>NC_141486.1:782935-10782935 GCF_009769465.1 Tauraco erythrolophus | reverse complement strand
ACTGCTGTGATAAAAATGAGTCATTAAATTTCCCAGAAACCCAAATATACCCTTATCACAATGGCTTGGGTCTTTACATACTCCCAAGCATGACCAAACCCAAGTGCTTTTTCAGCCTCAAGTTGTCTTCCGTTCAGTGAAGCACTGTCCCAACCTGGCTTCCAACGGAGCAGCCCAACAGCGGAGAAACCTGCCATACCCACACGCCCGGCTCACGGCTGAACCAAGAACAATGCACCAAAAATAGCAAAGCCTGCTTTTATTTCCATCGAAACCTCTCTCTCCACAGCCACCAGTATGACTTGAAAATCTGCCAGGCGGACAACAATTTTTTTTTTTCCTCTGGGTTGTTTTTAACCTGATTACTTTCCGGACCAAGTCACCTCATGGTCCTGAAACGTGTTTCACTGGACAACTGAGGCAGTGCATTAAGAGGAAGAAGGGATGTGGGTTGCTCATGAATTACAACATACTTATGATTATTGGAGTTTGTTTTCAAAAGCATGTAAGATATTTGGATATCCTTTTCAAAAAAAATTTTAAGATCCACTGACTTTCAATGAGAATTAGCAGCTGAGAAATTGAGATACATGGTAAATTTTTACCTACCGTATGTGCCTATCTGGTATTACTCACATGTACCTTAAAGGTAGGGTAAAGTTCTCATTTTAAAAGATGCTTTTGTTTAAAGAATTCATATTAAAACATTTCTATGGACGTTCATGTCCTGGTTTTGGCTGGGATAGAGTTAGTTTTCTTTTTAGTAGCTAGAATAGCACTGCGTTTGGATTTAGTATGGGATTTGGTACGAGAAAAACGTTGATAACACACTGATGTTAATAGCTGCTGCCATGACATCAAGGACTTTTCAGCTTCTCATTTTGCCAGCGTGCAGGTACTCAACAAGCTGCGGGGAGCAAGGCCGGAACAAAGGATGCGTAACTCCTAGTTTATGACTTGAGCTCGGATTTAGGATGGAGGCCCAAATTGGCCAATGGAATATTCCATAACTTGCAACGTCATGCCCAGGATATAGATGAGGGTTGGCTGGGAAGCGCTCTCTTGCCCTCTTTGGATCTCTCTTTGGGGCTCTTACTCTTCTGGGATTGTGGTTTTGGGACTTCTCTGTTTCGGGATTGCTAGCTGGCCCAGGCCGGGTACTAGTCAGTGGGTAGTGAGCAATTACAGTGTGCATCACTTCTTTGTATATATTATTACCATTTTTATAGCTTATATTTTTATAATTTTATTATTATTTTATCATAACTACTTTTAATTTTATTTTAATTATTAAATTGTTCTTATCTACAAAAAAAAAAAAAAAGGCCAGCTGGGTTAAATCACAACAGTTCCCTACTGCATCATCTACATAATACGCAGATCATCTGGAAATAACTAAATCAAATATATTGAAATACTGACTTAAAATAAGCTTCAAACACTTACTATCCCTTTGGCTTTTACTGTTTTCAGTCAAACAGTGCAAACTCACCTGCCACACTAAGACAGTATGAGCAGAAAAGCGGGCTTTGATCACAAGCAGCTGTAAAGATCATCTAGGCAAGGATCAATTTAGCAATTTATTTGGGTATAGTGCATCTGTCTTGAAATGTTAATTTCACCTATTTCCAAAGTCTTTCAATCGGACACCTTTCACCAACATTACCTTCAATTAATGAAAAAGCATACCGTGGTTTGGCATGCTCCTTTTTTTAGCGGCGCAGTGTAAACAGACACACACTTGATCCTGGAGCACAGCTGGCTCAGCTGAACCCCTGCAGCAGTTTCACAATACAGAATTGCAACAGCAGAAGGTCTCAATTAGCCCAACTTTGCCAACCTTACATTGAGCAAAAGCCTTACTGAAATTACACAAGACAAGTGAGCACAGGAAAGGGGACAATGTAGGAGATTCTGTAAAGAGCTTTTGTTTATGAGTGATGTATAAGCGAGCCAGGCTCAATTACCCAACCGCGCCGCAATCAGCCACAGAAGATTGCAGACTAATTGATTTGAGATTAATGCTCAAATAGTCCAAGTGCAAAAGCACAGTCTTAAAATACTAAAAACGCTAAAAAACTGCCTGAAGTGAACCAAAATTTCCACATTCCCATACTTGGCTTTGCACACATTTTATTTCCTCTGTTCCGTGCAGATTACTGCACGGATCATTTTACCTGAATCAGAAAACGCACAACAGCAGAATCAACAGCAGAAGGCCTATGAGCTTATTAAAACACAGGCTGGGAGGGCACACATCAAAGGCCAGCAGAGCAATTACGTGTGGCACAGGCTTATGACTCCTCTGGAACCAAAATGCAAGAAGGAACTCCAGCGGTGACAGTGCTCCTTAGCAATACCTGCAGCTTGTCTGAGAACTGAAGCTTGCTGCTCTCGTGGTTTAGAGAGGGAGGAGAAAAGTCCGCAGCCAAGCACAGGTCTCAAGTTTTCATGTTTCTCAGGAGAAGCCAATGTCTCATCCCTTACAAGGAAAGAAACTTAAACGAGGAAGGCAATGCAGCTGGCTCTTGGGTCACCGCTTTCAACTTTATTTAAAATTCTAATCCTCAACGCAATTCACCTTCGCTCTATCCTTGCTGTTGTTACACACTGCTACAATGAGAGTCCAAGAATCAAACTAGCTTTTAAAAAATGTTCTTGTTTATCTTTAAAGCAATCAAACAGTAGCAAACTGCCTTACTCACTCTATTTAAGATAACGTGCAACAGCAAAGACACCGTTCACCATGTTAAAATCTCAAACAACCGGAAAACAAACCTATCACAGTTCAAGATTAGTCACACGGATTTATAAAATATTTATCCTTTACTTCTCCGTTCTCTCCCAAGTATCTGACACCTGACCTGCAACTTGTGACAAAAATTTTCCTTGTAAGTTCTGCCAGAATAAATTAGAAATAAATAAATAAAAAGAACTTAAAGCAAACAGTATATAAAACCAGAACGCTTTCCATTTTACATTACTGTAAAAGACTGAGGCTCGAATGCCACCTTGAGACACACACAACAAGTGAAGCAAGGCACTCCTAACTATGGCTGGTCTCACCCCATTTCCAAGGGGCACCGGTTTTCCAGTGGTTAGAACATCCACAGCCAACAAAAAGCCAGAAGCTGAGCAGAAAAATCAATGTTTCAGCTGTGAACTTCTTAGACTGTTCAAAATAGCAGCTACCGTGAAGTCAACAGCATATGTAGCACCCTTAGCACTGAATTTAGAGGGGAATACAACATAAAATACACTCAAGTTCTGGGTTTTCAGGGCAGAAAAGAGAATAAGCGTGAGAACAGGTATGCAAAGTACAGAGGAAAAGGGAATTTTTTTTCTTCCTTCATATCTTTCTCAATGTTTGTACTTCAGCTGCAGTTCCTATAGTGTTTCAACAAAGTCACAGTATATTTGATGAACAACACACCAGATACAGAAGAACAATACAGCAATATGAACTAAATTACAGAAGACTATTATAATTCAAGAAGCTACCTTGAACAGCAAAGTCAGAAAGCTTGGCATGCAAAATAAACCTCTATCCCCCAAAATATAAAACCTCTAAGTATAATGTTAAAAAATATGGAAAACAAGGAGGTAGCATGCAGCCAAGACAGTGAGGTGACTGGTTCAATGCAAACTGATTCACTGAAAACAACATCTTTTCTGTTTCTATTCCTCTGACTTTACACATAACTTAACAATAATATCCAGTATGGTTCAATTCAAACAGAGGAAGGTCTAGTTTCCTGGTTTTCATCACTAGCACCTTAGTGCAGGTGAAAAGAGTAATTTGTAGCAGAGTTCAGAAGCTTTACGATGTACTTTGCAAAGCTGTTTTATGACAAATAAGCCAGCATTTTTGAGGATTCTTAGCTCTTTATAGCCTTTGACGTCTGCGATTTTTTTACCTTCACAAATCAAATAGTGTACATTTATTGCTTTACAAATACACAGAGAGTCCTGAAAAAAGCTTGGAAAACACTACAGCACCATACCGTCGTTACAGGCGGTCTCGCCAGGTGTTTCAGTCTGAGCAGCATAAGAAACGTAAGACCAAAAGTGATGTCACACTGACAGACACGGGGGAAAGAAGCTGTGGTTTGACTTTTTCTGAGCACATACACATCACCTGTATTTTATTGCAGCTTTGGGAAAAAAAAGCATACCAGAAAGATCAATCCTTTTCTTCTCAAATATCACATGATTAGTCTGTATAATCAGATATTTGATCTTTATCCACCTTCTCTATGCAAAACATTCTCAAAAGCAATGAGAAGTATTTTACACTCAGAGCAAGAAAGCTAGTGCAGTACTGCATGTGAAAACAAAGATTTAAGATGACTAAGGAGAGTAATTAATAAAAAATAGCAACTACAATATTAACTATTCTATCCGTTTTAAAACACACTGACAGCCACAGATGTTCCCACTAACCTCAAGAGCCAGATAGAAAAAACGATATCATTATTTGGAGATAACGCCACCTCAAATTTGACCCCCCTCCTCTTCTCAAGAGCGGAGAAGCGCGGGTCTCAGGAAGCTGAGTGAATCATTAGCCATTGTATGCAAAACCAGGAATCAGACAAAACACAAGAGTTAAGCTAACGCAATCTTTCTTAACAATCCTTAACAGATTCGTAATTATCGCCAACATAATTTTGCTTTTAATCTTAATTTGAGCTATCTGCTCAGAGGACAACACTCATTTTAGGCTCTTGTACTAAGCAAATTCCCCAAGCCTAGAAACATGCAGCAGGTCCTGGGAAACCACGGTTTATAAAAGAAATGCTGACGCTGCCTTAGCTAGCTCATCACAAGAACGTCGCTGGAATGAATTAACTACCAACGGCTGGTTCATCCACGCTCCGCCGCTGACGCTCCGTCAGCATCGGGCACATCCATGCGCTGCCTGCACAGGGGAGCTGGGACGCGCAGGACACAACGCAGGGATACAGACCGTGCAGCCAGAGCCTAAACAAACTCTGAAAAGGATGCTTTATACACTGCCAGAGTTCCTCTCTCATTAGGATGCAAACAGAGAGTTATGCTTACCAGACAAACGTAGCACTTTAAAAATACGCTATGGAAGAACTGAAAAAAGGAGAGTTACATTCAGTGCGTGCTACTAAAAGCTGTCTGCACTTGGATCTGGAAAACGAAAGGAAGCCCCTATGCCAAGCTCCATTTGTTAATTTGCTTACTGTGTACACAAAACTAAGTTTGCTCAGGTCCTTGACCTTTCAATGTTAAGTAGAGGCCTTTAAAAAGAACAGTGTTTCTGTAATTTAATCAGCAACGTGGAAGTCGATGCAGTTATGCATTTGCTAATAAAGTAGCCAAAAATCTCATAAATCCCATCAAGTTGTGCTTGAACAAAACCCGTAAGTAGAATAAAATCAGGAACATAGCTCAAGCTGTATCTGTATAACAATACAGGTAAGCAGTACTTGACCTCCAACTTGTATCTAAGAAACAAACACGATCTTTTTCCTCTCTCCAAACCTCTCACGTGTTCTTTTCCCTCTCTCCAAACCTCTCCTGAGTATTTTTCCTCCTCACCCCGAAATGCCTTCAACAAGCAAACTACACCGACCACAGTCTACTTCTACCAGCTCGATCTTCACTTAACTTTTCTGATGTGTATTTTTAAACCAACTTAGCTCAGTCTGTTCGTTGATACTTAATTTCCATCTCTGACGCAATCGGCCCGTAAAAATAATCTTCTGGGGATGTTTTTAAGTGAAACAAACATATCCTTGCCAAGAGAATTGGAGGGGAAAAAAAAAAAAAAAAGAGAAACACCGAGGCTACGGTACATAAATCAATTAAAATGCCTGGACGCGATGAACTGTCACCTTTTAGGATCCACCTGGAAGCAACAGGCAACAACCGACACTGCCAGGCCACGGAGAGGGACCGCGTCCGCTCCCAGCGGAGCCCGGCGCAGCGCGGGGCAGGACGGCCCCGCCGCGGGAACGAAACCCGGCGGCTCCGGTACGCGCTGAGGGGTCCCGGGAGCAGTGACGGGTTTCGAGGCTGGCGGAGCGAGGCGGGTCCCCTCCGCCCCGAGCCAGGGGGGGCTCGCGAGGACGGGCCCGGCCCAGGACTCGGCCCCGGGACCCGACAGCGGCCTCATGGCCTCGCTCCCCCCGCGCCTGCTGCCAGGCGGCTCCGCGCCGAGGCCGCGGCCCCCGCCGGGCGGAGGGGACAGGGGGCGGGAAGACACCGCCCCGGGAGGGAAACACGGCCCGGGGGCAGGGGAGGGACGCGCCGGTAACGGGGGGCAGGAGGGGCCCCCGGCTCCCGCACGCCTCTCACCGGTCAGAGACGGGAGCGGTGGTGAAGCCCCGGGGCGGCGGCGGGGCAGCGCCCGCACGCACCTCGCAAGCACCGCAGGAGCGGGCCGGGGTCGCCGGGCGGCGGCGGGAGAGGGGCGGTCGTGAGGGACGGGGCGGACGAGACCCCGCCGGCAGCGCGAGCCCCACCTACCCCGGCCGCCGCCGCCGCCGCCTTCCGGTGCCGGGCCTGGGCCGCCGCTGCCGCCCACCACGTGACCGGGCGGAGGCGGCGGACGCCCCGCCAGGCGCTTCCGGGTGCGGGGCGGAGGGCGCGCGAGCGCTTCCGGCGGCCGAACAATGCGGTTCCGAGTCGCCGTCCTGGGCTGCGGCGGCTGTAGGTCCCGGCGAGCCGGCGGGGCGCGCGCGGCGGCCCCGGAGCGGGCTCCGGAGCGGGCAGCGGCTCCCGCTCCCCCCGCCCTCGCCTCCGCCGCGAGCCGCGTTCGGCGGGCGGCGCGGCCAGGCCGGGGGCGCGGCGGGTCGCGGGGCCGCCCGGGGGGCGCGGCCGGCGACCGGGCCCGGTCCCAGGCCCGGGCGGCGGCTCACGGCGGCTCTCCTCCCCTCTCTAGGTCGGTAGCCGGAGGCCGCGGCGTGCGCTGCGGCGGGAGCGGCCGCGGGTGCCAGCGAGGGGACGCGGCCCGACGCTGCAGGTACCGGCCCCTTCTCTCCGTTCCGCGGGGCCGGGGAGCGGGGCGGCGGGGCCGGCCGGGGCGGGCGCAGACAGCGGCCTCCCGCGCTTTCGCAAAGGACTTGGCGTTCGGGCGTCGTTTTGCAAAGCTGCGCTGGATCTGCTGAGCTGGCCTGGAGCACCGTTTTCCCGGTTTTCGGGAAGAGCGCGTTCGGGAGCTGGTGGCCATCGCGATCGGTAACAGCCGAGGAAGCACCTGCTGCTGGGGGCGGCGGTGCGCGGAGAGCCCTGTCCTCCCCGCTCGGCCTTGGGGGGTCGCGGCTAAGCAGAAGTCGGGCTCGGTCTGCCGCGCTCCCGAGAAGGAGGGTTCGGGGTCCATTTGATGGCTTTTTTTTCTTGGAGACGTGGAGTAGCGGAGACGGAACATGCAGCAAGGCTGGCGGCTTCTCTGTTTTCAGTTTCTCACGATGCGACTCTTGTCACCTGCCTGAGGAACGCCGAGCGGCTGGAGCGGTTGTGTCTGGGTGACAGCACAGCGTTGCCTTAGTGTGGGCCCTTGAACTTGTATTGTAGTATCCTAAGGTGGAAAAAACAGGCTCACAAGTAGACTTCCTTCATCACTTCCAGGAGAAAACACAAAAAGAAACTGTTCAGTAATGCCTGCAGTTCACTGAAGATACTTCGTGATGATCTGTTGCTACTGCTCATGTTTGCCAAAGGCTATTGTCTCATAAAATTAAACTTTTTGCCCTGGAAATGGGGATGAGTCAGGCAGCACTGAAGACAGGATGACTAAGAGACTGGTGGCTCTGCTTTCTGTAGATTCAGCAGAACTGGTTGTACTGCAGAACGATGCTACTGCAGTTTCTGAGCTTTCTGTGCTCCCTTGTTTCTGAAGGCTTCTGAAATCTTTTCCTAATTTTCACAAGTCATAGGCTGGAAGATACACTTGATGGGCTCAGGTAGTGAGGAGGTCGTGTCTCTGAATGATAGCTAATCAGCAAAGTGAAACAACCCTGATTATCAGCAGATACTTCTAAAAATGTTCTTCTCTGAGCCCTTGTCTTGTCTATTCTTCATTTTCACTAGGGACGACTCCATTTCCTGTTGTGTACGCTGAGCTGATACTTCACGCCCCAAGAGAGCAGCATCTGCTTTTATCTAAAAACCTCAAAGGTTCCTTCCAAGCTTTTGTGGTGTTTTTGATAGTTGTGAGGTGTACGTTTTGCTTTGGTTTGTTGTTTTATCTCACCAAATCTTGCATCATTTAGTCTCCTGTGATTTCTTCACTTCCTGCAATCCCAGTTCTCTGGCAGGACTGCGTGAACAGTGTTTCATCAAGAATCAGCGTAGTCTTAAAAATTCTTAAAATAACTGTTGAAAGACAAAAGATTGATACTTGTTTTATGGAAGATTCACTGTTCTTCATTCCAAATACTACCATACAAGAACAAACTTCCTGGAGGAGTGATTTTCCAAAGAAGAAGACAAGAAACAAGACTTCCTACATTCCCCAGGTATTCAAAACAGGGAGCCTGTAAGGCATGATTTATATAAGGAGAGGCCATTCAGAAGATTTTTTTCTGTGATCTTTTTTTTTTAAATAAACGAAACAAAACGACCCACAGCAAACCAAACCTTAAAAGATGATCTAAAACAACGAGTTAAACCCAGTGCTGCAGATATTGCAAAGCTTGCGTAGTCCTTCCTGCTGAAAGACTGGCTTGTGGAAATTGCAGTTACTGCCAATGAGACAACGTGTCCGATGTCCATATTCCTGCAAATTGTGCAGTGTCACGGGGCAACTGCAGCTGCTGTTCTTGGACTGTAACTCTCGTGAGCGGTACCTGGGAGATGCTGGAGGTTAAGGTGGATGTTTGTGTGCCTGGCGAGTGCCGGGTTCTGTCTTGCCTTGAGTTCGTTTGTTGTGGAAGCTGTTTAGGCGTTAAAGGAAAGCAAGAACGAAAAGCTAAAGGCACGTCGTGGTTATTTGGTAAAGGCAAAATCTCTGAGGAGTTTTAATGTAGAAGCAAAACTTAACAAGAGCTAAGGCTGCGAAAAGTACTTCCGTGATTTCCCTTTAAATTACAGACAAGCAGTGCGGAAAACATCTTAACTCTTTAGGATACTGCTTCAAGAGAGTTTGTGTCATATCACCTCTACTTTATATTCAAACTGCATTAAATTAAAAAAGGTAAAAGGTACTGTAAGGTGAAATGTAAACTTGATTTTTTTTTTTTTTTTTACTTGTAACGGACTTTAGTATTTAGCTAGGATAAAACATAACATCTGATTAAACGTTATTATATTATTACTTTAGACCCTTCTAACTTACATTCTAGAAAACAAAAAAGTTCTCACTTCTTTTTTTTTCTTGCTGCTTTTCCTTAGGTGCGCCAAAATGTCAGAAAGATCAGATATCCTTCAGTTCAAGTTTGACAATTATGGGGATTCGATGTTACAGAAAATGAACAAACTGAGGGAAGAAAACAAGTTTTGTGATGTCGTGGTCCATATAGATGACGTTGAAGTTCACGGGCATAAAATTGTCTTTGCTGCTGGCTCTCCCTTTTTAAGAGATCAGTTCTTACTCAATGACTCCAGAGATGTAAAAATCTCTATACTGCAGAGTTCGGAAGTGGGGAGGCAGCTGCTTCTCTCCTGTTACAGTGGCGTTCTGGAGTTTCCTGAAATGGAACTGGTCAACTACTTGACTGCTGCAAGCTTTCTGCAGATGAGCCACATTGTTGAACGATGTACGCAGGCCCTCTGGAAGTTTATAAAACCGAAGCAGCCGTTGGAGAGCAAGGAGTGTGAACAGCAAAGTGACTCTTCTGAGCTGAAGGAACATCAAGATGACGACTCTCTGCAGCAAGATTCACCTTGTATTCAGCCTTCCGAAGACAGTATGGACATGGAGGATAGTGATATTCAGATCATCAAGGTGGAGTCCATCGGGGAGGTAACGGAAGTTAGGAATAAGAAGGATCAGAACCAGTTTATTTCTTCTGAACAAACTGCACTGCATTCCTCAGAGCCTCAACACTTTCTTATCAACTCCACTGTTGAGAATAGAGCAAGTGAAATAGAGCAAAACCACCTCCACAACTATGCCCTTTCATATGCTGGCAGTGATAACATCATTCTGGCCTCTAAAGATATGTTTGGGCCTAACAACCGAGGCATAGACAAAGGCCTTCAGTGGCACCATCAGTGTCCAAAGTGCACAAGAGTGTTTCGGCATCTGGAAAACTATGCTAATCACCTAAAGATGCATAAACTATTTATGTGTCTTCTCTGTGGCAAGACGTTCACTCAGAAAGGCAACCTCCACCGGCACATGAGAGTGCACGCAGGCATCAAACCGTTCCAATGTAAGATCTGTGGGAAAACGTTCTCTCAGAAATGTTCCTTACAGGACCATCTCAACCTGCACAGTGGGGACAAGCCCCATAAGTGTAACTACTGTGACATGGTTTTTGCGCATAAACCCGTTCTGAGGAAACATCTTAAACAGCTGCACGGTAAAAATAGCTTTGACAATGCCAATGAGAGAAACGTTCAAGACATAACAGTGGACTTCGATTCTTTCACGTGTAGCGCTGCTACAGACAGTAAGGTCTGTCAGCAAGCTGATGCGAGCCAGGTACTGGATGCAGGGAAGCTGCCTCAGGCCGTGCTCAGTTTAAGAAATGACAGTACCTGCGCCAATTAAGCAATGGAAAACAGCTTTTCGTAGGGATCATGACTGAGAGGAGCAGTTGGTTTGGGCTCTTACCTAAACTAGTGGTATGCCCTGAAAAGCTACGGATCGATGGATGGATGGCGGGTTGGATGGCAAAACCTGGCAGGTCTTCAGCCATCGTTCTTAGTCTTACTTGATATTTTCTGTGAATAGCAATCTTCCTTCAGGTTTCTGTCTGTGTCTCTACTGTGGATTACGGGGTTAATTGTTTCATTTCTCTCTGATTAGGAGACTCAAGACTAACACCTTTTGAAAGACTGTTGCTGTGGGCTGCGAGTAAACCATCTGCTGTACAGTTAGAGGCCTCTCTGTGTCTGGGCAGATGGAGGAAAGAGCAAAGAGGACAAGTCTGTGAGATAACCTGATTTTTTTTTTTTTTTTAAAGCACTGGATAACTGAAAGCACTCCATATAGTTTTAAATTTAAACTTACCTCTTAAAATTATCTTTCTCAGATCTTACCCCTAGACCCCTACAGTTGAAATGAAGTATTTTTGTGTCACTTTTTTGCCCTTTCTAAACTATTTCAAGAAACGTCTGCTGCCAGTCAACACTATCTTAAAAGCTCTCAGGGTTTTTAACCTCGACATGCATTATAAAAAGATGAAACCCTAAATGATTTGGCAGGGTTAGCTGATCCTTGCATAGAACTGCTCAAAATGAGAATAAATTGCAGCTCTGGAATGTGAGAGGCCGGTGCCTGGAGTGCAAGTATGACCTATTTCTGTGCTGTCATACCTGGGATTTTTAAAGAGCACTTACCAGTGTATGTGCTGAGACAAGCTAAACACTTCGAAACTAAAAAGTCATCATCCATTTTCCAGAACTTTTGCATCACATAAGCCACAACAGTTGGTTTTAGGGCAAAGCTGGAGTGGAGAAATATTGCTTTTTGACACTGTGAACAGAATCTATTTAAAAGCTGCAATGTATAATAACTCCATGCTTTTCCTTTTTTTTTTTTCTTCCCCCCCCCCCCACTCTTAGTTCTCATATATTTCTCCTTGATATCTAATGAGGGCCATATGTCAATTAACTCAGAAAAAAGAAACAAAAATACTTGCTATAGGAACATTAACAACATAAAGTTTTTTGATTTCTTGGACGTTCGAAGAACTTTTTTTTTTTTTGTGACCTGCATAGCTCATGATCATTAGTGTTTTACAGAGCCTAGGGTGAGGGATAGGTAGCACAATTTCCATAGTTTGATATATCAGCTATTGACTGTACTCAGCAATACCTCTTGTATACCGCCTTAAACATCAAATGTAGCGGGAATGGCACGTTAATTGGGATTCTGGGATTATACCGTATCACTTCTCAGAAGTGCCGTGGAATTATCCGCATCCCAGTCAGGCTGAAAGAAACGAATTTACCTGAGGAACACCATTCCCAGTAGAACAGCACTCTTACTACATTGAAGTGTAGCATAGACTAATAATCAAATGGCTGATCCTCGGCAGAGAACTGCTGTTTGTATTTGGAATAAGCATTTCTTCCAATGCAGCTCTTTTCCACAAGGTTTGCCATGAAGCTGAGATTATGCTTCCTACCTAAAAAGTAGTATTGTTTGTGTGTTTGAATGAGGGGGTGGGGGTGAAAGGCTGCTATTGTATGGTTAAAAATGCTAAACAGGTATGACCAAAGGTGTGTTAGAGCAAAAAATGTTTTGTATGTAATTATCAGAAGTTGGTCTTGATCGTCAGATATGTGTGTGTAGAAGCCAGGATTTCCTTATGCAGGCATAACATTGATGGATGATAGAAAAACGTTAATGTTGCAGAATGTTTTCAGAAATTCACATACTTTCAAGTAGAAAAGCAAGGTGATTCTGTGAATCAGTTTTTGCAGTTGACTTTTTGAACTACTGTATTTGACTGTTACATGAACTATTACATGGACAGCTATGAAGTAAGCAATGGAAATGGAGTCAGGGCATTACATCTTTCAAGTTGTAGCAAATATATTTAGGCCTAAAATCTAACTATTTGGAACTCTTTAAAATTACTGTTCAGGTTCCTGAGGCAGGAAATAGGTTTGCATGGGAAGAAAAACTCTTTTTCCTCTTAAAGCAACCTGCTTTCAGAATCGTTTTGAGCTAAAATTGACTGTGACAATTGCATTTGATGCTTGCATTCTGTCTTCAGGCAGAATCTTCTGTATTATTCAGACATTTTGATAATCTATTATTCACTATATGGAATTAAGTTATAGCACTAACATCAAAACGAAGATAGGCGTGGAGAATAAGAGCTTGCAGAGGCAGGTCAACATGCTGTAAGGGACTAGTGAACAATCTAACCAGATATGAATATGGAAACGATAAAGAAAATGGTCTTCTGCCAGAAAAATGAATAAAACTGTACAAACGCTAGGTAAAGTGGCAGCAAAATGGACAGCGTTGAGAGCTTTGTCTGTCTGGGAAGGTTTTTTTGTGGAATCATGAGGCTGTAATGTTACTGCAAGGACAGTACAGCTTGTTGACGTAGTCATGTGTGACCTGAAGCTGAAATGAAGAGACAAGGGGTATCCTAAAAAACAAAAAAATTATTTGATCAAGATACATGGGGTTTCAGTCCACCCTGTGCTGTGGTGATGTCAACGTCTGAGGAGGCTGAGACTGCTGGCCTTTCAGTTAAAAGGCTGTGTGTGGTCAGTTGGTGAGACCGTAGCAGAAATCAATAGGAAAAAGTGGAAATGCAGAAGACTGCTTCTTCAGTGAAAATGGACACACTGTTGGATGAAAAGTGACTTCTTCCTAAAGTCTGTGCTTTTGGCCTGGCAAGAGGGTGCAGACCAAAAGATTTATGCAGGAGACAGCCGTGTGTCTCCAAAAACACTGGAGATCTAAGAGGGCAATACGCTGACAACATGGTGCAAAGTGCGCTGGTGGTAGAGTTCATCTAAGATTTGCCCCTATATGGAACAGACAAGCGAAAGGTATAGGAGAGGCATTGGAAACGAAAAATCTGGCTAATGCTTCTTCTCTGAATTACAGATTAAAACAGAGTGAGAATTATTATAAATGGATATACAGAGGCAGCTCGATTATAGAATAAGATGAACTTATTTGTCCATGTATGTAAAATGTCGTCTTCATTGCAGTGTTCCAGTGAGTGAAAGACTAGATCCATTGGTTGTTGCTACTGATGCTGCATATTCAGACAGGACTATGGCAGTTATCGTAATCTGTGTGGTAATGTGTAGAATACTATTTGCTGGTAAGTGGATAGTCTCACAACTTAATGTGCTGTACGACTTCCTGCATATCGTAAAAATAACTGAAGGCTATTACAAAAATATTTTAATAACTCCTTGAATATATTAGGATTTTTTTTATGTTGGCATTTTATTTATTTTTATTTTTTTTAATATAGAAGAAGAAAATCTTAGACCCCTTAGGTTTACCAGAGGGTTAGGCTCACCGCTTTTCTGAGTGGTGGTGGCTTGTGTAGCATGTGTTCCTGCAGCATATCGTGCAGCTGAACAGCCTCCTGTATAGATCAGGGATAAGTCTTTCCTTAATTTATTTTTCTTTTAGAAGACATATTTTGCAAGTTAGTACCTGGTAAGATTGAAGGGGCAGTCTTTTTCTCCCCTAGCTTTTTGGCAAAACTTAAAGATAGCTGCCGCCGAACTTTTGTTGAAATAACTTAAAAAATTCATTGTGTGGGGCTGATTTTAGCTCTGGAGTCATTGGGAGGGGAAAGGTGAGGAGAATCAGAACGTGATACAGACTGAAACTGTTGAGAGAATTCCCAAGTCACGTTACACCTGGATTTTCACGGATGGGGAAGAGCCGGCGCCCCTGCCTTGGCGAGGGGGAAGGCACGGACGTTCTTCCTCCGCGATCGTGTCGCCGACCGGCAGCACCAGCTACCTCTTCAGCGACCGGGCAAGGTCTCTCCCTGCGTTCGTACCAAAGCGGCGGCGGCGGCGGGGCCGGCGGCGCGCCCGGGCAGCCGCTCTCCCCGGTGCCTTACGGGGGCGGCGGGCCGGGCCGACACGTTGCTACCTCTACCGGCCGTGTGGCCGGCGCGGCGCGGCGGTCCCCGGCGGCAGCCGCCGTGGCGGTGCCAGGTCTCGTAATAAACGTGCTGCTAACTCTGTGTCCGCCGCCTCTCATTTCCCGCCGCGGGACCGGCACCCCGGGGCCGCTTCCGGCGCCGCCGCCGCCGGAAGGGGCGGGGGAAGCGCTTCCGGGGCGCTGCGGCACCGGCGGCGGAGAGCGCACCGGCTGCAGGGACCGGCCGGGCCGCGGCCGGTGAGTGGGGCGGCGGGAGGAGGGGAGGCCGGGCGGCTCCGCGGGCCCGTCCGGCGCCGCGGGGGAGCGAGGCCGCAGCGCGGCCCTGCCGGCGGGGGTGGGCTGCGCTCGGCGCGGGTGTCTCCGGCGGCGCCGGTGCCTGCCCCGCGGGAGCGGAGCCATGGCTGCGGACTCGGAGGTGCTGCACTTCCAGTTCGAGCAGCAGGGGGATGCCGTGCTGCAGAAGATGAACCTCCTGCGGCAGCAGAACCTCTTCTGCGACGTCTCCATTTACATCAACGACACCGAGTTCCAGGGGCACAAGGTGATCTTCGCCGCCTGCTCCACCTTCATGCGGGACCAGTTCCTGCTCAACCAGTCCAAGCAGGTGCGGATCACCATCCTGCAGAGCGCCGAGGTGGGCAGAAAGCTGCTGCTGTCCTGTTACACGGGGGCTCTGGAAGTCAAAAAGAAGGAGCTGCTGAAATACCTGACCGCCGCGAGTTATCTCCAGATGGTTCACATCGTCGAGAAGTGCACTGAAGCTCTGTCAAAATACTTGGAAATCGATGCTTCCATGGAGAACGGTAGTCAGGCTGCAGAGAGGTGTCACTCCTCAGATGCCGAACTGAGAAGTGGGGATGACGTTTTAGATAAAGACTGTGAAATAATTGAGATCTCCGAAGACAGCACAGTGAACGTAGAATACCCCGTGAAACAGGAGAAGGGGGACATCGTGCAGCCTGCAGTGCAGAGCTTGACCTCAGAAAGGATGGACATAAAAACCCCAGAAATATCAACAGTTGAAAACGGATACAAGGATGATGAAATCTGTATCTTCAGGATGGATTCTATGAGTGTAGCGAACGTAGAAAATGGCCATTTTCCTCAGCCTTGCACGTCCTCTAAAACTAACTTATATTTTCCGGAAACCCAGCACTCCTTGATAAATTCTACAGTTGAAAGCAGAAATATAGAAATGTCAGGAAATCACTTCCAGGCTTTTGTCAGTGACAATCCAGAAGGAACTTGTATCCTGATGAATAGGTTCCAGAGCCTGGACGATTCTGGCAGTTCGTGGCGGCACCAGTGCCCGAAGTGTCCGAGGGGATTTCTGCACCTTGAGAACTATCTCAGACATCTAAAAATGCACAAGCTCTTCTTGTGCTTGCAGTGTGGGAAAACGTTCACACAAAAAAAGAATCTCAACAGGCACATCCGGGGGCACATGGGCATCCGGCCCTTCCAGTGCATGGTGTGCTTGAAGACCTTCACTGCCAAAAGTACGCTTCAGGATCACCTCAATATCCACAGCGGCGACAGGCCCTACAAGTGTCACTGTTGTGACATGGACTTCAAACACAAGTCTGCTCTTAAAAAGCATTTAACTTCTGTTCACGGGAGGAACAGCAGTGAAAAACCAGACCTGAACACTATTACACAAGTTAAAATAGACTATGATTAACGGATGGGGGGATGTGGAGCCAGGCTCCACAGAAAGCTCCTGCCTAGTGAAATTCTAGATGAAACTCTAGCTGCAGATCCCCACGTAACAGAGAGAAGCACAAATACGTGACTGGTGATCAGACAAGCCTTGCAAGCAGCAAACTTGCCTGGTGCATTGAGGCTGCTATTGCTGTAAGTGCAAAAAAAAAGGTGTTTACTAGTTGAAAGTAAACTGCAAAATAGAGGAAACGATTTCATGCTTCTCTTCTGTTATCCTAGATGCGTTCTGATTTCCCCCTCCTAATGACGTTTTGTATTCCCTTGTCTAGAGGGCAGGCACTGCCCATTTTCAGTTATTCCTCAATTATTCCTGCCATCACAACAAGCTGACGCCTGAGCCGGGATGTTCCTGATCCATAGTGGTGAAGGAAAGGGGATGTTTGTATTTATTCAGCGAGTCAGTCGTTCCCTCCCAGCTCACGTACCGTTCATGATGAAATCATCTTACTTGCCCAAACTTTGCTAGGTCTTTCTATAGCAAGAAGGCATGTTTTCCTCCTCAAGTCCGGGATATTCGAGAAAGAACACACAACAAACTAAAAATTCTCTCTTGCAAATAGAGAATTGGTGAAAGAGAAAGAAACAAATAGTATTTGCAGTTCATTTTTAACTGGATAGTCTCATTGGAAGGACTTGCGTTCAGTTTTATGAATGGGTTCTGATTTCTAAACTTACTTCTTCTGGTTGTTTTTTTCAGTGATACCAGTGTTTTGCACCCGTGCTTGACTAACTCTGATTACGTTAGTCCTGTCTGTTGAGTTGTAACACTTGCCTACGTTTTTTACAGACCTTAGACACATACACTAATGTGAAAAATTAAGCTGTGTGCTGTTACGTAATGGCAGTTTCTGCGTTAATTTTGGAAAACAATCCTTTATTTGGAACGGCTTGGACACGGAGGTCTTCTCAGACTCTAATTCTGTGATACAGTAAACCAGTAACTGTGTGTGTGTGGATAGGTGTGTTCGTACTTTGTCAAAGGTCATTTCAGTTTCATTAAAGCATCAAAAGCACCGTAACACAGAATCTTTATCCTGCACCTGTCTTTGACTGGTACGTGTTTCTTCCACTTAATGTGATATGAATTAAAGAGTCAATTCAGTTGTTAGTATGAAGTAATGGTACTTACATTAGATTCTCTCCAGTTAGCAAAGAGCAGTAGTTCTTAATTGTGTCTGTATGATGAGGGTACACGTTCCTTCAAGCTTCGGAAGTCGTGTTACAAAGTTCTTGCTCTCAGTCCAGAACTCTGGCCCATGTGCTCCAAAACTCGGCTGTTTTTAAAATCCAAGACAACAGTTTTTAGTGCCAGTTGAGAGGTTCCACTTCCTTCCTTTCCCTGTGTCTGTGAGCGCACCAGCCATCATTTGGGGGTTTATTTATCAGCCACGTGAGGGGTTAGGTGCGTGCAGTATCTACTGTGTAGTTTCCTGTTGTTACCTGTAATAGGCATGGTCAGCTGTGCTAGTGTTAGTACTGTCTTCTTCTCTTGGGAATTTCAGCTGAAAAGTTTTAAAAAACTTGTTTCATGCTTTTTAAGCTTTTCATCTGATATTAGTAACACTGAAAGTACATATTAGTGGGACTGCAGCAATATTTGCAGGTCCCAGTTCATACTAGGCCTTACTGTGGTGTGTTCTGAAGGTGAGCATGCCACTGGTGCTGTATTCCTCCAAAACTTCACAAAAATGTCTGTCTGTACATAGACAGCTGAATTGTGAAGGACTCCATTGCACTGGATCATTGGAAAGGCGTGAATAATGACAGAAATTACACCCCCAGAGCCAGTAGCTGGTGTAACTGTGAATTAAAATCACCTGTCTTACCCAGTACTTTAACCAGAAGGCCCAACCTTTCACAGTCTCTGCTATTATGTCATATTAAAAGTGGATCATTTGCTTTATTTTGGTGATTTTTAAGGTTTCAAGGTTTGGGAGTCATTTATGGTGCAACTACATGACCTTTTGCAAAAAAAAAAAAAGCATTTTATGGCATTATCTTCTGTTTGCATTCATTAGTCTGTCACTGTTTACAGCCTTTTTGACCTTGTGAATTGTATTGTTTGCTTGTTTTTCACAGAGTACCATTAATTTTGGATTCTTATTTGCATAAAAATTCAGAGTCTGATTTTCAAAAGCATGCTAATACCTGCACTTGCCCTTAACGGTATTTACAGATGTTAACTGGGGTACACGTACACGTTTGTACGTAGCTTTTCATTTGTGTCTACAGACTTAATTACTTAAAATAAACTCCTTTATCCTTATCCTTGGAAGAGGTCATGAAACAAGGAAAAAGTTTACTTCCCTCCCCCCGTCCTTTTTCCATTGGGCTGCTATTACTGTAGTTCAGTAAATAAATGTATTGTGTATTTATGGGACAGATTTGGTTCGACCGTGCTTAAATTTGTTAATATGCATTTTTGGCAGGCGTGTGGTTAGCATTGAGAACACTTCAAAAGATCATTCCTTGGTTTTCATTCGACTGGTTTTTATGTGTATACGCATGGTTATTTCCCTGTGTGTCAAAGGGGAAACAGAGGCTGATCTTTTGAAGTGCATCCTCTGTGGGAGCAGGACTGCGAGTTATTTTGGTTTGCTGTTGTTTGCATGTAAACATGGGAGGGAGTTGTATTGTGTGATGGGCCAACAGCATGTTCTGTTCAGTGGCTAGTGTCTCGGTAAGCTTTGTGAACAAAAACTGATTTTGTGCACATGTTCACATTCAAGGTTTTTCCTCTCCCCTGTCCACACATGTAACCACTTGTCCTGTCATAACGCAATAAACGAAATGCAAACTAGACATTGTTTCAGAAATATGCTTTTTCTAATCACAATTTAAGTCTGTGCATACCTTAGTATTTAGTATTTTGGCTTGCTATAGTGCGTAAACAAGCTGTGGTAAACAAAATGCGGCGTTCCAAGTGGCGGTCATTTAGCGACCCTGTTGTTTGTCCTTCAGAAGGGTCTGTCAGCAGCACCTGCTTTGTCAGACGAACGCCTTCTCCTCAGAAATCGCAACGTTTCGCCACCTCGGCCTTCATTAACCCCCTGCTTTGATCTTTGTGAGCGACCGCAGAAACGAGGTGCTCTCGGGGTGGCCCGTGGTGACGCAGCACCCCCGGCGCTCCGACACCGGCTCTGCCGTGCGGGCCCTGAGGCGGCCCCGGGGGCCGGCGGCCTCTGTGCGGCGCCTTCGCCTCTCGCCTTCCCGGGAGGACGTGGCAGGCGGCGCCAGAGACGCCTCGGCCCCCCCCATCCTTCCTAGCGGGAGTGACAACAACGTTGTTAACGGAACTGGAAAATAAACACACGGCGCCGGCAGCGCAGACCGGGCGCTGCGCGCCCAGAACCCGCCGAGGCGCCAAGGAGCCGCGCCACGCCGCGAGGGGGCGCTGGCGGCGTTGCCGGCCGCCGCTCTGCCGCGCCGTCTCCATGGCTGCCGCTTCCCCACGGCGGCGGGGACGCGTTCGACGGGCGCGTCTGTGCCGCCGTCTCGATGGTAGCTCCCCAGCCGGCTCCCACAATGCCCCGCGACGCCCCTCCCCCCCTCCCACCGCGGGGGTCACGTGCCGGGCGGCGGCGGCCGTTGGGCTCTCGCGCGGCGGCGGGCGGGTCTCGCGAGAGGGGGCGGGGCGGCGCTCCCGGCTGTCAGCGCGATGAGGCGGCGCCGCCGAGGCCCCCGCCGCTGCCTCCGCCGGGCCGCGCCGCGCTGCCCGCCCCATGGCGTGTGAGAGGCCGGGGCCGCCGCCTGCTCCCGGCCCCGCCGCCCGCGCCTCGCAGGTAGGAGCGAGCAGGGCGGGGGCGGCCGGCGCGGGGGACGCGGTGACCCGGCGGGGCCCCGCCCGCCCCGCCTCCCCCGCCTCCCGGCGCCCTGCGGGGTCCCGGCGCTGCGGAATCCGGGCGGGGAGCGGGGCTGGGCCTCGCCCGCCGAGCGCGGCCTGTCAGCGCCCGCGCCCCGCCGGGTGCCGGCCGCCGCCACGGTGCGGGGGAGGAGGCTGCGGTTCCCGTCCCCCCCGCAAACACACACGTCGCCGCTAGGCCGCTGGGCCGGCCGGCGGACGCGGGGCAGCCATTTGGTGGCGGCTCCGAGATGACGGCGAGAGCCGGGGCCGGGCACAGGTGCGCGGCGCGGCCGGCGGCTGCTGCCAGCGGCCTGGTGGCGGGGGGCGAGGCTGCGCGGGGACCCGCCCGCGCCGTTCCGCGCCCAGCGCTGGCGCCGGCCAACGTCAGGCGGGGAGGCTCCCGGTTATCCCGCCGGCAGCCCTTTCGGGGACAGCCTGGCCTGTGGTGTCTTCCGGTACGGGAGAGAATTCCACTGGTATCCTGAGTATTGTGGCTCTTGTGGAGCTGTGCTTTAGGGTGGTGGTGAGGAAGAGTCATGGTGGAAGGCAGGCCATAGAACTGCACCCATCGTGTCACGTTTAAAGTGTCTTAAAAAAACTGAGCAGGAAAAGCGGGTCCTGCTCGAGGTGCGCTGAGGATTTTGAGTTAAGCGTAGAAGTCAGCACAAAGCATAAGAAAGGGCAGGAATGTGATTGGGGAGCGACCAGTATTCAGTTAAGGTCAGGGTTCAAAGTGGAGTGGCACGTATCTCTAATGAGAGGAAATAACAACAGAGTTTAGTCTGACAACCAGGAAAATTTCCGATGTGGGTCTGCTTCGCTTTGAGTGCAACCGTAGGGTTTTGGTTGGGTTTAATTATAATTCCTGTAGGTACTCTTGTGATCGTTCTTTTATGCCCATTACAGCTATATTGTAATGTTGAAACAGAAATTAAAAACAGCCCTTCAGATCACAGGGGTGTAAACTTGTGATTGGGGCAGAAAAGATTTTCCTATTTTAAATGAGAACCAGCAAGTGCAATTGTAAGTTTTCTGAATCAAAATACTATTATCTGACCTTTGTTTTGTGTTAAATATCTGTGGAAATTCTAGAAATTTAAGCTTATGTTGCTAGTACAAGTGTTATTCTGTGAAGCACTGAGTTCTTAATTTTTGTAATGAATCACTTTCCCGAGACCTGCATGCCTTGTTAATGAACTTTTTATTGTTTCTGCAATGTAAGCAAAGGTTTCCACAAGAAAAGATTTCTTATTAACTCATGTTCCTGTCTTGTTTGAGATCATAGCCGTTTCTCTCAAAAATATTAAATTCCAACAGTTTCAGTGTCAGTGCTTGAGATGTCTCAAACTTAAGTCCTAGTCTTGAGTATTGATTTTTTTTTTTTATTTAAAGCTTTGTTGATTTATGATACGTAGAATATTTGCAGTATCCAGAGGGTAATAGCTAGTAGCATTTTTGTTAGGTGTATGGCACACTTTATTTGGTAAGTTTTTTGTATATCCTGTAATGAGATGAATAGAAGTGGTCTCTTACTGACTTGACAATCCTAATGAAAATAAAAAAAAATCCATATCTGTGGGCATATCGAGCTATTCTGTACAAACTTCGAAAAGGCTTTCTAGCTGCAGTGGAGCTCTCTGTTTTCTTGCCTATGTCTGAGAGTAGAGTTAGTATTTAATTTAAAATTATTTGAAAATGTTAGAATATGGAAATTCTCTTTTTAAAAATGTGTAACTGAAGAATGGAGGTTGTGTTTGGGAAAAAAAAAACCCATGCATGATAGGCCTTGTTCTCTGACAATAGTAACGAAGAGTAAGGAGTTCTTCAGTGTATCGTGACATAATTGTGTCAAAATAGATCTGCTTAGAAATAGATTCCCTTTCTCTGCATTCAGTGTAGTCCAACCAATTTTGGTGGCAAAGAGAACTTTTCATTTATTTGCCCTTCAGTTAGTCCTGAAAAGTCAATACTGTTACTGGAGCCGAACTGGTATCGGGCTTGTGGCAAGGACAAACTCTCCTTTCAGTGACACCTACGAAACACAAAAAAAAAAACCCAGAGTGGCATTACATAAGTATATGGGAAACTTTTAAAATCCAGTAACAGGATTTCTGCTAGCAAGGCTTGAACAGGAAAGAGCAGGTGTGAGCTGGTGAGGATACGCTGACTCTGGTGTTGACTGGGGGGGATTTACCTCTGAATTGTGAACTTTGGCAGTCACTGAGCAGCCATGAACCTAAATTTGCATTAATGAATGGTATCACTGTTCGTAGGGACTTACTCTTCACCTGCATGTTTTAGGGAGGCAGAGGAGATCTAAGCTGTAATTTTTGAAGAAGATAACCAAGCGAAGCATCCCGTGGGTGTTTTGGCAAAACGTAGTCTGGATAGAGATAGATATTCTAGTGTGTCACCAAGTTTTGTTTGATAACTTTCCTGGAATTTAAATTGGCCTGTAGATACTCCCAGTAGCATTGTTTGCATTGAAATACTGTCTTTCATAGAATCATAGAATCATAGAATGGTTAGGGCTGGAAGGGACCTTCAAAGGTCATCTAGTCCAACCCCCCCTGCAAGGAACAGGGATATCTCCAACTAGATCAGGTTGCTCAGGGCCTCGTCCAGCCTGGCCTTGAACGTCTCCAGGGATGGAGCATCCACCACCTCTCTGGGCAACCTGTTCCAGTGTTCTACAACTCTCATGGTAAAAAATTTTTTCCTAAGATCCAATCTGAATCTACCTCCCTCTATTTTAAAACCATTACCCCTTGTCCTATCACAACTGGCCCTCCTGGATAGCCTCTCCCCATCTTTCCTGTAGGCCCCCTTGAGGTACTGGAAGACCGCTATAAGGTCACCCCGGAGCCTCCTCTTCTCCAGGCTGAACAGCCCCAACTCTTTCAGCCTGTCCTCATAGGAAAGGTGCTCCAGCCCTCTTATCATCTTCGTGGCCCTCCTCTGGACCCTCTCCAACTGGTCCATGTCCTTCTTATGTTGGGGGCTCTAGTTTATATATAGAATTTGTGCATGATACAGAGAGATTTACATGTGACAGATACTGGATGTAGAAATAAGGAAATCTGCTCTGTAACGAGGATAGATGATAATTTCAAGCCATCACAGCTGAATGATGCAGAGCCATTATGGGGTGGCCTTTTGCTAAACCTTTAATGAAGCCAGTTTTTTAGATTGGTAGATGATGGTTGTTGAAGAGAAATGGGTAAAAGATTCTCGCCCCTTGAGAGAAGAATTTCATACTGATAATTTGATTATGCGAACACTAAGTTTTTGACCCAGTTAGGATGCTTTCAGAACTACATAATTTAGGAAGGAAGGCTTGAAAAAGCTACCTGCTTGTAGTGCAAACAAATGATTAATCTGCATAAATAGAAAATTATAATGGAGATCACTTTGAAAATACCGTGATCTCTGCAGTCAGTATCGAGGACTCTTTAATTTAGTGATTAAAAATCAATTGAATTCTAAGATTTAGACTTAAATCCATAGTGGGATGGTAATTAGACTACCGTAATTTTTGAAAAAGCCATATAAGCCCATGAGTTTTTCCTTCAGCTGTAGAGAGGACTTTTCTTTGTTCAGTACTGACAGAATTACTCCATGTCGTGTTCTTGTATGGGCTCTGCCTAGTAGACTTTCCTTCGCCCATGTCCCGTGAGGGACCTGACCAAGTAGGTCTGAGCTGAGCAGACCTAACGCAGCGCTACAGGACTGCCACTTCTGTTCACAAACATGGCTGCGGTGGTACTGCTGCTTCTCTTTTTGCTCTAGCCGTTTGCTTAGTGAAGTTGAAGCCTTCAGCCCTTCCTTTGAAAAGGGATGAAACTTGCATATCTCACATTTTGGTCAGTGCCTTGGCTCTGGGCACCATGCAGCTTCGAAGGAGACTGCTCCCTACCTGGTGTTGAATCTGTTTGACTTTCTTCTCTTCAGAGTTTTCTGAGATGGAGACCCGTGCTCCCTAGGAATTGAGCGTGTAGCTGGGGAGGAGGCACTGAATTTTTTTGTTCCTTGCTTGAAGAATACCTAGATTTGATCCAATGACTGAAGAGTAAAAATGCACAAATGATCCTTAAAAATGAAGCAAAATCCAAGTCATCTGCTTGGGCAGCTGAATACTAAGCTGCAGTTGTCTTTGATGAATATTCAGTGGTTTTGTGTCTGAGCAATAGCTTCAAGGGGAGGGACTGAAATTGCCCCATCTCTAAATGTATGTGTTTGGATGCTTCTTTGTAAGATAAAAACATGGGTTAAAAGTAATTTAATTTGTATCTCAGTGTAGGTGACAAATCTAGTCACTGAATTAAGATGTAAGGCAACACCAGCACCACTAACTAAAGAATGTCCTTTTCTCTCTTTTTGTGTGAAGTTGTTAACTTCTGGTGTGGAGAAGTCAACATCTCCTTCTTGTGTTAAGCCTCTAAGCCCTGGATCAAGGTAGACTTAAAGCATTGTTATCAGAATTTCTAAGCTAGCCCAGACAGCATTCAGCCCACCGCGCTGGCTCAGTGTCCTGCCGTGGGGCTCTGAAACCTCTCCTTGCCTCGCTTAACGAGTGCTGAGACTCAGCTCTGGAGGCCAAGCACCAAACGTTCAACAGTGCTCTTCGCAGATGAAGCTCTCTGTCTTTAAAGGTTTGTTGGAATTCCTGCAGATTCGTGTCATGTCCCCATCTTCCAAATAGCCCTTTATTATATCTGAACAAAATGTGATGGTTTTTGGCTGGGTTCTGGTCGGCTGGTTAGGTATATGCTGATAGATCAGAAAAGTAAGCAGAACAGATGGATAACTGCTGAGCCTGGTGCTGTGGCCTTTCCTGAGAAGCATGTGAATTCGGACCTTTTTCCAGATACCAACTTTCATGGAACGTATGTACGTTTCAGATGTGATGCATCTGTATCAGGTTTGCTCAAAAATGGTCCAGGGATCCTGAGGTTCATGTGGGAGAGGAACAGGCTAATAGAAAGCATGGTCAGCTAAGCTTGGTTTCTTTAGGAAATCAGGATTAAATTAATCACGTCCAAAGGTTGTTGAGTGAGTACAATGACTTGGATTAGTAGTAAAGAATGTCATGGGATTAGGTAGCTAAAAGTTAATGTAAAAGAAGAACATCTAAATCTTACCACTTCCAGCATTTGCAAATGGTACAGCTATTCAAGAAAGGTTAGGGGGCTTCACTTTCTCCCCCCTTGCAATTTCATCAAATATTGTGGTCTAAAATTATGAGAAAATCAGACATTTATCGTTGTTACTACACTCCATTGCAACTGCAGTGGGAAAATGGTATTGTATTAGGAACAGAAAATTACTCAATTGTAATAGTTTTTATTTATTATGTAATTTCTGAAGTTAGACTTCTGCATTTTTCAGTTTGCCATCTGAAGTATCGCTTCTAATAGTAATACTGTAAAATTTATTGTAACTATACATGTAAACATCTTTTAAGTAAAAACTACCATGTCTTTTCAAACTATTTACCTTGTATGTTTGGCTAGTTTCTGTGTCAGCCATTTCTTTGGGATTTTTTTTGCAGGGCGCTTCTACTTTGACAAGGAAGAGGAGCCCTGTGTGTGTGCAGGGATGGATAGCATGTCAGCCAGGTAGACCAAGGGTGACTGTAGTGACTGAGTGTGCTGCCTGTTAAAAACAAACTGGTTCCTGGTTTGCCGCCTTTATTATGCTCTGCTCCTTGTGTTTGCTCAGTTTAGAGCGCTGGAGCAATTTGTTTTTCAAGCGGACATCCCTGAAGTACATTGTTTGTGACAGGAGCAAGAATCTATTAAACGTTTGGCTTATGCTTTTTGTAGAAGTTGACACGGTAATTAGGAGATGCGAGATTGTTTTCTTAACACACTGGAGCGCAGGAGTGGCAGGATAGCTGGCGTGCTTCAGGGAGGATGGAGGCTTCCTCTGTGCATGGCGGCTTGAAGTTTTAGGAGTTGAGAGCCTTCCCCAGCTGTTTGCTGATCTAATTAATTTTTTTTCCTGTCGAGAAATCTGCAGGTCAACACATGCTTTGTGGAATCTGTCATTTATGATGACTAAATATCTAAAGATAGATCTTTAAAAATCGGTGGTGCGCACTTTAAGAATCTGTTGTTTCTCGTTTCTGTGCTGATCAGGAAAACAAACTACTATATTTTAAAAGCTTGTAAGTAGAGTTGGCTGTTTCTTGCAAGTCTCTGTGGAAACTGAATGGGGGGACTGTCTCAGAGCAGGGATTCCTGCATTTGGGATCATGAATGAGCAGTGTGGAAATGGGGACTGCTTATTAGGAGATTGTTAGTGACCGACAGCGTACTAGCAATGGAGCCGTGTGTTTACTGGCCTTTTCCTAAACTTTTCCCTGTGTGAGTCAGGGTAGTATCACACTTGCCAGAGTCAGCTGGTTTGTGCTGTGGTTTGTGCTTTCCGACAGGTGAAAAAGCCATGGTAGCGTTCCTGGGTCTGGTGTTGGTGTCAGCATCTTGGCGTTTCGGGGAACGCTGGCAAAAAGCTCCAAGGAAAGTGTTTGCTGCAGGGCTGCAGTTGGGTGCATCTCTTGTCCTGCTGTTTTGGTAGGGAAGCTAAGGAAAGGGTGGGATTCTTTATAGAGGCATTAAAAATCTTTCTAGGCACGTTGGCTCATTGTTTGGTTTTGCCATTATTTGTTTTGCTTTTGCATTTCTTTGGTTAAAAGACACACGTAGCAAGAGCAGATTAAAGGGGGCTGCAATTATTTTCATCTCTGCAAGAGCTTCGATTGTGCCTTCCTAGAAGTCGGATGAAAATCTGTTTTGTCCAATGCATGTGGATATTCTGGCTTTTGTTGAAAAGCAGCAGTTTGGATTTGAAGGGGCAGGTTCAACTTTTTGTTGTGTTTTACACTTACTGTGGGAATTCACTTGGGGAAGGAATCGCTGCATAATATTGCAAAGCTCACTGAGATAAGGACTTCTTGTACAAGTACCCTGTTACTTAAAGGGCACTGAATGTTCGTAGTACTAAATAGGATTTCTAAACAGATGGTCATAATTAACATAAAATACATCCACAGATCGAGTCTGTTTGGTGTGCTGGTAATTATTTCAATGGTCCGATACTTCAGCATTAATTAAACTGTAGCACAGCCAACAGTGGAATTGCAGTGTAGAGTTACTGAATTCGAATGCAGAGGGGAGATCTCCACTGCCTCAAAACAGTCACCTTTTTTCCATCATTGAAGGAAAAAAAATAAACAGAATGTTATACACAAATGTCTTAATGACCTGGTTTTGCATTTCTAACAAGCTGCTAGGAGAAGCTTGTTCATTGGCTTGAAGTGAACTGACTGGTCTCCAGGTTGCGCAGAACGTCAACATGGTTGCACATCGCAGCGGAGGGTGGGGCTGCTTGGCTCCTGGATGGAGCGGTGAATTGAAATCTTCGTGACGAAACCTTCAATACGAATGGTTTCCATGAACTTCGGAGGCCTGTTATCTTTTTCAAGAACAGGGATCATCTTTCAGAACAACTTCTATACATCCATGTTTTCTTTGGAATGCATTTATGTAAGCGATTTGCGTGGTACTACTGCAGAGTGAGATGTTTCAAGAGGAAGGATAGCAACCCAGCTGAAGTTATTGCTTGCTTTATCATAAGTTTTGTCCTAAATACCTGGATTTTTAACACATCAGAAATTTTCTCGCTGTCAGTTCATGGAAGTGGAGTTGCATTGTTGTGTAAGGTAGAGAGGTGAAAAACAAAACAGCAGTCTCTGCCCTTGAGTGCTCTGGTGCATTCTTGGGAGAAAAGAGGGAAGTAACACAAGAGAATCATAAAACTAAAAACTAATCTTTCATTCTTTTAGTGTTTTCTTGTGATTCTTAACTTTTATTAATTGATTTGTCTTTTACAGAAACAGGAAATGTCTTTTAATAAACAAAAGCAAAGCTGTGTTTAGTTTGGTGTCTATCTAAGCCTGAATAAGATCTGCAGAAGGAAGGCATTGTTCTGCCTAAAATGCAATCTCCAGTTGAATTGACTCCCTGTCCAGCAGAAAAAAAAAAAATAATTTCTATGTCTTCTCCCCATCTCAGGCCCATTCTACAATCTGGGAGTGCTTTCAGGGTTTTGAAGACATGAGCTTAGATGGGATAGTGAAAGAGATGGTTACTGTGATTCATGCCTTTACGTTTTCTGTGCCAATAAATGTCTTCCTGTTCCTGTGCTAAAGGTGTGTTTGATCCTGTGAAAAGAACTTTAATGCCATTTATTCTGGATAGGTTTGGCTTCAACTTGTTATCATCTGCGTTAGTTCAGTTCATGAGCCTTTTTTGGTACAGTTATTAAACTAACACAGAGTTGGGTTTTTTGAGTACTTCAACATAAGGGTTTGATTTAATGCTGTAGAATATTGAAATGGTGGGGTTTTAATTAAAAATCATTCTAAATTACCAGAAGGCATGTTTTAAATACTCTGTTATTCACTTACAGCTGCCAAAACATAGGACAGTGAAATAATGGTCTGCTAGCCTGCTAAACAAGTGTCCAGCTTCCACAATGCCTGTGCAGGCAGCTCAGTGGACAGAATTTCTGTCCTGCCCAATCTGCTACAACGAGTTTGATGAGAATGTGCACAAACCCATCAGCTTAGGTTGCTCTCACACTGTCTGTAAGACCTGCCTGAACAAGCTTCATCGCAAGGCATGTCCTTTCGACCAGACTGCCATCAATACAGACATCGACGTGCTTCCCGTAAACTTTGCACTCCTCCAGTTAGTTGGAGCCCAGGTACGATTTAAGCAGCTCTTTGTTTTGCCACTTCGTGTTGTTAGTGTTTACATGCCAGTTGCAATAAGTGTGCTGACCTTTTTCCTTCGTTTTAGTCTCAAAAATGGTAAGACTTGAACTGTGTGTTACTTACAAGTCAGTATATACTCTAAAAGCAGCCACACCATTTTCAGGACCATCCTCTTCTCATAAAATGAAAACATATTCTAGTTGTAAGCTGAATTCTGGTTTAAAAAGGCTCTTGAACTGTGTGACTGGAGAAAAACACCTATTAGGAAGTACAGTTACCTGTCACAGTTATCATTAGAGGAGTGAACTTGCAGATTGCACTCGTTCATCACATTTCTACGTCACATGTTGGAAAGTAGCTGGCTGGCTAACCAAGTTTCAGAAGCGTGTCTGTAATTTTTTTTAAAATATGCATGGTGATGACTTTTCAGTTGCGTTTTCAGACACTGGCTAATCAGGCCAGGAATGTTCCCTGTGCTGTCTCGTAGCAGTGGCAAAACAGTGATTGTATAATCAGTTCTGTGCTTTAGGAGACTAAACTCTGTTCACCTTATGCTGATTCATGTGCTTTTTCGTGTTACTCTGGCTGTAACACCTGGGTGCTGCAGTAAGGAAATGCTTTTTACTTTGCTTTTTAATGTCTTATCACATGCCTTGAAACAGCTATTGGTAATAACACTATTTGTGTTAAAGTGGTTTTGTTTCTCAAGTTCACATGTTCCTTTCATTTTTTTTATTTCTAAGTTTGTGTCAAATCACTGCCTTGATCTTACAACAGTCATTTGCCTGGTCTCCTAACGTCTTGCAACATCTTTCAAACAGTTTAATATATTGTGACTAATACTCCTATTTTCATTGCCTGACCTTGTTACTCTGAGTTTTTTCCACAAAGTTAAGTTTGCTATTTATTCTCTTTGAAGATTTCAGCATGCCCAAATTATGCTTATTTTTTAACTTTGCTTTCAATTTTTTCTTATTATTTTCTAGCCAGTTAATTTTGTCTTATAACTTCCCTCGTGTCTCTGTAGTAAATCATGCTGATTGTGTACACTGATCGTCCTCTCAAATCTTGTGTTCTTCATTCAAGTACCTTCTCATTAGTCCTTGGTTATTGTTTTCCATCTTACTTTTTTCTTAATGTGCTGAGTACTAACAAAAATAGTCTTTCATCACCCTGATCCTCATTTCGAGTCCTTTTTGTTATTCTTATGACGTTTTACATACCTTGGGTGGGTCCTTTGTTTCACTTCTCTAAAAAGCAGTGTACATCTGCAGTGTTATGTAATTAATAGTGGCGATGTTGGTACCATCTTAGGCATATCACATAGGTCGGCTGAGTATATGTAATTCTTCTCCTCCTCCTCCTCCTTGCGTTTTCTTAGGTACCTGACCATCAGACAGTAAAGTTGAGTAATGTAGGAGAGAACAAACATTATGAAGTAGCAAAGAAATGTGTTGAGGATTTGGCACTCTACTTAAAGCCATTAAGTGGAGGAAAAGGTGAGTGTCTGCTGAGCAGTGGAATTTCGATGTAGTTTACTTCTAACAGCATTGTTTTCAGCACTGATTTTAGGCATCGATGGGATAATCCTCCTGTTTTGTACTAAGTTTTCTCTTATGTCTTTAAAAGCTTATTCACACCTGTGACACTTGATTTTTTAAAAAAAAAAATAAATTTACAAAATATTCTTTTTCATTTAATAATATTTCCTTGGGGCTAACTTTGTACTAAAGCTGAACTTTCATCAAAGGGTGAATTTGATGTCAATTTAAACCTTTACTTAACATTATTTTTGGTAATGAATTACACAGAGTTGCCAAAGAGAAGGGAAGATGCCTGTGACTACTATCCAAGTCCTAGAGAAAGACACGTACTATTAGACATTTTTGTTTGTCTTATACAGGTAAATTTTTCAGATCAGAAGCAATAGTTTGTCTTTTCTTGCTTTCTTCGAAGGTGTTGCGAGCTTGAATCAGAGTGCACTGAGCCGTCCAATGCAAAGGAAGCTTGTGACACTGGTGAATTGTCAGCTGGTGGAGGAAGAGGGTCGGGTCAGAGCTATGAGGGCAGCTAGGTCACTGGGAGAGAGAACCGTTACAGAACTCATCCTGCAGCACCAAAATCCTCAGCAGCTTTCTGCCAATCTTTGGGCTGCTGTCAGGGCACGAGGATGCCAGTTTCTAGGACCAGGTAAAGTACCTGTAGAATCTGCAACAGGGTATATTTAGCTGTACCTTTTCTTAACACAAAAACATTCTTTGAATATTTCTTCTGTTCGATTGAAGACATAATTACTTCTGTTTTTCAGCTTCTTGATAGGGGAAAAAAAGACTACAAGTTACTAAAATCTGCTGGTTTAAAGTTTTAGTGGTTTTTTTTTTCCCTCATATTAACCATTCTTGGAGATTACGAGGAGGTATTTAAAAAGTCCTGGCAAAGCAGAGTGAATAAGCATGCTTTCTGCAGTTTGTAATACAGTGTAACTGTGAGAGAGGCTGATTGTGGTGCTGCCTGTGGTTAGAATTGGATGGGAAACCACAAATGTGGTCTTGTTCATACTTCAGCTGTAAATGCAATCAGCCTAACTGTAGTTGCAGCGTACTTTAATTGTAAAATTTATGATGGTCATGTTTATGCCTTTGATAGAAACAGCAAATCCTTAGTTAAGAATGCTGCTGAAGCAAGCACAAACATGAGAAGGAAATTGTTTAAAATGGAAGTAGTCCTCTCTTGGTTCCAGTAACTGCTGATAGTGTTTCTGTACTGTTCCCATATTTATTTTATATAGTTTCATGGTGTAGCATTGATCAGATGTCCAAAATGACAAAGACTGCAAGACTGCGCAGTGGAGAAAAGTGTAAAAACTGCTCTACTGATGTGTTTATTACTTAAAATTCATCTTAACTCTGTTTGCTGTGCTTAGAGTGCTTCTAAATACTTCTTATAAATGATCAAATTTCTTAAAATGTTTACAAAGGTTTTTTTCTTATCATTAGTGAAATAAAAAGTAATAAGGAATGACAATCAAGATGATTCACGTGCTCCTATTTATTGTGTTAATATATAATAACTTTGCTGTTTTCTGGCAATATATTTCACTTCCTGTCTTTATTTTTGTTTGTTAAAGCTATGCAAGAGGAGGCACTGAAACTTGTATTACTGGCACTGGAAGATGGCTCTGCACTCTCAAGAAAAGTTCTGGTACTTTTTGTTGTGCAAAGGCTAGAACCAAGATTTCCCCAGGCCTCTAAAACAAGCATCGGTCATGTTGTGCAGCTACTGTATAGAGCGTCATGCTTTAAGGTAAAATACTTACATTCGAGATTTGTTGCTGTGAACTAGTCCAGCTCCAGAGAACCCAACCTAAGATTTGTATATTTCACCTGTAAAATATTGCATAAATTCAGTTTCTACACATTTAAGTAGTGTAGACTGTAAGATTTTTATCTAGAACTGTCATGAAGTAGTTGTTTGATAATTAAAATTCCCTGCAAAAGGAACAAATGGTCACATGTGGAATTAGCCAGAACAAATTCTGAAATTACTGCCTTCATTATTAACTGCTGCCAATCATCTGGACATTAACTCCCCTGAAAGAGCATGAAACCCGACTCTGCAGGCACCTCTGCCCTGCTTCAGGAAGAAGTGAAATGTTTTAGTATAATCACTTTTGACTTTATTTAGATGCGTAAGAATTGGCTGTGGCCAGACATGCCAGACTGGCCTGGGTTTTCTCAAAGTTTAGAATTCAATTCCAGCATTCTAAAGAAAACTTCTGGAGTACTGTAGTCCTGGGAACTTCCCCAGCCCCAAAACTGGGCACGAGAGAAGGATGCTATACCTGCAGAGTGCTGTCAGCCGGAGCTCCGATGTTGTGTTCCAGCATATTTCTCTCTCTCTCTCTCTCTCCTTTGTTTTTTGTGTGTCTGTATCTAGCTGCCTTGCACTGAAGAGCCCCGTTATTTTTTATACATAGGAGTGGATTGTTTAACCTGAGTATTCCCAACTCTTTATATCTGGAAAAGAGTGAAAAGTCAATTCCGTGGGTCTTTTTTTTTCTTTTTGAATCACAGTTTAAAAACATGACTATCATAACATCATTAAACTACACATTAAAATAGAGAGACCTGTTGCTCCCTTTATGACAAATGTCTTACGTAACCGAAGAGTTTTACTTAACACTTATAGTGGGCTCTCGGTTAAATATTCTATTAAATTGGCAATATCTTAATTTTTTCTTTGTATTATTTATGTCACTTCTAGACTCTTGTGATTCTTAGTCATCCTTTAATATTGGGTAGGAAAACTACTAGTAGAACTACTAAATAACTGTATCTGCTGTGACTTAAGCAAATCTGATTGCTTTCCTAGTTGGAAGTAGTGGAGTTGGTTTAGTTCTGCACCTGTGATCCTGTAAAAACTTGAAGAGCTGTCTGTTCTGCCTGTGCACTGCCAGCTGGGTGGATGAATACCTTGAAGAAAAGTATATGCTAAATATACAAGAGCAATGCTTTTGTGATTTGTGCTATCTTTTTGTGATGGACTTGGGCGTTTTTTTATCAGAGGAGTATTTAAATGTTACTATTTATTAGGTCACTAAAAGGGATGAAGATTCTTCTCTGATGCAACTTAAAGAAGAGTTTCGGAGTTACGAGGCTTTGCGGAGAGAACATGATGCCCAGATTGTTCACATTGCCATGGAAGCAGGACTTCGAATATCACCAGAACAATGGTCTTCCCTTCTTTATGGTGACTTGGCACATAAATCACACATGCAATCCATTATTGACAAGGTTTGTAAAAGGGATGATTTTAGTACCTTTATAGGATTAGATTTGACTACTAAATGTTATAATAAAAATCCAAGAACCGCTTGAGTAAACTTTTTGTCTTTACTCATATCAAATATTAATTGAAACTAGAATGAGGGATTTTTTTCTTCACTCTAGTGTATTCTTCATATGAAGACATTTTGTTTTCCAGTAGTTAAAAGACTAAGCCCCTTTTTTGTGTCTTATGATGAAGCTTCATAGGGCAGATTCTGAGCTGAGAAATGAAATTTCTCTCCACTGATACTCTCTATATGCCATCTGAAGACACTACGTATTGCATTTAGGAACTAGTTTAATGAAACTCTTTTTAAGATGAGCAGTTTACAATTGTAAGATACAGCACACTAACACTCACTTTGTTTTCAGCTCCAGTCTCCAGAATCTTTCGCAAAGAGTGTGCAAGAATTGACAATTGTCTTGCAGCGCACGGGGGATCCTGCAAACTTAAACAGGCTGAGGCCTCATTTAGAGCTCCTGGCAAACATAGATCCAAATCCAGGTATGCAAATGAAGCTTTTAAAACATTTCTTGGTGTTTTTCGTATCTAGCAAAGTAAACTATTAATATGACAACCTCCATTCCTCATTCCGAAATTCCCATTAATTAACAGAGTATGTCATAAACTCTTCTTCAGGGCTTTCTGAGGTCTGTCCTAGTACTTGGTGTTTTGAAGTACCAAAAGAGTTGCCTCTTATTTAGGATGCTGCTGGAATTATTGACAGAATGACAAGCCTGCTTTTAATGATTTTTAGACGCAGCATCTCCAACATGGGAACAGCTGGAAAACGCAATGGTCGCTGTAAAAACTGTAGTACATGGACTGGTGGATTTCATTCAGAATTACAGTAGAAAAGGCCATGAAACTCCACAGGTATTTATATTCAATCATTGCATTGTATGTCTTAATGTACATTTACTGAAAGATTCAACTTTGAAAAATTACTATTGATTTGAGGTATTTATAGTCTTTGCTGTGCGATAACTGACTATACTGTTAATTACTGTGTTCAGGTGTTGAGAACTTAACGCTTCTGAATGTGGATTGCAGCAGAGCTTGCTGTTGAGATCCGTACAATGGCATAGTACTTAGCCCATCAACAAGAAATTTCTTTAGTTTTCTGATTAATGATGCAAAATGTAAAAGCATATAATGGATGTATGTGTCTGTGAGTGTATTTTTTAGCCTATTTTTGTATAAGTGTCTATTAGATGGTAAGTGGAATGTCTTGTGTTGTTTTTGGGTTTTTTTAAGCCACAACCAAATAGCAAATATAAAACAAGTATGTGCCGAGACCTTCGACAGCAAGGGGGATGTCCAAGAGGAACAAACTGTACATTTGCTCATTCTCAGGAAGAGCTTGAAAAGTAAGTGTGGGAGACATTTCTCTTTTTTCTTCTTTTCAATTTAAATCCAAGCAATCTCCATAGAATTTTGAAAACAGTTTCTTCTGTACATTTATTTATTCATTCAGAAGGATTTGTGAATCTCTTGAAGTGACAACTCTTTACATGAAATTGAAGGGACAGTAAAGCAGTATCTGTAAACTAGTTCCAGATACATTTTTTATTTTACCCCATATGAAGTAGAACTTCCTTTTCTGAAACTGAGTCTAAGCTGTGTCTGTCAGGGATTGGTTATATCACCCACAGGAGAGATAATATTAATTACATTTTGATTGATGAAGGAATAAAGTGAGTTATTTAGTTAGTATGTAGTGTATCCTTTTTTGAAGCTGTTTTCACCCAAATCCATTTTCAGAGAACTACAGAAGTGGATCCTCTAAGAGGAGAGATGATCTTTGGTTACAAGGAAGATGTTAGTGTTCTGTTTACAGATTATTGAAAATAAGCACCAGTTTAAAGTTCTGTAATTTTCTGATATGATGTTCCTCTCAATTCCTTCCTTTTGCTGGTTTTACAAACATATTAAACTGCACAATAAGCACTTTTTAAATAATCTCTTTTGTGTATTTGTACATGTGTTTGTTTATAGATATCGCTTGAGGAACAAAAAAATCAGTGCAACAGTGAGAACGTTCCCCCTTCTAAATAAAGTTGGCGTAAATAGCACTGTCTCAACCACAACAGGAAACGTAATTTCTGTCATAGGAAGCCCTGAAGCAACAGGAAAGATGGTGCCAAGTACTAATGGAATAGCTAATCTAGAAAGTGGTGTTCCCCAGTTGATCCCTCGCTGTGCAGATACCTCCTTGAGAGCTTTGGAGAACACCAAGAAGGGAGGGAAGACTGGAGCCAATGGCCAGAATGTTTCTGGGTCCCCTACAGAATCACTACCTGAAAAGTAGGTAGCTTTTTTTCATGAAGATAACTAAGCACAACATTTTGCTTTTAGCTTATCACGGAGTGTGTGGATGGTGAATAATAGATACTGAGTTCTGGTCCTGGCTTGCGGTTGTTGCTGGTGCTCACTGGCTGCAGAGTTGTGCAAGATCTTGTACTGCAGTGCAGATATCATCACACAGAGTCTGTGGATTCAGGTTGTCAGAGGCAGCATTGGTGGGTTTAGCTGTTGAGTACTCCAATGCAATATAGATAAAATGGTAAATCTCTCTTTCATTCGGTTGTTCTCAGCCTGGTATCTTTCTTACTATTGGGTTATTAGGTAAACATAAAACAAAAAACTTGCACTGAAATTTGACATTTCCTGAAACCAAGAAAGAGCACGTGTAGTGCGTAGTCCCTTAATCCTGGAAACCTTCTAGTTTGGGGATTTTTCCCTTAAAACTTTAGACACTTCTCCAGGAAGCACTGAGCCTCTAAACAACTTTTCAAAGCCTTTGTCTTTCCCAGAATACACTTCTGAGTGATATGTAAGCTTCTGGGTTCATGCCAAAACATTTGCATCCACTTTTGAGTTCTCTTAGGAGAAAGTCTGAGATGTAATAATGGTATCAGTTTGGGGTATGAAAGATAAAATTCTGGAGGAAGTGACGTGGCGCAAATTCCCCCGTTACACGGGAGCGTACGCGGTGAGATGACTAACTGAAATAAGTAAAGATCTGCTTAATGATTTCTTGGTAATCCTTTTCAGTAAAATTGGTTCTCCACCCAAGACTCCTGTAAGCCAGGCAGCAGCTACCTCAGCTGGTCCTCCTAATATTGGAACAGAAGTTAATTCTGTGCCTCCAAAATCCAGCCCATTTGTTCCCAGAGTACCTGTCTACCCTCCACATTCTGATAATGTTCAATATTTCCAAGATCCCAGGACTCAGCTGTCATATGAAGTTCCACAGTACCCGCAGACAGGTGAGTGAGATGAACACTGAATCAAAAGCATCTCTGAACTTTTCTCTAGATAAGCCCGAATGCTGAGAAATAACTTTTATCGGTTTCGTGGAATTTCTTTTTTAAATATCAGCTGAATCTTCACTTAACAAAATACTAATTTGGTCCGTTGTTGAGTGTGGGAGGGACCTGTAGTTTGCTCCCAGTGTTGGTTGTTCTTGTCTTTGTGTGATACATGTTACACAACTGGTACCTCAGCTTGCAGAAGAACTTGAACCTCAAGGTCTTTCATCTACTTTTTCCTTCGTTAGCATTTAAATGCATTTATTTAGGCTTGCTCACCTCGTGCCCTACCCGTGAGGGTATCCATAGGCAGGATTCAGACCCAGAGGCATAGAATGCTTCCACTGTGAGACTTACACATCTTTGTGCTTGCGCCAATGGTTTTGAAAGGTTTCAGTCATCTGTTTAGGTTGCAGTATGTGTGTTTTATATTCAAGCAAACAAGTGTTCTAGTGTCAGGTCATTCACAAACTCTCAAAGCAAAAGGTAAAGGTGTTCAGGCAGTCCTCTCCAAAGAAAAAGAATAACCCAAGTGTGAAATGGTGATTTATGGACCTCTGGAATTACTTTTCTTTTTTAGCAATGTAGCTTTTTATTGTAGCAGTAACTATTTTAACTTCCTATATAAAGAAGTGGCTAAGATGCTGTCTTTTCAGTTACTCAGTTATACCATAGTACATAGGAGCAACAGCAGAGAAACTCCATTTTCCAATTTGGTCAGGGTGGTAAAGGGTAAGCACTACATCTGCAAATACTGTTGTCATATGTGAAATTATGTGCCACAGAAAAATGACGGGTCAGTAACAGGTTTGTAAAGTGTGACTCTTCTCTAAAGGTACTTATCAACACTATTTACAGTTTTAGAAGGTGTAAAATTCTGGGTCGTTTTTGATCACATTAAATATGCCTTTTTCCAATTTTTAAGGATATTATCCACCACCTCCAACAGTACCAGCTGGTGTGGCTCCCTGTGTTCCTCGCTTTGTGAGGTCCAATAACGTTCCAGAGTCCTCCCTCCCACCTGCTTCCGTGCCATATGCCGATCATTACAGTACATTTTCCCCTCGAGATCGACTGAATTCTCCTTACCAACCTCCTCCTCCGCAGCCGTATGGACCAGTTCCTCCTGTCCCTTCTGGAATGTATGCTCCCGTTTATGACAGCAGGCGCATCTGGCGCCCGCAGATGTACCCACGAGATGATATTATTAGGAGCAATTCTTTACCTCCCATGGATGTGATGCACTCATCTGTCTATCAGCCATTACGAGAGAGATACAACTCTTTGGATGGGTATTACTCTGTGGCTTGTCAACCTCCAAACGAACAGAGGACTGTGCCTTTACCAAGGGTAAGTGAGGGCCAGAAAGGGAAGGATGTAGTCTTGGTTTTGAAGGTCGTTACTGAAGTTGGTAAATAATTAGCATAGACCTCTTCTGTTTGTTCGGGGTTACAGTGATCATGACATGTGACCTGGACAAAGTTGTTGTTTTGTTTTTAACCTTAATACAATGGGCTTGTAAAATAGACCACTCTAATCTGTATTAGGACCAGAGCACCTCTGCCTCTTTAATGCCCATGCATGTTGCCTGAATTAGTTACATATTTAAGATTTAAGTTGCCATACTTAGGTTTGGCAGGTTTTCCCCAAAACCTGGCATACTTAGGGGCCAGGTTTTCCCCAAAATCCTTGTGAAATTCTTCTAGTGATATCAGTGGAAGGTTACAGAACCAAGGGAATTTGGGGGTCTAAGTGTGTCCCATGCAAGTATTTACCTTTTGATTAGAGTATGATAGAATATGCATTCCTGTATTTATCATTGCCAGGAGCCTTGTGGTCATTTGAAGACTGGTTATGACGAGCAATTGAGACGGAAGCCAGAGCAATGGGCGCAGTACCACACACAGAAAACTCCTCTGGTATCGTCCACCCTTCCTATGGCAACACCATCTCCAACACCACCTTCTCCTCTCTTCAGTGTAGATTTTAGTACAGAGGTGGGAAGCCAAAGAACTTCTTTATTTTCCCCTCCTGTTTCTGTAAGATGCTGTTTAATATTTCTAGTAAAGATTTTCTACCTGCCATCTATTGTTCTTAAAACTAATTTAATTTTCTAGCAAAAGGAAAGTAATGTCTAAGAATGAATGCATTTAGTTTGATATTAAGGTGATGCTAAACATGGTTGCTGAAAAAAGGTCAAGTGAAGTGGTTCAATTTGCCCAAACTAAAGGAAATGTAGTTTTTTTGAACTAGCTTTGGTGAACCTCCAGGTTTTTGTGTAGGGAGCAACAATTGTTTTCCATTAAGGAAAAAGAAAAAGCACCTTCCCTTTTATACTCCAAGTGGCATTATGACATGAGTAGACTGAATCAAGCTGCAAATGCTTGTCAAGTCCCAGAGAATACATGTCCCTTAGAAGTGGCAAAAGGCGTTGGTAGAACGTTGTGTACATATGCGATACGTTCTGTGAGCAAGAACAGAAACTCAATAGGAGTAGTGTGCTCTTGAATAACAAAAAATCTTGATGTTTATTTTCCATGTGTCAATTAAATGCATCCAAGAAACTAGTTTAAGAACCACTGTGCCAAGCACTTTACTGTAGTTTGACAGTTCCATCGATCATATTTGAGGTGTTTGATTATTCAGAAAAAGCCTTGGAAGGTAGGTGTACCTGAAGTACCTTAAGAGTGCATTCAAGGTAGATCAGCATTGAGTCCTTTTCATCCAGGTTGGAGGGTTCTAAGCCATACTTCTGTCTGCCACTGTCTTATACATTAAAGGAAGACGTGTGGCTTCCTTTCGGTTTAATTACTGTAGGTATTTGCCTGAGGAAACCTGCCGCTAACATAGTGACGCTCATTTCAGTCTTGTCTTGGCAGACCAAGCAGTTATTTGTAGTGGCAAAGCTTGCCCTTCTGTGACAGCTGTCAGCTGCACTGGTTTAAAATTTGACAGAACAGATTATGTTGTCCCTGAGTCCAGTCTTGAATATGGCTGGAACTGCTTGATTGACTTCTGAGGTAATTTAATTAAATAGCAATAAATGTATTTTCTTATTTTGAGATTGAATTCCCTGGTTTTATTATTTGCTGCCTATTTATTCCCTTTTCCATAGTTCTCAGAGAGTGTCAGTGATTTGAGTGGAACTAAATTTGAGGAAGACCATCTCTCTCACTACTCGCCGTGGTCTTGTGGCACTATTGGCTCTTGTATAAACGCTATCGACTCGGAGCCCAAGGATGTGATTGCCAATTCAAACGCCGTGCTAATGGTAGGGATTTTCTGCATGTGATCTCATTAGTGTAATGATACTTACCTGCTGAAGTGTGTTCTGTTTGGTTAAATGAGCCTTTTTTTGTTTTGTGTTTTTTTTAAGTTGATAGCTTCTGTTCTTAGTATTTTAAAATAGTTCTGCCCATTTGAAGTTGTTGGGCATATCTTTTCCCAGTTTTGTAAATAAACAATGTATTTACTTCAGTGACAGAATGTAGTGGCATGAATAAAATTCTCAGATGTCTGAAACAGCTATTTTAATAACAGATCTCTGTAAATCAAACTTGTAGCCAAAATATTTTGAGCAGATGGTCTGTACACTGATAAGAATTCATTAATTTTAAGTGTGTTCTCTGATTATTAGAATGGGATAAAAAATTGTTGACTTCTTAATTTTTTGTCTCTCTTCAGAGTTCTTTATATGAATGTATTTGTGTACACATACATCCTTACAATTTCTGAGGCATCTAAAATGGTCTCAGAATACTTTGTAGTGGCAGGCTTGACTGGTTAATACAGAGCCATCGTGACCAGTTCAGAGCAGGTGTTTCCATTGCAGAAATACATTTCCTACTTGACTCAAGTGCAATAGTCCATCCTGCATCAATGAATCACTGGCCTTTTCAGGATTCTAAGGTTTGCTATGTTGTCATTGTTTCGGAAAATCTTTACTTTGAAGTTAATCCCAAGGGCAATATAAACTCACAGAGAAAAGTTGAAATACTGTTGACCCAGGATAATCAGCATGAACTTAATCTTGGCTGCTTTGTACCCACAGACAATCTAGATGGACTATTTTCCTAGACTACACCTCTTACTTGGTTAGAAGGCACATTCAGTTTAATGCCAACAAATCTGTGAAAATAAGATACAACTTATTTTTTATCACCCAATTTCCATTTGAGGAAAAAAAAATAAGCAAACTGAAAGACTTTATAGAACAAAAAATACATAGTATGAATCACAAAATACAGCTTACCTCTGGAGAGTTAAGAGCTCGTGCTTTTTGGAGATGTTCTGCTCTATAGTGTAGCAGGTTACCTTTATGTTCTATGAAACAAGTGTAACCAAACCTCATCTCACTGATACTGCCTCCTTCAAGTATAGGAAGGGCTTCTGAAGGACCTTAAAGCATACTGCAACTTTTTCTACCTGGAAACACAAGCTTGGAAGAGCAAAATTGTTTCTTCTGGCTCTGGCAATAGCTTTCTCATGGTCAGTTTGCTATTAAAGGGCAATAGTTAAATCAACGAGGCTCATCTTGGCTCTGTATTCAGCAGCAATACTCAAAGTTATTGGCCAGCTGAAGAATCTGAATAACTTCAAATGAGTCCATGTATCTTCTGTCTCCTAAATCTGTAGGATTTGGACAGTGGGGATGTTAAAAGGAGAGTGCATTTATTTGAAACTCAGAGAAGGGCAAAGGAAGAAGATCCTATAATCCCATTTAGTGATGGACCGATCATCTCCAAGTGGGGTGCAATCTCCAGGTCATCCCGCACAGGTTATCACACGACAGATCCTATTCAGGCCACTGCTTCCCAAGGAAGTGCTACTAAGCCCATCAGTGTATCAGGTACAAGTACAGCCTTCATATGACAATACAGCATAAATCATGAGCATTTCATCCTATTCTTGCTCACCAAAGTGATGAAGGTGCAGAGAGCTAAAATACCTGTATATCCCCCTTTAAGAACAGAGAAGATAACGAAGAGCATCTTAATTTGTTTCAGATTACGTCCCTTATGTCAATGCTGTCGACTCCAGATGGAGTGCCTATGGCTCGGATTCTGCTTCGTCAGCACGTTACGCAGAACGGTATGGCCTGCTTCTCTGTGTTTGGTTAAAAGCATTTTCTATAGCTTGCTGTTCTTCAAAATATTGAATACGGGGGGGAAAATTCTGCAACTATTAATAGACGTTCTTAATTTTAAAGTAAAAGGGGTTTTTTTTCCTGTCCATCATAAAGCCTTCGAAAAACTAGGTTAAAAGTTGTGTAGTTGCTTATACTTAAGGCAGCTAATAATAGCAATTACTAGCGACATATCCCTTGAGAGACTGAAGAATTAGAGTCAGGTGCTGCCACGCTGTTGTGTCAAAATCTGCCATCTTGAGTAGTTTCTCTCAAGTCTTTCCTGCCACATCGTACCCATGTGTAAAATAAGGATGTTTGCTTTGTGTAATGCCTTGGGGTATCATGAGCCCCAATGGAGATGAAGAGCGTGTTATCGTGGTCATGTCGTTTCTGTCTGCATATCTAACATTGATAGACTAATGTAAAGTTTATGAGACCTTTGGTTTAGAGAACTTGTTTTTAATTCTTCATTTTGCCTCCGTTCTCTTAAAGGGACAGGTTCATAGTTACAGATTTGTCTGGTCACAGAAAGCATTCCAGCACCGGAGATCTATTGAGTATTGAATTACAGCAGGTAAGATCAGTTTGGAAAAAAAAAAAAAGCTATTTAGTGAAGTGATTTAAAATAAATTTTCTTAGTGTAGCCTACAGAAAATGATACAATTGACAAAATGATCAATAAGGTTAACTAGACCTAGCAGGGCAGTTCTTAGTATGATGCGTAGGGGCTGCTAGTATGAGCTGTTCCATCAACATCAGTAAGGCTATTTTTGGGAGAAAGTGGTGGGCCTGATACATGTCAGCAAGTGCAGAACAAAATAACTGCTGTGCGTTAAAGGGATGCAGAGTTACCCATCTAGCAGGAGAACTGTTCTTTTTGTGAGCTAGTTGATTTTGCCACTTGACAATACGTAGTTCAAGTGTAGTTATTGGTAACGGTATGTTTCTTTCCACAGGCCAAAAGTAACTCATTATTACTTCAGAGAGAAGCAAATGCACTAGCCATGCAACAGAAGTGGAATTCTCTAGATGAAGGCAGTCGTCTTACCTTAAATCTTTTAAGCAAGGAAATTGATTTGAGGAATGGTGAGGTAAAGAAAGGGGTAATTGGGATGAAAGAAATCTTTTGAGTTTTTTTATATATACATAAGTGCATGCATTTTAGCTGAGAGTTCAAACTCTTGGTTTCAACATTCCCAAATATTTATAATGTATTCTGTGCAAGTTAAGTCATTGTTGTTGCACCCAGTTATTTCCCTGAGATCAAGCAGGTGCACCTGCTATGCTGCTGCTCCAGTCGTCCATTTACAAAATGGGAAGAAAGTAACAATCTTTTCATGCAATCATTGCTCTTCATTCTACTTGTACATGTTATAAATGTAAACATTCTACCAATGGACTCTACTGAAGCTTCTACTTCAGTATTCGTTTTAGCTCTGTTTCAGTACTTTAATGTGATTAGATTTAGCTTGGTATCCTATGTTGCCTGTGCCTGACGTTCTATTTGTGTCTGACTAGCTCTTTTGTATTGTAGAAATGTTGTGTCTTAGAAATGCATCTTCTGTTTCCACTTCAATAGCTGAGTGTTGTGTGAAGCAGTTGAAAAGCCAACTTGATATTTACAGAACATATTAATTCTGTTTATAGACTGATTATACTGAAGACTGTGCAGACACAAAGCCAGATCGAGACATCGAATTGGAGCTGTCAGCCCTTGATACAGACGAGCCTGATGGGCAAGGTGAACAAATAGAAGTACGTATAAAAATCTGTGTGTCTGAAGGGCTCACTCGTTCATGAGTTATGAAATCCTTTCATTAGTTATTAAAAAACTTAAAATTTATTTGTGAATTAGTAGATTCTTTTGATAGCAAAGCCGTTTGGTTTTAGTCTTTGTAGGGCTATCAAACATTTGCCTGCTGTTAACACTAGGGGTCTCATACTTCTCATGCAGATACCTGGCAGTGAATATTACCAAAGTTGAAAACAGCTCACTCTGTTTTGTTGTAGCTTTCATCTTTTTGCTCTTTGTCTTTTGATAGAATAGTAATGATGGGGAGTCCACTCCTTTCCCCTTCCCCTCCAGTGTTGAAACTGTAGTTAAGAATGTTTTGCGTTGAAGTTTACGTTTAAATGTGATCATTTAATTTAAACTCTGTGCTCACCTGATTATTATAATAGTGAAGTAATTTAAATTATTGTAATCCAGTGTTCTTTCATTTTCACTACTACTTCATTGTTTCTAATTCTCTGCATCTACCCCAGTTTCTTCTGTGCTGTTTTCTTCTTTACTGTGCAGTCATAAAACATTCTGGTGTTCATGCCAGACATTAGGATCAACTATCCTTTTTTTAAAGCATCGTACGCTTAAATTAAGGTTCTTGTCTGGAACATACTCTAAATACATTCCAGTACTGGCTTACAGTACTGGCTACAGCTTTTGTTTGCTCTGCCTGTGGTATGTGATGCAGTACTGTAGTATGAATTATGACTTGCCCTTACATGAATGGAGGGACCTTCATCTTCTGCTTTTCCTCTACCTCTAATTATTGAAACAGCTCTCACTGTCTTTATTGCCTCCTTCGTATCTCACCTCATAAACCCTTTTTTAGAAACTGATGTTTACACTGCTCTTGTCATTCACTGCCATCTTTGAATAATTGTTTTTTTCCTTTTTCCTATAGTAAAATGTGATAGATATTCCAATAGTATGAAATAAAAATAAGGAGTCTTATGACGAGACTCCCATTTCCATCAGCTTTATATAGTGGAACATAACAGGAAAACTTAAAGCTGGTAGCAACAGTATTGATGGACGTTTCTCCTTTTCTCCTGTAGGAGATTCTGGATATACAGCTAGGTATTAGTTCTCAAGATGATCAGCTGCTCAATGGAACAACTGTAGAGAATGGGCATCCGCTAAAGCAGCACCAGAAAGAATCTATGGAACAGAAGAGACAAAGTTTAGGTGAAGACCTTGTGATTCTGTGAGTGTTAGACAAAACAGCAGTGTCTGCCAGTGTTAGACAAACAGCAGCATCAGAATAGCTGAAGTGTGATTGTTTAAGGGTGAACTCCATACCTGCTCAGACTTGGATTAGACATCTGCATTGTGTATATGTGGTGAAGTGAGAAGAACCTGTTAAGAAATAGAATTAGGTCACAAATACAAAAGTCACAGGATGGTACCGTTGTTCATTTGCGTTGTTGTAATTGTATATACTGAAACGTGTCACAGCTGTTAAAAATACCTTTCACATTCAGTAAGCAAAAAATGCAAAGTATTTTTATAGGTAACAGAAATTAAGAAAAACTTCAAAAGGTTAAATGTGATACTGTTTGCACAAATCTCTGTTGAGAGGTAGTTTTAAAATACACTATTTTAGGTTTGTATGTTCTGTAGTGTTTCATGTGCAATGCAGCCTTTGAAAATGAGGCAGACTGCATTTAACATCTTGAGCGTACCGTTCCATAGTAAGATGTTTAGCCTGTTGCTAAAAATGAGTTTATGTCAGTATTTATTTAATGCACACAATTCAGTTCCGGATACTTGTGCATGTACTCGTTTAATATTTGTGTAACTTATTTTTCTCCTCAGGGAGGAGCAGAAAACAATCCTGCCCGTAACTTCTTGCTTCAGTCAGCCGATCACAACATCTGTTAGCAATGCAAGCTGCCTGCCCATCAGCACATCAGTCAGTGTTGGCAGCCTCATTTTGAAAACTGCTCACATTATGTCTGAGGATAAAAACGACTTTTTAAAGCCTGTTGCAAATGGCAGGATGGTTAACAGCTGAAAGGCATTCATCTTTCCAGCTTGTGACCACACCATGGAAGCATTTACACTAGCTTTTTATATATATAAGATATATTATATAATGTATATTTTTTTTAAAAAAAATAATATTGGGGTCATGCATTTCCTGTGGACTCTTTGATACTTCAAGCCCCTCTCGCATTAGCATTCTGAAGAAAAAAAAAAACTTACTTTACTAGAGTAAGGCGTTCACTTTCCACAAATGAATGGAATTTGGACATTGTTTTACTTAAGCTTAAAGCAGCTTTTTATGAGTTTGTAGCAATCCGGTGCGGTATCTGAGCCATTCTTGTTTAAAATGGCTTCTGTAGAAAACTAACAACTCAGTTATTTAAACTAGCAGGATCCTACGATGATACATCTAGTGAAAGGAAGACTAACTTATTTGTCTCTATTTTGTTTCATGAGAGAAGAACTCGTGTCTTGTTGCAGCTGCTTTTTCTTTAGTTGTGGAACTTTGCATGGAGTATTGTTTCCTGTTTGAAGAGTGAGAGGTGGAGATTTGGACTTGAGACTTTTACAGGGTTAACACGCCGTTAGCTTTGCACTGCTACGTTATTTGCAGGTCTGTGGTGCAGTGCTTTGCTGCAGCTTTTTTTTTTTTCTCCAGTTTTCCCCCCAGTTTCTGCTTTAGTACTGTAGAGACACATACACAGGCTACTTGTCCAAGTAAAGTTATCAGAAGTAAACCAAGTGCCTAAGTCCTCCAGCTAATGTACTAGGTATTGATTTCCCCAAGTTACATGCGGAACAATTTTGAACCATTTTGAGAGGTTATGCACTAATGTAAGAGCAGTTTTGGTTTTTCTTTTTTTTTTTCTTCTTTTTTATTAATAGTTCTCCACTTGGAGATTATAGAATCCAGATGACTTGGCAAAAAGTATCAGGTGCTCTTGGCTTTCCTTTGAAAACCCTGTATGTAGTGTTTGCACTGACTAACAAGATGGTATTGCTGGTTTTGTACTGTTTTGTTTTTAATTTAAACTAAATATTGGGAATTTAAGGCAGTTGTATTACCTTTGTTAAATGTTGTTAATCATGATTTTGTATTCAGGTTTAATTTTTGCTTGTTCAGTGGCAACTTATTTTCAAAGACCTTGAAAATACAATAATAGAGCATTATCTGACCTTCAGAGTACTGAAAAGTGTATGAATTTATGCCCTGTTAAGATGTGATTGAGAATCATAGTAGACATGTCAACTGAAAATTGATTTTCATAAATACACATGAACTAGAGCCCTGGGCATGTTTTTTTGAGAAGCTTAAAAATCCACTTTATATTTTTCTTCTGGAAAAGAAAGCAGGACTCTCCCTCCTGATGATTACTGTCTTCTTGTTTGTCCTCTTACTTTTCTTTGTGACAAGTTTTACATTTTTTTTTTTTATGTTTTTATTAACTTCTGTGAAGTTGTTTACGCTGAAAATTGTACTGGAATATTTTAAGCCAAGCTGATCTTTCACCAGGTGTACTGCATGTAAGGGCTTTTCCTGCTAGCAAAATGCTTAAAGAGGATCATGTTACTGGTCGTCTGAGTTGTTATTTTACAAAATCACAGCTATGTGGTCGGGTAAGATTTTGATAACTGTTTTGTGCACGCTTCTGGGGGGTGGGGGTTGGCATTTCCCTGAGGGTTACTGATTAGACTAAGTAAATATTGGTGTTTGATATCTCTCCTAATGAACCTGTCCATGAAATAATTATGTTGTAAATACATACCTGAAAATCCAAGCGTTAGTTTTGATATTCTGGTGTCAGTATGGAAGATCTTACACATCTATTTAATACTCAAATGTAAAGGAATGTATGTAGAAAAACAGTCAAGTAGTCTTTTCTTAGTTTCCTTTGGCTGTTTCTGTACCTTCCTGTAGCCAGTGCCACCTCGTAGCTAGGATTAGACTGATGCTTTGTTTCACTTGCAACTCGAAGTGAATGGACCCAAGAACCAGACCACCTTTGTCACCTTAACTTATTTCCTATTGATGTTAACTTTAACTTAGAATGTTAGACATAAATATGATTGTTGTATATTTTATACCAAGACCATTCTGTAAATATGAATTTCTATTACTTTTGAAGTGCTTCTGAGATACTATTATTTGCTGTACAATGTAATTCCAAAACAGATATGCAAACAAGTATGTCTCTTTCATGGATATTTAAACAGTGAGATCTTCCATGTTGAAGGTGATGTAATTTTTTTAAAAGATTTTTAAATTTTAAATTGCTATTTTGTTACAAAAATAGAGAAAATATAAAGGTTCGAGAAGTCCTTATTTGCCCTCAGGGAAAGAGCCCTCTGTGCACCAGAACTCCACAGAACATCTTCAGCATGATCTGAGGGTGAATATATACTACATAAATTGATTGTGTATTTACCTTAACTTTTTAATTTTAAAATTGCAATTTTAAAAACTTGGTTGTGCTCTGCTGGAGGGGGATTGGGATAAGCTGCTTACACACATTTGCCTGTTTGTCCAGTGAAATTACATGAGCCTAACATATTCCTGCCAACCACATTGGCCTATTTAAGAACAAGTATATCTATATACTCTTGTCTGCAGCAGGAGCTCCCGTGGTATAGCAGTTCTCTAGGATGACCATACACTTGATATGGAAAGCTGGTTCTTAACTAAGCTAGGGTTTTTTAGTTGAATTTTTAATATATAGAATGACAGGCAAAAGAATCATTTGGGGGTTTTAACAGCATGCCAGCTTTGTCTTGCGGTTTTAACACTGGCTCTGTGGTTTTTGCCATGAAACTGTGCCCTCCAGTGCCCTGACAAGGAGAAGCTACAGGTGGGAACCTAGTTCTGGCTTTCTTCTTTGGTGAAGTTTCAGCCCCTGACCCTATACAAGCAAGTATGTATTCATTTGTCTAGTTGTAAATCAGGTGCCTTTGGGCTACGGAAGGGCTTGTTTGCTGACACAGAGTGACTTATTTTTGTGTGAGTAGCAGTGATTCCCACGTAGGTTTTGGCCTAACTTACCTGTGCTGTCAGAAAAAAAGGCCCATAGCAGATTGGGGAAAGAGATTGGCTCTTTTGCTTTGCTTGGACAAGCATTTGGGGTTTTTTGATTTGGGGTTTTTGGTTTTTTTTCCCCGGTAGGGGTACAGCAGGGATTTCACATGCAAGAGAGACAGGAATTATTAGTATCTAAGTTGATTGTGTTGCCTCACTACCTGGATTCATTCCTTGGTTTGCCTCATTTTCCACATAGGTCTTAATAGAGACTGATGCTTGTGCTGGGAGAATGCTTGTGTGAGAAAGTAATTAATCTGTACATTCTTAACATATAGCAGAGTGATTGCCCTGCTACTGATATTTTGTTCCTGTAAACAGGTGACAAGAAATGAATCTTAGCGTTTATGCAGATTTTGCATTGTAGAATGTATACTAGACCCTTCAAAGGAAAGGTTAGACTCTTTGCAAAGCAAACTGGCATTGGTTCTTGGTAGTCTAGTACAGGGACACTAAAGTTTGGCATTTAATTTAGGAAAAAAAGTTGTACGCAGCTGATTATGTTAAATAAGCTCTTAATTGCGCTTTGTAGAAGTCTAATTTGGAAGGTTTTAGTGCTTTGATAACACAATTGAAATTTTAATTTATCCTGTACTCAAGAGCTGAATGCTGTTCTTGTATAATAGTGTACTAGGCTGGATGAGGTACAAAATAATGCACGGTGGTCAGAAACAGCTGAGGAAAGAACGCTTAAAATAACTCGATCTAAACTCAGAATAGTTCCAAACATTGGTTTTGTTTGCTTTTTTGAAAGCACAAGTTGTACCTGTTGCTGTACATAGACACTGTATGCCAGCAGCTCCTCGATCATACTTGTGAACGGACTTCGTTATTATTAGACTGTTAATAAAGGAAGACGTTGAATTTGAGAGTGTAACACAATGAGAAATGACCAGATTTTCTATAGTACGTAAAAGTCCATTCTTTACGTTGTAGTTTAATCCCTCTGTTCAGAAATTCCCTCTCCGCGAGGGACCTCTTCTGCAAGCAGAATACAAGAAATGTGCTTTTGAAATGACCCGATTTTCCGGTATAAATGAACAGCTGACTTTGGCAGTGGTCATCACCGTGTCTCTCTTTGCTGGCAAGGGAGCACGACAAGGAAAAAAAATAAAATTAAAAAAAAACCACACACACACAAAAAACACAACCCAAGCTGTCAGTGAGGAAATAAACCAAATCAGAATAATAAAAATGACCAATACCTGAACGTAGTATTGCACCCTGGTATTTAAGGAGGATGCTTGTGGAAGCTTTTAATTGCTCAAGGTTTTGCTGCAAAAGCTGGAACAAACCAGAGCCTGGCTGCGTTTATTCCTGCCGAAAGCCAAGGTCATTTGCACATAGCCCATGGATTTACCCGGAGTAGCTCTCAGTTAACCCGAGGCATGGAAGTGCATGCATTTTCTTAGCTGGGCAAACAAGTACATTATACGGTAGTTGTGATACAACACGTGGCTTTTATTTGTACTGCACATACCCACTGTACAGCCACTCAGAAGTATTGTGGTTAGCTTGCAGCATCTGCTGTCCGCATTTATACTGTTTACTGCGTATTCTTTTCCCTGGAAGTTTTAAAGAAAATTTTTTTTTTCTTGTTGCATTGATTACATTTTATAAATTTGCTTAGCTGGAAAGTTTGGGAAAAGAGGCCTGTTTGTCAATTGTACAACCGATTGTGAAGCTCTAGTGTGAATATTTTTACGTCTGTATTAGACATTTTCTTTGCAAATCTATTGTTCGATTGAAATGTAAATGAAATAAAAGATGGTGTACACCCATCATGTATAAAGCAGGCACCATCGCTACGATGGATTTAATGCTCATTTTTATGGCGCATTCTCAGCTTCTATTTAAAACTATAATTTAAAATAAAAAAAAAAAATCTGTAAAATGAAATGGGGATATATGGGGGAGTAAATTCTATTCCGTTTATTTCGGTTCCGAGTTCCCAATGTTTCCCTTCGTGTTAGGAGTAGGGGGGCCCGGCGGGGCGCGCGTTTGCTGTAGCACTGAAGTGAAGCGGTTGTAGCGGTGGCTGGTCGCGGAGTAGAGCATCCCGGTTTTTTCGGTGTTTGAGAGACGTAATGGAAGAAGTTTGCAGTATTGACATGTATTTGCATGCACGAATAAAAATTATTTGTCCACCTTAACTGCCTCTTTGCCTTCAAACGGGGGCGGGGGGGGGGGGGGGGCCGCTGTCTCCGCCCCGGGCGCGGCGGGGCCGCCTCCTTCCCGGCGTGCCCCGCGCCGGCAGAGCGGCCCCGGACGGCGGCGGGTGAGGCGGCGGCGGCGGCGGGGCGGGGGGCGCGGCGGGGCCGGGCCGGTCTCGGAGCGCCGCTCGGGCGGGCTCGGGCCCCCGCAGCGGGCCGGGGCGGAGCGCGGCTGCCGGCTGGGCCCGAGGGCGGCGGGCACGGCCTAAGGCGGCGGCGGGGGGGCCGCCGGCGGGGGCGGGGTCGCGGGGAAGGAGGCGGGCGGCCCGCGGGGGCCGTGCGGGGCGGTCGCCCCGGCTGCTGCTGCTGCTGGAGCCGCTCGTTTTGCTCCGCGCCGCGCCGGGCCCGGGCGGAGCATCGCCTGAGAGACGCGGTGCGCGGTGGGCGCGGCGCTGCCATGTCGCTCCCAGCAGCGGTCTCGGTAATCCGCGGCCATCTGGCCAGCGTCTCGGTAATCCCGTTTTAACCCTTGCAGAACCCGCGGTGGGCGGCGGAAGCACCGGCAGCCCCGTTTTATCCCTGCGCTGCTCGCGGTGTCTTTGTCAAACGCGTTAATCGAGCTGATGGGTAGAGTCCTGCAGAGCGAAGTGTGAGCCCAAAGCAACCGATTTGCTTAAAATTGGCCTTTTTTTTCTTTTTAATGAAACTTTGCGGACGTTTAAACGTAGTCGATGCGTCGCAGGTCCGCAGCCACGTAGCTGACCTCAGTGGCACTCTTGTCCGCACCCTGTGCCCCTCACCCAGGAGAGAAGGGTGATTCTTGGGCGTTTTTCATCTCCGTCAGGATGAGATCCGACCAGCAGCTCTTCTAGAGGGCTGCGGAGGAAGGAGTCAGTGGAGAGGGAGCCCCAAAATCTTTAAGGTGCTCGGTGGTTCTTCAGCTTTCCATCACTTGGAAACATCTGATCTTCCTGCTCGCCTGATACGAGAGGCTTACACAGTCTGTAAATGCTGATGCTGTCAGTAGCTTTAGAGGATGGATTCTGTTAATTTATATTTAGCTGAAGATATTTTGGATTGAAAAAAATTTTGACTCGGGAAAAGCGAGGATTTTGGGGAGAGTTGCGATCACTTTTACCCCATGTCAGCATCTGACTTTCAGTGTTGCCCATACAAACAGGACACTGTTGACTTCTGTGAAGATGACCGATGTGGTCAATGGACAGGTGAAAAGAGGACAGACATGAAGATCTTTCTTTTTACGCGTTATTTCTTAGCCTGGAAGTGATGTTCATGAGATCGTAGCACTGTGTGCACTAAGGATTTGTATGTTCTGTCTCTGTACTTAGAAAGTATGTTTTCTGTGTTTGAGATTAACCTTTTCTATTAAACAGCAAAGGTGGTTACATTTTTTTTGAACTTTTTTCCTTGCATGTGTGATGTGATCTAATTGTGCTGACTTTCTGCAAAAGTATTTGTGCAATTATCTTTGACAATTTGAATTAATATAATCTGAAATTTCTTATTCCAGGTTTTAGCAGAAGCTTGTCTCTGAAAGACTGGAAAGGAAAAAAGGTCAGAATGTTTTAATTTGATTAATTACTTTGATCATTTTTCAGCTCAAATAATTGTTAAAATAATACAAATAATACTGGAAATTTAAATTTCTATAACTGGGAAATCAGTCTCCTGGAGCTGTCTGAGCGAAGCTGATAAGACTCCCAAGTCATGGTTAGAAAATTTGTTCTCCATGATTGAGAACACACAGAAAGTGTTTCTGCACTAGTGAGCCTCAAAGCAGTTCTGTTCATAAAGGTTTTTAACTTAAGTTTGTGACTAAGAATTAACTTCTGTGACTGCCTGCACTGTAGGCTGTTTGATAGTGGGCTGTAAACTGTTCTTACGTGGCTAGAAAATGTCTCTGAGGAAGTAAAGGACTGTCATTATGCATTTGAAGTGCTATCAAGTGCAGCGTATTTGAGTAAGAGACACATTCCCTATTTTGTTAATTTATTTTTTAGAACATAATGACTACTTTGGATGATAAACTACTTGGTGAGAAGCTCCAATATTATTACAGCAGTAGTGAGGGAGAGGATGAAGACAGTGAGAAAGAAGATAAGGAGGGAGAGAGCACCATTCCTGACAGCGTTGGGGAAGTAGAGCTTAGCAGCGATGGCAGCGCGGTCAACACAGGTATCATCGTATCAAATTAATGGTTTTGTAAATACTTTGTTTATTGGAAAATTCGTGTTTCTCTAAAATGCATTTTTCAGAACGTCAGTCCTGTTCTTACATGTACTCAACTCAGAGAGAGAGAGTTTCCTGGCTATAATCTAATGTTATTTTTAATAGCCGTGTTCTTTACTTTAGTGTTTGACTTCTCTTCTGAGAGATGTTGGTGTTATACCTAAAGCAGTTAGGCTTTCCTGTAAGCTTTCCTGTAAGCCACACAGTTGTTAACCACCAGCAGTCCTAACGTAACAGCTGTAGGTGTTGAACAAGTACATGAGGAATAGACAAAGGCAGTGTTCTGTGCCACCACTGTCAAACACAGTACTGGTCTGTGTGGACTGTTGGTGTGATCCAGGGGGTATTTCTTTTGTTCCTATGAAGGACTCTCTCTGTGTTTTACGGTTTCGCTAAGAATGATGAAAAATCTTCTTCCTGCATGTGTTCACATCTTTCACCTGAAGGAAGAATGACAGAATTACAGTACTAAACTGGCGTACTTGGAGAGGACCTGAAAAAGTAACTCAGCAACAGGGTAACAGCAAGGTGCAGTCTGTAAGAATTAACACTGTTGTACGTCACAGAATGTACTTCTGTACAAGAGCATTGGCAAACTTAATTACACTTTCCCATCATTATTTTTGTTCTTACGAAAAGCTGTGCTAACAGTAGGGGAATTCTTCAGGGCTGGTGGTTCTATCTCAAGAGCACAGGCATTATCTTTGGGACAGTTTTGAGAGTAGCCTAGTTAGGTAAGCTCTTGTTTCATGTCACATTTTGCACAGTATGTAAAAAGTTTATGACAGGGCCACTAATTTACTGCTGATTTATAAATTATTACTTGAATTTTGAATTACAGGTGTAATTTTATTACCCTTTTATACCAAATGCCTACATATTTAATTTCAGGTCCCAAAGGAGTCATTAATGACTGGCGAAGATTTAAACAACTGGAGACGGAACAGCGGCAGGAGCAGCGCAGAGAAATGGAACGACTCATTAAAAAGTTATCTATGACATGTAGATCTCACTTAGATGAAGAAACTGATAAGCAGAAGCAGAAAGAGCTTCAGGAAAAAATCAATGGAAAGGTAGCATGGCACAAAGGAATTAAAATGCCACTTGAATGTTTAACATTTTCTGTTTCATCAGTTGTGTACACAAAGCACAAAGGAGTCCTTGTTCCATCAGTGGAGATCTCTTGTTTCTCCCTAGTGAACAGGAGCACGGCAGCGGAGTAAGAGGCACGCTGTAACTGTGTTTGACAGGTGTTGTCAACTTTAATTATTTTGCTCTTTAGTGGTATTCCAGGAGCATCACGTTTGCCTGTGTTAAGAAATAAGCAATTTAGCTGCTGTACCAAAGAAGTCCAAATCCTGTTCCTAGATTTCTCTTATCTATTTATCAAATAAGTCAACTTCAGGGAATTAACATGAAGAGTTGTACAGTGAACCTGTGAATACTACCTCCCATGCCTCAAACAAGAGTTTAGGAGTCCTGATTGATTTTGTATTTAATAAGTGGATAGTTCTAATGAACTGAACTGTATAACTAGCTCTTAGAGTCCTAGTCAGAGAAGTTACTAATTAGCACACAGTGTTTCTTGCTTTCAGATAATGAAAGTTGGCCACACTATCCTCTACCTTGAGTGATGCAAATATTTTCAACAAAGCAAGTGGACAGACAGGAAATACATAAAAATCCTGTTAACTTCAGTTCTACAGACAAGGTAGTGCATTTGGTTGCCAAAAAATGTTAATGGAAAAACTAAATGAAAAAGGTAGTGAGAAAGAAGCTAGACTTAGGTCAGGCACAGTATCCAGATCAGCGCTCATAGCTTAGTGAAGGCACGTAGCCACCATTAGCCTGAATTAAAGTGGGAGCGTGGAGCAGCCACTGGAGTTACTAGTGCAGCTTGTGGAACTAGAATACCCAAGGCTGAAATCGCCGTTCCCACTGGATGTGGTTTCTAATTAGATCAAAATGGAGTGTAGTACAGAGCGTGCTTGAGCCTTCGTGGGTTGCACTTTGCTGTTACTAAAGATGAGTGACCCACATTAATCCTCTTGATTTAAATTCTCATTAGGGAAGTGACCCATATAGTGATGGAGATTCTTTTTTTTTCATGTATCTTGTATGTGTTTTTTAGATGACATTACAAGAATACAACATGATTCACAATGGTGAAGATGATGAGGAATTTTTGCAGCGATACAGGAAGCAGCGAATGGAGGAGATGAGACAGCAGTTGTACAGTGGGCAGCAATTTAAACAGGTTTTTGAGATTACCAGTGGAGAAGCATTTTTGGACACAGTTGATAAAGAGCATAAGAGCACACTGATCATGATCCATATTTATGAAGATGATATCCCCGGCACCGAATCCCTGAATGGCTGTATGATCTGCCTGGCAGCTGAGTACCCAACAGTTAAATTTTGCAGAGTGAAGAGTTCACTCATTGGTGCCAGCACTCGCTTTACTAATAATGCTCTGCCAGCTCTGCTGATCTATAAGGCAGGTGAGCTCATTGGCAATTTTGTGCGAATCACTGACCAGCTCGGAGAAGATTTTTTTGCTGTAGACCTGGAGGCTTTTCTGCAGGAATGTGGTTTGCTGCCAGAAAAAGACCTAGTGCTCCTGACTTCTATACATAATCCATCTGCATGTTACAGCGAAGACAGTGATCTGGACATAGACTGAACCACTTACACCAAGCGGTCCGTAGGTGTAGTTGTACTGTGGGATGTTCTTGTGCTAGGGATTGTTCTCTTTCTTCCTTAGAGTGGGTATGTATTCTCCCACTTCGTGCACTTTGACTTCTGTTCATTAATTAAAAATTCATTTAAAATAAGGAATTCCTAACATTTTCTTAAATATATTCAATAAAGTACACACTGAAACAGTCTTGCTTTTATGCAATTCAAATATATTTTACTAAACATGAAGCTCTAACACAATTCAGCAAGTTTAGGAAATTGTATATTGTCATCTCTGTTCTCCAAATCACGCAGTTTTTTTTAAACATTTTGTTCTCAGATCAGCTGCGTATGGTCCGTCTCCCTACAGGTTTCCTGAAATGGTGTATGTGAACACCAGTTGGATTGAGATGTGGCCAGCTACTCACTAAGGCAAGAATTGAGGCTGCAAATAAATTTTTAAGCATTAAAGACTGTCATTAACCTGGAGCTGAACTGCTGCCAGTTAACAGTGCAGGTTCCTGTCTTCTGTTCGTCAATTTACAGTCTCCTTTTCGGAAGTACCTTCTTGTTCTAACACTTGACATCAAATTTGTGTTTCTTTCTCACAAATAACAACAGTCCCTGACTTGGTCATGAAAATTACCTTTTGGCTGGAAAGGGTTATTCTTTCTTTAACCTTTCCTGAGACTTAAATGAGAAATTCTTCCTTCAGATACAGCTCTTAGTACATTCTTGAGTTTTAAAATACCCACCCTTAGAGTTCATAGTAGTCACTCTATCAGAAAATGATGCCTGCCTCTTAAGAAAGGTGTAAAGAGCTCCAACATGGGTGCCGATGAGCATCAAGGAGAATTTTGTTGGCAAAATGCAGAACAAGGACTTGAATAGCCTCAGAATTTCATCTCTCTCTAAAATTAGGAAATCAGTGCTGAAGTTCATTTCTGTCTGCCTTCATATGGTCTGCCTCAGCTGGGTCGTCAGATGTTTGTTGAATATTGATAACCCCCGGACCTGAGAGCTGACTGGATGGCTTTGTGGGAAGCACCTTGAGCCAGCAGACAGGTCACTGATATGGGTGCTCAGCAGCAGGTCCCTTTTTTCACAGCTGATGCCCCTCTCTGCAGCTCAGTATCCATTTTCTGCACAGAGAGTTCAGCAGGATCAAAACCACCATGCAAACTGGCGTGGTTTCGCTCTGATGGCAGCTCTTTGGGAGCATGTTTGTCGTACCGCGCATCAGTGGCGTTCGTGAGCAAAGACATCTTGTGGGGTGGGGGTGAAACCTTATGGACACTGCAGTTTTTCCCTCCCTGCTCTGTAGGAGATAACAAAGGCCTCCTCAAAAGCATCACCACAGCTGTTTCAGTTGCCTGGTGACATTGACCTTAAAGTTCTCATCTTCCCCAAACCCACGGGGTGACTCCCACTTCTGGACACAGAACAAAATCCATCCAGCGCTGGCTGAGCCCGTTTGTCTCCTCATGGACACCTTTGCTACTGAGTGCAAGTGCCGTGTGTCGCGCTTCCCCCCTGCAGCACCTTTGTCATCACCATTTGTCAGTGGTTACGTTTTCATTAAGGTGTGTTTATTTTGCTCGTGCTCTACTTAATTCATAAATCAGATCATAATGTGGGGAAGTAATTTTCAGGGCTTCTAGTAGATGAAAGTTCTCACCTCCAGCAAGTCTGGTGCTACGTAGCCACGAGATAACCCGGGCAGCGACGGGAGCTGTCAGCAATTTGTAGTGAACGCCAAGTGTGAAAACCTGGATGATGCAGAGCGAGGTCAAGGCTTCACCAGCCAGATGATGGTGTGGCTGAATGGCTCAAACAACGTACCTGGCACAAACGAGCACGTTACTGAGTCGTCTTCTCCGTACTTAATTTGGAGTTACAACATGTTTGCTTTCTCACGCATTACTTCGCTTGTTACATTTTAATTCTGAGGAAAGTAGACTATCATTACCTAAATGTATGACCCAATGTAATGCTGTGTTTAATGATTAAATTTAATTGCAAGTTTTATGTAAGGCACTTTGGAACACCAGGAAGAAATGCAAATGTCTCTGTGTAAGCACTAGGGTTTTAGTAAGAATGGATCTTAGGCTAGAAAAAGAAGAATTTGTAATTGTATCTATTTGAACTGTGTTTTAGAAGTGTAAGCAGAAAAATAATTTGTAATTAAAAATTACTGAATTGGCACAAATTGTAGCTGTTTTAAGGAAACTGGCAGAAATCCAGGTTTTGAAATGTGGTGAGAGATTATTTCTTTTCATCTCAGAATTGCAGGAAAAAAAAAAACACCATGAAAGTTACATGAAATTAAGTGATTGAGCATGGATACCAGCATATTTAAGAAAAAAATCAAAGTAGCTGTAATTTATATTCAGGATGAGATCCAGTGCAGTGTGTCGTGCAGACAGGGTGCATATTAGCATCATAATAAAACCTGGCTTGGAGAGGGGATCGGGGGAGAGCTGACTACTTGAGTTGCTTTGAAGTTTTCTTTTTATAAAAAGTGCTTTTTCTTGCCCCTGTGGCTGCAAAACTGTGATAGGATCAAAACTCCTGCTGCTGTGTCGGATGGCCTGCAGCAAGGTGACTGCTGGCTGTTCATCTCCAGGGCTCAGGTATATGACAGATGGTTTACTGTGCCAATAGCAAAGAGGAAAAGGAAAAAAAAAGTCTGGATCCAATTAATCATTGATCTGGAAGAATGTAATAAGCACAAGGGAGAGAGGGGTAGAGAGAAGATGTGCTGTAATGCTGCTGCTTGTTCTCAGCACCAACAGGAAAAGAAGGGGAGGCTGGCAGCAGCTGGGAAGGGTCCCTGGCAGCACTGGGCTCTGCTGCTGATGCTTTTGTCTGTTCTTGAAGCTAAGTCCTTCCAAACTGACCAACTGGTAGTTGCTTGCCCTAAAACCCCAGCATTCTTCATGTGCATTAAACAATATAACAAAGTAAAACTAATTTAGAATAGGTTAGTTATTAATTTGTAAGCATCTCTCCTTCATCCAGTCAATACAAATAAAAACTGCAACCCGTACTAGCACTGTAGTTTTGGTTGAAGCGTTAAATTCTGCTTTATTTCTCTAATTTTAGATGTGGTCCTGACTGCAGATTAAGAATTGGGGTGTATTTATATATGAGGAGTAAAGTGAACATGAAATTGTACAAACACCTACATAAAATAAAACTGTTTTGAAACGTTCGACTTGGCATGAAGAGCATCAGGGTTTTCAGTTTGATCCATTGTACTCTGGCGCTGTCAGAACTTTTTTTAAATCCATGCATTCCTCCTAAATGGTTTGGTTTCAAATAAAGGATGCTTTTTAATTTTGTCAAAGACATTTCATCTGTCTTTTCTGGCACAGCAGCTTCCCCAGCACATAACATTGTTCTTGGCAGAAAGGTGAACGATTGTGATAGTGGTTTTCAGTAAAGCTGATCGGTTGTGATGGTGGTTTTTGGTAAAGCTGATCGGTTGTGATGGTGGTTTTTGGTACTGTGCTTTACTTTCTTAAATCTGTTCATTTCAGCTGGAGAAGAGAGCTCAGGAAGCGAGCAGCTGGTCCCGCACAGTAACGTTGGTGTTTGTCACCCTCAGATGTTCTGAGATGTTCACACTAGTTGTGTATCTAAAATATCACTGTAAGTTAACGCGTGGTTAAGATCTCACCAACAAGACCTCCTCCTACTGAGATGTTACATGCTCTGTCTTTGCTGTTTGTCCTTTTTTTTTTTGTCCCATTTTCTATCTACTGCTTCTCAAGCGTAGGACAAACGTGCAGACACGGCCCTTGTGGATTTGGCTCTTCCCACGGGTAGCAGCTCTCTGGTCGGTTGGTTTTGGCATCACCTTGGCTGCAGCCTGCTCTGGTTTATGGGATACACTCTTCGGATCAAGAAGGTACATGTACCAAGTCTAAGTCATCTCTGTGTCTGATTTTCATCTTCAAGAAGCAGGATAAATAGGAGTCGAAAATACGCTCGTTGGGTAGTTTGTGTTGCCTCTGGGAAATGGTTTGTTTTGGAAAAAGCCCACAGCAAAGAGGGCAGCCAGAAACAATGGTTTTTACAGGAGGGTGTAGTTCTGCCTTGGGAGAGAGGAGCGTAGAATCACCTGGGTTTGTTCTCGTTTAATGATGTTCCAATAAAAGCACAAGGAAGCGCAGACGGCTGCTCGGCGAGGGCAGGGAGGAGATCGTGGGGTGAGTTTATCTCGGGCTGACCTGGGTGCCAGGCAGGAGGGACAAGACTTAGAAAAGAGAAGTTTATACTGATTTTTTTGCCTCCAATCTACCTCTTCTTTCTAAAATGTTCAAACTGCGCCTTTGTTGAAAATCTGAACAAATGTTCCCGTGCAATCGCTGGCGTGACTCGCTGCCAAGGGACCCGCTGGGGTGGGCACGGGGGAGTCTGGTGACTTACTCAGACGGGGGATTGCTTTTCCATCCAGCCTCAAGACCCTACTTATTTTTGCCGCCGTGAGGTTTTAGATGACTTTCCAGTGCGGACCTTGGCGAGGAGTGGGGCTGGAGGGGTGCGGGCAGCCTAGGGAGGGAGCCCAGCGGCACCGCCTGCCCTCTGCCCTCTGGCTTTGCCGGAAAAAGCAGTGCAGCCAATTGATGGTCCTTGCTCTGGTCAGCAATAACCTCCTGCGCAGTGAATCACCGCTTCAGAGGTCACACAACCGCGGGCAGATGTTCGCGTCGGTGCTGCTCACGCCACACGAACGCAGGCAGCACCGTCCCCCTGTCCACGTCCGTCCCCGCGCGGTCAAGCTGCAGCTGGGCTCCTCGGAGGCACTTGTTTAGAAAATCAGGGGATGTTCTATGAGCTGTGTTTACTAAGAGCTTAAAGAGCATCTGGCAACGCTGCCTCTGCCCCGTCCCCAGTGCTCGCAGTGCCGGGAGCCCTCGCCCCGGTTGGGTGATGCTGGTGGATGCACCAGTCTTGATGCCGCGTTTAGACGCAAACTACTGTCTTCCCCCTTGGATGTGGCTGTGGCATTGTGGTGGACAAGGTGGTGGTGATGTGAGCAAGTTCTGCAAGAAGACAAGGCTGGATGGCAAGCAGAGAAATGGCAAGGGCTCGGCAGTGCTGGGCTGGGGGAAGCTCCACGTGCTGGGCTGCGGGTCCCCAAGCTTGTGGACAAGGAGGTTTCAAACGCGTGTTGGCTGCTGTGCCTGGGGCTGGTACCTGTCAGTCCTGCAAAGAAACTGTGTCAAAGCTTTTCCCGCCAGCAGAAGGGTGAGGCACAGGAGGGAGATGCTTCACTGTCCTGGACTGTGCCGTGTGGGCGCTGGCAGCACGACTGGCAGAGACATCAGGTTTGCCAGTGTCGGTGCAGCTGAGCTGGTTCCTGGTGAAACATCCCTCCTCGGAGGCAGAGAGCACCCAGGCAGCTCTCTGTGCCTGACAGGCTGTCCTGCGCTTATCGGTTGGGACCACAGCAGTGCTGGCGGCCTTTGATAGCTCCAAACAAAAGCAGGATGTTTGTGGTCTAACTGAAACGAGCCCAGCTTGTGCCTTTAGCCAGAGGCTGGAGGATGCTCAGGCTGGAGCAGCTCAGCGTGGGGCGAGCGCAGCCACACGCACGCTCTGCAACGGAGACCTGGGGTGCACAGACCCCGCTGGGGCTTTGTGACTCATTGGCCATCTTTGTTCGGTGTAGTGCTCCCCGTTGGCCGCCGTTTGCCTTGTTCTTGAGCGTCGCGTTGGCGGCTGAGCGAGGGAAGCACAGCCGGGGCCGTGGGCCTGGGGGTGGTCCCGGCAGAGGGTGCAGCCAGCAGTGGGGCAGACCCCACCGCTGCCACGTTAAAAGCTGTCGGTGGGCATCGATCATTTTGGTACCTGCGCACAGCGTCAGCACTGCGCGATGGCTTCCCACGCGGAGGGGCAGGGAAGGGGAAAGCTGGGAAAAGGAACCGTGGGATGGGAACTTTTCTTGGCTTGAACTCCGCGATTCTGCGCTACACGGTGCTGCGAGTGGTGCAGGGCAGCAGGACGGGGGTCTCTACGTGCCGCGCCGGCTGGGCAGGGCACGGGCAGCACGGGACCAGCCCAGGTAGGCACGCGGCTGTGCCTTCGTGGGTTGGGCCCACCTCTGCCTCCCTGTATGCCACTGGGAAACTAAAATCCTGATGATACCCTGGCAAAACCATCTCGCTTCTGAAGGGTTAAAGAGAGCGAGGGAGAAGGCTCTTCCCTTGGGAGTCTCCGCTTGCAGATGTTCCCTTGCTACAACATCCTCCTAATGCATCCCTTCATTAGGGACTCTTTAAATCTCCCTAGTTTAAAATTCCTGTAACACGTCCTTGTAACTGGTTTTATGATCGCCTGGAAGTGCATCACAACCCCCTCTTGAGGAATTTGAATCATGACATACTTGATTGATCACGGATAAATAATCAGCTGGGGTGACCAGAAATGATGGAAACTTGCAGGGCAGAAGGTGGGACATCACAGGACTGTTGCTCCCTCCCCAAACGGCCAACACCCCCATCTGTCCTCATCCCTCCCCAGGGAATGGCAACAGAGAGTATGGAGGGGACTGTGGCTACCTGGAGATATCTACTTGGAGACACCGCATCTGCTGTCCTCCTCACCTGCCTGGTGAGGGGCAGTGCCCTGGGCCAGGACCCCTTGCCCTGGTTCTCCTCCTGTCTCCCGCAGCTTTGCGTGACGGGCAGAGCATCAGCCAGCGGTGCCTGGGGTGGGGGTCAGGGTGGAGAACCCCATAAAAAGAGGGGAGCAACGCAGCCCCCATGGCCTCATGGCATGAAGCCAACAGAGTGAGTGAAAATCCTGCCGGGATGGAGCGGGAGCCCAGGAGCGGTCCCCTCCTCCGGCTCAGCACAGGGGGAAGCCGCAGCCAGGGGCTCTCCTACGGACTGCGGCTGTTCCGTGCCCACAAAACACCCAGCCAGCGAGATTTACGCGTGGACAGACTTTATGTGACAGAAATACACGGCGTGGATGCAGCGCTGTGACCAGCAGTGGCGCGGCGTGGCACAGGGCCAAGGGGTGCTGGTGGCCGGCGGGCAGCGTGGCTCAAGGCTTCGGGAGCCCCGGGCTCAGAGCCCCCATCGAAGCATGTCCTACGGAGCAGGGTCGCTCCAGTTCTTTCTTCTGATGCAGCCGGCAATGACACGGCACAGCGCCGGCGAGCACAGCTCCACCACGTCCCGGGGGCACCAGCCTTCCAGCCACGCTCCAGGGACTTCTCCTCTCTCCCAGCTCCGCTGCTTCCTGAGCATCCTGCCCTCCTGCAGGGCCTGGCACTGGCAAGACAAAGCTTGGAAATCAGCCGGAGGAAATGAGCGGAGTTTTTAAAATCATTTAGTATTTCAAATGTCCATTTTCCTGGAAGTGAACAGGGATCTAACGGGGATCGAGACCAGTGTTCCTGGAGCAGGACAGGAGGCGGGCTCCCTGCGCCTTGGGCACGACATTTGCTGAGCTCCAACGCTGGGCAGCGTGATGATCATAGGGTGGACGGGATGTTGTTGCTGGGTTTGCACAGAGGCTGGATCCTGCTCCGAGTAGCCTCTCCCAGGCGGCCAGCGGCACATGCCGGGGTCCCAGCGGGAAGGTCTGATCCGATGCTTCTCCCGTGGTCTCCTCCCGCAGAGACATCGCTTTGATTCCTTCTGCTCAGCGGTGTCAGCTGGCCACTGGGCCAGCACCAACACCCACGGCGCGTCCTCCCCGTCCCTCTGCATGCTGCCACCTGCCTCCTCCGCCTGACCCGGGGAGCTCAGCGCCCGAACAGCTGCAGCAGAGCAGGAAGGGCTGCCAGGGCTCCCCGGGCTCCGTGCCGCTCTGTGCCAAGTGGGGAAGCCCTACGAAAGAGGGGCGGGTGGTGGCCTGGTGCTGGAGAGCAGCGGGGGCAGAGGGTGGCAACGTGCAGGGGAGCCCAGAGCGTCCCGGGGAGGTGGGTGTCCCCTGGGAACAGCGAAGCTGGCGTAGTGCAAAGTACGAGTAGCAAGAGAAGGGGGGGTGTGGAGGACGGCGGCGGCAGCCATGCTCCGGAGGCACGCGAGGTTTTCACAGCGCTGGTGCCAGCCTCTCCTCAGGGGCTGCTGTGGAGGATGTCCAGGGTGGGACCATCTTCTGAACCGCTCCTGCTCCCGCTCGGCACCAGGGTGGCAGGTCCCCACCTCCCCGCTGCTCCCTGCAGTAGGAACGGGATGTTCAGCACCAGCCCAGGAGCTCGGCTCAGCCAGTGCCCGGGCAAGGACAGGCTCTACCTGGGCAGGCTGTCCTGGCGCTAGAGCTCAGTAGATGGTCCACCACGCCGAGGGCTGCCATTTTCCGCAGCATCCGGCACATGAAACGCTACGTATGGGCACTTCTTCACGTTGAGGCACACGAGTTTCTCGAGCGATGCTGTCTTAACTATCTCAAAGCCAGTTGCTCCGCCGAAGGTACTGGGTTTCCAGTACTCTGGGGAGCAGATGGGGTTTCCCAGAAGCCCTTTCAGGGAAAATGGAGCTCCAATCTCCACCATGCTTTCTCCAAAAATACCATTGGGTTGGGGTTTCTCAAGCAGCAAGCCCAGATAAAACTCCAGAGCATCAATGTCTCCATACAGCTCTTCCAGCTCTGCCGCCTTCTCTTCCTCTCCTGCACCAAGTGAACATCAGAGAGCTTTAGCAAGGGGATCACCCCCGGCAAGGACTGGCCTTGCTGTGGGTAACGGGAACGTGGCAGCTCCCACAAGCCCAGCCATGGGGGGCGGCTCGTGGCCTCGTACCCTGCCTGCAGGCACGGAGTGTCCGCGCTGCCCCGGCAAAGCCCCGAGAGCTCCTGCAGCACCACGGCCCTACCTGTCAGCTCCTGAAAGGACTTGTAGGGCTTCATTCCGAACCTCTTCCGATACTCGTTAAACGGCTGCAGCCTCAGCTGCCGCGACTCCTTGATGACCCCAACGGCCACTTGCAAGACGTTGGCATTGATGGTTTGTCCCCCGCCGATCTGGAGGGCGAGAACACAAGGAGGAGGACGCGTAAGGCACGAGGCAGCATCAGCATCTGCTCCAGAGGAGCCACCGCACTAAAGCATCCATGTCCTGGGCATGGTGTCGGGGAGACCAGTGAGTCATCGCAGCAGCGAGAAGAGGGGGAATCATTGGACATTGCCAAAAAAAAGCTGTAGAGCAGCTTGGGTTAAAGTCAATCCCGTTCCCAGCGCGGGCCAGGGAATGGGGCAGGAGAAGCCTCAGATGGATGGCGACCCACCGGCCCGGGAGGAGGGGAGACATTCCTGGGGTTTGGGGTCACGGGGCGAACCTGAACACCCGAGGAGCAGCAGGTCTGCGCCTCAGCCTCGCTGCTTTGCACAAGAAAAGTCAGTCAGAAACGTCGATGTAATGGCTTGGAAGAAAACATCCATGTGATGGCAGCAAAGAATAGCGCCGGGCAAGCTGCTCCAGTGCCCAGGCTGTCCCACAGCCCCGACTGGGCCAGGAGATCCCGGCTGCGTGGGCCAGCTTACGGAGGGCTCCCGGCATCGCCACAATGTTTGCTATGGAGTCCCAAGAACGAGCCGACAGGGTTGCCAAGGTTGCTGTGGGATGGACTCACGATGTGCCCATTGGGTGCTGCCCTGGGCAGAGTGACAAGCGACCTGCTGCTGGAGCAGGAGGCCAGGTACTGGTGTGCTCCAGCTGAGCCCCTGGTGCTGCAGGAGAGGCGATGTCTTGGACCGGAGCTTTGCACCGTGTAAGAAGAGGAGCTCAGAACCCCGCTGCCACCCTGCGAGTCCCCAAGCTTGGCTTCGTGACCTGACAGCACGGCAACTCTGCCTTCATGGCACCGCTGGCATCCCTGCCACGGTCCCACAGCCCCGGCGCTGGCACAGAGGGGAGAGCAGGACCTTACCCTTCCTGCAACCTGCTTGGAAAAGGACTCCACCAGTGCCTCCACGCCGTAGTCCATAAGCATGGAGGTGTTGTAGAGGAACTGCTCATAGCTGTACTCTTTCTCCTGGATGATGAAGGAGTCAGGCATCAGCCCGTGCCAGTGATAGAGCTGGTTGAACTCCACCGCGATGCGATTCCGGTACTGGAACTGCGTCCCAAACAGCAGCTCGGGGTCAAACTTGAGGCTGAGGAAGTACCCGCTGAGATGCTGGACGTAGTCTTCAATGACGATCTTAATGGTCTCCCCTGGGCAGGAGGTGAGAGAAGCAGCCATCAGCTGGCAGCAGCAGGAGCTACCACCTCTGCACCTCAAGATGCTACCCACGCGTCCCAGCGCCCGTCCGCCACCTGGGACCTTTCTGACTGCACGCTCGTTGAGCTGGTTGGGAATTTTTCAGCGAATTATTTTTTCACCAGCAAAGGTCAGTCTGCCAAAACCAAAATAGCTCCTGAGGAAGCTGACTTTACGCTCCTTAGAGATAATGTCTCCTTAGAGACACGGCTTTTTTTCTGGATTTTAGTAAAAAATGATATTTCATGAGATTATAGTAAATTTATAATAGAACATTAAAATGAAGCAATTCAAAATTATGACCAAATTATTCAAAAATAAATTTTTTTATGGACTAAAGCCAGTTTTTGCTGTACAGACCAAAGGCGATGATCCCCAGAAGGCTGCAAAGAAACTCCTCCAGCGTCTGAAGCCAGTCTGGCCACCACCCTCAAACAGAGATCGACCAACACTCACATCCTTGGGGCTGCCCGGGGAGGTGGGACACGGGGCTCCGCGGTGCCCACGACCCATAGCACTGTCAGTCCTCACCGATGAGGATGAGACGAGCCGTCTGGAAGAGCTGCTCGTCGCTCCAGGTGGGATGCTCCCGTTTCAGTATGTCGCAGACGCGGTTGTGCTCGCGCAGCCAGAGCGTGGTGTACATGCAGAGCCCTGGCAGCAGCCCAAACACCTCCTGCCCCATCGCCAGCTGCTGCTCCTTGGGGATGGCAGACGGGTAGACCATGTGGACCGGAGCGTCAGTGACCGTGGGGGGGTACACTTCTCCATCCACCACCTTGGGGAGACAAGAACGGGATGGCAGAAAGGGAGGAGGGGAGAAAACCACCCTGGTGAAAGCCTGCCCAGCTGGGACCTGCCTCCCTACGGGCACCACGGCCGCTCTCCTGCAAGTGCTGAGCAGGATGGAAACATCCCCCTCGTACAGCCCCAACTGCAGGATGGCTGCTGCTGTCAGAACAGCTCGACCCAAAGCTCATCCCCGTGACACAGCACCTCTGGTCAGCAGCCACTGAGGGGGTCCTGGACGTGCTCCACATGTGGGCTTCAAACAGCCCTGGATCACAGGGCTGAGACATAGTTTGGTGGTGCCAGGTGGTACCTGGAATTTCAGCTTCCCGTCTCTGAAGAGTCGCAGCTGGTGCTGCCGCTGCAGGTTGTCCCCGTACAAGTGCCCCAGGTCCACCTGCGGAGAGAGCGCAGGGTCTTGGCTGCTCCGAAGCTGTGAACGCCCCGGGCCCCCTCCTCGCTCCTGCATGCCCCTGCGCCCCCCGCTCCGGTGCTCCTCACCCCATGCCCCAGCGCCTTGGTGAAGCCACGTCCCATCTTCCCCGACGTCTTGAAGAACTGGTGGGTGAAATGCTGGGCGAAGAAGGCGAACATCAGGTTGGTGCCTCGGGGGTCGGCTTGAAACTTCTGCCGCAGCAGGAACCTCTCAGCCAGGAGCTGGGGGTCGGGGAGCTGCTGCTTCCCTGGGAAGGATGGAGGTTGAGGGCAGATGCCCCACGCTGACCCAGGTGGGTACCGGTGCTGCCGCGGGGCTGTCGGTGAGCGCTGCCATGGCTGCTGCAGCACCAGGCACTGACTTGTCTGCACGGACACCTTGCAGCCCTCTTACACAGGCTCCGACGTGCCCCAGCAGCTCAACCTGGGCTGTCCCCGCAGCGTTTCGGGTGCCATCAAGCTCCTCCTGCCCGTGGGGCCAACTTGGGCAGGCAAGTGGCACCGCGTGGCACTGCCAGCGGTGCCTCGCAGATGTGTCCATGGCAGCAAAAGCTCAGGCATGAGCAGGTGGGAAACACCGATGCTGCCCTGGGTACGGACCTGGGATGCTGCTCCAGCAACTCAGCCTCTCGCCCGGCACCACGCAGTGCCGACCGCGTACCTTTGGTCCCCATGGGCGTCGGGCAGTCGTCCGGCACGGGCGGGAGGACACGGGTGTAATAGCTGACGTTGGCATAGGCCTCCCAGCTGATGTAGCCGTAGTCAGAGTTGAAGGTGGGGGGGCTGGGGATGAGATTGGCACGAACTGAAAGGAGAGAGGGGGATCACCACTGCGGGGCCTGGGGCAGCACCCCGCAGGCTCTGCCCCTGCTCAGGCTGCCACACGCCCTCCCCTGCCACCCCAAAACCAGACAGGTAACGGCAGCGGAGGCACGCCGGCGTCCCGGGCTTTGCTCCGAGCCTTTTAAAGGCTGCAGTTCCCTGCAGAAGAGGAGAGCTCGGACTAATGCGCTAAAAGGATTCTTGGATGATGAATGAGATGACAACATAGAAATGGCAAAACCAACAGCCGGAGCCTTGTGAACGTGTCGCTACATCTCCAAGGGCTGGAACCTAAATATTTATGCAAAGTGATGAATGTGGGGACATGAGTAACGAGGGCCAACTCCATGTTTCCGCAGGCTGCCTTCCGTGCAGCTGCTTAGGAGCCCTTTGGCCCGGGGAGCGCAGGGTGCCGAGACGCGCTCGAGTTTTCCAGCTGGCTGGCAGCCCAGCACGTGGCCAGGGACACACGGACGGGGACACATGGCTGGGGACACACAGGCAGCCCAGCCTGCTGACCCCTGGCACCCCGCTGCTGCCTGGCAACACAGCCTCCTCCGGGCAGGGTGATGGGGTGATGGGGCAATGGGGTGATGGGATGATGACCCCCTGGGTCACTCAGTGAAGTGACTCAAGCCCAGTGCCCACCGTGCCTGAGGGAGCTGCTCAGCATCACTGCAGCAGCACTGCCCCCACCTGCACCTCTGCTGGTGCCCAGGGGGTCCCCAAGTCCTCCTGCACCCCAAGACCTGCTTCAACCCCTCACCTATGAGGATGAGCCTCATGAGCGTGTCCCTGATGAAGGTCCTGTTGATAATGTCCCAAAACCACCTGAAGTGGGTGAGGATGAAGTGGAAGAAGGCAGGTCCGGGCTTCAGCAGGTCATGGAGGCGTGTCCAGAGCTCGGCTGGGGGAGACAAGACCAGGCGAACACTCGCCTCGCTAGAGATGCCCGTTAGCGGCCCCGGCCCGCCCGCGCCGTCGCTGCCACTGAGAGCACGCGCTGCGGGCACAGCGTGCTGCCCCGGGACCCGCGGGTGCGGGAGGTCCTTTGGGCAAGAAGGACTTACGGGAGGTGCAGTTGGTCCCGAAGTATCCGGTCCGCGTGCAGTCGCACTCGTACCCTCGCGGGCCAGCCCTCACGCACACGCCCTGGTGCTGGCAGGGGTAGGAGCAGCAAGGGTTCACTGTGGGCGAGAGAGATGGCACCATCCACCCACGCTGTCACCTTCCTCGTGGCAATCAGCCTTGTCTGAAACACCCGGGGTGGTCTGTGCCCCGCGGCCACACACCGACGGCTGCTGCAAGCCCCAGCCCCAGCCTGCGCTGTCGCTGCCAGGGCTGTGCCGTGCCCGGTGCCCCGTGCCACTGCGGGGCCGTTTCACAGCAGTGCCCTGCGCAGCCGGGGCTGGAGCCTCGTGCAGAGGGGGCCGCTGTGCCCCCCGAGCCGCGGGGCAGGGGAAAGCAGGACAAACAGCACCGCTGGGAATAATAATAATGGCAATTGTCAGGGCTGCAGTTTGCTTTGGCAAAGCCGGGCGGATGGAAAGGGCTGACTGCTGGGCTCGCTCCCACCCGGCCTCTTCCTCCGCCGCCTTCGTCCCCAGCCTGCAGGCACGAGATAAGAGCCCCTTCCCGCCTGCCCCGCGGCGCGATCCCCGCGGCGCGGTCCCGTGGGACCAAGGGGACAGGAGAGGCACCGCCACCAAGTCGGGTCGGTGCCCGCAGACCCGGGATGGGGCCTTTGTGCCAGGAGAACAGAAGTGCCAAGAGACATGACCTCCTGTAGCCCACCTGGCTGAGGGTTTCGGTGCACATCAGCGGGCCGGCGGTCACCAGCCCCCACCGGGACGCACAGCGCTCGGGGACAGGGGTGCCACCGACACACAGTGCTCAGCTCTGGTGGCACCGGCTGCAGGGACGGGGATAGGCAGCAGAACCAGAACACCAGAAAAGAGCGAGAGCTGTCCCTGGTGTGCCCAGTGTCGTGGCTGATGAAGGAAGGTTTCCTGGGTCCATCGGCCACTCTGCGTGGGCCGTGAGCTCGCCAGGGCCCCACCAAACCTGGTTCAAATTCTGCTGGAATTTGGGAACAGGTTCCAACGCTGGGGTGGAGGGACGGGCACACCGAATAGAAAACACATTTTTTTCCATAGGAAATTGCAGCTAAAATTAACATATTTGAAAAAGAAATCTAATTTTGCAAAGTTGCTCAGTCTGCCAGGCAGCCATGCGCTCGGGGCAGGGCAGGGGCTGCCCAGGAGCCCAGGGCTTGGCCAGCAGCTCTGTCCCAGCTGCGCTCAGCCCTGTGACCCCAAATCCTCACGTCACACACGCTGTCTTGCAAAGACATGTTCAGCTCCCAGCCTTTCCATCAGACTCCCTTTCATCTCAGATCTTTTCATGTGCCAGGCGGGAAGCAGCTGGCAGGTTCTTATTTATCTCAGACAAATTAAGGTCAGACCACCCGTTTGGTTTTTTTGCAAGATGGGAATGTTTGCAAAGGGGGGCCGTGTTGCAGCGCAGCTGAAGCATCCTCCAGGCTATTCCTGCGTCAGTAGCTCTGCTCTTGACTCTGCTGCAAACCCTGCAAGCACCTGGAAGAGCAGCCCTGTGCCATGCCTGGTGCAACCCGGGCGGATGTGGGGCTGCCGCGGGTGCCGCAGCCACAGGATCGGAAGGATGCTCCATGCCGTGGGCTCTGGCACAGCAGGTTGTGTCCTGCCCCGTCCCTCCAGCTGACGTGGGGAGTCAGGAGATTTGCCAGGGCTCTCCCTGGTGCGGGGCTCGATGGCACGTCGTGGCTGAGCACTCCTCCAGGGCGCGTTTGGCAGCACAGCGGGCTTGGCCGAGCTGCCTCCTCCCGCGGTTCACCGCGGTGTCAGCGCCGCGGGGTCCCGGAGGTGGGGTGGGAGCGGCATGTTCCAGCCAAAAGGGTGGGAGGGGGACGGAGCGTGTCCTGGCCCGTGACAGCAACCCCTTCACATCCTTTCAGAACCTCCTTCCCACGGCAGCTCCATGCTTCTCCCCACCCTGGCCAGGAATCCTGCGCCGGCCCTGCTGGGACGGCTCCAGGTGTGGGGAAAGCCGCTGCCAGCCTCCGTGCTGGAGCACGGCCCCCTCCGTGACGGCAGAGCTGGTGAACACACTCCATCACTGCTGAAAAATGCCAGATTTTGGGGACAACATCCGCTTTGCGAACTGCAGCCAAAGCAACCTGGGGGTGAATCATGACCGGGCTGGATCCAAGCTTGTCGGTGGGAGACGGCTCCGCGGCCGCAGGCTTTGAAAATGATGAAAGGCTCACGCACTTGTTTTTCTGACTCAGGGATGTTTCCTCGGGCCCTCGAGCTGCTCACAGCACACGCAGTGCAGCCAGACTGTCATCTGCAACCACTTCTGGCGGCACCACGAGCAAGAGCAGCAGGCCAGGGCCGCAGCTGCGCGCCATGTGGCGCTTGGAGATCCTCCTCCCTGCACCTGAGCCGGGCTGCTGGCCCTGAGGACGGGCTGCGGGCGGGCGGCCGGGCTGGCTGGAGGGGCTGGCGCAGCCCCCGGGCTCTCTGCGTGGCAGCAGGCTCCTCGGTGCAGCCCGGGCTGAAGCTCCGTGAGCCCCGTTGCGGAGGGGCTGTGCTGGGAGGAGATGGTTGACCACAGGCTATGGAAACGGGCACGAACCAGGAGTGGCTCTGCCAGAGGTGCCCACCTGCCCTCGCTCAGTGGGGTCCATGCCTGACCTGCCCCGTGGCTGGAGCTCGGGCAAATAGTGATGTCCGGGTGCTGCCACACCTCCTGTTTGCCGACGGGAGAAGCAGCATGAGCACCGGATGAGGGTGGAATGGCTGGGGAGTGGACCGTCAGGTTTATTTTGCAAGAACACTCGTACAAAACTACACCCTGAAGGCAAGCCAGCAGCCAAGGGCAATATCTGCAGGGGAAAACTGAGAATCACCATGGGACTGGCTTGGCCCCGCTCACAGCCAGAGGAAAAGTCTACAGAGAGCAAACATCATGGCTCAGAGCCAAGGCGCAGCCAGCAAGAAGTACAAGTGCTCTAAGCAGCAAACACCAAGTGAGCAGGAGATCCCAGCCTCAGCCCGACATCCTGTTATTCCTTCTTCGAGAGCAGATCCAAGGGCTAGATTAGGGCTGTGGTCTTCCCGGAGCAGCACTGGCAGCGCTGGGGAGGAGCAGGAGCCCCGGCCACTCTGCACAGCACCTCGGGGCACAGTGCAATTCCCCTAATTCCTCAATCAGATATCTCCCCCCCTAATTAGGGCTTGGAAGAGAGCCGTCCTTTCAGGTATGTCCTGGGTACCATTTTTTTTTCCCCCCACGTAGTGAAATTTGCTTTGATCCTGGTGTGCAGCAGTCAGCTCCTGACACTGGTCATGGCTGCACCATCCCAGCGTGCGTCTGGCCCAGTTGCTTTGGGCACATGGGTCCCCAGTGGGTCCCCGGGCCCTGTCCTGTGCCCAGCAGGACACACTAATGCTGCTGCCGGCTGTCCTCAAGTCCCAGGAGAAGCTTCCTAGGAAGGTGAGACCCATGCCGAGCCAGAGGAGGGACCACACAGAGGCTGTCCCCTGCCTGTCCCTGCCACTCGTGGTCCAGCCCAGCAGGTGACAGCCAGGTCCATCCCATGGCGTCCCTCCATTCGTGCAGGCGTGCCCAACAGGTCCCGCAGCGGGGTGCCTGCCACCTCCCCAGCATCAGCTCCCCTCCTGCAGCACTCGCTCCTGCTCTGACCCTGCAGCCTGAGGCGGAGAAGCCTGGAGGGCTGCAGGGTGGCTCAGTCACCCTGGGGGCACCCAGCCCTGCTGTCCCCAGCAGTTCCTGCCGAGTTGCACCCTGACTCCCAGAGTTCCCCACAGAGCGGGAAGAGCTGCCCCGTGTGCCGTGGGGCCGCAGAGTGACCCCGGGTCCTGTTCCCCTTTCGGACACGTACGTTGCCAAACAGGAAAGTCCCCACCTCGGGGTCGCTGGTTTTGCACAGGACCAGCCACTCCAGTGCAGAGAAGTCCCGTCTCTCCTGGGAGGATGCTGCGGGGAGGGGGCACAGGCAGTGGGAAGGGCAACATGCCCCGCTCCAGCACCCCGCACCCAGCTCTGCCTGCTCAGCCCAAAACTGCTCCGTTCGGATCACTTCTCCCGAGCCTCGCTTTCCCTACAACGGGGTGGGGTGCCCGCTCAGCCCCGCACACCCAGCCTGGGCACATTTTGGGGGCTCTTGGGTTTGGGCACATGGCTTCCCACAGCGGTGGGTAAACCCAGGCAAGCTGCTGGAGACGGGGTCACCATCAGCACCGTTTGCACCGCAGACAGCCGGAGCTCTGCCGAGGGATGCAGCCCACGCACCTGCGCTGGGTTTGCTGAGAACGTTACTTTAGCGAGGAACTGTAAAACCTGAAAAGCACCATGAGCTTAACGCTGAGACGGTGTTTTGTCTGCAGGGAGAAAGGTCTTTAATGGACAATGAACTGAGTCAATGTCCCATTAAGGACCTGGAAAAAAGTGCACTGTAGGGGCTGGGGATGGAGCTGAAGGGATGCAAGACGTGGTTTCATTTCACAACACGCTCTGTGGATGCCTGCCATACACAGCATTATTCCTCGACATCCCTGGGCTCACGGGCAGCCCAAGCCCACTGCAGCTGTGCCAGTGCGCGGTGAAGTGCTGCAGCACGGGGGCACAGCAATGAAACAATGGCTCAGGCCACTGGAGTCGTCCCTGCTGCCCCCAACCCTCCATCCTCACCCCCAAACTGCAGTTTCACCTGATACGCGTTTAGGGAGAGCAAGAAAGGGCCCTGCCTGCCCGCAGTCATGGGCATTGCCCCACTTTCTTTTGAGAAGCTCTGTCCCAGCTGGGAGGCTGCAGGGAACAGCCGGGGTCCCAACCCCAAGCCTGGTGGCAGGACCACCCCAGCGCGGCTGCGGTCCAGTTCAGCCCCAGGGCCTGGCGGGACGGTGGTGGGCTTGGCGGGAGCCCAGCCCTGCCGTGCGGCCGCACTTGAGGCCCCACGTGTGGTCCCCGCGCGGCCGCTGTGGGAGGCAGCGGGGAAGTTTGTTTTCCACGGGCGATTTTGCTCTCCGGTCAGGTGTGACGGGCCAAGCCCTGCAGCGCCGGGTGCTGCAGGGGCTCTGCCCCGGGTGGTGTGCTGAGGGCTCCCGGCCAGCGGTGCCCCAGCTCTGCCAGCCGCGCTGCCCGCCCTGCCTGCCCTGCCCCGGGGCTGCGGGATCTCCGGTACTGAACCCTCCGGGACCAGGTGCCTCCGCATCCCCCGGTACCGGATCCTCCGATGCCGGGTTCCCCCTCGCTCCCTGGGTCCCTCCGGTGCCGGGTCCCACCTGGTTCCCCAGATCTCCCAGAGCCGGGTTCCCCCTCGCTCTCGGCCCCCCCCCGATGCCGGATCCCCCCGGTGCAGGATGTTGCCCCTTCCCTCGGTATCAGATCGCCCGACGCCGGGTCCCGCCTCGCTCCCCGGGTCTCCTCGGTGCCAGATCGCTCCGGTGCGGGACATAGCGGTGCCTCTCGGTACCGGCTCCACCAGGTCTCTCTCCCTCCCTCCGTTCCTCCCTCCCTCTCTCCCGGTGCCAGCCCCCGTCCCGCGTACCGGAGCCGTCGGTCGCGGCGCTCCCGGCGGCGCAGAGCAGCACGGCGTGGGCAAGGAGGAGCCGCAGCCCGGCTCGGTGCAGCCCCGCGAGCGGCGGGGCCGGGGCCCGGCACCCACCGCCCATGGCGAGAGGCAGCTCCGCCGCGTCCCGCCGCGGCTCCCGGCCCGGCCCCGCCGCCCCCGCCTCCGCCGCGCCTCCTCCCGCCCGCGACGGGGCCGCCTCCGACAGCCGGGCCAGCCCCCCGGCCCCGCACCCCTCCTTGGGGTCCCCGTGACCACCTCTGCACCCCCGGCCGTGCCCCAGGCCCTGTCCATCCCCAGATCACCTGCGTCCCTCCCAGTCCCCCTACTCCTGAGCATCTCATAGCCATCTTCTGGTCCCCATCACGTCCCACCAGGCTCCCCATTCCCACACGCTGGTCCTCACATCCCTCTATATCCCTATGCCCATGCCCTGGTCTCCATGTTCCCCCCACACATACTCACACCCTGATCTTCACATCCCCTGGCACCCCTATGCCCAAACCCTGGTTATCCCATCCCCCAGGACCCCCACACCCATTCCCTCATCCACAAGCCCCTGCCTGGGTCCTCATGCCCTGGGACACCCTGTTACAGCTCGGGCAGCAGCACCATCCCTGCAGTGTGGCCATGGGCCCGGCTCCGCTCCCTCTGACCCACTGTGGGAGGCTGCCCCAACAGTGCTGCCCAGCTGGCACCAGGAACCAGGCTGCCCACAGTGGCCAACAGTCAGAAAAGCTGAGTTTATCAGCGAAACCATCGCTGGGTGTTTCCTGCCTGGCTGCTTTGCCCCCCAGCGCCAGCCTGCTGATAGCAGGGACAGGATCAGGCCAGCCCAGCCCAGGCAGGCACCAGCCACCCCACGGGAGAGTGCCTCGGGCCAGGAGAGGCTCTGCGTGTGGCTGGGGTGGGTGAGAGCACGACGGGCTGCAGACCCTGCTGGGGCAGCCTCAGGGGACATCCCAGAGCCTGGTGGCACCCAGAGCCCAGGGGCTGTGGCTGCTCGCTCTCTCCCGTGCTGCTCCGTGGCAGCGGAGGAGACCCCCGCATGGGCCTGGGTGTGTTTTGAGATTATTTCATGTTCTGCTGTCGCCTCCTCGCAGAGCAGCAGGAAGCCCCACAGCAGGGCTGGGGGGTGCAGGGCTTCCTGCGCGGTTCCTGCACTCTACGCAGACAGCGGCTGTGCGGCAGGGACGGGCAGGAGCGGGGCTGCAGGAGCGGGGCTCACGCTGCGGGGCGTTGCTGGGGTTCGGCAGCAGCGAGGCAGCGTCTCCGCAGGGCAAGCGGCCTTCCAGGTGTCCAGAAAGGAACGAGGGCCTCCAGTTCAGTTTCAGCGGCCAAATGCATCGGCTGGGACACAAACATGAGCTCAGCGGGTTCTCGATGTGCTCTCGTAGGGTGGGGACACCGGCTGCCTCCCAGTGACGAATATGCGCTGGGAACGAAGGGCAGGTTTTGCTGGATGCGTGCGGTCGGTGCGGTCAGCACACGCTGGGGCCGGGGCTGCTCCTGCCTGCTGCAAGCCTGCCTGCGGGCAGTGCCACCCCTCCGGGCACCATGCACCCAGCCGCTCGCCCTGTCCTCTGGCCTCCGAGGCCAAAAGTGGCTGAACAACATGGGTGGGCACCAAATATAAAGCCAAGGCGGGCTGGTGGTTCAGCACAAAGGGCTGGATTTCGGCAGGGCGCTGGGATGATTTCAGCAGGAGCGCAGGGAGACAGGGTCAAACACTCGCCCAGGCGCTGCCCCAGCCCCCACGGCCCCATGCCCGTGTGCTGCAGGGCTGCAGGAGCGGGGCAGCGCTGGGTCCCCCCACCCACTGCCATCACCAGCCCCGTAGCGTTGCAGCCCCGCAGAGAGCGAAGCGGTTTTCCCTGCGGGTGTGCGTCTTCCCCTTCCCTCCCCACCGGCAGCACTGCCAGCCCCAGCTCTGGCCTTTTCCCCTCCCTCCCTGCACCCGATACCCTGTGCTGTTGGTCGCACCATTGGGACCTGGAAGAGCCCAGCCACCCTGCGTGCCCCCGGGCCAGCCCTTGGGGATGTCCCAGCTTCGGGAGCACTCCCACACTCACGGCTCCTCCCTTCTCTCTTGTCCGGTTTTAATAATAATCCTCTTGTGCAATACGGGAAATGGTTGCAACAGCCCCAAGGCTGACTGTCGCCAGGGCCACCGAGCTGCCAGCTGAGGGAGGGGGCTACTGCCGGCAGCTGCAGGGCAGGGGGTGACTCTGCCATCCTGCACAACCCCACCACGCCTGGCATCTCGCCCAGTACCCAGACCACTCGCTCCAGGCACTCAGTGCCACACCAGGCTTCTTGGCACAAACCTGGCAGCTACCGACCTCCCTGCTGCCAGCCCCAGCTGCCAACAAACCTCTCCCTCTCCCCCTTTGTGATGGCTGTCTGTCTGACCTGCAACCTGGGATGTCTGTCCTCACAGATGGAGAAGTCATCTCCAGGATGGAGATGTCCCAGGATGGGAGCCAGCCCTGGGTCCTCACACGAGTCCCTGTCCCCAGCCAGGGCAAGGGCCAGCAGTGCTGCCTGGGCATCGCAGTGGGACCGTGGCCTTGCAGCCTCCCTCGGTGTGAGCATGAGGCCAGGGCCACCTGGGGCACGGAGGGCACGGACATGGCAGTGTGGGTGCTGGACCTGGCCAGCAAACAGCCTGACATCGCTCTGTAGCAGCAAGGAGAAGCTGCAGCGCCATGCTGCCGAGCCCCACGTGAGCATCACTGCCATGGTCCTGGGGGAAGGCAGGAGGAAACCAGACGAGTAAAAAGGTTCCCTTTGGCCTGATGACCCTCCTCGGAGGGGTGAGGGAGGCTCTTGTGGGGCAGCGGCACCGGCAGCTGCTGTCTGCACAGGGCTGGAGGAAGAGGCTGCTGGGCCAGTGCCAGCATGAGGGATCGCCGCGCCGAGCCCGCCGGGTGCTGGCCGCTCACGCCGCGGCAGCTGGCCCCGGCTGGGAGCACAGGCGCCGCGGGCCCCCACGCCGAGCACCGTGCAGGCGATCGGCGGGCCAAGGTCCAGCTGCTTCTGGTGTCTCACTGGAGACCTCCCCTCTCCTCCCCACTGCGGGGAGGGGGCTCTGCCCTCGGTGGTCCTGGCGCAGGAGGCGGCAGGGCTGAGGGCGGCGAGCAGCGCGAGGGGTCTCCCCCAGCCTCTTGACCCCAGATCGCGGCTTCGCATGTGGCCCCGCTGCCGCCAGCCACAGAGCCAGAGATGGAGCACGCGAGCTCCCAAAGTGCGCAAACAACCTGGAGCCTGCACTGGGAAAACAAACTCACAGGAGCAGCTTTGGGAAGAGCAAGAGCCTCCCTGGGGCTGGGGTGGATGCGGGGCAGAGGGGGGGGTGAGGGTGGGCGGATGCTGGTCCTCCGAGCACAGGGCAGCAGTGGGGCCATGGCGTGGCCGTGGCTCCTGGGAGCACTCCTCACGGATCAGCTGCTGGTGGGACAGGACAGTAGGATGGACGGCCGTGGGGCAGAGGCAGCCTGGGGTGGTTGGGCTCTGGCTGGAGGGTTTCAGGGTTTTCAGCACCCAAAACCTCAGAGGCGGCTGGAGCAGGTCCTGATGCCAGAGGGTTCTCTTGTCTCCCACATGGTGCCAGGGCCTTGCCATGCCTTGTGCCATGCTCCTGTCTGGCTCCTCTCAGCCGGCCCCGTGCTGCTCTCAAGTTGCTCTTCTGTTTTTTGCAGCAGCGGCCGTGGGTGTCAGGGCTGCGGCTTCACCCCTTTTCCTCCTGCAGCTTCCCTCCTCCTTCCAGAGACACCGCTGGAGTTTTGCTTCCTTTTTCTTCCCTGCCCTGGTGCAGGGCGTCTCTGGCTGTGTGGGAGCTGTTGGCGCTGCCCTGGTGACGTGCCAGCACTGGCCCTCGGTCTGTGCCAAGAAGGAGCAGGATGGGTGCAGGGACTCCCACGGCGGCCTCGCTCCGATTTGAAGTCGGATGGGGAAGATGTTCTCGGAGGTGCGCTGCAGCCCTGCCCGGATGCACCCCATGCCCCTCTGGTGGAGCAGCGGCTCTGTCCGCCTGGTGCAAGGCCTGAGACACCGGTGAGGGGTCACTGCCGGGCCCCTCACGTGCACATGCCCGGGGCGGGGGGCTGCGAGGCTCGGCGGGGCTGCGGGAGCCGGTGCTGCCGGCCGCATCCTCCCGTAGGGAGGCAGCAGAACACCGTCTATGGCAGCGCGGCGCCGGCCGGGGCTGCGGGAGGCACCGGGAGGCACCGGGAGGCACAAAGCACCGCTGGTCCTGTGCTGCTGTCCCCTGGGCTGCCCCGCGGTGCCTTCTCGGCCCCCCGGGACCCCTTCCCCCGGCTTTGGGGTGACACCGCCTCCGTGAGCCGCCACACCGCCGGGGCAGGACAGCGGGACCCGGGAGCCTGCGGCGGGTCGGCACCCCAAACTCCGTCCCCCTCGGCCTCCCAGCGGGGCTGGAGCCGTGGGGGCCCGCGGTGGATGGGGAGGGGGCAGCTCCCGGAGCCCACCCCGGGCAGACGGAAGGCTGTGGGGTGTGGGCATGGAGCCTGCCCGAGCCCTGCGCAGGGAGCAGCACCGGGGGGCATCTGGGCAGTGGCACCCCCATGGACCCCCAGTCCAGTGCTCCGGGGGGGGAAGAGTGCCTGGGAAGAGTGTGTCCCCCTGATCCCGGGAGATTTGCATGGCACATGGAGCATCCCCTGGCCTAATCTGTTCTTGTGCATCCCCAGAGAGGCTCCTTGGGTGGGACATGGCTCAGCGAGTGGATCCTCGCCCGTGGGTTGTGGGGTGTGGGCAGAGAACAAGGAAGCCAAAATCTCCCATATTTTCTACTTTAAGATTAAGAAGCAACTGGTGCCAAGTCCCCCGCGGGGAAGGTCCCCAAAAGGCACAGGTACGTCCAACCCGCACAACGGCACAGCAGATGCTGGTGGCTGGAGACCCTGCGCGGGGCATCAGTCTGGCTTGGTCCACCCAATGCTGGGCTCAGGGGGGCTGTGGGGACCTGGGGCCAAGTGAGGCAGCAGTGGGGCAGCCCAGGGAGCGAAGCTGTCCCCCATAGCTAAGCAGGGCTGGTGGCCCCTTCCCCAGCTCCGCTGGGCACGGCGACAGAAGACCCAACGCTTCCTCTGGCCCAGGGAGCTGACAAACCTGTTTGGGGGCTACAAATCAGAGCTGAAAAGCCAGGGCTGGACAGGCTGTCTGGGAACTTGTAACCTGAGCCCCAGGAAAGGAGGACTCAGGAAAGCGCTTTCAGCAATCATATTCATCATCTTCAGCTCAGACTCATTAGGCTCGCGGAGCCCAGCCCCGCCACCGCCAACGCCTCCCGCACGCAGATAGAGCCGCCGGCTCAGACAAATAAATGCTTCCAGCTTCCCGGTGGATGCGGCAGGTCAAGGAGCATCTGATGCCAATTACCCGTGGTGTAGGGTTCCCCGGCCGTGCTCGCCGGCACCGCGCAGCGAGGTGGTTCCCGCGCTCCGGCCCTCATGTCTGCCCCGGCCACGGGGGTGCTCGGCCGCCTACACATGCCCTCCAGTTCGGGGTGGCCCCATGGATCACACTGTGCCAGGAGCCGTGGGGGCAGCTGAGAGGGGAGAGTTTTGGTCTCCTGTTGCAGGGGGAAGAGCAGCCCTGTGCCACCCGTATTTTGAGCTCCCTCCATCCTGGGGTCAGGGCCCAGCTCAGGGATCGCCCACCCGAGCATTCCAGGGGATGCTTGGAGGCTGCCTCTCCGTGTGACCACCCCTGCCATGGCTGGCTGTGCCCAGCATTGCACACCAGTGTGTCACTGCCAAGGTTTAACTCCCACAGGTCGTTTCCTCCCATGCTGTCCCCATCAGGTGTTCACAGCATGGGGTGGCAGGGACCCCTCTTCCCTGCTCCCTGGGCACGAGGCTGTGGGCAGGGGAGCTGCCCCGGCTGGTGTGGCTGGTTTGGAGACATCTGGGTGGGAGCTGTCTTGGGGCATGCATCACCATGTGATACCACGTGGGTGCCCTGCGCCCTACTGTTCTCACCGCACGTGGGTCCCAGCGACCCGAATGCCTGGTGACATCCCTGGGGTGGCACATCCCCATCTCAGAGTCTGAGCAGAGGGCAGCTGTGGGAGTCTCCATCAAGTTCAGGTCCAAAATTACAATGGACCCTTGAAACCCATGGATGAGGCTGGGAAGGGACCCCACGGTCCAGGCACCCATCCCAAGAGGTGGCAGCAGCCGGCATAGCCACGCAGCCTCGCCAAGCACCGCGGTGACACGGGCGCAGGCGGCTCCGCTCACCCGATGGCTCTTCAGGGCAGCTGCACGTTTCCACTTCTCGGGCTCAGGCCGGCCTGGATGTCCTTAATTGCCCAAAGGTCATTGTCCCTGAGCCCAGGGCCACGTGTCGGAGGGACCCTGAGTAAGAACCTGACACGGACACGAGTCATTCGGGATCAACGCTGGGGGCCAGGAAATTGCAACAGACACGAACCTAAATACACCGTGCGTCTCTCCAGGTAATCAGGGGCCGGGCCAGATTCCGGCTGACAGCTTAAATGCTTTAATTCCTCGGCCACTGTGGTTCGAGGGGGTCCCGGGTGCCATGGGCTGCTCCCAAACGGTCTCTGAGCTGGAGAGCCGTCTGTAATTGGAGGCACGTTGCATTCCCCTGAAAGTAGCCAGGTCCCGGCAGAGGGGGGCTGCGGGAAGGCAGCAATTTCCCTTATGGAATTATTTACCTGATTAGAGAGTTTATTTTATCAAAATTGCTTCAGAATGGGGCTGCTCGGTGTGTCCAGCGCGGGGAGCTCCCTGGTGGGGCTGGCGGCCTGGAGACAGGTAATTTGTGTGGCTAATGGGACTAATCCAGCAGGCAATTACACCAATAGATTTCACGGCTGCAAAGTGCTCTGTTCCCGTTAATTAAAAATCTGTTAAGCAGATTAGCATGCAAAGGTATCAAAAGAAACCCAAGACTTTCTTTCCCCACCGGCTTCCAAAGGCGAGTGTGGGAGTGCTGGATTGCTCACATTAGCACAAAAATTATTCTTTCAAAGGTAAGGGCTTCGCATCCAAAGTAACCGCTGACAGTTTTCCCCGACTTCCCTACCAAGAGGTCCTTTATGTTTAATTATAGTTTGTTTAAATTAGCCCTGATTGTTCGTGTGGAGTGTTAGTTTAAATATATTTTGAACGCACGGTTCCCCTGTGCCCCGCCGGTGCGGTGCGACGAGGGGCAGCCTCTGGCCGAGCCCTGTGCCCTGCCAGGTGCCCCGCCACGGGGCTGGTGCTTGGGGCTGCCCAGGAGGAGACGGGGGTCCTGGGGGATCTGAGCTTGGCTTCCCCTAGTCCAGCTGGTCATGCCAGAGCAGGCACCAGGGATGGCAGCACCTGCTGTGGGCAGGGGCTCAGCCGCTAAACCCAGCCCTGCAGCAGATGCCGGGCTGCGATGGGCACCTCCCCTGTGGTGGGCACCTCCTCGCACCCCACCAGTGGCTTCTCCACAGCAGGAGCCCCATGTCATCACCACCTGCACCCCGTGGCACCCTGCTCACATCCCCACGCTGCCGGCCTGGCACTGCTCAGCATCGTGCTCAGCCGCCGCTGCCGCCCATGGCCTTTGTCCACCACCAGACACCCAGCAAAACAAAAGCAAATTCTCCGGCAGCTGAAGGTGCCATTTTTACGGCTGGGCTGAACAAGGAAGTATTTTTTGATCCCTTAAAAATCCTGAATATTATCTGACAGTTTATCTTGTTTCTCTGCATCCGTGTCTTTGCAGCAACGCCAGCTCATTTACATGTGTATTGCGCCTGCCTCCACGGGTGCTGAGGTCAATTGAAACTCAAGAAAAGAGGAGAAATTTATGCAAAACTGTTGATTGCATTTGTATGTAATGAAATCATCCAATATTCATCTGACTATAGACTCTAATCTGAAAGGAGAAGTGAAGGACATAAGAGTCACTGGAAAGCAATAATGAGCTTCTGTAGTGATTAAAAAAGCACTTGAGCTTTCTGAAAATCCAGCCAGAAATCGTGTCTAATCAACACGGAATATAGGAGGCAGAGATTACATTGATACATTTTGCAAAGCTCACTGCTGAAAATGTATGCGAGCTGTAAACTCTGACATGCCATCCATGGTCTGTTTTATACAAATCCGGGCGGCACACAATCAGCGCCCGGGCTCGTCCCTGGCACAAAGCAATCTTGGTGTCTCTGCTCGATGACTCACAAGGAGCGCAATCACATCTATTTTGAAGAGCAATGTTGTTTTTTAACTATGTCGAGAGCTTCCAGCTTCCTCTGAGTTTTTCCTTCCTTTCGCCTCCGCTTTGCATTTCCCCGTGGCCGTGGGGTTCAGCCCCGGAGGTGGTGGGAGACCGGTGCCCGCCCCAGTCCCTGCCCCAGCCCCAGTTCAGCGGCTCAGAGTGAACCTGAACGTCTCAGCGGAGCCGAGCGTGGCCGCCTGGGAAAGGTGCGGGTGTCTGCCTGGGGTAGGAGGAGCAGGGATGTGCTCAGGGGTACCACCCTTGGGGACCACCGACCTATGGGGCTGTGGCAGTGCTCGCCAGGTGGGAACCCAATGGTGCCCCGAATCCACGTGCTGTTGGGAGAGGGCTTCCAGCGAGCGCGGCACTGTGCTTGGGGGGGTCCAGCCACAGCCCTCCCTCACCCCCCTTGCCCCACATGACCAAGTGGCATTTGCTGCTGAGGCCCAACCATTTGGTGGCCAAAGTGTCATTACCGACCTCAGAGCCAGGGTACACCCAGTCCGACTATTTTCTGGCCCGCAGTCCCTTTGCCTCCTGGGTGATTCAGTGCAGCTGGAGCTCCTTCCCCACCCGCCAACAGCATCAGCTGCAGCTTCTTATCAGCTCTGGGTGCAATCCAGGCTGCAGCCAAGTGAGAGGTTCCTGCTGGTGTTGGAGGTTGTCTTTGCCTTTGGAGCGGGCAGGTCTTGTGCTGTAGCTCCTGCTGTGGAGCACCGGAACAGCAGCTGATTTGTGCAGCAAAAGGGAAAGTAGGATCAGCCCCAAGCCATCCCATGTGCCAGCTGGCCGTGGTCACAGTGAGTGTCTGTTCTCTCTTCTCCTGGGTGGTTTATGGTGGCTTTTGGCAGGTGCCAGCACTGTGGCTGTGGCAGGTGGCCTCCTGGGCCAGTGTGTGGTGGGTGCTGCTGTGGTCCTATGTGGCTGGAAGGTGCCAGGGCTGTGGCTGGTGCTTTTGTCTGCCCATCCCATGGGGCAGGGAAGGGTGAGAATGGGATGGGCTGTGGTGGCTCTGCGGGCTCACATGCTGCCTGTGCTGCTCTGCTGGTGCCAAGGTGAGCCCAGCACCTGCGGGCACTGTGGCTGCTCCTGGCTGGTGCAGAGTGTGGTGGGGTGGGGTGAGGATGCAGGCAAAGGGACTCCCCAAGCCCTCTCCTGCCACGGGGCCATCAGCTGTGGTTGCTGGGAGAGCAAGTCTCTGTCTTTCTTCATGTTTTTAAAAACTGTTTTTGTGGCCAGTTTTGGCTCCGCAGGGTGGGCAGCCCGGGGTCTGGCCTGCACCTCCCCACCCTCCCAAAGGTGTGGGGCACTGCCGTGCTGGGGATGGGCAGCTCCGGCCCCAGCCTGGCACTGGTGCAGTGTTACTACTAGGTTTTAATTCATGCGAGGGTGAGTGAGATGCTACAGGGTGAGTGAGATGCTACAGGGTGAGGAACAGCAGTAAATATCTAGGAATTTCCTCTGTGCAATGACCCCCTGCGGCTCCGCCGCCTGCCTCTGCCAGCCCACCCCTGCACTGTCCCCTTGCCACCGCCTCAAAGACCTGGAGAATGGGGAGAGGCTGGAGAAGCCCCTGTGGGCAGCACCAGCACCACCTTCTCCACCCACCCTGGTCTGGAGAAACACCTGGCTCAGCAGCCACCGCTCCCGGGCAGGTACCGGGGAACCCCTTCCAGCCAGGCTGCTGTGGGGATGCTGAGGCTGCAACAGCGAGAAAAGCCTGGTTGATAAATGTCAAAAGAAATACAATAATCAGCTGAAAGCAATTTCCCGAGCCATGTAACCGCCCTGGGCTCCCCATTTTCCTTTATTCATTTATCATGGTAAGCGCTTTGGCCAAAATACACAAAGCAGAGAAATTGTTGACATGTGGGGCCCTTGCAGAGCAAATCCTTCATCCTCCTCCCCCTCCCTGCTGCGCACAAACCAACTTTTGGGGAGTTGTTTATTTAAGGACTGCAGAGCACTTGGTGCTCTCTGAACCCGGATGCCTCCGGAGAGGAGCTGCGGTGCCACCACCCTGCTCCTGCCCATGGCTGGAGGGAGGCTGCTTGCTGCTGTCAGAAAGTACCTGCTGGCAGCAAGGAGCTGAGCTGCATGACCATGCTCAGGACCTCGTTCTGCTTCTGCCTCCTCCAACCCCTCAGACGTGGCAGCAGTGGCTCAGCAGGCATTCCGTGACTGGTCAGGGAGGGCAGATGCTGGTTTTGGGAAGTTCCTCTGTTGGTTTTTGGTATTCTTGGTCCTGGCTGAAACAGCCACGCTGACAGCACTGGTTTCAGTTCTCTATCCCCAAAGATAGGTGCTGAGCTCCCTCATGCCCTCCCCAGGGCCAGGCTGCAGGTCGCTCTGCTGGTCACGGCCGCGGGCAAACCCCGCTTTTGGGACACGCGAACCCAAGGAGACGACACCAACCAGGAACTGGCTGTCCCAAGGCTGCTCCTCCACATCCCATTTTGACTTTATTTGAAGGGAAAATAAACGCCAAGGTTGGCAGCGGGACAGGGCAGGTTTCCCTTGCGCGTGGTCCCTGCTTTTGCAAGGGGCTGGCACACAAACGGGCTGGGGCATGAGGCGAGCGGGGCCGTCCTTCCTCCTGTGCCCCAGCTTCTGCGCGGGAGCCCTGCCAGCCTTCAGTCTGCTTTCCTGCTATTTTATTTTTCATCTTGCTTCACTCAATTCTGTTGCCACCTGGATGAAGAACAGCGAGGACAGTCCCCCAGCTCCCTCCAGTACCATCCAAGATTGGGAACCATCGGGAGGTGTGGCATGGCCACCCCTGCCCATGGCCCGGGGGTGCTGGCTCCAGGCAGGGATGGTCACTGGGGTGCAGGACAGGCTGTTCTCGCTCGAGGGGGGAGTGTGTCCATTGGGAAGGCGCTCATCCAAGCAGCTCCTTGGTCTTTGCTGCCAGCAGCTTGTCCATCTCCGCAGCAGCGCCGTCTGCCATTTGCTGGATCTGCAGCAACAGAGCAAAGTCTGAGTCGATGCCATAGTTAAAGGGAAAGGAATGACTGGATCACTCCTGAAACAAAGCCTAAAGTCCTAACAAAACCCAAAATAGTACTCGGGCAACAAATGGCTCCTCCTGGGGGCTCCCAGCAGCCCCTGGTGATTCTGTGTCAGTGTTGCATCCGTACGGTGAGAACAGGGACTGGCCAAAGGCTCTGCAAAGGGACACACAACACAAACTCTTGGCTGAGCTTCACAAGGGACTTGGTCAGGTCCTTATTTGACAGAGCTACATCAGGGGAAGGTCAAATCAGAGACCGGCTGGTGTCGGCACCGCAGGAGGGAGGGCTTATCTCCTCACCTCTGCAACCCCCCCACTGCTACAACAAACCAGGTAATGGCGGGAGCAGAACCTCAGCACCCACTGAGAATTCACACATCCAGTAACAGAACTGTTTGTTTCTTGTAAAAAGAAATAAACAGTGGTTGTTAAAGCCCTGCCCAGGGATCAGGTCTCCTGGTAACAAGGTACGGACAGAGCGAGCGTGCAAGCAGGACCAAAATGTGCATCCACTTATTCGAGTGCAGGTAAAGGCTGGAGCACGTCAGGGGGCTTTATGCACCAGTTTTACAGGGCTGATTAAGATGCACTCGCTCCCAAGGTGTGTGACGATGACCCTTCCTCATGCTGAAAAATTTGGGTACAAGCAAAAATTAAGACTTGAGACGCTACTTCTACAAATGCAGAAAACCATCTGTCTGCTCTGGGAGAACTGCTTCCCAACAGGATTCAGTTACAATAGCATGGCCATTTTTCCTGCCTGCACAAATGCTCTGTATATCAATGTTTATTTTTGTGAGCACACAGAGAACTGTCCCGAAGCATTTGCAACGTATCTAACTTTAGCTGTTAATAAACAAACAGCTAAAAGTAATGGCCTGCCTTCAGAGGCATCAATTCAGCGAAACACTTAGGCTTGTGCCTGAGTTTATGCCCAAGTAATTGACTTTAGTGACATCTGCTCTTAGGGAATTAGGCATGTGCTTAAGTATTTTCCTGAATCGGAGCCAAAAACTCCTAACAGAGATAATCTTGCTAGCCTTTTCATTAATAACAAACTGGAGCAATCCTCATTAACACCAGCTGTTTCACAATGGCCAGGCGCTGTGTAAACGCTGGTAAAGCCATGGATGTGGGTCGTTTCGCTCCCCAGGTTCAGCTGGTTTGTGCAACAATTCCTTGTAGTACAAAAGCTTTCGGGGAAGATTTTTTTTTTTTCCCCTGTGTCAGCTTATGATGGTTCATACCATAAATTTGGCTTTGAGATTGAAGCCCCAAATCTCAGAGAGAAAAAGCAAATACAACAGCCATTGCTGGCTCCAAAAACTGAGCCCAGGGCCACCCGTTCCCCAGCTGGGTTCTCAGTAAAGGCTGGGAGAAATGCACCACTGAGAAGTGAAATGTCATGATATGGCAGAAGGGGGGAAAAAAAAAAAAGTTACCTGCTTCTCTAGCAGCCAGATGGTATCTTCAGACACCTTGTTCTTGAACTTCTTTACCTGGTTCACACTTTTGCTTCGCACCTTTCTCAGGGCCTCTTTGGACTTGTTGGTGGACTGCTTGGCAAGCTTGGCCAGGTTCTCCCTGAGCTCCCTCGTCACCCTGGCAGCGAGGGGAAGGAAAACACACCAAAAGGGAAAACTGTCATGTGTGGCACAGCCAGGTTTATTTTCTGCGATGGACTTGGGGTAAACACAGCGACAGAGCAGCCGCACAGCACCAAGCTGGGCTGTGCAGCGACACCCGAAACCCGTCTGGGTTAAGACAGAGCTTGGTTTGCGTGGAGGGCAGAGGGACTTAACAGCTCAAGGCACGTTTTTATCCTGCTTTGGCCCACCTGAGCCCACCAGCCACCTCCACGCAGCGTCGCCAGGGCAGCACGCCCCAGCGGAGCAAGTCTCCAGCCTGGAACGGAAAGGTCCCGGCACAGCCCTAAGCTGAGAGACTTGGACTGGATCCTCCTTGGTTTATAGCTGTCACTGCAGTGCCTGAAAGTCGTACTGAAATGTTCAGCCTTTCCTTTTTTTTCTGCTGACAAAGCATTTGTGGGAAAGAGGGAAAATCCAGCTCCAGACCTGAGAGATGGAACTAAAAAGTGTAATCCTGCAAAGCCGGGAGGAAACCTCCATCCCTTCCTGGAACTTGGTATCATCTCCCTGTAACTGAAGAGCCTGAATTATGTATCTGGAAGCTACAGAGCTTATGTTTCACTCAACCTTATTCCCACTCATCACGACCAGGCTTTTCCATCAAGATGATGTGAACGCCCGGTTTGACAAGAGGATGATGATGCTAGACATGGCTCAGGTCAGCCCCAAGAGAACTTCAGCTCCACCTTCCTCTCAACACAGGGCCAGTTACTGCTGTGATGCCACAAGAAAATCCTCAACTTTCCATCCCAAACTAAAAGCTGCAGGTGATGAGGGAGCCTGGCCATCTGAATAACGCACAGGAACGGCTGACGTGTCACCGTGGCTCTGGTAATGCTCCAGCACCTACAGCTGATCACTGTCAACACCAACTGCTAGCACTTAACAATAATATTTTAATTATTTTCATGGCTATTGAAGTTTCCAGACCGCCTTGAGAATAAAAACCCCCCGTGCACTCGCTGGGGCTCGCTAGCAAGAGAGCGCCCGCCCGCTCGCAGCAGATATTGCAAAATAAACATTTCACAGGAGTATTTAGAAATTGGCTGCAACAGCCTGGGTCACCAAAACCCTGGGGCCAAGACTCTCCCTGCAGAGAGCTCAGGAAACGCGGGGTGAGGGCTCCCAGGGCCGGCGGGTGCGTGTTACGGGGAGGCTGTCGGGGCGTGATGGGACCCTTGGCCCTTTCCAGGCTGGTGCTCAGCGCCGGGAGCCGCACGCTGATGCCTTCCCTGGGACAGCAGATGTCTGCAGAGGTGCCGGCCTCCCACTGGTTACACCTCACCGGGCAAGAGGGAACGGGTTTCCCAGAACCCGTTAGGAATTACAGGAATTGGGGATCACTAGAAAAGCTGACGGGTCTGGAGAGCAGCGCTCCGGCCCCTGGCGGTGCCCTGCCCCTCACCCCAGGACACCCCGCAGGCAGCGGCTCCGGCCCCGCTGCCCGTCCTGCTCCCGGCTGAGGGACACCGGAGGGCGACGGCCAGCGAATTTCCCAGGTGGCAAGAGGCTTCTGGTTGGCGCAGGCTGGAGCCTGGAGCGAGCGCCTCGCTGGAAGCGAGCAGGGTTACTTGTGGCTTCCTCTGCATCCCAACACCGATGCCTGGAGGGCTTCTCGTGTTCGATCTCCCCAGCCACAGATCCCGCCGCACACGCAAAACCAGAGGTCCGGCCGAGGTCAGGTTCTCAGGCAGCTTTTTTGGGGGGTGGAGAGCCAAGCCTGGCTGCTAAACTTGGAGGAGGGAGCTGGAAATCTCCCGTGTCTCCTGCTGGGTGGCGAGGTGGGCTGCTCCGCGGCACGGCTGCCGCAGCCGCCGGAGACCCGGCTCGCCGTCAGCGACTCGGCTCCCGCGAACCGTGCCGAGGGGATCGCTCGCCTGCTTGGGGCTGCCGAGGCTTGAAGGAAATGTTTTTTGTTTATGCAGCGCTGCTAGATTTCCTATGCTTCTTGGCACGGGGTCACAGCTTTCATGCCTCCTTGTCTGTCTTTATTAGCACCAATTTCTTTTTATCACTGCGCAGCGCCGTGGAGTTTCTCAGCGGGTTTTATGTTCCAGCCAGACTGTGTGTAAATTCTCAGCAATGCTACCAACAGTGCCAGAAACGGACGCTTTTTCAAGCAGATGCTGTTTCTGGTTAAGGAATCCATCAACACGACCCAGGCTCATGGTTTCTAAGGACAGTTGTTTCATCCTGCCCCCAGATCTGGGACTTTTAAGCTGTTCTTAGATTTGTTTTTTTTTTTTCCTGCCTAGTAACCATTGACCCTATTGCCTCTTTAAAGCCAAAAAAAGCATGATGTGAACCTGGGGAAGGGGTGGCAGAAGTGGGGAACACCACCATCCTCTGCACCCAGAGGAGCCACCAGCTCCAATCCTGTCCTTCCCCCGGGGACGGTCCTGCCCAGCCAGGACCAGGACAGAGCCTGGTGACTGACATGCCGGGGTTTCAGAAACACCCAGTGCCCCACGGGTAACATTTCCTCTTTTCTGCTTCCACCAGTGACCTGTGGCTGAAGCACTGTGCCCTCGGGTGCTCCTGTCCCAGCACGGGGCAGGGGCAGACCTGCAGCCAGCACGACACGGGCTGCCTCTCGGCTCCAACGCAGGACGTTTATGCAGGTAAGAGTAATTTCTAATCTCAAATGCTAGGAATTTCCTGTGAGCAAGAGGGATCAGTTAAAGAAAAGTAGGTTTAACTAGATACTCTGCATGTGTAATTGCAGATAAACATAGGGTGCAACATCTATTTCTCAACAAAAAAGCATGCGAGAGACTTCGGATGATGAGCGATCCGTGGCGATGCAGCTCAGAAACAGCTTTGGGTTTTTTTTCAAATGAAATTTTTTGAGTCCTTTCTCGCCATCGTAGGTATCTTTGCATATTTCTTAAAGGGCAAAGGAAAAAAAAGCTCACAATGAGTCATTAAACTTTCAAATGAGTCATCTGGCTTTCAGTAAAGCATGTGTAAAAATATTACTAATTTACAAACAATATCCAGTGTAACACAATGGGTCCAAAAAAGATGAATCTAAAAATGAGGCAATACCATAAAAGACACAAGGTCAGGTCAAATTCGGCCAAGGGATCAACCAATACGAATGTTCCCATGGCTGGTCTTCTTTCTTTTCTTTTTTTTTTCTTCTTTTTAAACCCTCAGAGAATACTTTTTCTACAAATAAATATTGCCTATGCAGTGCTAGCAACACAAACAAGCGAATGCCTCAGGGAGCAGAGGGGATCCTAGCAGGAAGCAGAAGTAAACACGAACGAAAGGAGTGCATTTTTTCTGTTAAAACTGCAATGCAAAAACTAAACTAATAGAACAAATACTAAAAAGTAAACTCCATTTTAAAATGCTCAGTTGAAACACTTACAAGCACTGAAACACAGCGGGACCTGCACAAGGCAAAACATGATGCGTGTGTCCCCAGCTGATAGGTGAGGCTAAAAAGTGGTTTTAGTAACAAGAAAGGACAATTCAGGTTTGATTTTACTTTTACCACACCTCCCCTTGTGAAAGAATCCATTTCCACAGAAACTGTATTGTCTCTTCAATTCTGATTTGTTTGCTTATTTTGCACACCTGCCACAATTTTGGCAATTTCACTGCATCCATCTGTCCAATATCCTTTCATAAACATCTTTATGGAAGTTGGGAAAATGCAAAACTTTGGAAAATCAGAAAAAGTAATTCAGGGATATAATATTGAAGAGAGGCCTCTAGCAGAATTTGAATGATTTCTGCCCTCGCTTTCCATTAGAAGGTTTTAAAAGGCTGAAACTGCCCGCTTGTCTTTTTGATGAGCGGATGAAACTCAGAAAGACCCGGTTGTGTCACTAAAGAGCAGGTGAGGAAATGGGTCTGGGGGTGCCCACGGGTCTCCACGGGCTGCCAGCCGGGCGGGGGGAAAGAGGCCAGGAGCAGCAAGCCTTACAGCGCAGCGGGAGGAGGGAGCACACCCGGCAGATCTCCCCTGCGGAGAGCAGACCCGTTTTCGCTCTGCAGCACTGCAAAAGATAGTGACAGACCGTACACATTTGTTTAAAAAACAATATTTTTTAAAAGATTGGGATTTGTGGTTTTGGAGTTTCCTCCCCTGCAATTCATATTCGAGGATGACCCAAGTGCCCATTAACAATCAAACCACTGTGCAGCAACCCGGGAGCCTCAGCAATTATGAAGATAATGGTGCCCTCCTCCTCCTCTGCCTCCTCTCCCGAGGAATGGGGGAAGGGCAGGGAGCACGGGAAAAAAAAAATCAGCAAATAGAATGATAATGTCATTCCCTCTCACCGACAGCAATGGAAAGCTGCAATTAGACTTCTCTGATCAAAATGCTAGCTAAAATTCCATAAAATTTTTAAAGTAGATCTAAAGCGCGAGAAATACTTGGTTTGTCTCTACGGAGAAGTCACCTGCTTGGAAAGCGCTGTGCACATGCGGCGTACGGAGCCGCCTTCACCCTTCGTGGGAGTCGTTCACAGCACCCCAGCACCACGTAACCCCAACATGCCGGGCCACGTACACCCACGTCTGCCCAGGGCACTTCCATGGCTCCGTCGCTGCAGGGGCTGAGCACCCCCTCACACCACCCAAGCCCGGGCAGGGCAGTGCTGCTGCCCCTGCTGCAGGCTGTGCCCATGCCAGGAGGTGCCCAAGCCAAGCTGCTGGGAGGTCTTGCTCCCCACGAGGTCCAGCCTGGTCCCAGGGACTGAACGTGTGTGTACCTCTCTAGCTCCCCCAAAGGAACCCCATCCACAGGCAGAGCCCAGCATGCTGCAGCCCGAAGCACGCTAAGCAGGGATCGTCAGGAACACTTCGAAAGCACTCTCCTGATCCAAACGGAAGCACGGATGCAGCGGCACCTCCTGCCTTGTCCGTGGGCTGGGAGACACCTGCGACGGGTGAGGGACGCGATGCTCAGGCCTCGGCAAGGAGCTGCCTGCTCTCCTATCAATCAGCCCTATACCAAATTTTCCACGCAGCCGTCAGTTACGCAGTGTGTATCAGGTGAGAAGAGGGAGTGGATTTCTTAGAACTATCAATTTCCTCCCTCTTTCCTTCGTCACTTCCTTTCAGTGCTCTCTGCAGCAAGATGCTATTCACCCCTAACACTACCAGTTCACTACTGCGTTACTGCTGCTCTACGCTGGTGTAATTCAAGGAATTTACAGCAGGGCAGCAAAGAATCAGCCCCTGAACTAAGGCAACACGGCTTCAAAAGCCTTGGCTGTCTCTGCAGCCAGCCAGGACCAACTTTCCTCTGCAGGGAGAAGACAAAGAACAAGACTAACCATCAGATGCTGGAATGTGGTGACTTAGAGCTCAGACACTTGGAAGAGCTTCCACCAGACGCTTCTAGGCACTCAGATTTTTTTTTTTTTTCCTGAACGTGAAATATTTGGAAAGCAGCTGCATTGTGACATTACAGCAATTGTGCATGCTTACCCTCTGAAGGGCACTCGCTGCGACCTATTGCATTATCTCGCGTGATGACGGACTCGGGCAGCCCATACTCACTTGGGAATCGGCACCCGAATTATTGTCCCGTCCACTTCTGGGTTCAGGTTCATGCCACTCTCCCTTATAGCCTTCATAGCCGCAGCTGTGCTCTGTAAAACAGATCAAAAGGTAAAGGGAATTAGGAAATAATCATTCCCATATGCCAGAACTCTGTCAATAGTTGGCAATCCATCTCCACAGAACATGGAAACATTTACTTCTGTTACCAGTGAGATCAGGAAGTTACATTGGTGCGGAGAGCTTTGATCAACCCGAATGGGAAACTACGGCCGCGCTCGGTACCGGGGTAGGGGGGCACGAAGCGGGGGAGAGGGGAAGGGAAGCAACAACAAAAGAAAACTGTTTGGCTTCCTTGAACGGTTTGAGGCAACGCAGAGTGAAACCGCAATAAATTCCCAAGGCATGGCCTGACTGTGGCGAAGGAGATGAAAGATTCGGAGCATTTAAAAATTCCAGTTGAATGTTTCCCACTAGAAATCACACAGTGCCAATTTAGAAACATTAACTAACTTAACCACTTCAGCACTACAACCTAACCACATTACAGCAGGGCAGTGGCAGTGGCTGAGAAAGAGTGCCTGCGCCCAGCTCCACGTTTATTTTACAGCTTATCGCTTAGATTAACTTCTCAAAGCTCCACCACTGCTGGCTGATGCTCTGCTCTGCTCAGAAAGCGGGGTGTGCGGGTTTGCCTGGTAACTGCAGGGATTAACAGGCATCGTTCCCCGTCCCAGGGCACTGGTGTACCTCTACGGAGCGTCAGGCTCTACGGTTAAACGAGCGTTTTGCCGGGAGCTCCCGCGGCGCTCTGCCAGGTTGCTGCGTTCTTTGGCACTGACAACAACACCGAGCGAGTCTGTATTCCTGTGGCACTCGCGTGGCATTTCCTACCAGGCACATTGCTATTTCTGATCCTCCTTCCCATCACCGACTTCAGCTCCGGGCTGCTGCTGTAGACTGTATTCATGAAGTTCAGCTTTTGTCAACTGAGGCACAACTAAAGCTCTGCGTGTTTGTTTAGGTTTCCGTCGTGTGACATCACGGGATGAAATGAATGCTCTGCCAGTGTTTTGTAACACAGAGCTGCTGTCCTCTAGAACACGACAAGGGCAGAGAAAATGTAACCAAGATGATCTCAGGAGGTTAGGAATGTAAACGTGTTATTCTATGGACAGCGCTTGCTCTGTAGGAAGGAAATGCTCAGTAAAGGCTTTATTGTTTAGCATACGTGTTGGAGGAGATAGAGGAAGGAGAAAATATTGCAATATTGCCTCCATCCTCTTGCAGCCCATGAAATAAATAGCTGTGCTGAAAAAAAAACAGTCTTGTTTGATTTTATAACCCTCGGGCAAACAGAATTTGGCCCTGCAAGTCCTTTTCTACTACTCTTTTCTTTCCCACACTCTTCAGGCATTTTTCTTTCTTTTTGAATGCCATGAAGCACTGACTGCATGTTGTAAATCACAACATCAAGTAAGTGTGTCTGTACACCATTTTAAGGAGTTCAATCTATGGAACAGTTATGGTATAAAACAACTGCACTGAGACAAATAGTTTTAGCTTTAGTTCAAATGAAAAACGGTCCTTTGGCTTAGAAAGCAAATGTAGGCAACGGTATATACAGCGATATTGAACTTCTCACATGCTCGTTTCTCAGCCTGAGCTCCCGCTTGGACACGGGCTGTCACGGAGTGACTTCCCCGGCCCTCTCACCTCCGGCACTCCGAGGGACCTCGGTGCACCCGCTGACGAGGGGGCCTTCCTTCTCTAAAGCCGTTCTACACGCTGGATACGCTTTAAGAAACACTTAGGCATCAAGTGCCTTACCCTGACCTCCTCTGAGACTTTGCTGACTTAATTAATTAGGGAAAGCCTTCGCAAAATAAATAAGAGATAAGCTTTGGCAAACCTCCAGACCTGCAGCGGGATGAATAGCTAACCTTGCGCTCGGGACTGCTCCGACCTGCCCGGCTCCATCTGCGTGAGCCCGCTGCAGGGACCACGAGTGCTTGATCCCGAGGTGGGATTCAGACGTGCTGTCTCCTTTGGGGGCAAGTCTAGCCCAGGCTCCTGCAGAAATTATGGGAAGTCGGCTCTTCCGGAGGGCAGGTCAAAGGACCCAATTGGGGTTCTGACCCGCAGGCGCTGCCAAGGGAGGAGCTCGCTGACCTCGGCAGTGCTCAAGTCTGCCCCTGCGACAGCACGGGCCCGGCTCAGCCCTACCAGGGAGGCTCTTTGGAAGCTCATAGGCACGTAACTCTCGTCTGACCCTGTGCCACTGCACATGGGATGCTCTGTGTGCCAGGCAGGGCCGGAGAGCCGCTCGCCCCGCGCAGTCGGCAACAAAACACTGCTTCTGCTTCGTGTCAGCCGCAAAGCGACGCGCAGCCCAGCCAGAGCTCCCAGCCCTGCCAGCTTTGACTGATTTTGTCTAAGTGTTCCTTTGCTCAGCGTCAACCTGCTTGCTCCCGTGGCAGTTCTCTCCCCTTGCGACGCCTTCCGTAACGCGTTCTTACCTCTGGAAAACTGGACATGTTCACTATAATGAGCTGCGGTGACTTCTGCGAGATCTGCCCCAGCTGGTTCAGCGGAAACTTCCCATCTTTTGTCACCACGATTATGTGATCAAGGGCCCCTCAAAAGAACAAAACACAGGGAGTTTCAGTAGGATACAGCAGTTCACAGCGATGCTGAAGAAAAACAGGTATGCAGTGTCCCACTTCCCTTCTGGTATGCAGAATATAGATGTTACAAAAGAAAAAAAAAAGTTTATTCAGACTTCAGGTGCTGTTTGTGCTCATGCATCCCCTGTGGTACCTGCAAGCTAAATATTTCAACGCAACTCTAAAGCAGAAAAACACGAAAACAAAACTCGTTTGGTTTTGTTACTAGAATAGAAAAACTAAGCGAGATTGTTAAGAATTAAAAGGAAATCATTATTTTTTAATTCGTAGAACTTGAAAACCAAAATGTTGTTCTAAAAATCAAGACAACTATTATCTTTAACTTAACAGTCTTCTCTTAAACCCTCTTTTTTTTATTTGCCAAGTCCCAAGGGGAGGTGTTGTACACTGCCTAATTTAAAGTATTCAGTTTCTCCCCGAGCTACTCTTAATCTGCTCTCTAGTTTCTGCTGCAAAACGTTAACAGGCCAAAAGGGACATGGCACAAGAGGTACTTTATCAGTGCAATTAAAAAAAATACCTATGGTTAAAATAAATAGTTAAGAGAGTGAGCTACGCTTTCCAACTCCATTAAAGACTGAAGTGCCCCTGCCAGAGCTGGGGTGGTGAATGATTCAAATTTGGTGATTGTTTAATGTTACATTTTATCCCTGAAACTTGATACTACTTACAAATAGGTACGTTCAGAGTGTTATAGAAACTGTAGCTTAGTCAAATATATCCACATTTCTTCCTAAGACACAAAATTCACTAAGTGAACAAGGCTTGTAAAGGTCACTAACCACAAAGATGCACAGCAAAAAAAGTTTATATATGCCAGACACCAGCCTGATGGCAATTTCCAAAAGGCTAATTTAATGGCAATTGGATTTTTCCTGCCCTACTGCACCATTAGCTGACAACCTGCTTCTTCATCACATCTGCAAACAGTTCAGTTAGACACTTTTGACATCTCCCACTTACAAAAGCTACTTCCAGGAAGCTATTAACAAAAATGGATTCTTCCTGGTCAAGCTCAGGGTGAAGAAAGCCTTTAGCTGGAGACGTCAAGGTTGTAGTAATTGGGTGCCCAGTGAATAACTCCATAAAAAGAAAATCAACGTTGAAAAACTCAGAGCTCTCCGTTACTAGGATCGGTATCCTTATTTACAGGCAATAGAGCATCACACAAGAAAGTTACCAACCTGGTGAGGTTCTAACACTGAGGTTTCTGCTGAAATCTTCTTTCAGAGCTTCTACCACTGCCTGCATGTCTTCATTGGTTTCTTCCAAATTGATAATATCCTCAACTAGGGCTGCGCTGATATTCACTCTGGCTTGAGTCTGCCCTTTACCTTTAGCTGCAGATTACACATAAAATTAATTTCGGTTTCTGACTACAGTTAGTTGTTGCATTAGAAAGCAGAGAGAAGACATTAAAACCACTGTTAGATTCAGAACCGAGTCGAAGATAAATCCAAGTAACTACACTTTCCAACAATTAAATAGCCCCTATAAACCAAACCACATTTGTTTGTGGGCACTGACTCCAGGCTGACTGTGATGATTGCTGCCTACTGCTCCGGCACAGCAGCAGCTCCCTGCGGTACCTCTCCCAGGGGAAGGGCTAAGGTTTCCGTACACTACAACACCATCAGGCAAACCAGCTCCTCCAGAGCTGTGCTCTGCCTAAGTTACATCAATAGTGGTTCATGAGATAAAAGGGATAAGAAAAGAAATTCTGGCAACATACTGAGGGGTTGCAAACACCAGGAAAAAGGCTGCCACTATTACCTTTTTTGGTGGCTAGCTGTCTGCTCAGCAGCATCTGATGGACACATTGCCTGCAGCCAGCCGGGAGCAGGGCTGGGCAGCCTGCAGGAGCCTGCGGCAGCCCCCGTGCCGTTGCCAACGAAGAACGATAGAGCAGGGAAGGCAGATGACGGAAGCACCTTAGTGCCATAGCCATCGTTTACAGCTTTTCTCCACCTCGCCTGGAAAAGAGAAAAGGCAGGTGGTCCACTCAGTGTGCTAAAGAGACACAGATTCAGGTCTTAGCCATGCCTCTCAGGGCATGGTGGCACTGAGCAAGGTGGGCAGCGGGCCTGGGCGTCCCGCAGTGCCCAAGGGGCACGTTTGGTGGAAGGGGCTCGTGGCAGCCAGCCCGTACCCACGTTATCTGCGCAGCCTTTGCACATTCGCCCAGAGGAGCACGGGCCTGGGATGCAAAAGCCACGTCTACCGAGCAGGATCAGCTCGTTTACGTGTCTGGTATTCGCACATCACCCGAGTAGAAACTTTAACTTCTGTCGCAGGAGGCTGGTGGCCCCAAACCCCCCCCGGCCCCCCTGAATTTACGGGGCTTGTTTCAGTCCGGGCCGCTACTGCAGCTGCAGCCCCGCTGTGCTCGGAGCTGCACGAACACAGACGGAGCAGCCGGTCCCTTCCTTCTGCGGGAGCCGGGAAGGCGCCGCCGACGGCCGGCCGGAGGGACCGGCCTCTCGCCGCGCCCCCGGCCGCGGGCTGCCCTCCGCCGCCCCGGCGGCACCCAGCATCCCCCCGCCCGCCGCTCCCCGCCTCCGCCGGCGGCTCCGCGGGGATCCCGGACCCCCGAGCCCTGGCCGCGCCGCACGTGCGCACAGGCCCCGCCCCCGCGGCCCCGCCCCCCGATGCCCCGCCCTTCCGTCTGACCCCGCCCCCCGCGGCCCCCTCTCCGCGGGACGCGTCGGACCCGCCCCGCCCCGCCCCGCCCGTGCGCGCCCCCGATGCCCCGCGCGGGGCCGCGCCGCGCTGCCCCGCCCGCCGGGCCAGGCGGTGCCGGGGACCGGAGGCGGCGGCGGGGGAGGGCGGACGCCGCCTCGCTCACCGTCGCGCTGCCCGGCACGTTCCAGGGGACGTCATCGGGCCGCGCCGCGGCGTTACGTCACAAAGCGGCGCCAAGGGCGGGGCGAGGCCTGCGCGACGACGGAGCGGCCGCGGCCTGCGCGGTCCCGCGGTGTCATGGTGAGTGCCCGGCGCGCCCCCCGCCCCGCGCCCCCCGCCCTGCCCGCTCTCACTGCTGCCCTCCGCAGAGCCATGGAGCCGGGGCGCCAGGCGCTGCCGCTGGAGAACGCCTCCATCCTGTCCGAGGGCGCCCTGCAGGACGGGCACCGCCTCTGGATCGGCAACCTCGACCCCAAGATCACCGAGTGAGTGCCCGTGCGCGCGGCGCCGCGCCCCCGCTACCCCCGGCACCCCCGGCCAGCGGCCCCGCCTTCCCCGGCCCCGCATCCCTCCGGGGCGCCGCCTCCCGCCCGCTCCCCCGCCCCCAGCGGCGGCACCGCCCCCCCCCGGTACCCGTCGGTGGGGCCGCGTTCCCCCCGCAGCGCAGCGCAGCACCCCCGGACCGTGACACGGCTCCTGCCCCGGCCGCCCGCGCTCCTGCCCGGTCCCTTCCCCGGCTGCCCCCGGGTCCGAGCGCTGCCCACCCTCCTGCCGCCGGTGCCGGGGGCTCGCCCGGGTGCGGGACGGAACGCGGGGGGTTCCCCGGTGCCCGGGAGGCCGGTGTAACACACCCAGCGCTTGTCTGTGCCCTGCGGCGAGGGGTGGCCGTCGCCCACTCGAGCAGATTTGTCAGCTGGTCGCAGCTCCCACGGCTCTGCCCGGGTGGCCCCGTGTGTGCCCGGTGCTGCTGCCCGGCAGCAAACGGCCTGAAGTGGGAGGGGTGTGGGGTGTTGGTGTGGGGTGTCTGTGGGGGGGTCTCCCGGGCTGTGCTGGCCCGGCAAACCAAGTGGCTGGGAGGCAGGTGCTTAAACTCCTGTGTACAGCGATCTGCTGGGCCACTGCTGGGGCTGGAAGCTGAAAATCTTTGTGTTCTAGACCAGAGAAATGTTCCAATTTTAGGTTTGAGACGTTCAGGGTGACCAAGAGCCTTGTTTTGTTATTTTGCTGATGTCAGCCGTGGGATGCAGATTGAACAGAGGAGAGTTACTCGCTTGAGTAACTGAGTGGTACCAAGGTGCGGTGTGACTGGCTGCTTACGTCGGCTGAGTGCATAAATCAAACACGTGTGCGTTTTGTGTTTTCTTCAGAATACAGATAATTATCTTCTGAGCAAAGATGATATTTGAACAGCTAAATTGTCAAGGAAACAGGACTTGCTGTCCAGTATTTGGATAGTGCGCTGAGAAATCACTAGGACTTATAAAAAAGAACAAAACAAACAACCACCAAAACAATTTGGGGTTTATACACTCCTAAGAAACAAGCATTTTTGATTAACTATTGTATATGTCTGTCATGGAATACTTCTTCTTCCTGCTCCTTTTTGTGTGTGTGCAGGTGCTAGGTTTTTATTCTAAATGTGGTTCATCTTAACGGAGCAGTTTTCTAATAGCCTCTAAATGGAATCATTAATGCATTGTGCTTTTCAGCCGTTCAGCTTTGGGTGGTTTCTGCATTAATTACCATTTTTATCCCACAGCTATGTTGCTCTGGTTTGTCCGCATTCACTGACCACGTAAAATTAGATATAGGGGTTCTTGAGCTGGGTCTTTAAATATTTAGGAAACTGGGTGAGTGTGAGGGGAATAATAGTGGGTGTTTGTAGATGCATTAGATCCTTCACTTCCCAGGGTGATCGTTAGGGGTGTTTTTAAAGACCTTTTCAGTCCAGGTTGTTGCTCTGAATCTAGGCCAGGCCAGGAATAGCGTTATATGGCAAAATTTACTGTTTTCGTAGCTTGAGTGAAATTAATTCTGTGAGTTTCAGTTGGCTTCTTGCGTGGGCAGGCTGTTCCTTTTCGAATCATCTGTTGCAGCTGCATGAGTTCAGCAGTCTGGGTGTGGGGCACAGGTGCCCTGGTACCTTCGCTGCCAGGGACCGTGTCTAGAGCAGCATCACCGCTGTGGGCAAGGGGCTTCGTTCTCCAGCATCATCAAACCTGGAGTGCTTCCATGCTACTGCATGATTAAAGTTTGCCCAGCGATGAGTGACAGTTGAGAATTAAGCTTCTTGCTTTTTCCAGGCTTTGTAATTCTGTGTCTTGCTTTTGGTTTTGCTTTAAAAATGACTATTCTGTCCTGCAAACTGTATTGTAATCTCTGTTTCCTTGTGAATAGAAGAGGAGGAAATTCCTTTTAACACATTGTCAGCGTAGAGAGAAAGAGTGTGCTTCTATGTCAGGTCAGTAAGTTTCTATAAATCATCTTGACCCTTACTGTCTTATCCTAAGGGCTTACATCTCTGCTCGTAGTTGCTCGTCTGAATGATCCCTGTTGAGGTTACTAATCATGTGACTAAAAACATATACGTGAAAACTAAAGAGCTGTCTCTTCATTTGCTGCTTTTATCTGATTTTTGAAGGATTGCCCCTGCAATTTCTGTGTTAGGTTTGTTTAAGATGGAGTAAAGTTGATTGAGTTGTTAGCAAGGTTAATAACCGGTTGTGACTTTCTTGAGCCGGAATGAGTTCAGAAAGTCTTGAATTAATCCAAGACTTCCATTTAGAGAGCAACCTATAGCTGCAATCAAGCGCTAGGGAGCTAATAGGTAACGTACACATTTGTGCACAAGCTGCAGTAATAGGAATTTATAAACGTAGGGCTGCCCACAAATTACAGCCTGCGAGTGGGTGGCTTGTAGGAGGTTCTTGCATACACTGAGTAACTGTGACTCAAATGGATTCTCAAAAGATCTCAAATGCTGACATACCCTATGTGCTGGGGTATGGTGGGTCTTCTGGTGGGCATTCCTCCTTCCCAGTAATGTTTGTTTGGGTGACTTCTCTTCTTTTGTCCAGCATCCTTAGAGGATTGTTTTGCCTGTGGAAGAAGATAGTACTAAGAGTCTGCTGAGTTTATTCTTAGCAGCTTAAGGGGGTGAGCTGCCACTGTAGGACCATGAAGCTGTTCATGATGTAGGATGCCATCTCCTGGCACTTCCAATGCTGAACGATCCCTGCTGTGGGTCCTGCCACGGCCGTGCATGAGGAGGGCAGCAGATGGTCGGTTCTGGGTTTGGTATCACTGAGCGAGGAAGCCATGGAGTTCCCTCACCATCACCCTGGTGCAGCGTTTGCCCCCCAGCTGCACAGTGGGGTGGGAGATGTGCTGTGGCACAACCGTTCATTCACATCACCTCTAGGCGGGGAAGATAACCCCATAGCTTGGTGCTGTCTCCCATGTGGCAAGTGGAGTAGGACTGTCTCCTCTGCCCATTCCTGTTTGCAAAGCCTTTTGAGACTTGTCAACGTTTCGGACAGGCTAAAATTTCATTTCCAGCTCTACAGTTACACGTGCATATTGCCTACTTCACAGTAGCCTTTCAGTGACCGTTCGTTTTCCACGGGTATGAAGCAGCGGGTGTCCAGCTTCCTTGGCTGCGTGCTGCTTGTGGAGGATCCCGTCTTGATGAGTCTCCCCTAGAAAACACGAGTTGTTGTTACAGACTCCTGCTGCCTCCCGTGGGGCACAATTCTTCGCAGTAATAGTTTTTGCATGTGGCCCGGTACCGCCGCGGCATCCTTGGGACAGCATTGTTGGGAGGAAGCCGTGCCGGTGTTTGAATAGCGCTCGGGGTGCCAGGAGGAAGAGTGGAGGAAAAGGAAGCGGGGGAGCTGCTGGTTTGTCTCGCATTCACATCAGATGACAGGAAGTGGAAATTGAGGTTGGCTGCGGGGATCCTTACGGCGCGGTGGGGCCACATCTGTGCAAATCACTTCCAAGCTCTGGATAACCCAAGTCGTTGCCATAGTAGAGCTTTTTACATGTTCTCACTTTTTTTTTTTTAAGGCTTCAGGTTTTTCCGTGACGGATCTCCCTTCAGTACTGAAGTCCTCTTGGCTTGGAGAACTACTTGTCAAGTTACTGTTAGTGCCCTCACTACATTAACAATAACAAATCATAATCACAGCCAGCAACTTTTAATTATACAAGACTTCAGTTCTGAGCTGTTCCATGGAGAGAGCAGATGACCTGCAGTTGTAAAACTTGCATGCATGGTTGGAAAATAGTGTTTGCATCATCTGTGATCTAAAGATTGTAAATGAAATAGATTAATTACGTAGGTTGCTTCTAGACTCTTAATGAAATTTGTTTTAAAGGAACAACCACCACTTTGCTGCTAGGAAAGTATTATTTGAAAGCAGAGGTTCTCAGACAAAAACCCACCAAGTATTCCTTCTAGCAGGGTAGCTGCAGGGGTGGTTTTGTTGCTGAACAGAATGTGATGAGAATAATTGTTGCCCTTCCACTGCCCCTGGAATTGCCAAAAGGAGAACAGCATCCTAGTGGTAAGGACTTTATTTTCATACTGCTGAAATTGCAAGTGCTTTTTGTAGCAATGTGTTTACAGAAACAACCTGAGGTGCGTTTATGTATTTTGGAGGCTCTGAAAGTTCCACATGTGGGGGTCTGTCTACATCCCGTGTCTCCAAAGTTAGTGGTTTTACCTGTCCATCTGTGACTGCATGTTGGTAGCTTGAGGTACAGTGGTGAAACTTGGCTACCGTGTAACCAGCTCCTTTTTTTTTTTCCTGCCCTCGCTTTTCTGTCTGCCTTGCCTTCTGAGCAGAGACAGACTGTTCATAGGCCTCTTGGAAGACCACAGTGCTTCGTCTATATTCCAGAGGATGTAGGAAGCCTTCCATAATCAATTACAATGCGTTTATTCCCCTGGGAGTTAACTTGGCCCTTCTGCACTGCTCATCTGAACACTTGCTGCACCTTCACCTCTTTAAAAGTGCATATCCTGAATGTCCACCGTGACCCATCCTGTGAGATGACTCACATTCCTGGAACTTTCTTGCCTGGCTTCTGAAGCTTAACAAAGGGCTATGGCCCTTTTCAAACATCCTACCAGGCTTTATTAGGAAAAATGTTGTCTACCCTTCCCGTTTGGACCGTCCCTAAAGTTGCCTGATGCAATTTGACTGTCTTGGGCCACTACTGGTCGTTCATGTCTGGAACGTGGTCCATGTGCACGTTGAGTTTTCCTGGTAGGCTTTCAGAGCACTAAGTGTTATCGTGCAAGCTGAAAACTGGGCTTAAACTACATGTCTTGCTGACGAATGCTGTACAGCTGATCAGGAGAAGACGAGTCCTGACTAAGATGCCCTGATTAAACCCTTAGACAATTCTTAAACTCTAGGAGTGGGATCAGGCAGTGAAATAGTAACAGGTATCATTTTCCTTCTAGGTCAGCTAATGATGTTAAACACTTTGATCGCAGGGAACAAAAAAAAGCTGCAAAGAACTTTCAGGATTAGATGTGGCCTGTATAACAAATGTGCTCCTAATTTTAAGTTGCTCGGTGCACTAGATACTAAGCAGACAGATTTACTCTGGCTTTCCCAGGTTTATTGAAAACAGCACACTCCTCACTGGATGGCAGGGAGATAATTGGCTAAATAAGTGTCTGACTTTCATGTGCATGTCACTGAAAAGCTGTCTGAGCCAGAAGCACTGGCAGATTTGGCCTGGATGATACTGAGGTCTGTCTGGTGCCTTTTTTCGCCTGGTCTACTGTAGATTACTGGTTGCAGTTTGTTTTGCTTGTTCTTCTGTCTTCCTGCTTCCCCAGCTCTGCCAGGCAAGTGGGAGAGCGGCTGCGTTTCTGTATGTCTAGCAAAGCATTGCGTAATTGTCCAAAAGCCAACTATTAATAGATCTTCTGCGTGCCCTTCAGCTGGCACCACCAGGAGGGAAGCGTCATGCCTTGGGGTTTTGGAGCAGTCTCTGATAATGCAGGTCAGAGTTATGGATGCTGAAGGGCTGCTGTACAGGGCACCCACCTCTGTGGGTGTTTGGGAACACGTGTGTGACACAGCTGAACTGTTTATGTAACTGATGGTGATACACGTGTGTGTGTGTCGGGGTTTCCTCTCTGTCTCACTGCTTTCGGAGTGGTGAAAGGTTTCATGAATGTCTTCTCTCCCCTTCAGATACCACCTTCTCAAACTCCTTCAGAAGTTTGGCAAAGTAAAGCAATTTGACTTTCTCTTTCACAAGTCTGGTGCTCTGGAGGGGCAGCCGAGGGGTTACTGTTTTGTGAACTTTGAAACCAAACAGGTATGTTGCTTTAATCTAAAATTCTATTTTAAATGACTGGCTTCTTTCCCCATCTTGTTTTATGTGAATGTAAAGCTAAACCAGGAAGGGATAAATTAAATACCTTGTCTACACAAACCCACAGACTCAACAGCTCCCCTCTGACAGCCACTTTGTGACAGGTCCTGGAAGTAGCAATAGTGATTTCCTTTCTCCTCTGCTGTCTTTTCCTGAATCCTGCTTTTTAATGCTAATCAGAAAGGGCCAGTTCTTTGATCCGCTTTTGTAGTGAGCTTGAGGGGTTGTGCTGTGGAGATGCTGTGCTCCTTGCAGAGCCTTGGATCAGCTTGCCAGACCACCTGAAACCCAGAACTGCTCTGAAGTCCTCCTAGTTTTTCTTTTGGCTTTGTGAATGCACCAACACCAACTTGTGTGATGCTCCTGGATGTATAACATGACACATCTGCAGCATCCTGGAGTGAACTACCCCGGCTGTCCGTTTAGGGTTTTAGCTCTTGCACAAATCAAAATTTCAAGTCATGCTCACCTGCAACATCAGAGTTCTAACAGAATTATGACAAAATAACTACGATTGTTCAAAAGTTAGGAAGAACAGTGCGCTTGGAGATTACTTGTGATTGTATGACCTCATATTTTTGCTGTGCTGTTGCCCGTAGGGAAGTCAGAAGAGCCCTGACACAGTACATTAGCTCTAGAAAGTTATTCATAGCAAGGTGGAACAGCATTGCAACGTAAATCTTCAACTGCTGTGAATCAAAGTTTTATGGGAGCGTCCCAAAACTGAGATTCCACTGCTGAGCCTAGAACAGGACCAGGTGGATAATGTTCCCACTGTGCGTGAGCAGGATCTGGAATGAGCCTAGATGGGTGTTAATGAGACACATCATCACTGTAATGGGTCGCAGTATTTTCTAGAGAAACTCCTACAGCATAAACCTCCCTCAGAGTGCTGCTCCAGTGGCCTCTATGTTTGGTATTTTCCATTAATGACCACTTTCCCAATTTCCTCCCCCCAAAACAAGTGAAAGAATAAACCCATAAGGCTGATAAGTCTGGTTGCTCGGATGTTGGAGTCTTGCAAAGATATTCCTGGATTGGGATACAATGGGGTAAACTTTCTTTGCTGTCGGTTAGCTGTACTTGCAGGAGACTGATGAACAAAAAAAGGCTCTTTACATCTGAGTCAGTTTTGACTAAAGACTGGTTTGTTTATTGAACTGTCTTCCTGTGCAGGAAGCGGAGAAGGCGATCCAGTGTCTCAATGGGAAGCTGGCCCTTTCCAAGAAATTGGTGGTGCGGTGGGCGCATGCACAAGTCAAGGTAAGCTTCTTGTTGTCTATAAGAACTGCTTTTAATTTGCAAAATCGAAAAACTTTAAGAAACAATTTATATCAAGGCTGTCTTAGCCAGGCAAGATAATTTCAGTCTATTCCAGGAAATAACTCTCACAGAAACATTAACACAGAATTCTCACTGAAGCATTAACAACCTGCCACTTCTGTACCTGAACTGTGCTGGCGTAGCTGTAAGAACAGGCCATGTAACCTGATGTTCTTAGGAAGGGAGTTTCTGATCAGAGGGATGTGAACAGACTACTTCTGTCCATGTTTTAACTTTTCCCAAACTTAGTGAGTGATTGGCTGGAAGTTTGAATCTTTCCATTTGTAGTTGTGCTCCCTTTTTGGTTAGGAGATGAATGGAAATTCCAGCTCCTTCTGACTTTAAAGCAACGTATTTCACATCTAAACTAAATATCCTTTTATTGCTTCCTCTATTGCATAAAGCATCAAGTTTTCAATACTAACTTAGGTAGTACTTTCTGGAACGTCTGTGTTTTAATTTTTTAAAATTCTTGCCTTGTTTCTCCTGTAGTTATTTACTATCTAGTATTTGATAAAGCAGTTTATTTTGAAAAACTTTCTTTACAGACGAATGAATTTTGGAGGAGGCAGGAGGGGAGCTGCTTCTTGCTATTTTACTTTGGATAGTTTGCCTTTAGCGTGTGTTGATTATCCTACAAGCAGCTTTCTACCTTTTCTCTTACCAAGCATACTAGCACATCTGTTCTGGATGCTGAAAACACCAAAACAGGTATCTTCATTAAAGGAGACCACATTGTTTCAATTATTGTCTTCAAGGGCTCCAGGCTCTTGCCAGCACATCCAAGCTTGTGCAAATCCAGTCTCCCTTTTCTTTAGCTCTGTAGCTACTAGAGCGCCACGTGCTTCCGGATGCCTGAAGGATGATCAGGCTGTAAAAGGGGTTTCAGCCAGAGCAGTGAGTGTCTGCTCAGCTGGGAGTTCAACAGGGTAGCTCAGTGCTTGGCTGTCCAGGGTATGGGGAAGAACACGCATAAATAATCAGTTCAGTTTGCATGGCATTTTCTAATCTGTGAATGGAAGGATTTAACACAAAACTGTGGCTTATAGTAACAAGTGTTTATTTTAGACAATACCAGCACCATGCTAAGTAGTTTTAAGATGAGTGGCCAAGGCTTGTCAGACACTGTCGGTTTGAGCAGCTCTGCTGAGAAACAAACCTGACTTTGTGCCAAGCGAAATAAGGAAGCAGAACACTGCGAGTGGTTCAGGAGGACTGTTGCCCACAGAGATGACAGGCTCACAAGCTGCTTTCTACAGAAAGGACGTGGTTCCTAACTGGTCTTTTTTATCTTTTGTTTTTGTTTTTTTCTTTTCTCCCAGTGCTGCTCGATTCTGTGCCGTGGCGTGCTTGGGTTACCTTCTGACTCTGCAGAATGTCTGTGTAAAGAGCATAGCAATACAGTACAGTAGTTGCTTTAAAATTTGCCATCTTTGTTTCATGCCTCGTGTAGAAGGGAACAAGAAGTGATAAGACAGGATAAGGTTTAAGAATCCATAGTACAATGCACACAAGTGTTTGATATCAGAGTCTACATTCCATATTGGTACTAAACAAATGTTATGGTTGGGATTTGTTTCAGTGTTTGGCCACCAAAATCCTTCATAGCAAAAGCTCTACAAAATCTGAGGTGATGTTAATCTGACTTTAAAGTCTATCTGAGGGCAAATGTTTCTTTGTTCGTAATTCCAGCTGACTTCAATCCTTGGTCTCTTGTTTGCAGAGATATGATCACAATAAGAATGAGAAGATCCTTCCAATCAGTCTGGAGCCATCTTCCAGCACAGAGCCACCTCAGTCTAACCTAAGGTAGGAGATGGAGTGGGTGATGAGTGAGCAAACCATGGCAGTGGCAGGGAATTAACTTCTTCAATTTCAGTAAGAGCTACAGCTGTTGGCATTATGTTTGTGCTAAAAATCTAATGTGGCAGAAAAGCTGGTTTAGAAGGGCAGCAATGCTGCTGCAAAGTAACCCATTTGATTTGGGGCTCTTCAGACTCCAAGTTCATTTGGTAACATGTGATGCTACTAGGGCAGTAGGAAGGTAAAGAGGGGAATTGGGAACATGTAATGTTCCAGCTCGTTTGGACAGAATGCGCTTCATGCTTTTTCATAAAAATTTCAGGGAAAGGTTATGTGCTGTACTAATTTGATTGAGCAAAATCCTTATGAGAGAGGATTTCTATTGTAGTCATAAAAGATTAAAACAAAATCAGAGGGAGTCCTTTTTTTTTTTTTTTTTCCCTCCCCAGTGTTAGGGCTGGTTGGTCTTCTCTGTGGGATGTGGTTCAATTCTCCAACCCCTCTGTTTACCTAAAGCACGTAGCCCTGCTTTGCTAATTCACAGTTTGGTTGAAAGGATGTGTGATTTTCTTTTTTCCTCAGTGTTCTGTCAGTGGAACTTGATAAGGAACCAGGGCTGGGGATAATGAATTTGCCTACAGATAAAATGAGCTTGGAATTCAGGAGTAACACACTAGGAAGTAATGAGCAGAGAGACTTCAGTTATGCAGATTGTTCGCTACGTCAGTGGCACAAAGGAGTTGTTTTAGCAAGGATGGATGCTGCAAGAAGCCACAGCAGAGAAGGGAACGTTCCTTGGTCCATACCCGATGGAGAACAGTGAATAACAAAAGTTCTAGGAACTTGGGGTGTAACCTGGGGTAGCTTCTCCCTTTGGGATAAACCCTGCTAATGCTGAAATAATGTTTCTTCCTGACCTAATTAGAGTCTGGGGTTTTCCCATCGCCAGCGGTCTTGTAGCTGGGAGGAAGTCTGGCTTTCATTTCTCTGCTGTTTCCAGCAGCCTCGTCTGAGCTGCGCTCTGCTGCACATGCTCAGACCTCTTTAAATGACATCATTTTGCATGAAGTAGGAAGCCTTGTTGTGTACTTGTCTCGCTCAGTGTCCTCAAGAAAGTGCTGAGTAGGTGCAAAGACCGTTATTTTGTGGTGCTGCGATATATCTTGGAGGACCTTTCCTAAGTGAATCCATGCTGAGGACTGAAATGAAACAGCGTGGGCTGTGAGCAGTAGGTTCCTGCCTCCCACCTTCACGCTGCTTGTGAATGCAGCGATGGGGGCTGCCTGGCCCCTCCTCGTGTGACTGAGTATTCACACGTCAACAAAACCTCTGGATTGCTGTAGTGTGATTCCATGCTAAGATCAAGCTCAATTTCTCTTCTGCTTTTCCTCCTTCCAGTGTCAGCGCAAAAATAAAGGCCATTGAAGCCAAGCTGAAAATGATGGCAGAAAATCCAGATGCGGAATACCCTGCAGCACCTGTGTATTCTTACTTCAAACCACCGGATAAGAAAAGGACTACTCCTTATTCCAGAGCTGCCTGGAAGTCTAGAAGATGATGCTTGTGAACGGATAGCGATAGCAAGAAACACTGCTTTGTGTACCTGGAGTCCTCCAATGCTTTTGTACTTTGTAGAGTGAGAAGGATACTGCCAGCGGAGCACACCACCGCTGTACGTGGCACAGTGTTTTGTAACACCTCAGGTGTTCTGCTGAATGCTCCTTACTGCCAGTGCAGCTTCACAGCTGAACGCTGTTCAGAAAAGTAGGTTCCCTTCAAAGCCTCTGATGAACACGCAGACAACCTCTCGTTAGTGTGCATTCATTAGCAAGATTAGAAACAGTAACCAGTGTATGGAGTAAAGCACATCCAAAAATACTCCATTTAACTGATTACTTTTTAAAGTATTTTTGAACAAAAAGTATTCCGATTCGTGTTTTTAATGGAGGGGAAGCACTTGGTTTTGATTAACATTCTGTAGTTACCATGGAAAACTTTTTCATCTCAATAAAACTCATTTTAAATAGATTTTGCCACACTTCTAGTAACTGTGCATGCAATATTTTATATGCACCAAAGCAAATTTATTCTGCATTTTGATTTGCAAGCTTTAAGGTGTAACTTTATAATATGATACCCGGGCTGTGTCATTACCTTAAAGTTATTTTCATTGTCATTCAGGCTGTAGGTATGTGCCTCCATGTAGGAATGGGTGTGTTTGCACACCACCGAGGTCCGCGCTGTGTCCGAAGCCTCAGAGCGCAGCAGTGGCACGTTTAATGTTTGCATTCAGTGGCAGCTCTTCATAAACCAGATGTGACAGCGTGAGAGTAGCGCTGCGGCCTCTGAGACATCTGCAAAGCGTGTGACCTCGGCGTTGGCCCACCAAACCAGTCCAACTTCTGGTTTTACTGGCTGGTAAAGGTGGTCGGTTGCCTCTTGGTGTAAAGTGGCACAAGTGTTTGTGGCGAGATGGTTCTGCTGCGTGCTGAGCATTGCCTGCACCTAGTGTGTAGTTTACAAACCTGATGGATGGCATTTCACTTAAACCATTTCATCTGCAGCACGTTTTTCTCCCCAAACGTTATCTACAAAGTAGAAATCTGAGATAAAACCACCGTCTGGCAGCGTTTTCTCCTTAGTACTCCCAGTGCTGTGAGTGCTCGTGCAAGGGGGATGTTAGAGAATGCGTGTGCTCAGGCCCGGGAGATACTGGTGTGATTTTGCCGATGTTTGCGCTCTCTCTAGCCCTTTCTACAATGAATCTTTACCTCATTGGTCGCTCTTGAGCTGCTTCCCCAAGCTGGTTAACTGTGGTCTCAAACAAGAGAAGGAAAATAATTTTTAAACAGCCCCTGGTTTCTGTACGTGGCTGCTGCTCACTGGTGTAGCAAAGTAAGGTTTGTGTTCCTGCAGCGGTGCACCTACCTCCAAGCAGAGCACGCGCCCTGCCTGCGAACCGAGCATCTGGAATGGAGCTGTGCCTCTGTGTGATGGATGGGTTGTTAAAAGCCTGAATTGTTCAAAAGTAGCTCTTGTGCTGTTAAATACTTGCTTTCTAGTTTTTTGGGTACCTGAGTAAAGAGAAAAGTAGTATCATTGGGAGTTTGTACCCCTATGAATGTCAATAACACACGGTTACATTCCTCTGTGAACAGCGTGTGTTTTGTTCTTGCGTGTCTAATGTTTGTAGTCCTCTGGATCTGTGCCTGTGTTACTTAGAACAGCAATCAATTCTATTTCTATTAGGAATTTAGAAAATACTTAGATTCAAATCAGGTATGTGGTTGTGTTCCCGTCAGAAACATACTTTGATATTTATTTGTATTTAAAAACAATTTGTTGAAATTCTTATGGCTCTAAATAAACGTTTAAAATGCATGTTTTCCTCCAGGAAAGTGAGGGTGGCAAGCAGGAAGTGAGGGTGGTAAATGCTTGGCATCAGCCGAAATCCACTGATACAAATCTGAGGACAATACCATCAGTCTTTATTTTTTATTTTTTATTTTTTTTCGCACTACCACAGTCACTAACAGAAGTGCCTTGTCTGTCGCTCGGCCAGACTCGGACCTGGGGGAGCTTTATTGCAGGTCAGTGTTGGTGTCGGTCATTCCTGCCGCCGCCGGCCTGGCAGGCACTCGTGCTGCCTGCGTTTCCCAGGAATGCTGCGGCTTCCCGAAGGCCCCGCGCCTCTTCAGCAGCCAGCGGCGATAGCGCAGCAAAACCACAGAGTTTCTAACCCTGGAGCTGGGAGGAGGTAAATACTCATAATGGTTTTTTTTCACGAGCGTCAGCTCTGGGGCTTTGCATATCAACCATCATAAAATGGGTTTGGAAAGTGCCGGAAGCCTGGCATCGCTTTGGTGGAGGATGCGGCTGGCTCTGAAGCCGTAAGTACGGAGGTTGGCAGGCTGGTGGTGGGGAGGAGAGCTGGGCTTGGCACCCGGCTCTCTGGGGAGTCATCTAGGGGCTGTTTCCTACCCCTGGGATGCGGTCCTGTCCCCTTGGGGGTTTCTTTGCTTCCCCTGTATTTCCTGCAAATCCCTGGGAGCAAGGTGGGACATCAAGGACAATGTTCACCATGTCTGTGGTGTGGGTTTTTCCTTGGTATTTCAACAATCTTCCTGCCTATGGTGAGACTCCCTCACTTGAGACTGGTATGAAATCGTGCCTTGGCCCGTGAGAACGGATAAACATCAAACCCCAGGTCTCGGGGTTCTGGCTGGGCTCGGTGACACGCAACCTCCTTGTCGCTGCCTCATACGAGCTACAGCACTGGCGAAGGGAGCAGGTGGGGGTAAGAAAGAAGATGAATTTAGTGCTAATACCCAGCAACTCCGCTGCTTCGCATCCCCCGAGCCCTACATGGGCCGCGTTCCTGGCACGGGCAGCTGCGTAACTTGCGCTTCGGAGACCTACCTGCTCTCGGCAGGCAGCGAGGGTGGGAGAGCAGCTGATCCCATGGCTGGGGGAAGGCGGAGGCTGGGCTGAAGTCACCCTGTTCCTGAGCCTGTTCTGACTTTGCAGGGCCCAGAGTGCCTGGTCAGTAATTATTGGAGTGAAGAAAGCCGTCAGTGCCGCGGTGTGCGGTGGCTGTTACAGCCCGCGCCGCGCTCCGACGCTAACAAAACCCGCCTTGCCCTGTTCCGCCCGCCGCTGTGTAGGGGGGCAGACAGCTTTCATGGCTGTGGCCCTGAAAACTCCTACGTGTTTCTTCTGGAGCAGCCGGAGCTAATTCAGCCCCTGCCAGCGTGGATGAGTGTTTTAAATTGTCCTTTCTCAGCACAGCTCCTCGGCACTTGCCCGTGTCCCCGTGCCACTCTGCCTTCCTCTGCAGAGCCGCTGGCCGAGGGGAGGATGAGCTGGTGGGCCTCGGGCTGAGTTTCCGAGGGGTTTCTTGGGCTTTCTTGCAACCTCAATGTTTAAACCTAATGTCTTGTATTTATTCTAAAATGGCTTTCATCTGATTTCCCTCTCGCTTAACAATTTAGCTGTCAAAATCAATAACGGTGAGGATCCATCCCCGGCCGCCATCAGCTCACGTTACCGTCCTGCAATTACCCCGTGGTGGAACCGCTGCCGGGGCTTTGCCGGGGAATTATCAGGTTACTAATGAAGCTGGGGCAGAGGCGGGCGGCCAGACGCCGCGGCGGTGGGTGCGATCCCCGCTGCCGCACCCGATCCCGCCCCGCGGGCAGCGGGGGGCTCCGGGGCCGCGGCCGGTCCCGGCGGTGCGGGGCGGTGCTGCTCCGGGGCCGGCCCGGCCCGTGCGCCCCGTCGGGGCGGGCAGCGCTCATGCGGCGGGGGAGGACCGGGACGGACCGACACCCTCTTCCTCCCCCCCGCTCCCGCGGGCGGTGCCGCCGCCGCAGGTAGCGGGGCCCGGCGGGGCGGGCGGCCCCCGGGGCGCGGCGGGGGGGCACCGCTTCCTGCCCGGCCCGCGGCCGCCCCCGGCGGGGGAGCGGGGCCGGCGCGGCTCCCCGCCCTTCCTGCCGCGGCCGCGGGACGCGCCGCCCGCGGGCACGGAGCGCGGCGGCGGGCGGAGCGGGGCGCGCCCGCCCCATGCACCGGAGCCATGAGGGCGGGCAGCCCCGGGGCCCGGGCCGCCGCGCCCCGGCCGGCGCCGAGGCGGGCAAGGTGAGCGCTGCCGCCGCTGCTGCCGTCGGGGCCGGGAGCGGGACCGGGAGCGGGGCCGGGCACCCCGGGGCGGGCGTGGGCCGGGCCGGTACCGGGGCCAGGGCCGGAGTCGGGGCCGGGGCCCGCTCGCTGCCTCCCGCGCCCGAAGGGAGGATTTTCCATCCCGCCGTTTTCTGGGGCGTTTTGTGCTCGGCGGAGGGAGAGGGGGAAGAATTTCGATTTTTAATTACTACCATTAAAAAAATCAAATTTGCAATTCTTTGGGTGGCCTGATGGATTCCCTGATTGACAGCCGGAATTGACACTCTGGATACCTCTTATCTCGGGCATTTACGGCAATTTCTAATTGCAGGTAGTTTGTGGGGTTTTTTCAGCGCTTTGGCTCGCATGGGAACCGAGCGATTACTTCAAGAGGCCCGGGTTAAGTGCAGGCAGGGAGAGAATTCAATCCACATTCAAATTGCTTCATTAAAGAGACGCAGCTTTTGTTGCGAAGGATTTAAATGGCCACTAGAAAGTTCTTATTTATTGTTTTGAGGCGGTTTATATAGGGTGCCCCGCGCTCGCCCGGCGCATGGAGCCGCAGCCTCCCTCTCCCGCTCTCTCCCGCAAGGTGATGCCGCCGGAGCCGCTGCCCAAGGGGAGCGCCCGCTGCCTCGACCCGCACGCCCGCGCCATGGTAAGCGGGGCCGGGGGCTGCGGGAACCGGCTGGGCCGGAGATGCCGGGGGCTGCGGGGACCCGTCGGGACGCGCCGGGCCGGGGCTGCGGGGGACGGCGGGGCCGCGGCTGACGGCCCCGCGGCGGCTCTGCCCCGCAGTCGCAGCCCGACGGGGAGCCGCTGCCCGGCGCCCTGGAGAAGGAGGACGCCCGCTCGGCTCCCAGCACGCCCTCCACGCCGTCCGTTTGCTCCCCGCCGTCCTCCTCTTCCTCCACGCCGTCGGCCGGCAAGAACGTCTGCTCCAGCTGCGGGCTGGAGATCCTCGACCGGTACCTGCTCAAGGTGAGCGGCGGCGGGGGGCGGCGGGCGGCGGGGGCCGGCGGGCGGCCCCGGGTCTCAGCCCCTTCTCTGCCGCAGGTGAACAACCTCATCTGGCACGTCCGCTGCCTGGAGTGCTCCGTGTGCCGCACCTCGCTGCGGCAGCAGCACAGCTGCTACATCAAGAACAAGGAGATTTTCTGCAAGATGGACTACTTCAGGTAGGGCAGACGGGCTGGGGGGCAGCTCCGCGCTGAAGCCTCGGCTCCGTGGGGGTGGGCAGAGGGGGCTCGGCGTCCTCGCCGGCTGCCGACGGGCCGGGTCCGCGCCGGTGCTGGCGGGGAGAAGGTTTGAAAAAGCCGCCGCGCTCCCCGGAGCAACCCGGCGGAGAGGCGTCCCCTCGGGGCGCGGGGAGGAAGGGGCTTCGGGGTGCAGCCGCACCACCTCCCGGAGGGGTTCCTGACACCCCCCCCTCGCTGCCAGGGTGCCCGTGCCCCCCAGCCGGGGCTATGCGGGCCGTCCCGAGCCCCGGCGCCCCTCGGCAGCGCAGCGGGAGCCTCTCGGCGCCGGCTCCGCGGGGATTGCGCGGCGGGGAATCGTCCCCTCGCCTGGGGAAACGCTTCTGCCGGGAGGGTAAACGCAAAGCTAACGGTCTGCGGTGCCGAGCGGCTTTTGGAAACCTCTGGCTGCGATGCAGCATCACAAATGCCCGAGCGTCCTTGGCGGGAGCGTGCGAAAGAACCGAAACAAATTACCGGCAGCGCAAGCCCCTGCGGCCGGGGCCGGGGCTCGCCGGGTGCCGGTGGGCTCGGTCCGGACGTGCGTCCCCCGAGGGAGCGTGTCCCGCAAGGAGGCTGTTTCTGGCTTCGACGGTCTTTCGGTTATAAACCTTAAACCACGATTTTCTCCCCAAAAAGTGAGGCAGGAGGGAGGGGAGGATCCTGAGCTCCTCACTGGGGTTTAACTAAACATCAGAGCCCCCCGCTCTGACTTTCCCCGTCTCCCCAGGATGAGGGAACACCGTTTGCCGCGGGAGGAAGGGCAGTCGCGGGCAGGCGATGAGAACGGTCCCGGCGAGGGGCGCGGGGGGCTCGGCAGCATCCTCCGGCCGCGGCGGAGCGGGTCGGGGGCTCCTCGGCGGACAAAGGTGCCGTGGGCAGGGTGTGCTCGGGGGGCGACACCTTTTACATTTCTCTGGCGTTTGTTACTGTGAGGGTCTCAAATACTCGCTAAAGCGCGGCTCAGCCCCCGTCCCCGCCGGGCTCGGTGCCGCCGTGGGGTTCGGGGCTCCGGAGGCGGGTGCGGGCCCCGCGGGGCCGTGGCGCTCCGCGTCCTGCCTGGTTGTTATTGTTATTATTTTTTTAAACGGCTATTTTTTTTGTGATTTCACGGAAATTTCCTTCACTCTCAGCAGAAAGGTTTCGGGAGTCCGCGGTGCCGTTCTGCTGCTTCGGAGCACTTCAGCGTTTTCGTTAATTAATAACGGTTCTGATACCTTTAATGTTTGTTGTGGGTTTTTTTTTGTGGTTTTTTTTTTTTTTAAGAGTGGACTTTTCTAAAGGCGGTTTTAAAGTAGCGACTGGATCTTTAAATTGCCTTCGAACAAATACAGCGAATAACATCTGTTAAAAATAAACCTATTTAGCTACAGCCCCCCGAGCAGCTCCCTCCCTGCGGGCGGAGGCAGCGGGCGCTGCGCGGGGTCTCTGCCCGCCGGGGACCGTGGATGCCAAAGCAAAACTAAAACGAAAATCGCTCAAGGTGCCACAGGACCCCCGCGGCTCCTGGTTCAGAGGGCGGGGGGGCTCCCAGACCGCGCTTCGCACTTGCCTTTTTGCTGAAAAATACGAGTTGGATTTTTTTTGGGAGGAGGCGGTGAAACGCCGAGCGGCGGGAGCGGCAGCGCTCGGAGCCCGGCGGGCGCGGGGCCGCCCCGCTCCCCGCCAGCCCCCGGGGTCTCGGGGCTCGCTGCGACCCTCGGCCGAGCCCCGGCCTGGTCTCGCTGCGGAGCCCGCGGCGGCAGCGGGCGGGGATCGCTCCTGCCGCCTCCCGGGGCAGCCGCGGAGGAGCCCGCCGGGTCGAGCCGCGCCGCCGCTGCCGTCGGTTCCGGTTCTCGGCCGGGAGCCCCTCGGCAGGGCTGGGACGGGTTGGGGCAGATGCCCCGCGGCATCCCCCCGGCAAACCCGGCTCGGTGGCCGCTTGCCCGGCCCCGTTCCCCTCCTGTGCCCGCCCGGCTCCCGGAGCATCGCGGCTCGCAGCCTGGTGAGCCCGAGACAGCCGGGACCCGGCACTTGGCAAAGGACAAATCTGACTTTTGAGATTTTTTTTAATATTATTATTTTTATTTATTATTTGCTGCGGATGAAATGTGTGGGGTTTGTTTTTTGGTTTTTTTTTTTTTTTTAAAGCAAAGCAGAAAACCCATCCCAACACATGTGGGTCTTTGGAGCCAAGGCAAATGGGAAGGGGCGGCGGGATGCGCTCTGCATGGAGCACACGGCGGATTTTCTCACACCAGCGTCAATTCCCGGGAGCCGGGGCTGTTCGCAGGCAGCCGGGGCTGGGGGGCTGTCCACGGGCACTGCCCCATGCCAGGCAGGCACCAGTGCCCGACCATGAGGGTGTTTTGGCCTGGTCTGTCCGACCTTCCCTTCCCCGTTCGGTTCGGGGCTGTGTAAGTGCTGGCGCTGCCACGGCTCCGTGGCCTCGTGTGCGTTTTTAAGCAAACTCTGCTGTTTCCTGTGTCTTGTCAAATAATTGTATTTGGCATCCAGGGCTCCAGCACTTCGAGGAGAACCAAATTAAAATAGGAGCTCATTGAGCAGAACATTGTGTTCCCGGGCGATGTGAGGGCTGCTCACAGCCAAGCTCCCACGGCTGCTGTCGCAGGGAGGCCTGGCGTGATCCTGGTGTGACTCCCGCAGTGCCCCGCTGTGCCCCCCCAGGACCCCCTGCCTCCCTGGGCAGCCCTTGGGCACACAAGCGCAGGGTCCTTGTCCCTGGTCTGTGTCCCTGAGGACCAGGAGAGCAAAGTAGCTGTGCTGCGGGTGGGCCAGTGCCCACAGCCCGGCAGTGGCCCAGGTGGCCTCTGTTGCCCCTCGCTGAGATGCCCTGCTGGGATGACACTTCTACTCGAGCATCGCTGTGGCTCAGCACGGAGATGGACTCGCTGAGGCAGCCCACTGCTAGTCCAGTGTGTGATTTGGGGTGATGTCTGGAAGCCACAGCTGCTTGTGGGGGCTGTGTTAGGGGCTTCCTACAGAGCAGGCCCAGGAGGGACAGGGATGTTTGGAGCTGTGAGTGGCCCTTGCCCTGTCCCCGCAGGTGGGGATGGACAGCAGGGCTCAGGGAGCTGCCGAAACTGGGTATACACAGCATTTGAGAGCTGGGACACACCGGGGTGTCATCCTGACTCTGCTCTTCCCGCGCCCCAGATGTTGCGACCGCCCCTGGGGGAGGTGAAATGAGTCTCTCTGGGGTGAGTCTTTCCTGGTAATATTGTTGGCAGTTTCCATCTCCCGGCACTAACCGTCATGGAGAGCCGGCAGCATCCGCTCCTGCAACCACAAACCACGCGTGGGGCGCAAGCTGATGTTGGTGATGCCTTGGCCTGTGCTGCAGCGCTGGGCTCGTGGAAAGCCTCTGGCTCTGCACGTCCTGCTGCAGCATGGCCCCATCCCCATCCCTGCCAGGCGGGTGGCAGGAGCCAGTGTGATGCTTGGTGCCCCATGTGGATGGGGCTTTGCGAGCCGTCGCTGCCCTGCGAGCTCGGTGAACTAAAGTCTCTTATTTTTGAGCTGTTATTTCCAGCGGTGAAGGGTCAGGGCAGCCTGCTGGCAGGCATTTCTCTCCCTGTTCCTGCTGGTGGTGACAGTCGCTGCGGTGACGGTCGCTGTTGGGTGGCAGCGAGTGCCTGTGCCCAGCCCTGGCTCAGCTTGCGTTCCATAACACCCCGTTGCTGCAGTTGGTGCTGGAGGCAGGTGTTGGCCAAGAGCTGCGGGCACAGCATCGGCCGTTGTTGGTGCCTCAGCCCCTGTGCCCGTGCCCGGCTGCTGAGCCTTAGCCTCTCGCCAGGCACAGCTCCTGCCATGGCTCTGCGGGGCGCAGCGGTGTCAGCCCCTGCCTGCGCTGGCTGCTGCGGCCCCGTGAGCCCTTGCGCCCTCAGCAGCCCCTGCCCTGCTCCCTGGGAACTGCTGCCAGCCTGGGGGTCCCTCCTGGCCCTGGGGAGATGCTGTGCTGTGAGGCTGGGGCCACCTTGGTGTCTTCCCCAGATCCCAGTTGGTGTGCGATTGAGGACGTGTGACCTTTCCTGCGCGATGCCCTGTGCCTCAGTTTCCCCCCAGTCCTGGAGGTGCTGGGACGTGCCCACCCCTCCGCTCCCCGCAGCAGGCTGTGATTTGAGCGGGGAGCGGCGATTACCACGTGCTATTAGCGCGGTAAGCCTGCCCCTCGTTTGATACCGTTCAGCGAGTACGACTGTTTACATAGCACATTGTTCAAAGTAATTCAATTTACAGGAATGATCTTTACTTCTAAATAAAAAATTAATACAGTTCTTTTGTTTGTGCGTTTATATAAACTAGCTGGCACAAAGTCAGTTTACAATGATCCCATCTGAAGTAAATTAGCGAAGCCTCTTAGCTAAGTCTGTATAATTTCAGCACAGAAATGTCCTCTCTAAAGCAGCTTTTTTTTTTTTTTTTTTGGTCAGCTATGGTCAGGCTGAAAAATTTAAACCTTTCTTTTCCTCCCAAATAGTTTTGCAATTAGTAATTCCAGCACAGGACGGTCTTTCTGCATCTTGTCGAGCCCGCGGCAGCTCTGCGGTGTGGGGCTGGGCACGGGCAGCGCGCATTGGCCGCGGTGGAATGATCTGGGCTCTGCCCGCCACGGCCGGGGCTGCTCTGGCCGAGTCAAACCGAGGGGGCTCCGGTGCGAGGGGTCTCCTGCCGCTCGGTGCGGTCGTCTCGTCGCGGTGTTGTGTGGCAGTGGGTGCGTGGGGAAGCACAGGGGCTGCGGTCAGGGTTGTGTCGGAGCCAGCGCCAGCTCTGCGGTGGCAGAGGAGGGTGACCGAGGAGATGCTCGTTTCTCCCCTGCTGCCACTCTTGCTGCTGCTCATCGCATTTGTTTTTTTAACCACAGTAACACTAAAACGCAGAAGCCAAACCAAGGCCATGCCTGACCCTGCCTGAGTGGGCAGCTCCTCCTGGCAAATGCTGGCACAGGGCTGTGGGGCCGCGTCCGCGGCTCCCCACGAACCGCATGCCCTTGTCTGGCAGCAGCCTGGCAGAAATGGGGTTTTTCAGAGGCGCATGCAAACGCTCCGTGCCTGGCGCCGGGGTCCTGGCCGCCTTGCTGCCTTTTCGTTGCACTGAGCTACTTTCCAGTGGAACTCACTCAAGCGCCATCATCATCTTCTTGCAGCGAGGAGACCTCCTCGCAGGAGGAGAAGCAGATGCGTGCGTCTGTACGTGTGAGGAGAGAACACATGTTTTGATTTATGGCAACGGGAGAGAACCGGCTCCGACACAGTTTCCATCCGAGTCTCGCGCTGGCTGTTATCAAAATAAAAAGCCCAGGGGCTTGGAAGCTGATTCATGGCGCTGCGTCACCTCAGCCCCTCGGCCACGTCTGGCCCCGCAGGGCTGCGGCGAGTTACGCCCTGCTCCTGCCCGCGCCGCTGCCCACACCGCCCCACCACGGGGGAACGGCTCCGGTGGCAGCCCCTTCCCCGCACCACCGTTGTGGGGTTTGGGCTGGATGGGGCAAGCGATGGGGCCGGCAGCAGTGCCCGTGCCCTGGCGTCACCCACCCTGTTGGCCCTCATCCACCCTGCCTGCCCTCACCCTGCCCTCACCCACCCTGCCTGCCCTCACGCTGCCTCTTCTCCTCCGCAGCCGGTTTGGTACCAAGTGTGCCCGTTGCGGCAGGCAGATCTACGCCAGCGACTGGGTGCGGCGAGCGCGGGGCAACGCCTACCACCTCGCCTGCTTCGCCTGCTTCTCCTGCAAGCGGCAGCTCTCCACCGGCGAGGAGTTCGGCTTGGTGGAGGAGAAGGTGCTGTGCCGGATTCATTACGACACCATGATAGAGAACCTCAAGCGAGCGGCGGAAAACGGTACGCAGCCCTAATGCCACAGTCGCGGCCTCACCCCGGTCCGTCCCTGTCCCCCGATGCTGACCCCTGGCATGGCATGCCAGGGCCGGTCCTGTCATCGCCAAAAGGGGGTGATGGGTGGCCCCAGGGGGAGCTGAGCGTGAGGCTCTGGGCTGGCAGAGGGCTCCTAGGGGTGGCCGATGAACCGGCAGCTCTCGTGGCTCATGGGAGACCTGTGTGCCGTGGGCAATGCCGGGGATGAGCCCCTGGTCCCATCCCGCACAGCCCGGCATGCCATGAGTGAGGAAGCCATTGGGATTTTGAGGCCGTGAGTCATAAATCTAGAAGGTGGGAAAGCTGGCCATCCGACAAAACCTTCCCATCATTTTCCACCCGCCCTGCCCGCCTGGGGATGTGCCGCTCCCAGCTGGACTGTGCAGTGCGCTGCCGTCCCCACCGCGGCACGCCACGAGCAGCCGGCCAGCCTCTGCTTTCCCAGTCGAGTCCCACTCCCACCGGGGCTGGGCTGGTGACACCAAGGTCACACAGAGCAGCACCCCCTCCCCCTGGGCACAGCCCAGCCTTGTTTCCCTGCGTGGCAGCAGCCGGAGATGCTCAGAGCAATGAACCGGTGGGGTTAATCCGACATGGTGCACGAAGCCAGGCAGTGCCAGGGCTGTCCCGCGTTGGAAGGCACTGGAGATATGTCAGTATGGCAGCGGTCGCAGCTTGGGGGAGCAGGCAGCCTCCTGGGCTCAGCGCCGCAGGAGTTCGGCTGAGCCCAGGGCATGAGGGAGTGCGGCCGCATCCTGCCCACGGGCTGGGGCTGAGGCCGGGTCCGGCTCCCTCCTGCACTTGCGCCTGCGGAGAGCGATGGCTGCGAGGCTGTGTGCTTTTATCACATGGGCACTGTGCCAGGCGAGGGGCAGCTGCCCGGGGATGCTGTGCAGCCGCAGGGTCACCAGGGGAAATGCCCGGGGCTGCCTTCCCACGGGCCCCCACAGCCGGGACCCTGCCAGGGGCTGGGGCTGCGCTGGGGCATCGCCCCGGCTGGGAGCACCGCTCCAGCCCAGCGTGCCCCTTGTTAGCATGTGGTGGGCACAGGGAGGCAAACGCCTTGTCCCTGCCCGTGGAGCATGTGGAAACCATTAACAACCTGACATGAAAACAATCAATGTTTCTGTTTACAGTGTTTGAGTAAGAGGGTGAAAACAGAGTGCCCGGTCGGGCTGGGAGGGTCCTGGATCAGGATGTGGCTTGGGGCATCTTGGTCCATATGGTCAGCAGCAGCAGGGATGGAGGGGGATAAGCTGCGAGGCTCGGGGGAGCAGGCTGGCGCGAGGACAGCGGGGTCTGATGCCGGGGGTGCCGCTGAGCCGTTACCCCAGCCAAGCGCTGGGGTGGTGGGTTTGCTGCTGCTCACAGGGTCCTGCTGGTGTTGGCTGAGCCCCACGGTGTCAGGGCAGATGGTGAGTGTCCTGAGTGGGTACCTGTGTCCAAGTATCCCCTGGTTTTGAGAAGGACATGAGATCTCTTTGGAGAGCTGCGTTTGCTGTGGAGTTGGAGGGCCACGCTCCCCCCATAATTACCCAGCAATTTCTTCTGTGCATGAGGTTTTACATACAAGAAAAATAAACAGATGTTGCTGAAGTCAGAGTCTCATTCATCATCCTAAAAGAACAAGTCAAACTATATGAGAAAGTCCTTCAACTCAAGCCAAGACAATCACAGCCCCGGTCCAGCTTGCAAGAACGAGCGCTGGGGTTGTGCAGGCGCATCCTGGGAGCGGGGCAAATGCCAGCCCCGCTCAGGCATCCTCCCTCATCCATCACTCTTCAGTGCTTCACCCGCAGCACTGAGGGCAGCCGGAGACGGGGTCCACCAGAGTCGGGCCCAACGGGCACGACTCGGGCCGCTGCATGGACCCCGTCTCCGACTGCCCTCTCCGTAGCCGTGTGAGCACGGCCGGGATCTGTGCTTGGGGAGTGGGTGATGGTGCTGCCATGTGGCCCCAAGGTCACGGGGATGATGCTGCTCCTGCTGCTGTTCCAGGAGCCAGGAGGAGGTCAGGGTGCCAGGAGGATTTGAGGATCTGTTTTCCCCCCAGTTGAACGGCCGTTGCGGCAGGCGGGCAGGGGAATTTCTGACCTCCAGCCTTCTCTCTCGTAGGCAACGGGATCACGCTGGAGGGAGCCGTGCCCTCGGAGCAGGACAGCCAGCCGAAGCCGGCCAAGAGGGCTCGCACCTCCTTCACCGCCGAGCAGCTGCAGGTAGTGGGGCTGTGCCAGTGGGGACGGAGGGGCTGCGGCTGCCTGGCCTCATCCTGATCCCCCCCTCTGCCCTTATGTCCCCCCAGGTCATGCAGGCACAGTTTGCTCAGGACAACAACCCCGATGCACAAACACTTCAGAAGCTGGCGGATATGACGGGACTGAGTCGGAGAGTCATTCAGGTGAGGGGTGGGCAGGGGTGGGCACTGCGGGCAGAGCAGGGCAGGGGGGGTGCACCAAAAGGCTGGTGCTAGAGGGGGCTCACGTCCCTGCAGCCCCTCACTCCAGTGTGTCGACCCCGGGACTTGCTGCATCCAGCGGCGCGTTGGCTGTGCCGGGTCCCGCAGCCATGCCAGCGCTGTCCTTCCGCCGTCTTGCTCGTGGGTTTTCTGTTTGTTTCTCCCTCTTATGATGCAATGAAAAAAACCAAACCCCACACAGCCCCAGCAGTCCCAATAAATGGCAGGGTGGGAATGCAGCCGTTAGCACGCTGTCCCGGAGCTGGATGGGCACGGGCAGCGCAGGCACTTCACCGGCAGCCGTCCCCGCCGGGAGCAGGTGAAGTCGGCTGCTTCAGGGAGCCTTGGAACTAGGATTTCAAAGAAAAAGGGGTTCTGCAGCCCCAGGGCAGCAGTGGCAGGAAAGTCCCTGCACATGTGCTGTTTGGGAGGAGAGGGAGAGCGGTGCCGTAGGGACCGACAGAAACGTCCCCGCTGCAACTTCCAGCTCGCCGCCCCCATAGACAGCCCAGCTCTGCCCCTCGGTGACATTTATGCTCTTCACTTTAACGTTCTGCTGACATACTTTCTGCGTACAGTGGAACCATGAGTGATTAAAACAAATTTGAAGCTTTCATCCGGGATTGTTTTGCCAACGACGCATTTAAATTTCATGTGTGAAAATCTGGCTCGAGGCTCAGTTATCGAGATTCTTCGTTTAGCTGCAGATCAGGCAGGCTGCACACTGGGCTATTTTTTATGGGGATATTTTTTAAAGGCACTTTGAACAGGAAACAATTTGTCAAACGCTTACGACTGTTTCCTTCTCTGTGGTCCAGCGTGCACGGCCTCGGAGAGCTGGTCTTCGCTCAGCCTTGGAGAAGATTTTTACTCCCAGCCAGCTTTCAAAAAGTAAAGCGTAAGAAAGATACCATCACTTTAGCATAACCTCCCGCCCTGCACGTTTTAACTCTAGGATGTCATCCCCGCACTCTTCCTGGAGTTAGAAGCAGTGAGGTTTGGTCAGAGGGCTCATACCTGTGGCTCAGACGGAGCAGGGCTGTACCCCACCACAGTACCCTCTTTTCTCAGCTTTAACGTTCTGCTGATGTGGGGTTTGAATACAGTAAACCACAAGTGATTTAAACAATATTGTTTTCATCATCCCTAAAGTCACATCTTCTCCTAATCTGAGCTTTTATAGGGTTTTGCCTCCTCTTGCCTTTTGCCTTGCCAGTGCTCACCTGTTTCCCAGCTGAGCTCAGCTGTGCGTCTAGGCCAGGCTAGCTGGGTTTGAAGGTTAAAATCTAAATAAGACCTTGAAGGGTGCTCCCACCGTTTGCCGTGGAAGCCACGCAGGGACGAGGCTTTCTGCCTGCAGGGATGGACGCACCCAGCCAGAGCTCGCGTAGGGGTGCTGTTCCCAGGGCTTGCCCAGCGCTTCGCGCTCAGCGAGCAACTTGCCGTTAAAATTATTTTAGTGTGGAAGGGAATAGCGTGATCATGAATGTGAGTTTCTGTGTCACTTAGTCCAGGTGTGTTACTCAGTGACTCTTGTGACAAGCGTGAAAGTTTTAATTACCCTAGTAAAGAATGATGTTGGTTTGACAAAGACAAATTAATAGTGGAGATGCCACTTCAGGGATAGCAGGGAGACAAAACTCTTGCTCTAGCGAGCATAAAACAAAGCTATGGGAGCTGGTGGAATGCTGGTGAGGTATTTCAGTGTGCAGATTTCTAAATTTCATTCCTTTTTTCGAACCACTTGGAAGAGACACTTATCCCAGGGTCTCGGTGAAGGACCACACTTCAATCCCGTGGTCTCTCCATTGACGCAGGGTTTGCTGTTTGTGTTTCAGGTTTGGTTTCAAAACTGCAGAGCCCGCCATAAAAAACACACTCCCCAGCACACGGTGCCGCCCTCGGGAGCCCCCCCATCCCGCATCCCTTCCTCGCTCTCCGATGACATTCACTACTCGCCCTTCAGCAGCCCGGAGCGGGCCCGGATGGTGACGCTGCACGGATACATAGAAAGTAAGTGCCGGCTCACGGGGCTCCGGCAGCGGGTGCTCGGGAATGGCAGGGCTCCGGCAGCGGGTGCTCGGGGACAGCAGGGCTCCGGCAGTGGGTGCTCAGGGACAGCAGGGCTCTGGCAGTGGGTGCTCGGGGACAGCAGGGCTCTGGCAGTGGGTGCTCAGGGACAGCAGGGCTCTGGCAGTGGGTGCTCGGGAATGGCAGGGCTCCGGCAGTGGGTGCTCGGGGACAGCAGGGCTCCGGCAGTGGGTGCTTGGGATGACAGGATAGTAGGGGCTCCCTGGGAGCAGGAGTACTGCTTGTAAAACTCCCTTGTACTCCCGTGCACGTGCTCCTCCTTCTTATGGTCTGATGAACTTTGTCTTTGGGATTTCCCGAAGCGCTGTTTATGGGGAAGCCCCAGATGAGAGAAGGAGGAGAGAGGGGGCTGCTGCAGCCTCTTTCCCATCATGCCTGGTCCCCAGGAAAGTCACTGCCTGGGTCTTACCCTGCTGCTCCTTGGCCCTCCTTGTGTTTTCTTTGTCATGGAGAAGAGGCGCGAATGTGCATTGTTGAGCTCGGTGGTCAAGTGGTCTCATTCCACCTCAGAAGATCAGAGTCACTTTCTCTAACAGTTGTCAAGTGTGGGTGAATCGTTTGCAGTGAAGGCACCTTTGGCCATGCCTGGACAGAGGTTTTGGCTCCGTGACTCTTGGAAGGCTTCTCCCCTCCCTTGCCCAGGCGGGCCATGGTAAAACGTGGCTCCTGCTGCACCTCTGCCTGATCCACCAGGCACCTCTTCTTCCCCGTGTGTCCCCAGCTGCTCCTGGTGGAAGCCTGACCGTGCCGGTTGGAGGGCGTGTGTTGTTTGTAGTAACAGAGGCTGAAGCCTCTTCTCATCCACAGGTCAGGTACAGTGTGGACAAGTGCACTGTAGACTTCCCTACACTGCTCCACCAGTGCACCTCAAAGCAGACATGGAAGGACCACTATCTAATAGGGGTGAGAAGGTAATTGCAGTCCCTATTTCAGGCTTTTGGGCCAAACCTCAACTGTAGCGCAAAGACTTGTGTGTAACATCATTGCCACTGCTGTCTCTCGTCAGCATCGCTGCTTCTCCATGACCTCTGGCAGCCGCTGCCCACTCACGTGTCTTTTCTTAATTTTGGTGGCCCGAGGGCGATGTACCAACTGTCGGTCAAAACAGCATCACTTTGCTCTTTGCTAAATACCTCTCGTTGGTGCGATGTGCCAGGATGCCGTGCCCGCATTCACCGAAGGCCTTTGACACTCTCCTGCCTGAACCCCTCGCTCAGGTTTTCTCCCCTTCCCGTGTGCCATGAGCTCCAGCTCCGGCTCCGTTCCTGGTGCCAACAGTGGCTGACTGCTCGCAGCGGAGCGGTGGGACCTTCAGCATGTGCTGACTTTCCAGTTTTCCATGAGTTAATAAGAAAGAGTCATTTCTTGGGGATTCCAGTATTGCTTAAAAAAATAACAACTGGTTGTTACAATATCTGAAGTAGGAATGTTATTTCACAATGTCTGGCCAGGAAACAATACTGCATATTAATATTTTTCTGTTCAGCACTTGAAGTAGCTGTCTGTTCTAACACGCAGCTTGTTTGAGGCAAGACTTCTGAAACATGCTTAGGCTCATAAGATTTTAGTTAGGATCCCAGTTTAAGTGGCTTCGTTTTGAGGAAAGACTGAGCCTTTCACAACTCTTACTGGGTTTAGCTTTTGTGTTAAAAGTTCTCAGCATCTCTCTTTTCGAAGCTCTCTATCCAGCGCAGCAGCGATAGCTCACCGAGCTCTGTTTCCATGAGCACAAGCAGGGGCCCAGCAGTTACTTTTTCAGCCCAAATGCACCATTTTGTCATGATACCTGCACAGCAAACTGGAGGGTTTTCAGAAAATACTACACAGTCCTGGTGCTGTCCTTCAGAGAAACGTCACTGCAGCAAGTAGTTCCTGGGATTTGCATGTAGTTATCTGCGAGCAGCTGTTGCAGAACTGGGTTCTCGGGACACGGAGCTGCCCCCCAACCAGCTCCTTTTCCAAACAATCACGTTCATATTGCATCCCCGCAACCCAGAGCAGCCTCTTTTTCCACATCTGAAATTTTTTAAAAGCAGTGACAGCTGAGATCCTGGGAAAACCCGTGTAAACGCGAAGTCTCTGTTCTGTGCCGCACGTGGGGCGCGCAGCCCTGCTGCTCTCGGGGTACCCACCGCGGCGGCTGGGGGAGATCCGAGCTGGGACCGGCTCAGCTGCCGCTTCCCCTGACCAACGGCAAGGACAGACGCTGCATTTGCAGAGCAGTGAGGACCAGTGGTTTGAGGGAAGCCTGTGATGATGAGCAAGTGGGGTGGAGAGAGTACGGACTGTTGGTATTGGCCTTCATCTTTCTTGGTAGCTGCTGCATCACAGAGCAACTAAATTAATTACTGGTTTCAGCGTGTTGCCCAGTACAATAGAGTCTTATGGCTAAAGGGGTGTCTCTCAGGCTGTGCGCTGCCACAGTCCCGTTCCCTCTGCCTGTGCCCTCCACGACTGGCTTGGTTCCGTGAGCAGGGCTGGCAGCTCCTGGCCAGACCATAGTTCCAGAGAGGGATTTTCCGTGGGGACGCGGCTGCCTGGGCACCCACCGCAGCAGCGGGGCATGTGCTGTTCCCTTGGTCCCCAAATACCCATTTCCACGGCGAGGGCTGTCGGTCTCTGAAAGCAGCTAACGCTCCGTTCCCGTTTTTCCCACCAGGTCATCCTCTTTCAGTACTGACTGCACGAACTCTTCCTCCCCTGCCCCTGGCGCTACCAGCACCACTGCCCCTCAGCCGCTGAAACGCAGCGTCCAGCCCGAGGCAACTCTTATCAGTCACGCAGGAGAAACTCAGATCCAGCATTCTCAGATCTTTCCATTGACCAGCACCTGACATCCACTGTTATTTCTCCAGCGACACTCTGTGTATGTGTGTGTTGAGTGCAGAGTTACATTTTTCACTTGTTTCTTGTGGACTTGTAGAATGACCGTGAGTCTCTCCGAGGCAATGCCAGACACAGTCGAAACCAGTGACTCTACTGTGCTTGCAAATCTTGCTCCCAAACCCATGGGAATATGAACAAACCGGAACATGCTGAGTCTCAGGGGGGTCGATGATCACCTCTGAACTTAAAGGAAGGAGGAATTTGCGTGGTTTGGCCTGATTCTCTTTTTGCACCAGTGAAGCGCTGTCGGTTCCCGGACGTCCGTCCTTATTTCCACTTGCATGTGTGAAATCTGAAATGGGCTTTTTTGGCTCAGCCACTCGATATACACAGACCTTCCCGAGCCAAACTCACGGGTAGCTGAGACTCCACTAAGTGGAAAACGTGATGCCAGCTGGAAATAGGCAGTTTTTCTTCCTCCTCAAAGTGCTTTAGAATCACGTGTCCTTTGATCACTCTAAGGTAAGTAAATCTTAGTGTTTTTCCCCCCGTGTTATAGGAGGGGAAACTGAGATGTCCTAAACCAAGAGGAACCGTGGGGATTGGTGGCAGAGCCAGGTTTAGCACTCTGAAATTTTTGATTGCTGACTTGTTCTTAGAGCACTGAATATCTCTCTCCTCTCACAGCCATCTGCCAAATCTTTTTTTATTATTTTTTACTCTTGCTCTTTATTAACAAGCTACTTTATTTCCTTGGAGTCATATTGGATTGCAAATGGGTGATTTCAGAATGTACCTACACAAAACTCTCAGACGCTCCGTACTCTGGGACTGGGAAATCCTCAATGGGAGCTGACCGTAAAGGTGCAGCAATGTTCTGCCCTGGTGTGGACCCAAGTGCAGTTAGTTGAACCAGTGCGGTAGAAACTGGAGACCAGTTAAAAAGGTGAAAACCGCAGTAAGGCCAGCAGGAACGGTCGCTAGCTGAGTGGACAGCAAAGTGATGGCATATTCCTTTACCTGACAGCGTCACTCCGATCCCCCCTGCTCTCCTGTTGTTCTCCCTTGCTGGAGTCCGGCTGTTGCTCCTGCCAAGTCCTCGGCCGGAGGCGCAGCCCAGGAGGACTGCTGCCCCGGGGCACGCACCGCAGGGCTCATTGCAACAGCAAAGGAAGTGCTCAGCAGTCTGGCCCCAAATCAGGAAAAAACTCCAAAATGATCCTTCATTGACGGTAATAACAAAAAGTAAACAAGTAACCTCTGCCAGCCCTTCTCAGTTTGCACCGAGCCAAGAGCAGGTCTGTAACGGAACCTCTCTCCGCCGCCACGCGGGTCCGTCTCGCTGCTGAGTGTGTGTGAGGCCACGTTTCCCAGAATGTGAAAGCCTTCCATGAGCCACAGTCTGTCTGAGCGGAATACGACCGAACCGTGCCTGAGGAACAGAAGACGGGAATCCATCCGTTGCATAACTTGTTTTCGATTCGAACTGTAGATACATGTGTTTTTCCCTCTGGGAGATCCTGGATCAATCTCCAGCAGCGGCGGGTGGTGGGCAGCCGTTCCCTCCGGTTTGGCCAGTCCACGTTGCACACGCGGCAAGCCTGCTCCTGCCCGTGCCTCGAGCTCCGTGTGACACCGACGGCCGGAGACGCGGCTCCAGCTAACTGGGAGGCACGCCGGCCCACTCTGACTGCATGGGGAACAGTGTGGGGAGCTGTGGGTGTCTGCTGAGGTGGCCACCAAGATCTCTTGGTTTGAGAAGTAACTGAGTACACGCATGCATTTGGTATTTGTTGGAACAAATATATATATATATACACTCACACACCTCTCTATATGTGTGTGTATATACATATTTTAAACAATACAGAGAGAGACCAAGCGATAGTAATTCCACGGACAGTTAGGCCAGTATTCTGTCTGATTGCAGCCAGCAGCTCCATCCCCAATTTAAAATAACATTTGAAAGGAGAGAAGAAATTAAGTCTGCAAAGTATTATTGTCACCTCGTGACGCGCAAATAACCGTTTCCGTTCCGAGAAGGCGCTCCACAGACCCGGTGGGGCTGGATCTGCTGTGCAGAGGTGGCCCCTCGGGGAGGGGACCGTCACGAGTTGCAGGGGTTTTGTCCTTGTCCGTAGCGAGGAGCGCGGGGCGAGCGGTCCCTTTGTTGGCCGTCGGAGCGTTTGGAGCCGCGAGGTCGAAGCGGATCGCTGCGTCCGCGCGCGATGGCCGTGAGATGCTGGGGGTGGTCGGCAGGGTCGCTTGTGCTTGGGCATCCTAACGATGGTTTAGTTGTGGAATTAGTGCCATAAATGAGTGGGTAGCTAGTTCATTTAAGACTGAAGGAGAGACTTCAGGCTATAACTTGACCTGACATCCCACAGTACTTGAGATTTCCACAACTGTTTTGTTGAGGGAGGAAACGGTTCGATGCATTTCTTGTCTGTCTCGGCGGCGCAATGAAAGGGAAACTATTAAATAGGTATCTGCTAAATCCCAACTTAGTTACTGATCAAAAAAAACCCCACTTGTGAAACGTACTGTCTGTCCCGGCGATTTGGCAGGAGGGGGTGCACGGCAGCGGGCACCGGCAGCGCACGCACGGCTCTGCGGGGCACGCCGACTTGCCACTACCCACGGGGCGATGTGTCCCGCGCAGCCCCACGCTGGGCACCTGCCCCTGTAAGCAGCCAGGAGCAGCTTTGCTAATTCAGAAATCAGGCTCTATTTATATTAAGCTCAAATTGTTTGCAAAAACTGGAAGCAATTCAGCTTGTGCAGTTTTAGAGCTAATTATGTGTATGGAAAATACTCGACTGTACCAAGAATGTAAGAAATCCTCTAATTTATTCAATACATTGTTTCACAACATATTTCACACTGACTGTTGCCACTGAACCAAACCTTATCTCAGGTCATTTGCATTCATCTCCTGTCTGTAGATTTAAAAAAAAAATAAAAATAAAATCATTCTCATTTTCCTAGTTTATTCAGTAATTGCCAAAAGGGTTCTGGTGCAGGGATGCAGACTCCACGTACTAAACTTTTCCAGTTGCTATTTACAAAACCTCTCGCAGACAAAATCCCACGAAGATAGCCAGTGAAGGACTTTTCATGAAGTTTAATAAGGTAACTAAATATGGCTAGGGTCTGAAAGTGGAACGGTTTACAGTTTTATCACCGATATTTTTTTTTCGGCTCATGCTGGTTAGCCCCCATGCCCGAGGTAAAGGTGCTTACACGACTCACCAGTTGGGACAGGGGAGTGGGAACCAATCCTGCACTACTATCAGCGATATCTCTGTAGGATGCCAACTATAGACACATCGGTTTTATTTCATCCGCCAACCATTTTGTTGTAGCATGTTGCAATTCTGCATGTCTTGGCTACAATGGTTAAAAAAAAATTCTCTGAATGAGTGGACAGTCAAGACTAATATTTATTTTAAAAAAAGTAAAACTAAATTGTAAGCACTTTTTTGTAAAACCAATGTCTGTTTTGTTACATACTTTTAATGTTGTGCTTTGTAAATGTCTTATTTGTGTAATAAATAAAGTTAATGCAAGTAGAAGTGCTGGCACTTACATCCAGAAAATGATGTAATTCCATTTTATTTTATTTTTAAATACTTTCTGGCTTACTAATCAAGCAGCAACCCACCCAGTTTTCCTCTTTTATTATTTTGTTAAACTCTGGCTTCAGGAGAGTTCAACAAACGTTCGTAGTAAATGGATATAATTTCCTAGTTAGCAAACCAGTCATTAAAGAATACCTCTGGTGTACGTTATTACAATGATCAATCAATATCAAAGTACTGAGCAAAAAGAGAGGAAAGGAATTCACCAGGACAGCTAACTAAAATCTGGGAAAATAATGTTGATTAAGATGGATTTGAATGACTTCAACACTGAATCTGAGGCACTCTTTTTAACAAATTGTTTTCAGGCTTAATAACGTGTGTATATACTACACTACACACCTCTCAGGAATAGTATTGTGAGTACAGTCTGCTTTTTTTTCCATGGCTTTTTCTCAGCATGACTGATTAAATGATTATTTCCATTTTTGTTTGTGCTGACAAAGATGACAAAAAGATTATATTCCTGTAGAGGGAAAGGGTGAGACAAATCCATCAGGACAAATTAGATTTATTGTGAAGCAGATTACCTGCTTTGGAATATTATCGTCTAGCGAAAGCTGTTTTCATGGTTTCGGTTTATGTTCAATTGTTTCATCCCAAGCTTTCCGGCAGGTCCGAATGATCCATTCATGCTCATCATCAGCTAAAAGGGAGATAAAGAAATGCCAAATATTACCGCGTCAGGTCTGCTCTTTGCGTCACTAGGGTCCCGCTCAAACGAGCAATTTTTCCTTTGAGAAATAAATCCATTTTTTGCCATTGGCATCTCTTGGAACACGCTTTTTTGCTTCTTTGAAAGATTGTGTGCTGTTGTGTTGGAATTTGTCAAGGCAGGAGGTACTGGATCTATGGCAGTGGCTGATTATTTGCCTGTTTGATAAGATCAGCTTGGGCAGAACTACGAGATTTACACGTATATATTCTGGTTTTTGACTTTTTGGCAGGAGATGTGCAGGGCATATGTTGAAACTACCAGAAATGAAGATACACGTTTTTTAAATGCTATGTCTGTGTTGCTTGTTGTTTTATGAAAAGTGAAGGTAAAGAAAAATCTACAGTCAAAACCTAGGTTCTTGTCTTCCAGCTTTTCTTTCAGTGCTGTTTTTGAAATGTACATTATGACAAGTATCGACAAGCTGATATAGTGGCTGATAGATGTATTTTAGCCCATCTTCTGTGTCCCTTGTTAGTATTCATGTCTGTCATGGTTATTCTCAGAGCATAATGACAGTGTGGAAAGTAAAAAGATCAAAGACAATGTAGGGAAAAACAACTGTCCAGCAAAGTTTGAATAGAAATTTTGTGTACGGTTACAAGAAAATAAGTTGGCAAATGTTAAGTTGTGGCTTCTTAAATCTAGGGATTTAAATAGTCTTGTCTCCAAAAAGCATTCTGCAGCTTTTTCTTTTGTGTTTGTGTAGGGGAAAAGAGATCTGTGTAGTAGACCAGGAAAAACAAACTTCAAAAAGCCTTGAAAAAAATCAAAGTATTACTTAAAACAATACCTGTATTTATTTTTATATAAATGAAATGTGTTAGAGCTGCTTCTTGTGTTTACCGCTGTCTTAACAAATTCACGTTAGCTGCTTGTGATGTGTGCGTCTAACCTGCCTCCATCTAAATTTTAAGGGGTTTGTAGCAGCCCCTACTACCTGAAAGAGGAGGTGATTGCAAGAAGGATGGAGCCGAGGGGGCGGTAGTCCTGGTGTTGTGACCATCACTTGGTGTAGCACATAATCCCGTTTATTTATGCAGCTGCCCTGCCCAGCTGGGCACCCTGCTTGGGTGGGTCAAAATCGATGGAGAAGGAAGCATGTTGCTTCTAAGGAGTCAAATTTTCATGGAGATCTTTTGACTGTAGAGTTGGACTTTTAAGTCAAAGTGACATAGTAGTATTTGACATGCAAAAGGCAGGAAGGTCCTGGGAATGAAGTTGTGCTGATCTAAGAGGTGAAAGTTCACAGAAGGGTATGTGACAAATTAGGTCTGATGCACAAGTCTTCAAGCTTGGGGGTGAATCTTACTGATTGCGGTGGGTTTTGAATCGTTCGCTTTGTTTTCCCTTTTTTTATTATTCCTTTTTTTTTTTTTTTCATGCTACCCTCCCCTTTTTCTCATTCCTGCCCGAGTTGAGCGCAGGCCTTCGCTTCTCCTAAGGTGCTGCTCACACGCAGCTCTGTTGGCAAAAGCAGGCGTAAGGAAAGCATGTGCCAAGGCATTCGTCCATTGTCTGACTGGCAGCACCTGGATGCCACCCGTGACAACCGGTAGTCAGAAAGGCGGGTGAACCATGGGTGGTTTGCCCTTAGAGCCCGCTCTCCAGTTTGCTCTGTGCGCATGGTCACCGGTTTCCAGACCAAGTGCTGGCTCGTGCCTACTGACCCCCTTCTCACTCCCGCTCACGGGTGCTGGTTTGCAAGAGCTCAGGGTCGGTGCCGAGCGCCCACCTCCGAGCCGTGCCCCGGTGACGGTGCGTGGGCTGGAGAACACGCTGGTGCTGCCATTGTCCCAACAGCTCAGCCCGTAGCTTGCTTTACTGACTGAAAATGGTCACCGTTTGGATAGAAGAGCTAAGTTCAATCCCTTCCACGTTTCACCGAGATGATCTCTTTTTTCTTCCCTACGCCTATGAATCAGTAGGTCCGTAACAAAACACTCTGTTAATGGCACGTTTCTTATTCCAGTACAAACTAGGGGAAAAAATATGCTGAAAAATATGCTAAAAAGGAAATTAAAAAGATGAGCGCTGAATCTCGCTTAAAGACCGTGCAGTCCTCACAGAGGCGGAGATTCCACTGCGGGCTGCAGCAGGAATGCAAATGTGGTCCTTAAGCTTTCTTAAAAACAACATCAAAGCCATAATCAATGTGCTGCCTTTTGTTCTATGCTCTAGGTGTTCCAGCACCAGAATGATGTGATCACGTGAGCCTCGGCTATCACAGATATTGTCCAGCCTGGGTATCTCTGTGATTTTAGCTGGAATTGCCTTAACTAAAAAAAACCCAAAAAACAACAGTTTATCATAGCTCATAATAACTGCAAGAAAATGAAACTTTATTTCTGCCACGGTGAAGGAACAAACAAAACTTACACACGCTATAGATAATCACCACTATCTCACTGGTATTTGGGTACAGATATACATGGCTCACCTGAGTACCAGAAATAATCAGCCTGCCTTCCTGGTGAGAAATCTGCAGCACTCAGCTGAGCATTGAGGGTATAAGCACGAAGAAAGGCAGGTGCTAACTTGGCTTCCTAGAACTGGTTTCCAGCATGCCCCTGGTTCGCCTAGATTGGTTCCTTCTGCACTCTGGGTTTTCACGGGCTCCCAGGAAAGCACAAGGCAGGTTGCTCTGAGGATTTTAGCCTCCCTGGCCCCATCCCAAAAATGTCTTGGTTCATGCAGCGACCTGATCCCACGCAGACCAAATACACGTCCACAAGCACTGCTTAACTTGCTTATAGTTTAATCAGATGTAAAATTCGAGCGAGCTATATGAATTTCAACTTTGTGTATGAAAAGGAAAAACAGATGTAATCACTTGGTATTGCAGAAAATAACCTGAAGCAAATCCCTAGGACTGCCATCCAACCCAGCGTACCGCGCTACTGCTCCTTGGTCTAGGTGAGGGGAAACGAAAGGATTGATCCAGCACAGCGAGAAGAACCACAAACCCAGAGATGCGAATGGCTCCAGGGCGAGCTATGCGAGAAGAGGCAGGGAAATATTAGAATGTAAAGAGTTAAGCTATGGTAAAACATACTTTTGCTACACTAAAGAAGACTGGTTGATAATTACTGTAGTTTTAGGGCTATTTGAATCAGTGCAGCTGCAACCTCTTCAGTAGTAACCCCTGAAACAAGACAAACTGGGTTTATTGTACTGAACAAGTCTTAAAGCTCCTCCCTGATTGTTAGTAATTGGCAGCAATGGACTTAACAGCCTCTTGACTACCCTTTTTACACTCTACCTGACTGTGCAGCTAACAATTTAAATCACAGATGCCGATCCTTCTTTGTGGCAGCTGCTTGTTAACTACACGTTCCTCTTTTTCTGTCACTGGCTGCTTCCATAACCCTGCAACACCAGGGTTAGATTGGAGAATCACATTTCATCAATATTTAAAATGGAATTAAACCTTGAAGTTTGATTAATGCTACCGGATAGTGAGTTGTAATTACTATTTGCAAATTGCAATTGTTTGAATATGTTAATATGATTGTCTAAGCACATCTTCACCTTCAGAAGTAATTTTCCCTTTAAAAAAGATTTGAAAAAAATACAAACTCTTTAATCAGTGATAAATTATCACCCTGTGCACAATTAGGTAGTATGGGGTTCTTCGTGTTGTGTGCTGAATTTTGTGTCAGCAGATCTATCTTTAAAAGTTTATCTATTTTTTTAGATTTTCCTCAGTAGAATATACATTCATGGAACAGACTTTGCTGAACAGGACTAACCATGTTGATATTTGAAGGTAAAAAAAAAAGAAGGTTTGTCTGAAAATTTTATTGCCATCTGGTGTATCCCTGTTCAGTTAGTAAATGTTAACAAGTTATTTCTTCCAAAGTTAGCGAAATACAGTGATTATTATTATGACATATCATTGAAATCTTGAAATGGAGACAGATAGCGAGAGACCTTAATGGATGAGCTGTTAGAATACATGCAAGTATTGACTGATTCTTTTGAATTATTTTCTTGTGTCTCAATCAAAAATAAGATCAGTTTTCTAGCACCCACAAAATGTATTTTGAATATTGTGGGCCAGATCCCAAGCCAGCCCAAACTGGGATAGCTTCTCTTTTATTTTTGTAATTAATTCAGGCTGTTTTCATTAAGCAGGCAGAGGCGTTCGGAGCCAGCCCTGGTAGCCACCTGCACGACCGATCCCCAGAAACAGCATCTGCCCACAGTAGATGATTAAAGGGGGTGCAAGCCCTACTGATCTGCTGTTGGACACTGTCTACACAGGCAACAGGTCAGTGTGGGTAGAGTCTTTTTAGGCAAATAAGACCCAACTAAATCTGTTGGTTGGGCTCTGTAAGAAGCCTGTTTCAAAATCAGTGCTTCTCAAGAAATAATTGCTTTGCAAGTTTCTTCCTTGTTTTGGTTGGCTTTAGGGGAAGCTCCAAGCGCCAGCAAAGTCCAAACAGGGGCATGTCAAAAATGCTGTCAGGTGTATTCCATGGTGAGCTCAAACTGCAGCCCACTTAAATCAGTGGATTTCTGCTCAACATCTCTGCAAAATGAAACCACTTGTCTAATTTTCAATGTTCAGTCTAAAAGTAGTGGCAGAAGAGACTTCCCAAACTACACACTCCAGATTTATCTCTCAACCAGGATTAGAAACAGCTGAAAATTCAGGGTGGGCTTGCTGCAGGGTGCTTCCAAGGGACAACTTGAAAACACACTCTAATTTAGGTGCGTTTAATCTTCCTCTATTAAATGCATATTGCAAAGTTTAGAATTATTCCCTTCTAGCTATCGCGTTTCTGTGTTGCTTCTGGAAACCTCAGCTGTGAGGGACCTCTTAGGACTCTGACTGCTCGGGTGTCCGCCACGATGCAGAGCAGAGACAGTCAGCAAACAGCAGCATTGTCATGTAGGCTTCTGGACTTGCCCTCTCAACTAGTGCTTTCCCAGGAAATCACCTAGAGATGTGCAGGAAGATGTACTGCCTTGAAATTAGAATACCTAGTGCCTTACTCAGCAAAAAACCCCACGCTGTTCACCTTAAAAACCTTGTCCAACTCTGTGTTAGGTCTTCATACTGCACTTTGTAGCTGTATGCATTCCTGGTGTCTTAAAGGCTTTGTCTACACTGGAGGCCTGATGCATCCCTTGATGCACTCCAAAATTCACATCTTTGGCTCCTGCCTCTGCCCAAAGGCGAGTTGGGACCAGACGTGCGTGGGCATCGTCCCTTCCTTCACTCTCGCTTCTGTTAAAGGCCATGTGAGCAAGGAGGGAAGTAGCTGAGCCCTGGTGTGTCCCTCCACCAGGGCAGTCGGAGGCTCCCGCGGACCCTGAGGACACAGCCATGTGGTAGGAGCAGCTTTCCCTGACGATGGTTTCTAAGAGAGTGTGTTTACAATGGACAATCCTTTAACAAGAGCTGAGTTTCCTCTCTGTTTGCAGAGGGCCGAGCACACACAGACCATTGTAAACAACAATATCATTTAATTCTTTCGCGTGCCTGACTCCTCCCATCACCCGCAGCGCAGTTTATCATGTTCTTCCACTACACAATGACAATCACATGAGATAGCATCTCAGCCACGGATCTGCCTGGCACACCCCTTTCATTTCCACTGTCCTGTCCAAAGCCCTACCACCACTTTTCTTACTGCACCTGACCACACCAATGTCAAGGCTGGCAAGAAAATGGAAAATAAGTTTTCAATTAACCTTTGTTTCCACCCACAAGTTCTCGCTCTTCCATTTACTTTTAATTACTGTAATTCCAAAATGGCCCCCAAATGAACTTTCCATCTCTTGTAAAACTTGTTTCCACATGAACTGTATAGTTGAATATAAGTGCCTGTAAGACTCGGGTATAACCTATCCAATGGATTCACAATGGGATGGCTAGCACACAAACAAAGTTGTTATTCTTGGCATGCCACTATTTGGAACTGAAACTTTCACAGTTTTCAAAAGTATTTTAAGACCAGGAAACCACAAGGAACAATATATCTGCAAAAGCTATAGCTACTGAAATTACTGTAGTGACTTGCATCGTGATGCCTATATTAATACTACCATTGTTGGTTTTGGTAATGAATATAAATAATATTGGTTCAGAATCTGTTTTACTGAATGGAGGATATTTTATATTGAAACATGTAAACCAAATTTAACCTAAAACTATTTTCTTGATTACGTGGATGAGAAGTCTCCAACTATCTCTGTCACCTGAGCAGACTTTGACATTGAGTAAGACATATTAAGTATATATTTTGCAATGGCCTTCAAAATGCGCCTGATCTTAACACATTTCTATATAAAAAGATACAAAAAGAGCACAAGATGGGTAGGAGAATTGGTCCAACATTTTAAAAAGTGTTTAGGGTAGAGTAAGAATAGACATGAAGCTACTTCTCATAGGAGTCTGGGATTTTCTCTTTAAACGAAGCAGACTCAGTCTCCTGCCATCTCCACTTCAATACTCAGTCATTCGCCTTGCCCACTCAGCAGCCCATAATTTGAAACTAGCTGATGTTCTGCCTCTCCTTCTTCTAAGATTTGGCTCCTCAAATAATTTATTTGTTAAGCATTGGAGATTATTTAGATTGAAAGCTCTCACATTGGGACAAAAGCTATCTGAAAAATAGGAAGAGATAGATGAGCGACACTTGGAAGATCCAGATCAAAGAGCTATAATGCAATTTCTAACTTTCCTCTTAATGTATTATTTTTCAAATCTTCTGACTGTCACAGAAGAAGCGAGTCTGGAAAGCAAGTACCAGAAAACTAGAATTGCATGAATGTGGGCAAAAAACGTATGGCCCGGGACTAGATGCAAGAGAAAAAAAGTATATAGGAGGTGGAGGAGACAAGACCAAAAAGTGAACTCGTACAGACTTGTGTAGAGGTTTGTGGGCAAAGAAAACAAGCTGTGTGCCATGGCAGAGACAGGCACATTTCTTGCAATGGCATTTTGGAGGCATATGAATCAAAGAGGCCAGAAAGAGGAGGCGGCAGTAAAAAGGACAGGCACTCCAGCTGTTGCAAGAAAAGCAAAGGGCTACTCACACTCGTATGTTCTACTTTTGTAAAGGGAGAGTAGTATTGGCTGTCTGCTTTACAAAACCCTGTTTTCAGAAATAAGTTTGTCAGCCAAAGTAAAGGGAAAAAGATCAATGGATTGCAATAAACGGCATTTAACATAAAATGAGTAAAATTTACGATTCACTTAACTTGTTAAATGCTAAAAAATCAGCAAACAATAGACACAATTTGTTTTGTTCAGAGCCCAGAGGTAGAGACCAAATCCTCTAAATTAATTTCTGCAAAAGCTGTTTTTTTTTTCCCAAACAGGTCTGGATCCTATTCGTTGTAGAATATACTGATTACCAACTATTTTTAAGAGCTTTACACAAACATTATTTCTTTTGTTGTGTGAAATGCAGAATCAGCCATCTGGCAAATGCCCCAGAGCTAAAATCTTTTACATGACATATAATTCAAAATGATTAAATATACAACAGAAAATAGCTATAGCATTGCACTTAAAATAGCATGAACTTTTACTGCCGATCAAAACTGATTTCTTTAGCTTAACAAGTATCCAAAGAACAATTATTTGAAGAGCTTTTAAGAGTTTCAATATGTAGGGACTAAACCTCATCTAAATTCAGTATCTTAAGTCAAATAAAAAAGAAACAAATGTACAAAAGATTAAATGGTCCTGCGTTGTAAGTAGACATTTAAATCTATGGGAAGCTAAATTCATTCGAACAAAAATACTATATTCCCTCTGTACGTGTATTGCTGGGGCTTTCCTCTCCACTGCTAAGGGCATCTGCCAAAACAACTCGTACATTCTTAGGCAATGACTAGGGACCAGCCTGGAATCATCCACTCCCTCCAGCATCAGAACGGGCAATTTCAAAGAAGAACGGGGAATAAAGCTCCGTGCGTGCTCCCTAAGCGCAGTCAATCTTTTTTCCTGCACCACGGTCGACTTTAACTTAAACTTGCTGTCTTTTTTCCAGAAATACTCCAGGCCTGAAAAATTGCCAGGTCCTCATCCCACACCCAATTCTCCAGTAGTTTATGAGAAAGAGCATGCAAACATCTGCGTGTATTTGGGGCACAGGAGGGTAGGTACAGAAATATTACCCTGGGTAATTATTGAGTGGTTATGGCTCCGTTTCTCAACTACATTTTTCAGACAAGTCAAAGTCTGCGTTTCCCAAAAAGCACTTGGTGTAAGTCAGATCTGAGTTTTAAGACAAAAAAGACTAAATGTAGGAGATCTATCTCATGGATTTGCACACTTAGATAAACCTGAAATGGATGAATACATGACTGCTTCTAAATTCTTTCAGACCAAGCGTGAGAACCTTCATCCCAAGGTAACAATACGAGGAAACTGTAAGTCTGTGATTATTAAAGCTTAGAATTAAAATGGTTTCACACCCTTGCCTGTAGAGTTGGGTCAGCCTCACAACCGAGGAACCTCAGACGTTCTAAACTCAGACTTTTCTAAGCTATAACAAAATAATGTTCTTGAATCTTGACCTTTTCAGCTCATAATGACTCCTGAAGCAGCAGGATTTTTCCTGCTGCTTTTTACGTGACTTTCAGGCTTGTAGAAATCCTAAGCTGATTGCTGGCTGGCTTGGGGTTGCAGCAACACCAAGAACTCTCCTCTTAATAAGACACTTATCCTGGTTTTCTGGGCCTAATCCTGCTCTTAATAACATGCATGTTAATTCAGTTACCTGACTGAGCTTTCAGTGTAAAGGCTTCGTGTCTTCCTGGTCTTGATGTTACATGAAGAGATCCATACATTTCAGGTAATCTTGACTACAGTACAGAAAGTTACCCTGTGCACCATACACATCCTAATCAAACCTGAAGATGGAATATGAAAGTAGTAGCACAAATATTCTTGTATTACAAAGAGCAAAAGCATGTTTTAAATTATTTAACCCATCCTTTGGAGAACCACAGGAGAAACAGAGCAGTTTTCATCAGAAGTATCTTTGCTTTTCATCAAAAGTGGGGTGACCCAGGCAATCTCCTATCATCTTTTCCATCTCAGTAGAACAAAATTTCTATTTTTGATGGTATTTTCTCTTCAAAAGCTATGCACCTCTCTGATATTCAGAGGCCCTAAAACGAATGTCGCTGCTTTTCTTGTACCTCCCTGCTTTGCATTAAACATAACATCATGTATTTTCTACTATTCACTGAAAAACTGGGAAATCCTCCCATCTTTCTATTGACCAAACTCTGTTACAAAGGTGCCAGGAGTCCTATTTCTGGGAAAAAAAACCCAATGTGATACTCCTAGTGAAATTTCTGGGGCAAGGCACAGGGAAGTAATACCCCAGTGAAACAGGAGTCTGGTCCCAGTATCTATTCAAAATAAACAATGTATCTTCTTACAAATGAGCATTCCTATTCTTATTTATGTGTCCAATTTTGTGTACTTCACAATACTGGAAAAAAAGAAAAGATTGAAGAACACATGGAGAATCAAGAGAAACTTGAGCATCCCCAAGGAAACAGAGGTTTAGGGATGGAGTAATAACTGCAAGATTGTAATGAGAATTTGGAAAACTTTGCCAGATAAAAGCGTACAACAAAGCTGTTGCTGTCATTTCGTTCCCTGGGCCTGATTATGTTTTCACGATGGGCCTTTGCACTGCTCGAACAGTAAGAGCTCTTTAAGTAAATGAGTATCAGACCTCCACGCTAGCGAAACGCAGGGCTTGCCAAATCTGGCAGCAGTCTCTACGGGACTCCACATGCCCTCATCTCGACAAAGTGCGGTGGAAACAACCGCAGTCGTTTCAAATGGTGTCTCTTCTCCTCTGGAACGGTACCTGGATGCTGGCAGTCTGGAAGCAAGGCAGCGCCGAGGCTGTCGCACGCTCCTCTTCCAAAAAACAGCCAAGAAACAATCAGAAATGGCTCCATAATAGGGCTGGGGTGAAAGGGGAGAGCTGGAGCATTCGGCAAGGCTGCTGCCAGCCCCGAGGAAGATAGTGGCGTTTTGGTAAACCTGTCAAGCTGTTGTAAGAGCTTCCTGAATGCTTCCTACCATCTGCTTTTGATGCTTTCAAGACTTGGCTGGAAGCCTGGAGGTTTTCCTGCTCCTTCCTGCCCAACCTATAATGGAGTAATTCTGGATCTGTTCCCTGTCATCCCAGCCTCTTCCTCAGTTTCTTCTGCTTACAGCTGGGTTTTTTTAAATATTTTTTTTTTTTACTTTACTGCGGTGGCCTTGTGCCCTGAATCGTCTCTCCTGGGGCGGCAAGAGTTCCTCTGATGTTGAACAAGTGCCGGGTTTTTCAATTGTGTTCATGTTCTTGAGAGGAAGGGTCTGGCCTACATGACACATTCCTTCTTCGCGCTCACATCAACAAGTTTAACTTTGTGTCCCGGGCTCTCGACGGAGCGGCCACACAAAGCACATCTCCAACAACTCCCCAGACTGCACGCTGCGCCGCTCTGGGTAGCGAATATTGATTGATATAATTTGTAGGGGTTGAGATAAGTGTCATAAAGGACAATGAGTTCAAAGAACAGATTAAAAAACAATAAATTGAATTCCAAGGCGTTCCCTCCTGTACTAATCTGTGTAGGTTCCTGTGTTTTGGAAAGCATGTTGCTTATCTTCCTCATCAGTAGGCCCACTGCATTCCAGTATTTTGGATCAATGCCATTTGTAATAATCTAGATCAGTTTTTATTCAACGTTTATAAAACAGGCCATGTATCATAGGGTATATTTTATAGCAGATGGTATCTCAAATTCATTTCACCCCCCCTCCACTTCCCTCCTCCAATATCACAGCACATACTTAGGAAAGCTCTTGAAAGTAGAGCTGAGCAGAATTTTTTCCAACAAATAGTAAATTTGCTGAAAAAGGGAGTTTCCAAGCAACAAAATTGTTAAACAGTGGCACACTGAAATGAAATGTTCTGTCTTCTAGAAAAAAAACACAGGTCTTGCAATTTGTACATTTGGAAAAAAAAAAAAAAAAGTGGGGTGGGTGGTTGCTTTCAGAAATCATTTTCATTTAAAAAAAATCTCCACTAAAAACATAAACGTTAAATAGCCAGAACGCAAAGTGTTTGTTTCAGGTCAGATTACATGTTTTGAGTTACCCCAGTGTCAAATGTTTGTCACAGCTCTTCCGTGTGCTTTTCATTTGAAAAGTTTCTCTTTTGGTTTGATGAGAACTAATTTCTCCTAAGGCTTATTAATTTGGGGAGTTATCCACAAGACCCAATATTTGCCAGACTGCACAAAACGCAGCTCAATGAGGTGACAAGAACGTTTCCTGTTCAGCAAGGTGTTTACACAGAGCCCTAAGACTCATTTCAATAAAATGGACTATTCTAACATCTAAAGATAAGCACATGCTTAAGCACTTCGCTGGTTCACAATGCAGAATTTATTAGCTTTCAGGATCAATGCTGTACACCTTACAACCACTCCCTTGCTTGAGAATGGAAGAGATTGAAGATTTTCCTGAGATTAACATACCAAACGGTAATAAAATATATTTATTCATATCTGCTTGGGAATACTTCATTGTAGTTTTGCAAAATGTGATTTATACAACTCTGGGGATACATAAATCACTGATAAAAATAACTAAGTAAAAAAATTATTTTAGCTCAGTGGTAACAGAATCAAATCATGGACTTTTTTATGTTTTAGCTTTAATCACACATCCTAGAAGATGCCAGGAATAAACTCATTTTAGTTTACCTTGCAGAAGAAGTTAATCATACCTGCGTTTCTCAGAAACCTGAGTTCGTAGTCAACAATAACTCTGGTTTCAGGATTATAGAATCCATCACCACAGTCGTAACATCCTTCCGGGATTTTTCTGGGAGGATCCAGATTTGTAAGCTGAGAAATGCCTGAAGAAAAAAAACAAGAGTGTTTGCTTTATTTTGCCTTTTTTTCTTTTTTTTTTGCATTTGTGTCTTTGATCAGGATCACTAATAAATAGTACATCTCCATGGTGTTTGCTATAGAAACCTTACAATAAATCCTACAGAACGTTTTGCCAATTTCGCAAACGGAGAAAATAGAAATGGGAAAATCCATACACAAAAAGCATGTGACAAAAAGATATCACTTTGATTTCCTCATTCACAGTCCTGTGATTCAGCCCACAAAGCCAACATTACAAATATGACCCCAAACACCAAAATGGGGCCAGGAGAGTCTTGCTGGCCTCATGGAATAACTACACGTCATTGCTAAAAATTCTATGTATAAAGAAGAGTATTTTCTGTATTACGTTACATATTTTACTCACTTGTTCCTTATAAATCTCTTTACCTTTCGACTACAGACAAATAATAATATTATAGAAGTCTTGAACAAAAATATAGACTGGACACAAATATTTCTTTTTGTATTTACTAAAAAGCTACGTGAGACAGATGCAATCAAACATTGTTTGATGTTCTGGATGTAAACTAATTGCTTTTCCTCAACTTTTCTATAATAAAAGCACACTGCTAATGCAGTGAAGGTGAAATGTATAAAAGGGTTAATCAGGATAACAAAAGCTGTAGATAACAAAGCCCTGTCCTTCGGGTCATCGCTCAAGAGCCCACGCCATGGATGCAACGCTGCGTCCTGCGCTGGTGGAAGGTGGTGTCAGCATTCTTCTGGCAGCGTCGTACAGTCGGCTCCTGAAATTAGCCAGAGCATTTCTGCTCCATGTTACTCATGTAGCCGAATTAATCTTTCTTAAGCAAAGTTGTTAGTTTAATTCCTTCCAGACTCTTAGGATCGCAAACGCAGCTCAGTACCTGCTGGTTTAAGACCAGAACAGATTTCTGTATAAAATCTTCTGTCGTAGCCGTCACAGTAACGCCATTTTTTATCTTTGTATTCGAGACCATCTGCAAAAGTGTATTTCCCCTGCAAAACATGTTGAAGCACAGAGTTAATAAACATGATGGATGGATTGAGCACGAACACGGCCAGCGTTCCCGCTGCCAGAGCCGCGCGCTAGCGCAGCAGAGCGAGCGCACGGCTCAGCTCCGATGGGAACCGCATCGGCGAGACGCCTGGCCGTGGGCAGCCTCGTCCTCACACGTCTGGTGCGAGACACCGTCCAGGAGGTGAAAATACACGGAAAGCCACGTATTTCACCCCAAAACCCTCCCTGCGGGTGGGCTTTGGGCGGGGGCTGCTCCTCGGAGACAGAGGCCCCTCGGGGCGAGGCACCCCCGCCGCCCGGGGTACCTGCGTGGGCACCCCGCGGTGCCAGACCGCCCAGTATCTGCCGCCGTCGGGGAAGAGCAGCTCCCCCTCGCCGTCAAACATGCCGTCCCTCAGCGCGCCCCGGTACTCGGTGCCCGTCGGCAGCGTGTACGAGCCCCGTCCCTCCATCCTGTTAGAGACACAGCGGTTGTTGCGGTCGGGGGAGGCGGGCGGCCCCGCTCCCCCCGCGCCCCGCCGGGCCCACCTGCCGCGCACGGTGTCCCCGCTGTACCGGCCGCCCGCCACCTCCATGGCGGCCCGGCCCGACGGCGCGGCGCCGTCGCCATGGCAACGCCGGGACACACAGCTCCGCCTCCCGCCGCCCCCGCGCATGCGCGTTGCCCGCTCCCCCGCCGGCGGCGCATGCGCGGGGGCGGCCGGGCGCTGAGGGACGCTCAAGGAGAGGCGCCGCCGCCATGCCCGGCACCGTGCAGGTGCCCTCCTTGGAGGAGCTCGACGTGCCGGAGGTGAGTGAGCGGCCGCCGGGCCCTTCCCCCGCGGGGCAGCGCGGCGGGCCGGCGCCGAGGCGGGCCGCCCGCACTGCCGCTCTGCCCCGCCGCAGGTGAGCGTCAGCTCGGCCGTGCTGAAGGCCGCGGCCCACCACTACGGCGCGCAGTGCGACCGCCCCAACAAGGAGTTCATGCTGTGCCGCTGGGAGGAGAAGGACCCGCGGAGGTGCCTGCGGGAGGGCCGCCGCGTCAACGAGTGCGCCCTCGACTTCTTCAGGTGAGCGGGGGTCCCGGGGGGCGGCCCGGCGGAGCGGAGGCTCCGCTCGGCCCCGGAGGTGTTCCGGGGATCTGCCGGTGCGGCGAGCCCTTGCCGAGCTCTGGTAGTCGAGCGCTGTCAGGCGCTCCGTTTAATTAAAAATACCGTCGCGGACTTCCCAGTCTTTATTCTTGTGTCTTTGACTCTTGGGGATAGAGGCCGTGCCCATTTTATTTGTTTATACGTGAATTTATCCTTTAACATGAAGCGGTGTGGCTTCTGTTCCGGACTAAGCGGCCGAGGTTTTTGTTAGGGTGGCGGAGGAACGCAGGGAGGTGGTGAAAGCCACCTGCTTCTGCACCTTGCAACGGTGTTATGAGAGCCAGGAAACCAACCTTAGCTTGGCACAGTCTGTCCTCTCTGTTTCACAGGCGTGCTACTGTGAAAGCTGCAGTAGATACACCGTTTGCCCCTTCTGACCAAGAGTGTAGATCTGAGGCGTGTGCCAGTATCACGTTCCTAGGTTGCTAGTAAAAGGTGTAGTTTAATTAGCTCAAAGCATGTCCACTTCTAATGTAGCAATTAGTAATCAGAAACCTTTGCCATGAGCGTTTCTTCTTGAGCTTAAGACATCAAATTAATTTGGAAGCCTGAAAGCATTGTCTAAGGTACACTATGTGACTTAGCAAAACAAGCATGTCCTAGGGGGTAGCTGTGCACACCTCCCAAGCCAGAGTACACCTTCCACACACTGGTCAAGTTACGGCTATCCTGACTGGTAGCTACAGTGGTATGAATTTTACTGGTATTGTTTCCAAGTTCTGTTTAATAGGACTTCAAATACTGACTTCTCTGAAGACTTCAAGTGTTGCTGAGAACCTAAAACTACAAAAACACTTTGCCATAAGTTGAAGTTTGAATGAGGAAGAGACAAAAACATTAAAGCTACAACACGTGGTGACTACTTTTTTTCTGCAATCTCTTACAGGAAGATTAAGGTGCACTGTGCAGAGCCATTTACTGAGTACTGGACGTGCATTGACTATACCAACTTGCAGGAGCTCCGTCGATGCCGAAAGCAGCAGGCAGTATTGATAACTGTGTGCTGGAGAAGTTGGGTTGGGTGAGACCTGATCTGGGACAGCTCTCTAAGGTAACTTCATACCGTTTTGGTTGAATAGCCAGATTCTTCTCTCCCTTCTTATGGATGTTTTGTCCAGACCAGGTCTCAAACCCTTCTCCTGGCCAGGTGGTGGTTCATGAACTTGTGGACTTTGCTAGAAGTCAAGACTCTGTTGGCATTCTCCAGAGTTACTTTTCCAGAAGACTTCCACTTTTCTTAGACAATGCCACTTACTGTTATTTTTCTTGCCTTTCCTAGCACACAGACCTTTCCTTTAGGAGTGAAGCTTGCTCACTCCTTGAACTACTCTGTAGCTATGAGTGAAATGCTTCTCCTCTCTTTTTTTTTTTTTTTTAAAAAGTGCTCTGGAGGTAGGAGCTCTCATCAGATCAACAACGTGTGCTTAGTGTCATTTGGTAGTACTTTAAGTTCTGCCTTGATCTAGCTTTTTTATTAAATGCTGTGAGAAGTTGTATAATTTCTTCTTTTTTCTTTCCAGGTTACGAAAGTGAAGACAGACCGTCCTTTGCCTGAGAATCCCTATCACTCTAGAGCTAGACCAGAGCCAAATCCACCCATTGAAGGAGAGCTGAAGCCTTCCCCGTTTGGCAGTAGGCTCTTTTTCTGGCCCTGGTAAAGGGTGCAGACTGAGCTGTAACTCAAGAGCAAAGATGTATTGCGTGCAAATGTAAATTGTCCAGTATGTGTTGGGTATGACTTTAATGATTAAAGAACCCCACACTGTCATGGCTTAGCAGACTTCTTTAAACATACTCACACATCGTAGCAACTAAAAAAAATGTATTTCCCTGTTTTGCACAGTGCAGTCTGCAGTCACATAGCCCTTAGGACCATCTTAACGCTGTTAATGTCAGTTCCTTGGTAGTGGCTTGTCCGAGGTGTAAGTGTGGCTGAGTCTTTGACTGCTGCTTCAATCAGTCAGAAACTGGCACGAGACTTTATTTACTCACTGAGAACACCGTCACTTGGATCAAGGAAACTTTGAGAACAAACAAGTCGTTAATGTCTTCCTTTAGTCCTGCAATGGACAATTGTGCATTTTTTTTCCAAGGGACTCCTCTGTATAGGTTTAACCTAAAAACTGTCTTGGAGCAAGGATTTGGTCTGAATTTGCTAGGTACTGTTTCTGGCATAAAGATCCTCGTTCGACTTACCAGCCACTCATTCCTCGTGCAGCTAGGGTAGTGGCTCCCATTTTTTTATTGGGGGAATACAAGCTACTTCGTCAGAAAAATCACACTACATTTTCGTAAGGAAAAATTGTCTCCTAAAGGGTCTTCCTGGCCCATTAAGCAGCCTAAGAAGGTGACTTGTCTTCTGTCTCTAGGCCCTGGCTCGAGGGGTTTGGGGCAGATCCTTCCCATTGATTCACTGTGATATTCTGTTCGATAGAGGAGTAAATTGGCTTTTTTGAATTTCTCTTTTCTACAATACCTAGAAGTCTTGTGTTTCATGGGAAGTAATCTAGTTTTTCCTCCACTTCCACCCAATAGCAAGAACCTTATTACGAGCGTCAGAAAGAGTTAAGTGACCTTATTTTCACAAAGCTGTGTGCAGTTTAGCTCGCTCTGGGCCGGCGTGTGTAGCTTGAACCGAAGCAAAGACTTGAATAGTGCTTTGCTCCTTGAATAGCCTAGCTGTTACTAGGATCTGAAGATCTACCATCTCCTTGTTTGAGGTAGGATTAAACTGGAATGGGTATGTAGCTGCAGCATGTGTTTCTGATACGTGGAGCGAGAGGGAAAATTGTAGCACGTTTATCTAAAAATAGCTCACGCACTGTGTGGCTGGTGGGTTCTTGCTACTTTCTGCTCGGGTGTGTTGTCTGAAATTCAAAGCAGGTGCTATGACATACGTGTTTGCATTTTAATTTTGCATTTACTGTGCTGTCATAGCAGCTCCTCGTCTAAATCTGTGAGATGGTGTGCACCTTTGCACTTTCTCCTTCCAGATCACTGCCAGCATTTCAGAGCAGCCATCTATTACTGAAGAAAGATAACCCCTCTTCTGCAGAGATGGAAATTAGGACAAGCTTGAGGTCTAATTACATTCAGCTGAGTGAGTGAAATGAGGTTTGGCCAAGTAGAGGATAAATTGTTCTGGGATGTTAACACGTGTCACATCTGATCTTTTGTTGCTGACCTACTCCAGTCCCTTGCAGAAGGACTTTTTAGATATTACTTACTGTGTTTTGCTAATAACTTACTATTGTCAGCATAATGTATGAAACATTGCACTGCTGAACATCTGCTTTTGAATAAACAGGCATGGGCATTCCAGTAGCCAGCCTCTAATCATAATTAAAGAGTATTTTTCCCATTAAATTGTTTCTGAAAAGAATGACATGCATAGGTAGGGGGGCAATTTTTTTGAACAGTGTTTGAAGAACCTCACCCTTCAGTTGGCAAGTACTGGAAGCAAAAACCACAAGTGATTTATGCTGCAGCCTCAAAGGTTTAAGATTGTCCATCTGTTTCATGACAGCTGAATCTACTGCCTCTTGGGTCAGAGGTGGTTGATCCAGTAATGATGCGTTGACCATGTTTAAAAGTCAGAATTAACTGTCTGCTTGCCTAGATTCCCACTTCAGTTTCAAGCGGGAGTGGGCAGGTGAAGGTACAAAAGAACAGCGGAGGAGGACAGCGAAGTGATAAAGTCAAGTAGAATTCAGCTTTGCTGTGAGCGCTTCTTTCATTAACCTCTTTGAGATAATTGCTTCTTGTCTTTATCTCTTGGCTGAATCTCTGTGAAAAAGTGTTGCCAGAGGTCTGTTTCGTGGTGCTTTGGACAGGGCCTGTGTGTAGCTATTTCTGTTCAAAACCGTTGTGTGGCTTTACTCAAACATTAGATGCCCCCTTTGGAGCCGTAATGTTTTCTTGGAAACTTTAGAACAAGTGAATGTCAAGACTGAGTAAAGACCATAAAAGTATTTTTGAGGAATGTATCTTGACATTTTTTTGACAGATGGAGAGCAGATGCGTACAGATTCAACACAGATATTTTACTGGCGATGCGAGAAGTGTTATTTGTTATGTTATAGACCCTTAGCTCTGCCAAAGTTTCTAATCACGTGTGCCAAATTAACAAAATGTTAAAGCAGTGTCATGGTAGCTTGCCACACCATGGGTTAGATTAGGCAGAACCCACTCCGTTCTTCCAGATTATGGATGGGAAGAGTAAAACCCCAGTGTAACGTCTAATCTAAGTAAAGTAGGAGCTTGCATTTCTGTTGCAGCAGAACTGTGTGCCGTCAGCACGAGAGCGTGCTTCTGAGAGAGTTCCTCTCCAAGACGTCTGGCAGTTTGATGTGCCCTGGTCTCAAATGGTTCTGCTTAACTCCCAAGGCAAAAGGGCTAAAGAAGGTGTACTGGTAGCCCAAAAGGCCGGGAGTCCAGCAGCAACTCCTGCTCTGCTTGTAGCCACCAAATCTGAGCAAGTGATGGGAAGTAACTGGTTTTATTTAGTTCTCTTGCCAGTTTCGTAATTTTGTTGCATGTCATATTATCCATATTCTCGTCCCTCCTAAAAAAAGAGACTTCCAGAAGTCAATTCAGGTGGAACTAGACTTTCAAGCATTTGTAAGCTAAAATTGGCTGGGGTAGAAACCGTTTACATACTCCTCTTCCTCTGCCTTCAATTGCAGTGTGGTTCTAGAATCCATAAATAAGGTAATTCCCCTCCCTCCTCCCCCAGTAAATGAAAAAGGTTTCATAATTTTAAAGAACCGTTACCGTCAGAACTTGGGTACTCCTGTAAAGCCAGAGCAGAAATTTGGAGCTCAGGAGAACTTTATAAAATCCTTTTGGAAGCTGGCTGTGTGCTCCTGGGCTAGAAGTGTTCTGAAACGGGGATGCATCTGGGCACTAACAGGAGGAGATGGGAGACTCCCTCTTGTGGCTGCATGAGGCTGATCGGCGGCGTCTGCGGGAAGATTGTGTCATCATGAAAGTCCTGAGGCTGCTTCACTATTGCTATGGGAAACTTCGTTAGGTCTTTTGTCTTTCCTGCAAAAATCGCTTGAACATTGTCTCAACTCGGTACTGCCTACGTAGGAAAACTCTTGAATTGAGATTGTGTCATCATGAAAGTCCTGAGGCTGCTTCACTATTGTTATGGGAAACTTCGTTAGGTCTTTTGTCTTTCCTACAAAAATCGCTTGAACATTGTCTCAACTCGGTACTGCCTACGTAGGAAAACTCTTGAATTGAGTACAAAGTGAGAAGAGGAAGAAAAAATGGTTTGAAAACTTTCTGATCATCTCAGTCACAGTTGATGTGACTTAAGGAAGTTAAGGGAGAGCCAAAGTAGATGGAGGTGGTTGGGAAATCCCAGTGTAAATTATGTTTGCTTCTGTGAATCCAGAGAGAGGGTGTCCCTGGGGCTGCAGAGAGCAGGATGGTTCTGAACCTGCGGGGCCAGTGCTGACTGTGTGACAGGCAAACACGGGAAGCAGGTTGATGGTGATATTTAACTTCATGTAAAAGCACATTGTTTCTTTTCTTAGGAATAGACATGCAAAAGCAGATGCTGGAAGGGGGTTAGTTCCCAGACACCAGAAGCAGGTCAGCAATGCAGCTCGCTTGACGGTGCAGGGGTTGTCCCTGGCTTTGGTCTCTGCTTCGATGAGTTTCTCCGCTCCCTTGCACGTGTTGCAGAAGCTTTGGCAAGCGTAACGCGTGTGTCGGTGCAGGTTCCTCTGGTGTGGGATGTCTGTGCTTGGTGAGAGCAGGATGAGGAGCGCTGCGTTGCCTGCGCGCTGCGAGTCTGCCTGGCTGCTTGATTGCTGCTCTGGACTGCCACAGGGCTGGGACGGAAGCAGAAGCTGCTGGGACACGAAGAGCTTTGCTGTACCTGACCAGATCCAGGAATAAGGGCTCAAAGAAAATAAATGAGAGCATTTAATAAGATAAAAGCTCTTCTGTCTTGCCTTCATCCCGAGCATCTCCCCAATGCTGCTGCCTGTGGAACAGCCTAGATCACCTTTGTCTGTTGCAAATCCTGAACAAAAGGATATCCCAACCTGCGTGCTCCTGAGCTCTCGGCTGGGCTGGCAAGTGCAGATGGTTCAAGTGAGCGTTTCGTTCACGCTGTGTTCTGCAGCACAGAATGGCAAACAGCTTTTGCTGCTCTGATAGGGTTTAAATTAATTTCTCCCTTCTCACCAGGGGAAATGAGGGCTGGGAAGAACGGCCATGCCTGTTGCTTTGTTAAGCTTGGCTTTGCCTCCGATTCTGGCACCAAGAAAGAAAATAAAATACAGGGAAGGGGAGCTTTAGAAAAGAGCTATGGGTCTGCTACCAAGTTGATAGGTTAAACCATACAAATCCCTGACTCTGAGGCATTGCTCTAATATTTGTAAAATCAGCATGGCAGCTCTGTCAAGGGCTATGAGTCACCCTGAGGGTGGTTCAGCTCTTTACAACTAGTAGCACAGCCTTCTGCTTCCATGCAAACGGGAGCGAGAATTTTAATGGAGTCAGAATTACCCCTTTGGTTACAGCACCGTCTGACCTCGGCTTTGTTCTCGCTGCCTCCCGCGTGGAGCGGAACCTGACCCATCTTTGCCTGGAAGAAAAGGGCTGGATGGAGCCCTGAACCGTGAATCACATCAGTTGTAACCATGCCCCCCTGGCTCCCTCCAGCCTCCCGTGTCCGAGCTGTGCCCAGCCGCTCCGGCGGGACGCGGTCAGGTGTGGCCGCCTTGGCGTTGGCGCTCAGGAAGCCGCTGACAGCAGACCTGACCCCGGCCGTGTGCACGCAGCGGGCGGCTCTGCCTGTCCCCCGGCGCGGGCGCTCGTGGCCAGCCCGCGCTCCAGGCTAAACAGAGGAAGGTGAGGGTCAGCGGCAGAGAGCTCTGCCCAAGACTCAGGAAGCACATTTTGGCAGAGGAAAGAAATACAATACAAGCAGGGAGGGAAACTCAGCTTCCATCCAACCCCCTCCAAGAAGCTTTTGGCTCCCTACAGCTGCTGGAGTCTTTGCTATCAGTTATTGGGCTCTTTATTGTTACAGGCTTTCATGTGTTTGTTTTCTCTCTTTTACACCAGCATGTTGCAAAGGGGAAAGGACGGAGCAGCGCGGGCAGGAGGGTAGGGCCCTGCACAGGGGGACAGGCAACCCGGCTTCCCTTTCCTGCCTGTCACTATCTCATTGTGTGGCCTTGGGGCATGTCACTTCCCCCTCTGCCCTGGCTCCTCTGTGCGATGGGGTGGTTCCACCCAACCCAGCACTCTCTGCTTGTTTACTCCTCTTTGTCCTTGTAAAATGCCTTGGCGGAGTCTCAGGGGAAGCTCTTCCTGGCCAGGGCAGGCACGGACCCATGGCTTGAGGGCTGTTCTCCTTCCTCAGGAGCCATGCAAGCGTGGCGTGGGCATGCAGGTGGGGGGAAGCGGTGGGCTCGTCACCAGCCCCCATCATTCAGTCCAGCAGCTGCCCGTTCTGCTCTCTGTCTGGGCGCCAGTGGGCAGGGAGCTCTGCCATGGGGAAGGCGGTTGGAGATCTCGCGGTCAGAGGGATGGGAGATGAGCAGTCTCAGAAGGATATTTCCCATTTCTGAACGCCACCATCTCTCCTGCCTGTCAAGGGCAGACCCCTGCTTTCAGCTCCGAGCCGCTCTTTGCAGTGGCAGTGGTGTGATGTGTAGCAGTCGCTGCGGATGGGGATCAAGGAGCAAGGGAGGTGGCTCCGGGAGCGAAAGTCCCCAAAACACACATCCACCAGTGCATGGGGCTTGTCCTTGCACCCCGCACTGCTCCCCATCACCACTTGCTTAGAGCCTTTGTTTCTTCTTCCCGTGAGTGAAACCAGTTGTGGGATGTTGTGTTCAGGGCATGACATAATCCGAGTCTGGGACTCCACTGGAGGAATCCTTTTGAAGATTTGTTAGTCTGGCTAATTACAGCAAAGCTACGAAGGTGCTGCACTCTAAATGATTAACAGGTAATAAGTGGAGGTTTCTGCTTGCTCATACTTTTCCCTAGGAAACAAACCAGAGCAATTCTGGCTGCATCAGGAACCTTTTGCTTCAGGAAGGAGCCTGTTGGAGACACGCTAACAGGTTTTCACAAAGCCACTGTCCACCTCTGTGTTGCTGGTAGCAGATAATTGGATTAGGAATACAAGTCGCTTCCTTGCTCCTTTGGCTGCATGTTGCCGTTCTGCGTCTCTTTAAGCTTGCGCAGTGACAACAGCCTGCAGGATTTATTTGCTGTTTGTTGACATTTTCACTTTCTGACGCGCATCCTCACGTTACCCTGTAGAGTTCAGCTTGTGTCAACTACAGAGGGATGGTTTGAGGAAAGGCAGCATTAGCTGGAAATGCCTCTTCCACCCTCAATCCCTCCCCAAATGTTTATATTAACAATACACTTAAAATCTGAACTTGAATATAGTCCCCTTTAGCTGTTATTGTCCTTAAAATATTTATTCGCTATCCATTTCAGCATTTTTATCGTATTTTTGGGAGGATGTGTCATTACACATCATCAGTAGTACCTCCATAGGGTCTCATTCTCTGCTGCATATGGGTCTGGTACATCTCAGGGTTCCTGCAAACCTGCAGCTGCCTCTGTGCTGCCATCACGTCTCCCGTCGACCTGCAAGGGCTGCCCTGGAGCTGCTGCTGGGGCCACCTGGGTTGGCATCATACCCGTAGCTCCAGCGTCCACGGCTCCTGGGAGCGAAATTCTGTGTGCTGAAATAGGAGCTGTGAGAGGTGAGTGTATGGACATGGGAAAGCGATGAGAGAGGGCTCTGGGCTAAGCTGAAAGCTGGTGGGTGGAGGTGGTGGTGTGACACCCATGAGACTCCAAAGCCACTGAGAACCTTGATAACTTCAAGCCCCACCTTGGGGTTTCTTTCAGCCCAGCTGCCCCATGAGTCTATGGGGTAGAAAGGCCAAGCCCCACAAGTGCTGCTGGAGCCCTGTGTCCACCTGCCTTCAACATTTTCAGAGTACCAGCAGCTCCCGAGGGGCGACCAGAGCTACTGGGTCCTGGCCGTGGGCCAAGCCCGTTGGCGGGATGTAGGTGGCCGGGCCCTGGTGTCAGGCAAAGTGCTGTCGGAACACTGCTGAATTGGAGTGATTCTTTCCCTCTCCTCTTGGCCAGCAAGGAATTTTTTTTCCATTTACTATAAAACATAGTCCTTAACAGTGCTGAAGTGTTCTACGTATTTTAAATAAACATGAGTGGATTTGAGCCCAGGAGGACATGAAAGAATGCAGCGTTTGCGGGGTACCGGCCCGGCACACATGTCAGCAATTTGGCTGCCTTGTGTACTTTGGCTTTTAAAAAAGCATTTAAAAGTAAACAAATGAAGGAAAATCTGGCAGCTGGATTTCAAAGTAAATTGCTTTCAGCTGATATACCCCGTTTCCAGCTTGCTTGGGTAGTATCAAGCCATACACATCCAGCGAGAAGAGCGAGCGGCCAAGGAGAAGAGCGGGGGTGGGAGAGAGAACAAAAGCAGGGAAGTTCTGGGGATTTAATTCTTCCATTTCCTTCCCTTGCACCAAACACTCCCTGCCCGTCACTGCCCTCGTGTCAGGCAGGCGGGTTAATGCTCCAGGCAGGGAAGTGTGCTCCGTCTCCCTCCGCCCCTGTTCTGGGCTCTGCCTCCCTTCCGTCAGGCCTGGAGTTGGGATGGGATGGGATGGGATGGGAAAATAGCATCCATGGGGCGGTGTTAGTTGGCAGAGCTGAGCCCTATGCTCGGCTGCAACCTGCAGCGGTGCTTGAGCTGCTCCATCAAACCCTCATCCCTTCTGCTGCCCCCGCCAAGGGTGGGGACACCCCATCCCACAGCCTCGGGTGGGACACATCCCAGACCCCATCGACTGGCAGGATGAATCCGCGCAGGCGGAGCCCTCGAGGGATGGATCCATCCTGCCAGTTCGCTCCCTCGGGACTGCCAGCCCGGGGAGGGCATCGCCCCTGCGCCGGCGGAGGGAAGCGGAGCTGGAAACGGCCGAGATAACACTGTCATTAGAGCAGTGTGGGCTGCAGCGCGGCCCGGCTCCTCCGGAAGGGTCTGGAGCGTCCCCCGAAGGAGGAGACTCGGCAGACGCTGACAGATAATGCCGAGGTCCCGGGCTGGACAAAGAGGGGAGGTTGCCGAGGTCAGGCTTTGGCTCAGCTTCGGGCTCCTTCTGCTTTGACTTGCGTTTCCTCAAGTTTATAAAACTTTCTGCGAGTTGGTTCAGTGGAAAGGGCAGAGGAAACCGGTGGGTCTTAAATCCTGGTGGTGCGGGGCCGGGGCAGGGCTGCTCCGAGCCCTCCGGCAGACCCCGAAAACGTGCCCGAGGCTGTGAGCGGTGCCTGCGGCGAGCTCGGGGCGAGGGCTGCGGCCACCGAGTGTCCTTTAGGGCCTTCCAGCAGCAACACAAGCTCCGGATGCGGCTTGGGAGCACCCAGGGTGTGATGCTGCGGGCAGGGCTGCCCTGGCTTCGGCGCCTCTGCGGAGCCCAACGGAGCAGAGCAGGGCACGGGGAGCCCTGGGGCAGCCTTGGCGTGAGCGCGGTGGCTCGTGGCCCTGCGGGACAGCGCACACACCGGTGGGACCTGCCCTGCCAGCATGGGAACCGCGGCATTTGTCCTTTTCGTTGGGAACTGAGGCCATGCCGCAGGTGATGCCACGCTCCCAGTGTGCCGCGGTGCCACCCCGGGGCTCAGCCGGCGTCCTCGGCACATGCTGCCGTGATTGAAGCCAGCGTGACTGGCTGCGCCCGCGCTCCGGCACGGCTCTCATTATCCCTTGGCACAGGAGGCCCTTGGCACTGGTGTGGGGAGCTGGCAGTGCCCACACGCACCTGCCAGCACCAACGAGCTCACCGGCAATTTCTTGGCTCTCATTAATGTCATAGAAAGTCGTTTTTTTGGGCTCTTTTCCCTCTGTCACCCACATGAGCTCCAGTACCCTGCTCTGCCTGGTGGTTGCACTGGGGGAGGCTTCTTCCTTCCAGGGAAGGCAGCCACCCTCCGGCGTGGCGGACACGAAGGTGCTTTACCTCCGTGTTTTGCTTCAGCCGGAGCATTGTGTTTGGTCCCAAAGTGCCAATGGGCAAAGGCAGCTGTGGTGGGTGGACGGAGGAAGTTGGGAAGTGAAGCCCCTGCGGTGGGGTTGATGTGAATGAGTGTGGACATCTCCAGCTGATCCGACCGCTCCGGGTCCTTCAGTGATGACAGAGGTCAGGCAGCTACATCCGCAGCAGCCGAGGGTTTGGTTTCTCTCCTCCTGAAGGTTTTCTGAAGGAGCTGGTCCGAGGGCAGCACTGACGGAGGGCTCTGGGCACAGGCGGCTGCCCACAGCACCGAGGCACACACTGCCCGGGCTGAGCACCTTGTGCAGGCAGGGGCTGGGGGGCGACCCTCATGTTAGGGCTCCAGGCAGGGGTTTGGGGAGGTGACCCCCACATCGGGGGCGAGGGGCGATGCAAAGGACTTGCTCTTCATCAGGGAGCGGCTGCGGGTGCGAGATGGGGAACGCTGCAGCCCTCCGTCAGTGGGATGGAAACAACCCCCCGAGAAGACAGTTGTTCTGGATGTCCCCGTGATTAACGGGAAGAATATGTAAATGTATATGGCCGTTGCCATGGCTACGGCAGGAATCCCGGCTGGTGCTGGGGAAGGCAGAGCCCCCGGCCCAGCCCGGGTCAGGATTTGCATTCCTGGTACGGTGGCACCCCGCGGGGCTGGTGCGGAGCTGTACTGACCCCCGTGCCACCGCCATGTCCGCAGCGCGGTCAGGGGACAGTCCCCAGCACACTATCCTACCGCTCACCACCCCGCAGGCACTGGCTGCTGCACGGCAGCGTCACCCTGGGGTGCTGCAGCCTCTCGCCAGGATGGGCACATTCCCAGCCTGGTCACGGGGTCCCCAGGGAGAAAACACCCTCACAGGAGGGATGTTGGTGCGTGTCATGGGTGCTGTTGGCGAGAGCTCGTGCCCACGCACGAGCCCTGGCCCCCGAGACGTGCCAGGTGGCTGCAGCCAGAGGATGAGGATGGAGCACCCAAACCCCAGCAGCTCCTGGTTACCTGTTGTTTGCACGTCTCCTTCTCCCTGGGGATGAGCAAAGGTTTCATGCTGAAAGTGCTCATTTTCACCTTTATTCTCAAGCTTTTTTGCAAACCTGACTTGAAGCAAGACCACAGATTGTTATTCCCGAAGCGGAGCCCCTCCAGGTGCGGCGGGTGAGTCTGGGCAGGACCCCCCGGCAAGCAGGGACCACGCTGTCCCCGCACCCGCTGCAGCCCCCCCGGCTCCTGAGGGCAGCGGGGGCACAGGGACCCCCAGGGGTGTGGGGACCCCCAGTCCCGCAGCCCCTCCCTGGTGGGCCCCGAGTGTCTCCAGGCTCCGGGGGCTCGGCCGTCGCCAGCGGCAGGCGCGCGCGGCCGGGCTCTGCGTCTGCTGTTTCCTTATAATTTAAGAGCCTTCCTCGCATTAATCTTTTTATTTTTATTTTGACAAATGTATGTTTCCAGGAAGTTGCTGAGGTCAAAGCAGCATCTGTTGCTCGTTATTTTGGGGGATGCAGAGGGTCTTTGTGAGGGTTTCCAAAGCAACAAGGAATTAAGTGGTTTGTAAAGCGGCGAGCAGGAATGAGGAGCAGGCTGGGGCTTCCCGAAAGGCGGCTGAAGATGCTGATGAAAATCAGATCAGCTCGCCTCTATTTTCTTGGAAACTCGATCTATTTTTCTTGTACGACTGTCAGCTCGACTCCCGTATTTCAAGTGCTTGGCCACTGCAAGCTCCGCATTTCGGCGCTGGGATTAGCGTGGCCCCGGTCAGACTCGCGTTCCCTCGGCCCGTGCCGGGTCCTGCAGTGCTGGCAGGGAGGACACGGGCTCTGCGGGATGGGAACAGAGCGAAGCTTTTGGGAGCAGCAGAGCAGGTCCCCTGGTGCGGCTCTGGCTGGCAACACCGGTCGGAGACCCCTGGGACAGGCATCAGCCCCCTGCCCCTGCCCCAGCGATGTCCCTCGTCCCCCAGAGTCGCGCCGCGAATCGCCCAGCACCCCCAGGGGGGCTCGTGGCAAAAGCTGCTTTTTCTTTCAAAACAAGCCGGGGAGGGTCCGGTGCCAAGGCGAGGGCTGCGAGGAGCCCGGGAGATTTATCGCTGAGGAAATACTTTCTCCAGCGAGGGCCGACGGCCGCGGCAGGAACAATGGGAGATTCGCAACGTGAACAAAGCTGATTTCGTTCTTCTTTTTATCAATGCGTTTTCCTTGCGGAGCCTCCCTTCCTGGAAGTGGGAGATGCAGCTTCCCCCGCGCGCTGGCTGTGTAATCAGCAGGAATGGCCATATCCTGGCTGGGAAGCGAGCTGTGAAACGCTGTCGCCCGCCGTGATTTATGAGCCCGTGGCAGCGGCCAGCGGCAGGGCTGGCCCGGGGACGAGGTGCCAGGGCGCGTGCAATATCCACGTATTCTTTCTCCTCCTCGCCGGGTCCCCAGGGAGCAGCCGGAGGAAGTTAATGGATTAGACACACACGTTCCACTTGATTTTTATGTTTTATTGCCGTGTCTTTCCAAACGCCTTTAGCAGACGCGCGAGCACAATGGGGCCGGGCGGCGAGTGTCCCGGGCGGCCGCGGGGCAGCAGCCTGGAAAGGTCAACGTGGAGAGTGTTTGCTCGGGCACACGGGGACAGCCTGTCCGGAGCGGGTATCGTCCTTCCCTGCTGTGCCCAGCACTGGCTCCTTGGAGGGGGAGAGTTAAGGTGACTCCAGCTCCTCTAAAGCCAGTGCCACCGATGGCCTCGGACCACCGCAGCGCCGTCCTTGCGGGGTTATCGGCACTGGTCGGAGGCAGCGGGTGCTGAGCGAGCCTCTCGCCGTGCCCGGAGCCGTAACGTCCTCCCCGCGGGGCTCACGGCTGCAAAAGTGGATGGTTTTGCTCCCGGGCTCACGCTCCTGCCACGCCGCATTCTGCAATCCTCGCCCAATACCGGGAATATGAAATAATTATTCCAAGTGATCAGATTTTAATTATGCAACACAGAGGATGATTATTGTACGCCAAATTGGTGCCGAGTGCTTAGTTATGTATATGCCAAATTTAGTCTATACTATTATACCCAGTGGGTGGCCGTAGACAATCAGGAAGTAATTAGTTTTGCTGGAGGTTGTTCGCCTGCCTGGTTCGCGGGGCTGTCTGGGGAGCGTCTTGCTGCGCTCCGTGAATACCGCGGGCTGTGAGTTCAATACCGTCTTTTTGTGACAAGCTAATAAGCTGTCTGCATGGCGGCCTGTAATTAGCGCTGTCGATATTCATTTGGAAACGGGGACCGCGCTGAGCAGCTCCGCCGACGGCGCTTCCCTTTGTCGAGGCTCTCGGCCGGTCCCACCTCGCCTCCCAGGCGCCGCGACGCGCGCAGAGGGATGGGGATGTGGCCGAGTGCTGGGTGCACTCGTGTGTGTGTGGCACCCTCGGGTCCCCACTGAGGGAAGCACCCAGGCATGTGGGGGTTGACCCCCCCAAGGCCAGAACTTGCCCCCCACCCACCCCCGTGCCAGCCTGGCCGTGTCCCTTGTGGGGTGAGCTGCCATGGGTCCCAGGTGTGGGGCATCTGTCCCCGTGCCCTGTTGTGCAGTGCCAGCCGGGAAGGCTGAGCCGGCGTGGGGTGTGCGGTGTGGGGAGATGGGGATGTGCAGGGGCTTGGGCTGGGGTGGCCGCCCCCTCCCCAGTGCCACCAGCTGCTCTCAGGCAGCCCTGGGCATTGCTGGGCGGTGCCGCGGTGCTGCCTGGTCCCACCTTTCCAGGTGGCCTGATCTTGCAGGGTCCAGGAACGTCTGTTGGGGTCTCACATGCAGAATTTCTGGGGTGCCTGGGGCTGTGCTGGCTGGGAGGTCACCGGGGCATCGCCCCCGGGATGCCGTTCGCAGCCGGTCAGTGCTGTCGGGCACCGGGAAGTGGCCGCCTCCACTGGAACAGCCCGGATCTGCTGGGTGGGAATTGTCTGAAGTACGGAGCAACTTTTACCTCTGTTACACAAAGGAAACTTTCCTCCTCTTTCTGTCGGAGATGCTCACTCCATTGAGATGATTGGCATACTGGAGAGCTGAGAAACTAAATTGTTTATACACTAATGAATAGAAGCTTGATTGCAAGATCCTGTTTGGAAAATTATAGTGCTGAATTGAAGCCGTACAATTACATCCAAAATGCTGCATATTCATTTCATCTGCTTTGCATAGAGATTAACAAGCGAGCCCTAAAGCAGACTCTGAAATTAAAGCTAACACCAGATTTAGTCACAGGTTACAAACTAAATGGCATTGTTTGATGGATATGAATCTTTACCACCTGCCTGCCTGATGATTGCTAGCAGCTTACCAGACAGCAAAGGAAAAAGTTTCTTCCCATGAAGGAAGCATAATAAGACGCTGGGCTGGAAGTGCCCCCTCCCCGCGTGGGCGACCCCCCGGCAGATGTCTGCGGTGGGCCTGGGGAAAGGGCTCCCGGCTCCGTCATGCCCCTGGTCTGTGGGGGATGGAGAGCAGCCCTGAGACCCCTGCAGCGGTCCCGGGTGCTGGGTCCGTCCGACCCCCAGTGCTGGACTGGACCCTCCAGCCGGGACTCAGGGGGCTCCAGGGGCTGTGCGGGGGGACAGTCTTGGGGGGTCCCCATCTATCCTGGGGCCTCTGTGCTGAATCACCCATGGGCTCCTTCCCCTCCCCAAGGGGCCGAGGTGCTGTTGAGGGCAGGGGGTTCTCGCCCCTCTCGGCCATGGGCAGCCCTGCAGGGTCCTGGCACGCGGCCGCTCCCATCCCGCAGCATCAGGCTTTGCTGCCTCCGACACACCTCCTCCTCCATCTGGGGTGCCCCCACCCTGCGTGCCAGGGCTGGGATTTATTCTGGGAGCCAAAGTGGGGGCAGGAAAGGGCAAAGGGGGTGTGTAGGGAGCAGAGTCCTGCCCAGGGGCTGCCCGTCCCAGTGGGGGCTGTGGTGGGCAGCAGCGTTCGGTGCCATGCAGCGTGACGCTTTGGAAACAGGTCCTGTCCCGAATCGAGGAACCGATCCGGTGCATGGCAGCACGTATGGGGACGCAGGACCCCCCGCTGTCACCGGCACTGTGGGGGGAGCAGGTGGGGCCGTGGCCGGGCAAGGAGCCGGCCAGGGCTCAGGGCAGCCTCGGCTCCCAGCGGGGATCTCGCCACTTTGGGAGCAGCTGGGGGGTCCCCGCTCCGCACCCGGGACAGCGGCTGGCGCCTGGCAGGGCCGAGACCACAACACTTGCTCTGCAAATCAGACACCTTTATTTTTTCTCCTTTAAAAGTCAGTTACCAAACCGCGGTGTACTTTATTTCTACGGAGGGGCTGATCTGTCTCTACGGCACTACGGGACAGCCCGGCTGCAGCTGTACGAGCCCCCAGGCCCCGTCACCAGCATGATGCCGCTGGTCGCCCCCGGCTCCTCCCGCAGCTCTGGCATCGCCAGGGCTGGCTCCGGGGTGCACGTCCCATCACCCCCCAGCTCCCACCGTGCCAGGAACAGGCAGCGCGGCCGCTCCGAGTCTCCATCTCTGCTCAACGCTTCCCCACCTCGACTCTCCGACACTTCCCCAACGCCCTCTTGCAAACAACCGAGGAGGACATGCGTCTCCTCGGGTCCCTCCCCAAAACCTGCCTGGGCCAAAAGGGACATGTGGCACCACCAGGGCCTTGCCCCTTCACCCAGGGCTGGGCTTCATCCTTAAACCTTAACTCCTCCCAGGACACTCACATTTCCCAGACCAGACCCAAACCATTACACCCTAAAACCAGCGTGATGGAGCAGCCTCCTGCCCGCAGCCACCAGCCGCTCAGAGGCACGGGAGGGCTCTCCCACCCCAACCCCAAGACGCAGGGTGGACCCTCCCTCTGAGGGAGCACCCAGCACAGCAGCGGACCCCCGGGGCCAGCTCTGCACCCCATCAGTGGTTCGTGTGGGGTGGCCCCAGCCTGTGTGGGCAGTGGGTGCTGGGGCGTGGGAAAAGGCACCTGTGGGGGGAGGCAGTGGTGGCTTTGCCCTGTGGGGACACGTTGGTGGGGCTGCTGTCCCCAAAAGCAGCGCCGAGCTGGGTACAGCACAGTGCCGGTGAACATGGTGCCCTGGAGAGAACCAGCCCGTGGCAGCCTGGCATCCGCCTCGGGGAGTGGCACCGGAGCTGTGCCGTATGGCCCTGCTCACACCGCTGCTGCCGGTGGCAACCGACAAACCGAGTTAGCGACAGCGGCCTCGTGTCCAGGTGTTCATAGACCCGTGCCGTGCCCCTGCCCAGGGATCCCTGTCGTTCCAGCTCCTGGGGTGCTTCTGCCATGGAGCATCCCACGGGGAACGCTGGCTGGGTGGGCACCTTCCCAGAGTAAGTCAAACAAGCGCCATCCCCATCCAGCGTGCCCTGACCCTCAGCAGTGCCACCCGCCGCTCCTCGCCCTCCTGAGCTGCCCGGCAGGCGACAGCACCCACCAGCAGAAGGGATGTAGTGACCAGCTACAAGCAGCAGTGGAGGGAGCTGCCCCGAGGCAGAGACCCCCTGCAGCACCCTGGTTTTTGTGAGTGGGGATGGGACAGGCAGCGCCAGGAGGCCGGGCAACGGGAAGGCAGTGTGAGCTGGTGCAGGCTGAGGGCAGGGGCTGGCCAGGTGGCATCCTGCGTGGCAGCCCTGCATGTGGTGGGGACAGCAAAGAGACCTGCCTCCCAGCCTGGGCACAGGGGACCCCAACCCCAGGGCGGGCTGGTGGAGCAGCATGGATGGAGCTGCTGGGACTGCTTGCCAGCCAGCTGCCACCTGCTCCAGTCCCACTAAGAGGGGACCCTGCTGGGCCCCACGGCCGTGTCCAGCTCCGGTTCAAGCAGCTCATCTTCGGAGAAGCTGATATGCAAGCAGGTGTCGTCCGCAGGGGAGAAGAGCAGCGTGCTGTCCATGGGGCTGGCCAGGGTGGCCAAGTCCTTGGCCAAGGCCTCGCTGGCTGCAGGGTCACGAGTGCTGGCCAGTGGGGACATCTGCCCGCTCTCCCCAGTCCTGTCCTTGCCCAGAGCACGCTGGCAGTTGCCGGCAGGGATGGGCTCCGTGCCGGAGGCAGCACTCCGTGCGGGAGTCCTTGCCTCAGGGTCCAAGAGGGTGAGCGAGCTGGCAGTGATGCTGGTGAGGCTGGAGATGCTGGGGCTGGGCAGGCTCATGTGGGCAGCGTTCTCAGGCTTCACCTCCACTTCCAGGCTCGGGGAGGTCTTGCTTGACCTTTTGCGTAGGATGGGCGGTGGCGGGTTGAGCTTGGGAATGGGCTGCTGCCGCCTGGCAAGTAAAACAGAGAGAGGAGGTGATGGGCAAGTATGAACCTGCATGGGGGGGTTGGGCTGGCTGCCCCAGGCTCTGCAAAACCGAGCTGCCTGGGTCACATCAGTGCAACCCATCGCCTGCAAACGTTGGAGCTGGGGCGAGGTGACGTGGCAATGACCATTTCTACAAGAAAGCTGGAGAGGGGCATGTGACAGGGCAAGGGGCAAAGGCTTTAAACTGAAAGAGGAGAGATTTCCATCAGATCTAAGGAAGAAATTTTTTACAATGAGGGTGGTGAGGCACTGGAACAGGTTGCCCAGAGAAGCTGGGGCTGCCCCATCCCTGGAAGTGTTCAAGGCCAGGTTGGATGAGGATTTGAGCAACCTGGTGTAGAGGAGGGTGTCCCTGCCCATGGCAGGGGGGTTGGAACTGGATGGTCTGTGAGGTCCCTTCCAACCCAAACCATTCTATGATTCTATGATCCTATTTCGCAGCAGGGGACAGGCGCAGGGCAGGCAGCGACCCCACGGGGGGACACGGGGGGTTTCTTACCCTGGCTTATTGCACCTGAGGCAGTGCCCAGCCTCTGGGCTGCCCATCCCTGCCCCTGGGTGCCCAGAACACAGCCCTCCCTCCCCAGCCCCTGCTGCAGGCTCTGCTGCCGCGAGTCCCCCGAAACGTTGCCTGTGCAGTGGGAGCCTCACCGGGGTAGCAGCGGGGAGCGGGAGGGTCTGCTCAGGGGGTTCCCACTCCAGCTGGTGGGAGATGGAGGTGGCACATCCTACCTGTCCTCGTCCCCTCTGTCCGTGTCATCCGCCTTCTGCCGGCTGCTCCCATTGAGCTGAGCCAACTCGCTGACCTCGGAGCCCTCCACGCGCCGGCTGAGCCCATCCTGCCCCTCCAGCACAGCCAGGCACTCGTCCCCCTCCTTGCTGCCGTAGCGGCGGCCGCCCCTCTCCAGGCCGATGAGGTTGAGGTAGGAGTCCCCAGGACCCAGGGCTGGCAGCGAGCCGGGGGCCACGGGGCTGCCCAGGATGCTGGCGGGGGTGGAGGTGGACGGCAGGTGGACGTCCAAGCTGTAGTGGTTCTTCAGATTCAGGGAGAGGGACTGAGCCAGGGACAGGTTTTGCAAGGAGCGGTCAACTGTGAGAGGGACAAGGGGTGCGTGAAGAGCAGGGGACTTCCAGCCCAACTGCTCCCTGGGCCTGCGAGGGGTGCAGAGATGCTCCAAAGGGATGATGCTGGGAGCTCCCCAGCTGGTCCCCATGACGGTGAGGGGTGCAGAGATGCTCCAAAACCTCCCAGAGCCTGCTGGGATAGTACTGGGAGTGCCCCAATTGCTCCTCATGACTGTGAGGGGTACAGAGATGCTCTGAAGCCCCCCAGAGTCTGCTGGGCTCATACTGAGAGCACCCCAACTGTTACCCAGGACCGCGAGGGGTGCAGAGATGCTTCAAAAGGATGATGCTGGGAGCATCCCAGCTGATTCCCATGATTGCAAGGGGTGCAGAGATGCTCTGAAATCTCCCAGAGCCTGCTGGGACGGTACTGGGAGTGCCCCAATTGCTCCTCGTGACCTCAAGAGGTGCAGAGATGCTCCAAAGGGGTGGTTCTGGGAGCACTCCAGCTGCTCCCCAGGACCATGAGGGATGAAGAGATGCTCTGAAACCCCCCCAGAGCCTGCTGGGATGGTGCTGGGAGCATCCCAGCTACTCCCTGGGACTGCGAGGGGTGCAGAGATAGCCCAGAGGGATGTTCCGGGAGCACCCCAACACCCAAACAGCCCTGGTGTGGGGGCCAATGCGCTCACCCGGTTGCCGGTGTTGCTCCCGGGCTTCCAGCACTGTCAGCTGCCGCACCAGCAGGGAGACGTGCTGCAGCAGGTCCCGGTTGGTCAGCAGGAGCTGCCGTACCCGGGCCTGCGCTTCGATCCGAGCCGCCGTTTCGGCTGCCAGTTGGTCCTTCAGCAGCTGCACCTGCGGGAAGGGGGCGATGCGGGACCGGGGCAGGACGATGCGGGGCGGAACGATGCCGGACGGGGCGATGCGGGACCGGGGCGATGCGGGGCGGGGCGAGACGATGCGGGACCGGGGTGATGCGGGACGGGGCGATGCGATGCGGGGCGATGCGGGGCGGGACGAGCAGCGCCGGGAGCCCCCGCGAGCGGCGGCGCCGCGGCCCTCGGGCGCCCCCTGCCGGCCCCGCCGCGGCGCCCCCAGAACGGTCCCTCCCGGTCGCTCCCGGAGCTGCGGGCGGGGGCGTGAGGGTGTATCCCGGGCCGGGCGGGACAGGACGGGGGGTTCGCTGCTCCCCTCCGGTAACATGAAAGAAGTTGGGGAGGTGCCCAGCGGCGGAGCACAGGGCTGTGATGCTGGTTTGGGGAAAGAGGCACAGGGGGGCAGGTTCCAAAAATGGGATGAAAGGGGCTCTGCGGGGACCCCCCGCCGTGATTCTGCTGGAGCGGCCTGGGCTTACGGTGCAGCCGGCTCCATGCCTGGGGGAGCTGAGCTACGCTGTGAGCAATGCTGCAAGCAATGCTGCAAGCAATCCTGCAAGCAATGCTGCGAGCAATGCTGCAAGCAATGCTGTGAGCAATGCTGCAAGCACGTTGCAAGCAATGCTGCAAGCAATGCTGTGAGCACACTGTGAGCAACGCTGCAAGAACACTGGGAGCAATGCTGTGAACAACGCTGTAAGTAATGCTGCAAGCACGCTGTGAGCAATGCTGCCAGCTCCCCATATCGCTCCCACCCAGCACAGGGTGCCTGCCCGTGCTGCCAGCCCAGGCTGGCCAGAGGCTGGAGCAGGGAAAGGGGAAGGGCTGGTGCCCCCATGTACCTGGGCCACGGCCACCTGCGTCTGCTGCTGCTGCTGGAGGAGCTGCTGCTGGAGCAGCTGGAGGCAGTGCTGGGATGCCAGCGGGGTGATGGAGGCCGAGGAGCAGGGGCTGCTTGGGCTGAGTAGCTGCTGGGAGCCGGCTGGGTGGAGGGAGCAGTTCTCAGCATCCTGGGCACAAAGAGATGGGCAGGGTGAGCGGAGCGACCAGCTCGGACTGCGATTTGGACCATGGTTCCCCACAGCACTGACCCTGGCATGGCAGAGGCCCTGCACACCTGGCACCAAGGGACTGTTGAGGGGGGCAGCCCCAGGCTTGGTGTCAGGTGCTGAATGTCTCCATGATCCCCAGGGCAGCATGTTTCGTCACTACTCCCACTCTGAGAGCTGGCAGGGCTGCACCATCTGTACCTGGCTGTAGCTCCAAACAGGGAGGTCAGATCCTCGGGGAGGATCTGGGGTTGGGGAGCAACCTGAATATCCCACCACCTTCCCCATGATGTGGCTGCCCAGGCTGAGCAGTTTCTTGCTGCCTGGAGCGTTTACCAGTGGCAGCGTGGTCCAGTGCCAGGGCCATCAGCAGATGACAAGACTGCAGGTGGGCAGCGCGGACGCTGCGGTGGAGCAGTCCCAGCCCTTGGAGATCCCCTGAGTGAGAAGGGCAGTGCCAACACTGACCGAATTCAGCGCAACCCCTGATGCAGCCAGGAGCCCCCTGCACCCTGGCACAGCTCTCAGAACCCAGGACCTGCCCGTTCAGCCCAGGGTGGGTGAACTTGCAGCCACTTCACATGCCCTGGGGACTGTGCGGTGGCCCTGCGCGTGGCTCACCTGGGCCCCCATAGCACCGGTGGTCTCAGCATGCAGCCCAGAGCCGGGCAGCATGTCCCCCTGGCAGGCTCCCACCCTGGCAGTCATTTTGGATGGTTCCCCTTGCAGGGTGCCCTGCCGGGCGCTGGCCCGCAGCCGCTGCCTTTCCTGCCCCAGCAGCCGGGAGGACAGGCACAGGAAAGCGCTGCCTTTCCAGCCACGGAAACGGAGCCCAGTGAGTGCGTTTCACTGCAGCTGTTTTCAGCCAGGCCCTGCAAGCGATACGATGGCGTGAGATGAAGCGATGCCATTCAGGCCGCTGGGAAGCGCTCATGGAGAAGCTTTGCAGAGCAGCTATTCATCACAGTGAAACCACTGCTCCTGCTGAATGTTCCCTGGGTGCCTGCGCTGCTGGGGTGGGCACTCTTGGAGGGTCTGGGGGGTGAGGGGAGCCGGCGGTCGCTGCCAGGGCAGTCGGACGAGTGACTGCTGCAGAGCAGCACTGGGGGCACCGAAACCCACCCTGCATGGAGGGGAATGGCTGCCTTGCCAGAGATGCCTCCTCTTAGTTTCTGCCCGTTACGTGGATGCTGCTGCGGAGGGGGTCCCTGCCAGCAGCCGTGGGCTCTCCTGGGTTGCATTTGAAGCCCACCCAACCATGCACCATGGCCCCACTCCCAGCTCCTGCCTCTGCCCCTGCCCCAGTGCTGGGACACAGCTTAGCTGTGGGTAAACTGGGAGCTGAAACCCCTGTCTTGCCACAGGGGCTGCGAGAGCAGGGAGCTGGAACGGAGGTCTGCATGAAAGCCCCTCCAAATCAAACCATGATACAGTGACCCCGAGCAGAGGGACCCCAGCAGCGGCAAAGTGCGTGGACCATCCCCCAGCCTGGTCACCCTGTTACCTGGCAGTTCTTATCCTTTGAGGCTTGCCCAGGTTTCAGCATGCCGAGGTCCCCCCTGGCAGCGGGCTCTCCGGGTCCCCTCTCGGACACACAGATGCCATCAGAGTCGATGCCAACCTCGTCCACATCCGTGATCTTGGAGCCCTTTATCTGGTGAACTTCAAACGAGATGGATAATTAAACCAAGCCCTCCCCGCCGCAGGATCGCAGCGAGGAGCCGGGGCCCCGGGCAGGGCTGGCAGCCAGGGTGGCAGCTCAGGGACAATGGCCAGGACTTGCTTCAAGGCTCAGGGTGCTGCAGAGGGGCAGGAGGAAGGGAGCAGGCCAGCCCAGGGGCTGGTGCCTGCAGCCCCTCAGCCTGCTGGGCAAGGGGGCTTCACCTTCGCCTTCCTGGAGCCCAGGATGGGTGGGCAGACAGGGCGGATTCCCTGTGTTCCTCATCCGAAGGGGCCCAAAGCTCTCGCTGCTACTAGAGCTGGCCCACAGAGGACAGACCACCTTGCAGTTCCCCACCCAAACCATCCCTGCTGGCGCTGCAGAGGCAGGGATCTGCCCGCGCCCCGCGGGAGCCGCGCGTCACCTTCCAGTGGCTGCTCCTCGGCCGACTTGTCGCTGGCGCCGTCCGCCTGCCCGTCGGCGTTGTGCAGGGCGTGCTGCAGGCTCAGCTTGTGGCACACCTCGAAGGCCTGCCCCACCGTCCGCACCACCCGCATCGCCTGGCTCTGCGGAGCGAACCCGCGCCGTCAGCCCCGCTGCCGATGGGAACACGGGGAGCCTTCCCCCCGCTTCCCGTCCTGGGGCTGCGCCACACTGCCACGTGCCAGGGGCTCCAGCACTCGCCCACCACTGGACTCAGCACACTACATCCACCCCTGTGCTCTTATCTCCGTGAGGGCTGGGGTGGATGGGCTGCCCAGGCTGGGCAGATGGGAACAGGCACCCGGCACGTTTTTTTCAGGAACATTCGGCACTGGCACTGCTTCGGTCTCTCCCCAGGGATCTGCACCCTCCGACCCGGCGGTTACTTTGGCTCCTGCCCGGGAAGGTGCGAGGTCCCTCGGAGACCTCTCGGCCGGGATGAGCCGGCCGTAGCCCCCGCAGCCCCTACCTTCTTCTTCGATTTGAAGACGTTGCACCTGAAGGAGTTGTTAGCGCCGTCCCTTGCGATGTAACTAAATATTTTCAGGTCTTGCGAGTCGTGAGACACGTAGAAGATCCTAGGTGGGGGAAAGACAAAGGGAATTCAATACCCAAGGAAGTCGCTGCCCCCCAGGCAACCTTGGAGGCTCCCATGTCCCCAGGACAGGCTGGCTCACTGCACCCAGGGCTGGGGAATCGATGCGGTGTGGGCACACGGCTCCTCCTGCGATTTTCGAGGCAGGAGGCGACGGATTTAGAGAGAACTTCTGGCTGGATGGAAAACGTTCTGGTTTATAAAAGCTTTATAAAAGATGCTGTGGGAAAGCTAAAAAATCTATAGTATTGGCAAGCGCGTCGCTATTTTTAGCCCCAGCAATTAATCCCTGCCCCTCCTGCAGTGTGGCACAACTGCCTGTACAGCAAACATCCCTCCTGCCTCGGAGCAGCCAGCCTGGGGACCCCAGCGGTCCGTTCTCGCCGCAGGTGGCCCAGCACAAAGGGCAGTGAGCTGGCATCGCCTGGCCGCCGCTCCCGGGGATGCTGTGCGTGCTCTGCCCCAGCTGACAGCATTTCTCTCTCTCCTCTTCAGGCTGACGCTTCCTCCTCCCTGTGCTGCAAAACCATTTTTAAAGACCTTTTTATACGTTTGATTTAATTAGGTAAAATGTGACAAGTGAGTTCAGCTCTGAATAGAGAAGAATCCAAAGGGATTCTTGAATTTTTTTTTAATTTTTGCTCTTTTCTATCATTGGAATTTTTTTTGTGTTGAACCGGCAATTGGAGTAATTATTGCCGATCCACCACATCATGTAATAATTGTTAAACAATGCCAGAAGTGAGAGGTAGGCACGGATAATTCATCAGCCCGTCCTCTGCTCCTTATCTCCTCACCGAGGGCTGACCCAGAAAACCGATGTTGGTGATCCCAGCCCTGGGGCTTTATGCTCCTGGTACAATTATTCACTTGGCAGATCCAACAGCCTGGTGTGACCTGTGCTCTTAGCTGTGTCTGTAGGCTACAAGGAAGCCATCCCTGATGGGCCCTGAGGCATCTGGGTGGGGGTTGTGGTCTCCAAAACACTTTGAGATCCCATGGCAGGTCCTATGGAAAGTCAACGCTATCTTACCGTGTGCTGCACGGGTTAACCCCCTGTAAGCACTTACGCCTTAGCGTAAGGCCCTTCTTCAGAAGCACAGGGCACCCAGCAAGCCATGCTCTGATGGAAAACCGTGGGAAGCCTGTTCAGAGTCAGAATCAGAGAGTAATGCAGGCTGAAGGCATCTCTGGGGGTCACCCAGCCTAACCTCTGTTCCAAGCAGAGCCAGCTTCAAAGCTAGATCAGTCCATCTCACTCTCAAAAATGTATGAAAAGGATTCCCCATCAGCGGTGATTCTGTAACCTCGTTAATTTTTCACAGTCCTTTGGAAAGCCAGCCTTGGCAGAGGTAACTCAGCAAGCAGGAGGATGGATACGCATCGCTCAGGGCTGGCTGGACCGAGCTGGTGTAAATCCCCTGCCACGTACCTGTACACAGGGTCGTGCATCACCACCATCTTACTCTCGTCCCAGGTCCACTCCTTTCTCTGTAAGCAGAAGGCAGAAGCAAAATTACCGTGAGTCAAGTCAAAACGAAACTCCACCAGCTGATGGGCAGGAACCCTGGGAAACGGTGCGTTTGTCCCGAGCCAAATCCAGGCTACAATTTGACTGTATGAACAATGGCTGTTTCATCGGTATCTTGGATAAAAATAGATTTCTTTGATCGTTTATCGTATCTGGTCATTGGATCACAGCCTTCAGGGCTGAAAATGGTCCCTAAGATTAATCTATAGCATCAAATATGCAGAAGAGTAACACTTCCTGGGGAAGAAGGCTCTGAGTGTAGGTCTGGCTCCAGCCGTGGGCTCGGCTGCGTGGGAAGCACAGCCTGGGCAACGAGCCGAGGGGTGCTCAGCCCAGGCAGTGTGGAAAAAGCTGTATTAACACGAAAAAGAAACGGTATTTCTCAAAAGCTTGACATTTTTTGATAGAAAAAAAAATTCTCTTCCCACAGTGTAATTTCCCCACTTTTTTTTCAGCAAGGTCTTGTTATTAGTTTGATGAAAAATGCAGTGTTTTCTTGTGAAAATGGTGGTTTGTAAGAAAAGGTCAGTTTTGGTTAGAATTGTGACCATCCTGAGCAGCAGCAACACCCAGACACGGTCAAAGCCAACATCCCAGGCGCTCTGGCCCCAAGCGCCGCGGCAGGGCTGGAGAGTCTCACCTTCTGCTTCTTGCGCAGAATCACCTTCACCCCGTCCACGGACACAATGATGCTCACTTTCTTCTTCTTAATGTTCTTGGCTTTGAATTCATACTGATGGGAAGAAAAACCCAGGTTAGAAGGGAGGTAGATTGGGGGGCACCTGGGACAGTGTGCGGTATTCATCAGTGTTTTACATCAAAACATCCATTTTGTGTTTAATCCCAACTGCTGAGGGAACAGGGAATTTGTTTTATCCTGCTAGAAAAATCCATATTGGGAAGGACCTGCTGCTGTAGCTGGGATGCCAGGCAGGTTCCTGGCTTTGCCAGGAGTGTCCCTTGGGAGAGGACAAGCAGAGCTCGATCCTCCGGACTATATCTAGAGACTGTTAATTCAGATCCGGGAAGAACTTTCCTGATGTGTTGGCCATGCCTCGTCTGGCAGGACCCCGCACCAGAGGCTTGATGGGGGGACGGTGCCCCGCAGCAAACCCCAAGCAGTGATTTATGGCACCTCCAGTGCCCTTGTACGTCCGCGCCGCAGTGCACAGGGAATACAAAATCACTTACGAATTGCGGGGAGGGCCAGATGGGTGGCAGTAACGCAATTATACCTCAGGCATTTACATAATCACATTAACCTCGGTGGGCTCGGTATCTCTGGAGAGAACAGCTCCTCACCTGCAGGTGTCTGCAGGCTGAACTCGCCTCCGTTTGTGTTAAAAATTCAACTGCTGGCTTTTACGTGTCGCTTTTGCTGACAGCTCGAGTCGTAGCAGAGCCCTTCCACTGGGGAGACCTGTATTTACAGCGCCGATCCTCACCGGCCCTGTGTTAGGCACTTTTCAGCTTCCAAATACAGCATTTTGATACTCCATGTTTTTCACAGTTCCTACCCGAAATCCAGCTCTCCTGGGCCAGATCCTCCATTTACCTAAACCAGCACATCCGCTACTGTCAGTGCAGCTACAATAACAGCCACTAAGATCTATTAAAAAATAAATCCTTTGGATGAACTCGACGTACCGGTATCATAGCTGGAAAGGTTACAAATCCCCTGTTCTAATAGTCTAAAAATGTAAACTGTGCTGTACGAGAGCTGGGACTTGGCAAGGGGACATCCGGGGACACCACTGCTGGCTGGCTCTGCCAGGGACAGCGGCTGCGCCGGCTCTGCCCTCGCTCCCAGACGGCTCTCGGCTCTCTCTGGGCGTCATTGGATACGGTCTCAACCCCGAACCAGGCTGTAGCCATGCTCTGGCCACATCTTCCATCCTTCTGTCAAACTGGAAGCAGCTTGCAAGCTTTTCCAGCTTTCCGCCTCGCAGGCAAGCACTGGGGCACGGAGCCTGCCCAGGGAGCGCTGGGCCAGCCCGACCGGCTCCCAGGAACCGGAGGTGCCTCCGTTCCATCGCTGCCTCCCGGGACGCCTCTGCCATTTCCTTCTGGAGAACCAACGCCAGCTGCATGATTCGCAGACGTGGAGGACAGGGCGATGGCAAGTGGTGGAGTGCAGCCTGAAGCCTACCTCCGCCGCGTAATTAGACACCTAATTAGCAGTCTTATCTCTTTATACAGTCAGCGGAGCTGCAGGTAGCAACTGAGATGTGAAGGGAGTCCAGCACCTTCAGGAGCCCGGAGTCAAAGGGCTCGGCGCGTGGCACCCAAGCACTGCAGAGAAGATATGCATCTTTCCAGCTCCTCAGCACCCATTGTGAGCCACGCCAGCCTCACAGGCAGAGAATTGGGTGGCTTTCATGTTTATCAGGCTTTTGATGCTGCTCATTGAATTCTTAGCACTCTGCGAGGTTTATGATATCAGACAGACCCCGGATTAAACCATAGCCTTTTGATCTCCCCATGAATTATTGCTCTGAGACAAGCTCTTTAAAAATCTATCTATAGCACCATTGCGTGTGAAGCCGGAGCTAAATTTGCTATACACGTTTTTTATTTATAGGGAGGAGCGAGTGAAACGCCGGGTGAGGTGGTGAGTGCCTCCTCCGGACCGCGGCGGGCCGGGGGACGCGGGGAGGTGCACACACCTGCGGGGCTGAGGACAAGCAGCCGGGCTCGCCGGCCTCAGCACCCGAGAGGGCTTCTGCCCCCCTCTGCCTGAGCAGCCCCCCGGTGCCCAGCACCCCCAGCCCAGTCCCACCGGGTGCTCCCAGCACCGCTGGGCTGGAGCTTCCCCCTCCCCTCCGCTCAGCTCCGCCAAACTGTTTCTCCTTGTCTGCTTGCATGAATGTCAATAAAACCGGGATAGATTGTTCTGCCGGCTAAAGAGCTATTTATCTTTCTTTATCCACAAATGGCTGGGAAAATACTAGCCGAGCTTTCCAAGAAAGCGAGAGCAATACACTGTATTTTCCCCTTGTAGCAACAGGGGTGCAATTACATTCAAACAAGGCTCTTTACTCAAAGGCTTTAAGCAAAGTCCAAGCCTGGATTTTGCAGAGATGCTTTTTCTTTCTCTCGTGGACAGAAAGGAACAATCGGGAGCCGCGGCAGCGCATCTCCGGGCGCTACCGGGAGTGACGGCGAGTCTCTGCAAACCCGGGAACTCCAGCCAGCGACCACACTGTGCTGCCCCAGCCTGAAAACAGTTGAAACTCATTGGGCCCCAAAATCCTTTCTAAAGGGTGAAAACCCTCAAGCAACAGGAGCTGTAGGATGGCCGGGCTCCAACCGGCTGCTGGGCACGCGGAGCAGTAACGCCAGCTGGGTGAGAGCACCCAGCTCCCGAGAGCAGGGCTGGGCGAAAGCCCCGCGAGCCCACGCTGCACCAGCTTGGACTGGGCTCTCTCTCCATCTCTAGACATAAGAGGCAGATGGGATACAGCTTCAGTCATTTAATTGCTTCCTATCAAGCAGGAATCAGTATTTTAATTAACTGTGATTTATAGAAGGACAAAAAAGCACATGAAAAAATGCACTCTAAGACAGCAGACTTTATCTTCTATAAAAATATTCATGCTTAAACCAACACACATCTGAGTACGAGGCTCCTGGCTAACCCGGCGCTGTTGGCACAGGGCAAAGTCTAATCACTGATTTTTTCTTTCTTACTGTGGAATTGATATGATTTTTTTACCCAAATTTGTCGAGGTTACCAACAAATCCAAACCCACACAGCAGCGTTCATCTTCTCTGCTGCCTTCCGAGATTCAATTGTTATTCTCCTGCTGCTTGTGCCATCCGAAGGGGCAAAGCTTTCTGCGTGTTAAAGGATCTGGAGTTGCCCTACACGGGGTGATTCAGCAGGCAAGCCTGGCACCTTTCTTAACTACGGAGGCAAGATGGGATGTTTTATAAAAAAAAGCAGGTCAGAAAAGGGCAATGCGTCTCATTGAATTTAGCAGCGTCATTAATTCTGTAACTGATGTGTCTGACCTGGAACACTTTCCATTTCTGCTTTTAAATCCCTGTGTTCAAATCCTTGCCTTTCCTGCGGCCCCACACACTGGTGGTATGTAACATTAACTCACCCGAGAGCTAAAGACTGTATGACTAGAAATGTTAATGGCGCCGCGTAATGCATATTTCATCTGCTAATTCCACCCAAGCAGATATAAATTACACATGCAGTTACCAGCTTCCATCTGCTGATGAAAGAGATGGGCTAATGCACATTGGAAATCATATGCAGTTTCCAGCACTAAGAACAACTTGCATGAATAGCGTTATTCAAGGAAGCAATTCTTAATGTGATTAATTACTGAAGGTATGAGGGCCTTCATTATGCAAATGGAAACTGTCATAAAATAGAGAGTTTGCGAGTCTTGGAGGCAGCCTCTGTTTCCAAAAAATGCATCTTCCTCATTAACAAAGAGCAGAAGGGCCAGGCTGGAGCCAGGACACGCTCCCCGCCACGATACGTTCGCTGCTGTGCGGTTGTATTAAGGGAAATCAAGGCAGAGGCTCTCGAGGGTTTGGAAAGAGGAATATCTCAGTGCTCCCAGTCGCTGCTGGGTACGTACTTTGTGTGCCCAAAGGAAGCCGCCACAGGCTTGGGAACGGACGACTGTTCCTGCGGCTGTAAATCCTCCAGCCAGCCCTTAGCCTGCCGTCCTGCCCCAGCCTCCCCTCGCCCTGGCCGCAGCCTGGCAGGCTGCAGGATGTATGTGTCCATAAACAACCCACAACAAAAACCGGCCCCAGCCCCTTCCCAAACCTCGCCCGCCAGCCGGACACAGGGAGCATGGCAATGAGGAGGTGGAAATCTGCTCGGCTCTGTTCCCCCGACAGACCGGCTCTGAGAGCGTCTCCCAGCACGACCCACCGGTCCCCGCTCCCAGTCCCGGGCTGGCGTGTGGCCGCATCCCTCCCACTGCAGCACGCAATCTCTGATGCCATATGGGTGCCGTTTTAGGAATTAAAGCCATGACAAATCCAAGTATTTCCAGTTCAGGAATGTTATTAATTTCAAACCGCACTGACCCGCGCAGCGCGAGGACGCGGCGTTATCTCCACTGCTGTTTGAATTAACCGATGCTCAAAGCGCTGCTGCCTGGAACCGATGCTACAGGAAACTCCTGCGCTCTTCTCCCAGCAAGTGCAGCTCAGCGCGGCGCTGCGTGCCGCCTCGGAGCAGCCAAATGAGCGCTGGCCATTCCCACACCCTTCCGCACCGCGTCGCACCTTCCCGTGCCAGCCCTGCCAGGCAGCGGCATTGCCACCGGTCAGCCCCAGCCGCTCCCGCGCGGCCTCCGGCTGGAAACCGCTGGGTTATGGCCCTTCCTTTGTTCGTCTTGGGAAGCATGTGCCTGTCTGAATCCTCTGAACTCCCAGTGCCCGGCGGCGGGGCACACGCTCCCGGGGACGCGGCGGGGTGAATGCGGCCGGGCATAGTCTGGGGCTGTGCTGCAGTAACTGGGCAACACGGACACAAAAGCGACGCAGGAAGTGGTGGAATCCAGGAGTGCACCTCCTGCCCAGTGGAAAAATGAGAATTTATGATCCTTGGAAACATAAAACTGTTCAGTGGAAAGCAGAAACCGAAGGGGGAGTACAATAGGCAAGGAGAATGCTGGCAACAAACCCAAAGTCTTTTTTTCTCATTTAAATCAGCTCCTTCCCCATCCAAGAAACTCTCTGTAGATACCGCAGCCTGTTCCCCACGCCGTGAGCGAAGGGAGGCCGAGGAGCTACCAAGGCCCTGCCGGGTTTCTGGGAGTCCCTGGAAGGGCAGCAAGGAAATGTGACCACAGCTCACGGCATAGGGTTTATTTATTTATCCCTAGTCCCATGCTGCGGCAGCGGTGCTCGCCGCCTGCGGAGCCAGGCAGGACCCCAAGTTCTCCAACAACACAGGACAGTGTTTGCAGGTTTGTGCTCCAGCCCTGGAGCTGGGGCTGGGGTGCTGGGACGTGGCTTCAGCACCACGGGATAGACTAGCCACAGATGATTTATTGATAGGGTTCCTGCGGCCAGGCTGGAGCTGGTGCCCCATGCGTGGCGGCTCTGAGGATGCTGCTCGGGTGCAGAAGCTGGAGACAACTTGTCACATAGCTGCGAGGAAAGGGTTAACGGGAAAATCCACTCCATGTGCTCAAAATGTCCCCAGCAGACCACTTCTAAAGTAAACTAAATCATCTGCTTCCCAGCACTGGCTTGGTCAGGCAGACGGGTAATTGCTCTTGGAGAGCTGGGAAGTGGAAGCAGAGGTAGTTGTATGGTCAGGCAAGGCGCAGCAGACGGACCCCGGGGTTATGAAGTCCCAGCACGGCTCTAGCTGGAGGACAGCCCTCCTGCTCCAAAGCCTCCCACCAAGCCCAGCTGCCTAGCTGGGACCATCTCTTGGAGACCTGTGCTGACACCTCCAACTCCTCCCACTTTGGCCACTTCACAGTGACCACCTGTGAAGAGCTGTTGATGGTCCTGACCAGTCTCACCTGGAGCCCCCATCCACACCCACTCCCATGGGCATGGGGCTCCATTTAAGCTCAGCTCTGGGCCTTCAACTCCTTCCTGAGCTCCAGTGTTGGTCTCCAGCTCAGCCACAGCCATGGCTGGCCATGGACCTGCTGATCCCAACCTAAAGACTGACTTCCCAGCTTGGCCTCAGATCTGTCCCAACAGCACAGACCTGCCTGATCATCTGGACTCTTGGTTGAACCTGGCTACTACCCAAGGTCTGCTCTGCTCATCTCATCTCGCTCAGGTATGACGGGATGGGGCCCTGGCCCTGCCAGCCATGCTATCGTGGTTGGCTCCCAGCTCCTCCTTGCTGGGGGAGCAAAGTCACCCCTGCTGCTCCCTGACCCAGGGTTGTGTGTGGCCCCTGGCAGCTGCCAGGGTGCAGGGGGTGCAGAAGCACCTCAACAACAAGGGGCCTGTTTGCCAAACCCTTCACTAATGCCCAACTCGGTGGTCTGCCCCTCACTGCAACTAGAGCTGAGCAGTGCTGTGGGTTGAGGGGGGGATGAAAGGCAATGGAGGAAATTGCAAAAACCTGAATCAATAAGGTTTATTTGCGAAATTATTTGCGTTTCTGGAGTCTCCCATTTGGCATTGTCAGCACTGTTTTAACTGGTCTAATCTGCAGGTCCTCTTGGACCTGTGCCCCACAACCCCTCCGCTGGCACGAGGGCTCCTCAGCTGACTCCCAGCTCAGCTCATGGCCGCAGCTCCATGAGTGGCTTCTTGGAAGTTGCTGGTAACTGGGAAAGGCCACGCGGGCTCAGCCCACTTCTCCTTGTGCTGCCTCTGGCTGTGTTCCAGCTTGCTGCAGAGATGCAGGTGTTTTCTGTCTCTCTTTGGGATGCTCTTTAGAGGACAGAGGCTCTGGAAGAGGTGACTCCAGGAATGCTGGGCATGCCGGGCCTGGCTGCCTCCTGCTAACTCCTGTTTTGGCTTTGGAGAGGCTCTGGGGTGATACGTGTGGGTGAAGCCACAACAGTGCTTGGGGTCTAAGGGGAAAAAATAGTCCTTTAGGAAGCAGTACCAGTGGAGCAAAGAGTGGTCTGAGTTACACCCACGGGGCAGAGCAGAGCTGCTGGGGAGACCAGCACTGGCAGTGGCTCTTTAATTAGTCTCTTCCACCTCTGAAAACACGCAGACTGTTCTGGAACAAAGCTTCTTTGCCTGCTTTTAAAAAAGGGTGGCATAAAAGCAGCCTTTTTGTTGCCTCCTCCCCGTTAGAGACACCGCGATGCGGCTGAGCTCCAGCCCCAGAGGCACAAGTGGTCCAGCACAAGGTGACATCATCTGCCCTTCGGTGCCACTCTGACAAAAGCACCATTGTGTGACTGTCACTTCCAGGAACCCCCGCTGTCCCCAGGTTTAATAAGGAGCTTTCCCACACGCTGCCCTTCAGTCCCTGTCTCTCCAGGGCAGGCCAACCCCAGCTCACAGGGAATCTGGGTTTTATTTTCCTCCCTACCTCTATTCACTTTGCAGGAGAAAACAAATTACCTTTTCTGTCTGCAGTGCTTTGGATGATTAATTAGTTTCTGTAATGAAGTAGTGTCTTGGGACCCCACCCCAGAAGAGCCTCATGTACCAAGCTCTGGAACATGAAAATGGTCCCTACCTCGAAGAGCTGCTAGGTTACTGCAGATAAAAAGTGCTCATTTCATTAGAAGCAGGTCAGATTCACCTGAAATAACCCTTAGGAGTGAAACTGCAATTATACACTGCGATCCCTTCAAGTAATTCTGTATTTCCCTATAAACATCAGTGGCAAGAGGCCCTGCAGAGAAGGTCCTGTTTTTGTACACATGATGTTTCATATCCCAGTTGCCCTCCAGGCTGGTATGCAGGACAAGAGGCAAGTTAGGAGATTGAATTTTTCTAAACCTTGTTCATCAATGTTCAAAGAACAAAGCTCAGAAGAGCAGGAGCCAGGACTCTGCGGCAGGCTCAGAGCTCCATGAAAAAGCCTCAGACCCCCTACGTGGCTGTGGGAAGGTAACGGAGTATTTTATGTGTCGGTTTCTCATCCACAAAGCAAGGATGTTCATTTTCTACTCCATTCACTCAGTTGTTCTGGTTACAGCCAGGCCCCTGCTAAGTGACAGCTACCCAGCACCCAGCCAGCATGGCCAGGCCACCCGAAACTGCTCGGATAGACACGAACAGGGAGCAGCTGAGGATTTCTGCTGCTCATTCCAAAATCCCTATTGTACATTCAGTCCCTTCCCACCCTCCCCGTGAGCCCGACAGGCTGCTAAGGCAGCGGCACATCGGCGAGCCATGTGAGCCTGGCAGCGCCGGAGATGCTCCTTGCTCGAGTCTCGGTGCTGCGGCTGAGCTGTGCGGAGAGGAGCCGATGCCCTCACGGAAGCAGGAGGGGCAGATGGGATGGGGTGATGGACAGGATGGCTTTGCTCTCTGGGAGCTGCTGTTTATTGCTTGTTTAGAGAGAGGGTAAAAATCAAAAGCCAATTTTTAGTTCTGCTGTGGTTCTTTGCGGGAGAGTTTGTGACAGCTGTTCTCCAGGGAGCAGAGCACCCATTCAGGTTGTGAGCAGTTGATGGCCACGGGAGCTGGGCAGGACCCATGGCGGTGCAGGTGGAGGGAGCTGCAGTGCATGGGGTGGGGTTCCAGGGGTGCAGAAGGCAGAGGAGAGAAGGCCCATGTGCCCAAACCAGTAACTAAGTCAACCCAGCCCCTGCTCGTGAGAGGGGCAGGGGTGACTTGCCATGGTTCTCCATTTCCAGCACTCGTGCTGCTCTGCAGCTGGGAGAAACCGTGTGGCTGCAGCCTCCTCCTTAAAGCCTCTGACTTCAGGATGCAGAGGAGAGTGATGTCCACCCAGGGCGGATACTTATCCAGAGGAGGAGGAATCCTGGAATTGCTTTTAGAGAACAATCTGGAGAACCTACATCTGCATGACTAACACCTGCTTTTGGTAAATGCTGCAGGGAGGGACCATCTTCTGGCTTCTAACTTGCTATCACACCCCATATGCATCCTTGGGTGCTGTCCTACAGCTCTGTCTTCTGGTTTCTCCTACCCACCTACTTGAGAAATTAGCATTTTCTCTGCTACAGCAGAGGTGGGAAGCTGGACTTGGCACCTCTATCTTTGAGCAAGCAGAATTCAAGCTAGAATGATGACTTGATCTCCATTTGCATTCAGAAATGGCACTTGATCGCAAACTAGAGCAGAATGAAGACGGGAGGGATGCTGAGTGGCTGAGGGAGCTGCTACATGTGGGCCAGGTTTCGTGCCTCGTTTGCTGGGTGCAGCCAGGCTTCCTTCTCTTCCATGGCAGAGAGCTCTTTGCTAGCTCAAGCCCTGGGTGTAGCTGAACCCTTTCAGTGCCAGCGACTTTCATGAACAGCCTTGCTATGTACTGGTTTGCAACAGCCAGGGACTGAAATAATCTGCTTTATTCCCAGGCAAGGAGACTTTTCTGTGCAGCTGTTAATTCTATCGATCTCCAACTGTTCCACTGTCTTTTGAAATCTGCCCAAGAGCTCTTGTATCATGCACGTTTCTGGAATATGGCAAAAGCAGAGTCAGAAGGGAGCCCACCTCTCTCCTGCCAGGCTGCCCCTGGGCAGATGTTCATCCCACACAGGTATTACCCAGATGTGAAGACCTGAGCAGAGCCAGGCACAGCACGGCTGGCATGCTGCTTCTCACTAAGTGCTCCTTGGTTAGAAATTATTGAAGGCTAATAAAATAACCCTTCTCTGTGGCAATCCTTAAATCTAAAGGGAGGTCTCTGGGTTTTCCTTAAATTGTCCATAAAATCTTACTCAAAGTTGGAAATGAGACTGTTACTGTAAGAGAAAATTCAACACTATTTGTGTCATTTCCAAAACCGCAGAATATTAAGCAGTTCAAGGACTCTGTTAGCCTCAGGGGAGCTACAGAGGTTAGTGAATCACGATGAGAGAAACAGCCTGAGTTCAGATAGTGGGAATTCTGGATACAGAGGGTTTTACAGTATTGGTATTTTTGTCACAGGGGTCTTGTCATCAAAACTGTACCAGAGCATCAGAGCCGAGTGCCAAGGCAGAGGCAAGCAGCCTGGGCTGGGCTTTCAGGCTCTTGGACAAGGGGCAACTGGATGATTTGTTTTGCAGCTGTGGTGCTGGGCAGTGTATGTGCCCAGGTCTCTGGAAGGGGAACACCAGGCTCCTCAGCTGGGTAAACAGCTACTTCATAGATGGGTAAGTAAAGATGAAAGACTTGTTACAGACAGCCACAAAAGCAGCTAAAAAGAGTGGGAACTCACCTGGGTGTGCCCTGTTCACACTGCAACTATAGCTATGATGTGCTGTAGTTCCCCTGCTCAGCAGTTCCCAGCAGCCACCCTTGGTGCTGATGCTCTTTTCCACTTTCCTACTGCCTGCTCTGCTCCCCAGTGCCATTCCTGGTGTCCCTGGGCTGGCAGTGGTGTCAGCAGCCAGGTGTGGAGCTGTGGACATTAACGTGTCCTGCTCTGACTGCCTACAGGTCAATGATTACCCACAAACAGTGTTCCTGCCCTTGGCTTGGACGCAAGGAAGCGAGACCGGTGGGAGACCGACATTGCCCTGGGGGGCAACAACGGGAAAAGAAGCCAATGTGCCTGGGCTGGAGGGTTGGGCCTCATAATCATTAATGGCAGGAGCACAGGCTGCAGCAGGACTGAACTGGTCCACGATGGCTTGGGATCACTGAACCTTAGTGTTCTGTGAAGCGTGTGTGGCTCTGCAGCAGGTACTCATGGCAGACACCAGCACTGGGGCCAGTTCTACCACAGGACCCATGTGCCTGAGGAGCAGCTGTGTCCCTTACCCTCCTGGAGCCAGCTGTCCTGGCATCGCACTGCATCTACTCTCAACATGACTCACTGCTCTTCTTCCTGTGACAAAAATAATTTGTTTTTAGAAAGAAAACCCTGGAGCTCAGAGGGTTTGGTGGGATTCCTGGGGGCACGCTGCACCTGGTGTGCAGGCAGTGGGGTGATTCGGAGCCTGGCTGGCGATGCTCTCTGCAATGCAAGGGACCATATCTCCCCCCAGCAGACCCACTGTGTGGCAGTATCCTGGCAGCAGAGTGACAGAAGGATGGAGAAAGGGGGAAGTGACTCAGGTGTCCTGAAAACAGTCAGGTGGTTGCCAATTAGTCCAAATAACCCATCTGTCCTAGCAAAAAGCCATTTAAGAGAATGTCTAATCACTGCTACAGGAAAGAAAGAAAACCATTCTGTAACGCCTTTGAAAAATCCCTGCTCCCTCATCAAAGTACCCTTCCCTCCAGGGACCTGTTCAAGATTTTTATTCTGTAGATTTATCATAGAGCTATTTGGTCAAAACATGAAGTGGCTTGTCAAAGCATTATGTTAAGTAGCACCAATTCTGTTTGCCTTCAGGCCCCATTTAGTACAGAGCAAAAGCAGAATGAAGAAAGCAAGTGTAGAACCAAGCTATTGTTAGCAAATCTCATTTTACTAGGCAGAATTTTGCTTTGTGGTCATGGTCCCTCAGAGTCTCCTGATCCATAAAGTACAAAAGACCCTTGCATTGGACAAAATCAAGACAGCATCTACAAAGGCATGTGCTGTTTTGGCACTGGGTCTAGCCTTCCTCTTGTGTCCCGTGCAGACACTCTTAACTTAAGAACCAGAAAGTCTGAGGCCAAAGCATGAGGTTACAACCATAGCTACAAGCTGATTTTTTTTTTTTAATTTTTCCCTGCATGTAGATAGCTTCACCCATGGGACAAGTTTAGATGTTTGTATTTTCATGGACCTTTCTGTTTTGTTCCTGTTCCTGAAATACGTCAACCTGCTCTAACGGCAGTCGAGGTGCGCGCTCGTATTAGCGGCACAAGGAGGGTCTCTGCCCCACCAGCGTAGCAAAGGTGCTCCACACCATGGCAAGCCCAGCCTCTGTGCCCTTGCCCATGCAGTTGTCACTTGGATTAAGGCACCTCCTTGTTAACGAGCTAATCCAATGTGCTCGCTACTGCTCTGGTTGCCATCTCAATTATGTTTTTTCAGACACCAATAAAGAAGCGGCTTTGAGTCGTGGCTGATTGTTCTGCACCAGAATGTAATTTGAAAGCCATTATATTTCATCTCTGTAATACTCTACAACCAGTAACATAATTGTTGAAAAAGCTGCTTTATTTCAAACCAGATAAAAGCTTTGCAGCGATCTCAGACACTGATATTTTAGCTAGTGAAATAAAATGCTTCAGCAATATAATGATAATACTGTTAAAGCCACTTTATTTTACAATTAAAAGGTACCTGCCTTATTGCCAAGATTTAGCATCGGACAAAAAGCTCTGTCTTGTTCTATTTAACACCAGTGTTTTAATTTAGCTTTTATCTGTTTAACTGCTGCTTTTATTAGCCTTCAGCTAAACTCCAATCCATCATGACTCTTATGCAAAACAATACTAATATGCCTCACTAGTTCCGCCCCCTCGTTGGAGAAGCCATCCAGTTTTCTGTACTGAGGAAGGCATTAAAAGGTCGCTGTTGCTTGGAGATGACACATTTCCCTGACTGATCCCTCCATCCATCTGTTATCAATCATACACAGCACACGTCCTGAACAGGGTATAAGAGCTGAAGCATCTATAATCAACAGTAACTTGTCAAAAATTAGGTCATAGCACGTGGCTACTGAAAAAGCTCTAAGGTGTCTTCTGTTACAGTGGCTTGTATTTACACCTAGACCAGTCCCCACTCATTCCAGCTCAGAAGTGAAGTGGCAGAAGGGTCCCAAGGTGGTTTAGGGTTGGAGAGGAGCAGGGTGGAAACCTGCAAGAGATTGTAAGACAGCGGGGCGGCTCTATGGCACAGTGAGACATCCCCAAGCAGTGGGCAAAAGGCTGGATTCTCATGGAATCTGAGGTGTTTATTCTTCTCCTCCCACTCAAGACATACAAGCAGCAGTAGTCAGTTCTCCACCATAGCCACACAATGCTGCCTAGAAACACTGTGCATGATGCCACTGCAAAAACATCTCGTTAAGAGCCTCCTCCCTTTGCGTGATGATAATACAAAGAGCAGAAACTGGACCAAACAAGCCTAGGTTAGTCTGAGACATGGCAGACTCAATTCTTCCAGAAAATCAGCTTCCACATTTTTAAAGCCCTTTCTTCAGTTTATGAAAATTAAATTTTCTGTAAGGCTAGTAAAGCAGCATATGCATGAAGCACACCTGAGCCTGCCAAGGCAACCATGGACTTGAGAACATATGTAGAGAGACCTAAGGAGGTGCACCTGCATCACCCACCCCTCCCTTGGGCTTCCATGGCAAGGGACCTCTAGGAGATACAGTCCCACCTGGCATTTTGGCTAATTAGGGCTGCAGGGCTGTCATCTCCTAATGTGTCGTGGCTTCCCCTCCCAAGGGCATCTCTGTCAGATCTGTTATCTTCTTACAGACCAGCAAACTGACTGTGGGAACCAAGCTTGCGGGCCGTTTGTGGTGTGGAACGGTAGAACGCTTTTCAGTAGAGCAGGGCATTGAACAGTAGTAGTTTCAGTGCTGCCTGCCCTTGTCAGACCCACTCACTAGTCCTCTGGTGTGGGAGAGGGCAAAGAATCTGCTCAGGGGCCTGGGTAGTGAAGCTCCAGAGAATGAGCAATAGGAAGGGATGCAAAACCCACTGTATCATGAAAACGGGCAAACCTGTGTGTGTGGGCACACCAGAGACCCCTGCAGAGCTGCTGCCTAGATGCTAATTAGAGCGTTCAGATCTAAGGATCTTTGTCTCCACACCCGGATCTCCTTCTCTTGGGCAGGAGGAGGTAAGAGGCTCCCTGGCATGGCTCAGGGACGACCCTTGGAGCACATGGCAGGATTCCTCTGCCTCCCAGGAAGCCCAGCCTGATCCCCATCCCTGTGCAGAAGACTCTGCTATAGCTGCAACAAATAGAGGAAAACAAACTAATGAGGCATTAGGGCTAAACTTAGCTGCAATTAACACTTAATTACCATCCTGAAAACACTTGCTCTATTTTGCCAGGGCCTGGAAAGGTAAAACCAATTAGCTTAATCTTGTATGGTAGAAACCTTAGACTGCCTCAGATGCCTGTCATGGATGGGACCCTAGGAGCAACTGGTGTTTCTGAGACCACAGTGCCTGGAGCTGAGCAGTCCTGCAAGTGGGTCAGGTAAGGGGACACATTCTAGCTTGGGGCACTGGTGCTGGGGAAGAGAAGGGCTGTAGGGTAAGGATGCCTTGAGCCAAGTCATCCCCTCTGCTCTGGATGCCCTCGTGCCAATCTCAGCTTTCCTAGCCTGCCTGTCTGGGAGACTGTGCTTCTCTGTGTCTGTAGCTTTGCTGTGTTGACTGGTATCCTGCCTTAGTAAAGCAGATGGCAGGTAACGTCGCAGGCAGAGGTGTGTGGGCTGCTGCAGAGGGAGACAGCAGTACAGAAAGATCCAGTGAGTAGGCAGAGGACACAAAGCCACCCACGATCGCCTTTAAATCTCCTTCCAAGTCACTAGTGCAAATTCCTCTTTTTTTTTTTTTTGTGGTAGACTTGTAGGTTCTGCTGAGGATTGACTATAGTCTGATCCTGTACTGCCTGCGTGAAGCTGCATGAGCCTTTCTTAGGCCTCTGCTTTAGAGAGGAGCCAAAGCTGACACCAGACTTTCTGCAAGACATATCAGAGCAAGTTTGTACGCGCTCATGTGTGCTTGGTGTGGATACCTAAACCACTGCTCTCTCCTGTAGGCTCTAACGTGGATCAGCATAAACGACCCTTGCACTGTTTTTCAGAGAAGCAGGGAAGATATCCTAGAAAGAGATGCTCTCTTGGAGCATACTTTGGGGTAAACACATTGTCCTTTCTGTATGGGGGAGAAAGAGGAAGAGAAATGTATAGTCTCGGGGAAGCTTGTCTCTCTGAAGTCCTCCTCTCATCCTCCCATAAGGTCTGCTGCCTGCTTGTCGGTATAAACATTGATTGGACCCATGACTGCAGCGTGGGACTATCTTCTACAGTACTGTTCCTCATGTGATCTAGGGAATGTCACTAAGTGATGACAGTATTTATTTAAAGGCCTTAGGCAAACTGACATGGCCCAGCTCTCCTGTCTCTAAAGCCTCTAGTAACTGAGACTTGGTTACCAACATGGACCATTTCCCCACCACCACCGTGTTCTATCAGCTATGTCTTTAACTGGCTGAGGCGGTGCTAGCACTCTGGGGTAGACATGAGACACTTGTGGTTTACACTCTTACCATGCAACTGTCACCTGTAAATGAAAGGAAGGTATATGGCATTCTGAGAACTAAAGAAAGGTCCACACCAGTCTGAAGACTGCTGAAATATTTTAAGATGCTAGGATTGTTTTCTTTTACAGCCCAGGGCTGTCATTAGCTGAGTATTTGGACACTCTTCCAAAGAGGCTGAAAGGAAAAGCCCTCCAGGAATTGCAGCAGAACAAACTCCCATCCAACAACAACAGATCCTGGCGTGCAGCTACGAGGTCTATACCAGGGCAAGCGCTCCAACAGTTTGCACTTCCACATTTGAGTCTGTGCTTCAGCTGCAGCAAACCAAATAGCTTCATTATAGTGGGAGAGGCTGCAAAGACTAACCAAGAAACCCAGCAGCTGGGAGCTCAGCTTCTATCTTTTTTTAGTACTGATCACAACTCCAGCTCAGATTAACATGGAGCTGGCAGGAAAACTTAGCTCTGAGCATAAGAACTCAGGAAGAGCTTATAGGCAGAATATATCAGAGGAATCATCTATGCAGCAGTTATCTGGGTGAGCTTCTCTTCTGTGTTAAGACGACTATCTGCTTGGGAGAACTGAAGGAACTGTGTTCTAGAAGAATCTCATCAACAAGTCTATTAAACATCTCTACCTCTGAAGTCTGCCACACAGTGATAAATTAAACTGAGATGGCTGAAGACAGTCACCCTGCCCTCTGCCAGCTGTCCACCTGGTTCCTCTCGTCCTGTAGCAAGAGCAGATAAATTACATCCATATTTGCTCCTGAACCATTGCAATTTACAGCCTGGCATGACTCTGTGTGAGCTGCCGTGTGAAGCCAGCCCAGCTATCAGACTGGGAGCCACTGGGGCGCAGGAGAGGCAGGTTTCGTGCGGCTGTCCCTGCCGCCTCTGCTTCACAAAGTCGCACTGTAGGATTGCAACTTTTACTCATCCTGATTTAAACTGATGTCATGTCACACTTCAACACTACCAGCTGATACGTGGCAGTCGATACGACTTACAGCGTGGCTAGATTGCACCTCCTCCCTAGAATACCATGTGGAGAAAATGTGAAGTGTTGAGGCTCCGCTTAAGAGCGTGGATGCAGCAAGAATGATCAGGGTAAGAGGGAGGCTGAAGTGAGAAACTGATTCTCATGCCAAGGAGAACTCGGGCATTTCTGATATATCTTGCGTCAAGATTTATAAATGTTTCTGCCTCTCTGGCACGCTGGCCTCTGGGGAAAAAGACTTCTCAATTAAATTAAGCCTTAAGAAATGTGGAGGTAACAAAAGAAACACATCAGTCTGGATGCCTGCCTCCTGTTTGTTCATCCTGGTGCTTGGATGGGCACAGCACCACTTGGCTGTTCCCTTACGAAAAGATTAAATAATCCAACATCTGGCTCCTTTCTGAGTGTTAATGCCTGCATAGGTCCAAGCTAGACCTTCCAAACAGACCTGAAATTTCTAGGCTTCGTAGAATCTCATGTGCAAATTCCAGGGAAACTGATTCTGTGCCTTAAAGGTAATTAAATAGAGTGACTTGGAGAATTGCTGGCAGAGGCTGCCAGTGGGGATGACAGGTTTTGACACTTACTCCTACCATGTCCTTGTACAAGTCTCCACTCAAAATAGCAGCGTTTCACTCGGGCTGCTGACTGGCTGTGAAGTGCTGGATGAGGGCAGTGCTGCTCCAGGAAGGTAAGAGCTGACTCTTTCTCCTCTGGTCAACGTCAGCTCTGGGGAATGGACGCAGGACATGTTGTGATGTTAACCCTTCACATAAAGCCATCCATTCCCTGGTCTCCCAGGGCAAGATTTCCCAAGCAACCTCAGGAGCTTCAGGGAAATGTTTTGTGTGTTTTACAAAACTCATCTTCATCCCTAGGCCTGTGCCCATAGGCAAAGCTCTCCTGTTACTGTTTCAGTGTTGTGTGGGCTCCACAACCTCTTTCCTCTTAACTTTGGTGAGAACCTTCACCTGACCAAGGGGAGAACTTGACTATTTAGTTCACTAACAGGCAGGCAGGAGTAGTGTGTCCAGGGAAAGGGTGACCCTGCTGAACTAGGGAGCTCTTTGGGCCCTTGAGAAGGACTTCTGCATCCTTCACATTAGCTGCCACTTGGCTTCTGCAGGAGGAAAAATCTTGTGTTGTACATGAGCTCTCTAGAATGCTGAGAAGGCTCAAATATCTGCAGATGAAGCCACTTCATCAGAAAGCCAGCTCTACCAGAATGCTGCCTCCGAATGCAGGAGCTCGAGCGGGTGCTGGCAGACACCCGGGCCAGGCTGGCCTCGGGCAGCAGGAGGCAGCAGATGCAGCGTGTCGCTTCTCCCCGGGAGGTGGAGGAACACCTGCCTGCACTGGGTGCTTGGAGCTGCTCAACGACCTGGGCTCTCATAAACAGCAACTTGACGTGCCTGTCAGAGCACAGTGTACTTATTCAAGTCGGAAAATAATTTCATCACCTCCCCTGCCAGGGCTAGAGGAGGTAGAAGGGATTATTTTGAACTCTGATGATCATATAATAACATGGCAGCTGTACGCAGCTAATAATCCACTGGGAGGATTAGCAAACTTGAAGTTGTCTAGCTCTGCATAATGGGAAGCTAAGAACAGCAGCTTCCCTGTTCTACCTATTGCATTTGCATTCCCTCCAGTGGAAGCATAGAACATGATGAGACAAGGTTTCCCAGTCTGTTATGAAATGGGGATCTAATGTGTGACTAATGGAGTATTGCTGGCAATTCTACAAGCATCCATTCAGTCAGAATACGGATTTAAGCTTTACTATGAGAGCGCATCTTAAATACCTACTGCAGAAGAGCAGACCACAATTTCAGCAGATTTATGTTAAAACGTGTCATTTGAGACTCTCTGGGAGTAAAGTCCTACAGCCTGTGTGCTCTGCATGTCCTGAAGACTGCGAGCAGACCGCTCTGCTCATGCGTGGAGAATACCACTGAACTCCTCCCGGGTCTCCTGGCATAATTCGCATGGAGCTGGCAAAAGAGCCCAGTAGAAAACACAGGACAGTAAAATGCCAAGGAGAAGACTTAGCAACTGGAGTTGCTACTTTTCTTACCACCCTCTCTCTCCCCCCACACTCTAAGGACAACTTTGAGGGCTAGGTAGCTCAAGGTTTCTTCCCTGGGGCGAGCGCTTTTAATCACGGACTGGAGACCAGAACCAGCAGCAGGAAGGCAGTTTCAGAGCCTGTATCAATTTACTAATGAATAACTAGTGTGACGAGGTCTGTCAGTGCCTGGAAAAATACAGGGCTGTGACTCCTCATCCTCCTCCCAGGTCCCCTTCTGGAGTGGCAGAAGCCGTGAGTAACAGCCTGGCGGCACTTTGGGCTGGCTCCGTCACCGACTGCTCCAGCGATGGCTCACGCTGCCTCCTCCCATGTCACAGGGCGTAGGAAATGTTGTGCTAGGGCTTGTACTGCGTGACTTTTCTCTTCTGCTCCACTAGAGAATTCCAGTGGAACACTGGAGTGCACAAAGGATGAAAGCCTCAGCACTTGGCAGGGCTGCAGGACCTTTCTCGCTCTTGCAGTGCAAACAGGCACTACCACTCACAATAAGATGGTAGCAAAATACTAGTTTCCATCAACAGCTTCTTCCAGTGTTTCCTCCCAGTTGCAACTGGTGCTGCTGAGAGTCCATGGGAAAAACTCTAGTATAGACAAGGCCTCTGCAGGCAAATGAAGGCTACATAAATAACTCCCATCTTTCCTCAGTTCCTAGGTTGTGTACTCTATGCACTAGAGTTCTCTTCAAAGACCTCCCAGTTCATTCTTTATGCTCTAATTAAGGATCAGTGCCAATTAACTATCTTCAATAGAGGAGCATCTTCCGCTCAGCAGCCAGGAAGTGTCTGAATAAGATCCTGCTGTACAATATGCACATGAAAAGGGAAGCCCTCCCTTTCTGGAAAGGGTTTCCAAGATTAAAAACCCAGTATAGGATACAGGATGCCTACTTTAAAAATATTGTGTTATAGGATTAACTGATGGCATTCATGAATGCAGAGTGGTTTCTTACATGCCTCACATAGCACCCAAGCGTGTTATTGCACCGCCAAGACTCTGAGCTAGATACCATCATGGCAACAGCTGGTGAGAAAACAGAACACAACACTTTCTGGAAACTGATATTAAATTACTGTCTGATTTTTCTTGCAAGGGTGTTATCCAGTCAAAGATCAGCAAAAGTGCAGCATGGAATCTGATATTGATTGAGATCAAAAATTACCAACAGTTATGCCAGCATCTAAACTGCCCTGGTAGTCCTCACCTATTGCTTTTGCTTCCTGTAGATGTTCACCTGATCCATAAATAACCAGGCAATTTAGGTTGCTGCTGCACTCTGTTCCAAGCACGAGCCGGGCTAATAGTCTGAGCAGGCAAAGGAAGGGGAATGTCATTTCTGAGCTTGGCTGGAGATGAATACATCAGCTCCCCAGCCAGTTACAGGCTAAGTTTAAAAAGTGCTATTCTAAATGAAAATTAGATGGTTAAACACTGTGGGGGGAAGGGGGGAAATAGGATAATCCCTTCAAAGCTTTAAATGGAAGATTCTCAAACCTGCTTCAGCTGATTTGAGACATACGAACAGCCTCAGAATTAAGACCGCGGCAAAACTTCAGCCAGGCACAACAGCTGCACTGCCTTTTGGGGCAGATAGACTTGAACTGGTTATACAGGAAGCAGACGTAAGCTAGCCACCCTGCTCATCGTGGCTAAATCTGGTGACCGTTCACAGGCTGTTCTGAAGAATAAAAGGCTAGAGGAGGAAGAGCGCAGACTTGATGATGAGAAACAGGAACCGTAAAACTGTATTGGAGGACGAGGGAAAGCAGCAAATTATTCCGTGAGCAGCAGAATCCACAAGGTCTAGTCTGATGGGATTTACATCCATAACATCTGCCAGGCCACCGATATTTCAATATATAATAACATAATATATTTGGAACTGTCAATGAATTCGAGTGCTTTTGTGGAGCAGATTGTGTACATCTCATTTTTCACAGACAAAAAAAACTGAACAAGCTAAATAAATCTCTTATGTTAAAGGAGAATCCCTATGCCTGCTCAGCAGAGACTGGGGTTTTATGTTTGAGTTTCGCTAACTGATCCCTTTGGGTCTACCCTAATATGCCTTGGGAATTTCTGGAGAAGCTTGTTACAATCCTGATTGTGCTGAGATTTGAGGTCCAGACAGGAAGGGGGGTCATGCGGAACAGCACACTGCGACCAAGTCACCCCAGTGAACGTGACCTTTTATTTCATGTGGGGTTCAGCTCTTTTGAACTTACCCGAATCCTCCTCATGGCTGCCACAATCTCCACGCGGCTGTTGGGCCTGGGTACGTCCAAGCTACCGATGTACTGCAAGACACAACAGGGAGATGTCTGTAAAGAATGCACAAGTTAATGGTGTAGGTTTCTTCAAAACAAACCACATCTCTCATTAATTTAGTCCCTGCTTGGTTAGGCTCTTTGGACCGGGACATGATAGGAGGGAGAAGTTCATGGATTTCTAACGTTGGTGTGAATTTCTGACCTCATGCAGATTCTGGATGCACCTTTCCCAGTGCTCTGCAGAGCAGAGTCTGTGCTAATCAAGTCACAATCCTGTAGGTCTAAAAATGGGACTGTCCATCCTTTGTCATTCCTCACTGCACCTGCTTTTAAAAGACTCAAAGCTAAGAGCGCCTAAGAGATGGAAAGTTGCCAGGATGTGGAACAATCAGCTTTCCTGGAAAAGGCTCGTGATCCTGGCCTAACTTTTCAGTCTGGACCATCTTCCCTCTGGACACCATTGTCCCTGTTTGGTTGGACCAGCTCAGCTGTCTGCAAAATCCTGGTAAACCCACTCAAATCTCTGTCCCACACCAGCTGGTTTTCACCTATGCCTATGGGAGCTGCAGTCTGGCCGAGCTGCGAGCGCGGCTGCCCTCGGCATTATAAGTGTCACCCATGGCAGGGCCACAGTGCCCCGTATTTGGGGGCCAAGACGTGGGCAGCCGGCGGGTTCCCAGCCCTTCTGCCCCGACCACTTCACCCGCCCACAGCTCTCTGCAAGGTGGCTGCCCGCTCTCTCGCATGCACATGGTGTCAGTATGCTGCTGGTGCTGTGCGGGTTGCCAGGGAAGGCCTGTGGGCACACAGCTTCCTGCTGCTGGTGCTTCTCCCTCCTGTGTGCCGTTTCCTCCTCCCTTACACCGGGTTGTAACACTCACGTGCCAAAGCAGACTCTGGTTGTGCACCTGCTGCTGCGGCACGGTGGGACCTGTGACAGCACACGTGGCACAGAGGCACAGCCGCGGCGCTGCCCGCACCGCTGCCAAGCTGGGCAGGCACAAAGCTGCCAGCTCAGACTTGGGAATGAGGAAAACACGTGGTGTCCTGGACAGTCACCTCGTGTATGGAGCAAAAGGCCATTAATGTTGTAAAGTGGTGTGGCTCACAGCGCTGAGGAAAGACTGGCACGTCAAGGGCATGTTGGTAAGGGCATGAAAAATGCCATCTGAGTGAGAGGGTGAGCAGCCTGATGGGAAATGCCAGTGTCCTGCCACAGGCTGGTGCCAGGTGTTGTCCTGTGGCTCTGGCAGACAAGGGCAGGGTGCTGGACATGGCCCTGGCAGGTTCCTGGCGGGATCTGTCAGCTCCCTTGCTGTAACTCAGCCCATCTCCACGTGGCTGTCACAGGCAGGTTAGTGGGGGGCAGAAGGTGCTTTACGAAGCTTAGTGCCCCTCTCAGGAGCATCTGGTTCATGAATCAAGCCTGGTTTTTGAGAGTGTGGTTTCAAGCTGTGGGGTTTGGGTTTTTTTAGAAGTTGTTCCCCTGTGGAGAGAGAGAGAAAGGGGAGGCTAGGCAGGAGACCCCTGCAAACATTCAGGGTGATAATATACGTATCAACAGAGACAAAATACTTCCCCAAGAGCAGCCCCATAGATATCACCGATACTGACATAGTTCTGGTTTTATTCCTCTGCTGTTTCGCTTGCGACTTGCAATGGGTTTTATCTGGAAAAACTTGTACTTAATAGAGCTTTCAGAGATGAGTTCTCCTGGCTCAGTATTTACAGCTGTTTCATCTGCCTTGAAATAAGCACCACAAGCAATCTGAAAGGTCATCTGGCTTTTCTGATGCTTCTGTAAATGCCTTGGCAAAATGGCATTTTTCAGAGCAGTAAGTTCAGCTATAGCCTTTGGTAAACCACAGGAGAGTCAAACCGCTCAGACCACGAGAGCTGGAGGGCAGCAGGGAAGGGAGTGACGGAGCCAGGATTTCCCTCTGTGCCGGTGGCAAGGGCACAGCCGTATCGCTCCAGATTTGTGGTCTCTTTGGTTCGCCGGCATTTCCTTCCCCGCTCCGCGGCGGCTGTCAGCACCGTCACAGGTAACTCGGATCAATCCAGCGCAGCCGGCTGGCCTTTTGTCTGCGAACAACGGAGCTGCAGCGGGGAACAGGCCCCGCTAGCAAAGATGAATTAAAAGGTGGGGGCAGGAGGAGAGCTGGTGACTGCTGAGCCAGAAGAGATTCTCCCAAACTCCCGGCTTTGGCCTTGCTGTGGAGTCTGGGTACTCGTGCAGAGCCCTGCCAGCTCACAAAGCTCTGCACAAAGAGCCACCTTTCCACGAGTAGCTCCTACTATGGACCTCCTGAAGTTTGTCTCTGAAGATTATAGGGCAAGTCAGACAGTTTGGTATGCAGAGATTAGAGACCGAACGTGGTCAGTAAGATTGCCTGGTGCGAGACACCTGGCAGCCAGTCACAGCCTTGTCATTGCCAGAGCTGCAGCTGACTGATGTGCCCACAATGAGCGTCCTAACTGGAAGAGACAGACCGGAGCAGAACTGAGCACGCATGTTACTAAGGTAATGCAAACCCCATCTCAGACCCACACATCTTACAGCGCCTTGTCCACTCTCTGAATAGCTCTGGATGCCTGAAGCTGTCAATCTGAAGAAGCCCATTTCACTCAGTTAAAGGTACAGTTGCTTCACGTCTTTTAAAAAATCAAAATAAGGACTTTTCTTCTCCTCAGCAGTCTGTGGTGTAGCAAGTGTTAATTAAAAAAAAAAAAAAAATCAAAGATTAATTGTTTTTCTACCCTAAGAGAGAGATTTTTAAAATACATGATTAGCTGTCTATTCATATCCATTCTCTATCCTGCTTAAGTCTTACAGCTCTTTTAGCAGGAAGACCAAAACATATAAAATCCACGTTTCAAAGCTTTATTTGAATGTATATGCCCCTTCTTGCCAGCTCAGGAGGCAGCAGGCGTGAATTCCATTTCTAATGTGTGTTAGGCCACCTGCAAAGAGGGGAAGGGAACCCTAGAGTTGCTCCAGCAAAATGCAATTCTTCTTGTCAGCTGAATTATAAACCCGTTCCCTGCGCTGTCTACAGAATGTCAATTCCAATGGAGTCACTTTCGGAGAGTGACGCTGTGCTGCCAGACCGTTCTTCATGATCAATATGAAATTTCTGACAATATCAGGGTTTCCTTCTGCTACCTGAAGACCGTATGCATTTAAATGAAGACCTTGGCTGCCCAGCTTTTCATGCAGGGAACAGGTCAGATGGAACGAGGCACTAATATGGTTTTAAGCAGCACGTAACAGCCTGCTGGTTTCCAGGGGAATGCAGGGCTGTCCCCTCGCCGCGGCAGGAGCGGGGTCCTGCCCGATGGAGACAGGGCAAGCACCAGATTGAGCAGGACACGCTCGTGCATCTGGTGCAGGCGGTATCCATTGCGCTGTCGAGAGGGGTCTTTGCACATCAGTCCTCAAATGAAGCGCACAAGGCGGCTTCTAAGGATTAAACAGCTGGAAAAAAACACTGGGAAAAGAGCAAGAACCTGTTTGATTGTGACAACTAAATGTAAGGCTTTCGTAATTTATTGGTGTTTTCTTTAGAATTCCTCAGTGCTGGCACACAGTTGCGCGGGCTCGGGGCTTTTTGATGGGCAAGGCTGGACGGGGCACAGCGAGCCCGGCCTCCAGCCTGCGGTGCGCGGGCCCCGTGGCCAGCACACGGCGGCAGCGGGCCAGCACACGGCGGCAGCGGGCCAGCACACGGCGGCAGCGGGCCAGCCCGCGGGGCCCCTGCCCGGAGGGCGATCTGCAACAGGCGAGGGCGAGGAGGGCCCGGGAGTGCAGGGGGAGCCCCGGCCGCAGCCGCCGGTGCCTGGAGGGGGCGAGGGGCTCTGGCGGGCGGGGGGGCCCTGCTGCGCCCCCGACCGAGGGTCTGGCCGCCGCCCGGGGCTGGGGGAGCGCGGCCGGGGCTCACCTTGGCCTGGAAGTGGATGCCGTGCTGGAAGGCCTCCTCGTTGTGCAGCGGGACGCGGGAGTCGCAGCCATCGTCCACCAGGTTGTACCGGTTCTTCACCGGCATGGCGGCGGGCGGGCGGCCGCCTCAGGCCGCGGCCCCGCCGGGCATCCCTGCCGGCAGCGCCCGGCCCCGCGGAGCCGTGCAGCGCTCCGGGGCCGCCGGCGCCCGAGCCCGGCCGCGTTTTGAATGAGCGTCCGCGGGTGCGAGCGGGGCCCCGGCCCTCGCCGCGGCGCCATTGGCCCGAAGTTCCCTCATGTGATGCGGGGGGCGGTGGGAGCCCGCGGCCGCCCCGCCTCGGCCGGCGCCGCCGCCGGCCCCGGGGGCGCTCCGGGGACGGGCAGCGCCTCGGCGGGGCCGTGCCCGGCTGTAGCAGCGCGGAGGTTCCGCGAACCGGCCGCCGCGAGCTGCGCCGCGCACCGCCGTACCGGCTGCCGAAGAGCTGCTGCCCCGGCGCTCCGGGCCTGGCGGTGCCCGCGGTTTAGTGATGCCGGGTTCGGTATTGGCGCGGGCACCGGGTGAGCGCCGGCCGTGGCTGCCGGGTCCTGCCAGCGCCGTGCTCGGCCCCGCGGCAGGGAGCAGAGCTCCGTGGATCGGGAAGGGAGGTTTCGCCTGGCGAAGCCTTCTCTGTGGGCTTGGCAATAACACCTGGGGCGTCTTGGTGAAGTTTGGCTTATGGAGGTTTTGTCTTTGTGTCTGCGGCTGATGGTGCTTTGTTAACGCGGAGGGACAACCCCGTGTCATAAGCTCCGAGGGCACAAAAATACCAAATGCCAGTTCTCGGCTGTGGAAGTGTCCTGAGCGTGCCTTGGAGCAGGCGGTGTTGCCTTGGCTGGGAGCTGCTGCACCATGCTCCCGATGGCAGGGGTTGCGGATGGAGTCTCATCTTAATGCAATTTTTTGCTTTTTTGGACAGTGTAAGTCACATTGTATCATGTCAGCAGCACCTGCTCCCTTTCCCGTGTTAGAAATTCTAAAAAGATGGTGCACGTGATGATGTAGGATGTCGCCGCGGCCCCACACAAGAACAGCGTGCTAAAACCACCATGTATGTCCCGTGTGAACGTGACTCACAGCTCTGTTAGTACGTGCCCTCTGTCAGAAGCCGGTCACACAGCTTGTGTCCACGGACTGACTCAATACAGCGTTGGGATTTTTGCTGTGGGCACGGGATGTTACTGCTGTGCCCGTGCACTCAGTGTTCTTTCCTTCTGAGCCCTGTCTCAGGTGTGCAGGTGAGCCCTTGCCAACGCTGTTCTGGATGCCCGACGTGCCTGAGCTCAGCACGGGTACAGGGTGGGTGCAGAGGCACAGGCACAGCTGCGATGGCAAGACCTGAGACTTGTCTTCTGACCATTAGTACAGCCATGCTCTTTGCCTGTTACAGTGATGATCAGAAACGTGGATTGTGTCGAATCCAAGGGGTGGAGGCTTATACATGCTCCAACTGATCTCATCTGGGTTCCCCAGAATTAATTTTTGAGTGATCAGTTATAACTTCTTGTCATACAAATAACTCCTCAGCCAGATGCTTGAACGTTGTTGGACACCACCTTTTGCGTGGCTTTCACGTTGGCAAGAGAGAAAATTTTGGCCACAGTTGGACAGTGCACAACTCCCTGTCTCCATCTCAGGAGCATAATCATCCTGAGTTTCTTGGCATCTCTGAGTACTTGTAAGTCAGTGGGAGATGGGCAAGAGCCAAAAATCCAGAAACTTATAATTAAGAGAGAGAGAAAAAGCCCAAAGAATTCATACTGGTTAACTGACTGTGACCCTACATGTTCAAGTATTTTGTGGTATTAGCGGCTCATTCTGGCACTTGTGCTGGGATGGGTTCTGTGGTCAGCCTCCCGTCTTTGCTAAGTTTTTCTGTTTCCAGACAGGCTTCTTTTTTTTCCTTCCAAGATATAAGGTTGCATTACCTTCCCATTTAAATATTCACATGTTTATGCTAATCTGTCTTTTATACAGCATAACTCAAAATGGGTTTTGTTTCAGGTATGTAACTACATTAACTGGTTTCTGTCCAATATGCTGCTCTAGATACACATCTCCCCTGCAGATTCATCAGTTTAGTTCTTTGTTGGTGATTTTTTGTGTGGTCTTTATGCCATTGTTTAGTGTGTAATTAGAACATTTCATGGCGCTTTTCCTATCCTGTATGAATCTTGATTTAAGAAATATCTGTTGACCTGAATGAATAACCTAGATTTTGCGTGCACATGTCCTTGGACTGATTGAGCAAGGTTCAGTCCTTTGGTTCTCCTAAGCCCAAAGAGGAGGAGATGCACCCAGTCAGCCTATGCTTGTGCTTCCTTTGATGGTAATGCCAGCACAGCTCAACTAGCGAGGGAAAAAACCCTAACACAGCCACTACTGGTGAGTCTCTACATTGATTCTGCAATATTGTGTTTTAACTGAGGCATGCATGAACCTGTCATGGTGCTGAGCTGTGGAAAGTTCCTCCTCATTACCCTTCCGTTGCCACAAGAACATTCCTGTGTAAGTCGGAGTGTATGGACTTTGCTTGGGATAGTTATGGTTTTTAATCTGATAGAAAGGATAGGATGAAATAACAAGAATGGTCTTTTTATTTCTGTTCTGGTATTCTCCGCTATCCCAAAGATTATAAAATCCTTTGGGTAGGGGGAAAGAAACATCTCATGGGAATCCTGAGAAAAATAAGGCAACTGTGATTTAATAATGCTTGCAGTGCCAGACTCTGTTAGATCACAAGTGAATGGAGGTGTTTAACAGTCCATGTTCATTAACTTCTGTGAACTTTTTGTAGGGCTTAGCTCTTTCAAGGTTAATGGTTTGGATCTGTGTTTGAGAATTGTGTTTGAAGGCTGCTAAACTTAAAAAGCTGTTAACTTTCTAGTTTGCTGGGCAAAGAAAATTTTTTGACTCCATTGCAGATAAGAAAGCTGTATGCCTTTTCTTCTGGATAATAAAACTGGGCAAATATGTGGAATTAACCAGTTACACAGTAAATCGTCATGGATTTAGCATAAACAAACCCCTACTAGCATTACCCCTTCTTGATGCCAACAGTTAGCCAAACTTTGTAGTGGGTGTCTGCATCAGATGGAGGAACTGAGCTAGTTGTTCCTTTGATGTGCAAAGCACACATAGAAACTCGAATTTCTCTGAACACAGTAGGAGTGAAGCACCAAAGACAGCTTCTTGGCTCATAGATTCAAGTGTTTTTGCAGAGAACAGGTTTGTATCAGCTTTCTTTTTCAGGCACAGGCTACCAAGATGTCTTTCCTTCTCTTTCTCTCACATGGATGCACACTTCTGTCTGCATTGACATTTGCTCTGCATGGCAATCCCTCTTCCTACATAACTGAATTGTCTGAAGAGACCTCAAACACGGTGTGAATCGGCAGCGGGTATTATGTGCAGGGTGTTCTTTAATCGTTTTGTCGGCGGGTTTGCAGGGAAGGTAGCTCTTGCTCCCATCTGATCCTGTCAAGTTTCTTCCAAACCCACCTTCCTAACTCAGATAAAGAGTTGCAGAGGCATTGCATGCTTTCCAAAGGAGACCTGGTCTTGATGCCAAGAAATTTTCCTCCCTTCTGCTAACCCTTTTAAGCCCTTATTTCTGCATGGCAGAGCTGCAAAGATTTTAAATGATAAATAAGATACGACATAGCAAGAACAACCAGACAGACGTCCACTAATGGCAGACAAAACCTCCATTAGAGGAAATCACTTCCATATCAGACTTGTAAGATCCGAGAGATCTGTGCACGCTGACTATCTTAGCAGACCTGGTTTTGTCATGCGACTTCATCAGCATTGTTAACCCTTATTTGTGCTAGTACAAGTTTTAGAGCAAAGTCTCCGGTGCACCATCCTGCTGCAGGCTTGCAGTGTGCCCGTGGACGGCCCTTTGAGATTTAGCAGCTGAATTCACGTGCTGTTCTTCAGCAGATGTGTGTTTGCTTGAAAGCAGCATTTTTCTGCATACATTTAAGAAAGTGGCAGAATGAAGCAAAGGATGCCCAATTCATAGTCACTAGGAAACAGCAGTTACTGCTGTAAAGTTCCATCAATTCAGACCAAAGGGACTTAACGGAGTTACTGATGACTTTATAGAACAGAAGGATGAATACAGGTGAATCATCTGGGGTGCATCAATGCAATAAAACCTTTCACTAATTTCAACGACTTTGGATTTAACCTCACTTACAGGTAATAGTCTCCAAGAGTTTGGGAGTTGTTTTTATGCATAATAGTAAAAACAACCAGCTTCTGTCCTCTTACAGAGCAGGATGAGCTGATGTGGGGGAAGGGGAGGACAGCATATTATGGGAATAACGTGCTCTGCTAGCGGAGGCAAAAAATTGTGTATTGCAGTTGGATTTCCAAAATTTCAGACACATTCTACTTCCCTTACAGTTGCTTTCTTTACTTAAAGAAGCAAAATTAAGCAGTACTGCTACACAGTAAAATCTGTTGGGTTTTCTTGGTATCTTAAAACAGTGATCAAATGTTAAAACACAGACTTAAGGGGGACAGCATGTCAGGAGTTCTCCACAACCATGAAACGTTGTCATACAAAGCTACTGCAAGGTCAGAGGGTTCTGTATGTGTTTTTCCCTCTGTTGTTCTAGGAAGCTGTGCTCTCCAATAGTGAAAAAAAAAAAAAGATCTGGAAGCAAAGGGAGGTAAAGATTTATATTCTCCACTATGTAACTGCCCAACCTTCATTTAAATGAGTTGATTTTGAGCTTCAGTTTAACAGAAAATATGGGAACAAATCAGAAACCCCACCCATTGCCAAATCTGAACTTTTCTATATAAGTGAATTATCAAAATAAAGATGGATGAAGTAGTTCAGAAATGTGTTTTGACCTGCAGTTCCTCTTGTTTGCTTTACATCAGATCACTCTGCATTGCTTATGATCACTAGGTGATAAACTAAAATCTTTGCTTAGCCAGGTAAGCCTGGAGGCATCAACCATGTCCTACAAATGCTGCTGTGTGATGAAATATGGAGGCAAGAATAGATAAATTAGGTACTGTTGGCTGAAATGGTGTGATGTTACCCTCTGTTTTATTGGGGATTTGAAGTAAACAGAGCAAACTCACAAGCAAAATCTTTTGAGTCTCTGAAGCTGCCACATGACACGAATTCAGATATGACATGTGGAACTGTCATTGTTTCAGCCCCCTCAGTCAGTGTCATACGTGTCCTTTGCAAGTACAGGGTCTGCTTGGTTAGCTGATTATACCAGATTTGTGTTGCTCAAGAAGAAACAGAAGCTTAATGTCTTGAAGGTTCAGCTTAGCAGCACAGCCAGGCAGTCTGCCCATTAGGATCGCAAGCCTCTTTCATGCATGGCCAGTTCCAAAGTTCTGGGCAGCAGGACTTGGGAATGAAAAATGTCATCTACAATTATGCATATTTGCATCATCTTCTATCATGCAACCCCCCCCGACTCCAAGTATGCAGCAAATGTTTTGTTTGCATATGTAGGTCAACCACAAATCTTCAGTGGTCTAACGCAAACATCGGAAGCATGGGTTGATGTATACAGATTTAAACCCAGTCTGAAGCATAACACCACCACTGACATTTTCCAAGTGGAGTCTGTTCACGAGATATGTTTTCTTCTGACTTTTCTTCTCATAAAGCATTGCTTTCTTACTGATTTGTGAAAGTGCAACTGACAGGAGATACTCACCCTCATTGCAAAAGGAACTATTCACTTCAGACACAGATGGATAGTTCTTAATGACTTTTTTTTTTGTAATAGCTTGAGGAATGTGTTCTTTTTCAAAATGGTATGCTAAAGTATTTCTGAAAATAATTCCTATTTTGCCACTGGCAGGAGGCCAGTTTTATATGGTATTTGAAAAAGATTGTAGGTTCTTTTTTTTTGCAAATTACATGCTACTTATTGTTTTCCTTGTCTTGGCTTTTTTTTTTTTTTAAAGGAAAATATAGAAAAGGTATTCTTTTCATTTCATTTCTTGTCCTTATGATGCTAGATAAAAACTAGAAATTTTGATCCAGACTCAGTAACCAAAAAGCTTACAAGTCAAATTTATTATTTAAGAAAAATGTCACTTATTAAACTCACAAGCGTGATGTGTTCGCATGTCTGACTCATGAATCCTGTACAGCATGAGTTGGCAGTACCGTTCGCCTTCAGCGCGAGTTGCTTGGATCAGCACATTATCATGATGTGAAACTCTCACTGTTCAATCTACCGCCTGGGAAAGTGTGATTCTTAGAATTAGGCCTTCCATGAGAATATTCCTGCAAACACATGCGGAGTACCTGCCAGCACAGCTCGGGGAAACAGGCCGGTCTCTGAAGTGGTACCCCAGTGTGTTGCCCATCAGTGGTCTGCATCTTGCTTTGGTACCAGACTCGCCCTTGGATCTGACGGTTACCTGTGCACATCGTGGGAAGGTATGTGTTTGCACACACAAACATCAGGTTAACCATGTCATACTATTATGACCCACTAAGTTAAGATTTAGGATAAATGAAAGTGAAGTTGTTGGCCTAAGAGATGAGTAAAGTATTGTACAATCAAAGTGTCCTTCCTCATTCCCATAATATTAGACTAGCACCTCTGTTCTATTTGATATCCGGAATTTAACTAATAAAAGTACAGGGACGTTACATTAGGAGTCAGATCAGGGCTCTTACAAGGCCAAAATACTGTAAGGTTGGAATTGAAATCTCTCTTGAAGGTATGGGATACTGTGCTGATCACTGTACATGTATAGCAGTATTCTGCCAAATTCCCCTCTGTGTAGGAGAGCACACTTCGTTCTGTTCTGCCTACGAATACCATTGCCTCTGTGACACTGGAAGATGATTCAGAAAAAAAAATCACTGAAATTTTTCCCAGCACAGTCTGACGGATCTACAGTTCTCCTAGGCAGAATCCACATTCTTGTTCACTTGTTATCACAAGATAGTAACAATTTGTTCTTATCAACAACTCCCCCTGAGCAAGCGTCTTGGGAAATAAGCTTCTGTTTAAGAGCACACAGTAACTTTGAATTTCCCCTCTCCGCGCAGGGGACAGATGATCTAAGGTTTTGTATGTTTTCTCTCCTGCTGCTAGATCCAGCTTGCAGGATTCAGCAGGATACACTCTCTTTCTGCATTACCTTCCTACCTTATTACTACTTAACCTATACTTTACTCCCCTACCTTGCAGTACCTGAATACCATGTACAGTCTGACTTCATGCTGCACACTGCAGACCATCTCTATTTATCTCAACATGAAATGAAGGTTTTATCCATACAGTACAGTGCAATCCAGGTATCTGATGTATTACAGCTTCTTTAGTAGAGAAATAACTAATACATTATTAGCCTGTAAGAAATACGGATATATAATAATTAGATATAGAAATATTTCTCCTTTGCAATCATTTGTTTGTTATTTCTCATGCTCCAAAGCCTCTTAACACCTTGGCCCATCTTAACTATTTCCCTGGCTTTCCTTCAGCACTGCTGACATTGGTGAGGATAAATCTCTAATATATGTTTAAAAAATGTTCATCCGGGGTGCCTGGCACTAAAATAAGAGACACTTAGAGTCAGGTCACCATTTTAAATTACACTCCAGTTGGCAGACACCAACATCTGGTGGTGGTTGGTGAGACAACCAGGATGTGCCCTTCAAGGATGGACACAGAAAAGACACGACCTGGGCAGACCATCCTTGCCAAAGTTACAGGCCCCTCTGAGCTCCTGCTGGCACAGGGAAACGCTCCCAAGTTTTTAATTAAGAATTGTCAACAGCTATAAAAAAATAATGCACATCATTTAACAGCAACGTAGGAGCAACCAAGAGCGAGTACGTGACCTCAGCCTTCCTGGTCACTTGACATTGTAAGACACAATGCTGTAATTAATTAGTTAATTAGTTTGTCCATTGTCTGCAAGGGTAAATGGTGGAAGATAGATGATGCACTGAAAAAATACGGGTAGTGTTCAGATTGCGAGTGAAGCTCTAGTTTGCTGTTGAAATAAGGTAGTATCCTGGAGATTTAACTTTCTTCTTTACATTAGTTATTATTAGCTAGTAGTTATTATTAGTCGTTTTAGAAGAAAGTTATTAAACTTCTTCTAAAGTTTAGTTTATTTACCTTATCTAAAGAAGATAAATAACTTTATCTTCTTGACTTGTGGAAAAGGGCCCACACATTTGGAATCAGAGTTACTGGCACATTGTGTCTCACGTCTTGGTTTCTATACAATAGCAGGGAGCATGAGGTGAAAATGAGATATTAATCCAGATGTTCCTAAAACCTGATCTAGCAGGGTAAAAGATGCATTTGTATCTCCTTCTGGTGTGAGGAGTCCACGGTCAGGGGCTTAGCCTTGACATGACCTTTTTATTTTCTCGCAGCCAACTGAAGTCCCAACTTTTTGCTGCACTTATTTAAATTCAGCTTTCATTTAAGTGATTTCTTCTGACATCCTGTTCCAGCCCTGCTCCAGATCAGGAGCACGACTCTAGCGGCAGCTCGGTCTCACAGAACCCTCATTATTCCTGCCTGTTTTTTCCCCAAGTCCCGCATCCCACGGCGGACTCCGGCGGGATTTCCCGGGGCGCAGCGCCCCCGCCTGCGCGCGCTGCCGGATCCGCTCAGTCCCGGGATTTGCTGCTCCTCAGGCTGGTTCCCTCGCACATCCTCCATTTCATCACTGCTTAACTGGCACCGTGGGGAATTCTCCTGACTGCTGGAGAGACTATTCCTTCCGTTACTGACACTGTAAAAGCGGTTTTCATATTTTCTCGCTGTGTTTTTGCCTCCTCTGGCAGCGTCGCAGCGCGTTTGAAGTCCGGAGGTTAAAGTGACTGTAGCAACACGGTGGGAACACCTGCCCAGGGAGGCGTTTCCAGCCCGGAGGGGTTCGGGCTGAGGGGCCCTCCGGCCAACACGCCCTGCGCTTCCCCTCAGGGCCGCTCCGCCAGCTGCACACCTGGCGGGGGCATTCCAGGCGGCTTTAAAAGTCATTCCAGAAAGTACAGAAATAACCAAACCGTGCAGTGGGCATTAGCCCAGGACAGCGAGTCGATCACTGCCGGACAAGGGTGAGGAGCCTGAGGCGCGGTGCCAGCCTGAGGCAGAGCTTTGCCTCGGAGTAACGGCACCGGGCTCCTCTGCCTCCTGTGGCCATCAATCGCTCCCCTACGCAATACTGGGTTTAATTTCAAGCCACGCAGGCAGCGGTTTCGGTGGCAAAGCCAAGGGCTGCCAGACCCACCGACCTGAGGCGCTGCCCGCCGCGGCGGGGCGGCCGCCACCTGTGAAGGTGATTTCCCGCCCGGCGCCGCCCGCTTCCAAGATGGCCGCCCCGCCCCGCCCCGCCCCGTTCCTTTCCGAAATGGCCTCCCCGGAAGAGGCCGGCAGCCGTGCCCGCTCCCAAGATGGCCGATGCGGCCACAGTACGTCATTTCCGGCGGGGCGGAGCGAGAGGGGTCACCGCCTCGCGGCGATTGGCCCCTCGCGCGCCCCGTCCGCCGCTCCGCTCTCATGGCAACGGGCGGGCAGCGGGGGCGGCGGCCGGGCCCAGCCGGAGCCGGAGCGGCGCGGGATGGAGCCGGCCGGGGCCCCGCCGCAGGGCTGCGCCCCGGCCCGGGAAGCGGAGGAGCCGCCCGGCTCCCCGGCCCTGCCCGCCGAGGAGCCGCAGGACGGCCAGCCCGCCGGGGCGCCGCCGGGGGCAGGGGCGCTGCCCGCCGCGGCCGGCCGGGAGCGGGTCCGCTGCGGTGCGGGCCCGCCCGAGCGGGCGGCGCGGGGCAGGGGGCGGCGGGCCCCGGGCCGGCGCGGCGGGGAGGAGGGGGGCCGCGCCGCTCGGCGGCCCCGCGTCACGGTGGACAGCTCCAAGGCCAAGACCTCGCTGGAGGCGCTGAAGATCAGCCTGCGGCAGCTCCGCTGGAGGGAGGTGAGCGCCCGCCTGGCCCGCGGGGCGATCAGCAGCCCCCGTCCCCTCGAGCCTGGCCCGCAGGAGGCTCCTGGGATTCTGCCCGGGGCCTTCTTCCCCATCCCCGCCCGCCCCCGGCTGCGGCAGGGCCCCGGCCCGGCCTAGCGGTGGCCCCGGCTCTAGCCCTTTCCTCCGCTCCCCCCGCCGTTCCGCCAGCGGTGCTGGGGAACCCCCCTCTGTTGTCTTGGGGTCTGCCCCTGGCGAAGCGTTTCGCCCTCCTCCTCCTACCCCCCCCGCCTCCCTGGACCAGCGCCACAGCAGGCTTCTGTAGCCAGGGGCTCATCCCGCCCGTGTCATCCCGGCGCCGGGGTTACTCCTAATTGGATGTCAAGGCTGGAGATGGTTTGATTGAGGACCGAGAGTGCTATCGGCAGTTACGCAAGCCAAAATAGGGATAATCGGATATTATGCTTCAAAGCTTAAACTGCTTACTGGAAAGGGCGAGAAAGAGCCTACCCCTATGTAGAAATGCGTGGCGTGTTGTGTCAATTTGCATTTTGTTTTTTTCACCCTTCCCTCGTAGTTTGGGTACGTGGAATAAGGCTCGTGAGAGTGGACAGGAAAGCGTGATCTGATAGATCAGCTGCTGATCCGACGGTAAAGCCTCTGTGTCACAGATTATCTTGAAAGCGTGTCAGGGAGCATTGTGTGTGAAGGAAATAATATTAAACTGCCTAATAAAGCACATGTAACAGGCTTTACCCTTCCAAACTGTTCTGTGTAGAGAAGGTAGGGCTTTTTTTTTTTTTCCCCTGCAGCTTGAGTCATATGTTTTCTCTGTGCTGTGTGAAGAGATCAGTGTCTGCCTGTCGGTACTGAACTGGAGACATGACAGTGTGGGAGCTGGAACAAAACCGATGCTTTGGAACTCCTTATTTAAATTCTGAAGAGAGTTCTAATATGTGTCTTATTATAGATGCTGAATTGTTTTCGAATTCTAAAGATTTTCTTTCCACAGTAACTTTATAAATAGCTTTAAAGGTGTTGAGATGACTTCCAGGAGCTTTTTGAAAGAGCTGTAAGAAAGAGGGCACTTGTAACCCATTTGGAAGAGGGAAACTGGAGGGAACATAAAGTGGAAGGATAAAACTTGAGGATGAACTGTTTCTTTTATTTCGAGACTTTTGTTATTTAAATCCAGTGGGAGAATTTCAAAGTCTCATTGTACAAATGCTCCAGTTCTCAACTCTTGCTCTTACAGCAATGTAGTAACGGGACACCAGACATGAAATGAAAGCCTCTTAGATGTGCTCCTCTTACCCCTCAGTGCACCTGTGGAGTGTCTGTCAGCAGCCTTGCTCCATGTTTTACTCGAAGACATACAGAGCAAGGGGGACTTAACCATAAGAACGAAGAAATTAAGTGTGAAGTTTTATGTTCAGAGTGCCCAGTGCCATTCCAGTGGGTCTTTCTGAATTACTGATTGAAATTAGCCTCCCAGATCATGTAGGTAATGAGCCATACTTACTGGTTAATTTCGTCTTTTCTGTTTCCTGAGATTTTACCGTTTTGCATTATCTGTCTTGCACTTGGTATTCTGTCCTACAGACTGACTTGTTTCACATGCTTTTCTTCCTCTCTTAAATATCTGCATGGTATTAATCAGCATTCGCCTTCCTGCTCTGCAGCCCCCAACAGCAAGCACTTTTGCCTTTACTTCATCTTTCTTTGTTTGCTGTCTCCCTCAATATCCTTTCTCCTCCATCCATTAGTTCAGTCAATATTTTTCATTTAGTCTGTTGCTTCCTCTTCTGGCCACTTTGCGCTCTTAATAGAGAGACCTAATATGGAATTTTGTGATGCTCGACTGTACCATCTAGGTGGCTGGTAGTTCATTCCCTTTAAACAAGTCCCTGTCATGTAGTTCTGTATGTTTTTCAGTTTATGAATAGGTTAAGAAGTATGAACGTGATGTTACCTTTTGTCAAGAAAGTATTTTCTTGTGTCAACGTATGTGTGTCAAATCAGTTCTCTGTTTTTTCTTTTGTTTTCTTTCTTTATTTCCTTCCCACCCACCCACCCACCCACCCTGCCCTGAAGGTGAAGAGAGTAATGAAAGGGGAACCACTATTAGCTGTGACTCTTAACTAGTACTGTTTATATTGTGGAAAATAGGAAGGTGGAAGTCCTCTAGGATGGGAGCGAGACAAACTGTTGACTTCAAGCTCGCAGACTTCAGTAGACACAGGGAATCAGTAGGCAAGGTCTTGTCTAGATTTGAAGAGCAAAATAAACAACATTAAGAAGAGAAATCCAAGGAAAACTCTTTTTATTCAAGTTGCATATAATTTTGAAGCTCTCCCTTTCAAATGTTTAGAAAAACAGCACTAAAGTATTCTGTTAAACAACTTTCATTGCTGCCACAAAGCCTTGGAAATAGTTTCACTGTGGACCAGCAGAGGGAACACAGATGTCGTTTCTTGCAGGTTTCGTAAAAATAATATAAAAAAAAAAAAATTTAGAAGTATTAATGAAAAGCATATATTTAAATGCTGATGTTTTAGGGGCTGGTGTTATACTGTTGTCCGTTGTATAACACTTCAAGGTGATCGCATCTTGGACTTTGATTCAGTATATTTGATCCTTCTTCTCTCTCACCACTTCCTTTAAATTTTTTCCCATTGCTGCTTTTGTTTTGTTTTTGTTTTTCCTGCTGCATGTGTTGGCTTGAATATTTTGTTGGGCAGGAGACATTATAATAGGCTTTTCAAAGTGGACTTCTTTTCATCGATAGCTTTTTCTGTCTGATGAATAGCATTACTGCAGTGTCACACAGGCGTTTGGTTTTTGTTTCAAGTTGTACGTTCTGAAATCTCCTTGCTGTAGTTACCCTGAATTGCTGGAAGAGCTTTGTTTCAGTAAAAATCTATTATTGCAATATCCTCCCTGATAATTTGTAGGAGTAAGACATAATGCACTGTGTGATTAAAGAGTTATCCACATGGTAGTAGTTAATTTTAGTAAATTAACATATGGTAAATGCCGCTATAAGAAAAAAAAAGGAGTAATAACTCTAAACATGACTAAACATTGTTGAGCAGTTTATTCTATGGCACTGATACATGAGGAAGAGGTGAAAGAGTTCAAGAGAGAGCAATTTGACTATTGAGATTCTGTTATTGGAAGCAAAAGACAGAAAAAAACTCTTTTTTTTTGAGTAAATTAAATGATCAACCATGATAGCCCAGTCTGGGGTAATGCACGGCGTGGACCTTTTAAAAAGCATTGCAGAATTTTAATGTGCGTGCCAGTGAAGCAATTACTCCCATCTCCAGATTGGACTATCTGATTTAGTGTGTCACATTTTTTAAATGAACATGATACGCCAAATGAAATAATGGGCACAAATTGCGCTTGCATCCTGAGTTTATTTGTCACTTAATAAATTATTTCTTTGGCTAGCTTTCAATTACCAGGAAAATGGAAGAAGCAGATGTCTTGGGCATCAAATATCCCAGCATTAAGCATTTCATTTGTCTTGCTGTTCAGTAGCTGCATGGAGGCGTAGAAATAGTTTGAAATTTTACGCTGGGAGAAGCTGAGTAGAAGACAAGAGTCATTTAACTTGTCATTAAATGTGGTGGAACAGACTGATGTGACCCGTGAGACAATTTAAACTATTCCCTTCCAATCAAAAGGTAGAAATGACCTGTCAGACCAATTTGACTGTGATTGATTATTAGTAGTGTCAAAGTTGGGAAGGCAATTCTGTTCTCTCTGTGGCTCCTGGTGGTTGTTGTTGTGTTTTTTTGTTGTTTTTTTTTTTTTTTTTTTCTGTTCTTACAAGTGCCCCTCAACTCTGGTAAAAAAAAAAGATTGAAAATAAATTCTTCCAAGAGTTTGTGAATTGATTGCAACCTGAAAGTTGTTTGCAGTGACTGGTCCTAGGGCCAGACTCTGGCTTTTTCTGTGCAGGACGGGCACGGAACAGCAAGGATGGCTCCAGTTGTGCTTACAACCTCTGTGCCCCCAGGCTGGGAGCACCCCCAGTCCCCGGGCTGGGAGCACCTCGGCTTTGCTCCGCGTTAGTGCAGATGAGGGGCTATTCCAGCTGGGACCAGGTACCTGTAGGCAGGAGAGTTAATGAGAACAGAGGTCGGCTTCAAGCATCCATCTTTTATTTTTTTTTAGCTAGTCCCCTGCACCAGGAGCTGGGGAGGTGGTGGAAAGGCTGCTCTGCCACGATAAGGTTGATTTATACCTGCCTGGCACTGCCAGAGGGAGCCAAAGAATCCAACTTGTTTGTTCTTTTCCAAACATTATTCTTATGATAAGTATAGTGCAGATGATAAAGAATCCTTCCCAGCTCATTCGGGAGGTGAGTTTGATCCTGTTGTTGGATAAATCCAAATAATCTTGAGTTGTCAGGGGTAGGGAAGTTGCTGTGCTCCCTGAATCGCTGATGTGGGACGCAGTGCTTCCATTTTCCAGTCCGGAGGTGCTCACTCTTCATCTGTTGTGAAATGATTTCTGTGCACTGTTTGTAAAGTCCTTTGATATCCTCTGTAGATGAAAGGTGTTATATAAATGCAAATTTCATTCCTTTCATTTCAGTTTCATTTAATAAATAAAGAAATTGTTCAAGTTTTAGTGGGAATGGTGCTCTGAGACCTAATACTGCATCTGTATTCTGGATATACCTGTGGAGAGAGGTTAAGGCCACTGATTGTCTTCCAGAGCCTAACAGAATTAATTTTCACTTGTACAAAACCAGATTTTGCAGGCTGAATAATAATGAAATAAGTGAAGAATCCACTGGCTCTGTTAAATTTGGTACCTCATGCCTGTGAATAAGGAAACAGAGAAAGGATGCATTGCTCAATTAGCATTTTAAATTAATTTTTCAAGGCTATTTACTGAGGAAACTGAAATTTTAATTAAAGTAGCAAATAAAGTAATTCACTCAAAAGCTTTATGAGATTCTTTTTTTCTGTCACATTGAAAAAAACTAATTCCAGCACTTAAAGAAATATTTTAAAGCAAGAAAAATTACATTTGGAGTAAAGAACAAGTAGTTTCTGCAAAATACTGTGGTTCTTTCAGTGAGTAAGTGGTACTGAAGTCATTGGGTGATGTGGGTGGTAGATATTTCATACAAGTGTGGCCTAAAAATGCTGTGGTCAGAAATATAGCGTATTTATTTGAAAAAGATGTAACCTAATAATAGAAGAGATTCCCGTGAACGTGTTCCATATGGTATTTAATTAATGGCATTGGTGTGAATTGCAGATAAAATTTTTTTTTGGATTGATAAAGGAGAACAAATGTAGAAAATGAGAGTACCTTTTTTACACAAAACAAATTATTTATTATTATACAAATGTTTGATTTTTAACAGTAATTTTTTTGCTTTGGATTGTTGATACTGCTAATTCATGGGCGTTTATTCTTACTGCTGGTAAGTGTTTTTTTTTTTTTTTAAAAAACCACTTTACTACTATTAGAAACTGTTCCTATCAGTGATTGGCAGCGCTGTTTCAGAGCTCTTCAGACTGCTTGAAAAAAGGCTGATCTTTTTGATAATAGAAAACAAACTATACAGTTTTCAAGTTTATGGTGAAATCTTGTGTGAATGGGAAAAGCAGCTATTAAGTTGCTGGAATACTTAATATTGTTGAAATAATTGCCTTAGTCCTTAAAAGTTGAAATATATACATTCAACAAATGATTAATTAAATTGTAAGCTTTTCTTTTACATACAGGCTGTTAGTACCAGAAAGGAATTAATACTGTATAAATTAACTATATTATTCATTTTTATATATTCAGTTATATGTATTTTGTCACTTAAATATCTTGCTTTGAATATGCATTTTCAGTTTATTGCAGCTTGGACACTGGTGTAAATCGGCTTGCTCGGCCAGTGCTTTGCACTTACAACTTACTATTAATTTACAATGGTATAACTACATGTATTCCCTGAAATAAAGTACGAGGGAGCAGAAACAGTTTGTGCTTGTGGGAGACTGGGAGCACATGGAGATGCCACGCGGTTGGGGGCGAAGGGCCACCGGATTTGGGTTGCCAAGCTGCACGGGGAAGCACAAATACAGGGCATGGGACTCAGCATTAAATGATGAACTTTTTAAGATTAGGAGTTGATTTAGTGACTGTCAGTAGTGACAATTCCTCCGTGACCTCCAGTGCTTTTTTCCCTTGATGGTTACTTATCACCCCTTAAACTGGGAGGGGGGAAACCCACCGTGTTGTTGGAGTTTGTTTACTTCCCAGCTGTAGCACTTGCTGTTGCTGTGCCTTCATGTGCCGGAATTAAGTGCTGCTTAATGAAATTTTATTCCCTGTAATAGTATTTTAAATTACAAATGAGTCATGCCTTAATTGTGGTTGATAACAAGCTCAGAGGTTCTCGGTGCAGATCATGCCTCTCAGTCATTTGGGTTTTGTTTCTAGAAACCTTTCACGGTTTGTCAACATCTTGAACTTTATGTCTCGAACTGATCAAAACATTCTTAGTTTTGTAACCAAAACATAGAGCGTGTTTTCTTTTGACAGTCAGAAGTCTGTTCTTGAATGGTTTGTGCTTAATGCGAGCGTTGAGAAAGGTAAGGAATGAATGGGCATTGCCAGTTTGCTTCAAAACTTGTCTCCTCTCTCTTTTCCAGTTTCCTTTTGGCAGACGCTTGCCGTGCGATATCTATTGGCATGGGGTATCGTTCCATGATAATGATATATTCTCAGGTCAAGTCAACAAGTTTCCAGGTACCTTACTGCTGTTTCTAGTTTAAACAAATGCCTTAAAACTATGATTGTTTTTAAAACTGTTTTTGTGGATGCTGTTTTTTAATCTGAATAATCTGCCTAATCAGCTGGTAGTGTTCTTAGCTAATTATTATTGAGTTTGGTAGGTGATTTCTGCTTGGGAGGGTAAGAATATCAGAATGATGTCTCAAACCATTTCTGAACTGAAATTTGTTTTGGAGAGAAAGTCTTTTTGATGAAAAGAATACTTCATGTGTATGAATTTAGGAAAAATGAGAGTGTTAGGCTGTAATTTAAGTGAAGTGTGCAATTATTGTATGTTATCTAGCATTGATAACAGTGCTGTATCTTTGGATTTGGTTTTGATTCAAAGTGGAAAGAATCTGTTTTACTTCGTGCTCTGGCCTATCTCAGGGAGATGCTCAAAGCCGAGTTCCTCAAATGGATTTTTTTAATATCGAAGAGTTTGTGTCAGCCCTCATCTTATGATGACTCTTCTACTTTTTTTAAGCTCCCTTTTTTCTTGTTTAATCCCTGTTGAGATCTCTCTAAATAAGAGCGAAGAGCTTAGGTATTGACTTAGATAAGCCCTTTACTTCAGATTTATTGCTGTGAGAATAAGAACCCTCAGATATCAAACTTTATGCTTTATTTACCCTGACTTTCTCCTGTCTGTGGGAAGTTCATGTTCAGGTATTGGATGGTGTGGTTTTCTGGTGGTTTAGATCTGTGTTAGATGAATATTACCTTCTCTGTGTTCTGGCTCCTACGTGGTAAGCAAGTGGCCTGCACAGTAGTCAAAACCAGAGTCCTTCAGAACTAGACATGATTTCCAGGATCGTTGTGCTAACTTGTTGCTGGGTTTTACTAAATTCTTTCTCTTGAAGAAGATATCTTGATGCTTTTCTTAGCTACTTGTGAGAGATTCAAAAAATCTGAAAAGATTTGTCCTCAGGAAGACGTAGAAACTTTTGCATAAAAATAGCTTTTTAGCCATGTTCCTGATGGAAATAAGACTTCAGCAAATGCACTTTCTGTCTTTCTTCTACCTTTGGAACCTCCTGGACAAAATCAACCGCACTCGACAGAGGCTAGCAGTCACAGACTGCTGCCTTCCTGTAGGTTTTGTGGAAATTTGCTGACCATGTAGGACAGAAGCCCACAGATGATGATGTCACTGAGAAAGAAGCTGCAGCATGAACCTTGTAAGATGTAATATCTGAAAGCATGAAACAACACAAGAGTAACCCTGAATGCCCCAACCTTGAGAGAAGCTTCTACTGGAGCTCTCACGGGTCTGGACTTGACACGATCCAAGCATGAAATTCAAAGCTGCAGGAAAGCAGCTAAATTTGGCTGCTCACAAAATCACCTGTTCTTTCTGACATAGTTACTTGTATGAATGCAAAGTAAACACGAAGCGGTTGATTATATTTAAATGACATTTTTACCTATTCCTGGAACAATGGCAGGCTGGGGCAATAAATCTGGGTTATGGCAAAGACAGTAGTTGCTGTTTGACTGAAGCTTTCCATCTGTTATTCTGAGCTATGTTTTTGATGATTTTTTTTTTTCTAATATGATACAATAATGCATACGATATGAAATATGGCAGGGGAATGCTACAAATATTTTGTCAAATTTTAAATTATAAAATATTTTCAGCTTTTTTGAAAGCAATGACTAGAGTGCCTACCAATAGGATGAGTAATGATGTAACAATTTACTTGTAGGATGAGACTTTAGTGCGGATTCATCACTTTTAGACACTGTCTGTTATTTTCCCAGGCATGACGGAGATGGTACGTAAAATTACACTGAGTCGGGCAGTGCGAACAATGCAAGATCTGTTTCCTCTCGAATATAACTTCTATCCTCGATCCTGGATTCTGCCAGAAGAATTTCCCCTCTTCGTGGATGAGGTAGATTACTTTACTCTCAGAATAGTGTAACTTCTTGGATATTGTTGCCATGTCATTCTTTAGTTTTTCATACCCACCCAGATTATTTAAAATCACGCTTGGGTGCTGTGGATGACATCTTTTCCAATTTGCCTGAGATCAGGCATAGTCTGGATGAAATGCTTTTGTTATGTTCTAGAATAAACTTAAAAACAATTACACTTCTCTGCAAGGCCAGAAGAGATGCCTGAAAATTAAACATGGTAGAACCAGAAGCCCTTTCCCTGCGTATTCTGCCGAGTTTAGAAGGGCTGAGGAAGTTCCAGTGCAGAAGTGTGTGGAGTGTGGTGCTTCTCCATGTTCATTGTGACTGAAGTCTTTTTCGTCCGTCCTGCCTGTTCTATCCAAATCCTTCAAAAAACCATTTTTTTAACATATTGTTAAATATGCTTACATCTTCCTGAATAATTGTTTGTTGGAATCTCTTGTCAGACTATTGCTTTGTTTAAATATTCAGAATGTAATAAAATGCTGTTCTTTTTCAGCTTTTTTAGGAGGAAAAAAAATAAGTGATGCGCTCTGTTGGTGTTTGGTTCTGTTATTACAAATCTTTTTAAAAACACTGCATGTGCGTGTTTTAACCCTGACTGGCCCAGTGCATTCTTGGATTCTGCAGTATCATCTGCTGGGAAAAGTTAATAGACTTCTGTACTGCGTGTTACTTTTTAGATAATTACTGTATCCACAATCCAATTAAATCCATGAACATATTTCTTCAAGTGTGCTGGGTCGCTGCCATGACACTGCTAGTAACAGTAAAAAATGGATAAAATTGCAGTAGTACTTCAGCTTTATTGCTGTAGATCTAAGACCAATTTGTACAACGAGTGTAAATTACCCAATCGCTTTAGCTACGACAGGTAGATAAGTGCAAGTAACTTGGAAGTAAACTTTCGGGATGGTGTGCTGGGGCTGGAGCGGTGACTCCGCTGGGATGGTGCCTGTCTCGGTTACCAGGCTCTGGTTAACGGAGCAGCACGTACCGGGGTGGTCTGCACATCGGGTTACACGCACAGACCCGCACGCTGTCAGCAGGTGGCACTGCAAATAAATACTTTTCTCTGGTTGAACGGTTACTGGAGTGGAAACGATTCAGTTTTCGTTCCAAGAATAACAGATGTCCGGTAACACGCTGCTAGGAGTTTCGTTTGCATATGTTCTTCCATCTGTGTTTGAGAAAAGCATAGCTCTTGTTATCAAACATTATATTTTATATTGTAAGAGTTTATGTTCTCCTTAACACAAGTTTGTAATGCAAACCCTCCAAAACAAGAGAAAATACAAACCAAAAAGCTCCAAATCCGCGGTGAACCATAAAGGGTTCCGAACGCTTTTCACTTGCAGTTTCCTGAGTTCTCAGTAGGAGGTCTCCAGTCTTTTCTGTTATTTATTTGTTCATACGTGGTTTGCAACCAAGGGACCGTAATGCTGCAGCTCTCTGAGACTGAATTTCCACCTTATTCACAAACAGGTAGAATACAGCATGTGTGGTGCCTGTATGTTAGATATACCCCTATAGGAACTGGGATACACTTGAATATGTGAATAAATGTGTACATTTGTCTGAGCAAAAGAGGATTTAGCCATCTCTGGTGCTTCTGGAAGTAAAGCTGTATTGTCATGGGCTGCAGCTGCTGAGTATGTGGCTCTAGATGAATCGTGCTGAAACTCGTCTTGCTGTACCTTCACTGTTATTGGTGTTCAAGTCCTTTAGGACATAGTTAATGGCCAAAGGTTACAAATTCTGTGTCAGTGTAGGTGTAGGTCAGACATGAGAAGATGCTTTGGTGCCATTTGTAGTACAGGATTTTGTTGCAAAGGGCTGGACTGAGAAATTAACACCTAGGAGATTTTGCCTGTAATAGAAATTACTAAAAGAAGAAACTCCTTGAGAATTTCAATCTCTCTGCCTCCTCCTGAAGCACTACAACATTTCAAAACAATTTCTCTTTCAGATGTTCTTACTATGCCTCAGTTCTGTAGATATGACTGTGAACTTTTATCATACGTTTGTATAGATAACTAAATCAAATCCTGTCAGCTTTCCCCACTTTCCCCCATCCCTTAATCCAGGTAGAAAACACTGCAGCTAATCTAATATTAAGTAGCCAGTAATCAAAGGGAGAGCTACACTCTGAAGTTTGTTGGAGATGAGCTTCATGTTGGGGAATACCAACCAAATGGTAGTTCCCCTAGTGTCATTTGTGTTAGAGTGAAATGGTAATAGGTATTTTTAACAAGGGCTTAAAAGTTAATTTTACTAAGTAAATATATGTTTAGCTGTTTCCAATATTCACCTGTTTTTTGCCTTCTAAAACATTCTGTACTAGCATGTTACCATAACAGAAGATGAGTTATAGATAAGCAAATCTCTCAAGTGCTACCAGTCATCACCCCTTCACTAACAGCAAAGAATCTGTTGGAATCTGTGTGATAAGAACTTATTTCTATTAGGAAATTCCAGTTTCTGAAAAGTAACTAGCCTGAGATTCGAACCAGGGCCTTGATTGCTCTCATACTGCCGCCTTTGTGTTGTCTGTGAGGATGATGAATAGGCCTAGTATGATTAATTTTTAATAAGAATCTAATTTGGACAGTCTAATTTCTAGCACAGCATATTCTTGGTGGTTTAATCAGGTTTTCAGCTTTTGGATACCTCTTAGGCATAGACATAAATATTCTAGTCTCTGTGCTGTCTAATGTTATAGCCCATTAGATATATTTTTTTTCGGAACACTGTTTATTTATTTCCTCATGAAAGGCAAACCTGCAACTGGATCAGATTTTTAGACCATTAGACATCATACTCTCCTCTTGCTGTTGGCTGTAAATGGTCAACATGTTTTTAAAGATAATTTCCTCTGTCAAACTAAGTACACAGAAGTATCTCATTTCATATGAACTAATGACATGACTACATGACTCACTTTTCTAAGTCTAGACAAGCCTCCTTGTAATGAGAAATGGAAAGTATATAGTTGAGGGGATTGTGGAGAATTTGAAGACGACTGTCAGGAATTTCCTTGAAGATCAAGAAACTATCTGCTTTCTTCAAGACAGTCAAGCTACTGAAAACCAGACTGACTCTGGATTACTGTTCCCCCTTTCCACACGGTCTTATCTTCATCTGCCATGTGGAAATTTTGATGGTACTGAAAATGATGGAGAACATTATTTCCTTTCCAGCAAAATGGAAGAAGTTATATGTGAGATCTATGAGACCAATGATTGCTAAAATGCAAGACTTCAAAAGCAGGTTGCTGTTGCATCTTTAACAATAGTCTCCAGAAACCTTTCTCTTTTGAAAAGGTGCTGCTGTAGCAGAGCAGAAGTAGCCTGAGGCACGAACAACAGACGTGGGAACGAGAGGCAGATTGCCCTGGCTGGTTTCATGGAGGTTCTTTATTACTTTCTGCCCTAGTAGACCGTGATTGGCACTTCATACGTGCATCTGGAGTCATAGTAGGGTACGTTTAGTCGTGGAGGTTTAAGTTTAACCAATTATCTTTCTGGGATGCTGACTTTAACAACGTGTGAACCAGAGAGACTCCTCTACTATGCAGAGTAATGTCATGTCAGGGGAAGATTATTCTTTAGCAATAAAAAGACTCGGGCATAAATCCTGCTTTTCTTCTTTGCCCATCTAGGCCTGCTGATCTACTTGGACCTATTTATCCACGTGCCATTTATGTAAGCCTGATCTCCGTTGTGGTGTTTTATCCCTCAAAGTGACCTGTTCTGAAGCAGGATCTTTCATTGCATTAGTGTGACACTTGTCCATGAGAAAAATCCTACTCTAAATAATTAATCTTGAATTTGTGCTGTAGTTAGTAGGAAAGCTCTTAGCAGTGTGACTCTCAATGAAATAGGTGACTGGATAGGATGGAGCCAGAAGTCCTTCAGGCCTTGGAACGTTGCTGCTAGTGGAGCTGTGCCTCCCGTCCGGGTCAGCAGCCTGATGTCACAGCAGAGGGTGTTTGAAAACCATGAGGATCCGACCGATGCTCAGCCTTTTCCCGAGTTCTAGTTTTTTCTCTTTCATTCTGCAGTGCCAGGGCTGATGGTGGCAATCGATTGTTTTTTCTTTGTCAGCTTGTGTCCTCAGGCATCTTAAAGTCAATCTGCAGTTGTTGCTGGTGCGCGGCCGGCCTGCGTGAAACCAGAGCACCAGCTTGGTTCAGCACGTCGCTGGTGGAACGGAGAGAACGGCAGCTGCGGGGCTGGTGCCGTAAAACGTGTGACTGCACAAAAAGAGTGGGACCTCCCTCCGGTTTGAAAAGAAGAGATTTTAAGTGCTTTATTCTTCTGAATCCCATGAGTAGCTGATAAAGGTGTTAGCCTGCGTTTTCTTTAGCTGTATGCTTTGTTAGGGCTCCCTGTGACAGTGCTGTTAGGAGTTTCATGAGCTACAGTCCTTCAGCATCCATTCATTGAAACCTGGATTTTATAGTTGCATTTTGATAAATTACAATTTGTGCTCTAACGATTTCTTTCCTCCTAAATATTTGTGAATGCAGTGCTACTCTGTTTACACCCGTAGGGGCTTTATCTACACGCAGAGAACAGCGACAGAGCTCGGGGAGCTGCAGAGGCTTCCTGGCTGGGGTCACCTTGCTTTACCATGAACTTACAGGGCTGCCCAAGTGGGTAATGCTGCAGTTCATTTTCCACTGGTTGCTCAGTCCTTGACCTCCAAGCCAGTTGCTAATTAATAACACTTCCCTTGGGTTTTCATTTTGTTCTGGGTGTGTGCCAGTTGGATCACTACATTCACACTCCTCTTGCCAAACAGCTCCTGACAGCAGCGAGCACCGCTGGTGCCGACGGGGTTTGCAGAGGCGACAGACGGGTCTCCGTCAGCCCATACCTCAGGTATTTTTCCTCCTGAGCTATTGAAGGCTGAGATGTGTTAGCTCACTGGCCTAAACATGCTCGTATTCTTTCCTTGCTACATGTTGTAAAACATGCCATATATTGTCAATAGTTTTTTAAATTCATCTAAGATAACTCCAAATCCCTCCTGATTTCCTTTCTCAATTTCACTTCTGCTATTTGAGACATCCCTGCAGTTCTTTCTTTTGCTGTACAAGTAATAAATAAACTAAAATTTATTTAGGCAGTGGGAGATATGCATGTAACATGAAAGATCCGATATTCAGCAGATGTGTCAGGCCCTTACAGTGACCTAGTTACTGTCTTCATGATTTTTTTTCCCCTCAAATAAAATACATTGAAGCTTGCAAAGTTTAGGTTTGCTTCTCGGGAATGTGAGCTTTGTAGGGTGTAATTGCTCTTTTCTCTGATATAAAAAGATTCCCTAATTATATTGATTTTTTTTTTTTTTGGGAGAGAGAGTTTTGAGTGAATATGTGCTGTTTACAACAACGCAGATTTGAATCCAGTAGTTAGTAGTTATTGGTGCCATGTTTAATTCTGACTCACTGTACCCAAGTGGGAATGACATTAGCCTCCAAACATTCCCTGCTAAATGACTGTATCGGTTTAACATGTTGAAAGGCCAAAACAACCTTATTACAATAATCATGTTTTGGACTGCCAGCTATTAGCAGTCTGTTCCAGGTGGGATTATCTGATTTTCTCACAGATAAGATAACTGATTCTTTAGGAAAGAAAAACAGCCATTTCTCTTTTTTGTTTTGTTTTTCAATTTTTATTTGTACTTCTTTATGCAGCCAAAACCTCCAAAGATATATATTGTTGCTTCCAAGAAGCCAGTTTCTATAGAAAGGTGTTGTCTGTTATAGTGCCAAGCCTTGTTTATGCCCCAGAAATCAAGCTGCTGATGTCAGTGTGTAGAAATGACAGTGGGATTGAAGAAAAAGTTCAGATTCAATTGCCTTTTGAATTTGAGACGTTTGGATCTAGATCTGAGTTTTAGATCTTTTTTTTTTCTTCTCACTTGCTGTGTGAGGATGCAGACACCTCTCTGTAATCCTGTAATTCTCTATAATTCAGTTTTGTGCTTCATCTTACTAAGACCACATCTGAGATGCTGTAGGACAGGTTCTGACAAACCACGGGTACTACTGTTGCCATAATTTCTATTTGTGGTAAACTCTTTCCCTTGTACGCCCCAAGAATCTAGGGCACTGTGCAAAAAACCTCAAGATACGGGTATAATGGTTTATACTGTGCTCGTGGATGTCCACAAAGCAGTGAGAGAACTGGATACACAAGTATTGAGGTCCACGCTGCTGTACACAATACAGAAATAGGTCATATAGTCCTCCAGTGACATTCTTACCAAGTATTAAAATTTACTTTAACAAACAGAAATCTTTCATGGTGAGTCACTACAAACAATGGAAAGAAACTGATACTGAAATGTACTGGTTTGGTAACCTTTCCTTTCCTTTTTTTTTTTTTCTTTTTCCTTTTTCTTGCTATTTCTGTGACTTGATGCTTTTTATACATGTGCTCCAAGTGTTAATACGAGTCAAAATTTCTTACCTACTGGTTCCTTTTTAGTGGGTCATATCCCATCACCCCATACATAGTAACTTCAGTTGTCAATGTGTGTCTTTGGAAAAAAAATGTATTCTGGAATGATTCTATTAATTTAACTTGTTAGCAGTAAAGAGTATTTGATGTAATTTTTAAGAAATCTGAGAAGTGGAAGCATTTCTCTGTGAAAGAAGTAAAATGTATCTTGTGTAGTGACTTTCCTAAGCGTTTTTGCATATTGAGATGCAATGTGCTGTGTAGGTGTTGGCTGCTTGCAGGGTCGTACACTAGAGCGCACTGTGTTTCGTACAGAACCAGCACCGCACTGGTGAGCGGCTGAACACAGAGTGAACATCTGCTCGCCCGAGGAGACAACAGGCCAGGCATGGAGGGCTTTGTAGATTCATCCAGAGGGGTTGGTTTGGTGCTAGACACCCACAAATTCACCAACTTTCCGTGCTTGCCTGGTTTCACACTAGGTACATCTAAAGAAAGCATCTGAATTGTCATGTGCTGGGAACAGATCTTCCTAATACAAATCAAAGCCACTGAGGGGAGTTGTTGAAATCATGATAAAATTTGCTTTACCTTGCATTGGATAGAAAGGTAGTCATTGCATGCCAGGCCTGAAAGGAGTTCTGGTGTAAATCAGAAAAACCTGATTTTTGGAGAATAGTGGTAGGTAGTAACTGAGGCATAAAATATATGCTTTATTTAGTAAATTTGTGGTATTACGTAATATCTGTACATGGCTCAATATTCCCTACTTTTACTAACACAAGGTATCTGATCGTGAAAAGTATTCAGTGGTGGAAAAAGGTATTATCAGTGCCAAATTTTTACTTTATCTTTCCTTCTCCCAGTGCTGTTTGCCTGCATTTGTACCTCAATAAATGCCTTTCCTTAGGTTAATGATTATCTTGTCAGTAGTTTTTCAAGATGTAACATGAAAGTTTAACTTTGCAGTTTCATATACATTAGTGACTAATAAAACGGACCTCCTGAGATATACAGCATTTCATCCTGTAAATTGGTATATAACATTAAAAAGAAGTTCCTGGAATCATTTATACAACGGCTTGTTAAATAAAATGACCTTTTATTTGCACTAGTAACTCCCTCCTCATGCTCTTTTGTTCGTCTTTGTGCGCGTCAGCACTGTTTATCTTCTACCTTCTTAGCACGGTGTTTACTACTATAGTGGTGTGATCATGTTATTTATTTTTGTTTATGAATGCAATTTGTTGGCTTTCGTAGTATCAGCCCTTCTTCCCAGTCTTTCAGTGTAATTCTTTCCCTTCTAGGTTCGTATGATGAAAGACAGCGATCCATCCTGGAAGCCCACTTTTATTGTAAAACCCGATGGAGGGTGCCAGGGGGATGGAATCTACCTCATTAAGGACCCAAGTGACATCAGACTGACGGGAAGCATCCAGAGCCGGCCAGCTGTGGTCCAGGAATATATTTGCAAACCACTGCTTGTCGATAAACTGAAATTTGATATTCGTCTTTATGTCTTATTGAAATCTTTAGAACCCTTAGAGATTTATATAGCCAAAGATGGACTTTCTAGATTTTGTACAGAGCCCTATCAAGAACCCACCCTAAAAAATTTGCACCAGGTTTTTATGCACTTAACCAACTATTCACTGAATATCCATAGTGGGAATTTCATCCATTCTGACAGTGTAAACACTGGCAGCAAGAGGACTTTTTCAAGTATCCTGTGCAGACTGTCTTCCAGAGGAGCTGATGTCAAAAAGCTGTGGTCAGATATAATTTCACTGGTGATCAAAACAATTATTGCACTGACCCCCGAACTGAAAGTTTACTATCAGTCTGACATACCATCAGGAAAGCCTGGACCAACTTGCTTCCAGGTAGGTTGGAAATTCTGCCAGAATGCAGCTATTTCTATGCGTGGATTAATTTTCTGGATGTTCAGTTCCTTTTCTGAAAGCTTTCTGTAGTTATGTTGCTGATCACTGGTTGAATGTGGTGCATCCACTGAGTAGTGCAGCCTGGGCAATGCGTTCCATGAGCTCAGAGCTCAGGTTCTCCTCGCTCAAGTTTTACTTTATGAATCTGTCTCCTGACCTATGTTACTACTTGCCATAAACATATATGGAGAATTTTCAGCGGGTATCAATCATGAGTAGCAGTGTTCACTCCGGTTTCTATCCCGATGCAGCTACAATGATGGCAGTTTTAAGACTCACTTGTCATAGGTGCTAAGATTCCATGTTAACAGATGCAGTATTTAGAGGTGGGGGGTAGTGTGAAAGTAGCCATTATTATCAAAGGCAAATGGTTTCAGTAGTTATTCAGCAGTACAGCATGTTTCTCAGTTATTTCTCTTTTGTCCCTCAAATGTTTCTTCCTCCTGATTATTGACATTGCGTTCTCTGGAAGAACACCATGAGTAGAATGGAAGTAACATATTGCTTGTTATGCACAGATTTTGGGGTTTGACATTCTCCTGATGAAAAACTTGAAGCCCATGTTACTCGAAGTAAATGCAAACCCCAGCATGAGAATAGAACATGAGCAAGAGGTAAGACCTCCCAACGTGACAGTCATACTGGAATGAAATTGTTTAGGTTTGGTTTTCTCAACGTTTTTCTTGTTTGAAAGATGAAAGCTGTCTGCTAATATGAAACCTCCAAGGTTCTCTGTAATTTTCTGCTTGGAAATCATTGCTAATCTTATACACTGGAAATATGACTTACTGGAATTGTGAAAGCTCTCCATCATCTTTGTCATAAATAAGTTTATTCATCATCCCTGCAGTTGACTTAATTGCGTTTAAGGGATTGCTAATAATTTTTTTCATGTTTGTATACGTAATATAAATGGTAATATTGGCAACAATCTTTTTTAATATTTCAGTTTACTAGAGAAACTTTCCAAAAATTGTTGTAGTATCATGCTGAAAATGTTAAGGTGTTTGTGTATTCTGTAAGAAGTATTTTGTAATCTGTCATTGCGTATTTAAAACATACGTGACATGCATGAAGTTTGAGCAAATGTGGAATAATAATCCTTAGTTCTATACTGAATAATTGTATCCCTCTGTAATTTAAAGCTTTCTCCTGGAGTGTTTGAAAATGTCCCAAGCCCTGTTGATGAAGAAGTGAAAGTAGCTGTTATCAGAGACACTCTTCGTCTAGTGGACCCTCAGAAAAAAAAGAGAAAAGATACCCAGTAAGTGTGGTGACTTTCTTTGGTTTTTGCAATAATTATAAAAGTGAAGTATTTTTTCCCAATTATGTTACTTTATCCAGGACAATGAGTTCCTCACTGTCTGTGTCACTCCTTTCACATCCACAGTGTTAACTCTTTCAAAAAAGCTCGTCGGATGTTAATTGGTGGTGTGGTACAAAACAAGTAGTTGGCTTTGTGGATCTGCCAGGGGAAGGCCAGAGAAAAAAAAAAAAACAATTCCTGGTACTTTCTGTTTAGTAGCAGCAAGTCCACCAAATGGCGTTCTCACAGCGCGGCGCTGACCGCTTCGCGTGCTGCTGTCTTGTAGGAACAGCAGACGTGTGGAAGGAGCCATGCTCTAGCTCAAGCAACCAAAAAGGTCCACAAACTGATAGTAAATCAGACTTTATCAGTTCCCCTGGAATATCTTACCTTTGATTCAGAACTGGTGCAAACAATTAGTAACTCAGGCTTATTTATTTGTACTTTTACTGGAGGCCTCTTTTTTATTCCAAGCAATCATGAGATGTAAATTTGTGTATTAATTTGCTTGAAAGTCACAAATTACTCTGAATGAATTGCCCCATTGGAGCTGAAAAGTATGAATATTGTATTTAGGAATTGCTTCCTTGATCTGTGATAATAAACATAGTTAAATCTATGATCTAGAAATGAGAGGAACTGCCTGAAGCAGCTTGCACAGAAATGCTTGTGGTGGGATCAGACCGAGAGAAAGAATATCTTTTTTTTTGATGAAACACCTTGTTTTAAGCAGTTCCTTGGAGACATGAAAGGCAGATTTTTTTTTTTTTTTTTTTTGTTCCCAGAAATTCTTGCTTATAGGCCTGCCTCCGTACTAGAATATTGATTTTGTTCTTTTCTTGGCACTTAGCGGCAAGGTTAAATATGTTATTCATGTTCTATAATGATTTCAAGGGCAAACTTGCTGTCCTCTTGTAGACAGAGTCCCATGAACAAGACATGACTGACAATACTTACAAGTTCTGTATTATTGTAATATTATTATAAGATCAAACTATTCTTTCGGAGTCAGTGCCATGCATAGAGGTTGCTGTGGCCAGTATACAGAGTGTCTTGCAAAGCAATCTATACTGCGTATTGCCTGCACTTAACCTTCACCCTTAAGATTACTTCAGTGCATGGGCTGAAAAAAGATTATTTTTTAACCTGTAATTATGTAGTCATGTCTTTTTTTTAATGCTAAAGTTGTGTCAGGCATTCATTAACTACATATTAGATACGGAAAAAAGGCAAATGATAATTACAGATAAATTCTTGGAGAGCACTGATGTGTGTGGAACACTCATTCAACTGAGGATTTTTCTCTGATATATTCTGAGTACTAAATAATTTGTGACACGATTGGTCAGTGATGAGATAAACCATTGGCTCTTCGCAGCAAGAATTCATCAGTGATGCAGCTTTTGTTCAGGATAATCTGGTTAACAGAACATCTTGTTGATTAATATCTGCGTGTCTTCACCTTAAGTCAATCTTACTTCTTGCTGCAAAGGGCAGTATTCGGATGACTTTTTTGCATGGATATACAGGAACCCACGTGTGACAGCTCCCCACCAATTCAACTGAGATCTACTCCTACTTCCAATTTCTTTTTACTGAACTGGGCACTGTCCGTGGAACTTCCTGAGACACAATCTTTCTGTGAGCTTCAAGTAAAGGACTTCATTCTGATCACCTATGGGGATTTACACCAAAGTAAAAGCATTTAGGGAAGGAACTGAGCACCAGTTGCTTTTGCCTTATCTTCCCTAGCGAAGGTTTTGCAATGCTTTTGCTTTGTGTCCTTCCTCTCACTTGTGTCTGTGCATTTCAACCAGTTCTAACGTGTGCTCCCGTCTTCCCTCCCACTCCTACCAGTAAGTGCAGAGAAATGGCATCGTTCCGCTGCTTGCAGGACAAAGATAATAACTAAATAATTGACCGGAGATGGAAAGCAGTAGTTTGCCTATCCATTGTAGTGCTTTTGCTAGTCTAATTGCACCTGGCAGCAGGGAAAGCAAAATTTGGCCTATTAATAGGAAAAAAAAAATCTGAAAGAATTCCTATTCTGACAGCTAACCAGCAGCAAACATTGCAGACTCTAGTTTTGATGCTAATTAGGTAATGGACATTAATTTAAGTAAAGTTTTAACGTTACATATCTGAGTTTGAACACACAGGGGAAATACTGAGAAGTCTGAGCTGCATCTCAGGTAAATATTCTGCTGTGGAGATGGATTTGATTTCCCTCTAATTATCTCCCAGATTAAAATAAATGAAGCATCTAAATGAAAGTGAGTTTTAGAAGTCATCCTGAAGTACTTCATTATCAGGAAAGATTAATAGCTCAGAATTTGTTGTAGTTTAATTATTCCTCATCTTTATAGAGTTTAGATTATTTCTTTTCCTCCCTCCTTTCATGTGAGGTATAACATTGAAATACAAGTTGAGTAAGATCAGTTTGTCGTGCCATACATACCTCTGAATTTTTCAACGCAGTTCCGGTCTTTACGTGCACCAATCACTAGTAATTATCTTGACACCACCAATAACTGGTCGTTGAATATCAGCAGTGATACAAATTCAAATGAACGTACTTAAATATATTTAGTGGGTATTGTTCCACAGTGTGACTGAGCTTTTTTTGGTTTCAAGACTTTGTCCTGGCTATTTAAGTACTGCGGTATGTGCGTGTAACGTGTTTAAACAAAAACTTCAAATGCAGGCAAATGCTATTGGTTTTATTTAATCATTGTTGAGGAAAATCTCATTTTCCAACAGAAGAGGAAATCTGGGAAAGTTTTGTGTTATTCTGCAAAGGAAAGAGCAGAAGGAATTAAAACAGGATAAAAAGTGGCACAGGCACATGTGAGGCTTTTGGGAGGGATGGGTAGGGTGGGATACTGCACAGCGCCTGCTTCTCCCCGACGTGATGCAAGACCTGCTGGACAAACCTCCTGCACCTCATATGCAGAAGACCTATTCCACGTGTCAAGATCCGAAGGCAGTGGGTATCCCTATCGAAGTTAACGTCCTGCTTTGCTTCATTAATTCCCTTGCTGCTCCCGAATCCCCTGCGTTAGCGCAATCGTAGCCGAAGTCGGCTGACAGCAGAGTTAACGAGTGACTATTAATAGAGAGATTTGGAGCCACGTGCTGCTCTGCAGGGTGAAGACATATGGCAGTGGCTCGGAGCCTCTCGAGGAGAACCGGAAGGCGGCTCTGCGGGTTACGTTGTCCGGGTGTTTTCAAGCCATTCTGCAAGCCAGAGGGTGAGCGGTGTCTGGCTCCGCCTGAGCCTGGCTAGTCCTTTCTGAAATTAAAGACAGTAGCTCATCAACTACATGTTGTGTGTTTTGTTTTACTTTTTTGCTCCTCCTCTTTAAAAAAAAAATCCAGCTAATAATGCATGGTTATAAAAAGAGAGTTTATGATGTTTTTTTTGTTTGTTTGTTTTTCCTAGTGAAATTTTGGTGGAACCAAAATGTAGAGCCTTTTTTTCCCCTAGCTTTGGTTCCTAGACTAGTCCTCTCTTTCTCTAGGCATTCTTAATTTAGAACTCACGTTTCACTCGTAATCAAGAAATTAAAACATTTAATAAAATAATGTGGAAGATACTAACTCTTTGCTTGTTTGTGTGGCAGTACTGTTCTCATGGATTTTAAGGCTTGAGTAGATCATTGCAATCATCCAGGCTGATGACGTGCCGGAACAAACACGATCATTTGTGGCTGAGCTGTTTTCTTGGAAAGATGGAATTTTAAACTTCTCTGTAAATCTGTGAAATATTATCAAACAAAGCTTACTTTCTTCTAGCATTACTACAGAGGGCATTCAGGGGGTGGTGATGGCCAGTAATCTTGATTTCTGTTCTGAACATCTGTCACTACTAATTTCAGAATTACTGTGGTGGTTTTTCCAGATGACGTTTTCTCAGCATTGGTAGCTCTTTTGGCTTGGATTTGTGACGACCTTCAGCACCAGCTTAGCCAGCTGGTCGTTGTATCGTCAGGAGGGAGCTTTCCTCCTTAAGTGAGAAATGTGATGTAAAAAAAGATGGGGAAATGTAGGGTTTTTTTCACTCAACATATTCCAAGCATCGTGTAGAGCAGGGGTGGCACATGTCCCTTTGTAAGACTGGGAAACGATCACAGGATGCATTTTTAGCCAAGTCTGTAATGGTCAGCATGGTCAGGAAGCTTGGCTACGCCCCACTTAGAGTGCAATCCTTGTCATGTAGTAGTATAAAGTAAGGGATTGGACTGTACTCCATAATGTTTCTGCAAAGAAACTTATATCAAGCTTTACAGTATCAAGTTTGCTCTGGATTTACTTGCAGCAGAGGTGCTGTTTGCAGCCGGCTGAAGGGGGGAGAAGACTTCAGCTGAAGGAAATGTGCACAATTAAATGAATGGTCTAATGACACCAAAGAACATTTCAAGTAAATCAATGTTACTTATGTAAAGAACAGTTTAATTAATATAATCACTGATGCAAATCATTGTTTATGTTGTGACTCCCAACAGAAAATCCATTTCAAAAGGCTTCACAAACTTCTACATTTTTGTGCCTAATTTTGACTCTTTATAGTAGTAAAATGTTTCAGTGTTTGCTTAATTATTAGCAATTCATTCTTTTAAAAATTGCATTAGATTTGAGGAGCAAAAAGGAGTCTCAGTCTTGTATGCAAATATTGTATATTCTCCACTGGATGTTTGATGTAAACTATTTAACTGGTGGTATAGTTGCAAACCCTGAGTATCATTTGAGCAGGTCTGCTCTGAATGTCTTAGAAAGATCATTTATATCATCTTATCAATGCTAATGACCTGCTTTCCTGTCCTGTCAAAATATTTGTGCCTTAGTTTATTAAAGCTAATTAATCCAGAGATAAGAGATTTCTTTATTTTTTAGTTGCTGCTGTTTATTCCCTGTCCTGGTATGATCTCTTGCATTTACATGCTTAGTTTCTGATGTATTTTGAGACAGAAAATAAGCATTTTATTCTTTTGACAAAGACAGCATAGTATTATGACATGTTTGTCATTAGAAATATGAGTTGCTCATGGAATAAAATCTGCTTTTTACTTGCTAGAAGTGATGAAGGTGCGGCCCCCTAAGTAATATAATGACTTTTATTCAGCACTGAAATAGCCATTGACAGAAGAAAGAATTGAAACACTTTGTAAATGAAATGTAATTTAATCTATGGCTGTTATAAAAACAATCAATTCATTGTGCTCACAAAAATGAGTGGTTTTGGTTTATTACCTATTATGGTATTGCTGTTTCATTGCTAGTTCATCTTTTCTTGAGTGCTGTTCTCCGTACATACCACTTCAGTGTTTTTCTATTTGAATTCAGCCTTGAAATTTATTTGTGATGTTCTGATTTTTTTTTTCTTTTTAAAATATGTCAGGTGCGATTCTCTTCTCTGGATTCTGTGGCTCTAGCAAATGTCAAATATGATTAGCTAATTTTCTGAGCAGGAGGAAGCCCAATGTGGTCTCTCTCAATTTTTTTGCAAGATCAGCATGCAAACACTGGCTAATGTCACTCTGTTCAGAGAGCACCCTGTAAATATTAATATATGTCAGTTTGACTTTTTTTCTCTAAGTTGTGTAGTTAGGGAGGAATTCTAATTGAGGTTTTGTAGAACTTACTACTCAAAAGATCTTACTCTTTTCCTGCACAAAACGAGATGGTTCATTTTTTTTTCTGCTGTGTGGATTACACGTCTTTCTTACTTTAAATGATTTCTTTCTCTGATGTAGGACAAAATTAATAGTTTCTGGGAGGAGACTATGTGATCTGTATTAAATGAATGTCTAGAAATTAATTCATGTTTTCTACTTAGGTACTTGCTGCCTCAAATGTAGCTTATGTTGAAGTAGTAGCTTCTTCAGGAGGTTTCTCCTGCTGTGCTAGTGACCGATGGGTCTAACCTTCTCCACTAAACTGCAAGAGGAATGTGGGTCTTTACTTAAACAGACCTTTCAGTAATGTTTCTCTTTTGTATAGTTCAAAGGCGTTTTCCAAATCCTGATCCTGTTTTTAATTTCTTGATATTGAGGAGTAATTTTGTACTTCCTCAAAGAAGGCAAAAAAAGTCAGGGAATCACCTGTGTGGCTGTATTCCATTTATTTTCCAGATATTTTTTGTTCAGTTTCATAACCTCTCCTGATGTTTATATCATGTTTAATGAAAATATGAAAATATACTGTGCAAAAAAGCCTTGAGAATATGATTATCCTAGATTTTGATGATGATAGTGTCGTTCTTGTCATTGATTACTGTGTTTATCTCACTGTACATATTCTAAGGTTATGATTGCCTGATGGGTGGTTTAAGAGGGTCAGAAACTCGGTGCATAAACACATGGAGAGATGGAATAGGAGGATGCTGGTGTTACAGCTATCTGATCAGAAAATAATGACTGTTCTTCAGTCTTGTTGTAATGTGTCTTAGTTTCTGCTTCTGTGAGTAACTGTATTGTGTTCCGCAGGGATTCATTACTCAGGGTTGTCCCTGTCTTTTGCATCATATGGGGTGAGCTTAGTCTTTATAAAAATAAGCACGTATTAAACCTAGCTATGGTAGTATCAGTATTTTGGTTTCCATTTACTAATTGACTTTATGAGCTTCAGGTTGATTCCTGTATCCCTTTGTCCCTTTGCTATCCCTTGGAAATCTGGTCAGGTTTTCAGCTACTCAAATGCTTCTCAAGCACCACCTCTTCATCCCAAGCCTTATTTCTGCCCGAGAGTGTATAAACTCATATGTGTGGCTTTCTTGAGATTGATCTTTCTACTCTGGTTCATTTTGGAGGCTGACACAATTTTTTTCTCCATCAGTCAAAATGACCTGGCGTTCATATTCAGGATCGTTCTGCCAAGGCCCTTTGAAAGCACATTGAATTAGACCCTTTCTCTTTCCTAGAGGGCTTTTTGGTTTATTCCTTCATCAGGCAATCTGCCAACTTCAGTATCAATTCTTGTCTGTTACATTAGCCCCTGCTGCTTTTGATGAGTTAGACATGTGAGGGAGACTTTTAGATGTGATGTTTGTCAATGTTACTTCAGTTCAGATTAGTGAAACGGTAACTTTGTTTTTCTGTAGTTGGAGAGTATTTATTTCTACTGCTATTTCTCATCCTGCTCAAGAACAACTAGCCTCAACTACTCCGTTCAGTTTTGCGAAGCAAATGTTATAGGTGCCTTGATCTTTGCCCTCTGTTTTTGCTTTTCCAATTGTTTATCTGCTTCATCCTTAAGAGCTTTTAACATTTCTCCTATTGATTAGGACAGGCCCTGTTGGAAATTCCACAAACTGCAATGTGAGACATCCCTCCATGAAGGGGAGGGAAGGATCTCATGATGCTTGACTCACAGAATGGTTCTACATTGGTTTTAAGAGCCACTTAAAGGAAAGCACCACAAAAGTGTTTACTACAACAACAGAAAATACAATACTGAGTGTAGAACAGTGGCAAATAATTGGAATGCGCTACGGCAGCAGTCCTAACGTAGAGAAGAAAATAAAGTAAAATCTGCTGATAGGAAGAAGGTCAGATCTTTTAGTTTATAAGTAGCTCATTTCACATGTAATCTGAAAAGTTTTAATTGACTACAAATGTATAAATACATGGGCAATAGTAATGTTTCTTCAAAACAGCTAAAACTATATCCCTGGCATAGATACAGTAGGAATTCAGTAATTCACTTCAATGTTTTTCTCTAACAAACCATTGCAGGAAAAGTTGGTTTTGTGACAGTAACTCTGGACTAGGACATAAAAGATGCAATTTCTGTTCCTGATTCAGGCAGTTTACTCCGTGACCTTTAGACAAAAACATTTTCCTGCTGCTACCATTTTCATTCTGTGAAAAGAGGACGATGCCTTGCCTCTGCCATGCATTGCCAGACTTTCTAAACTATGGGATATGACCTGTTATGCTTATTAGTGTATGAGGTCAGTTTATGTATTGTTGTTACATAAAAATATTATAGAAAAGCTTCGATTTTCTTCTCTTGAAGACTCTAGGACCAATTCTGTGTTCCTCAGTAAATATCCCTGGTGGTTACTACAGTTTACAAAGCATTCTTCACGTTTTGCCCACCTGATTGTCATTAGTCATCTCTCTGTCTTTTACTTTCTCCCATACAGAGTGCTTAGAGTCATTGCATTTTCCATACAATATCATAACTTGTGTGGTGTGCTATTTGAATATTCAGGATATTAAGATTTTTAAAAGGGCTTTTCTCAATATCATTCTTTGATGGTGGTGTTTTCGTATTTCTTCTCATTTTTACAATTGTTTGCTAATAATGTAGAAAAGTCATGGAATGTCATTGAAATGCACACTAACACAGCACTAACCCCATGCTTGACAACGGATTAGTTTACGATTATTCCCATTTTAACCTTCACCGCTGCAAAAAGTGCTGCTATTCATAGTCCAGTTTTGTGAGTTGGTCTTTGTTTGCTCATATAGTGTATTCTGAGCACTAATGTCTTGAATGTAAAGACTGTATTGCCACATAAAGAGTGAATTCAGTCTTATTTTGAATCTCTTGAAATGACCCCATGTTGAGGGACAGCTGGAAGTGCTTAGAATGTACTAGGCAAGCAAGCTGGTGACAGGCCTAGTTAATTAAAAAATTTTAATGGACAAGAATTGATATGGGTTGCAGAATTTTAAAAGGTTTCATTTTCAGCACTGTGAAATTAATTGGTCCAAACCCGTAGCATGCTTTTGCAGTAATTGGCGTGCTGCAGTGCCCCGAGTTCTGGTGTGAACTGCAGTCTGGTTTTATGTTATCAGATTGCGAATGGAGACCGGTTTGTCCAATTAGAGTTGGATCACAGTGTTTTGAGATGCAGCTAATCTAATTACGTTTTTACTGACATCTCCTTTCTTTTTGCTCTCTAGCATTTCTAGTGAGCGATAGAGGAAGGATTGAAAATAAACTGAGCATTGTGACCTGTCAAAAGGGCTGCCATAAAGTCTGAACTTTCCAAACGTTCTAATATATCAAAACATGCTGTAGCAATTACATCCCTTAGGTACTCACACTGTATTACATTTTAAGTTGATCATTAAGAAGTCTTTTTGCTTTCATTTTCTCTTACGATGATCTTTAAATGAAAAGAAAACCTTTGTGATAAAACGCAGAGACAAGGTTTTATCAGAATATGTCACTTTCCTCTTGTCTTTTTAGTGCAGCCATGGAAGTTGCTGTAATCTTCAAGGTTTGCCCAAGAAGATGAGAGGTCAGGAATAAAGTGGGGCAGCTGCTTCGTCTCCTTCCAAGTGGCATAAAAATGAACGCGGAGGCAGCGGGTCTAAATAAATCTTTGAATTCAGTTATTTGATTAGAGATTATAAGTGAGTCTTAATGCTAATAGAATCTGGCTCGAGGCATGCTGTGTTTTGCATCCCTCATAACCAGCAGTAATGACTGAGGCGAGAGGAGTCCCATTGACTTAGGGAGCTGAGAATCCCATTGACTTCGTGGTGCTCGGCGGCTGCTCGAGCCTTGTTCCGTAACTGACAGGCAGAGATGTTGGAGCTCCTTTGGTGTGTGCTCCTGCTTTGACTGAATTCTAACAAAGTAAGCTTCTTTTGTGTTGTTTTGGTTTTGTTTTTAATCATAAACTCAGCAATACTTCAAAGCATCCCTGGGAGCTTTGTTGCAGACAGATGTTTGCTAGATCCAGCCATTGCTGATGGCAAGTTTCAGCTGAAACCAGTGAAAATTCAGATTAAGCATGGTCATAAATTTGCTCAGGTTGCATTGCATGGGATATAAAACAAACAGCAATTCGGACCTTATTCATCAGGTACTTAAGTGTGTGCTTAAGTGTTCTGTGGAGTTAAGCCTCTGTACCTTTGAGTCAAATGACTGTAGTTGTTAAGGCCATTCACCTTTTCCTTTTAAGTAAATTGATTTGCAAAAATAATATTGTCGAGAGGCCCTGATCTTTTTAGATGTTATTTCCACCATTCTAGGCATCTCCTATGTAGCCTTCAAGGCTGATATCTCTTTGACCTGGAAAGGGTTAGTGCTTTTGTGTTGAGTAAGAGCTTAATTTCCAACTAATTTTTAGCACTTGGCTCAGATTGTTTTGGGTTCTTTGCCTCAGTGATCCCGGCATCCATCCAGCTCTGAAAGTGCAATACGTTTTATCAGAGAGTGTTAATCTAGACTAACTCTTAAGTTGAAAAAGTGTCGTGTGATAAAACCTAAATAAGTGTATTTGTGCCTAGTGAATCCACTGAGAGGACCGGGCAGAGGAGAACACGGCTCAGTGTGCTGTCTAACTGGAAAACCGGCTCTTCAGCAACACTCTGCATAAGGAGCTAACTTTCTGTTTATAAAATTAATTTCATTGAAATCTAATTTGTTCCTCATATAGGGGAAGAAAGTAAGTTTATTTTCTGTCTTCTGTATTCATTCTGCAAATGCCATCTCCTCTCTTCTCTGCTAGACTGCATTAATCACAGCCTGTCTAGTGCAAAGCAGAGGAGGAAAATGAGCAATTGTTTCCTTTATTGGGGAAACCGCTTAATTTTTTTAAGTATATTTTAAAGAGATTTCCAAAGAAATCTTTCTTTGGGTTTGCTATGATTTCCTCATTAGTTTTCAGTACAAGAAACCTGTTGTGTTTTGATGTTGAAAATGCTTTTTTTTCTCTCAAAGTATGGGGCAGAGGCAACTTCTGCGTGCTGTGTCTGTCCAAACGGGTTCACTGGATTTCTATGTTCTTACAAGGGAGGTGATTAGTAGTTAGGCTTGAGTGCAATTTTTTTTTTTTTCCTGACACTTCAATATGCTAATCATTTGAGCTGAGTTTCTGCTATCAGCAAAATAATCTTCACCTCTACTTACCCTGTAGCTTGCTAACATAATCTAGTTTTTGGCTGGTGGTTTGACTTACTGCAGGAGCAGTGATTCAGCTGCACTCTCAAGTATATAGCTTTTTCATGGTTTTTGTATATGACACAATCTCCATTATTAACCTGCAGTTAAATACTTCTTGAATGAAATTTGGTTTTTAGAATGTTAGCTTAATTGCCTTGTCTAAAATTAAGGATGTATGTTTACTTAATTTGACATTTTTCCTCTTTACCTTCTTGATTGTATGTTTGTGCTGCACAGAAGCAACTCTGCTTGTAAATTAATTTTTCCAGTTGGTTTATAATGTACAACTCCAGTAACTTCTACTTTTCTGTAAACTTTCTGCTACTAAATTACTTCCCACAAGATAGTTTTCTTAAAATAAGTGTACAAGTAATTACTACAGAGATAAATTGTAGTGTATATAGCTATAGTGTGTATTTATGTATATATGTCTGTATATACAGCATGCCTATGTGTATCTTTGTATAAGGTATAAAACTGTCTTATTTCATACCTGTCTCTTTGCTATCTGTACAATCTGTATGTTATGTGTACCTAAAACTATGACCAACTGTGATAGTTCTGATTGCGTGAAATCTGTGGGATGAGCCTCCAATACTTTATCTTGGTTTCCAGTTATGTCTTTGTAAGTTCTTCATGCGACTGCTGAGCTGCAGTGTGTACTTTATGTTCTCTCAGGAATGGCACAGCCCATGAACAAATTGATTTAAAAAAAATAAGATTTCATGTGACCTAGAAGATGTCATAACAAATCGATCAGCCAAGGGCATACTAAGGTACATCACCTTAATAATAAAAGAAACAAATCATTTCTGTGGAGTAGGGCTCCTGGGCCACATAACAGTGTTTTATTAAGGTAACAGTAAAATGGAATAAATGAATGCATAGGCATGAATTATATCCCTGAATACCAGTGGAAAGTTCTTACATGCACATACCTTCTAAGAATTACTTATTTGCAATGTATTTAGATGTCAGGGTTAAGAATGGGAGAACTCGTAGCAAATAGTTGTCAATTTTGGTGCAGCTGAGAATTGCAGAGCAAAGTTAATGATCTAATTACCCCACGTCGTTATGAGAAATAACACAATTCGTTTATATATTTTCATTTGATGCAAACCATTAATTCACTGTACTGCAACACAAGAGCCGAAGTTTGGTACTGTTAGTTTGAGCAAAATGCACTGGGTTTTTTTTTATGCCAGACTGAAGTAACTGGTGGTACTTTCCACTGACTGCAAAGCGCGTCTCGCCCGGCAGGTTTCACTGACTTGGATGCATGGTTTGGGGAGAGCACTGGAAAAACTCAGCTCAATTCTAACATTAATTGGAATTTTCATGGAAGTATTTTTTTCCTGCATTGTTTTTAGATATTTTTAAATATTAAAAATGAGCCAATACTGTTTGAATGAGATTGTCATGTTCTTTTCAGTCTGAAGAGTTGTGTTGGAAAAAAACCTTTTGCTTTTAAGGGGTTTTGAATAAACCTGTTAAGATACTTGGAGGGAGATAGAAAGGATCTTGTTTTTCATTGCAATTAATTTTCTTGATTTTTCTCATGCAGTCATTAATTTTTTTTTTTCAACTGAAGTTGCTGAGATCTTAATTCTTTTTCATCCTTTAAAATAAAAGAAAGAATTGCTAGGTTTTTCTTTACCACAACATCTGAAGTGGAATATCAAAATGTAATCTAGGATCTTTCTCCTTCCCAAGAAATTACCAAAACTGGAGGGGTTAGAGACTTGGTAGTTTCTGAACAAGTGTGTCCTGTAAAATATAAGTTGTGTGACGGAGGAGGGAGAAGCAAAATCAACCTAGGGGGCCACAGAGGTAAAAGACAAGGAGACATGGTTAAGATGGAGATTGCCTGAGATAAAACCTGATAGAACAGGGAAATGTAAGAATTTCTTGTTAATTAGACTTTTACAGATGGACTGGAAATTGTTCCTTGAATTAATTCAGTGGCTAGAAAGTGCCAGAGTTTAAATGCAGGTTCCTAATTTGCAAAAGCAAACTTCATTCTGCTTTCTTGGGACGTATTTAAGGGCACTTCTTGTGGTATGGTGTTACACACACGTGTGTTTGTGTTTGCTATTCCAGATCTGGAGTCTTGCTTTGAGGGAGCAACTCTGTGCTGCCTTTTCCGCGCTCATCAAGGCAGTCATCTGTGCCAGGAGGGACCCAGAGCAAAAAATCCATACTCTATACTAACAATTTAATATAAAGGTATCTAAATAATAAGATTTTTGAGGGTCTTTTAAATATAACAAGGAGGTTTTAGGCCTGAAGAAATTCTAGCAATACCTTTTGGACATTCTTAGAAGAGTCTGGATGCAGTACTGGAGTTGGAATGTTACTGCACTCCGTTAACATCTTCCGAGCGTTATTTGTTAACGTGTAAGTGCTCGTTACTCCAGGGGGACTCTGAACTGGGCAGTTATGGGCACTGCTTTATGCCTTTTCAGAAAGTTTTAAATGAAGCACTCCAACCTGCAGTTTCGATTCTTATTTTTCCTTTGCTGCTTGACTTCCATTCACCTTCTAGGTCTTCCTCCCTCCATTCCATGTTGCTTTGAACTTCTGTAGATTTTTCCAAAGTGTGATAGTATTGACGGGCTGCTTTGTAATAATCTCTGGTACCTGCCTTCCTCTTTGGAATAATAGACATGTACATGACAGCTAGAAATACCATTTTTTTTTTGGTTTTGCTTGATTTCTTTCCTTCTAAAGGAATACTGTGATTTGCTGGGAGAGAGTTGAAAATTATATCTTTTCCTGGCAAGATACCTACTTTTGAAGACTTTTTTTTCCTATTGTAACTATAGAGTAAATGCAAGCATTTATTTTGCTAGCATTTGGTCTTAAATAGACATGGAATGAAAAGTGAAGGAAAAATGGAGATAGCTTCTCTGATATTTTTTTTTTTTTTTTTTGGTAGGAGCTTTATTATTCTCCTCAGCTTCAGGCCATCAGAAAGTTACGTTTTCTCAGATACTGCACATAATGAGTATGAATATTAGATCACAACCACATCTGAGAACTGTTTGCTTATTCCCCTGTTTATACTCGCATAATAATGGTGAGGGAGTGCAAAGTAGGTTTTTAAGGGACAGCAGAATTAAGTGCTTGGGATTTTGGCTTGACTTAAGCACAGGCATTGAGAAGAAAAGTAACATTTCCCCTCTTACAGATATCCTTCAGGTGTCAGTTGTGCAGGATCCTGGTTTTATTACATCAATCAGAAGCAGCTTAAGGCTTCCAAAAACATAGTCACAGACAGATGTTGAGCCTGTCTTGGGATTAGAAATATCCTCTTCCATTAAGTATAAATTAAGTTAATCACCAGGTATGAAAGATAAGCAGCATAAACATCATTCCCTGAAGCTTTCATTAAAATTAAAATTCTATTTAAAACTAGGCTCATATTTTCTATGACTTGATCCCCCTTCAAAGAGATTATATCTGCTGTAAATTTTTACAGTGACAGAGTGACAGAAATTAATGTATTGGGGGCAGTGATGTTCTCTATAATTTAACTTCTGCAGCTAGTCATCTTTTAGCAGGAGAGATGATTGGCTTATTTTTAAGTAATAATTGGTCTCTAGTCTCTGAAAAAATCAGAAAGCAATAAAACTGCCTAGCATCCAGTTGCCACAAAATGAAAGCATAAAGCCAGATGACTTAACAGCAGTGTAATCATCAGCAGCATTATTTTGTGTATGTAGAACTCACCTGCTTTAATAGGAGGATTACTGCTGATAAAATGCAATTGCACTGCTGCTTTCTGCTCCGTGGGATGACAGGGCAAAGCTCCTTTTCTGCCCTAGCATAATGACGACTGCTTTCTAAGAATAATTTCCACATGGGAAGAAATACCATGGGGTCTAGGGTTTTTTTCTGTTATACTGTAAGACACTTGGTGGTCTAATTTATTGTTGGCTTCGATATATTATCAGGCTTTACGACTGGTTTGCCTTTGCAGTATCCTGTATTACTATTTTTAAGGCACACTTTTCTAAAGAAACAAAGGAAACTCTGGAGAAATAATGAGGCACATAAGTACCTTAAAAGCAAATCGTGAACACAAATAAATCTACTAGGAATAATAAAAGCTACCTCCATAAAAAATAAAGTATTGAGGACCGTATTTAATCATCTTTGTTCTATAATAATTCTTTGCTACAGTGGATCAAAGTCCTTCAATGCAGGTTTTGCTTTGCTTATGCATTATTTCATTATAGTAATGCCATATTTTCTGCAGCACTCAAATAGATGACAGGTAACAGCATAGGCATTCACTGCTTCTGTTACATTAAAAGTAATAAATCTTTAGCTAATGCAGAGTGATATTACCATTATTCTTAAAAAGAGAAAGTTAGAAATAAAGAATCTCAATTAATACTTAGGAATTAACTCTTTTTCCAGCACATTGCATCTGAGACTCCTCAAACGCGTGTCTTCACTTTAATGATTTAAGCTATGTATTAGAGTCCTGCAGAAATGAAAACAGAGGTCAAGTGCAGCTGTTACATCCAGTTGGATGTTTATCCCAGGTGTGCAGTATCTGCTTTGCATCTCTAAAGGATGTGTCTCCTCTCTCTGGTGTGCTGCTGCACGGATTCCCGTCAGCACCTAGTAAGGTAGGGGTTTAATGAAACTAGATTTAATCACAGTATCACTGGGGAATACTTACAGTATTGGGTATCAGATTTGAGATGGTTTATTGGATTGAGCTTTAGTTTAAAATACAAGGGAATTAGCACAGCCTTAGCGACTTCTGATTTGTGTAACAAGCTTGTTGAAAACCTAAATACTTCTTTTCATACATCTTTCTTTTTAAACCCCTAAATTTAAGCCCTTTCAGATCCGGAAGATACTAAGATCACAAGCACCTAAATTGTCTAGGAGAATAAATTTTTCAAAGTTTAGTGGAGGAAATCCTCACTTACTAATCAGGGCAGATAAGATCCATTCCAAACTGTGGAGAATTCTTCAAAAAACTGAAAGACTCGACTCTTGGACTTCTCAGGTTTCTCTGAACCAGTGGTTTGTCTGGCTGGGTCATCTTTGAGCTCTTTCCATGGCCGTGTTGTCAATGTTAGCTCTCAATGTGTTAGCTCTTGCCCAGATTGCGATTTTGTTGATTTTTTTTTTTTTTTAATGGAATCTAAAAGTTCATTTCTATTACGGAGTATTGGAAGCTATTATTTCTGTGGCATTCTCCCTACAAAATTAGACAAGAGCATCTTGACTCATCTAGGAGTGAACAGAAGTGACTGTATTTGTGTAGGCTAGAAGTGGAAAGTTGAGCACAGCGTGCCTCTGCACTGTCTCCTGTTTTAGCAATTCCTCTGAGCAATGCACAATTCAGACAGGAAAGGCTCTGTACATCTCCTTTGAAAGGGAAACATTAATCCTTGAACAATAGTTGTTGATAATTGCAGTAAGCATATCATTGCTCGTGTGGCTATCAGACATGTTTCCTAACACAAACTGTGTTTCTTCCTAAACAAAACGTGTAGGACAGCACATTAGCTTGTCTTAGGTTTTGAGTTTGAAGTGGAGGCTCTAGTCTTCTCTGCATATATGAAAATGTTGGTAATATTCTCATCCGTCGCTTTGTGTCCTTGGTGTGGAGCTATTCAGGATCCACACTAAGGTTCTACACCAGGGACACTCATTAACACCGTGTTAAGGTGGCAAACTTTCGGAGTCTTCTGTTTTCTTTCAAAACCTATTTAATCTTTAATGAGAAGCGTTTGTTTTTATGATGAATCCACCCAATCTAAAGAGGCAGCCAAACATCCTTCTCACGAAGGGGACTGATGCCTGTGGAGCTTACGGAGTCTGGTACGTGGTAAACAAATGATGCTCCTGGGACTGGGAAGGGAAAATCTGCAACGAGCAGGTGCCGTGCGCGACGGCTGCTCTGGGTGTTGAGGACAGGCTGCAGGGGCTTCCATTTCACTTCTTCAACAATCTGATAAATTGCTTTGGTTTTGTTAAGCAAATGGCAAGGCTATGGAGTACTTAATTTATCCTTGGATTCACCTAAAATGTGTTTGCCAACTGTCAGAAGCAAACACAGTGTGCTCCGTTTCTTTCACCCTGCCAGAGCGAACGCAGTATCAGGCCTCGAAGGTGCAGGCTGGGCTAGACATGGTCATGCTCATGATGACATGAAAACCTCAGAGAGGTGATTTAACTGCTTTGTTTCTCTAGTTGAGCTATGGATTCTTTTTTTTTCATGAGAGATGGAAATTCCACCTGCTTTCACCACTCTTTCTGCTTCCAGGAGACAGGGTAGCTGCTGTGTTTTCCAAATGTATTTTGTATGGTGTGAAGTTAGTTGTCTGCCAACAACATGGTGATTCTCAATCCTTATTTTTAATGTGATTGATTCTGCTCTTTGAAATATGGACTCTTTGCTGTGGTTGCTTTGACTGCCTCCGAGCATTCTCAAAGTGTTGAATAATATGTAAGAGCCATAATGTTTGTAGCATAACTTCAAAAATATCTTACTCTGTGAGGTTTAATATTCTTTTAATACTTTTATCTTTGTGCAACTTTATTATTATTTTGAAAGGGGGAAATGCTGGTGCTATCGACGTTTTTTACTTTGCCAGAGGCTGAGGAGGAGATGAATATTCAGTTTCTTCAAATGGAAGTCACAAGTGGCCAGTACAAAACAAAAGCTGCTGATTATTCACCCAACACGCAGTTAAACTATGAAACTTTTTGCTATCGCGTACTGTGAGTGCTAGAAGTCTCTGTGTGTTGACAAAAGTGATGGGATTAGTTCATAAAAGCAAATTCATGAATGGTTGATCATGCAGAGACGCTATTCTGGCTTTGACTTACTGTCTCCTGAATGATTTATTTCTGTGAATGAGCACACAAACGTATTCATACCTACACGCTCCAGTGACAAACACGTTTCTGTTTCTTGGGAGGTCCATATACTGTGGTGATAAATGGGTGGATAGATACATTTGTCATGCAAAATATTCTCTGCTTTTAACTATGTTAACATAGTGCTTGCTTTGAGAATAGAGGCTCAGCTGAGGGAATAATTATAGCTTCAGAATCCAGAACATAATATTTTCTTTTATTAGGTAAGCAGTTGTCAGCTGATACAAAAGTTGCTGAATTTTTACTTCTAGCAATGCCCTAAATGTTAAATGTATCAAGTGAGCATTCTTAGAAATATTAATATTGCAATTCTTACCCAATTTTACCCTGAACTCGACAGCTAAATTTTATATACAAGTATACAAAATGTAGCAAATTTTGAAGCCTTTAATTAGCAGTTGCAAATTTGTTTGTCCCTTAGCAACTTGTATTTGCATAAAGATTAAGGCCGGTCAGAATGAGAGGGATAAAACATAGATGGAGGAAACATTAATAAATCAGTAATCATGTATAAAAGATAAGTAGTCTTACATGTCGCTTCCATAAGCTTTATTAAAATTGAAATTCTTTTTTAAAGATGCAGTTAATATTGTCTCCACAGTTGATAATTTCTAAAGAGAGATCTGACGTGAGCTGCAGAATTAGAGAAATTAATGTATCGAGGTCAGACATTAGTATGTAAATGAAGCTTTGCTTTTATTCTGTATGGCAACAGCAGCATTACCTTCTATTTGACCTTTCATTCATTTAGCCTGACTCAGCTGTGTCAGTCAAAACAATTAATTCGAAGGAGCAGCTTTAAAGTGCGGGGCTCAGCTGTCCTCTCCTCCCCGTGCCTGTTGGAAATCCCGTGAGAGCGGAGCTAATGGAGCAAAGCTGTGCAAGTTTCCCTTTCTGGAGATTTCTTCCAGCGTTTCGGAGTTTCTGATCCCGTCCCCATGGCTTCGCTGCAGGGGGACCAGGGCCAAGCAGGAGAACCTGTGTCTTGTACCCCGACTCCCAGGGCGAAGCCCCGAATGACACAGTAGAGAAGATGTTTCTTGGAAGTCACTTTCTGGCTGGTAAATATGCACGGGAGTTTTTGGCGACGCTTTGAATCTGAAAAACGTGTGCTTCTGTATTTTCCAATTGGCTGATGAATTAATGGTAGAGACGGAGGTGGAAACCCCCCGTACGTTTTCATCATTTCTGGACTTTGAGCTGTGTTTCTGCTTTTTGTAGCTGTGCTGCCAGTGCTTGTACTGGTCTTTGATCACACGACCCTTGGGGAGTTGTGTTGTCCACCTCGCCCTTATGGCGTGGCGATGGCAGATGGCAGCCAAGCACAGAAGAAAATGTAATGGTGCCTTGCAAGCGAGTGTAATTTATCTAGTGCTAGGGCAAAAAAATATGTGGTGCACTGTTTCCTTGCAAAAATGTGCAGATCACAGTAAAATTCTGTTTTTATAGACACTGAGTCTGGCTGTAATATACCTAGCTAGGCAGTTTTTCTTAATTAGTTGTGTTGAGACCACGTTGAGATTGGGTGCATGCAAGTGTGTTGAATAGATCTACAGAAAATAAACTTTTATGGAAGTACTAGCTGTGGTAGCGGTGGAGAATTATACTCTGAATATAGTCAGTGTAAATGCTTGCACTTAAGGCAAGTGTGCAGAATAGGAAAGTCTATGCATCAATTCAGTTTTACAAATATGAACAAGCTCTTGTGCAGGTTTGCTCTGGGAAGTCGTGGTTTTATTAAAAGCACCAAGTATAATTTTCACTTTAATTCAAATTAGATGAAATTAATTAAGCTCTAGTGCATTAGAAAAGGAAACCTAAGAAAATCTTTGGGGGAGTAAAAGAATCAAAACAAATCATTAAACTTTATAAAAGCAATAACCTGTAAAAGCAAATTAAGAGTTCTCTCTCTTTTTTTTTTCCACTTAATGGAAGTACAAGATTTGGCCATAAAGATTAGAATTAAGTTTTCTTGTTCTGATTTATACATTGGGAAAGACTATAAAATATTTAAGCTGAAAAGAATGAGACATGCAATAGCATACAAAAAAGCTGGGTTTATTTAAAAAATACTTTTATAGTGTGAAATATGGTTTTAAGAAATATTTCAGTAAAAGTTTGAAATGGGAAGCTGGTTTTGACTTTTTATTTAAAAAATACTTTTATAGTGTGAAATATGGTTTTAAGAAATATTTCAGTAAAAGTTTGAAATGGGAAGCTGGTTTTGACTTTTTATCCATGACCTCAAAGGCAGGTGTAGGCTTTTCGCCATAGAAAGGAGAGGAAGAAGGATATATTCTAGGTGGTAATTTAGAGCCTCTGCTTTATTATCTTCAACTATATTTTTCCTTTGACCATAATACAGGGTTTTTTTTTCTACAAACAGGGTTTTCTATGGCCCTAATACAAACCAAACATAGTCCCATTTAATAATTTGACTGTGTCCATTCCCTCTCAATCGGGGAGACAGTCTTCTGTGGCTCCCAGCAGTAGTCATAGAATCACAGAATGGTTTGGATTGGAAGGGACCTCAAAGATCATCTAGTTCCAACCCCCCTGCCATGGGCAGGGACACCTCCCACTAGATCACATTGCTTAAAGCCTCATCCAACCTGGCCTTGAACACTTCCAGGGATGGGGCAGCCACAACTTCTCTGTGCCCAGAGTATTTGTTTACCATTATGGTTTGGGTGTTGTCTTCATGACCGTTTCACATTTCTTTTGAGAATGGGCGTTGAAAAATGAAAGGCTGAAAAAAATCTCTTCTAAAAAAAACCTACTGTACTTCCTCAGAAGTTCCAGGGACTGTTACTTCAGCAGGAAGGAGGTGCAGATTTTTGAAGGAAGTACAGGTTTGCAGATGAAGACTATGCCGAGAGATGTTGTTCTGCAAGTCAAACCTCTGTCTTGGTAAGGTCGAGTGGATGGACAACACTGGGGCCTCCGTCCTGCGGCTGGGCAGCACGGGCACCGAACGGCGCTGGGGATGTAATTCATTCCTCTGAAGCTGATCCCTTTAACAGTCTCTTCAGCATTTTCTGTTGAAATTTCATTAGATTTCTTTTTTTTTTTTTCTCAGCTCTGCTTGCGTCTTTTAAAGTAAAGCTTTCTGTTTTTTTAACTGAAAACATTAATGATGGATGGATAGTGTACCATCCAAAACACTCTTGAATTTAGAATGAGAACGGGTTTGGGGCTTCCAGGTGTTGTTGAAGAAGAGTTATGTTACACACAACGCAGCCTTCTCTCCTGCTGAGTGCAAGGCTTCACGTTTGGTCAAGGTCTAGTTCAACTGGCTGAAGATTTGAATTTTTAAATTGATGAACAGACATTTAAGATTAAAAATAGAAGCCTGCGTGCTTATTGTTCCTTGGCTGTTTGTACTCTTGCTCTTTTGGCAGCCAGAGGGTACTTGATGGCAGTGAAACCACCATCCAATCTTACACGGGAAAGAACAAAACTAATAATTTATTACTTTAAGCTGTATTTAACTAAAGAGAAAAATAACGTTATTTTTCTACTTTGCTATCTGCAGCAAAGAACATTACCCAAGCACCACCTAAGACTTTTAATTTATTTTTTAAAAGGTCTTTTAGTCTTTTATCTCAAAAACTGATCACGTTTACAGATACTCAATGTCAATAAGTGTAAATGTGGATACAAAAGAAGTACTGTTATTTTAGAAGTTTTTAACAACAGTCTTTTAGAAGAACAGCTGCTTTGTGAATCGCAGCGTGACAGTCCCATCCGAGCAGCGATGGCTTGGCAGTTCCCAGTACTTAAATGCCAAAATCGGCTGAACACGGATGCTTTTTACAAAGAACTGTTACCTCAAAGTTCATCTGCACGAACTTGGAGCTGGCATTTGGTGCAAGGAGAAGTTTCCAGCCCCGGGTCTGCACTGAGCAGTCGTGCCTGTGGTGACACTTTGGGCAGGTGGATGGAGAGCTGCTGCCATTCGAAGGTAGCAGCTGGAGGTGTGAGTGGGTTCAGAGCCCAGGTTCAAGCAGCGTTGGAAACTTGGCCCCAAAAATGTCTTTTAGAAATCAGATACCACAAATTAGTTCATACTCATGAAAACTCTTTTTTTAGAGAGTCTTAAGGGATTTTTTCCCCTCCATGTAAGGGTCCTTTGTCTTACAGTTGCCATACATTTATTTTCATCATACCCCTCGCTAGAAGTTAAAAAGTATTACTTGGAAGCATTATATACTGAAAGAGGACACAGTGTGGCAATGGATTAATGTCTTTCAGGGAAATTTAGTAGAAGAGAGAGGCTAAAAATCCCATGGGGATATTTGTTATGGATGACTGACTGTAGGATGGTTGTACGAGGGCTAAGGAAATCTGCTGCCTGTTGGAATCGAAGTCAGAAGGTACAAATTTACTGTAGATTTCACTTATAACTTGTACAGTGCTGTGGGTGAATAATAACTGTGTTAATTGTTATCCTCTGCTGGAACAGAACTTTCTGAAGGACACTAAATGTACTCAGGAACACAAAAGATCAATGTAGTAAAAGCACTAATTTTTTTAGTACCTAGTGTGAATTAGACTTATTCTTGATGATAGGTACTTAGAAAAATGACTGGAAAGAATATGAAAACCTGTGTATGCTTAGTGGGTGCCCAGTAATTACCAGCAGCTATCAGACTTTCTGAACTTATGAGGATAGCAATCTTCAATTTTATCCAGATATGTCAAATGCAGAAAAAAAGTAAATTTATGTCATGCTGAATAAACATGTAACATCATTATCTCCATCAGCTTTATTTGGGGAATTTGGCAACAACAATGAAGATGAAATAATGTGTTTTGACAGTATGCACAGGGGATTTGAAGAAAAAATAATGGGATTGTGCAGAAATTGTCTTCTGAGTAATGCCTGTATGCATTTGTGTGAACCGAATCGCTTCTGAATGTTTTGTTAGAATTTCTTCTTTGCAAATATATCTTACTGCACTTTTTGTACCTCACTTATTAGGGAAGGTGAAAGCTGCCAGTTGTTACTGGAAAATAAGTTTAAATATCATTAGATAATTACAATCTCTAAGCATTTCCCATGAAATATTCCATGAAATTCCAGGAAACTCATCTTTTTTTCTACATACCTGTATTTGTTTGATCTTGACAACACCAACACATGTTTACTATCGGATGTTTCCTTGTCTATGTGGAAGAAGTTGGCCTGTTACCTTCTGTGAGGTTGTAAAGACCTTTTGAAAGAAATATGGATATTCTACAGCATCACAACAAATCTACCATAGAGAAAACCAATTTCTATGTTATGAGGGGAAGGTCGAAATGTTTGGCTTTTAACGTTTAACTACGTGGATTAAAAAAAAATCTTCTGTCATTTTAGAAAAAATTAATTTAGTGAGGTCCAATTTGTTGAGAACTTGTTGTTACCTCAGCTTTATTAAGTTATCTAAGGAGCGCTACTCGTTAAGACAAGGAAAAGTAAGGGGAAGGAAAAAAAAACTTTAAAAATATTAATTAAAAAAAAAAAAGGTTGAAAAATATTGTTCCATATCAGGGATGCAGAACGGAGCAACACAATCCGATGTCCATCCAGGCCTTCTGTTATTACAGATAAACTAAGATGTCTTTATCAATGAATGCACTATAAATATTTTGGAAGCATTGTAAGGAAATTGTGCAAGCGTACCTTGATCAAGATTTTTCAGAAGTTGCTACTTGTTGTAGTGTTTTAATTTTGGGATGTCTTATATGAAATAAATTTAAGGGAGTATGATTTTCAGAAAATGCTGAAAAGTCACATGGAAAATGCAGTGTCTTAAATTGTCATAATTTTGAAGTCTTAAAGCCACCTCTCTTTTCAAAAAATACTCATTTTTATAGTTTTGTAGCCGGATTGATAGCTATCCCCCTGAAGTTCTGAACACTGGTAGCATTTTCCATCTGTTTGTGCAGCTTGGGCAGCGCCCGGAAGGTACACAGCTAGAATTTATGGCATTTTAATTCCTGCACAGCAAATTGCTGACCTCTTCCTAGGACACAACAGCCGAAGGTCCGTATAGAAAGAATCGCACAGGGCGTTGCGGTGCAGCGTTGTGGTCACCAGGCACCCACTCTTACCTCCCTGGGGTGCTAAACCCAAGATTTTGATAAAGGAGAGGTTTAGTATAAAATAAAAATTTTTAAAACTCACAGAAGAATGGGATGATTGCGCCCATCTCCCGGTCATTTCAAGGGGAGTTACGAGTTAGCGGTGGCTGTCACGGTTAACCTGCTCATGGTGCGGCATCTCTTTGTCCGTCTTATTTACAGGCATTATTTTTGGCATCAGAGGATGGTCCACTTGTTATCCTTTTAAATACTCCTATAACATGAGGTCTGCTTTAGGGAACCTTAGTGTTTGTTCTTGATTTTTCATGATCGTAAAGATCTCATAAAATAACGTTTTCTAAATAAAAAAAATCCAGAAAGACAGCATATTGAATCTTGTAAGAATAAGATGCAATTGTTTGATGTGCTACAGGTGTCAGCCTTTGGAGCACGTGTCGGAAGCAACGGAAGAGCTGCTGGAGGCAGCCCCGGGGGACAGACGGGAGTCCGACAGCCCCAGGAGCGCGGGGGCTGCCCTCCCCTCCCTGTGCCTCAAGCAAGTCTTTCCCAAGTACGCGAAGCAGTTCAGCTACCTGCGGCTTGTGGACAGAGTGGCTGCCCTGTTTATCCGGTTTCTTGGTGTAAAAGGGACAACGAAGTTGGGGCCAACAGGTTTCCGAACGTTTATAAGGTTAGTAAGGAGAAGGTTTCTTCCGGAATGGCTTAAAGTGTTGTCAAGAAGTTGGAAACTCCCGATCCCGTGGGGCAGCACCGCTGTCCCTGCACTTATACTACATTTTGCTGAACACAAGCAGGCCCTAACGCTGGTACACTTCCAACTTGTATGTTTAGTAATGCCTTCTAAAGAAACTTTTTCCCATAACTTCCACTGAACCCTTGCATATTTTTTATAAAATAGATACGTTTTCATCATTCCAAGCTCCCAGAATACCTGACCGATGAAACTGTGTCTAGCAGGAACCCGGGTCTTTATTCTACAGCAGATCAGTGATGCTTTTGGAAATGCTATTTGCAGTCTTAGTGAACATGTCATGTTCCTGGTAAATCGTAGGAATGCCACTGTGAGAAAGTGACAACCGAAATTGGGTCGCTCGAGCTCTGATTCTGCTGGCGGGGGGGGCACAGCCATCTGCCCCGGGCCACAGGAAGGGCCTTTCAAATGCCAGTTGCTGCTGCCTTGTGCGCTAAGGATTTGCATTGTGAAATTGCAGCTTGCAATGGCAAGGAACTCAATTTATTTTTTCACATACTTTTTATTTGTGAGAGTTTTTTTCCCCATTGTTTTTTATGGCTATATCTGTCCTGGTCATGGTACAAATATCTCATTTTCTGTCTTTCATTGACAATGACAAAAGAAATAAGCAGCAGCAGATGTACTCTTAAAATACAGATCCTGTTTCTGTGCAGAGGCATTTAGCATTCAGGAATGAATATAAACAATTTGATTTATACAAATTACGATATATAGAAAATGACTGAAGGCATCTGCTCTGTCCACAGACCAGTACAGGATTGCTTCCAGTTCTTTGTTTTCCGTTGTTTAGTCCAGCCTTAATTTGGCACTTGTAAGAGGAACAGGGAATAAATGCCAACATTTTCTTTTAAGAATATTAAATTAATTTGTCATATCTCAGTGAAATAGTGTTTGCAGTTTCCTAATGCATTATTGAATTAAACTTTTTAATATTGGTAAATATTTTGGTGGGTTTTTTCCCCAGAGGATCTATACCAACTATATGGCCTTTTTCTGAAATGCTGTCATTACTACTCATTTCAGAAATAAGGTTGTGGTACACAAGTATGATTTTGTGTGTATGTGCGTGTGGGCAAGTGGTTGCAGAGACTATCCATTCAAATTTTAGCTAATCAAAATCTGTTTCCCTTCGATAACTTCTTCATTCTAAAAAATAACTACAAGGAGAACGCTATACGTGGCTCCAGTCCTTGCTTGGATGCTGCCTAAGATTTTTTTGGGACTATCTAGGCCAGACTTTAACTCTCCATCTTAAGGAAGCTCTGCTTAGGCTACTGAAGAGTAAGATTATTTTAAATTATCTGGGGTTTGTTGTTGGTTGGTTGGTTGTTCTTTTATTTCTTTTCTGGCAAGAAATTGTGGCCAGCTCTTTGGTATGTGCACTAGTTCCAGCCAGGCTGCCAGACATCTGGAAATCCTGGACAGATGGCTACTTCTCATAAATTGATCAGCACTACACTGCAGGCTCAGACCACACAAGTGTCAAATCTCCTACATGTGCTTATCACCAAATGCCCGAGATGCACCCAGAGATGCTGCTGTTTTCCATGCAGCGTTCCGTAACGCAGAGGGTAAATCTGTTCAGTGATATGGCACGAAGAAGTTCTCTCAGGTGCCCTTGGAGAATTTTTCCTAACTTGGAAGTTTGGACGTAATCAGAATTTCTTCTTTTTTTTTTTGTCTATTTGTAACAGAAACTGCAAACTGAGTAACAGCAATTTTTCAATGGCTTCCGTAGACATCTTATATATTGATATCACGAGAAGGTGGAACAGCATGGGAATCGACCACAAAGAATCAGGTAACACTGTTTTGTCTTTGAAGACTATGGAAGCTGATTTCTTCGTAGTTTTGGTAGCTCAAGCACACCTCAAACGTTCAGCAGAAATAATGGGGACAAGGCGTGTACATCTGAGGCATGTACGTGCACAACCAATTCTTCCGTGTAGTTCTGTGGCAGTTTCAGTTTATCTATAGAATAGATCATTCTTAGTTTTCAGTTTATTATTGGAACAAGCCTTCTGCAAGCCCCTTTTTATGGTTGTGATTTTGCATTCGTCATTCTTGTTGCCATTTGCAGAGAAGTGTTTCAAAACATTCCCCGTGGAACCTCCAGCGCAATTGCAGTGTAAGAAGGTATGTCCATGTTGGAGGAGCTCACATGGGCTGGTGAAAACCAAGCAAACAAAAAGCTATGCAGGAGGTAGAAATAAATACGCTGAAATTCTTTTTGATTTAATTCTGTTCCCCAGAAAGGCTGCTTTGGGGACAAACAAAACTACCTGTATTACTTTTCCTTTCCCAGACAGTTCCCCCCTCCAACAGTACACTCCCTTTTTTCATTTTTTGTCTTTGTGATGGGTGAGGGAAGGACACAAGTTTCTGCACAAACTTGCTCAGTGCTTGTTTATTGCGTAGGCTCTTACTAAGGACGAGCAGCAGTGCCTTTTGGTCCAAGTACCCCTTACTGGAAATTGTGCTCCTGTTTGTTCATACAGGAGCATGAGCCAGTTAAGTTGTTTTCAAACACTTCTACATCCAAATTAGATTGTAATGGTCAGTGTAAGGGTGTACTCAGAGTGGCTGAAAGGTTTTTACAAGAAATTCCTCTAGCCCAACAAGGACTCCCTTGTCCTGTGGCTTCTTTCCTTCAGCTTCCCAGAGGCACCTTGTGCAGGAGGTGCCAGGTCCCTACCAGAGCATCCCACTCCAAGGCCCTTCCATTGAACAGGAGAAACGTCGCAAGTCATTCATCCAAATTATTTACTTCTGTCTTAGGGATATGCATTGAAATTAAAATACAGCACTTAAAGATGTTCACCAAGAACAGAGGCTATAGGAAGTTGTTTGCTAAATAGCAGTAAGGATTTTCTACAGTTTTAAAGCCAAAAGGAAAATGTTTATTAAAATATGTGATATTATTCCCCGCTTCTTTGGTCATTTACTGTGTTACCATCACATATCTTCCTGATAGTGCAGTTGAGTGGCTGCAAAAATGAATATAAATACTCTCCCGTTACACAGTCGCATTTAGAATATTAAGCTCTTACATGAAATTCTCTTACAATTTAATAAGCAGGCTGGAGGCAGAATTCCATCCATGTCTTTGGTTTTCTGTTTAAAATTTGATTACATTGTTTGGGTTTTTTTTCTGGATTTATACATAAACATGAAAATCAGTTTCATCTCCTGAAAAAAACATCTCTCTGCCCAAATCCCAACTGTTAAAGTCACATTGTTCAGTCTGAAGTTACAAACTGTCTTCAGTTTACCTGTTCCCACAGTGGAGTTCGTCCACGTTCGCTTCTTGGGCTTATGAGACAGATTTTTCATAAATTCCTTTCAAGGGAAAACAAACTAATTGAAATGTCAGTGTTTTCATCTTTTGTGAGTTTAGCTCTTCTGCTCACACTAAAGGGCAGGCGTTCTCAGATGGAATTGCTTTCCTGCAGCGAGAAGTGTTACAATAACTTTGGATCCGCGCTGGTAACCCTTGGACCCCCAGAGCTGACTTTGTACGTGCAGATCAGTGAGATAACTTTCTGATGTAAATATTTTCCATGCTGAAGTTTAGAGAAGATTTCTCTCCACAAACAAACTCTTCGAACCTAGTGTTTCTAAATGTTTGAATGTATAATTTTTTGCTAAGTGGTAGCACGCTATTGCTGCAGCATTAAAGGACTTGGCGGTACCGGATGCTGGAGATAATACCAGGATGCTCCATTTTCTGCTGCCTAGTAAAAATTGCATTTGCATGTTTACCTGAGCTTGCTAAAGAAAATTACTTGCTTGTGAGAATAGCTGATTACTAAACATCAACAATGAGGTTCTTCTGTTGACTATCTGACGGACTTAGGTTTTTAAAGCAAACATATTTGCTTCATAAATATTTCTGAAATATTATTGAGGTGTTTGTAGGGTAGACATCACTAGGGCAGCAGAGCATTGCATGAGGAGCCCAGATCTGCTTCTAAAAATCCCTACTGTGCAGCCCAGCTCTAATCTTCACCATTTAATATATAACTTAATTTCTAAAATTGCCATTACATTTCTATATGAATCTTAAGTCCATAAATTTGGCAATTTTTCCATAGCTTTTGTAAAATTTTGAATAATTTCAGTTGTGCTAATATTCCAATCTTAACAACAAGAAGTTGTTTCTGACATTTTTTTTTTTTTTAGCCATTTATAGCAGGGAAACAGCAGCTGGAGTATTCTGGAAGATTTTAATACTACTGCTCCTCGTGGCTGTCAAGAAGGATTGTCAAGGTTCCATTTCAATGAGAGTGGGATAAAGAAACCCACCTCGATGCTGCTGGTATAAACTAGCATGCTGGTCACAGCTGCAGCTGGCATCGTCCCAGAAATTGGTTCAAAATACATTTTTATATAAGAAGCTGAACGTGGACATAAATGTAATATACTTCTGCATCTTTTTTAAAAAAATGCTGAGATAGCAGAAGAATCCAAATTCTCAAAGTTGAGATTGACTTCTGTACTTGTTATCCCACCCCCCCTAAAATACATCTGTAGTTCTCTCCTGCATAAACATCAAGAATCAGTCATACACATAGTGATTTGTGAGAACGTGGTCAGGTATGCCAGCAATAAAATTATTTGTATATAACCCTTTTTTGAATATTTGAACTTGCTTCAGAAATGTTAATGAAGTTTGTGTTTGTATGAAATAGATAAGCAGTATTTTGTTTTGCTTGAACATGGGTATCCTATAATGTCCTGTAGAGGCTGTGCGGATGAAGTCAGGTAAGGCAAAAGGAGAATAAGTAAAATAGAGTGTTCAGGTGGCTGATAGAAAGAATAAATCCAGATCTGAGATTAGAAGGGAGAAAATGAAGGTATAGTGCAGGGTACTTAAGTAGGGTAGGGTCATCTTAGTTTCACAGGCATGTAAAATTTGAGTATTTCCGTTTAGCATTTCGGAGCGGGTATAAGTCATTTATGTGGTTAGCTGATAGACTTTCACTAGCAAAAATAATACAAGTGCAAGTGAATCTTCAGGCTTTCAGAAATGAAGAGAGATGTTGAGAGTTGCAATGAACCAGATGTTTTCTAGGTGTTAAAACACAAAAACTCAACCATTTCTGTTGGCTTTGCGTTTGGCAGCTGTAACCAGTGCAGTCACTATTGCTGCTGTTGTGAAACAGCAGCTTCTAACTTTTTTCATTAAATGCTTCACATGAGTGTCACTTACGGAGGAGAAAGTGTGTATGCTGCCAGAGGTGCTTTCCCTGCCTGCAGCTCACCATGACTGATAAAATAATTTACTGAGCTGGCAGCTGCTGCTTCCAGATAACCCAACAATTCCTTTGCAAGCTGTTTTACAGCCACGATCGTAAGCGACCCCAGCTGCAGCCTTAGTTGAGAGAAATTATACTTCAGAATGTAATTGTAATGTTTTGAAAAGGTGCCTTTTCTGCAGCATCAATAGGCAAACATTAAGTTAAAAAAACCAAACCTTTCAATATCTCATCCTAAAATAATCTTCTTAAGTGTATGTTCAAACTGGGAGAGCCAGTTAAAGCACAAAGCAGCTCTAACTGTTCCTGCTTGCTGGCATTCTGCAAAACCGATTGTGGTCTGGCTTCTTAATTAAGAATTAAAGTAGGTATTACTTCAAGGTTTTAAATACAATAATTAGTGTTAATATGCAGCCCCTCTTTCCATTGGCTGTGGTAATGTGTGATTAGTAAGATGTGATCAAGCAACACCTGAGGAGTTGGCACGGCAGCATGGGGCTTCTGCAGGGCACTTTTGTTTGTGAAGGGGCAGAGCAGAGAGTTTTATTATAGCAGAGAGATTTTTTGGCACTGCACCACTTTCCCTTCGAATACACTTCAGCTGTTTTTCAGTCAGTTGAAGCAAAACTATTGTAGAGTTACTGGGTATGGCTGAAAAAGTGGCTTCTTTGCCTTCAAAAGGAAGGCCAAGGATTCTTACCTGGTACAGTCTTTGCAGAAGGAAAGCAACACTTCACATAAACTCACTTCTGCGATAAGGTGATACTTGGTAATGGGGTTATCTGTGTGGTGCTACAGACTGAAATGCCATGCTGTTTCAGTAGTTCTACATTTGAACTTTTGTTTTAGGTCCATCTCTAAAAATACAATGTTTAGATGCCCCAATTCAGATGCTGATACAAACTTGGTTTTCTCTCCAGATGGATTTTTTCACTTGAAGCTCAATATGTTGCCGTGTGTCTGATTCCGTTTCGACTTAATATTTGAGGCAGCGGAAATCAAGGCTGATGTTACACCGATTTAATTGTATAGGATCTTAAAATCAGTTGTTGCTGTGCTGGTTTGCCACTGGATGCCAGGCTGCTGGTCAGGCTGATGTCTGGAAAACCAGTAACAGCCTCAGTGACAGGGAGTGTCACCTGTCTGTAACCCAGCCTGGGCTTACCCTGTACTGAAACGCTAAATGAGCTCCTGCCTGTGATACATTCAAAAACCAAGAGAAGGTTTTATTTGTAAGACAGGCTGTTTCCTTTCCTAGTGAGCATTCTAGATACCTGCTGTTTTAATTAAAAGATGTTAACTAACACGACTGTATGTGTCCACACCAGCACGTAGGCATTTGACCTCGGTGCTAAAGAAACAAGAGATACTATTATGCTTAAAGGATGCAGTTTGCTAGGGAACACTGTGCTGTGAATCTCCTATAAACACCTTTTCCTTGCAGGAATGTGTTTGCAAGCCTTTGTCGAAGCTTTCTTCTGCCTGGCTCAGAAAAAATACAAGTCCCTCCCACTTCACGAGCAAGTGGCATCGCTGATTGACTTCTGTGAGTATCACCTGGCTGTGCTGGATGAAAGGCGCCTGGTTTGTGGCCGCGGGACCGTGGAGCGCCGAAGTGCAGTTGTTCCTTGTCAGACAGATGGACTTCACCTTCCACCAGCTGCACATACACCCCTCCTGAATCGCACGGCCACGGCTAGTAAATTTGCAGATTATAGAAGTCATCGCTAGTAACGGGGCTGATTCACCAGGACAGAACTGAGAATTAATCCCCAGACACGTACGTGTGCTGCAGGAGGAGAGACAGGCTCTTGAATTCCTTCATCTGACAGTCACAATTACTTATTTTGGCTTTTTTCATTTACGCTCTTCAAAAAGTCTACTGCAAACTCCTGTTCTCAAATAACGATCCTGCGATCCTGGCAATGGCTGTTTATTTGTCTCTCTGCTGCAGCTACGGTACACCTCACGTGACAAGTTGTGCTTTCATCCCGAGTGAATGGAGAACCACCTGTGAAGACAAGGACCAAAATCCCGCAGGATGATAACCAGCATCATGGGGTCGGTTGCACTCATTGAGAGACACGTTCATATTGAAGGAATTGCTTTGTATGCACTGGATTTATCCTGGAAACCAAGTAAGGAGCTGCAGTCCCGAATACCAGTTGTGGACTTGGGAAAACTGACACCTGGAATTATGTTTCTGGTCAGACGTCAGGTTTTGTCCCTCGTCTTTCGGTGGCTTGGACTGTACGTGTTGGAATCAATACAGATTTGGTCGTTATCTGTGTACTTATTTTTTACAGTCAGACTTAAAACACTGAAATCATATTTTGGCTTCTACTTCTTTGTAAACGTCTTTGCCATGACAAGTACTGTTAATTTTTCAAAGAAAAACTAAAGATGTTTGTCCTTTTGCTTCCACAGAACCAATAGGCTCACACTTATTCACGGGAAAAATTTACTCATTAAGTCAAATTTGGTGAATCAAGTGGTGGTTTTGTCTTCAGGTACTAAGCACTGCTTCTGCAGAAACCTTTACAGTGTAAAGGCCGAACAGTTCCTTTAAATTCTGGTGAAACCAATCCTGTCACTGACTTTAGGCTAAACTGCTCGTTTCTAGGTTTGCTTATTTTTTGCATTTTGTGTGTTTGTTACCCTATTTGGACCTGCAGTAACATCTAGAGCAGATTTCTTTTTGTCTTTGCACATATTCTTCATTTTTTCCCTTAATCACAATATAACTCTGTATAAATTAGTCTACGTTATTTAACAGGATATTTTGTCCAGAAAGCTGGGCTATACCCCTGGAGTTGTACAGAGTAGTCTCTATTTTTCAAGAAATGCTCCACGACTTCCATAATCACACTCTTCTTGCGGGGGCCTAAGCGGAACGTGAGACTGACTGAAAGGACATGAAAAACTCGGAACTTCAGGGCTGTCCAGTCAAATTCTTTTCAGTCTCATATTTTATTACAATAATCTATGCCTACATCTGAATTGGGTTTTCCTCCTTTGTTCTATTCTTTAACGTTAATGAATCTGCTTACGTTCCAGTGTTCTTCACGCTGTCAAAAATCGCGAGGCTGTTGGATGACACAGCGTCTGGGCGTTTAGGTTTGGATTGGAGAAAAATACCTGAGCTCGGTGTCTCCGTGTTCCCATGGCTGGTGGATCAGAAACGTGACCTTAGGGGAGGCACACTGCCAGTGTGGAGGGAGTCCACCCATGTCATGTCACGGACTAAACGCGCACACGGTGTTGAGTTTTCACTTCAGGAGAAGTTCAGAGTTTCTTTTCCCGATGTTAGTCCGAAGCAGCATGCGTTTGTCCTGGATGGCAGTCAGCAGCATGGCAATACAACGCAGAAGTCAAGCTGAGCCCACAAGAAACTAAGAGCTAGCATGTGTTAATACCAGGTGTGGGCATCCCTTCTTCTCTTTGTCTCCTTCTGTAACACCAATAGGGTGGTAGCAGATGATCTTTTTTAGTTCAATGGCTAGACTGTTTGAAATTTTATGTATTGTACATAAGAGGACAATTGTAGACTAATGCCACTGCCCTCAGCCTTGTTTAAGTTTCATAAAGATTATTGCAGTATGAAGATAAAATGCCAAACTCCAAGGTCTGGCATCTGTCAGAACAAATGAAGCTGAAAGGGTCGGGTTTTTTTCACACTTTGATTGTAATATATTTGAAGACATTCACAAGTTGAAAAATGGTTACTTCTCATTTTGTGACATCTGACATTTGTCTTGCGATTGGCAGTGTGTTACTAGAAAATAGCTCACGGTTTCTCTCATCTCGTGATTGATGTCCTGTAAAGACAGAGTTACAGAAGGCAGGATTTGAAATGCTACGGCTGCCAATGCCTTTCCTTACAGCTTTCAAGCAGTACTATCTATGGCCTAAAATATCCAGGGTTTGCCACTGTGTAAGATACCCTGGCATCAGTGGAATAAATTAACTGTTGTATACAATGAACACTGGTAAGATCTCTCTCTATTTTGGAGATCTTTATATTCTCTGGATCTAATACAGATTTTTTATAGCCTGTGCGTACGCAGACTGGTGCAGTATGCCCCGTTTATCTCCCACTTCAAATATGAAGAGTCCCTTGTAGAATAGTCAAAATATTCAATTATCTGCCTCTAGTAATCCAGTGTTCATGTATTTATGTAATTGGAAAATTGAATGCCATGTTATCCTCGGGAGGAGGAGGGGGATAAAACAGGAGTGTACTTTAGAGACTTAATGACAAAGTCACATTCCTCTTCCCTCCCATCTAATGCAATTTCCTCTGAAAATTATTTAGCATCCACAGCAATTTCACGTAGCCTTTTAGTAACCAGTCTGTGCACAGGCAAAAAAATGACCGGAGACACTCTGTTCAGAACATGAATGCTAATGCACTGATAATCTGTTAATCCTGAAGCACCTTTCTAGAAAAAGAAACAAACGTGAAAGGTAGTAAGTGTTGGTTTTTTAATAGTACTTTTCTATATATTCTTTTCAGAGAGTATCACCGCACTCACTATTCCATTTATGAGCATATATGATATGACCATTGCATACCAGTGAGGTCTTTCTCGTTACCAAACGCACTGGGTCTGGTATTCCTCACTGGGTGTAAGTCAGAATAAAACACTTAAACATCTAAGGAAGATGGGAGGCAAGTGAGTCCAGGATTTCAGTCCAGACATCCCCCGTCCCTGCAGGCTCGTGTCCAGCCTGAACGTGCCCAAACTCACTCAGTGACTTCTTGTTCGATTTTGAATTCTTTTTCTGCATAAAGCTGTTGTAGGCTCAGTCACCTGAGATCTGCCTTCTGCCTAATCTGGATTCGGCTCCTGAAACTTAATTGCCCAAATGCCCGACTTGCCCCGTTACAGCATGTTTTGAGAACACTTAATGTCCACCAAGCAGATTGCTTCTCTTGCCACATGCTTCTAGACACTTTCTTTTAAAACACAGATGGAAAGGGAGGTGCTCACTAATTACACAATTAATGCTCAAGTGAGAGACCCAAGTCCACCTGCTTCAGCATTGGTCTTCTCAGCTGGAGCTCCTGCCCCCGTGCCAGGCAGGTGATTCCTATTTACCAGCTTCACCCCCTTGGTTGTGTTAGTCTGGTGTTGAGCCTGTCCTCAGGAGGTCAAGGCACCCTTCCCAGAGACGGGCAACAGCGGTTTGGAAGCCCTTGTGATGAGGAGGAATCTGATCCTCCTCCTGCCGGATCCTCGTGCAGTTCAGCGACAGCAGGGTAGGTGCATGTCCTTGTGCTCTGGGTGTGCGACTCGGAAGGGGCCCGAGCCTCTGTGGTGTTTTTTGGGGTTGCCAAGGGTGTTGCTCCTGTGCTGCTGGATGTGGGAGTCCCTGGGGCTCTGCCGAGGCTGCAGGAAGAGCTGCTGCAGGAGGAGCAGCTGCCAGCTGGGTCCTGCCAGGATGATGCCTCTGCTGTCTCGTATGGGAGCAATGAATGACTTTTGTACTTGCGGTCCTAGCTCCTTGTTTCTAGACAGCACGGTGTCTGACCTTACTCTGATCTCTGATGGACAGTGACAATCTGCTTCTAAATATTACCCTGCTCCCTCTAAATTAGTTTGCTTTTCCATCATGCTTTGCTGTGTTTCCTCCTAATTCCGCAGTTTTGCTCTCAGCTTGCCTAATAAACTGCTGTGGTCTGATTCTGGCTGAATCCATTAGTTCAGCTGCCAATGCTGCTTCTGGAAGATGCGTGTGTCTTTGTTTTGAAGGTGAATCCATCCCGCGTTGTCCCTTGGAGGTGCTACTGTGCATCGGCCTCTGCTGAGTTGATGCATCAATTCCAGCTTTTCCCTGTGCATTGTCAGTGGATCGATCTTGGCAGCTTTGTCGGTGGGTGTGGACCCTCCAGCCCCCCTCCTCTCGGTCCCACTGCCCTGGACGCGGTGGTTCCCAGAGCGTGGGCTGCCTTTCGGTGTCACAGCGCAGAAATGTGCAATAAATCACTGCTTGGTCAAGTCCTGCCCCAGCAGACAGAGCCCCATGGGCTTCCCAGAGCAGCCCGACGCGTGGGAATCTCCCCGGGCATCCCTGCCCGGCTCGGCCATGGAGGGAGCGGGGCCCGATGTGGAGCTGGAGAACCCGGGTGTGGGCAGGAGGGGCTGCGGGGTGCTGGGGAGCGCAGCGAGGTGAGGCAGTGAGTGATCTGTAGTGGAACATAAACAGATCTTTGGAAAAGTGATTTTATACTTTTTTTCTCCCTCTCTGCTCACCCATTGCCCTCTCTGTTTTAATTAAAGAACTTCACTTCGTTTATTTTTCTTGAAACTCTTGTTCTCAGAGCTTTTAACTTCTGTGGCTTTTCCCCCTCTACTTTTCCCTTTTATTTTCCTACTTTTCCCTCCCTTATTGTCATGATGAAGGAGAGGAGAACTGAACCTCTCACCTTCCGTCTCCCAATCCTGCTTTTTTGGTGTTAGCAAGAAGTTAGATTATTGAACTCTACGGTTCTTATTGATGCTGCCAGTTTTGGAGAGGGCTGCTTTGCAGGGAGGCTTTGATGCCCCCGCAGCGGCCCAGCTCCCCCAGCCAGGGAATCTGGTAGTCCAGCTCGTTCTGCTCCCGTCTCCTCCGGCAGCACCTTGTTCCACGCTCCGTAGCCGGCTGCGCGCCCGGCACCGGTGCTGTGCATGGCTGCGGGGCAGGGGTGGGGGTCAGCACAGACCCTGCGCTACCCGGTGCCCCTGTCTGCAGCCTTTTGGGTACGTGGGTGAATCTGCCCATGTCTGCCACCGCCCGAGCAGTTGTCATGGCTGTTCCAGTTCCTGTGACCAACAGGTCTGTGCACGGTTACCTCGGTCTGTGTGCTCCGTGCTTACGAAGTGACTGTAAAAATCTCTCGGTAGCGAAGGCAGCGATTAAAGCCGTGGCACCGAGCGCTGCCTGTAAAAGCTTTTAGGAACAGCTGCTTTCCCTGCGCTGTGCCATGCTTGTTTGCAGCTCCGCGCTCTGTTCCTGCAGCAGGCTGCGTGTGGCCTCTCGTGCCAGCAAAGAGCCATGTGCCCATCCCTCTGCCCTGCTGCCGCAGCTCCTGCCAGCCCATCCTGCCTGTGCCCGGGCACCTGCCTGGCACAGAGCCCTTGTGTGCCCATTTGCTGCCAGGAACAAGGTGCAGGAGAGCTGGCTGGGCCCGGAGGCTCCGGAGGTGCATTGTCCTGGGCAGCTCAGCTCATGGGCATCAGCTTTACCCTCTCTTCATATTAGTGGTCTTGGACCTGGTGGGATCGAGACGGCCCTTTATACGGACTGGGATCGCTGAACCGTGAGGTGCTGCGGACGGTGTCTCCCAGCTGCGTTGCAGGGCAAGGACCCGACTGCTCCCCATCCCTGGCAAAAAGAAAGTGTCTGTGCCCATTCTGGCCCTGCCCGAGCTGCTTGGCCTGTTGCTGCGCCGCGCTTTGCTGTCGTGCTCTGGTTATTCACGTACGGATTTACCTATTGTAAAATCCCGGGTAGTTCTGCGCAGCGCTGAACTCATCCCGGCTCGGTGCTCCAGCAGCGGTGCCGCCTCCTCCGCGGGCACCTGGCCCCGTTCCTCCCGGCACCGCTGCGACGGGCTCCTCCTCGCTGCCGCTCGAGCAGGAACGAACCGCTCCAAGCAGGGCCGAGCGCTCGCTTTTCCCAGGTAATGGCCGTGTTTGTGCAGCTGTCAGCTCCTCGGAGGTGCCGGCTGGCGTGGCTGCTAACGCGCCTCTGCCCGCGCCCGCCCCGGCGCCCAGGCAAGCGCTCCAGTGTGTTCAGTAATTAGAAACCTGTCCAAAAAAATGTGAGTGCTGTCACCACCTGTCTTCGTGTCTGTGTCTCTGGCAGCTCTGCTGCTCAATTACTGGTTTTGTTACCTGTCTCTGCTTTCAGACTTGTTTTTGTGTGGGAGAGATATTTATTCCCCTTTTCTTTTGGTGCACAGTTTTGGGAGGAGTTGAGAGCATGGCTCTCTTCTGAGTTACCTCACTTGGCAGCAGAGGCTTCCAGCAGCAGCGTGCAGCAGGGATGCAGGATGCCCCAGCATTAGCAGGCAGGAGAGCACAGCTGAGGTTTTGGCTGGAGCTTTTTTCTGTACCCAGCTTTTGTCCCTGAGGTTACTGTAGTAATCCAGAGGCTCAGGTACATCTGCAGTGCTTGGAGTCCATCTCAGAGGTGTCTTTTGCCGATACCCTTTGCTGTCACTGGGATGGTCACATCCGTTTGGACAACAGTAACGGTTGTCTGTAAGATGACGATGGCAAGAAAAGACATGGTTTCCCGGTCTGGGCAGCATGCTGTGTCTGTGTCCTGAAGCTTTCTCCTTGGAGAAGGAGAGCGTTGAGCGTTGCTGTGCCTGAGCACGGGACCGATTCTGTTCCTTCGTGTGCAGCAGAGGTGCTGGGTGGCTGAGATGGTGTTTGGGCTCCCAAGTCCTGCTGAAATCTCAGAAGTTAGGTGTCTACATCTGCCCAGCTTGGCTCCACTTAGCTCGCTCTGCCCTCTGGTTCTTCCTCCGTAAGGTGAACTCGATCAAGTATTTCTGTTTGTCTGTTCCCTGAGTGCTGCCTGGTGAGCGTCCTCCTGCTCGCTCGGTTTGGTGCCGCAGGATGAGATCCTGAGCCTCCTGCCAGCCCTGCCCCACTCGCACACAGCCCAGCTCGTGCTTTTCTCTTGGATTATTTCTGCCTTACCTACCTTCACCTCACCTTAAGCACACTGAAAAAAAAAAAAAAAAAAAGAAAATCAGCACTACCCAGATAAGCCCATCTGGTCTGTCTCAGCCTCATTTAACCTCCCGTGGCAGGGATTGTGTCACGTGGTGCTCAGCTGATGCCCGTTACCTCGCATGCCCACACGTATCGTGTTGGATTCCCTTCACCCACGGGCTGGGTGTTTGCTAGTGGCATCTTTTCAGTTCGAGGTGATTTATTCGAACACGTTCCGTTCCTGGCTGGGCGCACAGCAAGGGTTGCGTATTGGTGTTTCAAGCAGAGCTCAGCGAGGGGGTGCCGCTGGGCTCTGCGGGCAGCTCAGCGAGGCCGAAGGCAGGCTGGCTTCACGCCGCTGGCATGAGAGACCAGACACTGACCCTTCCCAGCATTCTCATTCCTTGTCACCAGCCCGGACACAGCAAGCTGTGGTAACTGGGAGTGGGGGCTTCTGGCCACGCATGGCGAAGAGACCCAGGGGTTCACCAGGCTCGCTCTGCCTCTCGTCACCGTTCTTGGGGTGCTGGGGAGCACACGGTATGCCCGTGCGTTCAGGAATTTCCTGGGAAGGAGGCGGACGGCCCCCATGCACCGTTCCCTGCCCTCGACCTCAGCTGCCTCTATGGGAGATGATTGGGTTTTGCAGTTCTGGTGGCAGAAGTGAGTTCACCTGTGTCATTGCTGATTTTTGGCAATTTACTGCAGGTGTAGGGTAGAACTGGTATGAAATTGCTGTAAAGGGCAAAATCAAAAGCCTGTTATGGTGACGTGATGTGATTTTCCCTCCCCTTTCCCATCCTCATCAGTGGGAGTATAAAAGCCCTTCCGCAGATGAGGGTCAGATGCGCTAACAGACCAGCAGCGAGCCAGGCCTGGATGGAATCCGGGTCTGGGGACACCAGCCACGAGGATCTGAACTACCCAGAAGCTACGGCAGCGGTTCAGGAAGGGGAGTTGGGGCTGTTGGATCCTTGTGAGGTCAGTCTGGCAGCCCGGAGCTGCCCGCAGCGCTGCGTGTGTGCACGAACGTGCTGCCCGTCGCTCGTGGCGCAGCACGGTGCATCCTTGTGCCCCTCCGGCTCCTTGAAGCCAAGGGCAGGATGGGAGGGGATGCCCTGGGGCTGGGTGTTGTCCGCCCACCCGTGGGGCTGAGGACTCGCAGGGACCCCAGGACAGAGTGGGAACGTGAGTTACAGACACAAACCCGCCTCCTTGATTTGGAGCTTGCAGACCGAGCGTTGAGCCTCACCTTTGTCGTCCCGTCAGCCCGGGTCCCCCGGCACATCGCTCCCCTTGCTCAGGGGGTGAGGGAGGACCGCGGCTTCCAGGTGGAAAAGTAGTGACTGTAATAAATCAAAGTCAATCAGCCTGGGGCCTCTGTTACTCAGGTTTCATTCCTCGAAGATGTGGCACAAAAATCAAGTGGCTGAGGTTATTCAATTATCGCTCATACCAGCAAAGGGGAAACCTGATAATGCAACGGGGCCGCGTCGATGATATTTGTGAGAAGAGGAGCTGTGCCCGCTGTCAGGTGTGAAGCCACAAGAATCCTGCAGATGTCCAAGTCTTTCTCTCTCTCCCCCTCACCTCATTTTTTAATAACCAAATAACCATATCTGATGTCCCTCCGAGATCAATAACAGCGCGGGGCACGTGATGACAAACCGGAGCACGTTTTCCCCCGAGTGAAGGGAGAGTGTCTCCGAACGGAGCCTGTGAGCAGGTTTCATCCTGGCGCAGCCTGGCAGGGTGCGGGCACCATGGGAAGCAGCTGCAGGAAGCCGGCAGCACCAAACACAGACTGGGACATTCATCGCCCGGTGCCAGGCTGCTGCCAGCTGGAGGCGGGAGAGGAGGAGGATTACGCATAATATTTGACACTTCTTTGCAAGGTAATATGTTAATTACACCTACGGCAAAGGAATCTGCTCTCTGTTCCGTGCCCCCTCCCTTCCCCAGGTACCCAAAGGCCCAGGGAAGTCACCTCGAGCCCCCTTGCCCCCAGCACAGTGCAGCCACCCCCTGAAAGGAGGAGAGCACCCGCTTGGCAGCCATGCTGGAGGAGTGTGCGGGCAGGGAGAGCAGTGCATGGCGTGCCTGGGTCGAGCTGATGAGCCACAGGGGATGCACAGCCCCTCGCAGAAACCTCCTGCGAGTCCTCAGGACATGCAGGTGAGCGCTGGAGGGTGTTGCTGGGAAGGGCTGCAGCCTCTGTCCCCTGAGCGCTGCCATAGGTCTCCTTGGGCTCCTTGGCACACGTGTTGGGCTCATCCGGCTGCAGTGTTGGCGCTTGCTGCCGTGGGCTCCGCTCGGAGCATCCGACTGTCTCCATCCCAGCCCGGCTGCGGGCAGCAGCACCGGCGCTTCCTGCAGGACGTGGGAGAGCGTGGGCGGTCGATAGACACGGGGAAAACAAAGTTGTGAACAGGAGCTGAAATAGCAACATCAATAGCACTTTCCAGATAATGATCTAATTAGCACAAACAACAAGCTTCCACTAATGACTCTTGTTCTTCCAGCCCCTTCCTTTCTGCTCGCCTGCTGCTGGTGACTCCTCCGGCAGGGAGCGGCCGCGCCGCCCCGCTCTCCGGGGCCGAGGCTTCGGAGGGTTGTTTACTGGCCGGGTTTGAATTGCTTCTCCCGAGGATGTTTGCTCAGGAGCTGGGGCTGCCGTGCGTGGGATGGCTGCGCGCGGAAGAGGGAGGGAGGAAATTCAGCTGTCTGGCAGTTGTAGCTTGCTGGAGGCCTTGGGAAAGTTGTGCTCCGACTGCCTGTGCCCAGTAGGGAACATAAGGACGCTGACGTTCCCGTGCCGCAGCGGAGGGTGGGAGCCGACTGCTGCGAAGGGCCGGGAAAGCTGGGAGGGACAGATGCCCGATGGGAGCAAAGGTTCGAGATGGTTATCAGAGGAGCAGAAACAGGCTGGTTCTGTCTGTGCCCGTCCCAGCTCCCCTCGTCTCTGCACCTCCCGCCTCTCTCCTGCTGAAGCAGGAAGGCTCTTTCTTGCCGTGAAGATCCGACATGGGCTCAATGCTGTCAGTTCCTCGGCTTGCCGGTGGCACCGTGGCAGTTGGCTTCATGGCTTCGCCAGGGCGATGGCATGGGACCACGGCTGCACCAGCTCAGCCTTGACTGGGCAAAGGCTCTGCTGCTCACTGGGCTGTGATGGAGAAGCTGCTGACTGGCACCATGAGCAGCCCACAGTCTGGTGACTCTCATTGACAAGACTTGATGCAAACCCTGTAAGGGCATAATTACTAGACCATCATTATTGCTGATGAGTCTTGAGCTAAAATGTCTCTTCAGATTAAAAGAACCCTCAGACACACACATCTGCGATCCCCAGCCCCGTGTGCCCGCTGCTGTTCTGCTGCAGATCTGCAGCTCCGAGTCTCGCAGCATCGCCCTTCTGCTGAGCGGTGCCCGTGCCTGAGCCTGCTGGGAGCTGCGGAGCCGCAGACGCTGAAAGCTGTCAAAGTGCACAGAGATGTTCTGGGTGTTTTCGGCTGAGAATTTAGCTCTGCTCTGATGAAGCCGTAACAGCCAGCCGAAGAGGTTTTATTCAAATCAAGGTGTTATGGACTAACCCCTCCTTGCAGCAGCTTCCGAGATGCCCGTGTTTCCTGGGCTGTTTGTTCTTTCTCTCAGCCTTTGAAAATCAACAGGGTTAAATTTGGGGGCACAGGAGCTCCCCAGCCCGGCCTGGTCGCACCAAGGGGCAGAGATGTGGGGCGGTGGAGCCAGCAGGACCTTTCTGGGCAGCGCTGCAGGCCCGCGGGCGCAGAGCGTGGGTCAGATCACATCCCGCTGCGGTGCCCAGCGGTGGGTGGTCGAGGCTCCTGTGATCTGCAGCAAGGACTGAAGGTTCAAACCTCCCCAATGCAGTTGCAGTGCCCGGGTGTGTCACGCGGTGGGTCGGGCATTGGCACTGGGATACGGAACCGTCGAGTGCTTTGTGTGGTGTGGGGCTGCTCCGGGCTCCAGCAGGGTGGGAGGGCAGCGGGAGCAGTCGCTGCTACCTGGGCACTGGGGAGCTGCTACTTGGGCACTGGACCACTGCAGAGCCGCTGGCAGAGCAGGGATGCCCATGGGTGCTCTCCACGCCCCGAGCCGTTGTGAAGCAGCCAACCTGTCTTCTGTCTTCCTCTTCTCTCGCAGGAGCTAATTATGGTGATGTTAATGAGGCAGAGGTGCAGATGCTGCCCAGGGTTTTAATGAGACTTCAAGTTTTCTGCTGCTTTTACTGGAGAGACAGAGGAAGGGCAGTCTGATGGGAGCGGTGGGCAGTGGGGGCACATGGGCGGGCTGTGTGGGGTCAGCTGGGCACTAACAGCCTCGTGGAGCCCCAGTGCTGCTGTCCATGGAGCTCGGTGGGTCAGCGTGCCCAGGAACGGACAGGAGAGGGGTTTTGTGGGGATGGAGGGATCAGGGACGGTCTGGTGCCAGAGTTGGGCCAGCCTGCCTGCCCTGGCAGCACAGGGACGAGAGGTGTTTCTCCTGGTCCTGAGCAAGCCCAACCATGGTTCTCTGCTGAGTCTGCCCCTGCTCTGGAGCTGCCTTAAGCCACAGAAGGGACCTTAAAAATCTTCTAGTTCCATCCCCTGCCCTGGGCAGGGACACCTTCCCCTAGATGTGGGCTTCTGTGACTACCTCCCACAGCGTCTTCTCCTTCTGGCCCCTACCACTGCTGCAAACGTGCCCAAATCTTGGTGCTCCTTCGCTCCTCCGTCCCCCCTGGTGCCCAGCCCTGCCTGGGGCTGTGGTGAGTGCCAGGCAGGAGGATGGTGCCCAGCCCGTGCCCAGCCAGCCCGGGGCTGGAACGCTGCTGCCAGGAGCGTTTCAGATGATCTTCTGGGGAGAGGGACAGGACAAATACTTGTGCGTGCACGTGGCCAGGGTGTGCTGGGAAGCTCTAGGCCTGGAAATGACAAAGTAGAGGTGCTGGAGCACTTATGTAAAATATCTAAATAAATCTTTAATATTTCTAATTGCAAATGTACATAAATTGCACGGCCACATCATTTCTTTGAACACCAACAACTTTCTCTGTACATTATTACATAGTTTAAAAGGAGCTGAAGGAGATTCAGCAAACACTTCCACTTTGCTTTTTTTTTTGTTTTTAAACATACTTACAAAAAAAAGATTTTTTTTTTCTTTATAAGAGGATATAAAACATAGCGACTGCTTATAAGGAACAAGTATCAGCCTAAGCAGATATACAGAGAGAGGTATATCTTAAGACACAGTGATGTATGATAAAGGAATATGTGAACATGGAGACTGCACTCTGGGGTACTGGTAGCTGATGCAGAACCACATGGCATTTACAGTGATGTCACAGCTCCAGTAATCTGTGAAAGCCAATGCTTGAACGTGACACCCTTTTCCAAAGCGTGGTCATTTCTGAGTGTTGTGCAACACCCTCAAGATTGGATTTGGTTTGTAAAGCCCATGAGCTGCGTGTTCGCGTGCTGCTGGCGCTCTCCCTCTCCCCTCCACGTGCAATTTTCCCCAGGGGAAAAGAAAAAGGAAGCAGTTACCTGTGCAGGGTTGGAGCCCGCTGAGGCTCAGAGCGGGGCAGGTGCTGCATGTCTGAGCCCTGTGGCCACGCAGCCTCCTCAGAAATTGTTCTGAGGGGTCAGAGACCTACTCGGAGGTTGGCAGTGCCCCTTCCCAGGGCCAGTTATGGGGTCTCCTGGTGGCCATGAGGCCGTGCGCCCTGACCCACGCAAGCTCCTAGCACTGGCCAGGCTGGGAGCTGCGCGTCACGGACCGGGCAGTGACCACGGTGGGGCCGTGGGACACTGCTGTCACGGGGCTGTGGGCAGAGGGCGTCTGCCAGGGGCTGCTCCCCTGCCCTGGGACCACGGGGGAAATGAGCCCCTTGCAGAGAGAATCCACGAGCCACACTTTGCGTCTGGCCTGGCCGAACGTGTCTGTGCATCTTCCATCTCCTCTGACTAAAAATCCTTTCCTTGTCCATCACAGACCAGACCTCTGGATGTTTTCTACTGCACCTGGCTAGGGACAGTAGTAACAGGGAAAAGCCTGCGAGTGCTCTGAACTTTGGAAATGATTGATGACGTGCTGATCGCTTTCCTAGGAGAGCCTGCGATGCCTCGCTCAGGGCCACCAAGTCCCTTCTTTTTTCCCTACCCATGGCAGGGGGGTTGGAACTAGATGATCTTTAAGGTCCCTTCCAACCCAAACCATTCTGTGATTCTATGATTCTTCCTTTAGGAGTATTCACAGTAGCAGAACCTGTGTCCTGCCCCCTGCAGTAACCTACGGGGCTGGCTGCCAGGCCAGAGGGTTCAGCGTGTTCTCACAGTGCAATCAGTGCTTTACAACTGCAAAAGCAGAAAACAAAACCAACCAGCCTCAAAATGACAATGAAGAGTGAGGCAGGCCTCTTTGGATGGCAGCGGGATTTGCTTAAACTGGTGCAAAAGGGGCTGGTGACTACACTGTAGTATTAGTTGGTGTGGGGAAGGACTTGGGTCCCTCCCATCTTTTGGCACTGAAGCCATAATCCGTGTCCAAAATGATGACACTGACAGTCTGCAGAGACCTTGGAACACTGTCCAGTCCGTTTCATCCCCTTTACACGAAACTTTGCTCGTTTTTCAGAAGCGTTCACTACAGTTTACCAAAACCCCAAATCAAAACTCTTAGAACAGAATCCTTGAGGCGGACCAGCCCCAAATCTGGATCTCTGGCTTCTCTCCCTTCCCCTTCCCTCAGATCCCCAAAGGGAGGAGGCTGAAGTCATAACCTGTGTCTGGATCCAGCTTTGCTGGTTTGAGGCCACCTCTCCAAAACAGCAGTGAGATACAGCCAAATCCTGACCGAATAAGCAGCACCAGAAGTAAGTTACTATATACAACTGTTAGTGAGATAGATAAGTTACAGTAAACACTGAAAACATTTACAAAAAAAATATTAAGACTTGTATCAGGATAAAAATCTGAGTGTGTTTCCGTTTTGTTTACACTTTGACGAGTTTGCACTAGAACAGCCGCTTACTGTAGAAAGCTCAAGAACGAAAAAGAAAATGGAGCAGATCACGAAACGTTACGGATAGTGGTCGCTTTGCTCTGGGATTGCCTCTGGTATTGCTACGCCACACGCCAGGGCCGAGGGGCAACCTGGGCACGCGGGGCTCGCTCACGCACGCGTGTCACGCACACACACACGCACACACACACATATATAAATGTACAGTTTATAAATAACAGAAACACAAACCGAAGGAACAGAACTGAACCGAGCCTGGATCTCAACACCTACCCCCAACCCCTTTCAGGAGAGGGTCATGTTTAGGTCCAGTTGTTGGCAGTTGCAGGGGAGGGAGACAGGAGAGAAGGAATGGGGGGGGAAGGGGACGACTCTACCGTAACGAGACTGTGTCCTGATTTGAATTTCTTTTCATACTGGCTCAGGAAACTAAGCAACAACTCCAGAAGGTGTTGGCACTGGAACTTCTAAGATTTTAATAACTCGCTGTGGAAGGATTTAAGCGTTCCTGCTAGTTCAGCAGAACGCGCTGTGTTCGGTAATTTGCAAGTCTGAGGTGAACCAGGAGTTTGTGACAGCTCAGGGCGGGGGGAGCAGTGCCTTGGCTCGTGGTTGAGGAGAAGATTAAGCTGTACTGTGCTTAGCTTCAGCACGGAACAATTGTTTTGTGGCTGTTTCTCTTTTTCCAGCGCTTACGGAGAGCACTGACTGCATCCCAAAATTACTTCTGCGTACGAATGGAAACGTGCTGCTGGTGGGGCGCCCGCCCCCGGGCCCTGTTAGCGCTTCCATTCCTCTACGTTCCTCCTCTCTTGGAAACCTTCCGTCTCTCGCAACACAAGTATTTTAGAACTCAAACCCAAGCAGCTCTAAACATACACATCTCAGGGCAACAACGCTTTAAAATAGTCTTTTTGCAAGGTTCTTAGGACGGGTTTGACTCTGAGACAATGGCAGCTGTAAGTGCACGTACCCAGCGGTCACCGTACCCCGGGTGTTCCTAACCTGTCTGCGTCTTTCTCCAGTTGTAACCTTGTCAGTTTTGTGAGGTTCTTCAAAGCCATCTGTGCTAGTCTCCAAAATTCAAAGGTGACTGTACTTGTCATAAACACTTAGTTATGACTTTTCTCTGAGGAGCTCCGTTTGGGGGCTGCTGTGACCGCACCACTCTGCAGGCGTTGGCGGGCTGCCGAGACCTCGGGGCAACGCGGTCGCTCCTCCGGGGACCGAGCCGCACTGGGCTTGGCCCAGGGCTTCCAGGGAACAGAAAAACGTTTAGGGGGGAGAAGAAAAAAAAAAAAAAAAAAAAAGCATCTTTAATTTTGAAAACAAATGCATGTGGAAGAATGCTGTTAAGGAGCCTTATGGCTGTGGGGCAGCATGGCAATGCAGAGCTTACTGGCAAAGTGTCCTGCTCGGGCAGCCTGGCTGGTGGGAGGCTGGAGACGGAACCTACGCTGTGCGGAGCTCAGGGAGCATCAGTCCCTCGGCCTGTACATTTACACACGGCAGGAGGAGCCAGGACAGGCGTGGAGCAGTGTGTTAGGCTTTAGTGGGAGGAATAGGCAGATGTCCTGTACACTGTACACTGTCAGCCGTGTCTCAGAGAGATCTCTCTGGCTCGTGGCGAGTGACCTGCTCTGAGAGTGGGAGTCCTGAAGTACTAACTTAAAAAAAACCAAAAACACCACAAACCAACAAACACACCGTGGCGGCAGGTCAGCGGCACCATCCCCCCGTTAAGGAGGTGACCCCTCCGCTGAGCACAACGTGTCTGAAAGTGCCGAATCCGCGTGTTTCAGCGGTTGGGAAAGTCTAATCCTGGCTTATGCCTGCACAGTGCTCCTGACAAGGGGGCTCTCGCTGGTGGCTGCTGTCCTTGTTGGTTACTCCCTTATGACCATGTTTTACATTCTTCGAGCCGGTTAATTTCCATGCAGTGCTCATTCCCAATTTAAAGAGGATAGTATTCCAGAAAATGGGATCTTTTTTTTTCTAATGCATACTGTGAAAGAAAAGAAATACAATTACCGATCTTCATGGGTCTTCAGGGCTTTTTCTTGTTTCTTTGTCTGTTTTTCTCCCCAGAAACAGTAAAAATCTCGGCATTACATCCCCACAAGGAACCCTTTGTCAAGCAAGACGCTGGCCATTCCGTGTAGCCCCTCGCTCCCCCTCTGCCACAACGGGCACCAGGAAATCCAGCCCCTGAACCTCACCCACAGCTCGGGGACCGAGCTCAGGTGATGGTGACTTTATTCTGTGTCTGGAAGAGTGTGTGTGGGGGGACAGTGCCCTGGGGCTATTGCTTATAATAGCAATAATCTTCCCCGTTATTGGTGAGAGAGGAGAAGCCGTAGAGGGGAATTGAGGGGATTGAGTCGCCGTTCACTGGGTGCCAGCTCCTCCCTCCACTTGCGTGCCGGAGCCCTGGGCTTGCTCCGCTCCCCGGGGCTGCGCGGGGACCCTGGCAGCCCCAGCAGCACCAGGCATGCCCTTCGCCGCCGCCCGGCCGTCGCGGCTCCCCACACAGCACCCCTTTGGCAACCACCCTGCGCAGAGCACTCTGACCCCTCAGCTGCACTGCGCTCCCGTACGGGCGGAGTTAGTTAAAGACTAATTAGCCACGTGAATACCCCGTGGACGGTCACCCTGTAAAAGTCGTCGGCCTGACAAAAGCCGCACTGGGACGGAGGGCTGGGCTGGGGTTTGCTCTGGGAGAGGGCTGTGCTCCACAGGGAGGCACAGGAGGAGCGGGCCAGGCATCACGGCTGTCCCTCGTATGGCTACGTCCAGCAGCACCCTTGAACTGGACTCACTGGGCCGCTGCCTGCTGCAGGCGCTGCCCAGCTCCCTTTATTTCGCTTACTGCAATGACAAGGATGTTATTCCTTGCTGGGAGGGGTGAGGCATATCCTTTGGGCAGTTTAGAAGGAAAAGGTTACTTTTGTTTGAACATTAAACACTGATTTAAAACCAACAGTGACAGCAATTCTCCAATATCTGTTATTTCCTTATGCCACTCATCTCACACTCCATCTCTCCGGCCCCTCAAGGTGCTGGCATTAGCATCTCCCACAAAGGCTCAGTCAAGCGCGCCGTCCGCGGTGAGGAGCTGGGTTCTCGGGGGAGAGAGCAGCCGTTCTCTGAAGCCGCGGCTCACACCTGCTGCTGCACGGTCTCTCTGGCCAGGCCTCCTCTCCTGCGGCAGCACCCTCCGCGGGTTAACAATTACTGCTGTTTCTGAATTCTCCATTCTCTGTAATCTGCAATTTAGTTGGGTTTGTGGGGGAGATCCCATTACGTGTCTGCATGCTGTACCTCTCTTTCAGCTGAGTAAGGGCACTCATTAACCGTGCGTTGGCAGCATCCAGGGAAGCAATGCGTTTCTCCTGCAATCAAAGGGGCAGAGGGGAACAGTCAGCGGAAAGGCACGGAGACCAGTCCCTCTGTGACGTCCTGAGACAGCGGCCCAGAGGCCTCTTGGACCAGGACGTTTCTCTTTGGCATTCTCAGGTGTGTTTTTTTAAGTGTGTTTTTTGAAACCCGCTGCTATTATCAGGGCCACAAACGTACGTTGCCTGTGGAATGTGAGCTGAATTCATTTTAGCATCCTGAAGAAATCGGAGATAACATACCTTCTCTAATTCTTCAGTTACACAGAAATTCATTCTACTGTTTGCTCTAACTGCAGCTGTTACAAAGATGATAAGATTCCTTTCCTAAAACCAAGCTCTCCCAAGACAGTTATTCCTGTCAGTGTTTAATTGATTTTGTTAGTGTAAATTAATAGTTTAAATGAGTCGTGGCCTCCCAGGGTGGCTTTGATGGCAACTCTCACCGATTGCAGTATCGTAAGGATGGGAGCAAGAGGCTCCGTGCTGCAGCCTGCTCCTGCCACCCCTGCTCTTTGCAACCCTGAACAAGTACCATCCCTCTCTGCCCGCTGTTACTGGGAGGGAACCGGACCAACTCGGAGGGGCGCAGGAAGTTGCCTCTGTGTAACTTCCAAGGTCCACGTAGGAACATGCCCAACATTATTGTGCAGCCTGAGATGACAAAAAGAGAACAGGGCAGAGTGGCTCACGGTAGGAGCCCCCCATGTAAGATGGAAGGCGGCACGAGACGGGCCGGGCTGTCACGAGCTGCTGCAGCTGCACCACCCACACCGTACGGACACCCCTGGGTCTGCCAGGCTTTGCCGGAACGCGGAAGGGAACACGAGGATGTACTAGCTTTCAACAAATTACTCTGCAGAAAAACAGCGATTCTTTTTACAAAGTTCCTACTGGCTCACCTCCTTTTTAATTAGCTATACAGTAAATTCGTCATGAGCAGTGACTCACAAGCGATTAATAGGGTTGTAAAGAGTAAGCCTAGAATATCCTGTCACCTAGACACAACCTGTCGGAAGGCCTCGCTGCTGAGAAATGCTGATCTCTGCCTAGACAAATTAAAAGATTATGGACCGTATTTTCAGATTCTCTTTTCCAAGCATCATGTTTTGCATCCATCATCTGATGCTCCTCTGCCATTGTAATCTATAGCAATAACTGAGCTTCCCGATCCTGAAGGTACAACCCAGAGGCTGAAAAAACATGTTAGCTTTGCCCGGGGCAGTCTTTGTGTTCCTTGTTTCCAGGTCCTGCAAGCATTACTGGAACATGAAGCACCAAGCAAAGCTCTGGAGACCTCAGACTGAGCCAACGAGGATATGATCCTTCCACAAACTGACCCAACTGTGGGCATGATACTTCCACAAACTGCCACCCCCCCACATCCTCTGTGCTGCCTGCCAAGCGCCAAGGCTGGAAATGGCCGTACGAACACCAACGCTGTGACAACAAATCGCATCCTGCTGAAGTCTGACCAGCTCTGGCACTGACTGCAGCCTGCTGCCACCCCACTCACGCACAGTCTTGCTGTGCTTCAGCTGGCACTGCTGCGTGGCTGCAGCCCTTGGTATTGAGGACTCACCTGTGCATCGATAATCTTCTGCTTGGAATCCACGGCAGCCTGCATTTCTGCATGGTCCTTCTTTAACTCCTCCTCAACTGACATCAGCCTGGTAGTCGAACAGACAAGAAAAAAATTACATTTGTTGGGCTCTGCTAAGCCCAGATACCAGTCTCATACACATCTAAATCAGCCACACAGAGCGAATGATACAGATCCTGTCCTCGTTTAGTTGTGGACCCCAAGGAAGCAAAGGGGTGTTCTACATCTCTGAAGCACATAGGGAAGAGATGTGAAATAGTCTACAGGTGGAAATGGCCTCACATAGCAGCCCCCATCATCCCCACCAGGTCAAACTGCCTCATCTGAAATGGCAACGCTGAGGCACACGCTGAGACGCTCCAGGACCCACGGCTGTGCGTTTGAGCACAAAGGAGGCAGTCATTGGCACCACCTTATCTTACACACTACCTTATCTTACACACTTGCACACAAACCAATAGTTTAGAACTAGTCTTTTTTCTGGCTCCTACTCTCCTCTAGAGATCTCTACAGCAGACTGTCCCAAAGCTTAAGTGACACGGAACAATGAAGACTGACCCATTTATGAGGGCTGACTAAGCACTAAGTTGGCTTGGCTCAGGTGAAGGTGCAGTTGCTGCACTGCAACAGTCTATCTCCTGGACAAACATAAACACCACATCCCATTGGGTGGGAGAAAGGGATTTACAGCTAGGAGTAATGGGATGATGATGAGATCTTTAGCTAAACATCAGGAAAAGAACGTTTTGATTGTTATATCCATTGCTCATATAAACAGAAGAGTAAGCCTGCCAGATCCTCTGAGAACTGGGGTGGGCTGCCAGCTCTCTCCTCCTCAAGTTTTGCCTTTGTCAATCAGGAAAATGTAAGGGTTCTCCTTGTCCCACCCAGGTAACACTGACGGGGGGACCCAAAGAGTCAGAGTTTGAAATCCTTCCCAGGAGCTGTAACTCAGAAGGGCAGGAAGTGAATAAATGCTGGAAGACCCACATGGAAGCCTGCCTGCACCTCCAGGGAGACTTGATCCTCCTGAGCAGGGGTCAGCTCTAATGCCAGCCAGGCCACCTGCCTTATTGACGTCTCCAGCACTCCCATCTCCCCTGTACCTGCTGATGATGCCCTTCATCTGGATCTCCTTATCCTCCTGCTGTCTCCGGAGCCGCTCCTCGCTCTCCTCCAGCCTGGCCTGGTACTCCAGCATCAGTTTCTGCGTTGTCTCCTCCTGGCATTTGAAGCGGGTCTCATACTCCTCCAGCTTCTTGTTGGAGATGCGAAGCTTGTCCTGCAGCACCACTAGGTCCTGCTGGTACTACGGCATGCAAGGACAGACACAGGAGGAGAAAACACATGTGGCATGTTACCTAGAGGGCTTTGCCCTCGCCAGGGTTTCCCCATAACCCGATATGCCCCTCTCCTTGCATCAGACTAGCTGCAAACCCGTATCAGACAACCCCGCTTGCCGACACCTCCTCTTCAGTCTTCTCCACACTGCGCTAGGAGCGATGCTGCGTTCCACGGGGCGGGCAGGTCACTGGCAGGTTCAGAGAATGGGTTGTTAGCAGAGTCTGGCATTTCACATGGGAATGCAGGTTAGAGCGAGCGAATGGCAAACGCATCTGGCATCTTCCTCACACCGACAGCGCAGGGCTAAACGCAGGCAGGAGAAGCTGCACTGGTGGGATTTTGGGTTTACACAGGAGCTCTTCAGTCTACAACAATAAATGTGGGTGCTCTGGACGTGCTGGAAGCCAAGTACGAGCCGCTAGTGCTGCCTCGTGCCAGGCAGTGGGCTCTGAGCAGCACCCGACGACGGGCACTGCCACCTCGGCACAAAGCGGTAACCCTGCATCGAGGCGAGGGCATCGCTGGCATGGGCAGGGGCAGGGACCACTGCTGCCTTCTGGGGCCCAGCACTTTAAACAACCCAATCAGATGTCCAACCAGGGCTCAATCCAAGCAGAGCTGCTGCATGAAGCCAAGATCCCACAGTTGTACTGTTCATTCAGATGAAGCTAAAAATCAGCAGCAGAATTATCACATGAAGCAATCAAAAAAATTAGGAGCTTTCTAACTCAGTAAAACTGGGCTCAGCTATTGCAGAAGCATGGCATTCAGCACGACTTGCTTTGCTAAAGGAAAATCTAGTGTGTATCTGTACAAACAAATCCCCACTTCAATTTCAAAAAATTATCTTTGGAAATAGTCTTAAAAAAAAAATCTCAACTGGAATAATGTGAGAGTAATTAACATACAGCTGATAATTTGAAAAGCTGTTTTAAAGAGTCAGATTCAGGAAAGAGACTTCCATTTGAGTCGTGAAATCTGTTACAAAGCTGCAAATGTTATTCCTGACCTGACAGAAACGTGCTTAATTGTTTCTTAACTCGGTCGGCTGCAAACATGGCCTTCCCCTTCGGCCATCACCGCCTGTGTGAGCCCTCAAACGATGGACTTTGCTGTGTCCCAGTTTTGAGAGTCCCGCTGGGGGGGTCTGACCCACCACCCAGCTCCTGGGCAGGGGAAGACAGCCAGGCTGCTGCCCGCGTACGGTCAGCCGGAGCCCCAGCCCAGGGACATCCACGTTGTTTTCCCAACATCACTCCACTAACGGACCGGCTGACAGCACAGGTAACTGTAACTCCCAGGGACTGAAAATTTAGGATGCTGATGGTCTTGTGAATGGCCGACGTATCGGTGCCGTGGCTGGCGGACGGGCAGGACCTCTGAGCTCCTCCTGCCTGCGCAGGGACAGGCACAACAGAGCACTCCGGTTTTCCTTTAGCAAAGCTTTTACTGCAGCACTGGAACGACACAGTTCACACGCGTCACCTGGAGCCATGAGGGAGCACAAAGGCCCATACAGTGGCACAGAAGCACTAAAGTCAGACAGAAGGGAGTTGCTTGAACAGGAAAGATTAAATACCTACCCTAGCCTTAAAATAGGAGCAGCGTAAGTGAGCGCAAGTGATAGCAGGAGAGGCCTCAGAGCCCGGAGGAGTCGCTCCTGTCTCTAGAACACTTGTCTCATTCTCGGTCACCATTCACGTCTCACAGTAATGGGGAGAGAGATTATGCTAATGGTGATCTGTAATGGCAGCGACTGATGGGACAGCAAAGGAACAAAAGATGCTGCATGGGAATGAGAGCGCGGCCCCTGGGGGTGGGGGCTCCCTCCGACCTTGGGACAGGGACCGGTGTGCTGCAATACTGTTGGAGTTCGTAATCCCACCACTGTCTACCCAGAGCAGGGCCCCGCACAGGACGGGGCGAGCCCGGCATGTCCTGGGGGGGCAAGGGCCCCTCAGGCCAGCACGGGAACAGCACAGTCCCTGGGAGTGCCCACTTGGTAAAAGCTGAGCCCGTTTCACAGGAAAAGGTGCCAGGAATGGGATCGGTGACAACGCTTGGCACGCACCGTGCCCACGCCGGAGGGCCATCTGCCTGCCTGCGGGAGCTGGAGGAAGGCCAGCACACGTTCCTTAGCGTGTGCTCCTTCGGCATTTCACCTGGCTCCGGTGCCGCCCCAGCGGCAGAGCGTGCACTGCGGCCCCACGCGCACCCCAAGGAGCGCTGAGCCCTTCCATGACCAAACGCAGCCGTAACGCAGTGCCTGACGCACCGGTCCGAGGATGCCTCCTCTCCCATTGCTGCCTACTGGTGTCCCTGCTCCGCTGCTACTCACGGCTTCTGCACCTCTGCAAACAAACTGCTGAACAGGTACGTTTTTCTGTGTCAGCTGCTACCTGATCAGTACCTGTCTGTGTATTTCCAGGAGTACCCAAGGAGCAGGCAGATGCTAAGAGATGGGCTGAACTCTCACAAAACTCTGCCAGGCTGCTCCTGGGAGCTGTCACCTTGTACCTCCCAGTCCCTGCGATACCCGCCTTCGGCATTTCACTTGAATGTTAACAGGTGACAGTCCCAAAATGGCACAGCACAGCAAAATGAGGACAGGAAGGCTATCGTAACAGAAGCAGAAACATGTCTGTGCTGGAAAAACAGGAAAGAGGTCTGGGGAGGGTGATGTCTGCAGTTCTGTGGGATGAGGGGGGTAACGTGTGGCTGATGTAGCAGAAGAGAAGCACATTGAAAAAACATCCCAAACGCTAACTGTGCCCAGCTGCAGCGGTCCTGGCAGAGCCACGCTGCTGAGAAAGCATCTTGCAGAAGCAGCAATCAGCAAAGATGGGATCTTCTCAGCTCCTGGCTGCTGGATCCCTATTTCAAACCCTCCTTCTCCACCCCTAGGCCAGGCCTACTCTGTCTCTTCCCTGCCTCTCCCACGGAATACTGCAGAACTGACCTCCTGTCACCCCCCAGGCTACTCAGGCCTCAGCGTGTGACATGGCCATGAGCTCGGGGCAGTGTCCCTGCACCACTGAAGTCACGCCAGGCCCCAGAGCTGTCTCTGAGCAGAGAATCTGAATTTTTAGGTCTATTTTACAGCCTTTTGATATGGGATCTGCTTCGTGCTACATGGCCCTGTTGTGAGGCACGAAGCTGCCTGGTCCTTACTCTCATCTTTCACAGGTATGCTGAATTCAGTGTTTAAGCTTTCTCCCCCTGCAGCCGGGGGCAGTAGGAATGGGGCAAGTCACAGGCTCTGGCTGGTGTCAGTTTGCTGCAGAGCAGCACCACCACTTGATTCCTGGCTCCTGTTTTTCTTACTTGCTCTCATCAGAGGGTAATTCCAGTCACTGAGTGTGTGAAAAACCTCCCAAACCTTCCCCAGAAGTGCCCTGTGAAGCTGAGCAGCCAGGCACAGAGTGACCTGAGACCCCTCTCCTGGGCAGGGACGTGCCACATAGCCCACCTGGTCCCCAAGGTGCTCAGATGAACGACATTCAAGGAAATCCTCTCTCTATTTAGAAACTTGTTTCGATCCAATCAGGTTTTACCTTTTCTGCTTGGCTGAGCTCGTCCTTATTCCTGAGCTTATCCCTGTGCTTGGAATCTGGGTCAATGCTTTCATCTTCTAAAAACTGCATGTTCATATTCAAAAGCCAAGCAGCAGTGCGGTCCAGGGCATTGGGGTTCACAGGAGAAGGGGCCTACAATGAAACATACAACCATAACAAAAGAAAAACCTGTAACAGAAATGGTCATGAAGCTGGAGAGAGAGAATTTCCTTCCAAGCAAGCCCTCTCCCATGCTGCTCCAACAGCCCCAGACAAGTCTGAGCTCCCAGAGTGGTCGGGGCTGCGGGGTAGAACAACTCCTGCTCTGCACCTTGTGTTATTTTAGGTCCAACAGCCTTTCACGGGCCAAATTCTTCCCTGCGCCTCCCCACAAAGAGCTGTGCTGCAGCGGGGTCCTGCTGGAAGAGAGGGGCGCGGGTTTCTGAGCAGGTCCTACGCCTCGGGAGGACAGGACCTGGGGAGCACAGAGCTGCAGGCAAACGCAGTGGCTCGACGTGGGATATTCCCTCTGCAAGCAGAGACTTCCCACAACTCTTCGGCCTCTTTTACTGAGCCGCCTTTCTGCTTGCTGGGAGGTTTTGTACGGCTAAAACCAGATCTGCAAACTGAAGCGCTGCTTTTGGTCATGCATTCCTTCTTGGAAAAGAAATGTTTTCTTTCTGGCTGGGGCTACACTTACGATGCTGGAGAGGTCTAAATGATCTCAGCAGTTCACCTCAGCCTGTTCAGGCAGCAATGGGAGGAGGAGCAGTGCTGTCCCACGGGCAGTGAGCTGGAGCCACGACTGCTGCTTTTCAGCCCCAGCTGGGGCAGGGACTGCAAACAGCACTGCCTAAATATTTTCCAGCCACATTACAAGGTTGAGGAAGTGTATCTCTAGTTATTTCCCCTCCATCCTGGCTCAATATAAACTGCAGTAAACAGTTTCTTGGATGAACGCAAGGGATCGAGATGACTTGGTCGAGGGAATTCAAGTTAGTAAGTCCAAAATGCTGGGGACTTTCTCCTTCATTCAAACCTCTGGACAGTAGAGAAACCCCGTCACTGGCAAGCAGCAGAATGGGACGTTCCGTACTCGGAAGGAGTCGGGACTGGTTTAATCACCTCATTGTGGCTGGAGGCCTTCCCATGCCATCTTCCAGACTGGTCTTCCACTTCCAGAATTTTAAATCAGAAGTTTCAGACTTAGGTCACAAACATCACTTGCTCTAAATCCTCACCCGGCTTGTGGCCTTCTGCTTTTTCTTGCATCTCCAGCTCGGGCACTGTACCTGTGGTGGCTGCTCAGAACTTCTGGCTTCAAGGAGCAGTGGCCACCTCAGCTCATTTCAGCAGCACAGTGTAAAGGCCACTGGTAATGGATGCCAATAAACACAGCTCAGCACACTGTGCAAGGGCACTTCTGCCCCTTTCTTCCTTCTCTGAAGAAATAAAAAAGGACATCTGATCCGGACTGGGGCAGTTTGGAAGTCAGTTCAGCAGATGAACTTACAGAAGTAGCGGAAGCGCTTCTGGCTGGCAGAAACGAGGTTCATGGACTTCTACTGAAATGGCCACCAAAGGAGATTTCTTTGTTCTCAAAGAGCATTGAATACCACCAGCTATGAGCGGGCAGTTTCCCAGACGCTGCTAACACACAAGTGCAATGTGCAGATTAAGGGGAGGAGAGGCGTTCTGAGGACTTCAGGTCTTGAGAGAAACTTTGAGAGGACAATAGGGGTGGGTGGAGGAAAGATCTGCAAACACAACTTGGCCAGGGCTTTCCAAAGGTCACGTGGAGTTCAGTGTTGCCTTTCTGGAAGAAACTCTGCTGCTTGCAGAGCTCTGTGCCCTCTGCACCTAATGAGTATTGATCCACATTACACAAATGCTGCTACACGGCATGCTTGCTAATGTCAGCGCTTACGGATCGATACCGTACGCGCACAACAGCTCCGGACGGGGCTGATAAAACAGCTTTCCGCGGGCAGCACTGCCAAAGGCCTCCACGGCCGCCTTGTCACGGAGGGGCAGTGCCACCGACTCTGTTGCTCCTTCAACACCTACTGCTGAACGGTGCTTGAACGCTGCGTCTGGGCTGAGCCGCAGCCAGCTCTCGTCAGTTGTCCACGTTCTCCGGGTTTGCGTTACTTTTAAAACTCTTCCTTTTGGTACTGAGAGGCCCTACTGTGTTCATTTTCTATAGAGTTAGTTCTGAAATGTAGAATGAATAAATGAACACTAGAAAAACAATTTATCCATGTCAGGAGAACCAGAGGGCCCTGGATCTGCGACCTGCTGCTTTCGATTTGAGCACCGCCAATAGTGACATTTATTTCTGCACAGACCAGCAAGCGGTCTGGGACCTGAATCGCTGCCGAGCTCTGTGCAGCAGGAACATCCCTCTCCGTGGGGAGCACGGTCCTTCCATACCACTCTCACCTCCCCAGGTGCACTTACAGGAGGGTCTTGCAGAGCAAACAGGCAGGAGTGTCCAGGAGTGCCTGGCTCTGCTGGGACAGGAGCAGCAGCAGGGAGACTCTGAGATACAAGAGAAGATTAGGGCCTGGTGCAAGTCTAGGAGATGGTGTCGGGTTGACTATGGCATGGGATGAGAGCCTGGGCATGGAGAGGCAAAGCAGTGACAAGATGGTAGCGCAGGACAGAGGCGTGGCTGCCATCGCCCTCGTGTCTCTGCCACCGACCGCCCTGCGGCAGTCACCCGCCAACGTGCCACCCAACGCAGGAACACGGAGAATGGGCACTGGTCTGCATCCCCGTCCCTGGAGGGCCTCTGTCTCTGGCCACGCTGGGTGCAAGAGCCAAAGTACGTCCCCACCTGCGAGGCCACAGAGTTGGCACTGAGTCCTCTCCCACTGCCGCAATCCCCAACCACCCATTTTGTCTCCAAGTCCACGGGCTGACCCTGCCCGGCCCCTTCCACGTCCCCGAACTCACCTGCTTGTGCATCGTGCGCTGCTTCATCTCGGGGCTGTCGCCCTTGGAGGAGGAGGACTGCTGCCGGAGCCGAGCCCCGCTGCCGGGCCAGTCGGGCGAGGAGGACATCATGCTGCCGCTGGAGGGTCGCTGGTACTGGACCGTGCTCAGCAAGGAGGGCGGCGTGCGGCCGCGGGTGACCGGCGGGGGCGGCGGGGGCGGCTGGTCTATCCGCCGCTGCGGTCCCGCGCTGTTCTGCCGTGGCACGGTGGGCTGGCCGCCCTTCTCCGTCAGCGAGAGCTGCCGGCGGGCCAGCTCCCCCGGCCGGCGGGCAAACTCCTCGCCGGCGGCAGGCGCGGCGAAGCCGTGCTTGTTGGCCGTCAGCTCCTCGCTGTTGCTGTGGGAGCTGAGCGAGCTGTGGCACTCGGAGCCGGAGTCACCCAGCCCACGGGGCGAGAGCGGCAGCCCGGCGGCCATCTGGTAGACGGGGTTCTGGAAGGAGAGGGGCGCCAGGAGCTGGGGCCGGCCCGGCGCGCTCTCGCCACTCGGCGTGGTGGGGGGCTGGCCCACCCGGCGCACGGTGGCCATGCCCGTCACGCTGCTCTGCTGAGTCCGCGTGGTCCATACGCCCTGCAACTGCCCGAGGGACGACTGACTGTCATTGAGGGAGTCAGCCGTGCCGGGCGCGCTGGCCCCGCTGTCCAAGAGCCGATTGTCCTGCAAGTCCACCATGGACAAACTCTTGCTGCCATTAGACATCTGCACGTCGGGCTCATTGGCCTCTGAGTAACTGGAGCTTCGGGCAGGCGAGGGCTGCGCCCCAGCAGACCTTGTGACAAAAAACAAGTCCTTGTTTTCAGGGGTTGGAGATGGTAACCGTGTGAAATCTATCAGACTGCGGGGAAGTCAGTGCGTAAGGAAGAGGAGAGGAAAACAAAACAAAAAAGAAGAGTTGTGAATGCTGCGCCGGAGCAGGAAAACGAAATCACTCAGAAGAAATCAGCGGGGCGCAGCCGTGCGGGACAGGGAGGGGACCCAGCCCCTGCGGCGGGGGCCAGGGCTGCCTGCGGGAGGGACGGCGCGGGGCAGCGGGAGCACGGAGCGGTGTGCGGGAGCCCCGGGCCCAGCGCAGGTGAAGGCGGGCGAGGAAGGGGCACCGGGCGCGTGTGAGGGCACCGCGCTGTGCCGGCGGCATCGCGGACACGTTCCTGGGGGCTCTGCCTCCCCTGCTGGATCTGCTCATCGCGCCAACAGCACGTGTCACCCTTTCTGCTTCCAGTTTCCACGCCGCTCCCGTGTCCCTGCTCTGGACCTGGGCAGTGAGCTCCCGCAGGCACCCTGGCCAGTATTGGCACAGCATGGAGCACCGTGGGGGCCTGATCCATGCCAGGCCTCCACAGGTCAGACGCTGAGCTCTAACAGCAGAGCTAAAGCCCAACGACTGAAGGTTACCCACCGTTCCTCCTGCTGTAACACGCGTTCATGCAATATTGATTTCTTGGGGATAGGAAGAAAGAGCTTTGCAGTAGCTTAATGTGAATATACTGCTGATCAAAGATGGTGCATTGTAAGCAAGTATTTGGGTGAAAGCATATTGTCAGAGATCCTCCACAGCTCTAGATTTAAATAATTGTACTTCATGCTGGGAAGCATTAGAGATGAAAGCTCTGATTAGAACAAGTCCAGCACCACTGCTGCCTTTCATTCCTAATTAAACTGTTAAATATTATGTAGTTTCCACTTACAAACTATTTCACTAGCACAGCCTTTCAGTTTGTGTGGGCTCCATTTCATTTTCCACAAACAGAAACATTATAGGTCTGCAACAGAGTCATCTTCCCCATGAAGGAAACTCCTTACATAATTAGGCCAAAAAGCACGTTAGGTGACTGTGTCTGTGAGTCACTGCTCAGCACTACCAACACCCAGTATTATAAAACTGGACAGAGTAGACTGGAATTCATTGTTAGGCCTCTATGTCCTGGCAGCTGTTGGACAAATGTCTGGATTCAGACCTCAGTGAATTCAGCACATACTCTATATCTTACAAAGATGGATAAAGTCAATCCTATAAACCTGGCATAGTCAGAGACCTAACGAACGAATTCATCGCTTTGAGGTCAGCAAAAACAAGCCCTCAAGTCCTCAAAGGATGAACATTTCGCTTCTGCAGCCACTGCTCAACAGCTGAGACCAGAACTGCCAAGTTCTGGATTTCCCAGACCACATCCCCAGTTCTGGCTCTGAAGGGACCCAGAATGGAGCCACGTGCTCACACCACTGCCCACTGCTTTGCCTGGATTCAGGGCTGAACTACAGCCAGTACCGGTTCTGCCATCGGAAAGCCCAGTCAATGGATCAGGCAATCCCACACTATACCCTGTCCTGCCTGTCCCTGCAGGTGCTCAGATTTTGGCAGCAGATGCAGATTCAGCATTGCCCTGGTCCGTGGCCAGGCCACCTTTATGCTCTTACCCAGATAAGTCATTCTCTATCACCATTTTCTGCAGCCCCGCGGAGATGCTGTTGCCAGCATTAGGCGTGGACGCAGCGTGATCGGTCGTGACCGAGACCTGCACGCAGGCCGGGTTACTGAGTGCCGAGTTGACATCCCTCAGGATCCGAGGCAGAGGCCCAAGTTTTGTTGCAGTGCCCTGGGCAGAAAAGAGAGCAGAATTACTACCAACATCTTGTATTTTTGCTAGAGAACTGTGGGCTTTGCCAGCTGCTGGACAGTCTCTTCAGTGAATCACATTAAAAATATTTTCTCCATCATTTACCCCCACTGCTGAGGCTATGGGATGTCCCTTAGAAACTGCTGGCTGCTGTGGGACAGAGGAAGCAAGCGTGATTAACAAAGTTCAGATACAGAGGAGGACACCTATAGCCGAGCCTGGTCCAGGTCTCTTGACAAAAATCTTGTTAATTAAAAAGAAACCTTTTGAATCTACTGGGACAGACAAAATCCTGGTGATCAGCAGCTCTGCCTTCTCATCCCACCTGCCCCTCCATCCTCATCTCCCAGTGATAAACAGCAGAGGAGGGAAAGAGCTATACTCACCTGCCTTAAACAAGGATGTAAGGAATGAGCTACTTCTGCGGCATGTGCAAAGGCTGGGGAAGTGCTAAGGGTGATAACAACTGTGCTGTGCCCAGATATAGCTCATGGATTGACACCTGTTGGGCATGGGGAGGTGTGTGGGGTGGTACATATGCCCAGTACTGGCCAACTGGGCTTCCCCCAAAGCCTGTCCCAGCGATCCCCCCAGATACCTGCTCCAGTTGAGAAATGACCTCCCAGAGCAGCGAGTGCAAAGTGGACAGTTCCCGGCCCAGGTCAATGTAGCCTTCAAAGCCGGCTGTGTTTGAGATGGTTTCGGGATTGGAAATCTCCAGCAGAAATCTCTGCATATTAGTCCATTCGTGTTCCAGGAACTGATTCATAAACGACATGTATTCCTCTTTGCTGCCAAACCTATCGAGACAGCAAGAGGAATTTCAGCTAAATCCTGTAAACAGAAGTGCAGTCAACAGAACGGGTACGCGCATACGCAAGGAAGAATGCCAGAGCCTTCCTCTGGCATCTGAACCCTTCAAAGCCTTTGGGAGCCCCAGGTTGCCAGCAGGCACCTGGTACACCTCACTGATCATGGAATCAAAATTAACTCCAGCCTAGTCCAGCTAAGTCCTTGTCAGCAGGCCATCTCTGCAGTAGAAATGAAGGTGAAAGCTAGAGAAACAAAGCTGGTCTTGTTAATGGAGTGTATCTTACTGCTGGGTCAGGGCACAGCCTCCAGAAATAGGCCCTGTCACTGGAAATAAAGAAATCGCAGCGCCAAGCACCATCAAGTGGCTGAAGCCCAGTGAACGATGGCGGCTGGAATCCTGCACTCTCCCTGCTCTCCCACGGGCATGGAGGCTCACGCCAGCAGTGCCAGCCACTGCTGCCCCGGCACGACCGCTCTGGGGATCACCCTGCAGAGCCACTCTGCAGCTGGGCCAGCCCGTTTGTCCCCTTGGGCTGCCCACAACCTCCTTCCACCCTCCAAGTGCTCCAGCCAGACTTCGCTCTCAGTTCCATGTCTTATCTAGTGCACAACAGGGAGGGCCTCGTGGTTCCGCGGCACCAGCAGCGGTTGGTGCCGTGCCACTGCCAGCGATGCGGCGAGAGGCTTGGCTCCGCGCCGTCGGCAGGACAGCTCAGCTTGATCCCTTTGGCTTGACTAACGTCAGCTTAGGTAAAGAGTCTTTCCTGCAAAGTGCTGAAAATCTGAAAACCCTTTAGTTAGGGATCGGTCAGGAATATAGAGAATTTCTGTCATGAAGCGTAACACACTTGCATGTCTTCCGCCTGCGCGCGTGCACGCGCGTTCCTGACTGGGAACTAAGCTAGTTTCCAAATCTAAGAAGCTTTAGACAGAAACTGTCCATTCATGTTTCAGAAAGCTCATCATTTTGTTATCAGAGCTCAGGATAAGTAGCTCAGAGCTGCAGCCAGTGGAAAGATTTTCGGAAATCTCTCGCTTTGTTTCCATCAAACCAAGGGGCTTTGTTAGAACTTGAGAGCATCCACGTCCCCATCCTCCTTTCGTACCTTCCCAGTTCAGAAAACTGCATTTTAATAGCAGGGAAGGTCCCAGAGCTCACAGGAGGGAAAGCACCAGCTCCTGAGCTATGCACGCCATTGCTGGTGTTTGGGTTCTGGCAGGGTCTGCCAGGAGGCAGTCGGGCACCACCGCCAGCTGTGCCCCGTGCAGCCAACACGGGACAAGGGCCTGGCTGTGCCAGGGCGTTCCTGTGGCCACCCGCCCGCTTGCCAGGGCGCTCAGAACAGCCTGTTTTCCTGCTCATAAAACATGTCCTGTTTTGGAAACTCAAATGATCTCCCTGACCCAACAGTGAGGGAACGGGTCCCAGAGAGACGGGGGAAAAGGCCAACAGGAAACAAACAGGCGCTTTCCATCGAGGAGAGGAGCGGCTGGAGGAGACTCCCGATGCCGGAGCCACGGCTCTGCCTACACCCCGGAGTCTCCTTCCCCTTCTCCAGACCTGTCCCCTCCCGCTCCCGCAGCCCGGCTCACTTGGCGAAGTTGGCGAGGTTCTGGGTGACCTTGGCGATGAGGGTCAAAGTGCGCGCGGTGCGGTCATCCGGGTACTCCTGCAGGAGGCTGAAGAGGGACGGGGACATGATGGCCGGGCAGAGGAACCGGAGGAACAGGGAGGCACTGATCAGTCGCTCACTGATGTCTGGGCGGCCTCGGTTGCTGCATTCTTGTCTCCATGAGGCAAAAACTTCTTTGAGCTCCCTTGGGAAGACACTGAAACGACAGAAGGACACGCAGGGATGGCAAGTTCAAGGCCAGAGCGTTCCAACTGCCACACAGCAGTAACCAAACCTGGTGTGTATCAGCCGCGGGGCGCGACACCCAGACCTGAACAATGGCAGAGCCCTCTCGCCCTCCCGATCCACGGCAGCACCGCCAGCCACACTAGTCACAGGCTCTCGTCCTTCTTTTTTGCTGAGTGTCCGACGGGAGACTCAAACCACACAGGAAAAAGCAAACCTGCTCCGTAAACTTGTAAGAGAAGCAGCTTTCATCAGATTAATGTTCCTGGTTGTGCTGGGTGCCAGAGTCCCAGAAAACTGGGAAGACAGAGAGATGAAACAAACTGTGCAAAGTAGCTCATCACTTCTGTTGGCTGCATCACAGGGCACTTCAAACTGGGGGAGGCTCAGCCACAGAGGTGGAGAGTGTCTCCTGGAGAAACACGACATCGTGAGACCCACCAGCAAACACCAGCAGTACCGGGATCACCAGCACGGCTGGAACTTGAAGGGAGGGGCTGGGCAAATTGTAATACTCCTGTTCAAGCACCTGGATCAAACCCCACTGTGACTAGTGCAAACGTGGAGCCCCACCAGTTACTCCAGCCTTGTAACTGCACAGACCTCAGCCTGGCTTTCCTGGATGCCACAATCCCCCCGGGGCCAGCAAACACTTGCCACAGCAGCCCTTATCGCTGGGAAACTTGCTGCCTGTTTGTGCCTGGCCATCCCCAGCTCCCTGCTCCCACCTTATCCTGTTCCCAGCACGTGTTATTTATTCAGTGGGACACTCCCACCACGGGAGCAGGCTGGTGGTGGGTCCCTGGCACTCAGTTCCCCACCCGTCCCGGAGGCTGCCCTGGCCAGCAACCACCCTCTCTGTTTCCAAACCAGAGCTGTTCACCCACAGAGCAGGACGGTACAAAAGCAGACTGAAGAGGGGTCAGAATCCATTTTAGGCCATAAATCTCCTTAACAAACAGCCACTGCGGAGGACGGTTTCCCAGTTCTGCTGCAGGGACTGTCTGGGAGAAGCAAAGCTATGCCAGCTGGCTTCCCGCTGGCCTGCCCCCGCTCTGGGACGTACTGCCCTGCGGCCCAACCTCACATGAGCCGGGAAGAAGAGAAAACCATAGGGGTGGCATGGCCAGAGATGCCATCCATGTCCAGCAGCAGCAGCAAGAACCAGGCGGGAGGCTCCGCACTGGAGCAGCACTCAGCGCGATGAACCCGCCCGTGCACACTGCGCCCGCGGCAGCACGGCCAGGTCTCCGGGCAGATACGAGGGTGCTCCTCCTGCCGCTGGCACTCCCCGGCCTCCGGCCTCTGCTTCCCAGTGCTGCGGACATGCACTTCATCAAGCCCAACTGACCGTTCCTCGCCGCAGCTGCCGAGTTCAGGACCTGTGGTGTTGGTGGTCCGCCAGCGTGGCATGTGCCCCCACCTCTGCAGAGCCCTCACCCCTCGTTTCATTACTCTGCCAGCTGCAGACTGCACTGCCCGGTGCATGCTCCCGGTTTAGGGGTGCTGCTGTTAACCCAGCCAGCGGGCACCCGCTGCACTGCCCGCCCCGGGCAGCCCCTCGGCACGGCACTGCTGCGAGGACGGGCCCACGCAGCTGCGCTCCGCGTTTTCAGGTTCCTCTCCCACCTTCTGACATGGGCTGTGACGCTCCGTGGACGAGCTGGGCAAACACTACCATCACGTTCAGCTTCTGCTCTGTGTTGGCTTCGTGCTTTTGCTTTTTCTACCCTGTGCTTTATAAATAACATTAACCAACATCTCTGGCTGGATAAATTCTCCTCTTTGGCTTGATCCACACAATTGGACAAAGCCCTTTTACTTCATGGTATTTGCCCAGAAACAGGAGAATCCTTTGAGCAATTTAAGGCTTGAATGATCAGGACAGGTTGTACAGTTACTGGAAAGTAAACCCTTGGAAACGGCTGTACCGGCTGCACACAGCCCGTGAGGACTGTTCACTACCGCAGCCTGGAGACCATAAAAGTTTAATTGTGGAACAGCGGACGGAATTCAGTTAGCTGGCTTTATGTGACAAACGGGCCCGTAATTCATTACCCAACCTTCCAGTAACGAGCTTCCACATGCTGAAATTCTGCTTACACTGAAACTTTCCAGATGTCCAAATTATGTCATAATTATAACAATTTTCAGTTATTGTAAACCTCCTTCCTCTCTCTACTCTCTCCGGCAGATGAGCGTGCACACTCTGGCGCTCTATTTAAAGCAAGATCATGAGCTGTCAGGATACCTTGGCCAATCCCAAACACTCGTCAGCCCAATTAATCCCCAGGAACCGCTGAGCACAAAGGATCGAGGGGGAACCACTCAGAGCAGCAGCTCCGCTGCTCCAGCCTTCCTCGGAAAGGCAGGACTGGAGGAACAAGCTTCCCGTGCATGCCTGACTTTCCTTAGGTCACTTTTCAAGCCTGTTTTTAGAATGACCTTTTAGTGCTGCTTTGGGTATTTTTAGGAAGACATTAATTCAAACAATTATAATCCACCGGTGACTAAAAGCAGTGAATCGCTCCTGGGAAAGCAGGCAAACGCCATTCCTGAGTCAGAGTTATTAATTGGCCCAGGATAAGGTACAGGATACCTGTAAAGAAATCTGCCCTTTGCTTATTTGTGGTAGATAAAGGAAGTCTGAGTGAGCCTCTCACTGCTGCTTCTCTCCCCCAGCAGTATCAGGAAAAGCAATTCCCTTCCTGGGCTTGCAGGAGGCCACGCTCAGTATCCTGGGAGATTACCCAGAATGAGTTTTCAGATCTCAGTACAACCCCTGGGACAGGGGGGGAAATGAGAAGTCTTTATTATCAAAGACTTCCTTCCTCCAGTGTCATCCTTTGCTGATGTTTTGCAACAACAGCATTGCTACTAAATACATTAATAAAAACTAAGCCCAGACTTTTAAGCAGGAAGACTGCAAATCCAGCAGTAAGACTAAAAGGATCATTCTCTCATATGATCAGGACAAGAGTCTCTGGGTATGTCATCAAGAAGCAGAAAGAAAGTATTTTTATTTCTCCAACAGAGTCCTAAGCCCATTTTTTCCCCCTTTCAGGTCACCTTTGCAGGCAGCATCCGTAACAGACCCACGGACTCCCAGTCCCCAGGGCCATGAGCACAGCTATGCCTGATAGCCACTGCAACGAGATATCACGACCTTACTCCAATTAATTTTCCATATCCAGGCCTGTCCCAACTAGCTGCAAGAACCTTTACCCCGAGAACAACCAACTAGGAAATGCCTCAAACTGCATACCAGGCCTTGGGCCAAGGAGGCAATGGGCTCCTCGTTCCCATCTCTGCAAGCACCCTGGGGCTGGGAGAGAGGGGTTAACCCGGAGGAAAGCGGGATGTTGAGCCAAACAGCAACCCAGGAGTAAGAGCAGTATCCTCTCTGGCTCCTGCACTCTGCAGCAAGAGCACACCTGCCTAACCAAAAGCTCCCCGCGCTGGTGCGGCTTCCTGGCAGGCAGGAGCAGTGCCCCAGACCCTGCCTGCTCCAGGGCAGCTCAAAACCTCACCTGATGCTCTGGGCAGGCAGAGCCCGTCAGCCTGAGCCAGACTGCATCATCACATGGGTAAGGGACCCAGGATGTGCATTTCTGCCCTTTGTTCCAGACTTTTGTACGCAGTTGGCATCGAGTCCCTCTGAACTGTCACACTGGCAAAGGCATTTTGTGTTCCTTGACTCCGCTGCCCTGTGTCCCGTGTCTGTGCTCCAGAAACCCTTCATCACCCGCTGAAAACACGTGTGACGGGGAATCGGTGAGGCTGTTGCACCCCCAAAGCAGATACTGCAAACTCTGGCTGAGCGGGAGCTGCTGTCTCAGCCCTTGGCCATCCTCACCCTTGCTCCTGCACCACTGGGACGCCCTCACGTGCCACAGGACGCGGGCACGGCCCCCAGCTCTGCCTCCAAAGCTCTCCAATGAGTTGCCCATCAGCGCAGCTTAAGGGACTGGTACCAACAGCCTGGAGATGGGTGGCTGCCACCCTTGTCCCCTGCAGCTGTGCCACCTCGGCGCTGGCTGAGGGCACAGGGAGGGGAGCGATGCTTGTGGGATACCCACCAGTAGGAGTTGATGATTTTGCAGAAGGCCAGCTCGCAGCACATCTTCAGGTTGCTCTGATGTTCAGGAAGGTCTGAAGACGAACACTTACTGGGATCCACCTCACAATTTTCATCCGATTCGTACAGTGCCTTGATAAATTCCCCTGTAAAACAGACAGTCGGTGATGGGTTTTGGGGACATGAGAGATGCAGCCTTCGAGCAATTCTTTTGGTAAGCCCCTGTGCCCGAGCAGCTCACCTCCACCTCATGACACTGCCCGGGCAGAAGCCATGGTGGCTCCCAGGGTGGGCTGTGCCCCAGCCAGCTCTCAGGATCTCCGAGTGGACCCAGGAGCAGCCGGTGCTGCCACGGGGGCTCACAAAACAATACAGCACATGTTGGAGAAAGGCACCTGGACTCCCAACAAGCACGTTTCATCCCTCTTCCCCATCTGGCAGCTCTGCCTCGGTGGCTATGGGCTATTGCGTCAGAACTCTGCTGCCAAAGCACCCGCTTCCTCGGCCTGCCCCGACTCCCATTACACCAGCTCCAGAGACGCTCCCTCGGGCTACTCCGGTAGGAAGTATGCTGGCAAGTTCTGTAATTATTTGTAGGATGGCTGCTACTGCAGACTGTGTCCTGGCGCTGACGAGCCAGTGTGATTCACAGGAGAAATAGGTAATTAAAGGAAAGAAACAATTTACTTGGTTTATTTTGAGCTGAACATCACACAATATTAAATTAAAGTATTTCTCTCGGTTTCCCTGCACTCCTGTTTGCTGCCTGGCTGCTCCTCACCCGTGTGGAGACTCACACGGTGGGCTGAACCCCCAGCCCCTCGCTCTCGTGCCTCCTTTCACCCCGGGGCACCTGGGCACAGACCCTGCTGCCTGAGCTGAGGATGCTTCCCACCGCCTCGACACATGTCCAGATGGGAGGGGGGCAGCCGTCTATCCCAGTTGGCACCCAGCCGTGGCTGGGGGGATTGGGGGATGAGATAATGGGTATTAAGAGGCAGCTGGGGACCTCTGCGAGAAAGGTTCACTTTGGTTTTCTTCTAATTCCAGCTGGTTTGCTCATCTCCTCATTCCTGACCATCTTGGATTTTCCCATCCTCTTGTTTTTTGCCTGCTCTAGTCCGCATTCCTCCCCTACTGCCAAAACAGATTTTAATTACGTACTGGAGAGCCTCTCCAATGTATTTTCGGCCCTGCCAGGGAGCGCTGGAGCCTCTCTGCTCGCCCGCAGGTGATGCCCGCTGTTATTATCCGGCCCCATTTCTCGCTTGTGCTTCATGGTTTAACGGAGAGCGCCACGCCGGCCTGTGTCACCTCGTGACACGCAGATGAATCATTTCACTGATAAAAGGTCTGCACAGAACCAGGGCCCCAACAGCGAGTGAGCAGCGCGGGCTCCTCCTGTGCTAGATGGAGCGGGCTCGGCAGCGCCTGCACTGAGCCCTGAAAGGGGAATATTTCAGCATTCTCTGCGTTCATTAATCTCCTGGCTTTTTAGAAGTTTTATGAGGTAATCTACTTACAGACTTGCCTTCAACCAGAAAGCATTACAAGGCAGAAATCAGTAATATTCCTCTTCCTATTCTTGTGGGCTATCTGTTGGTTTGACCGAATTTGCTCAAGGATCTCCCCTTCCTCGACGTTGTCATTATTATTATTATCTTAATAAAGTATTTATGCTTCTTTGCTCCTTGCTAAAATTACACAAATCCACTAGTTAGGAACCCAACATACTGGAAAATGAACACCTCAATAGAAACTCTGCTCATCCCACTGCTCGGATGCGGATCCAATCTCGCTGCCTTCGGCTGAGGCTCAGCCCAACGCTCCAAAGCCATCCTCCCCCCGGCCTCGCGCTGCGCCGGCTGCACTCACCACCGCAGCCCTTCCTTCCTGACCTGCCCAGAAGCACAAGTTCTAATTATTTTCATTTGCATCAAGAGAAATATTTTTGGAGCCATAAGCATAGCCAGCACTTAAAAAAAAAACAAACACCAACCCAGCAGGAGGGTTCCCAGCACACTCTGGGAGGCAGCTCTCATCACCGGGACTTGGGAGATCTCATCTGACTCACCAGTGCTGCGAGGGGCCGGGGGAGCGTCTCTGGCGGGGGTGTGCAATCAGGGGAAGGATTCAATCAGCCGCCGTGACACTGCCAGCGCTGAGACACAAGGCTTGGCAGGCAGCAGAATGCCTTCACGTATCAATCTGTTATCTCTGAAAGCGGACTAAAGCGCTAACTCAGCGGTGACCTTCACCTGGGAGCAGAGAGCTGCCCGCCGCGGCCGTGGCTGTGCCCTGGGCTCGGATCCCGCTGCCGGAGAAACCCTCCGGCAGGTAAACGCCGGTGCCTCCTCCGGCCATCAGGGCTCAGCCGCTGGTCTCCACCACACAGAGCACCCTGCAGCCTAGAGAAGGACCCTTCTGGGCGAGCCCTGCCAACGCTCTGTACGTACCTAAGGCATCTTGCAAGTATTTCTGCCCCACCAGCTTCAGGTATTCTTCGATTGCTTTGGTGGCCAGTGTATTCTCCCTGAAAATGAGATGCTCATTCTCACCACAGCGATCAACTTCAGACATCATCAGGTCAGTCAAGAAATCCTGGAAAGCAAAGCCCACGGTGGGTCACCACGCACTGGCACACGCTTTGTTCAGCAGAGCAGGCAGCCTCCCCTTCTGCGGAGAGGTCTCGCCTTCGTCAGACACACGAGGGAGCAGAGGTGCTGCCGGCGATCCCGGGTGCGCACGCTGTGTTACCACCAGCCCGACTTCTCTCCAGCCTCGTGGAGACAAGAGGAGAGATGAAGCACCCCAAAAAATGATTCATTCCAGGCCTGCACCACATTCACCCCTCCATCAGCACTGGTTTTTGGTTGGGTCTCATGAGCAGCCTCACATTTTGTGGGTGAAATGTTTTCCCCACTGCTCGGTTGGCTGCAGTTGGTGTTTCCCTCACTGGGACAAACTGAGATGTCGGGAGCTGTGCCCCACAGTTAACGGTGCAGAATCAAGCCTGTAATACGCATCAAGATGCTCAAATGTCCCACTTCTTTGGCATTCATGGACACAAACAGCACTGCTGCAGCACACATCTTGGGCACGTTTTCGGTCTGATGTGCACACAACCAAATACCGTGCCATTTTATAACCCTCTGTGCTGCAGAGCAATGGAGGGGGTGGGCAGGAGCCGACCGCGCGCTGACAGCTGCCCCGTGCATCAGTCTGGGCTACTGAATTGCAAATTCTAAGAGAAAAACAGCACTTTGGACCGAGCTTGATGTCTGCTTCAGCAACAGCACAGACTGCTCAGAGAGGGTCACGTAGCTCCCGTGCATTCTGCTGAGAATCCACTACGTGGTGTAACATTTAGTGTGCCGTGAATGCAGGGGAGACGCCACGCAGTTTTTAATGCTAATACATGTTCAACTTCTGCTCTCTGCCCTGCTAAAGGGAAAAGCAGCTCTGGGCCCCTGCCCAGCTCCGGGTGCTGAAAGGTTCGACCTCATCCCACCCAGCGCTGCTCACCTGGACCCCGCACAGCAAAGGGACACAGGCTGCTGGCACCGTGCAAAGCACGTGCATTAGTCCTCTAACTGTTTCCCCATGCAGGAGGCAGAGCAATGCAATTCATTTCTACGACCAAGGGCACCGTTTTTAAACTGCCTTCCTCTAAACCAAAATAATCTGCTCAGTAATAACCTTTCACTAAGAAAGTCTCCTTCATTTGTCACGACCGTACCAGATGTCACCTGTTCCTGGCAAGGGCAGCAGGAGCACCCCAGATCCTGTCCTCACCATCCCCATGCAAAGTGTTGCGGCCATGACCCAGCCTGCTCCTACCCACACCGGGGAGAGGGGACGCTCAGGTCCCTTTCCCTGTCACCAGCTGTCCGGGAGATCTGGAAGAGAGGCACTTAGCACCGTTTCATTTTCCAGATGGACGCCTCTGCACTGAAAGTTTAATCAAGGTTCAACAAACAGCTCCACCTGAACCCAACGGACCCATTTAATCCACAGGCCCGTCGTTACTGTGCTCCTGTCCTAGATGAAGGAAAACACAGGCGGAGGCAGGTACGTCCCCACCTGAGAAGAGGGCAGGAGGGAGGACGGCTGCCATTTCTGCAGCACCCAACGCCCCTATCTCTCCCACCTTCCCACAAGGCTGTGACCGGGACCAACACACCACTGTGACCTTCCCAGAAGAGCCTTCGAAAAAGCCAGAGAAGCTTTGGGGAAAAAAAAGTCACTTCCATTATTTCTTTAGCCAGAAGATCCCTTTCCTCAGATCCCACTACGTCTGCAATGCTCCGGCAGCTGCAGAGGCAAAAATCCCTCCTGCAAGCAAAGCACGCGCCTCCTCCCACTATTTTCTCTCATTTTGCCCCTTTTATCAGCCAAGCTGGAATGAAACTTTAAACCGCTGCTCAAATCCCGTTAGCTGCTATCTGGGTAACTCTATCACCTTTATCTTCCTGGGTCTCTCCCGGGGTACGTTTCAATTCCAAGCCACAGCTCAGGCTGACACAAGGTGCTGATTCTTAATTAGCAGCCGCTGACCTTGGCTTTGCTTGATTCTCTTTCCTGTCACTTTCCCAACATACTAATTATCTCAGGAACACTGAGCTTTATACCTTCTCTTAGTCAAGTGTTTGCTTTTCTCCCCTCTTGTCGGCCGAGGACTGGCAGTCGCGGGCTGCGGGGCCGCGCTGCGATGCACAGCCCAACCGCGCGCCAGGGCTGCCGAGCGGTGGAAACTCAGGGGCCAGGTTACAGCCAGCGAGAATGTGAATTTTGATCATTTTAGCTGATCTACAGAATGCACCACAACTTAAAACAAGGCAAAATTCCAGTGTGGGACTCAACGCAAAGCCAGAAAAGAGCCCCCTGAAACCTCTGCTGTGGTTGTCATCCCCTATGGAGAACCTGCACTAGACTGCTGAGAAAATGACCCCTTGTCTCCAAAGTGGAAAGGAAAGCTGCTGAGATCCCAAAGAGCTCCACTATGGCGCAGCACCCAAAGATGGGGTGTGAAGTAGCAGAATCCAGCCTTATTCCTGACCAGAGGATGGAGGCGAGAGCCAGGATACCCAAGAGCATCCCCCAGCCCAGGGCTCCTCCCCATCCCCAGCAGGTCCAGCCTCCCCAGGCTGCTGGAGGCATCTTGCCAGGCTGTACAAACTGGCCCTGAGATGCATCAGGGATCGACATACCCAGAGCCAGCAGCCTGAAGCGAGTTCCTCTGCAGAGACGGCTCTCGGCAGCCCACGGATCTCTGCTCGCCACGGGAACGGAGCCTCGTCCGTGGGTCAGTTCCCATGACATCCTGCAGTTTCTGTCCCAGGGCCATCTTCCAGCTCTTACCTTCCCTCCACACAAGAAAGCCACATCGGCTCTGGATCACACGTCTGGTATCTCTGCCTTAAGTACGCCAGGAGCCAGCACTCGGAAGACGCAAATGGAATGCAAATACTTGTCCAATCCCTCCGGGGGCCTCACTCACCCACATACAAGGCTCTGAATAAAATGCAATAACTAAAGCCAATAAAACTCCCTGTTTCTGAGCAGCAGAGATTAGCAGGGGGTTGTTTTCAGCTAGGGCCCCTGGCAATGGAAGAAAATAAGATGCTTTATTTCATTACATCGGAGTCGAGAGGGGAAGGAAAAGGTCCTCAGTAAAAATTAAGGGCTGTGGCAGCGTTCTTCAGGCTCGCTCCCGTCTCTATTTTCAGGATATTTGCTTCAGACTGGACACAGCTGAACCTGTGCAACTTCAGTCACTGCATGTATGCTGATAAAGAAGAGCAATTTATAAATAAACAGATTCTGAGCATGACAGCGCGAGGCTGCGCTGCTTTCCAGTACTTCTCAAACCAACCAAGCATGAGCCCACGGCAGCACGTGCCGTTCTAAGGCAGCTCCTCCGCTCCTCCAGAAATGCACGCGGGAGTTTCGCTGCCGGAGCAGCAGCGGGACTGCTGCACGCTGCCACGGAGGATCCCCCAAAGCTTTGCCTGGGGAAGCTGGGAGGAGAATATCGAAATAGGGGTGATGCCCTGGGGATGAGCACACCGCGGCCCCGTGCCACTCCGCGGAGGTCCCCGCCAGCGGCCATCTGAAGCTGCTGCCCCGCGTCAGCCACCATCCGTATCGGCACCAGCCCAGGGCCCCGCTGCCCTGGGGGTGGCCTGAATGGGAACAGGCTCATTGAGAAGTGAAGTCCATCAAGAGAAAAACCAACAACTGCTCAAGACAACAATCCTTCATTGCCCATGTCAATAGGGCCAAGGAAGCGGACTAATTGCATTGCTCAAACACAAAAAATGGGAAGAAAAAGCTAAAAGCTTCTTCACAGGGGAGGAAGTCAGAGCAGAGAAGACAGCTAATTCAGCCAGACGTCCATCAACAGTGGACAGCCCTGCCTGCCCACAGCACCACAGCCCTTGTCCCCGCCGTGCTGGGGGGGCCAAGCACCCGGCAGTGCTTGAAACTGGCAGTGCTGCACTTGTCTGTGCCAAGAAAGCCCATCGCACCCCGGCGAGGGGTCGTTCAAGGTGCCAGTCCCTGTGTCTGGAGGCTGTCACTGGGCACCACCTGCCCCCCCCAGCTCCTGAGCCCAGGAGGCAGAAAGATGGAGCCAGCCAGTGCCTGGCATGGCAGTGGTGAGAGCAGGAGCGTGTCCCAGGCAAAGGGAGCCTTTCTAGACACATAACCAACAAGCAAAGGAAGTTTTGCAGGACTCATCCTGTCCACATCCAGGAAGGATTCTGCACCTCACCTACCCAGAGAAGGTCCTCCAGCCCCAGCCCCGCCAGGATGTGTCCACAGTTGGAGCACATGGGGTGTCACGGAGCTGATGAGACCCGTGGCCCCACAGACACCGCCTGGGACATGCACCCCTCTGGGCTGGAGCTGATTGTTCCCAACATCGTAACTGACTGATGGGCAGATTGACTTTGAAATAATAAGGTTCTCCACATCACAAGCCTGATTAATAGGATTGACTTAACCTTAAGAGGATTGAATTGATAAAGGTAATAAGATTACTGCTTATTTCAAAGACTAGCCCAGAGTCCAGCTGGGCTTTTATGCAAAGGTGAAAAACACCAGGGGCTGGTAGGGCTGCAGGTTGCAGGTGGAGGAGTGTCAGGACACACCGACGGTCAGTGCTGCAGCGGCAGAGAAACGCGGCACTCGACGGTGCTGGGCTGCGCAAGGAGAGCGGCGCACGGGCAGCGACTGGGTCCTGGGCAGATGGTGCAAACCAAGGACCCCAACAGCCAGTCCCCAGCTCTTCACCACCACGCAGTGCCTCCAAGGAGCTGCAATGGATGCTTCTCTGCTGGGAAACACGGTGGGGCTCATCCTCAAAGCTTCTGGCATTTTTTCTTCTCTTTGGGAAAAGGAGGTGAAACGGCAATGCGAGGGTTAACACACAGATATCTGTGTCCATCACCTTGCTCATCACCTAAGAAAACCTGAGGGATGTAGCACTAAGGTCCCCGGAGGGCAGAGGGGCCCCATCCCACACAGGTGGCTCAGAAGCCACCTGCCACCCTGACAGCCCCAACGCTGATGGCTATGGCTGCCGCCCACCGGCTTCTCCGTCCCTTCAACCAGCCTCACCGTTGTGTTCAGGGAGAACGGGAAAAACGGTGGAGGTGCTCATAAAAGTGATTAAAAGCCTTATTAGCTCAACTATGGCTGCTATAAAATATTATCAGAGAGAGAAACTCTTTGTGGGGGAAATGATATGGCTTCTGCCAGTCTCGTCTATGGCCGAACGTGTGCAGCATCCCGCTTCCCTGTGCCCGCAGCCCTTCCAGCGCGGAGAAGGGAGCGGTGCTCCCGAAGGGACCGGCCGAGCCCCAGTGCCACCAGCCCCCGAGCCCAGCCGTGCCACTCGTCTCCCGGTCCCCTCCCCGAGCAGAGCAGTCACGTTCAGGCAGCCCCACACGGTATTTGCAGGTCCTGCCCTTAACCTGGCGCTGCCAGCGAAGCTCCGACCTCGTGCCACCGGGAACGTGGGGAGTTTGCAGCAGGCTCGCACGGGGGGAGTGAATACATCTGCTTAGCTGAAGCAAATCCTTGCAGCATAAACAAATAAGGACACATGTTTATTCTTCACTCCATTCACAACACAATAAATATTTATTTCAAGTGAGCAGCTGGTTAGTTACAGCTTTGTCTGATGCTGGGTTTGATCTACCAACCGTTTGGACATGAGAGTTTTTTTTAATATATTTATGGTCATGAACTGAGCTCCAAAAGCTGTAAGAGAACCCTGAAACAAAGCATGGGAAATATTCTGGAAGCATCCAAAGTCACAACCGGTCTCGCTCTGGGAAGGACACAGCCTGCCTGTCCACAACCACGTCCCACCAGCCACACCACGCCGCGCTCGCGGCAGGGATGAGCACTCCCAGGAACGCCAAAAACACTTTTAATTAAGACTTTGTGTCTTTTGTCTATGGGCTGCAAATCACACGAAATAGTCAGGCATCTCTCCCCACCCTTACAGCTAACTTTTTATCAGTGCTCTCTCTGGGAAGAGGAACTACAAAACAAGCCAAGGACAGACGCCCAGAGCCACCTCTGTGTTCAGCCACAAAACGATGTCCATCTCACGGCAGTCCCTACTTACCATAAATAGAGACAGTCAACAACAGCTTGCACTGGGAGTGCTGCTTTAGTTCTGGATGTTTGTCAGACTTCCCAGTGGGCTGGGGCAGCTCCCTCAGCCTTTAACTTTATCAAAATGCTTTTCCTCCTCCTCTCCACCCATCTGCCTTGGCAGCTGGTCAGGGGTTTCCAGGCGTGCCCTGGAAGCTTTTCCCCTTTCCAGAGATCAAGCGTAGCTCGGACTTTGACTCCAGAGAGAACTTTCTGCTTTCATTCTCCTTTTAATCTATCATGACACAGCTACAAAGCCCAAGAAAAAGCAGATACTTAGGAGAAAATTCAGCTGCAGCCCTTGTCGCAGCTCTGCCTGCAGTGGTATGCACTGTGCCCCTCGGGCAGGAGGGACGCAGGCACTGCCTCTGGGTTTTGGCAGCTGCAGGTACCGGCAGGTGGCCGGGTGTCCATGGGGAAGGATCACAGGGGATGCTGGTGGCCTGGGCCGGCTGTCCTGGCACACGGCATCACCTGCGCAGCGCCACGTCACCCCTCTCCTGCGCGGGAACTCCTGCAGCGCAGCGCAGGGCGGGCACACGTACCCGTTGGCCGTGCCTCGTTAAGGGATTACACCATATTTACTGCAAATCGCTACAGGAAACAAGGCCTGAAACAGTGCAAAAGCAATTAGCTGCTAACGAGTCTTCACAGATAATCTACCGGACTCTCGTTTCTCACTCCAACTGTAATTGCTGCTTTAGCTTCAGCTACTGCAGCCAAGATCCACAAAAACCCCTTTATCAGCAAAATAAATTAGTGGTTGCTGATTGCCACGTCTGCGCTCTCCAGCTAGGAGAGGGCAGGGGGGAGCTCCGAGGAGGTTACTGGAAAGGCTCTTGGTAAGGCACGAGGATGGGCAACCCACCTCCAGCCCGGGCAACCTTCGGAGGGTCACAGGAGGACAGGGGAGGAGGAGGGTGCCACTGCCCCACGGCCCCTGCGCACCGGGGTGCGGGAGCGGGGTACTCACCGCTGCTGGACTGGCCCCTGGTCCTCACCCAGAGGTGTCCCAGCCCCACTTTGTGCAGCCTCAAGGCTCGTCCAGCTGCACGCCAGCTCCCGGCACCGTCCCTGCCCGCTGGGCTCCTGGCCCACGGGGATCTGCTGTCCCCCCCATTTCAAAACCCCCCTGTGCCCCACTTGAGGCCAGGGGCGTTTTACCCTCCTGCTCAGTGTCACCTCCGGACACGCAGCATCTGGTGCCGGGTGAGCCTGGCCTGAAGGAACCGTGTCCCCAGCACCAAACCAGGCTCAGTCCTGAGCCAGAGCCGCCCGCGGCGGGTGCCCTCCCCGGCGCACAGCCACGTACCGAGCTGCCTTACCTACAAACGGAAGGAAAATGAAGCAGTTTCTCCTGCAGACTGGCTAGGAAGGAACAGACTGTCGTTTCTGCGATGGAGTTCCCGGGAGGTGCTGGGAGCCGTGCCGAGGGGCAGCCAGGCGATGCCCGGGCAGAGCGAGAGCTGGCAGCACGGCAATCAGACTGCTTCAAGCACCTGGACTCATCCTGCCCGGCCCTTCTCCCTGGAGCAGGTCGAGAGGAGCTGTCCCGCAGAGGGCAGGGACCGCAACACATGGAATCATGGAATTGTTTAGGTTGGAAAAGACCTTTAAGATCATCAAGTCCAATCATAATCCTAACGCCAGTAGAGCATCCCCGTGGGCACCAGCCTGCGGGATCTCCTGCGGCTGCATCTCCTCGCTGGGTCGCGGTGCTCAGCCTGCGGGGAGCGTTCCTGCGCGGCAGCGGAGTGTATCCGTGTCATACAAACTGGGGCGAGGGGGTGTTTTCCTCTCCCATTCAGGTTTTTTTTAACCTTATTGCTGCTTTCCCCTTTCTCTGCTCGTCCAACTCCTCTACACAGGATGCACTGCCGCTTCCCGTGCTCCAGGAACTCCTGTTGCTCCGACGGCTCCCTAAACCCTGTGCTAATGCTGATGGCAGATGACAGGCAGGGAAAGCAGAAGCTCCATTTTAGAGGGAAATTCGTCAAGTCTGTTTACTGTTTGCTCTGTCCCCCGTGTAGAGCCTCTGGGATCCGGAGCACTGATGCAGACACATGTCTAGAAACACACTTGCTCTCTCTGGAGCCTCTCCAGCACCGACAAGAAGAAGGAAAAGGCAGGAGCTGCGACAACAGCTCTCAGCCATGCCCGCACATCATCCTTGGTGGCTGAGATCGGGGTGACACTTGAAGCCTTTTGCACCAGAACCATGTCAGCCACGGACAGGGCCTTTCACGGCAACATCATTCCAACGAAAGCCCCGGCACCAGCGCCAGCAGAGCCACAGCGAGGCGGGCACAGCCCCGGTGCGCCGGGAGGAGGTACCCGCAGAAGGCAGAGCTGTGCCCGGAAACCACGTGCTGACGGTGCTGAAGGCCCGAAGGAGCGAGGATGAGGACAACCCATGATGCTCTCCCTGTGTGACCACTGAGCATTATTTCACACATTGTGAACCACGGGCCACTTCTGTGCCCACTGAGGGTTAATGCAGCCAAGGGGACCGGTACTGCCACCCTTCCCGGTGCCCCTGGGCTCTGGCACCGCTGCCTGAGATCACGGAGGCTTTAATGGAGCTCTGTTCCCTGGCTCTGCAACAGCAGGCCCACGGCCCCGCAATCCTCTCGGTGAGCTTTGCCTGCCTTGAACTGGATCAGGAGGCCAAGCCACTGCTCTGTTGGCCAGATGGTAACCCATTCTAACCCACCAACCCTGCCACGGTGCCAGGCAGCAGCGGAAGAAGCTGAGTCTTGCGATTCCCCCCCGGGTGAGGAGCTCACGTCTCCTTGGCACTGCTGGAAAAGCTTTGGAAATCTTGCTCTTCCTCAGTTCCCCCTGCAGAGTTCAGGGAGATGTTAATGGAGGAAAATGCTGATGCTTCACCTCCAGCACTGCCGACACCAGCACTGCCCACCACAGCTGTGCTGTGCCAGTGGGGGACGAGGGATGCTCTGTAGCAGACGGCCACCGCGACTCCATGCCCCACGTGCCCAGGGACCCCAGTGCTCACCTGTGCTCTGCCATACGGGAGCTTCCAGCTCTGCTCACCCTGCCTGTACCCTCACAGATCCCAACCAGGAATAAATCCCACTCTCTGCCTCCTCCTGTTCTGTTTCTTCCCCAGACCTGGCGGGGGACTCCCAGCCATGAAGGACGTTCAAAGTGGTCCACAAAACCTGAACTCCCACCACTTGTCACTTGGCCGGCATCAACCCCCCAACAAGCCCTGCCCTGGGAGCACCCCAGGACCCCAGGGCCTTCCCGCACTGCTGCCCCGCTTCACACCTCCCTTCCAAAAGCATCAGGACAGACTCCAAAGACGGAGAGCCGATTCACCGACACGCGTGCCCACAGGTGGACTTGGCTCTGAAATTCTCCAGAGGCTGCTCAGTCCTGTTTGGCTCCTGCGATGCCGGGTGCTCGGCGCAGCAGGATGGTGACAGGGAGGGAGTGGAGCGGGGAACCCACCGGGTTTCCACAGGAATACCCAGCACACAGGGGCTGTTGAGGTTACATTTCATCCCTGAAAACTGCCCTCTTGCTTACTTTCACATTTGTGCCTGTTTACAAAGCAAGAGCCTGGCCCCTGGGCCTCCAGGAGGAGAGAAGGAGGACTTGGTTGGTATCTTGCGGTCCCACCAACCTCTCTGCTAATTAAGCAATTTGCACTGCACATGCTACCACCTAGTTTGTCATTAAATGCAAAACTAGAGTGTATTAATAATGGCCAGGCCTGAAGCCCAACTGATGCAGTGATTTCCCAAACCCAACCCAGGAGTCTGCTCCTGACGGTTTCCGGTGGGACGGTACAGATGACGAAGGGTCTTACCTTGGCCTTGCCCGTGCTCTGCAGGATGTGCACCAGTGCAGACGCCATCTCCTCCTTGTTCTTCACGCTCAGCGAGGGCTCCAGCACGGAGCACAGCACCATGTAGTTGTTAGTGATGTACTCAGCAAACTCTTTGTACATCTCCATGGGAAGAATGCTCATACTCTGGTAGCGCGACTTGATGCGGATCATGGGCCCCGGGGACTTGCCCTTACTGGGGTTGGGGCTGACCACTGGGTACCATTTCTCTACAAACTGCCGGCCCGTGACAGAGTTGACAGGGATGTTCACTTGTCCAATGAAATTGGTCTTGTCCTTCTTTTTCTTCTTGTCAGTCTCTTTGTATAAGTGCACCGTAATGTTTTTGAGCGATGGGAGGTTATTAAATTCAAAGTGCTCCCCCCAAAATACATTATCAGTTTTCAATTTACAGGTAGTTCGTGCATAAAGAACATCATCCAGGCATAATTCACACAAGTACTTTTTCTTAGCTGGCAGGTCCTTGGCTTCAATAATCCATAACTTTAACATATTCTCTACCCTTCTGCTGTTGTCCTGAAAAAAAGATGCAAAGAAAAAAAGGTCAACAAAAAACCCACAAAGCCAAGCACAACCAAACTGGAGATACGAGTTAATTATTTCGGATGTGCCAAATGAGCAGAGGCTTAATTACATTTTATTTTAAGGAAATACTGGCTCTCAGGAATTTGCATAATAACACTACTTATGTTAATTTCCCAAATATCACTGTGCTCTCCATGTCTGTTGGTGCCAATTAATATAAGGAACAAGGCAGATAAAACCCTTCCAAATCATAAATGTACCATTTCCCATTCGCTGCCAAGAGGGCCTCCGAAGAAACCGAAAGAACCTCACCGATCATTAATGGCTTTTGCAAAACAGAAGCTATGTTACAGGTATCTCACACCACCTCCCTTTTTAGCACAGCTGCTTTACAGCAGCACTGCAGTACGTTTTCTTTACTGTAACGGAGCAACAATAAAGGGATCTGAACACATGCCCAGGGATCACCTCATCCATGGCTGGAACGCAACCACCTCAGGCAGGGCAAGAAGCATTTACAAAACCTCACGATATTCTAGGGCAGAAGTCCAGAGCACCCAACTAAAACATCGAGAGGAATCGTGGGAGACAAGAGTGAGTTCCATGGGAGAATCGTTACAATTCAGAAATAGAAATTTGGCTTGGATAGCTTTTAAACAATAACGGAGCAAAGGATATTGTGGATCTTTAAGAGCTCCCCAGGGATGCTGACCTCATCCTGGAAGAACATCCAGGGGCAGCTGTTGCAGGAGTGACTCAAAAGGTAAATCACTGGCCGCTGAACGGCTGCTAGGGATTCTGCAGTAACTTGTTTTGGTTGGAAACCCCTCACTGAACCAGCAACCACGGCTTATTCTGCTCAGCCACGGAGTCTGGGCAGGAACATTTCTGCTGGAAGTCCACAATGGGGTACTGTAGGTTCAGGAAGTACACACAGGAACTATACAAGAACACTGAATTCCTGACAGAAATATCAAGTTAGATACTGGGAGTTATATTGTCTACAAACCCAAACAAAGATGGAAAGTTAGCCATCAGTTCATCTCATGTTTTGAGATGCGGGCACACTTCCAAATTTCCACTGAACACTGCATCTCAAAGCCATAGTGACGTGCCCAGCCCCAACTCACAGTCCTGGGACTTTTCTTATGGTGAGTGTGACTACACAAACCTTACACAGCTCTTTCAGATCATGACTACCAGGCTGCCGCACTCGGAAAGCACCGGAGTCACTGAACTCCACACGCAGGAACGCGCTGCTGGAGGTAGAAGCCCACCTCCCCACTCCGCTGCTCCTGTTCCGATATTGAAGGAAATCTTTTACACTGCCATTTGGCACTGCGCTCGACAAATTGTTGTTTGAGCAACCCGCCAGGTCTGGACCTAACTGGTATGTACAGTTATGTGTCACTGATGCCAGGCATGAATTCACAGGACCCCATCGTTTGTGTCTTCTCTGATCAGCAGAAAAAGCCTTGTTGATTGAGCTCATCAGTTGTGAAATCCTGCAGCTTATTAGTCCTGATCAATCTTTGTTGGCTAACTCTAGTGCAGGGAGGGAAAAGCAGCTGTAGACTTTATGTTAGGATGTACTTAGTCCCAGTGGGCCATAACACCACATATTGGGTGTCCCTGTGTTCTGGTGAATTGAAGGATTTGTTTCTGTAGATCCCAGTGGGGATGATTTTGCCACCTCAACTCACTGGAGAAGGGAAAGCTACATTCCACCATCGCCTCAGAGAACTCGCTGCGATGGGCATTGGAGTTTCTCCATCGCTAAAGCAGACACGGTAAGGATTGCCAGAGTCAGGAAGCGTGATATGTGAACTCCTTAGACTATTCAGTCTTGTAACTTTGCTGGCAGCTACCAGTCCCAGAGCTTTTGGGAGGTGGCAAGTCCTACGTAAGTGGCAAGTATCAGTAACAGAGCAAGACTCAAGATTCTTTGGGTCTGATCAATTCTCGGCAACAGCTGAAGCAGCATGTGCTGAGAAAAGAGGAGAAGAAATAATTGGCACTTGCCTGTAAATACAATTGTGGAAGAAAGCAGTATGGAAAAAGGCTGACCCACAGTTACACTTACTCACTAAAATGACAATACGTCCCCTGCTGCTACTATGCACTGGGCTATAAAATGTAATAATGAGGAACTGAACTGTAACAGAGGCAATTCCTCACAGCCACTACCTTATTCGGGTGCACGGCACGCCGCAGGTTTTCCATCCATTTATCTCGCTCTGCTGCAGAACGACACGAGAAGCACTTACTTCCTGATGAAGTCGTCACCTACAGGGAAAGGAACAGGATTATGTCTTGACCAGCACACTGCAGACTGTGGTTTGGGGCGAGAGGGGGAGTTAGGAAAGATGCTAGTGGATTTTAATTTTTTTAAAAGTAAATAGCTTTACCCAAGCATGAAGCAACAGCTCCTAAGGCTAGCAAAAAACAGGGCAACTCTGTATGTCACAGCAATAATCGTGGAAGCAAATTCCAATTACTTCTCCTCTTCCACACCAGAAGACACTAGATAATGGGCCCCATGCATGCCACACTTTAAACCATCAAGTTCCACGACGGCGAACATGCAAATCCTTAGATGAACTAAGGATAAATTGCAACCACTTGGCATTCCTCCAGATTCAACCCAAAGCCTGTGACAGTAACAACCCATTCCTTGCTTTCAGCAGAACATCAGGCCCAACAGGCTGGCTTTGGACCTTCCCCTTTGTGTCCTGTTGCTTCTGAAGACCATGCTGTGAAGAATTTGGGGCCAAGTATACACACCACAGTCCTGGCAGCAGTAAGGGCAGTAGCTGACAGCCTGGCTGGAGGCACTGAGGTGCTCACTGCACTTGCTCCCCAGCTGGAGAGAACAGGCTGGGGCTGCCGAAGCTGGAGACGGCCAGTGAAGTGCTGCTGGGCCCTCCTCTTACCTCTCGTGCTTCCAGTATCGCTCCAAGGGATCTTTCTGCAGCATTTGTGTGACTTTCTCTGGCCATTGGGACTTCATAGCCAGGTTTTGAAGGAGCACACTCACAGCAGTGACATTTCCAGTGGTGCAAATGCCCCCTTTTCCTTATCACATCCCTGCGACCACATGGAAACTCAACTCTCTTGAGAGACCACCAAAGCAGCCACCGTCCAGCAGCCCCAGGAAGACAGGCACCAAACATTTCTTCCTATCTACCACACCAAGCTTCCTTGGCGACAACTACAGAGCCAAAGTCTAAAGGGCCAATAGTTCTCTGCATCTTCTCACATATACGTATCCCTCAAGCCTCTATCTCCTCGAAGCCCTGCTGCCAAGCTGACAGACCATGGCTGTGGTCCCAGACCTCTGCACTGCCCATAAAGCCTCCACCAGCTGCTCTGAGCTTCTATGCATTTGCTGCATTTGGTGATGTCCAGTAACATCCTTTATGTACATCTCTGCTTGCAGGCCAAATGGACCTGGCTAGGACTTCAAATAACTCCCCTCTGAGCTTCATTTCCACCAGTTTCAAGCTGCAGAATTATTTGTGAGTACTTTATCATCTCACAGCATTGGTGTTTACACACTGTTTGCTCTGTTATCTGCTTCTGGGAGACACAATCTCCTTTAATTTCACGTATCTCTCAGAAGCCTAACCTGTTCTTACAGCAGAGCTGGCACTTGCGAGGATTTGTCATTAGCTAACCTCAACGACGCGTCGAGCACATCCCTTCCTTTGAACACAGACATCTTCTAACCAGGATGAAATGGCAAGAGGCCTACCCTGTCTTTACACAGCAAATGCATTAAATCTTCCAACCCTTGACATGCCAGAAGCTCTCTCCTTCAGGCAGACACTCTTCCCTGTCCTTACACACTTTCATCCTCTGTCCTGTAAAACTGTATGTTCTTCTGAGCACAAGTCATCTTCTATTTCCAAGAGAATCTTCTGAGCACATCTTCTATTTCCAAGAAAAGAAGACTCCAGTAGAATGGTCTTTTCAGCATCCTTTCACACTTCAGTGTATTTCCAGCTTCTTCAAAGTTTCCCATTACAAATCCAGCCTGTTTCATCTCCTGTTTGCTGCTGTGGAAGCCCACGTGAACCTCCATCCTTGAACGTTCACAAATGGACTTCTGGTGGCACAAGAGATGCATCGCTTGACAGACTGCGTGGGACCCCTACACCTTGCTCTGCCAGAGGGTACGGCAGTTTTGCATCTTGATCTTCTCAGTAAGAGTTCCTGCAACAGCATTCGAGCCGGGCACAGCCGTACTCCTGACGGGTAACACCGCCTGAAGAGAAGCAACGCACGGCTACGTTACTGTTGACGTGGTGCTGCACCATCTCGACACTGAATTACAAACACAAAGGTCCCAGAAGTACCACTTAGCAACAGCTTTAAAGAACAGAACTTACAGCGAAGTACCACGGAAGATGCACAGCAAACGAGCGCTGCTCCACGCAGCTCCCCGGCTGCTCCATCCATGTGAATTTCTAAGGCTTCAAAACTGCTCTTTAGACGAGAAACCAGCAATTCAGAACTTGAGTCCTGTCACTTGGCCAATCTAATTTAGCTGCAAAAGACTCAAAATCACTCACATCCCAGTCCAAAACATCAAAGCCCTGACACTACTGGTACGGCCACAGTGCCCCGCAGGTGTTCCAGACAGGTTTTTGTGCCCACAGTGGGAAAAACTCTCCCACTGGCAATCTGACCAAGGTCCACAAAATTCAGTCCCCACTGATTTCTTAGAAATCAGTTAATAAAGGTGGAATAGGTCAAATACACCTTCCAGTAAACTATCCCATTAGTCCATTTCCTCAAAGGCCACACCTCACCCAGCTTTTTGTTTAGCTCTTTTGTTTTGATGGGCATTGGGTGTTCAAACACATCTGAAAACAATGTTCTCGGATACAGAGAATTTGGTGAGAAACTTGGAAGCTCTTCTGTAAAAGAGAATTATGGCTTCTTTGATCGCTGTTGAAAGTCACTCTCTTAAAGACAAGTTCTCCTTGATGACACACATGGATCCCACAGCTGCCTAGAGGATTTGTATCCAAATAAATAAGCATGCAATTTAGCTGTCTTTCTACTGAATCTGTTAATTAAATGACTTTTTTTTAACCAGCTATCTGTTAGGGTGAATATCTGATATATTTTCTTGCCACATTTAAGCCAATATATTATCATTGAGTTATCATGGTAAAATTTATGATTCAATTCCAAACCAATTACCGATTAAGTAATCACTCAAAACCTAAAGAACTGTAACTGTCAGGAGAGAGAAGGGGAAAATCCTCACGTGTCAGACATGAAGCCCTCTCGATCTGATGGGACTTGAAGGTCACGTCTACCACATGTGACCAAAAATGTTAATTTCCCCCAGATCTACAATAACATTCCGGCTTTGAGCTCTGACCTAAACATCATATGGCATTAATGATCTTTATGAGATATTAATTATCTTGAGAGTATTCTGGTCTCATCAAGATTTTGGATATGCTGGAATACTATTAATGTACAAATAATAAAACTCATTAATTTCTAAAATGTTGTTTATTCATATTCATTATCCACAGTCCTTGGATGGGCGATTTCTTCAGTCAGATAAAATCTTGTCATTTTAAGAACGTCTGAGGTACAGCGTGGGTTCCTCAAAACACGCTTCAGGGAATCTCACTGGAGTAACAACCGAAGACGGTAACTGAGTTACTGAAGTGGCTTCGCTCAAAGTGTTCAGAAGATTTTACGAGGAAAAGTCAGGGCTCAAGCTGGTAAATCCCACCACGGCCAAGCGCCAAAGGGCAAACTGGCACTGCTGGCGCCAGCCCCGCAGCCCCGCGACGGCTCCCAGGGCATCGCAGGGGCCACGCGAGCAACGGCCAACGTTCGCACCGCGGGACTAAATTCGGCAGAGCTAAATTTAGCTCTGCCAAATTCTCTCTCGCTCAGGCAAGGCCAGGATGAGGTGACAGTGGAGTAAGTACAGTCCAGCAGCAGCTTTTTCCTTCTCCAGCCCCACATCCCCCAGCTACGTCCTGCGACAGCCCGGACACGAGCTGTGCAACAGGACGAGACTTTGCTCTGCCAAGACAGTCACAGAGCCCTCAGCCCTGACTCCCCTGCCTGGCCCGAGAGCCCCGGACCCATGAGCAGCCGAGCCAGGAACAGGCTCTGGAAGTCTGGACTCCGAGTCTCCTTTACTGGACGAAGATGCCCATGGGGTACTCAGCACCTGCAGCAAGTGCAGCAGCATTAGATGATTACGCTGACTGGGAACTCTTATACAGAGAAAGAAGATGATGTTGAGTAACTTTAAAAAAAAAAAAAAAAATCAATGAAGAAAACAAGTAAATAGCGACTGCCAAGTACTCAGCAAATCAGAAAAAAGCAAGTTTCATAGAACTAAATAAGCAGAAAAAGCCAAATGCAGCATTTGAAAAAGCACTGCAATACTGCTCACTCCCCTTACTCTGCCCCTGGCAGAGCCCAGCCGAGGGGCAGCAGAGCCGACCGTCAGCTACGGCACGTCTTACTGCAGGCCAGCCGAGCCAGAGGCACACAACCCGCTGTACCTTCCTGCAGCCAGCTCCCCCCAAACCAGCCACTTGGTTTTTTTCCACTGCAGATGGCTTTGGCATCTCTCGCTTTTGTCTCCGTTCGGGTGCGCTGCCAGTTCCCGCTCCGAACCTGCCCTCTTCAGCGCGACTCCATCTGCAGCCCCGTCAAATCCTGACGGCTCGTTCTCCGAGGCACGAGGCTGCTGCCGCAGCTCGGTGGAGGAGGACCTGTGGCTCGCCGTACCTCGTGCTGCCCGCGCTGGGCAGCCTGGGCTGCAAACAGCTCCTGAAAAAGCTGCTGCGTGCTGTGGCTGGTGAGGGAGCCCAAACGCTGAGCCGGCCCGGCCAGCTGAGCACCAGCATCCCAAAGGAGAGCTCACGGACACCAGTTGGTGAGGGACGCTGCTGCCTGGGCACTGCCCGCTGCCTGGCCACCCCGCCGCAAGAAGGCAGGTCAGAACAGTGTAAGGTTGGCACTGCCCAACAATGGCAACGCTTCACTTCTCAATTGGAGACAGCAAACTTGGCCATTCCTGACAGTCTCCCTAGAGAACAGACCCACAACAGCTCCGAGGCACAGGGATGAGGCACCGTTACCAACCGCAGCACCTTCACCATCTGCTGTCCGCGAAACGTCTCGGTTCCCCCTGTCTCTGCGACTCCGGCGGTAATCACTCACTTGGCATCTCCCAGTCCAGGACATCCGCGGAGCTTCTCACCCTTCAGCGTCGCCGCACGCAGCAGTGTCACGGCTCTTGGCCATCACCTTCGGTTTTCCTTTCAGCCTCGTGCAGACTTCATGCAGAGCTTTCCCAGTTCCCGGCCGCAGGAACCACCACAGGTTTTACTGCTCCTTGCCAGGATCCCACGGAAAGGCAGCAGCCGCCTTTGCTGAGTCGTGCCGGTGCTTTCAAACACGGCAGTGCTGGAGGACTTGGGACCACAGGCCACAGACGGGATCCTCAGGACACAGCAACAACTGAAGGCGACGTCCCAGCACTGAAGAGAAGATGCTCGTGTGGTTTTGCCGCTTGGCTGTCACTACTGCCTGGCATGGAGAACCACGGGATGATGCCACTCGTTCCACCGCCGGCAGGCCCGCTGGGGCAGCAGCAGCCCCCAGCCCGGCACCGCCGCTGCTCTGCCCGGGCGCGACGCACGGCCCAGGCTCGGCCCTCCAGCCCCGCGCTGCCCAAAGACAGCACCAACCCCTCACCTCTGCCAGCGGCGCCCAAGCACGTGGCGGGTCGTGGTCACAGCCTGCCACCCCCAGGGATCCCGGGAAACCTGCGAACCTACTCCGGAGCTGAACTCGCCCCGAATTCGAAGGGGGCTCTCTGGGATGCCAGACCAACGCGTTAACACAATATGGCATTTAGCTCTCACCTCGGTCCTTCCCGCGGGAGCCTGCTGGTGAGTAACCATCAGTTACAAATCAATGTCCCTTTTGTTTTCTGGCATTTTTCCTTTCCTCTGCACCATTTGCAGAACAGCAATTAACATGTTCTTCTTTCTTCTGTGCGACTCTTCTTCATTCAATTCACTTAAAAATAAAATTTTCTTCCTCCTTACAAGTGCATGGCTTGTGTAATTTCCCTCTCAGTCAACTTTCTACAAGTACTGTTCATATCCCTTCCTCTGCTCTTGTGCGCTGAACAGAATTGGTAAACAACTCTTATATTATGGATGTCACATCTATTTTCCATCTAGCTTCATTTTATCTTTCTTGAGTGGAATGTAATAGAGGCCATATAATTTACAAAACTGTTCTCCTCCTGACCCGCCGCACTTGCTCAATTCTACGGAGAACGAACAACACTGGAAAATTTATACCTCAGCCCACTTCAGAGTTTATGTTTGGGGCTATTTTTTCTAAGACTGCTTTTGTGTTATCTTCTTATATTTTAAGAAATGGGTCTTTTAACTCATTTCTTTCCAAGTGTGCTAATTTCAGTAAAAAAAAAAATCTTCACCTCTCCAGTCTGACTCCTCTTGGACAGCGCCAAGGCCATCTTCACCCAGCACTGCCCATCCCAGGAAAGCCTGCAGTCCCATCACTCCGCTGCAGTACGACCCAACCATGCTCTCCCGCATGTCTATCTGCTCTTCCACGTCCAAGTACAAACAGGTTACCTTCTCTTCACAGAAACACAAGCACTGACCACCTTACTACTGTAAGAAAACCAGTTCCCACTCCTATACCCAGCCACTGCCATAAGCAATAATACTTCGCCATCCACAATGCAGGATGAATGATTCCCAAGACATGCTACACTGAATTATCCAACTACAGGCTGGTTTGTACGTGTCCTACCACCTCCTGCTAGTACAGCCTAACCACATGCCATAACAGATGCTAAAAAAATTTGAAATACTCACAGATTTTTCTATTTACCCGAACGAGTGAAGCTTCAGCTCTCTAGACAAAGCCCTCGACACTCCCACTGACAACAGCACGCTATCTTTGTGACCACGTGTAACATCTTTGTGAACCATGAGTGGGGCTTAGCGCGTTCCGGTATCTGTATGAACATAAACTACAAATTTATGCTCTGCTAATACACAGCCTTAGGTAGTTCAGCACCTGTGCCAGCAGCCAGCTCTGCTGCGACAACGGTTACAAGCCAAAGAGCTCATTGCTCTGATTTTGTGGATATGATCCTCCTTGGAAAGATGGGAGTAATTTTCTGCCTATGAAATGGTCTCTGTGTAGCAATTCAGAGCAGAAACGTTTCATAACAGCCAGAGCCCCAGATGCAAGCCCACACCTGGCTCCCCAGCCAGCCCCGGCACGTGGCAGGAACGGCACCCGGGATGCGCAGCAGGGCTCCTTACCTCAAAGCAATAGTCTTGTCCCAGGATGCTACTGTGCACCGGCTTGATGACCACTTCTTCCTCCATACTGAGATCCAGAGCCTCAACAGCACTGCTGGGACTGAGCAAAGACTCGTGGGAGCGCGATTCTTTCAGCCTCGGCATTAGATGGGATCTAGAGGAAAAATGTAACTGTATCAGTGGATGCTTTCCTTCCCAGATAAATTATTTAGTCCATCTGTTAGCAACAACTGCAGAATATTCCTGGGAATTTTTTGCCATGAGACACCCGAGGGCCCAGAATAGCGGGGACTGCTACACTGTCCCATTTATAATTTCTGAGCAGGTTCTATTAGAGGCTGTACGTTCAGTAAAAACATTTTTTCCAAACTCTGATGCTGTCAGGACCACATTATTAGAGGTTTGTAGACTGCGGGTCTCTGCTTGTCTTTAGATGGCCATCACACCTGCTGCGGGGCACTTCCCAGGTGCACTGCAGTGTGAGCGGACCAGGGAGGCAGCTGGACCCAGCACCCACTACTGTGCTCGTCAGTAGCGCAGCACCTGGTGCTGAGCTCCAGTGGCACTGAGCTCTGGTGACATTGAGCTCCGGTGGCACTGAGCTCCAGTGGTGCTGAGCTCTGGTGACATTGAGCTCCGGTGGCACTGAGCTCCAGTGGTGCTGAGCTCTGGTGACATTGAGCTCCAGTGGCACTGAGCTCCAGTGGCGCTGAGCTCCAGTGGCGCTGAGCTCCAGTGGCGCTGAGCACTGACTGCCAGTGCAGGACTGGGTTTGCCTGTGCATGGGAGATCCCACCGGCATCCTACTTCATTTCACGCTGCTTCGCAGCACCCAGTCCCTCCTGACACAAGGCAGTCACCTGCAAACGGGGAGGAATTAATGACAGATCCTTCTAAAGCTCCAGCCCTGGGTTCACTCAGCGCACACAGTGCATTCCCAGGGAGCTGCTGGCACTGCCAGGGCTGACACCATCCCCTTCTCCCCCACCAACACACCCATCTGCGCCACGGCTGCAGCCAGCACCTGGATCTGCACCCGGTAACCAGCAACCCGAGGGCTCGTGTGCTCTCTCCAATTGTTACACACATCCTCGGGACGGGGACAGCGTGGAAAATAAGGCCATGATAGCCCTATCGATTGATCTAAATGCTCTGGAGTCCCACTGGCAGCGTTTAGCAGCAGGAGCCCCAGACAGCGTGCAGCACACCATTTTCCAGGCAGCCAATACAATCAACGGTGCTGTAACTCTTAAAGCAAAACCAGAGAGCTCAAGGGGGGGGGAAAAAGAAAGATAGCTAGGTACTCCCAGGAAAAACAGCAAAACCATGGAGTGGCAAGGGAAAAATAACTTGAGAGCAAAGGGAGCAGTTACCTTCTCATAGCCTGCATCACGTAAAACGTCCCTACACCAGTCAGCTCACAAAACCTCTGACCCCAGTAACTGACATTTAAAACTTCTGGCAGGCACTTTAGGGTCTTCCAAAGAGACCATGTGTCCCTCTGTCTACAAAAAGAACATGATGCCTTCTTCAAAGGCCCAGAAGAACAGAAATAAGGGGAGTCTGAGATATTCTCAGCACTGTTTTTGTGAGCGAAACAACAATGCTCCCAGTATACTCCCAGATGGCTTTGTCTGCGTGTGTTGAGTTTTGTCGTTCTCTAGAATAAAGCTGACCGAAAAACGGAGAAATGTCAACAGTGCATGCAAAACTCATAGCTTCCAGTGAATCACACGCCAAGCTGAATCTGAAAGAGCCAAAGGAGACTCTAAGACAAACAGCAGCAGAAGACAAACAGGTGCTTCTCGATTTGCCATTAAGATTCACACCATGGATGAACCCCCAGGTGATAACGGCCCAGCCCATAGCTGGGCTCTCCAGCTGAGCGTGCTAAATGGAGGACAGCTGGGGAAGCTGCTGGCCACCACTCCTGCCCAGCAGCACGGCAGGACAGCCAGCCTGGGGCCATGCTGCCCGAGGGCTCCCCAACAGCACGGTCCCCAGGCGCTTCCCTGGGACCAGCTGCGGCGGTACCTGCTGAGGCACCTGCAGAAAAATGGACTGTGACACCACAATCTTTTCTTGGGGGACAACCACCAGCCCTCAAACGTTAAAAGCCCTGGCTTGGCACAGCCCTGCGCTGGATCAGAAGCAGCGGCTTCGAAGCAAAAGGCTCTCTATCCCATTAGTGATTCTCTAAACTGTCCACTCACCCCATATCTCTATGGTGAATAAATTGATCTTTAGGAACTGAGCACAGTCATTTCCCAGTACTTTGTGGCAATTTTACACTATTTTCACAGAAAAGGGTCCATATCCTTTTCTTTTGAATGATACTGTAAATTAACTTTAACACAGGCAGACAGAAGAGATGCTGAGTGCAGAACTAATACCCAGCAGCTCGAGAGCTGACAATACAGACTGCTCACCAAGCCCCAATAAGCCCAGAATCACGGCATTTACGGCAAATATGATTTCCATATTTTACAGATGAAATTAGAAAAGGTAAGTAACCAAGCTGAGACTTGCATTCTTGTGTGGACAAATATAAACATTGATCGTCTAAACCCACATCTCAGCAACTATAGACTGTAACACACACACGTACGTCACCGAGCCGGACTGCTTCATGCTGGCCTAAGAATTTTTGTTAAAATTAAAACCAAACAAGTCTATTTTTCATTTAAAACTACTGCAGCTGCAAGGCTGCGGGTGGGAGTGCAGATGTGCAATACGAAGAATTACCAAGGGGGAGCTTCTCAGGACATAGTATGTTCTCACCAGATTCAGCAAATGCGTATTTATATCCCTCCGTACTCTGCCATGTGCCTCTGGGAATCCTAAAACAACAGGACTTTTCTTAGTCTTGGAGGTTATTTGTCAGGTTCTTGCCCGGGCAGGACCCGCTCCCACAACATCTTTTACTCCTGAACGGCCGATCAGATCCCGCGCAGGTCAGCAACACAGACATCTTTCACCAGGTGCTGCACTGTGCGGAGGGAGCGCTGCAGGTCTCAGACCAGCCCTGAAAGACCCAGCATCTGTCTGAGCATCAGGAGCTAAATGGGGAGATGTCATTAATTAGAGACTCTCGTTGGAAATCTCAGCAGAAGGGATGAGATCTCTCTGCCAGAGGCAGCCCTGGCCAAGCAGGACCAGTGCTGCCTGTGCAGAGTCTCCTCCCAGGGCCACTGGCCCCATCCCCTCCCCAGCACCCCCACGGGCAGACCCGATGCTACAGCACTGAACCCACACCAGCGGGTGCCCCTGCAAACGCCCCAGGGTGCAAGAAGGGTGATACAGCACCAGACTTCAAAGCACGCACAGTCCTTTCATTTTCATACCCTGTTCTAGAGGAGAGCGCGTTTCTCATGTCCTTTGGTCAGTAACATGACATTTGCAGCAGGAACCCATTTACTGGAAGATATTTGCAAGTCCCTGTCGCAGCTCCCACAGATTTCCCTTCGTAATAACAGTAAGAAAAAGGTCCTGCTAAGCCCATAAGCTGCTTCCCTGACTCAGAGGGTGAGGGTAGTCATCTCACCGAAAGGACCACTCAGCCTTCCTCCCGTCTGGGCAGGGAGAACATGAACTTGCAACATCCGTGTTACCTTGGAGCGACAACGTCTCTGTCTTGTCCTGCATCAGGCCACACCAGACCTGGAGGGCTTCGTCCAAAGACAATCTACAGCGTAAGGGCTGGCAAGTGCTAACAAAGCCCCCAGCAAATCCGCTCGCTGATGAAGTGCAGAAATATTAGGCACATAACGTGACAGCTGGACTCAGCCTGAAATGGGGCATCGGGCCCCAGTGCGGCCGTGCTGGTGTGCCCAGCTGCTGCCGAGGCTCATCTCGCTCCCCTCCAGCCCTGCCCCGAGCCAGCATTTCCTCCTGGGGTGGCAGGTACCTTTCTATCCCAATGTCCCCAAAAGAGCATTAAGGATACCTCACTGCCCCTGGGGCAGAAGCAGCCAAGTCAGCATGAGATGGGCACTGCTCAGCTCTGCCAGCTTCCACCCAGTGTGGGCAGAGAGCTGCATCCACGGGGACACAGACACCAGAGTCCCTGTAAACTCGTGCTCTTCCTTGGTCATCCCAGAGCCATCCAACATCCTAACAGGCAAACTCACCTGGAACATCTTTTGCTTACTGTGTACGTGCACCTCCAAGATGACAGAGGTACTTTGTTCAAATTCATCTCTCTACCATCGCTTTTCAAAACACTGCCTGTGAGGCCATCCAATTTCTTGCTGTAATAACTCACTGTATATTCCAGTTCCCATCCAGCTTACGTGAGCTGATCAAATTCAGTTCCTACACCTTTGTTTTAATATAGTGGGAACGACCAGCCTCCCAGAGACATCTCACAGCAGGAAACCCTCTTTCCAAACAGCACATTCAGTTCCTTTTGCCACGGGCCTTATTTTAATCCTTTTCTACTTGCCTAAAGTTCAGTTGAAATGAAGGGGAGGAGGAGAAATCTCATAAAAGACCACATTAGTTCTAAAGAGAAATAACATTACTGCTACCGGCACTGACCTGGAGAGTCCTACAGAGAGGCAGCCAGTCTCTGGTTATTAAAGAAAGAGGTTTACTGCCCAAGAGCAATGAGAGGATTGTTGTTCTAAATAATAAAAGTCATAAAACATTACCATGTGAAGGGATGCCATCCCCCTCTGCCCACTGCCTTCAGAGGCAGCCAGAACCAGGGCCGTCAAGTGTCACCAGGCTGTGACAGCACACCCAACCCAACCAGGGCCTTGGGGACTGCAGCAAAGACTTCGTGGACACAGAGAAACAAGCGTGGAGGGACAATCCATTCTCTCCTCACCAAACTTCAGGGCTGGATTTTGAGCAATGGAAGCAGCAACCATCCATCTGCAGCAGCTCTTCAGAACACCTGGAGGGACTGCCCGGGACTCTGGGCTCCATGTTCTTTCAAGAACAAAGATACTCTGCTGAGACTACATGGAGGGAAAAAATGTAGGGCCTGTCTATACAGAATTATTCTGGAATAGGTCTTGTACATTAAACTCACACACTCTTATTCCAGAATTGCTTTCTTGTGAAGACAAGCCCTCAAAGGGGCAACCCTTGGTTTTCATTTCAGAACCTCACCTGCCTGAAACCACCCAGCTGCTTCTGTGGTTTTATGATGAAAATTTTCCTGATATTTTTGAGAGACAGAAACAAACAGAGAACCTGGCTGGGTAGCTGCGGAGGGATGGAGCAGACACAAAACATAACACTGAAACACGAGGGAAAAAATCAAGAGCCTTTCTTAAATCTCCTACTGAGCCACTCTGAGAGCACAAGCAGATTGGGGAATTTTGAAGGAAGTCCAGGCACCAAGGTAAAGACGTCCCATCAATACCAGCTGGAAGAGTCAGCCTTTGCAATGTGAATGCCTCCCCTCTGCCAGAAGGATCTGATCTCCTAAATTACGGGTTTGACTCTGTGACACGTCTCCTGCTCAGGAAACATTCTCTGCACACAGCTTTTCAAGGGCTGACAGTTCTTTTCTCTGACCCACTGGGAAGAAGGTCTTCAGGGCAGTTCTGACCCTCTTACCCGCACACGTCCGCTGCGGGGGGTCCTACATGCACAAACGCAGCGGAACAGACCGTGAGATCCACGTGCAGCGTAGACAGAATTTAAATCTGTCTCCAGCCTGGGGATTAGGTTTTGTTACAACTGAGAACAAAGTGGACAACTCCACCAAATTGATTTGCAACATCAGATGGGAGAAGGATTTTAGCAGCCGCAGATGGGAGTAAATCACCCGCCATCCTCTGCCAGCTTCACCCGGGGCAGCCGAAGCGGGCACTGGGGAGCTGTGCTGTGCCCAGGCTGTCCCACCTGCGGCTCGGAGCCCTGCTGCTGCTGCTGCTCACCCACTGGGACCACGCTCTCTGCAGAGCCCAAACTGGTCCTATCACTGCATTTCTTCCCACAGCAGAGGCAAAGCAGGCTCTCCCGCACAGCAGCTCTCCCCCAAACCCCCTCCTCGCCTCAGCAGCATTGCCCCTGTGACCCCCCCCGCCTGGTGCCGACTTCCCGCTAACCTCCTGACCGCCACTGGGAGTTCTCATCCTCCCCAGTGTCTCATCCTGCTTCAATCTAACAAATAAATACGAAAGTGATGTTATGGGAATAAGCAAGAACAACCGTACCAGAGATCTCGCATGCTTCCAGAAGATGAGAGAATGTTTTCTTTCCCGCAGGACAGGATGTGTGGATCAAGTCCCGCCACGCACCACATCCTTCTCCGCGTTCAGCCAACCTCAACTTTCTCCCCCAGTTTTCCGAGCCTGGCGCTGCGCCGCAGTGGGCTGAAGCGGAGGTGGATGCTCCGCAGGCTGCGGGGCGCTGGGAACACCGCTCCGCGCACCCACGATGGGAAGCTGGTGTCACATACTGCCCTCGCTAACGCAACACCCCGGCTGAGCAACACAAAGGACATGTAATTAAACTCATTAATGCCTGCCCTTGTTTTCAGACTGTTCTCAGTTTTAACCAGCAGCAGAATTAATTACATTCAAAATGACTTTGTCAGCTCATACCAGGTTCCGAATGTTGTTTTTGCCAGAGCAAACCTGAAGGATGACTTTAACCCGTGACATTCACCTGAGTGTGGATATTTGTTTGTTTAACAACGTGCCACTGCAAAGTTTGTCAGTGACAGCCTACAGGTTCAGCACAGCACGACCAGCAAAGACACCGACTGGATTTGTAACATGCGAGATGAGAGAAACTGCAAAAGCAAGCAAAACGCCTCAGGAGCAAGAAACAAAAGGTGTTTAGAATGATTACTTCAGTTTCATTGATAAAAAAATGTTGTGAAGAAGCTAAGGAAGTAACTTCTCCCTCTTTCCCAAGAGTGGAATGGCACCACCATCTTGCTTTTAACAGGAATGGACATTCCATGTTAAAAAAATTACCTTTTCTTATCACATCAGGCTAAACCAGCACACATTAATAGCGCCGTCATCTGTGCACATCCGGGGCAAAGAGCAGGCAGAGATCCACCACGCTCCGGAGTTCGAACCATAGCACAGCCCTTGGAACTAGGCATTCCCACGGCACCAGTCTGGAGCAAGCAGGGACTGTAGAGCCCCAAAAACCACCTGGAGAAGCTCCAAGGAGGCCCGAGCAAACCCAGGATGTATGGCTGGTGTGAGCGCTGCCCCGGAGCCCCCCCCCCCCAGATTCCTGTCATCCCCCAAGGGCAGAGGTCCCCTGAAACACGGGGTACAGCTCCCCGGCTGCCCTGGAGACACCCAAGTTTCCACGGTGGGAGGAGGGTGGGGATAAAGGTTTTGATTTTTATCACTGAAATTTTGCTTAACGTTAAGTCTAGCGGCAGAATCTGGACAAGAAAGAAAAAACAAGGCAGGACCCCTCCTGGATGGACAAGGAACCTGAAGTCACAAGCCCCATCTCCCGCACTAGGGCCCTGCTCCAGAGCCCGGCCATGGGCGGCTGCCTGAGGCAGCGACGACGTTTTAATAAATAACGATGAAAACAAATTCTTCGCGCACGGAATCACGGCCGGAGCGCTGCTAAAAATACACAATCCCCGCCGAGAGCCGGGCCGAGCGGGGCGGCCGGCTGCAGCGCGCCGGCGGCGGGGGGCGAACCGCCGCAGTGGCCGCCCGGCCCCGCTCGCCGCCCCCGGCCCGCTCCGGGCCCCCCCGCGCCCCCGCCCCAGCCCCATCCCGCCCGGGGGGCGCGGGGCGCAGCCGGCAGCCGCTGGGACAAGCGGCGCCGCGGCCCCGCCCGCGCCCGGCCCCGCCGTTTGGCCAGCGGGCGATGCGCGGGGTCCGGCCCCGGATCGCGGCCGCAGCCGCCCGGGGCGAGCGCTGCAGCCCGGGCGCGGAGTTTGCTCTGGGCGCGGAGGAGCTCCGGCCGTGCCCGGGGCTGCGGGACGCGGACCGCCGCCGGCCCACGCACACGCATGTGCACACGCATCCACGCACCCCTGCACACACGCACTCACCCGCAGGGCCCGGCTCCCGCCGTGCCGCCGCCGCGCCACCGCCCCGCTCCGGCCCCGGCTCCGGCTCGGCCATGCCGCGCTCCCGCCGGCCGCGGGCGGGCCGCCCCCCGTGCTCCGCCGCCCCGGGCCGGCCCCGCCGCCGCCGCCCCGCCCCGCTCGGGCGGCCGCGCCGCGCCGCTGCCGGGGCCGCCGGATTGGCTGCGCTGTAGCTGGGCAGAGCGCCCCGGGCCCGCCGCCCCCGCTCCCCGCTCGCCGGCCGCAGCCCCGGCAGGAGCGGCGCGAAGCCCGGGCTCGGCTCCGGGGGGCGCGGGCGGAGATCGCGCTTCCCAAAACGCCGGCGGGGCCCCGCCTCGCCCTCCTGCCGCTGCCGCCGAGCGGTCCCGGCTGCCCCCCCCCCCCGCCGCCGCCCGCCCCTCCGCGCATCCCGCCGGGCGCCGGCAGCCCTCCGCGCTGCCCCGCGGTCGCGGAGCCGCTCACCCCGCGCCAAAGCCCGCCTGTCCCGTGTCCGTCCGCCGCTTTCATTTTGTTGTGATAAACCTGGGGAAAATGCAGTTCTCCAGGAGCCTTTTTTTTTTTTTTTTTTTTTTTTGCCAAAACCGGACTAAGGCACTTCTGCCCTGACCGCTTCCCTCCTCCTCGGCTCGGGGGCTGTCCGGCGGGCTGACAGCACCGGGGAGGCAGCAGCCCGCTCGGGTGTCCTTGCCCTCGGATGCACACGCACATTCCTTTCCCGTTTTGGAAAGCCGAGTCACTGACCTTTGCAACAGCGCGAGCCACAGCAGGGAGTAGCGTCTGCAGCAGCAGCCGGCCGCACCTGCGCCAGCCATGGTCCGCACCCCGGCACCCCGCACGCACGGGGCGATCCCGCATGCCACCCGGCCCGGCTCGGCTCGGGGAGCACCGTGCTCCCGGCCCGGCTCCCCGGCGCAGCTTAGGGTCGGTGAAGTGCAGGACTCGCCAAACACGGCGCCCAGAGCAGCAGGTAAGTGCGAGAGGAAGACGCGAGCCGGTGGAGAGGAGAGGGGAAGGCTACACAGCATGGTCCAACTGTCCTCATCGCCACCATCCTCACCCAGCCCACGCCGACACGTTCCCAGAGCCAGACTGCTGCTGTCATCTTGGCGTATTCAAATGCCTCCATTACTCATCAAGAACAAAGTAGGACTATCTAGTAAATGAAAAACCACCACATGGCACTGTCCCCTGCCTGTTATTTATGGCTGCTTCCTTTTCCACTTTTCAAAGGCTACCGTCCATGTCTGCAGCAAATCATAAATCCTCCAGCTCATGCAAGGCTGCTCCGGATCAGGGGAGAAAGCGATTTGCACCTGGGCTGCAAACGCTGGTCAGCGTTGGAAGGGAAAACACACGCAAAGGTAAACATCCCTGATTAAAAAGAATAGCCAGGGTTTCCCCACACCAGAGGGGAAGGATGCAGGTCTCGGAGCAGGAGACAGGCAGGTCCTGCCCGAGGCAGCAGGTACAAGTCTCGCCTCCTCCAGTGACTTGCAAGCTGGATTCCCAGATGGGCCATCCCTCCGGCCAGCACCGCCGTGCACGGCACTGGCAAACGAGTCAAAATTTGTAGGTTCTCTGCCCAGCTCCGACACTAACTCCCTGCACATCCTCACTTCTGTGCATCTCCTCCTCTGCCAGAAGTGGGCATGACCCTCTCTCACCTCCAAAGGACCCAAAAAATGTGAAGGACTGGCAGCATTATTGCTGGGCTTGAATAATAAGGAGCACTGTCTGCCACCTAAGGCCAGCGGGATCCTTTTCTTCCTTCCAGGGTAAACCGGTCCCCACCGTGCCCCACGGATGATGGCATCAGCTCCCCAGCCACGATGGGACGAGCAGCTTGTACAGCACAACACTCTGGTCAGTGTACTTCCCACCTCGCCTCCTTGGTGGAGCACACGCAGACCCTTTCCCCTTGCCGTCTGCCAACAGTGCTCTGAATTTAGCACATTTTGACTCGGTTTTGCCTCCCCCCATTTCCCCCTCCAGCGTTTTGAAGTTTTCTCACCCTTTGCTGGCAGACGCCATGCAGAGAGACAAGCTTGCTGTCCTCGATCTGCTTTTCAGGGCTTCTATAAAGTAGGGCACCAGCATCAGCCCAGCGTCAGGTTTTTGATACATCGCTGGAGTAGCCAAAAATAATAACAGGCAGCTTCAGTCAGTCTTTTCGTTCTCAAATCTGCAGCAGCAGCAGCACAGGGGTCCTTTGTGCGGCAGAGCAACAATATGGTGCACGCCAGGCTGAAATCCCGGTCAGCAATCCACAGCCATTCCCACCTGCGAGCCAGGCTCACCAGCAGCTCCCCAGTAACCATGCGTGGGTCCGCAGCGGGCAGCCCTCGCCTTGTGGGGTCCTCTCTCCCACAGCCATCAGCGCTTTGCTCCGTATTTCCTTTAGCACCTTATCTCCCTCGCTGCGGCGAAACGCTAATGTCAAGTTACAGTTTTACCAACTCTTTTTATCTTTCTGGCAAGGCACGAAAAGGCAGAACCTGAACTTTGGAACGAGCCCTTGCACTTGCAGTGGGTGGAGAGCGGAGCAGACCGAAGGCAGTGGGAGAAGGGAGAACCCAGGTTGCCTCTGCGGCCGTGCCCTGCAATATTTTCTGTTGCATGTTCAGACACATTATTAGGACAATCTGGAAGGAAGTACTGAATCCAACAAGCACGTGCTTTTGGCCTGCGTTCCAGCAGGAAGCCAGATGTGCTGGGAACTGTGGCAGCTCCAGCTGCTGCTGCCAGACAACAAGGAAGAAGACCAGCAAGACCCTGCCAAAGAGCTCTGTTTGCTACCACCAAAAAGAAGTCTGTACCTCTCAGTCTCAGCTAATTTTCCTTCCAGCCAGAGTTTATCCCAGCTTCCTTAAACCAGGCTTGTGCCTCATTCCTCACCTGCACAAGGTGGTGTTTCCCCGCAGACTGTTGTTCTCCCCACGTGCGGCTCCGTTCGGAGGGTGCCACGCAGGTGTACAACACGGTCGGTGCAATTATTACCACTGCCAATGCCAGGATCCTCCCCGGGGCTCCGTACGTGACCTCTACCCCTTCTTCACGTTTACACCTCCTGTTCCTTACGGGATCCCAGCACCCACCACCCAACTCACTGGTTAAGAAATAGCGTTTGTGAAAGGAAAGCCACTGTGCTTCGTCAGAGGGCAGGTAAAATAGTACCTGCAGTGGTTATTAGAGTCAGTTTTCCATTCACAGTTAGGCTCAGTGATCACTATTTGTATTACTTGTATTGTTTTCTTGGATCACGTTTTCTCCGTCGATCCCAGCCAGGCCTGGCTCATTCTGTTTCCTTGGCTGGGCAGGGGAGGATGGTCAGACACGGTTTTGCCTCCAGCCCTCTGGGCAGTGACCTTTCCAGACTCCTGCGGTGTTTACCTTTTTGAGCTATTAAACCCAGGTATCTCTCACTTTTTATTGACTGTGAAGCCAGAGCTTTATGACCACACTGTCCATCACTGGGAAAAACCAAATTCCCTGACAACCTTGAAGAGTTAGCAGTGGAAGGGACTGATTATCCAGATTTACTCCAAACTCACAGTTAAAATCAAAAGGCCTGTCAATGTCCTAAAAAGCACTTATTTTAGAAAGTTCGAACAATCCCATATTTCAGCATAATTAACATTAAAAGACATGTAATTGCACAACTGGCTGTTACTGGGCTGCTGCTCAAGCACTGGCATGGGCATAGTCATTATTGTGGTGCTCTTCTGAAAAACTCTTCAACGGATGTGCTACAACCTATGGCAACGTACGGGTTTCACTGCAGATACCACCAAATTGACTCTCAGGACCCCCAGTGTTCCTCCATCAAACTGCAAATTCACAGCAGCCTCCCAGCACTCGGGAACGGCAGCTGAACAGCCCATCACCCCGACTCTGTGTTCGGTTATTTTGTCCTTCAGTTCCATCTCAGCAAAAAGGTAATCTGAAGGGCACCAAAGTCACCCAGGGCTGGCAGACCATGGAACAACGGCCAGATTAAACGAGAAGATGATTTTAAAAGATTTCTTCACCTGCTTTACTAAAATGCGCTCGATGTTCACAAAAGCCAAGCTGCAGCGAGGCAGCAGAATTGACATTGAGCATTTTGGAAAAACCAGGCCCTGTATCAAATAGTATTTATGCTGAAGGAATATTTAACCTCTGACTAATGCTGCCTTTTACCCCACATTTCATAGTGGTTAGACAGTGGATCTGGACCAGCCAATTTCTCTTCCTGCTTGTAATTAGCTTCACTTTTCTGCTCTCCTGAAGAAGCTTTAGACTTTCCTCTAGGAATGTAATCCTGATCAACAGGACACCTCTCTTTACTGAGATACCACTTGTCTTTTCTGGAGGTTTTATTTAAAACGTAACATTATTAGCAGCAGATTTTTATAAACCTTTTTGTGAGGTCCTATTCCTGAAAACATTCAGGATCATTTTGTGCTATTAGTCTCGCTTGGGAGACACTACTTAACATTCAACAACAATTTGAGCCAAGAAGCATTTGCAGGAGTCAAGTTTTGAATTTCAAATCTAAACTGCACAGAGGTACCAATGGCATATGACTTTGAGCCTGACAAACACAAATACATGTTTTAGCATCTAAACTGCATTTTATTTTGATTTGTCCTTCTGTCTAACAATATTGGCATATATAATAGCTTCAGTTTAATAGGTAATAGCTGACTTCAGAGACTGAATTATGTTCTTAAACAAAATGATGTTCTTAAAAAACAACATCCAATCAATGAAAAGTTTATAATCAGAATAAAGTTAGGAAAATGTTCTTTTGCTGCAGCTGAACTCTTCCTTAAAAAAAACAGAAGAAAAGCTCAAAGCACTTCACAGTTTGTTTTGATTGTGTATATTTTATCCAGAGATAGCACCAGGATATAAAGCTAATTTCTTCCATTTGCTATCTGCCTTCTAGCCAGGTAGATTTTAGTGTCTTTTAGGGATATAAAGCACATCCTTCTCATGGGAGCCTTCTTTTCAGATGGAATGAGAGATTCACACCGATGAAGTCGGTGATTTTTCTATGGTTTTCAGAGCTGTAACTGTAGGCAATCCATCGCAGGGAGCGCACGCACGATCCCCTGCTCTCCTCTGCCTCCAGCACGTTACAGGAGACAGAAGCCCTTGGAAGACACAGAATATTTTTACACTCTTGTGTGCAGCATCTGAGCGTACGCCGACACGGTAGACGGAAATTGGGAAGCACGGAGGAATGCTGAAGGCAGACCCAGTGCCTGAGCGGGCGCACGCTCCCAGCCCGTTAGCTCTATCCCGGGGCTTGTCCCACAGGCACAGATGCCGGAGGGAGCCACGAGCCCCTGTCTCCTGACAGCCTGGGGCTTTGTCTTCTGGGGTGCTCTCCACAGCCAGCTACCGACAGAAATCCGTCATACTGACACGGGAACCACAGCACATCCACAAACAGACACATCTATACTAAAAACATCCCCAAATCCCCGCGTAGTGAGATGTGTCTGCAGAATCCGTGCGCGATGCCTGGCAGAAGGCGATCTCAGGAAAAGCCATCGGCACTGGAAGGCTTGCAACTCCTCACTGCAGTCCCCATCTACCCCTCCCCAACATACAGGTGGGAAAAGAAAGATATTTCAAGATCACCTCGCTGTTTTTTACTGGTCTCTCCGTATCTCCTCTCTGACTCCCGGTGACACCCCATTTCCAGGGACGAGCCATTTGTTTTGCCCTGAGCAGCGTGCGGTGCAACTCCGCACCGAGCCCGGGTCAGACCCAGCGACCCTGCTGGGACCCCCAACCCTCTCTGGCCGGGCTGGCTCTTTCCCTTCCAGACCCCCTGACCAGGAATTAAACTGTGCAATCCTGGGGTGCGCGGCATCAGTTCTCCAGCTCGTTTGCAAGTAGAGCTCAGATGCAAGTATCGTTAGTGCATACTTCATGCAACACCAGGGGCAGCTACTTCCAGAGCTGATGCAAAAATTGTTATTAAAACTTACAAACTGTGAAAAACTCTTTAAAAAGTCCAAATCCTGGCACTGCCCTAAATTAAATTACAGCTGCAGCCTGCTAGGGGTACATGGATAAGCACAGAGCCAAGCTTGCATGCAGTCCTTATCCACAACCCACACCTGCTGCTCCCTTCTGAAAGTTTAACTAATGAACCCTGTGCACAGCCCAGAGGATTTGAGATATGGAAAAGGTCAGAGCGAAGACTCAGGAGTGAAGAACAGATTGAACGGGGTTCATAAATGACAGCCCCATTTTAAACCTAAAATTAATTTTTTCAATAAATTAGGGCAAGCGAGCTTTCCTCCAACCCAGACAATGGAGCTCTCCCTGGATATAGACTGCTGGTGGGAGGAGGAGGGCACGTGCACTCAGGAATCAATGCTAATACCCTAAAAAAATTAATCTCTGAAAATTACTTCAATGGAATAGAAATGATTTCATATAAATCTCTGTATAGCAAGAGCTAATAAAGTATCACAGTGGTACCTAGGGTAAGTACGGCCTGGAAAAAAAAAGGCTTTGTCTTTTTTACACAGGGTTGGTGTGGTCACTCTGCCTTTTCGTGCCTCAGTTTCCCAGCTGTGGGCACAGGCTGTTACATCAGTGAATCTGTGAAACTGCTGGGGTCTGTTAAGAGCCAGTTACAGTTACACGGGGCTGAGGATAGGACCTGGGTTCCCAAAGGCAAACACAGAATATTCTACTTTAAATGAGAGTCACGGGTTGTGATTTCAGAAGGTGGTCAGGTTGGCCCTCTCCGGGGCAGGGAGGGACAGGCTCTTATCAAAGCCACGGTTAAGTGTGTTGGACTCTGAATGTGTTTATGGATGTGACCATGTTTCACAGAGCTGCCTTTTGGTACCTGCAGGACAAAGCCACCCACAGCAGCAACCAGCTTTGCAAATCTAAATCAGGCCTCGGAAGCACGAAGTCTCTCACCTGGCTGAACAACGTATTAATTAAAAGAAGACAACGAGCAGCACGTCAGCTTTGCTGCTGACCGTTCACTCCGGGAGCTGCGGACCTGCAGCCTCCCCTTCGCCCCGTCACTGCTGCTGCTGAGCTGCCAGGGGCTCCCGCTGCTCGTGCCCCTGGTACCCAGCCCTCCGCTCCGCGCGCGTCCCGGCGAGGGGACGTGGAGCCAGGCTGGCAGCCCGGAGGGGCCGGGGCTGCAGAGCCCTCACTGCAAACGCAGCAGCACAGTCCGGGGCCGCTCTCTGTGACACGTCGGCTCCAATTTACGCGCCAGCCTGAGAGCGGATGGGTGCCGGGATCTCCCGGCCAGCCTCCCTCCGAGGGGTGAAAGCTCCACTCGTGGTCTCGGCTCTCTTTTTAAAGGGTTGTCTGTGACAGCGACAGATAACAAGTTTAGAAAACCCTAATTGTTGTTACCAACATATAAGCTTCAAACAGAGAAGTTTGTTTTCCTAAACATTTGTTTTCCTAACGTTTGATTAATTATTTCTCACAGAGAGATGAAATTAGACCACGTCAATCTTTCTGACCAGAAACACTTTTTACCACCTGCTGGATGGGACACGGAGATTCCTGAGGCAATCAGCCCTGTCTGATACACCAAAATCCCCATCCTCATCCACTGCACAAGGGGACCAGGGGGAACCGACCAAAAGGTTCCTACTGCAGGAGGGAGTAACAGGGACGGGGCTGAGCCCTGATCCAGTAGCTGCACAGGAGAAACAATTTCCTTTTGCAACCAAGTTATTTTAAATCAATCCAGTTCTAGTTAGACAGATGCAAAGCACTGACACAGATGCACTGAAACTGGTTTGATCCTTGCCTGAACAGGATTAACTGGCCTCAGTTATTAACCAAATTAAACTCCAGCTCGTCTTTGTTGCACAAATGGCTGTACTTTACACTGACAGTTGGGTTGTGCAGAGTTTTTACAGAGACAGAATCTGGGAGGGTTTTCCTTTGCAGTAGGTATTTGGGGTGGCCACCCAGCTCCCCACGACCTGGGCTGGCCTCAGTTACCTCCTCTGAGGTAGCAGCGTGCCTGCCTCATCTGCAATTTTACTCCATCCTTAAGTGTAAACCTATGTTTCAGGCCATTAGGCTGTGCCAATCACGAGAAGAGTTGAAACCATTTAGACATACTACACTAAGAGCCTGAGTTGATGTAACCAGTTCGAGTTAAAATAAACATAGTTGTGTGGACACATCTTTTTCTGCAGATCTAGCCCGGGTTCCACTCCTTACACACAGTCCTGGCTCTTGCCTTTTCCACTCGCTGTCACTGACTTTGCTGTGTGGTTCCCCAGCTCTGAAGGGTTAAATCTGCATAGCAGAAACCAGAAATTCTTTTCTTACTTTTTTTGAGAAAATTCTAAATGTTTTGATCTGGAAAGTCAGGGTTTAGATTTTGTTCTTGCATTTAATTTCTTAAAACATTGATTTCCACAAGTAAAATTTTCTTCTGCTGGAATGTTAAACTGCCCCTCAGGAGGGCAGAGCCAGCAGCCCTCTCTGCCCAGCTCCCCATCCTCCGAACTGCCACTGTGGCAGTGCCACTAAACCACTTTTTCTTATCCTGACAGATGCTAAGCTAAGCTTAGGTCAAATCTCCGGGAATACATGGGGCCAGCGTATGTTCTCATTAACAAAATTGCAATCTGCTCCTGAGCTGATGAGGCTGCCCTGGATTTACACCATCACAGCTACAACCGGACTCCGTTTTGGAGGGGTGCATGTCCGTTGGCATGTGGCTGACAGCTCCGTGAAGGGCCCTGTGCCTTTTCTGATGACAAATAAGATGAGGCAAAGAGAAGAGGTAGAGTGTGATGGTCCACAGAGTCCCCACCCCAGGCAGGGTGACATCTTGGGCACGCTGGGGAAGTTGAAGCGGCTCGGGGTTGCGGCGGTGCCAGGCTCCCATCAGCCGGCTGTTAGTGGAGAGATTTTCCCTGGTAACACGAGCTGCACATCGGTGGATCAGAACCTGCTCCTCCCGGGCGGCAGCTGACACATTTGTAGGTTTGAGGGACGATAAGGATCAGCCTACTTGGCCAGCACGGCCACGCTGGCCCAGGGCGCTGCGCTGCCCACGGGAGCGGCTGCAGACAGTGCTGTAGCGTCCGCCCCGGTGCCCGCACCGCCGGCAGCAACCCTGACTCGGCACTGACTGCTTGGCACTGACCATGCCTGCTGGGCCCTCACTGTCGGACAGGGCATGCAGGCAACAGATCCACGAAAGCTGCTCCAGAGCTGACCACTAAGGACTGAACAAAGCCAGAGCAGGGTTAAGCCGGAATGGCCCGAAGCAGGAGGCTGAACTCTGCGGTCCAGCTCTGCAAATTCCTTCCCAACATCCACGGCCCTCGCGTTGCCCCATTCTCAGACTCCTGCCGCCTCTTCTCCTCATTCCCTACACCTCTTTTCCTACCCAAGATTCAATCAGATGGGAACATAGGTAGAGGATTTGCAAGAAAAACGAGCTACTAGAATCCCAGAGCTGCCCCAGAGGGTGGGTCCTGCAGCATCCCCAGCATGGGGCAGGGCAGCAGCAGACGGAGCGGGCTCCCACCGGGCACCGCAGCCTGCCCTTAACCCCCAGATGTGGCGGCCAGCACTGGAGCAAGGAAGCCAGAGAGGAGAACAGTGGGTGGTGAGCCTGGGTGGGCACCGAGCGGGCAGTGCCCTGGCACCTCCCAGCCCGGTGCCAGTGGATGAGTGTGACTCACCTTGCTCCGGCGGGAACCAGCTGGCCGCTGTGCCGCCTCTCCTGCCGGCCTCGCAAGCCAGGTGCTGGATGTCTTTATATACCCTTTCAGTGGATGAAAACTGAAAGCAGCAGGTTAGTTCCCAAATGAGCAATGGCACTGTAAACACTGGAACAAAGTCCAGACCAGCCCAACCAGCCCCAGCTGCTTTCCACTTGCCGTCACAAATGAGGGCTGTAAGCCACCACAGTCACCAGTCCTGCACAAGCAGCATTAAAACCTAAAATGGCTTTGTAAAACAACTGGAGCCATTTAAAAAGCACAAGCTGTGTGGCTCTAAATTTCACTGTCTCTCCTTCCCAGGACAGGACTGACCCCCGGCCATCTCCAGGACTCCCTGTTGCAGGGCTGGAGGCGGAGCAGGATCCATCCAGGGGACACGCAGGATGGTGTGTGTCTCCTGGACGGATCAGGGGGGATCACCATGCACAGCCAAGCACTGGCGATTCAGCTGAAGACCCCAAACCAGCTCAGGTGAAAGGGGAGCTCTTTTCAGCAAGAGCTGTGCCACCTGCCCACCCCGGAGCCCAGCCTGGAGCCCAGCCACTGTCCCCAGCCAGGAGTCCCCGGCGCAGGCTGCCGGCCAAGGGGGCACAGAGGCCACGCAGGGCTGCAAGGGAGAAAGGCCTTGGGCGACCTCATACAGTGCCCCTTCTCCAGTGCTCCTCAAAAGCAGCAGCTGGCCACCTCGGTCCACACTGGCTTCAAACTGGGAGGTGAAAAGCTCCATTTCCTATTGCCACCCCCCTACTATTACTTCTCTCTTCCTGCGCTGTATTCGTGGCTCCCTGACCTCATCCTGCAGACCAGCACAATTGCTGCCAGCTTCCGAAGCCCAGACACACACACACGCTGGGGAATGGTCTCGCTGGAGGCGATCGTGTGGAGCGGGATTGACTCCAGGCCCTGGCTGGACGGCTGTGCGCATGCCCGCGGTGTCACCGCTGTCTTTCCTTTAGGAAATCATCAGCTTGTCAACGGGAATTACACAAACGGACCCTGGCTGTTGATGAGTAACTGAGAACTTTCTGTGACTAAGTCATTCCATAACCCACAGTCACTTCTCATGTACAGAGCACGAGGACAATCCAAGTGGCTGGGCACCGTCCCCATCCGAGGGGCGGGACAGGGACAGTACTGATACAACACAGATTTCCGAGAAACTATGAAACAATTGCCAAGTGAGAAGATGTCTCACCATTTCTTCACTTCTTCTTTGGGCACTTGAGAAACGCGCGACTGATGAGGCTCTGGCTGGCTGATTATGGGGGGTAACGCGGGGGTAACCCCGGCCAACCCTCCCCTGATGTGGAGCGATGGGTTAAACGCTCTGTGCTCTCCACCCTACACCTTCTGCAGAAACCAGCTGCACCAGCAGCTGCTGTGCAACGGATAGACAACCTCGGAAAAGCTGCCAAGCGCCTTCTCTCTCAAGCACCCACAACGCACGCATTCATGTTTACGGATGATGGGATAATAACTTAGATTTTTGTTTAAGGGTTTTTTTTAGTTTAGTTTTGGGTTTTTTTTATAAAGAGATTAGAGCTGTTACCCCAGTCCCTGGGCAATGGACCGTTTGAGGTCAGGCTGGCAGCAGCAGCACGCGCTCCCCAGGGCGGCTCCCTGGCAGCAGGACTCAGCCCTGCTCTCGTGTCTGCCCGCCCCGATCTGGCTGAGCGCAAGGGATGACGGTGCCAGGGCAAACACCGATTTTTTGGTCCCAGTCAGAAACACTGGTCACTAGCACAGGGTTAAATTTGAGCCCTTCCAGGTGAAAAAGGACGCAGCCTTTGGAGCAGTCCAGTCCCTTGGACAAAGCGCAGTTTCCTAAGCAGACGCATTCCTGCCGATGCTGAATTAATGACAGTCTTTAGCAAAGCTGCTTGGAAAGAAGAATTATTTTACTCCTCTTCTGTTTTTATTTTAATAACGACCAATGTGTTGTCTTGATGAAAGGAAAACAGAGCTGGAGAGAAGCTCGAGGAGGAAACCCAAACCCACACGCTTGTTCCAAGGCCTGTGACCTGCCAGGAGACAATGCCTAACCCAGATCATCTTCCTGCTCAGGCAGAAAGCACCCAGGACCGAATGTTAGATCTAAGTCTGAACACTATTGTTTGGAGGAAGGCAATAAAACCCCCTGCATTAGGCTGACGTGCAATTTCTGACTACAGTCTTGGCCTACCTTTGACATGTGGCTTCCCTTATACTATCCCTTACACACTTTATTACCTGACACGCTCTGAGAAGCAAAAATGCTTTTAAATGCCTTTGCCTGTAGAAGTGTGAAAGCAGCTTCTTCATAAATCCAATGAGATCCCAAGTGGAGCCAGAAAGCCACTTGAGTTGTGCACCATAAAGACTTCCACGATGTATATTAATAAGTCTCTCTGAGGATTGGGAAATGTGCCACATGCAGCATTTCTGAGTCCGTAGCCCTTTTATCTCAGTTGTTTTTTTCCTTTATCCTTGTCTCACTCCATGACAGTTTCGAGATTTTTGGCATCGTAACTGCAGCCTGGCTTGTCAAGCTAAACATCAACAGAGACTTTATATGTACGTGAGAAATGAGAATACAGACAAAAATAGTTATTAACTCTGCTTTTCGAATACTAAACAAGCAAAATGGCTGTGCTCCAGCAAAGGAAGGGGTTTGAACCATTTCTGATCCACATCTGCTCAGCACTGTCCAGTGTGGAGTTACTCCTCAGGGCTGGACGGGAGGGCTTTCCTCCTCCGCACGATCCTCTCACCCCAACGATGCTGTATGTGGGCCCTGACCACACGAGCAGGTAGCACGGTGCAACAGGAGCAAACGTTAAGCATGAGGAGCTGGTGCCGAGGACTGATGCCCTGTCTGTACCCTGGGGAGGGGAGGTGGCTGGAGCAGTGTCACGCTGCTCCTGGAGCACATCAGTGGGTCCAGCTCCTGCCGAAAGCTCCCCAGGTGCTGAGGTTGCTCCGTGGTGCAGACCCAAGCACAGTGAGTAGGGACAACTTGGAGAGTCACCTGAGAAGCACATGCCAGGTCCACCCTGAGACACCGTCGTGGGCCCTCCCAGAGACCTCAGGCTCCAAGCGTGAGTGGGAGCAGCATCCATCCCATCGCACCGACAGGGCCGGAGAGCCGCGCGGAGACTCTCGAGCTTCCAACGCGATGACGCTGCTTTGCTCTAAATCAGATCCAGGCAAACTGTTTCTCGGAGACCATCCCAGCTTGCTGCAAACACTAAAACAAGTTTGGAAACACTGGGAACACTGGACTCCATTAAAAAGAGGCGATCCATGCCAAGGCTGAGAGAAGAAGAATGTGACCTAGCGAGACTGCCTTGGCTTGCAAACGGCTCATGGACAAAGCTCTCTCTTTCTCCCTGGCTTTTCACCATTGCCAAGCAGTGCCTCGCTCTCATTATTCTGGCAAGTGTCTTAGGTAAAATGTACAAGAATTTCTCTCCATGTCAGTGAAGTTTAGAAGAGAAAATGGAAAATGGTGCGGGGTGACAAGCCAGAGTTCACCAAGGCACCCGAGCAAAATCCTGCATGCATGCTCAGCAGAGAATGGACCAAAATGCTGCAAAGCTGCTACTGTGCGCCAGGACACCCGGGCCCGTGGCTGCAGAATGCTGTAATACTTGTACTACACTTTGAAGAGATTTTAATTATAAATAACAATAATAGGCATGGCCCAGATACTCACCCACTGCACGGTATTCTCACACTTTGAAATAAACCTACTGAAATCAGAGATGCTCAGTGCCCGCTGTAAGAATGCTCAAAACTCCAGTTACTTTGGCAATGACTATGAAATACTTCCAGGTAGTTTTTAAAGGCATTAGTAAGATAAAATGAAGAAAAGGAATACTGCTTTTAAAAAGTATGTTAAACATTCGCCTTATCATCCAGCCACTTTATTTTAATGAGGTTTGTTTTACTTCTTCTGCTATTTGCTTTGTCACACGGTGTAAGTCTCTGAGCATTTCTGTGTAAGATAAATAAATGATTTTGCTGGAGCAGGTGGGGGCTGAGAGCGCTGCGGGAAGACGCCGGTGGGCACCGGCCAGGCAGGGCGCGCTGGTAAAGGCAGTGCCCTGGATCACGGCGGGCAAGCAAAGCCCCTGCATCCACCACACAAAAGCTTTGAGTCCTGTAGATCAGGAGCGTTAGCAGAGAGCCACATGCCGATCCCACAAGTGGGAACACGGCTCCAGGATTTTTATTTATGGTGCTATTAAATATGCAACAATCATTCCCCAACATCAGAGTAATAAACATCACGGCTCCATCTGATCTGAAATCAGCAAGCATGCCTCTCACATTCACACAGAGAGACAAAATGCTAAATTATTTATGCCTTGAATATGAACAAATATAGAGAAATAAGTTAATTCGGTACAATGCAGCAGAGCAGATTCAGGGCAGATTATTGTACATCCTTCAACCAAAACATACTCTCTCATTACTCCAAACAATTGTTTCTCTTCCAAAAAGTGGGCTGAAGAATTCTAATTAAGGGATCAGCAGAATAATTTCTGACAAGTGTTTTTAGATCTGACTGCACATGTAAAACCAGCATCCCTGGAAACCCTTGAGCACCAGCGGTGTGCAGAGCGCGCCAACCGCAGCGATCGACTGAGGAAAGTAGGGCTTGAATGACTTTGCAGGACACGAGCAGATTCAGTTGGTGGGTAGGAGCAAATATACTCCCAACTATGACTCCTTCTGAAACAAACCAATCCTGTTGTGGTCACCAAATACCAAAGAAGCGGAGGAAAAAAAGAAATTGAGCCGTTCTGCCTCATATTTGCCCTTCTCGGTATGACCAATCGTACCGTAATGGGCTTTTCAAAGCCAGTGTCTGTCCATCTCAGCAGAGTGGTTTCTACTACTGCCCTGTGTGTTACAGAGCTGAAACAACGCTGCAAATGTCAGCCAGAAGTCACAAAGTTGTCACATGGCTATAAAATGCCGTGTCCGCACAACGGCTGTCCTCTCCTGTGCATGGCCATGAGCTGCAGGACCTGCCCAAGCCCCAGAAACCGGCTGTTGGCTCGGCCGCTGTAGCCACGCTCCCCGGTGAGGACAGGCACTTCCGAGCGCTGTCACTCCGCCGGAGACACCGGCAGTGGCACACGTGGCAGGGGACCCCTGAGCCCCCGCTCCCGGCGCAGGGCTCCAGCCCCGTGGGGTTTCGGTGGTGCCAGGGAGCCCTGGCAGAGGCGGGTGCCACGCTCTCCCAGCAGCCAGTCCTGCTTCAAACCACACTGACTTCTGGTGTAGGCAAGTCATTGCGAGGACAACCCAACATTTTAAATCCAGTGTTTTCTTTGCACCTGCACAGTTTTTTTTACGTTTTATTCAGCATTTCCCTGCCCACACAGAAGGCTGTAAATACCAGCACGCTAATGAACTCGTATCATAATCATGACAGCCATTAACCACAGAGGGGTGTGACGTTCTGGGGCTGCTGTGCAAGCCTGTGCTCTGGGGAGCTACAGAACCTGCCGTGGTCTCCTCCTCGCTCCCAGCCTCTGCTCTCTGAGGCACAGGAAAAGTTCTCTGAAGTTGGGGTCCCGTACGGCAGTGCTGAGCCTCAGCCCTGCTGCCGACGGATTTGAAACATCCCAGAAAGCTCAGTCATTAAGTGAATGAACGAAAGATACTCTGCAGCTGCAGAGAAACCTTCCTGCTTTCCATACAAACTATTACACCTTCCACGCTGCCCTGACGCCTACAGCCAGCGTTGGCCAAGCGTTGGCCATGTCCCACTGACATTTCAAGCTTGGCAGGAACGAAAATCCACAGACAAAGTGGTGCGATTGCGGGAGGAATGGCAAGAATTCCAGAGCAGGAATGCCTTTGGAGACTGACTTTCCAGCAGCCACATCAAGCCCTCTACTACCCACGAGTGTGTGCATGTGATAGGGAAGGGGATGAGAGGAGAAAGAGGGGATGAGAGCTGTCCTTCAATTTCTCAACAGTTTCTTAACTTAAATCCTTCATTCTGGGCATAAGTACTAAATCAGGCTCAAGGAAGGGAAAACTTAATTAATCAGAGGTAGCTAAGTTCAAAGTGCGCCTGGGGTCAGCTTTATTACTATCCTTCACTGTGGAGGTACAGGGTTTATGGATAATCCCTGTCTGCTGCAGAATGACAACTATGTGGTGCCTGGTATTTTCTGGCAGGAACTAAATTTGAAGGTCTCCTTTCTTTCCACTCATCTTCGCAAAGCTTCATATTGTCACTGAAATATTACCGAGGGCCATATGTAGCACAAGGGTTTAAAATGCCTCGCGCAGCCCGGTGACACCGCGTACGAGCCCCGCGTCGCACCTTGCAGGATCCCCTCACTACGGCTTTTGAACGTGTGGGTCATGATCCCAGCGAAACTGAGAATTACTGGAGACGAGCAGGGGCTGCCTGGGACCGCGCTGAGGTCACAGGCCAAGGAAGCCCACTGTGACCCGCTTGTTTAATATCTCCACATCCACAAATCTACTGTTCAATCCAGGGAACTCAATCATCATAACAAAGACTTTATTATCTGTGTGGACAGAATCACTCAAAAACTTAAGCAATACCAACAGCTGGCAGTTACCTGATCAAATACCAGCAATGATAACGTCATCGAAAGCGGAACCAGGTCTTCGTGGACTACCTGCCCTGGCAGACACACCCTGCAAAGCTGACCAGATGCTTTGTACCAGTCTACTGACTCCCATAGTTTGATTCCTTCCACCTGATCTGACACGTGTTCCCTGACAATAGTGCTGATAACGAGCAGCCAGACACTTTTCTTGGGTACAGATGAGATAGCCACTGTTTCTGTGTTTGGAGAAGGGTGCACAGGAGGTTTCCGTGCCCAGCAGCATGTTTCTGTCGGGCTCGGGGAAGGAGGGCTCTCCTACAGCACATGCAGCAGATGAACTTGTTTCTGCCCCACAAACCCAGCTGCTACATTGGTGTTTGCCCTTATTCCCAGCTAGCAGCCGGCAGGCCAAGGTAGTTACTTCTTCAGTCCTGAAGATGCTTGGCTATGGATCATCCGCTCGGATCTGCGGAGTGCTTTGGCTGGGCTGAATGCTGGGTGTAGCTGCCAAGCTGGGAAAGTGCCCACCTCTGCCCCACGAGATTGACCTGAGCCTCGATTTAGAGAGCGGTGGGGGGATATGTCACCTGCTGGGTCACATTCGGGTTGATGCTGGAGCCTTGTGACACTGAGCTTGCTCATCCTACAAGGAAAGGCTGAGGGGCACGAGGGCTGTGTGTGCTTCAGAGTACGTACGTGAGAAAGACAAGAGTTGTTCAAGGTACAGGGCAGCGCTGGTGAAACAAGTGGCTAAAAACTGGCTGTGAATAGATTCAGACTTGAAAATCAGAAGAGGGCTTTCAACTATGAGAGAAGTGAAATCTGAGATTAGCCTTCCAGGAGGAGGGAGAACGGGGGAGAAAACCTCAATGATGTTAAGATAGAGAAAATATGTTTATGATATTCTAAAAACATGGTCATCAGTAACAGAGCAGATCTGGATCTGCTGAACAAAGAGGTCCCTTCTGGTCATATGGAAAACGGCCTGGCTGGTCTAATGACTTCCTAGGAGAGTCTCTCTGGCATGTACAGATGTATAGCCAGTTCTCAGACATCCTTCCTGGAGGTCTGGTGAAGAAGGACAAGTTGAGACAGAGGTATCCAGCATAACAGCTGCTCCCAACTACTGCAGCAGCCCTTGCTGGACAATCCAGGAGACTGCGGCCGCTTAGTCTGAGGCTCGATTAGCTCCCGTCTGTCCCACAGAGTCAGACAGGAACATGCATATGGGACAGAAAGAGCCACATTCCCGTCAGCCCCACAGCTGTCCGCCGACCTTGCTCGGCATCCAACTCCATCGGGTGAACGGGAGGAGCTGGCTGGTCCCTGGCCAGGAACGGGCAGGTGCACGGGGCTCCCAAGGGCTCCCCGCGGTGGGATCCATGCCAGAGCCCCGTCACCAGCGCCTTCCAGGGAAACATTTGTTGGACCCGGGATGGTGAGTTCTACCCCATGCCTAAACAGTAAAGCCAGCATTTAGTTCCTTCATCTCCACATGAAGTATCTCATTTCAATTTAATTTCACAGTTGTAATGGATTTTTCAAAAATATTCAAGAACATATTTACTTTCCAACATCTTATTTCCTTTCACATTTGAAAAAACTTTCTATCTAATCCCCCAAGTCATCCTACAGTCTGAATAATTTCAGGTTTTTAATCAATAGCTGTCAGACTTGTCAAATTACTTTAGGGACCACAAAGCAATTTTTAAACATTCATAAACCCTCGTAGAACAGTTAAGTGCACTGAATTTTAAAAGAAAGAGGAACTGAATAACACTGATCAAATAGGATTATATTCTGGAAAATTATAAATTAGTTTTTTATGAATCATCTCACAGTTACTTATCTAGTGTCAGACCTCTGCTGCTGTAGGAAGGAGATGTGACTGTTCACCTCTGGAGGAAGAAGCCTTTTCTCTTTTGCTTTTGAGCCTCCTAAGCAGGAGCAGGGTGCAATGCTTTTTTTTGTTGTTGTCCTTTATAAAAGCAGCATCGTTATCTCGCTAGCTACCTCGGGGTTCTCTCATCATCCTGCTGCCTGGGCCAGACGTGGCCAAGCTGCTGCTCCGAAGCTGCACAAATGTATCTTGGCTCCTGGCATCATTCCTAACCCAGTCTTTGCTTCCCAGCATGTTTCTGGCATGTGAATCTGTCTGACATGTCAGTTGAGAAATGAGGGTCAGTAAAAGTTCTCAATTTATTGGACATCTGTCCCCAACCACAGCTTCAGCCCTTTATGAGGATGATTTTCCATGTTGTGCTAAGTCAAACTATCAGTTGAATGTGGGACCCTGTGCTGCTGTTGCCTGTTCTGTGCTTGCTCTAGGAACAAAGAGATCAAGAACATGTGAAGAAGTCAAACATGTTTACACAGAAATTACTTTATACACAACAGTCCCACCTCATCATCGCGGTGTCTTTCTTAAATTTCAGGGACGTGGCCTGCATAGGGGAAAAAAACAGGGAGCTTCATAGCTACACCAAGAATGCTGGAAGTCTTCCAGGAAAAAGTACAGCTCAGATCAAAGATGGGATGAAGGATGATCAGAAGAAAGGAACGTTTTGGCTGGCCACATGCAGACTAACAAGACTGAACCCTCCACCCTCCTCCTTCCAGCTGAACTTACTCTTCCACTGCCTCAGAACCACCCCAAACATCCCTGCGCTCCTCCTGTTCCCATGTGAGCCTGTCTCCCTCCGTGGCATTTTAATGAGAAGAGCTGGGCACCTGCACGGAGCCCACGTGCATCCTCAGAGGCCACGAGGCCATAGTGAAGGAGGAGTTGAAGCCTGGGTGTGGCGATGGATGCACCGTGATGCCAAATCCCCATTCCTTGGCTACTGAAGGCAGGATGGAGCAGGACAGTGTGTTTTCTGGAGGAAGAGCTGCTGACAGGAGGGCTCACTGCTCGGGTAGGGGCACAGGAGCCAGGCAGGGCTGGCGGGGCTGTGCAGGACCATCCTGCCCGCTCCAGGCAGGGCACGGGGGGTGCAGGGGGCTGGGGACACGCGCTCTGCTGCAGTTCACGTCCAGTACAGACACGGCTGTGAACCAGAGCACAGGCCTCCCAGACTCCTTCACTGGCACGATTTACCTGACCCTGTGCCTTCCTTCAGCCCTGTTTGCCTCCCTGCCCTTCCCGGAGCTCCGGGACGCAGTCGGCACTGTCGGTGCTGCCAGTTACGCTTCCGATCCCGCAGACCGCTACTCAGTGAGCCATTAAATACATTCCCTGGCTATCTGCATCTGCTGCAGATGTCCTTTGCCAGAGACGTGCAGTTTTATCTGTAAAGCCTCTAAATACCAAACAATGACTGCTTTTAACCTTTACACTGGTTTCTGGTTCCCCAGAGGCCTCTTGCTGTTGCCATCTTAATCAGCGCAGTACTGACAGCAACAGGAGAGACCCGCCGTACACAGGCACGGTGCTGGGCACTGACAGCCCGCAGTTGCCGTACGCTTGCCCAGGCTCACACATCCCTGAGCAGGATATCCAGCAAACACAGATTCTGATATCCAGCTGACCTAGTTTTGGCAATGGTTCGATGTTTAAACCATCCCTCTGGAAGCTGAACCTGTCTCGGCTCTGGGAAGCCTTGTTCCTGGAGCCCAGGTGGCCAACATCTGCCCCAACGGCTTGCTCAGCCTTCAGCTGGGGTCTGCAAATAGTTAACACCAACAGCTCAGCGCAGGAGATGGGAAGGGAGAGTGTGTGAAGTGCCAGTTAGTCCCAGTTCAGAAGGAAATGTGGGATTTTTTATTAGATCTAAGGAAAAAAACTTTTACATTGAGGGTGGTGAGGCACTGGAACAGGTTGCCCAGAGAAGCTGTGGCTGCCCCATCCCTGGAAGTGTTCAAGGCCAGGTTGGATGAGGCTTTGGGCAACCTGGTGTAGAGGAGGGTGTCCCTGCCCACAGAAGGGGGTTGGAACTGGATGATCTTTGAGGTCCCTTCCAACCCAAACCATTCCTTGATTCTATGATTGTCTGACTGATTCACAGAGCTGCTTTTTTTGTAGTTCAAATTGAAGATGAAAAAATACTTCTCAATGAGAACGTTTCAGCAAGTTCAGATGTTTTTAAGGTTTACTTTGCGTTTCTTAATGAAGTGGTTTAGGTTTGTCAAGCTAGACTTTGGAAGTCTGTTATTCTTATTCAGCTTTCCCAATATTTAGCTCATTGCTAACTGTTTGCCCAGTGAACTAGGAAACCAAACATCCTCAAGCACACTGTCCTAACATACAGAAGCTCATAGAAACACATGTGCAATTACATGTATTGTATGTCCAGTTCAGCAGGAACGATGGAGCTAACTTTTCCTCTGAATTTAAATGCTTAACCCCCTGAATTATACTTGATAAGGATTCAAACATTTCATTACTTTGCATTATTAATAATAATAAAATAAGAGTGGTTTTTGTCATGAAATACCCTGCCCAGGGATTTGTTAAAGAACATTTAATTACAGGACTATTTCATTAAATGTAAAAATTAAACTATAGACACGAGGCTGTGATTTTGGAAAAAAAAAAAAGTAACAGTGAAAAGAGGCACTTACAGGGCACAAAAGAGAGTACAGAAAACACTCTAAAAGAAGCAGTGAAGAGCAATTAATCCTCATATTCAGAGAAAGGAACCTGCCCGGACCCCCCCCAGCAGAGTCCCAGCAGACATGGCATGGGCAGGACTGCCCTGGCCAGCCCAGGACCTGTGAGAAGGACAGGCCAGCACTCATGGGCACCACGCGGGCAAACGGGCCATGGTGGCCATGGCCCCTTGGCTCCCAGCTCACCCTTGGCACGGCCATCCTGAGGCCACACTGGTGCCCATGTGCCAGCTGTGCTGTGCCATGCTGTGCCATGCCATGCCATGCCATGCCATGCCATGCCATGCCATGCCGTGCCATGCCATGCCATGCCATGCCATGCCATGCCATGCCATGCTCTGCAAGGCCATGGCTCCTGTTCCTTCCAGCCCCTGCCCTGCAGCTCAGCCCTCTCCTCCCTGTAACTACAACCGAAGCCAAATTTAAAAGGACAGACTTCGAGGAGCTGTGGGTATCTCAGGAAAGCTGGGCCCAGCTCACCACATCTCAATAAAACAGCGTTACCTTTATGTGAAACAACCCAAAGTCCCTCACCATTTTCCATTTTTCCTTCACCTCTGGAGCTTTCCCGCACAAACAGCTGTCTGTTCCGTACGGGTTTGCTCAGCACACAGCAGCAACAGGCTGGGACCGCTATGCATGCACGGCTGTAATTCAAAGGATTAATTAATAAATAACATTAGTTACCACAGGGGCACTGCCGATATGGAAACTACTCAACTTAAAAATCACGAGACAGAGCAGTCTGAGCTTTCCCTCCCGTAAGAGACGCATGGACGGGTCGTACTGACAAAACCGGAGAGAAGCCAACTGAACAAAGCACTATCAAGCAGACACGAGGGGGAAAAATATCATCAAGTGGAGTAAGAAAGCTGAAACGACTACTTTGAACATGAATTTTGAATTGACTGCAGTGTCCTCAGTCTGTTTCACAACCAGCTGGGTGTATTTCCTTCCCCAGGAGGGTAAACCAGTGGCAGCGGCGAGGCAGGAGCTGCTGGTTGCCCGCTCCCAGCTCTGCCCGCCGGCAGGGGAAGGGCTGCGAGAGAGTCCCAGGGTTTGTTTTTCAACTGGTTGTGCTTATCTGTATTTGTGGAAGCATTTCAGAATCTCCGTCAGTGCCTCAGGGAGCCGTTCCGCAGGCTGAACGGACTGGGAGCTGGGAATGACTCGGGAACCAGCCGGAGCAGTTCAGCTCCTACGCGCAGAGGAGTGGGAGCAGATCAGATCCCACCTCGCTTCCGTCCCAAGGTGGGTGAAACAATATCAAACAGAAAACCTTACACCTATATGAACGCGTTGGGTTTCTCTTAACGCAGTCTCTACCTTTTCTTTCCAGAACATCCCCTGCCAATGCTTTTTTTTTTTTCTTTTCAAATAGTTGGTGCCGCTTCCAAACTCTGTTTGCGTTACTTCCAAAAGTGATAGTTCCTCTAATATGAAAAATAAAATCCACCCTGAATGAATGTTAACAACGGCCCCCAAACCATTTACTGTCGTGCTGGCGTAGTTATTGCTAAATATACCCAACAGCCATTTAATCCCTACCTGCCAGCTCCAGCCCCTCTCAGAGCCCAGCTGTGGGACTGGGACTAAATGGACCCCCCACCCAGCTGGGCTTCCGCGAACACTGGTGTTAATGGACAGAAACACCCTCTGCTTTCAAATCCCTAAGTGCTTGTCACAGCTGAGTGACTCCAGTCACCATCAGCCAGGCTTGCAGCTGTACCAGTAAATAAGATGGAAAAAACAGCCGTTTGCCTCCTAAAAGTTATATGCCTGTCATCGTCTTGGAAACGATGACTGAATAGACATCAGCACCTAAAGAGCACGACTGCATAACAATTGAGACACAATTTTTTAAACTCCACTGAAATGCTTAATGTCACAGGAAGCTTTCTAGGAGGAAAAGTGGAGAAATGCCATATAAACCGCTAAGATATGTGGACAGCCCAGCTGCTGAGGAGCGTGTTCTGGCACTGCACTGCCCAGAAATGAACAATGCTGGGGATGGGTCTTGGAAGTCCAAGACCACAGGAGTTATCCCGTATTACAGTTCCTCCCTCTCATTAAAATAATAAATCTGGTTTAGGAATACAGATCCATATAAATACCATGAGATCTGGCCTTAATACACTCAGCTTTATAATTAACACCAACTTGAGTGTCTATGAAGGCTAAGAGGTCTCTGGGGTTCTCCATCAGGGAATAAGTCTATTTAAGGCCCAGATCTACGGTGTGTTACAGCTGGGGCTCAGGGTCTCAGGGCTCCGACAGTTTGGTTCAAAAGGACTTTGAGGGGACCCTCTCACCATGCAGAGGGCACACACAAGCCCCAGCTCAGGTGATCAGCGAGGCTGCCAGGGCAGGGTAGAGCTGGAGCATCATTTCTAACCAGCTCTTGACTAAGCAGGAGGAAGAAGCAGAGATGGAAAATACCCTGAGGTTATAAGATGGTATTTAAAAAAAGAAGTTCCATTGAGAAACTACTGCTGGGATTTGATTTACTGCCATTCCCATTGGCATTTCTGGGAAATTTCCTCTTTATAAATAAAACATATTTTAAAATAAAAATGTCTTGCTTCTAGGTTTTTTGCTGCAACCTAGTGAGGAACACTGCACAGTATCTTTGCAGAAAATAAAGCCCAATTATCTAATAGGTCTCGGATCTGTGTTGCAATTGTAGCAATGGAGATCAGCGCCCCAAGCAACGGGAACTGTACAAATATATAAAATGAGCAAAGCCACAGAGACTCACCGTTTCAAACATAAACCGCTACAGTCATCCAGTCACTCCACTTTTGCCATCTGTGAAATGGGAATATAGTCTGTAGCTGCTACCTCGAAGAGTTGTTAGGAGGACTTATACAAGAGTAATTAGAAAATGTTATATATGTGTTAGACATTACTTTTCCAAGAGCATTTTCCTGGAAGCTGCTGGGAAGCCTGACTCACTTCATGGCCTTTGGCAAGATGCTTATCTTCTCTGTCCTTTCATTTATGTTTCCAGCCCAGTATCCCACAACAAGCTTCTAGCCTATCTAATACGGTATCCTGCCTCCAGCAGTAGCTAATGGCTGATGTTTCAAAGGAAGGCAATCTTGTTAACAGAGGGAAAATATAGTTCCTGACCCTTGAAGGCAGGCAGGCAGAGCCCTGAAACTTTTGATTTATTCTTCCTGCTGATGTTGGTTGCTTAGCTACAAATATTCTCAATGCTCATAAAAGGCTCTCTCCCTTACTCCTCCTCACCGCTGTGTTTTAAGTCCAGCCACAGTTTATTTTTCTTGAAACCTAGGTGATGAAATTTCATGTTGATGCTACATCTAAGATGTAGAATGCCCTGGTCCCTCTCCAGCGCCTGGGTAATTGACACAAACGGTGACAGGAGCAGAGGGGGCTCCATCCCACGCAGAGGAGACAAGTCACCCTCCAACACCGAAGATGGGCAAGAGCACCCAGCTCTGATGTAGGAACACTCTCAAAAAAGAAAACAGAAAGGAAAAAAAAGTAAGAAACAAGCCTGAAACAAACTGAACCTGTAGCTAAACCAGATGTGCCACCAGCTCGTTCCATGGACCCATCGAGCGTTCGAGGCAATGCCTCGAAATCTGGCGGATCTCTGGTGCTCAGCATCTGCCGACAGGCGGTGTGCGTAGTGGGAGGGTCTCAGGGTACAGCACCCGTCAGCAAATTAGGCTGGATGGGCTCAGCTGATCCAAGTCTGCCCTAAAAAGGGGCAAAACATCCTGAGCACATGACAACATCCCTCTCACCAGCCCGGACTGCCTGCAGAGCGTGGCACCAGCCTGCTCTGGTGCTGGGTTTCTCGTGGGGTTGCTGTAACAGGTGAGCGTTCATTGAACCTGGTCTGGCCACCGTCTCCACCTCCCACCCTGCACTGTGTTTATGTGAGGGACAGGAACTGGCCATCAACAGGTGATGTGAGTCAACAGGAAACAATGGTCCAGTCTCAGTCAGGGATAAATAAAATTACTGCAAAAACAATAACCTCGCAGAGCCACCCGTAGGAAAACAAAGAGAGCGGGTCTGGGTAGGAACGGCGGGACAATGGCTAGCACCAGCTGTGGGGACAGGGCAGGCAACAGAATTCAAAGGTGGCTTTTTTCCTGTCTGCTGAAATTAGAGAACAATGAGCAAAACCTCTCTCGGTAGGAAAGGGAAGTAGCTCAGCAGGAACACGCAGCCCTGGTGCCCGACTCCGCAGCCCTGCTGTGCCCAGGAGCAGCACAGGAGCCCAGGGGGCTGCGGGCAGGACCGGTCAGTGCTCCCATGCAACGAGTCCCTCGGACAAAACACCCACCTGCTGCTCTGGCCTCTCCCTGTTTACAAGGCAGATGCACCCTGCTGTGGGATCACCTCTGAAAAATGCTTTGGGATCTCTCACTTGAACACTGTTGGCAGAGGCATCAGAATTGCGTTGTGTTAATAAGGTTTTTGTGCTTCCCCTGCATTAACGACTCTCTACTTTGCATTTAGAAGTCGTGCACATACGTGCAGCTGCCTCTGTGTACATACAGACAAGTGAACACGACTTCCTACAGGAGGCTGGGGATGCTGCTGGAGCTCAGGGAGAAGAATGTTGGGTGATGAGACAATGCCATCAGTTTTTATAGGCCACGTGCAGGAGCCAAGAGCCATTTTTAACTCGTTTTGCTGTGGCACAGCCCCTTTAAAGCACTTAGGACTCCTTTAAAACCAGAGCTGAGCCACTCTGTTCCTGCTATGTACACGTGGAAATGAAGAAGCAGAGCTTAAGGCAAAGGCCTTTTGGTCCCCATGACCCCAAAGAGGGGCTCCTTGCAGTTTGTTCTTCAAGCCTCCAGTAGACCAGCAGCATCCAGCTCCTCCCGACCGAAACGGGAAGGGAGATATTAGGGGAGCCCAAAATTACTGGAGAGGAAGCAAGAGGTGAGCGCAGAGAACTGTTCGTGCTGTCACGTTCTGACAACTAAAAGCTGGAGCAACTGGAACAGTAAAAAGCATCTTTTGGGCTAACAGTGCCTCGGGTTTGGTGAGCAGGTAACAGAGGAGACAGCAGTGCTGGGAGCCAACGGTCTCTTTATCAAACTTGTGTTTTAACTAACAACCTTGCAACGATGCCAAGAGAGAACCAGAAAGCTCCCAGTCAGCACCACATCGCAATCAGTGATTAATTTGTTGCACCATGCTTTGCTTGCTGTACATGACAGAGCTCATCAATTCTCATTTTTATTGATGTTGTCCTGGCCGAGGGGCCGTGCTGGAAAAGGCTGGCTTGTGCCACCGGCGGCCTGGGCAGCCACCCGGGCACGGTCAGGGAAGCGTGAGCAGCCTGAACCATCGGAGCCATCTGACTGGGGATAACCCCGATTTACCAAGGGCCAGGCTCGGGATCGGGCTCGCTCCGTGCCCACAGCCGCACACGGAGGAGGTGCCACTGTTGGCTCGGCGCGGCGGCTCTGTCCCGGCCGCAAGCTGTGGCACCGCGGCAGCCTGACTCGGAGCACTCTTCGCTCCGCCTCGCCACCCGGCTCCCGAAAGGAACTACCAATTTCCCTGAGGACAGCCTCCGGAGCTGCACGAGGCCGAGTCCGGGGCACTCTACAGACAGAAACGAGGGTCCCTGTTAGGGCAGTTACACACGTTGGCCGGGAGAGCCCCGCTCGCGCACGGGAGGCAGCTCTGACCTTTCACTCTTGGCACGGTCCATGTAAATTAACGCCCCCGGTTCTACTCGTGCCCACTGTTACAAGCCTCGCTGAGGACCACAGGCTCATCAGGCTCTGGCTGCTCCCCTCACTATTTTATCTGCTCTCTTAGATCACTTTTCCCGAGATGCTGAGCACCTTTCCCAGACTCCAGCAGGAGAGCTTGCTAAAGCGTGCGGCCGGCCGTTCTCCGACTCGCAGGGATGGAAGGGGCGATGTAAGAGCAAAGAGCACTAACAGGGGACTGGAAGATGAGAAATGTGCTGTTGGGATGAAAAATACTGGGAAACGCTCCGCAGTGTGACCATCAGCCCTGCAAGCGGAAAGACTGGTTGGAATCTCTCTGCTGGAGAGATTCTTCTTCTTTCTGCTCTCTCCCACGGGACGGCACCAGCACATGCACCGCAATGTGCAACCCCTTCCAGAACGTCCCCGTCCCCGGTCAATCACATTGCAGGATATGACAAACTGCTTAGAGGCTTTGTTAAAGCCTTTTTATCGTTTTATCGGTCTAATTCTTGTTTTTATTGTCTTTGCTGTAAATCTACTGGCTGCAGCCCAGTCTGCATCCTGCTCCTTACTGGGAAAGGGAGTGGGCGAGACCCTCCCATCGCAGCAGGGCAGAGGCTGCTGCTTCTCGCTGCAATGGTCACAGCAAACACAGAGCATCTCCAGTGCCACCAGCAAGGTCCTACCCAGACCGCTGACCCCAGCAGCCCCACCTGCCGCTGCTGGGACACAAACTGGTGCCCAGCTGGGGCTCGTTACCCTTTCCCATTAATGGGCATTGGTATTACTACAGTCAAGGGGATAGCGTGCGGAAAAAGACATGAAGGCTTTGGTTAAAAAAAAATAAACCAGAAAATTCTTATGTGGTGAAGGGGTGGAAGAAGGAACCAGTGCTGCAGGAAGGGAGAACCTCTTGGAACAAGTCTTCAGCGATGAAAAATGAATAAGTCTGTATATCTAACACAGTCACTGGCAGCTGAGGCCCAGCATTTAACACAACTCCAGCAGACATCAATGACCCAACAAGTCTTAAAAAATGGGTCTCAAGTACCTAAAATTGGGACTGAACAAATCGGTGCCTTTACATTTTGCTATCCCAAGTGATACAACTTCAAGATCTTTCAATGGCTCTTCTCAACACAAGTGACAATTGTATCTCATGTCATTAAATGTGCCATCAAATTGCAGGTCTCTGCAATGGTGAAAGCCAAAGAGAAGCGAAGAAGGGGGGATGTTCCCCTACAATACCCAGTGGAGCCGAGGGAGCCTTTTACATACAAAGAGGTGTTATTCCTGTCACTTTCAGCAGAAGGAAACTCACAAAACTACTGAGTGCTTTCTCATCCCACCCACTATCTTCCCAGCTTCCCAAATATGCACCTTAGGGCTGCAAAAGCCCAGAAAGTGCTGCGATAAAACCCCAGACAGGCGCAGGGCACAGCTCGGACCGGGAGCGAAGGGAGCACCACGCACTGGGGGCACCGGGGCAGCCACAGCTCCTGACAAACCGAGGCTCCGTTCGCATCTCCCTGTCCTATTACTGCCACTAACGAGGCCACAGGAGGTGGCTCGGCCTCACAAAAGTCTAGGTTGTTTTCACAAACCCCATGGCAGCTCTTTTCTCCCAGGCACCGCGATCTCCCGCTAACTGCGGCGCGGTGGGCAGAAGGATGGTGGCAGGAGCCCAGGCAGCGCGGTGCAGCGCTGCGCGGCGCGAACACGCCGCGAGGCCATGTGTTCTGCTGGCTGGGTCTCTGCAAAGATCATCCAGACCCAACCCCGATCATCTGTGCTCCTCAAAGGAAGATGACTGAAATGATGGCTGGGAATCAACAGGCAGCGAGGAGAGTCATGTCAGTTTACCTCTGAACGTTAACGTGACTATTAATTACTATCTGCTACATCGAGCTACATCTTAATGAGAACAAATACAGCTGCAGCCCCGACCTTTTCTCCCTCACTGCACGTCCTTCCCTGCCGCCCTTCCTGCGGCCACGGTCCCTGGCCCCGGCTGGGGCAGATGCTCAGCATCGCTCGGGGCAGCCCACCAGCTGTCTCCAGCCCACCCGTCTGAATAAAGCTCATCTTAACATCAGAGTTCACTGCTTTAGTTATCCTCAGGTGTTCTGAGATGTACACATCATTATAAATATACTTCATTTTCAAACTGTGATTATTATTTGCTGCATTTATTGAATAGCGAACGGGTAAGAGAGATTCTGCTGCTGTTGAAGACGTTGCGAGCGATGCTGGTCACCCTGCTACTTTTGGGCAAAAAGAGATGGGAGGGAGGAAGAGTGTCTGAAGCTTAATAAGGACGCAAATGCTCGCCAGACTTTAATTTGAAATACTTTCTTTCTTTCCTTTTCAACAATATCCTTTTCCGCTGGGCTCTGAAAAGAGCGGAGCTGGACAATTGTGCGGGAAGCTGGGAGAGACTAACAATAGAGGAGGAGTGGAGAGGGGAGTGAAACCAGCCTATCTCCTTCTACTCAAAATGAAACGTGAAAGGAAACAAATTGCATAAAGGATGACTAACAAAGACAGCTTTAAAAATCATTTCAGGGTTAGTCTTTTCAAGTTCCCAGCAGGGACGTCAGGAAAGGACATTCAGTTTCACACATTACATAAGTTTTAGTACATCTCCCTTTAAAGTTAGCTCTGCTGTACTCTTCCCACGTACACAGCCGCCTACACGCACTCGGGACTGCTTGCAAACACACCCTACCCCTGTCCACAGCCAATTCTTTTTTTACGACCATACAGAACTTCTACAACCACTTTGAGAAATCTGTTAATTCTACACACAGTGCTGTGGCCACCCCGGCGGCGGTGCGGGACCCGCTCACCGGTACGCTGCGCTCCCAAACCCCCGGACCTCTTCTGCAAGAGCATCAGGGCCCAGAGCAAGCGCCTTTCAAGCGAACCATTCCTACCACTTGGTTCCTGCCTCTTTCCTTCTCTCCCCACCAGTGCCTAGAGGAAGCGCGGAACGCTCCTTTCCTTGGCGGGTGATTGAACGCAGAGGTTGGCTACAGGCACAGCTGCCTCGACCCCCACAGGCTGATTTCACAGGAAACAGCACAAACATCTGCACCATCGAACCGACTGACAGACCTCGGGAGATCTCTGCTCAGAGCAATCCAACATTTGAAAATCCAACAGATTGCAAGATGCTGCAGCCCCAGCAGACCCCACCAGCTGAAACAACGCGCCGGAAAGTCTGTTTTCTCCGTATCTGCTCCCCGGCCCTTTTTAAAAAGCAGTGTATGGATTTTAAAGGTCCAGCTTTTCAAATCTGGATCATCGACTTCCAGAGCAAGCTCACGAAGGTGAGGGAAATACGTTGTCGCTGCAGTTCCATTGTAATTTGTCAAATCCTAGTGAACCACAGAAAAGAAAGGTAAGTGGAAAACTACCAGACACTTACCCAAGCCTCCACAGGACAGAAAAATAAGATCAGGATAGAAAGACAATTCTGAGGTCCCCTGGAAAAGTCAACTCCTCGGAGAGCAACGCGAGTCCATCCTCTGCTGCCCTGCCCTGGCCGGGGGTCGGCTCTGTTCAGTTTGTACGTCCGAGCCGGCTCCGAAACCGCGCGCGGGCTCCGGGACTGCGAGACTTCCTCTGCAGCTGATAGCGGGTTATTAAAGTAAACTGACTATTGCCCTTTGTGAGGGGAGGTGGAGGGGAGGGAAGCTCAGCCCCTTCCCTTCCTTTGTAATTCAAGCCCTTCCTTGAGGCTCACTGCTCTGGAGGAGAGGCATCTGCTCCCAGCCCCGGCCCTGCTGCCAAGGAGCTCACGCAGGTACTGGCTGCGATCCAGGCGGGAGAAACTGCACCGCGCTCCAAGTTTACATGACAAAGCAGCTCATCCCTAATTAAACTTCATCGAGCATTTTTCTTTCTCATACATAATTAGTGCAGTACAGCAAACACACAGGTAAGAAGCGAGCTTGCACGTAAGCGCAAGCTCCTCTCTCTGCACCTCTGATTAATTTTAAGATTTCCTCTTCATTTATTCAGTAACAGGCTCCCATCACTTCCAAAACGTTACGTATTCAGCATCCCTCCCAGGGACAGCCAGCCAGCTGGTGCTGCCGAAGGGTGGGCAGAGCTGGGTGGCTGCTGGTCATGTTAGCGGAGCGGACGTCGCTGCACCCTGCCCAAGACACACGGCTCCTGAAGCCTGGCACTGCGATGCCAACGTGCTTTCATGGGCGGCTGCACCGGGATGGGGCAGCTCGGATCTGTGTTACTTCCTGAAGGCAGTTAATCTTTAAAGCTGAAACCATAAATGCTGTCAGCTTAGCTTGCAGCGCCCTTCTATTGGTATTGGCAATTCACATTTTAAATTATAAACCAGTCCAGGCATATGGGAATACACCCACAATCCAGGTATACAGGAATTAATGGACATTCTCCTCCAATCCTCCCGAAATCTAAACTTTCACTATCAGCCATAACCAGTGTGATAAGAAACTCTAGTCCCTGACAGCGACATATGTCTCTCATCTCCACTGTGTTTCAATATTAGAGTACTCCACAATGACCTGGTAAGCAGCCTCAATCCAACAGATATTACTTCATCAATGAGAAAATTCTGGCACATTACAAAAACAAAAGAAAAAAAACCCTGAATATTTCGTTCAAGTTCCCACAACTTCCTGGTCCTCCCTCCCCTCTTTCCCCAAACATCCTCCTCGAGGCAGTGGTTTTTGCTCCTTTCTGACAGCAAATGTTTAGATTCGCTGCTCTGGTGATGACCACAAACAGTGGGGACAGTCAGATTATCTACTTCAGCTGTTCGTACCGTTCCCTGAGCTCATGAGAAAGGGAACTGAGAGCATCTGCTGTGAGCCAGGGCTCGTTGTGCTTCGGGAGAGCACTGAGCACGGACTCGCTATTCTTCTCGATGTGTTTTTATGGGGAGAAGCAAGCAGAAGGGCAGAACTGCAAGGATGTTTTCATTGTGTCCCTGCTCAGTGTCCCAACCTTTGCTAACAGCTTGCCTGTGACTTGTGAGCCACCACAACACGTGTTTCACCATCACTCCCATGCAAAGAGCATCTTTCTCATCGCCCAAGTGCACTTTGCACAGCTGGCTCTCGGGGCACGCACTCCTTTCAGCCTGGATCACTTTTCCCCTGAACTCAGTTCTTCCTGCACCAGGAGTCATGCTATTGCCAAAACTGAGCGACAAGAATGAAACCCTTTTCTCAACACCCGTGGTGAAGCATGTGCCTGGTGTCTGCGGGCCAAATGCCACTTCCACTGAAGTCAATGTTCTCATGGATTTAGCAGGAGCAGAATTCAACTATGACGCACCTGTTGCGGGTAACCGCAAGCCTCCCGTTTCCTGGGATCCCTTCCTTGCTCACACCGACTCTGGGATGGCTGTGCTATCAAACTGGCACACAGGCACGTCAGAACTCAGCTTAACTTATGGCCTTAGGGCACTACTAGTAGGTAAATATTAAATGACACAATTAAAACATGGACAGTCTAAGCTGAGACTGGTAAAAAAGAACAGCTCAGCAAACAAAAACCCCCCGAAGTATGCATGTCTGTATCGTTACAGGACACAAGGAGCTGGCTTTTCTTCTGTATTACACTGGTACAAGTTGAACTAATAGACTCATTTATTCCCTATATACATGGGCATATTAAAATAAGAACTGACCCAGCATCGAATATTCCCTGTCTTAGGAGTTATTCCCAGCTGCTAGTAACGCAGAAGGTCCATGAGAGCCTGGGAGAATGTATCCATACACACGCTTATCTCCTCATTTCAGACCATTCATCATTCCTTGCCTGGAAGCAACAGTTAATTTACAATAACTCAATGTCAAGATGGCAGTTTAAAATCCTCTTGAGGATTGCCCTCGGAGAAGATTTTGTCCCGGCTCTCCTTAGCCACTGCGGCTTCAGCTGAGCCTCTTTTGAAGTCACTTAGTTTTAGAGCATGATAGGAATAAAGAAAGAGAGAAGACCTGCTAGGCTGTAGCTAGTGCACATCCAAAACCATCTCTCCAGTGCATTCTTTCGGGATTTCAGTAGTCACAGAAATTAGAGAGAAAAAGGAAGAATATGGGCAGTCAGAAAACCCTGCATGCAATGGAGATTATTTCCTAGGGTTTATTGTTTTGTCCAGATATAGATTTAAATAACACGACTTCTGCACAGAGTAGGAAATACTTCCAATTTAGAGTGGAGAGGAAGGTGCCCCTCAGCTAACATCAACAGATTGGACCTTCCTGAAAAGGTCACGTCACAAGCAGACCTCCAGCCCTCCAAACCTTCCCAACAGCAGCCCAGACAAAACCCATGGGAAGGACCCTCTGAGCACAGCCAACTACGGACTGAGGCTCCATACCCCCTTCTCCCCTCTTCTCTCTCTTACATTTGTTTGGACTCAGCTTTATCTTCTCATTTTGAGGACTTTGCTCACCACATTTTACTAGCATGGATGGCCCCCTCTTTTTATCAAGGACAATCCGCATCTAATATTTTGGAAATCAGTTATTTACAAATCTTCAGGTAGCGCTGCAGACAATGGCTGACATGTCAGCTATGGAAATCAGAAGGTGTCTAAAGAGGGTGTTTACAAGCAGAACGCTGCTAAAAGTCTGCCTTGGTTGCAGATAACAAGGCTGAGACAATGACAGATTTCCTTCCCCTCGCAGCCAAGAGCAGCTCCCTCTGATTGGCTTCGCCGTGTTTATCCAGGATGCTGGGAGAGAGCAGGCACCAAATATGCAATTAATTGGCAGTTTGCAAGAGCATATTGCCTAAAGATAAACAGAGTGGGTGATCGTGTCGTATGTAAAATGGCTGAGTGCTGCAGATGTAGTGTTGACCCAGTTTAAAAAAAAAAAGAAGAGGGTTTTTTTTTGTTCTCTTGCAAAATAATTGTATTCAAATGAATACTTTTTTTGCGCGGTCCCTCTGGCCTTTGAATGTTTTGTGTATGCAAGCCATTCCAGGCTCTTCCTTAATCTGGAAGTACTTAGTGAATTAAGAATTTGCTGAAAACTTTTACTGCTGACATCAGTGGAGCGTTTCACCAGCGGAAAATGTGCTGTGCAGGAGCAGACAAGTACGTTGCGATACGGCGTTAATGGCCTCTACTCCTCACAGCGGGTGTTTTGCCAGCAGGAACAGACCAGACTGCCGGGTCTGAGTCGAACTGGAAATCCGGCGACGCGAAAAGGAACAAACTCCCTGGGACAGACACAGGTGCGTGGAGGAGATGAGGTCTGGAAGACTAGAGAGGAGGAACAGTTACTCAGGGAGGACCTGGGGCAGGGACGGGGGAATGGCTGGTGCTCGGGACATGGAGAGTGCTGTGGGTGGATGGGACAGGCTACAGCTTCTGAACACAGGATTGTCAGGCACAAAGATGACATAAAACCCAGAGTCAGGTAAGGAAATAAAGAAAATGGTAAGGGAGAAGACTGAATGCTACTTGGGAGCTCAGGATACACACTGTGGAAAATAGGTTGAGGCTGGAAGGGGAAGAGGAAAGGCAAGTGAAACGGGACAGTGGACAGGCTGAGCAGCTTGAGAGCCTTCAGAAGGGCTATCTGTGACACGATCAGAGCGGCCGCACAAACTGGTGGATCAAGTGAGAGACACAAATGCTAAACAGAAAAGCTCTCTGTTTCAGGAGAAGGGAAGTCCTCACTGTAGACTTTCAGATGTAACATTCTGCAGAACAAAACAGAGACCAGCACAGCCACCAGGCACCGCAGCAACCAGGCGATGGAAATCAATGACCTCACAGGACAAAAGGACACTCGCCTCCCTCCTTTTTTATATCCAGTGCTATAAAACTAAAGACTAAGGCATGTGACGAATCTCTCACTTCATTTTCCTGAGACCACACTGACATTACCAGCACTGCTCAGACCGGGCAGGAAAACAAGTCATGACCTGGCAACTTCTGTGCGAGGGACAATGCACAGAGATGGTATCTGGCCCGACCAACGCAGCGACTGCAAAAACGCCTTTACAGGAATTACTGATCCCATGGAGAGATTTTTACAGCGTGCTTTGACTTGTTGTTTTGGTTAATACTTTCCCTTTGCCCTCAGCCTGGGCTGCCAGCTGAGAGTGGGGAGTTTCATGTGCACGTCACACTCCACAGACAACGTCCTTCCTTCTGCTATGCCAAGGTGACTCCAGCCGAATTCTCCAGGCAGGGCTCAGCCCAGGTTCCCTCTGAATTCCCCTGAAGGCCAGACCTTAACCCCATGCCATGGAGTTTGGTGTTCCAGAAGCGTGGCAAAAATTCAGCAGCGTTTTAAAAAATCTTTTGCTTTTAGATCAAAGTTTCTGTATGTGGGTACCTAAAATTAGCTAGCAAAATAAGTGACATTTGATTCAGAGATGCAGAACTTCCATTGATTTTAATGGATTCAGCATCCCAGAAAAGTAGGCCACTTATTTATGTACCTACATAAACATTTGCATGCCTACCTTGAAGGAGCCAACTTTGTAAACGATGACCTTATGTTTTAAAAATCATGAGACAACTCTGCACGCACCAGTCTGTTATTCCCTTCACTTCTGTCAGTGAGTCTCATTCCAGAGGCAGATTTAAGCTGCAAAATGTGCCTCTCCAGTTTCTTGCAATAAGGTCTCCTCTATTCAGCAGAACACTTTGGCACAAGCTCAACGTCTTCCTGAAGAGAAGCACTTCGGTGCATCAGAGAGCTTTCTCGTACCCCTTCGCTTGAGACGGGGAACGAATCTCTGTCTCCCCACGGAAAATTTCGGATCCTGATGGGAATGGCTCAGCAGCCTTGATGCCTGTTTCTGCCTCATCCATCACTTTCCCCCAGGAACATCTCATGGTACTCAGTCCTTCCAAGCACAGCGAGCTGAGCAGCCCTGGCTAAACCGCGTGGTGCCCTGCCGCGAGCGGGGCTCTGGGGAGCGCCGGGGGGCACCGGACCAGCATGTGCCAGGAGGGAACGGGGCCATCAAGGAGCAGCAGGACATGGAGCAAGAGGTGCTCCTGGGGAGGGCAGCTGTAAAGGGAGGTGGTTGAGTCCCCATCCCTGGATGTGTTTAAGAATAGGGTGGATGAACTACTTAAGGATATGGTTTAATGGGGATTAGGGACAGTTGGACTCGATGATCTCTAAGGTCTTTTCCAACCTAGAAATCTATGAAATCTGTGAAAGCAACCAGGCACCATCCTTTTGCTAAGGCACACCAGAGGAACTCCTTAACCTCCGATTTATCTTGCGACTTATCTATTTTAATCTTGTGCAACGGAACGGCTATCAGCGGCCTGCCGTTGGGCTGCTTAAGGAAATAGCTGTATAATTCAGCTCTGATTGTTTAAAGCACTTGGCAGGAAACAATAGATAAAAACTGACAGGACTTTCACAGTTAAAAATACAAACTAATGAAGTGAAATACCGCTCAGAGAAATATTGTGACGGGTATCCGCAGATTCAAAGGAAGGAAAAGAAGTGGCAGGGGAGATTCTGCACTGCAGCCCCTCAGTCTTGACTTTGAGGAAAAGTCATCAGCTCTTCCTTCTCTCTGTCTACTCCTCTGCCACGCTGGTTTGGTTACACAGCACCCTATGCAAGTTTGTAAAATGACACTAGTTAAAAAAATTCCCGGAGAGGAACCCCAACGAGGTTAGCTCCAATCTGCCACACGTTCGCATCCCCACGGCTGTCAGTAGCAGTTCACCTGCAGAAGGACAAGGACCACTGAAGGGAAGTGAGGGGGAAAACCCTGAACTCGGACAACACACAAGCAGCATCGAGGCTCCAGCACGAGCGTTTGCACGCAGGTGCGTCCACAGCGACGTACCCAGCCCAGGCACGGGGCACTCCGACCGTTCAACACCCCTAAAGGCAATTGCTGGATATTGAACCTGGGTAGAAAGAGTCCCTGTCGCTGCGGACAGCTAAGGGCACTTTTTATTTTCCTTTATCTTACAAATTGCAGCTCAGAGTCTGAATTATTCAAAGCAGACTCCACCGACAGCTCCTTGAAGCAGAGGGGCACACAGACACACAGATGGTGGCTGCAGTTTTCCCCCACGCACGGAGTATCCCAACTCCCAAGTGTGTTTAACTGGACAATTAGTGCAATTTGTTAAGCAGGCAGAAGGCAGCAGGTGGAGCACACCGTGCTGTGCACGCAGAGGGCCTCGGTACAGGGCCCCTCTCGTCTTTGTGTCTTCAGGACAGAGGATGCTGCAGACAGGCAGCAGCCAACTGCCCTGGCCATGAGCACAGTCTACAGGATATATCGGTTTGATTAGTTGTGGTCTCACCCCCTGGCTCAGCCAAAATGACATTGGAGGCCCCAAAGAAACTAATGATCAAAAGCTCTAGTGAGGAGGACTCCCCTGTGGTCTGTGTTACCGTAGGCACGATCAGATGGTCTTGGTGTGCTGCAAGGAGGTTCTATGCACAGGAGTAGGATCAATAACTCGACGACATATATGGACACTGTTGACTGTGATACAGTCCTTGGCAATCCCTAACATGCAGCAATGCTGCTGGCTCTCTGGCCACCCTCCATGCTACCAGCCTCCCTTGTGCCTTGACCACATGGAGAGAGCGAGATGTAAGGGTGCAGCTTTCCCAAAAAATCATGTGCAAACAGAGCAGCTGGACTTTGAGGGAAGTTAAACACTATTAACTAATTTGGTTTCCATGGTGAAGGACTGCAGTTTCACTTACTCTTGGAAGAATGGGAAGTTTTGATCTTCTGGCCCCAGGTAAAAGCGTAAGGAAACTACATCTGGTTGGGAGTGGAGACTACTTACTTGTAGAAACTAAAAAAAAAAACATTAAGCAGCAAAGTGGTGCAGATATAGTGGAGTGCTGCCTGAGTCAAAGCCAGCGTAATGCACCCTGGCCAAATTTTTGTTACTACCTGTCCAACTTTTTCATACAACTCAATAAAGAAGACCTTGACCTGCAGTGGGGCTTGTGCTCCAGCAGCTCTGAGGAAAAGAAAGAGGCAAATCCCTCAAAAGGCAGGAGGATGAGATGGTGCCTGTGCACAGGGGCAGCACAAGCCCCGGGCAGGGCTCAACGTCCACTTAAACCCACCACTGACCCCCTCATGCCATTCCCTCTCTCCCACTGGGCAGATCCACCAGATCCACATGAGCCCTTGGCACAGGAGTGAGTTTATCTGCTCTGCACAAACCCAGAGAGGGAACGTTTTTCAAAGCAGGTGTTTCTGCTCCTCACAATCCCCTCCAGCATCGGGATACTGCATCCCTCAATAGTGCAAGCTAAAGCTGTTCAAGTGAACGTGAGACGGTGCCAAACTCCGTATTTCTAATGGGAGCTGACACTGCCAGCACTGAAAATCAGATGGGAAGAAGTCCTCAGACAAGGAGACTAATTAAAAAATAGAGCTTAAAAGATTTAAAAAACTAAAAATGGAAACCATCTTCATCCCAAAAATAAAACACACACAAAAATCTTTACTTTTATACAAGTCAGAGTTAATTTAAAAACAAGGAAATACTCTGAAGGTCACACGGATCTTTCGCACGTATCCACACACCTGAAAGTCAGGGCCCTGTTTTCAAACTCCACTTGAAATTTTAAAGTTTTCAGATGTTTCTGAACGGATTAAACTAGAGCTTCACAGGAAAAGGCAAACAGGGGCAATGGGATCTGATCAAACACCATCTTCTAAACGGTAAGAGGGAAGAGTGCTGCCGGCAGCCGCAGGAAAGACACCACGAGCTCTCCCTTTGAAAGGGCTGCCCCTCTCCCCTGCCCAGGCTGCTGCACCCCAGGCACAAATGGTTTTGGAACTGGGTGTCACTACCTACATCCAGCCTCCAAAGGAGAAATGTCTGGTGTGCTCTGGGGCTGGTACAGCCCGGCCCCGCAGGAGGACTCCACCAGTACAAACTTTCTCACCAGGGAATGTCACTGGTGGTGTCTTTCAGTGCATTATTCTCTTCGGGTTAAATGTAACTTATGAACCATTCACCGAAGAAAACTTCTTCAAGTGAGAACAGTAGCAGGCTCTTAGTTTGACACTGTTGTTACCACACCACTGCACAGACTAAAGAAACAGTAACAATTATAGTAACCAAAAGTTTAAAAATATCTCTATGCATATTTCACTATGTCAGAGAGATTTGGTTGCTTACCTCTAAAATCGGGTGGAAAAAAGTCTTAATAATTTGTTTTTGCTATTTTAATTGAACACATAGGAGGCTTTTGCTGTCTCTACCTATTCCACGACCTCATTTCAAAACATTTGTCAACTTTTTCATTACACAGAAAGGGGAAAAACAGAAGGAGGGAAGGAAATAAAATCATTTGACTAGTGAAAACTCGAAGCATGTCAAAGTTATAAAGTATGATTTTATGAAAATGAGGGATGTTGCTAGTATGGACGCGAATCAGGGTAGGTTCTGGAAAGCTGAACAACTCTCACAGCAGGTACCACACACGCCACCCTTCCAGCCTACCTCGAATCTGCCTATAGCAACTCCAGCTTCCCACATGCAATTCCTTCCAGCCTCGGCCGGTGCTGCCCCTGCCCCGGCTCTGAGCGCCGGCACACCGCGGCTCTGCCGCTGACACCGTCCCGGTGCTCCAGCCAAGACGAGCATCGCAGGAGAGCAACTCTCGGACACAGTGTTGGAAGCCTGCAAACAACCTGCATGTGCAGTTGGGTGAATCGCAGCTTGCAGCAGTCCATAAAGACCTCCGTGTCTATTGTGACTATCATTAATCTCTCAAATACATCCCCCAAATCAAATTTTCAAAGGCCCCTGACTGCATCCAAGCCGTGCCAGTGCTCCTGGGTCACCGAGGTATTAATGCTTTGAACCTGATGCTCCTGGATTCAATGGCAAAGCTCCCGCTGACTCGAAGGGCAGAGGAACGGGCTGCAGAAGGCACGGACGTAGCTCGAGTTTCCTGGCTGAATTGTGCTGCCAGCGGCTCTGCTGTCACGAAGGGGGACTGTCTGTCACCTGGGGAATACCAGAGGCTGTTTGCTGGAAAGGAGCTCAGCAGCTGGGAGGGGTCAGGGGCACATGAGTTTCTATGCTGATGTGCAAAAGCAGTAGCAGTAGTAACAGGCCACGAGAGGGTACGAAGGGAAGATGCCAGTATATGCTTTCCCTGAGCAGCCTGTGCCTCCTATCGCGTCAGCCCATCACCCTTCACGTTTGCAAAGCACTCGGGATGCACAAGGAGCGGGCTGAGAGCAGCCCCGCGGCGTGACGGTGGCCACAATGAGACGGAGGCACTTTGTTGAGTCAGGTGGTGGGTCAGACTCTGGTGGACGCGAGACAGCGGCTGGTAGGAGCTAAGCTGGACATGCCAGCGACAAGGACTGGCAGCGACAGAAGCCACTCAGTCACCGTTAACCTCCTCTCGGTGTTGCAGGCTCAGAGAAGGGCCATGGGAGGTACGTGACCAAGCTCTACTGTGATTTCCCCATGGGAGCTCAGAAATGCCTGGGTTTTTTGTGTTGTTCCAAATTTAACCCGTCAAGTCTTTTTTTTTTTAAAAAAAAGTTCATAAAAATATATCCCCATATGACACAGAAGACCAAAACTACACAGAGTTAACCCCAGAGCCTGTCTCATGAACGTAGTATCTTCCCAGTAACTTGGCATAAGCACAGAGTTTTACTGCAGTTACCATAACAGAATCCCTCACTATTGTGTCCTCTGGATGTCATTAATAAATAATAAATAAAACCACTGAGAAAGTGGGAGAAAAAACATACCTCCAATTTTTTGGAGCACATTGAGCTGCCAGTAGCAGTGACGGGCACGAAAGGAAAAGTCTAATGGGACAAACTCTGGGGAACACCAGCTTTGCAGCAGTGTCACGGGGACAGGTAAAAAGGACAGATGAACCTGTAAGCACGGGCAGTGCCTGCTGGCTGCCCCCGGGTGGAAAAACCAGCAGCAAAGTGGGCAGCAGCACCGGGCACCCCAGCAGAATGGAAAACAAAGCACTGCGTTACAATGGCAGCACCAACATTTGCCAGAGGTGGTCAATACATTTTTGCTGTCAGCTCTTGGGAGGTTTCTTTTAACATGGTTTAATTGGGTTTTAGCACTGGGGAAAGCCCTGGAGAGAGATAACTTGTGCTTAGTCACAGAAGAGTTACGAGCAGGGACAGTGGTAACGTCCCTCTCCGCACGGTCAACGTACAAACCAGTTCTGTCCTCCCTCTCTGCTGCCTGACCGGGCTAGATCCAGGAGTCAATCCCCCCTTTTCTTTTCCTCTTTTGTTCAATACACAGAATTGTCCATCCCAAAAGTTCCTCTTCCCACGCACTGTTAGCAGCGGGTGAGATGGGCGGGTGGTGTCACCAACCGGTGGCACAGGAAAGCTGCTGGGCCTGAAGAAACTGCCTGGACCTGCCTCTTCCTCCCTCGTGGCCATTCACAACCTGACCAGACACGCCTCATTCTCTGTCTCCCCTCCACCCCTCCGCATCCCTAAGGGCCACGGCATGCACTCCAGCTCTTCTCAACCACACTAATTCAAACATCTTCCCACGGCTGCGGGGCTCAGAGGACAAGTTTTGACCCCCACCCTACCTGCACTGCTCCGGAGTCAGCTCATCCCACCCCGAGCTAGAGAGAAGCCCCACATCCCAGCTAACTCCACCAACATCTTAAGGAGTAAATAAATAACAGGCATTCAGTCGTTTCCACAGATTTCTCTCCTAACCCCTGCCCTTTCTCAGCTGTTTTATACTCACCCCGACTCCCAGTTGTCAGAAGGAAGGAAAGAACAAAAATAAACAGCACGAGGAATTCCTTTCTTTAAAGACGATTGGCAAACCACTCTCAAAACAGATGCTTGAATATTAACCAGAAAAGAAAAAAATCCAAACTCAAAATATAGGCAAGTCAAACACACCCCGTCGATGGGAGGAAAATGTCTCCATCATCCTTTACCAGGTTAACAATATTCCCTCGTGTGCCAGGCCAGCCAGAGCACAGCGAGGGAAAGTGAGTTGCTCTTCATTTCCCAAACACTTCTTAAACTACGGAAGATTCAAATCCATCGTCTCAAACATGGCTTCAACCACTTCTCTGCCTCTTCTGCCCTGCCTCTAAGAACCTCAGTCTGTCGGAGCTTCCTTGCAGGAATTTTCCTTGTTTTACAAAGGGTTATTCTGGAGAAACGCGCAGCCCCACGTGCAGAAACAAAAGGGTTATTTTCACCCCCACACGTATAACGGTCAAGGAATTTCTTTAGTTTACTGAAGCCTGAGGTGGGATTTCAAAATGTGTCAGATCTTTCCAAGATCCCACTCCCGTTCCCACTCCCTACCCCACCCTTTGCTCTTCAGAAAGTGGAAGTGAGAGTGGAAGAAATCTGCTTCACATCAGTTTTTCTGAGCTTGGCTTGCGGGAAGGGTTTTATTTCTTAGAGGATGAGCCTGTTTATTGGCTGGGGATATTTCTAGTGCGTTTATTTTTTGTTGCTGTGAATTTGGATTAGAGGCATCTCCTTCCTCCTGACAGTTGCTGGCAGCATGCTGCAAAAATATGATTAATTAAAGTGTGACTATGAATCCACTCAGAGGCTTAGACTTTTCCTCCTCTAACATTAAGTAGAGAAAGGGCCATTTAACAAAGTTCAGATCTTGAAGCAGATTTCAAAGTACACTGCAGTTTAGCTCAGCACGACTAAGAGGTTCAACCTTCAACATTAAAAGCTAGGAGCCCTTGGAGAGAAGAGACTTCTGCTTCTGGTTCAATCTCCAATATAGAAATAAATAAAGAAGACAAACAACCAAGCCATGCTCAAAAAGGACTTCAGCAGCACAGCAGAAATACACTGGTCACCTGAGGGGCTCCCTCTTCGCCTACGTGACATTTTTACCTTTGTAGAGAGTTCAACCATCGAATACATGCAGTCCTGTTGCACTGAGATTTTAGATTAAAACAACACATTTTGGCTCTTGCTCTGCAAGAAGCCACTGGAAATCCTGGAAGACCTTCAAAAATGAGCAGTATAGTACTTGCAAAAAAGACACAACTTTACTCAATGGAAAAATTTGAATTTCCTAACATGGACTTGAAAGGTACTACTGAATATTTAATGACTGCAATATAGAGATGGCTCAATCTGAGAAGGGCTGAAGGTCTTCCTTTGAAGAAGTCGAACTTAAAAAAAAAATCAGAAAAATGTCTGCTACATTCCAAGGTCACAAAGGGTTTAATGAAACTCTGTATCCCTCCCGACTTTGACTTCCTAAATGATAGTCACTTGTTAATCCGGAGCACTTACTTGAAACTGAACACAATTAGCTGGGGAAAGGGAAAACATGCCAGACTGAAAAAGTATTTCTACAACAAGAGGTTGCAAGGAGCAATGTGCTGCAGATAGAGCTGGAAAATGGGCTATTTATTTATTTTAAGAGCACAGAACTCTTATTCATTAAATGCTACTTTTAAGCTTGACATGTTTTAAGCTGTTTGTTATTCTGCAGCCACCTGACAGACTGACAGCTTGGAGGAAAGGATCAAGAACGGGAAGCACGGGATTTGGTCCTTGGTGGTGTCCGTGGGTCAGTTACTAGCCCACTTTTCCAAGCTAGCTCTCATAATATTCCTTTCCCATGTCCAGTATCATCTTCAGTCCCCACAGTCAGTTCCTCTGTCTGCACCACGAGTCCGATCACCACCCAGATACTCCACTGGTGAACAATTTTCTCTTGAGAGTCTTAATGAACAGATTAAACCTCTGGTTTGAATGCTGAATATTGTAGGAGCCAACCTGTGAGACAAAACTGTTGTAACGTGTCCAGGCTACGGAGAGTCTCCAGCACACACAAGGCTCAGAGGTTTTAAAAATAGCACCTAAGTTGTATGACACAACCCACCACGTTGTACATGCACTGCCCAAACTTGTGTTCTTGTCATGCCTACAAGCAAACGTAACATGAAAGAAATAGCCATTTGCTTCTTCAAAAAATAAATAAATCAATAATTCTCTGTTGTTAGGCAAGAACACAGGCTACAGTAAAGCGCCTGAACAGATAAACCGTTGGCAAAGCCATAAATTTAGATGGTGCAAGACTAGGAATGTAAATTTAAAAGGAAACATTTGAAGATTGGGTAAGGGTTAAAAAATATATAAACTCTTTGAAAAGACAGCAATTATTAGAGATTATAAATCTGCATGCTAATTTATGTGATTCCTATTGACATTTTCTTTCTAATTCAGTTTTACTCATTTTATTGCATGCAGATAAATTCTAGATAAGAACATTGTGATGTGCAGAAGGCTTAATCCAACAGAAACCCCCTAATATGCAATTTAAGGATCTCAGGTTCATTAATAATCCTAGGAGCATCTTGTTTAATCCAGTTTATTTGCATGGGACTGAGCACATCCGAGCGTGACGGGGTACAGCAGACATTGTCTTCCCTTTAGAGACACCCTTTGCTGTGTCTGTGCCAGGTACCCTGGGGGGACGGAGCTCCTTTCAAGGGCATTCTCCAGCCTCTGTCCGTTCACTGACCAGGTAAAGACTGGACAATCCTAGAAAGGTCTGTTTCCCAGAGATTCCAGCATGATCTATCCTCTCTGCAGGCATTTTGATAAGAAAATAAAATTAATACCCAACCACTGTCCTTCTCATCAATCCATCGATTCACCTACTGGCAGTTTCAATAATGAATTAGATAAATATGAATTATTGTGCATGTGAACAGATATCAAATCACAATACGCTATGATCAGATGGGTGTTTCCTAGAAAAACAGTATTTATCCATATTTGGTAAGGAAGGTGCATCTGCTCATCCAGAACCCCAAAAAGATAAGTGTCCCAATGAGGCTTGGACACTGTAACTGTTTCATGGACTAAATCCTGAAAAGAATTGGTTTTACTCTGGGAAACAAATACTTTTTTTTTTTTTTCCCCCTAGTTCTGTGCTCTATCCAATTGCTTCCTCTTCAATAGATCCCACTGTGAGAAAGCCTAAAACTTCCTCAAACTTTTCTCAATGTACTGGCACGAGTCAGTATTTTGTGGCCATGGCCCATCTCCAGCTTTGTCCATGAAAGAGAACACCTGAAGCTTACATAAGAGTACCCGAAGGAAAAAGCAAAGACCACCACACCTAGCTAACATTTGCTAGAGAACCCAACGCTGCACCTGGGCTCGGACTTTCAAGCAATACGCACCAAAACATCCTCCTGCTCTTCCCCCAAAACCTCCCTTCCCCCCGCCATAAATCTCCCTGCTCTCAGACCCTGATTGGGATCCTCAGGTGCTAATGGAAAGCAGAAGAGACCTGTTGGGTGATTGACTCCTCCAGCACATCCTCAAGGGCCGTGTCAGTAACGGGAGAGCTTTCACTGCTTCTCCAGGCAGCCCGCTCCACGCTGACACATTGGCGTATGCAGGTGATGTCCTCGTGCCTGGATGCCTGCATCTTCCCACCTTGTCCCACGTTTATCTGTCAATTATCCACCCTAAATTCTTTCACCTCCTCACTGTTGACACCCTTTAAATACACGGTTATGAAATTCATCCTCTGTTGTCTCTCAGCCGACCTAGATAACAGAACTGGCTGTGCTCCGCGCGCTGTTCAGCCTCTCAAAAACTTCCTCAGACAGAGATGTCTCCCAAGCTCCGAACGCGATCGTACCGAGGGGCTGTGTTTAGATCACACATCAGGGCCTCGTCAGACGCCATCCCAAAGAGCATCCATCACAGCTTTATTCTACTTTACTGCCTCCCATCTAGCTTGTTAACTATTCCCAAAAATGAGTATATTTTAATTACTGTTTTCTGAGAATTGGGATTATTTTCCTTCCAAATGTATTCGTCTGATTATCTCCAGGATGAAATTCATTTGGTTAATTACCATCCTTTTAATTTGTTTAAGACTATGTTTCTGTTTCCTGTGCTGTAACACCTCCCTGCCAGCTCCGCGTCTGACAGACTCCCATTTCGGGGAACAAACAGAAGATTTCCATAAAAACACACACCGCACGAAGCCTTGAATGAGGAGCCTGTGATCTCACCTGCAACCCGACGTCAGAGAGAAACGTCACTCAAACGGACAGGTTTATTGCTCACGTCTGTTACTGGGAGCCCGTTCGGGTTTCGGCCGCGCAGCACGGCACCCAGCGCCGGACGGCGGGGAGCAGGGAGGGGGGCGGTGGGCAGGGATGGGGGGGTGGTGGGCAGGGACGGGGGGGCAGTGGGCAGGGACAGGGGGGCAGTGGGCAGGGGGGCTGTCCTGGCAGCCACAGGCTCGCGGGGGCTCACGGCTTGTTCCCCTGAGCGTTCAAACCTCCCGCACCCTCTCAGCCTCCAGCTCCACTTCCAACCCTGCGCGCAGACAAAGCTCTCCTCCTGGCAGACACGATTTTTATGGCATCTCATCCATTTGCCAAAACCCCGCTGTTCTGTACCTAATGCCCGGCTCCTTCCATCACTGTCGTGTTACTACCCCTAAACAGAGGCAGACGAATTCCAATTTCATTATCAAGCTCTCAGTTCCAGTCAATGACGCACATACTGGAAGGAACCTAATGTAATTTTATTAGTTTTCTAAACTCTCCTAATAAAAAAAAAAAAGAAATCTTGCACGGATAATGCAAATGAGACCAATGGAGACATTAGGAGAAATTTCAAGTGTTCTTAAGCAGATGGAAAAGCCTCCCGAAAGGAAAGGCCACGGCACCTAATTCAATTACACACACAGAGCTGAACGGCAGTAACCCTGGTGAGCACCCGATACTTTGGGAGAAAATGCAGCGCTGGGCACGGCTACTGCTCCATGGATAAGACCGACCGTCCCAGCTGCGCGGGCACGTACCTTGCTCTCACGGCTACCGTACCGAGGACGATTCCTCTTTTAGTTCACAGGAAATTTGTCCAGCAGGTCAGGGCACTCTCCCAGGGCTGCCCCTCCAGTCCGTGCCTGTGCCCCAGCGCAGCCCTCGTGTCACCCCAGCCTCGGCTGCACCCACGTCTCTTTTCCATGCCAACATATTTCTGCCTTGTTCAGAAAGCTGTTTGTCCCTTAAAAGGGCACATTTTCCTACCAGCTTTGTTGTTCTGCAAATTACGGGCTATAAAGAATTAATGGCTGAATATAAATCAATTTAGTTCACTGAGAGAGTATGTGTTTTATGTGGTAGAGGTTTTCAAAGAAAAGTAATTAGTTGATTTGGCATTTTAATCTCCAGAAAAATAAAGAAGCTATTTTTCTGCTAAGAGGATGTGTTTGAACACATAAACATATGCTGTATTTTCTGAAACGATACTAAGAAATATTATTTATCGGCTAGATGTGGCACAGCTGATAGTTACTTCTATCGTTTCAAGAAGATTCTTTGTGATAAAGATTTCACCACAGAGGCTGCATTTGACTTTCCAAAGTGCCTGACTAGAGGTTTTAAAAAAGCCGGGTAGGTCCGTTCCTCTCCCAGGTAGGTTCCTCCAGGGACTGTGACGAGGAGATGGAACAACTGAGATGGAAGTCACCAACTCAGACTGGACCAGGGCTGCAGACAGGGTGGTGGGAGCATCCAGCAGCTGCTGCACAGCCCGGGAACCCATCGCAGGCTCTGGGGCTGGCTTTTACCAACGGGCACTCACCCACCGCGGCGGTCCCGGCAGCGGGGCTCACAGCTAAGTGCGCGGCCGGCCCCAGGGGGCTGCGCTGCGGCTGCCCTGGGTTCCTCCACGGCTGAACTAGCGACTGTCCATCTGGCCACTTTCATGTAGCAGCCAATACGTACCAGGGAAACAAAACTGCTTTTCTGCTGCCTGTGTCTGAGGAACAGACCACCTCGTTCGACACTTGAGAGCCCAAAGGAGCCCAGACAGACCATGCGGGATGATGCAGAGTGACCGACCCGCCTCCTGGGGACTACTGCATAAGATGCCACTGCTTTGCAATTCGAGTTCCTCCCCAGCTGCAGCGTGAGTATCTGAAGCTGAAAGGCTGTTCGGTGCTTGGCGAGAGAGTCAGCCTGTCCCATGGGTGAGTCTCATTTGCCCTCTCTATGTCTGTGTCATACACAAAAATTCCACCTTACTACATTTGTTGAATTTCACACATAACGCTGGGTGTGTTTAGCAGACAAACTCAAGTGTGCTTGCAACACATTTGAGTTTGCTTTCCCCCTGCTCCCCACTAACGACTCATTTAACAGCAGCACAGCAATTAGAAAATCGATATTCCATTCAGACACGAACGTTTCGTCTAGAGCATTACTTAAGGAACGTCTCTTGCAGCCTCATCTTCGCCTGCACAAAGGATGAGGCAGAAAGGACACTCTGGCGTTAGGTTATCTGATTGATTTAAGATGATTTCTCTCAAGGCCCACACGGTATTTGCAAAATGTTTCAGGCTGGGTACAGCCAGTGTGGATATGCCATTCTACTAATAAGCACCCCTGTGCCAGGGAGTGTGCGTATAAATACAGTGGCAGAGAAATGCAAGCTTGCTTTATTGTTTAATATCATACCACCCACCTGAATAAAACAGAGCCTGACACATGTCATCAGGAATTACTCTAAGAATGCAAAGCCCTTAGGCACTGAAGCCCCATTTGTATTCCAGTCGTATTAACCAAAAATAAAATAAATAAGTAACAATCACATCTTTGCTATGAAAGGATTTTTCCAGCCATTCAAGTGCTTACTACACTGCTGCTGCACGCTCCCTTACTGGAAGTGCAAGGGCAGCAAAGGGGAAGAAAAGCAGAGACAAAGCGAACGGCAGAAATCACAACGGGGAAATTATCCCGATTTGCTGCGTTTGAGCCTGCTCTGGCAGCCTCCCGCGCTCGCCCCGCGCAGCCCCGCACGCTCCCGCCCCAGTCCCGCTCGGACGCGGCGCGGCAGCCCCGCCGTCTTCCCCGAATTCTATAATTAGTATCAGTGATTATTCCAGCAGGACTCAAAACACGGGCCCATCTGCAGAGGCCGGGGTGGGAGCAGTCTGGTTTATTTTCATGTGCTTTAAAGCAAGAGCTGTAATTGCCAGTCGTGGCGGTGGGAAACCACTCCCTTGGATGCAGAGAAGCAGGGATGGCAAGATGCTATTGTGGACTCGGGGAGAGTCACCACCTTTCCGAGTCATGAGAGACAGTGGCAACACCAGAAATTTCCTAAGCTCAGAGCAAAACCCTGTTCCTTCCCACCTCCTCCAGAAAACTGAAAATCAGATATACGTGTTACTAAATTAAGTAGCAGGAATTCCTTTCGCGGGGAATGCTAGTGATGAAAGCTGTACAACGCAGACTTCCCCGATCCATCCTACATGCTAATTCCCTGCCTTGTTTGCGTGTGTGTGTGCGTGTTGTGTAAGCCATAATTATGCAATTTCACAATTTACCATCGAGCAGATTCTCAGCTTGTTACAGCTCAGCAACAGACATCAGCTTATGACCACAACACAAAGGCTGCGTCTTTCTGCAAACTTACTGACACAGAATAACGTGACCTCTTGTACCACGGAAAAGGGCCATGCAAAGATGAGCTCCAGGAGAAGGGGCTGCTGCTGACAAAAATTCCTAGCAATGTACTTGGCTGGGTCCTCTCTCTCGTTACCGCAAGATGAAGCGACGTGTAGAACGTTTAAAATGGGTCTGTGACGAGGTTGCTATGAATTAGATGCCACAACACAGAAAAATTGGAGCTCCGTGACCTCAGAAGCAGCACAACAAACAACACCACAGAGCCAGACACTCGACTGAGATAAAATATTTTCCAGTGTACTTTTTGATACAAATGGTAGATAAAATCACTGGACGAAACAGTCCGTCCTAAGCAATCTTCACAAACTGCTGAATGTGACTTCTTTTTTCCTGGTCAGGCGACTAGTCACTCAAATAATTCTTCAACAAAAAAATAATGAAGAAGTCTCGGTAGATTTTGCAGGCGAGACAAAACGAGTATAATTTTTAAGGTTTACAAATAGCTGTAAACAATGGTCAGACTACGGGAACAGCTGCAATGCCAGTTCACAATATGTATTAGAGTAAGAGTTCACTAATCACTGCTCCAAACAGTTGGCCTGCTCTAATGTCCACAGAGGTGTACAACGAGCTTGGAAGATCTATTTATGTTCAACTCAATTATAAGGATGAACACAGTTAGGAGGAGTCAATTCCTCCAATATATTTCACTGATACCAAACAGTGTTGTTCTTTATATACCAAATACCAATAGCACAAATCAAATTTAATCCCACATTCTTTATGCACCGACATTTATGGAAAGAAAAAAAAATGCAAAAGGAAGAAAAGCATCCGGAAAAACTACTCAGAGCTGAATGATGCTTTTTCAGCTTCTTGGTGACAAGGTCTGTGGTTTTAATACATCATATAGGAGAAAACAAAAATGCCAGAGAAGCAGGTGATGCAGCACTCGTCCCATTCTGAAAATACTGACACGCTGCTCCAGCCTGTACCTTACTGGAGTCAGGAGCAAGAATGCCACATGCTGATTTGGAACCAAGGAGGATAATGGGCTAGGTGAATTCAGGGACTGTGGAATTATCTTAAATGTTTAAGGGAATTTGATTCTTCCAAAACCTTCAGACTTACGATTGGGCTGGTGGAATTATTTAGGTCAAATCCTGTTTTACATTTTAATTAAAAAAAAAATTATCTAACCTGAGTTTCAGAACACCAAGGCCAGGTCAGTCAGCCCAGGAAGTTATTGATGAGTCTTCAAACCACAGGTAGTGGTGTAGGACCAAAGCAATCACGAGTTACCATTTGGTTGCCTGAAACCAGCCTGGTGGCCTGAGCCCAACTCTCAGCAGCAGGTGCCTAATCCCCAAAGAGCCGCCGACCCGATGCGCAGGAACCGACGGTCTCCCCGGGGCACGCGGGGACGGAACGGGCAGTGGGGGCCAAAGAGCCCGACTGCCGCTGGCAGAGGTCTCCGTGCAGGGGTTCACGCGGCGTTGTCTGGGAGGCGGAGGAAAAGCTGCCAGCACCACATATGCTGTACCTGTTGTGAGGGTAGGGAGGGGAGATCCCCAAGCTGTCAGTCAGCACTACACTCCTACAGAGGATTTTTTCCATTTCTAAAAGTTGTTATTGGAAAATGTCACTATTCATTGCCAAGAGTTCCTGTGATGCAGTAACTCTCATTACACCTAAGCCCTCTCAGCACAAAATAGCCACACACTGATAACCTGAATATATTTGCTGCAGCTGCTGTTCCAAAGACTGCACTCCTGAACAGTCAGGCTATTTTACATGCTTATTAGCCCCATTATTTTATAACTCATTCCTCTGTGTAATGCTGACTCTATATCACTTCATTTTAACAAAAGGATGTGTTCCTCTGAGACAAAAAGGGATGAGAAGTCTCAGAGATGGAAAGGCAGGGTGAAGTCAAGGCAGCAGGTCCTGTTGTGCCTGGACTGAGAAAGCGTCCGGGGGTGCAGGAACCCTGAAGCCTCTGTCCCAGTGGGAGCCCTGGAGCCTCGGTCCCCATGGGAGCCCTGGAGCCTCTGTCCCCATGGGAGCCTCTGTCCTGGTGGGGCCTGACCACCCTGGAGAGGGAAGAGGTGCCGACAGTTGACAGTCTTTGGGCTGCTGCAGACATTGCCCAAACCAGGTCTCCTTGTACTGCTCGTTCAGTAGCACGACCTGCAAAAAGTCTTCCAGCAGCCAGTCCCTGTTTTCTCCCTCCTCCTCCACCCCAGAATTTCTCTTAAGGTCCTAAAATTGCAGAATCTGGATGCTACCAAACTAATATCTTCATGTTTCTCATGTTTTGGTCTCCCTTAGTTGCAGCTCCCAGCTCCCCCAAGACACCTGTCTAACAGATGCACAGAACATATATGCCAGTGCTGTCAAGAAAAACAGGTGTAGAAAAGGTGTTTTAATGTACATGTGCAACACATTTATTAGGGAAAGCCTCAACAAGTGGCATAAACCATGGAAAACAGTCTAAGAGAAGCCTCTAGCTGGAAAAGACAAGGAGAGATGACATGACAAATGTCTCCTTAGCAAATTATCAGCAAATAATGCATGGTAAAATAAGAAATAAACCATCTGTCTCTATTTAGTGCCTTTTACAAAAATGGCCAAGGAATAGATAACAAAGATGAAAGGTAACTAACAATAGATTAAACAATTTTAGTGATATGAATTATGTATCATACATCTCGCTGTGTCTATGGAACTCATTGATACAAGATGTAACTGAGAACAAAAAATTCACACAACTCAAACAGGATTATTATTTTCTGAGACAATGAAACTTTCTATAACATTCCAAAGAGATAACCAAGCTCTCAAGTCAGGGAATAAGCCAACTGCAAAGTGGCACCAGGCACTGGGCTCCCTGGGCCATCGCTCGGTCGTGCTCTGGTCATCCTGTGCCCTCACTCCCCTGCTATCAAGACATTTGCTCTAACTGAGGGGTTCGTGGAGGCTCTGCCTGGTGTGTCAGAGGGCTGGAACTGAGGCTAATAAAGTGCGTGACAGCATCAACATGAGTGACTTTATCTAAGGAGGACACGAGACTCTGCATGTCTGTTTACACAAAGAGAGAGCTTTAGATATAAAGGCATCAAGTAAGAAAATTTCTCTCAAGTGCATGTCAGAACAGGTACAAGAGGGCCATGGTAATGAAAAAAAAGACAAACAATTCTTTGCCCTTTTCTTGCAGGTTTCACTCAAGGACCTGGAACTGCTTTATGAATACATATCAAGGAAGCTGCCAACAGTCTTGGGAAGCAGCGATGTTATACAAAGATCATAAGCCATATCTAAGAGATGAGAGTTAAAAAAAAAAAAATCAAATGCAAAAGTCAGCTGATGATTTTTCCTAAGTAACATGTTCTGTTAGAACATGTTAGAACAGAATCAAAATTATTACCCACTCTGTAGGGCTCAAATGTCTGTGTAAATGAAGCCAGGAGTAACTAGTTGAAGAAGGATTGGGGAGATTAATGTTAGCGAGACTTGCATCCCTAGATGGCTCATCGAGCTCGTAACGGAATAGAGATGCAAGAAACCAATTAAAAGAACTAACTTAAATAAATGTCTCAGTGCTGAAAGTTTGCCAGCATATACCTCTCAATTCTTCTGCAATGCAACTGGGCCCCTTCCTCTGGGGACTTTCTACCAACCTTTCAGACATCAGGATAATTATTGCAAAGTGTGACCCAGACTGTGGTTACTGGCATAATCAAGAAAACCCCTTGAGGTTTCAACGTTAGACACAATCACACCAGCGAAGCGGACTTTCAACTCTTGGCTAACACTTTTTTTAATGATTAAACTTAAAATTACATTCTCTGCGACCGGGCGCTGCACGCAGTGGGTTGGGGTTCACAGTGGCTGCTCAGGACTGCTTCCCTGGGCAGGCTCCGGGTAATCCCCAGGGAAGACTCCGGACAAGGAGCACGCTCAGGGAATTAGAAAGAGGAGAAGACAGGTAACGGATGGAGAGAGACAATATCTAAATGCTCTTACCAGAAGGGTAGGATACGGCTTGCGAAGTGCTCCTGCTTTGGCAGGCTGGGCACTGCTGTTCCCGTGCAACGTTTCCTAAGCAAAACTTGCTCCTCTGTGTTTCAACTCCTCAGATTGACGGAGTGTTTTATCTCTTTGGGAAGCTTAAAGACTGTAGTGGATTTGCTAGTTTCTGGTGCACAGGGAACTTCAACTGCTGGGATATAAATCCTTGCTTGGTTTTAACATGCAATCTCCAATTTAAGCAAATAGGGAGTAAGGAAAGAAATGAAATACTAATTGCAATCCAAATTGCTCCATCTTCTATCCACCCCCTGCCAACCCTCCTCCCTGCTCCCTAATCCACAAGGTCTGAGTGATGAACAGTGAATAATTAATTCTGGGTGAGCTGGAGAGGTTTCATGCAGAGAGCCTCTGCAGATGCACCATCCAGTTCAGGATGCAGGGCCGGCGTGCGGTGCTCCCCCGCCGTACCTCGGGGCACCCAGCACCCTCCCAGACACACCTGGTGTCACTCTGCTAATTACACTTTGTTGGTCAAACCCTCTGTGCTCACCAACAGAGACACTGCACAAACAACACATGCTTCCCTGGTTACTCAGAGCATTGGTAAAAGGTGGAGTGAAAACACCACAATACAGGGTACTCACGAACAATGCCATGTCAGTTATTAAAACTATTAAGCTATAGTGTTAAAGCAACTATTTCAGCATGTACACAAAAAAAAAATGCTGCAATGAGGTTTTTAAACCACGCAAACCTGATCACCCGCAACTATAAAAGTTAAATTAAAAGAGCTCACAAACAGCCAAATGTTTCACCTCAGTCTCCGTCACTGATTCAGAATGTGAACGTGTAGGAGAAATGAAACGCTGAAAATATCCCTTCCCTTGACAATAGTCCTAAGCTGAACCTCTTGATCCAAGTACCACCAAATTCAAGCAACTGGAAACCTAAATTCAAATTATCCTCTTACTGGTTTTTAGCAACAGCCAGGACTAAAATTGTTCGTATGTCACAGGGCAGCAAGAAGCATTTTTTATTGTGATTCAAAATGCCAAACATCACACACACACACAAAATCCTGACTCTTCATATTACAGATTCAAGAGAACCGGATAACTGAGAAAAGTCTCCAGAGCATCTGTGTTTCACCCAGCACTGGTTGCAGAATTGGTTTTTCTGTGCCTGGAGGGAAGCGCGGCGGGCAGAGCGGTGGCAGATCCGGCAGCGTTACCCCTCGTCGGGGAAACGTCACCTCCTGGCTCCTGAGGATCCTGCCCTGCAGCCTGGATTCATGTCCAGACAGGACGGCGCTTGGCCTTCGTTAGTGCCCGGGAGGATTGTGCCCAGGCAGAGATAAACAACAGATTCCACGATGAGCTAACAGCAGCCCTCGGCCTTTCGTTTCTATTCTCACAAGCAATGCAGTTTTTAAAAATTTTGCTCTCACACAAAAAAAAAATCACTATATAAATCCTTCTCCCTTTCTCTCTCTGTGCATACACATATCATTTAAAGTGTTACTGCATAGCAACAAACACATCCATAATGGAACAAATCTCCCCACACAGCAAGGACAGCAAAATATTAATTATTCAAGGTCCATAGAAGGGAGTTATGTAAATCATTCGGTAAGCACCGCAGGACGGCTTTGCAGAGGGGCTCCTGCGGGGCAGGGGCACCGCGTGGTTCAAACAGGGGCTGGGTGTAATCTCTCATGTACCAGCAACGGAGCACGGGGGCTATCCTACAGGGCCAGCCTAATCCCAGAGACATTTGTAAACGTGAGCGAGGGGGACAGTCTGACATAATACCTATGGCTTTATAATTGCTAATACATTTGGTGAATGAATGCCACCCTCCTGCACACTATCAATCACGTACAATGCATGCCACGTCCCTTTCTCATATAATTACTTATATAACACACGTGGATTAAAGCTAAATTAATATTTCTGGCTTTAATTCAAGTCAGTTACGTATTTTTAAACAAATTGTACTTTAATTCCAGCTAAAATGCACTGGTTTAATTCCATTAAAATCAGTTGTTGCTTCTTTTCATCACAACTGACCTGAATTTTGCTGAAGAGAACCTAAGTGAGATATTCTGTAGTTGTACTGAAAATTAGCATTATAAACACTGCCAAACAGATAACCAAGATCATAGTATCAGTATCAGAAGACATCCATATGTGAACAATCTACTTGAAGTCTCCCTAATAATCATGTAAGAAGAGGCTCCATATCATAAGGTATTATTAAAGAGTAGGGTAAGGAAGAAGGACAGAGGAGCATATTTTTCCTCAGTCTGTTTTTTATTTCCCTCGCAGCTGATGGATGAACTTGACATAGTTATTTTATATTCACAAGTCTTGAACATCATTATATCCAGTGCTCTGTACAACTAACTGCCAGCAGTGAGCACAACGCACAGGCTGCCTCCAGCTACAATCAACGGATTTCTGTGCACGACCACTGCAATATGAAATTGGATAACAAGATGTACATGTCAAACATCTGCGTCTCCCAGCTCTCCGAACAAAGGCTTGAAAACCTTGCCCACCTCCGATGTTACACGTTCACTTACAACTCGTTGTCCCTCGCGCAGATTTTCCAATCAAGGTTTTGCAGAGTTTCAATAAAGAACAGAGTGAAACTTGTTGTCAAACATTTCCTCCTTCCAAGAGAGAAAGACATTTATTGCTAATACTAATTGCCAATAGAAACGACAGAGTAGAAGACAGGAAAATTTGCTCCATCAAGCAAAGCACTTCTCCTATGAGATGGGAAATTTCATTTCGAAAGACGGAAAACTGAGGCAGACGCCTCATGGCATGGGACATCCCTCCCCAGCGCCGACACAGCACTGGGGGCACAAACTGAGAGCACATTTTGACACCGAATCTCATTCAACGCAACTGCACACGGCCATTGAAAGGAAAGTCCTTTTTCTGCCACCTTCCCGTTACCCTGCAGTTACATCAGTTGGTTCCGTGCCCTAACCAAACAGAAAATCACCCCTAAATAACAACTTCCCATGGAATGGACTTGCTGACTTTCCTAAGACTGTGTAATGGCTGGATCTGCTGCAAGGGCAACACGTGGTTGGGAGACAGTGGCTGGGGAAAGCAAGACTGTTCCTCCTAGTTCCAAAGTAATATTTTCATCATGAGCCGTTTTCATTGTGTGCCAGAATGTTTAAGCCTGGATGGAAGCATCTTAGTTCTTATTGTAAACAAATAATAATTAAAAAAGCAAACAGAAGAGTCCAGAACTAATAGAAAGCATCTTCTCTGGTATAAAAGATGTAGCGATGGCATTTTTTTTCTCTTTTTTTTTCTTTGAATTTATTGACATGCAGAGTAACGCTACTGACATTGCACTGAAATTCATGCACCTGAAAATCTCGCCAGGGCAAAGTCAGAACAAACGGTCTGTTTGCAAACAAAACGCAGTATCTGCCTTCGATCCGGAGAATATCCCGACACCGTTGGCCACAACACGACTGAACTGCCACCCTGGCTCAGCATCCTCATTGAGAGGATACGAACAGAACTACCTGCTTGTAACCCCGAGGTGTACACCGCAACGTCGTGCCTGCCAGGCAGTGGCCAAACGAGCCAACAATGTGTGTTCAGACTGGGAGAAGAGCAAAATGAAAGGAAGCATCATCCTATCCATTAATCAACCTGATCTTCCGCTGCAGAAACAATGCCTTCCGATCGTCGGCATTCACCAAACATTCTTCAAGCGCTAACCATCTGCAGCTGTAATACAATGCTTTGATTACAAACGTCAAAAAGATAGAGCATAAAATTAACTTCTCCTTATTTAGTAGGTTTAGAGAAATGTGGCTTCACGCTACACTAATTCGGTGCCCTCGGTATGAAAACTCCCCATTATGATGTCTCGTCAAATTAGAGCCAACGATACAACGATGTCGTCTCTATCTTCACACAACGCTATATTTTGTAATTAAGCAGGACAGTGAAACAATGGCCTTGCTTATAGAGAAAAGGTCAGGAATGCAAAACATATTTTTGCAAGCTAATTGTAAGATGCATGAAGCCAATTATCCCAGTAGCGCTGCATATGCCTAAACAGGGAGGATTTTATAATTTTGCTACACGACTGCGAGTCGAGCTGAGGCGCGAGCTGTACCCCGTGGGGCACGGTGCTGTTTGTTTGCACTGTTGGGAAACTGGGAAGCGGAGCAACGTGAAGAAGGCTATTAAAATAATTCCAGCCTCTTAGCCCTTCCCTTGACATTTTACTGTGGCTTGGAAAATTTCTAGGAAGTAATACGGTCTTTTCCTGAGAGATATTAGACACGATCTCTCTGTTCAATTAGGAATTTGAATGTGTAGGATAAGGGGAAGTGTTTATGTGTTTCTTTGAGAATGTCAAATACATTTACCCCAGGCAGCCTCAGACAGATACGTATCACAGATCCACAGGCATGTGCAAAGCCTGAACAAATATATATATATATATATATATATATGTGTGTGTAAGAAAAACCAATTTAACAGGAGAAATAGTTGAGACCTTGCTGTTGCCTTGGGAGAAGCTGAAAGGCACCACATTGTTTTCAGTCTCTGCCCCTCTTGGGGTTATTAAATGGCTTTGGCCACGAGGAGCAGCGTATTGCTGAACGGGCTCTAGAGCAAATATCTCTACACGCTTGGGCCCGGCAAGTATCTGCAACCTCCCAGATCTACCAGGAGTTGCACTTCTCTTAATCAAGAAAACGTAACGCAGAGGACGCTGACCGGGGGAGGACTGGCACCGCCGCACCCACGCCGGGTGTGAAACACACCCGCACCCACACTGCCCCTCGTCACCCGCTCCCTGCGGCGCCAGACTCACTCCGAAGGGGAACAGATGCCACTCTCAAGGCAATGGAAACACGAACCACCTGCATAAGGGAACCGCACATTATTTCACAAAGCAGAGTATTAGTGTTTCTTCCATATAAAGGATTTTTTTTGTTTCAATGCCTCCCAGAAAACCCCTCCAAAATCCCTTCTTTCCATTAGGAGCATTATCCTTTTAAAAATATTTGAATACCAGTTTCTAAACTTCCTAATACCACGAGGAGAAGACGAGGAACGTAACAGTTTCTGGGGAGAAGCAGTAATTTCCTCCTGCATCTCTCCTTCAAAGCAGTTCTCTTGGATTTTACTCGAGCCTCCTCACATAGCCATTAATTAGAGATCAGTAATTAACTTTCTGGTTCAAGAAATATTTTGCAAAGGAACTCCATTAAAAGGCTGATTTGCATATTCCAGGACAAAGCAGCCTGGATAGAAAAGCAGGTACTCCACGGGGCCAGCATCGATCCCAAGCCTGTCCTTGCCCCTCTGAGCTCCCCACGATGGTCCCTGGCTGCGGGGAGCGGGAACAGCCGTCGCCCACGGCACGAGACGGCCGACGCTGTCACCCGCGGGCGCTGCCGCTCCGGACGTCAGTTATTGGCAGTGGGGAATGGTTTCCCTACGCAAACTCAGCAGTGTTTCCTCAAAATATTTTCATTATCATGAAGACGAGAGGCCGCTGAGCGGTACTTAAGATGCTGTTAGAGTCACCCTTCCCTGTGCACCTACTATTATAAATCTTCCTACTTAGAAAGCTTCACTGGCTAATGCCATTCGAGTGAGGAGGCAGAAGAGGAAGCAAGCTCTCCAGCACTTGTTCACACAGACCTAAAAGCCCTTCATGCGTTCTGGGGTCTCCCAGTGTCCCAGTTCTGCAGGATGAGTCATTCCTCTTTCCAAAGGAAACAGAGTGACTTCTCCATCCTTTGTAACGCAGCGCTCACCATATCCTCCTCAAACGTAACCCGTTTCATCATGCCCAAAAATATTTGGCATTATCAAATTTGTTGGGAAATAAAGAAATGAGAATTAGATCTAAAAGCACTCCCAAACTAAGTTTACTGGAAGAGTACAGAGGTTCCTAAGTTATTGATGCTCTCCTATTGCATCAAACCAGCTTTATGAACATTAGGAAAGCCACACAGCAGACCACGTTAGCACTGGATGAGGAGCTGAACGCACTGCAGTACACACCTTGTACACTTCCTCGTCCCTCTGTGCGTTATAAGCAGAAACTTCTGCTGGGATGATAAAAAAAAAAAGTAGTTTAAAGAGGAAGTAGCAGTAGTACAAGTCGTTGCTGTTATTAACACACCGCTGTACCCCGGCCAAGGCCGAGGCTCATTTAACAATCAACCATATGCTCAGACTTTTGTAGTGCCAAGAAAAAGCTTAAATAGAATGTTATCTTCTGGAATTATGAAAAAAAACCCTTGCAAAACAACCACAAATGTTAGTTACTGAGAGCCCCTTGGCATGAAACGAATTCTCGGTGCACAGAGGACGAGTGTCCCTGGGAACGATCAGCTCGGGGGGAGCACAAGAACACGGAGCTATGCAGAGCACCCATCTTCCACCAGATCGAGAGGGTCTGAAGGTGTTTGTCCCATGAGCTGACACGGTGTCCCTGCCCTCTCCGTGCCAGTGTAACGTCACCTTGGCCAGTTTCAGAGGAGACGGGACCCAGTTCATGTATCTAAATGTAAAAAAAACCCAAAACATCCCCACATAAATCAACTTTCTAAATTCCTGACAAACTGTCAGGAATTATTTTTAAAAAATTACTGTAACCAAGTGACAGCAGTGTCTGAAAAGGTCACCACAACAAGAAAACAATCAGAAGTGCACTAACAACAGTAATTAACAACCGCAGCAGAATAACCACCTCTCAGTTCTCTGCCTCTACACCCTCTGCCCAAAGCCCAACTCAAAAACTTTCTCCGTCACAAATTTGGTAGGAGAAATGTGGGTCCAATTAAGAAAAATCCATCTGCCAAATGTTTGATTTGTGGCTGATTCCAGAGAGGCCACTACAAAGACAAACATTCAGCGCTCCATGATAAAAACTTTGTGAGCTGCTGTAATAAATCAGGATGCAGGAGACATCGTTAGCAAAGAGCCACTTTAACGGAACCCTTTTTAGCCTAACAAGCAATCTGACCAGCCAACAAACTGAAAGGAGCACTCATTCCACAATCCTCCTTTAAAACTCACATTTATATAAACTGTTTCTACCAGATTAAGGCACCTCTCACACAGAATACCAGTTATACTTGGTCTGATTTTACTTCTCTTATTCACAATCAATGATTTTATTATTGTTACTGTAACAGGACTCCTAAGGAAAAAATCAGAGTGCAAAAGACTGGCAAAATTTGGCCAACTGCTCCAACGTGAACCCTACATATTTTACTTACTCCACCTTTTTCAAACAAAATATCTCTTCTCAGACAATGTAAAATCCGATACTATGAGAAACAACCATGGTTTTTCTACAAACACAAGCTCTGCTTGACTACAGTCAGTTTATTTTTCTAACACACCACTTTGAGCAATTCCTCAGATGTTCTCTGCAGAACAAAAATGGTCGGCCGAGGTTTTACAGAATTCTCCAAGTTTTCACAGTTGCTCCAAACAGACGGGCACACGCCACGGCAGAACCACCAACAGCTGCCTGGCAGTGGACAGGGGGCCCTGGCAGACAGCACGACAACTCGACAAAGACCCCCCCATGTCGGGGCCGTCAGCTCCCCCGGACGCAGTCGCCACGTGCCAGGGGAGCAGCTCTGCCAGGCTCCGCTGCTGACCTGGCTCTTCTCTTTGTGCCACGAAACGGGGGGAAAAGGGACGAAACCCCGACTCAAAATCAACCAGGTGATTCTGAACTGATGCCACTGAGACATTCTGTGACTTTTCCAATGTTTAATGTTATTTCCTTGTTTTCCTTTGTTACAAAACTCACACTCCACAAATGTCTCACTATTGTAGGAGGTACTAATTTTCCATTTTAAATTTACATGATGTATTTAAACGCACACGTTATTCAAACCCAGGATAAAAAGCATAGATATGTTTGTGTTCTCCTCTCTGCCCTACATGCACGCCGCATCCCCCAGTCAGCTGTCTGTACATATATGTGCACATCTCATACATTCATACATCCTGCTGTACATAGCAGGACAAACAGGACATGCAAGAAAAAGAAAAATAAAGAAACCAAGAGGCATGAGACAGGACCAATGTAGGTACACAGAAGCCAAGTAACAGCATCATTTATGATTAGCTACAGCTCAATAATTCAACCTGGAGCATTTTGACCGCGTTTATTGCACTATTCATTTTTGCTAGAGCATCTCCTGTAAAAATTCTACAAAGCTCCAGAACAGAACGCTGTTATAACGGTTACTTCCACGAGCAAGGAAGCGGTTCGCGAACAATCAGCTCGGATACAAGATGGAGTCAAGAATCAAATATTTAAGAGGCAAATATTCCAATACCAGACGCTTCTTGGAAACAGTTCTTGGATTTCAAGAAAGACAAGGAAGCACAGCAGAACATGCACGAGAGCGATTTAAAAGACCCAAGCCCTTCTGTACAGAAGTGAGTGTATTGTGCATTTTAGCAGACGTGGATGGGCATGTTCAGGAAGATAAATTTATCTTCTGTAACAAAAACCTCGATGCATGACTGAGAAGCCCAGCTGCTGCTTTTCTTTCACCTCTCCGAGAGCAACAGTACCTAAGGCCAAGATCTCCTGTGGAAGATTATAGACATTACAGATCTGACACTACTATGAAAGCTACAGGACTAAAAGCTTGCTGTCAAAAGCTGCCTAGTGTCAGACAGTTTCCTCCAGATCAGGGCATGTCTGCGTATCACAGATGAAGTGTATTTATGAGTGATATCTGCCTAACAGAAGTCTTTCATTTTCAGTTTCTAAATACTCATATAAGCAAATCCTCAGGTTTTATTCAAGGCTGCCAAATGCTACCTCTCCTCTAACCCACCCTTGAAGGTCTACACTGAAAATGCACTACAGCTATTCACCAAGTCTCTTTAAAGAAAAGTTGCAGTAAATCTGGCTCTATCTGAAAGGACGCTGCCCAGCAAGCTCTTGTGCTGGGAGGGCAGGGAAATTGCAAGGCTCAATTTGGGAAAATTACTTTGGCTGCAGGGCTGGCCGAAACAGTTAATTCCGAAACTGCCAATTCACAGAGAGAAACAAAACTCATCTAGGTAGCAAGAAAACCTTGTCTAATTTGCCCGTTGCTTGAGCGAAGCAGCAGCACTGTAGGCAGATTCCCGGCCGCCCGGCTACGCTCGCTTGTCTTCCGTACGGAACACAGTGCCCTACTTCGAGCATTTGTGAAAACTGCAGCGCAGGAATCAAATCAACTCTGTCTTCCCAGATAGTAACCCCTGAAATATTACCCTGCACTGAGGAGCACAATCCTTTTATTTGCAGAATCCAGAAGGAAAAAGCTCAGGAGGCTGTAAAAGGGCAGGCAAGGAAAAATCCAGATTGACAACTGTCATTTGTGGGCGTCAGAAATTCATGGCCTCTCCAATGAATAAGCACAGCCAAAACAAAGTGAAAGTTGTCCTTGAGTTTAAAAGTGAAGCACGTACTCAATGGATTCAAAAGTACTGTCTTGATATTTTACAATTCTGCTCTTACAAAACGGTTACATGAGCGTACGTCCAATTTGACGTATTTTTCAGACACAGACTTTTCTTGGCACTTCAATACCTCTTTTGTGTCATTCCCCAAAATTATTCACGTAAGGTTGAAAGATGTTCCTTTTGGAAGCAAACCAATAGTTTATTTCCGTGGTTGGTAAGGGAGTCTGACCTTGATCTGCACGTGAACTTACACATAAATTTACCTAGCATGTACGTCTGTCTCATGCACACACTGACATAAATCTACATGTACAAAAATACATACAAATCCTCTAAAGAGCTACTTTACTTCCTAACTGAGCTGAAAAACAAAACCAAGGTCTCATTTCCCTGTATTTTGTTTGCAATTTGCCCCAACACTGGCCATCCCATGTCAAATGCTGCCTGTGATCCATCTGCACGCTCCCTGCAAGGCACCGCTCCTGGACTGAGCCATCCTGTCATGGCTCAGGCAGAAAAATCGGCTTCGGCCACATGCCGAGAATCCATCTCAGCGCAATGACGGCAGCCAACGGCTACGCTGAAGATGTATGTGTGTGGAAGGGGGAGAGGGATTTGGGGAGATTACGGTTGTTATTGTTCTGTGTTATTGTTCATGCAATGTGTAACCCAGTAACGTTCACGGTCGTCCAGCGTGTGAGCATCCCTCCCCTCCCTCCCGCGCCGCATCACTCGGCTTTGGCTGCTGCATCTATGTGCTATTTATATGCTGGTGCATCAACTTAGGATTTATTGGGGAAAAGAAAGATCAGCCAGGCTTCTCTGTACACGTTATTTAACCTAAAAAGGGAGGGCTCGCACCGCACGCTTGCCAACAAATTAAAAATACCCCTCTTGCAATTAAGCGAGTCTACTTCTATCACAGATGTGGCCCTTGCTCTGAATGAGAAAAGCAAGATATTAACAAGACCAGGAAAAATCAACATCCTCCTTCTCTCTCTCACACCCTCATCCCCACCCTCCGAGAAACATCCCCTTACCTTTCATTGTCCACACTCCTGAAGCCAGGTAAAATGTGCCGGAAGCTGCTGTTCCTATCGAGCTTCGGTTGGCTCTTTGTCCTTTTGATGGAGCCTTTAAGCCGACGGCTGAGGAACCCCTGTGGGGTGAGACAAGAATACTAAATTACAACAAAAAAGGGGGAAAAGAGCGAGCAAGCCCTGAACCTGCTCTCTTGCACCGAGCGCAGCCAGGCAAATCGTTCTCTCCAGCCGCCTCCGCGCGCGGCTGCCGGCAGCGCCGCTCCTCGCCGCCAGCCCGGCTCCCAGCTCCCAGCCAACATCTGCTCCCAGCGCTCGCCGGGGCCAGGGCGCTGCGTCGGCGCGAGACTCCCCGAAGCCTCCGTTACCCTGGCAACCATCAGCTCACATAAAAATACTGTCTGAAAGACAAGACTCGCACATCGCGACTCCTGACAGGAGGAGCGGCTGCGACGCGGGGCTCCGACCCCGGCTGGCCGCCCCGTCTCCCAGGCACGGGTAGGAGACACCAGCGACCCGGAGCAAGAACTTCATCACCTGCTCAGAACCCCCCCCCAGTTTGCAGCCATGGCTGGCAGAACTGGACTCAGGTGTTTTGGCTACATGTAAAAATATCCCGTAAAGCATACATACACACGGCATGCGGGCTCGGCAGCTATAGGCGCCACCTTTCCAGGAGAAAGAGCCTCACGCTGAACGTACGGTGCCTCCTCCCTCGTGGAACATAAGTCACGGCTCCCGGAGTGCTCCACAGCAAAGGCAGCACTAAACGTTTTAATAGCAAAGCTTCTAATGTGTTATTTGCTTATTGTTAGGAGTTAATGTTCTACATAATCTGAACATTACATTTAATCTCTTGGCTAAATAAGGCAATAAAAGTATAATACTACTGTGGTGTCCAGTCATATGAGAATAGTCTTAGTGGGTCAAGCACATTAGCTGGAGAAAGAGGGGTAGTGTTTAAAGAGAAACCAGGATTTGGGGGTGAAGCCTAAAGAAGTGTTGCTTTTGCGCACTGTCATACCAAAGAAATAAATCAACTAGATATAAACAACTTGGCAAATCCCTGCACAACGTGAGTTCTGCACACGCCACTTCTCTTCCCCGTCCCCAGGAAAGGGAGTGAGATATCCACTGGATCAAGCACAGACTTTGACACGCACAAGGAAAGAAACGTGAGAAGAACGGGTATGTTTCCATCGGGTACGATGCCAGCATCCCTGCCGTACCCACAGAGCGCTCCTCCGCTCCAGGCAGCGGTCTCAATAGCTTCTCCAGTCATCTTTAAGGAATGGATATAGGTCATGTAGCCTTTAGCAGCTCCCTTTTATTTGTCTTGCAGGAAGATAATCACAGTCTAACTTGCATCCAGCCTGTCATTTGTTCATGCTATTTAAACGCTCCTTCCCCACCTGGGATATTCATGGGTCACATTATGTCTTTCTCAGGTTGCAAAATTTCCTGGGGCAGTCTGTGCGGCTCTTGTTATTGAAGTGACTTTCCTGTTTGTAAGTGCATCAAGAATTTGAAACATCTAGATAACCAAAGGTGTTTCACATTCATTAAGTGCCACTTTACTTACAAACGAGGTACGTAACATGCATTCATGTGAACTGAATATTTCTCCAGGAGCTGTTTGCATGACTGAAATAGCATGATGTATATAACACAGGCCATTAGGTTACACACCTTACCATCTTACACAAAGCCAACGCATAAGATAACGAAGGCCTTTCCAAAAGTGTTTTGTCCATGAGAAATGCCTTTAGAGAATTTTTATAGCATAGAGAAACATGACTATGAAACAGCACATTTGAAGATTCGCATTATCTAGAACATTGCTAAGATATTTCCCTCGGTACTCAGACCTTAGACAGCCTCATATTCATGATATCAACGTGGTATCAGCCTCATACTCAAGATATCAACCTCATACTCATGATATCAGCTCTTCATGCTCTTGTTGTTCTGGCTAGATCAGGCCACTGGTTGCATGCTATGGAGACCAGCCAACATATGCTGTGAAGGAAAAGATCAAAAATCCGCAACTGGCCAATCACACAATATTTCCCTAAACGCCACTGGTGAGCAGTTTTTGCCCAGCAGCAGGAGACTGGGCTTCCTTTATCACTGCCAGCCTAGCCACAAACATGTTGTCACATTATCAAGCCACTTCTTCAAACCCAGTAACAGCTTTGAACTCTGGACAGGGAACTGATGGGAAAAAAAGCAACTACTTTCTGCGGCAAACGATCACGGCGTTCTTTCACTACCTTGTATTTCACATCTCGACAACTGTTAGATGATTCGTGCAGGATTTGGAAATTAGAATTTAGGGTTGCAGTAAGACATTACTTTCCTTCTGTTTCCCATTGTTTTTACATTCATTGCTACCAGGAGGAGATCACACTGTGCCATTTTCAGTTTTCATTGCTAGCTTCCTTGGGAGAATGGTATGTCAGAGATTTTAATGCTGATAAATTATGCTGCTATAGCAATACTTTGCACCTCCATAGCGTGTGCCAGAGATCAGAAAGTCTAATGTGTGAATTACTACTTTCTGTAATTTTTAGATGGGGTAAGGAAAAAAAGAGAGAGGAGTTGGTCTCCACAAATAGAAGAGAGAGAATCCGACCTGGGGTGTGACCGCCATGCTTTCCTGGTGAGATCACAAGAACATCATCCATTTCTTCTTCATTTATGACTTTAAACAACATTTGAATCTGATCTGCAGACGAATGAGGCTAACCCTACCCTATGAACATTTCCTACTCCCCTAGCCTTGCTGCATTCTTGTCAGTTCTAGTAATTAAAGTATTGCCCTTCACATTACACGTTCTGTATATGCTTTCAAGTTTATATTGAGAGCTGTCTAGGGCAGACTTGTGTCTTCCTCTGTGTAGGCAGCACTTAACACCAGTAAAAATATCTTAGGAAAGATTAAACTACTAACTTAGCAAGGCTTCATTCAGAAAAAGTTAATAGACTGTACGGAATGACAAATAATAGAAATCTGCAGAACCTGAGAGCCCCTTCAGAACTTGCCACAGCAGGAAACCATGAGATGCCACCACCTGTGGTGCTGAGGGTCCTCACCCGAGCCTGAGCTCAGCCTGGCGCAGACACGTGCCCCCGTGGCCGGGCCAGTCTCGGAGCCGGCAGCCGGGGCATCGCGTGGCATCCATGGCGCCGTGTTCTTCCACCGTGCCGCGCTGCGAGGTGTAGACACATTAGCTTCAGAACTAGCGCAAAGTTTGCCCAAATGAGAACAACGCTTCTGCATCCTTTAGCACAGACTTGTCTTTGCTCAGCCCAAATGACTTCTCAAGTTCTGCTGGAATACAACGAAGCAAAACTTAGGCTAATATTAGCTTGGTTTTAGGCAGCGGACACACAGTTAAATCCTGAAACACCCTTTAAAATGCAAGCAGGGGTGCTAACTCTGTAAATTCATCCCTTGCACAGCCTCACTGCTGAGCAAGAGGAGACATTTTAGGGTCACTGGGGTACTGACAGCCGTTCTGGTCAAGAATACAGTACCACGCAAACCAGCACAGCTGCATGGAAGTTTGCCATCCACCAAAGCCCAGAGAGGAGCGTAGTACCGAACCCGACTCGCCTAGCAGGAAAAAGACATCCAGAGCTGGCACTGCGCAGTGATTTCACTTTCTGAAGTGCAAGGGCCTTGCTTTTCTTGTTTCGTTTCTGCAGCTTTGACTCTGACATCCTCACGTCTGGAATACAATTGCTCTCATCAGAAGAGCTGACTGAAGTTATAATAAGACACAAAGAATGAGGGCAGAAAAAACAAATCCTTTTGAGGAATGCCTTCATCACAACTACTGCTACTTAAGCTAAAACAGGACAAGCACAATTCAAAACAGGACAATCAAGTCTGCTGTGATTTGGGCTGGTTTTCTTATATATTTGAACAAACTCAAAATCTGATGCCATCATCTGGCTGTGGATGGAGGAAGGTGATGAACTCTCATCTTAATTTTTCCTGCTTATCAATCTTGGCATTTCCAATTACTCTAGACCTGGAAATAATCTCGTATTATATTAGAGCATTTGAATATTTTATAACACTTTAAAAGCACATGTGCAAACCCATCAGAGCCATACGCCTTTGTGAAGCAGGAGCGGCGTACTTCCACACACCCTGGGCCAACGACAAGAAAACTGGAAAGAAGAGAGAAAAAAGGGAGGGATGTAAAACTGAGGAGACTATTACAGACAGCAAAATCTTAAGCTCCTGTTTTATTAAATATAAAGTAATGATGCAAGTCTGGAACTGACTCCCGCACCATTAACGTTCATTCGCAGTGAACCCACATGATAAAGTTTTAAAGGTAAAAAATCAGCACCATGGAAACACAATATAGATGAAATTAAAAAAAAAAAAGAAATCAATAAATCAAGCCGGATGCATCAAGAGCAGCTTTCTTTGGAAAAGTCCTGGCAGGTCTCTGTTTCCTAAGCACAATAAGCATGGAAAACAGGGAGAGGAGCTGGCCACACACACAGGGCAAAGCGTGCGGGTTGGAACCATGGGCACTGGGAGGGTGCTGGTCTAACGGGAACACTGAGAAGCAGACAGAAGTCCTGGTTGATGCTCTTATCCAAAGACCATACAGAATAAACACTATAAAGACATATCACAGGAACTAGTGAACAGATGGGGTTATTTTTATAGATATTCCGTATCTTTTTGTTTCAGTTCAAGCAAATCTCAACTACAGAGGACTTGAGAGGATGTCAGAAATTTTTTCACTACTCGTAATAATGAAACTGTCACAAGTAAGTACTTGCTGTGAGTATAAATGTGTAAGGCAGTATTTCATATCGGGTGTCCGTTTTTTCTAGTACATCAGGGATAAGCTTATAGGTATAAAATTGGGAGTAAATCTTTTCTACCAGACCTGTCTTTATTCTAGGCTTTATATCTCAGTTTATTTTTTTTATATTAAGCTTCTTTAATTCTGGACTTGTAAGTTATAAGTTCTTTTCCTATGATCCAGTTCTCCTCCTGCCAGCTGTGATAAAAGGCTCTATTCACGAGGTGACCAAACAGACAGCCCCTATGGAGTCCCCTTCCCCAAAAGTGCATTTCCAGCACGTGCAACACTTGCTAAGATCTGTGTTCAACTTGGGTATATGGTAGGCAGGAGACTATCAGCCAGGGTGTCATCTAAAGTTGAAGACATCTCCAAACTTGTGAGAACCCTTAACTTGCCAAGTTAACCTTAAGAAGTTAAATTCTTGCAAGTTTATCAACCAACAACTCAAATTCTGTTTAGATGACAAAACCCAGCTTGCTCCAGTCGCGTACAAAAGCCCACAGAGCACGAGAGATGTGAACTTAAAAGGAAAATCAAAATAGTTTATTATCTCTGGACTCGAAATGCACACATAGATTAACATGTATTAGTCCTCCTGTTTAGAGGAGGCTGAACACATTACTTTGGTCAAATGGGTGAAAAGAAGTCCCTCAGTTACTCTTTCACAATTTAATTTCATAAATCCCAGGACTCTTCCCAGTCATCCTGTGAGCCCCTAAAGAAACATGGGGATGAGGTGAAGTAAGGAACTCTTACGTCTGAGAGTAAGAGCAAGTAACATCCATCCGTGAATCCCTACTTGCTCTGACTGATGTTACCTTAAAACATTATTCTGTAGGGATAGGGAAAGCCCCTCCGAGATGTAAGTGTCTTGGAATCAGGATAAAATCCAAAAGAATGAAAAAATAGCTGCAAAAACATTGCGTGTCCAGTGATAGATGGCACCAAAAACTCAAATCCTACCACTGCACAAGCTGTGGTCAGACTTGCGCTCCGGCATCCAGAGTTCAGGAATAAACACAGAGATACACTACTTAAGCACACGAGAGGGTATGTCTGTGAGCCAGGCCATGAAGCAGTCCCGGAATGTGAGAAACAGCTCGTGTTGGTGAGTGCTGCTTAGCAACACTGCCCTTCTATGGCAAAAGATTAATCAAATTTGCAGTGTCATTGGAAACACTCGGTTCAGTCCATTTGAAAAATCAGATGAAGATGTGCTGTAGTCCCACAGGTCACCAAAGGGACAGTGTGGGTCTGTCTAGGTCACGAAAACTGGAATTACATCAAATGAGAGGCACTGAGGGTTAATTATGAATATGGCAAATCTAATGCATGCAAGTAGGAGCAAATCACAGACAGAAGAAAAAATAGCTTCAACACATAACATCTCATTCTTTTTCCACCTCTGGCCAATAACGGATTGCTGCTTGTGCTCTATTTCTGTACAGATTTTACCTACCTTGTTGAAAATGTCTCGGTCACAGGGTCTCCTCTCACTGCCCTGGAGACAGAATTACACAGACGAGCAGCTCTCACTGCCGCGTGTATCTCAGGGTGTTTTTCCTGATATTCAGCTAAATGTTTCTTTGCAGAATTTCACTCTGTTCCTTTTCTGCTCTTTTCCACCAGGCAAAGATTCCTCTCCCAGCCTCTGAAATAGTCATCCTCAGCCAGCACACACCTTAGTCCCTGACCAAGAGAACTACCAAAAAACTTCAGGCAAGCCAAGGCCTTACGCTGAAGGAACAGAAAACTCGGGAAGTCTCTGTCTGCGCTCTCCAACCGGCGCTGATGACTTGGATGTAACACACACATGGACCAGGTGAGATGTTAATAGAGTCTGAATGAAGGAACGCAACTGCCAGGAAGGATCTAGAGACCAACTGCAATTCAACAGCCATTGGCATGCAGGGATCACCTGATTCTTCAGTTTGGATGCTTTTGTTCTCCTATTAAAACAAACCGCACTGCTCTGGATTATTTGTTCACAGTTCCGTAATTATCATACTGTCAACATTTCATATCCGAACAAGACAGATAAATATTCCTTAGGAAGGCAGGAGAAGGGTAATTGAGCAATCAGGGATGAATGATGCAGAAACAGAGATACAGGTAGAATGTAAGTAACCTTGAAAAACAAAATCACTTATTTACCCAAAGAGAGGAGCGACTAGAAAAAAACTGCCTAGATGAAGCCAAGCAAGGATGCCACCTGGGAAAGAATTCCAATGGAGTGAAATAGTTTTCCTATTTAATTGGCACAATGAAGTCAACCATCCCAGAGGACAAACTGTTCATATACAAAACTTCTTTGTCTTTAGTGAGAACAACCCCGACAGAAGCAGAGCACCTCCTGGGCAGTGCTGGGCAGTGCCAGATTCATGAAGGGGGACAGAAGTTAGACCAGGTAACACCTTGCTGGAGCTGTTTTCCAATCCTGGAACCAGGTTTGCTGTGGCCATCCCAGGACTCTGCTTCTCCTTGGAATGCAGGAAAAGAGACTCCAAGCTTTGCCCTCCTGTATTTAATCTCTCCTTAGAGACCTGCATTCCAAGTAGGTTCCTGAGCATCTTCAGTCCCCGAGAACAAAGCTGTCACTGCTAAACAGAAGTCAAAACCAAGTGCTGGCAACTGCCATGGCAGGTTGTAATTGCAGCAGAGGAAAAACTATGTCCTGACAACCTCAGGACTAAGCAAAGTGCCTTCTGATAGTCCCTGGAGATCCCAGCAGTGTCTCAATGAAAAACAAGGACTCTCACTGTACATGAAGCCTGCTTTCTGATGTAATTACGACAGTCATTTAGAAAGCAAACAAAATGCATCACATTATCCATATTTTGGGACTCGTTACTGCAAAGAGTAAAATCGAAAAACATAAAAAGACAGACATTTCTCCAAGTAAGGTTTTAAAAATCAAACTAATCCAGCCACAGTACAGATCATCGAGGAAAATTTGAGGGAACATCCCATCCCAACATCTACGGCCTCTAGGAGAGGGTCATTCTTACTATTATTTGTGAAAAGAGAAAAGTAAGGCATTTAACCTTGATGGTTAAAGCAAGGAAGGCTGCAGGAAGTATCCATCTGTAAAACCTGACATGTGAGCCCATGTGAGCTGTGCAAACACCTTGTTTGCACTCAGAAAATGCCCCTTCCTCCTTGCGGAATGGCAGATGCACCTGCAACTACTCTGGACACAGCTTCTCAAAGAGCAGAGCCACCACAGATCCAGCATCCAATTTTTCAGCAAATACCCAGTGCAAGATAGAAAGCCACAAGTAGAAAAGTAATTTCTAGACTCCTAAGAAATCCCACAACAATTTTCTATGCATTTTTTTAAAGAACCATCCTCATTGGATTAGACTCATGAGAGTTTATGTGACTTCAAACAAAACCTCCAAATCCAGGCGATACACAGCTAAACCATTACTCAACACTTTTGAAACATATCCTATGAGTTCAGAGACTTCAATTGTTTATGATATAGTTTTAAGTATTTGACTTCTAATAAATGTACTAAGTTTCACAGTTACAGTCTCCCATGCACTGTACACGCAGATTTATTTTACAATGGAGAGCAACAGATTCCAATCAGGCAAATACTTCTGAAACCTTGGATATGGAGAGAATGAGTGCCTTTTAGATTAAAAGGGATAATCCCCAGCTGACAGAAAATTATTCACACTCCTATAAATTTAAACTTTACAACACTTTTTGTGGCATAATAATGACTTAAACACTCGATATCAGCTGTGAATCGTTACATTCATCCTGCTTTTAAAATGTAGTTGTGATTTAATGGAAGATAAAGAATTTATTGGACATGGTAGCAACGTATAGTTGGATGCTTGGTGATGCCATTCAGGCATGAAAAACAACCAAACTCTGCAAAGGTTGATGGTTTCTATCACTCAGACTTTTTACAGAAGGCATCCAAGGGAAAACATCTGCAGGTTCTTAAGACTTCAAGCCTGCAGACATGGTGTGGCATACAGAGAGTCCTGCTTACTGTGACAAGAAATTCAGTGCAAGGCAGGTGGCCACAGACATCCCAACCCACAGTCCTTTGGTGCTTTTGCCACGGTCTAAGAAGCCCAGGAGGTTTCAAAAGCTGCACTTTGGAACTGTTACTGGGGCACAGAACTTCAGCTCCAGTGGGTAAATGACCATTGGGCTCAGGACATTTATACCAGGTACATAACCTGCGTGTGAACAGTTGGGATAAGCAAACCTGCCCTTCGATTTCAGGAAAAAAAGGTACCTTTTCATATAAAGCAGATGAACTTAATTCTTTTACAATACCAGAAGTGAGAACATGCCTTTCAAAAGACAGTCCATAGGAGATCCATGCTTCAACTAACTGTCCAAGAGAAGGAGAAATAAGGGAGCACAGGTAGAGATGGGACAGCAGGTAGGAAATACTGTCAGAATAAATTCTTTTGGCAGGTCACAGAGGAAACAAGTTTGAAGGTAGAGGTGTCTGAGTGATTTGCTACACTGACTACACAGCAGATAAACCCCAAAGCCAGGATTGCTTCTCAAGAAACCTTCATTGCTAGCCAGCAGTCCAACCACTCAAATACATTGCCTCATGTAAAAACAGGTATCAAAGCTCTCCAAGATGAGCAATAAACACACGGGGGAAATGAGAAAACCATCTCCATAAATCTGTTTACATTAATGTTCTCTTTTAAAGTCCACTTTCGCTATATGATACAGAGTAAACTGTTTCATGAGTGTGCTTTATACGTGCTCTCTCCACTTTGATTTACAGCCTTGGAGCAACGTTTGGATGTCACGTTGTATCTAGTCATCAGGCATCTGCCTGCTCCCTTTCATCGGAAATCTTCGGAGCAGAGCAAATACTGGGAGATAACCCCATTTTCCACAATATTGATGATCAACTCCCAGTCTACAGGAAGGTATCAACATCAAGTCGCTGCATTTTCATTGACAAATCTTGTGTGCTTTTAATAACACATTTTCTACAAAACCAGCTGCTAGGCCAATAAATTTTAAAAAGCAGTTGGTAGATGGTATGTTTAGAATAAAAAATTATTATTATGCTTTGAATGCAGGGATTCATTGTGTAATTTTGCAGTAAAAGTTACTCGTTCAAATATGAAACTCATGTTTCAGGCAGATGCTCTTGGCTCCAAAGATTTTCACCGCGTTTCTGAAGCTTAAATTGGAACATTTGTATTCAGCAATAATTACAGCTGCAATCAAACAAAAATGTTAACTTTTGTAAAGGTACGGTGAATACCGACTATAATTCAGATAATACATCAGTCTTGCATTTTTCCCCATCTACCTTTCTAGACAACTTAATTTCCAGACATTGTAAAAATACTTAAGATGAAGCTCATTTGTGGTAACCTCAAAAATTATGAAAAGGAGTATTTCAGTTTGATTCACCTTCTGCTTACAGCTTTGAAAAAAAGGAGAAAAATCACAATGAAGGTACAAATGTAACACATATGACACTTACAGGAGTATACCAGCCTTGCTTTCAGGTGCTTTTCTGTCCTTCATGACAACAGACCAAACAATATTTGATTAAGAAAGCTTAGGACTGTAACAGGCAACAATCCTTAGGATAGAGTAGAAGGAATTTTTCTACTTGAAATTATACTACAAAAAAATCAAGAATTTTAGGTGGGTTTATAAATCTGTAAAATAGTTCTCAAAATCTCCAAGTCCCCTCCTAATTAAAACAGAAACCGCAGGCTAGAAATACGCACGCTTCCATCTAGAGACTGGAAGTGAAGGCTCTGCCTGCTCCCTCGATGCAAAATGAAGACGAAAAGGACCCAACAGTTTTCCCTTTTCAGATGAAATCACAAGTATTCAATCACCAATTTAATTTGAAATTAAAACCAATGCCAGACTATGCCCTGCTATTTTTCTCCACCTTTACTCCTTTCCTTTTCCTCCTAAGCTTGTACCTTGTGTCTGATCTCTGGATTAAGGTGGTGAAGAACGTGACATGAGGCAGCAATAAACTACACAGCTAACAATTATGTTTCCTTGGACACTCCAATTGAAAGTTTGCCAAAGATATAAGCCAAAAAGAATATCCTTCAAGAACTGGAGGCAAAAAGTAAGTTCATTGCTGTTTCATCCCTCTGCAAAATAATAAGACAGACATTGGAAGTGGCAGATCCTATTTTTGGGTCTTTGCAGTGATTATTTCTTGCCTAATTATTAGCAGCGGATTCAGTATCTTTAAAGCAGAATTTTGTCACCCAGCAGGAAATTTCAATTCTATCAGGCAGACTTAAGTCTCATTAATTTATTCCTTAACTGTTTTTGACTCACTTGCTAATTACCAAGGAAGGCTGCTCCCACGGCAGGTCTGAAGCCAGGAGGCAGCCGTGGCCTGCATGCTGTCCCTCGGTTCGCGCCAGCTGCCACGCCAGTTGTGCGACTTTCCGAGCGCCTTGTTTCTTTGAAGATCCTCCTCTACCTCTTGGTATTGGCAAAACCCGAGTTACGATTTGTAAATCTTTAAAAAAATCTAGATTTGACAGGGAGGTACAAAACACCGAGCAAGGTAAATGGATGCCTTTTTGACCCCGCTCTTCCGAAAGGTGATTGCAGTGCTGAGAAGCTAATGGATGTAGGGATATGGGGGAGCACTACTTGGACATGCCGAGTTCCCCTCTTTTTCCATACCACATCCCTATTTCCCAAGTATGTCTAAAGACACGGTCATCTCTGCTCTCAGTATTGAACTAGATAATAAACTAAGTCAGGTTAGAATAGAAAGAAAAACTAATCCTGGATTCCAGCCGCTCCTGCAACATCTGCATAAACCAGATGAACACAGTCCTGGGCTCCGCTTTCCCTTACACCACCTGCACGCCTCGGAACAGCGGGCTGAGGTCACTGCGCAGCTCAAGCAGGAGCTCTCCCGGTCACGGCAAGGCGGCAGCGTCCCGGCGCAGCCCCTCGGGACTCCCGGCTGCTCCCAGAACACGACACGGGCGGACACAGCGCTGCACGTCACCGCCTGGAACGTGCACTTGGGCAGATCTCCCACCGGTTGCAAAGGCCGCACGGGAACTTGATCGTTTGCTGTAATCAGGCCAGACCACCGCATCATGGGAAGTCTGTGGACATGACCTTGGAAGGGGCAGGGACGGAGGGGGGAGAGGCGGGCAGGCAGAGGCAGGTGATGCCGATCACCGTGACCCCCCCTCGGCAGAACGGTGTACGTAACGACACAGAGCGAGCTCGGAAATCAAGGCGTGATTAGTTCTGGAGCTCGTTTCCTCGGCGCTTTGAAGAGTGCTGCAGGTAAGGTATGAGCCGCTGTAATTATGGAGGAAGATAAAGACGGGAAAGTTGCTGGCAGAGTGCCAGGCCCAGGAATACCTGAATACGTCAGGAAAAGCATTATAGCTTGTACCATGGCGCTCTCAAACTACCCTTGGTGCCTGAGCCACGACTATCACTGCTCACTGGGAAAAATAAGAGGACAAATACAGTCTACTCCTTATCAGCGCTGAGGAAAAGCGACAGTATGATGGAGAAAGTGAATCTGGTTTCCAAGGTAACTAAAGTTTGAAAACAGTATACGGAAATCAATGTCATTTTAGCACGTATGTTTGCATACAGACTCATGGCAGTAAGAAGTTATTCAGCTGCAACTACCAGGAGACCATGTAATCACCATGAGACCATCCGAATCAGATCTGCTCTTCCAAGTAGCTGCACTTGGTTTGGAACAACAGTGTCACCACCTGGAGAAACACCCTCACATTTGGCAGCACCAGTTTGAGATTTGGATGGGAAGAAACCTCCAAAACAACTTCCAAATGATTGACCTTAGCCACCCTACTCAATGGAAAGTGCCACAAGCTCTTCCACACCCCTTAAAGTTCAAAGTCAGACACTTCCACAGGGATCAACAACACAGACAAGATCACGTCCAACCGGGATGGAGCATCTCTTACATGATGTCCTGTCACAGCACCCAAAGTTGTTACTGAAGGACGCAGATGACACGTGAACCATCTATCACAATGAAAGTCCAAGGGATTATGGATCAAAATATGGCATGGTTATGGCTACTAAAGAGAAGTGTTTAGTTTAAGTGAGAAAAAATATGTCTCAGAAATTAAGTTAAAACTTGGAAGAAATTTATTGATAACCATTCACTGCTAACTGTAGCAAGGCCACACATTTCTATTCATTCCACTGCAATCAATTTAATATCTAAGTTAATATCTAATAGCCATGAGCTAAAGCAATACAAATTCTCACATGGAGAAAGTTCAGAGATGAAGGTGCTGATCGTTCTGCTGGAGCTCTCTAAGAGATTCAAATAACACCTTATACTATTTGACTTGTTTTCTGAAAGCACAATATCGGTGCTACCGAAAGTGGGCGAACAGAACGTGTTTATTATGCTGCCTTTTCCATCTGCAGTACAATTCTTTATCGGTGACCCAGAAACAAATAAAAGGGACACTGTCAAGTTGTGTATTTTAATGGTCGTCTTTTCTCTGTGCCACCAGCAATCTGAGATTTTTTCAGTGCCTAGAGGTTTAAACAAATTAAAGCTTTTGTTTGTTTACTTTCTGCCTTTCATTCATTTCGCAGAAATCAAACTAGTCAGATTCATTTGTCTCCCTACAGCCTATTAATTAGTACAGGGTGTTTGCATTTGGACTTCCAGGGAAGAGTTTGAAATGCTACCAAATTTTTTTCTTGTAGTAGTTTTGCAATGAGCAAGAGGCAGTCGTTTCTGTTCAAATCATCCTGGGGAAATGGAAGGCTCTAAAGAACTGATATGAATCCAAACGCCAGACAAACACGTTTCAGAGAGCAAAGGCCAGTCATCTGGAAAGTTTTAATTATTTTCACCATTTTAAATGATGCCTTGAGTTGGTTTTGTTCCTCATAAGATGATCAGCAGAGTCCTGACTCTTTTATACAGATTATGAAAGATGGGGGAAGTCCTATAACCTTTCCATGCCTCAGTTTCCCCATTTATTTTAAGGCATTATGATAAATCGCAACCCCACAGTGACTCCAAGCTTGAATTCACTCAGACTGGCAGAACACTTTAACAGCCTCAGATGAAAGATGCTGCAGAAGTGCCAAGTACTGTCACTGTAATTATCATTCAATATCCACTGATCAAAAGAATGAAATGTGAATCAGCATTTCCTATTAGCCCTACTTACAGCCTAAATGTTAAATATTCCTCCCATGGGCTTCTCCATGAAAACATACAGGAACTGCTGGTGTTTCTCCTATGGCTACAACACTGCTTCTACAGGAGTGGAGGAATGGAGGGATCTAAAGAGAAGAGTCAAAAAATCATGAGAACAACACAGGTTTCTCCCACAAAAGCTTGCTCAGGCTTCCCAGGAAGGGGGAGCTTGGAGCTGCCTTCTCACTCTTCTTCCCTGGCTCCAGTCTCTTTCCTGGCACAAGGATGTGATCTTCTGTCACAGCTCCAAGGATTTTCTACTGTTGGCCTCCGTTGGACCCTCAACAACACTTCTCTAAAAGCCACTGGGTGTCACGTACCCCAGAGGAGTGTGTCCAGCTGTCCTCAAAGGATGAGAAAGTGGAAACATTTGGAGTAGCTAAATGCAATCAATGGAGTCATGCTAATTTACACCCACTGCAGTGCCAGACAACTTGCTGAAGTGTTTGTTTTCCCCTTTCTCATCTGGGAACCACACAGTATTTGACTTTATTTTCCCCAGAAACATAAGCTCCCCTGTTAAACCACTGCCCCGACCTAACATAGGAAGCAAAACCATGAGTTTCTCCCCTAGTCCTGAACACGTTTCAGTGGTGGTTGGGGCGGAGCAATTTAGTGATTCACGGCCACTTCCCTCTCGGTGGAAGCTGCCATCACTGCAGATTAAATAAGAGGGTCCGACTGCGCGCCGTGTGGATCCTTACCCTTTAGGAGTTGACCAAGCTTTATTAATTCCTCCTGTACAAAGCATCTAACAGATGCCAACAATACCAGGTCACCTTCCATCCCCTCCTTACTGCCACACAGCAGAGCCAGCCTGGCTGCTGTCCGGGCACACCCTGTGGAACAGAGGGCTTTGCTGCCCAACCATGTCAGTGTGACAGCGATCAAAAGCAGTCCAACACCATGCTCCACCCCACAAAACCTACACCAGGGTTACTAATACTTTTAAAGAAAAGTGGCCTCAGTGTGTGAATTAAGCTGTTGATGAGCCCTTATGCCTCTGCCTTTCTGTAAAACTGTCCTTTAGACAGTTGCAGGCTCTGAAAAAGAGACCTCCCTGGAACGTATTCAGTTCAAAAGGAAAAAAAAATCCATACTCTGCCTTGCTGAGTCCTTTTCAGCGAAGCAGGTCATAGCACCATGTCTTTTATCCTGTCATTCCTGTCTCCTGCTTGATGCACATAATAAATCCACAGTGGTTTGAACTGCAGCTCGGTGCTGAAATCTGACAATCCCACGTATCTTTAACCGTGCTGTCTTCCAGTACTCCCCCAACTGGAAACTCCAAGTTTACTTAGAAAATTTTCAATACACAAGGTCAGACTCAAATAGTTAAACATATTATATTTACAATCAGTTTCATTTTCCAATTCCTGTGCTAGGTAGGACTGAGGATAGAAAAAAATACCCTTTTTTAAAACAGAATCTGTCTTTCATGCCTTAACTACAATTTATCCCAGGCCTCATGAAGTACCCATAAAAATCAAAGAGCAAAAATTCCCAGAGATTTACGTTAACGAGATGACTTAGAAAAATAAGACAGAGGGCTCTAATTTTAATAACAAGTAATTGGAAATTTGACAACGTAAGGTGCTGGCAAAGAAAGCAAGAAAGCAAGCCAGGCACGTCTGACCTGGGAACAATGACTTGGGAGTCCAGAAAACCACTTACTCATTTTCACATGACAGCATCAAGTTTGAGAAGAATATTTAATTCTCTTGAAACTGAAGGAGGATTTCAGAGAAGTAATTAGGAGTAGCTTAGCTAGTGGTTAACACCAGGACTGGGAATTAGAAATTAAGAAATTCAGCTCAGGACGTATCTCCTGGCTTTGCTGCACGACCACATCTAAGTTAGTTAGGTAACTTGTCCCTACTCCAGTTTTCCAGCTGTAAAATGTGGGTGCTAACAACCAGCCACCTTTAGGGAGGGCCTGGAAATCCATCCACAAAAGATGCTTTAAGAGTAGGGAGTCTGTGCGCTGTTGTCGTACCTGACAAAAAAGAATCTGACAGTCAGGTTGGCACTCCTAATTTTTGCAAAACAGTACCAGTGAGACTAGAAATAACTGGAAATGCTCAAAATGACCTCGGTTTTCTTCCAATCTCTAAAATGCTCAGAAACTCAAAGCTTCCGAGCATATCGTGTTGCAGAAAGTGTGACTGAATTGACATTCTCAAAGTAATTTACATATTTCTTGCTGCCACTAAGACTGGTTATCCAAATTCAGTTGCAGTTGACAGTTTAATGATAATAGCTTTCTGTTTATATATCATTTGTGATAATGTTCCTGTTCTCCTTAAATTCAGTCCCCGTAAAAGGGGCACTTTAATGTATGCAGCCACAGACCCAAATGATAGTAATTTTCCCTTCTAGTCGGGATGGTTTAGTAAACAATTACATTTCAATTAAAGACGGGGTGATCATGCCGAGGGAAGTACCATTCAGCTCTTCACATAATATAGGAAGATAAATTCTCCAAAGTCAAACTATTATAATATAATTTACATGACTGCTTTTGAAAAAAAAATGGAAAATAGTGTATATTATGCACAGGCAAAAACTTGGGAAAAAAATCCTTCAATATCTTGTCCACAGCAGCTTGAACTAGGATCCCATTATTTAGGATTATGTTCAGTGAAGAGGAATGGTAGAAGGGTTACTCACTTTCATCTCTCCAGGAGCTTCTGTGTATTAGTGTGCCATCAGTATTTAATACTTCATTTATCAAGGATTAAAAACAGGATAGATGGAGGAATGCCATAAGAGTAGCTTATAATGCATCACTGTAAATTCAGCTGTGTTCCCAACCCAAACAGGCAGAAAAACTGCTGGAAAGCAAGTTAACATTACAAGCAGAAGAACAACTAAAACCTAAAAAGATTTCATATTTCTTTGTGACTATAAAAGCTTCATTAATAAAGGGCTTGAAAGGCAGAGCAAGGACAAACGAACCTCAAGGACATCTCCTGCTCCAAGACATCACGCTCCACACGGAGGACAACAGCCAACAAGCAGACAGTGAAAGAACATGAGAAAACAAGATGATGACACTCATCTTCACGACTGACAATGAGCCGGTGAGGAGTGTTTGTACCACTGGGTTTGGCCTTTGAAGCTTCTGTGAGAATTGTTTCCCTTTCAATCTAATTTACAAAATCCCATGGATGGACAGCTTGATCATGTGGCTTATGGCTGAAATGTGTTTTGGTTTGGTTTTGTTGGGGTTTTTTGTGTAGCCAATGTGGCTTCAACCGGAAGAATCACAGAAGTGTTCTCCAAGATCCTGGAAAGCAAATGATTGATACTAGAATTGAGGATTAACGGGCCGGAGAGAAGAAAATCCTAAACTCTATCTAGAATTTCTGGGTGAGAGAGAGCGTACAGACGCTTCCTCAGACACAGCTCTGCAAGAAAGGCAGAGAGCCGCTTTCAAACCATTCAGAAATATCCAGACTACACGTGCTATATCAATTCACTCTTTTTGGAAGGAGACTCCTTGCACAGTCAGTGAGGTAGACTAACAGCAAGAAATCATTCTGGTTTCTTGATCCAACCACTGAATCCAACTCTTCTGCACAAATTCTTTGGCAATTTGGACTCCTGCTTGGCCTGGGATGTTTGCAGAGAGAACTAAAGAAATCGGGCTCTGCTAACAGCAATCAATAGATGGCAGCACCCTAATGAGATGGGAGAGGAGTCACCACACAGCGAGTCTCAGCCATCCCACCCTTGCTCATGATTTCCCTGCGAGGTGGGCAGAGCAAGAGGGTTTAATTAGTACCCAGCAATGTTTCTCACCTTCTGGTCCCCGTGTTTGATAAAATACAACATCAATTTCAGGTTTAACCCATCTCACACCTTAAGCTGTTTGGATTCAATGCAGAGAGGCTAAATGCTTCTCTGCATTCTCTTAAAAGGTAGACGTCAGCCAACAACAAAGCTTTACTCACCTTCCCTGGGGCACGGAGAAGAGTCCAGCATTTGCCCTTGGTTACACCGGTGTCTAGAGCCCTTGAGTGTTATCAGCTGCTGCCAATTACTCGTTCTCAGCTGAAGGAGTAGTGAACTCTGGGTCACTACCTAAGCACGCAGCATTTTAACCGACATCTGGAGCCTTCTGTCTTTCTTTTTCTATCCTTAGATATTGACTTTTCTTCAAGCATTTGTTAATTAGGTCTCTTCATTCAAGGGGCAGAATCACAACAGATAGGAAGGGTTCCAACACGACCATTTTACTCTAAAGATGTCTCCTGCAAACATGTGTGTGAGGACAGTCAGTCTCTTCCATGAGTCTATCAGATGTAATAAATTCATTAGGATCAGAATTTCCCTGCGTATATTTTTTATACTGACATGCACCAAATCTACTGTTTCTAGGCACCAACGCAGCAGTCAGAAAGGTTCCTCCCAGTCCACACAAAGCACTGTACAGCTGGCAATGTGAGATACATTCCTGGTTTTCCAATCAGGCACAGATTAAAAACTGAATCCCGAACTTGGTGCTTGGAGCCAATTCAGAATCGGGGACCTCAGATGAACAGTCACTTGGATTAGAGGCTTGAATTCATTAAGCCGTGTCAGATCCTACAAATCTCTGATAGCACAGAAGTTCAGCCAGGTGGGTTTACGTGGAAAATAATCATTTCACAACATGAGATAACAAGGACTAGGGAAGATTTTCTCATGTTTAAGAAGCTCTATTAAAAAATTCATTTTGTAGAAGGAGTAAGAATAGCTAGTTCACATACTAAGATGTAGAAATCTTAAGACTTGATTTTCAAGGTTATATTCTGCAACTCGAAAAACTTGCATGAGCTATTGTTTTCCAAAGTTGCTGCAAAAACCATAATGCCCAATTAACTGTAACTTGCCTGGCAAAGCTCTGTATGGGAAGGGAGCATTTCCAGCCCAGTTTGCTTTAGTTTTCAAACAAAAGAAAGCAACTGGGAGTGCAACGCTGTCAGAACAGCTGAATCCAATGGCTCCTGAGCTTACCAGTCCCTTGGAGACTCAACAGCAGAAGGATGGAGATGTCAGGGAAGAACAATCAGCTGTAAAATATGAAAAGCTTACAACATCAAAACCTAGAGCAGCAGGCTCAAAAGTAATAATCCCATTACCACTAAACTAAAGCACTAATTACTATTCCCAGTGGCTGGAGTGGACTGACTGCTAATGTTCCTCTGGTTAATGAAGGAAGGTGAGGGAGAATATATTTCTTAAGTCTGACATCTGCTGAAATCTGGGAAGCCATAAAAACTGTACGTAATGAAGCCATTCATATTAATGGCAATAACATTCGGAGGGCTGAGCAGGAACAGAAATGAGATGATAGTGGATTGTAACTCAGAGAAGACAAATGCTATGTCCTATCCCTTTGATGACTGCCCTTATTTAATCCATACTGAATAACAGAGCCAATCAAAGCAAGCCACCACATCCCACACAGGCTGTTTCACTAACAAGAGCTAACCTGCTTAAAGATAGGAACAACTTCTCTAAAAGCATAAAGCAGGATATATGCCATTGGAAAAGGAATAAAGAGCATTTTCTTTTCACTGACTACAAGAACACTAAGAGAAATACTCCCAAATCCTGTGTCTTGTGAAGAATCCAGATTTCCTCATCATTCTTTGCCTTTTTCATCAAGAAGTAGTGCATTGTTTAAGGTTCAAAGATACCAATTTACTGAGAGAGAGGGATTCTGTTAAACGAAAGGCACAAAGCAAAAGCATGCTTACTCAGTTAGGTTTACTGTGTTTCTGCCCGCCATGCTTGGAGTTTTAGAACATTTGTAACTGATAATCAATTCAGACAGAAGGTATATGGCTTGTGGAACATGGGGGTTAGAGAAAAAAATTAGTTTCCCTCTTGGCATTGAAAGAAGATGCACCCTGCTTAGCAAAAAGGTGATAAGACAAGAGGAATCAGACCAAAAGATGATCCCTCTGTGTTTTGACCTGTAAGAACTGGGAGCTCTTAGGAGAGTAACTTTCATCAACTCCAGAAAAAGAAACCCAAACATGCCTCTACAGCAAATGTTTAAAGACATCTCATAGAATCATAGAATGGTTAGGGCTGGAAGGGACCTTCAAAGGTCATCTAGTCCAACCCCCCTGCAAGGAACAGGGATATCTCCAACTAGATCAGGTTGCTCAGGGCCTCGTCCAACCTGGCCTTGAACGTCTCCAGGGATGGAGCATCCACCACCTCTCTGGGCAACCTGTTCCAGTGTTCTACAACTCTCATGGTAAAAAATTTTTTCCTAATATCCAACCTGAATCTACCTCCCTCTATTTTAAAACCATTACCCCTTGTCCTATCACAACAGGCCCTCCTGAACAGCCTCTCCCCATCTTTCTTGTAGGCCCCCTTGAGGTACTGGAAGACCGCTATCAGGTCACCCATTGTTTTTCTGTTTCATCGTCTTCAGTATTTGCCACACACTGTACACACTCCTTAAAGCAGAACTCGTCTCCTGCCATCCACTCACAGTTTTAATCACTTCTTCCCATTTCATTTAGCAAATAAAGACAGTACCAAAAAAAACACTCTCATATATTCAGCATGTGTTTGCAGGTAATGGCTACACAACACAGCTCCACAGAGAATGTTATGCACTCACAAACTTAGGATTTATAGAACTAAAATAAACTACTTGGACAACTGCTATTAATGATTCATTCATCAGGGCAAATGTTCTCAGGTGAACTGGGCGTGCTCAGATTTTTTTTAGATTGCACCATTGTCTTTCCTTTGAAATTCTGGTTCTACCTATCCAGGTTTGTTATGAAGCAGCTGAATCTGTAAAGTAGGTGTGGTCTGCAGAGAAAACCTGTATTGAGCAAACCAGCTCCAAGGCCATTTGCCTCTTCTCCAAATAAATATACCTGTGTGCAAACTTCTTATCCACATATAACAGACACTTTCCTCTTGAAAATATAACCTCCTGGTTGCCGTGGCTATTGCTGATACTGAGTATATCCATCTTCAGCTGTGCATACTTTATGCTTGTACTTATTTTTTTAAATCTCTAAATAGATTTCTCTCTTACTATTACTGCAGGTTACCCTAAATGTTACCCGAAAGACCTTGGCAACTTCAGCTGATGACAAAGCCCCAGCCTCTCAAGACTCTACTGCATTAACTATAGACGTGTCCAGGCTGATAATACATTAGAAAAAAAACACCCAGCTACTCTCAGCTGCATGTTTATTGCCCACTTTAAAAAAAAAAATTATTTTGGTCCCACCATTGTGCTTCCATTTGTCAGCTGAGTGTACTCCTAAATTAAACAATTACTTGGATTTGATATTATTTGTTAGAGAACACAATCCTTGTAGTAAAAATTGCTGTGATCCACTCTAGAAGTCTACCTAACACCTGCAGGATGTTAGAGAGATGACTTACACCAGCGGGGAGGCAGTGATAAACACCACTGCACACATTCTAGCTAAAGAAGAAACAAAGACTTTTAACTCTCTCCAGAACTGATCTCCAAGGCATGGCAGGGCCTATCTTCTAAAGCTACGAGCCGGCCCAAATATCTCATCTTGTAGGAGTGCAGAGAGGGTAGGGAGAGGGGATTCCTGTCCATCAGCTCATTACACTTCCTCGTACTGCAGTGAGACTGCTGGCAACTACTCGATCATCTGCAGCATCACAGAGCTGGGGCTCAGCACCGACAGATCCCTCCGTCAACCACCGGCTCTGATTTCTTTGGCTCCCTTCTGTAAAATGCCCCTCCCCATGGAGCAACAAGACCCTGTTTGTCCTGTTTGATTTTGGTAGCACTGCTACTCACGTTAGTGGTGCTGCTCTGTTCCACTGCCAAATGACTTCTGGTTCTTTACATACTGCTGTCACAACAAAACCGTGATATTAGCAGAGCATCTCAAAGCAAAAAGAATGAAGAAATGGAAAACAGCGAATGGCTCCTCGAGGCTCCTGCTGGAAGGAGACACCAGGCTCTGGGGCATCACCAGCTTGGCAGGTTTTCTGTCAGTAAAGCAAAGGTTCTTCTACAGATTTTCTCTCTGTAGGAGTATGAGGACCAGTAAACACATCTATGAATATACTGCACTGCCCTAGGATTCACAAAGGAAACCTCACCAGGAATGGCTCCCAAGTGAAACAACTTACCCAAACTTGCTCCAGATTCAAATTAAAATCTCGATGTTTTACCAAGAAATATTTTACAGTTGCTTGTTGCTAACAGTGTCTAACACCACCACCAGATTTACTTAAAAATAAGTAATCAGCTAGTTTCATACACGCCGCCTCTTCTCTCGAGATGAGCAAGTTCCTCTCCCTTCTGGCAAAACATCACAACAATCATTAAGATGCCATAACCATCGTTAAGATGAGGAGAGACACTTACCGTGACCCGGAAGGGCGTCGTGGCAGCAGGCTCCATGGTGGGGTTCTTCTCAGCGACCCCGCTGGGCATGCTGCGCCTCTGCCCGCACCTCTCTGGGGGGGACTCTGTGGGTGGGACAGAAAACAAAGGGCCATTACAAACACCCGAGCACAGGAACAGCCCAGGAACGTCAGCAGGCCATGCAAAACGTGGCTTCTTCCTTTGAGATGCCCTTGCAAACGAGGCAACGCAACCACCCCACTGTATCTGCTCGTATTTCCCACGGCCGCCTCGAACAACATTCAATCAGCAAGACTTTCACCTTCAACAATTAGCATTTTTTATAGAATCATAGAATCATAGAATGGTTAGGGCTGGAAGGGACCTTCAAAGGTCATCTAGTCCAACCCCCCTGCAAGGAACAGGGATATCTCCAACTAGATCAGGTTGCTCAGGGCCTTGTCCAACCTGGCCTTGAACGTCTCCAGGGATGGAGCATCCACCACCTCTCTGGGCAACCTGTTCCAGTGTTCTACCACTCTCATGGTAAAAAATTTTTTCCTAATATCCAACCTGAACCTACCTCCCTCTATTTTAAAACCGTTACCCCTTGTCCTATCATAACTGGCCCTCCTGAACAGCCTCTCCCCATCTTTCCTGTAGGCCCCCTTGAGGTACTGGAAGACCGCTATAAGGTCACCCCGGAGCCTCCTCTTCTCCAGGCTGAACAGCCCCAACTCTTTCAGCCTGTCCTCATAGGAAAGGTGCTCCAGCCCTCTTATCATCTTCGTGGCCCTCCTCTGGACCCTCTCCAACTGGTCCATGTCCTTCTTATGTTGGGGACTCCAGAACTGGACGCAGTACTCCAAGTGAGGTCTCACGAGGGCAGAGTAGAGGGGGAGAATCACCTCCCTCGACCTGCTGGCCACGCTCCTCTTGATGCAGCCCAGGACGCGGTTGGCCTTCTGGGCCGCAAGAGCACATTGCCGGCTCATATTGAGCTTCTCGTCCACCAGTACTCCCAAGTCCTTCTCCTCAGGGCTGCTGTCGATCCATTCACCACCCAGTCTGTATTTATGCCTGGGATTGCCACGACCCAGATGTAGGACCTTGCATTTGGCCTGGTTAAACTTCATGAGGTTGGTACGGGCCCACCTCTCCAGCCTGTCGAGGTCCCTCTGGATGGCATCCCTCCCTTCCAGCGTGTCGACGGCACCACACAGCTTGGTGTCATCGGCGAACTTGCTGAGGGTGCACTCCATGCCACTGTCCACGTCACCGACAAAGATGTTGAAGAGGGCCGGGCCCAACACGGACCCCTGAGGGACGCCACTCGTGACCGGTCTCCACTTGGACATCGAGCCGTTGACCACTACTCTCTGAGTGCGGCCATTGAGCCAATTCCTTATCCACCGAGTGGTCCATCCATCAAACCCATGACTCTCTAGTTTAGAGAGAAGAATGTCGTGCGGGACAGTGTCAAAAGCTTTGCACAAGTCCAAGTAGATGACATCCGTTGGTCGACCCTTGTCCACCGATGTTGTCACCCCATCGTAAAAGGCCACCAAGTTGGTCAGGCACGATCTGCCTTTGGTGAAGCCATGTTGGCTGTCACCCACCACCTCCTTGCTCTCCATGTGCCTTAGCATGGTTCCCAGGAGAATCTGCTCCATGACCTTGCCAGGCACAGAGGTGAGGCTGACCGGTCTGTAGTTGCCCGGGTCCTCCTTGTTCCCCTTTTTAAAAATGGGGGTTATGTTCCCTCTCTTCCAGTCATCGGGGACCTCGCCAGACCGCCACGACTTCTCGAATACAATAGCCAGTGGCTTGGCAACTTCATCCGCCAGTTCCTTCAGGACCCGCGGATGGATCTCATCAGGTCCCATGGACTTGTGCACCTTCAAGTTCCTCAGATGTTCTCGAACCTGGTCTTCAAGTACAGTGGGCGGTGGTTCATCCTCACAGTCCCTGCTAGTTCTTTCCACAGCTTGGGTGGTAAGACAAGAGGCTTTACCAGTGAAGACTGAGGCAAAAAATTCATTGAGTACCTCAGCCTTCTCTATGTCCCGGGTAACCAGAGCACCAGTATCCTTCCGGAGGGGGCCTATGTTCTCCTTGGACTTCCTTTTGTCCCCTACATACCTATAGAAGCATTTCTTGTTGCTTTTTATATCCCTTGCCAAATTCAATTCCTTTAGGGCTTTAGCCTTCCTCACTTGATCCCTGGTCACTCTTACAGCTTCTCTGTATTCCTCCCAGGCTATCTGTCTCCGCTTCCACCCTCTGTAGGCTAACCTCTTCATTTTCAGTTGGTCCAGGAGCTCCTTGCTCATCCACGCCGGCCTCCTGGTCTTTTTGCCCGACTTGTTCTTCGTCGGGATGCACCTCTGCTGAGCTTGGAGAAGGTGCTCCTTGAATGTGGACCAACTTTCCTGGGCCCCTTGTCCCTCCAGGGCCGCCTCCCACGGCACTTTGCCCATCAGGTGCTTCAAGAGGCCGAAGTCCGCCTTCTTGAAGTCTAGGGTACAGAGCTTGCTGAATGGTTTCCTTGCTGCCCCATGGATCTTGAACTCCACTGTGTCGTGGTCACTGCAGCCAAGGCTATCCTTAAGTTTCACATCGCCCACCAGTCCCTCCCTGTTGGTGAGCACAAGGTCAAGCATGGCACCCCTCCTTGTCGGCTCCTCTATCACCTGCAGGAGGAAGTTGTCATCCACGCATTCCAGGAACCTCCTGGACTGCCTGTGCCCTGCCGTATTGTCTCTCCAACAGATGTCAGGGTGGTTGAAGTCCCCCATGAGGACCAGGGCTTGTGACCGCGAGGCTGCTCCTATCTGGCTATAAAGCGCCTCATCTGCTCTGTCCTCCTGGCCAGGTGGCCTGTAACAGACTCCTACCTTATACAACTGTAAGCTTCAGATAATGCCTGACAGGTTGGCATTATCATTATTTCCAGTCTGCAGATGGGTAAACAGAAAATGTATTGAGCTGAGTGAGAATTATACGCAAAGTACAGATCCGTGCACTCGTGGACTCGATATTCCTAAGGGAAACTGTTAATGGGGTTACAGGCACAGGATGCTTAAGCCACCCCTGTACTTCTTCTAGCAATTTGCTTTGTAACTCTCTCCTCTTTTTAAAAATTATGAGCATAAAAATAAATTTAAAAATGGAGCTGAAATAAACATTGGAGGAACTCCTTCTGAGACAAAATTTCACAGGCAACAGGCATACCAATGAATATTACATCATTGCGAGGATTCCTGGTTGGGAATGTGAAGAAGAATACCTGCTGCAAAAGGAAATTAGACAGTAGACTTTGCTAGAGGGAGGCTTCTACAAATTAGTATGCAAAGAAATCTGAGGATGGAACAACCCATACTTCAGAATGTCTCAGACAACGATGTTCTCGTAACTAGTGGAACTCAGAGGTGGTTTGTTTGCCAATTCTCAGCTTCTGCAATCTGCAATTTGGTGCGATCAGGTCTTGGCAAGGAGGGTTGTCCCCTTAGCAAGGTTCTCTGCTTGCCAAAGACTGCCATCACCCGGGATCTGTAAGGAACAACTAACAACTGCAATTCCACTCAACAATTCCTGAGATGGATCTTAAATTATTCCGAAAGAAGAGATCGTGAGATTCCACCCATAGACTGGGTGAAGTGCCTGTTCAGCGACATCTTTCTTGGTTGCAAATCCCACCCATAATCCTTCACCAGCAGCCACATAACCCGTGTGAGAGCCAGACTGCCAACACCAGCCGGTCATTGCTCTCACAACTTCCAGACAAGCCTTCTAATGTCTTGGCCACTTTCTTTGCAGAATGCTGCACTTTTTGAATCTCAAGGAGGCAATCAAGTCCTTTGGTGTCATCATCTTCCACACTAAGGCTCCCCCTCAATTCCTTTGAACAATGGCCACCTTTTTTTTGGGACTGTCGTAAAGAAACTGCGTTGACTGCAGCATTTTGAAAGTGCGTTCAAGGTGACAAGACAACCGAAGAAGCTGCTTTGCATTTTCTTAATGACCAGAAAAATAAACATTGTTTAAAGCATTTCCCATATACAGGGCTGGAAAACAGGAACGATGGGATTACGTGAAAAGCAGCTGCAAGGAATGACTTTCTGCAGATGCCTGCAGCCCAGGCGCAGCGCGCTGCTCGCCGGCCCCACCACCTCTCGCCGTCAGCACAGAGGGAAAGTACTTGCTGTTCCGTAGAGGTGTTACAGCACTACTGACTTGCACCACGGTGGTTTGCCAGACCAAAGTGCACCACTGGCTCACTTTCTGTAATCTACCGATCTGCTTCCTCCTTCAACCACACAGGTCAGAGCTCCTCAGAGAAAGAGAGAGCATGTTATGACCCAGGGCTGATTAATATCTGAGTCTGATTGCACTGAACTCACAAACTGTACTCTTAAATTCTTACTTCATCATGAAAATACACACAGGGCAGAGCCAGCAAACACATCGGTTTGACCCAGGCTGTCAGAGATGGGTTAGGACCTAAAGCTTCCTATTATTCTTAAGCTTATGGTTCATAAAGTATTTGGAGTCAAATCTCCATTTTAACTTCGTTTAAGCACTGTGGGTATCACTGGAGAGGGGAGGCTCTGCAGGAGAGACACATTACAAAACTCATTATAAGAAACCAGAAATAACTAGAAGGAAGGTTGGGTGTGGGTGTTTGGGGTGGGCGGGAGCTTTTTGTTTTAAAGGGAAGTAAAAATAGCTTACAGGTAAATTAGTAACTCCTAACCACCAGAAATGTAGAGCAGAACAGTTTTCCAAGGCGAACAGCATGAATGCATAAAGGTTTGAACTGCCCTTTTTCCTCTTCAGGATTAGAGAAGTCTTAGGCTGGGTGATTCTGCCTAGAGAGTGGCATTAGCCACGTCTGCGTTGGCAAGTCCATGGTAACCCACAGCAACCAGCCGCCCCATAAAAGGTTGCTGTAAGGCCGTAATAAAAACTCTCTCCATAGCCACTAGAGGCTGAAAAAGAAACGACTTAATTTACAGCAGAAGATATTTAGGTTAGCCATCGGAAAAAGTCTTTTCTTGACACAGACAGTCATACATTGGAATTGAGAGATAAACGTAGGCTCAAGCCTATCCTAAACCTTCCCGGGGCAGAGCCCTCCCTGTCAGCCCAGGCTGGGGTACAAGGAGCTTCCTTCCTTCCCCTCTCCTGGGGCAGACAGATACCAGATCACCTCCTGAAATCCCTCCCAGCCTTATTTTCTGTGATTTCTGACAAATTTCCCCACTTATGCATAAGACAAGCAAGCTACAGGAGATCAGACTCAGTATCTGACTCCAGCCTTTTCTTCACAACCACTAGCACATTTTCCACCTCTCCTGAACTGCCACTCCATTTCTGGCTGGGCAGACTCTATGGCAGCTCTGTTTCACCTCCCAGTAGCACAAATAGTCCAGGGTCCTACACTGACCTGTGCTACAGACTCACAGTGTGACCCTTGGACATTTTAATGCTTTTCATCAGGTTCACAGTTGATAAAAACCTTGAAAATCCCATGGGAACACCGCAAGGTTTCATTAATGAATGTCTGCCATCCATTTTGTATCCCAAGATAAAGGATTCCAGAATGAGGAACAGTATTACTGCAGGCAGCTAACCACGGAATGACATTTCCACAAGCACTTAGTATTATCAGATAACATCCTCACTAGACAGTGAATTTCTCTGTTAGCTGAATATTATCCCTCAGCTCATAGAAATTCCAGGATTATAGCTTCATTTGTCCATTTATTTGCTCCAGATCAGATTTGATCTGAGGACTTAGACACACAGTATCTCAGGACACTATTTGCTCTCCCAAAGTCCTCAACTCATTACGAACTTAAAACCTCCAAATCTTTCTTTTATGACACAGAGGCCTGAAAATCACTGAAGTAACAGTCTATTAAATGAGGATTATAGTGCAGGCGTACTGGGTCTGAAACAGATTCCTTGGGTACAGTGAGGAAAGCCACATTACCCAGCAGCAGGGATGCCAGCGTGCACAAACGGATGCCCACAGAAAGTGGTGGCTTTCTGACTCTCCATCATTTCCACCAGCTCACAAGGCAATACCTAAATGCAGGATGGGATCTATACAGATGAGAAATAAGAAGTTGTCTAATTACTGTTGGACAACTGAATCAGGCAAGTCTAACTGAGTAGATTACCTGGCCCTTCAGAAGCTCTTAAAAATCTCAAAATTAGCCTGGAAAAGGTTCATAAGTCACTTTGAGGAGGATTGTGGCCATTCTGATGGAAATTCCTCATCTAATTTTCTCCTCATTGTCGGTGGCGTTTTTCCTGTACTTTTCTAAGCTTGCCCAGCGATAAGTGGGCGTTTCTACTCACACTCTCTTTTACTTCCACCCTGCACCTTGTAGAACCGCGCTCCCGTGGGTCCTCCCAGTCCTCGTTTGCGAACACGCACTGGATCTCCCCCAAGCAGCACTGCTGATCGCTGGGCTGGGGCTCAGCCACCTTATGCAACCACAAGAAGGAACAAACAAAAGCGCTTCCTGCTTTTCCAAATATTTGCAGAAGGCTGCAATGTTTTGAGTTTTCCCCAGTGCACGGTAAGATCTTCAAAGAGAAACTTCCTTGAAACTATCAAAGCCCTGAAACCTCTCCCAGGTTACCACACACAGCTGGGTCCCAAACGCTGCTTGGTGTGTTTTGCACCAGGATTTTTTTGTAAGCTGCCGGGGTTGGAAGCGTCCCACTGAGCTCACTGCCAGCACGGCACTGACACCGCACTGCAAACAACGCACCTGAATTTGGGACCTAGGGCTTGTCAATATTGCTGAAACTGCTTCGGCAAAGTGACAAACACTTGATTTGTTAACTAATTCAAGGCATTTGAACTGACAGAATAATTAACCCTTGCTACCCTTTTCCATGCCCGTTCTTCACGCTGCAGAACAGGCAGAGGGCAGCGCAGCGATCGCCCCGAAGGCTCCCAGGACATCGGCAGCAGAACAGCCCGTGAGGAGCTCCTGGCACCCGAGCTCGTGTTTAACCCACTCAGCATCGCTGCTGCTCAGACACTGCTCCAGAGCAGGTCGGCATGTGTAACCAACACGCAAACAAATATTAACACTGTTTACTTTTCACTTAGCAAGTGAGATGCTTTCACATTTGCATTACCTGCTCTTGTGAATCACAGCTAGTCCAAGAGATCATCAGGATTACGCTCTCGTTAGTGGGAGTGAAATACATTAACTCCTTCTGTTTGTTCATCTCTTCACGCTCTCCCCCTCTCCTGCTCTCCTCTCACACACAATTCCAGGGATCAGCCAGTGGGAGAGACAGTACGAACAAAAGCAAAGAGAACCAGCTGGGAGGAATAACTAACAAGCAGGCACTTCCCAGCAAGCTGATTTTCGGATATGAAAGTGTTCCAACTCCAAACAAGAAAGGGAGGTACAAATCCCAACGAGCGTCAGAGAAGGCAGCAATGAGAAAACATCGCCCTCAACTCACCAAAAGGAAGCCGTGCTTGTCAGCAGCGCACATGCCATGGCACTCCGAGCGAGCCAGGAATAAGAGGAGAAGTAGAGATGATGACTTCATCAGAGGCAGCAAGAGAGAGAAGTATGACTGGAATGCCAGACAAGCCAGCAGCGCTGGGCAGACCCGGCAGCAGGCCAGGTTCCTGCACCGCACCGCGGTGACGTGCTTCACGGGAAGGAGACTTTAGAGGACAATAAAACTTCACCAGATCGTCTGGATGTAACGCAGAAAACTAAGAGTTCATCAGAACCAAAAGCTGGTGGAAAAGGTCCCGCGCGCAGCCCTCGGAGAGGTCTGGCTGGCTCCGACCTTGGGACGATCCGCGAGGAAGGTGCTCCTCCCTGTCCTTCCCTTCGCTTTAGCGCTTGACATCTCCAGGGTGCCCCAGAGAGCTTACTGGGGTGGAGTTTCTGTGAAACCAGAGGGAACAGGAATTACCGGTCTCCTGCTCATACAATTACACTCCGTGAATTAATTTTATTGCTTAATGAATTTAGGTGTTATTCCTCTAATTTCTGCATTATCTAATAACTCCTTACTGCAAACCCAACAGGAGAGGAGGAGGCACATAGTGACAGAAGTGATTTATTTAACATGGCTCACAGTAGTATTTATGAATTAAAAACAATCCCTGGAGAGCAGATATTTGTAGTGTCTGTGTGATTCCGAATACTCAAGAGATGCTGCAGAAAAATCTACATTTCAGACAGCTTTAGGTGGCCACATGAGTCCAGGAGGAAAGATGGATCTTTAATCTGAATCCAAAGGGATATTTAGAAGCTGCTGTTAGAACAGGGGCACTTTTTAAAAGTGGAATATTACCCTGGGAATAAATGACGACAGAAAATAATGAATACTGAGTTGAGCCAGCTTTCCCCTTCGTGAGGCATAAATAATTTTGAGTGGGAAGCAGAGATGCAAAACTGTCTGGCTGTCGGTGGACAGAGGTCAGTTAAGAACCACTGACGGGGCACGAACACTCTCTTCCTGCTCCCATCTGCTGGGCTAGAAACACAGCTGCAAGGCCAGTTCCCTTGTTCAATTACCTGGAGAACCATTTATTGGAACATATCGCCCAGTGCCCTGCTGATCCCTCAGTGAATTCCAGTTGATCCCTTACAGCAATATTATAACCATTACGCCACACAAAATTAATTAAAAGTCAAACCTTTACTAGGCAATAAAATTGACTTTTAAATAAAAATGATCGAGAAGCAAAAGTTAGGGCAGGTAATGTTGCCCTCTGAAAAATCAGCCTCATCTAAAAGCCAAGCTAATGAACACACAGAGGGGGTCTTCTCCAGGCTAATGAAAGTTAACGTCCCCACCACTTTTTATGTTAGAATAAAATTATTTCTTTTTGCCTCTTAGAATCTCTAACTTAAATATACTTCTAAAAAGCATCGCAATCCCACGGGCTGTACCCACAGCTCTTCTACATCAGAATTAGATTTACTCCCTGCTCATTTGATGCTGTAAGCAGAAATAGTTTCACATGTTCTCAACATTTTACTACCTTTCAAGAAAATCAAGGATACTGTTTACACAACTACAGCTTGTAAAAAAAACCTCTCACTTGTCTAATCATTTACATAGAAAATAAAAAAAAATAAATTAGGATCATAACTTGCCTTTTGTGCTACTCTCTGGCACAAAATATTTAGAATTAAACCATTAGAAGCTGGTTGTATGCCTATAGCTAATGCTATCCACAGTGACTACACAAACAGATCCAGTTCTTACCATCACCTTTGTTTCCCTCACAGATGACTTCAGTGTTCCAAAACCACTATATTCAGCCTAACAAGAGGAATGCTTTCTCTGATTCAACTGTGTCCCTGCCTGAAAGCATAAAAAGGCACCTGCAGCACCGCTCGGAGCCGTACCATCCTCTGCAGCTACAAGAGAGGTGGCTGGGACCAGCTGAGTGAACTGAAAAGCCTTATTAGAACTGGCTGGAAAACAGAAAACGACTAAACTCATAGAAAACATCAGACCACACTCTTTCTTATCAGCTAAAAATTACGTCCATCTTCTCTGAAAGCGGGACTAAGATCTTCTGGAAGAAGAGCTTTTTCTTTGTTAAATAGTGATCTGAAGTGACACTGACCTTTGCCATAGCACGCTGTGCACTTCAATGGATCCCATATCATCTCTGTGTCAGGTTCCCGGTGTCATAGAGTATTTAATATTCCTCATACTCCTCCTGAGCAAGTGCTACTAATGGCACTTCAATCGAGTACTGAAAAAAGCTGTGCTGTTTTTCTGTGTACTTCATAGAATTGCAGAATGGTTTGGGTTGGAAGGGACCTCAAATATCATCTAGTTCCAACCCCCCTGCCATGGGCAGGGACACCCTCCACTACACCAGGTTACCCAAAGCCTCATCCAACCTGGCCTTGAACACTTCCAGGGATGGGGCAGCCACAGCTTCTCTGGGCAACCTGTCCCAGTGCCTCACCACCCTCAGTGTAAAAAATTTCTTCCTCAGATCTAATGGAAATCTCCCCTCTTTTGGGGTGGATACTTGACACGTATCTATCTATTCCTCTATTTTCTCTAATATTAGTCAGTAAGAGAATTCTTTTCCCGGCAGCGCACCAAGAGGGTTTTTGATGCGCGCGAGCAGACGCTGCACTTAGCGCCTTTTTGTCTTTCTGGGGGCTTCGGCCGCCCAGTTTTGCTGCTGCTTCTCTCCCGGAAAGCTCAGCGAGGCCTTGCCCCCCTTCACAGCTGGAACAAACTCTGGAACAAGCTCTCAGCCGCCCCCCAGCCGCGGGGCGAAGGCAGACCGCTCCGACCCAGCAGCGTTCCGCCTGCCTCACTAGGGGGAGCCGAAGCCCCTCCGCTGCCCGGCCCGGAGCTCAGGGACCTGCGAGCCGAAACCTGCTCCCGATTTCTCTCCGGTGGTGTTTGCCGGTTTGTTTAGCGGGTGTTCGGCACCGCTGGCCGTTCAGAGGCCTTTCCCTGCTCTGCTCCTCGCTCCTCCGGTCCGCCCGGGCGGCGAACCCCGCGCTGCGGCCGCCGCATCCCCGCGGCCGGTGCCGGCTCTCCCCGCGTTCCGCCTCCGCGCTCCGCGCAGACACCTGCGGCAAATCCTGCCCTCCCAGAGCTGATGGGGAATGTGTTCTTCACCTGAGGAGGCAGATGGGACACGTTTGTCAAGAAAAGACTACTCCCAGAGGGCACAAAGGAAAGGAGAGAAGAAAATCGCACAGATGGGAAGGGAAAGCTTAGATAATTCCCTGAAAATATACACGCTAACTTCTCTGTACGGCAAAACGGAATAAACAGATCCACGTCCAAAAGGAAGGCACAGCCGCAGGTGCCCAGACGTGGTGCCAGGGTGGGGACAGGGAGCGACTGTAAGGCATCCCGAAAATTCACCCCCTTTCTAAAAATAAATAGCAAATCATGCTGGTTGAGCAGCCTTTATTACAAACGCCATTTCTACTGTCATGTATTTTTTTAATTAGATATGTATATATATATTTGGTAATTTTATTCTTTATTTATTAGTCTCTGAAATAAAATATGTATGATATTTATCTTTCTTTGGTATGATATCTAGAGAACAAATTCATCCTTTGCTAACAGCATATCATTAGGAGCCTTTTCTCCAGAGTGGAATTGAAATCAAGCACAGACTTTAAAAATACATCAGAAAAAGATGAAATTCTAGCCCGGTTGGGGACCAGATCATGGAGACTGCTAATGCCCTGGTTAAACTGGAAAGGATGATAAAGTGAAGTGGAACACCAGCTTCCTCCTATGTGATGATAAAGACAAGCAACATGGAGTCTGGAGAACAAGAAGGCAGCTCTGGGGAGATTTAAATTAGGTTCATCCATCATGCTTAACATTTCTGCAAAGATTCTAAACTGCTACCGTGCTGCTTTCTTGCAGCACTTCCTCAGCACGGCAGCCCAGTCACAGCAGCAAGCCAAGGCACTGGAGCAACTGGTGCACCCTCCGTAAAGACGCATACTCTGCCACCTACACACAGCACCCAGGGAGGACAGGAAGGATACCACCCTCTTCCTGCCAGGAGCCCCAGCGGGCTGAAGCACGGTCAGTGGCCACCTGCTGCGGCAGACCACTGGCCCATCACAAGGCGGCCACCAGGACGTGGTGGTGGAGGAGCACAGACGCCTGCCCGCCGGCCAGCGGTGCAGACGCAGGCAGCCTTGGCTAACCTGGCAGGGTCCCTGCAGAACGGGCACAGCGGCTGCAGAACGGGCTGTCCCGCGCCAGCTGGGACTCCCGGTGATTTCAGTGCCGCTGACGCAGGTCCTGCCAGGCCTCCCGCTTCATTAAAACTCCTGGGATTGCAAAAGGGAGTTGGAAATCTCACCAGAACAGATCGCGTTGTGGCACGCTGGCCCTGTTTGCTTCCAATTTCGGAGAGAACTAAAAAGTACAGAGGCACATAGTGCCACAGTGGCAGCCCCAGTGAGACGGGAGATTCGCATCCGGATGCCAGCCAGGGTTTTGCCTCCCGTCGGTGAGGTCTGTTTCCTCGGGCACCACGTGCTGGTGTTTGGTTTGGGGCATTCCCAATAGCTGACTCGGACAGGTGAACTACCAACCAGTTCAGAACAGTTTACTCTGTGCCACAAGCAGCAGCCCCGTAGAAATGAAAACTTTGCGCAGTTTAATTACTAGGCCATTCTTCCAGCCGTGCGTGGTGGCTGCTACAACAGGTCTGTACTGGCAAAATGCAAATTAAATAAATAAATACTTAATTTATAAGCATGATTCATCAGAGGTTTCATCTTCTACAGCAAAGAAGCAGATGTTCTATTGATGGCACTTCATTAGAGAGATAAATGGGGTCACATACATATCTCTGTTCACATCCATCTGCATAATAGAGCAAACATTACGATTCGAAATTCACAGAGTACATGCAGCTCTTACCTCAGCCTGAAAGAGTCTTAAGGCCCAGAGCCAATTAATCCAAGCTAGATTGCCTTAACATTGAAGGAACTTCAATATTGTTCAAGAAAGCAGAAGGTTGGGATTTAACACTGGCTATTTAGGATACCATTTCATTGGAAACACAGAATAATGTCAGATTTTAACTGGATAGCAGTAACTTTTGGTAGCTACTGGACAAAGTATAGCGTCTCTCCTGAAGAAGCAACTCAAAGACAGCATTAAAAAAGCAGAAGTGACAGGAAAGTCTGAAAACAGAGTTCTTCTAGCCAGTCAGACTCTCTTAGCAACTTCCTACATTCCACAATTAGAAATTGTGGAAATCCTAATTCATTGTGACTGATACTTTTATTTCCTTTGGCGGTGGGTGAGTGTTTCTGCTCCTCTTACACATGCACGCTCTGAAAACACACTTGCAGGTGTCAGCTTCACAGGCGTACTTTCTCCTTTCCAGGCAAACACTGCCAGTGCCAAGGAAAGAGAAGGGAAAGAAAACACTAAAAAGCAGTTGTGATTTTGTATCTCATATAAACAGTCGCGTGCCACAGATGGACACACAGAAACTACTACTCAAACCACTATATTCCTTTATGCAGCTAACCTGTAGCAGTTGTGCTAGCTTTGTGATCCTGTTGCCATGCTTTTTTAAGTGACTTCCACTGTTTCCCTACAAACACAGACGTGTAGTAGATTACAAAATGGGATCTAGCAGGGCTACATTCACTTGTACAGTTCCCATCCTCCTTTTGAAGTGGGAGGGAGCGGGAGGATATTCTTACCTATACTAATACTGACACTTGCATTTTCCACCCTAAAAAATATGTGGGGTATATGTAGGGATTCCTTCCTCCACTCCTGAGCTGCAGTCACTCCGAGGAGCCGTACGGTCGCCGTTCGGCAACACACTGCAACGCTGCAGAACCATTTAGCACGTTGTGAACAACATTTGCTCTTCCTGGGGTTAATTAATGCACTACACCCCGCTCTCAGAAATTTTACCTTGGTATTCACCCAAAATTCAGCTGGTCCTAGAAGTAAAGCTATTTAAATGAACACCAAATGTTCTCACTTCAAATACGCCAGCCAGATCAGAATTTGTTCCCAACTAAGGGTATAAAGGTAATAACTGTTAACCTTTGACTGCTAAAAATGTAAAGGGAAAATATCTTTCATTTTAAACTTGCTCGTTTGGTTACCATGGACACTGCTTAATCATGAAGGATGACTATTACTTGTTCCTATAGTAACCAAGAAGCTTAAGAAGCATCCTGTAATTTAACTCCAGATGCCAAATTTTACAACAGTCCACCTATTACCACATTTGGATACTTCAGAACAAGCCCAGGCTTGATCTCTGACTCTACAAGAAATTCACTGATGCAGAAGTGCTGTAAAAAAAAAATCAAAAATGTGAGCACATAATGTACAAAAGAAACTTGCACTTCAAATAAATTGGTTTCTTCAAAAAGAAATATTAAGTGCTCAGCATCTGAGGATTCCTTTTTCAGTGTAAACGTTAATGAAGCAAAACTTTGGCCTTCTTATTCTTGTCAATGTTTCTCAAAGTCTATACAATTGCAGGGCATGTTTTTCTGCACAGTGAATGCTTCGATGCTCAACTTAAAATGAACTTCTGAAGTAACGCTGAGGATTCATAAACGAACCTCCAAGAGAGGTCAGGCCTCCCACCCCAGCTCTCAAGAACAAACCTACAATAAAAACCTGTCCCTCATGCAAGCAAGAAGCAACAGACAGGACAAACATTCCAAATCCAGGCAACCAAGGTGTTGTACAGCCTTTTGGAGTATTTCTGCTTAGGAAAAAAAAAGCCTAACACTTGCCTAGTGTCACTCATCTCCCAAAAGCTTTACCTTCAGCACCACCAAAGAAATGTTAGTGAGAAGCTTTGTCCCCTGCAGGTGTGGGGAGATGAGGATTCCAGAAATTACCTGTGGCTGACACTGTTTCTTGATCCTCACCAGTTCTATATTGGGGATGAACTCAGAGTTTTCAAAACGCCATCAATTTTTGTATTTGCTGATTTTCAAAGGTGCCTGAGGAAACTTAGTGTAAGAGCCTGACCCCAAGGCTGTATAAACCAGTGAAATTTGTAACAAAGTTCTGGGGTTTATGTAATTTTTAAAAATACACATACACACAAACACACAAGCAATTAAAATCTACATTTAAAATATTCTCTGCGGTGTTTAAAAGAAAAGCAAACTACCCTCAGCTAGTGTCTGAGTGGGAAAAGGCAAAACTGACAGTGCCCAAATACAGAGAGTGACCCAGCTCGTTCCTGTCTCTACTGAGAGCAGAGTAAATTAAAGGATTATCGAGTGCCTTCAGTGCAATAACTTAAGGGATTAGTGGCACACTAGAAGACCTTCAAGGGAAATATAGGTTTAAAAGCTTTAAAAGGCAGCTCTGTGTCTAAATTGTTTGGACTGCCACAGCTGTAAGGAGACAAACTTACTCTAATACATAAGTGATCATGAAAAGTCTGCTGAAACCCCTCCAAGCGTGCTTTTGGAAGCAATTCTTTTTTGGACTCAGACCGGGGCTTTTAACCTCTTTCTTATTTATCACCTATGGCTGTCAGATAAAACCTCACTCTGCATTACTTGGGAGCAACTCTTCTACTTACTCCATTTCAGAGGGATCAGCCCCTCTCAGTAACGCTGTTAGGGGCAAGTGAGGCTACTACTGGAGGAAAGGACTTAAACCAGAGATAGAGCAGAAAATGAGCAACAAGAGACAACAGTCAATCTTCAGGTTGCCTGAAAGCTGCTGGTACAATTTCCAAATCTCTGTCGCAGCATTAAATGAGCTGTTCCTTGGGTAGTAATTTCCTGAGTTACTCTTAAGGAGTATTGACAATTCTCACAATTTTATCAAGACTGTTGCTATATTTAGTTACCTCTTAAAGATGCACGTGCTGGGGCCATGGGACATTCAGGTATGGGACTATAGTCACCATTTTAGAGAAAGAATAAAACTCCTGAGTTCTCTTCTTACCTTGAGGCAAAAGGAAAAGTCTCAGAGAAAAATACAGAGCTACTGGAGTTTGTGCCATTACTCTCATTGACCAGCCATGGGATCTCCTGCAAGTTATCCATGGACACCTTGCAGGTTAAATAAGAATGCATCTACCAAAGGCTTCTTTCTAGTCCACCAAATGTTTGCACTTCTTAGAAACATGCTAAACAACTGTTGCAAGGCAGTGGTTTGGTTATGCATGAAGATATTCCAAAGATGTTTACTGTTTTGGGTAGCGCTACAAACACCACGAGGGACATCTAACATGTCAGCAGACACATACTCCTTTCCCGTTGCCCAATTTCATCAAGATTCTGGGTTTTTTAGTTGAATTTGTTTCTTTCCAAGCTGTTTGCCTGACTTGCAAAGCTTGCTGTCCCGGCTCAGCCCACATGCACAGCTACAGCTGCTGACACTGCGTCAAGGTGGCTGCCTTGTCCTGCAGGAGCCTTCCCCCGCATCCCATGTTACTCCCGACAGTTCTCCTGTCTTTCCCTTCCCTTCCCTTCCCCTGCCCTTTTCACGTCTCACTATCAAAACTCCATATTCAGCAAGTCTTAAATCACCTCCTCTGCAACGTTCTTCTTAAATTTGACAGAAGTTACAACACGTCAAAATCAAAGAAGATAAATACAAAACTCTCCAAAACTCAGGATATTGTCAATAAAAGGACAGGCGAAAAGTAAGTAAATGGTAAGGTGCGACCTCAGCCTGTCACAAGCAAATAAAATGACCGGTCCCCCAAATCCCAAACATACTCCAAAACCCATCCATCCCATAGTTTGTGAACGCCACGCGTTGGGCACAATACGATGGCTTAACGGCACTGTAGCTGCCGACGGCGAATGCACCGACCGGTGCTGCGGCACAACACGGCCGACCAGGGAGCCTGGATCTTTGGAAAGAGAGGCTGTTCCTGCCGCTGCTGCTGACTGCGGGATGGGATGGATATGTGTAAATCTTGCTTACTCCTTGTGGGTTTCTATGCAAATGCCAGAAGGGCCACTGCTCCTTGGAGATTCACCCTGGTGTTTCCCATCACTCCTAATAGGAAGCTTTAAAACTTCATTCATTTTTAATCTAGTAGGAATTGACCCATTTGTCACAGAAAACACTCAGTTTTGATGTTTCTGCGTTTCTGACATACTTCTAAGGGAGGTGGGGTAGGTCAGGGTGGCATCATCAGCACTGTAAGAGCCAAAGAAGGAGCTCAAGGCACTACTGCCACCATGCCCCTACTGCAGGGTCTCATCTTTGCCTCCTTAGCCAATAAATTCATTCTAAATTTTTTATTATTAAACAGATACTTAGAATTCTATATCCATTGTTTTCAGATCAAAACAATTCAAGAATTCCTCCATCATGCACTACTTCCCAAGTTATTAAATTTAGTATAGATTTTTATTAGACAATTAAGCATTGAACAAATACAGAAAGTCTCAGCTGGAGCATTAGTGCTAAAAATAGCATGGCTGGCAGTGAATATTTCTTACAAACAGTACAACTTAAAAAATTTTGCATATCTTTTCTATGGGCATCTGTCAGCCATGCTGTTAAAATTTCAATGAAATATTGCAAGAGTTCTGTGGTGAAATAGAAAATGCCACAAAAGAGGTTTGAAAAACAAAGCAATGGTCATTAAAAACTGTGAAGCAGGAAGGTCTCCTTTTCCTGACATTTAAAAGACACCACCCTTGGAAAAAAAAAAATTCTATTGCTGATGTTTATTACTGGACTCTTTGCTCGCCTGCTCCTGGCTCTTAAATTAAAAAAAAAAATTGTTTATGTAATATTTCTCAGAATAATTGTAGGTATTCTAAGGCACATGATTTGGATTCTTCAAGAAATCTCACATACAGTAGGCAGGCAGAGCGGACACACGCACTCCCTTGGCCATCCCAGAATGCAAGGCAATATAATATGATATAACACAGTATAATTGTGCTCCTGATTGGCTGCTACAGTGAATAACTTCAAACTTGTAATTTAAAAGCAAGTAAATGATAAATTAAGAACGGGAGGAGGGGTTCTAAGTTTGAGGTGACCCCAAAGCAGCCCACTGATGCTTGTGACTGGAAGGTGGCCCAGCAGGGCCTGAGTCCCAACGTACGGTGACTCGGTCTCGCCTCAGAGACCAGACCGACCAGGCAGATTGACCAGTAACATGTTATTATGCTCATCTTTCTTTCTAGGTTTGACTTCCTACTGACCATACCTCATTGAGTATCAACCACTGGTACAGAAAGATGTGCTGAAAAGGCAAAATCACTCATCATGTCAAATTCTGTAGGATATGAGTCAGGGAACAACAGCAAAACTGGAACATTTTACTCAGATTTCTGCCTGCCAATACAAACACATGCAACACACAGGCATGCTTGAATGTGCAAGGGTAACACTGTATATTTCAAACTTCTACATGCTCAAGCACAATAAGTTTCTTTTAATCAAAACCCATGTTCTTTGACCATACAGACCATTAAAAGCTGCTAGATATTTGTCAGATAGATATAGTCTCGATTCAGTAAAGTTAAAATATAACAATCTAGATGCAATCCAAAAGATCACAACAACAACCCAGGAACAGAAGCGAGTGTGAAAGGAGGTTGTAGCAACCTGTGCCCTTTATAGGCAGGTGCACAAATGGGGCTCTGGTGGTGATGCTGTATTCATAACAACTGTTCAATTGGTTCAAAACGAAGACCACAGAAAGAAAAATCAAGGCTCAGGGGCACATATTGGTTTGGCATGCCAAAAAAAAATAATAATAAGCGGCATTGTGAGCATAGGGAGGTGTTCTGTTTGGACAGCACGCGACAAATGACTTATTTGTCATTCATTGTTTATATGAATGTCATAATTTGTTTATTCATTAGTTGATTATAGCACTGTTGTTCTGAGGTACATCCATCTAGTCAATCTGATCTATCAGGAAGGGCAGGTTCAGATATGATGCAGGTATTCTAACAGCCAGGCCCGTGCCACAGCTGCAACTATCTAAGCTGAACTTCCCTGAGAGTCGGGGAGAGAAGAGACACGCATTGAAACACACGTGCTTTCAACAACCTGAAAGGCACGTGGCTAAGTGTAATTCCAAGAAAAGTTAATTGTGGGTTGTGAAAAGAACAAAGTATTGTTTAAACATGCCATGTGAATTATTTACTGACAGAACCCTGGATCTTACTTAGCAGTATAGCGGGAATTTTCAGTAAGAGCAAAATTCCTGATCGGAATGAGAGAGATTCAGCCCCCAACATCTAACACAGTCGTGTCCAGGGCACTGCCCTGGGCTACAGGACAAAGTCCTGCAGAGGTGGAAAGGGAGAGGTTCCACCTGGCCCTCCTTGTCGAACACCACTTTTTGTTAACATGCCGCAAAATAAATTTTCAGCTGGGAAAGATTAGAGAAGTGTGCGAAATTTAAGTTAGCTTTAAATACAACAAAACCTCCTTTGTTGTTATGCCACTCTGTTACACGCTGGGGCAGTTTTCAAATCTCTGCTCCCCTTGTCCCAGGCGAGTGCCTTAACCTCTAAGGTATTGGCTGTTTGGGTATAAGTTGATCTCTCATTTATCACGTAAAAGGTTTTGATTTCATCAAACAGAGAGAGAAAGACGAAATTCCAGCTGTTTCCAAGAGATGTGTATCTGAATAGCCTATGCTGAGAAAAAGCCACTCTGACCTTCGCCTCCAAGCTCTCAGCTTTGGTGCACTAAAATACTGGGCTTTGCTGAAGATCAGTCAGTTTTCCCTTCACAGCAGCCATCAAAGGAAAAGAACAAGAAAGCCTGTTTAATAAAAATCCTTTTTGTAGAACACCTTGAAAAGAATTTGTGATAAACAGAACTTAGAGCATGACATTTATGTCCAAGGAGGTGATAGAGGCAGAAGTATCAGGAACACTAAACCTTCGAGATCAGGAACTCACAATGTTCTCAGATTCTTAGAGCTGTGATGACAACTGATTGCCTACAGAGCTTTACAGAAGAAAGACCTGAAGCCAAAGCTGCATTTGCCTCAGCTATGGGCTGTGAATGGAGCACCCGGGAGTAGTTACTATAAGCAAACTGAATTTTCAGAACACTTGCACTGACCCCTGTTCCTTCATTAGACCCGTAATTAAGTAGAAGCAGAGATACCATGAAGAAAGCCACAGACTTTCTGCAAGCACAAGCAGATGTTACTTTTACTGAGCCTTTTCCTTCTACCTTCTCTGCCTCCCAAGTACCTTCCACTAGATTAGATCACCTGGTAGTAATGATAATTACTGCCATGATTCCTTATATAGTTACACACATTTCCGAGCCGAACAGATGGTCCAAGGAAGAGATGAGGTTTCTGCAGTTAGTTTTTTTAACTAATGTATACCTGCAGTGTGTCCTGGATCTCTGTGGAAAGCAGAGCGAGGAGATTTCAGACATTATCACCATTCTAACAAAGATTAACAGCAGGTGAAACCTGTCTTGTTTATCCACTATCAAATAGTGATAATTTAAACATGCTGGAGGCATGATCACATGAGCCTCCTGGTAGCCTGCCTTCCTGTCCTGGTCTGGCCTGATCTGCCCTGCCCGTGACTTTCACTGTTCTTCAACTGTTCTAGCCCTGGACCTCTCAAAGGGACAGACTGACAAACATCCTGAAACATGTGATGAATGTGTTAAAAGCACCAGGGCTAACCAGAGAACTCTAGCATAGAAGATACCATCACATGAACCATCAAATAAGCTGGCTGTTGTTGCGAACTGTACATTTTTCTGCATGCTACATCAGATTGTCTCCATCTGGAGCCCCAACAGAAAGCAGTCCCCGACTTTCCTTAGATACTTGCACAGAAAATGCAAATTCTGTTCACTTTGCCTATCCAAAACGCGCCACAGCAGAGCTTTCCTGAGGGAATGGTTCGCTCTTCCTTTGTAGGAAGGAACAAAGGCCATGGGCAGCCCTCCTGCAGCAACGCTCATCAGGAGGGCACGCGGGGAGAGGTGGCATTGTCCCCTCCGGGGGTGACGGGGAAGTGGCAGTATATAAATATTTGCTTTTAAACACAACCTCCTCTTTATTCCAAGAGGCTGATATAAACCAGAGTGGGCTGAAAGAGGTCCTTTGACCCCCACCAACAGGCGTGTTCCAGCTTTGGGAACTGCTGGCAGCAGATGGCAGCACCGGCAGCTCCGGGGGCTCCAGTGTCAGCTCCGGCATCAGGGATCGATCACCCAGGACGGATGCGGTACAGTGACCGATTCCAGATGGGGAGAGGGGGTTGTGTGCCAGCAGAGATCTCCTCCTGCCTGGGAAATGTGTAACAACTGCCTGATCCTCCGCAGACTTCCCAAGTCCAAAGATTGCATTTTCTGTGCAATCCTGCTAATCTGCTGAAGTGATACACCCTGGGAAAGCTCAACTTGCAGGTATCGCTGCTCCTCCAGCTCCGGCCACGGGCTTACCTGGGCTCTGTGGGGATCTTGGCAAAGGGGCTGGAGACTGGAGAGAGCAAAACACTGCCAAGAGGATGTCCGGGAAACACACATGTGGCAAAACAGACCATCACCAATTCCTGTGAAATAACTCCAATACTCATGAATTTACGGTAACCTCCCACTCAGGATATCTGATCTTTGAGTAGCTCAGCTAGAGACAGCAAATTACACCACAGATCAGCATTTGAGAAGGGGACCCTCAGCTCTTTCCTTTGTCCAGACTTGCAGGTTTTGGAAATTAACATTACACCAAACCCCAAAAATCTAGAACCTCATCCTGATTTCTGCATTCTCCACAGCTCCCACACTCCTACACTCTCCTGCTCACTAACCTTCCAGTGGGATCAAAACTGTCACGGAAGGTATTTGTATTTCTCTTGCCATATCCTAGCACTTCCCTTCGCTCCGTCCAGGCTGGCAGCCAGGGCAGCAGCGGGCAGTGACTCCAGTCTCTGGGCCAAGTCCTACCATGGATCTACTGCTCGACCTTGCTGTGTGACATCACCACTGCACAACGTGCTTTCTGCGTCTCTTACAAAAACATGTCAAAAGCTAAGAGAAAATTCTTATCCAGATTTGCAAATCCCTTCAAGATCTACAGATAAGACGAGCTCAACTAGTGCTGAGGATTATGACCCTTCTTGCAGGCAGGAATCCTAGAGACAAAGTGTGACAAACACAAAATACACGGGGAGAGATCGAAGCCAAGAAGATTTCAGTTGATTATTTCTTGTTCTTCACAAAATTGAAGCATTCGGGATGATTTCCATTGCTATCAAATCTGCCTGTATATTCCTTGTGTTCATGACAAATTAGGCCATTAAGTTAATACTGAGTTACCTAAATGAAACTAACACATTTAGTTTGTCACTGTAACTGAAATGACAGTTAAATATTTTGGTTTAGAACAGTATACAAATAAAGGGGGAAAGGAAACTGTTACATGCTTCTGAGTTGACAAACACTCCTCCCTGACAAGGCAAAACAAAAAAAAATCATGGAAAGAAAAACACTGTCTGCTTAAAGGAAAAGATGAAGCTCAGGGACTGATTTAGCTTCCTATTGTTTTCTCAGTGATGATTCAAAATCCTGAAAAAAGTACTGTATGCCAGGAAAAGCAAAAAGAGGACATTGCACTAAGCTAAATCTTGTAGCGCTACAGTCTACTTTAAAACTTGCTTTGTAAATCAGAATTAACTCCAGTGAGACAAGTACAAGCCTGGATTTGCACAAACACACACCTGATGCAGTGTAGCAGCTGTACTTTTGGTTATGGCTCTTTATTCCCACAATAACAAAAAAAAAGTATTTTCAATTAATGGCTTTACGCTCAGGACATTATAAATATGACGGGATTGTCACACTGGAGGCCAAACACAACCTTCTCCCCTCCCTTCTGAAAAGACAGTTCAACAGCAAAATGACTCAAAGACTCCCACTTCTGTGACTGCTGTAACGACAGGCAGAAGCATCAATAAGCATTTATTTCACACTACAAGAGAAAGCCAGAATAGCTTATTTTAAAAATGCAACTGGGTCAGTAGCTGCCTCAAGTAGAATAAATGGGCTGCATGAGTGAGTATGCCCTAAAGAAACATTACTCTCTGGACCTAACTCCTGCTGATGAGGACAAATAGGCCCTTTTAGAGCAGGATTTTTAAAAGTGCAAAGTGATTCGGGAATACAAGTCCCATAGGTTTCCCCAATGCCTCGGGAGCACAATCTTTAGGCTCTTTTGAAAATCCTACCCCAAAATGGTACTCAGCTTTGTAATTTCAAGGCCCCTGGTGATATTCAGCGCATGAAGAACAAGCAGTTCTAGCAATAAATGTTTGCATATAGATACCATCTCTTAATCAAGGATTTTCACATCTCTATAATCACCAATTAGGCCTCCAAACACCTCAGTTAGCTAAAAAAGTAGTTACCTTAATTACACGCATCGAAAAAACTGAACTGTGGACAACTGAACAGCCCGGGTTAGGTACAGCTACGCGAGGTGTTAGAGCGACCCTGAGGAACAGCACCCCCGGCCACGCTCTTAAAACTGCCCCGTTCCCCCTCCCCACCCACGAGCGGCACCAAGCGAGCGACGGACCCCTAAAGCTCCACGCGCCCTGGGGGGCAGCGGGAACGCTCACAGGTACCCACAGCGCTCATCCCGAGCTCCCGGGGCGCTGCCACCTGTAAGCACCAGCAGGCGTGCCCTGCCCTGGCTGCCCAAGGGAAGGGTTGTTGCAATTACCCCTACTGAGCGGCCTGTTCCGGCTGCGGGATCTGCTGCGCTGCCTCTGAAGCCGTGACCTCCGGAGCAGTCGGTAGTAGTAAGACGATCTCCCAGGACTTTTCCTGCTGTTCATTGACATTTTGGTATCTATTTTACACATACATGCAGGCACAGGTTCACTCTCCCCTCTGGCAAAGTAGCAAGAGTTCCAGCGTTTAATTAACTGGAGGTTGGTTCTTTGGAGTGGAAAGGGAGAGGGGGGGAAGAGGAACTCTTCACTTTACACATTTAAAAAGAAAAACAACACGAAGAAAACATAAAAAAGAGAGAGAGAGGAAAAAAAAAAAAAAAAGAACGCGGCACCAGAGTACATGTCTCAGCCCAGGGAGGACTCGCAGGGAGCAAGATAAACTGTACTAACAATTCCTGCCCCCAAAAAGATAAGCGGGCTGGAGTTGGAATAGGAAGCCAGAGTTGGCCTGGGCTCTGGAAACGTGAAGAATAGGCTGGAAGAAATCCTGGACTGGATCCTCTCCGCCGGACAGCAGCATCTGATCAAACCGTACTGGAAAAAATCACCGGCTCGCGGCGGGAAGACGGCCGGGTGGCCGCAGGGCGCCAGCTCGCTTCTACCTGCCCCGGCCATCGGATCATGTCCGAGATGAAGTTTCGGGCTCGGTCTGCAGCAGGAGGTATCGACAAAAGACTGGCTTGGGGAAGGGTATAATCATTTCCTGGCCATGGGACACATGTTAATAATCATCATGGAGCAAAAGCCCCGGAAAATAAAGTGAAACTTGAGAGGGGAAAACTTTAATTAGAAGTTGAATGAACAGAGCTCCAGACTCCCCTGGAGGCCCATTTCCTTTCAACATTCAAACTGAGTTATAGCACATCCCACAAATTAGAGAAAGAGCCTATTTACCATTTGGGTTCTGATGGCAGCGAAGATTCCGCCTCCGGCTCATATTGCTCAATAAAATCACATTTCAATGGGCAGAATTAACACTTTCAGCCACGGAGGAAAAGTAAAGAAAAGAAACACAAAAAATAGACTAACCAGATGATAAAAAATTTCACTCCACATTCACAGTTTAAAAAAGGTCAGAAGTGAATCGTCCAGAATCCTTCATCTCAGCTCCTTCCCTTGCTGGCACAAAAAACGCTCAGAAGGAAGAATGAGGGACATTTCAGGAAACCAGAATGTGGCCGAGAACTTCATGCGCTGCTGCTTCTTCTCACGAGCTGGCAGATAACAGCAAAACCTCCTCGGAGTAGGATGAGCTGCAAAATGACGTTTGCACAATACCTCTCTGTATTGCGTCCCAGTTTTGTCATTTTTCCCAGACATTTGTGCAAATTTATCTTTGTGGTGCCTCGTGAAGCTGCAGGACTAGACAGGCTTGGCTGAGGATGAGCTATGTTCCTCAGTTCTGCAGAAGTTTGAAAGCTTCCCTGGATTATACCGTGTGGTACCTTCAACAACAAGAGGCAGAAACTTCAGACTTCAGTCCCCTCACCACGGCCGGAGTCCCTTCCCCGCCACCAACCATCCACCTTAATTTTAGGATTTCATAAACTTGTGCAGTCATGGAAAACGTCAGAATTCTGCAAAAATCTGTATTTTCTTATTTACGTTGAGTAGTAAAACCATGACGTTTATCAGCTGAGAAAGGCCCTTCCGGGAGGAAAAAAAACAAGTCTGGATCTTCAGCGAAGTCCATGCCTGGTTTTGAGGCCACACGGCAGGAATTCGGGCCAGCTTTTCGGCAGCGCAGGACTGGGCCCATCAAGAGGGCAATGACAAGTTCAGGTCAAGGAGGCAGATCCCAGCTGGCCAGCAGAGGCTCCCACTGCCTGGGGAGGGGGATGCTGCACCGGGACATTCCTCTGCCGCTTCCACCCCATGCACCGACAGTCACCAAATCCCACATCAGATCCCAGCAAAAAGGAAAGGGCTTCGGTTACTACACATCTGCCCTCTTCTTGTTATGCAGAATAATATTTTTTTTAATATTTGGGTAGCTTAAAAAGCAAACAAAAAAAAATATACAGGAACAACTATAGCCATCTTCCAGATAACCAGAGCCTCATCCTGTACAGCTGATTCAATTCACGAACTCCGGGCTGAGAACCTCCAGAAGACAGAGATAAAAGTCTGGAAATACTGAGGTTCAGCTAAAGATTTGCTATGGACAAGAAGCCAAATATTCAGGTGCCTCTCTGCATTTTTGTGTCTTAATAACTGAGCTGGTAGCTCTTAAGAGAATCTTTTACGATTTTATCACCTGCAAGGTCTATAAAACAGCCTATCCAAATTATTTTTCCTTTTGCGTTTCCAACAGCAAAACAAGGCACTGATGGAAATGAAGGTTTAAAGAAAACCATGTAAAAAGCTTACGCAAATTCAGACAATCTAAAAGGGGAAGGTTCACGCTGGTTTGGCTTAATTGGAGCCAGGTGATTCATCCCCAAAGCACCTGGGATGGGGGAGACACAGGGGCTGGCGGTCCCCTCCCCTCCCTGAGCAGGTGGGAATGATCAGGAGATACGGGAGGACGGGTCACTGCGCACCCACCCCCATGCACTCAACATCTGTTCCACGTTTAGGGATTTTTATTTTTAATCAACCTAGTACCTTCAGAAACGTTCACGCAGGTGACCATAAAACAGGGACATTAATGAGGGACCATAAACTATCCTGACAAGAGAAAGCAGCCTTCCTGGAAAGGCATGAACGGCCGGGAGTTTTGTTCCAGTTCCGCCAGCTTGCCTCTGTCTCTCTCACTTCAACAATGTTTTTGAAGGATTTAAGTTCAGATGCTACAGAGCAGCAGGCAACAAAATGAATGACCCACCTGGGAGGGAATGTGACTGGTCTGGACCTTTCCAATTAATCCAGCGTTACTCTTTTAATTTTTTACATTTCTTTTTGAAAGCCACGGCCTGATACAAATGGTCTTTTCTGTATAGCAGAATCTCTCACTTGCAAACGTTAGATATATGACCTGCTCTGGAGGAAAGCTGACAACACTAAAATCTCTGTCTCTAAAATAGCACATCTCCAAAAAGCAGAAGGACAAGTCCAGCCACGGGCCCTGCTGAATCTCTCAGTAAGAGGAGCAAATGGAGCCAAACACAGCGGAGATGTTTGGGGTGTTAACTCCCCCTCCCCAACACCGAACACGAGCCTAACCCATGAAATTAAATATCCACCAAACCGTAACATCTCAGTCAAACATTCACTTTGATACACTGCTGAGCTTTAGAGGGAAGTCGGAGCATCCACAGCTGCCCTGGCGTCCCCGGCCACCTACATCTGTTATCCTGCCACTAAGCCTTCTTAGAACTGGATTTATTTCACTCCTTTACCAAAACTAACAGCATGTGAACAAATTGTAAATTAGCACCGAAAGAAGTTCTGGGACGGAGAGCTGCACAAACATTGGCTTGTTTGCTTTGCCATCAAAGGGAGCAGGCTTTGCCAGAGGCTTTGCACAGCTCCAGCAGGGCTGCCAGGTCGGGGCGGCCGCAGAAGCCGTGCCTGCCCAGCGGCGAACGCTTGCCTTCTGCATCATTTGTTTATGGCTTTGTGTTGGGAAAATCATGACTGGACTTGAGAACTCACATTCCCAAGGCAATCCTGACCATTAAACCTCTGGCTTTCTCAAAGGGCTTTGGAGGGAAACAATCATTCCTCTTAACTCCCTCTGATTTTAGGGCAAGGAACTTGAATTCCTTATTCTGAAAGCAGCTTTAATAATTTCATTTCGGTTTCCTGTATTTTTTTCAGCAAGAACTGAACTGAGGTTTTCAAAAGTTAAAACAAACAAGCAAGAAAAGGTTTTGCCTTGCCCAGTAGAGAGAGGAGTGGTGGATATCAGCTTAATTTCTCACCTGCATGAGGTCAATGAACTGCAGACAGATCATCGAGACGTTGAAAAAAAATCAGATTGCAGCCCAGACTTCCCTGTCACGTGTAACTACACTACCTCTGAAGAACGATTATATTCCCTTCACAATCGGAGCCAAAAGGAATAAGGGAATCATCTCTACAAATATCGGTCTTTAAACACATAAGAGAAATACAACAGTGTTCTTGTCAGTGATCCCAGACACTCTCAAGATGTGCCTGCTTGAATTTGCTTGCAAGTCCATTGCAGTCATCGGTTCAGCATGCTATGAAGCTGGAAGATTTCCAGGCTCATTGCCTCAAGGCTACCAGAGACACGTAAGCTCATATGCAGAGCCAGAGAGGAAGGCAATTTCCTTTCTGTAAGGATAACTTAGTTATCTATTCAGCTGTACCCATACCAAAATCTTCAGTGACGTACTTGTTTGAAGACCAAAACAGGAAAGTTTCATACACATGATTAAAAGTAAACTATCTCTTTTTAATATTTTAATGGAAAGCAATTATTATTTTGAGACTACGCATAGGCAAATTAATTTCCTTACCCCCTTAGGTGGAATGTGGCAGCCTTTTGATAGCCTCGCAAGAAAGTGGTCCACAGATTTGGGATCAAAATGAGAACATTTACATTAAATTTAAGCATAGAATTCATTGCTCTCCATTTACTGACTGGTGTCGTAGCTACCAAGACACTACGGAATACTCTTGCTGTCTGTGTAGTGATGAAATCCAAATGTAAATGGAAAGTAGGCATTAATATAGATATTTGATAATGAGTAAAATGAGCAGTGCCATATAAAAAAGGCAAGTGGAAGAATGCGTGTCTGAATAATTTAATATTAAACAAGTGTTAAACAAGGAAGTCTTAGAGAAGTTAAATCAGGATATGAATTCTTTTAGCATTAGTGTTCCTTACATACAATTACTATTGTTTACTGTCATCATGTTTATTGTATATTTACTGTGCCCAGAGATGTGAAAAAAGATCAGTGTCATGTTGTTTTGGGATTTGCATACACCACCAGTCAAGAGATGATTCCTTGTCCACAGGAGTTATGATCTAACTCAATGCACACACTACAGCACACACCACAGGCACAATAATTACCATGCCCAGGTCATGAATGGAGGAGTGAAGCTCTGAGTAATTTGCACAAGGTCACATGGGAAGGCTGGGCAGAGCGAGGTGTCCACCCCGGATCCCTTAGCCCAAGGAATTAATGGAGCTGCTTTGCTCTCTCAAGACAATCCCCTCGTGATGAATAAGTATTAAGCACAATATCTTTTTCTTCTACAGTGTCTTTCATCCAACAGAGCATAGATACTTTTGCAAATACCTGAACAAAAAGTTCAGCTTTTTAATGTACTTGAAACATACAAACTTCCTCTTTTTCACTCAGGTAAAAAAAAAATTTAAAAAATCAAAGGAATGTGCCCAATGATAAGCAGGAAAGTCAGTTATTTGGTCCTAATAAATAATGTCATGATTTTAAGAACTAGTCAGAATGTATTTTACAAATGTAAAGAATAAAAAAGTTTGTCAAATATCACACACACAAAAAAAAAAGAAGCAAGGGAAATAAAAATAGAGCCTAGGAATTCTACCTCTAATTCCCAACAAGTCTGTCAACAAGCTGAGTTCTGGACCACCTTTGGACCACAGCAGGCAGCTTCTTGACAGCGGGAATTCAGTACGACACGCCGGCTCCGAAGCGGCGCGGAACAGGCAAACAAGAGGTGGCCAAACGTGTTCTTCCTTGTGCTGGAAGGACGCGCGGCGCTTTGCGAAAACACACGGAGTGATTCATGTCGGAAGGGCCGCTCAGTCCCCGGGCAGGGTACGGTAACGCCGAGGAGAGCCAGCGTGTCTGAGAACCTGACGGGAGACGTTTCCTGTGCCACGCAAGGAATGCTACTGCAAGAGAACAGGGAAGAAACACACGGACTGACCTCAAAGCAGAACACGTTTCCTGACTACTTCCCTGCAGAACAATAGAGCTAAAGAACAAACTTTTTCAAATCAGCGTTCAACTAGCTGGGGAGACCAAAATAAAATCACTTAACTTACTCTAAATTTATTGACACGTGCTCCTAACAACAAAGAATACTCTACTCAGGTAACTTGGTTTATAACCTGACAGGTAACGATGCTAATAAAATTTAGAAAGTCAAAATCCATCTCAAGATTTGTGATATGATTTCCATAGATCTAATGAAGTAATTAAACACATTGATTCCAACACAAATTGAAGAAACTTTTACCAGAACTAAACATCCTGTGCCTCAAACCAGCCTGCTGCTTTCAACAACCCAGGAGAAAAAAAAAACAGGAGTGTAAAGTCTCCATTGTATAGCAAGAATTCCCATACCAAAAAGAAAAATCTTGTACAAAACCCCCCATCAAACAAAGCTCCTCATACATAAATGGGAACTGCACAACACTTCCGACCATCACACGTCTTCCATGAGTAGCTGCTGGGAGGAAATATTTGTCTAAGCCTGATTATTCTTTACAAAAAAACCTTATTACTAAAATAAAATGTTAACAATGACCCATTGAGTGATTAACAGAGTAACTTCAGCTCTGGGTTCCCAAACATCTCCCATTTCTTTCTCCAGGACGAAATTAAAGCCGTTCTCTGCTCTGACCCCCGTGAGCTGCCCCGTGGGGCTTTCCATGAGCACCACTTACAGCCAACCTGAATGGACTCATTGAAACCGTCTACTCCTCCCAGTACAGCGAGCTCCCACTGCTCCGGCAGGGTCACCTCGCCAGCCAGGCTAAAATAAACACGTTTCCCTCTGGCAGAAGGATCCCGCCACGAAGAATTCCCTCTGCCAGCCGTCCCTGGCGCTAGTTGCCACCCGGAGGAGCTACGCCAGACACACCGAACGCGCCGCGTGCCGCGACTGCTCCGCACTCCAGAGGGTTTTGTCAACGGGAGCACGAGGAAAGTCGTCTGGATTGCTCAGAGATGATTCACTTCAGCCTTGTAATACAACTGTTGGGAATTTTTTTATTTACGGTAATACACGGTGATGGGATTTTTTTTCCCAGATTTGTGCTAATATTAACCACGACATTTACCACATCGTAGAGTAATTTTTCTCCTTGCGCTTTCCATTTACTATTATTTCTAAAATAGCCTTTTTGTTCAAATGAAATATTCAGAAAAAACTGTTTTGTCAAAAATTTGTAATTATTTGGTTGGAAATAAAAGCACTTTTACGTTAGTCCCTACTACTTTTTTAGTATAGTAAGAATGGGAATATTGGCTTATTTACTGTGAAAAAAATAAACTGGAAGATATTCAAGATCCTGCAAATCTCATGTTGAAAATCTGAGAGGAAAAAATGAAACATATCACAAAAACACCACAGTACAGGAAAGCCGTCATTCATTTTATTTAAAAAATATAATGTCCTTATCTTGTTTTTTTAAACAGCTCATCTATCTTGCTTTCCAGAAGAACACTGGCAGGGTGAGCTGCTGTCTTTCCCATTTTTCACTGTTGTGCAGGTGTGTAAGAGTCTCTGTGAGCGATGAGTCTCAGGAAGTGCTCAATGGGTAAGATTACAAAGATGGTTGGAGGATGACTGTCTGAAAAGTCAATGTTTCCTAAGACGGCATTGAAATGAAACTCGTGGAAGGCAGCAAGGCTCCCAGACAGCTTCAAGATGCATGGCTCCACACTTCCCAGGGATCAAACCAACCACGGCATCCCAAAGTTTGCCCTGTCCAAATTTGGCTCTGGTCATCTAGTCTTTCTGAAGACATCTATCCATGCTGACCAGACACAGTCTCTGTTACTCACGGTAAATAGCAGAGACATGCAACTCGCTGGGTACGGGCATCATAGAACAAAACCACAGAACAGCCCACATCATCTGGTCCAACCTTCTGTGGGAAAGGGAACACAGATGATCAATTTTTATGATCAAAGAAGACTTAAATATTGCAATAGGTAATGCAGAAGACAAAGAGTCAAAAACGAGTACTGCCAGTCAAGTGGTGCAGAAAGCAGGAGCTAGAAGACTACTCCGTGCCATTGAGGAAGAAAGTACTGAAATTCAGAAATAAAGAGGGAAGTCTAACGTCTAATGAACAGTCTGCATGTGGCACTCTGATATTTAGTTATTAGTACTAGTTATCAGTGTTAATACAAATAACGCATTCACATGCTGCTCCTGACCTATGCAGAGATGAATTAGATGCTCATCTTTACCTTCCCAGCTGCAAATTCAAATAATAAAAAAAAAACCACTACCTTTTGATTTGGAAGCTAATTATTAGATGTAATAATAAATTACTGTAATAAACTATGTATTCTGCATGAACCTTGATCGTAATACTCATATAACAAAAAAAAATTCACTCCTAAAAATATTTTTAATTAGTATTTCAGTGGTAAACTCGCTGTTGTGTTGCTGCCGGGAACAAGCTGATAAAAGTCTGGCATCAGCAGCTTCCTGTGCCAAGTTTATTAGTTGTTATTAGCAGAAGTCTCAGCTATTCATTGTGTGTTCTGATATAATGGCTTTCCAATGCGGTGGGCTGAAAAGTCAGGAAAAAAAAAAAGAGAACACCCTTTCTGAAAGTTGCTCCAGTGCATCTCTACTCTTGCTTGCATAGAAGTCCAGCCTGTTTTAACTCAAGGTGAGGAGAAGAAAAGGGTTTTATAGGTGTCAGAGTCGCCTTGGAACTCACTTCCTGCACAAACATCACGTAATCCGAGGGCTCCAGCCTGCTCCAAGGGGAGCAGACGCTTTTATTGCTCCCCTCCCGATGCGTAGCTGGTTCCAAAGAGCAATAGAAGGACTCAGGAGATTTACAGAGAAGTGGGAATCAACACTTGGGATGTTTAACCTCATGATAACGTCCTATTGAAAGCAGCATCTATGTTGGCAAGTGAAATGAAAGATTAACTTGATTACACATGCTATGCAAAACTTACTTCCTGATTAATTAATAGATTAGACACTTCCAATTCATGTTTAAATGCTTGATAATGATCTCACACGCACGTAACGAATCACTGATTTATACACACACAATCCAAACTTCATTTTTCATATGACAGATTATATTCTTCCTTTCCTTGCCACATAATTTGCAAACTGCACTGCAAATATAGTCGCTTGTTTTACTTGCTTTTTGGCATCAGATTACTCTTCCAAGGAATATTTTGGCAAGTATGTTCTTTAGCCATCTTCCTTATCAGGCTTACATGACAGTGTGTCACAGAAAACATTATTTTAAAAGAATAACCTGATAACAAGTTAAAAAATGATAATGTGGCTATTGTTTTTAAAAAACGGTTTATAAAACCAACTGGAAATCCCATCAATTTTTAAATACCATTGTAAGGGTGGTTTATTTTAATTTACATTCTTCCTTCTGGTACAACACCACAGTGCTGGTGTGACAGAAGTTATTGTCCAAGTACGGCTGATTGCAAAAAGTGAAGACCCTCCTTAAAATAACAGAAATACGAAAAACAATCCAGAAGTAATACCAGGAAGAAGATGTTTGTAAGTGTGGAGCCTCAGTGAAAACAACTACCATCTCCAGTCCCCAACCTCTACCGAGCCACAATCCACCTCAAATTATCACACCGCTAAGTCTTCACCTCGACGACCTCACGAGCCCTGTGCAAAGAACTGGTGGATAATCTGAAGAATGACACTCCAAATAAAAATGTTAGAAAACATCTAGCAAGGCACACAGTTCTTCCTGCCAAATGATGATGTAATGAGCTCCTGTTGCAATATCAATTCAAATAGACTTTTTTCTGTTTATCTTCCTAGTTATTCACACTGACCTTCCACTCACAAGAGTTAACTATCTAGTCTATACGTACCCATTCCACTAATGTTTCTAGAGAGAAAAAGCTACAGCAAAAACTCTTCTACTGAATTTATTCTTCTAATATTCTTTCTGTTACTGGGTTAACAAGTCTAACGCTTTCCTTCAAGGAAATCCAGCAAAGGATTATGACAGCTTGTCTTCATGGTCCTGGTACATCCATGTGGCAGCAGTCTTGGATGATCCAGTCTGCAGAGTTCGTACAATTAATTGGTCAAAATGATATACTAATGCAAAGAAGGCAGTTTTCTGATGCCTCTTTGGTGTTTTATTTAAAATAGTTGGGTGTCCTCAAAGCACTCTTCCTAGGAGACACAAATAGCTCCTAATTGACAGAGCACATGTTTGTTCGTGAACAGCAATGCTGGAATCATCACAGCATTTCCTTATTCTCCACCCTAAAAAAGAACCTTGTTCTTGACCTCTGTGCTGAACCTCACAACGGGTACTTCTGAAGTAAACACATAACTCTTAAAAGAGAACTAATGCCCAAACAGAGCAAAGAACTGATCAATACTTGTGATTGTTCATTAGAAGCACTCTACGTACATTCATTAGATTTTCATTACAGAGAAGAAAATGCAAACACCTGCTGCAACTCAAAACGCAAGATTTCAAATCGAATTCTACAAAGAATGGAAAGCTCAGTGTGACTTTGATTAAAAACCACAACTGAGGCTGCAGCACCTAAGCCATGCACAGACACATATCCCAGCAGGGAGAGACCGTTAGACCGTCTGCCACGGCACAGCCTCCCACCAGCCCCTGCACGCTGCTGCTTCGTAGCTGAAACGACGTAGTCAGTCTTTGCTAATCTTGGCCTAACTCAAAACTCTACTTATCTTTTTCTTTCTAAGTCATCCCCAGGACAAGACTAAAATCTCTTTTGAAATGTAAAGGCTCTATAATAAAATTTAGAAACAACATATGGTACGAATATCAAGCGTGAACATCTCTTCCCATCTTGTACGTTTCCAAGACTGTGCAAACAGCACTTTTCCCTCGTTTTGATCCTGCAGCCAAAATGAGTCATCTGTGAACAATTATGGCTCTGGCAGAGGCCTGACTCTTTGAGAATGAAAGGAAACACTTTATTATTGAAATGAACAGTATGCCAAGCCAAGAGGCGACTGCAGAGAAATGTTAAGAGCCCTTTGTCCTCCTTCAGCCAGCAAAATGGAAAGCAGTGGATGCAGCACTCTCCTCAGGTGCCTGGTAACACCTAATTCCAGTGTGGGCAACGCAAAAGCACACGGATGTGTGAGCTGCGGAGAAGAGCAAGTATATGGCAGGAAAAGAAATACAGCGAGCCGGAGAGCAGGAGGCTCGGCTTGAGAAGGCGTTGGTTGCTCCTGGCTTAGCTCTCCCAGAGGAGCTGTGAACATATTAAAGGAACGTACTGTCAGAGGCCACGGAACTGAAATCTGAAACTGTTAAAGGAAGTTTCTTGGGAGTTTGGTACTGCCCAGGTTTAACAGGCTTTTCTGAAAGAGGACAAAGGGAATTCCCCTTGGCGAGAGAAAAACAGCAACGCAACAATTCAGTAGGAATGCTGATCCTGCTGTGTGCAGCCCGTTTTCAGCACTGATGCTACTGTAGCTGGTTTTGATGCCTCCTGTCAGGTGGGGACAGATAAGATCTCTCTGAAATTGTACAGGTAACTTTCGTGATGTAGGCTGCTTGCTAAGAGTGGGACAGGGCAGCTAACTGGGCAGGTTAGTGGTTCGATGGACTTGGCAAGTGATACAAGCAGGAGGTGGTTTAAAAAGGGGACTATAAACTGTGTATGAGCAAGTCATTTCCAATGCATTCTCATCTTCCACGAGCAGCTTGCAGGGGGAGGAGGAACAATATGGTAACCATCACCCAGAGCCTATAGACTATTTAAAGACTGTTGAGACTGACAGGATGACAAGGGAGAGCGGTGTACACAGAACTGCTAATGGAAGGTGTAGGGCAGAAGATCAGGGAAGAATCTGGGAAGAGCACATGTTGCATTCTGAACTTCAGTTCCAATCTCCAATAAAAGATGTTTGAGGAACATCTCAAGATGAATATTCTGATAGCAGGACCTCTCAGGCCAGGACATTAGCTGAAAAATACCCTGTGCTGTTTCTGAAACTCTGAGCTTTGAAAACCTCTGGGACAGATGATACCACCATCACCACAACTTGGGCAGCACTGAACCCCAAAACTACGTAGCCTGGCAGGCTGCTAGCATGCGTTGAGAAAGCTGTTGAGCATGCAGGCTCACCAGTATTAGGGGATTCTTGCTGGCCAAGGCTAAAACTTAAAACCTCTATGATCCTAAGAGGGGTAGAGAATATTTAAGACATTGTAATTTTTTTTGGCAGTTGAGAGACAGTAATCAGCCTTGGAAATGGTCAGATTTTCCTGTCTTCAGAGAGTCTCACATAGATCAGGAACCCCACATTTACCCTGCTAGGCTAAATGCAACAGACTCCAGAACTCCCTGGACTGAAGGGATTTTGGAGGGTCCTGTTCAGCTCATTACACAAAGGCACTTTTGCTCCTAACAGAACTCATCGGGGTCAGGGGTACAGATTTCCTCCAGATCTACAGCTAAGCAAGACAGTCTGGAAACACCGACAAGTCTGAAGTGGTAAAATACTTAACAGCAATGCTGAGAACAGACATGAGGAATAGGAATCTCCCAAAATGCTCATTCTTTGCAATTCCACGAAGCAGCCAATGGTTACCTTTACACAGTATGTGGTAATACTACACGGAAGGCATCTTGTTACAGCCAGAGTCATTTGGAATCTACTCTTGGCAGCAACTGGAGTGCTCTTTTGTTTAGGTCACGTCACTCATAGGCTTCATACCATAACACACATAGCTGTGGATAAATCAGCATAATACACAGTATTGTGAAGCTTTTGCCAACGGTGTCTATGCTTTACTTTGCATACACTACATGTACATCTCCATTCAACTTACCTCAACTCCTCTGAGCATTCTTAAGTAACAAACAAGCCCTCAGAGTCTATCAATACTTTGACTATTCCAACAGAAATGAGATAGTTTCAAATTAAGCCATATAAAACGAAGACAACTTTAATGGCCTCATCCTGTGCTGAGCACGGAGGAAAAACATTCGCTGCATACACCGAGCACAGAGAACACGGAAGAAGTCGGGGAGCTTTTTCAGCTGAAAATGCCAGAAACACTGAGTGCCATGTCAGCACTTTCAAGGCTAATGGAACACTGTTATGTCCTGAAACCAGACCTGCGTTCAAACACAGCTTAGAGGGAAGTTTTCTCTGTCGCACCAGATTCTTTCACAACTTAAGCCAACAGCCCTGAGAAGTGTCTAACGTCGGATCTTTAATCTGCTCTAAGCTGGCTTTCCAGGTGAATTCCTTCTCACCGCTGTGCCACCAACCCAACAAATGAACATTCATGCGTCCTCTAAGAAACTCTCCGCGGCGTTTGCCCCCGCATCGGCACAATCTGGGGCAGGGAGGGGGAAGGCAGCGGCGTCGCTGCCCGGGGCCGGGACAAGGGCGGGCAGGGGTCTGCCCAGTGTCTGCCCGGTGTCCGCCCCGGGCCGGGGCCCCCGCGGCCCCGCGCGCGGCTCTGCTGCCCCCCGCCGGCCCGACGCCGCCGGCTCCGCCGAACCCGCCGCTCGGCCCCGGCTCTGCTGCTTCGGGACGCGTGTTTTTTACCCGGAACAAACCCGCCCTTGCCATGGAAATCAGTCCCCGGAACCCACGTTAACCAAATATCTCTGCGGTTACGTTTGCTCCCAGGATCTGTTTTTCCTCTTAAAAAATCCTTTTTGCCGAGGTTAGCGAGCCTACACACCCCCCCCCCCCAACCCAGGAACCGAAAGGCCTCTCACACTTGTTATTTTAGCTGAATAAACTTTGCCTTTGGCATTAAAAACAGCCTAGGAAAATAAAGACAAGGTCATACTCTGCAATTGCTGTGTACAGTCATTTTCATGCACAGATGCTAAAGAACATTAAAAAAAAAATTACATCCATTTCACTTGGTCGGAAACCCCAGTGAGGGATCCAAGTGAGTTAGCTACTCAAGGCTTCAGCACTTCCAACTTCAAAAGAAGCACAACACAAACCCTTCTGCTCTGGAATAATACTTAAACAAGACACATGCAAGGCAAAGAAAGGTCGAGGTGAGACAGCTACAGTAGGGCTCAGCAGGAAGTCAGTGGAAAACCCGCGGATTTAAACGTGCACAGGGCTTACGGTGATTGTTGGTGGTGATAAGCTCAGAGGCAGGCAAGTTCCCAACTCACCGTGCTGTAGCTGAGGTGAGATTGTCCAGATTTCGAGTACAAAGAGGTGCAGTGGTGGGTTTTTGACTTGCACTGCGTTTTCTGTTTTGTTCATGGAACAGGAGTCAATTATATAAGACAGTGAGCAGTCTGAGGCCAAACGAGCACAGCTCTGAGATGTGTGCTTAACTTCAAGAAAGCCACTAGTCTCAGTGAAGTCCGAGCCCTGCAGGTTTCATTGCTTCCATCTGTAACACACACAGTCCTCGGAAGGCTCAGAATCACTCACCCCCACCAGTTCCCGGCCATTACAAAGGTTTTACAGCACCGGTAACTTTCCCAACCTGCTTTTTTCCGTGCCATGCTAAAAAGCACATGTGGACTTGGGAATTGCTAATCCAATGACCTATCACTTTACTGCATATGACTGACTTAAACGTGCCAGCAGCAAACGGCACCAGTCCCAGACAGAACCGAACATCTGAAATACATCTTGCTTTCAGAAATACATCGGATGCAACCAGTAACCCAGTACGGAACGTGTCCTGTGCCCAAGGTGGACCTCTGACAAGGAGCAGTGTGTGACTCGGCTGAGAGCAGAGGGCCAGAGGTCTGAGTGCTCCAGCCTTGTCCGAGTCCCAGCAGGACTTGCAGCAGACTTGAGGGCATCTGCTCTCCCTGCTAAAAAGGGAGCAGAGCAGTATTCAGGCTCACCAAGACGAAGATGCTTTCCCGAAGTTATCTCCCAAACCCACTGTATGGGTATGCCCATTTCCAGGCGATTTTCCCCTTTTTCAGTGAAAATGGCCCCAAGCCGAATCACAGAGGGTGTTTTTCAGCACAGGCTGCCTCATCTCAAGCAGCGCTGTCATTCTCTCACCCTTGTGCAGGACGCTGACCCCGGGCCCAGCTGTACTCTCTAAGGCACAGAGCACTTCCAAAACGTGGCAAAGATGACTAAGAAAATCTCACCAAGTTAACAGGAGAAAAGGAGGTGGTGGAAGCTGCTGGCTATCTGCCAAGTCTCTCCACTCTGTTTTTTTCATTTTTAGTTTCTCCTCTTTGCTGGAAAGTTTCTACTTATGCGCTGGTTTCCACGGCAACTGCATTTCTTGCCTTTCTTCTCTAGCATTAAATTTTTTATTTGATTTCCCTTCTTCCCAAGACATGACTTTCTTTTCCTTTCAAAAAAAAAAAGAATTAAGTGTTGTTTTCTCTTTGGTTGGTGATATTTTTAAAGGGGATGTGAGTGACTTAATCTGATGGAGAATCCGTACGTAACAGTCACGGGGAGGTAATGCTCCAAGTAAGAATGTCAGAGGATTCCCTCGCACTAAACCCATTTACCACAACTCTCTCACATGTAACCAGGTTACGACGTGAGAGTTCCAGATGCTGTGGAAGCCAACATTTTTAAAAATTGGCTGGTTGTTTTTATGAGACCAGACCTGGCCATTTTTTCTACAACCAAACATTCTATTTTATTTAAAGCATTACTTGTGATTGCTGAGCAGTCTCAGGAGAATACATAATAGTTTAATAACTGTAACTGCATTAGGAATGTGGTCATCAGTTCCAAACTGTAAGAGCATTCAAATATTTTCACTGACAATCTTCTCACTTGGCTGGGAGTGGCACTGGGAGGTGGCAAGCTAAAGGGACCCTTCCCTGCTAGTGGCAATCATCTGAAGGCAGTGCCCTGCACAGCCTCACGCAAAGTACACAGAGACAAAACCCTCAGAACTCATGGAGCTTAAGCTAATTAATTTGTCTTGCCCTTGCCATGTTGGGACTGAATTAATCTGACAACCTCAATTAATTCAAGAATGAAAAAAAATAATCAGAATAGCAAATCTAGATTAGATCTAGTCATTTGGTTTTCCCAAGCTTTAGGTTCATCATATACAGAAATAATTTACGTGCTGTAAAGCACTAAAATAATACAAGTTTTCATCCCATTTCGCTATGAAAGATTCTCTTCACATCTACATTCTCCAGCACATTCAGGCCATAAACTGACCTCCTGTACAGTTGCAGATTACAAGGGTTTTGGTCTTATCTCTGCCTGGTGGGATTTCACAGTGAATTCTTTCAGGACTGAATAATTAAAAGAAGCAAAACCACGGCATTTGGCTCACATGGCAACACAAACAAATCTGTCCATGGGTGCTATCTTGTTTGCAGCACATGTGCACAGATTTACATGTGGGATTGAGGCTTAGCGCTCTGTTTGTTTAGAATTTTCATTATTCAGTACCACAAGCATAAGGTAAATTATATAAAGACTTAAAGTGGAACAACTTTAAGAGTGAGATGAACTTATGATAATCCTAAATCATTTTATTAACCCCATTTTGCATGTTTTAGATTCTTACTACTGAGAAGAAATAAGGGAAATGGGTACGAAGTGAAGAGTCCTGTCTTCCATGCTTGGTTTGTGCTTCCCTCCACTTGAATTCCCTCCTCCAATGAATATCTAGGTCAGGAATTCACAGGATCTTATAAAAATCTGGCAATGTTCAGTGCGTTTGGCAGCCAAGCTATTTTAATTGTCAGATATTAAATATATCTGCCAAGATCCGCGTTGTAAAATCCCATTACAACATACACTGTGCATAAACTCCCCACTGACTGCAGGCCAGATCCCCCCCAGTTCAAGTCAAAGTCAGGAGAAAAGTTCTACAGAGCTGAGTATGGCCTCCCCGTCCCCTTCGCTTTGAGCCGACAGGGTTAGGGACTCAGAGCACTGCTTCAGCCCCTAAATCGCAGCCATAATGTGGTTTTTATGTGGCTACGGACGGGCTGCACGTCTCCGCTGCCTCAATTCCCAGAACGGGGATGGATTGAGACAGACAGCAGCTTACTCCGCTGTGGTGCCAAGGCAAGGACATCCAGGCAGCCCCTTGCTCATCTCTGCTTGATTTAATGATCTGCTGGCCAGACTACAGAGAGCGTCTCAGTAATTCCTGCACCAGTGCAGCATGATTTGTTGGTTGCAGCTCCTCATCCGTAATTGCAATGAGAAATGCTCATCAATTATTACAGCTTTCTAATATAATGTTTTGAGATACAGCAATGAAGAGGCTTCAGCGTGGCATATCTTTTTGAAAACACTCTGATCCTGCAAATAACGACCTGACAGCGATCCAGATGAGAAGCCTTGGAGGGGCTCAGAACCAGGCACTGCACGTGCTCTCCGACTCCAAGGTGCATAACCCCTCCCTAACATAACGAAAAGAACGAGTATTCCTCCACTTAGAGCAGAGGCAAGAAGAGGCTACAAGTGAAATTTGCTGATCTTTGCCGTAATCATTACCACCAAACTCTCAAGTCACGAAATCAAAATACTTTTGTTGATGTTGCTGATATTGCTGGTACCAATTTGTTGGTATCAGAGGATGCTCCATTCATCCTGCTGCACTTCCCCATTAAATACAACTTTCTCTGCAAACTCTTCTGTATCAATTTTGCTCTTTTCTGTACCTATATATGTAGGCAGACATACAGACACAGATACCAAGGCATGTATAGGTAACTGCATATACAAGCTATGATGGCATTTCAATAGTAGAAAGTAACATGACAAACCAGAGTATCATTCACATAGCATAAAATCACACTTCTTTCTTACTTTTCATACTATATTAAAGTAAAGAATACATCATGTCCAGCAAAGAAGCTTTCTAAGGATGAAAGTGATAACTTCAGTGGTCACAATTCCTGTTTCCATCTTGAATAATCTAGAATTACAGTTTGACAAGAAAACGTCCTTTTCACAGTCTCTACATCTGAGCTGTTTGACCACCATTACAAATGTCTCCTCACCTCTGCGAACTGCAACCTGAAAATCAGCATCAGTTAGTCCCCCGTGGGACATGCAGGTAAAAAGCACGACGGAAGGGGGATTCCTGGGTAGCTGCACTCTGTATCTCTACAATCCTTATTGCCCTCATTATAGCCTCAGCCAAATTTTAAAACTTTTTTCTAACTGTACTGTTAGCATCACACCTTCCCAGTAGTGTCCATATTGGAATCGCTCTCATTAATTTCCTGGAGTCTAATAGAACACAATCTTAACACAATTTATTGAGACAATTAAAATTCAGAAAACAAGCTTCTCCGTGCTCCATAAAGCACAGCGAATTTATTTGCTGCAGTCAGTAAAACTCTGCTGCCTAAAGCTGTGCAGTAACTCAGTGGAGCCTGAGCAGTAACTGCAGGACCCTTAAAGCTGCACATTTCAGATAATCAATTAGAGGCATGTTTGGCCCCTTGGGGCCAGCTGCAGACACACCACCGGTTAAAGCAACTTCTACACCTGTAGAAACTGAAAACAAGATTCAGAAAATGAAAGCTTAGCTATAGTTTGGAGAGTTTCTGGTTAGCTGTGTTCAGCTGGTAGACACCACTTGACAGAGTGCCTTGTTGAAGTCAACACTATAGCTCTAAATGTTCTTGCCCAGAAATCTAAGGTTCACCAAGGGAAAACTAAGAGGGCACCAGTCTACTTAACAAACACAAAACACAGAGTGGAGAAGTGTTGCTCACCAGCCCGGGCTGCGGCACCAAGGAGACTGTTGCATCTTCCACAGCCAGGAGGAAATGGCCTGCCTCTTGTAGGCAGGATCTGTACCTTAAGTTAATTAGTTCATTATCTTCAACTTAGTCCAGCTGGCTAATAATGATTGGATACCATAATTCCCCCCTTTTTTTTTTTTTTTTTTACCATTTTTGTTTTCAAAGGTTTTTTCACAAAGGCTTTAAGGTGAGCAGAGACCCGGTCCATTCATCCAACTCCAGCACGCTTCCCTCCCACAAATACCACATTGGGGCTTGCAGCTTTACCTTCTTCACCAAAGGACTCTCGCTCAGGCTCCCAGCTCCGGTGAGGGAGTCAGGGCTTCTCAGGGTCTCACAGATGTATCACATCAAGGTCACCAGTTGTTGGTCACCAGCCTGGGCTGCAGCACCAAGGACACTGTTGCATCTTCCACAGCCAGGAGGAAATGGCCTGCCTCTTGTAGGCAGGATCTGTACCTTGAGTTAATTAGTTCATTATCTTCAACTCAGTCCAGCTGGCTAATAATGATTGGATGCCATAGAGAAGCTTTGGGTTTTCGAATGAGACAACGTGATCAAGTGACAGGAGCACTATTCTGTCCCTCCCAGTGGTCTGCTACACGATGGAGGTGATTAAGGTGCCTGTGAGAGCTCCTGGGAAGCAATGCTGGCAAGTACGGCACAGCTCTTAGATTCACCCTCCCTGGAATTCAAGGATACTGGGATTTCAGGATAGAAAATATGAAAATGCAGTACATGCTAGAAAATGCTTCTGTTTGAGCAATGGGCCACCAGTGTCTTTTCCTACAGTTTCTTGAATGCAGCTTCAAGAAGGTTCATTAAGGAGTATGCAGGTTACACAGCTGTCATTTCTACCAATTTACTAGTTATTCTACCAATAACTGTGACCAGTTTTAAAGCTGTACATTTATATAATCTAGTATCTTAAGTTTGCTTAAAGAAGGACAAACTAAAATGGATTTTTCATCCACTAAATAAAAGAAACCCAGCTGGAATCATTACAGATCTGTAAAAAGGCTGTAATGATTTGGATATATCCCGCTCAAGCCCTAATGCATACATTTATTCAATAAAATCACTTTATTCAAAACAGATCACCCAAAAACCAGCTTGCATTTAGACTGCCTCAAAGAAGAGATGTCAGACTAGAAATTTTTCCAGTTACTTATAAACCAATCAGTTGTATAAAGTTATCTGTCTTTGAGAGGTACTTATGAAATGAATTTAGAATATAATTGATCTGAACACCACTAAACTTGTACACGGAGTAAGCACTATAGGCAGGTGATGAATTGCAAAAGTTTAGAGTTTAACTTTCTGCTGAGTCACCTTTTCCTGCTCCAGCATTGTACAAAATAGCCCCTGCTTTCATTACTAATAAAGCACAGAATTAATTACTCAAAAGAGGCCTTGAAAATGTGCCCAGCCAGTGCACCATGCTGGATTTTGGCTTTTTCCCCCCCTTTTTTCACCTATAAGGAAACCTCAAACCCATTGCTAGTTACTTCTTTAAAGTCAGCTGCACCACATTTAGGTTTCTTCCAGGTCTCTTCTATCCCAAAGTGGATGTTCATGACCTGCGGACTACAGCAAACACTCTAGTCACGATGCTCCTATCAAAAGACTTAAAGTGATGGCCAACAGCATTATAGATTCCATTTCTCTGACTGGATTATGATAAAAACTAGTTCCGTTTTGGAGATTCAGTCAAGCAACAGAAATATTTTAGACTGGGATCCAAATCTTTCACATGCGTAGTGCTGTACTGGAATTCTCCAGGGACTTCCAGGCAATTCTGCTCCAGCTCAAACAAGAAGAATCCTAGACTTGTTATTATTAACAGCTGGAAATCTTTAGTTGCCTACTTTACAGTAAGAAGGATTACAGCTTCTCCCTGAATCCTATCTTTACAGAACATGCAAGTTTTTGCACAGAGGATAGCTGTGCATGTTTTCATCTTGGCAGTTCTCCAGAAATTCGCTTCAAGACATCATGAAATCACAGCAGGTTTGCAGGAAGTTTTAGATCATGTCACATTTGTGTTCTCCCCCGACAAGCTGCGGCAGGGCTCTGGCAGTAGTCTACCTGCATTCTCCTCCTCTTTCCAAATAACCTTGTCATGAGCAGGACTAGGAAGAAGCCACAAAATTTCTCTTGAAAAGTACAAACACAACTGACAATGTTTCCAGCAATTCAGGACCAGAGTGTTTAAAACCTCCTGGGCAACGGCCCAGCCCTTTTGGCAGCACTGCATTCATGCAGAAAGAAAACCTGGGAGAAAGAGGCGAACCTAACGAGCACCAGAACCACTCAGCAGCCAAACAGCTGCGTGCCGAAACCAGGACTTTCTCAGCAGAATTAATTTTCCAGCCTGGCCGCTGGCAGCACTCGTGCTGCGCAGCCCTGGACATCAGGACAGGCCTGAGCACAGGACTGGGAGCCTGGAGACCCTGCCTGTATCTTTGACAAATAACCAGTATGGCCACAGGCAACTCCATTCATCTTGCTGACCTTTAGCTACCGCTTTGTCTGCTACGAGAATAACTCTTTTTCACTTCCCAGAGCGCCTCGCCAGCTGTGGATGAAAACAATTATGCAAAGAGGAGGGTTTGGATGTTTTTTCTCATTGTCAGAGACAGTCTGAAAGGTGCTTTATCTACCCACCAGTATTTTGCTGCAATACCTCACTATGTAAGAACATATTTGGTCTGCCGAGCTCCTGTAGTCAGTTTTCCAGTTCTCTGTGTGACGGATAATGAAGGCAGGATTTAGAGCGTGGGTTGAATAATCCCATGCGAGAAGATTCCAATTGCAGAGGTAAAGTATTAGCTAGATTTTATAATCATGGAGTTCATTTTCTTGCTAAGAAAACCAAAGCCAAGATGAGCATTGGCTCCAAATGTTACACAGTGTGTGGTCTCCGCATTTGAAGAGCTCTGCACGGCACTCACTCATGTGACATAAATGTCTTTAACAAAGTTAGATTCAGAATAATATTTATGAAGCACAGATCCACAGACCTTTTTGCAATCACCTGGGTACAATCACCTCATTCACAAGAACTAGCTATAAATTATGCTAATCAGTGAAACGTTCAGATGATGAAGAGGGGCTTATTGTGTAATTTTAAATGAATTCCCAATGAAGAAAAAAATTGGGGAGATATAAAATTACAGAGTTTCAGTGCACGTTCCATTTAAAATCTAACTTATCTCTTGTGGCGTGTCAGTAATACAAAGGTTAAAGCACTATGGTCAGGAAATTTGAACCACATCCTTTTTATTGTGATAATTTTTATTGTATCACTTAGCTTTAGCCTACCTCTAATGCATATTTCCATCAGTGGCAAATTCCTGTGCTTTATTCAGGTAAGACCGTACCTGCTGAGCACTTGGTACTCCTAGGAAGCAACAGGTAGTAGAAGTATAAAATATCATTAGTTGTTCAGTTTGTTGTCCTTCCTAGAACACCTGGTATGCAAAAGCAGAACATCTGAGTAACTCTCACGAGCGAGGATCTTGCACATCAGGTCTGTTCCCCTGGTTTATTGGGAGTTGACAGATGTTTAACGTCAGAAGCTGTATTTCCACCTGTCCCACTACACGGGACCTTCTTTGACCACTGCCTGCACTGCCCAGAGGGCTCTCCTAAGTAGCCCAGAGAAGTTAGGAGAGCACAGAAAGGGAAGTAGCTGGCTGTGACGTGACTTCCCATAGGTCAACTCAGGTTCTGTACTAAAGTAGAAGGGAAGCACAAGAAAGGTAACATTCCACATGTTTTGAAACAAGTCACAGGATCTGAAGGTGAAGTACAGGAAATCCCGTGTTAGGTGCGACATCTGGCAACTTTTATTTACTGATGGATGACGAGAAATAAGGAGGAGTAAATGACTTAATGACTTCTCTAAAGCCACGGAACGAACCACCACACAGCCAGGATGAGGCTGCAGGACACGGACTGCCCTGTTATCCATGTGATTGCTCTTCTCCATCTGTCTTTGCGTAGTCTTGCCTTTTCCAGAATCAAAGCGAAAGTATCACAGGCTTACATAAACGCTGACAGACTGTTTTACAGAGTGGTGCTTCTCCACCTTTTTTGCCCAGGTTTCTCTTTAACCAAGTAAGATTATTTCTTTCTGCCCTGCGGTTCAGAGGGCGCTCTGCGTTTTCTTTACTGCTCACAGGACCTCACCAGGTGTATACAGCAAGTGTATAATCAAGAACTACTCAGGCTCTTCACCTGACATCTTTGTTCAGATGATGTCAAGTTTAGACTCCATGAAATTAAAATCTTCCAAACAGAGGTTGTAACACCAAGTGTCCAGACTTTTGTATGATTCGAACATTTTGCAGCCCAGCCCTGATACCTGCAACACAGCCCTAAGGGCTTTAAACCATTAAGGAATCTACTCGTGTGTCAATTCTTTCTGGTTTCCATGAGAGTATCTGCACAGACATTACACAGTGATGATACTTGGCACACAAAACTCCATTAACAGGAGTGATGTGCTGTCTAAAATTAACTATGTATTTGTTTTGTCTTCAGTTTCTATAGAACATGAGGAGTGATGCAGATGGTTGACAGCAGTGAGATTATAGTGATAGCCGTAAAATTTGATGACTGTTATCAAATGCATCGTATGGCTTACGATAGCAAGTAGCAATTAAAAACAGAGAAAAGAAAAAAGATTTCCAAGCTTACCCCAGACAGGACAGTTTGCAAAACAATTTTGTCATCATGCTTCACAGATTACCATTAGCAAAAGTAAGTTTCAAGCCAGACTTGATTTTAACACGAAGCACTGATGCCCACTTGCCATAAGAAATAAATATCTCAAAGGTATCTACCTCCCTGTGCACCAGGGAGTAGTAACAGCAAAGGGGTTTAAAGCCAGTTTCACACTAAATGATTTAATAAAATAAGAGGATAACTACTTCAAGTGATACTGGTTATCTGAAGCAATTACAGGAATAAATCTGTGAATGAAATTAATGTGTACCAGCCTGAAGCAATGACAAAGGGAAATTTAAATTTGGGGGTAGGAATTGTACGGCTCAGGAAAGGAAGGGAGCGATCAACTGCATTTACCTGAGATGAATACCAAGCAACTTGCTCCAGTATCTCTGACCTGACTTACTCCAGAGAGATCCCTGTTTCTCCAGGGCTAGAAAAATGTTATACTCCATGTTGTATTGAGGGAGATGCTTGACAGAGTAAGCTGAATCCATTAACTTTCTACCTCTTTCAACCATAACAAGACTTTGTTCCACCTCTATAGATGAAATATTAGTCTGACCTATAAGAGAATTTTATTCACATCTTCTACCACAGACCTCGCTGTTCAAACTCTTCTTCTGAGAATTACCTTGTTCTTTACCAAGCTGGCAAAGCTCTCGCATTCCTCTCTCTCCTTCCCTCTTCTGAACTGCCATGACTGGAACTCCAGACTTTCCAAAGCTACAATGATTTATTCAAACCAGTTCTACGTAGTAAGAACTCTGGCAAGCAAAGCTATACCAAATGCACCAGACAATTCACAGAACAAGATAAAACCTCTCAAGAAAATTTTCAAGCAGTAAAAGAAGAAAGAACTAGTGACAAGTTGATGGTTTACAAAGCTCCCTGAAACATGGGAAGATCAGAAACAGAAAAATTAGCGTCTTTTATCTTAAGGTGTGTGTCTATCCATTCACTAGCTGAAAATTAGGGATTAATTCATTAGAAATCAGGACAGAGGAAAGCACTGCTCCTTGGGTAGGCCCCCAGAGAATATATCTAAAGCATCTGTAAAAGATGGACACTTAACCCTTAAACATTATAGAGTTTTCAAAATATCCATGTTACATCTACTGGGATACAAGTTTTTTATTGTAGGAGGAAGTTAATTATAATCCAATGGGGACTGTGTTTCTCTGTGTTGGTTTTTGATTTATATTTAATCTCTATCCTACACCAAAATATGTACATGTATAATTAGCTTAAAATATTTAAGAACATTTCTTGATGTGGGATCAAGGAACACGATACTGAGCGCCAAGACTGAACTGAAATGACTTACTGACAAAGCATCAATATTTTCAAAAACATTTATGCTGTAGAGAGTATGGAATTTGATAATTTACAAATTTCTATAACACTGGCAAGTTTACAACACAGAAGGTCTTCACCCTGAAGTATGTAAAGTAAAATCATGTGCTGCACTTCCTCAAACATGCCCAGACTTTGCACATAAACTCCTTCCCTTGAAGAAATCGGAGCACATTATTAGCTGCTTTCTTAATTTAGTTAAACAGCACTGTCATGTGAAAAAGACTAGAGAAAATGCAAGCAGAAATTGCTGACTCACCAAAAAACTTAATTTCTATGAATATTTACTTCACAAAGGACAGAACAATTCAGCTTCCCATTGTTAATGACCCCTCTCCTGGTCAACCCAAGTAGCAAATAAAGGGATTCAGTCTCCTCTCTCGTAATTCCACATGGTGACACCTTTCCAGAGAGCCGATGAGACACTGGTTCCCTTCATAAGAGAAAGAATGTTGCAGTTTTTAAGATAATACAGATAAATTCTGCACACAAAACCCCAGATTAACAATAGACTTTGTAGACATTGGCATGAGTTTGACCAGTTCTGTTTTCCTAGACAGTGTTGTTTTTAGCAGTTTCACCAGTGTCAAGGGTCAGTCAACACAGTAATTCATTCCTGTCAAGATCACGACTTCTGTTATCACAGAGTGGTAGATGCAATGCACGCAAACCAGGGATTTCCCAGCCTCTTAGGACTAATGATTCCGTGCCGACAATGCAGACACACAAGAAGAGGGAAGGGTTCAGGTCCAAGAGGTAAGATTAAAGTAAAATGTAAAGCAAAATTAAATCTATTGAAGTTAACTGGTTTATTTCCCAAACATGCAGTACATACATATAAGAACTTAATCACTTAAATCCTGCAATTTTACAACTACTTCTAAGCCCGGCCACTTTACCCAGCTCTTCCTGAAGCACACACACCAAGTGCTTTCTTAAAGCACTTTCCAGGTCGATGGTTTATGGGACAGTTATTCTCAAGACTGAATACTGAATCAAGCTCAGCACTCCTTTATTCCTCCTCCACTCTTTGCCTTTTGTATTTCGAACACAAGAAGGGAAGAGAACAAACCCCAAAATCTAGTGCAAATCAGCTGTACAATGGTTCTTCACCGAGGTGTAACTGCTGAGACAGGCATCAGCACGGATTCGTATGCGAGAGAGCGATCCCGTCTGACCGTGCCTCAGTGGCAGCAAACCCAGCACCAGCAAAGGAAGGTGCTGAAACTGGACACCTTTCACCATGAGCTTCGGGTGACCCTGATGTCCTGCAACTGAGGAGCAGTACTGATAGAGGCAGTTTTGATCATTAGTGTTCTACGAGTTTATTTATCCTTTTTGTTATATTTGAGGTTAACACCTTGGAGCGGTTCCTGCTCAGATGGGACTGCAATGGAATCGAGAACACAGAGGCCTCGATTCTCCTCCTGCTTGCTCCACCACAAAATCAGTTCTACTCCACTGCACACAAAAGTGGGGTGTGAATGAGAGCAAACGCAATGAGAGCTGGACAGGAATCTGATCAGCTGTGCACAAAATGCCGGGGGGGAGCTTAAAAAAATTCTCCATTTCACTTTTAGATGCACCAAATGCCTGAAATCGAGAAGTCACACAGCAAACTCGAAAGGTCCATAAGAAACCAAGATGAGTTTATCCTCAACCTTAGGACATACTCATGTGTGGAAAATTATGAGGCAGTGTAAGAGGAATCACTGCCTTCTTCATCCATGCCGATTTATCGATAGTTACAAAAAACCACCAAAGCAACATGACATCTTTTCAAGGGGGATGCCTTGTATTTACAGCGAGTGTCCATACTTCTGCAGGAATGTCTTGGCTTCTGGGTTTCATGCCTATTTAGGATGCAAAGCTGCTAAGGCACCTATTCACGGATATTTTGCAGCCACAGGTGTTTGCCTGTGGAAATCCTGCATAGAAACAAGAAATCTGAGACAAATATAACCTTAACATAATGAAATGAAATTTGACTTGAATTAAAAGCTATCATTGAAAGCCAGAACAACAGTGACTAGGACAGTGGCACCAGGAGAACAGCTCTACAGACAGGACTGAATGGCAGGGGGAAAAAAAAGCTCAATAGATTCCAATCATTTCTGCTTGATTCCCATCATTTGGGCAACGGTTAGTTATGACAAAGCAGACCAGGATGAGGTACCAGAAAAGCTTGGAAAGAGGAAGATGGCCAAGAGAAAGGCAGCAAGCACCTAGATTTCAAAACTTCTAGGTCTTGGTGTCTGACAAAAGCCATTTTGACCCTTTTGACCAAAAATACGAAAACACGTCACTGCAGAACAGGGCTTCCCTCTACTGTCAGTTCTGTTCCCATCCACAAAATGAGACAGTCTGTCCAATTCTCTCTTGGACTGTTATGGTATTGACAGGATGCTGGATGAAGCTCAAAGCAAGTTTATTTTTCCTACCCAAAATTTAATTTAGACTTGAAATTTGAGAGGACAGGTCTTTCCTGTTCATTTGTAAATCTCTTTAAAAACACGAATGACCTATTTGGACTGGTGACTTTTTACAAAGGAAGGAAAAACCTGTTGTCACAAAGCCTGAGACTTGAAAAGATTTGTGTTAGATATTCCCTTAAGGAAACTGCTCCAGTCCTGAACACTGGTAGCTCTTTGAAAGCCAGGTAGTTGGTTGGCCTTGCCTTGAAAGCCTGAAGGGGTTTGCTCTTAACACTGCAGGAGATCTTTACCTTTTTAGCATGACAGTGTGACAAACAGGCCTAGGAGATGTTAACCTCTTCTTTCTTCTTGAATCTTTTCATTCCACCCATTAAAAAGTCTTTTTCACTGCCCTGAAAATCTGCTGTTGGAACATCCTCTTATTCCACATTTTCCACAGCTACAACATTATCCAGCACTCTCGGGAGGAAAGTTAGTGTCATCTTCTGGTACTGGCAGTTCCTCCTCTAAGTAGGGGTAGAGAGGGGGTGGTGGTGGTGGGCTTTGCTTTTAGAGATTGAGCCATGTGGATGAAATTATAAGAAAATCGAGGAAAGCATACATACTGAGATATGAATCTTTCGGTAAGCATTTCTTTTTTGAGAATAGCCTTGTTCTCTCTTACTCCCCCCCGACTCCACCCACACAAACTGTATTAAAAGCACAAGCTCGCATATATTATCAGTATTCTCAATTTCTTTTTAATCCTATTAATAATTATCACCATTTCTCCATTTAGTACTATCAGGAAATTCTTCTGTGAAAATCTATAAACTACAGACATACCCAGCAGCCATTTCATATCCTGCAGTTTGAAAAACATACTGTCCTAATCTAAACCACATCCTTTTTTTGCAGTGAAAGGTGGTACACACCTTTAAAATATTACTCTCCTCAAACACTTCTCATCTCAAGACAGCTATTTTCAAACTTTGACTTTATTCCAGAGGTTCAGTTCTTCTACACTGTCCATAAACCATTTAATCTTAGTTCTATTAGACACGTGACTGCAGAATGAATTTAAGTACAAGACTCATTTCAACTGACAATATTCTTTACCTTCAATTCTGTGCTACTTAATTAAAAATTACAATCTCAAAACAAGGCTAGTTCTTGTCCTGCCTTGAGGTTTCCAAGGTCAGGATCACCAGCTAAGGATGCTGTATGGGACTTCAGCAAGAAAGCCTGGAAATACACAGTTTGGAATATTATGGTAGGTCGTCCCTTTCAGATTCCTTATTATTTGGTATATAGGTACATATGTCTAATATAGTGTACACTATACACATAATTACAAATATTTTACACTTTATATAAAGTGCACTTTAGATTTAACCTGTGGCCTTTGCTGAAGCACCCATGGCTCTGCCAGCTTCGCCCTCAGCCTGCTGCAGGCGTACGACACAAAGTCACGACAGCAGCTTGCCCAGTGGCAGCCCCCAGTAACGAGAACCCCGGAACGAAGGGCCCTGAAGCCTAAACTAACTCCCAGAAAGGAGGTGTAAATCTTCAGTTCATGGCTGGAGGATCTCTAATGTCATTCTGTGGTTACTCTTCTGCAGTTACTCTTGGCACAACACCCACGCAGCGTTTGGAGTTTAGAAAGCAGCCTTCCACTTCCCACCACGCCAACCATGGAAAGGGCAGCCAGGCAAGCACAGAAGGGCAGTAGGTAGCCCAGGATAGGTTTCAGAATTAATTTTCAGCCCGCAGTACAATGCAATGTATACTTCTGCAAATTACCAAGAAAAACATACAAAACCCACTCACGTTTTGACCAAGTTTGATTTAATGTAGCAGTTAACCATTTTAAAGCATTAACTCTAAGGAATTAAATGCCAAACTAATAAAATCAAAGAAATGTCACTATTGTCTGACATTCATTTAGCAGTACAAAACATGTTTTATTTTTCGTTCCTGGTAGTAGGAATAGCATTGCTTTAGACACTATAAAAGTCAAAGATGTAACTTTGGAAAGACACACTATCTAAAAAGACAAGTTTGGAGGAAGAAGACATAGAAAGATGAAATTAGCTGAATTTTCTTTGAGAAATTATTTATTCTGCAGAAAATCTGATTTTGATCATTCACACAATTGTAATACAGCTCTGGCTACGTTTTTTCAAGACTAAATTCCCAAGACTGAAGGAAAGAGAAGCTGTTCATTTTCAGTTCCTGTACCAGCCACTACATATCCTTCACAGCAGAAGAGGTTAGAGGTCCTGGGTCAGGGGAACTACAGACAGTCCACCCCAGAGCAAGGTAGTGAGCACAGCCTCCTGTCAGAAAAGAGCAGATGTGGGCTTCAATACCTTGAGTAAAAGAAGGACTTTCAAAATTTCCATGAGGAAATTCAAAATCAAACCTATTTTTGCTGATTTTCACTTCCACAGCTGCTCTTCAAAATGGCTTCACACAGTCTGAAACAGAAACCAAGAATTCTCTGGTCTACTATGCTTGTCCCAGTTTCTCTAAAGTCCTTCTCTCTCCATCAGTGCTTCTATTCTGTTTGAAGTACTGGCTTCTACGCTTCATCTGACCTAAATGAAGGCAAGATAGTAATTTTTTTAATCTTAGTTTTGTTGTCTTATCTTGATTTTATCTTGATATTTTAAATTTTGATAGTCTACTGGCAAGCACCAGAAGCGATGACATCATTGCAGGAGGCGGCATCTATTCCGAGGAGCTCAGAGCCAGCAAAAACACTCTCAAGAACACAAAAATAGTTCCTATTACATTTTACTCCTTGGCAAAGGATGATTAGATTATATAAAAGGCAATAGAAACAGCTAGCACAGATACATGCAAAGTACTTTAATGTTAATGGTAATGCCTCATCACTCTGGTTCACCTCTGCAAACTGGAAACTTGTATTCTAGGTAGGGCAGACTTGTCTGGAGCTGAAGTTCACTGAAAATGTACTGATTTAGGCTCCAGGTAGCACCCAGTATGGCAGAGGGAGCCACATCCCTTGTGAATTTTGAGACTGAACTGCCAGAGAAAGTCTGGCAACCAACTCAGGCAAGAGAGTTGTGGTGGAGGAGAAGAGAAAAAACATCTACGTGGATTCCTGAAATTAAGCTGTAAATGCACAGTGTTGTTGCACTGTCAGAGTTGCCACTTTAGCAAGAAGGTACTCTTTCCTATAGTGAAAATGACAATTCTGCATCTTCAAGGAAACAAATATCCTGGTCTGCTGAAAAAAAACAGCGCCCAGATTTTCCAAATTCATATATACATGTCAGGTGGATAATGCTCTTCACAACAAAATGACCAATGTCCTGCAACAATTTTTTTTCTTTTTTTGAGAGGGCTGGAAGGGAAGAAGAGAAGAGTGAAGAAAGGGAAATGGGCAATTCAGCTCCCCTTTATAAGAACAGGATAATAGCAACACGCTGAAGATGGCATGAAGACATCTGGATTACAGAGTGAAAAACATTTAAGCATTGCAGTATTGATGGTCATGCTAGCATGTTAGCACCAGCAGGCAAACAAAAAGTGCTTTGCAGCTACACAGGATCCCATTAAAAGGAAATATTAACCAGTACTAAGTTGTGGAGAGCTTACTTGGGGGATCTAGCAGTAAAGCTCTACAGAAGGGTTGCACATTAAGTCCCTAAAAACAATAAACTCTACCCATGCAGAACCATATATCACAGTTGGAGCACTGAACCAAGCAACTACAGTGCTTGATGAAGGGGAAGTATAAAAGGCTTGTCCACTCTGAGCAAAAATTAAACACACTTATATGATCAGCTGGTGTTTGATTTGAGTGTGCATATGTACATCCCACTGAATGACAAAGCTCTGGTTCCACTCTCCCATACACTATTGGTTATTGCTGACACTCGGCCACTCCTGCCGATGGCTAAAAAACCTTCTGCTATGTCTGGAATGGAAGTGACCTTCACCTCTGGAGTTCCAAAGTCAGAATTTTATTCCTCATGCTACGTCACTATAATCACGATGTCTGGCCCAATTACAGATTAAAAAAAGGCACCTGGGAAATCTATGACTGACAACGTAAGTCCACCAAAAAAGATTTACGTGAGCATTTATTATTATTATCGGCAGCAATGAATAAGAAATAGTTTTTCTATCCCCAGAAATGTGATGATTTCTGGAAAACCCCATTTGTACTGGTACATGCATGACCTTTCAAGATTTTTTAACAACCATAAAATGAGACACACACTTGGCTCACACCAGACACAGTGAGACCCAAATCCGTATATCCTGTACTCTAAGGAAGTACAGTGACGGCCAGCCAATGGACTGTACTGGTGTTGCACTCCTCCTTTGGCTTGCAACAATTTTCCTGATTCAGACTTCAGCAAAGTAATTTATTTTCTCACTAAAAGAGTTGCTTTTGATTATCTGGCACTTTGCCACAAAAATGACTCAGTGAAAAGATGTCTAATTTTTAATCTTTTTTTTTCAGTGAAACTGCAGACAGCAACAGCTCTTTTCCGTATGACAAGAACCTTAGCTCAAAAGGCTTGAGTGTAAGAAAGCATACTAGATGTAAGATCTTCTGTTTATTTAAAATTGGTTCAATATGAAAAGTTTAGGTTAAATCAGGTATCAGTTACATAAATCCACTGTTCCCTTATTTACAGGTACTAAATATCAGTCTTAGAATACATATAAATACATGCAACTTACACACTTAATATACAGTTACAATTAACATGCCAACACAAAAAAGAAAACTAACAAACAAGTATTTGTCAAAATAAATTACAGTGAAGCCTTCTGCAAACAAAGTCTTAGAAATACGCTTTGCAGACTTCTCCTTGGAACAGACAACAGTAAATTGAATAATCTGACTGTGCACTGAAAGGAAGGCTAAGATTTTGTAAAACATCCATCTTTCATGTCCTCCCTTAGCTAACTTTGCCTTATGTAGATAGAAGTGTCTGATTGAAACGGAACCTTCAGGAAAAAAAAAAAGATAACTAAGTTTTAAAACAGTAACATCAAAAAGTTAAGTATGTGCTAACAGTAATGGGAGAGAGTGGTGGCCATCAATTGTGTTGGTGTCAGGCCTGATGTTCTGAGGTTAAAAGAATGGCTACAGTTTTCTCTCTAGTGACTGAGTCTACACCAGCAGGTCGTTAGTGAGCAGGATTTAACGGGCTCACAAACTACATCTTGTCTTCTTGAAGTGGAATGCACCATTTGACTGCAAATCCGGACTGCTGAAAAATAGCTGTGTTTCGTCTGAGATAACAGTCTGAAAAAGAGATTCCATAATCAGGAAAACAGGAGTTCAGAGAGTTCCCTGCAGAAAGATGCCAACTGAAAAATATATGCTGTCTTGAATTACAATTACACTTACACTGCAGAAAGTTTGTATTAATACCTATTGTAAAACAATTTCTATACAAAAGAGCAAAAGACAATCATTGTTCCAACTCTGCTCATTCCTTCAGGCTCATTAAAGAAATTCTGAGACAAAACAGTCTTTGATCTCAGGCATTGCTACAAGGCAACTGTACATTTCAAATGAGACACATTCATTCCCAATGAAACAAAACCTCAATGCAAGTAAAAAGTCAGTCCCTGAAATTTGCAAGTCCTTAACTGCTTACCTTTTTACGAGCAGGTCAAATTTTTGGAAGTAGTTTCTCAAAGCAACTCAGACATTCCATGTTAACTGTTGTGCTGCAATAAACAGCTGCAAAACTCGCGGATTTATTTCCCCATTTGGTGTGCATGCTGAACCCCAGAAGAAATCCCACGCAGGAAAAAAAGTCAAGGAAAAACAACGCCAAAACCAACAGGAGAAGCACCTCGGCCCTTGAGCAAAGCACAAAAAAGTTCAGCAGAGAAACAGAAAGGAAATCCAGCGACAACTAAAAGTTTGAGTAAGAAACAGGAGAAGCAAGCTCGCTCCCCTTGCTGTAGTCCTGGCTAAAGGTGCCTCTCCAAGCAAAATGCACCGAGCCTCCCAGCTCCTCGGAGCAGATGGCATTCACACATTATTCCCCACCAGCAGCACTCCCGAGCCCAATCAGGAGGCAGCACTCCAAAGCCGAGCGCTTCCCAGGCTCCGTTACAGTTTTCAATAGCTATAGCACAAGATGAATGACTCAGAAAATGAATAAGCAGGGAAAATAAAACACGCCTCTCTCCCAGGCGGAGGCACAGGCAGGCAGCTCAGCAGCCCTGAGTGTACGGAGCATCGCTTTCCAGTAGAATGCACCTGCTTTTTTCCCTAAATCCTAGATGCTTATTACGTTTTCCATATCTTTAATTTGTGTGATTGACTTCATCTTGGGTTAGAAGGCACAACAAGAATTAAATCTTTGCTTTTTTTTTTCTTCAGTCTTAGAAACAACAAACATTTGTAAGAGTCAAAAAAAGGATGAACTATATGTGTGCTCTTCCACACAAAAAATTTCCAGATAACTCAGTGAAACTCCTCATGTCATCTCTTGCTGAACACGTACATAAACATTTCTAAGATTAAGGCCTAACTTTACAGATCCTCTTGTAAATAGTATAAAAAGAAGAAAGGTTAATTTCAAAACTGTCTCTCCTAAACAGGCTAATACATCCTCTGGTTTTGTCTAAAGTTTACCAGAAAACTTTAAATGACAATAAACCAAATGCATCTAATAAAGAAATGAATTAATGACAACTACCAGCTTTCAGGTGAAGTATGACCACTACCCAAAGGATGGGTAACCCAAACAGAACCAGTAACTGTTCCCGACTGCTCTGCTCAGCTTAGAGACCGTCTCATCCAGACAGCACTTCCAAATACAACTCCAACTCCTCAACTCCATGCCTGGCTTTTTCTGGCAGCTGTAACTGAGTAGTAAAGGATGATCTGCTAAACAAAGCAAGTTACTCTTGGGAACAAGAGTTGCACGGCACCAGCAGGTTTCTCCCTGGAATACAGTAGTGCAGTCGTGAGCTTTCCAAAACACAAGGAAATTCTCTTCAGTTCTGTAACAGAAGAGACTGCAAGGAGGTAACACTGCATTTAACGTTCCTGTAACAGCTCTCACTGCAGTCTACACACAATGTTTTTCGTTGATGCTACTCAGAAATTAACTCTGGGTCAGCCGAAAACACGCTGCAGTCAGGCAAGTGGAATCAGTTAAATCAGTGAAACTATTTGGGGTGAGGAGCATTCTCCCAGGTCCCCCTGGACATTTTCAGATGTGGCTGTAAATTGATCCTTTGCATTCCTGTCTGACACATGAACTGTGAAAAACTCTTCAGGGATATTCTCTCTGCCATGAGTAATGCTCTAAGAGCATTTCTGCAAAATAGAAGATCAGTTGCAGAGACAATAAAATATCATGGTCTAACTTTTACTATAATTATTTTTTTTTCTTCATTTTGGAAAGAGAACTCTATTAGCATCTTTCTTTCCCACTTTGAAAACACCCAGCATCAGGATTTCTCCAGCTTAGTTTACTGGCAGGACCTGCATTCAGAGGCATTGATTTGCTACGCAGGGCATGCCATGCCCACCCAACGGTCAAGCAAACCAACCCCCACATACAGCTACGGGACAAAGAACAATGGTTTGTGTTACTGCATCTGCCTCAGCTGCCTACCGACTTCCCAGCTACTTCCAGAGAAGTATTTAAAGGTGTAAACCAAAACTAGAAGTACATCTAGACCTGGTAAGAAAACAAACATTTCTTGAAACTTCCTTTTGGCAGACATTTTCGGATCACTGCATTAAGCTCTACAGCAGCCAAAATCATTGACTACTGACTCACTCAGCGAGGCATCTGGTAGGCCCATATCAGCAGCAGCAATGCTTTGCAATTAAATCTTTTACATGTGCAAGTTCTGTGGAGATGCTCAGAGAGGAAACACATCTAAATGTCAACGTTATCACCTTAATGCTCTAACCGACACGATAACCACATGTATGCACTGAGAAACCTCCCTGGCAAACATCCTGATCAGGCATAATAAAGAACATCACAGCGAAGTGGCTAAAGGAAGGAGCTAATTATTCCTTATATCCCTTGTGTACAGTACATTGGTGAGACATGGATGCAAAGCATCAGTGGTTGTCAGTCCTTCTGGGCATCACCAGAACAGGAGGCTGCTGCCCAACAACTCAGTAGTCAATGTATGTGATAACAATAACCCTTGATTAAAGGTGGCAGAAAAATCCACTTGATCGACCCTTTGTCAAAACGTGGACTGACAATTTCTTCTGTAGCTTCTCCAGTTTATGTTATCTAGCACCAGAACCTTATGAATTTAAAAGCTTCTGATCTATAAATACCGTGAGACATCAGATGTATGCTTTTGATTCTTTATCATCTCTACTCCCATGAAATCCCTTGTCTCCTATCTTCCAAATTAGACACATGAACAAAACACTAAAAACCTCTTGTCTTTGCTGTCCCTGCAACATAATTCTGAGGAATTTTCCCACTTAGTGTCCTCACACAGCTGATACACCTCACTAATGTTAACAACTAATTTTAGATACCAAGTCCTGACTGGACAGATTTCAGTAACCACAGAAGAAAGAAGAGACTAATAGAGCCCACTCTTCCATTCCATTTAATGATACTGAATTCATGTCACCAGTAGTAAGTAGGCTGTTGCTGTAGAAAGTTCTGAGAGACTTGAAGTGCTGCTGTATTTTACAGATAGAACTGGGAGGTTTCCCCGCAATACTGTGCTTTGAAGTTGCTCTCTTCTAGAAGCAAAATAAAAGAAGCCTTGAACATGCTTGACTATGAAAGGATCTTTTTCTTCATTACCAAAGGATGAAGACCTTACTCTGACTGTTTCCAGTACCTCCAAGTTACATTCTATCCATCTAAAGTTCCTTCACGATTTGATATAGATGGTTCTCCTTTATTTCATGCTCATAACCCGGTGGAGTGCTTGTTTCTTGATTGGCTCCACCTTCTTCTACAGATTTCAGTAGGGAGAGGTTGCACGTAACAGTTGTTCATAATTCACTTACAAACTTGGAAATTGTAGGATGCATTCTACACATCATTATATAGTAATCTTAATCCTTGGTCTCCTATTCCCCTGGAGCTTTCTGCCTTTTTCATACCTTTGGACATTTCATTAAAGCTATACTGGATCTTTCCGTTTCACCGCTTAGTGTGAGTTATAATGAAGTTACCAGACAGTGCTTGTGCCTATTTTTAAATCTTTCTCTTTGTTGCCAAAAGGTTTTGATGACAATAGAGAAACGCAATGACACTTTCCCACCCACTTTAAACTCTGTGATGTTTGCACTACTCGCCACACAGGCACTGACAGTTCAGGCACATTAATTATGACTCTTTTCCATCAACCATCGCAATGCATACCTGGATCATTTCTTTGGAGTAAGTCCAATACTGATCATGTAACTTGTAGGAAACCTCAGAAAATAATGCGCAGCAGTGGCCTAATGTTACTTGTGGGGTGAATCTGTCACTATTTCAGACGTTCACCAGTAAATAATGCCCTCAGGTAGGATATTTTATTTGATTTTGTCACCAGTATTTATTATGTGCAGTATCCCACTTTGGTTTTGTCCGCCAAGATTTGGAACTTTTTTCCCAGAAAAACTTATTAGCTGCTTCAGACTTACCTTTCAGTACAACACATCCTACCTACGAATTATAGTTACTACCTGAATACGGTGTAGGTAAAATGAAGAAAACTACAGCAAAATATAAAGAAAAAGGTTGCCACCCAAAGTACGTCTACCACTTTTATGCACAATTCATCAGGAATTCAGTCTGCATTTATCTTCTCTAGGTTTTCAACTACCATTTGCCTTTTTCTTTTCCTTTTTTCCTACCACCAAGCACATGTTAGAAGTCATAAGACAGACACAGTGTAGAACTGTAACAACAACTGTCTCCACACCTTAATAGTCGTCTACTAGTTCAGCCTTGAAAAACGGAATTCACTAAGAAAAAGTACAATTTTTAAAAACTGCTCAAAAGAGATACTTTTCTAATGGAATATCATGAAAGAGCACGCTTTATTAAATAATCTGGTTACTCACAGATGTCCAGGATAAGTATTTCTAGTATTTTAATGTATTTAACCCAAAAAGTTCTTTGCAAACAGCATAAATGTTGGCTGAGGTAAGCACAGAAAGAACAAATCATTTTTTAAGGATCTACGCCACAGGCCACAGTCCAGCACTATTTAATCACCTAATGATATTTTAATACGTTTAATTGCCAACCTACTCATCACTGTTTTTATTCAGTTCCGTAGACAATAATGGGAAATTAATTTTTAAAAACTACTACCACCACCAAAACTCATTGCTTTCCAACATTCACTCCATACAGAAACCAAGTTTTCAGACTTAGGAGGGCAGGACAGCACTGTGGATAAGAAATGCCGAAGTTCACCTATGTTTGTGCACAGTTTTTGCCAGATGGCTGCTCCTGGACAAAACTCCTCCTTTTCTGTCACAGAAGGAAAAGGATCAGTGCTCTGCCTTTCACAGATCCAAGCAAGCTGTTTGCAATTTGTGCAAGCCTACAAAAAAACCCCTCCAATACAGAGTGACCCACTCCCATCAGAAAGACAGCAAAAAGGAACTAATTTTAATGTTGCACAGAAATGTATAGTGTGCCGTATTAAGGTTGTATTATAATTATTTTCTACCGGTTCTCTGTATTACTCTGTGTCTTCTTCAGACTTCATATTTTCTCCATATTTCATGTGTTTATGACTGACAACTGTATCAATCTAATTCGACTGTTTAAAAGAATAAAAACTAAAAAAAAAAAATACTATGAATTTATTCTATATAAACTGCAAGGAAGCTAGTCTTTTCTTCTATACTCTCCACCTCTTTCTGTCTCCTACCCTTTTTCAGTAAACCACATGTGAATCAAACCTTGCTTACTAGTCTAATCACACAGCATCTTAATTTTCTCTTTACTTTCTCAGCCACAAATGTTCTGTAATATTAACTTTGTTTCCTCAGATAGCATGCCAGAATGGCAACACCTAAAGAAATACTGAACACTTCATTTCCAGGCAATGTACAATATTAAACTACGAAACATATCTCTATTAAAATAAACTCCTGACCAAATTTCCACACACTTGGGGATTTCAGGTGAGAGGAAGATTTGTTCTGGAACAAGTTAACTTAGTTGCAGTGGTAAAATGTAAATAACTTACTCTTATAAATACTCAGTTGTTGGTAGATGAGGGTGAGTTGACTTTTGAAAACATAACTGCATGGCATCTTCAGTACTACTATTGAGAAGGCAGAGGCTTCAGAGGGCTGCACTGAACTCCATTGTTCTTGGGTTCCTGCAGAACTCTATTAACAAACTTCCTATCTTAACTACAAAAGATTCTTTTTCCCAGTCCTTGCTTCTGTTTTCCTCTCTACCAAGTGCAATTTTTAATGCACATCAAGATGTCACTGAAGCTAGGATTTCGTTACTGCCCTAGAAAATTTCTTGAAGAATCCAAATTACCAACGGCAGACTAAGTTCAAGCTTGGCCGTCATCTGTGTAATTCACCTGGTTGACTGAAAAAAAAAATGCTGTGATTATTGTATCATTAAAGCACAATGATCTAACTTCATTTCTTTTTGGTACAAAATCTGCATCTGTGATTCACACGTATTGTGTAGGGAACATGATTCCACTAAAACCAGTAAGTGGGATTTGGTCTACAAGACTGTTCAAATACTGTGACTTTAGAATATTAACAACTAATTCACAAAGAAATATTGTCAGGACGCACAAAAGAAAGAACTCAGAGGTGGTACCAGTGTTTACTACAGCTGTATAAACTCTGATCTAAACAAGTAGAAGACACAATGAATGCACAATTCATAGATATTTTGTACTCAAGAGTTTGTACACAAATGCAGCATCTTATAAATCTTCACCATCTTGCAAAAGGCTGCTGAGTTGACTTTGTTCTTGTAGCTGCAAGTGGCTATAGCACAAAAGGGAAATCTGTAGCTCTGATATGTCATCCATCTGAAATGGGCAATTTAGGGTTATGGTTTCAGAATCAGCACATTCTTCAGCACTTTTCTGCCAAGAATTTTTTTTTGTGAAAAGAATCAAGTAAAACCATGCCAGTACATTAAACGGAACACATCAGAAAGTCGGAACTGTGAGCCATCATAAAATGACAATAATCTTTCTTTATATTCCTGCAATTCAGAGACAGAAAGAGAATGTCGGGGAGTGGAGGAGGAGGAAGGGGGTGCTGTAATGATTTTTAAAATGCTTAGAAGAACCTGTAGCTTTATGTGAGCCTTTATTATAGGCACACATGGAGAGTAGTTACACAACTTCCGTCTCCTTTCACAAACATCAAAATGGAGAGCAACCTATCGAGCTTGTGTCCAAAGCAGTGCAAGCACTAAAGAATCATAGAGAAAAACCAAATAACCTCCAGGTTATGATTTTATGCCAGGGTCTATTACATAAAGGCAACTAACACAGCTTAAATCTCATTTCAGGCCCCCAAATAAATGAGTGGGCCTTCTCTGTTCCAGTTAGAAGCAATAATAAATCTGTGAGGCATCTCCATGAAAAGCTGGCAACCTAATTTGATTAGGAAAAAAACCTGTGCTGAGAAATGAGACACACAGCTTCTCAAGCTTGAATATTCCACTAACGTCCTTCGAGCTGATTTCATACATTTCTGTAAGCAAATGAAAGGGCTGCAGGAGGCAAAGAGAAGCTCCAAAGTATATTATTGCCACATATTCTTCAGAATAGCTTTTACTGTCATTAATGATCTATTGATTGGGCTGGCAATAAGCAACTAAGAATGAACTGACACTGAATTTTAAAGACTATCAGGTAGATCAAAAATTAAATAACAGTTTTCACTCTGCCAGCAGAAAAAGGAATTTGATTTGACATTCTTGAAGGTAAAAAGGCACTTCTACAGTAAGCACAGAAGTTTCAAGTTATGGTCACTTCCTAAGGCATTAATATTTGTCACATGAGCAATACAGTACAATAAACACCATAGTTATCTGTGTTCTTAGCAGTTCAGTAGCTGTTTGATAACAAAGTGCACAAAGGGGCTGGTTCAAGAATGACAGCTACAAGAAAACCGTCTCAAAGGAGAAAATCTTTCTTAACAGCACTCTGCCGGCATAGTTTTGAGAACTATTTACCGAATTCATGCAAAATAATGCATGGCATATCACAATAATAGATTAATTCCTCAGTCCTGCATAGTGCTCCTGCAGGTCCAGCAGCACAACACTTAAGCAACTGACCTTCTGATCAAGAAATGGTTCAATCCATTTGTTTTAAAATGGGATAGCTTAAACCAAAGTAATTTTAAAAACTCCAAAAGGAAGATAAGGAATTATATAGTTAGGAACGGGAATCAGTGAAGGTTGTTCTAGGATGCCTGATACCATGAGTGCTTATTTCTCTCTCATTTCCAGGTTTAGGAACCTTTCCAGTGTCTGCCAACTTATTCAAATATTTTGTAGGAAAACAAGGTTCTACACAATGTGACAAGAATATACTTCACGTCTGTAAGGAGAAGAATGAGAAACCTGCACATCTTAAAACATGCGTTCTAAATTTAGTGAGCCATTTTAACAGATTTGAGAAACCAAACTTAAACTTATATTTCCCCCAGAATGAAGACACTCTCTTTGTCACTCCTAAAGTCCGGATTTTAATGTTGGAACAGGCAAGAATACTCGCTTATATGTTTGTTAACATCGGTCCAAAATATGCATGCACTTCTCTGATCATCCTAAACTTCCTGCTGTAAAGATAATTCTATGTCCCAGTGGTCTTAGAGGAGGTATAAGACATGAGAGGTCTTACATGCTCTTCTTCTGGAGAGAAATTATTGTGACTACATATGAAAGAGAATAGAAAAATGAAACAAAAAGCGTGATCCTCCCCTCTTAGTCTTTTCATGTAAATATTATCATTTGAAACAACACCGAAATCCCTCCGTGATTATTTCATACAACTCAACTTCAGCATGGCACAGAGCCCAACGTAAAGCAGTGCTGCCCACTTGTATCTGCCCAGTCAACTGTTCACGGAGTTTAAATGTTACTGCATCCCCTTACCCACCGTCCTTGCACACAGTTTCAGGTCTACCGTGATACTAACACTGGAGTTGTGTGGCACCTGAAGCTCTAGGTTATCAGCAGAGAGCATGCTGTGGGAAATACATAACGAGTTCCTGAACAACAGAAATGTAGGAAGTGGAATACTTTGCAGATTTCAAACTGTATCCAGAACAGTAGCAAATGCATATTAAAAAGCTGAGAATCAATTTCTTCTACAAATCACCATCTTAAATTGTTTTCACAAACGTAAACAATTTGTTGTCCTCAATGCAGCCAATCCACTCTACTAACAGAGAAATAAGACTTGCAATTGCAAACAACTTTTTACTCCAATTTATGCTTTTTTCTATGCCTTCCAATAGACTAGATACCAGAACATCAGCATATGGAATGCTATAAATCTAGGGAATAGCTGCAGTTTTAACCATGGACTTTAATTCCAGGGTGAATTTATGTGGTCCCCAGCTAAATATATCCTCCTAAGTAAATTACTCATGCAACTGCCTGTAGGAAAGCTTTCAGCAGATAAAGAAACTGTTCCCAAATGCTACGTTTGACAGTACATACGGCATAAAGTTACATTCTTTTCTCCCTGGCAAAAAAGACCCCCATAATGTAGAATGCATAGGTCAATCCTGCCTGATTACTGCTCCTTGCAGTACACTGTATGTATCAGCCCACTATATGTTTATCTCCAAACCCTGTAAACAGAGTGATTTCTGAGATAATGTGAAGCACACTAGCACATTCATTTCTAGTTATCCATGCAGAAAACAGTAAAAACACATGCCTAACCCTGTGCCTTTAGTAGGACGTGTAACTCAGACACTTTCACTATCCTTTTTTTTCCTCTCTTTTCTATGTTTTCTACTTCTTACCATTGGAGTTGTCCTGGTCCAAGGGATTATCTGGTTCCATTACTTCAAATAAAAGCATCCAACATGCAGTTCTCCATGCAGCAGAGGCATAAAAACACAGCAGTTGCCTAAGCTGATTCACCTGATTTATGAATTAGTGCTGCATCCATAAGAGGCTGTGTTTCTTCTTTTGTATTACATCTGGCTCCTTTTCCAACTAGATGGCTGGGTATTACAGCATGCAGGCCTTTTTCCAGCATCCTCTTAATGCATTATATTTAAAGTAGCAGCAACCTTTTTCTCCCATCCCCCAGACTAAGTTACAGCAGTAACTAGGCTGAGCTGGCAGCGAGCGGAGCTCATTCAGAACAGGACCTGCAAGCGTTCTCCGATTCGTGTTGCTGCATAAAGAGAATGATTGATACAATAAAAAGTAAGTGGGGTTTGACACAGTACGGTATGCGCTGCAGAAAATCGCACCAAAACCAGCAAAGGTCTTGAGGGTTTGGGGAATGCCTCGTTGAAGCCACCCGTACGCACCCCCTCACATACAAACACAAATTATGTCCCGGTCCCTCCTCCTCCTTCTCCCCCCCGCTACAAGCTTTTATAACCCTGGATCTCCTCCAGCAATAGTCTGTTCCTTTACTCAGTTTATAATAAACTCTGCCATTCCCTTGTGTCCCTAGGGCTGTCTTGGAAAGGAAAGAGGCTGTTTGCAGAATGAATAGACCAGCCGCTGCCTAACAGGGAGGCAACTCAGTGACTCCGCGCTGGGCAGCTGTAACTTGCTGCAGCAACAGCCTTCTGCTGGAGAGAGACTTGTCCTGCGTCTATCTCCTTCACCAAGCCGGGAGCTGCTGCTAAGTTGGCACTTTAAAAAGCCTTCTGCAAATGAGCTGGGGAGGCAGGCACCAGCTTTGCTAGAATCATACAGTAAATTTTATCAGTCTGCAACTGCAGACTCTCTCAACAGAGACAATATTAGCTGACAGGTCATAGAATCCTAGAATCACAGAATGGTTTGGGTTGGAAGGGACCTCAAAGATCATCCAGTTCCAACCCCCCTGCCATGGGCAGGGACACCCTCCACTACACCAGGTTGCCCAAAGCCTCATCCAACCTGGCCTTGAACACTTCCAGGGATGGGGCATCTACAGCTTCTCTGGTCATAGTATTAGAAGTCAGGTCACCTTCACTCTGCTCCTGGGTCTGCCACTAACTCCCTGAGACCTCACATAATTCATAACCCTTCTTTGAGCATCCATTTTCTATCATATTGACATTGAAATATGTCTTATCTCACAGGAATACAGCTGAAACTTCCCAGTTTTACATACTTAGAACTTCTCAGATGAGTGGTATGGTCCAAGGACTAAGGAAGAAGATCCTATCACCTAGCTGAGGAATACAAAATTTTATTTTCTCTGAAGACATCTCTGCAAAATAACAGCAAAAGATATCAATGTGCAACTTATGAACCAAGACGTGTAAATTCATATTGCTGTTAAAACAATCCGGAAACAATTCTCCAAATCCACACTTTCAGGATCAATTTTATTTTGAACCTATGATACAAACTCTTTCTTTAATACTCCAGCTACGGCATTAAAACAAATCTTGTTTAAAAAGAACGTTTTCGTCTAAATCTAAGGCAAGGCTCACTTTAAACATCTCCAACAGATTTAGTGCATTTTGGGTTTGTCATGGCTGATGACACAGGATTCTGAGGCAGGCAGGGGTTTCTATTTTGGTGCTCCTGGGTAATGCTTCTGCCTTACTCGCTCACTCTTTACAGAGTCATGTAACTAGTGCTTTAGAGCTGACTGTTCACGCCTGGTGCTACAAGGTGTAGGCGGACAAATGAATGGCTGGCTGAAGGGAGAAAAACATGCAGTTCTGTTCGGAGGAATTAACCTAGCAGGTTGATATGACTCTGCTGTAATTGTACCTTGCAAAAACACTTTAGTGCTGTTCCTGAGGATTATGCCATATTAATAGAAGAAAAACTCATTTCCATCTATTTGTTTTAGGTGTTACGCAGTATAGAGCCCCTATTAAATAATGTTCTGAGATCTCTGCCTTGGTCTAAATTACAGTGCTGCAAACCCTATATTCTCTGCCCTCGCACCCTACGCTCCCTATGTTCTTTACAACTTCCCTACTTCTCCCACTCACTGACAAAACAAAAACCCTCCCTCTTTCCACCTTCCCCACAAAACCACCTACTCTGTGACTACAGGAACATGGCACTCTGCCTGTTAACAGTCCTCCACCTGTTCTGGGTCATGTATACCGTCTAGGAGTTTAGTATATGACAGAAAAAAGTCTGCGAACTCTTGACTGATACATATTACATCTCTCCAGCCTGAATTAACAAAAGCTGACAACAATAGGTACAGAAGGGATTTAGAGAAGTTTTGGAGGTGAGGAGTCCTGCACAGGTACCATCTGTCTATCCTGTACCCCAGGATCTGGAGATAAACACAGACACACAGAGTGACTCATTAACACAGCCCACCTCATTCACAGAGGACTAGAAACGCCTGGAGAATCATGATCGTCAAAGTAAAGGAAATAGGTAGTTCTGTAATGAACATCTGAATCAAGACAAATTATAGAGAGAGAAACAATTTGTATTCTTCCATGAAACAGATGCTGTATATACATAATATGCTTTCCATAGATAATTTAGTGTCAGAAAAGAATAAACACCTGTGAAATCCTTCCTCGTGGAGAGTCTGGAATAATCCAGGAATGCTAACAGAATAGCTAAGATCAGGAAATCAAGACAGGAAAGCGAAAAATAATAGTTATTTAGACCTCAATGATTTTATATGGCAACTGATTTGATTTTAATGTCATCCAAATGATTTACTCATCCATAGTTACAGCCCTAGTAAAAATTAATCCTTAATGTGCAAGTCAGAATGATGTCAATATTTTGGCTAAGACAGCATTCACAATTTCTAACAACTGAGCAATTGTCATACGTTCTTTGTTGGAGCACAGCTCATGCAGTTAGGAAAAGCAGCTCATGCAATCATTTTGCAAAGAAAGGGACAGTTGGAAGACCAGGGCTTTGATCACCAGGGATTTTAATTGCTCAGGCACTGAATGGAAAACTGCAGAAGTGAAGAGGGAAATGATTTTCAAACAAATGGCCTGAATGGTCAGAGGCTACGCTAGACCAAATCCCAGGAAACGAGCCAAGCACACTGAACTAATGAGTGTGGAAAGAGAAGTCTAGCTAGCGTATTCTCCGGAATACCTATGAGGTTAAGTAGAACACAAAATTTAGTTTTGGAAAGCTGACTCTTCAAGGAAGGAATTTTGAAATGGTTGGAAGGAAGTGGAAATTAAATGTGTTCTGTTTCTGTCTAACCAGAGCATCTCTGCATTCCCCCGGATGGTTAGTTTTGAGACACAAAAGGAAGTTATATCTAATTGCCTAACGTCTGCATGTTCATTTCAACACGTTTTATATACCAGACTGCAGTTGTGCTCAATATGTAAGGCTTCACTTTGGAGGAATTGGTAGTTACTACTTCTTGACTCCTATTTCTTCTCATAAAAGACGGGAATCATAGTTCACACTGGCCTTTATTTCACACTGTAACGTGAACTTTTAAACAAGAAAGACGGCACTTGCTTTTAGTTTGCTGCTAGCTTCCTGTAAAACTTTGGGCAAATCACCTCATCTCTTTTTTTATCAGCTACACGGATCTGCATTGTACCTCTTTGTTACTCTTCATAAAATAATTCAATATTTCCAGATTAAGCAATATAGTCTAAGTTTGAAGTAGTAGAAACGTGGCGATATAACTGGTCATGGATTTATTTCCAGGGAAAGGATTTGCTTCACAGGTCTGTTTGAACCAGGTTTTCCTACTTTATGTGTAGTGGCAATGGATTACAGTCAATGGAGACTACGAAAATCTACTTTCTTTTCTACCAGATGTTTTAAAGATCCATAGGAAAAAGTATGTAGAAATACTTTTATGTATAAACAAGCACAGTCAACAGACGTTTTGAAAACAATATTCTATTCTTCAAAACAATGTACTGTTCATCTAGAAGAAAGTGTGGTATAATTATCATGTCATTCCTGGTCACGCATCATTTTGCTATCGTAAGGCCTATCTCTAACAGCCTAAGAATGACGCCAAAGTACATCACAAGCATTAATTACGCCTTCCTCACACCAAGTAAACACTACCATTTCCACATTGTCACAAGAGATGCACAACCATAGAACTGCAGGACACCTTCTTTGCAATCATGAATGTGACAGTTTCAAAGTTAGAAAAACTTGAAGAGCTTTGACTATTTGAAGTTCTAATAGCCCTAAAATGAGTCTTTTCCAGTACAAGTAGGTAAAAGAATTCAGTAACTACAGTTTAGTTGCTAATACCTGTGCAAAAATGATTCCTGGGGATCTGTTCTCAGCATGCCACCTCAGTAGTGTCATACTATGTGAGATGATCAAGTTGGAGATGGAAAGTTCTCCATTATTTAAAATGAGGAGAGAATATTTCAGGCTGCATACCTACCGAAATGAGTGAGAAGAGATTCAGCTGCTTTTCCCCTTGAGGAATGGCAGAGTGGTACATTATTTTGCCTGCTGTTTGATGCAGTCGTTGTTAGCCAGTGTAAAAGATCAGCATGATGCCACAGCTGCTCGCCACCACACAGTCCTTCTTTGAAACATAAATTCATATGTAGGAGGGAGCAATGAATGCCTGCAAGTTGAAAAGCCAGTGAAGCACAGACCTGCTCAACAAAACAGTTTGCCAAGGTTACTGGGAGTGTTGTCAAAGCCTCCTCTTTTGTGAGGGCTGAATAACAACTCATACCAAGCAACCAGCTTCACAGTTCCTTTGGCTTTACCTGGCAAGTTTTCAAAGTCACTGCTCATGGCTGGGTCTGTTCACATTGAGATGCAGCTTATCTTGCCCTGGACAGCAAGCACAGGGATGATCCTTCTCCAAAAGTTCATGCCAAAGCCCTATTGTGCTGTTTTTCTGCTTGAACTGAACTACATCTATAACAAATGTGCCTGAATATGACACGAGGACAAATTGAAAAATGAAACATCCTTGGTTACCTGATACTGGCAGGAAGAATCCCCCCGCCTCGGCAGAAAGTGATAGCAATTTAAGCACTTGATTTAATAAACTGAAATATAACTGGGATCTTCAGGAAGCCCCAGTTGCAGAGTGGTCCCAGTTACCAAGATTCTGTCCATGCAAATACTCTTGCTAGCAAGCACGAGTCTGGTTAAGAGAAGGTTATTACTTGAGAACTTTCAAACGGGTGATCTGTCTTCTGAGTTGTCCAGTGCCACATGGAAGCCCCTATTCTCAGCTGGGCCCCAATTCAGAATATGCATCATACAACCTGCAGCATCCTCTAAGAATCCTTTATTTGGGGAGATGGAAATGTATACTATTAAATCAGCAGACTTTTATCTTAATTTTCTGAAGAAGGTGATGCTCTGATCACACATGGTGTGGCGGCTTTTCATTCAGAGCTTAGCAAAGCTCCACCGTAGAGAAAACATACACGCACAAAAAAGGTGCAACAATTAAATGGAGCAGGAAAAGCTGGAAGACCTGTGTTGGAAACAGAGGTTATGTGGAAGACATTCCCCAGGATATCAGTGCAAAAATTGGCGTCTGTCACACCTTTCCTTTCAGTGCTCTCTGGTTTTGTGAACCATTCGTTTTGGTTTATAGGAATGTCCTCTGGTGTAAGAGCAGTTCAGGATCTGATACGTGCCCAAAACGTGTAACTTACTGAACCATCTTTGACTTCAGAAATTTTAAAATAGACCAGTCCTTTAGTTTTTGAAAAGACTGATACTTAAATCTCTATTCCGATCTCTGCCACAAACTACTAAATCTTGTAATCATTAATGAACAAAATTCTAAAGAATGAACCAAACAAAATGCTTCAGAGTTACAGTTTCTATAGTAATCACATTTAGAAAATACAATTGTGATTATGAAAAGAACATATTAAATATTCTAACATGAAAATGCCAACAATCAATTTCATGTAGTCAATATTTTTAAGACCCAAAAAATCAGTAATACTATCAGGACATTCTTTCAGGGTAACTAGAATATAACATTACCTCTTGGTACTGTACACTTCAGACTGAGGAAATGTCTTTGAACTTCTTCGGTAAAATCCTACTGGCAGTTTAACAGAGGACAATAAAACTCAACTGACTCCTGGGCAAAAATACCAAAAGGTCTGCAACATGCAGAGTTCTGTGCACGATTTACTGAGCTGTCTGTTGAGATTCCACCCTAGCTGACTTTACAGATTCCTAACTATGTTTCTGCAGTTGTCTCCTAGATACAGGAACAAGAAGCATTTGCTGTTTTCTCAGCTCTTTTGAAAAACTCTGCAACAGCTTTCTTCACATTCAGGATGCACAAGTAATCAACGTGTATTTCCTTAACAGAGACCTTTAAAGAATGGGTTGTTCTTTGATACCATGTTATGTAAATGTAATACAATAGCAATTGGCATAATGAGGTATCATTAACAAAAAGTTGGACAAAAAGTACCAATGGAAAGTGCAATTCAGAGAACTACTCATACAAACATTTGGATACTCAAGCAGAATCCTGAGGGTATCCAAACATTGGATTAATAATCTTGCAAGAGCAGACTAGATGTTGAAAAGTTCCCTATACTTCCTTCCTGCATCAAGCTAAATTCATAATGAATGTGGCTTCCGAAGGATAACTTACGGAGCAGCAAAATGGGAAAATTCAATGCAGTTTCTTGAAACACAGACACAACTTCCATCAGAGGTTTCTGTGAAGGTTCAGACTAAAATAATATACTATCCAAATAAACTAGTATATCCTTAACAACATCTGCTGGAAAAATAGTGCTGCTAGAGCATTTATAACATAGAAATCTCTTTTTGTATATTGCACATCATCTTTTCTTCCCTCTTCCCGATGTGGGCTGCTCTGCTACTATTTCTGCACATTGCTGATGGGAGCTGCTGGGACCAAGACCAACTGCTCCTTGTTCCTCCAGCTTGGATCAGGGCACCTGGGGCTGTTGGTAAATTCTTCTACACTTGTAAAGTTCTACAAAAATAAGAAAGGTTACAAAAAGCAAATAGTAGCTTCAGATGTCTCTGAGATTATTTAATTTATGTGATTCCAAACCAGATGGAAGCAAGGTAAGTGATGTGAATAAGGCCTTGCATTTTGTTTGGAAATGGATCTGTCCAGATGAAAGCTCGTGTCACAGTGAGTATAAATGGGAGAGAAAACTGACGTCCACATCTCTTCTGCTGAAATCTTGGTTTTCACAAATCAGTGGATTATTCCCACACATACATAGTTACAGTACCGAAACACTGAATCAAAATACGTATTTCTTTCCGTTTCAAGTTCTCTACAGAAATACACGCAACTTAGAAAGAAGAAAAAATCCCAGACAATGTTCAGGCACATGAACAAAGCTACTGCATTGGGAAAGAGACATATTCTGAACCCTCAAAGGCTGTGAGTCCACTTGCTTTGAGCCTGCTCATTCTTCTTTTCTTTCCTTCATTTATTGTTTCCTGTCTTTTCCTCCCTCTCTCCTTTTTTGTTTAGAGACTCAGCCAATTGCTGCCCTTCCAGATCAAGTGGTCTCTTCATTCTAATAGCTTTTTTAGGCTAAATTACTCCATATGGTCTCTTGCTTTATGTGAAATACACACAACAAAAAGCAAAGATTTTGAACTAACTTTTGTTTGTTGCTGTCATTCGAAAAGTGAAACACAAGATAAATGATGTCTTATTCTTTCCTCATGTTTCTAATCTGTTTCCGATAAAAAAGGCTTATAATGTCTCTTCTTTGGAATATTACTGTCATTCTTCCTCTTTGTTGTCCAGTAACTTCTGATTTCCCATTCACTTTTTCAATACTCTTTCTTGCTTTAGGCAGAACAAAAGTCTGAGAATACAGACTCTGTTCCTACTCAATTAGTTTTGCCTGAGCTAAGACTTCAGAAATAGATCTATCTGATGTAGATAAACCATTTTTTAACCCAAGGTTTCCATAGAATTGTTGAGATATTGGTGTGGGTATGAAGTACATACAGCAAATCTAATTTCAGACTTTGATAGAAAATGAGAAACTTCACTGAAATCAACAGGAAGAGGACAGGTAAGGTGAAAAGACAGAAAATAAATACTCATCTTGGCATGTGACAAGAGACTGTAAGGTTCAAACCTGCTATTCATTACCCTGATGAATAAAAAATCCTGAATAATCAATCATCTGTCACGTACTTCCTTTCCTGACCCCTACGATATTTCTCCAATTAGTCCAGGCTGCTACAGTAAGGATTATTTTTTCTACAGAATATGTTGAGAATCTAGAACAGCATTCAGGAATCCCACCATCTTGGTTTACAGAGCTTCTAGAAGAGATAAGCTATAAAAGAAGATTAGTTATAAAACCCAGCATTTTTTATATCTTTATAAAAGAAGATTAGTTATAAAAACCTCACCAGACAGGTGAGGGACGCTTCTTCCATTTACCCTGAAATATTTCTTAACTCATGGACAGATTAAGATAGAATAGAACTAAAATTTATTTACAGAATTTTAGGCAAAACATTTTAATCTCCTTAAATCAAAATTAAACAGAAACGTTCCTCTCTCCGTGTCTGTAGATGATGGATACAGGTGTTGTTCTCATATCCAGTCGTTCTGTCTTTCTGCACACCTTACACTGCAAGTTCCACTCATGACAGACACCCTTTCTTGGCAGACAACGCTGGTTTTTAGAACTAATCTTCTTTTACAGCTTATCTCTTCTAGAACCTCCAGTAAAGTGTATACCACATCTTTTCCCAGACTTATTAATTTTTTTTTTCCCTTTTCCCTAATCCTTTTTCCCTTTTTTCCCTCTCCACAAAATATGTATGTTTGGTTTATTTAGGGCATAATCTTGATGCTCCTCTAAGCAAGCTAAGTATATTATGTAGCAGCTAACATATATATTATGTATGTAGCTACTATATGATGTAGTAGTCCAACTAACATGTTTTTCTTTATTTACAAACAAGAAAAACTTTATCTAAATTTTCAGTGTTTATGTATTGTTTTATTTTCCCTCTTATTTTTTTGTTTCCAAACTTGCATGCAGGAGAAGGCGCATGTCACTTTTCCTGTAACTTTGTCTCTTGTTACTATTTCCCACATCATCTTCTGCGAGTTTACACACCACGGACAACCCACGGACCGCACAGGTTAGGACACACTGCTCCAGGTGGCTCAGCTTTTAGAAAATACCTATTATATCTGCGCACGTTTTCAAGTCTTTTCAAAACCAAACCACTTCCAATCAGCTTTTCTGGTTTACTTCCATGAACACATGGCCCCGGGAACACTGCATGTGCTGTAACTGGGGGGTATCTAACTGGAATTATCAAGCTGAATTACTGCAGTATGTCCGTGCATTAAGATTCAGCTGCTGATCCTATTGACTGTGCAGCATCGTCTGCAGACATACGTGTACTCCTCTCCCTATGGAATACTGTAATCTTCAGACTCTCCAGTCTTCTCTTCCAGCTTTGTTACAGTAACTGAAATTACTAGAATGGTTGGAAGAATTTAAAGTATGGGTTTTTTCTCCTTTTTGGCAGCCTACTTTTATCTGATTTAGCAGTGTCCTGGTTTGCCTTCTTATTCTGACTAGGAGATACAACAGATTTCTATAATCAGTTCCCATCACTTGATAGAATAATTTTAGCATCAGATGAAACTAGCTTTGCCTGATTCTAGGAAATGCCCTTCGGTTTGCACAGGCTGTGATATCCTCCATCGGGCTTCTCTCGTGCTGCGGGTCTCTACCATCATGAAACCAAATCCTCCCCACCTCTGATTCTCCAGCCACAATAGGAAAACAAGATTCTCACAGGATTATATAAAGTGCACTTCAGACACTGGAGCCAGGGGTTCAAAGCATTTTGAGCTCCTATATGAAGCAACAATTTAATTTCCCTTTCTTCATCAATTCTTCATTCTATCGTGATGTCTTGGCAACATTTTGTTCCCGTTAAACATTCATCATTAGCTTCTTTTTTTCTCTCACTTCCTTTTATATTCCTTTCCCTCCCCATCTGCTAATTTAAAAGGAAATTGCATGGTATTCAGCATTATCAGCCAATCTGTTTACTCTGCTCTTGTTCAAACGAAGACCATTTCTCACACACTGAGCTGCTCTGTCTCACCCCCAAACACACTATTATTATCCTCAAAGCCCGTATTTTCTTTCATATGCCACCTAGAGAGCTAACCACCCTTCCAGAGGTATAGATCTTCCAAAAACTTTGTCTCTCTTTTTAAAATTCAGATGTGGAAATAGAGATCTATGGGGAAGAAGAGAGATGTCCAGATTTAGGTCTTCTCTCACTCTCGAGCAGCCATGAAGCAGTAGGACATGCTGGCACGCATGGAAAAGGATGAGGAGGTCCTGACACCCTTCTGGCTATCAGAGGAGCAGCATTCGGAACCACAGACTCCACACCCAGCCAGGGGAGACCATCTCTGCACGGAACAAGCTTTCCCCTGAGAAACAGGTTCTCGGTGGGCCAGAATCCCTCACCTCCACCAGAGCAGCCCAGCCATTCTTAGCAGTAACTCCTTAAAGCACCCTAAATAATTACTGTTGCACATTGCTGGTTTTGCCAGTACTGACCTGCTCAATATTACACAGTTCGTGATTTCATTACTGAAAACAACACTGATTTTGACCTCACGCTCCAACTCTTTAAGACACAAGATTAATAATACAAAGTCGCCTTTGATCCCAATGAGAGTGGCTAATGCTAACAGCAAAATGCTAAAACAGACCTTGATAGCCAGAACGTGAAAGTTTTGCATACTCAGGCACAGTAAGTGCAACTGGTATTAAGAGCTCTTAAAAGCCAGTGAGAAACAGCTAACAGGGAAGGCGTTATTAAATCTGCAAGTGCCAGAACTCTCTCACGATCTACTGAAACGATTTAGAGAGACGTTATCCTTTAGAAAGAGGGTTAACATTTTGAGTGATGATCCTAATGAATTATCTAAAATACATATATAAACAAAAATTGAGCTGAAATATGCATTTGTTTCTATAGAGGAGGGATTGGCTCGCAGAAGTGATCTCCGCTATGAAATATCATATGTGAACTTACAAATTCAAATTCATAATTAACTTGGCTCTAAATAGAGGAGTTTGGAATAAATGAGATAACTGAGATTTCACCTCATCATTATAGTTGTGTTTCAGAGAGATGTTATGAAAATATACGTTTTGCTTCTGAACACAGATGTGACATCCTGTCTCTGCTCTCAAGCTGACCCATGCTTAGCAAGGTGTTCAGGCACATGTGTATTTTTAAGCAGATAAGCAAACAACTTGCTTCAAAGTCAAAGCATTTTACTTAACTGATGCTTTGAAAAAAGCAAGTCTCGTCGAAGTCAGTGAAAGCTACACAACTGGCAAAATGTCAAAGACCAACTTCTCTGAGGTTAATTAAGAAAAAAATGTTAATGTGTATGTATTTAGCACTTGGGAATTTACAAAAAAGACACATCCAACTTTTGTATGAGTTTGTTACTATTAATACAAATCTTTATGTGCTGAAACAAGTGGATTCTTGTCTGATGGAAAAGTAGATCAGAATAATTTTTCTGAATATTGGAGCTTGACTTCTTACCAAGTGCAGGAGGATATCATGCTGTTATATTGTATGTTGCTTAGCAATGTGATGTGGGAAGCAGCACCACAGTCCTTGACAGCACCATTGTCCATTGAAATGCTTGTGAAATATTACCTGGGTTATATAAAGATAGCATACAGTTACAGAAAAATAGCGTAAAGTTCCAAAACAAGACAAAGAGGAAGAAGGCTGTAAAGAAAAAGCATTGCTATTCCAATGGCAAAAAGGTCTCCCTGGATGATCTTTCACTATCTGAATACACACAGCATAAATTAAATATGGAGAAATCGTAAAATCTGTAAAATCTCATTACAGCTATGCCTACAAATTCTATACTGTGTTGCAGAGTACCTACTCTCTAACAGCTGAATAGCTCTGAGTCCATACGTGTGCCAATGCCCCTACAGAACTACCATATAAAGAAGACTTATTGTTTATTGTTCCCATGTTTTGCTTTGAAGGAAAAGTTTTGCGCTCTGATGTACTGATTACTCAGACTGAGCAGAGCACAGACAACAGGAAGACCACGAAGCAAAGATGGATTTTTTCTACAAACAGATTGCATGATAAGGTCTCTCATCAGACCAGTGTGAATATTCACCTTCTGTGGCTTCACAGCATACCAGAGGTTACAGGTGTCGCAGGCGCACCCACCTGTATTCACTGCTCTGGCTTCTTCTCTGGAGCCTTTAGCCTAGAGAAGTGTCAATCTGCTCTTGCTTGACTGGTTTGGACAGCCTCAGTATAACAGCCTCTGCCAAGATTTCCCTCCGTGCATGCCCTGTTATGTTTTTTTGGCCCATCTTCCAGCCATTCACCATATTTTAACTAGCTAGAGAGAACAGCTTGGCTAGCCTGTGTTCTGACCTTCATAGCAGATGCCAAGACCTGTGTGTTGAAGCATACAAGAGTGCTGCTTCACTGCTTAGTGTTGCAACACTCTAAAACCTCAGCATTTCCAATGATACTCTCTTTCTCCAGCCTAGTTTCTCAAACGTTCACCTTTCCCTGGTAAGGGTATTGCATATTTTGGAATGATATGTGAATGAGCAAGTGTGATAGTGTCATTAATAACTCCAACGGTAATGAATTCCTCCAAACTGCTGCTATAGGAGGTTTCTCAAAAAGATGGCAGCCCACGTTATGGTACTGTTGCCAGAGACTACCGCTGAAGGAGGGCAAGCATCTTCACGTAGCATGCCTATGAAGAAACGAGCACAATTGCGTCATGGCTCATCCAGCAATATCATTCAATAAAAGTTTCCTTCATCACCACCACTCCCTTCTTGGCAACGTAGCTGCCACCAGGAACCTGAAGGAGATGCTAGCAATGCAAAGAGAAAATACACGAAACCAAATCTGTACACAGGAAACATCTCACCATCAGGCTGAATCTAAACTCCAGTACTTTGCAGTTCCTAAGTCCTACCACTGGATTCACTGCACTCGAAGTTTTGTCATTTGAAGAAGCATCAGGCTCATGCCCTTACTTTGTCATATGGAACAAACCTCAGATTATGATGGTTCATAAAGACACAGGAGCGTATCTGCATCTTAGTAAAAAACACACTGAATAGACATGACAGATCCTAGGGGCCTTTCCAAGGAACAATTCAATATTCCCTTTTATAGTGTTTGGCAGGAAAACACCACAGAGTTTATTCAGCTTGAATTAACTAATGGATTTGAGCATTCTCTTTAACAAAGAGAAAAGATGTTGAGTTACACTGACTGCAGGGTTACAGAATGCTTTGGACGAATCTCATGAACTGATTTACCACAGAATCTGTGCCGGCTTTTCTCTAAACTCACAGGCAATGATGCCTCATATTTTAAAATGAGAATGCCTAAAATTTGTTTAGAACATTTATTTTTGTTAGTATATATCTCACCAATAAACATGAGAAGTTATTTGCCTTTTTTAAAGAAGTGAAGATGGACGAAATAAAAGATATTATGCTGTTGAAAGAAACCATGTAACAGAAGCATAAGTTTCAGGTGGGTCATACCCTTCCAACATGCCAACAAAATGCACCGCACAAATAGATGAATTTCCTTAGGGATGGACTCAATTCCTTCCCACAGAGCAGAACATACAAATGTAGGACTACCAATGGTGAGATTTACTCTGTAGTAAGCCTCACTCTTCTTCAGCCAAGAGAAATATGGTTTTGATCTCAAGGAGTATGCATTTGATATGTAATAACCATTCCCCTAAATCAACGTTAAGTGAGTCGTTTAAGCAGGAAGGGCACTTAGCTGACAGTAATTGCGTTTGGCTCCATCTGAAAACAGAAGTGGTTGCTGCAGAGACCTTCCTGAGCACACAGTTACTGGTTGTAGCAAAACGTGCAGACTATGCCCATGTTAAGGACATAAATCTCCCTGCGTGATGCAGGAGATGCAGGAGTTCCAGAGTTGACTGCACTGGAGAAAGGCCCATAGAAAGAGCTGTTCCCCACGTGTCGGTGTGTCCAGGAAGGCAGTATTTTCTCTGCAAAAGAAAGCTGGAAAGTTTATGCAGGTCAAACCTAATCACTGGGTGGTGTTCCCAAAATCCTACTTGTTACCTGAAAATAATATACTTGATAATTCAAAATAGTGAATGCAGCACAGTGTATGGGTCATCTCCACTGGTATCAGAAATATAATGTCTTCATGACGACCTTCCTTTGGCCTTTGAATCATTTCATATTCCTTTGAATTTCTTAATTTGATTGCCTAAAATCATTTTTTTTAGCTTCTGCCACATATTCTTGGTGTTTTAGCCTTGGCTTCCTTTTATCCGATCTGAAATTAAGATCTATTCTGTGGCCTCTGTGCCTCTAATGGATTTTCTGGTCAAACATAAGTGAATGTATAATTCAGCCAGAAGGTTTTTCATAACAGTGCAGCCTCACAATAGATTAAAAGCAGTTAGCTTTTACTAATGCAAGCCCCTTTTTGGATCTACTGCTTCAGAGAAGTTCAGTAGAGACAGACTTCTTCCTTTATTCCTCGCTTTCATCCTGAGGACAGTTTTTTCGAATTCACTAAAAATCAAAGCTCTTTAATTTTATTTTATTTTTAACAATTTGCAGCTCAGAATCAGAGAAGCTGGCTGTGATGATACAACTGTGCTCTATCTTGTTCTCTGCACAAATGATTTTAGCAAGGAGAATAACATCCCTATTATCATAATCAATTGCCCAGAATAACTTTCAAAGTCTGCCCTTACGTTTTTCACCTTCCTGAGCACATGGAGTTCTGCAAGCACCCCGAAGTGGGGAACAGTTGCAGTCCAATGGTAACGAGCAAGACCATTCCTGCTCCCTCGCAGCTGAGCCCTTCAGTATCAATCAGCATCATTTACTGGGCTTGTCAGTTCAAGGCCACAAACCCATCCGATATTCATCCGTGTATTTCCCTTTGCCTAAGCTAAGCCTTCGGTCTAATTCCCTCTAGTCAGAGGATGGAAAACACACCTGAACAACAGATGGTGCATGCATCTGCCTCCGATGGAAAAGTTCAGAAGTGACAACGTTAGGTGAGGCTTCTTAGCATCCGCAGACCAAACCTCTCTCCAGAAGACCTTTCCTCTCATACTGCGTTTCCAAGCAGAACGACTACAGAGCTACACACAGTGAGATTTATCAAGACTGATTTAGCTGACAGCATTTTGCATTTGTGTATCAAAAAATGTAAAAATGCGGGAAAAGGCAAGAAGTCTACGGCATGGCTGCAGGCACTTTAACTCTTCATTTCATTTCTAGTTAAAATGTCAGGGAACAGATTTTTACAGCTCTTCAGTGTAACCAAGTTCAGTTTCACACAGTGAAACAGCACTCCGAAGCTGCTGCTCAAATTCCAGACTCCACCTGGGCTGGGGCCTCTCTGGATAATTTGCTGAGGCATATTAGTGCTTTTCCTGATGATTTACCTTGTGAAATGGCCACCTTTTCTGAAAGACTGGCATGAGGTTTATATTTATTTCAGAGTTTTCTGAGCAGATGTCTTATGAAAAAAATCTCAGTTACTACTAATTTGGATTGAATCCTTACAAATAAAAAGACTTCTATCTTCCCACTTTTCTGTGGAGACACACAGCTTCTCAAAGGAATCATTTTAGATAACTGATAATGGGATTAATTTACATCTTTGCAAGAGAAAGTAGAACCTCAGTGGAACAGGAACAGCAGAGCAGCTCAAGTGGGAGATCAGCAGTGAAGGAGTTAATACGGTTTCTCTTCAGAGAAGAGGATGAGGATGTCAACGCTCCTTTCACCAGCCAAATGACAAAATAAGTGCTGGAGCTTACGTGCAGCAGATGCCTGGAACGCAGTGACCCATCCAGCACATAGACCCAAGGGTACAGCAGACCTGGAGCTAGGAGATGAAGAACGGCACCCTCTCATGTTCCAAAGGCTCCTTCCCTGCGCAGCAGGAATGCTCATCACCTTCAACACCAGCTCACCCACAGCAAGTACAGTTAGGTGACGACAGAGCACCTAAACATAGGCCATGGAGACACAAAAAAGAAAGCAGCTTTCCCTAAAAGACCCCGTGGTTAAAGTGCAGCAATGATGTGCACACCTGTGACTTCCTCAGCCTGGGATTCGGGGTACTGGATATCGATGCATTAAGCCCCTTTAACTGGGATTATGTGAAGAAACCAGTTTCCCCACCAATGCTTGATGGCGTATTTTAATACAACCTTTTGTTTCCCTATAGAAAAGGCTTAAACTCCCTCTTGTGGGTAGTTCGAGAAAACCCGTTTTGTACCAGAAAGACCACAGCAGTTTGCAAGAAATCAATCTCTCTCTTTTAAATCTTCATGTTTGCCCATACTATGTGTCCTCTGACCATTCCAAAAGAGGTTGTGTGGTCTCCATCCTTGGAGGTTTTCAATACCAGACAAGACAGAGCCCTGAGCAACCCAATTTGACCTTACAGCTGGCCCTGCTTTGGACAGGAGGTTGGATTAGAGACCTTGTGAAGTCCCCTCCAACCTGTATTATATCCTACATTCTTATGGTCACACAAAAAAGAGAAAGCACACTCTAAAGAGAACCCAACAATTGCTACAGAAGAAGAAAAAGAAGTATGGGAGCACATTAGGAACTTCACGCTACTCTTTATTTCATTAGTTCCAAATGGAGTCGACATCATCATCTGTTGTTGAAGATTTTAGGCAAATTACTGTAGGAACATGGAAATGTACTTCACTGTCCTAATTCCCAAGACAGATCAAGAGAGGCTAAGAATGAAGCAGAAGTATAAACAAATATACACAATAAGGTTGAAAAACACTGGCAGCAGCATCTGAAGTATTATCTCAAGAGCCTCTTCTTGCATCTGTACTGCAAAGTAACCACAAACTGGAAACTCAGGCGTATGTGCTGCTAAATTACGATTTTGATTCATCACAGCCTATTTCTTAAAATACTAGTATAGCTCTGAGCATCAATATTTCCTTTCTAAAAAATAAATAAAACAATACATCTACATAATGTTTTGCATCCACAAGTCTCCAAGCACTTTGGAAAGTCAGAGGAGCACCACAGAGGTTACAACTGTTTGCTTAAAGTTATGAGACGAGGCAAGTGCACCGGATCTTGTGCTTTGCTGTTGAGCTCAAATCATCTAATCAAAGTTCAGCCCAGTTGCTTTGGGTGCGACATCATGAAGATTTTATGACATGGCAGAGATGGATACAGAAGATACAAAGGCAAAACAGAATTTACCACTCAGGAAATGTTCACATTCAAAGCCTATATATAAGAATAAACTCAAGAAATAAAAAGAGCATTTGAGTCATTTCTTACAATGAAACTTTATAGCACCATAAACAAGGTATCAAGGCCTCAGTAGTCAAAATGCTATCCCAGTACATCTATACTCCTTTGTTGCATACATTTTTAACTGGAGTCAACTTCTTGTCCTTGAATTTATTTTTTTAACAACCCAGTAGTGATTTCGACTGTGGGTAAAGGGCGCACTAAGCGCACGCTTACAACTTCTGCAATGTGAACAAATAAAAGAAGAAGACATCCAAATCCTTCTAGATTGTATCCCATTCATAAATTAAATGTGGACTTCATCCTCTAAAGTTATTTAATATAACGTGGAATGGTAATAATGTTGAGTGTTTCCTCTGGGCAGATCTAGATTTTGCAGCTTCCTCACCTTGCTCTACTCTGCAGAGTTTCTAGATTGTGTCCCAGTCTTCTGTTCAACTGTCACATTGTCAAACCTTCTACGGCAATTTAGTCACCTAATGCACCTGGTGCAAACAACGTGCATCTTCATGGCACTGACATGCTGTCTCACAGGAAAGATCTTACATCCTACTTCTGCTTTCATCACTTTGTCCTTTCAACCATATGTGAAGTTACATTATGGTTGCCTTGGGTTCCTTTCGTTGATAAACTTTCTCACTTCCTAAACGAACAGTGTATTTGTCCTACTACCTAGGGGTTTCTCCCTTTCATTTCCAACGTCTGTGAAAGGTGGGCTGACTGGACAGGAATAACCAAGTCTGGTTTAGTTGAATCTTAAATTGGATAAACACAGTTACATGAAAGCAGCACCCCTTTATGCTGGATTGTTCAGTCACACAGAAGGGAACAAATTTATTTAAAAAATATTGTTATTTTTCTCCCATCAGAGATATTAGCTATTAAAAAGCTCCAGGCTTGCATCGTAAAACATTAGGGAAAGGCCATGTTGGATCTTATTCCTGCTTCAGAACTGCTCAGACAACACAATGCAAAACACGGGCTTCTAAAGTCTCCCTGTCCCTCCCAGCAGGAGGTATTGAAATTTCAGCTTATGTTTGAAAGTTTTTCCTTAATGAACCAAGTCATTTTCAGATGTTATCGTAAAACACGAGCAACATCCAGCGACCTCTATTTCACCATTCCTGGATCCCAAGACACAGTTAAAAGAGGGTAAGTTCAACGGAAGATCACTAGCTCTTCTTGGTTTGTACAATAATTAGAATATTGATTTTCACATAGGTCTTTGAATTCTTTAAATTTCTTCAATGGAATTTCTCTCCATGTGCTCCGTAATGCAGAGACTGGGCAGTTTTTCCCTACAGAGTCCCGATAATCTAAAACAAGTATGGCTATTTGTACTAGCTGGAGACGTCCCCTCCTCTTAAATCTCAAATTCTCGTAAGCACATACTTAAATTGCACTAGAACTTTAAGACAGGTTTAAACCACCTACTGACATAGACCTTATTTCTAGAATTTTTTTTAATTGCAAGCAAGAAAATAATTTATGATTTCCAAAAAGCTATAATGGCACCCAAGAGCAACAGAAACTGGAAGAAACCTCCGTAACAACAAACTTGTATAGCAGGAAGCAGCTGTCCTGTCTGCACAGCAAACACCCTTGAAGATTGCTGAGTGCTGGAAGCTGCCTCCTGATCTATCTAGAAGGACAGAAGCCTTGTCAGGTGAAGAGTTGGTCTTCTGGCTTCTATTTGGGAGAGGAAAATGACTTAATATGTCATTTGCACTTGGCCAAGTAACAGTCTGAGACATTTTGGCTACACACAGACACGGAGGTAACAAAAGGATGAAAAATTTGCAGTGAATGTGCTGACAACAGGGGTCTCTGTGACTGTACCTACATCCCGGCATGCTAGAACGTGCTCGGAGATGAGGTGATGAAAGGAACCCTCGCTTGAAAACTTTGTGCAAGAATTGTTCCGAGCACTGCCTGCAGCTGAGCCTCCTCCACATTCCCAGCACAGCACGGAGGCAGCTGGCAGGCTGGAGCGGGCACAGGGGCAGCTGCTACGGCAAGAAGAAACAAGACTGCAAAGACTGAAGTTCCATATAAACTGCAGCTTAGGTGAAAAACTGAGGTCCTCTTTCCTTCTGAACAGATCTTTTCACTGGTAATTAAGCCCTCAGAGAAGTATGTCCCTCACGAGCAATAGATGGACCTGTTCAGATATTGGGCTCTGCCAACCCTGAAAAAGTAGACTGGAGTAGAGGGGAGGAAGGCAGCTAATGCTGGGATGCACTGCCTCATTAGGCATTTCCAGCTACGAGAGGAGAACTGGCATTAGGCTTTTTGCCAAGCTTTGCCACATTAGACAGAGAAAGCAAAAGGACACAGAGTAAAATTGGGAGAATTAATGAAATAATTTATACCAAAGGGCAAGACTCTTCCTCCTCATCCCTGCACTTTGCCCCCTTATTCTCCCAGAGTGAATCATATGACATAATTTAGTGTAATATGTTCCCAAGTAAACTGCAGAATGTCTTTCCTTTTTTTTTCTTTAAGTTTTAATGAAAGAATTTTATCAATGACAACTAGAGAAAAATTGGCTCATATAATTGGTGAAAGGGACAACATTTTTCTGACAAATAGGTTTTTGTCATGGCCGCATATATTAGGAATATCAAACTGGCCACAGAATGAGAACACGGGAAAGTAATTTCATTTCCAGGTGAAACATTCTGGCTTTTCTCCATAATAATTAGTGTTTTTAGACTAAATTTAAGTACACTTTAAAATATTTTAGAAGAAAATTAAGAAAAAAAAGAAACATTCAGTTTGGTATCAGATAACAGGAACAAAAACAACCAATATGTGTTTCTTTCAATCCACCTTTTTGCTTCTCAGCAAAAAATAGAAGATGAGTTTTTTGGGGACATTTTTTAGTTTGAATTCATATTCAATTACTTGTACAGTTCTACTTTGAAGTGCCTGTATTAGACTGTCGTCTTCTCTTACAAAGTTGATATCTATGCTTAAGGAAAGGAAAACTGAAGAACTGTAAAATAGAGGTGGTGGCTCATGTCTCTTCCTGGTAGCACCGGCAATTGCCCAATCGAAAGAATATATCGAGAGAGAATTAACAGAATGTGCTTTACAGGAGGCAATGGAAATAATTCTTGTGTGTCAGAGTAAGTAATGCATTTTACTCTGTAGTAATATCGAGACTTTCAGAAGTACTTACTGCAGGCCTGTGGCAGCTTCCGAAACACAGACAATGCATAACATACCGACTCTGAAGGTGCCATCTGCTCCAGAGTTCTGCACTCCTGGGCCTTTTTTTCCCACTCCACGCTACAGGTCACCATCTCCTCGACTGTGCCGGTACACTTGGCTTATGGGTTGCTGGGATCTGGAACACCAAAATGACACAGCTGAAACCAGTCATTGTTTTTTAACAGATATTTTCAACTGCATCCTTTCAGACATCTGGTTTATGCAAACACATGGTTACTTTTCCACTTTGATGAGCTCTAATTGATAGCCGTGCCTGACTTTCTTCTTTTTCAATCACTGGCTACAGTAGATATAGCACAAGTACAAAAAAGAGATTACAAACCTTCAAATTAGCAAACTATAGCATATCACACCAAAGCTATGTATGTGCCTATACAGTAGACTGAAATCTCTTCTTCTTCTTTTCTACCATCTATTGAAAGTTCTCCTCCATACTTTGGTTCCTTCTCCTGCTAATGTGGTTTGCACTTGCCTTTTACCTCCATTTCTTTCTCCATCTACAGCTCACTGAACATTCATCAGAGAAGGAACCCACTTACTGTTGCTACAGTCAAAACCAACACCAGTTTCTGAGGAGCCTGGTGTTAAACAGAATGTGGGAAATTCACGTGGAAGTGTATCACAGAGCCCTAGGGAATGGCAGATCACCAGTGCTGTAGGTGAACACCTGGTCCCACCACCTGTGAGTAATGAAAACCTGAAGATGGGAACTGCTGAATGGCAGAAGCAAACACAGAGCTTGTATTTTACGCTTCGTGTAAATGACTATTGAAAAGCTGAAATCTCCATGTGTCAATGGCATATGGACATGATTGAACACATTGTCACACGTGTCTCACTTCTGATCAGCTGGTCTCACGCCCATAGCTAAGGCCAGGTATAATTTTTAACCCATGCATAACGGTAAAAGTTGAATCCATGAATGTACGGAGGCAGGAACCAAACTGTTGGGGACTCTTCAGCAAAGAAGGAGTAAGTTCAGAGCAATTTCTTCTCATAGGCAAGAGTACTTGAAAAACAATGCAGGGAGACCACCAGTACAATTTTGAGCACAGATGTGTGTAGCCAATGCTAAACAGGAACTGCTCTCACTGCTGGCCAAAGACAACTGGGCAAAATAGCTCACTGCAAATGTGCCCGGAGCCAAGAGAGCTTCTCAAAGCAGCATGAACATGCTGCTTGTAAGCACTTCACTGACGAGGAATTTGGCACATGCAATCCTGGGTGAGGATTGTTAGACCTTCTGCAGATTGCTCAAAGGAAGCAGCTTAAAATTCGATTGCACATAGGCAACACACCATTAGCAAAGCAAAAAATATCAGCTGCAAAATGTAAACTGGGAAACATATATTGAACACTGGTTTTGCCCACGTTAGAGGGAAAGAAATTCATAAGGTACTTTAAAGTACATCCTAGTACATGTTTTTTAGTACTATTTTTAGTACTATTGCCTGGAGAGGCACAAAGGCTGAACGTCCATGTGAAATGTTTCTCATTTTTATGTTTCTCTGCAAACACAGTAGAAACAAATATTAAGCCTAACATGAGCAGTGAGGCTCATTAGCTACAAGTTGCACCACTTCACTAAGAAAAATAATACAATTCTCTGCGATTTATGAAAGCCAAAAGTCAGCTGACTGCTCAGGTCTTTCCCCAGTTGAGTCATAGCTCAAAAATTTACAAATGGACATTTAAAACACGTTTCAAAACCATTTGTGTTTGAGTGTACATCTTGTTTACAAGAACAAACTACTGAAGCTGAGTAAGAAAACTTGGAGAAATGCATTTTATAGTGGAAACATTGGCACAACTTTAATTACTTCAGTGTAACAGGCATCTCTGTGGACAGACTGTTCAGCCACTTCCAGTGTATTTTAAACCTACATGAAAAAGTCAAAAGAAATCCATATAGCAAGAAATAGAAACATAAATCCCTTCCAAATGCAAGACGACTTCAGCTGAGAAAGCTTGCAACCCATTAAGGCTCAGTCCTTGAGATGAAAGGGGAGGCAAGCAGTGGTATTTCACCCATTGTCCGTGTTGATTCCATTCTAACCAAAGTCAGAGGGAGCTTTCCTAACAACTGAAAAAGGAAGACCTCAAGTCTTTTGCAAATGGAACAAAAACAGTCATTTAGGAAATATATTGCAGGCTTAGAAGGAAATGCATCTTCAGCTGCTACATAAGAAGAGATGTTCAAACTAATGTCCGCTCCCTAGATACATGGCATCAAAATGGAACAAAAATAGGTGGAATCACAGAATCACAGAATGTGATTTATTAGCAGGTGGAATATCAGCAAGGGCCAAACAATTAGCAACTCGATGGACTTTTGCCAGGAGCTCGCAGTTTTCTGTGTACAGCACAGACCCAGCCTGGGAGAGAAGCGGTGAGCTGGTCATACACCACACTGCTAATTGCAGCAGGTACACACACATTAAAGTAAAAATACAACGTGATGTAATAACACACTGTCACCCAGAGAACTCAACAGTATTTTGCAGATAATTCCATCCACCACTGGGCACATTGCAGCAAGTGCTTAGCAAGCAGTTAACAATGCCCGTAGTAAAACCGCTCTATCCAAGGGACACAAGGCACAGACAAACCAGCATGGCTTAAGAGGGCTCCATTGCCCCTATCAGCCATAGTTATTTAATAAATCTACCTCCTGACTCAAGGTCCTGTGATATGGCCACAGGCATGTGACTGACAGCCACAATCCCACCAGGAGCACAGCCAGATCAATCCTTCGACACGGCAAGATAATTTAGCAAGGCACAGGGAAGCTATTCATGACCAGAATCGAGACAAGACAAAGGCCAATGGTTTAGAAGGAGAGGCCATGGGATCTTGAATGGAGTATAACATATCAAGGATTTCTTTATGCTTCCGTTTTTTAACTGCAGCTCCATATTGACTACCAGTAAACACCTGCGATTACTGAAATCACAGCAGCATTCCCTCCTGGCCTATGGTGTTCCCAGAGATTTCTTCCTAAAACCAGGCCCTGCCCAGTATATGGAAACTGATGGGAGTTAAATGCAAGGAAAGAGACCACACACAGAAAAACAGACACTTCTCAGGAACATCTGCACTGCGTATTATATACAAAATAATTGTTCCTAATTCATCTAGTTCAGCTGAAAAACAAAAATAAACGAGATACCAAAATAGCACTGAAGTCAGATTATTATGTTTTATGTATATTCCAAACTTCTCTCATGTTGTAAATGAAAAAGCTTCTTGTTACTTTAAGTAAAATAATTAACAGTAATAATCCTAAAAAAGGTTTTCTGCTAAACGAGTTTCAAAATATGGCAAAAATCAGGCCAGTGGGGAGTCATAAAGCAATATATCTGTCACAAAACTTCAAAACAAAATCTCTACAGCTTCTTGGGCTCCCTCATATTACTTTAGCTATGCCGAATAAGAACAGATGTACTCGATACGAAATCGTTCTGCTGAAGCAGTACAAATAAAAGTAAAATATTTATTTCACGTAGCATACCAGAAACTGGTCTATTACCAGATAATCAGCCGCTCTACAAACATTGCATAGAGGCAAGCAATAAAAGTCATGGACTAAAGAGTCGTCTTGACAGCTCTAAAGAAAGCCTGAGTAAAAGCTTTAGCAGCAGAGATTTACTAAATACATCAATATCCTCTCCAAAGGTTTATCATCATACCTGGTAATTTAAACATAGCCATCAAATTTATCTAACCTTCTAACCAACTAGACCGTGTCAACCAAGTTAGACAGTCAGAGGCCATAATGATTTAATTATTTCTATTTTCTTTCTAAATTATGTTATTGCTGGCCCTATGGGGTAAACATTTTGTTGTAATTCTCCTGTTCTGCTATATAATACTGCACATAATAAATGTGGAATTACTGTGGCAATTTCAGCTCAGTCAGGACTCGTAGTTAACCATTCCCATAGTGTGGGTACAATTCCTAAAACATATGGAGGTAAACACGGAAGATTCAGGTGCTAAGGAACTACACCCTCCATCACAAGGCAGTCTGAGCTGCTAGGTATAAAGCATGGGTGATGGTTAAAATCAGTAACCCTCTGCTTAATACAGTCTTGTCAGTAATTTGTAGTACCTGTCTGAAATCAGTGTAAATTCCTTCTGTAACCACCTGTAAAATGGGCACAATAAAGCGGACGTCTCTGGGGAGGCAGGAGACTTCACCCAGCAGCAGAGATCCCAGAACATGCTGCACAATGAGCAAAGCAAAAAGCACTGCTCCCTGACTGAAAGGGTCTTTGTCCCGTCTCGCCTCGTCCGTGCCTTGCTGGCTGAGCCTGGGGGAGGAAATGGCTGCCACCATGACAGAGAGGCACATTCTCCTCCTTTCCCCATCTCAGACTAAGCTGTAAAATAGATACATGCAGATATGTAAAACAGATACATACAGAACATACAGATACACACAGCTGGTATCTTCAGCCACCTTCAGACTGTCTCCCTTTCCACTGCCTAAATAAGTGGATAATCTCACCAGTGGTGATTGAATGGTGACTTCATATAACTCTGGCCTTAATTCCGAATTTGCAAAGTCACAACTATGCAGTAGTTTGAGGGAGGCTTTTCATTTTGTATCTCATGTTTCGCCTAGAAGCATCCACTCCCTCTTCTATCCTACCAAGAGGTCAAATGGAATTATCCAGAGAAGAATTTCCTCTTGCTTAAAGTCATTTAAATGTGCTGCAATGACTATTTAAATGCTGGAATGAGCCACGGCATTTTAAGGACTTTTAGGAATCCCCTTCCCCACCCCCCTCAAGCTCCTCTTTCACAGGAGGGCTAAAAAGCACATGGAACTGCAAGAAAGAAAAGGCCCCTGTTGACTGGTTTCCCAATCCTCCCTCATTTTTAAAAAGGGTCTGTTTCCTACAAACGTCAGCTGTCCTGTTTGTTTTCTGTCAACAGATTTGCATCCTGTGATACAGGATGTATGCTCCTCTAGTCTAAGATGAAGCTGAATTAAGGAAGTTTGCTTCTCTTTGCACATTAATGAAACATCTCACTACGCCTCCACCAGCCATTCTACTGTTTGCTGCTACTTTACATTTCCCTTCATGCTTCCTCCAGTTCCCAGGAAATAACTCATGATCCCCACTTCTGGTCTATTGAATTTGCTAACTGATTTGGCAGAAGTAATTGAGCAAATCATTTTGAAAAGCAACTGCCTCATGTGATAGATTTCCCCCTCTGTCTTAACATATCAAGGACGCTAATTGCAGAGGGAGATTTAGCAAACTCTGGAAAGATGAATGTCGAGTTTGCACATTTCCTTGTAAGATGCAGGACACAGAGGAAAAGGAGGGTGGAAAAATACAAAAATCTCTGGAAGCGTCAGTGCTCTAACTAGGTCAGATTTCAATGCACGTGCATACTTTCTAGTTTAGCTCTTTGCTTTTTTTTCTTTCCCAAGAATTACCTGAGGTCCTCAGTATCTTCACAAATGTACAGGATGCTGTAACTGACCAAGCTCTCTGTCTCTGCAATCAGATTATAAACCAGGGAAGGAAAAAAAAAAGTCTTCTAACTTGGCATGATGACAACTAATCCTTTCCAAGCCCTCTGCCAAATATTTAGATTCCTAGGTATCCCAAAGTTTGGGGAGAAGGTATACGGAAGTGAAATGAGAGTGGAATTATGAAGGCCAGAAATGTGTGATACTTGGGGGTTCAGTTTTTTCTTTTGAGCTGTGACTATGTCATTGGGACAATTTCAGTCAGTCAGCTTCAACAGTCTCGTAGAGCCAAAGTGATGTCATTATTTTCCATTGTTTCCCTGTTGGCACCAGTCTATTTCTGTTTGATTTGTACAATGGAGACAGTAAATTTTTCTCCCATTAAACCACCATCACTATCTTTAAAATGATCTAAACTCATATTAATTACTTCTTTTATTTTGTGCTAGAGCTCAAAACATCTGGTGTACCCTACTCAATCAGTTTATGGTAACAAATGAGACTAGTCAAGGCAGAAATATTTCATTTCCAGTATCAAGAAGTTGTGTCAGAATGAAAAATCCTGAACTTCAGGGTTGCTTGGTAGCTGCTGTTGGAAACAGTGCTCTCTACATTATTTTCCACATTATACTTTTGAAATAGTATTTCATGCATCCCCCAAAGGAAAGTCACAGCAAACACGTGAAATAGTTGATAAATGATGAAGAGCCAAAGCAAGAGGAAAGATACCGGAGGTACCTCTGAGTTTTCTGAGAAAGTGAGAAGAAAGGAAATTCCTTAAATTGGAAACAAATTTCTGTTGTTCTCCATATTACTCCTAGATTTAAAGCACTAATTCAGAAGACTTGGTGTAAAACAGTCTAAATAGTTCCTGAACTGGAGTGTGGCTACAATAGTGGCTTTAGTTATCTTAGTAAATAACAAATGCCAAATCACAGACGTACAGGATTTTAAAGTGCCTTCCAAAACTACCCACATCATTCCAGATTTGTAACAATGGTCTTCAAATCTCAAAAAGAGTTATTCTAAAATTCCAAGTATTCCATTTGCTTATAGACAAACATTTTTGAGTGTATGTGTAACATGTTCTTATTTCTTCTTTTCATTTGAGACTGAAAAAAAAAAGTATAAGCTAATTTATGCTTTTTTTTTTAAAAGAGTTTATCTTACTTTTTGGGTCAGGTTGTTTAATAATTTACTCACATCTATACAAGAGAAATGCAGTAAAACAGGCTATTTTCTGCATACCTACACTGTATTCCAAGAGTATTTATGTCACTACTATAATCTCTACAAACACCACAGCTGTACTGAGATTTTACAACACATACAGAAGACGTAACACGTACAAAAGGTGAGAGCCAAGTGCCAGGGCTTTTGCCCTTGGCTGCCAGAGCCATCTGTTGCTTTGTGAGACACCACCACCATGCTGAAGGGTGTGATTCCTTTTGTGGGAGAGAAAAGAGACAGCATTTAGTACTATTCAGGTAGCCTTAGTTCAGTATTTTTTATCATTAGAGTGCAAGTAAAAATACATATGTTATTTAATTTGCTCTGACAGTCAATATTAGAAGACAGTCAAAGATGAAAATGTCTCAGCCTCAACCAATTCCAAACATGACCATATGCTGTTTCCCTATGAAGCTATTTGTATGGCCCATGGAATTGTGAAGGAATTAATCACAGCTAGCACGAGGTGCCACTGACTGCTGAACAGAAACTTGATTAAGTGAGGATCAGTCTCTGTCGTGAACTACTGACAGATCTGGTAGAAAGTGGGGACGAATAGATTGTACGTAATGGATTCTAAGACCATGAACCGATCTATCTTGATTGAGAAAGTGAAATCAAAGAGCAAAAAAGCACGGACAGAAATAGCACAATGGCTTAGTGAATCAGAGTTTCCATCCCTGACCAGCATGTTTCACTTATGATGAATAAATTGCACAGTCTCAGCCTCATCATCATTCACTACAGTCCACATCCCAGGAGTTGTACAAAGGACGGTTCAGCACAGCATAACCAGAGATCAGCTCTGCAGACTACCAAGAAGCCACTGGCAGAGCTGTGTGGGAATGTGGGACTGGAGAAGCACGGCTCAGGAGCTCAGGGCAGAGATTTTCCTGCAGAGGTGACCGGGCAGAATGAGGCAAGCAGAAACGTGGTGAGTCAGAACTGGAAATCACCAGAGATGCGCACGGGAAATTTCCACAACCTACGACCAGCTCTAAGCAAGATGTTACGCTCTCATATTCAGGCTAAGTACAAATAATTAAATATTTCAACGACAGCAGCAGCTGAATGGAAACATAGACAAATATGTTGAGTGCGGAGCTGCAGCTTCTTACCAGCAATCTGTGCTAAAAATCACATCGTTAAAGGCAATGATTAAGACAGAAATGTCACCTTACATTTATATAGCAGTTTTCATCCTGAAGCACTTCATTAACTATCTTCCCAAAGATCACTTTGCAACACTGATTTTGCTGTATTTATCTCCTGTCTATCCAAATGAGAAAAAAAGAGGCAGATTGTACTCTTTTTAGAGTCTCATCAGATAAACCCTTAAACTGTAGTTTCCATAGAAACACATCGTGGGTCTCCTGGTCTCTCTATCAAAGCTGTTCCTAAACTTTCAGCTTTACTTCATGCTAGAGTTTCAAAAACACCAATTAGCTCTTCCATTATTTAGTGCTCTTCCAGCCTTTTGTGCTTACTTGAAATGATGGACATATGGATAGATGCAGCTGAACCATGTCACTGTCACACAGTGTCCCACTTGCTTCATCGTTACAGTTCCCCTTGGAGGTGGAAAAGTAGTAAAGAAAAGGAATAAGGGGCAGTGCCTTTATTCACCCATCCATAGCCTGTCACACCAGAATTTATGCTCCACGAAGTCCAAGGAGAACCCCAAGCTGCCAGGGACAGGGGAGCAACAGGGAAAAGAATATTTTTGGGTAATCTCGTTAAAATTTCTGAGTGTCAGCCAAGTCTCATTTGCAGTTCAAGTCTGTCAAAAGTTGTTAGAGATGTTTGAGCCTCATATGAACCCTGACTATGGAAAAAAATAATGCCATGCAAATGGTGAACACAGGTGTGGGACATTTTATGAATATTCTGACACAGGCATAATCTGTATAAAAATATTTTTCTAATATTTTTACACAGAAGTGATGCTGTGTTCACAAAAGGTGTAAAACCACTCTGTACTTTAAACGCAAGGATCACCCAACCTTTCCAAACCCTCCATTTTGCATATTGTTGCCACAGGTGTTTCCTTCTACAAAAGCACACAAATATTATGGATTCCTTGTTTTGGAATTCCCATTTTGCATATCCATGGGTATTTGAATGATCTACAATCATTTCACAGACCAGCTTTGAATCAGTGACAGGCTGAGAAACAGCAGTGCCCATGATAATGTTTATGTTCTCTACAGCTGACCTGGCACGTTCCTTTTGAGTAAGTTTGGGGAAACTTATGTGGGGTTTTGGAAAAGAAATGCCACTGTGTGCACTGGTTTGCCGTGACTAATACCACTGTGTGCACTGGTTTGCAGTGACTAATACCCCTCACTAGGCTCTACTGCCACTGACCCCCGGCTCAGCATCAATTTTGTTGTGAATAACGGGTGAAATAATAAAAATGTTTGTCGTTATTTCCTTAAAGCTCCCTTTAGTTCTTTCATGACTCCAACACAGTTGAATCCCTGCTGCCAGAAATATATTTGCAACAGTAAAGGTCCTCAGAGACTTTGTTACTTTTGTCGTCAGATTATGCTGTTTGTCCTGAAATGCTTCCAGTGTCTCACACAGTAAGTCTATTTTAAAACACAGCACTATTAAATACACAAATAGAGTGAAATGTGCAGCACTTTAATATCTTTTTCAGTAATATAATCTCTTATTCTGCAACGAACCCTTTGAACCATGTCAGTGTCTTGGAATGCAGTTCTGCTCCTAAATTCTAGGGATGCAGTAGTTACAAGCGCTAAAACCTCCAGGCTGTCTAAGTGTGAGACAAACTTGTAATTTCAGTGACATACTGCAGGAGGATTTCTTCTGAGACTGGGTTTTTTGAACAGTAAAGTGACATTCCATCGCTGCTTTAAGGCACCTTGATGACTTTGACTTGTTCTAGTAGGTTTACTTTTTTTTTTTTGTATTACCTAAGGCTTTTTCTGTTTTGTTAAACACAAATTTTCTCTTTTGCCAAACCTACAGAAGCAAAGAAATCATTATATTGAAAAATCAAAAAAGAGCACTGGATGGCTAGATGAATTCTGGGTAAGACCAGAAATGACAAGTAAAACCTTTGCGCACCTGCCCAGCATACGAAATGGCAGAGGGAATAGGAAAAAGGTTTCACAAGAAACCTATCTGACAGCACTGGGAAATTTGCAACTGTTACATCCCTTTTTTTTGTGTTTTTTTTTTTACATTTTTCTGACAGCTCCTTCTGAAGGGGAAGTTCAACACAATGCCAACAAAGCTGGTTCTTACATCCCTCTCCCCACAGCATCCAGCCAAAGGATGAGAGGAGTGTGGCTTGAGGAGCAACAGATCACCCTAACCTGGCTCCAGGGCCACGCCAGGAGATCTTAGGCTGCTAGTAAGTCATGAAAACTCAAGTCTTTTCCCTCTTTGAACCATAAAAAATACTTCAGAAAAACAAGAATTATTTCCAGTATATTTTCTGTAGGCAAATATCATCAGCAAAGACAGTTTAATTTGACTTTAATTTATATCTGTGGACCTTAATATTCCTTAACAGGATGTACGGGAGAATTCAAAGGAGCTGGTTTTGCAGAATTTGCTGCATTTCTAGAATACATATAATGCTCGTAGATAGTGTGGCAGTAAAATAATTTCCTGAAAATTTGACCAGATTTTCTTTATATTTTTAATAATGAAAGTACGCTAGGTCAGGAGAATATACTCTACATATTATCTTACATACTCCTTTGATTCAAAGCTCAGATTGGAGAGGGAGACTGCTGTGGACCCCTACTCATTCCTGTTACATGCACAGCAACCACAAGGACTCAGTCTTCCCTCAAGACAAGCTTTGCTGTGACTGGTCTATATGTATTCTGTAAGTGTAAACAACATAAAAATAATGAACCTCCCCAAACTCAAAGATATTTTAAACAATTTATCTTTTAATGTGGGAGAAATTATTCCGTTCAGAGAAACATGATTTTAAAACATTCCTATTTCAGGACTATGGATTCCAACACACACACACACTCCATTTCCACTGGAAACAAATAATCCCACAATATAAAAATAGGCAACTAAATGAAAAGCAGACTTTCATAACGTGGGAAATGTTTGTTGAAGTAGCATTCTGGTTTTGATTACTTTTAGACGTTTTAGGAGACACTGATTCAAAGCAGTGTTTTTCAGAATAAAACTAAAATATCTGTAGACAGACCTACTGCAAATGTATAAAGTGAAACAGTTCTCCAGAGACCTATCTGCAATTCAAAATTCGACAAAATGTTTAAACACATATATAGTAAGAAAAGGTGTCCTAACATACTTAAAGTTCACCCTTAGAAACTCTGAATTGTAAACAGCGATGGAAAACAACGTTTGTAAGGGTCCCTTAAAATGTATCGTAAACTGGGCAAAGCACAATAAACCAAAGCACAACAACACAAAACACAAAACACACACCTCATTACCCAACGTCACGCAGAATCCCTGTGGGAAGCTGACAACACGTAACACTTTCTGAGTTTAGAAGAGCACGTGTGTAGCTGCAGCTTCCCAGAAAATTTAGTACAGCATGAGCAGCTCCAAACAGGATTCAGAAGCTACACATTCCACCTCCAGCAACTTTTTAAGGTAGGAATCACAGTCAGCTTCAGGAATAGCCTTTGATATTATTCCATAATCATAGAATCAGGGAATGGTTTGGGTTGGAAGGGACCTCAAAGGTGATCCAGTTCCAACCCCCCTGCCATGGGCAGGGACACCCTCCACTACACCAGGTTGCCCAAAGCCTCACCCAACCTGGCCTTGAACACTGCCAGAGATGGGGCACCATTATGACAACAATCATCATGGACTACAACTTACTTTTCTATAAGAAAGGGTTTTAAAGACTGAGGTGACAAAAATCAATATTTTTAACACACGCTTCATGCCTCACTGTGGTTGGCAGGAGCTGTGGGTAACATCACGCTGACATCTAACGGCAGCGTCGTACACTGCGCTCAGCTTTTCCTCCAGGAAAAAAATCACATCTTGATAAACAACACACAGTAAATAAACCTTGTGACCACAGAGTGTTTCCCTCCTGAGGGATAACGGAAAGCTGTGCCACTGTCCCCGCAGGAAACAGAACCAGGGTTTTCCAGGCTGATTCGCCTCACACAAACGCTCTAATTAACTCCCTACCAGACACACTGGAATCCCAGGAAAGATTGAACAGCAGGCTCTACTACAGAGTAACACTGAGGAGTTACTGACCACAGGAACTACCCTGTTTGAAATCAAACTGTCTTTTGTAATCAGTAAAGGCAAAATCCAACGAAATTTTTCTCTTCATAAGGCCTAGAGGTTAATACATCCATTTTCAAGCCCACTGTTGTATTCTAGCCAAACATAAAATTCTGCAATTCCTTTATTTATTGAACCCAAAATTAGAATGAGAAGATATTCAGATTCAGAATATTATCAGACATTCAGATAATATTTTTTACTAAAGGTTACAGTTTTCATTCTTTCTCTTTTACTTAGCCTTTTAGTATTTCACAAGCCTTCACAGTCTGCAGAATGCACGTGCTTTAACTCTTTAACTGGGATCCCTTGAGGCATCTCCTGGTGTGTGATACAGGACCCCGGAGTTACTACAGCTTCCTGTTACTAACCTCGATGCTTTTCCTAACTCCCCTATTTAAGGAAAAACTACAGTTGTACTAAACAACACGATAACGTCACCCAGTTCGCCCAGCTGAAAGGAAAGGAGAGGGGACCTGCCACACTGGTTACCTCTCCAGAAACCACCCGTGCGAAGCGCAGCACAGAAAGCAGTAGATGGCAGCAACAACCCACCGACGGGACGGATCGCTGCCCACCACCGCCCTGGGGCTTTTCCAGCTCTGCTGCAAACACCCGAAGATAGTAAAATAAATGGAATGAGGAGCCACATAAAATTAGGCAGAAGGCTTTCTCTTCTTTGAGCAAAATGCCACCATAAGTTTGTCCACAAGTACACGGCACGTTGCTGAGGTATTACGGCTTTAGATTAGGTACGGTTGCCAGCTCCATGAAGGATGAAGGTCTTAATTGCATATTTTTTACTTTAGTGACAGGGCAAATGAATAGGTGCCTCCTCTTCTTCGCTGAAATAAGGGAAACCAATGCCGTATATTTTTTTTAATGCTCAATTCCTATTAATTTTAAAAGCACTTATCCTATTATTGGCACCAGCTTAGATTTTTCTAGTTCCAAATTTGCTGTGGGTGACGAGGGCTCATCATAGCTTACTGCTCTGTGTTTTCACAGAACTTGCTCCTCCTGTTTCAAGTACATCCTTCCTTCCTTCTTAATCAATGTTCAGACACTCTAAGCAGTCTATTTTCCAGAAGACCCTAAGGTCAGCAAGGAAGAAAGGTAGAACTGCAGACACGCTCAACTCCTTTATACTATTACGAACTTCAACACTATTCTACTGTGCTATGTTCCACTCCACTGTAAACATCTTCGGATCAAAATTGCACAATGTGTGCTCTGACCAGCCCCCTGCCTGCATCCCAGCATCCCTGCTTCATCAAGATTCTGCATCCGATTACTTCCTATGTTGTGATCCCCACAAGGTGCTCCCACAACAGCTGAATGTGATGCTGCTTTCACACACAATCATCTGGATCCTTTGGCCTCTTCCATTAAAGGATGGGAATACATACATCTCCTTGTTATGTTTATGGGAACTGGGTGATAGACTCTTTCTCCTACTTCTTAGATGCTTATTCTAAACACACTGCTTTTGTTTTAAAAAGGAAGAAAACGTGGCTCAGCTCTGCTGGTATCATACATGCCACCTTACATACTATTTTATGAGACTTTTTTCATGACAAATTTTAATATTTTTTCATGACACGGGAAGGACCTCTACAATATGAGGAACAGGACACAAAAGGTCTAGATTGGTAGTCAGCAAAATTTCTGAGCTGATGACTTTTCAATTGTTTAGATAAAAGAAATATTGTGAATTAGATACTAACTTAGATACCAACAATGAAAAGACTATATCCCACAAGGCACTCAGTAATTCATATTCTGAGTAACAAGGCAAAGAACTGGTAGATATTGTTGTCCTTGGATCTGGTCTCTTTGGATGCAGAATGAACTGCTTTCTCACAATAAGACCCCAGCTCATGGAATCCCATTAATTCTAATTTAATTATAACATCATGATATTTACTACTTATGGTCAAACATCATATTTCCTTGCAAGCTGCTTCAGGGGATTTGAGAGCTGTATGGAGACGACAACTGGAGCCTACATAACAACGATTCTTTATCAGTTCTTATTTGGACAGCTCAAAGGCTTTCTCTTCCTTTTATATATTTCAAGGAATAGCCCTACTTGTTAAATATACACAGCAGTTTGGGATATTTTAGCATTTTCTTCCATCTTCCTTACGAATGGTTTGCACGGAAAGGAAATGGACAGACATGATGAATTGCAGAGAAGCATCTCAGTCAGATCACCTGAAACGTGAGCTTGCAATTGCACTGCTCATGGTCAGGTAAAACTGCAGGTCCGTAAAACTGCTGCTGGTGGAACCACTTTCATCCATAGTGTTTATGCACTGTACCTACTCCATGGATAAAGGCAGACATAGCCTACAAAGTTGTTTAGATTAATTTTGCAAGAGTATAGGCAAATGCACACAAAGGTGTAGACAATAGAACAAAATAACAATATTGAGGAATTACTAGAACGAGAACTGCAGGTGTCAGACCTCATAAATGCATCAGTAGCAACTGTCCACAAGCATGTTAGTAAAGATAAAAGACAGAAAGGAATTTTAAAAGGTCATAAGCACTCAGGGATCTTGAGATGGATTTATTCTTTAGTCTCATATACTGCTAGTCTGGATTACTCTGGAATCAACTAGCAAAAGTGTGGTAATAGGAGTCATGCCAGCAACAGAAGGAATGTTCGTTAGGTGTCTCACTCTCACTGGGAGAAAGTGTTGGTCTTTCACTGATGCTGCTCACATCACTTGGAGAAACAGGACTGCATTTCAGCATTCATGCATTTCCGCTCACGCGCACATTCTTCTCCATCAATCATGCTGCCGACCCAAAAACTTTGCTCCTCTGGTACATAACGCGAAGCAAAATCGGGGCTACCTCCAAGGAGAAGTCTAACCACAGAATAACATCAACACGTAAAATAAACCTCTGTGTATTCTAGCAGTCCAATACCACTTTTCTGTCATGTGTTGCAAGGTGTTTCATGAAGCAGCTAGCCATTGCACGCTATCAGTACAGCAGTGCAGCACAATCAATGTGAGTTTGCACGTGCCCCTCGCTGTCCGTTAATTACGAACATCCCTGACGTGACTAAAGGTTAAAGAGCGGCCGTGCAACACCTGTAGTCCAGCTAATCCAGCCTAATATCGAACTTGACCTTGGAACTTTGCTCCAATGTGACAATCTTTACGGCACCTGGTATGCAGTGACTGGATGTGTAACGACGTGTTTCTACACACACCTCGTTTCTGTGGGATGAACCTCGTGAAAAAGCAGCGGAGATCACGACTTTGGTGTCTTCCAAAGGAGTTGAAAGCTCCAAACTCTCCATTGGTGCCCTGCAACAGGTCAGGAAGAGAAGCAGTAATACCTGAAAGCTGGCATGAATTTTCGAAAAGCAGGTTTTTTTTCTTCAGGATTGTTTTAATTCCCTTCTCACTTTGGCCACGCAGTTCAGCGCGGGCACCGAAAGGAGCACGCTGTGCCCCAGCGCATCGCTCCTCGAACGCAGCGCTCGGACGGTAAATCTCACCAGTTTGCAAGCTGCTCCTTGCTCATTCTTGAGGTGATACCACACCTCCCCACTACAAACCAGCAGCTCTCCCCTGCACGTTAAGCTGCGCGCCGGGGGCGCGCCGGGGCGCCGCTCACCTCAGGCGCTGCGCTGCCGCTGCGCGCTCGCTCCGTCCGCCGTCCCCGCCTTCCTCTGCGCCCGCCCGCGCCTGCCCCCGCTCCGACAGCGCAGCGCGTCTGCCCGCACTAACGCCCCTTCCTTCCCTGCCTGCTGCCCGCGGCCGTTTTCCAGCCGCCGCCCGTCCGCTGCCACCCGCGCAGGGGCCGCTGCCCGCTCCGCGCCCCTCGGGCGGCCGCGTCTCCTCAGGCGGCGGCGGGAGACGCTGCGCGCGGCGCGCAGCAGCGCGCGGCCCCACCCTCGCGGGGAGGGGAGGGCCGGGCCGGGCCGGGGCGGGAGCGAGCGCGGGGCAGCGGCGCGGAGCGGCCGGCGGCGGAGGGGCCATGGCGGACCACGAGGCGGGGATGGCGGTGAAAGGCCAGCGGGCGCGAGGTGACCGCGGCCGGGGGGAGCTGGGGGCGGCGGGGGGGGGGGGTCCCGGGGGCTCCGAGCGCCTTCCTGCCGTTTTTAGGTTTTTCTTGTTATTTTCTTTAGTCGCAGAGGAAAGTTGGCAGACCCTTCTCCAAAGTTAATCCCGCGGAAGGAGCGAGGAGCCGTTTCGCTTCGCCTCCAGCCGCCACGCAGCTCCCCCGGGGCGGAGCCCTCCCCCCCCGGGGGCTCCGCGGACCCTCCGCGGCTGCGGGCGGCGGGGCGCGTTGCGCGGCGGGGCCGCGGGTGGCCGCCTGGCATCTCTTCGGAAACGGCGTGCGGGAGGGTGGCACAGCATCGCTGAGAGCTGATCCCACCTGCAGAACTTGTGTTCTTTGGGTTCAAAAAACCTTTTTTTTGTTGTTTTTCTCGGTGTGTCGCGTTTTTCCGTACCGTAACTCGCGTCACCGAGGGGAAATCTGAGCAAATAATTACGAGCAGAGTCAACAGGAGTCACCCCTGAGGCGTTGCACCGGTAAATGGGAACAAAAAGAATTTGGTATCCGATTGTTTGCACCGCTCGTGCTTTTCACGTGAGCAAAACGTTAGATAGATGTGACGGGAGGGAATAATAAAAATCTGTTCTGTTTCCTCAAAGTGGGGCGGTGAGGTTGTAGTTAACTCTTCCCATGTGCTGTGTGAGACAAAAACTTCCTATTCTCTGCCACTTCCATGTTCCGTCTTACTGGGAAGGCAGGAGTTAGCGCTGAGACCCACCATCAGTGAAAAAGAGAACTGGAAACTCCAACATTGGTTCCCCTTTATTTTGCTGACTTCTGTGACTTTGGTCCAATATTGTGGATGTAAATTTGTACTAATTGTACTATTAGTTGCTGTTCCTCGTTTTTAAGGTCAGCGATATCTAATGACTGATCTGTCTCACTTCCCTCTTTCTCCAGGGCGTGCGCTGCTCATGCCGAGTTCAACTGTAGGCACCGTAAAATGCTTACTCATGTATCCAGAATTGTTAAAATCCATGGGTATTTTTCAAAATCACTTTGTAATAAAATGGGTTCTACTTAAAATAACTGTTAGGGTGAAGACTTGGAGACTTACGTCTTATAACTGGCCAGTTTTGTTGTACAAATTGAATTGTAGTTGTGTTTGGTGAATACGGAAAGCAATTCATTATATAATTCCAGGTAGAACTAAATTCAAACTTCTAGATTCTTTAATGCATTTTATTTCCAAGCAAGCTGCTGAATGCAGTCCCTTAGATAACAGGGCTCCAGTCCTTTAAGTATTTGTGGCATTGACCAAGTTAGGATAACATTTGCAGCACTGTAAGGGGGTATTTCACAGTTCAGCAAAAACGGGAAGTGTCGTCCTGAAGCAATGTTCTTCCATCTGAACATGAGAATTGGGTTTGCCTAAGCTTCGTGGATGCTTCCTGGCATTTCATGCTTTGGCTTTTTAAAGGAGGGAGTGAGAAAGATTAATTTCAGTATCTCCACAGTAGGAATGTGATGGTTGTGAGTACTCGGTTTCACTCTGGGATATCCCCACTTGGCAATGGGCTCCTGGCAGACTGGTAGGAGTCTTAGCTGGCAGGATGAGAAACTTCCTGTGGCTTTATGAACGCTTCCCAGCACGTCTACATTTTATCGTGGTGCCTTGCTTTTTTAGCTGTGCAGTATTTGAAACCACGAGCTCTTGTTACTTGCTGGTTCTGGAAATACCTTCAGTTGGTGTCATTTTGTGACAGAGAACTATCGTGTTTGTCCTCTAAGCACAAGGAGTTTTTGGCCAAGACGATTCCCAGGTGCAGCAGTTGTGAGAATTGTGGTTTTCTCAGATCTGCACCTACGACAGCTGGAATGTAAACCAAATTCTAAATGTTCTGTCACTAGAGTGGATAAGCCATGGGGTATTTGCATTGTGCTCGTTCAGCAAGCGTTGCTCTGACTTCCCTAGCTGATAAAAGAACAGGATTTCTACTGCTGCCTATTGGTCCCTCTGCTAGAGAAAACTGGGGAAGATGGGGACGTCTGAGAGTCTGTACTTCAATGTTAACATAGTTAATTCTGCATAAATGTTACTTGGACCATATTCTGCCCTCAGCTATCTTGCACAACTTCTAGAGACTAGAGAAAATGAAAGCAGCATTAGGCTTTTAATTTGGCTTCTGATCTCAACCGAGTGAGTTTGCCCAAAGGCGTAGTGCTACCAGTGGCTTATTTAAAAGAATATTCAAATAAGTATCACTGTAGGCACTTTGTTTAACAGGCAGTCTTGGTTTTAAAAATCTGAAAATTTCTGCTCTTTTCTTGCAGATGACTCTAATACTACTGGCCTTGGTGTGTGTGGATGGCTCCTGGTGATCACTGCACTTTTTTTCACCATTTTTACATTTCCTTTATCAATCTGGATGTGCATAAGGGTAAAATTGTTCACTGCTAAGTTGGATTAAAACTTTAAGTGCAGGTGCTTCCTAGTGGTTATTATTGTTCTCTGTTTTATTTATTTGGTTTTAATGTAACTGTATTCTTTCTTGAACTATAGCACACAGTATATAACAGACTCCAACATTTCAGTGCATTAATCTTCAAATAAAAAAAAAAAAGTGCTATTACAGTATTTAGTCAAAACAATTTTTGCATTGACATCTTTACCGCATCTACCCAGTTGTCATTAGTATATAAGCTAGTTTGGAAGATCAGAATAATTGCAAGAACACATAATTACTCTTGGAGGACTGATATTGTAATGTTTCAGTTTTTTTAAGGAGGTCTCTCGCTATGTATGTGTGTAAATATGAAGTGTGTAAATATAAATACATAAGTGTGTACATGTATGTGACAGATGTGTAGCGACTGTCATCTGTGATCACTTTGAGCTTGATGTTTTCCAATTTCCAGACAGGAGGAAATAACTCCTGCTTTGTTTTGGCTCATACACCGCAGAGACTTAGAGCTGGAAAAATTGCTGCTGGCTCACGTACGCTGCACTTTGTTTTGTTGTTGCCATATTCCTGACGGCTGTTTGTAGTGCGTGGTCCTGCCAAGGTAACACGCTTCTGCTTCTGCTGGTGATAGATGGTGCCACAGTCGGAATAATATTTCTTGTGGAATATTGTCCTGATTGTTCCTTTTGCTGTTTGCTTTTTGACAATAAAGTTTAGGCTAAAATTCTCAAAAGCAGCCAGTATAGAAATGTAATGTTACATTTGAGACTCAAGACTGTCTTAGACCAGAGTTTGGAATAGTTTGGAATCCATTGTACTTCTGGAAAGCCTTGCATGACATTCAGCTATTTATTGCAGGTTATAAAGGAATACGAGCGAGCCATCATATTCAGACTTGGACACCTCTTAAGAGGGGGAGCAAAGGGGCCAGGTATGTCCTGGACAGCATTCTTAATATTTGTTCTAAGTCATCGGCAAAATAATAGTTGTCTGGAGACACTGTGTTAGACTGGCGAATGGATTTCTCAAGAATTTTGTAATTTCCAGGAGGAGGATGTGTTACTTCCTATGGAGAAGGTGGTAAACTAATCACATGTGAGCCTTACCCAGATCTCCTTAGCTAATGCATGGCCTTCAGGTAGAATGGAAAGCATGGAATGTAAAGGGAGGAATAACAGCACCAAATGTGCCATTTTACAAAAGAAGTGTAGTATGTCAGTGAAAATCGACATGGTCTGAAAGCCTCGATGTTCTTCAAAAGAAATAGAAGCAATTGTTTAATTGTTTTGAAAAGTTTCCCGTATGTATTAGAAATTCTGATGAGATCTGAATGAATCTTATTTTCAGCTGTTGCTCCTGCTGCTCAAAGGGACAGAAAGGGGCAATAGCTTCTTCCTTCATTTTCATCCAGGTTTTGCAACACTTCCACATTGCTGTAAAGTTGAGGAATTACAGTAATCCGCCAGAACAAAAGGCAGTTGATAGTTTCTGCTTACCAGAGTTAGGCCCCACAAGTAACTATGTGGAACAGATTTTCAAAAGTAGCTGTTAACAGTTCTTTTATTTTTTTTTTTCCAAACGTTAAAGATCTCTGAACAAGTTAGACCTGAATAAATTGAAGTTTCTCAGCATACTTTTTAGAAAATCTTATCGTGGCTTCAAAGCCACCAACGAACATGCTGCTGAGCTTGTTACAGAGGGCGGTACAGCTACAGTGGTTGGATTGAAGCTTATTTCAGTAGCAAGTTCATCTGTTTTAATGACCTGTTTTCACATCTTCTTGAATGGATTTTTTGTACAGGTTTGATTTTTGTCCTGCCCTGCGTAGACAGCTTCATCAAAGTTGATATGAGGACTGTCTCTTTCGATATTCCTCCCCAAGAGGTGAGTTTGCACTTTCCTTTCTATCTGCTAAAGCGTTCGCAGAATTTTTTGCACTTTGTCTTTCCTTTTCCCCTCTCAGTATTTGGCAGCATGTAGTTTTAATGTAGATTTCTTCTGCAGGTTCAATATATCATGAAGAACACGTATATCCTTTAGTAATACCATTCCATAAGAGAAGATCCTTGAAATAAGGCAATTATGCTGTCCTCTAAGGACCAAACAAGATAACGTAATACTGCCTACGAGCTGGAATGGGAGGGGTTTGGACTGAAGGCTGCTGGACTTCATGCAACATTCTCTAATTGTTTCTGTGAGATCTGGAAGATTTCCAGAAGCAGCAGTGATCTTTCCTATGCCAACTTATCTAGATGTACAAACTAGCTAAAATAACGAGATTAAATTATTCTGTACATCAGATGCTATTACCAGCAACTCAGGGTAATGGTCCACTCCCTTACGTGAGTTTTGTGGCTGCGTTGCTTCTGTGTCCTGCTGTGCACTGGAACGTTATGCAGATGTACTGCACCTAATGTCATCTGATGTCTGTCAGTCCAAAGGTCCTAAAGAACAAAAAAATTACTTTTATTTCTAGTCTGTTTTTCTTAGGACATCTTAATTTTTAGAGAATGTCTCCACAGCGTCAAGTTCACTGAACTCAGTGGTGCCAACTCAGTGGATGACAAAAGAATAAAAACCGAGTAGCCTTCTAAAAAGAAGTTAGTGAACAACTGTATGTTGATTTTAACTGTATCTCTCTTGTATCTGGTGTATTTTGCAAGACAAAGATGCTTGATGAAACCTGTCTGGTGCATCTGTTTCCTGCCATATTTGCCAGTCAGCTTATTGCTCATCGTTAGTTGTACATTTAGACAAATGGCAACTGTCATGGTGTAATCCAAAGGGTAATTGGTAGAAACCTAATCACTGGCAGGGAAAATGTGCTTGCAGCTGCTGATGTGCCATTAGTGAAGCCATCAGTTCTACCGTTTTTCTTTTGGCTTGATTAAATTATGCTGATGGCTTTAGGTTTGTTTGTGTTCCGTAGGTGAAAGTACAAATACATTTTTATTTGTACAAAATTATTTTTGTGCATGCTGCTCATTCTTTGTTTATCTTACACTGTTGTGAAAAGCCTGCTGAAATAGGTAGACTGGGGAAGGACTGAGCAGGTAAGTCTTGGAGGTTAACTAACTCACGTGTCCCTCTCATCAAATAACATAATAGTAGTTGTCTAACATGGAATTAGGACACCTCTTTTCATGGTCGTGCAGCATATTTCAATCTCTTTTTAACTTAACTTTAAAATATCATTAATATTAACACCTCTTTCTGGTGTTCCTTCTTCTAAACCTTCAAGAATATCTGTCTTTATCTTTGCAAGTACATCTTTTGCTTAACATACAAGTGTTACATTCCACTTGAATCTAGCTCTAAGGATTTTCACAAATTGGATTTTCTAGGCAGCTCGCCTAGAAATCACCACATACTCATGTAGCAGCACAAGATGGCGTTTCAATCAGAAGTGCCTCCAAGAAGGACAACGAACTGCTAGATAATAACAGAGATACTTTTATGTAAATGTTGAAGCAAGGCTGACACCCGTGCAGCTGAAATACATCAGGCTGTTGGGACAGGCAAAACCCATTTTGTAAGCAGCTGGACATATCTGAGTGAAACCTTCCAGACTTTTCTGAAGTATCTCACAGGCACGGCTCTCCCTTTCTCCTCATTAAATACTGACATCTTTTTCACAAAGTTTCTGCCAGGCTATGAAGTAACTTACACAGCCACTGCTGTGCTGGAGTCTCGGCATTGGCCATTCCTGGGTTATGGAATGAGCAGGAATGGAGAATGGCCTTCAGCTCCAGTCACACCTGCAGTATGGGAAACTCTGGTTTGTCACGTTTGTTTGAAAGTGCAGCTGAAATAACACTCCCTCTTCCTTCTCCTGCTTTTTATTTAGGTTGCCCGTTTTGCCTTGTTTTATAAACTGACGCACCTGCAGAGTTGTGTCTTGCTACATCAATAGGGTGAAATCCAAATGTCTCTTCTCTGTGCAATGATACTCATCATTAGCCATTTTCCTCTGTACAGAAACATCAAATGAGCATGAAAACATCAAATTCTCGTAAATTTTTCCCGTGTGTGCTATTAACTAGAGCACTTTAACCCGTTTTGAACGTAGTGGGTCCATATTCCCATCTCTGCTTTGAGGATTAGTGTTCTTGGAGCCTTTTCCATCACCTCAGCCCTTCGTTACGATCCCTCTTGCATTCCTGGACAGTCAGTCTGCCACTTACACATCCATTACTATAAACCTCACCAAAATACAGTGGGGGCACCTACCTGGTCATGGTAATGTTGCTTGTTTCAGAAAACAGGTGAAAAGAGCGTATGTATTTTGGTGTAAATTATTTCTGATTTATTTTTTTCCTGTCATTTGTATGAATTGCAGCTCTCTCTGTGGATTTGAAGAAGTGAGTTAGAAATAACATTATAGCAAAGCTAACAATTTATTTTTCAATCAGAAGTGTTCTAATCCCATAGTTTTGGCTTCGCAGACTGTACTGGGAGGTTTGTGCATCTGTACATAGACATGTTCATGTGCAGCATACGTAGAATCATAGAATCATGGAATGGTCAGGGCTGGAAGGGACCTTCAAAGGTCATCTAGTCCAACCCCCCTGCAAGGAACAGGGGTATCTCCAACTAGATCAGGTTGCTCAGGGCCTCGTCCAACCTGGCCTTGAACGTCTCCAGGGATGGAGCATCCACCACCTCTCTGGGCAACCTGTTCCAGTGTACAAGGCCTTTTGTTTTCAAACAGTTGCTTTACTCTGGAAAAACCAGGAGTCTGTCTAGTAAAACAAATATGTAATTACCATTATATTAACAAATATATGCTTAATTATTATATGTTTTCCCCATTGCTGTTTAGATCTTGACCAAGGACTCTGTGACAGTTAATGTAGACGGAGTGGTCTACTACAGAGTTCAGAACGCCGCCCTTGCTGTGGCAAATATCACAAATGCTGACTCAGCCACCCGCCTGTTGGCGCAGACTACTTTGAGGAACGTTCTGGGGACCAAAAGCCTTTCTGAGATCCTCTCGGATCGTGAAGAAATTGCACACAGCATGCAGGTACGAGCACCTTCACCTGAGCAATCCCATCAAACGAGCAGTTAAGCAGCAATCCCAGGGATATACCGTGCAGGTCAGGATTTATTTTACCTTCGAAGTGATAAGCCGAGTTGTGACTTGGAGCTTTAGGCAAAACCCTCTCAAGAACTCTTGGGATGGCGGTTTGTGTAACAAAAATAAGTGAGTAAAGAGAAATGGACCAGTGGGGCTAGCAAGTGGGAACAAGAGATAGAGGAGAGGAGGACTTCCCTGGATCGTTCTGTCGATACTCTGCTGCTGAAGGAAATTCCTTCCACGTATTAATCAAGCTGTGGAGTTTTTCTGTTAGTTTTCAACAGCTACGCTTAAATAATGATCAAATCATAATACAAAAGCCCTTAAAGTCCAAGAATTGTGAGATAATTCATTTGGTTTATTGGTCATTCTTCAAAATTGGACAAATTTGCAGCCATTTGCAGCTAACTTAATTGTCCTGCCTTCTGTAGGCCACACTCGATGACGCAACAGATGACTGGGGCATAAAGGTGGAACGTGTGGAGATCAAGGATGTGAAATTACCCGTCCAGCTGCAGAGAGCAATGGCTGCAGAGGCAGAAGCTGCCCGGGAGGCGAGAGCTAAGGTAATAACATCAACATGAGGGTGTGGATTGTTTTTTTCTTCCCTCTTAATGAATAATTTAATGTGGTGATGTAGAGAATGCAGAATCTCAGCCAGATTGTATGGTAGCAAATAGGAGTACAGGGCAGGATTTTTGTGGATTTGTGTCTGGGTGCTTGGTCTATTTCATCTCGGATCATGCAGGTGAAATTTCCTTCAAAAATGCAGAATGTTGGTTTCTTACCACACTCCCCAAAGCGAAACGTGAGCAGAACAATTCTGAGGTTATTAGCTGGACCCTGCTGTGAATTAGAAGCCAAACTTACTTCCAGCTTTTTCCTGACTAGCCTTGATTTTAGGCAAGTCCTTTTGTTTTCTGTTTGTTACTTCATATGAGAAATAAACCAGCTGTGATACTTAGTTTTGTCACCCTTAAGCTGACCAGGGATCAGCTTGGTCTTGACATCTTACTCGTTTCTGAGGTGGGGGAAGGTGATACTAAATATTGAATTTTAGAGTAAAAATCCTCAGGGGCAGTTAGAACTTTCCTTTTCTAGGACTAGACCAGTTAGTTTTTTCCCTTAGTGTCCTGTGCCCTGCAGTTTGTTTCCTGGGGTTGTTTGTTAATCCTGTTTTGAAAACCTGTTTTGCCCTCCACAGATGCAACTGTAGAGTGTTTTTAAAAAATGACCAAGCTGTCCAAAAAAACCTTTTATGGTAGACTAAGCTGATAGATGAGGGTTTCTGGTAGATGTTAGTGGTCTATTGAGCTGCCTGCTTGTAGAAAAATGGAACTTGCATTCTAAATACTAAAAATTGGTCTTGGAAAAGGGAGGTTTACTACAGTTCATCCGATGCCATGAAAATTACATCTAACGATGTTCATCTCACACATGTGAGTGATTTTGAGGCACATATATGTGATTTTCATATTCACCACTTAATTAGGAGTCTCTCTTTAACTTATCTTTAGGTTCTAATGCAAAAATTCGGGGTTTATTTTCACGAGAAATAAATGCCAAACTGAATTTCATTAGCCTTTGGAGCTGGCAATTACTGAAGTTGGTGGTGCACCTAGGAAAAGATCTTCAAGCCTACATTAGCGCTCCAAGTATTAACTTCTACTTTTTTTTTAAGCTTAATTACTTTGTGATTATTTTATTATTATTATTTATTCTGACATTTAAAAGAATATGTGCCCTTACAGTAGAACTCTGAAGGGGAATATGCACTTGCCTGTGCTCACACATACGTCAATTACCTCACCAATAACTTTTCTGTTAAAACAGTGCCATCCTCTAACCCAGCCATCCTTTACACTCAGAAAATATTTATATTGTCCCAACACAGAAATGCCCTGCTTGCAGAGAAATGCATGACCACAAATCTGTCCCTAATGAGCTCATAATTAAAAAGAATGAGGGAATAAAAAGATATTTCTCCAGCAAGAAACATGCCGTTCACTGCCAAGCCCTTGTAGAGACAAAAAAATACAGCTTTAAGTAAAAAATATTTTCACATACACGTGGGGAGCACCTTCTGGTTTTGAGAGGCAGCGCGGAAAGAAACACAAAAGAAGTTTTTGAAAATAGAACAAATTCACCCTTTGCCTTTTCAAGACACGATGCCAGCTTTGGTGATCTGGCATCCTGATAGCGCAGGGCAGGAAAACAGGCGTGCGGAGCCCTGAACTGAGCAAGAGAGAAGGCAGAAGTGGCAGAAGAACATGGTGAGAGGTCCCTCAGTCGAAGCGACGAGCGGTGTCTTTGCTTTATGACTTAAAGCTGAAGTCGTCCTACAGACTTCTAGTTTATTACCGTGCCAGAATTAATTCAAAGTAATCAATTTTGCTTCCGCAGGTAATTGCAGCTGAGGGTGAAATGAATGCTTCCAGGGCCCTGAAAGAAGCATCCATGGTTATTACGGAGTCCCCTGCTGCTCTTCAGCTTCGCTATTTGCAGACCTTGACCACCATTGCTGCAGAAAAGAACTCCACCATCGTCTTCCCGTTGCCCATAAATCTGCTTCAGGGCATTGTAGGTGCAAATCAGTAGGTAGAGTGGGAGGAGAGAGTTTGGGGTGGGATTTTTTGCTACAGCGGATGTTTGCAACACTGAATTCCCTATATGTTGTAGCTTATGGCCCTGTTAACAAAGTGGATTTTCTAGGGAAAGTTGTCTGTTATACTAATTGTGTTATAAAAATTATATGTAATGTTTGTGAATATGGACAACAAAAATGACTTAAAATTGAAAACCTCTCAAAAAGAGTATAAGCAGATTGTGATCTTAAATAAGTATGTGTCCATACTATCCTGCATGGGACACCTTTAATCTACAACCTCCCATTTTCAAATAGTATATAAAACCATTTGTGGTGAAGATGAGATGATCCAACATTTGGGAAGAGAAGTATTCCTTTTAATAAATGGGTCTGTAGCCCTGCAAGGGAAGTGGAACAGCCCTAATGTGTTCTCTTGGAGCGTAGCTGTACGTGAAGTCATCGGATTGCTGTCATGTGGATTGGTTCTCTAGCTTAGACAAAGAGGAGGAATGGAAGTTGGTGACAGGAGTGAGAATTCTGTACTGGGCACTTCTGAAAATCAGACTCATACTCCCTAATATAGTACCCCATTCATGAGAAACAGCTATTGGCCAAGGTTACTGAGGTGGAACTTTCCATCTCTTCTGCCACACAGAGATGGCACAAACATGCCGTAGTTATGGATACAATATGCTGCAGCCACCGATGGGCTGGTCGGTTGTTACCATGGTGTGCCTGTATAGATTTATGCTTCTTTAAAGCACTAAAAAGCTGCTGGGTCTGCCTTTATCTGTCTCTCTTAAACCTGATTTTAAAAAGCCCAAGTACTGACTCTTGCATTTTATCCAAGTCTTCCCTAGGAAGTAAGATCTCTGTAATTAGTGGGAGGTGGTGATGTTTAAAAAAAAGATGAGGTACTGTTTCTGTATGTGTTCTAACAATGACTGATTTACTCGCTGATGCTGCTTCTGAGCAGACCTGGAGTATGTGTCGTGACGCTAAGGACTTAATACCAAAAGCATGTAAGCTTCAGTTCACGTAGTCTTTAGCTGTCTGTTAAACTGTATTTGTGTTTTGCACCTGCTTAGTAGATGTAATTACAGATTAAAATGAGAAGAATTAGAGTCTGCACAGGGGGAGGCTCTTTAGGCTGCTGCCATCGCCAAGTCTGGCGTCTGGTCTTTAATTATTGGGAGGTGGCAATGAAAATGAAAAGCCAAGCCCCATGATATATGTGCCCTTCTCACGCTGGCCAGCATAAAGCTCCAAGTTGTTTATTACCACCTTTCTGCCACGGTCAGTTCTGTATTTACAGGTATTTTAGTAAGGGCAAGGACTGTTTACCTGTGCCTTTGTCACTGTTAGGAAAAGATGCCTGAGCACCGCTGGGGCTTGAGCCAGTTGGTGCTGCAGCTCTTCTGCCTGTTTGCTGAGAACTTTTTTTTTTTCTCTGCATCATAAATGCAGTTTCCCAGTCTGCCTGTGTTTGTCAGCACTTCATTTAAAGCTGAGCTTGACTTTGTGCTGGGAGAGGCGAGGAGAAATACAGTTAACAAAGATGTAATAATTAGCATTACTGTGCTCATGCACTTGAAGTAGGCAACTGAGTAACTGCACAGCTTGAGGTTAATCCGTGGGGAAGATGAGAGCATCGGTAACTCCCACTGTTGCTGCTGTAGATGGCCCCCCTTGTGAATTCTTGTTGACACCAGGAGCACGCTTTTTGCCCTCATCCTGAATAAAAAAACATGCTGTTTACTAATGAGTGACTTTCTGAAAGAGTAGAGTACTGTTTAATTTATCAAGGTCTTAAATGCTAATAATTCTGGCAAGGGGAAAGCAAAACAGTCCCAAAACCCCAAAAATGATTTCTGTAACCACTCAGTAAAGTCCACGTGCAAAAGATGGCACAAAGAAGGTTTCGTTTTCTAAGGTGTATTTGTTTCAAGCAAGTTCAAACATGGGATCTACAGGTGCTGTTTAATGTTTTCTTCTTCGTAACAAACCCCACCATTTCAATTCTTCACATATTCCATACAAGCTTTATTGTATTAAATATAATCAAAGCAAGGAGGAGGGTCGATGACTGGTCATGATTGTTTTCGGTAATTATTGCACAGCTAATTGGCTATTAACATCACTGCCTTGTTAACATGCATCCTGCAGGAGGAAGTAGCTCTTGAAGGCATTGAAGGCACTAAACTTGCTCCATTTAAAAAAAGAAAAAAACTCATTACTTAGACATCCACATCTGCCATCGCTCTCTGTAGGGGATCAACAGACCAGTAGTCATCATCCCAGCCCAGGAACCAGCCGGAGAAGGTCGGTGGCTCAAACCCTTGCTTAACCACTGTCACTGGAGTTCTCTTGTCTCGGCTGCTCGGGTCGGTTTCAATGTACCGCTTAGCTGAAGAGACACAAGCAGAAGGAAATCTCGTAGAGTACGAGTCTTACGGAGCGACAGCTGAAACAGCTTAATTGTAGCTAAATAGATGCTGGAGATACAACTTCAGATTGCTCATTTGAAAAAAACACCAAAACCAAAAGTTTCCACTCCATGGTTTTGTCTACACCTGTTAGAAGTCGCATTTGTTTGTAGTAAACTGGCACTAGGATTATAAAATGCTGTAACACAGTGGCAGCCTGTACCCACTTACCCACACAAGGGCACTTTTTCAGCGTTAGGGGTTGAGTCCAGTGTGCCTGAATACTACACCTCTTCATGCTGATCTTAGGGATCCTCCTGTCGTGACAGAGGTGATCTCTCTGACTGCTCACAACATTGAATTTTATGTTGTGATTAAGGCATGTTTCTCAGTATGTTAAATTGCCTGTTTTACCATCAGATAGTGGGAAAATAAAAGCGGTTAGTGCAGAGAGGAAAATGTGACATTACCAGATTTCAAAGCCTCAGTCTTTTCTTCTTCTTGGGCATCTTTCCCAATCCATACAAAGACCTAAAGATTAAAAAAACCCATATGAATTATTTCGGCAACAATCGATCTTTTTATGAGAGAAAGGACAAATTAGGCAAAGTCTCAGTGAACAGAGCATGACAGAGAACAGGCACGTGCTCGTGTTGGTGTGCCTGCATTGCTGACCTACGTGACTAAAGCTATCGGTAGGTAATGAGAAGCTTTTTCACTGCGTTTTATCTGCATGAATTCTAGATACATGAACAAATTATACACTAGCTTAATATCAGGAAAATGTAGCAGATGTTTGACTATTTTTACCTAAAACATACAAAATTCATCTCTAAGTTGCCTTTTGGCTGATTTATGCACAGTCTGTTATTGAAAGATAACAAAAAAATGTGTCAGTATCTTACACTGCTGAATCCTAACAATGGTTCACAGTCCTCTCCAGCTGGGACAAGGATGCTGCCCTTGAGAATTTTGCAGACTGGGGGAGCACAACGATACACAACAGCCTGTTTTCTTTAGCCCTTAAGTTAACCGAAGGAGTGGCAGGACACCAGCTCGAGTCTTCTCAAGTTTGGGGTGTAAGTTCTCTTCAGTGTCACTAGCAAGGGGATTTGTTCTCAGGCCTGAAGATGAAAGGACTCTCTAGTACAACACCACTTCTAGCTGTTGTAATCTGGGTCTCAATCCTAGAGCAAATTTGTACCTATTCTTCGCTTCCCCCCTCGCTAGGTAAATGTGACATACCTGATCCCATGTGTCAAGGAGCATAACATCATCTGTAGCAAGGTCATCCTGAGTCAGATCTCCAGGAACTTCTTCAATCTGGAAAACACAGAGTTAAAAGATGAGTACGTACTTCAAGCGCCGTTTTACCTTTACAGGAGAAATCCAGTTCACAGAGGTTCCAGTTTCACCTCGTTGTCAGTGAGATGCACCAAGTTAGACACTGACCACACACCTCAGGCTATGTCACAGAAGCGCTCAGATCACAGAACACAAAATCAGTCTCTGTCTACCAAGAGAAACTGTCCCACTCATGCCCAAGACCTGCAACGCTGCCTCTTTTTACTTGAAAGATTCATGAGTTAAAATCTGAGGAGTCTGAATCCTGTCCTCAACCAGGACAGGACCACTCTGATGCTTCAGAAGGTTGCTGTGCTGACACAACAGCGCAACAGAACCAGCTGCTGTCTCTGAAGAAAAATGGGGGCAATGCTTTCCTTCTGGAGGCAACGCTGCAAAGGAAGGTACGGTATAACGGCCTGTTGGTTGGCTCAGAGCAGCCTGGGACTGAGTTTCTCCCAGCTTCGTCAGATGGATGTTGAATTAATTGACTATCTTCTTAGATACTCACAGTGAAGCGTCCACTCTTGTTGGAGCATGCAAAAAGACGAGGGGGGTGAGCATCCATCTTCTTGTCCTTCAGCCGGGGAGAGGTACGGTAAGGAGCTTTTCCACCCAAAGCTGCCCAGAAATTATCTAAGAAAGAGAAAGAGATACTGATGTTTCATTTGTTGAGGGAAACCACAGCAGCAATATGGTTTGGGTGGGACTTGAAGCACTCTTCTACGTCAGAAGGTCCCAAAGGCCTATGAACGTAAACGTGCTGTTAATGAAGATACTGTGGAGAAGCCCCTCTGTGCCTGTGTCCATGTTACCTTGTTCTGAGAGACAAAAGAAAATAACCATGAAATAATCACTAAGAGCATGCAGCTATGCAGACATGATCTCAGACTCCACTGAGCCTCCCTCACCTGGCTCTCTGCCCTCAGAAACCTGCACTGGGCGAGCTCCCAGTGTCTTCAGCAGCTCTTGTGCTCCCGATTTCTCAGCGTCGCTGGCTCCTTGGCCAACCCAAAGGTAAGCGGCAGAGGGAGTTTTCAGGACAAAGGCATCATTGGAGTTCAGCTGACTGGCAGTAGGATCCAGCTGAAAAGGACGAACATCACACATCAGATGTGATCATCCTCTACACAGAGCCCACGATTTCAAAATAAAAATCAGTACCTATCATCGAATAAAATACAAATGAAACATCCCATACAAGCATGTAAGGTTGTAAGATATGTTCTATATTTGCCTGTATCTGAGTGATGAGTTAGACTTAATTCTATGAGAAGAGTAAATAGATGTGTGTTTCTGTAACCTGTCATCTACAGGTACATAGGACCAAGAATGCTGGGCTCTGTCATTTTGCCAGTCTTCACAGTTATGACAGGAGATTCTGCTGAGCCTGATCAATCACTCATGTAATTTCCTCTGTCCACAAGGACATGCCATCTCAAAGCCAAAAACTTAGGAAGTTGCTGCAGACACAAAACAGTGCTCTCGCCTCACCTGTAGCTACTGACCAGGATTTAGACTCCCTTTTGCTGTTGAACCAGGGGATTTCTGTGTGCATTCTCTTACAAAGGAGTAGGGCTCGTAACCTATGGCCGGGCACAAGTTCTACTTGCATATAGGGTATTTAGCACTTTCTGCCTTCAGCATTTTTGTCACACAGGCTTAGAACAAGTCAAAATGGCCAGATCCTAATGGTTTTCAACAGTGTTTGAAAAGTGCCATAGTATGCACAGTGCAGCACCCAGTGGGGACGTAAGAGAAAATGGCTTAAAAGTATTCAAGGTGATACGTATAAATAATTAGAAAATCACGATTATCACTACTTATCCATGGGAAAAGAGGACTCTTCTAACAGTCTGTAAAGTTTTCAAAGTGTGTCTCAGTTTAAATAAGAAAGCTCGATTTGGCCCTTGTTCTGTTCAAAGGGATCATGTTCCCATCACAGCCCATGCATACGACACGAAAGCTGACTCTTTCCACATACCTCTACTGCTCTGGTAGCTCCAGAGGTGCTGGATCGGACCTGGAACAGCCGTGTTTCTGCAGGTGCTGTCTGGCCTCCTTCCCTAGAGGTTCCACCCTTGTAAATAATCAAAGGCTTTCCACCAAACATACTCATCAGATGAGGTGGCTCTTTTCCTTGCACTACTCGTTTCTAGAGAAAAAGAAACTTGCTGTCAGTTTTAAGCTACTGCTAAAAAGTAGCACAAGAGATGCTAGAAATGGCCTTTACAACCATCTTTCCAGCTGGAATCTTCATGTAATACCTAGCTGGTCACAGGAGCTCAGCTGTTACCTCCCACCCAAAAACAGACCAGTGTTTAAACTGAGCTCTCAACTGCCATTTCATTTTAATTGAGGAGTGATCCACTGGCACAGAGGTAACAATTAACAGCCATAAAACCCTCCTGTCTCACACTGGCCATGTGCAAAGCTTTCTTGCATAGCACAGCTGGAGTGTAGGTTAGGCACACAGCCTCTGCGTAACACACCACAGCTGGAGGCTGCCACTACATGACTGGGCTTCTTCACTGCCAATTGGTGTCATCCAACTATATATATATATATAAAACTTATTCCCACAGTGTAGGGTTTTGGGGTATTTTTTTTTCCTTTGGCTGGTTGTGTTTGGTTTTTTTTACCTGCACAGGGCTGCCTCCCAGCTCCTCATCCAGCTGTACTGTGAGGAACGCAGAGGTTGCAATTTCATCTTGAGTGGAATCAGCACCCTGCCTGAAAGACAAGGCAAAACTGAGTTTTATTTTCAGCCCTTTTCCCCACACACACGCCTTACAGAGATCAAGAGGAGGTAAGGAAAACCGTTGTTACCAAACTTCTGCAGCACTTCATTCAACATGAAGGAGAAATTCATTTTCCTATATTGTAACTGATTACAGAGAGAGACAGGAATGCTTTCTAGATAATAAGCACAGATTCTTTAGCATCTTCATGCCCATCTCCTGTTATCTTTCTAGCAGCTAGTCTAAAAACATGCCTGTTGGTACTGTTATCAGGATCTGTACATGCAGCCCCTATACAGACCGTATCCTTTCTGCTATCACTTAGCTTTGCCTGTGTCCTCTCTGCTTGCTGATGAGCAGGAAGAAAACCACTGTGAGACTGCCAGCTGAAAAACTCCTCTTTAAGGGCACGTTCTGGGAACTGTAACAGTCACAAACCACCAGCTGAGGTGGCATGGTATCAAAAGTTAGTTATGGTGGTCTCAAAAGATGCAGAGACTCTGCAAAAAGAACTCGAGTTTAATCCAAAGAAGGGAGTAACTACTACTGGGAGGGGGAAGGGAAGAAAAAAATATGCTAGCACAGTAATTCCCCCCATTGCCCCACTTCAAACAAAACATCCCAGACCTCTGGTAGTATTTTGTTTGCAAAGGATGATTATCCAGGGTGAAATTTTATCCCCCAAGGATCCTCTGTAAGTGGGAACCAGCAGCGAACCATTTCTGAAGTGGACTCTCAGTCCCACATAGCCCCAGTGTTTCCTGACTTGCATCAGGAAAACTTTCTTACCAAGTGTAAATAATCTGTCCCTGTTTTCCAGCATGCTGGTAATCGTACAAGATAATATAGCTATCCCCTCCGTAGAACTGGCCGTACGTCGAAGGATTCACTGGAACTTTCTCTGAGCCTTCTATTCTCCAAATCTAGAAAAAAAGTAAGAGTAGAAATGGAAATTCCGAGTTGAACATGACAGCAGAATACAAAGCTCCTGTTCCATTTTCTTCCCAAATTCAGCCTCCCAGAACTTGCAGTCCTGCAGCCCCACCTGCTGGGAAAAGCCGCTGAAAGCCTGGCGTTCCACAGCCTGGAACCTTGTCCTGTTGGGAGCTCTCAAACCTTGACTGGATTCAGCCAGAACTGCTGAACCAATCGTGAATCAGACTACTAGCACTGCCAGCATTGACACCCGTTTTGTACCTGACATCATCGTTTCAATTTCTCAGTTAGATGGTCAGGAACAGAGCTTTTAGCCTTTACTGGGGACTTTCAAAAAGTCTAACATTGGCTAGGACCTCTGTGGGCTTTTGGACAGTACTCAGCCCTTCCAAGCCCACCTCCACCACTGCTCTATGTGCAAATGCACGCATCCAGGTGCATGGGATAGGTGCTCTGGGACAATCACCCATCACATATGCAACGGCAAAAGCTAGAATAACAGGGAGGAGGAGGAATGAGTAAGAAGCCTGGGTCCACACTGTTGGGTGAAGCACTACCCCCAGGGAAATTTTGGGGTTAAAATTAACAGCTCGTCTACATCACTTAGCTGCAGGGCTCTCAAGACCCTGCTGGTATTTCTGGTGTTAAAAATTCCCCCAGCATTTATGAAACTGCATTGCTGATGATTGTCAGGCCTCCATTTGTCTCACTGTTCTTGCACGAATACCATCAAGTAGCAAAGAAAATTCTGGAAACCTTCCCAAAGGGATTCTGACACTGCTCACCTGTTTCCTGCCAGAGCCATCATCCTCCATTCCATGCTGGGCAGCCATGGCCTTCGAGGTGTGCAGAGTGGCAGCATCGAAAGGCACCTTCTCGATCTTGGCAACGTGACCAGAAACATAAGCCTGCCCCAGTCCTTCTGTCTGGTCCTTGTCCCGCCAGTTCTTGAAGAATTGCTTAAACAAAGGTGTCTCACCACTCTCAGGGAGGACTTGGACCTGAAACAAATGAGTCAGCCCATCAGGAGCAGCCTCACCCCCCATCCCACACAGCTCCAGCTCTGGCTGCCCCTTGCTTCATGTCAGCCTTGGTACAACTCCTCTGAGATGACGGCAGTGAAATGCTCGGTGCCAAGACGCAGCGTTCCGAGCAATGTCAGGTCTCACCGACACCATAATTAGACACAGCAATCGATAGTACCTCCAGCTACTGCCAGACTGGGCAGATCTTTTCCAGGAGAAAAGACACATGAGAAACTATCTGTCTGCTGCTTGTGACCACCAGTTTGAAGGGATCTGTTTCTTTACAATATGGGTCTCAATATGCTGTGGGATGCAGAAGTCAGTCTCAGGTGAGTTCTGAGAAAGGCTGAAGGGATGTTAAGCCCTTAGAATCATCTCCCTAAGAACAAGAAGGGCAGGTTTATCTACGCCTTCTCTCTTTCACTCTTTGGAGAAGGTAATGGAAAAGGTAAAAAAGTATCTGAGAGGAAGAAATGTTAAATACTAGCTGTGTTGGGGTAAATGCTCTTTTAAGGACAATATCAGCCCAGGAACAACACTGCAGCATCTCCCTGCAGAAGGGCAGGTCACTCAAAACAGGAACTACTCGACTGCTAGTGACACTTCACATGAGCCAAGCTCTGGAGTCCATGGCCTGTGTGGCAGAACAGTAACCCCAGTGATGTCTGGGGGCTGGCCGTAGCTGGGCTGCACGTCCTTACCTGGGTATGTTTCGGATAACCCATCTTATCAATGAACTCGGAAGCTGTTTTCAGTGCTGCCTTCTTCTCTTCAGAGTTGGCGCTCTTGCCTTTAACAAAAATAGAGAGAAAAGAGGTCAAATTTTAAAAAGTTCTGCACACTCAGAGAAGAAACTTTCCCAGGTACCTTTTGTGACAGTAGAAGGGCCCAGCCTTCCAGCTACATGATGCAAAACAGCAAATGAAAATTGTTCCATCTCTTTTATGCCTTTTGTGACAGCAGAGAGAGCAAAATTGCCTTTCTACTTATGATATTAATTTAATTTTTTCTTCCTGGTTCCCAGCACTCTCCCTTTAATTCCCTACACTAAAATCCCTGCACCTCAGCACCTGACATTTCAGATGAGAGCACTTTTCTGAGATTGATAATGTGTGGGCTATTGTTTGTAACTTGCTAATGCTATCTGAACTTTTCTAAGGAACTACTGTACCTTTCCAAACAAAGATCTTTCCATCTGTGCCATGATCCAGAATGAAGCAGTCATCTGTATTCAGGGCTGCCTGGGAGAAGGGGTTCTCATCTGCCACCAGGGAAACTGCCATGTTCCCAGCCCCGTTGGAGACCTGTGATGACACAGCATGGAGATTAGATAAGGCATCGTCTGTTCCCCTCCAGCTTCGTGGCAACAGTCCAAAACTCAGGGAGTGGAAGGGAAATAAATGTGAATGCACTGGCTGCTTCACGTACTATTGTTTTTCAAACAGGGTAACTTTGACATAGCAACAGTATGACAAAAATGTAACGCTTAACTCTGAAGATTTCAAGTATTTCTAGCAAAGCAGATACTGCTGGGACCAAAGAAAAAATGATCCAAAATAATAAATATTCTTGGTGCACAAGCAGCCAAGAGATATCTTCTAAAGCAAACCAATTGCACTCAAGAACTGGAGGGGACAGTCCTGGTAACTGTGAATAGGCCTCCCTGTGTCAAGTGGGTTTAAAAGTCTGAGTTGCTGTACTTAACTAATGGATAATCTTTAAGGTCCCTTCTAACCCAAACCATTCTATCATTCTATGATAGAAGTCCACATTACAAACCATCTTGGCAGATATTCACCACGTCATTACCAGAGACTGCTGTAGAGAAGATTCCTCCCAAATAGTCTTGGATATTCTTCTACAGTTATACTAGCTGATGGAAAATGTTACTTTCCAAATCATTGCTTCCTCATCCTCACTGGATATAGAACAGGGTAGATCCTGGTTTCAGGCTCACTACTTCTAGTTCTTTCCTGTCATCTTCCTAACACAATGCCTGATAACACAAAAGAAAACTCCCTTTGTTTCACGTCTGCCTTTCCCTCAAAAATTCCTGGAGAGTCCCAGCTACCTCACTACAGTCAAAAGTGGTGATAAAGACAAGAGAAAGCATGTGACTACGCAGTGTAAGCAACCAAGGTTCATACATAAAACTTCATAAAAAGCTAACAGCAGAGTGAGGGCAGAAGCAGGACTCAGATAAGCTCCTCTATGCTATCCCAGCTCCATCTAATTGTGCAAAGATCACTCCATTATCCACAAGGTTATTTGTCAGTGTCCACCTGTTTCTTGTTACCTTATAGAGCTTCGCCAGCTTTCTATTTGCTGTATCAGTTTTGGTGTCATCAGAAGCTCCTGGTGGCAAACTGGGCTTTGGTCCCAGAACCTGTGAGGAAGAAAAAAATCACCAGCCAATTCAAGAAAATCTCTGTTCCCCAGATGCTCCAGCCACAAGAACAAGTAGAAGAAACTTCTAGATCAACAGCAGTGAAAATGTACTCTGATGTCTCAGTGATGTAGAGGACCAAGTCTGCATTGAATTGAGCGTTTATACCACTAACACTTCATATGCAAAGACACACACTACTGAGGCTGTCTACCCATCCCACCCATTCTTCCACACACCACCCTTCCCACCCCAGCACAGAGAAATGGACAAAGTGAATAACCTGAAGCATTTCCTCCCGCTCTGATCCCTCCTCTGAAACATAGACCTTGGCGCGACCATTCCGCTCATTGTCCCGAATCCCCTTGGCCAGCACAGTGGCCTTCAGCCGTTCTTGGCGGTTGCTGTTGGAGCCACACCACTGGAAGATGTTCTGGAGAAAAAGAGAAAGACCATGCAGCTGTCAGAGCATAACAAACTCCTCCTGAGACGAGACAGCTTGTATGGCTGGGACTGAAAGATGTTAAAAGACTGGCTAAATAGCGTTTCAGAATGCTCACCATTCCACAGAGTGGGGAAAAAAAATGTCCTTATAGTGAATTAATCAGACATCTGCTGCCGTTGAAAGTTTGCTACACCTGTCTTTTATACAGTACTTACACTGCCAAGGTCAAGGATGAAACAGTCGCCTGTGTTGAAGCTGTCCCAGGTCACAGGGACCTCTGTTGCTCGGACGGTTCGCCTGCCTTTGACCTGCAGGAGCCTCTGCACAGTTACTTCATTGGGAACCACATGTCTGAAGCCAGAAGACACGCCACCAGCCTAAGGGAAAATGAAGAAACAACAATTCACACTTGAGCTGTGGCTTCAGAAAACACGAAAATCCCACTGATTTGCTATCCATGAGCAGTTTTTGCCTCTCACAGGAAAGAGGGGGAGCAGCAGCTTGCAGAGAGAGCTAGTTTGCCCAGGCTGGGCTTTTGTACAGCATGTATCAATTGATACATCCCAGCTATCCATTCCCATAACGTCTGAGGGACACTGATACAACACAGTTGAGATCTCCAAATTTGTAGAAGATCACAATAAATTGAGATATTAACAGGATTTTGACTGGTGGAGTGAAGAGTATTTCCATGTTTATTATATTTCCTGCCTACCAAAAATTATCCCAACCTCAGGATTCACCTTCTCTGCTGATTAAGAGATACCTGGAATTACTTGTCAATGTAGGCCACAGGACTAATGTCAGTTATGTTCAAAAAATGCATAACCAAATTTAAATTCATGAAAACAACAAATGAGTGGGAAATAAGTGAAACAGAAAGACTAGGAAAGTCTTAGACATGAGGAAATGTAAGCACTTTGCAAACATTTGACCTGATATCACTTTCCTTGTGCCACTGGACTCCTAACAAACATAACCATTCTTGACTGCAAGTTTTTATTCTTCTATTCCACTTTACTGCAGTGGCATGGAGGAGTAATTCCCACTACTATTCATCTACTCTGCCAAAACATTACCATTACGTATGCTAAGGAGGTGGGCTAAGCACAGAAGGAGAGACTGGGAAGGTCAAACTGTTATGTAAGTGGGGAGAAATGAAATCTACTGGGTAGGCGTTTCCCACTAACTCAGACTGTTCTTTCTTAAATTCATTCCAGACGTCTTGGGACTGTTCTTTCCTCCGCTTCTCGAAGGAAAACAAAACTTCGATTCCTAAAATTTCCTGGGGCTTTGCTTGTGTATTATTAATTCAGCCAAAGCTTTCCCACTGGGATCTGCTGTTCTCCACCCTGTCAGTTCCGACTCATTGAAAACATCTGGTGAGAATGGTTTTTAAGCAACTGGGAAAAGGGGAATTCTCATGCTTCTGAGAACTGGGCAGTGGGCAGGATGCCATTCCTTGCAAACTTGATTCAGCCTGGTAGTACAAAGACCCAGTCATCACCTACCTTGTACTTGATGCCAGATTTGAAGTACCCCAGGAAAGTTGAAGACTCGTGGCCTTGGACTTCGCGGTGCTGAACAGCCTTCCCCTGAAGGTAGTCGTCCATCTGCACAGTGAATATGGCAGCTGCCCCACGCTCATCTTGGGAGCTTTCATCTCCTAAGAAATGCAAAGGCAACAACTGGGAGGGAAGGCAAGATTTCTGCCTCTACATTCAACTGTGCAGAAACACCAGGGAGAAAGCAGATTACTGGGAAGTTTAGTCTCCAGGAAGGTCTGCAGAACAGCCATTTCCAAACTTTTCTAATAAAGACCCCAAACAGCAGGATAAACTCTGTATTTTTCTGGCAGGCTCACAATACCATTGTAACTGCTGCAGCCCCATTGCTTCACAGCTGTCTCTTCGATAGGTATCATTCACTTTTCTTTTGCCATTTCACCCTGCCCTGGAAGGAAACTCGCTATGGAGCAAACACACAGACAGATGAATCTGCAGGAAGACGTTATCAAGCTTTATGAAGGCTGTAGATACTTGTGGGGCACCAGTTCCACAGCAGTTAGCCTCTCTGGAGCAATTCTGGTGTCAAAAACCTATTGACAGATGGCAGATATGACAAGCCACCATGCAAGTATCTTACACACCTTTAACTATGATATTGTTGGTCTCAGTTCTGCAAGATGTGGAGAAAGTTTTGCCATGTTACTCGGTGACATTTCCTGCAGAAGGCCAGTTAGGAGGTCGGAACTTCAGGGGGAAAAATCCCACTGATTGAGTCAGGAGGATAACAACCAACCTCCATCCTTCCAAATAGAAAGGACTTCAGCTGCCCCTTTCATCTGAGATCTTGTCTTCTCTGTGAGCCTCTGGAGAACAGGGACTTATTCTGATCTTATCTCGATCAGAAAAAGCTACTTCTAGGTAGAGAGATGGCTGTACCCATTATTGCAGAAACCATTTCAAATATTCAAGGTCAGCAGCACTATATGCACCCAAAATAGCATTCTCACTGTACTGCCAGATCTGGTTTTTATTTCCTTCGGTAACACCTACAGGACAAGGCCGGTGTAGGGAGAGGAATGGAGTTCACTTCGGGCTCCCCGTTCGGCAGGGGCACTCCCATCAGACTTACCTAACCAGAAATGCAAGTCGTACTGGAGGTTCCCACTCCGCTGTCTGATGGTGTTCAGCACCAGATAGGAATCTCCTGTGAAGAAGTCTCCATACAGATTTTTTGGCACTGGTACCAAATCAAATTTCTCGATCCTCCAAATCTGAAGGCCAGGTTCCTTCCCAGCCTTCGAAAACTCTGCGTGTTCCACCATGCTGACAGGCTGGAGGCGAGACAGAGAACGCTGTTCAACATGCACAGTACAGGGAGCACATGTTTACATCACACTGCTTCTGATCTCTTAACTATTGTTCCAGGCAACAAGTGGAAAGTTTCCATTTTTCACTGAATTTTGAAAGAAAAACAAAAAAGGGGGGCGGGGAATGTCTCTCAATTGATCACTGATAATTTTCACTTCCAATCAACTCTACTTCCTGGCTTACTCCTGACTTTGTCCTAGACTCTCTTTTCTCTGTTTTTCGTCTGCCTCTCCTGATTTTACTCTACATATTTTCTTCACTAATTTATAGCTTTTCAATATGGCACAGAAGTGAAAGATTAATCCCGTTGCTGACTATTCTTTTCTATAATGCTGCATGACGTTCAAGACTGTAGGAAATAAACTCCTTTCAACTGTACATGTTGTACCTCTTGCACAAACATTATTTACAGTTTTCCTAAAACCTGTGGGTTTTCATCCAGCTCTTTCTGAAAACGTGGTGAATATCATCAAAGAGTTAGATAACAAACAGGTTTCTTACATCTCTTCTGTTCTGACAGTACTTCTGTGTAACTGCTCCTTTATAGGAATTACACTCATATACACAACATCGTGTCCCAAGGACACTGCAATTTTGGTTTAATGTGTGTATTGTCGTACTAAAGCAAGGCATTAACAATATGCAAACCATTCTTTCAACAAAACATAACGAACACTTTTCTGTAACTATATTATAAATAATTCATTTTGGTAAGGCTGAAAGAAATAAAACATTTCTGTCATATTGGCAAAAGAAGTTTGTCCGTATATTACAGCATGCCTTTGAGTGGTATCAGGTAACAGGGAAGAAAAAATTAAAATGTTATATTAGAAGCATCCAGTATTTTGACAAAGAAGATAGTTCACAGTAGCCGATGGACAAAAGTACAGTACACTCAGCTTTCAAGGCAGAAATAAAGAATGTTATAAACCAGAAAGCAAAATAGCAAGTTAGCTACCGAAGTGATTCCTAAGCTGAAATCAGATATCAAACGAAGACAGAAAGCAATGAACTTTATCATCATGACTGCAGTCAGCCCGACTTCCTTTCTCCCAATTTCCCACTATAAATTGGACAAACTCCTTACAAAGAGTTAAAAGAGAGTGTGACTGGTATAAGCCATTGAGAAACAAAAGTTCTTCAATGTTTATTTATGATGTTAATCACTTACCACAGCTGAAAGCACAACAGCTGCTGTAACAACATATCCAAGCCCTGCAACAGACAAGGAGCTAACACAGTTCAGCTTCAGAGCCATTGTGCAAAAAATGGTGAGAAAAATAGAATTGAAGTCCTTTTTGCCCATTTCTAACAGAAATTTTCTGCAGAAGCTGTAGGGCTTCAGCTCCCTCCTCCTCCTGAGTCTACTGAGGATGAACAGCAGAAGCCAATCTTTTATCAGGGACAAACACATCCACCCCCTCTGCACTACAGGGGCGTAACACGTTTGTGCAAACAGCCCTCTCTGGAATTCTGGGACTCCTTCAGCCATTTACAGATGCTTAATCCCACCAGGCAACAACTCGAGACAAGATGTTATCCATTAGAGCCGACAGCGCAACTACGTTCAAACAAGCCAAATATCTAGTCATAAGGCCAACAGAAGAGGAAGAAATTAAGAGACATCAACAAGAGAGGCAACATTCTGTCAGCTCAAAACTGCAAATAAATGGAAAGTTGATGAGACACAGAGGAACAGAAAGGCTGTTCCAGATGGCTGCAGAGAAAGAGAGTTTGGAGATGAGAAGAACAGAGAAGCACTGAAAGGCCACAACTGAATAACCTGAGGATGGAGGGAATTCGCCTTTATCTCTCTGAACTTATCAGAGCAGCAAGATGCAAAATTCAGCATGTGTTTTGTGTGTCTTGTGCCTGAATGCAATCTCCACACAGGCTACTATCGGAGTAACACACTCCGGAGGGGTTTGAGATGGACCAATGTACTCCAGCTCACGTGTTAGCACAAGGGCATCAGTCGTCTGGTAGGTGACAGAACAAGAGCTAACCCCATAATTTCACAGCCAAATATCTCTGAAGGTGTAGCAAGCCCCTGCGACAAGAATATAACCGCCACCAAGCTTATACAGTTCAATGGAATTACAACACAGTCTGGGTGATCATGGCATACCAGTCTGCCACCAGTAAAGAGCCTGTGCTTCCAACCGTCTCACGCTTCAGCAAGCCAGTCTATCGCATTTTCCAAGCGTTTGCAGTAACTAAACCCTGCAGTAAACTTTCCATTGTGGCATCCCAGGAACAGAGCAGCCCCATGCTCTTCCCAGAGGGTGGAACGACTCCTGGAGGTGCAAGCAGCAGTGTCTGTGATATGGCATCTGCCAAACGCTGCCCAAGGGACGCGCAGAGACCTGCCTCCGGTACGTGGCCAGGAATCTGCTGGAAGGTCAAACAAGAATGCTGCGAGGAATGTAACTAATGCCTGCGAGTGGTTGTGCTGCTGGTTATTCTCTTAACGCCCCCAGAGGTGAATTACTGACCGTCTGGGGTTCCCACTTTCAGAACCTCTCAAAAGATGCTTAAATAAGGGGCCAAATCCTCTTACCCAAAAAAGTTCAACCCAAAACTTCCATGAGGGAAAGAGCAGACCCCACTTTGTGCTTTCTCTGTTCTCCATGAGAATATTTTCGTTCTCTCTCTCTCATAAGAACATTGTTTCCCTGTTGTCCAAGCTGATCCATTTTGTTTTGAAACGTCACCTTGGCAAACTCTGATTTAGTTAATGTACCCTTGAAAATATCACTGGAAATTATCAAAATCAAATAGGTAATAAAAACAATGTCTTAGTCTTGCTGGTATTTCTGATCTCTGTGAAGGAAGTTCAGAGTGTCAGAGGTCTAAGATCCAGTGAAAAAACTGTTGGAACCCTGACTGTGTACTGAGTCAGCTCTAGCGCTCCGAGGACGCCAGCTGTGAAAGGCTTCTGCAGCTGCAGCACACCCAAACCAAGACGACCGGATTGCATAACATCAGAAAGAGATGGGTCCCTTCCAAATGGAAATGTATAGTGCCACACTTGAGCAAACTTCACAGACTGAAGGCGAAAAGACCTAGGATAATCTTCTTTGGTAGCATCCCATTTTAGGATAAATTGTAATCTGCAGATATATGCTTATAAGCATCTATGACATTTTGGAAAAACAGTTTCTTTGGTCTCCTAATTGACTTGGCATATTATAAGTTTTGCCCTCAGTCCAAGCTTCTATTGCCAACGAGTTGCAGAATGTAAACACAGGCAAAAGAGGGCTACAATTAATAAATTGTTTATTATAGTGTTCTTTGGTAAAAATTAATCTGAAGGGAATGTCTGAAGGGAATAAGTGTAATATACTCCAACAGCTGGTATGGTTCATTACCGCTGTCAGCAAATGTTGCATCGTTAAATCAAGCCACAGAAATCTGTGCTCTGGACGTTTTGCTGAGGGTATATGCCAGATGAGTTTGCCAGGACTCTATCAAAAAGGATGTCCTGTTGGAGACATGGGAAAAAGGCAAATGTCAAGCTGATGTTAATGAAACTGTCCAGCTTAGTCACAGAGAAGGTGCTATGCCGAGCCAACGTCTTATGCAAAGGAAAGTTATTTAAGGAAAACAAGGAAAGGGCTTGGAATACAGGATTTCAGTGCAGACGGATCATTTAAATGACTCTTGGCTGCACAATGACAAAAACAAGAACTTAAGAAAAGAAGTCCAATGATTTGAGCAAGCGGTGGAAGACAACAACTTATTATGGTATCCAGATGTGCAGTTAACACAATCACTACAGGCCTAGCGGAGAATTCCACAGCACGGGGACTGGTCTACAGAAACAGTTACCAGGATAAACTCCCTATTTACCAAACACAAAATGCCAGACTTGGTATGTGAGGGAAGCTGACACCGTGCAAAAGCCAGCGTCCGGCTCACAGATCAATGGCAGAATTTAGAGATTGCTTCCTCACGGAAGTGTTAAATGATTTTCCTGAGGCTGGAAGCTGCTTGCTTCACAGGAAAGGCCAGAAAAGTCAGACAGACCAGCTAGTCTCTCTGCTCAGCAAGCGAGACATTCTTGCCCTGCTGTGCATCCTCTCTGTCATGGTGCTGCTGGAAGTCCTGACCCACCACCTCCGATCTGGGACTCAGCAGTTTTCTGTCCCAGTATCCAATTCAAAACATCTTTCTCTAATTCCACCCTGCAGCTTGTAATAACTAGTCCTCTTTGCCTCCCTCCCTAAATACTTCCATTTATGCTCTCTATATTCATCTCCGTGGCTGTGCCTCCCACCTGCCTGTCACTCTACGCCCTCGTAAATTGATGGCATCGGCACTTTCACCATTTGTATTTACTCCTCTCTCAATTTGTTTCTGCCAAGAAGATGCCCAGTTCTGCACTGCTCAGATGTAACCCAGCACAACTGTACTGAAAGGAACATCCTGTTCCCTTCAAGAAAAACCTGTGGACACAGAGCCCAGAATGTCTTAAGCCTGTCTCATCACACTAGAGGGGATAATTAATGCCTAGCACTTCCATCTCACAAATATTGTCACATTTTCACACCTACCACCATCTAAAGCATTTAATGATGCTATCTAGAGTCTCTTTCTATGAGACAATATCACCCAATACCTACAGGAGGAAAAAAAGAGGAGAAAAATCTTTATTCTGTTATGCTCCAGTCTGACTCTGACTCAACCTCAAACATTCAGAGCAGCTTTACCAAAGCTGAAGGAATGGACACACTCAGCCAAAACATCCTCTGACTTCTGGTATTGCCAAAGTATTTCAGAACGCAAAATGCACAAGACAGTAATGATAATATTGTAACAATTTTAAAATTAAATAATTATTAAAGAAAGATTAAATACAATGGAATGGGTATAAGTATTTAGTAGCCAGTTCCTCTGTAAGAAACAGCAAATATTAGCTTACGGGGCTCTCCTCGCAACTCTTTTATACTCTGATGTTTCTAAGATTATAAACAGCACAAATATTTTTTTGCCATTCAATGATGCCCCTGGATTATTTTTTTCTGGATACTTACGGAAGATGGGCAATTGGAAAATTGCTGGTAAAAGAAGTGGGTGAAAAAAAGAAATTAATGCAGTGGTTCATTTAAATAGACTCAGGTGTAAAGAGGTCTGTGTCTTGTGAAGGAAAGAGACATCTTAAGCACGAAACAGAGAGACCCAGAGGTCTGATCATGACATTAACAGCATCCTGGTCCCAAAGAAACAGTGCTTGTGGGGGTGAGGGGCTTATTTTCCTTTGCCTCACAATGCATCAGAGAGAGAACTCTGTTTTCCCCACGTTTGAAAAACCAGTGCTCACTAGTTCAGTCTCCTTGCAGCTTTTATTCAGTAACTGCCCACTTCCAAGAGAAAAATGAGCATAACATTTTTTTGGAGCTACAGTTACTTTTTGGCAATTCACACACGTATATATCCACAAATACAGTGAGGACTTACCTGCCCGGGGCTGCTCGGGAAAGTTTGGCTGAACTAAACGAGCCTGTGAAACAAGCAGTGGTGGGCCAGGCCACCATGTGGCTGTTCTCACTGGCAGCCCCAGGGTCTAGTTCACGGCAGGTTTGGGTAATTTGTCTAAACTTGCTGCATAAACAAAGCCCACACAGGAAGGTCTGCAGCCAACATAATCTTACACCACAGAGTATCTAAAACACCTGCTGCTCGCTTCTGGAACAGCTTCTGCGCTTCTAAACGGCACAGCCTGTATTTTTTATTTTAATGGATAATACTTACAGAGCACCAAAAATAACTTGCAAATACAGACTGAATTTCTAAAATATGGGGAGAACAGTAAATCTTAGGAGAGTCTGTATCCACACAACATTCATGCTGCAAAAAACACTTCTTGTGCACCATCCTTATTGCACCTTGAGGGCAAACAGTTGCATTTCCACCCAGCTAATTCTCTCTTTCCCTTTATTTATTTGCCAAAAATTGCCTGGAGAGTATGGACTGCTCCAAAGAAATAATAATATAGGTCCTCAGGAAAAGAACGACTCCCTCGTCTCACAGCATTCCAGACCTCCTATATCAAGCAACCAGAAGTAAATCGCCACCGTATTTCTGCTGCAACAACAGGAAAACCATCAGTGTTTTGCAAGTGGCAAAGTTGTACAATCCTACTAGCACAAGCAACCCCGAGGAAATGAGCAGGTGGTACTTGTGGCAGCAATACTCCCAGAGTAAGAGCTGCGTTCTCCAGATCGCTGTCTGAAACAATGCCACTGAAGAGATCAAACATACACAAATCAACTTATGTGCTTACTCCAGGTCTAGCTATTTCTACACTCTGAAGAGAATCTATACTTTCTGACTACCCACGCAGCCGTTTCCTTTTTCTCTGAGCCTTTGCCGACCCACAAAAACTCTGAATTCACAAAGATTCTAAGAGTGAACACTACAGAATCATTCAAGTTCTGACAACAAAAAACTTGAGACACGATGCTGCATAAAGCAGAGAAAGGAGGACAGTTCAGCACAGTATTAACAGCTGATGGCAATGCATACTGGAAACGGAAATACTTGTTTATTCCTTATAGCCTTCTTGCCAAAACAGTATATATTATGACTAACTTTGGTAAGCCACTGAAAATAAACCTGGTGGGACTTCAGCTTTGTTGCCAAGGTAATAGGCATTGAAAAATACCTACAATGATAGATCAGATCAGTTTTCAGTCTCCAGACAGCCCTAAATTCATACACACATAAAACTAAAACCAACCCCTTTCCTTCCATCCCTTGAAGAAGCTGGTAAACAAGGCTTGTTTGAGACGAGAAAAACTGGCATGGAAGAGCCTCCTCCTATCCTGGCCATGGTGACTCCATAAACGATTTCAGTTCTCTATAAGAGCAGCAGCATAGTTAATGGTATTCCTAGCAGCTACATCTTAACAGCCACCGGCAGCCACAAGTCCAGAAAATCCGAAGTGGCATTGTCCCTTCAGCAGCTTTCCCCCTTTATTTCAAATATGCATCTGATTCCAAGAAGAACTCAGATCAACAGTCCTGGACACAAAGTACAGCATTATCTGTACAACTGGCAAGTAGGTTTTTGCATTCGTAAGTTAAAATTCCTACTAAACCACTTTAGCAAATTAGAACAACCAGATGATTTGAGTATTGTTCACTTTTTCCAGCTGTTTGTTTGCATTATGAGTCATGTCAGTTCTATTCTGGTCTCTCTACCTTTTGAATATGATCCACTCAGTAAACACAGAGGGTGCAGCCCAATGCACCCAGGCTAAACTTAAACACAAAAGCCTGAGTTTCTTCTCACTTGTAGTGATGTAAATCAGGAAGATTCTTACTTACATGGGAGAATGTTTGGAAAATATATAGGTCTCCCATCTGAAACACACCCAGAGAAAATCTGCTGATGCAATCCGTTATTTAAAAGCCCTACCTCAAGAGCATACATGAGAGCTGAATCATGCACTTAAACACACACAGCGTGATAAGTATGGATCGGTGGAAACCACTGACTACTTTCATTCAGCTGTGAGCAAAACTGAATCCTGAATTATACTCAAACACAAACCATTGTTCAGTGCTGAAAACACGTCTTAAAGGAGTGCTTATGTAACCTGTAAGACATAATCCAGTACACTAAAATACAACTATCATCCCATATTATGTCCCATATGGAGGTCTGGTGGCAACAGCCAAAAGACATGAACGGAGGCAGTGAAGACATGGCTGTGGTTAGCTGCAGGGAAATGACACAGATGTTCTTCCCCAGTCACCAGGTCCTGACTGAGTACAGGGGAAACAATCTGCACTTTATGCAACCTGTTTTTCCCCTGAGAACTAGCCAACACGTTCCTCTGAAGCACAGAAGCCTGTTCAATCCATTATCCATAACCTGAAGAAGAACAGAGTAATACATTATCACCAGAAAAGAAGGGCTGGAATCCGGAAAAGATGGCCTAAAATGAGCCCAAAAGGGTCCACTGCACAGCAACTTTCTCCGTGAGCTCCTGCCTTCCATGTCTGCTCCACACAGAATTTACCTTCCCATCTCAAACACTTCCAAGTGAGATACCAAGCAACACAGAATTAACAGAAATTCCTTCACTTAAAGGACACATTCAAAACCAAAGTGCTGATTCTAGATCAGGGACAACGACCAGAACACGAGGCACGGCTGAGAGTCACGATGGCTTGTGGTACCTGTCTTTACCTGCTGACCAGCAAAAGAAACAGACCTACTGCTACGACCAAAAGCTTCCTCCAGTCCCGTGCCCAGCACACACAAGTGCTGGCAGCTCCTGCACATCTCCACCATCCTCTTCCTCAGGAGCACATTTCACACGAAGTGGTTTTCTTCACGAACACCCGCTCCTGAGTAAGTCAATGTGGAGACAGAGTTACTACAGTTCCCCTTTCCGTTCTGCTATCAGTTCACCTAACGTATGCAGGTGTGGCCACCGCATTATTGACTCTGGCTTGAAGGGACAGAACTTCTCACGAAGATTGTTTTCAGCTCCAAAACCAGTTGCCACCACCCCTGCTCGAGCATCACAGCCCTGGCAGCAGGAGCGCCTGGCTCCCATCCCCGCTGCGCTCAGCCACAGGAGCGCAATGCTCCAAACAGACACGCCAAAATACTCCCTTCTTCCTCATGGCAAAGTGATTAACAGAGGGTTTTTATTTTCTTTTTTGCAGGATTCAAGCTTTGGTGTTGAGGAACCACAAGGATTCTCAAAGCAGGCAGCCTGAAAGAAGAGAAAGTCCTAATGGTGATAGCTCTCAGCACAGCAGCCTTCATCCATCCTGAAAGATCCTGGGATGATTCATTTCCTCCAGTGTTGTAAAGATGCCGTTTTTAATTGTAGCTGTATTTTTACTGTGTGTGGAAACATTCAGTAAATAACATATGTTTAAACTTTGGTTTTGGATGGCGTCCCACTGGCCAGCTAGCTCCTAATACAGACCAACAGTTGTTTCTCCCTCTCCCAATTGTGCTGGGACATCAGCTGAGATCACTTCCAGCTCTTCGGGTTCTCGGTGGGAGGTGAATGAGGGACAAAAGAAGGAGAAGAGGAAGGGAAAGACCGAAAGCACACTCTGTAGTCAGAAAAAAACATGTGAAACAGGAGGGAAAAAAAATATTCTTCAGAGTCTATACCATCTAACCCTTCCACCCAGTCACCATCACATCCCAAATTTTGATTAAAAAAACAGACTTGAATATCCTGACTGAGGATGCAGTTACTAGCAAAGTCCCAGTCCACCCCAAAGTGGGGAAAAACAAACAGACAAACTAAAGTAAAGGTTATTCTCCAGAGGCAAGTGTGAACAGGCAGAAATCCGCAGAACATCGAGCAAATCAACCACCCCAACACCAGCAGCACCACCGTGCTCCCGCAGCTGAGTGTCAGGGACTATCAGCATGACTATTCCGGTCTGGCATTTCCAGGTTGCCAAGTACTGCAAAGCACTCCAGGAAAAACCTGCTGGAGCTCTGTTAAACTCCACTAATGTCAGAGCTCTATTTAACCTTGCAAATGCATCATCAGTGGATGATCGGAGATAAATACTTGGTGATCCTGATGGGGGTCGAACTTACTGTTAAAGGCTGCTACCTCCTTTCCTAACTTTTCCGACCATGCTTTCCTTCACTGACCAGATGTGAAGAACTGAAATTTGACATCTCATGAACATCTCAACTCTCTTTATGCAACCTGTTTTTCCCCTGAGAACTAGCCAACACGTTCCTCTGAAGCACAGAAGCCTGTTCAATCCATTATCCATAACCCAAAGAAGAACAGAGTAATACATTATCACCAGAAAAGAAGGGCTGGAATCCGGAAAAGATGGATTCTTTGAATCTCATGAACACTGTCTGATCTGATTTCACCTATGATGGGATTTAACAGTGACATACTATCATCAGGAAGCTTTTTTTCAGTGCCACAGCTACACGCCCGGATCAGCAGACTGCGTACTGCGAGCGTCTCTGGACAGTGATGGACACAACAGGACTTGTGCTGCTGCAAGAAAAGCATTCACTGCTATCATCAGGCAAGTACCAGCAGCGTAGCTGTATCTGGAGGGTATGAGCATATTGGTATGTGCACAAAAACCAGTCACCGAGCAGCGTGCCAAACAGCTGATAAGAGGCCTGGTGAATCTGCTCTGGCAATCAGTGTACTTTTGCCATCAGGGAGCTGAAGACTGTAGGACGTAGTGTAAACAGTGGAAATTTGCCAGCGTCCGTGACTTCTTGAGAAGCAGAGACGAGGAAGAAGCATATGCTCTGAAATCCAGGCCTGGTGCATATAAAGTCTGTTCAGACGCTCCTACTGCCAGTTCATTTACTTTCATTCTCCTTACTCTAAAAAGAATCGGAATGCGACCTTCAATTCAGGAAATCCCTAAGCACGACAGTTCTCGACTGCCAAAAGTCACGAGGTCGGACCTGAGGAAAACGGCCCATGCATTTTCCATTCTCTCCCTTTGTCTAAAGGTCTGCTGTGAGCTGCCCTCAGAGATGAGATACTGGTGAACCAGTGTGACAGCTTCTCTGCTCCTGTGCCCAGAGCACTGCATCTGACTGCATTGCCTTTCCACATTACTATTGTTTTGTGGAGCCTCCTGCAGAAAAATAACTTCACAAACTGACAAAACACAGTTTTAGGCTCAATAGTTGTGCACTATCCCCACCTAGGGAGTTTGTGTCTGATACAGGAAAAATAGTTCCAGCATGGCTCATAGCTGAGAACTCCAGCAAGTTTATTACTTTTATGGGAAAATAATTAATCATCCAGAGCATTTCTTTCCAATCCGTTTAGTCTTCTTGGTGCCTAAAGTGATTAATTAATGATTAAGAGACTGCAAAGACAAGGACTCAAACTAATGCTGTGAGAAGCAGAACAAACGACATGACAGAGATACACAAAGAAATAAGCTGCACAAAAAAAGATAACTTGAGGTTTTCTTCTTAATGTAAAACCTCAGCGACCTTTGAAAGCCACTGCACAAGACAACTTTTGAGTCTTGAGTTTCAAAGGAGTCAAAAGAGATTACAACTGGACACATAAAATAACAATACAATTTTCTTTTCAGCTTAATTTTTTAGAAGGGATATAAAATACCTGGGTTGGAGAATCAGACAACTACTAATCAACAGAAACAGTACACAACTTGCTACTGACAAATTGTCCATATCAGAATTTTCTGCCTTTTCATGAAAAGCACTTGACAGCAATCAGGCAGAGACACATTCAGAACTCAATTATTCACACGACAATTCCCAAGTGCTGTGAAAGCAAACAAAAAACCAGAGCAGCTGCTTCTTCCTAGACAGTAGTTAGTTATTGTGCCCAAGCTACTTTATATGTGTTCAGCCATGTTCTGCTTTACAACCAATCTGCAACTTGATTGCTTCAGTTCATGTTTAAAGAAAAGAACAAGAAATAAACCTGTTTCTTTTGGCATCAGGAAGGATTCCAAAGCAAAACTGGGAAATGGTTGTTTTGTGAAGCTGTACATCCCTGTCCAACATCCTTTCCCATACACGCCACTCGGTAGCAATGCTAATGTCTGAGACTGGAACTAAAATGGAAAGCTTCTATTTGTAAAGTGAGTTGGAAGCAGATATAAATCCTGAGTAATAACATACATTACAGTGCTATTTTTAAAATGGTTTAGTTCCCACTGGGACTCTGTAAAGCACCAAATCTACAATAAAAAGTTATTTTATCTGAACTTGGGGTGGAGGGAATCATCGGCCGAGTGTGGGTCTTTGAAAACAGCGGGCTGCTGCTTGTCCTGGAGGAAGGCTCTTCCCTCTTCTCTCCCTCAGAGGCAGCACTCAGTGACACTGCTGACCACACTAGGAACTCACTAAGTAGCTGAAGCACTCATGAAAGAATATAAAGTATCTACAAAACCAGTCTTGTACTGGAACTTGTCAGGCAGCCAGTCCTCCTTGGTAACATTATCAGAACCATGAAACTCGACTGTGGAACACTATCTCACATCCCTGCTTTGGTGATGAAAGGAACGAATTCACAAACGTGTTGGATTTGTGCCTGTAAAATCAAAGTTGAAACCAGCAGTAGCGTTTTTGCTTTGTCACTCTTTAGACATTCAGAAGCAGCCAGAGATTGATGGCTGGTTCAATTTCCCCAGTGTTTTCCCCATAGCACTGGAATTTCATCCAGCTGGAGAAAGCCTCCACTCTTCTGAAAGCAGGAGACATTCTCCTGGGGACACTGCAGGTATTCAGTTCTCGTGAAAACAAATTGTTATCTAAACACTCAGACAACCACCAGAAAATCCTTCCCTGTATTTAAAGTCTCAACATTTGAGAAGTTCACCATCCACCTATGTCCCCAATGAGGCGCTACTACAATTCCTGCCCTATCTTCCTGCTGAATTCTGGTGAAATCCACGAAGCCGGACTTCTCACCACTCCAGAAAATTACTCCACGTGTAATGAGGCTCATCAACAGTACAGATGCAGTAACGCTGACACCCAGGGTTGGTGTGCAAGTGCAGAGGACAGCGTGTCTGCTCTGGAGATGAACAGCCGAGCTCAACCCAGAGCCTGGAACCATCCCCAGCACCTACGGCGGGCAGGGAGGCGGCTGTACCGCCAGCAGCAGCCATCCCGTGGAGCAGATGTTAAACGGGGCTGACTTCTGCTTCTCTCCGCTGGTGGCATGGCTTAAGCTTCCACCTCTCACCTCCCTGTAGTAGGAACTACGGAATAATCTATCTCACGGACAAGAGGAGAGAAATCAGTTCCAATAGCCAAGGTTGTGCGAGACGTACTCCTCGGTGCTCGGATTTCGCTCCCTTTGCCCAGGTGGATGTTACACAGTGTTCTGTGAAAGAGTCTGAGAAACCTAAAGGATGAAAGATGTTTAAGGAACCCCCACCCTCCTTTGACTCCAGAATAGGACTCCCTAAGCTGCGCCATGCTACACCCCAGCGAAGGAAACTTTTGCTGATAAACTTGCGTCATGCAGAAAGTTGGTAGCGGAAAATGGAAATTGTAATGATCAGTAAGAAAAATAAGAGACTTGAGGGAAAACAATGCCAGTATCATCCTTGTTAGCAAAGTCGGATTTTTTACATCCAAAAGCAAATAACATTCAAAGCAGTTTTATTCAAAGAGGATCTACTTACTAATGAGGCCTCCTTGAAACAAGTCATCCCCATAACTTTTTTTTTTTAAACCACTCTTCCTAGGAAACATTTCAAATACGTTTTAAGAGTCTACATTTTTTGAACTTCTATTCAAATAGAGCTTTCAAACATTCTTCCCCCAGGCAAAGAACAAGACAAACAAAACCCCCGCTCTTCCCACCACGGAAGGGACTTCCACCGGTGTTACCGGGGCTCCGCGGACGCCCCGAGCGGGGCGGGAGCGGCGGCGGCCGAGCCCCCGCTCCCCGCAGGCGGCTCCTCAGGCCCGGCCCCGCCGCCCGGGTGCTTCGCCCCTTCCTCGCCACCGGGCTCCGTTACCGACACGCTCCCCGACCTCACCGGGCGGGTCCCCGCCCCGAGCCACGCTCTCTGCAGGACTGAGGCACCGCGAACTCCGAGGCGTTGCGCTGATGGAAGTCACGGAGACCGACCCCGCCGTCCTCGCGGATGCCGTTAGGACACGCACCGCGCCGGCACCCGGGCGCCCGCCGCCCTCCCGCGAGGGGCCGACACGGCCGCCGCCTCCCCCCGCGCCACACACCACCCCCGCGCCCCCTCGGCGCCGACCTCCGCCTTCCCCTCAGCGTGCGGCAGCCGGAGGGGCCGCGGGGAGGAAACTCCCCCTCACGGCGCCCCCCGCCATGGCGGGGCGGACGGCCCGCGCTGCCGCGCCCCGGCGGGCTCCCGGCCCCCACGGGACCCCCGGCCCGGCCCTACCTGGCGCTGGCGCTGGCGCTGGCGGGGTACGGGCGGCTGCCGGCGGCGGGGCGGGGCAGTGCCCGGCAGCCCCGGGGCGGGACGGGGCGCGCCCCCGCTCCGCCGCCCGCCGCCAGGGGGCGCGGCCGCCGGGAGCGCCCGGCGGGGCCGGGGCCGGCCGTGGCGGTGAAGCCGCCGGCGATGCCGGTGTGTGCCCCCGCCTCCCCACCGTGTTGCTGCACGCGTGTCTCCTCAGCCCCGCGCGGCGCGGCCTTCCCAGCCCGCCTGCCGTGCCCGCCACAGCCGCGCCTCGGGCCGGGGTGGCGGAGGGAGAGGTCGGTTCGTCACTCCCTCCCTCACACGGCCGGCCGCCCCGCTGGCACATCGCCATCCCGGGCCCGGGCGGGGAAGCGGTCACCGGCACATCCCAGAGCTCTCGCAGCGGGCTGCCTCGTGCCCCCGCCCCGCTCCCGAAGGAACAAGGCGCGCGTTGAGCCCGGCGAACAAAGCCGCCCTTCATGGCGGTGCTTGGGAGCCGCGGCACCGTCACCCCGCGGTGAGGCTGGTGCTGGAAGACTCGATTCCCCGCTCAAACCGGGCGGCAAGGCGGGAGATGAAGGCAAAGCGAGCGCCGTGATGCGGGAGGCTCCCGCGGGGTGAGGCCGAGCCCGAGGTGCGGGGGCTCAGAGCGGCACAGGGTCAGGGGCTTCCCAAGGCTGGCGCGGGACCATAAGCAGCTCGTCTCCAAACGCCAGTTCACCCCTCTCCAGGTCTAGATGGCCACAGCTTCTCCTCCCAACTCATCCTTCTCCACGTTTGTTCCATACCTTTAACCTGAGTGTGTTACCATATAGAATAGAATCACGGAATGATTTGGGCAGGGACACCCTCCACTACACCAGGTTGCCCAAAGCCCCATCCAACCTGGCCTTGAACACTTCCAGGGATGGGGCAGCCACAGCTTCTCTGGGCAACCTGTGTCAGTGCCTCATCACCCTCTGAGTGAAAAATTTCTTCCGTATATCTAATCTAAATCTGCCCTCTTTCAGTTTAAAGCCATTGCCCCTTGTCCTATCACTACACATCCTTGGAAAAAGTCCCTCTCCAGCTTTTCTGTGGGCTCCCTTTAGGTACTGGAAGGCTGCAATAAGATCACCCCGGAGCCTTCTCTTCTCCAGGCTGAACAGCCCCAACTCTCTCAAATATATGAGAGGTTTGCTGAGGTTTGTTCTTTTCTCTGGATGCTACTAGTTCTTTCCTGGCTTCATCCCTGTCTCATGAAATACATCCAAGCCAGATTGATTGTTTTTTTCTGTTTAGCTGGGGTTTTCCTTGTGGTGTGGAAAACTTTGCACTAACTGGCAAATATTTCCCTGTTTCTTGATATATTAATCACAGCTGTTCTAAATGAGTTTGTTTCTGCCACATCTTCCCACCTTTTCAATTCCAGATATTATTTTAGTGGTTTAATTTGTTGTATGAGTTTTCTTGTTTGTTTTTTTTCTATATTTCCATGCAAGTATTGGTATGTCCATACAAAAGCACATGTACAAGAAGCCTGTAGTACAGTCTCCTATAATTATTAATCAAACATCATTCCGCAATAGAGTGGTTTAATGTCATAACAAACCAGTCGTGTGGTCTGGGAGGCTTTAGTAGCTGTGCATAGCCTCTGATGTGCTGTCTGCAACAGTGGGAGGGAGGAGCAGCAGGTCTGTTGAGGCCAAACACTGGTGATTGCCTTGGAGGTCAGCACCCAATTCCTTCCTGTCACCTATTTATGGAAACCCACTCCCTCCAGACAGTTGCCTAAGATATGGTGTATGTGCATGTGCAGATATGTATGTGTGTATATATAGATGCCTTTCAGGCCCTGAGCCATGTGAAGATAATATTTAATGCTTGCTAGCTACAACATACCCCAGAATAACTTCTTTGCAAGAGTGAGCACCTCTGGGCATAGTCTGTATGTGAATCTGGTAAACAAATTGTTATGACATGGGTAACAGAAGTTGTAATTATTGATTAGATAACCCATTGAAGCTCCTAGGAAATTTAACATAATGTTTAATTTCCAAAGTCCATCAGCACCAAGTGAGTTCTAACAGTACAGATGTGAAGACATGGAGTTTATGGCTCGTGTACTTGGTTTGTATCATACAGAGCAGACTCATTCCTCCCGTGGCTGTGTTGAAGCTCTAGAAAGGAATCAATTTACTGTTCACCATTTTTTGTGGAACACTGTCTGCAGTAACACGTTGGCGAGCTAGTAATACATTTTCAACATTACTCAGAAACAACTGAAATTTCCAACTTCTTGCATTTTTAAAGTAGTTTTTTCCAGACATTATAAGCGAGTTGTGGTAAATCTGAGACAGGCAGGCAGGCCACAGACGGCTGTTGTTTTTCTTTCTCTATCCGCATCATGTAATCAGATAACTGATTCTTGTGTTCTTGAGAGAAGCATTGTACCGAGACAGTGCACCCTGGCATGAGTTTTTACAAAACCAGTTTCTGTGCCACCAACAAGGCCATCAGTTGCTGCTGGAATTGCATGGAAATGTAACAATGACATGGTTGATGGTAAAAGCCAATGGTCAATATTCCTCCTCTGCCATCGCTATAACTGAAGAAGATTGCCGTTATCCTTTTGTTTTATGAGAACATTATTGTCCAGAAGGGCTAAAAACTCTCTCCCATTTTGATTCTATGATCTGGTAGAACCGTGCATAACCAGGGCAATAATAAGCCTTTCATTAAATCAGGGACATGCATTACAAAGAGGTACTAACACACTGTTACACACTCGTATGAATTCTTTTTTCATAAACTATCTACTTGATGTTCTGCATCATATTCGTATCGAGCAAAGGTACAAAGAGCTACAAAGGGACAAGCTCCTCATTAGAGCTAATAACTATGGGAAATTCTGTTCTTTCAAAATCTCATTCCAAATGTAAATGTTTAATTCTGTTCTTAATTAAAAGGAGACATACTATAATGCTATGAATTGCATTTGTAATCGTTACACAGCTAAACCAAAAATTCTTTAACTGTCAGCCAAATGCGATTAATGCAAAATGATTCAACCTTTTTGAAACACTGTGTTCGAATTATTATTTTTTTAAAAGTACTGTTAAAATTGTGGTGTTTCCATGGAAATTTTAGGTCCCAGTTTCCACAACAAACCTATTCAGCTGGAAATGCAGCTACAGCTGTGGTGTTGACCATATCAAAAAGTGAGGTTGGTATGCTGAAACGGTCGAAAGAGTTGATTTTCAGGAAGAAAACTCTCACTACAGAGAGAGTGGGATGTGGAATTACATCCATATCTAAAGTAGAATCAAGATAGTGTATTGATGTCAGGAAGAGCCTCGGGAATCACTGTGAATGAGAAAGGTGGAAACTTTTTGAGGCAAACTGTTGTGCTGTGCCAGCCTTACGTTCCGCGCTTGTGAAGTACTGCTACATAATTGTCCTTCAGCAAGACAAGACCTTGAAATTGTGCACAAATCTCTAAAAATATTTGTTGTTAGTTTCAATCATTGCTTTCTGTTCATGAGAAGCTCTACATGGATCTAATCTTGATTTGTGCAAGACAATTGACTCATACATTCTTTCACCACTTTCAAGATTTGGTCTATGGGTATGTTGTCCTACTCAACAGGAAAACCACACAACTTGTGTGTCTTTGAAAGGCTGAAGCTGGTATTTTGCAGAGAGTTCTATTGCTAAGAGACAAGCTACTTGCTAAATGACACGTACAAGCTTGAAGGCAGCATTGAGGATTAAGCTAATGGAGAAGTGAACCAGACATCAGAGTGGAAATGTGATCTCCAAAATAAGGCAAATAAAGCCAGTGCAGCTCAGCTCTATCTTTAGTCAGGATAAAAGGAGTCATGCTGAGTACTGACCCCATCAACTGGAGTCGTTGCTGTATGTGCTTGAAAGCCACGCTTGAAAGTTAGTGTTGAAAGGCAGGCAAGCAAAGGGGTGTGCTTCCACTTTGTGCTTCCATTCCCTGCCTTCAGTGAAATATAACATTAACGGAGAGAGTCCAGCTGATCTGCATCTACTTACACCAGAATTACTGTTGGCCCAAATTTTCTTGCATTACTAATAAGTTTGAATTTGAAGCTTTGAGATTGTGTAAATGCACATGAAAACATGACTTTGGGCTACCTGTTTTACAAGAGATGAAGGAAGTAAAAAAAAGATAAAGAAGGAACTAAAAAAAAAATCGACCACAGGGACATTTCTACAGACACCACAAAACTGAAATGGTAAGATATGAAAGAAGAACCTCGCAACTCAAAATTAAAATACAAATAAAGACCAATTAGTCATTTCAGACTGATCCAGTATTACACGGTCAACTCTCACCAAAGTGTATTTCAAAATAGTTCCTGAAAAATCCCGTGCTTCTTCTTTGCGTACTTGCCTACGTAAACTTGAACAAAGCCAGAAAAAGAAGTGGGGATTCTGGGGAAGAAGACAGACAGACAGACAAACCAAGTCTGAACAAATATACCTGACTTTAGCTACCTTTTATTGACTGTTTGAGATGTGACAGTTGAAATTCTGTCCATCTGGTCATTGTTGCTGCTGGGTAACTTAGAATTTCCCGACTCCTGCTAATTACTGCTTCCATGTTGCCCTGTAAAGTGTCAGCAGAGGTTGTTCTCTGCGCTTTATGGAGCATTTCTGTTACAATAAGCTTTCTCCTGCACTGTTCCAGAGGAGCATTTCCTGGAGGATGAGCAACCTTGTGGGAGGGATTGCAGTATTGAGAAACTGTACTATGACTTCACAGCAGCTGTTGTGGCCACAAATAAGGAACCACTGACCAATTGTTGGACGTTTCCTTTTACTCCAAGTTGCTGAGCTTGTTCGCCAAGCACAATGTTCCCTGTTTTTTCCATGCGGACAGAACAGTGGAAGACCTACTTCCTCTGTGATTTCAAACGTATTTTTCTACGTTGTTGTTTTCTGCATTTCTGTGTTGCTGTCACCTCTTAATAACGCTGATGAGCATGTGAAAATTTCTGGGTTGCAGCAGAAGGACAAACGCTCACTGGTTTAGTGGAGCCTCGCTGTTCCGTCTGTCCGTGCGCACTCTGAGCCGGGAAGGAATTGTAGGTCCATAGATCCGCGAGGTAACTGAGTAAATTGACCACCTCACAGGGGCATTAAAAGATCTTTATCGTGGAGCTTCTCAAGCTTTTTGTCTGAACGGTGTTTTAGATATTTGTGGTATTGTTCTTAACTTTCTTTTTCCATTTTCTTTGTGAAAAACTGTTCTAATAAGGAAAATAAAAATTGTCTGAGATACAATGATTTGTTTAAAGCAATGGTCCCACCAGCGTGTGAGTGTAGCCATGGTTTGAACAGGGATTTAGGAGTCAGAAAGCCTGGCTCCTATTTCTGTCTTTTTGGTGTATTCGTGTCGCAGGACAAGGCCCTCAACCACACTGTTCTCCAGCTTCTGTATTTGTAGCATGGGGATTAGGATACTTCCCTTCAGAGGAATGCTGTGAGGATTATGTTTTGCTTTCTTTTGAAAGCACTTGCTTGGAGTTATATAATAATAAACCCTATTACTGGCAAAAATATTAATCATAGCGTAATTAATTATAGGTAGATCCAATACATTTTATTATATTGAAGGTAGAGATTTTTGAAAATATAAGAATATTATATTTTCAGAGAGTGTCTGGAACCATACTAGGAAAGGAACCTCTTGTAGGATTAAATAATATAGCATTGGCAGTTTTACCAGTAGGGCCATGAAATTCAGAAGAGTCTTGCAAAAATTGGTTTTTTAGAGTATTGCTTGTTGCAAAGGAGTCACTAAGTGTTTCTCTTAGGAAATGCTGTAAAGCAGATATTACAGACCCCTTCTGCTCTCAAAGCTTATCAAATGCTGTCTTTGTTTTTTGTTATCCAGTGGTCCTTGGGCTGAGCTGTGTTAAACAGGAATGTTGGAGGCCTGAGGAAAGGTATGGTGACTCTTCCCCTCCGGGTTCAGTGGGTGAGGACGCTGTGTGATACACCTGCTGCCTGCGTTTCCTGCGGCCAGGGATTGACAGGGCTGTATTTGCCCCCAGTGACTTTGGGGGTAGCAGGATCGTACCGAGGTCACTGACAGCAGACTTTGGCAAGGATTGAATGGGGTGAGTGAGGACCAAAACTTCCTGGCCTGGAGGTCTCTCTGTCCAAGTGCAGTGGTTAAAGCAAGCCTTCTTACTGCTGTACTCAGTAAAAAGAAAGTGGTTTAGATAAAAAATGACTGTCACTTTCTGTACTGTTCCATTCCATGTCCTTCACGAATGCTGACATGTAATTCGATAATTATTTTTAAAGTATTTTACAACAATGCATTCTAAAACAAGAAAGCAGATATTATAGGTCATTGTATGTAATTTATTTGAAAAGAACAGAATCCTCAACCCTTCTATCAACTGTATTAACTCTGAATCTTTTACTTTTCCTGGGGTTTGTGGTAAAAAAATAAACCCGTGAGCAATGCTCATGTGACCAGAAAATTTGGATGCCATTCTTTCTTGAGAGAGACTTCAGAAAGAGACACGTAGGAAAGGCTTTTCAAGAGCAGGCTGTATTGACCTAGCAGAAATCCACAAAGAAGGGTGGGACGATAGGCAGTATTCCATCTCTAGCAATTTGGTATTGTTACCAATTTAGTGGGTTTTAATTACTGTTGTTAGGTTCTGTCCAGATGTTCAGAATGAATAGGCTGAAGTCAGCCTTTTCTCAATAACTGTTGTTGAAAAACTGCTGCAGGCTTTCAGGCACTCACAAGAATAAAAGAATTAAAGAAAAAATATAGGTGCCATTACTCAATCTTCTGCCTTGCTCACGTCTTTTCTGTACTTTATAGGAATATTTGATAAAAGCATACAAAATGATTCAAACCCAAAACATTTAAAGCAAATCTGTATTGCCTTTTTCCTCACCTGGCAAATGAAGACAGTTTTCTATAAAATATGTTTGGGAGTAAAACACAGAAAAACGAGTTTTGGATTAAAAAGACCAGCCTTACTCTTAGTTAGGGAATGGCTTCTAATTTTCTTTGTTGCGGATAAGGAATAACAGTAGTTATATTCCAAAACTGCTTTTTGTTTCTGTTTGGGATTAAAATACGTTCTCTACAACCGTTAAAGCGATTTTGAGAATTGTTGCATGATCCTGAAGATGTATCCGTGGCCGCTGGAGAGGAGAAGTGCTCTCCTGTTAGCGCCACTGAGAGGTGCAAGGTTCTGCTTCTGTGTTACGCGAGCAGCCTTGAACGGGGCGATGGGGCTACTGAACCCTACAGGAAAGCCCACCGCAGCGTGTATAAGGGCCAGGATTGCTCGGAATTGGCTTCTGACACCCTTTTCAGGCTGTGGAGTCTGGCATCCCTTCCAGGGCATCGCAGGTTAATGATTGCCTGGCATTAATTCCATTGTAAAAACAGGAGAGCTCACACCGTTTGACTAACTCTACTGGGACTGAACCGTAAATAGAAAAGTAGTCAATGGATTTTTGTGTGACATTTTAACAATTTTGAATGTTAAAACCTGTTAAGCAAATGTTATAGTGTCTGTGTTAATAGAATAATATTTGGAGAAGACCAAGTGCTTCAAGGAACTGTATGTTTTTAAAGACAGTAAACCAGACTGTAACTGGGTCAGAATAGTCAGATCGTTTTCCGTTTAAAGACTCCCTCTGGTGGAAATCATTCTCACTGACTTGTTTCGACCTATTTTTATAGTAAAAGTCACTCCATATAAGGTATTGCAAAACTCGGAACCGGTTCTGTCGCACGGTGTTGTCTCTTCAAAAGTTAGGACCGACCCTGACGACAACTGACTGGAGTCGTACAATGGTAGTAGATTGCTCGCAGGTTTTGTGTCTTTCTACTCAGTCCTTTCTTTTTATTACTCAGAGATTGATTGATTTATTTATCTATCAAGCAGATGTAAAAAGAAAAATCTACTTTTTCATCTGTGTTTTTCACTCTGTGAGAGCCTGATGATGTGGAGTGCAGCATCCAGTGCCTCCCAGGTGATGGTTGAGTAGTAATTAAGGGATGAGCGATTCATGGAAAGCCATCACTGCAGAAAGCTGAGGATTCCCTGTGCGTCACTACGCTAAGAAAATGGAATTAGTAATGTGATAGTAATGGAGATGGAAAACGTCCATTCTAGAAAGAGATTTCCATAGGAATGTTCCTATCAGTGGCATGCTGCCTTATGGGAAGGGGCAATTTGAATCTTGGACACTCATACACGACAGAATTTGATGCTTTCCGTAATGTGTGGAACTGAAATAAAATCCTCCAGCAGCCTGTTGGGAGAGGAAATAGCATCATTTAGGTTCCATATCTAGAATATATTTGGGCGGGAAGAACCATTAGCTCTTTTCAGTCACACTTAAGCCCTAATCGACTCTCAATTCTCAGACAAGGACAATCCCCCCCAGTTGCTTTAATTGAAGCTCTTGGCTTTGGGGGGCCTGAAGCTGACAAACATCCTGTTCCTCCTCAAAAGCAGAAATCAGCCTCCAAAACCGCGCTCTGTGGCTGCCCCCTGGCAGCTCTCCTGGTGATTTCTCTTTGAATAGATGGAAGCACCTTGAACGGCTCTGTAGGCCCTAAAGCTTTCCAGAAAACAATCTCAGAGGCGTTCCGGTTAAACACAATATAAAGCTGAAAATCGGAATGTTAAGCTGGAGCACCCTGAGTCTTGGTTTTGAACGTCTGGCCTCTTTAACTGTTCCTGTAATTTCTGTGATCACGGAAGGAAAGTTTGTACGTTGAGCTGAGAATCTGGGTAAGTGTGCTGACGTGGAGAGGCCGAGTCCTCCATAATGTTACTTTTATTACACTTTTCATCTCCTGAACCACCGGCTGGTTTTTTAACCCCATGAGCTGTGAGGTCCGTGCAGCATCTTGCGCTTGTAGGTCTTCGGTATTGCCTGTCACAAGCATTTAAGAAGCCTAATTAAAAAAAAAAAATCAAAGCCAAAATAAACAAACTGGTTAGAGCATTTCATAGGACACTGTGAAAGAAACAAGGTATAATATGGATTTTACTGGAAACTGGAAAGACTAAAAGAAACAAGGTATAATACTCATTTTACTGGAAACTAGAAAGAGGAACAGAGCTCCTGACAGTTCCTTGGAGATTTTGGATACTGGGCTATGCTGAAGCATAAATACCCTGTGTACCTGCCCCTTATCACCCTATTCCTGGTCGTATCTTCCCCAGCACAGGTAACGGCGCCAAGGTAACGATGGGAGAGATTCCGCCGTTCGGATGCGATCGGGTTCGTAGGGATTCTGTGGCAGGACAGTAAACATGGACGTAATCGCGATAGCACCTGAAATATCGCCGAGCCTTTGTCGTTACACCTAATTAGCGTTCTCGGTTCTAGAGGTTATCTAAGAACCGGAACTGGGAGATAACCGCGACATTTCCGAGGCCGCTGCGCCAGGGACGCGGGCCGAGGGGCAGCACGGCTTTCGGGCGGGATCGCTCCACTTTCCCGCCGTGAAAAGCCGGGAAAGCCGAGACACGTGCCGCCGGCCCCGGCCTCAGCCGGGAACCGCCCCGCACCGCGGGGGCCGCCCGGAGGAGCCGCGCGGGGGCGCGCGCCCCGGCCCCGCCCCGCCCCGCCCCGCCCGCCGCTTTCCCGCCCGCCCCTCGGCGCGCGCCAGACACCGGGCGCTGCGGGCGCGCGGCCGCCTCGCGCCCCGCCCCTCACGCCCGGCGCGGCCCCGCCCCTCACGCGCGGCGGGAGGGCGGGGCGGCTCCGGCGCGCGGCCGCCGCCATTGGTTGCGGCGCGGCCTCTCGCGCCCACCTTTGTGCTGCCGCGGCGCCCGTCGAGAGTGGGAGGGGAAACCCCGTGCGAGGGGCGCCGCCATCTTGGCTGCGGGGGGTGATGGGGGCGCGGCGGAGCCGAGCCTGAGTGAGCCCCGCGGAGAGGCGCAGAGCCCGCCCGGCCGTCGCCCAGCCTGAAGCCGAACGCCCCAGCGCCCGTAGCGGGACCGGGCTGCCGCGGACAGAGCCACGCTGCACAGCCACCCGCTCCCCGAGCCCAGGTACGGAGCGGCCGGGGAGGGGCCCGGCCGGGCCTAGAGCGCCAGGCCCCGCGCCGGTGTCCGGCCGGCGGCGGGCTCCGCTCGGGCGGCCGCGCCGCGCTCTCGCCGGCGTGAGGGGTGCACCCCCGGCCGCCCCCCGGCTCGGGCGGCGGCACTTCCTGCTGCTGCCGCCCGGGGCTGGGGCCTGCTGGCGGCCGCGCTCCCCGTCAGGGTGCCGCTGCCCGTCGCTGAGGGCGGTGCGGGCCCGGCCGCGGCGGGCCTGGTCGCCCCCGCTCCCGGCGGCGGGCGGAGAGGGGAGGGCTGCGATCCGCCCGGGGCCGAGGGGCGTGATGCCGGCCGGGCAGGCGCTAGGCCGCTGCTGCCGCTCGTCGCCGCCGCCCCCCGTTGCTCCCCTGCACGGCGCTCCCTGTGGAACGCCACCAAGTGCTCCCGCACACGCGGGGTGTGTGTACGTGCTCCGTGCTAATTGTTGTTGCACTTGTACGTGAGGTGTGTACTACCTGTAGGTGTTACACTATGGACGTGGCTGGTGTGCGGTGTTAAATTTTCATTTTGATTCTTACGTTGACCTGTGCTGTCATGAACTTCAACAGAAAAATAACTTCATGAGGGCTGAGGGGAATCCCCCTTCCTACCCGAGAAGGTGACAAAAGTATTCTGAACTTGTGCTCTGTTTGCCTTTGTCAGTGCTTACCTGGGCTGGGCAGAGGAACGAAGTTCTGTTCTTTCACTTCGTTGTCTGCTGCCTGTTTGCAGTGCACTCTTAAAGTTTCTGTAAGATCTGTGGGTAGCTTTGTCTTGAATTAAGATTATATTGAATTATTCTTGCATTAAAGCCAGGAAAAGATGTCTGTCCGCACTGAGGTCTCTCTCTGGCAATGATGCTGTTGCTCTGGAGCCTGTTTGATGTGGACTTTCCATTCTAAGCCTCTGAAATAGTGATTCCATGTTGTTGTACGACATATTTTTTCACAAAGGTGAAGGTACTCCTTTGTGAATAAGATTTACTCATGTTGTCTGTATCCTAAATCATTTCAAACCTTAGGAGAGAAGTCTGACTCTTCTAGTAGCCAGGTGTTATCATATGGAATGCCTTGTTTTTAGGATTGATTTCTGTTCTGGTTTGGATTGAAGGCCAGTCCTGTTTGGGCATTACTCAGGAATGGGAAGACAAGCCCAACCCTGGGGGACTTAATAACTAAATATCACATAGTTTAATATGGATTAAAAAGGGATGTGTTAGCTCCTTGTAGGGATTTAAAAATGCCATAAATCTGAGTGGAAGGAAGAAGCTCCTATTTTCCATTTTATGAAAAAAAAAAAAGTTATTGTGAAGGACAGCAGTTTGAAAACCTGTTATACTGGAGGTACTAGGATTTGAAATGTAAATAGATCTCTTAAAATTACTTGCTTACTCCTGTGCATCTAATGGAACCAGCCTATGGTCGGTTCTCATTTTGGGAGACAGATGTTACTTAATTTTGTTCTAAAATGTATTTGTGACTTCTTCTGTTTTCCAAGGTGATGGCTCCAGACAGTTACATGTTGTTCTGATTTGTTAGACTGACAACAAAACTCTTGTGATTCCTGTATCTACTGTCCCTAAACTTGTCTGATATCTCTGGAGCTTGATTCTCCTGTTAGGAATACAGAAACTTGCTACAGGTTAGACTCTTTTTATAGCAAGAGGAAAATAGGATGAATGAGGATACACCAATGGATAAAGAACTATGGTGAAAGAATGGACACCGAGAAAGTGCTCTGACTGGTGAGGACAGGTATGCAATACCTAATTCAGCGATGGTGCTGGGGTGTGGCTAGTCAGAAATGAGGTGTGTGCACATAAATGCAGGAAGTTTAGGAAACAAAATGGGGGAACTTGATGGTTTCACATCCTGCTCCATTAAAAGGATAACCAGCGCAATGTGTGCATGGCTGGATAGCTGTTGAGCACAATCAGAAAGGATAGTATGATACATAGCCTTGATTTAAAAATAAAGTCAAAGCTCTTGTGTAGGAAGAGAAGGGAAGGCCTGTGAAGCCTTTAGAAATACTTACCAGGCCTCAGGCTGAGTTAGTGTTTCACATGATTAAAGAACGTGGCAAATGAGAACAGCTTGAAGCAGGGCTCTGCACAGCTGAAGCTTGTTAGTCTGAGCCTGGTAGTGTGCAGGCCTCCTGTGCTTTTGGAGAAAGAATAACTGGACGTGGAAATAATAAGGAAATGCCAAGTGATCTTCAACAGCAGATCATCAGCAGCTTGCTGGGCTGCCGTCTGATCAAAGATCAGCTCAGCCACACTTACTGTCTTGTGCTAATCAGGCGCTTTTATGAAATCCAGATGGGGAAAGCTAGAGAGGATGACTCTAGAAGAGCTGAAGACTGATTGAGGAACTGGCCAGCAACAAGTAATGTTCTCAGGTGTGAGAGAGAAAGTATTGGGCTGCTAGCAGGCTGCTAATGGGACTCCTCAGGGATCAGTTTCAGAAGAGGGCTTTATAAAGACAAGCCTGCAAAAATAAATGAATAAACAGACCGTGGGGACTGTGGGGCCATCTCCATTGAGAGGACTGAGATGTTTGTGTGTTTGGGAAGACCTCAATGTCCTCGGTGTGTGTAAGTCCTAGAACTGCAATGAAATTTAATTGTAGTAGACCTCATAGCTTGCTATGGACAACAGATTTACAGAATTCACTTCTTGGGTGTGCCAATTGATAGCAAAACTGTTATTGCCTTCCAGGATGGTATGATTTTTCACAGAAGACCACAGCTGTGGTCTGTATTTCTAGCAGCCTTCTAAAGTAAGGTACCGGTTAGACTGTGGTGTTTGTGTGCCTGATAAAAGTCTTCATCGGGGTAGCAGTGCAATTATGAATTGAAACCTCTCCCCAGTTCTTCCCACCTTGTTGATCTTGTCAGTGTTTGCTGTTAATTAACATCTAAGTAAATAGGTGGGGAAGAGAAGGAAGATTGTGCCCTAGGAAAGAGGATAACTACCTGTTCATTTTATGTAGAGATTTGGAAGCTGCTATAAATAATAGTTACTGGTTGCGTACAGTTCTCCTTGTACACAACTAATACTCTCTTCCAGATGAAAAGACTAACAGCTCTTTGAAAGTTGTTTCAGTTTATGGAAGGAATGATATAATGGTGTTACCTTTGATAGAAGGGAACTGGGCTTCAACTATGAGATCCTTTCTGTTGCTTACCCTGAAGGAATGACTGGAGGAACGTTTGGATGGCCAGATGAAGGACAAAGTGCCTCTTGCTTCAGTCTAACTAAACAGTGCCCCTCTGGGTGCAGAGTGGTGTGTTTTTAAGGGGAACCTGTAAGTGACAGCCCTGGTTTTGAAGCAGATTGTTGTCTTCAGAGGTATCACCTCCATGTGCATTAGTCAGCTGATGGTATTAACGACTTGCAGTGTCTAATTAAACCTGTGCATTCAGGTTCTGCTCTCTTCTGATACCAGACCTGCCTCCTGCTGAGCACAAAGGTATGAAATTTCTCTATGCAAATGATACCAGTGAAGAGTTGAAATCGAGTATGTCCTTGAGCTGGAAGGAGCTGCCTTGGCCTTACGAAAACTGGCATGGATGTGGTATTTGCAGTAATGTTGTTCTGATAAAGAATGTTATGGCAGTGCACCTGAAACAGCCTTATCTCCCTTTGTGCAGATGTGTGCTGATATCTGAAATCAGGCTTCAGTGAGATGTCAGAACACCTGTGTAGTTCTTGTTGTTTAGAGGAGGAGATGTCAGTGACACTAGGATCTCATTAAGGTCATCTTTAACTTTTCGTAAATAAAAAGAAGCCTCTAAAGGAGAAGTTGCTATAAGGAAAATGGGTTATGGTGACAGTGTTCACTGTAAAACTTCTAGTCCTGACTGTAATGCAGCAATTAATTGTCCAGACTTTGAAACTAGCAGAAATGTGTGTATGATGAAGCATGATCCTCTGGCTAGCTGCCATCCTGAAATAATGCTCTGAACTGTGGGGAAGTGTTACCTCTGAAAGGGGAGGCGAAACTTGTTCAGAGTTGTCAGACTTTCCCAGAAGAAAGATGACAGGTAGACCAAGCTTCCACACGAGACTAATTTACTGTTAACAGAAAGTAAAACACATGGTTGGTTGACTTTGGTGTCGTGTTGTGTAATGCCAGCAGTGGCTGAAGGTGAGTTGTATACACTCACATGCAATGTTCTCAGTCCTGTGGTTCCTGCTCTCCCAAGAGGAAAACCCCGGGTCCCTGTACTGGGATTATTGGGATTCACCTGTCTAGAGCAGAGGGCTGTGAGGCTGAGGTGGAACTCCAGTTTCTATGGATGGCTGATGCCATCAATGTGTATTAACCCCTTGCATTGCCATGTGGCTAACATTTTTGTGTCTAGTGAGTCCTGTTGTGCACTTATCCTGTCTAGACTTCCTTCTTCCATCTGTAGTGAATGCTGTGAGTTCTCTAGGGCTGAATTCTCACTGTGGCTTCTATGTTTAGTTTGTTGCGTTTATTTTTCCCCTTCAGCACAGATTCCTTCTGGAGTATCAGTTTTATCCCACGATCTGAGTACAGTTTGGATTCCTGCTTATCCTTACTGGAATTTGAGTGTTCGAAAGTGGTGTTTGTTGCTTTTTTTTTTTTCAAAGAAGTCATCTGTTCTCCAGAAAAGATTCCTGACCTTTAGCAATAATTTGGAATATTTCAGCATCTTTTCTGTAACACGACCCTTGGAATAAATGCAATACCAAAGTGTTGCTTTTTTTTTTCTGTTTAACAAGATTGTGTTTAAACTTAGTATCTGTGTTTCTGCCAGCTTCCAGTACATGTGTCTGTCGGGCACAGTGACTTCTCTAGCAGTATCTCTCACCTCCTTAGGGGCCTGATGTCACTGTAAGGATGTGGGTGAAGTTTTAGCAATGAGATGTGGCTTGAAGTTAGTCCTCCTTTCCCACCCATTTGTTAACAGACTTTGTTGCCAAGCGCAGAATTTGGTTCTCTATCTCACTTTGAAGTGGCAGCTGATTTTGATGGATATTGTTGCAAAGCAGTGCCAGTTTCTTTTATATTGACATATCATAATTCAACTTCTTTACATAGAATACAATGAAAATTGATATATCTTAGCAAGCAAAAACAATCTGTCAAATAAACAGAGACGTATATTTAGCAGTAAAAATTCTAGTTAAGACACTCACTTCACATTCAGTTTGTGATATAGCCTGCACAGAGCTTCCAGTTTGTCCATTCTTTAAAAAAAGTCAGTCGTCTTTACCATCCAGTGGTACTGCTTACAAGCTTGGATAGTCGGACGTATTCCTCTCGCTTGTCATATACAGCAGGATTGTAAAGTCGTGCTGAGAAACATGGAATTACTTGGAGTATTTCAGAGTACTTAGCATTCCGTAGGCAACTGGTGGTGTGAAGGAAGAGCGGGTCATCTGGCTTTCTGCAGGACAGATTTCGTAGCCACACAAGCGGTTCCCTATCTTGGAGTTCACGATGCTGAATTCTTTTTGAAAATGGTGTAAGTTACCAGATACTACCACCCTCAGAAGGCACCGTAGATCTTTCAAACTAGTGTCTCTGTTGTTCTTTATGATAGCTGTAGCACCCACACGTTTTCTGTGGAAAATAGTACAGTTCATGCTGTCCTCCTGAAGTACTTACATGTATAAATTGGCCTTTTCAAGCTTTTTTTTCTCTACTTCCACTTATATACTTTGTAATCCTCCAGTTTAACCTCGTCTGCCTTGGAACTGAGCTGAGCCATGAACAGTCCTCCTAGCTGTACTTGGAAAGTGAGTGGAGTATCCTGCAAGAACAAGTGCATTGGGTCAGAAGATGCTCAGTTTGAATGTTAGTGCTGCTGGGACGTGCTGGAGAAGAGGAAAACATGACGTGTGAAGATGTATTCCGAAAATTTGAAGTATTGGATGTTTCCACAGTGACACATTAATTTTGAACTCTACATGGAGCTGTTATTTGTCTTTATTTGCTGGTGTTGAAAATAAGCAGCGTGCATAGTGAAGCTGACACTGTAACTCGGGAATCTTCCACTTCCAGGAAATAAGGCAGTAGAGTTGCTGGCTTGGTTGGTAGAGAGCAGTGCATTTCCAGTCATGAATGTGAAGTCTTACCCAGTAGAGCGATACGAAGTGGTCTGTCCGCGGAGCGGTTATTTGCTGGAGACTGAGGAAGACATAGGTGGTGTGGGATGGCTGCATGAGATTTCCCTCTGCTGTGGCAGAGGAGTTTCCTCTAAAATTGTCTTGTTTGAAGTGGCTTTTCCTGGAACCTGTGCAGCACTTTGTGGAATTCTGTCTTGCCAACACGTACAAGAATTACTGTCCAAAGTTGTTTTTTGCCTACTATCTTGGATTAAAATTGATTTAATAGAACAGAGTGCATGTGTAGGACTTAGCGTGGATGCTTGTGCACTGCTTAGGACAGGACTTGAGAGTTTCCATCTTGTGAGCCAGGCCTGGAGGCAAGGCAAGGTGCAGATCAGCGGCTGGCACACACTGAACCCTTCGGGAATGCCCGTTGGAGTTGTTCCCCTCCAAGGTCTAGATAAAAGCGTTTGCTTTCAACCTCTGCTGTGTGAAGTGGTGCTGCTGGCTGCATGCTGGGAACGAGACTTGGTGTCAGTCACCTTCTTTCTTGTGACTGCAGTCCGCTGATGTGGGTTAATCGTGCTTCAGGAAACAACACTTTGCTTTTGGAAAAGCTACAGGCTTGTAAGCTTTCCTGCATTTTTATTTCTTTACAGCACGGGTTTTATTTGTCATGTGGATGACACATGACTGTATGAAAATCTTTCTAGGCTAAAGCAGTGTTCTTTTTATAAAGTCCCATGTTTTTCTAATGGCTGGCTATCTGCCATGCAGGAGTGGGACAGGAAATGGTGAATTCCTAGTAGGAATTTTCCACTTGCTTGACTGATCACACTGTGTCTAGTTTAAGTTAAAGCCTGGGACAAAAGCAGGCACTTTGCATCCTTTGTGTTAACTGTCAGTATCTGGCCTGTACAGACTCGTGATCCTGGTTAACTGATGTCTCGGTTGGTAAGCCAGGTATTACCCTTTGCAGGTTTACACAGCCGAAGCCAACTCAAATTCCTCCGACATCTGGGAAAGCATAGGACAACTCTGGAATATTGGAAGTACTTACAAGTACTTACCCCAATCTATTTTTGACTGTCACTTAAAAAAGAGAAACTGCGAAGCCTTGCTGTAAGGCTGCTGTGCTGATGAAGCCGCAGGGATGTTAACTAACTTCCTGAACATCTGATTTGTGGCTTGTGCCACGTTTCTGACATGGACATGTGGCAGCCCAGACCCCACTTAAGGCTGCTACAGCTTTCTTTTAAGTAATCCTTTGCTGTTTGGTGCAAGCTGCACTGTTTCCTTTGTTCCTGTTGCAAGTCTCAAAAGTGTGAGGTAATAGTTCCAAATTGCTGGTTTTGTTAAACCTCTTCAGATTTTTCTTGTGGAGTCAGATATTATTTTCAGTTGATGTATCAGCTGTTTGGCTAGCGAGTGCTGGTCCACTTGGTGACTGTACAAAGCGAGAAGCTACCGGAGCTTTTCAGCAGAAAGCTTTAAGTCTGTCTGGATAAAATGGAATGAGTATCAATACTACGCAGAGCATGAGGCCTTACTGACAGGGTTCAGAGCAAATGCTGTGGGAGTTTTGCTGAATGTCTCTGGCACTAACGGTGACTGTGGGGAAAGCCAAACTGTGAAGGAAAGGGTGGTTTGGGGGAGAGGAGGGGGAAGGGGTTTTTGTTTGCTTGTATGAGCTAAATTGGATGAAATGAGTTGTTTGGTGAACAAGCAGCAGTTCTGATGTGTTCTGTTTTTTGTTTTAGTGCCACAATGGCAACTGCACCTTACAACTATTCCTACATCTTTAAGTACATCATTATTGGTAAGTATCACTGGACACTTTATGTCAATGTGTGTGTGCTACCCACAAACCCTGTGGCTGTGCTGCTCTTCTGTTGTGTGCTCCTTGCTGTATAGTGGTTCTTGTCCAACCTCTGTCCCTCACGGATCAGCACGCTTGCTCTAGAGCTTTAGCAGCTGGCAATATAAAGGCAAAGGCCTTAGTGTGCCACAGAATTACAGCTGTGTAACGTATGGCAAGTGGGAGTGGGGCTGTCAGTGCCTGTATTGACTTCACTTTATTGTGGAGTTACTGTTAAAAATAACTGTTCTTGGCATGCTTGGATATTCCTGAACATCTTCACTCTTACAGCCATAATGCTTAGCCCTCTGCATAACACTAAACCAAAAAGGCATTTCTGAAAACATGTGCCTGTGGTCCCTTTCTCCCTAAATCAAGTTTATATTTAGAAAAAATTGCTAAATCCGTTGGAAGTGGGAAAAGCTTCATTGGGAATCACCACAACTGGGACGTGTTGATTCAGGTTTGCTCTAGCACTTTGCCTGCCTCTGCATCGTTAGTCTCAAAGGTTTTAGAATCTATAATTGAAGACACAAGTACTAATTGGAATCCATTGCTTGAGACAGGCTTATAACCCTCTGCCAGTCTCTATTTTTGTGTTTAAACGTTGCTTTTCACTGCCGCTTCCTTGGCCATGGAGAGTCAGGGACTCGATTGCATTTATTACTGTCCTGGCAGAACTGGTCTTGCTGTTAACTGTTTAATTGTTAATGATCTTGTGTCGGTGCAAGTGATGTGTAATCTTATTGCAATGGCAGTCAGACTGCTGTGACAGCCTCAGCCTGTGCAAAAGGTGGTTCTTAAAAGATCTTGCTCTTTCTCACTGTTGACATTGTGGAAGTGAAGCAATTTCTGGTGTGCTCTGGTTGATCGTCAGTGGTTTGGATGTCCTTACCAGTGATTGCAAGTAAGACAGGAGCAGGGCAAACACTCAAAAGGTGTGTCTTGCATTTCGGTTTCTTACAGGTCTGCTTCTCATAACCTTGTGGAATACAGTTTTAAAATCAGTACTACAGTTTAACTTATCTTTTGAGGTTTCTGCTCCACCCTTGCTTGCATCCTTGTACCTGTTACCCAAACTTTAGTGCCAAGGTTGATAAACTCAAGGGCTGTAGCTGGGTGTAGAACATTGCCTACAGGGCCTGAGAACAGTGTGGCTGCCTGTCTCCATACCATTTGTTGTGTGGGATGAAGAAAATGTGCTTGTTGCAACAATGATGTGGTGTCAGCCTTAACTGTTCTTTCTGTAACAGGGGACATGGGTGTAGGAAAGTCCTGTTTGCTTCATCAATTTACAGAAAAGAAGTGTGAGTATTTCAATTCACAATATTTATTCTGACTGGTGTGCTTCGGCCCTCTTTCCTGCCTTTTTGCTTCTGTTGTGCATGAGCTCGATGTGTGTCTTAATGTGTATGGGTTCGTATTGTGCTTGGTCAGGTTTTTGTTGTGACTCCTGCAGGTCTAGAAACAAAATGTTGGTGTGGTAATGGCAAAACTGCTGCTTCAGGCAGTCCTCCCTGTGATGAGTGGGAAGACTCTATCTGCTTTTACTGGGGAATTTTGATTTGGAACAAAGTGAAATTTCTTGTCTGAAATTTGCATGTTTTCAATATTAGTGCAGCTTGAACACAAGCAGCTGGAGTTTTTTAGTGCTTTTAAGGACTTCAAAAAGAAAAAAAGATTCATTTTTCGTTGACTCTTGGCTTGCACACTCAAGTAGCACTGTTGTTCTCAGTAGTGACTGTGACTCATGACCTTGGGCTGCCCTGTGTGATGGTGTTTAAGGCTGACTGCAGTCCGGCTCAGCTGGAACGTGTTTTCATGCATGTTGTCATGACTAAATTAGAATTAGCTGCAATTTTTAACAATGTGTGTCGTGTTGGAGTTTGCAATGGTGGGAGCTCCCACTCCATGGATAAGTCCCTGGGATCTATTAGTACAAAGTTAACTGTGTGCTACTCGAGATGTGGTAATAGATGAGTAGGAGATAATTTAAAATATTTCTGTTTTTTAGTAGAAATCAGTTTTTGTTTACACTGTTGCTTTTAATTAAAATCCACTATCAGCCAATTTGCATATGGTCACGTTCTCGATGGGGCTGTGTCTTGTTCTGAGTTTGTCAGCATGAAGCCAGAGCAGCTCAACTGAGCAAACTATACTACAAGACTGTAACTAATCATAGATAGCTTGAGTAGCTGCTAATCCTTTCTGTATCTTCTCAATTGTTCTTAAAGCTGAGCTTATTAGGATGAGTTTTTGCTAACTAGAAAGATGCCTTTTTGGATTTCATTTGCTGTGTTGGTAGCTGCGTAGGAAATCAGCTTTTTCCTGTGGACAGTCATGCTGTTACCCTGTCTGAAACAAGTTGGATATTTGCTTTTGAAGCTGTTTTACAGACTTTTAACTCTATCTCAGTAATTCCCTAAAAGTTACCTTTTCCTACTGCGTTAAAATAGTTAACTGTTTCTGCAAGGATAAACTGAGAATCAGCTGACTTGACACCTTCTGATATGTATGGCCAAGCAGTGTCAGTATACATGCACCAGAGAAGGCAAGGAACTTTATAACTGATTTAAAACTAACAGTGGTTCAGGAAATACTTAATTTTGTTTCCAGTTTTGTGACACACTTTGGGCACTGTAGCTGTAAAAATGCTTTCTTCGAGACTGAAAATCTAGTAAAGGTAATGGAAAATTGGTAATAGTGCAAAATTGTTGAAAAAATAGTGAAAAATTGGTAAAATCTTTGTAGTGAGGAGACCTTGTACTAGAAAGATCTGACCTTTGCTCTTATTTTTCATGACAGTTATGGCAGACTGTCCCCACACAATTGGTGTTGAATTTGGCACAAGAATAATTGAAGTTAGTGGCCAAAAAATTAAACTACAGATTTGGGATACAGCAGGACAAGAGAGATTCAGGGCTGTCACACGAAGCTACTACAGAGGAGCGGCAGGAGCTCTCATGGTCTACGACATCACCAGGTAAGGTGCTGTGGCCTGGATCTTGTACCATGGCTCTGCATGTGCCCGACCAGCTGTTGGACACCACAGCCTTGTATGTGCTGTCTTCTCTGCCCCCATGACTTACATTTGAAGGACTCTGTCTGTCTGGGTGGATTTCTGTCCTGTTGTGTGAAGCTTACCGCGCTTCTTTAGATAAATGCTTTTAAAGAGCTGAAAATGAAACATAGGAAATTGTGAGTTGGTTTTCTTGGAAAACTTCACTGCTGACAGACCTGAGGATCTTACCGTTTCAGGCCTCGACTGCCTGTGTTTGAAGTTCTTTCTTGCCCTTAAAATCCACCTACTCTTCAGTATATGAATTTTTCTCTTCCTGGGAGGCAATGGGTACTACTGCTCACATGGCAGGAATACTCTGAGCACAGGCACAGGACAGTGTCACCTCTGTTGCAGTGGGCTGTGTAAATGTGCTTAACAGACTCTGTTCAGAAGAGAGCACTGGAGAAGTCTCACCTCTGAGCCTCTTCACAGGCTGGTCCACCAGCAAAACAAGACTGCATGGAAGCTATCCTGCCTTCCTTTTATCAGTGAAAATTAAAAGTGCTGCTGAAAGAATAATTAATGAAATGTGCAACATGAAATGCTTTGCTTTCACATGTCTCCTGTCTTCCTCTGGGTTGGTTCTTGATACTCTTTAAGCACCTCTCTTTTTCTGTATCTGGTTGGTGTGTCTCCTGTTTGCTTAAACCTTGAGTAAAACATGCACCATCTTACATGCTCCTACCAAAGTTCTCTTCTGCTGCAAGTGTTCTGTAAGAGTGTTTGACAGAAGTCCCTTCACGTGTCCTACACAAAACAATACAAGTGGTGTCCTGTGAAGACAGTAAAACTGCCACATCTGAGAAGTGTGGGTTGGTCTGTGTCCACCTGAGCTGGCAGAGTTGCTCTGTGGGTTTAAAGTTGACTTGGTGAAACCTTGGTCTGAGTCCAGAGAAGATGCTGCTGCTTTGTCTGTCCAGAGGCTGGGGAGGAGAGTAGGGACGACAGATGTTGGTGTGTTTAATGGATGCTGACTGTGCTGTTGGCACTTACGTGTTTTAAAAAATACTGTAGCTAAAACTGTCCTCGCTTGATTCTTTGCAGAAGAAGTACGTATAATCACTTAAGCAGCTGGCTGACAGATGCAAGGAACCTCACCAATCCAAATACTGTAAGTTGGACCTTATTTAACTTGAAAGCAAGATTGCTTGTCTCTAACGAAGAGGTGGAAGGCTCAGGCCAAAGCATCTGCAGGGGGAGCAGTGTTCTCTTAAATAAGCTGCCTGTGTTTTCTCAGTTCCTTAGCTCTGAGTTATCCTGGTGTCCCTGTTTTGCAGCAAACCAGTGATATACCAGTGACTCTTTCCTAACTGCGACTGGAGGAAAAGCGTAGGCTCGTGTGCAGGAAAGCAGTGGAGTGGTTTCTTCTAAACGCCTTGTTGTGCTGCTCAGCTTGCAGGGGCTTATTTTCAGCAGTTGGAAACAAAATTGTGATTAACGCTGAACAAACCTTAGCTTTTGTTACTGCTTCTTGCTCTGTGGTAGTAATGGAGTGAATGCTGTCTCATCCGAGATGGGAAAATAAATTTGATCTCCAGCAAAGGCTGACCGGGTCTTCTGGAGGGGTGGGCAGGAAGGTTCGTCTGTGTCTCTTTGACCGTACCACAAAACTATTGTCCTTCAGTCTTTTTCTGAATGCCCCTAAAATACTTTGGCACCAAGCTTGTGGGAAGACTCTGCTTCAATGAAAGAAAACTTAAAATATTATTGCTGGATTAGCAGATGATTAAAGAAGTACAAGAAGTGGTTCTGAGTAGAACTTTTCATGAATAAAGTGTAGGACTGCTGCTTTTCAGGACCTCCTGAGAACAGCTGAAAGCATTTGAGAGTGACAGCTGGAAATGTCATTCCTGACTTTATGGAGAGGGCACCACTAGAGCCATGCTTTCCTGAAGATGTGTGGGGTTTGCAGTTAAACTTTCCTGTGTGTTTCCTCTTGTTTTTTCATCTTTTAAATAAAGAGGGTGGTAGTGAAAAAGCTAATGAGCTTTTTCCCAGACTAACTTTCTCTCTTCTGAACTAGGTGATAATCCTCATAGGAAATAAAGCAGATCTGGAAGCACAGAGGGATGTTACGTATGAAGAAGCCAAACAATTTGCTGAAGAAAATGGTGTGTTCTTACTCTTGAGCTGTTATGTTTCCTACCAGATAGTGATGTTGAAGTGAATCCTCAGCATTGATAGCTGCGAGCTTACGCTTCCAAAGTAACGTAATTACATGTACAAACTTCTGCTGTGCCTCAGATAGTCTGGCTTAACTCTGACTTGCTGAGTTCTAGAAATCAGCTGGTGTGCTGGTGCCTTAATGTAGTGACAAATACTGTTTAGAACGAAAATAGTGTCTCGCGTGTCATCTGAAGGTCTTGCTGTGACTGTGTCTTTGTGCACTGACTGTTAAACCTCTGTTTCTGAACAGGTTTATTGTTCCTTGAAGCAAGTGCAAAAACGTAAGTTACTCTTGTCTCAAGCAATGATTCAGATGTGATCTGTGTGAGGGGGGTATAGTGGTTGTGACTAAGTACAGCCATAGGGTTTTACAAGTAAAAAAAAAAATATGTTTTTTTTGAGTTCTCTTAGAGGGTAAGGAATGTGTAGTGGCTTCAGTCATGTCAGCTTGGACTTGCAGGTGACTTGGAAATTAGACCTCTCGCTAATTGCAGGCAAAGACTTGTTCAGTTTGAGTGAACTGATTCAGTTTTAAGACATCACTTAGGTGTAGAATGTGTACGTGTGGGTAAGCGTGGTTCCCAGTCAGACGTTCCTTCCCTCGGGTGTTTCCAGCTGTGAGTTCTGCAGCACACAGCCCGTCTCTGGTCACCGAGGGACTCGCCACACCGTGCACGTGGTGGTCACACCTCCAGTGACACCAGTCCAGGTGGTTCCAACTGGCGCCTGTCCTCATGGAACTTTTTAACAAAGGGTTTTGATTCATAGTGACTCCTCTGTCAGAACTGTGGCTCGGTGCCTGCGCTTATCTTTGCTGCTCAGTGTTTTGGCACGTGGTTTTTTATTCCTCACTAGACGTAATAGATTTAACGGTGAGGGAGTGAGTTGTCCTGTCGAAGGCTGTCCCAGGGATGGGTTATCACACTGTGTCTGCGTTTAAGTACTGTAGGCTCCTCTTGCATGCGAAAGGACAGGGTGGCAACTGCTTACCCCTGGTGACCTATCGCATCCTTGCGAGGGTGCCTGGCCAGCTGCCTCCCTAACCCACGTTGTGCCGGAGTGTAGCCTGAGTAATGCCTGCTGCTCTCTTCCTAGTGGAGAGAACGTGGAGGATGCGTTCCTGGAGGCTGCCAAGAAAATCTACCAGAACATCCAAGACGGAAGCCTGGATCTGAACGCTGCCGAATCGGGTGTACAGCACAAACCCTCAGCTCCGCAGGGGGGGCGACTAACCAGCGAACCCCAGCCCCAGAGAGAAGGCTGTGGCTGCTAGTGACCTCCGTTCCGTGGCTCCATTTCTGACCTTTCACCTCTGTCTGTTGGAGGCGGTGCTTTCGACTGCTTCCCTGTCTTCTGTACATCTTACTGGGTTTAATTACAACTCTGAGACAAGTTTAACACAGTACTAAACTGCTAAACAACTTTAGATGTAATCAGGTTATCAAAGGCAAGTAGAGTAATAAAACCTCTCCTGCATGGTAAATCTAGAAGTTTTTTTTTTTTCCTTGATTGTCCTTGTGATAGTGTCACGGATAATTGAAACTGAGCACTGATGCTGGACTCATGATTTTACACTTTTGCAGGGCTTTGTCTTGTACGGTTTAATTTTATGGTTCTTTGGCCTTTCTTCCCCACCTCTTACTGTTTAGAGCTGTCCATAGTAAAGGATTTTGCTGTGAAATGACTTGGGATGGTAGCAAGGGGCTCGGTAACAAGGTGCTTTTGTTGAAAGAATTCCCTGTGGTGTGTGTGGTGGGGTCGGGGTGGGCTGGCAGGAGCGTACGACTTGCACAGGGAAACAATCCATTCATGCTTGTGCTCATAGCTTTACGTCACTTTTTTTTGCCACTTTTATCCTTTGCATCTGTTAACAGAACGTAAATATGTATAAAATTTGAAGGAACTGAGCTAACAGTTACATACATCCTGTGTATATGATTTTAATGAAGAAAAAGATTACTGGCATTAGGACAGTATGTGAGAAAATACCCGTTTGTACAGTATGACCCAGGTGTGACCACGCTGCCCCGTCAGCGCGGAGCTCGGTGTCGCTGCCGGTCACTGATGTCACCGTAACTCCGTGTGCGGACAGCGGGTGTTGTGCCGGGGGAGCTCTAATCCCAGCGCAGACGTTAACACTAGTGGATTCTGTCTCTCATCTCCGCACCGCGGTTCACCTCGGCCATTTTATTACCCCTGCTCCGTGCAGGCAGCAGCGAGCTGACCTGCTGTTCCTCTTCTAAGCGTTTCGCATCGCTGGGCTTCACCGCCCGCCTCGCGCGGAGGCACCGGCTGGTTCTCGCGCATCTTACGCTTTTGTACCTTGAACCTTTTGACTGGTCAGAGGCTGGACTGGACAGTCGGAATGACGCGTGTACTCTCTAGGGATCTTGCACTACTGTTGTATTTTTAACAGCCCTGTGTGAGGGTTTCTTTTAAGGCGTGGGCTTTTTCATCAAGCCTTTGAGCGTGTCCTCCATGGGGTGACCCTTGTCTGAAGGGGAGGTTTGCAGTGGTGGGTGTTACCGAGCGGTGTGCGGGCTTCGCTGTGGTGTCAGGCTGGAAGGTGTTGCTCCACATGCACTGCTGAGCTTCACTTGGGAACATCACATATGGTTTAAAAATGGAAGGGGGTAAGTGCTTAACCGTGATCGAATGTCCAACCTTGTCTCACTGCAGCGTTTAAAATACAAAGTAGTCTTAAAATCCCTCTCTAGACACTAAAACTATCCATTTTGAGACTTGTAAGTAAACTGTGGTACCAGAGTATTGTACAGTCAATGTTAAATAAAAGCCAAAACTGGAATGTGCAGACAATAGGATTTGGGTAACTTGTGCACTGTCCCTTTGTTTTGTCTGGTCAGTCCTTTTTTTAACTATGTTCTTCAGTAGATGGGTATGTTCAAGATCTACAGCTCATGCATCCTGCTTAAACCGAGGCTGCACTGCAAAGGGTTTGCCCAGGGACCATGACCTGCTGCTGACCTGAAGTCCATGTTCTAGTGACTACAGCTTGTTGAGGTGCAATACCTGTACTCCCCGAGTAAGTCGCAGTAGGTCTTACTGTTTCTGTCACAGAAAGGATCTGTTCAGACTGCTGTACTCATTTGATGTAACAATGCTATTAATCTAAATATTTGTAAATAAAGTACCTGTATCTAGATACACTGCAGTGACTCGTGTTATTTGCTCTGGCCCTCCCTCCTCCTGCTGTGACTTCCTTGGGGGTTTGTTGCCTGGAGCAGCTGCGCAGGGGCTGCTGCTGTTGGGTAAAAGCCACTATGCAGGTGCCTCTGCTTGCCTGCAGTCAGGCCTCTGGTTCCTGAGAAAACTGGTGGAAGAGGAACAGGAGGAGCATGGCCCTTAGGTTACACAAGAACTCCCTGTAGTGATGCTGTTTGTGCTTCAGCTGCTTGTGTTCAACCTTTATGATAGCCCTGGAGTGCTAAAAGCTTCACAGGCTTTTCCTGAGAGGCTGCTGGTCTCTTTTAGAGCCCAGAACTGCTCCTTAGGATTGGACAGGCCAGTGCCAAGCCCAGAACAAAGAGCTGGAGCAGGGTGGTGGTTGCTCCCCATGAAACGTGCCCTAATTCCTTGGTAGTGCTGGGTAGGGGAGGTCTGTATTAATGATGTGGATGAGAAAGGGCAAGAAGGAGAATGCCAGTCCCCTCTCCATCAAGGCAGGCTTTAAAATCAAAGAGTTGCTCTGTGCTTCCTGCTGGAGGGTGAACAGATGTTCTGGAGGACATGGAGTTGCCTGGTGACATGTCCTGTAGTTCCTGATTCCTGAAGGCTGTAGGAAGTGTTTTTTCCACTGCTAATTAAGTGCCAGTTGCTTGGAACTTTGTTACAGAACCATGAACTGCAGCCATGTGCTTCAGAAAAGCGATATAGCGAAGGGTGATGGCTTCCCAACAGCCACCACGGCCAGTTCCAGGTACATCAGTACCCAGACTGGGCGAGTTTCCCTGTCTGCAGGTAAGAGCCACAGGGCTCAGGGTGCTGCTGCTGCTGTCCTGCTCCAGGGCTGCGTGGCCCTGAGAGCAGCTTTAAGGAAAAAACCAACCAAATCCCAACTGTGGCTAAAAGTAAGCATCAGTCACAAGGTTATTTTAAGGAAGTACTGAAAAATGTTTATTGAAAACATCCATGCATTTGACAACAGGTAAATGGACAACTCTGTCCTTGGCACAGGTTTTCTTTAAAGTGGAAACAGACAAACAGCTACACTGAAATAGAAGGAGTTGTTCTGGATGCATTTAAATCCACATTTAAAATAAGTTTGTTTTTTAAAAAACCCCACAACCTCTATACATAAAGCTCAGTTGTTTAATCGTACAAAAACTTCACAGTTCAGAGCAGGCCCTGCAGCTGCTGGTGTCAGTGGTGACAAACACCCTTTGGAGAAGGCAGGACGGAGGTAGAAGGTGTCAAAGGTGGTCGCTGATGGTGCAGGGCCAGGAGCTGTGTGCACTGCCCAGGAGAGCGGTGCTGCCCTGCACGGAGGGTAGTGCCCATGGCTGGACCTGTCTGGCTGCTGCATGGTACACGTGGCACTCACAGCTGTGCAGCGGCTGCTCCTGTGCACAGACTGCCCAAAAGCAGCTGTAGATGCACTTACAGCTTTTCTTCTCCTGTACAGCAGCTCTCGAAGTCACACGTTTCACTTAGATCATGACAAAAGAACCATTAAGTACCAGTACTGTAAGGAGCTGTGACTGGAATGATGCTGCTGGGCTGTACATTTATTTAAACTAGAAAAGTTCCTGCCCTCTCTGATCCTTCAGTAATGGAAACGCGAGGGTGGTCACCACAGGAGTAACTTCTCTGGGCCCTATGGGAGTTGCAGGCAGCTCTCACCCACAGTTGTTTGAAAATACACATCGAAAAGCCAAAAAGGCATCGAGTGCCAGGATCCCAACCACAGGAATGCTTTCCCTGGAAAGGGACTGCACCGCCTGAGAGCAGTCCTGCACCCACACTGGCCCCGGGGCTACCGCCTCCTGCAACCCACAAGCCTCAACCTTCACGACACTCCTGACCCAGTGGTGTTCCAGCTGGGCTGAACTCACGTCTCACCTCTCGGCTCTACTGGGAAATTCCTCGTGAGCAGGAACGCAGCGCCTGAGACACCACGGAAACACCCACCGGGCTGCTGGGCACCCGCGTGACTCTTGTCAGAGTAGCCTAGAAGAAGCAGTAAAAGCAAGTCTGAGTAATAATTAATGTCTTTAATTAGCAGAGACACATCAATCTTTAAAAACCAAAAGACAAATAGGGATTTCAAAGAAGAAAAGTGAAAAGACTTCACCCCCTCCAAGGAAAACTTGCCCTTTTCAAACCAGTTAGCTACTGCAGGGTAATTAAGTGTGCAGTTAATGGCCCCACCTTCAGCAAACCCCTGCAGTGCCTCCAACACGCCGAGCACATGGCTGTAACGGGCCACCCGGGAGCTAAAAATCACCAAACCAAACCAGAACTGCTGTACAGGGGGACGTTACCTGCGTTTCCGTAAAATTCAGAGCATCGTGGAGAGATACGAGACTGGAGCTCTGGGCTAGAAGCAGCGAATCTGACGAAGTGCTGCTGACCAGGTCATCCAGCGCATCCACCTGCCGCTCCAAGCTGTGAAGGGTGCCTTCCGTTTGCTGCTTGCCTCGGATCAACACTTCTGCTTGCTTGGACATGCACTGCCGGAGCTGCACCTAAACACAGCGCGAGTGCTAGTTACAGCCAGGGCAATTTTCAAACTGTATTTAAAATAAACCTGATGACCTCCCAGTCAGGCCGTAAGGGAGGAAATACTGGAGTCTGGCAGTGGGTTTGCAAATTATTTTGAAACAGGTCACCTCCTCCCAGGACAGAAATAAGGTCCATTTTTATGGCCTTTATCCTGAACTGCTTCAAGAGAGAGCAGGAGATAAATGCTGACGACACTCAGCCATCACCTGCACTAAAGTGATCACAGGTGCTCCTGATCCGTCATTTGTCACATTGCTAATACACCACAGAACGATGTAAATGAGGGAATCTCGTTGGAATACTCCAAAATCCAGTTAACTGATAATTAAAATTATTCATCTTGGTAGAGCCTGCAGTTGCCAGGCTTCCTTTCCCGTTCCCACCCAGAGACACCCTGCAGCTGGTCACTATGCACAGGATCCCCCCTGCTCTGGGTTGTTCAGATTATTTTTAGAAGGGCCCAAGGGACACGTCGGAGTGACTGGGAAGAAAGGTGCCACCTTCAGCCGATCTTCATGATGCCGCAGTTTTTCTCGGAGAGCCTCCCCACGCCACTGTTCGTCCTTCTGGAAACAAAAGCACATTCAGTAACAGAGTTACCACTAAGGGCACCAACACTGCCCTGCTCAGCTGTAGCACCAGTAGCTGCTACTTTTTGGAAGGTGTTTACCATTAAGAAGACTTTAGAAAAATTCAACTTTTCTTCCAATGAGAGGAGTCTTCTGTCAGCAGCAGCAAATGGATCAGTCTCCTCTAAGTTATGGGATCCACACTGCAGACTGCCCTTTACTTCACAAGATGCTTCCAAATCTTCCAATGGTTCCAGAGAAGATGGGCTTGAAGATTTAAAGCCCATCCTAACTTCATCTTCAGCCTCCACTTTAAGGAACATCACTGCATTCTCTGTCTCCCTTTGTCTATTTTCCAAGTCTTCTTGAGTCTTAACCTGCATCACAGAACAGTCTCACCATTTTGCTGTCAGGTTCCAAACACATCATCAGCCCAGAGGGGTTTTCCTGTGTAACTCAGCATGGCTTATTTCGGAAATGTTTGCGTTTTGACTATCGCAGTCAGGAATCACAAAACCTCTGATCAGATGCAGCCCTAATTCTGACATTAACTTTGCCCATGAAGCCCCTCAGATGGTCATAGAGGCAACTAAAGTTGCCAGGACACAACTTGTTAACTTAAACCTGTTCCTACTCTGGTCTTGCAGAGTCCTCCTCGAATGCTTTCTAGTTGCTAACAACATTTTTCTCCAAAGGATCCTATTTCAAAAAGACTTAGAAACAATTTATAAAGGATTTATTAAAGGACCAGGAAGAGTCTGACAACATGGAATCACCTTTAAATTAAAAGTGAGTATCAAAAGAAGAAAATACTGGCCCGGGTCAGCACTTAATTGTGAAATGCTTTCTGAGTATCTTTGCACGTCAATAACATCTAGTGATTTGCATATCTTACGACTCGTGATGCCAAGTTCCCATTACCAAACCTTAACGTGAACAGGAGCCGGAGTCCCAGTTCTTGACTGAAGCATGGCCCAGACGGAGCTGACGGCACGTGTTACGGTGCGTTTGCTACGGATCTCGGGAGCACCCAAATCCAGCCACTCCTAACGAGTAGCTAGGACTAGCCCCCTCCACCCCCAGCCCACCTCCAAAGAACACTGTCTCTTTTTCAGGCACCGTTTTACTGGGCGAGGGGCTGAGCTGTTTGAACTGCCTCAACGGTGCCCGTAATTCACCAGGTGGCAGTGGTGCCACTCTGCCAGGGCCTCCACATCCTGAAGAATGAAACACTGCTTTAGAGCTTGGCAGCCCTACCCGAGAACGCTGCACGTGACTGGCTGGAGTTGGTTTGTTCATTTGTAAACCGGGATTGCTGAGCTGCCTGATCCTACTGGTTGTCAACAAAGCTTAACTTCTCCTAGATCTGGGAAAATTGTGTGGCAGTTTTAAGCAGGTCTGTTTGTAACTGTGATGCAGCAGACAGGAGGAGACTCAAAACCAAACCAACATAAACTTGTCTGGAAGACAGAGCTTCCCCTCAAACCCACCGGTGTTTGGCCACTCGCTCGTACCTGAGCTTGGAGATCCACGTAGCCCTGTTGGATCCGGCCAAGGTTCTTGACAAGGCGCTTGGCTCGTTCATGGTTATCATGTGCGACTTGTTCAGCAGTTGCAATATTGTTCTGCAAACAGTTATTTTCAAACTTTTGTTCCTAGGAAAACACAGAAAGATTGCCTTTTACTGTCAGCGTCCACTGCAGAGAAATGGATCGAGCAAACCCACAGAACACCCTGTCTTCGAGCTGGAAGGCAGAAACAGCCTTAAACAGGAGTAACTAGAGAGCTGTTCTGCAGCACAATCCAGAAACACCAGAGTTTGGTTGCCTGAAGGTCTGCCTAGTCATGAAGTTCATGCACCACTTTGTTCCTCCTACGATAAAAATGAGTGTTCTAGCATTCTGCTGTTTAAAAATAACCCAAATCCCCAAACATTCTCCCCTCAGCCAGGACTTACATGCAGTTTTCTTTCAAGCTGCATCCTTTGCGTTTTCATTGCTTCTTTCAGACTCAAGATTTGTTTTTCAGCTTTTTTCCTCTCTGATGCTATCTGATCTTGGAGATGGTTTAGCTCAGACTTGGAGACTTCCAGTTCTTTTTGAAGGGACTGTATTTCTCTATTTTTTTGTTGTAATTGTAATTCTTTTTCTGAGAGCTGATGTTCTGTAATTAACATTGTTTTAAAACAATCCTGATTAGCAGAAATGTAAGGATCTTGGCGTATTTCATACACGTTAGATATTTTTCAAACACATTAATGTGCTGAGCAATGGTTTGTAAAAACACAACAAGGTGAAAGGGGACAGCACACCAGTTGGCTTTAGAATTTCATTCTTTGAGCACATCAATCCAGGTGCTGCATTAGAAACCAGCGAGATCAACAGACATATTTGTTGGTTTCATTATTCTTAGAACCCACAGATGGGAACAATTTACTTGTGCAATGAATCTTACTGCTTTTTCTGACAGTTTCTTCAAGTGCTGTACATCGGGACTCCTCCTTTTCCAGCTTCCTGATGTTTTCTTCTGCCAGCCGTACTTTCGCTACTGCCTGCTCCAGTTTCTTTTGTTGATCTGCGAGTTCTTTTTCCAATAGTATTTTCTGATCTCTCACTTTAGCAGTACATTCTTCCAGTTTTTTTCCTTCACGCTCTGAATTTTGCTTGAGGCGATGAAGAATCTGCCAAAAAACACACCACTTCCAGCTTTAACTTGGTACCAACTCAAGCAGAACAAATACCATCACCAAAAGACATTATAGAAGTTAAAGCAGCATAAATTGGAAAGAAATGTAGTCCAATACTCCCTACTGACAAAAAAGCTCATCAATTTTTCTTGCCTCTCTTTATTTTCAGTACAGCTTCCTCAGTTTTCCTTTCACTTTGTTGAAACTCCTCAGCCAACCTAAGCTGATTTTACTACAGGAATATAAGATTAAGCCCTAATTTTCATGAACAGCTTATGGGCTTTGCACAGAAATACCACAGAAGAGAAGAAGAAAAGCTAGCTGCCAATAGTGATCCACTCAAAATCAAAAGGAAACTCCAGGATAAAAAAGCCCTGGAATTTTTCTGCTTAGTTTTGGAATTATGGAATGCAACTGGAGTTAAGTTTTGATTAGTTTCACTTGAAATCCATCGTAGCATTTCAGGTACACTAGATAGTTTGCTCATCTCCCGGGAGAAATCAGCAGCACGGGAAGAACTACATCCTGCTGCTGCATGTTGGCAGCTGACAACACGGAATCATAGAGGATAACGTGTTCTCGTGCAGCTCCTCACCCGTGTCAGCTACACCCAGGGACAGCACTGCCCAGCACCTTCCACTACACCAACCCTTCCTGCACTCCGGGTCAGTGCTGGTTGTACAACACTTTTGTTATCAGTTCAGTGGAAGAGGACCCTGCCAAGAAGGAAGACACGGTGCTTTGTTGTGACACACTGGTTTTCACTAAAACATAACTCAAATGTTGAAGCTTTGTTTACTGCTATTCTTCTAAAAATGAAGCTTCATGTTTCTTAAAGCACTGGTAGATTATTTGTAAACTTGAACCCAAAACTTTCTGGCCTGCATTATTTTTGGACGCCGAGCAAACGTGAGGCAAGTCGGCAGGCTCGTTACCGCGTCTTGTTTGGCGACTTCTGCTTCTTTCTCTTCAATCTCCTTCTGGAGCTGCTGCAATTGGTTCTCTCTCTTTTTCTGTCTCTCTTGGCAATCCTTACGTTTCCTTAAATGCTCTAGGATATCTTCTTTCAGGGCTGCCTGCTCTCTAAGCAACTCATCCTGATGCCTTGTATTATTTTTCAAATCCTGCAATATAGAACATAAAATCAAGTGACATAAGTAGCTGGTAAGAGCAGCAGCTCTCCAGCTAAAAGGCTCGCGTTTGAAAGCACGTAACGATCACACTGAGCATTACCCTCCATTGAAACCAGCCACTGCGTGAATTAACGCCGTAGGAACCACCAGATAAAAAGCTAGAAGAGAAGATGCTGCTTTTTTTTGCTTCCTAATAACCAATAAACCAGAGTGATTCTGCCTCTGTGACTGGATTGTTTTTTAGAAAGAAGGTAAGTTCAAAACCAAACAAATCCATTAAAAAAACCCAACAAAAAACCCCACCAAACCAAACAACTCAAAAACAAAACCAAAAAAAGCCACATGCTCCAACTTGGTAGTAACAATCTGAGCAGGAGTCCTCAGAGGTGCCACTTCAGCAGAAACCCCAGAGCAGTCTCGTTTGGTTGGGTACCTGCTCAGTCCAAACCTCTCCAAACTCAGCAAGAACAAGGCAATAAACCAGCCACTGCTCAGTAGCTCTGCAGGTGTCTGATTTCGAGCTGATGTGCCGGCATGAGAAACAGGCGATGGACTTTGAACTGGTGTGACAAGTGACCCCTCAGTTCTGTGCACCAATCTACTCACTACACGAAAACACGTACGTATTTCAGTAAAACTAACCTGTTCTACCAGTTGAAGCTGTTGCCTGGAGCCATTCAATTCTCCTTTCAGTGTTTCTAGTTCTTCTTTTTTTTCTAGAAAAATATTTCACAAGAGATTTTCAATCAGCGATTTGTAATATCTATACAAATAAATTACCTCTTTTCATAAAGAAAGAATAAACAATAGAAAAATAGTTTCTAAAATTTCCATCTTTTTGACATGTTAAGTACTTTCTGCCTGTAGGTATTTGAGCATGTTGTATATTTAGTATCATACAGTACAGTTACAGTGTCTTTTAACACAATTTCTCTTAAAAGGTCTTACAGCTTAAAACCAAAAATTGCTCTTTACCTTGAAGATCCTTCTGTACAACAACAATGTCTCCATTCAGTGATTTTTTTTGTTTGTTCAGTAGATCTACCTCCTGCTGCAGGTTTTTAACATCCAATTCCATTTTTTCTACATTGGACAATGCAGTTCTGCTGCTATCTTCAGTAGCAGTTAAGTCTCTATAAAATGTGAATACATATTATCAGCTTGTTGGAAGTACTTGGTGAGGACTAAAAAAACCAAACCAGCTGCATTTCAGTAAGAGTTCTCTCAGCTCAGGGGGATGCTACCTTCTAGTCACGAGAGCAGGACAGCTGTCCTGTTCCAATACTTAAAATTTTGCTTTTCATAATACTTCTCATTGCATTGCCAGGATATAAGATGAATGCTGTTGCATTCATTGGTGAGTATTTTCTGTAAGTCTGCTGTAGACATGCTTAAAAAAACCTCCACAGGATATAAGAAACGGGATATTCTGTATAATTGGGCACCTCAAAGTTATAGCTGTATTTTTAACTATGATAAACAGACATTCAAGGCACTTGCAATCACTTCTGATCTTTGCGGAAAAAAATATTCTCCCCCACCTTCTGGTTTGTGACAACTTCTTCTCCAAACTCTGACAGTCTTCTTCAAGCTTTTCCTTTTCTTTGTTCAAAGACTCAATATTGTTTTGCAGAGTGCGCATCTGAGAAACCAGGTGTTCATTTTCCTGACGGTCTTTCTCAAGTAGTTGTTCCTGCCAATCGACTTCCCCTTGCTGACACTGAAATAGCCTCCGAATATTCTCCAATTTTAACTTCTCCTGCAAAAGAAGGCATTGTGAACAACACAACACGACAAACAACGGTCAAGGAGTACAACAAATGATGAACATTTTTAGATGCAGCAGTTTAAAAACCTTTAATTCACAGAGATCATATGCAGGCCAGAGTGCCCACTGTAACTACAGCACTGGAAGGGATAACTGCTTAAAGTGCCAGACTAATTTGAGTGTATTTATGATGAAGGTTATAATGAGCATGAGGACTGGAAGATAGAGGTGCAATTCTTTGTTTCATCATAGTTTAACCACCATTTCTCCCCCATCCATAAGATTAGCACATCCCTTCATCACAGAGATTTTGAGAGAATGACCACTGAGGGCTGTGAGATGCTCAGGTAGAGGTGACCACTATAAGTGTGGTAACAGAAAGGCACCAAGTGTATCAACTAGTCCCTTCTTTTCCCTGTCCTTTACAGAAAAAGTACAGAGAGAAGACGTAAAGTCTTTTAAAAGTAAGCAGCAGGTAATATCTGTTTATACATGCTCATAAATGCTCTCTTAGTAAACGCACGTTAGATTTTCTGGAATTACACAACTGAGTGAAGAAGGGCTATCCCAGACTCCGACCTAACAATCCTGTAGCTCCTATGAGACTGCCAGGGGGATGCCGCTGATCTCCCTGCCCACTGGTAGCAAAGCTGAAGGTCTGTCTCTGTTTGTCAAAAAGAGAAGAAACTAGCTGAGCTGAAATCCCTTGGTAATGGCAGAGAAGATCATCCAGCTGAGTTAGTAAACTGTCTTCCATACTTACTTTGCAAGTGAGGACACAGATAGAATGCAGATAAAAAGACTCTGGACACAAACTTTAAGACAATAGTATTCACAGTTATACAGCCACAGAAGAGATTTCTGTGCTTTTGCCCTCTCGCCCTCATATGCACCAAAACCCCCATTATTTTAAAGGGCCTAAGCAGACTTAAGACTTTTCTGTGATAAGTTGAAATCAGACTAGAAACTGATGGATTTAAAAGCGTAGGGACTCTGTTACCCAGATGTTAACAGAATCACAGAATATGCAGATCTCTTCTTCCAGTTACTATATTAGCTACAGAAGAAATACTTACTTCTAGAATTGCAACCTGAGTCTTCTCTAGCTCATTGACCTTTTGGTCATGTTGTAGCTTCAAACCTTGAAGTTCATTATTTTCAAGCTCCAGCATTTCCAGAACGTGTTTCAGTTCTAGTAAGATGAAAGAAAGAAAGGTCAAAGAAAGGCTGGGACAGAGTATCTGACTGATGAACAATGAAAGAAAATATTTCAGAAAAAGTACAGAAGTAGCAAACTCCCACTGCTTGTACTTGCCACAATCTGCCAGGATGTAACTGCTCAGGAGATTCCTCCATTTCCCCACACATCCCGATGTTTAATTCTTCTGTGCTGCAGCACAATTAGCTAACACCTCCTAACCACACAGTGCTTGAGTGTGAGCTTAATTGGTCAGTCCTGACCACGGATTTGTTCACGTTTCTCTGGCAAGAAAAACTTCCCTCCCAAATACAAAGTGGCACAAAGCACTGCCGCAGCTGAAGCCAAGGGCATCCGTCAGCTCCGCGTAGACGACGAGAATTACAGGGAACTCTTCCTCTGCAGCCACTCACAACGTTTAAGAAGGACCGAGGAACAGAAGACTGCAGCGAGGTACGACTGAGATCTGAGTGTTATTTCTTTCCAATCTGCACAAAACACTGTCTAGTAAAGCCAGGGACACACCTGTCTTATGCCTGGTAATTTGCCCGAGTATTCCTTGAAGATTTTCTTCCTCTTTTCCAATATCCTTCTTTATGAATGAAAGCTGTGCTCTTTTCTCATTAATCTGGACATCCAGTTCTTTCCTCTCAACATGAAGGTCTTCCAGAAGTAGTTTCATTTCCTGTGGTAATATATCAGTGTTACAAGCAATGCCATTATTTGCCATTTTAAATAAAATTTTTCTTTAAATAGAAGTTATAAATATTTACAAAATTAAAAGAATCTGTCAACAATATTCTGGTCAATTTAATTCCAGAGTTTATAGTTACAGTTAACGGTATAAACAAAAAATACGTAATACATAGGCTAAAGTCTTGCTTTTTGACAATTTTAAAGTAGTAATCTTGGAAAGATTTTGATCTACAAGTCTGACCCTAATACTGTCATTCAAGTGAACAACAGACAGGCTTTAATACAGAAAGTCAGACAAAAAGCACCCCCCAAAATACAGTTAATGTTGATCCTTTGCTTTTATTTCAGAAAGAAAGGAAGCGCAGAATCCTTTCTAAGTAAATGGGAATGGAGACAGACAGCTGACATGCCAGCTTTGTTGTGTTTTGCACACACTGATCAGACTCATTTGCTTTAGAAGCTGCTTGTCTCAGCAACAGTAGGTCATTCAGAGACTTCTATTTAATATCATTTAGTTCTCAAGGGACCAATTCTGTAAGAATTAGTGGAACTTGCGAGTTCTACTTCTTATTTTTGTGCACCTGGGCCAAGCTCACACTAAACTGTAAACCTGCTTGTTCTATTTTTCAGTGGGTTTTGGGAGGTTCTAGAACTCAAAACTGATTTTGTGGAAACTTTATGGGATGCTTTTGATACTTCTATTCTTTTGCTGTTCTTCAGAGATACAATGAATTGAAAACTCATTCAGGAAAGTTACTCTTATTTGGCGTAGTTTTTCATTTGCTTCAGTCTCTCCATCGCGAAGAGCTTCTTTGAGGTCACCTTTCTTTTGAGAAATACAGTCTTGAACGACATGGAGCTCCTCTTTTCTTTGATTTAACTGTTGCTCCAGAAACAAGAGCTCTTGTTGCTGAGCAGTCATCTACAATGTAGAAGTTTAACAGAAGAAGCATCTGAAGGCTTTGATTTTTTTGACTACAGACATGCACAAGAATAAGTGCCGTGCACTGTTTCCTGCCAAAGAGATTTACTGGAATTGCACACACGTAAAGACACCATCACAGCAATGAGCTTCAGTTGTTAAACCAATACTAAAGACTAAGTTCAGTCCTATACCTCAGAGAGTTAAGTTTTATTCTGAAATGCAGTGAGAATTGTCAGAGCACTCTGCAGTAACATTTATTATGCAGAAACGCCAGCGAGACTGGGATCATACTTATTATGAGGGAAAACAAGGAGCATTCGAATTGCCAAGCAAGGTAAACAAGAAGCATTCAAATTTAAGAATTAAATTCTTCAGGCAAGGCAGTTCAGAACTTTAGACTCTTCTCGGCTTTTGGTTACATCAAAACCAACAAAACTGGTAAGTCCAGAGTTAATCAGAAAAGCCTTACCTGATCTTTCAATCTTTCCAGTTCGGTTTTCTTGCCTTGAAGAAGGTTTTCTGCTTCTCTAAGGATCTGAAGGTGATGTTCTTCATTACCTTCCGCAACTTGAATATCTCCTTGAAGCTTCTGAAGACTGATGGTGAGGATAAAAACATTGACTCAGAGGAAACAAGACTACCTTAGGCAGAAACTTACTGGAGGTGGACATCTTTATTTTATCTAATATCGTTTACGATAAATTGAAAGTACTTACCTTTCAGTTAGCATTTCTATCTTCTGCTTTAACGACTGGAATTCAGAGTCTCTTGCAGCCACCATTTTGTTGATCTCCTTCAAAATACCTTCTTGTTCCCTCTTACGCTGTTCTAAATCCCTTGTATCTGCCTGTAACAACCTAAAGAAGCATTTATGCCTTTTTGTATTAACATTTTAGCAGCTCTCTCTCCCCAAAAGCACTATCTTGATATTTAAAATAATCTTCCTGTTCTCCTCATCCCCAGTTCGTACAAATTCACAACAACAGTGTACCTTAATTGCTGATCTGCTTTCACGAGTTTGATGGCCATTTCCTGAGCCCTCCGCTCCAGCTCCTTTGCCTCAGTTTCAGTACGGGACAAATGCTGTTTGGCATGATTGTACTTTTGGATAGTGTCTTTAGTCTAGAGCGAAAATTAAAGATTATTAAGACAATACATTCCCATCTTATGCTTTCCACATCCATAACCTGCAGCTTAGCTGTCCAAAGATGACCACCTCCTGGCTTGAATATTCCACCTGAGCTTTCTCCCTTTGTTTACCATCAAGTAGAACCTTTTCTCCTCTCTTGTCCAGAGCAGAAAAGCTTTCTCCTTTTGGCAAGGACTGAAACATTTTCTTTTAGCACAGTTTATCCCATGACTTATTTCCAAATAGAAGCATTTTAAGAGGCTTCAGGTTATCCAAGTGAAAATAAACTGCTTAAACAAACCAAAGTCCTCTGCTTCAAACAGTCTTAAAGCAACATGTATATTAAAGCAAAGCATAAATAAATTAAAAATGTAAAATTAAAGCACTTAAGAGTTAGGGCTTTACTGACTTTCCCCCGTGTGCTCTCAAGTTCCACTTCAGCCTCTGAAAGTAGCCTGTTTGCCTCTCTAAGCTCCGCTCGTCGTTTCAGAAGAGTCTTCTCTATACATTCAATTTCATCTGCAATATCTTCATGATGTTTAAGAGACTTTTCTAACTGCAGTTCTGCAATAAGGTTGTCAGTATACCCTTCAATAAAGTCCCTAAAAGGTCAGGAAGAAAGACACGGAATTAAAATACAAAATGCCAGAGGCCCAGAGCCTCTTGAAGTTCTAGTCCATTTATGTTAAATGTAAACGAGTCAAAATTGGTTTTTACTGGAAAAAAGTTGAGGTATTTTCACATGCTTACTTTAAATGCATTCTAGAGCAATGTTCTTACTTGCATTTATGTTTTTGAGCTACTTGTCGTAGCTCTGCTACTTCATGTTCCAACTCTTCTCTTTCCTGCAGAAGTTCTTCAATGTTTTGATGCAATTTTTCCACCTCTTTCTTGCATTTATGCTCAGCTGCCTCTGACCATTTATCTTTGTATTTCCGAGACTTTAAATAATATACAGTGTCTTCTAGCCTTGAGACTTCACTCTCCTACATACAGGAAATAGAACAACAAAATTAACATCTATTTTCTATTTCAGTCCTCCTGCGACACAGGAGCAGCTACAGATAGCAAAGACCAGACATTGGCACTGAAGACAGAGCATTCTTATCGGCAGCTCTCTCAGATCCAGAACCTTAGCAGAGATTTTTAAAAAACAAAAAACAAAACAGACTAATCTAATCCACAAAAATGAGGGGTTTTCTTCCATTTTTTTTGAGGAAGCATATGTAAAAAGGTGCTCCTAATCCATTCATAAGTCAGGTCCCTGTGGTTAAACCTGCAGCTTATAGCTCTGTATCTTACCAAATCATGATGTTCAGGCACGTTGCAGTGAAGCACTCCAACAGGGATGAGGGGGACGGTGAAGTTTGGAGGAAGAGGGCCATAAACGACCTGGGCTCCCACAGGTGGTGGGCCATAGATAACAGTTCCAGGAGCAACTGAACCTCCATTTGCTGCTGCAGGAGGAGGGCCATAAACCACAGTTCCCTGAGGTACAGGGGCACCATCTGGAAGGACCGTGTAAATAACTGTACCAGGTGGTGGTACAAAAGGAGGGTCTTTGGGAACATGAGGTTCTTCTTTTCCTTCACTGTCTTCTTTCGCTCTTCCATCTTTACCAAAAAAGAAACGTTATTTTTAAACACTCCAGTAAAAGATATACTTCAAATGCACATTTTAAATTCTACGTAATGTACAAAAATGTAGTAAACGCTAATTAAACTAAATAATGAGTTCAGTGATAAACATTTATAATTTACTCATGCACATAAAAATTCACTCTGAACTCTATGCGAGCCCATCTTTAATGTGCTCCTAAGACCATGGGACTGACTTACCTTTACCAGAATCTGGTTTGTACAGCCTATTTCTGACTGGTGAATAAACCCAACACCCTCCTGGACTGAAATCTTCCTTCCCACACTGCCCGTCCTGATCACTCCCTCTTCTGGGTGGGGATGTGCCAGCACACAGGACACAAACTCCAGAATCTTTTGTGCTGCAAGTAGCAGGAGTTGAAGTCTAAAGAAAAAAAAAAGAATACATGTTAATTTAGAAATAACAAATCATGTAAAATAAATTATTTGTTGTAGACATTCTAATGCACTAATTTTTCAAGAACAGGCTATCCATGCTCTACTTTCTCTCACTTCAAAAGCACGATGCTGCTCCTTTAAAGAGAACACTAAATATATTTTAACAGTATTTCTCTTAAAGTCAGACAAACGTTGTTTTGCAAGAAATGTTTGTCTGTAATGTCTCTTTTTAAACGTTTAACTAAATGAATTTACAGTACTGCATTTTGAATAGTTGTCTGCAAATTTTACAGATACTGGATTCCTATTACTACATAGTAACGAGCTTTATCAGGGAACATTTGTGTACGTGTTGTTTCAGTACGGTTCCTCCCAGACCTAGCAAGTTTATTTAATAGACTTTCCCCTATCAAATTGCTTCCCATATAATAGGATTTTTATTTCTGACCTGTGATGATGGCATGTAATACCAGTATCCTCTTCTTTTCAATGGATCTACTACACTGGTGATGTAATCATTCTGGTGTGAAAGCACATTTTTGAGTGCTGCAATTTCATCTTGTAAGTTGTCAATTTCATCTTTGTTACCTGTAAATTAATCAAAGTTTTGTAGGCACAGAAGGCAAATAATTCGGTCACAAATACTGCATTCAGCTTTAATTAAAGTAATAGTTTAAAGCTTTTCCCTCTTTGTTATCCTGTTAACCTGAAACAATATTAAAAAAAACACTAGTTGCCAGGGGAAACAAACTAAATGTTTGTATAAATGTATAAATGTTGTTATACAGTGACGCAGATATACACTGGCCCTTGCAACTTTGCCATTTTAAGACTGTAGAAATACAAGTTCATGTACAGGTAACTGATGCTCATTTTCCCTTACATGTAGATCTCTGACAGTGTTCTAGAGCAGGACAAACTGATTGCATGACACAAGCAGTGTTTTACAAACAGTTGTAAAAAGTGATGTTAATACAAACTAACGCAAAACTAACACACTGTCATTCTGATTTGCCAACTGAGGCAGAACTTCACTAGATTTCCAAAGGTCACAGGCACATCAGCTGGCAAAGCCAGAAACCTGAAGTGCTGGTGCTGCTGCTGGTCCTTAACCACCCATTTCTTCCATTCTTCACGTCTGAAGAGGTAAAGACCTGTACACTGCACATAACTGCACTTTGTCTTGTTGTTTGCCTCATACACACAGATGCAGAGAATCCACTGCAGCACAGTGATTTAGGGACTGAATGTATCCTGTGTAGGAACTGTACAGGTATCCTGAACAGCTTATTCTCCTGGAATAAGCTTCCAGAGCTCTAAACAGCTTCTCAGATCAAACAGTGAGAAAGATGGAGACGAAAGCGAATCGTCTGCATCCATGCTTATCCACAAAAAATGGAGAGAAAAGAGAGATTACCTGTCCCCATATTACCCAACAACCATCTTAGACGGTCAATTTCTGCTTTTTGCTGCTCCATAGCTTCATTTAATTTCTCTATTTCAAACTTCTGAGAGCTTGATGCAACAGTCTTCTTACCAGCTTTCTCCATTTCATGCTGAAACTATTTAAAATATAAGTTTAAATCAAAGCAAAGCACTTCAGTCTAATTTAGACTGTGCTAAAACTTTTTCAGACATGCCCATCTGTCCCTACAAAAACGCTCATTCAGCAAAACGCCTGTACCACTTTGATGCAACAAAATTGTTCTTCTCATCTCCTCATATGGCTGAGGCTTACAGACACAGCCACATAAAAGCATTTAAGTGATAGTTTTCCTTACAAATCAGCCATTCTAGTCAGTGAGGTTTTCATTTTGTTCTTTGGCATATGTCAAGGGAGGGAAGAGCATTGTGACTAGGGAAAACCCAAGGAAAAGGGGTGGGGCACAAACCTTTAACTATGGCGTTTTCAGAAACTCACTGAACCAATATATTGAAATATTTTATCCTCCTCATATAACATAGAGCAGGCAGATCTGCCACCTACTTGTTCTTCCTTCTCCTTGAGGAGTTGTTGTAACAATTCTATTTCTGCTTCTGCTCTGGCAAGATCCCGAGCTGCACGAGCTGCCTCAGCACAGAATTCTTCAGCTTCCTCAATCTCCTGAAATTGAAATTTTAAGTTTGAGCTTTAGTTTGCAAGAATACTTCACAGGCTTGCAGATGTCTCATGCAGCTTTGTGAAAAGCTGACTAACAAGAAGTATCAGCACTTGTCTGTTCTGGAATTCCAGAAACTGGCAAAGTTTATGTAAAATAATATTTCTTCTTTAACTTTGCAGTATTTCTACAGAGGAGATGTTAGTATGTAGCCAAAAGTGATTCCCAGTTTTAAACACTTGAAGTGTAAAAACAAACTTCCATAGTCCCTTCTTTTGCTTTTCTATCTTAGGTAACGATGTATTATCTATTGTTTGACTTTCAGCTAGTAAGAAATTAAACTTGCCTCTCCCTCACCTTCTAACACACAGCAAGAACACCTGTCCATAGCCAAATATACTCCAGCCATTCGCCTACTGTATTTCAGGTTGAGACTCTGACCAAAGTAAGAGCTCCTGTGCAGCAGGACGATTCAGAATAAAGCTCTGACACTGAATTTAAAAGGCACCCCCAGGACTGCTCCCACTATGACAGCATTAGGAGGCACTACTTATGCACAAGCAACTAATTATCACTGTTGATTTACCTCAGCTCGCTCCTGATTCATTCTGAGAACAGTTCCATGAAGAGCCTTCAGCTGATTTTTAGCAATGGAGAGCTCTGTGGCTGCCAGTTTATCCGAAGCAATGACTGCTTTCTTTAATTCCTTCAGTTCTTTACCTAGACTGACAAACTGCATTTGTGCCCTGGCATCTTCTATTTTTTTCTGAAACCAGGAAAACAATAAGTTTTATAACTTTTAAGTAAAAAGCAGGGTGGAAGAAAGGATTGCTGTCGGTATGACTTCCCCCCCCCACCCCATGCCATTTTGTATTGTATGCATAGAACATCAGAGGAAAAAAAACTAAAGCAAGAACAACCGATAAAATTTAAGGAAAAGAAAGATGTTGTTTGTGTTCCTTCAAGTATTTGATCCATCTTAAAATGCAAAATAACTCAAAAGTTTTTGAATCTTCTTTTTGTGAGCAAACACAGTACATGGACTTGTTCTTACTCATTCCTACCCTTTTCTCTAAGTCTTCCAGTTGAGCAAGAATACTCTCTTTCTCTTCATCTGCCTCTTGGAGCTGTTGATCAGCAAGGCCCTGAATTTCTTCCATGCTCTTTATTTTTTCATGTAAATGTTGAATTTCATTTTCCAGCTGATGGACCTTGTTCTTATTCTGCCTGTTTTCAGTTTTAACCTGTAAGTGAAATAAGTTAGAACGAGTAGCCAGAAATATATATTTTTTGCAACCGAAAGCCACCCTATTTTAATGATTTAAACAAACAACTTTTTGGGAAGTGGAGTTAGCAGCATACATTGTACCAGAAGAAAAAGGAAAAAGAACTGCTTTGCCACTGTGACTATTACATGTTAAAGTGCCCAAGTTATTTTGGTAGTGGTATGTACAGTGATCTTTCGAGGAGATTACTGGCTATATTTTTCTACCTATAATTAAACTCTTTGTTGCCTCTGAAACATGACATTGAGTCTAAACTCTAATTCACCAAATAATCAGGCAAAAGTCATAAATACTATTAATGAAAAAAATAAACCCCAGACTCCACTGTTACTTGAACACCAAAAAACAGATGTGTCCTTGTTATCATACAACTAAAATTACAGATGGCTTCTACAAGTTTTAATGCACATTAAACCCTTCTCTTCCCAACACAGTTTCTTTATAACGAAAATTACTACATGGCATACATTTGTGCACAACGGGAGAATCGGAACGCTAGGGAACAGTTAGTATTCCTAATCTCAAGCAGCAGCATCCTTGCTCTGATGTGAGCTGTCAAATAAGTTTCTGACAAGTAAATGTATTCAATTTGTCTAGCTTCAGTAAAATCATGCTTCTCAAAGACAGGGATTAGCAAAGCTACATTTGCAGTGATGCTTTTTTTAGACTAAGCTGAAATGGTCTTACTGTTGTTTCTCTTGATACATGCCTGTCTATATTTCTCCTGTACTTCTTCCAGTTTTTCCTGCTGGGATACCATTTCTTCCTGCAATTGTCTCTGTCTAGCCCATGCTTTCTCTTTTTCTCTCTGAGCATCAGCAAGGATGTCACTGAATTCTTTCTGCAGATTTGCAAGGCTTTTCCCTAAAACATCAGATGAATTCTGACATCTGAAAGAGAAACAATCCAGGTTCCAAGACAGAAAATAGTGATTTTAAATTATAATACCAGATACTGAAATAATGAAGCCTGCAAATTTAAGACATTCAATGTAAATTCATTCAGATGCAGCACTGAACACATTACACTGCATACACAGACCTCCACCCCGGCTCTACTTACACCAGTCTGTCTTTATTACCATTCTTTGTTGTTGGGGACAAAGGAGGGAAAAGAGTTTACCCTGTCCCTTGCAGTGAAACCCAGAACAGGAGCATATTTCTCTCAGTAATTCACTTACTGACCTCAGGTGATGTTCTCTTAACAACCACAGGGTGCTGAAGTTCATATTTGAACTGCCCCAAGTTGCACTCAGCAGGATGCAGCACAGGTACTTTGTTGCTCTCAGGTATTTACCATTTCACATGCACAAATCTAACACTGTTTATACTTGTATTTTACTCACTTGATCTCTCCAACTCCTGACTGAAGCTTCTGCTTGACTTCATTTATACGAGCTAGGACTTCCTCAGGGTGAATTAAGTTACTAACCGCATGATTTAGCTGATTCTGAAGATCTTTAAGCTGTTGTTTGAGGAGATTATTGTCTCCCTTTAAAAACAAACAAACACAAAACCCAGATAAAAAAACCAAAACCACTGACACAATAAGCAAACAAACGCATAAATGATAAAAGCTAGAATTTTAATACCTAGATCTGTTTCGGGGTTTTTGTTGTTGGGTTGGGGGTGTGTGTGGTTGGTTGGGGTTTTTTTCTGGTTTTTTAAATAGATTCCAAACCTACAGAATTTTTCAGTGTGGCCTGAACAAGTATCAACCACAAAATAAGGTTACTCCAAACAATCTTTGCCTTTCAGCTTCCTTTATGTTAAAAAGTATTTAAACACCAGTTCAAAAATGATCTTATCCTTTCCTTAAACTAAGGAAGTGCTGTCTTACACAGGCAAAGCCCAGTGACATACAGAAGCCTGACACACTATCTATCCATAACAAAGATGGAACAATTGCAGACACTGTCCCAGCCACTAGACCAAGGAGGCACACTTGTCCTGGCCCCACTGGTTTGAACTCTCCTCTGCACACTGGCAAGCTTCAACAAAAAAAGTGCTAATGCCTGGTGAGGATCCTTTATAAGCTCTTCCTGACGTGGTCAGGCAGTTGGACTAGGTGTTTGTTGTAGGTCCCTTCCAAATGAACTATTCTGTTCTATTCTGGTGGTCACTGTATCCTCTGAGGTGTATATGAGATGGGAAAAAGGGATCTGATGGATACAAAGGAAGGACTGAACCCAGCCTTCCCACAAAGAGGGAAACTGCTGTAATCATGCAGCACTTAAACTCCCTTTTTTATTTTTTCAAAATATGACTGGCAAAGATTTAAAGATCTTGAACCCAGCATATCACTCTTGCCTGGAGAAATCCTGTTGACTGAGCCTTTCCGCAGTTTTCAGAAGAGGAAAACTCAGTTTCTAATCTCAGTTAAGATGAGGCACTGATCTGTGACACTGTATTAAAGCACAGGTGTTTCTGTACACCCCAGCAGTTCAGGAAATGCCTGTGAGTTCAAGGATCACAAGCTCTGTTGCTTATTGTACTTGGATACCATTACTGTTCTGTGGCAATTAAGTAAGGTTCCTCCGGATCACACCTTTAAACAGAGGCAATAAATTCTGCTTTAGGTAGTGGATCAGTTTTTTCTTCTGAATGCAAATAGTTTTCTTACTGATATGTACTGGATGAAGCTTGTGGGAAATTAAGGTACATGTAACAATTTATCAATCCTTTTGCAATAGAACTGAGCAGCTCTGAAATTATTTCAAAGGTCAACCTAAATATCTAAAATGGACAGATAAAGACTATGGTGTAGGGTCTCTGGACAAGAAAATTAAAAGTCAGGAAAAGTTATAACTACTACTGAACTTCAAAACCAGCTTCATACAGAATTTTCTAAAATTCTTATCACTTTCCCCTTGGAGTGGGGAAACGTACTGCTTATCAGGTAACAAATACTTCACCTGCAATTGTTTGAACTGAGAAAGGAGCTTGTAATTTTGTTGTTCCTTCTCTTCTGCTAGCTGTGCTTTGGTCAGAGCATTCTCTAATGCTTGCCTTTCTTTTTCAAGTTCAGCTTGCAGGGCTGACAGTTCCATCTACAAACACAGAAAACCTTCAAATTAATTTCTACTACCAAGAGCAAAGGCAAACTTTGTCTTTCACCTGCTGCTTTTCACAGGACTACTTTAGCATCATTTCTTTAACATGTGCATCATTAACTCTTTCCAAAGAGATGTAGATTATTTTTTTCCCTTTAAATACAGTGTATATTCTCTACATGGTTCCCAAACTATCTGTACCTTGCTTCAATGCAAAGTTATAAATCTTAGCAAACTGACACCACCTTCCATTTGGGGGCACACCTAAACCAACAATTATTTGCAAGTCGATGTTGTAGATGTGCTGCCAAAGAGATAATCCACCCCCAGACGAGGAACATCCAAACTTTCCTCCATACCACAAGAGCTCTGTTCTTACCTGGCTAAGTTGTTTCAGTCTTTCCAATTCTTCTTTTTGCTGATTGGCTTCAGTGTCTCTGTCTCTTAACTGGGCTTCCAGTTCATCCTCATAGGCGCTGATATCCCTTTGTGTATTTCTGAGCGACTCATTTATTTCTCTCTGCTCTTCCAGTGCACTCTCTAGCATTGTAATTTCCTGGAATTTCACATTAATTTTAGACATATGTACACAGGAGAGCCAGGATTTCTTAAAGTACATTGCCTCTCTTCCTCTGTTACTCAGGAAGTCATCAATGTGACAGCAGATAGATCAAAATTGAGACACTAACCCTAATCACTAAACGTTAAAACTTAAAGCCAGGTGCCACTACTACATACAAAGGTCAGGTCGATGCTACTGTGACAGACTGAACAAAAACCTACACTCAAGTTAGAAAACTGTAGCTCAGAGCTACACATTTGCCCCTGGTATTAAGGTTTATGTAAAACGTACCAGGACACTAAGACAGCTCTCTAAGTAGATGTCTGAGAGGACAGATGCAAGGTAATAACACACACATCCTCAGCATGTGTCCAGACAGTCTTCACTAAACAATTCACTATGCCATCAACCGAAAATCCATTTTTAGTAATGCCTAAAAGGTAAAGCCTGCATTTCTGGGACATCGTCCATCAAGTACAGATTTACTGTATGTCTCCCACAACTGGTTTTAAAGGCCAAATTCTGTTCTTAATGAGCATGGGCACATCTAATTGAAGTTACCATATATCAAAAATTGTTTTGTCCAAGGAACTGTGCTTTGCTATTCCCCATTTGGTCATTTGCCTTTTTTTTTTTCCCCCTAAGTTTATTCTTAGGTATCTGAATTTGGGAAAAAATACAGTATTAAGCCTTACTTTTCTCATATTTTCTGCATCCATGGCAACTATTTCCAGGTTGTTTCTTTCCTCTTCTAGATCTGCCAATCTTCGTAGCAAAGATTCTTTATCTTTCTGCAACTCTTTACATTCAGCATTGGCCTGTTTTGCCTGACACTTAATGCTTTCCAGGTATTCCTGTAATCCAATGATAATACTTTCTAAATCCCTTTTCAGTGCTTCATTTGTTGCTATTTGACCTGCAGAAATGCAAAACAAATTTGAGATTGTTTTGTAAATAAGCATGCCTTCTTAACTAACAAAACTGCCTTTCTTAATCTTCTTTAAGGTGATCACCTATTGGAATATGTAGTAAAAAGTAACCAGAAGTCAACCAGAAAATGCCTGTGCTGTGTTTTAAAGGGCAGGAGTTCCCATATTACTGTATTAGCCTGACCACTGAAAAAGTTAAAAAGAAACTGCAGTTCTCTGTGCATTCCTACCCCCTGCTTAAGATGACATTTGCCACCTTTACACCTGAATCAATTTTGTTTCTGTTTTTATACTCATATTCTTTTCTGGGATATTTACTTTCACATGGACTAGGTGTATAGTAAGTGTGTACATAAATTTAGTTCATTGACTTCTTTAAGTCAGTTTCCAAAACTTCCTCCCCACCTTGAGAAAAAAGAAAAGAAACAAAAGAAAAGAAACACCACTACCCCTCCACAAACTACCTTCCCCAACCATGTGCAAATGAGGTGAACTACTAAGAAAAAAAAGTTACCCAAAGTCGGTTGATCAGTTAAGAATAGTTTTTCAGCATTTTCCTACACATTTTGTATTTCATTTAAGCAAAGGTAAACGAAACTGAATCCCCGATTCAATTGTCATGTTATCCTAAATACAAGAAACACTGTAAGACAAAAAAATTTACCATCAGTGAGCTGTTGCTCCAAGTCCTTGATTTCCTCAGTTTCCTCAGCAATTCTAGAGAGTATTTCGTCCAGGCGACTCTCAAGCTGCTTGTAATGTTTGTTCATTACATCAAACTGCTGTTCTTTACCTGCTTTGTGAGCTTTCATGTGAGCCTGTAAATTAGTTGGAAAGGGAAAGTGGGACGTCAAGACAGATTAAAAGAGTCAAATCGATATTTTAGCTCAGTTCTGCGGTGTCTTAATCCTGGCAGTAAAAGTCACAAGTGCAGCATATGTTGGGGTGCTTGGAGGCTTTTTTGTTATTTTTCCTCATTACTGCCCCACGAAGAATCCCAGATAGGGAAGCAATCAATCGGTGTGACTACCAGCATCATTAGTAGTCTCCCCCTTGCCCAGGCATGATGAATAAGACCTGCATTTATAAATTATTACTCAGGGCTACTACCTTTACTTTTTGTTATACCATTTCCTCTTTCAGTCAAGAACAAACATGATTTCTTCCAGAAGGTTTAATCCTGTCATCCTGCATTGCCTTCACAGCAGATGATGCTTCAGAACATGTCAGGTCACCACCCGAAGGAAAATACTCTGAACAACCAGCAAGTCAGGCCAACTTTATAGCTAAGATTTACTTAAAGCAGATTTTTTTAAAAAAAAAATATTTCTGGTTAAGACACCATACCTGCAGCTCGCACAGGCTTTGGTCAGGACTTCATGCATTTAGTATGAATTTAATTGTTTCAGCTGTATACAAAACTTGGTTATCAACACAATATAGCACTATTTGTTTCTCACTGGCATGGAATTACTCACGAAGAACTCAAATGCCAGAAAACTTTGAAAAATACAGAATTATACCAGCATGATAAGTAGCGCCTTTTTCTTACTGTTCAAAAAAATAAATCAAGCTAGCAGTAGAAATTTTCAACACAACTTCTCGGAAAAATCCCTTATAAAGTTGCTTCTGTAACGAAAGTAATGGGTAAAAACATAGCTCTCCGTGTTTTCAAAGTATTAAACCGGAAGTTCTTTTTAACATCCACATTAGTACAATTCAACTTGTCACCTCGTTAAGGACAAACTGCCAGCCGACTTTCAAAAGTGAAATTCCAACAAGTGAGACCCAAGGCGAGGCGCTGCCGCTGAGTCATTTGGCTGCAGCTGCTGAATGTCACAAGAGCGCTGTTTGAAGAAAAAAAAAAAACAAAACAAAAAAACCCAAACCACCAAACCACTTACAGCTTTGCCTTTGTCTTGTCTTCCTCCGGGCTCACTCGCAGAACGCCCCATCCCTGCTGCAGAATTCATCTGACTACAGAACCGATATCTCCAGCATAGGAAGCAGATAGGCAGCGTCTCCCATCGCCTCCCAGCGCAGGGCCGGGGTTCCGCCGCCCGCCCGGCCCCTTCCCGGCTCCGCGCTCCGCGGGCGGTTGGCCCCGGCCGGCGCTTCCTGTGCCGCGATGCCGAGCGAGGGGCGGCCCGCGGGAAGGGCCGGGCCCGGAGCTGCGGGTCCTGCCTGGACAGCACAGCCCTGCCATTGCTTACTGCCGAGGGAAAAAATAAATTGGGGGAAAAAAAAAAAAAAAAAAAGCAGCAGCAGCATTTTTTAAAAGTGCTCGCAGGCCCCGGCTGAAAACAGAACCGAGCGTAAAAATTGTTTTTTTGCACACTTCAAAGCATCCAGCTGGCCTGAAAAGCTCTCGTTTAAAAAGGCATGAGCTTTTTTAAAAAACACTATTTGAAAAGTAATTCTGTTTGATTTTAATTTAAAATTTCTATCAACAGTTGCTGCACCTGAACACCGTTACTAACTCAGACATCCAAAGTCCTGCTTCCCCGGAGAGCAAAAAAAAAAAAAAGAGACTATCAAGCTGGAGCTCCTCTGGGTGCCCCAACCCTGGAACATGTACCTCCCAGAGCTTCCCGAATCCATCGGTAATGACAGGGCTGTATGTGACAGCAGAGAAAGGGCATTAGTCCCCACCAAAAAGGCGCTATAAATATTTTCAGAATTAGAACTGTTTATTGAAAATTGATCCTAGTTTTAGGATGCTGGACTACAGCAGAAGCCACAGCTGCTGCTGCCTTCTGCTGTGCAGTTCACAAGCGGTCACCACGTCGGCCAGGTCAGCTACATCTGCTACTTCGGGCAGTTTTTCCAGGCTGACTTCTTGCAAACAGACTTTTGTGCCAACACAAGAGCCCTGTGACAAGGCAGGACTCCAGCTGTAGGCCTGTAGCAGTTACACTGACCCAGATTCTACCAAAAGATGCATTAAAAGATTTCTTACACGGAAATTGCCTGCAGGGCTCTGTACAGGACGTTTCTGCAAAGCATAATGATCCAGTTCTTAACGTGCTCTGTTGAAAATCAGCTGCCCAAGCATTTTACAGAAGTTGGGGGGTTTTAGGTTTTGTTTTTAAATTGTGAGGAGTTGTGTGTTTTTGAAACTGTAACAGCTAAAAAAAATGATAAATAGCAAAAGAATGCACACTTGATGGAACAGGCACAACCGAGTGGCAATCTGTTAAAGCAGACTTTATCATGTTTCTCAGTACATGAACACACGCAGTCCATAAAGATTTCAGTTTTACTCACGTGTCTTGGATCTTCAGGATTTACAGAAGCAAGAGAACTCTGCAAGTCTTCAAGTTCTTTCTGTTTTTTCCCTATTTCTCTTTCCTGTTTCTCCATTTGTTTTTCCAGCTCTAAAGCCTCCTTGCGTAGCTGATGCAGGATTTGTATCTTTGCACTCAGTTGCTGTTCAAGACCCTCCTTGTTGGCCTGCGATAACTGGAGATAGCATTGGGAGGTTGCGTAAGAGTTTAATTGGAAATACACAGCTGATCAAGAACATTTTTAGAAGTTAAATCGGACTGCTAGTTCAGCCTAACATGTTGCCTAAAAATGATCTAGTCATTGCTTTGAATCCTCTTTATTTTCTTAAGATAGCGAAAACTCATAGGATTTTGTCAAAAAGAGAAAATAGAAACATTTCGCTTATGCTAACTAGAAATTTTGTAACATTAGTCTACCAAACCAGGAACCACCAGAACTCTCATTTTATCCATCATCCTAAAGCGTTTTGTTTTCAACCAAGACTTCAGAAGTCTCCTGTATAATTCCTTCTTGCAGTCTTAAAAAGACTATCTGGAACGTCTTCCCCCCCAGTTATGACTTAAGTTAAAATATGGAAGGACCTGGTCATTGATTTTAAGGCAGGTTTAAAGACTAAAACCAGCAGTAATTTACGACAGTTGTTGAAGAAACGGAAGATACAATTCTAGTTTAATGCTGATAAATGTTCTTAAATTAATTCTTGCTGCCAATTATGTAGCTACATTGCTTAGTATTAGTTGCACAAATAAACCTACACAGTTACAGTCCTTCCTGAAAGGCCTTTTCTGAGAAATCAGAACATATTCAATCCATACAATGACATTCAGAGGTTCAGGTAAAACTTCCTTTCTCATAAACACGTATATCATGTCACCAGCACTGCTTATGATGTCGTGCCACTACCTGCTTTCTGCTCTGTCTACTAAGCCTTTAAGGATCTATGAGCTTATGGTTATTGGAACCAAGAAGACATGTTCAAATTCAAATTCAAGTCTCCTTCTGCATAACGCAGTGACCCCTAACTGCCCACTTACTGCAGTACTCAAATCCGTATTTGTGTTCTTCCGAAGCGTTAACAATCAGCATCACATGGAACATGTTGAGATGCAATTAATTGCACTACAACTCTGACAACTTATCAATAAACGAGCTATCTAAAACCAGTAAATTTTTTCTGATGCATGACAAATGGATTTACATATGTATAATGGCCCCTTTAAAAAAGAACAGGGAGAAAAACAGTTATATTTTCTACATCAACAATGCTTCAAATGCTTTCCCTTGCTATTCACGTAACAACTTCTTTGCATACTTTTTTCTGAGCCAGAGCACCCTCCAGTTGTTGCAGTTCCCCTGTTACTTTCAAAACTTGCTGCTCTGCATTTCCTATTGCACTTTGCAGTTCTTCTAATCTTCTTTGTGCTGTAGAAAATAAAAACAAAACCAAAACCACCTGCAACTCCATAAAATACATGATAATATTCTGTTTAACATTGATATGCATGTTGTCTGTTAACACGTTAATCAGAATGCATCTTCTTAAAACAGTGATAATCAAAGCTAATACATTCTGGTTTCTCAAAAGATACATCTAAAGTTTTTTTATTGAGTTAAATCGATGCATAAAATACGAAACCTCCCTAGCATTCTCTTTTCAATAATGTTTAAGCCTTTCTTCCTGAGTTATCTTAAAATAATAGCAAAAAGAAATTGTAACAGTTTTGACCCAAAATGCATCAAGTACAGTGTTCAGAAATTACAGCACTTACAGCCTTTGACACACTATTGCTATTCTTATGTCAAATACACATCAAGCATTTCATCAGTGGAATAAACTACAGTGATACACATATTTTAACTTTTATTTGAGAAAAATTAGAATTTTACCTGAATTAATCTTTTTCTCTTTACTTTGTAGTAGTTCATCTAGAGTTTGGAGCTGCAATTTCAGATGGGATTGCCCAGAGAAGTCATCTTCATCTAGTTGCATTTTTCCAGTCTCCATCTGCTGAGCTTTGTTAGCAATGTAGCCTTCCGTTATAAACATATTTCTTTTATACCTGGCCTTACCAATGTATGGGCTTTCACCAGGTACATTATCAATTTCAATATCCTGAAACGTATGAAGTGATATGTCTTTATATCTATCTCAGAAGGCTGCAGTCAACTTATGATAGACATTTAACTCTCTTAACAAGCATATAAAGGAAAACCAATTTGAGATTAGAATAATTAGAAGAAAGCGGTATCTATCAGAATTATAGAAAAACTATTAAGTTTTCTTTTTTCCAAATTGAAAAGCAAGAGAAACAGTAGCAAAAAAGACCCATTATTTTAAAGTTATTACCTCTGATGGAAAATAATTTAATGGCTCAAATTTTGCATCAATCTTATAAAATGCCAGTTCCTGCTCCAATTCATACTGCTTCTGGCAAGCTCGGGTTAGCTCCATTGTCTTCTGCTTTAACTAATAAACCAGTAAACAAAGTAAGCTGCATTCATTCACGTGTCATCATCATCATCATATATATTTCAATTCAGTAGAGAGTAGGGCAAAGACATTAACTTTGACACAAAGCGCACATCAGAAGTTAAGATGGTGTATTTTGAATCAAGAATATCAAAGTGCAACTTTATTACAGGATACAATATGACAACTAATAGACTGGAACCCCACGATTAACATCACACAAATGATCACATGAAAGGCCTTTTAAATTTACATGCATCAAAGGTTTGAAACTAAATTTGTCACTGACTTCAGATAAAAAATAATTTGGATACAATTCTTTAGAAAAATCTACACCAAATAACAAATGTATTTACTGCTACTAATGAGCAGTGAGAACTATTAACACTCATTGTCTGTAAAAGAAACAAAATCTCTCAATAGTCAAGTGTACAGAGCCTATGCGTTTCATTTTAGCTTAACCTTGTGCTAGTTAGGTTTTGAGTTTGAGGAGGTTTTTTATTTGGTTTTGGTTGTGGGTTTTTTGTTTGGTTGGTTGTTTTGGTTTTTTTTTAATAGAGGTCCATCATGTGATTTCTTTTTAAATCAACTTTTCACACTGAATACCTGAGTGAGAACATGCAGCAATACTCCGATAGACAGTGGAAAGCAGGACTAATGGAGAAAAAGAAATAGAACAGACTGGAATACAGGAAAGGCTTGAAGAAAGCTTTTTAAAACTGATTTATGTCATGCAAAAATTAACTGTGTTTCAGAAAAAAGAAGGGAAAAAAAAGAAAAATAAAGAAAATTGTATCCAAAAACCACAGTGAATATAAAGTCTCACTGGAATACTTTATACAACTGTTCCTACTTCAGTAAACGTGCAAGTGAATCCTAGAATCAAAAATAACCATGCAACCCAGGAGCACAGCGGGGCTACCTTTCATGAGGAATAAAGGCTCTGCGGAAAGGGAACTGTGACAAACCAACACACCAGCTAAAGGAGGAGAGAAGCAAGCAAAGTTTGTCATCCAAAGGACAAGAGTGGGTTAAGTTGCGAAATACACACTGCTAAATCTCACTACACTGAAGACTACGCTGTAGAAATCAGCTGCTGGTCAGTGTGTGTGTTCACAGAAAAAACAGCTATAGAAATATCAGCAATAGATATTCTGAAGGATAAAATTCTAGAAGACAAATCTAACAAGTAAGATAAAAGCCACATATTAAGTTCCCATCAGGTCATTCACAATTGAGCACTCTCAAGACAATAGCACTTTTCTCACATTTTATAGCTACCAAATAAAGAGACTTGGCAAAGCGAAGGTTTTAGGATGATGTGAATAAAGTACAAGGAAACTAACGGGCACTACCCAAAATAACAATCGAGGGGTATTACTGACATACAACTTGTATGCACACCTTGTGTTTCTAAAAGCATTTAATCTTTTCCCATATTGCAGCAGCAGAAGATTCAGTACATCAGCAATTTAGCAGCTAGGGGATATGTAACCTTTCATCAACTGACAAAATTTTAAACAACAACAACAAAAAGCTAGTAAAGACAAACAAGTAAGTTATATAAACTATAAACTACAACAGTGATGCTGACTGCTGGTTCAATATACTTACTTTTTTCACAGAAAGAATATTGAAGAACTACTGGTCAAGGAATAATCACTCTAAAGAAGTACCTAAGTTTTGTCTCTCAATTTCAAACATAATCTCCAGCCATTTGAACTCTCGCATTGACAACTCTATTTCTGACAACAAAACTACTCCAAATATTTACTTAGTGCAAGTGATTATCTCACCAATTCATTTTTGGTGTCCAGGCCCCTTTGTAGGTCTTCATAGCTTTGCTTCTGCTGCAAAGTCTTTTCTTTTAATGATTTGTTGACCTCCTCTTGATGGCGAAGTTGCTCAAGCACTTTGGACTGGTGAAGTTTAAGGTTCTCCATCTCCTGTGCCGTGTTTTCCAACTCTCTTTCTAATTTTTCTATCTCTTCTAAAAACAAAGTAACGAATAATAAAATAGAAATCTTTTCCATCTAAACTTAAATTTCGTGTAATTCTGTATCATTTTAACAAATCACGATTACCTAAATTAAACCTCTCTAGAGCTTCCTGCCTGTCATGATTTGTCACTGGCTGGCCGTCCAAGGTTTGCAGTCCTCGCAGGTGGAATATGGTGTACAAGCGGTAGTGATGCAGACTCACAACTGGATTATCAGCAAGGAACAGAGAAGTCAGATCTTGTAGAGGCTTTAGTTTAGCTATATCGTGGAGCTAAATCAAAGATAAATGAAACCATGATTAGGCATCCTTCAAAGAGCACTTAAACCCCCACTACTGAATTTCTGATTATATACAATATTTTATGTTAGGTCCGTCTCAAAGGATCTATTTTAACGTTTAGGCTAAAGTGGAATCTCTAAAAACCTACCAAAACACACAGTACTTTGACTGAAGTAACATCCCAAAAATCAAATTGTTTCTTCTATGAAAAAATACCACTGCAAAGAGGGAAAATTTCATCAAGCTTGAGCTTGGAAATTTCAAGATAACAAGGCCTGCGGTTATATATAACCTTCCATTCTTCCAGACTTAGGAAAAAGGAGCTTTTTTCCTTAAGAAAAGGGAGCTTTTATCATGAGGAGTTCTCAAACGAAGCTGGTTGATCTCTCCTCCTAAGTAGCATGACTCCTTCAGGAATCACATTAAGTCATTTCATCTCACAGCCACCCTTTTGTAGCTGCGAAACATGGAAATTAGCCTGGACAAGAGAAGTAAATCTAATCGTGTCCTAAATACAAAATATAAGAAAACAGCTTTACAGGTCTCCAAACCCACGTAATTAACTTAGCGTAAGGAACACCATCAATAACATGCAAAATTCTTCACATTTTCACCAAGTTTTTCCTAAGTTTCCAAAAATTGCGCTTTCCTGAACAACATAAAACAGGTTTATACTTTGAACACCTGGCACAAAGGAGAATTTTTCTGATAAACAACATTATTAGGCTCACAATGGCTGTATGTCACAACAGACTTTGTGGAAAGACACTCAGCAATTATTCAAAGTCAATCAATGTAAATATATCAGTTCACTTCATGAAAAGATTCTCAACAGTTCTTGTTCCTAACTATAGTCACTTACTGATGATACTTTATTCCGTTTCAAATTAAGGACGCGCAGGGATCTCAGTTTCTTCCCCACCCACGCAGGAATATGCTCAATCTCATTCCCTGCCAGGTTCAGCTTTTGTAGATTCTGCATATGTTCTATACCTTCAATTTTACTGAAAATAATAAGAAAAACATAACGTATCATGAACCACAGCAAATTTACAGTGTAACTGAGGCATTATGGATAAACTACAGCAAAATTTGTCTCAAATAACTGTCATCCAAGAGAGTAGCAAAAACAGCCGTTTACTGCCATGAGCTCACAATTCAAATTAAATTACACCAGTTTACTTCTAAGTACTACATTAAGACCAAAAAAAAACCCCAAACCCACACTCGCAGCAAGACTTTCTTGCTCATTGTGGCAAAATCTTTATTTTATACAGTTTCATTTTAATATTAAAATTAACGTACGGTAATTCTATTTTAATATAAAAAATTTGTTGTTCTTCTCCTGATAACATCAGGGAACACAGATGAACCAAAATAAAGACGTTTTGGGTTTTTTTCCCCATACAAAGGAAAGATCAACTGTAAACTGACAGCATACAGAACTATATTTTTTAGTGTTTTCATTAAAACACTAAATAGGTAATGAGGAAAACACAACTAGGTTTTAGTTTACTTGGGCATTTATCTAAAGATATGGGTATTTATTTAATAAAGCACAGCACAATGTGCTCTTGTGACCATACTATTTGTTAAATAGGAACCAACTGTGCATAACTAAAGTCTGAAAACACACAGCAGTAGCTAGAAACTCCTCTGACCTTTTCAATCCCTCTCGAGAGAGGAAGTTGTGCGAGTGCAATGTGTAGAAACGCCGGTGACTTGCTTACTTCCTATCGTTAACTTCTCTACTGAAATTGCAGCTTCTCTACTGCAAAGTCAGTCTCACGTAAAGATCATAATTCACTCACAGAAAAATTATAGGAAACAAAGAATTCTGCTATTGCCTGAACCATTACCCTCCCACGTTTTTATACCACTCAGAAAAGATACCAGACTCTCAAACCAGTGAGAGTGAAAAAGCAATTTAGTGAGTTTATGGTCTGCCTGGTCAAGCCCATTCAGCTTCCTCTCTTAAAGCTTCTTGTATTACCTGTAATAATATGTACTAAATGTTTAATTAAGTTTTAAATGCATTTAATTGGGTTATTATACACTCTTCATTATGGTATCTGGAAACTTGCATTTCTGGCTTGGTTTCCTAGGAAAAAAGCTTAACTGCAGCCACGGTACGCTGCATAGCACCTCCAAAAACTATTTATCCTTCTAACACCTAAGAGCTTGTGCTTTTTAAGATCTCACCAAAGCCTGTTAGTCTTGATATACAGCTGATGGGAAATTCACCTTAAGTGCTCACACCTGTGAGAGAACCCACCTAAACAATAAGAGAAGGTCAGCTTTACTGTATCAGGGCTTCCCAAACCATTAGTGTTTCTGCTTACCTGATTTTGTTGCAAGACAAGTTGAGTTCACGCAACTTCATCAGTTTCTCCAACTTCTCCATCTTCTCTATTTGGTTATTACTAAGATTTAGTGTCTCTAGTTTAGAACATTTTTCCAAGTTTTCTATGTACTGAAAAACAGAAAAATAATCCCTTAGCATGCAGCTTTTTAAAAAAAAAAAAAAAAAGAAATGCAGACTTCCATTTTTAACAACCACCTAGTAATTAAAAAATACAAAGTATTCTAACATTTTACTGTTTCATTCTAAAACCCTGCTTTAGGTACAGTCTTCTATAGTGTTGGAAGAGGAAAACTAGATTTTAAGTTTACACTGGACCAGTCTCATCTACCCAAAAGAAAACTTGCCACTGAAAAAAACAAACCAAACAAACCAGCACAATCCAAAAGCTAAACATTTACACAAATGGATGGCGTTCTGAACTTTATTCTAACTGATCCAAAATTTTTTTCTTTTGCACAAGTCTCCACTGACAGTTTGGGTTTTTTTAAACACAAGTTGCTTGCAGAACGAGACTAACGTAATTAGAATATAGCTGTCTACAACCTCTTAAAAATAGACCTTTACTAAAAAATAAATTAAAATTAATTTTTAACTTTGTTTAATTACCAGTTACTGTCAATAACTTACCTTAAATTTCTTGTCCCCGTCCTTTGGGGAAGAAAGATTGAGAGAGCTTATACATGACAAATTTTCCTCTTTCGACAGACCTTTTATGAGGAGTTCAGTAATGTACCTAACTCCTGGACTAACACCATTTTCATCTGAAATTAAACAGAGAAACTACCTTCAATATTGAAAGAATTGGTGATTTTTGTATTAGTCTTTTACTTCACCCTGAATACTGGGAAAACATTGAAAAGATGCGAAGAAACAGCACACCACAAGCATTTACAGGAAATGACATGTTAGAGCATGTGGGTACAGCCTTTTGAAAAAGGCACAGTATGTATCTGCATTTGCCAGTCTTCCTCCCAGCACAGAATGTAAGGAGTAAAAGTCTCATTATTCTACACAGCTTTCATTACTATCATTTCCACATTTGACTACCAAAAGATGAAAGCAAATTTTTTAGGGTTCTTTCCAACAGATCCCACATCTTTAATCATACAGTTCACAGAACACTGGCTTTTTATGCTTTAGTATGTACTTTTATACCAGCAGTGCAATACCTTTATGAAACTCATTCTCAAAAGCAGCTTCTACATCTGCTGCTGTAATATCAAGTTGTCGGTGCCTCTGCTCTGTGCTCTTGCAAGCGGATGGAGATGTCTGTTGGCTAAGAGGAGATGGGCATCTGGTGCTTGAACTGACAGGAGACATTGGACTAGGAATCCGAGAAGCTGACATCTGCGGTTTTCTGCATAATGCTTTTCTTACCGAGCCTTTTTTCATTGCCAAAAATATAGAATATCATATAACCAACATCTGTAAGAGAAGAAATGAGCATCAGTCTGTACACAAGTCTAAATCTTAATAGCTTGCATGCCAACAAAATTGTCTTTTTAGCAAAAGAAAATATTTCCAACAATGATATGGTGCCAAAAAAATCCACATCTAAGCCAGTTCTCCAACGGGTGACAGCTTCCAGTTTTCATGGGCTAGCACGTATTCGGAGGAATGGTATACCTGCTTACTTACACCATTCTATAGCACAACACCAGCAACTGGCTGAATTGCTTTCTGTTTTGGAACTCATCCTGGTGACTGTCCTGCCATTTATGGCTTACACGAAGCCTGTCTGGAGATACTCCCAACTCAGACTAACACACTTGGCAGAGGATGGAAAGAAAGGACTGGGATCCCGATTGTTTTTAACCAAAGCTAAAAATCACCCACTTTGCAGCTGGAAGAGCAAATACGAGCGAAAAAGGCAACAGAGGAGAAAAAAAAAAAATAGATCAGTCTAGCACTGGCATTTCTTGAGTGTCCTCCTTTCTGCAAACAAGTCATTTGGTGACTGCCTGGGAAATTCCCAACAATATTAACAGAAACTTCCCCCAGTGACGAATGCATTTCCCTGGGGGTAAGTGTAGAAGCAGCCATGTACACACACGAAAGCCCTTGTAACCATCTTCAAGGGACAGGTTTTTACTAAACAAAAAGCACATTTTAAGGTATTCTTTACGACAGAAACACGTGCTTTTAAAGGAACTTTGAGCTATATGAGTGATTACATAGTGTCTTAAGTGGCGAAGATTTTCTTTGCCTAAATTAAAATGGATTTTTTTTCCTGAATCTTTGGAAATAAAGAAAGAAGGAGCCACTCTCTTCTACCCAGCACTTGGAGGCACAACTCATCCAAGGCCCAGAAACCCAGCCTGGAACGGGGAAGAGAGGGAAAGATAATGGTGAGCTAGAGAAAAGCTACTTTGGGGAGTTCCTTCATGTTTTAAGGAGAGCAGTTAGACGTTTTAACGCGGTTTCTGTAGAACAGATTGTGGTTTTGCCATGAACACCACAACACTCTCACGGCAGAGCCGGCGGGGAAGGCGGGAGCGCTGAGGTGACCCGGCCGCCGAGGTGTGCCCTGCGCGTACCCCGCGCCCCGGCGGGGAGCGGACCGACCCTCGGTACCGTCAGCTCCGTCCCTCCCTCCTGCCCCGGTTAACGGCTGCGCAGCCGCCGCGGCCGCTCCACCCGCGGGTACGAGAGCCGGGGAACGGCCGCTCCCCGCCCTCCCGCCCGCACCTGACAGGACAGCGACCGCCCCGCGCGGCACGGCGCTGCCGGCCGAGCCCCCGGCCGAGCCCCCTCCGCAGGGCCGGGCTGCGGGGCAGCGCCGCGCCCCCAGCCCGCAGAGAGGCGGCCGGCTGGTGCTCGCTGAGGGGTAATGCCCGTTCCCGCCGAGGGCAGTTCCCCTCAGGCCTCTGCTTTGATTACCTGCGTTGACATGGTAACGCCGTTTCGCCGCCTCCCGCTCGTCGCTGCGGCAGCAGGGCGGGCTCCCGGCGACCCCGCGTGAAGGCACCAGCTCGCAGCCCACCTCCTTTCCGCCGCCGCCCCCCGTTACTCGTCTCCACCGGCCGCCAGGCCCGAGGTGCTGCGGCTCCTTTAAGATCCTGCCGTGAGGAGCCCGGCCGGCGCCATTTTGTCTCGCTGTTGGCCGGCGACGGGTGAACGGGCTTGGGGAAGGGGCGGGGCAGACCCTGGCCCCGCCCCGAGGCGCCTTTCCCGCCGCTGATGGCGCCCGCGGCGCGTGCGCCGCCGCTGATGGCCGGTTCACTTCAGCACGGCGCGCTGCGAGGGGATATCGTGAGAGGATTTGTTGCGATTAAAGCCCGGGTCAGCCCGCGCTGGAGATAGTCAGTGCTTTATGTATCTGTACGTATATATCGTACATACCTGTCAGGGTAAAGTGAGTGGGTTTTGCTTCAGAACAGTGTGTGTAGCGTTGGAAGCACACGCGATATTCGATTGCTGTGAACTCACTGCAGTAGGCCTAAATTTCCAACATTTTTTTTTTTTTTATTTTATTGTTGAAATAAATCTCCCGTAGGGGGTTTGGAATCTGTACAACTACGTGTGAAACGTAGGGCTGAAAAATCGGTAGGACGTATCTGAAAAAGACTGGAAAGACGAGGTGTAATCAGATTTTAAAAACATTATTTCAGAATATTGTTAGGCTTTTGAAGTGTTTTCCAACGTTCTTTACGGTTTGCTCCTTATCGTTTGCGTACCACCCACGTAAACTTACTGTATGAATTCTCGTCCCGTATTTAGTAATAGGTATTTGGGCCATTATTTTTAACAATATTAAGCACCTTACATTTTGTAACATTATATTCTATATATTGTTACTTCCCTTGTAGTTTATTTCGTTGGTTGAGAAGCCCAAGTTGGCCTTCCTGTAATTTAATTTTCTATCGATCAGAAATAGTTTTGCAAATTCCTTTCCCGTAAAGGCTAACTACAGTATTTGTTTAAACTCGAGAAGTCTTGCACAACTTTCGTTTAACTTTTCATAAACTTATTTGTTGAGGTCCTATGCTTAGATAGCAGGATTGCAAAGGTTTTGTCACCAGTGTTTTTTTAGCTAATGCTGTTTAAAATAGTACGTGTAAATGCGTTGCGCCCTAATATTTTCATATTGCAGTTTTATTTGTGGTGGAAGTACTCAGAAAGTTGGCACAATCAGGAATACAAGTGACTAAAAGAAATTTGCATGTGAACAGTTATTTAAAAAGAAAAAATGGAAACTTCTGGTCTAAACATATCAGCACATTATGTTTGACACGGCTCAAATGGTTTTTTTTTCCCTTCAAATGCAAATTTAAAATGGCTTTGATTTAAATAAAAATTACTTTCTGAAGAATGAACGAAATCTAACTTTTTGTTTGTTGTGGGGTTTTTTTGCTACCTCTGAAAATGATTTATTTATTTATTTGTAGCTATCAAACAGAGAGAAGGTTAAGACTGATGTAGGATTTCCTCTGCACATACTAAAAAATTGAAATCCTAAATTAAAAACTTCCTAAGGTTAGCTGTTCTGGCTTCTTTGGGAGGAGGCAATAACATTTTAGTAAAACATGATCCGCAATTAATTATTAACTGTGAGTGAAATGTGTTTGTGGTATTTCTGTTCATCTTCAGCAGAAGCCAAAAATTTCATCCAGAATCACTGGCATCTCTGGTTTGCTGTTTGTTGTCACAGACGCTATGACGATTTTAGTATTTTTTTTTGTTCTGCTATTTTCTGGAACAACTTTTAGCCAAGAGAAAACGTAAGTAAAGTAAATATAAAATTTACTGGAAATATTACTTGATTGTTACCCACTATTTTAGGTGAATAAATACAGAATTTAAGTAGAGCCAATACGAAAGGCAGTATCCAAATTGATGTGTTTTCACAAGCAAAATTCTCGCTAGTGTATGTGGGACTAATGCTGAAAAAGGACTGATGGTTCTGGAATTACTGAATTTGCTGTCAAAGAAAGAGGTAGAGTGGCCTTACGTGCCACAAGATACGTGTGAAAAAAAGATAAGAAATAAAGGCGGTGCTTGCTAGCTTTTCTATAGTGCCTGAAGGCAGATACTTTGCTACAGGTTCGATGAAATCTCCTACTTAAATGTGTATTTTACAATTGTGCTCAGCGGGGCTTTTTTGATGCTTATATCTGTTAACAGTGGTGGATAGGAAGCAGCCAACCTAAGTGCTTTGGGCATTTCGGAAAAAGAAGATGCACACCTATCAAATATTTTAGTCAATGACACTTCAGATGTGCTTTAGGTACATTATGTGGTCAGGCACTAAAGGCTGGCATGTGCTTTTGTGAAATGGTGCATACTTCAGTTTATAAAGCACTGAAGAAATGAGAGTAATCCTGCAAAAATTTATTCACATTGGCCTTTACTGTAAGTTGCCCGTTTATTTCACTAAGAACTTTACTGATGGGAAAACTACACAAGTGTACTATTTGGAAGATTAATGTTTCAGGGTTTAATTTGGCAAAAGGAATAATTATTTCCATGTAAATAGCCTTTTTTAGTAGACATGCTTTTGTGTGCCTGCAAAATCAAATCCATGAACATTATCTAATCTGTTATTTGGCAATGTTACATTGCAGTTTTGGCAAAAATTATTCTGACTGAGGCTTTACTGTTTTCTAACTCGTGTCTTAGAATAACTTAGCCTGATTATCTTGTTTGCTGTAACGGTGTGTACGTAAGTGAATTACAAACGGAAGGAAGAAACCTGAAAGAAACATCATTCCGTTACCCTTTTATTGTTTTGTATTTTGTCTACAGATATGTCCTCACAGCACCAAAGATCTTCCGAGTTGGGGCATCTCAGAAAGTTGTAGTTCAAGCTTTTGGTTATGAGAAGGAATTTGCAGTCAATATTGCCATAAGAAGCTTTCCAGATAAGCTTGCTGTTTTTTCTTCTGGCCATATTTCTTTAACTCCAGCCAACAAATTCCAAGATGCTGTAACTTTAACAGTAAGGAATTCATACTTTTCTTGTAGTGTTTTTATTGTCACATTTAGTTGTAAATGTTAAAAAATATTGTGGTAAGTTTTCAGTTGTTTAAACTGAGAAGGGAAGCCTAGTTTGCCACATGTAGTTTATTTCATTTTAGTTGGTCTGAAATTGAAATTACGTTGGATAAAATGAGCTTAAAGGAGTGACACCAAAGGTAAACATACAGTCAAGCTATTTTAAAAACATTATCCTAGTTGCACAACTTTAAAAAACAAAAAGGGAGAGAATGGAGAAGGGTTGAATGTGAACAAGATACATCAACTGAGTGTTCAGAGAAAACGGAAATGATAACTAAGCTGAGGTTTTAGACTTGGTCTTTTTTTGTCAGTGACAAGCTCCAAAGGGTCCAGATGTCATCATGAAGCTTTATTTAGCTGATTTCCTTGAAGCAAATTGTGCAGGAAGCTAAATAGACTTTAGTAAAAGCCGATGACCAAGAAGGTTTACTTGGGGTGATGCGTCCCAGGAGATGTTTCTCTCTCAGTTTTCCTTTTCAGCCCAATAGCTATTTCATCAAACTACCCACCACAACTGCAGCTTTGGTGTGGCTGAGGTTCATCATGTGTATAAATGGAAGTCTGATAGTTTGTACTCTCATAACTGGGCTTTGCACTTTGCTATTTTAGTTCTGGACATAAATAAAACGCAAAATTTCAGAATATCTGTTTGTAGCTTGATACTCCAGACCATCATCTATCGTGTAAGCCAGAATCAGCCCTTGTGGGTGTTGATGTTTTTATTTAATAATAATTAACAACAGGATAGTAATTGCTATTCAGATACTCTTCACAACAAAAAATACTGTAGAAAAAAATACTTGAAAAATATTGTAATATTCTTTAAAAATCTTTATTTCATCTCTCCCAGCTTCAACCAACAGATTTACCAAGAACAGAGATTTCAGTCAAGTATGTGTATTTGGAAGCTGTTTCTCCACATTTTACAAGAGTGAAAAAAATTCCCATTTCCTATGAGAATGGATTTCTTTTTATTCATACAGACAAACCAATTTATACTCCTGATCAGTCAGGTAAATAATGCTTGTTTCTCTTGGCTGTTATTTAATTTCTAAAGTCTGTTGACTTTGCCAAGGAATTAGGATTTAAATGTCCTTTAAGCTCTTGGTTATGTTGTATTGCCATCGGCTGCTATTTAGTTTTTTAATCAGCAGAACAGTGGTTTGATCTATTTGATTATGCTGCAGAAATTAATCATTTCTCCGAATATCCTCTCAGTCCTCGTCCTCTACACCCTAAATGACTAACTTGTGGCAGAAAGAGTGAAAGATTTTCCTGGGAATATGTTAAAGATTGTGATTGTGATCATAACGAATTATTTTGCACTGTGATGATTCGATGTGAAAGAGCAGTGATGCAGAGTTTCTTGTTGCTCTGAACAAATACTGTTTGGACGCCATTCTGACAAAAAGCCAAAAGCATTCTATAAATACTAAAAACTTTAAAAATTGGTAAGGATAAAAGGTTGATTTTTGTTTGGTGTTTTGGCTTGGTTTGGTTTTTTAAATCTCTCTAGTCACATGACTTTAAGATTCACTGTAATAACTCTTACAGTGAAAGTCAGGGTTTACTCTCTGAATGAAGAACTGCAGCCAGCTCGGCGTGAAACTGTCCTAACTTTTGTGGTAAGTTGTAATTTAATTTAATATTAATATTCTGTAGATCACAAACCCAATAAATATAGTTAGACGGTAAATCAGTATCACAGTCAATATTTAATAAAACTGTTAGGTGCATTTGCAGGTAGCCAGACATCTTTTAAAAGATCTAAAAATGACTTTGCACAGTTGTATAGAGGTTTTCAAGTGCTAGATCTGAATTTGTTACAGAATGGAAAACAAGAAAAAAATATTAATTATCTTTAATATCTGTGGAAAGGATTTCTGAGGGTATTTTAATAATATATGGTTTTCATACTTTTTATTTAATTTAAGATATAAAAATAATCAGTATCTACTATACTATATTTTTTAGCTTTAGCAATAGGGTTGCTACTACAGTAACTTTTTAACAATTTTAAGCGTTGTGTAGTAACAGCTGTTAATTGTTGAAACCACAGTAAAATGTTTTATCAGAATTTCAGTCTGAGTTGTTTCTGAAAATGTTGGTATTTTCATGTTGTGAAATGGGCAAAACTCTTAGAAAAATATGTTATGGCCAGGCTGTCACTGAAATCACTGAATGAAGATTTTCCTTTCAATAAGAATGATCTCTGATTCTTTCCTTAATATAATTTAAAGGATCCTGAAGGAGTAAAAGTGGATATTATAGAAGAAGAAGATTTTACTGGAATAGTTTCTTTTCCTGACTTCAAGATTCCTCCTAATCCTAAGTAGATTTCTTTAATGTTTTTTTGAGAATTATTAACATTATATTACCTTTTCTTAAAGATTGTCAGAGTGCCTTTTGCTTGATAAACAGAATGTGTGTGACTTGAAACTTGGAGGTTTCTAACATTTCACAGAGTGTGTAACCATTGTATAATTAAGGAACTTATGACGAGGTATTCGCATTTTCAGTTGACTTCCAAAGTAACATTTGTCTCCTGAAGCCAAGTGGGAAGCTTACTTTCTGCATTTTCAAATAAATGGCATATCGTCACTGTAATGAGAGAAAATGAGGAGATGTAGTGGGTGAAAATACTGGTGATAAAACAGAAAGAACAGTAAGTGGTAGGTTTGTCATGCTCAATTGCAAAGGAAGATTAATAAAAACCAAAACTTTCTACCATAGAGACGGAAACAGTGTCAAAGATGTATTGATTTCAAGGAGGAAAAACATTCAAATTTCATACATGTATTCGTACAAATCTCCAGTGTTTTTCCAGTAACAGCAGCATACAAAATAAACATCTCTTCAGTTCTCCTTCTAGTCTTGAGAGGGTGCTGGAGATTCACCAAGTTGGCAGAAGGACGCTAGCAGATGCTTGAAAAGATAGGTTTTGGCTGATTTACTTTTCATTAGGAAATCAGCAACAATTTCAGCCTGAGTAAAAATTAATTTTCTGTTCTTCTTGAAACTATCTGCTAACAGAAGTCTTGCATAATTTTTAGCATGGTGCTATACAGCCTAAAGATTGTCGGAAATGATTTTCTATAAATGATTATGTAAATTGCAGTTGTGCCTCAGTGCTCTAATCAGAGAGAGAAGGACCCTAACAGAAGTCTGCATGAGTCCTTTGGAGCATTTTCTTGGCTAACATATCTTACAAATACATTTTTCAGGGTACATACATGGACCCGTTCTCAGTCAAGATCTGATTGCTTGTAGATTGACGTGATCCTCACTCCAGATGACCTTTTAGATAAATCCAGTCACTTTGAACCTCTTGCTTTTGGCCACAGCACATGGTTTTGTTTGTAGAGCTTTGTTGGTTTATTTCACATCGTTTAAGATGGTGATGTGCTCAAGGACTCCCCCCTTTTTTTTTAAGTATGAGATACTGCATGTTAGAACTGCAGCTTGGATTGTCTGTGCAAGCAGTTAACTAACATGTTTATTCCTTTTTTTAGTGTTATTAATTCCTTGAACTCCAAATGTTTCCTTATAACAAACTTATTTGCTTTGTTGTAGTATTTCTGAATTCTTTATTACTGTGCTTTGTAACCTTATAAATGGGCTAAACGTATAGAGTTTGCCTTTATTTAATGAAAGAACTGATAACTGGTCATACCTTCCAACCATATTTCTATTATTTGGGGAAAACACTGCATTTTTCACTTAGATTGAGCAAATTTAGCTATGTTACAAAACTGGCAAAGATGAAATGGATGTAGTATGTAAATTAAAACAAACAGGATCAAGTTTCTTTGAATGGTAAGACAGGAAGATAGACACATTCAGACATGCTCTGCACATAGCAGTTCTGTGGGTTTACGTAAAGCAATTTGAAATTAAGCAGATGCATTTTGAGTGCTTCCATTGGCAAAGAAAAATCATACAGATTATGGTAAATCACGTAGGTGATGCACACTAATCCTGCTGACTGTGTTGACTGCAGCCACAAACAGGCGTTTGTCAAACCTCAGGGATGGTAATTGGCAAGTGAAAGAAAGCAGCAAGTAACATTTTAATGACTGACCCTGGTTACATTTGCAGTCTTCAAAATAGGTCTCTATTGTAACCATAAAAAAAAAATCTGACTATAGTCATAGTATAAATAATGGCATTTTCTTTTCCAATTTATTTCAATGCTTTAAAAGAAGTTTCAAATAATGACTAAAATATCGAAGCAGTTTCCTCTGGAAGTAGGCGTTGAATATGTGCAAAAAGTTGGTGCAGAATTTTTCTCTCTAGTTATTAACATGAAATAATGTTAACTAGGAATATTAATTTTTGTCTTAGACATTAACACTCGTCTTAAAAAAGGACTGTTGCCATTTCATAGGTATGGAATTTGGAAGATTGAAGCCAAGTATAAGAAGAATTTTGAAACCTCAGCTGTTGCAAAATTTGAAGTTAAGGAATATGGTAAGGTGTGCCTATACTGTGAACCTTCATTTTTATACTTTTTTTCAGATAATTTCTAGAGGACAACTATACAACACAGAGAAGAAAATGCAGAGTTGCCTGAGGTAGCATTGGCCTGCAGTGGGATGCAGCGTAACGCCAACTGGCGATGCCAGTTCGGGCTAAGCAGTCACATCAGTACAAGACTGTGTTAATAAAAGCTACCTCTTTTGTAGTGTGCTGGGTCTTCTGGACATAGTTGCCCGGATGCAAAACGTGGAGCCAGGGCGACTGCAGATAACTTAGAGCTTCATAACGTCCCTGTGACCAAGCTGACAGCTGTGCCTGGGGCAGTGATATTGTAACTCAAATCCCTGGAAACAGACATGGTTCTTTGGCAGCTCTACAGAGGCATCTTTCGGAGTACCTGTGGCTCAATGTGTAAAACCACGTCTAAGTGGCTTTCTTTTCTACTCCGTTTTCAGCAATGCCAAGCTTTTCCATCGTCATAGAGCCGGAAAGTAACTTTATTAGTTCTGATAAGTTTGAGAACTTCAGGATTGCTGTGAAAGCTAGGTAAGGACATTTGGCTTTGGTTTCTAAATGCGTGTATTTCTTCTTCTTTTACCTGAAGAACGGTTCTCCTGTGTCCAGAAATTTCCTCTTTTTCTCCCTCAAGAAGCCCTATCATCAGTCCTTTCTGCTCTGTAAGACAGCTAAGTCACCCTTTTTAGAATTCTTACAAAGCGATAATTTTTCAACAGAAGTGTTTAAAGCTACATAGGCATTTGTTTTCTGTCTCTTGCTAAGGAAATTACTTTTCTTCAAAAATGAATGCTTTGTCACAGCCATTAAAGTAAACTTAAAAGCATTTATATTGTTGTTTTGTTCTCAGCTATTTTTATAATAAAAGGCTTGCAAGTGCTGATGTTTTCCTTCGTTTTGGAATAATTGAAGAAACTGAAAAAAGAATGATGCCCCATGCAATGCATCTGACTAGGGTAAGAAGAACAAGCCTAGTTTGTGTCAATTTCATATGCTTAGTTCAGAACTGATCCAATTCCACTGAAGTTTGCTCATTAAATTTGTTAACAATGGGTTCTAACTCCTAGTTTGCATTGACTTGCAGCTATTCCACGTCAACTTTTCCTCTGTGATCCTGTCATCAGGGTCATAGAAATGCACGTTACAATGAAACTCAGAGGCAGCATCTGAGACAGAATGTGATTTCAATCTGGTTCGATTACTCACTCAAGCAAACTGGGTGGTTGAAATTTCTATGAAATAACTTTTATGCTATCTATTACATCATAAGCAAAGAATTAAAATACAGGATTGATGTAGTAATACCAAATCATGGTGGGAGACAAACAGATCAAAATTATATTGATGTGTTATGGGGAGTCTGCTCTCTGCCAGTTATCCCTCCCTCATTTAGTCCGACCTTTTTGATTTAGTCACTGGGGAATGATAAAAGGCACTATCTTTCCTCATTTAGTGAAGATATCTCTGTGTTATTGCCACCTCCTGTTTGGCCTGCATGCAGACTTTGCAATATGTGTTGTTGGTTGATCAATTGTGTGTAATTTTAGGGAATAAAGAATCCTTCATTAAAACTTCTCCCCCTTTGATTTCCTCTGAAAATAGGCAATGAACAGCAACATGTTGTAGTTAGAATTTGTATATAGTGTATCTATGTATTATTTTTAAATTATAGACTATTAGTTAATGATTTATATTTCATTTCCAGATTGAAAATGGAGTTGCTGAGATCAATTTTAACAGTAAGCAAGCAGTGAATTTTATAGGGTTTCAAAGTCTAGAAGAATTGGATGGGTCATATTTATATATTGTGGCATCAGTGTTGGAGTCTTCGGGTAAGTTGCTTTTTAATCGTTTTTTTTTTAACGTAACTGCAAATGTAAACAGAACTAGAAAACAAAATTATGTGGATAACTTTCCTAGTGTCAGACTTGCTTTAGTATTCAGAAATCTTTCTTCCAAAAACTTAAGAGAAAGAACAGCCCATCTGTCACTGTAAAAATATTTAGGGATTAAACATTTTTTTTTTCTTTTTTTGGCTGTTTGTTTTCACGACAGTGCTAGGATTTGACTCTTTAGATGCAGAGACTTCACTATAACAGACAGATTGTGCTGCCCTTTGAAGGCAAGCAGAGAAAATACAGGCCCTGGGATGTGATTATTAAAAGGGGCATAATATTTTGTTAGGTGGCCTCAGTGCTGAAGCAGAATTTTCTGGAGTCAAATTTGCTGTATCTCCTTACAAACTGAGTTTGATTGCTACTCCTCTCTTTGTGAAGCCTGGACTTCCGTTCTTCATTAAGGTTAGTTGACATAAGCAGTATTGTTACACATTACAACATAAAACCCATAATGCAGAAGTCTTTTTCTTTTTTGTGTGTATTACTGTAGGTCTTCACACGGGTTTAATTTCCATTGTCCATCTACACTTTTTTCACTTGCTATTGCAGAAGCAGCTTAGCAGCTTGAAAGTTTTCTCCTTGAAAAATGTCACCATTCATATAAGAACTGTTGTCTATTCTGATGAACAGGTGCAGGTGAAAGACACAGTGGATCACTTTGTTGGAAATATACCTATAACCATCACGGCAAAATCATTTAGTGAGCAAATGGGTGAGACTGAGTTGATATCAGAAGGTTCCGAATCTGGGAGAAGAAAAACAAGCGTGAATGATGGAACTGCTTTGTTTGTTGTTAATGTCCCATCTGATAGCAAAATGTTGGAGTTTCAAGTGAGTTAAATTGTTCCATTAATTTATTTCTTCGAGGGTTTAATTCTGTACTTTTCGTCAATGTGTGACACTGATGGGAAGATTTTATGCTCAAAAGTGAATAGTTTATAAACTTAAGAGACTGTTACAAATAATCAGATATGAAATGTAAGTGCTGTAATGAAACATTACTTCTCCATTAAATTCTTTATTAGATTGTTCTGAAACAATATCCTAATTTGTCACATATTTATTTAATAATAATTATTAAATAGAAAACCTAAATTAATTGTGTGAAAACAGAACTCTGAGAGTGCTTCTCTCACTATGTAGGGAGGCGTATCATTAACCTTTTCTGCTCTATTTATGTACATGCTTCTACTACCATTTTATATTTGACTTGTTATTTATAGATCTTTTTACTAAAGAAAACGTGAGAGTCTTGTGTTGGCTTTTATTTTGTTAATACCTCTGAGTAATGTTACACAATGCTTTTAATATTGTAATTATTTGATTTCTGAAGCACAATTCTGTACTTAAACTATTCAGAAGTCAGGCCACACAGTTTTTATTTCCTCCTTTACTAAAAAAAAATTTCAGATGTTTTATTATTTTTTCAGATAAAAACTGCAGATCCACATCTTTCAGATGAAAATCAAGCAAGTAAAACCTATGAAGCAAAAGCTTATTCATCACTAAGTCAGAGTTATCTGTATATTAACTGGGCTTCAAACCACAAAATACTCAAAGTAGGGGATTTCATAAATATTAATGTATATCCACATAGTCAGTATATTCATAAAATACATCACTACAGCTATTTGGTAAGTAACAGAAGTTTTCACATAAAATATTGAATTGTGATTTAATATATGGTCCTAACTGTGAAAAACCTCAACAATCAAGAACTATCCTCAGCATAGTGTTCATGCAGCTCACACAACTGCTCCTTCTGTGTACAACCTGTCAGTCTTTCAGCAAAAAACTGTTAACAGTCTCATATTTAAATTATGTATTAAATCTCCATTGCTTTGAATTCTCATCTGACATAGCCTGGGATTAAGAACAAGAAGTGATAGTCTCAAGTTATTTCAGGAGTTGAAATAGAGAGGAAGAGAAAGATGCACAGAGACAGCACTTCTTTCTAGGGGATGAGGGAGAGAGCTGCCTTTCCTTGAACTAGACCCTCTGATCCCAAATGCACTTTTGTGTGTTGAATTATATCTAAATGCAAGTAATTATTACATATAAGAACCATAGTAAATATGATAATTGACTTTTTTTATTCTCCATCATTTTTCTATTATAGATCGTGTCAAGAGGGAAGATAGTAAGCTTTGGAACTCAGAAGAGAATTAAGGACTTGGAGTATGAACATCTAACTTTTCAGATAACCCAAGAAATGGTTCCTTCAGCGCGTCTCATTGTTTACTACATAGTCATGGGAGAAGAAACTGCTGAGTTAGTAGCTGATTCAGTTTGGCTGAATGTGGAACAGAAATGCGGGAATAGTCTTGATGTGAGTAGCAAAGTAGGCACTAAAGTTTGTGGGTGTGCATTCATTTTATGGTCAGATTTTAACTTGGAATTACACAAGTTCTTCAACACTTCCTTGACTTGTGTCTGCCTTTGGATCCGTTTGTTTTGCAACAGTGTGCTTTTAAAATTACCAAATATTTGTTTTCAATTTACAGATTAAGCTGCAATCGAGCAAAGAGATACTGAATCCAGCAGAAGTCGTGTCACTTAACATGAAAACACAATTCAATTCCTTTGTTGCTTTGTCATCTATTGACAAGGCAGTATATGGCGTCACAGGAAGAGGAAAGAGAGCACTGGAAAAAGTTAAGTAGTAGCCACAAAAGAAAAACAAGTTGCTATTTGTTTCATGTTCATATTCGGATAGTTTTGGTGTGTCATGCATTCAGTAAGCCTGAAAATAGGCAGAAGAGCAATTCAATCCGGAATAAAAACTGTTAAAATCTGACAGTTCAAAATTGTAAAACAAATTCATTTACAATGTTTTGATTTCCAGTAAAAGTAAATTGTGGTTTTAAAGGCAGATCTGAATTGTCTCATCAGAACCCTTCAGACTTGGCCAAAATTAGGTTGCAGTGTTAGCTCCTTGATCAAAGAAGCATGAACACAATATTCTCCTCCTCGGTTCTTCTTATAATCTTTTTAGGTTGTGTTTTTAAGGCGTACTGGTACAATGGTATGGCAGATGCTGTTATGTTCAGTGGATTATAGAGGTTTTCAGTCCTTGTAAGATTTTAGATATATGCATATGTAAGTAAAACCTACATATCATCTGTCACTGAAAGAATTCCATTCCTATGGTGAAACATGCTGGTTTTTTAATACTTCAGAACAGTCAGATGCAAAATACATAGGAGAAGAATAGGATAATACTTTTGCACCAATCTTGCATTATTTGAGTCAGGTTTATACTACTATTGAATTGGTTTTAAACAAGGTAGTCTGAGTATCAGAGCTGTTAGAAGCACATTAGTGAAGCATTCCACCTTGGTTTGTCTGCATGACTCTTTGATGTGGGCTACAGGAAAGTGGCTGTACTGGTGCTGGTGCTTGAATTAGCTCAAATATCACTAAATGGCATTCTTCAGTGTCTTGTGAGGACATCTTGCAGACTGATGTGGCCTTTTTGTAAGTCTAACTTTCATTCATCGTATGATATAGTCCACATTTTAGTTAGATGCTGCTGTGTTTTTTCCTCAGGTAATGCTGCATTTGGAAAAGAGTGACCTTGGGTGTGGAGCTGGAGGAGGACGAAACAACGTTGATGTATTCCGAATGGCTGGGCTTACATTTTTAACAAATGCAAATGCTGATGATTCAAATGAAGCAGGTATATTCCTTTGTTTTAAGCAGGAAATTGTGGATTTTCTTTTCTGAAATATTTTGTTGTGACTCTCAGTTATTATGTTGGAACTTCATTATATTAATAGGGAATGCATATACTAATGATTTTTGAGGGAGGAAAACATTATGACTTATGGATCAGTTACTGTAATTGAAATGAAAATACTTCTATGTAATTAAAATAGTAAACAGAAAAACCCTCCCAAATTTGTAATGTGATTTTATGGTATTATTTTAAAGTGGGCTATGCTATTATAAAAAAAGGTCATGCCTTTCGTACTTATTTATTTATTTTTTGAACAGGTGAAACTTGCAATGAAGTTTTAAGAACCAAACGGTCTGACTTCAAGGAGCGGATACTTAAAGAAGGTGTTAAAAAAATCTTTTAAAGTATATAAATATGAAAAAAAATATCACATCCATTAGAAATCAAGAATCTGAGTGTTTGCTTACTACTTGTAATTATTGTTATTAATGTAGCGGAGAGCGAGACTGACAAATATGTAAGATGACTTTAGAGAAGACCCCATTTATAAAGCCTCTTAGCCATATGCTGAATTTGAAGTCAGCAAGATTTAAGTACCCATTGTGAAAATACGGCGTATGTTTAAGATCTTTTCTTTTTCTGAAGAGACATAGCCTGAAAACTCACAGTACTACCGTATGGCAGTCTCTCCCAGTGACCATCTGCCAGAGGCCAAGTCTGTCAGAAGAACCTTTGACTGTTAAATCTTAAAAGTAATACATCTCTTATCTAATTTATATTTTTAATTCAGAGTAGTAGTGATTAAGTGTATGTCACCAGCTTTTGAAAAACAACAAATTTATATTCATCCTCCAGTCTGTACCTTCACTGAAATTGTGCAAATTTAAAAAATATGGTCAGTAGAATGAGTTAAGATGCATTTGGAAATAAAAACTTCATCTCAAGGAGGGGAATTATGTTGTTATTATTTCAGCATCCAAATACGTACATCCGGAAATTCGAAAATGCTGCATGGCTGGAGTAAAAGCATATCCAGTCACTGAGACCTGCAGTGATAGAGCTCAACGAATTCGGAGTAGCGAGAGGTGCATTTCTGCATTCAGAAATTGCTGTGAATTTGCAAACAGGCTGCGGGAGGAAGAGCCTAATAAGCTTCTAATATTGGCAAGAATGCGTAAGTACGAGATTTTAACTCTTCTTTAACGTGGTGAAACACTTCCAGCAGATTATGGGTAAATAAAGAGTTGATAGCTTTGTTAATCTAGTAACCCCTCCCTATTACCGGTCAGGGTTATTCCAAAAAGAATTTTACCAATCCCCAAAATCCTTGGTTGTACACCCCTCAAGAGGGTAGGAGAGCAGTTCTTCGTTCTTTTAAGAGCCGTATTATATTCACTCGTATTGAGAACAAGCAGAACTGCAGTAAGAGAGCATCATTGCCTGTGAAGGCAATACAAAACTTGAGTGCTCACTTTGAATCCTTTGCCCAGGCACAAAACAGCTGATGGGGAACGTCTCAGGAACGATCAGTGGGAGTGGGAAATTTCTTGTCTCCCATTCTCTCTCTATAATTGCTTGTTATTAAGTTAATCTGTCTGGATGGTGAACAGGTATTCACATGTGTGAATAGATGAGATAGAATTAACACAGACTTTTGCTTGAGAGTATACAGATACCTCTTTTTCTTGCATCAGGACTAACCTGAAGCAATTCAGCAGAATACAGTATCACAAAAGAAAAAGATAATGATTTTGAAGCCTTTCATGGGAGGCCATTGGCAGGTGGTTTGGGGTTTTTTTAACTTGCTTTATGTATGTTCTTCAGATTTTGAGGCTGGCTTGGAACTGGGTGAGGCAGAAGTTCGTAGCTACTTCCCTGAAAGCTGGTTATGGGAAGTTCATCAAGTGACACCAAGGTACTACTTTTCTCAAATCAGTTACTGACATTTGACTTAGTCATCAGTTTTATAGAAGGTAAATGCTAAAATTGAGGTAAACTGAGGAGCCTTAGTTGTACCCAAGATGTGGGCTAAAATGCAGTTTTATACAAACAAACTATTCCTGCCCTGTTTTCCTCCATGCAGGATGTGCTGCCTGGTGCCCAGATTGTTGAGTCACTTTTTCTTTCACTTTCGACCTTGCTAAACACCAGCTTCTGTAGAGTTGGCTAAACCCAAGTTTATCCAAACAAAAATCTGGAAGTCCTGTTCTCTAAACATGGTGTTCTATCTTGTCCTACCTAAGTCTCTGTTAGATACAGGAGTTGCTCTGGGCACACACTGTGCTTGCGTTGATTAGCTGTTGGTGTCAGCAGATGGCTATTGACAATTTGTAAATGTACTAACACTTGTAAATACAGGTCAAAGACTCTCTCTGTCACCTTGCCTGACTCACTGACTACCTGGGAAGTCCAAGGCGTTGGCATTTCTGATAAAGGTAGGTCCTGCAACCTAATTGCATTGTAGCTAAAGAGTTAGGGAGCTTTTCTGTTTGGGTTTTGCAGAACCTCTCATTGCAGTTGACACGTATGTTCTAAAATGTTCACTTTCTGGTTGATAAACAGGAAAAGAAAACATGAAAAAATATATTTTAGGGAAAGGAAGTTATTTCATTTCTTGATATGAGTGTAAGTGGCTGGAAAACCAAAGCTCTGTCTAGCCTATCTTGTGTTTGACAGTGGCTCGTAATAAATGACTAAGGAAGAATATAAGGATAAAGAGTCAGTCACTCTTCCCTGGCACAACTTTAGAATCCTGCTGTCAATAGCTCAGGGACTTGAGGGGAGGAAGAAACAAATTTTCCAATAGATATGGTGGTCCAAACAGAAAATTTGTTTCTCACTTTGGGAAAGAGGAGCAGAAGCCCAAAGCACTGATATGCCAACAGATATGTGTGAAGAGTGGGAGACAGTGAGTGGAACAGGGAGCAAGATCCTGGTCACTTTTAATTCAAAGTATATGTTGAAAAATGATAAGTTGTCAGTAAACGGGGAAGACTTTTTCAAACTTGTTTATCAGAAGGGTGGCTAAATAGTCTGCTTTTATGTTTACAATTTGCTTAGGTATATGTGTTGTTGCACCGTTGGAAGTGCCAGTTGTGAAAGATATCTTCCTCAGCGTTTATGTTCCTTACTCTGTGGTGCGAGGAGAACAAATTGAGTTAAAAGGGTCAGTTTATAACCATAGAGCTTCACCAATTAAGGTAATTTGTTGTCTTAATGACTTCTATGGAAAGATTGACACAATAAACTAAAAAAGCATTTACCTTGTGAGTATAGAGTATAAACAGATTCTTGGATTAAATTTTTCCAGTCCTTCAGCTAGTGTTATGTATGCTCTGTAACTATGTAACAATGAAATCAAATCATTAATTGTTTAATTTCCAGCCATTCCACAGATTACAGTGTTAATTGTGCTCTTGCCTAGTTAACTTTGCCTCATGAAAGTTAAAATACAGTTTTTCTATTCCAATTATTTGGACACAACAACAAAAAGTGACGGTATTTTTTGAATGACCTGCTCTAGCACTCACAGATCACACTTGTCTAGGGATTTGATATAAAAGGATTATTATTATTAAGGAAATACATTGAAACAGAAGTGCAAAATTGTTGTTGAAAAACATCAAGTAAAGTGTGCAAAGGTGTGTGTATGAAGCAGGTATGTGTACGAAGCCTAGGACAGTGGTTCCCTGGTGTTGCTGATGTACACTTGTCAGTGTGTCCCTAGTGCAAGTAAGAGTACTTCCAATGTCAGTAACACTTGCTCGCTTTAAATAAAAAAGTAGGATTACAGTAATAGAATGCTCATTGTAGTATTTCAGTGGCTTTAATATTTCTCTGCTGTTCCTGTCATGGAGGTGAAACGTTTTAAAATCTTTCAACATTTCAGTTCTGTGTTAAAATAGCAGCTGGAAATGGAATCTGTTCTTTTGGAGATTCTTCACCTACTGGATCGAGGCTACGCAATTGTAACGTGAAGAATCTAGATGGAGGTTCTTCATCACCGGTTACGTTCAGAATACTTCCTTTGGAATTAGGTCTTCACACTATCAACTTTACATTGCTGACAGCCGGGAACAGTGAAACTGTAGTTAAAACATTACGTGTGATGGTAAGAAAAAACCAAAAATGTTTGGAGTGTTCTTGAATTTCGTATGTGTTCAGTGACAAGAAATAAAAATGTATTGACGAGAAATAAAAATGTATTGACAAGAAATAAAAGTATATTAAATGAATATATAAATATTGCTTTATTTTAATATTGTCAGAATCCAGATATCACATATCATTGAATTCACTGAGGTGTATGCAATGGAAAAGTGCATAACTGAGTATTTGAATTTTGCATATAAGAATTGTTCACATTTTTGAATTTTGCATATACAAATTGTCAGAAAGATGTAGATAGATTACAACTGAGTAAGCAACAAGAATACTATATTCTAAGTTACTTGGTCTGGCTTTTCAGCTGCTTAAGCATACTTCATTGAAAGACGCTTTTTTTGTAATTTTATACTTTCCTGAGCTTTTATTTAAATCTTTTGTTAAATTCTCTGTAAGAATTTGGGGAGATAGAAGACTAGCTTAAATGGATGTATATTAGATGTAGAACAGTTAAATAAAACTCGACTGCAGAGAAGGATGTAGAAGGCAAAAATACTGTGGTTTTAAACTGTTATTTCTGCTAATATATTTGATTAAGCAAAAGTGTTTTCATTTTCGACTTCTTTCCTCTTAATGATTGCAGCCAGAAGGCGTTAAGAAAGAACTTCATGCAGGTTTCACTTTGGATCCACAGGGTGTTTATGGTAAGAGAATTATCACATATGTCTTTACTTCGTTTATTTTTCATGTTCTTGATTCATGATGATCAAGTTTTCTGTAATGTCAAAAAATTGGCATTTCTCCTTCCTGAAATATTCTTCATGTATCCCTTCCAAAGATTTCCTGTCCTTTCATTGACTAAAAATCCATCTCAAAGTAGATAGTCTTCCAAAAAAACGCTCGGATTCATTTCTGAAAGGAACCTTTCTACACCTCTTCTACTGTGATATAATACTAAGCTTTTCTCAGTGTGCTTGAAAACCAGTTAGCAGGTGCTTTATTAATGAAAATAGAACATGTGCTCATTTAACCAGAAATGAATCTGAAACCCCAAAGTTTAGGTCCAGATCAGATTTTTTTTTTTGTAACAAAAAAGGCAAAAGATTAAAGGGTTTGCATCTGGTCTTTTTCAAATGTTGATGTTGTTTGCATGTGCGTTTGGGCATATTTCTAGTTTTCATGTTATCCTAAGTATTTTTGTTGCTGACTTCTCAGATAGTTGTAAATCTGGCTGTTACATCTGAGTCATCTATTGATTTAGCTTGTGCAGGATGATATTTATACATTTTCAATTACAGGTTCAATCAAGAGGCGACAAGAATTTCGATACAAAATCCCACTAAATCTGGTCCCTAAAACAAAGATTGATAGAAGCGTCAGTGTGAAAGGTAAATTGAATTGAAACTTTTAGTCTACTACATATATGCTTTCTGTATCTTTGTCTCCTATTTTGTATTCCTTTGTTTAAATTTGTCTGAATGTATTCCTAGGTTCTCCTTCTTTTGAGAAAAGGCTTTGCAAATCGCCTTTTTCTGTAGAATTTTAAATGCTTCATATAGAATGATCGCTTATAGGTATCAATCAGATTCTGCCCTTGGATTCACTTTCAGGATCTCTTGTTTACATAAATTTTTTTTTTCCTTTCCACAGGACATCTTATGGGTGAAGCAATTGCCGCAATTGTCAGTCCTAGTGGTATCAGTATCCTTACTAATCTGCCAAAGGGCAGTGCAGAGGCAGAGTTAATGAGTATTGCCCCAGTATTTTATGTGTTTCACTACTTGGAAGAGTCAGATAACTGGCATTTACTGGGTCCTGAAACCTTAACTTCAAGAACTCAAATGAGGAGGAAGATGAAAGAAGGTACAAAAATATAGCTTGTTCTCTTGTCTGAGAGTTGTAGAAGTGTGTAAACTTTGCTGAATGAGAAAGATAACGTATCTCCATGACAAAATGGAATTTTAATATAAATATCTTTTTGTTACTTATTTTCTGCCTAATCTATCCCTTAGGAATTGTGAGCATCCTGTCATTCAGAAATTCTGATTTCTCATATAGCATGTGGAAGAACGGGCAAGCTAGCACATGGTGAGTTGAAAAGGTCTTTTGATTAGAATGGATGGAAAAGGCTTGTTTCACTCCTTTGCTTTCATACTATAATTTTTAAAGAGTGATATGTTCTAGTAAGTGTGAGAGGTGAGCTCGATGGTAACTTTAAATGGTGCTTTGAACTTTGAATAGTATCTTTTGATTCCTTGTTTTCGCTTGCTACATATTTTGTGTTCATAGTTCACATCATTGCAACCAAGTTGAGCCAATGGTTAGGAGTAGACATACCTGAGACAATTAGTAGGATTTTGCTCAGTTCTGAAACCTCTTCTTTGGGCTTGGAATTTCACAAAAGGACTGTGTAGATCTTGGTTCTCTGTAGAATCTTAAGCTCAGGCAAAAATTCATCTGCAATGTTTCTTTGAACTATGGGGGTGTGTAGCATACCTAAACCATAAATAGTGCAAATTTGTGTCAAGCAATGTGATAGTATCTGCTGATCAAAACAAATATGATCTGTTTGATTTCCGTGGCAGGTTGACAGCTTTTGCTTTAAGGATTCTCGGACAAGTTAATCAATATATAAATCTTGATCAAATTTCCATTTGTAATTCACTTTTGTGGTTGATTGATAACTGTCAAATGCCAGATGGGTCATTCAGCGAATTTTCAAATTACCAACCAGTGAAACTACAGGTATGAAAACCAACTATTTTCTGTGTGTATACAGTAGAAACTGAGGTCACGGGGAGGTCACGTGTTTTAGGAATGCAAGATATTTTAGGCTGCATTTCACCAGAACACCTATTTAAGACAATTTTGCTAAATTTGAATTTTTCTAAAGTCATTTAAAGAACAGCACAATCTAGCAAACCTTTCTGTTTCCCACAAAAAGTAGCTGCTTGACACTTCTTAATATTCAGAAAAAAAATTTATGTAGGTTGATTTTTAGTGTAATAGCCCTGACTTACCAATAACTTTATATAATTTTGTCTCTTTTTTACAAATAAGCTATTATCTTCAAAAGAGTCAATGCATTTTCAAGTTAAGCCAAACTGATACTTCTTACAGGAATTTCTGTTTGTTTCCTTACTTAAGCTGCAAAAAGTTCTGGTTATTTAAATTAGCTGTTGTTTCTATTTAATTATATTTACATATTTGATTTTGTAGGGTACATTACCTAGAGAAGCTAAAGAAAAATCTTTGTATCTCACAGCATTTTCTATTATTGGAATTGAAAAGTCAATTAAAATATGTCCTACTCAGGTAAATAAACTTTTTATTTCTGCCGGCAGTCATGTTCTGGGATTCTAATTTCTTCCATTTCTTTAACATTTGTTCAAAAAGATCAAGAAGCTTTTTTCAGTTTCAAAGATTAAGATTTATTTGTTCTGTTAGTCTTTGTCTTTCCAAATCAGTAAAAGAACAATAATGAAATTCTGGATCACTTCATTATGAGAGATATATTGCAGAAGATGCTATATATACCTATATTGTCTTGATAGGTGTAAGCTGTAGCCTGTTCATCTTTTCAGAAAATCCATGATGCTAAAAATAAAGCAGGAGATTATTTGATGAAAAACGTGCAGTCTGCTCAAAGCCCCTTTACTATGGCAATAACGTCATACGCTTTAGCTCTTGTGGATTTGAACCATCACTCTGCGAGATCAGCGTTCTCTGCACTGAAGAAGGAAGCATATGTCATAGGTAATCATAAATTCTCTTCAAGTCTGTGCTGTAGTTGGCTCTCAGGCCAACTCTCAGCTCTCAGGCTCTCAAGTCTGTTTACAACCAGTTTCTAGTATAAATGTCAGACTTGCTAGTGTAAGAGAAGTATATCTTCATCTCCTGTTAAATGCAGAGTGAGTTCCTGCTTTTCTCCTTGACCTGAGCCGGCAATACTTCACCTTGTGTAGTCTGGAGAGAGCTTTTGCTATGTTTCAATCTGAAACCTTCCTTTTATGCTTTTGTAGGTGACCCTCCTATTTACCGTTTTTGGAAAGATACTTTCAAAACAGTAGACCAACACACTCCCAGCTCTGTTACTGCCCAAATGGTTGAAACCACAGCATACGCCTTGCTTACTACTCTGCTAAGAGGAGACAAAAACTATGCTAATCCAATCATCAAATGGCTGTCTGAAGAACAAAGACATGGTGGAGGTTTTTATTCAACTCAGGTGAGCTTTTAAATACTTTGTTCTCATTCTTCAAGTATTAAAATCTGAGGAGTCTTAAGAGGGTTATATCAGTAGCTGACCACGTTGACAACTTCGATGTCCCGTGTACGGGGCTAGTATCAAATGATATTCTTTGTCTCTGGGAAACACGACTTCTTATCGTGAAGTCTGTTATAAACAGAAATTTGCAAGCTGATTCCACTGACTTCAGATCTACTGAATGAATCATAGGAGGAAAACTGTTTTCCCAAGTTTTTCATAAAACAGAATATTTTGTTTCATGACATGATCTTTGTTCTGGTTTTCCACAAAAATGGAATGCAATGTTAGAAGGTACACATTTTTTCATTGTAAAAACTGTGTTACTACGTGTGAGTAGACTGAAAGTCAAGTGTAAGTTGCCAGATTTCTAATACACTATCAACTAGTCACACTCTATAGAATATTCCAATTCATGCAACCTCTCTTTTCTTAAGTTATTAAAAATCTGTGAAGAAACTGATGAGTGCTGTGTTTGCTTATTGCTATTTCATAGAATCATAGAATCACAGAATGGTTTGGGTTGGAAATGACCTCAAAGATCATCCAGTTCCAACCCCCCTGCCATGGGCAGGGACACCTTCCCCTAGATCACATTCCTCAAAGCCTCATCCAACCTGGCCTTGAACACTTCCAGGGATGGGGCAGCCACAGCTTCTCTGGTCAACCCGTTCCAGTGCCTCACCACCCTCAGAGTGAAAAATTTCTTTCTTATATCTAATTTAAATCTGCCCTCTTTCAGTTTAAATCCATTTCCCCTTGTCCTGTCAATACACACCCTTGTCAAAAGTCCCTCTCCAGCTTTCCTGTAGGCCCTTTAGGTACTGGAAGGCTGCAGTTCCTTGCTTCCTTTTCAGTACTTGGATGCATTTCTTTAAATTGCATAAATATGAGTATAGTGTTAAATATGTTACCACCATGTCAGGAGTACTGCTGAGACAATGCTGAGCTGTTTATCTAGTAATGGTTACCATTTGAAATCATGTTGAAGTGGCAGAAAATAAGTAGCTTTGTAGTGTTTTCACTTCTTTTTGATTTCTGGAATTAATTCTTTGTCATTGATTTATGGCAGGACACAATTAATGCGCTTGAGGCCTTGGCTGAATATTCCCTCCTTGTCAAACGGCTCAATTTGGACATGAATGTTAAAGTAACATACAAAAACTATGGAGACCTTAATCTGTTTAAACTTACAGAAGATAATTTCGTGGGAAGAACTATGACTGTGAGTGTACAGTATCGCTTTTGAAAAGTGAAAGCAGAATTCTTACCAACTGTTAAATAATTATTTGAACTTTGAAATTGTACTGAAGTAGCTTTTTCTTTTAATAGACTGGTATTAGTTTGATATAGCAAATGTTGAAGGACTTGGCTCATCTGCTAATGATTTAATGCATTTGAGTATTCATTTAAATTTAGTATCTCTCCTTGTTCCTATCAAGTTTTTTTTGCAGAATCTGTTTGAAGCATCAGGCCTTCATATGTATGTAAAATGTAGAAAAGACAAGCACATCGTCTGACCTGAACTGTCGCTAATAGCGCTGTCTTTATTATTAAATTAGAAATGTTTGTTCAACATCCATCTTTCAGGTTCCTTTGGATGATGACATATATGTAAGCACGGGAAGCAGCACTGGCATAGCTACCGTAAATGTAAGCATGCAACCAATTTTATTAAATTATCTGGTCTATTCATGTCAACATTGAAAAGAAACGGAAATTCCTCATAAACTATTCCATTTGTCGCCCTTACCCTTAGACTGAAGTGATGGATGTCATTATGACTATATTTTAGATTAAGTAGAAGCCATTGTATGACTTGTGGCTAATGAGAGAGAATTTGTGAAGTTTATTCCTTTTCATCAGAGGTTTTCTCTTCCGTAAATCTAAATAGATGATCAACTTACTTTTAACGCTCATCAATTATTACTGTCTCTGGTTGGGCAGCCAAACAGGGAAAACCTGTTTGGTTTTCCAGATTTTGAGAAATTGCTCAATTCTCTGCAATTCTGGTGTTTACTTTTAGTTTATTAAGCAATGTCATTGAGAAGCTGTTTTCTTGCAATATTTAAGGGAGTAATTTTTATGTGCCTAAATATTAATCTGTTGACATGATATATCTTCTTCTAATCTTTTATAGCCTCTTCTAGCGTCAAACTTAATGACAGCTGAAATGTACATATTCTTGTGTACTAATATTTATAATCATAAAATACCAGGAATTGTTTGGAGAATATTTTTATCGTGAATAAAACCAGCAAGGGTGATGAGGTTTTGCACAAGAATTCCCACATTTCTTTCTGTGTTGATAATTTATTTACTCTGCTTTGCATCCGTCAAAACTAATCATGCTGTACAGACTTGTTTTTACTGTAATGTATTCTCCATAGAATGAGTTTTCACAGTTTTATGCCAGTTTTGAGCATTGTTTACTGCTTCTGTTGTGTCTAATTTATTTGTACCTGTGTAGGTGAAGACGGTATATAACACAATCGGTACTTCTGAAGAGTCGTGTAACTTTGAATTGAAGATTGTTCCAAAGAGAGATGATGGTAAAGGGTTAATATGGTTTTAAATATTACTACTCAGGTCAGTGCAAAGGAGGGAGAAAAAAAAACTTACTTTGTTTAACAAAGTGTTTCTTATTAAGAATGAAATTGTAATAAATTATGCCACTTTCTAAATGCAAAACTGGAAAAGAAATTGCCAGAAGTCTTTTTAGCCCTTCTTTAAACTAGTGCACATTTGTGAATAGAATTAATTTTTAATGTATTTCTGTTAGGTGCATTTTTACTCATTTGTGGAATTTGAGGGAGTGAGGAATACAAACTTCAAGCAGAAGGAAGAAATATGATGGAGGATGAGGTGGGGGTTTATAGTGAGTTCTACAAGGTACTGATATTTCTAGTCCAGTTACAACAGGGAGTCATAGAATCATGGAATGGTTTGGGTTGGAAGGGACCTCATTGATCATCCAGTTCCAACCCCCCTGTTGTGGGCAGGGACACCCTCCACTACACCAAGTTGCCCAAAGCCTCATCCAACCTGGCCTGGAACACTTCCAGGGATGGGGCATCCCTGCCAGCTCCCTGATCTATGAAACAAGGATCCTACCAAGTCCAACTCCACACGAAGAGTGCATCTGCATGCCAAGGGCTCATTACACAATAAATTTGTTCTACGCTGACTATTTTGAGAGGGTGTTAAAACCTTTATCAGCCACGTTTACCCCACCCAGTGTCTGTGCAGCTCACTTCAGGGATGTGCTGAGAGCCCTGCCCTGCAGCAGGCTGGCACTGGACCCAGACACTGCTGACCCACCTCTGGCGCTGCTCCAGCTCCCAGTCCAGGCAGGCCAGGGGCCTGGTGGGGCTCAGAGGGGGTGATGGCAGGAAGCTGATTTCAGGGGGATGCCTCTTTGTAAAATTCCTCCGGGCTCACCAGTTCGATCTCCTCATGTTTTGGCCTGTTTTCTCCACATTTTGAGCTTTTGCCGTGAAGTAGTTTTAGTCACATAAGTACACAATGAAGTACATTAATCATTAAAGCTGTCATTTCACCTGAATTATAAAAGAAGTTTAATGTTAATTGCTTGTGGCTAGACAATTAGTGCTTATAAAAACAGCCACCAGAAGAATTTAAAGAACTACCTTTCCGTTGTAAAAATAATTCTAAAATTTATGAATAATAATAAAAATAATTATGAAAATTTTGGATTGCTGCTTCTGAAGAGTTATAAAATTACTGATTTGACTCTACTTGGTATGAAAAGGTTACAGAAGAGAAGATGGTGAGCCACTTGGGCGCTTGGAGGCTTGTGCAAAGTAAGTACTGCCGACGGGGCCGGGGGTGGTTGGGTTTTTTCTTTCCCCAGTGGTTGAGCCAATGTTTTGCATTTAAAAGTTTCATTTAACTAAAAGCTGGTTCTAAACATCCTGAATTTCCTAATATTCAACGCTCTTCCTTGCAAAGATGGAATTCCCAGCTGACACGTTAAGGAATTGGAGCAGTGCAAAGCAAAGCACTGTGGGTCTGTGTATGCATTATGAAATTAATCTAAGAATGTTACAGAGGCTTTCTGGACTTTTAGTTTTTCTTAGTTATTACATTAACCGACATATTAATTTATTTTTTTAAGAGATTAAAATGCTTTTGTTTGTTAATAATTGCACCTCGTCTTCTGATCATCTTTTTTTCCTTTTTCTTCCCTTTTGTGTGTGTGTAAACAGAATTATAGCCAAAGGTCATGATCTCTTTGGGAGGGAGTTTTTCTTTAGTTTATATATAGGTTGTCCTAGAACATAAGTATTAAAAGCTTCTTTATGCATGATACTGACATAAATCTGAAATGATTCATCTGGACTAGTTTGCTTCATTATGGGTTTCCTGTGGCATGATGTTGGTAGAATTTTCCTTAGGTTTTTCTGGGATCACATTTGAAGATTTCTTTTTAATTTCAGTTACGTTTAACTAATATAATTTTTAATTTACTTTAGGTACAGGCCTGGCCTGAGAGAGCCGCAGTCAGGGTCTGCTCACGCCGTGATGGACATAGGTTTGGTTAGTGGATTGGAAGCAAATACAGAAGACTTGTCTACCGTAAGCATTAGATAACTTTTGTCTTTTACTGAAGTTTTTTTGATAGAACTGTAATATTTACTGTTCATCTCTTTCTATTAGAGTAGTAGTGCAGATTTATATCGGTATATCCTTATTGCTTCCAAACACTTCTGATACTAATGAGAATAATCTACTTAAGTCTAGATTATGGATTTTTGGCAGAGTCAGAAGCTGGACATCTAGTTAAAGTTTGACATCTAAGCTCCCTCTGTTGTTAGTGGAAAGACAAGAGTGTTTGAGAGTGGTTGTCATCAGTGTTAGGGCAGTGTGGATCAACCTCTGGAGATGCTGTATGTGCTGACTGTAAGTGGAACACTGTTAGTAACACACCTAACTATTAGCTGGCTAAAGTTTGTGAACTGAATCTTAACTGTAGTGCTTATGGTCATCCAGCTCCTATTGACAGGCATGTGAGTTGTAGTTAAAGGCAGTCAGAGTTAGAGTTGGAAGATTTAAATCGGATACTATACGTGGACTCAAGTATTCTTTTAAGGATAATTAGCTCTTTAATTCTTTATTATCTTCATGTAATGAACAAAAGGATAATTTCCTTAAAAGAAAATCTAAAGAACAGTGACAGTATGAGCATTATAAAGAGGCAACACTAAAATAAGGGTTTTTTATGTCTAAGAATTGTGTTAAAGCTACTGATTACAAACCCTTCAAGGTCATTGAAAAATATTTAACTTGTATTAAATATTTTTCTGTTTTTCTGCCCTACAGCTTGCAAGTGGAGTTGATCAGTTGATAGCAGATTATGAGATAAAAGATGGGCATGTTGTTCTGCAGATAGACTCTGTATGTTACCCTTTTCATAACTGTAAGCACTACTTTAACTCTTTGGAATAATTTTGTGTCCTTCCTGCTCCTTAATTCATGTGTCTTTCAAATAGGTGCCAGCTAATAATTTTCTCTGTGTTGAGTTCCGAATAAGTGAGCTTTTCCAGGTTGGAATGCTAAATCCTGCCACGTTCACTGTATATGAATATCATGCACCAGGTATGTGTTCCATGTCTTCAAATTCATGTTTGTCTTTCCTTATTCCTTCTTAAAGACTACATTTTTCCTTCTTCAACACCTTTTTAATCCTTTTTAATTTAAGCTTGGATAACTATTGACTCACTAAGTCTCAGTGCTGACTTCTTGAACTTTGATTTTCTATGTGTATTTATTATTTCTTTTTGGATCTTCTAGATAAAAGGTGTTCTATATTTTATAACCCCTATGGAAATGAAAAACTTGTGAGATTGTGTGAAGGAGATGAATGCAAATGCATGGAAGGTAAACTTTTTTAAAGATGTTTTCTCATTTCTCTTTGGGGGAAAATGCAGTATAGTGCTTCAGACAAAACTGCATTAAACACAAGGAAAAAAATCCCATAATTTCAGTGTTTCTCAGTTGCAGTAGATTATCCCAAACAGGTAGAGGGTCATGATGTTTTGTATGAGGACATGTGATGACATTGTGTCAACACTGGCTTTTTCTCTCTCGATGCAGCTGAATGTGGTCGAGTACAAGAGAGACTGGATCGGTCGATAACTGCGGACACCAGGAGAGAAGCTGCGTGCCAGAACGATATTGCATATGGTAGTGTTGGAATTGTCATTACCTATTTCATGCGCTCTGACTGAAGCGTTCACTTGTTTACTGCAGCTGCAAAACATTTGGTTCCAACTAGATCTTTGGTGATTAAAATCCAGAAGGCTTGACAGTGGCATTCAGTAGGTGAAGGTGACATGTTGGAGCAGAGAAGAGTAAGTGCCACCCATACCCTCTGCTGAACAAAAGTCCCATAAGCAGGGTTAGTGCTCTGGTGAGCCTGATCTGAGGAGTTCTGCCAAGCAGCACTGTGTTTCTCTTGCTTGGTACCATTCTAACGTGATCGTGTGGCTTTGGGGTCAGAGGAAGCTGTGGGACATCAAATGAAAGCACAGGTAGAGCTTCCATCAGAAGAGAGCATGGGTAGAACTTGTTAATATTCAGTAGCCACACAGTGTATATCTATAATCATCATTTTCCCAGAAATTAGTATTGGAAAGGGATGTTATATTCTCCATATGAGCATCTTTGAGGCATTTGGTATGTATTGCAGGAAGAAAGAATAACAAAATGTTTGGTTTGTGTTGTTCTGCAGTTTATAAAGTGAACATCTTGTCTCGCAGTGAAGAAGGTTCTTTTGTAAAGTATTCTGCAACTCTTCTGGATCTCTATAAAAGAGGTGAGTGTCCTGTTCTTAATCCATTTAACAATTTGTTTAGAGTGCAAGCTGTCTGGTTGAGACTACTGAAGCAGCTGACAAAAATCAGCAGTCAAACGTAGTCATTTCATGAGAGTAGGAAACCATAGTCTCAAATACAGCCTTTGAGAATTCTTTTGTGCCCTAAGAAGGGCAGTCTTTGATGTTTTTAAACAGCTTTTCTGTATTACAGCTGTTGTTAACAAACCTAAACTGTAATCAGTAAATGTTTCTTATGTGACAAAACAAGGTGAACAAGTTCCCAAATCAGTTGATACGGTTGTGAGCTGTTGTTTGAATTCATTCATTCCACAGAATGCCCTCCCTTACTGTATATACAATGACTGAAGTGGGGGAGTATGCAAGGATACGTCATGCCTTAACTTTTCTCAGGTTTTTGTAGGTTGGGCACGTTTCAGCTTCTGGGAGAAGAGATTTTAGAATGTTCTTGGGCGCTCACCATCTCACCTTTGGGAATGGTAGCTGCTCATAGGGCCTTTGGAGCTGAAACTGATATTCACTCATTTTTCCTCTGAGTTTAAGCACCCAATATGTCCTTATAATTGCTATAATATAAAATTATTTAATGTGCATGAAGCTGATTTACGATTCAGATTTAATTTTCAAAAACTTCTACAAGAAACATGTTTTATATCATCATTTATATAATTAGTGGCAAATAGATCCGCTGGCTGTGCTGTATTGTAGAAAATTGTGGTATTTTCTGTCTAATATACGAGTGACTGGAAATCCTCTTTGTGAAAGTTTCCAATTCTTGACATTCTACTTCAGGGCAGGCTTTTGCTCAAAAAAATGATGAAATAACCTTTGTTAAAAAGAAGACATGTACAGATGTTGAATTGAGCCCAGGAGAGCAATATTTGATCATGGGAAAAGAAGCCTTAAAGATAACAGTTGGTTACAATTTCAAGTAAGTAATTTACCATCAGAATATGCAGAGATTTAACCTAGAAGTGTAATGTGCAGTGGCAAGTGTTTGCATGTAATAATTTTTGTGTAATATATAATTGATTTAATTTTTTGCATATTTGATAGTTACACAATGTATTTTCAGATGTGTACATTTAAAACAGGACAAGGCAAGCAATTTCATATTGTAATTTTTTTTTTTCTGTTTGACATTTTCCTCCCCAAATCTTAGCAGCAAATTATCATTTTCTGTTGTCTTTGTAGATTCCAGTACCCTTTGGACTCCAGCACTTGGATTGAGTGGTGGCCTTCAAATACAGCCTGTACATTTTGTCAGGAGTTTTTAAATACAATGGAAGATTTTGCTGAAGATCTCATCATCAGTGGCTGTTGATTTGCGTGGAGAATTTTTAAATGAAAAATATAGATCAGATCTCATATTAAAAAACCATACCCTCACCTGTTTAGTAATTCTTTCCCGAGCTTAACATTCATTGGCAGTTCATCTTGAAGAATGGTCTTTACTTTTATTTCATAGCCACGTTCTTATAACATGGTAATGTTCAAAGAATGATTTTTAAGCTTGGGTGGGAGAATAACACAGAATACTGCAAAGACATTTGAAGTTGGATGAAGTGGATCGATTTTAAAAACAAAAACAGAAAGTACTTCTTGTGCTAGAATAACACTTAGAAGCATTAAAATCTGATGTCTTAGTAAAACATAACCCTTCCTTCATTAAGGAAAAAAAAGGAAAAATAAAATCGTTTATCAAATAATTTTGTTACAACTTTAAGCAAATTAAAAAAAAAATAAAATATCTACCTAACCTAGCACAATAGCATCCAAGTATTTGGGACAAAGCCTTACTGCAGCCCCAGTTCCTTTGTAGGGACTGCTTTAAATGTTGGATTTCCAGCTTCATTAAGTTCTTACACTGTAGTGTATGAACGATGGAAGACAACTCCGAGAGCTATTTTAGGTTGTGCCCAGAGCCATACTGAAGCCAGGTACTTCTGACCCCATTGTGCTTTTTCAGTTCCCATACACCTGCAGATGACAAAATCTTGCTCTTTTCACCCAAGCTAGGATCCAGGCATTTCTCTTAACATGCTGAGTGACATTTTTCAGTCAACGTGTGGATAGAGTAATAGATTCTTAAATTAAACAGTCCCAAAGATTTACTAAGTTTTAATAAATTAGTTTCTTCTGGTCTATATCTGAAATGCAAAAATTTGCTTTAACAGTGTACTGAAACACTGCCGTGTGTCTCAGCCAGCCAACCCCCAGCCCGGGCAGTGGAAATGAAACCTATTGGAAACTTGTGGATCGTATTCCATAGGTTGAAACTGTTACTGGCAACTTAACTCTTCACTTTTTATAAACAAATAAACTGAATTTATGATGTTAAAAAACAGACAGAAAGACCTTAACTATACCTGGTGACATTTCAGTTACAAAGTGATGCATATGTGCTGAAGATGATACTCTCATTTGCAAAGCATTTTGGCGTGGAAGGTTCTCCAGATAAATAAAACATTCAATAAGAAGCTTTTAAAAATCTATTTTTTGTGTATGGAAGAGAAAACTTTCATTACGAGTTTGTTGAATCTGCACAGACAATTATTATTTGTGAATTGGCAGTAGTATATTCAGAGAATGAATAGCGTTTTCTAAGGAATTTTTTTGAGAAGAGCCAAAAATTATTTGGACATGTCATGACAGTTTGTCTGATGAGACAAAAGCATTTTTCTGAAGTGCTGCACAGATATGCTGCAAAAGAAAAGTCATTTTTCATAAAAACCTTGATATTTTACAACTAATGAAGTAACACAATAACTTTCCACTCATCTCAAACTTAGGAAGATCTTAAGGGCTTTGTTAGTTTACTTCAGAATTTTTTTGCAAAGTCTATTATGTATATTAAAGCAATTTGGGCAGTCTGCTCCCTTGTCTTCCTCGCTTATGTTAGATAAAAGAGTGCAAATTGTTTTGTTTACATGTCATCTTCAAAGCAGGCCTGTTAGGATGAAAAAATTTAATGTGCTCCTGCTTTATAAGAGGTATTTTTTAATTAATATCAATATTCAGAATGCAATAACTATTTTGTAATTTGCATGTTCACGAAGGTGGAACTGCCTGTGATGTATTTCTCTGCAAAACCATTATCAAGAAAATCTCATCTTTTCTTCATTTTTAAGTTTCAAAAGTAGAGATTATACCCTCTTGCAGCTGATTCAGTCTCTTAATAATAAGAGAAAAGTCCCCTTACACTAATGTAAATGTTGTTAGTCTAAGGTTAAAAGAAGACAGTGTTAAACCAAGTATTAAAAAGGAAATAGTCCTGCTACTACAGTGGAAAAACAAGCACGTGATAAAGGGGAATCCCTCTGAGAGAGATTCTAGTGTTCCCCGTTGCTGATGATATGCTAAGAATTTCGGTTAACCAGCTTGGTAAGTCCTCTTTCCAGACATTGTTAATTATTGTTTGCTAATGAGATATTTCAACCCATTTTAAATACTTTTGATGTTCTTGCGTTTGGTGTTTCTTCTGATAGATAGTGTTGGTATGTCATCCATCTGTGTAGAGAAAATAGAGGATTTTAAAACCTGTAGTATGTTTCTCACTGCTTGTGTTGTAGAAAGACCACATTTTGGCTATTAACCCTCCGATCTCAGTAAAAACTGTTCGAACAATTAACAATAGCATAACTTAAATTACAATAATATTCAGAACTCACATGGAATTATATTTTGTTGATAATAGAACAGACTTTGTTGTTAACTAAAAGAAAGCCCAGGTATGCCCATAGCATAATATCATGCATAAAAGCTTGCTTTCCAAATACATAATGCTGTTTATCATTAATTTTTACAACATACTGCTTTGTTTTTGAAAATTCTTTCTCTGGGAGAAATGACTCCTCTTTTTATTTAGGCTTGAGTATTTCTTACTGTGTGTGAAGGAATACACACAGCTCTTGAAACACTCCCAGTTTTCCCCTGCGACAGAAACAGCAGAGGGAGCACAAGAACATAATTTTCACATAGGTCCTATAAATATTAGTACTTTACTTCCCCCTGCCCCCCAAAAAAATCTTTTAAAAGGTCGGTTACTGGAAATGCTGTACTCATTTCCTAGTGGATGGGAAAATACGTATTTTCATGTGTAGTGCCATCATATTAATTTCATGTCTGCTGGCAAAATATTTTTCTTCTTATCACCCAAATTCTTTGTCAAAGAAATCCACCTGTAAGACAGTAACCACCCCACAGTCTTTGAGATTCTTGAACAAATTTTAGATTGACCAGAGATGGTACCATGGTCGGGGCTGTGTGATAAAGTATGGGCAGAGGATGCCAAGTCTTTTCTGCCCAGTCCAGAGTTGTGAGCACGAGAGCGGCTGCAAGCAGCGATACGTCCACTCGGTCAGGGTGCAGTGCTCGTTTTAAGGGTCGCATAATCACCCGTCTCTGCCGATGGAGAAATGTGATGTTTGTGAACTCAGAACGGGAGCTGTACTTCAGAGCTGCTTCCTGCCTTTTACAGAGATAATGTAGTCTAAATGCAGCTTAAAACCACAAAAATCAGGAAATTCAGCCTAACAAAGTCCTCCTGGAATTAACCTGGGCAGTTTCTGGCAAGTGCATCACGTACCTGGTAGCACAGAGTGAGTGACACTTAAGCTACAAGTTAAAATATGTTATATGAAACAGGAGACGTTTTAATTGTACATTTTCCTGGAGTAGGTGATTGTAGCATAGACGACAGTGTTTCAGCAGATTAAGTTATTTGTTGGTTTAATTGGATACAGTCAGCTCACTGCAAAAGCCTCTTACCACTGCATGCATTGTGGTGATAATGGTGTTTGAGGTCCTCAGAATTATTAGTCTTGCAGTAAAAGACATGGATCTAGAGGCATAAGTAGGGATGCTTAATGTAGTTCGTTTGCATGAAGAAATCTTGCAATACCAAAAAGTACTGGTAGCAAAATGTGCAGTAGCAACCCAGGGAAACAACATGTAAGCTAATAAAACCTGTATGAAATAGAGATGAGGAACAGAAATTAGGGAAATGAAAAGCAATAAAACAAAATCTAGAACCATCGAAGGGCAGCCTGTTTCTCAATTCGTAAGAGCTAACCATGGCAGTCTGATTTGCAGTGCTGTCTTTTCACTCTCACACTCCTTCAGCCTCTCTCTTCTGTCTCGAAATCTTTACTTCTGGAGGAGGATTTACCAGAACAAGATTTCTGAGGCAGCTCCTCCGAGGCTCTGTTTTTGCAGCAACACGTGGAAGGATGCCTATGGAATGAACAAATTGTTATTTTTCCAGCCTTCTCCTTGGTTTGGTTAGGTAAATTCTTACTGCAGTCCTTAAATTTTTGATCTGCATTTAAATATGCTATTACTGCGCGTTGATTGACTGGCAGTTTATTTGAGTATATTCCCAATGCTAAATCTTTTTCTTTTTTTTTTTTTTTCTTCAGGATTATCTTAAAGTCTGCAGCCTAACAGCAAAACCAGTGATGGCTTTCATCTAAAGTTTTTGGTTTCCCTTCATAAGAGAACATACTACAGCAGCAATGTGTTTGGAAGATCTGGTGTCAAGCATCAGTGCATAAGCCATGAGTAGCTCACATGCTTCTGAAGAACCTATGGAAAAGTACATAAATAATGTGTCTTCCACATACGTTTGTCCTCTGTGCACGATGTTTCTGCAGAATCCAGCAGAGATACCATGTGGGCACTGTTACTGTATGTCATAGAATCATAGAATCATAGAATCGTTAGGGCTGGAAGGGACCTTCAAAGGTCATCTAGTCCAACCCCCCTGCAAGGAACAGGGATATCTCCAACTAGATCAGGTTGTTCAGGGCCTCATCCAACCGGGCCTTGAACGTCTCCAGGGATGGAGCATCCACCACCTCTCTGGGCAACCTGTTCCAGTGTTCTACAACTCTCATGGTAAAAAATTTTTTCCTAATATCCAACCTGAATCTACCTCCCTCTATTTTAAAACCATTACCCCTTGTCCTATCACAACTGGCCCAGTCAGTGTCCTGTGTCATCTGGTTATTAAGGTAATTCCATCATACAAAACAATGATATTCAGCATTGTCAGTATTCTTCAGTCACTGCAAACAAAACTGTGCTGTGCCTAGATGGGATGTCTCTGCAATATTTGTAAAACTGGCACTGTCAAAGGGGCTAGTGGCTAGTGGCTATTCCACATTGCAGTGGCCACCTTATGCTGGGTCCTGGTGGAGGAGCTGGAGGTTAAACAGGTGTGAAGAGAGTTCTGCTCTTCTGCTAGTGTGGATAATCTTTGCCTGCTGGTAAAAAATCATGTTTGTACAACTTTGTCAATATATGCAGCTGCTTCATGTGCTCTCTGTGAAAGAAACTATTTTATTCCCTAGATTTTCTTTTTGTACTCTCTTTTTTTTAATTCCTGTGTTTCCATTTCTGACGTTAGCGGATGCTATTTTTATGCTCTTCTTTCTTGTTCAATTTAAAAAAGAAAAATACTATGCTTGCCGTTCATTATTTGTATTTTAAGACACAGTGGACTGACTCAATGTCTGCTGTAACTTAGGTAGATTTACAGCAAATGTTACTTTGGCATTTGATGACTGAGTTTGACAGTTAAAAAGCTTGCCTTGCCTCCAGGAAAGTGGCAGATGAAGGGCCAAATTTCCTCTCACAGCTTCTGGCACAAATCAGCTTGGATCCCAGTAAAACTGAGAAGAGAGTTTGGTACAAAGTACAGTTGCACACGTTTTTATTTTCATTGAATAATTGCCCAAAAGCGGTGCGTCCAAGAACTTTAAAATTACTGTTTTCCCTCTCTCCTAGGAATATCCTTGATCCAGAGTGTTTAATATGTGGAAAGAAGATAGTCACAGATGATGCAATTTTTAATTCTGGCTCTGTGAGTATTTTTCTTCTTTTAATCCTCCAAACTTTTCTAAGAAGCATAAGAAGATAACACTGTATCCAATAATAACCAAATATAAACTCAAATTGCAGAGAGAAGTACAGGGCTTAGTGAGGTTGTCCAGGCAGTCCACCTGTAAACATTTCTACTTCTGAATTGTACAGTATTGTTGTGAGGGTAACTGTGTGTTATGAGACCTAATTATCTCTCAAGAGTGATACATCTTCTTACAAATCACTGTTTCTCACATCTGATTATAAACGCAGAGATATCAGCTCAACTATCGCTGCTAAGGTGGAACCTGAAGCTTTCTTTGAACCACAGTGATGTCATTGTATGAAAAAAATCGAATTACATTCAGATGTCATAACCATGGGTCCTACTACTAAGATTTCAGTTAGTTAAAATAATTCCCCTTCTTATTGCATGGGGTAGCTAAGATGGTCTTCAAGAGCTTTACCTGTGCTCTGGCTTGTGCTTACTAGTGTTTACGAGAGTTGCATCAATCTGCTCACCAATTTTGTGTTCATACTGCGTGCTAGGTGAAACCAGATGAAACCAAGAGCAAAGGGATGGAAAGAATTATAGCCAAGGGTATGAACAAGAATTTTCTTCTTTTGGGTCAATCAGATCCATGTAAGGTATGTCATAGTTAACATCTAGAAGGACAATGTAAGAAATAATATTTAATATGTATGGGTTATAAGTAATTAATTTCCAGGGAAATGACTCTGTTATAGTCATATCTCTTAACCTTAATCAATGTATATATAACAGGGCCAATTCTGCATTGCTTGGGAGAATTTCCTAAGACGAGTGGGAAGAAATCATCCCACAAGGCTGTTGATGGTTTCTGTTGCAACTTTAAAGGTTTTCTTTGCCTTCTTCAGCTGAGGCTCTAGAGTACCCTGAATATCAAACTGGTGCACAGTACAACACTTCAGAAGAGGACAGTGTTGTATTTCTCTGTCTTCTACATAGAAAGGTTTGATTTTTTTTTTTTTTTTTTTTTGCATGAGCAACATTTGACCTGAAAAAAACCTTAAAATTCTTCAATGTCTGACATTCAGTGGAATGTCTGGTTTTGCCAACATCTGTAAATCTCAAAGGGCTTGACAAAGACTAAAAAAGAATCGTCAGTACTGTGATGCATATAGTACTTAGAAATACAAAACTAGAACAAAAAAAGATTCTAAAAAGCACTTGCAGTGGATTCATTTTATGGACTCAGGGCAGAGAATTATAGAAGAGGAAACTGTATTACCAAAAGCAGTCAAAAAACTTTCTCAAGGCTACAGACAAGGCTAGCTGCAGAACTGGAACATGGACTGAACTATCCTGGCATTCAGTGGGAGTTTATCAGACTGCAGTGATTCCAGAGGGAAAAGAAAGAGAACACAAGAAAGGAGATAGATACATGAGCAAAACAAGTATGTTCTACTGTTTCCTCTCTGTGTCAAAGAGACTCAGATCAGTGTCAAATAATATTTTGGGATCCAACACCAAAATGCATTTTCCTGTTAACTGCTAATGGCAAATCAAAGACATCTGAAAGAGTGTTGACTTTATCAAGCAGCCTTGAAATAGACGAAATCACAAAGGCAGACGTGGTCTTCATGGGTTGTGCGAAACGAACCTTGGGTCCTGTCAGCTTATTGAGAAGCGTAATTTTTGAAATGTAAGTTACTCTTAAAAAACTTTAAATGACGAGGAGCATGTCTTATTTCCACAGGTGACTTGTGAAATTTAAGTTCTATTGATTTTTAGTGAGGCAGACTACAAAAAGGCTGTATAGCTCCTGAAGACCCAGGAACCTAATTTAAAAATTACATATAAAAGTGCTGCACTTAAGTATCAAATCGGCAGTTACTAGTTTAAAAAATGTCTTCAGTCTTATTTGTTGTGTCTGTTTTTATCCACAATTATCTATCCAATATATCACTGAGATCATTAAAATATTTTTAATGTATCTACTTTATATGTGTATATTTTTATAGTTAGTTAGCCACGTGTGCTATGGAGGTGTGTACATGGACCAATGTAGGAAGATTTACCTTTCTCGTGTGGCATGGCATGACTTTCATGTGAAAACCATGGGGAGGAAAGGTGTATCTGTATCTTCATCTGTGTCACACAGGCAAATTATGCTGGCAGATTTCCATGGGATCTAGTTAGTAAGACAAGAGAAGATGGAAATGACATAGGATTGATTTTGGAATCTACTGCCATGCTAACCTTAGTGACTTGTAGTCAGAGAGTTCTGAGATACTAAGCAACTCATAGGATTAATCCCAGCAAAAATGGAAATTCTTGGAATAATCACTGCTTAGATGACTCATCGGTATTATGAAATGGAAATTATTTCAAAACACATTCTGTACTTCCCTGCTTACTGGGGATCCTGGACTTCAGAAAGGTCCTTTTATATCTGAATTGTACAAAGTGTTTTTCTTTTCCTTGGTTGTTTATATACGTGGTGTGCAAGTCTCCAAATGTTCCAGGCTTTGAATCCCAGGCTAATAGCTTTAGTGGTTCCAGAAAAACACGCATTTGGCTGCTACACTTTTGTGGTGTACCCAAAGGCCAGCCAGCCTCTGTATGTGGGATTACTGGTCTGCCTGCCTATTAATGCACTTGCCCAGAAAGCTGTGTACTTTAGTCCAAATTTATTCCTGCATCTCCTGGAACAGAGATGACCGGCCTTGTCTGCTGATTCTGGCAAGGTGCCAAGGGTCACGTATAAACAAGATTTTTATTGTCATTTTTTGACATAATAGCACACGATAGTCAAACCAGCCTCTGAAGTGAACTGAGTTGCTCCTAGTGATATGAACAGAGAACCTCTGAAAACAGGACCCACTAAAGTAAATTAAACGAGTTTCGTCATTATACTTTTAGTCCTTTTTACTGCATTTCCCAGATCAGCCTTTGAATAAGAAAATTCACCAGATGCCATTCTAATGTGATTCTCCCTGAATACTCTTGGCAGACATGTAAGACCTGGATTGGTTGAATTCCTGAGTTAACAACAATTCTAAGGGTTACTACTATGTAACCCTTTTAGTTCTTTACAAGAAATAATCTATTTCTCTGAGTTTCCATGTGTACTTTACTGATTTTTAGATAGCTAAATGTCACAAAATAAACTGATTTCTCTTCTCACTTCATTGCAACCAGAAATTAATCAAGCTAGTAAGTGACTTGAATAGCCCAAATTCCACCCTATTATGCATAGTGACACATGAAACCCGCACTCTTTTGGTCTGGTCATGCAAGCTGCTGTGCTGCATCTAACTACTGTGACTGATTTCGGAAGAGAGCCAAATGCTGCCATTCTCTGGCCATTACTTTACCAGCAGTGCAGAAATGATTTTGTGTACATAATCTTTCAGGATGTGCCACAAGCTCTAAGTAGCCTTAGCCAGATGAGTGCTCTGTCAAAATTTTTTTTTGAACTAAGAACACCCTACAGTTTTAGAAGAGGAATGCTAAATCCCTGTAGGAGTTTTGATACTTCAATACCTTTAAGTGACTGTCATAATTCTTTCTTGGCTGACCTGAAAACATATTGTATTAAAATACGAGGTGAAAGAGAAAATTGCTTACATGAAATAGTAGAATACAAATCCAAGTTACCACGAAATTTTATTTTGTTATGATGGTGCACTCAGAATCTGAAATCATCTGGAAGTGGTGAAATATTCACTTCATCACACTCAGTTTTTTGTTCAGTGTATTTGTGCAATGTAAAGCCAGAATATCACACTAAAATTATTTTCTATCTTTGTAGAACAATAAAAATGTTCAATACAGGCAAAGGCACTCTTCTGAGTCGGCAGGTGGGATCCTGCATTGGGCAGAGAGTACAAAATCCTAGAACTGAATTCTTAGTAATATTTCTTTCAAGTTCAAAAATCTTTTTTCATAAATAACCTCAACGTCCCATTTCCACAAACAAAAAGTTGTAGAAGGGCTGTGGAAGAGATGAGTGAAAATATACTAAGGAAATAAATAATTTTTTTGGAGTGAATATTATTTTGTAATTTAAATAAATCACTCTCGCTCTGAGATCTGCCAGTTTGGTGTTCATCCATCATGAGTTGTCTCACTTGACCCTACCTACAGAGCCTTATTTTCAGTCTATGTAAATGTTAATGTTTCTGCATGTCTCCTAGCAAAATGTGTTCTTAATCTCTTGCTGAATTCTTACATCAGAACACACTGAAATTTGGCATGGTCGTCACTTACTTTCCAGTAAAAAAACACCTTATAGGAGTTACATATGCTTTCAATTTTTAAGATATTTAATAATGTTTTCACCTCTAATTAAGAGAAATATCTGGATTTGGCTCTTTCATTCTCCTGGGAACTAAGAGTTTGGTTTTGCCAATTGCTGGATCAGTACAAAATTCCATTCCTCGTGTTAAATTTTGCTTTTCAAGTTCTGAATGAACTTGGAATTTGGATACATGTTTAAGCAGCAACAGTTTTCCTGGAAAATACTAAACTGAATTAAATGCCACAACTGTCATAAAAAGAACATTCAAGTTTAGAAAACAATAGCAGAGAAATCTTGAGTAAAGATTGCTATATTCAACCTTTTCTTTTCTATCCCAGGAAATACTTTACACACAGCTGGTTATTTATAAAATAGTTATATTTACCCATGTTCATAGCTAGAAACCATGAAATGCTGATTATTCATAAGGTGCTGTGGTTCAGACTGTATTTCCTTTCTTTATTTGCTACTTGACAACTAAAATGGAAATTTCTTTTGTGAGTAAAGCAAACAAAAAGTTATATTCGATGCACTTTGAATCGGCTGAGATATTAAACCACAAAAATTGGGGTTTACAATGGAAAATCCATTTTCTCTTAAAGACAGCAGCCCCACTGGCGCCGGTTAAAAGTACTCCAGAAGAAGCAGTGAGAGGTTCAGAGTCTGGGGTTAGCACACTGAAAGCTGGTTTCCAGGAGCCCTGTCGTGGACTTGCATTGTCTAATTTGGCTTTGTAAGACTAACCTCAGCAGTGCATTCTTTCCACTGGCCATTAGATGTTCTCTGCAGTTTATACTGTGAGGCCACGGAGCACATCCTCAGCTCGTGCAAATCAGCGTTGTTGCAACTGGTTTGGAGGAGCTACAGCGTTTACACTTGATCTCTAGATCTGTAGGGACGGCATTTCCTTGAATGAATCACAAAAAGTACATGTGAAAATTTCTTTCCAAAGAGAAAATATTTTATAAACATCTCACACATCCACACACAAGGAGATTCACATGCCACTATGCCAGTTTCTACCTGCTGAAACGTGGTTTATAATACACAGACACAAACACTGGTGTTGGTGACAGAGTGGGCATAAGCTGCAGCTGTAACTGCAGGCTTGCACTTCCTACGTGCCTGCATCGTCTGTCTCTGCCAGAGTCTGAGTAGTCAGTTTTCCTTCATTATTTATAAAAAGCAATATGCCATAAAAGTGTCATTTTCACTGCCCAAATCATAAAATTTTCCATAAAAGCCTACTGCTGTAAGGTCCTAGAGAACACTCAGCCCCAGGCTCTGACATATAGGTAAAAAGGGGTATTAATTTTCACCATGAGTGTAATTCCAAAAATTCGGAGTCACCAGTCTGTGCAATATTCAAAGGTGTTTTGTTTCTAGGCCCAGTTAGTTGGGATATGTTAGAATATTACATATTGAATAATTAGTTTAAGTAACATTTGCAGTTGCTTTTGGTGCAAGGTGGGGTGATCCAGAGATAGTTATAAGAACTGGAAGTCAGGAGGTCTTTTTCGGTCTCGATTGTCATGAAACTTTCACCTCACATCCTTCATGCCATGTTCAGCAATGGCTTTGGGAGAACCATCTTGGGTGAGAATCACAGAATTAATCCCCAGAGTTCAGTGCTTGCTGTCAGATAAAAGTTTTCAAAGCAGCCAAGAAAAAGCATTAGCTTGGTGAAATTTAGGATAGGGTGCAAGGATTCTTGGAAAGGCGTGTACTCTCATTGGCAAGAGAAGTCGGGAGACACATTTGTGGCAGAGATTTCAGTTCCTGGGATGAATCCATTTGTACGCAGTGGCTGCGTGGCAGCATGTGTTTACTTTCTGCACCAGGTGCCTACCTGCAGAGATGTATTTTCACACTAAAACGTCAAACTCCATGAAACTTGCCCAGTTTGTGGTTATGCACAATTACTCAACCCAGGCTGATGGGGGAATCTTCTTAATGTCCCTGGTGTCATTTGTGGCTTCCTATCAAAGCTAAATAACTTCACCATTTCACAGTTTCCCTATGACACTGAAGAAGTGTCGTTTAACCCAGCCAGCAACTAAACACCATGCGGCCACTCACTCGCCCTCCCCATCCCCAGGGAATGGGAAAGACAATTAAGGGGGAAAAGGGAAGGAGACTCGTGGGTTGAGAGAAGAACAATTTAATAATAATGATGATAATAATAATATAAAAGTAATAATGATGATAATAATAATATAAAAGTAATAATGATAATAATATATGTGTGTGTTTGTATATAATGATAATAATATATGCAAACAAGTGATGCACAGTATAATTGCTCACCACCCAGTGACCAATGCCTGTCCTGTCCCAGCAAGCAATCTTGAAACACCTAAGTCCCAACACTGCCATCCCAGAGGAGTGAGAGGGTCAAAAAGAGAGAGAGAGAGAGTGCTCTGAGAGAACAAGAGTCCAAGAGAGCCCTCAGAAGAGAATTCCAAACTTCCTGGTCAACCCTCGTCTATACACTGGGCATGACTTTACATGATATGGAATACTCCACTGGACAATTTGGCCCTAAATCTTAAACCTAAGTTCAAATCATAAGAGGAGTTGTGGGCCCTTTGTCCCCCCCAGCCTGTTGCGCTCCTGCACACTGGCAAAACATGGGAAGCTGAAAGGTCCTTGATGTCTCAGCACCAACTATGAACATGAACATCAGCGCGCTATCAATGTTCTTCCCATAACAAATCCCCTACTAAACCCAAAACACAGAGCTCTTCTAGCTGCTAGAAAGAAAAACTAACTCTGTCCCGGTTGAAACCAGGAGAAGCAGCCTGGCAGGATCAGCTAGGCTTCTGTTTTGGTCAGGAATCTCAAACACAAGCTAGGATCAAAAACTCGCCATGGAAACATTAGGGATCAAATGAATCTGGGATATAATTTAGCAGGATTCCATGGATTCATACCAGAAATTGGAGGAAGGTATCTAAGCCCACATGAGTTCAAAGTGAATTCCTAGAAAGCCACGCTCCTGTGTTCCCCCGATGTGTGTCCGCTGGCCCATGTCTGTGGTGGTCCTGCCGATCTCCGTACCCAGTTCTGAACTGCCCCGGGCTGAGTCCCGGCAGTGGGCAACTCAGAAACGCTTCCCAGGGCCTTGTCTGCCAGTCCTTGGGCTTTGAAGCAAAATATTCATGATAAGAAAAAGTGTTAGATGTGATTTTAGATAACCAGATGAAAAAAGGTGGAATTTCCTTCCTGCGCATATCCTTCCACAAAGAAAATACAACCTTAGCTCGTGAAAACTTGCCACGATTCTGCACGGTTGCACTATGAAGCCAATCTGAACTTTTATTTCTTCCAGGATGACCCGTTGCTATGGAACCTGAGCAGCCAGGAGCATTCATTCCCTGAGCACTTTGTGCCCCCTTCACTTGCTTTGAGGTTTCCACATCCAATTTGTGATGCAGATGTTTGACATGGAGTTACGAGGTTTGTTTTCTTGGCTCAATTCCAAGGACACTGCTGTGAACTTGTATGTTGTGATGTGCTTTTGGAGTCCTATCACTGGCAAAGCTGCCAAGATAACTTGGCCTCATGAGAGGACTCTTTCTGTTTGGGAATTTAGACACTGAGTCTGCTTGCCTTTGTTCACAGTATAGACCCATCTTTCTAAATGCCTGCCTTCTCCCACTTCCAACTTTACTTTCTCATTCAGGCTTCTCCAATGCTTAAAATACATTTTCCTTTCTCCTTCAAATTCCTCCATAAAAACATCTTGATTTGTCAGCACTCAGGAGTTTTCTCTCTGTAGCAATGTTTTGATGGAGGTTTTGGTTTTCCTTTCAATACCGTTTTCCTCCTGTGAAACCTTGGGCGACGCTTGAAACTTCTGTGTTCCCTCAGTTCGTTGCCCATAAAATACAGGTACAAATAGACATTGTCAGTGGTGGTGTGAAAACTATTCAGGTTTATGAACCGTGCTGGAAAACACTACTGGAAAGATAAGCCCGATGCTATTAGTCACTCTGCAATAGCAAAGTGAATCCTGGTCTCAATGGAAGGGAGATGCAAGTTAGTGCATAGTCAGACCCTCCTTCTTCCACATGTAAAAGAACATCTTCTAAACATGTCATTTTTTTGCTCTTATTAGTAAAATTAGTAACTTCTGAAAGGGTTAGTGGAAATATACCATAGCCTTCACCCTCCACTTGTCATTAAGGAGAATTAATGAAGACATTATTAAAGAAACTTGTTGACTTTTTCTGTTTCCACTAATTAGTCCTACTCAAATATACTGAGTTTTCTGATAATTATACAGGTTTCCGTAGCACACTGTACGTGTGACCTGAGCTATCGATAGAATACTTATATTTGCCAGCTGTTTTCTAGTCAAAAGATGTTGAATTTGAACTTGTTTTTTCATGTTACATCCAGAGCTTTGGAAGAGCGTTTTGGCAGGTTTCCCGGTGGGCACAGCTCCCGTTCCCAGAGTTCTCTCCAAAGCATTAAGAATGGAAATAAGCAGCTAAGAATTTTCCAGTTTACATCAGGCTCTGTGTACATTAAGAGAAACAGAAGCATAACCACAACCACCAGCATAAGCCCTTAATGTAGGCAGGCTGCAACAGAAAGCAGAGCTTCATCTGGTGAAACTGTCAAAAACTGGTCCACGTCGGCTCCACATGTTTGCACCCCGTGTTTGTCCTGATATGGAGAAACAGTGACTGAGACAGGTACACCACCAAGAAGCTTCTTAATGTAAAGAAGGTCTGCCTAGTTAGGTTGCCTAAAATCAGAGGCAGGCTCAGTACTTAGTGATGTTTTACTCTAAAGTACTATTCTTTGTATATCACAACTGCTTTAGAAAGTGACTGAAATGAGATAAATGCTATACAGTGTCCATTTTATGGGTGCTTTTTTTCTGACAAATGCTGAAGAGGTGTTCCAGAACATCTATTATTTGGGGGGGATAAAAAAAAAAAAAAGCTGAGGATAATACTGTGTTACAGACAATATGATCTAGAAAAATTCTTGAGGCAGAGCAGGGATGAAGGCAAAAAAATTGATTCCTGATGTCTCTGAGGATTACAGTCCAGCTCTTGTGGAAGTTAGTGGGAAACTTTCCATCTCCTCAAATATGGGTTGGGCTGGGTCCTCAGGATATATCACCATAACAAAGCAGAGCTACAACTGGTAGTAGGCACAGGCAGACATAAAACATTTAAAAAGATTTTATTGTAGACAAGAGATTGAATCATGGCAAAGCTGTAAAGTTTGCTGAGGATAACAGTATCAAATTTCATGATTCTTCATGTTTGGGTGTTTTTTAATCTTGAAGATGAATTCATGAATTCTCACAGCTACTCTGTTGTGCTCCTATTTTGTGGGGAGCTTGAGTCAGAAAAGAAGTAATAGCATAGAAGTTAAAGAACTACTTAATATCAGAGCTACAAACAGGCAGAAATCTTGACTTGGAGCACTCTGCTCCAGTTCCTAGAAGTACTGCATCTCATGGGGACTGGATCTTCTTTTACTAACAAGTTTTCCTTCCTGTGTTTTACCAGTTTTTCAGGGTTTCCTAGAACATGTGCACATTTCCAGATAATTTATACTAACTGAAAATGATGTTTTCATAGAATGAGACATCCCTATCTCAAGCATCTCTCTGAAGTGAGATTCTCAGCCCTGGAAATACTGTCTGCGCTTTGACTACAATCTTTGAAACACTTAGCATCTGAGCCTAAATTCAATTTTTAAATGCACTAAGAACTCTATTCCATTAAAAATCTCAAGTCCTTGGATTTTTTTAAAGCTATAATATTCAAATTAAATATGTTCCCTTGTGAGCTTTTTTTCATCATTCACCTTAACTAGCAGCACAGTGCCCTACAATGTTAAGCCTTGGTGGAATGGCTCTACAGTAAAGTCAAGCTTCAAATTCTGATCTCTCTCTGAGCCACATCCTGTTTTCGGTTAACTGATCTCATATGGGGGAAATTTACCAGAGGAAATATCTCTGGTTTGGAAAGTACCAAAAACTTATCTTTAGTTTCTTTGTGTAATTCAGCACCTTTTAAGACAGAGGTGTAATACTTTTGAGAAGTCTGAAGGCAAAAGAAAAGGAGCAAGCTCGCAGCACAGGAGGGAGGCATATAAGTACCTCTTCATCCCAAAACAGAAACTGACCCATTGGTGTAACACTGATCTTTCCAAAATTATTAACTTACACCTCTTTATATTCTGAAAGCTTAAAAATTCCACATCCAGAAATATTTTTAAAACTTTTTCAGAAACCAGCTCACACCCTGGCACGAAATGCCTGTGCCAGATTAACTTACCACGACTTTTCACAACTCTGATCATAACCCAGTGAAAGCAAACGTTGCGGGCCGTAAGGACTACTAGGACTGTGTCACACTTTCCCCATGGACTTTTAGCTTTAGTTAACACGTGGCCCCAATGACTGTGCACTTACAGCATCTACAAATACCTTTATAGCACGGAGAAGCAGAGAGAAGAAACTGGCAATGAAGAGACATTACATATGGTTCTGCAAGTATTACTAGGGAAAGTCTTCCCATTCACATTGGTGGATGTCGACATTTCAACTGGCAGCCTTAAAAATAACTTTAAGAAAACTGACATCATTTTCCTCTTCCACAATTCCATTGCCAAACCTCGTTAACATCCTGGGTCTTAAAAAAGGTGAGACATGCAGGTACCATGGCTGCAAACAATCGGGTAATTGCACACCCACCTTGCTAAATTGGGCGTTTTCTTGTGCTGTGACAACATTACTGACCTGCACATGATGCTTTTCATCTGGTGAGATCTAAGTGTTTTACAAAGGGAAGCAAATGTTATTCGCTCTGTAAAGAGGAAGACAGAAGCATTTACTAGGCTAGTGGTTTATCCAACAACACTCCAGGGATGTATGGCAGTAAGCCACATGGATACCCTAAAACTGACTGTGCAATTGGCTCCATTAGGCTTATGTTTACTTCTCTCTGTAACGACACTTTCCTTTGCATCATCATTTTTTAACTGTTAAAGCCTTCAGAAAAAAATCATGCCACTTGTCAAAAGCCTATCCAATTCAAGGGAAAGTAAAGAAAGGGTTTTCTGACTACACGAAGGATCAAATCCTCTTGGAAACAGTCTTACATCCTGATTTCTGTGAGACTACAGGGTGGAACCGAAAATAGGATTTGGCCCATAGGTGAATTTTTAATGAAACAGTTAAAGAAATTGCGGACATAAATGTAGGAAACTTTTTGGGAGAACTGCTTGCAAGAATGGGACTTTTATTCTTAAAAGCCCTAGCCACAGAAGATGGTCATTATTTGTCTCCAAGTCCCTGAACGAAGTAGTATATAGGTGTGAAAGACATCGCCCGTGCAGCAAAGGAGTGAAGTGTGTTCTGCCAGGGACAGCAGAGCTTGAAATGGCAGAGAAAGCTGAGCAGTTCTCTGCCCTAAAGAGACCAGGGACGTTCCTACTGAGTTCTGAGTATATTTTTAATACTTCCTGTTATTTTCAATTCGCCACAAAGATGATTGAAACTTGCAATCTCAATTATTTTGTATAAACATTTTTCATCCTGTTTTTTTTTGGTGTTACGGGGTTTTTTTAGCCTCTGTTCTTCCAACAGTGCCAGGCTTGGTGCTTATAATATCCTCATAATACTATATACTCACAAGGTTAATTTTTCCTGTGTGCACATAGACTTCCAGTGTATCAGCTCTACAAAGGAAATATATATCCTACCCATGGACCGGGCTATCTTTTTAGAGGGTTTTTTCCTTAGGTATATTTGGTTTTAAACTAAATTGCCCTTTCGAAGTCTAGAAAAATGTTCTGTTTATTCTTACTTTCTTTGAGGCTGTGCTTTTGAGACAAAAAAAGGTCGAAGTTTAATGGAATCTTTTTCTGAGAAATCTTCAATAAACACATTATGTGTGTAGCAGAGGAAGGCATGAAAAGGAGTGATGTTATATCATACGGGCAAACATAAGAGCTGAGCCTGTGTGAGCAGAGTTTACGGATATTCTCTGCTGCTTCATGAAAATATGAACATCACTGTTTACAACAACGTGAAGAGAAAAAAGTTCCGGAATTAATTCCAGTATTTCTCTTAGCAATGCAACACTTACCTGAAGGAGAGCTATGTCTTGATCTCAGAAGCTGCCCTCCTTCCCATCTGTTATTCAGTATAACTGTAGTCTGCTTGGTATTGTGTTTGCTAATCTGTAATTGGGGGGGAGTGGGGGCAGACACCCAGGGCAGCTGTTCCAGATGTGGAACTGCTATCTATGCACACACAACATAGGAAGGTGTCACTTGAGGCAGATGCTCACTGACAAATAATAACCTCCTTACCACCTTTCATGCCATCACACGGTACCTGGCTATGAACACTGCTGTCAATGCAGCGGAGAAACAAGCCAAGGGAAGCATCTGGAGAACCACCTCCACTTTTTATTTTTAATTTCCAGCTAGGATTCACCCCCAGTGGTATTCCCCAAGTTTCTTTCACCAGGAAGAGCTAACAGATTGGCATCTGCAACTTTCTCTCTACTGAATCCCAGCAGACAGGGTTGCAGCCTGTGATTTCACAGCGAGCTTTGTCAGGGGGAAAAAAGAACCTTCTTCTGATAGTGAAACTTTCCTTTGTAGCAATCTTTACTCCACTGGGAGCATCTTAAAAGGATTTGCATACATTACTTAACTCGCCTCGTGTTGTAGATACTGTCTGCGTTTGAACGCAGCCGGAGGGCGAGGCGCGGCGAGGCTGCCGGAGGTTTCCCGGGAGGGTGCGGAGGGAAATTCAGGTCTCCCGCTCCCTCACCGGGGGCAGCGGGTTTCCCCCGAGCAGACAGCGCTGTGCAGGGGGCATTTTTTGCTGCCATCGTAGGATTAACGATTACCCTCCTGGGGAGGCAGGAGCTGCCGTCTGAGTTACGGGGCCGGTCACGGACAGCCGTACTCACACCCGTTCCAGGAACCGGCTTCTCAAACACATTCTCCGTTTCAGCTGTCCCGGGGGCACTTCGCACCCTCAGGCCCTTCCTGAGTCAATTGCCCATCCCCGTGCCCGCGGGTCCGTGCCGGTCCGCGTTCCCGGGGGCCGGGGGGCACACCGCTCGCTCCCGCCCGCAGCCGGGCTGCGTTCCCTCGGCCGGGCGAAGGGCCCGTTCTTCCCGGCCCCGGAGGCGCATTTCGGGTTTCCCGCTCCTCCCGGCCTGAGCGAGGCAGCAGTCGCCGAAATCCAGCCGAGCCGCCCGGCTGCGCTTCCTCCGCCTGCGGCACGGGCGGCCCGACCGCAGCGCGCCGCGGCACCGGCGGCCCGTTCCGCGCCCCGGGGCCGGCACCGCCCCGCTGCTGCCCCGCGGGGCTCCGGAGCTCCGTGCCGCCTCCGGGGGCGGCGGGCTCAGGTAAGGGGCGCGGGAGAGAGAGGGCGAGCGGATGCCGGTGCCTCCCGCCCCGCCGCGCCGGGGATGGCGGCGGAGCGGGGCCGAGCCGGGCCCCGCCGGCCGCGCTCCGTGCCGCAGGGCAGCGATTTTCCCGGGCGTTGGCGGCGTAAAACACCCGCGGGGGTGGGTTTCCAGCCCCGCGGTCAGCACGGCCACCGCTCCGGCAGAAAGCGGTGGGCGGTTTGCAGCGGGAGCGCCGCGGGTGCCCGGCCCGGCCGCCCCGGCCCCCTCTGACGCAGCTTCGTTAACCGGCGGCTGCACGGTCAGTGGTGCCGGTTTCAGTTCATGGTTCCTGGCAGGTCGGGCAGCTCCTGCGTGTGTTGCTGAAGTCCCTGTCAAACGCCTGGGGAGGCCGAGCGATTTGCCTAAGCCAGGCACCAGAAATGCTGGTGGTTCAAGGAGGAGCGGGGGATGCCCGGTGCACCGCATGGCCATCACCCCGCTGCTCTGTGCCTCGCCTGGCCGGGCATCTTCCGTCATTTTTTAGAGATTCGTTAGTCATAGCTGCTTTTAATAATACTGAGGTTATTGTGTGTCAGTACCGTTGTGGGAAAAATAGGTTTATAAAGGCACTGTTGTGTTCAAACAACCAGGTCCCTGGTTGAAAACTTTTCTTGAACTTTGCAATGAACTTGTGGAGGCACTCGTATCAGTTTTGGTCGTATCTCCGAAGCTAGTCAACTGCACAGCTCTTGTTAACCAGACCCAATATTGAACGTGCAGGGCACCTTGGCGTGCGTGGCTCGACGTGTATCTGGTTAGAGCACAAGCACAAGGCCCTTCGTAAACTTGAGATTTCCTTTCTCATTTGGCTACTAGTTTTATGTCTTCGGGGAAGCCACTATAAACACATCGATTGCTCGGTTTCTGCATCTATGAAGATTAATCATTAATTTTGGCTGCTGGGAATTGAAGGTAGTTGGGGATTTACTCTACAGGAAATAATACTGTGTGATGTGGACTGATGGGATTGTAGCTCAAAGATGACAGCAATATTTACTTCATCTTTCTACAAGCCAAAAAACTCTGGGAAGAAAACCCCAAGCCTTCATTTTAATATATTGTCCATTTTCATGTTGTATTTGAGGGAAATTTTAAATCTGTACAGTAATTTCCTGCTGGTACCCAGTCAAACCCACTGTGACATTTAGTCACGCATGTCAGCTACAGACTCAATTGAACAGATCACCAGATTACTGCACAAGTTTGGAGCTGCTCGTGGACTTTGATGCCTGATATATTCTCTCACATCAAAGTGAGCGTGTGTCTGCTTGTTTGAGCACCTTTTTTTTTTTTTCCTTATCTCTGACAGTAGTTTACTTCAGATGGCTGAGAAAACAACCAGAGGCCCGCAGGATGTCCTGGGCTCTTCTCCCGATGAAAATGAATTTCCTTTCGGATATCCCACTAACATTTGTGAGGATGTGCCTGATCAGAAGTACCTGTGCAGCAATTGCAATAACGTTCTGAAGAAAGCCCTGCAAACGCTCTGTGGGCATCGGTACTGCTCCGCCTGCCTCTCCTGGATTGTACGGTAGGTCTTTGCTCCAGAGGGTCCCACTGCCATGGTGGATTCTGCAGCTGCAGGTGCTCCCAAGAGCTGTGTTGTACCACTGTGCTCAGTGGATGAGTCTGTGGCTACCTGGCCCGCTGGACCACAGTCACTTTACTGTCTGGAAGTTCTTAGCTGCGATGGACTGAAGGATACTCTCTACCTCCTTCTCGTTTCAGTGTGGACATCTCCAGGGTGGGAAAGGCTGCGTTACTGGGCTGGACAGATGTCAGTTTTTCTGTGTGTCTGAGGCAATGATGCTGATTTAACCTTGGGGAACTAGTGCAAGGCTGACTTAATGCTTGCATGAGACTTCACAGTCCTTTCATAAGTGGTGTTATGGGATTTTAATTTTTAATTTTTTAATGAGTTTTATTTTTATTAACTTAGTTGGTTCACTACATGTTAAGGTGCTGCTGCCATTAGTGACAAACAATGACAGCCGTTGTCCTGGAGAACCTTAAAACCAGGGGCGGGGTGGGGATTTGCTTTGATCGATTGCCTGCTTCTATCCTGCCTTTTCTTTCGACAATTACACCTTGATCCAGAGCCTTTGGAAAAGGGTATGTCTGCCCTGCAGGAGAGAGGTGAAATTGCAGTACAATTCCGTGTACGTGAGCTGACTTTAGCTTTAATGTTTTGGAAAGCAGCAGCTGTCAAGATGCAGTGAGTGGGCTTTGGTACTGGCTAAGTAAGTCGGAAGCCTGTTAACGGTGCTTCTTCATGGATGTTACTACTAAGCTACTTTGTGTGTGCCAGTTCATGCAGTCCCAGCTCTGATCAGTGTGGGGCACCTGAAAAGCTGAGTCAATGCACTGGCCACTTGGGATTTGAAGATCAACGTGTAGTAATGTAAAAATGTATTGAAATTAATATATATTTGACCAACTGACATAAATCTGCTACTGTAATCTAGAACAAAGCCTCTTAATGAAGCAACATAAACTGTAAATTCAGAAAACTGCCAGCAGGACATAACAGGAGTTGTTACATCTTCCCACCAGAGTCTTACAGCACAAATGGGAAACTGGCTCAAACAAGCTAATTAGTGCAGTTTGAAATCAGTTATGCGCTGGTTGAATGAATGTTTTTCTGGTGAGCTGCTTGGTCTGTAGTAGTTCATTGTTTGCCTGGATGCTAAACAGCACTGGCAATGAAATACACCGCTAGTAAAGTTGTTTTTTTTTTCGCTTTTCCAATATAAAACTCTGTGCTAAGTATTTGGAGAGTAGATCAAACCCTTTTTCAGGTGCAGTAGGATGTTAACTCTCTAGAACTCAATTCTGCGCTGGTTCTACTAGATCTTTGTAATTTGAGGTCTATGTATCTATCTTGGGAAAAGGGGCATTTTCTGTGTTTTAAAATACTTTAGTTTTCATCTTACCTTTCCTACATTGTGTTTTTGCATAATCATGAGATAAATAGGTTCCCAGCTTTGTTCTTTTTTGTGATCCAGGCTGCTCTCTCATTTTGCTGCAATACAGATAAAACATATAGGCCTAGTCCTAGTTTTGAGGAGTAGAACAGCAGGAGTTTTTGGCATCAGTGTGTTCAAGAATTGGCCCTTTAATGAACAAAAGCTATGGATTTTGAGTGGAAATTTCCATGGTTTTATTTGTGTCAGTGTCTATACAAAGACCTCCTAAACTACAGTACACCAACTGATTGTTATTTCATTCTTCTTTTTTTTTTTTCCAGAAACAACAAAAATGCCATTTGCCAGAAATGTAAAGAGGAAGATCCCAGCACTTTAAGTGAAGGAAGCCTATTGGCAGAAGAAAGGGTAAATTACAGTTCATGGATCATTTAATTTCTCATTAACCATTCTTTTGGCTACTCTATAGTCATCATTGGACTACAGTTTAGAAGGGAATAATAAAAAATGTGATAGCAACTGATAGTTACACATTTTAACTTATGCTTTAGTCATTTGGATTTCCCACAGCTTTTGATTTGAAAAAGTAGAATGGCAGCCTTAGGACTTTCCAAGTCCCTCAGGTTCTGCAACATAAAATCCCACCCTCTTCCAAATAATTAACTTGTTATTGTCTCAAAGTAACCAGTACTTTCCTACTTGTAATAATATGTCTTAGCTGTTACTTACTATCCTTAGTAAGTATCCTAGTGGATTTTTCAGTCTCATGGTTCTCTGCACCTTCAAACATATTCTAAAACTTACAGGTGGCGCATCCCTAAGAAAAAACCTAGAGTGTTGGCTAGCCAGCTGAATTGCCCAGAAATTATTTTGGTAGCCAGGGTATCTGGAGGAAATAGTGGAAAACGTAGAGCTGAACATAATAACTGATGAAAACTATGCACTGGCAAATGTTTCGTCTGTAGTTTAACGGTGAGGTCTCTTTTGCTGTTGTGTGGTTTTCCAGGCAGACCACTGCTCTGTTCTGTATCCTGAATACGAACTGGGCCATAGGGCTCACTCCCTGCTTGCCTTTTTCCATCCTTTCTGATTACATGCAGGAATACCAACAGACACACATTCTGTCTAAATTTGTTGGGGAAAACCAAAACCCAGTAGGCAGCTGGCAGTGAGGTAAATGTGAAGTTTAGGAAGCAACTGCAACAAAATAATAAATCTGCAGTTAATGCTGAACTTGGTAAGATCTGAGAAAAAATGCTCAATTCTGCAATAAATGTCCCAGTATAGAATTTCATGCATGATGTAACCACAAATAGGTGCAGATAAACCCTTGCGAACGTTGTATCCTATGTTGACTGTCAGTAACTTTGGGATTACTCTGCTGTGGGATTCTGACCAAGTCTGCTGGGATTTCTGCAGAATCTGTGGGTGGGTTGTTGTAAACATGGCCCCACTCTTGCGAGCTGATCTGCCTGGGCAGATTCTTACGCCTTTTGAGGGTCCACATGAAGTCAGTCACCAGGAAGGCATGAGGATCTGCCTGTGTAGATCAACTTAAAACAAATGGTTGGAGTTTTTACACGACACAAATAATGAAGATTGTTTAGCAGATTTGTTCTTTAGATCTGTTCCTGATAATCTCTGCTTTACTTTTGCTGTGGTTTTGCTTAATGTTTATTTCCTATGCTGTTTATGTGTTTATATTTTAAATAAGATAACTACATGAAGAAAAGAAAGGCCATATCAGGATGTGTATTTGCCTTAGCTTATCCCATGATCTGTTTCTGTGGTGACTCCCATCCCTTCCCTCTTACACTTTTAATTTATGATCCCTTCCTATACAACACAAAGTCTTATCATGGTTCTGTTCATCAGTATCAGTTACTGAGCACCTGCATTTGTCACTGAAATCAGTTGGAGGAGCAGGAGCATCTTCCCAAGCCTCTGCTCACATCCCATCTGCTGTCATTCGTGGGCCTGGCTCAGGGGACAGTTCTCTGCTCTGCACTGGACACCAGCCGATTTGTGGCTCTCCCCTCTCTAGCTGTGTTAGAGCAACTGAGGATCCTGGTTCAGCTGCAGATGGCCAACATTAGCTGGAGAGAAAAAAAAAAACAACCACTGGATTTATCCTGGAAAGCTTTTGGTCACATTGATCCATTTGCTAGACTTGTTGCTAGCTGATCTTCATGATCGCATGAGCTGTAGAGCAGAGTCCTCCCTTAGCCAGAAGCCATAGGATCCACATTGTGTGGGTGAGAGCGCCAAGGAGTGCCTCTGGCAGCGGTTCTGGGATGGGGCAGGGGACCCCCACTTGTGTCACAGCCAGCCCTGGGCAGGTCTGTGTTCCACGAGAGCCACCCGTGATCACCATCAGCAGCCTCTGCACCGACATCTTCCTTTGAGATAGCTAAAATGGAGGAGGGGAGATGTGCAACTACAATATATCAGATCAGAAAGAAATATTTTCTGTTTCCTTCTGTTTGACCCAGAAAGCTTTTATGTCAGCAAGAGTCATCTCATTTACTGAATGAGCATCTGACTCAGGTCCCTAAAGAAGTTCTGGGCAAACTCAGGTTCCCAGATAAGAGGGCAGAGGTTCAGGTGAATATTTTGAAGTAGTGACCTCTGCGGATAAAAGAGGAGATGAGGATTTCCTGGCCTTTTTTTTACCTGAGTAGTGTCCATAATCATTTAGCAGCTAGATGTGTGATACGAAAAGCACGGGGAATGCACATAGCAGTAAGGAACCCATGCACTGCTGGGACTGTCCCTCTAGTTAAATATATTTTAAATGACCTGTTTTGTAATGTCAGGAAATTCCTCGAGTTTTTCTCTTATGACACAGGGGGAAAAAGCCACCATGTGCCCGATAACTTGAATTTCTTTTCTTTGATTTTGCACACAAATTAGAGTAGGATGTTTTAGAGGATGAGGCTGGTATGCTTTCACTAATTGTACATTGATTGCTAGCTTATTACATAAACTCTGCCACAGATGCAGATGAAGCCACACGTGTTTTCATACAGCCTACACGATTATTTTTTAGTTCCTTGTTTGTGGAGTTGTTTGCCATTTGTGTGCAAAGTTCTGGACTTTGCTTGCAGGTAGAGATTAGGAAATTAATTTCTGTGAGACTCTGCATATAGAAATATATCTCACTGATACCATTTGTAGAATTGGCTGTCCTTCTTTTGTGGGATTTAATATGACAAGTTTAGGTAAGTGCAAGCATCTTGTATCTAGATTAAAAAAAAGAGGAATGTTGATTCTGATCTTTTTGTTTGCTTATATTTTTTAGCTCATTGTGTAGAATTTCAGCAACTTTATTGAAATGTGGGCATCATTTGGAAATACTTTCTTCCCTCTATTTGTAAAGCTCCTCTTGCCCCAGTTCTTGCCTTGCTCTGTGTGGTTACATGGGAAATCTGCAGTCCTCTGTATTGTGTATTTACCAACAGAGTATCTAGAAATGTGCCATGAACTTCAGTAGGGCTTGTTCTTTTGTCAGTGAACCTATTTTGATCGTGCAAGATGTAATATTAAAAGTGTGTAGTGTTTCATAATTTACATAATTGTACAATTTTTCATGGTTAACTCAATAAAAAAATCGACATAGTGCAAAAGTCCCCCACTGACATATGGTTTCTATTTCTTCAGTGCATAGTGCCGTACTAAATGGAAACAGCCATGGCCTGAGAAATGTGCTCTCACTGCAGAACAGTCTGAGTCCTCTCTGCAGCACGTTTAGGAGGTGTTAATGACCCCAGTAATGAAATGCATGCATTAAGAGTGGCACATGGCAGCACCCTAGAGTTGGGGTCCTGTCAGCACATTCATTGCCTGTGACATATTTCAGGCTTCTGTGAAAAGAAACTTAAAATAATAGCTGTAGTTGGCTAGGCTATTTAATTTCAGTAAATTTATATCACATCAAACAGCTTATTTTCGAACCATAAGCAAGAAATTATTTAATAGTTATTAAATTATTAATAGGCTCCTGCTCCTGCTCCACTAAGATTCACTTGCTAGGTTAGAGAGTCTTACAGCAATACAGTAAATTTAAAAAAAAATAAGGGGTTTTTCAAGATCTGAAATCGTGACACAATCACCTTATTCCTACGTCAAAAATACATGCTGGAGTACTTTCTGACCAGTGTTTTTTTTCCTTACTGTGTTTAATTTCCAGGCTTTTGGTGATGCTGCCATTAACAAAGAGATTTCTGAACTGCAAGTACACTGTGTGACCCTTGGATGCAGTTGGTCTGGTATCATGAAAAATTTCGAAGTACGTTTAGAGGCAGTTCATTTAAGTTAACATGCACTCTTTTCTTGAATGGGGACGGAAAGACAATGAAATGAGATTCTCAGCAAACTCAAATTAATCCAACAGCAATAGAATCAGTGAAGGTATCATGATTTATACCAACAGAGTATCTGAAAACATGCCATTAACTTTAGTAGGGCTTTGACCAAATCCAGAACATCCCGAATGATTGTGAAGTTACTGTTGCACAAATTTACATCAACTATGATTTATTTTTTTCCAGTGGGTTTACTTGTTATTTAAATGCAAGGATGCTGCAAGCAGGTTTTGACAGACCAGAATACTTCAGTCTCCAGGACATTGTTATGGGCAATATCCTGAGCATGTTTTTATAAGGGAAGTAATTTCCTCCTGCGTAAAGGACTCCTATTGATTGAATGTGCTCATCATTCTTTTCAGACTGATGTGAAATGCTCTGGGTGAAATATTTAAATGGGCAAGATTTGTGAATCTGCCATGCAAATTAGAATAATGAAAAAATACAGATAATTCTGATACTAAATTAGCTCTATTTTGATTCCCTGGTGTAGGAACAGAGGGTTTTTCTGTATTTATAACAGAGAGTCTGCTGTGTACCTTGTATGGCTGTGTATCTGATAAGTAACTGAGGTGCTGCCTTTTCTTTGCTAATTTGGCACAAATTTTCTATTTGAGTGTGTTCCTCTTTAAGGAAAAATCTACCCAGTTTGCTTAGCTTCCTAGTTTTGAGAATTGGAGCCCCTCTCGGCATGAATACACAGCAAAATTGATTTGAGAGTTGGGCGTGTGATTGAAATTGGCATTTCTGAGCCTGTTCTATAGGCACAGCCATCTCCCTTGAAAGGCAAAATCAGTTGTGACACAGTGCCTGCGGAAGCTTCAGGAAAAGAGGTCAGAATAAATAGTTCTTATTGAAATACCATGTTTCTAAGAATCTGAAAGTAGTTGGATGTAGTTATGGTAGAAGTAATGCTGATATTTTTTTCTTGTTGATATGAGAGGGTGCAAATATAGTGAAAAGGAAATGTTTTAAAAGTTATTTTGAATATGGGTAAGGGTTGTGTCCTAATTGTTGCATGGAAGGTGTCAGATGTCCATTCTTTTACGCTGTGCAGAGATGTCAGCAGAATAACCACATTCATCCTACCAGCCAGAGCAGGATGGTCTCAGTGCACAAAAAAAAACCCAAACCCCACAGAATCCCAAAAGCAGAAAACCACCCTGAAAAAAAAAAAACAACAGGCTAAAAGTTAGAGATCTCTAAGACAAGGGAAAAAGCTGGGACCAGGATGGTATTGTTTTCAAACAAAAGCACTAGAGAGAGACAGTTCAAGGCAGATCTCTTGTTTGAATTTATCAAAAGTTGTTTGTTGGGTTTTCTTAAGTTAAGAATTAAAAAAAAAAGCCCCAGGAAAGCTGGTGAATTTTTCACCAGTAATCTTGGTAGTATTGTGGAGTGGGACTTTACCAAGCTCAGCAGAAATGCAAAGCAAAGTTCTAGTCTGGCAGAATGGAGACTATTTATAGAGAAATGCATATCTACAGTTTACATTTTGGTTTATAACTTTTTGCTTGCAGGAGCACCAGAGCTTATGTGAATATGCTTTAATCCCTTGTCACACTGGTTGTGGGCACGTGGTGATGAGAAAGAAACTCGCAGACCATTTGGAAAATGGATGTGTTAACAACGTGACAGTGTGTCAGAAATGTAAGCAGCCCTTGTCCAGCAGTGAATACCAAGTAAGAACATTTCTCTGTTTCAAGTGAAAGTTTTATGTTAATGGCTTCAATAATTTGTCATGACGTTTTTCATCCTGATTTCATAAATGCTATTGCACTTAGAGAATATTGAATTTTGCTGAGTTTGCTGATTTTTCCATGCGTGTGTTGGAGGGGAAGATGAGCTGTATTTGATAGTCTGCTTGTGATGCTATAACAGAGAGGGAAATATCTGTGTGCTCAGCCAGGGCTTGGGCAGCCCATGGTTTCACTCCTGTCTCAAAGCATGTCCCAGTCTGAGGTAGGTAAGAGGCAGGAGGACACAGACAGTGGCAGAGAAGAGATCTTGAAAGTCACTGGAGTTTTATTCAAACTATAACCACCTACAAATTTGTAAGGCAGGATTTTGTCAGTATTTCTATTAGACATAATCAGGTGTAGCTCTCCAAATTAGCAGCAGTGTCCACATATAGAGCAGGAAGAGCATACTCTGAATGTGCTGCAGATTTCTCAGTGACTATTTAAACGTATTTACTTTATATTTTTTATGTTTAAGTTCTGTTTCCCATTGTTGTGACAGGGACTTGCAAAACGTATGCATCTATACCTTGTATATATATACACACACAGAGGATAACACTAGTCTGTCCCCAGCATTTGCTCAAGATCCTCTTTAAAACAATCTTTTTTTTTTTTTCCCACAAGGTTGTAGTTGATCATCAAACTTTTTAAGTTTATGTTACCAAATCTATTGCATTCTTACTTAAAAGTAATGACTTACTCAGTTAATGCTCAAAATTATGACAGCAGGGCAACACGATGCGTTACTGACTTGCAGATTTTAAGTGCCTCCATTCATTTTAACTTGAATAAAAGATGCTCTTTATTTTTACTCATTTTGCAGATGCAGCAGGTTACAAATGCTGAGAGTGGTCTGAGGGCATAAAGTGAGCTAATAGAAACTCTTCTGTGTTGCTGAAGAAGGAAATGGTGTGGTGGGGCAGATGAAAAGTGACAGAAAATTGTTTTTATACAAAGAGATTGCCACAGATGTAGTTTCAATGGCACGCTTCTCAGCCTCACCATGGAAGTGCATCATCCGTTGTTTGGGATGTCAAGTGGTTAAAAACTCCTGGAGCAAAGCAATAGCAGCATGAATGAGAGATGCTCCATGCCTGCTAACACTGCTAGGTGTGTCTTGATTTGAGAGCTCTGAAACATTCTCATCCCAGACTTCAGACCCCGTGGGCTCTGTTATAGCAGGAAGTGTTGGACAACACTCTTTTGGGGTGTAGCATAATGAATATTGTTCCCTCCAGATGATTTAAAGAGAATAATTGCCAGCCTTGGAGTTTTCTCCTGGAATGGAGGTACAGTGATATAAGACCTACCTGGCAGGAGGGTTGTTGTGAATATCTCAGAAACGTAGCCTGAAGTAAGTAGGAGTGGATACCTTTGCATGTTGGAACTGTCACTGATTTTCCAAATACTGAGCTGTGAGATTGACTTGACGTGGGGTAACAGTCCTTCTGGGGTAAGAATAAGGCACTCTTGCTTCTTGGGAAGCTTTTGCATGTGCTCTTCATGTCTTACTAACTTACAGAGAGAGGATAGCTGGACCCAGGCCCATTTTACCAGAGCTATAGCCAGTTTATGTTTCAGAGAGACCATAAATACCAGAAGGTGGCAACACTTAATCCCTTTCTGCCTTCTGTAGGTGCAGTAGGCACTGGAGCAGGAAACCTGAGCTCTGTGTGTTCCCTGAGCACCTTTCTCTTTTCAGAGGTCTCTGACACCGCAGATCCACCTCAGCGAGCTTCGTTTTCCTGCAATAAAGAAATGTTTTCCACCCACTCATTCTGGTTAGCTATCATCTAATTAATTTTTTGGTTAGGAAACCTTGGCAAGCAAGCAGAGGATTGGCCTTGAGATGTTGATTTTTTCTCTGCCTGCTTTAGTTGTTATTTGTAAAACTGGGATTTTGCTGGTTACGTGATCTGCTTTATTAAATTAGCAGTTACATATAAGATGAACTTTCATTACTTCTGTGCATTCTCTGTGTCCACAATCCTCTGGGAGCAAATAGTAAGTTTTGGGGCGCTGCTCTTGCTCTCTCCATCTTAGCCAATCAGTTACTGGTCTTGTGATTTTTGCTTTTCCATATTTTAAAGAAACTTCTCACCAGCCCCTCTCCCCCCTCAAGAAATCAGCCATCTGAAGGAGTCAAACAGCAGAAAAGAAGAAAATTAAGGTGTACTTTGTGCAATAGCTAAGATACAGAGTATTCAAAATTGAGTTAGAGAGTGAGAAAAACCTATGGCTGAGGATTGAAAGAGAAACCTCAGGACTTTTTGTCAGGGAGACTTGAAGATTGCTGGAATGGCTTTATCAAAAGATTTCTAGACTGCTATAGGAAATGTACTGGCATGCAAAGGGGTTTATAAGGATTAAAGACAGACCCCCTGAACAGCACGGATTGGAAGCTGACAGTTGCTGTGTTAAATACACGTATTACAGTTGTATGAACCAATGGCAGGAGGATTACTTTACCCTTCTTGGAGCCAGAAATGGCAGGAAGTCTCGTATTAGCAGTAATGCCTTTTGCATTAGCACATCACGATGGAAAATTTGGATTGCAGCCTTCAAAATGTTAATAAGCAGGATGCAAGAAGGGTCTGCACATTAAGCAAACTATATGAAGTCAATGCAAGAAGAGTTTATATTTGAGTTTCCTGTATATTTGCTTTCTGTTCTGTAATCCACCTGCATGTCATTGCATATATTTGTGTGTGTACATATATGTGTGTGTGTGTGCATATAACTATGGTTTGAACTGGGCACGACTTGCACACTGCCACTCTTGTATCACATTCCCCAGGGTGCCTTTACAAAGCATCTGTAAGTAGTTTCCAGAAGCTCTGGGGCCCATAGGCGAAAGATTGCACTTTGTACTTTCACTCAACAGGTATTGCATCTGGAAATCCGTCGCGGAACACGCCTGCCAGGCTGGGAAGGAGAGTGATCAGCTTAGAGGCTTAGCTTGAGAAACCTCTGAGTCTGCAGTCTGTTGTACAGGGGACAGCAGAACCCACTTTTAGCAGATGTGCTTTAACCCCAAATTTCTGAGTGTTATTTCCTCTAAAAAGAAGCCAGAGAACTCTGCAGCCGTTGCATGGCAAGACCCAGCGCGGGCACTCTGGACAGGGGTACAGGATTTTGCACCATGTGTTGCGGAGCTCATAGTGCTCCTTGGGAAGTTACCCTTCCTTCTTTTACCCTTCCTTAAATCCACACCTTCCAGGAAGAAAGTAAGAAATTTATTGTCAACTTTTTCCTCCATAACACAGAATTTCTTGTAGAAAAGCCGCCCAAACCCCCAAGTTTCTGTAAAATGGGAATAGCGTTCCCAAATACAAGTGCTCTTTCAAAGACTCGTAAGTAAAGATGCTCGAGGATTTTAATAACATACTGAATTCTTTTCTTCTTGTTTTAATAACAGGAACATTCATGTGAAGGCAATTTATGTAAGGAACAAAAACGTGTACAAACGGAAGCACCATCAAAGGAAAAGGTGGGTAAGAGATGAGTGAATGCAATACAGCTTTATTTCAGTTCATAAAGTCTCACTTGTCCATTAGATGAAATGGACATCTGAGGGTGTCTGCAGATGTGGCAGTTGTATGGAGGCACGTTTTACCTCCCAGTATAGATCTGCTGACTACCTTCTCTTCCCTGGTCCCATGATTAACTTGATTAAATTATAGAATCATAGAATCATAGAATGGTTAGGGTTGGAAGGGACCTCCAAGATCATCTAGTTCCAACCCCCCTGCCATGGGCAGGGACACAGTCCAATTATCTTCTCAATTAATCTCACAAAAATGACGAAATGCTTGTTTCCTTTCCAATATTCAGGGAGAACCACTCGAGCAGAAGGGTGTGCTGTATAGCAGCATATTTAAAGAAACATGCTTTTGGTTGTGAAGGAGGCTAAATCTGAACGTCAGTCGGAGCTTTTGGTCTGATAGATCCATCCATTCCCAGGATGTGCTGCACAACACAGCTCATCTGTGCATTCTCCAGGAGCAGGAAGAGGGTTGGAGTGGCTGTGTGCATGGTCTTGTCCACTGTGGTGGGCTGCTTTGCTTACTGGCATCTTATTTATGAGAAGTTGTTACTAGGGGATCACTGTGGTTTGTTAGATTGTGTTAGATGATTATGGGATGTTAGATGGACACTCAGCTGCCAGGCTGTGTGCAAGAAACTTGCCATCGACCACACTCTGGATTGATTGACCGATGAATTTTCAAAGCCAGTTGGACACTGTAAGCTGCGGTCACCTTGACTTGAATTAATGTGATTTAACTGATTTATAGCTGCTGGGATTGTGGCCTAGTTGTTTGTAGATCAATAAAATAATCCTTTTCAGCTGGTATTTGATTATTTTGGTTTGGGTTTGGTTTTTTTTTTTTCAACAGAACTGCCCTGCACCCTTAATCAGCATGGATGGATGCCGTTTTTCTGAAGTGGGCTGTTCGTTTAGGGTGAGTGAAACGGCTGCCTTCGGAAGGTCTCAGATGGTGTCAGGCACTCAGCACCGTGCCTTTGGTCTAGCTTGCCTTCGTGTTCAAGGCAGTAGGCCTTGATTGAAATATCTGTTTAAGAAAAGTGGGAAAGTCTACCCACTTTTAGTAGACCAGCAGAAGTGATGGTGGAACTGCCATGGTTACACAGTGTAAGGTGCAGCCTTACTTCAGCCTGTGATGCGCCGTATCCTGCACTGTGCGTTCACTTCAGATAAAAGTAGATGTCGATTCCAGTTCTGCTGCTTTATCATGTTCTACTCTCTTTTGGATAGTCTCTTCAGGGTGACATCTTTTAAAACAGTAACGGGTCTTCTTTGCATTTTAGTTTGCATCTGTTGCTTGTCTCTTCTTTTGTGCACAGTATGTGTATTAAATATTGGCTCATTTGAGAATCTTGCTGGGACTCTGCCTGGCATCCTGTTCAATCAAGAAATTGCAGACAACTGTTTTCTTGTTACGTAGCATGTGTACACACGTGAACACATAACCTAAACTGATCATTGGAGGGCTTGTTGGTTTTCCTCCCTCTGCGTCTCCTCCAAGAGTTGGCTGCTATGTAGCTGGACTTGTATCTTGCAGTTCTTCCATCTCTGTCTCTCCCCAGGACTTAAAGGGAATGTTGCTTGATTTGGCCCCGGGCCAGTTAGGGTAGTTGTGCAGAAGTTGTATTGACAGTGTCTTCTTCTTACAGGGAAGCAAAGAGAAGATAAAGGAGCATGAAAAAACTGCAGTTGGGGCCCACATGCTGCTTCTACTGCAGCACATCAAGCAACTAAAGGAAAGTGTGTGCACTGCTGCCAAAGCTGCAAATGGTTTTGTCCCGCAGTCAGAGCTGAACGTGAACGGTGCAGGAAAAAGCATCTCTGATCTGCAAATCCCAAGGGGGCTGGAAATCAATGGGGGTCTGGAAGTAGACTGTTTTCCTCGATCTTCTGTTTCTGAAGATGAATCTCTTTTGGAACAACTTGTGAGGGAGAAAGTGATTTCTGAGCTAGAAAACAAGCTACATGTGTTTGAGAATATCGTGGCAGTGCTCAATAAAGAGGTGGAGACCTCTAACTTGGAAATCACAGCTTTTCGGAGACAGAGTGAACTCGATCAAAATATAATACGAGGCCTTGAGCTGAAGGTAAATAGTGATGATAAGTATTGTCTGTTTGCTCGTTTCATGGATAACAAATACACATGTCAGAGAGAGGTGGTGTAGAGATCAGGACAGGGACGGGCACAGGAATCTGAGCTGTCAAGTGTTAAGTTCTGGACACATCTACAGGATCCTTTTGTTGTTTTGCATGAATTTGCAGATGGGAATCTCTAATATCTCTTATCTAAATCCATCTTTAGGTAGTTAGATTTTCGTGAGAGTTTTGAATGTTCAGAATTTGCCATGATCAGGCTGTGAGCGAGCAAGATGGTTGTTTAATTGGTGGATCCTCTTAAAGCAGCATTATGCCTGGAAGACCAAACAACCATCTAGCCAGTTGTTTGCCTCGTGTTGATACATAGCTGTCACTTAAATCAAAGGAGACCCTCCAGAAGATGAGGTCTCCAGAACCATTTGCTACTTCTGCAGCACAGCAGCCTGGAGAGGGGGGGTTGATTGAGAACTGATTTGTTTTTTTCTAGATTGCAGAGTTGCACCGGTGTCTGACACAGAAGGATGCAGGCCTGAGCAGTCTTCATAAGAGTCTTCTGTTCTCTGAGCAAGCTTCCTATGATGGGGTCTTTCTGTGGAAAATAACAGATGTTGGCAGGAAGTTACAAGATTCTGTGACTGGAAGAACAGTCAGTTTGTATTCACCAGGTAAAACATGACCTATGCATGTGTTAGCAACACCCAGTCCTTCAGAAAATACTGATTTCTCTAGAATAGTGCAGCTTTCTGCTCATGTGGGCAGGAGGTTCTTTAAAATAGCTCCTTAAACTAAGATGCTGTTTAGGTGGAGACCTCGTGCTCTCCTGCCTGTAATTCAGGGCAGCTGTGATGCGCTCTTCCACAGAGTTGTGTTCTATTTTGGGCTTTCATTTTGCAATTTGCCCTCTGCCGCAGCTGCTTCCAGTGAAATCTGCTTGATCCATCTTGTCTAACCCACAGCTTGGTGCCTGTGGTACCAAACAGCTTTCTGCAGCAGTTGTCTCCCATGTGAGAAGTAATTTGATTAGGTAAAATATGCCTGTGTGGCTAATAACAGGTAATTTTCGCGGAGACCTGAGGCACTAAAAGGATTCCAACCTCTGGATTTTCATTGCTTGTAATCTCCAGGGTGTACTGATGTGTCTGTTCTCCTCTCTGTGAGAGCAAAACACGTCATACACTGCCTTGTCCCGTGTGTCAGAACACTCGTTAGGTCTTTTTTTTTTCAAAGGAGGCTTTACTAATGAAGAGTTGTGATTTTCAGCTTTCTACACTGCAAAGTATGGCTACAAGGTCTGTCTGAGGGTCTACCTGAATGGGGATGGGACGGGAAAAGGAACCCACGTGTCCCTGTTCTTTGTCGTCATGAGAGGAGACTACGATGCTCTGCTCCCGTGGCCGTTCAGACACAAGGTGAGAAGGACAACCTTTCCATATGTATCCAGTAGAAACCTGCTGCTTCTCCTGCTGAACACAAGGGAACTTTTCCTCTGGAGTTTAGCAGAAGTTGGAGTGCTTTCCCATCTTCCTCTCCAATGGCTACCAGCCATACTGTAACCTTGGGTAATAATTTGTCTCTGAATGGAATGGTTTACACACAGGTAAAGCTGCTCTCACAGAGATTCCATACTGTGCCTTGTAGGATTGTCAAACTCCAGAACACTGATCCCAACCTGTGTCCACCTGAGCTAAAGCCAGAGACGTTTTTTCCTGGCTCTTGCTGTACATAGATACTCTCAGTTTATGAGGGAATTATGATTTTCTGCCTGAAATCTCTACAGGTGTTAGAAACGTGAGGTTAGAGTCTACTTACAAACATGCCATAGGTGTCTTACGTGATCCTGATCTTGTTTTTTCTCATTAAGTGCGATCCGATAACGGCAGCAATGGTTAGAAGAGCAGTGAAAGTGTGCGCAAGGTTCTGGTCTCTGTTCCAGCACGTGCCTTCGTGTGGGAATAATTCTGTAAGCCTTTCATATAAATAGCCTTACTACCATTTAGCAGCCAAAAAATACAGAAATCAAAGTCTCCAGTCCTCACTGTGTTAAAAAATAATTACATACATTTCACATTTAAAGCTAAAGAACAGTGAGGTAATAATAGTGGTAACGAGATGGGGAGATTCTATACAGATATTTAGGTTTTGTCTTCTACATATTTGCGTGCAGGCAACCGAGCTGTTTCTTTTGATTCCAAACCACAATAACAGAATGAATGTAATGACTGTAACCAGACTGGGGCTTTGGTTAAGTTGTCAGATGAGAGAGGAAAAAAGTCTTTGGACTGTGCAGTTCTCTACCAGGAAATAATTCCCTACTTTGCTTTGCTGTATTTAATTTTGTTTTGCGGGTGGCAAAGTTTTAAATGTGTCATCTGGGAACCGCTGCAATCTCCCTTGTTCACATTAACTGACCTTGCAGGTTGCAAAACATTAATTATATTTTGTATTTAATTACTGATAGAGCATCCAGCTGCTTTTGCAGTGTGTTTGCACTTCTCTGATATTTCCTGGTTTGTTTTCCAGTTCAGTAACTCATCGTGGCTGCGTTCTGTTTTTCAGGTTACGTTTATGTTACTGGACCAAAATAACAGGGAACACGTTATTGATGCGTTTCGTCCGGACTTGACTTCTGCTTCATTTCAGCGACCAGTGAGTGACATGAATGTTGCAAGTGGCTGTCCCATGTTCCTCCCTTTGGCCAAACTACAGTCACCTAAATATGCCTACGTGAAAGAAGACACGCTTTTCCTTAAGTGCATTGTAGAAACAAATTAGTAAATCCTGAAGTACGGGTGCCTGGTAAATCACCCACTGAATTTCATTAGTTTACAAGAAAAAAACCCACCAGCTTGAGACCTTGCATTAGTTTTCATGTGCACACAAAATCCAGGGCGCCTCAGCCTGTGCTTTACTGCCTCAGTTCACATCAGCTGAACATCTGCCTGCTCGAGTGAGCTCCTGCTGAGCACGCCGGGTGCTTTGCCCAGCGCCCCACGGAGCGTGCTGCTGCAAACGAGGTGTGATTGTTTCATGGAAGCAGCTGATGCTCCTGGTGTAGACATGGGTTGCAGTCACTCCCCTGCAGATGCACTTGTGGAAGAGGCACTGTTCTTCCTCACACCCAGCCCAGGTGTGGGTCGTTCTGCCTACCTGTCCCGGGCTCCCCTCTAGCACCCCGGGGTTCACAGGTTCCTGGGGTGCAAGGGGTGAAGCTGAGCTTTCCCCACCCTCCGGCAGCGCGGTGGCTCCCTTTCGGAGCGAGCACCCATCGGACCGCGCTGGCTCGTAGCCCTGGTGTGGGATTTTGGCTGCTCCCCCACCAGGGACAAGGGCAGATTCCTTCCCCTGAGGCACCGACCCGGTGTCTCTGTGCTTGTTGATGACCTTGAAAGCAGCGAGTCGTGGATGGCATTAGTAGCTTGAATTCCTTATACTGGATGATTTATTTCTTGCTATTTATTTTAAGCCTGTATTTATGTGCCCTGTAAAGAGATGTTCTGTTGCATCAGCAATCGCTGACCAGATTACCCTGTGTCTTGGGGAAATTACCCCTTGTGTTTTCAAAGAAATCACTTGACTTTCCCATTTCAGACGTGGAGCTCTGAGGGTTGTTAACCCCTGGGATGTCCAGAGCTGCCAGTCCAAGCAGTGGTAAAGACCCCTCAGTAGCTTTGGTTCAAAGTCTTCAGTCACTTCCTGAACCTTTGAGGCAAGTGACTTTTTAGAAAATATTGATTGGGTTTTTTTATTGCTTAATTCTTTTTATGTGCTCTGATGTATAGGTCTTTTCACACGCTAAAAGAGAAGTAACTACTAGGCATGTTTTTGTCTTTTTTTAAAAAAAATAGAGATAAGGAATGAATAATTTTTTTTTATAAGCAAGTCAAGCTTGGAAATGTCTGGATGCATGCAAAGTTAAAATGCTACACCTGATCCCTAAAAAGCAGCAAGCCCCCCCCCCTCATCATTCCTGGCTTAACAGCTGTTTGCCAGAATCAGTGGAGTTGAGTTGGGTTTTGGTGCAGCAGTTTCTGAACTTCCAGCATCTGTGTGCCACGGTACCGCTCGCTTGTCCGGGACTCCGGGCTGTTCCGCGGGACAGGGGGGGACAGCAGTGAGTAGAGCCAAGGGCTGACCTGGCAGACAGAGGCAGGTGTGTATTTATAAGCGAAAAGCTTTTATGCAATTATTTTATTCCTTTTTCCTCTGCAATATTTCCCGTGTCTCAATTGAAAACACAAAGCTGACAGACAATATTGTGCCCACTGCGTGAGAAGGGAGAGGAGAAACTGTTTGTCCACTTATATTTTTGCCAACCATGGAAACCGCAGCCGTCCAGCAGAGCTGGTGAAGTGTCATGTGCTGTGACCAACCTCCAGCCTGACTCCTGGCATAGGAAGAGCTTTTGCAAATCTCTCGTTTCTGTCTTGACAGTATGCTTTAAAATAATTAGTTGTGATGAAGTATCAAATTTCGAAATAAACCCCACTCCATAAACACATATCTATCAAAGCTTGTTTGTATTCTTTGCCATCACACACACAGTCTCTCTCTCTCTCCCTCTCTCGTCTTCTTTATTCCATGTTTATAATGTTCTTTCAGGGACAGAAAGTTATTTTTCCAGTAATGTGCCAGACCCTGTAACCACACTGGAGTAACATGCCTAAAAATATTACGCTTTTCATAGCTGTGTAATTTTGACAAGTGCTGTATTTATTACAATCATTCTTATTATAATTTTATTTATTTCCTAAATAAAGCTCACTCACTCTGAAAAAGTTTGTGTTGTTTTCACTGTAAAATCGGGAATTGAGTGACTTGGAGATGCTGTGATAGCAGTTGGCCATAGGAACAGCTGAGCAGTGCTGCAACACTCCCTTATTTCTACTGTGGTAGCACCAAGCGGGTTTACCCAGCGCGGGACCGAGAAATAACCATCCCCTGTCCTGAAGAGCTGATAATGCCAACAGCCAACCGAGGCGCCCGGGATGGAGCCCCTTCCCTGTGGTCCTGCAGGAAACCAGTGGAAGCTTTGGGAATGAACCCCAAAGCATCTCTCCTGTCAATGCCATAACGACAGGGTCACCTTTTCATTGCCTCTGGAAGTTGGTGTTTGGATGGAAGATGTAGCACCCAACGTATGGGGGTTTGACCTGGAAAATTGAATAAAGGGTGAGCTCCGACTCCCACGGTGCTCCCATACCTGTGCAAGCTCTCCTTGGTCCTCGCTGGCAATGGAGCTGCTTTTCCACTGGGGATTTTTAATTAGCTGCTTTTATTGTAGTGGGCTTTGACTTCCCAGGGCAGCTCGGCCGCCTCTTTGCTCCGCTGTTAACGTTTTTGTGCAAAATCCTGTGCTGCGTAGAGCTGATACCTTTTAAAAATAATTAGGAGGGTTTTCCTTGTGTGTGAGAGACAGAGAGAAGGTGGGGGGAAATGAGTCGAACTGTGTGTGGGTGAGAGCTGGGGAAAGAGAAAGTGTGTGGGAGAGAAGATGCGAGCACGTGTGTGCGAGGGAATACTGGTGTGTCTGGGTCTGCACTGAGGGAAGCAAAAATACGTGTGTGTGGGGGTGTGTGTGCGTGTGCAGGCTGAGAGATACACCTCGGTGCTTTCCTCGAGTGGGATTTACAGGAACGTTTACACTGATTTTCTCCGACTCCTGTGCACAGCCAGGATTTCGCTGACGGCAGGAGCCCAGTGCTGCTCCAGGCAGGGGGTCAGAGCACACGGAAGCAGCACAAGCTGCAGGGAAGCAGAATCACCCAAACTGTGACCGGTACCAGCTTGCACCCGATCTGCCCCGCGTGCAAGAGCCAGGAAGGACGGGGTGGGCTGGAGATCTCGCTCCGCACCTCCTTTCTGCAGGGGGTCCCGGGGAGCCCTCGCTGGGGCACCCTCCTTGGAGGACAGGGGTGACGATGGGAGAAGGGACCCGCTTGGTAAAAATCAATTTAAAAAGTTCACTGGAAGCCCTTTGGTTCCAGTTTTCTTTCCAGCCAGACTCCAGAGAGGGAAACCGCTGAAGTAAAACAGAAGGAAAGGTGCAGGGCTGCGGAGTTTGCAGGACCCCGTGCTCACCGTCCCACAGCGCAGGGCTGGAGCAGATGTGTCCTTGGACCACTTTGAAATGGAATCACTGGAGGAGCACCACGTGGAGCCAGCTCTTGGGGTGACTCAGATTGGATGGCACATGTCTGCAAAGGGAGGAAATCCGTTACCAGCTGTGCTTGTGGGGCCAACAGCTCGTTGGTGTAAAGCCGTCCCTGGGACAGGAGGTGGATGAAGCGTCGCTCGTTTACATCAGGTAGGAGCCAGGCTCGCAGGAAGCAGAGGCGAGCGGAACTGCCGCGGAACTTGTGAAAACAGCACGTTTATCGTGGGCTCTGTGTGAGTGCCATCGATGGAAGAGTCTTGGGATTGCTCAAATCCAAACCAGCAGTGAGACAGCCCGGAGCCACAGGCTCAAGCCAGGGGATGGAGCCCGTGCCGGAGCATCGTGGGCTGGATGAGCAGGACTGGTCTGGGGCTCGCCTCGGCTCCCGAGGAGCAAAAGCAAAGAGCTGGAGCCTGTCGTTCCCGAGCTGCCGGCTGGGTGCGGGTTGGGAACACCTGGCTAGAGGGAAGGGGGAGTGAAATCCCCCATGGCAAGCAAGGGGCTACCAGAGCTGGCCTGGCCCAGGGGTGCCCGGTGGCACGCGGGGTCCCCATCTGCACAGCATTGTGCTGCACAGACACAGCCTGAATGCTGCTTGAACGCTGACAGTTACAGTTGTGCCAACAGTTCTGCAGCTGGGTGAGCAGCGCAAACACCCCCCAGTAAACACAGATCTTCGCCCTCCATTCTCACTTTTCCCCAGGAGCAAAATAGGTTTTTCTTTCTCTCTTCCTCTCTCTTTCTCATTCTGTCTCTCTCTCCTTTCTTGCTTTCTCTCTTTCTCTCTCTTTCTCTCTCTTTCTTTTCTTTCTCTCTTTTTGTCTTTTTTTTGCGGGAGGATGTCTTTTCTGAGCTATACTCAGGAACTGCAAACGTGTACATAACATATCTGTATCAAAATCATGTAAGGGCTCCATTAATATAAACCTTGCACGGCTGTAGAACACTTACAAGCTCTTCGTATCTTATCAAATCGCATAGAAGCACACAAAGAAAGTGAAGTTTAAAAAAAAAAAAAAGATATGGATTAAATTCATGCTAAATAAACAATAAAAAGACATGAAACCCAATGCCTACATGCTCTTCCTTTTAAAAGCACTGCTGGCATAAACCAGCTGACTGTCAGATTTAACTGCTCTGACCCTAATTACAAGCACACCTTCGTTCGAATACGCCCTTCGGTGCATCACTTTGCTCTGAAAGGGCTCGAACAAGAGCTGACTGCCCCTGCGCCGCGGCACCGCCGGAGCATTACCACGTCCATGTGGAATGCGTTGAGCTGCGGCGTTTCCCAAACACGGGGCTCCACTCCGGGCTCTGGTATTCCTGGAACAGGCTCCTGATTTTCATCTCCAAGACCTTCAGCCACAAAAATCATCTTGATAAGGAAACAGAGGACACTTGATGGGAAAGAAACTGAAATCGGAGCAATATCAAGTGTTCTCTAATCCAACAAATCACTTCTGTTGTGGAAATGAGCAGCTAAAGGGATTTTTTTTTGGTCTGGACCAAATCAAATGATGCAGAAAACCCAAAGAGTTTTAGAGAGCTTAGTCAGGACTGGTTGCTCCGTGTTTAATGGTTAGGTTGGCAAAGAGTTGTAGTGCTTCTGTAGCTATGATGGCCTAAAATAATCAAGGATAAGGTTTGTAGGGAAAGATGATATTTTTTTTAATCTACTAATAAAGCTGAAAAAAAAAACAAGTAAACTTTTAGGCTTATAAATCCCTCTTTAGCTCAGGAAGAGAGCTCCTAACCTTGTACACAGTTGCTTTGAGCTTAACCTGGTTGTGCTGGTCAATGAGATGGTTTCAGTGAAAAGGTGGTTGAGACCCGTGGAGCAGAGGGAAGCATTGATGGAGAGTGAGATAATCACGTCAACAGCCTCGAGCTACTTGGGCTGTAACTACTTCTGGCACGGATGTGTCCCATTTCACCAGCTGAATCTCCAGACCCAAACGGCACTTGTGAGCTGTTGTGAACAGCGCGGGAAGGATTGCTGCACTGGCTCCCGTGGGTGCTGCACCGGCTCCCGTGGGCGCTGCGCCGCAGCCGCGTGTCGCTCGGCCGCAGGAGGCTCCGGAGTCCTTTCTGCAGCTCCTCTCGGTGCATCAGGCCTGTACCTCACAGGCAGCTCCATGTTTGGGTTTCCATTCAATATTCCTTGGCTTCGGTTTCCAAGACTACAAGCCAACATACAACCCCTCCTCCCACTCCTGTTTTCAAAGAAGAAAAAACACTGTGAAAAGCAGCTCCCCGATTGCGGGGCAGTTTTCAAAGCAGGAGGAAAGGCAGCGCCGACCGCTGCTCGCCCCGCGCACAGCCGCAGGCTCTGCTCCGGCCAGGGCTGCTGCCAGCTCCCGGCCGGGCTGAGCTGTGGTTCTCCAGTGCTCCATCCTCATGCGAGCAGGAAAGCACCTTCCCCACCTCTGCAAGTGCAGGGGGTGGCAGAGCAGCAAAATGTTTTTAAGGACAAAATGAGGGTGTCAGAGTACGTGGGGCTTCATTCAAATGGCTTTGCAAATGACGGTTGTGTTGGGAAATTCGGTAGCGGGGAAGGAGCCGGGGTGACGTGCCCTGGGAGCCCGCGCTGGCCCCGCTGCCCGGCTGAGGATGGCAGCGGATCGCCGGCACTCAGCTTTGCGCCATCGCTTGGGGGCTCATTCGTTTCTGTTCGTTTGCTTCTACTGACTGGATTTAGACAGCAGCTTCGCTGCTTACCTGGCACGGAGAGCAGGTCAGCATCTCCTGCCAGCTCCGCACGCCCGGGCACCGAGGGCTCTTCAGCTGGGCATGGGACAGAGGCACAGAAATATTCCTGTCGGCGTGGGCCTGGGCGGGTGCTCCTTCCGCAGCGGAGTGTGTCAGGCGTCATCCCTCTGAGGTCCCTGGAGCCCCACCAGTGCTGAACTGGTGCTCAGCTGTGTCCAGCCATTGCTGCCAGTAGCTCCAAACCAGTGTCTGCCAGGAGCCACCAGCCTTCACGCGGTGCCAAAGAAACAGCATCTCCAGAAGCTCCCCCGACTCCCCAGGGGTGTGCGGGAAAAGCCAGGTGGGTGTGCAAAGGAGGAGGAGGAGGAAAAAGAGGAGGAGGAGGAAGAGAAGGAGGGAGAGGAGGAGGAAGGTGGTACCCAGCAGCTCACTGCAGTGGGAGCTGAGGCCACACTCTATGGGATGGTGCGGTGGGAGCACCTGCAAAGCACCAGAGCTCAATGGGATTGTGTGACTTCATTCGTGTTAGGACATAGAGGATGCATCTCAAATTCCTTTTTTTTTTTTTTCCGTTCCACGGCGACGTTCTGTGCCCTTTCCATTGGCAGGTGCTGAGTTTGGGGTGCCCTCTCCGCACTGGAGCGTTTCCAGTAAGGCTATCCCTGCTTGCACCCGTGGTGAACTTGATCCAGCGTTTGATTTATGTGTCACATCATCCGCATTCCCATGCCAGAGAACCACGATGCCGCAAACGTAAACCGTGGTGGCTGGGAGGAGGGTGTAAGAACGTCCCCGTTTGCTGCTCCGCCAGCACGACGCGGGGCCAGCCTGGAGGGCAGCGCTGCTGCAAGCACAGCGGCCGCCGCTGCGCTTTCGGTCAAACCCAGCGCCACCAGCCGCGGCCAAGCGAGCGGCGGAGTTTGTCCAGGGGCAGAGTGATGGTGCAAGAGTTATTTTAGTCCTGCAGTGACTCACGGCGAGCGCACCATGACTCACCGCAGAGTTGGGTCGCTTGGCTGTTTTGAAGATGTGTCAGGTTCCCCGTGAAGGCGAAGGACAGCGTTTCACACCGAGGGGGGAATGAGCTGCCATTTTTTCAGCTGCTTAAACCTCTGCAAACATGGGCCCAAGCTTGGGCAGTCGGGCAGAGGCACAGCATGGCAGGGCCTGGCACTGCAAGATACGGCATGGCACAGCATGTCGGGCCCCCGCCCGCCACCATCTTTGCACTGCGCTGGGCTTTGCCGTACACGCAGGGACCTGCAAAGCAAAGAGGAGAAAGAACAGCCTTACGGCACCCATCGCTCGGGGAACTGCGTTCCCCATCAGGGTCACACGCGTGGCATCGCCCACACGCCGCCAAGGGCCAGCTGCTGGCTAGGGGACACTGACACCAGCGTTTTATGAACACGTTTGATTAATTAAAGTGATTTCTAAGATGACAGAACCACACAGAGGTGTTTAAAAGGCAGTTAGTGCTGTGCTCCCCATTCCTGTGCGCGGGGAGCTGCCCAGTTGCAGTGCAGGGTCTTTGCAGGTGTGCTACAAGCCCTGGCACGGGGAAGCTGCACAGAGATCATCAATTGCATCGACTCTGCTTGTGCTTGGCCAGACCCTGCACCGGGAACCACGTTCTCTGCTGCCTGAGCAGGCCTGAAAACGTTGCTTTTTTGGCAGCACTTTCCAACAAACAGCAAATCCTTGAGATTTCTTCTTGGCACTGACCTAAGTGTTTTTGCAGTGATTGATTTTCTCTGTTGAGATCCAGAGAAAGCCTCCCCCCGTTTCTAGGAATCCCGACGAGCACAGGTTGTTCCCTTGTGCTGGACAATGCCGTGCACTGGGGCACCTCTGCCCGCACCCCATGCTGGGGGAACCGGGGGTGCCCCTACCTGGCTGCAGCCACCAGTCGGGGAGGGGGACAGGCAGGGAGGTCCCCTGTGTGTGGCACAGGCTGACGGTGCCCTCACCACGGGCAGAGGGTGCAGGGGCCAGCCCTGGGCGCCCCCGGGGACCGCAAAATGCGTGGGTGCAGACAGAGGCTGGCGGGTGGGTGGGGTGATGCTGCCCGGGGGGGCTCTGGGGTGCGATGGTACCTGCGTGGGGCAGCAGCAGGCACCGGCGGCGGTTGCAGCCGGTACCCCACGCCCCCGCTGCGCTCTGCCCTTGCACCGGGGGTGCTGCGCGCACACGCCGGGGCACGGGGGCCGGGGCCGTGCCGAGCCGCGCCGTGCCAGGCCGATGCGATCCGAGCCGTGGGAGGCGGCGGAGGCGGCCCCGCGCTAATTGCATAAGCGGGACGTCAATGCCCGCGGGAGGCGCGGGGGGAAGCGCGGGAAGATGGCGCCCCGCGCCCTGCCCCCGCCGCACGCTCCCCGCCGCGGCCCCCGGGCGGGCGGGCGCTGACCCGGCGGCGGCGGCGGCAGAGGGGCGGCGCGGTGCGCGGCGGTAAGGGCAGCGCCGCGGGAGCCCGGGCCCGGCAGCGCGGGGGCGGCGGGGGCGCGGGGCGGCGGGAAGCGCCCGGGGCGGCGGGGCTGGGGCCGGGACCGGGGCCGGGACGGGCGGGCGGGCGGGACGGCGCCGCTGCGCCTTTGAATGAGCCAATGGCGGCGGGGCCCGCGGCCGCCGCTCCCGGGGCTGCCCGCGGCGCTCCCGCCCGGCAGGTGCCGCCGGACCCGCCGCCCGCCCGCGCCCGCTCCGGCCGGGGGCGGGGGGGGGGGGGCTCGGTGCCCACCGGCCGCCTCTTGCCGGTGGGTCCCGCTGCCCGGCACGGCGTGCGAGCTCCCACCGGGGACGGCGGCGAGCGGCGGGAGCTGTGTGCCCCCCCTCGGGGCCGGGTGGGCGCCGAGCCGCCTTCGCTTTCATAACCGCTCCCGGGCGCGCGCGGCTCGGTGACATGTCGCGACTCGCTGCCGCCGGCCGGCCGGCCCCGCTCCCGGAGGAGCGCGCTTTTTTTTTATCGCTCGCACCCGGTTTACCGTAAGTTTAATTGCTGCTGCCCGGGCGGGGTGCTGTCGGGGAACGGGAGTGCTGTAACCGCCCGGGCGGAGGCACTTCGCGTTGCTCGCGGCACGGTGGGGGTTCGGGGGGTGCTCGCGGTGGGAGGTCACGGGTGTTGGCGTCACGGCAGCGCAGTAACTAAACCGGGGGGGGAAAGTAACTTTTACGTTGTGTTTGTGGTGTCTGTTGGGGATCGCGGCTGCGAACGGTCCCTGCCCTGCGCACCGAAACCTTCGCGGTGGCCAAACGCGGCTGCTCGGTGTCGCCCGCTGCGCCAGGCGCTGCCGTTTCCCCCCTCGTGCTGGGAAATTGTGAGTTAAAAGCCACAGTAAATTTAAAGCTGTTACCTCTAAGATGCCCCTTTCTGAGGCTGAGCCCATGCAGGCCTGTGGAGTGTCCCGTGTCCCGTGGCGGGTGGCTCTGTAGCGGGAGCTGAGGCAGTCGAGGGGTTAATTCACCCTTGCTCAAGAGTAGCAAATATTGTGGCTGCTCCCTCTGGTTTCACCTAAATTCCCCGTGGCAAATCCTGTGCGCTCGGCTGAGGCTGCGTTGTCGTGGCGCAAGGGCAGGGTGACCAGCGTGTGCGTCCCCTCCAGGCTCTGCCGATGGACCCCGCCAAGCTCAACCCCATCATCCGGGATGTCTACGCGGCCGCTGGCCGTGTCCAGCAAGCGCCGGCCGCCGCCTCGGCGCGGAGGGGCAACGGCTGCCGAGAGCTCATGGTGAAGCTGATGGAGGGGCAGTACGTGCTGTGCCGCTGGACCGATGGGCTCTATTACCTTGGGAAGATCAAAAGGGTAACGTGGGCACCCAAAAGGGTAACATGGGCACCCAAAAGGGCAATGTGGGCACGCAAAATGTAGCTAGCACTATTCCCTGGGACGGCTTGTGGCCCAGAGAGGTGCTGGCCTGGGCTGCAACGTGTCTTAGATCAGCAGGGTGTTTTGGGTTGATGTCCTGCCCCGAGGCATCTCACCCCAAACCCAACTTCCCGCAGTGCCAAGAGGGAAGGCCGGTCACCAGGGAAAACGGGAAGGTGCTGGGAAGGGGAGCTGACGCTCAGCGGTTCTTCCCGCTCTTTCTCGGCAGGTGAGCGGCTCCAAGCAGAGCTGCCTCGTCACATTTGAGGACAACTCCAAGTACTGGGTCCTCTGGAAGGACATCCAGCATGGTGAGTGCTGCTGCATCCTCCCCTCCCACCACTGTGCCGGGGGGTCCTTCCCAGCGCTGCGGAGAGCTGGCTGTGCCTCACGCGTCTCCGACTCTGCCATCCCCATCCTGCAGCTGGCGTCCCCGGGGAGGAGCCCAAGTGCAACATCTGCCTGGGAAAGACGTCGGGCCCCATGAACGAAATCCTCATCTGTGGGAAGTGCGGGCTGGGTGAGTGCGGGCACGTTGTCCTGAGGGTGAGGGTCTGGCCAGCCCAGCGCCGCTGACGCCAAGCCCTCCCACAGGTTACCACCAGCAGTGCCACATCCCGGTGGCGAGCGGTGGCGAGGGCCCACTGGGGACGCCGTGGTTCTGCCGCCGCTGCATATTTGCCCTGGCCGTGCGGGTGAGTGGGGCTGCCCGGGGTCACCGGCTCCGTGTGCCGCCCGTCCTCAGTGTGACAGCGCAGGATGCGGCCCCCCGGGCAGCTGTACTGACCCCTGTCCCGCTCGGTCCTGCAGAAGGGGGGTGCCCTGAAGAAGGGAGCCATTGCCAAGACGCTGCAAGCCGTCAAGATGGTGCTGTCCTACAACCCCGACCTGCTCGAGTGGGACTCCCCGCACCGCACCAACCAGCAGCAGTGCTACTGCTACTGCGGGGGCCCCGGCGAGTAAGCCCCCACCCGCCTGCTGGGAGGGTTGTCGCGTTTGGTTTTGTGGGGAAAAGCGTTTGCAAAAGGCAGATGGGATCAGGTTGAGTTTTCCCCCCAGGAGGGAAGTCCCCAGCTGGCAGGGCATCGCCTGCCAGCCTCTGCCATCCGGGTCTCTGCTCGCTCCCAGACGCGCCGTTTGCACCCACCTCTGTGGCTGCAGAAAATACCCATTAGGGCTGGATGTCCTCTCCCCAGCTGGGGGAATTGTGTCTGGGAGGGGACCGGGGCAGTGGCTGCCGCACGCCGCCCTCGCCATCACCCTCCTCTCTGTCCCCAGGTGGTACCTGAAGATGCTGCAGTGCTACCGCTGCCGGCAGTGGTTCCACGAAGCCTGCACCCAGTGCCTCAGCGACCCCATGATGTTCGGAGACCGGTACGTCCCTTCCAGACTTTGCTGGGCTGGTGCTGGACGTCGGAGCTGGCTTCCTGGGGGAGCTCGTGCCCAGACGCCTCCCCGGTCTGTATCTCCCCAACTGGGCTGTGGCACTGATGCACATCGGCAGCCCCAGGGGCAGGCGGGTGGCCTCATCCCGCGAAGCTCTGCTCCTCCTGGCAGTGCTGTCACCATCAGCACCTGCAGCACTGTCCTCACCCCGACCTGGGATGACCCCCACCCCCAGCGCTCCGCTTCCCGCTGTTTTCCAGGTTCTACGTGTTTTTCTGCTCCGTATGCAACCAGGGACCTGAATACATCAAGCGCCTGCCCTTGAGATGGTAAGAAGCGGCCGTGGCTCCTGTGGGATGTGCTGGGGTGGCCACGACCTGCTGGGCTGGCCGGTGCCTGGTGCTCTTAGCCCTCGCCTTGGGACCAGCCCGAGCTGGGTTTCTGCAGTGCGAGTTCACGGAGCATCTCCTGCTCATCCCAGCGCCGGCACAAAGCTCGGGGTGGGGAGTGGAGCTTCTGGCCGCTCACGTCTCCGTGACCCCGCTCTCCTCAAGCCCAGCCTGCCTCACCAAAGGGCTCCTTGGCTGCAGACCAGGAGCAGAGCCTGGCCCTCGCACCAGGGAGGTGGTGGGACCGGCGGAGGCAGGGAGTCGGTCCCCAGGGTGCTGCAGCCCAGTCCTAAGCTCAGCTGCGGGCCCCAGGTGTGCAGCTCCTGCTGCCCAGCCCCATGGAGCTGTTTCCTGGGAAGCTGTTTTGGTTTGCCCAGGAGCCAAGGTCCACATTTGCCAGAAGGTAACCACAAAAAGCCATCGGGTGACAAGTCACCAAACTCTGTGATTAACTACAAGTTTGCAAGGGGCACCTTCTAGTGTACCTTGGTGGTCTGAGGGCACGTGCTTGGGGCTTATTAAAAAGCTGGAAAACTGGGCGTTTAACCTGGAATCGATGTGTCCTCCAGCTCCTGGGCTCAGGGATCTTGGCATCTGGGATTCCCCCCAGCTGCGGGCAGTGTCCCACCCCTCCCCAAAGCTCAGGGCATAACGATGTCCCCCGGGATGTGTGTCTGGGCCAGGGTTGCTTCCCCCGTGGGGTGGGGGAATGGTCCCGGCTTCCAGCAAGAAGGTTTTGGGAGGGTTGTGCTGGGTGCCGTGCTGGTGGAGCAGAGCACTGTGGTGGGTACCATCCTGCTGGGATGATGAGGGTGGGCTGCCGACCCTCTCACCCCCTTTGCCCCCGCAGGGTGGATGTTGTCCATCTTGCCCTTTACAACCTGGGTGTACAGAGCAAGAAGAAGTACTTTGACTTTGAGGAGATCCTGGCCTTCGTGAACCACCACTGGGATCCGCTGCAGCTCGGGAAGGTAAAAGCACATGGCCTGGGTTGGGGCTGGAGAGCAGCCGTGGGGAGGGAGAGGTGCTGCTGGGGCACATTGGCCGGTGAAGGGTGGTGCCCATGGTGAGATGGGGGCAGTGAGCTCTGCCTTGTGCTTGATCTCTTGCTCTCCGTGGCCTGATCCGGCTGGTCCTCCGTGGGGAAGGCGCTTGAAAACACCTGCCTAGTATCTGTGGGTGGGCAGAAGGACCTGGCCTGGGGTGTTGGCACCTGCTGGGAACACGCTGCAGCTCCCATATGCTGTTCACCCGCCCCGGGTTTGATGTCGGAGCGAGGTGTCTGCAGCGGGCAGCGTCGGCGGTGGAGGATGCTGCTCCCTGAGCTGGGAAGTGGTGCTGACCACCAGGCACGGGCCCTCGGCAGAGCCGGGGAACCTTTCCTGGGGCTGGGGGGGCGGCTGGGGCAGGCGGAGGCGGAATGACCAAAAGCATCCCTCGCTCCCTGGCCTTGGGCAGGAGCCGAAACCTGGAGTTCGGGTTCCCCCGTCTGTTTAGTTTTTGCATAACCGCAGCGGGCACCGTGCCCTGCCTGACCTCCGCCGTCTCTCCGCAGCTGACGGGCACCCCAGTCTCCGAGCGGGGCCCCCACCTCCTCAACGCGCTCAACAGCTACAAGAGCAGGTGAGCCCCTGGGGTGGCGGGCGAGGGACCGGATGGACGAATGCAGGATGCTCCTGTGTCCCCCCCGGGCGAGGGACGGGGAAGGATGGATGCGGGATGGTCCTGCAGCCCCCCTGGGTGAGGGATGGGGCGGATGGATGCAGGATGCTCCTGCGGCCCCCCTGGGTGAGGGACTGGGACAGACGGATGCGGGATGCTCCTGTGGCCCCCCTGGCTGAGGGCTGTTTCCTCCCCTCTGCCCCCCAGGTTTCTGTGTGGGAAGGAAATCAAGAAGAAGAAATGCATCTTCCGCCTGCGGATCCGCGTCCCACCGAACCCCCCCAGCAAGGTGCTGCCGGAGAAAGCCCCCGGCGTGGGCGAGAGCGGCTCCTGCGAGCTGAAGAAGAGGGGAAAAAGCAAATATGTCCATAATGACAGGTGAGTGGCCAAATTCCACCCGGGCACTCACAGCACCCTGTGCCCGCGCTGCCCCGAGGCAGCCTGGCAGCCTCACCCCCCTTTGCTTTGCAGCCTGCTGCCACGGCAGCTGCAGCAGCAGAAGCTGCGAGCGGCGCGGCGCAAGAGGGCCAAGTTCCTGCTGGAGGACGCCATTCCCAGCGTGAGTCCTTCGCCATCTCCTCTGCGTGACCATCCCGGGATTTGGCGGCCGAGCGGGACTCCCCTGGCCCCATCCCCGGGGCTTCCCGTGAGGTTCCCCCTTTCCTGCGGGCAGGGAGAGCCCCCATCCCTCGCCCTGGGGTTTGCCAATGTCCTGTGCCAGGCCCGCTTCCCAGGAGCCGCAGGGCCACGGGAGGGAGCGCGGTGGCACGTGGGCAGAGGGTACTGGTGCTGCGGGCAGCACCGCTGCACTCGGCGGTGACGCGTGAGCTCGTTTTCCTCGGCGCAGAGTGATTTCACCTCCGCCTGGAGCACCAACCACCACCTGGCCAGCATCTTCGACTTCACACTGGATGAAATTCAGAGCCTGAAAAGGTCCGTGCGGCCGGGCCTGGGGACAGGGTGGCAAGGGGGCGACGAAATGCAGGGCCAGGGAGGCGGTGGGTGGCCGCGGTGCCCCTTGTGCCAGGCTGGGGGTGACGCTGTGTCCTGTCCCCAGTGCCAGCTCGGGACAGACTTTCCTATCGGACGTGGACTCCACGGATGCTGCCAGCACCTCAGGCTCGGCCACCACGAGCCTCTCCTATGAGTCCAGGTAAGGGCTGTGCCCCCTCATCCCCTTCCAGAGGGGTCCCGGTGGCACGGCCAGGGGGGCAAGGGGCTGCTCCTCTCCCACCACAGCACCCTCGTATCCTGGCACAGAGCTGTCCCGCGCCAGGGACCCTTCCCTCCCTGCCTCCCAAAACGGGCGGGTGCTCCCAAAGTGGTGTGGGGTCGGAGCCGACGACCCTTGCTGGGCTCACCCGAATTCCCGGCGCGCTCCCTCCAGGCTCGCAGGACAGTGGGCACAGCCGGCACGGTGAGGGGCACCTTTTGGGTGCTGCCCTCACCCCTCCTCTGTTCTCCCTCGCAGCCGGAGGACCGTGGGCAGCCGCAAGCGCAAGTTGGCCATCCCGGCGTACGCCTCGGCGGGGGCAAAGAGGAGAGGCGGGGAGGTGGGTGGGCGCCCGGCCGCGGGCACCCTGGATGGCAGCGAGGTGGCCTGTGGCCCCGACCGCCCCGACGACGGCATCGACAGCCACACCTTCGAGAGCATCAGCGAGGACGACTCCTCGCTCTCCCACCTCAAGTCCTCCATCAGCAGCTACTTCGGGGCGGCGGGCAGGCTGGTCTGCGGCGAGAAGTACCAGGTGCTGGCACGGCGGGTGACGCTGGAGGGCAAGGTGCAGTACCTGGTGGAATGGGAAGGCACGACGCCCTACTGAGCCCTGCCAACCCCCCGACCTCTCCCGGAGCCAAACCAGAGGAGATGGGGGTGACGGGGAAAGCCTCGCCGTGAAGCGGAGCTGGCCGGCGGGGAGGGCTGGGACCCCTCCATGCTCGGGGGTCCCGGCTGGGGCCGGCTCCCCGGGAACCACCAGCATCACCAGTGCCGTCAGTGGTGCTGCCCAGGGATGGAACCCACAGCCTGGCCGCTGCGTTTTTTTATTTTGACAGTTTTTATTTTATGGGCCGTGTGTATGCGGAGCGTGGCCCAGCTGCGCTTTCCTGATGGAGCCTTTGGCCGAGCCTGAGGCACCGTCACGAGAGGGTCTGGCCTTTCCAGAAGGGTCCCCCTGGCATGGCTGGGCACCCTGGGGGAAACCCCTTCGAGGGGGCACCTCACAAACTGCTGGAAGGGGCACTCCCCAACCCGCTGGCACAGACGGATGTGGTGCCAGTGCCTGGTGCACCCTGACCCGTGCCCAGTCCAACCCTGACGGAGCAGACGTGAGGGGGTCCTGCTGCTACGGCAAAAAGCCCCTCCCTGCCCCCTGCTCTCGCAGCCCGTGCCCGTAGGAGACAGCGGGCAACTCTTGCCGGAGCCGGCGTACGGGGTTTTCCTCCTCATAAATCCATTCGTTAAAGGAATGTGGTTTGTTTTAAACGAGGGGAGAACGCACGGCCGTGGGGGCACGTACGTGGTTGCTCCCGGCCGGCACGTGGGGATGCACCAGCTTCGTTCCCCTGTTCTTCTGACAATCACGGTCTTGGAAGAGATCAGCCAAAAGCCATGCCCTTGCCTTAAAACCACCGTGGGTGTTTCACAGGCTGCAGCCCGAGGCCTTTATTCCTGCAGGAATCCTCGTCTGGAACGTGCCAAACAAGCAGACAAACCAAAACGGACAGAGAGAACCGCGGGGGCACGGGAGGGCTCGTACCGGGGTGCCCGTGCCTTGGCACTGTGCCTCGCGCAGGGCAGGCGCGCTCTCTTCCCAGTAACGTCACCGTGTCGATGTTTGTGGGCGCATCGGGTCAGTTTGTCTGCAGAAGAGAAGGAGCTGCCCCCTTCTTCAGCTAAAGCAATATTGCTGGGTTGTCTTTTTAAAAAAAACCCCTAATATCATCAGACATATTTGTTAGATATTCTTTTTTTCTAAGAGAGAGAGAGATATATATATATATATTTTTAACGTGTCCTTATCTCTCCCCCATCGCCACGGTGGCTGTCCCGTGGGGACGGCGGGGGGTGATGCCAGGGGGGCTGTGGGGTCCTGCTCTATCAGCACACCCCGTGCCCATGGCCCAGTCCCCGTTTGTACATGTGATTGTGGGATCTGCCAGCCAGAGGGTGAATTGAAAAGGTGGTTTTATTGACAAACTACTTAAGAAAATTCATCGACGGGATTGGCACGAGGGAGCAGGTGATGTCTGTGAGCCAGAGGCCAAAGCGTGGTCCTTAAAAACAAACTCCTGCTTCAGCTACTGCTCAAATAACGCTGTGGGACACCCGTGAAGTGAGGGTTTGCCAGTTGGTTTAGTTCATCTAGCAGGCACCAAGCCTGTGCTGCGACGTGCCAGTACTGGTGCTGATGCCTCTCGCTGGGCCATGGTGCAGAGCAGCAGCTCATCCACAGCCCTGGGACATGCTCGCATGGTCGGGGCCGGGCGTAAGCTGCTGTGGTGCCCATGCTGGGAGTGCCAGTGTCTGGCTCGACGGGTGAAAGCGCTTCAGCTCCTTTCGGATGAGTTGCCTGGTGTCGTGCAGCCAGTGCTGTGCCCGGGGCAGAAGTTGTTGGCCGCTTGTGCAGCGTGAGGTCTGGGAGAGGAGGCTCAGTCCAGCTCCAGCCATGAGATGGTTTGAGCCGCGCAGGGCCAGCCATGGCACGGGGAGAGGTGCTTGGCACCCTCGGGGTCTGCATCTCAGCTCCGCCGGATCCCCGTCCTTTCGGGGTGTGCTGCCAGGACCCTCTCCCTGGCAGGGATGGGTGCAGCTCCCGCAGCCAGCTGCGTCCCTCTCCGTCCTGCCTTGGCTTGTCACCAAAGCATCGCTTAGTGTTTCCCTTTCAGGAGCGCCTGTGAAGTCCTTGTCATTGTCAGAGTTGGTGCCTGGGGGTGACAGGGGCTGCCAAGAGCTGTGCCAGGGCCGAGCGGGGTTATTCCTGTGGGATGTGCCAATGGACACAGCACTCATGGGAGCACCGCATAGCCCCAGTTCCTCTCCTCTCCCTCTCCTCTGCCTCTCCTCCCTCTCCTCTCCTCTTGGCCTTTTGCAGAGAATTGAATGTGGAGCCTTTAAAAATATTTTTGTTGCAGAGTCTATTTTGCATTAGCTGGAATAGATACTATAATGACTGTGCACCTTCTAAAGATTTATGAGTTCAGGTTGCTGCTTGTAATAACCAACTCTTGTTATACTCAAGTTGTAATTAATATGTCCGATGTACAATTAAAAAGTCTCCTTTTTTTTAACATCACTGGTTCCTTGTAGTGTCAGGATTATTAAGTTTGGGCACTGGGGGTCAGCACCCGGTGCCCGCCGTAATGCAGCTGGTGCCGCTAGGTCCTACCCCATGCCAGGGCGAGGTGTGCCCATGCTGTGAAGCATGAGAACGGCAGAAAGATGTGCTGAGGTGAGTGTGGGTGCAGCCCAGGGGGCTACGGGGACAGCGGGGGACAGGGACACCCCTTGCAGCGATGGTTTCATTAGGGGCTGCCCTCACTCACGAGTGGTGAACTTGCATGTTGCACAACGTAGCCCTGCGGGGGCTCAGCAAAGCTTTGGGTGCGGTGCTGCCCTGGCCTGGGGGTGCTGGTGCTCCCTATGTGGGCTTTCCTCCTTTTTGCCAGTCAAGGTGCTGAGCTGGGAGCTTGCTCCTTTGGATTTAGCACCAAAAAGTTTCCTGCTCTTGGAGCTCAGACCGTTTTACCTTCTCTTTCCTGCGCCCGCGAGCCTTCCGCTCGCTACCTCTGAGGGTGAATGGGGCCGCAGCTCTCGACGCCTGCAAAGTGCCCTGCACCACTTCTCCAGGAGCCTGGGACGAGCGAGCATCACTCAGCATTGGGCTGGAAAGAGTCGCTGCAAACCCACGACAGACCCTTCGTCCTACCCAGCTCGCTGCGACAAGACATGAGCCTGCCCAGGTAGGGAACGCTCCTGTTTATTCCCTTCTCAGTCACATAAATAACTCAATATTGTTCCATAAGTCATGTCCCATTAAAACAGTAACATGAGCATCTTTTTACAGGGTTAAACTTGGCCCGGGTAGAAAGGCACCATTCGGGGACGGGGACGGGACGCAGGGCCAGGGCTGTGCTGCCCTGCAGCCGGGCGATGCCCTGGTCCTGCTGGCACATGGTTTCTGTGAACGGGCAGTGGATGCTGCCCGGCTCAGCTGGGCTATCCCTGGCTCGGCACACAGGGCAGGGGCAGGGTCGTACACCGCTCACAGCTCCTGGTGCATGCCTGCAGCGTCTGCTCGAGTTTGCTGTTTCCTTGGATTTTGCGTGACTTGAACCAGCACGTTGCGTGACAGCAGGAAAGGGCATGAGCTGGCGCATCGCAGGGTGCCCGGCCACATCCTGCTACCTCTGGGCTGGGCAGCAGGAGGCAGAGCAGGGCAGGATGCTGTGACAGCTGCTGTGGGGGAGCAAGGGGACCAGGCAGGGTTTCAGGTGCTGGCTGTGGGGACGCAGGGTGCTGGAGGGGTTGCTGGGCGCTGCCAGGCCATGGCTACCAGCTGGCATGATAGGATGCACATGCATCTCTGTATCCTCATCTGCAGTGCTGCAACAGCTCTCCGTGCACGTAGCCCTTCCTGCTTCAGCCTCCACCACCTCCGGGCTGCTCGGTGCTCCCTGGGGCACAGGGTCAGGCCAAGGAGGTGATGTTTGGTGTGCAAATGGCATTCCCAATCCCAAGTTTCTGTGTTACAGCAAACCCGTGAAGATAAAAGCTGCCTCCCCGTGTGTGCACAACTCATGCCTGCACAGGGAGCTCAGCATGTTTCACCTGGTCCCCCCCAAAAGTGAGGTGCTTCCTGTGCTTTACAGTTAGTCCCGTGGGACACTTTCCTCTATCCATTTGAGGTAGAGAGGGTTTCCTTGGTCAATAGGCAGGCTGATGATTTCAGGAATTTCAAAGGGATGGATGGATCTAAAGTGGAAACAGAGGCAGAGGAACAGTGTCACCGACAGCCCCGCGGCAGAACAGACCCGCTCCTGCTGCGGGCACAGGGAGCAGAGGTCCCCGCTGCCAGCCCTGCCCCACGCTCTCCTCTGACTCCTAAGCACCCGCATCTCCTTTTTGCCATGTGAGAACTGTGCTTTGAGTTTGGGGTTTACCACAGCCAACAGCTGAGTGCCAGGGCCCTGGCCCAAAGCTGGCTGTGCTCACCACTCAGTGCTCGGGAAACGCAGGAAATCCTGCCAGAAGGCAACTGGGGAATAACCTGTGTTAGGAGGAGAATCCCTCCTTGTACCCATACGGAGGGGCTGGTCGAAGCCCACCAGCTGATATTCTTGCCAAGCTTTTTATTTTGCTGATGCCATCTGTTTTTTTCTGGCTCACAGGTACATCAGGAGCACTTAAACCCTCCCTGGGTGGGAACGAGCTCGAGGAACTCAACTCCCAAAGCCTGAGCAGGAGATGGCAGCATGCCTTGGAGAGGAAACCCAGTGCTCCCACGGAGCCGGAGCCTCACCTGACATAGTTGGACAACTCGCTGATTTTGGACGTCCTTGTTTTCACTAACTGTGGAGAGTAAGAAAAAACAAAACAAACCAAAAACCAGGGGAGAAGTAAAGGGGACGGAGCAATCCTGCATGAACAGTTCCACTGCACCCATCCCACACGGCTGGCGCTCAGCGGCACGATAGGAGCCCTTCCTGGGCTCTTCCCTGGGGGATGTCCCCAGTGCTGGCAGGACGAGGGGCTGAGCCAGGCTGCCACCCCCAGCCACCACTGCCATGCCTGCGGGCAGGCGCCTGGGTTCCCTGGGTACCATCTCAGCTGTCGGGCAGGTTGGTGCCACCCTCCCCAAACCACCCTGCAGAACCTTTTGGCTGGGGCTGGCTGGGATGGGGACTTTTGTGACATGGGGGGATTTGTCACTTACCAGCAGTATTTCAGTGGCTTCTTCCAGTTCCCCTTTCCAGAAATACCTAGACTTAAAAGAAAAGAAGCATCAGCAAATACAGCTCTGGCTGCAGCCGTGCCGATTCCCCTGGGGGGTTTAGTTTCCCTGCTTGGTGCTTTCTGCACGTGGCCGTTCCTTTACAAAGTGGTGCTCAAGAAGCATCACTGGCTCCTAAATTCTGCTGTGCACACGACTGTGCGCCTTGGATTTACAGACCCAGAGCCTCCTGGGCTGTGCCAGCCTTGAGAGAGCTGCCCAGAGGATGGCAGGGCAAAGGAGCTGTGGGGTGGCCCCACTCCGAGCAGCGGCAGGGGACAGTGCCCGCAGGGACGGTGGCGTGGCTGCAGATGGGAGGCTGCGCGCTGCAGCGTCACGCTTTTTTCCTCGCTTTCCCTGCAGGAGAGGAGATGTACTTCTCGTGAGTCAGATATGACCTTTCAAAGCATTTACGTTGACAGAAGGCCATCGTGATTTCCTCTGTTCCTGCACGAGGAGGCATTCGGAGGCACCTCCTGCGCAGGGCACGGAGGAGCAACCAGCTGAAGCAGGCAGGGCTGCACGTGAGCGCCCCGGCTCCGGCTGCTGTGGCTCGTAGGCAACGAGGCGTAAGGGGAAGAAGGATACGACTGGGTTTGCCCTATTTCAACAGCCTCAGGTCTGTGGGAGAGCCTGGGGGTGCTCTGGGAGGAGCCCCTCCTGCGGGGAGGCTGCCATGGGGGGACTCGCTCCCCACTTCCAGCGGGGCCAGGCCAGGGTGCTCCTATGAGCAAATGGCTGTTTTGGGGCTTTGTTCTTTAACCTCTCTGAAAAGTGCAATCCCTTTGTGTGGACGGCTGAGGATACCTGCAGAGCATGGCTGGCCGTAGTTCAAGGTCAAAGATACTGTTCTTCCTTCCTGAAAGTGCTGCTAAATATTGTAAAGGCCATTCCTGGTCCTGCTTCTTTTTAGATCCTCTAAAACCAGGCTTCATGTCCTAAGGACCATAAATCACCTTGCTCTTTGCTAGATCTCCGTGTAGCTAAGGAACCGATAAATAAAATGGTCCCCACTGGCAGTCGGAGCAGCTGCACTCCTTCACAAGGAGCACACCGCAGGGGTGAGCATCATCTCTACCATCTGCAACAACAAGCAGACCCAGCAGCCTTCTGGAAAGTGCCTCCTCTCCCCAGGGCCGTGGGGTGTCCACCTCCTCCTCCCGCCCCAGGCAGCCCGGGTTTGCGTCCTCCGTGGGGGAATATTCAGCCCAACTCACAAGGCTGAGCTCTTTGGCAGGATGTTCACGTAGGCAGCCAGCTTCTTGTCCATGATGGCCCTGGGAGAGACAGGAGGGGAGTTAGTGCCTGTCTCCAGCGCGCTGCGGCTCGGTGCTCGCCCTCAGCCACGGGGACATTCCCTTGTGCTGCCCCCGACCACCACCACTGGCTTTGACATTGGAGATGTGGGATTTGGAATTAGTTATCACCCTGGGAAAGCAGAAGCAAAGGTGACCTCCAGCTGGAGCTTCTTTAGCTCAGGTCCTCCTGGCATGGCTCTGGGACTGTCCCTGCTGTCCCCCCCACCCAGCTGGGTGTCAGTCCTGGCCCGGAGCAGCACGTGGGACCTGTGCCTCGCATGGTGCAAGGCTCCTGCCCAGCGTCAGCCCTGTGCCCATCCCGCCATGGGTATACCAGGGCAGAGGCTGAGCCACGGGGCCACGAGAACCGGGGCTGGGACGGACGCCAAGGGGTCTGTCTCCCAGTCATGTATTTGTGCTGTCAAACTGTGCCTCTTCCTCGCACAGCAGACTAAATGTGCATCTTGTTAAATTAACAACATCAAGGTTTTTCTACCCAAAACGTCCTGGAAATGTGAAACCCAAATAAATTCCTTCCCTCCGGCTGCCTCCTTTAGCTGTGGGCTGGTTTGCTACTGCAGAGCTGCCTGGGCACTGCCCTCCCGCAGGCACCTCTGGTAAAGGCGCTGCACTGGTGACTTCACCCTCGGTTTTCTTCAATGCTGGCGTCGCCAGGCACCACTTTGTACCAAGTGTTTTGACAGTGCAAACATTTAACTTCTAGATGACCTCGAACTGCAGAGAGAGAAGGCAGGAGTTACTAGATACTGGAAGGCTCGATTCAACAACCTGTAAAAATTAACCCTTAGTGAGCAAAAGAATTAAAAACATTCTGATTAACTTCTGCTCTGATTCAAAACACTCCCCAGGATGTTTCTGGCACAGAGCAAGTTAAAAATGTATTGTCCTTGCATCCGGGGCATGGTACAGACTGGAGGCAACTACAAAACCTGGCCAGTGTGGCCCTGAAGATGAGCAGAAGGAGCACAAGAGGTGCCTCCCCCATGGCAATGATCCAAAGACTCCCCGGCCGGGGTGCTCGGCATTGTTTGCTCTCACCATGGGCAGCCAGTTCCAGGCATTTAATGCTTGTAGAGCATCTTGAGTTAATCTGTAGACCAACGAATGGCAGCAGCATGAGCAGATATCTCCCCGCTGCGTTTGTCATGTCAAACACATGGCATGAATCATTTTGGTTTTGCTGCCTGCAAGTTCCAAGTCACTTCAGCACAGGAAACTTTTGATTTGGGTGAGTACCTTCTAATTGCTTCTACTCTGTCCCCATAAACTGTGATCCTGACTGAGATCCTGAACTTTGTGCTAGCAAGCTGAGTGGAAACAGGCGGCCACCATGGGAACGGGAAACGTTGTAAGAAGCTGAACGTGATCTGTGGAAAATGTCTGCATAATACATGATATCTTTGGGTTGGGTACTTAATGTGTGTTTCTTTGTCCCTGTCTCACAATAGGCTCTGAATTGAGACAGATTAAATATTAATGAGCAGAAAAGCAAAGGAAACAATATGTAGAAATCTAAGGCAGAACCAGAGGCTGCCAGCTGCTTCGGTGTTAGGTGAGTTATGTGCGGTGCAATGGCCACATCATCCAGCCCAAAGGGGTCAAATTCTCACAGCAGGCACGGGGAAAGGCCACATCTCCTGTGTGGGCTCAGGGGTTTCTTCTGAGGATTTTAAGTTAATAGTAATCCAGATAAACTGGGTTAGAACTGATGCAACAAATGAGCCAGATGCTGAATTCTACCAGCAGCTTATCTGCTTTCACAAACTCCAAACTCCTTTTCCTTAAAACTAGCGGAAAATTTCCTTGCGGTCTGATCCATCAAAGTGAGTGCTCCACTGAGCAATGTAAAGGAAGAATAAACACGACAGCACAGGAAAAAGCTGTGCAGGAAAATGAGTGTAGAAGCCCTGTGTCATCCTCTACAACCACGGCTCATTCATCCGAATTCTGGAATGAAGGAATAATTAGTCCATCAGGAAAAACACAACCAAAGTACAGATATCTTGGCAATGAGGAATGATTTATTTCCTCTCTCTTCCCTGTAAGATGAGGAACGAAGAATGGAAAACATTTGCAAAGCTGTTAAGATGAAGCATTTTCAGGAACTGAGGCTCTTTTCACCAGCCATGTACAGTTACTCCTTTTTCAGAAGACATCAAGGAACGCAGATATTATTCTATTTGAGTTTCTTAACACAGTTGCAGTATTTAAGGTGACACAAAATCCCTTTCAGTAGCCCGTCAGCTCCTGACTAACTGTTTGGGAAGACTTTACAGAAGACGAGGAGAGTTTTTGGCAAGCAGCAGGGGAGCAGGGAAAACAGCGCAGGAGGTGTTGCAGGAAACTTAATGGTCCATCATAAACATTTCCCCAGTCAACACGGTTTCAGTACTTTGAACAAACCATCTATTGAGTCAGGGACTGACGGATACCTGAAAAAAACTCTGCATGCAAAATATCATGCGAAGTATCTCATGTATTAAATAAGAGGGGAAAAAAATATCAAGGTAAAGCCCTCATTCCCTGAAGTTTGTCCGGTGAGCAGAGCGCAGGCTCCCAGGTGGTATCTCACAAGTGCCTGTTCTGTGTTTGCTGTGGACACTTCCGTCTTTTATTTATTTCCATGGCAGCGTACTGTGCTTTGTCCCTCTCCATGAGTGCTTCTGGAATTTATCTGTCTTGTTCCAGAGGAGAAAGATGACAGTGGCACATCAGAGAACATGGGGCTGGGGCTTAATCCACCTGAGGACCCAGAGATTTAGGGCCATGGCTTTAAAATGAGTCTCGAAAATGAAAAGCAGTGGAATAAATTGAGAATTGGCTTGATGTTACCGCAGCATCGACTTCAGAGGCAATTGTCAGCTTTCTTTTAGAAAGCACAGCTCTTGGTAAGTGGATATGTGATACGGGGAGAGAGAGAGGGAGCGTGAAAGGAGCACCATTCGGATAGAATTGCAAAGTGCAGAGAAGTACAGCTCCTCTCGAGAGACCAGGAAAGGCTCTCTGCCACAAGAAGCTGCTTTCAAACAATTCAAGCAGACAAGCAGGGAAAGTGTCTCCGTACCTCGCAATATCCTTGGCAATCTGCTCGTTGAGACAGTTGATGAAGGCAATGGAGTGGGTCCCAGAGACGTAGCTGCCGGTGATGGCAGAGTGCAGCTGCAGCGCGAGACTCCTCAGCACCGGGTACATCAGCAAGGACAGTGTCAGCACCTAAAATGCAAAATATATGGATGATGACGTCAGGTGAAACACTGTATTTTGTAAAACTAAGTGTTTATGGTAGCTGTGGCTCAGGGGAAGTCTCCAGTCTTCTTTCTTTCAACGTTACAGTAATGCTAGTTGTAATTTAAGTGAAAATATGCTCATAGGGAGAGTCATCTAATTAGATTCTAATCTAGAACCCATCTAACTCATCCAGAACTCATCTAACTAGATTCCACACTAGTACCGTGCCAAGTGTTCAGGGCAGGAAAGGGTCTATTTTTGAGGCTGTATCAGCCCAGAGGTGCCCAGACTTCTGCTGCGGGAGGTCATGCCCCAGGATAACGGGGGGGTACAGACACCAACACACGGCTTCAGCAGCCAGGATGGGTTTTCCAAAGAAGAATAAGGAGGTAAGTCACTGATTGTCTCTGTTAAAATACATTTCTATTGCAAAAAGGAGCAAGAAGGGAACCACCAGGCATGGCTCCCACACCAGGCACATCTTTCCTGCTGAGGACACGTCCTACAGCCATCCTTTGGCTGTGTGCCCAGGGTGAGGCACATGCAGCCCTCTGGGAATCGGGACGGGACCCTCTGCCTCTTCCCCTGGGGGTGTGCAAAGGAGGAGAGCAGTACATCAGGTAGGGGTAGGGATCTGGCCATGGGAAACAGATTTGGGCTGGAGCCTGATGCGGGAGCAGAGCCCTGGGAAGCCCGGGGCAATATTGTCTGTGCCAGGACCCTGAGAGGTTTCGTCCTGCCCAGTCAGCCCGGGACGAAGACTCCCTTCTGCTGCCAGATGTTGTGCAGCCCACCCAGGCTGTGATACACACAGAGCAGGCAAGGGAGGGTAAGACTTAAACGCAGGTTTTAAGTTCATTTCATCTCAATTACCTAATAGGACAGTGAAATTGGATCCTTTCGGGCCCAGAAATCCTAACGGACACACGGGCTGTCTCTGTCCGACTGGGCTGCAGAAAAACAATAACGTTCTCTCCGTGGACTGGCAGTGCAGTGGCAACAAGTTGGTTTTATTGCACATTTGATGCTATTCCTGGCAAGCCCCTTAGCAGCTCTTTGTACTCACATGGCATAAACACAGTCACGTAAAAATATATAATTATCTCAGCGGGGATGTTGCTGGAATAGCGAGGTTAATTTGGTGTGCGGAGGAGCAGCCGAGGGACGGTGCCCGTACCCGGGGCTGCAGCACTCACTGTCTCTGCACAGCTGCTCTTCTCTTTGTCTTTTGTCTTGTTTTTGAAATAAGCAGCATCTGGCCCTTATTCAACTACAGCGATTAAAAAATGCCTATAAGACTAAGAATATATTTCTTTTTCTCCCTTATTTCCATCCTCCTTTGTTCTCTGAAAAACCTCCCATTACAGGGCCAATGACAGAGTTGTTTTTTTTTTTTTTTAAATGATTGAATTAAAAAAATATCTCGTCACCACAAAGACAGGAGCTCCTTTCCATTTGGAAAATGACAGATGTTGTCATTTTTTTTAATGACACATTAACTATACTCGTCTCTTTTTTTTCCAATCCATTTGAAGAAATATTCTTTGTTATCACAAGGTTTCTTATAATAATTTTTACAGCTGCTTCTGTACTCTTTTTTCCAATAAGCCATTTAACAAATATTACGCAACAAATCCCAGAAGCTACTCAGATAGTTACAAGCCAAACAGAGATATGCTGGTGTATCTATTTTTCCAGATTAGAATGTAATAATGCTCCCTGCTCAGGAAAAAAAATCCGACCTGTTCAGCACAGTGATCATTAATCTTCTTGGAAGACATATGTGCGTGTGATGAGGAAATTCCCATGAAAAACTGTGATTTAATATTAGTACAAGAGTGACCACTCTCTTGGTTTTGGGGATGTTTCCCCCCCCCCCTTTTTTTTTTCTGAAAAGAAAAATAAAAGCCCCCTTTTTTTTTTTTTCCAGAATAGTTGTATTTGCCAAGGGATGGTGCAAAAGGAAGGAGTGAAACTTCAGGATTCCTACCTGATACAATGAATAACCTCACGAGTGCCAAAATGTTGAAGTGAACAAATCTGAAAAACCTGCTGTGAGATTTTAAGTATTTCACTGAAAAACACTGGCCAGTCAAATGACAGAGTTGAAAGAGACTCAGATTTCTGCAAGATTTGTTTTGGCTTTGGTGAACTAACAACAGCTTTAGTGTTTAAAATTACCATGTTAGAACTTTTTGCCTAGTTTCGATGAGGTTCTGTACAAAAAAAAAACAACTAACAAACCCAACCCAAACCCAACTTGTGACAATCCTGAGTACGTTGTGAGCGTCCTCAGCGCAAGTGGGAAAAAAACTCCTGAGAAATTTGCTTCGCTCTTTGCAGAGCCTGAGAACACGTTACTCCTGCAGGATCTTTTATTGTCTTTTTTTTTTTTTTTTTTTTTTTTTTTTTCCCGGCGCTTCCCATATAAAGGCACAGACAGAGGCATTTCCCCGGTCACTCGGGCACACACCGCCCTCCCCAGCGGGTCACCCGCGTCCCCCCGCCCCGGGCACGGAGCCAGCCCCGGCAGCGCCCCAGGGCTCCCACTTACCAGCAGCACGGTGCCCCGGCCGGGCCGCGGGCAGCCCTGGGCGACGGGCAGCCCCGGGCAGCGCTGGCTCAGCCACTCCATCGCCCCTCCACCTGCTCTGCCCCGAGCTGGGAAGGCTGCCTGGGAAGGCTGCCCGCAACGAGCACTAACTCCTCCTCCTCTTCCTCCCCTGCAGGCTGGTGCCCGCCTGCCCGCCCCGGCGTGGGGCTGAGGATGCGCTTGGGGCCAGCACGGTGTCCCCAGGGCACTGCTGCCTCCCCACCGAGCCTCCCCGAGCCCGAGCATCCAGCCTCAGCATCCCGCCTCTCCGCCTGCCCGCAGGCAGCTGCCCGACCCGCAGAGCTGGGGTGGGCAGACCTGGGGCCTGGCCCCCCCTAGAAGTGGGGTCAAAGCCATAGCAGGGACACATGCCCCAGTAGTATCGGGGCTGTTACCGAAACTGTTGGCACCAACGTGCCGGAGAAACCTCTCCCTCCAGCGTAAGCACTGGGGTGCACTGGGGTCCCCCCAGTGCCATCTCAGGTGCTCTGAGACGCTTATTGATGGCATTTGGCACTTTTTGCTTAAACTTTGCCATCTATAAATAGTTATTGTCTCAGATTTAGTATCGGTGGGGCTCTGCACTCTTTGGATAGAAACTGCCATAACGCTGGTGAGTCCCGTTGTGGTGTGTGGGCCCAAAACGCTCCCGTAACCACCCAGCGCAGGGGACCAGAGCTCCGCTCTGATTCGCACCGAAACTTTATTACGTTTCTGTCGGTTCTCATAAGCTGTTGGGAGAACAGATTCCCCGTCAGCCGCAGAGTGCGGAGCACCGGGCGCAGCAGCCCCATTCTGGTTTAGACACAACGGCTGCGGCTCCGCACGCTGCCCCGGCGGGCACTGGAGGCCTCGGGGAGGCGGGAAACATCTGCGAGCTCTGCAGTCCGGTAACAGCCACGTGTTTGCTACGCTCCGTTGTCTCCCCTGTTGTCCACGGGCTGAAAAAACGGTGTTTTTCTCTGCCGGTGTGACGCAAACCCCGTGTTTTCTTGCAGCGCGTCCCACTGGGAAGTGGCTGAGGACATGCAGGGATGAGAGGCAGCATGGCGGGACCAGCGCTGCAGCCCCCTCCAGCAGCGGGACCTGCCCGGGGCACAGCTCTGCCGCCTCAGCACCCCCAGCTGAGCTGCCATGTCCCCATATCCCATATCCCATGTCCTATATCCCATATCCCATGTCCCATATCCCATATCCCATATCCCATGTCCCATACCCCATGTCCCATGTCCCATATCCCATGTCCCCACGGGTGACACCGCTCCACCCCTCCAGGCGCACTGCCCGTTCCCCACAGCGCGGGGCGGAGCCTGCGAGCGCTGCCCGGGCTCGCTCGGTGCGCACGGGATGTCGCCGACTCTCCCGACTGAAGCGCTTCCCATTCCCGCCCCGCACCGACACAACTTCCCCCCTTCTTCCCGCTAAACCGGGCGGTGCCGCGAGGCCCCGCGCTCCGCCCCTCAGCCGGGGCCACGCCCCGCGCCGGCCGCGCCCAACCCCAGCACCGCCTCTGGTGACCGTCCAATCAGAGCGCGAGGAGGGCGGGGCCAAGAGAGGGCGGGGCGCGACTGCCATTTTGCTCACGGCGCGGCGGACGCGGAAGCGGCCCCTGGCGACGGGGCGGCGGTTGCTAGGGGCGGCGGTTGCTAGGGGCGGCGGTTGCTAGGGGCGGCGGCTCTCGCGCTGCTTTCCGGCGGCGCCAAGATGGCGGAGGCGGTGGCGGAGCTGCTGGAGCGGGCGGCGCGGCGGGAGGCGCCGCTGGAGGAGCTGCGCGCCCTGCGGCTCGCCGTGCAGGCCGTGCCGCCCGCAGCGCTCCGCGCCCGCCTCAGCGACGACCACCTGGGAGCGCTCTTCGCCCTCCTCAGCGCCAGCGACCGGTGAGTGGCGGCGCGGCCCCGCGGGCCCGGCCCCGCCGTCTCGCCTCTCCCTTTTCCCCGGAGCGCTGCGGCTCCTGCTGCCGCCCCGTCTCGTTCTCGCCCTCCGCCAGGGCGGGGGTGGCGCAGCCGGGGATCCGGGAGCACTCCCGCTGCTGAAAGGCTGGGTTTTCCCTCTGTCCCTGCCCAGGGAGCAGGTGTCCGCGTGCGTTTCCATCCTGGAGAGGCTCCTGCCGGCCCTGGACCCGCTCTACGTGATCCAGAACCTCAGAGAAGAGCTTCAGAAAGGGCTTTTCCACCCCGACGACTCCGTGAAAATCCTCTCCATCTCTCAGGTACAGGGTTTTCCTCCAGGAGGAGCGGAGAGAGCGCTGCCTCGAGCCAGGCTGGGTTATTCCTAATGTGCTACCGTTGCTTCGTGTCCTGATTTGTGACAAAAGCGCCACATCCAGGGTTATCTGCAGGAATCATGCTCCTGGGCACTCGTACAAATTTGGATTGATACTGTGCAGTGTGTTGGTAGTGTAATACTTTATGATGTGTCTGTTAAACGTGATGTATAAAGTTATGCGTTGACTGAATTAACTTATAAATTAATCTTCTGCCACATGTTCTGGATAAAGCTTTCGAAGCCAGCACTGACAGCAGCTGCCGTAAGAATTAAGCACAGCAACGTTTTGATATTCAGGATACTTTGAACAATGTTGTGGAAACGTTGAAGAGAAATAGGCTGTAGTAACTTGAGACTTGTTGCATTAATTTGTAAGAAGAGAATTGTGGAACGTTGTATTTTGGAATGGACTTGTAGATGTTTCAGGTCCAGCCCCTAGCCAAAAGTGTGGTCAGCTTGCAGCAGCTCCTCAGGGTAGTGTCCAGTTGAATTTCGAGTATCTCCGAAAGCGTTGATTCTATCTGGGTAGCTGTTTCAGTGCTTGAATATCCTTACACTGGAAGAAGTTTGGTTTGATGTTATTTTCTATAATTATTTAATCCTGTCTTTAGGTTGGGAGGATCGTTGAAAATTCAGATGCTGTTACAGAAGTTCTCAACAGTCCTGAATTGTTACGGCAAGTAATAAATTGCATTGGTGGAGAGAAAATAGCAGTGGCTAAAGAGGTGAGTGTTGCTTTCTTTTTTCTTCCCCTACAGACTGATGTAGGCACTGCACAAAATACCTTTTTTACTGTGTTTTAGATGACAGCTCTGCTCTTCTTGGAAGAAAAAGAGAGTTTATGTTGCTTGAAAGATGTCATAAGCATGTAGGTGCCCTAAGCCCAGAAGTTACTTAGATGTAATAGAAAATATACCTGTAACTGTTATCTTCCGGTAGCTGCTGATGCCAAAGTGAACTCGTAAATCTGAATTTAATGCCAGAGACTTGGATCACAGTAGCCATAACTAGCTCTTGTCAACAATATGGTAGTTCTCATTGAAAAGTGAATCACAATTCATGTTTTAGATCCGTGACATGATTTAGTATGTTAGTAAAGAACAGCGAAACTAAGTCATATTGTCTCGAATTTTCTTCTCTTTGTGTTTTTTCTTACTATAAATTGCTGGGTTTGTTTCCAGGCCATCAAATCTCTCTCAAGAATAGCACAGACGCAAGATGGCTTAGAGGCTTTATTTGTGAGCAGTTTGTTGAGTGACTTGAAAAATGTCATGGCAACAAGTGATGTCGTTCGATACCGAGTGTATGAGGTAGGAATGTGATCAATGTTGACATTTGAATGACATTCTGTGGTTCTCTTGGACTGTAGTTCTGAATTACAATCTGGATTTTATGGCTTGCTTTTAAATTAGTATTCATCACTGCAAACTTTTCTTCATGTCTGTGTTTTGTCAAGACAAGAAAGGAGCAGGAAGAGTACAGCAGTGTTGGTGCTCAAATAATGTAACTTTTCAGGGTATGGTGCAAAGGTGTGAAGTACTGCTTATGTCTTTTATTTTCTAACTTGTCATCTCTAGGGCATTGGAAGGGCTACGCAGAGTTACTAAAGATACAATAAAATACTTGCTTCTCTGAAAGTAAAAGTAAGATAACCACTGTAATCTCTCAACATTTGGATGTTTTGCCATTGAAACTTCTGGAGGATAGAAGGCACCGAGAGAGAGATGCCAAGTGTGTCAGTCTAGATGTATATGGCAAAGGAAAAATAATACAATTTAGCTGTTCTGAAGCTTAATTGGGATAGCAGTGATGAGCCTCTGAAGAAAACGTGACTGTGAATAGAAATCAAATGCATGTGCCCTAAGCTTGGAACTCCTTATGAGCTTGTTTCAGGCAAACATCTAGGTTAACTAAGAAAACATAATGAAATTCTATATTTAATATATATAGGATTAGTCAACGTTATAAGATGTATTTGGCCATTACTGTGAATTGTTAACACTATAATGTTTTGATAAACCATCCTTTTTATTTTTCCCTCTGCTTTTCTTAGTTAATTGTCGAGATTTCTTCAGTGTCAGCAGATTCACTAAATTACTGTGCAAACAGTGGATTAATCTCAGAGTTAATTGGAGAGCTGACTGGAGACGATGTGCTGGTCAGGTATGTTGGTAGGGAGTTTGCCAATTAGATTTCTGCCGTTGAAGAAACTCTGATGTTCAGTCTTAAAATAACACTCTTTGAACACATTTGTGTGTGTTTCTCTTGAGCACCTGTTCAGGGAAACATTTTATCTGCCGCCTCTTAAACAGCCATGTGTGTAAAATACTGTATTCTTAAATTTGAGAACCGAGGTGAGGTTTCCCCAGTATGCTGTGATAATTGTAATGCTGGGCTGCAATGTAAGTGTTTTAGAATTCTTTCCAGCTGTACACCTAAAGTAAGATAGCCGAGTGAGCGTGGAGGAGCGTTGGACGGTTGGGGTAGTTTGGTTTTTGTTGTGTTTGTTTTATTTATTTTGTCTTAAGGGTAGAAGACCTGTTTTTTCTTAATCGTTGAGTACTTCAAAAACGCATCTGAAATAGGCCAAAATAACTGTGTATCTGTTACAGAGCTACGTGTATAGAGATGGTGACCTCACTGGCCCATACTCCACATGGGCGTCAGTACCTTGCTCAACAAGGAATTATTGATAAAATTTCAAACATCATCCTTGGTGCAGAGTCGGATCCTTTCTCGGGCTTCTATTTACCAGGTTAGATCACATATTTCTTGTGTCCAGTGTTTACTGTTTGCTTTTATTAATAAGTTAAATTGAGAGGACTGTTAAGCCTCTGTTTTGAAAGCTCATGTGAATTTTTGAATATTAGAACACGTATGTTGGATGTATACAAAAATGTTGAAGGACAGTCTGACACATGAATAAGGAAGTAGCAGTACAGGTCAGATCTCGAGAGACTGAACTGTAGATTCGAAGTTTGTGTTATGGTAGTTGTTTTTTTATGAATTCAAGAAGACAGCTGTTACATCGTAAATGAAGTAAATTCCAAAATATTGGCTTGTTCCTTAGTTCTGTCCTTATTCTGTTGCCTTTCACAAACAGTATTCAGACTTAATAACACTAGTTCAGCAGGGAAACAGTCTTACATTAATGTGCATTTAATTTTGACATTGCTAAAGTTATTGTTCCTCCACTCTGAATACTTTTTTTTTTTGTCTTGTTCCCTCAGGATTTGTTAAATTTTTTGGAAATCTGGCTGTTGTAGACAGTCCACAGCAAATCTGTGAACGATACCCTGTCTTTATGGAAAAAGTCTTTGAAATGGCAGAAAGTAACGATCCGACCATGATTGGAGTGGCTGTGGACACACTAGGAATCCTGGGATCAAATGTAGAAGGCAAACAGGTTTTACAGAAAACTAGTTAGTATATATATTTTTTTTCTTTAATAAAACTTTCCTAGTGTGTCCTAATATACAAGTGTGAATTGGTTTGGTATCATAGAGAAAGGAATTGAAAAATGTATTTATTTATCTCATAATCGAGGGTGTCTGAATAGCTGTGGTAGGGCAGATGAGGTGGTTTTTAACCATCTTGCCAGGCGTGGCAGTGTGAAATGCCTGTCAGCCAGATTTCTGGTATTGCAAGTGTGATTTGAATTATTCTTTTGTAGGGAGCTGCATCATATGAATCATCAGTAGTTGTGCTATTTTAGAGCACTCTGTTTCTACCGGTGTCTTGACCTTCTCACCAGGATTAGAGAAATATGAACTCTCATGTAATTGTGCTTTCTGTGAAGACTGCACTGTTTTTCTTAATATAAAACTGTTCAGAGGATTCAAAGTAGGTGCTAGGCTTCTGGCTGCTAGTCCAGACTTTGGTTTTTAAGTGAAAATCTGGATTAGCAGATAGCTGTCGGAGCACTGGAGAATGCCATGGAAGATTTCCAATGACAAGTGTACTCGGGTCCACACTTCCCAAGGTAGCTCAATTACCTGTGAGACATCATTTCCTTTTTGGAAATGTTTGGATAGTCTGGAGATTTAACATAAAAGCTTTGGATTTGTCTGTGTTCGATCCATATGAAGCAAAGAGAATCTTACACTGCTTTTATTATATTAGATCAAGAAGTAGCCTTTCTCGGCTTTATTTGTACCAGTTAATATAGTATAATGTGACTGACAGGTAACTCTGTACTCCTGCAGAAGTCTGTCTGAATTAATTAAAACCACTTTGGTTTTCTTTTCAAAGGAAGTAGATTTCAAAATCTGTTAAACAGAATAGGCCATCAGGCAAAGAATGCCCCCACGGAGTTACGACTTCGATGCTTGGATGCGATTTCATCTCTTCTTTACTTGCCTGTGAGTTCATGGTTTAGTTGATTGGGTTTTGTTTGATTTTTTTTTTTTTTTTTTTTTTTTAATTACAAGAATGAAATTCTTGTGCATCTGACTAATTGTGTGAAGACCTTTTGCAGCATCCAGTTTAGGTAGAAGTGGTGGCTTGCTGGTATTCCGAGTCATTAACTTTACTGTTTTGAAATTCCTGATTTATTTGTTTGCTTAAAGTTTGAGTTTGTAAGAAGCCAGGTGTTCTGAAATCTGTTTATAAAACATGAAGTCAAGACAGCGTTGGCAAGGGAATGAGAGTAAACAGTTTAATATTCCTGTGCTTTAAAGGGATAGTGGCAAACTGCTCTGATCCCTGTGTATGTTCTTTGGATCCAGTGATCTGGTTTTTATAGCGTAGCTCTAAATGAGCGAGTAAGCCGTTCTCATTTGTCTTGCAGGACTGCGCTCCAGCACAGCACTTATCTTGTGTATCAAAGTCAATTTATTTACATCTGTCCTCCAAACTAAATGAAATATAGAAGGCCACTTTTTCATTCATGAAAATAAGTTGAAAATTTAAGCTAATTCAGTTTAATCTGCTGGTGGTTTGTTGTAAATAACTTCCTTAACTATTCAAAACTTGAAAGCTTTTCGTAATCCTGATCAAACTCTTTCATTTCTGTGTGTTTCTCTGATGTGTGTAGCCAGAGCAGCAGACAGAAGACCTTTTAAGAATGACTGAATCCTGGTTCACATCCTTGTCTAGCCAGCCACTGGAACTCTTCAGGAGCATCAGTACTCAGCCATTCCCTGATCTCCACTGTGGGGCTTTACGGGTATTTACTGTAAGTGCTTTTTGTTTTTAAAGATCAGGTAGCTAACTGTATTGCTGTTCAGTCTCAAAATGTAAGTGAATGCTACAATCTTCTTGTTGAAGTCCAGAAGCAGTCAGAAATAAGGCCTTTTCCATTGCTCCCCACTTGCATTCACCATTTAAATAATGCAGCAGACATGTTATCTCTGTGATGCTTATTTTCTTATAAGTTGGAGAACTAAAAAAAAAAAAAGGCAGTGGCTTTGCTCTCGGGTGCTGCTTTGATATGAGAGGCACTGCTGTGATAATTCACTTAAAACTTTAAAGATAAGCACTGAGCTGTGCTTGTTTTCCAGTGTTAAACCCTGCTGCTTGGTTTGAGTGGGGGCTGTGCAACTACTGTGTAGGATGAATATCCTGGTGCATTTTTTGTGTTCCTCGGCTGTTTGCTAACAGCCTGCTGTGTGACTGTTCCTGGGGTTTTTCAAATGACATGTTTCCCTCTCCCTGCTCTTTTGTCTTCATGTTTAGGCTATTGCAAATCAACCGTGGGCCCAGAAGTTGATGCTTGACAGTCCGGGGTTTGTGGAGTACGTCGTGGACAGGTCTGTGGAGCCTGACAAAGCTTCGAAGGATGCCAAATACGAACTGGTTAAGGCTCTTGTAAACTCTAAAACAATCGCGGAAATCTTTGGGAATCAGTATTACTTGAGGCTGAGGGCCTACTTGCGTGAAGGCCCTTATTATGTTAAGGCAGTTTCTACTACAGCCGTGGAAGGAGCAGAATAATCATTGATGTCTTGGTTCCCCTCCTTGCAAACCATGTTACTGAAATCGGTGTTAAGGTGTAAGGTGTAAAGACTCCTCGCACTGGAGTCTCCTCAGATTGTCTCTTTAAAGGGATGTGAAGGGCTTTGACTCTGTTTGACATGGGACAAGAGCAAATCAAAACCTGTAGGGCACAGCATAATTTCCCATAGAGTGTCACGGCAGAAGTTCTCTGTGCACTGTCGTGAGACAAAGGTAAGCTCTCTAGCAACTGCTGACTGTGTTTTAGTTTGCAGAAACCATTGGTGTTTGGTTAAACTGCTCTCAGGTTTCGAGTTCCTGTCGTGTTTTCTTAGTAGACCACAGTTCAATTAAAAAAAAAACCCAAAACCAAACACCAAACCACCTCGAGTTTTGTACCCTCAGATGCTGCCGTAGTTTCTCTGTCTCTTTTTTAAATTTTATTTTATAGCTGCCAAACTTGTCACTTGCGTGGAACATAGTGTTTCAGCCAGTCCTATGCTGCCAGAAACCCTGTGTTGGCAAGAATAAGCTTGTAATGTTCTGTCCACATGAGGGAGTACCAACTGGATTCTCTTCTGTTTTCAACTTTCTGGATGTCCAAGTCTTGCTTGAATAAATAATCCTAAATGTTGTTTACATTTTACGCTGAGGATGGAAAAAAGCTTTTTAGCCCTTTTGAAAACAAATGAATGCATGCTCTAGTGTGTGAAACCAAATTGGGAGCTTTGTCTCCCTTGTTGACCTGCGACTTTGTGTGGCAGCTCAGTTTACTTGCTCAAAAGGAGCATGAGCTATAGCACTACGAGTCTACTTCAGAACCAAATCTTAAATTGTTTACACTATTTTTTAACAGAGAGAATTTTTTAATTTTAAGTGTTATTTAAACAAAATGTATGGCTTTAGTTGCCTGAGTTAGAATAAAAGGAGTAGGAACATAAAGCTTTCATGTTTAAGGGCATGAACTGAATTAGGAGTATGGAAATGTAGTACCTTACAAAGTTGTAATCTTCTTTTGAAGATGGTCGACTGGCTGCAGGTGAGATGCAAGACTAGTTGGACACTCTAGTGACATGTCCTATGTCTTTGTCCATAGACAGAGACCACAATGTACTTTATACAAAAGGTTTATATTCTTTTTGTTGAGGACAAAAGAAACAAATCTGAGGAGTAGCTGGGGGGAGCATAAGAAAATACAAAATTACTACTTCTAGGCTTATTTTAGTAGTGTGTCAAGTCAGGTATATCTCTATGGAAAGCACGCGCCCTGTGTCCCTACTCTGCCAAGTGAAGCAGGATGACCTAGTCATGCTGTAACTCTTTCCTTGCTTGTAGTAGCTTTGAGCTGCAGCAGAGGTGATGGTATTGCCTGCCAAAAATTGCTGGCAAGGCATCCAAGTGGGCTCAGAGGAGCAGGGTAGTTGGGAAAGGTCCCTTGATGTGTAATGAGCTATCTGAATGCAGGTGATCTGCCTTGTTGCTTGTGATGTAATGTGTACAAAAGTTGTCATCCAGCATTATCCTGCTGCTAACGTTTTCATCCTCGATGTGCGTAATAAACATCTGCTAGTGAGAAATGCAGCACACGGTGTCTCGTTTGCGAACGGGGAAAGCACAGAAGCTTCTTGAATCCTGCATCCAGAAAAAACATGAAAGCACTGAAAAGGAAACAAAAAGGAGTGTAGAAGTCCTTAGTTTGCGCTTGTATTGGACAATTCAGCTTTGTTGTTTTAGGTGGCTTTGTGCGCTGGTAGCTCTGTATGGGCCGTATACTAAAATCCCAGTAAGAGAAATCCATATATAAACCTTTTCTGCAATTCATGACTCCCTTCCATGTGTGTTTTCAGCTGTTGCTTTTGAAGGCTACTCTGTGTGCTAAGTCTTTAGCATCTGCTTTGCATGGTACATTTGCCAAATACAATATTTTAGAATACACGGACATGCCAAACGAGGATTTTTTTTTTATATATGTACATATGCTTTATTTTGTTGAGCCTTGGGCTCAGCATTCCAGTTCACTGATCCAGTTCACACCCCTTATTATTCGCATGTGGTTCCCTACCATCCTGTCTGTTGCCATATGGTTTACATGTTGCTGCTGGTGTATCTTGCTTACAATGGAAAAATTTAAGCATGTTGTCCCTGTCCTGCCTCCTGTAAAGTAACACATGGAGATAATTGAGGAAAAAACACAAATGGAATGATGGTGAATAAGCATTAAGATAACATGCTAAACTTGATGAACTTGGGTTGAAAAAAAAAAAGAACACAAACAAAAAAAAAAAAAAAACAAACTAAAACTTATAACTTGACCCTGGTTTACAAACAGCATAACTTGGTAGAATTAAAGATCCTTTGGAGAAGGATCCTGAAGAATTGTTGATCCTTTGGAGCACACCTTCGATTCCTTCCGTCGCAACGGGAAGAGGAGATGGTGCCCTCAAAGGCACACGTGGATGTCTGTTCCCATGTGTGTCCATCACAGATGTAGAACAAATGTGTCCATCTCGTCTTTGCTGCTGAAAGAGCTGAAATGGAAGAGTTAATGTGGAGGAGGTAGGCATGGGTGGGGTTGTGCTTGGTGGCTGGTTCCTAATTTGGGAATAAAGTTGGTGTTACCAGCTGCTGGGGAATTTGTTCTGGCTTTGCTGCTGCTGCTGTTCTCCAGCACAACGTTACGGTGTTGAGCTGCTTGTGTCAGTGCTGCTCTGACACCAAGGCTGCCAGAAACACAAGGTTCTTTAACAGGTAAGTTCGATTTCTTGCCTAGAATCCCCCCAGGCTGTTTACTGAAGCAATTCCCATGGCAGTTGGATGTCTGTTCCCGCTCCAAGCCGTTCGAGTTTCCCTGGTGCTGTGAAACAGGCTGCTCAGAAGTAGCTCCCTTTTGTGGATGGAAAGGTTCCCCTTTGTTACAAAATACTTCAGAATTAGGTGATGCCTCAGATAAAAAATGCAGGAGGAGTTATGGCATAAGGTAGAGGACTTCAAAAGTCTGGAAAACAGTGGATATAGACAAAGCTTCCTGGAGTACTTTTTGTTTTTTTTTTTTTTTTTACATGCATGCATGCACTTGTAGGTACTTAAATAGTTAAGAGTACATCCAGTTCTCTTGCAGAAACACTATAGAGAGAACTCATTTGCTGTTGAAGGGAAGAGGGTTAACTTTGAGAGGAAATAGTTACTGAATGTTAACAGGATAAAGCAGCTGCTAAAAGAAAATTCAGACTTTCTTCGCAAACGTTAAATCTTAATTGACGAAATGAAGAACCTCGTTTTTAATTCTCTCTACATCAAACTGTTTGAACTTATCAATGTAGGTCAAAACCTTGCAGGACACCAGACTGTAGTAAGTCTCCAGTAACGAGCAATCTTTTCCATCGCTTGTTTCTTCCCAGTCTTTAAATAACTCGTCCTCTTCCATGTTGGAAGAGGTGAAAATGAATTTATAGCAGCATCGATTGTAGCTGATGTGCTTCTGCCCAGAAAATCGAGAGCTGTGAAAGGGAGTGATGCCAGCTTTTTTAGCACAGATTCCAATGAAGACATCGGGGGGCACCGAAACTGGCACCTCCTTGGCGGCCACGTACACCTTCCGAGCGACGTCCTGGGACATGACGAAAGCGCTCCCGTCACAGTAATCTGGGTAAAACTCTTCTGAGTATTGATGGATGGAAACAAAGCCAGGGCTTTCGCGGTCCCTGTCGGGCACTCCTTGATGAATGACCCTCCCAATGTAGATGTCCTCTAGTTGTGTTAAGCTAAGCAAGTATCCAGCCAGACCTGGAATACCGACAAACATGTCTTCATCTGTTTTAAGAATATACCTTGCCCGGGGACAGAAAGTCACTGTCCACTCCACGATCATCAGCATCTTCTGTGTCTGCGTCTTGGGAGAATCAATGAAACTGCCCTCGATAATGTCTCCATGCTTTTGAGACTCTTCATTGATCTCCAGCTGGGTGGTTGCTGAAGCTGGCTTTCCTAAAGCAAACAGAGTAAGGACAGCATAACCTCTGGCGTCTGTCACGTTGCCCCACGTCTGCCTGATCACGTTGCGCCTTGTCCTGTTTTCTGGGCTGCTGCAGACAAGAACGAGCAAAAATATCTCTTGGTCAGAGCATTTTGCTGCGCCGCTGACAGGGTAGGAGAGATTGGCCTTTAGAAGATCCATATCTAGCTTCCTGGCCCTCTCCCTGATTTCCAGAGTCTTTGCATCAGTGTAAGAAAGAGGTAACGACCTCAGGAAGTATTCCTCTAGTAAATCTGCTCCAAAAAGCAGCACGTGGAAAAGCAAGACATTAAAGAGAATGAAGCACCACTGGTGAGTCCGGAGCCTGCAGAGGGTCAGCTGGGGAAGAGAAGACACAGACACTGAATTCCCTTGCTACTAGAACAGAAAGGCTTTCCTTCCTTTTCTGATGTATTCATGCAAAACGGAATCACGACTTTTAGACCATGGTCTTTGTGTTATTAGCACAAGGCTTTTCTCCTGCAGACCAAGCAACCCTGCTGCTTGTGGCACAGCGAGATGCCAAGCTGAGAAGGGCACTACCACACCGTAGTTTAGAAGGCTCCTTTGTGTGCATCCATACATGGAAATACTGAGGAATAACTCACTATTAATATTTTCTGACCGTTTTTAAGCTGTTACTGAAGGCCTGAGAATGCTACTGAGGACCTGTAACGTTAATGTGTGTCCTCAAAGGAGAGCCTTTGGTTCTTGGCCCGACAACACCTTGTGAAAGCTGGCAGGGTAAGAAGCCAAAGGGAAAGCTGTTATCCCGCTGTCCCAGAGGGAACAGCCTCATGCTGTGCCCCAACACTTACCTGCATGGTGGTGGGAGCTCTCCCTGCAGCGGGGTCTGTCTGCGGTGGAGGCAATTTCTCCCCGGCAGAGCCTCACGGGGCAGCGTCTGGATCTGGGGCTGCGGGATCGAGTTACTGCCCAACACCCGGAGATGGCGGCTTCCACCTGGAAAGGTGATCCCAGGGACTGATCGTGTTGCAGCTGCACAAAACACAAAGCAAGCAAAACTCCAGCCTTTCCCTTTGATAATTTCTGAGACTCGGGGTTGAGTCTCTGAGAAATGAAGAAACGAAGCAGCCGCTGGGGCTAACTGGGTACGTGGGTCCCCGGTACCGCGCGGAGCTGTGTGAGGTCTGTCCGTTTGGGGTTTTTACAGCTCTGCCATTCCGGTGTTGGTTGCCCTGTCCAGTGAGCGCTCTGCGTCTCCTGAGATGGAGATTAGGTGTGTGAACTTGTGGGTTTGCCTTGTGTGAGATCCCCGTGGGCATGGGGACACCCCTGGCTGTGGGTGCTGGGCCAGGCTGGCCGTAGCACACGGAGTGGGCTGAGGGGAGCAAAGAGGCTCTCCCGGTGCTGGGTCATGGCTGCGGGAGCTGTGGCCCCGCTCCAGGGAAGGTGCCTCCATTGCTCCTGGAGCTGAAGAAGCACATGGCATCGTCTAGTACCAGGTGTTTCCAAAGGGCCCCTCGCAGCAAGGCACAAAGAAGGGGCTGTGCGCGGGGGGCTGCGGTGTTCAGCAGCCAGGAGGCTGGTGTGTCCCCCAACTCTTGCCCCTCCAGCATCCATTTGCTGAAGTGGGGATGTTGGATGGTCTTTCTGTCCACATAACGTTGTTCTGTGGTTTTAAATGACCACATGGATTCACGCTGTCGTGGTGGTTGCACGTCCTGGTGAAGAGCTGCGGTGATCCACCCCGGACAGGCTCCTGCCTTCGGCGGTGGCCTCGGCTGTGCCGTTGGCTCCACGTGTTGATGTTGGCACAGCTCCGGGCTGCGCTGGGGCTGACGGGGCCAGGAGCCGCAGGGGGCTGGAAGTGCTGGAGGGGGAAGTGCCAAAGACACCATGAGCAGGATGGAGGTGTCAGCAGGGGAAAGGGTTGGCTTTGGCAGCAGGTCCACAAGCTGTGGGGCCTGTAGAGCACCGAGGGGGGGAGAGGGGCTTGTAGGTCCCCAGCAGCCCCCGAGGAGGGACGGGGGGGGTGGACGGCAGGACTGATGCTGGTTGAGCAAATTGTTGCAGGAGGTGTCAGCCTTCAGCAGTACAAGTGCGGGAACTCCAGCCTCTGTGAGAACAGAGATCATGATTTGTTTTTTTTATTTTGAAAAGATTTTTTTGTAGGTAAAGGTGCATTGCTGTTTCTGCACCCTTGGGTGACAGAGCACAAGAGGATGCAGTGTTGCTGCGGTTTGCCTTAGCCATGCGACTTGCGAGGGCTCGGGCGTGATGCTCTGACCGTTGCAATCCTCCCTGAAGCATCCTTTGGGGACCCGGCATCAGCCTAGCGTCCTAGGGAGATGGAGGAGAGTTTTGAGTTCTGGCTTGGGGGTGATCAAGGGTTAATCCCCCAGCTCTGACTGGGCCCCTCGCCTCTCCCAGCACCGGCCTCTGGGTCTGGGCAGTTGTGGGGAGATTGTTCCTGCAGTGCTCAGAAATCCTCATTGCTGTAGGAAGTGGCTGGAATTACAGAAGAAACCAGGTCCCCAGAACATGGACACAGCTTGGACGTGCCTCATCCCCCCAAAAAGATGGCCCAAACACACAAGTGCGTGTGTCCCAACGTGGACCTGGGCTTTAGGCTCTCCCAAAAACTGGAAAAACTCCTTTCATGGGGCTTGTGAGTCAGCTGGGCTACAGCTTCATCTGGGTCAGCCTCACAATCGTCGTAATCCTCGCAGAGATTGTGCCGAGAGGGGTGGCAAGCCGTCAGCATGGGAAGTGTCAGTTAAATGTGTTCTCTGAAATAAAAAGCTAATAAGGAAATATTTTTCATGTACCATAATACAGCACTATAGCCCCAGATACCCGTTCTGGGAAAAAATTCCTCCTTTGAAGATGCTCTGTCTCCAGCGAAACCGTTTAATAAGCAAACAAATACTAGCATTTGAAACCGCTTCCATTAAAAATATTGGCTTTCCCGATCGTGCCTTTTTAGAATAATAATAAAACCCACATGTGTGTCATCCCTGTTGCAGTTACGCGCAGCGTGGTGCTTGCAGTACTTCTGAAGTCATTTCTTTAGCACTGCTTCGTGGTGGCAGCAGGGACTTCAAACGGTCGCCGATATCGCGTCTATACGACCAACGCCATCCAGCCGGGGCGCGGGCGGCTCCTGGACGTGGGGTTTTCTTTATCCAAAGAGCCTGGCTGAGTCCTGCCAGGGAAAGCTGAGGAGGAGTAGATGTGAAATGACTGCTGAAGGGTCAAATGAGTGACCTGGAGGGCCACGAACCCTCAGCTTTGGGGGGTTTGCCTGGGGCCATCCCTCCATCGCCTTTAGAAACCCAGGCTTCAGGCACAGCAGATTGTGTGTGACCTTATTTCGCTTTTCAGATGAGTAAAGTCAAACATGTTCCGGGGAAAACCTCACTCCCAGTGAGATCCAAGAGTTTCCAGAGTGAATTCAGCATCCTCCAGAGTGGCTGAGGTCAGGTCAGTCTGGGGAAAGGAGAGTTGTTCCTACAGCTTCACTTAAACTTAAAATCTTGTGGGTGTAACTTAGGGAAACAACTGGGAAAGCAGGTTTTCCTGAGCCATGGGGCTATAATTTGCTTTATGTGAGATGTTTTCACATTCTCCTTAAATTTTATGTCCAGGCAAACCTCACAGTGGGAGCAGGGATGTACCAACAACGCTGTAGACAGCTGGACCTACCATATGAACAGTGAGTGTCCAGACTGAAGGACGTTTGGAGTTTGGGTTTGGGGTTTTGGAGAGGACAGGGCCCTGAACTCCCATGATGTCCCGAGATAAAAGCAGAGATGCCCATGGGGTGGTGGGAGATGCTGTTGAGCAGGGCAAGCCCGGGGTGGGCAGCTGTGGTGCAACATGCTGCAGGGTGGCAGCTGTACCCACAGCTTCTTAAAATGTCTCTGAAAAAGTTTCCTGGCTCTATCCCAGTGCTGTGAACATTTGGAAGGGGGGAGCAGAGCCTGGCTTGTTTCAGTTGTGCTGGACTCTGCTTCATGAAAACGTGAAGGCTTTAGACGGTGCACTGATCTTAGGCAATGATGCAGGTGAGGATGGGTAGATGGTGTTTGTTGGGGAAAACCAGTGAAAATTGTTTTTTCCAGTATAAATTTGCTCCAATACAACAGCCCGAGCTCTGCCTGCTCCAGGTGTCTGTGCGGTTGCTCTGTGCCGTGCGTTATCCATCCCGGCAGGGTGAACACCCCTCTCCATCCCCACCATGGTCCCCCGGCTCCCAGATTCTTCCCAAAAGCCGGGTTGATTCCTACAGGCAGGTTTCCACATGGCTCAGCTGCTCCTGCTCCAGGGACGTGCCAGACCCCATCTGTGGACCCTGCCTGTAGGCAGGTGGTTTTTTTTCGCACAACAGCCTCTTTCCACGAGGCATTCCCTGCGTCCTCGTGTGGCCCCTTGTCTTATTTTAAGGGTTGGAGATGACCCCTGCACAGAGCATCCTCCGGCAGCCCCACCAGGCCCCAGCTGGGATGCTCCCGGGAGCACGGAGCACCTTCCCCACGTTTCGGACCCTGCCCAAAGGGTCCCTCTGTTTACCACCCGCCTTTTGCAGCGTTTCACCAGAGCAGAGACCCGATAGCGCGAGGGGATGGGAAGGGACTTGTCTGGTTTTTAATAACAGCATCAGTTGCAATAAATAGAGACAATTGTTTTGGTCTTAGTCACCTAATAGCGATGTTTTTGCTTTAAAGACATGATTCAGCTCTTGCAGGCAGCTCTTCACCTGAAGTTCTCCATGAGGCTTGGGAGGCAATGGCAGAGGCTTTGTAAGAGTTGCACAGTGCGTGTTTCGTTTGGGTTTTGATGTTTTACATCCCTTCAGGTGTTAAACATAAGCAGAAAACTTGAAAACAAGCTGACAAACTGGGGTGCTGACACATGAGACACACAGATTAACCGCTCCTGGTACCCAAATAAGCATTTCTTTTCTTCCTGTGTAACGGCTCGGCTGACAAGGTTAAAACCATGTTTTTGTAGCCAAGCTCCTAGCATTCATTTTTCCTTTGCATACGTCAGTCTCGGAGTTACAGAGCTCAATCTTTTTGTATGGGTGTGTTTGATTATTACTTCTTCTTGAGTTTAACGACAGCTTTGACAACTAGCTACTGCTAGATTTCTTGATAAAAGCAGCTTAAACCCTCTGTGCATTCTGCAAGTGCTGCGTTCCGCCCCAGAAATACCGAGCTAGATGTGAGCTGAAAGGGGAGAGCATGAGCTTGTGAAAAATGTCGAGTTACGAGGCCACAGGGCCCCAGCCCTCGGGTCAAGCTGGTTCCCAAGAGGTGGTTCTTGCCCTTTTGTTCCCTGAAGTTAGACACAGGCTGTATTTGTGCCTGGCAAATCCAGATCTCATGTGAAATTCATTTGACACGTGCAGCATCCGAAGTGTTTGAGCCTTGAGTTAAGCTCCACTTTCACTAAATTCAGTCCATGCTCTGACAATATTTGCCATGGGCAGCAGATTGGGCGTTGCTGTGCCTGACCCCACAGCTGCTCTGTAGCTGCAGTGATGCCAGGCAGCAGGCTGGGGCGTTCCTTCTGCCTGGGGAACTCTTGCCCTGGGGTTGGTGGGCGTGCACATCTGTCTGAGTGCCATGGACCCAAAAATGCAAACCTTGCCCAAGGTCGTGGAGGGAAACGGGAGCTGAGGGCAGGTCCTGGGGCTCGTGTGATGCCCCAGCCATGCCCAAGGCTCCTGCTGGCAGGGTCATCCCCCATCGCCCTGCTGGCAGGGAATTATCAGGGAGCTCAGGCAGGACAAGGACACCCCCCGACGCAAATCCTCACTTGACTCCGGAGCACCACGGCGTGCTGGGCTTGGGTGACGTGTTCCTCAGGAGATGACTTTCTCTCCCTCTTGCCTCTGACTCATCCACACCATTGTCTCTCACAGATTTATTTATTGCTCTCCCAGACACAGAAACAGCAGAGTTGAGTCTCTTCTCTCTGTGCCAGGCCCCTCCTTGGGCAGCTGGGGCCTTGATCTGCTGGGGGCAGCTGTGCCTTCCCCCATGCTCGGCCCTTGGCGGGTCGCAGAGTTGGGGTTTGCCTCTCCTGGGAGCCCCATGCTGCTCCCCGAGCCTGGCTCTGCTTTGGAGAACTCCTGTGCATGCACGTGCAGTCCGAGGCCGTGCAAGTGGCACTTGGTGGCCCTGGATGGCTCCATTCCTGGTGCTGCACACTCCCTGCCCAGGTGGGACACAGCCCCTCGGCCCATGTGCTCACTTGCTCCAGGATGTGGAGGAGAATGCCGGGATGCTGGAGGGGGTCCCAGCAGAGCCGCGGGGGCTGAGGGAGTTGAGAGGTGTTGGTAAGACCAAGAGGCACAGTGTTGCAGTAGTTCCATGAAATCCTGGTTAATGTGACTTTTGTTAATAAGACGACTGTCGGGAAACGAGGACTTGTAGCATCGATGGCGTTTTGGTGAGCGTTGCAGCCGAAGGTGGGGAAGACCCGCTCAGCCAGACCTGTGCCCCCGAGATGCTGAATGGTGCCTTTGCTGAGAGCGTTGCCCTGCTTTCCTTCATCCCTGCCTTCCCCCTCCCTGCCTTCCCCCTCCCTGCCTTCCCCCTCCCTGCCTTCCCCCTCCCTGCCTTCCCCCCTCCTGCCTTCCCCCCGTGGCTTTGGGAGCCTGGGGCAGGTACACACAGCACCCTGTGGCATCCAAGGGGCTGAGGAGGGGTTGAACACCTGCAATATATTAATGATTGAAGCTGATAAATCACAGCATCTAGGATGTCCCAAGGCAGTGCTAGCTGGGACCTGAGAGATCTACAAGAATTTCCAAAGAGAAGTGCATGTTACTGGTATTGATCTCGGAAGGGCAGGGGCAGAGGGGAAGGGCAGCATCTCTGGTCAGTGCTCAAATGAGCAGGTGGAAAGGGGAGAGTGTGGTGAGAGCCCCCAAAATTACCCAAAGGCCAGAGAAAATGCCCTGGGGAGGAGGGAGAGCGCTCAGCCTGCCTCGCTTTTCATGACGAAAAGGAAGAGGTGTTCTGTTGCAGCATGTTTTCACAGGAGAAAAGGCAGGAGAAAAGCAGAGTGGATGTGGTGGGAAGAGGCAGCTGTGCTGCGGCTGGGAACCACAGGCAGACGAGTCCTCGTTAGGAGGAGGGGATGCGGCTGACTAACGAGTGAGGCGGCGCGTGGGGAAGCCACGGCAAGTAAGTACCGAGGGAGGGAGATGCGGTGATCCCAGCACCCACAAATGCCTCCCTGGAGGTCAGACTGTGCCAGGACTGGCCGGGGTGTGATGCCACTGCCTCCATGTGCCAGGGAAGGGATGAGAGGACCGGATCAGCCCCTCCAGGCTCCGCACAGCCAGTTACCCTCTGACAGGGAGAGAGTGAAATGGTCTTGACCAGCACCGTGAGGGAGTAGAAATCCAACACGGACCCTGGCCTGGTTGTCCACCTTTCCCGAAGGCGCCCAGCTCCCAAACACCTCCAACCACCTGGGGCTCCTACCTGGAGTTTAGGACAAAACCGGACTGCGCTCTGCCAAAGGGCAGAGGAAGAACAAGTGAGCTCAAACCAGGGGCCGACACTGCTGCCCCGATGGTCAATGCCAGAGCGTGACTAACCCCCATCCCTGGTCCTTCTGTTTCACAGTTCACACTATGCCCTGAAACGCTCTCTGGAGTTAAGTAATAGCAGGGCAAGAAAAAAATAACCAGTGGGGAAGGAAGGAAAATATTTTTCTTTTTATTCTGTTAACTACAGGTTGTAAAGTGGTTTGTCACAGAGGATCCTCTTGTACCTGTTTGTCAGGAGAGGACGCGAAGGCTGCAAGTCCAGCGTGGCTGATCCGTGCTGGAGCTGGGAGCCGTGCCCAGGCAGGGGCTCTCCTTTCGCAGGTAGGATCCCAGCAAATGCCATCACTGGGACAGCTTGTCCCTGTGCCCAGCGGCTGGGTCTCTGCCTCAGCATCCCCCCTGCTCCGTGGCAGGACTGGGGAGGCACCAGCACCCTTCCATGGTGGGTCCATCGCCGCTGGCAGCACCAGGGCGGCGGGGGGTGGGACCAGGCTGACCTCGCTGCTCAAGCTGCAGCATTTGGATGGGGATGTTCTCTTCTTCTGGCTCTTTCTCTTTCATTTTTCATTTCTCTTTCTCACTGTCCCCACCCCCACCATAACTGTTTTAACTAATTCCTCCTCCACGCCTGTGTTATCACCCGGCATGTCAATACGCTGCTGTGCCACCCACCCCTCTCCTCACAGAGCTGCACGTTAACATTTTGCACCCGATAATGTGAGGCAATTAGTGAATGAAGAATAACTTTCCTGCTTGAAAGCATGACGGGTCGGGAAGCATCACACGGATGGGTTGCACGGGGAGTATTAATTGCCTTTCTCTCAAATGACTCCTGGTGTAGGAGAGTCCATATGGAGAGAGAGGAGGAGGAAGAGACGCTGCGGGAGAAACAAAGTCTCCGGTCCTAGAGAGAAGCGTAAACCCCAGCACATCTGAGTGGGCACCTTCCTCTGGAGCTGGAGGCTGCGGCAGCCAACGGGCACCATGTGCTGATGCATCACACAAGGGCCAGGGCTCCCGGGAGCAGCGGCTGGGGACTGTGGGTGAGAAACCATTGCTGTGGAAGCAGTGAGCTCCTGGCCCGGATGGCATCACCCTCCCCTGGGGTCTGACTGAAGTGAGCTTTGGTGTTTTGGGTGACGGAGGTGACAGGGGGCTGCCTGGCCACTGTGTTGCTGTGGGAGTGATTCCTTCGTAATAACTGGTTCTTGTTGGGGATCTCTGCTCACCTGCGCAGCCCTGGGACCCCAGAGATTGGCACCACGGTTGACTCCCCTGCACTGGTGCAACAGTGTGGTCTCTACAAGAGCTAAAAAAAGAAGTGAAAAAGGAGAGGAGCGTGCCAGAGCTGGGCAGAACTGTCCCCCCGGGGCTCTGCTGCCCCGCGGGCTGCATGGCCGCCCCTGCTGCGGGGCCGGCTTGCTCCCCTCCGTGGCCCTGGGCCAGCATGGGTTGTGGGTGCACAGCAGGAGCCTGTGAGCAGTGGTTTGCATCCAGCGCCTGGAGCGGGGACGCGGCTTTGGGGCGCTTTTGTCTTGGCCACATTATCACGGATGGCACCTCCTGACTCCTGGCATGGGGCATCCATGGCACTGAACTTTGAGGGAAGAGAAGGCATCTTGGATTCCATCCCATTAACCCTTTCCTGGAGGTGGCTGGCTCGTTTCCAGGCTGCCCCTGCCCTCCCCGGGGTGGGGGTGTGCCCGCAGCGGGGCCCTGTTATTGCAGCAGGGCCCCCCTGGAAGATCAACGCTCCGTGGCCCGGGCGCGCAGCACGGCACAGGAATTGCCGGCCTGTTTGCTTTCGGCACAACCCTGAGGCGCAGCAGCGCTCAACACAAATATTTATAGGCCTGGCAGAAAATAACATAAATAAATACAAAATTAAAAAAAAAAAAAAAAGAATTAATTAAAAAGGGAAAAAAAAAGAAGCCAAGTGCCCCCTCAGGGGAGGCGTGCGGGGAGGGCGACAGGGACGTTCCCGGGGCACCCGGTGCAGTGCCAGGGGTGGGCGCATCGACGGGTGCCCGCAGCCCGGGCGGGGCGGGGGGCGCGGGGCGGGGGGCGGCGGCAGGTGCCGGCGCGGGCGGCAGGGGGCGCCGTGGTGCAGCGGCGGGGCCGGGGGGGGCCCGGCCGGGCCCCGGTGGCGGCGGAGGGAGCAGCGAGGTGGCGGCTCCGGCCCCGCCGCTCCGCGCCATGGGCTTCCTCGGCGGGCAGCGCCGCAGGGGCCAGCGGGAGGTGGGCAGCGGGGCCGCCGCGGCGCCGCTCCGCCGGTGCGCGTAGGGCAGGACCCCCGCCCCCGCGCCGCCCCCGCCCGGTGCATCACCACCGCCCGCCCCCGCCGCCCCGTGCACCGCAACTTTCCGGCACCTGTTGCTGCCCGCGCCCCGCCGGGCTCGCCCCCGGCATGCGGAGCGCCCGGCCGGCCCGCGGGCTGCTGCGGCGGCGGCGGGGCGAGCCGTGATGGGCGGCCGGGAGCGGGAGCGGGACGGCGGCGGTGGCTCTGCCCGCGGCCGGCAGCCCCCGGCCGGCGCCTTCGGCAGCGCGGGGCGCCCATGCTCTGCTCCGCCTCGCCTCTCCGGGCACCCGCGCCGCTTCGCCGATGCCTTTCTCGGGCGAGGAGCGGAGCCTGCAGGGGATCTACAAGCCGGCGGGGCCGGCGGAGGGCAGGGCGGCCGGCGGGGCGGCCGTCTGTACCGAGTGCTACACCAACCGCTCCTTCGTCTACGACGATGGCAGCGCCCACAGGTACCCGGCGGCGGGACGCGGCGGGGGGACGGGGGCTGCGGGCGGGGGTCAGTCCGAGGGGGTCGGGATTGGGGGGGTCGGTGGGAGGGTGGGGGGGCTGTCCCCGGGGACTGCCTGTGCCGCCGTCGCTGGGAGCCGGGGGGGAGCAGAGCCGAGGGGAGCCCCTTCCCTCCCCGACGGCCGCGCCCAAAGGGGCCACGCCGCCACTGGGACCCCGGGGGGAAGCCGTGCCCCCCCTGCCGGGCCCCTCTCCCCGCCATTCCCACCGCCCTTCCCATGGAAGAAAGTTTCCACAACACTTCCAGGCCTGGCTGGGGTCCCCCCCCGCGACGCCCCTCATAGCAGCATCCCCTTGGGAGCGGGGTGGTGGGAGGATGGAAATGCCTGAGCAGGGGCTGCTCAAGAGATCCCCGAGCTCTTTGTTCCCAGCCATGGAAGAGGGGTCGATGCTGCCCCTCCGCCGTGGCTGGCACGGACTGAGGCTATGCTCCGCGGCGTGTGGGTCAGGTAGTGCTTTAGAGCTGGGTTGGCTGCGCCCTGAAGGGACCCCAAAGCCAGAGGACTAAAATGAACGTGGGCAAAAAGGCTACATTTCCCTGGGAGCCCACGCTCCAGCTTTAGGCCGCTTTTATGTCAAAGTTATAATGCCCAGTATGAGGGAGGGGCTGCGGTGTAGAAGTGAAGAGCTACTCAGAGGGGATCGCAGGGACCTGATGCCACTGGCCTCTGTGCCCGGGCAGCAGCAGACCTGTCTCACAAGGGGCTGAGTGCTTGTTGCTGAAGTATCCCAGCTTTTCCTGATGGCTCCTTTATGTTATCATTGATCTGACTATATTTGCTAGTGTGGCTCTTCAGACTGTCACGCTCATCAAATGTCAGCTGAAATGAGCAAACGAAGCGTATGTGTCGATTCATTCTTGGCAGATAAGGACCTTGGCCGGGTTTGTGCCCTGGGCTGGTCACCTGGGGTTTTCTATGTTGACATCTGTTCACTATCATTTAGGGACACCATCTTTTATTCCTAAAAGCCTGGATAGAAAAAGAAGGAACAGCCTGTTTAGTGAAGTCTCTAACTTTCAGTACGTTGCCACTGACTGGGTAATTGGTAAAATCCTTGAATATTCGTGTTTGTGATGAAGTCCCTGACCATTTCCCCCACTGCCCTCTCTGTCAGAGGCACGATGTCCACTGCGTCCAAGGCACTGTGGTGCCTCAGGAACCAGGACCATCTGACTCCTGAGAACACGGTTTGGTTGCCTTGGGCATGCCAGGGGAGCTGTGAAGCCACAGTGCCTTCACCCAACCCAATTTCCTCATCTTGCAGCTGTACTTGGTGTGTTTGCAGAAATGATGTCCTTGAGGAGGTTATCAAATGTGTCTGGTGCGGGGGGAGATCAGAGATCAGGCTGGAGACGGCAGCCTGCGGTGGGTTCGGACTCCAGCGTCATGGGAGAGTGATGAGCTGCTCGGCTCAGACAGCAGCTATTGCTCCTTGTTACTTGCACTGCAGTACTGCTCGGGGTCAGTTATCCTCATCTAACGCACAACAACAAAATCCTTGTCCAAAGGTCTTCTCCTCTGTCTCTTTCAATCTGAATAGAGCTTTGTTTTCTAATTATTATTACACAGCTCAATGTGTTTCTAACCCCCTCTGGCTCTGGAGAGGTTGAAATGCCGTTGCTTTCTGTGCCTTGTCTTGCCTGCGCCTGCGTTCAGCCCCTTTGCTGCCCTTCCAGAGATATTGGACAAGCTGGTTGGAGCCCTCAGGACTCGGCAGCTTTGCTCCTAGCTGCCTGTTTCCCCAGCACGGAGCAGCCTGCGTCTCTAATGTAGTTTTTTCAGTGCTGTTCAGCTGAAGAAGCAGAAAACGGTTGTTGTGAACAGGCTAAAGAGAAAAGAGCAGGAGGAGGCCGAGCAATAAGCACCGTCTCCCCCATTAGATGACCGCAGGGGCCCACTGGCTAATCTACTGTTTGGTTTCCTCTTCCGCAGCTTGGACTGGGGGTGCACATCCCCTTTCAGTGGATGATCGTCCACGTTTAACAACCTGCTGGCACTCAGCCAGTGCCTGCTACAAGAGTTTCTTCCTCATCTCCTGTGGTTTTACCTTTGTTTGGATGGCAGGACCATGAAGGCAGCGCCCTGCCCGTGTCTGACGTGGGGTTTGTGTCTGATGGGTGCGCCGTCCCCGGGGAGACCAGGGCTGGGGAGTCCTGCACAGACTCCTGGGCTTGGCTCTGCTCCGTGCTTCCAGGCATACACCCGTAGCTGTCGGTGTGATGGCAGACAAGGAGACCCGTCACCAGAGGTGTGTGTGAAGGATGTGAGAGCCAGGATATGTCTGAGAAGCAAAGGTGTGTTACACGTTCCATGTACCTTCTGCCGAGCGTTCGAGGGTACCACGGCTGGGCTGGCCCTGTTAACATAAATGGAAGCCTCCATTATCCCCTTGCTTAGCAAATCTAGATGGCTTAAAAGCTGTTGAAGAGAAATTCCATCTTCTCAGTTGCCTGAGTGTGGAGCCGTGGGTGTAAATGCCCGTGTGCTTTCTCCTGGCCCTCTTTAAAAGGGGACAACTGTCCTGAAAGTCCCTTCCAGTCAGAAAGCAAGGAGTTAACGGTAAAAGCACTTGAAATTATATTTGGAGAGCAAATACACATTTCTGTCACCCAGAGGGTACGAACAGCCTAAATTTTACTTTCCTACCTCGTGGGAAATCTGGGTAAATGTTTGTACAAGGAGCTAGTCCGTCATTTAGGGGAATACAGGATTTCCTCGGGCGAGCAGCTCTGCTTCCCCTGCCGTGCCCATGTAAGGGCACTCCGGGAAGACGCAGTGATGGATGAGCGGCCATATGGAAGGACTCACGCAAAAATATCCTGCGCAAGTAAGGGGGCCTGGGCGAGAAGCAGGGACGTGCAAGAGGAGACTTGGTTTTTCCATCCACTATCTCCTGCTGCTATGGCTTGTTTGGGAAGAAAAAGGTGAAAGAAGACGACACGCTCGAGGACACCTGGGAAAGCTGTTTAGGAAGGTCACGTCTTCGCATTAGACGTATGTGACTTTTCTCATATCTGCTTTTAATGTCTCTTACGGGAGGTCTGTCTGGCTGCTAGACTGCACCGCTCTGCGTAGGTTCAGTGCTGCTGTTTATACCTGGAGCAAACAGTAGATGCCCTGTGCCAAACGGGGCGGGTTTGGGTACCCTGCGATGGGTTTGGCAGCAGGATGTGGGGGGAAGGTGGGTCCCAGCTGGAGCAGCTGCTCCACTGCAGGTGCTTGAGAAGCTGAGGTTTGGGGCTGGAAAGTAGTGGCCAGAGAGACCTGGGGGCACTGCTGGCATGGCAGTTCTGGATATGCGGACGGAGTGCCTGCTGGAGAGGGCTTGGCGTGATGGGGGCTGTGCTATGGTGAGGTCTGTCCTCAGTCCCACCTGACTGGGCAGCCAGGACAGATTGTAATTTCTGGCCCTGGAAATCACAGCAAGATTGGGAGCAGTGGCAGGAAGGTAGAAAATACCCGCAGGCACCTTCTGCTGCTCTGGTCAAAGCCTCTGTGTGAGCCCAAAGCCAGACGTTTGCCTGCTGTCCTGGCTGAACCCGAGGTGGTCGGTGGGTTCCCAGGACTGTGTCTCTAGGAGAGAGCCTGGGAAAGTTGATCTGAATCCAGGAAGGATATGAATGGGGAAAAAAAAAAAAAAGAAAAAAGCATTGATTAAACCAGATTCTTGCTCAGCGTGAACACTCTCGTCCAGACTCAGGTTGACTCTCCCATGGCCTCTCCTGCTGCACTTCGAGTGCATCAGACGAGCTGTCTCAGTTCAGCACAAGGATGGTCCCTGCAGCTGAGAGCTGCTTGTCATCTCTGAAGTCTTCCATTTTCTGGAAGTGAATGGGAAGATAATTCTTTGGCAGAGCTCGCACTGAACCAGACTCTGTAGCTAATTAATAACCAGTTCCTCGAGGCAAGATTACCAGCTTAGACATTTATCAGCTTCCAAAAAGTCAGCCTAGTGGATTGCAACAACTGTTGCTCCAGCTGCCCGTGGGGATCCTGGCCTCGTTGTTCCAGGAGAAATTGCAATAGGGAGCCATAAAACTACAGGGCCAAACAGCCTGTGTTTTCAGAGTGTTTGTGTAGCAGAGATAAGACGGAGCTCAGCTCTTGTTTTCCTCAGCTGATGAGGAAAGGGAACCATGCTGCTCTGGCAGGAGTCTGAAATCCGGGGCTCGACAGGGCTGTCAGCAGGTGATGCTGCAGAAACCGCTGCAGGAGAGCGCCCGCCAGCACACCTGGGTCAGTGGGAAGAGGTTTTGGGCCCCCCCTGCTATTGCATTTAACGAAGGACCCCCCAACATGCTGAACGTCCGCCTTAGAAACTGCCTTTGGGTTCTGGCATGGCTGCGTGTTGCCCTTCGCTGGAGAGCAGCAAAGTAGGTCATTGCCTGTGCTCAAGGCTCTTTCTGCTCTGCAAAAATATTTACAGCATCTATTTGAATCCTCCCAATTCTCCATCAGCGACCTGTTCCTGACCTCCACGCCTGGTTCCCAAGTGCTGCACACAATTTGTTTTGGAGCCTGTTAGCGTTTCTTTTGCATCCATGCCAAACCAGGCTGGAGCGTGGAACATCTCATTCATCCTTCTCATGAATAAAAACAGGCAAAGAGCCATAGTAGGTCTGAGCACAGGTGCCTCTGGCCTCGTGTCCTTTGGCAGTGGCCAGGGACAGGGCCAGGGGCAGAGCAGCCCCTCCTGGGCTGAACTGCAGCCTGTCAAATCGGGATCCTGAGCTGGAGGTTGTACCCAGCAGTTGAGCTTCCAAGATGTGGATGGAGGCCTCCTCTGGGGTTTGCCCAGTCCTTCTTGAACCTGTTGGTACTTTCTGCCTCCGCGAGAGGATGTGACTTCTCTGATTCAGCTGCTCTGTGAGAAAACACGCTGCTTTTCCTTTGAGTTCCTGCAGCTCTTGTGATGCGCTTGCCCGCTGGTCATCTGCTCTGATGTCACCTGCCTTTCATCGTGTCTCTTACCAGGCTCAGGACTCCTCCTGACTGTTTAGTCTCTTCCTGAACCAAATGCTTTGCATCCCCGTAGTTATCTCCGCTGCCCTTCTCTGTGCTGTACCATCTCTGAGGAGGGGAACCACAACTGCGTGTGGCTCCGCGGTGGGTTCAGCTGTGGTACAGCCTCTCCTAATGTTTTGGGCTCTGACCGCCACTGACAGTCCACTATTGGCTTTGTTGGGTTATCTAGTGGGACTTTGGCTCTTTTCTGAGTGCTAATTTGCAGAGACCTTCTAGTGTCTGTGCAAGAAGTGATTTCCGCCCCCCTCTCCCCTTTTGGATTAGTTGACATTTATCGATGCTGATTTTTATCTGGCATTTTATCATGGGACCACTCAGTGCTGCAAGATCCTTCTGCAATTCTTTACAGTCAGGTTTAGGTTTGACCATACTCGATAATTTGCAGTTGTCACCATCACTTCTGAATCCACGGACTAGCAGGGAACCCTGTGGGACCCCACAGAATATGTTTGCTTCAGTGTTTCCCTGCCATTTGGCTCCTGTTTTATAATCCATGAGACATCCCTCCCTTTGTCCCATCGCATCCGTGGTCTGGCAGGCAGGTTGACAAGCCTGCCTCTTGGGCTTTGCTTCTCTAAGTTTTTGTGTCCTTGAGCAGTGCTAAAGACTCTTCCTCCTCCCACGTCTCCCTATTATTTTCTACTTTCAGTAGAAGGGAATGTTCTGCAGGAGTCTGGAGCACGGAGAAGTTTCTTCTCCATGCTTTATCCCTGGCTCCTTAGAGCAGTTTGGGGCTTTGCAGAAGGGAGAATTTTCCCAGCAGATCATTTGCCAGAATTAGCACTTTCCTGATCTTGCAGCCTTTTTTTTTTTTTTTCCTAATGTGAGCCTGAAAAATACCAGAAGTCGGCAAATTTGGTAGAGGGTATAACAGCTTGGGGTGAGACACCACCAGGCTGACGTGCTGTGGGATACCAGATAGGCTCCTGTCAATAATGATTCTGGAGAGGAATGAGCTCTACTTTGGGAGCATCTCGCTGCTCACTCTGATCAGAGCTGGGCACGGACAATATTGTCCTGTGTGCAAACCATCGTCTCCCAAGATGAGGGTTTTGACTGGTTCCCAAGGTGGAGCGGGTCCCAGGTGATCTCCAGGTGGGAGGGGAAGCCCCAGGAAAAATACAGATTGGGCAACAGCAAGAGGACAAAGGACTTTTAAGCCTTGCTTTAGCTAGAGGTGAGCTTTGTGGTCTCCTAGCCCAGAGCAAGGAGGGCTGCTGCTGCCTGCAGAAGGATGCACTGGTAGGAGTGGGATTGTGATGGAGTGTTAGGATTTGCAGGGGCCAAGAAAGGTCCTTGTGGGAGAATTATAACTGGCCAAGACCCACTTGGCTTTCTGGCCTTCCTGAGGATGCCAGCTGCTGGAGCAGGGACGGGTGGGACAGCTGAGGGGTGAGGCTGGGCGGTGAGCGTAGCTGTGCCGGGCTGAGCAGTAACTGCTGGCTGGGAGCAGAGGGGTTGCCGAGGGGTAGAGACTTGCTGTGGTGTCGACAGGAATTCTGTTGCCCTTCTTAAGCAGGCAATAGTGGAGGGTTGGCTACTGACTCCAGAAACAGAGCTGGAGGCTGTGACAAGTGAATTACTCTCTTTTCAGTTTAATCATCTGTTTAGGTTTAAGATTTTTCGCGGTTGATTGGCACGAATTATGAGCCTGGTGTTATCCCTGTGTGCGACAGCACCCTGTCATTAAAGGCAGGGTGATTTCCCAGGGGAGCCTGGTGTGCACAGCCCCCGAAATCCGCAGCGGGGCTGATGGGGCCGCGCAGCGAGGGATGGCGTCTTTCTTCCAGCAGCGTGAGTCCTTGTTGCTCGATTTCTTGAGCATCGGGGATGATTCTGCTTTTACACAAACTTGCGTGTGCTCCCAGGCTGCCTTGTGAAGCCAGCACCGTGATAAGGAAAAAAGAGTCATGTCCTTGCTGGAGCAGGGCTGGGTGCTCCGGGGAACCTGCTGCTCAGCATATAGCTCCTACAACGAAGATATAGTTTGATGTTGTAATCCATAAATAGCCCTGGAGATCGCTGGGTCAGGAATTTCCCGGCAGGGTTAGTGACCTTGGCTCAGCAGGCTGAGTGTGTTTTGGATTTGCCCCTCCTTCCAAGGTTGTTCGTGGCCGAGATGCTGGGAAGAGCGTTGTGGGTGCTCCTGAGCCTGTCCCTGGTGGGAAGGGCTGGGCTGGATGGGTGACTGCGGGCAGAGCTTGGCCGGAGCGTTGTGTCCATCCTGTCCTTGGGTGCAGATCGCTGGTGGAAATAGTTTGCTTCCTGTGAGGAGTGGAATCTTCACCTCTGGAGGAAGGAGAGTGAGTGAGGTCCTGCCTGTCCTCCTGCGGCAGGAGCCATCCCTGCTGTGGGAGTGAGACCTGTGGAGACCCTTGCCCAAGGGCGATGGGATGGGGAGCAGAACTGTGGCCTCAGGAAAGCAGGGGTTGGTGTATTGTGCTGTAAGTGATCATCTGAGCTAATTTGCACTCTATTTGCATGTCTACATGGTAGACTAAACCGATTGCAAAGGTCTGGCTCTGCCCTGGGTGTCGATTGAGGGCCTGTTCCTGGCACTGCTCTGTTTGTGCACTCCTTGGATTCCTCTTTCTAGTCTTGGGTTGATGGCCTTCCCAGGCAGATGCTGGTGCTCATGTCCCTGGTGTTTGATGCAGCGGGAGTCTGGGTGACGGACACGGCAGGGGTCTGCGCGTGACGGACACAGTGCTCACAGAACCAAAAACCCAGAGAATGCAGCGATGGCTGGAAGCTGCTCGTTGGGCACTGGAGCCCAGGCTGGTTCCCTGCACTGGCCACTGCAAATGCTTTCTTAGCTTTTTGTTTTGGTACTATTTGATATTGCTGAGCAAAGATGAGGAGATATGCGCCTTTTCCTTCCAGGAGGCTCTTTGGGAGAGGCTGAAACCTCTTTGCTGCCAGAAGTCGGGGGCTGTTTTTTGGTTTGTAGCAGGCTGCCATACAGTCTCACTGAAGGATGGGGCCGGGATGGCGCTGGACCAAGTCAGTGGCTGCAGAACGAGGGGCACGGCAAGAGATGAGACCTGGCGGTGTGTCGCCGACTCACTTCACCAACGGGGCAGCCCCAGCCCAGGCTTGAGGGGAGGCAGCTGGTCCCCTCACCTCCAGCAGCCCTGCCAAGGGAGTGTGGGATGTGCCTCCCCTCCCTCCTTTCCCCAGATGCCATTTGGGCTTTGCAGTCACCGGGACATCAGCGGGACCTGTTTACCTTTGCCTCTGTTGGAAGCTCAGCCTGAACCGCCGCGGGATGCTCTGATCCCGCGGAGCAGGGACACGGACGGATGGCTTCGTCGGCCTCCTCGACGTGCTGCTGCTGGGATCAAAGAAGAGTGAAAAGGTTTCTCAGCGGGGCTTTGCCTTCCGTGAGTTTTACCCTGTTGTACAACACGTACGTGTGCATCAGGCCAGAAGAGAGTGGGGAGACGTGGGGCTGAGCTGCTAATACAGGGTTGTCTGATAAGAAAAAACGGCTCTGGACCTGGAAGGTACAATTTCTACTTTTATCTTCTAGAAAATAGCATTGGCAGCAGGGGGAAGGCGTGTGGAGCTGTGCACTGACTCACGCTTCCTGTTCGTTTTCAATGTGAAATACACAAAATGCTAATTTTTCCGCGAGGCCTGTGGTGCTAAATTGCCTCCGCGCATTGAAAGCGAAGCGATGGATGGATTTGTCACCGGGCTCAGCAGCTCTGTGGAAGTTTTGAGCAACAGCAGCCCCTGACGTGGACAGTCCAACTGTCCATGGAGGTGCAAATTTGGATGCAGGAGTTGAATCTGGGAGACCGAGCACTTTGTATATTGAGTGTATGTATTGGAGCACTTCAAAATTTTTGAATCAAAAAAGTGTAAAGTCCATGACCACCGTACGAGTAGCAAGACGCTGACAAAACAATTAAATGAAGTGGAAGACAGTTGCTTGTGGACACAGAAGTGTTTGGGAAGTAGAGAAAATGATCTTGTTGAAGGAAAGAGACCTCCTATCTTTCCCTGATTCTCCTTTTCTGTATCAAGCTGAAGACGTTAGTGCCTGGGCTTCAGTGCTGGTTTTTCTAGGAATTTTTCATACATTATCAGAGAGTGAGTTTGCAAGTCCATCAGGCCATGCTGGGAAGAGCAGCTCTGGGCCTGAAACGAGCACTGCGACTCCTCCACGGGGATGTCCCTGCAGGGAAATCCTGACCTGGAAGCTGCTGGGGTTGGCATCCGGGAAAGAGCGATGCCGGGCAGGTGTGCAAGGCACGTGTGGTTGTGGGACCCAGCCCACACCTGTGTTTGTCCACGTGTGTGCAGATCTGCTGCTTTCCTTCCCTGCGTGGTCTTTGCCCTCTGCTCCTGCCTTGTGCTGCTGTGCCAGCCTGGGGCCCCTCCTCGCCAGGAGAGCGATGCCAACGCCTGCAGCAGGTGCAGGAGGGGGCTGCTGCCTTCCAGCCCGGCTCTGGAGACCGAGCATGCGTCTCCCCACGCACTCAGGCCATTAGGAGACCCCACAGGGATGTCACTCAGAAGCTAAAAAACAAAAAGAGAGGGGGGAACAACTGTAACCCAGTAACCATAAGAGCTGTGGGAGGAGAAGCAAATAGAAGATGATTGTATATATTTTAATAAATACAGAAAAAGAAAGGGCAGAATTTCCTGTACGGCTTCGTTCAGCGGAGAGGCTCTCAGAGCCTGGCTGGTGCTTGCCTTCCCTGATGGACCAAGGACGCCGGGCTGGGCTCTGCAGCCACAGCTGGGGAAACGCTGTGGCAGGGAGGAGAGGACACAGTGGGGTCCTTGATGTCCTGGGGCAGCCTGGCTCTGAGAGCCCTCCTGAGACATTTTCCATCCCTTGAGTGCAATCTAGACACTGCTGCCCTGCAATGGGTTTAGGCCAGCAAAGAGCAGCTGGAGCTGGGCAGCAAATGGGCCCCACCAGCGCCTGTTTGCTGCCCAAAAGCCTGGGTTTAGCCTGGCCACAGTGGCGGCCAGGTTGGCTCTGCCTCTCTGGCTGCAGCCCCATGTCTCTGCCAACGGGAAGAGAAAGGTCAGTCCCCGTGTATGACTCTTGCTCCACCATTGCTCTCAGCCATGGGTTTTCCTTTCCGTCCTGCTGGAGGTGACAGGAGGCACAGCAGCAGCTGGCCGCGGCGTTGCAGTATGTGCTGAGTACCGAAGCATGAGGAGAAGTGGCTTTGCCTGAAGAGAGGGTTTTGAGATTGAACATGAGGTACTTGCTTTCCTTGCATCCAGACTCCCCGACCATCCTTCTGGGGAAAGGATGGAGTTGGGACAGACGGCTGCCAGCTGGATCTTGTGCCTCTGGCTCCTTTTACAACATGGAGTAGTGGGAGAGGAGATATTTAGGCTGTAGGTTATGCAAGAGTTTGCCTCAAATGTAGGTTCAGCTGTTTCTTCTGTTTGGGTATCCCAGCCCCTAGAAGGAGGAGAGGAGGGGAGGGTTTCTGGGAGGGTCTTCAGTGACTTTTGGTGTCGACAGAGCAGGGGGTGTCCCTGCGAGCTCTGGAGCTCCTGAGGGAGCCTGGCAGGTTTGGGCAGTTGCATCGTGAGGGTACCAGAATGTAGGATTAGGGGATCTGTTGATGACCCTGCACAGTTTGGGATTGATTTGTGGTGGGAAGCAGGAGGATGCTCTGTGGTTTCTGTGGTGCATAGCATGCAAGGAAGCAGAAGAGGAACTTGCGTTGCGTCCTTCCTCTTCTTTGACATATATAGTCACAAATAGTAACAAAAAATCCTAAAATACATCACAACAAGCCCCCAGCCCGTGGTGTTTCCTCTGAGACAAAGCTGCCTCTTGGATGGTGGGACCCCAAACAGCCTGTGACGAGCTCTGCAGGGTCCCCGGGACCAGGCACAGCCCCCGCTGGCACAGGAGGGTGTGTGGGGCTCTCGCTGGTCTTTGCTGGCATTTCCAGTCCGAGGGGACGGTGCTGTCAGCAGCGTAGCTTTCCCATGTGCTCCGGGTGAAAACACAGCGAGGGAAGAAGGGGCTTGCAACCAGCCCACGCGTGAGAGATCTTGTTAGAGAAACCCAAGGCTGGTGCAGCTCTGAGGCTCCTGCTGGAGCGTGCTCCCAGGGGCGGCGTGTTCGCCGCGCTGGGACAGCTGTTGTGCCTAGCTGCGGTTTAACGGTAGGAGAGATCCACAGGGAGAGCGGGTTTGGATCCCACTCGGCTCGATCCCAGTTCCCGTGTTCCCAAGAGGCTGAGCGGTTGGGTGTCCCCCTCCCGGCGTGCCGATCGCTGCCGGGGAGCCGGCCAAGCTGGGGGAGAGACGGTGTCGTAGCGAGCGAGTGCAATAGTGTTGAGGTTTCCATATGCTGATTACAGCGTGCGTTTGTAGTGGAACATGGTTCTGGAGGAAGGAAGGAAAAGGAAGATAAAAATAAAGCTGCAGTCCTGTATTTAGCTATAAACCGCTTTGGGCTTTTTTTTTTAATATTTTTTTTTCAGTAGTATTTGAAGGCTAGGCAATAAACAAGCTTGTTCATGAATTTTTTATTTTATACCACTACTGCTTTGAAGAAGTAGCCAGGCTGCTGTGGCATGTCTATAGCTCAGAATCCCTATGTTTGGGTGGAGACGAGGGTTGCAAATTCTCTGTGCCGATGTCAGGAGATCTGTGAGCAGAGCAGAAGCTCTTTTTTCTAAGACACAGATGTGCAAAATATCCTAAAGTCACTGGGTAATCCATAAAGGCATCTTTATCAAATAGGTTCTTGTAATATTTGTCTTACTGAACCTTCATCCAGAATAAATGTGGCAAATTTTTAAAACTATGAATGATTTTATATGCAAGAATAAGAGAGAATATATTCAAAATGTAGCTGCTACTGCAGATGGGAGAAGAAACTCAGATAGGAAACACATAGCAGAAATTTTGTTTCCAGAGATACTGATATAGTTGGATTTTACTACGATTTCTTAACACTAATAGAGGATGGGGTAAATATTTGCTTTGTTTCATTAATCACACATGATCTGAGGCTGAGAGAGGTGGATTAATTGGGTTTGAAAAGAACCACGTGGAATTTAAAAAACCACCAACACCACCCAAAACCCAAAAGACATTTGATGTTTGAATAGGATGGTTGTGTCTAGATCTGAGTGTCCTTAGCCTCCCGTGGGGGCAGGGTAATGGTGGACTTGCCTGCCAGATGCTTGGGTGGTGGCTCTGAGAAGGTGCCCTTTCCACATGGCAATCCGTGTGCCCGTGGCTGTGCAGCCGGAGCACTGGCCTCTCCCGCGGGAAAGGAAACAATGGGCTCCTTTCAACAGGCACTTAGTAGCCAATGGAGATTACTGAGTGTGAGTCTCCTTCAAAGGCAATTATAGCCGCCCACGTTTGGAGTTTGGCACCCGGCTGCCCACTTTAAAGCGTGCATTATAATGAGGGAGTGGATGATTTTTAAAATGTACTTTTTCTCTCCCTGAAAATCCAGTTTTGGGATACTGTCCTGGCCTCACAGCAATATGAAATCTCAGCTGGGCTCGAGCTTTGCTGGAGGTGGCCCGGAGAAGGTATGCTTTTGGCATGAGTTGTCATAGTTAAGCTCCAAGAAGAGAGACTTAATTGTGGCTTTTTTTGTGATTAGATTAATGTTAGATCCTTCTTTGTAATGTGAGCTAGAGATGGTCAGCTAACTTCTGTGCTTATATTGGTCAGTCCAGGGGGAGTCTTTGAATTGACGGGAGTTTGGCTTGATTCCTCTTAAAGACCAAGTGTTGGATCAATGTCTGTCATTGAATAACCTCCCTGATGCCCAAGGCCCTGCACGGATGCGTTACTCAGTGCTGAGCCTTGGCTGCAGTGTGCATATGGCAGCTAAAGGAATTGAAAAGCTCTGGGGGTATAGAAATAAGTGGCAAATAACATCAGTGAAAATCATCGGAAGCGCTGAGAGTGAGTGAGCTGCATTGTCTTCTGGGGCTGCGTTCAGCAGAAATTTTGCATGGTGGTTGCTCTTCCAGAAACTCAGCAACAACAGCTGATCAGGACTTTGGAAACGACTCAGCTGGGAACTTATTTACAGGGGTTTGAGTTGTTAAAGGTAGAAGACAGTCTGAGGAGCCTCAGATCACATCTCTGCAAAACCCCTGGATGTCTGCTTATTGCCAATTTGGTGGTCAGCTGTTTGAAGCTCTGTTGCCTGTGTATAACTTGTGCAGTATGTACTGGAGGCAAAGCTGTGGGAAGGTGGCAGGAGGGGGTTGGAGAGGCTTTGGGTGAGACCCTTGGAAGTACAGCTGACAGGAGTTGGAGCCTTTCAGCTATTTGCCTGCCTCACACTCCAAAGTTACATGTGAGGGACAAAGAAATCAGCCCACTGTGGAGGCACCACGTCTGCTCTTCCAAGCTCTCTGTCTCCTTCCCACTTTGCACAAAGGGTCTATGAAACTGGAGTTCCTGTCCTAGCACGGATAAATTTCACTGATGAAGCCAGAACCCAAAGGATCGGGACGTGTGATCTTGCCTTTTGTGTCTGTCCACTGGCTTTACAGCTCTGAGTGGCTTTGTTGCCTTGTGAAGTTTCAGCTTAACCCGGATCTGCTATAATTAGTAGCTGTAGCTGACATGGGGAGCAGTGTCGTACCCATGTTCAGATTAGTAAATGTGGTTTGCAAAAGGAGACCAAAGACAAGCTCTTAGCACCCTGGAAGGACAGTTTGAGAGCTGGCTGGGTTTCATCTCTTTCTGTGCGGCAGGGCAGGCTGCGTGTGGCTGGCCATGCACAGCTCTGCCTGAGCCATCACCTTGGGTCTCTCCCCCCACACCCCGCCTTGATCAGAGACACCAGCGTGCCAAGGGACGGGTGATACATCCTCCCGGCCACGACACTTGGCAGCTGGACAGATGACTGACTCATCAGTGTTCGCGGTTTCTCGTTTAATACTGGGGCTGTTCAGATGATTTAAGTGCCGGCGGTCCAGAGAGGAGGTTGCGCTTCTGCTTCCAGCACGGTGTGGAGCCATCGCCTCGTCTGCCTCCCATCCCTACTTTTCTTTGCGGGGGGAGGCTGGGGGTGGATCTGCCTTTGCTTGTCAGCTGTAGATCTATCTTGCGAGCGCTTTTATTTCCTCCCGGCGATTGGGCTTTTCCGTTGGCTCCTCTCGCTCTCTCTCGTTTGCCTGCTGAGGAACAAATGTCCTGTGCCCAGCGCTGCCCTGCGCAGCGGGCTGCGGGGCGCTCCGGGGGACCCGCGCCGTGCCCACGCCGCCGGCCCCTCGCCTGAGCTCACCGGAGCCCCTCGCCACCCATGCCCCCGGGGGGAGCGCTCTGCAGGGGGGGCACCGCCGCCTGCCCCGCAATGTAATTGCAGCCGCCGGGCTACCGGCCTCTCCCGGCGCGGGGGGCGGCGGTTCGGGGCAGCACCGGGCGGTGCGTGCCGGGGTGCGGGTTGCGCGGGGCCGGCCCCGGAGGGAGGTGCTGGGGCGGGGGCGGGCGGGCGGCGGGGGCGGGCAGGGCAAGGCAGGGCGGCCCCCCCCCGCCCCCCCCCCATTGCCGCTGCCCCCTTCTCTCCCGCAGGCTTTCGTCGCCCCGCGGCTGCGGCGGCGGGGACAGCGGCGGGAGCCGCAAGAGCGGGGTCATTCTGGACATCGCCGCCCTGAAGATGACGGAGCTGGAGTCCGAGGTGCTGCCCCTGCCGCCTCGGTACCGCTTCCGCGATCTGCTGCTGGGGGACCAGTCCTTCCAGAGCGACGACAGGTTCGGGGCGCACCGGGGAGGCGGCGGGGCGGGGGGGGCACGGGGACACACACCCCCCGGGAGGGGGGTCGGGAGGAGGATATGGACCCGGAGACACACACCCCTCGGGGATAGGGACACAGACCTGGGCTTGGGGACACACACTTGGGGCACACACACACGCACCCCCTTGCGAGTGGGACACCCACGCGGGGGGGGCGCGGAGCGCTCCGCGGTGCCGAGCCCCGCCCGGCGCGGAGCTGTCCGCGGTGCTGATCGCCCGGCGCGGAGCTGTCCGCGGTGCTGATCGCCGCGGGGCGCGGAGCTGTCCGCGGTGCTGGCGGCCCGTTCCTGTCGCGGCGGCCTCGGCGGGCGGGGATGGGTGCGGGCACTGGGATGCGGGAGCAGTCGGAGTCCGCGGGCACTGGGAACCGGTGGGCATGCCCGGGCGAGGGGGCACTGGGACGTGTGTGGCTATGCTGGGGTGGAGACCGTGGGGACGTGTGCGGGTATGGCTCGAACAGTGGGCACCGGGAATGTGGGGGCTGGTGGACATGCCAACGCTGCTGGGTTTTGGGAGCTGCGGGTATACTGGGCCAGCAGGCATTGAGATGTGGGGGTATGTAGGGCGGCTTGCCGTGTCTGGGAGTCCCATCAGAGGGGGGCGAGGAGGAAAAGGAACCACTGTCTGGGAGCTGTGGGAGATACAGTTGGTGAGGTGAGGAGCTGGTGAAACCCCCTGTTAAGCCATATGCAGTGTTTGGGCTGAGCACATACCTTTATTTAGGAGGTAAGGCTCACCCGGGGGCACTGTTCTCAGAGGCTGTCTTTGCAGCTGGGGATGCTGATGGGAGCAGAGTGACTCTAAAGAGCCACTGTGGATGAGGCACAACTCTCTCTTTCTTGGGCTGTCTAGAGAAATGGCCTGTATGGGTTGAGCGCCAAGCCTGCTATTCCTGTCTGACTGGCAGGAATTTATTACCAGATTGAGTGAGGTAAAGCAAAAGGAGGAATGCCATGAACAGCAAGTGAGTTCCATGAGCAGAGCAGTTAAATGAAGAGGAACAAGAACAACCTTCCCCTCAGCTCTGTTCATACAATAAAAATCAAGGAGCTACAGTGCTAATGAGGAGTCAGTAAGATTGTCATCTTTTCCTACCAATTAATTGTGTGATGTAAACAGAGAGAACTGTAACTTGTGTTGAAAAAACCCTTCAGTTGCTGGTGAGTTAGGCTTTTGGTAGCTGCTGTGTATTTGGTACACCTCCATCAAGGCTTTTGTGCATCTGTGTTAAAAGATAGTTTCCTTTTTTTTTCACGTGTACAAGCGTCATACAGAAAAATAGGGGAATCTGGGTTTGAGAATGTGGGATTTATAAATGTTCTAAATAAGTGTTCCTAACTTTTATAGCTGCAGAAGAATTGATCTTTCTCAAAAATGAGTCTGTGATCCTCAAGATTTTAAAGCTCAATTTTCCTTAACAGGCACTTAAACATTAATGTCGTTTTATGGCATTAGCTGGGAGCCTGATTGGAAATTCCAATGCAGAAAATGTCTGGATTTCAGAATGGTTATGATATGGCTCGTTTGGATAAGTTTGGAGCTCAGAGTTGTAGTAGTTTTTGTATTGAAGTATTTGAACGGATCTGAAATACAGAAGATGACAACTGCAGATCGTGTGTTTTTTCTGCATCTCACCAATATACCACTTAATCTTCGTCTTCATCTAGAGTCGAGTGTTTCTGATTCAGAATTTCTCTTTGATTTTAGTGTGGAGATACTCTGGATTATTTTGGCAAATTCATTAGCCTTATTTATCACGATACCTTAGTTTCATTGGCTTTCTGTGCCGCTATCTTTAGTTGTTTGACTTTCTCCTTCATCTAGAAAATATTGAAAACTTCACAGTGTGTTTGGGAATGCAAATCTATGAGCACGTCTGCTATTCACGTGTAGTCCTCTGACTTCACTGGGAGCTGAGGTGAGCCACTGCCGTAGGCTTCTGAAAACGTTGCTGTTAGGCCTCAGTTTCAGTCCGAGTCATCCATGATACTGGGACGTTACAGATGAAGGAAGGTCTCTGGAGTAATTACAGCCAATAGATTAGTCAGTTCCAAACCAACTGAAGAAGGAGCTGATTTAGGGTAGCAGAAGAAAAGCAGAAAGCCTTTTTGGTTTTGCTGTCTTTATAAATACTAAGCAGCTCAGGGATGTACTTTGAAGTGGTTTGTTACAGCACTGACAGGGATGTGCTGAGGAAAATTCCCCCACGTCAACAGTATGGGGAACTGTGAATGGTAAAATAGAGCTCGTTGGGCTCACGGAAGTAACAGTGAAGGAACACACACACTGCACTAAATATCTCATTTATTTGCAAAAGCAATGCTAAAAGCATTAGCGTCTCAAATATCTGCTTTGAAAAACTGCCCTGGAATGGTAGTGTGCTGCGGAAAGTGGAGAGGTTTCTGGGGTCAGCAGCAGACTGAAAGGATGTGAGGCTGGAGGGGAATCCACATTTTGGTACTTCTGGGGAATAAGGACCACTTTTGTTAGAGATGTATTAAACCATCCTCATCACCGAGGATGCTGAGGAGACACCACCACTGGACTCAGGTAAGAGAATGAGATCATGCTGGAGCTTGAGGAGATGAGAGCTCGCTGGAGCAAGTAGATAATTAGAGAGCTGTGGTGTGGCAGGAGGAGAGCGTGTCCAGATAATCCATGGAACTGAAAGAACTAATCAGTGACTATGGGGTGGAACAGGTAAAATGGGCTGCTCCCAGTTTACTTTTCTTTTTAGAATGCGGAAGGTGAAGACAGTCAGTGTAAGTAAGCAGGGCTTACTCTTTGGAGGGTAGACTGACTGGCAGGAGAATTAAAATAATACTTGGAATGTTGTGTGGAGGATGGTAATAAATCAGCCAGGAAGCAAATAGGAAAAGACCGACTTGAAGAGGAATGGGGGAGGTAAATGGATTTGTGCAACAGAGAGAGAAAAGCCTAATGACAGGCAAATCTGGTGTTGTCAAATGGACGTGCTCCTTCCAGCATCACCTTACTCGTCTTTGGAACCCACTGCCACAAGGCATCTGGAAGACTTTGGGTTTAGCTGTGTCTGAACGCGGTGCAACTGTATTTAAATACCACGCTTGACAGCTTTGCAAGGCAGGTCTTTAGGTTATAGAAACAGGATTAACTGTCATTCAGCTCTGAATTTCCGGAGAGTACAAACTGCTGTCTCAGGGCATGAATCTGACTTCTGGGGACCGGGAGGTAATTCTTCCCTTGGGGAGAGGAAATTCATTTTGGGAACATGGAAATTGCCTCAGTTGTTTGGCATAAGTCCTGTCTGGTTCAGAAGTTTCTTTCCCTCTCTTTGGAAGGTTCTGTCAATGTCAATATCAGAAGAAAAAGAGATCTGTTCTCTCTTCTGGCAGTATTGCATTCCTTATCTCACTGATGTTTTGTTGTCGGGAAAGTATTCAGAGCTGCTGAATAGAACACTGAAGGCAGAGTTTAAGATGTTGAGCCTGTAACAAAAAGAAGGTGAAGAACCGGGGGCACGGATCCTGCCTGTGCCTGGCTGCCCGTTGGCATGCTTGGCATGTGGCTGCTCCGGGGCTGGGGATGCTCCGTGTGATGGCACCTGCGTGCAGGATCAGGGCGAGGGGTGCTGGTGGACCGGAGAGGAGCTGAGTGCAGCATCCCATGGTGTGGCAGGCGTGGGCTGGGGAAGGAATGCTTCTGTTCTAAACTGATACTAGTATTTGGTGACTAAAGGCAGCTGAGAAAGCACATCTGCTGAATTGATAAATATTGTTTTATACTGTGAGCTGTGGCAGCCCTTTGATCTTTGCTGTCCTGACTGGCAGTTTTTGATCTCCTGCATTCTCTTTTCTCGGGCAGTGCTGACAACTGGGTTGGGGCATGTGTAAAAAAAGCCCATCAGTAAAATTAAACTGTATCTCAGAGAAGTGCCATTAGGAGCTTGGTTGTTGCCTAATTTAAATAGTCTGAATACTTTCCAGAAAATCGTTGTCAGAAGCCACAGTCCTATTTACAGTAGCAAGAAGTAACGGATGTCACTTTGATTAAGTGTATTTTTCTGAGGCTAATTATCAGCAAAGAATCATTTTGATGGATGAGGCTGTTTGGAAAAGCTGCTTGTGCAGAAGAATTCAGCAACATCTCTATAAAAATTTTAACATCTCCTGTTTCAGATCAAAGATTTTTTCAGATGTTGCATAACCGAGAAAAGAGAGGCTTTCAACAACTGGGGCGAGCTCTTTTAAGTTTCTACTTACAGGTTAAATAGATTTTGAAAACTTCTGTATCTATCTGGTCTTTGTCACTTCAATTTGTCACTAGGAGATGGCTCTAAATCATAGGCTGGATTATACGTGGCGCAAGCAAACTGGAGTGCTGAAATATCAGGCTTGTAGGATCTCGTCCTTGCAGCTTTCGTGCTAACATGCCCCAAGTGACTTCCTCGTCAAATGCATCGTTACATTAATGGATCTGAGCAGTTTTGTGTCCCTGTGTCAGGTTCCTTGAATACGTCTGCGGCTGAATCCCCACTTCATTGCCATTTGATTTAATGGGCAATTTCTCTCATTTTGTTTGGAAGATGTAGATGCTAATTAGAAAATTCCAGTTTGTACCCAGAAGTTAGAGCCATTTATTTCTGTGATGGTGAGGTAGTGGCCAATACTTTAGGTTCTGGACTACCATGTCTGGTCAGGCTGTACCGTCTGTGCTTGTGAAGGTTTGTACCTGGATTTAGGAGATCCCGTGTGCCACAGAATTCCTCTGGTGAAGACTCTTCATCTCCCAGGGTTTGATCTCTTGCTTGTGAAGGCAGAATGAAGGTATTTATTGTCTAATACCCGTTCCCTCAACAAGAGCATTGAGACCCAGCCTCCCACCAGCCCTGCCTGCAGAATGTCTCAAGGGCTGACTCAGTCTCAGTTGCAGTGCCTGAGCCCAGCTCCAAACTCGGTAATAAATAACGCTGGTGAAGCTGGTGGGATCTCAAACAGAAGCTTAGGAGGGCCCGTGTGACCGCTTCAATTGAATCGCTCCTCCTCTGCTTTTGCCACCTGGCAAAGCAAAATCAAAACATTTATTAGTTGGATTAGGCTGTTTTCCTGAGTCAATGCTTTGTCAGAAGGTTTCTGTCTGAGGGTACACAAGTGTCTGCTCCTGACTGCTCACCAGCCTGTGGCAGTGACCCTGCTCCTGGTTGGAGCGACGGCTGCTCCGCGTGGGTTCCTGCTCCTGAGTCAGGCAGCACGGCAAGTCGGGCAGGTGACATGTGCTGGTGTAGCTCATTCCAAAGGAGATGCCCACAGCTCCGCTGTGTCAGCCAAGGCTGTGGACAAGACCGAATTCAGTCCCTGGGTGCCATTTAAGTTGTTGGAGAAGCTGCCGGCCAGGAGCACCAGAGCTTGCGGGGGGCAGACCGGACACACTGCACTCCTCCAACGGGACTTATTCCAGCTCTCTGAATGAGTGGGCAGGGGCATCCCAGGCCACCAGACATCCGACATGGCTCTTCTGGAGCACGATGCCTTAGGTCTGGACTAGCAGATCATATAGTAGTGTAGGGATAAAGCACCTGGGGCAGGGTGTTGCTCTACTTAAATCTGCCGCCGGTCCCGTTTGCTGCCTCACAGGGAGGAGTAACGACAGAGCGCAAGCTTCTTGCTTGGGTGTCCTGCTTCTTGTGTCGTGCTTCTTGTCCTGGGTGGCCGGGTCCTCTCCAGCAAGGGTGGCTGCAGCAGGACCTCTCCCTCAACAGAGGCAAAATCAACATACATTGCCACTGGATTCCTTAGCCCGGCTCCAGACGGGACACACCGGAGTGAAGAGCGTGTTGGAAGCCTGGGGCAGCTTTATGAAAAGGATTTGGGTTTTCTTGCGTTTGTAGATTTTTTTTCTTTTAATGCTAGATAGCGTTCTTAATTGCGATTTGCTTTTTCAGTTGTTCTGAAAGGCTGCAGTGATGATCGCTAACGTGGTGTCTTAATTGAAGTGCTGTTTGGAGTTTTTTTAATGGATATTTCCTGCTAGCTGTTGGTGTGTTTTTGAGTATTCATCTTAAGGCAGGAACCCCTGGACATCAGCAGGAATATTAGGAAAGTTATGAAAGTAATAGAGTTAAGAGAAGAAATGCACTTCTCTTGTAATTATATATATTATTTTATAAAAAAAGGTCATTACTCTTTTCAGGGATATTGCTTTTACGGTCAGTAACGGACCCTTGCTAGTAATAAAAGCAAATGCGCGGAGCAGTCTGGTGGAACGAGTGGAGGTGTCCCTGGGGTGCTGCAGTATGTTCAGCTGTGCCCTGATGAAAAGGAAGAACAACATTGATTTTCAGTTATTTAGTGCAATTTAACACCATGGGCTCAAATTCCCATCCTTCCCTGGTGTATTTTTTTTGTTTATTTACTTTCACTTTGTTTTCTGTTCAGTTTATTGGGAGGATGGGCTTGGAAGGGAAGATGTAGCATCTCGAGTTACCTGAGAGTGCGTGTCCAAGTGGAGGGGAAGGCGTGAGCAAGGGTGGCAGAGGGCCATGTCCCTGCTGAGCGGTGGGAGTAGTCCCAGCAGAGCCTTACACCAGCTGAGGATCCGTGTTTCTGGCTCATGTTGTGTGTGAGAGCAATGGGGAAGGGCAGGGCCATGGGCAGGAGCGACAGCCCCCACAGCCCAACAGCGAGTGCTGGGTCTCCAGTGCTCTGTGAGGTGGGGACGCTGTCAGGGGAGCTCCTCGGTGGTGAATGTTAACCTTACTGAAGGAAGAATGAACACGCTGGCAAAACAAACGTTTTTACTCCTCTTGAGCAGTTGTACAGGATACATGGAATATCTTAATTGTAAATTTTCCTCCAGAGGAGACCACGAAGATGATGCGAGGGCTGGAGCACCTCTGCTATGAAGACAGACTGAGAGAGTTGGGGCTGTTCAGCCTGGAGAAGAGAAGGCTCTGGGGTGATCTTATTGCAGCCTTCCAGTGCTTAAAGGGGCTACAGGAAAGCTGGAGAGGGACTTCTGACAAAGGCGTGTAGAGACAGGACAAGGGACAATGGCTTTAAACTGAAAGAGGGGAGATTTCAATTAGATCTAAGGAAGAAATTTTTTGCAATGAGAGTGGTGAGGCACTGGAACAGGTTGCCCAAGAATTTGTGACTGCCCCATCCCTGGAAGTGTTCAAGGCCAGGTTGGATGAGGCTTGGAGCAACCTGGTGTAGTGGAAGGTGTCCCTGCCCATGGCAGGGGTGTTGGAACTAGATGATTTTTAAGGTCCCTTCCAACCCAAACCAGTCTATGATTCTATGAAACAGAGCGCAGCTGGCATGAAAAATGTTGGAGTCTTGGATCCTGCCATGGTTAACCAGGGCGAATCTCCTTCCCCATGTCCTTGGCGCAAGACTGAAGCCTGGTGGGGTCATTGCCAGTTGCTCCAGCTGTGTGTGGGCCTGGTGCACCTTTCTGCCTGGGGCTTCTTGGAGCTTCTGTGCTCGAATGGACACTGCTTAAATTAGCTGGTAAAGAGCAGAGAACAGAAATGACCTGCGAGCCAGTGGAAGGAGCTTGGTTGCATGTAAGATGTTGGCACAGATCTACAAGGGACGTGGGTCCCTTTTGCACCAGAGAAGGATCGTGAATGTGAATCTGTGCCGCAGATCTGGTGAAGAAACGGTGATACTTGTCATGGCAGCAAAGCCCTGTGTCTGCAGAAGTCGATGGGAGCATCACTGTTGGCTTCGGCGCGGGTGGAAGGTCAGGCTGAGACCGGAGCTGTCACCGCCGCCGTGGTGACAGTATGAGAAACAACTTGGCAGCTGTAGCTGTAATTGCAGAGAATGCATTAAATTTTTCTGCTATGTTTTCCCACTGCTTTATCTCATCGCAGTTGCATCTTTGTACCCGAGGGAAATAATTTATTGCTGTTCTGAAGGTGGTGCTCATGCCTTTCCCTCTGCACAGCCTGTTCAGTGGCTGACGGCGTGTAGGGAGCGTCGGAGCTCAGGCTTCTCCTGCTCGCTCCCTCGGGGGAGGTGGGACTCGAGTCCTGCTGTGCCATCGCTGCCTTAGGCAGCTGGTCCTGTCCTGACGCCGACTCCGGTTGGGTGTGAGCTGCTCACTCACAGCCCCTGTGTGGTCATGGTAAAGAGATCACAAGCAGAGCTTAAATAAATCGGTTGGTAAATCCCCGCCATACGTTCTCCTGTAGGGCATAGTGTCTCAGAGACATCATTCCATGCTAGAGTCTGCAGCAGGGGTTTAGAGAGGAATAAAAGGCCTGAAATTTGAATCAAAACATCTCTGTTTCTGAGAAGTTCCACTGATAGAGAGAATTAATTCTTTATTGTCTGCTGTTTTCAACTCTGCTTATCAAGACAAACGTGGACACGTTGCCTGCTGAAGCCCTCCAGCCAGTGCGGCTTTCCTTGCCGTGCTGCCTTTGCTTCTGCTCCGCTGGCACTTGCTTGGATCCGCAGCAAAGGCACAGGTATTAATTTGCAAAGAAAATACCTCCTCTTCCTCCTGACTGACAGCTCAGTCGATGGGTCATACGGGCCCTGTACAACTCTTGCCAGCTCCCTGCAGAGCTGTGCTGGCCACGGTTTGCCCAGGAAGGGTTGGCAGGGCAGATCGCTGGGCAGCACAAGGCTAAGCCACACCAGCATCCGAGTCCCTGAACCTGGAGATTTCTTCTATTATCAGCCTATTAATTTGCTGCATTGCTGCAATAAAAATAATTTTACCTTCCAGTGTTTATCTTTCAGAGAGTTCAGAGTTTTCATGACATTGCTTCATGACGCTTGGTATAAAACGATACTGTTGAATTTCATCTGCCATCATGACCTTATTTCCTTTCTTTGTGGAGCATTTAGTTGCCATTTTAGCAAATTCACGGCTGGCTGTTTTACTGCGGGGAGATGATCAAGGTCCAACGTGCTGGAGAACACAGGTCCCTGGGGGTGAAGGTCTGTGGGGAACAGCAGTCTCTGCTCTCCTGTCCTGTCCCAGCAACCTTATTGTGAGTGTCTTAAAATCTCTCTTGCATAGCCAGAGGGCTGGGAGGAGGTTTCCAGGGTTGTGGGTTCCCTGGCTAGGCTTCAGCATCCCCTCTTCAATTATTCTAGACAATAAATAATTGATAAGGAAGGAGTTCATGGTGAAAGAGCTGAAATTCAGGGCTTAAGTCTTGGTGGAACAGATAGGTTGTGGATGTTAGCACGTTATTAGTAGATTAAAGTAAAAAAAATGGCATGTTTTCCAAATCTCTCAAGCTCTGAAAACTTGTCCCTTCAAGCAGGAAACCTGTAATGGTGGGTGAAGCAATGCTTTGCAACCGTTACGTTAGTCTGCAAGCATTTTAAAGAGTTATGTTCTGTTGTAAAACTCCATCAGACATTTGGTGCAGAGGGCACATGTGCTCTGCAAGGGCCATCCACGGCTTTCTGGAAGAACTCCAGGAGCTTCGAGTGGGCTTTGCCTCTTTGGACTTGCACCAGGGCCACAACTGCATCATCTTGCTTATGTCTTCTTCCTAAAGATAGACCTTTGTTGGGAAGTGGAGTCACGGCGCAGCCTTCTGCTGCCTGGGGAGGGACTGGTGTCCCTGGACGGGGTGTTGGGCGTTGCAGGGGACTGATGGAGAAGAGCGCAGGTGTTGCTGTGGCTGATGCAAACCCCATTCTGTTGCTTGGGGGTGTCCATCTCGGACACAAGCTGCTTTCTCATCCCTGTGGCATCACTCCCCTGACCCACGTGGCGCTGCCCGGTGTCTGACCCCCGCTCTGTGTCTACCCTCCGCTCTGTGTCTGACCCTCACTGCATGCCCACCCCTCACTCTGTGCCCACCCCTCGCTCCGTGCCCGCTGCCGTCGGTTTACTGAGCCAGATTTCATGTCTACTGCTGTCAACATTTTCTTTGTCTCCGATGATTTTTGCAGCTGCTCTCATAGCACAGTGGTAGAGCCCTCTTGAGGACACCACCAACATGACTCCTGCCCAGCAAAACTCCCCAAGCCCAGGGCAAAATTGTGATTTTATTGGTCTCTCCCAGACTCTTCGCTGTCACCTGTCTTCTGGCTTTTGGTTGTAGCTGTGCATGAAGCTGGTGTGGCGAGTTTGCACGTGAGCTGCCGGACGCGCTGCCTGTGTGGGTATGTCCGTGTCTCCTGTCCTGGCAGCAGCTCAGCTGAGGCTGAAGGCTGACATCCTCCTCACGGCCTGATCCTGCCTGGGGACCTGCGAGGGTCTTGAGGAAGGTGCTGTCATCCTCTTCTCTGCAGGTCCTGAGACTCTTGGAGTTAACTGTGGATCTGCAGGTGGCATCCCCCCCCTCCTTGTGTGCCGATTGCTCCTTTGGGTGTCTCCTGGTCCCGGTTTGCCGGGGGCTGTGGCGAGTCCCTCACGCTGGGCTGAACAACCCCATTGCGGCAGCAGCTCCGTGGCGCCTTCGGGAAGGACCCGCGGGGGAGTGCGGTGGGGAGGCTGCGGAGCGAGCGCCGGTGCTCCGGCGGCTGTGTTTGGATTAGTGACTGTGCCGCGCTTCCTGCAGCCCACGCAGGCTCCCACGGGAGTGCTGCTTTACAAATTTAGCAGCTACCTTTCGGCAGGGAGCAGTTACTTGTTGGGCTGTGGGTAGAGTCATCGAGCCTTTCCGCATGGTTCCTATCCGTTCCCGGTACGCCGGTGGTGACTGGGAGCGAAGCCGTTGCTTGGGTTGAGCTTTGCTGCAATCGGTTTCTGACTTCGGATCGAGACAAGCGGATTTATTCGGGAATTGGACTTTCCAAATGCCGTGCTTTGCTCTGACCAGCCCTCTGCCAGCCCTGGCTGTGGGTCAGTGCCCTGCGAGCCCCGCACCGCTGCTGGGTGCCAGGCAGCAGCGAGAGCACGAAGCACAGACGCGGCGGGTTGGTGGCAGGGCACGCGTCGGCTCCCTGGTGGCAGGAGCCGTCAGGAAAAATGTCTCCTCTGTCTAGGAGAGAGGAACGTTTCTGGGGAGCAGGTGGCGGAGATGTTTAGCAAATGTCAGCTTGAGACCTTGCCATCCCGTGGGCAGGAGTGACATCGCAGAGGAATGTGTTATCCTGTCAGAAAGCAGCAAAAAAATCCACCAGCGAAATGTTTACGAGCCAGGCAGGCCTTTGCCAAAAGTGGGTGTTTTTCCCCCCCTGAGCCTCATGGAAGGAGGGCTCCTCGGAGCAGCCGGCATCCCGCTCCGGCATGCACGGAGCTGCAGGCGGGAGCCGTGGGCATGGGGTGGGCAGGGCATCACCGACCCTCCTGGGCGGGGGGATGCCAGCCTCTGCCCACACCTGAGCCACCACCTCTGCCTTCTCTTTGGGGTTTTTTTTTTGCTCCCTTGACTTCTCTCCGGGTTTTAGCAAGAAGCAGCCGCTGAACCTCACCCCGCGCGGCTCGGGAACCCAGAGCCTTGCTCTGCAGGCGGTGGGAGGGTCTCACCTCCTTCCCCTCTGCGCTGAGCCGGGACCGGGCAGGGGCGATGCCAGACGAGCAGCTCCAGCGAGACGCAGATGCCACCGTCTGATGAGCGCGGCTTGGCCGCCCAGCTCCGGTGACTTCATTTTTCCCAGCGCTGGGGTAGCTGGGGCTCAGCCAGCGCTGCCGTTCGTCGCTGCTCCCGACGCGGTGACTCTGTTTTTACCGGAGAGATCGGGCAGCTTGTGCTCCGCTGCGGGCACAGAGGAAGCCAACGCTCTCGGTTTAGAGATTGTCTCAAGTCTTCTGCTGGTTCAGCTGAGTTGGTCTTGTAGCTGTTACCGTTAGGACAGAAGCATCTGGCCAAGCCGCGCTGCATTATTTTGAAAACCTTAATTAATCCCCTGGAGCTATTTAATTTGGAAGTGGCCTTCTTACTGCGTGCAGTGTGCAATTTTGTATGCGAGCAAAAAAAGCTTGAGCAGAAAGGTTTCCTGCAGATGGGTGCTAAAGGCAGTTGTTTCAAAGCTAAAACACAGTCTAAAACTTTTCCTTTCAGACCAACTACGGGTGTGATTGCATGGCTGGGGCTGGGGAGAGCTGCAGAGACCGAATGAAACTCATTTGCCCGGTGTCCACACGTCAACGTGTGAAGTGCGTAATTACATCTGGGCTAATAGCTCCGTATGGGAGTATTGTTTGAAAAATTTCTAATTTAATAAAACGGGTAGTAAATGGTTATTAGAAGAGGGATTAATTGAAATAATTGGCATGGATACCAGTGTGCTAATTTAGTTTGGTATTTCTAATGCACAGTCATGTTGTTTGTTCAAGGACAGAATCGGGTATTAGGTGGTGACCGTATTTCTCAGCAAGAAGTTACAGCTGGTCTCTGGAAAGACATTTATTCGAGGAAGCTATTTAGTCACTGTTCTTGAGCTTGGATTTTGGAGATGGATTTGCTTCATTACAGTTTGATGCAATAACACCCACACTGCGGAGAGCGAAGGCCTTCTCTGACACTTCAGTTCCCACTTCAGATGACTTGAGATTGGTCTTTCTAGTCATCCGGAGCAGCTCCACCTCTCTGGCATAGGGACATACCCTTCCCGAGGCGCTCACACGCACAGACGTGCATGAGTGTGCTCGCCCACGTGCCGGCATGCAAGCGAGAAAGGGGACGTTTGTCTTCTCCATATACCCTTTCATCCCCACTTGTCTGAAGTTCCTCAAGACCTGTACACATGGCATCAGTTCCAGCTTGGTAAATTGGGTTTTCCCATGTGGAGAAAGACTTTATAGTCTAATTCCAGGGTGGAGATCTCTCAAGTTGCCATCTCAGAGCTGTTATACAGGGATTGCCATGGGCTGGAAGGCTCTACTGCAGGAGTTAGTCATCTCTTGGGTCACTGGAAGTGTTACATGGTGAAGAGACGGTGACACGAAGAGCCATTACGTCCCATCGGACTCTTCCAGAGCTGACATTCAACAATTGTTCCTTTTCGTCTTTTCTCCAAAGTGCTTTTAAAGCTCAATATTGTCACTCTGTTTGGATTCTTCCCACACAGTATCTGCACTTAGAACTGCCCGGTGCTGCTGAAGAGGTTTATGGCCAGCAGCTATTGTGCTAAAATCGAGAGGAAAAACAATTTCTAGTCAGCTCTTGTTATGGTCTCTAATGGGTGATATTTCTTTCTTGCTAAGAACTTGTAAATGCGTTTTATTGCCGGATACAGTGCTCTGTGGCTAAGAAATGTTCAGCCTTCCAGGGTTCAGCAGTACAAATATTTCTGCTTACAGACGTGCCCAAGACACATTTCACATGTATGAGGGATGGATGCCTTCCCAACGGTGCGAGTTGAAAACCCAACCAAACAATATGAAAAAGAGCAAAGCCCAACTATCAAACCCCAAAGCTTGTTCTCCAGTGCTGGGGACGTGCCTTGTAGAGCTTCATGAAGGAGTCCCAGCTGGCAGAGCTGTGCTGCTGGTTCAGGTTTAGCCCAAAAGGTTAATTAAGTCAATCCAAAACCATCGTTGGCACAGCAAGGCCATGTGCCTGCCTAATGCCCTGTGATGGTACGTAGAGGAGGGAAAGTGTCTTCTGCTCTGGCTGCAACGTGCAGGTTGAACACTGAGATCCACTTTGGTGTCCGATGGCTGCTTTTCTTGAGCAACCTTTGAGAGCTGGAACAATTATTCCAGCCTTTAAGGCCTTTTTTCCCCCTCTAAGCTTCCCTGTTTCCCACTACCAGATCTTAGGGAGAGAAGGGAGTACAACTGAACCTACTGGTGCAGTTATTAACACAATCATGATATAATTTAATCTTGATCCCATTAAGTACCCTTAATGATCAGAGAGTTTCTCACTTGGTTTAATGGACTCTTCTCCAGATGACGAGGCTCCAAGATCAGACACTTCTAAATGTCTGTTTATTAAACAATCTTTCTTCCTAAAAGCTTCTGCCTGGCCAGAATGAATATAAATGGAGATGGTGTTTGCAGTTTGGTCTTCAAGGAGGCACTGTGTAAAAAATTGGAGCCTGTTTCTTTTTATTTTTGCGTGTCCTTATCTGAGAAAGGAGACCAGGCCAAGACTTTTTTTTTTTGAAGTGTGCTTTTTCCTTTAAACGTCTGAGGCAGTCGAGACCCGGCAGCCGTGAAATAGCACCTGCTGTCAGACGACCGACTCCTGGGGCGGATATTCCCTTCCCTGCAGATGATTTGGTCATGGGAGTCAAACCAGAAGCTGACAAGCAGATAAGACCGTTGTTGTGTAATAACCTGGCTTAAAAATCCCTTTCCATGGCTTTAGCTCACCTTTCTCTCGGCCGGCGTGCTCAGCAGAAGGCAGCGCAGCTCTTGCACGCGTACAGCAGCGCTCATCTCCTTTGGGGAGAATTTCAGGGCTTTTTTTTGTGTGCAGAAGAGGCCCCTGGGACCTCTTACACTGGGTTTAACGCTGTCATCTGCGTGTTGTACTCCTTCCTTTCAGAGTACACACAGTGTGTGGATACCCGACATTGTGAAAGACCTTCGCCATCGCCTAAACGCTGTGTTGATGGTTTTTAGGAACACGGTGCCTGTTCGTGATGGTGGTTCACATGGCCTCAGCGTTGCATGGGAAAGCATTCTTCTCCTTTGAGCTTCTTGGTTCTGAGCCCTGCTTTTGGCTGAGTGTGGAAACAGAGAGACCCTGTTCGTCAGATCCCTGACAGCATCCGGGCACAGCTGGAGCTGTGACTTGGCCATTGCACATCCCGGGCTGGCAGGGGCTCCTCTTGCACGGCAGAACTTTCGGCTGCAGCACGCTATTGATTGGTAAGCAAATTCTTCTCATTCAAGTTAAAATAAGAAACGTACTTAAAGATCAATGGTCGGGTACAACCCCTTGTTCTAGTCCTTCCCACACATGATGAGGCTGTCATAGACTCCATGGAGTTCATGTCTCATTTCTGCAGCACATTGTGAAGTTCTCTTTATACAGCCGTGCCATTTTCTCTGTCTTATATAATGTATTATAAAATGAACAGTGACAGAAACGGAAAATATATGGCAAATGGTACCAGTGACCCTGGGGAGGGAAGAAAATTTTATTACCATGAGACACAGTTGGCAGAGCTGATGGAGAGCCCTAAAGCCTAAGTTTCTTCTTTGAAGGTTCATCTTTAAAAAAAAAAAAAAAAAAGAAAAAAATGTTTTAAGGTTTTTAGCTGCTAAAATTCTCCGCATTTTAAGCACAAACTCTTAGAACCATTTAATAAGTAAGCACTGCTTTGCAGTTTAACAGATCATTTCATTAGAATTCTAATACTTTAGTACAGAAGTTGCCACAAAAACGTCGTGCAGAAAAGGCTCGGAGTCCTCTGAAACTACAAAGTAGGGATCCCTCTGGCATTTTGGAAGCCTCTGTGCCATTGCTTCCTGGCGAGCTCTGCCAGAGAGCTTTGCGCGGCGGTTTGCAGCAGCAAACGACCTGCCTGCGCCTCCCACCTCCGCAACCGCCGTCGGATGTCTCCGTCCGGAGCGTCACCGGCTCCTGGAGGCACTTCGCCGCCGGGCTGGAAATAGCGAGCGCTCGAAGGGTGCGTGGGGAGGCACGAGGTGCCTTTTCAGCTCTTGTTGCCTCTCGTATCCCCTGGGAAAAGCTGGGATGAGTCCCGGGGGAGCGAGTGTCCCGCGGAGCGGAGTGTTGTTGGATGATGTGCCGCAGGAGCCAGGGTTGAGTGTGCTGCTGTTGTCCGTCCTGCCCTGAGCCGCTGGCCGAGGCTGCTCGGAGCATCCCTCGCCTTTCTTACAGGCTGAAAGAGTTGAGGCTGTTCAGCCTGGAGAAGAGGAGGCTCCAGGGTGACCTTATAGTGGTCTTCTAGTACCTCAAGGGGGCCTACAAGAAAGATGGGGAGAGGCTGTTCAGGAGGGCCAGTTGTGATAGGACAAGGGGTAATGGTTTTAAAATAGAGGGAGGTAGATTCAGATTGGATATTAGGAAAAAATTTTTTACCATGAGAGTTGTAGAACACTGGAACAGGTTGCCCGGAGAGGTGGTGGATGCTCCATCCCTGGAGACGTTCAAGGCCAGGTTGGACAAGGCCCTGAGCAACCTGATCTAGTTGGAGATATCCCTGTTCCTTGCAGGGGGGTTGGACTAGATGACCTTTGAAGGTCCCTTCCAGCCCTAACCATTCTATGATTCTATGATTCTTGGGGCCTCGGCTCAGCCACCCGCAGCAGGAGGGAGCACGAGGAGGTCCTGCCCTCGGAGGGCATCCGCGGCACTCCGTCCTTCGGAAAGGCTGGAGGGGAGTTACAGAACTACCCCAGGAATGATGCCAATGTGACATGGGCGCAGTGCCTCCTCCTGCCTGAGAGCTGGGGTGTGGGACCTCTCCGTCCCCGCTCCTCCTGCGACTGGTCCCCAGGGGTGTGCACAAGGTGTTTGCAGATTCCTGGGGGAAAGTTCTGCACAAATACTTGGAGTAATAAACATCTATAGTGTGACAATCATTATGAGTAGGAGGCAGCAAATTGCAGCTACTGGCAGTGATGGTGGTCACCTGTCCTGCTTGTGCCCAGGGAAGCAGCTGTGCCTGCCCTGAGCCCGGTGCCCAGGGGGTCCCAGGAGCCCCCTGCTCCTCCTGGCTGGCTTCCCTCAGCATCGCTGCCTTCCTCCCCGCTCACCGCATGGCTCTGCCTCCCTGCGCAGCGCCAGGGCTGACTCACGCTCTGGGCAGCACTGCTGGCACCGGCTGCCAGCTCTGCCTGGCTGGGGACCCTGGCGCCGGACTCATTAAATCCTGGGAAGCGGCTGGTGACCCTGTTATGTACTCACCTGGAAAAGTGACTGGGCCCTGCCTGATTGCTGTGCTCTGCCCGAAGACTTTTCGTGCTTCCCTTGCAGATATATATTTAGATTTTACCCAAGGGCTTTTAATTTCCTCGCTGGCTTGAGCAGCTGTGACAGGTGTACAGATACTTTCCCTTTTTCCTCCAGCCATTTTCACCTGTCGTCAGCTTCGTTAAGAAGTGGGACGAGATTACGAGTCACCGTACAGCTTCAGGGCCTCGCTGCTCTGCTTGCAAGCATCTGAAGCTGTCGTCGTCGTCGTCGTCGGTCCTGTGGCTTTGTCGGGATGTTTGTTCAGCGTCTGCTCGGGTCTGCTCTACTTCTGCTTCTCCCTGCTAAGCAGTCCCAAGTTAACATAGTGGGTTTGCAGCTTTCGTGTTCGCCGCTGATGAGCCACACTTAGGGAGGTAAAAATGGGTTTGCAAAGGCTGCGATGACAGTTCTGGGATTCGGTGCGCGAGGCTCCTGCGTCGCAGTTACATAAAGGCTCTCGCCAACTCTCCGAGTAGTTGGGGAGTTACTTGGAGAAGGGGACCAGCCATCCCATCCATCCGTGGGGACCGGGGGGTAGCTGTGGGGGGACTGGCTGAGCCCCCCGGCAGTGGGAGCGGCGGGGGGCTGGGGCTGGCGTGGGCACTGCTGGGGCGAGGGGAAGCTGCGGGGCACAGCTGCCTGTTCCTGGGCAGTGTCTGGGGTCTGTAAGGGAGATGCTCTCCCCTCTTCAGAACACTAATGTTTTGAAATTGTTAACATTTGAAATGTTAATGTGGAGAACTTGGGGAAGAGGAGAGAAATCAAAGGCTCTTCTTCTATCAGACACATCGTCCCCCTCCGGGCTTGCAGCCTGCAAGCTCCGTATGTATTTTCTTACTTTACATAATTTTTCCATCTCTCTCCATCAGCCCAGCTCCTCAAAGGCTCCCTTCTGTTTCCAGCTCTCTTCCTGCTGCTAAATCTGCTCTCCTCTGTGTTCTCTGAAACGTTTCCTCTTCCCTGCAGCTCCAGTGCTGCAGTTTGTTAGAGGAGTCCCCCAAACCGGTGAGGGGACGCTGGGCAGGGCAGCGAACTGCTGCCAGGGGCTGTTCCGTTGGGCTCCTGCTTCGGCTGCCAGGACTGAACAGGGGAAATGAGGGAACGAACCGCAACCCGTGTGTTTCCTCCTGTGTCGTGAAAATCTGCCAGACGCCTTCGAGTGGCTGCTGAGGCACTGGTTGGCCAAGATTTCCACCGCCATGTGATGGTGTCGGTGTATATTGGCGTTCCCCCGCTCCAGGCTTGCTCCTGTTGGGTTTCTCTGGGTTGCTGTGGTGCTGAGCACCCTCCGGAAGCGCAGTGGGGATGGGGTGGCCCCCTAAGCTCGCCGCGGTGGGAGGCGGTGCCGCGAGGTGGTGCCCCAGGGAGATCCTTGGAGGTGAGTCCCCTCCAAAGGAGGACGTGGCGGCACTGGTGGCCTTGCCTGCTGTAAACGTGCTCCAGTGGGGACTCCGGACTGGAGCCAGGGGGTCGGTGCAACAGTGGCTTTGGCAGTCACCGCGCAGCCCGATTGCTGTCTCAGCCCGCCACTGCGATGGCAGAAATCCCTGCAGCTTGTGAACTTTTCCTGAAATGCTTTTAATGATGGTTTAATAACAACACTTAGCGCTTGGTACTGAGCTTCTCACCCCTGGAACTGAAATGCTTTAGCGTGAAGGGTAAGGACCATTATCCCCCATGTTCACAGGGGGCAAATAACTGAATTTTCTTTGTGAGAATAATTATGACAAGTGGAATTAATCAACTTTTCATACGAATGGTGTTGCTTTTTAAAGACAAACGTTGGGAAAGAGCCCCAGATACAAAGGAGAACTCACAGGGGTGTAGATCCGTCCTGATCTGCTGCTCGCGGAGCTCATCAGCGCCTGCAGTGCGAAGGCATTAACCCCGCAAAGGCAGCACGCGGAGGGAGCAGACGCCAACGAGAATAAATGCAAGACAGGGCACAGCGTTTCCTTGCCAGTGCCCTGGATGTGGGTGAGCTGGCACTGCAGAGTGGCTGTGGCCCTTGTCCCGGGGCGTTGTTCCCGCTGCGCTTCGCCGCTCGGAGCCCCGTGGCTCGGGAAGACTCTCCCAGCTCCTGAAGATCCTCTGGGTCTTGGTGTGCTCCGTGTATTGCAGGGAGAAATGACACCGAAATAATTGTGGTTTCTAGTTCGAAGGGCTCAGGGGCTGTAACCTCTGAACACGCTCCTGCAAAGTGGCCAAGGATTGGGCTCTTTTTCCTCCTTTTCTGTCCTGCTCTACATCCCCCTCTTCAGACTGTGTCTTGCAGGGGGAAAGGGCTGCTTGTGGTGCTGAGCCCAGGGAAGCAGAGGCTTGTTTTGGCTGGGACCTCGACCTCTTGGTGTGACAGTAATGCACACGGTGAGCAATAACAGCTCTGTGCGCCGCGAGCGCAGGTGGGAGGGTCATTGAGATGCTTTCTCGTGCCGCTGCCCTGCTGCGTGCAGCCCATTACTGGTTGGGTTTGTGGACATGCCAAGACATGGATTCACCTCGAAGAAAGCTGAAGTCCTGGGAAACCCTCCCGTTGTCTTTGGGGATCCACGTCTCTCATGGGGAGCGGCCTCTTGGAAGGCCCGGGGTGACCTGGGCGCGGGTCTGTGTGAGCAGCAGGTAGGACTCACCACCCCTCCCTGCTTTTCCCCCAGCCCCTTCAGGAAGGATTCGGTCATCTGGGTCTTTTGGACCCTGATTTTTGTCGCACAGCTCATCTCCAAGAGAAATTGGCTGGCTCTCTGCGGCAGCTGAGCACTGAGGTCCTGCTCCCGTGCCGATGGCTGTGGGCCAGGGAGGACCTTCCTCTCCAGGCTAATGGAGAGAAGATGGAGAGACGTTTTTAAATTGAGTCTGGATCAATAGAAACAGTATTTTCTAAGCACTTTTATTAATAAATACACGTATCTCTGCTGTCCAGAGAGGATTCCCAAGCATCTCCTGTACATTCTAATGTCTCTGCAATCTGAAGTGATCAATGAATTGATATCGTGGTTTTGACTGAAACTCTTTGGATTTGACCTTCTCGTTAACGGCAACTCCACCTGCTGATCAATAGTCAAAAATATGGGCAGAAGGACCCGTCTTGTTAGGAAAGGAGTCACTTGGGCCGCTCTTGTGTGCGGTGTGGGGCTCAGGAGAGCAGGAGAGGGGCTCCTGGGACCTCGGGGGTCCCCGAGTGTGTCTGTGCTTGCACCACATCCCTGTGCAGAGGAGCAGCACTGGCACCCATGGGGACGGAAGGGCCAAGTCCTACACAAAGAAGAAGGATGGAGCATCAACATCGTATTATTTTTTGCATGTTTTTCTTTTTGGCAAATTTGTTATTTTAACTGAAGCAAATGAAGTTACTTTTTGCAGTTTAGGAAGTATCTCTGCGTGGTCGGTGCCTTTCAGGGTGACTTTTCAAGATTTCCAAATATATTGAACTGGCTTTTCTTGCAGAAGGCTTTGCACACTGGCACTTCGGGGTTGTATCTCAACATAACAGGTTTGTTGGCCAGAAGAATATGGAAAAAACCCAACCCCTTCCTGTTTCATCAACCAGCTATAATGGACTGGGTCATACTTTATTAATAATAAGTTGAACAGAGGCGTAAAAAGAGTTTTGGCCGTTGGGACTGAAAGCTACCTGGATAAAAGGAGAATGTTTGACAATGAAGTTGCTGCAGATTCAATTAAGACTAATGAAAAATCCTCTTCTTTCTGTATCTTATTTTCAGAAATATTCTCACCACTGCAACTGCTGCTTAGCAATTCCCAGCCATCACTCCAGCCCCCGGCGCAGCAGTGGTCTCTGCATAATGCAGACGCTGAAATGAGAAATCAGCAGTTTGTAATGGGCTCTCAAACTAAAATTAAACATCGATTTCCTGGCTTGCAGTCAGATGGTTGGCATTCAGTTGGCCAGGCAAATATTTCTGGACTGGAGGAATTCTTATTTGGGCTTTGGTGTTACCGAGGTTGTGTTTTGTCAGTTTTCATCCCTGGATTCCCTTGGAGAATATGCTGTACCAACAAGGTGTTCGATGTGTAGATCACCCTCATATACCGTGGGTGGACGTGCAGACAATGTGTCCCTGCGGAGCAGGGTCACCGAGCTGTACTTCGGGGCACACCAACAGCCATGGCTCTTGCTGGGAACATGCAGTCTTCCAGCAAGACCGAGCGTTCTTCTGGAGGCACCGAGTGAAGTGTTCTGCCTGCTGCGCTATTTGGGTTCTGGGTAAGCATATGGCAGCCGTCAACGGGCATCACCAGCACACGGGACCTGTAGTTCAGCAGACAAAGACCTGGAGATGCTGGCTGACAGCCAGCTGAACATGAGCCAGCCGTGTTTCCAGGTGGCCTGTATCAGCAGTAGTGTGGCCAGCAGGACCAGGGCAGTGATCGTGCCCCCGTACTCGGCACTGGTGAGGCCACACCTTGAATCCTGTGTTCAGTTTTGGGCCCCTCGCTACAAGAAGGACATTGAGGTGCTGGAGCGTGTCCACAGAAGGGCAATGAAGCTGGTGAAGGGTCTGGCGCACAGGTCTTATGAGGAGCGGCTGAGGGAACTGGGGCTGTGTAGCCTGGAGAAAAGGAGGCTGAGGGGAGACCTTATCACTCTCTACAACTACCTGAAAGGAGGTCTCTTCTCTCACGTGACTAGCTATAGGATGAGAGGAAATGGCCTCAAGTTGCACCAGGGAAGGTTTAGATTAGATATCAGGAAAAATTTCTTTACTGAAAGAGTGGTCAAACATTGGAGCAGGTTGCCCAGGGAAGTGGTGGAGTCAAGTCACCATGCCTGGAAGTGTTCAAAACACATGTAGATGTAGCACTTCAGGACATGGTTTAGTGGCTGTGGTGATACTGAGTTGACAGTTGGACTTGATGATCTTAGAGGTCCTTTCCATCCTTAATGATTCTATGATTAGTCTTAAGTGTCTTTTCCTAAGCAACAGACCTTCACTTGCTGAGTCAGAGGAAAGCAGCATTACCCTTTCAGTGTCATCCCTTACCCTTTGACAGCGATGTGCTCCACCAACAGCCCAGCACTGCTGTGATTTTTCCTTTTTTTCTCCGCGGCGCCCCAGCTCCATGTCTCCCAGCTGGCAGGACCAGGCTGCTTTCCCTGCGTCGCTGGTGGCTCAGCGACCCAGATGGCTCTGGGTTGCCTTTGCTCCAAGTTCCTGCCTTACTCCTCCTCCTTCGACTGCTCTTACTGACCAAACAGTGCCCAGTGCCTGTCTGGGAGGTGGCTGGGGAGCAGAAACGTTGCCAGGGCTGTGGGTCTTTAGGTGAAGCATGGAACACATTGCGTTGCCAGAGAGAGGAGTATTTTTCTGACAGAACTACAGCAGAAGGAATTGCTTCAGCAGCCCAAGGCAGATCTGAGCAGCCTGAGTAGCTCTGTGGGACTATCGAGCCTGGGAGAGGTTGTCCTCGGCATTGAGCGACCTCTTTTCTGCCTCGGAAGGGGAACGGCTGTTCAGACCAGCCACCCCGTTTGCAGTTTGTTGTGACCCTGCGTTGAGTTGCTTCCTTCTCGACTGGTTTTTGTGTCTTGGCTTCTGTGTAAGCGCTTTACAGAAAAGATGTCTCCATGTAGCAGCTCCCACAGGCAGGAACAGCGTTTCTGAAAAGGTTCCTTGAGGTGGTTTTTGTCACCTTCTATACAGCAAAAGTATGGAGGGAGAATTTCCATTTTCTGTTAAAATTCCCCAGGTCTTTCCCTCACACCTCTTCTGTTTGGTGCTGCTGCTTGATGGCCTTAGTGCTGGGATTGTAACTGAAGTGTAAACCACTCTTCACGTCAAACCTCAATCCTGAAATTAATGTTCTTCTGGAGTTAGGAATACCATACAGCGCAGAATTTCCAGACAGCTCCCTAAAAGAGAGACCTGTCTGCCCCAGTCCTGGTGACTCCTGTTGTCAGGAGGATTCATCAGGCCCCGAGCTGGGCACAGCCCAACGCAGAGGCCAAACAGCAGCCATTGTATTTGGGGCTCGAGAACAGCACCCTGAGGTAGAGATGTGGAGCAATAAACTGGAGATGAGGCTGAAGCAGAAAGGAATGACGGGTAGAAAATGAATGCGTTGAGCTAATGAATCGTTTTGAGGCAGAAGGAGAAATTAAATGTATGCTGAAAGCTGGTGCATTAGTAAATGGACTGTGGGTTTTTATCCATTTTACGTTTCAAAATGCCAAATTAGAGCATGTCTTGGGGTGAAATCCTGTTAACAAATTATACTCTGAGTAGGGAAACAAGGGTTTGGTTATCAGGAAGCGGGGACTTGGTTTCTCCTCACAGATCAGCCAGGCACAGCCTCTGTGCCATGGGGTAAGTCACCCTTAGGGGGAAGACCAGCATGACCAGCTCACTCTTGACAGCTCACTGAGGAGAGAGCTGAAGGAAAGGATTGGCCTCTTCTTCCCAGAGTTTGGTGCAGGATGGTGGTGTCTGGTGCCGCAATAGCCTCGTGGGGGTATGGCAGCGGGCAGCGTGGTCTGGACACACAGCTGGTGCCAGGGGAAATGTCAGCCTTTCATCCTGAACATGTACTACTTTGCATCCCAGATTTCCCATTTCAGGGCAATTTCTGCCCTTTCCTCAAAGACAGCCCTCACGCAGCTGCTCTTTCTCAGGCTTTGGGGATGCCCTTGCAGGTATCAACGGGTTGAGTCTTTGTACATAATGTTCATTTTAAAAAATTCCTGTTGTGGGGTTTAATTATTTGCACTGGCGTTTCATGTCACGATGGCTGGCTGGTGATGGGTCAGGGAACTTTGGCTTTGGTTAAGGTACGCGGTGGGGCAGCCTTCCCGTGCAACAGCGGTGTGGAGGGAAGCACCATTGGCACATCATGGGGCAGCGTTGGTGCACCGTGGGGTAGTGTTGGTGTGCAGTGTCGGCATGCCGTGGGGCAGTGTCGGCATGCCGTGGGGCGGTGTCAGCATGCCGTGGGGCAGTGATGGCATTCCATGGGGCAGTGTTGGCATGCCGTGGAGCGGTGCCAGTGGGAGGTGGTGAGGCGGTGCCGGGCAGCCGCTGTCCGTGGGGCTGAGCGCTGGCCCCAGGCAGTGGCTGCGGTCCCGCGCGCTGCGGCAGCCCCGCGGTGCCTGGCAGATGCTCCTGCGCTGAGAGCTGTCATCGAGCACGAGCAGCAGCAGCCACGGGCTGGTGGCACCCCAGGAGAGGTCGGGATGCAGGATCCCCCCTTTCCAGTCCCACCTGTGCCCTGGGGGGACTCAGGGGTTTCTCTGCCGCTCGGGGCTCCCCGGCCGGAGTGAATTCCCTTTTCTGTTTGATGTCTTGAGAAAGCCGTGCCAAGCGTGTTCGAGGAGCAGCAGCTTTTGTTCTCACCTGAAGAGGGAAAGGTGGGGGGCTCTGGGCTGGGCAGCGTGCCCTGCTGCAGGCACGGGCTGAGCAGTGATCCAGTCCTCAGCTTGGAGGGGAGCAGCAGCGGGTCCCAGTCTGCCCAGTTTGCAGCGGGTGTGTTTAGGAGGGGACCTTGCTCTGCTGCTTTATGTCTGCGAGCCAAGCAGGCTGAGTCTGTTCCCTGGCACGCAGTCCACACGCTGCTCTTTACACAGAGGAGTAAGATAAAATAGCTTCCTCCCCCTCAACGTTGCTACTGGAAAATAGGGATGGGGGAAAAAATAATCCCTCAGCCCCTGCCCTGCTTGTGGTGATAAGAGCAATGCAATCCTTTTTTTTCAGGGAGGCAGCCAAGGCAATTACATTATTTACTAAACAAAGCCATCTCAGAGATTTCTGCATTGGGGATGATTTCTCGGTCGTTTTGCACCAAATTCGTTGCAGCAGCAAGGCCGGAGAGTTTGCCTCGACTCCCCTCGCTACCAAAATAAATATACAGGGCAGGATTGTTCCACTGAGCAGCCGCGAGTGGGGAGAGAAGAAGGCAGGAGATGGTACGTGCCGACAGCTCTAAACTGGATGCAGTGAGGATTGCGATGTACGGGAGAGTTCAGGGGGGAAAGAGGAGGAAGTCAGCGAGGCAGCCAGAGCTCGAAGGATGGCGAGAGCCAAGCTGAGGAATTCCCCTTCAGAGAGCAATTCCCACGTAAAAACTGTCCCACCAGCGACGACAGAAGATGTCCATGGGGTGAGCCCCTTGTTACCGGCTCGGAGGATGGGATCCTTGGGGAGTGATGTCGGACAAAGGTATTGCAGGACTGCAGTGGGGCGTGGGGTGGGGGGGCGGGGGGAGGCAGCACCTTTTCTCTTTTAAATGAGAGGGAAAGGATTAGTGCCAGCATGGGCTGGAGGGCTGGTGGAGCAAACCCTTCTCATCGCTACCTTAAAGAGCCACACCAGCTCCAAAGTTGTGTTATGAAATAGGTAGCTGGAGCAGAAGAAAGCCAGTTTCTTTAAATTTTTTATAAGTGCTTCTTGTTTTTCATATGCCCGAGGTGGGTCTGAACGGCAGCCCTGAGAGCAGGGGGCTGCCACACAGCACCCATAACTTGCTCTGTGCCTTATCAGTGTAAGATGAAGCTTATTTACACTGCTAAGGCCACAGAAGCACTGTGCACAAGCACCGTTTTTGCATGGAAGAAGAGATGCTCCATTCCCCATCTGAGGAATAATTTATTTACAACTGCAAAAAAACCCAACCCGCTGCCACACAAAATGCTGCAGCCTCTTTCTGCAAGCACCCGGCTGATGGGTATGGAAAGAAACGAGCTGGTTTCCAGAAGGATAAAAATGCTTCGCATCGCACTTGAATGACAGTGTTTCTCAAGAAGCCAGGTCCTCTACTTGATGAGGATGCATATGTCAGTAATTCCGTTCTTGTGCTGTTCGTTCCATTTTCTGTTTCATTTTTCCCATCTATCCAGCCCTTCAGCCCATCCATGCTGTCTGCTTCCTCCGCAAAAATTGCCTCCCCTGTGGCTGTGTACTGTATATCGTCTGGGATGTGATTTGGTGCCGTTCCCAGTGCAAAGGAGCACTGTAGGAAACTGCTGCTCCGGGAGAATCGTACTTGTTTGGCTTTAGATGGGAAGGAATTAACGCCTCAGCCTCAGGATCTTCCTGTATCTCACTGGTGGGCTGGGGGGAAGGAGGCAACAAGCCAGGATTAGCAGGTGTGGTCCCCACTGGGGAAGCTGAGGAGGGGGTGTGTGTTGCGGGAGCATCGGTGTGGTTGTTCCGCGGTGCCGGTGTGGTCGTTGCCCAGTGCTAGTGTGGTCGTTGCCCGGTGCTGGGCTGTGCTGGACACACGCTGTGGTCTCCAGGTCTGGGAGGCAGAGTCCTGGTGGACCTGCAGAACTGGGAGTGCCTGTCTCGGTGTGACGTGTGGGGCATCAGCTCTCCGGCTGGCACCGATGCCGGTGCTCTGGTGAGCAGATGCTGGGATCCGGTGGGTCATTGCCTTCTGACCTCGTGAGGCCGCGGCTTACACGTGCAGAAATCTGCAAAGGGGCATCGCACAGGTGTGTTGGGACTGAATCCCTGAAGCTTGTGTGGTCCCAGTAGGTTTTGACAAGCAATCTGAACCGGCTCCCAGCGTTGGTCGGGCTGCTCTCGCCCTGGTTTTGTGTTTTGCTTTCATTGCTTCAAAAAGGCATCAAAGGTGGATGTGGGGGCACCAGCATCTCTGAAGGCACATCCTGGGCACTCCTGTGGGCAAAGCCTTTGGAGTGAGCTTGCGTCCCCTCTGTGCCCGTTCAGGCACTGTCATTCTACGCCTCCTAACAGTGCTGGCTTTCAAATCCAGATGCACTGGGGCCAGAAGACGACTCATGGTTGCCCCTGGGGGACTCTTACAAACCCCACCACTGCTAATCAGCTGTGGTTCAATGTGCTGCTCCTCTCCGGTGCTCAGGGGCTCAGCGGGCCCCTACCCAGGACCAGGGAGCCAAAGCTCCATCCCAGGGCTGACTGTCCATGTCTCCTGGGTGGAGCATGGCACAGGGGAGGGATGCTGCAGGACATCATTGCAGCCGGGGGGGATGGTGGGCAACAGTTCCAAGAATTGTGTAGCTACAGCATTTTAGTTGAGTCTCACCGGAAGGCTGCGGGTGCGGAGCACGCCGGGGTGCCTCAGGGCTTTGTGAAAGAACCCAATTCCCTGGGTTTCGCTGGAATTTTAAGCATTTTACTGCAGTCTTGTTGTAAGGAGCTGATGCTGCTGAGAGGTAGGGAAGTTGATGCCAACACTTTTATGCTCCTCTGGCAGTGAGCAGAGCCCTGTGAGATGTGGTTTGCAGCGTCTGAGTTCCCAGCTGCCGGGCTCGCCGCCTTCTCCGTGCGCTGCTTCCCGACAATTGAGTTGGTAATTAAGATTAAGATTTGTGCAAGCGACAGAGGCAGGAAGATTGCTTCGGAAATGATGAACAGCGCGATCGAGGTGCGTCGTCTCCTCCAAAGCCAGACAGGAGCGGTGTTATCAAGTTAGAGACAATTGTCACTGGGAGTTGGGAGTGAAATTACCAGGTGATGGTGGAAGAAGATGCTGTGACAGGATGTTCTCAGGGATGCAAGTGAATTCTCTAGGTGACCGAAGCCGGAGAAACTGAGCCTCACCTACTTTATTTACCTCCTTAGTCTGTCTCTTAGTCGTTGCAGCATCTCAAAGGTTTTAGGGGTTCTCAGTCAAAACGGGCAGAAAGGTTTTGAATTCATCTGAAGAGGAACCGCTCCACAGCCGTGTGTTGTTCCACACCTGGAGACAAAAAGGGGAGTTCAGGGCTGGCCCTGGGCATCCAGGACAGGGACACTGTCCTGTGGTTGGAGAGCTGCGGGATGGGACCGGTCCCCGCTGCTCATGTGGAAGTAGCTCCAGCTGAAGATGGTCGGAGCTACCTCGGTCCATCAGGGGCTGCTCTGCCAGGGGGATACAGCCCGGACCACTGCGGGGAGGGCAAAGTCTGCGGCCAGCCCTGCCACCTGGGCACAGGAGCTCTCCCAGCACGCAGCAATCCTGCAGCTGGAGCGAGCCGTCAAAGGTTGAGTCTTTCCCCCACGAGCTGGGCTTTTCCCAAGGCAGGTTGGTTCTGTATGGCTTATGTTGGGGGGAGTTTGAAAGGGAAAGGTGTGATGGGGAACCAGGCTACAGAAAGGCGGAATCTGGGCTGTGCTCTCCATCGAGCAGCTCTGTGTTTGGGAGGAGGCTGCTGGCAGGCGTGACGACCCGTAAATATCTGTATTTGGATCCCGTTTCATGGGCTGGTGATCTCTCTGTAATACCAGAGATGTGGTTTTAAAACCACAAATACACATTTTTATGAGATAATTGTGTCGTGTTTATGCAGCTCTGCTGGAAGTGTGGGAAACTGAGCGCTGCCTGTCCCGAGGCACACCGATGCTCTGAAGGGGTGGCAAACGTACCCTTAGGCCATCTGGCTTTGAAGCTCTGCCCTGAGCCCTGGGCAGTGCTGCGTGTCCCCTCCTGGCCCGTGTTTCCACCCTCACCTCCTTGAGCCATGTTTGCTGACCTGCCGACAGCTGAAATCTGAAGCACGGAGGTTTGGGGACAAAAGTGAGCATTGCAGCAGAGCTGAGGTTAGAGAGGACCTTTGGAGGGCTCTAGTCCAACCCCTTCTCAAGGCTGGACTAACTTTACAGTTGGCTCAACTGGCTCAGGACCAATCATCATAGAATCATGGAATCATTTGGGTTGGAAGGGACCTTAAAGATCATCCAGTTCCAACCCCCCTGCCATGGGCAGGGACACCCTCCACTACACCAGGTTGCTCAGAGCCTCATCCAACCTGAGCTGGTGGGCAGCATCCAACATCTACCAGGCTGGGGATTGCTCAGCTTCTCTGGGTGCCTGGGTCAGGGCTTGGTCACTCTTAGGGGAAAAATTTTTCCTTTGCTGCATCTTGTGCCTGTTCCCTCCTGTCCTTGCCCTGCGTGCATCCGTGAGGAGGCTGCCCGCACCCCACCCGTCGGGCAGCCGTGGGCAGCAATTAGATCCTTCCTTCCCTTTCGTTCCTTCAGGCTGTGCAGTCCCACCTCCTGCAGTCTCTCACTTGGAGATATTTTGGCAGGAATAAATGGGACTTTGCTTCAGCCATGTTACAGTCAGCCAGGTGGCCAGACCCTACTCGGTGAGAAACGGCAGCGCTCTGCTAGGGTGAGTTTAATGCAACGTTTCTTGGAGGTGAAGCACTTTGGAGGGTGAGGAAGGCACCCAAACACGTCTGAAAATTTAATTTCTGACCAATCCATGCTTGTTCCCCCAAGGAGCAACCAGGCATTACCAAATGGGTCTTGCTACATGAGTTTTCATCACCTGATGCTCACATGCAGGCAGACCAGCGGAAAGCTCCAGTCCAGCCATGAAACCCATTACAACCACGCTGTCCCAGCAACCGGTTTCCCGGTGATGGGCTCTGCAGCTGGTTGCAGCAGCAAGCACCTGGGTGCAGTTCCGCCGCTGTCAGACCGTTGCTGTGCCGCGTTGCTGAATCCCCTCCTGGGGGGACAATAAGTGAACAGCTAATTTGTTTTTCTTCAACAAAAGCTTCTTCCAACAAAGAGCCTTTGGAGATGTAGCTGTGTCTTCAGTGAACAGCATCTGCTGGTTTGCCACGTCGGCTTTGGGTGAGGTGGTTTTGTGCAGGAGAAAGGCTGAGGGGTGGGCAGGGACGTCCCCTGAGCAGGATTTGCCCCCCCGGCCCTGCCAACACGCACGGTCCAGCCTTGGTTCTTCTGCTGCTGCTCCCTTGGCTGCTCGCTGAGGCTTTATACCAGAAACTGAGAAATGTTGGGGTGGAGGGTATCGGGGCGGTGTGGTTACGGGAGGATTTCTGCGGCGGTGCCAGACCTGGCTCCTGCACTTCTCCTGGCTGAGCCAGGACTGTCTGGGCTGCTTTGCAAAGGTGATGCTGCCATGTGTCCCTGAGGCCAAGGGGAACCTGATAGAGAGCCTGGGGACTCCGGGGGGGGTTTGCTTACAAAGTGCTTTGGCCTTGAGCCACTTGCCCTCTGGCTGGGCTGGGCAGCCCCTTGCGGGGGCATATTTCTGGCAGTGGGTGTTTCCATACGAAGAGAACCCACATCAGGGCTCGCCGTGCCACATGGCTGTTTGCTGTTGGGGCATTGCTGGGGGCTGCTGAGTGTGTTTGCAGTGTGGGACCACTGCCGAAGCGGGCAGGGTGCTCGGTGGCTGTGCTCTGTTATGGAGCAATGTGCAAACACGCTGCTTGATCCCGATGAACGGGAAGCGGTCCCAGATCCCGGCTGCCAGCACGGCGAGCTGACAGCTGCCATCCTTCGCACTAAACAGAGCCCTTCGTAAGCACAGCCCGGGATTTTGTCCCGGGGTTCGGTGCAGGGCTGAGCCCGGCTGTTTCTTGTGCCAGTCCCAGAGCCTGGAACGACCTCGAGCTCTGCCCGTCCTCCCCGTTCTGTACCCGCTGCTCCGTGCGGGGACACGATCCACATCACCGTGTCCCAGCCAGGGCTCAGCTCTGAGCCCTCCTGCGGGTTTCAGATGTGTCTCAGTGGCTGGTCCTGTGTTTGTGGTCCCCCGTCGCTCAGATCCCTGTTCCTGGACACGTTTGCCCCCTGGGCGCGGGGCGACGCTGACCCCCGAGTGGGCAGCCCTGCAGCTGGGTGCCTGCGGGGACCAGGCGGGTTTTGGAAGCGCTGAGTGCTCCTCCCACGGCAGCTGGGAGTCTCGGTGCCCTATATAGGCGCTGACATGCAGACGAGGTGCCTAACTAGGGGTGCCCACGCTCGGGACACGCACTTGGGCTTTTTCTCTGTTTATTTTAGGTCCCTCATTCCCAATCAGGTCTCATCAGGGCGCAGGGATTAGCACGTTCCTCCTCCAGAGGAGACTTTCCTGCTGGTGGTGAGAGCGTGATGCCAGCCATGGCCACCCCTCGGAGCGGGCACGAGCTGCCAGCCTGGCTGTCGGGGTTGTGACGGACTTGACAGATCGGGGGTCTTTCAGTCCCCCTCCAAGCTCCCGCCCAGTCCTTCCTCCATGCGGCTCAGCCGCTTGATGGGACCACAGGGACCCGTTTAGCCCCTTAGGAAAGGTGTGGGGGTGCGTTAGAGCAGCCTTGGCATCTGTAGTGGCCAGAGCCCGGTGCCCGGGCTTGGCAGCACCCACCCCTCCGGGAGAGCCAAAACTTTCTGGAAGGTGATTGGAGGCAGTGCCAGGAGCTGCCGGGTGTTGGGCTGAGAACGGCTCATCTGGCTGCAGAATGCTGGATTTTTTTTGGTGCCTTGCCTTATTTGTTTCTACACTTCAGGTGTTTCACTTGCGACGTAGGTTTTGCAGAAGAACGTCGAGAAAAAAAACTATTTCTGTGATTAAAGAAGGGGAGAAGGCAGGTGCCCGCGTCCTGCCTGCGCGGCACGCTGTGCGGCCGGTGGCGGGAGGGTTTGTTCTTCCTTCTTTGTTCCTTCTCCCCCTCTTTCCTTTCTTTTTTTGATCTCCTCCCATCTGTCTTTCTCACGTCAGGCTATTTTTGGGGGAGATGAGTTTCTCACTGTCAATATGGTAGGAACCGGTGGTGCATCTCATGTCTTAAGAGGATGAACGCTGCTTCGGCAAACCTTCCCAAGCAGTTGCCTCGCTTGGTTCATCTTAACCCCCTTTGTCTTGCCCATGTCTTGGAGGCATTTCAAGACCGGGGGGCTAAAGAGTGATAAATCTGACGGCTGGAGGAGAGAGCTGTCAGATTTATTGCCCTTTAGCCCCCCTGGTCTCAAAACACCTCTTGAAGTGGTTATTAAGCAGCCCAAAGCCAAGTGTGGTGCTGGGCAGGTCATGACTTGTGTCTTCATAACTTCCAGGAGCCTTGAGTCAAGGCAGGATTTTTTTATTTTTTTTTTCACTTAGAAGTGGTGGCCATAAATTGAATAGGAACTGCAGGAGCAGAAGTGAATTTTTAATACTCCTTAGTTTAACAAAAATACCTCCTGGTAAAATCAGGAGGTGGTGGTGAAGGTGCAGAGTTTGCTGGGAGGGAGCTGCTGCTGTGCTTCCATAGAATCATGAAATGGTTTGGGTTGGAAGGGACCTCAAAGATCATCTAGTTCCAACTCCTCTGCCATGGGCAGGGACACCTTCCACTAGGTCAGGTTGCTCAAAGCCTCATCCAACCTGGCCTTGAACACTTCCAGGAGCCGGGGCCGAGGAGGCAGGACGAGATGGAAGAGTTGGGTGCTGAGCCGAGGAGCTGCTGTGCAGCGTGGGTGGGCAGGTGATTGCTCTCTCTTGTACATAAGCAAGGTTTGTGAGTCGCCTTTTGTTCTAAGAATAGGTACGCCATTGTCTCGTCACCTTCCAAAGAAAACCCTTCCATTTTGTACGGGGCTGCAGTTTGAAACGCGGTGACAGACTTGTCTCCGTAGCAGCAAAAGGGCTCCTGCCACTCTGCTAATCCCACTGGCAGTTATCCCAGATTAACTGTCAGATGAGTGACACCATGGACCAGTCTGCAATGACTGGGGTGCAGCCTGGGAGGAGCTGCGGGGCAGCACTGGGCATCCCATGGGTCCGTCCGTCCTTCCTCTCCCTGCAGAAAATGTGGCCTTTCCAGCATAAACCAAACTCTCCAAGCTGAAACTTTAAAAAAGTTTTTGGGGTCTGGAAAACAACTGTTTTGCAGATGAGAGTCGGGGTGATTTTTAGTTTTCTTTTAAAAAATCCCATATTTTCTCAGCAATTAGTTTGTTTGTTAGAATTTTGGTGCCTGGTGGGAGAAGCAGAGGTTTCATTTGACATCTCCAGGTCGCTTCCTCTCCCTGTGAAGCAGTTCACTTGTTTGGAAGCTGAGAGCACCTTTTTATTACTATTTTCTCACACGTGCCCTGACCACGGCACAGAGTGACCAAAGCCACAGCTGGACGATGGTCTGTCCATCACTTTGGAGTCCCTTTTATTCGTGGTGCCTTTTTATGAGCAAGATGTTTGTTCACCCGGCGAGCCCGTGGCTTGCCTGGGGAGGGTGTCCTGGGAATCGCACCAGCTCATCCCAGTGCTCCAGGACCCCCGGTGACACCAGACCTTCGGGGTCTGCAGGACCCCACCGAGCTGTGTGATTCCACATGCCACGGCTGTTCGGTTTCCAGGAGCGTCCTTCTGCCTTGGGGAGCTGTGGCTGCAACGAGCCCCTGCGCGTACAGCCCTCCCGCTTGCCAGCTGGCAGTGTAGATGAAGAGAAAACCAAATCATTTGCTGTTTCTTTCCCATAAACATCTCTCCGAGGCATAAAAGGCTCCTGTGCAGAACCAGACACAAGTGGAGAGACTTGAACAGCCCCTGCTGCTAATGTGGGATAAATCAATTTGGCAGGAGCGGGGCTGAGCTGTGTGGGAGCTGCTTGGCCGGACAGAGCACCCCCTTGGCCCCGGCGCCCTCTGCTCCAGGCCCCCAGCGTCTGTCCCAAATTGAGCAGCTCTCCCAAACTCGAGCATCTCCCATGGTCTCCTGTGTCTGACATGGTGGGACGTCACTGTCGGTGTCACCTGGGATGGTCACTCCGGGTGGCTCAGCCCCGGCTCTCCGCAGGCGTTTCGGCTCGGGGCGATGAGCTGCTCCTGCAGCCTTCACCCAGATAGTGCAAGAAGAGCAGGAACAAACTGAATCATGTCGCAGGGAGGCTGCTGTGCCAGCCTTGTAGCTGCGGGATGAATTAGCTTTCCTTCAGACTCACATTTTAATTGAAATGGGAATTTATTGCTTTTATTTACTTTGAACTCCACTGGAGTGCTGTGGGCTCATAAAGCATGAAGGAAAATAAAAGAAAAACCTTTATGAGCTGCAGCTGCCCCCTTTGCTTTGGTTCTATTTCTTGGTTGCCCAGACTCATGTTAAATCAGGAGAGGAAGGAGGGCAGCGCTGGGCACCGCCGGGCCGGGAAGAGCTCAGCTCCGGCTCAGCCGGGGCCGGGGACACGGGGACGGGAACGCGTGGCCATCGATGGGGATGGGCACGTCTTGAGGAGAGCGTCCTCTTTGCAAAGGGAATTATTTTCCTTTGAGGCTGCAGTTGCTTTGTTTCATAGCACTGAGCTGCTGTCTGTCTGTCTGTCTGCGGGATGTACAGTACACGAGCACGGTCCCTTCGCTTCCCGCCCACCCTTGTTCATCTTTATGTTCTTCTTTATCCCTATGTTACCCCCATCCTTCCTTTCTGTTCCTTTGGATTTTTTTTGTTTTCCCTTCAGTGGCCATCACCAATGTCTGCCAAGTCAGCCCTGGGAAGGTGTGGGTAGGAGAAACACAACGTCAGGCTCCTAAGAACACCCCAACCAGCACCTTTCAAAATCTAATTTTTCCGCAGAAAGCGTGACACTGATTCGAGACAGAGCAGCGAAGCAGTTTGTGAGACTCTTTAATAAAAAAAAAACAAAAACAAAACAACCAAAAAAAAAGCCTTAAAAAAATGTCTTTACCAGTGGACCTGAGTCCTTAAAGGGGCCATACACTGGCAAAGCCACCAGAGCATCTCGGGGTCCCCAGTGTCCCCACCCTGGGCACCTCAGCAGGGACACGTGCCCAGCGTGGCGCAGCCCCTGGCCGAGCGCTCGGGTGGCTCTGTCCCTCCGGTGCCGACGTTGCCCGGCACGGCCACGGCTGTCGCTCTGCTCTCTGCCCGTCCCTTCCCCTCACCTCCGGCGATGCTCTTGCTCTGTAGGCCTCACGCCGAGGACTTCAGCGTGGATTCCTCCTTCTCGCAGTAAGTGCACCGCATGCGTTCCCCCGCGCCGGCGCCGCGGGGAGGGGGCGAGGGCCGCCGTGGCACTGCTGGCCCCGGGGACATCGCTCTTCCGTTGGGGAAAAGTCAACCACCTTCTCCAGAGAGCAAAACCCCTCGTGATTTGGGGGGTGTGCGGGGTGCATGTGTGCATGGTGTCTCTTGAGCCACGTGTTTTGGGTGGTACCTGCTGCTGAGAGCAGTGGTTAGCCTTGACTTTGTTAGTGGTAGATTATTCGGCTTTTAACGGAGCTGGTAAGGACGAGGTTGGTCCTTTTCCTCTCTCTTGGCACTGAGGAGTTGTGCCTGGGACCAGCAAACCCAGAAAGAGCACTGGTCCTGCCATGGGGAGGACTGGCTGTGCTCAGACAGACAGGTTTCTTGGGGAAGAAGCGATATCCTTGGCAGCAGATTGGTGATTACTCGTTAGCGATGAGCTCCATGCGCAGACTCTAATTAAACAATCCGGATTCATCAGCAGAAGCAATTATCGGAGCAGACTCATGAGTGTCAATCTCTAATGTTGCAAAACAAATAAGCCAAACAAAGCGCCGCGTGTTATTCCGTGGCTTCTTCTCTTTCTGGTTTTTAATCTTTTTTATTGTTTCATTAAGAGCAAGTGGTGCCGCTGCCCGGCTGCGAGCAGCGTGGGCCAGGGCTGGGGCTGCTCCGGCCACCCACGGGGCTGCCAAGACCTTGGGTGAGAGACACAGCGGGAAGATGACTCGGAGGATGAGCGTGTCCTTGCCCAGAGCCCATGGTTGGGCACGCTGTGCATCCCCACCCCTGCCCTTTGGTACTGAGGGTACTTGCATGGAGAGATCTTCAGCTCCAATCCCCGAGTCCATCCCTGCTGCCTTCAGTGCTTTGTTTGGGGCCTGAAAATGAGCTCCACTGAGTATGGTTGGAGAGGGATTACAGCTGCCCCTGGGAATCAAGGAGTGCTTGTGCGATTAGCTCGGGACAGGTTCGTGTCCCGGAGCAGGGATGAGTGGCCGTGGGGACCCGCGTGTGGAGCCAACCTCGTCTTGGACAGAGTTTTTCCAGAAGTGGCTGCTTGGAGCTTGCTCTGCATCCCTGAAAGATGAAATTGTGGTGTTAGTGCTGGAGCTGGGATGACATTACCTGCATCCAGCTGGGCTTAATTTGCTGCAGAGCGGTTGGCAATATCTCTCCTTTTCCTTGGGCAAAAATTGCACTCCATAATAAAACGGGAGACGCTTTTTGTCCAATTTATTCCCATGGTAAATGCATGAAATCTTTGAGAAAAAAGTTATTGAGACAGTCCTGGGGCTGGTCCTGGGCCTCTCTGCTTCCCTCCGTGGGTGGGCGGCATTGGCTGGGAGGTCTCTGCCCCCCGAAGTGGGGAGTGGCAGGCGATACCCCGGCTCTCAGTCCTTCCCTGGCTGCTTTGTGCTTTCTGGTTTGAAAACGTGCCAGAGGTTTATTGAAGGAGCTGCTGGAGCGAGAGATGTTTGGGATGTTGGTGTGATAACCCCTGGAGAAGCTGAGATATCCCTGGAGGAAAGCTCCTGGCTCGCTGGTGCTGACTCTTGTTGAAACCCACAACCTTCCTCCTTTGAGCAATTGTTCAATTACAGCCGATGGAGCGCGGGGGCCGCCCGGTCCCTGCTCCTCGCCTTGGCAGGCGCCCAGGTTTCCCGTTCGCACGCAGCCGTGCACCTATTCCCACTTTCCATCTCGAAGCCGTGTGCCAGGAGCCGCTCGCCGTGCCAGCAGCATGGTTCTTTAATTCCAGCCTTGGCCACAGCCATGTTTCTTGTGTATTTGACCCGTGTGGTTCTGCACGGAGGAGGCAGAGCTGTGTCCCGGGCTCAGCCAGAGCCAGGGGATGAAGCTGGGTCTCACTGGAGATGACACTGCCTTGGCAGAGGTGGGTGTTGGCAGCCACCAGATTGCAGAGGTTTATGGAGTTTTTGTTGTTTGTTTGTTTTTTTCCCAAAAAAATCTCTGCAGAGTCTCATTTGTATCCCGCTGTGTGATGGGGAACATCTCTCGAGAAATTTCCTGGGACGAGAGCAGCATTTCCCACCCAGCCGGAGCATGAGAGCGCGGGCTGGGGCTGTGCAGGGGTGCTGAGGGATTTTTTCTCATTTTTACAGCGAAAATTTGTTCATTTGAAGAGACACTTCTCACAGCAAAATAGTGCAATTGCTGTGAAATAGAGGAAAAGCTCTTGGGCACTTCAGCCCTTCTTTGGAAAGCAGAAGGCAGCTCTGGGCAGCGTCCTGGCGCGGGGGGTGGCAGCTCCTGCCCTTGGTGGGCCAGCGGATTCCGGAGCCATCCCAGTTTTGGGACCATGCCTGGTGGCTGCCACATGCTGCGGGGAGTGGAGGGGAGCTGCCAGCCTCCGACTGCCCATGGAAGTGTCCCAGGGATGCGGAGCTGGGGTGCCCTCTGTCCCCTGGCACTGCCCGTGGGTTGGTGGTTTTCGTGGTTTCCTTGTCTTTAGTGGAGTGTGTTCATCCCCCGCTCCCTGGGGATGGCCCAAGTGTGGAGCCAGGGCTCTGCTCCTCGGTGCCTATTTTAGCGCCAGCGAGCCGGGCTGTGCTCGTCCCAGTCTTGCATCCTGCACTTTTCCGAACAAACTATTGTGTCTTTTTTTGGGAGCTCGTCATCTCCCAACAAATTACCTCTAATCTTAGATTAATAAAGTACAATAAATAACCGAGCAGAGAAAATGAAATTGCTCAGCCATTATGAAGTGCATAATAGCCATAATTAGGCTTCCAAGCAGAGGGTTGGTAACTGAACTTGTACCGTGAGGATGATCCGCGCTGCCCGGGAGCTTCACCCAGGGCGGTGTGGGAACAGGGGGTGCTGCCTGCTCCCTTCCTGCAGAGCCCTTGCCCCGCCGGGATGCCCAGCCTGGGCTGGCGGGAGGGATGCCGGGCTGGCAGGAGGGATGCCTGGCTGGCGGGAAGGATGCCTGGCCATGGCAGCAGGGAGGGGGTGGTTTGAATGGACCACCTTGGCTGAGCTGTTGCAAAGGCAGAGCCCGTCGGGGTGTGTGTTTCGGGGCAGTTAATAACTTGATTTTTATTTGAAGTTAACTTCTTGACACCAAAATCAAAGGGTACGGTTTAGATGACATCATCTCCTTCCCTCAGCTGGAAGCCAGGTAGGAGCATTGATACTTTTGGATGTTTGCTGCTGCCTGGTAAAAGCCATCCCTTGTTCAGCCATGGGTCATGTCCTGGTCCCCGTTGTGCCGGGCCCTTGCTCGGTTGGTGGGACGGTCACCCCATGGGCTCAGCCGGGGCATCGGCAGGGCCGTGGCTGCGGGGTTCCGTACGGCTCCAGGGACGCAGCCCAGGCAGCAGCAGGGGCAGGTTGTCTCCGCAGGAACATGTTCTTTCTACACGCTTTTATTTCTTCATCTCTTCGCAGTGATAAACACCCCCTTTCCCCCCTGAGACCCGATTCAGTTTATTTCCAAGTGTTTCTTCTTCCTGTGCCCGTTATGACGGATGAATTCATGGGCTACTTTGTCATAAAAAGTTAGATATCTCCTCATCATTCGATTCTTTTATCCATCAGCATTTATATTCATAGTCTCGAGGTGGGCTGCAAAGCTACAGATCAGCGAACCATCTGTCTGGCAACAGAGATTTATAGTGCTGTTTGTTTCTTCGGTACGGAGGCGAACGTCTGGGAGAGGAATCACGCTCCCTGAAGTTTTCCTCTCCTCCATGCGCTCAATCCTCGGGGACTCTGATAAATGGGGTGCCCGGCGCTCATGATGGAGCCGGCAGCCAGTTCCAGGCACTTCCTGGGCATTTTTAATACGGAGAAGGAGCAATTAGCTTGAGCGTGAGGTGTCGTGAGCGGTTGTGGCTGCTGATTTATGCCCTGGCACAGATAAATGATTTGCCAAGTCTGGCGTTGGAAACGATTAATCGTAGCCCGCGTTGCAGCTGTGCTCACAAAGCTCCGCGTTCACGGCCGCGTGCTGCCAAGGCATCGGGTCAGGTCCCCTGCTCGCTCCCCAGCGCTCACCATCCCCGCAGCAGTGGTTGTGGTTGCCCACCCGCCTGCCCCCTCCCTTCTCGTGCTGGTGAGTGCAGCTGGTGGATACGCTCCGGGTTCGGTGCCAGGCGCCCCCCGCCACCCTCCCTGCCAGTGCCAGGGCCCCTGGGAAAGTGCAGGCTCAGCTCCTGTCCCTGCCACGGCCCTGGGCATGTTTGAGGTGAGGTTTGTTCTTGGTGAAACAGTGCAGGTGTCACCATGGGTGCGTTTGGGTTTTAGCATTTTCTTCCCTTGATGCTACTGAGCGTTGCGCTCAGCTCGCTGCCAACGGGTTTGCCAGGTGCTGCCAGCCCTGCCTTGGCATCCTTCCCCTGGGCATCGTAACCAGCACAGATGTCCTAACAGGCTCGGTGACTGCCCCGCCGAGGCTGTTGGTTATAGTCATGCCATTACGGAGCTGCTCGATGCGTGACGTCCCACCGAGGGACCCCAGCAGGGTGTGGGGTCTGTGGGGGACATGCCTGCAGGTGGGCATTGGGTGCTCAGTGTTTGCTTCCCAGTTAAGGCTCCTGATTTCTTTCTTCTCCGGCTACATCGATGAGGGCGAGGTGACCCCGCAGTGTGGAGCCCCTTGGCTCTATCCGCAGCAGCTCCAGAGCTGGGGGGGCTCAGATGCACCTGTGTCTCACCCACCCTCCGGGCTGCACCAGGTCCAGACTGTGCTGCTCCAGCAGCAGTAGGGAGATGTTGAAGGATGGGATCTCGTAGCAGATCCACCATCCCAAGCCTCTCACCTGGTCCCTGCCACCCACCGGACCAGGCAGCTGTCGGTGAGTTCCCACTGTGTCATTCCAAGGGGCGTTAAGCCAGAGAGCCTGTGGCAGGAGTGTGCAAAGTTTGACAGCCCATATGAAATTGTATCCCAGCTATCATGCCTGGGATGCTGGCTTTCCCTCTATGCATTTGATTTTTTGTACATAAGAACCTTGTAAATTAAAAATCTGACTTTTTGACCTGATGTGGGAGTCCACAAGAAGCCAGAGGAGCTCTCAAGGGTGTGCCAGGCTTTTGTGTGCCAGACAGTTTCCCCACAAGCAGTCGGGCTGGCTGTGAAATGCCAGTGGGGATGAGGCCAAGGGACTCCTGAGCAACGAGGGTCTCATAAAACCCTTTCCCAATTTGCTGCCCGATCAGCTCGGCATTAACGCTCGGTAAATATTTGTTTACCCTTCCGCTGTCAGAGCCAGCGGCAGCTGCTTCCCAATAAATGCCAGTCGGTGGCGTGTGCCGGGCGGCACGCTCGGCTGAGCTGGCACCGCGTGCGCGCCGGGGCTGCGCAGGCGAAATAAAGTGGGGTGGTGGGTTTAATTGACCGTCCCAGTGAGTTCACTCACCTCGGTCTCTGCCTTGGCTTGGTGATACACCTGATTGATGAGATCTCCGTGTCCTCTTCCAGGCAGTTAAAAAAGAGTAATAATAGTAGCACTTACTTAAAAGACTTGTTGAACACAGTGGAACAGGAGGAACAGCCAATTTGTTGCACTTAACTCCATTATCAGCTGTGACAATAATGAACAGACTTGGTCTCGCTCAGCATCCGGAGCGGAGGCACTGGGGAACGATCCAGCTCAGGCTGCGCTTAGGTGGGAGCGTGACTGATAACCCCCCTGGAGTGAACGAGGGGTTCGTGCGGGGCTGCGGGCGCTTCCAAAGGGGTCGAAGAGGCGGGTGGTGGATGAGCTGGGTGGGAGCCAGTTCTGTTCCTGCGCCCCTTAATCCAGGTGTGCTTCATCCCAGACCCTGCTGACATCCTTGGGGAGGAAACTCCAGCCTCAGTGTCCCGCCGGCACATGGGGCCGGGTGGGAGGGCTGGGGTGGGGGTCAGCAGTGGGGCCTGGAGCAGCTGAAGGTGAAGAAGGGCCCATGATGGTTGTGGCGGATGGGCTGTTCTCAGTTCCACCGGCGGCTCCTCCAGGCCAGTCTCTGCCAAGTGTCCCAGCGGGCGGCTGTGCCACGGCACCTTGTCCCCATGCCACGAGTCACCAGCGGCTCTGAATGCCAAGTGATGTTCGGAGCTGGTTGGCAGCTCCTGGTTTTTTCTGGAATGGCCGAATGTGGTAGCTTAGCAACAAAGGGAATTTTTCTCCTTTTAGATCAGATTTGGTTTTTAACAGCTTGGATGCTGAATGTTGCTCCTGCCCTGGCAGAGCCGGGGCATGGGCATACCGGGGCCATCGCCCTCACCAGCTCCTGCTCTGCTGCAGCCACAGCGGGTTGGAGCAGCTAAGGCATTGCTGGGGAGACTGCTGCAAGGCCACCGCTTTTCTGAGAGGCTTTGAACGTTGTAAAGCAGGTGGGAAAGGAGAAGTTTGCGAGTCCGGTGTCAGCTGGTTGCACGTCAATGAAAGCAAAGCCCTGAACCCAAACCAGACCCGGCCCCGTGCGTCGCATCGGCTGCTCTGGGAGTCGTCGATGCGCCATGGCTTGGTGCTGGTGGGGCTGGTGGTTTGGTATGGTGGGAGCAGCTGGAGCCTGGGGTCTGCTGTGGGCTGTTCTGGGGGTCACCCAGCCGGGACGGGGGGACGGAGCTCCTGGGGGGCTCCGGGTCTGACCTCCCACCCCACTGACAGGCCCCTCTGGGCACTTCCCCGCAGGGTGCAGGTCGAGTTCTACGTGAATGAAAACACCTTCAAGGAGCGGCTGAAGCTCTTCTTCATCAAAAACCAGCGATCGAGTGAGTGCTCCGTGCGTGGAGCCCGAGCTGTCCCGGCTGCGCCGGGCTCCATCCCACTGGGACCAGAAGCCATTGCTGCTGCTGGCAGCTGTCCCCGTGTGTCCTCAGCACTGGCTGTCTGATGGCCATTCTGTTGAGTGTTGGCCAACGGGGTCTGGGGGCCGCGGGCACGCAGGGAGGAGGGGATGGTGCCTGCCACCGCTGCTTGCTGGGGCAAACGGCGCAGGAACCACCTGGGGCAAACCAGCTGGGAGCAGGGTGGGCATCAGGAGCTGCTGGGGGAGTCAGGGGGCAAATGTGCCCATCGTGGAGCTGACGATGGTCCCCATGGCTGCAGGGGGGTCCATGGAGACAGCCGAGGCAGGCTGTCAGTCACCCGCGCCCGCTTCGGCTGGCCAGATTAGCCTCCACTTGACTAATGGTGTTTTTATTTTCTTTCTCTGAGATGTCATTAGCTGTCTGGAGGGAGTCAGCCCGTTAATTTTTAAATTCACATTTTCTTTTCCTCCCCGCATCCTGTCGTCTTGTTAAGAAGCTGGAGTGCAGCACAACAGGGTGCCCGTGGGGAAGTTTTTAATGAAAATGTGATGAATTTCACACTTGTAATTTGAGTAATAACCCGATGAACTGGCTGGGGAGGGAGAGTGGATAAAGCAGCAGCTTTTGCTCGCCAGCCCTCACGCTCCCAGCTGCTGGCAGCGTGGCGAGCGGTGCGGGGCCCTGGCCCTGCCTGTCAGATGCTTTTTAATGGGTGCCCGCTAATGAGGGGGATACGCTCCCGCTCCTCCCTCCTTTCTCACTCACATCTATTGGGGCCAGCAAGGACCTGACTCATCGTTATTTATTTCTGTGTTAGTCTCCTATATATTTGACACCGGGTAGGATGCACAAAGCGTGAGCAATGTTGATGTGTGCTGCCCTGGGGCTCCTGCAGCTCCCCGGGGCTCGGTGGGGTCCTGCTGTGCAAGGGGCTCTGCAAAGCTTGTGGGGAACTAAAGAGGCTGTGGGGTGCATGGGATACCCCGGGGTGCATGGGGTGCATGGGGTTCCCAGGGTGCATGGGGTGCATGGAGTGCCCAGGATGCCCAGGGCGCATGGTGTACCCAGGGTACCCGGGGTGCCCGTGGTGCACTGCCTGGCCCACGCCGTGCTCCCCTCTGCCGCAGGCCTTAGGATCCGGCTCTTCAACTTCTCACTGAAGCTGCTCACCTGCCTCCTGTACATCGTCCGCGTCCTGCTCGACAACCCGGAGGAGGGCATCGGCTGGTGAGTGCCGCTGCCGCCGAGCCCCGCTGCCCAGTGCAGTGGGGGGCGCAGACCCTGCAGCAGCCGCTCAGGGCGGGTGTGACGGGGCACGACAAATGAGTTTTCTCACTCCAGCTGTTTGAATCCATAGTTTAGCCAAACACGCCGGTCTGGTGGGCTTTGCTCCCTGCTCCAGCCCTGCAGCCAGGCATGTGGGCATCCGCTGGCCCCGCACGGGGCACAGTGCTGCGAAAATTCAGCGTCACGTTCGTCTCCAAACGCTGCCTGGCTCTGATGGTCAGGGTGCAGCGTGGCCTTCAGACACGGGCAGGAGCTCCTGCTGACAGGGCATCACCGTGCAAGTGTTTTCTGAATCCTAACGCCCTTGAAGACACTTATGCTAAATCCCATTTAGATGTTTGGGAAGGAAATATGTTTTGCCATTTCGATCCCCGAGATGACAGCTGATTACATACATCAGCTTTGCTCTGCGTTTCGGTATAAGCCTATTTTTAATATGTCCTTGCTTTGTTTAGCTCACATACAGTGTGGGGCTTTTTTCCCAAGAGCTAGGAGAATTAGCAATCTGATTTTCTCTTTGTAAAGTTTGCATTGTCCAAAAGTGGTTGGAAATCTGTAAGAATTAAGTGTGACACAGATGCACATCCTGGAAAAGTTTAGCACGGCTGCAGTTCGGGAAAATCCACTTTCCTGAGGGTGTGTGGCCAAACCATGGCTGGCTGGTGGGAGCGTGTCCCTCGCAGCACAGGGGCTCCTACAAGCCAAAGCTCAGCAGCTTTTGCTAATCGTGACCTGGTAATTCCAGCTGCAGCCCTGCGTCCGAGCGCTGTGCACAGGGAGCCCCGTGCCCGGCGGGTGTTGGCTCTTTGCAGCACCTCTGGTACAGGCTGAAGCACCTGGTGGGTCTTATTCTCCAGCAATAAGATGATAAAAACTGCCCGGGTGAGATGGGCTCCTGTGGAAAGTCCTGGCTACAGGGACCAGTGTGCATTTGGACCCATGGGAGTGGTGTCCAGGGACCTGCCCCAGCGTCGGGACACAGTAGCAAGGGCACCCTCGGAGCCCACGGAGTCACCACCAGTCCCCCTTCTCCTTCCCCCCCACTGACTGCTCTCCCCTGCTTTCTCTTTCTCTTCTCCTAGCTGGGAATGTGAAAAGCAGAATTACACGGCGTTCAACCAGTCCACGAAGATAAACTGGTGAGTTGAGAGTTGCTGCGGTGCTGGATGGAGCCCAGCTTTGCCAGGATGTGGGAACGCAGTGCTGGAGCTGGCTGGTGCCGGCAGCTGCCCGTGGCCACGTCTTGGTCATGGAGCTGCTCCAGGGATGTGGATCAGCATCCCAGGATCAAATCAATGGACAAGTGCCTGTGGCTGCACCCTTGGGAATGGCTTATTCCCAGTGCAGAGGCTGCTTGAATGAACTGTGCAGTAAGGAACACTGGCACCACTCCTGTGCTGGATCCTGCACCAGTGACACCTCAGATTTTGCTTTGGGTGGGGGGCGATGGCACTGCCAGCTGGGCACTGCAGTTTAGATCCCTTCTGAATTTTCTTTGCAGGTCGCACATCTTCTGGGTGGATAGAAAAATGCCACTGTGGGCTGTGCAGGTGAGTGCCCAGACCTCGGGCACGGAATGGGAGCTGGGGCTGGAGCTGTGCCGCCCGCAGGTCTCTGGGCACCCTCTGCTCTGGGGGGAGCAGAAGACAAGCTGGGGCTTCTGGGAGCAACAACATGGCCCTGGGTGAAAATCCCAGGGACCGATAGGAGAGGAAAGGCAGTAGGAAGATGAAATCCTGAGGCTGGCTCGGCTCCTCCCCAGTCTGGGTGCAGCTGAACCGGGGACGGGCTGGTTTGGGGCTGGGGCAGCTGCCTGGGGAATCGCTGACGGGTGCAGAGAAATCAAACAACCAGGGCTGTGTCTGCGATGGAGCCCACGGGCTCCTCATCGCCCGGGGCGTGGGGGCTGGGGGAGGCACTCGCAGCCCCCGGGCAACGCATGGAAGGAGCCCTGGGCAGCCTCTGCCCGTCTGTCTCCGCAGGTCAGCATTGCTTTAATCAGCTTCCTGGAGACGATGCTGCTCATCTATCTCAGCTACAAGGTAAGTGCCCGGGGCGGGCGGTGGACAGTGATGCACAGGCTGGGTCTGACCCCCCGGCGTGAATCCATTTCTCCATCTCTGAGCTGTCTGAAGCCTGGAGCAGCCTGAGGGAACCTTTGTCTCAGCCGTGTCTCGGCTGTTTTCCTTTCTCATTCCCCCTTGGGCTGCTGGAGAAGCGTTTGGCAGTGCGGAGCTGAGGGATCTCTTCTCTTTCCAGCCCTCCCTTTAAATTCAGACCTGTTCTACAAAGGATCACTGTTTTTTTTTGGGAGGGACCAGATTGACACACGCTGTTTCCTAAGGTTGAGGAGCTGGACCCCTGCTCGTGCCCAGGTCTGCTGCTCCAGAGGTAGCAGGCACTGCTCCAAGCCAGACGGGGAGAGGCACAGGCTCACTCCTTTGGATTGAAGCCCCTTAAAACAGCCAAGAAAAGTGACCTTAACAAATGGCATCTTCTCGGGGTCCCTGGGAGAGTTGGCAGAACAGGCTCAGACCCTGTGCCACCCGCCTGGTCCGGGCACCAGCCATCTGTACCAGTCACTGCCGTGCTCTGTCCTTGCACCAGGCGTTGCTGTCCCCTTTGGCTTTGGACAGCAGCGGTGACGGACACGGGGACATCGTGGCTGTGGAGAAGACCGGGCAGTTTGGGCAGGTGTTGGCGATGCAGCGTGTCTGCCGCTGGCTCTGCGTCTCCCGCAGCGCACCGGAGCATCGCTGGCTGCTCTGGCATTCTGCCCCCGGCTAGCGGGGCCGTTGGCGGAGTGGGAGCTTTTAAATTGTCATTTGGCAGATTTTTAAGCTTATTTAATTATTATTTGGTTTTAATTCCTCAGGGGAACATCTGGGAACAGATTTTTCGCATTTCGTTCATCCTCGAGATGATCAACACGGTGCCCTTTATTATCACGGTGAGTGTTTCCCGGTGACGTTTTGAAGCAGCTTTAAGTTTAACAAGAACTGTAGTTTTGGTGGTGAAGTAAAGAAAAGTGGATGTCTGGCCAAGCAGTACTTAAAGCTGGCAGGAAATTTTTTTCTTCAATATTTTTTGACATAATGACTTTCTCTGGAGCATTATCCCAAAAACCATCCTCCCTTTCCATCCTCCCTTTCCAGCCGCTCCGCTGCAGCCAGGGGAGCGGGGCCGCTTTCGGTGGCAACCTCTGCAGAGGAGATGGATCCTTCCTGACAAGGCTCAAGTTGGCTGTTTATAGCTTTTTTTTGATAAAAAGCATGGATTTTTCTGCCAGTAACTCTTGCTTTTGTAGATATTCTGGCCTCCTTTGCGGAATTTGTTCATTCCTGTGTTTCTGAACTGCTGGCTTGCCAAGTACGCCCTGGAGAACATGATCGTGAGTGACCAGACACATCCCACCCCTTTTGCCCGGCTCCTCTGCCCTGGGGATGCCAAGGGCGGTGTGATGGGAGCTGGGCCCTTGCGCGCTGCCAGCTCGCGGGTGGGTTTTGGGTGCTCGGTGTGTGCGACTGTGCCAGGGCTGGCAGGAGGTGAGGCTCTGCCAGCTGGTGATGCTGGGCTCTGACCTGCTACGGCGCTGGAGCCTGTCTGTGTCTGAGCCACGTTGGCTGTGTATGGACCAGAACGGCCACTGGTTGTGCCAGGATGTGGCGTTACAGCAGGAAGAGATATTCCAGCTGTTCCCACGTGCCCCCTTGAGCTGCCTCTCCTGGCAGCAGAGCCCAGACCTGCTCACAGGAACACACATCCCTTCTCAAGGGCCAAATTCTGGCCTGACTTCTGTCTGGGAGACACTGGGGGCCTTGCTGGAGCCAGCGGGACAGCAGTTGGTACTTGGAGGAGTTGATGAGTCCTCTCCTCTCTCCCCAGAACGACCTGCACCGAGCCATACAGAGGACCCAGTCTGCGATGTTCAACCAGGTGCTCATTCTGATCTGCACCCTCCTGTGTCTCGTCTTCACGGGGTGAGTGTTGCTCTTCGTTTCACTAAAGCACTTTCTTCATCTCAGGAAATCAGCTGTGCACGGCCAGGGGTGGCTGGGGTGAGACCTTCCCAGCTGTGGTGGGGTGGCACTGCCAGGACCTAATGGGGTGATCTGGGAAGCTGGAGGAGGTTCTGCCTTTAAGTGGTGTCTTCTAGCTTGATTTTTCGGCCTGACAGGTTTGTACACGCTGAAGAAAGTGTAACTGTTCAGGGCTGCTGATCAGGTTGACCTCCTGAGCCTTTGGCATCCTTCCTTGGCTAACGGGACAAGTCTTGGTCACTTGGGCTGAGTTTTGGAATTGGGGGAGCCATGGTGGGGGTTGTGCCCCGAATTTCCACATGCATTCATGGGCTTTGGCTGGGGCACAGCCATGTCTGCTGGAGGTCTGGGAGGACCCCCTCCACCTCCAGTCCCCGGCGCCAGGCTCCTCCCCGCCTTGCTCCACCACCAAGCACACTGACCACTGGGAAGATCGATTCCTATTGTAGAAACTAATTATCCCCCCAAATCATATGATTTTAACAGAAAGTTTTGAACAGGCGCATGTGAGGACCAGGGCGTTGTCGGAGGGAGATGGGTGATGCCATTGTCCCTTGTCCTGTCACTACACTCCCTTGTCAAAAGTCCCTCTCCAGCTTTCTTGTAGCCCCCTTTACCCACAATGATGTGTGCTTTCTCCCTTCAGGACCTGTGGCATCCAGCATTTAGAAAGAGCAGGTGAGAAGCTCTCCCTCTTCAAGTCCTTCTACTTCTGCATCGTCACCTTTTCCACCGTGGGCTACGGCGACGTGACACCGAAGATCTGGCCTTCCCAGCTCCTTGTCGTGATAATGATTTGTGTCGCCTTGGTGGTGCTGCCGCTCCAGGTTAGACCTGCGCGGTCAAGGATGGAGAAGGGTGCAGGGCCCGACCCCGCGCAGCCCTGCTGATGGGGACATCCGCTCTCTGTTTGCAGTTTGAGGAGCTTGTCTACCTGTGGATGGAGCGGCAGAAGTCGGGAGGCAATTACAGCCGTCACCGTGCCCAGACGGAGAAACACGTCGTCCTTTGTGTCAGCTCCCTCAAGATCGACCTCCTCATGGACTTTCTCAACGAGTTTTACGCCCACCCGCGCCTGCAGGTGAGGACCAGGCGTGTTCCACGCTGGGCTCGGTCAACACGTGTCCTTGCCACCCTCGCAGCCTTGCTGGGCACGGCCAGGTCGCTGTGGTGGTGAGCGCTCTGCCCAGCTACGGTGGATGTGGCAAAGAATAAGGTCAAAACCATCCAGCCCAGCGCTGGGAAGCGCGTGCTGCACTGGCCAAGGAGAGGTGATGGGTGGTACCCTGAGGCCACCTCACTTTGCCACCTCCTAGAGCACCGTGTGAACACATGGAGAGGGACCAGAGGGACTTTGCCAAGTGTAAGGATGTCTTTGCTAAATGAAGACTCTCAAACAGAGACAAATGTGTAATTGCTGAACCTCGGTGGGATTTACCCAGCTCTGACTGGAGTATCCCCACGCAATGCGTGATCTCGCAGGTGACTGTGCCATCCCATCTCCCCAGGACGAGACCACCACAGACGTGTCTCAGATTTGCATTTCCTTCCACCGCTCACATACACTTCGTTACCACTGCCCAGCCTTGACTCCACGCAGTCAAGCTTTAAAATCCTGCTCGTGGCAGTAACTGCACGGGGCTCCGCTTTGCTGTGGGCACGCGGCAATTCCCTAATTCCATAGTCAGATATGCTCCGTTGGCTTCGTTATGCAGAACGGGGCGGAGAAGCTGCCAATGTGTTTCCCAGGACTCTGGTGCTGGGGCAGGGGGTGTCACACAGAAGCCCCAGAGGAGGCACCAAACCCCCGTGTCTCAGCTCGCTGTGGCAGCCGGGCACGGCCCCCCACCCACGCCAGCCTCTCTTTTTCAGGATTACTACGTGGTGATACTTTGCCCGACAGAGATGGATATCCAGGTGCGGCGGGTCCTGCAGATCCCTCTGTGGTCGCAGCGGGTGATCTACCTCCAGGGCTCCGCACTGAAGGACCAGGACCTCATGAGAGCCAAGTGAGCAGAGGGATGTGCCACGTGCCCGCGGTGAGGCAGGTCCTGCTGTGGTGCTGAGGCACCCGTGGGCCTCGGAGCTGCGGAGGAGGGTCCCTAGTAATGGCAGCCCAGATGCAGGAGGATGGGCATCCCCGCATGCCTTTGCTGGGCTGTTGGAGGGGGCTGGTACGGGCAGATGCCCACCTGACTTTGCTGGCCCGTACGATTCACGGGGTCGCTGCTCTCTGTTTGCAGGATGGACAATGGAGAAGCCTGCTTCATTCTCAGCAGCCGGAATGAGGTGGACCGCACCGCGGCGGTGAGCCGGGCCGAGGGGTGGCACGAGGGGAGATTATCTGTGTATCGAGCAGGAGGGGACGGGGGCAATTGCTGCATCTCGCCTCCGCACGGCACAGGAGGGCACCAGCGTGGGAGCTGAGCTCGCTCCTCTGGATGCCTGCGCAGGCTGTGTGCCTCGCGTGCCCTGGGGCAGCTCACCCCAAAACCTCATCCAGTGCCATCTTATCCTGGCCTGACTTTGCTGGGAAGGTCTCAGTTTGGGAGCCCTGGCAGAGGGACGGGGTGGCAGCGGTGACAGCCCGCACTGCCGGCCGGTGCTGTACATCTCCACGGTGGCCAAGTGCTTTGCTCTTCAACCTGGGGGTAGAAACTTTGGGGAAAATAAGGCATCAGACAAGTCCCTCTTGCTCTTCTCCTTGACCAGGACCACCAGACCATCCTGAGAGCCTGGGCTGTGAAGGATTTTGCTCCGAACTGTCCTCTCTACGTTCAGATCTTAAAGCCTGAAAACAAATTTCATGTCAAGTTTGCCGGTGAGTCAGCGGGGCTGTGTGGCAGCTCTGCTCATGTTGCTGCTCCAGACTGTCCTACCTGCTGCCACAGATGTTTCCAGTGGTGTTTCCATCTTGGAGACCCAAAATTATCCCATCCTCAGGCACTACCGGCCGGGGGGCCCATCCATCCCACTCCGTGCTGTGACGGTCCCCTCTGCCTTTCAGATCACGTCGTCTGTGAAGAGGAGTGCAAATACGCCATGCTGGCGCTGAACTGCGTCTGCCCCGCCACCTCCACCCTCATCACGCTGCTGGTGCACACCTCCCGCGGCCAGTGAGTGCTGCCCTGCCTGCCCCTGCCTGAGCGTGGAGGGACAGCAGAACCAGGATCCCGTCCCACCACCATGGGGGGGTCCCAGCACCATGGGGGGGTCCTGTTCCATCATGCTACTGCTGCCATTGCAGGGAGGGCCAGGAGTCCCCGGAGCAGTGGCAGCGGATGTACGGGCGCTGCTCGGGCAACGAGGTCTACCACATCCGGATGGGCGACAGCAAGTTCTTCATGGAGTATGAGGGGAAGAGCTTCACCTACGCCGCCTTCCACGCGCACAAGAAGTGAGGGCGGGGGGGGACGGGCAGGGGTGGGCAGGACGTATCTGCCAGTCTGCATCCCTGAGGGGTCAGGGCCAGGGCTGGAGGGTCCTGGGAGGTCCTTCGTGCAGGGACAAAGCCCCAAAGGGGCTGCGAATGCCCACGTTGTGCTCCTGGCACAGGTACGGCGTCTGCCTGATCGGCATCCGGAGGGAGGAGAACAAGAGCATCCTGCTGAACCCTGGCCCGCGGCACATCATGACGGCGTCCGACACCTGCTTCTACATCAACATCACCAAGGAGGAGAACTCTGCCTTCATCTTCAAGCAGGAGGAGAAGCAGAAGAAGAAGGGCTTTGCAGGAAGAGGCACCTACGATGGCCCGTCCCGCCTGCCCGTGCACAGCATCATCGCCAGCATGGGTGAGCCGGGGGGCCTGGTGGGGCAGGGGACAGCCGGACTGCCCAGGAGGGCAGAGTGGGATCCTGCACACACCAGCCTGGCTCCATCCCCAGGTTTGGTTTTAATTTGCTTTTGCAAACTCCTTGGCAGTTCCCCACATGGCTGTCCCTGGGGGCCACCGAAAATCCCTTCCCATCCCTTGTCCCAGTGGGCTCACCAGTAAAATCCACACTGCTCCTCGCACCCTGCCTGCCCTCGGCAACCTCAAGTGTCGTTATTAAAGCTCGTGACATCCGTTATCATTATCAGTATTTGCATAAATCCCCCAAGCCCTGGCTGGAAGAATAAGCTCCGTTGGCCGCATCCTAAATCACGTTTGTGATTCACAGCCCGACGAGGAGCGGAGTTCGCTCCGCAGCGAGCGGTGCATTTCCACCAGTAAAAACCACCATGAGTCATTACTTCCAGCGTGTGTCTGGGGAAGGCGAGTTCTGGGGCCGCCTGGGGAGGCTGCGCTACGCCAGCAGATTGTGTTTCAGGCAAATAATTTATGCGTTTGTACTCACGAGCTGCAATTTGCATAGATTATCCCCCAGCAAGCCGCAGAGCGCTTTGCTCAACAGCATTTGTCAGTGTTCTCGTTACGCGGCCGGTTCGCAGAGGGACCGTTGGCCAAGAGTAACGAGAGGGAGAGGAACGGCGCGGGTGCAGGGCAGTGGTGCTCGGTGAGCCCAGCGCCCGGCCTTGGCTTGCTGGGAAGCTCCGTGCTGTCCTCAAAGTCTAAAACTGACTGTTTGGCCGAGGCTCAGATGAGACCCTCAGGAGGTGGCCACGGCAGGGGCACGGTGATGCTGCTGGGGCCGGCAGCCCACACCCCCCTCCATGGGAGCAGCCCGAGCCGTGCCCTGGGAAGATGCTCCACGCAGTGCTGCCCAGGTGGAGATCACTGGTGAGGGCTGTGTCAGCGCTCCCCATGCCCACGAACGGGTTAGCTTCGTACGGGTTGTGTTCAACAGGCACGATGCCCCGTCCTGCCTGCTCCACCTCGTCCCCGTGCTGGACCACCTGGGCATGATTCCTTTCCATGACGCTTTTCCGACACAGCTCTCTGCACCTCCTTATAGCGTGTTTGCTGTGCTTCCCTCCCGCCGTGTCCAGGTACAGTGGCCATGGACCTGCAGAACACGGAGTGCCGCCCCGCGAACAGCAGCAAGCTGTCGCTGCCAGCCGAGAACGGCTCGGGCAACCGCCGGCCCAGCATCGCGCCCGTCCTCGAGCTGGCTGACACCTCGTCCCTGCTGCCCTGCGACCTGCTCAGCGACCAGTCGGAAGACGAGATGACGCAGTCGGATGAGGAGGGGTCAGCGGTTGCGGAGTGAGTCACCCGCCTTCGGTCGAGCCGTCCCTCGTCTCAGAGAGACGGGGAGCCTCGTAAAGGATGGGCGAGCGGTGGTGCCCAGGAGATGCCCAGCCTGGGCCCCTCCTAGCTTTTTCTGAGCACACTGGCATCTGTAACACGGGCAACCACTGCTTGGCCATAAGCCTCGTGGGCTGCTTTGGAGAAGTCTCCTCTGGGTATCAGCGAAGTTGGTGTCCCCAGACAGCACTTTGGGACTGGCAGGGTTGTCTGGTCGGTCCTCTCGCCTCTCTTCACTCACCCACGTGGAGAGGAACCTCTTCTCCATTGCACATAAATAAAAAGTGCAGAATAGATGTTTACTGCAGCTTTAAAGCTGTTGGTTTATGACGCCAGATAAGCACTCGCTTCACTGTTACCTGTTTGCGACGTGAGGAGCTCACCGGGTGTCTGCAAACTCACAAATTGGCTTTTAATTTACGCCCACTTGTAGCTGCTCTTAAATGACAATTTTGGCTTCTGATTCCATCAAAAACACAAATGGTCATTTTTTTTAAATATCTATTCACCAAAACAAACTCTAAAACTGGACCATGAGGTTTTTTGCTGCTTTATATGGCTCAGCATCACCTCCCGCTCCTGGAGCTCACTGCCCCGTCTCCCTTCAGCTGTGCTCAGTGGTCCTGCTGCCTTCTCCACCCGCGCTGGGCACACTGCGTGTTTGCAGTCTCCTGACCCTTTTTGCGTAGCAAAATCGATTCCTAAATATGTCAGTTCTGTGAAATTTCCAACTGCTGTGGGAGAGTTTTGCAAAGCATCTGCCAGGGATGTGCTCGAGCCCTGCCTCTGCCTCGCAGCGCCCGAGCGTTGTGTCTGTGGAAGGCTCTGCCCGGGTCCTCACGCTGCTGGATTTTCTCTCCGCCGCAGGTACGTGAAGGGCTACCCACCCAACTCCCCCTACATTGGCAGCTCCCCGACTCTGTGCCACCTTTTACCCGAGAAAGCCCCGTTCTGCTGCCTGAGGCTGGACAAGGTACGGCGGGGACACCGGGGGCTGCCCGGGGGCTGCGGGATGGGGGTGGGCGACCGATCGCCGCGCTGAGCCCCTGCGCTGCCTTCCACCGCGCAGGGCTGCAAGCACAACAGCTTTGAAGACGCCAAAGCCTACGGGTTTAAGAACAAACTGATTATCGTTTCGGCGGAGACGGCCGGGAACGGGCTGTACAACTTCATTGTGCCCCTTCGTGCCTACTATCGGTCCCGCAAAGAGTTGAACCCAATTGTGTTGCTGCTGGACAACAAGCAAGTACTTTTCTGCGGGTGTTTCCCATCGCGCCGAGCCCTCCCCTGTGTTTTCATGGGCATCTCGTGCTGTGGGGATGGGAGTGGGGGGGAAATCATGGAATGGTTTGGGTTGGAAGGGACCTTCAAGATCATCTTGTTCCAACCCCCCCGCCATGGGCAGGGACACCCTCCACTACACCAGGTTGCTCAAAGCCTCATCCAACCTGGCCTTGAACACTGCCAGGGATGAGACAGCCGCAACTTCTCTGGGCAACCTGTTCCAGTGCCTCACCACCCTCAGAGGGAAGAATTTCTTCTTAGATCTAATCAAAATCTGCCCTCTTTCAGTTTAAAGCCATTGCCCCTTGTCCTGTCACTACATGCCCTTGCCAAAAGTCCCTCTCCAGCTTTCTTGTAGGCCTCCTACAAGGAATGTCAGTGCCACTGTTGGGTACCTCAGCTGTTGTTGGCCCTGGGGACTCCTGTGTGGGTTTTGTGTCTGTCTTTGCCCCACGGACTTTGTGAACCCCCTCGCTCTCTGTTGCTCTTCCTCCAGGCCCGAGCACCACTTTCTGGAAGCCATCTGTTGTTTCCCCATGGTTTACTACATGGAGGGCACGATTGACAAGTAGGTGTTTCCGCGTGTGGCTGTACAGTGATGCCTAATTGTGTTGCGTTTGCCCCAGCCCAGACTTTTGGGTCATCCCATGAGAAGCCCCAGGGTTGGTACCGTAGAACTGAGCCCACCCTTGGCTTCTCGAGTTGTCGAACCCCCCTGGTAGACGGGAGCAAGTGAAGAGCCGGTGGTTGGGAGCAGCCTGGGCTTGCTGTAGCGCTGCACGTCGCAGCGTGCTGCTTCCCTGTGTCGTTTCCAAGGGCTGACCCTGCGCTCTTCTCTTTGGGAACTGCCCAGCCTGGACAGCTTGCTGCAGTGCGGCATCATCTATGCGGACAACCTGGTGGTTGTGGACAAGGAGAGCACGATGAGCGCCGAGGAGGACTACATGGCAGATGCAAAGACGATTGTCAATGTCCAGACCATGTTCAGGTGAGAGTGGCCGCTGCCTCGGCTCCATCATGGCCACTTACCTCTGCTGGAGACAAGACCAGGAGGGATGCCAGTGGCTGTGGTGGTGGCTGTGGGCAGTGGGACACATATGTGATTGCTGTTTCCTAGAGCAAGCCCATCGAATAGGCTGCTTCTGACCTCAGACAGGCACAAGGATGGTTTTGGTCTTCCTCAGACCTTAAATGCAGGGAGTGCCTTCACTTCTGAGTGAGCTGCAGGACAACAGGTCTCTTTCTGTTGCAGGCTCTTCCCCAGCCTCAGCATTATCACAGAGCTGACCCACCCCTCCAACATGAGGTTCATGCAGTTCAGAGCAAAGGACAGTTACTCCTTAGCCCTTTCCAAGCTAGAAAAGGTAAGAGAAGGTCTTCCCCTGCACGTGGGGCTTGGGAGGTCAATGCTGAGAGTGGCTGCATTTGGGCTCCTGAAGGTCCTGTGCTCTTCTGCGTGCTGCAGCTCCCATAGTTAGTGTGCATCGACCTGAGATCGCCTGCAGCAAACGGATGTGTGGATCGGCAATCTTTGGACTGGCTACCTCCCTCTGAGACAGATCTACCTCCCTGTGCTGAGCCAGATCTTCTGACCAGGGGGAAAGTGCCCCTGAACCATACACTGGGGCATGCGAACGGGCCCCATCCAGCCCATGTCAAAAAAACCCAACCATGTCTCACACATTTCCATGGAGAAGAAACCCTCTTTCACCTGGTGTAAGGATGCTGCCCTGGTTCCCTCCCAGCACACCCACCAGGAACGCTACCCTGGTGTCGTCCCATTTTCATGAGTCACCTAGTTCCTGTGCAGCCGGCGTGTGGGGGAGACTGCGTGGTTTTGCTTTTCTAAGTGCCCTGGAAGGACGTGAACAAGCCCCTGCCAACGGTGTTTGCCCGCAGGAGCTCACATCTCCCCTTCCTCTTCCAGAAAGAGCGAGAGAACGGCTCCAATCTGGCCTTCATGTTCCGGCTGCCCTTCGCGGCCGGGAGGGTCTTCAGCATCAGCATGCTGGACACACTGCTCTACCAGGTGAGAGCCCGACGGGCTCTGGGCGAAGCCCCCCTCAGCTGCGGCCGCCCCTTTGCATCTCCCAGTGAATAACGGGGCAAACCTTTTCTCTGAATTCCTGCCCAAATGTCTCCCCGCAGTCGTTCGTGAAGGACTACATGATCACCATCACGCGGTTGCTGCTGGGTCTCGACACCACGCCGGGCTCCGGCTACCTCTGCGCGGTAGGTGCCAAGTCCCTCTGGGTTGAAACCATTGGGTCAAGTCATCATGGAACTGGTGGGATCTTGTCACCCAGCTCATGGGGTAAAGGATTCTCCACTTCTGGGGAATTGGGATGGGGAGGCAATGTGGGGTAGAACGTGCCAGATCATCGCTCCTCTGCATTGTGCGCGGGGAGCCTCAGCACTACCAAGAGCCCAAGAGCTACCAAGGACCAAAGTCTCCCTTCTGAAGACCGGGGTCAGAAATTGCCCCTGGTCTTTTTGTGAAGTCCCTCCAGCTTGTGGGATCAACGTGGCTGAGCTGGGTGAAGCTCAGGAGCAGCCCCGAGGTGCTCAGCTCCTCCGCGGGCTCTGCATGGTGCAGGGTGGTTGATGTTCATCCTCTGTTGCTCAGATGAAGATCACTGAAGATGACCTGTGGATCCGGACGTACGGCCGCCTCTTCCAGAAGCTCTGCTCCTCCAGCGCGGAGATTCCCATCGGGATTTACAGGACGGAGTCACACATGTTCGCAACCTCCGAGGTAGGGGCTGCTGGTGGTCGCAGCCGGGCATCTACCTGGCAGAGACATGGTCTGTGGGGCTGACGGGTCCGGGAGGCCCCTCGGAGCTGGTTGCAGCAGCGGTGGGGAGGGGAAGCTCTGCCTCCGCTTTGCGTTCCGGTGCCCGTGTCCTGGTTCCCAGGGTGTCAACGCCCATGTCTCTGGGCAGCGGCCTGGCAGGCGGGGGCATTTCCTGGGCACAGCTCCGCAGTGCCGCGTGACACCGGGTCCCCGGGGAGGTGGGGGACGTGGCACAGCAGGGCTGCCCGTTCGCTGGGCTGACGCTTGATTTTTCCTTCCTTTTCCCCCGCTGCAGCCTCACGACATCAGAGCGCAGGTGAGTGCCGCTCGCATCCAGCTGCCCGGCGCTTGCTGGGATTGGGCATTACCCTGGCTGCCAGCGCTGCCTCCAGCACCCCCCAGCTCCCCCTGGGCTGGCTTGTGCCAGCGGCTCCTCCAGCCGCTGTGAGCCACCGTGTGCCGGCTGTCACCCTGGTGCCAACACTGCCAGTCCCCATGGAAGGGCGATGGTGGCTGAGCTTCTGCAGCCGGGGAGGGCAAAAGCCCGTGGTGCCCGCGGTGCCCTGAGTGTCACAAACTGGGATATGGAGTGGGGGGAGCCGGGCTCCATTCTAAAGTTTTCAGCTTTGTAGGAAGGAGCTGCAGGGAGCTGAAAGTTGCCATTTAATTAAATGCCATCCACCTCTTTCTTAGAGATGCTTTAAACCACTTTGTTGATGAATTCCCACTCCCCAGTGGGATTGCCGTACTGGAGACGCGGTGAGATGAGAGAGGGGGACGGGGGCACGCGGGGCCTGGGGCAGCCCGGGGACGGCGGTGTCAGAGCAGATGTCAGGCACCGTTAGACTCTACCCAACAGGGCTTGTCCCAAATCTGCTGGTCCAGTGGCTTTAGCAGGGTGGAGATGATGTTTTGGGAGAGCGCATGGGGATCGGAGGAAGGATCCCATCCCGTGGGAGAGATCCCACCCGTCAGAGACAGGACAGGCATCCCCCTCCCTCGCCCCCCGTGACCTGCTGGGCTTCCAGTCACAGATCTCAATCAACGTGGAGGACTGCGAGGACACGAAGGATGTCAAGGAGCACTGGGGCATCAAGACCGGCCACCACAGGAACTCCTGCTCCAGCGACCAGTCCGAGCACCCGCTGCTGCGGCGCAAGAGCATGCAGTGGGCACGCCGGCTGAGCCGGAAGGGCAACAAGCACTCGGGCAAGACGGCCGAGTGGATCAGCCAGCAGCGCCTCAGCCTGTACCGCCGCTCCGAGAGGCAGGAGCTTTCCGAGCTCGTCAAAAACCGTATGAAGCACCTGGGCTTGCCCACCACCGGGTACGGTAAGTGCCGTTCGGTTGCGCTTCTCTGCGGTGGTGCATCTCGCTCGCGGGCTCCCCAGGTAACCCCCTGCCGAGCCTAACCCATGCCAAGCCTAACCCCGTGCCGAGCCTAACCCTGTGCCAAGCCTAACGCCGTGCCAAGCCTAACCCCGCAGGCGCTGCCAGGCCTGGCCCCGAGCAGCGCCTGGTGCCCCGGCTTGCTTGTGCTTCTGCAGACGAGCGCGTCCAAGGCTGGGGGCCCGCGGCACAGAGCCCCCTTGCCTGCACCCCCCCGCCCAGCTCCAGGCAGCCATCCCCATTTCGGGGCTCTGGGATGGGTCCGGACAGGAGTTGGCAGAGGCAGAGTACCTCTCGCCCGTCTGCCCGCGGCGGGACTGAGTGCCACCATGCAGCCCTGGGTGCGATGCCCCACTTGCCCCCCGCTTTCTGGCCATGCAGAAGCGGTGGGTCAGGACACACTGACTCCAGCGAAGCCCTTCTGCCCGAGAGCCCCCCCGTAGCATGGCAGGGAGAGGTAAAGCCCCGTCAGCTGGCACAGACCCCTTTTGTGACAGGCTTTAATCCTTCGTAAAACTCTTCCCTGGAAAACACTTCGGTAGCTGCAGGGCTGAGTGTTTGCTTCATTGCGTGTGGAACTGGCATCTCTGGCCGGGATGAGCCCGGGGTGCCCGCAGCGCTCAGGGTCCCTCCGTGCAGCCGTGTTTCTCGTGAAGCTTCTTCCGCGCCCGTCGGTGCTGGCATCTGTGTCCTCCCCGGACAATTCCCAGCCCTTGGGTACGATGCTGTCTGTAGCTCACAGCTTCCTTGGTTTGTTTGCTGTTTTGGGGTTTTTTTTTTGGTTTTTTTTTTTTTTTTTCTTTCTTTCTTTTAAGCCATCCTGTGCTGCTGCCTGTTTGCTCCATCCTCAAAGAGCGTCCGTCCGTCCGTCCATCCCACACCGGCCCCTGCCCACACACAGGCTGACACCGTGCCCCGGCTGGGACGGGAGCTGATTTTGGGAGACAGTGGGAGTGGGGGGGGGAATTGCATCTCTCCCATCTTGGCTTTTCCCTCGCAGCCCTTCAGGGCCTTGGAGCTGGAGGGCCAACGAGCCGGCTGCAGCCACCGGCCGGTCTCCCCAGGGATGGAGGGGGCACAGGGCACGCAGGGCAAGGGCTTGCTGCGGTGCAGAATCCTCCTCTCTTCTTTTCCACATTCCTAGTCCTAAAAATTTTTGCTGGTTCTCCTGGGGGGTTCCAGCTCCCCGTAGCTGTGTTGTGGAGTCCGGAGTGCGGCTGGTGGCATTCGCTGCCTTAAAACCAGCTGTTTTACACAGCTGCCAGGCACGGGAAGCGGGGAAACGGGATGCACCCAAAGCAAGAGCTGCCGGGTGATGTCCCGGCAAAGCCTCGACAGGGGCAGAGGTTGAGGCAGAGGTGGTTTCCCTGCCTGCGCGGCCCCGGCCGGGGGTCCCAAGGGGCTGCTCTACTGCCAGCCTGCCGGGATGCTGAGGGCACCGTGGGCAGAGTTGGTATCAATCTGCGTCCTTCTCCTGGCTGAGCTGGCACATTTTGGCTGGAGAAAACCGCCGGAGGTTTGGCAAGTGAAGAGGCAGCGGGGGGGTGCGGGACCCACCGGGGCGGGAGGGCAATGCCTGGCTGGGACTGGGGGGACCAGCAGCTCCCTGGCCCCTGCAGCACGTCCGCGGCCGGCGGTGCCCGGGACAGCGTGTTGTCACTGTGTGTCACCGTCAGTGTCTGGACCCCCATGGTGTTTTGGAAGAACACATCGCTCTGCCTTCTCCCCCTTTCCTTTTGCTTTTGCTCATTTTATTGCTGCAGTGCAGGAGCTCGTCTCTGATATTTGCTGAATCCTGGCTTGCTGACCTCTCTCTCTCTCTCTGTTTATGTCTGTGCCTTTCCCTGTATGTTCTGTAGAGGATGTAGCAAATTTAACAGCCAGTGATGTGATGAATCGGGTAAACCTGGGATATTTGCAAGGTAATTCCCTCTCCCTGGGAGTCCCGCGTGACTCACGGCGTGCAGCGTACAACAAGATCATGCCAGCTCAGCCCGACCCGCACCCTTGCCAGTTTTCACCTTAGATACCCGAGCCTCTCGAGCACTCATTTGTTGGGTGGCGTTGGAAACCAAAAGACCGTCCTGCGACGGTGGTGCAAACGCAGAGCCATGGAGAGAAACACCTGAGGGACCCTTTTCCAGCTGAATTCTTGCAGGGAAATCACAGCCCTGCTGTTAAAAGAAACCCCAAACCTCCCTCCTTTGCTTTGATTTTGGTGTGTAAAGCCAGTGGCAATTGGAGGAGGGGGCTTCACGGGAGGCCGAGCGCAGCAGGGCTGTGGGTGCTGCTGGGCAATGCTGGAGCTCCAGCCCCGGCCCCTTCGCCCCCCACCGCAGGTGGGTCACCGTAGCTCAGAGCCCGGGCGGTGCTCGGAAAGCCCTTCCCAATCCCTGCTTTGTGTCAGCGGGCACCTCTCTGGCATCAGCAGACCCTGTTTGCTCAGCGGGACAGTGCCAGGCTGGGCATGGGGCAGCAGCCACCACCCCAAGTGCTGCCCGCAGCCCCAGGGCACCACGTTGGCATCCTCGGGGGGGGTTTCAGGGTTCTTGCACCATTTACACCTTTATGCAGGGATGTAAAGTGCGCTGGAAAAGCCCCTTTTTACTGCAGCAGCCTAGAGATCAGTGATAGCCCACCCTAGCTGTGTTTTAGGCTTCACTAGCCCACACTTAAGGTGAAAAGTTGGCATTTTCCTACCAAGTGTGTCCTCCATCAGAGAAGCAGCCCCAGCTGGGGCTCATGGAAGCCCCACACCGGCAGAGTATATTGCCAGCTGGTTGGCGGGTGCTGGGCAGAGCTCAGACCTCACTGGTATCTCTCCCTCCTGCAGAAGAGCTGGGGCTGAGCGAGAGCCCGTGTCCTGCCGCGGATGGGCCCAGCACCAGGGATGCGCCCGGCACCGGGAACGCGCCCTGGCCACCCGCTAAGCCAGGAGACCCCATGGATGAACAGCTGACGTGGTGGCATCGCTGCCAGGGGCTGCGTGGGGGCTGGCGCTGGAGCTCAGCACTGGCTTCCCCCCCAAAAAAAAAAAAAAAAATTCGTGGAGGGTGGTGCTGGGCTGAGCCCTGTGGCCGTGCCACTGGGGATGGAGTGGCAATATACTTGGTGGGTTCGGCAGCACCCAGCTCGGCTGCATGGGGGGTCAGGAAAAGGTGCTTCCATGGAGCAGGGAAACCTGCTGCGAGCCAGGGTCCTTCCCCGCCTCCCCCGTCATGGCAAACCTCGTGTCCACAAGTCTGTGTGCCACCCGCGCCCCAGCATCGCCACCCTGTCCCCGCCTCGCTGTAAGGCTGAGCACTGGGATGGCCCGAACGCTCCGGCAGCTCGAGGCACCAGCCGTGCCTGGGGCTGGGCACCCCAGCATGGGGGGGGGACCCGCACAGCATCTGCCCACGGGTGGTCCCAGTCTTCCACTGGCTGCGGCACCTTCTGCGGCCTCAGAGGTGCCAGGGAGGTGTCTGAGCAACAAGCCAAGGGGCTGTGTCCCCTCACCAGCACCTCTGTGCTGCCCAGGGGTCCTGTTCGCTAACCCTGCCAGGGTGCCAAGCCAGGTGGCTGCAGTGGCTTGAGCTGCTGTGGCTCATCTCACAGCTGGAGAAAAGCCCCAATTCAGAGGTTTCACCCTCCTCCCCAGGCCGAAGAGCAAGGGTACTCCTTGTCCATGGGCTGGCTTGACCATCCACCTCGTGCCCAGGGCAATCGTGCGCCCGTGGGCACTGCTATGGCAGGAGACTCAGCCCGTGTCCTGCTGTGTGCCAGGGCAGCCTCTGGCTCATGGCCATGGCCCGGGGGCAGCTGGGTCAGGACAGGCTGCAGGGAGAAGCCCTGAGTTAAAGCCTGTTCCAGCAGCCGCTTCCCTGTCCCACTCCCTCGTTCCCACTCCCCCATCCCGCTCCCCGCCAAACCGCGCTCCGTTTGTCCCACATTGGCAAACAGCCGCTGTGCACTGGTGCTGCTTTCCGAGAGCCCGGGGAGGTGTCCCAGTGAGAAGCCTTGCAGCGAGCTGGTGTCCCGCCGCGCTCGTCCCGCTGCCCCGCCGTCCGTCTGTCCGTCCCCTCCATCCTGTCCATCCGCAGCCGCTCGCTCAGTCTGTGATGGTGTTACTTGTCGCCGCTTCCACCCCCTCCCCGGCCGCCCGCAGCCTCGCACTCCCATTCATTCCACCCATGATCTTGTTCTCAACTATTTCGGAAAGCAAAGGGCCCCCCCTGGCCTCGAGGCTGCCAGGTCGCCCGGCGTGGCACCCGTGGGTGCAGCTCTCGGTGGCCCCGAGCCCCCTCTCCCGGGAGGTCGCCGTAGTTTAGAGCCGTCTCCGAATGGCGTCAACGGCTCGGAAACTCCGCGGATGTGGTTTCCCTCGGGCAGGAGAAAGGAGCTAAATCCTGTTGCTGGATGATGCTAAATTAAGTCATTGAAGACGGGGAGAGGTGGGCAGAGCGTTCAAGCGGCCCGGGGCGGGTTTGGCTGCCCTGAGCCCGTGGTTGGAGTCGTCGTGCTGTACCTAACATGACAAGACTAACCTGTTCCCTTTTTTGCATTAAACCAAGGTAAGACAGCTTACTTTTTTGGGGAGGAGGGGCGTGGGGACTTTGAAGAGTTAATGTCTGCCAGTCCCATGGGCTGTGGCACGGTGGGCGAGCAGCTGGGGAGGCACGGAGGGAGGTGGCGGTGGTGCTGTCAGTGCTCTCCCAGTGGCAACACCATTGCCTGTGGCCTCCTCCCATAAAGGGATTCACTTGGGTGCTGGGGGACACTGCAGTGGGGCTGCGGGAGTGAGGGTCACTGGGGTGTCCGTTGGGATGTCCCTCACCAGCCCCTTCCCCCCCTCTCGCAGATGAGATGAATGACCACCAGAACACCTTGTCCTACGTCCTGATCAATCCCCCTCCGGACACACGGCTGGAGCTCAACGACATTGTGTAGGTGCTGCCCCCCCACCCACCCATGGCCCCCGGGACATGGAGCCGCTCGGCTGAGCTTCCCCCTGCCCTGGGCAGGAGCGCTCCGGGTGCCCCCAGCCCTGCCCCATCGCCGTGGGCTGCCCCCGGCGTGTTACTGTCCATGATTTCTCCTAATGAGCTGTGGTTTTTGCCGCCTTTTGAGGCCGATCCCCCTCCCCGTGTTCCTGAGTGGTGCCCAAACCCCCCGCCCCGGCATCAGCTTCGCTCATCCCTGCTCCGACAGGCAGCCCGGAGTTTTTCCCGTGGCTTTTGCTGCTGCGCAGCGCCGGGAGAAATAATCACAATAATTTTTATCCCATTTTAGGGTTTGTCCAGCTCCCTCTTGCCATGGGGGGGACTGAGGTGGGGGAGAGATGCCAGTGGCGTAACCGGGCTCTGCTCCGCAGGTACCTGATCCGCTCCGACCCACTGGCCCACGTGGCCAACGATGGCCACAGCCGCAAGAGCAGCTGCAGCAACAAGCTGGGCCCCTGCAACCCCGAAACGCGCGACGAGACCCAGCTGTGAGCGGTGACCCCCCCCCCACCCCGCATCCCCGCCGGGGCCGACGGGCTCCGGGGGGAGGCGATGAAGAAGAGGATGGCCAGCTGGAGGGGAAGGCTGCTGCCACCCGCCGGTGCCCGTTGCCCCAGGGGGAGGCGATGACCGGCCTGGCTTTGTGCTGCGGGAGGGATGCCCGGCCCCCCCCGGAGGGACGGGACAGCCGGACAGACTGACAGCTGGTGGTCGTATGCCTTGTGGCTTTTAACTTTTTATACGAATACCGCAACTAGTGAGAAAGTCTTCGCTGGTGCTGGTGGGACGTGGCTGAGCCCCGACGAGAAGTGCCCCTGGGTGAGCGGCGCCGCGTCAAAACGCGTCCCCAGATGATGCGGGTCATGGCGTTTGATGGGGCTTGTCACTACAGGAGCAAAACTGCACCGAAACCTTCCTCCTCCTCCTCCTCCCTCGCCAGGTATCCCCCGGGGTACCCAAACTTCTGCTCTTTCACGCAACTCATGTTCTTCATCCTCTGTTGGTTTTCTGTTACGGGCGGCGACGCGAGGAGCGCTCGGAGCTGCGCCGGGAGGTGGGGACGGACGTGCCGGTGGCCGTGGGACCAACGAGGTGGATGGGACGGATGGGATGGGGCGGTGCAGCCCTCACATTCCAGGGCACGAGCTGTGTTGCCTCCAGCGTGTCTCACCACCTCACCAACCAAAACACCCCAAACTCTGCCGTCACACGTGTCAGCTCCAGGTGCCCCCGGGTTTGTGTCCCTGCCGAGCGCGTCCCCCATCGCTGCTGTCGGAGCTGCCCGGGGGTGATGAGGGACTTGGGGGTCCCTGTGCCCCCCAGCAGCTCTGTCCATCCTCACTCAGCTGTACGTGGCCCCGTGCCACTCCGTGGCCACCGGCCAGTAGAGACCTTGCGATAGCCGAAACACGAGATGTATTTTCCATCTATTTTTGCACACTTTACGACATTGACGTGTAAAGGTTTTCTTTGACTGCCAAGTGAATAACCGAGTTGATAACTTTATATACTTTTACATTCATATATTTAAACTACAATGTGATTTTTTTTTTTTTTTTTTTTTTTTTAATGAGAAGCCTGTAAAGCACAACGTCGCCGTGAAATCCCATCAGCCACCCCGGACTTGCTGCCGCTGAACGGTTTATTGCCATTGACATTCCCCGTTCGTTCCCCATGACACCCCCAACAAAAGTTGTTTACATAAAAAAAATAAAAAAAAAATAAAAAAGAGCTGTTTAAAATGGCAGTTTTAAACAGCTGATGAGGTGCCCCGGGGCTGCCCCAGCCTGTCCCACTCCGTGGGAAGAGCAGTGATGGGGAGAAAGGTGTGTGCGAGGAAGGAGGATCCCCCAGGGCAGAGGGGGGGTGTTGGGAAAGACCTTCTGTGCCTGGATGGGGTTTGGGGCCACTCTGGTTTTTATTTTTATTGTTATTTTTTCCTTGTGCTGGTCCCCTGGGTGACCCACACCGGGCACCATCAGCCAACTGTACGTCACGGGCTACAACCGCAGCCCGACCCTTCCATGTGGGCACAAACAGAACCATCTCTGAGGCTTTTTTTTTTGGGTTGTTTGGGGATTTTTTTAAATTATTAACTTTTTATCTGTTTGGTTAAGGCAGATACATGTTTTGTTTATTTCCATTTGTAACTTAGCATGCCAAAAGTATCATTTAAAAGAATAAAAGAGAGACCTTCTTGTAGGCTAAAGAGCGGGTGCTGTTGAGGTACCAAAGCACACGTTGGGTCTGTGCCTCTTCAGAGCCTCGAGATGCTCAGACAACTCCAGAAATGCCTCATCAAGTGTTAATATATTTGATTTTTCTAGATTTCAGACAGGTGATTTTCCAATCCCCACTGAGCTTTCAAGAGAGAGTGCAACAAAGCAGTGTCAGAGGTTAAACAAAAATTAAATTAAAGAGACCAAAACCCAAGCGGTGGGGGTGATGTGATTATCCACATGTGTTTAACTACTCAGAACTTAACTTTTTAGTATTTTTTTTTTTTTTTGCATTTGCCTGGCTGCTGGGCTAAGGGACTCGGTCAGCAGTGGGTCAGCAAGCACAGAGCCATGTTTCTCAGCTCAACCCCCCCCCCCCAGCCCCTGAGCACGACGTGCCAAACGCCGCAGCGTTCCCTTAATTCGAGGGGATAATTAATGCAAGAGGAAACACGTAGCAAAAGAAGTAACAGATTACACACAGTTTGTGATACTATTAAAAAAACAATCCTCCATATTACTGTGTTTTGACAACGCTTCTGTTTGTTTCATGTATAAATCTATGTATTTAAAAAGAAGGCTGTGTGTATAAACCATCCCCGTTTTGCGTACGTTCTTTCTCTGGTGTAAATTTATAGCAGACATTCTACTGGGATGTTGAAATAAATACTGTAGATACTTAACCTGTGGTCAATGCAAGTCTAAGAACAAACATTTAAATTTTCTAATTCTATAAGCTCGGTTACAATACTAATGTAAAAACAAAAGTATTTTATTTTTGTAACGGTCCTGGAAACGTTGATGCACCAAAAAAGAGTTATTTCTGCTTCTGAAAGGGCTGTCGTGGAGCGGGGACAAGGAGGACTCTCCCCGGGAGCTGCCTGGGGCAGGTGCAACCCTGCCCTGCTCTTCGCAGGGGGAGAGGAAAGCAATTGCTTCCAACTCCTGACAGTAAACTTTGAAAAAATACATTTTTCTGAAGGAACCGGTTGCGTTTCCACGCAGGGAGGTGACGTGCCCCGGGGGCTGCCGTAGTTTTGGGTTTACCAGCAAACGGCTCCATCGCATGTCACGTGCCCACTGATGGCTTCGTGCACTGAATAGATGGATTTAGTTCGTATCGTGCATTAAAGTAAAACCAAATAACCAAACAAATGTTAGAGTATATTTATTTCCCATTATACCCCTTTTTACTTCAATCTGTCCAGGACACGATGGTTTTCTTTCCCCCGAGTGAGCGACCGTCACCTCCCAAGGTCAGCTCCAGCCTGGGTTTGTATCGCAGCAGCAGCTGAGCCTCCCGTCTTTCCCTCTCCGAGACCCACTTTTGGGACATGTTCTGCTGGGATGCGCTGCAGACAGCCAACTGGAGATGGTTTTGTACAATTATTGTGAAGATGCTCCACATTTCTGTAAAGAAAAATGAAAATAAAAGCCTGCTGCCTTGATTTTTTCTGGGTGTAAACTTTTATTTTAAAATCCACTGCAAGACGTGGCTTTGGTGTCAAAGTCCCAAAACATGGGCTTGTAAGGCTTAAGTCATCTCCTCCAAAGCTGGGACACATGAAAACTTTTTTTTTTTAACCTCAGCTTTCAAAATTCTTTGTGTATGAATGTAGTACTGTTACAGTAGCAGTACAACTCCAACATGGTATTTAAAGGTTAATTCATTTATTTGATCCTTATTTTCTGTGATTCAAAAAATGCCTTCAATTTTGTGACTATTTAATGGAATTTTTTGTTTTACTGATGTTGAGCCAGGATTCAGTTCGTGTTCTTCTACCTCCAAATTCTACTCCAGAATTTTTCACTGAGAAGCAGTAGAAGAGGAGGAAATAATACTGCAAAGGGAACCAAAATTCATTTAAAACTTTGCCCCAGTTGAGAAAAATTAGCTTCTAACACTGAAAATTTCTTTTAGAAGAGAAAAATCTAGAGCACCAAAATATACAATAGAAGGAAAAAAAAAAAAAAGAAGAGTATTGATTTGGAAGGATCAGGATGGAAGGAAGCCAAAACCATAAAAGATTTTTTAATTTTACTGTAAATTCAGTTTTTATTGTTATTCCCTGAAAGACATACATTCAAAAGAAGTTTTTTCTTTGATAAGGTTTCCATGTAATGCCATGGTAATTCTGGGGGTTTTGTTGCTTCAAACCATTCTTTCAAGTGCCTCATTTGAATTTTAACAAACGCTGTATATTGAATATTTAATCATCCCTGCTGCACACATCAGTTTAAGAAGCTTTCCCTGGAGATTCTTCCCTCCAGTATAATAAATATATGTTATTTCTGAACCAGTCCAGACAGATGTATCAGAAAACTATGACAGCATTTCAGTACCAAGATGTAATTTGAAAGTACATTTATATTTAGCACAGACAAGCAAATAAATCCATCGTGTAATTTTGCAACAGAAACATGATGGGCTCCAGCCTTCATTGCCCACACCAGCATTCCCCTGAAAAGGCAGGCTGGGGAGTGAAGGAAGGTGCATCAAATATCACAGCCATCCTGGTGGGCACAAAAATGCAGTAAGAAATAATGTACTAAACCTTCACGGAATCTGCCTGAGCAGTAGCATCTTCCCGAGGACAGCTGAAAGTCAGAAACGTTCCCAAGAGCCATTCCTTTCGCTGCTGGTGAGCTTTGAGATGTACGACGAGAGCCTTTCCAGGAGGGAAGCATCCAGCAGCTCTGGGAAACCAGAAAGCAGATCACTGGAACAATCCCAGTGGATGCCCCATCCCTGGCAGTGTTCAAGGCCAGGTTGGATGAGGCTTTGGGCAACCTGGTGTAGTGGAAGGTGTCCCTGCCCATGGCAGGGGGGTTGGAACTGGATGATCTTTAAGGTCCCTTCCAACCCAACCATTCTAGGATTCTGTGATTCTACAATTCTAATCTCTCACTTAAATGGCTAAGTATGGTTTAAGACAACCCAGTATCACCTTGCAGGGGAACAGGCTAAAGGTAACTCAATTTTCATCACACATTTCATTCATAATGAATCTTTGGATTTCTGAAGTTTATCCTTTTGCCACACGTTCTGTATTTAATGCAGTTCAACTACCAAAATATTAGCCTATTTTTGTCATTTATTCTATCCAAGCATTAAGCAATTTTCTCTCTGCATTCTAGAGGACAAGAATAGCTAATCATAAGATTTGAGATCATTTATGAATTGAAAAAAAAAAAAAAGCAGCATTTTAATTATCTAATCTTTTCAGTTAATTTGACCTTCATGCAGAAGGGACAATTCCATTTCCTTCATATGAAGATCCAGAGTTACAACAGCAGTTCTCTTTGGATGACTTTATATTATGGACTTTTGACAGTCAATCTCTCAATTTAAAACAAAACCCAGGCATTTTGCTGTGCTTTTTACAGTATAAGCTCAGTCACATCCTCCTCTTACGCTCAATATTATCCTGGGAAATACACTACGTATGGAAGCAGGTCTGTGATACCCTATCTAGAATATATTGCCATCTGTAGTGGCAATGGCAGTGCTGTACACAGTAACATCATCAGAAATCATTTAAAATTACATGAGGCATCAACATATAAAATTATAAATGAAGTTGGAATGTCTGTAATACCCAAATCTTTATAGTGTTCAGATCGATCATAAGCACTGTTATAAAATGTTCTGTAACTCTTGTGAATTTTCATTATCTGAAGTTACTTCGTGTTTCCTGTTCATTTCAGAAAACTGAACTTGCACTATTTATTATCCAGCAGAAGAATCCCAAATCCTGAAGATGACATCCATAGTTCCTTGGACTGTAGTGTCACTGTTGGCGATCTTCCACTGAACACATTCACGTCCTGAACGACATTCTGAGCTACCAAAGAGTTTTCTGACCGTTCCCGCTCGGAAAGCCACGAAGCAGAAATTCCAGTCGAGTCGTTTTGATGCAAACTGAGCTTTGTCGGGGTTCTGGAGGAGGGAAGGTTCCACGCTCCGTTCCCACGACGCCGGTGTTTGCTGGAGGGAGGCTCGTGGCGGGCGGCAGACGAGGGCTCGGAGGGCGGTAGGATTGGAAACTCCAGTCTTGGTTGCAAGAATTCCATCCGAGGTCAGGCTTCCTGGGAAATCCAGGGAACAAGGCAAAGACATGCTTGCATGAACACAGCCAGATCGTTTCTTTTCATGTAGCAGGATTTAATGTCCCGACAGTTTTAAAGACAAGAGACTAAAGACGTCCCGGCCGGATTGTGAAACGTGAACACGAACATGAAAAGTTAAGCTCTTGGTACGAATGCACAAGCTTATTTTTTTTTAATAGCAAAATTTTCCCAATTCTAATCTAAGTACTGAACAATTGGTTACATACAGACCAGAATTATAAGAAAGGTCTTTTAAATACTGTTATATTAAACATGGATTAATACTGTCTACGGCAAAGAACTTGGGCATTGGCCAACTCTGCGGAATACTGTCGTTATTTAATTCTTTTACACACACACAAAAATATCCCCAAATCACTGACAAATAACTAATGGTGCCTCTGACAGACCAAACCAAGACTAAACAAACAAAATAGTCCTGTTCAGGAAAGTTTAAGTGGTGGGAATGGCATTTTTGATACAAGTTTGGTTTACTTTTTAAAAGAGTTTAAATTACGGCTTGGAACAGGAGAGCAAAAATTCACCTTTTCATATGCACATGGGAATCTTGAGATCTTCGAAACTCCTACAACCAAAATAAGCCTAAATATACCTGCAAACAGAAAGCTCAGAACCATAAAGGAAATATTTTGCTTATATAATAATTATTGATGTGTCCAAACAAAAATTTAAAAAAACCCTAAGTATTTTTTACTTTCTACGTGATAATAGTAGTCCATTGTCTGAACGGTGATCTCAACTTAATTGCAAAATTTTAAATGCAATGTGGGCAATATACTTACATTTCATGATGTGTAAGTTCCTCCTGTAGTTCTGGCATATTTATCTTAACAATTTGCAGGAAATAAAGGATCACCACAATGCATGTCATACCCTTCTGTTAAAAAAAAAAGTCCAGGTTCACTATTTTATTTTCTTAGTTTCTGGAGCGTATGACAGAGGTGGATAAAACGTGCCTTTATATCGTGACTGCTCACGATTACCTGTGGACAATCTCGATCTTCTTTGGTTGCTGCAACAATGTATTAAAAGTACAGCCATGGTTGGACTCGCCATTCATCGAGATTTTAAGTATATCATGATATACACGTAGCACAAAAAAAAAAAAATTGCAGAGGTAAAATGAAGTTAACTTTTCCTCCCATTTTTAATACTTGGTCTTCATATGTATATAATTAAACAATAGAACCATCTGATCAATGTGAGTGATGACAAGAATTCACTTTGTTTGCTTTAATGAGTTGAAAGATGTATTTTAGACATCTCAAAAAATATACTTAACTCCACCACATGAATATCTCAATTTCTAATTGTCCTGAAGAGTAGTATATAAAAGTTTTCACTTATCAGAAGCACACACAAAACACCTCCCCCACAAAATACTTCCCAGATTTCTCCAGTTCTGCGTATGTAACATAGCAGTAAAAACGGGAAGAAAAATCAATCTCTCAAAAATCTTCTTTGCATGTCACTTTCTGGAGCGGTGTCCGTTGGAGTGTCACAGGGAAAACGGCCTCGGCTGAAGTCTCAGAATTCGGCTCGTTTGGCACCTTAACCACACAAATCCTGCCGTGCGACTCGGCCCCACCGCTGCCACCCCGTCACCCAGGGCATGCAGCCACCTGCACCTCACTGACCTGCTTCAAATGAATTAGATTTAAAACTTTCATTAACTGAAAGCTGTTTAATTGGATAAGCATAGCATGAGTAATACCTTAATACACAACCATAAAGACTGGCTACACTAAAACATGATGGAAAAAAAACCCCAGGTGTGATGGTGCTGTCAGAAAGTGCAACAGACACCAAATTCTGAGGACAGCAAGTTCAGAGTGAAGGTAACACACACCTTGTGTACTGTGGGATTAAAAAAAAAAAAAAAAAGAGCAACACAAAAAGCCCAACAAACACATGAGGGGGGTTGAGTGTTCTTACACTGCCTCTAGTGATCGATTTTGAAGACTTATGGGGGAAAAAGCAAAATGAATGGAAAATTCAAGTCCTGCAAACTCATTCCTGTTACTCTTCCCTTATACTATAGCCCCAAACCATTGGCTGTAGTAACTGAAAACTCCAGAGACGACCAGTTTCTGCACTCTTAAACTCTCTAGTCTAGTGGGGAGAAAAGTCAGATTTATTTTTTTTTGCACATTGAACCATTCCAGCAACCCAGCATATAGTGTTGAACTGTATTATGGTTTTCAGAATAAGTCAGTATTTTCAAAACTCGGATTATTCTTGCTTGAACTCTTACTGTACCAGAGAGCATGATGAAAACGAGACACAGACACATTAACTACAAACACAAACTGCACGTGTAAATACACAACAGACTGACATATGGAGGTTGGAGAAAAATAAATTGCATTTAAGAGCACTTTAAAGATGTACATTCTTGTATTTATTATTATGTAATTTATTAGTAGTAAAATTGAGAGGGGTCAAAGACAGATCTACTTTCATACTACTCTATAAGGGAAACTAATTCTCTAGCTCGGACGAACACAGCGGGAGTGCTGTGATGGAGCACCACAAAAGGGGTACAGATTGTTTGGCTTCGGCACATCTCCAAAAATTCTGGGGGAAAAAAAAAAAAGTATCGCTTGTTTTTAGACAGCTATTACACTTCATTTCCCTTCTACAGTCAGTAGGAAAAGCTGTGGGAAAATACTGTAGCTGTACCTAAAGCTGCCACTCTGCTCCTGCCCAAACCCCAGGAAGCACAACGAGAACCTCTGAGAGCAGCTGGAAGGTTTTTTTTAGCCAAAGCCAGTTCAGCTTGCTTTTACATGGCTAAGAGGGAACAACCCTGGCTCCAGTTAATCCTGGTGAAAACAAATGAAGCAAACAGCTTAAGCTGCAGGTCTACACAGTTTCTGTTTACCTACAGGAGGTACCAGCCATATAACACAGTACCGTACCGCTGCAAAAACCAGTAACTTTCCACGCATCCCAACTGTAATACAGGGTATTTACCCAGCACTCTCAAGCAGCTGCAGAAAGGACAAAATTCCATATTCTAAGCAGTGATTTTTAGAAGTGACATCAGCAAATAAGATGTTGGCACCGTTCTTCCATAAATTACCTGTGTACAGATCACCCACCTATTCCTACCACACTGATGCTCAGGCCCTGGAAGCGAAGCCTGAAGCATGATGTCAGCATTCAGAGTTTGATGAACTTCACACAAAACCCAACGCTAACAAAGAGGTGCATTCACAGTCCTACAGCCATGTTTTATCCTGGGCTGACACCAAGCAGTGAACACATTTAAGTTGACATTTTGGATTGTACAAAACCTATTTAAGAAAATGAATTATTCTCCCTTCTAGAAAATTATTCTCCCTTCTAGAAAACACTGTCTGCATTTGCCTACACACATCTACAGTTCTCCTACATCCCTCTGCACACTCACCCACAAATTCTACGTTATGTTCCTGACAAAGAAGCTTCTCTCCCTGCTTTTCCAGACTAAACTAATACACCATATTCCTTGCCAGAGTATTCGAGATAAATGTTTTTTTGATAACTAAAACTCAAGACTATTAGTTTTTCAGAGAACTTAATCTCTTAGAAAATTACTTACTCCTCTACTTCCCCTGTGATCCTCAGCATGGGACTTGGGACTACAGAGCCTACAGATGAAGCCCTCCCGGCCTCTTCTCCCTCTCCAAACACATCACCTCCTATTGTTTCCAGTAGTAAATGAAGTCACATTACAGCAGGAAAAATAAGGACCTGATCAAGTGCAATGAGATCCAGGAGGACACTGAAGGTTCTCTTGCCTTCTTTTTTTTAGTCCAGTCCTTTCTATGAGCAGCGATATCTCAGCCTGAGTGAAATACAGAAAAGTAGAAGTGACTGGAATCACTGATTTCTTTTGTTATTGTTTTTTAATCTCTACAAACAAGGACTATCATCTTTGAAAAATTTATTGTACAAAGAAAATCACTTCTGCACTGGAAAAGTCTATAGTCTTGAGAATGCAAACTTCACTTCTGTGCAACCAATATGGATTCATTATGAAGTGCTTCAACAACCAGCTAATTTCTAAATTCTAGAGGCAACTTGTCTTAAGGAATCACCAGCAAGCTAATACTGAAGAGCCCAACAAAAGAAATCCTCTCGGTGCTTCCAAAATTCTGTCTCTCGCTGAATACACAGATCAAAGAAAACCCACTGGACAGATTCAAGAGTCTGAAGGCTCATAAAAAAAGTCCTTAAAGAGACTGTTAAATTACTTCCCAATTTTCTGGAAGCCTTTTGGTCAAATTCTTGCCCACAGCAGTCAGGGCCAGGAGAACTGAGCTCCTGTCATGACGTTATTACAGCTGCAGCTTCCTAAGAGCACAACTAAACACAGAATAGCACATCTTTAAAGCATATTAGTTCTTTGAGGGGATGAAGTGTCACAACAACAAAAGTACACATGAAATAAAAAGGAAATCAGTTAATGATTTTTATTAAATTTCAGTGTTTCATAAAATAAATATGGTATATAATATCAAACAGTGAGAAATAAAGCACAAGCATGAAAAGCATGGTAACAAAAAAGTTACACTCACGACGGTCTTTAATACTTAGCACTTTAGAAACCATAAAGCCTTTAATTATTTACAAGCAGCAAACTATCTAACATAATTTACAAAGTTGCAGCAGCCTAGTCAAGGAGTACTGGAAGGGGAAAAAATGGAGAGACCGCAATGGAAGACCTTCACTTTGCTCTGCCCACTTAGCGCTTTATTCCGTACCCTATTTTCCCCTGATGTACAGAACTCCGTAACTTCCATTATTCTCAAAGTTTAATAATTACACCGAGTTGTACTTCAGAGCTCAGTCCATCTCTAGCCTGGTGTAGTGCCTTTTGCACTTGAGAGAGACATATTCAAGTAACACTTCAAATAAAAGTAAACATGTGCAAACCAGAGTTACAAACCTACACGGCCCTCGGGCAGCAGTGTCAAACCGGACGTAGCGGGCACACACGAGCAGATTAAATTAGGTGACAGCTACAGAAACCTACTCAGAGTCCAGCTGGGGCCATAACTGAGAAATGGGAATATCAAAAAAAAAAAAGCCAAAAAAAAGAAACTGAACTGCAAATATACCCTGTTACCACAGACAAAAATTTAATCTGCTGAAACACAAAGACTTTTAAGGTCATAACTCAAGATTTAATATTTCAACATGAAAAGAAATCCAAGCCATTCGACTTATTTGGGCTTTTGAAACAAATGCAAATGTCTCTGTTTAAAAACTGGTTTTAAATGAGAAAAACAAATCAATATATATTAATATATCACCCAAAATAAAAAACATACACACTCTTCATTTTAGAGCATGCTGCTCATTCAGAATAAAGACAGGACAAAGAAAGTAGAATTACATTTCATGATGTAATAAAAACATTAAAATTTGTGATCATTAAGTGCACCATCGTACAGGAGTAGCGTGCTCAGAGTGGAAATGTTCTATACCTACCAGAATCCATCTTTATTAAAGCAAACAAATCTTTAGGACACTACCTGAAACTGAAATCAGTAATAACTGTGCTCCGTTCAGCTTGCCTTAAGTTTCAGTCAGGCATGTTCCAGCTAGTAGCACCTGTATGCCTCTTCATGATTGTATTCCAGAAATCTTTAAATTTGCAAACGATTTTTTAAAAAAAGACTGGCTTTTGCAATCCTTGCAATGCTTATCCTAAACAGATACTGCAAGTAAACTGTTCTGAGCAGCACAAGTTGGTTTGTTTGTTTTTTTTTTCAGAAATCTGAGAGCTGGACTTACGTTGGCAGTAGATACAGTACAATAATTTGATGTATTAAACAGTTCCTCAAAAAAGCCTGAAAGGAAGATTTCCCTCAAGACCGTTTAAAAAAACCAAACCAAACCCAAACCACTTCACCCAAGATCGGTTCAATCCTTCTACTGAAGTTCGGAGCTCGCCAACTTTAAGAATGACAGGAAAAAGGAGGGAATGAGGTGGAGAGGAAACAGAACTAAATTATTCCCAATTTGTACCGATGAAAAGCTTCAAGTAAAAGGAAATCCACTTGTTAAAAGATCTTGCTACATGCACAGTCCCTCATCAGTTGAAAGCCACAGTAGTTAGCATGGGGTGTAACAGCAGATTTACTCATCAAAAACACTGGCAACGTTCCTTCATTCTTCGCAACCTGCGTCCACGGTTTCTGGTGAGAAGCTTCTTAAAAAACGTTTATGGTTCTGCACATATCATACCAAACTGGAGGAAAATGGTAAACATGTCTTCTTCTGATGCAATCCCGTTCAGCAACCTTCTCCCCAAGAACTCAGTGTCATTTCCGAGTCTGAGTCTTCTTTGGCACTGCGGGTCGCTTGGCTTGCCACAAGTGGTTGTGAATGGTGAGAGCATCCACGCTCACGGACATGGTTTTGGCTGGAATCACGTTAAACTGTTTTCTGTCCGAACTGTACTTATAAAGTTTGTCAATCATTTTCTTGGTGATGCTCTTTGGCCCTGTTCCAGTCAGCTTGTAGATTTCTTCAGTGTCAGGATAGTAGCAATAAAGTGCTCTAAACTGGCAGCCAGCATCACGGAACAAAATGATGTAGTGGTTGGCATCGCATTTTTCTAATTCCTGTGTTGGAAATAAACAAACACATACACAGATTGTTCACAGTGAAAACTCCCAAGCTTTAGTCTTTCACATAGAGCTGAATAAGTGTTTAAAGTTTTTTGAAACACCAGAGCAGTAACTACGATTTCAGTCCTTCTATAAAATTAAGAGTCGAGCTCTTAATACAGGATCGTGTTCTGCGTAAGTCCGTACAGCCACGGGAAGTAAGGGATTCTCAACACAGGTACGTTTTTGGAAATGGCATTCACTACAATCACAGAATCACAGAATGATTTGGGGTGGAAGGGACCTCAAAGATCATCCAGTTCCAACCCCCCTGCCATGGGCAGGGACACCCTCCACTACACCAGGTTGCCCAAAGCCTCATCCAACCTGGCCTTGAACACTGCCAGGGATGGGGCAGCCACAGCTTCTCTGGGCAACCTGTGCCAGTGCCTCACCACCCTCAGAGGGAAGAATTTCTTCCTTAGATCCAATCTAAATCTCCCCTCTTTCAGTTTAAAGCCATTGCCCCTTGTCCTATCACTACACATCCTTGTAAAAAGTCCCTCTCCAGCTTTCCTGTAGGCCCCCTTTAGGCACTGGAAGGCTGCAGTAAGATCATCCCGGAGCCTTCTCTTCTCCAGGCTGAACAGTGCATCAGTGGGATTACAAAGTGAGTGTTACAGACACATTTTATTATGAGTGCATTAGTAATTTTGTATTTTAATGTTTACCTCTAATATTGAATTCTTATGCGGTTCGTTCACTTTTCCAGCAAGACAGCAATGAGAGATAGCATTGTGAATAATGTGTTTGTTTGATTTGCTGCTGGGTTCCTTAAATAATTTTGGACCTAAGGAAATAAATAAATAAAAATAATTTGCCCTACATTTATGAAAATTAAGATATTCATTCAAAGTGGAAAAAAAAAACCTTAAATATTTTTCTACACTAACTTACTTTTAGAGATATTAAACAGAACAAAATGCATCTGACAACTTCTCAAAAAGAGCAACGTGTCACATCGAATACACCACAGCTTTTTATGACCTGCTATTCGTAACAAATGCTCAGCCTAAAGCAAAAGTCACCTGTGTATTCTGCCACTGAAGCAATAGAAGACGCTGTCGAAGCATTCTCCCAGTCTCTTTCTGTGTTTCTGCTTGGATTCCTGCTCAGGATCGGTAAGGACTCCATAGATTCAACTCTGTTGGGGAAGGGGGAAATAATTTTTAAAAAAGATATTCCAAGATACTGGGTTTTGTCCCCTCCAATCTTAAATAAAGTCACCAGTCACTGGCCCTGAAAAGAACAGGCTGTTGTCCCTTTTCCTCACTCAAAACAGTCAGATTCTCCCTGCTAGATTATCAGAGCAAAATTCTATTATTCCTTTGGGAGAAAACCAAACAAATTTGCAAGTTTGTACAGAACATCGGAGTTGGCAGCCACATAAAATAGAAGATGAATTCACTAATTACTATTGTGCTTCTATGCCAGTGAACTGAAGCAAAGAACGCTGAATGCCAACACTATTTCATAACACAGTAAAAAAACAACAAAAAAATCAAATTAAGCCTATCTCTACCTCTGAGATGGCGTGCCACCAGAGTGTACGCTTTCAGGTTCAGTTGTTGCTGCTGAGGCCAAAGACAGACTGGAACCAGACTGAGCACTGCTCAAATTATCAGCTGCAAAATAGAAGGGAAAATGTGAAACACGTTTTGTTAAAGCGGATTCGCAGACTCAGTGAGAGCAAACAGATCAAAACTCTTACGCGTGGAAGAACACTTTGTCCCTGAATCACTGTAAGACTCTTCACGATGGACCGACTTTGGCCTGGGTTTTTTGGGCTTTGATTTGGGCTTTCCAAGCCCTTGCTCCTCCAAAATTTGCTGCTGTTTTTCCTTAGATATTCTTGCTTGATAAGTTCTCTTCGAGCCTTCTCTTCCTCTTTCCGTATTCGGTCCTCCTCAGCTTTGCGACTGAAAAGCAAACACGTTATATTCAACATATAATCATTTCCCTCACCTTAAAGATAAAAAGAAGTATTCTTAGCCACATGTTATTACCGAGCTTCGTCTCTTTTTTGTTCAACTTCAGCCTCCAACTGCTGTTTCCGAATTCGAGCCTCCTCAGCTTTGCGCTGCTGCTTTAAAAGGAACGCTGCACGTTTTTTCGCGAGCTCATCTTCTGCTTTCTGCTCATCCTGCAAAATTCATAGGGATGGAGTTTTAAAGAACAGAAGAAAATATATTAAGCTGGATATCACAAGATTGCTGAGGATTTCAGTGAAAAAACAGGCTATCACTTCTGGAAATCTTTACATTTTTAGAATTAATGAGTGCAAATCAGAACTTGTTTGAACTTTTTGTTGCTCGAGAATACTTTAAGAGGCAGTTTCAGTGTTCCCTTAGGTCTGTGAGGAGAGAAAAAAACAAAACAAAACAAAAACCCCTTCTGGAACTGCAAAGTACAACGCCAACTACCACGTGGGCTAGGATGGACAGCACAAATAACCCCAGCATAATAACCTTTGAGTTAATATTCATCATGCTATAGAAAAGCAGAAGTCAAATCCACTGAGATTGAGACAGCCTAGCTCAACTTTCTTGAAACAGAAATTTTAAAAAAGTATTGTCATGTCAGCACATTTGAGGTATTCACAGCAATCATTGCTAAGCACAAATGAAGATACTAAGTGCTCCGATAGCAGTTCTGAACTTCACCAGAAGGAGCAGACACATATCTTCTACTTGCATCTACGGCCACACAACTAAACTCTCCACGACAGCCCTTGACTTTTAGGCTGTCAGGCTGCTCAAAATGGGAGAAATTTGGGTGCAAATGCCAAAAACACCCAGTTCAGACAGACAAGTTTTAAAACCTGTTCAGCAGGCTTTTACTAGATAACTGTGTTCCATCAGAATTTTTTTTCTTTCAGTTGACAAAGGTTCACAGAAAGCTGGTTATCTCAAAGCAGTAAATTCTTCCCGTTGCATTCTGTGATTCTTTCGTGCTATTTACAACATGTTTGTGTTTCTCAGATAGAAAAAAAAAAACAAAAGGGAAGAGAAGAAAAGCAAGGTTAATCCTGGTTCCTAGTAAAATTAACAAGAGCCAGGATTTCATATATTAAGTCCAAACCTTTTTTCCTCCACAAGCAATTCTTTTCCAATGCAGTTTTTAAAAATCCCAATATTGCAACCAGAATGTACAGCTTCCCACCAGAAGACTGAAGTGGAAAAAAGAAGTTCTAATGCTGGGCAAATGTGTAACAATAACCAAATATATAAAGGTAATTTATTTACCTTGAAGAAAAAACCCACACCAGACTTCTGATCACCTTCACTAATGATATCCGTAGAGCTATCCTGGTTTTCAAGTTCTCCTTCATCTGGAGCTTTTAAGTCAGACAAGTCTACTTCAATGAGATTAGCCTTGCTTCTCAGTGGCTCATCCACTGGGACATTTTCTTTTCCTGAGCCATCAGAAGAATTCAACCCTGTTTCCTTGAAGCTGTCGTTCATCTCTTTGCCCATTTCAGAAATAATATTTGCATCTTTGGAGGTGGAGAGAACAAATGCCCGTTGGTTGCTCTCATCATGAAGTCTATAGGTATCAAAGAAACACTTTTCTTGAGAACCACTTCCGTGATCAGGACTGTTTTCCAGGCCCATTTCTGTTGGTGTCTTTGACAAGCTATTGGATGGAAACGGCCTTAAATGTGGTAAGGTTTCCAGACTTGGCGTTGGGGTTTTAACGCGCGCTGAATTTTGTTGCCTGTCTTTAGTGACTTTCAGATCAGCAGGTCTTCCTGATCGAGGACTCCTTCCTTGACCAAATCGAGGTGGTTTACGAAGACTGCTCATTCCAGTTGGAGACAGAGGCTCAACAAAATGAATTGATGGTTTTACCTTTTGGTCCTGAGAGTTACTTCTGGTTCCTGGTGATGGCACTGACGGAGATTTCATAAGTAGTTCCTGTTGCTGAGAAATCTTTAATATAGCCTGCTGAAGTGTACTGATTGTTTCATTCAGTTTTTCAATAGAAAGATCACATTCATTTATATCCACTTCAGTGACATTGTCTTCTAGAAGAGCAACGGAAATAATTTTACTTTTTTCCAAATCATGTATAGCAGCAGAGTCTTTTGGTTTATGTTGCTCAGCAAAAGCTAAGCTTTCCTGCATTTTTACTTTTGTTACTTCTTGAGAATCATTAAGCATTTCTTCTCTCTCCTCCTCTTTCACAAGAAACTCCTCAGACTTGGAACCCACAGAAACTTCATCTAAGTCTTCGCCATTGTGTCGAGAATATTCTTTTGCAAAATGTTCTGGTTTAAGAGGTTGTGGAGTGTCAGGAGATTTCCCTTTTTTAACAACATGCAAGAAAGCTGCCTTGCCTAATTTTAGTCGCTGCCTTGCTGATAAGGCTTCCATTTTCTTCTTCTGAGCTTCTATTGCCCTTCGTTTCTCTTCCAACTGCATATGAAGCTGCACCAATTCAGAAGCCAAAAAATTAACGTTGTCTTTATTTTGTCTGTTGGGGCTTTGTTCTCGCTTTTGTTTCCATGTGGTCAGTGGTGCTGGGCAGCTTTCTGACCCATCTGGTGTGGTCTTTTGTGAACTGCTTGTGCTGGACTTTGTTTCATAGCTATTAAGTCTCTGAAGCTTTCGTTCTGCGAAATTGGTCATTCGGACACTCCCACTAGCCACTGACACACTGCTAACTTGAGAAATTGTACTCAAACATGGACTGGAACGTCCACTAGCATCATCTTTATCTTCATGTTCCTTTACTTTCATATCTTCTTGCAATTTTGCAGATTCTTCCTCACCAATGTATTTAGCGACTATAGGATGGTCATCTATGACCACCAAATCCTGTTCAGCATCTTCTATGTCTAAGAGATCTGAATCAGAGTCCTGTCTCACCATAGTCCACGTAGTATCCGTAACATGCGAATTGAGGCTTTTCACGTAACTTGCATTGACTTTACTTGCTATGTCATCATCGGATTTAGCAGCATGAAGAAAAAATCCTCCAGTGGATAGCTCCTGAGCAGAAGGATCTAAACTGCTACTAGCCAAAGGTCTGGAAGCTTCTAAACTTGCCTCCACCAGTGCCACCGAATCTGCAGCACTAGGATCTGCAACAGGAATGAAATCAGAACTAGAAATGGGAGTAAAAGTCCTATTGAGGTCATGCTCACCACGACTGCTATTTGTCTTCTTGCGGATCAAAGGCAAGTGTCCTTCGTTTAACCTCCTTGTTAGAAAACTCCTTTGTTTCCCCTCCCCACATTCATCCTCTTTATTGATTATCTGTTTTTCCTTTGCTGGTTTTAGAACGGCAGGCATTAAAGGCTCCAAGTAAAAACTTTCTGGTTTGCTTTCTGAAGTCTCACTATTTGTTTTTGGAGACCATGCAGTTGCAACTATGCTGGGTACCCTGGCAGATGCATTCTGCAACTCAGGATCACCACGGTTCGGCCTTTCTTCAGATCTGATTATTGCAATAAGCTCTTCATCTTCATCCTCGATTTCAACATTGTTCAGCAAGCTTTTCCCGTTAGTTTTCATTGATGGAGGATGGGGTTGATTTTTTGGAGTTACGTTAACAATGTTTGAAGCAAGACTGTCTTTGCTGATTGATCTAGCCAGACTAATGCTGTCACCAGACCCAGGGTCCACATCAGTACTGGCAGAATGATGAAGAGCAAATGGTGTTGGCTGAGACAGAGGCCTAGAAAAGACAAGAACAGTCTTCTGATGCTTAGGCATAAAAAGTTACAATTTGCTAAAGCAAGGATCATGATCTAGACATCCAAAATTTTTGCTCCGTTTGAAAAATGTATCCTGAATCAAAAGCAACCAGCGATACTAAATAGCAACTTCAGATACTTAAATTTTCAACAAAGTTTACTGAAAATCATGTTTAAAGTATTTTTAACCGCAACCCTAAACTCAGTCATCTCTGAACACATACATTAAAAGGAAACAAAATTAAGCAACTCTCAGTCCAGTTCTAAGGAAGTGATACCACATTATTACAATGAAATTGTCACAGTACCCTTTCATTAACCAATATATTAATACTTAAATGCATCTGTTACCTGGGTTTCCTCTCTGGCCATGCAAGAACTGAACCTCGTGGCTGCCCGTCAACACGGGTCAGAGAATTAGAACGATGTCGATGACCTGAAATATTTTTTAAATTGTTAATGGTTTAGGAATGGTCTTTAAACTAGCCCTTTTACTTCATTTAATACTAAACATAATAAACTCTTCTACCAAGAGATGGCAGCAGAAAATAGATTTGCTGAAATATTAACCAAAGACAGAGAGTCAAAGCCTGAAAAAATAGAATGCAAAGTGACCACATATACATATCTGACTTTCAGATTTCCAAATGTGAAACCGTTCAGTTTGCTTTCCCCATCGCGCCCCCCACCATGAAACGAGAGGCAAAGGAAAAAAACCTGGCTTTCTCCTTTCTTTTCACAGAATATGTATTATTAGTCCTAATTTCTCGCACTTCAGATTCTGAGAAATAATCTCATTTATGAGAGAAATAAAAATCTGAAACATTCAGTAACTTTCTTTAAAGTTCTTTACAATCTCTTAATGCAAAGATGATATACTCAAACTAAACATGCTTACCACTCAGCTGACTGCAGTTTAATTCAATTTTAGATCATTCACATATATGAACTTATATTTTTATTCATTACTGTATTGACATTGATGGTCATTGCCTGTTGAAATGCAAATTCAAGGTAGACTTACCAGGACTGTCTTCTCCCTGTAAAGATTTTTGCTGCTTTTGTCTCAAAGGGAGCAGTGGATGGGAAGGACTAAAGGCAGGGGTTCCTCCTTTACCACTAATTCAGAAGAGCAAAAATTCATTACTACAAGATTTTTTTCTATAATGAGAGAAATTATACAGTTGCAAACTTACACTGATAATAGTTACTCCCCATCTTCTTTAAAACACAGTAACATGTCGTTAAAGAAATTACTTACAGAGAAGAAAAGGTTTTTACGTGTAACAATACAAAAGTAAACCTACTACCTGAAATTAAACTGTTTAAGTTCTTACATACAGCAAATTGGAAATGTAGCTTATGTAAACAACACATTAGAGACAAAGTGAAGGCTTAAATAACTTACTGGTTGACATCAAACTTAGGCTGGCTTAAAAACCTTGTCATTACCCTTCTTGTACATCAGATCCTATTTAAGTTTGTTTTCACGTCACCATTTATAGAATATGGCTAGTAAAGCTGAACTGCTTGAGCAGTTTTCATGTTCCATGTTTTTTTTCAAAATAGAAATTAGAATAAGTTCTTCTGTAAGGCAATGGTTGCATTTACTGGTGGGGCTTACCACCATTTGCCAAAGATCAAACACACCAGTGCAAAATATTTCTCTGAACTTGAGAACTGAGAATATTTTAGAGACTGACTGCACACAACTTCAAGTCACTCAATTTGTGGCAAAAATCAGCAGAAATTCCTTATCCCAATGGAAGCACCAATTGGAGATTGGTCTAAAACCCATGAAAACAGACTTACAGGTAGTCAGGTTCCTCAGGGTGCAGGTAGTATCTGTTGCAAGCTTCAGGGCCCACCTGAGCCGAGGGCTGCAAGTCTGCTGGAGCTGTGGTGGCAGGGCTGGCCATGAAACTCCGCTTAGTTGCGTTGGAAATAGGAACAGGTGGACGACTGCTCTTCTGCTGCAACACTGTTTTAACTGTGCATGTATTGATAGCATGAGCACAACTTACACCAGCCATTAAAACAACAGAACAGCAAGTTTTCAGATTGCAGTACGTTAGAATGAAAACTTCATGACACAACACTAAATTGAAACCTGAAGTAATAGTCTGTATTTAAAATATGTATCTTAGTGGCCTTAATGGAAAAGTTATAAGTAAATAATTAGAAGGTCTAGGGAAAAAATTACCTGCCCATCTCATTCCAAAAGTTAGAACTCAAGTGGATCTAGGACTAACTTTACTCCCATTTTTCCTGCTTTCAAAGATCCCCAGCAAGCAGGAAGTTTGGGGAGAAACAAAACTCCAAAGAAAACACCGCTGTGCAACAGTTTTATTGTAATGTAAGTATTTTTTAAACAGCATGTTAACATTTATCGAAATTTAAAAACTCACCATCTTTTATCTCCTGAATGTCTCTTGGTTGTACGAAGTCTGGTTTGACATTCTCAAACCACCAAAAGAGTTCCGCGATGAATACCATGACGTTGGGCTGAAACAGAAAAACAGACACACCCCACAGTGACAAAATCCTTACGATTTACCCACATTTTATTTAAAAACATATCCTGCATTATGTCTCTTACCTTTAAAACCAAAGGAGCATATAACATGTCCTCCAACGTGAGGTAAAAGCATTTGTTTAGATATTCGTTTGAGAATTCTCTCAAAAGTTGAATGTTATAGAGGCTGTCTGCAATTGAAGTTACCTCCTTCAAACAAATATCTAGAAAGGTGAGAAAAGGAATAAATTATGACACTATCCAAATGAATTAAAACTTCCACCCATAATTAGCAGAAACACTACATACAGGAACTTCACAGACTGCTTATACACCATCATTTAGTATTTATTGGCTACCAGTGACATTTCTCTACCTGTTAAGTACCAGAGGGATAGGAAAAAGAGGAAGAAAAACACAGGTAAAACACTACCAATTTTGCATTCATTTTAGAATCCATATAGGATTCTGTCTATAACAGCAACAGAAAAGGTAAGCAGGCTACACAGAACACACATAACAACAAAATACAAAAGCAATGAATAAGAGACATCTTGATTTGCAAATGATAAAAGGTTACTCCTAGGATTCACAGTGCTGGTTCCTTCTGAAAACATTCAGGAGCTCTGCAAGGTACAACATATCTAAGAATTTAAAAACCAATACAGAATGTTGATTTGTAGAAGTTAAATGCAACAAGGACATTGAATTATTAAGAAAAACATTTTCTGGGAACAAGAGTTCATGTTTGATATGCTGAAGAGTGACAATTGCTTAAGACTAGGAGAAACTATTTTAAAATCTAGATTTTAAAATGTCAAATTATGTACTCCTACAGAAGGACATAAGAATTATCAGCTAACAGTAGTGGACACGTATTCCTGTTTTATGGTCTATTGAAACCAAGCTCAGTTATTTGAATAAAGACAGACATATCATCTAGATCTATAAAAGAAAGGATTATGTTGTTGCTCATAATATACAGAGCAGAGCCTTCTAAATATACTGAGTAAAAAAATCAAAATCAAAAATCAAAGAGAGGTTACTTTTTAAATACACTGATTTCATGCAGATTCTATATGTGACCTGATTCTATTTTGCTGCAGTCCACCACCTGTTAGATGTGCTGTATTATTTTATAACGTATTTCTAGTTCAACTTCTACAGACTGAAGAATTTTTTCAATTATCTTTTAGAAATAATTCAGAAACTTATTACATACCATCTAGTTTCATTTGCTCTGGACAATAATAGTGTATCACAGCTAGAAGAGCAGCACCATCGCTACCATCCTTCATCAAATCTTCAAGCAAAGGAAAGTAAGGTAACTGTCTGCTTGACAGATGGTCTCTTCGGTAACGCACCTAACGACAGAAAACAAGTGTTCACATGATGATAGCAAAGAAAAGGAAAAAAAAAAAAGGAATTTTTCTTAAGCGCTGAAAACTCTTTACGGTGGATCCTTTATAGCATTCTGCTCTAACTCAAAAACAATTTACCAGGTCATACTTTTCTCTCAATGGAAGCCAATTCTGAAGAATACGGTGCTTCCCTTTTAATCATTCTCCTCATATCCGGAAGCAATCCGTGCTGCTGAGTTCCTAGCTTCATTCACACATTTTAACTTAGCACAAGCAATTTAAGTCAAAATCCTTCCACACAGATGCATGAATGCAGCAGATCCAAAGAAAGAGAGACAGATAACTACATGGAAACACTTAAAGCTTGGGGGGCGGGGAAAAAACACACAGCAAAAAATAATTCAGATGAGCTAGTAATTACTGATATGTTACCTGCACCCACGGACTTGCCCTCATGCCCACAGACAGCAAAGTTCTCTCTGAGAGATCCAGAACACTCAATGTCTGGCAAGATGTCGTGCAAAAGGAAAAACCACAGCCTCTTCCAAAAACGGTCAGCAAGAGGAGCAAGCAGGCCTTTCACATCAACGGCAAAACCCTCCCCGACTTCCCTACAGATGGATATCAAACTCTTCCGCAAACCACCCCTGGCCTGCACGCAAGTCGGAGCACAGCTGAAGAGTAGCTAAAGCCAGTCAGCTACAGAACCAGCCTTGGCATTGCTTCTTGCAGTTTTTGCAAGAAAAGCTTTAGTGTTGGCATCTACCAGGCACCCACATGCCAGCGAGACCAGAAGGCTGCATCTACGTTTGAGCAGCAAAGCGATCGGGGCAAGCGCAAGGACACCACGCTCCAGAGCCCAGCAGAAACACCTCCGTGCTGGAAAAAGATTCCTTTTACACTTTGGCACACCAATACCACCAGGCACGTAACTCTCCTGGCTGATGTGCTGGCCTAACACGCAGACACACAGAGAATGTATTCCATCAGCAGAGGAAAGGTGGATTTTAACCAATGGTATCATACGCTTTCCAAGACGACCTGGGAAAGCTCTTTCCACAAACACACACATACGTGTCAGTTGAGGATGGCACAGGCTGCGAAAAAATCTGTTCCAAGGAACGAAGATCACTTACAATCGGAGTAATAAGAACCTGTTTCATTTATTTATTTTGAACGGATACAAAGATGCTACGTTAAGCTTCCCTGGCAAAGGCAAGTAACTCGAAAAGCTACGTCTACATGCTAATGCTATTCTTCCTGTCCTTCTACCAGGTGCAAATTATTTTTTCCCCAGCCTGGAGCACTCCACAATATGTAATGGAACGTGAATCATACTGTACCACACGAGCATATTCCACTGGTTCCAGCATGCAGTGCGATATGGCATGCATCAGATCAGGCTTACACAAAAAGAAATAGCGAGATAGACGATGGTGATTATTCAAACATGAAAATCAACTCAAATGCATTAGCAACATCCATTATGCACTGGAAAGGTGGTCATTAAGTCTGATAAAATAGGCGTGCACACCAAGGTGAACTGGTTAGCTTAAAAGGTTCATCACTTCTCCGCTTAGTCGAAGTAAGCGTATTAAAGACAAACTTCAGAAATTTATTTTTAAACTTTAATTCCTCCTGTATAGAAAGTAGACAAATATTTCCTTTCTGATCGGCTTAAATTAAATTTAAACCAACTACAGTCAATACTGAACACTAAAAGCTGTAAGAATTCCTTGTTTATCTTAGCTTTGGTAAAAAAACCCATAAATTTATCATGAAGGAGGTTTTTTATAAGCTTTAGTTAATTCCTTCTTTATTGCTCAACTATTATTATTTTAATCATTCAGTCTTTTACACTGAAAATTCTGAATTCTCTCCTACATTCTAAGCCAAGATTTGTGGTTTATTCCCCTCCCATGCATACATCTGTATGCATTAAAGTGCAGAAATGGGTGCTACTGAAATAGAGACACCTATATTTAAAAAAAAAAGAAAAAAATTACAAAAGAAAAAAAGAAATACAGAAGTGACACAGTGTGACAACTACTATGGAGACTGCAAAATCTGTCAGTAAACCAGTATAACCTAAGTGGTACTGGACTAGCAGTGAGAACTGGTATTTACTCCTTCCTTTACCACCAACATGCTCAATGATACCCTGCAAGTCGATTCCATTCCTGTAGCTTCTTCTACTCTCACCCAGTTGTCTATAATCAAAATATCATAGAATCATAGAATGGTTTGGGTTGGAAGGGACCTCAAAGATCATCTAGTTCCAACCACCCTGCCATGGGCAGGGACACCCTCCACTACACCAGGTTGCCCAAAGCCCCATCCAACCTGGCCTTGAACACTGCCAGGGATGGGGCAGCCACAGCTTCTCTGGGCAACCTGTCCCAATATGGACCTACTCAACTTCCTCTAAAGGCTATCAAAGGTATCCCTCAAATCCATACGTTCTAGTGTGCTTAGAGATCGTGTAAGTGATGAGCACCAGGTCACCACTTCGTTACGTATTGTCACAGGTCATTAAATGAGGCTGGAAGATGGGGCTCTGTCACGGATTTTATTAGCCTGCAGGTCCCCACTCAAATTTCCTTAATTTCAGGTATTTAAAGTTTTTACTGCAGTCCGTACATTTGGTTCAAATGAGTAAAGCATTATGAGGCAGAGGAGTGGGACTGAGCTCTCTGTAGAAAGGCAGAGAGATCGTGGGGACAGGCGACTGCCCGATCACACCTGCCTTTTGGAATTGGCAACGGAGACAACAGCTCTCATCTTCCCAGAGAGAAAATTAAAAACACCAAATCCAGCAAGTGCAGGATAAAGGGCATTAAGGCTAAGGAAAGCAGAGGAACAAAGAAAAACCTCTGCAAGTTGAAACAGACCCAGGAAACTCAGCCAAAAGCAAGCAGGCTTGTATCCTAGAAGTACAATGTTTTTTTTTTATAATGGTGGAAACGATATTCCGTTTTCACACTTCGTCATAAAGAAAATAAGTATTTAGTTCCAATAGGTAAAACGTTACTTGTGTTTCTCCTCCCAGCTTCAGTCTCACTGATTTACCACACAACTGCTGCAACTGCCATAACGGGTCCAAACTGGTTTGTCAAATCTTCTAACCCATCTCAACGAACAACGGCGTTCTGGTTTTGACAGATTTACCAACCTGTGCAAGAGCAGGTGTAAGAGCAGTGCAAGAGCATCATTCAAGGAACGACTGCAAACATGTGAGTGCCTTAACTGTGGATTCAAAGATTAAGCAACGATTTAAACCGACCAGCTTTTGTACCACCTTAGTGCTGCGGGCAATTGCCCACTTACAACAAAACCAGTAAACGCAACCATTTTGACTGGTTTTAATTTTCTAGTGCTTTTGCTGCTACTCCACATCCCTCACTCCTGCACTGTGGAAACAGTTTTGAAATGCTGTGATTATGCTATATGCTGTACAGTATGCAAAACTTATGTTGTGAAAACCAAGCCTGATGACCCACAAGGTTACAGTTTTTTTTTCAAAGACCATCTAAAAAGCATTGTAATGGAAGCAAACACTCTGAAGAAATTTAAAAAGCCATGATCTTGTGGATGACAACTGGTGTAAAAGTAGTTCACTTACAGGTACTAATTTCCAATACCATTTGGAAGGAGACTGCTCAGGAAGCAAGGAAAGGAACGTAGGAATAGGAAAGGAACATCAGCAATGCAAGTTAAAAGCAGTAATACTTAAATGCACTTCAGCAATCAACACTTTCATATTTTAGAGGGGTCGTGGCCTGGAAATTTACATTTTAAAATATTAAAACGAGGCTTGAAACTCAATAGAGTCAAACAGTTAAATTGATCCTTCAGATCACACATCGACTTGTAAATCAAACAGCTCTTCAGCCCCTTATCGTTGAAGGATACTATTTTACATAAAAAGCACATAAAAAAACCTTTGCCACTAACATGAGAGTTAAACAATTGTGCCTTGTTCGTATGTCACATTTATCTCGTTTGCACAGCAATGCCAATTAGAGAAAAGAACTTGGCAGTTTTTCCTAAGGCTTCATTGAACGATAAATTTGGAGCTCAGGTAGCTGACACACAGTCTCTTTGAGAAAGATCTCTTTTACCTTCTCCAGAAATGAAAGTGTACTATATTTTGCAATGTTAGTGCATTGTGATATAATTTCAAGGGAAAAAGGTGGAAAAACTACAAACACACACATATATTTGAATGCCAAGAGTATGCTTACTAGAGAGAACTAGAATAAGCCTCTGGATATACATTAGACAATTAACCCATGCAAAACGAATATGCCCCAAGAGCTTTCAAAATATATAACATATATTTTGTGCTGTGAAAGCTGAGTCATATTTACCCATGTAAAGTTGACACAAGTTATTTCAAGTTGCCACAGTTATTTTAGTCCAACTGAAACATACAGGAAAGTCAGAAGATACCAGTGGCCTTGAAAGATAAGGAAGGGCACTGACGACAGACACAAAACAACTGGCATGCACAAAATCTCAGGAGTTTCGAGGACTGGATGCCTCACATTTTTCTGACAAAGAAAAGGCTGAGATGTTTATATTTAAATCCATTAATCCTCAATACGCAAAATCACAACTGAAGACAAATTTGGTTTACCTTTTGGTGCCCTGGACTTTCCATCAGTTGCTGTTTTAATTTAATCTCTTTCTCTGTTATCTCTCTCATTTTAAGGTTCACCTAAAAGGGCACAGCATAGAAAAAACATGAAAATACACCTGAACATACAAGCTGAGTTTTCTTCTGCCTCCATTTACCTAATGGTCACTCCATTACACAAACATAAAAAGTTCATAGAATACCGTGTTACAACAGTTTTCAAGACCAACTCTCTTACTAACAATAGCTACAATCACAGCAAGGGAATCCTGGGTTTGCAAAGACAACATTCTCTTTGGAATGTGACTCTGCTGCCACTGGAAAGGGTTTCAGTAACTTAATCTTGACCTTGGAAAAGTTTCAGTATTTCTGTTAACTACATTCAAGTTAGTCAGAATTAAGTTTATCCTGTCATTTAATATCCAACAACGCTTCACCTAAGAGAAGACACTCATAGCAGCTTGTCTGAAAATAAAGAACCCAATTTCTACAGTTTTCCTAATTTAGCCCTTAATTATCATCTTTATTTTAAAATTTGCCTTGAAAAATTTACCAGCTTTATTACAGCACCCCTAAGAAAATGAAATTGCATTTCCCTGCTAGTTTGATTCTCTTTCCCAATGCATATGGAAACATTGGGAAGCCAAGCAAGATGAAATTAGAGTAACGTTGCAGTAATAAGGGAATCAAATACCATTAATAACAATCTGTATTAAGAGAATATTACACCCAACTACCTCTGGACTTGAGGTAATCAGTAACGACACAGTAAATAAAGCAGTACTCTTCATCTGAAGTGGAAAAGATGATAGAAATACACAGGTAAGAAGGACAGATGGAAGACACTCATCAGAACCTTTTTAAAAATCTAAAAAGTGACAGTAAGAAACAGGTACACTTTTCTCAAAGTAAATTTTACCTTGTTAATCCAGAAAACCATTGCATCCTCCAAATCATAGGGCAGCTCTTTTGAGGCACTGAATGTAGAGAAACGCTTGACGCTCGCGACCACCTTTTCAATGCTGATCATTTCTACAGTGTAGGCCATCATAAGAGCATCAATCATTGCCATATGAGAACTCTAAAAGAAGAAAACCATGAGTATAGAAAAATAAAATCCTTTAAGAAAAGAATCATTATATATGCTAGCTGTATTTAAAATGAGAAATTCCTGAGGTTAGTGACCTAGAAATAAAGAGCTCGTCACTCCATTAACTATTTTAACCAGCGTTAAATAAAAAGAAGATGATGAGGTGGATTTAATTAAGCTAACCATTTTGATTGGTGCGCAGCCCAGATCAGATTCAGACACAGGTGTATCATCACTCTCCATGACGTAAATCCCTTTCCGAGACAGAGCCTGGATCACGGACTGGTGTCCCTGCAGAGCAGCCACCTGATCCCCCTTGAGGATGAGGCTGCAGACACGGCAGTACAGCTCGCTGGACAGCAGCAGCTTGATGACGGGGGGTTTAATATGTTCTTGCTCATATTGATCGATGTAGAACGGGTCCTTCAGCTCCTCTGGGACATTATCTGGAACAACGAAGAAAAGTTGGAACAACTGGCACCAGTAAGGGGCATCGGTTATAAACAAAAGTAAACATTTTTACTTTAATTCAAAGATAGCATATGAAAGAACAAAAAAAAAAAATCAAGCACGAAAAAAATACTGAATGCAATTAAGTCTGCAGTTTCATATTGCAAGTGGTTTTCAATAGGTCTCTTTGTGCTTAAATTTTAATTAAGTAAAGCATATGTAATTGCTCCTGCCACATACATACTTCAGAAAAAAATCCTATACGTGACCAGTTAGCTTTCTCAAGGTACTGGAGTCCCTTTCAAGAAAGCACTCCAACATGGACAAAAGTCCCACTGTCCTCTACACATGTCTAGCTGTTTCCTTGAATAAGACCCAGCTTAACCAGAAGGGTACATTATCTCCCCTACCAATTAGAGCATATCATTAGTATTTTAATTTTATTTGGAATTATAAATCATTTACTTCGATCACAGGCTAAAATGCTCTGTGCATCAGACAGGTTATATATATATATACACATATATATAATCTTCAAAGCAAAATTTACAGCTACTTCAAGCACTATCCCAGAACATTCGTGCACAGCAATTAACTAACTGCAACGCTCAGTCACCAAGAGGGGCCAGTCAAACATTCTCAAATTGAAAAAAGAAAACTAAGCCAGTTCTTAGTTCTTATTTCTTGGTTCTAAGCTGCCAAAGGTCATAGAAAGACCAAAATATCTGACTAAAACCTTGAGCATTTTACAAAGGGTTTGCAGAACAAGAGTCCCCAGGGAGCTGACTGTGTTTCTGAAGACAAGGGTATTGAAGCAAACTGTTGCCACTTTTCAGCCTTTATATAAAAATTGAAGCCTACAAAGCAAAACCATTCCACTTAGATTTGGATCCAACATGAATTTTAAACCAAGCCTAAAATAAACTTTTTCAGAATGGCACAATTTCCTCAAGTTGTCTTATGACTTTTTCAAACTGAGCACAGATCCTGAGCGGAGTAATTTACGTTCGAGTCAAAATCAACAACACAGAAGACTTGATCCTCGCACACCACTTCTTCCCCACCAGTTTCCAGCCCTCAAAGAATTACACTTTTGCTACTCCTCAGCACAGCTTCACAGCTGGCAGGAAAGAAAGGCACTAACAACAGCTACTAATATTCTGATCACTCCAAACATGCCCGAGGCATCTCAACTCCATCCTCTGCCAGCTGAAGCACTGCTGGTGTTGAAGGTTGCAACGCTACGGCACAAGGAAAATGTCAAGCGATTACAATGGCTGAAGGAAATGCTGTTATAAGCAATAGTTTCTTGATATTATTAAAAAGACAAAAAAACAAGTTAAAAATAGAGATATCCCAAAATAAACACTTCTTCTCATGTTCAGTAAGCAGACTAGAAGCTATTGATCTTTGTAATAGCCTAGCAGTAATAATGAGTCTTCAACTCCAGGAAAACTACTTTCTAGCCTCAAGTGTGTTGTCTTAACAGAAGCCCAACATTTCATAATTTCAAATATAAAATTCCATCTGATGCTATCCAGTCACTCCGAAGATCTTCCCCTGAAGTCACTTCAACAGTTCACTTTAAATATGTACATCTACGGTTAAAAGAATTGTTAATTTGGCAGCGTATTTACTTCTCATCCAGCTCATTTCCAGAATAATTAAATTTCCCCATTCAAAAAAAACCTCCTAGCCAGAGCATATCTTTGAACTGCAAAATAAGCCACACAGTATTTGCATACTGCAGAGCACTTGATGTTCATAAAGAAGAGAAACCAAGACAGAATGGTACCAATTACACGAGCCAGATGTACACCTCACTTAAATAAAAACACGTAGTAAACCAGCGTTGTCGTAACAGCTCTAACCGCTACGCAGTTAGCCACACAGTGCCGCCTCGATTTTTCAAAGTGGAAAGCTTTTCAAGTTTTTAAAAATTAAGATCACTATTTTTCCTTTACGTGACATCGAATGCTCTGATATACAGACTATATGCTGAAGATGGTTGGAAGAGACCCAATAAAATCCCACTGGAACTACTTAACTAGCATTTCTTAAGGTGGGTGTCCATTTTTAGTGAAATAGAAAATAAATTCAAATATTTCTAATCTTCTTAACATTAGTCAACCTGACCTAAAATGAAAGGCTGTTGAAAGCTAATTCCATTTAATGGTCATGGCCATCTCCTGAAAGAGAACTAGAGCTTCCATTTCTAAAGACTAAGGAAAGATCCAAAAAATCAAAATGTAAAGCAGCTCGTATAATTCAGCATTTTAGCTTTGTTACAAGCAGCTACACCTTTAACAATCAAAGACACATTGCTTTTTACTAAAATTATCTGTGAAAGGAAATGATAGAATACGAGCTCATCAAATATCCATAAAGCAGCATATTTCTGGCAAGAGCATCAGCACCATTTCAAGTTTTAAAGGCTTTTTTTTAAAAAAACAACAACAAAAAAATGCAAATTCAAAATGTCTGAAACCTGAAGTACTCAGAGGAGGGTTTCAGTAGGAACATCTGCCCCCACCAGCTCCACAGACCACCGTGGTGCTGGGAAACAGCTGGAGAAAGAACGCCAGAACCCCCCAGCACCTCCGCTCTCCGTGCAGCCCAGTCCTCATCCAGCACAACGCTCACTCCCCGTGTGCTCCAGGTCCCTTTCCACCAGGCAGACCACGATTATTTTAAGGACCTAACTGCAGAAAGCAAAAAGCATTCCCTTCAACACGGCCACAACGGATACCACCTACTGCACTGGGGTCTTTACACAAATTATCAAACACTTGTGGCTATTGGAACGTGATGCTCAGCTTCCTTTGTGACAGAAGGAAGACCTCCCACATTAATTTTCTTTTAAACTAGCAATATTTTAATGATTTTTAAAAGCCTTTTCTGGCAATAAATTTATCTAGTTGTTAGCGATGAGATTCTGTTTCACAGAAATCAATACATTAAAACAAAAAAATACACACACTTTGTATCTTGGCTACTGTTCTTTAATCTCAACATCCAGTCAAAAGATCTGAAATCTTTTTCTTCCATATTGAAGAACCCTCTAAATTCATGTTTCTCATCTCCATACAATTGCTTAAGGACTGAATGGATTTGGATTGACCAGGATTAAAGATATGGGGGGGATAACTTCCCCCCAGGATTAATAATTTGAATACTATCATAAGAAGTTGTTCATAAACATTAATGCTCCCTTAATTGCAACTTATGTCACTGTCAACACTTGCCCAGTTGTATTTTCCACATTAGTGCATACAACACTTCTGCCAGCTAAATTTGCCTGTGTGTGACAGAAAGGACCAGTTTTGTGACTAAACTGATGTCCTGACTAAAGGCTCACAAAAATTTTAAGATACAAAACCACCAAAACTCAAGAGCTGTAATATTAACTTTACTATTTAATTCAAATTTATTTCATACTGGACATAACCGTACTATCCACATGGTAGGGACAAATAAATGAGAAATAAATGGCAGGAAAAACTGTAATTCAAGAAGGATGCTATAATAGTATGTAACTCTGAGTTGAGAAACTCTCAACTATCATGGTTGTCAGTGTCCTGTACATGATGCAATTATCTCAAACAGGATAACAGAGCCTTCCCAAACAGCCACAGACAAAAAAAAAAAGTGCTTTAACTGCAAGATATCTTCAATATTTGAAATCTGCATCTGAAAGTGCAATGTAAGAGACCTATCTTATCTTTCACATCTCTGCTAATTATTCTTACTTGTGGTATAATGCCACATAAAACACTTGCAGCACCCAGGTCTGGTCGCTCTCCAAAACCCCCTCAGAAATGTCAAAATTCCCACATTGCCAAAAATCTCCGAAATACACTGTCAGTTCTAGACCAACTGTAGACCAGCAGAGTTAACCTAACGCTAATTTAAATAACACACCATGGATACACAGGTAGCCGCTGGTATCATGCATAGCTTTTCTCCCTGTTTTTTATGGATGGGGCAAACTCCAACCATGTCACACGCTTTTTGCTTGCCTCGCCACAGAATGTGTCAATGCTCTTGTTGAAGAAAACGTCCCAGTCTTTCCAAGCCCCAGTTTCTGTAAGCATCTTTTTCAACACCTTACTTTCATGACCTATAACTGAACTGAGACGTTAGAAAAATTCAGTTCATTAAAACATTTATGCTTTGGAATTCAGAAAAATCAACATGAAAAATGAACTTCTGAGCAATTAACTTCTAAGCGATAGCTACAAAAATTCCTGCTTGAGCAGTTTACCAAACCCTAGCAAAGCAAAACAAAAACAATTAAACAACATCTTTCCCCCCCCCCCACCCCTCATGAAAAGGTCTCCAATACCATCTTAATTCCAAAAGGGAGTAACTTTTATGTTATCGAAAAGCTTGCAAACACCTTCTGTTCTTCCTAATGTGCTTCCCGAGTTGTTCCCCCAGGAAAACATCAGCATTCATTTCAACACCAGCTTTACAGCTGCCAGTTTTAGACAAACTGAGGTGTTCAAAAGACACAAAGCTTTGAAGCTACCAGTGGTTTACAGTAACTTAAAAACAACGGCATGTAACCTGATAATCAGATCTGTGAAGGCACACATCACCAATTCAGGTTGTCCCAAGTTTGCTACCAAGAACTATCCAAGAATTTACCACGCTACACTCAATACCAGAGTTGACTGGATCTCTTTCCTACACGGATTTTACTCCATGTTGCTTAGTTGCATGCAGTCAACTTATTATAGAGAAAAAAATGCTCATTTTTGCTGTTTCCCATACTTATAAAAACAAAGTAATAATGTATTTTTTCCAAGTTTCAGCAGCATAAACTCTTTAAGTGTTCCTTCCTACTGAGCCTCCTGGAAGGATACCTCTACCAGCTATTTTATAAGAGATAAAGGCCTCAAAAGTAAACTACCATAATTTCTCATGAAGCAATTATCTTCCATCGTATCAATGAGTTCTAATCTCTCAAAAAACTGTCAGTTCCAAGTATAAATCATTGTGTACTGGATCCACAGTTTACAGGATCACAAAAATAACGACCATCAGAGACACAATTATTGCCAGGCTCTCCTCTCCGTGCTTTAGGGTAGGGACCATTTCCTTTACTACCTCACTCATCAAAATCTGTTCAAAGACGATTACTTGATCATGATTTGATAAAGAAAAATACAGCAATCTGAACAAATTTGGCTTATCCCTTGAACCAGAGAAGCGGATACACCCCAGATCTTATTTTACCTCCAGAAGCACGAAGAACTGGTTTCACATGGAAAGAGAGCCAAAGTATCATGGTAAACAGAACGAGGCTTATTCATATTCTGAGCAGGATTTCATTAGTATCAGTATCTGTTCACACAGAACTATTTAGTACTGTATGGATATCCTCTACGCTGCAGATCATGAGCAGAAGCTACACTTTCTCAGCAACTAAGGCCACCTGCATTATAATAAAATCATTCTTTGGTGGTTCTCATTACAGAACTGTATTATAAACTCTTTAAGTGATCTATAATATTACAAACAAAAATTTACATACAGCAGGCAGAAAAAAAAACAACAAACAACAAGCTAAAGACTTTGTATACTGCTGGTGAGAGTGACCGCACTCTCATTACCATATCTTTGGATCAAGCATAAAGCCACAAACCTGGGTGAAGCAGAAGAGACAAAATAATAATTATGGAATTCTTCACCCCTGTAAACTTCACACAAGTAATATTCAGTGGTTATGAAACAGGCGTTATTAAAGAAACAAATGGTTAACTACTGAATATTCACAAAACACAACAGCTTGCTTAAAAATATTTTTACCATGGACCCGAGAAGAAAGCTGACAAAGAACAGAAGCAGAGAACCCAGGGATTTAGGGAATTTAGCCCAGGATACATGCTCACACTGCCTCTACCAACCAGTAACTATTACGGTACCACAAAGCCTTATTTAACGGGTAAGTATTAAGTACTTCAAAGACCAAGAAAAGCCACCACTTGCATCTCCCCTACAATGCTTTACACTAGTCCTTGCCTTTCCTGCCTGTACCTTGCCAAAGGTCCCAGGCTAAAGTTAGCATTAAGTCTGGAAGCTATATAAAGCTCCTAACCCTAATCAATAAGTAAAGCCCACCAAATGCATTCTGAAAAATCCAAATTTCACAAACTGTTTTAAAGAAGCAACATTTGTTATGGAAAGGGTCACAAACAACCCACTTGCTAACAGCAAGCTGCAACACTGAAAAACTTCCATACACTCCTTTCATTTCTAGACTTTTATAAACATGATGATGGAGAACATAATTTCTACACATAAATTAATGCGTAGTAAGTAAATCTGCTGAGAAACCAACATTTTTCATTGTTCATTTTCTGTTTTCCCAAGGTGTACCAAATGAAGACATGCTGGCTGTGTCTGTGCCGACTGCTGCCGGGAGCCCGCGGGGACAGAATCATAGAATAGAATCAGGGAATGGTTTGGGTTGGAAGGGACCTCAAAGACCATCCAGTTCCAACCCCCTGCCATGGGCAGGGACACCCTCCACTACACCAGGTTGCTCAGAGCCTCATCCAACCTGGCCTTGAACACTTGCAGGGATGGGGCAGCCACAACTTCTCTGGGCAACCTGTTCCAGTCCCTCAACACCCTCATTGTAAAAAATTTCTTCCTTATATCTAATCTAAATCTGCCCTCTTTCAGTTTAAAGTCATTGCCCTTGGAAAAAGCCCCTCTCCAGCTTTCCTGTAGGCCCCCTTTAGGTATTGGAAAGCTGCAAGTACTGGAAGTACTGTACTGGATGGAGCAGGTCCACTGCCCTTCGCTCAGCTCCGCGCAGCGCGGGGCCCTGGCACCGCTCCGGCAATCCAGCTCGTTCCGCCAACTGTGCCAGTGCTCTCTCCCACAGTGGGAACCTCCCACGCTTGCCTCCTGTGTGCTGAAGTCCCACAAACTCGGTGGCACCCTTGCTCCTTGGCCACTCAAAAGTTAGGAATTGTATTTTCACACTGCCAGGAGAATTCCTTAACGTGCACATTTGGTTCTAATCGAAGTTTGCTGATGAAAAAGATAATTCTGGTCTAACCAAATTCCATTCCCTCAAACTACTGTCTCAGCTAAACGGACTTGGTGACCTCCCAAGTGTATAGAAGGTTTCCAGATGTTTGTAGAATGATCCATGACAGTACTCCCAGATTTATTTGGGGAGAGGGAGGGGGGTGACACCGAATGGGAAAACACCTTCCTTCACAACACCCTTCCCCTTGGTCTTCTGGAATTCAGCCAAAGAGTTGTAAGACCTCCCACCTGTGGAAGACCTGCCAACCAGACAGCCACCACAGATGGACAGGAGGAGCTATGGGCTTCCAGAAACAAACCATTCCACTCAGTTCCTATGCAAGGAGAGGGGTTGTCTCTCCAGCAGTATTTGTGCTGAAGAGAGAAGGCAGCTGTGCTCAGTTGTTTGGCTACCAAAATCCTCTCTTTTCATGGCCAGAAGGGAAAAAAGGAGGAATGTATCATCAAATGAAACAAAGCCCAAACTAGGACTTCAACTCCAAATCATGTGTCATGTGTGCTCTTGGTAATTCGTACTTGAGGAAAAAAAAAAGGATTTTGAGTTTTTCTACTTAGATGCCAGCTTAAATGTGGAGAATTAAAACGTCCTGTAACAGTAAATAGAAAATACACTTTCAGGTAAAACCTACAACAACAAATGACTTTTAGTCTACACTAGAATCAAATTCTTGTTCTTGACCATTCCCACATTTCAGCAAGAGCTTAGCCTTACACAGATGAAAAAGAAATCCAACATATGCATCAGCATTTGAAAGAGTAAGGCACAAAATTCTGTCAATGCATATATGCCAATTCCAAAGTTAACGTTTCAGAAAAACACTCTTTACTCAGACACTTGAAGGTAGTTATGGAAACCCTATTAGATAACAATTACTTCAGAACATAAGACAGTGTTTTAATATCATAAACACAGATTTTTTTTTTCCCCCCACCAAACTGACCAGAACTAAGCCTAAAATAACAAAAAAGCCCCCAAACGCTTTCATCTGCCTAGTGAGATTTAATATAACAAATTCACAATTGCTTGGTAGCTGCCCAAGACCCACTGAACAACATCCAATATCTTAACACAAAGGGAAAATCCTGAGAGATGACAGGTAATGCATTAAGTTCAAATATTACTCAAAACAATAATGATGTAGGAAACCTTTTTAAACCCATCTCTCTATGAATTAAAGAGGCTTATAAATTTCTAAGTAGTTTGCAATGCTATTCCAGAAGTAATGGTTACTATGTGACAACACCTTGCAGGAGCCATTTCAAAAATCAAAATAATTTCCATGGGCTATGGTCCTGCAAAGATACACACACACAAAAAAAAACCCTTACTCACTGGAGCTAACCAACAACACAACACCAAAATCCCTAGTAAAAATACTTTATCCTACTGTTCATGGCATTAAACTTCTATTAAAACGTAATCTGAACAAGCAGAAAAACCAGCAAACGCTGCTACAGCCTTCTCTCCGCTAGAGATCACATCATTGTCATTATGAAATTTTCTTTTCCAAAATTTTTAATCAAAAGAAAGCCAAACACTTATTCAACGTAAGTCTGCATTGTCAAGTGCACAAACAGATCTGCTGGTAACCTGTGAACTGGTCCAAGACGTACAGATACAACCCCGGAGCCCCAGAACGCACCACCAGGATACACGAGGCCATGAAGCTTCTCTGCAGCGTAGGAGCCACCCCAGTCCATCCTAATTTAGGATTAGCTTTCTTTTGAAACCAAGTCATAACATAAATAGTGCATCTCCATGTCTGGAATAGCCATGTTATCTCTGATCACTAAAAAGTCTTCAAGAAACATTACAAACAATTCCAGCAACTGAAAAATATTTACATGAGGAAATGTTCTTGTAAGTTATCCATGTTTTACTAACGCCCTCCCAAAACTCTCACACTTTTGAACACCATCTGATAATTTTTTTTTTTCTCTTGTTGCCTGTAATGAAATACCTTTGCTAATATTAAACATTATAAACCCATGATTTTCTATTTTACCCACACACTAAAACAACGAGAACACCGACAGAGGTGGAAATATTAAAAAAGAAAATTTAGAAAAATACTCCAACAAGGATTAATATTTAACTGCAGGAATGGGCTGCTTTTCTTCAGCCTTGTCGCAAAGTAAGCTAGTGCTAATCCATTAAGCACATTATGAGTTTGGCGAATTAGACTTAGATTAACAGGGCTACCTCATTTTCCAAAACAAGATTCTGTACATTATTTTATTTTATGTTTTGTTCTGGATAAACAAAACCTACAAGTATTCCATCATGTTTCTTCATAATGAAGCTACTTAAGAGGCATCTAGTAACAATAATTCAGAATAGGCAGATAAATCTAGTTCAAAACAAAAAAGCAAATTTCAATAGATGCCCAGAAAATACTGTACAAATGATACTCCAAGAATGTCTTATTTTCCCATGTTTGACTGTAAAGGTTTATGACAACATATGGGACAGAAGAACTCTTCTGTCACCTACAACTTGCTGTTTGATGTCACAGAACACAAACTGTATCTGTTCATTCGACATTTCTTTTACGTAAAAGAACATCACTGACCATAAATGGATTGCTTTTTAGTTCATTTTGAAACCAAAACCACCATCTGACAAAAAAAAAAAATCCTAACTGACCATGCAAAGGGTGTCAAGGTCCCGGCATCTGTTGGCCAAGATGACTAAGACAAGGAAGCATGCTAAAGCCTTGACAGCCTGGAGGGACTGCCTGCCAGCAGGGACACACAGTCCTGCAGAGGGAAGTCGACTTAGGTAAAACGAGGATTTAAACATTTTGAGGTAGGCATTCTCCACAAGCACCATCTGTGAGCGCTCACCATGAGGTTTGCTGATTCAGGGCATCTCATGTAGTTCCATTATTCTTGTCGAAGGTACCAGGAAACACGTCATATCGCGAGAGAACAGACTATCATATTATCGATATTTAAAACAAAGGTGATTTAATCCCAATTTCATTACTTCTGGAATGGCAGGGGAGGCAGAAAAAGCAAGAACAAAAGCAAGCATGACTTCCTAATAAAAGTGATCTTACCTATTCCGTAGGCTTTAGCACAGATCCACTGTAGATTAGCAGCTATTTTTGCTCTGGCTGAATCATAGAGCTCCAAAGGGACAATCTCCACTGCACTATCTGTCAGGGCATCCATTTTTCTTCTGGTACTCTCTCCACCCGCACAAACATCAACATCCACCATCTAAAACAGAAACAAAAGGCAGCGGACTTTTACACAGGCGATCGCTCCCCCCGCGTTTTCAGAGCCGCACCGGAGGAGTTGTGCCAGGCACAATACGGTGGGCTGAGCACCGCAGGCCCCGCATCCTTCGGGATTTTCGTTCGAAGGGCTTATTTGGCAACGGAAAACCCGCTCGGGAATCCAAAGCCATGGGAGCGCGGAGCGAGCAGCCCGCTTTGAGGCGGATGCGCTCTCCGGGAGCCCTCGGCCGCGGCTCCGGCAGAAGAAAGGCGCAGCCCCGTCACCTGCCGCCCGACGGAATAAAGAAAGGCCGGGGCGCTCCCTCCCCGCGCCCCCCCCCCCCCGCACCGCCGGCCCCGCCGAACAATGCGGCGCAGGTACCGCGGCCGCCCCCCGCCCCGCGGGGCCGCGCCGGGGGTAGGGGCAGGCCCGGGGCAGCACCTGGGGCTCCTTCCCTCGCCTCGCCCGGGAGAAGCAGCACAGGTTTCTCGCCCGCACCCCCATCCCCGCGCCGCCCCGCCCCGCTCGCCCCGCCGGGCGGCGGGAAGCCGCGCCGCGCCGGAGGAGGGCAGGGGGGCGACGGCGGCTCCCCCTCCCCGCCGCGGCCCAGCCCGCATCCCCGCCCCCACCCCTCAGGAGGAGGAGGAGAGGGAGGAGGAGGAGGAGGAGGAGGAGGAGGAGGGAGAGGGGCGCAGCCCACCCGGCGCCGGGAGGCTGCTCCGCACACGGCAGCCGCCGAGCCCCCGCCGCCGCTCCCCGCTCCCGCCCGCCCGCCGCGCGGCCTACAGGCCCCGCCGCCTCACCTTTCCGCGCTACCGCTGCCTCATCCCCGGGGCGGGAGCGGCTACCGCCGCGGGGCCCCGGCGGCGCGCCGAGAGGCCGAGGGGGGAGGCTCAGCGGGCCGGGGCCGGCGCCGGTGCAGGAGGGCGGCTGGGAGGGACGGAGCCGCTGCTGCCGCCGCCGCCGTCGGGCCGCGGCTGCCAATGCTCGGGGCCGCGCGCGCGCGCATGCGCCCGCCTCGCGCGCGCGCTCCCTCTCCCCCTCTCCTCCTCCTTCCTCCTCCTCTCCCGGCCGGCCGGGACGGCGCGCGCTCGGCGGGAAAGGAGGCGGGGCCCGCTCCCGCGCGCGCCGCCGGGGCCCCGGGCCGGCGGGCGGGCGAGGCGCGGCAGCACTGCGCAGGCGCGGGGCCCCTGCCGCCTGCGGCCCTCGCTAGGCAACCGTTGCCGGGGGAACGGGGCACCGGCCCGCGCGGCGCGGGGAGCCCGTCTGCCCTCCCGGCCCCGGCCCCGCCGGGCCGCCCCGGGCCCCGGGCACGGCAGGGCGCAGCGCGGGGCTGTGGGAGCGCCGCCCCGGGCCGTGCTGGGGGCACGCGGGGTTCGCTCCGGTTGGCGGTAGCGGCTCGCGGGCAGAACCGCGCACCGGGGGTTTTGCGGGGACCGGCGTGCGGCTGAGCTCCGCCAGCGCCAGCCCGTCCGTCCCCTCCTCGCCCCGGCAGCGTGGTGAGCCCCTGCGCAGCGTGTCACGGCCCCGTGTCGTCGGCCGCTGGGCTTCCGTTTTGACGCAGGGAAGCACAGAAATGCCAAAAAAAACTTTGTCTCTTGATTCCTTTAGGTGCACAGTAAAGTCCGCTGCAGTAAAACGAGCCGTTCGCGTAATGGCGTGAAGGATGGAGGCCTCTCGGTTCCAACCACCCGTGACAAAACGTGGGTTGATAATCAGCGATACTTTTCTTCAGGTTATTACAAACAATTTCCCCCAAGACTTGATACGTTCGTGTCTGCTCTCCACCAAAGGATGCCGAAGACATTTTTCGGGCAGAAGCCCGGCTCATGCATCCTGTGTGTTTCTTAGCAAACGCAGAATTCCTTCCCCGGGTTGATGTCACGATCCATAGATGACAGCCAGAAATGTGTGACAGGGATGACGTGCTGACATCGTACCTGACCCCTCTTTGCTGGGTGCACTGAGACTGTCAAAACCCCCTTAGGGCCATTCCGCCGGGTGCGGTTAGACACCGTTTTCTTCCAGCCGATGTCCTGCCACCTGCACGGAGATCCTCAGGCTCATCCCACCCTTGCTGCGCGCCGTGCTGGTGATCCAAACTACATCCTGCAGACTAACTCGCTTGACAAGTGAGTTTTAGGGCTCATCCGAAAAGTGAAGCTACCTGATTAATTGAGTAGAGGTTTGAGCCTTTAACGCCTGCACTGGATAGATGAATTATCTTAATATCCGTCTGCTGAAAATGTGATTATAAGTTTAGCTGCACGACACTGATCGCAGACTGACCTTATTCTACCTAATTTTCTTTGTTATGATACTCATAAATTATTTCTTTTTGCTGCATGTAACTGGTAGGTTATATAAATGTTTCAAAATCATTAAAGATTGATTTGTGTCTGTCTTACAATTCAACATTTATTTCCCTGTATGTTTTCGAAGTGCAAGCACAGGGCATTCTGCTTCGTGTCATCAGGAAATACAACCTGGCGTCCAAAGGTTATTCCAGTCTCTACCACTCTTCCTTGTTGCAAGATTGTAGGCAATTAAAGTAGATGAACTTTGCAAATAACTTGCTAGTTGTTTTATAATCTCTGTTCAAAGAGTTCAGTTTTCAGTACAGTTTTTCCAGGCTGTCGTTTTGTGACGTTCTCGTTACAACAAGCTGCTCTTGTTTTTAGATTAAGTATTAAGGCCCAAACCAAAGCCCCTTAAACTCAAGAAGAATGTTTTCTTTTACGTGGTGGATCAGGCACTAAATAGACTGCAGAAAGAGAATGGCCCTTTGGCTCAGAGCAGGTGACCTGTACGTGAGGGTGAAGGTGCAACTGGGAGAAAACCGACCTAGTTTTTCCTCTTGACGTGTTTTTGCTGGAGGTAAAGAATGGATCCAATTGTTAAACTTAGTAGAATCACTTAGAAAAGTGTTTTAAGAGGGTGGTGGGCTACCCCTGCAAAGCCAAGCCAGTATTACCCGGACCTCTGAAATTCTCTGGATAAAAAAGTGGAAAAGTTTGGCTCAAGAAAATGAACGTGGTGGAGAAAAAGCCGAGGGGGAAGTCCAGCAGTAAGGAGAATGCTCTCCTTTCGCAGGCTTCTGCTGCACTGAGGATCCTGACCTTCAAATGAGCTCTTGTTCTACCCCTTTCTCTCATGCAGCACTATCCTCCAGATCTGCGTTTACACATCACTGTTCTCCAATCTGATGTGAAATGAGCTGCTGCTCCTTCCTCTGTGGTGATATCCTGGAAGAGCCTTTGCGTGTCCTTAAGCAGAACCCAAAATGGATGTTTGGGGAAACTTTGTAGCTGCTGATGAAGTGGTTTGTCAAGAACTCGGCACCATCCCACACCAGCGTCCTCAAAATTGTCCTGGAGATAAAAAGCTTGCGTTTGAAATGGGAGGGTCATCGGTGGATTGCTAAACGTGTTTGCTTTTTCCATGAGAAAATAAAGGACTCTCCCATATTCAGTAGCAGCAAATTTGCACCACTTGTTTCTGTCCTGTACTCCACAACTCAACATGCTTCAAGGCTTTTCTTCTGGAAAATGTTAATACATTGCTTTTCTATATGAAATAATTTTCCTACGAGCCTCCTGGCTTCCTTTGCCATTCAGAGTGGGTGTACACGTGAACTGACAGACACTGTGCAACTTGTCTTCCAGCAGAACTCCGAGATTAATTACCAGCGTGTCAAACCTTTGAGAAATTACCGTATTCAAACGCGACACCTATGGCACGTAACGAAGCGAAACCCAGGTGCTTGTTTTCTGCCGAACTGGAAGCACGCCTGGGATTTCGGTTTCTTCCACCATGTTTCATTTATCAATACGTGAAACTACCCGTGGAATAAAAATATCAGTCCCTTGTCATCCCAAGGACATCAGATCTAATTCATATTGTAAAATAATGTATGGTCTGTTGAAATAGATATATGCTGCGTGCTGGGATCACATAGGGTGGTGATACCTCCTGGGTGCGCAGACAAAGCGAGAGCTGACCCATCACTGGCACCTTCCCGTTGGAAATGCCAGCCGGGTGTCGGGATTCTCCCTCAGCATTACAAAAAGCACCTTCGGATGAGGGAAAACGCGTATCTGCCGGAGATTGCATGAAAGCCCATGCTTCACTCTCCCTATAAAGAGGAGAGGGAGGACTCCATGCAATGTCTCTACCTGCCACATAATGCTCTTAGGGCTAAAATCAGCCAAAAAAAAGGCAGAGCACGGGGCTACGGCTTGGGAATTTTGGCACGCTGGGTAGCCTGATTTCTGCTTCCTTTACTTTCCTCCGTTAGGACCCCTGATGCTTTCCAAAGTGGTGATTTCCCCATCTTTCACCTCCTTTCTTCCCATCTTTCACCTCCTTTCTTCCTCTCCCCATGAAAAGAACGCTCATTAGCAGGAGAGAAGGACATTCTCTCCACCAGCTCCTCAAACGTTGCCCACGACGGGGTGACTTCACCGTGCCCCAGTCCCACAGCACGCATGCTGTGCAGATGGGGTTGCTCCAGGCAGCACCACCACGGAGCAAACAAGAAGAAACCACTCTGGTCTGGTCTCCTCTTCCCTCCAGCTGCTTCACAGCCCACATCCTTCAGGACCGAGCTGCCCGCTGCCAGTGCCGCTCGTTAGCGTGGCTGGAGGAGTGCCCACTAATCCACCCCTCCTCCTCGGCAGCGTGCAGGGGTGGGTGGCTCTATCTGGGAAGAGGTTCTTCACCTTCAGTCTTGCTCAACAGCTCCTGGCTGTGCTCTCAGGAGCAGCAAGAGAAGACAGTCAAATGAATCAACAGGATTTTTTTCCTGTTTTCCTTGCAAAATTTCCATGATGGTCGAAAGTGCTGAGGATGCCCGTGGCAGAGCAGCGAGGAGCAGCTCGTGCAGGCTTGCAGCCCCCGCTGCCTTGCAGCCCTGTCCTCATGGCTCTGTTTCCAGCCCTGGACTAATCTGGGACACCGCTGTATCTGCTTCCCAGTGCTTAGTTCCGCAGGGCCTCGTTTGCTCCGGTGCTGAGCACTTAATATCCCTGCTGGGATGGACTTAGAGCTTCTCGAGGTCACGGCGTGACACTGGCATCCCCGCTGCCAGCTGCAGGGGGAGGAGGATAAGTTTATGTCCTCTATGCAGGAAGGCTTCAGCATCCCCCAGCACACGCTACAAAGTTGGAAAAAAGTTGCATCTTACTAGAAACTCACTGAGGAAAAAGAGATGTGGTTAAAAAGACATTTAAAATATTGCCTGGACGAACGGAGCCGGTGTACCGTAATGTGGGGGTGAAAGGGGGGGCTGGCGGACTCCTCGTTCCGTTGCTGCTCCGACAGCTTCAAAATGTGTTTTTCTCCCTTGTACAAAATAGTTTCCTGTGTCAGTTCATCATGTAGCCAGCCTTCAGGTGGAGAGAGCCGAATATTATTCCTGGTAATAGAACAGTCACTTCAGTGCGATTACTGACACCGCGGGAACAGTTTCTACGGCGTTGCCAGTAATTACTCACATCCAGTGCTGTAACTCCTGAGGAATACGCAGTGGCATGGCCTTCTGCATCGGGAACCACACGCAACAAGCAGTATTTTTCATGTAAATAAAGAAAACAAACACAGTACAGCTAGCAGGACACTATTCCGTTCCTGCATTCGTGGTGTGCCCGCAGTTCAGCTGTTACGCTGGTGAGTGCAACGCGTTATTCAGATTTATTTCTTTTCCCCTTTGCTTAAAGCGTTTGGCGTGTATCAAACCATGCCAGGGGAGCACTGCTTCACACCTCTGCCCGCCCTTTGGGCTGCTCCTGCCCCTCCAAAGCCGGGACTGTACTGCTCCGGGGGGCAAACACCCGGGCACGGAGCGCGGGGGGCTCCGGTCCTGGCAGAGGGGCTTCCCCCCGGCTGGCGTGCGTGGCACGAGGACGATCCCCATGGCATTTAAAATAATACTTCTATTTGGCACTTATCTTCAAAGTGCTGTGCAAACGTGAATGAATGACTGCAATTGCCAGGGGGGCAGCAGCTGGCCCTGCCTGCCCGGCCCCCTGCGAGCCAGACCGTCCTTCGGGAGGAGCAGGACGTTCCTCCCCAGGCTCACGGTTATCTGCAGCAGTTACTGGAGGTGCTGGCGGTGGGGTTTAAGTGCTTGCATTAAAAATAAGAGGAGTTTTAGCATGTAAGCTATTTTTATCTATAACTTTGTTTATTTTTAACATCCTTGGACTATGTTTAGGAGGATGACAGGTCAATAGCGTTTACAGCCCACCAGGTTTGCCAGAGAGACCTCAGTACCAAGAGGTTTGGTCCCAGCGTGCCTTCCCTGCAGCTTGTCCTTCCTTGAGCAGCCCCAACCAGAGACCCCGGGGACCAGCTGCGTGAGCACTAAAAGGTTTTTGGGAGTTGCCATGATCTAATTAATGAGCAAATGAGGTTTTTCTGTATCTCCATGTATCTTTATATTCATTAAACCCTTTTTAGCAGCCACGTTTGGGTAGTGTTAAAAAGGAAATCGATCTCAATGGGAACTGTTGATTTGTTCTACCCAGATGATTTCTTTTTAAAATGCCCTTTTTTCCTAAGGACGCTTTAGAAAGTAAAACTATATTTACCACAAATGTATAACTGTGCAAAGAGAGAATGACTTATCTCCAACTTTTTTCACCACTTCTGAAGCATTATTGGAAAGCAATGATTAATTGCAAGGCAAAAGAAATGAATAAGGAAAAAAATCTAATTCAATTCCAAAATGCAACATCTGCCCCCTGCTCCGGGCTGCGCTTTGCGAGGTGTGAGAGCCGAGAGCAGAACTGAGTGAATTCAGCATCTTCATCCCAATAAATGCTGTCAGGTTTGTGGCTGGAGCATTGCAAAGCCTCAGCACCCCGATAACCTGATGACCAGTGAAACCACGTACAGCCCTCTACTCGCATCATGAGCCAGAACGTGGTTATTCTCAAAAACAACGTCCCAAACCACTGCTAAGCGTTACCTTTGGGAATTCACAGTGGTCTCCAGCCAGCCTTTTCCAAAAACGTGTTACGACATCGATATTTCACCGAAACATTTCACACCCGTTGCGCAGAGGGAGGTGTTCGTGTGGGAACAGAACCGGGGCCGCCTCGTGCCGGGTCTCCCGGGACACACAAAGGCAAAAGCTGCTGCCAGGTCCTGGAAAATCGCCTCTTCCATCCCAGGCACAGGGGGGATGTGCCTGACCCAGGCGGTTCCCTTTCCCTCTGGCTGGTTTGCTTTATGGTCTCCAGATACAGGGGTATTTTGAGGAAAGGGCTGTCCTGTCTGGATTTTAAGACTTCCTGCCTTAAAAGCCACGGGGCCACGGGCTGAGGGGACAGCGCTGCAATGCACTTCGGGTGACTTTGAATGTGCAGGGCTTCAACCCAGAGAGATTCTAAAGAGCAGAAACTGCCTTAAAAGCAAATTAAAGCTCCTCTAATTCCATCACAGCCGGGTCTGGCGGGGGGCAGTGCCTTCCCACTGCATTTCAGCTCATTCCCGTTCAGTATTTTTAGCTCCCGCTATTCTGGTGGGACGCAGCTCCTGGTTCACCTTGCTGCCAACTCTGTGCCCGAGCCCAGCACCTGGCAGCCCTGTCCCCTCTCGCCCTGCCTCTAGAGAGGTGCCAAAACAAACGCTGCCTTCCTCGCCCGCCTGGGTCCCTGCCAGCTTCCACATGCTGCGCTTGAACGCTCTTAAATCTGTAGCCAGAGCGATATGTTAATGTACAAATTAGTCAGAGTAATTGAAACATCTCAATCCTGCTCATCCAGGTCCTATTTACAGCAAGAACTTGGCTGTAAAACTCCGATGCCAAGCAGGAAGGCAAGGCACGCCAGCACCTGTGAGCCACTGGCAGCAAACTCTGGTGGAGGGACCTCGGGTGGGCAGGGACCAGCCTGGTGCCTTCGCTCCTGGCAGGGATGCAAGTGGCCTGGGCATGGCATAGCACCTCACAGCAGGGGATTGTCACCTGGCCCTCCCAAAGGCTTTGGCACAGCTGGGGTTGGCAGAGGCAGCCTGCAGCTCCACGCGGGCAGGATGTGGCCCTGGGCCTCGACAGGTCCCTCTCCCAGGGAAGAGGCCGTGACTGGCACCTGGGGCTGAAACGTGACGTGGTTCATGGGGGTCCCGTCCTGCTGTGACCAGGGTGACTCTGCTGTCCCAGTCAAAGCAGGCATGGTGCTGGTGACTCGGGCCACCAGGCATGGATGCTATGCACGCATGCCAGGCTGCACGGCCCCAGTGGCCCTGGGCGGTGCTGAACCATCCCAGTGCCCACGTGTGCCAAGGCTGACACCTGCCTGGTGCTGCTCTGCCCTGGGTTCCCCTCGCTCCCGGGGTTCCGAGCTGGCTGAGAGCAGTTGGTATCCTCCCCACTGGCCCTGGGAATTGGGGTGACGAGACCTCCAGGGCTGCCGAGAGCGCGGGGAGAAGGGGATGCTGCAAAGGATGCCCTGCAGCCCTGGGGCTAGGGCACTGGGTGCCACTGCCTGTCCTGCTGGGCAAGACATACGGACGCTATAAGACCCCCAGCAGATGCCCCCCGGACAGGTCAATCCCCGGCAGCGCTGACTTACCGGCGGCAGCTGTCACATCCTCGCAGCCCCGGGGGTCGCAGCGGGCGGTGGGCAGCAGCCTGTGACATGGGAGCCCATGGCACGTCCCGGGGCTCAGCGCCAGGGGGCTCGGTCCCCTCCGCTCCCCAGGAAGGGCCGGGGCGAGCAGGGCAGCGCTGCGCTCCCCAGCATCGCTGGCGTTGCCATGGCAACTGCCGAGTGACTCACGCTCGTTTATGAGTGACATCAGAGATGCAGAGGAGGGGGCTGGGGGCTGGAGAGGCCGAGGCTGGGAGCAGATATTCCCCGTTCGGTTTTGCTCGTTGAAGCTGGAAGGTTTTGTGCAGGGAAAAGCCCCAGATCCAACCCCCCAGGGCAGCAGCTCGCCCGGGTCCTGGCGTTATTCCGCGGAGTTGCAGGGAGATCCGCGGGCAAGGAGGGCACAAGAAGCCGGAGCTGGACACCCCGGCAGAGGGGACCCCGCTGCCCCCTGCAGCACTCGGGCCTTGGCTGTGCTCAGAATGCCACCGGATCAAGGACAGTGGTTCAGGAATTCCGTGCCTTGACTGGCTTTACCCCTGCACTGGGCACAAGAACGGGGGAAAGTCACCTTCAGGGGACGCATCAGGCTCCTGGTCTTCAGCCCTACGGCTCCTGCATCCCATCCCTGCGGGACCTGCCCCTGGCTCGGAGCTGGACTGTGCCCTTGCTTGGGAACTGTTCAAGAGCCGGGCAGAGGATTTGCTGGGCACCAACACAGCGGGGTTCGGGACCACCACAGGCAAACACTCCACATCCAGATATTTTCCAGAGCATTTTGGTAGCACTTTCGCTGGAGCTGTGCCACGCAGTGCTCCGTTACACACCGTCGGACAACCACAACCAGAAGTGCTGATGCTCTGTCCGCTCTCGTCCACAGGCTCCGTTAGATCAAGCCCCAGGAGGCAGAATGAAATATTTTTAGCAGGGTGAGAGTCCTGCACGAGGCTCTGCACTCAGCCAGAGCAGCGCCAGGTCACACCGTGACACAGCAGCTACATCATCTCCCAGTCAAAAAAATAAACTTTTCTCAGCCCTTCCCAGGAACAGCCCTGGGGGCATGACTGAACCTGCCCTTGGGGGCTTCTGGGTGTCCCTCCGTACACGAGGCTGGGATCAGGGAACCCAACACTCGGGGCTTTTATTTTTAGCACAGCAAGCTATAAATACAGCCCACGGGAACCCACAGAAATCTGAGTGACTTCTCGGCCGGGGAAGTGACGGCACCAGGGAAGCCCGTGGAGGTCAGAGCTGCCCGGCCAGCGCCGCACCGCTGGGCCTCCCGCAGTGAACGGCACTGTCCCACTTCCAGACACCTGGGCTGGGTGAAAATACTGGCACGATGCTCCTACAAGGAGGGAGAGGGGCTGGCAGGACGACGGGGCTGCTGCTGTCCCCTGCCTGAGCTGGGGGGAACGGGGAGGGGAAGGATGGCAAGGATGGGGAAGGACAGCTTGGGGACCAGAACACAGATTTCATGGAGGACTCAGAAATTTTTTTCTTTCCTTGGTGAACGTTCACCTGTGGGAGCAGGGGAGGAAGGCTCCTGTCTGCGAGGGAGCTGGGTGTATGGGGGTAAACGCGGAGAGCACCCCATGATTCATCGCACGCAGCCTGGCAACGAGCTCCTGTGTAGGGGAAAACACAGATGGAAGAGGGCTGCTGCGATGCCGAGCCAAGAGCATGGAAATAGTCACTGGTGTCCTTTAAAGAACAATTTAGAAGGGTCCGAGCTATTTTCCTTCTCTTGCATGCTCCACAGAGGAGCCGTGTGGGGGTCCAGCACCCCACATCACCTGGCTCGCGCCGTGCCAGTGCCTAGACCATGTGGGAATAGAGCAAAAAATCTAATCCCACATGCCAAGAAATCCAGAGAGATGTCCCAAACCCCCCCTGGCCCTCGTGCAACAAGAAGGGGTCGAGGCCAGCGCACGGCAGGAGGCGGCAGGTTCCACGCCACGCCAGGGGCTGCGCGTTTCCGAGGGCTGTCCTGCACAGCAGCGTCGAGGAGCAGCTGAAGAATTCAAACTCCGGGTGTGTGGGAGCTGCTGTGGGTACAGGACCCGCGGGCACAGATTCCCTACGGAGCAGCCCTTCCTCAGAGGACAAATAAAGGTTCACTGCAACATAAATGTGGTTTATGCCCAAGCCACAGCTCATAAAAGCCAAGTAACCACATCAGGCGTAAGTGCTACAAGCCTTCCATGAATAATTCTTTTTCCAGGGTGCACCAGCTGCCACTCACACCTGCACAGCACCGCGGCGCTCAGCCAGCCCTCGCCAAGAATGAAGCACGGAGCCTCCGCAGCCGTCGCTTGCAGGGCGCACGCAGAGCCCTGGCGTGGAACCAGCTCGACCAGCTCCGAGCACGCGGCTTCCAGGAGTGGGAGAGCTCGTTACGCAACTGCTGATGGCATCATTAATGAAACCTGTTTGAGAGCTGCGACTCTTCCCCGTGACAGCCGGGGAGGAGCGGCAGTCCAGGGGTGCAGGATACGTGCAGGACCCCGACGCGAGGTTCGCATCCGAGCTGCTGCATTAACCATCTGCAGCCAAGCACCTGGCACTGGGAGGCAGTGGCCACACTGCTGGAGCCCAGCGCCCGCGGCCACAGTGTGGGGCTCCCCAGGAGCCCCGGGCGCTTGCAGGCTCTGAACTCAGACCTTTTATTTAGGCACCAGCTCCTCGGCCAGGCATCTCATTTACACCCTTGGCTTTGGGAGCTGGTCACCTCTCCAGGTTTATTTTGGTCTGGTGGGGTCTGGACCAGCACATCTCGAGTTACTGGTGTCCCTCCCCCAGCTCCACCAGTGACCAGATTCCTGGTGACACTGGATACACGGGGCTCGGGCGCTGCTGTCCCTTCTCAGGTCACGCTCGCCAGCGGTCGTACCAGCGCTGTTCACACACGAACACCACAGACCTGCCCGCTTTCGAGCCTTTTTCCAGGATCAAACCACTGGAGCGTGGCTCCAGCTCCCAAGCACAAGTCTTGCATTTGAAGTGAAGGCAAGAGGGAAGAATTTGCTCCATTAACTCTGCCCCAAACCCACTTTCCCTATAGCAAAGCATCCCCAGCAGCTTCCAGAGCTGCTGCTTCCTTTGGCCAATTCCTCTCTTGTAGTAAAATCACCATGAAAAACAACAAGGCACAATCAAGCAGAGAGCAAACGACTGGATTGTCCCAGCAGGGACTGGAGCCTTGATCCGGGCGCATTGGGGTGCAGGAGCTCCCAGGGCAGCACCTGCCCTTTCCCTCTGTTCCCACGGGAACACGCTCCAGGCAGACACAGGCGGCCAGGTAATGGTACAATATTCTACTCCTTTTGATGGGTTAGTGCAACGTGTGACCACCAATTCATGGGAGGAGGAAGCCCGACCACTGCACAGCTCACTGGGAGAGGCCACAGTAGAACGGCCCGTGGAGGAACGGTAACGACTCCCTCGCCACAGCATTTGTGGTGTCAGTGCCATCTCACCTTGCCAACACCAAGCTCCGTTTCCACAGCCAAGCCCAACCTGCACTCACCTTCCCCACCCGTTGTCGCGCAGACGTGGGCCCCGATGGAGGCTGGAGGCAGCTCTCGGGCCGGCGCAGCCGTGAGCAACACATCTCCGTGCCGAAAGCGCGCTCCTCATCCCGAGCTGGCAAACCCAGCGCCAATTACAAGCCATCCTGTCACTTGGAGAGCAGCACTTTTTTAATTTTTAAGGTGTGGATTTCTGCCCAGACCTGCTGTACCAGTTTAGGTTCAGAAGTACCATTATCTAATGACACACCACGAGCTGCTTTAAGAGGGTTTTTTTGGGGGTTCTTTTAATTTTACATTACTGGAGAGCTGGACCTTTGCACTGTCCTGCAGCCTCTCTGCGCATTAAAGGAAATCTGAGTCAGGGGGCACCTGGCACCAAGAATACCTGCATTTAATACCACCACATTTAAAAGCCTGCACTGAACAACACGCATTTAGATGTCTCATACGCTAATCCCTTCATATTTCACAGGATGCAATAAAAATTGCTCTGAACTCCTCACCAGTTGCTGTAACATGTGCTAAATAAACAGGCTGCTGGCAGGTGCCCTTCCTTGCCCTGAACATTGCGTGAAAACGCCAATAACCCCACCTCTCCTTTAGAGAAACAACCTCGCACGTTTACACTCTTAACCAGTTGCCTCCAAGGCAACCACACACACACACACACACACGTGGACAGGGCTCGGAGGCACTTCCCAGCTCATTGCCAAACATCCAGCAGCAGCACTGGCACCGCAGGAGGGAGACGGGCACTTTGGTTTCGTCACGTTCAAGTTGCTACATCCCACCACAGTGCCAGCTGCGATCCGCTCCAGCTGTTTTCCTTCATGAGGGCTCCCTTGGTGTGGAAGAAGAGGTTTCCAATTTATCAGTTAACCACTGTCAAGATAAATCCCTCTTAAATGGCATCAGCCCATCACGGGGGAATCACCAAATCTTTTTTCACATAGCCCTTGCGGCGAATCTTACCAACACAACTTTCCCCACAAAATCAAGCAGTAACTTCCAGGAGCAAGACCAGCTGCTGACCCAGGATCTTCTGCCCAAATTTTGTTATAGGTTTGTTGACCAGCTATCAAAGTATCTTCTTTTCCAAGAAACAATTCCAGCAGTCTGCAGGTAGGAGGAACACTGAACAACATGGATTCAAAAACCTTCGCTGCTCCTGAAAATGATGTTTCAGAACCCATTGTAATAAACCAAAAAACCTTTATTTTTAAGATATATTATAAATTTACAGCACACATAACATCAGTGTCTTCAGTGTGTGTGTGTGAGCAGGTTCAAAGCCTCAGCGTTCATTCCAGTCTCGCTCGTGGGTAGGACTTCTCCACGCGCTAAAGAGACGCAACCGGATCAGTCTGAGCAGGTCTGGCTTTGCCAACAACCTCGGTAACTTCCAGGAATATATTTCAGTAGACAACAGTGACTGCTTAAAAGAATAAGAAATTAGTAGCATTTCTTGTTTGTTTTTTGTTTGTTTGTTTTTTTTTTTTGCCTGGAGGGGTACTGTACAGCAGCAAGGCCCACTGCTTTTCCCACTCAGGGAGAGGTCAGCGACCCACGGGAGCATGTCCAGAATGAACCCTGAATTCCACAGGCTCAGTGATGTCCACCCTAGTTAAGCCTCATAAAAGTAATGTTGCATCTTAGAAACAGCTGTGCATGCTACACACCAGTGTCAGTGCCATAGAAAAATTAGCAGATGCTGTACCTAATTATTTTATACACAGGTGAAATGAAAAACGTTAAGTCAGTACCTTGCAATATAATTTTACTGGTGCTGCCTTGTGGTTAAGTGCTGGATAGCAAATCACATTCTCGTACAGTTCATTAAACTATGATAAAAATATGCAAATTAAAAATCTCTATGGGCCTCTGTTACCTGCTGCAACAAAGACTTTTTTTTTGTGGGGCTTAGTTTAAAACGTGATCCAATTTCTTCCCTCTCCCCAGAGCACGATATAAAACTATACCCAAATTCAGTAAGAATTTAATACATTTACATTTATCAAAGTTCACATGCTGCAAACAGGATCTGCATTGAAGATCTTCAAATCTAGGGCAAGAAGTCCGTAAAAAACCCTTGTGTTACACCTAGACGTCAGGATGCAGATGAGAACCACCACCATGACAGCACCTTCACGTGGATATAATACACACTGGTTGCTGCTTCCTCTGCAGGAACAGGGAATGCCACCCTGGCCAAGCTGGCTGACTGTCCTTCCCCCACCAACAGCCAACACCAATCCTTCAGACAAACAATCGGCCCCGGGAGGAGGACGCAGTCAGTGGTTTGCTTACGCCTCCAAGCACAAGGACTCATGATCGGATGGAAACACCCAGCTGCAAGCGTCACTGTTCTGCCAGTTAATAAAAATGTTATTTATTAAAAAGTAGAAAAACGGAGCATTTACTGTGGATGAAACACTCACTGTCCTGTGCACGCAACTTTTGGAAAACTGCCACGGAAGCAGAGATCACTGGTAACCTCTGTATCTCCTACAGACAGCGTTTGCTGACAGTGTCACTATACATTCGTTTGGTGCAACGCTTATTTAAACAACTTCCAAAATACATTAAGAGACCCTCCGCCCATGAATCACAATGCCTAAAAAAAAAAATAAATTGTAACAGTCCTAACTAAAAAGGATTTCAATCACCACTTAAGTGTTTCTTGGATATGAAGATTAATCTCCAAAAGACAAGTTTGGTTCCAGGAGAACGAGGAAAGAGATGGGGGTCAAGGCTGTGGGACAGGGTTGTGATGGAGGCTGCGAGCAGCAGCAATTAGCTGGAGGTTTCAGAGCTCCTGCAGGAGCGAACCTTGCACCATCCCAGGAGTGCACCGAGGACTGCTTTAGAAACCGTGCAAGTTCATTTTCCAGCTGCATGGAGAAGCGTCCTGGAAGCGGTGGAAAGATCAGCGGACTGTGAAGGAGGTGGGTGATGTCGTGTGACCGCTCGCACAGGGCGATGCGGCGATCAGAGGAAGACTCACGTCACTGCTCAGAGGGAGAGAAAGAAGGGCAGATTCTTTGGACTGGACCAGACATGAGAGGTTTATTAGGAGAGTTATGCTAGCTCAGCCTCACAGGTCAGGACAATCAAGGTCCAAGTTGTAAAGTGGCCACTGGCATTTTCTCCAAATACATCCCTTTAAATGCATCCCCCTATAAAGGGAGTATAAATATGAAGCCCTGAGAACTAACTTCCATATAGTACATTTCTATTAAAAATATCAGTGTTTTGATGACAAAATTATAAGTTATATATATTTAAATAAATAGCTAGCTTGCAAGAGTCACGTAATATCAAAAGGTAAAAGATTGTCTGTATCAGCTGACGGAGCAAAGAGCTAGAACTGCAAGAAATAGTCACTGCGTTGTATGAGCCACCTACCACCTCATTTCCTTACTTCTCCTTGATTTCACAGGCTTCCAAATATTCCCTCAACCATGTTACAAGACACTTTAATATGACATGTCTTTGCCAGTTATAACTTGAACTCTAGAGGTGCAACCACAGGACTTGAACCTGTAAATCCTTACTCCTGTGAGTGGTTCTTCACAAAAACTTTGGGTTTTGTTTTTTTTTTTAAACAAAACATTCTACTCCCATGTGCTCAGGAACCCCTCACTGGCCTACAGAACAGATCAACCCGTCCTCTACTCTTCAGCCTTGGAACAGGCCAGTTCATCCCCAGGCAGAGCCGTTACCACACACATTCCTTGTGCCTGGAGACCCCCTTGCACATCCTGTCTCAACAGCAGGGACCTTTCATTTTTCTGCAAGTTTTCTAAAAAACTGGGATCATGAATGCCTTTGAAAGCACAGTGGACTTACCTCCCCCCTCCATTTACTGTGATGAAGTAGCAATGCACCCAGGTGTCGTGGGGACACACAGCTCCCTAGTCTGCTACCGATTCACACCCTAACACCACCACCGATGTTTTGATCAATTCCTCAAGCATTCGTTTACTCTCAAGGGTAGTTTTTGTTTGTTTTACATCAGCTCCTATGCCCTGCTGCAAACATCACACCTCTTAAGTTCTGGCTTCCTTCAGCTATTGGCCACAGGAACTTAAGTTCTCGAAAGACACACAGGACTATGTTCAAGCCATACCAAGCAAGAGGACCGTTTGGCAGATCAGGAAGAACACAGCCTCCAACACTTCAGCTGAGTAAGTGCTGAGCTCTGGAATAACGAAATCCAGAAATAACCACATATTCTCAAGCCTTCAAGCATTTTAAAGATGCAGTATCCCTTTATCCACACAGTTTCTAACTGCTGCTGCACAACATTAGGTTGTGGTTTTGAACCTAGGTATTCTCGCGTTCTTCTACTACGTAAGCATGATTCGTTGTACTGATACTTTTTTCTTTACTTTACAAAAGGTCAATGGCACTGACAGTGTTCTGACATATCGAGGGAGGCAGCTCTGATAACTTTCAGCACCCTGATCAAACCGACACTGGAGAACACCCACAGTTCATCAGCAGGTCCTGGCAGCATCACACTCTGATCCCGTTGCTGTGGGGTTGATGCAGAAATACACAAGCAGCAGAACCTTCACCCTCAGAACCGAGCCACTCTGCTCCTCCAAAGCAGGTCAGATACTGTGTATTAGTAACGCCTCAACCCCCTAAACGCTGGGGACCTGGTTCAAATTCATCATGCCCATTGCCCTGGCAGCAACAGACAGTCCCGGGGGCAGGTCCTCCCATGCTGGTACAGATGAGATGGGTTGCTTCCTCTTGCCATATGGCTAGTCCCTCGAGTTCTGCCAGCAAACCAGATGCCAGACCTCTAGATGACTCTAAAGTTGACAGACGATCCTTGCCTGGTCTGTATGGAAGCTCTACAGCCTCTCCAGAGTCTGATCATGTACTACCAAAATCAGAGGCAGCATTTCAACAAGCCTTTACATTCTTCAAAGACCAAGATCACTACTGAAGTATCTGTGTGTTGTATCTGAATCTGTCCTTATTCATTCAGAAGCCAAAAAACCCCCACCAAACTACAGGGTAGGTTTAGCCCAGCTTTGTCTTCTAAAAACACTCATGAAAAGGAATATATACAAGAATCCAGATTGGCAGTGAAGGACATGAGCCTCTAACATTAAAAGCTTCAAGTACTAGTGTCTCCTGGTAGTAGTACAGGCAAAGAGCTTCAGGGAGTAAGGAAAAAAAAAAAAATTGACAAAATTATCAAAATCTTTCCTAACACTACAACATTGTCACAACTACTCATGAGTAGTTGTGCAGAACTCACTGGGTTGCAGGGTCAGGTTCCCAGCTTCCACCGTTACAGGACTGGGTTACAATTTAATGTCATGTTGTCAGTCTGTTCTGAGCAGGAGTCCAGGAAAATGGTTTTATTGTCCGAGTTGAACAGAAGCAGCATCTCTATAAAGCTTGGGATTTCTAAATGTAGAAGTAAATATTTCAGCAGTCACGAACTGTAATATGAAATTACAAGTACCAAAAAAAAATCCTGGGATAGTAAGCCAAGATAAAATCTCATGCTGTTTTGGTTTCCCCGCCCTTCATATTAATTATGTGAAATTGGCAACTTCAGTGCCTTGACTGCATAACAGCACAGAATAGATGCCAAGTTCAGGCCAAAACTTGTTGCAGGGTTTCGGGTTGCATCTTGTTGCATTTTTGTTTAAAAACCCCACTGCACAAAAAGCCCTCCCACACTTCAAAAGGCGCCTTGCAGAGCTATTTGGGATCTCTATCTGACAGGTCACCTTCGTGCTATTTAAGGGCAGAGTCTCCATCTGGAGACTCTGCATTTTGGAGAAGCAGGTCTTGCCTAGCCTGCCTTTCCAAAAAAGGGCTGTGAAGTGCAAGACATGGCAGGGATTATGATAGATGTCAATCATGTTTCACTAATTTGAAAATAAAAATCGTTTTTGTTCAGACTGTTAAAAAAGTGACACTCGCAGAGCCCAATCATAAAGACTAGCTGCATATTCACAGTGAGTTCTGCTCCTAAAAGTTCACAACTCCTGTCTGAAATCTCAGGTCAGTCTGCAGACAAAACAGGAAAGACACAGCCTGACATTCCTGGTATTTCCAAGGTAAAAATAAGCGTCAAGAAAACCCACTTCTATCTCAAAGAAGATAATAATTTCAAGCGTGCTTTTAGCTATGTTAAACGAGATAAAAACCTAAGTGGTTCTGCTTCTTTACAGATCACCAAAGAAAAACCCATGCAAATCAGTTGCTTTTTTGTAAACAGTTCGAAACAAAGGCAAAAAACCCACAAGTCTCCCTTTCCAAAACCGTGCACATAGAAAATGGAAAAAAAAACCCCAAACCACTATGTGAATATACTCCTCCTTGCACTAGGACATGGCAGAGTATGAGTTTATGAACTGCAGCCTACTTGAGAACCCAAGTTTTGGTGTGGTGAGTTCTGCTGTGAAAGAGACACTGCATCTTTAATGTAGCTGACAGAATCTCCTACAAGGATAACCACTGTGGGACTGCAACAACACTAACGCGGAAACTAAATAGGAAAAAGTAATGCTATTTATTAAAAGAATTCCGTATCTGAATTATTCTGTTTAAATTATAATGCAAGATAAACAAGTTTGGATAGAAATGTGCTTGCTCTCGCAGTATTTGGACTTTTAAAAAACATTTCCTAAGAATCAATTTAAAAAAGCATTTTATAATTTGATATAGCCATAAATTAATACTGTATGGAGATGATTATGCTAGTGGTCAGTGACCTTTTGTAAACACCAGCCAGATGCTAGCAAAACTGGCTAGAAAACTACTGTCACAGGCCTTTTTAACAAGCATTATCATGTTCCTTTCCAACAACCGGATTCTTAATTGTTTTCACAAAACCTTTTCCTATTTTTTTGATATACTTGATTTTAAACCTAATACCTGAAAACATAAACAAGTCTCCAAACCTCTTCCACTAACACTAAATCCACAAGGCAATTAACTTCAGTTGGCCGTAACTACATGAGAGACCCATTCAGAGAGGATCCCCCCTCCCCTTCCATCCGTCCCCCTCCCCAGACAATCCATGCACCCTCCCGTGGAGGAGCAGGTGAAGCGAGGGACAGCAGGAAGTGGCACAGTGGACTGGCATTCCCCTCTACGTGCGATTCAGCGTCTGGAAGATTCGAGAGATCTGTAGCATGACGGGCCCAGTTTCTGGATCATTCATCCACTGAGTGCTGTTCAAGGGGTTTTCAAGCATATCCTCGAAGGCTGCCAAGAGATGGAAATTGCAACACTCAATTAGGCCTTTAGTCAAAGGTTTCGCTGGCTGGGATGCTTCAACATCAGGACAGTTAGAAATAGTTACAACTCAAGGGCAGTGGGCAAACATCACCCCAAAATGGTGGGATTACACATCACACATTTACTGTTCGTGCTCCTAAATCTCCACGGACTGGGATGTGACAGGCTGTTACGCTTTCCCCATTCCTCAGCATTAAATTCACTGCAGACAGAGGCTGATTAAATACTCAACCTGGATTACAGTCTGTCTTACAAAATCTCAAGGACACGGGTTTCAAGAGCTAAAGCCTTAGCAAACGTCTACAGGCAGTAGCAGGGAACTTGCAATGCAACTCGTCCATTTACGAAAGCCCACCTTAGAACTGGGTCATTTACTGGCTCCTGTGGGAAGACTATTCTGCAACTCCACTCTTCTGATCAAAGATTTTTCCACATCCCAACCTAGATTTCTTAATGGCTGGATCTTGCACCAGTATCTTTTTCCTCCCTGGTGCTTAACCAAGACAGTTCATCGAAAGCACCACCACCCCCTTGCTTCCTAATGGCTGGATCTTGCACCAGTATCTTTTTCCTCCCTGGTGCTTAACCAAGACAGTTCATCGAAAGCACCACCACCCCCTTGCCTCCGTTACCTTCACTCTCCTACGCTGCACTTCAGTTGTCCTATGGCTACTCTCTCATAACACCTCTGGAGAGAAAACTAAGCCAGCAAAATAAGAAGCAGGTATGCCAAAGGCTACCCAGGAACAAGCAACAGAGCCAGCACCAGTGTAGCCCCTCAAGCCCCCAAATCTCAGAGCTCTATCTTTTCATAGAGGCTCCTGGAGCCAGAAAGGAAGATGCATCTTCCCTCTGAGCAGCACGTGCTTTCTCCTTCCTGGTGTCTGGAGAGTAGAGGATGTTCCACCTGCCTAGACAGAGGCAGAAGGGGAAAGATTGGCTGTGCAGAACAACTCCATTTCTGAACAGTCAATGTGATCCAAATATTTAAGAGCAGATTTTTCTTTCTATTCCCAGTTGTCTTTACAATAAGCTTTGTTGTTTTCATTGGTTTGGTTTTATAAATGTGCTCGTTTTCACTCCTCTACTTAAGTTGAAGGCAGTCGACAGCTACTGCAAGAGCTAAGCTGCAAATCTGGCAGAAGAACGGTCCAGGCAATAATTTATAAGCCTTATGACAGACACTAAAAGCTGGACTACTGGACATTTGGAGCAGTCATTACAGAACAGGACAAAAAAAAGCAGCTGCACGTCTGACCTATTCGGAGAAGTCACCAAAATGTCAGTGTTGTAAGAGTCTGGCAGACGGGCACCAAGGTCAGTGCCTTCATTCTCCCAGGAGTGTGAATGTACAAAGCTCCAGCTGACATTAGTGGGAGCTGTGAGTACCCAGCACCTCTGAAAGGCTCATCATTAATACCTTGCTCAAGGTCATGCAGCATGCCTACAGAAAAGCCCGGAATAAAGTACAGATCCCACCTTCCACCACTTGAACTCCATTCTTTTACACAGATACAAAAGCTTAAAACTCAAGATTTATCAACATTCTGCAAGTATCTAATTAAATGCAAACATTCATTATTAAAACCTGTGACATAAGCAATTTGCAGATGTATCATTAGCAATACATTCTCTGATGTTCATCCAGGCTTTACAAGTGAATATAATGGCGTTTCATTTTCTATTTATATTCTGAGCTGCAGTGTGGAACCCTGGTTCGAAATGAAGAGACCATTTGTTCAGAAATCAGAGTGGGAAGGTTCTGCTCTTGAATTATTTAAAGGCTTGCAAACTCTCCTAATTACATTTACAGCAGCATTTTTAAAAGCCCTCTTGAAAGAGCTGTGCATACACCCTCTATTTAAAAGCCTTGCTTCAAATAAATTTTGAAGCCATAGACTAAACCCAGAACTTTATAAATACATCACAAAGCCAATGTCATTCTTCTGTATTGTCCTCCAGCGTCAGAGAGACCAATTCATCAGAGATTTGTGCTTCACTGTCAGGCTCATCAGTCGGGTGCTTGCTGTGCTCACAGCCTTTCTGACCACGAGCACACAGACTTTTCCATGGAGCTGAAACCCAAGCAAGGGGAAGTGTATTTTCACATCCATTATCTCAACTTTGATAGGCAAGGCCTTAGCTCAGACTTTTTGTTCGGTTATTTTTCCACAAGTTATCTTCCATCTCAATGATCAGGTCTCAACACACAGTAAGCTGTACAGCAGGAGACAGCCTTGTTTTTTCTGTGAAATAATCAGAGTTCTAGACAGGCATTCCTGATTTTTCCCCTCCCAGCCAAAGGGAGCACACAAAAGGTCTCCTAAATCCACAAAAGCATTGCAGCCAGCAGCTATGAAAGTTCTGAGTTCAGCAAGTGTAATCCAGCAGCCTGCAGAATTAGCACCGTTTCTGGGACAGCCCCAAGTTCTGTTCTGGTTTAGCTGAGTTGCATGATGAAGTAAACAAACAACACAGCTGCTGAAAGGGAGGAAAAGGGTACAGAGCTGCACCTATCCCACAAAGCGTGCTGTGCTGTCATCTTGCAGCCTCTACTCTTATTTGCTAGCAACTACAGAGACAGTGTCTATCCATCAGGAACCCAAGCAGGACTTACCTAGTAGAGTTTTAGGGTTGGTTAGCCCTAACTGTACCACTGGGTTTTCTAAGATGGCTTGGAAGAGAGGGCTATTAGTGTCGATGCCCTTATCTAACTCCTCTGGAGAAGGCTTTCTGTCTCCCAGCAGCCATTCACACTGAAAGAAATTGCCAAACACAACAGATTTCATGATCAGTTCCATTAGAATGAAAGTGTCTCAAAAGTTTTGACAACGTGACATGTTAAAAATATTTTTGCCTCTCACCATTAAAGACTAAGCTATACATTTCAGACTAGATTACTATTCATCTGTGCGTTGCTCTCACAGAAATCAACTTTTATTTCAACAGGAACAGCTGCACTACCCAGTATGGTGATAAAGTCATACCAACTTTGGATGTTTCAAAGCTCAGGGAAGATACATGCTATCCTAGGAACCCCATCAACATGGGTACAATGTGGCACCCTGGAAGTACCATCCAGCCCAATATCGTCTCTCTAAGGGTGGCCAGCACTGAAAGCTTAAGAGGAGAGGATGCTTTGGCTGTCAACTGTGTCCACATAATTTTCCTTAACATATCATCAACTAGTTGGTAATAATAATACCATAACTAATTGGTACTTGAAGACCTTCCTGTTTTTTGATTCCATAAACTTTGGAATACATTGCTGCAGAACGGTAATTTACACACTGCATGGTCAGAATCTCTTGCTTGATCATTTGTTCCTGTCCTTTAATCGGTTACTAATTATTTGGAAAACCTTTTCCTTTCTCACGAAAGCATAATCCCTTTTGCAGACTCTGGTGAGGAAGTTTCTCAAAAGCTTTTTGAAAATCCATATGCTATCCCAACCAGATCAGTCTCAACCTCCCACATGCTGAGCTCTCCAAGAAGTCCAAAACCTTTGTATTCTAGTTGTGCATCTAATTTGGAAGAGGCACAAAACATATAGTGCTCATTTCATCTCCAGTAGCAGTTGGGCTTTATGATCAACCAAAACAAAGACCAATCCATGATGAAAAGGATCAGTTGAGCAGACTATTATAGCAGTAAGGAACAAAAATGGTTCTGTACTCACAGCTGCATTTTGCTGGTTGTTGTTTACTCGGAGTGCGTCCACCACTTCTTTTTCATCGAATCCCATTTCCATCAGGGCAATGACAGCCTGTATCAGATTTGCACAGCTTAATAAATGTAACATTTGAAACAGAAATGAGACCAATCACATTGTTTCGCCTTCTGTGCAACAGCATTTTGTGGGGTAAAAATCCCCTTTTTTTTTTTCATTTGAAGACCACTAAGTAGTCTTATTTACAAAGTTTTCAAATACTCTTTATCATGGAAGAATAAATCTCAAGAGTGAAGACAGTTTCTATCTTCAACACTGAAAGCTGAATATAAATAAGGCAGACAGCGAGTGTGCCTGAGGTAGACTGAGGAAGAGTGGGATAGAAACACCTTATTTTAGAACTTCTCTCATGTTACAAAGCTTTTGTTCACATCTCACTGGCAGATCAAGCTCCACATTCATTTGTAGCTCTGTTCACTCAATTTAATTTTTACTTCCTGGATTATTATATTGCTAGTGAGCATTATGTATTTAGACCTAGATATTGCTATGAGAATGTCTCATCATTTAGAAACTGTACCCAGGTCATCAAATACCTTTGCATCTTCTGACTGAAATCACAAGAAACAGCTACTTGTAAAAGCCAAGTGCTGGATTCTAAAGAGCACCTCCTGGTGAGTCTACAGTGGGATAACACCACATACTTTCACTCCAGCTAATACTGTGTTCTGAAAGAAGGCTCACTTCTGCATTTGCTGCAAGACTTAAATCTGCTGGTGATACTTTTCCTTGCCCCCTAATTACAATAATCCTCCTCTGTCCTTTTCTACAGTAAAAGGATCTACTCCTGTCCTGCGACCCTTCCTTCCCAGGCAGCAGTCTTAAAAAGCAATTCCAGGAGCCTGGCAGCTCATGTCAGTCCCATCAGTTAGTTTTCAGGTAGAGAAATAACAGTGTCAGTAACTTAGAACTGTTATCTGAAACAGCAATGCATTAATTAGGTAATACCCCTTTCAGTAACCTGAATTTAAACAGTCTCTAAAGACTTCCACTAAAATACTGTCAAGCCAGCATAATGTACATCTAACCAGATATCCCATTTAATTTATTAACTAAACATTTATTTTGATTACAGAGTGCCCAAGTAGTCCTTTCCAGTCCTAACAGTTACATCTACAGTGAGATAAACAGCACATACTCGTGGGTCTGGACGAAATTCTCTTTTCCTCCGGATCTTCTTGAATATTTCTGTCAGCTCATCCTTGGCCTCTTCCCCACCCACTTCTGAACTAGGACCTGCAGTTGCTTCGGCAGAGGATGCACCAGCTTCAGCTGTGCCTTCTGATGGAGCCTGACCTGGAAGCGGAGCGTCCACTGTAGGGTCATCTGCGTGTTCTATCAACCACTCCATGGCCTGTGTCACTGACATACTGAAAAGCAAATCAAAACACAGGGATGAGAAACACTCCAGACGTACAGCAGTGCTCCACACACATTTGCTTTTGCATTTATTCCCATGGTATAGCAACTTGCAGGTTAATTAGTATCTCAAAAGTCATAAATAAAAGTTTTGGAGCAAATCTGAGAGCACCTTAATCCTCTGTGCATTCAGAGCACCACAGTCTTCTCTGAAGCCAGAGGAATGAAGTCCAACTTGTGGACAGCTGCAACCCGGATTTTAAAAGGCATGTCTGAGAGAGTCACCTTATTCTCCACGTCATCTGCTTTATTTCACAACAGAGAAACACTCTTTGCGACTGTTGACAAAACTGCAAACAAAGCATGTTCCAAATTTACATGGAACCACATCTCAGATGCAAGCTGCTTTGTTGTTTAAGGAGATCCTCTCAGACATCTATCCAGTGATCAAGGAACATCATCAACAACAAAAGAAAGAGGGTGAAAAACACTGTATGTGCACAATATGCCTTGAGCAAGAACAAAATTCAACATAAGCAATTGCACTTGGACATGCACCGCTCTGCTCTTCCTCCACTCTGACTTAAGAGGAAACCTGGGATCCCTCAAGGGAGAGGTTTCTTCCCAGCCCAAGGAAACAGAAGATCATGACCAGAGTCATGATCATAGTCACTTGCTATGCAGTGTAAGTGCTCCAGCTAAGGGATCTTCAGAGTGCCCCAACACATCTCTTCCCAAGGAAATCAGAGGAAGCAGCAAAGATAACGATGGGACAACTGAACATGTAATTGCATTTGACACGCGGGAATTACTACATGCTCATAGAAAGGAAAGCCTTTGCCTATTTGGCTTTTCAGTTACCACATGAAAGATGGAGAATATTGGGGGAGAAAGTCTTTCTGAGCCACAAGGCAGAGATACTGGTTAAGAGTGACTGGAATATGTTGTTGGTTCTCTACCATTAGAGGTTTGAGAAGAGCCTAACGAACCCTCAGCAAACTCTCAGCAGTGAGGTAATACCAATGATTCTTCCTAGGGCATGAGAAGAACTACATGACCCCTATTTTCCTACAGATGCTATCTGGACTTCACAATATTCTTTGAGTGTTTTTTTTAAAAAAAAATATTAGCACAAAGTATTTCTCTAAAGCTGAAAGACCAATCTGGATGGGCAAGATTTGCTTTCTGCTCTGTGAAATCTGAATCTAAAGCAGAAGAAAATGTGAGTTTAATACTTGGAAAATAGTGCCAGGCTGACAGCCTTGGGAACCACAGACCAGCTATTCTTTCCAGAGCAAGTACGGCACTGTTTCCCCTTCCCTGTGCCACCTGCACCCGCGCCCTGCCTGAGGCAGCACTGTTCTTCAATGCTTTTTCCAACCTAGTTATAGGTGACCCACATAAGGAGACTTGAGAAAAAAAAAGAATTTTTTTTTAACCATATCAAGTACTTTACAGGCAGCGTGCTGAGTACACTTACTGATTTAATCGAAGGGCTTTGACAGCTCTGCTTTCTGGAAACCCCATTTCTGTAAGTTGTCGCAGAGCTATCTCATCCACTCTGTCTTCCTCATCCTCATCCAGCATGGCTACACATACACAAACAAAACAACATTCAGATTGACTTCAGACTAAAATAAACCCCTTTCTCAATGGAATGGCACGTGTTAAGTTCAAACCCCATTCTTTTCTTCCATCCCTACTTTCGTTTCTGCCCCGAATTTGCCATCTCGTCATTTACTTTGCTGCACTCGGCTTGATCAGGCTCAGATAGATTCTTCCTGGACAAAAACTTCGTCCAGATGTGTTACAGACCTTAAACAAAAGACAGCTAACTCTCACATTACCATAGTACTTCCACACAAGTAAATATATAGGAGATTCTAAATAACTGAAAAATAGCTGATTAATGAAAGTGAGTTGGATCTGGTCCTAGCAGATCTCAAGGGGAAGTGCTTCCCACAAACTCAGTAACAGCTACGCTTTCTCCTCATCTTACTAACTCCTTATGCGTTTTCAACTATTCCTTACCATCCCTAAAGTGCAACTCTTGTGAAGTTTTCCAATTTTTTCCACTACTACTGACTTTATTTTTAAATGGAACTTTTCAGCCATCCCAAAGGGACTTCATAAATGTACAGGTTTTACATAATCTATACCCACAAGGTGAAATCTTTGCCACAAAGTTTGTAGTAGCTTTGCTATTACATGGAGGTCTGGACTTCACTCTGCAAACCCACTCTTCTGCTAAGGAAGCAAACGAGTTCCCCGGATTGAGTTAGTAGCTATAAAGATAAGTTCATACCATTTGCCTTCTTGAACAGTTCAACTGCATCTGGGTTCAGTGCTAGCAATTTCTGTGCAACTTCTATGAGAGACACTAAGATCTTCCGGAGCTCTGTCTGGAACTGCAAGAAAGGAAACTGTCAAAACATTTAGACAGGAAGTTACCAGACATTATTGAACCTTAATACATCTATTGTTAGTATCTCAGCAGTAGGCTGGCCCCCTGCACAAAAGGCTGCTTTATTAAGGCTTTATCTTCATTGTTTAGACTCTCAAGAAACACTGGGTCTTGCCTGTGAAGTGCTACACGTAATTAAAAGCTACTGGGCAGAAAAGTCCTTTTATTTCTACCAGAGTCTGCCATCTGGTACCACGGGAAGGTGGGCAGTGTTCAGGAAAACTCACTGCTTCACAGAAACACTGTGACTTTGCAGAAGGTGCTGTAAGAAGACAGTCACGGAAGCTCTGCACCAGTGCTACTTGCTTCCGTGAACTAATGAGCTTCCTGCTCTACTATTTGCTTTCTAGTAATCTAGATTTGAACAATAGATTGAAGCTATTTTCTAAACTGAAGCCTCACAAATTCTTTTCAGCTGGACATCTGTTTTTAAAGATACCCTGCTCAGTAGGACATGTTGGCCATTAGACAGCTTAAATGTCAACTGTCCCCGTTAGCTTACGAGGGCACAGCATGCAGGCAGATTTGCTGCTTCATACCCCTACTAGTACAGAAGGGTAGAAGTAGTCCCCACACTGCTGAAGACACAGTTAGAAGCACCACAGCCTCTATCAGCATTCAACTACTAAAGTCAAAATTTATGTCTAGTTTCTCTTTTCAAAACCGTGGAAGAGAAAGACCACTGCAAACATCTGAACTGTTTAAGACTGAAGAAATAAAAACCTCTAACTTCACATTTGCCAGATCTTGAATATGTTTACTGAGGCTTACCAAGAAAAAATGAAACATAAAAAAATCATGATTTAGAACAGAGCGTTTTATTATCATTAAGTAGTACGACCTGTGTCGAAATCTTAAGCTATCTGCTTCAATATACATCATATACATTTGAATTTCTCTTACACAGAATCCCATTCTCATGCAAGAGAAAAGGTTATACAAGACAAAAGCCTATTAGGATGTCAGTGTGTGAGTCAAAGTCAAGTGTAATACTTACATCTCTCATGTTGTGATGGGCCACAGTGCGATCTACACTGCGAGAAGGCAGATTTGCAGTTGCTTTGAGAATAGCATCCTTATCAGGAGCTTTCTGCTCTTGTTTCCTCTGAAGGATAGGAAAGACAATCAGGTTTCATAACCCATTATCCACAGAACAGAGAACACAGCATAGCTGAGAGCAGTTCCATATTCTTCACCAAGGCACCAAGCAGTGCTCTGTAACTTGCAACTAAGAGAAACAGCAGCCTAGCGATACCACGAGCATCATTTTGCAATTACAGAGCAGAACTGGACCTGCTGGGTTGCCCCACTTTCAGTCCTTACACCTATTTCTATTATCTAAACACACAGGGAAACTCCAGTGTAACAAGGGAAAGTGATGTATCCACATGGAGAGAACTCAGAGGCCTCAGCGTCCAGGACTTATTCTGCTCCACATGGTCTGCTCATAGCACGTGCTCTTCAAACCCATGGCTTGTCGAGAGATGTACCAACCCTGTGCACAGACTAACCCTTAACTGCTCAATACTGGAAGTGCTTTGCCACTTGCAAGCATCATGCAGAGATATCTGGTGCCTTGGATTTTCACTAAATGCCTATAGTCCAGGACAAAACATAGCAGGGTACAAACTATAAATATTTCCCAGTCTTAGAACTTATGTTCTTACAGTGTACATTCTGCACAGCAAGACCATACTGAAGAGAGAGATGTACACAATACCTACAGGAAGGGATACAGAGACATACACCAATACCTGCAGGAAGCAAGAAGAAACAAAGCTGTGCAAGGACCAAGGAGAGAGACAGGGGATTCACAAGGTCAAGCACAAGCATCACTCAAAGTTTTTATGCAATAATATCAACTGCAGTACCACTTGTGTGTAAGCAACGTCCTGGGCATCGCTGATCCTCAGTAACAATTAGATTCCAACAAAACAAAATAAAAAAAGAATAGCAGGGGCCAACACTTCAGCTCCAGAGATCTGGTTAGAGGGTGACAAGCCACACAGATAAAGACAGAAGACAGCTTGACAGCACATCAACATATTTCTGTTGGGTTTTCAAACAGAGACAAAGCAAAGCACTTGCTGAATTATGCTTATACAGTTATCAGACATTTGTTCAAAGATCTATACCACTTCCACAGAGTGTATCTGCGTGCCTTATTCCAAGGCAAATGTTCTCACAATCAAAGTTAAAAATGAAAAATCAGCTTCCTCAAAATTTGGAAGAAATATGAAATAATTCCCCCAGAATTTAACTGGCAGCATTTGCCTCTAGAAACAAACAAACAAAAAAGAGTACAGCACAGTAATCCTTCTGCAGATCATTAATAAAGCAGTTCATCAAAATGGCCAAGTCAAGAAGTTTGATTTCAAACTCACCTTCTCCTCTGCTGACACGTCTGCCATTTTGGGGAGCGGAGGCGGCGCACGCTTCTTTATTAAAAGCAAGACATCTAGAAAGAGAATGACTGAAATATATTAGAAAGTAACACAAAACCAGTTCTTTTAAGATACCTTGCAAATCCAATTTTCCTGGAGATGAATTTTGTATTAATTCCACTGTAACATCAGACCTTTATCACACTTTAAAACCTGTATGGCTTGACACACTTCCCTCCACTGTTTTTAATTCCTCAGTGCACAGTGAATTCAAAACATGGTCCATTATTAGTTGCACTTTGACTGCTACAGTTTTCTTCTCCTCACACAACACCCTTAAAGAAAGGGAATTACAGGCTCCAGTTGTCTCACATGTTAATAGTACCTCAATTGGCTCACCATAATAAGAAAGCATCAGCACCTTCAGTGCTTCCCCTGAGAATGAAGCAGCAGAGACAGGCCACGGATGGTTTTTGGTCTAAACTGGGGTCTTCCTTCAACTGCAGCAAGCCAAGTGCTGAGCTTCAACAAGAACTTCCAGCATCAGGCTGCAGCTCACCTTTGTGTGTGAATGGCAGCAGTGTGATTCACGGTCTGCAGCAGGGGTGCATCACTGGTAGCCCACCAGGGCAACTCGAGGGCAAACAAGTCTTCAGTCTCAGACATCCCATAGGACTGGGCACGAGCTTGATTTGGGCTTTTAAGACTAACACCTTCCCCTTACAAGGCATCCTTTTTCTAGAGATCACGTAATGCTTCACAAGTTTCTGGCACCTCAGCTACTACCACGTACATTGCAAGGGTGGAAAGATGCAGACACACCAGTTAGAGCCCAAAACTGGCCCAGGCAGCATCTGCAGTCCTACAGCCAGACACATGCAGATTTTAGTCCGGTCACATTAAGCAGGTAAAAAGCAAACAAAGCATGCTTTGCACTCCAAGTTCCCTTGATCTGGCTCAGCACGTAACAGCCAAGAGCAACAGCTGGTGAAGGCTGTTAACCCTCATTTGTCCAGCTGGTCAGAACGTGGAAGGACCCACACACTGACTCTTGGCTGCCCTGCGCAGTCAGCCGGTGGCAATCAGCTGCTGGCTGCGATCTCGGCTCCCTGACCAGTGAGGCACATGAAAGGTGGAGCACGTTGCGAGGGGAAAGGAGTGAAGAGGCATTCATGTGACAGCTTACTGGGACTACACGGTCAATACTGCTTAGCTGCTGCAAACTGCAATTCAAAACTCTGCAGGAGGGCACCTCGCCTAGAAATAACACACCAGCCATCAGCAAAAATGCTGTCCCTTGCCTTTGCCTAAGATGGCACTTCTCAGCTCTAAAGGTGACAGGTGACACTGCCTTGCAAGAGACACCAAACCGCTCATGTTCAAGGCTGCAGGTCTCCAGCCTGCATGAACTCAAGCAAAAACCAGGAACTCCACTCCTGCTGAGTTTCTGGTTCAGACAATATTTCAGTTTACAGCAGCCCTGCTTCTCTCACTTGCTGCACCACTGCCCTTGAACTCCAGAAGGGGCCATTAGCTTGAGCTGTCTAGTAAAAACTGACTCCAGCTCATCTTTAGATCTTCTTTTGTTTCACATTAATCCTTTACACCTGTGAAGTTCAGGAGCAAATACATACCTCACATACTCAGTAGTCAGTGATACTACAGTGTGATGGATCCTGACCTACGTTTGCAGAGGACAGAGTGAGATCTAAACTGCAGACACTCAGATACACTTTGGCAACCATCCTCTGCTTGACCTGGAGACCTCAAGAAATCCCCCAAAAGCACTGGGTTGTCTGTCTTTGAATACTCAGTCAAGACAATTATTTTTGAATCATTTTGAAGGATAAATGCTGCTCTGGAGATTTAAAAAATTTCCTTTAAAAGGAGATTAAAATAATCTGTTTAACTTATTGATTTAATGAACACTCCTAATTCCTTTTCAGCTCTTAAAAGGAAGAGTGAAGAAAAGCAAACGGCTAAAGGTGCTTTCTCGAGGTGGGAAGTCTTTTTTTCCTCTTCCTTTTTTGCCACCTTATTAGCTTCCTACGTCAAAGCAAAGAGTAGATATTAAAAACGTTACTGTTTGGAACTCACCAAACAGTAAAACACAATTTCATGCTTCCAGGCTGACAGGATTAAAAACCAGACAATCTTACCTCTATCTTGAATGTTTTCCTCCAAGACCGTTTTTGTGTCTGTCAGCACCTTCTCAGAAGTAGCATGTATCAACTTATGATGCGTCACGGTTTTTGGATCCTCCAAGCTCCCAGGTACACACTGCAGAAGGTAATAAATATTGAAGATCAGAAGACAGAAATAAGTTTACTGCATGAATCACTGCACTTTGCACTTAAGATTCTCCACATACAAACTCTGCCATCATTTACTAGCTTCTTAATAGCTTAAGCTAAAGGCCAGCGCAGAGAATGTGTTTTATTAAAGAAACTGAAGTTTAAACTGTGCTGTAACAACACTGACTGTGGTAGGTTTCTACCTGCATGTCCAAGCTCCTGGCTGGGAAAAATAATCAACAAAAGAAAGGATTCTAGAATTCCTTCCTTGATGCTGTTAAATTAATAGCTACATCAGGGAGTTGGGCTTGATGATCCTATGGGTCCCTTCCAACTTGAGGCATTCTATGATTTAAGTTCCAACTGATTATGATGCTCTAAAAAATTTCTTTAAGCAGCCACTTTCAAAGACCTAACATTACAGTCCAATTGCTCAAATGAGTCCTTCAAGGTCACCAGCCTGTGTGAGCAGACTTGTACTTTTGCACATCTCTATCACACTTTAATTTTGAGTGCTTGGTCCTATACCCAGGCCTACGGAGATCTGGAGCAAAACAAGGATGCTCTAGGACTCACAGCTACGTTAATTCTGCAACAGATTGTCAAGGTCACCTGCTCTTAGTGAGAAGTCTGAGGGTAGCAATTGGTATCATGAACTAAGAATGTGAATCTACGGAAAGCATCCAGTGTTTTTACAGAAGGGAAGGCCATAATAATGCGGTACGCTTCTCATTTGTAACTAGTGTCCAACTAGAGGAGAGACTCTCTGCTTCACCCAATAATTGTTATTTACACACACTGGCAGACTAAACAAGCAACTGCCAGCAAGGATTTTGGGATACTTGACCTTAAACTTGGAAGGAAACAGCAATTTCTGCACCTTGTTTCAAGACGAAACCAACAGATTTGGGTGCTGGAGCCCTAACCTGGGCTCTTGCTGAAAGTTACAGTCACAACTTTTCTTCCCAACCATAAACAATCAGCATACAGTAGATTTTTTTCATATATGAACGTTGTGCTCCATTCCTTATTATAATTCTAAACTGTATGTCAATTAATTCACCAGGAAATCAAGTTCAAATCCTGAAAAAAAAAGAGTGCACGCACACAGGCCTTGAACTGACTCATCTTCACACCAGAGTGGGTCCCAGATCCACAGTGACAGATTTAAAGAACATTACATCAGTGCTTCTAGAGGCTTCTAATTTGTTAGAGTGGAAAAAGCAGAGTGGTTGCAATTCCAGAAAGGCAAAATTAAAAATAACAACCTACCAAAACCACGACGTTGATGCTGCTGTTCTTGCCACAAAATAAGCCACTTAATACTGACCTCACCTGCTCTGCTCATAAAAAACAGCTTTTAATGCAGTTTCTACCAAGCCAGTTTTACCATGTCTGCAGAAGAATGTGTTCACCGTTCCTGTAACAGGGCCATTTCCAGAAACCCCACTGGAATCAGTGCTTCACTTTGATGTGCCATTTAGTCCTGTTCATCATTATATATATCACCAGCCACCACCAAAAGAATCTTTTTAGTCTGTCACCACCTTTTCTGTTGTGACTACAACTGATGGAAAACTCAACTACCTGTTTTTTCCAAACATAATGCACTTATCTTCAACACAGATCTTCAGTTCCTCCTCTGAACTTCTGCACAGTTCTGGTGCCTCAATAAGATGGAGGCGAGAATGTTTGAGTCCTGCTTTGCAGAACAGTAGCTTCTTACTAATCCTTCAGCATCTTAACTGCTGAACAAAAGCCAAAGAACACATTAAAGCCTAGAAGCAGCTGGGAGTACCTCCTGTAATTGGTCTGGAAAGTTACCCAAAACACCTAAAAGGACATCAGTGGAACATCTCTCTGAACAAGCTCAAAATATTACTGTTACAGATCCTCAGAGTCAAACCCTGAAAGGAAGAACTTGAAAGTGGGAGCTGGGAGGTGGATGTTTGGGGCAGGATGGGACATGATATGGACCTATTATCCATTTTTCCCTCCCCCAGCACATATCAAGAGGTGTGTGTGTGCGCAATTGTAACACTTACTAATAAGGTGAAAGTGTAAGTGAAAAAAAATAAAGTTGCTGTTTTAAAAGAAAAGTCCTGTGGACATCTAGTCTTGCTTCCTGTTCCTCTAACCACTTTGTTAACAACTGCACAGAACAATAATGCACATGCAGACATCACACATATCAAAGAGAGTGCTCAGTGAAATACTGAGCTTCACATTTGGACATGCCCTGGAAATGAAAGGCCATCTCACTGGGCAATGCCTCTGCCAGCTCTCAACAGCCCACCAGGAACTACCACCACTAAACACCAGATCTCACCATGGAAGCTTGCTTCAGGAGAACCATGTCTGCCAAAATACAGTATTTTTGTATTAAACACGATGCTGTATAAAGTGTAACTGAAAACGTTTTCCTCCCTAGAGAGAGAAGAGCACTGGTAATCCACAGGAAGAGCGGTGAGGGGGAGAGGAATTCCCTGCAGAGTGCAGAGGAAGCATCTGTCACACAAATTAAAAGCAGCTGAGAAATCAGGGTGCACCTTGAAGCTGAGCCATCAGGGTGCACCTTGCTGCCCCGGGGCACAGCTGGGGTTCCCGAGCACTGCACCCCCAGCAGTCAGAGGTGCAGCACGCTGGGAAAGACGAGCCCTTTCACACCTTTTTGTACAAAAGGACTGTAAGGAGGGGATCTACTGTTTCATGGTTTTGCTTCCAGCATAAATATTTGCATTTCTTTTTCACCCAGGAGTTTACAGAAGGCCGCTTTGCCAGGCAGGTGAGAAACCTTTGCTCCCAGGTGCCTGAGCAACAGCTGAAATTGTAAGCCCTGGTGATGCTAAATGCTATTTGTGAAGCTTGGAATGCTGATTAAACCACAGGCTTTATGTTTGTTTTTAAAATAAGAAAAAGCATTTTTTGCTTGCTTTGATTAACAGAAACATTTGAAAATAGTAGTGACACTCCCTACTACTAAGCTTGGGTGGCTCAAACCATCTGCATCCCTCACAAAGTATCCAAAACAAGCCCAGAGGCATTAACCTACTTTATCCTTGTACTCTGAGAACTAGCACCTTGCAGCTCTGTTCCACAGATACTCCTTACCATACCTTAAAACCCAGGTGAGTATCACTAAGGCAGCTTAAGAAAAATGGGAATGAAGCACTGAGCATTAAAAGCTTGCCCCACACTTCCAGGAAACTTACAGGTAGAGTTATGTACACATACAGCCCACATCTGTGCATCCCGAGGCACAAGAACTAGGGATCATAAAAAAAATATTTAAGTTAAGCTTGAGTTTCTGTGGTTTAGATGGCCCTTCTCCATCCTGGTTCTGAAATGAACAGTTGCTTTTTAAGGAAACCACGGGAGAGCTCCAGACCTGCTCCTGCTGAGGTGGTGGGGCCTTGTGCAGGGACAAGTGACTGTTCCAAGAGAACACTTTGATGGAGAAACTTGAGTTTGAAAATAACTAGGAGGGGAGATGACTTATTATCAGGTGTTTGTTCACAGACTACATACAGCATTACTAAGGGCAGCAGTTTAACAACAATCACCTCTAAGTTATTACAGGTCAAGAGGTAAAAGTAGTGGGAAATGGTGGGGTTTTTTTGCTTTATCAGTAAAAAAAAAAGAGCCAAAATATAAAATCCAGGAAAAAAAGACACCAAGAGTGACACTTCAGAGATCAGTAAGCATTTGAACATTATGGAGGGAAAAGTGGTCACTTTCCTAGTTCAAACCTCTTGCAAATATCATCTTCCTCTGCTTCCTGAAAGAATGATTTCAAAGACATTAGGGAACACAATAATCAGCATCTTGCAAGAGATGGCTGCATAAATTATCCCAAGGTGCTACCAAGATTCATTGCAACATATCCACCATCAGGAGTGATGATTTTTCCATTTCTATCTTTCCCCTCCATAAAACTATATATTACCTATAATGGTTATGCAAATCCACACCATTAGCACAGAGCAGCAGAGACTGAAATCAAACATCACGCCATCACGTTATCGATCGTCTCCTGCCCTTGCAATGCGAGCATCTACTCAATTAAGCTTCCTAATAATTACAGGACATACACACATAATCATCACCCCACCCTGTTTTGGCAGTCTTTGCACCACTCTTCTGCTTAATCACTCAGCTGCTGCGCTGAAGGAGGACAAGGGGGAAGCACTGAACTTCTTCCAGGAATGTTAACAGTGGGGGGGGGGGGGGGCCCTGCATTCCCATTTTCCCTCCAAAGGTTCATATCTACCTCAGGGGGAGCAAACCCCAACGTAGCCCTTCTCATCCCTAAATCAAAAAGCACGTAAAGACTACGAGACAAGCAAAGCAGCACGTGCTGTGACCTACAGTTTCCAAGGGTTCTAGCTGAAAGCAAACGAGGTGGCCCAAGACACAGGGCTGCTAGCCACTCTTGCGCACAGTGTGCTCCTTCAGAGAGGAAACCTTCTACCTTTCAACTGGGGGTTAAGTAATTATCTATCACAGGTATGTTCTCCCACTGCAACTGGAAAAAAAACCTCTGTGGAAGACTTTGAAGACCAAACACGTTGTTAAATGAGGTTTAGTAAACTGCACAACGGGGATGGGAGTAGGGGCTCTTGTTTCTGCCACTCAAAGTTACACGTCTCTCAGCAAAGCTCTCAAGAAATGCAGCAGGTTGTGACTCCAGCTGCCAGACTGTGTTGTGTTGGTTCCAGAACGACAGATTTCAGGACAGCCCTGGCCATGGGTCACAGTCTTACACGCTACTATCGTCAATCATGTTTCTGCTTTAACACAAGCCACTGTCACGACAGATCTTTGAAATTCAGTCCAATAGTTTTGAAACCACTGGTTTTAACACCCACAAACACATCCCTGGTAACTGAGCACGTGAGTACAAAGAGCCTGTGTTTTTCAGCTCAACTTCCACCGGCTGTGCCTGTGCATTTTCACATGTTTTCTGTTCCAGACAGCGACCAGTGATTTCCCATTTGGACATGTCCGTTAAGACCATATTTCTTAGAGCACGGGGAGAGCATGAGAAGAGCCTGCTGTCTCCACACTGAGTACCCCACTAGCCACTGTGCCCACCCAGGGTAAGGCTGTGCCAACACTTGTTCAAAAGAGGAAAGTTCTCTTCCACAGTCACTACTTTTCTCGTTTGCTCTTAAATAGAAACAAGAAACAAACCAGGCTATAACTTCTGAAGGGGAATCACCAGAAGCCAGTTCGCCAGTCCCTTGCAACACACGGCCACCAGTCCATAAAGTGCACGCAGGAGCTGGTGATCTCCAACACTACCGCAAAACAAATGCCAAGCTCTGTAACTAGAGGTTGCAAAGTAGTTTCCCCAAAAATCTTCCTTTTCCAACACACAAAACTTTTGAAACGTGCATTTTCTTTCTATACGGAACAGTTTCACATAATTCAGAGGAACAGCAAACACAGTGAACCAGGAAACCAGAACACAAAAACATTCGTTTACTTGAGCTACGTTTGTTTTTTTTTTTTAATAAGACGTTTACAGGGCGTTGGAAAAATCTTATTTTCCTCACACGGGGACTTGCCCGCCCTTCCCCCCGACCATGACTCCCAATCTCAGCCCAGAACCCGGCGCGTACCGCAGAAAGCGCGTAGATTCCGGCGCTCTCTCTGCCCCACACCCGCCCCGGGCTCGCCGCTGGGCCCAGCACCGCCGAGGGTTTCCCGGGGGGCACAGGGCAACCCCAGGAGCCCGCCGGGACACCCCTCCTTACGTGCTTCAGGCATCGCTCCTTCAGCTTCTCCACCGTGGTGTCCTCGGGGACCTCCTCCAGCCACTCGGCGCCCTCCATGGTGCACACATGGAGCCTCAGCACCTTCCCCGCGAAGATCTTCTCCTCCTGCACGAACATCGCCGCCGCTCCCGGCCCCCGCTCCGCCCCGGCGACGCCTCTCCAGGCCCCGGGCCCCGCCGTGCGCCGGGCCCCGCGCTACCGCCCGCCCATGAAGGTGACCCCGCCAGGCCCGGGCGAAGCGGCGCGCCCGGCCAGGCCGCGCTGGGAGAACGGGAGCTCGGTGCGTCCCGGCGGCGGCGCCGCCCCGCCCGCCGCGCTGCCCCGGCCCCGCCGCCGCTCCTGGCCCCGCCGCGGCCCGGCGGTCCCTCCGAGGGGACGGGGGCGCTCCCGCAGCGGCCGGAACCGGAAGGTAGTGGCGCCGCAGTGCTTGCTGGGAGATGTAGTTTGCTGCGCCGGAAGTGAGAGCCGCGACGGCGCCGGGCGGGGGAGGAATGCCCCTGGGTGAAGCCGGGGAGGTTTTTTCGACGCTTATTAACGGTTCCGCTACGGGTGAGGCGGCCTGGTTTGGAAAAAAAAATAAAAATCATTTTTAAAAAGTGTTTTCCCAGTGCACTGTGGGAATCGCAGTCTCTCCCTCCGCCCCTTCCCCTGCGGGTCCCCTCCCGGTGCATGCTGGGAGCTGTAGTCCGGGCCGCCGGAGCGGTGCCGCCGGTCCCGGGGAGCGCTCGGGCGGCGGGCTGCCCCGGGGAGCGCTGGGGGGGCCGGCGGAGCCCGCCCTCCGGCCGGCGGGACGCGGCGCTCGCCCTTCCGCCGTTAGAGGGGGACCGCGAGCTGCCCGCGCCGCCGCGGCGGCGCATCCCGGTACACTCCCCGGGGACGGGAAGAAGCTAAAGCTGCCGTCGGGATCGTACCGAGCGGGACAGTCCCACGGCGGCGAAAGAGCATCGTCTGACAGCCGAGCAGGCGGTGGGCGGCTGTACCCGGACCGGGTCTGTCGGTCCTGGGCCTGTGTGCCCGCCACGGCCCGGCCGGTGCCGTTATCTGCCCGTCTCCCAGCCCTTTCCCGTTCCCGTGGGTGCTGCAGGATGTGCAGGTTCATTTCCCGGGGAACAAGTGATATTTAAGGCTAATCCATAGTAAAACGCTGGTCACAGGCGTTCTACACACACACTTTGACTGGTTTTCCATGCCCCATTGCCTGCAGCATGACAAGCAATGGGGCGTTTTGGTGTTAAATACACGGTTAAAGGGAGCTGAAAATGAAAAAAAGGCGCTGCAGCTATAGCTGCTCGGGTGTTATGTATTAAATGGAGCTGTACTTGCCGAGAGAATACGAGGAATATGTCATCGTTTCATCTCGGAGAGCGAGCGCTGCAATATTCACGTTACGCACTCAGTCTGGAGTTGGCTGAATGGCAGCTAAAGCTCTCTGGAAGAAATAAATCCAGACAGAATTAGCAGACCCAGAGACAATAAAGGCAATAAAGTGTTATGTGAGAAGGAGCTGAGAGCTCCACAGAGCCAAAATTCGATCTGTCAAAAAGCAGATTTAGTTCTGGGTTGTCAAAAGCAGTAGGTGTTGCCAAAGCCCCGACCCGGGAGTGCGTCTCTGGGGGTCTGAACACTTATGTCGTGCTGTGCCAGCAACTCCCGGGGGTCAAACAGGAGTTTTTCCAGTTTTCCAAGATGCGAAGGAATCCCATCCCTTTCTGCAACCACTGCTGGTGTGCTGGGCTCACATACCAGCTCTCGGAGCCCACGAGAGGGAGCAAATTCCCCCTCAGCAAATTCCCTGCCAGCAGCAGCTCCTTTTGGCGACAGCCTGGGTGACTTTCCCCCTCCACCAGTGTGGCCCTGGAGCCGTGAGGCTCTGCCGGAGCTGGCACAGGGGCAAGGCGCAGGTCCTGGGGCCAGCAGTGGGGTAACCCCAGGTCCTGCCCTTGCGAAGGACCAAGCTGGGAGCCCAGGCTCCAGCCAGCCTCTGCTCGAGGCCAAGCCCCAGCAGCCCAACACGTCCTGGCCACCAACAGTGTGGGCCAAGGTGCTGGCGCGGTCCTGGATGCCCTGCCCAGGGAGAACGTCTCTTTTCTTCTGTTTACCAGCGTTATTTGCTCCCTGCAACTTTTCCTGCTTCACGGGAGGGAGCTGAAAGTCTGGATGGCGACTCGGGAAGGCGACTCTCGGTGACCCCGGCAGCCACTCTCTCTGTGGGGGAGAGCAATGACAACGTTTTGCTGGGAGATATTTTAAAACAGCAAAGAAACATCGGGTGATTTCACGGCAGGCTAAATTCAGTTGTGAGCTCCTAGTGTGGGGAGGATGCGTGGATGTTACACAGCCATAAAGGGGGCTCTTAGCAGTCGCTACTGCAAGTAGAAGCAATATTTGGAGATGAATCTGGAGCTGGGGCAGAAAAAAAAAAGGCGATTTCTGCCTTCTGGCCATATCTTGCATCAGAACAGTGCTTGCCTAACACAAGTGGAATACTTTATTTTCATGCTTTGAATGCAGCTCCTGTGTGCTTGATAAAATGTACCCATAAAATTGCAAATACAAGGCAATTTGACTACTGATGGCTAATGCATCATAACAGCTAAGGAAATGCGAGCATTTAAAACCACCCCATTTAAACGTCGGGCATTACCTCCGTTACTTGCACTATAGCAGAATAAATAAACAATATGTGGGTATTATGTTAATATTGGCCGAAGCCAAAAGAATGAGTGCACAATGTGTTACTTGCTTTTGATGACTGATCCGTTATGGCCTGAGACCAATGTGTGAATGAGAAAAGGGGGAAATCAACAGCTCTTTTGCTTTGAGAAACGGCTCCTTTTGTTTTACCTCTGCGGGTGAATTATTTTCGGTGATGGCATCCAGCAGCAGGAACCTCCTGCGTTACTGAGAGCGATACAAGTCCCAGGGAAGACAGTTGCAAAACTCGGTTGATTTGATGGTTGCAGGTGTTGGCCTGGAGGCTACTCCTCGTTATGCAGGGGGAAAGCAGACCAGGGGAGAGGGGACAGAACCCACCCGCAGTCAAACACCCCATTTTAGGGCTCACTGTGTACTTGGGGAGCAGAGTACCAGTAGTGTTGACTCCTGCAGGAACCAGAGTGTGGGAGCAGGTGCTGCTGCCTAGGCGCTCCTTTGGTGCAAATTGGAGCAGTTTTGGGACTGCTTTAACACCTGCGAGTTGTCTGTGGCACTTTAGGGAGGACTCAGGTCCGAGGACTCTCTGGTACGCACAGGGCACTGACTGTGCCTCTCCTGGCCTGATTTCTTCTGCTGCAAGGACTCCAAGGAGCTTGTTCCAGACCATCCAGTGCTGGAGGAGTGGGGACATCCAGCTCAGGGAAATCCGCACCAGCAAACCCCTAATCTCTTTTAAATTGTCTGAGAGTGGGAGGAATAAAAGAGAGTGAAAATTACACCACCCCCCTTCAGCTTTTCCTGGGCAAACTCAGAATTTATTGAGACAACTCCTGTGGGATGCTACATCATGTCATCCAAGACTTGCGTATTGACTCTCTTTTCCTGCTGCTGCTGAGTGAAGAAATATGATAGCAGGAGGGATAATGAAGCAGACATGTTTTCTTCAAATCAAACCCATTCTCTCTTAAGATGGGATAAAAGGGTAAAGAACTTTCCCTTCACGATATTTTTCTCAGTAATGTGTTTTGACAATTTAATTTAGAAGTCATAGAGTAGCGAAGACAAAGTCACCCGGTGGGTGGACATCGGAGAGTTCACTTGCCTTTGTGATGAATTGGTGATAGCGCAGAGATGACAAAACAACACAGGGGGACAAGAAGGAGGCTGGCAGCACTGTCGGCAGCATGCACAGGATAAATTGAACGCTACACTTCATCCAGGATCTTCAATAGTCCCAGGCATCCCGATGTAATTTATGAATTGCAATTAGCATTTTATTAGGCTCATGCTCGAGCCGCGTACGTATCGCTTGGGTTCAGGTTTTGCTAGAGTTGCAGAGAAAAGTTTTCGTTAAGTTTAAAGTACCTATTTATTTAAATTAAAGCAATAAATATCCCCAAGAGGTTGTTTTCCTGTTTTTAAGCTGCAGAGGTTGAGAGCGTGGATTTCCTGCAGAGGTTTCTTGGGGCGCTGGCTCACATTGCTGTCCTTGCCTGGGCTCCAGCAGCACACATGCATCCTGCTTGTGTTTGACAGCCAGTCCCAGAGATCCAGTGCAGGATCACCAGGAAAGCAGCCAAGGGAAGCACCAGGATCTGTCTGCACCCAACAGCCCCAATACGGGATCTTGGCTGCGTTCATCACCGCCAGCACTGAGCCGTGCCGCAGAGGAGCCATCGGTCTCTGAGCCGTCTCCATGTGTGGCTGCTGAGCCCTGTGGGAGTCCCGTCCTGATGCTTCGAGGCTGATGGGTCCCAGATTTATTTCTCTTTTTCTGAAACATGGAAACTTCTGTCTCTTGCCCCTTAGCAACCTCCCCAGGCAGATGGAGAAGGAGCAAGCACTTCTCCTGCTCCCCTCTCCAACCCCTTCCCTGCAAACAGAGGATCATCTTAAAAAAAACTTTATAAAAAGAATGTTATAAGTTGAAATTGAAAACTTGTGGGCGGTATTGGTCCGGCTGTAATTGCTGGGGCTGGTTCAGGACCCGCAGCACCCCAGGGGCCATGGTCGGGCAGGAGGGTGCCCAGCCAGGGCTCCCCGCTGCAGCACCCCACGACATCTCTGCCCCGTCCAGTTTCACCTGCAGTGGCTGTGCTGGTACCCCAGTGCGGAGACAGGCAGATCTGTTGTACAATTTAACTCTGGAATCACTCTGAAAGGCCCCTGACTGTGCTCCAAACGACTCTGCAGGTTGTTATAAATATACACAGCTTTTTGTGGGGATATTCATGAAATTCTATCACCGCTTATCCTGGCTGGTAATGGCCTTGTTTATGTATGGGCTCTATACCTGGCTTTGCAGCCTCTCCAAACACAATTCTATTACCGTGTTTAACTGCTCTATCAGTGTAGTACTTAGCGCTCTCTGCTTTCCAGCACAGCTCCTTAATGGCCAGGGAAGGTATTAGGCACTGCGGTTGGTGAGTATTCAAAAGAAAAGTTCAAATCTCACGATGTCTTTATTTTAAAATTCATGGAATTTCTAAGTACCAACTTCTAAGCCATGACCAAATAGTAATTTCTTTCTTAAACAGCCTTTTATTTTCCCCTCTTTCCCTCCACCAGGTAACTTGCTCTCACTAGCCTTGTGGGACCCGCAGCCCTCTGGACACCAGCCGGTCCTGCCTGTCCCACCGCAGGGTCCCCCCCCCACCCTCCGGGACCCCACAATCTCTTTTCTCCCCCAGGAGCAGCTGCAGCACGGTTCTGCCCACATGGACCAGGGGGACATGGGGGGGTGGGGGTATCGCTTTGGGGGTTTGCAGGCAGCGTGGGGCAGGGGACCCCCGTGCTCTCCCCAAGGAGCACCAGGATGGGCAGCAGCCAGGGGAGCAGAGACAAGGGGGAAAAGAGAATTAGAAATCAGGGAGGTATCTAAAAGGATGCAGCAGTACTTGCGTGGCAAGGGTGTCAGAATCGGACCACTGGTGGTGCTGGGGGTGGCAGTGGTGGAAATCATCCCTCGAGTCCTTCCTCATAATCAGCATTTTGTGTTTCGGCTCCGCATGGATCCAGTTCACAGATTTCTTTCCTAAAAGGAGAAGAAAACCATTTCAACTTTATATTTAAAGTCTCACTTCCCACGCACGCCGGCAGAGAACGATGAATCCCCACATCCGCCCGCCGCTACCTTGTCCATCAGGTGCCGTTTTACCCGCGACCATCACCGCTGCGTCTGGGTGGCAGGAGGCAGCGGGGAGGATTCACCCCTTCTTTCCAGCTGATCGAGAGCATTTTCTAGTTTCCTCGTACGTTTTGGCAGAATGTCACGATTTAATTGTTGGAAACAAGAGCAGGAAATATTAGCAGCACCGGCACAATAGGATTTTAATTTAGCTTCGGGATAGAAATGGGGCTCTAGCAGAGCGCCAGGCTCCAGGATTGCCTGCGAGTACGAGGAGCCTGGAGTTTGCTAATAGTGTGCACAACTGGGGTAATTCTGTAGGGACGCGAGGGACTTAATTGGGCTCATGCTTAAACATCCTCGTAATGCGCGGCACACTGCGTGCTCGGAGCATTATTATTAAACAGCCCATTTCACTTTTTAATGATCATCTTGGATCACCGTAACAGTGATCAGCAAATAATCCTGGACAAATAAACATCTGTCTTCAGTGTTTCCATAGCCAGGGCTGCTGCCAGGCTCCCAGCCCGGCCGAGGCGGGGGACAGCTGTGCCCCCAGCCCCACGGGAGCCCCATGTGCCCCTTCCACATGGCACCCTTCACCGGACGGGGGGGGCCCAAGGTCGGGCTTAGTCCTCGGCACCAGGTACCCCTTGGGACATCGACGTCTGCCCCAAAGGCTGCCAGGCTGCGCGCGCAGGAGGTGTGCCACCGCCCGCCTTGACATTGAGGTAAAATATGGGGCATCACTAAATTATTCAGTTGGTGAGAGGGGCTCTCAGGCTGGTGTGTTGCTCTTCTGCAGTGTAATTAATAGTCTTTAGATTAAATATGAAATCATTCCTAGTCATTAATAATTTAGCCGCAGCGTGGCGATCTTTAGAGAGCAGCAGCACTTCATATTCTTCTCAAGTACGTTGCCTGAAACGCTTTGGGGGAAGCCGGCCGCCCTTTCATCCATCTCAATTACAACCGCCGGCTGCTCGTTTCCTTCTTGAACGTTGTTTTGCGAAGGTGTAAAACTCTTCTGCTCCCACTTTTCCTAAGTCGGTGCTTAACAGCATCAGCGTGTCCTGGAACCGGAGGGCCGGAGCTCCACAGCGACGGCGATCTGCCGTGGGGCGGCGGTGCGGACTCCAGCGCTTCCCAGGGGGTCCGTGCTCGTGCCCTGGCAGGTGCCATAAGAGTTTCTGGGTTGGATTTAGCCCGAACGCAGCTTCCACCATCCCCACCGTGGGACAGAGCAGCTGTGGCCCCGACAGGGGTCCGAGTGCGCCGCGGGTTCTCGCCGGCGTTGCAGGGGGAGGTGGAGGGATGGGGACGAGCTCCCCGTGGCTGCGGTGCCTGCGCTGCCACCCGGCCCCGGCTTTTGCCACCGTGCTGGTGACCTCTGCCACGGCCGACCTGCCAGCACCAGTCCCAGCTCCGCAGCACAATAATCTGGTCCCTATAACTTTTGGAAAACAGGAGCTGACCCATCTCTCCTCCATCTCTCCCAGCCCCCAGGCCCCACCGCCGTGCTTTTTATGGACAGGATGGAGACGACGGTTTTTGCTAATGCTGACAACTCCCATAATTTAGCTTTACGCCAGCACTAAAACTGGAGAAAAAATTCATGTCCTGGGACATCTGTGACACAGTTGTGGCTGACAGCAGATTTATGTGCAGCCCCAGTGGCTCCCAGCAAGGAAAACACCCCGGCACACATGGAGCGGTGTGACAGCTCCGCTCCTCTGCCCCGAACTGGCTCCGGCCCTTCTCGGGAAAACACATGGAATCAGTCGTCCCACTGCAGATCCTCGTGCAGATCCTTCCCCACGGGGACAAACCCCTGCTTTGCCTTTGCCCAGCGTAATCTATGGGAAATGAGGGGGGGGTGCCCATCCATACCCCCTCTGCAACGCTGGTGGGATCAGACAGGGGTGCATGGCTGCAAGGATGCCCTGGAGAAAGCAGGGATGCTCAAAAGGAGGAAAAAGCAGCGGTGTGGGCAGAAGCCCACCTAAATCCACCCCCAGCCAGGCTCCTGCTCCCTGACACGCGATGGCAGCTGGGCTGCAAAAGGCCACCCATCGCAGGAGGAACATTTTGGAACCCCGGGGTGCTGGGCTGGGGCTGTGCCAGCTGCCGGCAGCGGCCCTGGAGGGACCCTGCCCTTCGCCCAGCGTCGTAATTCCCAGTTCCAAACAGCAAACAAATGTTAGACAGCTGCTGCAGCCAAATTTGCAATCAAAGCCGAGTCCCCGGGGGTGCCCGCAGCGGCAGGGGCAAGGAGGGGGCGAAGTAGCAGGATGAGCCCGACCCCAGGGTGGGCATGGAGACGCAGCGCTGGGCTCTGTGGGGTGAAGGCGACGGCTCCAGGGGTCCCGGTGAGTCCCACGGCCCTGGCAAACGTGGGTGTGAAATGTCACGTCTCCCGAGGAGCCCTAAATAACCGCGTGGCTGCTGTAACCTTTTGGAGCCCCCCCCGATCCTGCCTGAGCTGTTACAATAGGATAAACTTGTTTGCACACCTGGCTGGGTTTTAAATAGGTTTAATTCCTTTGTGCCTCTCCGCAGCTTCCTCCGATGACTAAACGGCTCGTCAGCTGGCGAAGGCAGAACGCTGACGGCTTCATCCTGCCCCCGCACCGCCGGGTGCCCCCCGGCAGCATCCCTGGGGACGGCTGTGCCGCGGGGAGCCCGGCGCTGCTTGGGCACGAGGGGCTTGGCCAAAAGTGAGGTGCTGGCCCCAAAGTGCCACTTTCTGTTGGGTGGGAGGATGAGGGTCACGGGGGCAAAGGGGCAGCGAGAAGTTTAGGGTGTCAGACAGCCTCTCATGGACCCTGCAGCATCGGGCACCCTCCCAGGAGGGGCTGGTGCCCAAACGCCCTGGTGGTCCCTCTGCCCAACTACAGGACCCCCCACATCCTACAGGGAGAGCAGCTGGGGCGATGGGCAAAGGCACCGACCTGGTGCTGGCAGCGAGGGGGTGATGCTGGGGCTGAATCCATCCCCACAGCACCCCAAAGGTGCTGGTGTCCCCCCGCTGCTGACTGGGGCGCGAAGGGGGCTGGGGGAGCCAGGGCTGGGGAGGCCCCGGCATCCTCCCCGCCGGCGCTGGCCCGTGGTACCCGAGCCCTGATTCCTGATTAAATCCAACCCAGCCCCAGGCAGGATTGCAGAGCGGATTACCCAGACCTCTTTCGTTTTGGGGACCGAGTTAGCGCCCGCCCTTCTGCCCAGTACAGCAGGATATAAAAATAGGACCGTAAGGGAACATATTAATGAATATGGAAACCTTCTTTTCTGGTATTGCGCACTCATAAATGAATCCACTTTATAGAGCCATAGCAGAGAGGAAATGACTATTCGGAGCCTGATTTATCTGCTCAAATGCTTTGTAGTACTTCAGATTAATAAAAATATTTAATAAAGAATCAAGATGGTTTATCTGTAATGCAAAGAGAATCACATCCCCTGTATTTTTATTACTGAAAAATTGGAAGCGGGAAGAAATAATGATATAAGCTACTGTATAAATGACAAAAATACCCATTCTAGTTATATGCATTGCTGTACAATCTTTTTCTATCCTATAAACATAATATATTCTTATGCCTATTTCAACTGATTCAGTAGTCATATGCTGCATTGTGCAGTTTAATACCATCCCGTCCTCAACAGCTCTGGCAAGTGATTAAATAAGAAATAAATTTTGCTGTCATTGCATTTAAAATCAAATCAAGGATCATTTGTTACCCCAAACGAACCAGTTATCCTTCTCTGCTCGTAAGTAGGCTGCTGTTTGCTGAAGCATTTAGAAATGTATATATAGTAAACTCTTTGCATAATGGCTTGTACTGTAATATGATCTTTATGAGCCTGCCGCTCCGGAGACACTCGGAGGAACCAATAAACAGTGCATTGCTTTTTTAATTTAAAGTTATAGGTATGAGACATTTCATCCTCTCCTTACACTCATCTGAGCCTCGCTGGCCGTGCCGTGGCACTGGGGCCAAAACTGCACTTCCCACCAGTGCCCCCGGACCCAGCACGGCCACGGCACCGCGTGGCATCACCGCAGTAACCTGCCCGGTTGCGGCACGTACCAGCCGTGCCCGCGCAGCCCTGCCCGACCTCTTGAGCATTGGGGGTCCCTGGCACCGCTGACCCTTCCAGACCCCCACCGTCCACCTGGGAATCCACCCAGGAGGGAGAGACAAACTGTCCCATTCACCAAGTACATTAAATTTAATGTGCCCGCCTCGTTAATGGCCCCTCGCGTTGTAATGTGTAATATCAACTTACAAATTAATTGCAATACCTTCTTTAACTGCAGCTGAAATGAAACCTTGCTAATAACCGTAATTTTGAAGTCCATTCTTGCTAGGAGATTGTGTCTGACCGAATTTCTTTTGTTGGCTCATTATTTTAATGCCCCTCCTCCCCCCGAGAGGTGCCAGTTTTCGACCACCTACACGTTGCTGGGATTTACTGGAGAGCAGCTGCTATTTCTTATGGGCCTCCTCGCCGACGGATGAGCCCACGAACCCTCGATGAACAATCTGCCTCGTGCTCCAGGTGTGACAAAGAGCCTGTGATGGGAACCTCTTTGCTTAGAAAGAACAAAAATAAAGAATTTTCAGTAAAAAAACGACCATGGTAAGAAAAAGGAGGTTGCCCGGGGTGCCCCACGCAAGGTCGGGCATCGCCGCTGGCTCCCGGCCCCTCGCTGTCAGCCCTGTGCCTGCCCCAGACCCTGCCAAATCCAGTGGGTAAATTATTTGTTGCAAATTATTTGCTCAGCTTTAATTATCAAGTTTTGGCACCCATTAGTTAAACCAGTTAATTTTATTACAGAGAAAACAACAAATCACAAGGCTGACAATAATGAGGATGAACAGGCATTTAATTATCCTTGTTCTAGACAGAACAATTATTAATTTTAAATTGCAAAAACTCATTTGAAAAGTTTGGAGTCTGGAGAATTATCGCGGGCAGCGTAATATTGCTGCGGGAGATCTACGGTCAGCTCTTTCATTAATACCAGTAAATCAGGGAAATCGATTCCTCCACCAGCCTCTTCCTCCCCCTTGTAAAATGCAGGAATAAAGCAAATAAACTTTGGTGCTGGGGTGCTTTGCTAAAAGTGGTCTGGTGGCCCCAGAACAAGGCTGGGCTAGAGTCCCTCTCCCAACCGCCACGCTTGCGCCGGACCCGGAGACGTGCGCAGCCCCTCTCTGCCACGGCGTTTTATCCTAAATCAGGGAAGGGACCCCCCCTGGCAGGGTGGCCGGCGGCGGCTGGGCCATCCACCCTCAACAGGCACCTATGGGTGCCCTTTAGGGTAAGCACTGGCCCCCTGCTGCAAAAATCACTGCTCACCCTGAGCACGATGTCCCCAGGTGAGGATGAGGACGGTGCAATGTCCCTAGGTATGATGCCCCAGGTGAGGATGAGGAAGGTGCAATGTACCCAGACAGGACAGGAGCAGAGGGGTGGCAGTTGTACTCACCAGGGCACAGCGTGGAGGTTCCCCATGACTTTGGGACACCACAGTTCCCTTCGCAGGGTCCCTCCGGCACCACAACCACCTGGAGCAGCCCAGCGTTGAGGCAACCTATAGGCAAAAGGGAATAAAAAAAGAAAACACAACAAAAAAGAAGTTGGGAAAAAGAACCTGAAGCTCGAAGAAACAAATGAAATCTCATCATTTATCCCCAGTGGTCAGTGGCACAGATAACATTTTTCAAAGTGTAATTGCAGTCAATTGTACTTTCCCCCCAGTGCCCGTCAGCTCATCTGAGCTGGCGTGATAAATGTTAGCTTTTAAGCAAGAATGGATTGATTATTAATAGCTTAGATACCAGTTACAGGAACTGCAATAAAACTAGATTTTAATTTCCCTCTCTATTAAGGAATCTCATGTTTCATTCAACATAGAGAGAAAATAAGGGGGTTTGCAAAGGTATTAGATTTACTGCCACGAGAAAAGACCATTGATGCACCCAATGCCGGGTTATGGTTGATGGGCTTCTCAACAGACAGTGGCGTGGTGGGTCACCAAGGTTACCTTCAAAACCACGAGGTGTTCAGGGGAGCAGTCCCCTCCCGTGCCAGGGAGGGGGGGACGCAGCACCCCGGGGTGCCCTGGGCCCATCACCTCTCCCAGCCCGGGCAGCGATTGGGGTCCCGGAGGGTTTCCGCAGCTCCGGTGCCTTTGGTGGCAGCAGAGCCCGGCGCCGGCTCCTGGTCTGCTCCAAGCTCCCTCCCGTGTGCTCCTGCTCGCCGATAAAACAAAAATCCCTGCAGAAAATCACTTAATCAGGGTAGGGATGTTTCGGCTGTGATTTGTGTCTAAATCAGGAGAAAAAGCATAAAAGCTGCCTTGACTGAAGAACATAGTTGTGCATTTTAATCTCTTATAACTTACTTTTATGATGTAATTCTGAATTATGTTATTGCATTTGTATTTAGAGAGCACAACAGATGGTGCATGCAGTAACACTTTAAATTAGGGTTTCCCAAATACACATTAAATTTAGATTTAATAAGACAGTTATCACATGGGAATTAAATACCAATTGATTATTTATAAAATACCACAGCTCAGCAAAGCGTGCGACTCAGCCGTCTTTCCACACCGCAGCTGCCGCAGGGCACGCGCACCTTTCGGGAGCGACTGGGGGTCCTGGCCTGGCTCCTGCCGGGCGCCAACGGCCACCAGCCTCCCCGGCTCCTTGCCACCTCGTCCACCTCCTTGGCACCTCTTTTGGCAGCGCAGGGCAGACACAAAGGGAGAGACACTGCCATCCTCCCCCCAGCCAGCCCGGCATCCCAAGCGACACCCAAATCGGTGACTCCTGGTCCGGCAGCTGGAGGGGGACCGTGGCTCTGCCAATGGCCACTTCAGACCAGCATCACTCCATGCCACATAAAATCACGCCCCCCGAAGGCACCCGCAGCCACAGAGACCCCTGCACGTCCCCTTCGCTGGGCACAGCGCTGCCCATCGCACATCACTTTTGGGCAGGGAGGTGACACGAACGGGCTCGTCCCCTGTGAGGGGTCCAGGTGTCACGGGGGTCCCTGGGGACACGGGGCAGCGGTGCCTGAGGGTGCCCCGGCGCAGGGACCCAGCCCTGGCTCCGTACTGGGCACCGATCACAGCTCAGTCACTGCCTGAGCGGCTCCGTTCCATGAAAACATTTAAGATCCGCTGCTGCCACTGATTTATTTTTTTTTTATTATTGTTATTATTCAGAACCACAATATGCTGCTCATATACTCTGGGTAATTTACTTTTCTAATCAAATTGATTTCCATTCAAATGAATTCTCTTGTCCATCTCTATTCCAGTAATGTTATTTTAAGCAGAAGCTGTGTCTTGGTACAAATGTATAATCAAAGGGGTAGATGCAGAGGGCATCGTGGTGCTTTACGGTGAATCAAATAGAAGAGAAATTATAGAAGCTTTTAGGTGCAATAATTTATGTGTCATAACTCCTGGTTGGGCCAAGCGGGTGAGATTACATCCCCCTCCTGGATTTATCCGTCGTCTTGGTGTGTGGCTCGGCATGCCTTCCTTTTTTTTCCCTTTTTGTCCTTGCATTGAATCAGACTGATCTAATTCCTCTCCCAGAGAGAGCAGAGCCTCGTGGGGGGACAGTCTGGGCAAGGGCTGCCGGCCCCCGGGACCCTGCCGCCCAGCGTGGCACGGACCGCACCCCAGCACGGAGGCTGCGGGGCGCTGCCCTGGTGCCAATGCCTCTGTCCTGGCACAGACAGCGCCAGCGGGGGCCGAGAACCAACGCATCCCACAACGCATCCCCCGTTAGCTGCACCTGAATTACCTGCACGCCGGTGGCGGCTTTCCTGCACGATCACGTTAATTGCCGCCGCGCCGCTGCGGCTGTCGCCGTCCTGGCATGACCCCGAGGACGTGGCCGGCCACCACGTTCACGCTCCAACCCATCCCTGCCACCCGCTCCCCATCCCCACGCCGCACCTGGGGCGTTACCATCACTATTTTTACCATTACTCTTCAGCTCCCCGACGCTCCCACTCCACAGCCCTGCCCGCCGCCCTGCGTGCCGGGGCTGATTTACGTGCCGGTGGCAACCTTAACTCAGCGCCGGCGCGCCCAAGGCAGCGCCGCAGAGCGAGGCGGGCACGGCGGCGCGCGGCGGGAGCGATGCAGTTCCTACCCTTCACCCTTTATTTGTATTTCGTGTCCTGCACCATCTATCTCAGCCATCGGCGGTGCCGGAGCGCGGCTCCGCAGTCCGTTAGAAACGGGCTCGGTGCAGAAGACGCGTATAAATCAGCGGAGCTGCGGAGCGCTCGGCAGCCGCTGGTGCGGGGAGCGCTCGCGGCCGTGATTTATAGCAGCTGCTCCACGGGCCTCTCGGGTGTAAATCTCGCACTTCATTCACACACACGGAGTCAGGGAGCGGGAGCGGCAGCACCCCCAGCACCCGTGGGTGCGCACCCTCCCTGCTGTCCCACTCCGCGCCACCTTCCCTTTCCCACCGTCAGGGAAAGGGAGGTGAGCCGGGATGGATCCCGCCGTACCTCGGGTCTTGGCTCCGGCCAGCTCCAGCTCTTGCTCTTTCCTCTTTCCCACGAGGCTGAGAGCAGCAACGGTGCTGGACTCCTGCAGGACCTCAGTGCTGGAGGAGAAGCGCGGTGCTGGGATACCGCAGCACCCGGCATCTGTTGTCCACCCACCAGCATTCCCCAGCTGTAAAGGCAATGGCCAACCACTGTCTGCAACGTCCAACATTGTCTGCAATGGCCACCACCTTCTGCAATGGCCAACGCTGTCTGCAATGGCCACCACCTTCTGCAATGGCCAACGCTGTCTGCAATGGCCAACACCTTCTGCAATGGCCACCACCGTCTGCAATGGCCACCACCTTCTGCAATGGCCAACGCTGTCTGCAATGGCCACCACCTTCTGCAATGGCCAACGCTGTCTGCAATGGCCAACACCTTCTGCAATGGCCACCACCGTCTGCAATGGCCAACGCCTTCTGCAATGGCCACCACCTTCTGCAATGGCCAACACCGTCTGCAACTGCCACCACCTTCTGCAATGGCCAACATCAACCACAATGGTCAATACCTTCTACAATGGCTTTTTCAACGGCCAACACAGGTACACCCACCCGGGGTCATCCCATTCCCTGACCCTTCAGGATGCGGTCCTGGCCAGCTGCCTTCCAGACCCTCCTGCTTTCCCCTGTCTACAAGTCACATTTTGGGGCCCCTCCAGGCACCCAGGAGCAAGTTCCTGGCTCTTTTGGGCCGTGTTCGGTTGCAGCCGGGCGGCCTCACCTCCTCCACCGCAGCGGGTGATGAGCTCCCCTTCGCCCTCCGGATGTGGTACGTCATCAGGAGTCAGTGTGGAGTGACGCTGGCAAAGATAATCTATAAAAAATCAGAAAGCAGCCTAAATCTGCAGCCCAGTGGGGACTTCAGCAAGCAGAACAGCTTTCACTCAATTTGGGCTTTTTTTTCCTGGAGGAGAGAGCTGCTGGGCACTGCCAAGGACCTGTCTCTGCTTCCCCCTGGCCATGCAGCGCAGTGTGGTGTCCCTGCTGCCCCGGGCTGGTGGTCCCCAAGCCCAGTGTCTCCCCAGCTGTGTCCCTGGGAGCCCATAGTGGGGGACAACGCCCAACCAGGGCAGCCCTGAAACACTCGAGGGTCAAAAACCCAACGTGAAGAGCCAAGTTCAGAGCGTTTGAGTGGGTGCAGCGCTCCAGCATCTCTCCCTCCGGAGCAGATCCCAAGCAAAGACAGCCAGGTCGGGCCTTTAACACCCGGAGCTGCCTCCTGGGAATCAGCCGGGATCCAACACAGCGTCACAAATGGCTTTATCATTTTCTAATGCCCTCGGGGAAGGGCACCCCATGGGTGCCCCCTGCACCCCGCAGCTCAGCCTCCTCCATCTCCAGGCGCTGCCAAAATCGCAGCCCCACGCCGGGCAGAGGAGACCTGCAACAATAGCAATAAAAAGAATAACTTTAAGACAAAGAGGAAACCTTTCTCCATCCATCCCGAGTTTGCTCCACCAGTTTCCCGGCGCGCCGTGCCGGCCCCCGGGCTGCCGCAGTGCGAGGCACGGCATGGCGTGGTCCTGGCCCCGGCCTCCCCCCCCCCCCCGCACACTTTTCCCCCTGCACATTTCTACAGCAACGTCGTTTACTTGGTTAAATAACTCATTTATCTTTTTATACTCTCTGCAGATCATAATACACCCACTGTGACAATACCGCACACCAAAGACCTAATTTTAGAAATGGTGTTTATAAGTAATCAGTTTGAAATATTGGAGCGGTCGTATGATGGTTTTTTTTTTCTGAAATACTGACGTTTGCAAGAAAGCTGCTCATAAGGAAAATTCTGATTATAACAACTCATTTAGAATAAATCAGTTTGAAATGGTTTATATAACACGGCGGTATGCGCCGTACACGAGCATCCAAGTTTCTGTGTTTTTCCTTTCAGTAAGATGAGATTAAATGAAACCCCAAATGCAAGTGGTTTTGGGCTTTTTTTTTTTTTTTTTTGCTAAGCAGAGGAAATGCAGCTTCTCAGCAATTTTATGGCCAATTGGGTTGGGAAAAAAAAAAAAAGACAGAAAAAAATTACGGAGAGTAGAATTACCACCCTTGCAGCCCACCCTGCTCCTGCTCCCCCCGACACCCCCAGCCCTCCCTGGGGACCCTTTTCCAGTTTGGGGGGTCCCCACACCACCCACCCTGCAAGGGCGTCTCAGGCTCTTGGGCTTTGCTGGGGGCTTTGCATCCCTTTTCTCCCCTCCCCATCCCAAAGACAATGTCAAACCCCACAACTCCATCCTTGGGGGTGCCCGGGGCAGGGCTCGGACCCCTGGCGCTCTCCTACGGCCTCACCGCCAGAGCATCTTCCCCACCCAGGCTGGTACCTCGCTCCCCGCCAGCTGCACACACTGCATCTCGCCGAGCATCCTCATCCCGCGCTGGGGCCAGCCTCGGCCACCCGCTGCCCGAGGCGTGGCAAACTCATCACAGGTGTCGGTGGGCTGGGTGCTGACTCCCACCCTGGCAGCGGGGCTGCCCGGCTGGCGGAGCTGCCCCTGTAACAGTAATTTACCTGCCTGTGTTTCTGGAACTCAGTTAAGGTTTTCCCTGGATGAAGAGGCAGGGAGGGCTCAGCGGAGCGGGGAAGCGGCGGCTTCGGGCGATGCTGCATCCTCGGACCCCGGCCCCGCTCTGCAGCGAAGCGCCGGGCACCGGTTCGGGGGGGCTGTGAATTCAAGTTAAAAAAATACAAATAAATAAAGCAAGTGCGGGAGGGAGGGAGGGAGCGTGTGATGTGTCCAGGGAAAAATGATCCAAGCTGCCTGAGCCAACTGTGGTGAGGTGAGGGGAGAGCCCAGGGCACAGCAGGGAACACCCAAAACCCCAAAATTTGGGCAATACCATTCACTCGGCTGAGGTTGGGGTTTGTCCCGCACCCCGAGGTGGAGCCTGGGCCCCTGCAGCAGCACTGGGATGCGGAGCGCCCCTTCGGCACCCCCCAACCACCACTTCGGATTAACAGCATCCAGGATCCAGAAAGAAAGAAAAGCGAGGGAAGGAAAGCTTTTAATTGTAATTTACTTTATTATTTTGTAAATGTGAATTTTACAAAGCGTTTTACAATTAATGATCACATCGGGGTTTTGTTGGTTTGTTTTTTTTTTAAATGGATTTTTCATCATATGAAAACAGCTATGAGCACAGTTCCAACTCGGGGGGGGGGGGGTGTCTTAACCTTTTCTCTTTTTTTTTTTTTTAGTTACTGATATATCATGTCAGCCATGGCTACAAAATAACAGTCTTAACTATACAGAGTAAGAGCACATAAATACTAGTGAATAATGCACGATAAAAAAAAAAGGAAGCTAGCATCGTTCGTGGCTGAGACAGTTGAGGAACATAATTCAGTGGTACTGTGAGATTTCCTTACAGCACAGAAAGTATTTTTAACAGTCATGAATTACAGTACTACTTAATACCCTATGAAGACGCTTTAAAAACAACCTTGTACTTTAAGTCCTTTTTTTCCCAAACATTCTGTCCAAAGGATTAATGTTCTATTTGAATCAAGTGCCATCCAAATGTTCAAGTCAAAAATATTTATACATTTATACGCAGTTGTTCTTTCTTTCTTTATTTTATTTTATTTTATTTATTTATTTATTTTGTCTGCTAAAAATAGTATTGCAAGTTTTGGCTTTTTACCTTGACATAAAAATCACAATTTAGTGTGCAAAACGCTTAACAGTGGAAGAAACTCAATCGGAGGAGTCGAGGGGTTTCCAAAGTGAGTGCGTTAGAGGTCAGCCCCCCCCGGGGCGAGGGGGGCCGGGGTGCTCCCCGCTCGCTCTCCCCCCCTCCCCCCGAAGCTTGGGGCTCGCTCGCCGCCGGCGCGGCCAATCCCGACAGCGGGAACGCTCGGAACAGCGCGTGAAGCCCGGGGTGGCTGCGCCCTGGCGAGGCGGCCGTGGGGGTTTGGTGCTGGGGAGGTGGCCGGGGCCCCCCTCGGTCCCCCCAGCCGCCCTCCTCCGCTCGCTATTTCCAGAAAAACAAGTGATCCAAGCAAAATCCCGGGAAAAGGGCCGAGCAAGCCGCAGCCCTCCCTGTGCGACACCCCGGCTACGACGCTCAGCTCCCTCCAACGCCGGTTGAGCCGTGGGCAATTCCAGTTTTGGGGGGGGCTGGGTGGGGTGGAACCCCTGGCCCGTGGGAGGAGGGGAGCCGTGGTGCCCACCGCCCCTGGCTGGGCTCCCCGCACCGCCCCTGCACCCCTCCCCGCTCCCCCCGGGGGGAATTTCTAGGCTGAAACCACAGTTAGAAGAACTCAACCATCCAGGTGGCCGAACGGACCCCACTCCCCATCTCCTGCTCCAGCCCTCCTCCCCAGCCCTCTCCACCAGCATCACCACCGCCCAACTGGCGCGGGTGGGTGCCGAGCCCGTGGGATGCCGGGGGGGGCACCGCGAGCCGCGGCCGAAGCGGGAGGTGCGGGACGCCGCGACGCGGGAGCGCGGTGGGCCAGAAGGTCATGCAGCCCTTCGGCAAAGCGGGGGCTCCCAGGGTGGTGGTAATTAGCGCTAACGAGGAGGAGAGGGGCCGGCTCCTACACTATATGGCAGCTGCAGGTAACTCGTATGCTTACACTCCGTTGTCTTTAAAGGTGCTTGGTATAACTTTAGATATAGAATATACATGTAATATTGCTAATAGTCAAGCATAAGAATAAAGGTGCAGACATACCATAAATACTGATGCTTTGATTTTACACTATCAGACCTAGATGAATGCAGTTTCCTATTCACATTATAAAGCAGCCCCAAATTCTATAATTTAAAATAGTGTCGTAAACAAAGAGGAGGAAGGAGTCGGTTATGATCTGATCTTCTTAATCCGTTTTCCTTGGAAAAAATGATCAAAAAATTCTAAGGCACTCAGGAAAGCCGCATACAATCGATGGACTGCTCTGTTCTCACCTTACATTCAGTATTTTAAAGGGGTTACTTTTTTTTTTGTTTTGGTTTTTTGTGTTTTTTTTTTTTTTCTCGGAAGAATACAATCATTACCATATAACATTTTCAAACATATCATTAATCCTCCACACACAGGAAACATTAGTGCAAAATGCTTGCCCTCATCTACCAGATAAGGAAAAAAAACCCCAACGCCCTTCACATTTTAGAAGTTTGCCTTCCTAATAATAATAATTAATAAAACAAACAAACCCAAATCCAAAAAAAAAAAAAAAAAAGAGGAAAGAAAAAAAAAAAAGAAAGAAAAAACCCCAAAAATATACAGGAAGTTGTGCTAGGTATAAAAATATATATTTTCACTGTGCAACTTGACTCTCTTCAGACTCTGTCCTAAGCCATTCAAGTACTGCTGCTGCTGCCCCCCCGCTGGTCCCGCCGGCCGGGGCCGTCTCTCTGGGTGCGGTTTTGGTCCAGAATTCCCACCTACAGCCAACTGCAAACCCCGGCCAGAGGGCTCGGCCGGCTCCCCGAACCCCAGCAAGTGCCAAAAAGGAGGAGGAATCCTTTGCAATATCTTTAAAATATATATATAGAGCTATATATACGTGCACAGACACACACGGAAGGGACGACTTTCCATCTCTGATGCCCGGATCCGCTCCCAGCTCGCCTCGAACTTTCGGCAAACCCAAACATTTGGGGAGGTGATGGGGGATCGAGGGGGGTCCTCAGCCAAACCTGACATCCCCCCCCGAGCCCCGTCGACCCACCCAAGCTCCCCCAGCCACCGCTCCCGGGGGCACGGGGACACCCCCAGAGCCACGGACCCGGACCGCTCCATCTCCTCCGAGGAAGCAGCCCACCTCACGCTCAGCCCTGTGGTCCCATGTCTGTACCCCGGTGCGGGTCGGCACCGTCGGGCATCACCGCGCAGAAGGAGCCTCCTCCCGGGCAGCGAGAGCACGGGTTTTGTTCGCTGACGTGGGTAAAGTGCAAATAGAGCCCCCGGCCGCGCTCGTCCCCGCTCCCCGAAGCATCGCGTGCCCCCGCACCGGCTCACCGTGCCGCCACCTGCGCCGGCCCCCGGTCCGGCGCATCGCGGTCCACTCAAGCCGAGCCGTGCCAAAAACCGGAGAGCTGTGCCAAGACACGAGGCACAAACCACGTCGTCATTGATTTTTTTTTTTAACTCAGGGCAAGGAGCAGCGGGACGGGCCCAGCGCCGGGCAGCTTCGTTATCACGAGGCGAAAAATCTGCTTCAAGTATCGAAGAAAACAAAAACAAATGGCCAAAAGTTGGGTGATCCTCTGCCCCCTCCCCCTTTCCCAATGGAAACACAAAGAAGGACGAAAACCCTGAGCAAAGCGCCGGCTGGAGTCAGGAACTGAAGCGGGAAAGAAAAGAGGAGAGTGGCCACGGTGGCCACCAGAAGTGACTCCTGGTGCAACCTCACACTTGCCCGTTACGTCCCAAACTCGTTCACGAGCAAGCTGCAAACACCACGCAGGCAGGCTGCTCAGTAGCAGTAAAAATAACCATCAAAAAAGAAAAGAAAAAAGCCATACTGGGCTTTCACGCCACCGCCGCCGTCCCTCGGGCACAGCCTGGCCCCGGCGCCCCCGCGGGTGCCCGGGGCGAAGCTTCGGGAGTGGGGACGGGCAGCGCCTGTGCCCACAGCCCGGCGGGTCACGGGTTGGAAGGGCAGAGCGGGTGGCAGTGAGTTGGGGGGTGAGCTGGTACCCACTGCCCAGCCAGGCTCTGGGGGCACCTGCAGGTCCCGTGCCAGTGCCCGCCGCACCAAGCCAAGGCCAGCCGGGGCCACCAAAGCCGACGCGACCGGGGACATCAGCTTTCAACAGAAAATCCCAACAAATGACTCCCGCTGGGCTCCTCCCCAGGAGAGCCTCTCTGGAGGACAAGCAAGAGGCGAAACGCTTCCTCCTCCCCGAAACCTCTTCGCAGAAGGGCACAAAACTCATTTATTATTTTTTAATAACCTTTTTGCATCTAGTAGACTCTACGTTATTAACAAGCGAGAGCCCGGCTGGCGCGGGGCGGAGGGGAGGGGGCAGCGGGTGGCCCCAGGCGCGGGCGGCTGCCCCGTGCTCTGCCTCCGGTGCGGACGCTGCCGGGAGCTGACACTGAGAGCCCCCGGCTCTGTGCCCTTCGGAGCAGGATCAATGTGCTTTCCGTGCTCGGATTCCTCCCCAAAGCCCTTTGCAGGCTGAGCGGGGCTACTCCCCCTGCCACGAGCTGGCCCCCACACTCGGCCTGCCCGCCTGCACGCCCCGTTGCCCCAAAGACGGTGGGGCGCAGCGGGGCGACGCCAGCCCGTTCTCCGGAGAAGCGGGTGCCGTGAAGGTGCAAGCGAGAAGAAGCGAACAAAAAGGAGTCGCTGGGAGGGAGGGAGAGAGACAGAAACCAAACCCCGAACCCAGCCGTTCTGCGGAAAAAAAACCCGACAACAACCACGACGCCGGCCAGGGTCTCCACCTGCATCCCACGCGGTCCTCCCGACACGTGCAAGCCTGAACTCCTGCGGAACCATCCCAGCTCCGGGGAACCGGATAAAACTCCCCGAGACATCGGCACCGAGTCCCCACCAGCAGCTGGGCACCGCAGCACCCACGGCAAGGGGTCCCCTCCGACACCAGAAGCCCGTAACAATTTCCCCCACCCTGTCCCACTTGGCCAGAGCCCTTCTGCGAGACACACGTCGCCAGTCACAGCACCTGTTCCCTAACACACCTCGCTTTCCTGTTCAGTGACGGTAAAACTTTCTTTCGAGGACAAGGTTAACGATGGCTTTACTTCTGAGCTGAGTAATGGATGGGGTGGTGATGACGGGGTGGGGGGTGGTGGTGGTTGGGGGGGTGGCTAGCTTTTCTCCTCCCCTTCTTCAAATAAAATAAAACCTAAAAAAAAAGGAAAATTAAAAAAAAAAAAAAAAGGAAAAAGCTACAATCTTATAGACTAACCTCAGGAATATCAAAAAAGGAGCCCAATATTTTTTTTTTTAAGTAGGTCACCGCAGACCTAGTCGTTTACAGTATAACGAATGCGATTATTTCCTTCATAAATTTTAAATACAAGCAGAATAAAAATCACATTTTTTTCAGGCAACAGTAGCAGTTCAGTAGGTAAGTGGCTTGATCACATTTTTTTGTTTTGTATTAGTAATGCATGCAAGCAGCTTTAGTATTACAGATCCCTTATAGGTCACGAAACGTTTGCTCTCTTTATAAAGTCCCTCCGTAAGTACCATCTTGTCTTCTCACGGGAGTTTCGGGCCGGCTGGAGGAGCCCGAACCTTGTTCAAAAGGTTGCGGAGTGCTTTGGGTATCCGATGCCATGGCATCTGGGGCAGCTGCCTCCTGGATCACAGAGCCGGCCCCTTCGGCATCCTCGCTCTGCTCGAAGGACTGGTTGGATCCGTTGCTCAGCTCCACGTTCACCGTGTTAGTTCTCAAGGCTACGATAGTTCCCGAATCGCTCCTCCTTTCTGCATAGATTCGCTGCTCAAAGACCTGAGCAGTGTTGGGCTGGAATTCCGGATCCAGGGGGACACTGTTTGTGGTGGAGCCCATGACCGTGCGGTACATCTCCATCCCTTCCGGCAGCATGGACTTAATCTTCGGCAGCCAGCGCTTGCGGACCCGGCGGGCGTTGGTGCACATATCGGCTGCTATAACATTCATCTCGCTCTCCTTAAAGCTCGGGGCAAAATTCTGACAATACACTGCAAAGACAGGGATAGACAGAGCTGAGGATTCAGGGAAAGCAACACAAAGGCGGCTGCGTGATCACAGCCTCTGCCCGTCCTAGAGACCCGCCGCAGGGCTCAGCGTGGGCTGATGCCACCGAGCGGACCCTCACCCACGGGCCAGGGCTCTTGCAAGGAGAGACTTACAGACGAGGACTCCTCAGCCTGAGATAGACACAACCAAGAAGAAATAAAACCAGAAGGCATAACAATGCCAGGTGGCACAGGGAAGGGGGCTGGAGAAGGAGCCAGCGAGCCCCGGAGGTACCAGGCTCCTGCCTGCAGGACCCAGCCTCCAGCTGGGGCACAGCACCCGTGGCCGCAGCACGCTGGGATGGCCAAAATCAGAGATGGACACAGAAAAGGTCAACACGAACGCAGAAGCCCAGCGGCACCTCGCCTGCAGCCCTGCTCCTCCACGGGCACCAAGCACCTGGTGCCACGGAGCACCACCACCACACTGCCCCAGTGAGCCGTCACCAGCCACAACTGGTGCACGGGGTATTCCGGTGAAAAATTCAGGTTGTAAGAAGTTATCTTACGCCCTGGCACGGGACAGCGTGTCACAGGTGCCGTCACCGGGCAGCGATGCCTCTCCAGCCTCTGAAACTCTTTGCAAGGCTCAGCGAGAACCACGGCTGGCAGGGGCAGAGCCAGGGCACTCCGCAGAGAAGGTGCTAACGGGGCGGCTGTCTCGGGAGAGCACCATGCCCAGGCTGCGGGCAAGCACTGACAGCACAGTTCACTGATTCTGTCTTTACGTATCGAACATCTGCCACCTTATCCCTTTTCTCCGCACGCTGCAGATCTCAGAGGGTGGCTGGAAGGCCCCCGGAGTTCGGCAGCACAGCAACAATTAGGGAGAGGAAAGATTTATCTTCCGAATCTTTAACATGAGAAAAAAAAATTGCTCAGAGCTTCATTTTCCAGCGCAGTAATATTTACATAAAGATTTACTATCCAGAATCCAGTGAGGGTGAGAGAACACATCACTTTCCACCGCACATCAAGCCCCCAGTGAATGGGGCTTCGCTGCACTGACCCATTGGGGTTTCCTACAGCACCCCAGCCCTTGCTCACAGCTGGCACCTTTTGCCCTGCAGCACACTCCTCATGTTCCACGGTGACTGCAAGAGCCAAATATTTCACTATTTGTTCCTGGTGCCTGCCGTAAATCATTCAACTACCCCGACAGAGGAACAAAACTCTCCTTTTCTCGTACAAACACACCAGGCGTTGGGCACGAACGTGCCCGGGAAGGGCCATCGGTCAGGGACCCTGCGCATCCCACCCCGGCTAACGCCAGGGTGCTGCGGAATGGTGCCAACACAGGGGACCTGCAGGACAGCAGAAGGGGTGTGACACAGCTGAACCTTTTGTACCCCCCCCGCTCAGAGACAGCTCACGGCTCCACGGACCGCCCGACCCGCCGACCCGCGTGGCACGACGCAGAACTTCGGGTGGAGTTCACACGTTAAAAACAAAAGCTCCTGTTGCTTTATGCAGTCTTTTAAAAAGGCAATTATTTGCAGCAGGGTTTCCATTTTATGTTGTTTTTTTTAAAAAAAAAAAAATTTACAAAATATATTGAAGGAAACAGACTGTAAACCTATTGGAAAGGCTGCCAGCTGTGAGCTGGCACACACTCCAGATGGTAGCCCACACTCTAGATGGTAGCCCACACTACCAGGGCTGAAGCAGCCACGGGATTCCCAAATTCCTGGGGGTCTATTTACTGCTGAAGACCAGCCCCAAAAGCCCCAGGGCACCGCAAAGCACGGCTGCCCTCTGGCACTGCCCTGGCCCGGGCACCGCGGGGCTGGCGCCTCCGAGAGATGCTTGGAGGACATCTCTGGGAGATGGATTGGAGCTGCACGCTCTGCTCCTGTAAACCACGGGATTTGGCAGAGCCCTGCACTCGGATGAATCCGAACGTGAGCCGGAGCCCGAGGGCATAAAAGCCGGCACATGGAGACGGCCAGTGTCAGCGATGTCAAGCTCTGAACGTTGCCAAAACCATAATTTTGAGCGTCTATCAATAAAATAATTAACTGTGGAATTAGTGCTTTAAAATATAGCAAAACAGTCAAGCAGCAATAATGTTTTAGATTAAGATACTGCCAAACAAATTAAAAAAAAAAAGAATATTCACTTCAGCCCCCAAAAAACGATGCAAAATAAAAATAAATTAATTTTCCTATAACCTAATCTCAACACATATCATTCTCATATTATGCAACAGAGATGGCCTTCCCTGCTTAGGCCTGGGCTTTGCTCTCGGCATGCTGTTCCAACAGAGCAGCAGTAAATCTCTCTCCTTACATTTGACTGCATTAAGGACCCTGCTGTCCAGGGGCTTCCTGCTGGGATCGCTCGTGGAGGACCGGATTCCAGTTCCGCAGCTGTTGGCAAGTGTGTTCCTGCAAGAAAGGCAAAGAAGGACCCTTACGCCGGGTCGCAAGGGGACACCGTCCTCTTCCCTTTAGGTTCTTACGGAGGGATCACCACATTACGTGATTTTAAGGCAAGGAATCAGAAAACCAGGGCTCAGGTTCCAGTGCCATTGAGAAAAAGCACTGAAATCATTTGCAGCGTGTACGGAGGATGAAGCACTCACGACACATCATCTATTAATGGGGTTAAACACCAGAAAAATAAACTGAATCCCTTGGGAGAGCACGAAGAGCACGTACCGATCAAAGAAGGTGGCCAGAAGACGTCTCAGAAGGACCTTGTGTTTGACACCGGCACATAAGTGGCAATTCATCAGCTGCCCCCGGGTGATGTAGACACCTGAGCCTGGAAGGGATGGAGAAGGAGAATTCCGGATTAAACCCTTGCCTCGCAGCACCGCCTCCGAGCCACCCACACACGGCTCCTCCTGCGCGGCCGGTCCCGATGCTGGCGTAAGGCAGGAAGGAGTGTGTTCTTCACGTGCTGCTAAGAAAACCCACCAAGGACAGCAGAAGTTCTGGAAAAGCCCAGCAGGGACTGTAATCGCAGTCTTTGGGGTCTTGACAAGTCCCAGGGAATAGTAATTCCTAATTTTATCTGTACAGAAAGGAAGTCTATGGAAATCAAATGAAAGGACTCATTTTTCTTACAAATACACACAGTGCAAGGCTTTATACTGTGATTTTACATGTACAGATCAGATTATTTATTCTTTCTGAAGGAATAAAACCCCAATCCATTTGGCCTTTTCTTTTTCTCAAGTGAAAGATCGTAGAACACATAGTTACAAAGAAAAGAAAAAAAACCCATCTAGCACAGAAAAGGTATTTGTTCACAGTACAGATCTAACTGTTTCCAAAAACCCCAGCCCATCACCTTTTGATACTCCTGGTAAGCAGGGAATTTTCCTTCTAATGCACAGGAACTGCTGCCTTTGAAATACACTGCCTTTAAGGATGTTCTCCGGGAGAAAAAGGAGCCCCTGCCAAAGCGGCTCTACACGTCCCGGGGTTTGGCAGTGCTGTACAGCAGGTTTCTTATCAAACACTTTACTTTGCACATAGCTCGTGCAGACCGAACGGCTCCTGCCTCAGCATCGCCTTGCAGGGGGAGGTTATCCCATTTTTCAAGTCTACTGTTATACGAGAGGGTTTTGGTATTTGCTTTTAATTAAGATTAAATAACGGGTCATATCTGGATCCAGAGCACGCTCTGTTCTCAAGATATAAAAACATCTACTGGAGAAATAAAATTACCTCCTGGATTTCCAGGAAAGCCTACAGATGATTGTCCCTGATCTTCTGGATGAAGACAGAGCTGCAGAGCAGCCCACGCCGGCGGGCTGCGCCGGGGCCGGTGCCCAGCAGCAACCCGAGCCTGACCCTCTCCCCAGGGATGGCACCTGCCTGCACCTTCCCTGCTGCCGTGGGCAGCCCAGGGCACCGGTTCCACCCCAAAAAATAACAGGCATCGCTCCAGATCTCTGAGCCATCCCGCTTCTCGCCACGTATTTTCTACATATTCTCTTCCAAGTATGTATTCACCACGTATCTTCCACATGTTCTCCTCCACGTACGTATTCACCACGTATCTTCTGCGTGTTCTCTTCCATGTATGTATTCACCATGTACCTTCCACGTGTTCTCTTCCACGCACAGAATCTGTCCATCAGACGTACTACGATGACCGCGAGGTTTGTTGAAGACCCTCTCGGAGAGAGCTGCTGAAGTTTGCAGCATCAGTCATGGCAAGAAAAATCGGAGACAAAAGGAGAATTCTCCAAATGGAGAGCTGGGGACAACTTTTGCTGCAGGATCCTCCTGTGTGCTCTGGGGTCAAGCACTCCCCAGGTCTCCCCAGGTTTGAGACAGCAATCAGCTGCAGAACCTTTCTTTGGCAGTGGTATTTTGTGAAATAAGCCATCAGAGGGGATGCCAGATGCTACCGAGGGTAACTTCACTTTAACAAACAAAAAATAACCGAGGCAGCCACTATCGGTTAGAGATATTAATCTACTTTTTTTTTCCAGATTGAAAAATGTAAATCAAGCAGAGCTGCCTCGAGCCAATTTGCAGCTCTCACTGTGAAAATAACCTGCACCACTTGACGGTTTTAAGAAGTCTCACATAAAATGTAAATGGCTACAAAATCAATATTCCAGATACAAAAGGAATACTTGTGGTCATAGGCTGTGCTGCGGCGTGTGCGTTCTGCTCCTGCCTTCCATCAAAGACCCATCCTCCATCAGGTGGCAACCTGTCTGGGCATCCCCCAAAATCCACATTCCTTCTGCAGACTGAAAATAAAATCACGCTACTCACCACGGGATAAAATGACCAGACAGAAAGGACGACTGACTTGGATTGACCGTGCTGCCACGTGTCCTTTTTGCACCACGGTACGAATTAAACCTCCCCACCTGGGCAGCAGGTATGGGCTGTCATGCCAAGATCTAAACAAAGCTATGTCCAGGGGAAAAAACTTCACAAGAGCGTGGGCTACAAGCCAAGAGGACCACTGCAGCAAAGTGAAGCTGGGGAGAACTTAAAAAATAATTATTTAAACTGGGATTTGTCCTGGACATCCCAGTCAAACACCCATCTTCTGTGCAGTCTCGGAGTACCCAGGCAGCAGGCTGGCACGGCCACCATTTCACAGCTCCCAGATTTCACTCCTTATCCAGCTTTACACCACCAGGATCATTAAAAGCTGAACAGCACCATCTTCCACCTCAAGTTGGCCATAAATCGTTTATAGAGAAGTAGTGAATTCTCCCAATATTGTAAATTCCCCCCAAAATGAAAATAAAGATAGATGAAAGGACCAAAACCAATTCCTTCTCTTCCCTCCTGCTGCAGTATTTGACTCTTTAGTAACATCCTCAACTTTTAAAAATATTTTACAGGTTTTTCAAAGCTTGTTCACTGACACAAATTTTACCTTCATTGGGTTTTTTTTTTTTTTAGATTTGTGCATCTAAATCAAAACACAATTGCGATGCAGCCCACACCAATCAGGAAGAACGCAAGCTGGAGAATTCAATTAAAATGCTAAATTAATTCAATTGAATAAATCCTGTTAATGACACATTTTTCTATCAGCAAATTAAAGGAAACTTAGAACTTTTTAAAAGATGATTGGTGATGAATAATCCAGAAAGACACAGCAAGGGCACACAAGATGCACAACTCCAGCAGCGGTGCAAGTAAGAGGAAGAACACAGCCAAGGAGAACATCAGCAACCCCCACCTACTCGCTCATTACCTGCGACGAGCTCAAGTTTTTCACCAGGATCTCCCTCCGAGTAGAGTTTCGGGTGGCAACGGTATCCGATCTGACTGATAAGACTGGCTGGGAGAGCTACTAGATCCCGTCGTATGAGGACACAGGAGCGGTTCTCCAGTGGGATCTGCTCTGGCTTCTCTTGAGCAACTTGAAAATTAAAAGGAAAAACCATTAAAGCAGTTTATTATGCAGGCACAACACTAACAGAAGGGCAGATTTTGACTTTTTCATGTAGCTGTCGGAAATATTCCTCCCTCCAGAAGTACAACTGTTCGCCAGGGCTATCGGCCGCAGGGCAGATGCCACCTGAAAGCATGGGAAGATCCCCTGGTCTCCCCCATCACCTACCACAGCAGTTTCAGACGCACGTTCGGGTTCTGCGAGAGGGATTCTTAGAATCTAATTATGCTTTAACTTTTCTTAAGTTAATCATTTATGAAAATAGGCGACTCTGCACAGCTGGCATCATTCTGCAAGTGCAGCACACGGAGCTGGCTGCCCCAAACACTCCCAGAAGAACGGCAGGTTACTTCACCGGCGGTTTCTAAAGCAGGCAATAAATTGCCCGAGTTTGATAAATACCTGCATCAGTACCATAACTACCGCTCTTGATGTTTTTTTCCTGCTGAAGTTAAAAGCCAGACTCTGCAGATACCCCCTGCACCGAGAAAGGTCACCACAGCCTCCCCCGAGGACGGCACCCACCAGCCACCTCCTGCAAGCTCCAACTCACCCTCTGAAGCACCTTCCCTTACTTTGCCTTTTGCAGGCTAACGTTTCCTCCCAATAACAAGACAGACCCCAACCAACGAGCCCAAAAATGTTACTAAGCTGTGGCTTCAAAACCCAATTACTGGGTTTTGCCAGGACGCAGCTGTGATCGCCCCGACGTCCCATCCCTGTGCCCGCCACTGCCCGTGAGCAACCATTAACGGTGAAAAGCTGGAAGTGCCACGCTGCCCTGCCAGCACCGCACAAGCCTGGGTCTTGTGGGCACACAGAGGATTCGCTTTCTAAAGCACGTTTACAGTGCAAGTCCACAGCTTGCTTAAAATTATGTTTTTTGAGGGCAAAAGAGAGCCGGCACGGGCGTACATCAGCGCCGGCTGCACTGGGATGCAGTGGGAGCAGATACAGTTCTGAACAGCAGCTCAGCTCGACAACAACCCATCTTTTTTCCCAAAACTGTTTGATAATGGGGCAAGTGCCACGCATAAAACCGAACCCCGCTCTGTGCTTCGCCATCTGTGAACACAGAGAGAAGAAAAAAACCCCAGCAAAGAGCGCTCCTGAACTCAAAACTCTCCAACTCAAGAGGTGTGTTTTCCTGCCATTATTTCGGTGTTCTGGGGGCCGCTTTTCCTCTCTCTAGATAAAATAACAAGTTTTGCAGACTTGTTGCTGCAGTAACCGAAGGGCGATGGCTCCGGTACAATGGGAGCAGTGTTCTAACTAGGCCATGCCCCGCGACGCCGTGCTGTGCCGTGGCATCCTACCGCAGGCACGGGGCTGGGAGCATCCTCACCCTCATCGCTCCCTCCTTCCCTAAAAAGTCGGAACACCAGGAGGGTGCCCCTCGCTCGTGGAGCCGCGCCACGGCAGAGCAACGTTTCCTTCAGCGATTAAGGACCAAACAGCAGCAGAATAATTCACATGATGTTTTTAAACTAACTTCTCTTGCCATCACAGCCCGACCATCCACGGAAAGTGGCAGGGCTTTGTGGTGCTGATGTGTGGTCCCACTGACATCCAGAATTTTCACCAACAGCAATACTTCTCGCTTTAATAGAGCTCTCGAGCATCCAGGCATCCTCTCCTTGGAGATGGGAGTCATCTTCCACTCAAAGAGAGGAAGCATCCCCAGGACCTGCTGTATTTCTGATGCTTTCAAAGAGGGACAAGCAGAGTATGTCCAATTAAACACTAGTATTTTCCAGCTCAAACAAATCAAAAGCAGAGGGGGCACTGGGTGTGGGGGATCCAATGCCCGCTCTGCTGTCCTTCCCAGGGTTTTCGGCTCTGGCAAGGCAAGCTCGCCAAGGCAGGTTACAGTAGCACAAGGGCAACTGCAAAATAAATGCAAATCTCAAGGGGAGGCAGCAGGAACGGACACCGCAGTCGGGTCCCACCCAGAGTCCTCTGCAAGTTACACACAGGCTGAACTAAACGGTAAAATTGTACATACACACCCCAGGTGAGCTGTCATTCTGCCAACAGATCCCAGAAACCAGCCTGGCATGCCCAAGGTCCTCAACAGCAGCAACAACAGCTAGGTGAGTGATGCTGCTAGGGGCAAAACTTCTAACTAATGACTCGGGTCAAAAGCACCCCCAAAACTCATCACCCCTAAAAACCAGCAGATGTTCAGCTGCCGGAGGGAAGCTGGGCAGGCTCATATGGATTCTCAGAAAGTTTCTTAGAGGCCTCCAGTTATTTTTTGAGTGATATAAAGGCCGCTGGTCTCCAGGGAAAGTAGTTGCAATCAATACACAAAATGAGACAGAGCTCAGAGCAGGAGAGGCAGGAGAAGGTCCTCGGAGCTGTGACCCAGCGCTGCTGTAACGGGAACAGAGGAGAACTCGGAGTGGAGGGGCCACCAGCCGTGCCCTCCTCCCGCCCGCTTCTCCACCAAGGCTGCTGTCACCGAGGAAATTAAACACTCACGACATCCAAGTGGCCACCAGCTACAGCGGCCAAGGACAAACCTACCTGCTCTACCACTTTCCATAGGCAAACACTCAATAAAAATCAATTTCTGGGCCAAAGAGGTCCTAAGGTAGCGATGATGAGGCAAGTAGGAGAAAGATCGGCACGAGCACTGTGTTCACGCTGCCTTCCTGGAGAAATTCTGAAGGACTTGGTGTCAAAGCTGTTTCCTGAAAGAAAAGCAGCTTTTCAGGAAGACAACGCTGCCGTGCTGGTTGGTGACAATTCTGCCTTGAAGAAATTCTTTGCTTCTGGAGACACTTCACTTCCTACACATGGAGCCATCGAGAAGTTCACATTTCTTCCTGTGAAATCAAATACTTCATAAAACAAACTCAAATTTGGGCTAAAAAGACCAAGTGTAACAAAATCCCCTATTCTGTTTTGGTTACATCTGTCCTGCTGGCTCGCTGTCTATAAATCTCTTACTGAGCTCGGGCATGAATCATTTTTTGGACTTTGTTTCCATTAAAGCATTCGCACAAATTCAACGACACTAAACAAAAACGACCAAAGATTTAGGCCTTTCAGTGCCACCTCAATTCAGCAGATAGCAATCGGTTATGTAAAGAAGCGGGATACAAGAGACACTTTGGTCCCATGTTTTCAAAGAAAGCCAGTCTGTTTGGCCTTTCTGCTCTGAAGAACAGGATAGTATTTGCTTCTAATTAATTTGTATCTTCAGAGGGCAGCAGCTCCTTCCCTTTGAATGAAAGGGCAAACAATGTGAAGTATTGTTTCATATGGTTTTGTTCTCGACCAAGAATGGAGCCTACCAGCCAGTGGAGAGGGCAGGAAATCGTTACAGAGGAAGCAATGAGAGCTGCCAGCCAAACGCTGCTGTATTTTATTTATTCAGATATATGTTTTCATCTCAAACATATATGGATGCTGCAGCTGGCAACAAGTGGTCCAGAAAGGGAAATATCCCGGGTTTTCTGGCTGAAGAAGCGGCCTCAAACCAACTCACAGGTGCACGCTCGGAGGAAAGCTGGAGTCGCGGGAATTACCGGTGCTCCACGGCTCCAGGCTTTGCACACCGCTAGGGGCACACGTCCTCCTTGTCCCTAAAACATCCCATCCGGCTCAGAGGTCTGTTACATCACCTTCTTGCTGAGCCCACGATGGTTTTGGTGACACCAGGACAGTTGCATGTCCCACCCCAGCTGCCTGGGACCAGAGATGCTGAGCCCACACAGCTCCCATTGAGCCTCATCGGTGATGGGCAACAAGCTGCTGGGGTGAGCGCCCGGGGTCTGGCAGCGCTGGGAGTTGCTGGCCACACACCTGGTGCCAGTATTCATTTATTTCTGTAGTTCCTGACAATCTCAACACCAGTGCTTCAAAATTATTCATGAACCCTCAGTTCCCACTGGTCTAAGTTCTCCTCTTGACCGTTTAATGGATACAAACTTCGACATACTCCTGTGGGTGAGAAACAACTATTTCTGTTTTAAGAACAGGATTTTGAGATATAGAAATATCCGAGTGACGGACCCTCATCCAAATGTTAACGTTTACAAAGCCCCAACACACACCCACAAGTGAGGAGCCCCAGTCCACCACAGCGGCTACAAAACCATCTCCATCTGTTCCACCACCGGTCACCACGTACGCAAACACGGGGATAACTCTCCCCTGTTCTCTACACGGCAAGAAGTTTCTTTTCAAACAACAATGTTTTACAAACGTTTTGATCCCATTAGCCTATTTTCCACTGGCAGTGGGTCTACCCCAAAAATAGCATCGCCGCCGCAGCCCCGGCACCGCCAGCATCTGCCCGTGTGCGTAAACCCGCGCCACAGAGGACACGCGCACGCACCGCGGCACAGATATATGATATGGTCCCAACCGGGATAGTTTACGTTTTACAAATAGTACATTTATAACAACGTACTGGAATGCAGAAATTTGATTTGTGACCTATTTATACAGGGAGGTAATCTGGAATTAGTATAGGAAAAATATCACTGGTTTATAAATACCCCTATCTCGCCTTCGCTTCAGACCTCAGCCAGGAGTGAAACATCTGCCAGCCTAAAATTAAACATCTGTGTTTTACAGTGAGGAAACCGGGACTGGAAGTTTAATGCCAAAAAAGGCCAGAGGCTGCGTGCCCCTGGCACGGGGCTCTGCCCTCCTCCGCTGTGCAGCACCACGTTCCCGCGCCAGGATGGGCACTGCCGGCGCTGCCCGGCGCCTGGCGGCACACGGCGGCGCTTTCGGCAGCGGGGCTGTTCGTAACCCTCGACAAAAAGCCAAAGGAAAAGCGCTCTGGTGAAGAAACAGGGCGTCCTCTCTGCACCACTTCGTTGCCTAAAAATAACGGCAGCTCTTTGCTCGCGAGCATCCCCCGCGTGCAGCGCGGGCTCCGACCGGCCGCCGCACGGCACTGGTGCTCGCGGGGTCGGAGCACCAGTGCTCGTGGGGTTGGATCACTGGTGCTCATGGGGTCAGAGCACCAGTGCTCGTGGGGTCGGATCACCGGTGCTCACGGGGTTGGATCACTGGTCCCGCAGGTAGAACCAGTGACTCCACGACGGCCGCAATTATCCGGCGTCACGAGCGGCGACTGGCATCATCGCAGCGCGTCATTCCCTGCCTCAGCTGTTCCTTATGGATTCTGGGCTGTTTCTTGCCCTCTTTCCTTACTGTCAGGAATCAGAGGCCAGGAGAGAAAACTATTCTCTCAGCTAATTACCACGACTGCTCCATAATGGCTATTTTAGATGCATTTTTAATGAAGTGTGCTCTTGTCAGTTTGGGATTTCATAACTTTCAGGTCCAGCCTTCACATTCCAGCCGTTTGCTGCATCCGGATTTCTCCCCTCCCCTGCCAAGGGGTGCAGCAGGGGCCGGGGCGGAGGACGGACCCTCGTGCCACTTCGCTTGTGCCCGTCAAAATTAAATTAACCGCATCTGCGAAGCAGCGAGCTGCCTGACAGCAACGCGGTTCGGCGCAGAAAAACGCCGAGCATCTGCAAGTCCTGCTGAAACCCACTTCAGATCAGGCCCACGACGCTGTAATTAACGAGGATAAAAATACTTTGCTTTTGTTTAATATCTTCTGGAGTTGCGCATTCCTCAGATCAGATGCTGGAAACCTCATTAAGTCTCGCTCGTGTCCTCACGGCCCACATGTTCCCCATAACCAGACCCAGTTACAGAATAAGGAGCCATTTTATCACGATGCTCCCGGCGTGCCGCAGCAGAAGGTGGGCACAGGGACAGTGGTGGTGACACCGTGGCCACCGAACGATGCCAGAGGCTGGTGGGAGCTGCCACACTTTTTCCTACATCCCTCTGCAAGCTGCCGCCCTGTCTACTGACGTCTAAACCTACCCCTCCCATCGGCTTGGGTTTAAGACTGGGCTTATCCTTCCATTTATCTGCAGCTTCTTTTGCTGGTCCAACACTTTTCCTGGCCCGTCACACTGGTGCCACCTCCTCCTCGCTCCCTCTTCTACCATCAAACCCTTGGCCAAGGTGATGATGTGCTCCTCATCTCTCTGATCCCAGCTTTGGAGATTCGGCATGGTTCTGGCTATAAAATGGGTGAACAAAACTAAATTTAAAAAAAAAAAACAGCACTGGGGCTAGAAGAGGCTTCATGACCACCTTTGGGAGCCGTGGGTGATGATGCTCAAGGCAGGTGATGCTCAAGGCGAGTGGTGCTCGAGGGAAGCGAAGAACATCAGCCACCAGCGTCCCACCGCGCGCTCGCCACCATCAGCTCGGTCAACACTTCAGGGGGGAAGGAAAAAGTGGAGAAAAAGGAAGGAAAAAAAACCCAACCTCTCTGAAATTCAGGGCTTCATCTGCTGTGCTCTTCTTTGGCTTTGTTTTTGTTTTTACAAGCGGGGCTCTTGGAAACCTTGGCAATCGCTGTTTTCAAGGGCTCCCTCCTCCCCCGGGCCTTTGTAAGGCTGTCGGGATCTCCATGCCAGGAGCAGGATTAGCTGCCTTCTCTCTTCCATCTTACGGTTTTATTATTCTGCACCTTTTGAGGGTACAGTTTATCCCAAGTAATTAAAACACAGTCAGTTGTACAAGCCCAAACCATAATGGAACAGCTTAGGTTTTATTTTTTTAATCTCTTTTTTGTGCGCCCTCTTTTCCAGGAAGCCCGATACCACAGCTGGCTCATTTAAAGCAGGAAACTCCCTTGAAACGTGCTGCTGCAGCAGAGATAATTCAGCAGAAATGTGGAATATTGGAGCCTCACGGTGGGGCTGGGCAGCGCCGCGCTCCCGACCTGCCTCCTCCCTGCCTCGGCACCGTGGCACAGTCCAAGTCTTCCCCCTACAGAAATCAAGGAGGAAAACTTCTCCGCGGGATGAGCGGCTCAGGCGAGGGCCGGATGGCTGCAGCATCACCAGCAACACCTGGGAACGCTGCTCCTGTGTTTGCTTTCCCAACTGGGACGGCTCCCGCACCACCACAACTAGGAACAGCCCAAGAGGTGCTGCCTGCAGCATCCCAGGGCTGGTCCTGCCGTCACCTTCGGATTTTGTTCTGTTACTGCATGAACTGGCCCCGTGAGAGGGAAGGAAAACGGCGTGTCCAAGGGCATAATCCCATCGCTCTGAAGAATAACTGCTGCGAGCTCCGGTGCCGAAGGCAAACCCACGTTATTCACCGCACACTCTACAGCGGGGAAGAGCGAAGCAAAATGAAAACAAAACCAGCATGAGGGAAAACAGCCTGATTTCTGTTCAGACTGACTCTAACAGCAGCCAGGGCATGGGGGCCCCCCGCTCCTGCCAGGCAGAAGACCCCGAGCCCATGCCCATCCCTCCAGCCCGCTCCTCCTCGCCCACCTGGTACCAACCGCTGAGACTTGAAATGTGGCAGAGAGTGCAGGCAGGCTTCCCAGGCTCAGTTTCTGCAACTGGCTTGTCCACTTTTCTCAGTAAATATTTCTAATATTAAAACAGTAACACTGCTACGAGGATGCTTTCCCCTTTCTGCACATGGCTGGGTAAAAATGCTCAAAAAATGTTGCCTTTCTGCTGGCTGCCTGGCAGGGGGACATGCCACGGGGACGCTGGGCTCCTGCTCTTTGTGGGGGACGGGACGGCAGAATGTGGGGGGATGAGCCATTCCCAGTGCTAGGGAAAGCCTGGCTTTAGGGAACAGAAACAGTTGTGTTTGTCAAACCTTCTCCCTTGCTTAAGAAGAAAATCAAACGGCTTTGGGGAAAGCATGCCAGCTCTCCAACAAACCAGAGTTAAATATTTGCAAAATTAGTCCAGCAATTTCAGCACAGAACCGTAGCAGGGGAAACAGCTCCGGGCAAGATGATGCTCCGCACTGCCAGAGCCGCCGGGAAGATGTCCCTCCCTGGGGAGTGCCCGCGGATCAAAGCTGCCATCACCAACACCTGCAGCTCCGGCGGGGAGGCCACTGTGCCGAGGCTGAGCCTCTGTGCGAGATGCTGCGAGCTTCGTCTGCGCCGGACGCAGGCATGGCAGCCATCCAGCCGGGCATCTCCCATGCCCATCCTGAGCCCCCAGCTCCATACCCACCCCTGTCCCTGCTCCTCAACAGGGTCTGAGCCCTGCAAGGTGCCTGGGGGCACGGGGCGCACGCCCGAGGAAGCCCTCTCGTTCATGGCAAGTAAGAGGGAAGGGGTCTTGTGCCCTCCGTGCCCGCCCTGGGGCTGAGCACCACCAAAGTAAAGCCGCCTCCTCTGTCCAAGGCACAGCCAGGGACTCACCTACTCGAGAAATAAATTATTACCAACAGGCCCCCAAATTGCGTTTCCCCTTTTGATAGCAACGTGCTGGGCAAGGCTGGCAAAGGCAAGGGGGGGTCTCTTCAGGCAGTGGGGATAGAAGCTCTTCTTTTTTTCTTTTTGCAGACACTCCTAATTAATAACATCTATTCAAATGATTTACTTGATGCTTTTCTCCCTTCCTCCAAATGCCATGCATTCACCACTTCTTAAAAAGTTCTATTCTAAAAGGGCAGGACAGAGGGAACGCGCTCCGCACCTTGCTGCAGACCACCTCCCAGACCGACCACCTCACCCCGCCGGGCCGGCGCGGGCTGACGCTTCCCTTCCCGCAGAGACCACCCCTCTGGGGTGACCCACGGCAGGTGAGCTCAGCCATTGCCATGGGATGGTGTCACCACCCCATGGCTCACGTAACCACCAGGCTGCTTTGTCAGCAGTCCCAGCCCAAAAGCAAAGGGATGGCGGATGACGTCGCCTCTCTCATCTAAAGACCCTCTCAGCTGGAGATATGGCCCATGAGCGATGGCACAGAAGGACCTGCCCGTGCCACCCCTGGACACCAGCACCAAGCCCACCATGTGCGCTGCCTTCTGCACCGCACTATGTAAATAAAAACAGGAAGCCCCCCGAAGACAAAAGCCTGATGAACAAGCCCAAAACCACCCGTGCTGGCTGGAGAAGGACCAAGCAACCACTGAAGGAGAGCAGAAAACCCAAGGAGAGAGACTGTCTGTTACCAGAGTAGCCTCCTGAGGACTTGATGTACATCTGCCCGTACTGCTCCTCCACCATGGTGTCGTACGCCTCGTCGTCCTCCTCGTCCTCCTCGTTGTGGTAGGAGGTGGGGCTGTCGGTGGTGGGAATGCTGCTGGCGCCAGGGCTTGTCCGCTCCCCCTGTGAGTACTGGACCTGCTGGACATTGGGGATGAGGGTGGCCAGGTTGGGCATCCCGTAGTAGGAGACGCGGGAGAGCTTCAGGGGACCGGCGTTGGAGCCACCGCCACCTGCCCCCTCCCGGGCACCGGGCTCGAGAGGCCGCTTGCCAGGCAGGCCGGGCAGGGCAGCTGCCTGCAGCTCGAGGTTCTCGTGTTTGACGCGCGTGAGGAGCGGGATGGGCATGGAGGGGGACATGACGTAGGGCGCCGAGGCCGACTGCAGCTGGTTGCAGGGACTCTGCGGCTCCGAGCTGGGGTCTTCGATCATGGTGGTCTGAGAGTCACAGTGGGGAGAGCTGACCTTGAACATCAAGTCCGTCCCTTTCTCCACGATGTGCTGGATCTGCAGGAAGCCCGCCGTGTACATCACCACCAGCTGCTCGCTCGCTGCCATGGTCAGCTTCCCGGTGTAGCAGAAGGAGAGGATCTGCTGGAAGCAAGCGGGGGGGACGGTACCCGGCAGCTCGAAGGCGTTTTTGCTGTTCCCGCTGAACAAGTCTCGGAAGTAGAGGCTGCTGGCAGCCAGGACCGCCCGGTGCGCCTTGAAGGCTTGGCCCTTGACCACGATGGAGACATCGCAGTACAGCCCCAGCAGCCGCTGCTCGTTCAGGCAGCCCAGAACGGTGTTCCCGAAGTTGGGAATCTCTATGTGCAACATCTGCGACATGGCTCAGGATCGGCTGGAGCTCCTCAGACATTCAATGCAGGAGGATCCAAAGTAGGGCACATCTGAAAAACGGAGAAGGCAGGGAGAGAGGCACAGCGTTTTTAGACGGTTCACCGAAGCAGGCAGGAGCAGAGGAACCCACCTCACCCGACATCAAAGGCTCCCAGCGAAGCTCCGAGAGCCAGTGCGGAAAAGCTTATTAAAATTACTTATCGATGTTTCCAAACGACGTCGGAAACGCTATTGGTGGACGGCAAAGGATATTCCGAAAAAAAAAAAAGCAAGCATTTTCTTGAAGTTGTGGTCTGTTTAAATAAGCACCACTGATTTATTCCCCCGAGGGTTTTACTTTATGCAGGAAAAGCTGAACGGTAACGGGAGAGGAGTGAGCAGTAAAGCAAAGGGTCCGACAGTCAGACAGACCTTGGGCAGTGTTATATAAGAAACACAACGACCAGCAGCTACCTTCAAACTACAGAAAAGATATTTATAAAACAATGTGCCATCCTGCCTGAAATAAATACAGGATTCTGCCGGAGCAACAGCTCCCAGGAAAAAGCACTTTGAAAAGCAATCTTCCCATTTGCACCAGAAAGAGGGAGCGTTTCAACAGTTAAACCCCTTCTCAACAGATTTATCCTCCAACAAAACCAGGCTTATCTCCAAATTAAGCCAGATATTTGAGCCCAAATAAAACAAACCGCCCTGCCGCAGCGAGCCGCCTACCAATTTTCTCCCCCAAATCCAAAGTGGGGCAGGGGAGCCCCAGCCCAGTCCCTCCTGCGGCCACAGCCCCTGGCCCCCCCCAGCCCATCACCCCCCGGCCGAGGGTACCAGCCCGGGGGTACCAGCCCGGGGGTACCAGCCTGGGGGTACCAGCCCTGCTCCAGCGGCACCGCGGACCCTCCGAGCAGCCTCACACCAAAAGGGCTGGAGGCTCCGGCGTTGCATCCCGCCGCGGCCGCTGCCGAAGGGCCGCTGTACCTTTCGGCCACGGGATAATTCCTCCTTCGGCCGCCCGAATCCAGCCGTGCCTCCACTGGGAGCTCGCCCACGAGCCGTGCGACGGCGGAGCAGGTAGCGTCAGTGCCGCCCGGGCGCCGAAACTCCAGCGCAGCAAATCACTGCGGATCCAGCGGCACCCCCCGGCCCCCCTCCCCGAGCTCCATGCGAGAGTCCAGGAGATTTAAAATCCTGCCTCCCTTCAATGCTGCTGAAGAAAAACTACAATTAACTAGCACTGAAAGCTCGTAGGAACAATATTAAAAAGAAAAAAAAAAAAGGCAAAAGAAAAAAAAAAAGTAGTTTATATGAGAAAGATTTTAAGGAAAAAAAAATCTCTGAAAAGAAAATAATAACCCACAAAGAGCGTCTCTGTTCCTACTGCTGGGGAAAAAAAAAAAAAGTCCTATCTGCAAGGCCACGGGGTAACAGGAAGAAAAGGGAACACACTCGGAGCCAATTTCATTGTATCTGCACGGTTAAAAAAAATTCTTCCGAGCGAGGAAGTGCCCGGTCCCCCCGTACCTTCAGCAGCGCCCGTCCCCAGCGCAGCCGCTCGCCCGCGGGGCTCCGCGTCCCTCCGTGCCCCCCGGGCGCCACGCTATAAGGAGGCGACGACGATGGCTCAGGGGAGGGGGGAAAAAAAAAATAAAAATATAGTATCAAACGCAGGGTTTGTATCTGCTGGAGCTCAAGCTTTTACCAAGTCAAATCTCCCCGGCAGCGCAGAGCATCTAAATGAATAGGCCGGATGCAGATTAACATTCAGGCTGCTCTCTGCAATGAATAGAGCCCTTTGATTAGGGACCTGAAGTAAATGCCAGTTTCAAACCGAAGCTTTAAAAACAGAGAAATATCAGTGCCAGAGGAATGCTCTCAGTGTTGGTACAAGACAGACTTTTGATGAGTCACTGCAATGCAAACAAAGATGGCAGAAATACTGTACTGTATGCTGATGAAATGCTTAGTGGTGCCACGGCAACTGAGACAGGTTTTAAATTTATAGTGCAGTTTTGCATATGAATTACGCTGTAAACTGCCTCCCCTGCCATCTAGTACATCCAGAGTGTCAAAGCATTTAAACTATTCCAAACAGTCTGCAGAGCTGGCACTGCCGCTGGTTAACTCATGCGGCCGGAGGAAGGCGCGAGGAGCATCCCCATCCATCCCCCTGCATCCCCATCCATCCCCCTGCATCCCCATCCATCCCCCTGCATTGCCCCTCCACCCTCCCAGCCTCAGCATCCCCCTGCATTCCCCCATCCCACTCCAGGAGCTCCCCAAAACCACCCACCCAAAAGGACACCTTTGGGAATGCCCAAATCAAAGGTGCTCCTTGGGCAGTCCCAGTACTGGTGTGTGTCCCCCCCCCCCCCGCAACCCTCCCTGCTCCCCCCTCCGCCCCCCAAAGCCTTTCAAATGCAGGAAAAATGTTTACCCCTTGGGGAAAGCTTCTTTCAGTCTGTGGCTGAATCCACTAAAAGCAAATCCATTTGCTTAAGTAATGAAATCCTAGTCACATTGTCTCCTGGATTCAGATTTTAAATTACCTTCGCATTTATTGAGCATGTTTGGTGCTTTTTTTCTGGGAAGGAGGGTGGGGCCTCCCTTTGCTTACTTCTCTCTTGCCCAGAGCGTTCGGGTTTCTGCTATTGCTCTCGGATTTGTTTCAGTTGCTCTGCTCCGATGGTCACACACGGTTAAAATGCAGGAGATGAGGGACGAAGCCATCCTTAGAGGAGGGTAACCGCAGGGAGCGGAGCTGGTGATGCTCCGGCACAAGCCCTCCCTGCCCACTGGGCGCTACCTCCACTTCCACCGCCCAAGCAGGCTGTTGGTGCATTAAGTTCCACTCTGCACCAGTAAAGCACCGCTGCTCCCGCGCACCGTGGGGCTGGCCGCCTTCCCCAGCTCTTCCAGCAAACGGCACTGACACGGCTGCTCTGCATCCCGCGCGACCTGCAGCCTCCCCGCGCCGGGCAGAGCCGCGGCGCTCCAGGACGAGGACCTCCAGGATCTCCACGTGTTGGGAGCGCTCAATGGGTTCATCCAAACCTGGTGTCAGGTCAACGGGATCTCTGCCTGGTGGTGAGGAGGAGACTAAGGCACTGAGAGGGGACCAAGGTGACATCCTGCGAGGAGGTCAGAGAAGACACCACGACAGCCAAGCCCAAAAGCCCAAGACCTCTTCCAACCACAACACTGCCAACCTCTGCTGGAGAAGGAAAAGAGTCTGCCCTGGCAAACACAGATCCACTCTGGATCTGTGAAAATTACTGAAATCAAATGTGCTTTACAGAAACATAACTTCTCCACTCAGGAACCTGAAGGAAGCCTTGTCCATGTGGATGGCAGACCATGGGTGGAGAAGGATCTCCTCTTTTCTTCCAGCAACAGCTCCCTTAGAGCTGGAGGGACCAGGGCAGCACTGGACAGGACCCCCTTGGACCCCCTTCACAACCCCCTGCCTCGGAGAAACCCAGCAGGGCAGGATGAGTGGGACCAGCCAAGGACAGCTTGGTAGCATAAAACAAACCAACTTAAAATAGATATAAATTATTAATGTTGCTCAGAATTTGCTCTATAAACAAGCCAGGCATGCCAGGAGGAACCCACGTCTCTCTCTAAAAACACCAAAATTGTGCCAGTTCAGGATACATTTAAACTGGTGAGAAGCTGCTGCCCCAGCCTAGCAAATTATTAGCAGATTTCATGTAAAACCTCCCATGAGACATCAGAGTTTGAACCAAGATGCTCCACACAACTGATCCCTCCTGGGGTACGTCTTCCACTGAACTGCAGCCTGGCCTGACCACTCCAAAGGGATCCCACTCCCAAAATAGCATCACTCCAGTTCCTGATGGCCTCTTCTCCAATTCCAGCAGATTTTGTAGCTGCCAGTCACAAAGTGGCTGAGTGAGTGGGTCAACTTGCTGGTGGCACTTGGTGAAACTCTAAACCTCCAGCCTTCCTGGAGAAAAAAGGCCCTGAAACGTGCTCACAGGGAAATGGTGAAAAAAGTAACTGTGTTTGGTCTAGAAAGAGCATCGAGGAACACAGGCAAAGCCGTTCCAGTGAGCTGCAAAAGCCCAGATCACTTCAATAAACCACAGACCAGGACTGCTGGATTTTTGTTTCTTCCTCTCCCTCTCTGCCCCTGCCTTTTTATCACCAGAATATGGAAAAAAAAACCCAACCTAAAACGAACAACAACCTGAACCCCCTCAAAAATCCAAGGAATAAAAGAAGGCAGACTTGAAAGCCAAGGAGAACTTGCTCACCACCCTTGAAAGCCAAGGAGAACCTGTTCACCACGAGAGCTCACGTCCCCTAAAAACAACAGCAACGAAATACAACTGTGACTAAATAGTGAATGCAATAACACTTGAAAATGTCTAACTTAAAAATCTCCTCTACTGAATATCTTTTTTTTTTTTTAAATAGAGCACCAAGAGACTTTTGAATGGTTTGAAATGGCTTCAGTCCATCTGACACGGGAAGAACTGTCCTTAGCAATTACATGTAAACTCTGTTTTGCAAACTCGTCTCCCGAGCCAAGCTGTGCCCAGGGTGCAGGGGGAGCCCCCAGTGCCACCACCACCCAAAAAATCCATCCCCTTTGGGCTGCTGTGCCCTGCAGGTGACGGATGATGACACAGACACCTCTGACCAAACAGGAAAACTTGGACAAAACTGGATGAAACCCATCCCCTCCCATCATTTAAGACACATGACCATTCAAGTAAAAATTCATTTTGTTTGCTAAGAGCAGCTTCTTTTTTCCAGCTCTTCGATGTAGCCGGATGATTTGCTCATGTCTGCATCATTTTTGTAAAGTCATAGCCACTGCCACAAGGCGTTCATAAAAAATGCAGCCGTTACTTGATACAACTTCCACGAGAGTTTGAGAATCCTCAGTTTCTGCGTTCACGTGCTTTGGGGAAAGAAGAAAAAAGCAGGTTTGCTCTTTTCTGAACTCTTTCCCTGCTCCAAAGCCTGAAAGGTCGGGGCGAGGCAACGACAACAAAGGAGAAAGCATCGACCTAGAATAAGACGCTGGCATCGGAGCTCCCCCGGGAGGTATCAGAAATAATTAGATAACGTATTTAAATTGTCTTTTTCCTTAGCCAACATACAAAGAGACTTGGAGATTTCACCCCCACCCCACCCCACAAAAAAGAATACCACCCCCAAATCACCCGAAGCCCCCGGTTTCCCGCAGGAAGGTGTGCTGGGCAGCAGCTGGGCAGGACAAAGGCAGCAGGACCCGCCGCGGGTGGGAGACAAAGCGGCCAAGGGCTTCCACCCCCCCCAGCCAAAGCCCCTCAAAAGAAAAGAGCTGAAAAGTCCTGCCCTTGAAGGCCCCAAAGGGTCAAAGGAAACTTCCCTTTCTTCTGTAAATGAGGAGAGAGGGGGGAAAAATCCCACCCTTGGATTTGAGGCTGGCAGGGGGACGTCACCCAGGCGGGCAGGGAGTCTCCAAAGCCCCCTGCCACCCCCGGGCTGTCTCCCCCACCCTGGGCACAGCGGTGCCACCTGCCCAGCTCTTGCTACAGGGTTTTGGGAATTTTTTTCTCCCCCCTTTTTAACAAAATACCCTGAGCACGGAGCCACTGTAACGCCTTAAATAAAATAAATGAAGTAAAACAAAATGCACTTCAGGTCTACGCTGTGTATACCTCCCCCCCCCCCCCCACTGCAGGGTGCTGTGTCAGGGGCCCGAGAAGCAAAAAAGAAAAGTCTTTGCACCCCCCAACCCCAAAATCCAACCTCTCCTCTGCCCGCAGCGGGGGTCGGGGTGGGGGACCCAGGGAGGGAAGGGAGAGGGACCGGAGCACAACCGGAACGCGGCGAACGCCTGCACGGTTTAACGCCTTCGGCAGGGGAAAGAAAACAAGGTGCAGCCGGTAATGAAACGTCAGCCACGCCGAGACTCCCGTGCTCTTCTGCAGCACTGCCTTCTGCAGCCCCAAAGTATTTATTTCCGAAATGCTGCAAGTGGCGAGCAGCGAGCAGCGCTAACGTACCCTATTTTTAGTGCAGCAGCCAGTGGCGATGGGTGAAAAGAGATTTATTTCTGCCTTATCGAGGCAGCAGAAACCGAATCTGCAAATATTACTAACGCGCACGCAGCGCGGAGCCACCTTCGCTTCATAACCCTCAAAAGTTCCCGCAGAAAGTAGAGACCCGGAGGCTGGGGCAGGGAAAAAGATGGAAAAGTGAATTAAATCAATGCTGGTGATCCAGCCTGGTCGGTGCGGGCAGCCCCGCTGCCAGGGCAGCCCCGGGATGGGGTGCTGGGAGCTCTTGGGGACCCCACGCAGCCTCGGGTGCTCTCCCTGGGGACCCCACACAGCCCCGGGTGCTCTCCCTGGGGACCCCCACGCAGCCCTGGGTGCTCTCCCTGGGGACCCCCGCGCAGCCCCGGCACCGACGGCAGCTCCCGGGGCTCCGTCCTGCTGCAAGGTGAGTCACCGGCAGCCCGGGCAGAACACCGCACTCGAGGTCACCCACCCGGCAGGCTGCTGCCTCCAAAAAGTGCAGTCGTTCAGCCAAGGCAAAGCGTGTTATTGCCATTATTTTTTAATTAGTTCCCCCCCCCCCCCTTATCTACCACTGATTTTAAGAGCTCTCAAAAGAGCAGCAATAAATAGAAAATGCAACATTTTAATTTTTTTTTTTTCAGATTGCTGCAAGGAAAAGGGTAAGGGAGAGACATGGATTAAAAAAAATACAATTATTCTGCAGAATTTGATTTTTTTGAAATGCAATAAAAGCTCAAGACCCCGACTAAGTTACGTCCACCAGCCAGCACAGAGCACCCCGGTACCCTGCCTCTGCGAAGCGTGCACTGCCTGCATCCCGTCGCAAACAGTAATTCGCATCCGTAACACATCAAAAAAGACAAGTGCCATGCTGAATTGTATTCTCCTCACTCCTAGCACACAACAGCAGAGCTAGCAATATATAACATGCATGACTCAGTTCTACCATCGTGCCACTACAGAACAGAAAGCCTTAAAATAAAGTAAATAGCTTAAAAGGTCAATTAAAAAAAGCTTACAAAACATCAGACGTTGCTTCTTGCTAGAGCTCATTACCTAGTATGGTGGAGCTGCCTGTGTGTTTTTTTTTCTTGTGCAAGTTAGTCTGTGAGTCAGCATTAACACACATGAGAACATCAGGAATACTGCCTAGTTCTGATGCAATGGAGGTTGTAAAAAAAAAAAAAAAAAGGAGAAGAAATCGCGCTCCGTTTGGACAGGAGCCTGTAATTCAATTGCCTTTACTTTTCAATTACTGCATAGCCTACCCTGACCAACCTGCAGAGGGGAAGGAAACTTTGCTTACATCTCTGTCTCAAAATTAATGACTTTTACTTTTGGCTACAGCTTATTCTCCTTGCTTTAAAAAAAAAAAAAAAAAAAAAAAAGTAGGCATAATATAATTAACCCTCAAAGGGCAGCGGAGCCCTCGCAGCTATCGGGATCTCCACGGTCTTGTAGAAATTTCAGCGCTGGAAAACAATACTGCCAAAAAAGTTCTGGCGAAGGAAGACGTTTATACATTAAACTTTTAATACTCGATAAAGCGAAGCTACAGTTGCATCTGAGCTTGATCCTTAATGGAAATATAAGCTTGCAGAAAAGGAAAGTTATAGACTGCAGAAATTTAACTCTGTACTTCCCGGTTTATAGAAGCAAATACAAGACTGCACAGGGAGTTTTTCAAAACTGAGGTTTCTGCTCACTGAGCAAAACCCCTGAGAAACCCAAAATTTGCGACATGAGGTGCTCACCTCAACCTGATGCCCACCTTTCCCAGGCTGACGGGGACAAAGCAGAAGACCTGCATTTTTCATACAATGCATTTATTGCTTGTACTTCAGCAAACAATCCTCTCTCTCCCCCCTCCCCGGGGGCAAACCCCCCTGCAGACTCGGCTCCCACCCTGGGGATCGCAGCACCGGGGCACGAAGGTGCAGGAGACTCAGCACCGACTTGTCATGTCCAACTTCTCTGCTCTCGCAACAAAACCCTTCACTGCTCCAACAAATTTTGACCAAAGCTTCAGCATGTGACTATTTCTGTAACGTGCCCTAAAACAACCCCAGACAACACTGCAGCCCAGAATACTATATTATATTATATTATATTATATTATATTATATTATATTATATTATATTATATAGATTATATATGGTCAATATGTTATATATGATGTAATATATTATTTTATATACTATTTAATTTATATATATATAAAAAATATATGGTCAAGTATGTCTTCAGAGCCAACACTAACATCTCACAAGTTTTGTGCTGGTGGCTGAGCAGCCAGCGTCCCCGGGGAGCTCTGCCGATGCACAGCTCTAGCTAAAGCACATACATTGCTTAAATGTGGGGGTTTTATGGAGATCCAAGCTTCGTGCAGCAGAGGAGGGTCAGAGGTTGGAGGTAAGAAAGTCTCCCCAACGTTCATGACATGCTGCAGACAAGGGCTGCAAACACTGAGCTGATCCCACACCAATGAAAACCATCAAAATAAACAGGTATAACTAATGCCTATGGGTTATTAATCCAGTGGATCACAAGCGCTTTCTAAATCCCAGTTTAGTTTGCTGGTTGGTTTTTATGAGTAGACACAAGCACCACAAAATTTTTTTTTTTTTTTTTGAAATACACAAGTATAAATAGTTATTAATGCTCATTAACTGACAAGGAAACCCTCTAATATCAGAGATCAATCACTCCCCTCACACACAAGGGTCTGTCTCAAACCACTGTGAGCCCGGTGGGTTTTTTTTCTTAAGCATGTGGGATACTTGAATACAGATGAATTGAGTTTTAAAGGGAAAAAACCCAAGCAGCAACTTCTGGGCCAAGTTCTTGTGTGCCAAACTTTTCAACTGCCACAGCACAGCTCGACAGTGTTTCAAAAGAATTTAAGCACTGTTTTGAATACTGCTGACAATCTTCCCTCATCAAAATTTGTAATTTAAATACCTCAAATCTGAAAAGCACGCTCCCTGGGGCATGCTTCATTCTCCCTCCCCGCCGCCCACCCTCCCCGAGCCCCGTTGGGCACAAAATCCCGTTCCTTTCCGTATCTGGCTGTTTTTTCCCCCACCCCCCACAGCCCCCCAGCATCCCCCCCTGCACCCCGCAGGGACCCCACTCCTCGAGCAGAAGTTTGTTCTTCAGATTACCCGTGGGTGAAATCTCTGTATGCGCTGCAGCGCCTGAAAGCACAGTTACTTTCCTCTTTTATAACTACGCCGCCAGTTTAGAGAGAAAAATGTTTACTGGTTTAGAAACCCAAGCGTGCCAACCGGGCTGCCCGGATGCCCACAGCAAGAAAGGGTTAATGCCAGGAGCCCCACTTCCCAACCCTCTGCTATCTGGCAGACAAGACGTTCCTCCCAGTGCCTTTGGATGTGTCAGTAAACCCCCAAATAACTCTATGCCCATAAGTCTGACGGGTGAGGAAGGGCACCACTGATTTCGTGGGGTCTATGTGACGTTCCAGGCAGCAGCTCCATTTTGGCAGGAGCGTGTTTAAGATTCCCTCCCAGTGCTGCAAAGCACCTTGAAAGGTCGACGAGCGCTTTCATATTCTCAGATCCATCTACGACGCTGCAGCAGATGAAACGGATTGACCTAGACGAGAACTGAAAGAGTCTCTGTGAAATAATCCATCAACACCCTGCGCCAGCCGCAGCCGCCTTTGCCATGGGCACGCTCGGGAATGGCACCTACCCACGGCAGCCGACCCCGGGGCTCCATCGGGTTTAAATCACGGCCCCGCTCTCCTGGGATGGCACCAAACCCGGCACCGGGAGCTGCAGAGCCGCCCAGGCGGCACACAACATGAAATACCTCCATGTTAAAGGCTGTGCAAAGCCTGTGCCCATTACCGAACTCATTAAAGACAGTGATACTTTGTAACATACCCTAATCTTTAATATTCATAGCTTGCTTCATTTGCATATCATGCCATAAATAGTTGAAGCAGAGGTAAAACACAAAGCGCTCTACTTGCATTTCTAATTATGCCTAAAATCAAATGTAAATCACAACACATCCAAGACACAGAAAATATTAAATTTGCTGCCTCTCAGTTAAAAATCTTTAAAAAAAAAAAAAACCAACCCAAAACAACCAACAGCAACAACAAAAACACATGGACAAACCCAATTATTTTCAAAAAGAAAAATCAAAGGGGCTTATAGGCGTGTGCAGGGGGGGATGGCACTGTTCTAAGAGGGGAGCTCACCCGTCCTGGCGATGGACCCCAGCACCAGCTCATCCCCCCGACTCCAAAAAATCCCACATTTCCCACCAAGCTGTGCCACAGCTGCTCGTTTAACCTTGGGTTTTGAAGAAAAAACAGGAGTCTTTTCCTTCGGGGCGGCTGGGAAAGCTGATCTCCAGCAAAGAAGGTAAATTTGAAGAATCAGCTGGAACGTGAACTTCGGCCGCTGCGCCAGGCTGCCCGCAGGACGGGTCTCCGGCGCGGGAGGGGAAGCAGTGCCAGGGCTGGAAGCTCCAGAACCCCGAGGTTTAACGAGAAAAGAGGTGTCTTGGGGTGCTCACGTTCAGCAGCTCCGCGTCCAGAGGGAAACGGATGATTTCTGCTCACAACACACCAAAACCATGCCAAGGTGGCACGGGGCGTTTTTCTCCACTTTGCTTTTTCCTTAAACATGGAAGTGCCCTCGGAGCCAGGAGCTGCCCCAGGGTGCTCCGGCACCTGCTGCAGCACCCACCGGCATCAGTCCCATGGAAAAGGCTCAGCATCCCACCCAACTGCCAGCGACGCTATCCCGGGGCAGGGCTCGGTGTTACGGAGCCGGGCGCCCTCCAGACACATCCCGGACATTATCCCGTATTCTAAGAGCTGGAGTGAATTCACCTGCCCCCTCCAGAAAGGGTACTGGGGAACTGAGTGGTGCCATTAATGGCTCGTGGGACTCCAGTCCCCAGCCACTGCCATCCTGGTGGGTTGGTTTCCACAACAACTCTCAAGTTACCAACTTTTAAGGAAAAGCACGGTCCTGGTGCGGCACAGGACGAGCAGCCAGGCTGTGCTCGGGCAGGGAGGGGGGCAGAGATGAGACCCGGTGCCCTCCCCTGTACAACCAAAATTAACCACATTTCCCCACTTCCCAGAGGCATCAGGAGACTTAATATCTGTAAAGCAACTCAATAGCATGTTGCTGCCAATGGCATAAATAATTTCCCCTTAACGAGCTTCTACATCGAGCACCTCTTCATCTTCAGTCCATCCCCACCAACACAAGAAAACGCAGGTTTTTAGTTCGAGAGCACTGGGAGGGGCACGGTGTGAGTTGGCACCCACCCACTGCTCCCCAAAGGGGGGTTCCTGGTGGCTGTGACTCACAGGACCTGCTCCAGCCCCAACCCAGCCATTGCCCTGTTGCCACACTCCTGCCCTTCCCTGTGCCGAGACGCCGCTCCTGCCCACCGCGCCAATCCAAGGCACTGCTGCTGCGCCCAGGAAGCTCAAAACATTCCTCCTCTCCATCCATCTCCCTGTTCCTCCTCTCCATCCATCTCCCCGTTCCTCCTCTTCATCTCCCAAGAAGTTACTCGCAACAGAGAGGCGCGGCATCCACAGTACTCAAAGTTTTACAGATTTATGCCCAAAGATTTAATTAAAAACTAATGAAGCAAATTTTGCAAAAGCAGAACAAAACCCACACGTTTTGGGAAACCATAAGGTGCCTTTGCCCGGCACAGGAACGCCGAGCAAGGCAGGCTGGCTGCCGCGCGGCACGGCCGGCATCCTTTCCCACTTACCTTCCCTTTGCCGCTGGGACTCCAGCTGCATAAACCCACTACGTCTTAATGAAAGGCTTTTGTGGGTGGCTGTCCCCAGGGAAAAATGTATTTTTAAGTCACTTGAACCAAGGCTGATCTAGTCAGAAGAGCCAGCTAAACATCACCAAAGGGAGCCGGGCACTCGGCAGCTGCCCTGGCTGGGCACGCGGCTCCGAGCCATCGCCTCTCCCTTATTAGATTTTTCCCGTCTTACAAAAGGCTTAAAGAGACTTCTGAGAATGAAAAGCTGAAAGGAAAAAAAAAAAAATGTGTATCATCGCCATGTTCTGCTCCTGCTTGTACACCAGGTTTCCAGGGTCCCCAAATCCCATCAGCAAACGGGTCCCGGGACTCGGGTGAGGGTCTCCCCGGGTCACCCCACGCTCTTCTCCTCCCCCGGCACTACAGCTCGTCCTGCTCCCTTTCCAGACTTATGTCCAGCTCAACAACAACATGGCATCAGTTCTGTTAAAGAGTTAAAGGATCTTTTCTGCAATATCGACTTCCAAAGAATTCCAGAGGTGTTGTTAAATTTAACCCCAAAGGTGAGCGTTTGCTCCGTGCCCCCAGCCCGCGCCGGGGGAGAAGTGAAAGTGAGCTGCTCGCAGCCTGCAAAGCCTTTTTGCTGTTCCTATGTACCCTGGCATTTTGCCCGGACCTATTTTTAAGCCCATTTACTAGAAATCCCACAAATTAAAGGAAATACGGATAATGTTGTAAGAATCCTTTGGGCCAAATAAAAGCTACACATAATTTTCCTTGTGCATCAGAGTAAGATCCTTAACCACAAAAACCAGATTTCCCCAAAGCTCTTTTGCAACAGCGAGAGAATCTTGTTTTGTAAAAAGTTGCTTTGATTCACTCCTGGATTACAGGGAGCACGGCAGACGCCGCTGCCTCCCGGCCAAACCCGGAGAGGTGATTACTGTTATGAAACAGAAAGGTGTTAGGAGAACACAAATAAATTAAACATCTCCAGCTCCGGAGCGGTGACTATTAATGCCAGCAAAGCAGGTGGAAAGTGCTCATGGAGAGGAGCTTTAGGATGGTTGCTGGGGTGTTTTTTCAATCTGCAAAGGAGCTTGTTGCGTGTTTTTATCTTCTGGCTTCTTTCAAACCACATGTTCGTGGTGGAGGTGTTGAAAAACCTCCTCCAGGGCACCGCTGTCCAGGAAAAGCCCAGCCTGGGGCACCCCAACCCCACCGCACCCCAGCTCCGACGAAACCATCATCTTCTTTTGGCAGTCCATCAGTAAGGAGACTCCCAAACTCATTCCACTTGTCCTCACGCCAAAATCTGACCTACCCCCAGCCGGGACAGTCACCACAGACCCACTTCTCCACCTCCGCACCCCGGTGTCGTGGTGGGGCTGGGGGTGCTGCCCCCCGCCACTGCTGCCCACCTGCACCCCCAGGATGGGGACAGGACGATGCCAACACAAGCTGCGCATCACGCCAGCTGCCGGGATGGGTCTCCACAGCATCTCCTCGGGGATTTGATGCGAAACAGTGATTTTATGCAAAAGCGTGATTTTACACAAAACAGTGATTTTATGCAAAACAGCGATTTAATGCAAAACAGCGATTTAATGCAAAAACAAATCTATGCTCTGTATCTCTATATTTATATAGTTCTAGAGGGGTTTCTCGCGGGGCGAGCACCAGGGAGGCGTAGTGCAGGGAACAACCCATGGATATTTCTGCTGAAAGTTCACCCACCGCTCTGGAAATCTCCATCCCGGGCAAGCAGTGCTGGTGGCCGGAGGCAGAAGACCCCCTGTGGGGTGTCAGCCCCCCCATTTAGGACCCTTCCCCTTCAGCTGCTGACCCAGCTGGAGGAGGCTGCTACCTCCCTCCCACCCCTCGCCCACACCGGGTAAATAAAGGAGCATCCGACCGCAGCATGTCCTGCAGCAGGGGCGTCGGGAAGGAAGGCGAGAGCCTGTGTTTTCTACAGCACCCGGAATTTTAACTACGCAAAGACTCCGTCGCGTTAAATAAACTCCAGGAACAGCTCTTGCGTTTTGGTAGGATTAAAAAGAAACCAGATAACATCTTTCAGTAAAACTCGTGAGACAAGCAGAAACAGCCCCGAAACACAATGGAAAAAGGGACATTTGCAGGGGGGGGATGAGAAGGTCCTTCATTTCCAACAGCGATAAAGCAAAGCGAAGCAATCAGCGTTAAACCTGACTCTCCCTTCACTCTTCATCCCCAGCAGTCGCTTAAAATGTCTTCCTCGCAAACATTTCAGCTTCCTTTTAAAAAGAAAAATAATTATGCAGGGGAATAACCACTTCTGTTCTACAAACGCACAGATCTGAACAGTTAAACACGCAACTTCGGGAACTTTTCCAAGATTTATATGTTTTGCACGGAAAGCAAATGTTTTTTTTCCTGCCTGGGAAAATATTTAAGCGCTAAGTTTATGAAGCCAAGTCCATTTATTCCTGGTTTATGTTGCTGCTCGAACGGAATCTAATTAGCTATTTAACCAGCAGCATGGGGAACGCGGTGCCGGCCGACGCCGCGAGCCCCCAACCCACGGCTGTGCCGGCACGCGGCCCCAGGGTCTGGCCCAGAAATAGGTTTTCTTCACGGCACAGGACGGCAGGACCAGCTGAAGGATGGCACCGTGGCCACCCTTCCCTGGAGCATCCCAAGGATGGGCAGTGCGGAGGTGCCCAGGAGCTGGGGGTTTCCTTCCAGCCCCGCCAGCCGCAGCTCATCGCCATCGCACTTCTCAACGCAGTAAAAATTAAAAATCTTTTTACAATGACGCTCTTAGAAAATAGCAACACTTGATTTGCATTTTCCTGCACACCTGCCTTGCGTACGGAATTGCTGGCTTCACTGTGCGCAGACTGAAACTCTCCTTGTGCCCCCTCCAGCTCCATCAGCCCCGGGCAGGACGGTGCCCGTGAGCCGGGGCGGCGGTGGGGACTCATCCTGCCGCCAGCGGTTGGGATCCCTGTGGGCGACACGGGGACCCACAGCTTTGCCCACCGCGATGGCGTTACATCAGCCAGACACACGTCGCGACCGTCACGATACGGAGCAGCGGGACTCAGCGCACAAGTATCACTGAACATGAACCCCCTCCCGTTTCCCAGGCCAGGCTCTGTTTTCACCTGCACCAGCACCTTCCACAGATGCGTTTCCTAAGTGCATGAAACAGCCCCCCCCTCCTCCTCCTCCCGCCTGCCCTGGGGGTGCCCATGGATGTGAAAGGGGTGACCCCAGAGAGGGACCCCAGCTCAGCAGCATCGTCCCCGAAGTGCAGCGCTGGCACTGTGGGATGGGAGCAGCCCCGGGCAGCCCCCTCACACCCGGACACTCACCCCCCAGGACAAAACAAGGGAATACTTTCCCGGCCAAGAAAGCGCTTCCATGTCAGCGATGGGTCCCGCCACCTCCCGCGGTCCCTACCCTCGGAGCAGAGGATGCTTTGCACATCAGCAGCCTTCCCCTCCCCGTGCAACAACCCTTTCCCAATTTCCCATGAACTGGGAATGACAAACACCCCTGCTCTTCCAGGGAACTCATAACCTGGGAATTACTTGTTGTTTCTACGAGGTTCTCGTTCTGGCCTGCCCCAGAGCAGCACCCGCCTTTCATCGATGAAGAGCTGATAAAGCTCCGAGGTCTGTCCAGCCCCGAGCCTCAACCACTTGCTCAGACACCTGGAGACTTTTCACCCCGGGCACAAAGTCCTTCAGCTTTTTGCAGCAACATGGCAAGTGATTTGCCTCTATTTTCCCATTTATTTGTGCATTTTTGAAAATCTTTCTGGCCAGTTAAACCAGAACCATCGCGATTGTGAAATCCAGGAAATTTGCTGCAACGCTCTGTAACACTTGCGAGGCAATTAGCCAAAACCTCGCACAAATAAGCTTTTTTGCCACACCGTTCTAACCACCAAGCATTAACCCATTTTCTTAGGAAACGACATCTGCTGAAATAACTTCCTAATCTAGGAGCAGATGTGGAAAAAAAAAAAAGCTGCTGCAAGTATCTCTAGTCCATGGTAAACAAAACTTTCAGGCAGAGTTTTTCCACTCAGAGGGTACCGACTCCGAGTACCGGGGCTTGTTACGCAGACCCTCTCCCCAGAATATTTATTACCTGGCCAGGAAAAGCGATGGGGTCAAAGCTCTCCCTGATACGCTTCCCTGGAGGAGCCCAGGGCAGAGGCAACGGTGGAGCAGCCTGGGTCTTCGGGGCAGGAATTTGTACCCCTGAACCCGACTGTTGTGGGGTCTGAAATCCTTGGAGCTCTAAGAGCTGCATCCTATAGCCACAGGAATAAATCACAGCACAGGCAGGACAGCTCCTGGGTAATCACTGGTACAAATACAGAAACCACTGGGCAATAAAGCAACTGTTTCCATTTCCTACCCCCACGCTAACACGGCTTTTCTTCCTGGGAAGGTGTCAACACACAGCAAAAATTCAGCTTCACGATTTGCCCTAGGAAGCAGTTATCACACACAGGTAAACTGAGGCAAGGCACGATAACGCAACCATCACACAGCGAACCAGTGCTCGCAGGCAGCGAGGCAAGAATCACACTCGATACTTTCCCTTCTTTCAGATTAAAATAGCAGCGATGCTGCTGTGCTATTTGTTAGAACTCATTCCTTCCCTCATCCTCTGTCCCTGCTTTCTCCCCCATCCTGATAAAAAACAATAAAACAAAATAAAAAGCTTCCTTCTGGGAATGTGGCGGCAATAATACTGCTACCATCTGTTGATAAGTCCAAGGACCTGCGCAGGGAGCACGGAGGCTGCAAAGCTGAAAGGGAGTCAAGTGTTTGCATGGGTTTATTGAGAAATGAAATCCAGCTTTAAACACAGTGAATCGGAGACTATTCTGAATCACCTCTTGAATTTTTTAATGCTACTCCAGGGAGCACTGAAGGTAAATATGTTAATTTGACTTCAATCATGGTGCAGGGAAAAAAAAAAAAAGTCCGCTGTATTAGTTTAGGGTACCAAGTCTTAAAACTATTCATGCATTTCTGCATATTTTATACTCAGCAAATAAAGTTCCAAGGTTCTGTAAGGAGGCTGAGAAATTATTCTGAGTAAGCAATAATGAGGTGTGCATTATATAAGGCTGATACTAATGGTAATCTATTATTAAAATTTAAGAGTTCGAGCAACTACGTCCCGAACAGTCCTACAGCAGGGAGGGGGGCTGGCGAGCCAGCGCGTTGCATACGCGGTGCATGGGGTAACCAAGTTGTACCCCAGGTCCTTGGGGTAATCTCTCCGGAATTTCTCTAATTAACCCTTCCACAACGTACCAGCACCACTGTGGCACCAGCCTCGTCCAATTGCTCAGGTGCAGTCACCAGTCACGGCAGGTTCGTGTTCCCCACGTGTGTAATTCCTGATGTTTCAGTGTAACAGATCTCCCAGAACACATTAGGCATTAAAAAATTAACAGGGTTTCAAGTTCGTGCATCTTAGCGATCCTCAGGGCTACCTCGACTCCTGATTTCTGCTGCGATAACCCACTTAGGCTGCAAGGAGGACAGGACGTGACCAGGAAAACCCGATGTGCTTTTCCTACCTGTGCCTACGCTCCTGCCGAACCACCTCCGCGATCCCAAGAAAGGCAGCATCCAGGTGGGATACATGGAGCACGCCAGTATCCAAACGCACCAAGGGAAGCGCGCAGCATCGCATCCCGGCGATGCTCGGCAAGCTCACGCCCAGCTTTGCTCAGTGCTGGTGGGACCTAGACCTGCTCTGCCCCACTCCCAGCCCCACTCCCAGCCGAGGTCGGATCCTTTCCTGGGGACCAGCCACTCACCCCAACGGGGAATGGCCGGGTGCTGTGGGACCCATCCCAGCAATCAATGCAGATCATAAGGACACACCATCATCTGGTGCAACGGCACCACTCGGCACTGCTGCGAGAGAAACAAACAGCAAAAAACCCCCGAGTTTGGATCATTTTCCTCCTTCCTACATCTTTTGGTGAGAATCAAAATGAGTCTCTGGGGGCTGTGAATCTGTATCTGACAAACCCATACAGAAATAGGCACAGCAGCGAGGGACCAGGCGCTGCAGCAATGCTGGGCATCTCCACGTTTACCCCGTTACAGCCCCGGCTCGTGGGGCTCCCGGACCCGAACACGCACTGGGAATGCGGAGGTCTCGCCACACCGCCTGCCCCTTGGAGGAAAATCCCCTCTTGGCTTGTGTGAAATGCAAAATTAAATTTTAGCTGCATTTCAGAGTGTGTTGCTAAAGTGCAGCCAAGGTCTTTTTTTTCAAATGAAATTTTTCAGTAAGTTTAGACCCCAAAGGCAACATTGTGCCCAAACCAAAGGATAACAAAGCATGATAATCTCAGGAGAAACAAACTTAGTCTGAAACCTTTCTGTGCTGTAAAGGATCTTAAATAGTGACGTGCTCTTCGCTCTCCAGGCTGGACGGGGCGCTGGGAAGCAAACCAAAGCAGAAGGGATGAAGGGGGAACAGAGCAAGTCGGCATTTCCCGGGTGTTTATGGCATCCACTCACTCTGTCTGCCCATTCCCTCTTGTGTCACCACCCACGTGGGCCGAAGGAGTTAACAACTCTTCTGCGACGGCGTAACAGGAGACAGGAGTTACTCATCTCGGCATGTCCGGATCGGTATGAACCGGCATATGAACGAAGTTGCCTTGGAGATGGAGCCAAAACCAATGACCAGACATTAACTTTTCACAACGGGCTGCCAAGGGAGGCAGAACACACAAAACCAGCAGGACCATAGCTTCCAGTGGAGGTGGGAGCATCCAGATATGATGGGAGGGACCCCCGAGCCCCTCTGGAGAAGTAACACCCTGCACATTTTTGCTCAAGAGGCAGGAGACACTTCCCCTTGCAAAGCCACACGTGCCCAGGGCCAGCAACGAAACCCTCGTCTTGGACTTTACGGGGTGGGTAAATGATGCCCGGATGCAAGATGCCATCTTCCCTTGGTCTAATTTTACAGTTGACAACAAAGACGCCAGCACCCAGCTCCTTACTTCTTCCTGGAATCAGCTTCATAAGCAGAAAAACCAGCTCTGGGCACCTTAGACAAGGCAGCCGAAAGGAGATGCCATGAAACAAAACCATGAGCGAGCAACGCGGCGGCTGGGCTGGCGGGGGGGCACACGTCAGCAAACGTCCCCCTGCCCAACCTCAGCACTTCACCTCCGCTCCCAAGGGCGGTCTGGGAGGTGGACGAGCAGGAAGGAGTGGCTGGTCCAGCCGTTTGCCAGGCTCCTTCACGGGCACGCGGCGCGGTCGCTCGGCAGGAGGAAGCTCAGCTCCGGGCGGAGGTTTCTCAGTCTCAGCTCAGGGCAGGGCAGCTTTCCACGGGGCATCTCTCCCGCCCTGACAAAGGTGGTCAGCCGCGTCCCGAGGGGACTGTGCCCGCAGGACAGCGGGTGACCTGCGAGATGGCAGCAGGCTGCACCAGCAGGAGCACCCGCTGAAGCCCGGGGGTGAAGACCACGGGCAAAGCTCAGCTCAGCCGGACCTCACCTCCCTCCGGCCTCCCTGGAGCACTGACCCACGGACAGAAACAGCTTTCCAGCCGCCGCAGGGCTCGCTCTGCGGGAAACAAACCGCTGCATCGGTCACTCAAGCCCTGAGCAGGCCAACATGGGCCACGGCTGGAGGACACATTCCATCAAAGGGCCACACCATAACCCCCCAGTTTTTAACCCAAAGTACGACCTCTGAAGGCGCAGATGCTTTTCATGCCATGCAACGTGCTCCGCTTTGGCTCACGCAGGGAATGACTTACAGGGGAGGGTGGGATGCGGAGAGCCTCGATCCCCCCGGCATGGCTGCACGGGACACGAAACCCACACCCACCACGTCCCCACCACGTCCCCACCACCGAAACTGCCCTCCACACTCTTTGGCCATCACTGAGCAGAGCAGCGCTTGCCACCGCTCCCACTGGAAGAGCGAGAGATGAAAGGGACATACTGGTATTAGAGCCCGAACTGCAGAAAGCCCCGCTCCGAGCTGCGCACCAGCCCCTCGGTGTTTTTTCCCAGAAGGAAAAACAGAAGATGCTTTCCATAAGCAGACGATTTCAGCAGCTAATTTTACCATCACTTATGGTCGACTTTATGACTAAGATTTCATGCTGACTATATTAATCCTGTCAAATTTCAGAGCGAGAGAGAAATGATACTGTATATTTTATGGCTGCAATAACTTCTAAGCCATTAGACATGCATGCTGACATGAAAGTAATCAAATTGATTTTTTTCCTATTACAATGAAGAACTTTGTATGAGCAAATAGTCCTTCTGGCACAGGAACGAAACCCCAAGAAGCTGCACTCACTCAGGGAATCCGGAAATCGCCACGAGCCACCGTTCAGAAATTCGGGTGCTCTGCTGACTCACGTGTTATCGGCACCAACGCCGAAAAGAACACGTTAGTCAACCAAAGGATGGACAAAAGCCAACGCGAGGGATGACTGGAGGTTTTTGAAGCAACGTGAAATAACGCAGAGGGTGCAGTTAATTGCTTTCCCAGTTAATTGCTTTCCCAGCACCAAAGCCCCACATGCCTTTTTTAACCTCATGAGACACACCGAGACCCTTGCATGGGACAGCAGCTTGCCAGTGGCTTCTCCAGGTGTTGAGTATACAAGCCACAACAGATCAGAAGTTGTTTAGAGGGCTTCTCAGCAAGTCCTGAAGACCTGGAAGTATTAACAGATACACTACAGGTGCCAAGGCGAAGGGCTTATGCCCTGTGTCCGTGCCTGTGGATGCCAAGGCAGCAGTAAATGAGGAAGCCCGTGTGCCAGAAGGTCAGCTGAGAAAACCAGCTTCGTTTTCAGCCTGGTCTCTGCTCCGTCCCTCTGCAGAAAGCAGAGACAAAGACAGTTCATTTAAAGTAATTCTTTAAATGTAAATAGGCCTTTAATTATAAATTTCAGTCGCTTAGTGTTTTGTTATTTTTTTTAAACCCAACTCATATCTACACTCAAAACTCTGAAGCCCTTCTTTGACTTACAGCAATTACCTAAAATTCTAATTTAATAACCTTTAATCCAACACGTTTGTAAATCATAGAATCATAGAATGGTTTGGGTTGGAAGGGACCTTAAAGATCATCCACTTCCAACCCCCCTGCCATGGGCAGGGACACTTTCCACCAGACCGGGTTCTAGAGTAAAGTTCTAGAGAAAGTCAGGTCAAAACAGACCCCGTGATGAGCAGACAGGTCGCAGGGCACAGGTGATGGTCTGGGATGCCCCTGCCGTGTGCGGGACCCCCCGTGCCAGGGCACCCCACGGCCCGGGGCGGCACGGCCGCTGCCTGCACGGGCAGGGACAAACCCAGCCCAGGGCAGGGGCTCTGCAAGCCAGGCCTTGCACAGGAAGGGTGAACCCGTCTGCACACCTGCAAGGTGCAAAAACCCGTGAAAGCCTGTTTTCTTCCTCTGATGCGTGAGAGCATGTTGGGTGGGAGAGGCCAAGACCAGCCAGGTTCAAAATCTGGAAAGACGCGGTAAGCAGAAGCAATTCAGCGCAGAGAACACGTAGAGTGTAACAGACCTACCTGGCACCCTGACAGGAGCAGTCACGTCTCTTCTACAGCCAATAAAATTTAAGATTTTCTTCTAATTTCAAATACAGATCTCCTACTTTTTTGTAGAATATTGGTATGAACCAGTAAACAATCTCAGATCTTTCAAACCAAGTAACCTGCACATCAGAAATTTGCTTAAGGGTGTGCTAAACCTCTCTAAGGGCTCACATGAAGATGGGTGGGTGGCTGTAGGTATGCATGTTTGTATCTATAACTTCTTCGGGCTATTTGCAGATTTAACCTGCATTTAGTTGCAAATCAAAATGCTTTAACGGCTCTCTATCAACAAGACTTATTTTGGGGTTTGTTTTGTTTGTGTTGTTTGGGGTTTTTTTTAAAAACACAAGGAAGTTAGAAATACAAAACCATAAACCCACCACTCCACAGATCACCTAAACCAAGGTTTGCTAAAAGCCAATTTTAGTGAATGGCTTTGTCCTACTACACAAGACACTCGCGATGTCCTCAGTGGTGCTGCTGCAATCCAAACACCCAAAAGGTTTCCACACGCTGGAAACATTCCAAAATGAATTAACTTTTTGGATCACTTTTACACTATTTTTTTTTTTAATTTAGTTTTAATTCTAATTTAAGGTTTAGCACCTTTCACAACCAGAAGTTCACAGCAGCACAGAGACTCACACTTGCCTCTGGAAAGCCTCTTGCCATGTAGATGCACTTCGTTATCAACTTCTTATCTTGCAGAGCTCAAACAAAACCATCCTGTGACCCTGCCAGGATCTCTTTCAGGAGAGGAGAGCTCTGCCCAAGCAGGCCTGAGCAAACATCCCTTTGCTGCCTTTGCCACTTCTTCTGGTGTTTACTATTCACATATTTTTTACATGACCCCCTCCCGCCGGCCGAGCGGGATGCACGATCCGGGGAGGCACATCCCAGCGATGCCCGCACGCGTTCCCGCGTTCCTTTGCAGCGACCGCAGCGCTCAGCACCATCCACGCTCCCTGCACAGCTACAGACATGGAAGGAAGGGGCAGACTCGGGGGACAGGGACAGCTTTGAGGGCTTCCTATTGCTACAGGTCCAGACAGCATCACCTCCCGCAGTTCAAGAAAGCAGAGTTGGCTTTGGGGTCTTTTTGTTTTGGTTTGGGTTTTTTTTGTTTGTTTGTTTTTTGTCTGGTTGTTTTTTGTTGGTTTAAGTTGCATGTAAGCAAACCTCTGCCCAACAAAACCCAAGTCAGAGCCAAATCCCAGCACGCTGAGCACTGTTAACCAGCACCCACCAAACGGGTCCCCTCCGCTCTCCCTGTGGTTTATAGGGAAACCAGCTCCCGTGCCAAGCCTGGTCCACGTACCGGCTCGGGGTGCGGCGAGCCGCAGCTCCCAGAGGGAGATGACTAGTGAGCACATGAGCCACGAGCCACAGCCCACGATCAGCTTCACCGGAACCACGGCACCTTCAGCTACACGGTAGGAAACGGAGAATCCTTTTAGCCAAAGCGTTACAAAACTGTGCTTTAAAGTTATTACCCAAAACCCTAAACCCATAGTTTTGCAAAGGTAGGAGAGGTCTCCCGGGAGAGGCGGCGAACAATATCCATGAGTTTCTCATGACCTTATGGAGATTGCCATGACAACACCGCTTCGATCCTCCAAACATGGACATATTCATTTGCACTAGTGTGATGGAGAATAATTAGAGCGAGATTCCCCGAGCCGGGGAGTCAAACCGTACGGCGGTTCCCGGCAGCGGAGCCCGAGTTTTGAGAGAAGCAGCCTCAAATTCAAATGTAAAAAAGAAAACCCACAACACTCTTTAGAGCTGTGTGACCTAATTCATTATAAAGAATGTCAGTTAGCAAACCTTTTAAATAAAACATTAAGCTAGAGGTAATTTGAAGCCTTGTGGATTTTGTTTTACTCAATTATTTTCTAATGCTTCAAGTTCAAGAATAAATACGCAGAAATAAAAAAAAAAAAAAATACCAAGGGTTTCATTTAATTCTTTTTCAAAAGAAATGAAGACATTCATACTAAACCAAAATACCCTCAACCAAGGCAGATTTTTAATTAAAACTTTTACGTCCTACAAGATTCTTCAAGGTTGTAATATCTGCTTCCACATCCGTGAGCCAGCATCACGCTCGCAGAAGGGCGAGCCCGTAATTCACGTCAGAATAACCTGTGCCACGCATTAGTATAACTTATTTCCAAGACACATACCCACAAATTAAACCAAGTTTGAATATTTTTTTTTTTTCCCCTTGCCCATAATTTACATAACCAGTTGCAATTTTCACTGTTTGTTGGGAAGAGTTTCCCTCCAGCAGAAGACCACGCTGCCCTCTGCTTCGTTTTTTTAAATGCCTGATGGTAAAATCCTGGTTGCAGCGTGGCAGGTAGGAATTTAAATCCTGGCAAAAAGCAGCAGAGGATAAAAGCCACTGTTTATATGCACAGTTTTAATATGAGGTTAATTGGGAAATGGAGGAAAACAAAGGGAAGGAGCTTGATGATTAGTGCTGCAAATACTCCTCTAAGAAATACTATGAACCCCAAAGAAATTTCATTTCTTCACACTGCAGCCCTTCAGAGAGGCTGGGCTTACCTGTAGAAAGAATAACTTGAGTCTAGAAAATTTCACCTGCGTTTGAAAGGACTCTGAGGTCTGCCTTCAACCTGGACAGCTTTTCTGAGCCTTTCGCCCCATCGCTGGGCAGGTTCCCAAAGGGAAAGACGTGATGCACACAAAGGGAACAGGGTGCCCTGAACGGGCACCTCGACGCTCTCCTGGGGCCGGGTGCTGGTGCTGCCCTCGACACTCCTCATCTTCACACTTACAGTCTTTTTCAGAAGAAAAACCAAAAAATCAGCTATTTATATGCAGGGCTAGTTTGGGATTTTTTCTGATTTCTGCTGCAGCAGTTCAAGGGAACAAAAGTCACTCTACCCCATTGGCAGGGAATATTCCTGGATTTCCATCTGGAAATACGAGGGGTACAATGGGAAGAGAGAAATCAGTTGCGTGGCGTGAGAGAGAAGGCTGGTGTCCTGGCTAACGCCAGCCCCGGGCACGCAGTCGGCGGCACGGGCACAGCCAAGGCCAGAAGCCCGGCAGCACAGTCCCTCGCTGCAGATGGAGCCCACCCAGGACAACCCGAGGAGTGGCCACCACAAGTCCCGGGATCTGCAGGCACAGAGGCTCTCAGAGGGACCGCTGCTGGTCGTTCCTCAGCCTGTGTTCTGGGATAAGCAAATACAGTCAAAAGGAGGAGTCCTTGGGAGTGAAAAAAAAAGAAAGTTTAGAGATAAATATTTGATTTTCATTCGGCAGCATCACCATTTTCAAGAGGATACCAGAAAGAGATTTTCAGAGACGTGCTTAACACCACTCTATGTGCTAGCAAGTCTGCACTACAAAACATTCAGGAAACAAAGAAACTCAGAAGATAAAAAGATTCCTTTCTGCCACCATGCTTAGCGTGAAACACCTCACTACTTTGATTCATCCTTCCGTGCAATCCTTAAAAAAAAAAATCAAAAGTCATGCTTTCCCAGTAATTCATCAAGTGGGTTCCAGCACCCACCTCCACGCTCAACCAGCAGCGCGTTCCGGGGGGCGAGCAGGACACGTGGGGATGGAAGCCCAGGGCAGAGCCAACTCTTGTCATCGCTCACCGCTGTAATTATCACATTGCAACCACACCCTGGGGCTGATTTCGGGCTATGACAAGTTCTCTGTGCCACCAAAACACGGTCTTTCGTGTTGGCACAAGGTACGAACGGCGGTACCCAGCTGAGCCTTGCCATGCCCATCGCACCCACCTAGGGTGCTCCAGCCCCACTCTCGCCAGGGGCTCTCTTCCCGATCGAAAACTACCGATGAATCCATTTCTCTGCAGCAGAGAATAAACAAGGATTAGCATTCACCCGCTCGTAACAGGGAAACCCTGCAGCTAGAGGTGGAGTCAGTCGATGCCTGAACATCCAGCCTAAGTGGCTTGACGAATGCTAACTACGACTTCCAGCTTCTTTATCTAATTTGGTTTGATTTGAAAATATTAAGTTATCTAACCAGACACACACGCAAAAAAAGTCTGAAAATTTCCCATGCTAGTGAGAACTCTCTCTGCCATTTTATGACGCTATAATTCGATATATATCTCTGAACATTACTGACTTTTCTCAGTCACGTTTGTATTGAGAAATGCCTACAAAAAATTCAGGACAAAGGCTACAGTTTTTCAACATGATCTTAAGGACCTGAAAAATGGGGTTCTACAGCGAATGAGCCTTTCCAGCTCTGACTGCGATCTGCAGCCTGTAAATATTTTAGTCATTTAAGCTGGTTACAATATTTATTAGGGTCTATTTTTGTCAATCAATCTATAATAAGAGCAGAACAGCCAATATCTATAAAACAATCCTCTCGGTTTTAGTGGAGTCTGGTTCCTGTATTAGAAAGGGACAGCTCTGAACTGACACAACCAGTTTGTAACAACAAAAAAAAAAAATAATATGGAGGAGGTATGCAGTCACTGGTAAAATCCACAATGACTCCAGCCAGGGCCAGGATCTTCTCCAGGAACATGTTGATGCTCAGAGGCACCCAAAGAAGATGCCAAGGCTGGACCACCTCGAAGCAGGACCACCGACCCCACTGTGGGTGTCCAGGGTCTGACCACCCATCACCCAGGCAGTGCCCCTCCTTCAGGATGGTCTTACCGGTACCAGCGATACAGAGCCCTAACAGTGCAAGAAATATGTAATATTGGATATTTGGGGTGTCTGACACTGTTAAGTGTATTTAAGCCGGGTACCTACTAGCCGCTGCTCGCGGTGAAGGTGATGCCGTGCACCTCTGCCCATCGGAAACACGAGACACCACCAAATAATTTCAGACAGAGACGAATAGCTGAAAACTAACACGGCCCGTCATGACTGTCAGTATGGGCTGGAAACAATGATCTAAAGGCAAAAAGCCTCCCAGTCTGTTCCTAAACCCAGGAGGTACGATACTCTCCCCCCCAACCCCAGCCCTCATTTTAAAATTCATCCTTTATCAGCTCAAGTTGAGAAAATCCAGCAGAAAGGCACAAACGGATTGTGCTAGTAAGCAGAAAAACTGTTACATCTTCTGAATGTAATTTTGCCAAAAGCCTCTGCACGATTTTTTTTGTCACGCTCCGCATTATGAAGGAAATTTCTTTTTAGAAGAACAGGAGAATGATTTGCATAATATTCTTTGCAAGTTAATATCAGCCTCTGATAATGATCTCTGCATAATGCAAAAACGTTTGAGAAGACTGTTACAACACTAAGTAATCATATTTTAAATTATGTTTCCCTTTATAGAAAGGTGTTGCAAAAACACACAGACATGAAATCTGTCTGTTGAAGTCCCAAGAACCACCTGACCATCTTCCCACTATTCTACTGTTACAGATTGCAACACTGCCTTTCAAAATCTTACAAAACAAATTACGCTGCAACAGTCTGGCTTCGCAGAAGGCAGAGCTTTTTCCTGTGCTGATGCTCCAGCACATCACATTTCACAAGAGCTCCTGATCTACTGCACGAGTTCAGCGAGGACCTAGAAATTAGGATGCAATACAATTAGATGTACCCCGGCAATTAAGGCGGACCCTCCCGTCCGTGCTCGCACCGAGCCCTGCCGCGCCGCCGAGCCGCGTGGTAACGCTGAGCGGAGGTGGCAGCACTGGGACGTACCCTAATTGCCACCAGGTACTGGTGACACTGGTTTATCTGGGTTTCTTCTTTTCCCCGGTTGGCTGCAGAGCCATTTACGGCGCAGCAGGAATTTGGACCCTGCCACCACTGCTGTGTCCCCACCACATGAGAAGGTGTCCCCTCCGGCAGCCAGCCACCTTCCCCAAACCTCTCCGAGGGATTAGGTGTTGTCTGATGCAGTCACAAGATCTCTGCTAACACCATCGTTCATGCCTAATTAGGTCAGGAAATAACCATAAAAAGAAGAGGTCGAGGAGGAAGCCACTCACACAGGCATGCCAAGCAGCATCCCATTAGATGTGGGCACCAACTATTTCCCTCGACCCAGCTCAAACGGGGGATGTGGGTGGGAAGCTAATGCACTTGGATATTAAACACTTCATATGTCATTAAGACTTAACAACCACAACTTGGTGGTTTAAAGCTGAGCTAACCTTCACTGAACTAAAAAGTGCGAGAGGAATTCAGGGATGTTCTCGAGACTGCCCTCGCACACGGCAATAAGGTACGGGAGTCGCACGCTTCAATTAAGCAAAGACAGACAACACGTTCAGACCAACCTATTTCTCACCATAAAATGATGTAACGGTCTCAGACTCGGAAGAAAGCACGAGGCAGGATCCACGGCGTAGGCTGTGTTCCCGAGAGCATCGCCACGCGGTGCCGACGCCGGGGCGTGCCCCAAAAAAGAGCCCCCAGCCCCGACCCAGAGCATCCTCAGGACCACCGAGGAAAGTACATATAGTCCAGCTAGCCCTGCCCACGTCGGAACGTAGACAACAGGGCATCATTCAGCACCGAGCGGGGGTGGTTTTCTTCCCCACCTACTAAGCTGAGTCTAAAATTCAAATACCAGATCTGTGCAGGCAAGGCACAAGGAGAAAACAGCCTCGTGCTCGTCAGAGCGCGCTCGGCACGGCAGCCGCCTGCTCAGCCGCCACACTCGGTACAGACACGGTGACAGACCTGGGGTCGTTCCTTTCCCCTACCAGTTCTGTCACCTGCAGAGTTTGTCCAGCCACGTTGAGCAACAGGCAGGAGAAGAACAACCAGGGTAAGTTACCAGACCACCGACCGGTGGGGCGGTTTTTAGGGGAGATTTTTGCAGATGCTCATTTCCCCGTGGCATTGGCTGTCGCAGCATCACTGGCCCATGTACATGCTTAGATGATTTTGCTGGGATCTTCAGCACGTGGAGTCTCCATACAGCAGGCTGCACCTGCAGACACTCCGGCACCGCGGATACAAACCCCTCCATCCTCTCCCTGCTGTTCAGCACGTGGTGGGCTGCAGACGTTTTAGCAGGGGATTGTCAGATCCGAGCACATCCCACCTGGAAGCAGCCCAGGTAAACTCTCCAACAATCCCACACTCCATCCCACCCTCTCCTTTGCAGCCCTTTTTAAGGAGTTTCAATCAGTTCCTTGCCACATCTCATCATAGGCTTCCGCAAACGTGTTTGCAAACTCCTTGCCCTCTCACTGCCAGGAACATTGATTGTTTTTCCAGGAGGTATAAAGAAATCGTGACTTGCACTATATAAAACCTTACAAAACAGCAGTAAAGGCTACTGGAATATTTTTGTTGTTTAGAAATCACTTAAAAGCAACACAACGCACCGTGGACATCACCAGCGGACACACGTACCACTGTAGCGGTCCTCTGTGTTTTGTTGGTGGCCACGCAGAAGAAATAACACTGGATGCTCGGCCGAGCTGTGGTGGGGGGCATGGCCTGGACCAGGCACGCCGAGGCTGCAGGTGCTGCTCTGGATGCAGACCACGAGCGAGGTCTGCCCAGAGCTCACGGCGGTGCCAGGCAGGGGATGTCTCATAGCTTCCAGGAGATCTCTTCTCACCTCTCGGGCAGGAGCTGCCATGCGGCAGCAGCTCCCCGCCGAGAAACCCTTCTGCAGGGGCTGGCAGCGCTTGGGCGAGCACAGCCTGGATCTATCTAAAAGTATTCATTGGATTTTAGTAAAAAACATAATCAGTGATGTTGGTAAGAGCTGCAAGCCTGGGTGAAAACCAAACAGCTCTGGTCTACCTGCAGAAAACAACCCACCCACGCAGTGTGGTCGTGGCCGGGGCCGCTCAGCTCCATGCCCTGCCACGCACGCGACGGCTGCCTCCGAGGACACGCCGTGATTTCATCACTTGGTTCCTCCACCCGCTCCAAGCTGCACTGACCCTCGTCCCACCGCCCAGCCTCAGCTCCCTTCCAAAGAGCAAAAAGTTAAGTCCTCCCTTCTGCGCCGTTTCTGGTGCCAAACGCAGATCAGTCAGCAAGTACTGCAGGATCCACCGCCCCCAAGGCTGCTCGCAAAGACAACAGCCAGTTTGGGATCTTAAGGGGAAGATAAACGAGGAAACTTCCTAAATTTGACTGTAAAAATATTCATAAAGATACCAAGTGGCTCGGGTACCTGCAGCTGCTCTCTGCAGAAGCCCCCACTGACTCCCAAGGAAACAAACAGGCTCTTGTCCAAGGCTGCGGACAGCCGGGCAGCCCACGGAAGCCCAGGGAGAGGGACGGGCACCGACACTGGCAGCAGGGTATCAACTGACCTTACCCACGACTGCGACAGGCTCTGAGATGGCAACGGCTCGAGACGTGCCCAGCTCCCGCGCTCCTCTCCAGGCTGGTGCCCGCTGGGGAGCGGGACGGGACGGCACGTTACGGGCTCTTCCCCAAAGCGGCTCATGAATCTTCAAGGACACAGGGCTCGAAATCTTAACAGCGCCGTGCAAGGATATAAAAGCTGCTTTGTGCTGAAAACAGCATTGCAATCTGGAGGCAGAAGCTTTGCTACCATTAGTGGATCTGAAAACTGACCCCAAGCCAAGCCACTCCAGCTGGCAAGGTGGGCTCTCCAGCCCTCGCTGCCCGACTCCAGAGTAAACCAGCCCTGGGCTCGACGCTTACACTGCAAAACCAAAGCACTTCATGTACCTTGGGCTCAATCTACATTTTTACAGTTGCACAACAAAAAACACCAACCGAAAAAGAAAAGAAAAAACAAACCACCCGACAGTCATCTGAAAGACCAGTTATTAGATTGCTTGAAATGACTTGAAATGAAATTCCCACGGATTTTATTGGACTACTCAGATATTGATTCTGGTGTGCTTCTTGCTCAGTCTGCAACACAGAAATTCACCTTGCCAGAAATCCCACCTGCGTGCTGGGCCAGGAGCACACTTTTGGGAATATTTGGTGTTGCTTTTGCTTGCTCCCTCTTCCTTGGCCTATAATTGCCAGATCCATAAAATAAGCCAGGAATTTCAAACAGTAATTTCTTAGTTCCCTACCTGCACGTCTATCACCACGCTGAGCGATGGAGCACGGGAAGCCTCAATGCCCACAAAGGACAAGGAGCCACATCTTCCATCCCCTTCTTGGGTGGTTGTCTGCAGTGGTGACCACCCAGCTGTATCTCTGACGGCTTCTGGACCAGACCTGCACCTACTCGTCGGGTTCCTCCCAGTCTGTCTGCTCTCGAGAATTCCCTCCTCGTGCTGGACCCCCATGGGATCGCAGGATGAGAAGGCAGAGACAGAGGTCGAATACCCCAGAATATTGTGCCAGTCTCTTTGGTGGGGTGATTTCCCTTCCCACCTCCAAGGGCAGTTTAACTTGCCTGGCATAAATGCTGTGGGTTTCACCCACAGGCACAAAATGGCACCCTGGGGTACCTGTGCCAGTGATACACCCTCAGCTCATCCCACCAGCAGAGCTGGGACACGGACGGGTCACGCTCCAGTGAGGCCTCCTCCATTCCTGCCAAATAAGATGATTTTAGGTCCTCATCCCAAATTTTCTCAGGTTATAAATTCACACGATGCCTGAACACTCAACGCAAAACAACAACAGCATAAGTTATTTTTCTTCCCTGCAGAAAAAGGGAACGAAACAATCCAACCCCAGCCTCTGCTGTGGCCAACAGCTACTTCAGAGCTCCAAAAAAGTGCCTCCCTGGCCCGGCTGACAACGGCCGAGCCCCCGTGGTGGGGTGCCAGCCGCACGCGCCGTGCTTCACGGCTCGCTCCGCACACCGGGAACCCACCCCGAGAAACCGCCCTCGCTTTCTCCCAGCCCCTGCAGATGTTTCGGCTCAAGCCAACCTCCCGCCTGCCGCGCCGGCACCGCGAGCTCGGAGGAGAGTGGAGCAGCTGGAAGACGACAGCTCGGCAACTTCCGAATTTCTATTTAGCTCTTTTTTAAAAAAAAAATAAAAATAAAATGTTCACGCTTGTAGCATACACGCAAGCTGGGCTGGTACTCCGCTCCAGCTCCCTTGCTGGGATGTGCTCGTCCTTCGACATCACAGCGTGCCCGCTGACGAGCTGCAGCGCTGCCCCGTTACGGCGTGCCCGTCTACGAGCCAACGTCCCATCCCGATGCCGGCAAGGACAGTCGCGTTCTTCACTCGAGGACCTGCCATTCCCACCTCCCCCAGCATCCCACAGATGTGAAGCTCTCGGAGAGCACAGGGCAAAGCTCTGGAGAAGGTGCCCAGGAGCCGAGCGAGTCTCCGCCTCGGGCTGACCAGCACGGAGTGTTCCGGATGGGCCGGAGGCTTGGCGAGGCTGGAGCAGCCAAGCGCAGCCCGTGGCGCTGACGGAGCCGTGGCGCGGATCCTGGGAGCTGTCTGATGAGTCAAGAAGTCCCGTTGTTCGATTCACTACACAGCCTGGGAATTAGTCAATCCTCCCCTTTCGCCTACCCCACAGGCTGGGGTGGGGAGGGGGGGGGGAGAGGCTGGCCCCCATCCAAATATTGTGTAAGCTGTACAAAAACTACTTAAAAAAAAAAATAAAACAGAAATACTATTTTACAGGAACAGGGGAAAGCTGAAGCCGTAATGGCAAATGATTACTTGCTGTTCTCCCGTTCCCTTCCTCCAAGAGCCTTAAAAAGGCTTCCCACCATCCCGCCACGGCCCTGCTCACGTTACACCGGGATAAACCGAGGAGGAGCGCGGTGCCCGTGTCCTGCCCAAGGTCACGGTGACGGTGAGCTGCCAAGGGCGAGCCCAGCCCAGCGACTCCCGGGGCTCTGCCCCAGCCACGGATGCCAGCGTCCCTGGAGCAGCGGTTCACGGGTGAGAGCCGCCCTGGCACGGGGAGCGACGGAGCTGCCGGGCTGTTCTCCGTTGGCTTCATTTCCACGGATGCTGAGGCAGAAAGCTAACACGACCTTCCCAACTTGTACTTTTTTAAAAGGCTTTTCTCCCTCCCTCCTTTTCTTCCCCCCAGTTTTTAAAATCCCATTATAGCACGACTCTCTCAGCAGGGGTCAGTGTAGAATAAGAATCGCCCGAGTTAATGGACGTAAGACCAAGGAAGATTAATGCCTAAATGGTTTCAAAAGTTGCATGATGCCGATTCCATTAACATTTTAATTGTAATGTATCTTTTTAATCTTCTTTCACACTAACGGTTTTATATGCTTCAAAAAAGAAAAAACTGCTGACAACAAAAATATCAACATACCAAAATTAACAGACGGAACTGAGTGCTGTAATGGGAACGGAATGAAATGCAGAAAAGCATCTTAATGATGCATTTAGAGTCGGAATCGTACTCAGACAAGAGTCCAAAATTCAGCGCTGCAGTTGCCTGCCCTCCCTTTGCCTTCCCCAGATGTTCAGCACGACCCCAGATGTGTGTCCTTCAGGCGGGTTCTCCTGAAGCCGTGACCCAAATGCACGCACGGATTTATCAAAAGAGCGCGCTTTAAACCTGGCAATTCTTCTCATTCCATGACAGTGGGACACCGGAGCCGCGGATTCAGAGGAGGCTTCTGCTGCCGCTGTTGTCCATCACCCTCCTCGTTGAATGGCACCAATGATGCTGTCATCGCTCTGCCAGCTCCGGGCACCGCAGCATTTGCAGACGTGAAAGATGCAGTTACAACCACCATGCGAAATTTTATTTTAATTAGAAGACAATTAAACCTAAGCAGCAACGTTTCATTAAGCATGGGCACGTATTGATGATGTTACTGTGTATAAGCGGAGGGAGGCACAAAAGGAGAAGATAATTGCAGAGCAGACAGATGAAGTTTCAAACAACTTTTCTTTGCAGAAGCGAGCAGCTGAGCCACACAGATGCTTTCACCTGCCTGTGAGGCCGGGCTGCAGCCACGGGAGCGGCGCAAGAACCCCAGAGTTCGACTGCACAGCCCATCAGAACTCGTTAGGAGGGAGAAAATTCAGGCAGAGCGATACGAACCCTCCATGCAACCGCAGGCAAATCGTAAAAGCCTAAGTTTGCAACGAGAGCGTGGTTCCAACCACAACTACAGCAGAACATCACCAAAAAGCACCTGATCCTACTCAGATCTGGTCCTACGAAGGTCGTTACTGCCGGTGCAGCGCTTAGGCAGGTTGCCAGCACAGGGGTCCCTTGGCAGAGGGGTGATCTCTGTTTGGGGGAACCCCATTCCTGCAGGATCATGGCCACCAGCTTTGCACGCAAGACAAGAGCCTTTCCCCAGGAGGGTCTGTGGTACACCAGGGCACCCAATGCTGGCCAGGCCCATCTGCCTCTTCCCTCCGAAATCAAGTAATTTTAACCACCTTGAAACACATAAAACCTCACTCCCCATGTCTTTTGGGCACCCAGCCATCGCCTGCTGCATGGCACACCTTGAAATGCCAACCCTTTATTTATACACCTGCGTGTTACACCTCCACGCAGCACAATCCCTTCAAAGCTTAGTGCCCCGGAAAGCGCTGAGCACCGAAACATTATCGCTCCTTTGCCGCGTCATCACTAAACAGGGTCTTCTGCAACAGCTCTGCAAGGAATTATGTTATTCCCAAACCTAATCCTTGGCTTCCTAAGGCTTCATAGAACTGGAGCGCAAATGTGTCCTATGACGGAGAGAACTGGCATGTAGAACATGTACCCCCACACTATATATATATATATATTTTATATATATATATAAAACTGAGGCTGCCATATGCTTCCCCAGTGGATATCGTGATAGGAACATGTGCATGGAGCCGAGCCAGCGCTGGCACCCGAACCCAGGACCCCTTCCACACAACCGCTCTGCGACGGAGCCCGCGAGCCTGAGCACGCACAAGCTCGGTCCTATTTAACTTGCAATTCTTCGCACACGCCGCTCTTCACCGTGCTGCCGAAATTCGGTCTCCAGACACCCAGGGATGAAAAACATCTGGCTCCTCTCCCCAAATCGATAGATCCAGAAGAGCCCTGATTGCTACAAATGAGATGCTGCGAAGAAAAGAGGTTTCTTCTCCTCCTGTTTTTTGCAAATGATTAATAGATCCTGATATTGGCTTTACTGCTGGGGGGATGACACTGGGAGCTGAAGTGTTTAATCTCATCCCAGTGACTATATATGGTCACTCTGATGGAGTCACCTCCCTCCCCTCACGCTCGGCTGCCTTGGCTGCTGGCACTGCCCTCCGCAGCGGAGTGGCAGTGCTCGGGCACCGCGCCGGCGAGCCAGAAGTCAGCAGACTCCCCACGTTACTGTGCTCTCTCCCTCTCCCCCTTTCCCAATATTTTTGGCTTTTTAAATATCTCAAGTTAGGAGAAAAACATAGAGAATGCAAAAATACTCAGGGGAAAAAAAAAAAACAACAAACAAACCATTTTAAGAGTACTTTATAAGGAATTGTTGCGCCGGGGAAAAAAAAATAAATCTGTCATTTATGTTTAAATGTACAGCGTGTAATCACTTAGGAGTTGAAAAAAAATAAAAATCAATCTTTTTGTGAAAAGTATATCAATTTATGCAGCCCACACGCAGAGGTTTGTTACGGGAGGGTAGTCTGCGGCTGCTGAAGCAGTAGCAGTGATTTCTGCCCCCCCATCCACCCACCTCGGCGAAAAAATGCACTGAGACATTTGTCTTCATAGGAAACGAAACGCAAAAATGTACTTGACATGCAAATCTATATTTTTTTTTAAAAGTCTGATGCGAGGACCTCTAAAAAGACCGAAGCCGAACTGCGATGCCTGTGAGCAGCCCCCGGGACACCCGGAGCACAAAGCACGTGCCAAGTGCCATTCATCTCCATTTTGCCCCGCTGAGCTGTGAGCTTCCAGGGGGTCTCGGGCACCGCACCAAATAATTGCTCTCACCACCACCGGCCCCAGCGCCTCCTCCGGCGAGGAGCCCGGAGGAAGAGCCGCTGTCATGCACGAGCTGCAAACACCAGCAGCCCCCCAGTCCTCCCCGTCCGTCAGTCCGTCCGCAGCACGGCCTCCACCCCAGCCCAATCCAGGGATGAGGAAGAGTGTGGAGCCTTCTGCATGCTGAAACCCTCTGCCACGGAAAAGGAGGAGGAAGCTCCTCATGCTTCTTCCATCACCCCGGGCTCTACGTGACACGCTCCGTCCCAGCAGTCCGATTTTTATTGCCTCCCTCCCCATTTAGGAGTAACCACATGACAAAACCGAGCATGATCCCGGATTGCGTCTCCCTCCCGGGGATCGTGGCATTTTAGTGAGTCTTCCCTTAGCAGCAGCATTTGTGGCGAGAAAGACTGTAAGATTTAATATTTTTTTTTTAAATTTCTGTTCTGCCTCCAAACATTTGCTTAAAAACAAGTTGAACTTACAAAAAAAAAATAAAATAAACTGCTAATGAATCACAGTTCCTAGCAAATGAGCAATTGCAGTTGACACAATGAATTATGCCTGAAGCAAGCTGGGAAACATATTTTGCAAATGATCTCATCCACAGGCAAACCTGGCATGACACTTGATTTGCTAAAAAAGACACAAAGCCTGTCAAAATTCCTGTCACTTCGCAAATAAAGTCAGGTAGAGAAAACCAACAGCCTCACCCTCTTTTAAGCACGCTTCACCTATTTCTCAATCGCTCTACAGCCTTGATTTGAAAAAAAAAAACCCACAACCAACCCCACGTAACGCCCCGTTTAGGTGTGCCCGTCCCAGCTGGGTGTTGAAGGGTGCCCGCTCCGCTCCCACTGCCCCGGATGGAGAGTAGATGGGTGGGAGGCTGCTCTTGGGGTGGCAAACACGGGCTCGGGCTCGGTCCGAGGGCTAACTGCGGCGACGAGACACGACGCGCTCTCCGGTCGTTAAGTATGGCCGGGAACTCAGAATCCAGTTTAATTCCCTCCAGCTGAACGCCTGTATTTTATCTCATTTTGACTAAACTTCAAGAAATGCAGGAAAAGATACAATAATAATAATAATAATAATGCAATTAAAGTGCAGCCTCCCCCCAGCATCCCTCGAGCTCTCCAGGACTGGTTCCTTTCCACCCAGCACAGCCCACCCAATTTCCCCACCGAAAAAGCTGCTGGCTCAGAAAACCTGGGAAAACTCAAAGCCGCAGCTGAAGCCTCCTTCTAACCCCATTTTGTCAGGTCTGGGTATTTTTAAACACCGGCATCGTAGAGAGCGAAGCGAGAGCGGAGCCACGTCGCCCTTCGGCGGGTCGTGCCGCTATGTTTATTCCCAATCCACGCCAGCCTCCGCCACGTGCCCATCTCAGTACCAGTATGTCAATAAAGGCGGCTCCGGGAGACCGCGCGTTCCCGCAGAGCTCCGCCGCCCGGCGCCATCCCAGAGGGGCTGGCAGGGAACCGGACTTTATAAGAAGACAGGCTCAAATAAATATTTCCGTTCCGAGGCGAGATGGTTGGCATCCCTGGCCGGGTGAGCACACGCCAGTCTGGAGGCTTCTCTGAAGCAAACCCAGAGCTCACCCGGTCGAACGGGCTCTGGAAGGGGATTTCTTGGAGTTTCTTCCCAAGCAATGCCGCAAAACTGCCTCACACCTCCTGGCACCTCGGCTTGGGATTTGAAGGGAAACCCAGTCTGGACAGGGCTTACCTGGACTTTACAGCCAGGTCCTTCAAGGTCAAGGAGAGGAGGTTTGCCTTTTCTGGATTTACCAGCAGGAGCGATGCTCTACGTCCCCCCGACCGGCAGCACAACCACCCGCAGTGATGCCCGTGGGGATGCTGACCTGTCACCAGCAGCTGTTGAGAGGAACCAAAATCTGCCCCCTGCCCCAAATCCAGGAACGCACACGGTTACGGCTGGGGGAGCAAAAACGTTCTTATACTGCAAGAGGGCACTGAAAACATCGCTTCCAAAACAACAGGACAGAGCGTCAACGCATGCGTCGTACCTAAAGGTGTCCAGCTTCCAGGAACAGAGAAGGTCTCTGGGAAAACCTCGAGGAGACCTGAACCACCGAAACCCGCCGGCGGCTGCGGCGAGCGCACCGAGCGCTCCCGCCTGCGCCCAGCTCAGAGCTCGGGAAGGGGCCGGTTCTTCGCCAGCGGAGAAAGCGCCGCCTGGCCCAAAGGGCGAAGCCGCGGGAAGGGGGTGCGAGGCCGGGAACCGACGGCATTTGCGGGACACAAACGGCACGTTTGGCCCCAGCGAGCCCCTTCCAACAGCACCGAGACCTCCCGCTTCGGCGCTTCCTGACAGCTGACTTTCACCCAACTCCGGGTATCGTCCAGCGAGCCTCGGAAATCGTCTTTGGCAAATTTTAAATTCTAGAAACCCACTCCCACCCTTTAGTGTTCAAATATTACAACTTTTCTCCCATGCAGCCTCAATTATAAGGCCCCTACGGGAGGACAAACCCCAGACCCGCAGCAGTTACAGCTGTGGAAGGACATTTATTCTCAGGAGGAGGAGGACAAGATCCCTAATTATTTGATATTTGCTGCTTACTTCAGATCAAACTATTATTACCTCCGTTATCCACACCTTGAGGTCATGGACTTTTTGTCCTCGGCTGGGCAAACAACATCAGTTCAGCTGCTAAGGAAAGGCTCAGCTTTATTCTCTTTAGTCGAAGGGGTTTATTTAAGAGCAGGCTACGAGCACGGCAGGTCATTTGGGTTTAGCTCTCCTCAAATTCCATGCTTTTGAGCGGGACCAGTCCTCTCAGCCCCCCTGGCAGCTGGTGGGCACCAGAGACCCGGTGGAGTTGGCACAGCCGCTGCCGGAGGCAGCCCGGACCCGCTGTGGCTATCGCCACCAAGAAGCCAACGTGCCAGCGAGCGGGCAGCAATCATTCCCGTTTGTTTACCGATTCCAACTTCTCCCACTGTTTAATATTTCAGCTGGAGAAGGCAAACCGGCACGCCAGCCCCTCAATTACGCGGGGCGCGAGGCGAACGCTTGGCAGGCGCGAAGCACATCCAGCTGCCCGCAACCCCGCAAATGCCTCCTGAAAAGAGGAGGGGGGGGGAAAAAGAAAGTGAATATTCCAATTAATGACCCAGCAGGTAATGGAGACTTGGCTGGAAGCGGAGCCTGCACTTTGCCGTCGGTGGGTCGGGGTGAGCCCGGCGGAGCACGGCACGCGCCACGCTGCCGTCGTTTGATTTTCCTACAGCAGGGAAGATGTTTGGAGAAGTCCTTGAGCGCGGCGAAGGCACTTTAACTACAGCAGCCTGCAGACTGCAGCAGGCGGGGGAACACGCCAGCGCTCGGCTCCGCGAGGCGCCCGCCCAACAAAAACCCAACCGCTTTTCCCGATTTTTTCCCCACGTAGACACCGACAAGCAGATCGCCGCCCTGCCCCGTCACCCACAGGCGGGTCTCGCGCGCCGGGATGGGGGGAACAGGCACCTGTCCCGCTCCGAGCCCCCGGCCGCGCCAGGAGGGCACCGGGCACCCCAATGACCTCGGCGATCGTTCCTCAACTCGCAGTTGAGGCGTTTGGACGGGTTTGGGGTTTGTTTTGTTGGGTTTTTTAACATCTCCCCTTTCTGCAACAGCCTTTTCCTCCCCTGGGAGAGAAAGTCCGAGCCTGCGTCTGCATCGAGCCATGAAAAAACCAACCCCGCAGCCTCGGCAGAAAGGTATTGCTAATAATAACCCCATTTCCCGCACCCCTGCAAGACTTGAAAACACAGCGGAACTCACCCAATTCACCCCCAAACCCCGCTTCCCACGGGGGGGACGACAACACCCACTACCCCCGCGGTCACCCTTTTCTCAACACCCCCCAAAACCCCCCCCTCGCCCCCCGCTTTGGTTGAGCCACCCCCCCGGGTAACCGCAGTGTGGTCATGAAAGGGAAGATGATTAAAGGCGCGATGTGCGTGTGTTCCGCCCCCCCCCCCCAAAAAAAAATAGGGGGGGGGGCGCAGAGGCGTGTGCGCGTTTTGCACAGCTTTCCCCGAGTTTTAATATTAGAGGGGGTTTTAATACTTATTAAAATATCAAAGCGGGGGGGGGATGCTGGGTGCGCTGACTTGCGGGGAACTGCACCGGACACCCCCCCCCCCCCCCCCCCCCCACCTCCCCGCCTTGTTTTCCCGTCTCCACTCCCCCCCCCCCCACCCCCCCCCTCCGTTTACCCGCCCCGCCGGGGGGTCCCGGGGGTGCCCGCGGCGCTCACCTGCGGGGCACCGGCCCCATGGACGCTGCCCTGGGCCTACGGCGGCGGGAGCCGGCGGTCCCGGCGGCGGCAGCAGGAAGTGATTCCAGCCGCTCCTCACATGGACTTTCCCTGACCTCGCCCAGCAGCGCCGGCAGCCGCGGCCGCCGCAGAACTGCCGGGCCCCGACGGCACCGGGCCGCCCCACGGCGGGGGGGGGGGTGAGGGCCGGTCCCACCTCCCGCCGCCGCCCCTCACCCCCACCCCCCCCCGAGCCCCGGGGATGCCCCCGCTCGGGAGGAGGGACCGCGGGAGGGCGGGACCCGGGCACGGACACCCCCCCGGCGCCCCCCGGGGCAGCGCGGTGGAGGGGCGCGGTCCGGGGACGGCGGGTCACAGGGGGCGGAATTCTCTAATTTTTTTTTTTTTAATTATTTAATTTAATTTAATTTAACTTTATTTTATTTTATTTTATTTTATTTTATTTTATTTTATTTTATTTTATTTATTTTATTTTATTTTATTTTATTATTTTATTCTATTTTATTTTATTTTATTCTTTTATTTCATTCTTTTAATTCATTTTATTCTTTTATTTTTTTATTTTATTCTTTTATTTCTTTTCATTCTTTTATTCTTTTATTTCTTTCATTCTTTTCTTTTATTCTTTTATTTCATTTTATTCTTTTATTTTATTCTTTTATTCTTTTATTCTTTTATTCTTTTATTCTTTATTTCATTTTATTCTTTTATTTATTCTTTAATTTTATTGTTTTATTTTATTATCTTATTGTGTTATTTGAGTGTTTATGTCATTCTTCTATTTCATTACTTATTTCATTTTATTATTTCTCGGTTTATTTATTTTTTATTTTCTTTTTTATTTATTTTTTTTGAAATGTAAATTTCTCTTTTTGCATTTTTATTTAACTTTGTTACTCCATTCTTATTTCATTCTATTCCGTCACTTTTCTTATTTTTAAAATTTCATTTTTATTTCATTTTTTTTAATTTAATTTTCTCATTTTTTATTTTTATTTAGCTTTCTCAATTTCATTTTACTACTTCATTTTTTATTTCTTTTATATTTGTCTTTTATTTCATTTCATCACTTTTTCATTTCATTCTTTCAATTTCCATTTATTTTATATAACTTTATTATTTTTATTTCATTTTATTTTACTTCATTTTTTCATTTTTCAATTTAATTTATTATTTTTATTTTATTTTACTTTATGTTAGAATAGAATAGAATAGAATAGAATAGAATAGAATAGAATAGAATAGAATAGAATAGAATAGAATCTCAGGATCAGGGAAGATGCTCCCTGAGTCACCCCGAACACTGAGCAGTGGGTCCCACTCCACAACGGGGCTGCTCCATGGGCACCGCCATGGGCTCCGAGCTCTGGCAGGTCCCTTTGGAAAAGAAATCCTGCAGGATTCGCTCCACCATCGCACTGGGGAAACATCTGTGTGTCCCCGTCCATCTTCCCAGCCCGCAGCTCCCCGTTTATGAAAGCCAACCGAGCGGTTTTGCAGCCCCTTCTCCCTTTTATTTGTGTCATAAATGAGATTTTGCCCCCATCCGCCTCCCCGCTCCCGTTTGGGGCTGCCGGTGCCGTCGCAGCCGTCGATCCCGCGCACGTGTCCTCGTGCGGGCCCTGCTTTGGGTGCGCTGAGCTTCGCACGGCGGCGAGGGGATGGCTCCGCGGGGACATGCCAAGGGATTCTGCACCCCGAGGGATTCTGCTTGGAGTCTCTGTGTGCGGGAGCTGCATCCTATAGCCTAAAAAAAAAAAAGTAATTTTCCTTCTTCTTCAAATATTAAAATCAGCAAACCTATTTGCATGATTAAAGTGCTCAGTGTTAGCCCTACGTCTTCTAAATAAATTTCAAAGGAATAACAAAAACCTCTTTAAAGCACGAGCCTCTTTCCGTCTGTTTTGCCTGCAAGAGCGTGGCAGAACTTCTTTGAATCTGGAAGTTTCTTTTCTCTCACACCCTCGAACATTTATCATTTCGAGGCTGCCTCAGAAATCTGCAGCAAAATATCCCCATATTTTAAAAATCAGCATTGGATGCCGAGAGCTGCTCAAGGCTGAGGAATTTCATTAGCACTTGACACTTTAAAAAACAGTGTCAGGTCAGGACAAACACATTTTCTTTGCTGTTTGAGATAAAGTTGGGTTTTTTTAGAAACGATGCATGAGAAATATGTCCCAAAACTGCATTTTGAGACAGAGCCATCGTACCACCCCTCAAACGTGACGCTCCCGACTCCCCTCCCTTGTTTTCACTGAAGCATCTCAACATGATGTCTCAGCACCTGCATGGCCACCTACTTGCCCTGGCACAGACCAGGAAATCGGGCCAGTGGTGGCCCTTTTGGCCACTTTCCAGACAGATCAGAGCTGCTGATTTCATTCCAGCACAAATATGTGAAATATCTCCTGCAAGAGCTTCCCTGTCACAGAGGATGCTCCACCACCACCACATCCACCTCCTGGGGCTGTGGCACTGCTCCCCGGGGGCAAACATCCCTGCGGGGTGGCTGCCACCGTCCCCTTGTCCCTTGTGGAGGGACCACAGCCCACATCAGAGCATCCCTGTGCTGCAGAGGACACGAGGACGTGACTCGAGTCATTCGTGTTGCCCCCAGATTCTTCACATACTGGTTGTGTTTTCCAGCGGAGCAGATGGGTGCCGGTGAGGTGGGTTTTGGAAGTCCCCTGCACCTCTCCAAGCTTCACGGGAAATCCAGCCACATCCGTGGGGAGCTGTGAGATGCTGCCTAGCTGGAAAACTCCTCTCCTTCCCCAAGTGCTTAAACGGGACAGGAAATCCAAGCTCCATGACTTGCCCAGGGCCTCCGGTAGCTTTGAGAGAGCGGAACGGCTGTTAATGCTGCAGCCAAGAGAGCATCTTCCCTCCCTTCAGCCATGGACATTTCAAAAATGTTCAGTGATGGGGAAAGAAACATTTCTTAAGTACCATTTGATGTCTCAGAATGGCTCCGGGGCTAGAGAAAACATGTTTATTTACTACTATGCTGATTTTAATGCAAAAGATTGGTTCAGCGACTAGAGGAAACAAAATAGGGAACATTTTCCATAATGTCTGCAAAGTGTTCTTGGGCTGACGAAAATATTTTCGTTCTTTCTCTCTCTTCCCTGCATTTTTTTTTGTAATCTAGCATTTCAAATTGAAGAATGGCTTGAGGGCTGAAGAAATCACTTGACAAAATACCCAACATTTACATTCTTGTAGGAGAAAAGCTAACTTTTTTTTTTCCCATCTGAACAGTAGTTTAGTGAAGCAGAATAAATAATCCTGCAGCATCCCGCGTCCTTAAGTTTAACCCTTCCTGGCTGCAGCTCTTGAGTTAGACATTAGCTGTTCACTGCAAAACTTTAGAGATTTTGTTCCTCCTCTGAATTTCGGGCTCTAAGGACACGGAAGATGGTTAAGATAAGCTTTGCATCTTGCTTTCCAGTTGCACGCCCAGCGCAGCAGCTCCGGCCTGGGAGAGGATGCTGGAAGAAATGCAAAAACTAAGAAGTCTGTCTGAGAGACTCATTTTTGGAAGCAATCCTTCAGAGGACTTTGCAAAGCAGATCAATTGTCACATCAGGATGAATTTCTGTGGCTGGGACAGTTTTCTTTGTAGGCAGAAGCAGTACTATTGACCCAGTCCAACACGTGCAACCAGTATTTGCCGTGTGCTGTGAAAACGAAGCAATCTGGAAGGGAGAGCAAATTACCTGCTAGCAGAAACCTTTACTTTGACAGTACGTTTAGCTCATCCTTCAGCGTAATTGGTGTTCAGAGCAGAGCACACAGCATCTACGTTACAGCCGTATAAAATTCATCGGGATCAACACACCTTCATGGACAACAGCAAATGACAAAACAAAATGTATCAGAAACCCTCGTTTACATACTTTACTTATTTCTGGCAGAGGGATTTGCCTTTTTCTCTCCCCGTCACACCAGCCAAGTGAACTTTGCCCGATGATGAGTTCTGCTTGTTGCGCTCCAGCCTGCAAGTATAGAGACAACCTTTAATGTCCTCGTACAAAACTGAAACACCGTTGAGTGAGGAAAGAGTTGGTTCCTCGGGGGAGTTGTTGCAGTCAGTGCAGTGGAGCCGAGTGGTGCCGGAGGATGCACAGGTTCTGGCCATGCAGAGCAGGAACTGTCCAGGTACACATCACCCAGCCTCGCAGCTCGAAACGGGTCTGAAGGTGGGTATTAGCCCTGCCTTTCCCTTTGGAAAACGGAGATAATGAGGTTAAATGACAACCTGTGACCATCCCAGGAATTTATCTGCTGGCTCTCCCTCCTTCATCTCTTGCTCCCCTGCTCCTTGACCGCTTTGTGGTGCCTTCATTTCCCTTCCCACTCCGGAATTACACTCTGCTCCCATTCGGGAGCCTTGCTGGCACGTATTTCACTGGGAAAGCTTTAACCCTGCTGCAGTAAATCTCTCCTGGGTCATGGGGGGTCTCATTCCAGCCCAGCAGTGTTTTCATGTCCGCCCCGCAGAGATCTCCCGGGAGGCCCAGGGCTCGGAATTGGCATTTTGACGGTGTCTGAGCTCTCTGAACCAGACCATGACCCTGGGAGATGACTGCCACTTCAGCCCACTTGTAACAGCAGCGACTGCCAGTGCCAGGCGTGATCAGCCGCGATGGGACAACGAACGGCGTGTTTGCCGCACCTCGTTGTTACCCATCACGCATGAGGAGGGACGGGGTGCTAACACCGCTCTCCAGGACAAGCCCCCAAAATTTTTGCTCAGCCAAAGCCGCAGGACCCAGGGAGACAATTTCTTACCCGAGAAAGCCTTTCGTTTGTTGTCTTTGGTGGCTGTTCAGCTCAGTTATTTCTTGCTCCCTTAGGTATTCTCCTTTCCAGCTTTGAACGTGGTGTGATGGCCCCAGCTATCCCAACCCTCCGTCTGCTCCAGCTCATGTAATGCTGGCCAGAAAATGGGAAACACGGCTGCAGGCTCTGCCAGCTCACTCCTCTGGGCACGGCTTTCCCACATCAGCATCACCAGTAAACTGATGAAGTCACCCATGGGATAAGACACTGCTCAGAGAGAGCCCATGTGATGGAATCGGATGTTAGAGTTGTTATTTTTTCTAAATAAAGTAAATAAAGTTCTGAGTTCTATCCATTAAGCATCTACTACCCAAGGCTTGGGCATCGCCATGGTGCAAACGGTGGTCGTTCTGCCTACAGTCAGGCTCCTTTGGTTTACATTAAAATGATTAGGAATAAGTTAAAACAAACAGAAATCAGAGTGTCTCCAAGGTGGCCGCGTTGTCCTAACTAAAGTGGTACAAGGTTGCGAGTAAAAAGGTTTTACTTGTTTGTAAACAGAGAAATCCTTCGGATCCCACCGTGAGAATTGCTCCGGGAGAGCAATGCACCGCTCGCTTCCAGCTGCGTCCCACGAGGTAAGAGTAGGACAACAACAAAATAATGTCTCCTTGGCCTGCTTTAGTAGTTATTTATTACATAATGGTGCAGTGACTGTGCGAGCGGGAGAAGAGAAAACCCAAGTCCAAGAGGGACTTCCACTTAATTCACGTGCAGGGACTAAATGCCCCGGCTTCTGATGCTGGAAGGCTCCTGCCCTCCCCAGACGCAGACCGCAGGCTGTTTTCCCAGGAGTGGCATTAAAATAAAATTTTCAGAAAAATATCTACTTTCACCTTAAAGACTCAAGATGTTGGCGGACGGAACCTCTTCTTGTAAACAATCTTGATATTTAATTGCCTTTACAGCTCAGAAATAGCATTTAACTTGAACTGGCATGATTCACGGGACTTCACAAGTCTTTCTCTCGCTGACTGCTTTCTCCTGAAGTCTGACCATGGTTTCTGCTCCCCAGATCCATCATCTTCCTCCTGCCCCATTAGCGCAGGACCTACCACACCAAGCCACTTGAGTGACCGTGACAGCTCTGGTCAGGATTAGCTCCTGCTGCAGCACGTAGCATTTGAAGTCACCTGTTTGTGTCAAAGAGATTGAAACTTGGCCAAGGAATGTCCCTTTCTGGTTTTGCAGAGAGGGTGAGGCCGAGCTCTGCGTGCCCCTGGTAATGGGGGGGTGTCTGCAGCCAGTCTGGGGGTTTTGGAGACACCAAGCAGCACCCTGTGATGCCTCTCAGGCCACAACTCCCTGCAGACTATCTCAGGGTTCTCACAAAGCATGGCTCATTTCTTTGATACAACCATCACTTTTTCAAAGTCTTTTTTGGATAATAATTTAAATCAATTGAAAGTTGAACACTCAATTGACCGCAAATAAACTGTGTTCAGCCTCTCCCTTCTGATTCTCTTGCATCCCTCACCACTTTGGGATTGAGATGCATGGAAACACAAGTGAGATGCCTTCAGTCAGGCAGCTCAGGTCACCCTTGGAGGGGCAAGTAGCTCTGGCCAGGTGGAAAGGGGATGAGGTGGCTGCTTCTGCTCTGCAGGAGACGATGATGCCCTCGACGAGAGCGTGAAACTGAGCTGAAGTCAGGTGTTTAATTCTCCTAAGCTGAGCGTGTAAATGAGGGACTGGCATAATCGGTCTGTGTTTCCCTTTCCTCCCCGCAGAAGAACGTTTTGGGTTGAAGTGTCTGTGCTGTGACTGATACAGCGAGTCACTGCTGTCAGAGCCGTGATTCATGGGTTGGTGCTGCAGTGCCGGAGGTGGAAGCGGGTAACCTTGGCTCCCCGCTCCTCCTCTGCCAGCAGCCCAGGATCCAGCGTCACCGACAGGCGCTGCGGGGAAGCGGCTCTTTCACCACTGGAAATGGGCTCATACTAATCCTGACACCCACTGAAGATTTTATCTGTTAATGTGAGTACGTGGACATGTAAATAAAGTTCAAAATCTGGGCTCCTGTCTTCTCCAGCGACAGCCAGTGACGACCCGACCTCTGCACTGTCAGATCAGGAACATCCAACATCACACAGAAGAGATTTTGAGGTGAGAATTGCGTCCACGTTTTCCATTGTTTGGAAAAGTGGCATCACATCACCCAGCGGGAATGGCTCCAGCACCCCTGAGTCCCATCGAAAACACATTTTAATTCTCCTTTCTACTCTGGAGGAGCCTCTTACTGCTCTGGTCACTGCTGGGGCTGAGCTCCTGCAAGGACATCAACCGAATACCCACTGCAGGCTGTCAGTGCCAAGCAAGGTTTTGCTCATTTTTTAAACTCAGGCTATTTTAGCACCTCTTTTAGTCGACGTCAGAAGGGGAAAAAAGTAAAAGAAAAAAAATATGTTGCACTCTGATGCCTCCCTCTTCTATCTCAGTGAAATACAAAGGGAAAATTTAAATTTCTCTGGGTTACCCTCTCACCTGTTAAAGTTGTCTTTGAAAATACGTTTAGTTACAATCAAACCAACTTCTCCCCAGGACAAATGCTCTGTGTAATTTGTTCTGCAGACCTGATGGAGGATTTTAATATTGCAGTTATGGCAAAAAGCAGATCCTGAAGACAACCTCTCTTATAAGGTTGCTGCACTGCACACAAGGCATTTCCAAAGCCACTCTTGCTGCTGAAGTCAAGCCAAAACTCTTAATGTTTCCCACACAACCAGAGCGTGACCTTATCAGGGGAGCGGCGGGCAGAGCCCGTGCATTGGCACAGCTCCTCTGCTATTGTTGAGAAAGTCTTGATTCAAGAAAATTTAGAGTAATAACGATCCTTCCCAAAGTGTATTCCGTATTTGCCCTGCTAGCTCCACCGTTAAAAACGGAGAGGACGACCCAAGAAAAGCCATCGCTCCAACTCCCTCAGGACAACGCTCTAAGTGATGAGAAAGAGCTTAAGATCTACTGGAAAGAAGACTCCAGCCTATTAATTCTCCAGGTTTCCCACAACGGTTGTGAGAGCTTTTGTTTCCCATTGTTGTAAGACAAATCTCGAATCCACCCTTCATTAGGAGCTCTGCAGCGATGTGACGTCCCGCCCGGCCCCCAGACTCATCCATCGTCGCGGGATGTCTCGTACCTGCTCCGAGGTCCCCCCTGCTCCTGGCCGGGCTCACCGGAGCCAGGCAGGAGGAGGAACCGGAGCACCAGTGAACACACACAAAAGCACGGAAAAAAACCTACTGTGATTTACCTACACGGAATTCAATAAACATTAGATCTGATGGCATTCATCGTTTTCTCATAGCATGCTCGATTACTGCTTCAGTTATTGCTCAAATGACATCATTCCTGGCACAGGAATTGATTGATTTTTTAATGAATATTCATATGGCATTTCAGCCAGGAGTAGGCATTAATATTCTAAGAAAGAAGAATGAAACGTACATCCTAATTTAATGAATGATTGTAAATATGTATCTGATGGATAATGTGACGATGAGCGTTTAGAAAGGCATCCATAGTCACCTCGGGTGCTTTTCTTAGGAACAAAGGGGCGACCGGGATGCAGGCAGGGCGACTGGGGCACGGAGAGAGGTGGGACTGGGCCACCCTGTCAGCCTGCTCCTGCCCAGCTTCCCATGGCACAGATCTCTTGTTGCTCAGGTCGGAATTCTGCACCCAGCCAGCACCTTAAATGCCCTGAGATAAATTGTTTAATTATTAGGATTAAATCGACAACGCTTCCCAGGTGATACTGGGGCTGCGATGGGGGAAGAGCTGGAAAACACCGATGAGAGCGAGCGGAGAAGCTCTCCACGAAGGGGTGGGGGATGAACAAGGGAGACAGGACAGAGCATCCATCCCCTCCATGGGTGCTGGGCACCCATCCCGTCCCCCTGCCAGTGGTTGCCATCCCACCCTGGCGATCTGGGGGGCTCATTCAAGCCGGACCTGCTGAGCCGGGCAGGTGGAGCGTCGGCTCGATCCTCGGCGGAGCTCTGTCATGTTCAATACCCTTCTCCACGTTACGAATCCAAGGCTCGCGGTCCCCGAATGTACATACATTTGTCAGACACTCTTAAGATGTCTCCCTGTTCTGAGCACTGATCCTTTGTGAAGGCAGCAGTTGTAGTGCCTAAACAGCCACGATGGGCTCCGTCCTGCCCCCCTTGTGCCAGTCCCGGTGCCGGGAAGCGTTAAAACACGGATTTAGCTTGTCGCTGCTTACGGCCACTTAAACAGGCGCTTAATTTAAATGCGTGTTGAGTCCCGTGGGGAGAGCACACACCTGAAGGATCTCCTGGAAGCGGGGCTTAAATCAGGGCATCGTGGTAAAGTCCCCGAGGTGACAGGCGTGAAAGGCTATTTATACCCGGCGGCTTTCTGTTGTGCAACGGAGAGAACAGGCCCTTCTGCTGACACAGCAGAAATGCGCCTCATCCCCACATGAGACGCAGCGAGTAATCCCCTAAATTCACCGCAAGCTTTGCGGAATCGCAGCCAGGACAGCGCTGAAATCTCCCCTGTACCGAGACCGAGGACCCCGACGGGTACGGAACGTGTTCTTCTTTCCCTCTCCAATCAAATCAACCGCTTGCTATTCCTCTTAGCAGCTGGCAGGGGAAAAGAAAAAAAAAAAAAAGATACCTTTGCAGGGCAGCTCCTGCAATTCTGACTTAAGAAAAGAGCCAAGGAAAAGGGCTGTGCTCTCTCCAGCACCCTGGAAGAGCAGCCCTGCAGCCGGGGCTCGCGTTTGCGCATCAAGATGCGTGGGACCCAGTTTGCCGATAAAAATATATACAAAGTTATGCTTGGTATGGAACACGCAGGCAGTAGCTGCTGAAGACTTCCCAACATCTTGCTTCTGGCTTGCCTCCAAAATACCAAAACAAAACAAAATTCAGTTGGCATCTCTGCGGATTGAAGCAAGTTTTCTTTTTGCAGCAATTGCTGAACAAACATTTCGATACTGTGCCACCGCCCCCGCCGCTGCTTTCTCCCCCGAATCATGCGCTGGAAGGATGTAAAAGATGTTCAAGGTCACGGGCAGGCTGGGAGTGAACCCGGACGCTGCCCAGCTCTGTCCTCTCGGGCTTCACTGCCCCGTGTCGACCAACGTGGAGCACAAGGGGAGGGCGATGGGTGCATGTGCCCAGCAGGACCCCCGGCAGTGGGGTGGTTTCTGCAAAGATGCCCCCCGCATCTTATTGTGCTGGGGGCTTTTGGACCCCCCCCAGGGGGCTGCAGCTTACACCCCTGGGCTGAATTCAACTCCTTGTTCTTGCAGTTCACATCGGAAAAGCAAACCCTTCTTCCTCCTGATGGTCCATCCATGTCCTGCTCTCCAAGGCAGCGGGTGTTTCTGCACGAGCTGGGGACACGGCAGCAATGCTGGAGCTGCAGCGGCAGCAAAGTCCGCCCGGGAAAAAGCCCACGGCAGTGATATGAAATGAGGGACTTCAGGATTTGGCCTCGTATTTCTTGTGCTACACACTGACACAAAACAACGTACATCTTCTGTACGTGCGCGCGTTGCAACTTGACCCCATGAGCATCGCTTGCAAACGGTTTGTTTATTTCCCCAAGAACAGGCAGTTTTGTTTGAGAAGAACACAAGGTGAAATCCTGACCTCGCTGAAAGCACTCAGAGTTTGCCATTGACTCCAGTAGAACTGGGCATTTCTCCAGAGCTATAACCAGGTTACAGGTCTTGGTTCTTGCTTTAGTTCTTTGTTGGTGCTTCATGCTTTAAAGGAAGAGACCAAAAATCCTACGGTCCTTTGATGCATGCCCAGCACTCGCAAAGAACAGAAAAAGCAGCATCAGTCCCTTTCTGCCCTCTCTGGTAAGCAGTTACAGTCCTTGAAGCGTGAAATTTGCTTGCCCTTATTGTAGCACATCCCTATCATGTCGTTACTGATCATAAAAATTATCCTGTGTTTTCTCAACTCCAGGCACCGTGTTTGTCCCTTTCTGAAGGCATTCACGACGTGTGAATAAAGGCACAATTTACACAATCTCTGTGTAAACCACCCCCCTGCTATCGCAAATAGAAGTGCACTTCCCTGGCTTCGGACGGCCAGATTTCAGAAATACACGTATTTCTGTGATTTTTGACCTGCAAAGCCCTTCCAGCAATGGCCCCCTTGCCACAGCAAGAGCTTCTTTGCAACCAAGCCTTGCCCTGTACCCCGAGGAGCTCTCTTTGTACAGTATCTTAATCAGTGCATAAAATGCTTTCAGTGAAATGCTGCCTTCTCCTGTTTATTTGTCACAACTGATGCTCTGGTGAACAGTAAATAGGAAATTTGTTGGCAAATCAGCACCAGCAGCTCGGTTCATTAGGAAAGGCTGGAGTACACGGGGGCTGCGGGCAAGTCCCCGTTGTGACACGCGCTGGACCCTCAGTCCTTGAAGCTCAGCAAGTTGTACAAATCCTGAAGGGACATAAACCTCTCCTAAACTGAACCTGGCAAAACCCAGACACGTTTGTGTGATTTAGCAATAAGGGCTGGGCTATGAAATGCATGCAGGACTAGCTCAACACATGCATGAGAAAAACTCGCCACCGGTTTTGCTGAGAAACCTTCACATTTCAGACCCAGCCCGTTCCAGCCGTGCCCGCTGCTCCCCGCTCGCCCCCAGCCCCGCCGCGTTGCACAACGCCAGCTTTCATGTTTGCCACCAGACAGTTTGCAGTCAGCCTCACATGGAAAAGGAGGAAGTAACAGTGCCTACACTGCACATAACTGCAAGCAAACGCGTTTCCAAGAAACGATTAAGCAGTGCTCATTTGAAGTTTAAATGAAAAAAAAAAAAAAAAGAAAGAAAACCTTGGAAGAATTTTTCTTGGCTCAGAGCTTTTTACGAAATTACAGAAGTGAAATGTGTCCAGGCAACAACAGTAGCGCAGCCATGCAGCGGCTCGGGCTCGGAGAGCTGGAGCAGGGATCCGAGCCCTCCCCAGTGCCAGCCGCCCGCCCGTCCCCTCCCCGACACCAACCCTCCCAGTGGGGCTGGCAGGCAGCAGCGGCGACCCGCAGCCCCCAGCCTGGCACCTCAACGCGCTCCCACCCCGGGCAGCGGCTGCGAAGGGCCGACGGGCGCGTGGGCGCGCACCATCCCTTCTGCTGAGCCTGCAACCAGGAGGCACCATCCACGCCACATCCCTGCCTGGCACCGCTGCCAGGCTCTGCCACTGCCCACCCCAGCCCAAACGCCTTTCCCCAGCCCAAGGCTGCTCCATCACCCTCTCCAAGCCCCCTCCCTTGGCTGGGTTGGCATTGGCCCCAAATCACAGACGGTGTTAGGGTCAGGGCTGGGCTGGCCGCGGCGCGGGGTCCCGGCGCTGCGTGGGTCCCTGTGCCCAGGAGACCAGCCAGGACACAGCGGCTCTGCATGAAACGGCTCCTTTGTGCCAGGCCGGTGCACCACGCTGGGCACAGCACACAGCAGCAATTGTTCCTTCCGAGGTTTGCACGGACGAGACCACTGTCCCTCGGTGGCTTCAGACACCCTTAGTGTCAGAATAAATGAACAGGCATCATTAAAGCAACCATGTTAGGCTTCTAAAACACACACCCCTGTCATTTATTCTTTAAACCATTGCTCATTTTCAGAGGCAGGGAGATAAGAGCCCTCTGAAAAAAAAAAAAAAAAGCTCTTTGCCCATCTAAATTCTCCCCATTACTGAGCAAATGGTTTGCAACAACAAATTTATTCCGCAGCGTCTCCTGTGCTCTTTTTTGTTTGAAAAAGCCACAAACAGATTGTGATTTTCTCTAACGGATTCACCATCTGGGAAATTTTTCATGCAACTCCTTTCCTCACTGGGAGCAAGTTACTCAGAGGGGAATTCCCAGCAGAGAGCAGACTCTGAAGGGATGGGTGGTTCATTTAATTAGCATGCATAATCTCCACGTCCTTACTCAGGCAAAACTCTCACCAGGGCCAACTGGAGATTTTTATTTTTTTTTTAAAGAACCAGCTAAGGACTTTGGTATTTGTCTCTTGTGTTACACACAGTATTTTCCATGCAGGGAAAAGCTGGCTTTTGGATGTATTAGAGACTCTGATTTACTACAGCCTTGTGCATCCAAGGTCAGGATGTGGCCCTTCCAGCCCCGTCACACGGCTGAGCGCTGGCAGGAGGAGCTGGTGGCAGAGGCACAGCTGCCTTTCGCACACTCACCCGGCTGGGAGAACATCACCCGGGCTTGGAGAACATCACCCGGGCTTGGAACACGCTGTCTGCAGCCCGGGGGTGTGGGGTGGAGGTCAGCAGGGAAAGAGGCTCTCCAAAACCCGACACGCATCAGCTCGGAAAAGCAGCGTGTTTATACGGCCCTCGTGCAAGTTTTTTCCCCAGTAGGTGAATTTATGGCTGGAGGAAGACACGGGAGGTGCAGGGATGCTCCTTTCGTCTACATTAACGTAAAGCTGCTCCCGTGCTAAATCAGCACACACAGCCTTGATTTCCAGCCACCCGAGCGGCGAGCTGGGAGCAGACCCCGACGGCACAGCTCTGCTCTCACCTCAGCACGGTTTGGATGGCTGCACAAGAAGATCTTACACTAAACAATTTTCACTGGCTCATTACTGGACAAAACTTCGCTTTGAACTGACGTTTTCTGGGCACGATCACTGCTTTGAAGCAGGAAGACAAAATTAGTGCAGAGAGTTGGCAGGTGAAGAAATGAGAGGGTTTCTTTTTTTTTTTTTTTCCCCAGCAGCAGAGCTGTCCAGGAGCTATGGAAACCTTGTTTGGCTAAATAAAAATGCAGAAAGATAACAAGGCTTCATATTTTCCAGCAATGTCTTCACTGGAACAGCACGCTATCCGTGTGTGCTAGAGGCTCCAGAATAGCCAAAGCTGTTCCTGAAAGTAAATGTGTTATTTTCCACAACTGGTAGTAAATGCTGTCTCCTGCCTCCCTGGGAGGGAAAGAAAATCAGCAGTTTATGAGAACCCTGGGAAGAATTACCATGACCTTTCAACCAGGTAAGGCTCTTTAGGGTGAGGCGCTGGTCTCTTCTCCAGTCTGTCCCCAGTGCCTTTTTGAGACACCTGTAGATGGGTCAGAACCTGCCCCCAGCTCACTTTTATGGAAAACAGCAATCCTGAGCCTAAAGCTGTACGGACACAAGCCAAAGGCTCAGGTTTTGGAGTACGCCCTGGAAGTAAGCTGGCACGGGATGGCACCTGCCTTTGAGGAACCCCTCGGCCGCTCCCTGGGGACCCGTCGGGCCGGGGCACTGGGTCGTTTGGCTTCCCAGCCGGGGCCAGTTGCACTGGCACCGCGAGGTGTCCAGGGTAGAAGCTCACTCTAGGAACTGGGCAAACGAGTTCTTCCCTAGGAGATGGCAAAGGCTCAAGAGAGGTATTTAAAAATAACATTAATAATAGACAACGCACATTTATATAGCACATTCCTGAGCCTTTTACTGTCAGCGAGTCCGACTCTCCGCAGCACTCAACCCACTTTGCCATCTGCCCTTGCACTAATAGCACCAGCCACGTTTTTGAGCATTGCTTACAGTTTCCTATGGAATACTGAAAGGCAAAATATATCCTCCCTTACCCAAATCATTCGCAGTGTTAGAAACCTCCTTCCCCTTTCTTTCTGGTCTTCACAGTGATTCTTCAGCTGCTAAGTTGAGATAACAGAAAGCATCTCATATGGGGATGCGGGCTGCGCTATCCACACAAATATTTCTCCAGCTCGGTCTGCAACGGTCCTCTCCGTGCTGGTCCTCTGAAGCTTGTGCCTCCACTGGCTCCAACCTTGCCAGTCACTGGGGCACAAATCCTGTCCAGCATCTCTTTTAGGATTTTGTGCTGCTGCACATCACTGCAGTGCTTTCCACATAAGAACAAAGGAATTACAAAGTCCATCGTAGTAGGATTATTCCTCTTTATTCCCATAGGAATCATCACAACTGTGTCCTGAAACATTACAGCTCTGCACTGCAAGCTCAGCTCCGCACAAGGAAAGGAGGAAAGACAGCACCTTCCAGCCAGTAACTGATGTGCACCTGAGTACGAAGTGATGGCTCCTTCGAATCGCTCAAACGCCCATGGTGGGCAACAGTCTGCTCACCAGAGCCCACGCCTAGGAGCTGGAAGGCCATGCTGTGCTCCTGGCCCTCCTCCGAGGTCACTGTTGAATGACCCTTCAAGGAGGTAAAAGGGGCATTTTACCCAACTCTCAGTGAGGCATAACCACAGAGGGCCTGATTCTCCTCTACCATGCACTTGCTCTGACTATTTGCACCAGTGCAAAGAGAGGAAGAGGATGGAGAACGTCCTCATATCAGAACGATACCAGCACAGTACGACAAAATTCTTCCTTTTTCTTCACAAGCAATCAATCCATCAACATGTTAAAAAAATAAGTTTAATGTAGGTGGCACGTTTCATACAGGATTTAACAGGCACCCAAACCACCAGCTGGTGTCATGTTCCCAAGAGTTAACAAGGTGAAACTCCAACATTTCAGTCTCGTTCAGACATTCACAGGCTAAACAACAGGCCAAGGCAGCTTTGCCACCGCACGTGCCACCATCCCTGGTCTTAAGCCTGTGCAACGCAGTCTCTGTCCCCAACCACCTGGAAAGCTCTGGAGTGAGCAGGACTCGCTCCTGGGGTAGGGAAGGTCTCTGAAGGGGTTGGCATGGGTCTGGGATGGACACACGCTCCCAAATCAGTATTTCTAGTATTTTTCCTAATTGCTCTTGAGGCCATTTTTAACCCAGTAAGTATAATGGCAATATTTAAAGCCCAAACATGGAACGAAAGAAAAAAAAATAAAAGGAACAAACCTGCTGTTCAGGATGGAATCAGCTTGAAGGAATGCTGAAATGAAAATTTCAAAAGGTTTTAGAGTTACAGTCATCTATACAGTAGGAAGGGAAGAGTTAATGCATTTTGGAGCCTGACCCATGCCTCCCAGCATCGATAAATTTGGAAGAGAGTAAAAAAATCCAAAAGGATATGAACTTGCCCAAGGGGACACAGTTTGCAAGTAGCTGCTTAGCACGACGTATTTCTGGCAGATATAAGCCACTTGTTTGGCTCTTGAAAAAGCAAAAGTTCAGCTTCCTCCATTTCCTTATTTGTTGTATCCTATGAAGTTTGGTTTTCCCTTTGTTTATTAAAAATGTCAGTTTTTCAATTAAACTAAATGAGGAAGAACAACCCCAACATCTTACTCTTTGCATATATTTAATATAACATTAATTCTGCCTCTTTCTCCCTCCTTCGCCTTGAGCTTGTAAGAAACTTTGAGAATATCAGCTGCTTGAGAAAAAATTATTTTGGCAAAGTAATCGTTCAAGTTTTAAAGAAAAAATTCTCAAATTTAAAAGCATTGAATTTTAATTCTGAACCATTACAAAGATCTTACTTATTCTGCAATCTCCCGGCGATGTTATGAGGTTTAATTAGCTCCAGTTGGAAAATGCTTTGAAGAGGGAAAGTGCCATAAAGGTGCCAAATACTGCCCCGCTCACGAAGATCTAAAACCTTCAAATTATTACATCATAAAACAAATCATTTGAAGATTAATTCCTCTTCCCTGCCAGCATGACTTCAAAGGGACCTCACTTTCCCCCCTACACCGGTAGGATCACACCACCTGAGCACTGCAAGGTGTCCCAGTGCTGGTGGTGACCAAGAACAGGAGTATTTTGAACTTCATCGTCCCTCTGAGCCCTCCTTCTCAATTATTTCATCTCGGGGTTGCCTGGCTTGGTGTGCAACTGCAGACTTGAGATTCAGGGCGTTCTCACAGTAGGTATTTGACTACCTTCGTAAAAGAAGAATGGGGAATCACATCCCACTGTCTTCTAACCAACCTAGCCCCAAGGACTCTCTCGAGGAACATGTGGGCACTTGGCAAACATTCCTTCTCTGTGATTTGATAAGGCCATGTGCTTTCTCCTCGGTGCACGCTATTGCGCCCGGACGCGGAGGGCTGACGGGAAGCCACGACCTGCCCCGCAGAAGCCCTTGTTTGTTCAACGGCTGCTGCAGGAGCGCCGCGGAGCAGAGCTGGACCGCGTGAAGAACCACCGCCAGAGGTAGCAGCAAAAGTGGTTTTATTGAAGTGAGATGTTGTAAAAGTGAGGCTTGACGAACCCAATGGCAAGGTTCAATCTACTGCTTACTGCAGAGAGCATATGATAACGGTTCAAAGTTACCAGTCCAAGATCTTAACGCCCCGTGATACAAGGTTATGTGCAGTATCAGTCACTCATCAAAGATCTGCAGCTAGTAAGGGGTCTCTCAACCTCCAGGAGTGACCTTGAGAGGTGTCCCAACTCAAGGGGAGATCACCACCAACGCAGCCAGCTGCTTGGCGGAGAGAGCTCACTAAAAGCTCACTCACGCTGTCATATTTTCATATTTATGGAATAAAGTGGTTGGCTCATAGTCAAATTATGCGTGATGGAAAAAGTAAGTATGAGACTCCTCTTACCCACAACCTCCTTTGTTCCTTGACCAAATTAGTCTTGGAAGAACCACCTGCTATTCATGTGTTAATTGCACGATCGGCGTTCCGGTTTCCAAGCTCATGTACATCAAAGCTCACCGTGTCGCCCTGTTCCTGTGTGGGTTTTCAAACAACAGGTTGGAACTAGAGAAGTTCATGACCCGGTCACAGCCTAGACCTTCACTTCCTTCGGAGCCTGAACCAAACTACCACAGGTTGGGTCAAGCAGTTGAGCGTACCCATCACAAAGAACACCCACCAGCTGAACCAGGCACGGGTGGGGAGGGCAGCAGCACCCACAAATACCACTAAATCACCCTTTTACACTGAAATACAGCCACTCCGAGATGAAACAAGGTCCTACCATCCAACCTCCAGCCAGCCTCCACACCGTGGTCCTGTGAAGGGCGAGGAAGAGGGGTGCCAGCCAGTCTCTCTGCTCACACCAGGACTGTCTGCTGGCCATCCCTAACATGTTTCCTGCAGAAATTCTTGAGCACAGCCATCCCTGGAGTCCCACATTCTGCATGCCAGAGCTGTGATGCCCCAGGCTGACAGCTGTACCAGGGAGGAAAGCACTGGGCTGGGAATTACTGGGAATTCCCTCTGGCCACGGAGCAAGCTGTAGCTCAGACCTGCAGGACGCTGAGGACCTGCAGTCCAGAGAGCGATCCCAGAACAAAGCTCTGGGGAGCTCTGCAGTTAGGAGGAAACTTCCAGACACTGGTTTGTGACATATGCTGACACCACCTCTTTCCTGCAGAAGCAGCCTGTGGCTCTCGCGGGGCTCATCTAAAGTTCACACCACCACGGCCCATTATTTATTCAGCTCTGCGTGTTCAGTCTGCATTATCTGTAACACTTGATAATGAGATAATTTCTGGGTTTGCTTTAGCTTTGGGCTTCAGACAGAAGCTTCTCTATTTTGTATCCATAAGCCTACAAATCAATGGCAGCAGAAGACTGCAATACTCACAAGGTGAAACACGAAGTATCCTTCCCTGTGTGCAGACTGGCTTTGTTCTCAACCACATTCGTATCCCAGACCAAAGAGATCATAAAAGAACAGTCATGTTTTTCCAGTCTTGCTTATCCCATTATGATTGACTCCAGGGATTTCATGGGAGGAAAAAAAAAGAGCCTCCATCATTTTTACCAACTTGCTTTTAAACAGTTCTTTAAAGAAAAGAAGTAAAAGAGCAATATTCCATTATAAGGAAAAACAAAACCAGAATAAAAATAAACTTTAAGCCAGCTTCTGGGCTCAATAAATAATAAGTTACTTGATTGACTGCAGAGGAACAGCCTGAGATCTTACATCAAGACCAGTAAAACTGAGCTCAATGCTTAACTCTCTTCTTGAGCTGTTAGTAAAGCTCTCCAGGGACCCCACTCTCGCTGCTGCAGAGGCAGGAGAATGTTTTCTGTAATCGCAGAGAACAATTATTGTCATTTCAGACTGTACCCTGCTTCCAATCTCTCCTAGGTAAGACAGTCTCATCTCACTGTACCCCGTACGACAGACGTACCTCTGTGAGAAAACAGGAACCAATCCATTCAGCCAAGACCTAAACATAAAGGACCATTGCAATAGGTTCCCCTAAACCAGTGCAAAACGATAACATATTTGCTGTGACTGGGAGTTTCGAGAGCACGTGATATCGAACTCTGCTCCCGTGGATTTGCTCTATCAGGGTAAGACTCAATTACTCAGCACTAACTGCCTGAAAAGGACAAAAAGGGGAAAAAAAAAAATCTCAAACCTCTACACTCTATTGAATTTGGCCCCATATTCTTAGCAGGGAATACGCAAAATGCAAACCACAGAGAAAGGATCACGCTGGTCAAATAGGATCCATATTACATGCCTGAGACATTACGGAGCATTTTTAGAAAAACGGTGAAGATGGATTAAGAGTGTGGGGTGCAGAGTTATCTGGCTTCTCTCCTCCAGATAAATCATTGCCTTTTTCATGCCCACAGCAATCCAGGAACAGCAGCAAGGTAGGCTCCTATGGACTAAACGAAATTTATATTAACTCGCACTGTGCAAAGAACAAAATACTCAAGTGTTGCACTTTGATAACCAAAATGGCATCTCAACCCTCAAAAAAAATACAAATTCCAGAGACAAGTACGTTAATTTATCAATAAAAAGTAGCACTGATAAATAAATTAATTTATATAAAAAAGAAAAGAAGATATTGACACATTTTAAGGTAGAAGAAAAGTCACCTTCTCAGCCCACATGCGCTTGTTTTATTTACATATCCACAAATACCATGAAACACCATCCCAGCCCCCCCACTAGCAGCATGGTCACATGAATTCCATAGATGAGCAGTTCATTCATGAGGCTGAAGTCTACTCGCCTTCGCCCCAGTAAGAGGAGGATGATGGAGAGTTTGTACTGGAAACGCAGAAAGATGCGGATGCCGAGGTACTGAAGGCAAAACAAGATCGAGAGTGCCACCCAGAGGATGGAGGTAAATAGGCTGCAGCTGAAGTACAGCAGGAATCGGATGAATCCGTACATCCATCGGGATTTGAGATAGATGTCGAAGTTGTTGTACTTGGTACGCACCAAGTGAGTGGTCCTCACCGGGCCACAGGCCGAATGCAGGCAGGTGGTGTGGGGGCCGTGGAACGAACGGACCCGCCGGGGAATGGGGATTACAGGCATCAGGCACCCCTCCGGTGACAGAGTCCCAGGGCAGGATTTACAGGGCACATATCAAATATTATCCATCGACACGGAAGAGATCCAACAGCCTGGGAACGTGAACTCTTTGCGGGATTTCCAGGAAGGAAGAGACCTGCAGGAGGGCAGAGAAGGAAAACACATTTAAGCAGCCCCCAGCAGCAGAGGCAGCACGGCAGATATCCTCTGGCTTGGCAGCCACTTACAACTGCTCTGCAAAACTCTGCTTCTGCACTTAAAACTTTGCTTCGCTGCTTTTCTTATTGCCTACCAGGTAGACAGAGAGAAATTCAATTCTGCTTCCATCATCACCTCACAGCTCCCTAGGAGCACGCAATGTCAGCACTAGTTGTAACCTGTTGTAAGTCCACTCACGTGAGGAGTAATATTAAGGTGTGTGTTTCCATTGAATCATATATTCTTTAAAGAAAAAAACAAAAAAGTTCTCCGAGTGCTTTTGCAAGTGAATTCTACAGCCCAGGCAGTGGTGGTTCTAGGTTTCTGCTCGTTTCAAAACTTGGCAAAGCTTCACCAAATAAACAAACTGGAAATAATGGAAGGTCTTGCAAGAACAATGAGGCAATCATGTTTTTCACACTCTACAGGATGTACCTCCCCTTGCTCAGCCCAGCCTTGCGGTCTCACTGTCACTGCATCCAACGGCAAGGCAGCCTTTCAAAACCATCTACTGGTTTATTTCTCCCTTTGGGACCTGCAGAGATAAGTGAAATATCTTGATCTTCTGGAGTGTTTAGGATTTATAATCTTAACATCCTTCCCCACACCCGTTGTTGTTATGCGAGCGATGAGCAGTAGCCTGTTAGCTGCTCTCTGCTTCACCCCAGGCTTGTGATGTGCCAAATTCCGGGAATTATGAAATGACAATGCACTCATCAGATAATGCTAGACAACAACAGGGACTTCCCCAGCCCCCTTGCACACCCAGGCACTCAGATCTGGACAGATCTTTCCTCTGTTAAACAAGAAATCCTATTACTCTTTAAAATTAAAGCTAAAGTAATTTAGAAGCTACTCCACGAATTTTTTACTTTGTTACTAACAAAACTCATCGTGGAGTATATTATAAGGCTGCAGGAAATGGCACTCTGACATCAAAAACCTTCTCTGACACATGTGCATCACTGCTTCTTGCCTCCAAGTAAAGGCAAACAGCAGTTCTGATCCCTTCCGCTTGGCCCAGGTTCTAACTCTTTTGCACCATTGGAGGAATTTGCAGGTAATCTGTTGGCTCTACACGAATCAGGGAATAACAAAAAGGAACAGGGGTTAGCTTACGATCAAGGAATTTAGGAAATTGAGGACTGTCCTCATAATTTTAAGCACCTCTTTGTCCTAACTTCCTGTCTGTAGAAAGGAAACCCTAAGCAGCTCGGGAGCGTGTTACAAGGATGTGTTTTGCAAGCCATGTAAAGGGTGAGACACTAAACCAACACTGCTTAAAATCGACTTAGTTTTGTGCCCGCAGCACGGAACTGAACATGCTCCCCCTGTGCTGAGTACGTACTGCTCCGTGTTTGTTTTCAGAGATATTTTTGGAAGACTAAATTAGCGAGACAGGTTAAAATCCACACACTCTGGATTCAGAGCATCCCATATCTGATGACGCAGCCTCTCCTCACAACCCCTTTCACCAGGACACAAAAGGCAGCTCATCATTTTCCAGCAAACTCTTGCACACACAACTGGAGCACCCAGCAGGACCACGCCTGCACGACGGAGCACAAACCCCGCTTGCAGAAGCTGTAGTTTGTCGGGGAAAACTCAACACACTGGCTTCACATCTGAGCCCTGTTTCACAAGAGTTTTGATTCTGACAAAACCTTCAACAGATGAATCAAAAAAAACCACTTGGTTTTCCAGCAGCAGCTTGTTCCCATTTACTGTGCCCACCACATAAACACACAGCCCTTTTCAAGTTCATGCTCGTTGGAGAAACTCAAATATCAACACTGGAACAGCCACAAGCAGAGGGATATCGCGAGAATAAAATAAACTCTCTGAAATATTACATTTTTAATGGTGTTGCCATCCACTCAGCAGAAGGTCGACAATCAGCTGCCGTTTCTGGATGCCACTTAATTCTTGTAACAAAAAAGTGAAGTTTTCCTGTGACACCTGGCCTTCTAGGAGGAGTGAAAGAAACTGCTAAGGTGCTTCAGAGACTCACAACACTCTACATATGAGTTGATCTAAAAGGTAAAACGAGAGAGTAAGTTCCAATTTGCTCATTTTGCATGTTAAAAAAATTCATAATTACAAGGCCCCTCCCCAAGCATGAGTTTTTAATCCTGTAAAGATTCTAAAAGAATCAGGCAGGGCGTAGGAAACGCGCTGCAGAGGGCACGCACAGCCAAGGCTTCCCAAACAGAACACAGGGCAGCAGGCACCCAAACCTGTCCGTCGGCACACGATGCCTACAAACAGATTTGGACGCCCACTCCTCAAGATTATTTTGGGGGGCCTTTCTGTTTTAAAGCACATTGCTGCGAGACTGGAGAGCCAAGTTGGTCTCTTCCGAGTGTTATCCCACAGCTCAAAGGATTCCAACTCCAAGGCCCAGGCCACCTGGTGTGAGCCACGCTGCGTTACCCCGAGCGTCACGTTAACGACGGCCTCATCAGGAAGTTAAAAATCTTGATAACCATTCACTTTGGTGAGTCTTCACTCCTTTAAAAGTGGAGCGTATGATGAGAAAGCCACCGAAATACAGCGCTGCTTCTCCTCATCCCTCGCTCCTGGTGGAGGAGGAGGGATGACACGGAGACTGCGACGTTCCCAGCTGGCAGGAGCACCAGTCAGGACCAGCAGGACCACAGCGTTCCCGAAGGAGCCAAACAAGGTCAGGGGCAATGACAAAGAAAGGTTAGTGCTGAGAAATGAAAGCGGGCAGCACCGGGAGGAGCGGAAATTCGAACTCCTCCTACATCCTACCCGAGCCTGAATCAAACCCCATCGGCTTGGGAAAGGGCCCGAGGGCAGGAAGCTCGGCCAGGACTTCCCCGCGAGGCCGAAAGCCCAGCCCGGACAACGCGGAGCCCCGCACGGCCACCGGGCCACGGCTGCGCCTCTGCTCGGGGGGAGCGGAGCCCGCCGGGGGAGGCAGGGCGGCGGGCGCGGGGGCTCCGGGCCCGGCCCGCACCCGCAGGCCGCGGCCCACGACCCCCCGCGGGCGGTCACTGCCCGCTACCGCGCCCACCGGGCCCGCGCACCCTCCGGGGCGGAGGCGGCCGCTGCAGCAGGGCGAGGCCCGCGCCACCGCCTCCCTCCGCCCCCCCGGGGCATCGCGCCGCACTCACCGTCCTGCCCATGGTCCCTCGGCGAGCGGCGCCCACCCAGGCCGGGCGCCGCGGGCCCGGGCTGATGGAAGGCGCCCGGGCCTACGGGCGAGCGCCGCAATGCGCATGTGCAGAGGGCAGCGGCGCTCCGGTTCCGGCCGGTGGCGGCGGCGGCGGCGGGCGGGGAGAGGCCGGGGAGGCGCGCGGCGATGGCGTCATCGCGCCGCGCCGCCCCCGCCGGCCGGAAGCGGGAGGGCGCCGCGTTGCCTGGGCAACGCGGAGGCGGCGCGGGGAGCGGCCTGCGCCCGGGGCTGCGGGCCGTGTGGCCGCCGCGGGGGGCCGGGCAGGGCCGGCAGACGCGCCGTGCCACGGCAGGTGGAGCCGGGAAGGCGGTTTCCAGCGTAAAGGGGAGGGGATCACGCTGCCGGCCCGGTTCGTCACCCACACGCTGCGAGTTCAGCTGCCCGGACCCCGCGGCCGGGGGCTGGGCCTGGTCCCGAGGGCGCCGGAACACCCCCAGTGCAGAATCCGCTGCGGAGCGCACGCCGGCCCCCGAAACAGGAGCGTGGCGGAGATTTCTCCCAATCACTCGTCGGTCGGACCTTTCCTGGCTCCGAGCGCGGTTCTGCGGCGAGGCGGATCCCGTGTGTGGGCTCAGGGGTCAGATCCAGGCCGGGCGGCGGGGGCAGCGCGGGCAGGAAGGCGTTGGGAGTCTGTGTCCCGGGAGAGCCCGCCGTGGTCCTGCTCCCGGGATGGATCGTGCATCTCCCAGGGCCTCATCCCGCCGAAGGAGCTCAAGCGCTTTTAGAAATCAAGGTGGTAAAATCCCAAATGTAGCAGACCCAGACGTTTGGGAGACCAGAAAGATCCAAAAAGTTTCTAAAAAGCAAACAGGTGGAGTAAAACTCAAAAGCAAAATATAAAAATACGGGAAAAATAACCCCTTCCTCCCTGCTGTTTTTCCTTAGGTTTCATTAGGAATTACTTTCCGTAATGGAAAGAATACAGAACTTTTTCACTGGCTCCCTGCCCCACTTGCCATCTAGGCAGTACCACGGTGGAAAAACATTAAATAATAATAACTCGAGCCATCTGTCGATACCGAGACCCGCCACGCTGCACAGGCAGTCGAGGCGCCCGGCCAAATCCCGCCCAGCGTCCCGGCCGCCCCGCGGCGGCTCGTGCTGGGTTTGGGTTCCTGCCCGTTCGGTGCCCGCCCTGCAGGGCAGCTTCATTCTGCAAATACAATGAGGGGCCCGAGGGGCGGGACGTACATCGAGGGGGAATTGTAGCTGAGGTGATCAGTGGTGGTGTGCTCCCAGCAAACTGCCATTTTGGGTCTCCCACGTACCTTCTGGTGGGAGGGAGGAGGGGAGGCACGAAGCTGGTACGTTTTCCCGATAGGATGAAACTGGGAACATCTGTTCGGTGACTAAAATAAGCAGGAGAGCCATATTCCATTTATTTCCTTCCATTACCTGCGGCTGGAGCCACAGCCCAGAGATGAGAATTTCAGCCTAAGCAGCAAAATTGTGAAGGTGCTTTGGTTTTCCAGCTCTGCCTTGGAGAATTACAGGGATGCTGCAACGGGAGGCTCCTGGCGTCCTCCAGGAATCCCTCAGGGTGAGAAAGGAGATCTGAAAGTCTTTCCTAGCCTCCAGAAAAGCCCCAGCAGCTCTGCGTAGTGATCCCACACCCCAAACACACGTGTGCAAGAGTGTGAGGTGGCAGCATCAGTGCCGAGACCGACCCTTTTAATTTCTGAGGTTAGGATGACAAAAAAGCGAGACGGCCCTATTCAGGTTTCTGCCTGAAATATTCTGACCCCTTGGCTGCTTAAATGCATGTGGATCTTTGTGAAAAATAAGCTGTCCTCAGGTCAGGCTTGAATTGGAGCTTTGACATTCACAGAGATGAGATCCTGAAGGAGCTGGTGGTTCAGCCCGAAGGGAGCCCGCCCACAGCACTCCGGCAGCGCTCCGGGTTGTATTTCTTTCCTGTGCTAATTTTACTAAAGACACAACTCATATTCCTGTTGATTGAACAGTTTTGTGTTGACAGCGTCGAAGATTTGTGGTGAAACTCATCATCAGCCCAGAGAGCGGGCCATTAGTACTAGTCACAGCGGCCAGCGAGTGCTGATGTATTTTATGGCGCGCTTCGAAGACAAACATACACATTTATGTGTCACTTGTTGCAATATAAATGCTAACTTGTACTTCTTTCAAAACTTTTAATGAATTGCATACATTTTGCAAGATTTATGGCGCCGACTGAATGGCTCAAAATATTACTTTAAACGTATTTGTCACTTTGGCAACGGAACAAAAAAATCTGGAAGATATTGTGTTTAGAAATAAATCATAAATATATGCATCTTAAAAGAGTTTATTTCAGTCATTAATAGTTGATGGCCCCCCCCAGAGCAGGATTTAAAGTTAAATTATGCAAAATCAAAAACAAACCTTATAATACTTAATCAAACATGCATAAAACTGTCAGGGCCAAATAAATTCTCTCAATTAACTCGCTTCGGATTGTGATTGCATTTACTAATTTAATCAACACTGGAATAATTTGGAGACTGGGTAATGATGAATTACTATGGTGCTGCACGTGAAGGGCCGCTAAGGTAGTGTGCTGAGACAAGAATGCAAGAAACATCCCCTAGGCTGAGGGCAAAAAAAGTAACAGCTGAGTCGTCACAATCATTTTATAATGGAAACATCTTATTCCCATTTTGGGGGGAGATTTTTTCCAGTAAAGCTTTAAACGCCTGTTATGGATAGACCTTGTCTGGATGGATGACTCCAATGTTAGTCCACGGAGTCAATCTCATTTCCATCTGCACTGAGTGAAGAAGTCTAACCTAGGTAGGCATTCCCTCCACAGTTTCTGCTCGTTTCGTGAATGTTTTTTTTTTCTGGTTTTTTTTTTCTCTTTTCCTCTGAACACAAGGCTCCGAACCGCAACTTCCAGCCCTGCTTTCTGGCACCCATTCGTACTTCAGCCTCGGTCAAGTCATTCAGGCTGGAGCTGGAGTGACAACTCTGTCATGTTGAGATGTCCTTTAGCTCAATCCTTGTGCACTTTGAACGGATCTGCATTGGCAATAAAACGCGTCTGACCCCTGTCCAGAAAAAGCTTTCAATACTATTACTTGTGGAGAGATAAACATCTCGTTTTTGCAAGCGTAAACAAGGTTTCACGGAGAGGTTCTTGTTTGCAGGTCCATGTGGAGGAGGCTGTAAGGTATTCAACCCCATAAAATACCTGGACCTCTGAGAATCAGCACCTTATCTGGTCTTTAACCTTTCTACACCTGTTTGACAAAAAATAACAGTGTCCATATAGCTGCTGTAGGAATTGCAAAACTCTCTCTGCAAAATGTGCTTTCCAGAGGCTGACCTTTTCTGTCACCTTTAATTTGAAACGAGGAGTGTGCTTTTGTAAGCATGTAGCACCTACCACTGTTTAGTGACCAGTAGAAACCAGTAAATAAAAATGTGTGTGCTGAAAACTGTGTCCAGGAAGACAGCTAAAAAGTTTCCTCCAGTGACCCAGAAACAATTACTTCCACAGTAATTCTGTAGCCACGCAGATAGCCATAATTCTTAAGGTCTTAAAGATAATTAATGTGTTAACATGATATTTTTCAAACTAGCGTTCACTGCTGCCTTCCAGTCGTATCCAAAAACACCATTAAAAGCCAACGGCACCTCGTGCAAACTCCCTTGGGTTTTGCTGAGCCAGCCTGTAAAGCTGAAATATAACAAATTAAGGAATTAATTCTTCCCTTTTCCTTAAAGGAGATTTAGGGTCAAGTCTGGGCCTTAAATTTTAAATGTAATCGATCCTCCCTGCAAATGTAAAGTGCAAAAGCTTGTGAAATAATTTTTCCTTATTACTTCTTCCCAGATCTCATCTCTTAGCTGGAATGTCAGCTTTAATCAGTTTGAAGAGATTTGCGTGTGGTAAATAACAATGCAGCGTATTAGACTAATCAAATAAAAATATGTGTAGCAGAAAGTGGAACTAATTCCCACGTCTGCAGCACCGCAACACCCACGTGCAGCCCCCGAGCAGCGCTCAGGGGCCCCCGCTCCCCGGCTCCCCCACCTCCCCGGGCAGGCGGAGGGGCTGCAAAGCGGCTTGCGGTGGTATTCGGGGTCTCGGCAGTGAGGTACCCGCACCATCACACCCCCAACTAAAATGCACACTGCCAAGCTGGAAAGTAGCAGTGCCAAGTACAAATGGAAATGGCAGCGCAGATGGTAGGGTTGGAGAGCACAACGAGGGCAGGCTGCCACGGCCCTGCAGGAATCCCAGCTCCTGCAACACTTTTATACGTGTGTATTTTACAAGTGACTTGTGAAATATAAAACTAGACCAGTCTGCAGCTTCTAAAGAAATGAATGATTCGTGCGAGGCACGGTGAGGCAGTGATGTTTGATCTTTTCAATATAGGTGACACCTCAGCATGCTTTCTGGCACAGTAATCCGCCTCGTGCTGCCACCACTCTTCGCTGTGCTCAAAGCAGCCAAGGCTGGGGGATGCTCAGTGGGGCTGGGGGCAGCCTGCCCCCCCTCTGCCCTGCAAACTGCTCCCTCCTCGCCACATGGCACAGGGCAGAAAGACCAGCACCAATGTAGATGGGATCCCAGTGAACCCACAAAAGGCTGATATACAGAAAAAATGTGTGTCATCCTATAGTGGGGGCACTTAATTGCCCCGATAAGGTAGCGAGAGACAGAACCTCACTAGCCCAGCTGTTCCCCCCACCTCTGCAGAACGGGAAGGTGGTTATTTTAGAGATGGTGGAGTCATGGAAAGATTCCTGCTGACCCGCGGGGGCTGGAGCAGGAGCCAGCTGCACACATATGGTGGGTGAGAAACTGTCTCTAAAACAAATGAAAATAGAATCGGCCGCTTTGCCAGGGACAAGACTCCTGCCAAAGCTTGTTGCTGCATCATGTTGGCTAGCCCCGATCTGGCTGATGTCAGAAACTGCCTATTATGCAGAAAACTCTCGTGGAGAAGTGTCATCGTCACCTTCTGTTCATTTGTAGGCTGGGTCTAATGCAAGCAGGAGGTGTTAAAACAGATCCAATCCATATCTGCCTCGCAAGGCTGAGGTTTGGCGAGCAGGCTGGGGAAGCCTCCCAGCTCCTCTGGCTCTGCCAAGCACTTCTCAAAGGGTGATATTTCAGGGCAAAGTGGCATCTTTTCTCTGGGAATCTCAGTTCCCTGTTTTTCCATTCGTTCATAATGTTTCTCAAATCGTATCATGGCAGTAGCAGACGGATCCTCTTAAAATCATTGCGTAGACCCGTCAAGGTGACCGATCTGCTCTGGGGTCACTTTAGCAACAGCAACCTGCCCCCAGGTCAGCAGCAGAGCTGGGGCATGTCTCATCTCTAGTGTTTCCAGGGCCCCCGTCTCCGTTTTCAGGAAGATTTTAACTCCCCCGGAGGGCGCTCAGCACCACACCAGCACTCAGAGCAGAAAAACTTTGAGCAGGGAGTTTGCGACAGGAGCACACCAGGGCTCTGCGCATAAATGGCTGGCACCACAGCAGCTAAACACCAGTAACAGCCCTGGGAGCCTTGCACTGGGTGAAATGTGAGGGCTCAGATGGAGATCTTCAGTGAGGAAACACAGACCCGATCTCACTCCATCATTTCCCAACAACTTCCTGGAGAAAAACAGATGATGAGGAAAAAACACAAACGCCACCAAGGTATCCAGGCAGACTCGAGCTTCCACCCCAGCCAGTTCTCCTTCCATCCCTTTTCCGATGCTCAAGCCTCAGTTATCCAACACCTGCATTCAGGGAAAGGGCAGGCACTCGGGGAAGACAGAGAGTGACAGGAGAGAGCGGAGACAAACCTTCGCTCCGCAAAGGTGTATTTCCCCGAGCTCCCCCCTGCCTCCATCCCTCCAGTGTGAATCAATGAAGCCATCTACTCTGGGCATTGGCTAAATGTCAAATTCAGAGACAGCGTTCATTTTTCTGAGATCAATGGAAAGCAGAGCTTGCCTATATTTCTTAAGCATCATTACAGAGCATCAGTCAGTGCCCAAGCCCCCCGCTCGCCGGCATGAGCTGTGACGGCATCATTCTAAGCACCAAGGGGTTCAGCGGGCCAAGAATCCTCCTGTGCTTTTTGTTAGGGTGTACAAAATACACCCATAACATTTTAAGATAAATTACTGTAACAGCTCTTTTTATTTTTTATTTATTTATTTAGTTATTTATTTTTTAAACCATCTGGGGAGCGCCGGTGGGTCACCCCCAAACCGAGACCCCAAGAGCCACACCTCCCGTCTCGGGACGCCCATCGCTGGGCTCAGTCCCGGGTGCCCGCGGGGTGTCCCCGGGGCGCGGGCAGTGCCCGCGGTGCCCCCCGCGCCGCGGCCGAGCGCGGGGCTGCGCCTGCGGCCGCGTCCCGCCGGGCGGTGCTCCTGCCCCGGGGATGCGGCGGCATCGGCGAGGCAGCGGCGGGGAGCGCGGAAAAAGCCGCTCCAAAAAAAAAAAAAAAAATGCCAAGCTTGGAATTCAGCGCGATACGGAGCGCGAAGCCTCTTCCTAGGGCTGTGTTCTCTGCAGGGAAGGGGTGTTAACCAGGCACGGACCCCCTCTCCCCTCGGTGCCAGGGTGGGGGGTGTCCTGTCCTGATGTACCTCCTGATGTACCAAAGATGCGAGACGGGAGCAGGGCGCAGGCGGGAAGGACCCTCAGTGGGAACCCCCTGCAGCCCCCCGCAAGCCCCTGAGCCGCCTCTGCCTCTGGTACCCGGGGGATAAAACCAACTGTCGTTTGTGTTGGGCAAACTGCACCCTCCGTCCCTTTTGCTGAGCTGAATTCTGCCCCTGTGTTCGCAGGGGAGTCGGCACAGGCTGCCCCAGGTGTCTGAGGAAGAGTTTGGCCTCAATTTAGGAAGATGCTTTGCTGACAGTTTGAGAAAAACTTCTGGTGCTTAACACATTTCAGGAGTCTGTTTGACACTGCTTGTGCTGAGATTGTGTCATGCAAAGGGGAAAATGGCTTTCCAGTATCTTAACAGCAGCAATATCCCTACCGAGAAAAATGATCAAGAAAAAAGGAACAAAGGATTTATAAGACAAAACTGTCTTCAAATACATCCACATTTAATAGCAGTGTCTTATCAAAGACCCCGTGCCCGGCTGGTGGGTGCCCCTGCAGCACCCTGCCCAGGGAGCGCAGCAGGGTGACCTGTGCTCCTTTCTCCCAAACTTTCCCGAATTTGCCAGCAGATCAGCCTGTAACTTCCCGGTGCAACGTTTTGCAAGCAAGAACATGGAGGAGACAAAAACCCAAAGCCCTCATCAATCACAGCCTGGCTCCTGGTACAATTAGCAAGTTCTATTATCTTAAGAATGACACTTGTAGCACAGAGCAAAGCAAGGCGCACCCAATATTATCATACTGCATGTAAAAAAGGGAAGGCTTGAATTGCATTAGCATTGCATTAGATACCCGTGACTTTTTATATCAGCACTTGTGAGTTATTTATGAATTCATTTATTTACAAGGACAGCCCTTTCTGCATTCAGTTGCCATGGTTGCTTTAACTCCTGTATCCTATTAATTCTGGATGTTATGAAATAAATATAGATCAGACAATCATTGTGTGGTGAGGCTTTTTTTATTATTCTTATTTTACAGTTTGATTCCCTACATCCTGGCCAGAAAGGCTGTAACTCCAGCCATTTCTCCGGAGTATCCACTGCCAGATGGCAGGGCAGGTGATGTTGGGGCAATTCACAGAGCTCTTTCCCCAGAAACATAGCTGGGACTGGGGCGAGACGTGGCAGCTGATTCCTAGCACTGAGCCACCCGCTTTAGTTTAAGGCAGCAAGTGGAGAGCAGGGCTGGGAACAAAAAGGGAATTCAGCAAGGCCACGCGTTAGTGTGCCAGCCCGGCTGGGTAGCACACCGAGGCATCGGGCACCCTCACCTTTGGGAACTGCTGCAAAATCTGTCACGATGGGGACTAGAGCTTCCTACCTTCACCCTGCAAATAGTCCATTTGCCAAAAACACGGTCATCCAAGAGTGCCAAAGTCGACACAGCCCTAGAGAGACCCCAGAGGCTTTCTCATGTCACCTTGGAGAGATCAGAGCTGTTTGAGCACGAGTCTCACAGGCAGCCCTTGCCCCAGCTCCTTTTTGAAGGAGGAGATGAGTTTGGCTGCCCCGTTAGCTGAGAGAAATTTTACACAGGTGAGAGCTTTGAGGCTGCCACCTGTTTTGGTGGGAATGCCCCAGAGGACTCAGGGCTTTGGCTGCCCAGGAGGAGCTTGTGTTTTGCCCCTCGGAGAGGGCAAAAGTGCCATTGGCAGAAGAGGATGGTCCTGGAGCCAGGATCTCAAAGCCAATGTGCTGGAAGTGTTTTGTAATAGAATTCCACAAGAAAATTAAATCAATTACTGAGTCTAATAAAGCTCTCAAGGTTTTTAATTAAACTAAGTTTTAATTAAAGCAGCATGAGCCCATGCTCTTTTGATATTCTGCCTCAGACCCCAGAGGATTGCAACTCCTTTTTGCAATCTACATGGGCTGGATCAATCACTGGAGTCATGAAAATGTGAGAACTTTGTCAATTTTACGGGATGAAATACTGTACATCAGCCTGGAAACTCCGGCAGCTCCGGGCTGGGAGAGGTGGACAGCTTGGGGTGACCTGTCCTGCCCTCAGCAGAGAGGAACGAGCATCAGCCTGAGCCGGTGCTGCCTGGGAAAAGTCCTCTGCCCAGCAAAACTCCTGCCATCTCATCCAGGAGGCTGGTGTTAGTGGGAAGTTATGAGAGCTCAATAATTCCCCCGTGCCATGTCAGAGCTGGTACTTTTGCCTCCTACAAAAACTTGCCCCACTCCTCCCCCAGCAGTGCCCGTCCCAGGCAGCTGCTCTGCCACGGGGCACCCCAGCAGCGCTGCTCCAGGAGACAGGCAGGGAAGCTGCCGGCAAACCAGACCCACGTCCTCCAACCTGGACATCTGGTAAGTGGCCCCAGAATGTTCTGCCTCTATTTTAGTCTTGTTTTGTACACAATATGCCCAAAACATGCTTTATTTCTTAAGGAGATAAGGATCTTTATGTAACCCATTTTTCCTTAACTCTAAGTCCTTTGTCAGGATTAAAGAATCCTAAAACATCTGTACGGGCTTGGATGGCAGATGTATAGAGAAAGCAGCCTAAAATAACATGGAATATTAACCTACTAAATGAGGTATTAAAAAATAAAATAAAAGGACAGGACCCTCTTGAATTCTTAGTTACAGCCAATTCCTCACCCCGGCTGCCATGACGCAGAGGGATAACAACAGCGTGCCATCGGCAGGGATTTCTGTCTGAATGGTCGGAGAATTTTTATCTTATGCCAAGACCCAACTTTGCCAGGAGCCTCGGCAGAGCTGCCCTGGCGAGATGTGCCCTGAGCCACCACGGGGCTGCGTCCATCCGTCAGGAGAGTCGGAGCAGGCGGCTCGAGGCACGCTGCGTAACGCCTCCGTACAGCAGCAACTTCATTGAAATTTATTCAATACTACTTAAAAATCAGTCCTTTGTATTAAGCAGGTTGACGGACAGACACTTCAGATGGATGGGAGCTTTGTGTGAACAGGAGGAAGGAGAAACTCTTCTTTTGGCCCTATCATCATGGAAACACAGTGTCCCGGCTCCTGGTCACCCGTGCTGGAGGAGGAGCTGTGCTGGGCAGCCGGCGAGGTCCTCCCTCCCGTCCAACTCCCAAACCATTTCTCCTTTTTTTAGTGGGAATAGCATCACTTTTCCTGCCCAGACCCATGACACCTCGCTCAGAGAGGTCTCACAGGTCCTCGCTTTGCACGGAGGAAAATAAGGAGCGTGGCAAAATTAACGCCAGGCTGCACTTGTCACCTCCAGATCTCCTTGTGCCCAGCCGACACGCTCCCCGGCACCCAGGACAGCCTGGTCAAACACCTCTGCTGAGCAAAGCAGCTGTTCTGGACCACTGCACCAGTTTGTGTGTGTGTGAGAGAGATATTTGCATGAGCTTTCTAAAATCAGCAATGAAGAAAAAACTTAGCAGGGAGAAGACAAGAGCCGCCCATGTTCCCAGTGAAAACACACTAACGACCTAGAAAAAATGCCCCCAGCACCTTTCAGGGAGTGAAGTGCTAAGTGCTGAGCAGTATCAATTCAACTTGTTCAGCCTGGAAGTCAGTGTGACCTGTTTGGGGCTGCTCAGACCTTGCTCAGTCGGGTTTATGGTCTCAACTCCAGCGTATCGTGTTCCTTCCCCGCTCATTTTTGCGGATTACTGCAGGGAGCCGCTCTTTTGACTAAACAATTTATCCTTCTGTTAAGACAAGAGTTCACGAGAAGTGCATTTGCTTAAAGAAGTGAGTGAGGAGGAGGAGGGGAGACACCTTCACTCACTGTGTGTCCGCAGAGACGCCAAAGGGAAGCACCTGACTCCAGCTTCGCCCTGGCACGGGCTGCCCCTGCTGTACCACGGTGGTGGGAGCTGGCATCCTCGTGCTGCTCCTGGCCACCACTGTGCACAGCCAGGCTCAGACCCCGGGGCCGAGGGGGCTGGCAGGGAGCTCCTCTCCATCCTCACCTGCCGTTGCTGGTCCTTGAGGAGCATGGCCAGTGTCTAAGAAAGCCTGGGAGCCGTGGTCTGCCCCCAGCTAGCCCTGCTCCTGACACCGTACTGCTGATCAGGCAGCTCTAGGGGTGCTCGTTAGCTTTAACGGCTCGGCAGGGATGGATGGGCGCTCGGGTGGGTGGATGGATGGCTGAGAGCACTCAGGGGCTGCTTTCCCGATACCCCTGCTCAAACCTGATGCAGCTGAAAGTCTGTAGAGCAAGTCTGAAATAACCTGCAGTGCCTTGGCTGGTTAGAGCCCACCATCAGCAGCCGCCCCTGTCCTCATCTCCCGGCCCATTTCCAGCGATCCATACAGGTCCCATCAGTCCTGGCCACGTCCAGCTCCCTCCCAGCCAGCCAGCTAAGGCCATTAGTGTGATTACTGGAGGTCACGAAGTTCAAACCAAAATGTCAATTTTCATTTGGAAGAATGGTCCCGTTTTAGGAGCAAAGGGATTTTTTTTTTTCTCTCTCAAAGAGTCCCCGACTGTGAAATCATTGCTCCCCAAAGACTTGCAAATTTCTGGCCAGCAAAAGGTGCCAATAGTTGCTGGAACCAATAAAAAGATTAACAAGGGTCACCGGTGCTTTCCTCTTTCCCTGCACTCTAAGGCTGTGGGGCCTTTTTTGAAGGTATTAACCATCGCCTTTACCTTCTGCACGTTCATCACCGGCTTTGGGGTCTTTATGGATTTATCGACAAGACATTGCCATTAATCTTACCTGCAGAATGCCAGCCTGGGAGTCACTTAGGTTACATCACCCCTTCAGACAGGAGCATTTAGCCGGAGAAGTTTTAAGAGGAAGATTGAAATAAGCCAAAGTAGGTGGCGGGTGGAGCGGAGCGCTGCCCTGCGAGCCCTGGGGCAGGGAGAGCATCCGCCCAGCAGCCGCTGCGAGGTGGCCAAGGCAAAGACCTGACCTTGAGCAGGCAGCTGGGTTCTGCTCACAGATTCAGTGGGGTCAGGATGCCACCCCTGTGCTCTGGGTTAATGATCAACATCTGGGGGCAATTCGGGAGGGCAGAGAGCCGGTGAGAAGATGGGTGCTGACCCCGCTCAGAGTGTCCCAGGCAGGAGTGGTACGGTGCTGTTGTTAGAAATTTTAGATGTCTCCATTCTGGAGAAACTCAAAATAGCTCCAAAGGCCTCGTGCACATCAGGCTGCTGCTGGGAATGTCGGCTGGGCTGCTGGCACCACGGGGTGGCACAGGGCAAGGCTGGTGGGCTCCTGCCCACCTGGGAGGTGTCACGCTTTTAAGGTGGGGTTTTTCTTCTATGTCATTGTGTTAAATAATTAAGTCCATTCCATCTTTACCTACTGACAATGTGGCACTTAATTAAGTGGTTTAATTAGAAGCTGGCAGCTTTAATTAAGTTTAGGACTGTAGAGGTGACTGGGAGCCTCCAGCTGAGTTGCAGAGCCTTTCCCTGGGGGAGCAACGTGGGCTGCTGGCGTGGAAGAAACCTTTGCTCCCTTGTCCATCGTCCTTAGCTGTGCCAGGGAGGGAACCACCATCCCGCTGCATCCCCCCACCACTGAGGGGGCGGGTGGTTTGGGCACCCTTTGCTCCTTTAGGAGAGCTGAGGTCTTCACTGGGACCATGGAGTAGGATGGAGACGGGAAGAGTATGGCCAGGCAGATGGGTGGGCTTAGCAGGAGGTGGGTGTCAGGAGCCACAGGCTCTGCCCAGAGGGTGCTCGTGTCTCCTCGCTGTGGCTAAACCTGCAGAACACCTGGAATGGATGGGTGTGAGTGGGACAGGTATCGGGGATGAAGGCTTAGGAACAGCATCTGCAATTCTAGACCATGCATGGGGCTGTCTGAAAGATGTATTGCTTTTTAATAATGTAAATATGTAAATATTACCCAGGTGCCATTAATCCTCGTTGCCTCAACATGATACCACTCTTAAGAACAAATGTAATAAGATATTATTAATATGCAAAGTAATAGTACATTAACCTGACTAACACCAATAAATTGCAGAGCTTAGCAGAAAGTGAGGAGCTGCTCACGGAGCAGCCTGCACCCTGCTCGCCTTGGGGCCACCCCCAGCAGCACCCCAGGCTCTGCAGCACACAGGAACCCTTGTTTGCCCTGGAGGACCCATTGGCCTGGGGAAACCAAGCAGTTGGGAAGGAGCAAGGAGTCCCTGGGTGAGGAGGTGGGTAGGAGAAGGGTTTGCAGGGTTACCCATCATCCTTATTTTGGAGCAAAAGCCCTAAGAGCTGAGGCTCCTTTTTCAAAGCTTCACACGTTTTTCCGAGGGATTTTTTGACCACTCTCACAAAAAAATTATTTTAAATCCCTTTGCAAAGTGTATGAGGAGGGAGAGGAGCAAGGAAGTTCACCCAGGCTTTGTGCCAGCTTTCCTGGCTGGACTTGCTGAAAGGTGGCCAAGCCTTCATCTCATCAGCTACTGGATTTGTCTCCCAAGAAGCTGTGTCCATATCCACTGACCCAAAGTCCAGCTCTGTTAAAAGTTTCAAGCCCCCCAGCTCTCGCTGCTTGCCTTTGATGGTGTATTTCTTCTTGAAATACAAACGCATACGGGGATTAAAAACTGGAATGAGTGTCCTGATTTACCCCTGCCGGGCTGGGAGTGCAGGCTGTTGCCACCTCTCCTCGGACCCAGCTTCAAGCCGTGCGAGCGGGGAAAGAACTCACAGCAGACCGAAAGGAGCAGGAAAAGCCATAAAGTCTGAATTTAAGGCTTGAAAAGGAAATTATTCTGTGCAAATGGCTGCTTCAGTTCAAATCAGCCCTGCCTTGTAAATCCTGCTCATCCTTCCCACAAGGGAAACCCGGTGAAATAACCAATATTTCAGCAGCACGCAGACTTCTGGAGACCTTCACCTCTCAGTGTCCTCCGAGCCCCACACTCGGGCATGGGACTGGAGAGCAATTCAGGCACTAACACAGCCCTGGTTTATGCAAAAATTAACCTGTTGCCCTTGCTTGGGTCAAAGTAATTCCGTTTAATTTGGTAATCTGGGCCCTTCATCATTAACGAGTCCTTGGGGGGTGGGGTCAGAGCATCTCTTTTTTGGCTGAAGAGAGCAGCAGATATTACTGTTAATATTCAGGCTGTTCAATAGAGCAGAAAGACCTTTTGCTATTGACAGCACTGCTGTTTTTCACCTCATTGGTGAATGGAAATTGCCAAATTAATCTCTCATTAGATGTGAAATTAATCCTCACTTTCATGATTAATGAACCTCAGAACCACAGATATACCTGGGTAGAGTATATTGAGAAATTGTATACAGTAGATGTCTGCAAATAATCATGACTGCATCCAAGAAAAGGAGTAAAAATTAATTATTCTTGGTTCCTTTTGGTGGAAGAATTAAGTGGCACACATCAAAACCACCAGGCAGTAGGCTGATTTTTTCCCCAGAGCATTAATGAACTGTGGAACTCACTGCTGGAGGATGTTGTGGAAGTTCTCACTGCGAAGGAGCTAGAAAAAGACTGTGCACATTTGTGTACTGCACGTCCCTCTCCAGCTTTCAACCCCGCAGGTCTCTAGGCAGCGGGTTGCTGAAGGCTGGAGGGGCAGCACTGAACACAGGACGATTGTCCTTTCTGGAAACTCTTCCCCTATGGATTTGCTGGCTCTCGGGCCAGAGGGGCTGCTGGGGATGCTCACAGGGCAGGTTCCAGTATCTTGCAGGGATTCGAATTAAACCACTCCAAACTCATGTAGACAAGGCTTTAGGCCAACGAAAAGAGCTCCAGTTTATTTGCCCGAGCTGTTTCTGTCTCTCTCCCCAACGCACTCTGTGTGTGCTCTGCCAGAGCCCCCGGTGCTCCTCTTTCTCCGATAATTGGAGCAGCCAGTTGTTGCTCACCGTGTACAAACTGCCTTTCCCTTTCCAGAAAATGAACCTTCCCTTTCCTTCCAGGTTTTCTTTTATGCATCATCATTTCAGTAGGCCCTATTGTACTGGAAATCTGTTTGCCACATGTTAGCTGGAGCTCATCTGCTAAGATCCTTGGTTAAATATTCATGGAGAGGCGGCTATTAAACCAGGGGCGAGAACTCAGGTTACACAGTGGAGATGAGAAGGACGCGCTGGCAGAGGAGACCGACTCCATATCAAGTGAAAAACCCTTGTGGAAATGACTTACCCCATGCGAGGTCTAGGCATGGAGAGGTAGGAAAAAGTCCCGATCACATTGTGCTGAAGTACACCAATTACCTCGATGTTCTGGGTAAAGTGGCGTGTTGGGCAGCCCCTAAAGCACACCCCGGGCAGCAAGTGAAGTCCTGCATGAGCTTGTGGCCCTTAAAGGAGCAAGAGGGGATTCCCAAATGGGTTCAGCTTGTAATGGAGGACTCGCCCAGGATGCGTCCATGCCCACACGCACAGGGCAAGGAGATGGTTGAGATATGGAATAGCATCAAACCCGCTGTCCAGCTGCAAGCGAGCAACTCGGAAGCGCTGCTGCAGCGGGGAGGTGGTGGCTGGGCAGGGTGGGGTGGGGAGCAGCACGGGATGGGGACGGGGACATGGCAGGAGGAGGCTGGGGACAGACCACCCAGCGGGCTCCTCTCCACCACCTCCTTCCTGGCTGTTAACTCCCACAACCCGGGGGCAGGAACGAGAAGGGCAAAAGGACAAGAGAGCAGAAGTCAGTCTGGGGTGTCGGGTAACCGGTTACCTGAGCTCTGCCTAAAGGTGACTTCCCCATGAATAGCCCACCGGCCTCCTCCCAACACCGACCTGCGAAGCTGGTGAATTATGCAGGGCAGCGGCTGCGCTGAGCAGATGGCATCGCTGCTGTAACGTGAGCAGCCGCACTACACGAAATGCAAAGCCCAGCAATTAACCTTTTCCAAGGTTTCCTCTTGTCTCGGGGATTAAACCTCCTCCAAGCCCTCTCACGCTCCACTCCTGCCCGAGAGAAAAGAGTAATCCCCCAAATAAATAAGGGAAGCAGACTTCGATGGGCACAGCAGCCCCGTCAGGTTGTCACACGGGCACCCAGCCCTCCGCCCTGACACCCGCGGGTCTGAAGCGAGCGGAGCAGGAGCGAGAGCTCCGTGCTGCTGGGCCAGCAAGCGTCCCTCGTGGCAACGGCCCCTGGTTTTGTACTGGCCCCGGGATCGCTCCCCATTCCCACGCTCCCCTGCATCTTCGGGCACACGCAGCTCCTACCAAACCAGCAAGTCCTGGGACTGCTGCTGCACAGCTCGTGTTCACGCAATCGCGTGTGCACAGCTATCCAAGCAAACGGATCCCCCTGGGTAAAGCAGGATTTGTCCCAGCTCACATCAAAAGTCATCTCCTCTCCCCCTCATACCTGCTGGCTGGGGACAGGAGAGTCACTCCAGAGGGACTGGTAGCAGGACCGGGGCAGAGCCACTGCAGCTGTAGGCTGGTCGTGCAAGCGATGCGACATCACGGCGTGGGAGCTTGTCACTGCCCTGAACCCACACCATACTCTTATTTTCCTTTGAGATGAATCTTTGGCTCCAGAAGATGCCTGGAATCTGTTTGGGATTCAGTTTTTATTTACATCCTCAAGCTTCAGCATTTTATTCTTTCCAGAGCCTGTCCTCTCGGAGCCTGGGCCAGGGGTGATTTATGAAGGGAAAATAAAAGGAGGATAAATCATTTTTTAAATGAAGAGAGCAAATTGATCTTTTCCTCTTGGAGTGAAAAAGATCCCATTATTCCCAATAAAAAAGGTCTATGGCCATGATTACTGGGCGAGAAGGAGGGTGGACAAGAGAAGGGAACAGGGAAAGAGCAGCCCCGCTCTGTACAGTGCAGGTGAGGGTTTTTGTTGGTGAACCTCTTCTCCCCTGAGCCAAACTTCCAGCATCTCACTGGAACAGGCAACACACTCAGAAATCTTTGAGCCTTCAGCCTGCGCTCAGGAAACAGGCTCAGCGGATTTCATCCTTTGAAAAGCAGCTCCAAAGAGGGTTTGGGTTTGCTAAAGACAGGGGAAAACTGGAGCACGTTCCCTTTTGCTCCCCCCGTGCTCCACGTTGGCAGCAGCCTGGTGACCACACAGCACGGTGGGGAAGGAAAACACAAACGTGGGCAATGATTTACTATTTAAAGGAAAAAAAAAATGTATCACATGCCAGGTGTTCATCTTGGTGTATGACAAAAGCTATTATTTTAACTATGATACTTAATTCTCTTCATAATTAAACTGATTAATTTACAACAATGGAGTCTATATTGCCTAATACTTTTAATTAACAAAGTGTTGTACATATACTGGCAAAGCATTACTGGCATGCTTCCTATGCAATACACTTAATTCTGTAATAAATTATTAGCACAAATGACTAAGATATATTGCACCCTGGAAGAGACTGTCAAGAGAGAAGGACTTCAGACTCCTGGTCACTGGTTGGACCATCATGGAGCAGAAGAGATGCCAGATCCTTTCCTCATTTTCTGCAGTGCTCTGCAGTCGGGACAGCATCTGGGGACATGGATGCTTTTGCAAATGGCAGTTCTGCTCCAGCCTTTAGGGAAAGCCAAGGCAGTTTCTTCATTGCTTTCCAGGGATCCTGCCTAGAAAAATGCCAAGGTGACATTTCTTTATCTCAGCGCGAAAGAAAAGTGTCCCTAAAAGATGGAAACTTTGTACCACTTGACCTGGAGGCTTGGCTTGTTTTCCAGCTGGCATCCTCATCTGGCTGATTCATGCATGAGGAGTTTGCCTGCACCAGTTTTTAAGATCTGAACTGCTACTGCTAAATGGTGTTCCTCATTTAGGATCTGCTTCAGAGAAGCAAAGAAAGGTTCAAAAAACAAGTCCTTGAAATCAATGCACCAAGGTCAGAGAGGGTTAGTTTTACAGTTAGCACAATGTTTAATGCAAAATAATCGTTCAGCTCCTTAAGGCACCTGGGGAAGACGACAGGAAGGTGAATGCTGTGTGCAGGTACAACAACAGCTACAACACCTCCAGAAAGAGCTGACTGCAGAGCTACTTCTGCTCCTGCTAGTCTCAGTGTAGGGTGACTCAAGCTTGGGGTCAACAGCCAATGTAGGGAGACCTCAGCAAGGAAAAGAGTGGGGTTACCAGGGGAAGAAAGCACCCAAAAGAGAACCAGCCACCAGCCCAGCAGGACTTGGTCCTTGGGGCATGTTGGAGGTCAGGGCAGAGCGATACCCCTCTGCCAGCAGTTATCTCCATAAAAAGTCAGTTTAGAGCCTCCGGCAGAGTTTCCTCTGGGTGGGCACGCTGGAGCATCTGTCATGTCCACGCGGTCCGCACGCGGCAGAGCAGCCCGTGCCCGCGTCCTGCTGCCGAGCTGTGAGGTCAGAGGGGACTGATGTTTTTATGAATGGTCATTAGGTCAGAGGAGGAAACTGTGTCTTGTAAAGTACGGATATGAAGGTTAATGGAAGGATTCTATGTTTTCCCAGGTTTCTTACAAATTAGTCGAGAGACAAATACCCTGGGGCCACATGCAAAGCAAAATTCATTCCTGCAACTTTTATTGGATCACAGTTGAAGAACCTGGCGGTCAGAGGTCACCAGTGTTGCTTTAAGGCACAATCACTGGGGTCAAGCTAATTAGCACTGGGGATCACATCACACACAGGCTTTTCCCTTTTCTCTTTGTTTCCGAGTCCTCTCTGACCCTGGATCAGAGTCTCCCACTCCCCACTTGTCTGCAGTTATCTGGCTGACGGACCCCTGGCTGAGCTCAGACACTCAGCTGAAGACACCCCCAGGTTTCTTCCTCTTTCATTGCAACTTGCAACCACACAGGAGACAACCCATGGCACACACAGCTGTATCCTTCTCTGCAAACGGTGTGAGCTGGGCCTGCAGCTCAGCACAACAGGAGGAGAAGGGATGTGAAGAGCTGGGAAGGAAGCGAGATACTCCCAAATCAGAGTTTCAGCATGGCGCGCCATTTCTCACGGCAGTCCTCATACACACTTCTATCTAAAAATTATCTGGAAGGAGTTGACATTAAAGGATTGTGCTGAACAAGGGTAGAGATCAAGAAACGAGGACCTCAGTGTTATAGCACGTTGCCTAGTGTTTTTTCTGGCTGTGCTCACTCCCTTGTGAGGACACCAGATGGGCCACGCAGCCCCACTCCACCGTCTGATGGGGCTGATGCTGGTCACCTATCCAGGAGAGCAGAGCCTCAGGAACCAGCAAGGGGCTTCCACAGGCATTAGGGAGGTGGCTGGAAGACAATGGGAATACACTCTCACTTGTCTGTTGTATTTGTTTTGTTATTGTTTTTATCATGGGCTCTCACGTGCTGCTCCTGTTTGCTGGAGAAACATCCCCATAGCTGGTAACGATGATAAGGGCCCCACAGCAACCGCAGCCGAAGGGTTTTCAGCAGCATCCAGATGTGTATAAAAGTGGATTCCTTGCCCCTGCGTTTTCCCTGGGATGGCTCTGCAGAGGCCGTGGCCTTGCTACACAGAGATGTTGTTTGCACACCGGCCCAGGGCCAAGCACGTCTCCCTCCTGTCCCTGGGCAGCGTGGGCCAGCACGGGTTCTCCTTTGACTGGCAGATCTGAGCCTGTTGTGCTTGGTCAGCACATCACAATGATGAGTTTCATGCAAAAGCTGAGCCTAGCCCCAGTCTCATAAATTTGTTATGCATTACATCTAATTAATGTAAATTATTACAGTGACTAAATAATGGTTCTGCCATCGAATAAGGGAATAATCATAAGAGAGCCCGCAACTTCCCAAGGGCCAATGATTTAACCCTTTCCCCCGACTCCACCGGACCTGGTGTGAGAGCTGGGTACCAGCCATGCTCCTTTGACTGCAGGAGCCGAGTCTGCCTGACCTCATGCCCTTACCACCATCCAGAAAGGTCTGGGCAACACCAGAGCAATCACAGTAACTGCAGTGACCTACCAACGAAATCAACATCTGTTGTTCCAGTCACCATGGAAGGACACCCTTCTCCCTGCATCTCTCGCTGGGCTCCGCCGCCTCAACGAGAGACACTTTGAGAGGAAGGCAAGATCCCAAACTGCTACAGCTTAACCCAAAAGCAAGCTCAGAAGAGGGCCCAGATGCTCATTACATTGGGAAAGGATGTGGATGGAGCAGTGGAAGAAGAGAAGTACACTGTGCTGGGGTACCTGCTGAGAGAGGCCAGCATTTCACCTGGCTGTGGAGCACAGGAATGTGTCCTTTATTTCCCACTCTCCAAGATACAGCACCAGTCCAAGCTGGACACCCACCCCCCAGGGAAGCACAGCCAGAAGGTATTGACTCTGGCACCACCAATTCACACACCCATCTCCCCTCCAGCGTGCAAAACATGCCGTGCCCCTGTGGACACAGAGCTCAGGGTGGGCACAGAGCATCGCCTGGCAGGGCAGACATGGAAACGTCCCCCTGCCTCCCAGGAAGATTTAACGTGGGCTTCTGGGGGCTGGTGGTCAGAGTGCCCCAGGCAGAGAGCTTATGCTCATCAAGAATGCCTCCAAATACCTGTGCTGCTGGGACCTGGAGGGACCCCTGGTGTGTTTTTCAAGGTAGAAGTGATCATCAATGTTTGTAATAATTCCTGGGCTCAGATTAAATGGAATAAAGGCGTGAGTTCAGAGCAATAAATAAATAGTCCTCTCCCTGCCTCAACGTGCTTCTCATGAATTCATTCGCGAGCTTTCCTGCATCGTGTTCCTCCTTGGCTTGCTTGTGCCCAGCTCCTCGTGGTACCCATTTTACCTTGGCAGAGCAGCCCACAAATCATTGTGACACACCAATCAAGAGATCCGGAAATTTTTACACCACTCTGCCTCTTGAAAGATGAGTCACCTTCTGCACCACGTTCCTGGGCATCCAGATAAATCTGTCACAACTTCTCCTTCCCTCAAGGTGCAAAATTCTTTCCTTTCTCCAGTAGAGCTGTATTTCCTCTCTTTAAGCTCCTCTTTCTTGCCCCAATACACATTCACACCCCTCAGCCATCTCAGTATATTTCTCCCTTTGTTCCTCTTTCACTGACAACTTCATCCTAATAGTCTCCTCAAAGGAATGATGAATGCATAAGCTGCATATTGATCACTGCAGTGATTGATTACTAGATCTCTTTGACAGATGAGCCTACTAAGGTAGTTGCCAATATGGAGGTATGGATGGCAGGGCCCCCTTGTACAACAGTCTAATGGTATCTGACCTGGTAGGGCAGAAAGGCAACTCCCTCATTTCAGCAGGAAGAAAGGCCTCTTTATACTCTTTATAAAATAATTCATAGGAAACTTAAAACACTCAGACACAGAGAGATTGCAAATGGGGAAATATGATGGATTATGGGTTGAAAGGAGCCGACTTCTGGAAGCTAAATTGATCCCCAGGAAAATGTTTTGTCTGCTGTGAAAAATGGGCAATATCTCAGCAGCTCTGGAGGGCTATAATCTGGAAAATAATTTGCTTTTGATTTCCTTTAGTTTCATGCAGGATTTTTTTTTTTGGTGGGTTTTTTTTTGGAAGTTGGTTCCTTGCAGGGTTTGTTGCTCAGCTGGGAGAATCGGCGATGAAACAGGCAAGGGATTAGCCACGCCGACAAATATGAGCTGATCCTTACTTATGGTTATAAAGCCCTCACCCCACCCATTGTCACTTGTTCCATGGAAGGTGCTACATCCCCTGCAAGAAGTACTCTGCCAACCAAAAAAAAAGAAAAACCGAGCACATAATTGAATATGAGTGTGTATGTGAGAAGTTAGGGAATCTCCAGCCGTGATCCTGCAGAGCCTTGCAATCAACTGATGCTTGTGTTGCACACACACGCTTGTTTTCTACATGTTTCCTGATTGCTCGTGCACCTCACTAACAATTAAGAAGACAGTGCACAAGGATTGCTCACTCTCCTTACTCAGACCTTACTCAGCGAGGAAACCTCTGCACGTGACCCTGTGAAACAGGAGTAACGCCGTGCTGAGAACTCCTGGCAACCAACAGCCATGGAGGGACAGAATCCCATTGGCAAGGGAGGCTGCCAGGCCTGGGCTTCCACTGAGCGGTGCCACTGCAGGGCTCCAGCTCCTTCCCAAAACCACAGAGGTGCAGGGCAAAACAAAGAGCAAACGGACTTTTTCTAACCGCCTCTAACTCAACACCCTTAAGGACTGTGAGTCACGGTGCACAGCTCCTCAGCGGGGCAGCGACAGCACCATCTCTGTTTGTGGACAGGGAAACTGAGGCATGGAAAAATAATGAGTAACCTCAGATCTCAAGAGCTTGAGCAGGACCGACTCCGGGGTCCCAGAGCCCGCTGGGGTCAAAACTGAGTGGTTTTTATTTTCTGCTTCTGCACTCTAGTCCCAAGGGTGTCCTGCCTCCACGGCTTAGGGGCTGGTAAGAGAGAGAACAGAGGAGCAGTCAGCGAAACGCAGTTAGAAGCTTCTCATCAGAAAAGGAGTTTCTCTCACTCTCATTTTTTAATCAGTTTCCCACTTCTACTGCTAATAACGAGAAATGTTGTTCTGGCAACAACTAGAAGAGTTTCCTCTGAGTTCAAAGTGCTAAGAAGAAAATTTATAGGGAAGTAGTTACAGCCTTCCAGTGCCTGGAAATTCCTTGGCAGCAGGCTTTTGCTCCAGAGAAATATTGAATCAATGGTGTGCTAACAGCTCGGGAGCCTATTACAATAACATGCATACCTTGAGCCCAGACAATCAATAACTCAGCAGGATGCAGCTACCAGAAAACAACAACAAATTAGTTCGATTTCCATAGACTACACATTTGGTGAGTAACAATCAGTAAGTAGAAATGAACCAACCCAGCCTGGAGAGACCACCGAGCCAAACGGAGATCTTTTATTCATGGCTTCAACCACTGCATCCACTGAGCAGGGTGTTTGTGGAGGGCTTCAGCCCTGTAAATATACATGTGCATGTCTGACTTTACATATATTCCTCCTGAGCTCTGTTATTTTATGAACAGGACTTCTGTTTGCAGAGGTTTTTCAGTGTAAGCCAGCATAGAGGTCCAGTAGCGAAAGACTGTCCGGCTTAAATTTAACAAATCTTATTATTTGCACATTCCTACTTTGAGGTATAGGCGAAGATGCCCTCTGCCTATCAGTAAATACAGTCCAGAGGTCAAATCTTTCTCAGTTTATATATTACTGCAGCTGGATTATCTTCTCAGAAGTCAGCCAGAATTGACCTCTTGCTGTATAAAGCGCTTTGAGAATAAGAGCTCTCAGAACAGCAGAACCACAAATCACCAGGTCCAAGTACTCCAGTTTTAAGGCTACTTCCATGATATCTATACAGCCAAACTGCTGTTTCATTGGAGAGATCTAAGTTTATTTTTCTTCCTCTAGAATAAAAAGCATTTTCATTTCTTTTTAATCACAGGTATCTATCAAAAGTCAATTAGCTCGTTATTGCTAAAGCTTCTATTAACTAAAGCTGCACAGTAAAGCAAAGCTTGCGAGAGCACAGGGGACATCCACACACCCAAAATGAATTCACTTGGGCCACAGTTGTGGCTGTCTCACCCCTCACAGCTTTGTGTCTCACGGCAGTCTTACGTTTTGCCTAATGCCTTTACAGAAGGGGAGGGGGCACAGACAATGATCTAAATTACACTTGGCTAAATACAAAGCAGCTCAACTTATTCACCAAAGTTTAAAATTAGATCAGGAAGTAGCCCGAGAGCATTAGAATTTTAAATGTTTCTTGCACTCATTTGGTAGGCAATTTCTGAGGAGCCAGATTTCACAAGCTGGTAGCTGGTTTTATCTGCTCAGGTGTTAAAGTCTCCTATTCTTGACAGATTTTAAGGAGACTTTTTCTGAATACAAGGTTTTATTTAGTAGTAATTCTTCCTTTAGAGCAAACTTGAGCTCAATCTACTCAGATCCCTATAGCTCAGAGCTTCTATAGGATATTTCTATAAACTAGCATAACTTATATCTGCCAGCAATGTCTAGGGTGCCCATTTGTGCTCCTTTAAAATAAATGCCATTCCTGAAATCCTTCTAAGATTGTACCTTTCAGTAGAACCAGCCCTTGCAGCTTCACAAAGAGAGAAACTATACAGTTTATTCAGTATCTGCTCACAGAAAGGAAAGAAAAGGCTACCATCTCACAGGGCTTTTCCCAGCCCACCAGCCCCCAGGAGAAGGTTTTCTGGGGGCTGGTGAATAGGATTTACCTGGAGACATTTACACTGGTGTGGGCTGTAAAGAGAGCCCTGAGTCTCTGCCCAGCAGGCAGCATGGTTCTGCTTGCTGGGAAGAGGTTTAGTAGGCAGGTCTGAGAAACCCCTTTGTACAGAATTAATTAGGACTTTTGCTAGCTAGCTAGGAAATGACTTTGTGTCTGAATGCTGTTGTGCCTGCTCTGATTTGTATGGCCAGCTGAAACACAAATACCAAACAGGACGTGTTATAGAGATCTATTAGCTTATTGCTTCCAGCAAAAGTCTACATGCCTGCTGCAAGCTCTCTGAGCATTAGAAGCGGCCTTCGTCAACAGGAGAGATCCTTCATAGCTAATGATATTAGTCATAAAAGCTTTTAATTATATAGGCCTCATCCTGACTGGACCTAGTGAGCAGGTACCTCTGCAGATGGCACCAACAGGAGTACTGAGCAAGCGTATACGCACCTGTGTATTTATTCTGATTTCATGTTCACTACTTAATTGCTTTTCATTCATAAGAAATAAAAAAAATCCAAAAGAAATGAGAATCCCTATATTAACCCAAAACTTCTGGAGATTTCACACCCATCCCTGTATCACACTCTGATCCAAGCTGAGAACAGGCAGGACGACTATCTTAAACGGAGGTATTAAAGAGAAGGGTGTGCCTATCAGAAGAACATACATTAAGTGGCTTCAAGAACATATGTACCTACGGGGTGTTGGGAAGGGTCCGAAACTGTGAATTCCATTTCAGAGAGACATTTTCATAAGCATGTGGAGGAGCATTCAGCAGTGTCATGTAGTGATCTATGTTTATTGCCGTCGGCAGCGTCGGCACGGTCCAGGCACAAGCGCTGCAGTGAACTTCCACACTCGTGCACGTGGAACTATTTTTCATGGAATTGATGAATTCTGCAGTGACGTTCATAGCAGTAGGACACGTTATTGCTGCAATATATGACTATCAGTAACACCTACAAGCCTTTAATATTCTGCAGCTGAACTGTGGAAACAGAAGAAAGTTGCTTGTAAATGCCCGATTCACGGTTTAACTGGGTTGTCTGTCAAAATAACTCTCGGATGTGAAGCTTCAAGTAGGAAGCCTAAAAATCAGAAAAATGTGAGGAACTTCTTGATGAGCGTTAAAAGCATTTTAGAGAAGGAGAAAACTAACAGAATACTTTTCTGCTTTCATCCTCATCCCTGAGAGTTTCAATTAGCTCTGTCTGTACAGCTATCTAACCCCAGCCTTTCCTGAAGTCTTAGCAGCTCCGTTACCTGAATAGGGAATACAGTAGTTTCGAGCGACAGGGCTTTGTGGGCAGAATATGGCAAAATGGATTCTGCCCTTCATTTTCTCACTAGAAGAAACATTTTGTGCTTATTTCCATTTCACAGTCCATTTGTTTTGACGGGAGTGCTGGTTAACTGCGCCGCGCTTCAGAACTGGCAGCTGCACTCACTGTTTCCATCCTTATCTCTACGGATCAAGTTGGTCTCCATCAATGCAGCCAGTGACTCAGGGGTACAGATGCAGGCCCCCAGATCCAGCCCTCTGAGCAAGCATGCAGTTCGGTTGGTGGTAGAAGAATCATAGCCTTTGCACAGGAATGGCCAGAAGGGTTGCAACACAAAAAACGTGCTAAAAATTGAGCCTTTGGTGTTACATGAGGGGATTGTCCACTCCTGCCTTGCTCCAAGTGCAAGCCTGTTGCAGGATCAAGGTGATTCGTTGCCTGTGAGTCCGTCAGACTTTACCTGTCCCTTCCTGTATGTTTGTACCACACCTGGCATTGTGCCATCATCATCAAACAACCAGTAATAGTGGCAGGAGCAGCAGTGGAAAGCGAGTGGTCCATGGCTGAAGGGAGCTGCCTCTCTCCAGAACCGCAGCGGTCCAGCAAGACACGTCTTGGTTTGCATTCCCGTCATTTGAATCACCTGATGGCTCCTTGCATGACACATTGTCCAAGGGTTTAGCAGGAAGTTGTGCTTAACGGCAGTCTCTCATAGGAGGCACTTGATTATATTAGACAGATAATTATTGATCCAGCTATAGTTTATCCTTGCTGCCTAATTTCAATAAACAGCAGCTTGGGGGAATTAGCAAGGGATTCTGTTCCCCCTCCCCCTGCTTCTTCAGGATTTGTCAGAAACAAGATGATTTATGTGTATTCCAGTAAGATTCTCGTTTGTTGGCAGGCTGCAGGGATTGTTTGGGGTTGGAAGTACTAAGCTTTTATATTTAAATGCTTCCATGCGAGTATTCATGGGTCTCTCTGCCTTGCATTGTAATATCTGAATAATAACCCTGACTTATGCAAACCAGTTTTCAGCTGTTCACTGTGATCAATTTTTCATTTTAAGCAACTCCCTGCCATCCCAGGGAAAGAAAAAAATAATCTGATAGGCAAGAAGAGTGAGATCCAAGGAAGGCAGTAATACTCTTCTCCTTTTAAATAATGCACAACTCATTTCTGGAGCACTTTCAAATGTGTTGCTTTCTATTAAGCACAGATAATATTCTGAAGATGTTCCCCCCCTAATTCCAGGTGAGGCTTTTGGGATAACAAAGCATAAGAATGCAGGTCTGCCTGGTACAGTGTGGTCCAAGGCCTGGCTGGGCAAACGTCCCCAAAGCACAGGCAGGACTGCAAAAGCTCTGTGTTTGCCATAAATGCAACCGGGAGAACTATTTCCCAGTGCTGTGTGCTGGTGTAGTAGCTACTCCCCACTCCGTCTGAGGCACACCTGTGTTTTTACCAGTCACTGGCATTTTTAGAACTAGCAATGCGTGAAAAGCACCGCACAAACCCAACATACCACAGCAGGCTCTTCGAAACGCAGCTGGGGGAACGGACCATCTCTCTTCCAGGAAACTGGTTTGGCCTAAAGGGCAATGGTTGCTGTTGAGCTGGGAAAGGATCAGGAAAATATTCACTCCCTGACAATATTCAAGTAGACCAAGTCTGTTGATGAGGAAAGGCTCTTCTGTTAGCAGGAAAAGCGATGCTTAAGTAGATAACCTCACTTGATAAATGCGAGCATCCCAGACAATTTCACCTGAAAGTGAGCCTGTGGTCATTCTCCCAGGTTGATTTCACTGGCATGCGATGGATGCCTCTGAATTTCACCCACTTGATAAATAACTTCAGTTCCTTCAGGGAACGTTTCACTGTCTTTTCTCTTTTTTAATGAAAACCTCTCACTTGGGAAGCGAAAGAAAATTCTTACCGCTAATAGTTAGATCTCTCTACAAATGCTGGTAAAAAAGTTTTAAGAAACATTTTGGGTTTATTTCTAGTTCCTGCCTTATTTGAGAGCCCAAGTTGCTGGAAGACTGCTAGGGATGTAGTTCTCTCTTCCTAGTCTGATTTGGAAGCTCGCTATATAATAAACACTTTGTTGAGCAGAGTGATGCATTACGGCACGATTCACAGATGAACACGTGGAAACACTCTGCTCACTTCCAGGCCTGGGCTTCCCAATGGGAACCAGGTTAATTCTTGCCGTTTTCTCAAGGCCAGTTAGATTGACAGGCTGGTATGCCCAAGAGTCAGAGCAGCCAAAAATCTTAGCTACCAGTTACAAAGGTCACAGAAAATGACTTTCATGTGTATCCATGAAAAATCCCTGAATCAGCAATATCCATGTACTGCTAGTCTAGAGACGTTTCACGAAGCTCTCTGCGGTTAGGAGGAGCCTGGACTTCTTGCAGGCATCAGCAAGGAGTCCTTTTGCCCAGCAAAATACAAGGTAGACTGACTCTACACACAACATTTCATACTGTCACTTGATTAGTCAGTTACTTCCAACAAAGGTTTCAGGACAATCCTTTTATTGCATTAACGTTTAAAACCTGAAAACTAAAATACCCCACAACCAAACCAACCCTTCTCCCATCTTAATTCCAAGGCCTTCTTGAAGGTCTGAGTGATTGTCCTTCTTAGAAATTGTAAATTTTGTCTAAAAAAGGTGAGAAAAGGATCTGCTGTAGCTAAGAATCCCAGGATAAGCTGTAAAGCTGGGCTGGCGCAGCCTGCCTGTTTCCTTTGACCTCCCACAAAAGGACTAAAGCCCTTTTCCAGCAGCTTTTGCAGTGGTTGAGCAAGAGAACAACCTTCTGACAGGCACCTGGCCTTGTTTTAAAGCCTTCAGTGGTGAACATCACGACAGCCCTCAGGAAATGAGCCCAGCAATGAAACCCTAGCACAGCACTGCCTGAGAAAACCTCACGGCTTCAGTCAAGAATTATTGGAAAGATACAGTTTTCACAAAATATTGAGGCTCTTTTAGAAAAAATCCTGTGGTGTTTTTCGCTCTCACAGTACAAGAGTCTAGGATCTCCTTTGCTGAATATTTAGTGAACAGCATCTGCAGCATCTTAATTACAGTAGCTGTTCTCATCTTAATCTCTTGCTGCAGAATAAGGTTAAGTGTAATCTGTCCTAGATTCTTATACAGATGGTTCATTTCTTAAATACTTGAGAAGAGTTTAGTCGATCTTTAATTCCTTAATCTGGGAACCAAGACCAACCAACCTGACTCTGAGTGATATTTTACCAAATTTTACAAGAAAAATGTAACACACACATACCCCTCCCCCTAAATAAGGGTTGATTTCTTTTCAGTATTTTTTTTCATTCCAATGGATGTTGCTGGAGGTGAGAAGATCCATGCGTGATTCTCCTTTCCTCCCATTAACCCAAATAACTACACAGCATTATGGATAAAGAGTATCTAAATGGCAGAAGCCAAAACTACCTCTTCTTTTAGTTGAAATATAGATGTTTCTAAAGAGCTCAATAACATATTCAGCAGCTGTTTTGTTTGGTTTTTTTTTTTTTTTATCTGTAGCCAGATTGCTGGCATCACCAAAAAATACAAATCCTGATTGGACATAGTTTTCTTTTCTACAAGAAAACTGCACTTAGCCATTTATGATTCCGGCAAGGAACAAACTAAGACACACAATGGCAGTTTTCAATTAGGTTTATATTGAAACACGATGTGATTACAGCTGTGAAAATTGCCAGTATTAAAATTTTAAAACAAAATTTTGGGTTTTAATTGTTTACCTGAGTCTGGAACTAAACTATAAACAAACAAAAAAAAGCATAGATTTTTTCACTTGGACCAAGGAAATAAAAACCACAAGGGCTTGGACTACACTTTTTCTTGTCTGGTTCAATTTCCTTTTATGAGCTGAGATTCTTTCCCTCATTCTCAGTATTGTACCAAGGGAACCCCAGCTGATACAGTTATACCAGCTGCTCTACACTGCTAGTGAGAGGTGATGCCAGGCCCCAGAAGCATCCAGGGGGACTTGTTTCAACCTCACTTGTCAAATGAGAAATACAGCCCCAAAGTCCTGGGGCAAAGTCAGCCCAGGGCCCACATCTCCAGAGGCTCAGCACATCATCCAGCACACAGCCATTCTTTTCAGAGGAAGTAACTGTGTGTTCACTTCTTTAAGCTAATAATCACTTCATCATTTTAATTCCCCAGCTCTTGGCTCGTGCTTATGATTTCAGGCTTCACGTTCAGTAAGACCCTAAAGGAAGCTCAAGAAATGAGCTCGCTGATACAGTCACTTCTCTTGGTGAACTCTTCCAGAAGAGGCTGTGCCCGCGTTGACCTTTGGCAAGCCTCCAGCGAGGGCATTCTGACACCCTTTCCAGTATCGGGATACAGCATTAAGAGCATCATTGTGGATATTTTTCACAACGCTGACAGACCGAACACAGTTTTTGTCAGGGGAAATAACGCTTCTCAATTATTCTTGCGTGGGGCTACCAACACGCAGTGGCAGATCCGGATGTCTCTGTTACCCCATTCCCTGGACCTGAGACAAACGGGGGGCCCTGAGGAGCCCCTCACTGGGCTCACCCACAGGATACCTGCACCAGCCCTGACGCTGCCCTCGGAAGCCTCAAAGCCGCATGTATTAAAGCATTGATCTTTGAGTTAACAGCAATCTTTATTTATCTCTCTTTGGTGAATCAGTGGCTCCTCCTGGCCCTGCCGGGGCCCCTCCAGCACCGTGCTCCCTGCGCAGGCTCTTTGTCACGGCCCCTTCCCCCCACACACGCTCAACTTCCCCAACTTCCTAATGGGCCTCTTGGCAAGCAGCAATTTTTCTCCAAGATTATAAATTTCAGCTGTTGCCCTGATACAGCAGATGTTGGTCTTCGAGCTCTCCTCGATTGGTCCCCGGTGACAGGAACCGATCGATTTTTCGCCTCGGAGCGCGCGGACGGATTAACACGGTGATAAATGGCTCGGGATTGATTTGCACTTAATTGACAATTTGGTGAACCTGTCCTAAAACCCCGAGCTCTGGCCCCGGCCGCGGTGATGCGCGGCGCGATCGATGCGGCCCCGCGCGGGCCGACAGGGGGCGGCAGAGCCTGCGGGACGGCGGCGCGGCCGTTAAAACCGTTAAAACCGTTAGTGCGCGCCCGCGGGGCGCTCCGCCGGACCCCGCACCGCGCCTTTCTCCCCCCGTTTTATCCCTGCCCGCCCCGGGCCCGCGGAAGGCGCAGTTTCCCCTTGCGCGGCTGCTCAGCGAGCGGCTCCAAACTCATCAGCTCCGGCTTCTTTCGCGTGTTCATCCTAAACGTCACAAATTCCCGCCGGGATCAGTCACCTGGGACTACAGGGCTTTGTGGGCAAAGCAGGGAGTTGGATTGCTGGCAGCAGTGAAAGTAAAGGCCAAGAAGGAAGTTAATTAACCAAAAGTATAACCTCTGTTTGCCTTTTCTGTCATCTTTTGTTCTTTCCTTCTGTTATGGTAAATCCCAGAGCTTTTACCCAAGTAACAGCCCCACGACAAAGCCTGCATTAAGAGATGATAAAAGCTCTGTGCCATTCGTGACAGCAGAGCAACATTATCCCCCAGTATTTATCTATTATTTATCAGCAAGTACTTTTGGAGTTGACAAGAGAAGCACTATGAAGTCAACCTGTTGAACAACTTGATTCAGTCCCATCTCATGTAAGAATTTGCTGAAGGGCTGTACCCCTCAGTTAGCAGGATCCAGTCATCCCCTAAACATAATGGATGTGTGAATTTCTTTTTTTTTTTTTTTCCATTAGCTTTTCAGTTCCAACTAACCTGGGCTTCAGCAACATCACCCAGAACCACCTCTGGACTTCAGTCTCTAGGATACAACCTCAGCTGCTAAATCTAGTAAAATAAATTGCAAACAAAGCTAAATCTTTCATCTTGAAGAATTACCTTAGGCTTCACATGGTGTATTCCTGCACACCCCAGGCCCATCTCACCCCTGGGAAGTTGGCATAAACTCCACAATGAGTTTAGGCTTGCGAAACAAATGCAGGACCCCAGACTGGATGATAGTCTGATCAAGCAGAGCGGATCCTGCGTTCCCATAACCATGCCCTGCACACACACAGAGTCCCTCTTCCTGCAATTGCAGAGCTCCTCTGAGTAATGGAAGCTCTGAAACTAATTACACGGACTGCAGCGGGCATCCCCTCGCAATGGGCTCCGACACTGCCAGGCAGCCCTTCCTCTGGGGTGGTCGGGCTTTGCAGAGCACGCAGAAACGAGCCAGGGTAAAGCTCTGATTGAGGGCAGAGAGTCTAATTTATATCTTCCTGCTGCATGCCTAACTTGCAAACCTGAGCTGCTCGCCAACTTTGGGTTCTTTCTTTGGGAACAGAACTGTTGTTACTGCTTTCCCTACTGCTTCCTCCTTTACTACACGTCTTGGCTTTCAAACTGCCCAGAGAACTAGCCAGTGGCTACATGCTTTGAATTTATTCTGAAGTAATAAAGAAAAATTTCACTAGCACAAAAGTTGTAGGGTGAGGAGAGATGATAGCTTCCCATATTTTTGTGTTCCTCTTAAAAGCTCATCTCAAATACAAAGAAATAAGCTTTGTTTTTCCAAACTGCAGCTCTGATTCATCCAAGGAAGCCCAGTACTACCAAAAAATCTGCCCCACCTTCCCTCTAAGGCAGCCTTATGGTCTATTTTGTTACATTCATTATATAATGGAATGGAGATAGAGAGGCAATTAATTACGTGGGATAAAGAAAAGTTCTTTTTAATGTCACCTGTAAGTTTTTTGCCATCTCTGTATTGATTACACCAAAGGGAAAACAGTAGATTACAAGCCAAGTCAGAATGCACCATCAATACATTTAATTGGAAATGAAAAGACGAGTTTACTAGTTAATTAAGAACCATATCAAAAGGCGGCTAAAATTACATGGAAAGAAAAACTTAAAATTTCTCTGGCCCCGGAATGACCTCTACTCCTGCCTGCAGCTTGCTTCTGTGTTCAGTATAGCCAGATCTCTTTGTGTTCTTTCCCTGGAGAAATAGGAATGCAGCTGATAATGCCAGTAAGCAAAATAACTCTGTATTCATCTATTATTTCAACGACATGACTCCTTAGCATGGAAAGGGTTTAAATAATCATATATTCAATAATTTTATTTTCTTATGCAAGAATCAGTGTGTTATGTAAAAGGATTGTGCTGCCAATACTGCAGAATGAAATAGCATCTTCTGACAGTTTCAGCGTGGTAAAAGTTGGTGAGTGCTGAGCATTAAGGTTTTAATTATTGGACACACACAAATCATTTATTAGACATTGATTTGTTTTTTAAGAATGTTCTGGTAGTGTGAAAATAGCTGGTAATTAACCTATGATTAGATAGATTTACCTCCCTTAGCAAAGCAGGGGAATCTCTGAAGGCTTACATTTATCAACCATCTCACTGTTAATCCTAAAAACAAGTCAAAAGCTCAAACAGCCTTGCCTGAGACACAAACATTCCTTTGGAAAGTCATTAAAAAAAACCTGTCAGAATTCTCACTATCTGGAAGAACCAAGAGTAAGGATTCCAGATTCATAAGATTTAGGATTGTGCCTGTGATTTTTATTAGATTCCTAAGGTCTGTCTGAAGGAACAGAGAGCTAATTGGATATTAGGTGCTCATTAGTCGTTCAGAAAAGCAATATTGGTAGAAAATAGCTGAATCCTAAGAACAGCGGGCGCTGTTGGTTTGATAGAGCTCTGCGCTGTATAGCACAGCACCAAGTTCTAAATTCTGCAGTGGTCCTGAGCCCAGCAGCTGCTGACATCCAGCATTTCTGTGGGAAAATGCAGTTTATCAAATATGTGTGAGCTCAGGGAGAGAAGAAAGACGTAGTAAACATCAAGCAGTATCTTTATTCATCCAAAACCAGAATGTTTTTTCCATTAGGTGTTTCCCCTGCAGTGAAGTTTCCTGTTCTCTTAGGGGAAGAGGATTCTTGTTCATTGTTCTAGATGGGAATATTTGGGAGAAATTTGAGCAGGGTGACAACAGTGCCTTTTGAGTTCACTTTCTGAAGTTGGAGGTGTAAGGTGGCAGCCTCTAAATTTGTGCATTCAAATCATCCGGGAAGAATTATTATTTCCATTTCCATAACAGCTTTCAGCCAAGGATTTCAAATCACACACTAGCCACAGATGAATTAAGCTTCCACCTGGCAGGTACTGAGATATTATTATCCATCATTTTAGAAAAGGGAGGTTTTGAGGCAGTACACAGCTAGGAAACAGAACCCACTTTCCAGCTCCCCATCTTCTGCTTCATTCCCAAGATCACCCTTCTGGGGAGCAGGTTCAAAATTAGGCATTTTAGGTAAAATTCCCAAGGGAAGGGCCAGATATCTGCTGGCTCCTGTGAGGTCAGGGTTTCACCCAAAGGCTTGAAAACTTGTTAGCTGGTAAGTTATTATATTTACTGCACTTTTACAATGGAGCTCTTAATAAAGAGACTTTCATCTAAAAACAAACAAGAAGGAACGGAAATGAACCACTTTGTAATCAGACAAGTCAGTGCAGCAAATGAGACTGGCTTGAATTTCTCATTTTGGATGCTATTCAATGCCACTGTTCTTTCTGAGCATGATGGTGCAGCCAAGTCTGGAAATGGAGGGATTTGAAAAACAACAGGAAGAAATTCCATATCCCCTACCTGTCCTGTGAAATGTTACAAGAGACCCAGGGATAATTATTACAGGGCTGTACCGATTGCAATCTGGGTCTGCACCAGGTGACAAAGGGTTAAGCCTGAGTTATTTTGAACAATAGATTTCACTTTATTTTCCTGTGTTTCCTACTTTGCAGCCTTACATTCTGAGGCTTTACTACTTAATCCTCACTGTAGTAATAAAATTTTTTAATCCTGTGTTTAAAATATGAGATTTACTTGTCAAAATCTGGATATACAGCAGGAATTATAATCGCTGTTCAGCAAAAGCAATTCCCCTCAACTCCGGGCTGGTGTTTGGAAGAGTTTGGCAGGTGCTTTGTGTTCGTGCTGGAGATGTGCGGGTTGCACCGGTCAGAGCAGCCTTCCCTTGGCACGGGGGTCACAATACGTTCACAAAAGCATTTCATAGGTGCCAGCTCAGGTTTCTCATTTTTCTCTTCTGGTTTCTTTTTAATCCATCCATTCTTTCTGTGGTGTTAACAGTAACATCAGGTCCCTCAGCCAGCACCTGCCAGGCAATTACCACCTGGCAATTCACAGGAAAAGCCTTTGGCCAGAAATGAAACAGAGCTGGTTTGCCATGTTGGCATCTCACAGGCACAGCTGGGCAGCACTTCGCTGAGGCTTTTTGCACTAGTCTTTAGTCAAGGAGTTGTAGGTAAAGGTGTGAAGCATGGCCTGGAGAAGATATCAGGAGAGCCCTGCACACCTCAGCAGAGATGTCTCACCTGCACTGAGTGCCCTAAGCAGACACAGGATGGCCAGACCTTCCCAGCATGGGCACCCCTTCAATGGGCCAAGGCTAAACTTGAATTCAGGAGAGGTATCCATGCTGATAAGGAACAGATGTGGCATCTAATGCAGATTAACATCCAATTGGAAGTCCTGCCTTTCTGGGAGGGTGAATTCCAGGCTGGAGGACAGACATGACCTGGCCACTTTACTATTAAACTTGAAATATATTCCTCACTTGAACAAAACTTATTTTCTTCACCTGATATTTATTCAGAGCAGATTTGGAATGTGCTGCCCACACCTACTAATCTTGTGTTATAGTAATATGACAAAAAAGATTAAATTCCTTTATGTTTTATTATGGTAAAATTAATGCCAATATCCCTGAGCTGTTTAGTGACTTCTTAAACAGCTGTAAGTTCATACATATATCTGTTCTAGTATACAGGTATTGGCATAGTTCTGTTTCCAACAAATGCATCTCCAGGAAAAAGGTTGAGTGCCAATTTATCAGCAGTTGTGTCAGATTTTCTTACATTTGGTTGGTTTTGAGACCAATAAGCTGGGAATGTTGTATTTGTCACAATGTCACCTTTCCCAATGTTGATCTTATTTCAGCTGAGGAAAAGAAGTCACTTCTAGGATTATTTTTTTTCCCCTTTAAACACAAACCTGCCATTTTGGTAATTCCATCATTTCCTTTGCATTTTTGCAGCTCATCTTACCTTATTGATTCAAAAATTTGGTGCTTTGAAAAGAAAGGAACAGAATGTACTACTGTGAGCTAACCTGCATTTGTGGCAGGGGAGGATAGTTATTCTGGGGTTAGCCTTCGCAGAACAGCTGGTTATTTCAAGCATTGCTTTGAGATTATTTCTGAATTAGCTACTATTTCAACAGAACAGCCCTTTGTCTTGTTCAACAGCAAGAACGTTTTTCCTTTCTGGCTAAAAGAAGGTTTAAATCTAGATGAGGAAGAAAAAGCTAGGAATAGTGATTATTTGTTCTTAATGGAAAGATATAAGCAACTATCAACCAACTCATCCTTCATGCTAGACGTGACAGACTTCAGCACTTTAAAATGATTTGTTTTTAAATGATATTATGATTTCATGGTGGAAACAGCAATACTTTTTGCTTCACCAGACCCTGCATATCAACCCATACCTTACCCAGCAGACACCATTAAGTAGCAATTGGGGACACTTGTTACTAGCAATGGAGATAAAGTTACATGGTTTTATTTGTATAATGCCCATACACCTCTGCCATGGCAGGCTGTGTGTGCTACACAGGGCTGGCTTGACCCAGGAGGCAAGGCTGTCCTGCCTGTTTCTGTTTCCTGATCACTGCCCTGGTGGCATCTTTCTGGTCAGGCAATGAGGACACAGCTGCTGGCTGTCCCACCCAAGTCACATCTGCAGCCAGCTCTGCCCTTCTACCTGTTGGTTAAAGCACTGCTTCATCCAGGCTAAACAATCTCCAAGGAACACATCAAAAGCCCTTAAAATGCAATCAGCCCTCAGCTGAAAATCATTTTCACTCAGTTATCCTAACTTGAAAACCTGTGCCACAGAATCAGCTGTGGGTTCCAGCTCCAGCAGCTTGATAAAAATGAAAACAATTTTCCCTGCCTCACTGGACCCACCACAAACTCCCTTCCCGGCACATCCAGATGCATCTTTGTCCAAATACCGTGACCTAAACTGCAACAAATGTAGCCAACCTTTCCATCAAGAAAGACTTAATTTATTGTGAGCAAAGAACAACAAATCACAGGCTTTCAGATTTATGGCCTCCAGGATCTGAATTGACCATACAGCAAAGCAGCCTTTCCAGCACTCCACTCATTTCTTTAATAAAGTTGAAAATGTAAAATATGCATGCATGCAGAGCCACTCGATCTGAATTTTATGTAAAGTGCACAATAAGTTTATGGCTGGTAGTAACATATGACTCCTTGTAATTTCATTATGTAAAAAGACACAGTTGGGATCTCTTAGGCCCCTATTTAAACATTTATGAATTAAATAACAGAATGTATGCAAGACTAGGATTGGAGAACAACATTTTGCAACAGACAGTTGATGGAGAAGGGTTTTCAGTATTTTATGAGGCTGTAACAATTTCTTTGTTGCCCAATGAGGAGAGAGAATCTGACAGGAAGTGAGAAGAAAAACAAACCACAAAACACAAAGGAAAGCAGAAATCCGTCAAGATGGGGAGAAAGCAAAACTTGGTGCAAATTTAGAACCCTGGAACAAACCCACCCTGAACTTCAGCTGGTTCAAGGGTCAGATCTGGGTGCACACTTCAAGACTGGCATCTGCCACCCTCATGGCAGCAGGACAGGTTCTTGCTTTCAGACTGTTACTGGCATGGCACCGAAGCCTCACAGTCAGCACCAGAGCCCCCTCTAACCATTAATAAAAGAGGCAGCACCAGATTGCTGAAAACCAGTGAAGAGTCCACTGATGAAATGCAGAGACTTACTTGGTGGGCCAGGCGCAGGCAGCGTGCAGCAGTGAACACAGCACAAACACCGCGGAGAAAGCAGCACAAATCGTCATCCTTGCGAAACCATCGCTGGAAACCTCCCTGTCCTTTGGCTCTCCCTCGGATTCCCCTCTCTGAATCCACACACAAGCAGATGATACAAATTCATCATCTTGGAAAGTTGCTTTGTGAGCCCTTCCATGGCCCTTCCCAAAGGAATTTGAAGGTCACCATCAGGCACACTCAGCTGTCTCCACTCAAGCTGCACCCCATTTATGGGATTCCCCGAGACTGGTGGTGGTACCCAATAGCCACAGGTAGAGCCCTGAAGCTCCAATCTGTGAATTCAGAGCACCTAATGGTTGCTACAGCAGCTGTATGTGTATGCTATGGATAAGCCTTTGCTATATCTTGTCAAACTATAAAAAAAAAAAAATCATGTTCTTGCTCCAGATCTGTTTCTCCCCCCAAAGATCTTGTGTTTAATTTCATTAAGCACTTGTCACAAGTTTCTTTCCAAAATAGTTTGGTCACAGTGGCAGTATAACCAAGGAAGGAAAAAACAAGTAAATTTTGGTTTTATGATGGTATGCACAGGACATTTCACACCCTGAGTTAAGTAAACTAACCTGTTTGGGCAATACCTTTTGGTCAATAGAAATGCCATTATTTAGACTATTACAATCAATAAATTGGATTTTGCTTTTGCAAGTGAAAGGGCTGTTATTTTTCATACAGTTTGTCAATAGGCTCTAGGTTGAGATATATGAAAGATATTCTACGCAGGCCAGAGAGTTATGAGCTCTCAGGCAGATGAATTATTTAAGTTCTTTTCACTTCTATAAAAAATAAATACAGAGATGGCCAAAACGGATGCCATAAATTGTGTTTTTGATGTAGGATTTCCATCTTTTCTTGTCTGTTCTAAAAAGCCTGGGTGCTTTGTACTGAAAATCCTTTTATCATTTGCATCCGTGCAGGGAAAGACATTTTTATACACTGAAATAGTGTCCTGCGAACTGGACTTACAGGTGAAGACTTAGTACCCATGAGAACTGAGAAGCAAAAGCCTGCAGTTCTGGCTGGAAGCTGGAGGAAAAGATGTAGCCTTCCCAGGTTGAAGCCTTTTCTTGTCCAGTAAGGGTGGCTTGCAAACCAACATGGGGATGCTGCACTCTATAGACAAGTAAAAAGCACCATCTCCTGACAAAGAGCTCCAGCAGCCATCCTCCAAGACACCTCACTGGATGATCAGGAGCAACGCTGCTTCCCAGGATACTTCTGACCTCCCCAAGGAAGGGCTCCAGCTCACCAGCACCATCCTGGCCCAAGCCATTGGGTCACCCAGGGAAATGCAGTAGCTGAAGATGTTTCATTCCCTCCTCCTTGCTCTCTCCAGAAAGACTCACAGCTCCAGTCCCCGGTGTATCACAGCCAAGGAAAAGGTAAAAGGGCAGAGTTTACCTTCCATTTTTTTTTCCTGTTCACTCTCCTGTCATTCCTGCCTCCCTGCCACAGTCTGGAGATTACTTGTCCCCATGAGCTATTGTAAAGAAACCTCAGCAAAGGAAACTGTAATTCATTGCAAATAGAAATGAGTTATTTGAGGAGACAATAAAACCTGTGTAATCTGGACAGAGGGCTCTTACATTCCCATGGTTAGAACTGTCTTCCAGCCTGCTCCTTCCCTGGCTTCAGTAACTCTCTAGCCCTCGCACACTGGTTCAGCAGAGTTTTCTGCCCTACCCCTCCACTCTGACACGATACATTATTTAATCTTAATGTGCTCCATATAACTCATCATAGATTTTTTTTTTCATTTATAAGTGTGCTTAGAAGAGGCAGGTCAGAGAACATTGCCAGATGCTGCAGGGATGGTTAAGCAGAAGGGGAGTTCTTACCTCCAATCTCACATATTAGGATATTGCTTCCCTTTCCCCACCAGCATGTGCTTGAAGCACTCTAAGACAGCCTGCTCTGCCCTTGCCATTTCCTTACCCAATCCACTCTAGTTAAATACCTTTTTCATAAGGAGTTTTAAATTATAAGTCTAAATGAGGCCAATAAATTATACTTCATAAAATCCTGTGCACATCATTTTCTCGCAGAAAAGGCTCCAAAGAAATATTTTCCATGCCACCACCTATGTTCCCATCCCTTTGCAATATAACATTTATTCTAATATTAAAATGGCAGCTGCTCTATAAATTGTGAATCATTAGCACTCTCCATTGATTTTTCCCTTGCAGCCTGCAACCCTGGGCAGCGACTGCGTGTGAATATCAGTCTATTGGATTGAGATTCATATCCTATTTGAGGGTCAAAGACCGAGACCTCATGAGCTTGAACTTCTATCAGCCTAAAGCTGATCAATACTTGGAGATATATTTGATCCTGGCTGCTAGCACAGATTAAGTGGCCATAAATACAATCAAAAACCTGAGGCTGCTGGGATAAGTGGCTGGGGAATGGGAGCACAACCGCACACATGCCAGTTCTAGCGGGCTTTTGGGGAGGGGGATGAGCCTGCAGACACTTACTCAGCACCAGGCTGGGTCCTGCACTTTTGGGGAGAGGGCTGGAGGCTCAGCCCAGCAAGCGGCACTGCTGATGGAGGAATCAAGGAGGATTTATAGCTTCAGGGACCTTAGAGACAGGATGCCACACTGTTTCACCAAGACTGCTGTTCAGGCTTGGGCATGGGATCCCGTCAAGTTCCCATGTGGTTCCCACCCGGAAGGCGAGGAGGACCGCTCCTGGCATGTACCAGAGCCAGATGCACAGCCACCACTGCACTCAGCTTGGCTTAGGCACCGTGGGTGGGCACACCATGAGGATTAATTGGAAAACAGACAGATAAAATAAGTTCCCTTTTTTTTTTTCCTGTCTTTCCTCCCACCCTCCTCCTCTATCTCCAAGTAAAACTTTAAATATATTATTAAAATGACCTATTAAAGAGGAGAGACTCATTCCATTTGAGTACATTAATAGTGATTCTGTGCTGGCTGAGGAAGAAAAAAATCCATAATCATAAGCCTTATTAAAGAACAATATCCTTCAAAGGCTTTTTGTTTTCCCCTTTAGATAATGTGAAGCCTTGAAAAATAGACATAGAAACAGAAAGAAATAGAGACATTGTGTTGCACTGTTACAGAGACCACAGCACTCAGGGAAATTACCTTCCTATTTTTAGGCATGTTTACAACACGCCTATTTGCAGTATTACCTTTGATCCTAAACTCTAATTTAAACGATTCTTTTAAATGCTTGGGAGATCCAGAATGGAAATAATTAGAAATGGCATGAAGTCAACGGGACTCTTTGAAAAAGCAAGGTACTAACTCCTGGCATAAAGTGATTGTAAGAGGAGATGTAGGATGGAACGTGCCTGGACAAGCAGCAAAGGGCACAAGCCACCCCTCGCCACGCGTGGGGAGGGACCCATCGCACTGTTGTGGGTGCAGCCTCCTACACCAGCATCTCTTCAGCTGACTTTAGGGGAGAAAACACAGTCCAGCTCCCGTCAAATGCAGGCTGGTGTTTGTATTTACATGGCTTCACGTGTCCTTGTGGTGTCCTTGTGGGAAGAGACTTCATTATCATAAAGAATATGTTTTTATTCTACTACATAAGTACTACTTATTATAGTCTCATATATTTTCTGACACAGCCAAGGGGTCTTTATTGTTGTACATCAAGGTCACTGACAAGTAATATATTCAATCTATTAAGTTATTAGGGAGATAAATAATTTGGATGCAAGCTGAACTATGAACTTTTACCTTTTCCCCTGACAGACAAGTAGTTTCTTGGCATTCATACTAATCTTGCCTGTGCTTGAATAGTAATTCCATTAGGGTTATGACTGTAGCTGTACATATGCAATGACCTCAAATACAATTTCTTTATGGAGATGGGCAATAGGAATATTAAAATTTTAAGCCAAAGAGGATGTAATGCAACTTTACATTATTTATTGTAGACACAAATCCTTTATAATATTAAAGGATAAAGAATTAATAAAAGAAAGATCACAAACAATCCATAAAGTCAAATGTAGTTCTTGATTTAATGCAATTGCTTTTTAGTGTCTTCTGGTTACAGACTTGCACCTCATTAAAATAAAAATATTTAGTCAAGAATCAAGAGTGTCCTGACTGACTTGATGGTCCCTGGGTGGTTTTTTGAATGGAGCTTTTCAACACTTTGCTTCTGCTCCTACCCAGAGATATCCACTCCTCAGCATATTTGTGACTAATCTTAATCCAGAGGCTATTACAGTTAATTAGTCCCTGAAACTGGGACCTCTGCCCCTGCTAAGCAAGGCATCGCTCTCCGCAGGACCTCAGGGCAGGCCCATGTGAGCCAGGTCTTCGCACTGTCTGGAGACCTCGGGGGAGGCTTTAACCCAGTGGTACCCCAGGGAGGATCTCTGGTATTTGGGAGTTGTGTTTTACCCCCCACCCTAATATTCTACCAAGTAGTTTTCATTCCTGATAAACTTAGCTGCAGAACGTGCTGAATTCTGGGAAAGGAGGCATTTGGAGCATCACTTCTGAATGCTGTAGGAAGGAGGCTGCTTCCACATCAACACAAAACACACTGGAGAAGCCAGCCACCCTCCCAATGTACCCCAACTCTTCCATGGGTATCGCAATGGGCAGGTGAAGATAGGAGGTGCCAGATGCCCTCCCCTAGAAAAGACATACAGCCAAAACTGGCACCACAAACCCATGCCAGGCTGAGTCCACCATGGTGGTGAGCTGCTGGGATAGGGCCGGTGAGGGCAGGTGCAGGAAGCTGGTGCCAGGGAAGCACAGGGCACAGCTGTGCAGCCAGAGGGGAGCCAAGGGGTGCAGGACCTACAGGGCACAGTCCTGGCTCAGCCCCTGCTGCTCTCCCACATGCCTTGGTCTGACACAGCGGTCTAGCCAGTGTCCAGGCCAGGCTGTGGACACCAGTTGCACTCTACTTTTAAACTGGGATTTCAGTCTCTTCAGGGTACAAGCACTCTCATCACCCTAACATCTTTCTCTTGGCTGATGTCATGTTGCATGAGATTGCAATCCTGGTACCAAGAATGTTAACTATGCCAAAATCACATCATATATTTACTAGGTGTTGACAACCAATGTGTTAAAGCTGTTTTCATGTCAATTCTCTTTCTAATTTAGACATATGATGTCAAGAGAGTGTTTTCAACAAGGTTTACATCGGTAGTCTAAATAATTAACTAAACTTTGGAACCAGCTTTTCTCTAATGAGAACAGAATGAAAGTGGAGAAAAAAAGCAATAAGACTCTCTTACCATGACTATTAATTTTCATATTGCAAATACCACTATATTCAAATATCTCCTTATTTTAACTAACACAATACTTAGTATAATGAAAAAAGGAATTTGGCTGATGAAAGTTGCCTCATTAAATTCTAAACCCCCAGATGTTGTCAGTAACCGTCACCTTTTGCTAGAAATCCCCAAAATCCTATTGCAAAACTGATTGAATACAATTTTTCCATCCGTGTTTCTAAGAAAGCAAGCTTGCCACTCCTTACATTCCTACAGCAGTTTTCATCTGCCTCACTCGCTTTTTGGAGGTGAAAGCCAAAACCTTCACCTGCCTGAAAGGTGCAGAGCAACTCAATTGGCAAACAGTAGCGTTACAATTCTACACCCAGATTTTCTCCAGGCTCAAATCTACGTGGTGCAAGAGCAGATTGTCTCTGAGCCACAGCCTGCAGGACCACAAGGCAGGTAAAAATTCTGCACTCTCTCCCCCCAAGATCCTCATGGGAACATGGGTGAGCACAGCAATCAGGCTGGTCAGTTTTACATCTTCCTACGTGCCCTGCTTGATCAAGGGATTTGGGAATGGAGTAAAGCATCTTCAGCACCGTGCAGAGGGAGCTTTGGGTGCAGCCAAGAGGTCAGGCAGACCACTAGTGAGGAAGAGCCCTTCCAACCATGAGCATGGCCAGTAGAACACACACTCCTCTTTCAGGATATTTTCAGAGAACTTCAACATGGCTGCAAAAGGAAATTTCCAGGCAGGAGGACAGCAGGTGGTTTTACTTGGACCCTAACACCTCTGTGGGACTTCCAACAAGAGGAAAGCCAGGGAAGAGGAACCCATTTATTTTAATGTGAGGATCACGCCCTGGTCATGGCCCAGCTGGCAGACACCAGATGGTATGACTGGGGTTGGGTCTGTCACCCCACACCAGATCGGAGCCTTCCCTGGACTGGGCACACAGGCACAAAACAGCCAGAGCCACAAATCTGAGAAACTCCAGAGCCAGCGAGGATCCCCACTGCAGCCTCATTCACAGGGTCCTTCGCATCACAACTAGATAGACACATGCTGATGGGATTCATTTCTTGTCATGTTACAGCACCCAGGACAATAGCTACGATTATTAGTTTTTATTCTGTATTTATTTGGCATTGGAGTTTAGTTTTTACATACAAGGAAGAGACTGTTGTAATTACCACCTGGGCTTTTTAGAACTCTCACTGTTAACTAACCTGTTTTATTCTTCTCTCCCAAGAACTGACTGTGCTGATCCTGCCTCTAATTGCTGAGGGTGATGTTTTATTCCTGCTGCTGAATACAGAAGTCAAACCCATCTGTGGTGTAATGCTACTGCAGTCAGAGTTCAAACACTTCTTTTCACATTCTCCATTCTTTGTTTTTCCCCTCCTCCCTCATTTATCATCCTCTGCTCACACCCTTTCACCACTCCTCAGTGTCATCTTCTCACTAGGACATTGTGCAGGGCTCACAGTGAGTTGCTCCCCAGGTGCCTGAAGCCCCCACCCCAGCTGCCCCTGGGGATCCTGGGCACAAAACAACCCCCAGTGCCCAACTCATGCAGACTTGAACAACAGCCTCCCTCGGCCCCTGGGAAGTGGAAGCTTTGCCCATGGACAATGTTTGTGAATGTTTTTAGGCTACTATGGGCCACTAAGTTAGCTTGATTCAAATTTGATATATTTCTCTTTTTTTTTTTTAGAGGTCTCTCCCTAGCCAAACCATTCTACAATCCTTTTTTTGGCAGTGCCTGTTGGGTATTTGGGGCTGGTGCAGCTCTGCTGCTCTGTTACAAACACTAGCTTTTGTACAGCAATAAATGATGAACAAAATCCACTTAACACTGTGGTACCACTTTTAAAACAGATGTCCCACACATGCTACTAATTTAGATTTAATCAGAACTATTGCTGATGAAGTAATTACCCATTGATAAGGGACATACTTACTGAAGATAATCATACCCAGTATATGGCATGGCTGTTAGCCCTCCTCTGGCATGCCTTAAATGGTTCATTGGTGGTTACTGAACTTGCAAAAAGAGTCATTCAGTAGTTAAACTGCACCAAAGCTGTTCTGCTCAGTATTGCTCAGAAGGGCCGGTGGCCCCGTTCTTGAGAGTGGACACAAAGTCAAACAGAGCAAAGAGCTCTGGGACTCTCCCACAGCAGCTGGTCCCGCACCCAATTCTGCTGTTCGATAAAGCCACATCCCACCAGTGATGGATGGGTCTGTCAGGTGGACACAAGCCCTAGATAACACCACTGAATTCCATGAGCTAGCTGTCTGGATGCTCCCCATGCTATCCCCATCAGGATAGTCTTGGGCCCTTTCAAAGGAGCAGTCCTGCCCAAGGTGGGCTGGGTTGTTGCTGCAGCACACTGGGGAGCACAAGTCCTCATTCTGTTAAGGAGGGAGGGACACACAAGGGTTTAGCTTTGCTGTTGCAAATCAAAAGAATGACATGGATTTGTGGCCTATCATCTTTGGCAGCCTCCTTTAAACTGCTTATTTTAAAACAGGATAAACAGAGGATTAATAACCCTGCAGAACACAGAGAGCCTGGTGCCTCCCAGCATCCCTCCCCAGCAGCTGGGTGAGGATCTCACCCACCTCCTGCCCCTGCCCTGCACCCTAGAAACAAGTTGTGTCCACCTGAGTCTGCAAAAATATTCCTGAGCCCTTGGTTCAGTTATAGGAATAAAGTAATACTGAAATCTGACTTTCCTCTGCACTACTTGAATTAGAAGGGGGAGAGGTTTGGGTGGTGAACCTGAATATTTTATTAATCATCAGAATAAAAATCATTTTAATGTCAAGTCATGTTTCAGCACTGAAAAAAAGTCCTTGCTCCTCCCACCCCCATTCAAGGTGAGTAGAAATACTCTTCAGAAAATACTTACAAGTTAACACTGTTGAAAAATACACAGTTTCTCCTCACTAAACACAAGCACACGGGTATTTGCTAGTGAGTAGCTACACTGAACAGTGTAGGGGGGTTATTCCACAGAAGTCCCCATTTCACTAAGTCATTTCGGGGCAGATTTTCCATCCAGCACTAGTGGACAACCCTGCAGAGCCTGCGGGGTGGGAGGGTGAGTGAGCAGGGGAGAGCAAGAAGGTCCCTTTCACACTTCCACAAGACCTTGCTGACTTGAAAACACCACATTTTCCGCAAAGCAGCAACACATCTAATAAATCACATCTGTACGCTGCTTTATTCAAAGGCACTGACAGTTTAGGATTGACGACACCCAGGGCAACCTAGTGTCAAGCACTCCTAATGAAAACTATCCCATTTTGCTCCAGTAGTAGCAGCTGCCAACAGACATAATCTACTGGCATATGGAGAAGGCCATGCTAATCCCTGCAAGGTCATTAACAAGAGGGTGAAAATTACATGCAAAGCACCAGCTGTGGCATCCCCTGCTCCCTCACACTTGATGTAGCAGGGGCAACAGAGGTGAAAAATGCAAGTACATCTCAGCAGGCCAAGCATTTCTATTAAGAGCACAGCTATTTTTTTCCCCCCCCTTCCCCAAACCAAGGTTCAGTGTTGAAATTCTTCCTGTGCAGAAGACGCACAAGCATCACCAGTTTTCCCAGTCAGAAGTGACTCGAGGGGAGATTAGCTTCAAGTCAGCATTGCTGCAGGACAGCTGGAGCAAACAAGCTAACAAGAAGGTGCTGGCCCACCTTGTTCCATGGGCTGGGCTCTGCCACTGCAGGAGGCAAGAGGCCACGTCCCCTCTTCCCTGACATCCCGTCATCACCGGCACTGTTGCCTTGTGGAACAGATGCAGGGCTTTCCCTCATCCGATGCAAAGAGCATCTTTACACCCTTCTTTCCAAGCATTTTCCTTTAAACCACACTGACAAGCCTGAACATTAATTTTTAACTTCTAATGCTTATTTCCAAGGTCCCTGCTGGCCCATCCTCTTCAGAGCAGTCTGTGTCCATACAGCGTTTTGCACCCATGTAGGTGCTTGGCAGGTCATAGACACCGAAAACCCGCGACAGATCATTCGTGCCCTGGCTCACTGGGACACCAGACAGACATCTGAACTCCAGCTTTGCACCAGGTCTTTGCTGAGTGCATTAGCAGGCACAGACTTTCTGCTGCCCTGCGGGGTTTGCAGAGCAGAGGGGTCCAAATGCCCTCGCAGCAGTGAGGAGCAGCACTGTACAGCGCTAAGGGGAAATTAAATCTCTGACCTATCTTCTCTTCAACCCTTAATTTGCAAATAAGGACCCTGCCCCTTCAGGCTCACCTCAGATTTATATACATTAACATCTATATGCACACACAAGCTCTGCTTCCAGAATCCCAAACTCACTCCCAAAGAATATTCTACCCTCATATTTGTGTGGGAACTCAGGACTGGGTTTTGTCTTTTCATTAAATCATGCAAACATTTTTATAAGCAATAAATCAAAAAGTCTGTTAACAACCCCCCCCCCAGCAACAGCTACCTAAAACAAATCTTTTTCAATTTAAATCCCAGCCTGCCTAACGATCAATCCCATAAACCCCCTGATTGTTAGCATTACTTTGGGTAATGTTTAAAAACATTAATTTCAAAAAATGTAATAGGAAAAAAGCTCTTTAAATCGGCAAAAAGATAAATGGTCTCCAGCAGCATGACCTTTTTCCATACCACAGTGACATTGAATCATTTTAAAGTTATTTACATTTTCATTCTTCCTTGGAAAAATGTTGACAAGGCTTTCACGGGCCATAATGGATACTCAGCAACATCTATGGAGAGTGTAACTGTGTCAAGAGCCCTTCCTCAATCCCTCTTCACTGCTTCACACCAAACAGCTTTAATTAATGGAGGAGAGGTGACTTCAGAGCGAGCCCTCTCATTAGCGCGGCTGGCTGGTCTGTGGGAAGTGACACGGCTCATGTAACCTGCCACTTGGCTTTGGGGTTTAACCACCAGCATCTTCCTGCCTCGAGCATACGTCCCTTCAACTCCACTTTTCAAAACTGATGGCTTGCCATCACCATCAGGCTGCTGGTTGGTCTATGACAGCTGAAAAATACTCGAGATAAGTCTTGGCTTTACTTTCCCATCTGTAACTGGAGCATCCCCCCACTGCCAGCGCACTGGTGAGGGGCAGCACACAGCATACACACCACATGGTGCCCAGTGCACGTAGTGTACGTGTTGGATATAACACACTTGTAGGTGTGTATGGAGCTGTAGCTGTGCAACTGATAGAGCTACAGAGAAATCTTTCAGAAAAGACACCTGCACACAAGTGCAACGGGGGACATGTAACACCCAACACACGCACAGAGTCTGGAGCCATATGTGACAACTGTGGCTCTGCCCTAAGGGGTGCTGGTGCAGAGAGACCTGCTGCTTTACAAAGCCATTCCCTGGGGTAGGATAAAGTTTGACACACTCCCTGCCCTAATTCACAGCAGGCGCAGGGATGGCCTTCAAAAAAAACAAACAGGATTCTAGTTTTCCCTTCCTCCATCCTCTGCAGGAGGCGAATTCCAAGTGACTCCTGAACCCACAGATCCAGTAAGCCGGGGTGATGGAGCCAGACTTGGTCCTGGCTCACAAGCCTTCAACAGGCTTCCATTGTATTCCTGCTGCCAGTTCCACCCCAGCCCTCTCCCACCAGCCTGTTGGGCACAGCAGGGAAAGCACAACTGTGTGAAGGCTCCACGTGCTGCAACTCTATCTCTGCTCACCTTGATCTAATATTAATGACAAGTAATGCGTCAACCCCCAGAGCCACAAAAGCGAACGTATTCCAGCTGTGCTGTGCCTGCAGGAGCAGCACAGGCTCACCTTGACTCCAGGGCCATGCTAAAGACTGAAAACCCTGCCAACACGCAGGAGGGCAGAAGCTCCTGGCACCCACGGCCCCAGCTCTCCATCCTGCCCCACCAGGCATGCTGCTGCTGTAGGGGAAGACGCTCAGGTGGAGCAGGGGGACCTCACCCAGCCCTGCACCTCTCCCCTGAGCACAGAGGGTCTCCCTATCCCCAGGGTGGACATTGGGGTACAAGGACACGTCTTACAGCTGCACATCCCAGCCAGGCCTGATACCAGGCACCAGCCTGTAAAAATCTGAGCTGAGCTCTGTTATTTCAGTGGCAGCTCCTGTGAACACTGCATATCATGGGGTTGCTCAGGACCCCACTGCATCATACTGTGCTTGGACATAACCTACTGTCCTTTCTGTTGAAGTGGGAAAGAAACATCCCACCTGATCAGAGCACATCTGATGAGAGTTCTTCTGAGTTAACAAGATGCTTCAACTAACACAAGGGAATTTATTGTTGAAAATGATGATTTTCCTGTTGGCAAATCTAGTGACAAAAACCTGCACAAATCTGTATTTCAATGGATCTGGGCTACAGCAATGTCTCCAGACTGACTCGGTGTGGTCACGCTGTCCCTGTTGCCATGGCATGGCTAATATCAGCATCTTGCAATTAGCATGCAGCATATTAATCCATGCAAATAAATGAGCCTGGTCCTCTAGTCCAGAAAAACACTTGGGGGACCAATTCTTTATTTGTGAGTGTATGATTAGTACAAATTAAAACCAGAATAAGTTTTAATTTTGCCACATCAGGCAGGTTCATCAAAACACCCTTATCCCCCAGAGCCAAGTCCCAATAAGAGCATAACAAGGGGATGTTTCAACTAGAATGATTAGGATAGTCCAGGAAAATTAATTTCAAAGCTCATGGCAGCCTCCTGTCAGAAACAGGCCACAGCAAGAAGGGTATGTTCAGAAAATGAAAAGGCTGTGCCGAGTACTGCTGGTGGCAAGGAACAGAAGCAGGATCTGGCTCTGCTCCTTCTCAATCAGTCTCATAAACACCCCTATAAATATGAAGCCAATTCAACATGATAAACTCAACAACTGGAGCCCAGATCCCAGACGTGGAGGTCTGCTGTCCAAAACCTCCCTCATTTAGCTAAAGGCTCCCTGCAGCTCTCAATTAGGGCTGGCCAAAGCCATCAGAGCAGTTGCTGCTAGAGGTGGGCCTGGGGGGCTGCAGGCTGACCGACACGAGCAGGGTCCTGAGGACCACACTGGATATTTAGCTTAACTTGCCAAAGAGCATGGTCACAACAAATGTCTTTTTAACACCACTGCCACCACACCCCCCACCTTCTGCCAGCCTGGCTCTGCTCAGCACACACAGCCTCACTGGGCTCCATCTGCAGAGGTGCCCACCAGGCACTGCCTGGGCTGCAGGTCCTCCGTCCCACTGCACCTGAGAAAGCAGTGGTTCTGGTGAAGCAACACACAGCATTCAGCCCTTCCTTACCCAGAAGGTCTCACCATCTCTCCTCTTCTGCACACACAGACATCACTTGGTTTGGCCCTCTCATTTGCCAGGACTTTCCCATCCTCAGCACACAGAGTCCCTCCCCAGAGATGAGGCAGCAGCCACGCCACAGCAGAGCTGCCTCCAGGAGCAAGCAAGCAGGAATTTCAGCATCCTAATTCCAGAATTTTTTCTGCCTTTGAGAAAACAAACCAAATCCCAATTCGACTTGCAGCACACAAAAGGAAGAGGAGCCACAGCTCAGCATTGCATAGCCTCACAAAAAGGAACAAGCAAACAACTCCAACCCCTCAAACTCAGACTGTGTTGAAGTAAAAGGTTGTTGTACATCAAGCTGAGGTCATGTGAGGGTTTTGTTTTTTTTTTTTTTCAGTTGAGAAAAGAATCACACATTGGGAACCTACCTCCCTATGATATAAAGAAACACATACTGCTTAGTCTGTGGCTTGCATGAATAGCGGGACTAAGGAAACACCAAGCCCCGTGTCCCAGATACAAGATCAGTCCCACAACCCATGAATTTGCAACAACCTCTCCCAAACCCAGCCCCACAGCCCACACAACTGACCTTCAGCAGAGGAAGCACTCACTCCCAGGTCCCAGGCAATACCATCATCCCATGATACTTAAAGGAAGTCAGGAATCAGCAAAGCCAGAACCCTGGGAAAAGGGCAGCCAGGAGCCATTAAATAGCTTCCCTCTGGCCTCACCTGCCGAGCCCAGGTGGGACTTGTTGAGGCTGGTCCCTCTTTACAGGCAGGTTTGAATAAATCAGTTGTTTCAAGTGAAAATTAACCTTCCACCCCAAATCCTGCCCAGCCCCGAGCGCGGTGTCTGAGTGGGAGTGAGCCCCTGTCTGTGCGGGGACGCAGCCCTTGGGCCCCCGTTTCACTCTGCTGTTTGCCTTTGTGTTAAACGCCCCCTGATTTACACCCCTGTGAGAGAGGGGAGCCCGGCGTCGCACCCCCCGTGCCTGCCGTTAATAACTATTCTGATGTGCTATTTCCATAGATTGAGAACAACATCCTCCCTCGGAAAAAACAGAAGTGATTCCTGAATTAATTTAGATTTCCCGCTGCCTTGTTAGACCAGCTGGATACGGCACGCTTCATCTTCTCTGCAAACAGTGCCACGGTCCCTCTGGGACACTCAGCACTTTATAAACCTGTCAAGCCCTTAAAGCCGGTGACCATGAGGCTTCACAACAAAACCCGCCGAGGTTTGTGGCCACACACACACTGGCCAGCCCCGGAGAGGAGAACCTGCGTGGATGGTTTTGGAAGTGAGGGGATGTTGTTTCATGCTATGGTTTCATTTCAGAGCAAGAAAAAAAAATGCACTCCATGATTTATTGTAAAGCATCTGAGCTGCTGCAAACTGCTCTGCTTTGAGAGGGTATGTATATACATGGGAAATGGGAGATTGTCTCCCACATCATTTGCATGTGTTCCTTCCCCTCCCTCCCTCGTGCAGTGAGTCTTTTTAAAAGGCTTTATCCTGGAGAGGGCTGGAATACCTGCAACTTCTGCAGAAATCGGAGACTTCTGGGTGCAGAGCATCTGATCAAACTGGGTTTCATTTACAAAACACATTGTTCTGCCAGTTGCCCCCCCACTCAGCACCTCCAACACTGATTTGTTTTCTCTACTCTTCTGACAAGCTTCAGAAGATTTTTTGGATTCAGCATCTCTGTGAGCTGCCGCGGGACAAGGGCTCCCCGCGACCCTCGGCACGCAGCTCCCGGCGGAGACCCACAACGCATGACCAACGTGCCCTCGCATCCCCTGGGCTGCTCCATCTCTTTAGAGTGATGCCCATCCCCGCAGCACAAGGCCACATGGTTTTGGGCTCCGAGCCGCAGGTTGGTCCCAGCGAGCCGCGCTCAGCTGCCCGACGCTGGCTGGCTCCCAGCTGGAGGGGGCTGCCGGCTCCCGGCCGCTCCGCTTGCCTCCCACATGGCAGTTTGCTCAGCCTAACAAGTCAGCATCTGATGAAGTCTCTGCCGTTTGGGTCCCTCAGGGATTATAATATGACTGCAGCAGGTCCCAGCTATTCTCTGCAGCCCGGCATGTTGTTGCTTCATTAAACGCCAAATTGTTACATTAATTCTAACTGCCCTGTAGAGATGTAGCTGTCAGGAATGATTTACTCGCCTCCAGCTGACTCGGAGACTTTGTACAGGCTCCTGCGGAGGAGCTGGAAGAGGCCAGTGCCCGGGTGGGAGCGGGATGCGGGATGTCCAGCCAGATACTGGCAGCCCGTGGCTCTGCCCTCCCCGGAGAGACAGAGCTGCTGTTCAGCCCACCATGGAAAAATAACTGGGGAGCTAAAAAAAGGTGTGGAGTTTGGTTTTGTCTGAGCTGGGGGCTGCTGGTGATCAAAATTGCCTTTTAAAATGCAGTATCTTTGCTGGAATATTTACTGAGTTCAGATCTCTGGGATCTCTCCCTTCACCCCAGCAGGCAGCTCTGCCCGCGCCGCAGGAGGGGGTCCAGGTCATACGTAAATGTCAAAAACCATCTCTGGTGAGCCAGGACTGAGCCGTTTGTTGGCTTTCTTCTGTGTTTTCCCTGGGTTCAGAGCAAGGATCTCAGTGCTTCACACACAGCAAAACTGTCAGAAGAAGGGGAAGGGACCCTGGTCCTCTCCATTCAGATATTCCTCCCTGGGAGCATCGCTGTTCCCAGAGCCCTGGAACAGCAGTGAGGGTGTGTTGGCTGGTGCCAGTCCCAGCAGCAGCACTGCCAGCTGCCTGGCCCAGAGCCCCTGGGGCTACACCAGGTCTCCTTTATTCATTCGTTAGAAATTACCTGAGTCTTCATTCAAAGCAGAAAGAAGACTTGATAACCAATATACGGTTTCTGCTTATAGACCAGAAAAGACCATTTAAATAGCACCTTCTGACAGAGGATCACAGTCTGTGGTTTCCGTAGGCAGTACACATACCTTCCCAAAACTCCACTCACACACACACACAGGTATATATATGTGTCCTGCAAGAGAAATAACGTACAGAAAGTCACTGTACTCAAAATGGACAAGTCTGTTCAAACCCAGAAGCCTCGCACGTTTGACTGTTAAATTATTTTTCATCGCCAGATTGCAAAATGCTGAGCACAAAAGCAGTGCTTTTGCATTCTAAGTCAACACTTTCCCCAGGCTGTTCCCTATCCACTCCATCTGTGTGCCATCGGACGCACCTCCACGTGTGGTTCAGTGTAAAAGGCACTTCCACTTAGACATGTAATAAAAATGGCAGAAAGGAAAAAACCCTTATTTAAACCCCTTTGCTTTTTTTCTTGGCATATTTTTACTAGCTTGGTTGTCTTGTCAGGTTTTAACAAAGTCATTTGCTGCTTTTAAATATCGTATAAATCGTGCAGGTCTCCACTTCCCTGCCTTGTTCCCACGGACCTTGGTGCAGGCAGGGAGAGGCAAGGTGGGATGTGCAGGGCGGTGATAACACCTTTGCTCTGATGTTCTGGCACATCTGGGAGAAGCCAGGGAGGACAGTCAAGGAGGGGATCCTGAGGATGACCCAGCCCCAGCCATCTTCCCTGATTCCCATGGGAGAGGGGTCTCACCTGCCCTACATCCCCAAAGGGGCACTGAGGTCCCCAAACCCTGCGCTGCGGGAAGCGGGCTGTCCCCAGCCCAGCACTGGGACCCCAGTCAAGGACACCCCTCTTTCACCACCTCGTTCCCCTTGATCAAACCCGCGTGCCCCAGCCCTGTTTGGCTCCTCAAGTTGCAGCTCCCACGGAAGCTGTGCGAGCGGAGCCGGGCGGATTGGCTGCCCTCCCGGCACACGGCTCCCGCCGGCCTCGCTGCTCCCAGCGGCTTCCCAGGCGTTGGGTTACTGCCCGCTGCAGCGCCGGCAGCCTCAGCCGCTGCAATAAACAGGTTCCCTTGCAGAGCTGACACCCCTGCAGAAACTGCAGAAAATGTTTAATGGTAAGGTGTGTCTCTCCCTCCTAGCATGAGGGGTTTGGTTTCACTGGAAATCATAATAAGAAAAAAAATAAGTTACTTCTACTGTTTGACACTAAATCTAATCATTTTCTGTGTCTACAGGGAACGCAAGTTTAGGCACAACTGCTTCTAAAAGATGAATATGCCATTTGGAAAAAAAAAAAAAAAAGATTCATACATTAGATTTTCTGCGCTGAGAGCACAAAAAAATTCCTGCCTCCCATGTCATGCGCTCACACAAATTGGCAGAGGTTGTAAAGCTCACCTGCAAACCCCCGCTTCCTAATTCTGTTTGGGTTTTACAAGCTGTCAGTCAGTTGGAAAGCATTAGTTTTATTTGCTTCTTTCAAATTGGTTTTCTTTTTAACGGGAAGAAAGCATTTATATTAATGAAATCCCTGAGCCCTGAAAGGGAAGGCTGAAATGCAATCCCTGAATTTTATACCAGGACATGCAGGAGCTCTTCTCCGTGTTCAGACGAGCACGAGCACCGGCAACTTTCAGCCCGTTCTGCCTCTCAGAGCAAAGCACAAAGGCAGAGGGGGAAATTTGCATTTCTTCCTTTCTTAAATTCAGCCATCCCCTGGGAATTCCCGGGGTGAGAGGAACAACAGTGCCCGTTATTTGCTGGGAGGGAAATGATGAAAAAAAGACCTATGAAATACATGTTCGATTACTACAGTTTCTAGACGGTGGTTTTATAACAGCATCATTATCCTAAAATCAACTACATTTCTGTCTTTCTGTTCTTATTTCCTTCTTGTTTTTTTAGGAAATAAGAGTCTTTTTTAGTCTTTTGTAGGAAAATATGATTTATACTTGAATATCCAAAATGTTTTGATGCATAACACCCAGATTTGGTGAGAGCATTTCCAGATCATAGAGCAAGAGGACAGAAATCACAGAATTCTTGAAAACACAAACTCTTGCTTTCTCTTTGGGTGAAGTTTTGTACCCTGCTTTAAAAAATCCCCCAATTTTCTAATTACTCCACAAGTTCCATTTTCCTCATGATGTACCTGTGGGCTAGCAGCAACAGTTGTCTCTTTATTACTCAGTTCTGGAGGAGGAAAAAAAAGCAGCTCCAGACTCTTGCTGCTGAGCCCAGCTCTGGGCTCAGACCCAAATGAGACAAAATTTTGCCTCGGCTGCAGGAGACACAGCTTCACCCATCTGGAAAATGCCCTGGGAGCAGAGACACGAGCAAATTTGCACAGGTGACCCTTGGGTCCAAACTGGTTTGGTGTTTTTACACCAAAAGCCCCATGATGTCACTCAGCAGGGTTTCTCCCTTCCTGCTGTAGCTCTTGGATTGGATCTCCTGAAAAAAAGAGTGAGTTTCTCTGTTGGGTGGATACTGCAGCACCAAGGCAGTGTACATGTACCCATTTTGCTTTGGGCAGGCTTCTGATACCTCCCCGAGAGCAGAAACTGGACATGTTTCTCCTCCTCAGATGCGATACGTGTGTAACGAGGGGAAAAAGCTGTAAAGATGCTTATGCAGTGCTGCTGGTTAACAAGGATTTTGCAAATCTGCATCTTTCTGCAAATATTGTCAATACCTGCCAGCTTCCAGAGGTGTCAGTGTCCCACCGCATCGAGCAAAGGCCCAGAGCGGCCAGGAAGGAAGGAGCAACGGCCGAGTGTTATGGCACACACGTCCCCCCACCGCTGCAAAACAGCGAGGGTGATTGCAGCCAGAGAACGGAGACAACGACATGTCACCCTGCTCCGGCAGTGGCGGTGTGTCCTTTAGACGAGGCAAGGAATAAAAGCCTGGACTTGCCAGGTGCCACCGCCTGACCTCTGGTGAGTCCCCAGGACAATACGTGCCGTGCTGGGCGCTGGCAGCCCCCGGGGACAGCACAGCTCTTCCCATGGGGTGCCCTGCAAAGTGGGGACGACGTGTGCCAGAGCATTGCCCACGGGGCCGAGGCCAGAGGCAGCTGCACCCCCGTCCCTGGCGCTGCCCCCTGCCAAAGCGTGCTGCCAGTCTCAAATTCACACGCTTTCAAAGATGCTCGATGCACGGAAGAGCCCGGTACAATTATTCCCAGACTTCCCGGGGCAGTGAGAGGCTCAAAGCCCATGTGCTTGAAAAAGCATCTCCCATCCGATTCTTGAATCAGAGACTTCAGCAAAGCCCTTCTCTCTGCTCTGAGGAGCAGGACCACAGACATTTATGTATGAAGAGATGCGTGTGCACGTGCCTCACGTGTGTATGCACACACACATGGGATGTGTACGTCCAGTTAAGCTTAGTTCCTCAGGAGTTTTTTCTTTTCTTTCTGATTTCTCTTTGAAATATTCCACTATCTGACTTTTAGTGTTTCATGTGCACAACTTTCTGCTCACAGACAGACAACATCAGACTCTGCTGTTTTCGATCACTTTATCAGCACAGATTTCTGCTTACGCCTTTGCGAGGAACGCTGAAAAATAACCACGACCCATCACAAACAGCCCGACCGCGATCGAAGCCTGTGCGTGCACGGAGCAGCGCTGCTCGCATCTCCCAAGGGCTGCCCGCCTCCAAAACTGACATTTTTATGCTTCTGCTTATGAAAGCATTTTGGTGTTGGTGGGTTTGCTCCTGTATTTAAAGGGAAGAATGTGTTTCAACACTTTGTCGAGTCATGGCGTCGAGTTTTGAGGGCTTTTCCTTTTAGTTTCAGGTGTTGTATTTAGCTACGCTGGTGCTTTTGATGCGAATTTAGCAAAAGACTATTTAAAGTTTAGCTGACAAATTTATTTGCAATCTTGAAGTATTTGATCATCAGAGAGAAAGTGAGAATATAAATAAAAGACACTGGACATTCACATAATCTACAGTTAATTCAATGATTTTTTTTTTACAGAGAACAATATACATGTTGTCTTGCCTTTCCTCGCGCTCAGCTCGCATGATAGCTGTGGAAATACACAAAGCCTGGAACAGAGAAGTGTCCCCAGGAAAGCGTGTGCTCGCTCCGACACGCTGCCAGCAGTGCCTGGAGAATGGCTCGAAATAAACCAGCTGAAACCCCCTGCTGAGAGATCCCCCCCTCCCCCCCGAAGGTATTTGGCAACAAGACGTCAGGGTGGTTTTTGAGACACTTTGCAGTAAAACTGTTGCAAAGGAATTTGAAAGAAAAGTGTAAGATTCACAACTCAGAGCCGCTACTGTTCCTGGGTCAAGAAAAATCACCGCTTGACCTCGTGATAGAAGTGTCATTATTTGGTAATAAATACACCTATTCGTGGTTTAATGCTCATATGGAAGAATAAAACTAGCAATCTACAAATTAAAAAGATGAGAAGCAGAATTAACATACGATTTTCATTTTACAAAGGAAAAGGGTTGTTGATAAACGATTGGCATATCAAAGAGCATTTCATCGTAGAAAAGTTAAATTCAAAATAAACCAAAACATACCGCATCGGTGCGCTTTTTAAAAAATCTGCTGGAAGAACAGAGAAGTTTTCTACCATGGATTTCTGAAGTGATTCACTATTAACATTTCTCCTATAGAAATATAGACATTGACACACCTTTCACCGTGGACGAGGACTTTATTTTCTCTTAAAAAGTTTTCGGTGTGGATGGGCGATGAAGCAAGTCCTCGCTTTGGAGAATGCACTGACAGCAGAAAGAGAAACACCTTATATCAAATCTGTAAAGCACTAGTCTTGGTGCTTAATAAAGACACAAGAATCAGTTTCGTTTGGACACTCCGTATGCTGATCACCGCGGTGCCACTGCCTTTGCCCACCGTCCTCTGCGACCCGCTGCTGGGTCGCCCTCCGAAAGCCCGTCCGCTCTCTCCGTGCCGTCACGCTCTCCCGCCCCGCTCAGCAGTCGCCGTTTGTTCTTCCTTCGTTTCCGAGAGTAGATGACGTTGAGCAGCACCGAGTCCTTTCCCTTCCCACTGCACGGTGGTGGACCCTGTATCAAAATTGAGCGTGGTCGACTTCATCCAGCCAAGAGGCCGGGCTGGCGGGGAAATCCGGGTATCCCCCACTGCTGCCGGTGGAGAGGTCGGAGCTGGGTCCGTTCCCAGCCAGGACCCTCATGGACTGGGGCACCCCTTGTCCGCTTTGTCCCATGATGCCTAAACCGTTGTCTGGGTAAACCAAGCTGGAGATTAAAGGCTGGTGGCCGGGCAGTGCTTGCAAGGAGGCTGGTGACTGGGGTATCCCGTAAGGGCTGTTGGATCGCAGGTCGTGGTACTGGTCCTGAGCTGGGATGCTGCTGTGATCCAGAGCGAAGCTCCCGTTGGTCCCAGCCTGTCTCCCCAGAGCAGGGGACGCTTCATTGAGATTGCTGTAAATCCCATTGGAATGGCTCATTTCAGACATAGAGGGCTCATCTGAAAGGGAAATGGACTGGTTTTACTGGGAGAGCAACAGCTGTGGCTGGCAGCGGTCGCACGGGAGCTCCTGCACGCTCTGGGTATAAATAGATTAGACGGATGGGAGCTGAGCAGTCACACACTTGCCACTTGTAATTCCTTATTATTCCTGTCCTTGTTGATGGGTCTTCATAGAAGGCCATGGGATTATTTTTATTTTTTTTAGTACAAACATCTAATACATTTTGGATTTTAAAAATATGCACCAGAAATAGATATTAAAATATAAGACTATGATTTAAAAATAATCCTTTAAAGGGCAATGTGAGTTCAATGTCTTTCCACCTTTTGTTCTGCATTTCTCCTTGGTTTTGAGGTTTATCTTGAATTTTGATATAATTTTTAGGAGCTACCTGAACACTCACCAATGCAAGAAAAACTTTCCATTACTCAGAAAAAAAAAAAAAAAAAAAGTTAAATCTTGGCAGTATTTGTCTGCTCAGGAACAGGCTAATGAAATGTACCTGAACAACTTAAAAACACTTCTGGAAAATGGGTGATATTTTTTAATTTACTGATAAAAATTGTTTGCATTCGTTAGGGGCTTTACAAACAGCAGGAGCTGTTGCCTGGGACACAAACCTGTTTGTGGCATCAAGCTATCAACAATTGTTCAAGATTTTTTAGTTATTATTTATAGTATATTCATATTTAATGACGCTGCTGCACAGTGTGCATAAACAGGCTGGAAAATGAAATTCTTTTTAGGAACACGGGAGAGGAGCTGAAATGCAAAGCCGTGTGTGTATAAACATACACACATTGTAGACGTGTCTGTGCAAATATGGACACAGAGTTTTGCATTTCAGCTTCTCTCCTGTGTTCCTAGAAACAACACACTCACACAGAGGCACATTCGGACATTGCAGTAGCTCAGACCAGGTCAGGTCGACAGAGCCCCCTGGGCAGCTCTGGGCTGGGACTGGGGCCGCACAGAATGAACCCCCGGCCAGCGCTGCAGGCACCAGCCCCCCCGCACCCACACAGGGCCCTATCCTGCTCCTGCAGCAGGTGCCCTGGGTCTGGAGAACACGGGCTGAGGCTACACAGGTCAAGAGCAAGAGTAGGTATATCCCTGGGTCTGTCAACAGAAATCTTGGCTCCAAAAACGGGACCCTCCGACGCAGAATCCTCCTGACACGCAGCATCTCCCCTTTACAGCGCGGTGGAGGGGTAACAACTCCCACGGAACTGGGAAGGGAGTCCTGACTAGTAACTACACAAATAAATCCACCTCTAAATAGGATGACAACAAACTCTACATACTTTTCCCCACAGAAACGTTCAGTGATTCCGCACTCCCTGTTTCTTGTTTTTCCAAGAAGCCCTTGGAAAGGCTGAACACGAGCAGCGGCTCTGACAGCCGGCCCGGGGAGCTCTCCCTGCTCTCCCTGCATCTTTTCGGACCCGACGCAGCCCCCCCGGAGGACGAGCGGAGTTTCCCCCGCAGTTCCTCAGCCACGGCTGCCCCCCGCTGCCGCGGCTCCGGCTCCCCCCGCCCCGCAGCCCTGCCAGGGCCGGGCGAACGGGGCCGCACCCGGTAAATCCCGCAGCTCTGCACCCCTCCTGCCTCGGGCACTTGTTTTCACTCATGGTGTTATGGCTGAAAATTATGAAGGCAGCACCGAGGGGGTGAAAGGAGCCCAGGCACGGACAGCAGCTCTGCAGGGAGGGTGCAGACCGCGCTCGGCAAAGCTCCGGCTGGGAACGGGGCTCCGGGAACCGACCTGTGAAGGAGACCTCGGCGTCGCTGTCGGGCCCCTCCTCCTGGATGCTGTCCTTGTCGGACTTGGAGGTCCCTCGGGATCGCTTCATGTTCCGAAAGTACTGACCCCACCGCTGCCTCCCCGCGTCCTTCTTCAGCCTTTTCTCCTTGGCCCGGCGGTTCTGGAACCAGACCTGCAAGCAGGGCACGCCGGGGAGCTCCCTCTCTGCGGGGCCGGCTCCTTCCCCGCCGCCTCCCGCCCCGCGGCCCGGGCCGACCTGGTGGGGGGGCGAGGGCCGCCCCGACTCACCTGCACCACCCGCATGTCCAGCCCCGTCTCCGACGAGAGCTGCTCCCGGACGTGGCGAGCAGGCTTGGGCGAGTTGTTGTAAGCGTTTTTGAGGGTTTCCAGCTGTTTGGCCGTGATGGTGGTGCGGGGCCGCTTGGCCGTGGACTCAGCCTCTGCCGACACAGTGAGAGTTAGAGGGGAAGGTACCACGGAGCGTCCCCGGGGACGCAGGACTCCCGTCTTCCCTCCAGCCACCCCCGGACGGCAGATGCTCCCAGCATCCCTCCCGCCCGCTACGTGACCGTGTCCCGGAGGGCAGGAGGGCCCCGGGCCGTCTCCCTCCTGCCCTTGGGAGGTGGCAGGGACGGGACAAGGGAGTACCTCTCTGCTTGGCCGTCTCGTAGTCTGCCTTGCAGACCAGCCTGCTGTCCTCCATGAGGTAGAATTCGTCGCCGGTGGCCAGCTGCCGTTTGCAGACGATGCAGGCGAAGCAGTGCAGGTGGTAAACGAAGTCCTGGGCCCGACGCACCACCTGGGTCGGGGGGATGCCCTGCTGGCAGGCGGCACACTTCGTCCCGAAGCGCCTGAGCGGGGGGGGGACAAGCGGCGGCCGCTGAGCGCGGCGGGGCGGGGGGGGCGCGGCCCGGAGCTGTCCGCGGTGCTGAACCCTCCCGCCGCGCCGCTGTCCGCGGTGCTGAACCCCGCGCCGCTGCCCGTGCGCGCCGCTGCCCGCGGTGCCAACACCCGCCGGGGGCTGCCGCCCCCCGCCCCGGCTTCTTCCCGTCCCCGACCGCCCCCAGTCCCGTCCCATCCCGTCCCGTCCCGTCCCCACGCACTTGAAGAAGTCCTCCTTGCAGTAGACGCCGTCCCCGCGGCTGAAGCACTTCTCTGCCAGCTGCGCCTGGCAGTCGGAGCATTTCAGGCACTTGCTGTGCCAGTGGCGGTCCAGGACCTTGAGGATGAACCTGTCCACGATGTGCTGGTTGCAGCCGGCGCACAGCGGGATGTCTGCGAGGAGGCAGTCCCCCATCAGCCGCTGACCCGACAGGCCCGCTGTCTCCCGCCGCCGCACAAGACCGGCCCGGCCCGGCTCGCCGGCACCGGGGTTGCTGTCACCCGACAGCGGCCCCGGGGCTGGCCCGGGAAAGACCCCGAAAAAAATTAGTATTCGTTCAAATTCGTTGGCGCCGAGCCGTGTGAGCCGCTCCCCGCGCCGCGGAGAGCAGTGACCGCCGGCCGCGCACAACGGGGGAAGCGCCCGGGGGCACCGGGGAAAACAAGAAGGGAACTGATGGTAACGGAATTAACCCCCGGGAGGAGTCGCCGGCAAAGCTGCAACGCAATTATTCCAGGCTCTTTTTCCTTTTCCTACACTTCCGAAATTCACCTGCAAATAACAGCGGGGTAGCCCGGGCGGAATGCAGACAGAAACTGCCAAAAATAATGAGAATTGCACTGAAAATAAAAACAAGGTAGGCTTGTCCTGCCGCCCGGCAGATAACGACAGAGATGATACAGAAATACATGATATAAGGATACAGATACAGAGAAACAGAGATATAAAGATACAGATATAGAGAAACAGAAACAGAAAGATAAATAGATACGGTAGACAGAGAACGAAAATGTGCAGATATATAGATATAAGTATACATATATCGATATATAGGTATAGATATAGATAGGTAGGTAAAAATGTGGCTATAGAAGTGCATAAATATAGATCTATCGGTATAGATACAGACGGAGAGATATATAGGCATGGCTGTATATATATAGATACATGCAGACATAGAGTATCTATGTAAAGATAATTATATAGAGACATATAGAGATGTACAGCTGCGGGTAGGGGTAGAGGTGGAGATGATATCGTTATAGGTATCAATCGTCTCCTCAACAATTCAAAAAAGTAACCCCAATAACGGCAGAGCCAAAGGCAGCGGCCCCGGTCTGCCCGGGGAGGACCGAGCTCCGGCACCGGCACGGCAACACGGCAGCGCCTGGCACAGCCCGGGCACGGCAACACGGCAGCGCCTGGCACAGCCCGGGCACGGCAACACGGCAGCGCCTGGCACAGCCCGGGCACGGCAACACGGCAAGCGCCTGGCACAGCCCGGGCACGGCAACACGGCACAGCCCGGCACAGCCCCGCAGGGTCCCGGCCCAGCCCGGCCCGGCCCCGGCCCGCGGCTCTTACGCTGCATGGCGACTCCGCGGACCGCGGCAGCGCCGCTCCCTCAGGCGTGCCGCGGGCACTGGCGCATCTTCCGCGGGGCGCGGGCGCAGCGCCCGCCGCCCCTAGCCCCGCGCCCGCCGCAGGGACCCCCCGCCCCGTCGAGCCGGGGTGCGGAACCGCCGAGCTTCCCCCCGCCGTCCCCCCCCCGAAGCACGGCAGCAGTTGCGCCCCCCCGGCCGCTGCCACCCCCGCCGCGCCGGGGATTTAGTTCGCTAAAGCGGGTTATTTTTAGATGGCGGCCCTCCCCGCCGGTGCCGGTCTGAAGCGCCGGGCAGGGCATCGCGGCGCGCTGTATTTAATCCCCCCGCCCCGGGGCCGGCGGCACATCCCCTCCCGCCGCCCCTTCCCGGCTGGGCACGGCGGGAGGGCGACGGCTCCGGGGCGCCCGGAAACGAAACCCCGGGCGGGGCCGCCCCTCGACGGGGCCGGCGACGGGAGGGGGGGCCGAGCGGGCGGCGGGGGCCAAGCCGGGTGGGAGGCAGCGCCGGCCGCTGCCCCGAGCTCGTTGTGAGTCGCAAACCTCGGGATTTGCCCCCGGTACGGGCAAAGCACCGCGCGGCTCGACCCCTCCGGCGGCACGAAACCCGCTCCGGGCCCGGTCTTGCCGCCGCACTGCCCCGGCCCTCCGCCACGGTAAGCCCCGGTGAGTCCCGCTGCTCCCTTCCCCCTGCTTCCCTGGGCCCCGACGGAACCCGCCGGGGGCCACGGCCCCACGAACGAGCATCGCGTCCTGCGCGGAAACAACGTTTTCGCGTCATTCTTTCCACCGAGGGTTCGTTTTCGGCGATGTCGCGCCCTCCCCCCGACAGCAAAAGCATCTCCCGATCGCCGGGTCAAACGCGCAACTACCGCGGATGCGATATCCGCACCGGGGAGAGACGCAGAGAAATAAACCGGGCGTCAAGCCCGGGGCAGGACCGGGGGCACCGGCTCGACGGCGGGGGGCTGCCGTGTTGCCCGGCCCGCGAGGTCGGTCCCGCTCCCGGAGACGTCTCGGCCCCCGCACACCGGCGGGACCCCCGCCTCGGTTCCTCGTTGTTTGGTTTTTAAGCCCCCGTCGACTGGAGAGAACTGGGACGGCCTCGCCCCAGGACGGGACCCGCTGCCCTGAACCCGGTTCTGCCGCCCCCCGTGAGACCCCCCGGCGCCCCGGGCACGCCAAGGGCGCGCGGCCCGGTTCTCCCTCCCCCGACAGTGCTGTCTCCGTTCGATAAGCTGAAGGGAAAAACATTTGGGAGAGGCGTTAACGGGAGTTTTTCCAGAGGAGGAAAAAGCCGGGTCGGAGCGGGGCGGGGTGCCGTACGGGGTGCCCACCGTCGGAGGGCAAACCGGCGGGTAGAAACTCACCGTTTCGTCCCTGCCCTCGTTGCGCGGCGAGCGGCGGGACCCCGGGGCAGGAGCCGCCTCTCCGCGGTGCGGGGCAGAGCTCCCGCCGGGGATGGGCAGGGGGGTGAGCCCGGGGCAGCCGCCTTCCCCCCTGGAGCGGACGGAGAGCCCCAGTTCAAACCCGACGGGACCCAAACGGACGCCGGGAGCGGGGCCGGAGCCGCCGGCGTGCGGGGGGCAGCGGGGTGGTCTCCGCTGTCGGCGACGAGGCAGGAGAGCGCGAGAGGAGCGTGGGGCGGATAGAATGGACCGGGATGGACCCCCCCGGTGCCGTCGGGCCGCCCGCCCTCCCCTGCAGCCAGCCCCGACTGCGGCCCCGACGGTGCCCCGGGGAGCGCGGAACGGGGGCATGGCCGGGACGTCTCCCACGGGCTGCCCCTCTCCCACCAGGGCTCCCAGAGCCGCCACCGGTGCCTCTGCGGGGGGACGCGGAGGTTTGCGTGCTCCTCCCCTCACCTGGGCTCCGCGGGAACGGACAGAGCTCCGCCGCCTTCTCCGAGCCGGCGCGGACCCGCTCCAGCAACATCGCGCCCTCCGCAGGTGCGTCGGGAGCGGTCTGAGATGCGCGGGAGGCTGCGGAGGAGTGGCGGAGCGGCGCGGAGGGGAGCGCAGGGAGCGGCGCGGGGGGTGGCCGCTGGCCGCCGCCCGGGGCGGAGCGGGGCCGGCGCGGGGGGGCGGGCTGGGGGCGGCACCGCGCCGTCGGGCCGGGCCGCAGCTGGGCCGCGGTTCGCCGCGGGGCTCTTTAGCATCACAAAAGCAGTGGCGGGGGGGTGGGGGGGGAGGGGGAAGGCACTGTCCCCCCACATCCCACGCGTGGCCGGGGCTGCAGCCGCTGCCCGGGGGCGTAAAAAGCGGCCCCGGGGCCCCCGCGAAGCTCCCGACGGCGGCACCGCGCCGCGGCCCGGGGTGGAGGGAGTCGCCGTCCGGGGGAGGCTCCCCCCGGGACAAGCCGCCCCCCGGCCGCCCCTGCGCCCGGATTTCGTTTGCCCCCGCGGCGCGGGTCTCCCCCGACGTCGCCCGCGAGGAGCTTCCCCCCGCTCGTCCCCCTCCACTAATTAGTTAATGAGCGCAGAGAGGTAACGGGGGAGGACTCGTATCTGACCCATGGAAATCAGTGCCCTGCGGCTGGAGAAGGTTAATTGCACTAATTGAGGACGGGGCAGGACGCGGACGCGTGTGTGTGTTTGTGTATTTGTGTGTGCAAGCGGGTGCGTGTGGGGGGGTGCGCGGGATCACGCGTGTGCACATGAGGTGTAGGGGTGTGCACACGCAGGGCTGTGCTTGTAGTCGTGTGTGTGCATGTGTACGTGTGCACTTGTTTGTGTACAGTTTGTGTGTGTGCACGATTGTTTGTGCAAGCGGTGTGTGTGCCAGGAGTGAGTGTGCCAGGGGTGCGTGTGCCAGCCTGTGTATCCATGTGAGTGTGCAAGCAGGGGTGTGCAGGATTCTCTGTGTGTGCCTGCATCTGTCCCTGTGTGCTTGTGCTCTGTTCCGTGAGTCCTTGTGTGTCTGTGCGTGCAGAGGCGTTCGAGTGTGCACAGAGGGGTGTGAGCACACGTCTGTACACTTGTGCGTGTCTGTGTGCCAGGGTACACAGACAGCCCCGTGCGTGTGGGCACCGCCTGCCCCGGGCAGCCGGAGCTGATAATTGTGGTTGTTACTGTGAGCCCGTTAATCCACCGAATCCCTTTACCTCCTGCTCGCAGGGGATTACAAATTAATAAAAGCAGCTTAGGGGCGGGAGCCTCCGAACACACATATGTTCCTGCCGGACGGCAGCGCAGGGACTTTCACCCGCCTGTGGGGGCAGCCGGGGAGCGGGCCCAGTGCTGAGCCCCTGAGGGCCCCAGTGTCACAGCACCCGCAACCACCCCGCGCTGCTACTGAGCACCCCTGGGTGCCAGGCTGCCTTCCAGCCTGCTCCGGATCCTGCGTGGCGTGGGTGCCGACAGCTGGGTCAGGACTGTCCCCTCTGATGGTTCATCCGTCCAGGGGACAGGTCCCAGCCTGGGGGACAGCTCAGACCCGTGTGTTTGGAAAATAACGCAGGGGGATGTTTTGGGGACCAGGATCTGGGGCCCCCAACTAAAGATAAAGTACCCGGAAAAGTCAGGCTGGAATACAGCTGGGGTACGGGCAGAGCACTGGCAGAGCATCACCAGTACTGTGCTGGAGTAATCCTGGGTACTGCAGTGAGTCTGGCTGGGTACCACCAGCACTGGCTGCACTGGGGCACCTAGACCCTCCCCAGGGCCATGAACATCTTCAGGGGGTGGGGGGACAGGTGATGACCCACACGGACTCTTTTAAGCTGTTTTATAAGTGGATTTTTAGTCTGATCCTCTAAGGAAGAAGCAGTTTAAGCAAGCTGGTGTGCGGTGGCTGTTCCCCAGCGCACATGGCATGTGGCAGGGCTGTGGCAGTCGTGGCTGTGCAGGGCGGAAGGCGGTGGCCGATGTCTCGCTCGAGACCACCAACGACACGTGCCAGCCCTGCACAGCCTCGTGTTTTCAGCCCCACAAGCCACTCGGGCTGCAGCACCTTCTCGGCAGGTTTCCACAAAAGCCCCTTGGGATGATCCCTGCACACGCTCCCACCCTCCTGCTCAGGCTGTACTGGGCCTCAGACCCCACACCCATTTAAAACCAGGCAGCAGGTGCATTACCTCTGGGTGGTGAGGACAGGGCGCCACTACCCCTGCCCCAGCATGGACAGGCTCTGCCTTTGCCCTCAAGGCATGTAGGTGATGAGCCCATCCTTCAGGTTCCCCAGGGGAACATGGGTGTCTTCCAGGCAAGTTCACAGGCCAGCAAGGAAACCCTGGAGAAATGGGTTGTGGTGCCAAACTTCCAAGAACCTTATCTACAGGTTTAGAAATCTTACCGATTTCTAAAAACACCTTGGGAGTACTGGTGCAGGAAGACAATATTTTTAAGAAGTCACCTGCCCCACCTCCTCAGTGGCACTGTGGATGTCAGCGCAAGCTGCAGAGATTGCGAAGCAGCCAGGGGAGGCTGGCACCATCCTGGCCAAAGAGATCTTCAGGTGTAAGGGAATGGAAGATTTGTGTATGTCTGTATATATAATGTGCAACTAATTGGTCAGAAATCAACAATTTTGTCCATCACTCCTGCAAACATTCACTGCTATTTAAAAAAGTTACGGGATAACAGTGAAAGAAAGGGAGTAAAAGTTTACCTGTTCCTGGTACTTTCCAAAATTAAGTACCTACATAAAAGGACCAATATGGTTTCAAATGGACATGTATACAAGCTATCCTTGCAATACAGTTTAGCTAAAAAGGACTTGAAAATACAGGTAAAAAAGCCAAAATGTACCACTTTGACCAAACGTTTGCGATTTATTTTAAACAAGCACATTAGTTTACAATTTAGTACAAAACGGTCACTTTTCCTTCCTGGAGAGGTATGAAACTAAGTAAAAAAAACCAAACAAACCAAACCAGAATAGACTTGAAAGAGTCAAGTTATTGAATTAAAATAAATAACACATTTAAATTACTGAACCGTTATATTCATTATTTTCTACACTTCATATGCAACGCGCAGACCCAGACAATACACCTCGGACCTTCAGTTAAGATGGTACCTCCCATCCGGTCTGCACCAGAATAGCAAGACAGATACACTGCTGGAAATTAAAAATCAAGGGTTCTCAGGAATAACTTCATTAGGTTTCTTTAGCACTTGCAGCTTTCCTTTCTCTCCTGGCACATTCCACAGTACTTTTATTTTCTACGCAGGTGTGATATTTCCTCTTCAAAAACACCTGAAGAGCAAAGAAGGCTCCATGAATTACAAAGGGCCACAATATCCTTCTTGGGAATGACTGCCCGCAGTATGCTATGATCCACAGACGAAAGCAGCATTGCAGAAAGTGCTGTGGCACAACACAATATACGAACAGAACCTTCAGGATGGAGGAGATGGTGGTTTGAGACGGTTTTCAAAAAGGAAGCACCTTCTTGTAACTCACCCACCGATAACGCACCAAGGCAAAGCAGCATCTCAGATTCCCCAACGGACATAACGTATCTTTACAGTCAGAGTACATAAAAGGATGTCATTTGTCATGATAGAAAACAAGAATAAGTAAATCAAGACTGACACAACTGAGTTCAAAGTCAAGAAAACTTTTCCAGATGAGGTCACTCAGGCATTGAAGTGAAAGCCTTGGCCAGTTAACTGACAACAGGAGTTAGAGCATCAACGCAGATAACCAACATCCTAATTTCTCGCTTTTACACTCTTCAGAAAAACAAAGCAAAACACAACACTGGAGGTTTCCAGTTCATTGTCATGTTTCCAGCAGAGTCACAGCAACATGAAAATTAATAATGTGTAGCAAAAAATCCCCACCTTATTCCAAACCCGTATCTGCTGCTGTTTTACTGGCAAAATCATCCCTACAAACCTTCAAATCCTTGTGTTTTCATATGCAGATGAAAAGCAGCAGAATGAGTCAAAGCTGACAAACTCGGGTCTATATATTTGCTAGAGTTCTAAACAGCAGCAGTAATGACTGATTTTCAACTTGAAAACCTGCAATACTGACAGCAGGAAATTCAACAGTCCCACAGCAGCTGGCCAGATTTTCCAGCTCCAATACTTGCTATGCTGCGGTTTTGTGTTTTTTTTTGGCGTTTGGGTGTTTTTTTTTTTATTTTAGAAGCTAAATGTCCTTGCTTGTTGGTCAATATCCACATCTCCCCAGATTCAGTCATTTAAAAGTTGCCCAATTTTCAACACTAAATTTGGGAAATTCTGGCTTTCCTCTTAACTAACCTTCTCCCAGGACACCTCACTGGATTCCAGCACAAAGCACGCGGCACTGACAAGCCAGCCTGGACCACCTTCCACCACTGGTTCTCTATCATTCTAGTTACTCTACTTAAAGTAACAATAGTTACTTTAATATTATTCTAACATTAAAGGCCAGGTGCTATAATTATAGGCAGTCTTACAAATTCTAAAAGAGATGAGACTCCTGATTGCTCCTTGTGCCAGAGCTCTTGAACAGCGAGGGTCCTTTAAAAGGAGAGACTGACTTAAATGTCACAGACTTAATGTTAAAATGAGAGATAATGTGCCTCTGTGCATCAGACTAACAGTGTCGTGAACAGAGATTTTTCCTCTGACACATTTACAACAACCACAGAAGGTTATTGCTTTATGCGTATGTTGTCTTGATAAACTTAAGGAACAAGGGGCAGTAAATATTTGAAGCTCAATTTTCTTCCTCCGACAGGAAGCTGCAGAAACTCGTGCCAGAAATGTTCGGTTTTGTGAACAAACAAGATTTGATTACATTAAGTTTTTGTGCTTTCAGACCACTCTTGTTGCTAGGTTTTAACTTTTTACGCCAGAGCAGGACACTCTAACAGTACAAATGCAATAAATTGGCCAGGGACTACTTATTCCTTCTCGCATAACTGAAGAGCTAGCGAACATTCAATTAAATTAAAAGTTGCAAATGTAGAATTGAAAGGAAAAGCCTTTTTATATAACATAATTAATCTGTAGAACTCACTGCCACAAGAAAACATTGAGGCCAAAACCTATTAGGATTAACTAAAGATTAGGTAATGGATAACTAGAACATGCTCAATTACATTGGATAGGATTATAAACTTCACTATCCAGGACGTGAATTATCCTCCACTGCTAGGATCAGAAAGGAACTCCTACTCTCACGGTTTCTTCTAATTGCTGCCAGCCAGGACCCCAGACAGATCCATAAAGGCAAGTGCCATATTCCCAATTGCTACCACATCCCAGAACAGAGGAGCTCTCGGACTTAACCATTAGTTAAATCCTTCTTGACCCAAACAGAGGAACACTCCAGCAGAAGGGCAGGAGAAACGGGCTGTACTTCCAAGTACAGGACAACTTTACAGCTAGCAGGTGATAACTCTCTGTGAGCTCAGAACTGGAAATACCCAGTGAAGTGTTCATGCCACCTCACAGGAAGAAAAATTACTATATTGTAACAAAGTTATCCAATATCACAAGAAACCTAGTGTTTCCAGATGTGTACGTTTGTTCTGGCACGCTGATGCAAATCTCACTGTCCTTCACTACAGACAGTGTTCCTCTTTACAGGAGTGCATCAGAACTGGCTCACATCTGCATGACAGTAATTACCCAGCTACTTCTCTGGTTTATGAATGAGTGAGATGAGTGATCTAATGCTCCATTAACACACCCACTAGAGGAGCAAATAAAACACTGGGTCTGAGTCTGCCCTTGCTTCCATCTAAACACCATTAAAATGCATGACAGCATTAGCAATCTGAATCAGGCTGCTTATCGAGGTACAAACTGCCCCAAAACTCTCATCCTAGCAGAGACATACACATCCTTGGCTGGAATGCATGGGAGAACGGAAGGCTTATTTGAACATGTAATGCTTTCTACTTTAAATATGCAGTGTAAATAATTGAGAAAGTCACATAGACTTAGAATTGATTTAATTGGAATAGAATTCTTATTTCCTGAAAAAAAAAAAAAAATCAGAATTCTCGCTTCTCCAAATGAAGCAGCCAAGGTAACAGCATAACTGTTCGGTACTCTGGTGGGCAAAATCAGCTCTGGATAAGGTAAAAAAGCCTGTCCTGAAGTACACAAAACAATATCCAATTTCCTTCTAAAACCAGGCACAGTTGATTGCATAATGTCATGTTTACTCTGAAAATGAGTAAAGGGTCTGGGCGGTAAGTCATGGAAAAACCTTAACGGAAAAACGCAGTGCTTGCTTCCGGGGACGCCTGACGACAGCACTAGGTGCCGCAGTTAAAGACGAGGGTTCTTACAGCGAGCTCCACATGTTAAGCTAGAACACTCAGGAAATGACTTGGGAAGGATGGGCTTTTAAACAAGGAATGCTGTATATAAAATCCCTGATCATAAATATTAAAGCTGTATCTGGTACTGAACAGCCACATACAACGAAAACTTTGCTTCCAGATTTAAACTTCTATACGGACGAACGGTGATACTTCACTTTCCACCGTTTGGACCTCATTCGGAAAAAGAAGTACATGACCATTAAAAACAAGGATGAAGCTACATACAGTATGACACACAGACTCATGTCTATGTTTGAAAACCCAATCCCTAAGAAAGACACGGACGGCTTCGTCTCTTTAAGGTCAGCGGATTCAACCGCGCTTTTACCGCTATCTTTGACAGGTCCAAGGTTTGCTATTAGCTTATCTAACACCTTAGATTCAGAATCTAGTGTGTTTTCTTTATCCTGGATCTTATTTTCTCTGTTTCCACTTGGATTCTTCAGTAGGCTTTTGTCTTTCACCTCCCTTGTATCTCCCTGTTCAGGTTCACTGAAGTCAGTCTGGCTTTCGGTGTATTTATACAGAATATTTTCACTGTTATAGTGATACTTCATGAACTGTAGAACCTGGGCTTCGTTCCAGCTGTGTAATCCTTTGATTTCTTCATGACATGCAGGACAAATGTCTGGAGTTGGCCACTGAACTTTGGGAAATTTTGGATCTTCAGTCAAATCACCTAATTGGGAGGAGGGAAAAAAAGAATAAATCGTAAATGAATGAACTAGGAAAGCTGGACCATTGGACATTTCACCAGAAGCTGCAGAGAGCATTTTCCACTCATAAATAGTGAGGTTGGCAAAAAAAAGCCCACAGCACAATAATGTTTGTATTAAACTGAAGACAATCATAACAAATTTGGAAATTCATTAGTTTCCTTATAGATGCATCAATTATGTTCTGCAGTATTGCTTCACGTTTCAAAAGACAAACACTAAATCATAGTTATTTTCCTTTTCTCTCAACAAAAGCTGTGGCACTCGAATTCTAACAAAAGAAGATACTACAAGTGCTATGTTTTTAGAAGGCACGAAAACATCATCACCCTCTGGGCCTTTCATGGGTTAACTTGAATTATGGTTCAAAACAAACTGCTCTTTTGCACTCAATGCTCCCTAATCCTGAAGCCTGGTTTGCAGCAAGCAGTTTCAAGGCCAAAGACTTGCAGATATTTTCCTGTTTCTGGACTGTGAACCACTCCATCCTAAGCTCGATTTTTCACAGCTGGCATTATTACTACAACAAACTATTTTCAGTACTTTAAGAACCGTTTTCCGATTTAAGTTGTATTTTTCAGCATCTTCGCTTTTTAGCATTTAAAAATATCACGCTGCCTTGAACTAGATCCAATTTTAACATTTCAGTTGCTCACAGCTCTGACCACCTTTCAGTCTTGATGGCAAAGAGCTGAAGTCTGTAACCAGCGTTGCACTTTGCTCTGAAAAAATAACATTTTAAAAAGTGGATGCAGATAATTTTTAGAACAAAAATCTCTACCTGCTAAAAAAGCTAATTTATTTAGCTGATTAGCACACTAACGCTTCAAATATTTCAGAAACAGATTCTTATTTTATTATGATTTGTATCTTTTTTAAAGGTAGAAAACCTCTCCATGACTTTGAGCAAAACATTGCTTAGGGATTCAAAGGATGCTTAAAAATATTTGTCCCCTTGATATTTACAAGTAAGAGAGCAAGTTTGCATCTCAGATATCTTAAATAAAGGTCACTTAGTAATCAATTTGTTTCAGCAGAGAAAGTAGAAATAAAACATCTCATGGGAAGATCAGCAACAGAAAACTTACTGTACTTCATGTTTTCCTGCCAAAGAGAAGAACGCTATAAATTCTGTACATTCCAAAGCAACAGGAAAGAATGACACAGGGCAGAGCCATATACAACAATCTCAGGACCCACACTTGAAGGCTGTGCCAAGGCGTTTTCATTGACCAGTCAAACATCATTTCTCATTGACAGCTATATATAGTACCAGAAATAGAGAGACAGCTTTTAAGGATTAAAATAAGTCACTGTCTCAAAGAGAAATTTTAGCAAACTTAAAAAGCATCATTTAACATCATTATTTATTCCAGTGTGTTTATACTTCTTACTAAAAGGGTATTTTAGCTGGCTGTTGCATCATCTAAATCAATATCCATGGGAGTTTTCCAATAACTTAATGTTCTAAATAAGTAGACTGCTCCACTACTTAGCAACTGCAAGTCAACAGGACTACCTTCTTCTGTGTTCCACCTGGCAATGGTAACAAACATTAGAGGATGTTCTTATTTAATACCTCATAATTTACTTTTTTCTCCCTGGAGAAAGGAGATAAACTGTTTATACTCACAACAGTATTTAATACTTCGTACATCTTAGGAATTCAGCATAACTACAATATAAACACAATGTAGCATATTTAAATTGTAACTAATGCTACATTACACAGATCCATAACAGCAGACAGGGATTAAGCACAAAGAGAAACCAATTTTCTTTAGTGCTTTAGTCACTTGATATCCCCATAACAGAATGGATTAAATACAACCCGTATTTTAACGGTACTTTTAGTCGAACTGAAAACATAGCAGCGTAGTGGGGGAACAGATTTTCTTCATACAGTAATTTTATTTTATTCAGTCGCTGATCTGCTAATAGTTTAAGGCCCTTTTATCCTGAGAAAGTTTTCTGTTCAATTATCATCATTTTCTATCTCTCCAGAACAAAACAAAGACAGGTTTTAACATCTCTTCAAACTGTTACAGAAAGAAATTTAATTATATGTTATCCACCGACAAGGAGCTGAACTGTACTGCTCCTTTTTGAAAACACTTTTGATTTGTACTCCAGAAAGACCCTCTCATCAAGCAACAGGTGAAACCTCAGGAGCAGCAGTATCTCTGAGAAATATGACTTTTTTTCATTATATACCATAAAAGATAACTATGTTACTGGAGGACAGTGTATGTTTCTCACTCATACAAAGGTCAGCGTGCTGGTCTTTAGAGTCGTAGTTACTGGGACGCTCTAGGTTTGGCTCTATCCGTTGGTACACCAACGTAAAGGTGGCATTAGCCTTTTGAAGTCAGTATTTAATAAAGGAATATCAAGCTGGAACAACAGTTCCTGTTTCAAACTCATTACAGAGCCTAATTTGCATATCTTTGTTCAAACACAAACCACGTTGTATAAAATGCCACAGCCTTGTCTTCCAGACACAGCTGCATCTGACGGGTTTTCCATACCTGCAAGCCTGTTGTTCACTACGTTGTGTTTCTCCCAGAGCCAGAGAACAGCCTTGTCCAAGGTTTTAACAGAATCCATGGACTCTTTAGCCATTTCTTCAAAATGCTGAGCGCAAGCCTTGCATCCAAAAAAGTGGTGGATGTATCTCCGCATGATCTGAAGGACTATTTGAGGACTGTCTTCAAGACCTAGGAAGACAGATGATAGATGCATTCAGCACCATCTGGACAAACACAGCTTCAATGTATGAGCTTTAACGTACATACGAGTGAACCGTGGGAAAAAGAAAGGAAAAGTTGCTGCCTTCTTGTTCCATGTAAATTTACACCTTCACTTTAGATATAAGAAACGAGCTCCTTCTATAAATTAAAGATCTCCATAGCACACGTGCCATCACACAGAATCTACACCTCAGTAATTCACAAAGACATTAGCAGCATTAAAAGCTTCACACAGTTTTTAGGAGAAATACCCCTCCCCAACAAAATACATATTTAATATTGTCACTAAGTAGTTGAGACATTTTTTTAATCATTGCCAAAGAATTTGGTTTCTAATGTAGAGTTTAAAGCGATCTCAAAACAGCACGTTTCAAAACATCCTGTTTTGAAAGGCTGTCTGGGACACCAGAGACAACTACAAGGGAATTAGTTCAAACACACAAAGGTTCAAAAAAAATGCTAGGTGAGCAATAATGTTATTAAAAATGCAAAGCAGCTATTTATACCAACACACACTAGCACATTTAATCTATAAAATTGTGTTCAAAGTTACCCTGAACATCAAAACAAGAGTTAAAGGTCAAGTGTTCTTTACAGTGAAATTTCCCCTTTCAGAGATTATCTTACAATTTGAGGGGGGAAATAAACTCAGCTAAATGAAAATCAGACTTTTTTTTTCCAGAAGCCCATTATGAGAGTACATTTTGAAATTGTTAAAACATGCAAAGTCCACGCTGTCCGTTTTTCCACGCAGTTCTTCTGGAAGCACAGACTCTTTCCAGCATCTTGTCCAATAACTAAATAAGTATTTGTTACTCATTCGCCATTACATTTAGGCTCAAGCTCTAAGATATGCTGGCCTTGCTACTGAAAAATCAAGAGTCAAAAACCCTCTGATCAGTATTTCACAAGGTGTCTGTGGTATCTGTTTGTTACTCCGTTAACTCTGAGGTATTACAGAATTCCACAATCTCATGACAGTTATTAATGCCACAGCTTTTTTGTCAGGCACTGAACACATACACATAGTAGCTACTTAGCAACGTTTGAACTTTCAAGAGTAACTCAGGAATTCCTCCTAAAATAAATACAAACACATTATTATCTCTATAACATTCACACTTTTACGTTAAAGATAATGAAAAAAAAAAATCATTATTTTATTCAGAAGTAAGGAAAGGTCTTTACAAATTGAGAACTTTGTCCTGGGCCTTTATTGTGACAGCAGGTGGTCCCTACATCTGTAAGTGGCTTGAATACCTGATATAATTCATTAAAATCCTAATGGTTTCGTCTCTGTCTCACAGATTTTCTGATTCATGCTTAATTGACCTAGTAAATTATGCCAAAATGTACTTACAAACGTACTATATGTTACCACAAACACACACTTGTCAAGGAAAACACACTTTATGATGCAGATTGATCAAATTACTGACTCCTGCAGTTGAACACCTCTACCACGAGTAATTTACAACGGTTCTGTAGTGAAGGGTTACGGTGCTTTGCTCACTGTCCTCTTCTGGTAGTGAATAACAAACACTTTGGTAGCACGTATGCTGTCTGTATGTGCACTGTTTCTTGGAAAAAAAAAACTCAACAAAACCTATTCAAAACCATCAGAGTACTTACCCGTTATAAGAAATGCATGAAGATTGTCATGAACACCTTGATTTAAACCAACAACATTATATTCCTAAACATGGCAGAAAAAACACTCTTTAAAGTCAAAGAGAAATCATAAAACCCAAACAATCTCTACTCAGACATTCAGTATCTGTGATTGAATAGACATGTATAAATAAAAGCTACGAGATTAAAGCAGATTAAATTACAGTATTAAAAGAAAGGCTGAAAAATAATTTTGGAAAGTTGAAATGAATTTCAGATAAAACAATTTTACCATATAGACTAAAATATGTATTTAGAAATAAAAACACAACAGAAGTAACTACTAGCAAACAATCTCTTTATGGAGGAAGAGAGATTCATACACAAATCTGATTATATGTGTTGTCCTGTGTAATGCTACACTGCCGAAAATTCATTTTTGTGGGGAGGTCTTTCAAATTCAGCAACAGATTAAACAGAACTCAGATAATTTTTTTAAAAAATCCACAAGCCTGTCTTATTCATACCAATAGATTCTACCACTTAAACCCACATTTGATACAATTAAGCATGCTCAGGACTAGATTTCCACACTGATTTTGCACACCCTCTGATGTGAGCAGTTCTGCTCAGAGTTCCTTTGGATCCCCTTCTGCTGATGGCACTGCAGGTTCAGATTACACCGTGGACACGAAAACGTGTCGAATATAAACCAATAAAAACATTACATCAAGAAAGCCATAGCGAGCTCACAATGACTACCAGACTCTGCAAGAAGAGGAAACTACCAAGAAAAATACAGCTGCTTTAAAAAGAAAACAAACAATTGCAAAATGGCTCATTTTGTTTGTTTTTCTTTTATCAGCCCAGAGATGAATCTTCTGTTAACATCTGCCATGTATCATCGTGTAATCCTCCTTTTCTCTTTCCTCCCAAACTACTGCAATTCAGGGTAACCCTAATCTTTAAAGTGGACAAGAACCATAAAACCCTACCTGTGGGGGGAAGGATTAGGGAGTACATCATGCTTTTTAGTAGATGGGATTTAAACAAGCAATAAGGAGAGGAAAACCTCCCAAGACATAATCCGACAGTCTCAGACTGACCCAATTCTTTCGCCATAAGAAGTGATCATCACATATCTGTCCCGATTTAAATCGATGGCTAAGTGTGCCAAAGAGTTTTCAGGTTCTGCAATGTATTTTTAACTTCAGACTGACTAGAGCTCATGCTTCAAACATGAGAGTAATTTAAGATGCAATTTTGAACAGTTAAATGCTAAGAATATTCTTACTTTTAATTAGAACACTCCTGGCAATTGGAACAAAAGGGGAAATTTAACTTATGCATGATCCTGTTGAACAGCTAATATATCATCCAGTATAAAAAAAAGCCCCAAACTCACCAGGCAGAGCACAGAACTAAATTAAAGGGATTCAGCCTACCGTCCCACAAGTAACAAACAAAACAAGAGAAAACAAAGAGAGAGAAAAAAATCAACAACAGGATGATTAGCTATCAAAAAAAAAATCCCTATTCTGCAGGAGATTCAATATCAAGAATTGAGATGTTTTCACTGATTGCAAGTAATGCTGGATAAACATTAGGTATCTATAATTTGAAATAAAATATTATTTTTTAAAAAAACATAGAATCAGCAGCTGACAAATTGCAAATTTCTGAGTGTTATGATCTAGTAACAATCTAGCATTCTTATATTCCCTGGAAAAGACATTAAAAAAGGCTTTAAGTGTAAACTAAATAGAACGATAACCAAAGCACTGTCCTGGCAAGAAAAATACCATATGAAGGCCAGTATTTTAGCATTAGTAATTCTATTTCCATTGTGTGAGGAAAATAGATTATATATCCAGCACATTTCTTAAATAGGAATCATCAGCATATTAACAATATTATCACAATATTAACGCTTCTTCACAAGATGCTGCAAGTCTAAAAATTAAGCAATTTTACAGAGTGCTGGCAAAGTAGCATATCACTGCGCAGATTAATGGACACTAGGTACATTCAGCTGAAAAAACCCCAGTCAGAACGTTCAGTATTTAAGAAATAAAATTACAGGATTGGCTAATGGTTGCACAGCTTTTATAGCTACTAAACTGTACGGTTAAATCTCACTCTTCTCAAATTAAATTAACAAGGCAGCCTCAGGTAACCTGCACAATCTTCCTCCCTCTTCACGTAGTTCAGAATTTCTTTCTTTGAAATTATCTCCTTTTTCTGCTTTGTGGCTCACATCTTCAGGGCTGCACACTTGATGTACCACATTTCTAAGCGAGGACAAACCGACAGGCTTTCTTTCAAAGCCTTCCTGCTGCAGGAAAGCGATGCTCTGACCTCTGCTGGTACAAACCTGAAAGCTGAACCTCGAAAGCCACTGTCCTCCACCGCTGTATCGTGCATTTACACACAAAAAAATTCGCTTTAATCTGTTATTTTTTCTATTACACAGAACTGCTGCATGTATTTCTCTTGTCCTTCAAGTGTCTCAGGTAACTGCTGCTTACCTGTATTTATCAAAGCTTTGGGTCGCAGCGCAGCTTGAACCGTTAGGGTGTGAAACAGCTTCCAAAGGGAACAGGAATAACCCCTCAGCTCTGGTCGGCTGCCCTGGCATCCGACCCACTGAACTTTCTTAGGGAGAAATATCCCAGAAATCTGAAAAAAATATTATTTAAGATATAAGCAGTTCTGGCACCTAAGTTCACCACTGATGATAACAGCAATCACAGTTGATCCTACCTTGAAGTTGAGGTGATCCAAGGATAAAGAACAGTAAACTTGCTGCTAATGAATGCTTAAGGGAAACAAGTTTTAAACTTACAACAACCCTTAAGTCTGAGATACTCTGACACACAACTACAAAACCCATCCTGCTTGCAAACATGTTACATGACTTACAACATACAGTCCCTGATGTCGAACCTACTAAAATGCATATCACAAATGTCTAATTAGTCAGACAGAATTCATTAAGTAGCTTAACTCATAAAGGCTTTTTTAACCACAGTATGAACACAACACACACAAATACTACTGTGACAGAGCTACAGTTTCCCCTGGGCACATAAAATTCCATATTACTCAGCAAGATCCACATGACTTACAGTGGTAAAGCCTTAACAGGCCAAGCTGTAGAATTCATTATTATTTCTTCTTAAAACAAAACCACTACTTATTCATTATATCTAAAATCCAGTGCAAGATTTTGGTTTCTGAGACTTAGCTCTCTGCTTCCTAGAATACACAGGTTTCCGAATTTCAATTCCATTTCACAGGAAGAAAGACTCACATCAACTTCTGTACAAAGCCAGGCCTATGACAGGGTTTTGCATTACCAAATGAGATGGGATTCCTAGCAAGTCCTTTACTGGGCCAAGAAATTAAAGAGTATTTGGGGAAACTCTTCAAGAATAACGCCCATTTCAGTGAGTAAATTTCCCATCACTTAAACTCTGACCTTCGAGAGAATCTTGCTGACAGCAGGCATGGCAAGCAAAGGCAACTCAAAAACATCTGCTGGGAATCTTGCATCATTGGAAGTGGACATTAGGGAACACGTGTATGTCGGTGATTGGTTGCTCATTATAAAACTGAGACAGGATTGTGTATTTCAATTCTCTCACTTCAATTCCTCCATGTGGATTTTTTTTTTCCTGGTAATGATTTCACTTTATTTTCATTTTAACCTTCTTATAACTCCATTACAACTGAGGGACATTCAGTAAGTGATGTCTTGGATTTAGAGAGAATCTTATCCTTTACTAATGCTGTATTTTCTGCTGGAAACTAGTAACAGCTTACCCGCATTTTGTTGTTGACCAGATCTAGGATAGCATCATAAGGGATTTTGTCTAATGGAAGGCTCACCAGCCACTCTTGCAAGGTCTCTAACAACTTTACCACAGGCTGACGGCCAGGAAAAAGCTGAGGGGAAAAAAGAGAAAAAAAGAATAAAATGCCCAAATTTTAAAGCACAAATCTCATTAGCAGTAAGACACTTTTGTCTTTATCTAAATTGTGTTTTTCCTGTCTTTAAAACGCTTCACATTTTCTTTTGTTATGAGCAAATCAATTCCTTGTTCTGCTTTCAGTAAAAAGCCATCTCACACTAAATTTTGCTTACAAAATTTACCAAGTTGCACGCACAAAATGTTAACCAGTAAAACAACAGGCAGAAACACTACAGAACAACTTTTGACAGATTACGTATAATTTTGCATTAAGGTAATTCAGCTCAGTGTATAGCTCAGGAAGGAGTATAACACTCAAGTGAATCAGAGAGGCTGAAATCCTTCTTACTCTTAGAAGATTAATCACAAAAATTAGTTCTTATAAAATATTTGTTCACATTTCTGTAGAAGTAGATGATGCTTGTTATCCAGAAGAGCATTTTCCCTTTCATACGTGTAATAGTGATTTCCAAAGTGATTTGGAAATACTGACTTCCTTAACTTGCAACTTAAAGAAATCAGAGTCTGGCAGATGAGTGTGAGGAACTGCAAATCAGAGGTAATGCCATTATTTTACACTAGAAATGCTATTTTGCTTTAGTGATGGCTATAATTACTATAGAATTAAGTAGAGTGTGCATACCATCCTCTAAGTACCCTTCCAGAGGGAGCAGCATTTCAACAGATGGGGAAATAAAGTCCTTGTATCTGCTACATTAAACACATAAAGCAATTTATGAGAGAACACGCTCTACATACGCTAGTCATTCTGCAGCCGTTGTCCAACTCTTGATAATATCTCTAATTCATAGAACACTTACTTGATACTACGCAAATCTAACGGGCAGGAACTCCCTTTTGCCAATTGTCTGTATTTTATCTAACACAGGGACCCTGTGCTCTGTTTTGCTTCAAAGACAACTCTTGAATAGTCTGTAAAAAAATTAGCACACCTCTGAACTACTGACTGGGTACTATAATTCCATTTACACTTGGAGGAGCCCCAGAATATCATGCATTACTATCTAAAAGACAACAGTATCTCAGGTAGGTGTCAGTCTTATCGAGGATTCAAAAACATAACGGACTTCTGCACGGGTCACCAAAAGACCTAATTCTGACAACAATGAAAATTCCCCAAGCAGGGAACCAGAGACCTCTGTGACTTCGGATTTATCATCGCTATAAACGCTGTTACACAGGAGGACAGTGTAAAAGTTTTCTAATGGAAACACCTAAGAATCACGAACGAGAACTACGAGGAGAGCACTAACACGACCAGAGAATGCCAATAAGGGGGAGCAGCCCCCACTTGTACACGGGCAGTCTGGAGACCAGCATGCGACTAAAAGAGAGCATTCCCCGTTTATGCACTAATAGCTGGGGAAGCAAATGACATCAGCTGGCCAGGAGCCATCAGGAAGGACAGAGGATGTTTTAGGGATAATATGATGGAAAGATTACCACTACACTTTCTTAAAGAAATGAGGCCAGCTAGAGATTTCTGACCTCTGAAGGCCACGGGGGGGCAAGGAACTGTCTGTCTGATTTTCAGATAAATCCAGATATTTGGAAATAGTTCATATAGGCTGTCTTATTCCCTTACACAGATATTGATTCACTTTTTTAAAAATAAAATGAGGCGTTAGCTGCTCAGTACGTAAATTGGTCATTTCAGTAGGCTGACATAATTTTTTTTCAAGTTGTGTCACATTATATGCCATATTTCATATATGTATCCCTTCACTCAAATGTAATGTTTAAGCATCTTTATTAAATACTCAATTAAATTCAATACCTGAATTATATTCAAAATTTAGACAGAAGTCACTTATATCTCCAAATAGAACATAATTTGTCAAGTATGCACTAACGATATCCAAATATGAAGAATAAAAACCAAAGTTTTTTTTAATTCTACTCAGTTACAATGGCTACTTATCCTGAAAATCTGATAAATGGACTATATTTACAGTTTGTTCAATACGCTGCCAACTACTTAAGCTTTTTTTAATTTTGGGCCCTGTGAGATTAAATTAAAATGCATTTCAACCCTGTCAGTATGTCAGAACAGCACACAATAACTCAAAAATAACATTTAAAGAAACCCACAAAGCTATTTTTTAAGCTAGTGAGGAAGCATATATTTAAACATCCTGAAAGACATTTTGAGAGACTTATGTCACGTCATAAATTTTATGTTAGAGTCACTTCATTCTTACAAATAACCAAAGACTAGAAGCATATACCTTGGCAGAGACAGTAACAAAATCCTTGAAGGTCTTTAGCTCAGCTCCCTCAAGCGTCTTGTGCGTCGCCAGCTCTACCCTGAGCAGGTAATGCAATCCCGACTCAAGGTCAGCCATGTACAGCTTGGATCTGAAACACACATATATAACGTTATCAAGTGGCAGGTTTCTTTCGCTCATTTTCTCACCAGTCATGAAGGTAAAATTGATATATAGGAGGTGTCATTAAAACCTCAACATTTGCCACTCCACAGTGATTGCAGTATATCCTACACCGGTATGGGAAGACACAGCAGTTACTTCAGGTGCTCAGTATGGTGAATGTCAAGTTCAATGAGTTCCACTGAACTCTCTTGAAAGAGTAATTTAATGTCATTTTCTTCAGAGTTTAGATAAATGAAGCATAACCACACACAAGAATTTCTTTTCTATTTGACTCAACTTTTTGCGTCTCAGCCAGCTTTACCTTGTAATGAAAATTATAACCCTGACATTGCCAGCAAGGAAGCAGCTAGTGTAAAGAAATTACAGCTTCCCTTCAGGATTGACCACAAACAGAAAAATGAGATGCTATGAAAAAAGGGAGACTATGTTGAACAAAAGTAGATTATATATGTACAGCTGGAGTGCAAACAAGACTGAAAAAGGTCAATGTTGGAAAGGACTGAAACTAGAAATCCTCTCCCAAATGCTGTAGTTTTACTGTAGGTTCTTTGCATACAAGTTTAACAGTCAATTTTAATCACACCAGCTCTTAAGACAGAATTAGGAACCTTATGACAGGTAAAAGTAAAACAAATGAAAGATTTTAAGAGTTCTTCTCACAACTATCCTCATAACGACAAAAAAGACTTTACAAAGTATCAGGCAAAACACCCTGTCTTTCAATGCTTTCAGAGTACAAACTCTAGACAGTATGATCCAGAGCAATGTAACCAAACAAACATAAGTTCACATAGTTAACAGAGTTAAACACTTCTTGTAAGAGTTCAGCAGCACTATCATTTCTAAAAACACATAGAATCAAAAAAACAATCTTTCAAGAAACTGGCTGGCCCTACCTCTTAAACAGCATGCAGGAAATAACATACTAAAACATAGAATACTCTATATTCTTAACAACTCAAACTATGGACTTACTCTGAATTTACCTCCTTATTTAATAAGATACTTACTTTTAAATTTAAAAGAACAGCAAAACTCCGCTTCGAGTTTCTTAAATAGAGAGCCACCCATGTGAATGCATGAGGTTCCCCCAAAGAATCCTATTTAGAAGATACTTGGACTCGAGATTCACATCAACAAGATTTTGCCTTGTTGAAAAGCAGCTCGATTTAACTAAGCTGTTTTGATAACGGAATGCCTCATATAAAATATTTTATAATAGTCATTGAAAGAAGATGACACTAATAGCGTCCATGAAAGGAAAATAAGTATGAAAGGAAAGCACTTAGTCCTACATCTTTTCCATCTAAAGATGCTGAGGGATCATCTCTCTGCAAAGCCTTTGCATCCTTCTCTCAAAGAGGGAAAGAGGGCGAAGATAAACCTTACTGGATTTGGTATGATAAACATCTTTTACAGTGACTTTAGTATTTTCTATTACACTCACATTTGACAGTCACTTTTTAGTGAGCAATGCTTCACTGCTATACACACACAAAATTCTCGTTTTCTACAGAAATGTTATAGCTTGTTATTTTACTATTTATTTTTTCCAGGGACACTGATTACTTGCTAAAGTTTTCCAACAATCCAAATCAGTGATCTATATACTTCAGGTATTGGATAAGTCCTTGGTATTTTTAAGTCAATTAAGTATTTAACAGTACTTTTGGAGAAAAACATTAGCAGCGCAGATGCTTGTTAATTAATTAATTAAGAAGTTGTAACCTTGATGCTGGAATTGGACTAATTCACAAGTGTCACCTGAATATACTGAGAAACGGAGGAAGCTGAAGCGACAGCCGAAAGCTTTGCTCTCAGCTTTGATGCCATAATTTCTCCAGTGTTAAGCACGATGAATGCCTTTAATTTTACTAAGCAGAAGAACACGGATCATTCAGTAGTAACCAACCTATTCAACTCAAGGTGCATCACCTGGGATGGAATGAAGTACAATTTTGAACTGCACTAGGATTTTATAATAAATTACAGCACAGCTTCCCACACGGCAAGAAGAAACTGCAAGCCAATTTTAATAAGCAAGCATTGATCTGAAAATCGAAGGGACCACTTACTTATCAAACTCTTTCCACACCTTGATTTCTTGATTTTCTTTGTTTTCTTGAACAGGTAGCTGGAGTGGCAAAAGAAGTTTTTTTCTTACACCTGGCAGTGACTTTAAATATGAAGAAAAGAAAGACCGTAGAGGCTTCAAACTGCACATAAAGGGACAGAGTAAAGATTACTTTTAATCTCAGATTAAGTGCATGCCCAAAAGCAAATCAGCGTATTTATAAAATGAGATATTCACTTTGGTTTATGTTTTCCAGTCCGAGTGCAACACATTATGTTTTGATACCAAGTGAAATTAAACAGTGTTCAATTTAGGAATAGTAATAACAACCGTTTGGATTAGTGGTTTGAAATTCCATTCAAAATAAGAACACATCATGTTCATCAAAATGTCAGTTTGCCTTACACAGGCAGTATTCACGTGGAACAAGTATTTTCACTCAGAAGCATGTTTTCTAAGATGCTTCATTATTTTTTTTCCACTTTTATTCCAAAGTGTTTTCCTTTCAGAAGTATCACAGTACCAAGTTAAAGCTATAAATACGCAACAGTGGTAAGCAAAAGTAATATTAGGTCTCTTATTAAAATCACACGTAGTAATACTAAATGGTTCATTAAGAACCACCAGCTCATTGCTCTCAGGAGATCAAACTCCAAACAACCAACCTTGGCCTAGAGCTTTTATTTCCAGCTAGAAACACCGCTTCAAATCATCTACTTCACAAGCGAGTTTTGTCAGCAGTATAAATGTGTTACTGCAGCCAAAAGACACAATTATTTAGCCACCACACCATTTTGGCTAGTTTTCCCTACTAAATGATGAAGTCTAACTTCTACTGGAATACTCCACGTCTGTATATTACAAGCATTCCCAAAGAGTAAACTGTATAACAAGACTGGCAGATTAATTAATAATTGCTAGAGAGTATTGAAGACAGGCGATTTTCAAACACAAAGAAATGGAACACACAACTTCAGTCAGTACAAGGTGCTGATTACATGCCAGAACACATACTTTGTACGAAAGGAAGCTATGGAAACTGGTTTTGTAGCTTAAACAAACCTCCCCATATTCCTCAGACAGTTACTTACATGTTAATTAATCCATGGGATCCATTTGCATGTATCAGATAGCATGAAGGGACTGAGGTAACACCAAGTTTCTCAAGAAGAGGCTTATCAAAATTCAACGCTCTCTTTACAACGATGTTTTCATACTGGATCAAGTCTAAGATCACCTGGGTAACGAGAAGATGACATGAATTACACATTGTTCAAGGAATATCCAATCTTGTAGGAAAAAACATATAAACAGGTGAAGTGCATCATCTTTTAAGGGCATCATTAAGCTCTTCACCAACAAAGTACATCTATGAGTGTTCTGCAGACACTAGTCATTTCAGTTAAAGATTTACTCTTCTCTGGAAATTATTTTTTTTTTTCTTAGTCTATCCTGATCTTTCCTCTTTGAAGTCTAACATCTGAAGAAAACCTAAGAACGAATGACAAAATGTCCTCATAAACCTTAAAATAGCTCAGAGGATATTCTACAGGCATCAACAGTTTTATGTTTCATGTTATATATGTAAGAGTCTAAAGGTAAATTTTCAGGTAGCGAAGAAACATTGGTCCCACCGTTTTACGGCGTTCTGATGTCAAAGCCCATTACATGGAAAACAATTAGGGCTCTGCAGGAGTTCAGGCTTTGCCTGGCAAGCCCTGCCAAATCAAGCCGTGTCGTCTGTGGTGTCACAGCACCCAGCTGTCTGTTCAGCTCGTGTTGTTCACCAACGCCATAGCAGAGACTCCATACAGGGACAGGTGCCCATATCTCAAGAGTTCCACCTCACAGTCCAGCATCTCAGCTCAAACCAATCCTCATCAGCTGCTTAAACCTGCTGCTGGGCTTCTACACTAGAGTGGTTGGAAGAGGGTACAAATTTCTTTGCAAAGTGTAAAATTCAACCAAGGGCGGAGGAGGCAGAAGAGGGTGGGAACATCAGGAGGCCTCAAAGATTTGCCAGGAGTCAACTATCAAAATTCTTGACCAACTACAGGCAAAGCTGCACCTACAAATATGACGACGTGGTTACAAGTAATGAAAATTTGCTACGTAAAAAAAAAAAGCCTTAAATACTAATTTCTTTCCTTCTTAAATCCTTCAAGATCCCACTGCTAAAGGCATCCTCATTTGCCATTCTAGTGGCCACACTCCTCACACCCTTCCATTAGCCTCTGCTCTTATACTGCCATTTCAAATGTTCAATTCCTACCTACAAAACCATCCATGCTTCTGACACTTCACTTACATTTCTACTTGTCATGTGTTTGCTTTTACCGCTCTCTGCATCTTCTATGTCTTTCTCCTGTTGTTAGTTTCACAGTTTCCACTACACTTTTCCCTTTCAGGTGAATATTATCTGTGCTATGTTTTCCCTCACTTTCAAACTTGTAATTTAAGAGACCCTTCTTTCCATCAGTGATAAACGCATGGCGTTCCTTTCTTCAGCTGTTGTGACTTCTATCAGGTTTGTCTATACTGTTTCATATTGTAAACTTGAAAACAATGTTATTTTCTATTTCACTAAACCATTCTATAAAGCTAAAATACTACATAAAATTAACAAACATTTTTATTTCTGAAAGCAGACTCCACTTTCTATTAATCAGATGACACTCAGTCTTTCCCTATAACAGCAGGTAATAAAATTAAAGCGAGTGTGATAAAAAGCTGAAGAACTTGATAATCATCACATTTCTTCTTTTCAATAATGCCCACTTGTACCAACACAGCAGCTTCCAGAGAACAAATGTCTGGAAGCAGCCTGCTTCCCAAAGTGATTCCCACTTTTGGCAGCACACTCTCCTCCACTTATGCAACTGGGCCATCTCAGCATCAAATCTAATTAGAAACATTTCACAGACATTGGATGTTTCTACACAGATTATGCCTAGATAATTATGCAATTTATTTTCTTTACTTATCCTAGATCTTGGCAGGAAGAGAAAAGTAACAGTTGTCTAAGCTAACAGCAGGCTCATTAGGTGGTGAAATGATGCCAAATCAAATATTTTATTGAGGGGGTGGGGGAAGCAAAAAACCAGACTTCCACTTCCTCACAACTGTGAAAGTAATTTTATGCTATCCTGTCAATTTAGAATGTAATTTCCTAAAACCTATATGTGAAGGAAGAGAACTAGAGAATTTAGATTACTATAAACAGTTGAAATACCAGGGATGCCCAGAAGAATGAATATTATGAACAGTTCTCTAGCAGTAACAAAACTGTAACATAATCTGACAATTATTCTATGATTCTATGACAATTTAATCTGACAATTCTTTTGTTGCGATCTTCCAAATCTTCAAAGAAAAAAGAATTGCGCTAAAAATGAAATTAAAAAATTAATCTTTCACTAAAATGTGAATGGAAGAAGTTAACATGACATCAGTTCCTCTGTGTGACTAAATACAACAGCCCTATATAATCCTTTGACTTGGTGATATCTCAGATATGCATGACCTGCCCTTTATGACCCTTCAATTCAGTCCTATAATCAGAAATTTTATTGCTTGGCTAAATAACATAAAATTCAGCTGTGTCATGATGACATTCGTTCGTATTCACTATGTCATTCCGAAGTCACACATTACCTCTCGTCCAACATAGGAGTTATTACTTTCAAACACGATGGCAGTATAATGGTGGCTGTTCTTCTCAAAAAGAGAAGTAACATCACTGGACCTTTTAAGAAAAGAAAAGCTATTTAGCACAGACAGAACGCAAGACACCCACTGTTACTGATGGAATTCCCCTTTACAATCTTGTAGCAGAACTGATAATAAGAAAAAAGCTTACTTCACCTTTAACAGGACCTTCTACATTTTATTTAATTAACACAGTAAGAATAGACCAGCTGTATCTTAAACAAGGAACTTACGAGATTGGCTCCAACGGTGGGCACGCAGGCGGTCTCAGCTCTTGGGAATGGTTCTGTAAGAAGTCAATCATCATCTGACGAACTGTTTGCAGCTCTCGGTCTGCTCCTGCTGAGCACAGGTTACAAAAAAACCACACCACTTCAGAAAACTGGGAAAAAATTACTCACATGGAGGTTTTAATACATTCTCATGCTTTTCTGTGTCAGGTTTTTGTTTCAAATTAGGACTTAAAACCCAGGATACTATTTGGCTGAAGAACAGGGACTAAGCATGTAGGATTTCATTTGCATGTTGAGATGAGATCACATTAGAGCTGTCATCCCACCCCAAAATTAATAAAACCTCCAGACTTTTCCAAATATAACCATCTGCCTGCCTTACTGATTTTCTCTTCAAACAACGTTTCATTCTAAATCTGTGCTCATTTTCACAGCAGTTGGTGTGGGTAACTTCAGTAACTTTTTTGCAATAAGGATATTTATTCATCGTGCACCATTCTAACCAAACGGGCCAGATGCAGTTACAAAGCCACATAACAGCATGAGGAAGTAACTGAAGTGTGAGGATATTTTATTTGCTTTAAAAGAAATAAATTAAAAAGCAGAAACTCTCACAAATGCCAAAAAGTAACAGGTACCACTACGGTGTACTTCTACATGAAGAGTTAATGCTGCAGGTGGTCTCTCTTCTGACCTCTGGCCTTTTAAAAGTTAATCCACTGAAAAAGACAACATTACTGTTGTCCCCAGACAAACCAGCTCAAGCTGTGATCCCATCGGACACACGGGATAAGCCTGTTTTCAGTCGGTTGGCATCTGAATAGAGGTCCTCCCAGTGAGGTTCAGGATTTCAGGATGCCCGGAAAGTGGCTGACAGATCAAAAAGCACCAGGGTCAGGATTGAGCAAATTGGATCTCATGCTAACGAGGTGTGCGGTAGAAAAATGGAATTTAAAAAAAAATACCTAGAAATTTGTGACAATTAAGAAGTACAATTCAAAAAATGAGGAATGTGAGCCCTAAATTCTTAAACAAACGTTTTGCCTGTCTAAAATTCTGCCTGACATTCCATTTTCATACAGTACTTGTCATGTCACATATCTCAGAGAGCTGGTTAGTGTCCATCCCATCTCTGGCTGTCTAAACTAACTGACAGGCAAAGGGATTTTGCTTATTGTGCAACACGTTCCTGGCTGATAGGATAACTGCTTTGGGGATTTCTTACAGTAGGATGTTCTTACCTTTGTAATTTTCTCCAGTAGTAAACTGCTTTGTAAATGCTTTGAAGAACTATGTGGGAGAAAAAATAGTATTATTGCTTTGAAAATAACTCACTGCATAAGAGAAAAGCTCAGTTTAGAAACAAAAATGGCTTTCAAGAATTTTTACTTTTTCCAGCTCTAATTCCAAATCGTATTTATCTATTTGTTCAGAAAACAGTTTTCCCTCTCAGCCCATGAGTTCCAAAGATCTGCTTCTCAACTATACGAGGGTAGCTCACAGGTACCAGCTGATACTCTGATACACAATAAAGCCAACTTTTAGAGGAAAAAACCCACAATGCATAATTCAATACTGTATATTGATCCATTGCTGCAAACATTAACCCAAACATGAATTAACTGATTACCAAATCAGTGATACCAACTGTGTATATACTTAGAACACTATTCATATCTTCTCAACTCCCTCCAGTGGTTAAACAGGATATACAATGGAGCTTGACTATGTTCTGCTACAAAAATAAAATAGAAAAGATGCAGTGTCTAATGAAGATTGCATTCCAATTTGCACCCAAAACTTTAAAGATTAATAAAAAAAAAAAGTTTTTCTTTCTATCAGGGTAGAACATCACAAATTCTACAGTGAAATGTCTCCTGTTCCCTCTCCTGTCATAACGAATACAGTTTATTCAATCCTCTTCATCCATCCCATTCTGCTCACACTTACAGTTAATTAAGGTGATTATACAGATTGGCAAAGACAGGGAAGATAAAAATTGCACTCAGATCTGAAAATGAACAATGGTAGATACTTCTGGCAAACACGAGATCCCTTTTGAAAGCCAGTTTAAGCAAATTAAGAAATTAATCAGGAAAATAGTAAATGATCAGTTAAGGGAAAACTTTGGTCATGAAATCAGCTGATTTCATGATGCAATTTCAACGTATTGTCTTTACTTTCACCTACCGAAACCAAAACACCTATTAATAATCACGAACTTTTGAATTTGAAAAACATTCACACAAACTGTTTTTATCCAATGAATATACCACAACTAGGTGTCATATAAACGTAACAATACAGAACTTTCTAGAATGGGATCTTCTTTCAATAAGAATTTTTCAGATTCAGAAGTGAGGAATTACTGCTATAAACAACTGCATTAGCTATTGCATTCAGCAGGAAGAACTCCAATTAATCTTTCATCAACTCTGCAGTTTTCTCAGCAAAAGCAAAGCAAAAGTCCATCCAAAGAACCCCGAGTTACCTGTGACACTCTCCACAAGCACGTTTGTTACGGTTTTAGTCACTACAAAGCAGGCACCATCTACCTCAGGCAACACATTATGCCACTTACCCTGAAAGTTGGGTAATAGTGAATACCGTATTCTTTGCACGTCTCGTAGTTCTCCTCTTCCCCACAGTCCAGCACACCAACTTTAATTGCAGATTCCCAGTCTGAAAACAAAGATACCTTTCAATTTTCGGCAGACGCGATCACGGATCCCAGCTGATGGATTACTCTGCTTCCCATGGAAATCAACAACAGAAGTCCAATAGATTCCAGTGGCACAAAAATCAAGCCCTCGGTCGATTCTCGTTTGCTATTCATTTCTATCCTCAAGTGTAATACAATCTACTGATTTTTAAAACAACTAAAACCTCCTTGTTTTTCTTAGCTGCACACTATTTTCAATACACCTAAACAAGAAGATTTCCAACACACGCTGTAGCAGTTTCAGGGCCAAAGTCAGTTTATTGAATCCAAGAAGATGAAATAGGGGCCAAGCCAACACTTGCAAGATACCAGATTGTATTCCCTAGCTATCCCCATTAGCTAAGCTCATAAAATAAAGCATGCAGAATATATACAACTGAATAAAATTAATCCAGCAGCTCCTCATCCACATGGCTGTCAATTACAAAACCATAAATTTGATGCATCTTGTACTACCGCTGTTTGAACAAGGACACACTATTTATTGAACTCACCATTTTCTCAGAGAGCTCCAGAACTGCACACAACCCAAGGCTCACGGAATTGTCTACTGAAAGCTGTCTTTGTCTTTTAGTACTGCTCTGGAACACATTAGCTACACCTCAAAAAACATCTGAGTCTTAAGTCGAGTGCTAAATAGCTGAGTTTGAACATCACTGTAAGTTTCCTTTATAAATGTTTCATAGCAACAACCACAAGAGTTCAAGTATTTCTATAAATATGCTTATATAACTTCAATAAAAGCTTTCAACTTGTTTATAGCTTTTTCCTTCTCATTTTGCTAGAAACTTGTCTTTTGGAGCCATCCTCCACTGCAGCAATCACTTTAGGGAAGAAACACTCCAAGAGACTCCTTAGACAGTTACTTTTTAAAGCTAAGCTAAATCAAAACAGCTGTGGGCAGAATTTGAAGGTACACCACGATTCCCAAGCACCGATAAAATTTAAAAAGCACTAAAACTAAACTTGCTTTTATAGCAAAGAGCGTGAAAGCTTCATCAAGTTCAAGATCTGATCGACAGTTGCATACCTCGCCGCTTTTGAAATTAAGCTTGACCTTTACTTGTCTTTGGAGGAGGATGGGGCAGCTGATGGAGAATTTCAGTTGTGCTGAACATGTCAACAGCTGACCAGGCACCAGGAGTAACTACAAGCATGCTAGAGCAGATGGGTATGCATTCACAGGAGCACAAAAGATACAACAGTCCATTTCATCAAATAAAACGCAAAATAAAAAGGAAAGTTTGGCTTCTGGGTATCTATCTCATTCAACTTTCACCACTCCTCCTCCTTTTTCCACCTGTCTTGATCCTCCTCCCTACGATGAATAGAAGCACTATGAACTGATGCAAATTGCCTACTCACAACAATGCCACCCCATCTCTAGCTCAACACTTGGGTTAAAGAGCACCAGCTGGGATGTGTGCTGCTCAGCATTTCCTTCTGCTTAAAAAGAAGCTTCTCCTTTCCAGAGGATGTGAAAGTCGCCAGAGTGCACGGCCCAGGCTGTGCAAGTTTACAGCAGCGCTGTAGCCCAGACTGTTTTTTTTTTTAAATGCTGATGAATTTTAAATTAGCATTAGTATTTTTGAAATACTGACGCACAAACTATATATAAAGGGTAGATAAGCGGTATCATATCGACCAACACTATTTCTGTTTACGCTAAACAAGTTCCAATGAAGGACACGAATGTACTGGACAAACTGGAAATCCATCAGGTTGGTCAAACCTCCTGCTTAAATGCTACAGAACACCAACACAGCAGACACAGTGCATCATGAGGAACATACTTTCTTTGCACAAACCTTGTGTATTCCCTGCAGCAAGCAGATGCAATGCCATGTGTTATTTTTCTATTACCAAGTTTCAGTCAGGGAGATAAAGATGCATCCCAAGGAACCTCTCCCTGCGTCCTACTCGAGTCCTGTAGTTTAACACACACCTGAACGATGACAAGGTTTCTGCAGTTTACCACCAGGTGTGGTTCAAGAACAATTTCTAGAAGGAAATCATTATTGCTAAATTTGGAACGACAGGAGAAAAAAAAAATTACTTCCGCATATAATTCAAAGGCTGTCATATATGGGATTTCCAAGGGTTTGTTACTTCTACACAGAAAATTACTACTCATAATTGCAGCCCACAGGCATTCTGGTGGACAGATTCAATCATCTTTTAAGACAGAAAAAGTACAATTAACTATAATGGCCACTTTGGCCACTACTGCAATAAAACTAAATGTGTGATTAGGAATGCAGCAGCAATGACTCTAAGCTTCAAGCCCGTTCGGAGAGGAGAGGGAGAAACATAAATTACACAAAAGCACGCACCGCTCCTGTTTTTCAGGAGGATTATGTTCTGCTATGAGCTTTGTAATGACAGTATTGCCAGGATTTTACAAATGAGAAATGAAATTAAAATTAAGCATATTAGCACAGGCCTTTTATGGACAAAGTAGTTGCACCAATTTAACTGGACTATACCAATTTGCAAACACGACCACACTCATCTAGGAGTTCTCTAACATAGATGAGTCTGGCTCCTTGAAGAGAGCTATAATATTCTAGCAAATGAGTAAATATTTCTTAAAAATAAATATTGAGACAGCCTAAGGGGGGGAAAATGTTTCTGGAGGGTTTTTTTTTTTTGGATTAAGCTACCACCAAAAAGCGTGACAGTTCTCAGTCTCCTACTAAAATCTATTCATTCCAACTTTAAAATGGAAATATTTTGCTGACAAATAACACCAGAAACCAATTGCATTTGCTGGTAGTGCCAACATTCACAAACATAAAAATTCACTTTTTAAATGAAAGTCTTCATAACAACTCAATGGATTAAAGAGTAGAAAGGCCTTTAACTGGTTATAGCAATACAAATGCATAACATGATTTGCAGTTACCATGACTGCAGATGAAGGAAAAATATGTATATCTGAAGAGGTCATTACAAGTTACAAAAAATATTGCCTACAAAGGTATCATGCTGCTGTAGTAACATATAAAAACGTCTCTGTCTTATTTTGACAAAAGCTCTGGTCAGTTCAGGCTCTTCAGGATCTTCACTACAGTGAACACCTCCTTGCTTTCACTTTTCTTCAAAAAAGAAGAAAATCTAATACTATTTTGGTCACAAGCAAATCATATCAGAAGGTGAAAATGTTACGCAAATTTATGCAAAGAAAACAGAAAAAAGCTACTGCTTTAATAAACAACAACAAAAAACCCCATGCAAGTAAGGAGCATCTGAAATGCTCTGAATCCACTAGTGCTCTGTGTTTCTTGGTTTTTGAGTTTCTGCTCGTCCGCCAGCAATCCACAGCATGTGACGAGCTCATCAGGACCTATTTTTGGGCAGGCCTCCATTTCCGTCCATCTAAAACCACGTATGCCTTCTACTGCACCTGCATCTCGTGTTAATCATCAACACCTTCCACATCCAAGGCTGCCCAAGGAAAGCTGGAGAGAGAACGTGTTACAACTGCTGTCTCCATCCTGGAAGCATCTCTTGGGTCAAACACTAAACTAAGAGCAGTTGAAAAGCCTTTACCACCACTGTGTTACGCACACCATTCCCTGCACATCTGATCGCAGGTCCTCACCCCACCAGAGGTACGGAATTAACTACTACCCGAGGGGCCCCATTTGTCTCCTCACCTTGGATCTACAGAGTAAAGCACTTCAGCACCTGCCAAAAACCCCGAGCGGTGTCAGACACAGCACGGCACATCTCCCTCGTGGAGAGCTACCATTTCTTTTCAAGTCACTATGTGCTAAACCTGAAACTCCGCTTTGCTTGATTTTTGTATTATTTCCTTTATTATTTTGCCCTTTTCTCCCTTCTAGTCCATTCATGCTGTATCCAATTTGCAGGATACAAGTAAAATACACGCGTGGCCCCCGCAGCGCCGCAGTATTTATTTTCCATTTAGCTTCTAAACCAGACCGGTCTCTTTACAAAACCCTCAGAAGACAAAGATCTTGCCCCAAAGGGCTCGGACTCCAACCGCAGCTCCTGCGCCTCAGCACCGCAACACGTGCGCGCAAACCCGCAGCGGGACCCCCGCGAGCACGCGGGAGGCGGTGGCGGGTTTTCCCTGGATTCCTGCGAAACCTTTAAATTTGGAGACTTGCTACCGCCTTGCCGTGCCCTGCCCGCCGTTCCGGCGGCGCGGGAAGGGCCGTGCCCGCCACCAGCGGAGCGAGCCGAGGGGTGACCCTCGGGTGGCACAGGCGGCCCCGAAGCTCCCGGGTGGCACGGAGCCGAGGCCGCGCTGCCCCCACGCGTGCCCCCGGCCCCGCTGCAGCCGAGCGCCTCCCGGGCGAGCACGTGCGACAAGGGCCCCGATCCCCGCACCGGCACCGGGACCCCAGCGAGCCCGCGGGTCACGGGGCGCTGCGGAGGAGCGCCTCAGGCCCGCGGCAGCCGGGCCTCACGCCGGGCGGAGCTGCGCAGAGCCGGGCGGCGGCGGCGGGGACCGCCCCGCGGCTGCGGGGGCCCGGCCGGAGCCCGCCGCGGAGGGGGCGGCGGCGGCGCCTCACCTTTGACGTCCCCCGCCAGGGCGCGCCAGGTGGGCGCGAAGGCGATGCAGTGGCCGCAGGACGAGCTGTAGAACTGCACCACCCAGGCGGCCGAGGAGTTGAGCAGCGCCCGCCGCACCGAGCCGGCCGCCAGCACGGTCAGCGGGTCCTCCCCCGCCCGGTACAGCCGCGCCGCCGCCGCCGCCAGCAGCAGGGCCAGCAGCGCCAGCGGCCCGCCGCCGCCAGCCGCCGCCATGTTGGGACGCCAGCGGCGCGCGGCGAGGGGCGGGGCGGGGCCGCCCCTTAGCAACGCGCCGGCCCTGGCGACGCGGCCTAGTGCCCGGGCGGCCCCGCTGGGCCGGGCCGCCGCTGCGACCCGCACCCCCTCGCTTCCTGCCCGCTTCGGCTTCCCGAAGCTTTGGCGGCCGGAGGGGCGGGCCTGGCCCCGCTTTCCTCCTGAGGGAAGCGAGGGTCCCCCGTGCAAAGAGAGCGAGGCGGTGCCGCCCGCTGCCCCCAAGGCCGCGGACAGCGACATGGCGTGTTACCAACCCCTGGTGACAGGGACAGGCCACAAATAAACCCTTGGCAGCCGTGTTTAGAGCCGCGCCTCCCTGAGGGGCACCGTCTGAGAGAAAAAGTAAAAGTAAGGAGGTTGAAACGATAGAGACAGCTCGATGGCCGATTTTGTGCGGCAGTCTGCTGTAGAAACAGAAGTTTCAACTCCGTGAAGCTGCTCGCTGAGAAGAGATTAAAATAGCACAGCCTTTGGGCTGAGACTGCTTCATCCCCAAGGGCATCACTCGGCAGGAAAGAGCCGTGGCTGGTCAGAACTCAAAATGCGATAAAAGGCCGCACGGAGATCACTGCGAGCTCTGAAGAGGCTGTTAGAAGATGTTAGAAGCTCTGTCCTTCAGTGAGTTGTGCACTAGTAATGGATTTTAGCACCTTTCGTAGCTGTAGCCACAGCACCAGCGTCTCCTTTCATTTGTAAATCCAGGCTCAATAATTTTCGTTGCATTAACAGAAGCAGAAAACCAAGGCAGAAGACGTCCCCAGAGGACAACTTCAAAGAGGTTTAAAACTCAGGTAGTGAAAGGCTGAGGTCTGCGAAAAGATAATTCTTGCTTCTGTTCCTCACAAATGCTTCTTTTAATCCTTCAAGAACAATTAGGAAGCAAATGAGTCCAAATTCGTCCTTCAGGCTCACCAGTGTGAATCCAGAGGTTTATCATTGGTTTTGGCCAGTAATCCACAGATGGTACAAGGGTGGGAATCTCGTATACAGGAAAATCCTCTCCTCTGAGAGCTGAGTAATGGATTCTGCCACCTTGACCTTTTCTTTTCCTGGTCCTCTCTTCTTGACCATTAACATCTGAAGTGATTCAAGCACATCTTTTGCATCCGCACCCACAGCTATAAGTTATGCCGTTGCTTGCATCCCAGCCCAGCTGAGGGGTTTTCCGACTCTTTTTCCTGGGTGCTGTAAGCTGCAGAACCAGATGGTTACAATAGCAGAGTCCGGCCACTTGGAAGAATTGAAAAATCTTGTGGCACCTGCTAATTGGGATTTTAAAAATCTGCAGTGCCCAAGATATTGCAGAGTGCATTTTATTCAGAAGAATTGTAAAATGCATGAAGATGAAAGAGATGGACTACAGGAAAATTAAATGTAGGGTTTAACTGAGAAATAATCATTTTCTATGAAAGATAATGACTCCTCTTGAGGCTAGTATCAAGATTTATTGACCCGGGAGGTTAATATTGATCAAAACCAAGGCAAACAAAATGTGAGACCTTGAAGGAGAGTAATCTTGATATTGGAGTCTTGCCACTGACTGAACAGGTCAATATATCTGGGTGCCAGAATGTAAGGTTTTGAACGCAAAATAGTGGGGGATATTAAATGTGTCTGACATGTTCTGTGTACACTTCTTACTCTCATCAGCAGTAGTTACTTTATAGTTATGTCCTTCTGTGTATAGCATCTCACAAGGGTTCAGGCTTCCCTCACAAACCTAATTCCAAATAAAATGGTTATCTTCCTCCAGTGTAACATGTAGTATAACATAAGGCACCAGTCTGAAAGAAAATGAGTCCTTCAGCTATTCGTTCATGTAAGTGATATTTTTAATAGCTTTCATTCCAAACATGACAAGGATCCTGCTGCTGCTGCAAAACCACAGTGACAATAAACTGAAAAAGTGCAGTGCTTCAATATATAGATTTGTCATTGTATCTAACAATTTGTCCTAAGTCCAGGAGAAAAAAAAAAAGAGTTAAATTCTACTACAAACCAACAATAAGGAAACATAAATCTTAGAACAAATAACTTATCAGGATTAATTAATCAATGAGGATAAAAGGCAGAGACTTCAGAAAATGTACCACTAGGGACATGAGAATAGTTTCTAGGATAAGATCAACAGTTAATGAGCTTGGGGCAGAAGTTGCCTTTTTATTTCTGTTCCTGTGGCAGCTAGCAGGACAGGGCTTCTTAATGTCCCGGGGAGCTGTCTGCAGAACACTACGACCTCTTCCCTTCACTGATGAGAACAGCAGTGTATACAATATAATCTGCATCTTTAATTGATTTCAGCAAAGATAAATAGAAATGACATACCTAGGGTTTATTTTGTTTATTCAGAAAACAAACAATTCAGTGTGAACACACTTAAGCCATCAGTATTTAAAAACGGAAACGTAAAATGTATTTCTATTTTCCCCATCAAACCCAGATTGTAAATATTGTGATTTTTAAATGTAAGATTATACACAGTTTATATTTAATTGTTCTGCTTTTCATTTTATTTGAAAGACACCCTGAATAAATGGGATTTGAATAAATCAGATCTACTTAATTCTATTATTCAACAATGAACATTTTCTGAAATCCAGTAAGAAATATTTGCACAGTATTTATTCTAAAAAGCCCAACAAAGAATAATTTGTCATTGGTCTTCTTAATGTAAAAATAGCTGGGACCACAGCAGTATACATAGTCAAAAGTTACCATGCTCAGGGAATGCTTGTATTTCCTTGTTAAAAATCTTGATTTTTCCAATCTTGCCAATACAAAAGAAGAGGATTTTTTATTTCCTCTGCTTTGCCAATTAAGGTACATCCTCAGCATCCTACATGTGGACGTTGTAGGAATTCAAAGGGCATGTGTGAATGGCATGGTAAATAACTAATGACATTCACGTATTTAATTTTCAGAAATGTGAGTTACTGAGAAAACTGTCCCATTTCAAGTGCATTATATCAGTATTTGTCTCATTTACATCCAGTTGTAGACATTAAAACTGAATGGCTGGCTCTAGATCCTGCCAGGGCAAGATCATTCCATGTGCCACATCTCTGAAGCCACTTCCAGGCTACTTTTAACCAGTTCCACAGTGTATAAAATAGTTCACAGTCACCTTTGTAATTCTGCTGCACCCATCAGGAAGAGTTTCAGACTTGTTCCAATTAGAGTTTATTCCAAACTACAGAGGCCCACAGCAATTCAGTTTCTAGGAGATTTAATTCCATCTGCACATTTATGCTACTAGGACAGTCACCCACGATTTTCTGAACATTTTCAAAGTATGATTCACTTGTCATTCACAACCTGAACATGATAACAAAAGATAATTTAGACGAAAATTGGTTTTGAACCCTGTTTGTGTAAGACATATACAATTTTAAAACCTGGAATCATAGAATTGTTTAGGTTGGAAGAGACCTTTACGATCATTGAGTCCAACCGTTGATCTAACACTGCCAAGTCCACCACTAAACCATGTCCCTAAGCACCACAAAACATGTTGTACTCCTAAAGTGCATAAGCAAATAAAGTGTCATCTTGACCAAAAAAATCAACAGGCAAGAATAAAATTTCTACCCTTTAGATTCAGTGTGACATCAGTCTAAGAAGAACATTGATCTTAATGAGCATTCCCAAAGCACAACACACAAGAAGAATATTTTGTGGAATATTTTGCTCTCTGCTTGCCTCCTTTCTTTGTCAACAGGAACATATAAATTAGGCCAAGGCCTCACAGGTATCGGGTACAAGTTCAGAATTAAAATTCTGAAATCATGCATTTCTTGCCTTAAAAAAAAATAAAAATCAGAGATTAACATCCCTCCATTAGGGCCTTTTAAGGAAAACTTCTAATTACAGGCTTTTCTCAGATAAATCTTGTTAAGGACTCTGATTGTATCAAGGATCAAGCTATCAAATATGTCTTCAGTCATTCTCATCTTCACAGTTAATTCATCATCATCATAGTAAGTCCACTGAGATTCTTCTTTGCGGAGCTCCTGAATCTAAAACATAACATGGATATGAATGTTTGTGTCAGGAGAAGAGCACAGTTCTGAGAGGTGCCCAAACTCTGTACCTAATCCAGCAGCTTTCTACATGCATTGTTAATTTATTTAATTTAAACCACTCAAGAACTGGAAACACTGGATTGTTATTGCACGCATACGGAAAAGGAAGGCAATATCTTGAAGTTCCGTGGTTATTTTAAGTAAAATGATTCTCACAAAAGCATGAGAATTTCTAGTTTAAACCCAGAGAAAGGAAACAAATCTCCGTTTGGAAGTCAGCTTACCAGAATAAGGTCCACTCTGTCTCTCTTACTGTTTCCATACTTGGTCACGTTAAGGAATTTTCTTTTCATTTCTAAGTCATTCTTTTCCAGGTTCATTATCTTAACAATTTCACCCTGAACAAACGCCTGAAAAACAAAAAAGGGTGAAAAGAATTCCTCTCATAGGAATTCTGTCCCTGTGAAGGTTGCAAATGAGTGACAGGTGCCAGTGTGAAGATCCAGCTTTAAATCCAGAAACATCTGAAAGTTTAGGGAACTGATCTAGAAGCAGTTGATCAATACTGGCCAACCAGCACAAAGTTTACTTTAGAGGTTATACCCGAGATAGTCACAACCAGGAAGATTTAGAAGCCCAATTCCCATTCCTCTGCAGAACTCCTTACACGTGGAATATTTAGACTAATTAGCTCAGTCTTTATTTATTCAAGCGTTTCAGAGCAATGCTGTTTTCTTCTCTAACCGCCTCAGTTACACTGCCATAATCCTCCCAAATGTCACATTTCTGCCTTTTTGCCATTTCAATAGCTGCTCTCTTCACTGACTTATTGTACGCTTTCTGTTTCCAGAATGTACCTTCACTTCACTGACACCTGTTTTTCTGCAAAGATGCCTGGAACAGTGAGATCCCAAATTTTCTTTCATCCATGGAGATGTATTTGGATTTGCAGTTGCTTGATATTCTGCACGTAGCAACTCATGGGTCACATCAAATACAACCTGTAACAACAAAAACACAGTACCAACGTAAACTGAGTCTCTCCTTGATGGCCTCTCAAAAGTTTTCTCAGCGCTTCTGAAGGTTTGCATCTCAGTGCAAAATTTCCCAACGTCATCAGCATCACTGATGTTCCTTTCATTATTAAAAGGAATATCTATTACTTATTCCAAAAGCAATGTTTGCAATACCTCTTTCAGTATTCCTTTAGCTATATTTAGTGTTAGCAGCTAGAATAATATTAAGTACTAATATTACTAATAGTACTAATTAGTAGCTAGTACAAGTCAGCCCACAGAACACTGGAAAAGTTTAATAACAGTTCAATGCTTTAAAAATACCTGATTATACATCCTCTTGCTCTCTGTTTCCAAATCGTTCCCCAGGAGATCCTTACATTCCAAGTGCTTTGGCACACTGATCTTCCTGAAATTTGAATATCTGTTTTCTGGGGTCCATAATTCTTCTACAGCATACGCAGACAATTTCTTAACGTATGAACTGTAATGTGGTATCACAAGAGGAACTTCCACGGTTTTCTTCCAAGGAGCTGAGTGCCACTGATCTAGTTTGTACAAATGTTGCTTCTGCATTTGTCTCACCAGCGTATGTTGGTCAGAATTAGGCTGGTCAAAGTCTTCAGAGCTTCCAAAAACACCAGCATCAAGGATTTTTGTAAGGAACTTGAGTTGAGAGAAAAAGAAAAACCAGGTGACATACTCCATGTTTTGCCACAATTTTTAAAGGTATTGTGATTATCAGCAACTGATTAAGGTTACACTTAAAACCATCTTCTTAGTCATGGGCTCAGAGAAAAGCTTACTGATGTATCATGAAAAACCCCTAGTTTATGTATTTGGCAGAATTCAGAATGGGAAAGAATTCTAAATTTGGAGTTCTATGAAAATTGTTAACATTTTGAAACATTTTTGTTCTGAATTGGAACTATTCTCCCCATTTCTCCAAAGCAAAATGTGTTGTGTTTTTTTTTAAACTTTCTGTCATATTATTTCTTAAACAGTCCATCAGGAAGTACAAATCAGACACTGTGGGATTGGAAGCAGCTTCCATTTCATTTGGGGTGCCAGTCTCCCAGGGGGCTGAGTGAAAAGCGAGTCTGGCAGCTCAGAGTCTTGACTTGGCTAGAAGCTACTTGCAGAGCTAACACAGAGTTGGAAAGCTGAAGGTCTCACAGCCAGGAGCTGCAAAGGAGTCAGGCAGGTGAGCTGACAGGTGTCCAGGTTTGCTCTGAAATTAATAAAAATGGACATTTGCACAGATTTATTGGTTTTGTCTAACTGACAGATTCCAACAAAAAGTTCCATTTTCTTTGTTTGGACTAGCTGTAGTCATCATCCCCATGCTCGGCTCATCCTTTCCCCTCTCCACATGCTGTCCCCTGGCTGCGGGACAACTCCTTAAACGAGGAATGGGTCACATTAAGTGGGCGATCTGGTTCCAAATGTTGATATAATTTTTATGGATGATAAAAACAACTGGGCAACACAAATGCTTGCCTGAGTAGACCCAATTTCAGGTCCAACACTGAAGCAGACAAAAACTTTCCGACTGTACTTACTGGCAAACTGGTTGGAGAAGTCTCTGAAGCTGAATTAAGTATCTTGTCTGCTTTTGATCCATGTTTCCTTTTAATCTTCTTATATTCTTTAATTGCATCACCTACAACTTTAGTTACGATTCTTTCTGCTGCTGCGTGACAACCGTGAACGCTACGCGTGTGGAAATCACACAGCAAAACGTCGGAAGCCTTGGCTGATTGTTCGCGTAAGACAGCAACTGCATTGGCTTTGAGGAGAAGCAGTTTCTGGCTGTTGTCTCGTCTTAGGCCTTTGCAGTAATCCATCATGTCTTTTTCAAAGGCACTTCCATACTTGCGTTGAGCTGTTTCAGAAAATGCAATTGAAGTGTCAAACAGAAGTTTTTCACTGAGTTCACTTGCAATATCATCAGTGAGTTTTCTTTTCTGATCCTCTACCAAGCAACAAATATTTCTGCTTGTGTTTACCTCATCTGTGTTACTGGTCTTGCTCTTCAATGGAAACATGTCTGCAAGAACCCTTTGTTTTATTTGTGCCAGCTCTGTTTTTTCTGTGTCTGATCCCAAGCGTGTTACGTTATTTTGACAGAGGAATTTGTTACACTTACACTGGTCAGAATGTGGAAGCCATTGCCCTTTTCCAGACAGCGAGGCAGTGTGTAACCCAGACTGGTTTTCTTTCACTTCTGATCCTCCTGCACCGTTTGTGTCTTCTGCTTTCTGCTCTGTAAGCCCTCCTCCTTGTTCATCATCTTCAGAGTATTTGCAGTCTCCTTTCAAGGATTCGCCATCATAGGAGGAGTCAGAATCTTCATCCCCCATGTAAGTGGAAGCACTTTCATTAGCCCCCAACAGGTATGAAATCTCATCAGGTCTGACAAAGATACCACAGTGCTGAGCACACTCAAAATACTTCACCCCTTTGTATGTTCCAGCATTATCACCTTCAGTGTCGTCAAGTGCAACACCAGCCCAATGGCCACTATCAAAATAAGTCCGTCCTTGGAACATTGGGGTTCCAGGCTGGGTGTGCTTTACTAACACTCTGTCTCCAATTTCAAACGATAATAACGGGTTGCTGCTGTCCTCCTCAGCTTTGGGCAGTGTTAAGTGTGTTTTGCATTGTTTCATCATGAAGTCAGGACTTTTACTGGCCTGACCAGAAGAAGCAGGATTTGACACAGGCAGAAACTCCAAATGCTGCAAAGGCGTCTTGTGTTCTCCGTGCTGGTATTCTAATAAGCTTTCTTTTGAACTGGAAATATCTTTAACTAAAGGTTGTTCTGAGCCACTACCATCCTGAGTTGAAAAAGCATCAGTTGTCTCTCGATTGAGCAGGGGAAATTCTTCAAGCACAGCGTTATCAGGTGATGGGGGTAATGCATCCATTTTCAGTGATACATCTTCATCCATACACTGTCTGGTCTCTGAGACTGTCATTTGTTCTGGTGGAGATGGGAAATCATCCATACTGAAGGTAAAATCATCATTTTTCATGGCATCTGCACCTAAAGGGGGAGGAGGAGGGTCTTCACTTGGAAATGACAAATCCTTTTTATTAGAGGATGGCAAGTCAGCACTTCCATAGGACAATACTTCATCAACAGGAGACAGTATTTCTGACAAGGTATCCTCATCAGTTGGAGGGAGACCTGCATCACTAATAAAAATTGTATCATCTTCACCTTTGGAAGAGCAGTTCTCAGCTTGAAATGATTGCTTTTTTGAGGAGACAGAAGAAAACAGTCCCCTCCTTGCTTCCTTTATGGCTTGCCATTCAGTTGTGGAGTTGTTTTGATTTTCTGTGGCCATCCTTTGCAAAGACGTGAATGACTTCGTTTCTGTAGGGACTTCCTCAGAAATTCCTGGCATGGATGTGGGCAGACATACAATCTTATTGAGTTTGCTGGATGCAAGTGTCCCGTTCAAAAGCTGTGCATAATTATTTTCGCCTCCTGAAACCGATAAGTTTCTTGAAGATAGACAGGCTAATAATCTGTTATTTGTAATATCTTTGTCAGGTGGAAAAGAGACAGTACTCCTAAGTTGGTCAGTAACCAAATCTAGCTGTTTCGAAGGACCTGTCAGTGGAAACCCCATTAGGTGTCTATTTTGATCCACAAATAAACTGTTAATTCCACCATCCTCTTTTTCTCCCCTACTTGTAGAACTAGGTTTCTGCTGCTCATAGGTCTTAGGTAAGTAAATAGCATCACTGCATGAAGAGCTGGCAACTGCATCTTTGCTCTGGTTTGTGATGTCCTGAGAACAGGTTTTGTTTCTATGGTAGTTTTCTGAGGCATCCAGATGTGACTCATCCATTCCCTTGGCAGGGTTATCAGACTGGGAGGAATCTGCTGACTTTGTTTTGGAGGCCTTTGCTTTGTCTGATGGAATGAAACAAAGCAAATTATCAGAGCAGCCATGATCTGAAACATCTCCAGGGTATTTCTGTGAGTGTGGTGAAGTCTCAGTGCTGTCATCTTCAGGTACTTTATGTTCATCACGTTTGTCACCAGGTAACGTTTCCTTTCCATTACTTATTGCTATTAGCATCTCTTTTGAACCATCAGGAAATGCATCACCATTGTCATAGGCAAACTCTTCTGGGATACCAACATCTGTGTCCTCTCCATTTTTCAGCTCTAATTCAGAGTCTGAAATGGAGCTTTCTGAAATCTCAATCCAAACTGCAGACACTTTCTGAGATTCTGGGAGTGAAGAGTCTGATTTGGCACTTTCACATCTCAGTGAGAAGTTGTTTGTTTTGATCGATGATTCAGTGGAAGTTAATCCTTCGGAAAACGCTTTTAAATGTAGTTCTTCATCAGAAGCTTCATGAGAAATATGGTCCAAATGCTTCAAACACTGACTACCATCCACTTGATGGATCTCACAAGGGACAGGCGCTTCCACTTCTTTAACTGGAATATTTAAAAGAAAATTTTAAAAAATAATATCAGTATTTCAGAAAAAAAAATATTTTATAGAAGAGGTTGCTGACAGGTAGTTTAGGATTCAAATCCAGTAATCTTCATCCGTAAATTGCATTCGGAAGACAGTAGCATTAAAGGCACAGTCAAGATTGGAACTACTTTTAATATGATTGTACAAAACAATAAAATAAAAAAATCAGACTTACCAAATAAAGATGAAGAACTCAGTAATGTTGCAGATAAACAAATACAACAGTGCCCAATGTAGTTGATCAGAAGAGTTTGAATGCAGGATTTTCATTAAAATCCCTATTATTTTAGCCCCAAAATTAGCTTCACTACCTGATACAAGTAGTAGGCTATTATTCTCTACGGACAAACTCCAGGAAGAGCTGTTACTCAGACTGCTAAGTAACTACAGAAACCCTATTAGAAAAAGGCATTTCTTACCTTCTGACAAAGGGATTTCAGAAGGTGCTTTTTCATCTATATGTATGATTTCCAATTTTCTCTCAGAATCTGCACTAAACCTGAAAATACAACATTACAGCTGGATTAAACTGAAATTACAGGTGTATGGTGCACAATGTCATTCAGGAATGTCGAGTAGAACATTAAATTTCTTTGGGGGTATTAGCTGCCTATAGACAGCATAACGCAAAGTGGTTTAGCTGTTGACTTCAGATGATTTCTGTCCAGCCCAAAGCCTTCTGGAGACAATTTCCCCCTGCTCTCAAACTGATTTCAATACTGCTTCAACTGACTCCAATGAATTAGATCACCTAAGAAAACTTAGCAGGCAATGTTTGATGAATTTGACAAGTATTATGTCAAACTCTTTTTTATAAAAGGAGTTTGTTTGTTTGGGGTTTTTTTTTTGTGGGGGAAGAGGATGTATGAGGTTTTGTTGTTTGTTTTTTTAACCTATACAAGACAAAAAAAATCCCAGGCTAAATGTCAGTCAGGTCTGCCTCCTCTTTCCACAAGACAACCACAATGATGGGCGTAAAACAAGCAAAGCTTGACACGTCAGTAAGAACACTGGAGGGTAGAACTGAAGGGTTTGGCCTTGGCAGATACAGTACCTCTGTTCTTCTGATGATCTTTCTTTTCTCAACCCAGTTTTCACTAATGTAGCTTCATTTGAAATCAGTGTTGATCTTCTTTCCTCATCTTCATCATCAGAAGAAAGAACTTTCTTCTTTTTCTCAGCCTGCAGAGAGTGTGATCAAGAATCACTGAATATACAGGAAACCTAAAGAATACCAGTGAATTGCTGCTGGATTTGAAAAAAAAACCTATGAGTTCAGCTTCTCTGCCTGCAAGCTGAGTTCCAAGCACAAAATCTCCGTGACAGCCAATACTGAGGATTTCTTCTGTTGAAAGTTTATGTGCAAAAGGACCCAGTTAAGATAAATTATAAGCTTGCCACGTGCCTGGAATGGACTGCAGGGGTCCTGCTCTTCTCTCAGAGCTTTATGACTTCTCTGCTCTTTGTGTGCTTTCTCCACTGTCAGAGACTCGTTCTCCAGATCTTCTAAGGATGATGTAGCATCACCTGAAATACAGAGATTATTCGGCACAGAAAGCAAATACAGGCTGATTCTTCATCTCAGTCACACAAAGTAGCCGTGACAAGGATCTAAGGCTTGCTACTAGGGTTTATGGCCATGCCTATGCACTGACACTCTAGGCTATGAAGCAGCTCAAGACTCCTTGCCAAACATAAAAACGAAGCCAAAACACTAATGGTGAAATCATGGTCCACTGAAGTCCATGGAAAAAGTTCTCTTTGCCTGAGGGATGGGATTTATTTTGGACGATTTGATGTCCACATGCTCAAAGCTAGGCTTGAAAATGGAGTTAAGGTGCCAAACTTCTATCACCAAGACCACTTTTTTTAAGTCTTGTTTACACAAATCTATAGTCTCCCTCACTGTGGTATCTAGGAGTAAATGCAGAAAGATAGTTCATTAGAAAAAAAGAACACAAATACAAAATATTGCCACAATATGTAAATATTTATAATACAGAGATTATGCATACCCAGAACTATATAAATGATATAACTGGCTCATATATAAACAGCCAGTTTTATTTTTTTATATGTCCTACTGAGAGCAAGATATATGAACTGAGGATAAAACCTGGAAACAAAAATAACTCCAGTATGTCCTGTCGAAGTCTATCTTCAACTGATCTATGTTCTTTTAAAAAGAATATCCTTAAATTATTTAAAAAATGCCTCAAAAGAGAGTAAATTGTTAATGACACAATCAGAATAAGTTATGATTTTGTTCTGAGGAAGCAATATAATCATACCTCATAATAAACCTTTGAGACATCTCCACCATCTTGCCTAGCAGTGATTTATAAATTGGGTATAGTGAGCAAGACACTTAGGTAATAAATGAGAAGATTGTCTCTCTTTCTGTCTGGATTAAAGTTTGATTGAAGTGGTTGAAACAGATTGGACATAATAGCATTAAATATGATTTACCAGTTCCTTGAAGAGTGTTTTCTGCCTGAACCAGGCATAAGTTACACAAAGCAGAAAGCATCCCCAAGCCTTTCACTGTGAACTTGCTGTCACAGGGATTAATATCTTCATTGTCTTTAGGATCTATCTTTGGGTTTGAAATAAATGCCTTTTCCTTCAGCACAGATTCCTAGAATGCAAATATTTAAGAGATAGAGTTAATGTCTTAAGAGACAAGGACATTGCTGTTGGCAGACTGGCACAAAATAGTTAAGATATCAGAGTTAAATCTACATGTTCACTAAGGTATATAAGTGCTTGTGGACTCCTGTGCACATATACCCATGCTGGGGCTGTGTCACTGGTGCACGAAATGGGCAAGGGACTGGTCTCTGCAGCAGCTACGGGCAAATAAGAGTTCACTGCTCCAGGAGCAGCTTTAGTTTCTCCTGGAGCAGCACAGCACTTACCTACAGGAGGTGGCTTAAACGTCCTGTCACCAGTTCACAACAAAAAAAATGGAAAGGCAGGAAGGCTGTGGAAGCTCAGCCCATGTCAAAATTCAGTCTCCATCTGAAGTGCACAGAACCAACACACAAGACTGATTTCTACTCGATGTTCATAACTGCGAAATGAGGCTTGTGCGGGTCCTATCTTAAGGCAAACAACCTGTGGCACCATTTCTGTAGGCAGAAACAGAATTCCAGAGGTGATCCTTACCTGAAATGCACGCTTTCTGCCTTCTCTTGTAATGGGTGTGGATATAGGTTCATCCATTCTAGCCGAATTTGTGTGTTCCAGAGGTAGTAAACCAAAATCCTGAGCGTTAAGCTCTGAAAGGTACATCAAAAGACAATGTTTCCAATGCTGCATTTTTTTTTTCCATGAGTGATAGAACTATAGCTTTTTGTTCAGCTCACTCAAAAAGGCTTATTTAAAGACATTTATAGTTTGAGTAACTTAGTTTTGTCCTACATATTCCTTGTCACACCAACAGAAGCTGAAAGGACCAATGACCTTATTTCTCCAATTGTCACCTTACGTATCATCCAGGTGCACGGTAGCAACTGTAAAGCCCACTTCCAGAAATTTCTGCGCTCTCTCTCCCCAACACAAGAGGGACAGGGAGCTGTTGGAGCAGGTCCAGAGGAGGCCACTAAGATGATCCGAGGGCTGGAGCACCTCTGCTATGGAGACAGGCTGAGAGTTGGGGCTGTTCAGCCTGGAGAAGAGAAGGCTCCGGGGTGATCTTATTGCAGCCTTCCAGTACTTAAGGGGATCTACAGAAAGCTGGAGAAGGACTTTTTCCAAGGGCATGTAGTGACAGGACAAGGGGCAATGGCTTTAAATTGAAAGAGGGCAGATTTAGATTGGATATAAGGAAGAAATTTTTCACTCAGAGGGTGGTGAAACAGGTTGTCCAGAGAAGTTGTGGATGCCCCATCCCTGGAAGTGTTCAAGACCAGGTTGGATGAGGCTTTGGGCAACCTGGTGTAGTGGAAGGTTTCCTTGCCCATGGCAGGGAGGTTGGAACTAGATGATCTTTGAGGTCATTTCCAACCCAAACCATCCTGTGATTCTATGATTCTCTTTCTTCATCGGTGCGTAGCTGCTACCTCAACAAAACAACTTACACCTTTGTTACACCTCCTTCTTGCTAATCCTGAATAGATCCTTGCACCAAAACCCACACTGGAGGTAACCAAGGAACAGACTAACAGCACAATTTCTCTCTCATGGGCTAATTAGCTCAACAGTCCTCTTCTGAAACATGATTTGAACTGCTCCAAAGAGCAAGACTTCAACTTTTGCCCTGAGTCATTCAGTTTAACTAAGTGGTCGCAAACATGGTTTGCTACCAAAGTCGTCTTTATTTGTTACCTGTGGTTTTGCAATCTTTACTCATAAAGACCGAGCCTGTAGTTTGACTGGTGGCACCACACGCTTTCTTGGCCACCATTTCCGATGCATCAGGACTTTTCACACCAAGGGACTGCTCCACACCTGAGGACTCCTCAGCTTGTTTCTGGTATTGTGTCAGTGTTTGCTTGTTCTCAGTAGAAAAGCTGTAAACAGTTAGACAAGGAATTAATGACTGGAAGTTGGTTTCGTGTTCCCAAGTTAATCATGACAAATCTATATGAAGTCAATAAAGATATGAAGTCAATGCTTCTGGTAGTGCTTGATAGTACCTGTAGAGTGCTCACATGCACATATGTTTATAAACCAGCAGGTCACTAAAGCCAGAAGCACTCGGAATAGTGTATTTATTTCTCCATTCCCCTCCCTCTCACTTGATACTGTATTTCATACAGTCACGTTTCTAATCTTCAGAGACAAAAACAGGAAGAGAGTGAAGAAATCATCAGTGCTGAAAAGGCAAAACTAGGGTCAAAATCTGAACTTATATGCCTCCTCCATTTCCAATCCACGATACCGTACCAGATATCAACAGATCTCATTAAATTTACCACTTTAAATATAGCACCACAACTTCATGGACATTTGAGACATCAGATACTGATTGTGATGGTGACTTTGAACTTTCTAAAGAGTCTGCTTACTGCAAAAGCACAAGGCAACACAATTCATATTCACAGGCTTTTCCATTAAGTGGTACAAGTTCTAGAACACACAGTTGAGCAGAAAACACAGCGACCTGCATGTGGGTTTTTTGTTTTGGTTTAGTTGAGGTTTGTGGATTTTTTTTTTTTTACTACAATAACAGTTTAAAAAGTTAAATATGTTCTCAAATAGATTAAAATTAACAATATGACAGTGTCTAGAAGCTAAATCCCTGTTCAATTTTTTTTTTTTTTAACGTGAAAAAAGCAGGCCTATAGAGTATTCAACACCACTAACATTTAAGGACTTCAAAATAAGTATTGCAATTCAGAAGATATATTCCCAATTCTCAGCTAAAAGCTTGTTCATTAATACTAATTACAAGTTTCTATATTCCTTGTTTCTAGTATTTAGCACCCATCAACAAAACCCCAAACCAGCAGCTTTTTCTGTATGTTTGTAATTTATTATTTCAGTCCCTTTCTGTCCCCTTACAGCCCATCAGCTGGCTTCCTGATCAGTATAAGACATGAAGACACCGGCACTGGTGGATGGAGAGCATAATTACCACTCTGCACTCTTCCAGAGAAAAGAGATCCATACACAATCACCCAGCAGCAAGAGTTTGGGTGCATTGCGAGTTCCACCAGGCCCTGTCTGCTCCAGACTGACGCCGATATTCACTGTTCTCCTATGAGCAGGCTCGTCAGTAATAAGAACTGAAAGCCCAGCCAAGAAACCTTTTAAAGATTTCTGTGACTTGTAATCAATAGCACCATGAATTATAGATCAGTTCCATGCAGGGATTTATTTGAAAGCCTTTCCCTGTGGGGACTTAAGTAAATGCACAAACCTGACTCACCGATCTGCTAAAGGTCTGGGTAACTCTGAATGAACAGGTTTTTAATTCATATAGAGATGGATTTGTCTTTAACTGCATTTATTTTATTTTTTTCCCCCCTGAAGCAAACTAGATTTTTGTTCATCTGAGCCTGCTTTGGAAGACTGCTGTTCTGAGCAGCGTGGATACTGCCGAGTCCTCATCTGCACACCTCAGCGGGAAGTGAAGGGGGATGCTGGGGAACAGGAGCCCCGTGCTTTCTCAGAACAGCCTGCCTCAACTCCTGGATAAACTCCGACTGCGGGCATTTTACATGACACCTCTGTGCTTCAGTTTAAGCACAAAATTAAGCCACATGTAGTACAAAAGCCTACTGTGGTTAAATGCTGAGTGAAACACAAACCTGCTCTGAGAGGTTAAGTGATACACAGGATTAGAGCCAGAGGATGACAAGGGAGTGAATTTCACCAATTAAATCAATACATTTCTACTCATTCTGTGTGGGTATTTTGAAGTTTAATTAGTATATAGTTGCAAAATGTTTTGAGTTTGTAGTTAAAAGTCATTATGAAAATGTGAATTGTCATTAGCAGTTGTGTGGCGTCATTAAAAAGTATCCTAGTTATTAGTGCTACATAAATTAATTGTCCAGGCCTGATATTAAAGCTACATTTGTTCCTAACGTTGCAATGACAGGCCCCAGTCCCAAAGACTTAAACACCACTGCTTAACATTTTATGGTACAGGTAATCATAGTGAAATATGTTCACCTGCTTGCACTAAAATGCAGAGTTTAACATATAAAGCCTGCAAGAAATGGCTTTCTTCAAGCACAGAGGATTGTGACACTGAGTGCAAGAGCATGGAGCCTTTCCAATGAAAGCACAACTGCCTCGGCAACAAGTATTACTCCATCTTTTGCACACAGGGTTAAATAATTTATTCCCCGGTGCAGCCCTTTCCATGTGCAATAAGCTTATGATGGCAGAAAACCATGGCTTTTTTCAGCATGGAAAGGAGTTGTCCAACTTCTAGCGATATATCCAAATCACAGTACTGCATGATTACAGGTGTATGTATACAAACACAGACAGATGTATACATAGACTCTAAATTTCAGGATTAAGGATCAGATAGAGCTTATTCTATTTGAAGGAGTTAATATTTGTGGCAGAGACATACTGAGATCATAATGTAACTCCCTGTAACCATCAGGAGATTTTTTTTATTTTCTAACATAAGAAGCAGTCCCTGATAAACAGTACAGTTGGTGTAAATAGACTCAAACAACTTTCTGGTAAAATTAATGATTTCACCTACACCACTTTTTCCCCTTGCACAGAAGAGTATTTCTTTTTAAAGAATGGAAAGTCTGAAATAAATACACTCTTTCTTATTAATATAGTGAAGTGATGAATGTATTCTACCTGAAGAATTTAGTAAGCTGTATGGAAAAGATCTCCAGCTATGGATCCAGACACCTTAATTTACTTGACACTGTTCACTTACCTTGCCATAAGCTGGTCCCTGCCCCAAAGAACTTACCATTTTGGACGTGAGAGGGTAGACTGGACATATGTAGGACACAAATAAACAGTGAGGCAATATTGGTCAGAATGATAAGCAGTGACCTTGATGCATCAACTGCTTGAACACAGAGGTTTTCAAAACTTATCATGATAAAACTCCCTCTTGGTAGCATTTAAAACTCACATAATTATCTAGGATGTAACTACTTCCATCTTCTCCACTATCAGCTATCACCGTGGAAAGGGTTTTACTCACCCCTCATCATATTTCTTGCTTTGTTTATTCTTTAGCTGGGCACAACTCTCTTTATTCCCTGACAGATCAGGCCTTTCTGGGTAGGCTGCAGACTCTGCTAAGGAGGGGTATAACTTTGGGCTAGAAATAATCCCTGTTGTCTTCAGCTTTATTGCTTCTTCAGTTGCTGGGCTCCATGTAAGCTAAAAGGAAAAGGTAATACAGAAGGTTTCACCTAGGTTCCTTAGCTGCAGTGTCAGCTCTGACTTCAGTTATCAACCACTCAAAAAGCCCACCGAGACATCTAGTGACTGTGACTTCATAACCTCTTGCCTTCCAGTCAAATTACGCAGCTTTTCCTGGAGTTGTGCTGTTGAATGCTGCATCATTAAGATTTCTCTTTGCTGCTTTAATAAAAGCTTTCTTTCTTGATGGGCTGCCCTGTAGAGGTTTTGCAGGTGCTGGATTTCTGCCTACACAAAACAAAAAGAAAGGAGCGTAAAAGAACTAAGATAACAGAAGAAAGACATACTTAAAAATGTATGTAGTATTTCTTAACATAAGGCAATACTGATCACAAAATATCCTGAAAATTCAATATGCAGGCTTTGTTTCTTTTTTTTTTGTAAAAAATTTTTGCAGTTTTGTGTTTCACTTATGTTAACAGGGAGTTACCGGTGAAAACTAATTATAGTTAAGGAGATATTTCACTGCCTGAGAGATGGGGTGTCTGAGAAGCAAGACCTTTGGAAACGAATTATCTTCAGGTCATTCAAAACTACAGGATGCTTGTTGTTTACACTCGGTTTGCACAGGAATTCCTTGAAGTAAAGGAGAGGCTTGTACTGCATAAGGAGTAGGACAGAAATTTTCTGATTACCAGGTGTAATTATGAGCCCAGCATGCCTCTCAGTAGCTGGGGAACCGAGACTATAAAATTAGCTGTCAGATTAATTTAATATATTTCAACATCAGAAGCATAAATCAGTGGAAACTCATATTATACGACTTGTTTGTTATGGCACAAATAGAAAAATCCACAATAACAGTGGTGTAGCAGAAAAAAAAAAAAGAAAAGGTGTTTTCTCTTTCTCTAAGATTTACAGACTGCTGACTTTGGCACAAAAACCACCTCACTGAAAGTAGGAAGCAAAGCAGAATAATGCATGTGAAATGACACCAGTAGCTTTTTTAAAAAAAACAAACCCCACTTGCTCCAGCAGCAAGAGGCACCTCCCCATGTTGCATCTTCCCACTGTCTATAAAATAAAAATCCAGCTCCTCTTGCTGCAGCATTACCTCCTCCTGTTTGAGCTCTGTTAGGATTTTGTGCTGCTTTGCAGCCATGGCGGAGGCTGCCTGACTATCTTGCAGGTTTTCCAGACACCTGGAGACCAGAGAAGGATGAGGATCACAATCAGATACTTAAATGCCATTAATTTCATGCTCTTCAGAAGGCAATGCCAGGGATAGGAGCAAAGAGCCCCTCAAAGCAGCTGTAAAAGCAGCAGTAGCTGTGGAAGGCTCTGCAGAAGGTTCTGGTAGACTTGGAGGACACCTCGGGGCTTTATCACCCAGACCTCTCCAGAGGCAACGAGGCTTCCCTGAGCCCTCTCAGTACACAGCACTGACTGGTGAGGGACGCCATGCACTGGGGGGGCTGAAACTGTCCCCAACGGCACCTCAGCCCAGTCAGCGCTGAGGGAAACCACACACCGTCCCCGACAGCACCTCAGCCCAGTCAGCGCTGAGGGACAGCGCGCACCGTTCCTGAAGGCACCTCAGAGGGACACCACGCTCCGTCCCCGACGGCACCTCAGCCCAGTCAGCGCCGCGGGACACCGCGCACCATCCCTGATGGCACCTCAGCCCAGTCAGCGCCGTGGGGCTCACGCCGCACCTGAAGGAGGCTGCAATAGGGAGCTCGACTGTGCTCTGGAGAGAATAAAACTGCGCAGACCCCTCTCCTCCTGCTTTACCTGCATTTATCCTGCAAGAGGAGTGTGTTACATTTGCTCTCTGCAGCCAAGCCAGGACAGTTTGTCTTGCTTTGAGCAGACAGTGGCACCGCCACCTCCTGCTGAAGGACCTGTCCCCGTCAGGGCGGGCCGGTGCTGTCCTGCCCACCCGTCTGCCCCTCACCGTTTCTGGTGGCCCAGCCAGGCCAGCTCAGCCCTGGCTTTCTCCCGGAGAGCTTTTCTGCGGAGCTTGAGGAGGGCAGCCTGGTGTCGAGCTCGCAGCTCTTCTCCCCTCAGACACTGCTCCGCCATGGCCAGGCTGAAGCTGCAGAAGGTGCTGGAGCCTCCATAGCACCGGCCGACCTTGCTCTGCTGGGGACAGAGCAGAGTATCATGTTTAGTGGAGAAGTGCCGTGTGGGTGATGAGTTTGATGTGGGAACTAAAAGCCACAAAAACCCGCCAAAACGAAGGAATGCCCTCACTGGCGTGAGAGCTGGTGTTACCCGGCTGGCTGGTTCACTGCTCTCTCCAGAGTCGTGCCCTGCACAGGTCTCACTGTGGGGCAGGTTCACCAGAGGCGACAACAGATTTGGGGTTTGATGGTCAGGCAGTGGCTCCCCGTGCTCCGCTGGCAGGGATCCTAAGGAGATTTAAAGTCACTGTAAGTAAAACATTTCTCTGTAACAGAAGGAAAAAAGACCCCCCCCAAGCAGCTCCCACAGTACACCAGTCAGCACCCATTCCTGAATTCAAGGTGCCTTCGCAAGGACCCGGCAGCTGGGCCTGCACGCTGCCTCCTGAGGAGGGTCACCCCACAGCCCTTGGCTTCCAGGAGCAGATTGTGAACGCCAGCTTCACTGCCAAGTGAAATCATGGTAAGCAAGTAAAAAGAAAAAGGGGTCTATCAACAGGGTAAATAACTCCCAACTCCCAAGAATATTTTTTGTAGAATGGTCAGGGGTACAAAGGGAGACTGGTATGGTTTAAATACACATAATGAAAAAGTATTTAGGTCAAAATCAGTTAGAAAATTAGTGAATTTTATGATTATGTGTTCCAGCCCCTGGATGCTATGCTGTTTCTCATGCCGTGCTAGAAAGTGGTGTTGTTTGCCCAGTACCACCAAATCCTTCAACTTGGTGTTCACCTTCTTGAAGCACGGAGCAATATGAACCCTTTCCTCCCAGAGGTCTTCTTTCTCCCGCTATTTTGGGATCCACTGGGCTGTGATCTCTTTCTATCTTCAATGTAGATTGTTTCAGTGAATTCATCTCTCGATTACTGAAAGTAAGAAAGGAAGGAAATATTTTCTTATTGCAGCCGGAGATACTATTTCAATTCCTAGCTTTCACAGCAAAGTCCTCTGTGGAGTCTGAGTCTTTCAAACTAGCATGGTGCTCGTTTTTATGGAATACTGGAAGTTTTACTCATGCAAAGGTAATGGTATCCATAAGACTCTAGAAGCAATTCTCAAGTCTTTAATCTATGCCACTTTAAATGAATGTAAAAGAGCACACATACAATGTTCTCATTCATAGCAAGGTATACGATGGTAAAGCAAAATAAGAAAAACTGTATTTTCCCCACAAGTTTCAAAGGAGCTTCTGCCTTTTAAAAAATGCAAAATGTTCTGCAACATTGGAAAGGTGTTCATACTATAGTTGGTGCATAAATTCGAGTAGAAAGATTGTATTGCAAAGATGGATACTTCACAGCAGAGGTCTGAATGAGTAAAATGGTTATGCCATAGTCTTAAAAGATAATGTGAGGGCCAGGTAAGCTGTTCTTAAATGACTTGAAGTGACCATCCATTTTAGAAACACAATGCAAAAGCTTTAGTGCCCCAAGTCATTCATCTAGTCAAACCACAGGCTACACTATCGGAGTGCCTCATTGTACACTGCCTTCCATACCTGCCAGCTGCATTGTCACCTTCCAGTTGGTGTCCTCTCCGTGTTTGCTCTGCATGGTCCAATCTTGGCACAGAAGAATAACTGCCTCTGGAGCCACTGCACTCCTGCAAACACAGAAATTGTCCAGAGACCTGAATATCTATTGAAAGGCAGAACTCCCAAGCCTTCTTCCCTCATCTTCTGGGGAAAGCCCTTCACTGTAGATAAAGTTTTTCACATGCCAATGATTTCTGAAGAGTTGGATTAACTAATGAGCTGGATACTACTTACAGTGAAAAAACTGTGTGGGCATATGGAAGTAAAGTAGTACAACAGCTCACAAGTTGTTGCGTATTTAGAGCTGCTTTGATGGGAGTCAGGGTACTGTGTTCATCCTAAGGGCTTTAGAAAACCCAAACATACAGAGATCACTTCTGTCTGAGCTGTTCAAACATACTGAGAGACATTAATTGAGCTAAAGCATCCTCCAAAGCAAATACTCCCAACCATGTAAGGAGAGCTTGGAATTGCAGGAGATCTGAGCTTGTGTTTGTGCACATGGGGCTAAATTCTTATTTAACAAATAGACACTTAAGTCCCCCAGTTCCTAGCTGACTTCAGAATCCCAGGCTGGAAGGTAAACAACAAATAAACAGCATGTTTGGTTGTTTTTTTTTAAAAGGATACTTTTTAGTCAAGATTAGCGTCTAACTAGGCTGTCATGTCTGAGCAATTATCTCTCAAGGACTTAAAAACCCTTCTCTCCATTTTACAGCAAAACCAGCCATAGGCACCAAAAGCTGCGATGTGATTTCAGATCAACTGCCCAAATGACAGCCTCAGGGGCTCTGTTCCCTAAGAGACTTGGGCACTTCCAGAAAGTTATCCTGACCCAAGTTCTTTACCAGCTCAAAACCCCCTTTTGATTAAGTGACTGTGAATGAGAAAAAAACCAAACAAACCAGAGGGAGTTGGAGGAACGTTTTGCTGAACACAAAAGCAGTAGCCCAGAGTGTGAAGCAATAACTTACCTCTGAATTGTGCTGAAGCAGGTCACTCAAAAACCTCTGGCTTTCTTGAACCTCTTGCTTCGCTTTCTCCCTCAGCACTGCAAGCTGCTCTTTCTGCTGGAGCTGATGGGCCTGCGTTAGGAAATGACATGCTATAAACAATATTTTTAACCAAGTCACCTGATTCCCCAGAGCTGGGGGCCAAAGGGCAGCAAACTCCAAGAGAAGGCAGCACAGGTATTGCACAGCCAACTGCCTTTGCCTCCTGCTGCCTTCAGAAAGCAGCACAAATTCTTGCTTTGGCTGCAGCAGAGCAATACATTCTGGCCCAGCAGTGCTAGAACAATACCTCCAAATAGCAAATTAAGGTTAGCACCTCTCCTCTGCAGCTACATCAGGTTTATAATCCTGATGCAGAGTCAGCTGATGCCAACTGATTATAACCTGAATACACCTGAATCCAGGAAGAGGTAGCACTTTTTTACCTGGGATAGTAGAACAGGAATTGCTCTTTGCTTGTTGCATAGGTTGCTTACTGTACCTTCAGTTTGTGAGCCAGTAGTAGGGAGTTTTGCCTTAAATTGTCCAGATGACTTCTGTGTTTCTCTTCCAGTGCAGTGCAGCTAGGGTCTCCTTCACCAGCAGAAGCTTAGGAAATAAATGGTAATGGTCACCATTTCTCAGTTTAGAAAGATTTTTTAAAATCCGTGTTCCATTTAAGGGGTGCCAGCTGAAGAAAGTATCAGAGTTTACCAGAGGGAAGCAGTGGAAGCAGATTTCCTTCAGATTCCAGTTGGATGCTTCCCTGAAAATGTGTTTCTACACTGTCAAAGTCCGTGGCGATTTAAGCACTTGCTAAGTATTTTACTAGCAGGGCTGGCTTGCTAGGTGCACCTCGTAAATAATCCAGCAGCATCATGTCGCAGGGCATCTGCTTCGCAGCATTCTTTGCTGCATTTCAGGCCTGGCTGCACTTCTCAAAACATGCCTGAGTCCTAACGCACAGACTTCAACAAGGGATCACCAAAAGTGGGAGGGGGAATGTGTGCATCATCCCTAACTGCATTTTCCTTTTGAATCCTCCCTGGGCCTATTTTTGGAAGCCTCCCAAATCTGACATCTGCCTTTGTTCCTGGAATAACTTCTCTGCATACATTTACTTCTGCTACTGTATCTGAAGAAGGAAAATGCCACTACCTACATCCTGTCAAGACATCTGTTAGCATAAAGTCCTGCGAGTACTGGGGAGAGGGGAAGAGGTAGGACTCAAGAGGGCCTGTGCCAGGAAGAAGGACTGGGGAGCAATTCCCATTTGAAGCCCGAAGTCCAGAGCATGGGTTATTGCCACTCTTGTTCCCACTGCCCCTTTACTGCACCAGCAGGATCAGACCCGCTGGTTACAAAAGAAGAAAAGCCACCCAACCTGGTCACCTCTTTGGGACCAGCACCACGCGTGCCCCCTCCATCTTGCAGCTTCTCCCCGTACGGGGGTGCAGGCTTGATTTCTCTCTTTTGTCATGGAGCAGTCAAGCCTGTGAAAAAAAGCTTTTGCTTTTAAGTGAGGAAAACAACTCTTGTTCCCAGTGCACTTATTTCACTGCTACTTCCTTGTCGTAACTCTCCTGTCTGTCTTTTACAGTGCAGGTGATGTAATGTTGACCAGGGATGTGTTCTTGGCTGCTTTGAGCCTCTCAGATGAATTGCTAAGCTTATGCAAACAGGTTGTGTGTTTACTCTGTGCCCTGCCACTGTCACAGCAACCAGAACCAGAGATGAATTGAAGTGTGGGTCATAAATAGAAATAGGTTTGACTTGGAAACTTGAGATAAAATCTGTATATCTATCCCGATTGTCCGAATCCAAATTACCCCGTGCCTCAGGACGAGCCCACGACATGTGAGGTTTGGTTTTGCTTCAAATACTGAAGGATCTTTAACATGGAAGGATCAGAGGCGCGGGCTGCTTTGCATGGCAGGCTGCTTTTTGTGTTTACGTGCATGTGAGAGAAATAAAATGTGAATGCTTCAAGCCTGACACAGATTTTCTATTAGAATGCTGCTCTGTTTATAAAAACAGCTTGTTGCAAATTTCACTTACTCCTTACAGTGTTACTATAGGAGTAAGTTCTTAACCTCCTACTTTTCAGAATCAAGAGACTGGATGAAAATCTCATCTTTTATTTCAGTAATATGTATCTCCTGGTTCTGGAGGGTTGTTTGAAAAAGAAAAATCATACTGAATTACCTAGAAATCTCATGCCCAATAAAGAGTTCATCCTTTTAAAAAATTTTTTTGTTTTACCCCAATCTTTCTGAGGACTGAATCAGACTCTTTAATGCTTATAGTTGCCAGAGATGATTTTGTGAAATGCTATATTTAGGAAAATCCTGTGGGTGAAAGAACTGTTGTTTCCACAGGGAAATGTTATTGCTGGTTTTAAGCAATATAATAGAAAAAAGACAAGTGAACTGTTTTTCAGCAGGTATACAGACAGCTCATCACTTTCAAAAGCCAGACGAGGATGCCACCTTCAATACAGACAAATAAGGTCATTTTATAAAAAAAAAGTTGCAGGCTAAATTTATTGACGCTAAGTTGTCTCAGTAGCTTTTGATACTAATGTCCAGGCCACTCTGAAATATGGGAATCTATTAGGATACAGTTTAAAATTGGGAAATGTTTTCAAATGGTGCCTCAAACTGAACTATATTATTGTTACTCTGCTCAAAGCCTAACCAATGGTATTGATCTCAAAGTGAATAAAAAGTTTGTTCTGATCTGTTTTCACTCCTTTTGAACACAATTTTCCTAATTGTGGCTATTTTCAGATGCATTTCTTGTGTTGCTACATGCTGCGTTAAAGAAAATACCATCTGGCTAAACTTCATGTCCTCTTACGTTATGATGAATGGCATTTTGCTGCATACCCAGAGAGCTTCAATGTACATACACTCAGTCTTTTTAAAAAAATGCTATTTATTAAATCACTTTCCGCTGCACCTGCAGAATCTCACTAAAGCCCTGTAGAATCTCTGTGACATATAATTAAAAAAGCCAGGCTAAAAGTCTCATTTTTCTAATCACTTGAAGCCAGGCAGAAGCACTTACTGCTGCTTTACTCAAGGACAGCTTTTTCTCTTTCTGCCCATGTCAGCAATCAGTCCAAAGCAGTTATTACAAAAATACATACTTGCAACTCTAGATGTAAGCACAACTTTGACTACGTTATTGCCTGGAGCTGTAGGAAGATGGGGTGCAAAGAGTCCTGAAAGGCTGCAGTGGAATGCAGCAACAGAACCAGAAGGAATTGACTCATTTGATACCCAGGTCAGGGCAATCCTTCCCCTCTCCAAAACTACTGTGCTAGCTCAACTGCTTTATTATTTTAGGATGCTCTTCAAGTAAGGGAAGGGATGGTGAAGTGTCACCCAGGCATTTCGGTACTTTGTTACATGCAGGAACTGAGCTGTAGTGCTGGCAGGGAAATGGAGATGCAGAAAAGAGGTTTGCTAACTCCTGGCCACAGCTGAGATGTGCAGCACAGGCGAACAGGATGCCTATTTGGCCCTTTTCCAGCAAATCTGTGAGCCAAGAGCAGTCTCTCAGCAAGAAACTCTAAACTTGAAGGCTGTGCTTGTTTACGTAGGAAAATCAATGGGCTGATCTGCGTTCTTGAGCACCTTGGAGAATCAGGATTTCCACGCCTGCTGAATCACTTTCTTCTTTCCTCTACAAACACGTCTGGTACCCCACTTGTCATTGAGGAGTAGCTGCTTGCTAAATGGGGGGATTAATGTGGCCTCTGCCGCTCCTGTCCCTCGCATATTTTGTGTTTATATCTAAATCCCTTAGTGCCGAGGGTTGGCTGGAGTTCAGCTTCCAGCCAGATGTTGCAGCACATGGCAGTACCTCACCCTGCTGCTGCCCCTTCCACGTGTGCCATGCAACATACAAAGCAGCAGAGCAGATTTTGCTGCAGGCTAGCAACAGAGAGTTGGGCCTGAATCTGGACCTCGCCAGAACCCTAAATTTCCATGGAATGTTCCTTCTCTCACTCAATTATCCTAAATTCCCTCAGCCCACTGCACTTGCAGGATGGATACCAAAGCCCCAAGCTGCACGGCAAAGCAACACTGGATGCCACAGAGCAAGAAATGTTGTCCATGTTGTCCAAACGTGTGTCCAGCTGCTTTGCAGTGGGATTTTACGAGTAACAGCACACTATTGGAGCAGCGTGGAGAGGGACAAAGTCCTGACTTCTTACGCAGACACAAGCTGCAGGATGGTTCATCAGCCAGCTGATGAGCAGTGCAAATGCAGCCTCTCTGGGTACGGAAAGAAACTAGTTCAGAGGGAGAAAACGGGTATCGAAGGAAGCGGGAGCAATTCTCCAGAGCAATTCTCATGTCACAAGAGTCAAGAAGCAGGCTGTGCTTCAGCGCTGCCATCATTGCAGGCTGCTTCAGAGATACTTGAAGGCTGATGATGGAGCTCCCTGAAGCTTCACCAAGCAGAATTTTGTAAAATACAAGAGACAGTGTAGGATTTTGAAGCAAACCACGAAGAGATCTTATCTCAAAGCTATCAATCAGAGAACAATTGGCTGAAACCACGCTGTTGCACTTCTTTGCCGATTCCACTAATTTAATCTTTTCTCCCTCTGCTACAAGCAAGAAGGCAGCTCCCTCTAGTGACACGAGAAAATGTGTCAATCACTAGTTGAGGGAAAGACACTACGCATGAATATGTTTTCTTTGTAATCCAGGTTAAAATTCTGCATTTTAAGAATAATGGAGGGCACGCCATTTGACTTCCTAATGCAGTTTACGTGAAACCAGTAGCTATGCTTAGGCTCCAACATTTAGAAAATACTTTTCAAACAATTAATTTCAGCTTAAACCTTGTTGTGTCTCAAATACAAAAAATGAAAAACTAAGAGTCTGGCCCAGTGAAATGAGCTTTCTGGCTCATTTAGCCTAATCTGGCACCTCGTCCAGCCTCCAGGCTGTAGAGAGGGGAGCAGGTAAAACACTTTATTTATATCACCTTGTTCCCTTCCTTGATAGCAGCACAGAAACCTGGGCACTGTGGGCTGCATTCAGAGCGAGTGCTGCAGTATCAAGGAAAGTACAGCTCATCTTCTCAGAAACCTGTGGAAGAGACCTGGCAGTCTGGCTGGAATGATGGGAAGATTTTATGTAGTCTCTGAGATAAGCACAATGTGCAAACCCCTTCCCCATCAGCTCGCTCAGTTGTACCAAGTTTTGTGCCTAAACTGCTCAGAGATGCGTGTAGGAACTATGTGAAATACTTCCCAGTGATGCCTGTGGGGATGATTTGTGTCCACCACAGCACGTGCTTATGGCATTTGCAATTCTAGATTTTATCCTGGCTGTGTTTAAAAAGAAAATTCAACAGTTCAGGACAGGTTCACTGTCTTACTTCAGGCAGTAAATAGTTACAAATATTTTGTGCATATCTGCTTCTTATACTGTGCTTTAATGTGTTTGAAAATGAAATTGGTTGTTTTGCAAAGTATGTTTTCTACAGAAAATTTGTTGTGTCTTTGCGTAGCAATCAGTGGCTAGGTGATGCAAGTATCTTTTAAAGGCAAATATTGATATTTTGCAGCAGTTGCATAATTACACATCATTATGCTGCATGTGCACAGCGACTTCTGTGTTCTGTGAGAGAACAGAATCGACTGCTGGTGCGATGCATCATGGCAGACAATACAGCCCTGAGTCTGAATGCCCTTTTCCTGGTAAAACTGGTGAACAGATCCGCTCGTGACCCATATTTCAAACCCACATTGTCTTCAGAACAACAGCTCTGTGCCTCATCTGCAGCAACATGGCCCACAGTGGGACTGACAGGCAGGCCTTGGGCTGGAGCTCCCTCAAAGGCTGTCAGCTCCTGCAAATGCTCGGAGAAGGCAAAGGTTTCTCTTGGCACAGACGCGAGGCAGCAGTCCCTATTGTTCATGTGGTGAACAGTGGGTGGCAGGGGCTTTTTGCCAGATAGCTTCCAGAACTGGGACCCTTAGTTATTAATATTAAATAAATACAATGTCTTTCACTTGTGGTAAACACTTCAGACAACAGACTTGCTGTCCAATCGTGTAAGATGCCCTCCTAGTCTCTGGGGGATGGGGAGAAGCATAGTAAACAATACTGGCTTCTCCACCACCTCAAAATCCAATATTATTTGTAAAATTTTGTGGGGAAAACAATGAAGAATCCTCAATAAGAGCAAGGCTTTTTATAAGTACCCTCTTTGAGGAAAGGTTATCTGATCTTGTTCTTTTGTCTCGGGAAAGCCCTTAAAACAATGCACCATCTGCTACTGTTTGGTGGAAGCAAGCAGAGATCTCCTCAGACAGTGGCCTGCGTGCTACTGTTTGCCATTTAACCCTTTTGGCCACAAACTTTCCCTTGTTTCTATGCAAACATTTGTTCTGAGCAGAAGCAGTGATGCCCTGCACCCCGTGCTTGCCTCGGCCAGCCCTGCAGGATCCTTGAGCACATCTCTCCATTCAGCCTTTGTTAGCCCCTGTGAATATTCCGTGCCTTGACATCTCTTGCTGTACAAGTAGGATAATATCCCACACTTATCCCATGTGGTAATTACGAGGAATTAATTGCAAGGCTCCTCGAGTCCTTCACATGAAGCTGCAAGGTGCTGAAAACGCCTCCGCTCTGAATGGGATTTGGTCCATCAGGGGCTGTCTGTGGCTGTCGCTGTGTCACTCAGCACAGGAGCAACCTGGGAGGTGACACTGCTGAATCCCCACCTGTGAGACAGCACAGCAACGCATGGAAAAGGCAAAGCGTTTCTATTGCATTTTTTAGTGGATGCATCTGTTAAATTGGACATGAAGGCTGAGGGGACAATTTTTCACATATTCATTCTTCATCTTCAAATTCTGGAACATGAACCAGCTGTTTGAAATTCCCCCTCACCCTAGAAGATTTTTCAGTTCTAGTCAGAATCATAGAATCATGGAATGGTTTGGGTTGGAAAGAACCTTAAAGATCATCGAGTTCCAGCCCCCCTGCCATGGGCAGGGACACCTTCCACTACACCAGGTTGCTCAAAGCCTCATCCCACCTGGCCTTGAACACTTCCAGGGATGGGGCATCTACAACTTCTCTGGGCAACCTGTTCCAGTGCCTCACCACCCTCAGGGGGAAAAATGTCTTCCTTTAGCAAGAATTCTCTTGCAACGAAGGACTGTTCTTTCGTTTGCAATAGCGTAAGAAGTACCTTGCGAGGGCACTGAGTAACCACCGCACTGACATTTTGGGAAATGCCACCTTACCAAAGTCCTGCTCAAAGCAGTTGTGAGTCTCAGCTCCGGGGCTCAGAGTGACGGAGGGCTGTATCCTGAGGCTGGTGGGCGTCCTCAGGCTCTCTCTGGGAGACTGGTTGGCAATCTCCTCTTGATTCTGAACTTTCAAAATAGTCTCACACCGGTGGTGATTTCTCTGAGCTGTGAGTTCTCTCTGTGGACTGTGTCAAGGCAAGAACAACAATTACTTAGAGAGTTTTTGAGACAGTGTATGTGTATAAGCAATCTTTTGAACTGAAAAATGGTTATTTCATTTTAGCGAAGCTATCATTTAATATTTTTTAAAAAAAAGACTCACTGAAAAGTCATACCTGCCAATGCACAAAATCCCCTTCCTGCACCTTGATGTTGTCAGGAAAGCTGACAACACTCGTCTTTACCTACTCTAGATACTGCTCGGAAAGAGCTGGGTATTTTTCAGCCTGGTGACAAATAGAAATGACAACCTTGCAGTTTGGAAGCTTAATTTATGAGGGCTGCATCGTACAATCTGTGCCATTGTTAGGACTTGGTTGCACAATCTAGCTCTGAACCTTGGCAAAGTTATCTGAAATCTTTTTAGAAACACCAAGTACTGCTCTCTGTTCCAGCGTTGCTGGGACACGTGCTGAGTATGGCTGTGGCCCAACTAAGATTTTCTATATATACTTTAATATTTCAAAACAATGTCAGCACCAAGTCCCACAGTCCTGATGAACAGTCTCAGCTAACTGTTTTTACTTCGTTTTGATCTGTAACTATCTGAGTTTAACTAAAAAGATTAGGAAGAAAGGTGTGAAAATGGGCATTTATTGATCAAGCCTCAGCTGAAACCCATGCGGGGACACTGAGTTGCATTGAAACGGTGACAGATGTTTTCTTTTTTATACAGAAAAATGAATGTGGAAATTTTTTTTTAATCGGTAATCAGCTTAGGGAAATCTCATTTCATTTTTCTCATTAATAAGCTTTTCTTTGTTTTTCATGACCCAGAAACTGCTAAAATGATTAGAACAGCTTCCACTAACGCGTCTTGGATGTAGTCTTCAGAAAGTGGGAGCACAAGTGGATGAGAAAGAAGAGGTAACAGGGATTTCTTAAAAAGCAGTTCTAATATTTGTCATGTTAAGTTTTTAGTCAATGCCACTGTTTCTTTTGGCTCTTGAGAACTTCTGCTTGGAAAGACTCATGTCAAGGTCCAAATCCAACCCTGCCCTGTTCTTGGGGGGGGCTCCTGCCAACATCAGTGGAAGTCAATGCAGATTCTACAGAAAATACTGGGATTAACAGGAGTGGCTAGCAACCCCTCTCCTCCAGACACAACCAGCTCTGCAGAAGGCATAAACCATGGCAATTCCCAGATGAGGCTCTCTGGATTTGCACTGGCTAAAGAGGAAGCATTACTGGGTCCGCAGGAGGAGGCAGAGCTGTGATCCAACAGCTCGGGGCATCGGGCCTCTGCGTGGCAGCTGCTTGCTCTGCCCTCACCTGCCAGGCTGCCCAGGGCACTCTCAAAACTGAACTTACAGCAGAAGCGTCACAATCTTTTTGACTCTCCAGAGATGCAGAATGTAGCAGAAAGCCACTTCTATAGGTAACGGAATCAAAATAAGGACGAAATTGCATAAACATTTTCCGGCAGTTTGGAGAATTCCCATCAGTGAGTCATTTGCATTTGCAACAAATCTCCGTCAGCCGCCCCTGCAGACTGCAGAGCAGCCGTGCATGAAATGGGAACATTTCTTATGGAAAGAGGCACCTGCGGGATTTCTTGCATGAACATGAGTCTCTGTTTTCACAGCCGTAATTAAACATGTAAACATCAAACTGTGCTGTCGAAGCTGGCTGTGGATAAGATCATGTTCAAGAGCACCGATGTGGTGACGCTGGATGTTTTGTGCTTGTGGACGAGGCTGGCAAACAGTCAGTTTTTAACAGGTGGCTTTGTTTAGATGAACTCTTGAAGAGAACACCTACTGTCGCCAAGTGCAGATTCATAATTCATGTCACTGGTAGCAACAGCAGAAGCCGGAGCACAGACCCCATTCAGCTGCATTTACTATCACATTTTCCAACCTACTTCTAGCTACACTGGTGATGAGCTATGCAGGTGCAGATTTACCAAGGGCTAAGAATGCAGCACTCCCCCTGCCTGCTAGCAGAGTCGTGTCAAGTCCTGTGTGCTAGTCAAGAGGCTGGCTTCCTTCGCTCCCTGCTAACGCTCCCCCGTATGGAGTTCATGTGCAAACGTCTCTGGAGCAGGAGAATTTATGACCCTGGAAAGCGTGTTCCTCAGTCACCTCCTTAACACACTGCTGCTCCTTTGCCATTGAGCTTTCTGTCTGATCAGATCGTAGATGTATGCCCTCAGCAGGCATGGGAATCCGTTGATACCAGAGCGACTTCAGGAGCAGCTAGATCATGGGACTCTCATGTTGTCCTTACGGGTGTGTGCTGCCTACCCATGCGTACCAAAGGGCTCTCACCCACTTTTGCTTCCCATAAGTGAGCGTGCAGGCTTCAGGACTCGGTGCAAAATCAGAATCTAGATCACATGCAGATGAAAGCTGACGACAATTCAAAGGCAGGCTTCTTTCACTCAGAGGGTGGAGAGGCACTGGAACAGGTTGCCCAGAGAAGCTGTGGCTGCCCCATCCCTGGAAGTGTTCAAGGCCAGGTTGAATGAAGCTTTGGGCAACCTGGTGTAGTGGAGGGTGTCCCTGCCCATGGCAGGGGGGTTGGAACTGGATGATCTTTGAGGTCCCTTCCAACCCAAACCATTCTATGATTCTATGATTCTTCTCTGAACCTCTGCATTATCCACTTTAGCAGTAGCTAAGAAAGGGTTAGACATGGGGTGGTCTTTCCCTTATATCATCCCCTTTCTGTCACTACTGCCGCATCAGAGGGAGCCCTTAAGTCGCAGGAAATGAGTCTGGAGTTGTTCACAATACAGCAGCACTTTCTACTCCTAATCTCTAAATACAGTGGTATTTTACCTGCTTGTAGCTCTCCTCATCTTTTGAAACAGCACTGGCAACAGGGTTATGATTTATTGTTTGAGAGGTTTTATTGGTGTTTTTTTTTCCGTGATGCTCTGAGGACTTTGTTTGACGCCACCGCTCGAACACATGGGAGCTTTGCTTTCTCAGTAATTGCATTGTTCAGGAGATCAGTGCAATCTGTCTTATTTCTACTTTGTCTGATGCTTGTCCATTACAGCTGAGGGGCTATTCCCTTCGGGGCCCATGGGGGTCCTGCACCTACCTTCCATTACTGGAAATTAGAGTTGCAAATAAACACGGACGCACCAAGACAAGAGTAATGGACCCCACCACTCTCGTTGGCCCGGTGGGCTGTGCTCTCTAAGGTGCAGCATGTACACAGCTCTGGCTCTCCTGGCTGCCTGCTCTGAGTGCTGAGCGCTCATGTTTTATACATTTGCCGTCTTGTGTGACAGAACAGCTCCATAATCCTTGCAACTGATGTCTCAGAGCAGGAATCAGCCTTTTCAATGTGGTAGCTGCGCACAAAGAACGGGGTTTTAACTCTCAGTAATTCCAGTAATTACGGTTCATAACTTTGGTAAGCTGAGCTGTCTGGACTTCTCTCTCCAATTTTCATTTTCCTCTTGTTTACCTTGCACTGTAAAGCTATAAACAATCTTAAAAAGAATACTGTGCCTTATATCCTGCCTTAAGTTAAAAAAAAAGTTCTCTTCCCACTCAGTCTTTCTGCAATTCAACTGCAGCAGGTTGGCACAACCAGTTCTGTCCCAGGCACCAGTGAACGGCCCAGTAAGCAGAGCCACACCATCCCCGCTCTGGCAGGGATCCCGCAGTACCCACACCTCACCCTCCTCTCTCAACGGGAAGCTGGGGACACGGTGGCCAGTTTGCTGCACTTTGGTAATGCCTGTTCAGGTCATATTTAATCTTCTGGGGCTCAGGGGATTTATCCTCTGAGGGAAGATGTCTCTGCAGAGATGTGTGGCCCCTCAGGGGACTCCGGCTTTGTCCTTCTCCGTGGCTGGGCAGGGGCACGGTCTGGTTTGCAGTTGGTGATTGCATCTGAACTAGTTAAGTCCCTTCATGGTCCTCCCTGTCACCAGAGATGACTCACCTGGGGCAGTGACACAAACATGTCTTTGCTCTCTAAGGTACAGGCCAAACGCTGAGTTTTCTATCGACTGCCGTCTACATTAAACATTTAATTAACGAAGGCTGTCTGAAAACAACCTACATTCATGCAATCTTGTTTTCTAAACTTCCTGCTTCAAAACCTATTTTCCATAACAATCACCACGCTCTGACACACGTCCTGTTCAAGGAAACGTAATATTCGTGAGTAGATCCTGCTCCGCACACACACAACCTCCAGAGCTGCAGCAATCGGAATTTTCACGCGCTTTTGGAGCAAAACACGTGAGAACAGTTACTGAAAATGAATTTACAGCATTCAGCTGATTAAATCACTCTTGAATCGCCTGCAAAGGGTCGATCGGTGGGGATTTAGCTCGGGACTCAGATGATCGGTGAATTCTTCTGCCAATGCCGCAAGGTAAAACACCGAGAGGTTTGTTTCACCGGGCTGGGGAGGGAGGCACGAGCTACGTGTTCCTTTCCCCTTCCCAAACACGACGGTGGCACCGGGGGGCACCGGGGGGGACCGGGGCCCGTGTTCTCCCGCGTCCCCCGGCCGCGGCGAGCGGCGGCCCCTGGCGGGCAGCACCGGCACCGGCGCGGCCGCAGCCCCCAGCCCCGCCGCAGCTCGTTCCCGGGGCTGCCCCTGCTCCGGAGCGGGGGGAAAAGCCAGAGCTGCCTCGGGCAGGTCGGTAGGGCTTGGCTGCGTGGGAGGAAATCTGCCCCTCAGCCCCCCAGACTCCTCGCGCTGCTGGGAGGCTGCATCTGGGGCAAAACTCCTATAGAGGAGATCCATCTCTCCCAAAAAGCCCAGCTGAACCTTTCTTGTTCATCTTCCAGCTCGCTGCAAATGGGTGGTTCCCTCTTTCAGTATATCTGGTGTCAAAATCTGCGTGCTTGACAATTCCCTGGGTAAGGAGCAAAGAGCAGCGTGGCTCCATGCTGCATTGGTGCTATTTATTTTAGCTACGTGTGTGTGTGTGGCGCATTTAGCAGAGAATGATATATCCAGATTTGTTTACCTTCTAGTGAGGAATCTGTCAGGTGAAGAGGCTGGACTGGTTATTGGCTTTTCCTGCAATAGGCGTACGTCCACCTCGGAGCCCTTATTCACAGGAAAACCTTTTAAAAAGACAAATGAAGGCATTTAATAAATATGCTCTTTGTAGAAATGAAATGGCCCAAGCTTCGCCATCTGTTCTCTGCCTGCTTATGTGTGAGCACTTAACTTCCATATAGTTCTTCTGATCCACAGATTTTTAAGTACATGGGGTTAGGCTTATAATTCCTTTCTTCTGGGAAAGCCTAGGAACCAGAAGGTGAAGTGATGTGTCCAAAATCAGTGGCAAAGCCACAGGTAAAATTAAGAGATGTGGTTTCACAGGCGCAATGAGAGAAGTCACTCAGCAAGTGACTTTTCTTGGCATTAGATTTGTGAGCTGTGCAGAGAACAAGCCTGCAAAAACTCAAGGCTCCAGCAACCACTCCCTTTGAGCAGTATGGATACAGCCTAGAAGACCCACGGCTCAGGAATTTTCCAAGACACGCCACTTGCAATAGCCAAGGGGAGATCAGGCTTAAACACTGCTTTGTAGCTTTGAAAGACTTGGCTATGGCATCTGAGGCTCACTGTTGCAGGATGTCAGTATGATCTACCTTGCAATGTGTTGCTCAGGTCTTCCGCAGTGTTGAGATGCTTCTGTCCTCCATCACGAGTGAGCCACGGTAACTCTTTGCTCACAGCACTCCCAACAGGCAAAGGAGTGGCTGTTTCCTTCCATCTGTCCAGGGCTGTTGTTCCCTCAGTGCTACCCACAAGGCTAATCCTGCCCAGTCCTTGAAATTCCCTGTCTGAGGACACATGTAACACACCAGGATCTGGGGCGTCCAGAAGCATTTGAATAGTCATTGTCCTGTCTTGCTCATCCTTGGATGTCTCAGGCTCTGGGACAGAAAATGACTCGTTGTAGAGGTCCAAAGTTGTCTCTGTCCATGTTTTGTCAGCAGAGTCTTTAACCCAGCTTGCTGCATTCAGTCTCTTAGTTGCCATCTCAATCTTTTCTGCAAGTTCCTTGGATAGATTATGTATGGCTTTCATTCGATCCTGTTTACTTCTGTATGGAGAAAGACTAGAAGCCAAGTTCTTGGAGTGAGGTTTTGCATCTTTCTGAGGAAAGGGAAAGCTCAGGGGAGGCATATGCAGAGCAGAGGGAGAGCAATCCTTCAAGTCTTCACATTTCAGAGGACTGAGAAACCAGCACTTGGATTCCAGTGGTGCTGGAGAAGCTAATGCCTCTCTTTTTTTAGGTGATTGAACTGTTTCTAGAAGTTGATTCCTGTTTAAACAAAAAGGAGAGATGGCACATTATAAAGACAAAGTAACAGCAGCTTTCTGCACAGACCGGTGTCCTCAGCTAAAGCACTTCACAAAAGGAAAAGAAACAGTTTTCCCTGTCTATAGATACTCTGGTCAAATGACAGATTAAGGATGCAGCATGAACTGCTGACAGATGCGGAGAAGAACCAGCCAAGGGCTGGCAATGAATAATTATTATTTAAAAATACAAAGCATAAAAGTAGGCTGAAAAGTTTGCCTCAACCTGGAGAGCCAGGGCATCGGTGTCCTTTCATGCTCAAAAGACTCCCAGACACTCCCAGGTTCTGTAACTGCTCTGGACTGGGTGCAGTGAGGCTGACTTTAAGGTGAGATACGAGAGTATATTAGTCCATTTTTCTATTTTTTCTAGTGTACGACAGAATACTGTGAAAAGTCTGCAGCGTGTGCTGAGAAAGAGGCTCTCCAGGACACTTTTTCTGTCTGAGTACCTGTGTCTGTGATCTTTAAATAGAGTACAGGATGTTTTATCCATCCAGGCCATGGAACTCCGCTCCAGCATTCCATCACTGGTTTGCTCCTGAAACAGAAGTGACCATTAGTGCAAGCACTAAACAGCTGGGCAACATGAGGGTAACATTTGGCTTTTATTCCACTTAATAATTGGTTCATGTAACTGGAAAACTTTTAGCTCATGCAATGAAGATTTCCAGGCTTTTGGCCTTTACGTTCTAAGGTTCCAACCTTACTAATGAGCTCAGCAATTCCTGACATAATTAGAAGTTAATTACTCTATTTTTCCAGATAAACCTTTTTCTTCCTTCAAAAAAACTTCAAGGCATTTGCATGAAGTGTTTTATCTCCTACAGGGTGCTGTACCGATCAAGATTGGAGAGTTTTCAGTCTGCCACTCCTTTATGACTTACTTGCTCGAGTTTACACTGAGAACTTTCCTTTGCAGAAGCCATGAGCTTGTGCATCTGGTCAGAACACATTTTCTTTCCCACAGCTTCTTTCTGTTTCCTGTATACTTCTTGCAGTCTCTTATTCCTCGTCTCCACAGCCTGCACCAAAGACTTTTTCTCTTCTAGGCTTTTTTTCTTCCTTTCTTCGTTCTTTCGATACATAAATTCCTGAACAATTTGAGGGCTGTAGGGGTGAGATTTTTTACTATTTACCCTCCTCTTTAAAGAGTGCTTCAGGTTTTCTTTCTCGGACCCTTTCTGTGCAGGGCTGCTTGAGCCTTTCTGTCTCTGAGGCGATGTGCTTTTTCCTCTGCTGCAGTTTCCTGAGCTGCTGGGCTTGGCTCCAGCTTTCCTTAAGGAAGATCGTAGCTTTTCCCCACTGAAGGCAGAGGGAGTTGTGGCCCGAGGTCCAGATAAAGGAGAACAGATCCCTAGGTATTGCTGCAGAACTCGTACCTTTCCTTTTGCAATATCTTCTGGGAGCCTGGTATGTCTGTGTTCATCACGGTACTGGCTTTGCAAATGCAGGTTCCTGAGTATTTGTTTTGTGTCTTTGGTCAGTGCTTTGCTGTCCCTTTCAACAGGCTTGCTGGAGGGAAGCATGCAGCTTTGGATTTCAAGGCTTTTTCCAACAGCTTCATTTCCCTTTCCTCTGGAGCTGTTTTCCGTCACTGGCATGGCTACAAATCCTCTACCAGGTTCTGCGGAAAACATTTGGAAACAACAGTGGTGTTATTATATCAGAAATGTATAAATTCCTGTATCTCTCATGTACATCTCAAAACCTGCTTCCTACCATAGGTTTGAGGACTATTTGCATGTGTAGCCCAGGCTTGTAAATCTGTTGTAAAATCGGCAGTGTTCTAGGGAGAAGATAAATCTGGAAGGGCGAAATTTGGAGCTGCAGTGGCCAGTTGTACAAATCATGTGTAGTGTGTGGCCCTTCCGTATAAATAGCATTTAGCACACATGGGCAGTGAAACGCTTTATCTCGTGAATCTCTTATGCTTGCCAGTGTAGCACGGTGAGAATTCAGTGGCCAGCCTCAGCTATTGGAAGAGCCAGGGAATCTCTACAGCTGTGTGTGGCAAACCAACCCAGCTGAAAAGCAGAGTTTGCTAGGATGTGCAGGACGTGGAGCTGATGCTGTGTCTCTGCTAGGGAGACACAACCTGTGTCATCACACAGACAAGTCTTACTTTAAGGACATAGTGCATTTGCGTTATCTCTTCAAAACCACAATAGCTTCATTGTGCCAGTTGACCATGGACTTCAGCAATTGTTCTGGGTGGTGGTTAACCTGACAAGTGAGTTATTGCAAGAGTCATTACAGATAGGTGCTCAGAAGGGCCTCAAAACCTTTTGTTTCAACTAATTTTAATAAACTGCTTTTTTGTTTGTGTGCCAAAGTAACTAGTGTAGCAGAGAGGCAGCTGTACCAAAGGTATTTGCTGTGGTCTGCTCTTCATCTGTGCTCCTCAGGTTTGGAAATGTAGGGGGTGGACCAAGCAACTTTCTAGCTAACTTCTGACCTTCTCTCCATGCAGAAGCACCAGGTAGCTTTGCGCCTGAAACAGAGGATTTGTACTGAATTATTAAACCCTCGCATTTTCTTTGAAAGAAAATTGTAACTCTTCTTATAAATCTTTTTAATGGTGATTTCCAGGAATCACACCTGAGGTGTGCGGAGATCTAAAAAGTTTTAGTCAGAGCAGGTTTAAAAAAAAAGTTGAGGCTACTTTGATAACAAAAATGTTTTAAAGCACTCAGACTTTGGAGGCTGTCACTCTGCCGGTTCATTAATTGGATGAGGACAACATATGAAGGTTCAGTGATTTCCTAAGGCTTTACCATTAGCGTTTCTATCCTTTAATACTTGTCGCATGCTCACAGTTCTTAGAAGTTTTACTCAGAAACCACTGAGTCCCAGAGTGCTCAAGAACACTAAGAGGAGATCGGGACACTGACCTGAGAGCATCTGAGAGCATCCTTCTATGATGGCAGCTGCAGACAGCTGGTACTTACTGGGTACCAGCAGATTTGAGAACTGGAGGGAGGGGGATAGCGAAATACAATTTTTCTTGTTACTACTTCAAGCTCACTAGAGTAAACTAATTCATTTTTAAACTGGTGAGAATCAGCAGGATGCAGTGTAGAAGAATCAATGAACAATACAGGATGAGGGACAATGTATAATGCAAAAATAAACTGTGCAGTATGCAGCACAAGCAAATTATTCTTGCTTAATAGGTGGTGTCACATAATAGACAACATTTATCACTGTTTTACTTCATAATTTCCGATTGCATTCACAGCATGCCAATACTTGCACTGGTATAATTACGTGTTTATTGCAAACACTTCTCCAGCAGAAGGGGACTACACAGTTTTTATTTGGGTTTTGTTTGTTGGTTTTTTTTTTTTTTTCATGGAAACTCCCCACCAAATCGTACTGCAATGAAAATATTCAAGGGGTTTTTTTAAGAAAATATTTTACTCTTATGTAGGTGTCAGCCTCAGTTCAAAGATGTTCAGTGCTGAGTGAGGCTTTTCCAGCTTCTGTTCAGTAAACTTGTCTGTGGGCTGAGCTGACTGTGTGCAGCACCTCTGAGAATCATCTGCTGGACACAAAGTGCTTTCAGAGACTGGTTAATGGGATCGTCCTCAGATTCCTCTTGGCTTTGCAAACAACAGCTGGATGGCAACAGCTTCTCAGCTACCAGCCCTGGGCTCTGACCACAGCCACTGGTGGAGTCACAGCCACTGGTGGAGTCACAGCCGCTGATGGAGTCACAGCTGCTGGTGGAGTCACAGCTGCTGGTGGAGTCACAGCCACCTATGGAGTCACAGCCACTGGTGGAGTCAGCCACCGGCAGAGTCACAACCACTCACAGCAGCTGAATTTGCAGCAGACTTCGACACGCTCTGGAGGCCCATCTTAATCGTGCAGTTTAGGTAGTGTCACAAGAGAAATGATGTTTTTCAGACAAGGAAGAGCTTCAATGTCTGTGAGGCTGAAGTCGCTTCCTATAACCACATGGACTTACTTGGGAAGCCTTCAGTGGAATTCTCCACTAGGTCTACGCAGTTCAGTGTTCGACAGCACAAACCATGGAATTGCAAAATCTGTTGGACTCGGCACAGCTGAGATCCACCAGTTTTTTTAGTGAAACACCCTGCTGTACTACTTTGTTTTCTCATTTAGCAGTATTACAAGTGGAGGATGCATTTATTTTTATGCTTAGTTCCTCTGAGTGTAACTGACAAATTTATATGTAACTCTAACAATCTTTGCTTCACTATGTTGTCTGATTTCAGTTAAATTTCTTTTTATCTACACAGTGTTCATTAACTACAGAAACTATTATGCTGAAGCTGAAGTCCAAGCCTGCATTTCTGATGAAAATACTTGCCAGAAAGAAATATTTTGATTTAAATATTCTCATAGTTTTTTCTACCTATGAAACATGAATATTTTATAGCTGCTGTGACTTAATTTTTTGTTAACTACAGCAAATTTATAATTCATCAAATTCCTGAGTACCGTGGCTCTGACCCCTGCCCCTCATTCATCTCTTTGTAGCCCTGCCTTGGCTCTTTCACTGACAGAAACTAATAGCCAATAAAGACACCATGACACTGGCAGTTACAATGATGAATGCTTCATGTGGCATGGTCTTATTATGACCCACTCTCAGAGGAAGATCAAGCCATTTTTCAAACAATCCATTAAAACAAAAAAAAAAAAAGAGAGAAGGAAATTATTATATATTTCATGCATTTTAAATAGTACTTAGGTAGTAAAGCACATGATGCCACTCTGCTCATAATTTCGTCTGCACAGTACTAGATAGTTTGGATTTTTTCTCTCTGTTTCACACAAGTTGCATACCTAGTGCCTTGGCTAGTGTGAAATACAGCTGCTTTGAGTGAGCAGCACCCATAGCGCTTCCCCACCGAGTCTGAACGCAACCATTTCCAGTGCAAAGCAACAGCATTGAATGGGTAATTCAAACCTGCACTTACTCTTACCAGTCAAAGAAAAGTGACAACTAGTGATTGTGACTTCTGCTCCTACTGTTGACTTTGTAGCAAGGCTGTGGATAATTCATCCAACTTTTCACTGCTTTGATTTGGTTCCTATTTTGCAGGCCAGGAAATCCCTGTCTCTTGATGGCACTCTTAGTTCACTAGGGAACACAGAACTGAATAAGTGACAGACAGCTCTCACCACCTCCAATGTACAGCTTAATTTTATTTCTAATGATTTTTAATCCTGGCTGGTCTGTAATTCAGCTGCTGCAGGCAAAAGCAACAAAGGCAGATTCTTAGCTAATGCCCACAGACACAGGCAGGAAGCGTTTGGCAAGTCCTTTACACATGGAGTGCCTGAGGGAGGGTGTGAGGAAGTGACCTGCCAAAGTTCACCCCAAAATTCAGCAACGGAAAGTGTTATCAGGTGTCCAGTCTGATCACCCATCCTATGGGCCTCCGCATGATTCACCAGCAGCTAAAACAGAAATTAAGCTTTGTGCTGCCTATGGTCATCTTCTGCCTTCTTGCAGAAATGTCAGTTTTTGTCTGTTCCCTCAGTGGTTTTCTTTGTTACCTGCTTGGTATAAGTAGGCCCTGATTTTCGACTGTGGATCCCAGGATTTTGGGTATTATTTTAATAACCAGCTAAAGATTTTGGCAGATGAGTGCCCAGATGCCACTGACCTCCAGCACTTTTGTCCATCAATTTATGTTACTTCTCATTATTTTCATCCTTACCTTTATCTGTTATTGCTCTGTCCAGAACAGAGGGCTTGGGTGAAGGCTGCCTCTGGCTTTGCTTTTGAATTCTCTGTGCCGAGCTTCTTTCTCTTCGGTCTTTAATCAGGAGGGGAAAAAAATATGGAAAGAATTAGTGTGCAACTAATATCAAACTTTGGACAGAACTGCTGTCACCAACAAACCAAACCCAGTTCTATTCACTTGGAACGCAAAAGTGGAGGTCTCTAATGACACTGGTCCCAGAATAAGCAGGTCTTGATTTTTTTTGTGGTTCTGGAGATGTCCCAGTAAAGCAAGCGTTGGCCTGGATCCTTGGGGTCGTGTCCATTACCCGGTCTACACGTACAATGCTGTACCGTGCAAATGGCCCTGACCTTCCTGGCCCATCCAGTGTGTGCAGAGGGACACCTTGCCCTTGGTGTCCCTCTGGAGATCCAGACCGACCTTTCTCTGTAGCACACACAAACACCTCGGGCTTAGGCAAGCTGCCTGTAGCAAACTGTTATCATACAGTATTGCTAACCTGGGGTCTTGTTTTTTTTTTTTTTATAACCCCTCCCTTGTGCAGGGATGGTAAATTCTTCTCTGCCTGGTACTCTGTGCTCTTCCTCAGGCAAGGAAAGAGCAGACCTCAAGTTCACAGCACCGAAACCTGGACAAACAGATATTTGAAACCTGCTACAAGGTTCCAAGCTCACAGCACTGAGCTATGTGTGAAGAGCAGAAGCAGGCTTCCTAGGCCAGGCTGCAGGTATCTGACAGAGGTAATATTGAGCAGAGCAGCTGTGACACACACTTGTTTTCAGTGGTACAGTCAGACAAACTGAACAAGCTACAGCTGAACCGAGTGTCTGGAGCTGTTACTCTTCAGCCTCAGAGGCTGCCTCTGTGCTAAACGTTCGACTGTTTGTCTGGTAGTTCCCCAACTCAGTTACGTAAAATGATCTGGGTTAAAACCAAAGTAAACTAGCCTTCCCCCTGAGAATGTTCAAAAGAGGCTCAGCAGGGATTGTGGCTTGGGCTTCTGGGCGTTAGGAGGGGGGACACTGTGCAGCGGTGGTCGAAAGCGCTGCCTGGCTCAGCTGAAAGGGGGGCACAGCAGCACGGACGTGTGCTCGCACTGACCCGAGGTAAGAGCCATAAAATACCTCCGTACATCGTTGTAAAAGGTGATTTGGAACAAATCTGAGGGAAATGCCCGTGGAAGCTGGTGTGTGGCAGTGATCATAGTGCCCAATGAATTAACACTAATGCTATTATGGCAATAAGATTTATTATGTACAGCTTTTCAGCTCGTCTTCTCTAGTCCAGTACACCCTCAGTAATCCCCCATGGGCTGAAAAGATTGCCGAGCGGGCAGGCTAACTGGGAGAGCCGCAGGAAACCCTTGCTCTTGAGTCCATGCATTTCTCACAGCAACCTGAGATCTTAAATCACACTAAACTAGAGTGACAGCTGTGGATGAATGGTACTTCAGGCCCAAATTTAGCAGCAAAGCAGGATAAGGAAGTCTAATAGTATTAGCTTTCAGATCCACACTAGTTCCACTGAACGAACGGTTAAATCCTCTGTAATGCCTCTGACCTGCACAATTCCTGCTTCAAACACCTGTGATGCCTCTACACACTGCTGTGCTGCTGCTTCCCATTTCATGCTTTATACGTGGCGAAAGAAAGAATGTGGAAGTAAAGGGGAGAAGAGAATATATTTGCAGCAAATTCTTAACTATTTTGTGGAAATAAATTTATACATTTGTGCATGCTAGGGAGTAAATCCAGTGGAGGAGTGAACTCGGTAGCAGTTTGATACGTGTAGCACAGGGCGGTTTGCAGCTCCCCCAAGGGCTGCGAAGGTAAATGAATTTATCACACGAACGTGGTCACTGCCCAACGTAAACCAAAATGTGGAGTGGGCGGTGGGCGGCTCGCTATTCAGCTGTGCCAAAGCACTCCTGGGTAATACATGGTTTTAGCCTTTCTCCATAGATGCCAGGCTGCTACTGACCTTTGCAAACCAGAGCAGGAGGAGCAGATGCCACCTTGCACACCTTTCTCTTCAGGGGTCTTTTTTGCAGCAGCTCTTTAGCACAGGCAGAAATCGGGCACTTCTGCTCCTGAGAGGCTGCGTGCTTCTTTTGCTTCTGCTCCTGGATTCTCTTCTTGAGTTGCTCTAACTTATTTGGGGGTGATTTTTTGCATGACTCTTCCAGCTTCTGATCACTGGGCCTGCTGGCTGATGAAAGGTGGTATGCAGGAAGCAGGACAGCCGTGGGCATGGGAGCGTTGCTCCAGCTGCCATGTGGGACAGCTGAGAATGGACTGATCCCTGCAGGAGAGTGAAGTGGGCGATGCAGAGAGCAGGGAGATTTTTCCTTTTGTACTGTGCAACCTCTTGAATCTGCCTGCTCCCTGAAGTTGTCCCTTCTTGGTTTATAAAGGCTCTTTGCAGGAGACCATGTCCCAGCTGTGCCTTTGCCATCTGCAGCCTCCCTCCTGGCAGGGCTGCAAGGTGCTGAGCGGGGGTCTCCCCTGGGGAACAGAGGGGTCATTCTGGATGGGCCAGAGCTCACAGCAGGGGTCTCGAGGAAACAGGACTGCCACCAAGCAGGGGAGACAGCAGCAGTTTCTCTTTCTGAAGAAAAAGAAAAACAAGACTGAGTCTGTAGAGCATATTATGAAATTGTTCCATAGACTGCTAATATGACTGACAGTTGAGTTTCTACAACATGCTCCAATGGTAATCTCAGAGTCTCCACAGGATCAGCATTTTGCCAGTTACCAGCAGTCTGGCAAACTGGGAAAGTGCAAAGTGAATTGTGGTCTGATAAAAGTTATTACAAGCATCGGCAGATAGACTAACGAAGAGAAGTCCTGCATCCCAGAATTTTAAATCCGTTTGTGTGTGCCTTCGCCTCTTCATCCACCAAGTGCTGTATATCAAGTTTATTTTTTACCTGCAGGCTGGAGGAATCTCATTGCTCTTTTTCTCATTCAAAGCTGTTTCATGTCTGTTCCTCTCGTCATCTACAGCATAGCAAAATTATGTCTATGTCAAAACGTCAAGAACGTTCCTCAACTATTAAATTAAACCAGTTCATTTTACTGGGGACTGTTAACACACCTCTCTTGCTATCCTCGTTGCTGAGACCAGGGTCCAGGCAGTGAGCCATCTCCATGAGCATGGTACAACCCCCCCCACTTAGGAAGGAAATAGCATCCATAAATGCTAAAGGCTGGCAGTTTCAACTGGCCCCAGCCAATAAGCCACCTCAGAAACAAATACCCAGCAGATGCAAAAATAAAAACAATTTAAGTCTATTCTTATCATTAGTTGTTAAGAGTCTTGCGGAATTTAAATTTCCTGCTTTTTTCTTATCTCACTTTGCATTTAGAGTTGATTTTAAACACATTATGCATTTCCTGCGAAAGCAAATGAACAAAATTCTGTATTTACATCACTTCAGATATCTCTAGGAAAAAGCCTCAGAGGACAAGCAGAAGTAGCTTTTACTTTGCTGTAGCTGGTGGGTATTAATGCTGCATCTTTTGCCTGAGCTCTCTCCAGCAAGGTGTCGTTCCTTGTGCATTGTGACATTCTCCTGGGAGCATTAGTAGAAAGCTGATGAAAATGTACACTTTCCTCCATAAAGAGAGCCTTTCACTAGCTCTTGTCACCTTCCCTTCGACACCAAAGCAGTCCCCTGTCGCAGCATTTTCCCAGTAACTCAGAACTCACCAAAGCTTTTTTCGTGCCAAAGCTCTCTTCTGGCTGCCTGTGATTTGGCACAGCTCCACGTTTGATGATAAAATTTGTTTTCAATCCTTTGTAGCTGTGAAAAGGCAGATTTTTCTTTTGAAGGGAGACATATGTTTTTTTTCCGTGGTAGCCTTTTGCTGGCATACATTGCTTCTCTGATTAATTTTGCAGCTCCTAGTTACTCTGTAAATACTGGCATGTCTGAGCATGTTCCATGTGGTATTTCCTACCGTTGGAAAGAATGCAATTGACTGGGAAGATAAGAGATGAAATCACCTCGCTCCATTATTTACACTTTGTATGTATGTGCGCCTCAGATTTTTACCAGAGTTGCTCTGATGTTTTAAGACCAGCATACGCTGGAAGTCACCCCAGCCACCAGCAGCTTCAACGGTGTGATACCAGTGTCAGGCCTTGACTGCATGAGCAGCACTGGATGCATTTGGGTAATTCTATGCATTCATCTGAGCAATTTCACTATTATGATTGCAGCTGCTGTGCCTCATCTAAATATCATTGTGATTCCTACTAAGAGGAACATAAGAGTGAGAACTCAGAGGATGTCCCAGCTCAGTGAGTGTCAGCTATTACTCTGCTCAGGTCTTCAACCACAAGCAAGGCAAACCTTTATCTGTTCTTGTAATTCATTTGAAGGGTGTCGTGAAATTTGGTAAGACTCCTTGCTTTTCTTCTTATCCTCTTTTTGTTGTTTAGCAGATGATTAAAAAGGTTAATTGCAAAAGGACGAAAATAGCATGTTTCCATCACTATCAATTACATTATATCCATGAAAGAAAACTCTGTGGAGGTGACGCACAGGGAACTGACAGAGAGGGATAAAGGTACGTGACAGCAAGTGTTCCCTGAACCGCACGTACCGCTGCTTTGGCTTTCCGGAGACTCTTCCAAGCCAAGGCCACATCTGTGGAAGCAAGGGACTAAAGACCTATTTTAGCATCTCTTCACATGCATCTTCATGATAGACAATTTGTCCTCATGCCCAAGCCAGAACAGGTTATAGAGCTGGTGACTGAAACAGAGAACTGCTCCTGAAAAACTGTCTGGATTGTTTTTACACACGGCTTGTTTTCCATGTGTGCTTAGTTCTGTCAGAGCTAATGCTCTTTGAGATATGTGAGTGGTTATTCAGCAAAATCTTTACTGATACTACCTGGTAGTTTTGCATGTATTTATGAAAAACTGAGCTGAATTACTCCATTCAGTGTTATTTGGTAGTAGTTACTTACAAAAAAAACCCAAACCATACAGGAATACTTGTGAAAGTAAGAATGGCTCGTGCCTTTTAACAGAAAAAAAAAGCAACACAACACATGGGGAGAAGTTTCTGGTGTGGATGTGTTGCATTCAGCAGTAATTGGCTCTTGCTGACTTCAGGCTGAGGAAGATTCACAGAGCAGATTCCTGTTAGAAAGCAGCATGAAGTGGGGAGTTTTGGTGTTGCTGTAAGAGCTACAAGCACAGTTAAAAAACTGTGCAACACTCTCCAAACTTCAAAATATTTGCTCCATTACGTCTGAAGTCATGCAATCCAGTTTAAACTAAGTGCTAAAGCATTTCAATAAGCGATAAATCCTTGATTTAAAATAAAATTATCCAAGTCTCTGCTATGACAATACAGAGGGAAATGGAAGCTCATTACCCACGTACCAGCTAGAGGATCTGATTCTCCAGATGCAAAACTGTTGTCCATTTTCCAGCTGTGCTAGAGCTCTGCTTACTTGATATCCACATCTGAAATAACCACGCAAAAGGACGAGTCAGTGCTGTCCTTTGAGAATAGCCTAGGTCAATTTATTTATTTTTCTCATCTGTAATTGCTGACTGCCCATCATTTACACTTCTGTGGTGTTTGCAAATGTTACCTGCTATCATTAATTTTTTCAGCCTTGCGATGGAGTCGTGGGGAGACACAGGGCTATGACACAGTTGGTAAATGTCCTGTTCTGGGCCAATACACCTTGAAGAGCTGCCCTGGGAGCTCTGGACTCTGCTGTGCTCACTTGAGGCAATGACTATATGATCAGAGAGTCAAGAAAGTCACCTCCCTCCCATGTCCCCCTATTACTGCCTGGTTAACGCTTACCTTTTGTAGCCTCATCCGTGCATGGAACAGTGTCCACTCAGGAGCTGCACCAAAGCACCTAGAGAAGCACTTTAGAGACGATCTGTGGGAGGGCTGCAGTCTTTCTGCAGTGGCTAACCCAGAAGCCAATTCCAAAGGAAATTGTAAGAAAGATCTCAGTGCTGATCATCCCGTTCGCTGCTCCTTCCCTGAGCTGAGCCGTCCACAGGCACCAGCTCCCTGGCACCAGCTGGGAACGCAGAAGTTCCTTTGAGACAAGCACCAGGTCAGTCCCTGCCCTGCCCATGAGCACTGGGAGGTGGGGGGGATGTCCAGAGGCCATCAACCGTCGCCACACCTTTGTTTGAGCCCCTCTGTGCAGGGCGACAGTAGTGACAGCACAGGGAGAGGCAGTTAGGAACAAGAGGAGAAAACAAACAGCAACAAGAGGAGCCTCAAGGCTGATCTCAGCTTGCAAACATGTGGAAAGATGCCAGCAGCTTTCTTGACAAGCCCTTGTGTCCTTTCCAGGGCATCTGGCATCGTGGCGATGACTGCTCCCGAGGCTGGATGGCTGCAGAGGAGAGTAGGGTGGCAGAGGAGCAGGACAACCGACATGGGGCCCAGGTGAAAGCAGCTCTGCAGTTCTGGGATGGAAAGAGAATATGGTGCCAGAACAGGGGGAGAAACCAGACCTATCTGGGTCCTCATCACAGGACACCCTTCCTCATTGCAGGGCACCTCTTGTCATCATAGGGCACCTCTCCTCACACCTTCCTTTGTGGGCTCTTCCAGCCTTTGATCCTGCTCTCAGCAGCATTCCCTGTCACACCTGAATCTCTGGTCTCAAGAGAGCAAGGGGCTTTATCCTGAATATTGGCTTTTATTTAGAGGGAAAATAAAAAAAAGGTTTCTGGTCTTTGTGATCATAAAGAAAAGCTTGAGAATATAAAGTAAGTGTATGCTGAAGTCTCAGATAAGGCTTTTCTACCTTTGTGGGTGTCATTTTTAAAGTGTTACAGGTTTTAAAATCAAATATTTGAAATCTGAGGGTCACCATTCTGGTTCTTCAGGTCTTGCTTTTCTTACGTTTTGGATTAACCAGAGGGAACAGTTTATTCGGCAAACAGCAGAGGGCAAACTCAGCTCGCAGACAGGAGACGAAAGGCTCTCGGTGCTGAGTCGCTCCAGGCCCCAGTTTATGCCAGGACAACCCATAACGGCAGTTGCCACCTTGGTCAAAGACAACTTGGAGTGGGCAGCAGGAGGAAAACTCTTGCTATAGCAGTGATTCATTCTCTTCTTCATTTTCATACTCAGCCTTTTCACAGGGCAACTCTGATGGACTTCAGTGGGCAGTGACGTCCTGGACTGAGACCTGCCAGTGCATTTCTTAAACCCTCCTGAGATGATGGCTGCAGATGGCTCAGCATCCCATAAGGTGTATCTCAGCTGGTGAATTTGCCTTCTGTTTGCATGCTGCACATGCATTGCTCTGGGAGACTTGATTTCTGCACCTTTTTGCCCCAGTTACTCACGGCGAATTCCTGAATCTGTGGTTACAACCAAAACTACTACAATCAACGTATAATGGCCAAGACAAGGCTGATCATTCAATGCTGCTTCTTTTCCTCAGTTGGATGGTCTTTAGACATTGGTTTCCTGTGAAATTTTTCCATTTCTGAATTGTAAATCTGCTTCCCACAAATATCCTCTCATATATGCTGAAATTCTGCAGGTCTCAAGGCCATACTTGCTGTTGGCTCAGATATTCATCAAAGGCATGTGAATATGATAAAGGCAAACAAATAGGGATAAAACACATTTCTTGTTACCCTACAGCAGTGGCCATCACTTACTGCTGTCATGGGCTGAATTTCAGTAAGTACCCTGAGAAAAGGCTTTGCATCCTCTTCTAGATCCTCACCTCACTGCAGAGCAGAGGAGACTGATGCACTATTTCATCAGCATTTTGGTGTATATTGTATCTGGTTCTTTTTTCTGGTTTATGTCCTCAGTCATTTGTTCATGCTTTATAATCCTACAGATCTGCTCTAGGCAGCAATGTCAGTATCGTAAGCATTCGTTATTACTGGAAAGTAGTCAGATGGTGAGGCAAGACACCGACACCACATCTTTCATGTACATGGATCCCTGTGGTCTCTAGAGAAGTTCTCTTGAAGAAACAGACCAGACTCCTAATCTAATAAATGTCACTGCAGTCTGTGCTCAGATATCCCCAACATTCAGCCTTTCAAGTCTATCCAAACAAGGAATTTGTGAGCTGCAGGCTGGAGTCGTGAAGTTCCCGTTTCAAGCTGTTCCAAGCCAATGTTTTGGCCTGATGAGAGGTTTCAGTGCTGGGAATGCAGAGCTTGTCCAGGAGGGAAGCCACAGCTATTCAGGGTGCGCAAGTGATAAGAGCCCTCATTGCAGTCTTGGGGTTCGCAGGCAGCCACCGTGCCAAGCGAACTGCTCCACGGAAGAGAGAAGAAAGAACAGTAACGTGAAACCTCAGCAGTGGGAGGGCAACTTTCAGTGAACCAGGAAAGTCCAGGCTGGTCCCAGCCTGCTGGCTGGATGGAGGAGCCAAGCAGAGCAGGAATGCACGTGCTGTGACAGGCAGAGTTTTCAGCTGCGCACAGACAACGCTTCTCAAGTCCCTCAGGTCAGGCTGGCATCTATTTTGGCACCATTTTTCCTCAGCAAGCTGTTGGATCTGACGAAAGCCAGCAGAGTGACAGATTGCCAGCGTGTTATGCTGCACATCTTGGAGTGTTAGACTACAAATCTGCTGAGAGATGAAGTGAAACCTATCATCGGGCCAAATCCCACTTCCGTGGTGTGCGAAACTCCCAAGACAGGGAGCCAAGCGTGACCTGAGGCAGATAGGAGCAAATCCATTTGGATTTGTATTTTAGATCTAAATGAACAAAATGAGCCAGTCATGTACGGTTCTGGCCTCCACAGCTCTGGAACTAAAACAAAATTAGACCCTGTGTTTTCACTCATATGGCATTTATGATGCATCAGCACTCAGACACTGAATTTCCCCTGCGGAGGTACTCAGACTAGCAACTACTCATTTTAGCAAATTAGACTACAGGCTATCGCACACCCAGTGGAGGTTTTACAAAAGCCACTTTAGGCTTTTTCTGGAAAGGACATTGCAAAGTTTCTTGCAGCTAAGAATCTGAGATGCTGCTAACCCATCGCATGGGATTATCCCACAGAGAACACATGTTGTCCAGACACAAGTCTCTGCCTTTTCCCAACCAGCAGTTTCCACTATGGTTACACTTGCATGCACAATGATGCAGTGGGACTAGAAGTGCCCAGCTCTGCCATGCTGTGGCACTCTGAGCTTCAGTGGGGTGTTCCAGTGTTTCTGCAATGCGAAGGCAAGCGGGCTTGGTCATTGCTCAACCCTGTACAAGGCTGTTTGGAGCCTGGAGGGGTTTTTGACATGGTTCAGGCTGCAGGTTCACCTCCCAGCGGCTTCAGTTTCCGCTGTTGTGCACCGTCACTGTTTAGGAAATATTTAAACCAATAACCCACAAGGCCTAGCAAAATTCAGGAAGCACATATGTATGTGAACCAAAACCAGAAATTCCTCCTAAGTCTCTGTGTTTTGAAACAGCTGTGTATCATGCAGCTATACTTTGGCGCCCACCAGATACACTCCAAGGATCTTACAAGCAATAATTCCCAGCTCTGGCAGACACACTGCTTTCTTTCTCTTGCTGGTTCGCTCTGCGTGCCTTGCTCTGTAAGAGTGTTGTGAGTTCTCTCACTTTTGGGAAATATGTCCAGCTAAAAGGAAAGGAAATGGTACTTGTTTGGTTTTGCTTGTTTTTGTTTTTTTTTTTACAGTGCCTGACTAAGCAATTTACATTGTAAACCACTTTTCACAGCAATTCTCAGTTAGCAAACAATCAAAGAACAAATTTAGACTTCGATTACAAGCTGGATGTGACAGGAATTTTATAGTAAGCATATGGTGGGAAGAGGCAGTTGATTAAAAAAAAAAAGTGTACTGCTCTGAAGTCTGACAGTCAAGGGCCCAATCCTGCACCCACTGAAATCTGTCACAAAATATGAGCTGAAATTAAAAGGGATAAAGACACTTAATAAATGCATATTTGATTTGAACCTTCAAAGAGCATAGGATTGACCACTACATATTGGAGTAATTCTTGAGGGTACGTATCACCTCTCAAATCAGCAGCAAAATAAGACTGAGATAAATGGGCTGCCCCATTAATGGCACCATGTCACAGTTCCTGAGATAAGACACAAATTTCTTCCTCCACTGGCAATGTTGTAGAATAGCAATATTCATGTAAAACACTCAGAGATACAGAGGGAGGAGTCTGACCCTGGCTGCAGAATTTTTGCTGGTACCACTGATCTTATTTCTTTTTTTCTTTTTGATCCAAGGAGCTCATACTGTTTCCCATGTTGTTAGGAATAAGCAGGTGCTTTTCCCATGGTCTGTGTCACACACTCAGTAACTGAGTTGCACCATGTGCTGTACAGAGAACTGCTCAAACGCAGGTGGGAGGCTACCATGAAGCTGCCCCAAGCCTAGGGAAAGATTTGCTGCAACAGAGAGATACACTTCCTTTGCAGTGATTACAGCCAGAAACACAAGGAAATATTAAGCTTGTATTTTCCTACTGATTCCTAAAATAACAAGAATAACATGTGTCAGGAAAGACTAGACCTTCAGAATATGTGGACTATATGCTGCGTGCTAGATGATGTCTGGAAAAGGGCAAGTGTCCCCTTTATGTGCTAAAATACATCTGTATCATCCAGTTCCTGGGGGCAAGTGTGTAAAGAGAGCAAACAGCTATCCATGGCCTGTTTGGGGTTTTTCCTATCAAAAGAAGACTATGTGAATGGAATCTGAAGTGAAGAAGGAGGGTTGCCTGCACTGTGCAGCCGAACGTGGGAGTGCAGGATTGCCATGGAAACCCGCTGTAGTAAACGGGGCTCTCCAGCTGCATGAGAGGATTTATAGCACCGAGCTGGGACTAGGCAATTTAAATCAACGATCTACAGGTAAAATGGCACATTTCCTTGTACATTGTCTCTATGCACTGTAAAATGAAATAGGAAAGGTATTGGGGTTGGGAGAATTACAAGAGTACAAAGTTACGAGCTGTCTTAAAGCCTGACCTAAAACCCGCAGAAGCTGATGTGAAGATTCTTGTGGCTTTTGGTGGCAAGCAGGCATCCATTCCCTGTGCACCAAAACAGAGCAGTAGGCACAAGGATGCACCGTACCTGTGCCCAACAAACTCAGATAGAGGAGAAGCAGAGTCTGTTCCCTGCTTACCCAGCCCTGCAGATGGTAGACCCTGCAGCTCGGGAATTCTGCCCAGTTTGTGTTTTCGGTTTGGAGCTGGGGAAGAGTCTATCTGGTAAAGGCCCCCAGACAGCTTGTTACACCTGTAAGTGAGACAAAGTGTGCTATAAGCCACAAACAGTGCTTCTGTAAGAAGGGATCAGCTGAGTGGGGAATGATTTTCTGTTTTCAGATTCTCCCATTTATTGACATTCAAGCACAGTGATATATGGAGTGGTATGAGACAGCAATAACATTTTTGCAGTGCTGCCTTCATCACCATACATTACCAAGACCTGACTGACAGTGCCACATAATCTTCTCCTGGATCGGACACCGTACACTGGTCCGATCCTGCTCCCAGGCAATGGTTCAGTCTAACTCACATGGAGCCACCATGGGGCCAGTGTGGTCATCAGTTCCTGCAGAACTGCGTGTGCTTCAGTAATTTGCCGTGTTGCCACATCTAGTAACAAAGCTCAAAATCTCCTGACTTACCATGTGTCCTGGGCTTGGTGTGACTGGATTTAAATACGCAGTTTAGTACACACCTGGGTGTATTTGTGACACTAAATACGAGAAGGAGTATTCCTTTTGAGCTGGAGAACACAAAGCCCTTGGCAGCAAGGACTCAAAGCTCTGGACACTCTGTAAGCGTGTTTTACTGTGCTCCACACCGTTTTCTTCAAATGTTACTTTGTTCTGCTTCAACCTTTTAACAAAGCATCAAACAGCTACCAAGAATATCAAGATTTTGGCTTCTTCCTTCAAGAAGAGTTATATGTTCAAAATCCAAACAGTCCAGCCAAAATCTGGGAATTGCGTCCTCATGTCCTACCTCTGCTGCTGCCTGTTTCTGTGCCATTGAGTGCTGCCCTCACAGCAGATGCTGCCAGCCAGAGTTCCACTTCCCTTTTGCATGTTTTCTCCTCTGTAGTGTTTTCCTTGGACCTTCAGTGGCTTTCAAAATCTCTCCTGCCACCTTTCAGTTCTTTATATCTACTCAGCAATTTGCAGGCCATTAATCTGCATCATTTGCAAATGAGACAGCAAGAAGCTTATCTAATTACCTAGGTAGAAACCCTTGGACGAGCTAGTGCATTGTGGTGTGTACAGATGCAGTGTGACAGCTCATCTATGATGCACAACATCTGTCTTGCATCAGAGCTGATCTACCCAGCCCCAGTTAGGACACCAGTATGGGTGACTACAAGAGGTTTTGAGAGCAGAAGACCTTTATACATCCCACTTACTAAGAACATTCTCTGGGGCCATTGATCCTCTGCTCGTAAATTCACCCAATTTCCCCTTGATTACCCAAAATACTGCCAATGGAGAAACAGCAGGGTAAGCTAACACAACAGACTGTCTTCTGCTATGTTATGCTCTGTCAAGTCAGGTTGCCCTCAGATTTGCCAGAGTTTCATTGCTGCCATCCCCTGGGATGCTAGAGATCACAGCCGTTTAACCCGAGAGCATTTATGACTGTGACTGGAATTTGTTTGTCTGGGATTTTTTTTTTCTGTCTCTATGGATAGGAATGTAAACCAGCAAAAATATTGCCTTATTATTGACAAAATTAATCTATATGGAGCTAAGTGCAAAGGAAAATAGATAGCAGCTGCACAGCCACCTCCAATGGAAAATAAACACAGCAATGTTTGACGGATAAATTCGCTGCAGCCCTGTGCCAGTAAATAGAGCTATCCCAGTTTACGTAAGTAGAGAAGCTGACCCTGAGGAATTTCTGTTTGCTTGCAGCAAAGTTGGTAGGCGTGTTACTTCACTGAGAGAAGGAAGAGATCCTGGACACCTGGAAATGATGGTTATTTAGGGGCTGAGCCACTGTGAGCAAGGAGTGCCAGCACTACGCAGGAATTCGGTAGGAAAACGTGGATTTGGTTAGTTGCGCTGTTTGGTACAAAGGTAGTAAGTTTGTAGAGACCTCGATAGGTGTGAGTGAAATGTGCTGTCCTGTGGGCAGCCCGGGCTGGAAGGGTTCCCAGGTGCCCCTTTTATGTTTCTATGGCAATATTATTTGGCAGCTCTCAAAGGAAAGGCAAAAGCAGCAGCCTGAGGTAGACACATTGTTCTGAGGAGCAAACCGCTACCTTAACTCCCTTTGCTTTTCCAAGGAAAAGCGAGGGGATGGGATGGTAAACGTGGACTAACACTGTGCTTTGCCACTCCCAAACCTTTCATTCAGAATCAGGGCCCTGTTCTTTTCCAAGAGGCCAAGGCAGCCTTCAGGCTGCAATCAACAAACACCACAACTATTTGATCTCAACAGACACCTCGAGCGGACTTTAATTCTCATTTCGTCCCTCAGGCAACACGGGCTGTTAATCACGCAGTGTGGTCGATACTGCAGCACGTGCTACACTGAAAACACAACTGGCCAGTCAACCACAGCATGGAGATTTGCCAGCCCAGCAACAATATCAAATATCAGTAGATAAAACTGATCAATAGGCAAACCAAGAAGAATGGTTTCACAGATAACAGAGCAGATTGTCTAATTAGAGTTCTGACATAACAGAGCAAACACTCTCGTTCAGTGAGTGCTGCAGCAGACCCAGAACCTGTGTTTGAACTGCAGCAGATTTAAGCACCATTCTTCCAGATACCAGCTAATGGGGGCTGTGCTCAGTTCCTGAGAGTTTAGTTGTTCCACTCTTTAATTACCTCCATTTAAACATCACATCTTATTTCCAGCCTGAATTTGCCCAGCTGCAAGTTCTGGATGTGTCACTTTGCACTAGAGTAAAAAGCTTTCTATTCCCAGAAATTTTCTAGTCTATAAAGTTAAGTGTCACCTAAGATTGTCACACCTTAAAATCCACTTAAGCAAGTTAAATCAATTGACGTGCTAATTTTGCATCACTCCTGTAGCTGATATTTACGTTCTTTGCTACACATTGCTTTGTGATCCCACACTTGTGTTAACTCCCAGTACCCTGACAGCCTTTTCACAGCCCCTTCATTTCAGCCTGTGCATTTTAATCTTGTTCTTGTCACCAGAACTGGAAATGCAGTCATGGTTGGCTGTGCTGGAATGTATGCTCCAAAGTGTCCCACCCTACCAAACAAAGCAATCCCACCTCTCCCATTAACTGTTCCTGTTCTTCTGAATTTAATTTTTTACCCAAACTTTGCCAGTAATGGCAGATCATTGATAAAAATGTTGAATAATATTGTACCAAGAGTAAATCCTTTTGGACACACTAGAAATTCTTCCATCAGATAATTACTTTTAGATGCATGTTACTAAATTTTCCATGCATTTAATATAAGCTACATTGATTTTGCTGAGTACTGTTTTTAACAGAATGTCATGCAAGATTAAGTCAACTGCTTTGCAGAAGTTTAAGTCTATCATGTCAGCAGAATTACCTTTATTAACCGGATTTATAATCTCCTCAAAAGAAAGATTGCTTGTTTGATAAGCAGTTTTCTGGAGCAATGGATTGACATTCCACAGCCTTTTTGATTGTGTCCCATATTAGCACGGCATCAGTATTGGAATAATGAGAATAAAATTACTTGGACCATCCCAGTTACTTTTGTAAGAGTAGTCTATTAGCCTCTTTTCAGGCCTTTGAAACTTTCCTTGTTATTTGCTCAAAAATCAGCATTAATGGTGCAGAGAGTGTGCTGTGTGCCAGTTATCAGTCCCCAAATAAGAATTACTACTTCTAGAAAATACTGCTTAATGTTGCTATAATATTGTCCTGGTATTCTATTAGAATGGTAAGAACAGACTTATCTTCAAGTGGAAGAAATGTAGAAAAAAAAAAAAACACTGAGCAGAGCTGAGCTGTAAATGGTGATATTTTTGCACTGGCCTCCGCTGCTGATTAGGAAATTGGTGGGTTTAGCCCTGAGCCTGTGCGGTTCGACTGCAGCTTTGGTTGTCACCAGAATGTGTTTCCTGTCCCAAAGAGGTGGTTTGGGGACTGCGAGGGGCGACGCAGCTGATGCTGCTGCAGGAGCCTCTCGGACCTCGTGGTGTGGTTGGTGACACAGAGTCACTGGCCAGCTCCTTCTGCTCCTTCTGTCCCCAAGTCTCTGAGTTGTTGGTTAGTTAAATAGAAATAAAGCCTGTCTGTTACTTGGGGAGTGTTTGGAAAGCACTTGCAGAAGCTTGACTAAACAACACAATTAAAATGTAAATATTGGCAATCTGTTTTAAAAACAAATCCAAACAGGCTTGCTTGTAATTAATGTCATTACCAACAGTTACAATATAAAAAGGAAATAAAGCCCCCTTCAAAGGTGAAAATGTGTATTTTCCCCCTGGGCTTTCAAGTATAACGAAAGATTTCTTCTTATTTCAGTTAGTGCTAACAGGAGGTTTTCGCAGACTTCCAGCAGGAGAAATTGTTTTTTTGTCTGTTCACTATTGGAAGCTGAAGTTGGTTAAACAAACTCATTGCCATCAGTGTAAGTATGAGCTGATCATGGCTAGGAGCTCTGGGTTGTTTGTCTGAGCAATAAAGCTTTGATAAAGGGCCTCCAAGAAAAGCTCCCTGTTCCTGCCATTCAAGTCTTCCAAGCCAGCATGTTTCTGAGGAACCACGAGGGAGGCTCCCATCACCCTCTTGGGGTTTTGGTTGAAGTCCTAAGAAGACCTCTGGAAGTAGGCACCTTGCAGGCTGTTAAATTCTCCTGCAGGAACGGCGAGAGCACGTGCCCCCAAGCAGTGAGAGGTGATGGGAATTATACCAAAAGGTATAGACCAAGAGATGGAAAAGAAGCAGACATCCATGTGCTGCTCGAGCATGTCCAGCTTGCTGCAAACATGCCTGAGATGCGTGGGTCACGTGTGAGAGGCAATTAATAATGCCAAGACTGTTCACATCCCCCCCAGGTGGTTATCAGGTATCACCCATCTTGGATATTGCAGTCAGCTCCACCTTTCCCTGCAGGCCCGTTAGTCAGACTGGTTCTCAGGGAACTCGTGGCCATGGCAAAGCCAAGCTGAAACACAGACCACATCAGGAGCCAGTTTTGATTCCAGGCAAGGAGGAAGATGAGTGTGTCTGCAGAGACCCTGAGCACCCTGCGCTAGTGTCAGAGCAGCACTGGGGCTGCGATGCCAGGGCAGGCTGGGCCAGTCTGCCCCCAGCAAGCTGCATCCAGCGCAAGCAATGCCAGGGCAGAGGAGGAGGCTGGCATGAGAGAGAACGCTGTTACAACTTGCATCCATCGCCTGTGCTTGAATCCTGCTGAGTCCAAAAGGCTTCCCAGGCACTCTGTACAAAGAGTCACTCTGCTCTGAGGTAAAGACTTCAGCTGAAGAGAAGGTGCTGGCTCTTCAGATACTAGCCATTCATGGCATTAGCACAAAGAAGCTAAGATAGTCCTCTCTGGTCTTGCCTAAAAAATCCACCACGCAGGCAATGCCAGGCCACAGGGTTTCATTGCATCAAACAAGCTAGAAGGTTGAGGGCAAGGGAATTTCAATTTTTTATTTTTTAATGAAGCATTTTCAGTCCACCTTGAAAGCCAAAGGAAGTGGATGAGTTCTGCCTCTTTGTCTCTTCCCAGGCTGAGAGGAGCGTTACCGAGGAGGAAATTCAGGGCCATCAGAGACACAGGATCTATAAATACACACAAAGCTGGAAAGGTCAAATCCTCAATTGCTGCACGAACCCAAATATAAAGGAATGTAACTTGTGAAAACTATTAAGGTCTTGATGTGTGTTTTCATGCTGTACCAGGAGAAGAGAGGGGTGGACATGAGAGCCTTACCTCATGGTGGGGGAAGAAAATTAAGAGCACACTTGCTGTGTTACTACCCAGGTTCTGGGAAGGGGGCTGCATCTGGCTTTGCTTCCCAACAGGCATCTTAGCCACCACAGCACTGGCTCATCTGGGCAGCGTCACTCTGGATGGGAATGGGAGTCCCAGAGAGGGTCTCTTTGCTCAGCTGTTGTGGCTGTTTCATGCATGGAGGCACACAGCTAAATTATTCAGAGATGCTCGTTTTTCAGATATTTTCCTGGGTCTCTGTGCTTGAAGAGGATTTAAAAGAGACAAACACAGTCAGCAAAGCAGCTCTTCACTCTCATCTGATCCTCCTCATTTCAGGTATGGATAATATTCCTGGCTGTGAGTCTCATTGCAGGTTACCTGCCGATTGTAATAAGCTTTTGTTCTACCTTGGAGAGGAAATAGCGGTTCCTCCCTGAGTCCCACTCTCTCAACAGAGAGAGGAGTTTTGTTGCCTTAGGATCAGATTCAGTGGAAAGAAGGATTGCAAAAGCCCTTGAAAACTGTAATTCCTTTGCAGGTCCTGAAAAAAAGCTGTGCAGCACAACAGTTTTATTTCGACCTGTTAAATCTTCCAGATGCATGCAGAGTTCTGCTCCCCAAAGGAAGGTTTTGAACCTCGTTCTTAATATGGTTTTAAATAACAGGAATGGCTACGTGCTCCTGCTGAAACCCATCCCTGTCCCCTCACCAGTTTCCTGCATGGCTCGGGGCCGTTCTGAGGAGACTGCTGTTGCAACTCAGGTAATTATGTTTAATGAAAATCCCAAAGCCAAAGCAAACGTTCCTGGTTTAGATAGGCTGTGTGTGGCCACGATTTGCACACCAGCCTTCACACCCTCCAGGCGTATTTGTATTATTCTCTTTTTCTTTAACGAGGCTAACTCCTCTCTTGCCCATCTTCACATGGGTTTCAGGCTTATCCAAACTACTTTGCTTGCAGCTCAGTAACACATTTGAGATCTTCAGACATTAATTCTTACTCCTTCCCCAGGAGGAATAGGTAGAAGTTATTTTGTTATCTCCACTTTACAAACTAGCATATGGCAGCACCAGCAGTGATGTTTCAGAAGAAAGCAGTCCTGGCCAAGGCTATGCTGTCCATCATCCCTTCCCTTCCAGTCCTGAGTTCTTCATCTGGTGTCTGCATCTGTGCAGATACTTGCTGAACAAACTGGGGAAAAAACAGATCTAGCTGGAAAGTATGCACTGTGTATGCGTGTGCAGAGCATTTGCTGCGTTACTTTTCACTTGGATTAGTTCTCTGATTCAGCTCAGTGGACCAGTGCTCAGGAACCACGAGGACAGGTTATGAGAAACGGAGGAAGTTTTACTGGCTTAGCTGTTTACTGATCTAAACCAAGCTTGAAAAGTTACTGCCTAGTGGCACAGCCTTGCTCAGTGACCAAGAAGAGCAGAGGTGATGTAGATATAAATCTGCATTTGGAATAAGAAAACTCGCTTGTTTGTTATGTCAAGATCTGTTGACATCTATGGATTTTTTACTCTATAATAAAAGTTAAAATAAACACCACCACAACATATACATATTAGAGTTTGTCTGGAAAGAAAGAGCACATGCACCAGCCTGATTTATCCTGTCTGTACAGGTTTTTGTGTCTTCAGTTTTTGCCTTTACCATAGAACTGCTTTTGACAGCCATTGTTGCTTGCTTGTTTATTTACCTCTACTCACTGTAAACTACTATTGTTGGTTTTAAAGGAATTCTGCTAATTATAAATTTGCATCTCTCACCCCTCTCTCCACTTCCTGCAACTGGAGCTAGCATTTAGAAGCCTGCACGCAAAAGGAAGTTACATCCACCGGGGTACTTGGATGATAAAAAGGTGCAAACTTCCTCAAAGATATGTTTATCTCCATCCAAATTCACAGCTGTAAAACCATCAGATACAAGCCAAGACAAAGTTTCCCCAGTTTCGCTGTGTGGTTCTTTTTAGGCTGGTTTAAACTCATACTATTCTGTCTCCAGACTAAGATCATTGAGCTGCCTAAAACGTGAAGGAAGAAGGTAGGGAAATTATTGCCACCCCCACACTGTTCTGGTTTGTGTTCTTTGTCTGACTGATAGTGGATCATTTATCACCTTTCTATCCTTCTCTAGCCTGACAGTGGCCAACTTTCAGCCTTGTTAATAGTTTCATGATCTTTTTCCGAGTGCTGCTATTGAAAGCTTGTTTTCCTGTGGGTTTGTCTTGTCATGGGACTCTTAGTTGAGTACGAACTCTAAAACAAGCCCTGTTCTGCTACCTGCCTGCTAACATAACACCTTCAGCCACATAACAATATTGGAGTTATCATCACCCTGTTCTCTTGGCAGGGACAATAATAGGCCTCATTATCTTCATATTTTCAAGAACCTCATAGGAATTCTCCACCTTCAAAACCATTCTCTTTCTGCCAAACTTGTTGAAAGAGAGGAGATAAATGACCGTGAGCGGGGAAGAGGCAGAAATTGGATGCACCTGCCCATAGACTAGGGTCACCAGTGCCTTCTTTCCCATCACAGTCACATCAAAAAGTGCACAAGAAAAAATAGTCCTACATCCACAGAAACAGAGACCACAGCCTGCTTTTCCTTGCAGGCTACCTTTAAAGGAATTTAGAAAATGGAAAACATTTTCCAGTATGCTGGACAATAGCAAGGTGCTTTCAGAACCTGCCAGTTCGAAAAGCAAAAACAATGCAAGGTGATGGTGTTTAATTACAGCTGTTGCCAGTAAGAGCTGACAATTACAGCACCAGTTCAGCAGTGATTTCAGCTGGGGTCTGTCAGCTTCAGGAATCTGAAATGCTCTTTTTACACATAAACCCCAGCAGAGGCCACCAGCAACCCATTTCATGCAGGAAAGCTTCTATGCTAATTAAGAGTGAGATCTTTGTGCTTTGGAGGGAGTGCCTGACTCTTTTGTGTGTCTGGATGATGAGGACATTGAGGCAGTGGGGAACGTTCCTATGTCCTAGTGACCCTTAAATGATTGGCAAAAGTTGCTGCTTGACTACTATATCATAGTTTTATGTTACTGTTCTTGCTGACTTCCCTTTGGCTTTCTATGCCTTGTTGCTTTCCTGGTTGTCTCTTCCATGTGGTGGGAAATGTGACAATAGTTAGAGCTCTTTCATACTGTGTTGTGGTGGCTTTGGATATCAAATTTTAAAGGAAATGTTAAAAACTGCTCAAGAAGCGTTAAGGATCCTGCAATCCTTATGCTTAGCATTGTGATTCTGCCTGTGTTTGTAAGTGAAGATGTAGAAGCATTCGGTGACTGGGTGGAACAAGATCATGTGCCTTAAGATTGCAGAAACAAAAAGCTGTTGGGGGTGCAGAGGTGCGTAGTGTCTGACTAAACTGAACCCTGCATCTCCTGTGATGGACTCTGGCTGGTTTGTATCCCCCTGTCTTTTTCATGTTCCATTCCTCCTTTTTGTTGCTCTTTGCAGCAGCCCTCTTCATGCTTAAAGATTACTACTCCACTTCCTCTTGATCTTATCTGAACAAATAAATTTCTTGTACCTTTTTCTCAGAGGTCACACCTGTCACATTCATCTGGAGTCTTTCTAATCACCCTGTGTCCTTCCCAGTACAGGACACAACATGGACGCAATTCTCCAGATGAATTAGTGGCATTTTTAATGTATTGAGGTTTCTTTCTCTCTGTGCTCTTGTAATTTGCCTGCTTTGTTGCAGCTGAGCAATGGATCTGAGTTGTGGCTTAGGTCCAAGTACTCGCAGGGAGCTTCTTGGCATGAATCTGTAGGGTTAACCAAACCCAACCCACAGCAGAGTAATTGAATTGTTTCATCTAATGAATTCAAATCTATTGTGACCTGTTTGCCACTTCTACAAGAAGAAAAAGAAGCTGAGTTTGTCAGATGATAAATTATCCATTGCAAATGCATGAATTTTAAGGCCAAAGGGGACCATTATGCTCATCTTAGTCTGACCTCCTGCACAACCCAGGCTGTGGAATTTGACCCAGCGATTCCTGTGTCATTAACATGTGGGTGACCCGTTTGCCCAGAGCTCTGTGGAATATCATGTATCTGGCTGGAGCCCAGACTGGAAGCTGGCCGCCACCCTCCTTTCTTTTGCTCCCCTTTCCAGCATTGTTTCTCTAAAGGGCAATTACTCTATCTGCCCATGTTCATTAAATGCCAACCCAGTGCTGTGGGCCTAGTGCAGCAAAGGACCCTCTGTCTCCTGTGGTTGAGGAAGGGCTGTAGCCAGCAGCAACAGCAGCTGGTTTTCATCTTTTGCACTAGTATTCTTGACTTGAAGAGGGGTTGAGGGGAAGGGGAAGGCACCAGCAAACACATCCCCTAGAAACACCAAAGTCTCTTAGGGCTGAAAAGTTACTTGTTTCCATGTGCTTGTGAACAGCTGCTTGTGCCAGGACATTTGCTGCTCCCAGGGAAACCACAAACCTGGGTAAAACCTGGCTGGTGTGAGGCACAGTGTTCCAGCCCAGCCACTGGGTTTGCCCACAGCCCCTCCAGCAGGGCTTCTGCAGCTGGTTGCTCAGGGGTACAGAGGGGTTCCTTTTTTGGGGGATGGTATGGCATGGCATGTAGCCAGGACACCAGTGCACCCCCTTGAGTGGAGAGGCAGCTCTTGGCAAGATGGCTTCTCCTTTCTCTGTTGCAGTTTATCTACAGAATTGAGACTGTTCCTAAGCTAAGACATGATATAGGTTTGTTCATGGGTTTTTGTTTCGGATTTAAATGCCAATTAATTAGCTCTGGGGAAAGAGGCTTTTGTGGTTTGCTAGTAGGGTATTATTGATGATGTTTTTTGCTGAGCAGGATCTCTGCTTGCTCTTGAGAGGGGCTTTTCTGCAGGTCCTCAGGGTGAAACAGTGCAGTAAGTAGGTCATGGCTCTGGATTCCCTCTGACCACAGGGCTCTTGCATCTGCAGAGTGAGCTGCTAGAACCCACCAAAAGTCACAATTTATACCGGTGCTTCTTTGGGGTGTCTATGATGATAACAATGTTTAAATTGGTGTTGCTAAGTAAGTGGCACTTATTTAGACAGGCTTCTGCTGATTGACCAGCTCATTTTTAAAGGAGCATCTCAAGCCTTGGAAAACAGAGGAGGCTGGATGCAGGGTTTGAAGATGACCCGGATCCATCTCTAGATGTCTGGTTGACAATAAATAGCAAAGACCTCAAGGTTCAGTGTGACACAGTTAACAGAAAACAAGCTGCTGTGGGCTGGAGGGGAACATCCCTTTTCTTGATGAATTCGTCACTACCAAAGAGAGCAGCCAGGCTGCTTTTTGGCTAAGTCTGCTTGTGCAGACTTACCAGGAGGGCATGGGTACTGTGGCACACCCCTCCTGACTCACAAAAGGTAGATACAGCTGTGCCAGGTCCCGTTTTCTGCTGATCCTTCTAACTGCCTCCAGGTGTAGGCATTTGCTTTCGAGGACAAAAGGGCTTAGGCCAAGCAAAACCAGAGACTTCTTGTTATGGAATTAAGTGGCTACATATGGTGTGGGTCAGAAATCAGCACACCTGTGCCACCCTCCTTTGTGCAACACGCAGCTGTGATGTCTACACCTCGCTGTGTGCGTATGGGACGGGTGCGGCTCTGTCTTCCCCTGCCGTGGTAGGTCTGAAGGTAGACGTGGAGACACCGCAACGTGATGTTAAATATTGGACAAGCGCGATCCACCCTGCTGCGAGGTCTCCTGCGATGCTCTCCTGCACTGTGCCTCGGTTGGGGAGGGGGGGGATGGCGAGGGCAGCCCCGGGCAGCGGAACGCCCTGCCCGGCTGCTCAGCTCCCCTTTCTCCCCCGTCCCACCGCCGGCTGCCCGGGGCGGGCGGCAGCGCCGAGCACGGCGGGCCGGGCGGAGGAGGAAGGGCCGCTGGCCGCCGCGGGGCTGACATCAGCCGGAGGAGGGGCCTCCCCGCGAGTTTCTTTGCTCGGTGCATCACTTCCCGCCGCTGCCATACTCCGCTGCCCGGTGCCGGGCTGCAGCCGCGGCGGGGCCGGCGCTCATGGCGTGCCTGCCCGGCGCGGGCAGCCCGGGCTCCGCCGCCCGCCGGCTCTACTCGAGGTGAGCGGGGCCGGGGCGGGCGCTCGGCCGCGGGGGAGCCCGGCCCGACCGGTCCGGACCCTCCCGGAGCCCCCGCGGTCCCGGGCCGGCCGGGGGGGGAGCTGGCGGGGCGGGTTTGCCGGGGAGGAGAGCGGGAGCGCTCATCCGTGGGAAGCGAGAAGCTGTTGAACGCCTGGGGACCCAGTCGGAGTAGGGAGAGAGAAGGCGGAGGGGAAGGACGTGGTGTTTCCTCTGTGGGGCAGCTCTTGCTTCGTGTGTAGGGTGCTGGGTGCTGAGGTTGCTGACGGGGACACTGTGGTTTTCCATGGCACTAGCCCGGAGTCATCATCTCCCTCTGCTAAGGAGGCTGAAACCCAGTCTGCGCTGGGCGTTTGCATGGGAGGCTCTTGATCGCACTGCAGAGACTTTAAGTCTCAGCTTTAAAATTGGACGCTCCAGAAATTCACACAAGGCTGGAAAAAAATAGCTTCAGGCTGTCTGGCGTTCGTGAAAATACCCTTTGGCCGTTCTTTGCGTTTAGATCTCAAATAAAAGAAGTCTAAACTGGAGTCAATTGGAGGCCTTTCAGCATTGTTTGGAGCGTTGTTGTTTATGCTGTTCATCCTTGTTTGTTTTTTTTTTTCTCCTCTAGCAGCCAGAAGTGGAGGTAATGCAGTGTCTGGACTGGGGGGGGGGGGGGGGGAGGGGGGAAGAGTTCTTGAAGTATGTACAATATAGTAGCTTTTCATCAATTCTCTTTACATGCTTTGCAATAATTAGCACGGCATCTAGTGGGTTGTCTAGTTTAGTGAGTACTGGTTCATTAGGACAGCAGGTGTTTCTTGGTTTTGTTGGATTGTATACCAATTCCTGGGAAAATGAAAAGAGAATGTGGAGTTAAAACCATTGGTCTGTCGGCCCTGATGGAGCTGAAGCTGCAGAGAAATACACTGGTTTTTAATCAGACTGGGTCTTTTTCTTTCTTTCTCTTTTCTTTTTCTTGAAAACTTTTTGAGGAATATTTGGTCACTTTTGTGAAGAAAAACCTGGTGGGGGGCTGTGTATGACAAATATTTGCCTGTCCAGCACAGTGCTGCTACCAGCTGTTTAGTGATGAGAGAATAGAAGAGAAATGGGAAGCACCTCTCCTGTGGCTGTGGCAGGGCATGAGGTGTTAAAATTCCCTTCAGTGTCCTGCTGTACATGTCGATGGGGCCTCCCAGTCTCTCTTGCACTGTTAACTGGAGTTGTAATGTCGAGTTTCTTCCTTAACTTCTCTTGTTTTGCAGTGTAGAAACTTCTGGCTTGAAGCGAATGACTCTCAACTCCATCCAGTAGGCAAATCTAGAGTGATAGGTGATAGTCATCTCAGGTGACTGTTCAGGTGCTAAAGCCGTAATGACGGGTATCAAAGTCTTCCTCAGTGTGTCTTTTATAGCCTGGGAGCAGGAACTCAGGTGTAAGAATGCAGAAGGTGCCTGTGCACGAAGGGAGTGGCCCCTTATCTGGGGTTGCTGGGGGAGGTAAATTCCTTCTAGGAAGAGGGATGGGGTGGAAGGAAGTGTGCCACAAGGAAATGAAAGTGTGTTCATGTTACTACATCCCTTGGTATTTCCCTAAATTCAGCCCATCCTAAACAAAGGCATCTGTTCTGTCCTTGTGCTCGCAGCAGACAATCTGTGTGCTGACTGGGCCAAACCCCTCTGTTCAGAGAGACCAAAGTCGGGAGTATCTGCTACAGCAATAATACCCCGTATGCATTTTAGGAAAGAGGTCCTGTGCAGTGCGTTACGTCAGCTCTTGCCAACCTTTCTGATGCTGTTTATTCCGTGCTCTTGCTGCAGCAGAACTGTTAGTCCCGAGGGAGACTTGTTGGAAGTACAGGGCTTTGGAAGCAGTTGAGCAGTCGTGGCTCTCTGCAGGGCTGGTGCATCCGTGGTGGCCAGCTCCTGGTATTGGACATATGATCTCTGGTGGGGCTTGTTGGAAATGTTGAACTCCATGGTAATGTTCTGCAGACTTGAGTTCAGCAGGTATTACATGAGCCTGAGCTAGTGCTTTACCTTCCACGGGGTTTTGATCTGGTACTAATTTAAGTGCATCCAATTCAGCTGTGTGTAACCTCTGAGGACTTTTGTTGGACAGAATCTGGGCTGTGGGAGCTGTGAAATACCTGCTTGCAGCAGGCTCTCTTCTCTTCTCTGCTGCTGCAGTTGCAGTCTCACTTACCTGGCTGGCCGACCTTGAACATGTAGGAAGCACCAAGCCCACCAAATGATTCCCCTGAACTGTGGTTCCTGAGAGTGTCTGTGTCAAGCTCATGCTGGGGACAAGTTCACCGGTGTCCAGAGACCTCTACTGGATTTGACCCTTTGCTTTTAAAAAGCCACTCTGGAGATTTCCGACCCTGGGAGTGAGGCATGGGCATGATCTGGGGAAACCATCACTGTTCTGCATTGACATCGCAGAGACATTGTTGATCCCCCACAGAAAGAACATTAGATAATGCTGCAATCAGACCAGATATGTGTAAATCTGACATGAAAACTCAGGCAAAGCCATGTCTTGTTCCTCCTCCTGGACCTCCCTTTACCTGCCCTTACTCCGTGTCTCTTGCAGTTCTACATATTTTCAGCAGAGCTGTTGGCTTTTGTGATGTTTACTAACTTCTCTTGATTGTGTCATAAACAGGCTCCATCTCGCTCATTAGTGTCACTACAGTGGGTACCTGACCTGAATGCGTGTTGGGCAATTAGAGCGCTCTCTTGGAGCACCATGGATCTTTCTGGAGAAGGCAACCTTCACCTATTCTGATGGGAAAACTGAGATGGAAGAATTGTTGGCCTTCTGCCATGGAAGGCAGTGAGAGGGGGCATAACTCAGCATGGGGGTTTAAGGCAGAATAAACTGGTGTTTGCAAAGCAGATTGGGAAGAAAGTCCATCATTGGGGTGAACCTCCTTCTGGAATGGTTTCTGTGCGTTTTGCACGTATCCAGGGGATCACGGCACCATGAAACATTCCTATAATTTCCAACTGCTAGTACTTGTAAAGTAAGCTTTCAAAACTTAGTAAGTCTGGACTTTATATAATGCGAAAAGCAGTGTTACCTTTTGTTCATTCAAAAGGAAAGGGAAAAAAGTTCCATATTGCTTTCTCTTAAGATACATTTATCTTCTTTCTGAGAGATGGTATTTAATTGTATCTGCCCGAGAGGTGAAAATTAGCACTGCCAACAGTGCTTGTTTTGGTGTTCCTTAGGAATTTTGCTGAATACTCAAGTGAATAAGCCTTCTGGTGCTAACTACTGCCTCTGTATGAACTTGGGCTGGATTCGAGCAGCAGTGTGGTGACAGAGAGCTTTGTGCCTTGCTGCAAATCCTCTGAGCCTGAGGGTTGGAGAGATGTTGGCTCGCAGGAGAATGGCAGAGGCAGAATGTGATTAGCTTGTTCTGCGAGACTGGGAAGGGGTTCAGGGGAAGGGATCCCTTTGAACTTGCTAAAGACGTCTCTGAACTGTTGCAGTAGGAGCTATTGCAGATCCTGGAAATAGCTGAGTTGGTGGCAGAGTTCAGGAGAGGGAGCACACCTTACCTGAGCAGCTGGCTGAGTGCCTGGCCGTGCTGCGAGTGGCCTGGAGGCTACTCGACCGTTGGGCCAGCTGTGTGTGCATCCGAGCGAGCAGCACTTCTCCATAAGCACAGGCTGAGCAGGTGGCTGTGCGAGCAAGGAGCTTGCAGGACTGCCTTGGGTGCTGGTGCCTAGGGTAGCTCTGGAGGGATGGATGGGAACTAGCTCCTTGTATGTCTTTGCCTTATGAAAATGCTTGGAGTTGGTGCAGGTGAAATCTGTTATGTAAGCAGGACCCACACAGAAAATACAATGTTTATGTGACTTTTACCTGTTGGAGCTTGCAGGCTATTTTACTTGCTGTTTGTGTCTGGCAGATTTCCCCTGTCTTTCTATTCTGATGTTCCAAATGGCCACAGCTGTCCTTTTCTTGTCTCCAGGTAAGGATTTTCCTGCTGAAAACAACAGTGTTCTGAGTGCTGTGCCTGCAGTCTCTGTCCTGGATGGGCAGGTTTGAAAAGTGGGACTAGTTGGCATCACAGTGAAATTGTGGTGCTTTGCACCACTAGAAAGCTGGGAATAACTCTTTTTTTGTCTCTTTACTCCATAGATCAAACTTGAAATTGCTGTTTTAGAGGTTTCTAAAAGATTACAGTTTTTCTTTTGTAGGCCTGCGCAGTCAGTCTCTGTTAGGCAGAAGGATGTGGAAAAAAAGACAAAGGCCTCTAAAATAGCTGTGCTGCATAATAGGTGGCCTGAGCAAAAACTATGATAGCTTAGCATGCAGTAATGGTTTTGTTGACATCTGTTTTGGGGCATTTTGAACAACAGTCTCATAGTTTCAGCATTTGCGAGGAATGTGGTCATCCCAACACAGAGAGAGCGTTGAGTCTCCACCACAGCAGAGAGAAGGACCCTCACTGGCTGGGCCTTGGACTGAGAATCAACTTCTGGCTTTGTTGCAGGTTTCCTCAGGACCTTGGGAATCCTTTTTGATTCTTCTGTGTTTCACCTTGTGGGACGTAGGGAGAGAAGCTCTCTCTTCCTTCTCCCTTTGGTCTCTGATGTTAAATGGGTCGAGGACGTGCCTTGTACCTGTACAGTGCCTGGCACAGTGCAGTCTTCATCTTACTTCTGACCTCTAGGTGCTGCTGCAATACAAACAATTGTTGTCTTCAGGGTGTTAATTTGACTTGTATGTGCAGGTGTAAATCAAGTTGAGGTGATACACTGTTTTTTTCCATGTGCTGACTTGCACTTCACTGACTCAAGTTATGCCAGACCTCCTGCTTGTTGTGCCTCATGCTTCTGGGGTGAGAGCTGTCCCTCTGGATTCTTTATCCAGAAATACTTTGCATTGCATGAGGCACTTGTGCCAAGCAGTCTAGGAAGAGAACTTTGTGCATTGGCCACGTGTTCATGGGCCATACAGTGTTTGCTACTGTGTCAGCTGAAGTCAAATAAGCTTATGTGACTTGTGTGTGGTCTGAGAGCACTCCTTGAAGCCAGTTCCTTGTGAGATGGACAGTAACACTCAGTTAGGCCCTGGGTGACCAAACTGAGTGGAGAGCTGGGTCTGGAAGCGAGGCAGCCTTTGACCCTTCTGACTGGGATGTTGTCTGTGAAGCACAAGTGAGCAGTGCTACCTGGTGCTCCATGACTAGCTACTGAGATGCCTCTTGCCAGCTGTTGCGTTAGCCATCAGATGCATCCCTCCTGGGAAAGTGTCTGGAAAAGCTCATGGCAACAAGGGATGCACTGTCTGGGAAAGGGTTCCTATAACCAGGAGGTTGGTGGGGGCCTGGCTAGGTGGTCTTAAGGACAGAGAAAGTCCTTGGGGTTTGTGGTGGTAATAAGGACCTCTTACTACTGAATTGTGGTTGGATTGTGGTGATCAGGTGTTGCAATTTAGTTCCCTCCATGGGTGGTGGGTCCCATTCTGGCTCTTGCTGGATCCAGATCTTGTCAGAGCTTTGGCTGGTGTCTGCAGCATGGCTTGCTTATGCTCCATGAAAATCTTGTGTGTAATTAATTTCTGTTTTCCTGGGGAATGTAACTAGGGATCTGCTGCCTCTTATTGTCAAAGTTAGGGGAGCAGTACCTATTACACCGAAGGATGAAAACTATGAAGGCTAAGAAATTGATTTGTTATAGAAGAATGGTTTTAAAATTCCTTTGTGGCCATTCCTCTCCTCAGCTGAATGCAGCATAGAGACTTCAGAGGTGATGGGATACTAGAAATACCTGGATGAAGGAGACAGGAGCAGGCTGCATAGCTCAGTTGGCTTTCCCCTACTTCAGTTCAGTGATGAGATCGTCCCAGATGTTGGGTTTATTCCTGATACATTACATAAACCACAGGGGAAAGCCTTTCCTTGGTGTGTGCCTTGAGGATGAGCAAAATCGCAACCAGCAGCAGGAAGGCTTAAAATTGGATATGTTGGTAAAATGCTGGAGAATGAGTTTCTTTGCCCACTAATGGAGATCTGCAGGCTTGGGAGCAAACATCTGTAGTATGCTGTGCAGATAGGAAGGGACTTTTTATGGACTGAGGCTAATAGGGTGGCTTTGTTTTTTAAATGAAGCTCATGAGGATGCAAGATCCTGCCTGGATACAAACCAGTAGAGTGTGTGTACGTGTTCCCATTAGAGCAAGAAGTCTCCAGCCCTGCAGGGTGGACTACCCTGAGGGGTGACGTGTCCACTTCTGGTTCCCTGTGCTTGGGACATTGCTGGTGTGTTTGAAACTTGAGCCAGGAGAGAGGAAAGGCAGTGGGCAGACAGCAGTCCTGGGACAGGGCAGACCTTCCCTTACTGCTCTGCCGGGCCACCCTGCTGCCACCTGCCCAGCCCTCTCATCCTGCCCCGAGGTTAATCTGGGGTGACCCTGGTTTGTGTCCTGGGTCTCCTGCACAACCAGTGACTTCCTGGCTTGTTCTGTGGCTTCCTGCATCAGTGCTGTTTTGATGTGTCTCCAGGGCACAACTTTGTTCCTGCACCATAACCACATGCAGTTTGTGCTTTCCCTAGAGAGAATACTGGTGTGTCTCGAGCCTCATCTCCCCATGTGTTCCAGCCATGCTTCCTACTCTGTGCTGTCTTGCCTCCTCTCCAACAGATCAGACCTTCTGTCACCAGAGAAATATAAACTGTATGTTTTGTGCTAATGTGGTTGCTTTTTTGCTATCTTGTGGTTTTGTACTTTAGGTGGTGTCCAAACTTGCATTCAGCCTTGCTTGAAGAACAGGTTTAAACTCTGTCAGGCCTATGCTGCAAGGAGCCATCAGTAGCAAGTTTCTTGAAGTGGAGGGATGCATCTTATTTAACTCTTGATGCTGTTCCTCTGCTTTAAGAGCAATTATATCTCCAAATTGCTGCTCAAGTATACCTAGTTTCACCCTCACCCATCCCCAGTCCTGCTTTGTGTATCACTTTGATCAGCCAGCCCAGCTTCCAGAATTCAGAGCCACTTCCCTGTTATAAAAAAAACATTCCAACCAAAGCCATGAAACAAAAATTCCTCCTGTGAATGGGCATGCAGGCTGTGTAGCCTGACCACAAAGTGGGGCTCTCAAATTCTCAGCCTGGGCTATTTATGTTGTCAGTGGGAAAGCTTTCCATTGACTGAGCTGCTGCTCCCTCCCTAAAGATACTTTTAATTAAATGTGATTTGACAGATGTGACTTTCTAATTGACTTAGATTTAACTGATACAAATGGGATATTTTTTTCCCCATTGAAAGATGAAGAAAATAGGAGTAATTTTGTTGGAAGGCTACTTGCATTCAGAGTCACAACTGTCTGTTGTTTAATACAGTAAGCCGATAGGGTGTTGTGTTTTTTTTTTTAAAAAAAAAGGCAAACAAAACCCCAACCCACAACCAGAAAGGTAGCAGTCCTGCCAGCACTTGGTTAGGAGAAGGGGAAAGGGGCACTGGCTGCCTCCGGCTTGGAGTGCTGCAGCTCTCTAAACAATGCCCAGCAATGTTATGCAACTGCCTAGGGAAGGAAGTGAAAATTTATCATTACAGTGCAGTTTCAAGGGCAATATCAAATGAGCAATTTGCAGCACAACCCTGCACTTAACTGACTTAACTAATATCTCCCAGGATGAAATGACAGGGCTGGTAAGGGCAGTAGCCCTGGCCTCTGCTCCCACCAGGAGTGGAGCAAATACTGGCTCTTTAGAACTGAATGTGAGGCACTGGACTGAGAGCCCTCAAAGTGGGCAGCCAAGCCCCAAACCAGTATAACAGCCTGATCCTGCAAGTGCCTGGCTGATCCCTGGCCCACAGAAGCCTGGGAAAGGGAAAGCAAGCATGTGTTGAAGTGTCTCACTGATACCCGATTGCTCTTCCTTATTTCAGTGGAAGCAATAAAAAGACTCCTCTGCAAGGCCCTAGACAGTGGAGCAGCAGCACGAACCCTGAAAGAATTACTTGGAAGGCAGTGCTACTACCTGATCACTACCTTCAGGGTAGAAATAAATAGCTTAAAAGTTGTCTCCTATTCCCAGTTTTCTTTTAGCAAGAGGATTTTGCCCAAGGATGTCAGGCATGGGAATCACAGGCCTTTCCTTTCTGGCTCTGAGATTAGAAATGATATATCTTAAGAAGCTTCATCTTCTGCTGTGAGTCAGTAGCTCTGTGCAGCTGCTAAACCTGAAGGAATTTTGAATGAAGAATATTGGATTGTCTTGTTTCCCCTCATGCTTTTCTGTTGCTCTTTGCATTTGTACCCTCTGGAGCAGCCAGAGGGGCTTTTCTCTGGGAGTTAGGGGCTAATGCATTTTTCTTCTGGATGCTGCAGGAGAAAGAGTAAGAAAATGGATTTAAAATAGGGAAAACGCCTATGTTATACTGATAACATAACTCAGTGTAGAAGCTGTTTCGTGTTAAGCCCTGGCTCCACCTGAGAGCAGATGTTTTGTCTTGGAAGCTGCTTTTAAAAATGCACAGATAAAACTTAGTGCTGGCAGTTTGCTCTCTGAGTGCAGAAAATGACGACAGCATGATGCTCCCGGGAAGCAGCTTTGAACACACACCACACGACAGGGCTCCTTTCCTGCCCTGGGGATCCAGCTCCGTTTCCCTCCCACGCTCTGGCTGCCAGGGAGCAGACCGAGATGGCTGGTGCCAAGGCACAGCATCACCCCCCCTGAGCCCCTTGAGCTGGGGCAGGTTATTGGATTTGCAGCCTTGCTTGTGCTTGCCTGCTGCGTGGCAGGGGTGTGGAGGGACGACTTCTGCTGTGGGATTGCAGCAGACTCAGCACAGCGAGTCTGGCTTGGCCATGGGGCTTGCAAGTGTTGCGATTCCTAGTTGTGTTCCGGAGGGGAAGCTCCAGTGTGCTGCTGGGACAAGCAAGTGGTCCATGTGTGTGCAGTGGAATTTCTCTTTTGTCTTGATTTATAAAAGCTGTGCATATTTACAGGTAGAATGGAGGCTTTGCCAAGTTACGTGTTTCCATGACTTTCTTGATGCCCCTGCGATTTTGCAGACCACTGAGCTGTGTTTGCTCTTTGGTGAGGATCCCAGCAGGAGCCTCTTGTGAACTTTCACCCCATACAGCACGCAGGGGCTTGGCTGGTGATACCTCCCTGGGCACTTTTGTGTAAATTGCTACGATTTCCTGTGCTCTGGTTTGGAGCTGCTTGAGAGCAAATTAGCTGCGGGGCAGGTTTCTTCTGTGATCCACATGCAGAGCTGAGGTGGTTCTTTGTGTGCTCCATCTGTGGAATATCCATTCCTGCCTGAGGAGAGCTGGAAAGTGCCAATTAATATTCATCTCTCTGGGGCTATTTGTTAATCACTGTTACTCGTGTCCCATGCTGCTGTGCCAGACTGAGTGGATCCTGGAAGGGTTATATCCATTCCAGAGTTTCAGAGTGCTTGGTAAACATCAGTATTTTATTGCAGCCTTTCTGGGAAATATTGTTCCTGTTTTCAAGGGTGAGAAATTGTATAGTGTTCAGGGTGAAAGAATATAGATGGCAATGCTGGGAGCTGAATGTTCTGACTCCCACTCCTTCCCTTCAGCGCTTCCTTACTCATGTCATAGTGAGGTCAATTGAGGAGGAGACCTTGGCTTCATCTTTTCCTGAACTAGCAGGGCAGCTGCAGCACTTGCATTGCACAATATTACAATGGTTCTGCTTAACATGGGAGGGAGCAAAAGGTTGTTCAGAAGGAAGTTACCAGCTGATGAATTAAATACCAGGCTCTGCTATTTGCAAGGTGTGCACTGCAAATGTGGTGGGAGCACTGCAAACCACAGACCTTGGAGAGGAAAAGGAGCAGCCTGCGTGTCCATGGGGTCTGGGCACCATGAAGGTATTGGCTTGAAGAAAGCAGGAGAACAGCTCTGAGTTGTTAGAGTGCTCAGACACTTGTGATTCCGAATAGTAATCGGTCTCTCAGGCTTTGAGAGAAGAGCAGTTAATTTGAAGACAGACTGAGAAAAATGTTTCTTGTCAGAAAATTGCCTGCAAGTGAAGTCATGTAAGAACTGAGTGGAGTTCCTGAGCGCCCTGCCTTTGAGGGGTGGTTGTCTTTGGGTTATGGTGAAAGATGGAGAGAGAAAAACACGCATCCCAATTCTTACAGTCAGACAGGAAACTTTTGGGATGGACAGTGGATGCCAGTGCTTTGGGGAGGGCCCAGTTGTTACTGTACTCCAGCTGTGCTCCTGTAAAGTTTTCATATCACTGCTGATACTGCATCAGAAAACAACCCCTCTTTAGCAACTGTCTTCAGAGATTCATACTGAGAAAATGGCGTTGGGGATTGTGTCTTGCTGCACAACACAGGCCATCGGATCTGACTTGTTTACTGGTCAAGCTTTCTGCAGCATGAAGGCAGGATATAAACCACCAGTGACTGAACAAACTAAACCATCTAGCAACATAAGCAATACGTGTTTCCTTTCTGACAAATAAGCCCTCTGATTTCAGTGAGTAGTAGCTTGCTTGGGAAACCCATGGGCTGACATCTCATGGTGAGTGAACAGGGACTTATATGCATAAATGCAGATGAAGGGCCTGGAATCAGGAGACTCCACGTGTGCCTCAGCATTTCCTGACCTCTGAGTTCAAGCTGAGTGTCTGAGATCCTGCACTGGTCTAAATAATAAAACATGAGTTTACTGTGACGCACCCAGAATTGTAAGGCTGTGGCCCTTGGCCAGCTCTTGTATCAATTGCTTCCATCAGGGCTGTAATCCAGGGAACTGCAAGCATGAAGTAGTTGGTTGAAGTCTGTGGTTTGGCACTTTCTGGGGTGAAGGCACTGGAGAAAGGGAGGCTGTCATATTATCCGCATTCATCCCTTTCATGTGGACTGCTGGGAGCACAAACAACAGAAGTGTGACAGCGAGCATCACAGGCTCAGTTGTGCTTGAAAGGGAGCTTTGACATCATGTTCAGGTGTCTAAGGAGTTAACGATGAAATGGTTGAAAATACCCACTTTTCCTCTGCTATTATGGAAGAAAATGAAAACTCGCTCTGCAAAACGTATGTTTCCTTCAATAAAGCCATTCTTTGGCATCAGTGATTTTGGCAGAAAGTTGTCATCAGTCATTCCATTGAGTGAGCATTTTGCAGAGAGTTGTGTGAGATCAGCAACAGAAAAAGCCTGTGCAACCTGCATGGGTGTCTGAGACACTGACCTTGGATGGAGGTGTCCTGTCGTGCCGTACGGCCGCAGGAAGGAGCGTCGGGGCCACATGCTGTGACTCTGTCCACAGCGTGGCTGATGAGTGGGTCTGTGACTTTACGGGGTCTGTGATCTCTGTGACTGGATGGATCCAGGATTCTCCCTGTCCCTTTTTTAAAGCCAAACACGCAGTGACACAAGGATGAGTGAGCAGAGAAAACTGTTGTGTGACCTGCCCTTGGCTCCTCCTCACGGCACAAAATGGCATTCTGTGGTGGAAATCTCTGTTTCTGTAGGAGCCTGGGCGAGGGTCTGATCGATGCACTTTCAGGGGCTCCTTCCAGGTTTGCTGAAGCAGGGTCAGACTCCAGCTGTGCTCGGTGAAGCTCCAAGTCCGTGTGCAGAGGGTGGAACTCACCTGCCCAGAGCCAGGGTGGCTGTGCTAACAGCAGCCTTGGGAAGGGAAGGAAGGAGATGCTGCACAGACCTGGCTCCAAATGAGAACTGAGTCATTTGTCAAGGCTGACGACTCTCTTCCAGAGCTGGTTGCCTGAGGCTAACATGGCACACAGACAGCAGACGTAAAAATATGTCTGTCTATATACACACAGAGGAGAGAAAAGTAACAGCTCAAAATGTGTGACTGGAATTAAAATTAAAAAAAAAAAAGAATTCCCAATTAAAGCTGTGTGTGTTGGAGGATGTAAGTGCTCCTGAAAGGCTCGCAGAGGCTGTTTGTACAGCACAAATGCAGCCACTGCATAATGCCCTGGATTAAACCAGGCTGGCTTCTCCAGCACATGAAATCTGCGTGGAAGCAGTGCTGTTCCTGCACGGCAGCAGCTTCCACCGCCCGGACGGGCTAAGGTAAGGAGCTGTCTTGTCACCTGTCTCGTCCTCCCTGTCGGCTCCTGAAGTGCATTTCTCCATGGAGCCCGCTGTTGTGCCATGTCTTGCTTCCACTGCTGGATGACAGTGTCTCTGTGCAGGAACAGAGATTTTTCTCTGAAGACATGCATTATTCAGTAGTCAGGATAAATGAACTGCCTTGATTTGGGCATGTGTGTAACCCTGATGCTGTATCATCTCTTCTTCCACCAGTGTAAGGGAGGAGGGGAGCAGTGAATTCTTTCAGTGCTACAGAGCAGCCTGTGTTCTGTAGGAAGCTGTTGCAATACCTCTGAGCTAACAGAAACCTAAACCAGGTCTGTGGAGAGGTCTCCATTATCCAGTCCAGCTCATTCTGTCTCCTTAACTGTGTTTCTGTCAGGCAGGTAATACGTAATATACCATTAAACTTTTGGTTTCATCCTTTCTACGCGCACAGTCATAAATACTTGTCTTGCCAAAAGGGACTGTGCAGCAGCAGGGAAGGTGACAAAGAAATAGGAAGGATGTGGAGGGGAAAAAAAAAAAAAGAAATTGGAAGTTAAAGCCATGAAGGACTTGGCCTTAGGAAGCTTGATTTCGGAAGGATGTCTCCTTCCCAAAGGATATTGGATTGTGCTTCTCATCCAGCAGGTGTGGCTCTAGGTGCGGTACAGCTGCGTGGTTGGCTGCTGCTGTGTGCAGTGAAGGCAGAACATCCTGGAGAGCTGAGGGTCTGCTCCTGCTCTCAGCTGGACTGGAATCCTCAGCTGGGCTGGAATCCTCAGCTGGTGTCCTAGGGATGGGAGTGTGTCTGCTGTGGCATAACAGTAGCTGTTGTGTTGGATTGGAGAGAGAAGTGCTGAGGTTTGGAGAGAGTCTAGGATGTTTTGCTGGAGTTGGATGTGCTGCAGGCCTTTATCCTGCTTTGTGAGAAAAACGGAGGAGGCTTTTTGGCATAGAAGAGCTTAAAAATCTGAAGCTTCATCCTTTTATTTCCCTTACCAAAGGCTCAATTCCAAAAAACATATGAAAGAACGTAATTTTCTTTTTTTTTCCATAGTAAGTTTTGCAATTTGTTTAAAAAGCAAATTATTATGTGGACTAACTCGTGATTTTGTGATAGCAATGAGAAAATTATTAGGGAGAGCATTAGCGTTCTTGGTGTATCCAGGAAGACTTTCCAAGAAACATGATGTTTATACAGATTCTTCCTGTGGAAGAACAGGACCAGAGTCCATTCTGCAGATGCAAAGATGTACCGTGCTTTGATCCATGTGGCAAACTCCTACAGAGATACGTGCTGGCCTGCTGCTTACACACGTGATTGAACTGCACTAATACCCCGGTGTTGGTGCAAAATCTGATGTGGTGCTGGGCCGGGCAGGAGCGGGGACTTGTCTCTGTGCACTGGATTCGTACAGACGCTCAGTGCAGCGGTGCCAAGCGTTTCCAGGGTAGATGTTTATCCATGGAGCTATACTAGGACAGAAGTGCTAAAAATTTGGGAGAATGCGGTGGAGGACTAAGCCACGTGATCCTCTGGAAGAAGTGAAACCAGCTTGCAGGATGCTGGAGCTCCAGGCTTCCCCGCAGAGGCAGCAGACACCCGCCACAGACTGTGCCATGCAGTGCTAGACGGTGGGTCTGTTCTCGGATTAGCAAAGCAGAGCGTAATTCTCACCTTGCACGCGAGCTGCGTGTCTGTGAGGTGATGGCCTGGCCTTCTGGGAGTCCTGCCACGCTCCGATTTATAGGCTTGCAGGTTAATCTGATGGCACATGCAGATTTTTCCATAATGCAATGAAGAACTGAAAAGCACTTCTGCTGCTGTTCTGAGTCTGGCTTTGCACAGAGGAGCTGCAGAAACTGTGTCTAGAGATGCTGCGAGGGCTGCAGAGGACCCCTGGCTGATATCTGAGCTCTTGGGGAGCCTCTCTTTCCTGTTTTTTCAGACAGATGTGGAATATTATCTTTACAAAATCCAGAGGGATTGCCCTATGGCTGTGCAACAGTCAGGGAGAACAGCAGTGTCCTACACCTGAGCTCTCGCGCTGTTTGCCAAGGCAGCCTTTTAAACACACGAGTGTGTCCGGGCCGATTTCCGATATTTAGCACCCCTGATATTTTCAGGGAGAGCACGACAATGCTTTTAACAGCCCTCGGAGCATAAGACAGCTGCAGAAAAACAATGTAGAGTTGGTGCAATCTGCTGTGCCAGAGCTTTGCCAACGATAATCTGTCCTAGTGTCTGGCATCACTTCCAGCCTGGATGCGAGCTCTGCCCACCTGCTCTTTGCAACCTTGGAGAACCACCATGTCTGTTCTCCTTCGTGGCTTTCTCTGGTTTGAGCACAGAGGATTGTAATCACTGAGGGAGGAACTATAATGGGCACTTGCTGGTGTGCTCTGGCTTGATGTCGCCTTCTTTACTGGCTTCACCAAGTGGAAGTTTGAAAAAGGAGTTGCTGCTCGTTTGGATTTGCTGGATGTGATCACTTGGTTCCTGCTAATTGCTTTTCAATGAGTTCTGCAGAAAGTAACGGAGAGCCGGATTCATGCTGTTTCTGTTACTAAGATCACATCCAAATCTGTTTCCAGTGTGAGTGCTGGTGCAGAGCATCCCCAGCAGACTCTTGGTGAGCTGCAATTGCTCAGCATCTCCCTGGCTCAAAGCCTGGATGGCCCCAGGAACATGAGATCTGGGGTGTGTGTTTTCAGATAGATCCCAAAGGTCTCTCTCTTGGCTTTAAATACTTGGCCTGAGGCTGAAGGGAAGAAGATGAGACAGGAAGGGAACAGAACCAAATTGGCTGTTGGTTGCTGAGGAGTCAGTGGAAAAACTGCGGTGCGAATTTTGTCATCGTTGCCTTTTACCCCTCATCCCGATGACAGTCCGTTTGCCGTGCCCTGAGCGCGGGTCAGGGGTTTGCGTGGGAATGTGGGTAGGAAAGAGGGCAGGGTGCAGGGGCTGCGTGCAGCCTTTGTGACTGCTGGCTGTGGCCAGATGCAGGGGAGGTTTGGGATGAGGCTGTGCAGGTGGAGGGGGCACGGGCAAGGGGCTGGGGGGCTGTGGCAGGCAGAGGTGGCTTCCTTTGTCCGACCGAACCTAACTGTAACACAGTCCCTGGCACTACTGGGACTTGGCAGCATCTTTTCAATAAGCAGTTGTTTTCCTGCTGCAAGTCCATGCTCCAAGGCAGGAGCAATTGGCAGATTAAGAGAGGAAGGAGAAGGGGGGCTGCAGCTGGAGGGGTTTCCAGGCAGCTTGAACTGAGAAAAGACTCAGGCCTGTGGCCTCTGTCTTTCTGGGAAGACAAGACTTGCTTTCACTTGGCTTCAGTGAAGTAGTCTGGGTGTGCAGGGAAGGAAATCTCATAAGGCCCATCAGCCCCTGCAGTTACTGGAACAGTTGTGCTGGGTGGCATTTGTGGAGCTGAGCTTGACCCTGCCAGCAGCTGGGAGGTGGCAGGATCCTGGGGCAGGAGCCTAGGGACTGGCTGTGATGCCTTGCAGTCAAACCTGGCTCACAGCTTGAGCCCTAGGCTGCACGCTCGCTTCAGCTAACCCGAGCTGGCACTGCCGTATCGTGGCTCTGCTGTGGTCCGTGGGGACACGTCCCCAGCTCTGCTGAAGAGGACAGGAGGGGCCAGGCAGGCCCCTCTTGTTCTGGGAGAGCAGGTGGGCTGGGGTCCAGGCTGGCCCCGTGGGAGCTGGCTGCTGAGCCCCCGCTGCGTGTCTGTGGGAGGCAGGAGTGGGGCAGTGGTAGAGAAGAGGTGTCTGAGTCTGGACATCTCTCGTCTCATGTACGGTACTTCTGAACTTGGAAAGATAATCCCCTAAACCAGAATCCAGCCATTTTCCAGAACAAGTTTGGTATGAATGAATCCCTGTATTTTGGTGGGTAATAAAAGTTGAATGGCATAAATAAAATGGGTAATAAACGAATCGGCTGTTTTCGTTGTATAGCTGTTGACAAGCTGACTATTTGTTCTTCTAATGTATATCCTAATTGTAACCCAGTGTCTTTTGTAGTGGGAGCAGTATGTTGATTTATATCACAGCATACGTTTTGGTGAGAGGATGTGTTGACCTAATTGCCAAAGTAATGTTGTAATGAAAAGCCATTCAGACTGCACGTCCTCTCTTGCCCTCTGGTTTCTGGAAGTGACTGAGGGAAATAGCACTTCACTGCTGGTGAAATCATCCCAAGAGTGTTGTTTCATTGCAGTCTGATGGATTAGTTTCACTGAAGGCACTAGCATTGTATGAGAAAGGAAAATGTTCTTGGAAAACTCAGGAAGTTACCCTCATTGTGCTGAAATCACCCAGTTCATTTCAAGTATCCTCAGTGACAAAATCTGAGCGCCTAAAAATTCATCCTGCCGCAGGGCCTTGCTTGCTGCTCTGCGTGGCAGGTTTCGGATGCCAGGGCTGTTACCTTTGACTGTGGACCGCAGTTCCAGCGGTGAGACAGTCTCCTGACAGCACAGATTGAGCGTCCTCCTTTGTGCCTCCTGGAAAATAAAGAGCATCATTAGTCCACTAGCGGTTGGCAAGCTGATGCTGCTGGCCTCTATGCTTGTTTTTCCTTTAGCTCAGTTGGCAGGTGGTGGTTGGGTTTATAGCCTGCTGATGAGCCATGCAAGCAGATTATGATCCAGGCTTTTCAGAAAGTTTCACTCTCCTTCTTCTTGCAAGTGAGTTCTGAACAGTCCCTCTTCTGAGCTATCTTGATCAGCTCCTATGATTGGTGGATGTTTTTTTTTCATTCAGGAGTCAGAACATGGTTTTATGAATTAATTTGCAAATTGATATCTCCTTAATCATAATTTCCTTAGACCTGGAAACTGTTTGTGTCTTATAGTTTAAGTGCTTTGAAACTGGACTTCAAGTGAAACTGTTAACCAGGATGAGATAAAATTCATATTTGCACCTTAATCCCATCTGAGCTTTCTCAAATGCTGCAAGTTAATTACATCCCATCATGATCCTTTGATATTTGAGTAATTTTGGAGCACAAAGGCTTAAATTTGTGCTCATTGCCTTTTAGAGGTTTCAGTCCTCAGATGACACAGAAAAATTTCATTGTGTTCTCTGTTCTTGCTATGGATTAAGCTGTGTTTGTAGGAAGGATTTGGTAAATAGATTCAAGATAATTATTACCAGTGTACAATTTATTGAGAGCCAAATCGTTCCAGGTGTCGGGTGACTTTCTAGAGGTCATGAGTATCTTAAGCTCCTGGAGTTGAGGGCTTCTCTTTGGGCAGGGTTAGATCTTCAGTGGTTGTTTGGCATTGTGTTGAGCTGGTGGCACGAGCATCCTTGCCTGGGTGGAAAATGCTGCACCTCATCTCCCACAGAGGAGCTCCAGTTTGAGTAGTTCACTTGGGGCTTGCAAGGGAGGACCTGGCAGAGGTGCTGAGAGCCAGGGCTCCTTAGTTCCATTCTCTACAGCTGACTCGCTGTGGGCGAGTTATGTCTTGCTGTATCTTAGCTTCCTTTTTGCAAAATGGGATAATAGCTACCCTTGCACCTTTGCAAAATGTTTTGCGGTCCTTAGGTTGAAAAGTTTCCACACATACCAGTTCAGCGTCGTAAGTTGCTTCACAAAATGCTACTAAAGCAGCAAAGAACTCCTGCCTGCCCTCCGTTCTCACTGTCCCCGTGGCTCAAAGCCGCAGAGGTAGTTGTTCTGCGTGGCCCTTGGTCAAACGGAGACTTGAATGCAGCCACAGGGGAGTTGTGTAAGCAAGGGACTGCTGGGTGACTTTTGCTTTCAAGCAGGCGATGGGGAGTTTGGATCTGAATTTCTGACAATGATGCAGCTTGTTGGAGCCGTTATGAATTGAAATGGGGTCTTATTCAGCTCTGTTAATAAGAGGGTAAATGCAACTAAATACAGCTGTCTTCCTCGCTGTCATTTGGTATTTATTAGCAAATATGCAGTGGAATTGAATCCCTCGTAAGTGCTTTGCAGCTAATGGTAGATAGCAATTAACTGAAATGACTACTGTTGAGCGCTGATGCTACCATCAGTGAGTGGAAGAGGAAATCTGGAGCCAGCACACAGACCCAGTGGCTTCCAGAACTCCCTGTAGTTTTCCCCTCTTGATTCTCTGTTTCATGCCCTTATCAAAAGACTGCATTGAAAACTGCTTCATCTTGGTACCCCCTGGAGCTGCAGCTTGAACAAGCACTTCTTAGGCAGCAGTAAGTGTGTGTGTGTATATGTATAAAAAATATTATTATTTTCAGTTTGGGGGTCACTGAAAGGACTCATGGCAACACTACTACCAGTGAAAGTGTGTGGAGTGGAAACCTCCTCTCCTCCAGATTTACTGGTGGCACAGAGCTGCCTCTGCAACACCTCACATGCCTCAGGAGATGTGAAGGAAACTGGCTCAGACCCTTGGAACTGATTCAGGAGCTGGGAAGAATTGGGTGCAGCATTAATTGTTTCATCTTTGACCTTTCCTCTCCAAACAAAACAGGAAGTTTTGTTTTCTTCCCCTCACTAGTAAGGTGACATAGGTGAAACTACTATGGTGACTACTATGGTCACTACTACTAGGTGACTAGTAGGTCAAAGTGCTGCAGAGGTTCTGCTCTCCATGGACTGGAGGGAAAGCAACTCCTGCGTGCTGGTTTCAAACTACCAGGAGTAGTCTGAGTCAGGCTAATTTCACATATATCTTGATTTGTTTGTCGCTCTTCCTTGTCAGCCTGTGGTTGATATGGTGCCTTGTGGGGAAACTGCTTGTCAGGAGGGGATCAGTGCTTGGGTTGTGACGTGGGTGGGAAGCGAGGAGCCGTGCTGCAAGGAGAGCTGTTGGGAGGGTGGAGAGGCATCGCTGGCCGTGTTGCACAGGAACTGGCCTTGGGAGCGAGCTAATTGAGTATTTTCATTAGTGCCCTTCCTGCAAAACAGAGCAGGTCGCTAATAGGTGTGTTGATAATATGGGGGTACGAGCAGTGCAGGGGAGGATGAGTATTGAATAGGAGGAACTGAATGATTGATAGGTCTGGTGTCATGGCAATGTGGTGATATTTAATGGTATGAAGTTGCAAGCACGTGTACTTAGGAGCTCGTAATAAGATTTTCTTCTTGGAGATGGGAGATTATCATTTGGGAGCAAGCGAGAGAGAGAGGCAGCTGTGTATGTGCTGGTGATACAATGGTGAGCGTTACTTGATGAGGAGCGAGGACCCTGCCTGGGGCAGAGGAGGCAGAGAAAAACTGCCTGAAACACCTTTTAAGAGAGCCCCAGACAGAGGAGAGCTGTCTAGTCCAGCTTGCAGGGCTGGTCCAAGGCTAAACGGGTATAAACTCACCAAGAACAAATTCGAGCTGTGCATCAGGAGCATCTGGGATAGCTTTCCTCGTGCAGGGAAGCCATGAAAATGGTCAGACCCTTTGTCAAGCACAGCGTGGGCTGTGGCACAGGAGAAGCATGAGCTGGTTCAAGTGGGGTGTGAGCTCCCTCAAACCATCCCTGGGGAGCTGGAGCAGCTCCCGCTTGCCTGTGTTATCTGGTGGTTCAGAGTCATCGGCTGCTTTTCATGCACAGGAGCTGTGCAAAGGCTGGGGAAGGAAAACACTAAAAAGGAGTAATTCTCAGCTTACTTTCTTTAACAGTGTGCTGCCAGTTCGTTACTTAAATGCACGTTTAGATAAGCCAGTGAATATATGTTTATGCTAAGCACCTGATAAACTTGATCCCTTTTTGATTAGAAAAAAATGTTTAATTGCACCTATCTTCAGTGCTTTGAAATCTTATTTTTTTTTGCATAAAATTCAGATTGCAAAGAGGGTGCTAAATTCTGTTGCGTCATTAATTCATATCATACTAAGGGGTTTTTTCACTACTGTTGGTTGCTTTGGTGTTTTTTTTTTTCCTTGCCTCCTGTCTAAAAGCTTGGGTTTTATTTCTGATTTTTGAACTACAGCAGCTCTGATTTGAGAATGAGTTTTGCAGTCGGCCCCACTAATATGAATCAAACACCTATAAATATATTTTTTATTTTTGTTTTAGAGGCAGTTTCACCTTGCAGGCAAGAAGTGGTTCTCTTGCCCTGTGAGATTTACAATATTTAAGGCAGCAGATAACTGTCTCCTAGCTCTGTCTTGTAACATGATTATTTTCTGCATAGCTTGATGGATTCGTTGTCGGCAGGGTAAGTGCTGTGCGCAAGACAGTCCGGACACGGCAGCCCTGAGTGTGTGAAAGGAAGGGTAGGAGTAAGACGAGTTTAATGGCTGTGTGGCTCCTCTTTTCCTGCCTGCCTGGAGCTGGTGCAAGGCTGAGGTGCAGATCTGAGAGGTGGGATATCTCTGTGTCCTCTCTGGCTTCTGTGGCTGCGTGTCCTGGGCTGCAGGAGCGGCAGCAGCCCTGAGCACCGGGTCAGTGCATGGCCCCTGGTCCCGTGCCATAGCTCTCGGCTAAGGCAGTCTGCACTGCTGTTTTCCAGCCTAGCAGGCGGAGGACAAGTGTGATGTTGTCTGTGCAGTGTTTTCTTGGAGTGCTTGGCAAGGGAGGCACAAAGGTTTGGGGGAAAGTGGGCTGTTGGGAGGTCTGACTGTGGCTCCAAGCTTCTGAACGCAGGTTATAGAGTAGTGGTCCCTTTTTGGGGACCTGTATCAGTATCATCACCCAAGTCCTGATTACAGTGCAGTTTTGACAGCAGTCATGGCGATCGTTGTTAATGGCACTGAAAACACCTGGTGCTGTTTGATTCGTTTCTCACTTGGCAGTGGTCTTGGCATCCCACTGTTCCTGGGACCCTCACTGCCTTCTCCGTGTCGCTGTGTGGTTTGCAGATATTTGATGCGTTTGAGTCCCTGCGTTTTGCCTGTACACCTTTTGTAGAGGAACGTTTTGGCTCTTGAGGCAAGGCAGGCAAAAGGCAGTCTGTGACATGCATCACATGAGCTGCTCTGTGATAGCGATGGGTGACCCTGGGAAATCTTGTTGTTAAAGGCAGTATCTGCTCTTCCTCTTCTTGGCTCTTTCTGCCTTCAGATCAGTTAAAGGAGAAGTTAAGGAGGAGGGAGGGTAGCCCTGCCTTGTGTTGGATTAGGAAGAGAATTCCTCATCCCTGTAACTGCATGGTAGAAGGTCATCCTTTTCTGCCTCATACAAGTGTCAGAAGCAACATCCGTTTCTGGGTTTGAAATTCACAGCTGTCACCTTGATGGGGGCTGAGTGATCTGCCAGCATTATGCCACTCACTCGTTCCTCTGGCAGAATGCTGTGCAGATTGCCGAACTCATTTGTGGCCCAACACTGGGTTTATACTCATACTGCTTTTAAAAAATTTGTTCCTTTTGTTGTTGTTTCTGAAACACATATTTTGCCCTTTTTGAAATACCTTTTGCAAAAGGATCTCCAAGTGCTCTGGGAGACGCCTTCATGGCTGTTTTACAGATGTACACATAACCCAAGGTGCAGAGGAGCTGTGGGACTTGCTTAGCGCTCCAGTTGGGAACTGGTGCTGGGTCTCTTTGCTGTTTACATCAGCACTGTTCTGATTTCTAGAGTACAACTGGTGTCTTCAAAACTTTATTCTTACCTGGCCAGACTTGACACGGTCTGTCATCTCCATGCATTCAGAAGAAAACATTTTGCTATATGTAGTGTAGTCTCGGTTTGGTCTGGGACTTGATCATCTGGGAAGGTTGTCAAACCTTCCTGGTTGTTTGTGGTGGGCCTGGAATCTGGGATGCGACTTCTGCCAACACTTGGAAATTCTGCCTATGTGGAGGAACACACAAATCTGTATGAGTGGTTTGCACTGATTTAGGGCAAGGCTTATGAACAGGGGCTGCTCCAAGTGAGCTTCTCCCCCTCCCCGTGTCTTTGTTCAAACCCACAGGCAGGGACACACCATGCTGGTAGCTAAACAGTGGAGTGGTGGGGGAATTGCATTAACAAGCTTCAGCATCTTAGCTGCAGAAGTGAGAAAAGCAGCTCGTGTTCTGCAGCGTCTCTCTTCTGAACCACACCATATGGCCAAGCCCAGCACCTTCAGCTTGTCAGCAGTAATTCGCTGGCTCAGGAGGGCCTGAATCTTCTTTGCTGGTATTAAGACATGAATAGCAGGTGCTTGCTGAGGTGGTACAGACCCAGGCGTGTTGCCTGTGTGTCAGCAGAGGAGAAGCTTAATACCTGGGGGGTGGGGGCTAGAAGGCTGTGCCTTCTCAGATGGGGATGCTTTGGAGCCTATTTAGATGGGCAGGGATGTGCTCCATGGGATCCGACTTCTCCTGCTCTTCCCTGGTCTGAGAACTGCTCAGATCATTTCTGGAACTTGCAAAGCTTCCTGGGTGGTGGGTGGATGAGGCCTCTTTGGAGCCTGTCAAAGTGATGTGTGCTTCTGCCCAATGATGACCCTGTTTTGGAGGAACCCTGAGCTCCTCACCTGACAAGGAGAGGTTTGTAGCTGCAGAAGTCCTTCTGCTCTTGGAGCAAAGAGGCACCAATAGGAATAGCTGATGTGACCACAGAGGGAAAGTGCTTTGGGAAGAGACCAATTCAGAAAGGAGGGAGCTGCTTGCCTTTGACCATCTCATGGACTTTTCTAGAGCCCCTTTGGACAGCACTGAAAATATGTGAGTGAACCAAGATGCTCTCTTGTTCTGAGATTTAACCTGTGAACTCACCTATCGGCTACCTGAAACCAACAGCAGACAAAAGATGTTGTATTTCTTAGAGGAAAGAAGACATTACTTTCTCTAGATCTCTGGAAGCAAAAGCAATGCTCCTTTTCCCTTCCCTTTCATGGTCAGCATACGAAGAGAAAAAGAAGTGTCCCAGATTAACACAATTCAATGTTCTGGCAACTTAATGGTAACGTTGCCCATGCAGATGAAGTGAAAACTGGAGAGCAGTGCATGTTGTACAGACATGAAGATGCCATCACCATCTTCAAAACCCTGGATCCTGCCTATGAACTTGAGAGCTGTCTGCAAAATTGTTCCAAGTAGACCTCAGCCCTGCTGCTTCCTTCTGCCAGCGGGCTTGGAGCTCTGGCTTTATGTTCAGAAAATGCATAACCTGCAGAAGAAGAGGTAGGTGAGGGATCAGGCACATCCTGTGGGAGGAACTGGGGCTGCAACTTGAGTCTGTTTTTATTTGCTGTTTTCCCTTTCCTTTACCAGAGGCTGTCAAGGTGGTTCAGGTTGACTCACTTGAACAATAGATTCCTCCTTCTGCCTAAACCACCCTCCTAGTCTTTCCTTATGGACAGTTGAGCTATGGCCTTTGGAAGCTGTTGTATGCAGAGTGTTTTAGTGTGCTTGGATTCGTTCATTGATCTTCAGTTGGTTCTGCTGCCCTTGGCATTGTGTTTCTGAGTGGCTTTAGGCCTGCAGTGACTGAACTGCATGCAGAATTGCTTCCCAGAACTAGCTCTGGGACCCTGAGCATGTGGGAAGGGCAAGTGGGTTTTACAAGTGGATTGTGTTTCTGTTAATAATTGCCATCCTTGACTCTTTTCCCTCCGCATGGCAGCAAATGTTTGGCAGAGTGCTGCGATACAGAGAAAAAGCCTCTTCTCCCTTCCCCCTGTTTGCTTTGGCCCCAAACTGAGCAGTGATGTTAATTAGATAAGTCAGATACTCTGCAAAGCAGCCTGTTCAAGGACAAACAGATTTTAATTAAAGGCTGTGTGCATTGGAGGGTCATGTCACTGCATTGTGCCTGAGCAGTTACTATGGGAACACTGGGAAGGCACCCAGACAGTGTGAGTGTGTGCAAGTGTGTGAGTGTATCGGAATGCGGGCCCCGAGGCACAAATTTCACTTCTGGTTGTGTTTCCACCGGCAAATGTGTCCTGAGTGAGATGCCACAATTTGGAGCATGTAGTTGAGTGTTGTTGTTGTAGGGTTTTCTGAGTTGTGGGGATGGGAGCCCTTGCTTCAAGCTATTCAAATCACACAAGTTTGGTCTGAGCTAGACTGCAATGCCATGAATTAGGGAAATTGGTCTCCAGCTCAGTTTTTAGGCCGTTTACAGTTGGTGAACTCTGTTTCTTAAAGAGAAGCTGGATGTTCGGAAGAGTTTTGTTTGTGTTGAAACTTGAACTGAAAGTCTTCTAAAATTTGCTTTTCTCTCTACTGTCTTCTGACCGAAACCCAACACAAATTCATGTGATAGTGGCTCATTCCTGCATTTCAAGGCCTCTCAAGATTCATCTCTGCTAAGATGCCTGAAGTTAATCTTGCTGATTTGAGTGTAAGGTGTTCCTTGCCTGTCTTCAGTCCCAAGCCTTCTTTCAGCTGTTCAGGATGTATTGGCAGAGATCTGTCAACACCTTATGATGACACCAGATAACCACTCTAGTGATCCACAAACGATGAATGTGCCTTGGGACTGATGGAAGTTTGGTATGATGAAGAATAGCCTAGAGTATTTCAGTTGGAAGGGACCTACAACCATCAGCTAGTCCAAGTGCCTGACCAATCCAGGGCTGACCAAGTTAAAGCATGTTATTAAGGGCGTTGTCCAAATGCCTCTTAACACTGACAGGCTTGGGGCATCGACCACCTCACTAGGAAGCACTAGGGTGCCAGCCAGCACCCCTAAATCCCTTTCTGCAGGGCTGGTCTCCAGTCACTGCTCTCCCAATTTATACTTGTGCCTGGCATTACTCTGTCCTAGATGCAGAATCCCAAAGGGTCCCTCTAAGTCAACATGCTGTAGCAGAAGCTCGTTCTTACTAATTTTCTTCTGGTCTAGCAGGGGGATCAGTAGAGAGAAGTTAAAAATATTAAAACTATTAATACTAAAAATGTTTGTTTCGTCCATCAAACAGAAGTTGAGGCAGGGACTGATGCTGCACTGGCACCACAAGCAGCCTTCTTGCGCAAGGAAAATAACCACTCAAATACGGGCTTTGCAGTGAGCTTGAATTCAAATATTTGTGTAGGAGTTTGAGGTGGGAGCTCAAATAAGCTGCTCCACAATCCCTTTCTCCTTGTTACTCAGTGGTTTTGGGGACAAATGAACAGTGAGACAGGAGACGTCACAAGTGTGTTTGGAGGGAGAATCTGAAACTAGCTCTTTTGCCTGTTTTTGTGTTTGGACAGTCCTTGTGGGTCGTCCTGCTTTGAAAGATGCTGTTGGGCTGCCAAGCGTTGGGTGCTTGGAGCCATACAGGGCCGACTCAGCAGAGAGCTTGCCAGGCTCTAGAGTTGGATTTTAGACAGTTTATGCACTGCTCATAGAGGAACTGGCTTTGTTTCCTGGCAGCTGAGAAAACGCCGTTCTGCCTGTTTGTAGGAAAAACCATACCAGGATTGGTATTTTGTACGTGCATCTCCCTGCACCCCTTCCCGGGAGAAGGAGACAAGCACTGGGTGCAGACTGGAGCAGAACATACTGGAGCGCAGACCCTGGCGAAGGAGGAACTCTGCCCTGAAGTCAGTGTGCATGGGGGGTGTGGGTGCAAGGTGGCAGGTGATGTCCTTAGGGAGTGAAGCCAGAGCAGCGCAGAGCACCCTGGCTTGGCCAGCAGACCTCAGCCTGGGTCGGCAGAGACACCCCGGTTGCAGGGGCTGGGTCTTGGCTCATCACAAGGGTGGCTTTGGGGAAGCATCTTCTAGGGCTCAGCAAGAAACTGCTGCAGGAGACGTCAGCTGGGCTGCTGCTCTTGCAGTGATGATGAGCAAGTTGTTCTCTTGGTCAGGGTACCACAGTCGAACTTCCTGCAAGTGCTCTTTGAGAACAGAATAGAAACCCCCTTTGGGCATTTATTATCTTTTGTCTGACCCTTGCTTTTCTGACTCTGGACAAATGGGCTATGTTTTTTTTCTGAGCAGATGTCCACCTTTGACCTAGATAGTTTTGACTTTTAAAAATACATTGACTAGAAATGAAAAAGCTGAAAAGAGCCAAGAGAAGCGTCTGAATAGAGGAGCAGGAACATGCTGTGTCCACTCACCTCGCGAAGGGGCTGGCTGCAGCAGGCACCACTCTTCCAAATGTAACTTCAAACACGTGCTCCGTCCCTCCTGAGAACTGGAGGATGCACATGGTCTAACAGGGACAGCTGTAACTCAGGACTTGATGGAGCACTCGAAGGAGCACATTTCCTTTCTCTTGAAGCAGTATCACTGGTCTTGCTCCTCTCCACTGACTTGCAGAGCGCTCGCTGGCAGCACAGCATGCACCGCTGCCAAAGGCGTCGAGAAATGCAAGGGAGGAAAGGCAGCCTGGAGGCTGATGTGCAGAGTGCCTGTGGAAAAAGTGACAGCAGGGGAGTTAATGAAAAACAGACACTGAGCACTGGAAGCTGCTCAGCCAAGAAATTCTGCACAGTCCAGGGTTTTCTCTGGTATCCAATAAAAATTTGTTACAATTTGGCTACCCTCTCTGTTACCCTGAGGAAAGTGGCGCAGGCATGAATAGCCTGGGTGCGTGGCTTCTGCGCTGAGCACCACCTGGAAGAAAAACAGATGCCATGTTACTCTTGTGGTGCAAACGCACGTCTTGAGAGCTAGAAGCCCTGAGTTTCTTGTCTGGATTTCTACCAGGAGCCTTCAGCCACTTTCAGATGCAGTCTGTAAATCTGGATGCTCCTGTGTCCCCTGCCTGGGAGGCTGGTTTCTCAGAGGGGCTGACTGCCCACCGTGTCCACTGGAAGCTGATGCCCACACTGCTGAGGTGTGCCAGCTGCAGGCTCTGAGTTGTTATCACCCAAACAGTGCTTGACCTGGGGCTGAATGCAGAGAGGCAGCTGCTGCCTAGGGAGTGGCTCCCTCCAGATGTTTTTTTCCTGTAGGTTTTTTTTTGGTGCAGTAAGTAATTAAAGGTGTATGCTGAAGTAATGTGCATAGTGGCATGGTGGCACTGCAGTCTAACTCTTCTAGAAATGACGGTCTTGCTTTTGGCAGAATGGAGGCATCCTGCCTGGAACTGGCCCTGGAAGGAGAACGCTTATGCAAGGCTGGGGACTTCAAAGCTGGGGCAGCCTTCTTCGAAGCAGCGGTGCAGGTCGGGACAGAGGACCTGAAGACTCTCAGTGCCATCTACAGTCAGCTGGGCAATGCCTATTTCTACCTAAAGGAGTACTCCAAGGCCCTGGAGTACCATAAACATGACCTTACCCTGGCCAGGTAAGCATGCCAGTCAGCACTTTGTCCTAATTAGACACAACCTGTCAGGGCTTGAGTGAGGGCAAGTTCTGTGAGGTCTGAACCCAGCAGTCTTGAGGGAATCTGTCCCAGAAATAAGCATCCAAAACTAGCCCTGAGGCATGGGATGGCTATTCTCTGAACTCAGGAGGCAACAAGAATGGGCCAGCCATCTTCAGAGCAAGGAGGTGGAGAAAGGGATATGAATGTGAGGAGGGAGCTTGGAGCAAGAGCAGGGCAGTGTCCAGTTCTCCTATCTCCAGGTACTTGTAAGTACACCTGAAGTCATTAGAACAGCTCACCAGAGACAGCAAAGAACAAGAATCTGTCTTCAAAATAGAGCTTGTGTGAAGTGTTCCAGTCAGGCCTGTGTGCTGGGAACTGCTGGATGTGGTGTACGTACCATGCAGTCCTTGCTGCAGCTTGGCTCACTGCAGCTTGAATTCTCCCTTCAACAGTTGGTGAATAAAAGTCTGAGCTCTTTAGCATCTCTCTTCTTTCCTCTGGTCATCTTGTAGAACCATCGGGGACCGCATTGGAGAAGCCAAGGCAAGTGGCAACCTTGGGAATACATTGAAAATACTTGGGCAGTTTGAGGAAGCTGTCGTTTGTTGCCAGAGACACTTGGACATTTCTCAGGAGCAGGGAGACAAGGTAATTGGTTTGTGGCATCCAACAGGAAATATTTCCTAGCTTTAAAAATAATCTGTTTACAAGTGAGTGATATGGTGAAGGTGGGCTTTGGAAGGAGGTGGAGTGTAAAGCTCTCCCTTCTGACTCCATCCCAGGTCTCATACTGCTGACAGCAACAGCTGCTATGACAGTGAAGATGAGAAAGGAAAAAGCGGGCCTCCTGGCTTTGACCATCTCTGCCCAGCAATGGAAAAGGCCATGCTGGGATGTGAAGTGTAATACCTTGCTGCTCTCTGTTCTGCCTCCCTTTAGGTAGGTGAAGCCAGAGCACTCTATAATATAGGAAATGTTTACCATGCAAAGGGAAAGCACTTATCTTGGAATATGGCCCAAGACCCAGGCTACCTGCCTCAAGAAGTCAAGGAAACGCTACAGAAAGCTTCGGAATATTATGAGTAAGTATTCAAGCTTGACCAGCCTTTCCTCCTGCAGGTAACAGGGCTGGTCAGGCATCAGTGATGGCTAAAACACACAGGTATGTCTTCGCTGAGCTCATCCTGCTCAGATCCTAATCTCTGTTTGTGGTGTTTGTGTTCTGCCGACAGCTTTCAGGGTCTGCAGGTTGGCTGAGCTCTGATAACCATGAGGCTGATCATAGCTGCATGGGGTGCAAGACGACAATTTTTACTGAGTCCTGTTGGAAGCGTTTCTTATAGGGGGAGGATTTGTTTCCTGGGCTGTTGAGGATGTGGGAGCTCTGGAAGATGTTTGTTGCAAAGAATGAGACTGTAGGCTCAGCACTGTTGAAAATCAGGCCACTGAATGAGATTTTGCATATTTAATGAATTAGGAATATTCCCCTGAGATGCCAAGTTATGACGGCAAATTAATCTCCAGGAAGGTGAGAAGCTTTTATAAAATTGGAGCTAAAACTCATCCTGATATTGCCTTGGTAAAACTCAGTGTAGTTTGACGCGTGATCATGCAATTAGGCTCAGTAGTCTGCTCCTTCTCCGAGCTGTATTTGGAAGCTGAACTATGAGCTCTTGTAGCCCCTGCTGCTCTCTGCTGGCCTCCATGAGAATGGATCCCTGTGTGTCCATTGCTGAGACACAAACTCTCCTTCACCCAAGGGAAGAGGCTTTCACTTGAAGTCCTGGTTGTCCTTCTCATGGATCTGTAGTTTAACTTGGCTTGTAACACCCTTCCCTTTCCCAAATAACTTCAGAGATCACTCTGATGTCCCACACAGGAAGGTTGTCACCAGACTTTTGGGCTAATGTTTTTCTCCTTGTGCTTCAGAGTTTTGCTTCAATAACGCGAGGGGTTTTAAGTAGCCTTTTTAATGGGAAAGTGAAAAGATCTTATATCTGACTTCTCGTATCTGAGGATGTGATAGTGCCTATATCTAGTTCACCATCCTTTTTCCAAAGAATGGTGCATGTTGCATAGCCAGTGGGTAAATTTGTGCCAGCTGAGAGCTCTACAATTCCTTATCTATGCTGCATGTGTAAAGGGGGGAAAAAAACAAGGTAAAGAAATGCTGGGAAGCTCCATGAGCAGAAGAGCCCTGGCATGGGACTGTGGATCTTGCCCCTCTCCCCAGGTTTGTCCCTGTCCTGGTCTAGGTAATCTCCTTTCTCCCATGCTGCTGGTTGTCCCCTGTACAGTGAGGTGGCCATTTCTTACCTAACATGGGATCCTACCAGACTATCGGTGTGTGAGCTGCAGATTGCCTGAGGTTGAGAGCAGCAGGGACTTACACCACTGGGTCTGCACGAGCTCCCAGAGCTGCAGGTAGCATGGATCACCAGACTTTCACCTGCCAAGAGATGCACAGGACAGGCAGCTGGGGAGGGGAAGTGCCTTCTCCAGGGTTAGCTCTCCTTTCTTTACGGTGCAAGCTTCTTCACTGTGTTTCCTGCAGAGAGTGTTGGCTCTGTCTCACCAGACATATTGCTCTGGCTTCTTTCAGGAGAAACCTGTCCCTGGTGAAGGAGCTGGGGGACAGAGCTGCACAGGGCCGTGCTTATGGCAACCTTGGCAACACCCAGTACTTACTTGGCAACTTCAGTGAAGCTATAGCCTTCCACAAAGAGGTAAGAAACTTGCACCTTCTTCCTGGGGTCAGGGGCTGAGACTGACTGCTGGGGAGAAGCTTTTCTTCTCACCACAGCCCAGAAAGTACAGGGAGATGTTTGCTCTCAGCTATTTTTCTCCCTTCTGTGTGTACCTCAGGGTCTGGCCCTGCCGTACTAACTCATACTGAGCAATATCTTACTCCAATCCCCATCAGCACCTGATGAGCAGCTTGAGGGAAGGGTGCTGCCAGCTTGGAAAACAAAGGAGATGTCTAGAGGGCGAATTGCAGCCGAGCCTAGCAAGGCTTTTCTGCTCGTAATTGGTGTCAGTCTAGATTTTAATAAATGCAAGCCACGAATTTAATTAAGCTACTGAGAGAGCTGTTGATCAGGAATAAATGTTGTTTGTAGAATACGATGTCTTTTTGTAAAAGTTTACAGAGGGGTGAGGTGACACAGTCCCTGCCCCAATTCAAATGCAATTCAGCTTCTAGTTCAGAGTATTACCCACTGGTTTCCTTGCGGTGGAAGGTGCTCAGCACTGTGGAAAGTCAGCCCTCTCACAGCTCTTCTGATTTTTGAATGCTGGAGGACAGCAACCAGTAGTGCTTTGGGAGAAAGGGGCTTGAAAGGGGCAGGAAAAACTCTGTGCAGTGTTTGGGACCAGGAGCAGGGTGGTGCAAAGCAGAGGGTGAGAGGTGGGGAAGCGTGAGGGGCTGGGGGGCGAGAGAGGGGAGGCAGGACTGAGGTGCAGGCAGAGGTCTGGGCAGCAGCTGCAGTGCAGACAGTGAGATGGAGTGTGCACACACGTGCATGTTTGTTCTGTGCCACAGCACCACGCAAGGTGACAGCCTTGTTCCTGTGTGTTACTCTGCTGATCAGCCCTTCACAGCCTCACCTACCACTCGCCCTTCACCTCTTTATACGGCTGTCACAGTATGTGCAAAGCTCCTTTTGTGCTTTAGCTGCAGAGATGTGTACTGACCAGGCTGGAGTAGGAGTCAGAGGAGGATGCAACATTACTCCCACTTTTCCAAAGGCCCTTCCTGATCCTGAATTGCAAAATAGGGAGAGATTTCCTGCCCTGATAGGCACTGCACCACTACCTTACTGGGTGGGAGCTTTGCAAACCAAGAAGTTAATGTCCCAGAAAAGTTGCTATGAAACCTGGCAATGGCCAGGCTGTGCTCACTGCTCTGTCTGCTGCAGCGCCTCGCTATTGCGAAGGAGTTCGGGGACAAGGCAGCCGAGCGGAGAGCCTACAGCAACCTGGGCAACGCACACATCTTCCTTGGGAGGTTTGACATCTCTGCTGAGTACTACAAGTAAGTGCCAGGGGCTAAGGCAGCCTCAGGGCAGATTTTCCCTGGAAACCTTGACCTATTGCAGTGATTTCATAGGCTCGGGGTGGGGGGGGGGGGATGTGACAAGGGACCTGGAGGCCAGTTGCCTCTGTGGTGCTGAGCAGTGGCAAGTAACAGCCACCCGACAGTCAGCCTGCAGTGTGTAACAGGCATCCACTTCAAAGCAGTGACTTTCCTGTTGCTTTGCAGAGGTGCCCTGCGGTAAACAGGTCTCTTCATTTCCACCTGTTCCATGCAGGAAAACACTCCAGCTCTCCAGACAACTCAAAGACCAAGCAGTAGAAGCCCAGGCTTGCTACAGTCTTGGAAACACATACACACTGCTTCAAGACTATGAAAGGGCAATTGAGTACCATCTAAAACACCTGGTGATAGCACAGGAGCTGGGAGACAGGTAAGAGATTGCCTCAGGAGATGGTGCTTCTGCTTTGGTGGGCTGAGAGCACTGACCCTTCCCTCTGGATTTATTGTTCTCTACTGCTGGGGCTAAACAGCAGTGACATGTATTCTTGAAAGCCTTGAGAAATGTCTCAGAACCCCCAGGCCTTAGTCCAGTCATCTGTCAAAAATGTAACATGATTGACACCTTTATCACGGCATTCAAACCTGGAGATTGTGCCCTCAAAGCTATGTCTGCGTGGGCTGAGATTTCTAATAAGAGGTACTTAAGGAAAATGCTTTGCATTCAGCACTTTGCAATGTGGCTACTGCTGGTTTATCCCAGAGGGCCTCTCTAAAGCTTCCTCAAGTTCACAAAAATTGTATCTTCCTTAGAAACTGTGTGGATAGGACAGACAGACATACTATGTGCCACTTTGTTCTGTTGCTCTGAGATGATGCTGCAGACTTCCATGTAGAAACAAATGATGTTCCATAGAGCATGTGGAGATGATATATTTTGCTTCTTGGCCTCATTCCTTCTTTAAGAGGCTTGGCCTAATTGTTTTTATTGTTGTTATTATTTTGAGAGGTTGGTTCCTCTCTCCTGGGTACACTCTGTGATCCTCGAGCCTTCTTGCAGCTGAAGTGACTTTGCAGTCACCTTGTTCGATGTTACTGCTGATGGCTCTTGGGAAGCTGGGCGTCCTCCACTAGATGGAGCAGAGGCATTAAAATGGGAGTTCTGTGGCACTCTCCAGGCAGTATCTGCTCAGAGAAGGTATAATCCCACCCAAGGGTGAATCATGCTGTGGGGGTGCAGGCCTGTGGGCTCCTGCGTTTCTGGGAAACACACCCTATAAGCAGAAGGTATTGAACAGGGTGACAAGAAAAACGTTTAAATGCTGATCAACCCGCCCAAACCTCTGAAAAGGGAGTTGCAGTCACGCTGAACCTCCCCCTGCGCCCCCAGGAGCTTTTTTTATCCCATCACCCCCCACATCTGCTCGTTTGCAGAGCTGAGCAGGCTCTGATGAGCGGTAGGTCTCTGCCTGCTTGTGCAAACAGATGCTGCAACTGCTCCAGAGACACCTGGGTGTCTGGTGGGCACTGGCTGCACTTGGGGGGCTGGGGGCGAGGGCTTCCGGGGGCAGGTTTCATGTTCACCTGCTTTCTCTGGCTTCTGAAAGCAAGCAGCAGTGCCCTGGAGGCCTTGTGGAAATAGGTCAATACTTGCTGGGCTGTTGCAGGCAGTTTCAGTTTGTGCATGTGTCCTGGATGACACAGGGCTGGTATTTAGCAGGAGAACGTTGCATGCCTGCAATGTTGTCTCCTGCCGTGTTCTTGCTCATTTAGCTCTGGGCTGTTGTTGAACTAAAGGGCTGGATGTTATGTATCCTCTTGATGCATTGTGCATCTCTGGAGAGGGGTCCATGCTGTGCGAGGTGGAAGCTGGACAGGAGCTCTGGCTTCTGCTCTCAGGCTGGTGCTCACAAATGAAGCTGAACCATTCTGGGCCCTTGCTGTACTGCTGAGCTTTTTGCCACTGTGGGTGCAGGCCCACTTCTGAGGCTGTTGCTCATGCCCTCATCTAACTGACCTTAACAGAAGAAGAGTTTAACATGTACAGTGCATTTAATTTTCCTTAGGTGAACACACAGCTAGGAGGCCTGGCTGTCAGTGCTCTAGAGAAGGAGGCTCTGAAAGGGCTGCTGTGCTGCTGGGTTTTGCCCAGCATTTCTGTGGTTGACAGTTTCCTGTTTTGCAGGGTGGGAGAAGGAAGAGCCTGCTGGAGTCTCGGAAATGCCTACGTCTCCCTGGGGAGCCATGAACAAGCCTTGCACTTTGCAAGGAAACATCTTGAAATCTCCCAAGAGGTAAGAGAAGCTGATTTAGATCAGAGGGAATCAGCTGTCCCTGTTGAGAGGAAGACTTTATTTAATGCCAATAAGTTATATTAATTTAGTTCTTCTCTTGCTATGACTGCTCTGGAAAGCCCTTGTCTGGGTGCTGTGTCAATGGGCTCTTTAGGAACTGCAGGGCTTGACTCGAAAATATACTTTTTAGGGGAGGCTCCCAGTCTCCCCCTTAATTACAGCTGATACATTTGCTGTGTGTTGCTCTTAACCAATATTCCTGAGTATTCAAGGACCTGGGGACTATTTATCTGGTCTGCTGGCCCAGATGTTGTGCATCCAGCTGTTGCGAAGTAAGTCTGTTAGTATGACCCCCTCCTTTCCTGAGCACGAGGCTGTGAGATCCTGCCTGAGATGGACCTTGTGATTCTAACTGTAGTCTGACACAATTTGCTGGCAAGTTAAGTACCTAGAGAAAACAAGGCCAGTTTCTACCCAGTGACTGGGTGCTCCAAACCTGCTGTGTCTTGCACTGCAGCAGGGTGTACGTGTGACAAGTTATTTCCTCTCCGTGGAGCTGGCGGGGGGGTCCCAGCTGTGGGGTGGCAAACACTAGCACTGCCCTAACGCCATCGATCGCTGACGCCGGACGAGCACAGCCTGCAGCTAGCCCTGTACTGCTGCCACCCCGTTTGGGTTTCAGGCATGCAGCGACTCTGGTTTTCACAGATGTGCTCACCCAGCTGGCTGCAGCTCTCCTGGCGCAAGAACATGCGGCGTTGTTAGGTGGCTCATAAGTACAGAGAGCAAGAACGCTGTGGTTTGCTCCTTCCAGTGTGTTATGAAGAAATGGGCTGTGGCCTCTTTAGTCTTCCCCAGATGAAGAAATTGCCCTAGTGAAGTGTTAATTGAGTAGGGCTGACACACCAGCCTAATTATGTATTTAATTATGCTTATCAGACACGCAGAAGAAATACTGTTCTTTTGGCCCTGTACATTTTAGGACAATTTAAATTTCCAGCTTTAGTCTGCGAGGACTGTTGCAGCGCAGGGCTGATTACTTGGAGCCAGATGGCAGCTTGGCAATGTGCAGTGAGGATGAGGGGTGATGGGAGGACAGGAGCAGCAGTGGTCCTGGTGACTTCTAGGGGTGGAGGAGAAACCCGACAGGGTGGGGGTTCACAGTGATGTTTTCATTCTGGGGTGATGGCTGTGATTACAGGGCATGTCAGGAGTAGGTTACTCATGGCAGGTGGCTAATAAACTCCCCCACATTGTTAATTATGGAGCAGAGACTGTCCACTAGTGAGGAGGGCCTGCGTTAGCTTCTAGCAGCTAGTGATTCTGTCCTAAAGCTGGTGTTTTGGTTTAGCCTTGGGAACCAGGTGAGCTGTTTATGCTGTTATGACAAGAACCAGCATTTTGCCCAAGAAAAAACTAGTGAAGTTAAACCTCTGCACACTCATGTGTTTATCTCACTTTTCATCACCCCTGTCCCTAAATCTGATGGTGATGTTTGAATCCAAATGAAATCTGCTCAGAGTGAGCTCATTGGAAGCTGCTGCACGGTGATCAGAGGTTACTGAAAAATTTCTTCTGAAACAGCTGGAGTGAAGGATGTGTACCTAAAAAACCTTGGAAGCTGTCCCAGCTCTCAGACACTGCTCTGGAGTACCTTTCCCATCTCTGTGCGTGGCAGGGTGCTGCTGGAAAACTGAGACATCTGAGCTGGGGACAGAAAACAGAGCTCTGCGATGGTGTGTGTGTGTTAGGTCCTGCCTAGCATCCTCGTCCTGCCAGTGTGCTCCTCTGATGTTAATAGGGCTTTGGAGAGGATCTGGAGTGAGTGGAAGTCAGGAAAGCATTGAAGTGAGCATCAAGGACTGCAAGACCTGACCAGGACATAGTAATTTCTCTGGAGATTATGTCAACAGCAAATCTCTTGTAATTGGCAGAGGATTTATGCCTGATGATAAGCTGTTTGATCTGCCTCCCTTTACTAGTGCTTGGGGCTTTGTCATAAATAATGTGGGGATTTATGATTTTGTTCTAGGACGGCTCACACTGCAGTCTATCTCGAAGGACCACAAAAGAGCTGTTGCAAGGCATTTAATAGGGAGTCAGACCTCTCCAAGGTCTTCCTCTGTAACAGAGGCTGCTGTTCCTCTGAAGATGAGGGACTGTTTCTCAGTGACCTCTCTGTGTTCGCTGGTGATACGCAGCACAGTAATTTTCTTGTTTTGTTAAACTTTGAGGAGGACCCAGCAGCATGTCCTACAACTCCCCATTTTAAGTAGCAGGAGACATTGGAAAAAATCTCTCCCTGAACAGTATAACATTAGCTTCCTCAGGCCAGTGAGAGATGGGAATTTGGAAAAATTTGGACTCGGAGTCTTGTGTGGGTAGATCACTAGAAACTACTCAAAGCTGTATGGACCTGAGCCAAGAGAGAAGGGCTTTCAGAGCATCCAAGCCCTGAGTGTGGCACTGCCCACGTGGCTGATAGTAGTGTGGCTGTCTGGTGCTCAGTAACTATGGAAATACTTAAGGAAGGGGACTGAGAGTTTCAGGGCTCTCTGCCAAGCCATATGCAGCTACAGGATGGACCAGACGTGCCTATTACCTCTGTCTCCGTTCTCTAGCAGCAGGTGAGCTCTGCCCCCTCGGTTCATTGCACTGAACTCCGCAGAAATGCGTTTTGAGGTGCAACCAGTGCACAGCACGGCATGTGCAAATTACTGCTCTCCCAGATTACTACCGAGGAATAGTTTTGGAGAGTTGTTTTGGTGTTGAAAACTGGGGCCCTGTGGTCTCTCAGGGTGTCTCCAAGCTTTCTTCTGGCTGGCTGTGTGTTTGCTTTGATATGGGACTGGCAAACCCTTTGCTAGGGTCTGTTTGCTTAGAGCGTGTTGCCTTTTAACCAGCTGCCCTGTTGGTTTTCACCCTGTAGATCGGGGACCGGAATGGTGAGCTGACAGCACAGGTGAACATAGCCCAGCTCAAGTCAGCCCTTGGCTTGGGCCCCGGGGATGAGGACATGGGCATCGCTCACCACTACTCTGGCTATGAAGCACAAGGTGAGTTTCTGGGCCTTTTGCTGGCACCAAAGGGCCTCATGAAAGATATGGTGTGGTGTGTGGGGAGGGGGAGGTGTTTGCAAGTGGGCAATGTGGGAGGAAATGTGAATGCTGGAGCAAGATGAGGCTATCGAGTGCCTTTACCAGAAGGGAGACTGCAGGATGTTTGTTCTGTGCTTTCCATAAGCTGTGAGGGCATGAAAGGATCTGCCCCAAAAAGGGCACCGAATGAGTTAATGGAATTAATCTGCATTGGGAATGAAATTCCTAGTGCCAAGCTGCAAACCAGCTTTTGTCTCTTAAAGCTCTTTGGGGCACTTTTGACTGATTCGACTGATAAAGCAAGCTTTCAAAAGGTGACTGTCAGGGATTTTTGGCTGCTCTCACTCTGATTAGCACCTGAGGAATGAGTTTACAGCATGGACTGAAGGCAGGTTGTGAGCATCAGCATGCTGGGTGCTGTCTCACCCCTGGAACACCTGTAGTGATGCCCAACTTGGAAACAAAGATGTGGCAAGACTTGGTCACAGCAGACAAATGGCTTTATTCACCACACTTGACCCAGGGTCCTTCTGCCACCGCTCCCCAGGGCACAGGAGAGCACAGCTGAGTCCTCGCCACAGTGTGCTGCCAGCCTGATGTGTTGCCAGCTCCAGGACCGTCTGCCTGTCCTGGAACTGCCCACTGCAGACACTCGTGGGTGCCTGGCATGGGGCACTTCCAGCTGGCTGATCTGTCACTGTAGACAGACTTATTAATTCACACAGATGAAACTGCATCCCAGGAGGTGCTGGCTGATTAAATATGACCTTGTTAGCACAGACACTTTTCTCAGGTGGTGTGTTCTCTTTCCTGTTGGTAGAACTGGCATAGGGAAGATGACGCTTGGGTTGAGGCACGATGTTCTGGGAGGGAGAAAGGCTGGCTGCACGTGTTTGCTCTCTGTATTGATCTTGAAGGTGTAGCCTGCTACATCAGTGCTCAAACTTTTCCTGAGAAGTCGAGCTGTGGGCGAGGGAGCCAGCGTGCCCGGCCATGCCTCATCAGGAGCTGAGCTGTTTTCTCAAAGGCCATGTGGGCCCCGATGACTGCCCCAGCCTGCTTTTGCACATCAGCTCCAGCTTTATAACTGCTGGGAAACTTATTAGCTGGGGCCTTCTGTTCGTTCCTGGCACCTCGTTTGGGTCTTCCTTCTGGCAAATTATCTTCCTCTGAAAGGGGGACAGGGAATTAATCCTGATGTAGCTGCCGCTCCTGGGACAGAGTGAAGTGGGGAGGAGATGAGATGATGGGGTAGCAGGTCCTTCGAGCTGGGGAGTGGAGGGGTGCAGGAGGGCAGCACCAAGGACCGCATGGGCATGAGACCATTGCATGCCGAGATGCATGTTTGACTGGATGCATGAGCATATTGTGTGGAAGAGCTGTGGCAGGAAGGACATGTGCCAGATTTATGTGGGAGAGGGGCTTTGCAGCTCTGACTCTATCGTATAACCAGGAGTGCACAGAATATTTTAACTGGAAATAAGAGAAAAAAATAGAGCAAGGGGGTCTTTGCTCTCATAATATGCTCCCCATTGAAGCTGGGCTTGAATGCAACTTGCTGTGGTGTCAGGCAGCAGATCCAGTGTTCTGCAGCCAGTGTGCTGTGGGGGTCAGGGAGGGGCTGGGTCTAAGCAGAGCCCCTCTTGAGGAGAGCTGAGCCTGGTGTGTGGTCGTGTCCCCTATGTGGGTGGTGACACAGCCCCACTGTCCCCCTGACACCACCCTACCAACCACATCTTGCAGCATGAGACACGGAGAGCATGCGGCACTGAGGGCTGCTCACTGCCTGCCAGTGATCCAGATGTGCCCATGCCGTATTAACATCTGGTGCCAGTAGTGATTTTCCTCTCATCTGACAGAGCCAGAGCCGTGCTGGTCTGTGCGTGATTGCCGGAGGGTGGGAGAGAGGCTGAGCTGCTGTAGTCAGGGACAGTGTTTGCTGGAGGTTGCAGTGACCTCGTTAGTCTGTGCTGCTGTTGCTCACATTCCCAAGGCTGAGGCTGTTGTCTACAGAAGGACAAAATGTTCTCTGAAGGAAAAACAGCAAATGACTGGGGCTTACAGTGTGGGGAGGGAGGGACCGCAGTGCCCGGGGCAGGTTCCCTTGCAGAGTAGGACTTCACCAGTCGATGGGATGTGGTGGGTGCTGCCCCTCGCTGGGTCCTGGGAACCTGCTGGGGAGGTAAACCAGCTGCCGCTCTGTCTTATGGGCTGCGGCTGCGCAGCAGCATCTTGCTGGAGGAAAGGAGTGGGAGTGTTGCAGTGCTCAGCCACGTGCATGCTTTTGCACAGGCATCTCAGGTGAGAAAGGTGCTGTCCCTGTTGCATAGACATTTGGAGGGAGGATGGGCCTGCAGGACAGCCCGTGGAGAGGAGCTTGGCTCTCTTGATTTCTCCTTAGCTTTTATTCTGGCTTCAGCCCTCTTATTCCAAACTTCAGTGGAGGATAAGTGAGGCCACCGATGTGTCGCTGAGCCCTTGAGAAGATGGGAGATGTATTTAATGGCTGCTGGGAACTTTGGTACCCTCCTGTGCACCTATTAAATGATTAGAAAAGCATAATTATTTATATTATTAATAGCAGCAATTTACAGCAAGAGGAACATCTGTTTCTGTAATAGGAAGCAGGTGAGAGAGTTGAGATTCAAGTTGACTTCTGAATCAGCCCTGCCTTTTGATGTCAACAAATCTCACAGTGAGGAGAGCTTTCACATTTTTTTCCTTTCAGATTATTTTCCCCGCTTAAGGTTATAAAACATCTGCATATTCATAAGGATGCTAAAATCATCTGATAGGGCAGGCATGTTATAAAACACATTAATTTCATCAAGCAGGTAGAATAAATTTTCATAGCAAACTTGAGTTCTAGGAAAATCTGTGCTGTTGACTGAGAAACCCTGAGCCAGACCAGCAGACTGTGGTGTCCTTCACAGGTCACTTTTGCTTCGAAGCCTTGGGCATTGCCCTCCACTGGGGGCCTGAGGGAGGAAGGAGTGTCTGATGTTTTCCTCTGCTGTTTTGGCTCCTCTTCCTGAATTTTTTGTGATTTGAATTAATATTCTGAGAGGAATTGGACGTCAGAAGACAAAGCTGGAGGCCAGGGAAGTGGGGCAGTGCTGCAAAAGTCTTGTGAAAGCAACGACCTTGTCAAGAAACGCAAACACAGAGATCTTAAAGCAACAAACTGAAGGAAGCTAGAGAGTAACTAAAACATGAAGCAAATAAACAGAGGTTGAGTCTGTTTCTTCAAACACCCAAAAATGTGGCTCTGAAAACTGGTCTTTCCCTCTTTCACACACTGGAAGCTAAACTTGGAGCACTGGTAGGCTTTTGCCGTTGGAGAGAAGTAAGGGAACTTGCTGTGCCTGTCAGGGAGTTGTTTGGTAGGGGTGAAGGCAATCATGAGCATCGAGAAGTGCTGCCTGGTGCTGGGAGATGTCCCACGGCACAAACAGCCAGCTCTGCCCTCAGCATTACTGCGGGACGTGGGGTGGGAGCGCTGCCTGCCCCTGCCACCCTCGCTGGCTGCCTTTTTCTAGATTAGTTGATTTGGGCTGAGGTTTCAACATCTGCTCAGCGAGGAGTTGGCTGTGCCTGGTGGGTCCCAGTGAATCTGGAACACAGAGCTGAGCCCTTCCCAGACAGAGCCTGGGGGCAATGCCTGCCCGGGCTGTCCCTGGGTGGGTAACTTGGGTCTCTGGTGTACTCTAAACAGAGCGCTGCCCTTGCAGCATTCCCCTCTTCAAGTCCTCCTTGTCAGCTCTCCCCTCTGGAGGCTGGCACTGGCTGGGGCAACCTGCCAACTGGGAGGAGAGCACAGAGAAGGGGCTCACCTACCACCAAAGGGGCGGAGGTGCTGGACAGAAGGTAGAGAGCAGCCCTGGCCAGCCTCAGTGCCACTTCAAAGTGAAAACTGACTCTGGACTGCTTTTCTTCTGCTGTCAGCCTCAGTTGTCATCTCTGATGGCAGTGGTAGTGTTAGACACTGAGCAACACCTCTCCTGGCAGCTGGGTGTAGGTGGGAAGGGATGCAGGTGTTCCAGAAGGCGTTGGCATGTAGATGCTTTCCAAGCATTGCAAGCTGGTTTCTGACGTGGTTTCTGTGCTGTTTGCAGTATGTGGATGCTGCTGCCCAGCTGTGCTCAACGGGCACTGAGGGCAGGAAAGGACTTGGCCATGACTCTGGCTTCCCCTGCTCTCTGCACATCTGCTGAAAAAGGGTAGGCACAAGGCAAGTCTGCTGCTTTGGTGTTCGGGAGCTGGAGCACTGCTCATCCCTGGGTGAGAGGCAGCCATGCTTCAGGTTGTTATTCTCAAGTGGTGAAGTGGGCAGCTGAGTTGGGTGGGCATAAAACCCCTCTCCTTCCTGAGCAGTAATCAGCTCCATGTGGCTTTGAATGTGGGTCTTTGCATCCTCAACGCAGTTCTGAGCTTGCCTTCTTCAGAGGAATCTTTGAACCCTTGGATCAATTAGACAGGGATAGAAGAAATCTGCTTTTATGTTTCCCAGCCTGTTTGTTTTTGCTTGTTTGCTTACTTTAAATATCTTTGAAGTATCTAAGAAGTGTTTAGGGCTGCTGAAATATGTTGGGTTGACCAGCCCTCTATTCACACAAAGCAGGAAGGAGGCAGTGCTGCTAACCCATGCCAGCCTGCACCTTGGGCAGGGATGCTGCCCAGTGACAGGGACGTTCCTTCTCTGTGACTTGCTCAACCTTTCTGCGAAGGACCGTCCTCTGTGACAGCCAAGAGATGTGGCCCTCAGAGACCAGCCCCTGTTCACTGAGGCTGTGATTTCGGTGTCTGGGTGGTGTTTGCCTTGGGCTCAGCAGAGGAGTACAGGGGTCACGTTGCTCATGGCTTCAGCACAGAACCTGCCCTGTTCCTACTGGTCAGACCTGAGTAAACATAGCAATGGAAATTGCTTAATATTAAGTATCCTAAACTATATTTGATTTTTCCCAAGAGCTAATGGGCTGCAGCTCAGCCTTTTTTCATTCTGAAAATTAAAGCCTGAGGCCATGCTGGTTAATTGTACCTGCTTGTGCAGGGTTTTGATGGATGAGGTCGTTGACTGAAGCAGAGTAGCTTTTGGCCAAGTGGAAGGCAGAAGGCAAGGTGGTCTGGTTGCTTGATTGTGCTCTAACAGACGCTCAGTGAAGTCTTAGCTTCTGAGCTCAGAGGAGTGCTAGCACAACGGTTCCCATGAGCCTCCCAGTGAGGCATCTGCAGGAAAGAGTCCAGAAAGACCTGAGTCTGTGGTGGTCTTTGCTGTGATGCTTAAGGGAGGAGGACAGGAAGGACAGGAGTGCTGCTTGCATGGGAGGCTTCTTGGGTGAAGATTTAGGGCTTCTAAAGGATGCTTCTTCATTATCTTTTTAATGAGTCTTTTCCGAATCTGAGTAACCTCTCCTGTTATAGCTATTAAATCATTCCAGCAGCACTGACATGGGGATGAACCTCTGAGTCATTTGGATTTAAACTGAGTAATTTAGCACTCAGTTCAGATTGCCCCAGTATTGGCTTTATGAAGGTTTAAAACGTTCTTCTCAAAGCGTTAAGAAGTATTTAGTGTTCTTCTCTCACCTTGCTCCATATGTGAGCCTCCTTCCCAGCACCAATGGGAAGGATTCCCATACATCAAGGATTCCCGGCTCACAGCAGAGAAAATGCTCCAGGACTGACTAGAGGAGAGGATATTGTGCTAATGAAGCTCAGGTGCTTGTTTTGTCTTGATGCCAGGGGAGACTGCAAGTGCTGGGGAAAGGAGGATGAGGAAGAGGCCAGTTCTTGAAGTCTGTGGCAGAGAAAGTACAACGTGGCTTTTGGCAAAGCCATCCATTAAATCAAGGGACCTCTTGTTGTGGGGAGAGCTAACTTTTTGGAAATTGTTAGTTTCTTACACAAACTCCTGCTCCAAGCTGGGAAGCCTGAAGTTCCCTTTGGCTGCTGTTCCAGGCTCCTGCAGCCATCCTAGCTCTGGTGTCAGTTCCCAAATACACTTTCCTCAGAGAGTTTCCTTTGGTAGCCAACGTGTAGGAAATGCCTGCGATTACGGTGATCTTCTGTCTAACAGTACAGTTCCTTTCTCATCCAGCTGGAATTACTTTTTATCTCAAAGGTTTTTGTATGGAGAACCATGATCTGCTTTGGCACTTCACTGAGCAAGGCAAGGTCAGACCTATCACTGCTGTCTCTTGACTGACCTCAGGAGCCATATCCCCTCACTCAGCAGCAAGGCTGGCCCCTGGCCTGGCAGGGACAAGCACTCAAACAACAGACCTTTGCTTGGCAAACAGACCTGGCAGCTTGTAGAGGCAGAGCTCAGGAATTGGAAGTCCAGCATGGCCAGCCATATTCCAGTAGCTGGAAAGTGCCTGGCTGCTGCAACCGGTGACTGATTCACAGCAGCATCCAGGAAGAGGGATCGAGTACATTGCCCCTCTTCTTAGAGGATTTTACTGTGAGTGTTTGATCACTGCAAAGCCCTGACGTGTATTGCTCATCTCTTTTGCCCTCCCTGAGTCAGTCTGTAGGACACAGCTGCCATAGTTGGGCTTGTCTCGCTGCTGGAGACCTTGCCTGTGTTAATTACTGTGTGTCACTTTCCAGCTGAAACTCAGTTTCTTTCTGATCTCTGCGTGTTCAACACAAGCTGGTAATGGAAGATTGGAGGTCACAAGGCTCTGCTATACAGTGGCAGAGAAAATCCTGCTCTTAGAAGAAAGCCTGCCAAAAGTGCCTGCCAAGCCTTTCATGGTGGTTCTTGAATTAGCCCCGAGGTTATGTGTCTCCTCCCAGCCTGCTCCACCCGCTTCAGTTTATCTCCTAGAAAATCCTCCTGTCCCCAGAACTGTTAATCTATTAAGCAGACCGTTGCCTGGGGGAGCTTATGATTACAGGAGACTGCCTGTAACATGGCTCCAACCTTCCCACAAGCTCCAAGGCTTGTATTTGGTTATCAGATAGGTGTTGCATGATTTGGGTGCTCTGCATTTTGTAGATCCTGCAAATACACGCCAAAATACTTCGTTTTTTACAAGGGCATGTAGTGATAAGACAAGGAGCAAAGGCTTTAAACTGAAAGAGGGGAGATTTCGATTAGTTATAAGGAAGAAATTCTTCACTCTGAGGGTGGTGAGGCACTGGAACAGGTTGCCCAGAGAAGCTGTGGCTGCCCCATCCCTGGAAGTGTTCAAGGCCAGGTTGGATGAGGCTTTGAGCAACCTGGTGTAGTGGAGGGTGTCCCTGCCCATGGCAGGGGGGTTGGAACTAGGCGGTCTTTGAGGTCCCTTCCAACCCAAACCATTCTATGATTCTTTGGCCCCAATTGCCAACACTTCATTTGCAAATAAGCCTTATTCCAGCCTCGCTCAGTTGCAGAAAAGCTAATGCCCATCGCACATGTGGGGGAAATCTGGAACCAAAGATGTGCCCAACATCACGGCAATTAGTAACGGTTTGCAAGGCTGCAAGATATAAGACCGCCTTGTACTCAAAGATTGCAGCTTTCCAGAGCTGTGCTGGTTTTGCTCCCACTGGGGGAAAGTAGCTCCCTCGTGCCCTCTCTATCTCAAGGAGGACTTTTACTCCAAGTTTTACCTCTTCCGTGTGAATGTGAAGGCTCTCTGGCATGTGGTCCAGAGAGTCTCCTTGTTCCCTCACCGCATCCGAGAAGCCTCTGTGCTAGCTGCTCACCCTGAACGCAGCCAGCCAAATGTCAAGGGGCTCCCGAGCACCGTGTGGATGTGCAATGTTGCTGTTATTTTCAGCCAGTTGTTCAGCTGTCAGACTGGATTCTGGAGGATGCGAAACTCGGGTGACACATACGCAAAGCGTCTTCTGCCAAATCAGGCAGACGAGCAGCTTGATTCAAAAGTCACGTCTCTCTATTACTGCATATTGTATCTACTTTTTTTAAAGGAACAGTTTTGCCATGGAGAAAAAAACCTGCAAAATTGTTATTCTGGAGAAGGTTTTTGTAGTGCTGAGGATCTGTCTGGAAGGTTGATATTTGCTCAGCTGTGTGCTCTCTGTGTGCCAATGAATACAGCATGTCAGAGCAAACACGCTGGAGCCTGAATCTTCCCAGCAGAAGAGCTTTCATTCCTTTTGGCTCCCAGTTCTGACAATGGAGAGCTGAGGATGGAGAGCCTGGTGTGGAACCAAAGCGTTCCTGAGGAGGTCTGATATGACAACACAGTGGAAACAACATCCCTTCAGCTTCACCTGACCCTTAGCTATGGGTTGACTTTATTATTTTCATATGTACTGCCCTTTCTGTTGTAAGCAATACCTGCTTGTGCCTTTTGTCTGGACCGTGCAGCCAGAAAAGTCCTCAAATAACTGCTAGGGAAAAGAACTCTCATTCGCTCATCTAGCTGTATTCTCAGGCACAGAAGGGGCCAGAGCTGTCAGGATTCCCCTGGTCCTTTCCTGTCTTAAGGTTTGGGAGGTAAGCAGATGGTCCTTCCCAGGGATCAACACACAACAGCTTGGTGCCAGCGTTTTATGGCACAGTCATCATAAATAACTGATATTATTTGCTTTCTCTATTTAGAGAAAAGTATTGTTCTATCCCAGTAACAACTGGGAAAACACATGCCAGCATTTATCATGCAAGTGCTGGCAGTAATAGAGGTCAAGTGGATTTATAGTGCCAGAATCCATTATGCATTTGAAGACTAATTAAAGCCTTAAATGAGATGCTTGTCCTACTGGAGGCTGCTTTTTTTTTTCCTTTCCTCTCTTGCTGCTGTGCTTTTCCTTTCTCCTTTTGTCTTTGAAGAGCTTGCTGTAATAATGGAGCATGAGCTTGACAGAGCTTTCCTGATTAGATGTCAGCAGTGTATGATTTGAGATGCTCAGAGTGCATTCGAATTGCTGGACCGTATCTCTACTGTCACTTCTGAGCTTGGTAGGGTTTACAGACCAGTCTTCCACCCCAAACAACTGGTTGACTGATCTAATTTAATCATATTGAACAATATTGAGAGTTGTCTGCCAAAATCAATGTTCTGAAATGCTGGGGGTCTGTACAAACATGGGGAGCCACTGTCCTGGGCTGGAAGAACTCGCCCAAAAGACAAGTCAGTATCTTGGTTAATACAGGTACAAACAGAAATGACCTTTTCATGAAAATACAGCGAGTCCTTACACCAAGACTTGTTGTTTTCTCTTTGTCTGTGGTGCAAAGCTTGTGCTCCGTGGGGTAACTGCTGCCACTGAGCTGTGCGTGCTGCTCAGCCAGGAGGGCTGGGGACAGAGGGGTATGATATTGGCCATACAACCTTTCCTTGTTGGCCTTCTGTGAGGTCCACTGTCAGGTTTAATTCTGCTTCCTCTGGTACAGCCACCCCAGAGGGATACAGCGTGTTCCCGGCCTGCAAATAGAACTGTCGCTTGATCTGCGTTGGGGTGGTTTGCTTCGTCTCAAACAGCGATGGAACGGGCAGCTCTCCAAGCTCCTGGAGATGAGGGGAGAGCCTAGTAGTTATCAAAGCACATGTCAACTTGATGAGAGCTCCTGGCAGGGCTCCCTGAGTCACTGCTACACATGTTCTGCTCGATCTTGTCAACTCTGATATCTCAGGAGCACCAGCTGGATATGGAGACTGTCCATAGAGGAACAAAACTCTGCCCACACTGTCTACCCAGCTCTGCCCTACTGCAAATTTACATGGGATGATCCCATTGCTGTCCTACAATAAAACACTTCCTTGTGTTTTCTGTGGCTGTAGCTCACTTTGTAGCAAGGTACTGCTAGAGAATTCTTGCTATGTGAGCATTTCTCCTCTAATTGCACGCTGAAAAACAAGGACTTGCCTGTTGGAGGGCCTGCTTGTGGCACAGGAACAGAGAGCCCTTCCCTCTGGAGACCATACTGATCCTGCCCTTCCAGGCATTATGGAGCTGGTGGCAGATACCAAGGGGACAGGAGAAGAATGGGTGGGAAGATGCTGTGCTTGCTGCATGTGCCATGTCAGCACTCTGCTTTGGCTTCTCCATCAGAGATGCAGGGTCCAGTGTAGGTTTATGCTGATCAGCTTAAAAGCCCAAGGAAAGGGGGGGGAGCATGCACTACCAAGCTGCTGACTGTGAAAAAGAGATTGTAGATAAAGGTTCCTGTCTCCATGTCATCACAGGTAGTACAAGGACATACAGAGGGGCTGTCGTTTTCTCTGCAGGGTGGGGAGGTGAGACAGAGGAAAAAAGATGGGTCTAGATAGGTGTCTGACGTGGATATATTGAGTTAGTGTCCCAAAGACAGTAGAATAGGGAGTATTTGTGAGATGAGAGGATGTAAGGGAGCTGAGAGAAGCAGGATGTCTTGTATGTATGCAAGCAAGCACATGAGCATCTCCCACTATACTGTTGCAATAAACTTCCTCCTCCCTGGAATTCATTGCTCCCTTCCAGGTAGGGACAAGAATGCTTCATCAAGTTTTAAAATACAGGAATGTGAAAACGGTTAAACTCACCTCAGGAACCAACCTGCAAAAGGCAAAAAAAAAGAGCAACAACCAAAACCAAACCAAAGCACAATGTTGGTTCATGGTGGTGTTGAGATCATGGGTGGGGGAGGGGAAGAGATTTTGAAAAAAAATATTTTAAAAAGAAGCAACAAGCCTGAGCACTGAAAAGAACAACATCTGAGTGAGTTGCTCCGGGAAAACAAGGCATGAATACAGCCAGTCAGTAGCGTTGCTCAGCTGATGTTCACAAGAAGGTTTCAACTTGCTCTGTTAGAGACCTCAGTAAACCTTAAAGACAGAGCAAGCATTTAGAAATGCCCCTGAGGTTTTCCGTTACTCTGCAGCAGGCTTGGTAAACATGCCAATAAATACTGGAGAGAGAGGAAAAAACCTTCCAGAGGAACAGACCCTGGTTTTCAGCTGCTCACTCTATTGCATCCACGGCTGCTGCTGCCGTTGATCGGCACGGGGGAGAAAGAGGCAGAGTTGAACTTCGGACTGAGTTATTAGATGGTGCTGCAGGTATTTCTGGGAAAAATAACTTGGAGGAGGCTGGAAGTTACGTCTGGAGCAATCTGAGAGAACGTCCTGGTCGGAGACAATTAATGGGACTCATTCTGTCGTGGGATGCCTGTGAGTATGGAAATCTTTCTACTCTCCTGGAAGGCGAGTGTGCCCAGGCTACTGAGCCGGTCTGCTGCGGAGTGGACGGGAGAAGCTCCTGCAAGGGTGGTGGGAATTGCTGCCTGCGTGGATCCGGTTTCCAATAGCCCTGACTGATCCCTTTCCGATAGCCACTTAAGGTGGCTGCTTGTTTCACTGGCGCTGCCTCGCTGTGGGGCTGGCAACGCCATGGGCTTTTGCAAGACCAACGTTTGGCCCTGGTGCTGGTTGTGTTTTCTTCTAAAAGAAGCTAGCTGAGCCTAAAGGCTCTGAAGTTGAGTTTGTAACTCCTAACTTCTTCCTCTCTTAGCTCAACTGAACGTGAGATCCGCAGGGTACCAGACTAACACTAGCATCAAAACAACTGGAAAAGACAAATTGTTCTGCGTGCCCTGATCACTGGGGTGGCCTCAGCTGACCGATATTAAATTAACACAGGGGAAGGCAGGTTTTCTCAGATCAGAGATTAATGGTTTCTGGCCAGCAGTTTAATGCTATTGCGAATGTACAAAAGCACCTGAGGACGGAGGTGTATAATTAACGACTCTTTAGGCTGTTGGAAATGATGTGTGTTTATCTAATCAGACACACTTCGCTTCTTTCTTGCTTTCCTGGAAGTGGCTGTTAAAAGCCGCTGTGACGCACGCTCACTTCCAGATGCTGGCCTTGCCTCTTGGGCATCGCTTTGAAACCCAAACGTACCATCTGATTGAGTGTTTGTAGACGGCTTTTCTTCCAGACCCACCTTGCTGCTCCACGTGTAAAACTACAGGTTATTCTGAGGGAAGGTGGGAGCCATGAGCAGCTATAGCGATGTCCTGAATGTCACCGCTGCCGTCCCCTCGCTGAGCTCCTGCCTGACCGACGTGGCAGCAGCCAAAAGCCCTTTGCTCATTTGGCAGCGTGGGAGGAGACCGGGGGCCACCCTGCCATGGCACGGCCCCCTCCTCCATGCTGATGCCCACAGGTTGCTGGTGGGAGCTGGGTATGGGGTGTCTTGTGTCTCCCACTGAGTTGGTACAGGACATCAGCTTCGTTTAAGAGCTCTGGGTCCTCCCAGCTAAAAACTGGTATCGCTGATGCCCTGTGTAAGCTTGGGTGGTGTTTAGCACGTGGAAGGAGAATCCTGTATGGAGTGAATGGGTCTCTGGCAGGGCTGTGTAGTGCAGGAATCCCTACTGCCTGGTGGCTTTTTCCACTTAATCACCACGTTCTGCTTACAGCCAGTCTTGAATGGTTTTAGGAATTTTGTGCCTCCTCTCTTGTTAAGTTTGTCCAGTGAGCAGCTCAGTGGCACCCTGGGTTTGAACAGAGTCCACGGGTGCTGCCTTAAAATACGCAGTGGTGCTGTTAGGTGATGGTGGGAAACTGGGGAATCTTTAGGGCTGGTGAGTTTGCTGTTGCAGGAACCACACAAAGCTCAGTGGTTTCCGTTCTCAGGGCTCAGCATGGAGATGGGTTTCAATTCACATGCATGCATTCAGACACCTTCTCCCAGGATTTCCCCTGAAGCTTGGAAGTTGTCATGAGACCTGAGTCCAAAGCTTTCATTTCTGCGCTGTTTGGTGTTGCTGGTGTGGGATGTCATGTGGTGCTCAGCTAAACTGAACCTTCAGGAAAGATCAGGGAAGGGGAGCAGGAGGGTGAAGGTGCAGAATTTTTCCCAGATGTGGTGAAGGTATCCCAGGGCCGTTTGGTAAGTCCTGGCTGTGTTAGTGAGCAGGGCAATAGAAGCTGGAAGCAGGCTGGAGGGAAGCATGGAGGTAAAGAGAGTTTGGAAAGGAGCCAGAGTTGAACTTTGTTTCGCCCACTCTGTTGTTGCTAGAATACTACCTTAAAATGAATTTTCTAAAATCGCAAATAAATATAATGAATGCTGCTAAATTTTTCAATTTCTCTGTCAGCCTCAGGGCAAGTTTTTTTTCCCCTTAAGGCTGGGCCTGTGATAGTTAGAAAATATGTGCTCCTTCCCTTAGTTTTCCAGCCCTTGTGACTGTAGATAAAAGCTCAAAGCTTCATCCCAGATACATTCTTTAAATTAAAAACATGAAGATAAAGCAACAAATCCCCGCATTTATTATACTATGGTTTTGTTATGATTTTTCTCAATGTCAGTCCCCTGACTTTGGTTGTTTAGAGTGGGGTTTGTAACTTCTGAATTCCAGAGGCCTCAGTGAAGATCATGGTCATAGTGTGACCCGGCTGGGCTGCTGGTTTGATAGCAAAAGCTTCAGGCAGCCCTAGCTGTTGCTGACTGTACTGTGATAGTATTTGGAAAAAGACCCAAAACAATAGAAGAAAAAAGCCAAATTTGAATCTCAAGGACAGCACAGCTGCAGCATCTCCTCCTTTTGACTTTGTACTTAAGAGGAGCGGAAGGTCTGCCCTGGTTTGAATTTTATCTGTGTGACATTAGTGCTGTGGGTGAGTGACACCCTCCTGATTTGAGAGTGCGTTGTTTTGCAGGAGCCAGGCCAAAGAGATTCCAAAGGAACAGCATGGACAGCTTAGACCTCCTGAAGTTCCCTTCTGAAAAGGTAAGCAAAGATGTCTGGCCTCAAAGATTAAATATCAGTAGGAATCTGTAATGGCTTGTTGACTGGCTTCATTTGCAGGGAAGTATGTAATTAGCAGATATCACTGGAGTCAATGGGATTAACCGAAGAGGGTTTCTAGAGAGCTTGGAGGAGAGGAACAGCTGGTCCAACTAAAAAGGCACTTAACAACTGAAAGCTGAAAAAGCCACTTCGATGCTTTTTTGAAAAAACAGCCCTTTATTGAGAGGCTAATCGTTAGCATTTTAGCCCCTTTGGTGGCTGGTGGCAGATCTCAGCACCTTCTTAGCCCAGCGGAGCGTGGCATTCAGCACGAGGAGGGAAGGAGAAGTCAGCAGCGGGAGACGGTGCGTTGCAGGAGGCAGAGGGGTTTGTTCCAAGGGGCTCTGAGGATTTCACTGCTGGAAACGTCGGATCCAAGTGGGTCAGCCTTTTCCCAGTCTCCCCAGGGTGAAGGCTGTTTCGACAGTCAGCTGGGAGGCACTGAGCCATTCCACCTACAGGGATCATTTAAGTTTCTCAGAAAATCCTGCGCACGATCGCTGGGTCTGCCGTGCGGCAGGTACTGGTGCTGCCATGGGGCTGTCATGCCCGTTCCCGGAGGAGATGGCCAGGCGGGCAGCCGTGCTCTGCCTTTTTGGAATGTCACTGGCATGAATAATTTACATCCCTCCAGTGCTTTCCAGGCACAGCTCTCCCGAGTGTCCCAGGGAGCATTTCCCCTTTTACAGAAGTGTCACAAGAGAAAAAACTCACTCAAGTTGCAGGTAGGTCCAGATGGTCAATGGGAAATAACCTCAGGCTTGCAAAACCATCCGGGTGCCTAAACATCCCAGTAAGCACTGGGAGGGCCTGACAAAAGCTCCTCCCTGAATTAACTCTCTTTTGGAGTTAAACACCAAGCACTCTTAGTATTTTTATTAATTTTCCCAACTGCCCACTGGCTGTTTTGGCTCCTACCTGTTTTGACCAGTGTGACTCCAGGTCTCGGGTGTCGATAGCGGTGACAGCGATGCCCGATGCCAGGGAGATGTTCCATTGTGTATCCTCATCGGAGCAGCATGGCCCAGGGGTCTGGCAGGGAGAGTTTTGCTGATGTGTGATTTGCTGCTAATGCTGTTAATGCTGTTGGTTTCCTACTCTTTGCTGTAAAAGCTGAGCTTCGTTCAATAGTTCAGGCAGGGTTATAGGATTTCAGGGTTTTTATGGGGAGGGTGGAGTAGACAGGAGCTCTGGGTAGTCCATAACTGTGGAGTCAGACATGAGCTGTCCCAGTCCCCCTGCAGTGGTTCTGTGGGGTGTGTGCGAGTTCAGCTCTCCTTGTGAGAGTGTTTTGGGTGCAGTTCCCCTTCCTCTCTCCTGCTGCAGCTCCTAGGGAGAGGTGATTACTGTCACGGGAGGCAGGTATTTGCTTCAAGCTCGCAATGATGAGAGTGATAAGATTGTAAAGAATAAGTCAGTGGAGTGAACTGAATTCTCCAGCACCCTCTTGTTATCATCTCACCCTCTCTGCCCTTCATTTCTGCCAGAGGTAGCCTTCAAAGTCAGCAGGGACTCCTTTTACTGCACAGGCCAGGAGCTCTTGTCTAACGCCTCTGCATGGAGTTGTGTGTCTGGGCAGAGCTTATCTGCTGGGATGCACACTCATCGGCTCTGAACGCCCCAGCAGATAGCGGGAATGCCACTTCTCTGTCATCCTGATCTCTCCAGCCTGTGTCTTATTCCTTGTTTTGAACATCTCTGGTTTTAGCTCCCAGCCATTGGTTCTCGTTTATTTCTCTCTCCACCAGACTAAAAATCTCTTTATCACATGCTGGTTTTTACCCTGAAGGTGCTACGTGCCGTAATTGAGTCATCTATTCTTTTTATCATGAACTAAACAGTTTGAGGCCTCTTACTAAGGCAGTAAAGCATTGTATGGCAGTTTCTTTCCAGTTCTGAAATCCACTTTTGTGTCTGCTCTTCAAAATTTGGACACCAGCCTAGCTGCAGTTGGTCCCATCGATAGCGTTTAGGGAGACGAATCTCTCCTCACTTGTTCTCACTATTCCTGTTTGTACTGCAAGGAATGGAAAAGTCATTTTGGCTGCAGCATCCTGCTGTTCTGTTGGTGTGCTGTGACTTCAGGTCCTGTTCGCTGACCTTGGCTTTTTGGTGTGTGTGCCCTAAAATCCCAACTTTGTGGGTCCTTGGGTCATCTCCTGAGCTGTGCCTGAGCTTCTTTCACCTGATTGCTGCAATGAGGACACCCTGGGGAGTCCTCTCAGTGCCTTATATATGATACAGAGCTGGTTTGCAGCCTGGAAACCCCAATGCCCAAAGCATGGAGCAGGTTTAGGCACTCAGTTCCCACCGGTCACATGTAAAGTGCCTGATGCCTTTATTAAGTGTCTTTGGAGCTGAATGCTGAATACTCCTGCTGGTGCTTCTGCACAGGGCCTCATCTGTGTGCCAGCAGTGATGGGGCTGTTGTGATAACACAGGCAGGCTGCTAAGCCGAGTCTTTGGACAGACAAGGGATCAAGTTGTGTGGATCTTATGGGAAGGGGGTGAGAATGGAGGAGCTAGGCATGGGGCAGGGCCTGGAAAAGCAGAGTGAGCAGCTGCAGTGAGAAGGGGCAGAAACTGGAATTCAGGAGATGTGTAATCTCTGTCGCCTCAGTTTCCCCATGTGTTACACAGGGGTGATAATCCTGTATTTTATATGGCCATGGGAGCACTGAGCACAGGCAGTAAAGAGAACAAAGGAGGGCAGCAGTGCGAGAACAGGCATCTGCTGCAGTTAGTTGTGTTACCCTGTGGTCCCCACGTGCTTCTGGCAGCATGAAGGCTGGCAAAGAGCTGAATGGGACTCCAGCCACTCGCGTTAATCTGCCTTTTAGGAAACTGTTGGGTGAGGGCTGCTCTTCTTGATGAAGCCAGTGGGAGACACTGAGGCAGACAATGCTCCGTGTGTGCTGGTAGCCAAATCCTAGAGGTGGGAAATGCTGGGAAGCATCTAGCATAGCTGTGTTCCCTGGAGCATCGTTGGGTTTTCCATGGTTCAGCGTGGGCTGCGGCATGATTGTGTGCTGGGAGGAAGCGAAGATACAGCAAGTGGAGAGACTTGTGCTGAGAGTTTGATATCCTGGGTGAGATGAGCTTGCCACTCTGGAAAAGGTTTTTATGAGTGTAGTTGCCAGAAATCACAAGCAGCTGTGCCTGCTTCTGAACCTTCATCATTCCCTGTGCCTGTAAATAAACTAGTCATGCCTCTACCTCCATACCTGGATTTTTTTTAAGAGGATGCTGCTACTTTCTGACTTCTCCATATGGAGAGGTTGACTACTGTGTGTTGTTTGAAGGATGTTTTCTCTCTGCTCGCTAAAATCACCTGCTGTGGAGATAGGCAAAATGTCCTCATTCAACCCACATCATGAGTGGTAACTCACACCATCTAAACCCCATGTTCACTTCTTGCTTCTGTGTGTCTCCTGTCCTATGGATACTTGCCAACAGATCTCCACGTAAACCTGAGACAAGCAATTTGTGCAATGACTGTTTCTTGCTTTCCCAAGGACCAGAATGGGGACAGCCATCACGTGGGAGACCTGAAGATTTCTGGAAAAGAGTTCTTGTCGTTACCTGCAAGGTCAAAGAAATACCGGGAGCACCAATCCAGTTCAGAGAGAAGGTCCCAGGCATCAAGTACATCGCCATTAGATACCAGCGAAGTCCGAGTCCAGGTGTCACAGTCGGTAGGAAGATGTTTTTTTCCTCCAGTGCTGATCTGGGAGTTTCTTATAGCACGTTCATTCTTGCCTCATTTCTAACCTAGTATGAGAGTGGCATTGTGGCGTGTTGGCTGGAAAACAGAGCCTTCAAACAGCTCTGCTGTTGACTCTTTGGGCAACTGTAGGCAAATAATTTGGCCTAGTTGAGCTTTAGCTTCTCTGTCCATTAAGCAGAACAATGATACCAACCTCCATCATGAGCTGTTTTACGAGAGCTTGGTATTTAGTGGTGGTATTGGTAACCTTCTCTTGAGGGATGAGAGTTTAGACTTGAACTTTTCTGTGTTTGGCACTGTCAGGATGTGATGCCTTGAATTCCAGAAGAACACAGCAATTTGGAGCCCTTGCTGTGTGTAGCTTGACTTCATCAGCCTCCTGGGGTTCATGAGGAGTGGGCTTGTTGCCTTCAAGAGACAGAGCCCTTTTCAGGTTTCTGATGAGCAACCAAAAATGCTGGTTGCCTTTGCCAAATCTCGGACCTTAGGTATTTTGTTCTTTCTCTCATCTCCTGATCACATCGATGGTCTCCAGAGTGGCAGTGTGCAGAGTGGTCTCTTTGAATCTATCAGTCATTAGGCAGAGATGATAAAAAAACATTGTCTAGCAGCTTCTTTTTGGAAGCCAGTTAGAAGGAGCATGCTTCCTAAAGAGCAGAAGCTGGCAAGAGGAGCTGGCCCTGATGCCAGTGATTTATGGGTTATGGGTATGCAGCAAGTCCTGTGTTGGGTGTTGAAGAGCTCTGACTCAGTCTGTGCTTACCTTCCCAGAAGCTGGTGGGGATCCGTGTCCTGGAAAGCTCTCCACGTGCCTTTTTGATGTCTTTAGCCTGAACAATTGAGCTGTTTGTTAGGCCATTATCTGCTGGTTGTGTTATGTTTGTGTTGTGATACACGGCAAATACAATGTACAGGGGAGGTTTCCTGCAGCTGTGTTGGTTTTATTCTCAGTCCTAGAGACAGGGATCACACCCACAAACGATGGCGTGTTTCTGGATCGTGGGAGGGGGCTTGGAGATATTTGAACTCAGTGATCTCAAGTGAGAAGCCCCAAGTCCTCAGCTTCTCGTTGCCAGGAGATACAGAGCATTACAGCAAAGATTTAATGATCATATGGGTGCTTGAAAATATTTGGGCTCTTGCTTTATACTGAGACTGCAACACGCTATCACAGTCCTGTGATCGTGCAGTGATTCCAAATGGAATAAATCCAAGCTAGGAAAGATAGGCCTGTTTTTTCTTGGTGTTTAAGAAAAGCAAAATAAAATATTTTCATGCTGGATAAGAGAGGGTCTGAGCTGCAGAGCTTGGGATGAAGCCTGTCTTTAGAGTGGGGATGCTTGGAAGTGTTTCTAGTACTGAGTCCTTTGTTCCTGGTCTGTGGATCACGGGGAGAACATATCCTGCTGTACCTGTGTGCATATGTGTATGTACACATCACTTTTTGACCACAGACATTCCTGATTTTCAGTTCTCTGACCACTGGAGACAGGATCTTTACACCAACTGGGTTTTTTTTTTAGAATTCTCTGAGCTCATTCTTTGTTCCCAACGGTGCTCGTGGAAATGGTCTAATAGAAAAAGCATTTCCTACTGCTCACCGGTGCAAACATGATCATTGAGAAGGAAAACAAAGCTCATCTGAGCCAGAAAGGAGACAGCAGCACGGGGGCATCCAAGGCAATACAAAGGCAGAAAAAAACCCGCTTCTGCCAGAAATAGCCTTGTATTTTTAACTCAGACGTTCAGCCAGAAACCAGACAAAAGTCATGCTCCATCAAGAGCAAGGCAAAAGGCATTCCTCGGGAGTGTAGCTGTGAATACATAGGCTGTGTCCAAGAAAAAGTCTCGTGGGACATTGGCAATCACTAGTGACCGCTTGACAGTACCCGTGAGGTTCTGGTGAATGTCCGTGAAGGAGCAAGTGAAGACACGGATGTGCCCGTCCAGTGGCAGGTGGTGCCTTTCAGGCACCCAGAGTTCGTGCTGTTCCTGACGCTGATGGAAGTGTGTGGGCAGGCAAGGGATACGCTGCTCCTCCCAGCCTTCCAGGGAAGGGCAACCACACAGCAGGGACACAAAGGCCAGGGTTTGTGCTTGCAGAGGGGTGGCTCGGGCTCTACCTGACTGCTGCAGTCGTCTCCTTTCACCAGCTGTTCTCCAAAGCCTCTTCCCTGTGTGCCCTGACTTTGCAATGTGTGTGTCTGTGTGTTAGCTCCCCACTTCCTCTGGATTTGTGAGCTGAGCCCCGGGTGTCCGTTTTTAGTTCAGTTCCCAGGCATGCCTGGTACACATGGTAGTGAAACAGCGTAGAGTGAATTCAACAGGATATGCAGAGCGGCAGTGTGTGGAAAAAAAATAACATTTTCCTCCTTGCAGAACTAAATGTCCAGTTTTATCCCAAGAAAGAATAGACTGATGCATTCAGTGCTGCTCATGGCTGGACAAGATGGGTGACTGCCTGTCTTATGTTTTAAAGAATGACCCTTATTTGGTACCTAATGGACCATAGTCTATATCCCATAAAAATGACAGCGACAAGTGTTTTATTGGGTTTTCCTTCAGGCCGGTAGTTACACAGAGTTACATAGCGTGATTGGGCTTGCAGCCTTTGCAGGCAGATGCTCTGAATGGCAGAGGGGAGTGTGCTTGTAAGTCCCATCCATGTGAGCCTTTTAAAATTAAATGTAGCAAATCCTACCCAAGATGGGAGAGAATCTTTGCCTGTTGGGCTGTTCAGACAAGAATCCCCTCAGATTCCTCATTTTGTGAATACTCAAAGCAAAAATCCTCTTTTATCCTTCAATAAACAGCAAGTCTTTAATTAGAGGTGAGCTCTAATGGTTGATTTAAGGTGCTTTTATGGGATGCTGCAATACCCGCTGTCCCATCAGAAGGCGTGAACTCAGACTGCACACGCAGTCCCGGGTGCTGCTCTCCCGTGGTCGTTTTGCGGAGGGGAACCGAGGCTCTGCACAAGGATGCCCAGGAAAAGAACTCCTCCCAGGCCCCAAGCCAAGTGATGTAATCTCTGGATAAGTCCTGCTGTCAGCACAACCACTGACCTCCTTCCAAAGGGGCCTTGCTGCAGCGGGCAGCTCCCTGGGACCGGGAGATCCCGCGGGTGCGGTGCCTGAGTCACAGCTCCCGGGTTCGCTGCCCGTCTCTGCCACCGGCTGCCTCTTGTTTACCTCCCTCTTCCCCATCTGCGTGATGGGGTAAGGCTGCTTCCCTGCCTACTCTGGGGAGGTTACAGAGGCGTGATGATGGCTGTAAAGTTGTTTGAGCTTTGGATGGCAGGAGCTGTGGTGGTGTTATTAGCATCGGTGATGATGATGCTAATTACTGAGCTGCTGGGAAACTCCCCATGGGAGGAGGCGGGAGAGAGGAGGGGAGGCAGGGAAAAGTGAAGGGAGGCGAAGGGAGCTCGGGGATGGAGAGGAGTCTGTCCCTGCTGGCAGTTCTGCCAGGCCCTGGGAGAAGGGCTCAGCCTGTTGGCAAAGCCGTGGGGATGCTGGGATGGATAGGAGAAGCCATGGCCCAGGTGCTGCGTAAGGTAGGAGAGCGTGACAGGGCTCGTGGTAGGTACCTCCATGTGGCTTACACCTTCCTGCCACTGCTGTGCAAGGTGCTGGTGTTGCACACGATGGAGAGCTCGGGCAGGAGGGTCACGTCGCTAGCGGGGCAGAGAGACGGGCTTCCTTACCCCTCCTGTAGCCCTGGTGAAGTGGGGAATTTCCCAGCCATGGCTGGTGGTTACTGGGAGGAGAAAGACCTGTCGGAGTCTGGGGGACGGGTGAGGGCAGGGTCCTCTTCATCTCTGAGGTCAGGTCTGGAGCTCCGGTGGGAATGCTCAGGGCTGTGAGTGCCTGGTTCTCCACAGCCAGAGCAAAGGTGGGTTTGGTCTGGGAGAAGCTGGTAAGGGTGAGATGCGTTTGGTCACGTTTTCTCTCTGTTGAGCAGAGCCCTGAGCAAAAGTAGCTGTGTTAGAGCTCGGTCCCTGTGCCTGCAGTTGCGGGTGGCCAGATCCGGGAGCTCCCTGGGACTCGTGCAGCGCACACCTGAGTTTCCTCTCGTTTAAAGGTAACATCAAAGCAGAAGGTTTTGTACCACATGAAGCTTGCAGACATCAAAGGCTTGCTCGTAAATTTATCCCCTCTGCTCTGCTGTGGAGAAGGTCATGATGCTCCAGCTCTTGATTGGCTTAGTAACAGCTGTATTTCAGAGGGTTACTAGGAAGATGGGGTTTTTCCAACACTTCAGAAATATCAGAGGTTGCGTGTCCCACACCTCCGTCTCTGAGATGGCAACCACTGTGGAAAAAGAAGAGGGTCCATGGAAGAAAGGAGCTGTGTGTTCCTGCAAAGATTGCCTGGGGAGGGGTTGGGGACCTGCCCTAATTCCGGGCCTTGTGCTTAAGGTCAGCACAGAGCTACAGTTTCTGAGGTCAAGAGGACTGTGCATATGCCAGAGTTCAAGGGCTAAAGAACTTTATCGGGTCAAGGTCCAACAGTTGGAGCAAAAACCATGGAGAGAGGTAAGGCTCAAAGCCAGTCCTCTCCCCTCCTTGGGGATCTGTGCTCTAGAAATGGTCCTGTTCATCTGGACTTTCCTCTTCCCAGGAGAGTGCACCAGCTTGAGGGAGCACTTCCTCACTCTTTGAACCTGTCCTCCACCTTGTCCTCAGCAAAGACCATTTATAGTCAAGAGAAAGGAGCGTGTTTGGTTGCAGTGACAACTTTCAGAGATGGGTTACTAATGTACTTAGACACTGAACAATTTGCAAGCACGCTGCGTCGCCAAACATTCCCTAAGATGAATGCTTTTGTAAGACTTTTTTAATGATTACAGTGAGAAGCAACCATAAAAGAAGGGAAAATTTTGGAGATCAAAGACCCCCACCCCAAAGGCAGGTTGCCCAGAGCCCTTTTGATGGTTTTCTCTCTCATTTTTTACTAGGGGATTGTCAGGTCACAGGAGCGATGCACAGAGCAGATGCTCGTGGTTGACCCTCTGCCTGGCCTGCAAGTACGTGACTTCAGCTCCTGGTGTCACTGGGCAGGGAGCAGAGCTGGAGGGCAGCGTGGCAGAGCTGGGCAGGGAGGTCCTGCCTGTCCCAGCTCAATCATGTGTTGTCCAGGCAGCACTAGGATGTCAGGTGCCCCCATCCATCCCTTGTGACTTCACTGTGGACTACAGAATTGGCAGATGGATGCTGGGGTGCAAGGACAAGGACAAATACAGCCTCAGGGGGTGGGCTTCCTCCCAGACACTTGCACTCTGGCCCCAAAACATCTTTTTCCTGGTTGTTTTGTATTGTTGGAGAGAAGATTAAACTGATACTTCCTGGCAGTCCCTCAGGAGCTTGAAGATGGGGGATTGCACCAGGCAGCCTTTGCTGCTCTGTGGTGGCTGCCTGTGCACCTTCCCTCACTTTTAAGATGAGATAACCTCTTTGTCTCCTTGACGTGTAAACTGCTGCAATGCCAGGGCCGTGCACACCCTCCTTTACCCCACAGCCTTGATGTTTTGTTTAACTGCAGGGGTATAATTATGCCATTATCGTTGGTCAGACTTTCTGGTGTAAACGTGCTCCGAGAATTCCAGAGCAAGGAAGGGGGATGGAGAGGAAGAGAGAAGCCAGAGTCAGGGAGAGGGAAGGCGGCTGCTGCTAAATTTAAGACTGTTCCTATGACACCTGGAGGCTGCTGTGCTGGTGTCAGTCCTGTTGGAACTGAGCAGGTAAACACTGAGCTGTGGCTCGTTCTTGTAATGCTTTATCTTCCTGTTCAGTTTATGGGACCTTCTGCAGGGCTTCGGGCAGACACGGACTCGGGACAGAGGCTGCGCCGAGATGTTTCCTAGCTGGAGGCGGGATGTGCCAGAAAACTTTCTGGAGGGCTCGAGTCTGGCAGGTATCGAGAGGCTCTTCCAGGGATTTGGGCTGTTTGGAGGAGCAGCCAGTGATCTAGTTGCCTCCTCAGAGGCACCTTAAATTTTCTGGCCTTTCTTTCTGTTTGTCTGTATGAGTCTTTTTGTTAAGGTCTAGGACTCTTCTTTTTCTTTAGCTCCTCTTCTCTGGCTCAGGTGGGCTGGTTGCATGGATGCTGCATGAACCAGGAGAGATTTAAAAAACACTCTTCCAAATCTAAAGGTGCAGGAGAGACAGCAGAGCCAAGACTCTCGTGAGTTTTGCAATGCAGAGCCCTGACACACGCTATTCCTCACTGGGACTTTGATGCTGGCATGGGAGGCAGGGAAATAAACAGGTAGATAGAAAATCTCTGCAAAGTAACTGCAGATGGTGGGGGGAAGCAATAGTGTTTGCTGGCTTGCACTGCCTCAGAGGTAAATTATCGGTTTCTTCCTTAAATATTAGCAGCTGCCAGGTAATGAATTCCCCCTCTCTGTTTTATAATGGCACTAAAATTGGGATTTGCCTTGGTTTTCTCTGTAATTATCCAATGAGAGTGTGTGAGTGAGCGGGAGGCACGGCAGGCTCAGCTGCAGGCGAGTGTCGTGCCTGGGGGACTGAACTGGTGCGTGGGGCTGGGGCCGCACAGCGGCTACACGGGGCTTATGGCTTTATGGTCCTTCATTAATGTTCTCATGTGGAAGGGTGGGTTTGGGATATAGGCTAGCATCTGCAGTGGGACTAAAAGCCAGAATTACCTGCCAGGCTCCTTGGCATCCCACAGAGGGGAAGCTGGTCCTGGAGAGGTGTGGTTGGGAGAGCGTGTGGGGAGGGAGCAGCATCCCTGGCAGGGAGAGGTGAGGCAGGAGCCGTCCTCATCCTCCAGAGCGCTGGGGCTAAGTGCTGCACTTGCCTCTCTCAGGGTGACCCCCTCCTCGCTGGGGATGGCACCTGCATTTCGGTTAACTCTGTGACTTGAGGTTTGGTTTTGTGGGAGACCAGCTGTCTTCAAGGAGCTGTGCAGGGTTCTCTGCGCAACAGTCCATGTTGTGCCAGTCCAAGGCTTTTCCTTTGCATCCTCTGCCTTGCTTATCTGGGTGGCCAGAGGAGGCTTCCTTAAAATCAGCCCTGCAGAGTCCAGAGAATCTTCCTTAGGTGCCTTGGGTGCCACGTAGACAGCTGTCTGGCTTGATTTGGGAAGCAGCCATCATCTTGTTTACTCACAGCTTTTGCTTCTGAGAGGGATACGGGCACTGGCTGCTCTAAGGACCCTTCGCAGCCGGATCCCAGGGCTGTCCCTGCTCCCAGCAATGGACTTTTCAGCACTGAGGAGACTCAGTTGATGCTGTTTTCATTTTGGAAAAATGACTGCTCTGCTATGGAGCCCCTGAAGGTGCAGTGAGTGGTTTTGACAGTTCTTAATTTAAGCCAGAAAGTGCCCAGACTGTAATTTCTGGGTCAGCTGTGAATATTTGACCCTTTTGGGTGCTGAAGCAGGAGAAGTGAACCCTACAAGGTGCAGCACAGGACAAGTGTTAACTGTGCTCTCCCCTTTGTCCTGCAGATGATATGGAGGACAAAAGGTAAGTAGAAAAGAGAACCTGTCACCACTTAAGAGGCAGATTAACTCCCACGCTCTGTGAGCCAAGCTCCATCAGTATCCTTTATCTGGGTGGTGATGGGTTGAGGACTGCTGGCTTAGGGCTGGTCTCAGAGCTGCACTTGCAGCATCCTGCCCACGTTTTGCTCGGAACAGAAGCAAGGCAGAGGTATCGCTGCCTCCGTGCCTTGCTGTCAGCCCCTAGGCCTTGTCCTTGGTGAGATGCTTCAGTGCTTAAGGTCCCAGAGATAAAGCTGAATTCCTAATCAACCTGTCTTCAGGATATCCTTGTTACTGGTACATCCCCTTTCTGCTTCTTCCCACTACGCCTGTCCCTTGTTTCTCCTCCTCCCAGACTGAGGTCAGGTTGTGAATCAAAGCTGTGCTGTGGAAAGGAGATAGGAGGCAGGATTTAACACAAGCCTGTGCTTGTGCATCAATGGCATGTGGAAACAAGGAACATACTGGCTGCCCCGTGTGCAGGATGGCTGTCCAAGCCCTCAGGTGTGCAGAAGTTACACCAAGGACCCCCAAGGTCTGGATGCTTCTCAGATCACATGGGCTGAGGTTCAGGGGAATATATGAAAGCACATACGAGACCCCATAGTCCATCCACTACTGGCTAAGCGTGGAGGCCAATATTGGAGCTAGAAAACTGTAAGAAAGCCTCTTACCAGAAGAACCTGCTCTGGGAAGGAGGTAAAAACTGAACTGGTTGCCCAAGGTGCCCCAGCAGACCTTTCTTTTTGGAGGTTACAACAGAAGGTCTGCAGACCAGCTAGTCCAGTGGTCCAGGCTGGAGCTGACTAACCAAGCTACTGAAATACATTCTTCCCTTGACTCACTGTAACTGAGTTTTCAGTTACTGGCACTTTGAAGCCATAATTGAGGACTGCTTTCCTCCTCACACAGCCTTTTCTCCCAGCAAATTGTCAGCCGTCAAGTGGTGTGAGACAGTAAAAGAGATGTTACACTCACCATTTCCTAGAAACTGTCACTTTAAAGAGAACAATACTAGAAAGAGGGATGAATCAAAGCCAGACCCAGAGCAATAAAACTCCAAATGTTTGACTTCTCTCAAAATCTGGAAGTCTTCATTCATTTCTGGGGTCTCTGCTGTGCCTGGGGCACTGTGTACATTCACAGTTCCGACCTCTCGCATTTAATAAACTGCACATGCCAGAAGAGCTTAAAAAGAAAAAATCATACTCCAGGTTCTCTTTGGATGTAAATCAGCATAACTCTGCTTAAATCACTGGAGCTATGATGACACTAGATGACCCAGGGGCCTCCAGTGACTGAGGATTTTGTTTAGTTTTCTTGCATGAATATCTCTTGCGCAGGCAAATGCGAGCGGGTGCCAGCAGTGACCTGTATCCGTGCCAGTGCCAGGGGCTGAGCTCCCAGCTGTGGCTGGTGGGATCTGGCATGTGAGGGAGCACCGGATGGACCCAGCCAGTCTCTATGCACAGACTGAGCTGGGAAGGGAGCGTGGTCTGGCTGTGGTTACTGGAGCTGTGCTTTTCCATTGAGTGGTGGGTCTACGCAGGTAATCTTTTCTGTAGCGGTGATTTGTGTTTCTCTTTATATGAGCTATATTTAAAACCAAGGAAATGCACCTCAATAACATGGGGTTTGGGTTTCATTTAAGGACAGACCTGTAGCAGTGCAGGAGCCTGTACAATCAGACCGATTTTGTCTGTGCCTTATCTTTGACAGCAGCTGTTACCAGCTGCTGGACAAGGCCACGGTGCTGGAGGCTCTCCCAGAAGACACAAACACAGCACAACCTCGGGCAAGTTTGGCTTTTGTTGCCCAGCTTTGGGGAGGTCAGAGCACAGCCTGCGAGCAGCTTGTCCTGTGTGGCCATTTGGGCATCCTGCCCAGAGGCCACCGCGCTGCCTTTGTTCATCGTCAGCTCAGCTCCATCCCCAGCGTTCGTTTGAGTCGGGCAGGAGAGTTCAGCCACCCAGGTGATGGGCAGGAAGTAGGGTAGGAGGTTGTGCTCTAACCCACTGCTTATGGATAGACATGGTCTCATCCAATGCCAATCCTCTCTTCTGGATTTAGGATAGCCTTGGGGTGAGCGGAGGTTTTGGGGTCTCTCTGGGCTGCCCTTGCGTCTGTGCTTGGACTAGGTGCATGGCAGGAAACCGAGGCTCTCTGGGAGCTGGCTGAGGGTCCTCCATGGTTGCAAAAGTAAAGCAAAGGATGAGATTGCATAAATCAAGGGAGCCTGAAACAAGGAAGGTTCAAGTGCTGTTTCTTGGAGCTCTTAAGATAAAAAACGGTGGTGGCAGCAGGAAGGCTCCCTCTGCCCCTGTATGAGTGTGAATGCAGCTGTCGGTGGGGGATGTCAGGGTTCGAGGGGCAGGCAGGCAGATCCCAGCTGGACAGGAGAAGGTCCCTCTGCTTCTGGCAGTCACTGCTGGCTGCCCGCTGGGCAGGGCACAACCTGCGTCCAGGGTTAATGTGGCAGTCATGAGCCTCTGCTCACACCTCACCTTTAGCCTGCATCCACGTTTCCCATTAGCAGTGCTATTTTCAAGCCTCCCAAAGCAATTAACACCAATTAATCTAAAAAAGCCTAAATAATGGTTTTTCAGAGCCCCCCGGCTCCTTCCTATTCCCCGTGCGGCCCCAGAAGACTGCAGCCCTAACCTGGCAGAGGGCTGAGCCCAGTTAAGTGCTTCATGTGCAGGGACTGCTGGGGAAGCTTCTTGGTGAGATGTGCAGTTAGAGAAGGGCCCTGAACGCTCCCATGGGTGCAACTTTTCCATCTTGGATTGTGGTGTCTGTGTCCTGGAGGAGAAGGGGAACCAGCTTCTGCAGATCGGTGCAGCCCTCTCTTGAGAGCCAGCAAAGAACGAGACCACTGAATATGCTTGGGTGCAGGAGGTGCAACTCCCCTGGGATGTGCAGAAAAGTCCCTGGAGGATTTTTTGGCTGTATCTAAAGCTATTTGCATCCCAGTGTTCTCTGGGCACTGTCATGTGGAGCGAATCAACCTCCTTGTCTTTGCCTTCCCCAAACAGGGTGTAGTTTCATCTTGCCCTTTTAAACAGCATCTGCTGGAGCAAGAACTGGTTTTTGCTGATAGGAGAAGCTGGTCCTGTATTTGCATGTGATTTTTTTTGTCTTGCCTGTTTAAGCTCTTCTGAGAAGGGCTGTGCCTGACTGTCGCTGAAATGGTAAACCCCTGGGTACCGGCCCCAGCACCCTCCCTGCCCACAGCACGGCCAGGATTTCGTGTTTTGCGGGGTGCCTTGCATAACAAAGCCTTGATCTTGAGTGCGGCCTTCAGGCATTCCTGGAATATGAGTAAATAATAATTAAGATTTGGGCGTTTGCTACAGTGAAGGGTGTTGATGTGAAGGTTAGATGTGCGTTATGGGTGCTAATGCAGATGGGTGTGTGCGGAGCCACCAGCTAACTTCACTCGATTGTTGCCACCCCTGGTGAAGGTGCCGCATCAGTTCGGCTGCTTTTTAAAACAGCGCTGTGCTAAGAGCAAGTAGGTGTCGAAATAAAAGTATGTTTCAAGAAAGCGGCACAATTTTGGCAATCCAGAGACAAGTAAGCTTTTTTGCAAAGCGTTTTCAAAGAAAATCGTCAGCAGGTTCCAATTTCAGATGCACCGAGCGCAGTATATTGTGGGGAGGGGGCATATCTGCTGCTGGGGGAGTGCTGGATCATTTCCATCACGGGAGAGGAGCGCGTCCTTCACTGGCAGCGGGCTGATAGGCACCTGTCTCCTCCATCACCTCCTACTCCTCAGTAGGGCTGAAGGTGGAGAGGTGGTGGTGCGGTCTGGTGGATAGAGTAGGTGACTGGGAGTTGAGCACTGTATATTAACCTTGGCTTCTGTGCTAATTAATCAAGAATATGGGTTATATCGTTTAAAGCAACGGAGTTATTTTGGTTTAGCAAATTACTGCTGCTCAGCTGAGACCCACCGGCTGAGCGTGGTCCTAGTTCCACCTCCCTCCAACTGCAAAGTACATCACTGCAACTCGTTGCAGCTAAAACGTTGTGCTTTGCTGCTTGGGGGTGTTAGGATGTGCTTGGCCAGGTGCTGCAGCTCTGTGTGAGGGTGAGCATCGGTTACGTTCCAAGAACTTGCTGCTTGCTGGTGTCTGCCTATAACCTGAATTGTTTCGAGCAAGTATTTCAGGTTCACTCCCAGTTTTGGTATTTAAGGGACCCTTCAGGTTTTTGATGGGCCAAATTGGCCTCTATAGCTGCCCATCTTCTTCCATAGACTGGAAAGGCTGACCCGGAATAATAATGCTTCTAACCTGTCTCCTTGGTTAGTAATTTAAGCTTCAAGTGCTAAATCTAGGCTTGCGTGTTTCTATTAAATGGTGACAGGGAAACCCAGCCTGGCATGGTAAATGCTGTCAAAACTCTGTGGAAAAGTTGCTACATTAACTACAGAGTATTGCTGTAGCTCTTTGAGGACTGTTTGAATGAGCTGACTAATCTATTGCCTCCCAAAGAGAAACCAGAAGTAACTTCCATGCCACAGATGCACTGGTCTCAGCAGTGAGGGCTGGCTACGTGACCTGTGATTTCAAGGTAGGTTGCCACGTAGCTGGGGAAAAAGTTTAAATCCGGAATTAATGAGGTTGTTGCACAAAGTGGCCAAATCTGAGCACGGTGGCACCAGCTTTCAGGCAGTCGGTTCAGCACTGCAATTAGCAGAGGTGTCAGTAACACTTCAGCCAGGCACCCACGCAGGCACGCCACGCTCCGTCTCGAAATAAAATCAAAACCGATATTGTCACCTGCTATTGATCCAAAGGCGTGGATTTAAGCCACCTGTGGCAGTAGGGCATGTTCCCAGCAGGTCAGCAGCTACTGTACTGGGGAAGGAGGGAGCGTGGGTGAGTTATTTTGATTTTGTTTGAAACAATAAAACCCCAGTTATTTGAAATCTTAACAACAGAACCAGCTTTTAGCACCGGTGTTTATAGGGATGAGTGGGCGAGTTGTTTAAAGGAAAAAAAATAATCTTTGAAAACAGTCCAAGGCAGGGTGATAATTTCATCCAAGGGAAGCGCGGTGCGCACAGCCTGTGTTTGAGCGCTGTGTGCACGGGCTGCACCAGGGGCACGCCGGAGGGCACACGCGTGCCGAGGGCACACTTGGGCTCACGGCTCCCTGGCATAGGAGCCGCAGTCTGAACTTGCAGGTGGTGTCTCTACAGATCATGGATGTCTCACTTGCTCTCCTTTGCTGCATCCTAAACCCAGACACAAAAAGTCCTTTCCTCTTGTGTGTGGGCTCTGCTCCTGTATTATCCCTGTCTTCTGCGTTTCACCCGCAATACCACCTTCAGATGCCCCCTTTTCACAGCTGTCCCATCAACTCAGCTCTTCAGATAAGGGGCAGAGTCTCACTTCTGGTTCGCTCCCCTCTTACCCCTCTCCACTGAAGTGTCCCCTTGGCTCAGCCCCAGCCCCCCAGCAGCAGGACAATGGTGGCTGCAGCACAGACGTTCATCTCCCGCGAGCTGCAGCAGCGCCTGTGCCCCTGCACCGAGTGTGACAGCAGGCTGGTGCTGTGTCCTGCCCCTTGCCCTTCCTTGCCCTTTCTTTCCCTCCTCAGTAGCATTTAAAAAAAATTAAATCACAGACTAAATTGAAGCTTAGTGTGTGAGCCCCCCAGGCAGCAGCTTAGTTTAAGGCTGATTCCCAATTGTCTCTTGCCATAGCCTGTGGCACCAGAACAAAATAGGTGTAGAGTAATTGCCTTTTGCCTGCACTGTCCTGGTCCTAGGGTTGTGCAAGGTCCTGCAGGATGGAGAGTTGGCCTTTTCTCCTGGCACACGGCAGATGGGGCTGCCCCACAGGGCAGATCGTGGCCAGCATCACTGGTGCTCTGGAGGGGCCCATCTTGCATGTCTGCAGCATCCCCACCGTGGCAGTTCTGCCCGTGTTTTGTCAGAACAGGGCGTCTTATCACTTGTTGCTTCAGAGCTTGTGTTTGCCCCGAGCACAGCCTGACCCCCTCCTCGTCAGCCAGATCCGTCTTGTGGCACCGGTGGGTTCACAGTCGCCGATCGCGGCTGCCCCAGCCCTGCTGCTCTCCTTCTGGAGGTGCTTTGTGCGTCTGCGATGCCTTGCCCTGGGTCCAGGGTTGTTGTGAAGCCCAGGGAGGCTTCACAGCCCCTCTTGGGGATAAAGAGGGGTCTGGGGGCTGAGACCCGCCGTGCCCTGTGTGCAGCCTGGCAGGGGCCAGGGCCACGTACCGAGCCAGAAGTCCTGACCTCAGACCCCCCACAGTTTCCACGTTTCTAATTACTGTGTGACTCCTGGAAGTAAATTTACTGTTATGGAAGGGCACAGGCAGTCCCCCAAATCTGCAGTTGTTCAGGATAAAGGAATTCCCTATTTTTGCAACAAAAAGTGAGAATGAAGTGTAAGACAGTGTGGACAGAGAGCCAAGAGTGCCCATTTTGCCACTGTCCTGCCAGGTGGCCCTTGGCAAGCTGCTACTCTTTCCAGTGACCCGTTTCACTGTTGGAAATTCACATTTCACATGGGAGGTAAGAACAGCCCTGACTGTTGAGTAGCATTTCCATCTTTAGATGTTTAAAACCTTGTTGCCGTTAGAAATTTCCCTCTGATAAACAGTGGTACGTTTAAATTAAGAGATGCTTATGGCTGAGCATCTTTGGCTCTTGCAATAGGGAAAAAAAAAAATCACGTATCTAATAATATGAGGAGCAGTAGGACTATCAGGAGCTAAAAATGGTCCTTCAATATTTTAGTGCTTTAAATCTGCGCGATCATATTGTGTCTGTGTGTGCACGGTGCCTTCACCGTCGTGGTGCGTGTGCCCGTGGAGCTGAGTGTGTTTGCAGATGTAGTTTAGGAAAATTGATTCTAATCTATTTTTAAGGTAAAGTGTGTGTGGTGGGTAGGAGGTGAGGAGGTGGAAGGAAAGCTAAATATTCACATAGCTCCACTGTGTGTTTAAAGAGCATCATCTAATAACACTGGGATCGTGGCAGCGAGGTGAGGGAGAGACGGGCGCTTCGCTGAGTCCCCTCCCCGTGCCCGGGCACCGGAGCGTCGCCGGGAGGAGCGTGGCGAGCAGGGCTGTCGCTTTAAGCTGCATCTCGCACCCAGCGGGTCATCGGTGCTGGCAACGTTCTTCACATGGCTGCGCGCTCCGCATAAATCTCTGCTCCGGCAGCCGGAGCGGAGCTGGGAGAAGCTCTCCCTGCCTGCGAGCGGGAGCTGCGGAGCGTCGAAGCGGCAGCCCCGCGTCGCCAGCCTCTGCCCTGCGAGGTGAGGTCGTTCTGCCCCGTGGACATGTAAAAGCTGGAGCCTGGGGAAGAGCTGAGTGCTGAGGTCGGTAAGTAAAACTCTGGTTTTTGTTTGTATTTCCCTTCTGTCCTCTTCAATGAGAGGCTGGATCTGGGATAAGAGGAGAGGAGGGAGATACAGAAGGAAGATTTACTCGGGCCGGGGCTTGGATGTTGCCTGCGTGTCCTTGGTTTTTTTAAAGTTTGCTGGTAGCTTCAGTTTCGGCTTTTTATTATTAATATTTTTGCAACTTTCTGGGAAATAGATTGAAGCAATGCACAGACTGCTCAGGTGTCTGCCAATGTCTTACAGCAGCGCGTGGCGAGTGCGGATGGTGGTTCTCCATGCCCGGCCGTGGTTACTGGGGGAGGACAGGGTGTCTGCTGGCCAGCCCTGCCTTTCAGAGGGAGCATGGCAGCAGTGCTTAAGGACTGGCATTGAAAGGGAAGTGCTTTCCTCGGCAAAGACTGGACAAGTTCAACAGCTTTTCTGACTCTGAAGATGATGGTCTGATTGAGGAGTGGAGACTCCAGCCAGCACCGAGCTGTTGGTGGCCGGGGACTGGGAGAGTCCCACTCCTGCGCTCAGAAATCATACTCCAGACTTTTCACCTCCCAGTTAAACAGGCAGCAGCTTTTGGCCAGGCATTTCGTTCCACTCCTCTCCTCCAGCCTCTCCTCACCTTCTGGGAGAATCTTCCCAAACGTCCCCTCTAATGTCTTTCCCCGGTGAAGCGATGAGGTGCTGATGCATCTGCGAGGTGATGGGGTTTGGGGTTGCGTGCTGGTCCCCGCAGCAGCTTCCTCTGGGGCGAGATGTTGGGGTGGTGCAGGGAGAAAGCAAAGCTGCGTGCAGGGGACTGACAGGCAGCGGGGCAGCCCGGGATCAAGTGCTCCCAGCACTGGCCGTCACCAGCGCCACCCCAGCCCCTTCTGCCTGGTGATTTTGGAGTCGACTGCCTTGAAAAGAGAGGAGGTAAGCAGTTGTGATGCATCTAGTTTATAGAGGAAGAGACAGATAAGGCATGGCATGCGGGCATAGATGTGTTGGGATGAATGTCTGCCAGGCCCTGAGCAGATAACTGCCTGCTAGAACAAGGGGCACAATTTTTCCAAGAACTGTCCACAGTCGAGAGCTTGGCCCCGGCGAAAGATCGCTGGGTCCTGTCCCAGCTCTGCCGCTGCGTCACTGTGGGACTTGGTCAAGTCACTTCACTTCCAGGTTGTCTTCTCACTGAAATAAGGTGAGGAGGAGGATTTGTTGGTGGACGCGTTTAAATGCCAAGCCAGTGCTCTCTGAGGGGCTGCTGTGTGAGTAGTGGAGAAAACTTCTGCGTTATCCCTCAACCTGCATCTGTCCTCACTGTGTGTCTGACTTGGCCCACGTACCAGAGCCAGACTGCCTTTGAGCAGCAGCTCCTGAGCTGGACCTGCTGTGCCAGACCTGCCAATGTCCATCCGCCGCTGGGCAGCGGGTCCTGCCTGCAGGTAGGGCAGCGCCGTCCCCCTCGGAGGGCTGCGTGAAGCAAGCAGTCCTTGAGCTTGACGAGTCCTTGCTGCATCGAGGCAGGTCTGCAAGTTGAGCCTGGAGGAGAGGAGGGGGACCAAAGGCAGGCCAGCACCCCGTGGGCACACCGGCTGTGAAAAGAGAAGCTGATCTGATGGAGGAACAAGGTTTGACCCTTTGGGTAGCTCATGTGAGCATCTGCAGTTTGGTCTGCTGGGCAGCGCTCCCGTCGAAGGGGACGTTTCACCCATGCGTGGTACAGCAGGTGCTTTTGGCACACGTGGCAGCAGCAGGAATTGCTGGGGAATGTGCCGTGGCTCTGCCAGTGCAGAAATCATCTGCTGTGGTCCTTGGGGGCCTCGAGCCATGTCCCAGAGCAACTCCAGGAGTGCGTTGTTGTGTGGCTGCGATCAGAGCAGCTTTTGGTGGGGCTCACCAGTGAATACAGGGAGAGCTGCACCAGCCCTGGCTGCCGCTGCTTCCCGGGGAGCCCTCCAGCTCTGCTGGAGCTGGCTGTAACCCCGTGGGGGCAGCAGGAAGCTGTGGGAGAAGCCACCATCACCAGAGCCGTTTGGCTGAGGGTATTTCTTACAGCAGGTGCTGGTGCTCGGTGCGGGAGTGCAGCTGGGACCAGAGGTGGGTATGGGCTGCTTGGGTGCGGAAGCGAGATCGGGGACAAGTTGCTGCCCAGGAGCAGCATCATTGAGCAGAAAGCCCAAGCCCTGGTGCCGGTGGCATTGTCCTGCTCTGACCAAGGATTTACTGCTCCTGGCCTGGGATGTGTGTGCAGGGCCAGGTGCGAGGACCCTCATTATCTGCCTGCCAGGGAACACCGCGTCCTGCTTTGCAGGACCCTTGGGAACCTCAGGCATGGGAACACCGTGTGAAACTGGCACGAAAATAATTAACACGTCTTCTGCCAACCCCAGGCTGGGGCTCAGGAACGTGTCAGAGAAAGGCTCTTCTCTGCAGAGACCCCAATGTGCAGCGGTGTCCAAGGGTGGAAACGCTGCAGGGCATTTGTGGGCTGTGGCTTCCAGTGTTGAGAGGTGGAAAGTGTTTCAGCTCTTGCAATTAGGCCACCTTCATCTGTTTAATGGCTTCCCTGGACCCGAGTGAAAACGGCCAAGGGGGTTTAGGAGTTTGTTCTGACTTTGTTTTGCTTTATCTGGGATCGCTTCAGCCTTGGCTTCACCTGTGCATCCAGAGCAGCCGGGCAGAGTGGTTTCCCTATGAGATGCTGGTGTGTGCCCGGGGGGCAGAGCTGGGCAGCCCAGGACCTTCTCGGGCAGAGACTGTGAAAGGTTTTATTTAGCACGAGTGAGAGCTTACGGGAGAGGCAGTAGGGTGCACTCGTGCTCCGAAGTGGTTGTCAGCCACTGGAATAGGCTGCCCAGGGAGGTGGTTGAGTCCCCATCCCTGGATGTGTTTAAGAATAGGGTGGATGATCTACTTAGCGATATGGTTTAATGGAGATTAGGGACGGTTGGACTCGATGATCTCTAAGGTCTTCTCCAACCTAGAAATCTATGAATCTATGAAAGGCAGTGACCTGCAGCCGGGGGGAGGCATGGGCTGGGGGCAGCCCCAGCACCAGGCTCCCCTCACCCCTCCTGAAGAGCAGAGGGGCTCCCTGGGGTGGCATTGCTACGGGGAGAGGAGCGGCAGCCCCACAGCTGCTGTTTGCTGCCTTTCCAACACCTCAGCTGTGTTTTACACATCCTGGATCCAACCTGGCACGTTAAACTGTGTGATCATCCACCAGCAAACGTATGCAAAAGCCTGGATGCCTTCCAGCGGAGGAGGCCTGTTTCAGGTGAGCGCGTCCTGCTCCCACGCTGTCCTTAGGCAGGTCGTTCAATGAGCCGGTGGTGTCCAGGTGGAAATACCACTCAGAAAGCTCTGACCCCCAGGTACGGGATCTCTACCTGCCTGGAACAGTCCCTGCCCTGCCTGGGGTCAGGGAGCAGGAGCAGAGGCTCCACCCTTGTCCTCGTCCCCACATGGGGAGAGGTGTGTGTCTCTGTGCCCATGCTGAGGGTGAGCGCGTTCGCAGCCAAAGCTGCCCCGGGGGGCATCTCTGCAGTGCCAGCAGCCCCCAGTATGCAGGAGCCAGCAAAAGCCCTGAGTCTCTCTGCCCAGCACAAAAGGGGTCGGATTGCTGCTTTGCCCGTGATGGAGGACAATAACAGTTGGCAGAATTTGGGCAGTTGCAGCGCTAGAGGTGGAGGTTGGGTGACAAGACCAGGCAGGGCCACCAGCCGTGGGGTCGAGAAGTGATCTCGGGGCTGGAAACCAAAGCTGCTGCCCAGGATCCAGTTAGAGCTCTGGGTGACCAGTTGTTGTGTGTCTGTGCCATCGCAGGACTGTTGCTCAGCCCTGCTAGGGGATGCCCTGGCTCTTGGGAAGCCTCCTGACCATCCCGCATGTGCCAAGCCCTGGGCAAGCACAGCTCGGTAGCAGACGGCGGGCCCCAGGATGTGATGGCACGTCCATCTGCCCTTGCAGCTCAGCTCCTTCCTCGGGGCCAGGAGCAGACCGGGAGTGGAGGGAGCCAAGAGCTCCGCTCCTTGTCATATTCGGGCATTTTAATTAGAGGTGTGGGCCCGGGGCACACTTTGGCTGGGGCAGCACTGGAGGAAGCCTGGCATCAGCAGTGCTGCTGCCGGCCCTGCGGCACCCCACGCCCGGGCTGGTGCAGCACGTGCAAGCCCTAACGCTGGCCTGCGGGCACCAGCCTCCTGCCCCTCCAGTGCCACCGTACCGGGAGGTGCCCGGGCACACAGCCAGCCCTGTCCCACACTTTGCATGCACCGGCTGCTCTTCCTACCGATTCAGAGCGTCCTTTCCTCTTCCAGGCATGTCTTGAGCAGAGATCCTGACATGGGAAATTGCAGGGCCCCTGGCAGGATGTGCCCTGGGGGAATCTGGTCTGTGCTGGAGGGAAGCCCTGACCTGGGGGCTCTGACCAACGTGCTGCCCGGCTGCTCCCCGCAAGGCAGAACTTCTGTGGAGCTGGGACTGCTCGGATTTACTCTGCTTTAGAGGGAGGTTTGGTGTGAATGAGCCGACTTCCTCCTCTAGCCTGAAATTTGGGTCACGCAAGCCAACATAGCGGAGCGGAGAGAGATGGAGCTCATCCTTGGCTCAAGCCCAAGCAAGCTTTGATTTCCACGGTGCAGCTGCTGATGGTTCAGAGGGTCCGTCTGAGCCGCGTTTCATTAGCGGATCGGCACGTGGAAAGAGGCGAGAGGGGTTTTTCCTCTCCCCGATCAGCTCCCACATTGCTAATGTTCCTCTCTGGCCCGCTGCTAATTTTGACGCTGCCCTAAATAGAAGCTGAGTGCATCTCATCTGCTTCACTTAGCATACAGGAAAATTGTTTCCCTTCGTTTACTGAATCCAACTTGCGGCTTTAACCCTGTCAGCTCAAGGCTCTCCCCAGCCCAGACCTCCCTTGAAGGGCTTCACGTGCCTCTGTCCCAGTAAAGGGCTCTGCTGGGGACGGCACCGTGCATGGGAGGAGCAGGGGAGGACTCCCGGTCCGCCCAGCATGGCCACCGGCAGAGCTGGGAGAGGGGCTTTGCTTCACCAGCAGCCAAGGAGATCCCTTTCTCTGCTGAAGGGCCTGCTGCTCCAGGCCAGCTCTCCCTGTGCTCTCTCCAGGGGGGTGTGCTGCTCCCAGGGGGGACCCAGTGTCCCTTCCTGCACTGGCCTTCCCCAGCCCCGTGCTGGAAGATAGCTCAGGATGGGCAGATCCAGTTGTAGGAGTTTTTGGTTGGTTTCTGTTGTATTTTTTCCCAGCATCTGATGGGACCAGCTTAGCACGCAGGGAGCATTCCTGAGCCTGGCAGATGCCTCTCTTATCACCATCTAATTTGATGTCCCGTTCCGAGTGGCTCCTTGGAAGGATCTGCTGTTCTTGCTTCACTGGCCGCTCCAGAGCAGGATCTGGGGTCGCTTTCCCAGCACGGGGCACGCAGCCCCTCTCTGCACTTTGGAAAGGCGGCCTCGAACGCCAGCTTGTCTGCAGCCCAGCTTAAATATATCACTGGCTCGTGCGAGGTGCTTATTTGGGGCTCTCATGCAAGAACTCTTTCCCTGAAAAACTATAATTTTGGGTCATTTGCAGCCCAGTGACTGTTGCGAGTGGTGTGCTGAGGGCACAGAGCACCGAAAGAAGCGTTGGGAGTGGGGGGTGCAGTGGCCTGCAAAGGCTGAGCGCGGGCACGGCTGAGCTGGCGCTGAGCCCCAGCTGGGCACACGACGCCACTTCAGCCGCGGCGTCCGCACCGGGTCCCCTCTGTCCCCCACGCTCCTGACCACAGTCCTTCTCTGAGCCCTCCCCTTTGCCAGCCCAGAAACTCTTCTTCCCTGCGGAGCTGTGCCAGGGTGAATGCTGTCCCCTTTCCTCCCCTCTTTCCCTCTCAGCCTCCAGTTTGTTCTGAGCCCTCAAGGTGCTGCGCAGCAACGGAGGCTGCTCTGCGCGAGGCTCGTCTGCTCGCTGGTGGGAGCCTGGCTCTGGTTTGGGCTGCAGAAGTGCCCAGAGCCTCTGGGATCAGTCACAGCACAAGTGACCTGTTGGAGGGGCTGTAGGTCTCCATGGATGCCCCATCTTGCGGAGCACAAGTCGCAGAGCAGCTCTTCACCTCGCTCCCACTCGGGGGTCCCTGCGGGAGAGGGGTCCTTTGTGATGCTCTGCCTGTGGCCTCCTCTAGGAGAATGGTGTTAGATTGTCTGCACTGAAGGGTGGCAAGAGAAAAAGGGAGAGGTTATTTCAGAGCCAGGAGGGCAGAGGGACCATGTAGCAGTGACCCCTGGCAGGCTTCAGGCTGCGGGACTTGGCAAGCCGTGGGCACAGCCAGGAGCTGGGCTCTGAACAGACCAGGGGACAGCATGACACACTGCTGAGACCGTGCCAGATGGAGCCATCGGACACGGGGAGTTGTTTGGGGTGTTCTGACTCTTCTGGATTTTACTATCTTTCCAGAAAATCAACCGGACCCCTTCGGATGAGGAATGCTTCTTTGACCTGCTGAGCAAGTTCCAGAGCAACCGGATGGATGATCAGCGCTGCCCGTTGGAAGAATGCCCATCGGAGGCTGCAGAGGCAGCTGCCACACCGGTCCCTGCCCTGGAAGAACGGATATGTAAGCACCGATGCGTTTCTAAGTCCTTAGGACTACGGGAGGGATGCTGCTCCTGCGGTGTGGCCAGCTGTTGTGGTTTTACTGTCTGTCTTGTGATGTTTTCCCGAAGCTTCAGCTCTCTGAACTTAGCGGTTCTTGGGCGATCTCCGTCATTATTTAAGGAAGAAACATTCTTATGTTAATGGTTGCTGAGAGAAAGGCTGCAGAATATGAACTTAGGCTTAGAGAGTAAACTAGCAAGAGGAACGCAAAATATACTTGGATTTTTTCACTACAGATCTTTTGAAGGTCTGGCCTTCTGAACAGTGAGGTTGGCACAAGGTCTTCTGCCTCTGCCAGCATCTCCAGGAGGAAGACTCTGATGGACATTACTGAGGGAGCCTTGTAAGAGCCTGGAGAGCTGGCCACACAGAGCCCTGGGGGAGGCTTTCACAGCAAGTTAAAGTATTGCCAGTTTTTCTCATAGCGTTGCCATGGAGGAAGAACTTCTGGATTTTGTACAGTTCTTGGATGGTGTGGTGAGAAGCCAGGAGGATGGATAAACAATAGAAAAGCGCCAGCAGGCAGACAGCTAGCTGACCCGTAGGAAGAACAGGGATAAATTGAGGAAGCCGTCTGACAGATGGGACAGGAAAGGCCGGTCAGGTCTGTGTTTGCACTTCAGTTTCGTGTCTTTTTTTACGATACGGTGCTGAGGTCCTTTGTTTAAACCAAGCTGGAGAGAAGCACTAAAGTGTTCAGGTCGCACTCGTGCACTTAAGTACCTTCATAAAAGGGCTCAAAACGTTTCGTTTGAACTGATGGGTTTGTTCATCGGTTTTCAAATGAACGTGAAGTACAAACAGGAAAGGAGGAGACCCCGACATCCCTCCGAGTGCGGCAAGCGCCGCAGCACAAGACTGCTCAGAGTAGTGGGTGCCAGGAGCAGGGGCTGGAGTGGCAGCGAGAGCGGAGCAGCGCAGAGAAGGTCAGGCTGTGGCAGGAAAGCAGGTTGGCTGTGAGGTGAGCAGGTTTTTGTCTTCTAAAAATAGGGTGGAAATGAGCATGGCTTTTTCAGGACACACATCTGACACAGACGTGTGTTTGGCTGTGTAATTTAGGAGACCGAGTTTAAAACACGGAGCTTTATAAAGAACGTACAAGTAGGCACACGTTCTGTTCAGCTCTCCTTTGGTCTCTGAGCCTGTTGGACATGTTATTTTCAAGGTTTCTTTGTGAGATGAAGAGGAAAAAAATCATCTTTGTGCCAGCACTGAGGTTTTTATGCGTTTGTGCAACTCCATGAGCTGGGGCTCTGAAAAGAGAACATCATGAGAGGGTGCCCTGAGCCTCCTGACAAGTGCTTTGTGCTCACTGGCCCAGTTACACCAATTGGGCCAGGTTTCTTACCCTTTCCTTTTGCTTGTCTCTGTCCCGAGCGCAGTGTCTGTTGTCTGGGAGCCTTTCACTGCCCAGCAGCTGCCAGGAGCCAACAGACTCTTTCCATCAAGTGCTGCCTGAGAAGCGTTTCCAGGGCCAGGGCTGACTCACTCACTTTGCAGAGGTCCCAGCATTGCTCGTGTGTTGGTTTGAAAATCCTCCCTTTGTCCCGCTGTTCTCTGCCCCACACGAGCCCCTCGGTGCTCCACCCACCCCCATGGCTAGAAAGCATCAGGCATGTTGGGTGTCTGGATGGGATACTCCCTCCAAGGGTTTACGGAGTATGGATTATATGTGTAGGACCTGGACTGGGACCCCTCACCACCAGGTCAGGTGGGCTCCACGGTCTGTGATGAGAAGAACCAGACCCCACAAGTGTTTTCCTCATGCGTGCTGTGACGCAGGTGGTGACAGCCAGAGTGTTGCAGGGCTCACCGTGGCAGCACCTCTACTCCAGCTGGGCAAAAGGCCGGGATGCTGGGGGGCCTGGGAGGGAGGTGCTGCCAGGTGAGCTGTCAAGCCAGGCCTGGGCTTTGCTCATCACCTGCCTGTAGTTACACCCAGCCCTCGGGACCCTGCGGCGTGCCCGTTACGGAGCCACACAAGCACTCAGGAATTCTGCGGTGCCGGTGTCTGCCCAGCCCTGTGCCCGGAGCGAGGTGCGGGCTGGCCGCTGTGCCTCTTGGCTCCAGTTGGAAGAAGCCAGAGTGGAAGCAGCAGCGGAAGCAGCAGCAGAAGCTGCCCGCAGTTGTGCTGTGAACAACAGTGATGCTCACAGGAAGCGGTTGATGTTGGGGCACTGACCTTCGGGGCTGAGGTGGCATCTCCAGGAGCTGGACAAAGCACAGGGGAGAGCAGGGAGCCCCTCGTGGGAGGTCTAACAGCAGGAAATGTTGATGGGAGGTTCTGCCTGTTACCCTGTAAGGCACCTCCTTCCCCCCTTTGCTGCCCGATGGATCCGTGTGTGCGCGGGAGGTGTGCCCCAAAGCGTACCGTACCGTACCCACAACCCAGCCCCACAAACTGGGTACGTTCGATTAAGAAGCGTGTTGGCCAGGGAGCGTGCTGGAGGCAGCGTGCACGGCCCTCGGGGGGCGGCTCCAGCTGGACATGGCAACTGCGGCTCTGCTGAGCCAGAGCTTTTCTGCTTCCCAGAGGGAAGGCAGGGCGGAGGGTCCCGCTAAAGGCGTTGGGTGCTGGGCTGGGAGCTGTGCGCTGGCAGGATGCTCACGGCCGGTCCTGCCTGCCATTCATGCAGGGCAGCTGCAGGGATGCAGTTTGGGAGGTGGGTAGGAAGGGCTGTGCTTTGGCACCCGCCTTGAGAGGAGGGAGGGACTGGTTGTGTGATGGGGCAGTGGGTTTGGTCCCAGTAACACTCGTTGCTTTGATGGTGGGTCTTTGCTTGTGTTCCCAGCGCTGGGGTTGTTCCTGCTCCCCCATGCAGGGTGCAGGGAGATGCTGCCAGTCGCATGAGAAGCCACCATCCTCCCTGGCTCACCAGGAGGCCGGACAGCCAGACCCCGGCCTGCGGGGCAGTGCGTCAGGCTCAGCTGCAGCCCGGCTGGTCGAACAGCAGTTCGGCCATGAGAAGGATTTGGGCTTTCTGCAGGCAGCTCAGGCACAGGCAGGCAGAGCCGTGACCCCGCTGTGTGCTCCTCTTCCTCCCGCACAGCCCAGTCCTCCTTAATGGCGTCTCCGCAGACAGAGGAGTTTTTCGACCTCATCGCCAGCTCCCAGAGCAGACGACTGGATGACCAGCGTGCCAACGTGGGCAACCTGCCAGGCCTCCGGATAACACACAACAACCTGGGGCACCTGCGCGTGGAGGGGGATGCCCAGGAGCCCGGGGACGAGTTCTTCAACATGCTGATGAAGTGCCAGGTACCGGAAGGGCCGAGCAGACTGCCGAGCTGGAGGGGGGACACTAGTTTCTTGCACACAGGCAAATGCCATCCCCTGATCCCACCTGCCCTGCTGGGAGGGGCTGTGGCCAGCAGCTGCCCACCCACAGCTCTGGGCACCCAGGCAGGACTTGTCTTTGCCTCCAGGTCCTTCTTTTCGCCCCATACTGAGGGTGGCACTTTGACACTGCACTACAAGCAAGGGGGTGGTTGGAGAACCCACCTCCCAGGCAGTGCCTACAGCCCTGGGCTGCGCCACTGCTCTTCCCTTCACCCTGGAGTTGGTCCCACTGCCCTGTGCCCCCCGCTGGGAACGCGTGTTCTAGACACCTCTTGGGCACTGCTCCCAGCCCTTTACTTCCACAGCAGGACCCAGTCCTAACGCCTGTTCTCCCCGTGCAGTCCTCCAGGATAGATGACCAGCGCTGTGCGCCTCCAGACTCCATTCCCCGTGGCCCCACGATGCCAGATGAAGACTTCTTCAGCCTCATCCAGCGCGTCCAGGCAAAACGCATGGACGAGCAGCGGGTGGATTTGGCCTCAGCCCAGGAGGAGGCAGGAGAGGAGCAGCAGAGGCCTAGTTCCAGCTAAGAACTGGGGTTTGGCTTGGGGGGGTTGGTTTGGTTTCATTTTGGTTTTTAAAAAGAAAAAAGAAAAGCGTAGGTGGTTGCAAACCCAAGTGCTCCTGCACCACCACAGACTTCTCCCAGGAGCCGCCCCAGGGACTCGGGGAGCTGCACCTGGCTCTCTGCAGAGGCAGCATTACAGGATGGCCCACCCGATGGGGGACAATTTTTAAACAAGGGGTTTTTTTAGGACACACAGCCACTGTAACACTGGGCACAGCACGAGGGAAGATGACTTTGGCAGCCCCTTTGTCTGTCACCTAAAAATCCAGGAACTTGTGCTGTCAGCCAAAGGAAGAGCCCAGAGTGGGTAGTTTATTCCAGCCTTGATGTCTTTTATTTCCATAACACTTTTAATTTAGTGGGCGAAGGAAAGAGCACCTTTTCCATTTTTAAGTCCTCCTGTCTTGCCTGCATCATGAGGTGACACCAATTGCTCTGGATCCTTCCCTGGAACATCTTGCTCAGCTTTGTTCTTTCTACAGGAGGAAATGAGCCCAAGTCAGAGGCTACACCAGTCCTTTTAAACCTCACCCCTGCCCCAGCTGCAGTCACGATCCCACAGACCTGAAAGTTTATTTTAGGTTTGCTGAGGACTCTGCAGTGAGCCCTGTGACACCCTCTCTGCTTTCCTGGCCGCAGGCCTGTACAGGGACCTCCTGAGCAGGAGCAAAGCCTTGCCCACCCTGAGCTTTAGCGGGATGTGGTTACCTCTGAGAACAGCCATGCAGCAAAGTCCAGCTTCGGCCTGGGACAAAGCCTGAAAGGCAACTGCCAGCTGTACAGCCTGAGCTGCCGGGCCAGGCCAGGCCAGGGGCCTGTGCCTGGGAAGGGAGGAAGGAAGGAGGTCTCTGCCCATCTGTTCAGCACAAGTCAGACCTGGGCAACTCATCGCTCCTGGTGCCACTGAGCCACAAGCCTCCTGCAGGATTGTCCTGTGTGCAGGTGAGTGTGCCCGAGGCACAAGCCTGCGTTCGGCAATCACCCGCTTCGAGAGCCAGCAAAGTTTTCTGGCCACAGCTTGTCAGGAGAGCAAGCAGAACCATCTCCTCCTCCCTTTGGTGTCCAACAGCAGGTGGGGATGATAGCCCAGCCCCTCCCCTAGTTTCTCCAAAACCAGTACTGAGCTACTCCCTGTCCCTGCAGCCCAGCAGAGCTGCTCCAGTTGTGCCCAATCCGTCTCTCATAAATGGAGCCTCAGGAGAGCTCCAGACTGGCGTGTTGGCTGCAAAGTCAGTTCCACCCCACGCACAAGCGCAAGGGTCTACATTTACTTTAATTCCTTCCCCTTTTGGAACAGCTGGAAAAGCCCCAGAGAGGAGGGGAGCACAGCTCTACTAACTTCAGGAGGTGGAGTGTTTTTTCTTTGCTTGACTAGCTAGACTATCTTGGATTTCAGAAACTCCAGTAACGAGTTCTGCCAAAGCAGATGTGTTCCTATAGAGAACAAGTCAGCACTTTCTATTTGAAACGGATTTGCTGGAAACATTTCTGACCAGCAGTGAGATTCTTAAACCAGTGATGCTGCTCATCAGGCATTTACCCTGCCTGCACTGACCATGTGGAGGGGCAGCTGCATCTTACCCGCTACCAGGGAGCACTCAACTGCTACACTGCTGCAGGGACTGCCCAGCCGAGGCTCGGCCGCCCTCCCGGGGCTGGTCGGAGCTCCGAGACGGGCCAGGAGAACCCGCCCAGCCACCTACGTACTGACCCAGCTCGCGTTTGTGAGGAGGAGGAAACCATCGAAGATGACTTGACCAGCAGCAGGCTTGGGCCTGTGCAGCTCTCAGCCAGGTGGTGAACTGGAATTTGACCGTTAAGCTTTCCGAGGTGTTAATTATTTGCCATATACTTGAATGTATGAGCTTATTTATTTTTACATGTGCATTTGCTAATGTCATTTTAATGGGGAATTTCCAACCCACAGGTACTTTTTTTTCTAAAAAATAATCTGCCAAATGAATTAATATATTAGAAGTGAACACAGCTCAAGGGGAAGGGGGGGGTTGTGCTTAATAAATATTTGTGTCTAAGCTTCAGTGACAAAAATTCATCTCCATTATTTCTGGGCCAGCCTGCCTGCTCTGCTGACAGCAGAGCCAGTACTGGCCCTTTGAAATGGGGCTGGGGGTGGGTGGTGGTGTCTTGGGGCAGACATCACCATGTGTAAGCATTGAGAAAAGGGTATGTGCACCCACCTACACCTCCCTTTTGCCTGGGGGCTCCAGCTCAGCCCTGTCTCGGTGCCTTCTCAGCACCTGGCCCAAAAGCTGTGTCCTGCGTCCCCAGTGGCAGCTACCAGAGGAAAAGGGCAGCAAGTGCTGCGCAAAGCCCTGGCATCAGCCCGTAGTGAAGATACTCACAAAGCAGCGGGCAGCAGTGCCAGCTCATTCCAACACAGCAGGCGTGAGCAGGCCATTAGACTTTGCTGGAAAGTGAGCCTGAGAGCAGCAGCTTTTGGATCCTGAACCCTGTGAGGATAAAGCCAAGTCACAGCTGGTCTTCCCATGCCTGGCTAATTCATGCTGGCCACTGCCAGTCCTGATCAAAGATTAATGAAGAGCCACCAGCTCATTCTCATCAGGCATTCTCACACCTCCCAGTGTCTGGACATGAGACGCGCTGTGGTAGAAGCCTCTGTGTGCCCCCAGGTACACAAAGCACAGAGGCTTGGATTCCCTGGAACAGGTGAAATCCCTGTGAGTGATGGGGTCTCACCTGTGGTCTCTCTGTCCTTAGCAGCTGGGGAAGGGAGCACATGCTCTGCAGGACATGTTCTCTCTCTCAGAGCACCTACCAAACACAAAGAGAGCCCCTGTGAGCAGGAGGTAACGGCTACAAGTGCATCGCCAGAGCTGCTCACGGTCTGCACTGGCTGCTGCTCTGCCATGCCCTGCAGTAGCAGAGACAGCAGCACACCAGTGTCCAGCACCAGCCCTCCCCTCTCCCACGCAGCCCCCAGAGCCTGGTCCCACCTAGTGAAGAGCTCTGCGATGCGTACACGCGCTGGACAGACACGAGATCGCCCAGGCTGACTGGCCGTTCGGCTTTGGGTTGTGGAGCGCTGCTCCTGCAGCTCCAAAGTGCAGGTTCCTACGGAGCAGGGTGCTGTCCCCACTGCAGGGCTGCAGGCGAAGAGGAATTCTAAGAAACCAGCAGAAGTGCATGATACTGATCTCTCCTCCTCAGCTGTGCACATGCCCTGAGAGGCACTTGCCAGACAGGGCTGATGTCAGGCCTGTGGGGGTTTTTGCATGGCTCATCTGCCACGTCACGGCAGGGCTGAGTCCCAGCACTTACCTCACCGCTCCCCAGAGCCTCGTGCTGTTACTGCTCCAGCCATCACTGATCTTCACTGGGCTGGAAAGGTGCTCAGCCTGCAGGAAGGGATACGCTGGCCCAGAGCCCCCAAGCACTGTAGATGTCAGTCTGGAGCTGGACAGCTTTCAGCAGCTCTTCATAGCAATCGCCTGGGACCCCATGAGGCCAGGACACAGCCACGGTGAACTGCACAGCTTTGCAGTAAGGCAGGGCCATCTCTGGGACACAGCATAGACACAGGCACGCAGGGTTTTGAGCAGAGTGCTCACTTAGCCTCACGGTGCCTCTCTGCCTACACTACAGTAGGACCTGGAGGCCCAGAACCCACCTACGTTAGACCCTATACAAGCAGCAGAAACAAGCAGTGATTCACTTCACAGCCCCCAGCCCCATTCCTCACTGCCTGCACCAATGCTACAAGAAAAGAACCATTCCTGCCCAATCACCTCTTCAGTGCGGCAAGCGACTCCCGGCGAGGCTCCCAAGAGGCTCCCCAGCACGGCTGAGCCCTCCACCACACTCCCAAGTATGGCAGAGTTTAGAACCACCATCTCTGCCTAAGGCAGCCAAAGGCACGGTCCCATCCAGAGCACCCACCACATTCATGCTCACCAGTAGCACAAAGCAGCAGGGGGCTGTGTCAGGGGGCTTGTTTTGCCCCAGCAAACGAGCTTCTGCACCCCCAGCCTCCCTCATCTGGGCCTGTGCCAGGTTCTGCCCTCGGCAAGTCCCACCACCAGCTTCCCAGCCCCACAGGGCCCCCCTCTCAACGACCTTCACCAAACGCCGCTGCTGTCCTGCTGAACACCAGAAATCCCTGCAGCTAACAGACATGATCCATCAGAGTCCCATGCCATCCTGATTACCTCTGGAATTTGGCTGCCCTACAAAAGGAGGATTTGTTCAAAGAGGCAGAAAGCAAGAGGCAAAGTATCTGCCGTTTTGCAGAAAAGCTCACGGGACAGGAGTCAGGAACAGGCTTCAGCCCCAAAGAGCCACAGTGAAATGCTCCAAGGAACGTGCAAACGGCGTTACGTTTGTCCTGTGAACGCTGCTTTGCCCCCCTTGGAACTGCCACAACGACTCACCCTGGTCAGCTGCACCTTCAGCTCCGCTGCACCGCGCCTTGGTGGCGGTTTTTTCCCACCTTGATGCACCTCCAGCTCAGGAGAAAGGCTGCTTCTCTTCTCCCTGGTCTTCGGCTAAAGCCAGGTCTGCTGGGCTCCTCCTAGGCCAAGCGTGCTCACCTGTGGCCTCTTTCAAGAACAGACACACTTCCCTGGGACACAACACTTTTCAGAAAAAAAAACACGCCTTGAAAAAGGAGCACAAAATTCCTTTTTAATCTATTAGCAGCAAAACCTCTGCTATGATGTGCAAACTCCCTCACCTAACTGCAACCCTCTCCCCTTCCCGCTGAAAGCCCCAGAATGTTTGGTCAGGAGAAGTGCCCCATTTCCTGCAGCCTCAGTGCTGCTGGGTGCTGACGAGTCCCTGGGGGCTGCACACCCCTCCCTGCCTGCTGCAGACCTTGCACAGGCCGTGGTGAGCAGCCAGCTCTCTGCGTCCCACACCAGCACCTCACCCCGAACATCTGCCCACTCCCTGGAATCTGCTGCCTCCTTCTGTCCATGAAGTTGGCCTGAACCTTCAAGAGCAGCAGCAGAAATCCAGTACCACCACCCTCCGTCCTCAGATCTGGGTGCTGCAGCACCAGGAACACTGTCCTGCCCCCACAGCACGTCGTGCCCGAGGACACTGGGCTGAAGAAACACTAAAATCCAGCAAGGACCAACACGGACAGACTTTCTACAGTTTTTACTGCAACGCAGCAAAAACCAGCAGCACCATTCTGTAGCTGGGGCACAGCAACAGGTAAGAAAGGTACGGAAAACAGTATAAAAAAGTCAGGTTGTAAATTAACTGTTTCCACGGCAACGCAGATCCTGCAACAGCTGCTCTGTTCCACCCCATCAAAGGCATCAGCACAACAGAAGCAGAACGCTGGTTTTCAGGTAAAAGATAAGAAAATAACCACTCTTCCAGCAGAACGCCAATACGTGCCTGCAACTCACAACAGGGTGAGCGCACAGCAGTGTTCCCAGGTGCACGACTCCTTAATTACTACGTGGATCACTCCAGCAGCTCCTTGTCTCGCAGAGCTGTGCTGCACTGGGGTCTGAACACGCACAAGCCGGCTGATGGAGGAATCTCCTGCCCCTCAACACTATTTCATCACTCTGAAGTTACACACCAACAGGAAAACCTGACATTTTCCTGCACCCTGATCCATCCTTATAATGCAACACGTATAAAATTAGGATGAACACTTCAGATGAATGAAGTAAACTCATTAATTCATGCAATGCCTTCACTGAATCCGTGACTGATGAAGGACCACGAGCGCCTGGACACGCTTGGCTGAAGGAACTGGGTTTGTTCAACCTGGACACACCAAGGCTAAGGGGATTTTACTGCTTTCTGTACTCACTAATGGGAGGGTGCAGAGAACAGAGGCTCTCCTCAGAAGTTTGGGAAGAAGGTAATGGGTGCAAGCTGAAACACAGGAAATTTCAGTTGGCTGTTGTTTTTTTTTCACAACAGAATAGATCCAAAGAAGTTGTTGGATCTCCATCCTCAGAGATACCCAAGATACCCAGAACATCTTCCTCTGAACAAGAGGGTTGGACTAGAAACCTCCAGAGGTCTCTTCCAACCTGAATTATTCTTTGATTGCACATTTAAAACCATAAGAAAGCAGATACTTCACTGTACTTCAAGCTAATAGACATGGAGAGAAGTTACACTTTCACGCAGGCAGCAGAAGGGAGCTCTAACAAAGCGCAATGTGATCACTTCTCTGCCTGACTCATCGCTACCTGAGTGTTATATGCTGGTAAGCACCTACATTTTTCACTTATCAAATTACTATTTTTTCTTCTAACTGATTTTAACATGCAGCAGTAGCACTAATAAACACCTCGATACCTGTCAAGTAACTGTAGGACAGCCCTCTAGGAGCTCTACTTATCTCCAACACGCTTCACGAACATTAATTTTGCCTTCATGCCCACCCTCCTCCTCACCAACCAGTAAGTTGCATAACCCCAGTGCTGGGGAGCCACTCACCAACTCCACACCTCAAGTGGGATTCCCAAGTGCGGGGGCTGATGCTGACGTGGTAACGCACAAACACAGAAGACTTTCAGCCCTGATGCCAGGGGCACAGGAGCAAAACTCTGGAAGATGGTAAGGGAAAGAAAAAAGCAGCACGTGACTGCAGTAAGAGCTGGTGGTCTGACCCTCCTGCAGGGTCATTTTGGCTTTGCAAACTGACACAGGGTCAGGGCACATCTCCTCAAGTGGTATCACCTGTCTCAGCTGCTCAGCCACGGGATGCACCTGATCCATCAGTTCTGCAATCAGCTGCTGCCCAGCAACATCTGGGCCAGGCCAGGAGACACCACTAAAACCTCCAGCCACAGCTGCACCTCCCTCCCCTAAAGCACACAGACAAAGAATTCCTGGCTCACATCTCAGCAAAGAACAAAATGGGGCTCCTGACACTGCTGGAGCACTGAGGCTTGCCTAAAAGTCAGCAAAACAAGTACTAGGAAAAGTATCCACGTTCCATCTCTAAAAACATTAGCTTGATCGAAGGCAAAACTACACAAGACAAAAACACACAACAAAGACAGACCGGTTCCCGAGTTTATTTTAAACACAGAAATTCCCCTTTGAAATCAGGGAATAAAGATTAAGAGTCTCTCTTGCCATCAGCAGAACACCACAAATCCCAGTTGTCAGGTCTGTCCCTTGCTGCCAGTCTCCGGAGGGGCTTCCCCGCTTTCTCCCTCTGCGGGCTGACCTTGAGACCCGGTATCTGCCGAGTTTTCCAGAAGCAGCTCCAAAGCTTCCTCACCAGCCACACGTCTCACCTTCTCCCCTCTGGCTGCCAGGATTTCCTCGATGTTCCTTAACACCAATTTGAAAACCAACACCAGTGACACCAGAGCCAAGGCTGGACGCGAGTCACGCGCGGCTCGCGCTCTGCCGCTTTGCTCTCGGGATTAGCACCATGCAGCAGACCACACATGAGCATTACCATGGCATTCCTCCCTCAAGAGTTTGGGAAGCAGATAAAACCACTCAAATCTTCTGGCGCTATTTTCACCCATTAGGATCAATAATTTAGCAAGTACAGCCCAACAGAAATTTTTTAATCATCTCAGGGAGTCAGAAATCATTGCAACTCAGCAGCAGATAGGTCTACATGTTAGAAACGCCGAGCCAGGGAAACCTAGCAGGGATCTGATGGAGCTTGAGGGAGAACAGAGGAACTCCACAGGCAGGAATTCACCTGCTGGCACCAACAAGGACACCTGTGTGTCACACGGCTTCTGTTGCAGCTTTACACCGTTTATGTGGATCCCAGGTAACGACGGTCAAATTACAGACTACAAAGCTCAGTCTGTGTGCTTTAAGAAACTGGATGAAACGGAATTACACCCAGCAAAAACTCTGTTTTTCTCTGAACCACATATCAAAAAGCATCAAAGAAATGAAGTATCAGCTCAAGATGGTCCAGTTACAACTCAGCAGTCCCTTCCCCTCCTGCTGGCACACCCACCTCTTTCCTTCCAGGTCTGAAAACCACCCCAGGTTATCCGCTATGACGTGGTGATTCCCGCAGCCGGGACACTTCACTATCACCACCCCGTTATGGTAGGCTAACTTGGAGATTGTTTTTGCTGATCGGGTCTGGCAGACCTACAAAGCAAACAAAATGGATTTTATAGAATCAGGGAAGGGTTTGGGTTGGAAGGGACCTCAAAGACCCTCCAGTTCCAGCCCCCCTGCCATGGGCAGGGACACCTTCCACTACACCAGGTTGCCCAAAGCCCCACCCAGCCTGGCCTGGCACACTGCCAGGGATGGGGCAGCCACAGCTTCTCTGGGCAACCTGCGCCAGTGCCTCAGCACCCTCAGAGGGAAGAATTTCTTCCTTAGATCCCATCGAAATCTCCCCTCTTTCAGTTTAAAGCCGTTGCCCCATGCCCTGTCACCACACACCGCTGCAAAAAAGTTTACGACCGCGGTAACTGCGGCTTCTGCATCTTTTAAGAGAAAATATTTTATTTACCTGATTAAAGAGTCTCCTTCCCCCTCCCCCATCTCCAACCACCGCGCGGCTCCATCGCGTTACGACGCCGCGTCGCTTGGCGCTCGCACGCTCCGGGGCCCGGCCCGGGGCCTTTCCCGCGGGAAGGGCCGTTCACCCCCGCCCGGCGCGGCCCGCCCGCGGCCCCGGCCCACCTGGCAGGTGTACACCAGCGCGTAGCGCGCGGCCCGCGGCGGCCCCGGGGCGGCGGCGCTGCAGGCGGCGCGGAGCGGCGGCCGGCGGAGCGGCGGGGGGCGGCGGGGCCCGGGCCGGGGCGCTGCGCGGAGGAGGGCGGCGGCCGCGGCCCGCGCCGCGCGCTGCATGGCGATGGCGCATGCGCACGCAAGGGGCGGGCGCGGAGGCGGAGGCGGCCATGTCGGATGTGGGCAGCCGCCCGCCCCGCCCGCGGGGACCCTCCCATTCCCGGCTCCGGCTGCCGGCGAGCGGCGCCGCACTCTTTAATTAACATCAACTATTTAATTCCTTTTATTTCATTTTGCGCGCCCCGCGGCTCTCGCATCACTGCGTTTCCGAGAGGGGCGAGGGCACGTCGGAGCTAAACCCCACTGTCCCGCTACAAGCATTAACTTTCGATAATTGTTTCTTTCCATGGTTTTAAACCCAAATCGCCCCTTGAGAGACAAACACCGGGGGTGCAGCAGCCCCCGCCCCGGCCGGTGCTGCCGCCCTCAGCAGCCCTCCGTGTCGGTGTTGTCGCTGCCAGTGGTGTGCTCCCAGTCGGCCTCGTGGTGCCGGTCCCTCGGGACCCTCCGCAGTGCCCTTTTTCTGAAAGCAAGACCAGGCGTTTCACTTTTAGAAGGGGTTTTCTGCAAGCCAGCGGCACGGGAATGCTTTGGGGAGTGCGGTGGGTGGGTGGATGCACGCCGAACCGCCCCACTTAGTGTTTAACTGAACGGGGAGAGGGCAGAGGGTGGAAATCTGCTCCCGTTCATCGTCGCGGGAGCTTGGTCTGGAACATCAGCAGGTTTCACTCACATGGGAGAAATCTATCGGATCTATTAAACTAGCAATTCGTTGGAGTGCCCTCCGCTCCCTGCTGTGGAACCATCTGCATCGGTCCAGAGCAAACAATCATTTCTATCTTGGCTGCCTCTGGTACTGAAACAGGAGTCTCAACCAGTTCAGCCAGAAGCACAGGCCTCTGAAGATGGGATCTGTAATGAATTTACGCTTCCCTGAATCAAGCCTGGGGACAGAGGATGGGCAGAAAAGAGGAAATATGTACAACAAGCTGATCAGTTAAGTCACCGAAAGTAAGTGACTTAACATCAGTTAAGTACATCTAAATTAGTCCAGACCTTCGATAACGCTCAAAGCAGTCCTTCATCCTCCTTCGCTCCTTTTCTGCCGGTTCCTCATTGGCTAAACCACACTCCTTGAACTGGAAAAAGACCCAAACAAACATGAACTGGATTCCTCTGAAGATTGGGTCAATGTTAGCACCAGGTAGCGCGAACCTGCCCTGCAAAGGTGGCTGGTTTTGAGCTGATATCCTGCATCTGGCCTCTGCAGGGTAAAAGGCTGCAGACCACCCAAGTAAGCTTGGTCATTTCTCCTCTCCAACTTGTTTGTGCAACAAATCATTTTACATTTCAATGAAGGAGAAAAAAAATGGGAGCATCCATACCCAGAGATGAAGACCAGAAAGTAATGAAAAGAAGTTTCCAGGCACAGATGGAGAAATAACCACCATAAGTGTTCTGCTGTTCAGAGCTCACCCTTTTTGGATGGTGAATTTTGCACAAAGTGCTCAGATTTTGGAAAAGCAGTAGCTGCTTACACGCTTCTCAAACCTGGTAAATCCATCATTAACAGGAACATTAAAGATTACAAACCCCAGTCATAGTAAAGAAGAGCCCACAAAGATTCTCTTACACTGGGTGACTTCGGAGGCAGACTGCTCTCTCGAGTGCTAAATTGCTGGTTTTGTCCTTCAGGGCAATCTTCCAAGCGAAGGGGAAAAAAAAAAATAAATAAAAAAAATCACAGTTTAGTCATAGTTGCCATTGCGAAGTAACTTCTCCCTCCACCAGTTCATCAAACAGCAGCTGCCCAACACTACCCTGAGTCAACAGCAGAACTGAAACCAAGGCTCAAAACGCTGAGGATCCAGTCCTGCCATCAACGTACAAGTCACTTCTCATTTTACTCGAACCCTCAGTCTTGCTTAGGATGATGGAGTTCCCCATCGGGCTCAGAAAGAGCCAGCAGCTTTCTAGTTTCTACTCGTGCAGGAGCAAAATGAACCTTTGCAAAGCAGCAGCTCTGCTTAGCATCATTAAAAAAAAAAATAATCATGTTAGAGGTCACCACGAGAAATCGTGTTGATCATTATTTTAACCATAAATTGTCCCTGTTCCCCAACAACTAAGCTGGGGCACTTCACATCAGACCATATTTTAGTGAAACTCCTTATGCAGTACCAGGTATAGTGACACATGTTTTTGAACTGAGCGAGGTACAATGATAAAATGTTTTTTGGATCAGTGTTGTTTAGCTTTTGTGAAAAATCTCCCATCTCCATGAATGAAAAGATCGTTTAGCTCTTCCAGCAGATGAAAACAGAAGATTTCTTCTACTGTGCTAGTTTCCTTCCTTTCTCAGCATGTTTTGAAAGAGAATTTCATGTTCTTAGAGGAGCTTATTGATTCCTTTCCACGCTGCTGAATCACTTCCACTTGGGGATGCCACAGAAACAGAACCAGTGATGGCGTTAACTACATGTTTCTGCTTTTGTGAGAACGGACTGCAACATAAAAGGGAAGAGGGGAGGGAAAAATCCCTGGAGAAAGCCACATGGTCCAGCTGAAGTGGAAGGATGTTTGTTCTGTCCTCAGCCCTGCCACAAATGCAAGAGGAGTGAGGGGAAAAAAGGCACCCAGAAGCTATTTCTCAAAGGCAGCAGGTACCAGGTCATTTTTCCTGGATAAATTTAGCAGCTAGATTACCTCAAAAAAGACTCGAGGTCCTTCAACAGTCTAATGATACCACTTTTCCGAGGTCATTCAGCTATATGAAAGACCTTTTCAGAGACCATGTAGTAAAAAGACAGCCTGTGGAGCTTTTTCTCTCAAAAAAGCTTTACAAGCATCCACTGTTCCCAGTATCTGGGGACATGTTCTCCTTTTTATAGGTAATAAAGATGGTGGTATGGCAGAATGTCTTGATTTACAGGTACCTATTTGGAGTCGTCTCAAGGAGGTCTGACTCAGAGTGCCCAGCACACCCCGCTGAGAAGCATCTCTCACAGAGTCCCCAGTCAGACTAACCTGTTCTTAGCTAAAAATAAAACCCAGAAATGTATTTTCCTGTCCCTATGAAACACTGGACCATCCTCTCAAGAATTCTACTCTGCCCTTTCCCAAGAAAAGTCTTACTTTTAGTCGGGTGTGTATCTTCATCTAGATGACCGTGAAGAGTAAGCTATAGGACAGAAACAAAGCAAGAACATGAGAACTGCCCCTTGTTCTGTCTCACACAGTAGCTAGGAACAGACGGAGGAATATAAGAAACAGGACACGTGTAGAACCGACCTTTCCTTAGTGCATCTTGCTGTCAACAAAACAAAAGACTGAGCCAGAAGTTATGGATCTACTCATGGATTTATCCTCCATGAACAGATCCAGTTCCTTTGGCCTCATTGATACTTTTAGCTTCCAGACAATGTGACAATCACTTCCATGCTGAAGTTATGAACTAAGTGAAAACTTTTTACTACAGATGTCCCCAGGGTAAGATTTATTTTTGCCTCTTCTCCCACAAGGGAGACAATTAGAAGCAACTCAAAATTATAATTCCCCTGATTTGCTTAGACTCAAGAAATCTTGCTGACTAACGCCATAACTGTGTCCTACGCTTAGAATTCTGTCTCAGGACACAGGGAGATTCTGTTACTGGTCTGTTTTGCTGCCTCTGTAGTTTTTGATACCACTGAAATGAGCCTGAGCCATGGATTAAAAACATCAATCACTTAGGGAACTGAGCACAAGCGAGGAATTTGAAACCATCCCAGAAGAAAGTAAAAGGTAAAAAGGCACCCTACTCACTTCCTGGGAGTCTCTGGAGGAGGTATCGTCCAGGTCAGAGGTCTGAAATAAATCAGTACAAATTAATCATTCTTCGTAAGCAAGGAAGTGGTAGTCAGGAGATTGAAAGCTCCAGAAAACAGAGAAGTGTAGACTTCCTCCCTCTTATACTCCTGTCTGGCCACTTGGAGAGAGTACACAAGATGCCACATTAATTAAAGCCCTTGTATATCTTGGTTTCATTCCAGAAAATTAGCACCCATACACTCTGTTCTCATTTCATCCAAATGGCTCATACACGGTCTCTAAATAGAGTTCACTTTTCGGTGGTTGAGGATCCCCTCGTCATCTTTGGACATGCTCCAAACACGAACAGAGAAGGTCTCAGCTTGCATCAGTCCAGCTTTTCCATGCCTGGAACCAGGGTGAGGTAACAGGAACCATCACGTCTTATGTTTTTTAAACTCAGCATTGACATGGAAATGGTCACCCACACAGCTGGCCACTGCCTGCTGAATTTGAACTGGTTAGGTGCAAAGGCCTCGGGATGGCCACACTCTGGCCCTGCGCTCAGCTTCCCAACCCATCACACGGCGACAGCCCTGCAGACATACCGGTGTGGGGAGCTCCAGTTGCAACCTTTTCAGCTTGGCTTCAGTAGCCAGTAACTGACTCTCCTTTTGGAAGAGCTGCAGTTGCATTTCGTCACATCGCTCCCCCAGCTCCCGAATCTGCTTGCGGTAAGCATCCCTCTCAACCAGGTTCTTGGAGTACTGCGTATAGAACTGTTCTCGGGTCAGCAGTGCCTGGTGTGAGGGAAAACACGGCATGGCATGTCACACGACAGTGCTCACAGCTACAGTACCTGCCCACGTCAAGCAGAGAAGCAGAGATTAGCAGAAGCTCCAAGAGGGATGGTTTTATCACCTGATCTCTTTCTGAAGCCACCTCCTCCATCTGCTGCAAGACAGCTTCAATCCGTTTTTTATACATCTGGGAGTCCTTCCTCAGAGATGTGCACTGTAGTTCAAGCATCTCTTTTTCTTCTGCATACTGTTGAGACAAGGTCAAAAGCATGCTTCTTGTGGGCAAAACCTGAGCTAGACTCTCACCACTTCTGCTCTGTGCCACAGATTACTACGGCCAGACCTCCATGCAACGTCCAAGTTCAGCCAGGCTGCCCAGTTGGAGCAAGGCCAACCAGAAGGTTGGTCAACATGACCAGGAGGACTGCTAAAATGATGGATTTACATGCACCTGAGCTGTCAATCATAATAAAAGCTCCCATTACCCTCCAGGCTGAGGCAGGGACTGCTAATTAGCACAGGCATTAACAGGTAACAGTTAATGCCACAGACACAGAATGCTAAAATATTAGCGTGCCTTTTTCCAACAAACTGTAACACAGGCACTAGAGTTGGAGCAGCAAGGATTGCTGCTGAGCAGCTCCTCTGTTCCATAGGCAAGACATTGCAGGTGCTCATCTGCCCATCTTACCCACTGACCCTCGGAAGGAATTTGCAATGCATCCCGTACTTTGTCTTGGAGCACCTCAGCTTGCCGCAGCTCCTTGCGAAGGCTGTAAATGGTGTTCATCAGCTCCCGGCGTTCTTCTAGGATCTGGCTACAGTCATTCTCCAGAGTCGCGTTGGAGATGCTCTTCTCCAAATTCTGCTCCCTAGCAACCTGCTGGACAAAAAACCAAGTGAGATACAGCAACCATCTAACTCCATAACAACTCTCTTCCCACAGCCTTAAGTGCTCTATTTAGCTTGGGAGAACAAGGCCACAGCTGACCCACACAATCTTCAGTCCAGCCCCGTTGCTGCCCTGGCTACTACAAATAATCACTGCTCAGGAGTCCATATCCAACCACCCCCACCAACCTGGAGAGTGTTCTCCAGCTCCTGGTTCTTGGCCAAGAGCAACTCCTTCTCCTGCTGGATCTCCCACATCACCTCATGGCTTGGACGCTGCTCTATGGCGTGCTTCAGTTTCATCGTGTGCTTACGCTCCAGTTTGCAGTCATCCTCAGCCTTCATGAGGCTGTGCTTCAAGTGATCGATCTACCAGAAGGTTCAGAGCTTGTCAGTAACAAAGAGAAAACTCTGGCCTGCAAAAGCAGTTCTTACTCCATTCCCCAGACAAACATGGGGCAAGTTTCTTCCCAGCTTTATTTTCCTCAGGATGCTCAGTGCTCTGGGGACCAGAGTCCTGCCTGTGTGCTAAACAGATACACCATGTTGCTCTTGTGAGAGGGCCCAGTCTTGAATGAGGGGAAGACTTAATTCTTCACAGCATAACTGGTAATAAATGGGCCTACTGGGCTGAGCTAGGGACCACCAAGACACACCACCTGCTAGAGAAGATGCACAGAATCTCACGCTGGACTGGTCCAGACCATCCCAGGCAAAGACAAGCCTGGTGAACAGCACAACCTGCCAGGGATCAGGTAAGAAGGGAGAAGCTTTGGAAAAGGGTGACTGACCTCTAGGATCAGGTCCCGGTTCTTCATGAGGGCAGCGCTCTTCTCCTCACTTTGTTTGGCATAGCTCAGTGCCAGGTTGTAGTTCTCGTCCTTGCACTTCCGCAGCTCCTTGCTCAGGCTGTCCCTCTCCTCCTTCATCTTCTGCGCCCGCTCCTGGTGCTTGCGGAGCAGGCTGTCCCTCACCCACATCTCTCTGATGGTGTCTTCCTTGGTGTGCAGCCACACGGTGAGCTCCTGGGCCTTCCGCCGCTCCTCCTGCACAGTGCTCTGCAGCTTCATGATCTCGTTCATCAGCAGCTGGCTCAGGCCGGACTCCCCAGCCGTGTCTGTTTGGTGGGCAGGCATCAGCCACCGCTGTCCTGCCTGCTCCCCAGACACACGTACAGCACAGGTACCCACGCACTCGTCGTGACAGCTCGGGATCACCACACGCCACGCACAAGCATGCCAACCCTGAAGACATGTCAAATTATCCCTACTGTTTCCCCTTGCTCTGTGCCTTTATACACCACAGTGCCACTGACAGAAAAGGCAGAAGGAATAATTGATCCTTCTGCTTCCTCCTCCACCTTCCCAGGTCCAGCCTGTGACACCAGACAGCAGGGCCACTCTTGCCAGAACCCTTCCGAAGCACACCGGGAGGAAGCCAGGGAAGGCTCCCGACTCTGCTCACGGAGGCTGGGGAGATGCGAACACGGAGGTGAGCCCTTCCTTAATGTGCACAGCAACACCAAACGAAGAGCTGTTTTTCCAGAACACAAACATTACCTATAATCATAGAGAAAACTCTGCTGGGCTCCTTGCCAGTTATTTTCTTGTACAGTTGTGGATAATAAAGCTCAAGACTCTCCAGAAATGCCTCAAAGCCCTTGCGTCCTGTTCGCTGAAGAATGTCCAGAAGAACTCCTGAAATAATAGCAACAGGATATTTTATTCATTTATTTACCTCTCTACCTATTCCTAACATAACAAAAAATTGCTCCACTTTCTCCACATGCAGATTAAAGTCCATAGGATCAAATCCCCCAGCCAATCACCCAGTAACTATATAAAAATATTTCAATTGTGAAGGAACAGTTAAAACTTAACCCTTGCACCTAGCTCCTACTACAGTGGGTGCAAAAAGCAGATCTCAGAAGAGCACTTTATGTTATCCTGCTGACAATGACAGAAAAGGTAAATTAAAACAAAGCACCACAACAGTTTCTGCAGTTCAAGGCTCCACTTCCAAACAGCAGAGGCAAATGTGGGGAAAAAAGGACCAGTCATGTAAGAACACTGCACATAACTAGAGAGGGAGCAAGGAAGAGCCTAAGATAGCCTGAACTAAAACAAGTTTTTGCTCAGTTCCCTACTTTGTCTAGAAATACTCTGTACCAAATCAAGCTCAGGTGGCTTCTTTTTTGTGTCCTGAAGTTTCCCAATCTGGAAAACAGGGAAAAAATAAGTAATTTATCAATAAGAGTTAATCCAAACCAAAAGATGTACTAATAGCATAAGAAGTTCCGTCATTCTCTCTGGTTGGAAAAAGATCAGGACTGTATAGACCAGTCACAAAGAACTTGCTTAATGTGCTGCCAGCGTTCCCTCAAACACCAGAAGATAGGAACGAGGGACGATACATGCTGAATTCATCTTGGAAATCTCACCCTGCAAAATTATTACACAGGAATAGCCTTCTGGGTCAAACCCAAGCAACGCCCTCCCGTATGCTAATCCAGAACACCGAAAGGCTGCACACCCTCTGTGCTCCCACTACTCTCACACAGCTTGGGAATGCATCCATAGAGCCATTTCCATTCCTCCTCTCCCCACAAGGATGTGCTGGGGAAAGGAAGGGGAAAGGGGCTGCTCAGCAGTGCCTCCACCAACATTTGTGTCTAAACACAGTCTGAGGGTAACCTAGAAGTGACGTGTTCCTTCAGGCCCAGTCTGTTAGCACTCTGTCCCACCCTGCTCCCAAAAGCCAACAGAGCCCAGGAGCATCTATGGAACCAAAGGCTGCACCTCACCCACCTGCCTTCCGTTTGCGCATGACCAGGCTGGGGTCATTAAGAACTTGTTCCTCATCATCATGGCTGATGACTTTGCACTGGCGAAGATAGGGTGTTATACGGGAAGGGTCTATCACAGAGATCAGCTTCACCCGGAAGTTCTCCAGGTTATTCCAACATGCCTCATCATCATCTTCTTCCAACATGCTGGTGAGTGAGAAGTATTAATGAGCAGTGCTGTCCTGCCTTGGAAAAACCAAAACAAAGAACAAACAAGCAGACTCTAAGCCTCCTAGAGCAGTAGGGGGGTGGTGGTGACACCAAGTATGTTAACAGATTGAGAATGGAAAAATGTCTTTTAGATAGAGGAACACATCTCCCATGCAGTCTCAACTCAGCGCTTGCCAATCACCTGCAGAACACGGTGATACACCACAGTCATACCTGAAAGAACAGCACGGTGCCAGGCTGGAGATACCAGCGACTGCGAGGCTGGTGCCAATGCTGCTGATGCATATGTGAAGGGAGAGCTGGCATGAAATTCTAAGAAAACAGAAGTTGCCAAAGCTTGATGATCTCCCTCCAACCAGCTGAATATCTCCCAGATTGCACTGCACGAGGAAAGGGAAACTATCTAGCAACAGGTCCACTGGCGATAGGCAAGTCATTGCGAGCCCCATGGATAAAGAAAAATTCAACCAACTCTAGCTCCCCAACAGCACACCCCAAAGAAGTGCTGTCAGATCTCACTGACTTCACCATGGGTTCCCCAGATGCTCCGAATTAAATCTGTAATCCCCATAAAGAATACAAAAAGGGTGGAACACAACACAGGATAAGCTGATGGCAAACTGCAACTTCCAATTTGAAACCAGACATCCTCTGAAGAAGTAAAAACATCTTTAAAGCTCTCCTAATTAGCTGCTGCCTCTGCTTTACAGACAGTTTACGCACTTCCTTCCCCATCTCCCAGCATTAGCGAGATCCCTGTACTCTGACTGCACAGTCTCTAAATCTGCTGCCCACAAAAGGCTCTGTGAAAGCCCCTAATGGTTGTAGCTGAACCCAGTTAAGGCTGTAACCACACAAAAGCTGGTTTTCTGCATCCTGTACCTCATCCGTGTGCAATGAAGGAGAAACACACAGCTGTACACGATTTTCACCATAAGCACAGAGATGCAAATCACACACCAGGAAACCATGACGTCAGCAGCCTCACATGCACCTCACAGATTCCACCTGTGCAGCTTCAGCAATTTATGCTCACAGCCACCACCTGCTTGGCTAGCACAGACGCGCCCAGAGGCCACGGAGGCATTCCCGTTGATGAGGAGTGCTTCTGCGTGTGTGTTTGGTGGGAGCTTGCTGTGGCACTCCCCTGCAGCAGCTGTACTCTGAGGTTACGAGTTACCTGCTTCCTGACAAGAGCCTGCTATTAACCACAGGGTCAGAAAAACGACTTCTTCTCAGCCTGGAAGCTTGCAGGTAAATAGATGCAGAAAACTCAACACTTCTATATCCGTGCTTCTTTGCCTTTCAAATAAGAAACTGGCATTTTTTGTATTTCTTTGGCCCTTTGTGGTCAGATTGCTCCAGAATTAGTACCTTCTGAAATCCCAGTCATTAATAACTCTCCTCATATCCCAGGTATAAGCTGACTGCAGTAGCCATTGTAATTTCCAGTGGCTCAGCAAGGCTGCCAGAAACCTTTTCAGTCATCTTGTTTGGGGACAGGGAGGGTGGGAACAGAGTTCTGACCATCAGCAGCTATACAGGGGCTGGGATTTCACACGTCTTACTGCATCTCTCTCCAAGGTCATCTCAAACCTTCATCATTTTACTGCTCCAGCACAGAGAAAGACTCCAAACATCCTCAGCACGTACTTCTTACACATCACATTGCCAGTTAATTTTAATGAGCTGGACTGAACTAGTCATTTCCTATCACAGAGAAAGCACTCTGCTCTGCCTGACAACAAACCAGCCCCAGCAGACGACAAGAAATGCATTCCCCTGTTGATAAACTTCACATCCTTACCTCAGAGCTGTAAAACTAAAAAAAATTCCCTATTAATATAAACCATTCTGTATTACCTGGATCAACCTGAGCGTGTGCAGCCAAAAGCCTCCTTGTTTCCTTTCCTGGTCTAGCAACACTCGCCTGTGTCCTGTCTCCGAGCAAACCTGGCTTGCATGCAGCCTCCCTTTATACTCTGGCTAGAGCAAAGATCATTCCTGGAGCAAAACTGGTTTGAGAAGAGAGAAAAGGGGAAACTACTCAGCTACACTCTGAGACAGGAAAGGGAAGGAAAAAGAAAGAAAAAGAGAAGCCAGAATGGGTTATGGGGGAGGAGAAAAACGCTTGTCGCGTTGCGAGTCGGCAGCATTACATATGCAGTGATTTTAGACCCATTCTGGCTTTATTTTCCAATCTGTACTGCTGAAGTACCAGCTAGGGTCCAGAAAGTTTCTTTGTGAAGTGGTCAGAAAGACTGAAAAGAGCGAAGGTCACAGGCATAGGTCTGCCCAGCTGATTTGGGGGGGACAAAACAAGCTACAGAGTTAGAAGAAAGAGGCTCTTCAACTGGCCTTTCAGCTGTCAACATCTTTACACAGGAAGGCAGGTGGCAGCTCTTGGTTTAGAGTTCAGCTGGAAAGGATGATTTCTATAATGATGCCTCTAATTTTGGATGTCCTTAAGCTTCAAGCATAATTATGACAACTCAGTATTTTGAGGGAAAGGGATTCAAGTCTTGGCAATGCAAGGAACATAACCCACGATTCCCAAATTACAGGCTGTGGCTCTAACAGTAATTAAAGGAGCAGCACAGCAAGCAGCATTGTGATGATGTTAAGCATCAACATCGTACCTTTGCCTCCCCTCCTTCCCACGGTCCTGGAGCTGCAGCTGCAACAAGAACTCACTAACAGTCTGTTTTAAAGAAGTCTCAAGAACATTTCATGCTCTGATACCATGGCAGCATGACACATTTTCCCATTAGCTTCCCACTCTACTCTTTGTTCTGCTTTCTAAGTTTCTGGAGAGATTCTCCATGTTATCATTAGGAGTGGGGCAGAGATGCTCAGAGATTCTTTAAGCCTGTGCTTCTTGTTAGGCATTAAATTAGCTTTACACTAAAAAAAAAAAAAGATACAGTACCTCTATTAGCTATGCCCTTGCTGAAGGTAATCAGAATGTCTGTTAATTGACCAATCTAGCCTCAGGAGGTTTTGTCCTATAGTAACAGATCAGTTTAATCCTGAAAAAGAAGAGAGACAGCTGCTTTTTGTAGTTACATGAAGTTTTTCTACAAGCAGTAAGATTACAAGGGCATCTCTTGAACAACATTTGCAAAGGACAACAATCATTCAGAGCACAGATCACATTTAGGACCAGTGCCTCACAGTAACAGTCCTGTGGTGGACAGTGCACAGAAGTGTATGGCAGAGCTTCTACCACATCTGAATTGCTGGGAAAAATGTTACCTATAATGGCTTATGGAAAGTAGAGTACACTGAAAGAGGAAAGCCATTTCAAAATCATTCCAAAATCAAATATCTAACATCTTGACACCCAGTTACAGCAACATTGGCACCCACTTTCCCCCTGACCCAAGCTCTGCCTAAAGGGCCCTCACAGAAGAGTTGCAACTCATAGCGCTCTAAGCTCCTTGCTACGTTGGCAGGAAGCTGAGCCAGTGCAGGAGTACGGAGCTTTCTGCAGCACTTTCCCACTAGATTTGCTCAGCTTTGACTCAGCTAGCTTTGCACCTCTCTGTAAGAAAGAAATTGCTGGTTTATGAACGAGGAAACAAGTTTTTGTTAAGTGATTTGCTAATGTTTGTATGAGGCAGGCTGTGGAAGAATCAAGAAAGAATCCAAGCCTAATTGAATCCTGCAGTTTCAGCCACATGCATATTCATTTTCCACATTCTCCCTGGGTTTCGTGCAGCTTGCAAACTTCATTTTTCTCATTAGCAATCACACTCATACACACATTATTAAAAGCACTATTTACTAGAAAAAACCCACACAGAACACATCAGTAATTTTTAAGTGAGAAAAATAAAACATCTGTATTTCAACAAATACTCAAGACTCATTTTGATACAAAATTGATCTGCTGCTTATTCAGCACTATTCAGTCAGTCAGCTATCAAGCAAAACCACTGTCACAGCACTAGGGAACATATTCTGAACATGGATAAGCATTCACATAAATAGGGCCTAACACAAAAAGGAAATAAATAACCACTATTGCTGGTTTCCCAGATCTCCAGCAATCTCCCCGCCTCCGGCATCTAAGGCAGGTGCCAGTTTGGAAGAGAACAGAACTGGTCTATGCCTGAAAGATTGTGATCCAGCCATTTTGTTTCATTTTTTGCAACTTCTCTAAAGATGCAGACTTTGTTAGGCGATGGGAAACCAGTCCAGCCTTTTTCCTCTTTTCCCCAGGTCCATTTAGTCAGTTTGTTGGAAGTGTTAAAAGTGAACAGTGCAAGAGTTATTATCTCCTACTGCCATGCAGGAAGGGAGACCTCATTCAAGTAACTCCTGTAACAAAGCACAAACAACTCCTATTAGTCACAGCATTTTTATAGGGAAGCTGCCCTTTTTGGAGTTTCTAAAACCAACTTTCAAGAAACAACCCAGACTCATCTGACAACCATGTGAATCCAACACTGCTCATGTTCATTCGGTCTATGTCACCAAAAGCCTCTGTAGACACTAAGACATCCCACACTTGCACCCTATAGAGACTGTCCTGTTATACATGTAGAGAAATGAAGCCCTACAGGGGAAAAAACTCGTCACAAAGCTGTTCAAAGATGAAGTGGTAAAGACAAACTCCAGTGAAGTACCCACTTCCAACAGGTAGCCAACAGCTTTTAATACTATTCTCCTCTTCAAGACTCACCAGCCAGGCTACAGAGGGCAAACTGCACAAAGAGCTGCCACCACTGCCCAGGATCTAGAGGACTGCCAGATAGCCCCGAGCAGGGACAAATTATCACCAGCCTGCTGGAACCTGCAGCAAGAATTTACTTCGGCTTCTGCTGCAAGTGTTTAGCACTCACACACAAACTCTCTCTGCAGCAGCAGCTGCTCAGGCTTTCCTGTCCCACCAGTTATGACCCTCTACTAGTCTCACTTCAGCAGCCAAGCCTGTAGAGTGCTACCAACTTGGGATAATACCAGCAGGCAGCAGCATGGGCTAAAAGGCTGCCAAATGTTTGAACTTCATGACTTTTGTATATAATTTTATCATGCAGGTATCAACTTTCTTTTCCCCTGACAGTATTAGCCTATGATTAACGGGTGGTTGTAGAACTCTGTGTCCTAAGGGAACAAAAGTTGAGATAATTTCAGTCCCTTCTCAGGGTCGTGATTCATTGTCTAAGCTGTACGACAGACGAACGTGTTTCAGGTTCTCTTCTCAAGCGAGAAATACAAGATCCACAGAAGAGCTACTAACACGTTTCCTTCTCACACTCTCCTCCTTTTCCTGACTCGGGCACTTCTCCTGACTTGAGGAGCACTGCCATCAGCCATATCAGCGCAGGAGTCCAAAACAGGTTGTGCAGCCATCTCCTCAGCTCCCACGCCCTGCAACACAAGCAGAAGAGACTCTCACCACCATGAGAGCTGGCATAACCACAGAAGAACCCCTTTGGCTGTCTTTTTATTTTACACAGCTCAGCAACATTTCCAAAATAATCTTCCATTGACCTTCAAAATTAAGCAGGGGACAACATTCTCTTGCCAATGTCACAGCAAGCACAAAACATCCCAAACACCAAGTTTTCACAGTGAAAGTTTCAGCCAACAGTGGCATTTCTTCCTGCAGGATACGCTTCTGCTACCACTACCAAACTAGGGCATTCCTGCTGTAGTCTCTGCCTGGGCATAACCATTTGTTAGAGAGACTGTGTGCCTGCCACAAGTGATGCCACAAGCCTGCCACAGCTTTCACTGCTGGAGCCAGACAGTGCCCCAGACAACACAGGTCAACACAAACTTTTGATTTCTCATAAAACATGCCCCTACCACAAACTTTTCACTGAAAAGCACCAGGAAAGCAACTTGGCTTAATAAAAGGAGTAGGAAGGAGTCTGGCAGAAGATGACACAGGACAGAGGTTGGCAGTAAGGCTATAGGGCAGCGAAGAATTGCTAGTGACTTTTGGACTAACTGCTCACAGTTCAAACTACACTGAACTTGACCCAGACTCAAAAGTCAGATCCAGAATAGAAAGACTTTTACTATGGCTTTTACTATGGGAAAGCTCTGATTTTTAGGCAGCTTTGCCCTCTGCCTGTAGAAACAGCCATTTACCTTGTTTATTTATCTTCATTACTGGTTTATGTGTTTATTTTGGAGCCACAATGAATTGAAATGCAAGTTCGAGCTACACAGCTTCCTGGCATGCTCTGTAAGACCAAGACCTCGAATGGCAATAGGAGCAAACACACACAATTCCTCTGATATTTCTGGGGTTTAAAGGACACATACAATGAAAAACAAGGGCCTGATTTCAAAAATACAGGAGTCAGTGCAGCAGATTATACACTCTAAGAGGAAGGGAAGCTTTGGTACCCCCTTCTAGAAACCACCATGTCAAGTTGAACGTGCTACGTAAGACACAAGCCTTTACCCTCGTGAGGAGTAAGGGCTCCTAGCTAAGCTAGAGAGCTTTTTCTTTTATCAGCTCCAAAACTAGGCTTATTCAAAAGGACCAAATCTCTGCTGTGCTTAAGAACAGGGGAAGTTTCACTCTGAACTCCAGTGGGAGTAATAATGAGATGGCAGTAGCTTTCTGCTTTTAGTCCCTGGCACCTCTGTTTTACCTGATTTAGTAAATCAGCACCCTTGTCTCCAGGCTCATCACCAGCTGCCTCATCCAACTGTACACCTGTTAATTCATTCCCACAACTCTCTTCCTCAGACACTTCCTTCTCACTCTGCCACTCCTCTTCATCACTCTCTTCATATTGCTTCCTGCTGGCTGACAGAGTTGTTGTCACTTTGGGAGGAGGCAGAGTTGCTAGTACAGCCGGGAGTGTAAAGGCTGCTAGGAATCTGGCTTTTAGTAGGAGGTAAGCAGGGTTATCACCAAGCTTCTGCTGCACCAGTTCTCTGATAGCGTCCAAATCAGTCCCAGTGCCCTCATCTCGACTGGCATCAGAAGGCAGAAGACACGCCGCTTGCTCTTCTAGAGCTGCTTTCTGCAGAAGCAGCTTCGAGAGGGTTTTTAAGTTGCACAGAAAAGGTGGCAAATAAGGCAATCTGGTCTGCAGTGATGGCACCTGGACGCCTTGTTTCCCATTCAGCCACTCCTTCACCAGCCCCTCATCTTCAAGGGAAATCAGGCTGAAGTCAAGCAGATTCTTTTCTGCACTGGAAGTGGTTGGCTGGGGTGGGCTGTCAGCAGGCTGCATGGTCAGGGGTTTGGAGGCAATGGGTCTATTTTTCAATGCTCGTGCAGCAAAGCAATTGGTGTTCCTTGGGACACTGTTATGAGGAACTGAATCTCCTGGCTGGAGCACAATCCCTTTTGTGATGATGCTTGGACTGGAAGATGATCCATTTGTTGTAACAGAGTTATGGCTCTTTCCCAAGTCAGTGAGACTCGATACACATTTGGAATCAGACCCTTGAGTGCTTGCAGGGAGCTGTGTTTGGGGCAGCAGGACAGCATGCACGGTTGGTGCATCAGCTGGAACAGTGGTCCGAGCTGCAGAGGAGTCAGAAGCCTTGGAGAAGCTGTCTGAACACGCAGGTGTTGCAGAGGAAACACTGGATGTGGTGCATCCAGGACTCGCTGAGGTCACAGGTAAGAGAACTGTGGAATGGTTAGCTGGCTTTTCCAAAGGTACCCCCCCTTCTGCCAGCTGGGCACTTGGTGCTTTTGTCTCTGCACTGGTAGGGTGAGGCGTACTTGCTCCAGCTGGTACGGCAGGCACTCCCAAATCAGAGACATTGCTGTTGGAAGTCACAGTTGTCTGACATGGATTTATCCCAGCAGCAGCTGGCAGTCCTTGGGGAACATCCAGCAGAGTTTGTACAGTGGTGGGGAGCAAAGCCTGTGGTGTGACAACCCACGTGAAAGGCAGTACGCTGTTGGGAATCAAACGTGAACCAGTTTGTGGAGTTACAAGAGCAGGCAATAGATTGACTGGGCTCTGTTGTGGTCCACTACTATTCAGCTCACAGGTAACTGGTGTGGAAAGAGACAATTTGCTTGTGCCAGACTCCATGCCAACAGGCACCACTGTAATTTGATGTGGCACAAAAGCTTGGTTTTGCAACACTACTGAAGCTGAGCTACCAGCTAGGACCTGACTATTGCACCTTCCCTGATTTGGGACCTTCTCTGCTGCAGCTGGATTCATGCCTGGAAAAACCCCTCCTTCAGGGCTACTTTCCAAAGCTTGCTCTTTTAGTTCCTTATTGGATTGTAGTTCTGTCCCTTGCGAGGAACCAGGGCTTTGCCCAGTTTCTGGCACTGATGAGGAATGGTTTTCAAGCATAACAGTGGTGGAAGGTGGACCTGCAACAGAAGTAAACGCTGGCAATGGTGCTGGTGCACACCGTACTTGGCTATTTGTGCAACCAGTTGCTGCAGGTTCGCTCCCTGCTTGCACGGGAGGAATGACTTGCTGTGGTGGGTGCTGGATTATCAGAGGCCCCGAAACCAGCATCTGTGGGGCAACAAACACTGTCCCCTGCATAGCTGCCTTAGCCTGGGATTCTCTCAGCCGCTTCTCTCTCAGTAATTCTGAGACAGTTTTAGGCTTCTGCCTTTGCGCTTGGGCTGGAAGAGCTGCCTGCGTGGCCGGAGTGCCGCTCTCAGAAACAGCAGCAGCAGCCTCCCTTGCTTTCAAGGCAGCAGGTCTCCTGACAGCGCTCCTTGGTATGCCCCTTTGGGAGTTCCTTTGAGGACAAGACTGTGATGAGTTAACTATAAAGGAGGGGAAATAAAATTAAAAAAAAAAATTAAAGACTGAACAGTATTTTCAAAAGCCGTTTCTTAGCTATTAAGCATCAAGTACCCTGCACAGGAAGTAGCAAAATTCCTGTTTGTCAGTGTTCCTACAACACTGTAGTCTTCATCTAATTGAGTCCCATCCTGACATCCCTCAGATAACTGATGCAGCAAGCTTACCACTTGTTCAGTAACGATGTAATTTTCCCCAGAAACCACATATGGGCCAGGAATGCACCTTAACACCACACACAAGGAACTGTACTGGTGAGCACTGCACAAGCACTTCTCGCCAGCTAGGATGACAACCAACTGAGGTTCTGGTCAGTGCCAGCACGCTCACCACAGCCTACAGCCAGCACCTGGCTGGAGAAAAGCGTAACAGCGACAGCCTACAGAACTGGTGGCCCAGTGCCACTGGTCTCTCAGCAGTTCAGCGTTTTTTCAAGTCCTTACCAAAGGGTAACATATTTAGCCAATAACTGAAAATCCAAGCGCTAACAAAAACGAGCATGGCAATGTAGTTTTGTTCCAAAAGTTCTCCTTCAGTTGAATTGGTCATTAACGTAACGGTGATGAATTAAATGAAAGTTCTTGCACACCATAAAAATAAACGTTCTGGTAAGTACCTGAAGAAGTCTCCATATTTTGGGAAGCCTGCCAAAAAAATTATATTAAATTATACTTCTGGCATATCCAAAGACCATTAAAACAGCAGAGATGTGACTCAAACCCACGTCTGCCAACGTGCCATATGTTTGATTACGCTTCTGAACCAAACCAAACTGGTAACATGCACACATAAACAGCACTACTGGCCACACACAATGAAAAATCTCCACTTTAGTCAAGATTTCCATGGGAAAAGCTTAGAAACAGACCATGTGCAATACCTGCTGAGGCCTTCTTGCATCAGCCTTAAGAAGCTCTGACTGTCTTAGCCTTCTCTCACGAATGATCTTCATGCAGCCTTTGGTATCAATCTGAAAGAGCTGCAAGATGAGAATTTCATTAAAATTTGATTGAGAACAAAAATTTTTGGTAGAGCCAGCAAAAAAACGAGATGGATGGGAGAGGCTTCACATGCAAGATTCTGGGGACAGTTTTACACTTACAGAAAATATCCTAAGGGTATTTGATTTTGGATGCAGGATTTATTTAAGAAACATCACATGCAAGCCATGAGGTCAGATTAGTCTAGAAATTAGATGATTAATTTAAGGAACAAAGATCAACTATTTATTTAAGCATCAGATACAGAGATAAATACTACCACTGTTTGAAAGCAGATAATGCTACTAAGACACTAAGACCTACCTGAATGAAAAGTGTGAACAGAGGAGTGCTCAGAAGACTGACCGACTTAATCTTCTCTTGAATATAATCAGCTAGAAAAAAAAAAGTCCAACATCACAATCAGCTGGGCTTTCACTTACAAGATGCCAGAAAGCAGGTACAAAAAGTAGGAGAGTACTATCCCTGACGAGTCACCACTACCTTTTGTCTGATGAAAGGCCATCTTCCCAGTTTGGAAGGTGCAAGGCAGCAGCACATTGCCCACCCAAGGTGTCACTGCCATTAGAAGCTTTCTGTCAAGGTTCATTCTTCTCAAACGCTCTCTCTCTTGACGATAAGTTTTCTCCGTGATGTTCTGCAGCCCCTGAAGCTTCTGGCCAGCAGAGGTACTACCTGGACCTCCAGGTACTTGTGTTAAAACGGTGGCAGAAGGTTTTAATATCTTTGATTGCTGTGCATGAACAAATACTTAATTAGAGCTCCAATAAGGAAGGTTCTGCCATAATTACTCCCAAGACAAACTACTTACAGGGCAGTTATGAAAAAAAATTCTGAGCTTTTCCTCTTGCAACTATAGTACAAAAAGATATATGATTCTATCAAAAAACATTTCCCACTAAATACAGCCTGGCAGCACTCACATCACAAGAGCAGACAAGACAGACACTTACAAGTCTCCTCTGAAAGCATGTGTTACTTCTTAATACTCTTCTGACATCCTCCAGAGTAACCCGTAGCACTTGCTTTCCACACCTGGAAGCCTTAAAACAAAAGCATAAAAAAGGGAAAATAAGTATCTCATAGAAAATTACTTACACTGACTATATAAAAGTTTTCAACATTCCTGCTGTTGAAAGTATCTTATCACATGAAATCCGCCCTGAAGGGCAGACACTTACCTTGTCTTTTAGTCCTTGTGCACTACCACAATACCAAACATCTATTTTGTAAAAGCCTTTGTGTGAAGCATCTACAAAAACCTACACTGAGGGTCAAAACCTATTGGATGATTCTCTTTGCATTTTTTGGCTTAATAGTACAAGGGCAGGAACAGGAAGAGGTTTGGAAAAGCCACTGACTCTCCCCTAAACTTCTACTAGTAAAATAATGCTGTGTCTGTAGTCCAAATTAAAGCACCTGCAACCCTTGCACATCATTACCCCCAGAACACATCGCTTCTGATCACTTCAGGAAACTTGCCACCAGTGCAATTGGCCATGCAGCCCAGGGCACACGTGCAATCCTTAACACAAAAGTCAGAACAATTTTGATTATGTGAACTTAAAACAGCAATTTAGACATTTAGTGTTTTGCTGAGAAGTATCTTTCTGCCAAAACGTGCTAGGAGGAGGGTTTGTACTGTTTCAGTGCCTGATTAGGGCTGAAAACCCAACTCAGAATCAGACACAGCTGTGCAAGTAACTTAATTCTTCCAAACCTCAGGCCTGCATGCCCTAGTCATCAGGATAGAGAGATGCTACCATTCACTGGACAATTCTGCTTTATGAAGACACAAAAGCAGTTTTGTTTCTGTGACACTATGGGTAGGGAAGAACACAGCTATTTTCTAGGTACTGCATGGGGAGGCAGTGCTGGAAATTTCTGTTTAATTCTAGAGCTCAGTTTCCAATAGCCCCCTCCAATGGTGTAGTAAGGAAGCAGCCAACAGAAGAATAAGAAAGATTTTACCATCTACTCATCACATGCTCTCTTTACTGGAATAACTGCATTTCCTGGTCGCTTCTGATCTAAGCTCCAATCCCATCAAGAACAGACTAAGAATCCCAGGATTCACCTTGTTCATTATTTCTACTGGATTCTTCACAATGATGTCTGTCGAATGCGGACGTGCAATGCCCCTCAGGAGGGTGTTCAACTCTGACGATTTACTGGCAACTCTGTCCTTGTCTCCATCACAAGTTGCACTTGGAACTTCACTGCTACTGGTCTTTGCATCAAACCTCACAGGAGAGAACAAGGATGGACTTTGGTATCTTCCTTTGTTTGACTCTGGTGTATTTGCCTGTGTTGGTATCCACAAATCAATGCTGGGAAGCGCACACTCCTCCTTGCTTGTTGTCTCCTCCTCTGAACTGTCTGCTAAGTCCAGTTCTATGTCTTCACTGCTACTCTCTGAGGAGCTGGAACTCTCTTGCACGTGTCGGCGTTTTGTTGACTTAGATCTTTTCTTCTCAGTCAAAAAAAGCACAGATGAGTTATAGTCAGTGTTCACCCTTGACTGGTAAATCTCTCAAATCAGTAAGTTAAAAAAAGGTTTCATGGGGCAGTATCATAAGGTGTGACTTCCAAATGGATCGTTCTGTTTCACTTCTGCTAAGATTAGCCAAACCCAGTATAACTGACAATTGCCTTTGGACACAGATTTGCATCGGTTTAGATTCTTGCATGCAAAGAAAAAGGTACAGATAGAGACAAGCTATGTGGGAGTAAAGTGCCCCATCTCAACACATCTGGGTTTCCATGAAGCCTCCCCCAGGACAGGCGCTTTGCCAATGGAAACGACTGTTTTTAACATGGTCTTAAGCAGGCAGAATTTCTGGAGTGCCTGGTACCAAAACTGGCAACTCCCGAAATACATACATGAAAACCTAGTTATGTCCCATCCTTACATACACTTCAAGGCAGTAAAGAAAATTCTGGATAATATAGAAATATACAGAAAATTAACTTCAGACTTTCAGAACAAAGGCTGCTTTAACACATCAACAAATTAAGACCATGAACATCCATGACAAAAATGTTGATTGTGTGAAATCAATGTCAATTTTTGTACTGATTTCACAGGATTTCACTTTTAGTTTAGAGAATCTGAATTGAAGAGACAGGACTGTGACACAGCAGGATTTTGTACAATACCTTACACCCAATCATGAGTTTCCACTTGCTCAGACATTGGGAGCCAGTCCGATGTGGCAATTCGGAAGCTATTTTACTCCAGCGACCTAAAAAGGATGCAGAGTAGAGCCCACCCATTAATGCAACAAGCTGAGCCCCAGGCCTTTTCACTGGAGAACACTCTACACACATCATACATGTCCTACAGTCACCATATGAATGGATCTCAGAATCTTAACACCCCTCTGTGCTCCTCGATCAGACTTCACACTACTACACACTCAGCTGCAGTTAGAAACTACTAGAAAATGAACCGATAAGGAAAACCCTGGCAGAACTACACACTCCCTTGCAGCAGCAAGAGAGCTGTTAGAAGAAAGCTTATACTGAATGCTGAAAAGCTTCTACAGAAGCTTCTATAGCTACAGAACTCTTTACTGCACAGTCCCTCAATAACTGAATTTCCAGGAACAGACTACACAATATGAGGAAGGTTGCAGTCATCAGTACAGAGCAGAGTGTGCTAGTATCAGCTGCAGGGCTTAAAAGAAAAGAGCAGAAAACCTGCAATGATGAATTCCTTAATAATACTCACTTCTCTACACTTCTAAAGATGAAGCCACAGAAACACTTACCCAGGCCATGCTTTTGAACCAGTTCAATCAGCTGCTCCTCTTCCTCTAAACTCCACTTGCCTTTCTTTACATCACAGTGCAGTGCTTTTAAGTACCTTCAAAATGAAAACACTGAAGTGAGGAACATTCAATCCTGCTTGTACAGCTCCGATCATCACTGCACACTCCGAGGCTGAACAAAACCAGCATTCCTTATCAGATCTTTCCTTTTTCTAAGGGTTTCCATCCCTGCTCCCTTAACACAGCACAGCTACAATTCTCTCTGTTCTCAAAAATGTTGGGCCACATGATTAAGAATTACAACAAGCAGCTGTAAAATGGGTCACTGAAATTAGGACATACAGTACTCTGAGTCTCCTGCAGTTGGGTCCAAGGCTGAGAACTGCTCAGCACCTCGTTGTTGGAAACCACTGACTACATCATTTTCACAGCTACAGACACGTGTATGACGTGCACAGACTGACAACCTTCCCTCCTTACATGTACTCATTCCAGTTTAACTGGAATCCCCTTTGCTTTACTTTGACCACCACACTTCCCAACTCCTGTTAACCCGCAGGCAAGTACGCTGAGGGAGCAGCACACCACGGCACCAACGCGCTGTTCTCTCAGTTAAACTCAATTTTGACTTTCTGACTTCTGTAACAACAGGCACAGGGCTGTGTGGGGACAACCTTAGAGACTGTATCGAGACCACGACCACTTTTACAAAGCAGCCCTTAAGGTGGCACTGGGTTAAGCAAATCAAACGTATTTGTAAAATAAGTTGCATCTTGGTTCTGTGTAATCAACTTCGAAGCACAGATGCTACGTTCAGCACACTTACCGATCCCTGCACTGAGCATCGCTCCTCCCCGGCACTTCTGTCCGAATTTTGTACCAGTCACGCTCTCCATACTTCTTAACTGCAGCCAGCAGCATCTGTGTCAATCAGACAAAGCAAGAACTGAGATTCTCATCAGTGATAATCCTAATAAGCCTGAGCCAGAAGCAGCTGCATTTGTTTCTGTTGTGCTGTAAATCTCTGAACAGAAGTGTTTAGGAGCTTCTAAGCCCTCTTGACTTGTGAACTGCCCGCCTTGATATGTTTTACACTCTTTTGTGCCACTGTTAGAGCTCAGATGTGTACAGCCACGCAACACCTCGACAGTCCAGCCTCCCCACTTTTTGCACCCTGCAACATCAGAGACCAGAGCTTACAGCATCTTCCTCTGGTGTCCAGGGTCCTTTCTTCAAACTGGGATCCACGCTCTTTGTCCATCGGTAAATCAGTTGAGCAGAATCCCTTCCTTCCATGTAATAAGCAACTAGAAATGTAAAGGTACGTTTTAAAAAGTCTGTTGCAAACCATGTTTCTTCCTTTACTTACATTGTAACTCTACTGTGGTATTTTCAAGCAGTGGATTACCATAAACAGCATTTTAATCTCAGCTTAAATAATTAAACAAGGGTACACAGCAAGAACTGAAAGAGCATGGCATACACAAGGTGTTACTGCTTATACTGGCATTGCCCATACTAGACACATCATGACCCAACAATCCGTCTTGCAACAACAGAGAACCAGGAAAGCTTTCAGCTCTAATACATATCTGACAGGTTCAAGACACCAGGTTGGATTTCAGGCTTGGATTTAGGACCCCACATACTTGACTAATATTCTCAGTTTTACTCCTCACTAGCCATACTGCCTCCCACACTTCTGAGGAACAGGAGCAGCAGTACTGATTCCCTAGAAAAGGCTTCTGAGGAACAGCCCTAAAACCACCAAAACAGCTGGCCATTAATGAACACTGGCTTTCTAGGGAAGATCTCTGATGATTTTGCTACAAAAACCAAAGCTCACACAACCATCAGCACTTGTTAATAACTCTCAGCCAGTTTCAACCAAATTTCAAAGAAGGGTAAAGGTTCCAAGAGACACTAAGTTCTTGCTGATATAATGACACATCCAGGTAGGTACAGGAAAGGCACATGTCACTGCTCTCATCAAGAAAAAAAAAGAGATGGAAAACTCAAGCATCCTCTTTCATCCATCTCACCGAGGGGTTTTTAGAAATCAGTACATCTGCAGTTTCAGATAAGCCACAGCACTGTTGTGCCTTTCCTAGATCGCAGGCTAGAAGGTAAGGTGAAAAAACCGAACTGTGACTATCCTGGAAGTAGAAACATTCACAGGAAATAAAACTTCATTAATTCCTTGAATCACAGCAGTATGGGTGCTCTAGTATGTAGAAACTAACAGACGTAAGCCTGGGAGAATGAAAAAAAAATATTACAGGTGAATGTAAGGCATTTTCACTTGAAGGTCACTCACTTTTCTTGTATGGGATATGGTTTCCTACTCTCATCTCTTGAACAAGCTCTAAAAGCATCTGATCTTCACCTTTGGTCCATTCTTTCCTTTTCAGATCTTTGTTATAGACTTGATACTTCTGCAAGCACTGGAAAGGTGTCCTGTTTGTCTTAACACAATGACAACAGATACACAGATACTGGTTATTTACAAGGACAAAAAGCAAGAGGGAAAGGGTAAAGCACCAAACATTTTTGGTACTGCTCCTTAATGCTTCTCAGAAAAGCATTAATTAACAACGAATTAACATTAACGTAGCTTTCTGAAAATTGGCACGAGGCACAATTAAGTCAGAATTAACTTACCCCCAGCTCCTGGGCTATAGTCTGCCAGTCCAGATAATCGTGTTTAGCAGCTATCTTCTTTAGCCTCTCTATTTCCTCCTCGGTCCACTCCTTTTTGTTGATGCTTGGATGCTCCCAATTTTGCCAAAACTTCCTCAGTTCTTCTGAACTACGTTGTCCATCAAACTAAAAGAAACAGCAAAAATCTGGTTTGCCTTGTAACTGGGACTGAAACACCTGGACAGACAGAACACCGACACGAGGAATAAATCTTGCATTCCGGATATGTCTTATTGCTAAGTTTTCCAGAATTAAATCACCAAATTTAACAAGCTGAGATCATCTAACAGTCAACTTCAAGAAATGCATGATGGGAACAATGGATGCAAACTGGACCAGGTCAGGTAATTCTCAAGAGAAGGGACACAGACATCAGAAGTAATAAACCAGCTAATCTTCCAACTTACGTTGATGTTTGAAATTTTCTCCCAGTCATGCTCATCGAATCTGTTTCCTAATAACTCACTTTCTGGGAGTTGGCTAAAATAGAAGGTAGAAAGAGAAAGAACAAACCACATTAAATGGTTAATTAAACTGTCACTTTGTCTTCCTGATCTTGCTCCATCTTACCCCTCCCTCCTGTTACTGATTTCCACAAGAACTGAACACTCTCTCAAAACGTCGTGCTCTTTAACACAGTAACTTTGCCCAAAACAATGCTGCTTCTTGAACAACAGTTGCCTACAAGATGATTTGGTTTAGCAGGAGAAACGATTAGTTCGATATCAAAATATATTGCTCCAGACATGTTAATGAGCAAAAGCTCAGAACTACTGAGCCCTCTGCTTCCTTGTTGCTAAATCAAGAACTATGTAAAACAGCACCTCTATATTGGGTATAGATACTAAATTTCTGTATTAAGACCTAAAACACAACTCTTCGTAAAGAACTGTTGAGATAAGAGCTCTACAGAGACTGAACAGTAATTTTTTGCAAGCCAACACAAATCAAGCTTTCTCCAAATGTCCTATCTAGAAGTACTTAAAGAAGGGGGGAATTTTAAGAGGTAAACTCCAAGAACAGACTTTCGATTTTTACCAAGAGCATAAAAAGACTTCTCACTTAATTGCCTCTATTTCTTGCTCCACTTCTTTGATTTGTTTTTCCAAGATCTGTTTCTCTGTTTCAGTCTTGACTTTTTCCAGTTTCTGATTCCAATAACTCATCCTGTTCAAAGACATTTTTATCATTACTTAGGGTGGCTAGATGGGAATGAGATCAAAGGCATCTGAAGACATATGGCAGAGAGGGTTTCCCCATCAGTATCATTCTTTCCTTCAGGTTTATTTCCACATTACACAAAGCTGTTGTTCTTCTAGGTCTTCCCACATGGCACACTCATTGTCCTAGTTTTGCCCCCTCAATGCAAGTCACTGACCCAGAACAGGTCTCAGATTCATCACTTTGGTATTTACAGAGAGAACCAATGGCTGCAGCAAGGCACAGAAATCTCTCACTGGACCCACCATTATGACTCGCTACACATCACAATTTCAGCCTCAAGCCCTGTGGAGTATTTTAAGTTGTACTCCTGTGTCAATGGGAAGAAACAATGGCTATGAAACGCCACTATACCAAACAAAACATCTCCACCAGCCAGATGTCCACAAAACAATCAAAAAGTTTACAACCCAACCCAAACGCTGTCACTCAACAGTGCCAGTCAAAGTACCTCTGCTGTGTTTTGCACCCTCACCAAATCGCAAACAGTTAACGTAAGAACTTGCTGAAGGAAGGTGCAATGTCCACGTGCATCCTCTCCTTCCTTTATACATAATGTTGTCATCAGAAGAAGGAACGTTTTTGCACAGTACTTACTTCAGTAACTTTGGCTGAAGCAGGCGCTGCAAGCGGTCGCTTACTACTGATTTCTGCAATAATGTCTTCTCTCTGCTTTTCCCTAAACCAAAGAAGGTTATTGAGTGCTCAGACATTAGTGCCAAGACAAAGAGAGAGCAACTGCTTTCAATGCCCCATTAAAGTGTCCCCCAGATCTTCAATAAGAGTTCCCCACTTAAATCACTAACGTCACGTCTGACCTGGGCAAATTGCAGCCTCTTGCTCAGCTTTAGTTCCCAAGAGACCTCGCTAAAGATCATCACCCAGGTGTTCGTAACCACCTGGAGCTGTAAGTGTCCCTCGAACTTCTCTCATCTGAGTTCTAACCTTACACTATCTCACTTGGTTTTGGAGTGCTCACAGGAGTCGATGCATCAAAACAAACGTACACGAAAGAGGGAAGTCATTAATCACTCACTGAAACAATTTATAGAGCATCTTATTTAGTTTTAACTGTTTTTATTGGTGGAGTCAAGTATGAAATATCAGAAGTGTTGACATTTAACTGCAAACTGACAACATGGATACACACATTTCTTATAGCTCTTATAGAACGCTGAACAGCACAGAGAGTTACTTACATTTTGTTGAAAGCAGTTGTTCAAAGGATTTAATGCCCTGAGCTGCCTTTTCCTTGGCATCTTCATTGGATGGAGGGCCCTAATGAAGAGTAGAAGGGTTAGAGGCACTGGAAGAGTAAAGATATACAGAAAAATTGACCTTTCTTCTTAGAACTCTACCATGAATTGCTACCAAAAAAAACTGGTAACTCAAACTTGTGCAAGATGTCGCATTCAAACTGTTAAGTTGCCTTTCTTAGCACCAGCTCACAGATACATCAGAAGACACAAGAAAACAAATACAAATAGATCCTTCAAGCAAGTAAGTTTGTCCATGGTTACGCAGCACATTCACAGCTCAGAGCCAGGCCTGCTTGTGTTAGCTGACAGTTGGTTACGCATTTTGAACACGGGGCACGTGTTACACACGTTTGTACCTACTTAAGATGCACTAACGACTTGGGTAGCATTGAATAAAAAAATTACAAGTCTTTGCCTGAATATTATATCAATATATGTATGGACAGTTGACAAAGAGGGCAGATTTAGATTGAATATAAGAAAAAAAATTTTCACTCAGAGGGTGGTGAGGCACTGGAACAGGTTGCCCAGAGAAGTTGTGGCTGCCCCATCCCTGGAAGTGTTCAAGGCCAGGTTGGATGAGGCTTTGGGCAACCTGGTGTAGTGGAAGGTGTCCCTGCCCATGGCAGGAGGGTTGGAACTGGATGATCTTTGAGGTCTCTTCCAACCCAAACCATTCCATGACTCTATGACATCTTAGCTACAAGAAAAAGTCAAGATCTCGTTTTGCTTGTGACCCATTAAAAACACATGAAAAAAGTAGTGACATTTGCCTCAGAAAACTCAAAGACAATTGAGGGCTTTTAACAACAGAATGGAACTGGATCGTGGAGATGAAGACAAACAATCACAGTTAAGTTGAAACCAAGAACGTTCGAGTGCCTCGTGGCTGGAACGCCACTCCTCAGAACCCACTCTCAAACATCACACCCAGACACGGGCTGAACAAACATTTCCAAAAGAGGATAAGTAAGTAACAGTGGAGAAAAAAAGGAGGTTTCAAACACAAGACTGAGCTTGCAGTTACACAGTGGAAACCAACACAATTTTAACAGTTACAATTTAAATCTATCATTGAAAGACGTATCAGTATGCAACCTGTTTACTTACAATTCCTGTTGTTTTATCCTTAAAGTATGGTTTCATAAAATGACCCAAAAACAGATTTGCTGGTAGACTTCTACCATCTCCTGCCTTTGCTATTTTTGGACCACGAAGCTCGCACATGATTTCCTTCTGCAATACAAGAATTAGTTAAACAATATCAGCATTTCCTTCAAATTCCTAATTTCAGAGAGCAGTGGCTGTATCACCTCAAACCTCCCATGCAGGGTTCAGATTCGCAGCACCAGAATGTAAATCAGTGTATGTGTTAAAGACAGGATTTGGAACTGCCTAAGTTTGTATAGTACACTGCAGAGCATTTAAAAATAAAAAAAATCAACTTGCCACACAAGCTGAAAGATGAGATATAAAGTACCCTAGTGGTAGCCTTTTGGGTGATAAGAAAGCATGGAAACATCAGCCAAATAAGCCACTCAAAAGGCCAGTCCCATGACAGTGTTTTGAAGAAACACTTTTGAAGAAAGCAAACCTGGCCCCTGGCCATGCAAGCTGAGCACTGCACCAGCATATGAATAAGGGACTATGACTGTTGCAGCTGATACCACTGGTACCTGTGATGGATTAGGAATGTCCTGGAAAGCTTTACTGGGCTTGATGGGCAGGGGAAGATGGCCAATGGCAACCAGAAAAGCACAGGAATGAACACTTTACGCCTGTTCTGCTCACCTGCTGTTCTTTGTTCTGTGCAATGAGAAGCTCGACCTCCTCAATTTTTTCCTGGATAACTTCCTGGTACACATGGTTCATCTGCAGGCATGTTTCTGGATCCTGTGGCAGACTACTTTCGATATCATCATCGCTACTGTCATCTTCTCTTTCCATTTCCTTGAAATGAATGACGCATTTTAGAGGAGGGCGAAAAAAAAAAAGAGAGAAAAATGCTTGCTTTAAAAGCAGGTGTGTAACAATTGTAATTCAACACTTCTATTACCTCATAAAACTGATCCTCAAAAGATGTGGAGGCACGTGGCTGTTTGTCCCTCCCCGGAAGCTGTTCAGAACTGCCCAGAGGCAGTTACCAGCCCTGCCTGGCTCCCCTCGCCCTGTTCATCAGTTCAGCCTGTTGCTATTTGAACAAAGCCTGACTCCAAACCTTGCCAACCTTGCCTGGTCTCCTGCCACCGACTCCAGAACTTTCAGTAAACTGCAGAACAGCAGTGCTTCACACTGGAGCTCTCTCACCTGCTAAATCTGTGCTCCAGAACCACCCCTTCAAATCTCCACATCACTTGTGCTTCCACTAGAGCAATTCTTTCAGTGCATGGATTAGTACCACGTGCTTCAGACACAAAGCAGGGCTGTTCCATGACAGTGCTCTGCACCTAGATCCAACCTGCACCACAGATTTGTCTTCACAAATCAGCTTCTCCTTTTCTGTGCAGTACACGTGTCAAGATATTTCTTTGATAAATGTTTTTATATGAAGTCTGAGAAAATACTACGTTTATTAACACCAAAAGTAAACAGATTTGTAAAAAGTCTTAGAAGTAATTTTTCCCTCATGTACAAATCCAGTAAGCTTCAGGCACAAAGCAGTAAAAGATTTCTTGCTCACACGCTGATGATTTCTTCCTCATGTGCAATTGCACTGCAACCCCCCCAGCAGCTCATGTGTTTCAATGACAGAGACCAGTAAGTATCAGAGCAGTGAGGCCTCTGACCCCTGTAGTTTGCTTTCACACGAAGTCTCTCTATTACACGTGAATAACAGAGTCCTGGGCAGGAATAACCAAACCTCCAGGTCTATTACTGACCCTTCCCAAGCTACAGAGTCAAGCCAGCTGCCTAGACTTCCCCAGAACAGAGTGACATTCCCCTTCCTCCAGCTCCCTGCAATGAACAGATGGAAAGACATGCTTAAAGAGGAAACAGTTACCATTTCAGCATGAGAATCTGAGTCGTCATCTTCACCATCATCTGTCAGACAACAAAAATACAAAAATGCTGATTGCGGTGGGATAAAAAAAAAAAGCAAGTTTCAAAATTAAAGACTTTTCAATTCAAGCGCACAGAATGAAGCACCAGGCAGCATCTCAGACATGACCATTAGAGTTTTCAGGTACCGCCAATATTGTCAAGGAAGACTGATGTTCAGTCACACTCTATGTGTGCACTTTTTTGTTCTAGAGAAGGAAAAAGGAGCAAATTCTGGTAACTGCAGCAATAATCACGCTGCATCTTGGTCCCACGCATCATGGCAAAATAAAGGCTCCAGGGCACGCAGCCAAGTGAACATCCCAATCCAGTAAAACCCACAACCTCTGTGAGCACCCGGCAGCCCTTCCAGTCTCCAGCAGTATTTTTTTGGCACCCGCTGTGCCGGCAGCGCTCTGACAGGCGCTGTTCAGCCTTGCACGATCGAAGCACGGGCGGATGAAGCGCCTGGGGCAGCCGCCAGAGGTATAAACACCCAAACTACTACCGCCCCCTCTTCGCTCTGAGAAATTAATTTCAGGAGGCGCAGGCACGCTGCGTAAGGAGCGGCCGGAGAGCGGCCGGGCGAGCCCGCGCCCCGCCGCGCCCGTACCGGAGCTGAGGCTGCAGTCGGAGACGGCCACCCCAACCGCGGCCCCGCCGGGCTCCAGGCTCCGCTCCAACTCCTCGATCTCCCGCCGGATCTTCTCCCGCTCCGCGTTCAGGTCCAGGGCCGCGGCAGGCGCCCCGCCGGGGAGGCGGGGGCCGCCGGCCGGGCCCGGCCCGCGGGACATGGCGGCGCTGCGGCCTCCCCCGCCTGCGCCGCGCGGCCTCGCCGCAGGCCCCGCCCCTCTCCCCCCGACCAATGACTGCTGGGCATCGCGGTCAGCTGAGCGCTCCGCACGTGACGCCGCCCAGCCAATCGGGCACACCGCCGCTGCCGCGGCTGGGCGGGGCTTGGCGCACGTGGCAGGCGGAGGGCGCTCCCGGGTCCCCGCTCCCCTCCGCCCGGTGCCGCAGAGACCGCACACCGGCTGCGCCGCCGCCGCCTTTAATGGCGCCGCAGAACCCGTCACACCGCGCCCGGGACGAGCGTGACGAACCGGCCCCGCAGCCTCGGGGCCTCGCCGCGCCGCACCAATCCCCCCACAAGCTCTCTTCCCTCCGTGGCAAGGAACACCCTGGGAGGCACCTGAGTCCGAGCCAAGAGCCGGGTTCCCGGGGGGTCCCGGTCAAATCCCGGGGAGGAGCGGCTGTGGTCCCAGTCCAGCAGGAAGGCAGACACAGTCTTGTCCTTTATCCTACGGTTTTAGCTGCACAGTGGGTAGAGATGGAAGAGCCAGCTCTGCAGCAGCACTAACAGTTTCGGATGTCGAACGAGGTTGGATATTGGAAATTAACTTTTAAGTAACGATTTCTGCGTGAAAGCGAAGTTCTCCATTTGAATCAGTTTTGTAGTTTCACGGACTGTCTTCTGACGTCTCAGAAATCCTGTCTATGGATTTCAGGAGATCAGCGACGAGCTGCAGCGATTCTGCTCCAGAGATCAGCTGCCTGGAAGGCGGGAGAGACACGGCGTCAGGCTGAGGGGGACAAAGCGGCCAAGCAGCATCGTGGAGGGGTGTGCCTGAGGAAAGGGATTTTTCAGGAAGCAGTTTCTCTGGACTGAACACTTCGCTCCCTGACGTGAAGCATAAGAGACTCAGTCTAAGTGTAACGGGTTTACATTAAGTAAAAAAAATAAGACTTACACACTCTAGTTATTTTTATTACCTAAACTTGGAGGAAAATACATCGCAGGTAAGAACATGGACTGGCTGATCTGGCATGCAGAATACAAGAACCCGAGTTTCAATCCCAAAAAAAAGCAACACTGGAGGCGTTTACTTGTGACCTCAGTGTTCAGACAAGCACCTGGGATAGTGTAAGGAGAGTCATGTAAAACAACTCACTGGATTGAGGACTGGGAGTTTGTGACAACTTTGGGATAGTGTTAGGAGAGTCATAGAATCATGGAATGGTTTGGGTTGGGAGGGACCTCAAAGATCATCTAGTTCCAACCCCCCTGCCATGGGCAGGGACACCTTCCACTACACCAGATTGCCCAAAGCCTCATCCAACCTGGCCTTGAACACTTCCAGGGATGGGGCAGCCACAGCTTCTCTGGACAACCTGTTCCAGTGCCTCACCACTGGAGGTGGTGTACACCTCATTTACAGTTACACCTCAATGTTAAAAATTTCTTCCTTAGATCTGATCTAAATCTCCCCTCTTTCAGTTTAAGGCCATTACCCCTTGTCCCATCACTACATGCCCTTGTAAAAAGTCCCTCTCCAGTCTTCATAAAACAACTCACTAGATTGAGGACCGGGAGTTTGGGATAACTCTGGGATAGCGTTAGGAGAGTCACGTAAAACAACTCACTGGATCGAGGAGCGGGAGTTCGAGATCACGGTGAGAAGGTTCTGCAAGGCCGTGTCCGCGTTCTGCTTCACTGCGGCCAGACTCGCCGACTGGCCCAACCTCAAGGCTTCGTTCTCTGCCTTGTAGTTCTTCAGCTGAACCTGGGGAGGAAACAGGTAAAATCTTATATGAAAACAACCACAGAACTCCAGTAGTCACTTTACAACTACAGCGACCAATGAATACATTCAGACTGCAATTTATTAGGTTCAACAACTAATAAATGGATCCCAGACTGCCTGGAAATAACGTCTTCCCAGCTGTGGAGGGCAGTGTCTGACAGAAAACTACAACTCACAAGCTTTTACTAAAACTCAAAAGGTATGCAGCATTTTCATGACAGCCTGACAGCCAGCAGCCCTCCAGTCTGCCTGCTTCACAGAACCAGTCTAGCACAAAAGCAGCGTGTTCCAACCCAGATGGTGGGGACGGACGCTGTGACCCGGCACTGACGCCGTTGTCTACCACTACGCGGGCTCTGCTGAGCTCTCTGTAGTATCTCCCACGTTCCTCTCTCTTCTCTGTTGAGAGAAGAACCTTCCTACAGCTAGACACCCATTTGCCCTGGTGCATTACAGCATTCACAGGTCCCAAATACTGAAGAGCATTTCAAGATCACACCAAACTTGAGCAAAATTGTAAGCCAAGTACCACGCGTCGCAGAGATGAAGTCAGTCTGCACAGAACATTTTCTGTGGCATTCAGTAGGAAAAGCGAGGCGCAGCCAAAACTTTTCAACGCCCTTTTTACAGACATCGAGATGTCTGCTCTCAGCCCCAGTACTTAGGAAGGCCTTAAGAACACTGCTCCGTACCTGAAGTAGTGCGTTTTCCTGCTTCAGTTTTGTTGCACTGTTTTCTGCTTTAACAGCCCGTTTCTGAAACAGAAGAAAGATTACTTGCACCACGGCAGCGCTCAGGACACAGCAGGCACTTTGAGCTGGGTAGGAGTGCACAATCCCAGCACGTAACCTCGAGTGACACGGTGTGTGTTATACCACCTCGTGTTCTGAATGCTTCACGAGATGGGGACAGTGCCCCAGTTGTGTCTGATCAGCTGTGTCCTCCCCTCCCCGTTTTCCCTTTCTGCCATCTTCAGATGCTGTCATCGCTTAGATTCATAGAATGGTTTGGGTTACAAGGGACCCTAAAGATCACCTAGCTTCACCATCAAATTCCAGCCATTAAATTTTGTTTGTGGATAAGAGGAAAAGGTACTCAGCATAAATAAGCAAGCAGGAAAAACAGCTCTTAGATCATACAGGCGTTTTGAGAAGGCTGCAAAAAAGCAATCAAAGGTATTGATGAATCTGAAAATGGTATCTCTGCAAGAAGTAATGAAGGAAGTTCTAGACTGGGACACAGTCTTGATATCAGGGAAGAATATGAACCCAGGTCAGAGCTGTTTAGTGCTCGCAAGGGTGAAGCAATCACTTCAGCTTCCCTCACTCTCTGGGGGAGGAAGGAAAAGGAACAAAACCACACAGTTCCGACTGCAAAGAAGCTTCTGCTGTTATGGCAAACGCCAACACTTACAGTCATCAGCTGGAGATTTTGTTCCACGTGCTGCACCATTGCTTCCAAATCCTGTGCTTCTTTTTCTTCTTTAATTTTGTTTTCTTCAAGCTTTTTCTCAAGCTTCCTCATCCTTAAAAAACAGGAGACAATGTTCAGTAAGCACTTGCAACATTAAATACCTTAAAGGAAGGATGAAGCGACTCTTTCTTTCATGTCGGAAGAAAAATGAAATCTTCCCACAGAAGTACACCTCTGGGTTGTGGCTCAGGGGATTTCTTTGTTCGACAGCCACTAGCATTGACAGGAACCATACAGCTGAAGGCAGACAGGCCATACGGAAACCACAGCTGGTCACAATCAGCCTAGGTAGGGGCAACTCTGCAACAAATGGTTACCCTGTCACCATGGAAGTACCAGCTGCCTCACTATGAGGAACAGCACAGCACAGAGCATTCACATATGAACTTCAGGAATTGCCACCCTGGATAGGTCACTGGGCTGTTTAACCTCAGGAAAGTCGAGTCTCCCAGTATCGAGTTGCTCACCAGCAAAAATAAAAATGCTTTTCTTGCTTTACAGAAGAGAGATTACGAATCCTTACTTTGTTAATCTGCAGCTTTATGAAATGCATCCTGTCGAGCCCTACCCTCGTTTTCACTAACCACCTAAACTGCACGAAGCGTACGCCACACAAACACGATCATCAGATGTCAGCTTGCTACTTACTTTCCAAGCCTTTTTCAATAAGAAAATCAGGTTTGTTAGAGCTTTTTAATAAATAGCATAGATTTCAACTACATTTTTCTTCTTTAAAGACGTTGACTGTTTCCAGTGAGCACCTCTTCTAAGACAACTCCTTGCTTATGTGGTTACTTTCCCCCATACTGTGGCTTACGCACTTGTCTGCTTGAGTTTCAGAGAAAATCTGAAGCTTATTGATCTTGCTTCTCAAGCTGGCATTCTCTTCTTTTAGCTGAAAAAACAAAAATTCTCTTTAGAAATGAGGGTCCAGTTTCACAACACTACTAACGCTCCAAGACCAGTACCAAAAGAAACATCCAACTTTAACTCTAGCGCCGGAAAGCCTCGCGCTATTACGTTCACACCTAGTTTTCCCCTCTCAAAACCATTTAGCTTCACCCACCCTGTGGGCCACGGAAACATGGCACCGAGCAACCCGCGCAGATGTGTCAAATCGAATGCTGTTAATCCTAAACTAACATGTTCTAAAGGCAAAAAGCATAAGGAAGTCACCTGGGCCACGCCAAGATAAGCAGGACAGACAAGGTACCGAACCTGACTCACAGTGTGGAGCAGTTTTTCAGACCTACTTCTCTCCACAAGCATCTCTACCAACCAGCTGCCCACGTATGGTGCAGCCCGTGCTGCCAGCACGCTTTGGCAACGCTGGAGGCTGACACCGAGTTCTGCAACAACCCGGCACCCGAGCTCAGAGCTCGCTGGGCAGAAAACGGACCCCGCAGGCGGCACCTGTGCCCGCCCTGAGAACGGTGCCGGAGGACCGCCGAGGCGCTCACCTCCTCGTAGGTGGGCTGCCGCAGGGAGCGAAATCCCGGCCCCGGGGGGGCTCCGAGGGGGGCCGCGCTCCGGCCCTCGCTGCCTGGCGGCCCCTCGCAGGAGCCGGCGGAGGGCGAGGCAGGGCCCGCGGCGAGGTGGGCCTGCTCCACGGCCAAGGGCTGGTAGCTGCCGCTCCACTCCTCCTCTTCATCCTCCTCATCCTCCTCCTCGGGCGGCAGCGGCTCCGGGAACAAGGCAGGGCCGAGGCTCGGGCCGGGCCGCACCGCCTGCGGAGGGGAGAGCGGAGCAGACGGGTCGGGGCGGGCCGGGCGCCGCAGCGCGGCGGGGCGGGGCTCAGCCGTGCCCCCGCCCGGGTCCTACCTGGCGGGCGCCGCTCCGCGCCTTGCTGCGGACGAACTCGCGGAACGAGAAGGGGTTGGGCTCCGCCGGGCCCGCCGCCGCCATGGCCGCCCCGCCTCAGCCCTCACAGCCGCGGGGCGCGGCCTCGCCTCAGCGCGGGCCCCGCCCCCCCCAGAACGGACCAATTAGCGAGCGGCCGCCACAAAATCACCCAATGGCGGCCTCGCCCAAGTCCCGCCTCCTCGGGGAAGGGTGGGGCTCAGCCCTGCCCCTGTCCCCGCCCGCCCGCGCTCAGTGCGGCTGCGCAGTGTCGCGTGCGCCGCACACACGTGACCCGGCTCTGGGGGACGCCAAGATGGCGGTGGCGCTGGCGTGGCTGCGGCGCGGCGCCTGGGGCCCGGCTCGGCGGTGAGCGCTCCCCCCGTCACCCGAGCGGAGCGGAGGGACGGGGAGGGACGCAGCGCCCGGTACCGGCCGCGGGGCGCTGCTGCCGGGGCGCCCGGCCTCCCTGACAGCGGCTCCTGCTGTCCCGCAGGTGCGGACTGGCGGCCGGTCGGAGCTACAGCGGCGGCGGCGCCTACCCCGGCGTGTCGCTGACTTGCCCGCTGCCTGGCGTGCCCAAGGCGGTCTTCGCGGCGGCGGAGGGCCGGGAGCGGTTCGAGACGCGGGTGACGGTGCTGGAGAACGGGCTGCGCGTCGCTTCCCAGAACAAGTTCGGGCAGTTCTGCACCGTGGGCCGTGAGTGCGGCGGGGGGGGGGGGGGGGGGGTGTCCGGGGGGCACCGAGCCGCTGCCCCGGCCTCATCTGGCGGCAGCGACTCTGCCCCTGCCCGCAGGCCTGGCCGGGACGCAGCCGTGACGCTTCGCTTCCCGCGGGACCGGGTGCCTGACGTGCGTGTGAGGACCGGGAGGGGGTAAAAGTCGTGCTGACTTCTTCTCTTCTTAACGCTAGTTCTTATAAATTCGGGATCAAGACACGAAGCGAAGTACCTCAGTGGTATCTCTCACTTTTTGGAAAAGCTGGCCTTCTCGGTGAGTACCATGCGTGGCATCACGGGGCCCTGGCATCCAGTTAAACTGATGGTGATGGGATTCCTGGTTAATTACTGTGATCGTAATTATGTTTTGAAAGGCTGTTGTGCTTTCACCTCCAAGGTTAGCAAGTATTTAGCGAACCACTTGACTTAAAGAACGAAGGAGATGCTTGATCTGGGCTACACTGAACGATTATAAACAAGTTAAGGCTTTACTTATTAATGATACTGATATCTTCTTTCTTAGTCCACAGCTCAGTTTGGCAGCAAAGATGAAATTCTCCTTACCTTGGAGAAGCACGGAGGCATTTGTGACTGCCAGGCATCAAGGTACGATGCTCCTTCTCCGTGCTCCATTACCCGAGTGGTGGTAACACTAGTAGCTGGAGTAACAGTAGCAGTAGTTTGAGTTGCTTTTTCTGGAGTTTGACAGTAAGAGCCACTTTTTCCTTCTAAGCAGCAGAAATCCATTTGTGGCGACTGCTGAGAAGCTACAAAGCGAACCCGAAAGGGCAATAAAAGTCAGTTCTGTTTCCTTTTGAAAGCATTAACGATAATGGTGGAGTAGCTTTACCTGTGATTTCCTGATGCGCATTTACCTGATGGCAGTAGATGTGACTCCTCAGTGCAGAACCCATCTGCTTGTCTTGCAGGGACACCATAATGTACGCCGTTTCTGCTGACGCCAAAGGCCTGGACACGGTGGTCAACTTGCTGGCTGATGTAGCGCTGCAGCCCAGGTTATCAGGTCTGGGAACATAAGCTTCTGTTTCCAAAAAAGTCTCCCAATGCATGACTTGCTGTTAGATTTCAGAATTCTTCATTAGATTCTGCTCATCAAGAAGTTGTCATGCAGCAATTGGGTGTTTTGCAGGGGGGTTGTTATCTCTTGCTTTCTGTCTTAACACAGATGAAGAAATTGAGATGACTCGAGCTGCTATACGATTTGAGCTTCAAGACTTGAATATGAGACCAGATCCAGAGCCTCTCCTCACAGAAATGATCCACGCGGTAAAACACTGAAAGCTTTACCTTATGTGCAGTCCCCTGTGGGAGACATGCTGCATCCTCGTCCTCAGTTTTTCCTTAACTTCAGGGTTTGTTTTAGTCGATTCTGAAAACAGATTTTTCTGGTGTTCAACTAGATTTCAGTGGAGAGAGGGAGAATTTTGGTGTCTCTCACTTCAAAATCCCACATTCCACACACGTGAAAGATTTTAACCTAACTAAAACTGTCTGTAACTTCTCTTTGTTGATGTGGGTGACAACACGTTGTTGAGTTATGCTGACATTAGTGAAATAATGCTCAGCCTTTCCTCTCTTACGTGTCTCAGACAGGTAGGCAGAATTGTAAAACAGAAGGAGAAGGTTTAGATGGAGGGGAGTGACGTAATATTTGTCACTTTAATGTTATTTGTTGCCTTTTAGGCAGCCTACAGAGACAATACGGTTGGACTGAACAGGTTCTGCCCAGTGGAAAACACTGAGAAAATCGATCGAGAAGTTCTGCATTCGTATCTGCGCAACTACTACACGCCAGACAGGATGGTGCTCGCTGGGGTGGGCATCGAGCACGAGCAGTTGGTGGAGTGTGCGAGGAGACACCTGCTCGGAGTGGAGCCGGTGTGGGGCAGCGGGCACACCAAGGACGTGGACAGATCTGTGGCCCAGTACACAGGAGGCATTGTCAAGGTAAGAGGAAGGTGGAGGTGGCATCATGCCTCTTCTCTTCTGTTGGAGGTGCGGATTTGGATTTGAGCTGGTTTCTTTAGAGGGTTTTCTTTTCTAAAATGACATGCTGTTCGTGTAGGAGTGCAGTCTAGGAATATGCAGCCAAAACTGGCCACGACAGCCATTATCTGGGTGGCAGGTTAATTACTGGGAATGTAGCAAGCTGGATACAACAGAGGTGAAAATCAGTCCTGATAATTTGTCTGCCCTTCCCACAGGTGGAAAAAGATATGTCAGATGTCAGTCTGGGCCCTACTCCCATCCCAGAGCTCACTCATATCATGATTGGGTTAGAAAGCTGCTCATTTTTAGTAAGTATTAACCTAAAATCCTTTGGTTTGTGTGCCCTGTACTTGAAGAATCTCAGAATACTATTTCATGGAGTAAACACTGGCACTCTTGCTGCTGATGCTGCACATCAGACAAGCAGCTTTTTCACTGGCAGTTTGAGGAAGGCACTGACCTTTACGCTTCTCTTGTGCTGTGCTTCTTGCCGACTCTTCCTCTTCCTCTTCACTCGTGTCAGATCCTTGAGAGCTCGATTAGCTGACTGAATTTCTCGTTGCAACTCAGGAGGAAGATTTCATTCCCTTTGCGGTATTAAACATGATGATGGGAGGTGGTGGCTCTTTTTCAGCTGGAGGGCCTGGCAAGGGCATGTTCACTCGACTGTATCTCAATGTGCTCAACAGGTTGGTTTGCCTTTCTGTTTAAGGGGTAGCAGAAACATTCCTTTCTAACAGGTTCACATGGGAGACTTCATCCTTTGAAAGCCAACACCCCCAGGTTTTACATCAGCTTATTCTGCTTAAAACGTGGGGCTGATTTGTCAGTGGGTGTTTTGAGGGGTGAAATTAAAGGTCAGAAGTGACCAGGAATCCTGTTTTCTTCCACTAGTTTGATCCATTTTTTAATCAGGGGTATTAACAGAATTGGCAGTAGGTACCAGTAGTGCTGCTCTGTATTGTTCTGAGTTTGGTCTCAAGGATGCAAGTGGAGAGGAGGAAGCAGATGGCACATGCAGAAATGGTCAGAGGCAGGGACTGACAGTTCTCATTGGCACTGCTGAGAATTCTGAAAATGCACTATGCCGAGGACTCGCTGTCCATGCTTGTTTAATTTTTACATGTAAATTCTGTTTTTTAAAATTTTAAATACTGTTTGTCTACTCACAGGCACCACTGGATGTATAATGCAACCTCTTACCACCACAGTTATGAGGATACAGGTCTCCTGTGTATACATGCCAGTGCAGATCCAAAACAGGTACAAAGTCTATTCAAAGACAAGTGTCCTTCAAAAGTAATCACATAATGTTAATAATGTTAACAGAATAAGCATTGTTCTAATCTTCTTTCAATTGCCTGTTTGTTCCTAGGTTCGAGAGATGGTAGAAATCATCACAAGAGAGTTCATTCTAATGGCAGGAGCAGTGGGAGAGGTCAGCAGCTTAACTTACAGGCTGTGCAGATGGTCTTTGAGCTGAAATAATGCATTGCACTGGCCTTGCTAAAAAGAATTTTCGTAGATAAGTATGTTACATATTTCTGTAAAAGAATATACTAACGTTAGCAACACATTCACAGAGAGGAAGGTGTTTGTAGAACTGTTATGTGGTGTCTTGCATTAGAGAGCAGTGGCCAGACTGTTTTGAACATCTGTTTGTATTTGCTGCTTATTTCCAGGTAGAACTTGAGCGAGCAAAGACCCAGTTGAAGTCCATGCTCATGATGAACCTCGAATCCCGGCCAGTTATCTTTGAAGATGTGGGAAGACAAGTGTTGGCAACAAACACAAGGAAGCTACCTCAGGAGCTCTGTGCCCTGATCAGTGAGTAGACAATGCTTTTTCTTGCCTTGACTGAATCATGGAATGGTTTGGGTCGGAAGGGACCTCAAAGATCATCTAGTTCCAACCCCCCTCATCAGGTTGCTCAAAGCTTCATCCAGCCTGGCCTTGAACACTTCCAGGGATGGGGAATTGTAGGCACAGTTGGGGTGGGGCAACTTACAACATACTCTTGTCGCACAGATGAATTGCCTTAGAAAGCACAGGGGCATAAATACTATAGATACATATTTCAGACTGCTGTTGCAAGCTGGCACAATGCTTGATTTTTGTCAGAAGGAAGAGAAAACAAGCATGGTAGAGAAGGTTGAGGGTTAGTGATCGGTTTTCTGAGCGTGGGGTCTGACTCAGCAGCATCTTAAGGCTGCTTTGTGCTGTTTAGAATGTAGTTGTTACAGCTCTGGCTTTTTTTTTTTTTTTCCCCCTGCAGGTCAGGTGAAATCTACTGATATCAAGAGAGTGGTCACTAAGATGCTTCACAAAAAACCAGCTGTGGCTGCACTTGGTGACTTAACGGATTTGCCCACTTATGAACACATCCAGGCAGCACTTTCCAGTAAGGATGGGCGACTCCCTCGGATGTACCGGCTCTTTCGATAAAGCATTTGCATCCTGCACATGTCTGACAGACTTGCTTCTTTTTTATTATGTTTTTGAGATGATAATATTGCTGCAGCCCTACCCTCCCAGTCTTTCCAGGCATACTGTGCAAACGTGGAGCTATGCTACAGCTGAACAAAGCTGCTTCAGAACGCTGGACTGTGAAGAGCTCGTTATGTTATGGATTTATGGTATGGATTTAAAGGCCCACCCTGGCTCTGGATGAGTACTCTGACCCTCTGAGTAGGTAACAAGAGAAGATGGGTGTATGCAGCCTTCTCTTGGCACTGCGGAGAACACAGCAAGCCAAAATATTCATCACTACAAGTGAAAGCATCTATCTGAGCTGGAGGAAGTCACTGCTGTGTGTCACCACTTCATCATATCGGCAGAGGGGCTGTCACACTGGGGCCCCTGGTGTGTGCCCTTCTTGAGGGATGTGGTGGCATGTTAAAGAGCTTGGCCTACGTATCTGAATTCAGAGAATATTTACAGCTGTTACCAAGGTGAACAAAGACTTGGTCAAACCGAATTAGGAAAATATTAGTTATTATCCGTGTCAAGTTAGGCAACAAGTTTCCTGCAGTCCAGGTTTTCTTACAAGCATCATGGATCCATTTCATCATGGTAATTTACCATCTGTAGTACTACTAGAAGTCATGTGTCTGGAAATAAATAACTTCATCATTTTGGTAGAGCTCAGAGGAAAGGAGACCTATGGCATAACTAAATTCCTGTGGAGTTCCTCTACAAAGATACTATGCATAATGCTAGATGGACACTTACTTCTGAATGAAAGTGATCCTATTCTTCAGGTTTTTCACTTGTACGTGAACTATGCTAAAGAATAAAAGTTCTTTTACCTCAGAGTTGGTATGCAAACTAAATTATTACAGGAGTTGCTGCTGCTGCACCTTAAACTCTTACCTACTTTCTCCACTGTCACTCAGATGAACTTAAGGCCTTGCAAAAAGGACTTAATTGTCAGTCTCGCAGCAGAGATGTCACTCAGCCAGGACTCAAGATCAACAAAATGACAACATTTGGAAAGCGACTGACACCATGTTACAGAAAAACACAAAGCTAAGTGCCACACATTTGACACGCTGAAGAAATGGCAGACCCAAAAGAGAGGAATAAAGCATTTGATTTACAGAATATTCTAACGTGCTTAAAAACGTAGACAGCTGCATTGCAGCACTTCACGGGCTAGATGTGTATCGTAAGGAGCACTCAAACTGGGAGCAGAAGACTGTGAGGCAGTTATTACCTGCTGTATCCCCATACCTTTCCTCATGCAACTGGAAGAAAACCCGTTGCATTGCTTCTTGTGGAACCCACAGTACAGGAGTCCTATTCAGTTGTTGTGTATGTTTGTAAGAAAATAAAGAGACCTCTAAATGACTGGAGCAGGTAGTAAGAGTTCTGGAATTCATCAGCTAATGGCTGGGTTTCTTGAACTGTCAGGAGAAATGTGCTTTGTTTGTTCAATGCAAACGATCCCAAAGAAACCTGTCCCGCTTTTCCAGCTGAAGACAGATGGCTCAGGTCACCCCAACAGTTAGCATGCATCACAAAGAGCTCCAGTTCTGACAACACTGCAATAAGAGCTGGTTCTCATTTAAGGTATTGCATTAATTTATTTTTCTTCCTTTAAAAAGAAAGGAAATCCAAATACCTGATGGCTACAGACAGGTCAGTGCCATAAATGTTTGTACCGCAGAAGAGAAGCTCTGTCCTGGACAGGTTGCATAGTTAGCAGCACTTCCTCCAAGTTGTTTGCACGGTGTTTTATGCACTAAGGTGATGAATGTCCCAGCCGATCTGTGCCCATGAACAGTTTTTACTTAACGTTTTACCAGTGTCATACTGGTCCATGTAGTATGTTTAGCCTTAAGACAACACTACTTCAAAAATAGCACATTATTGACAGTTCGCTGAATTGGAAAACCAAAAAGAATTAACTGTAACGGGAGGTAATGGAACTGCGCTGGTTTGACTGGCTGCAGTTTCCCTCTGTACTTCCTTTGGACTCATTTGACATCGTCATCACTTTGGGGAAGTGTTACACAGTAGCTCTACTTGGACCATTATTTTCCACTCGAGTGTCCTGCTGCTGAAGGCAGGTAAGTTTTTTATCACCCCTGGGGAGGGCACGTGAGTTAAGGGATTGTTTCAAGCAGTCTCAACAGACGAACACGGTGAGAGGTTGATATTTACCCCCTTAGGAACAGAAGGCCTATAGAATAATTATTGAAAGGCAAGATTTCTACACGTCAAATGTACAGTAGTACATTCACACAGAGCTTGCTGTAGGGGACCAGAAAAGCCCAACACAGGAGCACCATCCTTAAACAGAACTGCCCAAGTCCCCTCATTGGTCCCTTTACACATTTTACAGAATACCATACATTTGGCTGCAGATAAGGAGAAAAAAAACAACCACACAACATACATAAGCTAACCAGATCAAATCAAACAGACAAGCAAAAATTTTCACCTTTCTCCAGGCTTTTCTTAGGTCCCCTGCCCTCTGTCATGCCAATTCCAGAAGCTGTGCCGCCTGTGTGGAGTCATTTTAGAACCAAGAGAATGCACCTGGTTGCTTCCAAAGACAGTATGGTTAAAAATAAATCAATTACATCCGTTGGGATGGATGTCCTAAATGGCTGGCTCCATTTTCTTCAGCAAAGCACTTGAGCTACATGGATTAGCTCATGCAAATGAATCCAGGATGAGGTTTAAGACATTCTCCACAAGCCACAGCAACTGCCAGAGGTGCTTAAGCAGACGATTCCCTGCAGAGTTCGCTGTGGCCTGAAATCCTCTTTCTGGGCACCTCTAATACAAGCGTGGCAGAGTTCAGGAAACGCTACATATGCTGCTGGATTTTTGGTCCTTTTGCTCTTGCCGTTTCTGAAGTTCCCTTGTAATCCGCCTCTTTATTCCGATTAAATAGAGTTCTCTGTCAAACTGCCCTGCAGCAAGCGGAATGCTGCAATATAAACACACACAATTAGATCAGGGCACAAACACATTCTTCTTGTTGGCCCACCATTTCCCAGCTAGCTCACACAACAAAGGCCACAGGCCTAATTTTTACTTTTTTAAGGCATTCAGCTACCGCTGTGGGAGAAACTGGGTGAACCAAAGATCTTCCACAGCAACAAGTTAATGTTTAAATGAAGAAAATATTGGTTGTAAAAGGCAAAGGTACTTTCAATTTAAGCATGAACATGCCTGTGTCCATAAGGGATATACGTGGAGGACATTATCACCCTAAACCAAACACATCCATTTGAAAAGCTCAACTAGCCTACTGTTAACTTGGTGTATTTGCTGGCATGGCTCATGGACAACAGTTCTTACCCTGGGCTGTTCCAGAGGCCAGAAGGAAACCCTTAGCAGCCCAGCTTCACAGACTGTGCAATACTTCCATTTAATGGGTATCTAATACCCATAAACAAAAAAAAAAAAAATCCCAATTCTAATTGCACTGCTGATCAGGGAGAAATCACCATTTTCTAGATACCTGGGTCTTGAAATCCCTGACCATGCTGCTCACAGAAAAGAGACTAACTAAATTTCAGTGACTCAACCAAATTTTCTACAGAGTTCTACTAGCACGACATTAAAAACTTGGAGGTGACATGTATCTATCCTGAAATGCAGCCAGCACTGGGGAGGGAAAACAGCATTGATCCCAAAGAGGGAAAGAGGAACAGAACAGCAAAGCTGTCCATGCTGACAGGAGAGCAAGCTGCATCTCAGACAAAACCAGATTTATAGTCAACTGCAATGGACTCCCTTTATCTGCCTCAGGAGGATTAAGGGACCCAGCAGCAGGGACTTCAGATGTCAGAGCGAGGTTTAAGTGCTCCTACTGCTCTGACCACTGAGAGCATATATTGTGTAAAACAGGAAAAAGGCTGCAGAGAGCTACATGAGAGAAACTCTATTTCAGGAACTCTCCCGAGAGGACAAACTCTGACCAGGAGCATATCCTCAATATCCCTGGAGCCATGTAAGGAGGTGAGGAGGTACTAACTTGTCTCTGCCAGGCCTCACTTTCACACGAAACAAGGCAAACACAGGCCGATGGTCGGAAGTTCTGATCACGGGACAGGATGAGTACTTGACAGCATGGATGTCATCTCTGTACCGACTGCGGTATACAACTCGATCCTGGGAGGCAGAGAGAGGGAGGGGGGAGACTGATGGTGACTCCCTTTGCACACCCACCCTGGGAAGAAGCACTGGTTCTCAAGAAATAAATCCATTCATTCATCACACTCCACTTAGTGAAATGAAGTGTCTTGGATGGGGATACGTTCATGAAGACTGTGTCTGATCTCAACAGCAGTTTTGTGCCCAGCTCTAAGCACAGGGAAGAATGCACTGGAACAGGATGTGAGGCAGTGAAAATAAGATTAGCAGACTGTGCCAAACTCTCCCTGTGCTCACAGATTCAACAATCCTTTCTTCCAAAACAGTTCCACATGCCCTGTTGCCCTTAAGCAACAAACCTCAGCACAACTGCACCTCATGCAGACCAACTGTGGAAGGCAGCTTTTTGCCACAGATAAGAATCCCTTTTGGAGGTGGATGTGAGGCTGAGCAGCCCTTCTGAGCATGCTGCTCTGAAATCACCTCTTACCGTGTAGGAAGGAGTCCTCTGTTTGGAAGTGGTGTCATAGCTGTCCTTTCCTATGTCAAACTTGTAGGAGGGACGGAAATGAATGTCAGCCTCTTGGAATCCTTTGAAAATAGACCCTGCAATGGAAGGGGAGAACAGCATCAACAACAAATTCCTCCTTTCTAAGAAGCCAGCACATTTTCTGCATTTATTCAACACTGCTTACCTAATGCTGGCTAGAAACAACAGACATTCACGTAGAATCATAGAATCACACAACCATAGAATGGTTTGGGTTGGAAGGGACCTCAACGATCATCCAGTTCCAACCCCCCTGCCATGGGCAGGGACACCTTCCGCTACACCAGGTTGCCCAAAGCCTCATCCAACCTGGCCTTGAACACTGCCAGGGATGGGGCAGCCACAACTCCTTTGGGCAACCTGTTCCAGCGCCTCGCCACCCTCAGAGGGAAGAATTTCTTTCTTATATCCAATCTAAATCTCCCCTCTTTCAGTTTAAATCCATTTCCCCTTGTCCTGTCACTACATGCCCTTGTAAAAAGTCCCTCTCCAGCTTTCCTGTAGGCCCCCTTTAGGTACTGGAAAGCTGCTATAAGATTGCCCCGGAGCCTTCTCTTCTCCAGGCTGAACAGCCCCAACTCTCTCAGCCTGTCTCCATAGCAGAGGTGCTCCAGCTCTCGGATCATCTTTGTGGCCTCCTCTGGACCCAAGTCACATACATGACTAGAAAAACCTGGGCTTGGGCTCCAGAAAGGGAGCAAGCTGAAGTTCTTACATAGTGGGGTGAAAAATAGGCAGTGGCTATTTAAACAAGAAACACTCGGTGCACGCACTTCCCCTCCCGCTGAAAGCTCACGACGCTTTACAAACACCACTCAAACGTGCCCGCCCCAGACGCTGGGACAGAATGATGTCCTGTTTATAGAGGAGTCAGATGAAACAGCAGTCAATGGCTTGGGAGATTACACTATATATGGCAAAATGCTACAGCAAAAAGTCCCCTGTACAGACTGCCGCTGTATTTGACAACTGCTGACTTCTCTTTTTAGGGAACTCAACATGAGAAAGAAGGAAAGGTCTCTAGGAAATAGGGATTTGGCTGTAATTCTTTCTCTGTGTAGGTATCTCTGTTCCTGGAGACTAGGGAGAAAATCAGCTGTCACTCACCCCTGCTCATTTCACTAGTAAGCTGGTCATATGCCAGTAGCTTGGACATGTCTGTTTCCGGGTTCTGGTTCAAGATGGAATCCACGGTCTCACGATCCTTATTTAGTCGGAAGTTGAAGTCGCCAAACCAGAACACTTCATCAAACCGAGTTGTGACGTCATCTGCAAATTCAAGCCAGAAGTGTCAGTAGAAAGGTAAACATCCTGAAAAGTTCTGAAAGCAAAAAAAAAAAAATCCCAAACTTTTCTTCCCTGAATCTCCTTTTGACTTTTGAGGAAAATTAAAGTATAGGACGTAGCTATGCACTCATTAAAATAAAACTCACTTAATTCTTTCAAGGTGAGAGCTGTGTGATGCATAGCTTACTGAGAGTGTTGCTAGATATGATCAAGGAACAGGCATAAATTCTTTCTTTTTACTGCCAGGAGATACAACACTTGAGCATGCTTTCTGCCTGTGACCATCACAGAATGTGGTAATTAAAAAACAGTAGAAAATAGAACAGAAATTTAAAAAAATCATAGAAAAAGCTGAAAAGAGACCACATTGTCTACAGGACCTAAAAATAGTATGAACACAAAAACCTAAAGCTACACTACAAATAAAGAGTAAATCCATCTTTCTAGAAAAAGGGCTTAGCTATTTATCTAGCTGTCACGTTAACAACACAGTACTAAGAAATGATAACGGAATTTGGCAAACAATACGCTGACCTGTGTAAATGCAAATTGAAATAATGGTCTTTCTCTCAAGTTTTGAAATAAAGTAATTTCTACTTGTTCTAGAAAACACTTGAAAAGTGAAACACATCCATAATATTGACAAAAATTGCACCAAAATTATCTTACTGCTGTTCTGAGAAAAAATACATCGCATGAAAATTCCTTTTGAATTTTCTCTCTCCCTCTTCATCTCAACTTTTTCTCTAATTGCCCCCCAAATTACACCCCACCTAAAAAAAAAATATTCATGTGAATAATAACCATTCTTAGACAAAAAGACCTACAGTTTCTTTTTATACTATCCCAAATTAGCACTCTCTTTCTCTCTTCCTTAGTGCAGAATGAAAGACCATGCACGAGCTGTTCACTCGGGCTCCCACACGAGCGTGGTTTCACACTTACTGGAACTGGATCGGTACGGGTTTGTGTCCGGAACGTTCTTGGGAAGCGTAAGGGCCTGAATGGTTTTATTGTAGTCCAGTTTCCTCTCGTTCACCTTACTGTCCCCAGCTGAAAGACAGAAATCCCATTACTGCCAATGCATCATTTTCATTCAATTACCAGTTTTGGATACAACAGGAGCTTCCAAAGGACATCAGACATTTTCCACATGTAAAATGCAACATTCTGACCCAGAGAGACAAGACTGAAAAATAACGACAGAAAGCATGGAAAAGGGATACGGTTGTGCAGAGTTCATTTCTGATTTTCTACGCACAGTTCTTTTGTAGGTTTTCTACCAAAAAATCCTCCTCCCTTATTGTTCTGAGCTCAGCAATCCTGAGCTTTGACTTCAGGCTGTCCTGCTCCTCTATCCCCCCTGCGCCTTTTTTATCTTTGTAAAGCAACCCCCCTCCTCCCTCAATCAGGACACTTCTAACAGGACTGTAAATGTCTCACATGTAAAGTGGGAGGTGATGAAGAGAAAGGAGGTCCCAAAAAACGTGAAGCAGATTCCCAGAGCTCCCTTGGTTTTGATCTGAGATACAATTCGAGTTGTCACTGTGGCATACTCCACTTCTGGAAGGAGAAAAAGAAGCTGCTTTTACTGAAAGGCCTCTAGAGGCAGCGAGCAGGAGGGACAGCGCTGGGGAAAAGGACAAGACAGCCGATGGCAGCAGTCCTTTCACCTCCCCACTCTGCAGCTCTTCCTGGACCACACACCTGAGCAGAACCAGATCAGGTCTCTCCGAATGAAGACCGACATGTACAACACCCCATGTGCAGCAGAGTGGAGCATGACGTAGTGGGGGCCTAGTGTCTCCTGCAGGCGGATCTCCCACTCTCTTCTGCAGGAAAGAACAACAGCTGGATCACAAGGACAGCACAAGAGACAACAACGAGGAAAGGAAATCAGCACTGTGAAAACAGAGACATCCCTCTGACAAAGAACAGCGAGTACACGTGAGCAGAACCTCCACTGTCACAGTGATGCTGCAGTGAAGGCTGGTCAGCCTGGCGTGTAATTCCACAAATATCATGCAAAAGGCTCTGCATGTTGGTGAGAGTATTACAACCACTGCACGGAGCAGCCTGCAAATCTGAGGAAAAGAGAGTCCCTCTGGGAAGACACCCTAAAAAAAGCAGAGTCTGACAAAAGGCTTCAACCTGCTCCTCTAGGGTTAATCTATCTCAGAAGTTTTGCAGCCATGTACCACTAATGAGCACATGGCTGCTAAGGCTACCAGCCAGCCCGTGAGCTAGCTCACTGCTGTCTCAGATCCATGGTCAGATGCCCACAGAAATTACCCAGGAGTTTTGCAGGTAGCTGCCCTGACAACAGGGCCAAGTTCTGTATTTACAGATTTTTGTGACGTTTTCCTCTAAAAAATAAATAGGTTTTATATTTATTTCCCCTGGTGCTCATGCAATGGAATTCAGAGTCTTATTAAATGAGTTGTTTCTTGAAAATGTTAAGAATATGATGGAAACTATTTCCAGACTAATCAAACCCGAAATATTTAGTTAACAATAAAAGAGGATGGTTCATTACATTGTTTTTGCTACCTGTCTGGACAGCCTTCTTGAACTCCAATGACATACATGTCCTGGGCATAGTCAGGATCTGTTGGTAATAAGAAGTCATCCAGATTCACTGGAAGTTCCTATTATTAAAAAAAAAACCAAAAAACCCCAGCAATATTAGTTATGCAAAGATTTACTAGAAAAGTACAAGAAAAGTCCAGGCTAAACTGCAAGTTCCACAGTATTTGCAGACAATTTAAGCTTCAAAAAACAGTTTGAGTGACAACACTAGAAGTTCCCCTTCCCAAAGGCGCATCACAACTGCTGTCGCTCCAGCAGCCATCACGACTCCGCAGTTCAGCCCTGTGTCCCAGTAACGTGATGTTTCTCACCTCCTGTGATGCTCACTTTTCACCAGGCTCACAGGCTACTTACTAGCACCCCAGGGGTTGCCTGTGTTCTTCCAAGCAGAGCTTCTCAGACACCTGGTGGAGTCAGTCCTGCGTTCCTAGGCTACGTGGCGATGTGGGCAGGAGGCTGTGTTTTTCATCAGAGACGTTCTTGTCATAAGCACTAAATTGTCAGTCATCTTCACGCGACCCTGACTGCCACAAAACATAAAAGCTGCTGCCACAAAAAGCCAGAGTGGCACCAGCGAGCTCAGTTGTCACACCTAATACCTGAGGAACCCTGTTATCCTGACTCTCTCGCTAAGATGAACCTGCATGAGAGGGCCTTGGAATTCAGTAAAGACAAGGAACTCAGGTTGACGGGGAACTTAATCATCAACAGAAAAAAGCCACTGCAGTAAAGATGGGGCAACTTTACCACTGCCAAAAGACCTGTGGAGACTTACATGCACATACCTTCTGACCCTGCATGTTCCAGGTAGCCACAAAAATTCCAATGTTCCGATCAGGGAAATACCTGCTAAGTTCTTCTGCTCCCAGTAAGGCACCAGTCGCCAGAAGGCTGCCTTCCAAATAGCTTCTGTGAACAGAAGACCCATAAAAAAGCATCTAAGGAAACAGCATGACAGTTGGAATGATGATTTGTTAGTGGTTGAATCTTGAGTTAATCAAGACCATGCCTTTAGCTCGAGAAAATGGCATTTAGTATTTATATATCGTTCTGCTTGCCTAAAGTTCCTCATCGAGTTCCAACCCTTATAGAGAGCTCATGGATTATGTGCAAGAAAACAAAATATTGTCACAAACTGGCCTTTTTAAAGGCAGGACACAAGCATGATGGTGAGACTGATGCTGCACAGGTTCTGTGCTGAGAAGAATGAAGCCATCCAAGGTCTTCAATCCCCCTAGTACTTACCACAGACACAAAATGAAGGGATTGGTTTGATATTTGAGTATGTTGAAGCAGCTCAGTTTACTTAAAACATGAAAATAGCTCCACCATTCCCAGTGTTCTGGCACCAAGTTGCTCCTAATCAAGGACTCAAACTCACATTCATCAAATTAGCTTTCAAGTAACTGATTTATTGAGTCTGAGGTCTAAAAGAACATCACGTTAAGAAAGGATAGACCTGCCCCACACTGCGTGCCGCTCCAAAGAACACACCGCTTACAAAATCAAGGGGTATTGCCAACAGGCCTGCAAGTTGAACGAGCGTTTTTAATCTTGCTTGAGATCCGCAAACGACGACAGCACAACGTCAGGGAACGCTGCGCAACCCACTGGTCTACCAGCTGCCCACCTGACTCCAGCAGCTTTGCAGAGGGAGGTGAAAGAAAACCCATCATGGCAAACAAGTAACAGTCCATCTTTGGGGCTTTTTTACCAGCTAGTACCACCTCAACTTATCTCTTGGCATTATTCTCCCCTGTACCACCGACTCCCACTCTTTGGATCAATGATCAGTGATCCCTCAAGGTCTTGCAGGCTGTTACGGATCCGTAACATACAACCTTTAGCTCCATACTCGGTGTCCTTTACCTTTTAACACATTTCCTGACCTGCAGTATCATCAGTAATACTCGGAGTGTTTGTGCTGTGTGCTGGGAGGTCTTTAGAAACGGGAGGTCAGCAGCCAACACACGAGGATTCGACACACTTACAAGCAGATTAATACACCTCCATCAGTTCCCTCCAATCAACAATCGAAACTTCTCTAAGAAACAAAGCAAACGAGCAACCAGAGCAAGAGGTCAGGGCCACACTGGGAGGAACTGGTGAGATCTGAGTGGAATCATGCTCTCCCTCAAGAGATTCCTGGAAAAGCCGGGGCAGAGGAGCTCCTGTGAGACACTGAAGCAGTTCACAGTACACGATTTGATCCTGCCAGAAGCCAAACAAGCTCAACATCTGCAGAGGAACCTCAGCACCTTACAAGATTGTGACAGTACTGCAAGTACTGCATGATAGTTTCAAGCTGAAATATTTGGGTTTTCTTCCTGCCATTTAACATTTCAGCTCAAGCCCAATGTATTTTTAGATTCAAATAGAAAAAAAAAAAAAATTCCCAACTGCTAGCGTGCACAGCTCCTGTTTCTTAATTCTCAAAATAGATTATTTAAATATAACAAGCAAGCTGACAGTGGATCAAACTTACATTTACGAAAAACAACACGCAGCTGAAAGGATCAAATATGGAGTGTTTGTACTAATCCCACCATCTCCAACCTGTTTCCAGTCTCCACAGCAGGCTGAACACCACTTTTGCATTTCACCTTGCAGGGAACCCAAAGTTCCCTGCCTCTGCCAAGCAGGACGCTGCTCACACCCCCCAAACTTTGCCACGAGAAGCCGGGGGACATACCTGCTTCGAACATCCTTGGAGCGGATGGGAGCAAGCAGGCTGAAGGTAGATTTCATGGAATCTGTGGAACAATTCTCATAGACCATCCCGTTGCCGTGCAGCCTGGTATCGCTCAAGCTGCTGCTGACCCTCCCAAACTTGTGCCAGGAATAATGCCGGTAATCCATGCAATCTGAGTCAATCCTATTAGCCGTCCTCAGCGTGTGAGAGGCCACGTTGAGCTCCAGGGGTGGCAGAGGTCGAGACGGCATTATTTGGGACAGCCGGGGTTTGCCACCGGCAAACGCCTTCCCGCGCAGAAGCCCACCAAAGGCACTGGAGATCTCGGAGGCTCGTTTCCCCAGGTCCGAGGTGCCTCCTCTGCTCTTCCCCACGGGACTGGCTTCCAAGGCGTCTGGTGAGCTGTTCAAGGAATTCTGCTGGCAGCACTGATGGCAGGGGCTTGCTCTACCCCTGATGGGAGGGCTGAGGGATGCTTCCTGCAGAGAACCGTTTGAGGAACTTGTTTCGTTGGGATCAGTCAGGCTTTCTTGACTTGTTCTAAACCGCCTCCACCTCCTCCAGCTTTTCTCATCCAGAGATGCAGCACGCTCCAGCCGGGGTTTCCGAGGAGGCCTTGGAGTGATTGACTTAATCTTCATGTTAGCTTTGAGTTCCTCTGGCAGAAGCTTTAAGGTTTCATCTAAAGAGGTGCCTACACTTCGAGGATCTTCAAAGGTAAGCACCTCGTTGCCAACAGCCTCCTTCCTTGCTGCTTTGCCAGCTTTTTTAGCCTGCAGGTCCTGTACTGCTCCACCCTCCATGCTCTGAGTAACACATGCCCCTGAGTGCTGTGGAAATCCATTTGGAGTGCTCATTCTCCTCCAGATACCACCTATGGACACTGCTCCATAGGAAAAGTTCCTCACAGTGCAGTTTCCTTCCCGTGCTTACCCTGTAGGCTCATAGCCGAGCCAGAAAGACATGGAAATTGAAGACAGCTCAGTCTTTAGTTGAGAATGAAGGGCAGGAGTATGTGTAGGCAGACGCATTGTCTGCAAAATCTCCAGAGATGGGACACCTAGATTTCCCCAAGAGAAACACGGAAGAATTAAAAGTTATTGAGCTGCAAACTCTGCTCCTTAACCAAAAAGCAAGCTCCTTGCAGGACCTTCCCCTAGGACAATCCAAACCTTAACGTGACCTTGCTAGAAAACCAATGTTATTTTCTCTTTTTTCCGAGAGCAGAGCAGCGAACGGAGCTCCTGCCTGCTGCAGGCATCACAGCTGCACACAGACTTCCTTAAGAAAAGGTTGTGCACGCTGTTAGCGCGGGAGGAAATCCAAACTGCACATAAATCCCTGCTTGTGACAGCAGGTCACCAGCACAACCAGCCTCCAGGCTGCCGGCAGCACTCGGTGCCAGAGGCCGGGAAATTTCCAGGGATCTCCGCTTCCCACATCTAGGACAATGTCTGCGGAGCAGCAGTTTTAGGGACATGGGATGGGGGTTCGAGGGAAACTCCTGCCCCAGGGGACGCAGCTCGTTGTGTGGCAGTCACCGCGGCCCCAGCCTCCCGTCCGCAGCGCTACGCCGGGAACGCGAAACCCCGCGCCGGCCACCGGAGCGCCGTTCGCGTGCCCGGGGGAGCCGCCCGCCCGCTGGGCAGGGGCAGCGGCTCCGCCGGCGCCTCGGCCGCGGCGGGGGGGGCGGACGGGACCCGCCGCGACCCCACAGACACCCCCAGGGGCCGCCCCCCACGGACCTCACCGCTGGGACCGCCGCCTCCCGGCCCGCGGGGCCCGCTGCCGCCCGGCTCCGCTGCGCGCTGGCCGCGGCGCTCCTCCGCCTGCCGCCGCGGGCGGGATGCGGCCCGGGCCCCGCCGGCTCTGCCCGGGCGCGGCCGCAGCCGCCCTTCCCCGCCCCGGCCCGGCGGTGGAGGCCGCCCGGCCCCGGCCCCGGCCCCGCTCCGCGGCCCGCCCGTAGCAACGGCGGCGACGCTGCGCGCGCCCCGCCCCGCCCCGCCGGCAGGCGGCAGCGGCCCCTGGCGGCCGGAGGAGCGCACGGCCAGCCGCGGGGGGGGGGAGAATAGCGGGAAAAAGATGATAGGCAAAAAGAAAAGAGAAAGGGAAAGGGGAAAAGAGAAAGGGAAAGGGGAAAAGAGAAAGGGAAAGGGGAAAAGAGAAAGGGAAAGGGGAAAAGAGAAAGGGAAAGGGGAAAAGAGAAAGGGAAAGGGGAAAAGAGAAAGGGAAAGGGGAAAAGAGAAAGGGAAAGGGGAAAAGAGAAAGGGAAAGGGGAAAAGAGAAAGGGAAAGGGGAAAAGAGAAAGGGAAAGGGGAAAAGAGAAAGGGAAAGGGGAAAAGAGAAAGGGAAAGGGGAAAAGAGAAAGGGAAAGGGGAAAAGAGAAAGGGAAAGGGGAAAAGAGAAAGGGAAAGGGGAAAAGAGAAAGGGAAAGGGGAAAAGAGAAAGGGAAAGGGGAAAAGAGAAAGGGAAAGGGGAAAAGAGAAAGGGAAAGGGGAAAAGAGGACAGAAAAAAGACAAAAGATAAAAAAGAGAAACAAGAAAAAGGACAGAAACAAGAAAAAAGACAGATGCAAGAGGCAAGTGGAAAGCGGAAAGCAGAAAGACAAGACTACAAAAAAAGATACAAAAAAGATACAAAAAAGATACAAAAAAGATACAAAAAAGATACAAAAAAGATACAAAAAAGATACAAAAAAGATACAAAAAAGATACAAAAAAGATACAAAAAAGATACAAAAAAGATACAAAAAAGATACAAAAAAGATACAAAAAAGATACAAAAAAGATACAAAAAAGATACAAAAAAGATACAAAAAAGATACAAAAAAGATACAAAAAAGATACAAAAAAGATACAAAAAAGATACAAAAAAGATACAAAAAAGATACAAAAAAGATACAAAAAAGATACAAAAAAGATACAAAAAAGATACAAAAAAGATACAAAAAAGATACAAAAAAGATACAAAAAAGATACAAAAAAAGATACAAAAAAAGATACAAAAAAGATACAAAAAAAGATACAAAAAAGATACAAAAAAGATACAAAAAAGATACAAAAGAATGGATAAATAAATGGATAAATAAATGGATAAATAAATGGATAAATAAATGGATAAATAAATGGAGTAAACCCACAACTATCACGATCCGTCCTACATTAGAGGCATATAAATAACCAGTTTAAAGCAAAGCATTGTACAGTTCAAAAAAATTAACAAAAGCAACTTTTAAACCTACAGCTTCAAATTCGCACATTTCCACAGAGCCCCGTGCACAACGGAGGCTGAAGCTCGTCCCATTCCAGCACTCCCAGCTCCCTTCTTTGAGCGGATTGCTTCCAAAGGTACAGGAGAGGTTCCTCTGCCCACTCGCTCCAGCAATAACCACAAGAAGAAGTAAAATATGAAAGTGCTCCAGAGCGCAAAATATTTTATTTGAGAATTTACAGTGTCAAATCTTACACTTAGGAAAGACAGCTGCTCCCAGCTCCGAGGAAGCCTTCTTGGATCGAGTTGTCTGGCAGTCTCTACGGAAAGGAGGAACGACCAGCAGCCTGGCGGAAGGCGAGGAACGCCACGCGGCCGACTGGGTTTCCATTATAGAAAAGTAAATAATTTAACGCCGACTGTGCTGACCACGTCTGGAATCGAGTACGGACCATTATGCAAAGGTTTCTCATCCCCCCGAGCAGCGTTTTACTCCAGCTACACACAAACCTTCCAGGACACACGTAAGGCTATTGAGATCTCAGAAAAGTGGCGTTATTCAGGAAAAGAAAAAAAAAAACAAAAACCAAAACCAAAAAAACAATCGGGCCCAACACTGGCAATTTCACATTCACGTTATTTCTACTCACGGGCAGAAATTCCAGTAAAATCAAACAGTCTGGTAGCAAGTTCTAAAGAAAACATGGCCTAAGGATTTAATAAATATTTAAAGTTTATTTCTCTTTGCAGATAATTCAGATTCTTCAGAGAATATGAATGTTGCGTATCACCATTTTCAAGATTTCCTAGATTAAACCTAAAGATTTGCGAGTCCAGCGGTAGAGGTCTAATCCATCTACTTTTAGTAGGTTTGAAATCCAGCTGCTAGCTGTTTGAGACCTTGGTTATTTTAACGAGGGAAATTCAAGAACAGAGTATTACGCTGATTCTGGCACTCAACAGGAAAAAACTTGGACAACTTTCAAGCTGTTACCACCTTAATTGTGCAGTGCCAGCAGTGAGAGAGAAAGCAAGTCACCATATTGCACTTAATTTAACACTCACCCATCAGAGTACGGCATTGCTATTATACAGAGAGCTCCTGTCGGACTATACAATTTGCTTTACAAGTAGTCTACATCACAAACTACATACATACTAGGCAAGATCCAAATCAGATTAGTATTAGATTACAGTCACAGTTTTCATTCAATACGGGTCAATTTATTTGGATGAGCTGTGGCCCCCTCCCCCCTTTGGAAAACAAACCAGCAAGAGGCATTTCCCAGGTGAACATCCCCCGTTTCGGACAAACCGAGTCCTGTTTGATGAGCATCACAATCCCGCATGGTCCTCTTAAGGCCACAGAGTGTTACGTTACAAGGTGGACGTGTTCCGCCCCCGCTGGGAGGGGAGCATCCTTCAGAAATTAAGGAATCCCTGAAACTGTCTTCCAAGGTCACACTAGTAGGTTTAAAATAAACTTCTGGAATAAATTGCCTATGCAATTTACAAATAGTTTTTGTAACAGACAGCAACTATTTCCTCCCTCGTGTCTATTCTTTATCACAGCGAAGCTATTTCTAGCCAGGTTTTTTAAAAGGAAGAGTTACATATAGTTCATGTTTGGTAATGATTGACGTAGATGAGGTGCAAGTAGGGAGACCCATGAAAAATACCACCCATCAGTAAATTTCTGTCATGCCAACTGCAGCTAGTACTGATACCACGTGCCCTAGGACTGAAGAGTTCTTTGTATACTCAGAACACAGGTGAGAATTCCAAGTACAAAGCCATTGTATTCTACTTCAATGTTGGATACTTCCTCTGTCCAATTCTTCCCAGTCTGGAACTTCCAGTGACTGCGGGAGACTGAAAAAAGGAGAACAGGAACGAAAAATGTTCTGTAAGAGTGTCATACTATAGACAAAACACAAAAAGCTGGCAATAAACTTTTGAACACAAACCTGTCAGCAGCTGCTAGATTGGTCTATGTGCACATTTAACACACTATATGCAATACTCCAGATTAAGCCAGTAAAACATAGAATCATAGAATGGTTTGGGTTGGAAGGGACCTCAAAGTTCACCCGGTTCCAACCCCCTGCCATGGGCAGGGACACCTTCCACTACACCAGGTTGCCCAAAGCCTCATCCAACCTGGCCTTGAACACTTCCAGGGACGGGGCATCTACAACTTCTCTGGGCAACCCGTGCCAGTGCCTCACCACCCTTTGAATGAAAAATTTCTTCCTTAGATCTAACCGAAATCTCCCCTCTTCCAGTTTAAAGCCATTGCCCCTTGTCCTGTCACTACACTCCCTTGGAAAAGGTCCCTCTCATGGGTTTGTTCAATAGTTTTGTTCCGAGTAAAAACAAGGCCTTCACTCACTTGTGCAAATTGAGAAGGGTTGTAGAAGGGTACTGCTCCTGCTGAAGGTCCCCCCGGAGGTGGTACACTGGCAGGCTAGAAAGTAGATAGTACTGAAGTTATGGAGCCGCAGAGCTCCGCTGCCTCCCACGTGTGCCACACCGAGCAAATACCCACAGTAACAACGCCAACAACTCGGGCAGCGCAGCAGATTGCAACGACTGCAAAAAGGGCTGGCACGCTTTGCATCCAGATCTTTGAGATCACTTGCTCAACGTAAGAACTGGCCAAACAACGTCACATGCATCAACTCCGAACAGCTCTGAAAACCCACAGCATGCAAAACCGAAACAAGACACCGGCGTGACTGCACTGCATTAGTACCTTCTGCTTTTGTTAGTAGACCTGAGGGCTTGCCCCAAAATAAACGTTCTATGTCAAGTTTTGCTTTACTGAGAAATATCAGAAAAGGTTTGTGTCACCCCTTTATGGTGACCTCACAGTGCTGGAACTTAAAGCAGAGATGAAGCATTCCTTTAATTCCTACAGGGGCTTTTGCAGATGAAACAGGCAACGGTAGGATTACCGATTTGAGAGTGGCAGCAGCAGAACGACAAGGTTTTGTTTGCAAGAGTCTTTTTATGAGTTTTTTGGGGTTTAAGGTTTTTTTTGTTGTTGTTTTTTAAAATCAGCTGACTTCTTTGGTATCCCAGGAAAGAACTGATCAAAATTATTGAGTGAATCTCTCAGGAACATGAACGTAAACAAAAAGCATGCCTGGATTACATGCATTCTCATAAATACAAACAACTCTGAAGACCCTGTTTGAGTGTTAAAAGGAACACTACATCATTAGTCACTTTTAATGTTACTTCTGTGAAATGAAAAGACGTGAAAATGGCTAAAAGTAGCATTAGTAAGTATTTGAGCAAATGCAAAATAAAGAGGGGAAAAGTAAATAAGCTAACATAAATGAGAATGGCCAGCCACATGTACCTGATTAAAATGCTGGCTTACTTCACGTGATAATGAACTCATTGAACTAGAGCGCGAAAGCTACAAAACAGCAAGAACACACAAATACAAAAAAACACAAATAAAAAAGTCGTCATGCATGTCACTGCCCCAAGCTTTCAGTTGTTTTATTTAATTTTAAAAGTCTCACTGCCAAAGGTTAAACCAACTTCAAGTTAAAAAAAAAAAACAACGTAAAGCCAGAAGTTAGTTTAAATCAAAAGGACTTCTTAAAGCACAAAATTATGTAGATATAGAAAACATTTAGTAGGAACAAAGGTAATGTTACTCTGCCTGGCACACAGCCATCTATTCTCCTTGTTGTGTCTCACACTTCATATTAGTGAAATTACATGCATGCACGGAGGCAAGAAGAGGTCCTCAAACTGCTATTGACATTTTACTCTGAAAAAGGCTTGCAGAAGTCTACTTGTACAGAAAAAGGAGATACCAGCACGTAACGTAAGACACGGAGGCTGAACTGATTGTAGGGACTTACAGGCCTTTTCTGCACGGTTTTGGAGGCAGTCATGATTCCATCTTGGCTAGTCATCAGCAACTGAATCAGTTACTTGTTGTTTTAGATGGCCCACGTTAAGTCCACAACAAATTAATGGTTAAAATATGCTGCGAAAGTAATTAGTTAACTACTGCGAATCAAGCCTTACCTCGCCTGACTGGGAGCCATCAGGGTTAGAAACAGGAAGTCCAGATCCAGGAGGAAGGACTGCAGGGTTTAAGTACTAAAGAAAAACAATGCACTTTTGTTTATTTTCATTACTGTGATGCTATTTCACATTTCTGCTATATTGAAGCAAAACGTTACAATACATCAAGCCAGCTGAAACATGCAGTGCGTGGCTCTGCCTACACTCTTGGCACCTTTCCTGACACACACTGCACCCACAGAACCTCCAGCCCTACCAAATCTAACTTTTCATGGCCTTCCCACTTCCATTTCCACCTGCATTTCCCTTCTCCAGTTCTTTAACCAAAGTGTTAAACACAAATGTAATCCCTACAACAACATGCTTTGCACATAGCGCGGCTACGAAACGACTACTCAGAATCATTAGGGTTTTCTGATCAGAAGTATGAATTATAGACACAAGATGTTCTTTCTAACCCACCTCTGGCTCAACAGCTGCAGCAGGATCTGTGTTGGTTTGATTTGCAGCTGGTGTGTGCTCTGCTGCATCACTCCCTTCCATTGGCTGCGGCTCCCCGGGAACTACAAAGGAAATGGGATTCAGCCAAACACACCATACCAGAGTGTTTGATTTCACAGAAAGAGAAGCAGGGACCATCAGCAGAACGGAATTTCTACAGTACCAATCTTTTCCCAGGAAAAGGATAATTTAAAGAGGGCAGTGGCAATGTCTCTAGATGCCCCAGTCTTGTTACAAGCCTGCAAGCAGGAGATGCACACAGTTCATACGGATAACCTTTGTGCAAGACAGCATGGAGTGAAAGCAGGAAAAAAAAAAAAAACAACACAGATGGTAAGCAAGTGTGCAGGTTAAGACCTCTCCCTTTCTTTTGCCAAATAGGAATCCTGCAACTAGGAATAGGTGTCAGTATCTCAGTATGAGATACTGAGCAACACAGGAATACTGCACAGCTCAAATTTAGCCATTTGGATGGCCTAGCCACTCCGCAGCTGGGGCAGGGGGAGGGGAGGAAAGCAAAAAAAGAACCTCTTTGTTTGCAGCACGCTGAGTTGGGCTTTAAGTCACTTGTTTTACTGCAGTTCCCAGACTGATTCTGCTTCTAAAACACACTGAAGTAAGTGATACTGAACATTCTTAAATGTTCACTAAAGGCTACGTAATACACACACTGGCAAAAATTACTTAAATGACCATGACATGAATAACCATACGACCTCTTTACAATTTTATCCACTCATGACACACCTGAGTTTGGAACAAACACATTTGCAGGAATTGGCATTGGTGCCAAGGGGGCAAATAGGTCTGACGGTGCAGGAACAGCACCGCTTGACTTGGTTCCGCCTGGATTCAGGACATCAACATAACGGGCTCTGCTTCCAGCTAAAACAGAAAAAGTCCAGAAATAACAGAAGTAAGCCCTGTGTTAGTCACCCCCATGTCTATTTTGACCAGTCTGCTGGTCAAACCATCTTTCAGAATCAGAAAATAACGCTCCAGGGATACAGAGAGTAACACCCAAGTCACGATATAGGTGTGACAGCAAGCCCAGCACAGAAGCTAGGCACAAAGCCAGCACGAGCCCCAGCTCCATGATATCACTGAGCTGCCAACTGTTCCCAAACAACTCCAGAGAAGCCAAGACTTCTGCCTTCACATTTTATGCAAGGGAAAATCTGAAGTCTTCCATACTTCAGGCATCAATGTTGTCTGTTACCTGCTCTTCTGGAGAACATGTTGACAGGGGCACTAGGTGGGCCTCCAGGTCCAGGTGGAACAGTCTGAGGAACTTTCGGAAATCCTGTCGGAGGTGGTGGCGGAGGCTTACTCTGCAAGGATGAGAAGAAAATCCAACCACATCATTGACTGAGAGTTTTAAACCAAGTAACTGTCCAACTTCTCTTTTTCCTTACCTATTCCAGAGCACACAAAATTGAGTATACAGACATACATGTTTTAGTGCAGACCAATATTCCTCATCTTCCATCTGATAACTAATGTCAAGGCATTTCTACAACCCACCTACGCTCATTCCAAAAGGAAACATTTACAGCAGTGGTTCTTACCACTTGTTTGTGTTTTGAGACAGATCCTTGAATGACAAGGACGGACAGGATGTGTGATTTTCTTTGCTTTACAATACATCATATTTTCAAAACTATAGACTCTTCCTAACTTTTTTTCCCTATATTCTGTTTGCAGCAAGTCAATTAACAAGCAATTGCCTAGGTGATGTCAACCTCTAAGAAGACATACACCAAACTAAGTTTAGAGTAAATTCTCTTGTAAATTCAATCACAATTACCGGATCCACACTAGCAACTAAAGGTACAAATGGTTCCATAAGGATGTAGACTACGAGAACACGTAACCCGTTTATTAGTTTCAAAATATTGCATGTTTTAATCCAAATTCAGTAAAAGGCAGCTCTTAAGAGCCAATAACAGATTAAAGAAAATTGTGTGCCAGTACAGATTTCAGTTTTCCACTTGGAGAAATAATGAGTACTCAGATTTTTACCTCCTCTTCTGGTTCATCCAGATTAACCCAGCGTTGTTTCTGTTCATCCCAAACAATCTACAAGGAAATCACAGTCAAAGATTAGGAGTCCAAACACAGCTGCTAAACAAAACAAAAAAATCCTAACAATTTTTTTAAAAAGCCAGTCTTGGAATAAGAATAATCTTGAAAGTTTTACACCTATTTGTTTACTTCTCAAAACAATGTTCATCCGTCATCCAGGAAAACATTTTGAACACATTAAAACGTATAAACATTTTTGTGATTTATTTTGTTTATTTTTAGGGGCCTTACTGATTTGTTCTTGTCATCTGGAAGGTGAGCTTCATTCTTTCCTTTTCCCATCAGCCAGCGAAACCAGTTTGCACCAGTCTAAAAATAAATTCATCTATTCGGTTAATTATCTCAACACTGCCCTTACAGGCAGATTAAAAGAAAAATTCATTTTCTGTTAGAGACTTCAATTCTAAGCCCAGATTGCACCTCATAAATGGAAACAAAGAGTTTAGTCAGGACCTCTTAAATCAGTACCCTGGACTAGGAGCTACCACATGGACTAACAAATCTCCTCCAGCTATAGCTACTTTTCTTAGAAAGCTTACCTTTCTAGGTGCTGGCTCCTTCTTTATTTCTTTTTTAGTCTCTTTTCCTACAGGAACAGAGGGAGAAGGAGAAGGTTGTTTTGTTGCAGAGCTGGATCTCTCTCGTCCCACAGAATGAGCAGAGGACTCTGAAGTTGTTCGGGATCTTCGCCCATAGCCCTGTATTACAAACATACAAGAAAGTATAAAATTGTCACTGCTGGAGTGATGGATTACATTTAATCTTGCTAAACAAATTCCTTCTTTGAAAAGTTAGTAATAGGAAGAGATACAAAAAGCACATGAAAAATAAACATAAATAAGAAAGAATATTTAGTAAAAGAAACAGCCTGCTTGTGGCATACCATATGTGCTGAAGACTGAGATGCAGATCTGGATCTTCGTCCTGGTGCCTGGTTAGACATAAAGCCAGGACATACTTAATAGGCAAGCAGCTAAATATCTGACACAACATTCACTTTTATCAAAAATTCCCACATAATTCTAGATATTCAAGCTGGTTATTTGGGTACTCCTATCTCCTCTGACACGTAGGAGGTGCAGAAAAAGAGCTGAAGTCTGGCCAAGTAACTGCACTATCATGTAACTGGTCCATTAAACAGAGTTAAATCAGGGCACTGCTGTGCACGATAACCAGTCCACAAGAGAAAAAGATACAAAAATGCTGCACCAGGGAGTGGTTGATGCATGTTTCCCCCTCCAAAATCAGGTTGTTCCTCTAAGGTTAGCATAGCAAATCAAGCATAAAAAAAAAAAAAAATCATCAGTTTCTTCTACAAGTATGGTTAACTTCTAGTTAAAAAATCTCCCCATCCTCTATCAGTTACCAAATGCATCCCTATTAAAAACGTTCATATTAATGCTTTCAGACAATTTCAAACAGAAGACTAAGCTAACTTCCAAGCAGGTATCAACTTCAGTGATATTTAAACAGTGAAAATACTATGTATTTAAAAAAAGGGGTTTAGGATTTTGATAAACATCTTCCACGTTTCCAGTCATGACCACGTGGTAGTCAATACTATGCTTTTACAACTCAGTTGCAGAACTGTTGTCTAGGGCCTCACTTGCTGATGTATGCTCCAAGTTCTTCTAGCTACGAAGAATCATTCTGAGAGATGGGAAGGGCAGAAATTAAACTCTTCCCTCTTTTTTAAAACAAAATTCTTTTTAGAGAAGAAAATTATGGCTAAAATTTTTCTACTAGCTCTTCCCATTCACTGGAATAAATATCAAAGGACAGTGGGGAAGAAACTAAGCTCTAAGTCTAGTTGAAGAGCAAGACGGAGTTTCAAGACACCCTTTTGTTTGCAAAGATCTGCAAAGCAGCTGACACTTGCTGAAGAGATGTATGAAATAAAGATACCATGCTGGCCATTCTGCCATAGAAATCCTCCTCTCTCTGCTCAGGGAAAGAGTTTTGTGAAGGAGACTCCGGGGCAATTCTCTGCATTCCTTAAAAAACAAATCAGATTATGTTAGTGGGGGAGGAACACACCACCACCCCCCCACCCCCCCCCCAAAAAAAAGCCCCGAGACCCTGTAAACACTTCAAAGGCAAAAATTTTCACTAGTGATGAATTTTGTGCTAGAAAGAACCCGGTCTTTTAAAGAACATGCACTGCAGTTGCTGTGATTTTTTTTTTTTCCTCCTGCATTGGTATTATGTTTGTTCTAAACACAGGCCAGAGCAGGCTGAGGGATGCAAACACCAGTATGGGGCAGTTTAAGGTTTTCCACATTTCTAACACAGCTCTGCCAAACTTATATATGCCTTGTCTTCACATGTGTCAGGTTCTTCTGTCACAGAATTAAAACTTACAGGGTCTCAGAAGCTGATGTCCAGGACAGAAATCCCTGAGGATCCAATCACAGACCTTGCAAACAGTGATTCCATGATACAGAAAACTACCTGTTAGGGTCTAAATTGTAATCTGCTGAGCCTGACCTCGCTTTTAAACTAAGCCCAGTAAGCAGGATGAATACCATAACTTTCCACAATGTTTCTGTACGTCATGTTTTCAAGTTTCATTACCCAAGACTTGACTTAACTACTTTCTAAATATTGAGACATTTTGCATTTGCAAAGTACTTAATTCCCCTTTGGAATTAAAGGGGAAAGGAATTAAAAATTAAAAAAAAAATTAAAAGGAATTAAAGAAGGAAAGCTGTAGTAAACAGACCTGTTTCCAGGTTTGTCTGCTCTTCTGACCGTGGTTCAGTTTCTTGTGGTGGCCCTCCTGGTGGTAGTGCTGACCCTAAATACAGTGGTGAGGGTTCAGTTCCATACGGATTTGAAAATCCTGCAGGTGCAAAGCCAGGTCCTGGACCAACAGGCTGAGAAGCCACTGAATAGAAAGGGACACTCCGGACAGCTTCCTGGTCATCAGGAGGAATCAGAGCACCTGACCCATCAAGGACAGCCTGAGGTACTGCAGCACAAAAAAAAAAAGAGAGTTCTAAGAGAAATTCCAGTGTGTGAACCTTTTACCCTATGAATAAAATGATACAATATAGAAATCTTACTGTTTCTACCACCCTTTTAAGTGGTTTCTTATACCAGAAACCTGAAGCATTTATTTTCTCTCTGTCATGAAGAAGGATATGAAACACTAACCTGAAGGCATCAGCTGCACACTTTGCATCTGTTGAGCCATATTGGGTAATAAGGATGCTAATAATGCATTTTCAGCACCTGGACCCATGTCACGGCCAACTCCTGCTCCATCACATTGACTAGCATGGTCTAATTCAGAGCTTGGTGTACTACATGCATATGGTGGTGGGGTGGATCTGTCTGTGTTATAAGCTATTGCACCCTCCTGCACAAAAAAGCAAGATCTTATTAACTGTACCAGACATTAAGTTCATAACCAAGGGAAAATATAGCAAAGAAAATCTTAAGAGTGAAAATAGCACACAGGATTTTTTAGTGTTCTGTCAAAAAACGAGTTGTCAGCCGTTTTCAGGCCAAGTTCAACCAAAACATTTAAAGCCTTTTTTTGTTTGTGGTTGTTTAGGTTGTGTTGTTTTGTTTGTTTTGCGTTTTTTTTTGTTGTCTGTTGTTTTTAATGAAACCTTAGTTAATTAGTTCAAGGTTCAATTTTCTCTTTAAAGAAATGGTAATTATTTCCACTCTGTTACAATCTAGCTACACTAATTCACACAATTATTTTTTTCTGGCAAGCATATCCTCTGCTTACAGTAAGAGGTATTGCAACCTAATAAGCCTTGCAATTGTCCTTGCATTATAGCCTGTCTCATATAATTTACAACACCCTCTGACTATTCTGTATTGAATCTCAGGGCACTAAAGTGTGGTAAATTCACTTGGTTTAAATCATACCACTTGCACTTTATGCCATGAATATATCATAAGGACACTTCACATGTTTCTGTAATTAAGAGTATTAACAAAACCATTTAAAAACTGGATTTACACTAATCCTTAAAAGAGAAACCTTCATGTTGAAAAGCACATTCTGTACCTTGATCTGTCCATCCACATGTCGAAGCCTTACTAACCATGAAGGTTCAATAAAAGATTCCTGTTCTGGTTTTTCTTTTATCTGTGGGTCGAACAGGCGTAGTTGTGATGACATCTAAAGAAATAAATCATTGTCAAGTTTAACTTAACCAGCCAACAAAAGGCACCTTGAGCCACAGCTTACCACCTAACAATATGAAGCCACAAATACTTAATTCTTCCTTGCATTACCTGGATTAGCTGGCCAATAAGTACAGGTGAATAATAATGTGGATCTTTAAGGACAGTTCTGGAAATCACTTCACAGTAATGGAAAGCCTGAGCAGCAAGTCCCATTTCAGCCAGTCGGCAAGCATAGATGAATTTGAAAACCTATAGAATGCAAGCAGGTGAAATAAATCAAGTGATCAGAACATTCTTAGAAGTATCAAATGAAAGGCACTCTGTCATTTCAACTGAAAGCTCAGATATCCCATTACCACATCTATACTAGGCAGGAACAAAAAAAAAAAAAGAGGGAAAAAGTATTCAATTCTCCTCTTCCACTCAATGTATCCAATGGAAGTTATCTATTTGTCTACAGCTAGTGCCAACACATTCTACTGGATTTTTCTTTTAGAATATAGTTAAGGTAACAACAAAATTTAAAATTCAGAAGTTCAGAATGCACAGATGAAAAAACGCAAAAAGAAGGTTTAAGTGACAACAAGAAAAAAGCTATCTTGCACAATGTTATCCATGAATATTTCATTTTACAATGGATAAAATATTTGCTGTGCTGAATATTGCATATGAGAGATTAAAACCTCACATAAAACCTGCCAAAATGAGAAAAAAAAGAAACAGCTCTTCACCTGGAAATTGGGCAAGCAGCCAGGCTGAGATCCGAGTGACTGTGCATATTCATAGGCTTCTGTCCTTTGAATGGCTTCATTGGTGGCAAACTTAAAAAACGGCAAGCTATTCGGGAATGGGAGAGGAAAAATATTATTTAACATTAGGATTATATATGCTGACAAAAAAGACTATCAGAAAGCATCAGTAACTTCTCCTCAAACAAGACAGAGCATCAAATAGTTATCTCAAAACCAGCTGTGGCTAGTGATGATTAGGGGAGCAGTGCAACTCAGTCTCTCAAGATATTAAGCGTGGCCAGCAGGTCGAGGGAGGTGATTCTCCCCCTCTACTCTGCCCTCGTGAGACCTCACTTGGAGTATTGCGTCCAGTTCTGGAGTCCCCAACATAAGAAGGACATGGACCAGTTGGAGAGGGTCCAGAGGAGGGCCACGAAGATGATAAGAGGGCTGGAGCACCTTTCCTATGAGGACAGGCTGAAAGAGTTGGGGCTGTTCAGCCTGGAGAAGAGGAGGCTCCGGGGTGACCTTATAGCGGTCTTCCAGTACCTCAAGGGGGCCTACAGGAAAGATGGGGAGAGGCTGTTCAGGAGGGCCAGTTATGATAGGACAAGGGGTAATGGTTTTAAAATAGAGGGAGGTAGGTTCAGGTTGGATATTAGGAAAAAATTTTTTACTATGAGAGTGGTAGAACACTGGAACAGGTTGCCCAGAGAGGTGGTGGATGCTCCATCCCTGGAGACGTTCAAGGCCAGGTTGGACAAGGCCCTGAGCAACCTGATCTAGTTGGAGATATCCCTGTTCCTTGCAGGGGGGTTGGACTAGATGACCTTTGAAGGTTCCTTCCAGCCCTAACCATTCTATGATTCTATGATTCTATGATTTAATTTTTGCATCTAAAGTTGTGTTTTTTTAAAAAAAAAAAAAGTCAAGCCAAACCTATGATTTGATCCAATTAGGACAAGCTTTGTTGTCTTCCTTGTGTAAACTCCAAAACCAACTTGGGCCATAAGATAACAAAAATGAGCAGCATCCAGCAGGCCTTTCGAAGCTGTAGAGAAGCAAGTGACAGAACTCAGGATATTTCCTCTTGGTGGCACATTGTAATTTATGCCTCGTATTGTTTTGGTTTTGTATTCAAATACCTTCACAACAGAGATACACTCATATAAAACTGTTCCACTTTATGTTTTACACAGCAATTGCTCGTTTTCAAAAAAATAAGACGAGTAAGTAAAGTTTTCAGAAAGCTTTTCCTTCAGTCATCACCCTGTTCATTCCCCAAGTGTTACCAAGAGTGTCTCCCATGGTAGCAATTGTCCTGGATTCCAAGTCCACATTATTGGTCAAGTTGGATAACACCATTGCTAGATGAGGCCTCCAGTCTCCCCATTTCTCATCTCCACAGCACTAAAATGAGAAGAATTATTTAGTCAAATCAGTGACTGGAGCTCTGCATAGGTAAGCATTTCAACCTAAAAAGGACTAAAACAACTTATTTGACAATTCTAGGAAAAGCACACGGGAAAATTACTGTTGTGAACGACACTACTCACTGCAGAACCTCTGTAGTCTCAGCTGCAGCTCAGACTTGAATCTTACCGTGGATGCAGCTGGCATCCTTCCAGACATGAGCTGGTAAACAGTCTGCAGAGGGTCATTAATTGGGAGACTGTTGGCAAATCTACAGAGACATTACACAGAAAAACAAAACAGAAACATGGGGTAAGCAGCTAAAATGTACTTGAACACTCAGTGGCAGTTAAGTTAGCTTATTTTAAGAGAAGGGAGCGCTGTTTGAAACTACTACACTATATAAGCAATCTCCCAGTGGATAAAGTTAAAAAAGCAAAACAATACTAGTTAACTGGATCTGCCACTCTGACATAGGTCAGTCCAAGCTAGGAAAAACCTCAGGATTCTCCCCATGCCAGCTGACTAGACTTAGTATATGATTTTGCAAGCTCAGGAAGTCAAGAGAAAAGTTCTTCTGTCTACAAACAAAGCATCTGCTTCTTTCAGGCAAGGAGAATGAAGGACACGACGGAGTTACTCGGCTTTAACAAAAGTTGACAGTTGGGTTTTTGCAGTTTTTTCAAAGCCTGACTAACAGCACCTGTCCAGCAAGCCCACAGGTGACACTGCTCAAATACCCCTTAAATGGAACAAGTGGCATACAATAACATCTCGGGTTTAAGTTTATGGCCAGAAGGCCCCAAAATAAAAAAAAAGTAACAATGACAACTGAATATACACGTAAAATTAAAGCATAATTCCTGCATGAGCTTCTAACGATAACTCAGGATTTTGACATTAGGATTTCTGAGCACGAAGTCATTAGCAGAAGAGGCAGTCATATGGCAGTGATCAACAAGCAAAACAGTACCTGGTCATAACTCTCGCATGTGTTCTGCTGTCCATTTTGCTGGCAAGTAGCAGAGCATGACCCCATAAACCATGCTTCATGGCAGACTCCAAAGCATCCTAATTAATACAGAAATTAGTTTCCCAAGAATAGCTTAACATACTACTCAGATAAACAATGATTGTTTTACTATAGTACTTTGTGACTGAATAAAAAAATGCTTGTTTAGATCAAATGATAACACATTACTATAATTTTGTTTCATATTATAAACTATAAGGCATAACATTTTTTCATATCAGTGTAGTGCAGTGCCATGAAATATTATATGTGCTGCAAGCTGCAAAAATGATTTCAACTGATGCCTAGAGCTTTAAGACTTGTGAAAAATAAGTATACAAAGAGAGACACGTGCAGTGTTTGGAACAACAGTATAAGCATTCACCTTCTTGCGGCCATAAAGCAGCAACTCTCTGAATCTCTCAATCTCTTTCTCAAGACTGTCAATTGTGGTTATAAGACTGTCAGTGAGAAATGAGAGCTGGGCTTCACCAGATTCCTCTTCCACTTGCTCCAAAGCCTCATTAGTGAAATCAATCAAATTTGCCTCATTAGGGGACTTCCCAGGAAGCCACACTGTTTTATGATCTCGGAGCAAAAGTTCAGCCAGGTCTGTTCCCACGACAGTCTGTATATGTAGAGAAAAAACAAAAATAAAAAATTTGTTATTTCAATATTGCCTTCATTTTATTTGTCACTTCAACAAAAACGTGTGATCAGCACCTCTGAGCACAACTCACCAGTCCACCTGTTCATCAACTTGTGAACTATTCCAAGGTAAGTCACTATAAGCGTGTTACTGTCTAACATAAATACCATTTTGTGTATAAAATATTTCAGGATAGAAAAAAATTCAAGCAGTGAGACATACCCCATTCTGCCTGCACAACAGCACGATAAAGTCCCAAAGCAGACTTGCAGATTCTTTGTCAATTAAATTTTCGTTCTTCAAGCACTGCGTGGCTTTATTTTGTGCAAAATTAATAACATCTACTTTATGGGTGTCATCCCTGAAAAAAATAAAAGCAACAAAGAAGGAAAAAAGTTTTTAATGGAACAAATGTAAACATTCAGGTTATTATTGTGATTAGTATGAGGAACAAATTTAAGGCTCATGTATTATTTAAGCAGGTGAAAAGCCACAAATATTTTAAGTCAGTTTAAATCTTGTAATTTGCAGACCATTAAAAGTTTGATGAAGAAATGAACTCTGAATACACAAAGGTTATTTCTGAAACGTGTAAGAACATACTTAGCAAGAGGACCAGGAAATGCTCTCATCTCTTCTTGCTCTGGAGAATGTTGTAACATAGTCTAAAACACAAATACAAACCATAAGAAATTCTCATAACTATGAATTTTGCTTTTTAACAATAAAACCTCCGGATCTGAAGAAAATACATGGTGTAATCAAGTCTATTGCTCCTAAACAAAGCACATATTGTGATGTTCAACCTGCACAAAGATAATAAATTATGAAGTCTACTTTACGTGTAGCAAAACATAATCATCTTCCTCACATCTCCTTAATCATAGAACAGAATCATGGAATCGTTTAGGTTGGAAAAGACCTTCAAGATCATCAAGTCCAACTGAAAACACTGCCAAGTCCAATAATTTTCCTGATGCTGTTCCAGTACTTGTGCAGAATTCCGCTCCCTCCTAGTGATATTTTACCAATGAATTCTCCCTTCATCACGTAAGCCCGTCCTTCCGTATATTTTACATAACTTGAGCATTCCATTTCTTTGCAGCAGCGCAAGAAGAATGAAAATACACCCATCATAGTTAATCCCCAGTCTATCCAGATGACAAACAGTCCTTAGCCCTGCACAGAACGTATGAGAACAATGTTGTCTCTATGAACAGCAACAGATTACAAACAAACCAAGCCCAGCCCCTCTGGGATGTAAGGATTTCACCTGAACAAATTTCTAAGGAGCTGGATGATCTGATCATGACTACATCATCTCTCAGAGGAAAAGAATTTTTAAAGCTACTGTTGTATTTACAATTACAGCCCAAACAGATAAACAGAAAGATGTGTTGACATATAAAAAAAGTCAGGACACTACAGATCCAAGTTCCATACTCCCCTTCCAAAAGAAAGACCTGTATTCCACTACCTCCCTTTTTTCTTTTAAGCATTACCTCCATACTGTGTATTTCAACCAGAGCTGGCTGTCCTTCTGAAGGCAGGTTTGGCAGCACTTTTATTAAGAAGCCTCCAGGAGCAAACCTAGCACAGATATGAGGCACTGAAAATTTCTCAGGCGTTGAGGGCCTTAAAGGTGCTGAAACGGGAAGAAAAGACAAAATAAGTAACTTGGTGATGTATTTATCCAATTCAGTAATCCCGCAGTACTAGTGGAAAAAACCCTGCCATTCAATTTGGCTAAACTTTATGAGCAACAATTAATCAATTCCATTATAGTCCCAAATATCTTAAGATTTGCAACAGCAAGAACAAAACTAGACTACAGAACTTTAAAATTCACTTTTTTTTTTTTCCCATGCAGGGGCTCTGACTGTTAGTATCAGACACATTGTTGTCACCTCTGTACAAATATACGATGCATCTTCAAAGACCTAATGATATACTCCAACATATCCAAGCTTTTCCAGAGAAACAGTGTTTTGTTCCGCACCGAAAGGGTGAGAAAAAACGATGGAAAAATCTGAAGTTTAAGTTAAACTTTAATCATTCCCCACAAAGCACAAGCAGTGTATTTAAAAGCTATCTAAAAAAGACATTTACAAATGGGAATACGCAGTATTTAACAGCAAACACTGCCTAGCTACTGCTGTTCTGTGATGTACCCATGTTTCAGCAAGTTAACCTTACACTGAAAAGGAAACAAAACACTTTGTTCATAGGTACAGACACTGTAAATCAGTTGTTTTTTTTCCTGTTTAACAGGCTCAATGAATACCTGAAAGGCATCTCATACACTAAAAATACTAACAGAAGTGCAAACTACTACTGGTAGACAACCTCACAAGCAGAGTGTCTTCCCTCCTCCTTCCCCAAGGGTGCCAATACCTTGTTCTACAGCTGGCCATCCAGGTTCAGTCGGGTAGCCATAATCTGTAAAAGGCTGATGTCCATCAAAGTTAGCAGCATATCCACCGTATGGATAATCCGTGTGGAGCGACACCGCCTGCGCAGTGGTTTCGTACGTATTAGCTGTTAGATCATGACTGCTTCTATACAGCTGGCTCTAAACAGATCATATTAGTAACTGTTAGCAGAGAGCGTGAAGCGACACGGAGCAAGCAACCCTGCAAGCAAGACTCCAGACTTCCAATATTACTAAATGAATTGGCAGTTCAGACTGGAAAAAAATCATCTCAACTTCCAAGAAACATGATGAGTAACGCATGAGACTACAGCTAAAATGACACATTCCAGTAGCAAAGTCTGCAACTCAAAAATTACCCAAATACTCTGCATTTTTCAGCTATATGTACTTATGGCATAAGCAGGTAAGTAATCAGTCAGATTTAGTTTTTGCTTTTAAAGTCAAAATAGCATCATACAAATATGGAGTTAGTTTTTTAACAGATCCCAAGTTCAGTAACGGCATTCATGCTCGTGATGAGAAGAACGACAGGACGCTGAAAGCCAGCCACATTATCAACTACAGCCAAGCACGGCAAGGCCAAAGTTCTCACAAACAGCAAATGGATTCAGTAGAGGAAATTTTCCATTTCTGCAAGCGGGCTGATTTTGGTTAAAGTTCTCTTGAAAACTGTCATAGATACTAAGTTCAAAACCATATTACAAAACAGCCTTAACTTACAGAATAAACGTTTTCAAAATACATATTCCCCAAGCTAAACGTAGAAATACTTCCTTATTTCTAACGTTTCACCCACCCCTAACACAGACAAAGACCCAACTCAGCTGCAAGAAGACTTGATGTGACCGTTTGCAACTCACCTGCTGAGAACGAGAGCTGAAACTGCTCTGGCGACTGTGAACACTGCGGGAGCTACGGAGACTGTGACCGGAATGCTCGCTGTGGACACTGCGCCTGTCAAATTCATCACCATAAGGATCTCTATGGGGTTCAGATTCATCATCAAAACTTCCAGTAAAACGAGGGTCGTATCTCCAGTTGTCTTCATATTGGTCATGTCTGAAGAGCAAAGCAAAAATGAACATGGCCACCCATATCCCCAAGGGAAGTAACTTCACTGCGTACCTGTCACGAAGAAAACTGTACCTAACTTCAAAAGGGCTTTTAGATTATTTCACAGATTGAGGTCTATTTTTTTTTTAAATGAGGTTTTACATTTCTTCAAGAACGTCATCCAGAATATTCAAGATCAAGACCAACATCAGAGTCTGTTCTAGGAAAACCCACAGAATGTTCACCCAATCTGCAAACAAGTCCTACAGCCTTAAATCCTTTTCTCAAGGGTGACAGGACAGCTCATCTGTTTTTCCTCAACGACCTATGTTAACGCTAAAGGACTAGCATCATGTATCTGTGAAACACGCGTCATACTGCATTTTAATAGTCTGTTACAGGATGCATCTGCATTCCTACAGAATATTCAGAGGGTTTTACTCACAAAGCTGCACGATACCCTGAAATTCTGGTGCCAGATACAACTGCCACAACAGTTCATACATTTTGAAGGCTTTGGGGCAGATCTTCAGCAAACAAAGCAGTATTTCTGTCAGCACACAAGCAAAGCCTCAGCCTTTGCCTTAACACCTACTGCCATAACTTAATTTTCTGTTGACACATCTGACTACGAGGGACTCAACCCTGAAGAAACTAATACCAGATTCTCCCCCTCCACTCAGACACACACACCAGTCCTCTGATCAACACCAGCACTTTGGCCCTGTGCTGCCCTAGATCTGGAAAAAGCACCGAGAGAACATGGATCAAATGGACAAACCTGTTGCCGTACGGATACGCCTCTCTCTTCTGGTAAGGGTTGTGCTCAGCATCATACCAATACCTCTGATCATAACTTCTGGGATCTCTGTATCTGGGGTCGTATGCTGATGAGTAACGTTCCCAGCGACTTGGATCTTTGGAAAATAAGGAGAAATGATTTAGGTATCAGGAGCCATTGCCTGTAACCATTTTCTACTCCTTTCTCTTTAATTACATGCTGATTTGGTCCTGAAGCATATAGCAAAACCAAAGTCATGTCCCCTAATTTTTAGTTAAAAAACAAATAAACAAAAAAAACCCTAAAAAATAAATTTCACACCTTTCAGAGAAATATGATTATTATAGCTAGCTAGATGCAGGAGAGTGTTCACCATCAGACAGATAGATCTTTTCTAACAACTTTAAAACTCGATCATAACATGATAGTAACTCAACAAATGTTAACAGAATCTTTGTGATCAGTATCCAGAGCAGCATGCTAAACATCTCAGGATGTGGACAGATGTTGCTTAAAATCCTCCCAGGCACTACACAAACAATTATCTTCAGATTACCAATGCCAGTAAGTCTCTATGAGCATTCAGATAATTACAGATAAAACCAAATTCTAGTCATGAGTCGGTTTCTGTGTACACCCACCCAAAATTTACTTTAGCAGTCTGCCTGCAGGTTACACACCAAGGATACACCCCAGTGAATGACAGGCTGGCAACACATTGAAGAAAACTATTCTGTAGACTTACAATGGTGTGCTTTCACAATGGAAAGGCAAACTGAAGGCTGGTAGTGAGGAAAAAAACCTGTATTTACTTTCTATTTACTGCTTCTACTGAATGAAAAACATACAGGAAGATGGCATGGTACTGAGAACCGAAGTAGGCCCAATTTTCAGCAAGGAAAACTTTATTCTTGCTGGTTGTGGAAAGGGTATCAGTTTTATTAATATTTAAAAATGTAGTAATTATCTAATCTTAAAGTTCCTCTTCCCCATAAGTTTTTGTTTAAACCTGCAACTTTCTATAGAAAAAATTCAGAGTTTGTTTTGACACCTTACCTCCATAATCATATGAATTTGGGTAATAGCCTGGATAATAATCACTCCATCCACTTTTTGTATAATAATCTTCAGCATATCCTTGCCTGAAAGAAAGTGCACAGGTATAAAACGTTCTTACACTTCCTTGAATCTCTTCCAAAAAGCCAGCAGGAGATATTAAGAACTATATGCCACCAGGTAGAGTTTCATATTTCAAATAATGCATTTACAGGAAGTCAAAGAATCATAAAATTAAGACTTTACAAACGAATATATTTCTGAATTGTTGTGTGCCATCAAAAGTTGACAGCCCTTACTGTACAATAACTTAGAGATTTTTGTAAACCGCTTTGGTGATAAGTTTAATTACTTACAGACAACTAATCACAAAGACTGCTGCTATAATTAGCATCCTTTGAACCATCTCAGCAGAGAAGCCAGTAGCTTCATAAGTAATGAAATAATTGCTCCTCCAACTTTAACAGTGCTTTGTTACACATCTGATGGTGATGAAAAGAGGACTATGGTCTGGAGAAGAGTTCACGAAAATGGGCCAGGACACAAACTAGCACTCTCACAGGTAATTCTGAACTGGGCTTCAGCCTCTGGAGCTGCCCTTGTGGCATCTGTCACCAGCATTAAATGCAGTCAGAAAAGAAACAAAATGCACCTTTCTTTGGGTACCTGGCCAAAGCACTCGATACCATATCACCTTGCTCAACCTGGTGCTGATGCCAACCTGTGGCTGGCAAGCACACAGAAACTAACACTGACGGGCAGCACTGCTGTAAAACCAATGCTTTATTTTCATCCTGCGTTCAAGTCTTTCTCAACCTCAGCTTCTCAGTAGATGCAGTGATGTTTGAGTGTTAGCACATGCTTACATTTGATACCTCAGTGAATAAATGAGAGCACTGAGATGCAACCATAACACAGCACATCACCACACAACTAATTCCAGGCATCTTCTAGGTTATCACCCTTCTCAACAGGCTTCAACGGGCAGCAGCACGTAGGAAAGGTTTGGTTTCCATTTGAGCAAACAGAGAGGACTGAACAGAAGAAAATACTCATTTATAGAGCCCATGTCAGAATACTGATTGTCCAAATGAACAGAACAAGAACCTGACTAAAACCAACACATCAAAGTATGAGTCAGTGCACACACAAAAGATAATTAGAATACTTTTGATAGAAAAAGAAAGATGTGGCCATTACTTGAAAAATCATGAGCCTTTATTATGTGCCATGTTTAGGACACAATCCCACAATTTCTGAAAAAAGCTACAAGACAAACGGTAGATGAAAAATGAAGTATGTCTTACATATATGTATACAGATGTACCTACACACGTATGTATACACAAGTATGTTTATATCTACATACATGTATATACACGTGTATACACTCACAAACACACATGTACATATACACACACAGGAGGTAAAGATATTGAATGCCAATGCGGAGCGATGGGAACTTTCATGCTCCTCTACAAGTGATCATACAACTGCCAGTGCAAACTCCAAAGTGGCTCAGCAAGTCAAGGGATGCTCCTCCCTGGAACAACGCGTGGGACATTTGCTAACACAGCACCTACCTCTGCAGAGGAGGAGGTTTGATCTTATCAGATCAGGTTTATCCACCCAAACAACCTTCTCAGTCTCTTTCAGAAAGATGTTATTCCCTTTCCCAAACGAAGTTTACAAAGCTGCATCATCAATACTGGCACAGTAAGGGCAAGTTTCAGACACGTTGACACACTGACTTGGCCACCCTTAGGCTCTGCTGCCCTGCAGCACCACACCACAGCCCACATCCGACTGCACTGTCACATCACACATCGACACTGACAGAGCTGCTCACAACAGGCTTTCATCTGCCAAACACCACCTAAAAAAACTTCAACCACTCACAAAAATAGAACATAAGAAGAGCACACACCAGGAAGAGTGCCATCCTAGTGCTACTAGAGGTTTTTATCTCATTACAAGGTCTCACACCGCACTTTTATCATCATCTTAAGTCAATCTATCACACCCAGCTACAGCTGCCGTTTTGCACTCGAGGCCAATATACATCTCCTATAGCCTTCTAGAGGTGGCAAGTAAAATGTTATGTTTTTAACTTGAACGTTGTTCCATGAGTGAACTACCAATAACAGACAAATACTACAAAGGGTTTCATCATTTCCAGATATACAAGTGGGGTTCTTTCTTGAAAAACCTGCAAACCTACCTACTAGGTAATGCAACAGCAACATTTTGTCATTAATTTGGAGTTCACACAGATCACTTATGCAATAATCACCAGAAAGCAGTAATCCCTGAAAGGTAATTTGCTGCTTCTTGTTTGAGAAATACTAGGGATTTCATTTCTGCTTTTTGTTTAATATTTACAAGTAGCACCTGAACACATTGTTTCCCTCTCAAATTTTTTGTTTCATATAATCAGACAGACTGAGGTTTTTAAGTTTTCCAATTCACATGCTACCTGCATCAAAACCTGTAGTGGAGTCAGTGGGTGAGACAGGTCCACGTGGCACCTATACTATACAGACCACAGTGTGTGAGTTTTCTGAGAAAGCTTTTCCACCCAGCTGAAGTAATCGTCAGACAAATTAACCTGACACAGCACCAGGACGTTTTCCCTTGATTCATCACCTCTCTCTTCCGAACACCCAAAACACCGTGTATCAACAGGCCACACGTACTGCTACGTGTGCAAGACAAACCCCAGCCCAATGTGCAAAAGTGCCATTTATTAACAGAACTAGGGGGCACCGCTGAAGTGCAAGCCGGAAACTAAGCCAGTATTGATAAACCATCCCATTATAATTATTTATTAGAAACTAAGCCAGTATTGATTAACAACCCCATGGCCCACGCTGCTCCTTCACAGCACACGTGAAAAAGACCTAACGTCAGCACCGAGTCCGCCCTGCCTGGCAGAAATGCCAACAAGCACCCAAAGAACTGAATGAAAGGAGTAATAAGGCTTTAGCACCAGACAAGCCTGTGGAATCGTATCCTCTCCAGACTGGGCATTCGATACCATTCGTTCCTACGGCAGCTTATGCCATAAAACTTCCACAGGCATCATCATGCTCACTGCTTCAGGGTATTCCAGATCTTCACTCGATTTAGGAATTGCATACCTCGAAGGCGGCCGGTCAGAGCAGTGACTAGCTCTGGAACTAGGACGTTCGGGCTCAGAGTACCGGTAGCTCCCAGGCTCCATGTAAGCAGTGCTGGTGCTATCATAGTGTCTGTACCGTGGGTCATACTGTCCGTAGCTATCCTCCTGGAAAAGAGATTGACACGTGAGGTAAGAGGCTTCCCACCTCCAAGAACAAACTTTCAATAACAAACAAATCGCCATACACACCACGACTGCAACACCTGAACAGATGCAGATCAATAGACTACAGTATTGCTTTCGATATCTGTTGTGGCAAGTTATGTTCAAGTCTGTTAGTATCCTAAACTTAAAAAAACCCCACATTATGTCTGGACTAAAGGCAGTTCAACCACCATGCTGGCCACTCTGCTGAACTGTCAATAATTCAGGGAGCAGACGGGAAGCAAATATGAACACCTGGGCAGCTAAGACAGTTATAACTGCCAACTTTTTAAAAAAAAAAAAACAAATAAATTGCTATCAGCTGACATCTGTGCCAACTGGAATTGGTATCAGCAACAACTTCAAGTTTTTATTATCTTTGTAATTTAAGTCTTGTTAACTGCTATCTGGATTTTCCCTACAATTAAATAGTCAGCATGAACACTATCCTGAATGTTGATCATGACACATCCGTTTAAACTCAATTCAAAGATGAAAATTACTAATACATACTGAGGCAGAGGGAAGGGGAAAAAAAAAATTTACCATGTAATAAAGATGAGCTGCTGTTCTGGGGTCTGCAGGAGGATAAGGTGGAGGATATGGAGGCTGGTAAGCATCATAAGGGTGTCTGTAGTAGTAGTAAGGGTTGTGGGGTGGACCAAAGGCATCCTGAGGAGTCTGAGGCAGGGATGGACGCTGCAGGTCTTGGTGCACGTTTGGCATGACTGACTGATTGCTGGTGGGGGCAGAAGAGGCTGTGGAAGTTGGAGCACTTGATGGCTGTCCAGACACCAGTTGCTTATCAGGACTGGTCTGATCATACGCTGTTGTCAGCTGTGCTGAACTTGCCTCTTGGGGACCCACAAGTTGAGGACGGTTACTCAGCACCTGGTTCTCACGCTGCTGTGATGCCTGCAGGGCTTTAGTCCCTGCGGCAGCCTGGTAGTTTGAAGGAACTGAGGACTGTCCAGAAGATGGTGGCTGCTGCATTTGAGCCACTTGCATTTGTGGTGGAGAAGGCAACGCTTCCTGTACGGCCCTGTCTGATACAGCCTGATGCTGCACATCTTGTGTCACCTGTTGATAGAAATGTTGTTTGTCATGCATCTCAGGACCCACCTGACCAGCACTACCAGCTGACTGTTGAGGATATACTGGACCACCAGAAAGTGACTGATTATGCACCTGTACAGAATTACTTGCACTATTTTTCTCCAACGTCCGTGATACTGTGAAGTCGAGCACTCCAGCAGCAGCTTCTTTGCTATTTGAATGATGTGCAGAATTATTAGCCTGTGCTACAGAATTAACAGGGGGCACTAGTGCACCTGCACTTCCACTGGGGAGACTCGTCCCAGGAGAAACGGATGGCTTGCTAGCAAATTCAGGAACAAAACCTTCCATATTAACATTCTTTTGCCCTTCCGGAGCCAAATTAAGCGGAGTTTTCATAAGCAAGTTTGCAGGCTGATTAGAAGCAGTATCAGAGGAATTACCAGGGCTTTGTAGTACATTATGTTTTAAAAGATTAGTATTTGGAAGTGCATTCACTAACAGAGATCCAACTTGCATGACAGGTAATGGCACGTTTTCCCCAGAAATGATCCCACCAGCATGTGAAGTCTGGAGACCCATGGCAGGCTTGTCCCCAACCCCAGCGTCCTTCATTGGCTGATTGTTTTCACTGCTGCTTAGCTGATTAGATAGAGAAAGAGAAAATTAATTGGCTGAGCCACGTTGTAGCTTTGATTAGGCTGAGCAATCAGGATAGGCTGATTTTGCAAAGACTCTGTAGGTGGAGAAGACAACAAACTTGCATAACCAGAACTTGCCTGAGACTGAAGTGCCTCCTCTTCTCCCATTTTGGGAGGATTCTCAAGATTTTCAGAAGATATATTTCCATCTTGGGAAAGCTGCACACCAATAGTCCCTGGTTTACTTGGCTGCTGATGAGACAGGCCTTCTTCTGGTGGCTGAATGACTTCTACAGTTTGTTTGGCAGGTACATACACTGCAGGAGCAGCAGGAGCGAGAAGAACATTTCCCCCAAAATTAGGTAACTCATTATGAGCCCACAGAGTCGTCGCTGGGCTATCACACTTCTTAACTGCTCCCTGAGCTCTTGTTGAGGACCTTCTGTCAGATACTGATTGTATGTTTTCCATAACAGGTCCAGAGTGCAACATATTTCCAGCTTCACCAGTGACTGCAAGAGGCAGTGGGTGAGGCATGAAAATAGTTTCCAGATTATCTGGTGGCTGTTCAAGATTGCCTGGGGATGCAGCTGGCGCAGCTGTATTCTTCTTGATATTCTTTTGGTTTGAGTGGTTCTCTCTTAATTCAACCACCATCTTTGCTTGGTCAATCTCTGCAGGTTTCACACCAACTCCGTGGGACCTCACAGGTTCGAAAGAACTATTTGCACTTGTCTGAAACACTCCTGTAGGCTTAGGAGGACTTGGAGTTGGAGGCTGGGATAGATTACTATGGTAGTTCTTGCCCAGGTTTAGCTCACTAGAATCGCCTCCCAAAGGAGAGGAGTCAATCTGTTTAAAGAAGCTAGCAGAAGAGTCTTCATCAGGTTTCCCACTTTCCTGCTGAATAAACGTACCAACTTGCTCTTGAGGCCTTGCTGAGCTAGAAGCGCTCCTATGGCTAATGCTGCTGTAGTTTGAAGACACACTATCTGGTCGGACAGGGTGAGGTAACGAATCAGGTGCCTCCAAATTTGGTCCTCCTTCAGCATGGCTCAGAACAGCATTCTTCGGAAGCATCTGGCCTGGAAAGGATCCATACCTGTACGGATCAGGACCAGCAGCAGGGGATGACGTGCTGATGTTCTGTGGTTCACTTGGCAGCACTTCTTGATTCTGAATGCACTCCAGGTTCTCCACATTTTCGTACTGCGACCCACCACTCCCAGACGCGTCACCTACATGTGCCTTGTCATCACCAACAAACATCGAGTGCGGAGCGGCCTGTGTCTCCTGCTGACTGACAATTTTAGGAAAGTACTGGACATCCATTCCTTTTTGCATCACCTCACTGGCTGAACCTGTACCGATCTGCGCCTGAGAGAGAACATTAGCTGCAACCCGCTGGTGATACAAGGATGCTGAATTTGGCTGATAAGCGTCAAACTCCGTATTCTCAACTACGTAATTTTTTTCAGATGAAAGTATTTCTTCATTTTCTGCCTCATCCCCTTTGAAAAACATGGAGAGAGTTCCTGAATCTTGATCTGTGGGAATAGGTCTATTTGATGTTTCAGACATATCTGGAGACTGGGTTTGGGGGTTATTTTCCTGAGCTGGGGGAATGGCAAAACCGGAGTCCTGCAATGGTGGCTGTGGGTAGAACTGCTCCTGGTATGGTTGACTTAACCAAGTGTTAGTCATTTCTGTGTTCTGCCTAAACACGTTTCCAGGCTGGATGCTGTTCATGTGATGACTGCTACTTGCAGAGCCATTTGGCCCATTCTTTTCACAACCAACGGATAAAGGTGCTTGCATGATATTTTGGGGGATACCTTGGTGTACAGGACCCTGCTGTAAATTTGTCTGTGGAGGAGGATGAGAAGTGCCAAGAGAAGACTGAGAAACGTTATGAACGTCAATCTGAGAAGACGGCTCAGGATAGGGCACAAAATTACGAACTGGAGACTGCAGGTTACCTGGAACAGGCCTCCACTGCGACACAGGCTGCTGAGGAGGTGGAGGGAAGAGTGCTGTTGTGTTGGGCCCTGAAGGAACGTCATTTGGGTCTCTACTAATATCTTGTCTACCTCCAGGTTTGTGTGACGCAGACACCATTCCAGGATGCACACTGAAAGAATTTTCAACTGCTGCTCCTGTATTATAATGCAATGGTACTGCAGGCCCACGGAGTCCAAGATCTGCGTTTGGATGCACCTCTGTAGCACTATTTATAACATATCCTGGGGACGGCGAAGGAATCGGAACATTAGAAAACGTACTGGCATTTATTCCTGGTTGAGATACAGGAGCGGATAAGGACGTATGCGGTCCACGGGGACTGTCCCCTGCACGTGAGGGTGAAGGATGCACAACGGCTGGCTGCGGAAACCCTGCTGGGGAAGAACTTTGCATAACCAATGCATTGCCCTTGGATGGATTATCTAGAGGGGAACCCTGGGGAGTCTGTCTGCCAAACGCAAAAGGGTCTGTCACAGGCTGCACTGGGGCAGCTGCTGCGTTTGCTCGTTTACTGAGCGGGCTGTTTCTCCAGTACATGTTCCGAGCAATGCCTGCGGGAGGTGGAGCTGCCGCTCCTGCTGGAACAGTCTGTGGCGGCTGCTGCATGACGGCCTTCTGGCAGGGTCAGATGCTGGATGACAAACTAGTAGTAGATGCTGTAGGTAGACCCCTTCTTCCACCCTGTTAAGGCAAAAAAGATGACAAGTCAGTTTCCTTTCTCACAGTACATGCAGCGCGTAAGCAATTTTTCTTTTAGAAACAAAATTACTCAAAGAACTTGAAGTGGAAAATACCTCTCTTTTCTCCAGAACACATAAGAAATTGACACAAAACATTTTATTTCTAAATCCAAGTTCAATATTAACGAAGTTTAATGCTGTGTGGTAACAACGCACACTATTTAGCAAACATATTAACAAGCAGCTCCAAGTAAGAGCAATTGAACACAGTTCAGTCCTGTACAAACATTAAAATCTCGGGCTGTCAAAGCACCAACGGTATTACACTGTTACATTTCCCCAAATTTAAGCAGAAGTATGCATCACAGACTAGACACCGCAGCAGTCAGCCTGCAACAAAACCTGCAAGCACCGCGGCAAGCTCAATTTAATTATAAAAAGTTGAGAAATTATTTATTATCTAACTCTTCATTCTGTTAGAGACGATCTTCATCTCTGTTGCAGTGTTGCTGAGTGTGAATGCACCTTTCTGCAGGTAAGATGAGAAGCAAACACCTCAAGAAAGAGGTCACCAGATATTCTTCCCCTCAACAGAACACAGCCCATTTTTGTTTTAATAAAGAAAACATTGTGTAGGGCAGTAGTGTTATTTACTTTGAGAAAGGCAACTGGGTTTTCTTCACAAATATTCTATCTTCTAGATGAACGCTGCATAATGGTAAAATTGCATTTAAGAATATAAAAGACAACCGACTCCCCTCACCTATTAATTAATCAATGCTCAATGAAGCTTTAGTAACATGTGATAGTCTTGTTTTCTAACAGTGTCCAACAAACACGGTTTATTTCATGTAGAGTGCAGTACCCACAGCAAGTGTTCCGTACCAAATACGCTCCTGTTTCTAGAGGACAGACAAAAGCCGTGCAATTTTCAGGTAGTCGGGTTGCTTTTCTTAAAAAAAATTCAGCATCTTGTCAGTAAGAGTAATAAAATGGGAAGCCAGAAAAGTCAGATGTTTGTAATCAAGCCAAAATTAATAGCTATAGAGAAGTTCAAATGCAAACCACTTCTAGTTTCTGGTTAACAAAAAAACATATTGAGTGAACACTATGTAACTACACACGTTTTGTAAAGATTTACAACTTTAAAATCCCAATAGAAAGCATACTGACTGGTACCACAGCATGAGCTATCAGACTATATCGGATATCAGTGCAACATAATCATAGGGAAAAACGTCTTCTACTCATCTCTGCTGAATCCAACAGTCCCACATATAACCCAGGTCCCTCTTCCAGAGGGCCTGAAGTACCAGTCAGAGACAGTCTCTCAATTTCTCCCCATATCCACATATTTCATAGCCATACCTTAAGTTAAGACTTTGTGAATTTGTTAAAACTTGTGTTTTGTTGAAATGAGAAAGAAGAGCAGCAACTGGCTTCAACAAAAAGCTTCACTAGTTTCATGCATCACTTGCATTTGTCTTCAACATTCTTTTAAAACAACAGCTGCCTGCTGAATTCCTATCGAGGAATATTTACAAAAAGGTTTTATTGCTTCGCAATCTTTCCTCCTATTACAATACCAAGGTGAAGGTTTTCCAGCTGGCTGTGCTTACTGCCAGCTGTATTACCAGGAAATCCTGCTCAAACACCCACCTCAGGTTCCACATGTTTAAGAAACCCCAGGCTGTTCTGGAAATTCTCATTTATTTTTCATCATGTTCTTTACTTGTATTAACCTAACTGCAAAAACTGCTCCTTCCCCTCCAAAGAAATGAGGGGTTTTATGCAACACACCGAAAAGTGGGGAGGAAAAAAAAAAAGCTAATTAAAAAAAGACAGTTACTTCCTGGAAAACACTAGCTTAACTGAATAAAATGTTGATATCTACCTAACAGTTCTGTTTTTAATAGAAAATTATTTCTGAACTCTAGTTGAGCACAAAAGCCAACTGTTTTTACAGCTTAGATACTCACTTCCAGACTTCAAATGTGGACTTCACTCCTTACAGTGTCTTATCAGATGTACACAAAGAAAAAAATCCTAATATTTTACCACACTTCTGAAACAACCAGTGCCCATAATTAGCTAATTAAAATAAGTGTAGAGTTCTACTTTAAAGCACTGGCTTGCCACTCCTGTAACAACATCTCTAATGTTGCATTAGAGGAGCTCAACACGAGGATATCAGACTCCTTACAGAGGGAAGTTAATATTAACAGACTGCACACAGCAGTAAAAGCACGCCAGACTTGAAGAATTATGTCCAAATAAAGTGAACGTGCCTGCATCGGGCAACTTAAACAGAAGACATCAACTTGGTGACACTGACCCCCCTGACCCCGACCCAGTATTAAGAGAAATGTTGATTTAAAGAAATTTATAAACGAGAAATAGCTGTGTAAGTTAAGAGCAATCCATCTCTGCTTTACCTACTTTGGAAATTCTTAACTTCCAGCAGGGTTATTGATGGACAATGTGGAGCAGCCTGCTAAACGCTGATCACCAGAAATAACAATTGGAGAAGTTGTTTCCAGACACGCCAAGGAAATGTTACCAAAGAGGAAAAAAAAAACCCAACTAAAACTACTCTCTAGACAAAGCCATCAATAAATTTAACCTGACAAGCTCCATGGGCATGATTGGTTCAAGATCCTCTATGAAAATTTATTTGTGTGAAGAAATAACTTATTTGGGGAAGAATTAATTTAATCCTATCTCCAGGTGACATGAGCTAAACAAATTACTCTTCAACAAGAGTAAGCATGCTGACAAAGCAGGTTGCAGAGTACTGATGTTAATTCTCGTGTGTGCCTGCACATACACACATGCGTGGGCACGCACCAACCAACAGATCACACATTTACATACAAAGATGCCCAACGGAGAGGACAAAGTGAATAAAACCCCCTCACTGCAATCCCGAAGACGAGAATAGCTGGAAAATGGGATTTGCATCTTGAAAATCGGTATCTGGGCCATTAGTTTTTCAGATTTTTTTTCTATGCAGACAGCTGCACATCTGCACAGACGAGGAGGACAGTCAGACTGAACACATTCTGCATCTTTAGTACTCGTGACAGCTTCCTACTGGCTTTCTCATAGATGGCAACCAGTTACAAACGTTATCCAGCGAAAAGAGCTCTTTGGGAACCAAGAGCACAGAGCTTCATGTGACTCTCAGACAGCAGCAGCGTAAAACATTCCTGTTTATTTCGTGAAAAATAAACTGCCAGTCCGCCACACCAGCGGCTCCCAACGCTAACCGCACTCCTGAGTCAGCACCAGTTGCTACTCCCGACCCCCCGCACTCGACGGGCCGAGAACACAGCGCCGAGCTGCGCGCAGCGCTGCGTCTCCTCCGCGGAAACACATTTCGCGAACGCCGGGCGAGACTTTTGACCGCGGAGCCTCTTTTTCCGCCCCCACCGCACGCAGCACCACCCGGAACGCCCGCGGCGGCACTCGAGCCGACCCAGAGCCACCGAATCCCGCTGACCGCCGCCCCGTCCCGCCGCTTCTCCCCTCCTCCCGGCACCGCGGGCCGAGCCCCGGCGCTGCCGCCGACCCGCTGCCGCCCTGCGCTCCGACACGGCCCCGGCCGCCGCCCCGAGGCCCGCCGGCGCCGGGCAGCTCCAGCCGCACGGAGCGGGCACCGCCGGGCCCCGCGCCTCAGGCCCTGCGCGCCTCACGCAGCCCGCCCCGGCTCCCCGCCCTCCGGCTGCCCCAGCCCGACGCGCCCCTTCCCTCCGCCGGCCCCACCGTACCCGGTAGCCCCCCCGCTGACGGAGGCCCCTCAGCAGCGGACGCCGCCCCCCGTCACGGCCACGGCACCGGCCCCCTCCGCCGCCATCTTGGAACATCCGGCTGGGAGTTCCGCCGCCGACGTGTCACGCCGCGGCGCGCGATGACGCCACAGCGCGTGCGGGACCGGGCGGCGCGCGCCCGTGTTTGTGTTTCGCTTCCCCCCGCCCTCCCGCGTGCCTTCAAAGGGAAAAGGGGGACGGCGGAAGCGTCGGAGGCCAGAAACGAGAAAGGCGCTAAGGGCGGAAGTGGCCTCAGCAGCGTCCGCCTCGCGGCGCCGCGGCCTGGCGCAGGCGCAGTGCGGCTGCGGACTCGGGGGTTGCGGGTTCGAGTCCCGGTTGGGGCGGCTGGTGCCGGCGCGGCGCTGCCGGCTGCCCGCTCGGCGGAGGCCGGGCCGAGGGGGGCCTCTCCCCGGAGGGGGAGCAGCGCTGCAGCCGCTCCGGAGCGCCTGCTGGGGTCCTGCGCTCCTCAGGCAGCCGCCGGCTGCAGCCGGGCCGAGCGGCCACCGAGACGCCCCAGAGCGCGGCTTTCCCGGGGCGGCTGCAGTGGCGGAGGCGGCCGCCAGGGCGGGACAGAGGACTGCGGGCCCCGGCCCGGCCCCGGCCCCGCGGGCTGCGCGGCGGGACGCGCTGAGCCCGTTCCGGTCGGGGCGGGAGCTGGAGGCGGAGGGGGGCGGGGGGACGACGGGGAGCAGGGCGGTTCGGGGGGCTGCCCCGGGTCGCTGGAGCTGAGAAGGAGAAAAAACTCTGTTTTGGAGGAAGAGGCGAGCGTAAGAAAGTGGAAGGCTGGTGGACGGGTGTCCGAAAGCTGCAGCGTGGCGCATGCCCCAGTTCAGCCCCGCTGCACCCAGTTGTCCCTGGGACGCGTTAACGTAAAGGCTTATAAAAGCACTTCTCCAGAGAAGCATATGTCTGAGTGTTCATTGTTTTGTTTGTGTTTTTTTTTTTTTAAACAAGACCGTAGCATGATATCAAACACTTACATGCAAGACTAAAGATTTTATTCTGCTCGGCTCTGTGTTCCAGCTCTGCTTTAAGGGTCTATTTCACGCGAACACGGAGTTTCTAAGGGGACAGTCCCTGTTCAAATGCAAGAGAGACGCGTCTCGTTTACCGGTTTGTACACAGGCGGAAGCTGCTGTACCAATATTGTCACACTCTGCACCCAACAACAAGCCTTGGAGAGGAAAATACAAACGACCTAAACATCTTAATCAGGAGTCGTCATCGGTGCAAGAGCTGGTTTTGCATGCTTGATCATTAAAGCAGGGTAATATCCTCAAAGCCCAGTCCAAGCAGGGGAAGCAGCACTTTGATGCTGGTGTGGGAACCAGAGGCAGCGCTGTGATTTTTAAAGTGCCTTTCATCTCCCTCTTTTGTAGGAACGTTCTTATAAACCAGCTTGTCAAATACAGTTTCCCTACACAAGCAAGAATTGCAGATAAAGCCCTGGTCCTCCCTTGATACTTCTCCCAGCAGGTGTAATCTGAGGAAACATGGTTTTAATTACCCTGATTGGCTTTTTAAAAATACATAGGCATTCTGTAAAAGCCGTCAACAGCTTACAGCTTAGCTATATATTTACGTTACATATCTAACCCTCTTCTTATACACCTGTACACACATGTAAACAGGATGAGCTCTCACCTTTGCTGTTCTCCTGTTAAGTATGTGATTGTAAAGAATTGTCACATTAAGGCATTCGATCCCTTTTTACCCTGAAGCTTTCTAACTGATTTGCTGTACTTAGCAAATGCAGCCAATTCCGGACTTGAGTGACCCACTACAAATAAAAAGGCTCGCTGGCAACAAGAGGGCAGCGTGTGTCCTTCTGTCCTCCTTAATCAGCTTCCTTGGGGTACAACACAAATGACACTGACCTTTTCCCATTACATTCTGATAACTTATTCAGCCTGCAGGTTGCAGGCAACCATAAACACAGCCCTGCCCCGGGAGCTTGCTATTAAAAGTTTTCTGAGTTTAGAAACAGGGAAAATGGCTAAAGGAGAGTTTCTCTTACCATCGGTATTCTGTATCAACTCAGACAAGCTGGGCTTTATTTATTTACTCATTTAGTTGCTGTGATTATTCAAACTACTCCAGCCACATTAACCCGTGTGTAATTCGAGAGAGGCTACACCTTAGGTGAATTTGGCTCCTTTTGTACATTCTTAAGGGGGTGATTTGAGCTGCAGTCACAATTCGGCAATCAGGGTTCAAGCAGCTGTTAGCAACTTTCTGAGCAAACACCAATAGCCTGGAGGTAAAAGCAATACAGAGTAGCAATTTCTAAACGTCCCATCTAATTGAGCAGGAGTAATGAAAACAAAGAATGAAAAAAACCGAGCCCTCCAGCATGTAAACAAATAGTTCAGATGCACCGATTCCTCATAGCATCAACATACTTGCCATCGGAATAGCTCATGTCTTGTGCAAACACTTCTGAACCCTTCCCTTGGCGTGGGATATAATTTTAGTGCCTCTCAGCCTTTTTCACCTCGAATGCTAAAACAAATGTGCTTGCCATGACCCATTCATTCCTCGGCATCTTCCGTTGACAGGAGAGCTTGAAATTCGGCTCTCAGCATCTTTATGAACATGAGCTAAAGAGGAGCTTGTGGTTGGACAACGTGGGTTGGTTGGAGGGTTTTGGGGAAAGGCAAATCCTTCTGGAGAGAGTTGGTGGGGAAGCCCTGAGTGTGGAGAGAGGGTTTGAAAATGGGGGCATTTCGTTTCTCATTTAACTTTTCCTCAATCCCAGCTGGGGATCTGTAACCCCACAAACATCTCACGTACCCACTCAAGAAAGAAGGAACGAGGGACTGCAAGAGTTTGTGGGTCATCAGACACCTTCATAAATGTAAGTAATTTGGGACTAAACGCTTAAAACCTAAACTGTGTATCCTTACTCCTCTGCTGCTTAGAAAAGCTTTCCTGGCTTCTAGTTTGAACTACCTTGTGGCCAATTTACTAGTATCTATTCATGTGCCAATGCAGACCATTTTGTTTTGCCTCTTTCCCTGGTATTTAGCCCCTTCTTTCCTTGTTCTGTCCCTCTGACCCATCCTCATGGAAAATTATGTGCTTCACAGCCCCTCACTTTTTAAATAAGCCACATGTGCTTAGCTGCCTCTTGCAACGTCATGTTATTTCGCACATCCTTATAACCCCTTTTTCTTTTTTAATCCATTCCAGGCCAAATTCCTGCCTTGACCATGAGTGACTGGAGTGTTGTACACTAGACCAGATAGGAGAGGGTCTTACTAACAAGTCATGTTGGCGTGAGCATCTCCCCGTCTCACCGGCAGCACGGAGGCATGCCAGCTGTGCCTGCAGCCAGCCACGGGCATGAGCGCTGGGATGTGTACGTGTGGGAGAAGCCTGGAAGGATGGGCTGTGTGGGAATGTAGCTGGACGTTCCCAGACATGATTCATGGGTGGCACATGTGCAAATCACGGTGAAGGCAGACACACTTCATCTAGCATATCCCAGATGGGATGCGGCGAGACACAACTAGGGGGAAGAGCACGTCTCAGGAAGCCCATCTCCAGGGTATCCACTGGGGTAACAAGATCCTCACTGGTGAACCACATCTTGCAGGGGAGAAAGGGATTTGTCCTCAGTTAAAATACCCCTTTCCACAGAGTTTGCAGGGAATGCACACGGGCACATTGCCTCCCTGACCTCTGAAGGCGTCGTGTTTCGCTGCTGCTGGGTGGCACATAAAGCGCCACTGCTGCAGCACCAGCTTCTGACCAGTTGTACAGCAAACGTCTGGCGGCCCCGAATCCGTCTGGGGCTGGATACCAGCTACAAGTGCACACATGCCCGCTCCCTCCCCGGCCACTGAGTGGAAAATACCAGCATTCCAGGAGTTACCAGGCTTATCTGATTTGGGAGGAGGTCCACGGCTCGGCTATTTATATCCAGTTATTCGGGGACTTTGCAGCTGTATTTGGACTACAGAGTCCCCGTGGGGAAGAGAAAGAACTAAATTAAATTACCTTAAAAATCTTGAGTGCAGCAAGGACAGCAAACGTTTCTTCGCAGCGTTAGTGCCCGGAGTGGCACTAGTGAAACTTTCCCGCGGGTGCCGTCGCCCCTCGGCGGTGCCGTCACCCCTCAGCCGTGCCGTCGATGGCTGCCCGGTTCCCAGCTGTGCGAGCCACCACATCTGAGAGCCCAGCCGTGTGCTTGGCCCTGTGTGGGAAGTAAGAAGCACCAGACATAACTCGTAACACCAGTCCTAGAAGGCTCTGTTTCCGCAGGCACCAGGTGATGAAAAACACATGGCCGTTTTTCACCCTTGGCCGTCTCATCAGCCAGAGACTGCTCCTAAAAAACTGATCAGAAAGCAAAGTTTTAAAGTTTTAAAGTGACAGAATAGAGTACTTTGAACATGCGAGAGTGACGGTCTGTAACACAACTTTTCGGTGTTTCCCCTTTTAGATCCTGACCTAATGACAGAGGCCTGAGAGGACATCAGAGCATCCACAGCACAGGTGAAGGGCTGCCTGGGCAGAGCCCCTCCTGCCTTGCTCAAACCAGATGTCTCAAGTCAGTGAGAGTTTTGCACAAGTTAAGGAGAAATTTCGTTGTCCAAAGCCCTACTCTGAGCTTTAACACAGAGAAAAAGACTTCAGGAAAGTGCGGAGAGGCAGCCCTGCAGTATAGAGACAGTGGGTATCAAGCCCAGATTTCAACCAATCCATAACAAAAACACTAAGTTCCAGTTTTAGTAAAATCTAGATGCCCAGAAGCATCATTTATTGCAAATCAGTTAACCAAAAAAAATACATCATTTTTGCAAACTACAACTTTGCATGTAGATAACTTTATTACAGAAGATATCTTTTCTTAAACTACACTCTAGTTTATAAAACATAGGAAGATTCAACACCACGTGATGTTTTTATCACTCATATTAGGGATGTCACAATAACAACGGTCTGAAACGTTAACTAAGATGAGTGTTCAGCAAGGCGCTGTGCCTTGAGAAATATCCACTTTATTTGGTGTTCTAATAAAAAGGAATGAGGAAAAGGAACACTTTTCTTAGGTTTTCTTGATTAACTGCTCTCTATTTGCCTGTCCCATACCCATATCTAGTCTTAGGGTGTCTGCTTGCCTTTGCACCCAAGTGAGTGATATTCCAACACCTCTATAAGGTGATATATTTACGATATATTTAAGACTTGCTCATTTAGATTTTTGAAACAAAATCCACCTTTTCTTAAAAAAAAACCCAAAACATATTTACAAACATTAAATCTGCCACAGGCTTATACTATATTTTACATGATACACAGAAAGAGTGCACATCAATATAAAAAAAGATGCATCACTCCAGACTAACAAGAACCAAATGTTAACGTTTCACAGCACAGACTCGCCTGTGCTGTCCTTCGCCCTCCTGTTTAGCCAGTCCAGCATCCCACCAAAACCAGCAGCACTTTCCACTGAGCACCCAGCAGTCGTGCTGCCAGAGGAGCTGGATCCGGGCGAGCACGTGGAGGTGGCAGCGTTACAATGCTCCATCATCTCACTCAGGGGGTCTGCGTTACTAGACACACCTTCTTTAAAACAGGCAGGCCATCCTTAAAATAAGGATGTGGTTTACAAGCTTATATTGGCATTTATTTCCTACACAGTTACTCAAATGCAAACACGAAAACAAAAAAACAGTAAAGATATTCAAAGAAAAATTAAGTCTCCTTTGTGTAGAAACTCCACAGTTATGGGTTTGGTATATACTCCATAGTTACGGGCTTGCTCTCTTAAAAGTTTGGCAAATACACTTTTTTGGTGGGGGACAGTATTCATGCTTTGTAGGGTTTTTTTTTTTTCAGCTTAGAACCTGTTCTTACAGGTCTATAATCCTGATTTTTTTTATCATAAAAATCATTTAAATATATATTTTTTTATATATATAAAAACAAGAGAACAAAAAATTTCTATTATCAAGGCAAATGTACAACTATATAATACTGAAATTTAAACAAAGATTCATGACTGGTACCATAAAATGTCCTCTCAGATATAATAGCAAAGGAAACATTTTAAAGTACATCTCAAACATCTGTCCATATTTAATTTTCTTTTTCCCCCCTAAGAAGCAGTTTTTTTAGTAAAATTTTCCTTCCCCTTTTCTTTCTCACCTCTCTTTCTGAGTTGAAAGAGAAAAAAATAAATTAATGGCATTCCAGAATCACAAATCGCTGCTTACAGCTTTACATAAACATTTCCTCTCAAATCAAACACAGTGAACTCCCCCAAACAAAAGAGAACATCCTATAAAAACCTAATTTTTTGATTTCTTGAAACACAACTGGTGTCCCATATTGAGTTCTTAACAATAGAAGATATAAATAAAAAGGCAGTGTTCTCATGTAAAATAAAAAGTACATAAATAAATACTAAAAAAAAAGGAATTAATTTGTCTTTTTAATTTTTTTTATAAAAACATATTTAAAAAGGATCCTTTAATAAAAGCATCCAATGTCCTTTTAAAAAAAGATCTCCCTCGAGCTTCTAACTCCCACTGAGCGCCAGCGTCTCTGAAACACCGTCTTTTACTTGAAGGCTTCGGGGATGTGTCCCATCTGTGACTGCATACTGGTGGGAGGGCTGGAGATGCCCTCGGACCAGTCGGACACGTTGGAGTGAGGAGACGAGCTGGACCACTGGTCCGGCGACTCCGGAGACGGTGTTAGGAAAGGGTGGTCGGGCACCTGGAGCTGGTGGCTGGGGGTGTTGTCCAAGGGGGAGGAATAACTGTGCTGGGAAGGTGGAGTTAGAAACTGCGTGGTGGTCATGGGCTGGGCGAGGGAGGATGGCAGAGATGTGGGCAGCATCTGGGAATCTTGAGGCAGGATCGTGTGGACTGCCATGGTACTGCTGCTCACCGGCTGCATGTCGGGCTGGCTCAGCTCGGTACCAAGAAAATTTTGGCCGATGTGGCCGCTCGCGTTGGAGCTGGGGTTGTGATGCTGCTGCGGCTGCTGCTGCTGCGGCTGCTGCTGGGGTTGCTGCGGCTGCTGCTGTGGCTGCAGGTTTTGCTGCTGGAGCTGTTGCTGCTGCATCTGCTGTAGCTGCTGGCTCTGCATCAGGTGAGGCTGGGAAGCCAGGCGGGTGTTGGGCATGGCCTGGTAGCTCATCATCTGCGACAAGCTTGTGGTGGGCAAGCCGTTGTGCAGGGAGGTCATCATGCCGTGTTGAAGGTTTTGCGTCTGCTGATGCGCCCCTGGTTGCATGTTGCCTCTCATGGGGTTGTACTGATTCTGGACCATGCCATTCTGCAGCCTGGTGAGCCAGTCACACTGCCCGTTCAGACCCGCTGCTCCGCCAACGGAGAAGTTCATCGGGGCATTGCTCATCACCGTGCTGGGGCTGGAGACGGGGAGGTGGGAGAGACGCGGTGGCACCGAATCGAAGGCCATCCTGCTGGAGTTTCCCATGGCCATATCCTGCTTCCCTGCCATGTTGAGGTGATTGATGCTCATGTGGGCATCAGGCATGCCTGGCAGATGATTCAGAGGCATGGAAGGGGACTGCTGAAATGGAGAGGTCATCAGCGGAGGAGAGGCAACATCCGACAGGTACCCATGGGGCGATTCCAGGGAGTCCACTGGAGACAACACGCTGGAGTTGTCAAGCAGACATCCTTTTCCATCTTGTGATTTTTTCCTCCGGGCTTTGAGGTCTTTGGCATCCTTGCCGTTGCAGCTCAGGCCCTTGGTACTCGGCTTCCTGGCCTTCTTGCCCTGGACGGCAGGTTTCAGGTTGCCGATGTAGCTGTTGGGAGAGCAGAGCGGTGGGGACAGCGTGGGTGCCCCCAGTGGGCCGTTGTGCAGCGGTGGGCTCCGCACCAGGTTGTACTCGTCCAGCAGCCTCACGATGTCGTGGTGCATGCGCTCCTGGGCGATGTCCCGCGGGAGCCGGTCCATGTGGTCCGTGATGTCGCGGTTGGCAAAATGGTCCAGCAGGACCTTGGCGGTTTCATAGCTCCCTTCTCGGGCTGCGAGGAACAGTGGGGTCTCCTCCTAGAAACCCAGCAAAGATGGTTAGGTTTAAGTTCACAGATTCTCCTGGCTAACGCTATCCTGAGCTCCATGGCCAACGCCAGGCAGTTGGGTGGCACTGACAGTAATCATCTCTCCTTTGGTGAGGTTTTGCTGCTGCTTGTTCCTACCCTGCTGAGCCACGTCCTTCTACTGGTATCAAGCCAGAAACCCTACAAGTGACCCAGAACATGAGAGAAGATGGCCACACTAACACTGTATCATAGTGCTCACCAAGCACCGCACAGCCCCTCAACATCACCCATAGGACCAAATCCCACAATGCTTCTTCCAGCTAAATCCAACAGCTTAATCCACAGCAGAACAATCCAATCAGAGTCTCAGTGCCAGACAGCGTTGTATTTTAGGCAAAAATTACCCTTTAAGTGACTCCCCAAACGGCTCTTTCCTTGCCTACGTCAGCCCAGAAGACTCCTACCTTATTGTTCTGCATGTCCTTATTGGCACCATTCTTCAGGAGGACCACTGCGGCTTCAACGTTGTTCACAGCAGCTGCCCAGTGCAGTGCCGACTTGCCTATGGAGGAAGACCATGAAACACAACACGCATTAGCGAGTGGTAAGAGTACGAGCAAGCAGCTCTTCCCTTCCACCTCTGAGGGAGCTTGTGTTTTGGTCGCCTGCAGTACCTAGATCATCCACGGCATTGACGTCTGCATGGCAGTTGATGAGATCGTCCAGCATGCCCTCCACAGCCAAGCGAGCGGCCAAGATCAGAGGAGTGGTCCCGTCGTGCATTCGGGCGTCGAGGTCGGTTGCCCTGTTCCTAATCAGGATCTGCCACGACAAGGATCCAAGCACAGGAAACACAACCGTTAGGAGGGACAGACAGCAGACACCCCTGGCACCCAGGTGTCAGGATCTGCAACCCCATTTCCAGAGGCTGGTCCCTCCAGTCCCTGCTCCCAGCCCAGGGGTGCACATCCGAGGGCAGCTAGGGGGTTGCTGCTTTGCTGTGCCCTGCTCTGAGACAACGGGGGCTTCAATTTTCAAGACTTTCACGCTGCACCTTGCCAGGACAAGCTGGAGACCCTGCGCCAAGCTCAGTGTGTGACTGACAACACGTCGCACCACTGTTTCCCCAGAAAACCCCGCGACTGACGGCGAAAGCATCGATTACCTGGAAAACTCCTTGGGCATCGGCAGAGACGGCGGCGTGGAGGGGCGTCCTGCCCATGTTATCCTGGATGTTTGCATCCGCACTGGCTTCCAGCAGGCGCTTGGCAGCGTCGGAGCGGGAGTACCTGGCAGCCAGGTGAAGCGCCGTCTCGCCGGTGCGGTCAGTCTGGTTGTGTAAGCTGGCGCCTTGGTAAATGAAATCCGAGATGACGGCGGGAGCATCATCTTCCTCTTCGCTGTTGCCGGTCTCCAGCCCTCCTCCGCTGCACGAGGCGATCATAAGGGGGGTGAAGCCGTCTGAAAGGCACAGGGGAACTCGGTGAAAAAAGGCTTTTTACCCTTCTGTAATGCAGGCGGCTCAGCAAGATGTTCTGTCTGCAATAGATGCTTATTCTCGTGGGTGCATCAAGACTGAGCTCCTGGCTGGTTCTAAACATCAAACACGAATATCCTTCCTCTGATATGGATCTGAAATTCCTTAGTGGCATCTCACCACTCGCTGCTTTTCCTATTTCAGCTGCTGGCTTGCACACTAACATGTAAGGTGCAATTTATAAGGAAGGCTGCTCAAAGCAACTTGAGCATGGTACAGCGCAGCCTTAAATATTTTCATTATTTCAGAGGACAATTTCACAGATGTGGAGAAGACCAAATGTTTGTAATAACTTAAAAGCCTATTAGCTATTAATATAGTGAAAAACCTGAAAAGAAGATCGTGAAATGTGCAGTTTGGTGGGAGGAGAGGAATCTAGGAGTGGCGGAGAGACAAGGTGGATGATTTAATAGGTGCTTCTGTATTCTCCGATTTCTGTCTCAGTGTTTAAACAAAAGAGATCTCATGAAAGCAATATGTGTCAGGGTCTGTCTCCAAATCACGCACAACAGCAACCACACGACGCAGACCAGCTAGCTGTGACTCCGGACTAGCACGAGACAGGCAGGGCTGTCTGCGACTGCTCCTCTGCAAGGGGTGAGGGAGGATTTTAGATTATCTGACAAGCAGAATTGAAAGGAGTCCACCTTACCGGGACCTCTGACATTGACATCCATACAGTCTGCATCGATTTCCCCCTGCGGTGGAGTAGGAGCCATGGAGGATATGCGCAGGTCAGCGGCATCCAGGTGCTGCTGGGTCCACTGCCTGTGATCCGTCTGATCGTCCGTGTCAGGCAGCATCGCCTGCTCCTCGAACTGCGGAACGACAGCGGGCCGTGAGCATCGGGCAAAGTGCAGGAGGCAGGGCGGGAGGAGGGGGCCCAGCTCGAGGGTGGGAAGTTCTGCGAGTCTCAGAGGTGCGTTTGCCACACGCAAAGGCGCTGGCAGCAGCGATGCGCAGGGCACACCGGGTCCCCGAGGGCCCCTCTGCTCCGCTGCTTTCCGCAGCGCTCTGCCCCTTGCAAGACAAAACCCAGCGAGTGACTACTTGTGGCACAGAAAGGGAACGTGGCAGCGAGCTTACCCTGAACTTCTTGGTGTCCAAGGTCTCCTCATCGCCCCACTCGTTTTGGTTGTCATCCATCAGAGTGCCGTCTGAAGCATTTTTGAGGGGTCTTTAAAAATAAAACCATACAACAAATTAGCTCCTCTGCAGGAGCTACTCTGTGATGGACTGTGTTTATCTACATGCACAATCTGAAAGAAGAACCAATAAGGCAATCTCCAGGAGGTTCCCCTCTGGTTGCCTTTCACTTTTTACCAAGTGCAAACGGACCACGAAGCATTTAAAAAACCTCTTCCAGGTGGGAACACTCTTTTCCCCATGCAGAACTTTAAGAAACCTGATTTTTCTCCTCCCTGCTACGCCAATACGATGCACTGGAGAACAAAACTCAGATGGGTTCTTTCAGAAGAGCCCCGAGTAGCCCTGCTGCTCTGTGTTTAACGAGTTAGTAAGCAAATTACTCACTTCAGTCCGACAGAATCCTCCCCAAGTGGTTCTCGTCGCTTCTTCTTGCTCGACTCTGTCACTTTGAAGCCTTCTGGGAACCAAAGCTGCCCATGCTCCCTGCGCCGCTTACGAGACACCAGTACTCCCACTCCAATGAAAGCAAGCAAGACCAGCGCAGCCACCACCACGTACATAGGATACAGCTGGGAGTTCTTCGTGGGTTCAGCTGTTTCACCTACAAAACAGTGGGGCACAAAGAGACGCTGAGACATTAAGCTGCATAGCAAACCAGTGACAGAGTGGAAATGAAGGAAAATTAGTTAATAGAGGTACCTAAGGCTGATCTAAATCAGCCCCCCCAAAATAAGGTCATTTTATACGCTATTAATCAGAATTGCAAACTATCGGCAAATTCTCGGCTGCACAAGCCAGCCTGCACCAGGAGACAGCTTCACTTTTTTCTCCTTTAAGGAAAAGGATTAGCAAACTTCAAATCATTGCGCTTGCATTGAGCTGTTAAGACAAAAGGATTTAGGGGGGATTTTCAAGATACAAACTTCAACTCTTTGCATGTCACTGATTGATTTGAGCTGCTTGGGTTTTCTTTTTCTTTCCTTTTCTTTTTTTTTTTTTTAATAACTTTTATAGTGATAATGATTTTGAAATAAACCTGGAATAAGCAAAAATAAAAAGCTGGGTTTGAAATTTTTTTAAGAACAGACTTAAAGAAAAAAAAAAAGATGCAAGGTTATTAAAACCAGACTGTCCTCAAGTGCAGCCAGCTGACAGATAGCTCAACATGGATAAGGCTGGAAAGTTTTGGCTCACTCTCCTCCCCAGCCGACCAGCCGTACTTACTTTTAACAGCTTCTATTTTGTAGGGTATGTTCAGGTTGCCAAGGGAGGCCAAGGCACCCAGGAACGCCGCCACATCGGTTGCACTCTGGAAGCACTGGGAAGACGACTGGATGCACTGGCGGTTATCAATTTCCAAGTAGACGATGGATCTGTGTGAGAGAAGGGTCCATGAGAAACACGGTGCAATGACCATGCTGAGAAGACAGATGAGCCCTGTCCCCCTTACCTCCTCAACTCCTCATCAGAGGGAATCAGAAGGTGGGAACCCATCTCCTTGCTTCCCTGTGGCCCAAGCCCTGCAGCTCACACTCATGGTCTATTAGATTTGCCTCAGTTAATACTATGAAATCCAACTCCTTATCTACAGGAACGGAAGGGAGTCTCTGCTTCGCAGTGTTTTAAAATTACCCAGACACTACAGTATCTTAACTAATGCTGTTTGGGAGCCTTCAGATCTTTCCACATCAGTTTCGCTCCTCTAACTCCTCTGCTTTCGGTGGCTTTTGATTGAGCCCACAGAGAGGGAGAAGGTCAGATCTATATGTTTATACCAAAGATCTCCAAACACGGTCTGCAGTAATTGAGTTTTACAACAAAGCTCTAGAAAGCATTTCCCAGGGAGAAACTGAGGCTTAACTTAATGACTTCCTGAAGTCAGCCAGTCGGTCAGGCCAACCTCTGCTTCCACGTCCCACCCAGCCCAGCCCCAGCTCCCAACAATACACAGGACTCCTTCAATCCTGAGAGTCGGCGCAGCATTGTATCGGGGATTCCTGAGCGATCACTCGCTTTTCCCACATGAGAGCAAAATCCGGTTTCTGTTCACACAGAAAGCAACGTCTAAATACAATTATCTGGCCAACATCCTTCCCTTTATAGTGTGTTACTATTATCAACACAGAGAACAAAAGCTGCACAGTGACAAAGGAACCCGTTGGTCCCCCTTACCCTCTGATGTCCATCTGATCGAGCTCTCTCTTCTGCCTTCTGCCAGCCCTGGAGTAGAGGCTGCTCTTTACTTTGTTGATGACAGCACTAGACATATCTGACCAGTCCTCTGTTGACCTCTTGATGTAATGCTTTTTCAGCTCCTCCTCATTGCCATAGTATGGAAAGATCATATATTCTCCCTTGGGGTTCTTCTTGAAGACCACATTGGTGTGCAGCACACGGCTCAGCTCCCGCAGGAAGTTGATGGAGTTGTTCTTCAGGTTCTCGGGAGTGATTCGGACCACCACCACCAGCGTGCCATCTGCAAGCTTCTCTGGCATGTTGTTTGCACAGTCCAGACCATCCCATTCGCACTCAAAATTATTGCAGCCCTGGTCACAGTGACCATCTGAGAAGTGATCTTTGCAGTACTGGTCATACAGAGGGCTGGGCAGAAGAAAAAGAAAGGCAGAAGAATGAATTAGACCAAGTACTGCATGTACTACCTATCTGCTGAGAAAATAAGTGGTGGTCCATGAGGACCTCTCTTTTGTATAAATATTCCTCATCCTGATAGACACTAAGCCTGTTTCATGCAATGCTGTGAAGCACTCACCTCTGCCAGCGAAGGACAGCAGCTGCTAAATTGTAAGTTGCAATTTAGATGTCAAAAAAAGGGACAAATTACTGTGGCTCAGAGAAGACATGGGGATACGGAATAGTTACTCAGACCAGAGTTTGTCCAGAAATTTGGGATTAAGTTCCTGCCGTTGCCAAAGACAATGTTTAGTAAATGCCTGGATGTTAACATCATCATGTTTTCTGGCTGCTCTTCCATCTGGGGTCTCCCTACGCTGAAATTCACTGTGTTACTACTCTGAGTTGGAGAATTCACTTCTGTGGCGTGACACAGGCAAAGACAGGGAAGCCATCCGGAACGAGCCAAACCCAGAGAGCTTCCAAGTGTATGTAAACTCAGTAAGACCACAGGGAAGTGTGGCTGCTTGAGCTGCAGCCCTATAGGCAGCAGGACAGAATGTAGAGAGTGAGCAACAGGTCTGCACTTAGGAGCTTTAGCAGAGCAACCAGAAAATACCCCCAGAGGACCAGCACAGAGGTTGTGGCTTTAGAACAAGAGGGTCAATGAGCAAGTCACTTACTTGCACTGCCCTTCGTATTTCTGGCAGTCAAATCCATCGTACAGGCAGCCTGCATTATTGCACTGAGAGTCACACTTGCCATCGTTGAAGTACTTCCAGCACTGCAGAGACTGGGAGCAGTTCTTCCAGGGGTCGTTGAAATTGAGGGAGCAGTCGCCGCCGTCCCAGCCGCAGGCATGGTTGTTGCATTTCCCATCGCAGATCTTGTTGCCGGCATAGCCCGCGCAAACTGCAATCTCACACTTCTCCTCGATTTTGGGTGGGATGATATCCTGCCCGATCCCACCTTGGAAATCGAAGTCGAGGATGTGGCAGTTGAGGCCGTTGAAGTTGGCTGGGCAGTTGCACCGGTAGTAGGGGGAGGCGTCGCTGAAGAACTCGCAGGTGCCCCCGTTGTAGCAGGGGCTGGATGTGCAGGGGCTGCTGGCCGGGTACTGGCACTCGGGGCCCGTGAAGGCCGGTGCGCACATGCACTTGGAGCTCTTGTGGATGGAGATGCAGGTGCCACCGTTCAGGCAGTGCAGGTTCCCACAGGTGCGGGAGTCGTTCTCGCAGGTGGCACCCACGAATCCCTGGGGAGGTGACAGCAAGGAGGGAGTCACAATCACTGACGCTGTCCTACAAGCAGCCCAAAACATGTGTGTGCTCTGGGAAAGTGGGCACAAACCCAGTGAATCAGGGCACGGCTCTGGCGTGTCCTCAGAAACCAGTGATGGGCAAGAATAATCCAGAATGTAAGCCCCGTCAGAGCATCCCCCTCAAAACGAAGGGAGGGCTTCTCCATAGCTGCCTGCTCCACCTTTAGGTGGTGCAAATAATGGTCAACCAGGCAGGAATCCCTCCTACAGAGCTGTGCGTCATACCTGCGGGGCTCAGCCACCTCCTTCTTCCTGACCCTGACCCAGTCTCCTTGCAAGTGAGGAGGGTATGCATACATGGATATACCTCCTCGGAGCAAAGCATCTTCCCCTCCACACCTACCCCTGGCTATCCCAACTGGGGAAGCCTCAGGGGCTATACTGGCCCCCTTGACTGCCCCTCTGTGCAAGGGGGTGACCTGCAGGGCCTGTGCAACATCCCACTCCCAGAGCTGGAGCGGAGCAGGTACCTACCGGGGGGCATTTGCAGATGAAGCCACGGCCGGTGTTGCTGGCAACCGCGCACGTTCCACCGTTCCTGCAGGGTTTGCCTTTACAGCCGTCCACCACAGTGTCGCAGCGACGGCCTGGTGAGGGAGAGGAGCGTGTGAGGAGCAGAGGAAGGTGTGCGAGATGCTTGGGGTGGCTGGGGGCTGCAGGGCTGGGCACTGGGAGCAGCGGGGACGTGGCACTCACCTGCATAGCCAGGTCGGCACTCGCATCTGTAGTCGTTGACCCGCTGCACGCAGTTCTGGGTGCCGCGGGCGTCGCAGGGGTTGGACAGGCACTCGTTGACGTCTCCCTCGCAGCGCTCCCCTACAAAGCCAGGGGGGCAGATGCAGCTGTAGCCACCTACCCGATCCGTGCACTTGCCATTGTTAAAGCACTTGGGCCCCAGGGTAACAGGATCAAAGAAAGGGCTGCAGTCATCCACATTGATCTCACAGTGCACCCCTAGAGAAACGGGGGAACAACCCACACAGCTCATCAAACAGTATCGGGGTGCCCGGCGGTCCCTTGTGTGAGCCTTCCCTGCCAAGGGGCTGAGCCTGACCAACTCAATGGCAGTCTGAGCCGCCGCGCTGGCAGGAGGCACGCAGCACCGCGCAGCTCGCGTCCAAGGTTGCGTGGCCTTGATGGCTAAGCTCGCGAGCAAACGCAAACCCCTCCTGTTGCATTTGCTTCTGCTAGCCCGAGCAGCTAATGAGCAGATACTGAGGATATCTGCACTCAGCCCACTAATGCCCCAGCCTGGGGAATTAATTTACCTTGAGTTCCTCTGGGGCAGGAGCATTTGTAGGTATTGATGAGATCGATGCAGGTTCCTCCATTCTGGCACGGGTGGGACAAACACTCATTGATCTCCTCTGAGCAGTTAACTCCATGATAACCAGCCACACACTATAAGGAGGAAGAGGGGAACTATCAGAGGGGTCCACTCAGCTCCCACGTGGCTGCAGGAGCACAGCCAGCACCCCAGCCTTCAGCCCAGTACAGGGGCACCGAGCCAGCCTGGAGCTGGGGCAGCTCCTTGGGCAGCAGGAACGCAGTAACTAGTGCTTTCTCCCTGTGCATCTCTGCCCCCACAGCACCCACCTCGCAGGAGTAGCCTCCCAGGTAGTCTGTGCAGGTGGCTCCGTTCTGACACGGGTTGGGGGAGCACTCGTCCACCTGCTCCTCGCAGTAGCTGCCAGTGTAGCCGGCCTGGCAGCGGCAGAAGTGAGTGTTGCCGGTGTCCACGCAGAGCCCCGAATTCCTGCAGAGATGTGCTACATCGATACCTGCCGGAGAGAGCAGAGTGAGCTGGGGGGACCTCGGTGACACCCACGCACCACAGGGCCATGTCCTGGCCACCGCGCATCCCACTGGGGATCGCAGCCAGAACTGCAGCCTCGGGGGGTGCACGTTACAGCAGTCCTTGAGATCGCTCCGGTTGTGCCAAAGATCCCCACCAAGAGAACTGAGCGTGTCCCTGCTCAGAGCCCAGCACGGGGGGCAGCAGGGGACCCCACTGTGGCCCCACAAAGCCGTACACATGGCAGAGACTTACCTTGCTGCTTAGCAGCCACCTCGCAGGACACGCTGGGGACATCGCAGTAGAGCCCCGTCCACCCGCTGTTGCACTCGCAGCGGTACAGGTTGTTGGTCTGCCAGCATTTGCCTCCGTTTTTGCAGGGAGAGGAGTCGCACCAACGCACCAGGTTCTGGGGAGAGCAGAGCAAGAGAGGGGGGTCAGGACTCAGCACGGCTTCTGTGGAGACCGCAGTGACCCCCCACATCCCCACAGGCGGCACGCATGGGCAAACACTGGGGTCAGCAGCCAACCGCTCATGGCTCCTCTACCTGGCAGTTGAGCCCGGTGTATCCCTGGGGACAAGTGCACTTGTACATCCCATAGCTGTCCTGACACGTGCCCCCGTTCAGGCACGGCTTGGAGTCGCACTCGTTAATGTCATGCTCGCAGTAGCTGCCCGTGAAGCCGGGTGGACAGACGCAGGTGAAGGTGTTGATGCCATCCACGCAGGTGCCATCGTTGAAGCAGGAGCTGGGAACACACACATCACATCCCAGTGAGTCACCTCTGCTCATGCTCCATGCCAAAGCCCCCACAAACCGGCCCAGGGCTACAGGGCAGCGCAGGGACATCAGCCCCGTGCTCTGGCCCCGACAAAGGCCGTGCCCGCGGCAGGCGCCGTGCCAGGTTGTACCTCTCCGTGCAGTCAGGTGTGTTGTTCTCGCAGTGGATGCCGCTGAAGCCGGAGGGGCAGGTGCAGGTGTAGCTGTTGACGCAGTCGGTGCAGTTGGCGCCGTTCTTGCAGGGGTTGCTGGCACACTCGTTGATGTCCTCCTCACACTTGGGCCCACGGAAACCAGCCAGGCACTCGCAGAAGAACGTGCCAACGCCATCGGAGCAGGAGCCGCCATTGTGGCACGGATCTGGAGAGGAAGGATGTGCGTGTGAAGACGCAGTGGGTCCCAGCCATGGTGCAGCAGCCCTGCCCAGGACCTGCCTCACAGCACTGGCCCTGCACATGTCCCCTGGCTGCGTGGAGGGATGGGACAGAGCCCATGGACAAGCAAGAAGCCAGGCCAGCCCCATCAGGGGACAGGGCACATGGGACACACTTGCTCACCGCCCGCACATCACTCCCTACCCCAGCTCCCACCCGGCCTCGGACTGACACAGCTACACTGGGACGTGCTTGAGGTGGTCCAAGCCAGAGCCACAGTCGGGGCTTGCCCACGCACGGGGAGGAGGAACCCGGCCCCAGGAAGGGGCAACTGGAGCTGCTGGCTTGGGGGCCAGGCTGAGTGAGGTCCCCAGTAGTGGCCCATGCTCTTACTGGGCTTGCAGTCGTCGATGTCGGTGTCACAGTTGCGGCCAGTGAAGCCGGTTCTGCAGGAGCAGCGGTAGCTCCCGTTGGTGTTCTGGCACGTGGCCCCATTGCGGCAGGGGCTCTTCACGCACTCGTTGATGTCGATCTCACAGGTCTGACCTATGGGACAGAGCGGGACAGGGACCACGTGGGCTGAAGGTGCTGGCAAAAGCCCTGGGGATGATGATGATGATGACGACGACGACATCTTGGGCACTGCTCACACCATGGTGGGAGCCCTCGCAGCAAACTGCCCTCACCAAGGGGTGCAGGCGATGGACTCACCCCATCCACCCTGAGGAAGGTCAGGACCCTCCCCTCAGCCGGGCACCGTGCAGGGCTGCTCCCATCCAGCAGGGCACGCAGGCAGCCACCTGCCCGCTGCCCCCTGGCCACACTCCACCCCCTCCACCTTTTACTCCCTGAGCAGCCGAGGAGAGCAGGGTGTGCCAAACCCCGAGATGGGCCATGCCCCTACCTTGCCAGCCGGAGGGGCAACTGCAGGAGAAGCTCTTGTAGTCTTCTGACTCCCGGCACTCGCCACCGTTCTTGCAGGGGCTTCCAGCGCAGGGGGCCAGCACATCCTCACAGGTGGCTCCTGCACAGGCACAAGGACCTGCTGACATCCCCTCTGAAACAGGTGGCCCAAGATCCCCCTGCCCCTGTCCCAGGCTGCTGCCATCCCTGGGGCAGGCTCTGGGCTTCCCCACTGCCCTGGGGCGGCCTGGCTGGGGCCATTTCCTTCATCCCTGGTCCCCCATGACCCCAGGCCCCCCATCAATCCTTTAAGCCCTGGCAATCCGGGCTGCATTAAAGCACTGCACACTTCCTTTGGCAGAAAAGCGCTGCTCGGGGTGTCTTTCCCCCTTTGTGCTCCCCCCGTCCCACTCAGCCGCTTTTCCTGTTTACGTCCAGCCAAGGGACACGTTCCCTCCAAACCCTTATCTTCCCTGTCAGCCAGTATCTCCAGAACTGGCCTTTGCTATTTTCCAGAGCCTTCCCCTCCCTGCCTGCCCCGTCCCCGTCCCCTCAGGGGTTTCTATGGCCACTGCCGAGGGCAGGAAACAGCTCATGGCTTCCTGCAATTGTGCACCGGCTGCCGCTCTGCGCGAGCGGAAGCGAGAGGCCGGCAAACAGGAATTGGCTCAGCAGAATCCCCCATCCCCTCGGCCTCGGCTCGCTTTTTCCAGCACGAGCATCGTGGCAGAAGAACGGGGCCGCCGGCGGCGCTGGCCCCCCGGGGTGGTGGGGTGTGAGTGGGGCGGCCGCCTGGTGCTGCTGCCCCAGGCGCAGGCTGCGGCCAAGCCACCACCTCGCTAGCCTCCAGGAGGAAGAGGAGGAGGGAGGAAGCTCTGGTTGGCTGCTTCCCAAAGCTCCTCCAAATTTCCTCCAGCTGTGCTGTGGCATGGGAGGTGGAGCCACGGCCACAGGCAGCCCCATGGCAGGGCAGCGCAATGGAAGCCCCCACGCTTGGTGCCAGCTCATTGCACATGCAGAGGGACCGAGTTGCTGTCACGTCTGGAGCAGCAGCCCCACAGACCCCTGGCGAGGGCCAGGGGGGCACAGGGTGCTCCCCCTCACCTGTGTAGGGCAGGAGGCAGTTGCAGGTGTAGCCAGCAACATCATCGATGCACGTGCCCTGGTTCAGGCAGGGGTTGGAAGCGCATTCGTTGATATTGGTTTGGCAGTTGGGTCCTGTGTTAAGAAAAACAGATAAAAGCAGCTGTGATGGAGGTGTGCTGGTGGGAGGGGGCTGAGGGTACGGCGGGGATGTGGTGACCCACCCATCACCCTGGAAGAGCCTCCTGCTCTCAGCTCCAGCCACAGACACCCAAACTCTGCCGAAGGTCCCCAGGCTGGCTGCTCTGCCACATCTCCCAACCAGACCTGGGGTCTCCACCATCCCTGCAGCGAAGCCTCCAGCCCATCTAGTGCCATGGGGACACCCACCCACAGCTCCCACCCCGGCCCCAGCACAGGGGTGCCAGAGCAGCGTCCCTGGCTGTGCCCTTACCACTGAAGCCCTCCCTGCAGGTGCAGATGTAACCACTGGTCATGTCCTTGCAGGTGCCACCATTCATGCAGGGATTGGATTCGCACTCGTTATTGTTAATGTCGCAGTTTGTCCCGCTCCAGCCTGGGTCGCAGTCACACCTGTAGCTTTGGGGAAAAATTGGGGCATAAACCACAGGATCTGGTCCAGCCGCGCCCTCCTGGCTACACCAGCTGTCATTCACCCAGCAAACCCAGCTTCTCATCATGCCCCTGCAGGGAAACATCCCCTGGCACTAGCACAGAGCATGGAGGAGCACCGGCACGAGGGACAACTGCTCGCCCTGCTTCCAACCCCGACTCTGCTGGGTGGCCCTTTGGCCCCAGCAGCCCCCGCACCCTCCAGCCTACCCGTTCAGCCCGTCGTGGCATTTCCCGTGGATGCAGGGGTTGCTATTGCACTCATTCACTTCGGACAGGCACTTGGGGTCGTGGAAACCCTCGGGGCAGAGGCAGGTGAAGCCGTTGATGCCATCCTTGCACGTGCCCCCGTTGTGGCAGGGGTTGCTGGAGCACTCGTCAATGTTGATGTTGCACATGCGCCCTGGGAAAGAAGAGGGAGTGAGGAAACGGTACCCCATAGGATGCATGGCACGGCACGGTGGGTGCGTGCCACCTCTGGGGAGCACCCACCAGGCAGACCTTCCTCCAGTCACCCAGCCAGAGGCTCAAATCTCCGGGCACACGTGTGCTGGCTGCATAGGAGCAGGCTGCCCTCGGGTAGGGTGACTTCACACCCCTGCATCGCCCGCCTGGCTTAATTAAACACGACTGGGAAGAGGCTGTGCTCTGGGCTCGTTTGGTCCAGGAGGGAATAACGAAGGGAGCCAGTTTCAGCCTGTAACCCTACCTGCCACCACCGACAAAGCCGGGCTTTATTGTGGCTCGGGGCAGGCAGGAGGACAAGGGGCCATGCGAGTGGAGAGAGGCGGGGGCTGCTCCCATCAAAGCCCTCCGCCATTTCCAGCAGCCATCAAACAAACCAGTCGGACAAGGCGGCAACCTGATACCCATGGGAGTGGGCGCAGCGGGAGTCAAATTCGCGGCACCAGACACTCTTTTGATTTCGGCCTGAGCAGGGGTCACCCTCTCGAACGAGCAGGAGCACTGGAGGGTGCAAAACCTCCGGCAAGTGGGATGGCAGCACCTCCACTCCTTGCTGCACCCTTGTCCCGGCTGCACGGGGCACCACCGGCTGCAGCCATGTGGGCACAGGGGACATCCCAAGGCTCCCTGGCACAAGGCTGGATCTGGAGCAGGGGTTTCTGCCATGCCCTGCTCTCACCTGTGTACCCCGGCTCACAGGTGCACTCGTAGCCGTTGATCTTGTCGATGCACTTGCCGTAGTCGCAGGGGTTGCTGGCGCAGTCGTCCAGGTTGATCTCGCAGTTGGGCCCTGGGGAGGAGAGTGGTGCCATTAGGGGGTCCCCGGCCCCGCTGACGAGGCACAGCGAAGCCCGCCGGCACCAACCGCCGCTCCGCAACAAAGCTCCGCCACCACAAGCGGCTCCCCGGCTCCGGGCTGGGGCGCGGTTCCTGTGAAAGCCGGGCACCAAACCGGGAGAACTCGCCCTCACCGAGAAGGCTCCGGGCTGGCTCCGGCACCACGGCGGCTGCTGGAGGAAGCCCAGGGCCAACCCAGGGTGCTGCGTGGCACCACCAACCCACGTGGAGCCCCAGGGGGGTCTCTCTCGCTCACCTGTGGTCCCTTTGAGGCAGAGGCAGTTGTAGGCGTTGTTCCTGTCCTGGCAGGTGCCCCCGTTTTTGCAGGGCTGGCTCTGGCATTCGTTGATGTTGATGTCGCAGCGGTGGCCCGTGTAGCCCGGCTGGCAGAGGCAGGTGAAAGCGGCGATGCTGTCCTTACAGGTGCCGTAGTGGCACGGGTCAGGGTCGCACTCATCGATGTCGATCTCGCAGTGGGCGCCCGAGAAACCTGCCGCCAGTGGGACGGACGCAGGGTCAGGATGGGGCACACGGGGTGAGGATGGGGCACATGGGGTGAGGATGGGGGACGCTTCTTCCCACACACCGGGGTGGCTTGACCTGCCTACCCACGAGCCCCTGGACCCCCAGGAGCGGGGCACAGCAGGGAGCACCCTGGCATGCTGGCAGTGGGACTGGGCAGACCCCGGCTCGCGGGCTTTGTCCCGGGGCGCACAATGACCTGCATTAAGCTGCCTCAGCTCAGGAGTGGGGCCCCGCGCTCGCCCGCAGCTCGTCCCGGAGTGTGCGGGGGGGCCGGCCACAGGCACCCCCGAATAATAACCCCCCCGGCAGATCCCATTCTCCCGGCCGGCTCCCTCCTCGCCGGGTTTGGGGGTGGAGAGCCGAGGACAAAGTACAGCTTTGACTAGACCCCGCCAAGCCCACATAGCAGCTTTTCATCGGGGCTTGGCATTAGCAAGACACTAATTAGAGGCCATTCAGCTGGAAGATTTCTGGCGGGAGCTGCTCCACAAAAGAGCCACTGTTTGCCACCGGGGCTCAAGTCATCATTTTGTGCAAACCGCTCCTTGGGTTTCGGTCGGCGAGCCCCCGCAGCCCTGCACCTTGCGTCCCCATAGAGGCAGCTTTATTCCTTCCTTCCTGCCGTCCCCCTCGCTGCCGCCCGCCACCGAGGTGGGGAGCACGGCCGGACGGCTGCTGCTGGGCCACACCTAACGAGTGCCAGGCTCGTTATGCCCGCTCTGGGGCCAGCGGGCAGCAGGGCTCAGCTCGCTCCGCCACCGCCTGGGAAAAGGATGGTCCCTGTCCCTTGGGATTCCCACCAACCAGAACCAACCCTGCTGCCGGTGGGCTTGGGGACTCCCCTGCGGCGGGTGCGTGGGGAGGTGGGCACCTGTTAACAATTTGGCAATGTGGTTTTATGGCACCTCATGGGGCGGAAGGTGGCTTGTCCCTGCCTGGCAGGGTGGGACACCCAGAACCCCCGGGATGTGGGGACCCCTCACCTTCAGTGCACTCGCAGCTGTAGGTGTTGGGGCCGTCCACGCACTTGGCACCGTTCTTGCAGGGGGTGCTGGCACACTCGTCGATGTCGAACTGGCACAGATGCCCGTTGAAGCCTGGAATGGAGGGAGGTGTCACGTCCCCACGCAGCGGCCGGACCCGCCAGCCTCCCCTCGCTGCCAGGCAGATCCCGCCAGGCCCCCCCGCATCCCGGCCGGGGCGCCGGGTTTCCATGGGGACGGCTCCTGGGGGCCCTGAATGCGGGGCTTCGGGGCTTCGACCCACCATTGAGAGCATCTTATTTACATCTCTAGAGGAGCAAAGTCTCTGAACTTCAAAACCTCCTTTCACAGATTAACCGTCTCCCCATTCTCCGCTCCACCCCGTGACTTTGACACTGCATTCAAAGCTGCTGGTGCGGCCCCCCCGGCCCCCCCCCAGCCCTCCTTCCCAACCAGGAGCCTTTTCAAGTGCAAAGCCATGGGGTTTAATCCTCCCTCCCCTCTCCCATGGGCTGGACCAAGCGGCATCGCCTGCGTGAGACTCGGCCCCTCGCTGCAACGGGGGAACTCTCCACCAAAAGCGCCGAGAGGCGCTGAGTCCCATCTCCTCGTTTCAAGGGGCTCCAAAATTTCAGGAGCCCATTTTTGGCTCCTTCCCAGCTCAAGCCAGGATGCATCACAGCTTTGTTTCTGCCACGATGGCAGCGGGACGGATGCCGCGTACCGGTGGGGCACACGCAGTGGAACTCATTGATCTTGTCGAGGCAGTTGCCGTTGTGCAGGCAGGGGCTGCTGGCACACTCGTCCGTGTTGATCTCGCAGTAAACCCCCTCGTAACCTGCGGAGAGACCCGGTGCACCGTCAGCGCTGTGGCACGGGGCCGGCACAACGCGCGGGATGGGCAGGACACCAGGGCATGTTTGGTCCCCCCGTCTTTACAAGGGCAGCTCCTGTGCTACAGGTGGTGGGACCTGATGCACAAGCTGCTCCGTGGTTGTCCACCCTGGATCTCCCTGCCCTTGGCTTGATTCAAGCCAGCAAGGACGGCAAGAGGAGGAGTTCAGAGCGGGGCTGATGGTGCCCAACTCTCACCTCCCGTCCCCCCACTGCTGCAGGAGACAGCGTAATCTTTACCAACGTCTTCCTTTTCAGTGCAATCCCCAGACACACGCACCTCCTGCGGCTCCTCACCCAAACCAACACTGAGCAGAAGCTCGGGGCACCCAGAGCCCTCCCACCGCTCACACCCAGCACCAGGACAGGGGTCCACAGCGCCGCCCACCCACCGGGCATGCAGATGCACTGGAACTCTCCAATCTGGTCCAGGCAGGTGGCATCGTTCTGGCAGGGATTGGAGAGGCACTCGTTGACGTCGATCTCGCAGCGAGGGCCCGAGTAGCCTTGCAGGCACTGGCACTGGAAGGACCCCTGGGTGTTGATGCATTTCCCTGCGTGCTCGCAAGGGTTGGCTCCTGCAACACACAAGTGGGGCTCACAGGACACGCTCCCGGCTGCACGTGAGCTCCCGGCTGCACCGGCGCTTTCCCCAGCTGCTCCTCTGCAGCCCGCAGGAGCTCAGCTCCAGCGCTCACCCAGCGAGCACTCGTCCACGTCCTGGTTGCAGGCTGGCCCCATGTACCCTGAAGGACACGTGCAGATGGCTTTGCCGTTGACGGGGTTGGTGTCGCAGTTGGAGCCCTCGTTGCAGGGATTGCTGATGCAGGCGTCATCGAGGTGGCACAGCAAACCTGGGTGGCAAAAGGCAGGTGCACGTCAAGGGTGATGGGCACGCAAGTCATCATGCACCAAGACCTCAGCTAGGAGCCAGGGGACATGCAGGGAGATGGGATGGGGCCTCACCTGTGCGGCCGTGGGGGCACTCGCAGTAGAAGGAGGCCACCCGGTCGTGGCAGGTGGCCCCGTGGAAGCAGGCGGCCATGGCACAATCGTCAATGTTCTCGCTGCAGTCCTCGCCTGTCCAGCCGTTGACGCAGACGCAGTTGTAGCCGCCGTGGTTGTTGTGGCAGGTGCCCCCGTTCTGGCAGGCGTTGGGCATCAGCTGGCACTCATCCACGTCCTCTGTACAGTACTGACCTGCCAGGAGGTGAGGCACCCGTGTGAGGCTGGCGCTGCCCAGCTGCTGCAAGCTCCGCGAGCATCACTGCGAAGCACGACAGCTCTCCCCACCTGCTCCACGGCATCCGCCAGGGCAGGATCCGTCCTCCCAGCCCAGACCCACGCACCCTTGCTGCCAGCAGCAATGTTACCTGTCCACTCGGGTGGGCACTGGCAGTTGTAGGTGTTGACGCCATCCACGCAGGTGCCCCCATTCTTGCAGTTGTTTCCCGGACAGTCATTTATGTTCTCCTCACAGTTCTGGCCTGTGAACCCTGTGCAGAGGAGACATCTGCCATGATGCCGACCGACCAACCGGCTGTGCCACTGCCTCAGCCCCCCACCCCACCCCGCCGATGGCAGTTTACTCGTTATCAGGTGCTGAATGTGCGCCAGGCGATCCCAGCCCGGCTTTGAAGCCAGGTGCCCACTTTCATCCCCAGCCCTGTCCTGCCTCTGCCGGGTTTTGGTTCTGCCGTGCAGGTTTCCCTACCAGGGTGCCATCGCCAGAGCCTGGCAAGCGGCAGCAGCTTCCTCCGTGCAGGGCAGACAGTGCGTCCCTGGCACGGGGCTCGCCTGCCAAAACCCCTGGCTCCACAGACGCTCGCCCAAAGCGGACGAGGATCCGGCTCCACGGCAAGCCCGGCTGAACCAGGGCTGCTCCCACGATGGCTTGCGGCACCCGGTGCTGAATCACCAGCTTTTAATTTCGCACGTAAAGAGTCTCATCAGCAGCACTTCCCCGGAGGGGTTCCAAGTCCCTGGCAGGGTGAAGCACTGCGCTAACCCCGGCCCTCCTCCGGCGCGGTGAGCCCAGCTGCTCAGGTTTATGGTATCGCTTCCACCTGACGGTGCAGCACACATGGACACCGTGCCACCCCAGCTTCTCCCTGCAGCAGGAATGACACAGCTAGGCCCTTTTCAGGGCATCTGCCAAGCCACCCTGTCCCCCTCCAACGCCACTTGGGTCAAGAGCTGCATTTACTCCAAGACCCCCAAAGCCCCCTATCCAGCTGCTGTCTGGCAGCTCCTTCCCAGCCCGCTCAGGCACTCAGGGTCGGGATGGCAATGCCAGCCCATGGCAGCTCCCCACGGTGCCGGCGTGCACCTGCAGCTCCCCTAAACTGCCCAAGGCGTTCTGCAGGTCCAGACCAGGCTGCTCCCACGCACAGGCAGCAGCGCCTTCCGCCTCCCAGGAAGGGCCCTGGTGCCCAGGCTCACCCTCAGTGGGACCCTAGACCCTGGCCCAGCTGGGGGTCTGCCCCTCGCTCTCTCCGAAGGGCCATGTTTTCTTCTCCCCCATAACCTCAGCCCCATCACACGAGGAGCAGCAGCAGCAGCTATTTACGACTGCTGGTTGGCATCCAGAGCCGATAACATTGATTTGTGCCTCACTTTTAAGCAGCTGGGCTGAGACTGAACAGCAATAACTGGCAATGTCCTCGCTACCAGGATTAACTCATTTTGAACCATCTGAATGAGTAATTAGTCCTGCAATTACTCTAAACTCAGGGTTACATTCTACAGCGATGGCATGATAAAACAGCCGAGATTAGTTTAACTTGGAGAAACTCGGTACCGCCAGACCTCTCCTCTGCGGGAATGAAAAGGGGACATTGTTTCAGGTCTGCTGTGCTGCATACCAGCGTATCAATCACCCTCTTATCATGAGAAACAGCCCCCAGTCCCTCCTGCCTCTACCCGAAGCTGATGCAGCTCCTGCAGCGAGCCACACCGGGTGGTGGAGGTGCAGAGGGACCCCGCTGCATTCCCCCGGAGCAGGGGCCGTGCCGTGCCACCCCGTGGGAGCCAAACCAGCCTGTGCAGCACCCACATCTCCTGGAAGTGGCCCATGAAGCCGCAGCTGGGCGTGAAAGCGCCAATCCCGGCCGCAGCAGGGATGTTCCCCAGGGCCACACCTCACCCCGATGTGTCTGACGCTTGGGCTGCTCCAGGGAAAAGTGCCTTGTCAGCAGAATGGCAGGGCAGGGCCAGCACCGCTCCTCCTACCCCCTCCACCTGCCTGTCCCTCTGGCAATGCTGCTCCGTCGAGCCAGGGCTTGGAGCTGCTCCTGCAGAGCATTGCCCCTGGGAAGCTCCTGGCCATGCCAGCTCATCCCGTACGGAAAGGCTTCCTTCCCTGGCACTACTCACCTAGTCCACCCCAATGCCTTGCTGCCCTAAGGACAGGAGCTTTGCTCCAGCCTGGGTGAGCAGGCACAGAGGGAAAGCAGGAGATCCAGCAGGGCCCTGCGTATTCTGGATGGTTAACTAGTCTCCTGAGTTATTACAGCCAAAAGCTTTGGGAAAGGGGTTGAACCTCCGAGCCCATGTCGGAGATCAAGATGAGATCCCCCGTGCTGCCCCGTGGGGATTGTGCATCTTCCCCCAGTACTGGGCTGGGCTGCCAGCAGGATGCAGGTACATCTGTGCCAGCTGGGAGACCCCAACCCTACCCTGATGCCACGTCCCCAGCATGGGAGGGAGGCTGGAGATCCCTGCAGCGATGCCAAGCACCACCCAGGGTGCAGAGCAGAGGAGCCACCTACTCCTTGTCCTGCCTCGGCCCCTGCGTGGCTACGGGTGACCAGGGGAGACCAAAGCAATCCCAAGGGAGACTTCTCAGGCAGCGCTGCACTGCCCACAGTTTCCTTCCAAGAGAGAGGGTGGATGCGCTCCCTCCACGTCGGCTGCAGCTGGCAAGCGTGGCTGGCTCGGGTGGGAAATGGCACTCGTCCCCCAACTAACACAGCCTGGTCTGAGCGTGGCTCTGGGCTGTGCCGGCCGCCCATCGGCAGGAAACTCCGTTATTTCGTTTCTCTAGCCAGCACGGGGCCGGGGGGAGCGTGGGGCCATGCTCAGCCCCTTCCGCTCCCTGCCCCGACCGCGCTGCAGACCGCTGCCCCAGGGCAGAAGCGAAAGGGCTCGCCGGGGTCAGGGGGCCCTTCTGCAGCTGCTTTTCCTTCCCTCAGCGTGCAGGGTGCCAAGCTCCTGCACAGGGTGCTGAGCTCCCAGGCAGGGTGCTGAGCTCCTGGGACAGCCCACTCCTGCAAGAGCCCTTCATTTCAGAGGCTGTAATTTGGCTGGGCTGCTCCAGCGCTTGCTGGAGAGAGCAACAGTGAGCACGGAGAGGGTCTCCCTTCCCCAACTCCTTTCGCACTCGGAAACTTTCCAAAATAGCTATTCCGGCCTAATTATTCCATTCTGGAAGTGGATTAAGCTAAAGCGGAAAAAGGCACTCTTATTCTGGAATATGAGCATCCGCACAGGGGCCTCTGCTGAAACAGTTGTTTTGGAAGAGCTATTTTGGTGGATCACCAAGTACGAAAAGCCCCCAGCTGACCTCTCGTCTTCAGGCATCGCTGCCCAACGTCCTCCCAAACGCACGCGGCACAGCGAGCCCCCCAGAGCCGTAACTTGGGGAAAGATCGGGCATTACTTATTTAGGGGCGGGCAAAGGGGCTGCAAGAGGGTCCCTGGTCCCCGTCCCCCCGCCTCAGAAGCAGCCCTACCTGGCAGGCACGTGCAGTCGTAGGTGGTGTCTCCGATCTGGCGGCACGTCCCCCCGTTCTGGCAGGGCGAGGGGTTGCAGGGCACGTAGAGGTGCTCGCAGTTGGGCCCGGTGTACGCCGGCTTGCAGGAGCACTGGTAGGTGCCCACCTCGTTGGTGCAGCTGCCGCCGTTCTTGCAGACGAGCGGTGAGATGTTGCACTCGTTCACGTCCTGCTTGCAGTTGGCCCCGTGGAAGCCGGCGGTGCAGCGGCAGATGTAGTGGGCTTCGAAGGGGACGCACTGGCCCCCGTTGGCGCAGGGGTTGGAGGCGCAGGGGTCAGCCTGCTGGCAGGTTTTGCCTGGAGAGGGCAGGGAGGGAGGATGAGGATGCAAACCGCAGGCATTGATGGGTGCGATCTTTGCGCTGGGGTGCAAACCACGCTCTGGGACTACAACTAATTCCCCCCACCTCGGTCCCTGCGAAACCCTCACCCGTGCAGGAGGGCTGCAGCTCACCCAGCCAGGGACCCTCCCAAGCCCCTGGTCAGGTGTGCAGACCCCCTTCCTTTCTCCCAGCACTGGGGCAAGCCAAAATCACAGGCAGCATCCTTCTCCATCCACGGGGGTTTTCCAGGAACAACCCCCGGTGCAGGCTGCCCCTCTACCCCCCGCCCCGGGTCAGCGCATCCCCGTGCCCTGCAGCAGCACTGCCTCACCTGACCACCCCGGCGGGCAGCGGCACTTGTACTCGCTGAGCGTCAGCAGGTCGCAGGTACCCCCGTTGCGGCAGGGGTTGCTGAGGCAGACGTTGTCGCGGGGCGTCAGGCAGAGCTCGTCGGTGAAGCCCAGGCGGCAGGCGCAGGTGTAGTCCACGGTGCTGCCGCGCACCACCGCGGTGCAGGTGCCGGCGTTCTTGCAGGGGGAGCTCAGGCAGGGGTTGGGTAGCTGGCACCGCTCGCCCACGTAGGCACTGCTACACCTGGAGGGGCAAGGCACACCGTCAGTGGGATCGGTCCCCAAGGGCTGGCGGGCACCCGGACACCCCAGGGACCGGCTCCAGGAATGCCTGCCCGGGTCCGACCCCACGCGGCATTCCGGCACGTCAGGTTTGGCAATTGCAAGGCTCTGCCCTGGCTGCTCTGGGCTGAGAAGAGGAAGATGAAAGAGGCTCCGGGAACAAAGGCGTCCCCCATCGAGGAGCCTGTGCCGACTTGCAAAACCGCAGCCTCCAGCGCTGACGTCCTGCTTCTCATCGCAACGGGCTTTTTTTGCCCCTACCTCACTGAAGAGGAAACTGAGGCACAAGGGGAGAATGTGGCAGAGACAGGAGGGGTCCCCCCCCATACCTGCACCCAACCCCGGGCACCTACAGACCCCGAGGGAGAAGCAAACCCACAGCAGCCTGTGGCACCAAGCAGCACGGGGACAGCCCTGTGCCCCTGCCCGCCCCTGCCCGCACTGGGGCCCCTGCTCCCCCACCGTGATTTTTATCCTCCCTCCATCCTAAGAAATCACTCAAACACCATCAAACAGGGGCTCAGCGTTGGCTGATAGTAGTTGGGCCATGCTCCTGCTCCTTGCAGCTGGCTGCAATCTTCCCCGAAAACAAACCCTGTGCAAGGAGGGACAACTGGCCCTGGCTGCCGCGTCCCTCTCGGGGGGGAGGGGCCTGAGAAAAGGCCCCCTCGATGCGGCCACCAGCTCCACCATCTGTCACCGTTGGCCGACAGGGCTGGAGCAACCGCCCGCTGCAGCACTAGGGCACGCAACGGGGACGTGCCGCAAGGGCAAATCTGCGGCCATCCCAGCGAGGCTGGGCAGGGGACCCCGCAATGCTGAGAGCTGTCCCCCAGGAAAGGGAGGATGGGGGGATGGATGTGCCACGCACAGAGAGACTGAGGGCACCTGACATCAAAAGAAGACCCTGGCGATGAGGCCCCTTGGCACCTCCCCAGCACAAACCCTCCTGCATGGCATCTCTTTTATCATGTCTGCAACGCGAGATGCCACGCGTTTTGTCCCCAGCCAGCTTTGCTCACGTTATGCTGCTTCTGAAGGGGCTCCTCTGCCCTGGCTGGGCTGCGCCGAGTGCCCGTTGCGAGCAGGGCACGGGAGCAGCGAGGCGGCGGTGGCACGCTGCTGTGCCGCACCGCGATGGCAATGCCACTGCAGCAGAGCGTGGCACGCTGCGCTCAGCTCACGCTGGGCTGCCGGCTGCTGTCAGAAGTCTTGAGAGCAGAAATAAACCTGGCAACCATGGCTGGAGGTGATGGCCGGGGAAAACGACAGCACCTGGGCACGGAGGGGGACTGTGGTCCCCACTGTGCTTTGGCAGGTTGGGGCACAGGGCACCCACCACGTGCTTGCACCCCTCGTCACCTGAGCTGGCGGGACCTTGCATCCCCGAGCCTCGTGCACGGCTTCCAAGAACCCCCGTCCCCCTGGGTGAGCAGGGAGGGTCCTGGGGAACGCCGCAGCCCCGTGGCTGCAGAGCAGAGCACCCGCCCGCAAACCCCACCAGCCTGCAGACCCCAAAACGAGCACGGCCAGCAAAACCCCACCCTCAGCCAGCCCCAATCCCGTGCTTTGCCACACCGCGCCGGCTGCAGGACCACGTTACGGCCCCGCTCCCCCTCTCCTCTTCCCCTACTTTTTTTTTTTTTTTTAACCCAATTCTGATTTCATTGTTGGGGATTGTGTGAGAATTTGTCAGGATTCGGAGACATTTTGAGTTAATGAGACGGCATTATCCAGGCCAAATGAAAAAGAAAATGTGTATAATAATAAATCAGGGCATCTGCTCGGCACACAAAGGGCGGCGGGGAGCAGGTGTGCATCCTAATGAGGCAGAGCAGCTGCCGGCGCCCGCAGCCGATGCCCGGCTCGCTGGCGGCTCCGAGCCTGGGGCGCCATGACCACGGGACGACGGCGCTTCTGGGTGGCTGCGCCGTGGCCCCGCGTGGGGGAATGCGAGGGCCGGGACCGCGGCCGCCTGAGAGGGGCCATTGTGCGGGGCCGGCCGGCCGGCACAGGCACGCCGCCGGCAAACCGCTCGAGTGTGCAGTCATCTGTTAAAAGCATCACTTTCCCCCGCCTCCCTGCACCACACACACTTTTTTTCTTAAAACAATCCTCTGGGCTCTCGCGGCGGCTGGCGGACAGGGAAGCGTCATGAGATTCTCCAATGGGAGAAAAAGGCGCAAAGAAAAAAAAGGAATAAGAAAAAAAAAGAAAAATTGATGCTGGACAAAGAGCCTCGGGGGCAGCGCGGGAACCGCCAAGCGCGCGGGAACCGCCACGGCGCAGGCTTTGGCTCACGACGGTGCAGCCATGGGCAGCCGGGACCGGGAAGCGATGCTCCGCATCCCGGGCCAAGCGGGGCAGCCAGCGGGGTTATTGCTGGGATTGGGGTTCCTGTGCCGCGGGGCTTAAGCGAGGCCGGGAAGAGGGGCGCGGAGCCGAAAGCCTTCCCACCCAATTAGTTGTCGGACCGTTTCCAATTTCAGCACAGGCAAGTGGCGGTTTGAGCTCATGGATGGGAAGCCGGAGCAGAGCCCAGCCCGAGCTTGGGCATGGTTATTAGCCAGGAGGTTAATTAGTGATTGGAGGCACAGTCGGGGTTGGGGCCACTGGCAGTGCCCGGGCTGGTGGCTGCCCTGCACCCAGCTGGGCTGCCCGGGTGCTTTCCAGGCTTTTGCTTCAGGAAACCCCTTGAGTTTCACAGAGTTTGCAGATTTTTTTTTTTTTAAATGGCTTTCTATTTGTTTGTTTTAAGAGCTGGTTTATGGACGCAGCCAGCTCGAGAAGTGAGGATGGTGCGGCGGATGCCGAAGAAGGATTTGGCACAGGTCTGCCCCAGGCAGAAGGGGCTGAGCTGAGCGATGGGCACACGTGGGCAGGCGGGACGGGGTACGTACACATCGCATTTCTCCTTCCTGCAAAGAGGGTATTTCCAGCCACTGAGAAGTGCTGGTAAAAAAGTCTTCAGAAAAAAAGCAATACAACACAGGCACCCTTAAAATCTGGTAGCCACTACTATAACCCACAGGGCAGTTTGCATGGAGCAGAGCGGGGCTGCGGATCCACTGCGGATGCCCAGTGATTCCCAAATCCCAACCACAACCGTGGCAGGGACAGGGACAGCCCTCGCGCTCCCATTGCACACACCGCACCAGCTCCCAGCTCGGGGAGCCCTCTCCAACTCCTTCTGCAGTTTCTAAGTCATCTCAGCTTCTTTTCAAGGTTTCAGAGCAAAAGGTCTCCGACGGCAGGGACATCACTATCACGACAGCGATACTGCTGCTCGGTGAGAGCGTGAAACGAGGACACTGCCCACGGCAGCGCCGGAGACATGCCCGAGACACACCACACCTGGCGGCTTCGGCACCGCTCCTGCATCATCTGTAGATGCTTCTGCACCAAAGCGATGCTGTTCCTGCCCACATTGCAACAGAAAGTCTGAGACAAGGCAGGGAAGAGCGTGGTTCTCCTGAAGTTCAGGGATGAACTTCACTGTTTCCTCCCCACGCACGTCCCGGAGCTCACTCACAGCCGGAGACTCTGGCATTTAAAAGCCCAACGACTGCAACAGCTTTAGAGAGTCCCGGCTGCAGAGGAAAGCCTGGAGACAAGCCTCGCATGCAAAGCAAGAGATCAAAAACCCGGTGAAGAGTAAGGCCAGCTCAAGACATTTTTCAGCTCTCCCAGGTCCGGAAAGGCTGGATTCAGCAGAGCTGGGTTCAGCTCCCAGCCGTGCTGCAACCTCGTCATGCATCCACCTACTTCTCCAGAGGCTAAAAACCTCTCCTAAAGTTCAGCCCAGGGAGCTAAGCTTTATTTTCTGTAAAAAAACATACCGGCGGGTGGTGGCATCAGGGCTCCCAGGTGAGCAGACGTGGAGGATGCGATGTCCCCGCGGGCTCAGCCAGGTGAAGATCACCCTGTGGTTTTTCCTTTGGCATTTCCCAAGCCAGGGCTACCCAAACCAACCTCTGAGCAGCTTATGGAAATTAGCATAAGAGACATTAAAGCTATGCTTTAATTATAGACATACGTGTTGGCAGAGGACAGGGCGGGTGCTCCAGGATCAAAACAGCTCAGAAGGGCCATTAGAAACCAGCTTCGAGGTGGTGAAAGGCGGCTGAGCTCCCCGTGAGGACTGAGGACCCTCCGTGAAATCCCCGGAGAGGCCAGCGCGGCCACGCTCCCAGCCCCACGCATGACGCACGCCCTGTTCCCAACCCAGGCAAGAACGGCTAAAAATAACGATGTCTCTCCCTCCCCTGAGCATGCAGCTGAGAAATGTTTCCGTTGGCTCATTAACCTGCCAAAGAGGCACCAAAGGCTCCAGCCACGACCCACTCTGCCATTTTGGATGATGCCAGTGGGTGACGGCATCCCGACCCTGGTGATGGCCAAGCCCTGCTCCAATGCACGATCCTCCTGCTCCCAGCTCCGTGCTGCCACAAGGAGCAAGGCAGGGTCAACGGTCTCACAGCTCTCTTCACTTCTAGGATATTCTCTACACAACCTAACCCAGGGACCAGGGCTGTCACCGACGCATCAGGCAGGACAGGGGACAGTGATGCAGCAGCTGGTCCCCATCCCTGCGATTGTGTGCTCCTTGCAGGTGCAAATATGCTGATTTACACCCCTCGAGTGTCCTGTCCATCCTGGAGGCTTTTTGTTTTGGGGGGTCAGGCAGAGGCTGGGGGCTGGATTCCCACGACACCAGGCTGCGACGTGTCCTCCCCCTCCACGCCGGCCCCGAGTGAGCACCCGCGCCCGGAGCGCAAACTGCTGCGCGGGGGGAGGCGCAATTAATAATGCACCGCGCTCCCGACCCATAAATCTCCGGCACGATTCGCGGGCGATGTGAAGGGTGATGGAGAAGGCCTTGTCCAAGGTCAGACAGCGAGTCCCAGGGGACGGCCTGGGAACGGGAACAGCGGCCCCCGAATTCCCACCCTGCTCCCAGCGCTGAGCCAGGCCAAATGTGGATCTGCTCAGCCTGGGCACGTGCATTTGTTGTGTCTGCTGCACATCCTCAGCGAGCTACAAACAACGGCCCAGCGCTGCAGTTATTTCTGCGAGGCTCCAGAAAAGCTCGGCAGATCACCGAACCAAAAGCATGAATGAGCCGCAGAAACACCGGAGAGCCAACAAGCTCTGCCGCCCGCTGCCACACCGCTGCCCCAGCTTTGCATCACGCACGTGCTTGCCTGGGCACCGCGGCTTCCAGCACCCCCTCACCCCAGGAGCAGCACCTGAGAAATGTTTCAGAGCTGGGGTGCCCGTCCCGGCCCTCCGCCAGCCCCGTGGTCCCTGCATGGGTGCTCCGTGCGTGCGGCTCCGCGCGCGCCGCCGGCCCTTTGTTCGCTCCCTCCCCGCCTGCAGCGCGCGAGGCTTCTCCTCCAACCCACCAGCAACAGGTTTTGTCCCTCCGCAGCAATGTGGGCACTGAAAGCATCCCGAGGCAGATGTTTCTGCGACCTCTGACCCAAGACTAATGTTTTCCTTTCTGTGCTAAGCTGCCATCTGCCACGGCCGGCACAGATGACACCCAGGCGCTCCCGCAGCCCACCCCGCCCCAGCACGGCTCCCGCATGGCGGCACGGGGGCTTTGTTCGAATTCGGGATGTGTCAGCCCTGCACAAGCACAGTCCGGGGTCCGGGGGGTGTTTCGGAGGTGCATGGAGGGTGCCCGGGGGGTGCCCTGGGTGCCAGAGGCTCAGCCCACATTGCCCCACAGCTGAGAACGGCCGCACTCACACCACCCACTGCTCTGCCCAGCCCCAGGGCATCCCCCCAAGGACTGAGACTGTGGCAGGGCTGGAAGTAAAACCCACCTTGGGCTTAAAACGCACAAAATAAACCAACAAGTAAAATGAAAACCAGGTGTAAGCCGGAGCGTGGCCACCGGACACACAGGGGCTGTCCCCCATCCTCATCCCAAGGCGGGGGTAGGTCCAGGTGGCAGCACCAGGCTGTGGGAGGGGACGGGGGGCTGGCAGGGACCCCCACCCCGGCCACTGGCCCCACGTCCAGGCTGCCTCTTATCTGCGCTGCTATCACATAACCTCCTCCTCACCCTCATCTGCTGGAAGCATAAACGGCCGCGGCTGTTTTCCCCAAGGTACGAGCACCGTGGGAAAGCCGGGGAGGGGGGCTCAGGTCTTTACTCAAGCCCTGGTTTAGGGGCACTTAAGACTGACGGGGCCAGGAGAGTCTCCACTGCCTCTGGGGCAGCAGCGAATGGTGTGGGGCGAACGGTGCGAGGTGTCCCTGCGGGAGAGCAGCCCCCACCCCAACACCCATCCCCAGGCGCAGGCTGGGCTGGGGGGACGATGCCGCTCTCTGCTCCGCGGTACCCATGGCCCGGAGCAGCCATCCCAGACAAGCTGCCCTCCCTGTGCCCCAGAGTCCCTGGCACAGCCACCCCAGCGCAGAGGTGATGCAGAAACCACGACCGTGACCTTGCGTGGTGCAGAGGGTGCCCACCGAGGGACCGTCACACCCGCAAAGCCCTCTGCACCACCGAACGTGCTGCGCGACCGAGCGGATGCCAGTGTCGGCGTGGTTTGGACCCCGCAGAGCGGAGCAAATGGCCAAACATGAGTGGGACACTCGGATCTCACGTGTTTGCTGGCAACAGCTGAGGGAAGGAGAAACAACCAGCAGGACAGCCTCCCTTAGGTGCACACAGGCCCACTGCACGCTGCTCCCAGCCGCAGAGCGGTGACCCGTCCTCACACCTCTCGGGGTAACCGTCATCCTCGGGCTTACGAATGGGAACCACAACCACCTGCTTCCACACCTTCCCCTCCGCAATCCCAGCAGCTGCAGACCCTGGGCGTTCAGCTTGGTTTCCATCAGGCATCCACGCACAAGAGTCACTTTTCCAGTTGTGCCAGTGGCTTCCCACCTGGCACAGCCTGGGAGCAACACCCCAACTTTCTCTTGAAGTTACACCCTTCCCCCTAAGACACGTTTGCTCATTGCCAGCCTGGGGGACCCTGATCTCCCCCAGCTCCAATGTGACCAGAGAAAGCACCGGTGCTCAGGGATATGTCTCCATGTCACTGAGAGATCTGCTTCTTATTCCATCTTCCCATTCCATCTTATTCCATTCATTCTTATTCCATTGCCTCCTGCAAGCCTCTCCCGTGTTCCTGCGTGGAGCATCACTGGGGTCCGCAGGGGCATACGACTGTCTATGGGACAGCTTCCCAGCGGGGTCAGCCCATCTCGGAAACACCCCGCCGAGCATAGGAGCACGCTCAGAGCCAGGGGAAGGCAGACAGGCCTGGAAACTGGTCCCACTGGGAAAGCAGAGCTCAGTACCCCATGCTCTGGTCCCATCTCCTGTTCAGCCCCTGCCCTGGCATCACCAGCCTGCTCGGGGTGGGCATGGCACCCCTGGAGCCAGCAGAAGGAAGATAGGTGCAGGGACACAAGGAACACTTTTGGATGCTGCCCTGAGCTCCTGGAGCATGTGGACCATGGATGCTCCCTCCTGGGGCTGGTGGGGGCTGCTTGAGCCCCCTCCTGGCAGCGGGCACGGCTGGGCTCACCACACCTCACCTGCAGCTTCGCTCTGTGGTTTCTGGCACACACGTCCGTTAAGAAACCAAATGCTTCGCTGTGGCTCCCAGGAGAGCCAAGGCAGAGAGAGCAGAGCTGCCCAGCTCCCCCTCACCAACACAGGGCAACCCAACCGGGCGATGCACCCCAAAGCTCCCGACGGCTCTGCCACGCTCCCCGGCGCCAGCATGGACCCACAAACATCTCCAGCAGCCGTGATGCGGCTCCCAGCACCAAAAAACAGCCCTAGACCAAACCGCTGTTTTTTTATGGAGTCCCATCCAGGCCCAGCTTTATTAAACACTCTGGGACACCAGCCTGGGAAAAAAACAGAGTTTCACACAGGGAGGGTTGTTGGCAAAGCAGCAGGTTACTTCGAGTGACATCAGGTTAATAAAGCAAGAGCAGATCTCCAGTCTTGTTTAATTAAAAAAAAGCAAACTGCAATCCGAAGTCTTTGATGTGTTTTTTTTTGTTCCATTTCATTTTTGACCTAGCCCAAGCCATCTAATTGAGATTTTAAGACCCAGACTTTCATCTGGAGAGAAACTAAAGGAATTCCCAAGGCTGGATATACTCACGGACAGGAGTGGAGAAAAACGTGCTAGAGCTCTGTTCCTCCTACCAGCGCGGAGGGGAGAGGGGAAAAAAAAAATGGCTTTGTTTCTTAAGCAGACATTAGTCAGGACAGTTTGGGAATCAAAGTTCCCATTGTAATGAAAAACAATATAATCCCATTACTAAGCAAACTGGCCAGGCTATTCACCGGGTGGTAACCAGCTACCTGGGAAGGAGCTGCCTTTCAATGGAGCTTCATTCACAATAAACATGAAAGATGTCGAAGGAAGAGACCAAGACAAAACTCGCCTCATTCCCACCCTCAACAATGCCTGCTATGAATTTTTTTTTTTTTCTTCCCCAGTTGATGTTTTTTATATCCTTTGCTGGTGTAAATCCACATGGCCCCATTGTTTGTGGGAGTGGGCTGAGCTCTCCCCGCTCACCCTGGTTCCTGCTCCTTCCCTTGGAGGAGCCCATTTATGGGGCGACCATGAGGGATGCAATTCCAACAGAGCATCCTTGGGGAATACAACCTGGGCTAAGGCCAGCAAATGGTCCCACCGCCCACCCATGGGGCAGGGCCAAATGTCCTGGGGCAGGGCCTCAAGTGAGTGCCCGCAGGGGTGACCCGTGTGCCTGTTACACACCATGAAGTTATCCGGCTCTTCCTTTCCTCCGGGCTCTTCTCCTCCGAAGTGCTGCCCAGCAGCTCTGGCATTCAAAAGCATCCACTGTGACTGCTCTCCCTGTTTTGATTTCTCATTTGTAAACATTTTCCCTTCAAAAATATTTATTCTTTAAGCCAGCAGAAGGAAAAGTTGGAAGTTGGAGGAGATGAGGAATTTCCACCTCCCCAGGCCACCCGCCAGCCCAGCACTGCTGGTGCCCGATGCCACTCTTCCTTCCCCATCCCTTTTGGGGTAAATGCCCATTTTCACCCGCTCCGGACACAGCGCTGCCTGCACTTGCTGCCTGCGCAGGGTGGTTTCACGCTGTCTTGCTCCCGGGAGCTCTGGCACACATGCAGTGCCAGTGTCACCATCTCACTAAGTGATGATGAACTCTCTTATTTTTTTTTCCTTTTCCCCCTCAAACCAAGTTTTGGCCAAACACCGCGCTGCCAGAGAGCCAAATATGGAAAACTCCCACCCAGCACAGGCACGACCCCACCATCCCGCTCTTCTAATCCTGAACATAAAATCTGAGATTAGGATCTGAACAGGCACCAAAAATTTAAACAAGCTATATTTAGCTCCGATATTTATAAACAGGAGGAGAGGGGGGTTTTGCAGAGCACACGGGTGCCCCTGTGGCACAAACCCTCCCGAAAGCCAGAGCAATTGGCATCGGGGCTGTTTCGGTGAGACGGTGAGTGGGAAAAGATGCCAATGACAGTGATGGATCCAGCTCCTGCAAGCTGCTGGTTTCTCTTTGCAAGCAAAGCAAAGCTCCCAAAAACATTTATTAGCAACAAAAACCTCGGTCCCCCCACCCCACCCTTGGAAACCATAGCCTGAGGGATGTAAAGCACCTCTGAGTATCCGCTCCTGGGATCTGTATCCCAGGATTTCTGTTACTGCCGAGTTTAACCAAGGAAACGGCGAGGGAGGGAGGGAAGACTCTGCCTCCGACACCTTTTGCCGGCAGAAATCCCTGTGTCAACATGACGCCCTCGCCGAGGGAGCGGGACAATGGTGGCGGCTCTGCCCTCCGGCCGCAGCCCGCATTCCTGCCCCCTCCCCTGGAAACCCCCCTTTTGTGGGGAGCAGCAGGCCCTGTGAAAGGGCCGTCTGTCGCCCTGCCTTTTGACTTGGAGGGCTGTGTCTAACATTTTAATAGGGGCTGGGGGCCGGGGAGAGGCCCCCCCCACCCTCCTCCTGGGCCGCTTCCCCACGGGGTCACTCTCCTGGTCCGCTCCGAAGCCAGAGCACCGGGCTCCGGCCGCCACCGGGCAGCGGGTGTGTGGGCAGGAGCCAGTGGCACTGTGCATCCCGCTGTCGGCAGCCACAGTCCCCCACCTGCCCCGAGAGGAGCTATTCCATGGGTCAATCGGCCGTGAGAGCCTCGGGGGGGGCTTTTTTGGGTCCCCTTTTGCAAGGATGCACCGGTGGGGTGGGAGTGCTGGGAACACCAGTAGGGTGGGAGTGCTGGGAACATGCTCTCCTCCATGGCTGCTCATCCATACCAGATAATTTCCATCTTAAAACACACTCACAAACACTCAGCCCCCCGTAGGCAGCGATGCGAGCGAGGAGGGTCAGCTCCATGGGGTCCCCGTCACCCTGCTGATGCCAGCAAGAGGACATGGGACAGAGCAGTGGACAAAGTGAGGAGCCGCAGCGCCAAAGGCTCCTTTGGTTGATCCTCTCGAGGACAGCTGTGGACACAGGTAACACCACATCGTGCCAGGAGCCACCAAGGAGGATGAGGAGGAATCAGCAGCAGGAGACAAGGCTCAGCCCTGCAGCCCCAGCCCTTGCAACAGCCCGGAACTGATCCTGCAGAGCCCTGGAGGTCCGGGCAAAGCCTGGCACCACCACCCTTAGCTACACTGGCTTCGGAACAAGCCCAAAGCAACAGGTTCCTCAGCCCACCGGTGCCCCTCCAGCACCCAGCCCTCCCAGCCCACCACCACGAGGCTGCTTGCCTGCAGGGTGCCTCTCCTATTAAATAAGGGCAACGTTATAGCATCATTAAAACTTAATAAATCCATTTCCCATATAAATACCATTAAATTCAGGTTTTGGGGACGGGAATTAGGGGGAAAACTTGTTAAAAAAAATGACTTCTGCACAAATAAATTTTTGCAACTTGACTGAGCGTGAAAGTTTCCCATTAAAATGCAACTCCGTTCCCGTTGCTGGAAATGTGCAAGAGCCTAATAACCAGGGCCTAAACATTAACTGGTTAACTGACTTTTCCAATATTAACTCCAGGCTGCCGTGGGGGAAGGGGAGGACATGACGGGTGAAAGTTTGAAGTAGATGTTAATTACTGCTGCGCGAGGGAAGCACACCCAGGGCGCGCACCGCTCACATCTCACCGGCATCATGCTCCCAACAACCCTTTGCAGACACAGACGTGGGATGGCACCGGCCACGAGCGTGGCACGAACCCCGCTGTGCGTGGGGCGGTGGGCAGGACGCTGCCCCGTCCTGGGCAGGGCTCCCCACAGGACCCAGCCAGATGTCTCCCTCCTCCATCCTGCACATGGGCTTTAGTCGTGGGCCTGATCCTGCACCTCTCACACTGAGCACTGCATTTACCAACAAGCACGTCCATTGCCTCGTTCATGTCCACGAGCCGGGATGCACCTGGCAGGTTGTGCCGCTCCATCTTGCACCGAGACAGGTTTTGAAGTTCACATGAGCAGCAGCACATGGAGGGAAATTGAGGCACCAAGCAGACCTCACCTATGAATACGGAAACCCCAACACTGTCCTGTACAGAAGACCCCTGCGCACCTGCAACAGGTCCTGGCACCACGGCACACCGAGCAAGGCAGAGTCCAGACAAGGGTGCACGAGTCTGAATGGGCACCATCACACCTTGGCCAGCTGGAAGCAGCGCCAAGCTGTTCCATCAGTGAGACTCACTCCCCAAGCCTGGGGCATCCCCAGGTGGGCATCTCTTAACTGTCCTGGAGCTCTCCAAGCAGGCAGATGGGAGCTGCCATGGTCCAGTGTCACTAAGACCTAGCAGGGTCCTGCAAAGATTTCCCAACATCACACATGATAGATGTGCAGAGAGACTATTAAGTCCAACTGGAGCTTCTCGCTCTGTGCCCCTGATCAGACCCTGCTGACGCCGGCAGCGCCAAAACCCCGACCCTCACGTCTCTGCTCCCGATCCTGGAGGACTCCAAGCTCAGATACCCCAGAAGCAAAAATGCAAAGCCCCCTCTCAACACCAGAGCAGCATTTCTACGCTTATTCCAGATAAGAGTTGATGGCAAGTGATCCATGCAAGTAGCAGCAGTTTTACCCCAGACCAGAATGTGGGCACAGCCCTGGGCTGGTAAGTGCCCAACACGATGCCCACGGCCAGCAGTCCTCGGGACGGCAGTAACACCGACCTGCCGCTGCCGATACCTGTCAAGGCCAACCCCAAGGAGCCTGGCACTGCAGGACGGACTGGAAAAGCTGGGATGCCTCCTCCCCACAGCAAACACGGGCTCACGAGGGCACCATGCAGCAAGACAGAGTCAGGGACTTGTGGGATTTTGCCAAGGGCATGCAATGAGATGAAAGCACCACTCGGAAAGTGTCTGGAATCATCCCAAACCATCACCTCTCCAGCCTGATGGTCTTTCTAACTCTGGCCCCCAAAAGTGAAGAGCTGCAGGAGGTCAGCCCGAGACTGGCTTGGGCAGGGGTGAGTGAGCAGCTCAAGTGCCCCCCGGTACTGCCCCATCCCGGGTGGCAGCAGGAGCCAGGCAGCCCTCAGGGACAGTGGGACACAGAGCCACACACCTGCAGTCCCAAGCAGAGCAGGTGGACCCCAAACACCTTTTTGGCCTCTGGGATGGAGGCAGGACTCAACTGACACCTCCCTGCAGGTCTGCTTTCCCAGGGAGAATTAAGTTGTATCCCAGAGGCTCTTCCACTCTGCAGCCCCAAAACATGGTCTAAACCCTTCACCTGGAGTTTGGCAACATGTTAACCACAGAGAAGTCTCCATCTGGATCCAGAGCTCACCAGCTCTTGGTAACTGCACCCTGAGGCTACTCTCTCATTAAACACACTGATGCTCTATAAATTTCACATTCCACTCATGTACACATGCTGTTACCATTCGGGACACCTACCAACACGAGCAAAACGAGGGTCAGCACACCTCCAGGCCTAGAAAGAACAGGTTAATTTCCAAACAATGTTATTTTAAAACTTGCTAACTGCCTGCTGATTATGTTATCCAAGCCCTTAATTGGTGAATAGCTTGGTCTTGCAGTGACTTATATGTGTCTCCCTCATGCTACATACAATAAACCGGAACAGCCTTGGAGGTGAGACCGGGGCGTGCAGTATCAGCTGGAACAAAAGGACGTATCGTGGCTTCCAGCAGGTAGGAAGTCAGCAAGCCAGGTGGCTGAGAGGGAAGAGATTTCAGTAGAATAAAGTGTACCCTGTATGATGACATCAGTGACCTGCAGAAGTTGTCCATGGAGCAGAGCCCTGTGCACTGCATCACGCCACGGGATCAGGCATTTAACAGCTGGGAGTACCCGATGGAGAATAGCCCCTCTGATCTCAGGGGGTGATGGCTGCTGTGAATACCTCATCCCCCTTGCATCCTGGGGAACCCCTGAGCAACTCCATCTCTGCAGGTATCACCCCATCTCTCGTGCCCATCTCTGTGCCACGGGTACTGCAGCGAGACCTACTGGGATTATCTTCTCCTGAGCGTGACCCATGCTGGCCCCTGCCCACATGCAGTACAACCCTCTGGCCACCACAAGTATCCAAGCCATGAGAAAAATCAAGTGAAACAAACCTCAGCTCTACCAATAAAATCCCAAGGCAAGTTAGCAGGAGTCAGTAAGACCACCTGAGACAACTGATAACCATTAAGACAGCTTGCAGAGATGTAAACAGAGATTCTTTCAGAAAAAGGCTAAAAAAACCCAGTGCTGTCCCAGTGACCTTACCAGCTGGGCTTCTCACCTAAGCCTCTCTTCCACTGGAATTCGTAACAGGTGACGCTTTTGTATTTTTAATGTACCCTCTTACCCATTTCCACCTTGTTCTTTCCGAGAATGAGCTCAGACTCGAAAAAGCCATCAAGAGTTCTCAACATGGCTGAATCACCGTTCATCTACTTCTTTAAGAGCTTCCTCTGGTTGATTGTTCAACACTCCACCCTCTTCCTCTCCAGCACGGAGACTGCATTTTTTCTTTGTTATTATTTCATGGAAATAACGTTGGGTTGAAGCACATGAGAAAAACCAAACCAGAAGGAAACTTCCGCCCTTTACAACGAGATAACAATGACTGAGCAGTTGAATAACTTGAAGGGCACAGAGAGCTGCAGGGCTCAGATCACTCCTCTGTCTTCCTGGTTGTCTCCTGAAAGAGTTTTGAGCTAAAATAATCATCTCTTCCCACTGCAGTCCCCCTCTGAACGTTTCTTCCAAGGTTTCTGGCCCGCTGCCCATGGAAGCTGGTGGTGGCAACGGGCACCAGCTCAGGAGCCATCGCCCCGGCTGAACTACAACACCGCGCTGATTCATAAACAGAGGAAGTACTTTAGCAAACCGACTTTTCCCCCTTTTCAGTGCAAGCCTAGTGACTAATTTAACTTATTCTTTTCCTTTGCCGTCTCTTTGGCTTCTCTGGGTTAAGAGTATGACAACCCCGACGCAGCTCCTCTGACTTTTAATGGCGACAGGCTGGTGGAGCGGGGTTTGAAACTCAGCCCTCTTTCATGCCATCTGCTTTTAACTAGCGGAGCAGGGAAGGTCCTGGGAATAAACGTCACGTGGCACAGCAGTCTAAAATCAGCCCCACTCATTTGTAGGGATGCCAGTCAAAACTACGGTTATCCAACAGTCTAATTAGGAGCTATCGGTAGAAGTCAAAACGACCTTTTGGAAAACTTTCTCATCTTGTCTGGGAAAATGCCTCAGTCGAAGGCGAGTGCCTTTTCTGGAAAGCCACAGGTCCCCAGCGCCCTAAAACCACACGTCAAACGCCGCAGCAGCCGCCGTCTGCTGGTGCGAGCCCTCCGCAGACCGGACCTTCTAAAGCTCCAGATCGGTGCGAGTGCCACGCGTGGGACGGAAACACCCCGCGCCTTCAGCTGGAGCCTGTGCAAGATGCGTGAAACTCTGCTGCTGCTCTTCCAGCACCAAAAGACCCAGTTACCCCTGCCAAGATGGAAAGCAGCTCCAAAGGCGGCTTAATTAGGCTGCTCCTGTCGCAAGCCCTCCAGCCCATCAAACGCTCAGCCCTCTCCGTTCAATTAAAGCCCGGCGTGCCCTGCACTGCCTGGCAAAGGGACAAGCAAGATAAGGCACCTGGAGTTGCACAAACTATAGCTGTAAAATAATAAAGGCAGAGAAAGCTCCTCGTCTCGCACTGGCGATTCCCTTTCCGTAACAGGGCTGATAACTCGGTTTTGGTGTTATCAGAGTCGCCTTCACGTAACCCAACTAGCTCTCTCCCGCCACAAACGCCGGGACGCTTGTCCGCTGGAGCAGCGTCTCCCTCGTACGCTATTTATTTCACTCCATTTTCTAATTGGATTTGTGGGGGCAGCACAATGGGGCTTTATGGCCAAACTTTGTTAAGTGCCAGGCCGAGCGGAGATGTGGCCAGCAGCCAAAATGGTGCATTTCACGCAGGCGCCAAAGGGCAGTGCCAAGCTTTGCTGCGTCTGGTATCTGTGTTCTTGGCTCTGCTTTGTTTAAGAAGCTTGGAAGCAAAACTCCTCGTAAAGAGATATTCAAACAAGTGAAACACCAGGATTTTGCAAGCTGCTATCAGATACCTTCGAAAGTTGCACCTCCTCCAGTCTGGCATAATATCCAGTCTCTCTCCTATCTGCCCCCATCGCCCATGGAGTGTACCCTGCACGGGACAAACGCTTTAACGCACCGAGAGCACACACCTTGGGTTCCTGCAAAAATAACTCACACACTCGTGAAGCCATCCCGGCGTCTGCAGCCAAGAGCGAGGCAGTTATTCACAGCTAGCAATGAAGAAGTTCTTTAAAGTTAACTTTTTCTCTTAAAAAAACCCCACCCCAAGCCTATTTCGGAGGCTTCTCCTCCAAATAGAGCTCGTACACATCAGATCTAATTAGATTCCATCACCATCTGCACATGAAATGTAAATCAGGAGTTGCAGAGACTTAAGAAAAAAAGGGAAGAATGACCACAAGGAAAAGGAGGGGTGTAAGGTTGGGGAGGGGGTGGAGGGTTGGGCATTCTGGGAAGCCATACATGATTAGTCACACAGCATTAATCTGCCTCCCTTAACAATAGCTGCCGAATTTCGACCGAATCCCAGCTGTCGCTCTTTGAATGAAAGAAAACAAGATTTAGAGCGTCAAGCGTTGGTAAGGGCTTCTGTGCAAAAAAAAGTGGCGTGCATTCATTAGTGGCTCACAAAGGGACCCAGCCTTTGTCCATTAAATTGCTCATGTGCCTGATTGATTTGCTGATTTATTTGCACCAAAGGATTGGGGGGCTCAGCTTGGAGAAGGGGGTGGGAGGTGCCCAGCTACTGGGCAGAGTAACGGCACCCAGGCGGATTTGCAAAAAGCAACACACATTGTCAAGGGAAACTGCCATTCAACAGGTTGGGATTGGAAATGCCTTCAAGTTCCTCCGCCGAGGACTTCCTATTTGGAAATTTGGGGAGGGTGGGAACGTCTCCCCGCCTGCTCTCAGCTCCGACCACGTTCAACAGGCAGAGGGGAAATCTGGCCGGAAAACAGAGCCTTGCCCATTCACATTTCTTTTATGGAATAGTTTTAAAAAGGGAGCTGGAGTCTTATTCATTTCTCTTGGTTATTGTTCCCTGGGAGCCTGGAGTGAATCGGCCATCGCTGCGGTGGGTCGGTTGGTCCTTCAAAGAGTCCCAACGCTTTACACATCCGTTTCCCCACAATCAGCTTGGAGAAAGCTCCTGCCTGGGTGCCAGGTCCCACCAGGAACGCCGGGCTGGACCGTAGCTTGGCACTGGTGCTGGCAGAGCTGCAGGAGGAGGTGGCCCTGCTCCCCTGCCTGTCCTGGGCGATGCCGCGTAGACTCACGGACATCAGTGGGGCAGCTCCAGCAGCCAGAGCCATGCCACGAAACCTCTCTTGAATCTTTATTGGAGATGTACTGGACACCACACCACGAACTGCCAGGGTGCAAAGGGACTGAAAGGCAATGCTTCAGGGCCCGGAAGGAGTAGCTGGAAGACAGACAGACAGACAGCCTCCCTCCCCACCCGACGGTCCAACGAGCGCCACGGGCTGGCCCTAACTCCTGCCCCATCAGCAGGGCAGTCTGCATAGGTTAACATCAGCAAAACATGGCCCTTTGCCCATGTTTTTCCACCCAGCTAGGAACAAAGCCCGATCCTGCCAAACTCGCGGCGACTCCTACACAAGCAGGTTATTCTTGCCACTCAAGGAAAGGAAATGCATCTTGCCCTATTAAATCCAGAGCCTTCAAAGCAAAGTCAACATGCATGTCAATACTTTGGTCGGGGGAGATGAAAATCCTCTGGCTCCTCCATACTTACTGGCACACCTCCGTCCCGTTGACAAAAGTTTCGCACTTGCCCCCGTTGAGGCAGGATTCGGCAAGCTGCGTGCACCGTAAACCTGCAGACAGAAGGAGAGCGTTAGGCACAGCGCAGGTCCCAAGGGACAGTGGAGGGGGGCTGCATCCCCTAGTGCCACCCAGACCGGGGACAGGCTCACCAAGACCCCCCGAGGGCCCTGCGCCTGCGCAGCCCGGTGAGGTGGGGGCTGCAGCACTCGGCGGCCCCCACCCGCAGGGTGACGGAGGCGGGCAGGGATCCGCGTGGCCCCAGCACAGAGGGGCCACCTAAAAATAAACTCGGGGTGGGCTTGAGGGTAGGCTCTGCCTTCTCCTCCAGTGGGAGGACTGACAGAGAGAAAGCCCAGATCAGGTCCTTGAGTGACAAATGCCATTTGGGAAAAACCATCCGCCCGAGGGCCCATGAGTTACTACGAACTCGGTAACGAAATGAGTCGCCCGTCACAACTTGCTGTGAGTAAAGGTTTCATTGTCTGGCCCTCAGAGCCAAATTCTGCACAGTTACCACAGCAACTCACTGAAAGTACCAGAATCGCTTCCGATTTCCACCCCAACTCGCTCTTCCCCTTCTCTGCCCCGCTCGCTCTTCACGGTAACCGGTTCTGCGACACGCGCGTGCAGCCAGAGCAGTTTCACACTGAGCTTCGCGCCGCCACTGCCAGAACCAAACTTCAACCCCAGACGGCTCTGCCGAGCCCCACGCACCCCAAGGACACCCCTCTGCGCTCGGGGCCCTGTCCCCAGCACCGCATGTCCTGCGGGGGATGGAGCGGGGTGATGTGATGGGGACCCCTCCAGCCCGGCACAACTTTCTGCAAACTTTGCCTCCGAGGGGCCCGAGTGCCAGGCACAGCTCCCAGCTCGGGCTGTCCCGGTGCGGAGCGCGGTGAAGGCAGCCCCGTTGCTTTCCCTTCTCAAAATCCTCCCAGGACACTCCTGCTCCGGAGGAGGCTGCTCGGCCCCGGCGCGGGGTGGTGGGGAGGGGGGGGGTGGAGGGGGGAAGCATCGCAAGGCCCTGGCCCCGCCGGGGCGGGCTGCTCCCCGCTCCGCCCCGCACCTCCGGCCACTTTTAGGGTTCTTTTCCCCGGCCCCGACCGGCCGCCCCCGACGGTCGCCCAGCGCTTTGCGGCGAAGCACCCGGACCCGCCCGGGGCCGGCGCCGGGGGTGGGGGGCGGGGGGGAGACCGGGGTGGGGGGGGGGTACCCGGCTGACTTTCAAGAAACAGGAAACCGAGAAAAATTTGCAAAACGGTTAAAAGCTCTCGCGGAACAACAGGCAGGAGCGCGGCCGCCCTGCGCGCCCCTCCGCCGGGCCGAGCCCGTCCCGAGCTCCGGCACCCCCGGCTCCCCGCCGCGACCTGCCCCGGCCGCCCGCGCTACCGAGCTCCGGTAGTCCCGACGGCAGCGAACGCAGTTTCCCGCGGCACCCCCCAGCACCGAGCTCTGGTTCCCGGCGGCCCCGAGCGCCGTTTCCCCGCCACCTAGTCCGGGGCACCGAGCCGCAGCCCCCCCGCGGTTCTGGCCTCCCCGGACCGCCCCGCGGTGCCGAGCCCCGCTCCCCTCGCAGTTCCGGCCCCAGTTCCCCCGGCGGGGCCGAGCTCCGGTCCCCTCGCTGGAGCTGAGCCCCGTCCCCGGGCATCCCGCGGCACCGAGTCCCGGTTCCCACGGGGACTCCGCGTCCCGGACCCTCCCGACGGCGCCGCGCTCGGGTGCCCCGCGGTGCCCCGCGGTGCCCAGCCGGGACCGGGGCACACGCCGCGCCCAGCCCCACTCTCGGCAAACTTCCTGCCGAGCGCTGGGGCGGCCGGTCCGGGGCCCGTCGCGGCGGCCCTCACCTCGCGTCAGGGCGGGCAGCAGGAGCACGAGGAGGCCGGGCGCCAGGAGCCGCTCCATCCCGCTCAGCTCCCGCCGCTCACAGCCGCATAGATCCGCGGGGCCTCGGCCAAGCCGAGCCGGTGCCGGTACGCGCTGCCCCGCCGGGAGCCCCAGACACACCGCGCCCCAGCGCCGAGCGCAGCGACTCCGAGCGCCGGCGCCTCCCGCGGCTGCTCAGCCCCGGCGGGCCGGGCCGGGCCGGGCGGGAGGGCGGGGGGGGCGGGACGGCGCGGGGCGGGACGCCGCGGCACGGCACGGCACGGCGCGGCACTGCACGGGATGGGATGGGACGGGACGGGACGGGACGCTCCTCCCTACCCAGCTCGGGGGGCCGCTGCTGGGAACCCCCTTCCCGCCACGGAGGGTCCCTGCGTGGAACGGGAGTGGGGCTGCGAGGTCCGCGCAGCCCCCACGGGCAGCCCCAGTGCAGCCCCCGGCAATGCAGCCACCGAACACCCCCAGTGCAGCCCCACCATGCCCCACAACCCCCCAGTGCAGCTCCAGCACAGCCCTCTTCCATGCAGCCACCGCAGAACCCCCGCACAGCCCTGGACACCTCCATGCAGCCCCCCACGAGCAGCCCCCACATAGTCCCAGTGGAGCCCCTTGTCTGCAGCCCCAGACCCCAACCTTGGTGCAGTCCCTCCATGCACACTGCGTAATCCCAGCGCAGATCCCTCATAATCCCAGTGCAGTGCCAGTACGGCCCCTTCCCAGCCACAGTGCAGCCCCCTTAACCAGCCTCAGCACAGTCCTCGCACAGCCCCCCCAGTGTGGCCCTCCTCAGTCCCTGCACAGCCTCGGAGACACAGCCCCTGCGGGCTGCAGCACCCACTCAGGGACCGCAGGAGGACCCCGGCCCCCAGCCCAACCCGCAGCAGGGCTGTGCAGAGGCCCTGGGCACCAAAACCACGAGGATGCGTGGGAATGGGGCGGTTGTAAACAGCCAGTTGCACCGAGGGACCAGGACTTGGGCTGAGCATCCCTTGGGGGTCACAGGAGAGTTAGGTGCAGGGTGCACCTGGGGGCACAGGGTGGGATTCACCCTCTGACCTGCACCACGCCGCAGGTGCGCGCAGGTACACCGCAGCCATTTCCTACCCGCCTTCACCATACCAGCCGTGGCGCTGGGGTCGGATGTTGTTTGTTTTGTGAACTAATGAACTCGCAGGCAGAGCCCCAGCCAGCCCGATGCGCTGCATCAACAAATAAACAAATAAATTAGGAGAAGCAGGGAAGCCAAACCCAGGAGGCAGCCTGACAACCCCCAGATGCGCGCAGGCTTCCCACGTGTGCAACGCTGCCTGTGGGTCCCCGCGCCCCCAGAGCCCCGCTCCAGCCCCCAGCCATTGCTGTGCCGCGGTCGAGCCTGGCAGATCAAGCTGTGCCAGAGCCTGCGGGATGGAATCATGGAGACCTCCCACCCAAAAAAGCCAGGCCCTGAGCCTGGGGACGGACTTAAGCACTTAAACTCATGTTTGCTGTTGCCACCCCAGGTCTGTGCCTGCAGCAGGGTGCTCAGCAGCTGTACCCACAGAGCACCGCCACCAGAAACAGCCCGTGGGTGCTAACGAGTGATGCTTCCGCGCAGGGTCGTGGGGGCCAATCCTGCTCAGCAAGGCTCACCGCGACACCAGTCCCCTGTGTCACGCCATGGCAGCCTGATGAGCTCCAAGCACAGAGAATGTGGGGTACTAACTGCTCCGGGGATGGGGGCACCTAAACCCCATTGGGCTCCTGAGTCTGCCCCCAAGCCCCTCCGAGCTGTGGCTGTTGGAGGCTGTTGGAGGGCTCTTACACAGCTCTCAAATGTGGGGACATGTGGGGCTGGCTGCCCACCTTGGGCTGAGAGCTTGGGAAAGAGGAAGAGGAGTGAGGGTCAGCAATGGGTTAATGGGAAGGAGGTGACACCGTTGTCATCTGTGTCTCTCATCACAGGGCACCTCTCCGCCAGTCCCCCAGGCTCATCCAGTCCCATGCCAGGCCCAGTGCTATCCCACTGCTTCCTGTTGTAAATTATTTCCAGAGCAAGTGTGAAACAATTAAACAAACCGAAGGGCAGAGTCTGCTCGTCAGATCAAAGCACCGAGCCCCGCAGCGGTGCCTCGCTCCCGCACTCTCCCTCCTTCCCTGCTCCTCCTGCACTCCTCGCTTTGGGCTCTAAAACAGTGCCCTGATCCGGGTTGGGGAGTCCAGGCTCTGAACGGAGCACGGTGCCGCTTGGGGTTTGGGTGCCACTGGGAGCTCGAGCCCCCTCTGAAACCTTAAAGCATCCTGGGGAGGTGCCACCTGGCTCACTCCATCGTGGTGGAGTGGGGGCAAGGCCAGGCCATTGGCACGTTTCAAGGACGTGAGGCTGTAATGCCTCTTCACCGTCATTTTCTGCCCTTGGCAGGGAAGTGGGTGACCCCCTGTTTTATCCTCTGTGCAGACATGGGTAAGATGGCAGCAGCTGGGCAGCAGGATGCAGCCCCTGCTTCCACCCTGGCTGAGAAACGTCCCTGTGCCACCATGACCGTACCACCATCTTCAGCCTCAGCTGGAGGCAAGGAAGCTGCGAGGGCAGCCTGAGCTTTCCACCACTCAGGCTTTCTTGGAGATGGAGATTTCCGCTCTCTTTCTCCGTCTTCTCCCTTTCTCCCTTCCTTCAGAGCCCAGCGAGCAGGGAGCATCTTGGCTTTACCTGCCTGGAAATACCGGCCGTAGCTTTGCCTGGGCTTGTTCTCCACGTGCAGAAAACACCACGCTCTCAGCTTAGCTGTGCTCAGGGGCTCGCGCCCCGAAACTCGAGGGAGCTCCCCCAGCCCCACCAGACCCCTGTGGCCATGCCTGAGTATGTGGGTCTGTCAGGGTCCCCACCATGCCCACGTTGTATGGGAATGGACGCAGCGGCAGGACTGGGTGGTGCAGACACCCAGCCCTGCCTGCTGCCCCGGCACTGCCGCGGCGGGCGCTGCCGGATAACTGGGTGTCCCTGGTACCGGCTGCTCTCAGGGTGCTGGATGCCCATGAGTGTGGGGCTGAAAGAGCACATGGGAAGCCATGGGCAAGACCTGTCCCCGGCTTTCCTCTGCGATGGGGATGGTCTCTGCCCACGGTGGCCGGGGGCAAGGCTGCAGATAAACGCAAACACACCCGTGCGTGCAGCCGCACAGCCTCAGCCCCGGGCACAAAAGGTCAAATACATCTATTTATTGCCATCACTCGGGGCTGCCGTGACCCCGTGGCAGTGGGGTGGCTCTGCACCGGGGAAGGCTTTGCCGTGGGGGAGGTACAAGGCTCCTCTGTGGTTTCCCACGGGCAGGATGGGGGTACGAGCACCTCGGCACGAGGATGACTCCCCCAGCCAGGCGCTGCTGCGAGATGCTCCGCTTTAATCTGGTGCCATCCTTCACCTGGAACCGGGGGGATCTGGTGCAAGATCCTTGCAGGGAACCTCCTTGAGTTCCCTTCTCCCAGACGTCTCCCCCAGAGACTCCTACCAGTTAAAGAAAAAGGGGAGGAAGGGAAAAATCAGTGTTATGCATAAATCTTTCTGCAATAAGAGGTGAATAGGACATAAATCCAAAGAAACTTTTTATTTGGAGTGGTCTTCAGGGGTTAAAAATAATGGGATTTTAGGTACTTTTAAAAATAGTGTTCATAAAAGGCTTTCATAGAAATCTTGGCAACTGTCCATGTGATTAGTGATTTAAAAACATAAAACCTCCACACATGTTTAAAAGTTTTAATAAGTTAAAATTAAATGAGTGAAACTCTGGGAATATTTTTTTGTTACTGCAAGCTAAGAAAATTATGTCCGTTAAGCAAAACTTAATACAAATATAAACAGGTAACGCACATCTGTAAATTATTTTCATGTCTCCAGGGGCTGGAAAAAAACCTAAGTGAGACCAGCATTCTTATATATATTTTGCCTTGACAGCTCAGGAAAAAATTTGCCAAAAACCAGAGTTAGAGCACTGGGCTGGCGTGGGAAAGTTGGTTTAGTGAGAAATTTGCCCTAGGCTATTTAAATAAAAACAGGCGTTTTTTTAATGGCAAATGCCTGTTAAATACAACCAACGCAGCTTCCAATCGCCTGAGTAACTAGTGTGCCTATTCCTTCTTGACACTTTTCATCTCTTTATCATCACAATCAATATTTTGCTCTTATACATTCAGTGCAATAAAAATAGAACCGATAAGGCAGACATCAAACTGGATCTCTCCTGCTTTCCCCACCGTGCTTGGTCTGGCGTTCCTCCGACCGCTGGTTTTTGGAGCAGCACGCAGGGTTAGCCCTCCTCGCGCTGCTACGCGCACCCGCAGCCTTGCTCACGCTCTCAAAAAAAGCCATTTTTAGTAATTAAGCGTGAATCAAAGTGGGTAGAGCATCCTGGAAAGTCTGAGTAGATAAAAATACAGCCGGTTATGGAGTCTGCGATGTAAAACTATCCCAGCCAAAGCTGCCCCATAATGGGATTAAACTGCGATTCCCCAGGGCACTGGAGAAATGAGGCTGGATTTGCAAGAATGGTCTAAATCCTGATTTCTTTTTTTTTTTTTTTTTCTTAAATAGCTGAGTGGAGGACTGTGAATGGACGACCATAGGATAAATCACACCGATCGCACCGTCCCTCCCGCACGGCGGTGATGGCAGTGCCTCCAGCAGCACATGCCCATGGAGGATGACTTTCCTCCTGGCAGCACTGTGGGGATCAGTCCCACCAGGGTGCCCGGGATCGGGATGGGACAGAGGACAGCCAGTGCTCGCTGCTGTGGGCAGAGGTCGGTGCCGTGCACGTCCCTGCCCTGGCATGGCGGCTGCACCCAGTCTTGGCACCTGCGAGGTTTTCCTCCTTGCAGGCTGCTGAAACTGGTTTTAATTGCTGGGTTGCTTCTGGCCATCATTTCTCGTTGTGTAAAGTCAGTTTAGTAACTCTCACTCACGGGATTAGCGACAGGCGGGGAGATGTCCCGGAGATTTCCCCGCACTGTTTGTACCTGGGTGAAAGGTGCTGATGCTCTATTGCGCTATAAAATCTGTATCATGTTTAAAATAAAATGCCTTTATGAGCTGCGAAGGCAGAGCAGGTGTTGGGCAGGCATCTCTCAGCCCGGCCCCGGCCTCGCTGGCCCCTGCGCTGCTCTTATCCAGCTCCATAAAACAATTGAAACATTTGCTGTTGTGTAAACAGAGGCCGATGGGGTTTATGGAGCTGTGGGTGACGATGTGCCCGTCCCCAGGCCTGTCCCATCCTGACGCTGCTCCCTTGCGGGTGTTGGGGCATGGGTGCACCCACCCGCATGGGCTGGGTTGAGATCTAGGTCCCCGCGGTCCCTCGGTGCTCGTTCTTTTCCATGCCTGCAGCCGGGTGCTGCAGACCCCGCGTGTCCCCGTTCCCTCCCTCACCGAGGCGATTCCTCAGGGGGTCACAGGCACCCAGCTCTGGTGGGGAATGGGTCTGCACCCATCAGCTCTCACCCACGGAGGGTGCAGGTGGCGACCCTCGAAGCACAGACCCCAGCCCAGCCTTGCCCCCAGCCCTGGGGCCGGGCAGGACATGTTTGCACCCTGCATTTCATATGCACCTTCTTTCAAAACCATCCATTCCTTTGCTTTCTCTTCCATTTCTCCTTTTCCTGCTGAGGCACACGGGACTTTTCATCATCTCAGCAAAGATATTGCTCCCCAGAGTGTGTGGAGGGGCCAGGATCAGACCTCTTCTGATATTTACATTAAATAATTGAAAACCATCGCTTGCAGCAGTGAAAACCCAAGCGTGATTCTCTGTGCACAAGCCTGGGCATGAACCTGATACTGGATTTCTGGACTGCCGCGCGATGCCAAGCACATCTGAGTTCCGCTGGCATCTCCGCAGTTTCACCCAGCTCCGCGCTGCTGAGATTTGCCTCTCCCAAGGCAAGCACTCAAAACAGACGTCATGCCATGCGGACACTTGCTCCGTGCAGGTTTTCGGGCAGTTTTTTTGGGAGACATCGCTCCCAGAGACCGAGACTTGCCTCTTCTCGCTGCACTGGCCTGGGGGAAGGTGAGCTGCAGGGTCCTGGGATGCCACCGACGCTGGCAGGTAGTTTCAGGGGCAGCTCAGTGCCAGCTCTGTTCTCACAGTAATGGGATTCGGGACGTGGGAGCTCTTGCACCAGGCTGAAGCCAGCTGAAATTCTTAAGCGATTACAAAAAGAGGGTGAAAAAGTGCTTTCCACACCGCAGCTCTTGCTGCTTGCTCCGTCCGCGGGCGCTCCCACCCACCACCCCCTCTTTCCTTCCGTGTGGAAACAGGAAGATTTGGAGATGTTTCATTTCACAGAGTGGCTGCAAAGCAGCTCTTTCCCAAAACAAACATGTCTGGGGGGGGATTGCGCATCTTCTGCATCCATGCAGGGTGGTTTAGGCTATGGGAGCCCAGGATGGCAGCCCCACTGCCAGGGTGGCGTGGGGGCTCCTTTGTCCTCCCCAGCCATGGCCGGGCACTTGTGCAAGGGCTGCTGTCGGGGAACGCTTCCCACCCAGCTCCGACCTTGGTGCCTCCCAGCAAAAACACCTCCTGGAGAGGGGCCAAGCATAATAGCCAGTTCCTTCTACTCCCTTCCTTCCCAGGCAGCCACATTATCACAGGGCTCGGCCGTGAATCAAAGCCAGGCACACGAAGACAGGAACCAGGAGGAATTGGCCAAAAGATGCCAATTTCCACTCAGAAAGGAGAGTCTGTGGGGCACCGGCTGCCTCTCTGGAGCCGCCTGCTTTATTGCTGGGTGCCTCATCGCGGTGGGCTCCATGCCTGGGAGGGAGGATGGGAGGATCCCCTCAAACCACGCTTGGGTGCACCCAGGAGCTCATACCCAGTGCATCCCTCGTGTCAGGGCACCCGGGGTTCCCTGCCCTGCGCCACGGTGGCTCCCATGGGACTGGTTGTGCTTGGGGGCTTTCATGGCGCTGCAGCCGGTGCCAAAGGGTTTGGAGACGCCCCAGAGCCCACTCCCTGACCTCTGCCCGCTGACAGCTGTACGGGAGGTATTTATTTCCTGGAAAATCACTGCAGATTGTCTTTAGAATTACACTGAAAAATAAATTAACAAAATAAACCCTGCCTCTCTGCCTAGAGGGATCACTCCTGCATGGCGAGGGCGGCTGCCCACTGCCTCCTGGGGCGGGATGGGGGCTCTTGCTCTGGCTGTGGCCCCTCAGGGTCCCAGCTGGCCCATGGGGCTTCCCCCCTTCTCCACATATAGGGATGGTCCTGCTACTCCCACGCTGCTGTGCAGGCACAGGGCTGGTGGCACGAGCCAGGCTGTGTGCCGCACCACCCACCGGCAGCACCTCTGCCCGTGGCACGGGCCGGTGCAAGTGGCAGGCTGGGCTGGGAACTGGCCAGCAAAGAGGGACCGGCGAGGTGTGAACCCTCCGCTGCCGCCAACTTCAAAGCCCAGTGACCTTTCAAATGCAGCAGCTCTGCACGGGGCGGTGAGACTCACAGCTGGGAGGAAGTGGGGAGCAGGGGGCAGGGTGGGATCTGTGCACCCCTGGACCCACTGGAGGGATGGGGTTGACCCCCCTGCTCTGGCATAGGGGGACAGGGTGATACTGCCCGGTGGGACCGCCATGCCATCGCTGGTGCCCACGCCGGCAGGAGCCCGCGTCCCACTGGAGCGGCGTCTGTGCCGGGCACGGCCGGGCAGGGCTCTCACTGCCACCTGGACTTTGGAGCGTAGGAGCCGCACGGCAGCCTGGGCGCTGCCAAGGGTAGTGGTGTGCTCGCTCCCTCCTGCTCCAACACCTCACCGCGCCGTGTCCCTGCGGCACGCGGGCCCTGCCAGGGCCTTGGCACGGCTGGAGCTGCCACGTTGAGAGCCACGGTCCCCGCTGCACCGTGCAAGGAGCTGCAGGCGCCTGGGAGATGATGCTCCCACGAACGTCAAGCAGCAAAAACACATCAAAGCCCGTCCTGATGGCAGCGAGTAAACAGGAAGGGAGAGAAAGACAAACACGGCTCCGTGCAACTGTCGGGGGAGAAAAACAACTCGCTCTCCAGGCGGGAGAAGTTTTGCTGCCGTCTCAGTTGCAACCCCGCGGAGAAATGTGGCAAATGAGCCAAATGAGCCAAATGAGCCAAATGAGCCAAAAGGGCTCGGGACCACCTGCCCCAAACGCTGCCAGGTGCGTGGCTGCGGGGGGCTGAGCCCCGCTGGTGGCAACTGTGAGGGTCAGGGGTGCCCGTGCATCTCCTGCTGCCCACGTGTGCTGGGGCATAGTGCCCAGAGCTCTGCAAGCACAGAGCAAAGTGGTTTGGGGAAAACTGGTGGAGACGGGGCTGAGCAGGACGGTGGCTGCGCTTTGTTTAGTGGCAGCGGTGCAGCTCGCCGCAGGCTGCTTCCTCGCCCGCCGCCTCCCCGGTGCCTCGCGGCGAGGCCGGTTCCCAGAGCTGCCCGACGGGGCCACGCCAGGGTCCGGTAATAGGATTAGGGGCCTCCTTGCCTGGTCATCCCATCCTAATCCCACCAGGAGGGGAAAAGTCAGGCTGGGACAAAAGGCATTAGCTGTCCGTGCCCGGCCGTGGCCCGCTGACCTCTGCGCCGGTGGCGGGGACGCGGCACCAGCCACAGACCCCTTGCTGCTGCCGTGCGGGTGGTCGCAGATGCCGGCTGGGTCCCCGCAGTGCAGGGGCTGCCCGCCGGGCCGGTGGCACGTGCTGCCATGTTGGGGCCCCAAGCGCATGGGGCATTGGGCATGGGAGCGCTGCGCGATGCTGGCACGGATCCGCTGGGCGTCAGCGGGACGAGCTGATTCACCGCCTCGGAGCAGCTGCTGTCCAGCAAAGTTCCTGTTTTCCAGTGAAATCTCCAACTCTGTGCCTGGAAAAAACAAATGGGAGCGGAGCAGGTGCCTGGCCCTGTGCAGGGCGGTTGCGGGGGCTTGGCCCCGGCTGGCTGTTGAAAACACGAACTCCAGAACTGGACCAGTCCATGCTCACAAACCAATGAAAGCAAACTCGAAAAACTCCCCTTCAAAAAACCCAAACTCCAAGGTTTGGGAAGGAGTCAAACCCTCGTGCTTTAGAGCATGAGCCAAACTCAAAAGGTGGAAAAATCAAAGTGAAACTTTCCCTGGAGAGGGATTAGCTCCCATGTGCCTGCTGCCCTCCACCCGGCATCGCTGCTGCCTGTTGCACCAGCCCGTGGCGGCTCCTGTGCCCACCCAGGGCAGCCCGGCAGGTCCCCGTCCCTGCAGAGTCCCAGGCAGTGTGGCCAAAACCTCCTCTGCACCCATGGGAGCTGACTCAAAGTGTCGGACCTGGGCTGTCCCCACTGTGGGGCTTTAAGTGTTCAGGGGTTATTAACGTGTCTCTCTGCATGGGCACGGCAGTGCGGGGGCAAAGCATGGTGCCCAGGGAAGGGGAGCACATCCCCACCGCGCAGCACTCCCGGGGTCTGCTGGCAGCAGCCCTGGAGAGAGCCCGTGGTGCATTTAGGAAACAGGAAGGTGAAGGGCCCAGGAGGGCTGATCCCACCCCCCAAATTGCAGCCCTCCTGGGTAGGCACGGGGGGAGCAGCACCCGTGCCAGCGTGGGTTGGCTTTAGCCTGCGCGGCTTTGGTTTGCTGAGCGGGATGTTTTCAAACGTGCACTTAAGGGAGGAGGTTTGCCAACGGAAATATGTAACTGACTGTAAATAATAGCTTTTATCTGCAGCGGTACCCGTGAAATGAATAAGCTCCCCGGCAGCGGCAGGGCAGAGCCAGCGGATCTGCGCAGGTGACAGTGGAGGGTGTTGGGTTACGGGCTCCCCATCACCGCCAGAGCCCCCCGATGACTTGTGACAGGTTCATAAGCTGAGAAATGTGATGCTTTGCAAGGTTCAGTAAATATTAGGACTACTCCTCCCTCTTTCTGGTGCAGGTTTAATTGCTAGGATAATTCATGAGAGCACAAGGGAGAAAAAAAAACATCTGGGAAAATAGGACCTGTTAAATAGAATCCATTAATAAGGAAATAATTGTTCCTCCGCATGTGATTCAGACAGCTGCCTAATTGTTAATTACCTCGATATGAGAATAACAGGTAATTATGAGGCTACATCACGAGGAGCTGCCTTTTTTTCTTCCTGCTTCTTTTCTTTTGGTGAATGCCGGAGACAGAGCATGCCCCGGCAGGTCACACCGGGACTCGGAGGAGTGATGCTCCCAGGGCAGGGTTCCTCCTGTGGGGGTGAGGTGGGAGCTCCAGGTCCCAGCCACATCCTGAAGCTGTTGCTGCTCTTGGACGTAGATCCCAAAACGCACAGCTGTCCTCAGCTGGGGAACTGGGGACCAGCCACCTTCCTCGTCTGTGGGACCCTGCCCGGACAGAGCCCAGAGCCGGCTCTGTACTGAGCAAACAAGAAGCAAATTTATTGGTGACCTTGGCTGTCAAATTCCCCAAGATTACTTTGTTCAAGAGGCATTCTTGAAATATTTTATTCCCATTTGCCAGTTGCAAAATGTGCTTTCTCTACAAGTGCATGCACAAATACACACATGCTCAAACCCACAGGCACACACGTGCAACAAACACACACACACACACACATGTAGACACCAAGCAAGTATCTAGCAGAGCCAGGACTCTGCCTTAAGTTTTTTTGGACCAAGAGATGTTGCTGGGTTCCATATTCTAGAGGTGAGAGGATGCAGACGGAGACAGGCACTGCTGAAGGTGGTGATAACATCTGTGCAATTAGTGATGCTGCTGCTGGTGATTTGCCATCCCTGGTTTTGTGTGATTATTGCCTTTGGCTTCTTCCAAAGATGAGATGCCAGCCAAGAGATAGCCGAGCAAGGAGGAAATGAGGACAGAAGAGTGTGGATGGAGAGAGAGCTGTCTGAGACCTGCTCAGAGGAGGAGGCAGCCTCAGGCATGGTCCTGTTCCCACTCTCCCCTCTTGGGGCCAAGTGTGCTTTAATCCCCTCCATGCAGTTTACATTTCAGCTCCCCAGAGTGCTTTATATGACACGCAGGAGTGTCGGTGACTTCGTGGCAACGCAGCCCGTCTGCTGCCAGAGCCGAGGGATGGCAGCTCTCCGGCAACGGGAAGGTGTCGGGGCAGCGCTGGCCCCGTGCCCGTTCTTGCCTTCACTGGCTGCGGTGGCCAGCGAGTGAAACACTCGGAGCCGGCGTGAGGCAGGACATGCCCAGCCCGGCAGCCCTGGCCCTGGGCACATCCCGCTGCCAGCAACGTGCTGGGGAGGGAGGGATGCTCTCCTCATCCCAGCTTCCTGCAGGCAAAAATAGCAGCGTAGGAAGCCCTGCACCTCGGGCCCTGGGTTCCTGTGTATCTCGTGTATTTATAGCGTGAACAGCTCCGTAACGCTCTGCCCTTCTGGCTCTCACCTGCGTTTCGGGGAGGAAACACCTTCTCCCTCCCGTGTGTTCATGTGCGTCGTTCACACCAGTGAGGCCTCGGCACTTCCCACAGGCACCAAATAAACGAGGTCCCGGCAGTGGGACCTGTGTAACCGCATCCCTCTGTGCTGTCTGCCGTGCCGGTCCCGGGTGGGATGCCCTGTGGGGGCAGCGGGTGTGGGAGGCATGGAGTGCACCCGGCACTGCCCTCCGACATCTGCCTTTGCACAGCAAAGGAAAAGTCTGCGGCATGACAAGATCTTTCAAGAAACGAGAAAGCAGCAAACCTGCAAGCTGGCTCCCAGCTCAGCACTGCCCAAGCGAGCCGGAGCCGTAGCCACCGGCGGGGCAATGCCTGCCGCCTTCCCTCGACTGCCCGGGGGCCCACTGGCGCTGGCAAGGGCAGGGCTGGCACAAATCACCACTCGCAGCAGTGACAGGAGTTTATTTTCCTAAGCAAATCGCCATAGAGGCTAAATATACATTTTCCATTCAGTTCCCCAAAGCAGCGATAGCCCGGAGCCTAAAAATAAATCCCTTTTGATTGTGCCTGGGCCAGAATTAGACTGCCTCCGGACCAAGCCCTGTTCAGCTTCATCCCAGCCTGAGCCCTTTCTCCCGCTCTGGGCTCCCGATGGCGTGGGATGGGGTGGCCCCGTGTCCCCCCCCACCTTCCCTGGTTCCAGCCCTGGGGATGCCACGGCGGTGTGTGCGGAGGAGCGGCGCTGAGCAGAAGAGCAGCGCCTGTCACAAGGCTTACCTGCTGGAAGAGCTCGTGTTTTGCAAGGCTTTCCCCAGCCCAGGGTATACCAAGCGCTGGCCCAAAACCCAGCATGTGCCCTGGCACTGCCTTCGCTGCCACACTACAAGCCTCCAGCCCCGCTTCCAGCCCTTGGGTCCAACTCCAGGGGTTTTGCCCACACCTGAGTGTACAAGCAGAGTCCAACCGCTGTCCCTCTGTCCAGTGGATGCCCACCTCGAAGGGTTTTGGGGACTCCAGGGGCCAGGCTGAACCGTGGGTGCCCAGGGGCGGTGAGCCCTTGACCACCTCAGCCAGACCCAGCACGTCCTTCCCTCTGCTGTGTAAGTAGTAACCACTCTTACGTCTCAGTGAAATAACACATTTGAAAGAAAGGGGGAAAAAAATATACCCTAAACCCTGTAAAACTGAAATTGTAGTTCTCCCGGGATGCAGCGTCTGAAATATTCCCATAACCTTTGCATAATGCATTGCTCATGTCAGACCTCGGGAGACAGAAATTAATAGCTAACAGCAAGCAGGCATGGCACACACGTGGGCTTTCCTTCGCTCCGCACTCCCAGGGGCTCCGCGCTCTGGGGATGCTTTTCCTTTACATTCAGCTCAAATAATTCTCGTTTAAAGACACGAGAAGAAAAAGACCATAGAGGAGTCAAAGAGTATTTGTGCCAAACAGGAAATATTCAATAAATGTTTATCCTCTAACACAATGGTGGGGTTTCGAAAGTTTTCTATGGATGTGATTTAAGATTGAGGGGGTGGAGGGACTTTTCCTCCCCCTCCAGCCTCTGGATGAGTGAGAGACGAGTTTGGGCTCTGCCTGCGGTATCAAACTCCCTATCCGGGCAGCTGCTCCCCGTTGATGGAGGTCCAAGTCGGACCGTGCCGTCCCCCCAGTTGCACCCACGCAGAGATGGGGCAGGAGTTAAAGACTTCACCATCAGCCAGGACACTGTCTTGAGTGGGGTGCTCTGTGCCTCAGTTTCCTCTTCCAGCCCCCCTTTTCCTGGGAGGACCCTACAGAAACAGGGCTCTGCTAACCAGCCCCCCTGCAAATCTGCTCCTTTCCTCCACTTTCCTGGTCCCAGCGGCTTTTTCCCAAACCTTCCTCCCCTCCCCCCCAAAAATGTGAAAAAATAGCTCCATCTGGATGCTGTTTCCACCCAGGCACAGGCCCCGGGGCCGGGAGCCAAGAGAGCAGCGCCTGTGAACAGCAGACGTGGGAGCCGGAGAGGATGTGACGGGGAAGCTGTGAGAAAAGCCTGAGGTCGGCAAACCTTCGGCCTCGCCGTGGGAGCCACTCTCCCTCGCAGGAGACAGTGACACGGGGCGATGCCAGCTCCGAGCCTGAGGGACAGTGGCATCCCCGGGCTGGGGGAATGGCAGGGAGAGGTGCAACGGGATGGGGAGAGGAGGGACAAATCCTGCCCAGCATCTCTATGCTGAGCCAGCGCTGCATCTGCGGCCTGTTTCCATCCCATTTTGGAGCGGCGCATCCCACGAGGCCACAGTGGTGGCAGTTTCAGGCTGACAGTGCAGAGCATCGCTCCTCGGGCAGCATCTCCTGCCCCGAACCCTCCAGGCACCGCTCCGGGCTCCCCAGCCTCGGCCGTGGGAGGGGACGGCCTGGCTTCCCGCTTCCCAGACTTCCCACGCCAGCACGTGTTCTTTATGACCCCCAGGTTTTCAAATTAAACATAAATTAGCGGAGGCGGAGGGGGGAGCGTGAGGGTCCTGCTGTGTGCTGACCACCGCACGAGGAGCAACGTGGCTGCGGGAGGGGGGACAGTCACAGCCGGCGCGGGAGGAGTTAAGCTGTCCGGCTATGGGGAAGCCACCTCCATCCTCCAAAATACAATCGACCAGGAAATAAACAGGAGCTTATGTTTGTTTCAGTTCACAAGTGAAAAATAAAAGGATTTCCTGCGGGCCAGGGCGCCTGGGGTCCCACAGCCCGGCCACCGAGCCGCCCGCCACCCCGCGCCCATTGTTCGCCCCAGCTCTGCCATGGGGGACATTGTTCCCTCAAAATGTCCCATCAGATAAAGGAGCTGAAACCAGCTCCCTGGGCTGTGCTGGCGATGGGTGTTGTGTGGCTACTAGCACCGGCCAGAGCAAGCCCATGGGTTTTATCCAGACTTTGGGGGTCCCAGGCACAGCCCCGAGCCCCAGTCCCGCAAGCACCCTGCAAAGGCAGACAGGGAGGGGGCCAGATCCTGCCTCCTGCCCCAGGACCAGGGGCGACAGGCAGGCAGCAACACCCCAGAGTGTTTGTGGGTGACCCTCAGCACACAGCGAGACCCCCCGCCCCGAGTGGGGCTGCAGCTGTGGGTTGGACCTGGACCGAGGGGTCTGAGCATTCGAGGGGTGCGGGAAGGTCCGGGGGTGGCACAGCGGGACCTCACACCCTCTCGAAGAGGTTTTCTGGCTTCCTCTTTTTATCAGCCGAATCTCACTGAAGCGGTAAAACCTCACATTTCCTACTGTTTAATGATATTTACTGACTGCAGTGTCACAACAGCCGTACCGGATGAGCGGAAAGAAAATAAATGCAAGAAAAATAACCCTGCGTGGAGGCACGTGGCAGCACCGAGCCCTGACGGCCGTGGGGCTCCCAGCCGGCAGAAACCCCTCGCTGATGCTGGTGCTCCTGGAAAGCAGCAGAGAGTGAAAGGGAAAACTTTCTGTCATCTCCAGTGAGCCCCACTGCCCGGCCCTGGGCTGGGGGCACACGCGGGGTTTTGCAGGGCTGCCGGCGGTGGTGGTGGTGGTGGTGGTGGGCTGCACACCTCGGTGTCAAGTGCTCTGTGAGGCTGCAGCACGCTTTCACTGCTGGCTTGATTGATGTGTTAAGAGCATCTGAAAGCAAAGGAGATTTTGCATTTCAAATCATTCCCCACCTGCTGCCCCCGAAGCCTGCCTGGGGTCTGTAAGAAACCCCCGAGCCCGGGTAGGAGGCATTTCAGCAGAAAAAGGAGAAGAAAAAGAAGAATAACGTAGGGGCAGCCATCAGCCTTCGCTCCCATCCTTCTTTCGGAAGCAGCCCAGCCACGTTGGTGGAGCCGACGTCTGGGGCTGGCGTGGTGGGTCCGAGCTCCTCTCCGCTTGCCTTGCAAAACCCAAGAGAGCTGGACTCAGGGCTCCACTGAGGAGCTCCATCTGGGGCGCAGGGTGCGATTTGGGGCTGGCAGAAAGGCTGGACCCTTGTGGAGGGGTGTTGCAGAGGTTTCCTGGAGATGTCTGTCCTTGCCACAGCTGGTGCTGGTAACCGGCATCACTCTCTTTCCTGCTGGGAAAGTAAATTTGCTCGAAGAGCTTCCTCCACTTTTATTCCACCATCAGCTGGTGGGCTTTGACAGTCTGAGTGCTGGTGGCCTTGTGATCCCTTCGAGATGTACATCTTCAACGTGTCCATTATCCCACTGGTCAATCACAGCGTGGACAACCAAACAGTTCCTGCTGTTGGGTGACCTTGGCTCTGGGCTCCCTCGGGATCCAGCCATGGGACCTGATCAGTCCTCTGCCCCAGCTGCTGGTGACAATGCGCCTTGCTCTGCTCTGGTAGGATGGGGCGTTTTTGGGTGCCCAGCCTGTGCCTCCCTGGCACTGCTGTACGGGCACGTGAAGTTTGGGCTCATGGCACCATGGGGGAGCAGCTCCCACTTAACTAAACCCTGACCTGCTCTGCAGAAACCCTGGTGGTGGTGGCAGCTTCTGATGCTCATGTTGGTTTTGTGCTGGGGGTGTCAATAAGCACCAAGAAAAGCTGGAAACCATCACCTGGGCGTAACGCAGCAGCTCCCCCGGGAAGGGGAACAAGCACGGGGACCCGCTCGCGTGGGGCTCGCCCACCTGCAGCCTCCGGGGAACGCAGGTGCCAGGTTGTGCCGGGAGAAGGTCCCTGGGGTGGGTAGGGGGGCGTGGGGGGCAGCAGTGCCGCGGCAGCTGCGGCGGCTCCGGTGACTTGCCGGGAGCCGCGGGCTGCGAGCGCTTCCTGCGATTTGGCCCTCGGTGAATAAATAACCGCGCACAGAAGCGAAGGCAGCGGAGGATCTTGGGCAGAGTAAATATAGTTCATAACTGCTTTTTTTTTTTCCTTCGGTCTGATCCCAGGCCCTGGCTGTTTGTACTCTCGCCTTTGTTTTGGTTTTTTTCTGCTGTGTTTTTTTAACCAGCGTTTGATGGCAACCTCCCAGCGACACGTTCGGGCTGCTGAAAGCGCCTCGTTTCGCTGTGGCCGGGGCAGCAGCTTTCATTGATGGTTCGAATCACTAGGCAGCCTCCGGGTTGGAAAAAGACAACAATACTACAACACTCGGAGGTTTTTTAGAGCAAAACCTGCCAAAAAGGGGATACAAAAAAAATGGTTTGGGTTTGGTTTTTTTTTTTTTGCCTCTGGCAACTGTAAACTAAAACCTCTCTGGGACAGAATTGCATCTCGACTGATGGGAGCGCGGCTCTGCAGCCAGCCGAGCTGGGCAGCACTGGCAGACCGCTGCTCGGGCACTCCGCTGCCACCGGCTGCCATGAGCCACTCCGGTTTCCAACCAAATGCCAAACGCGATGGCTGGTTAACCAGCGCCCAGCTGGCATTTCAGAGGGGTTTGCTTCGCAGATGCAGCTAATTGCCAGGTTGGGGCTGATGGTGCAACCATCTTAACAGCACTAGGGGCTGCAGACTGCTGTGTCTGGCTTGGGTTGATTCACTTTCCGGCATTTCCCCCTCCCCACAGCTCCTTGGGGGTGTTCGTCGATTTTCCTCACCAACAAAGCTAAAAACAGAAAGGCAAGATGTCTCCTAGGTGGTGGCCAGACGATGGGATGCCCCAATCCTTCCTGGTGCTCCTGCCCCAATGCAGGATGGGGAGGGACACACCATCCCAGTTGCTCTTCGCAGGCAGGCGAGAGATTTCGCATCCATCGGCAAAGTGGGGCCTCCGAGAGGGAAGAAAAATACCCGGAGGGGTGTTGCCTTTGGGAATGCTTGTCTTGGGAGCTGGAGCAGCCCCCTACCCTCTCCTGCTGCCCCCCCGCTCCCCTGCCTGGCCCCTGGGACCCCAGCCCGAGGGTGGGAACGTGCCAACCCCTGGGGCCACCAGCACAGACAGGCGGGGAACAGCCCTGCTCTGCTCGGAGGAGCCGTCCCCAGGGAGGAACCGAAACCTGCCCCGTAATGGCAGGGGAATGCTCCCCGTCGGGGTGGCAGAGTCCCTTGCCCTTCCCACAGCTCGTTGGGTTCCTAGAAAACCAGTGCCCAGAAGGTCCCAGAAATTGGATTTTGCCCAGTGCAGCTTTGCAAACAAATCTGGGAATGATAACAATGAAGTGGCCAGCCCTGCTTTGGGGTCCTTTTGCTTTATTTTTCTTGCACGTTGCAGTTTTCCACCATGGCCCGGTGGTGGCTGGAGGAGCTGCATCACCCACAGCCCCTCCAACCACGGAGCAGGAGCCGAGAGAAGGGTCTTCAGATGAAGATGAGATGCTTCAGGTGCCAGCGAGGTTGAGCTGCTGCTCCTGCCCTCCTGGAGATGCTGCCTCCTCCCTGGCTGCGTATCGCAGGGCTGGGGCAGATCTGCTACCCAAAATGCCCAGCAGCCCATCACCCGGGCCTCAAGCCTGCTGGTCCTATCCCACCAGCACCATGCTGCACCGCCTGCCAGGCAAGGAAATACTTAAAAAGAAGCAACATGGCAGGAAAAGGGAGAAGTGGCTCCAGCCGTACTCTTAACACGTCGCACAGATAAGGCAAGAAATCTCCCAGGACAAACCTGGGGAAGCAGGAGGAGAGGAAGCGAGGGGCATCCCCATGGGAAAACACATACATGTTTGGGCAGTGAGAACAGAAGTGCTCGTTACTCATGAAAAAAAACCCACAGAAGTTCTTTTCAGGCATCGGTTTCCAGTAACAAAGCCATATTGATGGAAAAAAGTGCCTTTATTTTTCATTCACCAATGGAGAAGCTAAAAAAAAGGACGCAAAGAATAACTGGGGGAATGTAAAGAGTCAGCTGAGGGAGCTGGGTCCCAGGGGCGCTCAGACAATGCCTCCTGCCCCCGGGCTTTTAATTATTGTGCTCGGGAAATCAAACAAGTGTGCTATTATTTATTTGGAGGAGGCATCGGTTTCTGTGTGTTTTACAGGGGTTTGCCTGGGCAGTCCACGGCCACGGACGGATGATTCCTGCTGAGGCAGCTTAGCACACGAGGAGGGACCAGCCAAACTGCTCTTGGGTTGGCACCAGCTGGCGGGTGCACAACAGAGGACCCGCAGCCTTGCCGGACTCCCCAGGCCAGTGGCATTGCCCGCTTTGGGGTGCCAAGGTGGGGAGAAGAACCACGGCTCAGCCCTGGTGCAGTCCCATTTCCCAGCGGCTCGGTCACTGCCGGTGCTCGGCCATGGACCACTGGGTCCAAGCCGGGGCTGGAGGAGGCTCCCTGGCCCACTACCGGGCACCAGGCATACGTGGAGTGTCCTCCCCTCGCCATCCCCTCCTGCTCCCCGTCCTCCCTTCCTCCCCACTCCCCCTCCTCCAGCCCCAATGAGCCCCAAAAGGAGCCCTCGGTATGTTGTGTGAGTTGCAGCTCAAGTGAGTTTTATTCAGCTCCACTAACCTTGGCAGACAGACCCCAGGGAAAGGGACAAAAGGACAATTGTTTGCAGCAATTTTGCCCTCAATTGGTTTCCCCATCAGCTTGCAGAGCGGCACAGCCAGCCAGGCACTGCCTGACTAACGGCATTAAATTCAACTCGCGCTGCTCTGAGCGGGGGGGTGGAGGAAATTAAACTTTTGGGGGCTACTGCTTTCCTTTCCACGCACAAAATCCAGAATTGTGGTACAGAAAACATGGGGGAGCCAAGCTGCCCCCACAGCCCTGCTCCATGGGCAGGCTGTGGGATGGCAGCTGGGATGCTGGTGCCTCCATCCTCAGCCCCATCACCGTGCCCAGCCACGCCACGTGCACCCCCCGGCCGGAGCACGCTGCCCTCGGTGGGGGCCGGCTGCCCACACGGCAACCGGGCACTGAGCCGCTCGCGCTCCAGCTGGAGCCGGCCCAGCACCGGGGCAGCGAGCCGGGCACTGCTCGTGCCGGTGCGGCCGCTGCCGGTTCTGCCGCCCCTCGTCACCGCGTCCGTGTCCTGCACGAGGCTGGCTGCGGCGGTGTTTCGGTGGGAACCCCAAAGGGAGAGAACCTGTGCTCCAAAGCATCGCTGATGTGAGGTCAAGCCTGGCAGAGCCCCTTCCCAGGCTCCAGAGAGTCTTTCCAAAGTCTTGGCTATGGAGCAGCCGTCGGGGTAATTTAAGCCGCCTTCCCGCACGCCCACGGCTCGCTGCCGGCCGCCCCACGGCCGAGGAGTCATTTGAGCAATCGGCGTCTCTGCCAAAGATGCTCAGTTTTAACCACAGGGATCCCAGTGGAGGGGGGGTTTCAGGCATCTTTCCCTACTGCTCATCCCCCCAATTCCAGCCTGAACCTTTGCTGATCTCTCCCTGCCTGGCTGAGGTTCGGTCCCTCAGGGTGCCCGTGGGAGCAGGACCACCGTGCCCAAAACTGTGCCAGCAAAGCCATCCCAGGGCCAGAACTGCAGCCACCTGGATGCCCCACCAACACGGTCCCCTGGGGAGACGCAGTCCTGTGGGGCGAGGAGAGGGTGCTGTTTGGGAAGAGGGGTCTCACTAGACCCAAAACTCCTGGCATGGGTGCTTTGCCGAGCAGGATCCAGCCAGCCATGCCCACCGGACTGTCTCACTGGCAACATGGCACCAGAGTTGGCTGGTGCCAGAGGCACGTGGGTGGTGGGCGGCTGAGGAGGGCAGGAGCTGTGGGTCAGCCGGGCTTGGGCGCCTCTCCTCTCCGCCCTGGGACTGTGGTGGCTGTAAAGCCCAGTCTGAGATCCGGACTGTAACGAATGGGTTGGTTTTGGCTGGGCCCCAGCTGGAAACCTGCCCACACCGTGAAACCAGCCTGTCTGCGGCAAGGCAGCGGTCAGCCCGGCTTGGGGACCTCCGGCACTGAACCACCCTCCGCCCACGCACCTCCGGGGGTGGCACAGGGTGGTTTTGGCAGGATGGGGAGGCCTGGCTATGCCAGGGGTTTGGCTGGGATTAACCCAGCTGAGGCCCTTCCTTTGCAACTCAAGAGAGTTTCTGGTGCTCCCGAGGGAGGTGTGGGTACCCCATGCGCAGGTGACGTGTCCATACAGGCACCACGGTCCCCTCTCCGTGCGCCCCGGGACATCTCTGCACATTTGAACTCCAGGCGAGCGAGTTTTTAGGTGGCTGCATTTTCCTAACATTTAGGAATATGCCTGGGCACATCCCCGCAGCGGGAGGGCGCGGGGAAGATGCACCGTTCCCCAGCCGCCCTTTGCCGTGCCGCGTCTCGGTGCAGCGGGACAGGGCAGCAGGTGGATGCAGGGGCATCAGCGGTGCCAGGGCGGTGTGTCCCAAACCCCACAGCCCCGCGCTGGGGAGGTGGGTGTTTGCAAAGCTCCCAGTTGCTTCTCCTCGAGGGGAACCTCATCTGCTGGCTGCAGCATCGCGAGGAGCCATCATAATTAACGCGGCCCCAGAGGCTAAATTCCTTTCCCGGCTCTGGCAGGTGGGAGCTGGGTGGGAGTCGAGCCGGGGGGGCTGCCTGCTTTAGTGGCAGTGCCTGGAGCAGGAGGGAGACCTTGAACGAGGCACCCCAAAATCGATCAGCTGCAGCATGGCTGGGCTCGGAGTCTGGAGGTATCCAACATCTGACAGACGGAAAGGGCCCGCGAGATGCTCTCTGTTGTTCATCTCCAGTGTAATTAGGTAATTAACAAAGCAAATGAATTTCGGTTTCTATCTTCAGGGTTGGATTTGACATTGTGTTTGCCTTCTTTTTGGGGCGATGTGAGGGATGAACATGGGGCGAACCAGGGTGTGCAAATGCTCCCAGCTGGCCCCACTATCCCTCTGACACCTCTCTGCCCCGTGCAGGGCTACAGTAGGGCTCAACATCCACCGAAAGCCCGTGATTTTCCATGAGTTCTTTGCTCCCAGCATGCTGGCATCAGGAGTGACAGGTCCTTGGGACAGGGCAGTCTTCTCCAGCAAGCCCACGTGCCCTGACCTGGGACTCAGGGGTTTCTCAAGTCATCAAGGCTTCCAGCCTTTGAACCATTTGCTCCTGTGCCTCAGGAGGCAGGAGCTCCTCTGGCTCTGCCTCAGTGGAGTCTGCAAGAATGCATGCCTGAAATCTTTTGCAAACTTGGCTCTAAATTTCTACAAAACAGACTTTTCCCTGCTCAGTCCCTCTTCCTTTGGCCCATGCGGCAGGGAGAGGTGGGAAGTGGAGCCTTGTGCAAACCTGAGCCCATCACTGATGGAGATTTTGGGGAGAGACAGGATCTTTCTTGCCAAACCACTTTGCATCAACAGTCAGCCCAGACTGCCTTTGCTGCAGGGACTGGCAGAGGGAGAGGCTCCAGAACAAAGGAGGAACTTCTCCACACATACCACACACAAATATTTGCCGTAGCAGCAGGAACAAAATAGCAAATTAGCAGCAAACGAGGTGATCCTGTGCTTGGCCCAAGTTACTTGGGTAGGAAAGTCCCACTTCAACGTTGCGCTGGGCAGGTGAAACACATCCTTGGAGCAGCTCCAGCCGTGCCAGCACAGCTGACACCGGGTCAATGTATTCCTCCCCACCGCTTCCTTCCCCAACGGCTGCTCGTCCACCAGCTCAGAAGAAAGGCAGGAGGGGAGGGAGGCAGCCCCCGGTGCGGGCAGGAGCTTGGCTATGCTGAGCAGTGCTCAGGCGGCAGCAGGCATGGAGGGGCCAGGCAGCGCTGGTGTTGGCAGGGAAATGCCATGGTAACCCGCCGGCGTGATGCCGAGCCCCGCGCGTCCTCCCCGCGCTGGGGCTGGGGGAAGAAAAGGGGACAATGGGGCTGGGGAGGCAGAGCTGCCTCCCCAAGCTGGCCTACTTTGCTGCTCTGCCCCATCTGTGAGCTGTCAGGCACCCGTCCGGCTTCACCCTCCGGCTGCTTTTCCAGCGGGGCTGGAAACCCCCCCGTGGGCAGCGTGTTACGACGGGGCCGGGGGGGCTGCCCTGGGGTCTATGAGGATGCTCAGGGAAGGCGTCTCCGATGAGCACGGATGGCCTTCCGGCTGTCTAAGGGTGTGCAAACAGCCTGCAACGAGCCCTGGCGTCTTCTTGGGACTGATATTTCTCTTTTTTTTCCTTTTTTAAGCAGAAGCATGGATGTGCATCCAAGCACGCAGCTGGTCGGGTGGATGCTGACCCAGGTGGAAAATCCCAGAAGGAAAAGGCACCTCCGAGCAGCCCCCTGGTCACCAGCCCTTAGAGCTGAGAACAAAAGATTTTCCCATCACAGGTCCCCGCTTTGCCACGTGTGGGCAGCTGTGGCATGGATCACACCCGCTCCATGCACTGTGCCACGTCTTGGTGTTTCACGTGGGCACGGGGACCCTCCGTCTCGGTGGGGTTTCTCCTACCCGAGGTTTGTGGGTGTGGGGTGCTCCCCGGAGCAGGAGGAGGGAGCGGGGTGCTGGGGAGAGTCGCACGCCCTGGCAGGAGCTGCGCAGGGTGCAGGAGCACACCCAAATCAAAGGGAGAATTTAATTAATGTTTCCGACGGAGCGAGATAGTGAAACGAGCAGATCTGGGCCCTCACCGGCAGAGACGGGCGACTCCCTCTGTCTGCATCGGCATGCCAGGGATCATTTGCATTTTTAAACAGAGCAGTTTTTAATTTATATTGTGCTTGGATAACACGAGGAAGGAAAACCATAGAGGCCTTTTCATGTCTGGGCCCCAGCTCTTCTGCAGAGCCCCGGGTCCCCGGGGGAGCCTGGCTCTTGGGTGCTGCCAGGGTTGGGGTGCCGGGGTGGGCAGGGTGTGATCTTGCTGCCTGCAGGGATGGAGCCCCAGGCTTTGCTGTGCTTCTTCCTCTGCACGCCCAGAGCCCGGCATGGCACACGGGGAGGATGCGGGGAGGTTTGCACAGCGCGTTTTTGAAGTACTTAAGGGTAAACGTGAGCTCCGGAGCAGCTCCCAGTTCACTCCTTGCACACGCACCGTGCCCAGCATCTTCCCTGGCTGCTGGCAAACAGTTTGCCCTCACACTTGACCTCTCCCCAGAAATGCTCAGGGGTCCCCTTCCCCGGGCATCTGCAGGGGGGATCCCGCCGAGCTGGGTGCACTGCCCGCTCTGGAGGGAGCTCACCCGCTGCTGCTCCGTGAGCACCCAGGCTGTGCCGGCGGCGGGAGGGGGAGAGGCGGCGCGGACACGCTCGCAGGGAAAGCCATTTGAGGAAACGACGCCAAATAAATCAGGCGGATTCATTCAGATCCGATTCTGCCCCGGAGAAAGGGGAGCCTTTGTGGGGAGCGAGGCGGCCGAGCCAGCCGTCCACCTGCCCCGCAGCCCGTGCCGCCGGCTCTGGCGCCAGCAGCAGCAGCTGGCCCGGCCGCCCGCCCCGGCGCCTGCCAAGGGTGCCAGCACGGCCCTAAATGCTCCCTTTGACGGCATCTGCCAGGGACCGGGACTCGGCGCGGGGCTGAGGGCTGCCGGCCACGCAGTGCTGCTGAGCAGCACATGGCAGGGGGTGCGGGGTGCTGGTGAGGGTGCGGGGTGTTGCACCCCAACCTGGCCGCCTACCGCTGACCGACCGCTGAGCCAGGCACCGCCGGTCGCAGGGCAGGTGCTCCCGTCCCCTCCAGAGCTCCTTCTCCCCGTTGCTATCTTTAACCGCCCCGCCAAGGGCAGGGGGACGCAGCCCCCCACCATTTGCTCTGATTCCTGGGATGCTCCGCGTGCCGCGGAGCCCCAACCCCGGTGGGTGCTCCGTGGGAGGGGGGCTGCGAGAGGGGCTCATGGACCTTTGATCCACCCCACATCTCCCCCCTGGTTGCCAGCCTGGATTACGTCTCTGGCTCGCCTGCACCCTGTGCACAGCTGAGCCCGCGGGTGCCAGCACAGCCCCGGCGCAACTGCGGCCACCTCCTTCCCCGGGTGGCAAGTGGCCGCGGCGGAGGGGAGAGAAATCACTGCTCATTTTCCTTCGTCCTCTGGCTGCTCCTGTTGTTCTCCTGCTGGTTCAGGGACCTGGAGAGGCTGGGGAGCTGGGACGTGCTGGGGAGGGAGCCTCCCCCTCCGCCCCGCCAGCTGTGACACCCGGGAGCATGTGCCGTTTCCGGAGAGGAAAATGACATAATTCATACCCAGAATAATTCCCTCCTCAGAGCAAACCTGGCCCTATCTCCCGGCCGACAGCGGGGCCCCAAACCCCTCTCTTGTTTCCTAATCTCCACCTCAAGCCATGAGAAATGGCAGGAGGCAGGGGAGAGGTCCAGGACAGTGGTGTTTAAGATGTGGATATTGCAAATCAGCGCCGGGTAGCGGGATACTGGCTCCAAAGATGACGGAGTCCCTAATTACATATGCTTAGCCAAGATTTTTGGCAACTGCATCAGAAAAGAGCTAAAGCTGCCTAATTCCTGCTTACCCCCAGAACAGCCCCAAGCGGATGTGGCTGAGGTGGGGACACGGCCAGAGGCAGCAGCCATGGGGGTGCCAATGCTGGGGACCCTGTGGTGGCACCGCCAGGGCACCCCACAGCCCTCATGCACTCCCTCCCCAAGTCGCATTGCTTCTGAGCGTGGCAGGGGGGGTGAGTTTTGGTGCCGGAGCCCCTGGCCCCCCCGCAGCTGCCCCCCTGCAGCAGGACGTTTCCCACTGGGGCCAGACTGGGGCTCACTGCAGCAGAGGGGCTGCGCCTGGTTATCACCTCAACGAGGGGCCTGGAGCCATCAAGATCTGCTCCAAACAATCGCTTCCTTTCCCAGGCACCTTCCGAAAAAAAAAAAAAAAAGAACAAAAAACCCCAACAATAATAAAAGGAAAAAAAAGAAAAAAGAGCAGACTTTTCCCAGTGCTGCCGCATTTCCCTGCCTTGTGTTTTCCTGCCCCCACACATCTTCCTCGTCCAGGGATTGTCCCCAGCTGCCTCGAGCAGGGCTTTCCACGGCTCCAGGCCAATCCCTGGGGCTGGTGAGGATTTATCCTGCTGTAAGCCAGCATGGGAGCATCCGTGCTTGGACCTGCGGGACCAGACCATGGGCCACCCTGGCACTGGGATAGGGATGAATCCTGCACAGGGAGGATGAATCCTGCACGATGAGGGTGAATCCTGCACGGGGAGGATGAATCCTGCACGGGGAGGATGAATCCTGCACGCAGGGACAGGGCTGTGCCTTTCCACTGTCCGTGTTTCGGGAGCCCTCCCGCAGCTCCGTTTTCCTCTCTCCCTGCCGAACCCCTGTGCCTCCCCCTGCAGCTGAGCCCAGCACTCGAGTGACTTTAGTAACTACATCCCCTTCCCAGATGTTTTCCTGGTAAAAAGGGAAAGGCTGATGGATTTATGGGGCGGATTGCCCTTTCCCAGCTGCAGGACTCCCGTGGGCTCTGGTGGGAGCACGAGCAGCCCCGGGGCGGCTCTGCAGCGTGGCACAGCCGCTGCGCTTCACCGCAGAGCGTGCAAGTGGGGCTGCCAGGGCAGAGGCAGAGGATGCGGGTCCCATCCTGGGATGGCTGCGCTCCTCACTGTGAAGTGCCAGTTCCCAGGGCCGGCTGTCCCCAGGGAGCCCCGGGGAGGCAGATGAGGGGGCTGAACCCAAGCAATGCCTTCTGCCACGGGGACCAGCCGCGTTGGCCACGGGGAGGTGTCCATAATTCATGGCAGCCCAACCTGAGCTGCTGGTGATTGTTCCCAGGGCCGGGTTTGCCACTGGGGACGCCGCCGGCGTCTGTCCTCTGCCCCTTTCCAGCCCCTCGACTTCACAACCTGCACAAGGCAGGGCTGGACCGGGCACTGACCTCCTGCCTGCTGCGAGTGATGTCCCAGAGTGTGCACAGACACCTATTCTTGCACCCACACCCGTGCCTGCTCGTGCACCCACAATGCTGCTTTTCTCTCTTCTCAGCTCGGGCAGCAGCAGGGAGGATTCAGGCATCGCTCTGCTCAGCACTGAGAGATTTTTTGTGACTTTGGAGCCAAACTCTCTTCCCAGCAGGACATGAGGCACCTGCACCGGCTGTTTACAGTATCCTGGCAGTGGTTCACCGGCTCAGAATCACAGCTCCGCAGAAGTGCGGTTACGGGCACATCTAAACACGGCTTTAAGGGAAGCCCGGAGGCTTGCCCTGACCCCCAGCTGTGCCGTGGCACTGGTTGATGGGCACCCTCTGTCCAGGGCGAGCCTTGAGCGGGTTGCCTGTGACTGGGGCTGGCAAACCGCAGCATCCCCTTGCTGGCGTGGGTGGAGGGCTGGGTGCTGCCCGCAGGAAGCCAGGCCGGTATCTGCCCGTGGCTGCTATCTTCCTCTCTTGCACTCACAGTTTCCCATGTGCAGAGCCGCTGGCTCTGTGCGATGGGGTCGGTGCGAGCCAGGGGGAAAATATCCCATTTCCCACCCTGGGGGCTTCGTGTGTGCATGGCCCCCCCTGCACCCAGGTGCTGGGCTGGACCCTGTGCCTCTCCCCGTGCCTGGAGGCAGCCGGGGGCTGCACGGGCTCTGTGCTCCATTTGGGGCATCCCTCTGGCTCAGCTCCATCCCACATTTTGTCCTTGGTGCCCAGGGATGAGTCCTTGGGCTGTAAAACCCTTTCTGCTCCCCGCGTTGGCTCGTGCCCCCCAGTGAGCACCACGATGTGCAGCGATGCTGTGCCCAGCTCCAGGGTCTCTTGCCGGAGAAGATTCATCTCCCTGTGATTCATCTTCCCTCATGTGGGAGCCGGGACTCATTTCGGGAGCGTTTGTTCCGGTTTGGTTGTGGCTTTGGTTCTCTTCGTGTTTTTTTCTGCAGCGGCAGAAGCTCCTTCCCCTCGCGGGCGCCGGGAGGATGTTTATTTCGGAAGATGGGCTGGGTGAGCGGCCGAGGGACACAGCGCTGGGGCCGAACCTCCAACTATTTTACTTTCCCCACAGTAACAGCCAGAACTTAGTGGGAACAGAAGAGCCCAGGTTCATTTCTGGCACTCGGTCAGGGCTGTCCCTGGCACACGGGGAGGTGACCAAGCAGGGGTAGACGTGTGCTCCCGGTGTGGTCGCAGCACACCCGTCCCGGCTGAGCCGTGGCAGCTCTCCCGCGTGGGACGGCTGCCGCTGAGCCGTGTCCAGCAGGAAGCGTGGGCAAGGCTTTGTGTAGGAGCTCTTTTCCCTGTCTGCTGTGCACGGGATTGCACCAAAGATTGCGTTTCCTCTCTGGGCTTTTGCCACCAGCTAATTATAAGCTGTTATCCCAGCTAGGCAGCCCCTTGCCTTCCTTGCTGCGCTGAGTTGGGCTTCCAGGGATGACAGCAAGGCTTTTCCTATATTTTTGGGGATCCTCATGGTGCAGGATTGTGGCTGTTCCAGGGAAAGGAGTGCTGGTCTGCCTGCAGTGGGCTGATATGAACCCACCGAGCTGAGCCAGGGCGATGGGCTCACGCACATCCCGGGATGCTCCCGGCTGCCCACAGTGGCAATTGGTGCTTCCCAAGGATGAGGGGTCAGGATCAGCCTCCTCCAACCCGCCGCCTCATTTGTCAGTAATAAAAATCAGCGTTTTGAATCTGTAGCACGAGGTGGGGAGGGAGGGTTTTTCCAAGCCCCCGGGCCAGGGCTGGGTGCCAGCTCTGGAGTGGGAGCACAGCTGGGAGCCCCGCAGTACCGGCTGCTCCCCCAGTGCCTGCCCTGCTCCTCGGCAGGGGAAACTGAGGCACAGGCTGCCCTTGCTGCTGGCACAGTGGTGAAATCAGAGCCAGGTGCTCACCCCCATTGCAAGCCTGATACTTTAAGTGGGGATTTTTCTTTACAAATTGGTTTTTTTTTGGAATGTTCCAAAACCCCTGCTGTTTTGCAAGCTGAGGGTCTTTCGTAAGAGGAGGGAGGGGGAAGTTTTGCAAGCGCAGAAAACCTACACGTGCCTTTTGAAACCAAGCCTGACCTCGGGGCCCAGTGACGGCATCTCGCGCCGCTGCCTTCCCCTTTCCGCCTGGAAAGCCGAGGCTGAAGCGTCACTTGGGCTGGGCTGGTGCTAGGAAGGGCCACCTCTGCCATGAGTTTGCTTGGGCTCAGCTGAGCTCAGACAGAAAGGGGAAGTGCACCCACCTGGGAGCACCATGACAGGGAGATGGGACATTGTGGGGTGGTGACTGCAAAATCCCAGTGCTTTAGACCATCTCCCTTTGGTCTGCAGGAGCATCTTTGTACTCCTGGGCTGGGCAGGGAGGGTGTGATGGATGCAGTGGGTGCTGCTGACCCATCCAAGCCTTCCTGGCTCGGAGTCAGAGCCAGGAATCTCCCCATCCCATCTGGCCATAGCTCTTGCAGAACTACCAAACCCCCTGGGAAGGTCTCTGGAGCTGTGTTTGGAGCTGATTTGAATTTCAGAGCAGCAGGATCCAGCCACGTCCCCTGACTTGCAGTAGTGGGGAGGCAGAAAACGTGCACCCTCCTGGGTGCTGACGTGCACCTCACCAGTTCCCGCACGGAGCTCCCATCCCGTGTCCCATCGCCCTCCTGCCAGCACAAGGCACCAGGGAGCTGAGCGGTCTGGAAGGACTCAGTTACCTAATAGGAAGGGGTGGGTGTGGGTGTGGGTGTGATAAATAGGCACAGATAATTTTACTTCAGGGTAAGTCAATAAATTACTAAAGAGCCTTTGATTGTGCCCAAAGTGGTGCGTGTTGATTCAAAAACCTAAGACATTTAGCCTCAATTATGTCTATTTGTGTGTCTTTCCTGCCTCGCTTCTCCGCGGCGCAGGGGAAATAACCCTGCCTTGTCTGCATTCCCACACCTCTCCCACCTCGGCCCCGCTCCAGATTTCGCTCCTGTCCTGATAACCCTTCCAGCAGCGAGTGGGAGAGGAGCAGCTCTTGGCACGGCTTCTTCCCAGCTTCGGCCAGCTTTCTGCACTCGCTCTGGCCAAAAGCATAAGGAGCAAATGCCCCAAGGGGCAGCAGCAGCCGGGGCAGTGGGATGTTTTGGGCTGGCCAGAGTTGTGGTTTCTCCTGTTTCCCCTCTAGCATGATGCTGGGCTGATGGGGAGCTGGTCTTGCTCTGCAAAAATAGCTCCATGCTGCGGGAGCACAAACCATGTTTCCCCCACACCTGCCTCAGGGAGACCCCGTCCAGGCGAGGGGTCCTAAAGTTGGATCCCCTCTGCATCTCCAGCCTGGCCAGCAAAGCTCCCCGCAGGCACTGGCCTGGCACCGCTCGCCCCGTGCAGCCTCTGACTGCGTGTGCTGGAGCGAGCCCCCGCTGCGGCGGATCGCAGTGATGCTCAGACCACACAGGTCCCTTAAGCTGCCAAGGATTCGGCTTTAAATACAAGTTGGCACTGGCACTACTGCTGCTGCGTGTGCTCGGTGGCTTGGCTGGGGACGTGTAGCCACGCGAGGGAACAGCGTGCGGTGCGGGAGGGCTGGTGTTATCAAAGGAGCAAACGACTGTGCCCGGGATCAGCTCTGCTCCGCTCCAGGGTGATGTGCGCTGAGCTGATCCCGTTTCCTGGAGCAGCCCCAGGACCACGCTCCTCCGCCTGCCCCGGGGCAGCTGGAGGAACCAGCTCAAAGGGGCATCGTTGTTTCCCTAAATCAGGAATGCAAAGTCAGGCTCCGGAGCGGGAGTTCATGGTCAAAGCCCCTTTTGCAATGGATGGCGTGAGCTGTCAGGGCCGTGTCATTAGAAATGAGCTCCTTCCATTGGAAAGACACTTTCTTCTTTCTGGGAAATCTCAGCAGAGGGTCATTAATCACGAGGCAGGGCAGAGCTGTCTGCTCCGTGATGGGGTACGGGTTCAGCACACATGCAGGACGGTGGATTTGCGGTACGGCTTTCACCCAGTTCTCCGGGCCAGCTTGGGAGGCCGGTCCGGTGCCGCTCCGTGGGTGTGCAAGGCAGGTATGCAAAAGGAAGCAGAGATCGCTCGAGAAACCAGAGGGCATCATTTCTGTTTCTGGACTGACAACGTACATGTTTGTGCATGCAAATTCGACAGTGGCTTTTCAAGTGCAAATCTCCTGAGAAAACAAAAAGGAGTCCCGAAACTGGAGCACATGTTGCATCGAATTAAGCTGTTCTTGCAACATCTACCCAGAAGCTGTGTCGAGATCCTCCTTCCGCCGTGCCCTGCGCCTGCAGAGGTGCACCCAGCACCTTGTTCCTTTGTGCTTTGCCATCTATTTTTAGCTTGCACAGAGGAAGCACACTTTGCCCTGCGGTAACCACCCACCCTCAACAGACACTTCTGCTCAGCAGAGTTGACACACAACTTAGTCGAGTGTGTCTGACTGCTCGGGGCTTCGCATCAGCGAAGGTCGGTACCTGGTGGGATTAGACAGAGAAAGGGAACGGCGCGGGGACACGGCAGGGACATGCTGCTGTGCTGCGCCAGCACGAAGAGTCTGGCCCCCCTCTATTCCCAGCCTGCAGGCAGGGAGGGACAGGGCTGCTGGGGTGCTGCCTTTTACACCAGGAGGTAAAATGTAATCCCTAAACATTCCCAACATCCCACCTGGCTTCTCCCAGACACTCGGTGTTGTGGTGCTTTCCCCTGGCAGGGGACGAGGCTCCTGGGAAAGCAGCCGCCATCCCATGGGTGCCCCTGCACTGGCTCTGCAGGGTGCTGGGTGCTGTCAAAAATGGAACGCGGCAACGTGGCCGTGCTCAGGGCTGAGCACCCGCTGCAGCTCCCACAGGACAAGCAGAAACCTGCAATGGGGCATCAGCTTGAGAGAGCCGGGTGGCAGCTGGAGCACCCCATCCTGCAAACTGCCCCGGCTTGACATGGCTCGACGCCCCCAGCACCTTCCCGTGCGGCTCATCGGTGGGACGGAGCAGCTTCCTGACACATCTGCAGGACAGGACCACGCGGCGCAGGGGGACAGGCTGTGGCAGCATCCCCAGCCTGAAGCGTGGCCGCAGCCTCGGGGCTCCATACACCACAAGCCCTTGAGTCACTCCCCAGGGCTATTTTTACTCCCTGGGGCGGGCTCACTGGGTCATTCCCAGTTCCTAATTGCCATGATCATGATCAGACCTTCATAAATCTCACCTGAAAGAGGAAGTCTGGGAAATAGAAATCTCCCCCTGCGAGCGAGGCGGGCTGAGCTGCGGCCAGGCACCGGCGGCACCGCGCGCAGGGACTGCTTTTGTGGGAGGGCGGGGAGAGGGACGGAAAGCACAGAGCCCTGGCTTGCTGCCATTCAGACCTGGTGTTTCAGAGCTCCCCACAGCGATGTTTTGGCTGACATTTTACTAAGGACCTTCCGGGACAGCCTTCTTCCACCTCCTCCTCCATTCCCAGCCTCTGCCTGCTTGCCTTAGTGCTCCCAATCTCCCTGGCGCAGCCAAGCCCAGTCGAGCCAGTGCAGGGCAGCGGTGCTGGATGGAAAAAGCCAACCCCTGGTCTCTTGCCCAAAAGTTGCACCGCACCCAAGTGTCTGAAAAGGCTTCATTGAACAGTTTGTTGGCTATTTTTGTCATTGCCTCTGCCCTTCCTGGCCAGGGCTGAGACCAGAATCAGTAATGCCACAACGGAGAGGATGACATGGCCATGTCCTGGGCATGGGTAGAGGAGAAACACTGGGAGATCTTGCTAGCAGGGTGCTGGAAATGTTTGGGTGTGATAGCATGATCAGGCCTTGATGCTCTGGATTTTCTGAACTGGGTCCTGGTTGGACTCTATGAGGGGATCCTGCTGATGCTGCCAGGGTTTGGTAGGGGGCTGCGGGCTGAAAAGGAGAGATCTGCAGAGATATGCAGAGCACAGAAACATTGCCATCTGCTGACACCTCCAGGCACGTAGTGTTGGACCCTGCCGTGCCGCTGGTCACCATTTGCAAACTGTCCGGGCATCTGGCATCTCCTCTGCCGGTGGCAGGGCAGGAGGGCAGTGGGATGGCCCTGCCAAGGCACGGCTGCGGGAGGACCAGGCGGTCAGCACCGACATGCAGCACATCAAGTCATGGGCGCAGCGGTGGAGGCCGAGCTCCGACCATGGTGCTGCAGGCGCTCTCACTGCTCCTGAGCCAGGAGACAATGGAGATCACTCTGCTCATCCCAAAAGAGTTAATGAACCTTTACCCTGCTGCAAAGAGTGACTTCAAAGTGTCAGGGCAGCGTCCAACATGGCAGCCTCATGCAGAGAGGTGAAGTCTTGGTAATTACAGCCTCTGATGCAAGAGCTGCAAAGGACTTGGGAAAATGTGCACTTGGCTGTGAAAAAAGGTTTTGATTCCCCTCATCTTTCCTCCTTCCTGAGCTCCCCCCAGTGCCCTCCAGCTACAGAGCTTGGAGATGCATGTCTTGGACTGGATTTGCTTTGTTTCAAGTTCCCTGGGAATCTGGCACCGGCATTACCTGGAGGAAAGGTGCTTCCAGCTTCCCAAGCACCGGGGCTTCGCCACGGCGAGCAGAGAGCTGGGAGCCCCCCGATGCTCTGGCCTGGGTCTGCTGCACCTGCTGAGAGCAACCATCAGCCCCCAAGACTCTTGATGCAAGCCCACAGCCTCAGTGGGGGCCAGCCAGCAGCCCCGCACACCTCACACTGCAGATTTAACCTTGCATGGGTCGGGCATCCCCCACGCACAACAGTGGCAGGAATGCAGGAGAAAACCACTGCCCGTGGGCAGCCAGTGGGCAGCAGGATGTGTGCTTCATCCCTCCCCGGGGGATGCAAGCCCCAGTGCTGGCAGCAGCAGGCAGGAGATGAGGAGGCTGGTGCAGCTCCCGGTGTCTTGCCGAAGGAGACACGGACGCTGGCAGGCGTGCAGGGGCACGCTGGGGCGGCCCACGGCCTCTCGCCGGCACCTGTCTCGCAGCAGGATTCAGGGATTCAGTCGCGGTGTAGGGTTGGTGTCAGATGGGTGCCCATGGCTCGTCTTCCCCATGCCCTGGTGCCCTGGCACAAGGACCAAGAGATGAGTTCACCTGGTCTCTTTCCTCGGCTTGTCTTTGCTCCAGCTTCCTCCCTCCCAGCTGGAAGATGCTGCTCCTCCAGACCCCTCCACCTTCCCCCCACCCAGCTGCTCACCTCCCTGGGGCCACGGGCAGGTGCACGCACCTCTGCTTTCCCACACCAGCACGGCCCCATGGCTGGGTGGCTGCCGGAGAGGGATGGGCTCATGCTCTTGAGGGGGTAGGACAGGCTGGGGACAGTGTTTCAGGGCCACAAGCAGCCCCAAAGGCTCCCTGCAAAGAGGCAGCTGCAGAGCTGGAGGGGCAAACAGAGGTGGGGAGAGAAACTGGGGTTCCCTGCCTGACGTGGGTGCATTAAAACTCAGAGCTGAGCCTTTCACCCATGGGTCTTGCTGAGGTTGTCTGTGGATTGGCACCCTGCTCTAGGGCAGCAACAGGTCTGGGCATGGCTCAATGCTCAGGCTCCTCAAAGCCCAGGGGTCCTGGGCTATGCCTTCGCCATCCCCTGTCCTGCGGGGGAACCCCCTTTGCAGAGGGACCCGTGCCCAGTGCCAGGCTGCACAGTGGTGGTACCTCCAGATGTGGGGACTGAGATGGCTCCGGCGATCTCTGCAAAGCCGTGACCACCCTGGGGTTCCGTCCAAGCCTGTGACCACCACGAGGTTCCCTGCAAAGCCATTACCAGCCGCGGCTCCCTGCTCTGGGCTCCTTCCTCAACACGGCAGCGAGGGAGGGCACAACAGCACTGCTCCTGCTGGGTTTGCCCTTCCCCGTGACAGCGCCCGGGCTGCAGCAGCCTCCTGGGACTATGCAGGACGTGGTGCTGGTGCAGCGAGGCCAGAGCAGCCGCGCAAAGCTCAAAGCAATCCCAGCTGGGTGGAGCATCCCGGGGGCACAGGATAAAGGAGCACATTTCCCTTTCTCAGCTTGGCCGGCGACCTGGCAGCAAAGGCAGTGTTTCACTCCTGTGTCAACATTTGGAAGAAAAGGGGGGAAAATAGTAATTTCTGTCAAACCCTGGGAATGCGGATGGCCCGAAAACAAACAGAAGCTCTGTTTCTCCAGTGAAAGGCCGTTGTAAATCTGGTTGGCTGCCAAAAAGTGATAAAAATGATTGCTGTTCCGGCACTAGAGAAGAGTTTTGTTGGAAATGTCACCCCACACACACCCTTCCCCCAAATCTCAGTTTTATGAAAACACCATTTTTTACTAGTGAGCTGGCAGGCAAATCTTTGGCTCAAGCCCCCATCAGAGGCCAGATGCACCCAAATTGCTATTTCCAACCTCCTGTGTGTCATCTGTTGATTGACAGCTGTCAGTCACCACTCATAGGGACTGAGCATGCTCTGGAGACAGGAATTCTCCCTGCCTTGAGCTTGCCTGGTGGCTTTTGTAAGGATATTCCCTTGGGAAGGGTCACCCCGTACCGTTCCCAGGTACCACTCTCCACCTTGCAGCAATGTGCTTAGTGCCCGGCATGGGGGGGATGTGGGGTGGGCAAAGTGGCCACGCCGAGGGGTTGAGCCACAAGTGTCATGGCTTTGCCAAGATGAGCCGTGGCTGGTTCCTGGGAAAAGGCCACCATTCCTGGCCAGTGCAGCAGCTGCCTGCCGGGAGTGATCCCTGGCCCTGGCAAGCGCAGGAGGGAGGATGCTCCGCGTCCGCACTTACAGGGTTTTTAAAGGGCACGGGGAAGAGACAGCGGTTGTGTCACCGGAGCTCTGAGCTGGACTTGTCAGGGCTCGTCCCCTATTTATTTATGAACAGTGGCAGGTTTCCAGTGAGTTGTTTTCCTGGTGTAATATTAAACTCCCAGCCTTTTGTTCCGAGGCATCGCCCCAGCTCAGGTACATCAGCCCCAGCGCCACGCTGCTCCCCAATTCCACCGGGACGGCACCGAGCCCTTTTCAGCGGGGCAGGGCAGGGGCAGGCCACGGCTCGGTGGGATGCGAGCGCGTGAGGGCAGCTCTCGGTGTCCCCTCTGCTCGTCCTGGCACGGCTGGCTGGGGCTTTCCGGGTGAACTCAAGTGTCACGTACTGCCTGATGGGCACCCTCGCCCCGGGCCAGCGCAACGGTGGCAGGGACAGCAGGGAGCTGCCAAGCCCTCCAGCCGCGGGGTTGGGCGCTGCCAGCATCGCTCACTCACAAGGAGGATGTGGACAGGCTGTTGCACTCATGTACCTGCAGATCCGTTCTCTGAAAATCAAGTGGTATAAAGGTTGGTCATAAATATTTCCTCTGCTCCAGCCCAGTTGCGGGTCTTTGCAGTGTCGTATCCCTCATGGATGGCTTTTGGACATGCAAGGAAATAGCCTGAGGGCTGGAGAGGGACCAGAGCAGGGTTAAACCGTGGCCGTTTAACCACGCCACATGTCCGGGCAGAACCCCCCTCCACCACGGCCACGCAGACAGCCCCCATCCCTGAAGGTCCCGGCTTCTGGAGGACAAGAGGAAAAGACTGAGTTGGGGTGAGCTCACGGCCATGGAGGTGCACATCCCCAGTGCCTGGGGGAGCCGAGCGCTGCCTGCTGCGAGGACGTGCCCGGGCACGGCTGCTTCCCCGCTCCGCCACGTTGGAGGATGAGAAATCCCACGGTGCCGAGCCTCCTCCTCCGCAGGGAGCGGCGGAGAGGAGCTGGCAGGTGGAGTGCCCGGGGGCACGATTCCTGATCAAAAAACCACACGTGTCCCAGCTCCGATAAAGAGGCGAGAGCAAACCTCCGGGACTCGAGCGGAAACACGCGTTTGCTGGAAGCGCTAGCGGCTAAAAGTGCGTGCCCTGCTTCCAAGATGCGTGGTTGTTGCTTTTGCACGCTCAGACATAAATAACGATAGGAACCATGTGCAGGTTCCCAATTAATTGATAGAGCACCCAATTACCCAGGTAGATTTAACTCCCCCTTTTCTGGAGCATCCACACATGGTGCGGAAGGACTGCCGGAGGCACTGCTGGCCTTGGGGCTGCCTGTCTGAAGGCAATTCCTTGCCCCGAGCGGCTGCACTGCGAGGACATTGATTTTGAAGCAATTTTTGTCTTTTTGTTCAATTCCTGCTGTCTGTAGCTCAGCCTGATCTTCATTTAGGAAAAGCTCCCTTTCACAATTGCAGCCTCACTTGGGGAAGGCACGTAGGTCCGGGAAGGAATGAACCCCCCTCCAGTCAGCTACATCTGCTCCTGACGCGCGTCCCAGTGGAAGTGCTGGCAAGATGCTCCAGGATGTCTAGGCTTTGGATCAAGCCTACGTCCTTCTGGAGCACATGCCTTGTAACATCTATTCCTTCCTGAAGTTTGGGTGGTGATGACCAGGCAGACTGGTAACAGAGAGCAGGAGCACTGGTTTCGGAGGGGCTGGGACCCGATAAAACGTGTTCATTGAGGAGCATCAGCATGTGATTGCTGGAAGCGTGGCCCTTCTCCTGCAGGCAGAATGGGCCATTTCACACCAACCAAGGGCTTCTCACTGCAGCCCTGCCTGCCCTGCAGTGTGTCCCTGCACCAGGCACAGCTCCCAGCTGCAGCACGGAGCAGGGCACAGCAGTGGGGACGGAGCTGGACCGTGTGAGGGGACCAGGGGAAGCTGAGAGCACCCAAGAGCCCAGGGAGAGAGCTGGGCTCCTCTGGCCTTTATTCTAATGATAATCGGGCTCAATTCCTCTAGACAACCTCGAGGGATGCAGCACGGAATAGCAGGCAGGGAGCTTTCCCAGAGAGCTGAGCTTGCTCTTTGTGTTTCCCCCTCTCCCGAGGGAGCGTGGAGGGGCAGAGGGCTCTGCCAGGGACGTGTCCAGGAGCTCCAGCCCGCACCGAATGCCTTGCAAGGGGGCATCTCTGGAGCACGTGGACGCTCATCACCTGCAGCAGGCAGCCAGCTTGTGCCGCGACATGTCCCACAACCTGCTGGGAGGTGAGGGCTGCCCGGGCTGGCTGCTGGCTGCTCAGCAGTATGCAGGGACTGCTGGAGAAAGGAGCTGAATGCCACATCCCAGAGCATCTCAAGACGAGTCTGGTCCTCCCCAGCCAGAGATCGAATACCCCAGGATTCAATCTCTCAGCAGGTGCTGCTGCTGTAAATGCAGACAGCCAAAACGAGGAGTGGGGCTGCCCTGGGATCCACTGATCCTCGTGGCATAGTTACCCGGAGCTGAGTGGAAAGGTTGTTTCACTGCCTGTTTAAGAAGCAACAAAAGAAGCTGCTGCTTTAACCAGAGCTCTCTCCCATGTTTGGTCCACGGAGCTGACTGCACCCTGGGCAGGGAGGCAGCAGCTCGCTGCTCCCTGCAGGTGCGTGGCCCCAGGGTCCCTGGCCATGGAGATAGATGGAGACCCTTGGGTGACTTGTCCTTTTGGCCCTTTGCTTGATTTACTTTCAAACTCACTAGTTTTGAGGGTCCATCCTAACCAGCCTGCAGGCTCAACCAGGGACACTGGTGCTGAGTGGGGAAGGGGCCAGGGTTGTGGGGCTGTGAGTGGAGCTGTGCACGGCCTCAGCGGGTGCCTGCACCCAGCTGTGGGTGCATGGGTGAGAAGTTGGGGTGCAGCCTGGTCCCTGGCATGTCCCTGAGTGCCTGTGGGCAGCACTGTGCCGAACACGTGCGTGCAAGCCGGAGCCTAAAAACCTGCCACGTGGAGGGATGGAGGAACCCAAAAATCCCAACTTCACCATAAAAATATCAATCATCTCTAAGCATCCGTGCGATGCTGATCCTTCCCTCCCTGCCGGTATTTTCTCACGCTCCGAAGCTGGCAGCAGGCACTGGGAAGCAGTGTTGGAACTTGTCCTGCTGTCCCATCAAGGCCGTTTATCTCCACCATCGAGCCCTAGAGCTGGAAGAGCTGCAAGTAGGGGCAAGGCACGCTCCTGCTTGCCGCTTTCCATTGCGTCACTTCAACATGGGCTGAGCGAATGCCTGAGGGCCAGATCCCACACAAACCACCTTGCCTGGTCCTGCAAAGCACAGCAGCGTCCTGGCAGCCCGGTGCTGCTCCGTTGATTGACAGGACAGAGGGACCGTGAGCATCACTGGGGACCCTCCCTTGCCTTCCCTTCCCAACAGCCTCCAAGGAACCAGAGCGTGACCGCCCTTCGCCTCTCTCAAAAGTCATCGCGTCCAAGGGTTGCACACCCAGAGTGACCCCAGATGTGACCCTTGCTGTCTGATGGGGATGGGGAAGCTGATTGGGAGCCGTCTTCGGAGCAGAACATGTTCCAGGCCTGGCTGGATGCTGCTGCTGGGATGGTGGGGACAGGAAGGGATGGTGACACTGCCAGGGCACAGCTGCCCGAACAGAGGATGATGAGGCACCTGCCCTCAGTGTGGATGGCACAGTCCCTAACGCGGTGTGCTCAAGTGTGGGATCCTGCTCGGAGCGAGCTTGGTTAATTAACACAATTATGAGGCAGGCTGCTCCCTTGCCCCTCCCTTGCTGGCTCCTCCGTGAACCAATGGGTTTGAAAACCTGGCCAGCCTGCTCCGCACCCTCCTGCCGCAGCGCTGCCAGCCCCAGCCGCCCGTGGCTTTGAACATAAACAGCTGAGATTCCTCCTCCGAGCCCCGGCGAGCGCCGGCCTGCAGAACCCCAGCCCTTCGCCTCCTCGGGGCTCCTCGCCTGCACCAGGGCTTGGCCAGCATGGCACGGCATGATATAGCACTGCTTGATGTGGCACGGCTTAGCGTGGCATAAGCATGGCGTGGCATGGCATGGCAGGACATGGCATGGCACATCATGGCATGGCATGGCACCACCCAGTCTCTGGGGTGGGAAGGGGCAGTGCAACCCTGGGGAGGGGGACACCTTGGTATCACCCCCTCCCCATCGCAGGCCAGACTGAGGTGTTTGGTGCCCAGAGCTGGTTCCCTGCCCGGGCCATGTTGCCACCAGAGGTTTGTGGAGATCACAGCATGACAGTCGCTGCCACCAGGACCACAAGTCCCGTAAATCTGATCCTTCCCACCTCTCGCTATGCCCAAACCAAGGACATGTCCTGTCCCTCAGTTCCCAGGGAACCTTGTGCCTCCATCTCGGTGCCTGGAGCCTAGTAGCTTCATGGCAGGGGGTGCCTGCCAGGCGGATCCCCTTTTTCACGGAGAACCTGGCCCTGCGTGCTGGCCAAGAGCATGCTCTTATCAATAGGGAAGCAGGAGTTCAGCAAAGCATTACGTGGTACCACAGCAATTCCTACACAGCCATGGGCACCACGGTGGGAGCAGCTGCTGGTGCCACCCCCCCGAGCAGGGCATTGCTGCCTTGAGCCCCATGGGGCTGCTGTGCCACGCTGCACGGGACCTGGTGTGGACAGAGCTGGGGCTCGGCCAGGGCTTACGGCACGCGAAGCAGCGTCGGGAGCAGCAGAGCCGAGACAGGAAACCAGTCTGGTTTCCTACACACTTATCACTCAGAGGGTTTCTCGTGTGTGGGTGCTCTGCTGTCTAATAAGAAGGCTGAGCTCCCCGTGCAGTCTCTTTCTCCAGGGTGACACTAGCGGCAACACCAATAGGGCCTCTTTGACCTCTTATTCCACCGCCTACATGCACGAAACTTGCTGGCAGCAAACAGCTTTGAGATTGTCACTGCCGGGTCAGAGGAGGCTGGATTTGGCCCCCTGCACTCCTGCGCAGATGGAGCTGAGCTGGGCACGAGGTGGGAGAAGCTCGAGGGCCAGTGGTGTGGCCGAGGGGACTGTGCCAGCAAGCCAGGAGGGCAGGAGGAGGCTTGTTCGGCTTGTGCAAAACCCACATGGCCAGAGAAAGCTTCTCTTTGCCAAGCCAAGCATGAAAATGTGTTCTTTTGGGACCAATGAAACCAGTTTTTGTTTGATTTTAAGTTAATTTTAAAAAAAAGCAACCTCACATTTAAGGAGCGTTGCAAGGTGAGAAGTTCGTGTTGAACAGAAAGATGCAGATGGCTGGTGCCGAAAGCGTTAAAAGCCAACGCTCAAAATATTTGTCTTTGGCCAGCCAAGTGCTTGTTTTTCTAACAGAAAAAAATAGTTTTATTTCAAAATCATCAGAATCCTCTTGTTCCCCCGGGCCTGGATGTCCCGGCGGGTTAGCTCCAGGGCAGGCTTTCCCACCCGTGGAAACATCTGAGCCCTTTCAACAAAAAAAATCTCTAAGCAGTGAAAAAATAGGCAAAGCTGCAAACGCTTGTTGACTACATTAATTTCCCGTTTTGGTCATTTCCCGGCTCGCCCGGGTGGGAGTCTGGGTGAGCGGCATCCCGTCTGCACAGGGCAGATCACAGGGCTCTGTGGCGAAGCGGCAGCTGGCGGGGCTGGCTCAGGGCTGCCCCGATCCACACACCACGTTGGCACCTCACCTTGGGACTGCTGGATACGGGGAGCTGGGATTTGATGGGCAGGAAGAAGGAAAATGACAAAAAAAAAAAACCCAAACCATGCTGTTTTGATGGCAAGAAACCAAATGTCCCTCTGCACCCTGACCTTGTGTGGGAAGGAGGGAGCTACTGAGAAAACGTGATAAGGATTGCCAGCAGCGCCCGGGGTTGACACCGACACCGGGTTTGAGCCGCGTGTGCCAGCGCGTGCGGTGAGCTTGTCCGTGCTCAGCAGCAGGAGAGTGGCGAGTGCCAGGTGCCGCGGCAGCGGGCGGCTGGGGACGGCAGCGCTGGAATGCGACAGGGAGACGGGCTGGAGGAGCAGGGGTCCTGCCTGGCCGGTGCCCCAGAAGCAGACGTGGTGCCCAAAGAAAACGGACCTCGCTGGAGGAGTCGGGACTGGAGAGCTGGGGGGAAGATGATGCTCTTGGGGAGCTGCTCTGGGGGGAGTTTACAGTGGCTCTTCCCTGCCCTCAAACTGGGGGTGCCTGGGCAGGACAGGGTGGGAAATCACCCCCCGGGGGGGCTTTTCTTCCATGGGACCCTGCCTCATCCTCTGCTTGGGGGGCGTTGGCCGGCTCAGGGGAGCGGGGGTCCAGGAGCCTTTGCCCCCCCAGGGGCTGGGGGGGACGGCGTGCTGTGCCACCGCCTGCTCCAGCGTGACAAACGGCGCAATTAGGGCCGAGGCTTAACTGAGTGTGCTAATTTGACATCTGGCGATTTGGTCGGGCTAAAGAAACTGTTTACATTCACCTTCCACTATGTTTGGTTTGCGATAGGAGCGGAACAGAAGGCGATGCTGCGGGTGTCCTGTTCTCAGCGCTTTTGTGGGGATTTCCTATGAGAAAAGCAGCAATAGGGCTGAGCCCTGGCAGCCGCCCATCCAGACCTTCTTTCCCTGATTTTTTTTTTTTTTCCTATGTTTAGACTTTACCTCATCTCAAATAAAAAGAGTGATTTAAAACTCTTTGCAGTAAAACAATCCAAACAGAAGTCAGTCTACAGCACTGTACAACGGGGGAGAGGGCTTGTGTTATTTGCTTAATTACAGACTTTTGTTTGTCGAGTACTTGTGGGTGAATTGTTTGCAAATAACAGGTGAGTTTGTTCACGCTCAGAGCCCTGAGCCTTGAGATTAGAGCTGGGCTGAGAGATAGGAGGCTGGAGGGTCCTCAGGGCTGTGGGTGACCTCTGGAAAGTCCCTGTTGTCTGGTCCTGGAGGGCTCGAGGGACCTGGGATCAGGGTGCTGGTCCCTCCAGGAGAGCTGAGCGCAGAGGGCTGCAGGGATGCGATGCTGTTTCATTGGAGCTGGGTGCCTCACAGTCTTAATCATGTGCAGTTTATCCTTTTATAAATTTCAGATAAGGATTAACTACTTTATGGAGTGCCTGTGTAAAATGCAGCCCATTAATGGGAGTGGAGAGAGGTTGCCTCAGCTTTGGGAAGCTTGGATTCAGCGCGTCAATCTGGGCCACTCACTCCCAGGTGGTTCCTGACCTCCTGTATGTCCACAGGAGATAACAGCTTTCCTTAGGACTTCTGACCCACTTTATGATGCAGATAAGGGCATTTTGGGGTGTTGGAAGGAGAAATGGCTACCAGGTGCTCTGCTGATGCAATGGTGAGAGTGGGTGGATTCAAGCTTAGAGGTGCCCAATGTTCTCAGAGTTGGGATGGACATGGGATCTTTGTGACCACAGCTGGTCTCAGCCATTTTTGGGCTGTCCCGCTGCTAGCAATATTCCAGCACTGTGGCAGGAGTATTTCCCTAGTGTGTCCAGACTGATGAAAAAGGCAACTGCCCTGCGTGCATAGGGCAGGGAAGTGACACCAGCGAGAAAAAACAACGTGCAGGAGGCAAACATGTGCCTGCAGCCGCCCACCTCCCTCTCCAAGGGCTGCAGAAGTCCAGATGTTCAGATGAAAAAATGTTCCCAGAGCTTTGCCGGCAAGCAGAGAAATCCCAACATTCACAGCGTCTGCACCAGGGAAGAGACGCATCTAAAATTGTGGCCGTGCTTCCAGGGCTGTGTCAGGACTCTGAAATGGAGATCGAGGCAGAAGGGATGAGGAAAGGAATACGTGAAAGGACAGTAATTGCATCTCCCCCTCCCGCCCTGCTCCTCCGGCATCTGCCCAGACCCAGCTTGGTCAAGCCCTGCAGCAGTGTCCGACGTGGGGGCAAAGGGGCAAGAGGCAGCTGCCCCCTCGCCTTGTGCTGGGCGCAGGTGATGAACTGGGATCAGAGGGGAGGCAGAGCTGCCATGGCGTGACTCAGGGCCAAGTCACGCAGCACCCACTTCACCCCGCCGGCTCCCTTCCATCGCCGCTTCGCCTAAGTCTGCGCTTGCACGTTGCGCTGGGGGTGATACGGAGCCGGCACGGAGCCACGGGTGATTCCTAGCCATGATCTGGAGTGTGGGAAAAGCGCAATCGCTGCAAACAATCAGAGGCAAAGCCGGCAGCAGCACGCAGAAAGCCAGCGAGGAATTCGGAGGCACATTCCAGCGGGGATGACAGAGGAGGGGCCGGGAGCTGGGCCGGGAGTGCAAAAAAAAAAAACATGCTCCGATTTGTTTTGGTTTTTCTCCCTCTCTGTCACGCCCTGCTTGGCTTTCGAGTAAAGCTGCTGGGTGCTGCAAGAGGGTGGCACGGCAGGGAGCGGGGATGCGGCGAGTCCCAGCTGGGCACAACGCTGCCCTGCTGCCCGCAGGGACCTGCCGGACTGGGGCCAAGGGCAGCTCTGCCTTCCCCTCCCACGCCTCAGCCAGGATCTGGGCCACGGGAACCCGGCTCCACCAGCAGCGTGTGGCCTTCTCTTCTGGCATCAGCTGCCGCCCAGACGGCGCTACGGGCCACGGCCAATAGCCCATGTGCCAGGAGCCACCCACGTGGCTCAGCACCCATCCACTGGCAGGTAAGGCAGTGCTGGCATGTTCTCCTCCTACCACGGCTGCTGACTTTGGGCGAGCCTCTTCCCAGCACTGTGCCTCAGTTTTTCCTTCAGTGCAATGAAAAAGCACATCTCTGCACCTCGGAGACCAACAAGGCTTTGCCTTGGAAGCGGTCAGCTCTGGGCACAGGGACACGTCTGCGCACATCCCATGTCCACTGCAGGCAGTGCAGGCAGGAGTGCTGGCACACAGGAGCCAGCACTCATGCCAGCCTGGCATCACTGCCGGCCAGGGGAGCACAGCCCCTGCACGCGCTGCCAAGGGGGGCAGCACAGCCTGTAACCTTGCAGCTCCCTCCCTCCCCTCCCAGCATCTTCTCCCGGCTCTTCCTGACCCACTTTCTACATCACACAGTTAAAGCAAAGCAAAGCAAAACAAACACGGCAAGGGGACGCTGGCACAGCCACTGGCACATTGTGTGGTGACCGGCAGCACAGCCTGCTGACGGCTGCTGCATGTTGTGGGGCAGGGCATGGTCATGGGGCAGGAGAGCAGGTGGTGCTGGGTGCTGCTCAAGCTCAGAGAGAGGACCTGGGGTCACCCACTGCCCTGTGTGGGACATGTTCAAGGCTACGTCTGCCCCAGAGAGCCCTGCACGCTGGCAGCCACCAACCGCCCCACTCATGTTGCCCGTGTCCACTCAATCTCCTGGGAAGGGAAGGTGTGGGGCAGAGCCAGAGGGCCAAGAAGGGACAGCAGTTTTCAGGGAGCTCTCAGCCCCTCCAACTCACAAATTCCCAGCCACCTCCACATCCTTGGTGCCCATATTCATCCCACCCCACCAATGTCCTCCTCCATTGCATGGGTGCCCGGTGGGCAGAGGCTCCTGCAGCGGCACAAGCGAGGGCTAATTGCTAGAGTGTGCAGGGTGCCCTGTGCCATATTTCACTCATTGCTTCAGGCAGAGCAGCCATCCGGGAGCTAAAAGCATTCAATTGTTCACTGATGCTTTTCTTTGAAGCCCTCATTCATCCTCCAAGGTCTGTATTGATTGGGGACTCCAGGAAAGCATCTGCCCTTCTCTGCCTTCATCAATGACTTTCCCACATTAATCCACCTCTTCCCTTGATAACCACACTAATTACTCTCAGCTAAGTTGACTCTGGCAGGTCACTGGAGGCTGGGAAGTGCAACCTGCTCCACAGCCTGGCTGTGCCTTAAAGCTGCAGATCTGTCCAGTCATGGTCCCTGGTACTGGAAAGGACTGGCCATACTGGGAACATGAACACTGTGGCACGGGTCTGGCTGTGGAGCAGCACAGGATTTCGGCGGGGGCCATGCTGGGGATGTCTGCTGCTGAAAGAGGGGTTTGCTTTCCATTCTTGAGGCTTGTGTACCTCCTGGGGAATCACTGATGATTTCGCGTGGATGGGGACCCCGGACCCTGGCCCGGTGGGGTGCACATCCATACTGCCCGCCTGCATCTGCCCAGGCCTGGGGGTTCAGCACCCACTTTGGTGCTGTGAAAGGCTTTCCTCTGTTGTGCTGCAGGGTGATTTAGACCACCACGGGAGGTTCACACCCTTCAACCTGGGGTGGTCAAGGCATGAAATGAGATATTTTCCACTTCTCCACCCGGGTTTCCTTGGGGGGGAATGGGAGGCATGCAGTTCTCTGATCTCCGCTCTGCTCTCAGCCATGGTCAGGCAGTGCTGTGACTCAAGAGCAGCCCCGCAGGAAGGAGCTTTGCAAGGAGAAACCTGGATGGGCTTCGAGGGGCTGATGGCCGCAGGGCACATGCCGCACGTCCTGCTGGAGAGCTTCCACGCTCACACTGCTCCCAGGAGGGTGAGAACTGTCTCACTGTCACTGCTGCATTGCAGTGGGCAGCTCTCAAAGCCTTCCAGAAGACATGGGAGGTGCAGAGAGAAATACATGGAAGAGATGATCCTGGTTAAGCAATGCGAAGCCTGCTCCCATTGGGAATCAATGCAGGAGGGAATGTCTCAACCCGTGAACCCAGAGCAGCAGAGGTCAGAAGCATGCTCAAGTGACCTGTTTAGGGAGGCGTGAAAGCCTGAGGACAGGAATTGGCTCAACAACTGGCAAAATGGGAGGGACGAGGACAAACAAAACTTAGACACCTCAAGGGAGAGACAGGTTTAGTCCTGACTCATCTGGGATCAACCCGGCAGCTGTGGGACAACCCCATACCACTCTTCAGGGTTATGTCACATACCCACTGGTTTTCTGAGACGGGTTGGCTTCTCTTTCCACAACATTTTGCTTGTTTAAAAGGTAGTGAATTAAAAAGTATGTCAGACCGGCAAGGAGAGGGAGGTGTTTTGTCCTGCCATTTGAGTCTGCTCATGACCCAGAAGACACCGGCTTTCTGCTTTAGGGCTCCCTCAGGAAAATCCTTTTATCTTCTAACTGAAAGTCTGTCTTTCTGTCTCTCTAACTGAGCGTATTGTGCTTGCAAATTTAATGTACACCATGGGCAACTCAGCGGCTGGCAGATGAGCATGGCCTGTGCTAGTAAGCGTGGTTATACGAAGTCCCTGGGATTTGTCCAAAGAATTTGTGCTGCTTCTTATCCGGGAGCAAAAGTAGCCCTTCAAGAGACTCGGATTGGAGCGTATAAAAGGGAGACTGAAAGTAAAGCTTGTCAGAGAGAAGGTGGCTGTGTGCACACGTGAGGAGTGCGCTGAAGACAACGTGGCTGCTGAGGTCTTGGCCAGCAGGAACAGCCCCATAAGGTGAGGCTTCAGCGAGCAGAGAAAGAAAAGCCTCCGACTCCAGTCGGTGAGGTGCATCACATCTTTATTTACTCATGGGTGCCTGCAGCATGGGTCCCCCATCCCCATCCCGGTGTGCCATCTGCTGTCCTGGGCAATGGCAGTAACACCCCTTCCCTGGGTACATGCCCACGGGTGGGGTCTCACGGGGGCAGATGAGTGGTGCTGGACCACCGCGTCCCATGACCACCCTGTGTCTTCAGGGGTGCCCCAGGCTGGGCCCCCCCGGGCCCCGCAGCCGTTTCTGAGCTGGCGCTGCCATCTAGTGACACGGTGGCCCGGCGCGGCTGGTGGCCACGTCCACGTCCCGCCGGCCCCTCGGGGGGAACGACGGCCCGGGGGGGACACAGGCAGAGCTGGGTGCGGGTGAGCGGGAGCAGCTCCCCACCACGCTGGGTGCCTTTTGGGGCGAGGCTGTGCCGAAACACCAAAGCACATAAAGGTGCTAGTTTATTTTTTTTTTTTTTTTACAGAAAGCTCAATTCCTCACAGGGCTTTTGAGCGGAGCCCACCCCAACCTGAGGGCCTGGCTGCAGAAACCAGCCACGGGGCAGTCGATCTCCCCAGTGTAAACTGGGGCACCTCCAGAGCCTGCCCAGCTCCTGGTTCCCAGAGTATGCGGGAGCCTCACGATCCATATGTTTGGACCTGGCTGGGTGCCCAGTTTCCCCCCAGAATACCATCTGCAAGCACGACAGGACAAGCCTGGAGGGAGACCCTCACCGTACAGATGCCCAAAGCAAGGGGCTCGGCCCTGTCCCCATGCCCAGTCTGCCCACAGCCACCAGCAGCGACCACCAAACCTCACCTGTGCCCAGCCGCAGCGGCCAGAGCCTTCCCACCCTCCCTGCTCCTTCACTGCATCAGGGCATCATGGCATCTTTAACCCCTCTGTAACGTTCTCTTTTTGCCTTCGTCTCTGAAAACCAAACAAAGGCACCGGCCGTCCCGTTGGCTGTGGGAGGGGCCATGAGCTGGCCTGTCTCTTGCCCCCCCTCCATTTTCCTCCCATGGACTGCCAAGAAAAGGGATCCCACCCTGCCCACTGTATGTGAAAAGCCCCCGCCTGCCTTGTGTTTTATGAAGGAAAATCTCCTTGGGAGAGCAGCCAAACGTTCCCAGCCTCCTGCTGGGTGTTTCGGATGGGCGCGCTGGAGGATGCAAGGGCATGGTGGTCCTGCGGGTCCGGGGGGAGAGTGGGGGGACGGGGACAGGAGCTGCGGGGCTCTGAGAAAGCCGTCGTCGGATTGTGCAGGAGGATGAGACAAGGAGGTCGCTGCCTTGAGGTGCCCGGAGCCTGCTCTGTCTCTGCTGCCTCGAGGGAGGGAGTTTCACCATTGGGCTGGGGATGCTGAGCTCCGTGTAGATCCCTTGGTGTAGGACATGGAAGGATGGAGTCTGGCTGTGTCTGACGTGGCCTGGGCGCTGGCTGTGCCACCGCAGGCTGGGCAGCATCCCATGTCCCTGCCACGAGACAGGCTCTGCAGTGCACTGTGCTGGGGGCAGCCCCCAGGAGGCTGGCTCTGCTAGTCCCTCTCCTGGCTAGATTTTCTCCTTTATTATCCCCTTTTCTCTCCTTTTCCTTTTTCTTTCCTCCTGGTCTTCTCCCCACACAACCCCCCAGCACATCTCCTGGACCACACGGCCCTGTGCATTAGAGACCTTTCAGACCCAGCGACTATTTCAAAGGCAGCCAAGAGGCACCCAGGGCTCCAACCCACCAAATCAAACTCAAATTTGCAGTTTATATGCAAACATAATGTGTCTGGATGTGGGGGCTCTGCTGGCACACAGAGCAAATAAACAGAAACACATGGCTGAGCCTGGAAGAGCAACAACCTCAGCTGCAGCAGAGAGCTGGGGTTTGTGGAAGGCCTTTAACCAGCAGCACCCAAAGTGAGTTAATCACACCCGACTGCAGCTCCAATGGGCACTGCCATGAGGTCCCATGCCCGTGTCGGCAGCGGGGCTGCACTTGAGGGCTCAGGGGGAAAAATAAGGGGGAAAATGGATGTTTCTACGCTGAAGCTGAAGCAAAAACTGCAAGGACAAAGCCAGACAGGCTCAGACCCAAAGAGAGAGTCTCTGCCATGTTTCCTTTTCTGGTTCATTCTGCAAATGTTGGGCTCCACATTAAAACTTTCCTTTCTTTCTTGGGGGCCATTTAATATCCTTTAAAGGCTTTTTCTTTGTCTTTTTAGTCTGGGACCAATTTCTCTAGGAAAATGCTGCTTCCCAAAAGCACATTTCATCTCTGAAAATGATGAAATAAAACATTTAGCAGCTCCAGAATTAAACTTTTTATTGGCAAGCCCTGGTGCAAAGTATTTCAATGTTTTTGTTACAACCTTCCTCCTTCCCCTTTCTCTGCAAAACCACTGCCTAAATTTGACCCACGTTAGCAGACAACTTCACTGATTTTCAAACTTTGAATTTATTTGTAAACCCGAAGAAACCTCTGCTCGTAAAGTGTTCAGTTCCCGCTAGCGTGGCTCTCCCACTCCACCTTCCTGTCGCCTGGAGATGCTGCTCCTCCATGCTTTATACCTTTTCTCCTCTAAAGTTTCCCGAAACATGTTTCTGAGGTTTAAAATAATGTCGAAAAATGCCTCTGGACCCCCAGCACTCTCCCTGCTGCCTTTTGCAGCCCAGGAGCTGTGGTGCGCGACCCCGAGGTGGGGACCCAGCTGTGCAGCGGTGCCAGGGGCTGAGCAGCCCCGCAGCACCTCAGGACATTCCCTGGAGAGCCTTCTCCTGCCTGCACTGTCCAGAGGAGCAATGGGATACACTGATTTTTCTGCACGAAAGCAAACTCCATTTCCAGATTCTTCTGCCCCTTCAAAGCGGACACAGAAAACCTCCTCCCAGCATCTATCTCCCTTCCTCCCTGCCACCTCTTCCTCTCCCTCTGGAGAGCGGTGGCAGCTCCCAGGCCCTACACTCCTTCACTCTGGGGTTTTCCTGCTGGGAAGTCCCACTGTCGCCTTGGTGGGTGGCACTGAGAGTTGAGACGGGTGCTTTTCTGTCGGAGATCTTTGATGCTAACGCGTGTGCGAGCAGCCACGGCGGGGTGTGCTTTTCCTTCGGAAGCGTGCTGGGAGGGAGCAGTACAGGCAGACACGGGCAGTGTGTACAGGCAACTCCCACTCTGCCCAAGCAACCCCATGTGTGTCTCTCCCCTTCCCGACTCTTGGTCTTGCTTCCTCCTCCTCATCGCATCATGGTCTATATTTAGTCCCAGACGCTGCAAACCCTTTTGCACGACTCCCACAGAGCGCCTGGCAGGATCGGGGCTGGGATTTCTTATGGTAATGCTTTGGGCTGGGAACACCCCGTGCAGTATTAATAACAAATAATGAGGGCAGTTCCTGGAGCGCAACATAATTATCCCTACCACGCTGGGGGCTTCGTTAAAGGTCTGCCTCCACGTGACCAAGCAGGCTTTAGCCGGCACAGTCGATGAGAATGATCCAAGGAAAACCTCCCACGGACACCGGAGGAGGGCAGAAGGAGGCAGGGGGATCGGGGCCCCACCGAGTTGCTTGGAATCTCCTCTGATCAGCCTGTGTGTCCCAGCTTTGTGTCTGAGCTCCTGCGCGGCCCTGGGGACTGGGCTGGCCTGGCATGGCAGGCGAGCAGCTCTCGGTGTCACGTAGCGTGTCCCCGACTCGCAGAGGGCTCAGGCTGCAACCGCTGCCCCCTCGCCTGCGGCTCTTGGGGTACCCGGCCCCCCTGCCCACCCCCTCCTTGCCAGAGGCGCCTTTTGGAAAGCGCATTTTCCCACACCACTCATTGGCACCAGGGGTAGAAGAAAAGGGAGATAAGGGTTGCACAGGAGGGCTCACTTTCCCCTCCACATCAAAGCCCTGTGTTTATCACCAGGTCCTGGCTGGGCGCGGGGCTGTTTGCCGGCTCCTTTTCGACAGGCTGGGAGGGGAAGGGGTCAGGGTCTGTCTCGCTCGGTGACTTGGCTGAGGTCTGTGGTTTAACCACTGAGCAGCACTGCCTGCAGCCCTGTCACAACCGCTTGTCCCCCAGGTCCCCTTGAGCGATGGAGCCTCGCCAGGCCGATGGCCAGGGACCTGCTGCTGGGGTCCCATTGCCCTGCGGCGACAAGCGAGGGTGAGGAGGGAACTGTGGGTCCAGGCAAGGTTGGGGTTGTAAGCAAAGCTCTTTCCTCCTCGTTGTAAGATAGGCTCGTGGGAGGACCTGGGGGCCTCCAGCTCCAGCGGCCCTTCCAGCAGCAGGGAGATGGATGGGTGCGGTGTAGAGGGGAGGCAGCAGAGGAGAGTTCTGCACGTTTAGGAGAAGGATCAAGCAGAGCGGGGGGTTAAAAGTCAACCCTTCCCCCCTCCCAGCTCCTCCGGGTCAGAGGGAGCAGCTTTTCAAGGTTATCAGTTGGGGTCAGCTGCTGGGAGGAAGGCGATGAGAGGCTGGGGGGCCTGGGGCGCCCCTGCTCAGCAAGAGTCACCCCTCCAACCTGGCTGCTGCCCACAACGGTGCACGGCGAGGACACGGCGTGACCTTGGGGTACAGTTACCATAACAGACATCCTTACTCTGCTCCCTGACAGCTGCCTGGGAAAGGGCACACACAAATTCATGGATATAGAAACACTGAGCAGGAGACCAAACCTCCCAGCTGGAGGAAGCAGGACAGCAAAGAAAACACAGGCCTCCGTGCGGTCTGTGTTGGCAGTGGGCTCCCAGCATCTTCGGTGTTGTCCACGATGCTGTAGCAATGCCATCGAGGCACGACTCGCTCCTTGAGTCCTTTGCATCCTGCCCAAGTTTTTGCACTGCAGTGGATCAACCCAGCTGTGGGGGAAGCTCGGCGGAGCCCTCTTGGCTCGGTGGGTGTGAGATGAGGCCCAGACTCTGCTGCAGTTGCCCTGTTTTGATGTTGCTAATGTGACAAGTTGAATTAATTAAGTGTGTTTGGAGGAGGCTCTGGCGTTCCTCCCCTTTCAAGGGTTTTTACTTCAAAGGAAGGCAAACAACGAGAGCATCTTCCTCCCTGATATGCCTTGGCAGATCATGTCAAGGCAGCCCTTCTCTGCTGACCCCAGGCCTGGGACATGTCCTACCCTCCCACGGCCAGAGATGAACAGCCACAGCGGAGCCACAAGCTCTTCCATCAGTGTGCGGGGGGCTGGCTTGGCCCCGTGCAGCCCACAGCCCAGGGAAGATGCTCCGGGATTTACAGGAGCATCAGAACTGTTTCTATGCAGATGGTTACCAAATCTGAGGTCTAGCCCACAATAAGCATGTCGGAAACGTGACTGGAGCTTGTCTGCTTCCCACGCGGGTGCTCCCCATCACCCATGGGACCTGCTGTCCCCCAGCTCTGCCCTGGCACAGCCAGGGAAAAGCAGCCCTGTGCCACCGAGCACCTTCTGAGTCACTTTCTCTGAAGAGCTCGACCCGCTGGCTAATCTGGGACGTGGGAATCTGGAAACTTCAGGAGAACAAACTGGCTTTTTTTAAAGCCCCTGAGAGGCTGAGGAGATGTTTCACGCTCCTGCTGGGTTTGTCCTCACAAAGTTTTGGAGTGTTTAGCATCAAAGTAAGGCTGTTACAGGGCTCCCTTTGCATCTGTTTCCTTTGCCCGTGTATCTCTCAGTCTCTTGCCCCAGTTTGCTGATTTTGTGACAATGGCCTTCAAAGCCCCTCCGGAGAGGACAGCAGCTGCGAGGGGAGCCCTCACCTGCATTGGCAAAGAGCAAAAGGGCTTCAGAGCTGGGGGAAGCGCTACTCTTTATATCAAAATAGCACCTGGGAGCATTGTCTCATGGCCATGGAGACAGCCCTGCAGTGTCCCCAGGCAAAGGCAGCTCATGGCTCACCCGGAGAGGCAGAGCCATGCAGCACGGACAGGTGCCCTTGCTGCCCTCTCCTACAGCCTCTGCACATCAGGGCCAATGTGTTACTAACTCACTGCCCTCCTTGATTCCCCAGGATGGACAAGAAGTGGCTTATCTGTGACATTCAGCAGCTGCTGGTCGATGAGTGTTGGCAGATCACTTAAAAACGCGTAAATGCAGAGCTAGTTATTGATGGAGGCTCCCTGGGCTGGGATGCAGCATCCCTTCCCCGGGGTCTGCGTGCTGGCAGCATTGCTTGGAGGATTTCATATTAAAGGTACAAAAAAGTAAAAAGCAAAAGTAGGAACAAGGAGTGCACAGCTCTCCCCTCCCTTCCCTGGGGAGTTCGCTCCTTATCTAGCCCCACTCCCGTTTCCTTCTGGGATAAACCAGGAATGGGTGGGTTTGGTTTCCTTCACTTTGCAATTGATGTGGCCAACCCAGCCCTCCCCACAGAGCTGCTGCCACGGGCAGATGGGGAAGAGCCTCCAAATCTTCTATCTGAGGTGGTTTGAGAATCAGCCACGCTCCGAGGCCACGGCTGCCATGCCGGCCCGGGAACGCTCTGGAAAATTCACTTACCGGGGCCTCTTCATGTAAAGAAAAGTGGAGGCACCGGGGGTCCAATTACAATATATTTAACATTTCTGAGCTCAGTGGGGCCTCGCTGTCTCACAACTGGGTCATGCAATCAGCCCGGAGCTGCAATGTCAAACTGGCTCAAGGATTAAGTGTGTTGTAACTGGAGCCGTGAGCCCGGTGCGCTGGGAGGGGGAGACTTTTATCCGGCTGTGATTGCAAAGTGGGAGCAGGGCTGAGCTCCGCCGCCCCGCGCTTTGCACAGTGCTCAGCCATGTGTGGTCGGAGGATGTCTCAGAGGGTTGGCCCGAGCATTCGTGCAGCTGTGTGTCCTCGTGTCTGCTTTATGGGAGCTGAGCCCTTTTGTAGGGGTTTTGATGATGTCTCTGAAGGATGGTCTGGTGCTGCTGGCTGGTCTGGCCGAGCACTGTTGGGTTAAAAGAAGATCTGTGCTTGCAAAGCTGCCCTTCATCCCCAAAAGAAATAGTTGTCACAGTCCCCCTTCGCAAGAACGGTCACGAGCGCAGGCTCAGCTTGGTTCTGGCTGAAGACTGGTACCTACAGTCCTCGTACGTCCCTCTCCCCAGAGCCCTGCTCATGTTTCTTGCTCTCTGGTTTGTCCTCATGGCAGTAATATGCATGGGGAGTTTCCTGCTGTGAAGCTGACTTGGGGAGACCTGACTTTGAATTGTCTGTGGAGGGATTTCTGCCTCTTGACACTGCTGTAATAAATGGAAAATGAAACAAAACCAGCTCTGAAATGTCGTGTCAACCCAAGAAAAAGAGAGTGAAGAAACCATCATTTTGGGTAAATCAACATTCACTTTACTTTGAAATCTTGCAAAGTTACAATAGCATCATTTCCGAGCAGGGACAGGAGGTGGTGCCTCTTGGAAGGAGGTGAGAGGAAGCGACCTGCCCTGGCTGGGACGTTTCCTTAAACGTGTGTCTGTGAAGGTCTGCACAGCCTGGGGCAGGAGTTTGGGGAGAGCTGCTTTTCTCCGCTGTCACAGAAATCCCACCTTTCTCTGCTCAACATTTTGAGAAGCCCAGTCTCCTTGCCTGTGCAATGGGGGATGACGTGCTAGAAAGGGAGTTTGGAGCCAGTGGTGGAGAAAACCCTTCTGCGTGTGCAGGGAGAGCAACGAGCCCTGAGCTTTGGTCGACCTGGCTCTGTCTGCTAAAGCCAAGCAGGAGATCTAGCAGCAATCGTGGGGAAGTGCAAGTGAGAAGAAAACCCTCGGAGAGGGCAAAAAAGAACTTGGATCAAAGGCTCAGCTTTGCTTTCCTGTGCTGGCCTTTGCTTTGTTCTGTGGTTCTGCTTTTCCCCGTCGGCTACCAGATCCTCTCCCCAGAGGAAGCTGGCAGCCGTGCCTGCTCTGGTGGCATCACGCGGCTATTGTGTCTGCACAGATGGACAAACAAACAGGCTGCGGGCTCGGGGCACGCGGGGCAGCCCCCCAGCCCAGTGCGCCTCGGGCTGGGAGGGCCGTTTGTCGGATCCTTTCTCGCACCGGTTCCCGGGGGTCAAGGACTTCAGGGAAGCGTGATCCGTTGTAGTGAGAAAACAGGAAACGGAGCTGGTGGCAGGAATTTGTTTCGTTTAGCAGTTCACGTCCCGGGGAGGTGTGGGGCCGAGGCTTGTTGCATCACGCTGCTGGAGGCCGGGTCTCGAGCAGCCACGCGCCATGCAGACCTTGTCCTCCTTCATTAGTTAAGGTGTCTTCGCGGGGAGTTCTGGTGCCCCACGCAGGACTGGGTGCCATGGGGTCTGCCACCACTCCCAACATGCTTATATCCAGCTCCACTGGCACTGGGGCACTGTGGATGCCGCCAGGGGGAACGGGTTAGGATGCATCCGAGTAGGGAGCAATGCCCATTGCACATACTGCTCCTCCAGCTCCAAAATAAGTGCGTCGTGCTGATGCTGGTACCCCAGGGTGGGTGCACAATGTGAGCCCTTGCCCTGTGCTGTGGTCTCCATGTGCCTTGGGGACCCTGGGCACCTCAGCTCACCCCAAGGATGAGGGGCTGCAAACCAGACCTTGGTTAGTCTGGACATCCCACACAGTGCAGAACAACTCCCTGCAGTGTGTGTCGAAGGATAAAGGGCCAGAGATAATTCATGTGGCTGGTGGCCACAGTGCCGTGATGGGGAGCAGCACACGGCCGGTCCAGCGGGATGCCCCGTGTTATCTGTGCTCAAACATCTGCGCCGCGCCGTTACACCAGCGTTTACTCTGTAAGACATGCCACGGCAGCCGCAGGGTTGGCTCCAGGATGTCTTCCTGCGCGGCGGGCGCTTGAAATCCCCACTGCTGCCAGGCTGCTGCAGTGGGAAGTGCCAGGGCTGGATTTCTGGTTCCCGGCTTTGAGTCGCTACCTTCAGACATGTCAGCCTGTCCCGCAGCTGCTCAGGTCCTTGCAAGCTGCATCTCAGAGAGCAGTGACCGCTCGGAGAACCGCCTGGACCCATGTAGCCCCTCGGAGCCACGCACTGGCCCCACACTCACGCAGGGTGGCCGTGGCCTCACCGGGGCTGCCAGGCAGCCACCGCCCCGAGGCCCGGAAAGCCCTGCCTTCGCCCGCTGATAATCCGCCAAACTGCCAAGTGGCCCTTGTATAAACCATATTTGTGTTCCTGGGGAAACAATGCTGCTCGCATTGTTTAGGGCTGGAATAGTGTCCTGGAGAGCCTTGGAGCCCTTGGAAAGCTCTGGCTTTCTATAAATATAGAGAGGCAGCTGGGAAGGGGGAATGGAGCTTGTGACAGTTGGTCCAAGGAAGGTTTCTGCCCATCTCCAGGCTATGTCACACGTGTTTGTGGTCCTGGGTCGGCTAGACCGCAGGGAGCCATGGCCAAGGTACCGGTAGAGCATCCTTAGCATGCAGCCAGACCCGGAGTGAGCTGGGAAAGGGCTTTGCATTCCCGGGAGGACCTTTGTGGGGCTCCTGGCCGCGACCCGCACACCTCCCCGGTGGGCACACAACCGCAGGCACAGGCACACGCGCCCCACTCCCGGCCCCGCTCGCACCAGCTCCCGTTTCCTCCCGAGGCAGCCGCAGCAGGCGGGATTAGTGATTTATTAATGAAGTGGAGTGAGTGTGCTGCTGGGGCGTGCCAGGCGGAAATGTCTGCTCGGAGAGATTGGATAACCCTCTGGCCTGTTTCCCTTCGCAGCCTTCAAACGGCCGCAGCTCCCAGCAGCACCATATCCTTTTCCTCCCGCTGCCAGCTCCCTCCCTCCCTGGGGCAGGCTGGCTGCCACCAGCGGCGGAGGGGGGATGCAGGGACATCCTCACTCAGCCCAGAGGGGCAAAACCGTGGGGTGGGAGCTGCTCGGGAAAAGGACAGGTCCAGGGGTTGATTTTGGAAGCGATGTGCAGGGTGATGTGAGCTCTCCCACCTACACCCATGAGGGTGGGGGTCCCACTGCCTCCGCCAGGCTTTCTCTGGGTCCTGTGTCTGCACTCGAATCCTGCAGACTGGGGTTACTTTAGGGGATCTGGGGAACAGCTTTGCCCTTGGTCTGGGCTGGGTGGCAGCTAACTCAGGCTCACAGGGAAGGATTCATAAGGAAAGATGCAAAACACAGTGCTTTTGACTGAGTTTCTTGGGGAATAATTTAGTTTAGTGTGTCCTGTGCAGTGTCTATCTGCTTGGGGATCCTAAGCATTCGCACAATCGTCCCGAAGCCAGTCAAAACCAAACTGTACAGACACTTTTTGCAGCCTTCCAGTCTGGGAGACCTGAGCTTTGCTTTGCACCCACAAACCTCAAACTCCAGATTCTGCACAAGGTATTCAGAAGGTGGCTAAATGCTCCCTGAAGCCCTTGTCTGAGTGTACGACCCTGGCCCATACAGGGGAGGGCAGGACCTGTGCTCACTTGAGTTTAGTGTCTCTTCAGTGGCACCAGTTACAGAATCATTTTGTTTGATCCATAATTGGTTTATTATAATATCTGGTGGTAATAGATATTGCCATTCCAGTTGCTCTAGGAATAGAACTGTGTTTAACTCTGGGGAACTCTGAAAGTAAACAACGAGGGAAGAACTAGCTCCATGAGCAATCGCTCTTGGGCTGAAAGCTTGCCTGGGAAAACTGCAGCCAGGAGCAAATATTTATGGCTGAACTGTAAACACCTGTGAGAGGCTTTTATAACCAGAGTCACTGCCTGTCTGCGCCGTGCCAGCCCACGCTCTGCTCCGACGCCGGGTGGGCTCTGGGCTATCTATGTACACTAGGACCTGTCTGCAAGGTGCTTGGGCCTCCACTTTATGGTAAACATCAAAAAAAAGTCTTGTTCCAACAAAGATCCATCACTTGGGGCTTCCAGGTGTGGAGAGCTGGTGTTCAGCAGTGACACAGCATGTCCCCAGGACGGCTGTAACCTCGAGCCATTGAGTGTGGAAGGAATATGTGTGCACCCGCACGCACGCACGCAGCCCGTGCATCCCGTGGCAGCTACGCCGCGGCCCACGGCCGGCCCCTGCCCACCTCTGTCAGCACAAACTGCTTCCAGGAAAGGGGCTGGGAGAGGAAGGAAGCACTAATGAAAAATCCCTTGGTGAAAAATGTGTTTCTATGACCGTTAGATTATTTTGTCCTTGAGAGGCAGGGGAGGGAGATAATAAAACAACCTCGCTGCATTCCAGCCTTGGCTGGGGGGACGTTGATGCTGTGCTACCCACCGGCCCTGTCTGGGGGTGCCCCATCACCCTCATGTTCCCACACTTGAATTTAGTATCTGATCAGTGGCACCAGTTACAGGATCATTTTTTGTTATTTGGTTGCCACAAGATCCATAATTGCTTTATTGTAGTAACTGGTGATAATAGACATTGCCATTCCAGTTGCTCCTTCTGCTGTAGGAGCAAAAGCATCTGCTGCGGGGCTGCTCCTCCGCAACCATGTGCTGCTCCTGCAGCCGCCCTGCCTGCTCCTGGCTTTGGGGATCGGGGCTCCCACCTTATCCCCATGGTGCAGCGTCCCCAGCAGGGTCATCCCACCCCAGGCCTTGGCTTGCAGCAAACACAGGACTGCAAGCTGCGAGGGCTCCGCGACCGGCAGCGGCCCGGGGACCTCAGGCAAAGAGCGACCCGCTGGTTGTTGTCACCCTGCACCGGGGAGGAAGGGGCATTGACTCGTCTTTGCTGAACAGAAACAGTGGTGGTCGTAGGGTGAGCTGCATCTGAAGGAACAAACTTAGATCACTCTTTTGAGAAGGAGCCTGGGGGAAAATATAGCCTAATTTAAGGAGTGGAAGTGCTCCCTGCTGTCAGATCAGGGAGGTTATACAGGGCACGTGTGTCTCCTGCCAGGGACAGCAGCCCCTGGGACGTACCCTAGGCTGGCTCAGCAGGTGCCAGGCCAGGGACAAGTTCGCAGCAGGGACTACCACAGCCACGAAATGTCCCGTGAGCACCCTCCAACCATGTGCTGGGGCATTTGCCGAGGCTGGCAGGGACCTGTGCTGTCCCAGGAGCCTAAGGCATGTGTAGGACAGTTTAAGTGGCTTTTTCCCTCTCCACACCCCTGGGTGCCCGAGATACCCATGCCCCAGCTGAACCAGCAGCGAGCCGTGGGCAGCGCGGCCACTCGGTGTTCCATGGGCAGCCGGCAGCAACGACATTCCTTTGGAGATGGGACGTTTCTGCTCAGGAAGGCATGAAAAAAGCCAGGGACAAAGGGGGGAAGTGATGGCGGCTGTGTCTGGAGTTATCTTGCTGCTGCACTTGCAGGGGCTGTTGAGTGACAGCGCTTTTCTGTTTCACTCCTGAGAGTCAGGAAACACTCATCTCCGCCGGCTCCCTTCCTGCCCTGCCTCACCCCGCGCTGTGGTTCGACGGCCCCGGGCAGGGGCACGAAGCCCGGCTGCCTCTCGTGGCCGTGCCCAGGTTCTGTGGGCACCGCTGGGGAAGCCCCGTGCCAGCACATCCTAAATCTTCCAGGCTAAAGCATCCAGAAGCCGGGTGGGCTCCTCATACACGGAGCAGCTCATCAGCCAGAGTGGCAGCGAAGCATGAAGGCCTTTTACCCAAACCAGCTTGCTCCAGTGGGTGGGAAATTGGTCAAACAGCTCCAGTTGGCTTAAAGAGTCCCAAACCATCTGCTTTCCACCATTTCCTCGCTCAGTTCATTTATTTAAATCAGATCATTTCTCTGACTCAGCTTCTCAGCAGAGTCCCAGGCGAGGAAAGCTGGAGCAGCGCTGCTGGCAGCTCGCTGGCTCCCGGCCCCGATCCGGCCTCCCACGGCAGCGAGGGTAGGAAAGGGCAGGGCACCACGCATGGTCCCTCAGCTGGCGGGCACGCGAGCCTGGCACAGGGGACAAACCAGCCCAGCCATGCCACTGAGCTGCAGAAAGCCAGCACATTGCAGGGCTACGGGAGAGAAAAGCAGCGCCACTCCCGCAGCCAAACTGGTCCTGGGGGGACCCGGGGACGACTGCACAGGGAGGGGATCCCCCCAGCACAGCGTTAGTGCAACGTGCAGGATTGTTGTATCATCTTCCCTGAAATGGGAAGTGAAAGAGTAGCAATAAAAGGATGTTTAGCTTAACCCCGTCTGCTTTGGAGTATCCTGTGCTGAAATGTTGCTTTACAGCTTCTTCCAGAGCCCGCTCCGCTCTGGATGCCAGCGATGCACCTGGGACTTCAATAGAAGCAAAAGAATCTGTTTTCTCTCCCTTTTTGGAGTGGAAGAATCGCAATAATATTTTCAGTGGGAAGGACTGTTTTTTCCACTGTGAAAAAAAAGTGTTTTCTTTTTAGCTAATAATACTTAACCACTTCTGGAGCCAAAAGCAACCCCAAAGGTGTTGGTTGGAATGAGCTATGTGTTGTCAGGCTCTCGTGCTGCCTGTTTCGGTGCAGCACGACCTGGCTGGCCCGGCACTGCGGGGCCCTCAGTGCCAGCGGTGGGATGGGAACGAGGATTTCTCCTGCCCGTGTGCTCAGAGCTGGTGCACAACCCCAGGTCCTGCCGTGGAGACCTGAAGGAAGGAGTTTGTACAGTGTAACAAAACATGATGGGAATCAGGTTTATCACTAGAGCAGATTTCTGCACTCTCCCAGGCTGTCCTGGTGTTTAAGGTGCATTTCAATATCTTTCAAACGTGTTTTTTCTACAGCTCAGCTGTCAGCCACAGTCTTTGCCATCATGCCCTGGCCCGGAGCTCCCACACGGCCCCGGTGGGCTTTCAGCCCCCCCTTCCATTACTTTTACAGCCCCGTTTGCTCTTATTTGCTTTGCTGTTGCAAACAGCAGGTTTGACAAGGCACCGTTTGCAGCAGCTTCTCCAACACGTGGGATCCATAAGGAGCGGAGGCGATAGCCTCAGCCCGGAGAGAGCTGAGCTGCCAACCCTGAGCCAAGGGGAAGGGCGGCGATTAAGAAGCCAGCGGGAAAGCAAGTGATTTCTGTCCCTGCCGCTCCGTGTCTCAGCTCAGCGTGGAATTGCAGTGCCCACGGATGTCAGGGAGCCTGGGGAAGCCGTGGCAGCGTGTCCCAGGCTGGGGAGGGCAGGGTGTGCTGCACCTCGAGGGTCTGCTCTTCCTCGAGTGATTTTTAGGGGTGTCCATTTTTTTGGGCAAGTTCAACCAGGGGGGGCTGTAGCAAGGCCCTGCTTTCACATAGTGAAAATACCATTGTTGGAGAATCAGGTTTCTTTTCAGGTTTTTAAAAATTGTGGTTTCCACAATGACTTCTGGATTCGGAAACATGGGCATTGTGTTTTCAGTGACATTATGGTCTTCAGAGGGGTGCCACAAATCCAAAAAGGAGACTGGGATGCACAGGGCACCGCTAACCCCACCACGTCCAGAGATGGGGTTTGGTCTCCTCCACCGCTCCCACTTCCCAGATGGGGCCACCTCACTGTGAGCTGGTGTCGGCTCCCTGCGATGGAAATGTCACAGCAACTGGCTGCAAACCTGCCACAGCCTCCGGGCTGAGCAGTTCTATGCTAATAACAGATTTTTCTACTGCCAAGTTCCTAAAGTCCTGCAAAAACAGGGCTTTGTCATGGAAATGCTGAGACGACATTAATGGCAGTGTCCTGAACACAACTCTAATTAAAGAGAGGAAGGAGAACTGAAGCAGGATGTCCTGTTTGGCTGCCCAGGATGGAAAGCTTGTCACAAATAAAGTGCATTCTCGTACTTTGTCTCTGTCCCTCCACATAAGGCTTTCCCAGATTCTGCAAACATTCGTTTTCTTATCTCTCCTGGATTCTTGATTCTTTTCTTTTGAAATAACTCCTCACAAGAATGTTTCTTCTCTGTTGCATTCCCCATCGAGCTCTCAAACACACCAACTAAACAAATGTCATCTCGAACACAAAGTGAATGTGCTTTTTATTCCTTGAACAAAATCACTTGGGCACAATAGCTGGTTGGCTCCGTGTAAGGAAACTTTCCTATTAATGTTGCAGAATAAACTCTGGCAAGCGAGTAGGGACAGGCAAATCAAAGCTGGGTGCAAGATGGCAAATGTTTCCTTTTAAAAACAGGCTTTCAGCTGAATTAGCCCAGGGTGTCACAACCAAGCTCTGAGCTGCTTCCTATGATAGCAGAAAAATAAATAAAAATCAAAACAAAGCAAAAAAAAAAGAAAAAAAAAAAAGAATTCAGAAGTGACAGACAAGTAATTTAGTTCGCTGTGTGCCCCAGGAATCCTGATCCAACCGATTTTTGTGCTCATATAGAACCTACTGAGTGTTTGTGGCTTTGTACCTAGGACTAGTCTCAGAAAAGCTCAGATTTAAGGCTGACACTTGAGCTCAAAGCACTGTCCCAGCAGAGCTCCCCTGCAAATCCAGGATGCAAAATCTGGTATGTTTATGGAAAATAAGATGCACGATCTGGAGTGAAGTGTTCATTTGTGCAGCAGGAGGAACTGGGCACGTGACGATGTCCTGCTCCAATGACTTGATTTCTCTGCTGCCAGCGGGCTGATCTAGATGTTATCGCTCCCGCTGTGACATTGGCCGTGGTGCCTTTGCTGACCTGCTCGTTTGCTCGGAGTGCAGACCCTCTCTGGGCTGATGCCAAGGAGGCAGCAGCTCCAGGACAGTTGTGCAGGCTGGATTTCTGTGAATAAAGCAGCTGAAGGCTCCCTGCAGTGTGCTGGGCTGGCACAGCCTCCAGCAGCCTCACCGAGCCCTGGGTCCTCCAGGAGTAGAGGGAAAGTGTCATTTCACTGTTGGGTCGGTCCCAGCGTTTCTGCTAGATGAGTTTTCTCCTCCCCATTGGGGCACTCAGGTGACACTCGTGCCCAGAGTGGGGTAGAAATCCTGATGTCTGCACACAGCCCTGGCTGGGACTGACTTCTGCTGCCTTCTGATGGGCAAAGCAAGGAGTGGAGAGGGAATGAGCTTCCTCCAGCCCCATGGGGGACTGTGCAGGTGATGTGGAGCTCAGGGCTCCTCTCATTGCACCTCCAGCTCTGCCACTAACCTTGGCCTTGCACAAGCACTCACAACCCCGTCGTGATCCACCTTGCCTCAGCATCCCCACGGAGTACGGCCTGCCTGCTTCCACCACAGTAGGGCTTTTCCTCCCAGTCTGGCCTGGAGTCCCAAACCCAGTGCCATGACTTCACTAAACCCATCCTTCCTGTGAGGGGAACGAAATACCTGCTGGTACCCAGCCTTACACATCCAACCCCACCACCAGCCGCTCCCTGCTTTTTCAAACAACCCACCACTGGCCTTAGAATCATAGAATCATAGAATCATAGAATCGTTAGGGCTGGAAGGGACCTTTTTACGCTGCAAAACCAGTGGTGCCTCTGTGTCATCAGCCTGACTGTTACGCAGCACTTTCTCTTGTCCGATGGGGATTACCCCGGTGGGTACAAGTGAGGTGAACTGAGATTTGTGTTGTCCTCTCCCTGACCATGCCCTGGGGATGCCCTCTGGGCTCTCCTGGACTTTGCGCCTTTCCCTTGTCCCTCCACAGCCCTCCCTCTCCCAGCCCCTGCTCGGAGGGTACATTCCTGCGGCGCTGTGTACACATTCCCCACATTGCTGGCACTGCTCCGGGAGCCTGTTCCCGACACACTGCCATGACTGTGAGCTGTCGCGGTGACTAGGGGAAAGTTTAGACATCCTCGTTCTTGCAGGTTAATAAATTACTTTTATGCACCAAGGTGCTGGCTGGGAGTTCAAGGGGAACAGAAATAAGAAAGGAATAAGAATGAGAAATAAGAAATAAGAAATAAGAAATCAGAAATAAGAAATAAGAAATAAGAAATAAGAAATAAGAAATAAGAAATAAGAAATAAGAAATAAGAAATAAGAAATAAGAAATAAGAAATAAGAAATAAGAAATAAGAAATAAGAAAAAGAATAAGAATAAGAATAAAAGAGTAAGAATAAGAATAAGAATAAGAATAAGAATAAGAATAAGAATAAGAATAAGAATAAGAATAAGAATAAGAATAAGAATAAGAATAAGAATAAGAAAACCCTGGGGCTGGCAAACTCCTATCCACATGCTGCACTGTAATCCTTGCCTGCTCCATACACCAGTCACACTGCTCTTCTGCTGACATCCTGGGATGGATGTAGGGGTGGGCTTGCCCAACTTGGCTCCCTTGATGCCAACAGACCCATATGCAGACCCTGAGTTACACTCAGGCTTCAGCTGGCGGGGCTTGGTCTGAAACTTTTGGTAGTAAAAGGTAAAATGTGTGTTGCAGCTGGCAGCAGCGGCGGAGGTGAGGGAGCAGACCTGCTGCAGGGAGCTGGAGGGTGACACCACTTCCTCTTCAGTGAGTCATCGCAGCCACCACGCTTCCAGATGCACCTTTGCATGGCGCCAGGCTCTGCAGACGTATGACCTTAGCAGAGAAGATGTCCCTCTGGCTCTGCTTTTGTCCCTCTGAGTGCTGGCGGGGACATCCCTCCAGCTGCACACATTGAGGCCGGACAACTTTGGAGAAGAAAAGTGGAAGTCTGCCAAGATATATCTGGAGAACCGCAGCTTTAGTATGGAGAGGTGATTTCATCCGAGCTCAGCTGTGAGGTGTCTGTGATGTGCTGTCAGGGGCTCCGCGCCCGGGTTGCTTTTCTCCGGGGTAAGTCACCGGAGCCAGGTGAGGACTGGGCTGGCTCTGGCCAAAATCAGTGAGGCTGCCTGCCTGGCTAAAACCAGGATGAAGGCAACAAAAGAGCACAAAATAATCTATTTAACCATTAGGCCACATTCATCCTTCCTGCAGTGATTGCAGAGGAGCTCCCTCCGGGAGAAATTTGGCCCATTTTGTCTAATTAGTTTCTCTCCTGCTGACACTTGCTGACATTTGCTGCTGACATTGCCCAGCCGTGGCTACACGTTCTGAGCAAATATTTTGCTTGGATGGGAGAAAAACTTCTCTGAGGAGCTTCTGCGAGTCTGTGGGAACCCAAACCGGAGCTGGATCCCCTGTTTATTACCTGTAGCCCTGGAGGAAAGCAGGCCTGGGAAAGCGATGCTCTTGCTGCGCCACGCACAGTGTGAGCTCTGAGCCTGAGCTCTAGTTTTAGGGCAGGACCCCCTCCCCTGGCTCATGCAGGGTTGTGCCAGGGGTTCAGCAAAGGTCTGACTGATGCTGTGAAAAGTGATGAGGAGGGGGGAAGGGCGATGAGTCCCTTCAGCTGCAGCAGGGTATAAGGTAACGCTCTTTACCCAGGACCGCTCTGGCAAAGCACTGGGTACCACTGGGAGCTCCCAGACTGCGGCACCCGCCTTGACCATCTCTGGGGCTGATTGCTTCAAACATCCTGCAGTGCTTAGTGCCCTTGGAGACAGGATGCCTAAGCATCTTTTAAGGTCTCAACTCCTGTGTTCTCCAGCTCTGGAGCTTGTTTGGGATTCTGGCTCACATGGTGGGGAGAAACACAGACGAGAAACGCGCATGTTCAGAGCCCACTAAATGGAGACTAATGGCGGGGACTAAAATGATTAGGACTCATAGACGAGACCACACAGACAGTGTTTTGAGATTTAGTCAAGACGCTGAGGCCTCGGTTCATATCCTCTTCCCAGAGAAGCTGGGAGAAGGTTTTGTGGTTGACTGAAAAAGGACCAAAAATGATGGGGCCAGTGTGAGGTCTTGACCATGCAACAGGTTGAGCTGATGCTCTGCCTGCTTGTACAGACAGCTGCAAATAGGACTTTTGGGGAGAAAAGTGAGGAGGAGATCCACTAAATCTCATCCACCAAATCTCATCCAACCCTCTAGGCTGGCAGCGTTGGGGACGGACAAAGAGAAAAGTGGTAAATATTTTGCAAAGGAGCCCAGGGACTGTCCCTCCTAGCCAGGAACTGTTGACAGGTTTCGGTGACGCCCCTCACCTGGGATAACTGAGAGCGGAGCACGCGGTGCAGCGTTTGCAGTCAGGCCCCGCCGCTGAAGGACGGCGCGAGCGGCTGCGGGAGCCCTTTGTCAGGAAAAAGCCTTTATGACTATATTTGTGCAGGCAGCCCTGAATGCTCAGACCTTTATTCTTTGAGGCTTTTAAACTAAAGGTCATTTTCTCTTCCCTTCCAGAAAAAAAAAAAAAAAAAAAAAGTGAATTCCTCTTGACGCAGATCCCCTTCCCCTCTGGATGGGAGTTCAATTGTTCTTGCAAGCAAACTCCAAATCTGCCCCTCGCATTCACTTCCTTTTTCCTGCCCGAAAGGAAACAGAGATTTCTGACTGTGTGAACTAGTCCTTTATTTAAGGATACAAGAAAATAGCTAAATGCTAATTCAGTGGAGCGCTGTGCACTTTAGCATGCTGCATGGCAAAACAAAAGAAAGAGAAACACATCCCCGCCCTTCCCAGCTGAATTGTAAACTGCACACTGGTTTGAGTATAATGGGTATTTATGAAAGTTATACTAAAACATTTACTGAAGTCCAATGCAAACCAAAACCCTTCAGTCAGGAAGCTTTTAGCTACCAAAAATAATCACCAGGCCCTGGCTAATATTTTTAACGATCATGCGTTCTTGGGAATTTCCTTTCCCTCCGTGGAGATAAGTGATTAAACAAAATAAAGGCAGTGGCTGTTTTGATACGCTGCGACGTGTCAGAGAAGAGACGTATCGACAGTTCTTTTTTTGTATCTTTTTCCTAAGTCTTGACTTCTGCATTCACTGTCTGACTTTTAGGCTGAATTCCACTTCTCTATTATGTTGCTGAAATCCAGTGAAGTCAGCAGAAAAAGCCATGAGAGTTTCCTGGGTAGGACTTTTAAGCCAAGGTATTAGATCTATGAACAGGGAGACAGTTATCTATCACACACCTTATCAATTTTATAAAAAAGACATTGAGCTCTTTTCAGCTGCATGTTACTTGGCTTAATCGTTTCTGTAGAACACCATCAGTGTAACGTCCTGTCCATTCTTCAGGTCTTCTCCGTGGAGACCTCCTCTGGACCTCACAATGAGATCAGAGCCTGTCCTTTGAGTGCATTTTTCAGTACACCAAGTATTTTTAATGTAGAAAATCAGTGGCAAGTGTTTTGTTCTGCAACTGGGCAGTTTTAAAATTTCAATTATTGTTGACTGTGACAACCGGTAAGAGTTGCTGGGAAAGGGAGTGTCAGCTTCAGGCAGGGAGGAGGTGGCTTAGTCCTCAGGACTTTGGGGAAGGATGGAGCAGCCCAGCAGAAGTCACCTCCCCAGGATCTAACACCATTTTGTGCCGTGCCAATAGCTTTGTCGTGGTGAGAGGGAAACCCTTCCTCTCTCGATGCCTTCCCCCAGAAGCCAGTGTTGTGTGAGGCAGCACGAAGGTGCTGCTCAAGCCGGGGGGTTGATGCCCCTGCATCATCCGAATCGCACGACTGCTCCGGTGCGGTGCATAGCTCTGTTGTCAGACCCTGCAAAGGGATGGATTTTATTCCTTATCCTCTATTTTCATGATATGCCTTTTCCTCCCGGTCAGCCCTCATGGTGCTGCATAAGGATTTCACAGAAAGAAATGGCCACTGAAGGTCTCCAAACCAGGTCCTTTGTAGGGGAGGGCAAAGCACACAGAGAAGAGCTGAACACCCAGGTGGTGATAGAACATCCTGGAGAAATCCAGCTCACCCTATTCAAATACGCACGTACATCAGGGATATTAAAGTACGTGACTTGTTGCAATAAGATACACTTCTCACTGACTCATTAAAACAAACGTTAATCTTGGTGAGCTCTCGAGATGTTCGCGTATCACCAAAGCAACCCATTAAGCTTTGAAGTAGGGAGAGAATATTTTGGTTTTGCATCCTTAGAACAAAGGCAGGTCTGGGATGGTCCTTACTTGCGTGATCATTTGGTGTTACTTTGTGGGGAGAATTCAAAATTAATATTTGGATCTTTGCTGAAAGAAAAGTTCTGCATTTAGGATTTGAACTCTGTTCTAAACAACAGTAAAAAAAATAAAAGAATGATTGTAAATGTACCCATCCGAATAGATGCTCCCGGTGCAAGAAAGGGGCAGCTGGATTGACTGAGTGAAATTTCGGAAGTGGGAAATGTTTTCCCATCTGTCTGCTGGTGGGAGCTGTCTCCAAGGTAGGCACAAGGGACATGCAGGGACTGCATCTCCCCACACCCCCGGGAATTGAAGGGGAACATTTCCCAGCCGAGTAGGGAGCCCAGGCACTCACATCCCTATTCGGTCTGTGATAATCCTTCTCCGTAGAGACTTGCAACGGGAGAGGCCCTCGCAGCCCAGTCCTACAAGCTGCGGAAACGTGTTTTGTCCTTGCATGGACAAGGAGGCACTGAGCCCCCCGGCGTAGATCTAATCCACCCTGTGTGTGTCTTTCCATTGCACACGGGTTTCAAAAAGATACGGTCTTGCTCAAATATTTTCTGAATGCCTGATACCTTTCTGCAGCAAGGGGAGGTATCTGGGAACGATACAAAGCTGCTCCGGCAGGACAACGATGAAACCTTATCTCACACCAAAGGGCAGATAAAGGAGCCCTTTGCCAAGCTGGCTTAGCAAAAGAGAGGCTCTGGGCTTTGTCCCGTCTCTGTCCTCGATGCTATCACAGCAGCAGCAAGGCACAGCCAACGTTCTTGTCCTTGGGTATGCCGGGGTCCCAGTGGTATCCCAGACCACATCGCTGCAGAGCAGGGGGGTTTGTCCCCCAGCCCAGGGTTTGCTGCCTGTGCACAAGACACCAACTTGCACATTATTTAGTCTTTGCTCCCTGTCTTCCTCACTTTCTCCCCGTCTCTTATCAGGCTTTCCTTGGACTCTTCGTCAAGAGCAAGAGTGAGAGGGGAGGCTGAGTACACAGGGCCGTTCAGACGAAGCACGCCAAGGGCTGGCATGCCACTCAGCCCACCCATGCCAAAGCTGCCCACCACCGCTCTTACAGGAACGTATTTTTCTCGGAAATCACGCACACACTCTCTTGGTAACTAGTACACAGTCCTTGGCAGCTACGTGTCCGGGAGTGCTTCAGGAGCGCCTCGGGTGGCTCTGATTCAGGAAAGCACGGATGTACGAGGTGCTTTACGGTAAGGTCTGGCTGATCTTTTGAGGCCAGTCTTAATTTTGCTAGAGTTGATTTATGGGCCTGGACAAGCTGACCTTGATGACACACGCTCGCTGGCACTGAGGTTCCCTCGTGCCTCTGACCCAGCACAGGAGCACGTGCAGGGCTTTAAGCATGCACTCAGGCACTGCTCGCAACGGAAACACTTCCCTGGCCGGGGGCTGTGTCCTGAGCCCCAGGCCAGTTGCTCACACACATAGACTTTGCTTTGGTTTATTTCCATGTTAGAGGCGTCTTGGAAGAACCTACCAATCTTCTGTAGGAGGCACTACTTAAAGTTGGCATTATAGAGGTCAACTTCCAGCTTTCTGCCATCACAACCCTGACTCCTGGTGCAACATGATGTTGAATATCTAATTAACAAATTGGTAACAATTAGCCTTTGGTGTTAATGAGCAGCTACTAGTACCAATGAGAGGGAGTGGAGGCATTTTGAACGTCGGGACACCTTGAAAAATGTCTTAATTGCACAAGTGAAGACTTTCATGAGGAACGAGAGACCTGCACAAAGAAGAGGCCTTTGCCCAAGTGACTTCTCCCAGGGAAGACCCAGCCACTTTCCGGTGGCATCTGCAGCCTCTGGTCCTGGCAGTGTCGGCGGCAGATCCAGCTGTCCCTGGATGATGTTGGGTGGTGCTTCCCCAGTGTTGAAAATCAGGAGTCTTTCTGACTCTTACTGTCAGAGATAAAATAAGAATTTACCAGGAGATAAAAAATCTGGAGACACAAAAAACCTTGAGCAAGCTGAAACAACAGGGAAGGACCTCGGAAGGGGCAGCTATCCCAAAGCATCTTTTCTTTACCTCTCCTTATGATCTTTTTTTTAAAATTAAAAGATGAATAATGAAAGAGCTGAAGGAACAAATATTCCCCAAACAGTTCTGCCAAAAGAGCTCTCCCCAGTGCGGTTTCTCCGTGCCTCACGGGAGGATCCCGCTGTATGTGGGGCTGCACAGTGACCCAAAAACCCCTCCTGCAAGCAGAAGCCTATCAGCCATCTCAGCTCATCGCCCCGTCGCCCCGCAGCACGCTGCAGGGCCCCATCCCAAAGCAGCCATCATGTGCTCCGGCTCACAGCCTCCCCAGACACTTCAGCGGCGAGGTTTTGTTTTAGCAAGAATGCTTTTTTTAACCCTTAGGGAAATTTGAGTGGGAAAAAATACAATTTCAGCTAATTGTTCAAACTTGGGGGCTTTAACGTTCAAAACTCAATTTTTGAACTGGGAGATTTTGATAGTTTCAGAGGAATCTTTTTCCTGAATTCTGATTTCTCTGAAACCTGAAACATTCTCTGCAAAACCTGGATAAAATTCCTTTTCATAGAAGATTTTCACCAGCAGAAGACAAATCTGTTTCCAGCCAGGCTGCGGTTGCCTGCCAGACTGCCAAGGCTGTCCTCGCGCAGTGAGAAGCGCTAACGAAGAATACAGTCTCTGAACTTGATTAATTACATCTGCACTGCCTGGGTATTCCCATGGCACCCTCAAAACTTCTCCATACTGCCCCAGTGAGCAGGAGGTGCACCGTAATCTCTGGGCTGGACTCTGCCCAGCGCTGTCACCTCTTGTTTATACCAGCACCCTGGCCCCAAGGACGGGCTGGAGAACAGCCAAGTAGGGTTTAGAGGTGCCACTCTTCCCCAGAAGCTCATGAGATCTGGGCATGCAAGACCTGGTGCCTCACAAGAAATATCAGCAAGGGGATGAGTTGGCTTGGGGTGCAGCTCATCCAGTGCATGCAAGAAAGGCCCCCAGTATTCAAACCTGGCTGCTGGGGGGTCTTGCCTTGGCGCTGGTGGCTCTGAGCACCCCAGCAATGGTATGGGCATGCTGCAGAGCAGCACCAGGAACTGACTCCAGGTGCCCTGCGTGTCACATATGCAACATCTTCAGCAGCTGGAGAAATCTAGAAGTTGTTAAAGCATGAGGACAGCAACTCGAGTTCAGCAGAGGACGAGCAGCAAAAGGTTTTCCTTTTCCTCCCCTGCTCCCTGAAAAGGTTCAGGTTTGAAATACGGTTTCCTTTTACGCTTTCAGGCTCAAGCAAGCATCTGCTCCTTCTGCTGAGAAGAGAATTAAACCAGGGAAAGTTCACAATACCTAAAATTAGAAGTTAAATTTATGCAGCAGGTTTCGTGTTCATGGATGTTAGCTGGACAAGCAGCACAACATCCCTGTGATGGGACTGGCGCTTTTATTATCCACCGATGAGAAAGCAGGCGAGGGATGGTAAAACGGTTTTTCCATGGAGAATACAGGAAGTGGGTGGAAACAGGCCCCGGGTGGCCTGGATCCCATGCCCCCACCTGACAGCCAGCGGCCATTCCCAGATGCAGTGTGCTCCCCGAGAAGCAGTTGTCGCTCGAGGATTTGGAGTGGCCTGAGCCTGGAAACATTTGGGGCAGCGCTCCGAAATCCGACAAAGGTGTGGGCCAGCTCTGGGGGGGTGCAGCAGAGTGCCATCCCCCTGCCAGGCATGGCTGGGCTGCCCTCGACTCACCGTGCCGGCAAAAGCTGTGCAAACTGAAGGTGGAGTTTTTGCCATCTGATTTTGATTGCTGCTCGGTAATTGACTTTATTATTTAAAGTATCAGCTGTTGTTGTGGGACAGGATTTTCCCTGGTACTGGCTCGTATGCCGATTGAACCCTGACTGACTGCAGCATCACAGCAAACAGCAGCACGCTAGCAGAGAGCAGCCCAAAAGGGCTGATAAAACAAACCAGGCACGGCTTCTTTTCTCAGCAGAAAAGTTCCTTCAGTAAAACCATGGAGGAAAACTGATTGTAAACCAAACACGGCCTCAAACTTAAAGGGGTCAGCATGGACAGGGGGTATTCAGGGGTGGCCACATCAGCTGGCAGGAGAGCAGCATGCCACACTAATTGGGTAGTGCTAACGAGGAGCTAAAGCCCCCTCCATCCCCCTGCTCGAATCATGCCTGACAGGCCCTGAATGCCACTGAGCCGGGGCAGAGCAGCAGAGAGGGGCTGCACCACCTTTGGAAAAGCACTTTTGGGGCTGCGTGGCTGTCTGCATGCTCTGCTTTTGGTGGGTCCCACTGCCTCCTGCCACCACGGGCTACCAAAAAGGTCACCTTGTGATGGGCTGGGGGGGCTGCCAGGGAGCCTGTGCCTCAGCGTGTGCTGGAGGGCACCAGGGACGCCGGGGAGGTGTGGGCCAAGGCAGGGCAGCGGGCACGGCGGTGGGCACGGCAGCACATGGCTGGACGCACGGTGCCAGCGCCCTGTGGCTCGCTTCCTCCCTCTCGCACACCCTAACTGAGCCCTGGCTGACTCCCAGGTCTTCCCCAACACCGACTTCCACAGGAGGGTGGTGGTGGCTCTGCAAGATGAAGCGTCATGATCTCAAATTTAAAAATACCCGTTCATATGGCCCCTGCTGACCGCGTCCCGCTCCAGCAGCTACTACTAAAGATACTAAAGACTGGATAAACAGGAAGCATTTTCCACACATCCCATTTCACTCCTGCAGCTCCGCTGCCGAGGCCAGAGCAGTCCCGCTCCATGCTCGGCTCTGTGTGAGCAGGGAGGTGTGGGTGGCTGATGTCCCAGCCGTGCACCATGACCTGTGGTCCATCCTGGAGCAGAACACATAGGAGAGATGGCATAGGGCCAAGTGGTGGTTGCCGCAACTGATAAAATTTGGGTCTAGAGTTTTTGCCAAAGTTCACAAGCTTCAGTTTGGAGAAGGTGGGGAGGAGAATGGGGATGCTGGGAGCCATTGCGAAATCTCTGTGCGTTGCAGGATTGAGCCTGTGTGTCTGCTGGTGGTGGAGCAAGCTGTCAGCTCTGGCCCTGAGTTTCCAGAGTCTCTGATCTGAAAGGAGCATCCAGTGCTGCCTCTTCTTGCAGGCAGTGTGTGCTGTCCACACAAGCCCTGAGACTTTCCACAGGCAGCTGCTGCTTAAATCTCAGCTCAGCACTGAGTACAAGGTCGGGAGGAGATGCACCCTCCCGACAGGTTAACGCAGCACACAAACACACAGAGCATCTCGTGCGCAATGGAGCACAAACAAACGCTTGTGCCTAGAAGAGATGCCCTGGACAGATGCACTCCCATGGAGTCCATCCGCTGGCAATGCCCGTGGCAAGCGGCATGCAGCACAGAATCACCTCGTGCTGGAGGGAACGACAGGCAGCAGAAAACAGCCTTTAAAACATGTCTGCCAAGGAAAACAAGTGGCGTCTTTCTTTAGCCATGCATTTATATAAATAAACATGGGAATATTTTGCAACTCCCAGGGGACTTGCCCAGAGGAATATTTTGCTGAATAAGGGTGGGAGCAATTCTCTGCTCCCCGTAAGCTGCCGGGTGTGAGCCGGGGACGTGGCTCTGCTCCGGAGCAGCCATGGACAACCCGCGCCGTGCGCTCCGTCATGCCGGGAAGAAAACACGCTGGCTGCCATGGGGCTGCTCGCTCGGTGGCCTGATGATATACGCTGAGAGAGTCCAGAAATAATGACCACCTTCACTGCCCTCGCATTCCAAAACATCTCCTTTCCTGGCATGCAGTCTGGATCAAAGCTTCAAGTTCCAATTAAAAAGTGTACCATTCCTCCTTTGGCTACCCAGAACCAAGGCCACACATACATATATATTAAATTTGAAATCGCAATCAGATTTGCAACAGAGCGGCTTTGAAAATTACAGAGCCATGGCAGTTGTTCCCACACCTCTCCCTGAAGGCACCGTCTTTGCCGGGTGACGTCCTGCGGGTTTAGTGACCCTAACTGTGCGTATCTTGCTCTTTCCCAGCCCACAGACAGTGTGATGGGAGTGACAAGCCACCCAACAAACCGACTGGCCACTGCGGTGTAACCCCAAATTTCAGAGGGTGGCAAATACTCAGGGATATGCCCGCCGGCACCTAACGCCAACATGGCCACCTCTTGAGAAGATGGCCGCCAGCCCGCCACGCACGGTGTGGGCTGTGAGGGAGGGTCTGCAGCTGCCGGGGTCCCCCCCCACCCTCTCCCCACTCCCTCTGAGCGGGGACACGGGCTGGTTGTGGTGGGGGCTGCCGAAAAATGCCCTGTGCCAGTGAGGCAGGAGGGCAGGGGGGTGGCAGCCATCTTAGGCCTGGTGGATGTGCGGGCAGGGAGCCGAGCGGGTGGCCCTCTCCTCCCCGTGTTCCCGTGTCCCCATGGCCGCCTCCCCTCCGTTTCAGCACCCTGTGGCCGTCCCCAGCGGGCACGGTGTGGGGGTGCCGCCCCATGGCCCCTCTCCCCCTGTGGGCGCGGGGCGGCCGTGTTTGTTCTCCTCGCGGCGCCCGTTATCAGCGCACAACACACACAGGAAGTCCTGTCTGGGATTGTCCATCCCCGGCCTGATTTATACGGGAAGAAAAGCATAAAAAGCCGCCCCTTCCACCTCGGCAGCCACCTCCCGCCCGTGCGCGGCCGGTGCTGGCCATGCCAGGGGCGCGAGGTGGGTGCCTGGGCGCGCCGGAGCTGGGCTGGCCGGGGGGGATGGCCACCGGTGGCCATCGGGGAGTGTGGCAGCGGGGCTGCCCCTGGCACAGCGGCGTGGGACAGAAGGGCACCGCAGGTACTGTGCGAGCCGCGGCCGTCGCCGCAGAGGGGATGGGATGGGACGGGAAGGGATGGGATGGGGCGCTGGCACTGGGGGCAGAGGGAGCGTGCACTCGTCAGGCTGGACCCCATCAGCTCCGGGTGGGATTTTGCTCCAGTCCAAGCAGAGGGGATGGCGGGAGGTTGGACACACAGCGCTGGCGAAGGGCTGCCAGAGCAAACGGGTGTTTAAAGCATCTCTCAGGGGCTTCCAGCAAGGCTGGCTCTGCCGTCGGCCACGCACGTGCCCAGCCGAGGAGCGTCTCCAGTGCTGGTTTGCTCAGAGCGAAGCCCAGTCTGTAGCACTATTATTTTTAATTCGCCCGACCGGTGCTCAAGCTGTTTCCCAGAAGTCAGAGGGTGCATTTTGCCTCCTGTGCATGTAAAGGAAGGCTGCAAAGACTTGCACAAATACCTGTGAGATAGCTAGAAATTCTCAGCAAATCTCTTTTCTTTCTGTAATTCATTCTCTTTTTCCATCTGCCTGCCTCCTGAACACCTCTGATACACCACCACATTGTTCATCCTTCTGCCCGCGCTCCCCCCATCCACCTTCTCTCCCCTCTGTGCAGCACGTGGTGATGCCACTCGCTCCTGGTGCAGCAGGACCCTGAGCCAGGACACCAGGGCAGAGTTTGGCCCCGGGGGAGTGGGCAGGACAGTAAGGCTGGACGGGGCTGCAAACAGGGACCATCTCTGTCCTCATGCAGACCTGAGGCTTGCACTGGATAACAGCCGAGCCTGGAGCGTGCCGGTGTTTGCATGCCAGGAGCTCGGCAAAGCCTCTCAAATTTACGCCTGCGAAGCTGGGTGATTTGCATGCTGTTTTCAGCTACCTGCAGACCTGTGGGTCCCGCCATCCTTATCTATGGCATTACACAGTGCAGGCAGGGGGCTTTCAGTGAGGCACCTGGGGTATTTCGGGATAAAAGGCTGGCTGTGGGTAGGAGCAGCTGGGATACCCAGGCACTGGCTGGCTATGCGGGAATATGTAGCAAGACCACATCAGCGAATGGCTCTCGCTAGAAATAACCCAGCATACTTTCTCCCAGGGACTAACATTCATGAAATCAATTCACTGGGCAGAGAATCAAACCTAAGCAGAAATAGTAAGGCTTTGTCAGTGATAAAATTAATGTAGAAGCGGATTGGGAAGCTCTGCCACTGCTTGGGAAGCTGTGCGACGCAGAAGCCCGGATGCGGTGGCTGGACTCTGAGCCTCCTCGAAAATCCACCTCTTCTCTGGGCAGCAGCAGCAAACACCGAGTCTGCCCTGGCAGATTTTGAATGTTATGCCCCATGATCCAGCATTCATTCTGCTGATTGAGCTAGTCCCCCTCTATGCTGTTAAACTACCAGCTCTGCACAAGTTTCCCTGGAGGTAAGGAAGAGAAATTGAATCTGGGCTGCAGGCTCATTGGAGTCATTTCCCAGGCTCTACTGCTGCAGATGGGGCTGACTCTGGGGAGACAGATTTACAAACTGCAACAAATTAGAGTAAATGAACCTGACTCACAGTCACATCAGCAGCAGCAGGGCATGGTGAAACACAAGGAAGATTTAACTTCAGGTTTCAGACCAGACAGAGAAAGAAAAGGAAAGGTTCTCTGCAAACAGAAGAGAACAATCAGAAATGTTATTTCCCTCTCTGCCCTCTCTCCCAAAGTGTCTGCTTGGATTTCCAGCCTGCCCATAGCCTGGGAAGTGACTGCAGAGAGGAGCTGGAGACTTTCTCCTACTAGAGAAGGATAATCAGGAAAAAACAGTCTTGTGCGAAATGTTTTTCTCCTGAGCTGCTCACTGGGATGGCTGTGATGAAGGGCCCGAGCCGTGCTTGCAACTCACAGCAATTCCCACTGCACTTCCATCCACTCCTCAGGGAGTGATTCACTGGGAAAATGCAGAGGGGAACAGCAGGGTGGGGGACCATTCCCTGCTGACTAATGCCACTCTTTGCCAGGGAAATTTCACAGAAAGCCGCGAAATTCAGTTTGTTCCTGGGTGAGATGATTCATTTCCCAGTTTTTACGCAGCAGCCGCTACTGCCTCCTCTAAATGTAAATAAGAACTCAGCTGTGTGCACATAAGAGAAAACAAACCTGGCTACAGGATGTTGCTCTATCCACGCGTTTGTTTTTGCACAGCTATAGCTATGCTGCTGTGTGTCTCTATGGTCGCCTTAAGTTGTAACATACCAGTCTTGAGACACTTAATGCTTCCAAAGTGCTTACTAAGGAAAGAAAATAAATCACTTTGTGGGAATCAGATCTGGGTCATAATACGCATAGCACTGGGCAACTGGTGACGATAGACCAAGAGCTGTGGGCCAAGTACTTTTCTTGGTTTGACCTGCTTTGATCCCCCTGACATCAATGGACTCCTCTAGATTTCCACTGAGATAACTGGTCTGCAGCTGACGCAACTGAGAACAATGTGGGACATAATAGAATAGTGGGAGGTCGTTTTCCTTACAGAGCTCTCCAAAGCCTAAACTTAAGTGTAAAGTTTACAAACAGCCTTATGAAAAGCCTGAGCAGAAGAGTTTGTCCTAAAACAGGAAAAGCCATTCCCCCTTTTTTTCAGAAGCACCAAAAATTCCTATCGCTTCCGCAAGTGCTTCCAGTTCTGTGCGAGACCCCCACGGAGGCCAGTGAGATCCCATTGTACGCAGCAGGTATGGGGTCAGCCACGGCTTGTGGTAGCTGAAAAGTTTTGCATCTGTATGTGTGTCACTCTTCTATCTGTCTCCCCATCCATCTGTCTCCATCTGCCACTTCAGCACCTCTGGCCGCAGTTTGGGGAAGTGCTGGTGTGCTTGGGCACGTCCCGTCTGCCGTGACGGGTAGTGAGCACTCCTCTCTAAGAGAGCTTTCCTGATGTGGGACCTTAGTTCTGGTCTCCTATTAAGAATCCTCTGCTAATCACTCCTTTTTCATGCCTACAGAGAGAGCGCAAAGTTGAGTCCCCCCCACCCCAGCCCCAGACACCCTCACACCCTCCGAGCTCACTTACCGCACGAGCGGGCAGCTGGAAGCCCAGCGCACGCCTCCAGCCCTCAATCCACCACGGATGCTCTCAGGGTGATGTTGGATCTGGTGTGGGTGTGCTCGGCAGGTCTGTGGGATGGCCTCCAGGGAAGCAAGGAGGTGGGTGAAAATCTCACCTTCACAACCAGCCTGGTGCTCAGCCTGGGACCCGTTCCAGGCCAGCACTCAGCATGCCTCGTAGCTCACACTGGTGGTAAAACCAGTGGGAGACAAGGAGATTTCGACATTGTTAAATCTAAAAGGGAGATTGGGCAGAAATATTTCTTTCTTGGCCTGGAGACAAGCATTAATATTAGATGTCGTGGGAGTATGCTTCTAGTGTGCAGTGGAGAAAGCTTTGGAGGAAACATGTAAAACACCAATCCAGGGAGGACTTCACATTTAGACAGACTTGCAGTCCGGAGCCAAAATCCCTTACCGCCTCTGTCAGAAGCTCATCACTCCAATATTAACAGAGCCAACAGATCTGATCTTCCTCTGCTCTGAACTGGCATCACTCCTCTGCTTCCAGGGGAACTTTGCCGGGCTGTGTCCTGGGGGATTTCCTCCCAGCGTAATGAATATTAGCATATAAGACACTGAACCCTCCCTGTGAGCGGAGGATTAAATGTTCTTTTAATGGGCTGTATGCAGTTCTTAAGCAGCTGAGGTGGGCACTTGCTTGAGCACAGATTTGACCCAGTAAATGGAACTGAAAAGCAAACATTTTTCAATCAAAATAATGGCAGAATTTTAAAATGCCGCAGTGCACTTTGGGAATAATCTAATGGCTGAGAAGGCGCTACTGGAGACCCTGGACGGTGGCGTGCTTAGTCCTGCACTGGGTGCTATTGTGGCACACGGAGCTAAGAGCTGAGTGCTTTGGGACGCTGGGTGTCCATGAGTCCATCCCCTTTCTCTCCATCAAATTTACACATGGGATCTCGGGGACTCGTGCAAAGCTTGCCTGGGCAGCAAGGGGTCTTTGTCCTTAAAGCAGTGTGTACACGTGCTGAAGATAACAAAAATATATTGTTGGGGTACAGCAGATGGGATCACAAATGCGCATAAGGGAACTTGAATACGCTCTGGTGAGTGTCAGTAGGAACAGGGCACCCTCTTCTCTCGAATTCCTGGAAAATCCCAGCCATAGGCACTGGAGGACTGCTGGAGGGGACAGATCAGTGCTGAGCGAAGCCCCAGTGCTGTGTTAGGTGGAGCCAGGGCTTCTGCTCTGCTCAGTCCTTGCTTCTGTCCCTGCCTGCTGTACCCCAAAGGGTGCCAAGGCATCACGGGGCTGCCTGGTCATTCCCGCCGGGGTCACAGCAGGGCAACACACACTGCAAGCTCATGTGAGCACGGGGAGGATCGGGACCCACAGGATGTTCCTAAAACACCCGCTGTGCCATCTGCACTGCACAGAAGGGAAAGGACAGGCTCCCCATGCCCTTCTGCTGGTACCACGGTGTCCGTGCCTCTCCGGCATGCCAGCGAGCCTTTGTGGTGTGAGCTCAGTGCCAATGCCCCAGACAGGCACTGAGTGGCCATGATCCTGCTTTCATCCTCCACCCCACTCCACAATGACCTTCGGGAGCATCATCCAGGGAACCCCACACCAGGTCTGTCATGGGCATGGGCTGGATCATTGGTCTCTACCTGCACGCCAAGGGGAGTGTAACAGCGGGCTTCTTCTGTTCCAACAGTAAGAAACCAAGATGATCCATAAGGAAAGGATCCCTGCCCAGGACAAATGATGGAGCACCATGGAAGAGGTGAGTGTCTCTGCCGTGAAATTAGATCCTGTGCTTTCAGTATGGTCAGATGGAGAACGTTTCCATTGGCTTCCAAAAACATTTTGCAACTGTTAGACAACTCAAGTGTCAGGCTCTGTTCATCTCCTCCACATACCAGAAAAGACAGTAACGCTCTCTGCGTAAGAAGATAATTACCGTCCCTTCAAGACGCTTGGGAAAAGTTGCCTGTGCTTTGTGCTTACGAGATTGAGCTGAAATCATTCCCCAGAGGCAGGCTGGATCCAGACAGAGCAAGCACACCTGTTTGTGCTGTGTGAGATCCTGTGTAATGTGGAGCTGCGCTTCCACCAGCATCAGCTAAGCCTTTCCCTTTCTGCTGGGAGGGATCCCGTCTCCTGCGTGCTTCGTCCTCCCCGGCAATGGAGCTCCATCTTCACCAGCACGTCCCAGAGCTGATTCCCCTCTGCTCCCCTCCCTTCCCCAGGGAGGATCTGACCAGAGCAGTTCATGCTCCTTTTACACGGGTCCAGCTGAGAGCCCCACGCCAGCACGTGTAGCACCCAGCAGCTTCCCCGGAGGGCACAGCATGACCTGAGACAGCTCCACTTCAATCAGCAGCCTCAGCGTATCCAGGAGGAAATGCAGGGCCAGTGATCTCAATTGCTCTTTTGGAGCCATTATTGTTTAACTGGTAAATATTTCCTTTAAATGCCTACATGCTTTCAAAAAAGTTGCAAAGCTTAATGGGAACAAATATTCCCAGGGGTTGTATCCTGCCATTCATTTGTGCATCAGACCCCTGCGATCTTTTAAGGCTGGTTCTGTGCACGGGCAGGCGCCTAAGTTGTTTGGAAAACAATAAGCCTCTGTGCTCTAATTTACCAGAAAAAAACGTAGACAAAACAAGTGGTAGTTTGGCACAAACCAAACTGCAGAATTTTCTTTGATAAATAACTGGGCATTTAACGCGAGCAGCCTGCCGGCAGCTGGGGGATCAGCCTGCCTGGTCTGTCCCCATCCCCAGGCAGGTGCTGGCAAACCGACGGAGCTGTGCCCGGCATGGGTCTGTGTGTTGAATTCGGGTGACTCTCCTGGCCGATCCTCACACCACTCCACGGCTGAGGACGTGTCCAAGGGATCCTTTAGGGCTCACTGGAAACCAGCCTCCCTCTCCTGGCAGTTCATCGCCTGCTTCTGGAGGACTTTGCTGTTGTAACGAGCTCAGGGGGATTAACGGGGCATGGTGGGAGGCTATGGACCAGTGCGGTGTGTTAGGTCTCTAACCTCGGGAAAAGTGATGTCTCCTCTTATAATTATGTGTCCTCTTGGGGAGTGCAGAACCAGCTATGGTATTTTTTAGCAAAGAGAAATCAATTTGCTCTGGCCACTGCCCTGGTGATGGACCATGGGAGCCCGAACATTCCTGGGTAAGGGGCTGTGGGCTGTGCTGGGGTGCCCCACTCTCACCATTAATCCCCTGCCCACCCAGGCAAGCTGGTCTGGGGAGGTCAGGGACCTTGTGTCCTTGTAGTGCGGGGCATGCAGAGACAGGCTGGCAGGGCTGTGGGGCTCAGCCTGCCGTAGGGAGTCCGCAGGTGAGCCTCCGGATCACTGCCAGGGCAGGGACCCCCTGCAGCCCTGTCCCCATCGGGGTCAGCACGGAAGGAGCAACGTATGGGGCACAACGCCAGCATGTCCCCCTACCCTGGGGTGGGCTTTGCCGAGGGGTCCCCGTCTCCTCCCAGGACCAGGCTTCTCCAGGGGGTCCTGCTCTGTCCCTGTATGTCCCCGGGGAGCCGGGGCACCCCGGCGGGGGTGCGGAGGCAGGTGGCGGCCGGCGGGGGCCGGCGGGGCGGGGGCAGGCGGAGGCTCCCCGGGCCTCGGCGCTTTCCCCCGGCCGGGAGGCTCCGCTTTCCTCCCCGCCGGGAGCTCATTGGGCCGGGGCGGAGGGACCGGCTCGGGCCGGGGGAGGAAATGCGCGGGGGGCCGCGGCGCGGCGGCTACTCCGCGGCTCCGGCACCGCCGCCGCCACCGGTGAGTCCCGGCGGGCGCCGCCCGGGGGCTCGGCACGCCCGGGGGGGGCCGCGGCCGCATCCTCCGGCGGGGAGGGACGGGCGGAGCGGGGGGGTGTTTCGCGGAGCGGGACTCGCTGCCGCAGCGGGGGCGCCCGGGGATCCCGGCGCGGCCGGGGGTGGGGGGCGGCCCGGGAGGTGCCCCTGCGGCGGCAGAGCCGCGGGCGGTGGCCGGGCCGGCGGGCAGAGCTCCGCCTGCCCCGGGGGTTGCAGCGCCCGGCGGAGCGCGGCTCGGCCTGCTGCGGGCCGGGGTGAGCATCCCTGCGCCGGGAAGCGCCGTGCCCGTGTCCCTGCAGCCTGCTCCGCGGTACCCGCGTCCCCGCAGCCCGCTCCGCGGTACCCGCTTGCTTGCGCCCCGCTCCGCCGTGCCTGCGTCCCCGCAGCCTGCTCCGCCGTGCCCTCCTCCCTGCGCCCCGCTCCGCCGTGCCCGCGTCCCCATGCCCCGCTCCATCGCGCCCACAGCCCCTGTGCCCGCGCTCCGCGGTCCCTGCATCCCAGCCTGCGCACCGAACAGCTGGAGGTGTTTGTAAGGGAGAATCCGTTTCCCTGCTGCCGATGCTGACGCTTTCCAGGAGGGTTTGGCTCTAAGGGCACAGACCAGGTCCAGTGCACAGTTGGGAGCAGTGGTTCCACCTGCAGAACCAAGCCAGGCTGTTCAAAAAAGTGCAGCTTGTTGCGTTGTCGTGAGGGTGATTGCATCCTCTTGAGGCACTGGCTTTTCCTGCACGGCTTTGCAGCCAGACCCTGATTCCTCCTGCTGCCGTCAGCTGGAGTTTTAGCCTTGGTTTCACAAGCAGAGCTGGACAAAGCATCGCTCACCAACATGGTGGCTTGAATTTTCCCGTTGGTTGCTGCAGCGAGTTAGGCAAGAGCAGACTTAGGAGAGTTACAGGAAGGTTTCTGGCAGGTGGGAAAGGGATCCCCAGACTCCCAGGAGCACATGGCAGCCAAGGAGACTTTGCTGCACCCTGACACAGCAGAAGCTCAGATGCACCCACATAATTTCACTTGCCAGACCATGGGGCTTCACCTCTTCATTTGAGAGAGTAGAAAGGCAGTGACAAAAAAATCCTATTTTTTTTTCTTAATCAGGAAATAGTTTCCTGAAGTTATGTGTTTTAAAAAAAATAGTATTAGGATAGATAGTGGCAACAGGTTAGCGTACCTTCAGCAGCATTAAAGAGGCTGATTTTCATAAACTCATAAAAAGACAAGTATAGACTATTATGTTTTCCACTTTTGAAACTTTTTCTGGTATGAAGCAACCATAATTTTAGGACCCAGAGGGATACTCTGACCACTTGAGGTAGGGCAATGCTGCTCCATTTCAAAGCAAAAAAACAAACCACCAGTATTTTAGGCTTGTGCTCTGTGTTTCTTGCCTTCCCCACATGGAAAGCTCCCACAGCAGTCATGGAAGCCCTGTGGGAGGATGGAGATAGTTGGCAGAGTTTGACTCACAGACTTCTGGAGAAGCACTGCTAGACTGGGGATCTTTGGTTGTGAGGAACGTATATGTCCCAGTACAGCCCTGGGAAAAGCTGTCCGGCTGAGCAGTGGGGATTTAGTAGGTCTCTGTAACTAATGTCCCTGGGATGTCCTTCAGAAGGACTGGGGAGAAAGAAGGTTTCTTCACTATTTTTGAAAAACTTTCCTGCAGGTCAACCAAGGTTTGATTTCCTGCTGGTGGAGAAATGTATTAATCGTTAGAAGATTAAATTTATCGCTATGTTTGGAAGGGAATGGAGGACCACAGGCTTTATGTCACAAAAATCCTCCTTACATCCTCAAAGTTGGGCTTGTACGGAGGTTAAGATGGGCCCGGGCATCTGCTGTTCCCTGCTGGGCTGCGGCTCCATGGGAATAGCTCGTATGGCTATAGGAGCAGGGTGGGCACGGTGCCATCCCTCCCTGTCCTGGAGCCAGACCCTCAGCTTCTGCAGTACCACTGAACTCAGGGACTGCCTGGGGTCTCGACTGTGTTTTATAGAGATACAGTCGATTTGCTGTGACACGAAACCTCCCTGTTTTCCAGCCAGGCAGAACCGTGTGCCCGGCTCTTGGACTGAGACCCTGGCTGGGTGAGGAGGGGAAGGGGCTGCTCAGCCAAATGGCCGCCTCGCTCAGCATGATCACTGCGTGGAAATATGCACGAGACCTTTGGTATTAAGGGGCAGGAAGGCACCAGGCTGGTTTCTCGCCGGATGCAGGTCTGCATCTCTCCATGTCTCAGTTTCTTCACCTGCATAAAGGAAACAGTGGTACTGAGTGCCTTGGAGAAGGCTTTGAGACTTGCAGGGTCTATAAATTTGGGATGGTTATGCCAGTTATACTCAACAACTTGGCTCAGAGTTACAAATTGTCCTGAAGGACTCCAGGGATGAACCCGCAATCCCCAGTCCCACATCACCTGGGGATTTTACAGAGTTTATTTGCAGCTCACCATATTTGCAGTTTCAGAACGATGTCTCATTTTGTGTTGTCTCCCCATAAAGCCACTCCTTTCTCAAAGTTTAATCACAAAGACTGATTCTTTCTTTAATTGGCATATATTTAAGGTGGGTTTCTTTATTTCTTCCTCCTTTAACTGCTGCCATCCGGAGGCCAACCGTTTTGTTTAAATTAGATATTGTTTAAATTAGATATTGTTATTGACCTTCTTCAGCCTTGTTTCAAATTTGTCCTCTGCTGGAAAATCAAAGCCTCTTTGATTTTTACGTATTTTATTTGTGACTCAGTTAGCACTGACTCTGCAGACGGTACATATGGCCTTTACAGCACTTTTCTCTGGGAAGAACTTGTATTGGAAAGAGAAGAGGGTCAGATTTCAGTGTGTTATGTGGTAGGAAAATGCAGCTTTACAATGCTGTATGGATTAAGAAATTACGGGCCATTGTTTCTCCCTCGCTGCCTGGAATTGGCAGCGTATTTCAGGGCGGCACAGGTCCCTTCCCTGCCACTTGGCCCCTGGTGCCATGAGAGTATCTGGAGGAGTGCGCGCCTTGCGAGGGATTCACGGGTCCCTCGTGTCCCCCTTCCCCTGTGCTTTGGCACATCACCCTGCTCTGTTGTCAGCAAGTGGGCTTGCTCTGCCCTCGAGAGTCTGTGGACACCCAGTGCCATCCTTCTGACCCTGGGAGCGGGGGCTGACCCCATCCCCATGGCTCCATCAGATGTCACCAACTGGGGACGGACGCCGCATGTTCACACTGCGCTTTTCTCGGTTGCAGGGCTCCCTGCTGAAGGGTGAGACATGCAGTAGGAGCCAGCGCTTCCCCCCGGAGAGTGAGAGGTCGTGTGGCACAGCCTGGGGCACCACGGGAGGGACAGGACATGCGCCCCATCGGCTGCCTCTTCTTGGGACTTCTCTTCATCCTCAGCGCGACCGGCACGGACGGCTTTGCCCAGGCAGGGTAAGCTGCCTTTTTACCTGCATCTCCCGCGTGTGCCCAGCTGCGTGCATCCTCTCTGGGTGACACCGGCTGGCTGCAGGTGTGTGGGCCACTCTCCAGGCTGGCGAGGAGGTGGGAAAAGGTTCAGCCGAGTCCTCCTGGGGCAGCCGGGGCTCGGCAGCCCTTCGCTGCTGTTTATTTGCTTTGTCAATGAAGCAAAAAAAATGTCTCAGAGAAAATACCCTGGCTCCCTTAAGCTCCATGCAGGGGACACAAAGACACTCTGGGCTTTTTGTCTGGGAGAGTCAAAAGCTAAACAGGTCCCGAACTGTTTGTGAATTATTATTGTCTCTTTCAAGCACATCCTTGCACAAAAATACACGCAATCTTGCTGTCATGCTGATCAAGCTGTGCAAATGAGCTGTCATAGGAGGATGCACCATCCTGGGGACACAGGCATGGAAAGCCCCGGGGGGTTGTTGCCTGCCATGCGCTGTGCTCCCTGGGATGCTGGTGCGGTCATGGGCCTGCAAGTCCAGGAGCGGCAGCTCCAGCAGTTCCTCTTCCCTTTCCAGGAAATGGGTCTGACATGGTGCCCTGGATCCCAGCGCAGCCTGGGCAGGCTCAGCTCAGCTCCTGCTGGGTCAGGGGAAGCCCAGAGCTCAGTGCCCCAGTTTCTTACCCAGCCAAAACGAGCTCAAGCTCAACGCCTACCCCCTCGATACAGATCACATTTTCTGCAAAGTTTGTTTTCACATTGAAATACTCTCCTCTAGCGTTAAACTTTCTGTTTGTGACGAAAACCACAGGCTGAATTCCTCGCTCGCACGCACAGGCTGCAGCTATAGCTTTAGTCTAAATTTTGCAAAGCAAACAATTGCTGTTTAAAAACTGCAACTTCTATAGCATTAATCAGTGAGGCGGAGAGGAGTTTTCTGGAGTTAATGGAAGCCATCTGATGTCCATACTGATTCCCAGGCTTTTTATTCTAGTTTTCAATTGAGATGGGAGGCTGAGATGAGTAGATGAGTTCTTCAGTGGGACTGACCTGCTTGGGCTGGAAAATGTTGGGAACAAAAAAAAGAATCTGTAACCAAGACTACTTTGGCTGTTAACCTTGGGAAAGTTTTTGACTGGATCACAGTTATATTAGGAAGACTGGAGGATGACTTTCCTCTGGCCTCTACTTTTTTTCTGTGAGCCTGACCCTTCCTGTGAAATCATTATTTTTTTTGGTGACCACAGGGACATCCATTTCAGGTGTGCAAAAGCCTCAGAAAGGAAAAATCCACCCAGAAAGTGAGTGATTTTAAGGGGAGGGAGGTGATGAATGGAAGGAGAACAGCTTTGAGTAAAAGTCCCCTAAATCTGGGCCCCGACTGCTCTCTCGGGATGGAGGGACTGGGCCAGGGTGAGTGTACGAGGAGGCGTCAGCGACGAGGGCTGGGGAGGAAGAGCCCGTGCAGCCCTCAGTGCTCAGACTTTGTGTCACTGCCCCGAAACAGCTTGAAGTGGCCTCCCAGGACACTGAGGCAATTAGCCACTGCCATTTAAATAGCCTTCTATAGAGAGGGACTGTCAGGCCGCGTCTGGAGCTGGTGTGGAGCGAACCCTTCTTCAAAGGGAGAGGTGGCAGGCTGGTTTTTAGCTGGTGGCTCACCTGCTGTCCTTTCTGCAGCCGCAGAGTCTGTGCCGCGGCGCCGCAGAGCCGGACAGCCGCCTACACCGAGTCCCACGTCCAGCCCGTCTACCAGCCCTACCTCACCACCTGCCAGGGCCACCGCATCTGCAGCACCTACAGGTGAGGGCAGCTGCCCGTGCCACGGACCTCATCCCTGAGAGGGAGCCGGATCCATCCCAGCGAGGCAGCGACCCGCAGGGGCTGCGGCAGGGGGGAGTCCTGCCTCCATCTGTGGGGAAGGGGCTCCCAGGTCTCACCCACTGGCATGGGAGCGGGATGGGGGCTTGGGGCAGATTCTCAGTCACCTGGCTCAGCCCCATCTTTGCGTTGCAGGACCATCTACAGGGTCACCTACCGGCAGGCGTACAGGCAGCTGCCCCAGCCCGCAGCACCGTGCTGTCCTGGCTGGAGCAGAGCTAACAGCCACACACTCAGCTGCAACAGAGGTAAGAGGCTGCTGTGCCACCCCAGTGCCAGCCCTTCCCCCAGCTCCCGTGGGCCGGGTAGCTCATGTCCCTGGATGCGGCCCCAGCAGCCAACTCTCAATTACCAGCACTCAGCCCATCAGGAGGATTCTCCCTGTAGGAAAGCATTTAAATTTTTGGCGTCACAACCAAATGCGGTTCAATTTCTGATTAATTCCCAGCCTTCCTCTGCTGCCTTGCAGGCCTTTCTCCTTTGGGATCGCTTATTAACTTTATAGTTACCAGAGGATAAATAAAATGAGTAAGTCCTTTCCATATAAATCAGCAGTAATGGAAGAGAAATGCTTTCAGGAGGCAATCGTGATGTATGGCACAAAACAAATGCAAAATACAGCAGCAGCTAGTCTATCCCCATATGAGCTCTGAGCACAGCACCAAGGGCTTCCCAGGGTCTGCTGCTCCCTGTCAGCCCTTCTCCCTCCCGGCTGTGCTGCCTGCAGGTGCCTCGGCCTCTTTCCAGGCTGCAAAAACAAGGTCCTGTTCATCCCACCCATTCTGTGCCCTGTGCACCCCGGTCAGCTCAACCCCACCGCTCCGGGGCTGGGGCAGAGCATCCTGGCCCCGGGCTGGCACTGGTGTGTGTTGTGTCATGTGTGTGCACTGTGTGTGTACACGCATCCAGAGTGGCAGGGGAGGGAGTTTGGGACCCCCGGAGCTGCCCGGTGACGCTGTGCTCGTGTTTTCTCTCGCAGCTCTCTGCTGGGTGCCATGCCAGAACGGTGGGAGCTGTGCCTTCCCCGGCAGATGTGCCTGCCCGCCCGGCTGGACAGGGAGAGCCTGCCAGACAGGTACCAGCTGCGCTGCTCCCCTCTGGGCTCCCTGCACTGGGCCTGCCTTGCCGCTGCTGGGAGAACTTCTTTGGGGCACAGCAGGGCTGCCATGGGGCTCTGTAGGTCTTCTGCCTTCTGCCCCCCTTGGTATGGGATGGGGACCAGCACCGTGGCTCCTCACCAAGCCTTGGCACATGCCTTGTGCCACTCAGATGGGGAGCACACACATGCACACCTACACGTATTGCTCCAGCGGTGCCTCATGGTCTGGCCAGGAAAGGCCGGGAAGCTCAGCTCCCAGAGGAGCTCTGACCTTCCTTTGGCTGCATCGGTGCTCCCAGCCCTCACGTACAGCCCTGGCATCCACATTTTCTCTCCGATGCTGCCCTGCACTGGGTCAGCGTGAGCAGGGGCTGTACTCTGCTGTCACTGTGCAGCCAGCAAAAGGCTTTGTGCAGAGCACCCGTTACGCTGTTGGGATCTGCCGGAGATTGTGTATCTCCCAAGCTTTGTAAACTCTTGCTGTAAACTCAGATGCTCATTTACTGCAGAGCCTAAATCTGTTAACTGAAAATATCGAGGGGTGGAGGGAAAGCCTGGTGATCTCCAGGCATCGAGCTCCTCCCCAGCATGAGAGCAGCCGTTTGCTCCTCACCAGAGTGCGGGGAAACAAGGCAGCGTGGAGGGCAGCAGTGCTCCGCAGAGCCCAGCACACCAGCATGGTGCAAACCCCTGCCACGGCGTTTCCCAGCTTTCCGCCCTCCCGTAAGGCAGACGAGGAGTGTGTGGCATTGACCCACGCTGGGCCAGGCAGGGCTGAGCAGATCGCTGACAGCTCCAGCTCCAGCGCAGGGCGGAAAAGATTTTCCCACTGCCTAAAACAGATTCGCCTGGGCGTGGGAAGCGGTTCAGCTCATTTTGCTTTGTGGGAACAGCTTTAATAACTCCCCCGTGTGAGGAGAGGTTACTGGGTTTTGTACACACTTGAAAGGCTGATAGCTCCTCGCCACGGCTGGCTGGAACCAAAACCCCGGCCGTAAATCCAGGATGAGAGCCGAGCGTGGCCTGCGCCTGCGTGGCCAGAGCTGGGACGTTTCTGACCACAGCTCTTGTTTCTGGCTCTTTTGTGGGGGGAGCGAGTGGAGGCCAGATACCCCCCAGAGTTAGCCCAGGTTTCCGCAGCCGGGTGCAAGAGGAACAGCTGTCCCAGGCACTGCTGGGTCTTGTGCTCGCGCGCAGCAGCACTGGGAGCACCCAGGGCTGCGTCCAGCACAAATGGCAGCTTGGTCTGGGGTCCCATTGCATCCCCACCCTCTAGCAGGGGGAGCAGGACCCCTGCTTGCCTGGCTGAGCCATCTGCGCCCCTCGTCCCCGGTAGGCACCCCCTTCCTCACGGAGCCGTACCTCTGCTTTCAGACGTGGATGAGTGTGCCGGCCAGAGCCACGGGTGCCGTCAGCTCTGCGTCAACACGGCTGGGAGCTACCACTGCGCCTGCCGGGACGGCTTCAGCCTCGCTGCCGACGACAAGGTGTGCCAGCCCCTGGTGCCAGCCCCCGAGCCAGACACCTTCGGCCAAGCAGGTAACCTGTCCCGCCACTGCAGGACAGCCCCAGCTGCTTGGGGCCTTTGATGACAGCTGGGATTAACATGCAGCATCACAGGGTGGCAGGAGCAGGAATGGGAAGAGACGGGCAAGGGGACGACAGCCAGAACCCCTCACCTTTATTCCCAACGATCTGGGAGTCTCTCTACCACCCAAACAACCTCCTCATGCACAAATCCAGCCACTGCTCCATCTGCAAAGGTGACAGAGCCCATCCACAGCGTGCAGTGGCCGAGATGCAGCTGTTCTCTCCGTCATTATCATCGTCCTTCCCGCAGGGCAAGTCTGGAGCCACGAGGAGCGGCGGGCGCTGCTGGTGACGGCCCATTATTACTTTTGGTACGCGCTGTGACACTTCAAACTCGTACCGTGAGTAATAATGCGCTGTGGCCGGCACGGGCATCTGTGGGAAACGCCTGGGAGAGCAGGGCACCATCTGCACGTGCCCCGCAAGCCACCTGCCTTTACCCCCCATCCAGGGCCCTCAGCAGGGACGAGCCTTTGTGCCCACCACGGGACAAGGCAGACCCAGGTGTTACCTAATCTGACAGCACGGCTGCAAAAGGCCAGGCTTCACCAGACCTCCTGTCCTTGAAGCATCACCCCAGCCTGAAAAACTCCCCCACTTTGTTGCAGGTACTCCAGCAGCAAGGAGAGGCTTGTGCACGTTAGCGGCAGGACTAGATGCCAGTGCTTGCAGCAGGCGTGGATCTGATTGATGCTCCAGGGGCTGATCCCAGCAGGGCAGATCCCAGGGGCTCACTAGGACGGGAGCGGAAAGCAGCGGAGCTTGGCCTGAGCCCTGCAGCAATGTCTCTCCAGCACCTTCCACTTCACCTCGGGCAATGAGCTTTTACTAACTGACCTTTCCTTGGTCACTTTTTCAGGTCCGCTCGGTGAAATGAAGGAAGAAATGATAGACCTGAAGAGCAGAGTGGAAGCGCTGGAGCAGGTGAGCTTTCAGCACACCCCTCTGCCTTGCCCTGCCCTGCCCTCGCTGCCCTGTCCTGGCTCAAGGGCTCGAGGCTGCGCTCAGCCAGCTCCCACCCCAGGCTGTGCACAGCCAGGGTTTCCCTCCGCCCCAGCTCTATTTTTAACATCACGCTGGCCTCACTCCACAGCGATCCCAGCTGTGCTCCACGCTGCCAGCAGCACCCACACAGCAGCTCTTCCAGCCCAGCGGCCCTTTGAAGGCAACCAAAGCCCCGTGAGCTGGCTGGCGTGCTGCCCCATTGGGGTGCACCCCGGCAGGCAGTGCACTACGCCCTGCCGGGTGGTCCTTGTGACTGGGGAGGACATGCTCACAGCTCCCCTTCTCCCTGCAGAAACTCCAGTTGGTGCTGGCCCCCTTCCACAACCTCATGCCATCTGCCCCGGAGGACGTCGGTGCAGACCCCATCAGCCGGCTGTCCCACTCCCTCCAACAACTGGACAGAATCGACTCCCTGAGTGAGCAGATCTCTTTCCTCGAGGAGCGGCTGGAGACATGTAAGTGCCTTCAGCAGGGCTGAAGTATTCCACTCTACCCATACTGGCCACAGTGAGCAGATGTGGGCCAACGAGATCGGTAACACATGTGCCACTATTAATCTATATCTCCCTCAAGCTCAGCAGTCTGTAATTAATAAAAGATGAACACAAGCAGCCCATTAGCTTCATTTCAAAGCTGTTTCTGTGGCTGCACCATCTGACTGCCCTGTAGCAGCCAAAAATCGTAAGATCAGCACATGGAAATGAGGCTCTGGGGCAGAAGCAGAGGGAGCCCACAGTGAGCAGTGGGTCATGTCTCGCAATCAGCAGCCTCACTGGCTGCCTTCCTTTCCTGAACCGTTGTAACTTAGTCCTTAGGAAAGAAACTCTAACTCTTAGGAAATTAACCATCCAAAAAGTCAATCAGGAAAGTTTAGGGAGCGTGCAGAAGTTGGCAGATTTATGAGCCTGGGAAGTTTTAGGCATTTCTTTTTGAAGTCTACAAACCAGTCCATTGCCAAGCAGAGGACCAGAGAGGGTCACCTAAGTTTCAGAGACACTGGTGGGTGCTGTCATGTGTGAAATGGCTGAAGGTGGGGGTCCTGCCTGCTGTGCTCCCCCGCGGCACGGCAGAGTGGGGCAGCATCCCCTCGGGTCCCTGAGGTGTGTGCAACGCTCTCCCCGGAGCACTGCAGCTTGACTCAGAACAGAGCACAAACCATATGAACACTTTACTTTGACAGGCAGCTCTTCACAGCTCTTTTCCCCATTAAATAATTCCAGTCAAACATGCCCAGAAACTAGGCACGGCTGGGCTGTCGTGGGAGCTGGCGTGGAGCAGCAGCCTGGTACTCATGGCAGAGAGGAGAGGGTGCTTGGAAAGACTTACCGGGAAACTGTTTCAGGGCGTATCCAGTCCCAGTTCACTGCTTGCAGTAATGGCTTAGATATAAAAGACTTCAAAGAACTTGTTTGAAGACTAAGTAGCTGCAAGTAGACACTTAAAAAACTTAAAAAATATCTCAGAAAGGGGTAATCATCAGAGTGTTCCAGCAGACTGAGTCCCCTAGTATTGCCCTGTATGTATTAGTAGTGACAGCACCGAGGATTGTGAGCAGTATCACAAGGTAACATGGATTTATTCCAAGGGATGACTCCAAAGTCCTGAAATTAACTTCTGCCAAGCCTGTGCCGACAAGCAAGACTTGCTTTTGTCCCTCTCATGATCTTGAAAGTCCCTGGAGGACACAAGACTGACCTTTCGTACTCCAGCAAGCACTGGGCCTTGCACAGCATCCCACAGAGAGCTAAGCAGCCATCATTTTCTGTGCCTTGTCAAGCATTTCACTGCTGAATGCTGATAGAACAGCACCCTCCAATTATCTGCCCCATGGGGATGTGTGTAAGGACTAAAAATCATTTTCTCTTCCTTAAACCACCCAGGAAGGCACACGATAGAATCTCTTTAAGCTGTAACCATTCTAGCCCCTCGAAGTCTGAACTACCCGCAGTTCAGCACGGGCTGTGACACAGCAGCACGACAGACACACAGCAGCACACCACTGTGCCACAGCCACCCCTCAACGGTCCCTTCCCCATCCCACGGAGCTCCCTGGCCACTGGAGACTTGGGTGACCAGCAGCACCTGCTTCGATTACCGTCACACAGAGGCACCGGCTGTGTCTGTGGTGGGGACAGGCTGGTCCAGCCTCCCATCCCAGGGCAGCCAGTGTTACTGTCACTGGCCTTCCTGCTGCCTTGAGATGCTTTGCACAGCACCCAGGTGAGGCTGGCGAGGACTGGGGCATGCCAGGGAAGTAAGAGTGACTCTCCCAAGCGTGGTGGGACAGAGACAGCCTGGAGGTCTTTGGCAAAAGGAAAGCAGCAAGTGTGGGTGACATCCACAGAGGCTGAGGTCAGCTTCATCCTTCTTGGCAAAAGAGACAAACCAAACCCAAGCTAACAACATTGCTGGATATTTGTTTTTATTTCCATCTTCGCAGGTTCCTGCAAGAATGAACTCTAGCGAGCACCTGGGGAAGTGGAACAACGTGCATCCGTAGCTCTCATCTCACTTTCCAGCCCCAGGGTGAGGATGAAACCACATCATCCACAGGAAGACACAGGGTAGCAGGAGAAGGCTGGTTTCCCATCAGCATCTCCTTCATTTTCTCTCCCAACTCACCTTATCGAAGGTCATGCAGTTTCTTCCAAACTGGACTCCAAGCCCTCAGCATCTCACCCCCTTCCTGCTGGAGCGGCAGAAAATAAATGCCTTACCTCATGCCGTTAGTGCCTGTCTGGCTGTGCCAGAGAGACTGGCGGCACGTGAAGCCGCGTGGTGCTTAGCTTTGCCCAGCTATTCCTTAGCATTTCCCTGGGACACCGTTTCCCAGAGGAGCTCAGACCTGGCCCAGGCAGGACAGGTGCCCCACCATGCTCCCCCTGCCTGCTCTCCCCCTGAGAAGGTGGGGGCAAGTCCTGTGTTTGGAGACTACAGCCAAAAAGGACTTGTGGCAGAGGGGCAGCCCCAGGCCAGGCATTACTGCCTGGGATGGGTGCAACTGGTCCCTGCAAAGGTCCTGCGCTGGCTGGGTACAGAGAGCAGGTGCCCATCCCTGCAGCTTCTGTTCTGCTCTCTGGGACCAGCCTCTCTCCACGAGCGCTGGAGGTGGGCTCTTGCCTCACCGCTTCCTGGCATGGCAGCTCGCTCTGAAGTTACCTGTTCCTGCTTGCAGTAACAAGGATGAAGCTTTTACACGGGCCGGATGGTGCAGGGTCTGGTTTTACCTCCTCTAACCTTTCCCTGCAACACTCCCATCAACAGCACAGGACAGGGACAAGCCTGTGCCACTCAGTACTGCCATCAGGGCGAGGCCAAGGAGGGAGTGACAGTCCTCTGCATGCCTGGACTGGGGACGAGGCCTGGCACTCCCATGTGTTTACACTGGCACCAGCACCAGCTGCTGCAGTAGCTGGTCTCTCCCAGACCCAACAGCCGCCACACTGTCAGCCTGCAGCACATGCACCCACCTCCCCCAGCACTGTTTGCTCGTGCCCAAGGACACTGGTACAGCAGAGCAGACGTGACCAACCTGGTACACCACCTTCCCACTTGCCTAGAGTGAAGCTGCAGGAGGAGCTGCTTGCCACAGGGGCAACAGGGTGTGGTGGGGGTTGTACCAAAATAAAGCCTCCTGCTGCACACGCTGAGGCTGTGGGATCGTTACTGGCTGGGAAGGTGCTTGCTCCAGGGCCCTGCTTTGACACCGGCTCCCATCCACACAGGCATCACCTTCCTCTTCCCCCATGACAGGTCCCTGCAGGCATTCGTCCTCCCAGTTCAGGCCAGGCTGTGGCTCAGTGTGAGGCTGGGGTGCAGAAGCATGGCCCTTCTGCCTGTGAGGGACAGGATGAGGACAAGGACCTGCCATTCCTCCTCCGTCACCAAACCCACCCCCTACAAGAGCTGATGGGTCACATCCTTCTTCCTCCCACAGCAGCCCTCCTCCCTCAGCTCCCACACAAAACCAGGAGTCACTTTTATTTAAATAACCAAAGGTAAACTTTTTTTTTAAAGCACATAACATTATTCTCAACCCAATTAAAAGTGAACAGCAGACAACTGCACACAGAGGCACCGCTCCCTCCTCCCAAGAGGGGATGCTGCAGGAATCACTCCATGAACGTGGCCATCCGCCCAGGAGCCCGCCCAGGAGCCTCCTGACTTTAACAGTCCTTTATGTGCAGCTCCTACAAAGTGCTGGTTCAGTTCCCATCCTCCCACCCCGACCCATCCCACGGCGGGCCTGACCCCTGAGTCTGTACTGTAAGGCCTCTCCGACAAAGCCCCCTGGGTCCCACCAGCACCAGCTCAGCCCGAGGGCTCCCTCCCTTGGGGGCTGCTGGTCCTGCGGGAACTCCCTGCCTTTCCCAGTTGAGGCTTTAACGCCCAAATGCCCTAGGACTGCAATTCCACCAGCGCAGTCCCAGACAGGCTGCAGAAGATGGTTGCGCGGGTTACCCGAGTAGTGCCAGGCAGCTTATCTCAAGGTTACACACCCTGTGCCATGAACGGGAGAGCCAAAGCCTCCCCGAACCCAAGGTAGAGGTGAAGGTTACCCCCGGGAACCATGGACCCGACCCAGCCTTGCTCTTCACAGAGGGCATCAACACTTCTGCAGCTCCCAGGGAGGGACCCATGAGCACTGCTGGTCCATCACCCCAAAGCACAGGGGAAACCCCTCTATCTGCCCAGGGGAAGGAGCCCATTTCCCCTAAAGGGACAGCTGAAGCCTTCCGAGCCCTGTTACTGTCACAGCTCACCCGCCCTGCGGCTCTGCTGGAGTTCTACAAGCCTTGCAGAGCAGCAGCTCCACTGAGATCCTCACAAAGACAAGCGGGACAGGCACCATCTTTCGGCCAGTGCTGACCATGACAAGTGGCAAAACGAGTGGGACAGAGCCCTTTGCATCTGTAACGAGTACCGTAGGCACCAGGATGCCTGCTGCGGCCAGGTCCAGCCCCACCACGGCAGGGAGTTGGCAGCACAGTTTCCCAACACCAAGGAAGCTCTGAGCCAACCCGGGTGCACATCACACACGGCATCCAGAAGTGTGCCATGACCACGTCGCACATGAGGACAGGTTTGACCAGGACTCCGATAGATCCGTGCAGTTTTTAAAATCAAGCTGGTGGCTCTGAATGGTAGAAACAAGTGTGGGGTTTTGTGCAAGATGACTAAACTGCCAAGGCTGGGCAGTGTTCAGCTAAACTCTGCCCAGACCATACGTGTTGGCTGGGTCAGACTGCAGCTGCCCTCTCTGCTCTCTCGACAAGCAAGGGCACTTGTGCAGACGAGGCAGCCAAGCCCAAGGAGACACTGTAAGGCTGACCGGCCCCACGCAGCCCCTTCTGCAGCCCAGTTGAGGTTACCGGCCCTCGGTGCTTTCTTCAAAAGTGAAAGACTTGGCTCAGGAGTGCCTGGGCAACACAAAGCCCCAGCAGACCCAAGGGCATCTCTCAAGGAGGCAGGCCCTGCCCCAGAGGCTGCCGTGAGCTCCACCGTGCCAGATGGCAGTGCTCCGGGCTGCCCAGGGAGGACACTGCACTCCCAGTGCTGCCAAAGAGCCAGAGGCTGGATTTTCACCCAAGTCTTGGCCCTATTTGAGCAGCATCGAGGCTATGCAGATGCAAATTGCTGCCTGGTGGTTTCCATCCGGGACAGCACAGGGCCAGGCCAGCACTAGCTGAGCCTGCAGGAACACAGGCACGGGGACACTCATGTGAGGCACAGCCCTGCCTCCAGCCAGGTTTGCGTCATTGCCCCGTGCCAGCTGCCTGAGCTGGGGGAACTCACCTCTCTGGTCACTGAGCCCTTTGGTAGCACAAGTTTGATGCCTGAGAAATTCAGAAAAAGGAGATGTTTCACTGCGAGATAATGAACCCATAAGAGAAATCCACTCAACAGGGAACCTCAGCGTTGGCTCGACACCCTGTGTGTGCCAGTCCACGGTGTTCCCAGAGTTAGTGGTCACTGCAGAGGAAGAGAAGTTTCTTCAGTATTTGGCAACAGACAGATTCCTTCAGCCACCACCACACAGTGACGTCACTGGAGAAGCATCTAGGACGAGTCCTTTGCCTCGCTTGGATGGCCTGACAGCCTGAAGAGGGTCTCCCTCATAGTGCGAAAGCATCTGTCAGTGAGGTCAGAGACATCATCCGAGGTCAGGCCTTTGGTCTCTATTGGAGGTAGAACCTCAACCTTGATTTTGCCTGGGAACAAGAGAAGAGCATGTAAGAAACCCACAGGCCACAGGTGAACGGTTCTCTGCCCTCCCAGGACCCCTGCTTCCCCTGCGCTGGACAGACCCAGCACAGCCCCCATCCCCTCAGAGTGCTTCAGGCATCCACCCCTGGTGGAGGCTGCATTGGTCTCAGGGGTAAGACCCCGTCCTCAACCAGCTGCAGAAAGCAGCACAGTATTTTTTTGTGCCCCAAACTGACACCCCAGCCAGAGCTTGCCCCTTTCCAAGGCTGGAGTTGCTGCTCTGCCCTCATGTCAGCCAAGAGAGTAGGGGGAGTCCAGGGCCACAGACCCACTCAGCTCCAGGGCCATGCCAGGCACAGCCTGTACCAGCTGTTCCCTCCACCTGTTCCTGTCCAACCTTCCTACCTTTGGCTGGCTCCAGCCATCCAGGCAGGGAGCACAGCAAGCATGGCTTTCACCTAGAAATGAGAGTTACTACTCCAAGTTGACCGAAAGCCAGCTTTCTGCCCAGCGCTTGTACTGGCAGACTCCAGAGCTTTGATATGACCAGCATCCTTGGGTGGCTTGCAGAGACATCCCTGCTCTGAAAGGTCAGGAGGCAGAGCACACATGCTTCTTCCCCCAAGCCCTCACCCAATGACTTGGGCTGCGCCAGTTATGACAGGGAGAGGTGGTGTCTAAATCCTCACCGTATTTAATTACATTCTTTCCTGAGTTAACCCAGCCCAGACTCTGGTGCCAAGTGCTTTGAACTGTCTCCTGCCCACACCCTTGTGAACCAGATCTCCACATCAGTATGGCATCAACTCTGCCTCCAAGTGACTGTAAAGGCCCTCAGGCTCTTTGGTACCTGAAGTAAATAGATTCTTCTTTGGGTTATAGAAGGTGGTGAAGGAGGAATACACGACAGGGATCACTGGGACCTTATGGAAGAAGAGGAAAAAGAGTTACTTGCACTGCAGCGACTCAGGGCAGGCCAGAGATAAGCAGCAAATCCCACGCAGCAGAGCTGACCTGGCTCTCAGCCATACGAGGCACACACAGCCCCACAAGCAAGAGCCACTTCCAAAGGCTGGGACAGTCAGGAGCCAAACGGGATCAAAACCACTCCCCAGTAACTCAAGGCACAGGGACATTCAAGGCACTAGGGTGAAGTTAAACTTCAGCCTCAGGTCAGCACTGGCTCTCAGGGCTCCTCATCCCACGCCAGGCTGCAAGACTCAGGTATTTCCTGACCTGCAAACACTGGGGGATGTCTGTTTCAACAGGCCTTGCTGTGCTGCACAAACACATGTTCGGGGCAGGCCCCCTGGTGTGCCTTCAGCTTCTAAGCAAAGGAGTCACCACTTGCAATCCATTGCTCCCAGGGAAGCTTCCGACAGGCAGAGACACAGCCAGGAGGCAGACACAGAGTCGTTATTTCAGCGCTGATAACACAGACACGATCTGCAGCGGGTGACTCAGGGGAGTGTTAGCAGGGCGAGTACCATTTTCACTGTCCACCTTTCCTACCAGCAGCTGCCAGACCCTGCCTTGGTTGTATCACCCCAGCAGGAAAGGGGATGGTACAACACAGGCTACACCCTGGGCTTGGCCAACTGAACCCAGCAAGAGACCTGGCACCTCCTCCCTTCTCCAGGATCCCTGCTATAACACCTGTTTTAGGCAAAGCAGTTTCCCTCAGGCCTTGAGTCACCCCAGCCCTGAGATGCGAGGCAGAGCAGGCATGGCAAGGCGAGGTACCCATCTCCTCCCAGCACCTGGGAGCCAAGCAGGGCGGCTCGGATTCCAGCAGCCGCCTGGGCCTAGGCAGCACTGCCAGGCGTTCACTGTCCCCAGCACACTGCCCAGGCAAGCACCACCGCTCCTTCAGGAGCACTGACAGCTCCAGCTGTCTGAAGCCAAGGAGCTGTTTGTCTGCTCCCACACTAACTGCTCATGGATCTTGTCATTTTGGAGAGCGAGGGCATCTAAGACGTAGCAAGAAGTGCCATATGGCTGTCTGAATGAACACTACACTATTGCAACCTGGGGGACTGAGAAATACATTTTTGGGATTTTTGGAATCCCAGCTTTGGAATCTCAGCTTTGGGATTCCCCAGGCAAGCTCAAAGTGCAGCACCCACCAGGTTCCCTGCCAGAAGCAAGCTCTGTGCTGCAGCCGTGCTCCCAAGAGCAGGGCACAGCCGCTGCACTGCCACACTGCCAGGCAGCCGCCTGCAAAGCCTAGAGCCAGGGGGTCAGGTGTGCCTGTCCCTCATGCTCTGCCCTCCAGATGGGACACTGGGAACGAAGTGCTGGGGCAATCAGGAGAGAGGACAAGGCAGCTTCTCCACTGTCTGCAGCCACCCATTCACAGGGGTCAAGCCGCTCTGGCATGGGCTGGAAGAGTCTCTCAGCTCCTGCTGGGCAGCACTTATGACACCTCACAGCGGTTCAGCTTAGGGCTCAGCTGTGGCCTGGGAACACAGCTCACTTGAGAGCAAACAAACCACAGCGCTGCACGACCAGTCTGCAGGGCCGCTGCAAAAGCGTTCAGAGTCCCGGTGCAGGAACAAAGTGCTGTTACCTGTGCCTGGACAGCAAGGTGAAATGCTCCTTTCTTGAATGGCAGCAAATCCCCCGTGCAGTTCCTCGTGCCCTCTGGGTATACCCACACCTTCACCTGCACAGGGGGAGACAAGGTTCTGCTCCAGCAAATCACTTGCAGTGCTCCCTTCCTGCTGGCCAAGCCACCAGCCAGCCTTGCCAAGAGCTGCAGGCAGCTGTAACTTCAGGCAAGCCAGCATCAGGAGTGCCACATCCCCCTATACCACCTCAGCACACCTAGACACATGCCACCCTGCCAAGTGTGAGTCACACTCACGTTGTCAGCTGCCATAGTCTTCGCCACCTCTGCCATCACCATCTTGGCACTGTTGGTGCTCTTCCTGTTGATGAAGATGACACCACCGAGGTAGATGATGAGCCCCACAGTGCCGGTGTACATCAGCTCCTTCTTGCCCACCTGGACACAGTCATCGGGCAGGACCTCCATCAGCCCTAGCGTGACAGCAGAGAGTGAGACCTAGGCAGCAACCACCCCCAGCCTGCTCTCAGACGGGACAAGAGACAGTCTGAGGTGGGGAGTACCAGGGACAGACCAGTGCCTCATTTCTCTGCTGGCTTCTGCTGCCATCAACAGTGCAGAAGGAGACCCGGCACAGAGCAGAATTACAGGGGCAGAGGGGTTGCAGGTCATAGCAAGATCCCTCAGGAGGGCTTCACTCCTCGGCCCCAGGGTGCCCACCAGGGTCACCCCCCATGCCTGGCTGCCTGGCACACTGCCACGAGTGCTAGGCCAGCCAGGCTATCAGTGAGGCAGGGATGTAAAAGGGAGCTGAGAAGCATCTGAAGCCGAGAAGTACCTGGGGTGCTGCACGGGAGTGTGATTGCTCAGAGTGAGGGGAGACCCTTCCTGCAGCCAGCACTGATAGAGAAAGCTGGACCAGCTGGCTCGGTAGCACAGACTGGCCCGGACAGCGGGCTCCTTGGCCGGGAGACATGAGCAGGATTTCTCTAATGGTGAGCAAGAGAACTGCTCACTCCCTCCCTCCCACCAGTTCCTCACCCATCATGTCGAGAATGCTCTGGTGGTTGGACACAATGATAGCAGGGCCCTTCACTTCGAAGTTCTCCAGTCCCTTCACCTCAAACCTCAGGCCGAAGAAATACTTGAAGGTCTTGACCACAGTTTTGATGATTCTGCAGAAGAGAAGAGCAGTCAGCAACAGGGCAGGGAGGTGACAGGGTCTGCTATACCCAGGGTGGGCAGAAGGAGACAAGAACAACTCTGACAGAAAGCCTCCAGTCTCATTTGCCCTGTGGTCCACCTAGGTGTCTCCTGCATGGTCCCATGTGATCAAGGTGCTTCAGTTGCACACTAAGCCCTGTCCACTCCCAGTGTGTGAATTTTACCGGAAGCCTGAGGGAAGCTGAATGTAACTTTGAGGTCAGTGCAGCTGGACTTGACGGTCCATGCTTCCTTCAATCTGACAGCATCAGCTCACAACCAGGCTCACTACGAGCTCTTTGGAGGAGGAGAGTCCAGCCTAGTGCAGCTGCAAGAGCCCTGCAAAGCGCTCCAAAGTCCAGGAAGGAGAGACGCTGGTTTCAACGTTGGATCAAGGACCACTCCTCCTGCTGCCAGTCCTATCCACTTAATGCTGTTTATTTCCTCCTGTGTAGTGGCTGTAGTCTGCTCCAGTGCTACCAATATTTTCTTCCTGCAATCAGCAGAGCCCCAAAAGTTGTTCGAACAGTTCTCTTAGGAGCTGCCACTCCCTGGCATACGGGTATTAGCTTGCACACCCATCGCCCAAGGAAGGTTCTGCCAATTCTGCTCCTTGCCATGCTGAAAGATGCTGCTTAACGATACAAACAAACACGAGGTGTCACTACCCCAGTGGAGTCCAAGAAAAGAGGAGAATGAAGGTAAGAAACACTTCCCTGTACAACGCAAGGATGCCAGCAACAAACGGGATGTTCCCCATGCAGCTTGGCAGAGGCTAGGTGCCCTCGGCAAACCCATCTTCAAGCAAATAGCTTTTGCCTGTCAGTTTACTTCCCCAGTGGATCTACAGGTCTGTCCACAAAGCTCCCAGCTTTCTTCCCCTGTTCCCAAGTGCTGGGGGCCCAGCTGGCAGGAAACACCAGCAGCTCCACTCATCCCAGCCAAGCAGGCTGCCATGCCATTGCTGAGCACACCCAGCCCAGGCTCACCGTCCAAGACCCTGCCAGCCCATGGGAGCAGGGTCCATCCATGCCGCCCTCAGACAGGTGGGAGCTGAGGACTCTCCAACTGGGCCAAAGGACGCAGCCAGAAGCTGACAGCACACAGAGGCTATTTTAGGCAGGGAGCAGCTATTCACCAGGACAGGAGGTGGAAGAGCTTGCACATGAACAAAGCCCTCAGGAGCAGCCACCAGCTCTGCTCTTCCCTGCAGCAGATTCAGGAGCTGACCTGCCCTCCAACAAGCACCTGGATGCCCTGCGTCAGTGCCCGCCATCTCCCCGTGAGACAGAGGATGTATCTTTCCTCCCTGCAGGAGGAGACAGAAAGACAGTGTCAGCTTCTCCTCCTGCCTCAACAGGATCCAGCTGGAGGGCTGCACGGCACCCACAGCCTGGGAAGCATCCCTGTCACCCGGCCGGCATCTTATCCTGGCTTGGCCACAGCTCGCAGCATCTGCTTTCCAAAAATGTCTCCATCCCTGCCATCAACTCTTCAACCACGTGCCTCTGTCAAGGCAACTTTCCCTGGCTTGCTCCACCCCACAGTGGGGTTCCTATCTCCATGGGGTGCCCCACCCCACAGACCGCCCAGCTGCTGGCTTTGACACTGGAGTTCAGGCCAAGCCAATACCCGCAGGTGACACGGCTGAGTCACACCGCTGCTATCAGTCCCCTGGCATTCAAGCTTTCTGCAAAGGTTAGAGCCACACCTAGGGAAAGGACACGGGGAGGTGCACGGGCTGCAGAGCTCCTGAGCACCACAGACCCGCACCGAGGTTACAGGAGTGCAGTTTAGGTGAAGAAACGAGGGTGCAGGTGAGAAGAGATAGGGTGACACAAACCAGTGAGGTCATGGTGGATGCCATGCCACCAGACTGACCTAAATCCTATTTCTCCACCCTTCTGACTGCCAACCAAAAACGAGGTCACTGCTCTGGAAGTCACACTGCTCAGTAGCTGTCGGGAGAGGCTGGTTACACATTACTCAAGAGCAACCATCCAACTTCCTCCTGCCAGTAAGGAGCCAGCACCTCCTTGCACAAGATGTGGCCTAAGCCACTGAAAGAGGCAAAGGGGGAGAGCTCAGAGCAAGTGAAGAAGAACTAGGTGACCAGCAGCCCTGCTGAGGTGGCCACACCATCCACAGGGTTAAGCAGATGGGTCCTACTCCTTCAACCCTGCAAGCAGCTTCTCTGTTGGTATCAATGATCCTGACTTGATGCAGTCACAGCTGCAGAGAGCTGTAAATCCGATACACTTGTTGCTGGACGCAAGGAGAGAACAGAAAAATGAGAGGGAACGGGCTTTTTCAGTGCACCCGTTAACAGCCTGAGTCTGAAATCCAGCAGCCCCAGCTTCGTATGGTCTGCTCCACAGCCTGTGACAGAGGCCTTTTTACAATCTTCTGATTTTCAAGGATTAATGAAGCGTGCTTACCAGATTAGAAGCTCTTGCAAGAGGTTTTGCCACTAGATAAACAGCTCTATCTCTATCAGACATGGAGGGCAGCTTCTTCCAAGTCACACCAGCTTGGCAGTGGTGCCAGGAGCACAGCAAGGACAGAGCGTTCTGCGCTGGGCAGCGACACTGTTATCACTGTCTGTCCACCAGCACACGCTCTGCTCCAGCCCCTTTCTTTGAGCCGGAATAAGCAGGCTGAGATGTTGTAGAAAAAAGGAGCTTGCTGGATCACCTCAGCCACAGACCTCCCAGGCACCAGGATACATGACCAGGATCATCAGCCAGTGCCAGCACATGGAAACGATGGGTTTAAGTTACAGGAAAAGGGCGGTTCTGGCCAAAATTCAGCTCTGAGTTTCAACACGAGGAGTTGTTCAGTGCAAGGAGTTCTTGTTCCCAAAGAGTTCCTTTAAGTTTACAGAAGATTTACCAAGTTTTATGGGTGGGAAAAAAAAAAAAACACAAAACCAACCAACAACAAACCAACAGTCTCCATAACTGACATCATAAATTCCCCCAGCTGCAAAGCTGGTTGTGTGTTGGAAAGCTGCTCCCAAGCAAGCCAAGGCAGCCAAAGCTGGAGATAGAGCTAGGCTGGAGATCCCAGAGCAGACTGCTGTTTCCAGTGCCCGGGGGCCATGCTACCACAGCAGATTGCAGCCCGTCGGTTCAGGCGGGCAGGGCAGAGCCCACACGGCAGCACGTCAGTGCCCAGAGCCCGCTCACTCCACCCTGAGCCCTGCCTGCCACAGCCACACCACAAAGCAAAGTTCAGCTCCAGCAGCCGAGACGCTGCCCACCTTCGGTCCATAAGGATGCGTAAGCACAATAGGGTTCCCCATTCCACCGCACCCGCGTAACCTGGCCGGGACACAGGTGGTCACAGCAGGTAAAACGCTGCCTACAGAAGAGTACAGCAAGGAGCCCAGGCTCTCCTGTGCTGACAGCAGAAGTGCCAGCTCTGCCCTTAAAACATGCCACTGCCCCAGGCACCCTGTCAGAGGACACGCACAGCAGGGCCTGACAGCACAGCCATGCCCCGGGCAGCTGCACGGCCACCACGCTCCTGGCACCAGGCTGAGGGCAGCACATCAAACACCACCCGCCAGCGGGCAGCCCTGCTGGCACAGCCTCCACTTCTGGAAGGGGAAAAACGCCCTGAGCGCCGCTGTCACACAGCTTTCCCCAAAACCTGGGCAGCCCCTGGAGCACGGCCCCTTCCCACCACCCTCACGCCTTCCGCGCCCCTCCGAAGGGCACTCATCCCCAAACGGAGGGGAGGGCACGGGTGTGGGGCAGAGCAGCCCCTCACCGCAGCCCTCAGCGCCCTCCCTGAGCCCGCAGGCTGCCCCGCCGCCACGGGGGCGGCCACTCGCGAGTCTGCTGCCACCGCCCTGAGGTAACGGCCGCCGCCGCCATCCCCCCGAGGCCTCCACGCAGCGCCTGGGCCTGAAACCCATCTCCCCAGTTTGCGTTTCCCCCCCCCGCACCTCAGCCCTGCCGTTACGCCCGTCCCCCCGTGCCCGCCGCTCCTCGGGCACCCCCCCGCCTCACTCACCTCATGTTCTTGACGGTGCGGCCGCCGTTGACAAGGAGGCAGACGGGCACCGTCAGCACGGAGCAGACGAAGAACAGCAGGTAGTAGAAGCCCATGCGCAGCACGAAGTTGACGGCGGGGCTGAGCTCCATCAGGACGTGGAGCAGCAGCAGCACCGCCGCGCCCCACAGCAGCCAGCCCAGCTCCATGCCGCCGCCCGGGACACCGACACCGACACCGCCGCCCGGGACGCCGCCGCGCCGCGTGAGCCGCCCCTGCCGTGTGTGGGCGGGGCGGGCGGATGGCCCCGCCCCTCGCCCCGCCCCTCGCCGCTCCCCTCGGGCGGGACGGGACGGCCCCCTCGGGGCTGCGTGGGTCTCTGGTGGGGGCGCGGAGGGTCTGGGGTTCGCTCGTGGAGCCCTGTGGGGTCTTTGGGTCCCTGATGGTGCCATGCGGGTGTTTTGATTCCCCTCATGGTGCCGCGTAAGGTCTTTGGGGTCCCCTCACAGCACGGTGTGGGGTCTTTGTGTCCCTCATGGTGCTACGTGGGGGGTTTGGGACCCTCGTGGCATAGTGAGGAGGGCTTTGGGTGCCCTCGTGGTGCTATCGAGGGTCTTCGGGTGCTTCGTAGTGCCGTGTGGGGTCTTTGGGTCCCCTCATGGGATGTGGTGAGGGTTTTGGATTCCCTCATGGCATGTTGTGGGGTCTTTGGGTCCCCTCATGGCATGTTGTGGGGGTTTTGGATGCCCTTGTGGCATGTTGTGGGGTCTTTGGGTCCCCTCATGGCATGTTGTGGGGGTTTTGGATGCCCTCGTGGCATGTGTGGGGTCTTTGGGTCCCCTCATGGCATGTTGTGGGGGTTTTGGATGCCCTTGTGGCATGTTGTGGGGTCTTCGGGTCCCCTCATGGCATGTTGTGGGGGTTTTGGATGCCCTCGTGGCATGTGTGGGGTCTTTGGGTCCCCTCATGGCATGTTGTGGGGGTTTTGGATGCCCTTGTGGCATGTTGTGGGGTCTTCGGGTCCCCTCATGGCATGTTGTGGGGATTTCAAGTTCCCTCACGGTGCCATGTGGGGGGTCTCTGGGTCCCTCCTGGCATGGTGTGAGATCTTCGGGTCTGTCATAAAAATTCGCAACTGTCCGAGGTCAGCATGGATCAGTTGTGAATTTCTGTGACAGTTTCCCGTTTGCCACGTCTCCCTGCCCCGTGTCTCACCCGTGTTCTCTGCCGGTGCTCGATGGTTGTTTTCCACCCACGCAAACACGCTGAGTGGGATGGAACTTTGAGGAAAGCTGAGGTTAGGTCAGGATCGGGCCCGACGGCTCCGTGGGTGCAAAGCCAGCGGGGAGATGACAGCCTGTCTGCTGCAACCAACACAAACTCTTTCACTGGCCTCAGCAGGTTTTGCAACACTTTTTATAGCAAAAACCCCAGTCCCGTGGGTGGCAGTGACTCCGCCGGGGTAAGATGTGACCCTGGCACTGCAGTCCTGAGCATCCTCTTGGTATCCGCAGCTTTGCAGTTCCTGGATATCTCAAGGAAAATGGATTGTCCCCTCTCCAAATAACCCTTGGCTCTCCCTAGACTCAACAGCAGAGGTAGTGGGCTGTTCCCAAATGAGGTATCACCAAAACGGAGCAGGGCTTGCTGCATTTTCACTGCCCCTCAGCAGCTCTAATGCTGGAAGCAGGAGACAAGCTCCTTCTCTCTGCTGGAGAGCGCAAGGCCGGCACTCCCTACAGCTGCCAGGCAATGACATCTCAGAGCTGGTCTCATGATTCCTGCTAATGCCACAAAGAACCCTTATTGTATTAGCATCTCGACACAGCATTAGATTAATCCCTCCGGCCCGCGTCGTGCAGGCTGTTCAGAGAGCCTTGCTCCAGCGCTGTGCCAGCCAGCATATGCCTGGGAAGTCACCGAGACCTTTTCAGCTGAACATATGCTGGCCCGGAGCGATTCCGCATTATCCTCGTGACTTTCGCTTTTGTTGACCTGGGAAGAAAGTCACTGGTGATCTGTCACTGGGGCATCATGCGAGCCGGTCCGCTCGACTCACAAACGCTGGCTGACGTTAGGAAACTGAAATGCGAATTCCAGCACGGCCGCAGCGCCGACAGCAAACGGCATTAGCAGATCCGGCACGGTGGGGATGGCGGCCCTGCATTTGCTTAACGTGTGGGCTCCTGAAGGAGCTCGGCTGTAATTCCTTTCTCCCCACGCTCTCCAACAGATTATCTGGAGTAATGCAAATGAAACATTTAATATTAGTCTGTAGCTCCAGGAAGGGGAGTGATTTCTGATGCCAGATTAGAAGCTAGACGTGGGTCTGCCTGCTAGCAAGCAGAGCTGTCACACTGAGTTATTTCATAAGGCGAGCGGTTATGCTGCCAGATGACGACAGCCTGTGCTTTAACATTATCATAACGAACTGTCTGATGGAAGAGGGCCCGTGAGCCTCAGCGCGCTGCGTAACGCGACAGGGATCGCATCATCATCCCTGAAACACGACTGGTTTCGGGCAGAGGCAAAGGCAACCCCCTCCCTGCCCTCCCAAGCTTCAGCAGCCAGAACGAAGCAGTTCCAAATTCTTTCAAAATAAAACAGCTTACTAGATTGCACTGCATGTTTTGCATATTTAAACTTCTGACTGAATTATTTAGATGTGTTGCAAGCGTATCCTGCAAGTAGTCTTGCTAGGCAGGGTCCAGAAACGCTGGCAGGAGCACGCACCCAGCCAGCGCCGAGGTGGCTCTGTGCAGCAGGTGCTGCCTGTTGAAGGTGCATGTGGCACCCGGTGCCTTCCAGCACCCTCAGAGGGGACCTTGAAAAACTACCTCGGAAAGGTAAAAGAGTGCTGACAGCAAAGCACGGTGCGCAGAAGGGTCCATGTGGCGTCGCTGATGGTAGGATTTCTGTGGCTGGGTCCATGAAAAGTCATACAGCTGAGAGCGTTACCCTGGGCCTTAGTTTTCTGATGTCTTGTAATAACCTGGCTGTGTTTTTTGTATCTTTTATTTGCCTTAATTTACTGCTTCCCTTGGAAACAATATGTGACCTCACTTCTGGTGACTAGCTTCTGACTGGAAAAGAAATGGAGCCAGGGAGAAGGTCTCCCACGCGTGCAAGGAGGTGAGCGGAGAAAGGAAGAGAAGGAAAGCACTCAGTGGGATGGGAAGGAAGGAGAGACGTGTCCATCACCTGGCTGGAGGCTGGGCGGCGGGTGCTTGGCAAGGACCCCCCGGGAAGTGCAGGCTGTGCCGAAGGAGGGCTGGGTCTGCAGAGCAGCGTCTTGCTCCCCGCTGCCTCACCGCGCGCCTGCCCTTGACTTCCCGCGGTGTCTTTGGCAGCTCTACCAGCTTGCTCTTCACCTCCTGCCAAGGGACATGTGTTGAAAGCAGCAGCTGGGTTTCATGGTGTTAAAAGCAGGGGGAGGAGGAAGTAATCAGTCAAGCTTCTTCATTCTTGGCCATGTCAAGGCACGCATGTGTGTGGCTCGTGAGCCTCCCAGGAAAGGCCGATAGCACGGGCAACATGAAGCCCCAGGTTGCCCCAGGTTGCTCAAGATTCTAAACAGCAGCCCCTGTGGTGCAAAGCAGCCTCAGTGGTCAGGGACTTGGGGACAGTAAGGTGATCCATGCATCTGATCTCTAACTTCTTCCAGGCTCTGTCAGTCCGTTCATCCATCCATCCATCCATCCATGCATCCCTCCCTCCCTCCCTCTCTCCCTCCCTCCATCTGCTGATCCATCCTCTTTACCTGTTTCAGCTGGCAGGTGGCTTTGCAAGATGTCTTGGAGCCTGGTGACACTGAGTCTCACCTCTGCGCAGCTCAGGGCACATAAATCAGCGCAGCATCACAACACAGACGTAGTTATGCTGCTCTAGCTTGCTCCCACATAGGCAGAGGTATAGACTGGCAACCTGGACCATCTTTGGATCAGTAAGCAAGGCTGTCCTAAGGGCTGACACCAGCAGGATGGCGTCACTGAAATGTTCTCCTGAAAGTGTTGCTCTGGCGAAGACAGTGAAGAGGTCTGGCCTGGGCTGTGCTGTATCTACTGCTGTGCACAGCAGGGCCCGCTGCAGGCTGCTCGGCAAGGTACGGTGGTGGCTAAGAGCAGTTTGTGCAAAGGATGTGGGTGAATCCCATTTCCCTCTCACTTGTTTCAGCCCAAAAGAGCACCAGTGCATGGGAGGTGAAGCCTCCTGCGGCTCCTCATGTGGGTGGCATGGATGCCCACAGCCGAGCCCACGCTTGCAGGGCAGAGCTTCAGACTGACCCCCAGCTGCTGCGTTGGCCCCTGCTGCCCTGTGGTCGCGCTCCGTTTACTGGCTGTGCTGTAAGTAACAACATATCGTGCTCTCGTGACAACAGAGTAAACACTTAGGGGGGAGCTGGGCTGGTGACTCAGTGTCATTTGAATGCGAGCGCTGCAGTTACCCGCAGGACTACGTAGCAACACGGTTGCACAAAACCCAGAAGCATGAGATTGCCAAACTGCGCTGGTGCTGGGGTTCTGCGTGCACAGCCTCCACCGGTGGCTGGAAAGAAAAGGAGCCTGAGGGAGTTTGACTCTGGGAACATGCAATTAAGAGAGAAACATATTGCAAAAGTGTATTAGATAATCGGAGCCTTCCTTCCCCTTTTACTCACCTACAAATAACTCTGTTGAGAAAGTAACTGTTATCTGCTCGGGTGTTTGCTCCAGCCAGCTGTGGCTTTATTGTTTTGTTTGTCAGGGAACTGAGGACTTTGCAGGTTTCAGGCCCTGCACAGCCCCTGCCAGCCCCACAGAAAACGTCCCTGTGCTCTGCAGGTGCCTTGGAGCACCCAGCCCTGCTGCTCCTACCACACCGAAACCCATTTCTCAGCTGTGCTTTTTAAAGATCTGCTTTCTCTGAGCTCGTCTTACCTCTGCCTTGAAAAACTCAACCAATGATTTAAATCCACGTAAGATACAAGGCTGATTTGGCACGATGCTTATCTGCATGAGGAACGCCACACAAGCAGCCCCATTGAGTGCCAGGACACGGCTCCTCTGGCTGTCAGTGTCTGGAGATTGGTGTTTGCAGAGTCAATGCACCATCGGTCAAAGATTACTGCTAGGGCTTGCACCCCACCATGCCCCCCAACACTTTTTATTTTTTCCCTTGGCAGACTGTGCCTGAAACAGAAGACAGATAAAATGTGAGGCTGCCAGCCAGCAGCAGTATAACTTGCCCCATCTGCGCCAGATTCAAGTGATGGTGCTGAGCTCTGTGCATGGTTTTTTTTCAGGGCTGTGACTCTGTCAGGTGCTTGTGGCAATTGCCACTGCGCAGTGGCCCATGAGAGCTGGAGCGGTGGGAGACCGGGGCTTTGGAAGTCGAGTTGAGATGTGCCCCGGAAAGGGATGCTGGTCTCCGTTTGGATCTCCATCCCCTCCTCCAAAAGGGCAATTCCTTACTCTGAAGCATCACTTGGTACCTGCTCAGTGCAGGCCCCATTAGCAGGAGCCATGTTCTCTCCCCACACTCCCTCCAGCACGCAGGCAGTGAGAAGCATGCTGAGTGTGGCACTCCTGGGTTGCCAGACCTGCTGGTGTGGTGTCGCAGGGTGTGCCAGCACCATGGGATGCAGCAGTCCTAAAGGGCCTTTGGGGTGGGTACGTAAGTGCCATTAAACATCAGCTCAGCTTCTGTGTCACAGGCTGCTCCTCAAGCTGACCTCAGCCCACGCGGGAGCCCGTGGCACCTCCATAGCCCGAGCTTGCCCCAGGGCCACTAGTTGCTCTGCCTGGCACACACTGCTCGCCATGGGCGGCCGGTACCACCGCCTCTCTGCAGTCACCTTCGAAGGCAATTCTGTCCTCCGGCTCCTGCAGATGTGCTCAGCCTCCTTCTCCAGCTCTCCAAGGGAAAATGGGCTCCAGCACCTGCACTGACGCTTGCTGGGGCGGAGCACAGGAGCTGCATGAGAAGAAAAATGGGTGTTGCCACCACAGAGCAATGGAAATGTACTGGCAAGGCTGGGGCAGGGCGGGAGGGAGTGGTGCAGCCCAGGGCTCTTTCAGCACAAAGACCGTTTCTCCTGCAAACAACTCCAGTCTCGCCCCGGGAATGAGCTCCCGTCTTGCCTGCAGCAGCAGCACGGCAGGCTGAGCCCCGGGCACGGGGCTGAGCTCCGACATGGGGCTGGATCGCTGGGCAAGCTGCCGGAACCCATTGCACCACGACTGGTAGAAGCACAATGTGAAACCAGTACCCTGCACTTTGGACATGTAAAATTAGTTCCCAGCACTTCGGGCATATGAAACGAGTATCCTGCTCTTCCTGGGCTACCTGTGTGGGAACAGAGGATCTGGGTGATTTGGAGCTCTGGGTAGGATGCTGGGGTACGTGGAATCGGGTGCCACGAACTCCCCAGCTGGTCTCCTGTCATTGCACAGCCTGGCTGGAGCTGCCAGTGTGTTGCAACTGGCTCAGGATCTCCTCCAAGTGCCAGAGTCCAGCACAAGGTGAATTCTTTTCCTGGCAGGCCTCCCCGGCTGCTGGAAATAAAACATACGCACCTCAGCGGGCTAAAATCCACACGGGGAATATGTCTCCATGAAACAAACAGCTTCTCTCCCTCTCTCTGTTTCCCCTATTATTGATTAATGCCTCTTAATGACTCCAGCTAAAAAAACCTTGTAGTTGCCGCCTGTCACAGAAGATCAATGGAGCAGCATTAGCGAGAGATACAGAGGCAAACTGTCCCAGGCGAGTTCTGTGCAAAAGCCATCTCTGGGAGCAGCGCTGCCGCCTGCTCAATCAATAGTTCATCATGACCTCTCCCTCTTGCTTGCTTTTTTTCCCCTTGAGCTAGCTGGGCAGCGAAACCTGCTCCAGGCTTTCACAAGGACTAGATTATAAGCATCCCGATTGATCTGATATGTAAAGAATAAAGGGACCTCTTAAGCCAGCTGTCTGCATCGCAAAAACTCAAGTGGCTGCGCAGACAGGGTCAGACCCTCATTAATCCCGGGATGCTCGGGACCCCGCTCACGCGGCGCGTGAAACCTGTACCGCGGCACTGGAGGGAGTCAATTAGTCATGACAAATCCAATCCAACTTGTCCCTGGAGCTTTCCCATTCAGCTGCCTGTGCTGCTGGGGCCTTTTCATGAGTCCACCACCATCGGAGCCATCATGCCCTGTCCCTCTCGGCTCCGTTTTTGAGATATCTCCTTGTTTCTCCTATTTCCCTTCCTTCAGAAATCGTGGTGCTCGGTGTGTGGGGAGGAGGGGGAAGCCCTTTGCTGCTTCCTGCATGCCCACCACCAAACCGTGCTGTAAGAAGCAGGTGAGTGCCCCAGGTGAAGCCTGGCCATGTGTGGGGGGTCCTGGGCAGAGGTGAGGGGGGGTCTCCTTTGCTCAGGCAGCTGCTGCCTTCTTGAAAACCCTTGCCCTTTTGCACATCAAGCCTCCAAACTGGAGCCTCTCTTCTGCAGCCACCTGAGACTAATAAGCAGGGAGCACCTGGAAGATGAAGGCCGACTTGAAAGCTCAAGGGCTGTGTGTGTTTTCTCCTGGCACAGCACCACTTCACGACACTGCGATGTTTCATGGCTCAGGCAGGCAAGTCCAGGCTGCAGCTCCAGATAAAATTTGCTTCCTGCTCCATATTGGTGCTGCTGTGTTGCACTGATGCTGTGGGTTACTGTGATTCTGAAATTGGCTGGGAGACCATGATCCCTTGTTAACACATCAGCACGCTGGGCTCGACCCAAGGACGCTGCAGGGGTGTCTGTGAGCATCTTAACAGCACTTGTGGGGCGAAGGACTGCCAGCCTTTGCCTGGCCTATGCTGTACCCTACTGTCACGGGCTTTTGTTTGCCAGGGAGAAGAGTGCTGAACAGCCGGCTTTGAGCCAGCGTGAACTTGGACACCAGCCCTCTCTGAGCACGCTGGGCTGTGCGTGTCAGCGTACCACGGCCGGGGCTGCTCATCCTGCCTGCACACCTCCGTCTCCTCCGTGGCCAGCTGAGCCCCGTGCCTGCTTCCAAGGAATGGCCCCCCAGCCAAGCCTGACTTGGGGAGCCAAATGACCAGGGATAAAGCTGTGTCTTGGCTCTCACAGCAACAGAGTGCTTGCTCAGGGTGGGGAGCTGGGGCTGGGGGCTGGCAGGGGTGGTCTGCAGGGTCTGGTGAGGGAGGAATCCCAGAGATTGTGTCTTCTAGCACAAGCCATGACAATGAATAACTCCATAACTGGCTAAGCCTGTGCAGGGATCTGCTTGCTCAGCCTCTTTGTCCATGATCTTTTGCATACTCCTTTTCCTCCTTGACTGGGAAGAGTCCACGGTTGGCGCATGACAGAAATCCTAATGAGAGTGGCTCCCCTTCCAGAGCCGCAGGGCTGGCAGAGCCCCATGCTCCAGCCACAGCCACCACCCTTTGTCTTTAACCCCAGCGCTGCCTGCAGCGGAGCCCTTGGGCTCCCCTCTCCTGCCCCACTGTTTAATTCTGGAGCTCTTGGCAAGGGGCAGGGATGTCCCTGGGGTGTCCACAGCCCAGGGTGCTGGTGGTGAATGAAGGGTGAGACCCCCAAACCATTCCCAGCAAGCCAGGAGCTCTGTGGGGGCTGCACACCTGGCCCAAAGCATGCAAGGAGCCCCAGCACCTCCAGCTTTTGATCCTCCCCCAAATTCTAGAGTGCTTAATTACAAGTAGCAGCGATTTGGAGAGGAAGCGGAGGGGGCGAGCATAGGAGAGATTGGAGGGAGATTGTGCTGGGGGTGGCAGGGCTGTTAAGCCAGAAACACAGGAGCTGATTAGCATTTCTAATTATAACCGCTGCGCTCAGCCCCATCAGGGCCCGTCAGGCAGAGGCAGCTGACAGCGTTGTGTGGAGCCAGCTGTGGATGCCACGCAGGAAGCGCGGGCGATCAGCCTCAGATCCTTAAAGGATGCACAGAAAAGAGCATTAGAGCCTGGATCCATCATCTCCTGAGCTGCGGCAGTGCCTGGGAACGCTGGGTGCCATCACAGCGCCTGGGGCAGAAATCTCTCTGGTTTGGCCACGGGCTGATCTGGATGGCACCACTTGGAGAGGGGAGAGCATGGGCAGGGGGTGAGCATGTGCCCCTTCTTTCAGTTCTGGGTGCTGCACCCCACTGCCAAGCAGCACCTCTGGGCACTGTGGGCAATGGTATTGGGCTGCACTGTCCCTTGCTGTCACCCACTGCTGACATCCCACCCCGAGGAAGGCGGGTGGCAGAGGGTGCTGTGGAGTGGAGGGGACGACTGGGTGGAGGTCCTTGGCTCACAAGCCAGGGCTGCTCTGTACCTTGCTGTTAGCACTAGCTGGCAAGGTAGTTTATTCAGTATAGTATAAAATTATCATGTAATAAGGTAAATAATATGGGCCAGCGAATGACCGTTCCAGGCTGCGGGTGCCCTGAGAGCTCCGGTGTCCCGAGGGCACAGTGCTCTTGGGGACGTGCCCACAGAGGCACTGCATGGCTGGGAAGCGATCAGAGGCAAGCGTGCCGCACGCTGCGGGTTTAGCGGGGATTAGCCGGGCTTTCGTGGGCTGAGCGACCTGGGAGAAACTGAAGCGACTTAATCAAGGGAGTGAGTGAGAGATGCCCAGGGAGGAGATCAGTATCGACGGCTTTCAGCGTTTTCTGGATGCTGACAGCTCCTGAGGGACCACTTTCTCCTCCTCCATGCCACATGGAGCAGCTCCAGATGCCTGCCTGCTGCCAGGAGCCTGGCCTGGCAGTGCCCGGGGGATTTTTGGGGAAGGGAGAGACCCCTTGCACAGGGGCAGCCCAGGCTGTGGGAGCGGGGTGGCAAAATGGGCATCTCTGGTGCCAGATCCTCCACGTGCCTGGGATATAAACGGGAGACAGGCACCACGGGGAGAGATCCCGCTGCCCTTGCGCATTGAATATAAGATATAATCACACCTGCAGAATTTTTATTACTCTTTTGATTGGATTAATTAATCATTCAGTGATAACTGCTCATTAGGCATTCCAACGATCAATACTAATCACTTAATTACTTGGCATATTACAGCTCGTGAAGGTCTGCTTATTCCTAATTAGATTCTCTGGACAATCCACCCCTGAACATTGCAGAGCCCCGCAGCAGAGATCCGTGGCTTTTCAAGCCCCTCTCAGCTTTGGTCCAGACGTGTCATTTCTCATCTCCGACGAGGGTTTCACTCTGCCTGCGCTCACCATGCTCGGCCCCCGAAACCAGGGCTCAAGGCACAGGGAGCTGTGGCAGGAGGGTGAGCCCACAGGTGCCACTGTGTGGGCAGTGTGGGATGCTGCTGAATGCAGGCAGTGGGAGCAACATCGTGCCACGGGCACAGAGGGGACCTCACTGCAGGCAGCTGCCCTGGCAGGACAAATACCAAAAGGCATCTGGAGCACGTCTGCTACGGAGACAGGCTGAGAGAATTGGGGATGTTCAGTCTGGAGAAGACAAGGCTCCAGAGAGACCTTCTAGCAGCCTTCCAGTACCTAGAGGGGCTAAAAGAAAGCTGGAGAGGGACTTCTGACAAAGGCGTGTAGTGATAGGACAAGGGGCAATGGCTTTAAACTGAAAGTGGGGAGCTTTAGGTTAGATCTAAGGAAGAAATTTTTTACAATGAGTGTGGTGAGGCACTGGAACAGGTTGCCCAGAGAAGTCGTGGCTGCTCCATCCCTGGAAGTGTTCAAGGCCAGGGTGGATGAGGCTTTGAGCAACCTGGTCTGGTGGAAGGTGTCCCTGCCCATGGCAGGGGGGTTGGAACTAGATGATCTTTAAGGTCCCTTCCAACCCAAACCATTCTATGATTCTGTGATTCTATGATCTCTATGCTTAAGCCTGTTGAGTGTCAGCAGGCAGGAGTCGGGGTGGAGGTGAGGGGCCCGGGGTGGGCAGGGCAGGAAAGCTGCCTGCTGCTGCTGTCTCCGGAGATGGCACCGAGGGTGGTGGGAGACAAATCCTGCTAAGCAAGGCTCAGGCAAGTGTGAAAATAACCATCTTCAGGCCGGGAGGGAAATAAGGATTTTATTGGTGCTTGAGTAGAAGAGCTATTTCCTTGTAGCTGAGAAGGAAAGGAGCATGTCACAGCACCCACACCTTCCTCATCCTCACAGCTGGCTCAGCTATCAGGCACCCAGCAATGCATCTTCCTGTACCCACTCTTTTCCAAATTACCAACCGTAAAAAAAAAAAAAAAAAAATCACAAAGGCTCTCTCTTTTATTGAGCTAATTAAAACTAAAAATAAGCTGTGCAAGCTCCAGAGAACCATTCCAGCTTCAGCAGGATGTGAAAACCTGCCCAAAGGAGAGCTGCAGGCGGACGGGGTGATGTGAACTCGGCTCAATTACCGAAGCAACGCCACGGGCAACGTCTGCTCGTCCGGAGGTCGCGGCACCGCGCTGGCTTTGCACGGCGCGACAGCAGTGGGGGGTCTCCATGCTGTTAAAAGAAGGCAGCAAATGAGCCACAGGATTTGGGGTGTTCTGGTTCCGTTTTGTTACAATGCTCATTATTTATCACTGCTGACCAGATTAGGCCAGCACAGGCTTTTGCTAGTTAATCCTGGGGCACATATACGTTTAATATATATGTACATACCTATATATAGGGCAGCCCCCCTGGATGAGGGGCTGGCCCTGGCCTGTCTGCCCAGTGCCTGGCACAAAGCAGCCCCTGTCTTGCTTTGAGCTTTCCCTGCTCAGTCGCAATGCCAACAGGGAGAGAACCGCCGCTGCTGCTGCTCGGCTTTAAGATGGAGAAGGGAGACAGCGAGGAGGCGAACGAGCAGGGGCGGCTCTCGGCCCTGGGGGGGGATGCTCGCAGGTTACCCGCGGCAGTCCGGGAGGGCTCTTCCAGGCTGCCACCCGAAATAGCTTGAAATAAAACCCGAGCTGCTGCGCGTGCTGAGGGCCAGCGGCATCAGCATCTCCATGGACCCCCCTCTGCCAGGGTCACCGACCGGCCCCGGGGCGTGGGGGACCCTGCGTGGGACCCCCGGGCGGTGGGATGACCCGGCGTGGGTGAGACCCCATTGGGACCCCGGGGCCGGTGGGCTCCCAGCCGATGGCTCGGGGCTGAGCCGTGCCGTGCCGTGCCGAGCCCAGCCGTGCCGTGCCGGGCGGCAGCCCCCCGCCTCCCCGAGCTGCGGCGGAGCTGCGTGCGCCGCCCCGCGCCGAGCCGGGCGGAGCCGCGCCGGGCCGGGCCGGGCCGGGCGTGCTGCGGCGGTGCGAGCGGGCGGCTCGGCTCGGCCCCCCGCCCCTGTCACCCTCCGGCCCCTCTCCGCGCCCCCCCCCCCACCCCCCGGCCGCCGGCGGCGAGGCGGGGGCCGCGGCCGCCCCGACCATGCCCCCCGGAGCCTGAGGCCCGCGGCCGCGGGGCGCCCGCAGCATGCGGAGGATCCGGCGGCTGGTGCATCTGGTGCTGTTCTGCCCCCTCTCCAAGGGCCTGCAGGTACCGGGGGGACGGGGAGATGCCCCGGGCCGGGGGGGGATGGTCTGGGTCGGCAGGGGCTCGGTGATGCCCGTCTCCGCATCCCGGCACCGGCCGTGCACAAAGGGACGCGATGCCGCGATTTCCTCGCCGGCCGGTGCAAGGGGCTGAGGGGCCGGGGACCGGCACCGGGGGGACTTGGACCGGCACCGGGGGGACCTGGACCGGCACCGGGAGCCGCAGGCGTTGCATAAGCCGCGCCGCGCTCCGCGGTGCGGTGCTGGGAGAGCCGCACCGGCCGTGAAGCACCGGGACAGCCCATCCGTCAGCCCGCCCCGGTGGATGAAGCAGCCGATGCAGCAGTGCAGAGCAGGGATGGCTCCTTCCTTCTCTTTCTTTCTTTTCTTTTTTTTTTTTTTTTTTTGTCCCATCTTCCCATCCCTGAGGCTGCCGCGGGGGCTGGGAACCCATCTCGGTGCTCCGGGGACCCGGCGGTGATGGGGCTGGGGTTGGTGGCCCGGGGTGTTTTCTCTGCAGCCATGGGGGTGAGAAACCCTGACTCTGGCAAAAGTCTTGGACCACGGCAGTTATCCCTGCTGGAGGGGAGAAGGGGGGACATGGGAGGGGGTGTCTGGTGGGTAGAGGATGCTGGCAGGAGGTGAGTGTGGAGCTGGGCCCACCTGGTGCGGGAAGGGCTGCACAGCCAAGGGGGGACGTTTAAAGGGGTGGCTCTGTGGGTCCCCAGGACAGCCGAGAGCCAAACGGGTACTGCGGCTCTGCTTACAAGGGAGATGGGCCTTTGGCTGCTGAGCCACCCTCACAGGCTGTCTTCCTCCAAGACAAAAGGCCTGAGGAGTGGTTGTGTGGGGCCAGGTCAGTGGGCAGGGGCTGGGGACTGGGTCTGGCAGGGAGGAAGAAGCTGGGTGCAGAGTGAGGGTGGGTGGGAGCTGGGGGTAGCCCTTGCACCAGGGTCACCTGTGCAGATACCCCATGGGAGGAGGGGGGGGATGGCCACACCAAGACACCCCTGGGAGCACACCAGCATGGTCCCACTGCCGGGGGGCTGTGAAACAACCCCCGTGTAACCAAGACACTGCAGGGGAACCACAGGGATGAAGCAGGATTTTGTGATGCTGCATCCATTTTGCCTTTGGAGTCAGCTCTGGCTCAAAGTCACTTCCAGATTTGCCCTAAAACTAAACACAGCAACTCACACAAGCAAAGGGTAACACCTTTTTGGTGCAGGCTGCCAGCCGAGGCGGTGGGCAGGGAAAGCAGCGGGCAGGGAAGCCCCCGCGCCGTGAGACTGAGTCCTGGAGGAAACCTCACCACCAGCTATGAATCCAAAATACTACCAAAGCCCAGTGGAACCTCTCGTTGCAATGCATCCCCCACCTCCACGTTTCTTCCAACATTTAGGGGATGATGAAGCCCGTGCGCTCTGTGCCATGCTCAGGTCGGAGTCCTGACCCCCTTCCGCCCTGGGAACAGGATGGATTCTAGGTCTGAATAAGCAGAAAGGGACGTTTTGGCCATTCCAGGGCTTTGTCGCCCCAAGACGTGTCTCTAGTGGGAAGCCCGTGGAAGGGGCTCCTTGGCCCAGGGCAGGGGGCCTGATGGGTCATGGACCCACCACTGGGCAGTTTTCGGGGGGCTGCTGTGCTGGGGAGGATCTCATGGGTCACAGTGGTGTGCGTCTGGCTGCAGGGCCTTGAGCTGGTTTTCAGCTCGCAGGAGCAGCCCCCCGTCCTCTGTCTTTGCCAAGTCCTCGCCATGGTCGGGTTCTCTTTCACAGGCGTTAATTAGCGGTGCCATTGCTCGACAGGCAAACTGGGCATCGTGGCCCGCTTCACACTTCGGCATTTCCAATTAATATGCAAGATGTCGCGATCTCGAGGCAGACCTGCCTGCTTTCACCCTCGCCTGCCGCTTCCTGTGAAGCCTCTTCATCGGGGCTGGGGTGAGCCGAGCCGCTGGCTGCAGCCGCTGTGGCAGGAGGTTCCACCACCTCCAGTTACTGCCCCGGGGCACAGGGCAGAACCCTTACAGCGATCCAGGGAGGAGACATTTTGGAGGTGGGAGCAGTTTTGGGCTACAAGACCTAAAGGAGGATCCCTGGCAGGTGGTAATGGTGCCACATCCGCTCAGATCCAGCCCTATCCCAGCAGCAGGTCGTGTCTCACCAGCAGTGCAAGGAGAGAGGAGGGTTTGGAGGTGGCTACTGGCCAAGGGCTCTCTTGGTCTGGCGTGAAGCAGGAATTATCTACAGAAACCGGAGGGAATGGGGTGTTTGACGCAAGGATTAATTCCCTGCCCTTAGGAATCGCTGGGGATCTGCACCATGTTATACAGGTCAGGTAAACAACCTATATTGTGGAGAGGCCAGATGGCAGCAGTGCTGCTGTACAGGGGCAGAGGGGAAGAAATGAAGCCAGGGAAAGAAAATCACGCTGTGAGCCTCCGAGACGCTTGCATGGAGTATTATCCTTGTGTTTCCAGGTTCGTTACTCGCCCGCTCCCACGCAGGAGCTGGCGGCAGCAGCCTCCTGTGCCCGTGGGCTTTGCAAGGGGGGAACTGCTGAGAAGGGTCTCCCCAGGCAGGAGCAGAGCCTCTCACAGCCCCAGTGGTGAACCTTGGGGTTTGGAGGGCAGCGGGCTCTGCCCTGGCACTGGCAGGAGAGCTGGCATACATGGCCGCAGCTCCTGGGCACGAGGATGCCTGGCAGCCAGCTCCTCACAGCCCAGCGCTGTAATCTCCCTGCTTTTAGGGAATTTTAAGTGACCTACTTGCAGCAGGAGTTGCATAATAGACTGGTGAATATATATAAAATAGGCTGAAGGTTTCACCAATGCTCAGGTCAGTTTGTGTAGAAGTCGTCCTTGTCCAGAACCCCGACCTTCACCAGCGTTTTCTTTTCCTTCCAGAATCGCCTCCCTGGCATCAAGGTGAAGTACCTGCTGGTGGTGTGGCTGGGCATCTTCGTGGGCAGCTGGGTGGCATACATGCATTACTCGTCCTACTCCGAGCTCTGCCGTGGCCACGTCTGCCGGATGATAATTGTGAGTGGCGGCCAGCAGCCCCCGTGGCTGTGCTGGTCCCAGTTCGGGGCGCCGGGGTGAACGAGGCTGTGGGACCCCCATTTCCAGCCCCCCCAGCCCTGTGCAGTGCTTTGCAGCCAGGCAGGCAGCGCTGGGGCAGCATCCTGCACAAGAGCTGGGCCGAGGAGCCCTCCTGGCAGCTGCTTCCCTGGCACCATCCCCAGCATCACACGGCGCTCGGAGCGGGAGAGGTGACCTTATCCTGCCAGGGCGACGGCGGAACAATTTAATGAGAAGTCGGAGGGAATCAGGCCAGGGCAGACGTGGACAGGTTAATGTCTGCGGAGATGAAGTTGCAACGTCAGGGCAGTGAGCAAGGTCTGCGGGCAGGGAGAGCATCACGCCAGCCCTGCAGAGCTCCACAGAGGCAGAGGAAAAAGGGGAACAGCCAGTCCGTGGGGAGCTCTCTGTAACTGCTGGCATGCCCTAAAGAAAGCACCAGCCTGCACGAAAAGCAGACCCCTCACAGGAGCTCGGCTCAGTGTGTTTTACCCCTGCCTGGGGTTTGCAGTGGGGCTCAGCCTGGTCCCCACAGCATCCCCGGCACCAGCGGCCAAGTGGGGCCCCCCCGGGATGCTGTGTGTGCCCCATGGCAGGAGAGCAGGTCGCCCACCCAGCCTGGGTGAGGAGTGGGACACCAGGCTCTGTCTGAGAACGCCTCGTTCATCAGTCCTTCAGCAGAGAAGGGAGGCAGGAATTGCCATAACAACAGCAACAATCGTTTAATTTGATTTTCTGCATGAGTCTGACCATGGGGTCTCGGGCACTAATTCCTGCTCTGAGCTCGGGGTTTAGGATGATGTGTCTGGCCGTGTCCCCTGTCAGCAGGTCCAAGGGTTAATTCCCATCCACATCAAGGAAAAAAAACGAGGGAAAAGATGCAGTGAATTTCTGCAGCTCTCTTTTCCAGCCCTGAGGCTGTTGTGTCCTCACTGTGAAGCTGCAGAGCTGCAGCCTCTCCTGCCCAGGAGATGCCTCCAGCTCCTGACCCAGCCGCCTTGCTTGCGGATCAGAGCCACCGTCTGTCCCTGTCCCTGCCACCACCTGGACTGTAGCCAGTCCATTTCACAGCAGGGGCTGCTGCTCTGTGGAGCAGCCTGAGCCCATGCAGCCTCATCCTCACCATCCCCACACGGCCTCCTCCTCCAGCCTTGGAAGCTCGCCTAACCCCCTGGGATTGCAGCAGGAGCACCCAGGAGCAAATCACCTGCAGTCCCTCCAGCGGCACGGGGGTCCCTCCAGCGGTACGGGGGTCCCTGCTAGCCCAGCCCCACCTTGCCCAAGGCACCGAGCCATCCAAAGGGCCCAGCCTGCAGCTGGGAGCTCTGCTCACAGCTGCTGCCTGTTCGGCCAGGGCTCAGCCCCAGCTGTGCCTACGCCCCCCTCTCCCCATGTCTGCCCTGTTAAAGTCCTTGCTGTGGGGCCAGTTGAAATCTTTGAGTCTTAGAGCAGGCAAGGTTTTGGGCTGAGATTTCTTTGGAAGGCAGAGAGGGGGGAGTTTTGGGGGTGCTGGAAGGGGCTAGGCTCTGAGCAACCAGCACAACATCTCCCTGACGAAAGTCTGAGCAGAAGGTGCTCCCCTCCCTCCCAGAAACCCTAAACTGGCTGAAATGGCTGCCAAGATGCAGACATTGCCCAAAGCCACTTGCACACTGTGCCAGCACAGCCAGGGTCCCCTGTGGCAGGTGGCACATCGTGGGCTGCCAAACCCAAGGCCATAGTGATATCGGGGTGGTGACCCCGCACAGCCCCTCTGTGCTCGAGAACCTCAGGGTCTCAGGAAGGAAAGAAATTGTCAGCAATTGGAGATGCTGGTCTTAGCTCTGAGCAGCTGCGTGGCTTTGCAATCAGATGTGCCTCTTCGAGGGGGGTTCTTCTCTTGCGTAAGAGACTCACGTGAGCTCAGAGGCGGCGGGCTCACAGGGGACACGATGACATTGATGACGCTGTCGGTTACATACAGTAAATTGAAAAAACCAAACAGTTGGCCCCAGTGCTGCTGCAGGAATGGGGGGTGAGGAATTTGGGTGCAGCAGGTGATGGGCACAGGGCTGGCGGCAGCACTGGAGGGCAGGGGGGCTCGCACACCCCCAGCCCATGTGCTTGGAGTGACCCAGATCACAAGCTCTGGAACCGAGCCCGGATCTGTCGGACTTCTTCGGGCAAATGGGGACATGCCCCCACTGAGCTGCTGTCTCTGCCTTCCCCTCCCCAGTGCGACCAGTACAAGAAAGGAATCATTTCTGGCTCCACGTGCAAAGACCTGTGTGAGGAGCGCAGCCTCCTCTTCCAGCACTGCCTCTCCTCCTCTCCCACCCAGCAGGTAGGTCTCTCCCTCCGGGGAAACTGCTGCACGGGAGGGGATGGGTGCCAGGCATCAAACCGGGGAAACGTCCTCCTCCACCCACCGCATGGCTGCTCCTCACCCCATCCCTGGTACCCCCAACAGAACCAGAAACCAGTTCTCTGCACTTGCTATTGTTTTCCTCCTGTCTCCGCCGTGTCCCCTTCTCCTTCGCTGTAGGTTTACAGCGGGCTCTGGAGGGATACAGAGGTGATCATCAAATGCGGCATCGAAGAAGCCTTGAAGGCAGACAGCCACCCAGACTCCGTGCCCAGGAGGGACGTGGTCCTCTTTGACAAACCGACACGAGGGACATCGATGGATGAGTTCAAAGAAATGCTTCTGAACTTCCTAAAGGTCAGTACAGAGATCCCACCCGCAAGTGGGATCTTGCAGGTCTGGAATGCTGCTTGTGATTCAGAAAGACTGAATGCATCTTTCCTTCCCCTTAAATGTGAGCTTCTTTGGCCCACGCTCCCCCGTCAGCTGCTGGCTCCTTACCCTACACTGCAGAGCAAGTACTGGATTAGCCAAGGAAAAACTCCATCCTCACACAGGAATTCTTATTTGCAAGATTTTAATAGCAGCAACCCTGGAGGCTGCTGTACCGCGGCTGCGGGTGGCATCTGTGCTGGGCAGAGCTTATTCACAGACCTACGGGCAGCCCTGGCACCGCTGCAGCAGTTACCCCTGCACTGGGCTCCTGCCGCAGCAGTGGGACAGCAGCGCTGCCCAGCCCTTGCTCCCAAAACCTTGCTCCCACATGGGTCTCGAGCAGCCCTGAGGCTGGTAACATTCTGCTGGAGCTGAATCCGTCCAAGCGTTCGCTACGGCACCGAATTTGCTGGAGCACGGTGGCTGTTCCCTCCTCTCCCAAGCTCGGTTCTTTGCTTCCCCAGTTCAGATTTGTGATGTTAAGCCCGAACGCCGAGAGCTGCGAGGGTCTGAAGCTGCTTCTTGTTCTGTTCACAGTCCAACCTGGGAGATCAGCCTTCTCTTGCAGCCTTGGTGAGCCGGATCATCGCCATGGCAGATGTGAACCGGGATGGGAAAGTGTCTTTAGCAGAGGCCAAATCCATCTGGGCACTACTTCAGCTCAATGAGTTTCTTCTCATGCTCTCCTTGCACGAGAAAGAGCACACGTCCAAGCTGCTGGGGCACTGCGGGGACCTCTACGTCACTGAGAAGATCCCCCACACCTCCCTCTACGGAGTGGACGTCCCCCCCTTCCTCCAGTCGCTGCTGCCTTCAGTCGTCCACCAGTTTGTCCACCAGTGGTTTGCACCAGCGTGGCCTCGGCGGGCGAAGATCGCCATCGGCCTTCTGGAGTTCGTGGAGGAGATATTCCATGGGACCTACGGGAACTTCTACATCTGCGAGACTGGCTTTAGGAACGTGGGCTACAATGACAAATACGACTTCAAAATGGTCAACCTGAGGAAGGTGGCAACGGAGATGACAATCCGAGGTTTCCTCAAGGGCCGTCACTGTGAGCAGAACGTGGACTGCACCTACGGGAAGGACTGTACGGCGACGTGCGACAAACTCATGAAGCAGTGCAAAAGCGACGTGGTGCAGCCCAACCTGGCGAAGGTCTGCGGGCTGCTGCAGGACTACCTGCTGTACGGAGCACCACCGGAGCTGAAAGAAGAGCTGCAGAAACAGCTCCGAACTTGCATGACCCTCAGTGGCCTGGCCAGCCAGATGGAAGTGCACCACTCCCTCGTGCTGAACAACCTCAAGACCTTGCTCTGGAAGAAGATTTCAAACACCAAATATTCCTAACGGGGGAAGCACGGCCCTGGAGTTTAGAATCTGCAATCTTGGAGTAAAGTCCAAGGGTTGAAAGCCTGTTTCTCCATTCCTCTCCCCCACAGGAAAAATACACCCTGCCCAGGGAGTTCAGCATAGCTGCAGCCCCTTCTCCCTCATGGAAAACCAAGCATCATGACTTCCACTGCCCAGCAGGATCATCGATACGGCCGGCAAGAGCGTGCTGCGGAGCTGGGGCACCGGGAGCCGGGATACCAGGAGCTGGGCTGAACAGGCTCGGGGGAAGACGATGCCATGGAGAGAGATAAGGAAGTGGAGCCCAGCTGGACGCATCTAACTGTTTCTTGATTAACAGGAAAGCAGTGGAGAGAGATGAGAATGAATCATTCATGCTGTACTTGTCACATCTTCTTTTGATGACCGTCTCTGATGTAAATAAATAGCTTTTACGTGAATCACACCGGTACATCAATGGTGAAACGGCAGCCTTTTAAGTACCTGCTTGCTTGTGATCTAAAAGAGGAGAAAAAGGTAGATTTCCCCCCTCAAAAGTCTCTCCTTAAGTGTCTGAGTCATCTGCCGTCAGGCCCAGCTGTAACTTAGGAAGCAGATAAGCTGTCTTTTCCACAGCAGAGAATCCTGGCAATTCTTTCATTCCTTTTTTAAGTGCCTGACCCCAGACAATGATGTGATGGTTGCGTGAGGCTCCCACCCGGCTGCTCCTGCCCACAGTCTGAAATTGGCAGCACAGGCCATTCCCTCTCCTGCCGGCTTTGGGAGCATCCGAGGCCAAGAACAGCTTAAAGGAAAAGGGCTACAACATGAACAACCCTGACCAGTTACCATACACGCTCTGAGTCTTACTTCCCACAGCACTTGGAGCAGGGATAAGCCAACCTCTCAGTTTAATTCTCCTAAAACTAAGCTGGGCTTGTACTGCAGAGGTTAAAGATTAATACCAGAATAATCCAGTGCTTCTTCCATTACTAAAATTAATTTCCAGGCAAGCTTTCAGCAGGTTTCAAGAAATTTGTTTGGCTGCACAAATACTACCAGGTCTCCAGCTACAGCCTGTTTCCTTTAAACGCTCAATTATAGCAATCTTTTAAAACTACCGGTAGAGAGGAAGAGTTTATGTAAACTACTCCGAGCTTGCTCTGTTCCCAGCACAATCGTATTCCTGCTGATGGACCGTATGCTCCTGCTCTTGCCAACAATTGCTTAGTGAAGTGGAGCGTGTAGCTGAAGTACAATCACAGAGAAAAAAATACATGACAGTGTATACAATCTGTGAAGGCAATCGGTGGTGCCATGGCTGCAAATTTATGAGCCCTTTGGAGGAAAGATGTCAGTGTTTCCTTCTATTAGTTCTATAGGATCATCATTACCTCTCACTATTATTTATGGAGGAAATGTTTCAGAGTCAGCAGTGCTCTAAATCTAGCACAGAGCCAGCACAGCTCACTCCCGCAGAGGAGCTGGCTTCACAACACAATTAATCTCTGGTAAGGTTGAGCATTTGTAAGGTTTCTGTGTTTGAAGTGTGACAAGTTCCTCAGCCCCTCCGAGTCACCCTTAATCCTGTACCAACACTGCAAAGATGGTGAAGGCCCCACCTCCCAGCCTGGCACTGGTGTGGGCAGGTTCGCCTGCACCAGAGCATCAGGTGGAGGGTGAAGGTGAGGACTGGAATTGGGTAATGAGGCTCCATGCAGCCACCCCAGCTCTTGTCCTGCATTCCCATGGCAACCAGCTCCACTGAGAAATTAATTTTCCTCTATTAGTAAAAGGAACTCGACAACCCTGCTGAATCCCCTCCTCAGATTTTCAGGAAAGTCATTTTTCACTCTCCCCTCTGTGTTTAACATCTACTAGTAAATTTTGTCCAGAAAGCTTCATTCCTGCTGCACTTTATTCCCGCTGCTCCCTTCCCCAGAAGCAGTATTAGATAAAGCAGCAGGTGATCATCCAGAAAAGCGGAGGAAAACCACCACACTCCTTCCTTATCCACATCATCTTAAAATATTCAGCATCTCTTTAAGCATTTATGATGAAAGATGAAGTTCAAGGAGAAAGACAGCCCCAGCACTTTAAAGAACTGGCCAAGACAGCTTTGTTCAAATAAAGACATTCTGACAAGAACTGTCACATTCCATGTTATTATCTGCACGCCCAGCTGCAGCAGTGGGCACTCCCAGGAATCACTTATGACTCACCCACCCCAAGAGCACCGAGTTTTGTTCTCCACTAATAAAAAGCAGAAGTGTTTTCAGACACGTGCTTACAGTTTATGAGCTACACTACAACATGGGAGAGAAATGACTAAAGGCAAAGCTATTTTATGTTTGTAATGCCTTCTCCAGGCTTCCCACATTAGCTAGAAAACGAGGAAGAGCCAGAACACTGAAAGACTGACAATCTGATCTCACCAGATGCTGCTGCTTCAGCATCATTAGTAGATTTGTGCTACAAGGGGATGCAGCAAGACTTCTGCCTTTCATTGTTTAAAGTAAAAAAGCTATCCCAGTTCTCATAGCCACAAATAAAAGTCTTAAATCCTGGAATGGTTAAAAAATAATAATATTTGGGGTGCTACGTGTACACAAACATAATAATTTCAGACTTAGTGTAGGTCACATCTTTATTTTTTTTGTTTAAGTCCTTCTTAACCATGTAGAGAAAACAGATTGAAACAGTGCTTTAGAACACGGCTGTGGAAACAGCGCGTAAGCCGAGATGACGGGGAGAAGGGCACGAGTACAACTCTTGTGGCTGTCCATCAGGAAGTACAGCAAAAGCAGAAAGGACACTTGGAGCAGAACAACTGCAATTGTTTTTAAACTGACATTCGGTGCACAGGTTGCAGCAAACATCCAGAACCACCAGCAGCATCGCGTGCACTTCCACTGGCTGTAGCCTGCTTGAACCCACGTCTGAGAAAAGATGAACCTTCAGGAGTCTTCAAACACAGACACTGCCAACCTTTTCTTTGGCTGTAGCCAGGTTTGCTAGAAATTCTAAAGCTCAAGGCATGACCTGCAAATACAAAAAGGCTTGGGATGTCAGACAACTTCAAATACAGTCAGCACAGGTTAGCAATGAATGTCAACACTAAGCAGCTAATTAAGCCGTACCGGCCCGACTCCTGCTCTTACTGTGCTGCAGTATCCGAGCTACGGCACTGCAGCTAGTCAGGACACAGAATTGCTTTTTCATTTCAGAGGCAACATTGTCAGCTAACTGATGAATCGCATCAGGTTTGTCTTGGGACTGTCCAAAGATTTCTCACATCCCAGAGGAAATAAAAAAGCTTCATAAAATTAAATCAAATTTTAGGGGAGTCATTAGCTGGGCTTGGTTATCATGACTCGCAGGGAAACTTCAGAAAACAATTTATTTCAGTCCAGAACCACAGGAACACCTGAACTCACACTGGCTGTACTCAGTGGAAGCTGAGTGCCTGCAAACTTGTGTGGATCAGGACCTAAAGCAGCAACAGAAGGCAGATGGCACTCATAAATTAGACCAATTTAGGAGAGGTTCTTTGCCACTACATCAGAAAGGTTCTGAAAAAAGAAAATACCTTCTGGCTAGGCACAGTGCGCTCTGGCAAGTCTGGGAAAGGGATAATTTAACAGCACGATAGCTGGAGCCTGCTCTTGGTTACTCTTTCACTCTTGGACTCCCTAAAAATCAAAGGTGAGTTTGCCAGCCTCAATGCAGAGGCAAGCTAGTCATGGTGCAAAGAAAAGCTGGGCCTGTTCCAGCATTCAAAGCCATGACACAAACCAGTTCTAAATGGTGCCAGGCTAAGTTAACGCGCAGGAAGATTTTTAATTTCTCTCAAAACCAGTTTAATACAAAATATTCATCTTTTCCACAGCTGAAAGCCAGGCACTTCTTTCAGTAAAGCAATATTCATAGCCTGGGATTGCTGCTCAGTCTTGGGAAGATGGTTAGCAGCAAATACCATCAGGAGAATTTTAATAGCTATCCTATGCCTCACACAGTAAAGTTCTAAAGAGGGACCCATTAGGCACTCACTACTCCTACGGGACCCTTGATGTGAGCAAAGTGTGATGAAAAAACTCAAATATGTATTTCAGGGTTCAAAAGTCAGGAAATTTAAATGGAAGAGTCACATCTTAAGGCATGCCTCTTTGCATAACCGTACCCCCAACAACCTTATTAGCATTCTTTTCCAAAGCCACTGCTGGTCGGCAGTGCCTTTTCCCACTTAAATGGCTCATTTTGCAGCCAGCAGCCACCCGCTTGGTTAACAGCACCTTTGGCCCTCGTAATGCCCATTTAATGAGGAAATTTTCCACCATGTAGCACTGCCAGATTTTGTCAAGCTATTAGTCACTGCAAAGCCTCTCAGTTTCACAATACCATCTACGTGTAGCCAGAGCTTCTCTGTAGCCACTTGTTTTAGCAGCACTGGCACAGCAGAGGCTCATGTGCACCCCATGACCCAAGAAAGGACAGTGACACCCCAGCTATTGTCACCTGTGCTCCCTGGCAGCTCGCTGCTGTGGGGGTCAGGTTCCTTTGCCACCACGCTAGCAGACAAAAACAGCAGAAACCAACTAAAAAGTGCTCAGTTACAGCTTTACTCTGTCTGCTGTGTTACCAGCTAGAACACGATGCACAGGGAAGCCAGAACTTGGCTTGAGAAACAGGGCAAAAGCATTCCACTGCTGCACTTACTGAAAGTTAGTTTAGAAGGACTTTAAAAAGACTTCAGGGTTTAGCTTGGTTAAATTTTTGCTTGGATTACTGAAATCAATCTTTTTATTTCTTTTTTTGTTATGCCTAAGACACAATTTCATTATCTCACAAACAGTTTTTCAGTAGCGTTTTGTGTCCGGCTGCAGTAGTACCAGAGCCTGTTTTGACAATCTCAGGCACTCTTAATGTGTGAGCTCTCAACAGAAGTGTCTTGTTCTGACTGACAGTTGCCATTAAAAGGATACACTCTGGGAACTGAAAAAGGCAGTTGGAGGACGTGAAATAAAAAGATTGCTTACAAAGTTACTGCACCACCAGAACAAAGGAACCTGAAAGAGCTCCACCTGAAGCAGAGGTTTGTCAGCAAAAAGATGAAAAAATACCGAATTTTAATTTTTTTCTGCAAGCACGTGCTAGTAGCATTTTTAAAATTTTTTGTATTTGTCCATGTCCCACAAGAAGTCAGAAGGACAAGATGTACCAACCCAAGGACTTCTACCCAGACACTGTTTTGTTAACACAGAGGTTTAAGATGCTTCCAAGAAATGTCACATTACCTACCTCCAACATCTGAAGCAAGTTCCAGAACTCTGTCCTCTTCTGAAAAGTAACTGTAAGAAGGAAAACATCTTCAGTTTGGGTCTTTTTGGAGAAAGTGTTGGGTTTGTTTTGTTCCCCGCCTCCCAAAAGTTAAGTACAACTATAAAGCTGCATTTCAGAAGATTGCTGAGTGCATCTTCTGGTCCAACCTACTCAGCACCCTTGGAACTCAAGATGTTGTTAGCTAAGTGTTTTATTAACATTGGGAACAGGGTGCAATTTTCTCCATATGCTAAATTCACACCCAGCTGTTTCTAGATCATGCCAATACTTTGGAAACAACAAACTTAAGTGTCTGTTTCCCCCATCTCCTTCACTCCCACATATGAATGTCTACATAACGCTAAACCCTGTAAAACTCAAGAGGTGCCCTTTCACAGACAGAACAGGCAACAAACAAGAATGTCTTGCAGGCCATAAAGGATTGCTGAAGGCGAAAATAGAATTCAAGAATAGAACTGTCATTTCTATTTGTCCTTGGGGAAAACAAAAAGAAAAAGGAAAGACCTTCCTCTGATGCAGTTAAAATTGGCATCATTTTAACTGCCTTTCAAAGGAACTTTGCTCCATCTTCCGCTGATTCTCTGGAGAAAGAAGTACACACGGAAACAACATCAAGCTACTAATCTCTAAGCAGTTACAAGGTTCAGGCACAGGAAGCCCCTTCATCTCTGACACCTCATGATATTAACGTCTCAGGAGAGCAAATCTCCAAGGACTCAGGACTATTAGAATAAAGAATACTGGAGTCTGCCATTCCTCCATAACAATAAAAGACGTGATATGCAAGAAATTACCTTTTAACATAGTGTGTTGTTAAAACACTGAAGTTTCACTTCTAAAACGCAGAACATGACAGCAGAAAAATCAGTCACATCTCTTATCTATCATGCAAACAAGGTACTCGTTAAGTGAATGACTGTCACACTAAAGGACAAGGCTAGCTTCTGTACCCTGTCCCTCCACAGCGTCCATCTTTCACGATTTAAGATTAAAGAAAAAAAAAAACAAGAAAAGCAAGAAATAATTGTCAGGTTGCTCATCGTTGCTGAGTGCTCACAGGTTTCAGAGCACTAGCAACGACGTAGCCTCTTCCTCTCTGCCACCTAATGACACAAACATGGCACTACAGCCACATCTGCAACACGAGCTGGGGCATGGAGCTATTCACCCAGACAACTTGCATCCACTGCTGCTCACCTCAGGCTTTGAGAAGACATCCTGCACCTGCCACGTCACATGGCATTCTCTGAAAAGAAGTGGGAAATATACACAGCATTTATTTTACATATTCAGACTCGCTTCAAAGCCTGGTTACATGGTTACTGCATCACTGATGACAGGAATCTGAAAGGCCCAGTAAGAGGGAAGCTAAAAAAATACTGCAGGCGTATTTTTACTTTTGGATAGGAAAAGGGTTGGGGCTACCAGCATACAACTCCCAGGACGTGCTCCCAGTGATGTCACCAACTTGCCACGTGGCTTTAGCCAGATCACTTCAACTCATTCTTCTGTAATACAAGCCCACCTACCAGCAGGATCCTACTGTTTTCAAGGCTAAATAATCGGAAAGCCTCGCAGAGCCTCTCTGCTGCACATCCACTACTGGCCAAACAGAACACCTTTCTGTTCTACTACATACAGATCTCACATTTAAGGCAATTAAAAAAAAGAGGAAAGGCTTAGTTTCTCAAGAGTGTTCTACCAACAGCCTATTTCTAAATCATGTCAGGCCATCAATCACTCTGAGTGCTCACGGGTTTCAGAACACACGAGCGTAGAACACAGCCTGTCTCTCTCTGCCACCTAATGACACAAAGATGCCACAGCAGCCACCTTTGCAACGCCTGTGGCAGGTTGGAAAAAAACCCCACGAAGACCGAAAAAGGTGACATGGTATTTATGAAAACGAGATTATGTCACCTGCTCAGAATTTACGACTACAGAGGTATGTGGAGCACACGTAGATACTACACATAACACACCACTCAGTTAACGAGATGTTTGAAACGTGCTCGGACACCCTTTGTGTGAAGCACCGCTTACCCTTGGTTTTTCAAGTCGAGCCATCTTTTTCACTTCACCCTTTGCCTCCTGCCAGGCTGAAAAAAGGCAAATAAAAAGAAATGAAGCAGAATGCCGTTAATACCAAACGAGCGTTTAGCTGACTGCACAGCAACCTTCCTTGTGGCCTGCGCTTCACAGAACACCAGAAGATTAAAACATTAAAAAAAAATAGTTACTCCAGTTACTCAAATCTTTAAAACATTTCCCTCAAAACCTGAAAAGGTGGAGGGCGGGCAGGCAAGACCAAGAACTAAAGCCCGATTTTCCCGGGGGTCACCCAGACCAGTAAGCCCAGCAGCCCGCCCAGCCGGACACAGGAGCCACCCGTACCTCCGCTCTCGCCCTCCTCCTGCCCGCCCTGCACGGGGGGTCCGCCGCCATGTCCTCACGCCGCAGCACTCCCGTGTTCGGCGACGAGGAAGAGGACAAGGGGCTGCCGCCGCCCCACAGCCGCCATCAGAGCCCCTGAAGGAGCTCCACGGCCCCACAGCCGCCATCAGAGCCCCTGAGGAGCCCCGCCGCAACATGGCGCAGGAAGGGCCCCCGGGACAGCGGCCAGCGCAACACCGCCCGCTGCCCGCGCCGAGCGCCCGCCGAAAGGGCGGCCGCGCTCCCGCCTCCCGCTTATATAGCGCGGGCGGACGGAAGCGCCGCGGGGACAATCCGCGCAGCGCGCTCGCTCTCGCGGGCGCCCCCTGCCGGGCGGGAGGACGCAGAGCCGGGACTGGAGACACGGGGCCGGGACACAGGACCGGAACTCCCGGCCCAGACCCCTTCCCCGCGCAGGGTGTGACTGCCCTGAGCGCTCCCGGAGACACGAGGCACGTTCGGAGCCCATTTCCCTTTCCTCAGCGGCACCCGGCAGCCCCCCGCTCCCCGTGGCGGCGGCAGAAGTTGGACCCTGGGGCGAAGTGGGGACCCTCCAACCCTGCGCTGCTCCTACTTTGCAGTGTCCTGCGGGTCCCCGTTCTGGGAACACCCTTCAACCCCCAGTCCCATGACCACAAACATTTCCAGAGGCTCCCCACACCTTCCCAGTCCACAAGGGAAGAAAGAAAAACGATCACGGGGCCCTTTATTTCTCGTGCCAGAAAGAAGGGCGAGATACAAGTGGTTTCAGGGGAGCTCACAAGCTCAGGAACAGGGACGCCCCAGGATGGAGGCACATCCTTGCACCAGAGACAAACGCAGGGACAGGAGCTGGGTCTGCCCTGGCTCTGTCTTCCCTCACATCACTCTGGATGATTTTACTTTGAGCTAGAGACCCACGACCGCGGGATCTCTGCACAGCGGCAGAGCTGGGGGAGGTCCCTTCCACAACCAGCCCAGCTCTGCCCAAAACTGGTGTTCTGGATGGACGGTCAGTCCTGCAGCGCCCACGGGAGTGGAGCAGGACGCCCATCAGGAGCTGCTGGGCATGGCTGAGCCTGTCCCTAGGGCTCTAACTGCCTGTGCTTTGCTCCGCAGCTCGTCAAAGGCCTCGTTCTGCCTCCGCTTGTCCTTGGCACGGATGATGGTCATCCTGAAGAGCCTGCAGTAGAGCTCCATGGCGGTGGGGCTGTCGTCGTTCCCCGGGATGGGGTAGGTGATCAAGCAGGGGTTGCAGTTTGTGTCCACCACCCCCACCGTGGGGATGTTCATCTTGGCAGCATCACGGATCGCCACGTGGGGCTCAAAGATGTTGTTGAGGCTGCTGAGGAAGACGAGGAGGTCGGGCAGGCGGACGCCAGACCCGAACTGGATGTGGGCGTTGGTGAACAGGCCGCCCTGCCAGTAGCGGGTGTGGGCGTACTCCCCGCACTCCCGCGCTGTGGTCTCGACCAGGTGGCAGAACTGGCGTTTGCGGCTGACGAAGAGGATGATGCCCTTGCGGTAAGCGATGTGGGCAGTGAAATTGAGGGCCAGCTGGAGGTGCTGCATCGTCTGATCCAAGTCAATGATGTCCTGATCCAGGCGACAGCCAAAGATGTAGGGCTCCATAAACCTGCGGGGACAAAGAGAAGGCGACACAAAGGGACAAGGGGGCAGGGTGCTATGGGCATGGAGCAGCGATCCTGAATGGGAGCCTTCCCACACCCCAGCTCCCAGTGGATACCAGAGGTGCTCTCTGCAGGGAGCCCTTGCACGCAGTGTCTGTCCCAGCCGGACTCAGGGGGTGCAGGTGTGACACCCCGCCCAGTGCCCACCCGGAGTCGAGTCCCTGCACTTTGGCAGGGCAGCAGCAATGCCCAGGCAGAAACGTGGGGCTGTGAGGGTGGTCCCAGCCTGGGACCCATCTGTGCAGCCCCCAGAGGCTGAAGTGGACTGGGGAACCATTCCTGATACCAACAAGCGCCGGATCACAAACCGGAGTCACTCACCTATGCCGACACCCCTTTTTGTGACCCAGGTGCACGCGGGCATCAAACAGGTCTTTCAGGGAGAAGAGCTCCTTCACGTTGAAGTAGTCGGGGTGGCCGAGAGGCTCGGACAGCAGCTTGTCATCCTCGGCTGGGAGAGGGAAAACAGGAAAATCACTGTTCCCTCTTGCTGTGTTCGCAGGGGATGAGCCGGGACCGGAGCGAGGGTCCTGATGCGCCCAGGGCCACCGGACTGCGACCCGTCCGAGCGGCAGGGGCACCGCTCACCGCCCGGCCCCGGGCGCGGGCAGTGCCAGGGCTGCAGGGCCTCAGCTCGGGGGACCCCCCCTTTCCCGGGGGCCGGTGCGCGGCAGCACTCACCGCGGGGCCGGACCGGGGCCGGGGCCGGGGCCAGGGCCGGTACGCTGCTGTAGAGCCGCGGGACCGCTGCGGGGAGAGAAACACGGGGTCGCACGGGCGGCCGGGGCGGGGGGGGGCGAGCCGGGCACCACCCGCTCACCTGCCCGCAGGAGCCGCGGCACCGCCATGCTCCGTCCCGGCGGCCGCAGCGCGGAGGTGGAGAAGGAGGAGGAGGAGGAAGGTCAGGCGGCTCCTTCCGCTTCCGGCGCGGCGGGGCGGTGCCGGGCTCGGTGGGCGGGGCCGGGCTCGGTGGGCGGGGCGCTCGCGCTCGGTGGGCGGGGCGATCGCTGCCCCACCCGCAGCGTCCCGTCTCCAGGCAACGCGCGGCCCCTCCGCCCGGCGCCGTCCGCCATGTCCCGCCCGGCGGCCGCGGGCAGCCCCGGCCCCCGCACCAGCGACTGGTACCGCACCAGCCCCGGCCTGCCCGGCCGCTTCCAGCAGCCCGCCTGCTTCCGCGGCTACGGGTAAGCGCGGCCCCCGGCCCCGCGCTGCGGCCGAGCGCGGCCTCCGCCCCGCGGAGCCCCCCGGCACCCACCTGTGGTTTCCCCCCGCAGGAAGCCGGAGCCTCACCCCCGGTACCGGACCACCAACCAGGCCTACGGCAGCAAAGCCCCGACGGTGCACGAGGTGCCGGTAGGTAGGGGTGCGGGGTGATGGAGGCACCCCCGGGGCTTCAGATTCTGAGACGGTGTCCGGAAGTTTTGGCCTCTGCAGCATCTGGCAATGAAGTCGCCAAGGCAGATGGAGATAAAGTGCCCTTATCGCATCCAAGCTTCTGCGCATGGCAGGTGCTATTGATATCGGCATTTAAAACATGTCCCCCTCCTTTTCTCACTCTCGCAGACCTCCTTCCACGTCACCTCGCACGCGTTCTCGAATACTCTGGCACAGTGCGGCATGTACAGAGACAACGGGCTCAACACCTCCCTGGAGAAGAGCCACGTCACCGGCCCAGCCAACTTCATCACCGCCCATGACCACCTCAACTTCCACCCCAGCTTCAACCCCAGTGGCCCGTCGCACTGTTAGATCTGCAGCAGTAACCACGACAACACGAAGCCACTCCACCTTACTGCTGGCTGCCTAGATTAAAAAACAAGCAAAAAACCAAACAAAACCATGAGCAAGCAAACGACAGCACTGACCTTATCCTAAATCTGTTGCTAAGCCTCCTCAGAAAGCATGACAGGAGACACCACACGGTTGCAGTGTAGCTGCTAAACAAGGTTACGGGCCATTTCATCACGAATAAGGCAGGTTTTTATTACAGTCGCGCCACCAGGCTGGACGAGGAACTCTTATTAGAGCCCCTGGCTTCAGGTTACCTCTCCTGAACACAGACCTGGGATGCTACAGTTGTTACCACTGAGGAGAGGAAAACTGTATAGACTGTTGGGAAAATAATTCATATGGCACACCAAGCAGCAGCAGATTAACACGTGCTTCACACTTATTAACCACATAAGTCAGGATTTAATGAGAATTTTTTTGCTGAACGCAGGGAGAAAAAAACATCTTTCAGCTTGGTAATGTGAGACTTGCTATTACAATGTGATGAATAGCTGCAAAATTAGGTTAAACGTACCAGAACATTTCTAAAAATAACCTCCCCCAACCCGAAGTGGTGTGTGTATTAGTTTTTAACAGGACTCTTAGCTAGTTAAGGCCACAAATTTAGCTTTGGGGAAAAGCAGTTCTAATCTGCGTTATCAAAACTAAGTTCAGTAATTTGTTGGGAAAAACGCATAGAGCCGCTTTGGTACTAGATGAAAATCACTAATTTATAGAATAAGTGTTATTAGAAATAGGATCTTAATTTATAAAGAATGTGATTAAATGTCAGTTAAATAGCTCATATGAACCATTTCAGTTAATTCATTGGCAGCACATAGTTATAAATACCAGAACAACATACATTACATATATATACATTTCCTTAACGATTTCTCTGTCACTAATGATCCTTTAAACGCTTGGCTCATGTACCACATATCATTAAAAATTAAGATGTTAAACCTGTTTCTGTACTATTTAATGAATAACCAAATGGTGTGTTTTCCAGAGGTATTCATTAAGCCTTTGGATTTCTTGTAGAAAGCATGTTCATCTTTCTTACCTCTCAAAACTACAATGTTTTAAGAAATTACTCAAATAAAGACAACTAATCAAAACGAAAACGTTAAGTTTTATTTTAACAACTGTAGTTACACAGCCAGAGAAGACAATAACTGCAGTAAGGTGTTCCTTTTAGCACGTTTGGCTTAAAAAATAGTCTTGAAGAGAAACTAGTCTGCCTGTTTATGGATGAGAAACAGTCCCACCTTACAGGTAAAACATACTAGTAGTAAATATTAAAAATTAGCATACTACTATTCTAGCTGTTTGCTAAAAAAAAAATTTAAAAATGAGTGTAACAGTATGTCCAAGTACCCCTGCAAATTATAGACTTCATGTTAAAAGTACTTGCTATTTGTATCATTTTTATGTAGTCTTATAAACTGCACAGGATGGATGACGATGATGTATTTAAACATACTTGCAAGGCAGAGGTATTCTGTTTAGAAAATAATATCACTAAGCAAAAATCTGAAGTCCAAAAGTGAACAGCGTGTCAGGTCTGTACTTGTGCTTTTTTTCAACATCCAAACCCCAGCGTAGCTACATGCTCCTGGCCCCACCAGCAAGATTTCTACCACGCCTACCAAATAATTCCGGTTTTCACTGCAATGCATTTGGTTATCTCAAACAGAAGAACAGCCAGCTACATTCACCTTTGCTAAAAACACACCAATACACTGGAACAAGTAAATATACTAAGCAGAAATAGGCCTGAAAAGTTAACTTTTTAAATATTTAACATATGAAAATAAATAAGCAACCCTCTCTCATTCACTGCTCTTCTTCTATTAGACTCTAGACAATACCTTGAGCTTCTCGTAACTTCCCTTTCTCCTCCTGAAATGAAAAATAACATAAGGCGCTGAATTAATACAAACAGTTGTGACAATTTTACATGTATTTTTATCCACAGATTTTCCTGCAGGTGGAATAATTTAGGGATAAGACTGCCTCTTGAAAAAACAAATTTAGTGGTTTTTGTCACATATTTTGCACCTGTTTTCATACTTTGTCTAAAACCACCCACCTCTTTTCTTCCTTGCCTTAATTTCTTCCTTTTTTGTTTTGTTCTTGAACTGAAACCAGTTCCTTTGAACAGTTTTGCATGCAGCGTACCTTATGTCACCCTCATACAGGCTACAGCCTGAAACAGGTTAGAGTGAGGCTCTCCAGTTCCACTCAGGTCTGCCAAGAAGGGAGCAACACGTGTGCCTCTACACATCGATTTGCTCAAGACTGCACTTACCATCCTTAGGTCAAAGACACAATTTCCTTGTCTTTACTTTCCTACATTTCCCTATTTTAGTGGGCTGAAGAAAGAGTGACCTGTTTGTTCAGATGTTAGAGACCCAATACACTTTTTGTAAGAAACGTCCGTAAAAATTCAAAATATCCTCCTAAAGGTGACACGTTTTACAGCAAAGAATCTACCTGAAACAATGTCTTTCTACTTTGGATTTTGAAAGCAAGAGTTTTCTGTTTGCAGATAAAATTGTATGAGGCTGTACTATCAAACCAAGACAAACTGCGGTTCTTAAAGTTTTGAAAAATTAAAAGCCTATACACTAATAAAAGAAATGGCAGCAGAGATGGTGTGTTCCTTCCTTGTATAAAAAGCAGCTACATGTCAAAACACGTGTTCCTAAAATAGCAGCAAAGTACTGTTTATAAAAAATTAAGACAGTCCTTGTGGTCCCCTGAGGATCCTTGAAAATAGCCCTTCCTGAAGCACAGAAAAATAGTCACTGTGATAAAAATACAACAATATATCTATTTGCAAAGTCCTGAGTGAGCACAGATTTATCTGAAAACTCCAGTACTGCAGTCAGGATGCTGCAACTTATCAGTAGCCATAATAAAATACACCCAGTAGTTTAATAACTTAACATCCAAATTAAAACTAGCAAGTTTTGTACTCTGACTGAAAACATAAAAAATCACCGTGCATTTTTAAAAAATAGAAACCAGCACTCATTAAAAAAAAAAAAAAGTAGTAACTTCTTTAGATGTTTGAGTAGACCTGAGTTCATGGTTCCATGCATGCATCTACTGCAACAGATGTAGGATAAAATGAATACCTCAGGAGGGCTGAAATAATGGGAAAAGGAGCTTGTTCTGGGCACTCCCCAGAGCCATCACTGGAGCACTGAAGAGGGTCAGGAGGGGTGTATAGTCTGGGCCAACTCTACGGTTGGCTGCCTATAATGAGCAGTATCAACAGGAAGAAAAAAAAAATGCTTTTGGTACTGCATCTATCAAGATCCAACTCCAAGAGATTTGTACTGCAGTCTAGACTTGGTACCCACACCTGTGGGACTCTTGCTTATGAATTTATTCTCACTCAATATAATCTTTCTACTCCTCAACTTTTAATTGGTAATGTATGAGTGACTTCCTATCGATCCAGACTTCTCTTTTTGGAATCAGTGATGAGAACTGTACCCAGAAAGACAATACTGCCAGCGGAGCCACGGCACTCTTCGTACGGCTGTGGCACCAATTCCAGAGACATGGATTCCCCTTCTTCATTTTTTGCTACGGACATACCCTGAAACAGCCACATCTTTAATGATCTGGATTCTGTTTGGCAGTCACGAGGAAACCCACGCTGCCGTCACACAGGAGATTGTGGTCAGAGCCAGCGGGTGGCTGAAGACAACGGGAGGCAAGAAGCAAGAGCAGCAGGTGAATGGAGATCCTGTTCCCAGGCTCGGCTAATGCAAACGCTGTGACCACCTTCAAGGGAGACATCCTTCACTCACAAATGGTACTGGCACAAGCTAATTACATCTTCTGACTACAGCCAGGAGGGTAAAAATATAACACGAAAGTACTACTCGCTAAAGATAACGACACAAACCATAGGAGCACTCTGGTTTCACGGTCCATGGTCAGAACCCCATTTATTAAACATTATAAACTTATCAATGTACACCATTTCCTATATACAAATCAAGTTTATCAATTTAAAAAAGTGCTGTCTGAAATTGGGTTTTATTTAAAGCACAAGGTAATTGGAATTGCATCTTGACTGAAGTGAATCAGTTCACGAGTAGCATTGAGAACACAGACACACCGACGGGGGCACACGACACCTTTTAAGTCTTAACGTTGATTTACTGAAAACTTTTGAGGAGAAACATTCAGCTTATTTCATACAAATAGTACATAGTGCTTCCATCATCTCTACTAAAATTAAGTATACAGTTTAATCCTTTCAAAGCAAGGTACTCTGAAAACTTCTATTTTAAAATACCAGCCTATTTACCTATTCCAAACGAAAGGCTCAAATCCTGCAACCGAATCAAGGCAGATGAAAATATATGCCTGTGTAGACAGACTGCAGGCACATGAGCTAAGTAAAAAACACTTTTCCAAGGCATCCTACCACAAAAATGAGATGATCTAGCACACTGATCTTTGAAACAAACCAACCAACCAACCCAAAGACTATAAAAAGGTGGCTGGACAGTAAGAAATGTCAAGTGACCACTATAAACATGTTTAAAACGTAACTGCACAACAGCATAAACACACGGAGGATGTTGTTTATTTCTCTACATGCCACGGTTACTTGTTCTACTCTACGCTACGCCGTAGTGTGCCAATATTCTGCCAATGTGATCACACCAGGGACACCAGGACACCGTGCAATAGTGGATCCGTTCTTGCCTGCTTTTGCTCCATTTTGCACCATTAAGGCCAGCCTCCAGGAAGACTGCTGAAGTGACTGGGAAACAAAGCGATACTGAGTGGTAGTTTGGCTGAGAGAAGTTCTGCAGAAGACTAGAAAATGTCAGATCAATTCACAGGGACAAAACGGAAGAACAAACTACTCAAAGGACTTCACTACACACAAGTGAAAAGGAAAGAACCAGCCAACAGCTTAAGTTCACACTTTTTGGATTTTCCAGTGAAACCAGTGTGAGGGCACTTTTTTTTTGTGATACGAACGTGCTACTTCAATCCCATTTAAAGTTAGTACAAATAAAAAGATAGTAGTGAAAAATTGCTTTATTCTGGCTGCTGGAAACAAAGGCAGAGAAAGAACTACCAGTATGAAAGAACAGAGCTGAAAATATCCTTGGCGTTTACATGAGGGACTTCCTACAGCAAATCTAGCTTTGTTCTATTGCACAAAAATTGTAGATGAAAATAAAAGTTCACAGAAATGTAACATTTGAGAAACTGCTTTTGAAAAAGGAAAGTAAGGGCACTCAATTCAAGAAAGTTAATTCAGGAAACCAAAAGCCATCTCCAGGTAACTGCAGGGCATCAAAATCAGACTTGAGAACAACGAGGAATTGTTTCAGCCTTGCAGGTCCAACAGTACATAAATCTGGCAAAATCCATGGAAACCACGTGGTCTGAACAGACACACTCCTTCCCTTTCCTTGAACTGCAGTTGTGCTTGGAATCACCCACTAGCAGGAGGTTTGGTTTTCAGCAGCTGCCGAGATGGCTTTACACAGGACGTGCAGACAGACCGATCCACTTTATTTTACCCCAATTTGCATTTGTATCTTCAAGGATGGATCTCCACACCTACAGCTGCAGGGACTTCGCTGGAGTTCTGCTCGGTGAACCTGCCCCATAGTCCTCGGGGTGGGAGCACCGAGAGCCCACCGTAAAACCACGACCTCGGAGCGTCCTAAGGCAGCTCGAACGTGAACATGTGTCAGACAATCTGCTTCAAAGCAGCACTGCTCCCAAACGCTGTGTTTTTCCTAGGATGTCCTAACAAACTGCCAAACGTATTCTGTGCGCAAACAGGTTTTTTGATACGTGATTACAGGCCTCACAATTTAAAGCGTGATTAGCCAGTATCTACAGTAACTACAGCATCCTGTAGTAATGCGAGCCCTAAAAATCATTATAAAAAATATTTCCTTAGAGCACTTTAAATAATTTACAAAATTCTACAAAAACTATGTATGTTTATCCGTGATATCCCTGTTAAATAGAAGTATTTTTCACATTAGTGTGTATATGATATACAGACATCAGCATCTCCCACCGTCTCTCCTTTCATGTCCCAAGTTTTATCAAAGTAATTACAACGCTAGTTATTTTCTAAAAAGACTGTTACTGTAAAAAAAGTGTACTTACATATTTTAAACCTGTCTTTTCAAGAGGGAATCTGGGCAGTCCCCTGTAGGTAAGTCAGTAAATTTTGCAGAGGTTTTGTCTAAAACTTCCTGCCCTTGGTCCACTTCACAAGCAGTTTCCCTATCCTGCAGGACAGGTATTTTTCCTTCCAAATGTGAGCTGGATACCTGAATTTCTCCCTGCCTGTCACCATCCTGGCAGATAACTTTTTCTTTCTTAACGCACATCTGCATACTGTTATTTGGACACGCTCCTCCACTAGTTTTATCCACTGCTATTGCTGTCACATTGAGTTCCTGCTGTGGGTAACCTAAACTTGGATCTGGCCTCTCCTGCTGGTTATTCTCTCCCATACCACACGCGTGTCCGCTCTGCTGAGATGTCTCTCTACTAAATTTATCTGCCTTTACCACTGTCATACTGTGCTCAGGGCGTGGGGGAGCTAAATTTGAATCAGCCCAGCTGTCTTGGTGGCTCCCTCCTTTCTCGATCCACATCTGTGTGTTCTCAGCTTTGAATGCTTCCCTGCAACCCTGATCTACTTTCACTGCTGCCACGCTCCGCTCCTGCAAGGGGAGACCCAAGTGTGAATCCGACGGGTCTCCGGAAGCGTCAGCCCCTCTGCAGCCCTCTGCCTCCTCTTTGATACACGAAGGAGCAGCCTCCAGTCTTTCATGGGTTTCTGCTACGTGGGGACTTGACGCTTCCACAGCGAGCTTCTGAGAAGAACTGGGCTCTTTTATCGCTGTCATACACTCCCCACTAAATTCGCCTTTTGGCAAGGGGGCTCCTCCTCCCTGGTTAAGTACGTCCGTATCCTGGGAAGCCACCTCCGTTCCTAACGCAGTGCTCTGGGCGAGCAAACGCTCTGCTTTCTGCTTTTTGTTCAAAAGCATGGATTTCTTCCTGTCCCGAGCATATTTCAGACCTGCAATAAATTTACTCGAAATTTTTAGGTGGAAGGTATTTTTTCTTTTAGATCTAGACTTTGCATTAATTACTTTTCGTACTTTACAACCTTCGTTTTTGCTGGCTTTAGGTGGAAGTGTTTTCTGCACAGGCTCTGTACTAGGGACATCCTTTTTACCTGTTGTGTTTCCAGATAACTGACCACCAGCAACACCTTTAACCTCCACCACTCCTTGCTTAGCTTTCGACTGACCAGTAGCATGAAAATTAACATTCTCTGCAGAGGAAGCAGATTTCCCACTGCCATGTAACATTGCACTTTTCCCTTCTGTTCTCTGAGAGTTCTTCAACTCATTAGCTTGCTGAGATACCTCAGTCTTTTTACTCTGACCCAGCATGAGGTCAACCTCATTTTCACCTGGCTGCTGCTTTGCTTTTCCTCTATTAGCAGCTTGTTTGGTCACTCTCAATAGATCCAGAGTTGCATCATCTTTTTGTACCTCTGAATTACTTGCAGAGTCTTTAGCCTTTTCTGCCAAAAACTTCCTTATTTCTTGTTCGATGCTGTCATCGCTGTCCACTGAACTGCTGTCATCAGCGTCCGATGCAGCTGTGAAAGTACATTTTCTATTTTTAGCTACCCGCAGGTTATTCTGATTTGAAATTGGTTTAGGTTTATATCCTTTCTTAAGCTGTAAGTTAAAGTCTAAGTTCTTCATTGTTTCGGGTTTCTCATTGGTAAGTTTGACATTTATGTTGTCGGGAGGATTTTTGATTGCATTCTCCTTCACAGCTTTCCTAGGTTTTGAGAGGCAGCTTTTCAGCAGCACAGGATTTTTACATTTCCACTCATTTTGTTGGAGGCTACTAAATTCATCTAGCAGCTGAGTTTCTGTCTCGCTGAATCTGACTCTCTTCTTGCACTGAGATTTCTGGTCTTTGGATTTCTTCTTTAATTTTCTTTTAGACCGTAAAAGGTCCTTGATAGCACTATCGAGGTCCTCATCACTATCGAGAGAACTGCTCTCATCATCCGAACCATCCCTCTCTTGAGTCTGGATGGTATTTTTGATAAGTTTTCTTGTGCTACTCTGAACCTGCGTAAAAGGGTTTACAGAGTCCAAGGCCACACATCTGCCAGCAGATCCGGATAATTCGGAAGACATCAGCTGCTGCTGCCTAGTCTCTTTGCTACTGAGCCTTTGAGCATCACTGAGTTCTGCGGGGCTGCTCAGAGCACACTCCTCTTGGAGCACAGGAAATGTTGAATAGTTACCTGGCTGGAAAAGTCCTGTCTCCAGCTGTTCGGGCGTTTTAGATGCACCTTGTTTCACTATTCTGCCTTCCCTTTTAAGCCTCCTTTTACGATTCAGTGATAGCTTCAGTGTTTTGGGAAGAGAAGGCTCAAGAGTACCGGTGAGGCTGTTTTCATCAGAAGGCAAAGGCATCTGGACTGAGTGTGACAGGCTGGGTGTCTTTGTCCCAAGGCTTTCTGACTGTGCTTTCAGAGCCAAAAACGCCCTGATTTCCTGCTCTATACTATCATCGCTGTCCACAAGGCTGCTGTCGCTTTCACAACGGGAGGACGAAAGAAGCTGGGGAGAAAAGAAGGAGTCTGCAGCAAGTGATTTGTTGTCACTCCCCATTTGGGATGGCATGATTGTTTTGGAAATATCAAGGATAGCTTCCGCGCACATGAGTTCTGCAGATGTGTCTGCTCTGCAAGAGGCCTGCAATGTGAGCTCACAAGAAGCAATCTTGTTTTCCGGAGGTGCAAAATGCCTGGCTTTTTTCAGTGGCTTAAACAGCTTGCTAAATTCATTGCTGGTGCTTTCTAATTCTGTTGGCTTAGAATTAATCTCTTTTCTCTTGCTGCTTATAGGGTTTTTATGGATTTCTGGTGAGGCACTTCTTGTTGAGCTGATCGTCAGGCTTGCAGAAATGTCCGCCATACCCTTTGTATCAAATTGTTCCCTCTGCAAAGGGACGCAGTCTGTTGCGTGACCTGCCTCCTTCCTGATTTTCTCCAGCTGGTAAAGCTGAATGGCTTCTTCAATACCATCGTCGCTACTTGAGTCAGATGTGTGCACGCTCTCGTTCCTAAGAGCTCCCCTTGACTCCCAGTAATTAGCTCCACTTTCCTCGTTTTGTTCTGCTAACCAGGGCTGGCTGGCAGCAGCCATTTCTAGATACGCTTGGCTCACTCGGCGGAAATCACCAGGCTCTTCTTGGATTTTAGACTGCAAACACTTGGACTGCGTGCTGGTTTTCCGGAGCTTGGGATTGCGTCTCAAGAGCAGTGCATTACAACCTTGCTTTATGGCACCACAGTGAGTTTTGTTTGTTGTTTCTTTGTTGCATTTTAGGACAGATCTCACATGGGAATCTTTTTTATTTTCCCCGATTACACACTTACTAATTTCTTGCTGCTTCTTCTCATTCAAGAACTGCACTATTTCAGCTTGTATACTCTGTTCAAAAGAGTCATCGCTACTGATGCTCTGAGGGGAAGCCGGCTGTAGCCTTTTACCAATGCCCAGGTGGTCAGACAGGTACTCTTCGGAGAGCATCTCAGCTTTAAATTTCACAGGGAGGAGGTTACTGGCCATTTTGTCCTGCGAGAATTCTCTCTTAAACCTTTTGTCTCTGCTTATATTTTCAGAACACTCTGCATCCCTTTGCAATGACCGGTCACTTTTGCTTTTTGCTTTCAAGTACTCTTGAATGGCTTCCTCTATACCCCGGTCAACAGAATCATCGCTATCAGAGTCGAGCAAGAGAGGCCCAAACCCCACGTTCTCTTCCACTTCAGTGTCATCTGAATCAGCAGGGCATCCAAACTTGGTATACTGAGGATGCTTCCGCAGCAATGTGGTGCTGGATGCGACTCTGTTACTAGTGCCCTTTTCTCCCTTTTGTTTCTTCTGCATAATACAATCATACTCATTGTTCATACCCAGGGGAGACTCTTGACTTTGCAGGTTGTTTATGATCATCTGAACTTTCGCACTTACAGAGGTTCTAGTGACGTCCCCTTCAGATTCAGAGAAGCAAACGGGATATCTACAATTCCTTGCTGGTCCGAAGGACTCCCATTTTGTCTGAAGAGCTACCAAAGGAGAAGCATTCATAAGGAACATTCTAGCAGACAACAGCAAAGTCCACAATGGAACAGTTTTTCAGATTGGTGTCTCTTCCATCCTACAATAAAAAAAAAAGAAGAAAATAATTTTTATTATGCATCTTATCTTCTAAAAGTTCCATGTAACAACACTGGTAACATAAATTGTAAATTATTAACACTCAGACTTACAGTGCCAGATAATCACAAGAGTTACTCCTCAGCACCACTTTAACGGGTCAATCAGTCACTACTGCCACTAAGGCTAACAGCACTCATCATTTGTGGTTTTCAGTATTTTTCTGGCACAAACCATAACCCAATTCAGGTAATTACCTCCACTTCCGAAACTCTTCCTGCCCTTTTCATCGAAGGTCACATTCTCTTCTGCGCATGCTCCTAAATAACCACGCACAGTCAAGACCCACAAAGAATCCCCGACGATACTTTCGGTGCACAGGCATGCGCAGTCCCCTTCTGCACAAACGTCTCAATATTTTTGCAATGAACTTTGTGGCAAGAGAGAAAGAACAATTTTAAGGGAAACTTTCGTAATAAAGTGGCATCGGTGGGAGTGGAGAACCCTGCAAAATGTTGTGCTCCCTGTGTTTGCTTTGGCATAACTGCCCTTTTTAAAGAACTCCTGCCATGCATAGCTCAGCTTTTCAGTTTTACAAGGAAAACAACGTTGGCTATGTCCACGTGGTATATAATGGACGGATGTGAAGCAAGCTGGCCTGTGATCTGAGTTGGTGGAACACAAACCAACTCTGATTCAAAGAGCAAGCAACTGTGCTAGCACGATGCCTGAACTCACACACTAGCCTGAGACAGCTTTTACTCGTTCTGGCTTGGCATGAAGCACACACAACTGATAGACTTGGGGCAGCTCAAAGAGAAGGAAAGGGAGCTTATGTCTTCCCAAAACAGACTATACAGCAATAACCCTGAGACAGGAATTGTTCTGGCCTCACTGCAGGATACAAGCTCTTGGTAAACACAAATCTTTCGGAGTTTGCAAATGTACTACAAAGATTACAAACTATTCCTTATATTATAGTAGAAAACCCAAAAAGAATGAGGCTCTGTTTTGTGGAATAGTGAAAAAAGCCATCCAGAAAATGCCACATAACACCCCAAAGAGTTCACAACTTCCATGCAGACCCAAGAGGGCTGAAGGTTTCACCTGCAGCATCATTTGGTGGGATCAAAACAGCATCTGGCTGACACAAGGCATGCAGCAACCCCAACAAAAAACCTACAGCAGCTGGGCGACTCTTCAAGCCTAATTCACAGTCCCCCACGCAAACCTGTGAGCCCCGACTGCAGCACGGCCCTGGACTCCACCGACCTATAGAGACACGCTTCTGCCGCTGAATCCTCTCCGACCTTGCCCTTGTCAATTATTCCCTAGTTCTGGTTTCAAATTAATCAGTGGCAATAAATATTTTAAATAATTAATGATTCTAAATTCTTTCAAACTTCTGAATATACTTATTTAGAATAAGATAACAGACAACCAGGAAAGACAATTTTTTATCACTTTTTAAAAGAGCGCAGTGCTCCAACAAAGAATGTTATATTTAACATGACAAATGCTTTTGTCAGAATTATTCTGGGACCTGGGCTCAGGGAGCAGTTTTATTGCCATCTTGTTAGTAGACTTGAATATTCTTGAAATCTTATTGACCAAGGCAGGGTCAGCCTGAACAAGCCTTACGTGACGTCCGCAGAGCGGTCAGCTCTGAACACACCGCTAATAATGCTTTTTCCACTTCGTTCACTGGTTCTCTGCTGCAGAACATATTAGCAGAACACATACTCAAGCCCTGGACATCCATTTCTGATTTTCTTTTCCTCAGCGGTAATTACTTTCTAAACATCGTTCCTGCAGAACTAAAGTTTTAAGTGTAGTGATGAAGAACATCCTCTACTCTGCTCTCGTGAGACCCCACCTGGAATACTGCGTTCAGCTCTGGAGTCCCCAGCACAAGAAGGACATGGAGCTGCTGGAGCAAGTCCAGAGGAGGCCACGAAGATGATCTGAGGGCTGGAGCACCTCTCCTACAAAGGCAGGCTGAGAGAGTTGGGAGAAGAGAAGGCTCCGGGGTGATCTTATTGCAGCCTTCCAGTACTTAAAGGGGCTACAAGAAAGCTGGAGAGGGGATTTGGACAAGGGTGTGTAGAGACAGGAGAAGGGGCAATGGATTTAAACCGAAAGAGGGAGATTTCGATTGGATATAAGAAAGAAATTTTTGCCTCTGAGGGTGGTGAGGCACTGGAACAGGTTGCCCAGAGAAGTTGTGGATGCCCCATCCCTGGAAGTGTTCAAGGCCAGGTTGGATGAGGCTTTGGGCAACCTGGTGTAGTGGAGGGTGTCCCTGCCCATGGCAGGGGGGTTGGAACTAGATGATCTTTGAGGTCCCTTCCAACCCAAACCATTCTATGATTCTAATCCCTCCTGGGATGGAACCTGGAGAACACAACGCACAGTATTAACTTCTACCTTCTGGTCAACGTAAGATAGTTCAGACTGACTTCTGCTCCATGCACACCAAGGAACACAGTGCTCCCAGCCCATCCTGCGTTTGGCCAGGAACTGACCGTGGAAGCAGCTCTCCAGCAGCCCGACACGGCGCCGGTCAGAACCCCAACCTGCAGAAACACCTGGCGAACGTGCAATTTCTAAAGTCGCCTCCACCACACTCACTGGGGCAAACATAAATTAAAAAACATTTTTCCTTGTAACAAGCAGCTAAGGATCAAAAAGACAGAAATCAGAATACCTAATTATCTTGAAGAAATGCAATTAACACACTTAAGCGCCCAGCTTCGTTAAAAAATGAAAAAAAAACAAAAACAACTGATTTCCCATTAACCTATTTCCACAGTTTCCAGGAACGGGGCAGGTGCCTTCGTTATCCTATGCCGGGATTGCAGTTGCCGTGCCAGAATTACACGGGAATGGGATGCACCTTCCTGCCCCAGCACCGCTTCGGGCCGGGGCACCCCCGGGGGGTGCGGGCTCGGAGGGGGCACCCACCCGGGGGGCACCCACGGAGAGGGGCTGTGAGCGGGCACCCACCCGGGGGGCACCCACGGAGAGGGGCTGTGAGCGGGCACCCACCCGGGGGGCACCCACGGAGAGGGGCTGCGAGGGGGCACCCACCCGGGGGGACGCCTGGCAGCGGGGTACGCGGGGCGCCCCGCCCGCTGCCCGCGGCCGGCCGGGCCCTGCCCGCGCCGCCATGGCTGCCCCTTCCCGCCTTCCGCCGCCCTCGGCCGCGCCGCGTCGGGCCCGGACCTGGGCCTCGGCCTCAGCCCCGGTCTCGGCGGGGCCCCCCCGCACCTCCCCGCCCGCCCCCCGGCGCTCACCTGCCGCCGCCGCCGCGGGAGGAGGCCGAGAGGGGACGGCGGGGGTGGTGGCTGACGGCGCCCGGCCCGGGGCCCGCCGCTCCACCGGGCTCCGCTCCGCTCCGCCGCTGCCCGCCGCGCTGGTGCAGGGGCGGGCGGCGCTTTCTTCCCTGCCCCCGGGGAGCGGGAGGCATGCGCCGCAGGGCTCCGCCGGGGAGGCGGGGGCGGCCGCCCGGCCCTGCGCGGCCGCCGGCGCTGCCCGCTGGAGCGGCGGGGCGGGGAGGGGCCGGGCCGGGCCGGGCGGCCCCGCCGCCGGGGCACAAAGGCGGGCGCGGCCGCTCCGCCGGAGCCGCGGGGGGCTGGAGCCCGTCGGGCGGTGGATGGTGGAAGGGCTGCGGGGGAGGAACGGGGCACCGCGCCGGCCTCGAGCAGCGGGGACTTTCTGCAGAGCCAGGGCAAGATGTGGGCCCGGAACCCCGATCCTGCAAATGCTGAGCGGCTCCGTCCCGGCAGGGGCTTTGAAAACGCACGTCCCGGGTGTTTGTGCCGTTTACTTTTGAGACGAGAGTTGAGTACAACGCACGGGAGGAGAATAATTCGTCGCGCTCCCTTTGGGGTGCAATGGAGACTGCCAAAGTTAGGGAAAACTCAAAAACATCGGCAAAACACGCTGCTGACTGTCCCAAACCCATCCCCAAATCCATCTGGGGATGCAAAAGTAGAACTGGGGTTAAGAGAAGCGAGGGCTGTTTTTTTCAGAAGCCAAAGTGGTTGGTGCTTTGGCTCCTGGAGTTACCGGGAGATTTAATACAGAGAAACAGCAAAGTTTTAGAGCTCTGTTTCTTTCTGTTTGCGCTGGCGAGCAGGCTGCCAGCCATACCCTGTCGTCCCTGTGCATCCACAGCAGAGCCAAGCTGCAGAATCCTTCCTTTCGGGACACTCGTTTCAACCTGCTCATTCACTAAAAACCATGGAATGAGTCATAGCTCTCGGTTTGTAAATCTTCACAAGCATTTCCATTCCTAGTTTCTGGCAAACGAAAATCTGGTGCCTTAACCTAGAGTGCTGCCTGTTTTCACTTTGCCAGTGCATTTTTTTTTTTTTTCCCGTGGTGCTTGAACACCTGTGATGCTGCAAAGGAAACCAGCATCTTTTGGCTGGGTGTTGCCAAAATCACAGAGAAAATGCTCAGGCCAGGAAACATGAAGCAAACAGCAGTGGGGAACAGCAGATACAAAGAGTCCCAGGCTGAAAATGGAGTGACAGCTTGTGGCATTGCAGACCAAACACCATACTTGCACCCCACTGGGCTCCTATGCCATAAGGGGAATTTTTGCCAGTGCACGAGAACGTGGTGAATGTCAGAATCAGGCCCGTTATCCTTAGTAGGTGTATTGCATACAATTAATCATTTCCTGTTTCACTTTTCATTCAAAGCTCCAGACACTTTGTGTGACTGCTGTTGCTGTTTCTGCCGCAGCTTGGACAGCACCACAGCACAGCTCAGAAGAAATTTAACTCAAGAGTTAGAGGGCAGTTTCCTGATGCAGTGTTGAACACTGGTGAGAATTTAGCCGGATTCGAGGTGAATCCATTCTGTCCTTGCAGAAAAAGAAGATGCTGCTGGAGCTGGCAACACAGCTAGGCTGAACCTGCCCTGTCGCTGGTATCGGTGCAGGATGGGTGCCGGACACTGCAGCTCTGAGCTGCAAGGCTCTTCTGACGTTTTTGTGCTTGCTCTGCAGCAATGCATCGCAAGATGTAGGGCTGATGCATCCCAAGTGCTGTCAAACAGATTTCCACTCGCTTTCACCTCAGAGATGCTTGGTTTGGGGAGCACACGTGTTTTCATTCACTGAGGAATAATGCCTTCTCCTGGACTCCAGCCTCACGTTCTAATTTTTTTTTTTCCCCAGGAGTCCTCTGCCTACCAAACCAGGTCTGACTATGGGGATGTGGGACAGGATGATGTTTCAAACCATCAGACACAGTTATAGACTCCATTTATCTTCTGCTCTTACAATAGATAAAACAGAGCCGATAAGACATTTGCCTGTGTGTTCTTGTCCCTGGGATATGTAATACGCTTTTATATTCCAAAATGGCTCGCTTGAACAAGGCTGTTGAAAACAGCACAGCCAGCATCTGTGTGCAGAAGGAAACAATGAACTTGCTTTTCCTTAGCTGCAGAATTGCAGCCTGGAGGTGAGGAAACTTTGCTCCTTTCACCATTTTTCTCCTAATGCCACTCCAGAGGAAAGAAAGGGTTCTTGTACTCATGTATCCTCTCAGGCCAAGTCAATTTACATATGAATGCACTTTAAAAATAAAATTAAAGTCAAAGCTATGGCCAGAAGCCTGATAAATGTTCTTGTGCGCGTGCAGTTGCTTGGAAGGGGGGAGGCTGGCTCCTGCTGGAGAGCTCTGCTGTTACCAGCGGAGGTGGCATTTTATGGCTCTGCAGAGCAAGATGCCTCCACGTGCAGCCTTTGACTTGAAAGAAGAGCAGAGCCTCTCCCCGAGGTCCCATTAGGGATGATTTGTCTTCCTGATCCATGATCTTTGCGGAAATGAGAGCAGTAGTCCGCATCCCTGCGTCCCTGGTGGACAGATGACAAAGTCACGAGCACTAATTGGACCCCTTGTTAGGGTGGCCGGAATGGCATGGAAACATTCATGTTTCCAAATTGAAACATCTTCCCTAACCTCAGGATCTGCTCATCCCATTTGCCGTTTATTGCAGGGGGTAGGAACAGGCGCTCATTATAGGTGGCTCTGGATACATTAGAGGCAAAAGCTGCTGTGGGTTATCAGAGGCTGAAGCCGAAGGTCAGGTGATGGCTTTTTTTTTCTATAAAACAAAAAGGACAAGACTAAAAAAAAGAGTAAGAATAAAAGGACTCACCTCGTGGACCTTCCTGTTGTCAGGTAGCCTGTGGCTTCGTGGCCAATTACAGTTCTCACATGGAGCCGTGTTGAAACCCCAGGCATTTCTGCTGCGCTGCTGTTTCGTTGGGAACGTGAGCCACAGCCGATGCCGGCCAAGGGCACAGCTGTGTCTAGGACACCAGGGAAGCCGATAGCCTCAGGTTCTGCAAACTCTTTCCACTGCTGGTGACAGTTTTGCATTCCCTGAGCACGTGTGCTTTTTGGGGCAAAACCAATTCACAAAAGTGAAGTCCCGCAGTGACCTCTGAATTTTTGGTGCAAGCAGCAGTGGGGAAAGGAGGTGGATGGACACCAGTCTGAACTTTGAGCTCAGTCAGTATTTGGGGTCCATAGATCATGTGGCTCCACCAAGCTTCAGGGGGCTCAATACTTTCCTGGAAAAGGTAGTGCAAGCATTCGCTTTAAAATAAATCCAGTGGGCTGCTTGCCTCTGGTTCAAAACAGGGCACAGGTGTGGCTCGAGCACTTGCTTCCCTCTTGCACAAATTTGCTCGTGCTACGAGCTACAGTGAGCACAGGGCACATCCCAGGTGGCAGCAGGTCTCATGGAGCAGCAGGTCACGGTGGTGGCCCTGCTCCTACATCTCCCACCCTGTTCAGCTCCTTCAGCCTGATGGCAGGTGATGTATTAGATGGAGTACGACTGGATCATGTAGTAACATGGCAAATTGAACAGTTTAGTTGTTATTTAATAAATGCCAAGGAGACTCATGAGGCCTTGAAGTTATAATAGAAAGATCTGATTTAGAAAAAAAAAAAAGAAGAGACATGCCTGTGAAAGCTGCCAGCAAACAGCGGTGGATATTGAACATTTCTATTTACTCTCCGAATGGAGCAGACATGGTGTGAGCTTCCTTACAGCGGGGCTGGATGCTGCCCAGGGAAGCAGCCTCTGGGGCAGGAGGAGGTCTGAGGGCAGTTCTCGGTGGAGCTGGCTCCTGGGAAGCTCCACTGTGTTTTGCCTTAGAAAACATCATTGCCGTAAAGCATCTTTGGATGCCAGGTTTTTTTTAAGAGAAGAAGCCCACCGGTTCCATGAAACACATCCAGTGGAAAGTTACAGAGGCACAGCTACAGAATGCATTTAATGTTTTTGAGTCAAATCTCAGAACGGGTGAGCTTCTCGTTCCTTCCTGACCATTATACAAAATGTAGCTGAAGGTGTCAGTGGGGCACAAGTGGTTGTTTTTGAAGATGCCTCTTCTCAGCAGTAACTCCCAGTGTATCTGACATAAGAGCACGGCCTGAGAAATACAATTTGGTGCCAAGAGGTTTGACTGCAGCCCTGACCTTTCCTTGCTGTAGTATGGCACAGACCTGTAAAACGTCAAAGGAAACGACGGCACCTTTCTCACATTCCATACCTAAGACCTTTTAGTAGTTTTCATACTACTCATCCCTATCTAGGTTAAATTATAAATTTTTCATGTTTACAGTCATGGAGATGCGCTCTATGGGCTCTTAAGAGTTTTCTTTACACAACCCTTCCCTCCCTGCCCCGCTCCGTGGGCTTTGCTCGGAGGCAATGCTGTCTATATTCCCATGAGGACATTTCCAGCCGGATCCTGTTCTTGTCACAATTCTGCTTGTGCCCATTAGATGTCAGACTCTTATCGGCACAGACTGTTATCGGCACAGCCTCCTCCAGTTTCTGGGGCTTCGCAGAGAAGAGTATGAGAAGCCAGGAGCTGGTGCAGGTTGTCTGAGTGCTGGCTGCATGCTCACCTATGGGTTCTACCCAGAAAGGGCAGATTGGGTGGTCTGGTGCTCACTGGGCCACCAAACAGAGACTTTCTGCTGGCCTTGACCCAGGCTTTACCGGCTGAGGCTCCTCCAGAACCGCCGCTGGCGCATCCGGAGGTGGCAGGCTGTGATTCCTGCCCTGCTACTGCAGGGGTTTGCAGTGTGTTTACATTTTCCATCATGTGTAATTGCGTTCGTCAGGTCAGCTCCTCATATTGCAATAGCTCCTTCCTTCTGCTCTTGCTTTGCTCTAAGGGTCTCCGAGGTGGTGGCAGAGGGGGATGGGTCTCTTTCCACCTCGTCCATCATCCTCTTGGGGATGTGCAGTTGAAGTTGAGCCTTGGAGGTGGGTGCCAAGCCATGCCAGCAGCATGAGTGCGAGGTGCTGGGACAGCTCAGGTGTTTCCTGTATCTCAGGGCTTGGGAGCACCGACGAGCACATGGGGATTCATGCAGAGACAGAAAGTCAGTCTTTTTTTTTTTCCTTTTTAATGAACCATGTGCACAGTTTCCCACAGCAACGCTTTGATTTCAGCCACAAGCCGTGATATAAACACAGGCATTAGGTGCCATGGGCCAAGGTGGAAGGTGATGAAAAGGGGTCTGTGAGCTTCAAAATGGCCTATTTAAAGGGCAAGATCAAAGATGCACAGTGGAATAGATACCTTCCCCGCTACACGAAGAAAAGCCGTAATGAAACTGAGATGCTGCGCTCAGTATATATTTCAAAAGGAAACTGTTGTGCTTTGACTTTGCTCTGCAGTTGCTGAGAGCTTTAAGGGGGTTGGGAGAGGAAAAGAAAACACGTTGCGCTCCAGCTCCTCTCATTACTGCTCCGCTGACTCTTCTACTGAGAAGTCCCAGCACAGCCATGGACTTACCTGCCCGCAGTTGTCTTGTCTTGCATTTACAGAGCATCTTTCCTGGCTGGCTGCTTGCTCAGGAGCATCCCTGCAGCTGCCTGTGAGGCAGAAGACTATGGGATGATGTTTGTGGAGCAACTCCTGATTCCTGGCAGAGCTGTCCCAAGCAGCACCCCAGCACCCATTAGCTCGAAGCCAGTGTTTTTAAAAGGCATCTTCACATGCAGGAGAGCTTTTCGGATCACCTTCAAGGAGTTCTCTATTTTTAGCATCTGTGGACTCTCTTGGCTGCAAACAGGCGAAACCTCTTTGCGGTGAATTCACAACGGGGCAACTGGAGGTGTTCAACGTCTCCGAGTGAAGCGTGGCACAAAGGAAGCGGCTGTCCCCGAGGTCCCTGTGAGCGGGTTGTGTCCACGCTGCCATCACGGGACGCTGCCTCCCAGTCGCACTGGGGCGGGCAGCAGGGAAGGACGGGGCCAGGGCTGCGGTCCACAGCGTGTCTCATTCAGCGGCACCTTTGCAATTGCAAAATGCACTTTTTGTGAGCAGGATTTGATTTAAGGATTCGCAAACAACTGCTGTTTGCTTCAGCGGTCAAAACCCTTCCGTTAGCGAGTTCTGGATCAAACCAAAGATCGCTACTGTGTTGAATTTTGATCAGACTGAAAAAACATGCTGGGCCAGAGAGTCCATGTGATCCTTTGACTTGAGTTCTTCTCCAGCAAACCAGCACAGAGCAAATCACCCTCAGCAGAGCAGCTGGATGGGGCAAAAGCCTCCCTGCTCCTCTCTGGGATGAAGGGCCCTCCCAGGAGCAGTTTCAGGCTGGTTGGAGCAGCATTTGGCAAACACGCTAATAGTTATTTTAAGTATTCCTTTTTCCCCAGGCCTCATTCTGCTCTCCCAGTGGGCCAAAGTCACCTCCCAGCACTCCAGCCAAGAGAGGTGGAGGAGCAGGAGCCCTGAGCACCCTTGCTTTGTGCTGGCTGTGGCTGCACGCATGCCACGCTCACAGCCACGTGCTTTCCTCCTCTTTTACATGGGACTTTTAGGGCCATGGCATATGTCCAGTAAAGGTAATTTTGGGCTAAGTGCAGTGTCAGACTCTCCCTCCTGTTCTGCAAGAGCTGTCAGGGATGGAGAAATATCGACTGAGCACCACAAATACCTTCAGTGCAACAGATCTGTAACAGCTTTGGAAAGAGAGGAGGAGATCAAATCCTGTCCTTCTGGTAAGTGTTGAGAAAAACATGTTATTTAGGGAGGCCTCTCCTGGATGGGGCTTGTGCTGCTGGCATTAATGGACAGCCCTTCTGAAGTGTTTCCTCATCCTGGTGTTGAATCCTCTGATGCTGATGTGGGTCTCTTGGAAAACAACCCAAACCCTCTCTGACCTGTGCAGCACCCCTAAAGCAGATGGTTCCGTGGCACCAGGAGGCTGGGAGCTGCTGAGCTGAGATGATGGCGTGGGGCTACAAACCTTCACCCAAAACACGGTTCATGGAGCAAGTCCAACAATGCACCAACACCTGACGCTACCCCGACTGGCCTGGGAAAATCAGAGGGGAAAAAAATAGCCCATTCCCATTACCTGATGTGCTTTGCGTTTCGCTCGCTCCTCGCTGCACCCTGTGCTGTGCAGGGCGAGGGCTGGATTTGACCCTCAGCCAGGCTTCCCTGCCCGCCACCCAGCTTGGCCCAGGCTCAGAAAACCCACGAGCACGGACGGGAAGGAGCGGAGGCAGCACTCTGGGCTCCCGGCACCGCCTCGGGCGAGCTGTGCGCGCAGCCGCGCGTGGGACGGGAAAGCTGGAGCAGCTTGCAGACGTACGTGCCGCAGACCTGGAGGAAGGAACTGGCTGCGAGGAGCTCGTGGGAGGAGGAGGAGAAAACCAGGTGTCAGCAAACGAAGCAGATTGAGAGCTGAGATGTGTTAATGGTTGTATTTGGGATATGATCAACGTTTCCTTGTGACTTGCACAATCTGCAGGGGCCTGAGCAGTGGGGAACAAAAAAAAAAAGTCAAATTCAGTGGGACTAGGGCTCCTACATCCCCTTATGTTACAGGAGGCTGTAAAGGAGGGATAAGCCCTCTCACACTCTGCAAGAGCCCCGTGTTCGATGCAAGTCAGAGCATGGGCTCATGTGGCTGCCACAGGGCAGGAGAAGGACGAGCTGGTGGGTGGCGGAGGGCAGCCCGCAGTCCTGGGAGCTGCTGTGTGCACGGCTGGTGGGTGCTGCCGGCACAGCCAACCCCATGGTGTGCAGCCTTTTTTGCCTCTAGATACCTGTGGGTATGAGACTGATGATTTAGTCCCCAAATCTCTATCCGGGGACATGTCCAGCACGAGGGAAGAGCTGCTGTCAGCAGAAACCTGCTGCATGTTTGGAGCACTGGGCAGCGGCTTGGCCGCAGCACCCTGCGGAAAGGGGAGCCGGGGGCGCAGAGAGGAGCAGCGCTGCTGCCGGGGCGGGAGGATGGGTCTTATCATCACCTTCTCGCATCACCACCGTGGTAATTCATACGTGTGTCACTGGCACATCTGTTCAGAGAGAGAGAAGTAATACCGGTCCAGCTGAGCGACAAAATTGCTTTCAGGGCTGTTGATTCCCAGCTCGGGGGCGTGCGGTCAGCTTGACTGCAGGCTGAGGATTTTTAATCTCTTTTTTCCCCTTGCCCTTGCCCTATTCCTTGCAGCCAGCAGACATCAGTCACATGTAAAGCAGGCAGTGCCAGCAGCTTTCAATCCTATTCTGTCTGTTCCCATTCTCTGGGAAAGATGGATCATCTGGGCTTATGAATGAGACCCTGAAATCGGTCACAGGTGCCTCGCCGAAGGATTTGCATCTTGCTCATGACCAAACCGCTCTGCTTATCCTTTTCCTGTACCCCCGCTGCCTGCCTGGGTTTGGCCTCTGCTCAGGACCAGGACCCGTTTCTCCTCTAGATGGTGCAACTGCCATTGAACACCAAAAAACGCCCCGCGATGCAGCCGGACCCCAGCCCCTGCAGCGGGGCCTGGGGTGCAGCCAGCCCTGGGGGCTGCCCCCCGGTCTCCACGACCCCTTCCAGCTTTCTCTCGCTGGCAGGATGGGTGTTGGGGGGCACAGCCCTGCACGCGTCACCCACCTGAGGGTCTGTGCCAGATTCCTGCCGAGCATCATCACTCCACCAGCCATGGGCACCGGGCTGCGCGGAACCGAGGGAATGAGAAATCCATCCCCTGCTATTCCTGGCATCTCTGTCCTTGGCAGAGCCTGTCCCGGCAGTGCCCGGGGGATATGCTGGCAGAGCCCAGTGGAAGGTGGAGGAGAGAGGACAGGTCCTGGGGGTGACCCCATGCCTTGCAGCAGTTGGGCTGTTTCCATTCACGCCGGGTGCGGAGCAGGCTGGCTGGAGGAGCCGTGATGCCATCACAGTCCTTTGTTAGAAACCCCGCTCGCCTGCCATCCCCTGACTCATCTCCAAAACACCCTCTGCCAAACCCGCAGGGCTGAGCAGGAGAACGGCCCCTGTGACGGGCAGCTCGGGGCTGGTACACGCTGAACATCACCGTCCCATCCAGAGACTCAGCCTCTCCACCCATCTGATGGCAGCAAGAAGGACGCACACAGATGCTCTTCTCCCCCAAGGCCACCACCATAGCAGAGCCATCTCCTCGCAGCACCAGGGCATTTATGGCATAGGGGTTGTGTCTGGGCAGAGCGAGATCAGCTGGGTTTGCCAGGTGAGGCTGGCCATCGTCGAGCAGAGCAGATCGGATCTGGGACCCTGCAGACACAAGGGGAATCCTGGGCACGGTTCTCCCTGCAATACTCCCCATTTGTTTAGGCTAAATCCAAACAAATACAATGATTTGGGTGAAACAATAGGAGAGATTCCAGCATAAAGGAGGGTTTCCTCCTATTAAGCTGTGCTGGCAAGCTTTGGAGCCTATATTTTAAATAAATGTTATGGGTGCATTTAAAAACACACCATATGTTCTCCTGCGGATCTTTCTGGTGGCTGTTGTAGCACGGCTCTCGACTGGGTCTCCTCCTGCCCGCGCCGGCAGCTCGCCTGGGTGCGTTTTGCCGTGCTGCCCGCGGTGCCACAGCCGGAGCAGAGCCCCTCGCTCCGACTCCTTCTCGCACCAGTGAAGAAGCCGCGTGCGGGACTCCCCGTGCCCCGCGGCACGGACACCGATGTGTTTTTTGAAGTCTCTACTGTGGGCGTGGGCTGCAAAATAAACGCGGATGAAAGAGGTTGTCGTGGTTTTAGGCTGATCCAGCAACTAAAACTCACATAGTCTCTCCTTCTCCAGTAAAATAGAGAGGAGAGAAAAAAAAACCAAAGGGACTGAGGGTTGAGACAAGAACAGAGGGAGCACCCACCAACCATGGTCCTGGACAAAACAGACGGGGCTTTTCTCAAAGCAAAACAGTTTATTAATGATTACTTAGAAGGACAAAGGGAAACAAAAACCAATTACTCGAGAGGACAGAAAGAAACAAAACCAGATCTTAAAACCGACACCTTCCCCCCCCCCTTCCTTTTCCTCCCGGCTCTACCTCCTCCCCCCAGCAGCACAGGGGGCAGGGACTGGGGGAGTGCAGGTCAGCTCATTCCGTGCAGTTACTGCTGCTTCTTTCTTAAAGGAGAAGGAGTCCTTACACCCTTTTCCCCTGCTCCAATGGATCCCCCACCCACGAGGAAAAATCCACAAACTTCTCCAACATGAGTCCAGCCCACTGGAAACAATCCTTCCCCACAGATTGCTCCGGTGTGGGCTATACCACAGTCTCGGGTACTTAGGGAACTGTAGCCACTCGCTCCGGCGTGGGTCGTCACGCAGACTCCAGATGCCTCTCTGCCTTGTCGTGCACCCCAACACGACCATCCTCAGGCTCAAGCATCTTCTCCCCATGGGCTGCGAGTGGGTCTCTGCTCCACTGAGGCCGTCCTGGTTGCAGGGGGGCCGCCTGCCATCTCGCCATCAGCCGCAGGGGAAACTCGGCTCCGGCACACCTCCTCCCGCTCCATCCTCACTGACCTGCTGTCGATGCAGCTGTTTGTCTCAGATCTCAGTCCTCTCCAGGTGAACTCAGCCCAGTGGGCACCCCGGGAGTGGGGTGCCCCTGAGTTCCCCAGCTGGCTCCGCCGCCGCCATTCTCCGTGGGCGGCGCTGGCCCGACGCAGGCAGCTGCCCGGCCGGGAGCCAGGGAGCGGGGGCAGTGCCCTCCTCCCTTCTCTGCTCGATCCTGGGCAAAGCACCTTTTCCGGTCCCTTTGTCCTGACTTAAGTAGGGCAATTCGCAGAGGCACCCTATTGGCTCAATCCCGAGGGGGATGGCAGTCCGATCTGGTGGCCAGAACTAAACCTAACCCGGTTCCAAAACCGGGGAGGTCGCAGGGAGCAAAACCCCTCTCCTGCCACCAGAACCACCCCCCCTCCACATCAAACCATGACAGAGGTTAGGGTGGTTTTGCCAGAGAACTGGTTAACTTGCTGGGCACCTGCCCCGCATCCCTGGTACAATTCCTGTGGTTCTGCCAGCCGCCACCTCATCCTGTTTATTTTTTCCCAAAACCCATCCAGACCTTTTCTGTCTCCAGCGAGGACGGGGAGATTTTGGATCTTAGAGGATCTTAGAGGATTCTGGATTTCTTAGTTCCCCCCAACCGCTGTAGGTGGCACTCGGGCCCCGCCGCCTGCCCAGCTGCCGGCGAGCTGTAATGCATGCTGGCGAGGAGTCAAGGCATGAGCTCTGACTAAGTTTGCGGCAGATTTTCCCTTCTGACAGATTACTGCTTCATTTGTAAGAGGAGAACTTCTCATTAAGTACATTTTTGACATTTTGTTGGGGAAGGGTGGGGGGAAACAAATTCCTCGTGATGCCGAGTGCGCTGGAGCGCAAGTGCAGCTGAGTCTTCGCAGGTTTGGGGGTTGGGTTTTTTTTTGTTTTTTTTTTTTGCTTTGGCACTGAAGTCCCTTTTCATAATTATTCAGCTCCGAGCACAATTGCTGCGGGTGGGAGGCAGGTTTAAAGCAGAACCCAGCTGAAAAGCCAGGAGGACTTCATGGTGGAGAAGCGGCAGCTCTCCATTCCAGCAGTGCTTGGATTTCAATACTCATCCAATAAGGTTTGATTAAAGTGTATTTTCAAAGCAAAATCAGATCTAACTGCTATTATCATTGCTCTGGGTGCTGTGCGAGTGCCTAGGCATGCCAGGCTTGGGCTGCAGTCGGGGCTGGCAATCACAAGGCATGAAGGTGGTCCTCTTTATTCCAGGGACCCTCTGTGGTGGGGACCTGGGGACACCCCCCATGGGAACTCGGTTTGCCTTGAGTAAAGCTCTGCTCTCACCAGGCTCCCTTTGCAAGCTGTCCTAATTGTTACAACAGAACCGAGATTAATTTTAGTGTTAATTATGCAAATTGGCCTTGATGGAAAACTCCGGAGTGAGGTTATTATCACTCTTTTTTCCAGGGTGGAGAATAGCCCTTTTGGAAAATCCTTCGTCTTGCACAACCACGAACCTTTCTTCCCCTTGTTTTTTTTTCAAGTGAAAAAACTGCTGAGCAAGGTTGTTACCATAAGCTCTTAGGACATTTTCATTGATCCAAATCATACTTTTAGAGAGAGCAAGTATCTAAAAGCACTGGATAACATTATAGATGTATTTTAATTAGGGAAAATGTTGCAAGCAGCTTAAAGAAGGCGAGCGCTTCACGAGAAAAAAGCATTTCACTTCTTTTCCCTCAGAAAACACTTTTCCTCATTATCCAAGCTGCTGAAACCGTGCGCTCCTCAGGGGCAAGGCCGTGCTGGCCTTTCCCAGCTTGCGCTGAGCGCAACAACATCAGCAAGAAAACTGTATTAAAGTGCCCTGAGATTTTTCTCTCCTGCACTAATTGCCTTTCCAGCCTGGACTCTTCCCACCACCAGAGCAAACACAGGTATAAATCACCTCTTGTTGCTTTGTACAGCCCAAGCTCGACGGATGCCACCCCGGCGATGCCCAGTGCTCGTGCTAGGAGCTGGTCTCTGCTTTAGGTGCTTTCTTCAAGAAACACTTTTCAATCAGCTTTGAAAAGCATTTGGAAACTTGGTTTCCTTGTATGGAGAGCTGTGGCTGCAGCTGCCCTGGTCCTCTCGCTGCTCCCTGCCCTGTCTGCCTTTCAAAGCTGAGATAAACCTGTTTCAAACCCTTCCCCATCCCTGCACTGGTCCCCGGGGGATGTCAGCCCCGGAGGCGGCCGCAGCAGCGGCCCGAAGCAGCGATGGGCTCGGGGCTGAGCCCGGATCCAGGCGAGCCGCCTTCTCCCTGGTGCTGCCGCGTTTGTGGCTCCCCTTTGGCAGAGGTCGCTCGCTCCGTGCACAGCGCTCGTCTCGGCAAAGTTGGTCAAATCTGTCTCCCCTGGCGAATGACACGCTCTTGCTGGAGAAAATCAGATTACAGCGTCTTTTATCCGTGACGGCTTGAAGTGCTGCTGCTTTCTTGTTTTGGGGAAGGAAACTTGTAGACGGAGATGATCTTATTGATGTTTTACCCTGGAAGAAGATGTTAAGGCTGGGAGCTGAAGACACACGTGAGAAGGTGCTTTAAGCCACGGACCTGGTCACCTTCTCACCTGAGGGGCATCTGCAGGGAGGGACAAAAAGGAGCCACTTGTCCCCTCTGGGAGAACTGCAGGGATTGCTCAAGTGCGGATCCGTTACACCCCGGGATGGGCTGAGTGGGCCTGGGGAAGGGTTTCAGGGTTTCTCTAGCGAGGGAGCGATGCGGCTCCGCACCCGGCGGCGTGGCTCCCAGCAGATGGTACACCCGTCTCAACGCTCTTGATGGGATGGTGGGAGAAGTTATTATGAAAGACTGCTGTGACATTCACAGCACAGATCTGCCAACTGGTGTCTGGAGGAGATGGAGGGAGCACATTCCACTGCTGCGTAAATTGGTGCAGAGATGCTGTATTTCATAGCAGGGCGGAAAGAAGCCTTCGGCTAATGGTGGAGGTGGGGTGTCCAGCCAGCACCTGGCTGCATCCCAGCACTGAGCCCTCGGACGAGCAGAGCCCTCACGCTCCTGCTGATGCCTTTTGCCATCGGGATGTTCATAATTTCTAAAAACTGGTCCTTCCGTGGCAGTGCCCAGCCTCCTCAGACGAATGCAACTGAGGGGCCCTCCCAGTGTCCCCCTTGCTCTCAGCTGCACGGACCCTTGCAGATGCCCTGTCCCAGCTGCAGCTGAAGGTCCTGAAGAGCCACCTGCATCCTCCATCCTCTGGACCTGTCCAGGCCAGTGTCCCTCCCCACCTGCACTGCAAGCCCGAGTCAGAGGAGGGCCGTGCTTTTGCTTTCTCTGTTGTGTGGAGACAGTTTCTCTTGGAATTTTTGGACAGAAAGCAAACCAAAATTCAGAAAATCCTACCCCAGTGAGAAGATGGTCCAGGTGGGATTTATTTCCCTGCTTTTTCCATTGCTTTGCTTTCGGAGTCAATTCCCCCCCACATTTGCCCACTCCGGACAACGGAGCAGAAGCACTGCAACGATCCTCCTTTTTCATTTTTGCTACTTGTTAATTATCTCACTAGCTTCCACTGAATCTTGATGAGGGGTTTTATTTTTTCCATGGCAACTGCATCCGCAAGACCTCCCCACCCACGGACCCACACTGTGCAGGGGTGCCAGAGGGCCACGCTGCACCCAGCTCGGCTCCGAGCAGGACCCGCTCCCTGCCGAAGCACCTGCCCTACAAACGCAGGAGGTCGGGGCATCAGAAAGACCAGCCCTTGGGGAGACTTTTCCCACTGACAGCGCAGAAACAGGAGGATCCATCGCTGAGATGCCCCGTGCTGCTGCCTTGGTGGGCTCCGCGGTGCAGGGGCGGCTGGGAGGGTGTCCTCGTGGCGAAGGCGAGGAGTTCCCAGCTGGATGTGTGCCTTTGCCGCCGCGTCTCAGCAGCTGGGAAGTGTCAGCCTGGGAGCTGGAACTTGCCCCGTTCACATAAACAGCCAGTGAAAATTAACGCCCACGAGGACGACATCCATACCTACAAATTATCTCTGCCGCGGAGCTGCAATTAAACATCTCCGCACCGCAACGGCGGTGTGACGAGGAACCCACCCCGTGGTGCCTCCTGTCCCCATCCTTGTCCCCGTGCCAGCTCCCCCATGCCCTCTGCTCCCCGATCCTCCTCGCCTGGGGCAGGACAGGTGCTGCTGACCCCCCCCAGCCATTGCAGAGGAGGCTGTGCATGCTTCGGGCTGCTGCGTGGGGGTTTTTTAACTCCCCAAGGGTTTTCCCAGAGGGTGACTGAGAAATCTGTCCTGCAGATTGCAATTCCCCAAATCTCCAGCCAAAAGAGTAAGATGTACAAGGGCCTGATCCTGCCCTGACAGCCAGAGAGCCACCAGCTTGAGGAAGGAGGCAGAGGGAAAACCACTCTTCTTGTGGGATTGTGGCTGATCTCTATCCCATTTTGCCCATCCCAGCGGGTAAGCCCCCATTTCTGACTGTTTGCTGTCTCCCAGCAAACTCCTGCCGGCATCTCCTGAGCGGTGGCACCCTTTGTCCCCAGCCCAGAGCACCCAGAATGGCTCTCTGCCTCGAAACCACAAAGGAGGAGACAGGGATGGGGGGTGTTTGTGGAGCGTGTGGCAGTGAGGGGCTGCGGGAGCTCAGGGGACCCCGGGATGTTGTGGGAGCAGATGTGAACCCGACTCCCTTGGGCTGCCCGATGCTGGCAAGGCAGAGCCCCCCAGATTCCCCCTTGCCTTTCAAGGGATCCTTTTTTCTCCCTCCTCCTTGGGATGCTGAGGCAGAGGCGAGCGCTCCCCGGGGCGTTGCAGAGAAGGGGGATTTTGGTCCAAACTCTTCACATTTGCTCATTACAGACTTTTAGGAAGAAATAATTAGTGCTCTGTTTTTCACCGGGAGCTTCTCCCCCTCCATGCCCTCTTGTGCCAGGATGATGCGTCATCACGAGAAGCTGTGGGATCATTTCCATAAGATGAAAAATAAAATAGCTTCTATTCATCACTGGCCTTTGTGCTAATAGCCCGTGCTCTTTCAAGAGGGAGCGTGGCCAGGGCTGTTCCCACTTCCATCTTGTGGGATAAAGGATCTCTTTGCGCTCCTATAATAACCTCTTTCATCTGATGCCCTCAAAGTGCTTTTGGACATAAATTAATTAAGCCTCACAACACCCTGTTGAGTTCAAGCTCACTGAAGGGTTTTCATCGTGTGTTCGAACAATTCATCGCATCTTTGCGTCACTGGTTTTCGGCAGCCCAAGGGTCACGTCCAGCTGGGGTGTGAGCGGGGCCCGTTCAATTATGTCCATCATGTCGTGTCTCCTGCTCCCACCGGGGCTCGGGCTGCCCTCAGGGTTACTGCCTGTCCTTGGAGCCTCATCAAAAACCATTTCAAAGCTGCACTGGCTGAACCCAGGGCACAGCCGCTCCCTGAGGCCACCCAGCCTCATCCCAACCTCTTGGCAAGCGCCGAAATAGCCCCACATACATGACTTTTCCATATTTTGGCTTTTTGGGATTTATGACATCATCGGGGCTGGCTCCAGCAGACCCCTACCCCATGCAAGCTGGGGTTGCACCCTGCCCCAGGAGATGCGCTGGGCCCTGCTCTGCTGCAGCTGAGCACAGCTGGACAGCAAACACACCAAGGGATCACTCACAACCCCCTGATCCCGCTCGCCGTGCCTATCCCGGGCAAAAAACCCGTGGCATGGTGTTGGCATCTCATTGCAGAAAGCGAAATGCAGGCGGAGGCAGCGCCCTGTCGATGCTGGCTGCCCGCAGCTGTGCAGGGCAGAGCGGGCAGGGAGATGGGCTGCTGGGCCTGTGCTCCAGGTTGGCTCCTCGTTTCCTATGGCCGCTGGTGAGGCTCCTGCAGCATTTGGGATGCGGCAGGATTTGCTGTGTGCCCCGGCTCCGGGGAGTGAAGGGTCCTGTGGGAGCAGAGGGGGGAGCAGGAGCCGCTCGTGCAGAGGCTGTGGTGCTGGGACTGCGGAGTGGCTCATCAGTGGCTTCGGAGTCCTAATTATATCTCTTTAATGAGCACCCACACCGATATCAGGGGTTCCTCTGGGGCTAAGCAGCGATCCAGGCTCTTCTAATTACTTCTGACTCTTAATTTTCCTGTCTGTGCTGATCCTTCATAGTTCCCCTTCCTCACTGGATGCAAAGGACTCATTACCGGGAAACACATCCTCCTCCTCCTCTCTGCTCCTTGCTCAAGCTCTTTTTTCCTCCTTTTTACCCCCAGATCTCACAGAAAGAGATGGAGCAGGTAGAAGCTGCCTGCTCACAGGGCAGGGAGTTATGCTGAGGGGGTTTAGCTTTCCAGAGGAAGCACAGGAAGGCAGTTGGGATGGAGACCTCGTTTCCCACTGCCGCAGAAGCTGGAGCTGAGACGGAGCCGAGCCCGAGCCCCCGCTTGCCGCTGAGTGGGTGGGCTGTGCTCGCACCCCTGGGGCTCAGCACCCCAAGCACTTACACCAGGGGCATCAGGGGCAGCCGTTTCCCTGTGGGCACCGGCTTCTCCCTGGGCAAGAGCGCACCTCGCCTGGCACCTCCTTGCGCAGCTCTAAGCTGGGGAGGACCAGCACAAGCACCTGACCCTGGCTGGGGGGCACGCAGAGACCCCCAGCCCCTCCTGCCCTCCCAGCAGCACTGGAGACAGTGGCCACCCACTGCCCCTGCCCTCCCGCCCAGGTGCCCAGCGGTGCCCGAGCACCCGGGCACCCGCTGCTGGGGAGTGGCAGGGTCTGCCCCAAACCTGCCATCGTGCTGCTTTTCCCCATCCCTCGCTCTGCTGTGCAGGGGTGGGCAGCCTGGGGGCAGGTCTGGCAGCTGCCAGAGCTTGGCTCGAGAGCACACAAGGGTCTCAGACAGGTTTTATTTCCATGTGGGGATGTTTCTGGCCAGCCCCGCTGGTGCAGGGAGGAGGCACTGATGGATACATGAAAGCCCGGAGGCGTTTCAGAAGGATGGAGGGGAGGAGGACACTCGCTGGGAGAGAAAGCCCAGGCTCTTAGCGCTGCCCCAGCGCTCTTTGAAAGTGGGTTGAGGAGGTGTTTGATCTCCAACCAAGTCCTCGATGGTTTTGTGACCGTGGCGAGACCTCTCTTGCCTGGGGAGCGTGTGAAGCCGCCCGCTTGGGAAACCCTTCTCCAGGAGAAACCCTTCACTGCTGGCTTCGAACTCCCCTCTTGCAGGCTGACCTTCACACTGGGGTCCTGTGCAGTGCTTGGAGGGGGAAAAAGACTTTGGGGGCATTTCTACTGCTGGCACTGGGGTGGGAGGGCAGGGTTGGTGGGTGGCCACTGGCTCCAGTGCTGCTGGGAGGGCAGGAGGGGCTGGGGGTCTCTGCGTGTCCCCCAGCCAGCGTGCCAGGTGCTTGTGCTGGTCCCCGCAGGGCAGTGCAAGGGGGTGCCCGTGTCCTCGCAGGGTGGTGACAATGCCAGTGGCTCCAGGCCTAGAGAAAAGGACCATTCCAGCCCCAGGGACAGAGCCTTCTGTGGGTGGTTGGGGGAAATTGAGGCACGGAGATGCTCTGAGGTCCACACCCGAGCTGGCGTCCCTCTTGCCCTCTGAATCTTTCCGCAGATTTTCCCTTGACTGAAGCACAAGGGTTTTCAAAAGTGGGACTTGGGCCTTGAAGTGACAAATAATTGAAGGTGGTAATTAAAGGCACAGCTGAGTGCCGAGTGGAAAAAGGAAAAATAAAGGAAAAGCTCCAGTTGCAATTTTGCAATTTAATTAGATTCGCTTTCTCTCGTCGCGGGGAGCGTGGCAGGCGAACCCCGCGGGCACGGGGAGCGTGGCAGGCAAACCCCGCGGGCACGGGGAGCGTGGCAGGCAAACCCCGTGGGCACGGGAGTTTCTGCTGCTGCTGAAAACAGGGGGAGGTGGCGGAATGCTCTGCAGTCGGCTTCCCCAAGGAGAACCGCACCGCTCCGCCGCGCGTTAAAAGGCTGAGATTAGCGAAAGGCCCTTTTATTTTATTTTTTTTTTTCCCTGAGAATGGGAGAGCTTCTTGAAGCAGAAACTTTTGATAATTAAAGAAGGGAAAAGGAAAAATAATAACTGTTGGTATGGAAAGTATATGAAAATAGATCTGTGCTGACTTGCCCGCTCTGAGACATTGTCAGCTGGCAATATTTTAAGTTTCGCTGATAAGAGAGCTGCAGTTGGTGGCTTTGGCAGCGCTGGGAGGTAGAAATGCCAACTTGAGGGCAGGGCTCACAGGGACCTGTGCATCCCCAGAGCCGCCCGAGCAGCAGGTCGAAGCTGGGGGGTCGGTGCCAGCCTTGCAGCGGGACCCCAGGGTGGCAGCTTGGCTTTGGTGGGATGCAGCCCAGGCTGGGGGCGAGCGGGACCCTTGGCAGAGCGGCTCTGATGGCTGCGTTTGGCATCGGAGAATTCTCTCTTGTATAAATTATATAAATCATCCCCCCGGATGAGGGAGTGTGCACATAAATATGTAGATTCAGGCTCCAGCCCTCATGACTTATTCACCAGCAGCATCATATTGTTTCTAACTTCGGAGCAGTTCCTGGAAACTGTTCGTTCTTCAAATTAAAAAAAGATATATGGGCGCTGCTGGTGCAGCCTGCATCTTCTCCTGGAAGCGCTGGGTTTGCTGGGGAAGGGCTGAGAAGCAGCAGCTGCCTCCCAGGAGTTCGGGTTGGGCTGGGGGGCTGCACACCCTCCCAGGGAAGGCAAGGGGGGAATCGTCTGGCTGCAGAGTGGAGGTTTGCAGGATCCTGCCCTGGCCACGTTCCCCTCTTTCACAAGGCAGCGGCTCTCCTGCCATGCAATCTGTGCCGTCAACCCCTGCCCTAAACCTCCAGCTTGCAAATAAATGGGTGGAAATCTTCATTTTTGCAGCAGCTGCGGTTCTCCTCCACCTGAAGCACCCTTGGTGCTGGGGCCCAGGTGACCTAGGAGTTTTTTCCACATCCCCTTGCATGCCCAATGCTCGTGCTGCTGCGAGGTCCCAGTGACTCTCACTGCACCTCCTGCCTCACCGGAATCCACCCCGGCCGCTCGCCTCTAAACTCAGCTCCCATTTTACTACGTTTTCCTGAGATCAGGACACGAAGACGCGGTGGTAGCAGCGTCCAGCCTGTAAACCATGTGGTTTCACCCAAAATGGATGGATGAGCATCTTCTCCATCGTGCGGGGCCATTGCCCGGTAAATGAGCAGCCCTGAGAAGGCTTTAACGACAGCAATTGCTGCACATCCCAAAATATCCCTCCTAATAGACTCCATCAAGTAAGTATTGTCCTAAATGGTTCCGAGAGAGGAGCGGCAAAGGTAGTAACAATGCAGACGTGCCATTTGCAGAGAAATTATGCTTTGCCGAGATTTATCGGAGAGCTCAAATTGCTGTTAATAAAACCCACTTTTGCTGGTGCAAGGGAAATTGGTTTTCACAGAGGCTGGAGGGATCCAAGTAGAATATTCCGGGTATCATCTCCAACACAGCAGGAAAATGAGCTCTCCGCTTTCCTTGCTTAATGTAAGCAAGGCCAGCGAGACCAGATCCTTCACCCTGGGGTTAGGAGGAGACCAACTCAGCTGTGGTTAGGAGGAGACCCCAAATATAGGGGCTTCCCCTCCTGGGCTGCTGCTGACTCCCTGGCATCGCTTAACTCCTTCACACTCCAGTTTGCCAGTCTTAAAGCTTGTATGATGTGTTTTCAATGTATTTTAATTTTTTTTCCGTTCCTAAAAGCTCTCTGAAAAAATCTCCTTCCGCAGCCCTTTCCAAGCCTTCCTGGTTTCATCCCAAATTTCTTTCCCCATGGCTGACAGGGCTGATCCTCATAGTGCCGTGCTGCTTTCACGAGATGGGAGACACTGTCCTCTTATTTTAAAGCACAAATAAAGAAGCTATCCTGTAATTTCTCCGCTGCAATTGTTTTATTTTCCCTGCCTAACCCATGTGCCTTGTGTATTCAAGGGAGCGGGTGCTATAGAAAATGTGGCAATTTGATTTGGGAATCATTCTGCTCAGAGAAACTGCGGAGGAGGAGAGTGGAGATCCCTAGCATCAGTAAATCATGACAAGTTGGGAATTTCACAGCTCTGCATAGCACATTGTATGGCGTGGGGTGCATGTGGGCATCCCTCATCCCTGGCCCATCCGTGGCAGGACACTCTCACAAAGACACATGAAACAGGGGATTAATATTTATTTAGTTTGTTTGCTTAAGAGGCAAACATTTGCTGATGTATCCTTGGCAAATCTAAGACATTAATTACTGAGTACCAGAGCACTGGAGTGCCTGTAATCCACTCCACACCTCAGCGAGTCCCTGCTCTCATATCTGCTAATCCAATATTTGGAAGACTGCCCACATCGGGAGCGTCGCAGAGGAGGCTGAGATTGAGTTTTGGGACAACTCGTGTCCCAGGAGATGCTGGGCTCTGCTGCCAGCCCCAGCCCTTTGATGGGACCTCCTCTGCACTGGGTCTTCGTGGGCTTTTCTGCTCCTCTGCAAAGTGGGGGCTTTCCCTGGGGAGGGACAGGGGTGGGCTCAGTCCTGGGAACTGGGGGGCTGGGGACCCCCAGGACCTGCTGCCATCTCCCCTCCCAGGGGTGTCGGAGGAGCCTGTGCTGACAGCAGCGGCTGGGAGATTGCTGGAAAATTTGAAAGCAGAGGAAAAGTCACGTTTCCCTTCCCTTCCTTGCGGAGATTAAAACGGAGATTGAGCCGCTCCGGAGAGCTGAGCCGTCCTCACCGCCGCCGCCGGAATAGCAATGACTGTGAGAGATAATTAGTTGAGCTCCTCCAACCCTGATAACGAATTGAACCCCTCCAACCCCAATATTAACTGAAACCCTCCAACCTCAATAATCAATCAAGCCCCTCCAACCCCAATATTTAGCTGAGCTCCTCCATCCCCCCAGCAGCTCCTCATCTTGGGGGGATGCTGGGGGGCACAGAGTGGCCCTGGGAGCCACTGGCCAATTTCCCTGGATCTGCCCACCCCCCAGGGCTCCCCCTGCACCATCCGGGGCCGAGCTCCCTGCCGATGGCCCCTAAACCCATCACAGCCCAGGAGCAGCAGCCTTCTTCCCCACGCCGGCTCCTCTCGGCCAGAGGAGACTTAGCAGAGCGCTAAGAAGATCGCAGGGAATTTTTCTCCGTGATTATTCATGTCTAACAAGAACTGGCAGCTTTTTTATTGTCTGCTCTCCCAGGCTTTTCCAGAGGCTCCGTCCCCCCTTGCCCTGCAAGAGCTTTCAGCAAGTTTCTTAAGTTTTATTGCTTTGATCCCGTGATGTGCTGTTATGCAACGAGACAAGCTCTTTCCCGTCACTTTCCCGGCTTCAGCCAGGCCTTTTGCTGGAACAGGCACAGCACTGGCTTGAAATATTAATGAGTTTTACCTTAATTACCTTTCGGGCTTCTCAGGGCTCACTTCATTTCCCTTCTCACTCTCTTTTTAACACCACCACTGAGCAGAGCCAGCTGCTCGGCGGAGCTGGGAGTTATCCCCGTCCTCTCCACGCTCTCCGCATCACCCACTGCCGCGGCGAAGGATGGTCCTGGGAGGGGTGGGCAGCTCCCCAGGCACTGTGCTGGCAAGACCAGGCAGGCTATTATTTATTTTACGGTAAAACATTTCCTCTTTGAAATTCGGTTGCTAAAATGATGTTTTTCCTGTGTTTCAGGTAAATTAACCTCTTACGAAACATGGAGCTTGGGACACCCTGACCTGCTCTACCCAGAAACGGCCTCTCCATCCTCCCTGGTGCGGACCTTTCCCCTCTCCCCCCAGCCCTGTGCCTGGCACCGTGGCCTCTGTGGCCACCCCAGGCTGTGTGGCAGGAGGGCAGAGGCAGAACACTGTCCCCAGCAGGGTCAGGACTCCTCTCTTTGAGAAATTTGAATGAATCGGGTGATGAGCTTCCACGGTGTCTTGGATACACCATCGCTTTGCTGCCGCCCCAATGCACTTATCTAATAAACGGTGTGTTTGCAGGAATTGAAGCGTCTCCGGCAGCGGTGGCAGTGCGTGGCCGGGTGGGACGGCTGGGGAGGTGTCCCAGGACCCCCATCCTTGCTGCAGGGACCAGGGAGCTGCCATCTCTCCCCCTGAACCAGCCATCCGAGTCTGTTCCCTGCTCCTGGGTGAAGGACGTGGTGAAGTGATTTCTATCGCACACCCCAGTCCTGCAAACCCAACTCCTTTTTAAGACATAAACCAGATGGGGGGACCTGGTAGTTGCTTAATTAATGTGCTTTTTGGCCCCTTTGGTTTAGTAACACACACACAACATGGATGTGGGCTCGGTGCTGGGGACAGTGGGGTAAGAGGGCCTGGTGGGATGGGGGTACCTGGTGGGATGTGAGGGCCAGTGGGATGCTCTGGGGCCATGGTGCTGCGTCTCTCCTGGCTTCTCCCCACAGTTGATGTGTTTTATCAGATTTTTTCTACCCATGGGCTGGGAGCAGGTCTGGCAGGAGGGACAGGCTGGGAAAGGATGGCATTTCCAGGCGCCGGTGTGGGTGCGGTGCCAGGGAAGGCACCAGCTCACGAGTGTTGGTGTCTGTGGCACTGGGTGCCCGTGGCTGCGTGTCCCCTGGCTGGTGACTTCGGTGCCAACGACAGCGTGAGCCTTGGCTGAATGTCCCCAGGGCTTCAGTGGTGTCCAGGCGTTGAAGGAGCCAACAGTAGCTGTTTGATTTCCTCCCCCACATTTTAAAAATTCATCCAGGACATCCCAGCCTCTTGTGACAGCCAAGAGGTGTCACCAGCCCTGCTGCCCTGCGCTTCCCTGGCAGCCAGCCGAAAAACCTGCCACATCGCTGCCTGCCAAGGCAGAGCCGGCTCCGCACCGAGCCGTGCCCGACGGCAGCGGGGCCGGGGGCCGAGCGTGCCGGCTGATTCCCGCTGCCAGGAGCCTCGTCTGAGTTGTGCAGCTGAGGCTTTGGCTCCTGAGCTCCTCTGCAGCCTCAAAGGTGCTCTGAAGAGAAAGAAAGGGGTTTATATCCTCAGCCCTGGCCCAAATCTTCCTCTCCATCAGTCGAAACTCAGTGTTATTTCCCAAAGCTGCTCCTGCAGCTCCTGCTCCAGATGTGGCTGCACCACGTTGGGTAAAGCAAACTTTTCCTTCCCATCCACCCAGCGCCCCCGGGCAGCGGGGAGACGGGCTGCGATTATGTTATTAACGCCGCAGACAGCTGTGAACTGAAACCAGCCACTTTCAAAATGGTTTATTTTTTTTCCCATACAACTTGATCATCTCTTCTGCTCAAATCTGCGGCCGCTCTAATGAGCTGTCTCACACGGCTGAGCAGTCGGGAGAAAAATGAGGGAGGCAGAAAACCAACGTGTAATACTGCAGAGAGCACCGGGGCTGGCGGTCGGGGACGGGCAGCTGCCAGCCCCACAGCCCAAACCCCCTGCCCAGCACGGCGGGACCTCCTCCAAGCCCCCAGACTTTTCCCTTTTGGGCCTTTCATGCTTTCATTGATATTTTTCCAAGTAGCCAAGTGATAGGTGAAACTCCTTGTGTCCCATCAGCGCAACGGGCTGCCACATCAGTGCGAAATAAATGATAAATCCTGCTACGAGGGAGTCCATTTCTAATGAACTATCTGCTTTTTCTGCTGCCATGTTTTCTTGACCCTGAATTTTTGGAGTGGTGGGGGGGTTGTGAAGTTGGCCTCAGGTTCTCGTTGAAGCTTCTGGGCTTGCCCAGGGTGCAACGTGCCCATCAGATCCTCTGTGGTGCTTTGTACATAACAGATGGGGAAGGGGACAGGGATGGGGACAGGGACACAGAGACCCACCACTCCGGGGATCACTGCCCCTTGGTCCTGAGCAGAATTCTGGCAGATGGGGCTCCTGGCTCTGCATTACGGCATCCCCCCCCCCCCTCTTGCAGGCTGCTATTTCTGCCAAAACCTCTCTCCTTCCACCTCCTCCCCAGCAGCCCCTGGCACTGCAGACGTTGAGAGCAGCTGCCACCATCTCAGCCTGCTTCGACTCAAAAAAACATACAGATCAATACATTCAGCAATAGATTTTCCTTCGCTCTGTTCCTTACACAACTTCCTTGGTGAAAGCTTCTGTTGGGGCAATGTAAACCAGCTCCAAAACAAGCCACTTCAAGAGCGACAGAAGTGGTCGAAGGGACCCAGACTAGAGGAGGAGAGCACAGAACGAAAAAAAAATTCTTCCCCAAATCTCAGCATATATCACTGTCCGTGATGCAAAGTGATGCAATCAGACAACTGGGACATGGGTATGAATTAAACATTCCCCCGTAGGTCCTGGGGAATAATTCCCTGAAGCCTGGATCCATGGGTTTTAAAACCAAGAGGGACAGTTGTCATCATTTAATCCCGTCTCAGTCGCTCGTGTGGGACTGGTGACAGCCAGGGATGCCTCCAGCACAGGGCGAGGGGAGAGATGAGATGAGATGAGATGACCCTCATCAGCACCGTGCCACCCGCTGCCCAGCGCCCTTCCCTTCTCCTTGAGATGCTCCACGTTTAGCACAACCTGCTACCAACCCTTCGGGCAGCCCTGCCAGCGTGTCCCTCCAGCTGGTGCCCCCCACTGCTGTCTCCCATGGGGGCACAGTGCTGCTGCAATGGGGTGGAGGGGGGAGAGAGACTCCCCCCAGGCAAAACGGGGCCATCCCCTGGGGCAACAAGTGGTGAGGAGAGGAGTGAGAACCCCCTTTGCAGCTGGAGGCATCATCTGCGGGGATGCTGTAGTGGCACCAGGCTCTGCTCTTCCAGGGCTGGGGAAGGGGATGGCAACAGAGATCTTTCCTGGATCTCTCCTGCTTTGGAGCATTAAGGCCAGGTTGGATGAGGCTTTGAGCAACCTGGTGTAGTGGAAGGTGTCCCTGCCCATGGCAGGGGGTTGGAACTAGATGATCTTTAAGGTCCCTTCCAACCTAAACCATTCCATGATTCTATAATCTTTTCCACCAGCGAGTTTTGCTGCGAATGAACAGGCAGTGTCTGAGAGCACGCTGCCTGTGTGGTTCATTAATTACTCAAGTTATAGGGCTATTACAGCCAAGAAATTGCATTATTAAAAAGAAATCTCTGCAGACGCTTCAAATGCGTCAACCTATTCAATAGCTGACGCTGGGTCATAATTAAAAGTAAAAAGTACGGGCCAGAAGGGGACAAAAAACGGCAGATTTCCTGAATATGGCTAATGGAAACATTATTAACATTAGGAAATTGCATACGAGAAATCACTGGCTCCTGGCCCAGTTTAAATATGCATAAGGCTCCTGACGTGTGCCTATGGTGATTAATAGCGTTAATAAAAAAAAATAATTAAATTAAGCTCATCGAGTCGCCTTTAATGGCTGCGTCTGCGCGTGGCTCAGTGGTTTCCTTCGTTACAGCAGGCAGCGGGCACGCGGGCAGGGTCGCTCCCGTGCCCTGGGATGCTCGTGCATGGCACTGCAGGCACCCGGCACGTTTCTTGCTCCTTGGCAGCTTTTGCAGCCAAATCTTGATGAACCCGGAGCCCAGGGCTGGGCATGGCCACCTGTGGAGGGAAACTGGGGCTGCCCATGGTCGGGAGGATGAGGATGGGGGAAAATCCCTGATTTGGTCTCTGCTGAGTTGCTCCCAGGCAGGAGGTTTAAAGATCCTCCATGGGAACACAAGCCCCTGCCCCTTTCGTGCCCCAAACCAGCCTTTGGGTGAAGCTTTCGCTCCCTTTTTCTCAGCTCCAAGCTCATGGTCTTGTGGCCACTTTGCTTTTCTTTCCAGGTGTTTTTTTTTTTTCTTTTTTTTACATTTGTTCTTCGTGAACATCGCTGTGAATCAATCTGGCGTCAGGCCTATTCGCCGCCTAATATTTCTCAATAATTTATTATCAGCGGTTTAACCCTTGTGGGAGCTCCCTCCACGTTAAAGCCTGTTGTTCACTCAGGTTGCATCCTGGACTGGAAGTGCTTCCAGCCCTTTGATTTGTTTGTGGTTTATGTTTTTGTTGGGAGAGCAGTAAAAGATACAAATTTTCCCCCCTCTTGAAATTGATTTATCTCGGTTGTTTCCTTTATTCTCTCCAATTGAACTGGAACTTTCTGGTTGCTCTTGCCTCCCTTGGTAGCGGCCCTGGTCCATATGGATGCTGTGGGATGCAGTGGGATGTAAATACAGAACAGAAATCAACCACGTGCCCCCAGTGCCAGAGCCTCTTCCTCCCCCATGCACCCCTCTCCCCCTGTATTCCCTGCTCCTGTATTCCAGGGGAGAACAGGAATTTGTTGACCTTCCTGGTCTGGTTCGCTTACGTCGAGCTGGTCGACATCCCTCATTCCCTTCAACTGAATTTTGGGTTAAAAATGTTTTAAAAGTGCCACGGAGCTCAAAAGCTGGCCTGAGCAATGGAGGATTAGGGGTGGGCTTGTCATTGCTTTTGAAAAGCGACTTTTCTTTTTATTTTTGGAGTAATGCAGCCCTTTAAAAATAATTTAAAACTCCCCATCTGTCAGTGAGCCCTAAGGAGGATCTGCCCTGATGGAGACATTGTCTCAGCCCCTCTGCTCCGTCCCTGCTGCTCCCTCGGGACCACTGCTTCCCTTTGGGATGGGACTGTGCTGGGTTTGTTTTGGGAAAAGACCAGCTCATCCCACCAGACTTCCTCCTCCAGGGAAGGTTTCCATCCCGCTTCTCCTCCTGAAGTTCAAGTGGAGTGAGGGCAGCTCATCACTGCCAACAAGTTACGCGGAGCCTCTGCCAAGCGTTTCTGCGAGGCCTGATTAAAACCATTCACGGAAAACAATATTAATCACCACTGTTACCCTCTCCCTAGGAGAAATGAGGTTGGACATGCTTCTCTGTCTCGTCCCTCGCAACGGTTTGTAGTCCTACATGGGAATCAGCGTGCGGGCGCTGCCTGCGTCTGTGGGCAGGGACAGTGTCGGTGCCTGCGGTGCCGGAGCCCGGTGCGGTGCCCGAGGTGCCGGTCAGGCTGCGGGGAGCCCCAAAACCGCAGTGATTTTAGCACCCCCCAATACAGCACAAATCCCAGGTGCTGTTTTCCATGCACGGAGCAAATCCTTGCGGACGTTTCAGTGCAGAAAAAGACAAAACCTTCCCTCCATCCCTGCGCCCGCTCTGAAAAAAGGCCATTTCTTCCACTCCAGGAAAGAGCATTTCTTTACCCAAAAGAGAAGGGCTAAAGCAGAAGGTGGGTTGTTACCCGGTTCACTCCAGGCACAACCTCGGATGGCTGCAACCTGCTGCTGCGCTGTGGCTGTCACCCGGAGAAGTGGCTCGTGGATGAATTGCAGGCACGGAACGGGGATGGTGGCACTGGCAGGGGACCCGGTGCCATCCCGGGGTCCGTCACACGCTCCGTCACACCGCTGATGGGCTGGGCTGCTGGAGAGACCAAGGGGAGGGAGGGATTGAAAAGCATCCAGGAAACTTGGAAAAACTTCGGAGCAGCGCCTGTTACATCTGCACACTCTGGAGACGAGGGTACAAAACAAGCAGCTTTAAGTAGAAACAGGGGCAGGGAGCTGGAGATTCCGTATAAAATATTGAGATCCTGAGACCGTCAGAGTGGAAGGCAGAGCCGATGCGGCTTCTGAATAAATCATGGGAGCTAACACATGTGCTCGCTCGCAGTGACGTCTTTGAGGGAAGAGCATAGGACTAGAAAAAAGGAAAAATAAAAGGCAATAAAATGAAATATGGGGCACTTTTTGCCCCCTAAGAGCTTTTGTTAGGGAAATAATTAGCTCATCTCAACCTCCTATAACATGTCCGCCTAAACTTGTTCTCCCGTTTTTCTCCCATCAGCCCATCCACCGTGCCCTCCTCCTGCCGAACAGGAGGGTGCCTTGGCAGACTCCAGCACGTGGTTAAAATTTTGTGATGTCTGTGTAACCGATGGCCTGTTAGGAGAAACGCTGGTGTCCTGGGACCACGGTGCCTCCCCAGAGCTGGGGGGCTGCTGGTGGGACCATGGGTGGAAAGGACAGGCAGAGAACACCACTTGTTCAAAACTTTATTTAAGAGATGCTCTAAAACTCAACGGGCTGCCAGGTGGACCTGAAACCCATTCAGTGTTCGATGGCCTCCCCATGCTTCTGAGGGGCAGGTGGTCGTGCCAGGAGTGAATATTGAATTGCAAAAAAAAAGAGACTGCTTGGTTTGCTAACGCGCATCAGGGTTTTGCATAAGAGTGAAAATCTGTAACAAAACTGGCTTGGGAGGGATCTGGATTTTTATTTCCCCTCTGCCTGGAGAGGCCGGTGTGTTCCCCAGGGCTGGGCACGGCCGCTTCAGCAGGATGGGACTGCTCCTGCCTGTGGGCTGCTCCCTGCAAGAAAAATAATTTTGGTGATTCTAGGAAAAACTCCTCACTTTCCATGCTGCACAGTAAGGATGTGAAAAAGGCTGTTCAGACTAAGCAGGTCCTACAGTGCCCCCAGCACCATCCTTTGCAAGGGCATGTAGTGATAGGACAAGGGGCAATGGATTTAAACTGGAAGAGGGCAGATTTAGGTTAGATAGAAGGAAGACGTTTTTTACAATGAGGGTGGTGAGGCACTGGACCAGGTTTCCCAGAGAAGTCGTGGCTGCCCCATCCCTGGAAGTGTTCAAGGTCAGGTTGGATGAGGCTTTGAGCAATGTGATGTAGTGGAAAGTGTCCCTGCCCGTGGCAGGGGGGTTGGAACTAGATGATCTTTAAGGTCCCTTCCAACTCAAACCATTCCATGATTCTTTGCTCTTCTGAGGTCCTTCCCCCGGCCCCAGGCAGGGCTCCCACCGGTACAGCTCCAGGCTGGGGGGCAGCAAGGAAAGCAACAACCTTGCACAGACCCTGTTATAACTGGAGTCTCTTCACCAAAATTTCCCCCTGAACCTTGAATGCTCCATGTGAAGGAAATAGAGATGTTGAGAGCCCTCACAAACTTCTAAGCCCTCTTAATTCCAAAGTGTTAAGAAAGGCAGGAGAGGGAAAGCGGATATGTGTACTGGAGGGTGTTACTAAGCTTGAGGAGTTCAGGTGATGCTAATCCCAGTGAAACGGAGATGTGCCCTTGTTAGGAATCAAATGTTTCCCAGGGTGTTAATTCTTGTCTAATTAACAGCTTCAGAGATCCACAGAGAACTGGTTTCAGCTGGTTCTCAGCCCTCCCTGGAAATGATGTTTTCCAACATCTCTAGCATCATCCTCAGAAAATGTCTCTGGAGTTAAATCCTCAAGACAGACTTGGGGTTTTTAAAAAATGCATCGCGAGCGCATCATCATCTGCACCATCACACGAGCAAGAAAGTAGGACAGGCACGATGTGTGCCGCGCGCTTTGCTACCCCCGCCAGTGCCAGGCCGCTGGTGCTGCTCAGGAAGCCCTGGGTGGTCTGAGCCATCCATGCCATCCATGCCTCACCTCAAATCCAGCCCTGGGGGGTCTCCAGAGGTTTTTTCTCCTGCAAAAGGTCTGGGAGGCATTGCAGTGAGTTTACTTATTTCTAATTGGAAAAACAGAGGAACAGAAAACCCTGTAGCTGGCCCAGGCCACTGGCAAATGCTCCATCAGAACTGGTGGGTGCTGGGGGGGGGGGGGGATTGCAGCCAGGGTCTGAGCTGGGTCATGCCACGGGTCTGTGTAATCACCCCTAATTAATGGGATTATTGGGAAATTTTTATGTGCTTTTGAAGTTAAATGGTAGGGGTTTGCACATTAGATGGGGAAAAGGGACCGCTGAGCCGTGCTCGGACGCTGGCAGCGGGTGTCTCTGGGATCCCCACAATTGATAGGGATCACTCGAAAACAAAAGGGATCCCCTGCATTTTTCTGCTGTGCTCCTTTATAATTAACCCCTTGCTGCCATATCGTCCCTGGGCTGCCACAGGCCATGGCCACGGCTCCTCAAGGCATTGGGGCACTTCTCTGCTGGCACAGCCTGTGCAGCGCAGGGTCTGAGTGCTGTAATTAAGGCGGTGGTGTGATAGGAAGCAATTATATGCAAATAAGTGACTGCGAAAGTGTGAGTAAACATTAGGGGTTGTTTTTTTTTATCCCCTTGAACCTCTGTGATTTAAAAGCCATTAAAGGGCCCCGCCAGCACTGATGTCAGCAGTTTCCCAGTGCTGCTCACGGCTCCGAAAGCCGTTTGCTCACTGCTGCACGGCTTCAGTAGGGCTCGGATCCTTCCCCTCCCACAGCTCTGCGGCGTGGGCATCGGCTGCCTCTTACACCGTCGGGCACTTCCAGTGGTCTGGGCTGGAGAAGAGCCGGCCACGCTGGGGGCAGCCCCACGTCCTCGGGCACGCTCATCCCACGCATCCTCGGGCATCGGCAGGGCTTGCTTTCAAAAAATAAATGAAGTCTTTGCCCCTCACTATCTCTGCTAATAAAGTGGCAATAAAAACAACAGCTGCTGTTAATGGCAGGATAGAGGTGTGGGGGCTGCAGGATGAGCAGGTTATTGCCTACGTTTGGTGTTTCCTGCTGATGCTCAAGGTCCGGAGGCTGTGCTCCCACCTGCGAGGACCAGACACATCTGTGCAACGTGACTGGGGGGTCCCCGGGGGTTCACTGCTCCGGTAACTTGCTGAGAGCTTTGGGAAGGGCCAGCAAAGAGCCTGCTCGCTCCTGTGGCTGGGTGAGTGGTGGGCTGGGGTCCGGGCAAACCCCACTCCATGGGAGAGGGAGCTCAGGGAGCAGCAAAACACTTGGTGAAATGTCTGTGGTTGCAATCCTGCAAGTTGCTGTGGGGAAGGGATCTTCCTATGGGATTTTTTGGGGTGAGGTACAGTGGGTCTTGCAGGTGGTCTGGGGGAGAGGGAGAGCTGCAGCTCTGTTCAGGGGCAGGGGAATGGGTCTCGCTCCCCTGGGACAGCTCATCCCTGCGCCCTGTGGCACCGCGGAGGAGCGGGTCCCCGAGCCCCTGGGAGCTGGTCCTCAGCCACGGGATCTTCTGCTGCTGCATGAACAGGCATTTCCCCTATTAGGGATAATTATAATTTCAACTCCCCTGCAGCCCCCCTCCAAGAGGCGATGCAGGATTAATCCTCACGTCCCATCCTAAACCCTTGGTCAAACATTTGTCTCGCTGGGCATGTGGGTTAGTAAAACTGCAATTTAGACCAAGGAAATCACGGAGAAAACAAACACAGAGCCCCCATCCAGCCATTTGTAACACATCACGCTCCTGACAGTGCTGCCGAATCACCAAGAAAACCTTCAGCCTCGGAATTTTTCTAGCGCGAAGATAAATGAAGGAGATTCATGTCTCTGTTGGTGCTACATTGTTTTGCTCAGCTGGCTGCAGAGCAAATAAGATACGGTGGAGCATTGATTTGCAGTCTGCGAGCTGTCCTCCCAAATAGATGGGCTCGGGGAAAACTTCATTTGTGACTTAAAATGGAGAATGCAGCAAGTGCGGGGAGGGGGCACAGTGCCCGGACCCTCGGCGTCCCGCTGCTCCTCCTCCCTGGGGGCACGTGGCACAAGGGGGTGCAAAACCGGGGGGCTGCGCCTCCAGCTCTCTGTCTTTTTTTTGGGATGCTTTTCCCTACGTCTTCGTGGAGTATTCCCCCACCCTGTGTCCCCTGCTCAGCGCTCGCTGCCCTGCAGCTTGGACATGGCACCATGAGCAATAAAAAGCGAACCAGCCGTTTCCAGTAGGTTTGGGGAGATAGAGGGGAACTGGCCCTCTCTCTGGGCTGAGCACAACCCCCCTGCCTCCCCATGCACCCACCAGCCTCAGGCTCACCCCGCAGGGAGGTGCTGAGATGGGAGTGACACCATGAAGGCCTGATCCTGCACCCCCCTCAGCATCCTGCTCAACCCTCATCACTGTGGGTTGTCTGTGGGGAGATGCTGACGGATCCATCACCAGCGCTTACACCCCTGCCCAGCGCGGCCGAGTGCACGGCCATCGTATGGGGCAAACGACGCTCATTAGCATTAATAAATGCATAAAAATTTCAACTCAGCATGCAGAAAAATAGAACGTTGCAAAGCTGGCACTTCCCCCAGGTCTTCCCGCAGAAGGTGGGGGTGTCCAACATGGCATTAAACGAGGCTCCTCCGATGCTCACCTCCATGCCACGACAAGCAGGGCAGGACGCGGGCTAGAGGGAGGATGAGGAGGGGTGAGGAGGATCATCACTTGTGGCTGCTCCCCTTCCCTCCCTGACAGCCCTGATGCGACCATCACTTCGGAAAAATCCCCCACCGCTCCTGCGAAACAGGAGGCAATTTTAAAGACCCAGTGTTTCCAAACGAGAGCGGCGCTGGCTGTGCCCTAATGGCAAGAGAGCCAGTTTTATAGCAGAATGCAAATGAAAAGGTATAAATAAACAATCGCTCACAAATAAGTGCTCGCCTTTAATGAATATTTCATATACAAAAGAAGTCATTGACATTTTGCTGGATTGCTTCAATTAGCTCTTGAGCCTCGTGTTCGTGCAAATAATAAGCTTGCTTTTCATAATGCTTTGTTAATCTGTTTCACGGTGTGAATTTATACAGTAATGTATCACACAGACCTCCTGCTGCAGCCTTTATTGGATATAAATGACTTAGTAATTGCTATTGATCATTAAAGAAGTGCGACGTTATTTTGGAATTACAATGTGGGGGATCTTTGCGAGACCGAAGGAAGCGGGTGGTTTGCTACGCACAAGCCTGGTTTATATTCAGAGAAGTGACTAATGGGTCCTTGGGAGGAAAAGCCAAAGTATGCCAAGATTGAGTCTGGGGAAAAACACTGCGAGAGTCATTGCTGGCTTCACACCACGAAACGCTCCCGGCTATACATTCAGAACATATCTCAACGTATTCCATTTCACACATCGATCCTTATTCCAACTCAGACTTTGCTAAGATTAGCCAGGAAAATACAAAGGGTTGCTGGGGAAAGTCAGCAGCAGGCTGGACCCGGGGCAAGCACGGCAACGAAACATGACGCGGCGGCTGCAGGAGCCCTGAGCCAGTCTTTGCACATGGTGGCCACACCGGGGTGGGCAGGGGCTGCCTGGCAAAGCCTCTGTGGCCCTTCCCGGGTCTCCCACTGGTAGCCCCAGAGAGGCTGCAGGTCCTTAATCTGGGCTTGCTGTTCAGCTGTGGTATCTGAGTAATTAAAGCAAATGTTTTAGACTCCGGCTTGCAATATTGGGTGCATTGATCAGGGCTCCAGGTCCTGAAGTCAAGTGAGCATGATGGTCTCTGCTCTCCCAACAGGGATATTCAGGCTGAACCTCCTGTCCATCACTTACGGGTTGTCTGCCAGCTTCAGACATTAAAACCTCATTGCTTTGAAATGAAAAAAAGCTGGTGTTGCACTTTAGATTTTATATTTGTCATTTAGAAAAGCACTTTTTTCTGGTTGGAGTTTTTGCTTTTCTTCCAACTATTTTCCCTCTGATGCTGTCTCCCTCCCCTGGAAAAGCCCTTGTTGGTGGCTGGCCCTGGGTTCCAGCCCGTGCCCAGGAGAGCTGCGTTCAGCCCTGGCTCTTGGCGTGCTACGAGCAAAATCACTGCTCCTCCATCGCCCAGGAGGGCACCCTGAAATGCTCCCCCTGCCATGGGGTGGGGTGTTTCAGCAGGCTTTGACGTGCACATCCATCTGCAAAATGGTCAGGGGCATTAACTCTTCTCTGCCTCGAAGGGGTGTACTGGGACTCAGTTAATTAACATCTTGAAAGGGCTGTGAGATTCCTCCATGACACTGTTTTTATTAAAAGCCTATATGCACATTTTTCCCCTTCCAATTTACCGCATTTCCCCTCTGGAATGTGCTTTGATTTTTAAGCAATTTATAAGTCCTCAGGCTTTGCCTGGAAGGTAATTTATACCAGTTTGTGTTTTTGTGTGTGTGTACATGTGCTGCAGTGCACTGGAAAGAAACACAAAAAGCAATCGACTGTGCCGAGGCTGATATTGATGGAATAGCGGTGCAGGAGTTATTTCCAGGAGCTGAGAGCTGGCTCCGACTTGCCCAGGCAAATACTGCGATGCTGAGCTGCAAATCAAACCAGCCCGGAGGGAGTGGTGTGCCAGTGGGACCCGAGGGATGATTCCTGGGCTCGGCCCTGGGAAGGGCTCTCTTTGCTCCATGTGGGATCTGGATACCTGCCTGGGCTGACCAGCCAAGATGCCGCTTGGATGTGGTCACCAAAGGCAACGATGGTCCTTTTACAGCCCCGAAAAGATCTATGGAAGCATCCAGCTATGTGGACCATGTCCTCCCTTTGCTCGCCAGTGGCTTTGGCACAAGCCCCATGGCATGGCTTGTTTGCCCAGCAGGTAATGAAGCAGGCTGGCTCTTGGGAGAGCTTGTTCTTGGTCCCATCACCACTGCTCCGCTCCTGCCTCCTCACTGGGAAAACCTGACAGCACTGAGCAATGCCGAAATGTTCCCACAGTCACCCCGGTGCCCCGTGGGGCTGTTCTGATGTGAACTTTTGCACCATGAAAGTAATTTGTTTCAGGGAGTTTTATTTATGCAAATCTCTGGCAATATTTCATGCCATTCACATCTCCTGAGGCAGGTTTTTAATAGAGGCTGGGAGGCGTGAGGACAGCCAGGAGCGAGCGGGTCAGAGCTCCGGGACACGGAAAGCTGCCTGGGATTTAATGGCACCGCATCGATTTATGGCCACTGGGGATGTGACCCTCCAGCCCCCTGTGACTGGAGCCATCTGCATCTCTGAGACTGCTCCTCAGAGCAACTTTTCTCTTTTTATTGGTGTTTTGGATCAAACCGCTCAGGACCGCTGCCGGATCCCTGCCTGCTGCAATTCCCCTGGGTATAACACTCATTTCTCGCCGGTTTCTCTTTCACCTCTTGCTGTGAAGCAAATCTCCAGGAACATTTGCAGCGAGAGAAGGTGAAGGGATCTGGGGGATTCTGGTTTCTGGGCTCAGGGGCCCTGGCAGCACCCAAGGGCGCAAACCCTCCCGTCCTGACCAGCGATGGAGCAGGATGTGAATGTACTGGAGCAGAAGTGCTGGAGAGGAGTGTTGGCTGGAAGCTTTTAAATACTGTATTTTTCTTGGACAACATGAGATATTTGGTGGTTTTTTTCCCCAGGAAAAGACAGAGAGGCTGAGACTCCTGAAGAACGGATGGGGAAGGGATGCCCGGCTGGCACAGTGGCGCTCAGTTCAATCAGTTCCTACCAGAGTATTTTTTCTCTGCAGAAATAATTGCAAGATATTAGAGTTCATGGCATGTGATGGAATATATCCGCTTGGTTTTATCCTTATCCATGTGAGATTCATGGGAGCAAAGGGGCTGACAGGATGATGCAGGAGGGAGAAGGAGCTCAGAAATCACAATTTTTAGCCAAAACTGGCTGAAAACTTTGCTCATTCCCACAGTTGACACCTGAGAGCTGCGTTTCCCGCGGCCATGCTGGGAGACAGTGGTCACTCCAAGGTCACAGCAAGGTCACAAACAGGCTGCGTGTCCATCCCCTGCCTGCCCCGTCCCTGGACCACGCAGCTGCCCACGGGCACCGGGAACGTGCCGTTTGCTTTAATGTCCATTGGTGCAGCTGCCCACTCAGCTGCACATCGCTGGTGTGTTCCCAGCCTGACCCCAGCCAACCGCTCGCTCTGCGTGAAATGACTGGGAAAGGGCAGCGTTCACGCTGCTGATGGAACACACCCTTCTCCTTCCTGGGTGAATAGGAAAGCTTTGCCCTTAACTCCTTGGGTTTTCTGGGGTATTTAAATGCTGGAAGCAGATTCAGATCCCAGCCCTGATACGCAGAGAGCTGCAGTTCACACCAGCATCCCGCTGAGCTCGGGATGCTGTTGGGAGGCACCCATGGTACCACTGGGCACAGCACCGGGAAGCTTTCCAACAGCTAATGGGTTGGGGTTTTCCTACTGCGCCTTGAGAAATCCTTCTGTTTGACTCAGGCTCTCCGGGCAGGATCAGGAGAGAAGACTTGATCTTACCCAAAGCCCTTTTAGCAATGGGGCAAGTCCCGTCTCAAATACAACAACACCCAGTGGGTGCTGGGCCAGTGCCGGGGTGGCTGCAAGCCCTGGGAGAGCATCCCCACCTCCCAGCCACCGATGGATTTTCCTCTTCGGCTTCCCCTTCTGTTGCTTTTATAATTTATTTACAACTTTTACAGATGTTCACAGTGTTTCTTTTTTTTTAAAAAAAATGGCTTTTCAAATAGGGAAAAAAGAGCAGGAGAAGATTTCTCAGCCTTGTGCTCGCGGGGAAACACGTGTGGTGCTTTGAAGAACGGGACTTTACGCTTGCGGTGGATTTCCATCAGCAGAAAGCCTGACTCCATTCACCACCCCGTGCCGCAGAGTCTGGCCCCACTCTCCCTCCTTGTTGCCATGCTGAGGGCAGCAATTATTTCTTCTATATGATAATGCCCAGGTCAAGGTTAAACCTTTGCTCCGGCAGCAGCTGACTTGGACCAGCTCAGCCTCTCCCCACTTTGGATCTCAAACAGGATGGTGCAAATCGATGTTCTGCACCCAGAGTGGCCCTTTCTCCCCGCTTCGGGGAACCCACTGTCCCTCTCCCACACCCAGTTTCCTCCAGATACTGGCATTTCTCGTATACCATCAAGCATGCTGGCCAGCAGCTCGGGCAGGTGCAGGGACCCAAGCACACGGCATGTGATGCTCCGGTGTGGTGTGGCAGGCGTGCATCACCCTGGCCCTATTTTTGTGACCTTGCCTTGCCTTGCCTGCGCTCCGAGTCCTGCCCCAGTCCTGCAATGGGAAGAGGAAGCACGGAAAGGAGGACTTCTCCACCCCCGACTGAAAAATCGAATCAGAAAAAAATACAATTGCCACCTCACAACAACGGGGAGAGAGTGAATGAAGAAGTGCCAGGGCTGATCTGCATTTAAAAGAGGGAAATTCAGCAGAAGGAAGAGGAGAGTGGTTACAGAGAGGGGAGAGGAGGGGGAGATAAAAGGGAGAGGGGCCTCAATTTGCATGTTGTTTTTCCTTATGGCAAAAATCATTTGAAAGCTGATGTACTGCCAAGAGGAACAAAAAGAGACCCCTTGGCGTTGCCCCAGGCTCCTCATTTACTCTTTTACAGCAAGGAATACTTATAAAAACTGAATAAAACATCTAATAAGGCTGTTTCGGATTCCTTGAAAGATGTCTCCATCAAAGCAGCCGGGGTCAGCCTCGGTCTCCCTGCCTCCGCTCCAACGGCCTCGCTGATGCTCCTGGTACAACACGTCCCGTTGGGACATTGTTTTTGGGGGTGAGCCCTTCCTCCTGCCTCCTGCCTGTGGTGGGGGAACATGAGGTTTGCAGAGGCCATCCGGGAGAGACTTCTGAGACAAGCAAGGCTCGAGGCTGAGACTTTGGTGAGGGGCTTCAGCTGCGTTTGGAAGGTGCATCGCAGGTGAGGGTGGTTCTGCCAGCGTGCTCTGGGACCTCGGTCTTCATTTCTCATCCATGCAAAGGACACGATAACACTGCCCTTGGCAGCGCCCCATGTCTGCTTCGAGCTCGCTGCCCACGTGTTTTATGTGTTCGACCTGCCCTAAGCCCCAGCTCAGTCTGGGTTTCTTGATCTTGATGTGATACAAATATAAAACCCTACAGCCAGTCTGGGCATTTCAGGGCACTTTACAGCTGTGGAGCGAGCGGGGCCTCGGGAAGCCGGGATGATTATTGCAACGCCCCATTGTCAACCCTTCTCAGGAGCCTGAGGACAACTGGAGGGGCATTGGAGCAGAGGTTTTTCATGGTGGACTCTAGCTGCTGGGGCTGTGTTTTGGAATGTGGCCAGTATTCACAAGCAGAGAGGATTTTGCTGATCTCAGCTTTGGTGTTGGTCTGGAAATCAGGGCTGGGTACAGTCAGACATCGCTGTCTCTGCAGGGTACAGCCTTCTTCAGAAGATGGACAGCGGATGAATGCTTTTGGGGTGGGTAATGTCACTATGGCATCGAGGATGTGCCAAAACAGTGACCAGAAATGCTCTGCAAGACAGTCCTGTGAAAGAAAGCAAGCAGGGAGGGTGTGGGTGATGCCCAAGGGGCTGGGGCAGGTTGAGCTGGGCCACTTTGGTCTGATGCTGTACTTCGTGTTCCTCTAAGGAGAAGCAATAAAACCCCTAAAAGGAGAGAACTCACTAGCACAGTGCTGTGCTTGCATGCCAAGCTACCGCCAAGGTGGCTACGGGAATAAAAATCCTCCTGGGTTTACACACACCGAGGGCTCTGCAGCTCATGGTGTCGCAGTAGCTCTGACCTGCCCGTGCTTGGGCCCAGTGCAGAGACCTGCCACGCTGCAGGCAGTGAATCAGAGCTCTCAACAAAGAACAGTGCTGCCGTTTTTCGCAAGAAAATTAGAAAAAATACAACAGACAGAAGCACTACATAGCAAATCCTGATTTTTAAATACCCTAAAGAAGGATGCTACCTATTAAAGCAGGAAAGCTTTTGTGATATATTTGGAGGCGGGATGAAGGGGATGAGAAGAATCCCCAGGGTAGAAGTGATGCTTGAGGGAATGGGTGTTTACAACAGCAAGAGCATGGAAGGAGGCAGAGGCAGGGGAAAGAAAGGTAATTATATCACAAAAACACCAGCCCTGAGCTTTGCAGTTCTCATCACCCCATTAGGCGCTTGTAAAATTTGCAGACCATTAGATGAGGCTTTCAAGCACCATTTTTTTTTTCCCTGCAGTCACAAAACACTTTTGCTCTGCGTTGCAAAGACAAGACTCATTTCACCTCCAGCAGCTGCAGCGTGGGAACGGTGATCAGCGTGGCATGTCCACCCTCGCCCTGCGGGGGTCCCTGGCTGGAGGCAGACTGTGTATCCATGCCCAGCTGCCTGCATCTCTCTGTGCTGCTCACACCCCCCCTATCCAGATTAAAACTTCTCTCCCATACTTTGCTGTGTTAAATTAGCCAGGGGGGGTTTATTAATGAGGTTAAATTAACCAGGGATCAGTCAGATCCACTGCCCCACCAGCTGCGACAGCGGGATGCAACCAAAGCTGGGCACCCCAGCGTGCCGCTGCCTTGTGCCATAGGGATCCTGGGGGCAGCTGTGCCCCTGGGTGCAGGATGAGACCCACGTGCCTTCCCCCAGTGCAGCGGGAGGTGCAGAGCATCCCTTTGCGGGGGAAGCATCCCCAAACCACATACACCCCCCCCTCGAGGCCAGTGAGCCCCTGGGGAGTGGGAGCACACAGCCTGCAAACTAGGTGGCTGTTGGAAAAACGCAGCTCATTTCGTGGCAGCGGGTCAGCAAGGCTGAGCACAGGGGACAGGGCTGGGGAGGTGGGTGCTGAGGGAGGCAGATGGGGCTGGTGATGGAGAGCGGTGCCCGTGGTCGATCCTCTTCACCGGTGGCAACCAGCGACTCCCTGATGTGCTCAGCTCCGCCAGCTGCAGGTGCACCCCGAGTGCAGACCTGCAGCTCCCCAGGGAAATTCGTGGTGCTGCCAGGCACTGGGGACATCCACCAGAAAAAATAACCTGGCCATAAACTCCCAGGCTGTTAATTACTGCACTGTTTGTGAAGGATCCTGCACAAATATCACCGCCCTGCTCCATCTCCCTCTGGCTCAAAAGGGGAGAGGGGCTGGGGAGGGGGAGAAATAGCTGCACTTAATAGGTGTAAATATTTTACAGTTTTTAATTAAATATGAGAACCCTGCTGGGGCTGGGAACGGGACCATCCTGGAATATGAATTATCAAGAATCCTCCTTCCCAGATGTTCACTCTTTCCACCCCAGCCCCTAGGCATTTCAGGCAAATTGAATGGAAAATAAATCCAGGTTTTTAAAAAAACCAAACCCACAGCAGCAACAGAACCCTCCAGCAGCCCAACAGTCCTGCTGTGATATGAAAAATAAAAAAAAAGATTGTTTTTGAAAAAAAGGCTGTGAGTGGGTGAGGGGTGCTCACCAGGAGTTACCCATGACCCTCTGGAATATGCTGATGGTTTTAAGAGCAGCTGATTCAATTTTGCACTGGACCAGCCTGGTTCTGCAGTGCTGGGTGCCCAGATGCCTGGCTCCCCATCCCAGATTCCAGCCAAAACGAGCTGCTGCTCGGCTCTCTGCCGGACAGGCTGTGGCACGGACACTCAGAAAGGAGTCATTGTTCAAGATGTTTCTATTCTGGTACTTTTGGGAAGAGGCTTCGAGTGGGCTCTGAAGATGGGCAGGTAGTGGAGGAGTCCCGGCCGGCGCATCCCACTCCCTGCGAGCTCTGCAAATCAATTAAGTGGTGCCTCCCCAGAGGAGATTAAGTGGATACAATTGGCCAGGATTGACCTCAACGCATCTCTCTTGGTTTACAGCAGCTGGGGAGCTGATCCAGTGTGTGCTGGGGGTGGACATTATGCAACGCCTTGTCCTCAGAAACCTGGGGCACAGCTTCCATAGCTGGCTTCCCTGTGCCAAGCAGAGCAGCCCACAGCCCCGCTGAGCCCGTGCCAGGCACACGGTGCAAATGCAGATAGTGATAAGGTAAAAATTCAGCCAAGAAATCATTTATACCACTTACTCTTCACTCTGAGGACAGAGGGGAAGTGTGTGCATTAGACTAATCTCTGCAACTGGCTCAGCTTCATCTTGGGGTTTCCTCATGTGAAAAACACATCCAAAGCTCCTGATCTCTCCTGCTTTTCCAGGAGCAAAGCAAGGTACCAGCAGGGAGTAGATGAGCCTGTGCCATCATGTGATGCTTATAATTAGACTATTTGGCAGCCTAACATATATTATTAGCCTCTTTGCTAATAGACTTCTCTAATAAGAGTGCCCTTAAGTGACCTCAGTGAACATTCTTCTACTTCTAACGAGATTTGTAATTGTGATTGATCTGCAAGGTGCTGAAGCTTTGCTTGACTTGTTCCATGTCTCTGCTCGGTTGCAGGTGGCTCATGTCCTTCGACCCAGGCTTCGGGGCTAATACTTCCTTTGAACGACTCACAGTGACCAGGTACCAATTAGCGACACATCTCTCACTTGCAAGCAAGACCCCCTTGAACCCGAAGTGAATGGAGATTCCCCAGGTGGGTCTGAGCCACGGCATGGTGCTTTAGTTTGGCAAACAATGGGCCGCATCGTCCTGGAGCACAAATCAGCCCTGCACGGAAGATGTCTGGAACGGCTTCAGGCGCTGCTTTGACCTGGTCTTTTCTGCACAGCTATTAGATTTGTGGATGCCCTCCCAAAGCTCAAAGACGAGGAGCCAAAGCTCACCCTACATCACTCCTCTTCCACAGGTCACGAGCTCCTACACCACCTCGCAAGCTGGTTACCCTTATGAAAGGAAGAGAATAGCTCAGACGCCTTTGGCTCCACCACTGAATAAATTATAGAGAAGAATTAAGCATCATTACCAGTGCTCCTTCACCTCCTGCACAGCTAAGCACCTTTAAGGAGAAGCGAAGACATGTTCAGCATGTGCCCAGGGCTGCGTGAGCCCTGCTGCCCTTGGGATGCTCTGGAGCCCGGGATGCGGGCAGTGACTCTACTGTGTTTTCTCCTTTTCCACGTCTGGTGCTGGGGCTACAGCATTGTGGCTCGAGCTGGGCTGGGAGGAGGAAAGCGAATTCCCTGGTGGTGGATTTTAAAAGAACTGTGAACAAACAGACACTTCAAATGGATAAAAAGAGGGTCACGGCTAGAAGAGCTGTGAAGCATCCCATCCACTTTGTACAGATGTGAGTGTTGGTACGCAGCCTAAGTTCTCATGCCAGATGTTGAATTCACCCTTGGTTTTGTGGTGAGCCTCCTTTTGTGGGCTTTCTGAAAAGCCATCGGTGAGCTTGTGGTTATCTCACGACGCAGGGAGCGAGCTGCTGGCCTGTCCCGACACCGCTGCGGCCCCACTGCAGGCAGCAGCCATCCAGAGCAGGCAGCTGGGTGTGATGGAAACTCTCCCTGCTCCAAAGCAATGATCCAGAAGAACTGTGCCTTTCCTTCTAAAAAGGAGCAGGCTGATTTTTTTCCGAAAGCACTTGCTTGGCTGGGAGAGCAATGGCAGCGAGGGCTGAGCTGGCATTGACATTGGCACTGGCATGGGCATGAGCATCGCTAGGGAGAGGCTGCAGCCCTCCTTAGCTGAGGATGCTGATTAAGTGCAGACCTTCAGGGACCTTTTATTCTTCCCAAGCTAATTGATAGCCACTTGCCACTGGTGAGCTCTCTCTCTCTCTCTGTCTGATTTCATGACAAAAGACTAAATTCGAGGAGGCATTTTTGGCTAGCAGCTGACCTGCCTGTCCCTGTATCAACACCTGTCTCATTCCCTGGCTCTGTAATTGCATGTTTAAAAGGGCTGGTATTTTTGCTAGGATTTTTAATTGGATGCTAAAACCAACCCTGGGGGAATATTTTTATTTTTGGAGCATTGGCTATTTGGTCAATACCCTTCTTGCCTGAGAAAGTGCAAGCGTGCAGCCTGACTTCTTAACGGTAGTGATTTTCCATTAGCCTTTGAAACCCAACCGGCTCCCCAGCTGGGTGGGAATTCTTTATGGACTGTATTTCTTGATGAATCTGCATCCTGGAGCAATAAGCTAAGCTCTCCATGAAAGATGAGTTCTGTTAAGTTGCCTCACTCAATATTTTGCTTCCATGGGAGGGGGAAGGAGATGGAGGGAGGAGAGGGGAGGAAGAGGAGGGAGGGCGAAGACATTGGGAAAATAATCCGAGGTTCTCAAAACTTTGCTGTAGATCTAGTTTGTAAATCAATTTTATTTTTTTTTTTTTTAATTCAATCAACCTTGTTGCAGAATCTTGGTAAATGTGTTTGTCCTAAGGCCTGCAGCAAAGTGCTGTCTTGAAAGACCTGGTGACCTCCAGATCCTTTAGTGGAAGATACTGGAGAATCTCTTGGTTTTGCATGAGAAAGAAAAAGATTCTCCTTGGATGCTCCAGCCATCAGGGAGCATTACCGCCAGCTCATCGCCTGCACTGCACATCCTTAGTTTAAAAATGGGTTTCTTTTACATGTAAATCTGTGCTAGTTGCCGCAAAATAATACCAGATGAAGCATATACACTGAGCAGGCTGTTATTAGCCCAAATGGTTTGGCTTGCTTTCCTGCTTTCTATTTTTTTATTCATGCTGTAGGCAAGCAAAACCAACCAGCTCTATTATGTATAATTTATTCTGGATTAGATCAAAGGAACAGTTTACAGGGTAGGTTTGGGCATTATTGTTATTTTTTTCAGCTTTCTCCATTTTTTATAAATATATATTTATTCTCCCCGCCTCCCCTCCACACTCCCCATTGCCTTTCCTCATGAGCAAACCATAAATTATTCACCAGCCCATATAAGACAAGTGCTCCTTGGGACTGGAAATCAAATCAGCCGTGGCTCCGGCAGCGGTGCAGAGCGGGAGCCTGGTGGTTTTGGGGAGCGGAGGCATGTGGAGATGCAGGGATGCAGCACCCAAGCAGGTTGGCTCCCCTGGGACCAGGCTGGCCCATGGGGCTCTCGAGGCTGTGCCCCGTGGCTCTGTGCTTTCCCAGGCAGCCGGAGCCTCCCTGTCCCCCACTCTGCAGCGCTGCGGGGGCTGGCTGGGATCGGGGTGTCCCTTTTATAACTGTCCTTGCATCAGAAAGTCGGGGGGGCGTTTTAGGAGCAGGGTGTCTGGGTGGCAGCATGGGCAGGTTGTGGAGGTGCAGCTCTTGTCAGCATGGGGGATGTCAGCCCCCCCCAGTAATGCCATCTTTGTGGGGACAGGGGATGCGCTGGGAGCAGGGAGCATCAGTCCTACAAGGAGTGTGGGTAAAAGCCAGGACTTAAAACTTGCCCCTTGCCTCCGGCTGCCAGGGGTGTCCTGTGCAACCCTGGACACGCTTTGCTGGGGGCTTGGAGATGGCACAGAGCTCTGCACAGCTGAGGTCTGCCTCCTCCCGCTGCTTCCTGTTATTCCCTGCAAAATGGGGCCAGACACAGCTCCTAGATTCGCGATCTGGGAACAGTGGAATCCGCCCTCACGCCCAGGCTCTGCCTTGCTGAGCAGCACCCGGGAAGGTCAGCAGCACCACGGGAAGCACTTCGCTCTCTGCAGCCAACCTGCCTTGCTTAGCATAAAGCACAGCACCTCTAGGGTCTTGAAACCTAAAACATTTGTTCTCGTAGCTGATGCGGGCCATTTATTACATTGCAAAGCCATTTTTAAAGCCCAGCAGAACAGTGTGCTCTGGGAACTGGGCTTCTGAGCAGCCGACAGCTTGCTGGTGCTGTAAAAAGCTAATGCTAATTTAGCAGGAAGCTGATCTAGGGAGGCATCTGCTTGCCTAAACTCTCGTAATCTCCCAGGCACTGCAGTATGATGCTTAAGAATTACTCACCCAGACAAGGCTTCCTGCAAGGGGCTGGAGGTGATGCAGGGGCACCCGGTCCTCACGGGGCTGCAGGTGCTGGGGGACGTCCAGGAGCTGCTGCCCTGGCACCAGGTGCTGCAGCCAGAGCACCCATGGAGGGATTTATTATATGGATCCCCTAAGGAACCCGGATCCCCTGAGGGACCCCTTTTGGGGCTGTCTGCCGAGGGGTCACCTTGCAGGGGTGGGCAAAGGCTCTGTGGCTGAGGCTGCAGACTGGACTTTGGCAGGGGCACGAGCTCCTCGGGTCTGTGGTGCAAGTGGCATGGGAAGGAGAGGGAGATGCACCCACTGGGATGCCTACATGAGGCTCTAGCTGCATCGTTGCTTCATCCACCCTCATTTGGGAAGCAGCCCTGGCCCCAGAATTACCCCTCTCTTGTAGCTCCCCGGAGCAGTGACCTCGCAGCCGCTGTCCTCCCCCAGCTGAGAGATGAACTGCTCTTCTGAGCATTAGGTGGGTCTGAGCATGGTCTGGGGGAGGATTTGTTAACTTCATGAGTCGTGCTGCCTCACTGAGCGGCCAAAGGTGGCCAGCGGATCCCACCTCGTCTGCTTTTCCTTCTAATGGTTTTATCGTAAATCTCTTCTCTTACGGCCAGGGGAGATGTGCTGTGACACTCCTGAGCTGGATGGAGATTTAAAGAGCATCCAGCTGGACACAGCCAGGAAACATTTAAAAACTCTGCCCACGAAGTTATGCTTCCCCAGAGGGAAGATGCTGCCTCATGGGCTGCACTGGGGAGGCACTCCTGTACCCCCCGGGGCTGAGCTGCATGGGGAGGTTTCTGCAGCTCCTCACCCCTCTTTCTGCCCACCCCAACCCCCTGCCTCCCCCACCATGGAAAGGATCAGACCCTTTCCCTGTGATGCGCGGAAACTCCATAACTCCCGGAGAGTTCTAAAGCAGGTATGTTTATTGCACTGCTGGGTGCAAGGGGGATCTCTCCTCCACAAACTTGCACACCTTGTGGCAAAACAAGCGCCTACTTATGATGACCAGATGGTCGTTAACAGTTCCCGTTATCTTATTTGTTCCTTTTCAGGTCGTTCCTCACGAACAATAGTGTTCCAGTTAACAGCTCTCGTTATCTTTATGGCTCTAGATGGCTACTTACCTGCTCCTTCTCAGGTCAAGCCGCCCTAATGTCATAATTCGGGAGCCTCTTATCTATATCAGTATTTTGCTAAACTATTTGCTGTGTTGCACTGCCTGACTGAGTGTTATTTCCATATCACCTGTCCCTGAGATGTGTGTGCACATGTATGGATCCGTACCCACCACACGGACATCCCCCACGACAGCTGTAATCTGAGATTTAAACCAGCCAGAACCTTTATTTAAAGGTTGATCCACGGTGAGACCAGGAAAGGCTTTCTCAGTAGAGATGCGAAATAGGCCTGGATTAATTATAATCGGTAAAGTGAACTGATGCATTTCTTCTCCATTAGGTCAAGCCACAGACCTGTGCTTGCTCACCTGCAGGCTGAGAGTGCTTCCCATTGCAGGGGCCTGGGATGGGGTTTCCCGCAGCCCCATCCCGATTGCTGGAAGGACCCAGAGTTCCCCTCCGGCCACCTTCCCAACGAGCCCATCAGTTTGGACCAGCCCCAGCAGTGCCATTGCAATTCAGCTGTCCCTAAGATTAGTACATGGCTCCTGTCTCTTCCAGAGCTGCACAAACAAGCAGATAGGGATGATTCCCAGACGGGCTTTACAAGCTCTGTACAGACCAGGCAGCCCCAACATGTGCTCGTTTTCAGGATCAAAAATGATCAAGATACAGCAGAAACATCTGCCAGTGATGCAAGCATCAACAGAGCCGGCAAATAATTGTCTCTTTGAAAATCCATTATCACCTCCACCCTCTTTTTAGCTGGAAGCTTTCAGAGCTGACAGGGGCTTCACTTTGAGTGGGGATGGTAAATACAACACCATATGGCCGAGGTATTATTGGGCTCCTAATGAAATGCCATTTTTATGCGTATGCATTAATAGCTCCTGCATCTTTGGTGGGTATGTGCGGGGCGTGCTTATCTAACATCCTTCTTTTCCAGGACACCTTGCCTGGGTCCAGCATGAGTGGTTTGTGCTGGACACTTTAGCTAAAAGCTATTAAAGGAGTTTTAAAGGGACAAGCACGTGTCTGAGCCCAGGTACGAACTGTGGGAGATGTTTGGATTTGCAGAGCCGCAGCGCACGCGGGCAGCGGGATGCTCCTGGCGGACTGCTGCGGGGCTCAATGGCGCTGGAGGCAGCACCTTCGCCAAGCCAGCCCCGGGCACACACAGGGAACTAGTTACTTTCCTTTCATCTCTGCTCCTCTGTGCTTTCCCATCTTCAAACACAAAGCATCTGCTGGCTGTTTGGGCAGATCCTTCCTCTGGAGGAGGTGGGTTGGGAGCACACAGAGAAAGCGGGGAGATGTTTGCAACACGGCAGCCAGCATTGCCTAGGGGATGGGGGACCCCGCAGCCTGTGTGGAGATGTCCTGAGCCCTCTCCTCTCCAAATCTGCTCCTGCCTCCCCACCTCCCTTCTGCTGCAACACCATTTTTCTTGCAAAAATTGCTTTATTCTCACTGAAATACAAGCGCAGCCCTTCTTGGCGGCAAGGAGAAGGCGGCTTTTCTGGGGAGCCAGATCCCATCTGTCACAGCCCAGGCTTCTGCTGACTTTCCAGGAGCCTGTCATCCACCCAAGCCCTGGGCTCATCATCAGCCTCTGCCCCCGCCGTACTTTCCCTCCCCCTTTACCTCCAGAAAATCCCATTGACCAAGCAGCCTAAAAACCTCATTGAGAGGTGAAAATTGTCTCATTGACAGGTGCTGTGCAGATTACCCTGAGATTCATTGCCGCAGCAGGGGAAGGCTTTAGGAAGACGCCTGAACATTTCTGAAGTGTAGGGTTTAATGTGATTGGATTTACAAGGCCTTTTTGCGGTTCCCTCTATAACTCTTTACAGACTCGGGGGCCATCTCTCTTCCTCCCTTGCTGTAGATGGAAATTTCACCATTTTTATTGTGCAGATGAAGAGTGGTGGTGGGCTGAGGCTGCCAGGGGCTCAGGCACATGGGGCTGTGTCTCCTGGGGGGTTTGTAGAGCAGCTCCCCTCTTTCTGCCTCTGATTTCCTCTTTACTGGATGATCCACTCTGCAAAAGTCACGTTTTTTTCCCTAACCTTGCACCCGGCTTGGAGGGAGCCGTGCATCTCCCACCCTCCAACCCCAGGACAATGCCAACAATCTGCTGCTTACCATAATTCAAGTGGCTCAAAAAGCACTCCAGAAAGATTATTGCCCTGCTCTAAGACAGGAAAATGTGGCAGAGCCTTCTCAGACCTGTTTCCACGCTGGAGCAAGGGGTGTGCAGCAGCAGCCAGGTTTGGGACTGGACACCTGGGGCCGGGACTGCAGGGAGCACGCCTGACCCCGAGCCCTCCTGCCTCCAAGAAATCCCCGCAAACCTAGAGCCAGCTATCAGGTCAGATTTCTTGAAACACCTTAATTTTAATTGCACTTTGCTGTAGTCCCCTGCTGAGCCCTGGGACGACTGGCCTGTCTCCAGAGGGAGTGAACAGGACCTGCTTGTTCTTTGCAGGACACAGAGCTGCTGTATTTATTAGCATCATTTCGAAAGCGCTCACTCGGTGGCATTTGGTGCCTGAGCCGTGCGGCTGCCCGGCAGTAATTAATGGGGCCTCTTCTACCCCTGAGCTCTGCATTAGTGGACTATCAATTATTGAAGCCGAGTTGTACTTTTCTGAGCTTGTGAATAACCAAAGGGACTGCTGAGAGTCCAGAAGTGGCTGTCATCTTCTCATTAGGTATTTATTAAATGTAATTTAGCGGCTGTGCCTGCATGTTAATGGAATCGCAGCCACACCGCTGGATCCGAGCGGCACCTGCGCGCGACCTGCCCCAGCGTGTGAGCAGGATCGGGCCCTCCGGGAGGGTGTAGAGACAAGTGCTGGCCTCTGGCCCGCGTCCCTCACTGCGCTGGGGATCGCTGGCTGCTACCCAAACCCAACCGCTCTGCTCTCTGATAGCTTCTTGCACGGGCTGGGAGCGGGCAGGTAGCAGAGCCTGGCAGGAGGCATCCAGAGACTCTCCAAAAATCGCTGCTGTCCTGCGTGGCACACCCTGAAGCCATCCCCATCGTCTGGGTTCCATCAGCGATCCAGCCTGGTGCTCCAGGAAGCAAACCCTTGGGAAAATTACTCACCTAGAGATAATCGTTATTATTCCTGCTCCTCTCTCACTTCCCATCTCCCCGTCTTCCCTCGCTGACGCGCTATTCCTTGTTACACTCTTCTGAATAATTCCCCTCTCTTTTGATCACTGCAGTTCCTTGGAGAGGGTTGTAAGGAGACCGACCACCCGAGGGCAAATTTACCATAAACTTTCTGATCTTCTGGGTAAATATAAGCTAAGCTGGAAGAGCAGCTGAGCTGGGAGGGGGCTGCAGGGCGAGCAGAGCTGCCTGCAGCCTGGCAGGCTCGGGAGGTGGTTGCAAGGATCATTGACACCGAGCAGGGTCTCAGCAAGCAGGTCCCACCACCACCACGGTGTCCTATGGGTGCCCAAATCTGCGGGGACGAAATGTGCTTTGGGAAACCTGAAACCACTCTGTCCCTGAAGCTAAAGGGGGTTTTGCAGCTGAGACTGAGGCTTTATCCATGCAGGAGGCTGCCGATACCCAGGGCTTTGGGGGCGTCCAGGAGAGGTTTGCTGCACTTGTTCCCCTCTGCTCCGTGTAAACACGTGCAGTGACACAGAGCAAAGCTGGGAGCCCTGCGGGACGGAACCAAGATCCTGCTGGGATGCTGGAGCCCCGGGAGCTCACGTTGCACTCCGAACACAGAAACATTTTGGCTGTGCCACGCTCTCCCCATGCATCTTCTTTCCGTTCAGCCTTTGCATCTGTTCCACAGCTGATTAAATCACTCCAGCAAAGTGCCCGTGTCTGCAGGAACGCGTGCAGGCTTGAGCAGAGGAGGGATTGAAAACAAAAAGAAACAGATCTCTTCTCAGTAATTTTTTTTGATGGGAGATGTAGGGGTTTCTAATAAAATTAAAAAAAAAAAGTGTTTTTCTGTCTTTCTGCAAGGAGAAGCTGCGTTTCTGGTTCTTCCCACTGCTGAAATTGATTGCCAAAATGGGATGTTTGCAGCTGGGGCTTTGGGCAAAATCCAACAAATATTTTAAAACAAACGAACAAACAAACAAACAAAGGGGTTTTTTATGTGTGTGTAGAAACATGTCTCGAGGCTGGAGGAGCTTTGGGAGAGGCTTTACTCCTCCTGTTGCACATGCCATTGTCTTTATCTCACTGTGGCTGCCCGGAGGGGTTTGATCACAGCTGGGAGCCTGTAAGCCGCCTGTAATCTAGTAATATTCATAAATGTCCGTGCGTGTTCCAACTCCTATGTCCAATCCCTTTTTATTCTGGGCCTTAGGCATTAGCCGTGGAGCTGGAAATCATCTCTGGCTCCGACCCTGGTGGGTTGGTCCCTGGCTTGGGCACAGCCACCGGGCTGGGGGACACGAGGGGCAGCTCACGGGCAGGCAGCGGGTACCTGATGGGGTGATGCTGGCAGGGAGGCTTGGACTGTTATCCCACTCATTGCAGCCAGTGCCACAGGGCTTCAGATTCTGTTTGTACTGGGGCCAGGAACAAGCAGATGGGACCTGTCTGTACGGCTCTTTTGGAGGTTTGGTGGGTTTGCAGAACAAAACCTCTCCCGGGCAGGAGGCTGGGTGAGACCCACCTGCATGTTCTCCCTCCATCCCCAGCTCGTGGCCAGAGGGGAATATCACACCCACCCACCCTCAGCCCTGCACTGAGCCCCTTCAGCCCCAAGCTGGGGGCAAACATACCCAGGTACCCCCCGATGGAGCTGTGCCCTGGCGTCCTCAGCAGTTTCCGTGAATCTGTCCTGGCAACTCTAAACACAACAACATTTCTTGGGGTTGCAGAGCCCTTATCCCTAAATCCCACCCAGGCCAGTGATCTGTGGCTTTGTGCTGGGCTGGGAGCCTGGACGGTGCTTCCCTGTGGCAGTGCCGCTTCCCGGGGAGCTCCGTTCCCAGCAAAGACGCAGCAGCGCCGTAATTGCAAATCATTTTTGTAATGCTCTCACTGTAAACGCTACTTAAGATGTCATCGATGATTGATATATTTGCTAATTGAGACTTCTACTTGGGCTGATAGCTGGAGCACTTGCTTTCTTTTATTATTTTATGTTATTTTACGACTGACATATTTGCGGCAGAACTTCTTTAATCTTCATTAAGCCAACGCCCTGGGGAGATGTGGTGGCACGTACTGGGAGGGCTGCTGGGGCAGGGGCAGGGACAGGACGGGAGGAGCATTGGAGCCTCTGCCTCGCACAAAAGCTTGGCTGGGGGGGGGGCTGGGGGGGTCAGTTGGGAAGGGGCTGCTCTGCGGTGCCTTTGCTGCAGGGGGATGTTCACGAGAAGGGAAGGTCCTGCCCGTGCCTCAGTTTCCCTCCTGGTAAAGGACGGCTCAACTGTTTAATGCCAAGAAAGTCTGAGAGTGAATGGTGTCCTGTAGCACTATGGAAAAGCCAGAGTGGGAAAGGAGATAAATATTTCATCATTTTTACCTGGGAGGAGTTGTCTGGTCAAACATCTCATGAAATAAATAATCACTGCAGTAACGACCAGGTGGAACAAGGGGCAAAGCAGTCGACTCCTTCAGGTCTCAGCACCTGCCAGATAAATTAGCCCACAGCTGGAAACCATAAATTTGACTTCTGGGTTCCTAGGAGGGCAGCACCCAGACCTGCTCAGCGCCCTGCAACGGTGCCACCTTGCACGATGAGGGATGGCAAATCCAGCTCCTTTCGGGGCAGTGCTTTGCTTTATCCAGCACCTTTGTTCCAAACCATACGCTTGTGCCAGGAGGCAACAAGTCTCTGCACTCACTTAAACCAACAATTAAATAATGATAATCCCCTGAATGGCATCCAGACTCGCACTCCACTTCCACTGGCTGCCTTCAATGCTGCCCGTCTTGGAGGGGCACCAAGCGCCAGCTGCAACATCTGCGATCCCTGCCCAGAAAAGCTCATCAAACCTGCTGGAAAACCAGCCCCCTGCCATGCTCCCTGGGGCTGCTGGAGGACCAGGAGATGCTTTGCATCTCATTTGCCTAAATGAATATTGGGATCCAGCTTTATTAACACTGGGAATTCAGGGGCTTGGCGTGGCAGCCGCTTTGGGCCAGGGCACAGCGTCGGTGCCCATCCGGTGATCCAGTGATGGGAACGGCTGTGCTCGCTCGTCTTTCTGCTTGCAAAGTGAGGAAATGGGTTTGCAAATACAGGGAGTGGGGTATGAAATAAATAAATAAAGTGTGGCTGCCTGAGCCGTGAAGCAAAAGCCATTTTCCTTCTGCTTGGGCCCATCTGCTGCTGCTTCCAGAGCACCATCTTCTCCTGTGATAAAGATGAGGAAATACGATGGCAGTACCCAAATTTGTGACCCTGGGTGATGGTCTGTGTGAGATGGGTTCCTCTGGTGGGGAAGCTCCTCTGAGCTTCACTGCAGCATCCTCTGAGACCTGTTAGGACAATCGAGGTTTCCCAGCTCCGCTCCTACTCCCACCTGGGATGCTCCGCAGCCATCCAGCATCCCGCTGCCCTGCCAGGGGACACAGCTGCCTCCCATACACCTCGTGTGGCTTTTCTCAGCACAGCGGGGATGGTAATAAGCTATAAAGGAGCCATAATGACAGCTGGCATGTCTTTTTGGGTGTCTGCTGGAGCAGCTGGTCCCTGCAGCCACTGCCTGCCCACGGATGCTGCCACTGTCCCTGTGCGTGGAAGCTCCAGGGCGCTGGGATGAGCAGCAGGACAGCTCGCTCCCTCCGTGCCGTGCAGCTCCTGACAGCTTTCCCGAGCCTTGGAAGTACCCACTGTGCCAGGTGAGAAGGGTGTGGAGGGTTTTGCTGTGGCACACTTGCTCTGGGGTCTTGTGCGCATCCCTGCAACCCCAGCTCCGGACCGTGCGTGCTGCAGGGATAATGAGCTGTCCGTGTCGTGCTGAGAGCTACAGAGGGTCTTTCCTTGAACATGAGGTTTAACGAGCAAGGAGCAGATGAGCGAGGCAGCGAGCAAACCTGCAGTGGCCGATTTGCACCAGCACCCACCGGGGAGGGCTGTACCCTGGCAGAGCCCATCGGGCACCCTTGGGCTTGGCAAGGCAACAGCCGCTCCCTGCCTGGGCATGGTCCTGCTTCCCAAAGCCACGCAGCTGCTCGCAGGAGGGCAGCCCACCGAGGGACCCGCGGCTCCAGAGGGAGGATGCGTAAAACGTGCGACTCTTTGAAGCACAGCCTCTCTCCATGAGCATCCAACACTCGTAACTCGTAGTGACGCCGATTGGCATCATCGCCTGTTCGGATGCAACTGATAAATGGGGAGTGGGAACTTGAAGGTTTTGCAGCGCCAGGATGGAGCGGGTTGCCATGGTGATGCCAGTTTTTTTTTCCCTGTATTTTTTTCCCCTCCCTTTCCCCCTCTTTAGGGTTGAACAGGAGGAGTTTGGCAGGCTGCTGGGGGGATTTATTAGCTCCAAAATGGGCCATGGTTCAGGAAAGGGGGAGAAATACTGCTGCAGTGAGCAGCATGAGCTTGGCCCTAATATATGGCATGTGCTCGCGGGGAAGGGGTGTAAATCAGGGCTGGGCAAACACCGGGGCGGCACGAAACCAGCTCACTTCCCTCATCCTCAGAGGGAATCTGTGGAAAACTCCTAAAGGATTTACTGGCGCTGCTGATGAACAAGGAATAATGAAAAGAAGGGAAGAGGAGGGCAGACATTTTAAAAGGAGCTGGCAGCATGGTATGGCCCTGGGCTGGTTGCAGCTCTCCGGGGCTGGGCATCATCCTTGGTGCCAGCCTGTAGCTGCTTCTGCAGGTCATTTCTGCATGAATCTGGCTGGGTTTTGGTTGAGTCTTGTTGATGTTGTCCTCCTCGGCTGCAAAAATGAGCCCTTCGAGACTGGGCGATACGTGGCAGCCTGGCAAGCGACTGGACCCTGCTAACCGGAGCAAGCCCCAGGCACTGGACCAGGTGCCTCCTTATCCTCACTCCTGCCTCAAGCTGGACCTCTGCTCCCTGCTTGCATCCTGCCGGCCCTGCCCACGCTGCACAGCTCCTTAGCGACCCGGGGGTTTTATTTTAAGCTTGTAACAGTGCACTTGAAATAATTAGCGTGAGTAACCTAATGAAAGGAAACAAGAAATCCTTTATGGACACCTTGCATGAAGGTGGTCAGAAGGTTGCAGTCATAGAATCACAGAATCATAGAATGGTTTGAGTTGGAAGGGACCTTAAAGATCATCTAGTTCCAACCCTCCTGCCACGGACAGGGACACTTTCCACTAAATCAGGTTGCTCAAAGCCTCTGCCCCACTCCCAATTCACCAAATCCATGGCACACACCAGTCCCTCAACTCCGAGCAAAAATATGGAGCGGGAGGAGGTCTCAGGACAGAAAAAAGAAAAGCACTGAAGAACCTGAGCTCCTTGCAGACCCTCTCAGCCCTGTTTTCTTTGGGCTGCCTGCCAGGCACTGCCTGTGTGCCCATTCTGGGGTTTGCCAACAGCCACCGTCTTTTCCACGGGGATGCTGGGGTGGCCTCAGCTTTTCAGCTGGCCCCAGGAGGACTGAGCAGGTCAAAGGGAGCTTTTCGTCCATGCAGGAGGAGGTAATGGGTAAAGAAATGAGTCCAGCGGAGTGCCCTGGAATTCCTATTCTGTTGTTTCAAGTGCTGGGAAAAGAAATCACTGATCAGTCGTGAAAGAACAGAATAAAGAAGAAGAGAAGGTTACAGGGGAGGATGCTTGAGGATTCACAGCCATGAGCCAGCGTAGAGACACGTAGCACCTTACATCTAATCTGAACCTCTTCCTAATCACCAGCCACGGGAATACATTTGTTTCAGGTTCCCAAATTGGCTCCTCTTTTGCAGCTCGACCACAGCTCTATGGATTTGGAGTGACAGGGTCATTTTTAACCGTTAGAGGGAAGTCTCTCTGCTGCAGGCAAAGCAGCAGCTCCCCACCTGGGCTGGAGCAGCAGGGAGGTAGGACTGGCCCCGGGGGGCTGCGGGATGTCAGCTGCGACTATTCTGGGCAGCATCCCTGGAGCACCAGCCCCGCTCCGTGCCCTCTGCAGGAGGCAGGTGATGGGCAGGAGGGCCATGGGCAGCCTGTCCGGTCTGGGAGGTACCTCGCCGTTTCTGACAGCCCATCTGCTCTGGGAGAAGACTTGCCCAACATCAGTCTGTCACTACCAGCCCTCTCCTCTCTGCCCCGTGGCTTTTGTGGGGCAGCTTATCTGCAGGGCTAAATTCTTTCTTTACTTTCTTCACTAAATTATTTCTTTACTTTCCGCTCCTTTTTCTTTTTCCAGATTTGCTGTCACCTGTTTGTTTGAGGCTCTGTGAGCATCCCAGGGCAGGTTAATCTTGCACAGCAAGCTATGGACCACGTTGGTGGTATCTTGCAGGCTGCAGGACAGCCACACTGCTCCAGCCCAGGTGCCAGCGTGGTGCAGAGCTGGCACCGGCCTCATCAGCCGGACTGTGTCTTGGTGTGAGCACCATTAGCAACCCAGCAATTAGCGGAGCTGTGTTGATTTACATCAAGCTCACAGCACAAAGAGTACCAGGCCAGATGGTAAATTGTGTGTGTTCCTGAAAACAACCGTCATCTACGTCTGGGCTTGAGTGAGGCTTTGGTGATGTCAACGGATCTCTGAAATGACCCTGCTGGCATGAGCTGGGAAATAAGCCAGGACTGGGTTACTGCACAGTTCTCTGGCTCAGTCTTAAAACCACCTGTGTGGGTGTGAAGGAGAAGCGACCCCCCAGGAGCACCCAGCGAGGTGAATCCAGCACCCATCGGGCTTGGATCAATCGCCTGATCTAGATGTACTTTGTGTTCTCGAGTGATTACTGCCCTTCTGTGTGCTGCCATTTCTCCGTCTGAAAACGGAGTTAGCAGCAGCGGGGCGGCTGGTGCTCAGGGTCTGGCTAACCGGTGCCCCTGGCATGAAGGTGCCGGACTACACGGGCATTTCATGTCTGCCCAGCCGGCACCAGCTCCCTGGCAAAGCTCTGCCTGTTCGCCGTGCTTTGCCACAACTCACCGGTTAGCTGTCAGCGCCCCGTTGCAAGAAGCTTCACACACGTAGGCTGCCTTTCTCCATCATGGACTTTCTCCAGACCTTGGTCCAAATGTGCTGGCTTGGAGCCATCACTAATATCTGCTGTTCTGCCCCGAAATACAAATCAAGCTGATAGAGAGATCAGCTCCAAAGAGCATCCATCAACGCTTCTCCAGTGCCGTCAGACAGCTAAAAATGAAACTGTTCCCAAGGACACACTGGAGCTTGTGAGAAAAGGTGGAGAACGGCCGGTGCCTCACCCAGCGTGGGCCCATCCCTTGTCCTTCCCCAACGCTTCTGCTAAACCCACCTTCTCCCAGCGTGGGAAGAGCAGTGGCCCAGCCCCGTGTTGGACTGGACTGGAGCAAGAAACTCTCGTTAAATGCTTTGGGCATCCGCACTGTTTTAGGAGCATGACTGAAATCTCTGAGGTTCTCCTGATCCGTATTGGTCAATTTCCCAGGAAAAGCTTTATTACACCCTGGGCTCCGTTGGCCCCAGCCCTGCAGAGAAGCCCCACAGCAGTCGGTGTGGCTGCCAACACCTCTGCGAGACGCGGAAGGACCTCAGCTGCAGGAGCCCTCCCATGCCCGTCTCGCCCCACCGGGCAGGCATCCACGGCACGGACACAAACACGCGTGTCGTCGCCTTGGATGCTCGGCTCTCCGCTGAGTCTGCCCGTGTCCCGGCTTTGGAGGAGATCCAGGGAGGCTGGATGGTAAACACGCGTGCATAAACAAACAGCCGGGCTCTATTATTCATTATTTCTCTTATTCTCTCTTTGATGAAGGCAGACAAAGTCACCTCTCTTTTGTGTGATGCCGGTGTTGTTTTTGCTTTATTTTTTATTTGTTTCTTTCCTTATAAAACTCATGTGAATAGGCCAGATGCGGTTTCCATAGCAACTCTCTCTCTTCAAGCAGCAGATGCTGGAAAAGGGTTTATCAGTTTAATCCTCCTGGAAATCTCCCCAGCAGAGGTTGCTGGTATAAGATGATACTAAGAGATGCACAGCAGCAGTGGTTGGCGTATTTTAAGTCCCATGTGCTTCTCTTTGCATGAAGAACCTGCCCTTTCACCCTTTGCAAATGGCACATATCACAGTAAGAGCAGCAAATGTATCCTAATGCCTCATCTTACATTTAAGCAGAGTCTTTCCCTGCGTGGCTCCCAAAGTGTTTCATGGTGATTAAGAGGAGAGTGCAGCATCCTGCATCCCCGAGCTCGTCGAGCGGGGCAGAGACCAGGGCAGCCGCCTCCATCACACCTATCCCAGCCCACCCCAAGCTGCTACTGGCATTCAACATATGGCTTGGGGTATATAAACGAGCTTCCTTTATTGGAAAAGAAAGGGGAAAAGTATCCTTAGTTCTCGGCAGGAGTGGCTTCCCATTTTACATCCACGGATCAGTCACTTGTGACTGACACGGTCCTATTGGAGAAGACATATTAAATGTTGTTTGCAACCAAAGGTGGCCTGTCTTGGGCCCCCACTGTTGCATACATGTCCCTTTCTGCTGTGGAACTGGGACCCTTGGTGCAGGCCCCTGCTCCCATCACCCTCCGTCTCTCTCTCTGGGTTATGTCGGTGCAGTTGGCATCAATCCAGCTCCTTAAGAGGATGGATGGAGGAGGTAGGATTTCAGCCTGGCTTGTTTAACAAAGATATATCCATGTGAAATAAAAAGCTTAGAGGTAGAAGCTGGAATTTAACTAGTGCAGAACGAGCTGTTCAGCCTCTCTCTTAAAAAAAAAGGAAATCCTGTAGAACTTGACAGAAAGTAATAGCCATTGTATTTTGGTTTTTCAATTTAACAGATTTCGTGTGGGCATAGCAGGAAAGTTTGCTCTGATGGATTTTAACTCAGTTTAATTAAAGTAGTTGAAATGGAGTCAATTCCCCGCTCTCTAGTGCAGAAATACACAGAAAAGCAAAGTGCCTATTCAAGAAAAACTACTTCAGAAATACATCTTCTAACGGAAGGTTTTGCTCGTGTCGTGCAGTCTCAGCCACTTCAATCCCAGATCTAACCAACGGCTGCAGGTTTCTCCAGGGAAAAACATGTGACGTTTCAGGTTTTATTACATCAGGACTGTGGGCTTGTCCTCAGAAGGTTCCTTGGTTTTGTGAGGTATCCCTGAGCCAAACCACCTGGTGATCCCCAGGCTGTTGGGACCTTTCTTAAAAATCACAGCAGAGGGATGCAATGAAGTGATTGTGACACAATGTGATGTCCCACATTAATTCTGGATTATGAAGCTGGGTTTGTGGGTGCAGGGGAATCATGGGGTCATGGGCAGCAGACCCTCCTTCTGCCCCCGGGCAGGACCAGCACCTCTGGCACTGTCTATGGCAGATGCAGGTCAAGCTGCCTTTAAAGACTTGTAGGGATGAAGATCCCCCAGTCCCATCAAGCAACACGTACTGGTCAAGAGGAATATATCTCACACAACGGTGGAGGACATGGTTGAGGCTGGGCTTCCGAAACATCACTTGCCCCTCCATACGGACTGTGAGCAGGGAAAACCCAGGCAGCGAGGGCTCAGGGACTCTTGGAAAGCCACACGCTGCATGACCCCTTTGCGGGCTGAGAAGTGGAAATGAGTTAAGAGCAGAAACCAGGAGAAACTGGAGTTGACAACTCAAATCTGAGCAATAACTTGAACATTTGCAATTCACAGCAAAGCTGTGTTCCAGTTCTCATCTGTTTGCTTTCCATCAAGAGCAAGCTTCATCCAGTGATTAAATGAAGGAGGTAAGGATCAGGGCTCCCGGGCTCTGCTCTTAACTCTGCTGCTAATTTGCCATGTTTCTTCAGAGAGGGCACGTACGATTAAATGCTCAGAGCTGGTGTGGGCTCAAAATTCCCACTGACGTCAATAGGGACAACAGGTTTTCAACATGAGCGGAAAAATGCAGCCTGTAATGCTTCCTTTGCTTCAGCTTCCCGGGTGCAAAAAGCTCCTGCCCAGTGCTGTGGATAAATTTATTTAGATTTATGGAAAGGAGCCCGCAGGGTTCCTCTGGTTTGCCAGGATGGTGACTAAAAGGGAGTGGAGCAATTCAGAGTCAAACTGCTGAAAAGAGAGAGCTGCTCCCCCCACCCCACCAGCCCAGGTCTAAACCTCATCCACGGCCACACGAACAGCCACCTTGTGCCACACTCTTGCCATCACCGTGGCCTCTGGGCTGGCTGAACTCGCAGGATTTTGGGGTACATGTGATTTGGGGCCATGGATGCACCCCGGGCAGGTGAGAGCACGGGGCTGCAGGTACAACCACATATCGATAACTGCTCTCGCCCGGTCTGATGTGCTGGCAGTGGCAGTTTACCCATTATAGGCTCTTTTTTGCCAAGACCCTCATGGCCCCAGTTACCACCACAATGAGCAGATAATTCCTTGAGAAGCAGATAATTCCTCCAGAGAAGGAGAGCAGAGCAGACGGGAGGGAAGGTGTGATGCCAGCCAGGTGCTCCTCCACCACGGCCACTTCGTGGCCATTTGCTCTTTCTTTTGACGAAGACGCAGCCCATTATTTCAAGTGCTCCTGCCAGACTCCACTTGTTTAGAAACCAGCAGACAGAAGCAGCTCCTGACCCTGCGGCTGGAGCCCACGGGCTTTCTCTAAGTGATATCCTTGGCAGATAAATTACACCCACTTTAAGCTCTGCCCTGTTCCTTCCTTTGTGCTTCATGTGGCTGCTTGACAGAGGTGCGGCAAGAACGCGGCGAACGGTCCCATCACTCTTATTGTCAATCATCCCTTGTCAAAGCGCTGAAGGTATAATAAATCCCTGCCCAGGAAAAGGCTGTATTTACATACCCAGTTTTCAGAAATGGAGTGAGGCTGTTAAGAAAATACAGAATTTTAATCACCTGGTTCGAGCTCCTGCACAGCTTCTGAGGCAGTGCCAGAGGTTGAGCAGGGTGGCATCCTCTGTCCCTTCATTTGCAAGCGGTCATTAGGAGTGATGAATTATAATGAGGCTACTTAACCACTTTGCAGGTATCTTACACGATTTCCAAAGCACAAAAGCGGTTCTGTGACCTTGTCTTTGTTCAATAAACAGGTAAACTGAGAGATGGGGATGTGCACCACCATTTCCCCGTGGAAGATGCCCAGCCCTGCATCTGAAAAATAGAGCACAGCCAAACTTCTCCTGTGAGTATGTTTGCAATAGGTCCTATTTGCTGACGTCACCACTTACAGACAAGCTTTATTCATGATTTTGTTTTTTCAATAAAAGCACAGCAACAGAAATCTTCAGCCTTTAACACTCTCCTACCCTGCCAGCCCCCACCTGTGCCTTTTCCTGGCACAAAGGAAGCAGAAAAGGAGAGCAGCCGGGAGGTGGACAGGTGGGGCAAAGGAACACATCAGGGATTAACAGCACACCCAGCTCCAGCTGGGATGGGAACTTCTCCCAGACCTCACTGTCCTGATATAGAACCGCACCTTTGCTGTGCTCCAGCCTCAGCTGACCTTACTTCTGGTTTTAGTTTGGGCAAAATTGACCTGGAGAGAGAGCAGAGACTTTATAAAACAGCCTAGCAGGGAACAGAGATGTGCAGAGCCTCTGTAGGTGTTTCACTAAGGGGAAGGGTGGAAAAAAAAATAAGGAGGAAGACATAAACCCCTTTGCTCTGTAAAACTATGCAGCTTTCCTGGCCCCCAGTGCCAGCCCTCGTTATTAAGCTGCTTAGTGGGGTGTGTGTGGGGGGGGTGGCAGCAGCATCAGCATAAATTCAAGAGATCTGGTGGCTGAAATGGGCTCCGGGTTTGAAGAGGGATGCAGGAGGTGACCAGAGGCAGAGCAGTGATGAGGTGGGTCGTGGCAACTGGGGACAGGGTGGTTTTTAAAAGTATTTGGCAAGAGCCTTATGGGGTGGGTAGGGCTGTGGGGAGGTGGGTGCAGGTTTGGGGAGGGGGGTGTCTCACCTGCCCATGGGCTTCCTCACACCCCAGGTGGTTTCCCTGTTCCCTACCCTGTTGGTGATGCAGTTTTATGCCCTTTGTATTCAGGAGATGGTCCCGTTGCTGTAGCTGTGCCTGGGGTGGGGGGGACCTGGTGCTTCAAGACTGATCCTGCCTAGTGCTGGGTCCATGGTCTTGTGGGCTTTAGCAGACGTTCCTTTGTCCCTATAGATGTGCTGTCTTGGAGCCCTTTTCTGCAGGAGGAGAGGGACCTGGTGTCAGGAACCACAGGGGTATGACCATCACAGTCGGCACCCACAGCAAAGCACTCATGGACTGTGGAAGGGACTGGGACCCAGGAGGTGCTGAGTGCCCCACCAGCTCCCACCTGGGGCTGAGCAGCCAGAGCTGAGTCCCCCATGCAGGGTGGGATGAAGCTGTAGGGGAGAGATGGAGGGGAGCGAAGCTCAATGCTCTTTTGTTACCAAAATAATATGAAACTCATTTGTTTGAACAAATCCCAGGGAACTCCCCGCTCTGCCTGACATTTGTGTTTGAATTCTCTGGGGTGCACTTCAACCCACAGCTCGGAGCAATGATCGAAGGCTGCAACCGCAGAAGAGCTCCCAGGAACCTTGCAAAAGGAAGCAGATCTTCCAGCTTAAAAAACAATTGCAAAAATTACTTTTCCCCATCAAACTGTACTCTATAAACCATAGTACTCTTAAAAAAAAAAAAAAAGGCAGTGTAGGGGCAGGCTGTAGCTGAAGCAGCATCAAGCTCCTACTTAGCATTATTTATCATCAATGATCTCCAGGCTGGGCCATGATGCATAATTCATTTTCTTTTCGGAGGCTGCACCTCGAAGCGAGCCCAGTCTGGCACCTCCCGCCACAGCCGCCGCGCGTTCTGCCTCTTCAAAAAAAGGATCTTGGGCACCTCGGCGCGCGCAGTCCTTGGCCTCTTCATGTTCGTGAGGATGTGACAGCCTGGCGAGGGCTGCTGCTAAGTTTATCCCTGTCTGTGTCCTCCCTGCTCATCCCACGGTGCCGGGAGCCACATCGCTCAAGTCTGCACAGCGCTGCAGGTTCGGGGTTGTGTGTCTCAGTTGCTGCCCCCAGGAGCAGAGCTGATTTCCACCGGCTCAGGAAACAGCCGATGGATTTTAAAAATGAAGGAGAGGAGCCATGTCCTTGTCCAAGGCTCTGCCCTGGCCCTGGGAAGGGATGGAGATGCAGCCCCTCTTGGGTACGTGTGTGGGAGAAGGGAGATGGAAGGAGGAGCCAGCAGCCTCGTATTCCAGGGCCCACTTGCAAACATCTTCTAAAAGACCAATAAATAATTAATAGCTGTTATAAGCATATTGCAGACACGAGGAGTTTTTGCTGCGGATGGTCGTAAGGACGTTGTCAGCGAGTTATCGACTGGGGGGCTGCGCAATCCATCGTCATCGACTGGCCATTTATTAAGACATCTATTCATTAACTCTTTATGGACAACGAGCAAAGCTTTAATATAAAACAGAAGAATCACAACCCTCCAGGATAGCTGAGCTTTGCTTTTTGGAAGCAGGGTTGTGTCCTGAACAGGAGCAGATGCAGGAACAAAGGAGGGAGAGCTGCCCTGACTGCTCCCAAAATCCAGCTCGGAGCCAGGACTGGGAACCTCTGATTTCCTCCCCATCAGGCGCCATCGGAAAGCAGGTGAAGCTGGTGTATCTTTAACAAATCAATTGTCCTTCACTTCACTTTGTCTCCATAGAGTAGACATCTTGTTCTATCAGTAGTGATAAATATATCCTGCACTGGGTAGGACCCAAATGTTTTCAGAGACGTTTCTGAAGCCTGGAGGAAAGGTCTACCCTACCACTTTACACACTGGTTGTTACTGGTCTCCCTTCCAGGCTCATTAATTACCACTGGGTGGGTTTGCACGGTGCCTGGGGGTGCTCATTGCTGGTGAAGAGAGCTAAAGGAGAGCTCAGGACGATTCCTTCCCGGAGAGCAAGAAGACTCAATGATTTATTTCACTCTCTCATGAAGGTAATTATGTACCTAGGCAGTCTTAAAATGTGCATTTCTTTTTCTCTGGCAGACCAGAACAGCCTCTTTGGTTCCAGTCTAGCAAATAAATATGTATTTACACACTTTATTAAGATGGGTATTACCTTCCTAGAAGACTGGCATAACTCTTCTACTCCAGTATTTTATGTAAAACCGTATTTGCACATTAGTTTGAAATATACAGGACAGGCTAGATGGACCAGAGCAGCCTTGGCAGTCGCTGAGAGCAACTCGAGGAGCTACGTGTGAAGACACATGTGAACGTGGGTACAGATGACGCACGTAGCTTCATCGGGACCTGTGCGTGGCACCCACAGCTGCAGCTCTGCCGTGGCAGGAGGGAATGTCTTCACTAAGCTTTCACCTTTTCTCAAAATGTTAAAAAAATCAGTATTAAAATGTTAGGCCGGCTCCAAAGCTGAGGATGGCAGGTGAGACTTCAGGCAGAGGCCAACAAATATGTTGCCAACATGTAAAATTTGGTGTTTGAGTCTTCTGTATTGTCAGTGCAATAGAGAGATGGTCCCTGTGATGTCCCACCAGCTAAACCAAGCGGGGAGTGGAAGAGAGGAGGGAGCTTTGCCCGTCAAGGGCCCAGGGAGGGAGGAAAAGCACATTTCCATGCTGTTTCGCACACACGGCACGACCTCCGTAATGAAACACCTGGCAGTAAAAATGGGGCTGGATTAACCTGACAAATCAGTGGTCTATAGCTTATTAATTCTCATATAATTTGGTAAAGCTGCTTAACTAAGAACCTCAATGCATTTAACACACATTAGTAGGCAACAGCAATTAATTCACAAAAACCCCAGCAGTTTGGGTGCCGGCAGGATGGCTGTTCTGGTGGTCCAGCCGGGCTGTGCCGCATCTCTGCTGCAGTGACATGGCAGGCTCGGTGTATCTGAAATCTAATCGAGCATTAAACTATCGTATGTGAGCTGTCCCCAGGGGAAGTTTAATAAGGAACAATCATCAGCTAAATAAACCTAAAAGAAAAGCAAAGTGCAGGGAGGAGAGGTGGCTCTTAAGAGTGTGCAACGCACCAGCATGGGTGTGAAATGGCTTAATGACATGGGGAAAATCAAGGTAAAATTGGGGAAGATTTGGGAGCTGGGAGTGGGGTCAGCTCCTGGATATTCACCCTGTTGCTCTGCCAAAGGAGCTGGAGGAGACTTCAGATGGGGCTGTAGGTGCAACTGTTCAAGAAATGGGCTCTGCCTACATCGACTCCTTACACTGAGATGCGTTGAACTGGCTTTCAACAGTGCTTGGAGATCATAAGTCCTACTGATAGTCCTTTTCATACTCATAGCAACTGTCAGCCCTTGAATTTCTGCCCAGGTTTGTTAGAGTTGAGTCTGCACAACCCCTTCCTCACCGAGCAGTGTCCCTCTCACCCCTCATCCCAACACCACGCTGGCTCTGTTCAGCAAAACATTTCCATGTGTGCCTAATATTAAGCGATGACTCTTCCTGCTGGCTTTAAGGGAACTATCTAATCTCCTTTAAATTAAGCATATGATTGGGTTTTGGCTAAATTGGGGCCTTGGACATTAATCTCTTTATGCCTCACTTTCTCAATCTTCAAAACAGTAATTATCTACTTCATGGGGCTAAATTAATTTCCTGTATTTCACTGATGTTCATTTTGGCACTACGCAGGTTGCCATTCTCCCAGCGATTGCAATTTGCATGCTGCTCAGCAAATTATGTATTATGCACCCTTACACACACACACACACAAATCTAAGCCTCGGGGAAAAAAACCTAAATGCTGTGATGGCCGAGACAGGTTGTAAGCAATAACGGTAAGGATAACAAAAATGCAATTCAGGGATTCAAAGGATTTAGTGAATGGAGAATAGGCTGAGTTGCATAAAAAGAAGGTAAGAAACTCAACCGAGTTAGGAAGTAATGAAAAGAATAATGAATACCAAACAGGATGGAAGAGCTTAATTAAGAATTAACTTGTTTCAAGTAGAACTTGGGAGAGCTGAGGGTGGTCACTGCAGAGGATGAGGAGCAAACCAAATTGTTTTTAACCCCTTCATGAGTATCAGGGGAAAAAGGAAGAGTAAATGAAGTTTGTGGGGAAAAAAATCCGGCACGGCTATGTCTCTGCTTTGCAGGACGTGGAGGGGTGTGGGTTTGGGGGGAAGTTAGCAAATGTTACATGGATTTTTTTTTGGGAAACGTGAAATGGAGAAGGAAAAAGAAAATCCTTTCCCAAAATTACCCTAGGGATGCCCCTTCTGGACTTGACAGAATAACCCTACTGGTTTTAGTCCCTGGGACTTGGAGCACGAAGCTCAGTAGGACCAGGAGGAGCTTTTTCTTCTGCACCTGCTACTTGTTTGTTCCTCATTTGTGTTGGGCTGCAAACAAGTGAAGATTACATTAGGGATGATGCGCTGGTGCAGAAATGTTGGACAGATTAAATCTTGTTTCAGCATGGCTCTATCACAGCTTGGCACAGCTTTGTCAAACGATAAGGTTTGAAAGGCTGCGAGCTGGAGCAAGCTGGATCAGTAATGTTCATTAAGATAAAATCAAGGACAGGCTCCTGCTCTCCATTTTCCAGAAGGACGCCTTCCATAAAAAGGTAAATAAAAAAACCTGGCCCTTACTGAGTAATCCTCATGGGAAACTGTGGGCTGTGACATCACAGTTTCCATCTTCTCCTGCCACAGTCTTTGCAGAGAAAAAGGACAGCTGAGCGACCAGAAAGGAGAAGAGAGAAGTCAAAAAGTTACTAAGCAGCATGAGGCTGGTTAAGTCTAATTCCAGTGCATTGACTCTGCTTGGCTCCTTAGGGAATGAAGGAATGAAAGGAAAGGAGGAAGAAAAGCAAAATAATTGAAAGGAGTAATTCAATTTGGGAAGAATTATCCTCCTAATGATTTATGGCTTCATTAATGACTGATTGGACAAATGATTTTTTTTTTTTTCTTTACTTACTAGGAATTAAGGCAGCTGCTTGAAAGGTTATTGGGTGTCACAGCAACAGAGACTCATTTGTCTCCATTTAAATACTTAATGATCTCTATCTTTCTCCCTCTCAATCGATAGGATCTAGAAGCACTCTGTGTGCCACACACTTTCTTGGTTTCACAAAAATGTGACCTGGTGCTCCGAGGAATGGGTGGACGTTTGGTAACAAGACGTGGCTGAGGGGGCATGAACGCTGCAGGGAGACACCTTGCAATGACCCGTCCCCATCCCGGGATATCGCTGTCCTGGGAGCAGAAGGTCACTCCCCCTACCTGTGCCTCTGCTTCTCTTGTATCTTCAAGAGGCCACGGTCCTGTAGTGCTTGGGGAGGGTCTGTTTTGAAAGCCATTCACCTGTGAGTGCTATCACTGTTAGGAGCATCTCCCCCAGCTAAGAGCTTGTGCTCTTATTTGTCTCCCAGAGATTAATGTATATCTTCCATATGTGGGGAGCTAAGGCAGCACTCCCCTCTGCATTTCTCTGGTTATACAGTCCTATTGACACCGTAAAAGTCGGCAGAGAAAAACCCTCTAAGGCTTGTTTTGAAGTTTTAGAAGGCAGATGTTCTTTGTTGCAGCGCTGGAGACACGGGGAATAATTCCTCTGAACGTGTCTGCTTTTGGTTGAAATTAGTAGAATTTAAATAAGTTAGTTATATACATACGTATGAGATTTCCATGAATGATTATACATATTCATTCCACTTCTGAAAACTAATAATAATATTTGCATCCTGATTACACATGTGCCCTAAGTCCTTTGGGGTCTTCTGTGAGGGTTCTTTGGGATCTTCAAGACCCTCTGGTGGTCATTTTTTAAATGTCCTTTGGTGGAACTTGCTTTGCAGTGTGTGCTCTGAGGAAGAATCCAGGTGTCCTTTATTTTCATTCTAATAGTTAACCAGTTCTGGCTGATACTCAAGGTTGATCTGGTCTATGCTTAGCTCAAAGTGATTAGTTTCCTGAATTAAAAGTGATTAGTTCTCTGCTGTCTATTGTTTAGATAGAAAAAAAATATAGATGGATGTGTACAAAAAGAATACAAATGGACTATTTCAAATTTTCAGTATCACTATAGGGGTGCGTGCACATATAAAAGAGTACATACGAGATGTATATTTTCATAAGTGAATACACACCCATGTAATTCTCTGGTGTATGTTTTATGCATTGATATTAGAAGTAAACATAATAAATGCAGGCTTAGACCAGTTCACAAGGCACACATCAGCATGAAAATCTCCCAATATTGCAAAAAGCCTGTGGGCGTGAGGCTATCAGGTTAGCAAAGCGATTTAAAATTCATTATCTCTCATTCAGCACCCCAGTGCCTCCAGGCTCAGCAATGCCTGAGTCAGGCGTGTGTCCTTCAACTTTCTTCAATTAAATGCCCTCCTAAAGTTCAAGCCCTGTTAATTGGTCTCAGAACTGCTTAGTGCCAGAATTGGGATTTCTCTGCCCGGCGTTGCTGTCAGTGACTGGCTGCTGCCTTTTGGTGGATGTCCTGGGCTGGGGCTATACCAGGGCGACCTGGCTCGAGTGTGGACCAAAACTCACTGGACTGGGTCATGAAAACCAAGATTGGGTCTTGGGAAAGGAGGGCAGGAGCAGAAGGAGGGGAACAAACTGGTCCCTTCATCCAGAGATGCACTTTCAAAGTCCCAAGTCAGCCTGGAGTCTCTTGTGGTCCAGGTTGTGGTGGTGTCATGGGGCTGGTGGAGGGGAGCAAAGCCTGTGGCAGCATCCTCCCAGCTGGGGGTTTTACAATAATGAAGGTCAAACCACCTGCCAGTCAAAGTGGTTTCCCTTAGTTTAGCAGTAAGATCGGATTGCTGAGCCACAGCGTGACCCTGTTGCTGTTGGATATGAGCTCCATGCAGATGATGTGCAAACATATTTAAGATTTTTTTGTCTATTTGCAGGAGCAATATCAATTTGCAAGGATGAGCTCAATTAACATAACTCATTACTTTCCCATGTGTAACTTATTTATGTCAAATGAAAACCTGCTTTGAAGGGACTATCAAGGAGAAAATTGCTTGGCCCATGTACATACGTATGACTGTTGTGATATAACAGCAAAGATTTTTTCATTCCTCCTATAAAATGGGAAGATTCCCTCTTGCTAAGCAGAGAGAGAGCTTGTGTGTGGGCTGAATATAAAAAGTCTTTGGCAAAAATCTTTTTTTTTGCCATAGACACAGGCTTGGGAACATCACTGCTGCTTGCACATTCATGGCAAACACAACTTGCTTTTTCACGGGAAGAAATGCAGAAATTTTTTCCGTTGCTGAAGAAAAGTTGAAACTGTTTTGCAGACTTTTAACTCAAACTTTTCTTTTTCCAGCTTGACTCCCTTCTTTGAGTATTGATATCCCATTGTATTGATAATACTAATAACCAAAGTTAATAGACGCCAGAGGAGGGAGTTGAAGACTGGTTTTTGGAATAGAACTGAATCACCTCCTCTGAGCCTTCCCGTACATCCCAGGTACTCCATGTTGGCTGTAGTCAGCGGTCTGTAAGCGTGGTATCAACTATGCTTATTTTCTCCTTGCAGAGGCTGCTTTCTTATGTGATGCACAACAAGCGGTTTATTATGTCATTGGTTAGTTGATGGTTCTTTTTTCCTAAAAAATAGCTCCTACACCACAAAATTGCTGCCTGAACGCTGGATTGCAGCAAAACCTAGTAATCTTGATCAGCCCTGATACAAAATGACAACTGGGGGTATCAGCGGGCACACTTTGTTTGCTCTGTCAAACATCATAAAAAAAATTCCGTCAAATTATTTACCTTAAGACAGCGGCAGCAGCGCGGATCGGGTCGGGTCTGCGTTGAAAACTGGAGGAGGCTCGACTGGTGCGGGCACTGGTGGGGAAGCTGGCTGGAAATCAAGGTGTTTAAAACAAAAAGGGAAGGTATGTGGCTTGGGATCTTTGCACGTCTCAGTGCCCCATCTGCTTTCCCCGCAGAACTTTGGGATGACGGCTGCCACTCCCGGTGCCCGATGGAGGCTGTTGGCAATTGTCCTCAATAGACCGCAAAGCTGAGCTGCCCGGCCCCAGAAGGATGAAGGGGAAAAATAGTGAACATCTCACTTTCATTTTTTGAGCACTTCTGCTGTGAAGACAGACTGAGAGAGTTGGGGTTGTTCAGCCTGGAGAAGAGAAGGCTCTGGGGACACCTTCTAGCAGCCTTCCAGTACCTAAAGGGGCTACAGGAAAGCTGGAGAGGCGCTTTGGACAAGGACATGTAGTGATAGGACACGGGGCAATGGATTTAAACTGAAAAGAGAGGAGATTTCGATTAGACGGAAGGAAGAAATTCTTCCCTCTGAGCTCTTGTTCATTCCGGCGGCAGGGATGGAGAAGCAGCACTGCTGAGCCCGGGGCTCCCTGCCAGCCGTGCTGGCCGGCTCCGAGAAAAGCCCTTCAGAAATGCTCTCGATGGAACTGGTGGCAACGGGTTGCCGTTCATGCTGGAGGGTCAACACTCGCCCCTGCCGCAGCCAGCCCTGGCCACTGGCACAGTGGGCACAGGTGACCCTGACCTGGCCTTGCTGCAGGACACAACAGGCTTACTTAGACATGGGGATGGTTTTTCAGTTAAAGTGATCTTCCCCTCCTTTTGCTCCTGGTCTCAGTGGAGCCTTGGAAATGTTTCTGCACTTAACATTGCATGTAATTATGGGCTGGCTGTCTCAGAAAGCAGCCCTCAATGTACTTAGCAGCATCACCTTCTGATTTTCAAGGCAGCACTTACTAGGCAGGAGAGGAGGAGAGACAGGATTTGCCCAAGTCCTGTGGGAGCCATACATCATGCTCGATTTTTTTATTTTTTATACCCTCCATTAGGCTGGAGTGTGGATGTGTGGGATGATGCAGTGTCAGGCACCACGAAGTGTCCCCTGGGTGACAGTGTTTGGTGGCACAGCCACGGTCCAGCTGGCTCTCCTGCCGAAGGAGAGCCCTGCCGGCTGCAAACTGCCTTTGCTGAGCTTTGCTGTGAGCACCAGCAAAAAGAAATGCTGGTGAATAGGGTCTTTGGGGATGAAGTTTCAGGTTTTGATCCATGAGCCAAATTAAAAGATTATTTTTCCCCTCAATAAACAAATCCCCTCTTCCCCTTCCTGCTAGCCGAGACATCTGCTCCTCTAAAAAGAGATGCACCACCGAGAAACACCCCCTACCGCGTGTCCTACTATCCTTTCTGCCTGTTTTGATTTGCATCTTTTCTAGTTTCTTTGGATGATGCTAGTCGGACTCCTTGCTTAGATGTGGTGGTAGCACCAGGGGATTTTATATTAGTAAATGCTGTTAACCTTTTGCTATTATTTGTCTTATACGTCCCCATGCGTGACGGACACCTCTTTTGTTATCAGAGAGGGAATCCTATAGGACTGCTATCAAACACGGCGTCGGAGCGGAGCGGGGTGGAGGGAGGGCTCTGTAGTGGTAATGAGCAGCTGTGTACGGCTTCAGTCCTGGAGGTTAATGCCTGGAGCTTTTAAACTGGGAATGATCAGAAATGCTACAGGAGTCGGGTTCAACAGGCAAGTGAGTGCCCAGCCCAAGACTCCAGAGGCGGCCTCGAAAGGAGACAAACCGACTGATTTATGGTTGCGTTGCCATCCCCTGGCAGGTGGGATTCTCCGAGCTGCCTCTGGCTCCGCACCAGTTTGTTCTGCTGTGCCCGTGCGAGTGGTGCCATGGAGGGTCCCCCCGGCACTCACCCTTCCTGGCACTCACCCACCTTGGCGCCAGCTCTGCATGCTCCAGGGCTGGTCCGGACCCGGCAGTTTTCTGGAGGCTTCTTTAACGGTGTGTTTGCCCTCCAGACACTCTGGAAGTGCAAAGTTGACTTTATTGTTACACCTCGGAATCCTCAAAAATCTCCCCAATGACTTGTTCTGCTTTCTTGGAGTCTTTCCTCATCCTAGACAAGAAAACCAAGAGAAACCTGCAGACCCTGGCCCAGACCTGCTGCGGGTAAGCCCATCACGTTTTGGGGGGGCATTGAGTTGGTGTGGAGAGGGATTTCCCAACGGGGATGGCACGAGGGTACATTTTTGCTGTCGGGGGACCACGGCTGGTGGAAGCTCTGTCTTCCCCCAGGGACAGCAGCGAGGAGCGGCAGCCCCTGCTCCAGGCACCCCGCACCCTCCCGCTGCCCTTCTCCATCCCTGCCTGGGCAGATGGAAGGCAGCAGCTTTTTAATTATTAAAATTAGTGCATCCTTGAAAACACATAGTGTGCTTTTGGCTCTGCAAATCATTGCTTTTGCGAGAGAGGAACAGTAACAAAATTAACCGACAGAGAGGAATAGACAAGTGGCACAGATGTAAATATTATACAATCTGCATTTCCTAAAATATCCCTGGCTGAATCCCAGGAAATGGATTCAGAAGAGAACCAAAGCAAGGATGCTGATAGAAAACAAATAATAATAGCAGACAAATAGTAATTAATCAATCTGTATATTAATATTAATGTCTGGCTGCAAGCTCCTTGCCAAAGGCTCAAGGTGCTTTATGTCCCCTCAGGTCCCCTTGCTGCTGGCTCGGGCGGATGGCAGTTGTCTCTGGGAGAAATGGAGAAACTGAGGCAGGCAGGAAGCCTCGCTGGGGGTGCCGGAGGGCCAACGTGCCACCCAGGCACCAATTTCTGTGTGGTACTGAGTACCTGCCACCAGCACCAAGCTTTCAGCAGAGGTGTTACTGAGTGTACTCCCAGGTTCGTGTTTGGGGTTGGCACAGATTTTTAGTGGGTGTGAAGTGGTGTAAATCCTTTTAAGCCAACAGAGGTGGATCCTGGCACGTGCCAGGAGCCCGTCCAGCCCTCTGGCACGGCAAGGGGTGTGGATGCACTCTGCTCTGACCCCCAGCTAACATTTGCTTCCAGAGAACCCCTTGCCACATGGGTGCTGGAAAATATCACAAGCATCAGGACAAAACGCTTCCAGGACCAGCACTCGCTGCACGACCGGCTGCCCCAGTGCGGGTCAGGATGGGGAAAGGGGGTTCCTCCGGCTCGTGGGGGTTTGTTGCTATTTGTCTGTTTGGAAAAACACAGAGGACATTTACACCGAGCTGCAGAGACCAGACATGAGTCGGTGCAGGGTCATCGGTGGGTGACCCTGAAGGTTTTAGGGGGAAGGGGGCTTGGGCACCCAGCCCTTCACAGAGCACCAGGCTTTCCGCTTGTTGCTCGGCAATCCGGAGCAGTATTTGTTGTAACGTGACATTCCCACTGTAACGTCCCGTGTTTGAAGTCACATTGGAGAGACGTATCCCATCTGGTGAGTCACAGCCTCCTCCTGTCACCCGGTTACCTGCAGGGCCTGTGCAGGAGGAGGGATGACTAACCCAGGCAGAGTGACACATCGCAGGGAAATGTAAATATTGTCTTTTATTTTTTGCCTTCTGAAGCCTCCAGAAGAAAATTATTTTTGTTTCAGTTTGAAAACATGAGCCAGCCTGGTATTTTCTGCCGTGGCTGGGAGAGCAGATGGGTCAGCCCTTCCCGAGCCGGTGGTGATGGGGAGATGCCGCTGTTTCCCGCGGGAGCCCCCGCCTGCTCTCCTGCCCTCCACCCCGCTGGAAAAGCTATTTACAAGATCACCCGGCTCTGGTTTTGTGCCTGGCAGCGCATCCTCTGCTCCCTAGCCTGCGGGCGATGCCGGCCACACTGCCTGGACCCGGGATCGATATCCCAGGAGATCCACTCCGGCCTTCTGCGTGATGGGGATTCACAAGGCTTCTGATCAAAAGCCCTTCCTTACTCTGGGAGACAGCGATCGATGGGAAATTAACTGTGCTTTAGGCCTGATTGCTCCAGCAGGAAGGGGCTGCTGCGGCGGGGATGAACTCATTCCCCTCTCTGCGGCGATATCAAAAGGGGTTTGGTCCCAGCTGGCTCCATCCTGCTTTTTTTTTTTTTTTTTCTTTTTCTCTTTTCAATGAGACTTCAGAAGGTTCTTGTTCCAACAGGGCAGTGGGTACATGGTGGGCACAGCTGCCCCACGCTGTGGTTGATGCTCTCCTCCCATCTCAGTGCTCCACTGACACAGGGGATGTGGAGCAGGGAGGGGAGATGGGGAGAGGGGGGGGATGCGGAGCAGTGCCGGGGGGACACGGCTCCAGTCCCTTCCTGGTGCTCCTTCCACCGTAACCTCACCTCCATCATTCAGCAGGTAAATGCTCGGTGCTGTGACTCCATGCCCAATGCCAGCCCTTGCCAGGGCATCTCACGGTGCTGGTGGTGCCCAGCGTCAGCTCACGTGGAGGTGGCACTCCTCAGTGTCACAACGAGGACAGTCCTCATGGCACTGGGGACAGATTTCCCAGAGTCTATCTCATAAGCTCTAAGTACCACTCACATCCCACGGGCTGTGTTCAAAACCAGAACTCCAGCCAGGCACGTGTGTCAATGGCTTAAATATGATTTCAGTCTCGTGTTAGACACATAATTGCTGCATATGAAAGAGGTGAAAGACCATGTTCCCCCAAGGCACGGCCTTTATCACACGCAGCCTAGTAGCGTTTAGCATCAGAGGGAAGGAGAAATCAAAAGGATAAAAATAAGTAAGTGATTATAGAGAGCATAAAATCTTTTGCAAAATTGTTCCAATTGCCTTTGAAGTTTCAGCCAGAGATGCGATTTCCTTTTGTATTATTACTGTTTTGAAGAAAAATCTGTATTCTCCACAAACCAGGTTGCTGCTGTACTTTTTATCAACACCTGCCATCTCATCAGCGCCACATTAAACCAACATTTCGAATTCAAACCAACTCTGCGAGCGGGTAAGTGCAGTGGTAATGGCAGGAATTAGAAAGCAGGGCACCGGATTGAGGCAGCAGTGATTTATGAGACCCAGGCAGGAACAATCAGAGGCATCAGATCGCTTCTCTGCTGCCCTGTGTGCGTCTATTTGCATTTTATTCCTGGCGGCTGGATTTTAAAGCTCAATTCTCACCCGATTGGTAAATAGATGCTGCTATTTTTTTTTTGTTCGTAGCTGAACAAAATCATTAAGAAAATGAGTGAGAAGACTGGAATTGCTCCCTCCGTGGGCTATCGGGATGTTACATGTATGCCTAGTGTGGAGAAGGGGCGAGATCAGAGGTACCGGTGATGGGCTTGGGACTGCTCCAAAGGGGGAAGGGGCTGCAGGTGTCCACAGGCTCTTAGGGCATCACAGCGGGAAAGAGCTGCTGGAAAAGAGGCTCTTTTTGACTCTTCCACCGTTCTGAGGAGCCAGGGATTCTCCCCAGGGGGGTTCTGTGAGTTATTCTGTGAGTGCTGGGCTTGTTCCTGGGGCAGCACCCAGAGCTGAGCCGTGCCGGAGGATAGGGGGAAGGCCAGGACCGCGCCGGACTCCGTGATGCTCGTAAAAGGCTGATGGCCCGTGGGTGTAAATCAGCAGCGTGTCCTTGGCTCCCTGGGGTTTTCATGGCGATGCGCCGCGGCTTATAAAACCTGATCGATAGACTTTGTGGGAAGATACTAAATAGGTGTGTGCGACCCTGATGGCCTCGTGCCGGTGGCTGTGACTTCAGCAGCAAGATGTGCTTTTCTCCCATCAACCGCTGAAATGGAGCTGGTTCTGGGATGAGGGATACAGGAAGTGCTTAAAGAGGGAAAGGATGCGAGTACTGGGGGGGTCCTCAGGGGCCAGAACCCACTCTGTGCCGCAGGGGTTGGTCTGTTTGCGGCTCCACGCTGTGAGCGTCAGCCGGAGGCAAAGCAAAATCCCACATCCCGCATCTCCCGAAAGAGAAATCCTGGTCTGGGGCCAAGTGGCAGGATGACCTGTGGGGCTCCCTACCCCACAACTCATTCTTGCCCGACATATTCAACACAATTTTTTCCTCGTACAGGAGGGGACGATTTGGGCTCTTGAAATACACAGCACGTCCACTTCTTGGTGCAAAACGCTTTTCACCTTGTGAGATGTTTAGATAGCTGAAGCGAGCGGGAGGAACGGGGTTTGTTTTGCATCCCCCCCACCGCTTCCAGCTTCCTTTTCATGCAGGGGCAGAAGCCAATATTTGTTCATTAGGCTCTCTCATGCTCCCGCATGCATTTCAGCCAGCTCTTCGCCTGCAAGCAAGAGGAAAGCGACTGCTGTCCCTGTCCTTTCCCTCTGTCCCTTGTCATCTTCCACCTCAGTCTCATTTCAACAGCTTGAGATCCGAACAAACAGGCAGTTTTTTGCACTTGACTCTCCCACCGCTCCAGGGGCTGAAATGATGCTGCAGCCACCAGCTTCATTTCATCAGCTGATGTTGCTGCAGCCACAAGACGCAGAAAACAAAGCGAGCAAACCGAATTAACCAGGCGGGGATTTCTGCCCTTGCCAACGTCCCTGGGATTGAGGAGCAGGGATGGGAGCTGCTCACCCCTCCACGCCACCCCTGCCCTTCATCTGCCTGGTGCTCTGCAGGGTGCCCGGCTCTTCCCCGCAGTCACCCAACGCACGTCCCTGGCCTTTCCCCTTGCTTTCAACCCCCCCAGTGCCTGTCCCACCTCCACCACTCACATACACAGAGCAGGTCTGCAGTTTCAGGGCGTTTAGAAACTTCAGAAGGTCCCTGCATTTCAAAGGGCCAGCGGGGAAAAATGCCAGATGGCCCACTGTAGTCGGTCTTTGAGCTCCCTGGATCAGTGGCGAAGCACCCAAGGATGTGAACTCAGCCTTCGGCTCTGTCACCCGCTCGCTTTGAGAAGTGAGTGAGGGGAAGCATTTAGCTGTGGGTTTAGCTGTACATCTGACAGCCCTTGATGTCACTTACAGACTGGAGTAGCTCAGTTCAGAGAGACACTACTCTACCCACTTCTGCCATGCGCATGGAAAAAAAAAACATTGCAGGGATTTCTCCTCCAAAATGCCTCTGAACAAATGTTCTCATTTAGACCAGCAGCGCCAATGCCCTGAGAAAGTGGGAGGACTTCAACATTCAAAATGCGGAGATGATGAAAAATACTTTTTTTTTTTTTTTTCCCTTCCTCATAAAAATGGGGAAATATATCCTTTCACCTAACGTACTCATCAGTGGACTCCATCCTCATTTGTAGGCACGAGGGAATCCATCATGCGGTTCTAATTCGCGGTGCTCAGCGGTTTTGCAGGAGATGGAGACAGCAGCGGGCACAGGGAGGTTGTTTGATCGGTTGCTGGAGAAGGTTCTCGTTTCCCTCCCGCTCTCGCACACATGAGCAGGAGCTGTAAGAGACACAGGACCTTGAATACCAAAGCAGAACTCGAGATGGGTTATGTAGGCGCTTATCCGGGAGTAATGAGGACGAAGGTGCAGTAATGGGAGCCTTCGTGTCTAATAAAGGGAAATTTATTCAGAAGGCTCCCGGAAAGTCAGACCAAGACAATATCAACCTCAACTAGTTGCTTCCTGATCCGAATCTCTAAGTGGCAAGAGGAAAAATTACACCTTCTCATCACCCCGCAGAAACAAACGTAACTGGGGACAGTGGTGACAAACCGCGCTCAGAACCACGGCGGTGGGCACTGCGTGATGGAGATGTGCAAGGAGCAAAAGGAACTTCACAGGGTGGGTTTTTTAGTTTTTTCTCCCTCTTTCTGATGCAAAGCATGGCCAGTGTGGGGGGTGCCTGGTTCATACATGAAGGAAGCAGGAGCAGCGTGGTGGGGGGCTGCTCACAGCCAGCCTGCTCCAAACCTCCTGGAGAGCAGAGCCTTTCTCTGGGGAAGCCAGCGAGGTGCTGCATCCCCCTGAAGCAGAAAGTGTCCCCAGAGGAAAACCTGCTCTGCGTCTCCCTTCCTGAACTCCCACCAGCCTCAATTCTCCATCCTGTGACCCAGCGCAGTCGTGGCGGTGACAGCAGTTATCCGGGACAGGTTGGTGGGCAGAGCGTTCCCATTTGTGCTTAATCAAAGATGCTCCAGGCAGGAGCGAGGGATGAGGTCCTGCCTCCAGACTCAGAACGTGCCGGCGGTGTCTGGGGTGATGCCAACACCCTCCCTGCTCCGCTCTCATCAGAAATCGATGTTTTCTTTCAGACCAGCAAGCAGCTTTTCACTGTTTTTTTTGATCTGTGCTTCAAGCACGACGCAGCACACTCCCGAAGAACAGCAGATGAATATGTATCGTGCCTTTTCTGTGGCTACTTTTAATACAATTTTGCTGACGAGCTCTTAAATCTGTTTTTATTGCTGCTAAAGTGCCGTACTATCCTTTAAGGTAAATGCAAAGCTGGCCGGGTTTCCTGTTCCTTCGCTGTCCCCGCTCCAGCGTTCGGAGGGAAGAGCCGTGCCAGGAGCGGTTTGCGGCGCTCCCCTGGCACCCACCAACGGTGAGATGTTGGTTACACACTTAAATTTGGGTGAAATAAAACCTGCCAAGGGGAAGATGCCTGGCTCGGAGAGACTTTTCACAGGGAGCGGAAGGAAATAAAGGGCAGGCAGCTCTGTCAGAAGCATAAATGTTTAATCAATTCTTGCTTAACTCGGCAAACCTTTCTCGGGTAGAAAGTTTGCAATTATTACCTGGATCAAGACAGCTTAATTAAGCAATTAGGATGTAAAGTTAACAGTCCTTGCAGGATGAGTTGCAGTGCTTTAATTTCTGAATTGCTCGTGCATGCATGAGAATAACGGTTTGGGAAAAGACAACTTTTTTTCTTTTTCTCTCCCCCAAAACACCACCACCATCCAATTAATAGGATAGGTCACATCCCCAGTCACTGATGGGAATTTTGCCTGAATTGGGATGCAGTGAATCACTGAACAAAGCCCCGTCCTCAGCCTTGCACCAGCCAGAGACGATGGCTCCTTGGAGAACCCGCTGAAGACAGGACGTCTCTCAGACCGACTTAAAGTCCCTCCTGTGGCTTCCCGGGAACTGCACAAGTAAACAAGCCAGTGTGGTGGCTCCAGGGAGTAATGTGTTGGTCCACCTCCAAAATCTACTGAAACAAGCTGCAGCTTTCTAGTGATTTTCAGCCAGCACCAAACCACAGTCGGAAGGGGCAACCAGGGTCGGGATGCAGAGTCGAGAGGCACAGGACAGACGTGCTGGACATCTGCCTAATTTGTGGCTTTCTCCATCTGTTTAGGGAGACTGTGGACATTTTGGCAGCAGAAACACACCCTCCACCATCACAGCATCATGAAATACCAGCAGAAAAGAAACACGTGCAAGTTCCCCACCTCCATCTCGATGGACCTGACTTGCTGTCCTATGAGTAAGACATCTCCATGTCGTGGCCAAGCAGTACTACATGGCACAGCTCCTCTTTCTGTGGGTTTGGAGAAAGCCTGTACTCCACACAATAGGCCTACCGGGTTTGTAAGCTCCTTAACCTCCATCTCCAGTGACCTAGAAACACCCCAGCTCCTTTGATGTCCCATGTGCCCACATCCTTCCCTGCCCACGGATGGATTTGACAGCTCCTGATGCTCGGAAGACAGGCTAAGCCCGAGGCTGAGCTGAAGGAATGTAACATGACTGAGGAAAGTATAAAGCTGAGTGATTTTTGACTTGGGTCATAAAATCTTTATGATAAGTAAGACGAACCCCTTGAGGCTTAAAATTGTAAAATTCTGGTTCTGGGCTGTTGGTCCTGGAAATTAAATTCCCATTCTGCAGTCTCAGATGTGCCTTACACAATATTCAGTGGTACCATCCAAGAGTGAGACGCAGTGCTCGCCAGCCTACATCCCACCAGGAGCACCCGGAGGGAACACGTGGGGCTTGCTTGGTCCAGTGTTTGCTGGTCCAGACGAAACATGAAAGAAATGATGGGTTTGGAGCTCACCGTAAAAATTATCAGGGAAGTGCTACAGTTTGAGAAAAGGGCTATTTCTCCACTACTTCCACTCCTGTAGTTAATAACATGAATCCTCCAACACATCCATCTAAATGTGTCTGACAGAGAGGGGTCCAGTTCAGACCCCAGTCAATGCTACTGGTGCTTTCATAGTTTGGATGGGTTATGGGGTTGCCCTCTGCCTTTTGGGGTCTGATCTAAGGGAAGCCGAAGTCAATGGGAATCTTACTAAGGACAGTTACACACACACTAGATGAGCAGAAGAATAAGAAAGGAAGTGGGTTTCCATTTCAGAGTATTAATTTAAACTGCTACCTTGGGGCTGTGCCTTTAAAAATGTCTAAAATCGTATTTAAAGACCGCAGGCACAAAACACAGCTTTTTCTTAATATCTTTGGGTAATTAAAATCTGGCGGTGGGGGAGGATTAGCACAGGTTATATATAGTATTTCAGTTTAAACTTTTTCTGATCCCTTGAAGTTTCTACTTATTATTTTTTTAACAAACTTTAATCTAGCTACCGTTGATCTGCAAATTAGACCTAGCGAGGTCCAGCTCATGCCAGACACTGCTGACATGTTTGATTTGAAAGATGATGGGCTGATGGAATAGCCTGAGCTGTGTGGGCTGAGGATCTGGCCAGAAAAACACAGATGTGGGAAAATTGATCTTGACTGGAATTAATGTTTTGAAAGCAGTGAAGACAAGGCTGAATTAGCTGAGATTTCCAGCCAGAGGTGCCCAGACGTGGTCCTGTCTCCATCATGTGCCCAAGAGCCATCTTCAAACCATGCCCAGCACCTAGACTAGACCCAAATTAGGGTTGTGCTTCCCTGTTGTGGGAAGGGAGCAAAGTGGCTGGCCCCAGGGCCAGACCATCAGAAAGCTCAGAGATTTGGACAGGAGGAAGACAGAAGTTTTAAGCAGAAAATTCAGGATTTCAGTAAATTGCAGCGCAGCTCGGAAGCGTGACTGAGAGCTTGCAGGAATAGCTCATGAAGTGATCATCCTGTTGGCTACACACAAGAGCAAAAATAGGAGGTTGGTCCTCAGTCACGCTGTGATGGATGGACATCTGAGGGATGCCCAGAGATTGGTGTGCTCCAGGATGGGGAGATGCACCAGCCTCCCCAACCTCAGTACCTCTGTTTCCACCGGCCTTACTCACACGGGAAAGAACAGCCCTGAATTCAGCAGATAATGATGAAGCCTCTTTAGGCTCCCTTGACAGAAAGTCACTTTAATAATCTATAAGACACAGTTGATTGAATAGGGAAAAAGCCAACAACAGTGCAGGAACCCAAATCAATCCTCGATAACAACCTATTGTTTGTTTCCAATAGTCCTACAGGTCGACTCCTTCCTCACAGCTCTATCTTGCCGTGAAAACGCCACAGACCTTGCATGTAGACAAATTTGAAATAAAACACTCAGATGCCCATTGGCTACCTTGGGGGGGACAACAGCACACACAATTTATCATTGGACATTCCAGCTGAAAAGAAAATATCAACTGTAATTTGTCACGCTGAAAATATGGCAACATTTTTTTATTCTCTGTTCTCCCTCCTTCCACCCATCAACAAAAGTGGGTGGAAGTCAAAATTGCTGAGCAAAAATATAATGTATGTACATAAGGAGAGGAAGCAAACGACCGGGATTACAATTTATTGCGGAGACCGTAGGCGGGGTATGCGATTGCACACACGGAAATTGCCAGAGATGCAGATATTTTGCAAAGCTTCTTATTTACTTTCTTTTTTACCTTGCAAGTAAATAAGATATTCAGTAAGAGTTGGCAATTTTCTCACATGCAGCCTCCAAACAGCTCTCTATTTTTGATGATGAGTAGTAATTCCAACATTTTGCCTTAAAAAACAACACACACACACACAAAACCACCCGATCTTCCACACTTTACATTTTCCTAATGGAAAAAGGCTTATTCTTGTAAGAAATGACCCTTCATTTGTGAAAACTGTTTGATTACTTAAAAAAAATCACTGAGCCATACCGATGTGTGGTACTGCATTGCTGAAATACCCCGGCTCTTTTTGAGATCCTTGTGGTATCGATACGAAAGTCAGATGGCATCGATGGGCTGGGGAGCTCGGGAGAGCTGTGAGATATCCATCTCATTGGCATCTGTCTTCCTTAGCTGCATTGACTAGAAACATCAGGTACAATTTCTTGGAGACGTGGCCCAGAATGACAATTTGGAGTGAGGGAAGGTGGTGAGATGGGTGAGGAGTGAACCCAGCCATGCAGTCCGTCTCCAGAAGAGGGTCAGCCAAAGCATGGGCGTCCCTCCCGACCAGTTGCTCGGGGATCAAAGCCGTTTGCAAAATAAGATTTCCAAATGGTATAGAAGCAGGATGACACTGGACCAACCCACTGCTGTCTGTCAGAGATTAATATAGATGGTGCTGAGTATCACATTACCAAGAGGAGCATTTATCCTCATAACCAGAGGCGTGTTTTGTCTTCTTGTTTTCTTGGAAGAGACCTCTGGGGAAGTCACTGAAACACTTCTGCATCTGCTGGCAGCTCTTGTAAGGCCTCAGCTTTGGGGCCATGTGCCAAAGCATGTATCTCGTCCATTCATTCGTTTACTCTCCCAACTTTTGAGCCCACGGTTGAGGTCAGCTGATGCTTACAGAGGCTGAAAAACTCCAAGATATTAAGTTCTTAAAAGTTTTGGCAAAATAAGTACAGAGTCACCACTTTTGTCCCCAGAGGCAAGCGGCTCCAGTGTGACCTCCCTCTTGGGAGCAACCACAGGAGATAGGTGAGAGGGAATGGCTGGGAACTGTGATTCCTTGTATTCCCAGCAAACACTTGCTTTAAATATCACCTGCCAAACTTGGCCTCACCTCCAGGCTTGCAACAGCATCGCGGCTGGATTTTGAGACCAGTGGTGTTAAACACGTGAAGATGAGCACATGGCTCAGCTAGCCAGGGTGGGAGCCTGGAGCCAGCCTGGAAAGCTCCTGGGAAGATGCATCTCAGACACTGAATTAGCTCCCTGCAGCTTCAAAAAGGTAGTGAATAATGTAGACAGGAAAACGAACACAGGACAATCTGGCTGTCATCCAGTTTATCCAAATATTGCTATTTTTGGCTTTGTTCGAGTTTCTTTGCAGCTCAGAGGCACATCCCCAGATCCCAGCGCTTTTGATCTGCAATGTACTGAATAATTCCCTTCAAACAATAATAAAGGAGGAATTTTTGACACCACCACCATAGCAACAACTGATGTCACAAATGTGGGAGCATGACTTCATGGCTGGACCTGAGTTTGGAAGGAACTTTTGCTCAAGAGCAAATATCACCTGCAGCAGAGTGGGGAATACAGAAGACTGAGTAAACAAGAGATCATTGTTTCGCATAAATGCCGTTTGACCTCAAGCACCACTGAGGACAAACGCCCCTTCCCCAGACATCAGATGGGTGGTTACTGGTAGGGCTCTCTATGTAGGCAAGTTTGGGAGAAGTGGTTTTGCAGGTACTAACCCGTTCCCAGCCCTCCCTTGTGGGATTGCACAAGCTGTGAGATTGCTAAATAATTCCAACGAGATAAAGGATTTCTCCAATTTTTCTTGGCACTCGCTGCATGGTAGAACTCTGCTGAGCCCAGATCAGGTTGGTCCTTACCCAGCCCTTGCTTCCTGGGACAGCTGTGGCTGTGGGAAAAGCTTGTCCTGGTATGCAGGGAGCATTTGCACTGGGTTGTGCTGGATGAATACGAGCCACCCAGGTAAATGCAAGCCATCTGGGTAGATGCAAGCCATCCTGGTGAATACAAGCTGTTTGGGGGACACAAGCCACTGCCGATGGCCGCTGCAGCGAAAGGCTCTGCTGAAGAAGCCCCTTGCACATCCTGGGGACCGCTCGCAGGATGGCTCACTGCTGCTGAGCCGAGTGGCTCTTAAAAGGCATCCTGGACAAAAATAAAATGTACTGAGGCATTTTAAATTCAGCCTGGAGGCGATCTCTGTCTGCAGCCCTTGGTTCACATCACCATCTGGCAGGAGGAGCTGAAATCCATTTCCATCAGAGCGCTTGCCAGTGAGCAAAATAAAGTGAAGGTGGGAGCTGGTTTCTCAACAAGCAAGGGCTGTTTCAGAGCTCCCGCTGCCTGGCAGCCTCTGAGACCATTGCCTGGGGAAGCGGGAGGCTTTTACTCGAGACCATGTTGTCATTGCCTAAATCTGCAGCAAAAAGCAAACCCAGAGAGGTCTTTGTCTCTCCAAGTCTGTGATACAGATTCTGGGGCACTGGCCAAGGCTCAGAAAATGCAGCTACTCCTAAACTAGGTAGTTAAAGGGTCCTTTCTTCTGATCTGTACTTCTACAAGACAAACTTCTTCTTGGGAGGGGTTTCCTCTCATGAAAAACTTGAAATCTGAGAGCAGGGACCAAACCCCAGCATCCCACCGCGGTGCCCAGCATCCCTGCGCGGGACCTGCGCTCACTGCCTGCAGACTCGGCACCCAGGCAAGGGAGAAACCAGGATGCACTCCTGGGCATTCTGGGTGTGTTTTAGCCTGAGCCCAAAATAAGGTGGATGAGAAGGTGAGTCACAGTTTTCTGAAGACGTTGCACATCTACTCATGTATTTCAAGCAATATTTTGTCAGCCAACGTTGCACAGCGGAGAGGAGAGCGTCTAAAGGGAGTCTGATTTTCCTAGCCGTGACGGTGCCTGCCTGCCTGCCAATAACAAATAGATTCATTTATCAAATCTCTGTCATTGTCACCAGACAAGTTACTTCAGGGCTACCGAGACACGGGCCCCAGGCCAAGTTATATTGCTCACTTCATCATCCCGCACGGTTGTGTTGCCTGCACCAAATTTTCGAAATCTATTATTCACATCGGCCTGGGGTTTGAGGAAACGGATTTCCAATCGTTTGCAAATATCATATTCGGAACAAAAGCCATTTCCCTTCTGCAGAAAAAATAAAGGAACGTGCATTAAAGGCCTCAGCGGGGTCCCTGCCACGAGACCAAAGAGCGATTTTGCTGCTTTGTGGGTTTTTCCACCTGGCAGCGACGGGCAGAGGACACAGAGGAGACCCCGGACACGAGCACAGGATGCTCCAGAGGTGCCAACTGGGATCCTGGCAGACATGTATCTTTTTTTTTGTAAAAAACTCGACAACCCCCAGGCTGCCCTGCAGTTATTAATAGCAATTGCAAAAATTAATTGCAAAGAGCAAGTCTGAAGCACGGTGGCGATGTGTGGTTCCCCTTAAAGTCACGATTCCCAGCCGGCTGGGACAGGGACGGCTCGTGATGAAGAAGTGCAGGGATGTCCTGAGGAGAAGGTGGGGAGAGGAACCCAGCACCCGCTCACTTCTTCCTCCCCTGCCACAACCAGATTTATGGGGCAGAGAGATCAAGGGCACAGTCCAGAGCACAGTTTGTTCAGGGGATTGGCTTGAACAGCCTGAAATCTCCCCAATTTCTCACCCTGTGCTGGAAGCGAGCGCTGGAGGGGCTGTGTCCCCTCCCAGGGCAGGGCTGGGGGGCTCGGCTCGGCTCCCTTCCCGCAGCCACAGATTTGCTGGCATTTCCCTTTTTAAAAGGTATTTCCACCTCCTGATCCCAAGTTCCTCCTTCCTCCCCACTAACAACCACCTTTCAGCCGCCAAAGTGGGACGAACGGCTTGACGCTGATTTCCTATTTATTTTTTGTCCTGGAGATTAAATATTCTGAAATAATAACACCGCAAAGGCTTAGAGCAACAGATGAAATTCTTCTGCGCTCCCATTAATTCAGGGCAGGGAAGAGACACGAGATTAAAGGGGTGGGGTCAGGCTCTGCCCGCAGCGAGGTACAGGACTTATTTTTCCTGCAACAACGGGGTTTTTCTGAACTGTGGTTTCACGTAGAAGCTTAAAATCAGGGGAATGTTAATCCGCTTTTACGGTCCGTGCCTTTAATCAAAGCCTGTTGTAATTAACGCACACGCTAATAACTCCATAAACGCAGGACAGATTTAATAGGAAGAGTTTGCACGAAGGGAATTTCAACCAGAAAATGCAGTTCGGGGTGTTTCAGACTGCGGCTCCGCTTCCCTTCCCCGGGGTGCGTGTGCCCTCGCCAGAGTCCTGCCCTGCCATTAAATATTAAGTACTTTCCTTAAGGAAAAAAGCCTTTGGTTACTGGGCGGAGAGAAACAGGGAAACTTGTTGAATTAATCCAGAGATTTAATGTCCAGCTGTTGTGGAGTTTATGGGCATAAAAGATTATTGTGCTCGGAGGTCCTATGCCACGGAGACTAACAATTTTTGCTGCAATGGGGCTATCAAGAATTGGGATCGTGTTTTATGGGGCTGATATATGACTCTATAAAGAAGAGACAAGATCTCTTTCTTTTCTTTTTGAGTAGCTAGTGAATCGCGCCACGAAGCTACAATAAACTCAGTTTGAGCATTCAGAGATTCCAACACAGCAATGCCAAAGTCTTCATATTATTACTATTAATTATTACTATTATTACATTAATTTCTAAGGCATCAATCTCCGTACTATCTGCGTACTGTGACATAAATTTAGCACAAAATTAGCATACATTAGCTAAATTAATGTAACATACCATATGTGGCAAAAACTAACGTAACATAATGTGGAATAAATTACAATAATTTAACATTGACTCTCAGGGCTGGATGAGACTGTAAATCTTCTTTAAGAACTAAGATTAAAGCAAGAAACGTTAAAAAGTGGGTTCATTTCACAAAGGCGCAGTCTTCGCAAACGCAGTGTTTTGAAACACAGTTCATTTAGTAAAAGGTTTCATCCAATTTGCCACTTAATAGCATCGCTTTGCAATTACAACATTCCCTTTCACCCAAAGCACCTGTAGCACTTTGCAAATAATAATTCATTTGCTGATTTAGAGCCGACAGCATCCCGCATCTCGCAGGCTCCCATCTACCTCCATTGGGTCCCAGACAATAACCATACAACACGGAGAAACTTGTCCCCTATGTCTTTGACCCCGCGTGGTCTGTGTTTTACCAGCTAATCGGAGGAACACGAGCAGCACAGGGAGCTTTACTGCAACTGCTGCGCTCGGGTCTGCTGGGAGGAAAACCAGTTGCAATTTCCCCTCCATGTAAAGCACTTTGCTGTTGTTCTGGAGAGCTGAGCTCCTCTGTGCCTCAAGGGGAGGAAGAGAGAGAGGAGGGAGAGTCAAGACATTGCCCTTGAAGAATGCAGGAGCGAGTATATTAGTCATAGAAAATCCATTACTCAAGATGATGAATGCCCTTTCCTGCTATGTTGCTGTTAATTTCCAGAATTAAAATCCAGACACACGTTGCAGCTCTGTAAGGACACTAATTTACATGACAAGTACACAAGATGACAGAACACGGTATTTCACTGGATCACGGATCTCCGTACTATCTGCATACTGTGACATGCCCCTTTCCAGCCTCCACCATCAGGGATCCCACCAAAGAACCCCAAATCCCCCATGGCACGTGAGGGACCGTGAGCAATGCTAAAGCACATCTTCATCCCTTCCCTCTCTGAAGAGTCTCTGTATCTCCCCGTCTGCACAGGCCAAGGGAAGGGGGATTCATCTGGGAGCAGAGCAGAGAGAGGATTTCTTCATCAGAGGCAGCTCAGGTGCCACCACGAGATCCAGAGTCAGAGGGATGCTTATGGAGAAGAGGAGGGGGACTGGTGTCTCCCCCATGGACCATCCTGAGCCACGGGAGAGAGCTGCTGCTGTGCTCCCATTGCTACAACAAGTCCCTAGAAAGCAGCAGCTGTGGCTGGCAATGCTGCTGGGAAACAATATCCCCATGGAAATTGTCATTTTCATAAATGCAAAAGAGAAAGGGAATTTAAGATGGGCAGAAGGGTAACAAACGCCTTGGGGTCCCAGGCACCGCCCTCGGCAGAGACCTGCTGATGGAGGGAAATGTTATTTTTCAACATTAAACCAATCTTGAGCTGATTCAGAATCCGGTGACAGCGAGGCAATTTAATCAGCTGCTCCAAAACATTTCACCTTTGGAGTGAGAAAATGCGCTAGTGGAAAAATAGCAAATGAAATGTTCCAAACCATCTGAAATCCGGTTTTGGTTTTTGCACGCCATCCCTTGAGATGTTATGACACAACGCCAAAATGTGGAAACACAGGGGTTTTCTGAGGAATAAAAATTCTAAATTTTGCTCATTCCTGCTTAGCTGTGAGTTCAATATTATGAGGCAGGTTTTAAAGCTGTGGAGAAGGTGATGAAAGAATATTAATGATATTCTTAGATGAGCAGTAAAACACACCGATGCTGCTAACAAATAGGAGTTGCTTGTTTCACTGTCGGGATATTGGATGGATACAAGCTGATCTGCGAGACAATTTTTGTTGGGCTTTGCTGGAAACTGGTGGAGGAGACAGGTTAGAATTGGTGACAGTGGCTGTACTGGGAAGACTCTGCAAAACCCAGTGGTGATTCATCAACTTAGAACAATGCAGACCAAAACTGAAAGAACTATTATAAACCCAGGAAGAGCAGCGTAAAACCTCCGAATTATTCATCAGTCCCCAACCCAGGCCGCTGCTTGTGCTTTTTATCTTGCAAATAAGATGTCAGATCTCAGGAGGCTTAATTCAGTCTCTGCTTCCCCAATTTGGTGGACCATCTATAATGATTTGCCATTAAACATCCCACATTCACAAATTTCTACATTTATTGGCTTCATTTTAAAACATCATGGCTATCTTTTTATGTCAGCAGGAGATATGACAGAGCTCCTCAATGAAGAGAACTGACTATAAAAGGTGCTAATAAAGAAATCAATCTAACATTACAGCACATATTTAGAATTAATTCTACCTATTCTCCCCCTCCCCGAGCAATAGACAGCACCTAATAACTGCAGGATCATCTGAAAAGGTATATCCCTTGATTTAAAAACTGATGTGTGTCAAGGTAATGGGATTAAAAATGAATTGCAATTTCTAATAGCTCCCCGCCAGCATCTATCTCACTGTCAGGGCTTCCCAAACAATACAATATGAAGACACAGCCTGAAATTACCCCATCTCATTTTAAGACTTTTCCTAATGATCTTCTGAATGAATCCCTGCTATTTGGCAACACAACTTTAAGTATCAGCTAATTTATTTTCTTACGTGCTGATAACACACGATGGGTTCTCCACTTAGCAACGGTGCCTTGTGGATTAAAACAAAGTGGATTCTTGGGGGGCAATTGATGCTTCTGTTGCTCTCTGAGCAAAGAAGAAGAGCGAGCAGCCCCTCGCCCCGCTCCCGGGCATGGGGCAGAGCCTGGCCTCGTGCGGGCTGTCGGGGTCTCGATGGAAAATGAAGTTCCTGTTTGGGAGATCATCCTAGACCTCCCCTCACAGAGAGTAAGCTACTGGCCTGGGGTGGCAGAGCGGGCAAGGGCTGGCAGGGGTGGGCAGGGATAGGCAGGGCTGCTGGTTCGGCTGGGCTGCTCCGCTCCCAAATTTATATTCCTGCATATTGCAGCCTGCGATCTCAATTGACGATCGTGTCCCGGTTTTAACTGCAGCCTTGACACCACTCTGTTTCCTCGGTGTACAAATCTGTCAAGGGCGCCGGCTGAGAGAGTACATAAAAGCATTTTTTTTGTGTTCCCATTTGCTCGAGCCTTAGAGTTTTACATATCCAAAGAGGAATAAAAAAAGACGACGAGTCTTTGATATTCCGTGGCACATCTCGTGCAAAGATCACTGAGTTTCTTCGTGGTGTCACCACCCAGCTCATGATATTCCGCCTGCCATTGGAACAGGGAGGGGGAAGAGGCTCCCCAGCACAGATGCCTAGAAAAAGGTGTGGAGAGAGAGAGACTCAAAATAGATTCAGGGCTTTCCCCTTTTTTTCTTGCAGGGCAGACTCACAGCACCTGGGGGGGCTCAGGCATTTGCACCCCAGGGACGTAGGTGCCCTCGCAGGTACCAGTGTCTGAATGTCCCCACGCAGAGCACAACTGGTGAAGCAGATCTGGCTTGAACCTAGTGGTCCATCTCCAGCTTTCCCAGTTCTGGGTGCAGGCTGGGAGTGGGGATTCTTGGAATTGCAAGAACCATCCCTCTGGGTACCAGAGAAGACATTAAAGGAGCTGATTTCAATTTCTGTCTTCTAAGGGGTTTATTAACAAACAGTGCAAGTAAATATCCTCCTTCCAATTATGACAAATACCTTCAAGATATTGTGTCCTTTTAAACAAACATTAAATGCCTTATTTAATCTAAATTAAACACTCACTAAGGGCCATTCATTGACAAAAAACGTTTCCAAAAGTAATGAGCAGGTCACCTCGCTGGTGTATTACTGCTCGACCTTGGCTTCCCTGGGAGACAGCCCCGGATAATGCACCAAACGCTTGGCTGATGAATGGCTCTGACGAAAAGCTCTTGACCTTAGGAGGCACTCCAAAGTGATGAACAGTTAATGACGAAAGGCTCCAGAAAGAGATTGTTTTAATTTCTGGCCATAACATGCAATTTTCAGGCCATTGCTTGGAGGGGGAGGGAGGGGAGGAGAGTACAAGGAGCAGAGAGAGGAGGCTATATTTCAATATTTAACAGAACGTGGTTTAACAGCATCACTAAAAGGCGCTGTGCCTGGTCAGTGATGCTGTAGGGGATGCACAGCGCTTTCCTCAGCCCCCTCTAAATTCATGATATTTGCAACCAGGGAGCTGTCCCTCAAAGTCTTTGGTGGGCATCACTCCTAATACACCCCACCATCTGCCCTGGCTTACAGCATCCTCTGAGCTGTCCTCTTGGTCTCCCAGCAAAAGCCCCCCCTCATCCTTCATGTCCAACAGGACACCAGCTGATGATGCATCTCACCCCATCCCTCCGTGTTCTACCACCCCTGGTCCCTTCTTCCCAAGCTATGGCATCAGCCGAGGTGCCGGGGACAGCCCAACACCTTTTTGTCAGGCTGCAATTGCTTCAGCCCCTGAAGCACTCGCTTTTCTCCCCTTCTGAAGGCAGTAAAAATAATGAGAAGAATGATCGTGCCATCTGCTCTCAAAGCTTTTCACCTGCACTGGCAAGGCAATTTGTTTCCTTGACTCTGTCAGGCACCATCCCCTGGGCAGCAGCCGGCAAGCCCGGCAATCTGGGTGCCTTTTCCATCCCATCTGGGCTTTCCCTAGCACAGGGAGCTGTGCGAGGGGTTCATGACTTGGAAAAGAAACATCAAGGGGCATCCCTTTGCTCAGAGGAACAGAGGAAAGGATGGAGAAGTTGCTTCTGAGCTGGAGATGAGACCAGCCCTGGTTCAGAACTGCTTCATGGCCCTGAGACCGACCAGGGGTGCTGCATACCCCAAAATCCAGTCATTCCGTGTGGTGCCATTGAGGAGATCACAGGAATGTCCAGAGAAGGATGTAGATGTTTTACTGCCCAAAAGAAAGGATGAACAAAACAAAGTAAACACGAGGTAAGAGGGAGGGAATAGCTTAAGGATCATCACCAGGATCTCGTTTTCTCAGTGGGTTGGCTGGGAAATCAATAGAAGAGATTAAAAAATAGAAGAAAGAAAAGTCTGGCTGGAAAAGTCAGGTTGAGTTTCACTTGGAAAGAGTGGCTGCAAGCGTGTCAAAGCCCCCAGGAGGGAGGCTGGAGCGAGGCTTGCCTGCAGAGCTGCAGGTCCCCATGGAGCCAGGCTCGGTGACAACAGCAATTTGTGTGTATCTGGAGCACTTTGTACTTGGGGCCAAAGTGCTCTTCAGTAAAAGACACCAAAGTGTCACAACTGGCACCTGACACTTGGGCAACCTCAGATACAGCCAGTTTGAGGACTTGCTTGAGGTCAGAGGGAGAGACAGTGCTTGATCATGGTGTGACCCTTTGCATTAGCCACCAGCATTAGCTACCAGCTCACACTTCTTCATCCATCTCTCAGAGGAAATGAGAGTGATTTTTTTTTTCCCTTTCTTTCGTAGCTGAATGCAGAAAGATGTATTGGTTCAATCTAAAGGCACAGCAAATAGTCACAGGGCCTTGGCTCCAGAGGGATTTTTTGTTCTTTTTTATACCAACTAATTACATTTAAACAAATTCTCACTGTTGAGCTTGTTGGGAAGTGTCAGCTCCTGTTTTTGTCATCTGGCCTCACAACGCTCGTTCTGGCTGAGTTTGCCCAGCACTTTCATTAACCTTTCAGGGCATTTTGCTTATGAAACAGTGAAACAAATGAACAACGTGCTGCTTTCCCTGAAGTTTCAGTTCAGCTGCACTTTAATTGGCCTGTGCCCTGAGTTTTGAAGTGGTCCAGTCTCTATCCTGCGTGTTCATCTGTGTCCACTCATCATAAAGCTAACCCTGGAAAAAGACAGAAATTCAACATATACAGTATATGTATGTATCTCCCTAGATGTGTTTATAGAATCAAACTATCTCCTATGCTTTGAACGAAAGGCAGGACTTCACCTTACTCCAAGGCATATGGTCTTTCATGATGCAGAAAATGAAGTTGTAAAGCATTTTTTGGACCTTTCATACTGCCTAACTGTACGCATCTAACTAAAAAGCCTCAGTGAAGACCTTAGCCATCTGAAGACAAAGAACAGTGGGGTAAGAGAGAAGTAAATGGCTCCAGAGCACTATTCTGAGTCACAGGAGACAGGGTAGAAGGACCTTGAAAAATCATTGAGTCCGTTTTCCTGCCTCCAGGCAAGATCAGCTCCACCAAAACCACTCCTGACAGATGTTTGTCTGATCTCTCCTCCAGAATTTCTTCTGCTGTTATTTTAAACCCATCACTTCTTTTCATGAGAGCAGTGGACTTGTAAAAAAAAAAAAATAAAATTCAAGTCTCTTCCTCTCTGTGGAAAACTTGAACATACTTGGTGAACTGTCTTTCCCTTCAGCTTTTTCTTCTAGACAGCAGATGAATCCTGTTATTGTTTTCTTCTGCAGAGGTGATCTCTGGATCCCTCACCCTACTTGCTGCTACACAAAGAAAATGTGCATGGCAGGGAACAGAAACCTGAAGGTGAATGGCACTCGCCCCACCTTTCCTCTTGGAGCATGTTTCTCCTAAGCTCCTCTTCTGCCTCCTAATTCTCATTCTACTCTGAGTCTGTTAATTGCTATACGGAGTGGCCAACCCTACGGTCTCTGATTTATACCCTTTATCTCCAGGCAATAACCACAGCTTCATCATTTCCTCCAAAAGCGCAGGAAAATCTCCTTGAAACATGTGACTCTTCCTGACCCAACATGTAGCTTGGAATGATCAAACTCAAAGTTTCTTTGTAATCATCATGACAGATGGACTTCTCGACATCTCCAGCTGGCGATGATGAAGTGGGTAGAGAGGAATGATGTCGGAGGATAAGGCCACGGTATGTCTCATAAGTCAGGCTATGCAGAGCCAGGACAGTCAGTTTTGAATTGCAAAGCTTCCAGCTCTGGAGAAGAATGCAATCCATCTCACAACAAAACGAACAATAGGCTGCTGCTAAACTTCTGCAAAGCTGATTTAGGAGCCCTGGTGCTGGGGGGGGTGCGTGTAAGGAAACCACCTTCTATCGTCAGGTGGGATGGATCTCTGAGCTTCTCTGATCTCTAAACTCATTCCAGAGTTTTTCTTTTCTTTGGGCTGAGGACTAAAGACAAATACTTCCTATTCCACCAACTCACCCTGCTCTGTGGCAAGGCCAGACCTTGATCGCCAATCCCTGACCCCACACTTGCCAGCTGCTTGCCCAGCCAGTCTCTTAGGGAGGAAAACTTTGATCTGAATCAATTGGGCTTGATCTCGTCTCAGACAACCCCCACAGCCTGCCTACACTAGATTGGTAAAACACGTTCATCCAGCCATTGGAAGTTTGGCCTCTCTTGCTCCTGAACGTAGAAAAGCCCCTGTGCCATAGATGCTGCACATGGATCTACCAGGGGAGAGAAGTCAGGAGCAGGACATGAGCAACAGCTCCATGGCATCACTGGCTGCAGCTCTACGGTCTGTTCATTGGCTGCACCCCAAAAGAAGGGTTATGGTCTGAGCTGTAAAGAGCATCCCTCTAAAGCTTCATTTCAGATGCTAAAAATATGCCAGAGCTGAAATTCTCCTACATGGTTTTCCCCTTACAAGGCAAAAATCCTCCTGTTAATGGCTTGTAATCTCCCTGCCATTCCTAGTGGCAAATAACTGGCGAATCTCAAAGGGCGAAGGAGCTGACTTCTGCTACTTCTGTTCTTGCAGGAGGGAAACATTAGCACTGACAATTTGAGCTGTGCAAGATGTTTTTCTCCGGGAGGAGAGAAGGTGGTGCTGCAGGAACAATACAAATAAAACTGCAAAGCAGCGTAAACCAGGGACTCAAAGGCTCAGTGCTGAGCAGGGAGAGAGAACGTCCTTGCTGGTGCTCAAGCAAAGACCTGACCCATCGCTGTGCTTTTCCATCCAAGCCATCCCTTTGCCTTCTATCCCCTGTATCACCTCTGGCCCCATCAGGGAGGCTCCTCTGCCCACCAAAGCCTTTTTTCCCCCCTAAGGGCTGCAACCATCCGGAGGTGGTGCTGGACCGTTTCTGCACAGAAGGATGAGCTAGAAGTAATCTACTCCAGCAAGATATGGAGGCAGGCTTTTGGCCAGGATCCAGGGTTTTATTAATATCCCAAAGCTGGGGGAAGGGCAAGCTGTTCTTCCCTTCATACAGAAAGTGCCGGGAGGAGGAAGAAACACACATTTCTGTTTCAGCCTTCCACAGCCCCGAGGCTCTTGCTGCCCTGGAGGGTTTCTTGTGGGTATGTTTGCAGGTCAGTGGGAAGATGCAGGGTGGTGTGGATCAACTGTGGGAGAACATATGTGTAAAATTCCTTTTACATTAAATACACTGGTACGTGGAACTGAGAGGAAAGGGGAAATTTGTTGTTCACTTAATAATTTATTTTTAATCCTTATTTGTGGAGACACCCAATTCCCAGGACAGCAAAAGCTCCAGCCAAAGCAGAGGAAGTGCAGAATTCAGGCCAGTTTGGGGAGGTTTAGGATGAAAAGCACTGCTGTAGTCTCTGCAGTGTCCACAGGGTCACAGTGTGTGATCCAGGAGGGAGGTTTCACCCCCTAAAAGCTGCTCAGCCCACAGTTCCCCATAGGGACCACAGTGCCCGATTTGGGCATCTGAGCTTCCACCGCAGCAAACGTCAGCCCTCTGCCAGTGATTTGGTTTGGGGCAGTCAAGGCACCCCAGACCCTCCATCAGAAATTCGAAGTGCAGCGAAAAAGGAAGGATTTGGGGATTATCAGATGTTAACAGCAGCAGAGAGGTAGGGGATAGAAACATACAGTCCAACGTCTGAGGGCAAAATTTATTTTTAGGCCTTTTTTAACCTCTTATTTTTCACAGATGTTGGGGGTAGGGCTCTAGGCTATCACAGATGACATCATTAATTTGGATTTCAGGAAGCCTTCAAGGAAGATCTCTGGTGTCACCTCTGCTTTTTTTTTTTTTTAGCTACTAGACAAGCCAAGGAGATTTAGGAGAGTCCTGAGGGCACAGCAGGAGGACAGACCCACTGCAAGATGAAGAGTTTGGCAGTCAGCTTGAGACAGGCAAGCTCACGTGCTTTTCATGGAAAGAGCTCTCAGACCTGGTTTGTCTCCAAGGAGCACAAATCAGTCTGACACCAAGAAGAGGGGCCATCCTACCTTTGAGAAATGTCACCCTCATTCCAGGAGCATCATATCAGCTTTCCTTTGTCATGGAGACACACATTTCCCACGGCAGCAACACCAGTATTTCGGAAGCAGAAAGGCTGTTTTCCTGCTCTGGGAGCCACCAAAGACAACACACCAGGAGGCATCTGCCCCATCTGCCTCCTCCCTCCTGCTCCTCTTTATAGGACTTCTGTGGGCTGTAAGATTTGCTTTTCTGGAGGATCAAGTCTTTCTTTTCCTTCAGGAACTTCATATGATTAACCAGTTTGAGTATTCTTAACACTATAAACTGGTTCCACTGACACATAATGTTTTTTTTTTTCCTGCAATGAGGCTTTCCCCATACAAATAGTGTTTAATCCAGACTTAATAAATTCTTCCCAATGGCTAATGCCTCGCCTTTATTCTGTGACCTCCAGCAGTGGCAGCACATAGTGTTCCCCTGCCAACGTACACGAAAGCCACCAACACCCAGCAACTCAGGATCTTATTGAGCAGACAACTGAACCCCAGCCAGCCAAAACCCTGAACTACCCAGACAGCAGAGAGAGAGACAATAGTTGTGCTTGTAAATAGCTTGTAAGGAACGCACAGAATGGCCCTTTTTTAGAAGTTTGCAGAAATAGGAACACGTTTTCTGCACCTGCATGTCCATACTGTCTGTGGCAGGAGAGGGACATATCCTGGACCATGTCTCAGCTCCAGGAGGCTGAAACGGTAATGAAAACTGGTTTCAAATCAATGCTTAGAAGAGCAAGTTACCATCCCTCATGCTGACCCTCAAAATCAGACTGAGGGGGGTGGGTGAGTGGGTGGGTTGGGGCAGGGGAAAGGAAAAAAGAAAACGAAGAAAAGGATCTTCTCTTATTCATTAACTGTGGTTTTGAGTTTCTCACCAGCCAGCATCTGTGCTTAGAACAAATCCCTGTCCAAATACAAGTAAGATGTTTGGCTTATAGACTTGTTAAAGTGATAGAGCGCCAGACAGTTCAAATGATACAGCCTTGTGTGATTGTGCTACTTAAGGACCCTTGTTCAGTCTCTATCACAGGCTTTAATAGCTGTGATTCCCAACCCATCTCCTGACTTTTACATGATGCCATATATATATACGCACACGTGGGTACACACACACAGTTTATCTCTAAGGTAAAGCCCTGGAGTTCTTGAGAAGCAGCTCCTGGTACTAGAGAGATCCCAGGGTTTATCTTAAGCATCACTGCTGTCGGAATGTCTTTTTATCGATTTGGTTCTATGTCAAATTTTTGTTCAGCTCTGACACCGAGAAATAGCCAGATAGATGGGAAGCCTTCCTAACCTGCAGTTCTGGGGCAGGCTGCATCCCCAGAGCAGACACAAGGCTATAGCTCTTCCCCAGTCCCAGGGAAATGCAAGCCTACTTGGCAGAAGTCAATACTAAAAGCAAAAATTTGCCCTGCCTGTGATGGACCATCACACTGGCAAAAAGCTCCTGTGCCCAGCAACGCGTGAAGATCGCTGTTTCTTGCAGCAGCAGAACTGCTTCATTTCCCAGACGTATTCCCCCTCCCATCCTGTCTACTTCGCTCTCCCCAGAAGGCTCTCATGTACCCCCCACATCACCCCAGCCCTGCTGTCCTGCACCTCCCATGGTCCTTCCAGCACAGGGTGAATTAAATCCACCGTGACTGGTGAAATGGCTCTTTGATGTCCTCCTCCCCTCAGCTCCCCAGCTCTGACGGGCACCCATGGTTGACTACTCAGAGCTTTCACCCAAGCCCTCCCTGTCCGCACACACTGTTTGGTCCTTTGGCACCACAGTGTGCTGGCAACATTTTCAGACACGTTCTTCTACATTGCACCAAGATGATTCAGTCCCACGGTCTTTATTTAGGAGCCAGTTATGGCAGTGACCATACTATATATTTCCCCCTGCTTCCAGAGAACTATAGCTCTGCTGTCTTGTCCGACAGGGCTGTAGCCTTTACTTTCATGAAATAAAGGAGTCTGCTTTCCTGCCCTGAGAAAACAGCACTGATTGCACAAGGAAAAGGTGTCACCAGATCAGATCCATCCACAGTACCTAACACTACTTTAGATGTGTCTCTGGTTCAAGTTAGAGAAAGGAAATCCAGGAGTTGGACTAAAACAGCGAACAAATCAGCAACTTACACTTGCAAATGCACATTCAGACCCACTAAATCAGCAACTGCATTTTCAAATCAGGCAATAGCAGGGGATAGTTGTTGCATGGGACAAGCGTGTGTGCGACGGGTCTATGGGATCTCAGGCAAATCTTGCAAAAAACCCCAAAAAACCCTAAACTGAAGCACTACAAGTGGTCCAGTCCGAATCTATGCTGATGCACAAACGCAACAAGCACAGGACAGCAAGTCCCTGCCCATGGCACAGGGGTTGCAACTAGATGATTTTTAAGGTCCCTTCCAACCCAAACCATCCCATGATTCTAAGACTGCTGCTGTTACCATCAGCACAATGAAACTGCCCCGCGGTTCTTCAGAGCATCAGCTTCTGCAGCTGACGGGACTGGACCGGAGGACCAGTATAGCCCAGTAGCTCACAGGAGACATAGTGGACAGTCTGGCAAGATTGATGACTTCTGCTCTGGAATAACCCCACAGCTGGAAGTGCAAGGGTCTATTAAACAGAAAAGCAGCAGAACTAAGAGAAAGTATGCAAGCCAGGAGAGGGAGGCTGGGAGAAAAACGTACAGGAAACAGTCTATTAATACCTGCCTGTACTGCCATTGGCTTTAATCAGCACTAATAATCCCTCACTGTCAGGAGCATTTCCATTCACCCTCTAATTTCAAATAATTATTATAATAAAGATTCTACTACAAAATGCTAGAAACAGCATCCTTGTCACTAAAACCGTACCTAGTAATTGAAAAACAAACCGGCAGAGGATCTATCCACCACACACGCGAGAGAAAGAGAACATTAACTACCAGGCTGCAAAGCCCTTTACTTGTCATAATATATTAGGTGTTTCATTACACGTCCTGCTGAAGCTGCAAACATGTCATAACCCAGCTAGTGTGCAGGGAGGGAAGATCTAAAGGGTCAACATCTTCTGGGGAAATGAGGTTTGTGTCAATACTGTCCTGCTCAAATGAAATGAATGTCAGAAGGACTGGCCTCACCTCCCGCTTGGAAACTTGAGGGTCATGTTTTTGGGTGTCCGGGAAACCACCCACCCAGCTGCACGCAGCTCACAGGGTGTGAAGTCCTTGATGCACATCAGCATCATCCATATCTGAGTTAATCTTGTGCATTGATTTTTCTCTCATTATGTTAATTCTATCTTGGGGAGGAAACTAGAACGTCCTTTTCCTTTGAAGCCATCCCCACTGTAACGCAGCTCTAAGATCCATGGTGCCAGAAACTCTGTGCCAGGACCGGTGAGGCAGCACAAGTCTAATTAAGACATAGAGGAAGAAAGGCTGTAATCTCCCTGGTCAATTAATCAATTTCTCAGTTAGATAGCACACTGATGGGTGAGCAGAGAGCTGGGAAGTTGGACAATCAGGGAGACGGAATACGAGCTCAAGACCTCTTTGAGTTGATTGCCTGTCCAGCACGCGAGCCGGCCCTGGCCACCCAGCCCACCCGCTTTCTCCTGACCTGCTCACACAGCCACGACTTCCCAATGACCATCCTTATGGACGTTTTCCAGCTGCTCAGTTGTAATGCAAAGAAAATACACTTGCAAACAAAGCATTTCTGTGTTGAAGTAGTAGGGAAGAAAGGGCTGGAAACCCTTCCCCATGGCCACCTGAACCCCTGTACCAACTTCCCTCACCCCACCGCTGCTCCACCTCCACCATTTCATTCTCAGGGCAGACGCCCTGCGAGGATGCTGGTTTGTTTGGGGAAGGAAATATTTTACAATTCTAAAACAGGTAGAGCCGAAGCAGAAGGTGTGGTTTGTCTCTACTCCTGCCCTCCTTCTGAGAAGCCTGGATGGAAAATGAAACCATTTAATTACATAAAAACAATACCCTGACATAGATGCAATTATTTAAAAACTGTAAAAATATCAGAGAAAAGAGACTAGTGGCTGTAAAAGTTGCTCTCTACAGAAAACCAGTATTTTCTCATTAAAAATAACCACAGGGTCAAATATCCTACAAGTGCTACCAAAAGCCTTTAAGTACTTCCCCATGTAGCACACAACAACCTTACAACATCCAGAAAGATCGTTCTCCTTTCATTAGGAATGGCTGTGAAGCCCAGAGAAGATAACAATTTGCTTCAAAAGAGAAAGAATCGGGAGCTCAGTTTCTCTTTAGCCTTTCCCCAGGCTCAGCCCAGTTTTTAAAAAGCTGCTGTTTATGTGCCACCAGCTGCTGCTTCTCCTCTGTGTTTTACTGTCCTTGAAAGTGGAGACTCCTAGCTTTGGGTTAAATTTATTATTGATAATAAAATAAATAAGCAATCATTGCAAATAGCCCTAAACCACTTTCATGCTTAATTTAAGTGCACCAGTATAACATTTGGAATAATCTCATGAATAGATGCAGGAACAAAGATCACGTAAAATAACATCAGCAAATTATCTAGTTGCCAGCGCAACTTTCTGATAATAAAAGGCAGCTCAGGACAATTTACCATTGTTTAACCTAATTTATTTATCTGCACATAGTCGTGGTACAGCCCTAGGGGAAATACAGAGGGGGAAATAATTGGAGTTGATTTATTTGTATTCGTTTGCTCTGAATTGGAACAGAAAATAAAGAAGTTGGAATATTTTACAGAAAATCATTCCAGAAAAATTGAATCTCTTTTGATGGAGCTGGTTTTCAGCTGCGAGTTGCCCACCTGGCTGGTTTTTCTGTAGGCAGAAAGCAAAGCAGACAGCAGCCATCCCAGAAGGCAGTAGGGAGCTGTTGTCCCCATTCCCCCACTGGAAAGATCCATTCTTTTATCCGATAAATCCATTTCTGCTGCTGAAAATCACGATTTTTGTGGAAAGGCTATTTTCCTGTTAAAATGCCAACTCGATCTGGAAATAACAGAGCAGGCCCTGCTAGCGAGGAGTTTGAAAAGGTTAAAGAAAGTCTAAAAGCTATTTGGGAAACACGTGGCCACTTCCATGGAAAAGAAAATGCATCATTTCAGAGGTGAAACGAGAACACCTGGGCTCTACAGCCTGCCAGACTTGTTTTTAGAGGCAAGCAGAGAAGATGCATCCCTTCACCTGTGACAGGCTTGGCAGGAAAACAAAAGATTTGGGGAAAAGAATGGAAAAGCTCATCATATATCAAAGGTTTGATGGCATTCTAAACATCTGCTTGCAAGGGAGGCAGAGAAAAGGCATGTTTGCCATGGGAGCGTTCAGCAAAGCCAGTGCAGCACAGAGCTTTCCAGGGAAAGGAGAGGACTAGATGCAGGATTTGGCCCTGGTTTATAGCTTTATAGTCCCTCAGTGCCCCCAGATGTTTGCAGGATGGAAGGTCCCAGATGTGGCAGCTGCCAACACCAACTCAGCAAGTTGCCAAGTGATACTGTCTCACCGTTGATCTCCCCGAATCCTAGGAGGGTTTGCCTGCACGCATCATGGCATTTGAACTGATTTTTCTAAGGGAGAGTGCAAGAAAGGATACACCAAACTGCTCAGTTCAGGCTGGACTTGCTCCTAGACTCAGATTAACTTTAGACTGAGAAAAACCAAGACTGTGCAGGAGTCTTTGCAAAGCACAAGGCAATGCTCTTAATTGCCCAGCTGCAAATGTGGTGACAAAACCAGAAAAATAATAAAATATGATTTGCAATTTTGGATTATAACTTCTACTGAGCTCCTCCCTGGAGAAACCTCCCATATGAGAGTATTGCGTTGCACCGGAGCTGGAAGAGATGCTGCCAAGACTGCCACCAGAATCAACAGGAGAACCAGTGCAGGAAACTGGGTCTCATCTCTCCTGGGACAGCTGGGCTCTCCCCTCCTGGCACCTGGATTTAATTCCACTGCCACAGCAAAATCCGCATGTGCATAACAAAGCAGGGCTTCAGGAGAAGCACTTTGCTTTCTACATAGAAAGAAGCCATCTTAAAAAAAAAAAAAATATTTTTTTTTTTTAAAATCACACTTGAAAATCTAATTATTTTGCTAAAGCCTTGCCTTATTGCTCATGTGAAGATTTCAACCCAGCGGTGAGTTTCCTTACTTAATTCCCATGTCACTGCAGATCTTCCCTCTGTCCTACATCAGTCCCATCCCAGCAAAGCCAGCTGAGGACCAGAGGGGATTTGCTCCCCGCCGCTGGTGGAGTCCCCATGGACCTCTCCCACAGCACTCAGCTTCACTCCTGCTGCTCAGCCCTGCAGCCAGGAACTCTGTGCTGCAAAGGCTTTCAACGACATGTTTGTTGTTTCCCTCCCTTTGTTATCCACTTAACATCCGATACATCAAAGCAGCCCATTTACAGGTGCCTTCCCCAGGAGGATCTGCAGCTCCTTGGGCTGCAGCAGGATCTCAGCCACAGGCCACACCAACCAAACACACAAACTGGGAGATCTGTCTTTGTGCTGCAAACAGGGCGGCTCAACTCTGTCTATAGCCAAAGCTGAGCAGGAACAAGGAGGCCGATTCTCCCAGGGATTCTCCATCTACGTGGAAACTGAGAGTTCCTAGCGTTTCACGGGCACTGGACTCAACTTTTAGTTCTTTCTTTGGCAAGAATGGGAAGAAGTGTCTCATGGCCAAACTGCCAAGGCTGAGATTGCAATTAATGACTTAATTTGTATAAGGTTTCTCGAATTGCTTGGCCCCAATTATTCCACTAGGTGGACCCAATACCACTCTCAGTGTCATGTGCCCTGTGCTACTAGGAACGGCTGATGGAGCCTCCCCTGGGAAAGGTCCATCTGAGGAGGAGGAAGGCACCAGTTACACAGCGCTGCTCTGAGCAGTCCTGGCATACAGGACTACAGCATCCCAAAATGTAAATTATCACTACGATTTCTTCTTCTGTCCCACACCATCATCAAATCTACAGGAAAACAGTTCCCTTCAGTTCTTCTCATTAATTGAACATGCGTACCAACAACCTGTTTAAATAAATTATAGCAAGAGAAGAGAGTCGTGCTCCCTGGCAGGCTGTGCAAGCACGCAGCCACTGCGAGGTGTTCCCAGGGCTGCCTCTCACCTGCACGTTACTGAGTGTGGCAGTCACAAATACCAGAAAAAAAGGAACACAAATCCCCAGCAAACTCCACCACCTGCCCCATTATCCTCTGGCATCCTGGCCGTTACGTGGCCTTTTCCTGGGAACATCTCCTGTGCTGTAGGATGGGTGTCCATCTAAACAGGACAGTAGTCTCTCCTGCTCTTGGCATGTAGGTAAGCTGCGTGGTTAGTATTTCTGTTCCCCCATCCATCCCAGAGTTACAGATGGCATGGCTCTTCAATATTTTATTAACCTCTGCCACCATCTCAAATCCCCAAGCAGTTTAATTTCTGCTTTCCTAAATCTACCGAAACGGAAAGTTTACCCAGAGTGATTTTCAGCCAAGATGACTCAAGACAGAGTCCTCAACTGAACTCACTTCACTCTCCAAACCGTAAAGCCACTCTGAGCTCTTTTTACTTGCAAGTGGAGACGAAATAAAAGGACTTCGCTCTCAGAGGGTTTGGCTGAGCACAGTTGATCTCCATCAGCAGGGTGCCTGGCCCCAGCGATGGAGACTGCTGAAGCTTTGCCAAATGCTACTACGTGCAAACATACAGCTGATTCTTGTGACGTCCCTCAGCCCATCAGAAGAAACTAGTGGTCCAGGGAGGATGCGTAACCTCACTTGTAAGTAAATGCTGAGCTGCTTTCAAGTGTCTTAAAGAATCACTGGAAAAACAACCACCTTTTCTCCAAAATACTCAGAGAAAACAATCTGCTACAGCTAGTGCCTAATGCTACGTCCTGGGCAAGAGTTAAAATATTTATATTTAGTCACATTAAAATTAAGGTAGGGTTTAATAGCTGTTGCTTGGTTCAACACTGCCAAGGGAAGCTGGGTTGTGTTTAACACAGGCTGTCACTTGTGGGTTTGGAGCCTGGCATTGCACAGCCACCCGACCCTTCCTGGCTGCTCAGCACCTGGTGGGTTCCTTTCTAACCACGCCGGTGACTAATGCACAGCCGAACCAGCAAGAAACCAGCCCATTTTCCCACTGAAGAGGTGACACTTACCTCTCCCTTGTCACACCATCACCAGTGACCAAAAGCAGACAAAAGGATGGATGAAAGTCAACTTTAAAGAGGTCCAGTTAATTCCCCGCAACAACCCCCACAAACAAACCCCAAATGGTTCTGCACTGGTGGCTGCTCAGCCTCCTGCGTGACACACGCAGCTGGTCAGGGCTGCCCCAGGGAAACTGAGGAAGGAAAGCAAAGCAATAGGATCAAGGTCACAGAGACAGCAAGGATGCCGGTGCTTACTGGGATGCAGAATTCCTCCATCTGGTTGACAAACAGCAACAACTGTCCTCAACTTGGGCTCCAGCTCCGTAGTCAAAGCTGAGGGTGCTTCATGGCTTTGGGCAGGAAGAGGCTAATTAGCCTTCCTTCTCACCAATTTATTTCATCTGTTTCACTTGCTAATCCCTTGGCCACTCCCGTTCAACTAGCACCCTCTCTGCAGGAGGAGAAGGCAGAGGAGCAAGCCTTGCCAGCAAAGAGTTAACCCTTCCCTAGCCAGAAAAGCTGGTGTGGGATCTCAGCCAGAGAAATAAATGCCCTTCTCCCCCCACGTCCTGTAGCACGGTGGTTTTGGCACTGGGTGCACCTCCGAGCTGGAGGTGATGGCTTCCACAGGCTTCCACGGGATCAGAACAGTTTGAGGAGCTGCGCTTCCCAACTGGCATTCACTGCTCGAGGCAACATACAGATTCACCCCAGTTACCTGCTTTGTTGGATTTGTGTTGTAGCAAAGAGAAGGTTTGATCCAGAAGGAGCTGGGGAATTGCTTGATCACTCAGACCTTCCTGAGATGGCTGGACAAGGAAAGGAATTGTTTTCTTTCATTGATTTTGACCTTAACAGTTTAAGATTCTGCATAGCTGCTGCTGATAAATGGTAATTCATTAAGCTCCCATAACTCAGTCTCCTGCAACCATCTACCCTCATCTTGAGCGCTGCCAACGGGAAGAAATGTTGCCTATGCAACTGTGGCAATTTACATCCGTAGGGATGCTCTAGGGCACCCTGGATCATCTAATCTTTATATGTGATTTACATACACGTTTACCCGGGTACCTTTATAGACAGCACCTTTGTCTCTTCAGCTGGATGTTAAACTGGCATGAACAGAGCACCCAGAACTCAGAGCAGCAGAATTCCCTGGTTCCACTTGACAGCCTTTGGATATTGGTGTTTATTGGTATATCTGCAGCGATTCCTGTACTGAAGTTTCTGCTGGTTTGCAAACAGGTAGATCACAAGGCCACTAACTGGGACTCCCTATGGGGCAGAGCGTTCTGGCAGGATGTGCTCAGCCCCTGGGCAAGCTCAGCAGCCGGTATTAATATTCCAGAGCAGCTCCGCTCATCAATTTTTCCCTGGAATAATTATCTAGAATCCAGAACTGATCAATGAGTGAGTGACATGGCCCAAGAAAAATACACAGCTGGAAATGCAGTAGTATGTCTGATTTCTCCAACTTGCATTATAATCCTACATCATACTTTATAATGACTAACCCTCCGGCTGTGTTTTCACTCCTGAAATATATTAACGTCAGCTTCTTTGCCTGGTTCCAGGCATTAAAAGCACTGCTGGATTTGAACTGTAATCCTTGATGCAAAACTGTAATCCAAGCAGGACCAGTACATGTGTGTATAACTGGCCAAAATACCAGATTAAAGGAGCAGCATCTGCCTCAAAACAGCCTTTGGAATTCCTGTGCTGTTCAGTGCAAGGAAATGAAACAACTCCCTGATTTAATTTTCGTCTCAAACTATCCCAAATCACCATTTTTCATCTTCTCCCTGAAATTTGAGGTGGATTACAGGGAAATTTTTGGACTTGTTCTCCCCCACCCCAGCACGCAGTACTGGGCTTGCTCTGCAGCCGGGGTCAGCAGGCACCCCACGGACACAAGCCCCCTTCCCCAGCCCTGCTCTCTTGGGGGTGCAATGAAAGGCACCCAAAATCAGGGGCTGTTTGGTGCTTCCATGTTCCTCCTGGGTTCGGGTTAGCAGGAGGCAGGATGCGTGAGAGGCACCTGGAGTTTGGGGAGGCTGCAGGACCGAGTGGAACAGCTTTCAATTATCACGAGCCTCAGACACGGTAATGAAAATAGCATCCTGCCGAGCTGCAATCGCTACCAGCAAGGACAGCTTCCTAACACATGCAGCAGCCTCTGGTTTCTCTCCTGTGTGGCTGCGTGTCCTGCCTACACACAAGCCACGCTGGGCTGCAGAGAAACAGATATGGAAGGGGACAAACTCCTTGAAGCAGAAGGGACGAGACTAATTTGCAGCAGTTGAGGATCTGGCTGCTGGGAGTCATGCTCTTGCTGGACCTGGATGTTGGTGGCTGCTGCCTGAACCTTTAGGACCAGAAGCCGCCCCACGCTGGTGGCATTCACACGTAGCTTAGAAAGGTCACCTTGGGAAGATCACGCTGGAAAGCGACAGGGATTGCTGTCTCTGCTCCAGGTTTTATTTCTCCCAGCTTGGAGGCTGTAAGCTGGAGCCCTGGAACCAAGCTGCTTGGTTGTCTGAGCAGGCTGTCCCAAACACCATCCCCTGTCAGAGGGTAGTGGGAGAAGGACCCATTTGCACATCCTTAGCATAATCACTTCTTGTCCTCTTGCCTGTGCTCCTCCCAGCACCCTTATCTGCAATTTTCACATGTTTCCGCTCTGTCTCCTTGGACCATAAATCATATACCAGAGAAAGGCAAGTTGGGCTGACAGAAGACATCAGCAATAAGCCAGACAAGACAAGAGATACCATGGCAGCAGAAAACAGGACAGTGCTTTAATAATAGCATCTATTTTATTTATCATGCCATCTAAAAGTTCTCGCTGTCTGTGTCTCAACACTGCGCCAGGGGACAGGAGGGACAGCTGGAATGTAATGAGAGCTGACCTGAGCTGTTGTGAAGAGCTTAAATGAAAGACAACTAGGAAAGAACCCAAACGTTAAAAAATGGTCTCAATAATACAGTAGTTCTGGTCTCACCTTGTCTCTCAAATCTTTTGTGGCTGATACACACAGATCCAACACCACTGCTGGATCTGTCTTCCCATTTGGGATTAACACCTGAGGTGGGGTTATTGGGTTCTCTGTTATATCCAGTATTATTATTTGCACCGGGGCCAAATGAAACATCACCACTATGATCAAGAGTGCCCACCGTCGGCTCCACCTGGGAGGAGGTGACGATTCTAAGGGCCATGTGATGACAACCAGATTCCTCAGGCTCACAGAACTTCCTGGAAGGACACGCCGTGCGTTGACCTAGACGTACTCATCCAAAGCATTGTCCTTCCTCAAGCTGCGCTGCTGCTTGGCACACAGCAAAGTGGAACAGGACCTTCTAAATATAGAAGGTATTTAATGGCTGCAAGAGGTGAAAATATCCTGGATCCATTTATCTTTGTGAGGGAGCATCATGGGGGTTTCATAATTAAACTGTGCATATCCAGTTGCTATGGAGCTTTACCAGTCTCTGTATCCATTATCCAGAGAAAAATGGGTCAATGTAGCTTTTCACAGTCACCGATTCCCCAATCTTGCTCCTCCCTCATAGACCAGCATTCGAGCCCCTTGCGTTGGCAGAGGTGGCGACTGTTTGCACCAGCAGCTGGGCACAGTGCTGAGCAGGGACCTCAGCAGCATTTTGTAGCTGTCAGTCTCATACCTAGAATATGGCCAAGCCCATGGGAGTCTCCACCATGTCGCACCAACACGGTCACTCTGAACTCAGACCTTGCAAAGGCCCATTAGAAAATCTGGCTTCATTTTTCTTGTCTTCAACAGCATTGGTCCCAAATTTAAAAAAAAACAAGTAGAAGAAAGCCTAGTCTTGCTGCAGACCACATAGCAGGATGTCTGCTGTTTCTTTCCTTCATTTTCCGGTCATAAAATTCCAATTCCACTTTTAGACAAGGATGTTCTTCCTCAGGGTAGCCTTTCTCTACTTATCTTAATTTGCTGTGAAAAACATTCAAGAGCCCTGTGAGTGATTCTTTGGAAGAGTTGGCCTTACAAATAAAGTACATCCCAGACACTTCCTTCAAACTGCTTTGGGAAATGTATGTGTGTTTCTTGATCACCTTTAACTAGGTTTAAGTAAAAGGTCAGAGCAGTTGTGTCCTCCCTGGATCCAGAAAAGGAAAAGCCAAAGCAGACAGCCGAGCAGCTGTCCTCAAGGTGGTTTTGACCTTATCAGATGTAGGCAAGGTAGGAAAGCACATTAAAAAATACTGCTGGTGCAATTAGGCAGATGCCTCTGAGACTGGGACAGTGAAAACTCCGGCAGAGCCAGCAGGGGCGGTGACACAGGCTGGAGCAGCATCACCTCTGAGAAGTCTCAAGCACTGGAAAGCAGTGGGGTATGTGCATAGATTACAGGTTTAATTACAATCTCCCAGCCCCCTGTTCGGAGCAGCCAGAAGGATACTTTATTATTACTCACGTTAGACGCAAGAACTTTCAGATTCTCTTTTTTAATCAGTCAAACCACTGGAGATTATTAGTGCTTCGCTGCCTCAAAAATATGGTTCTTGGCAGGAAAGTCCATCCGGGGCGCATCAGCTTACTGCCTCCAGCGAGGGAGAGCCACTGTCACCTCCTCCTGGGCACCCACGCCACAAAGACCAGCTGCTCTGAGGCAGCAGGATGGGACCAGCCCGGTCATGGGAGGGCAGGGGTGGGCGAGGACTGTTCCCATTATTTTACCATTGGCTGGTGTTAGCATCAGGACAGAGATGGCACTGTGAAAGCCCTGCTGCTCACTGCCTGCAGAGGGGACATGCCAAGGGACTTTTCTCACAAACACTCAGAGCTCCTGGCCAAGGTGGTAATTTATAAACCTCGTTATGCCATCAAAACAAATCGGCTGGATGCTTCCGAGGGCCACAGCTCAACACACAGCAAAAGCGTCTTCTGGGATGTTAACAGCAAGAGCTGGAAGAGGAAAAGGGTCATAAAAATAATGATTGATAGTTTTATGGTAGGGAGAGATTTTCATAGGGAAGAGGTGATGCTTGTGCACGTTCGATGGCCAGGGAGACTCAACCTGGTCTCAACCACCTGCTCAGGCTGGGAAAACAACGTCCAGCAACCACCAGCTGTTTGCAAAGCCTGAGGAGATGGTGGGGGACAGAGCAGAGGGAACTGCTACAGCCCTGTCCCAAAAGTGTGGCATTTCAGAAAAAAACACAAGTAATTCCCAATCCCAAGGCTGGGCTCTCATTAGCACCCTGCTCTCTCCCACTGCAGGAATAAGCCAGGATCTGACTGCTTTCTGAGCAAAATGCACAGTCCACTTAATGAGGCTTAATTAAAGCGTAGAGGCTGGTGTGGTGTCCTGCAGCTGCAGATACCTCAGCTTTGCCATTAGTGCCCAAGGGAGCTGGCAATTAAAGCAGCACTGGCAGCTACTTGTTTTCTGGTTTTGTTGGACTTGCTGTTGTTTTTTGCTCTATTCCAAAAAGGGACACAGACCCCACGCACCCTTTGATGGAGCTGGAAACCGGGCCCCACTCCTAGTTAGATTTGGAGGGTTATCAAAGACTTGGTGTACCCAAGACATAGCTAAACTACAGGGAAAGAAAAAATTACCTAATTGTAATGTAAAAACTAATACTGCAACAAGAAAAGAAAACCCCACAAACCTGTTTCTTGATATTTTCCAAACAAAGGGGCAGTCCCAGAGGTGAGATCCGTCCCTGCTGGAGAGGAGGGAAAGCATACTGTGCAATTCTGAGATTTTTCTAGTGCTGCTCTGTGCTCCTGAGGTTATACCTTGTACATTTATTTATATGCCAGTGGCTTAATTAGATGTTCTTTTGTCTCAAGTGGCAGCGAGATGAATCAGCACTCCCTGTACACATGCAAGGTCTCTGCTCAGGACCAGTTCCCTGGCTCCCGGCAGCCTCATCCCTCCAAAAAAGCCACGGCAGGGGAGGGGGAGGCTGTGCTCACCCTCGCCCAGGACCCCGGCCCAAAGCCTCCAGTGCTGCGTTTTCTCAATGTGCCTTTGGTACCACTATCACCAGCTGTTAACAGCAAGGGCAGCCCCACACTATCGATTTTCTCTCAGTCTGAAGAAACCCAAGCCCTGACATGTCCCCAAGGATGATGGGCTCGCTCAGGAGGCAGAGGGTGGGGGTGTGAGCAGGTCTGGTCCTGCCTCTCCCTCCTGTCTCATCTAAAGGACTCACTAGAGAACAAGCAGAGCCTACGTTGCTACAATTTGTCAGGCAGAAGAGCCAGAGAAAGCAGATGAAAAACCTTCTTATGATCATGCTTTCCTGCCCCCTTTCACTGGTTATCCCAGAAGAGAGCAATCCCCCTGTCCCACGTGTCACTCCAGCTCCCAAGCCCTCCAGATGCCAAGGGACTGCTCTCACCTTTCAGGTTAGCAAGTATCCTTTGAGGTTGCTGCAGAGAATCTGTTCTTTGCAGAGCTGAAGTCATTTATCCAATATCCTGTTAACAAACCCAGATAAGCACCTGCAAATGCAGAGCTATGGTGGAGGTGTTAACACCTTGCCCAACCCCACCCAGCCCAACCCCACCCAGCCCAGCCCAACCCCACCCAGCCCAGCCCAACCCCACCCAGCCCAGCTCAACCCCACCCAGCCCAGCTCAACTCCGCCCAGCCCAACCCAGCCCAGCTCAACTCTGCCCAACCTGACCCAATCCAGCCCAACCCAGTCCAGTCCAACCCAACCCAGCCCAACTCCACCCAATCCATCCCAGTCCAACTCAACCCCACCCAGCCCAGCCCAGTCCAGCCCAATCCAGCCCAACCCAGCCCAGCCCAACCCAACCCAGACCAGCCCAACCCAACCCAACTCAACCCCGCCCAACCCCACCCAACCCAGCCCAGCCCAATCCAACCCAACCCAGCCCAGTCCAGCCCAGCCCAACCCAACTCAACCCAACCCCACCCAACCCAGCCCAGCCCAATCCAGTCCAGCCCAAGCCAGCCCAGCCCAACCCAACTCAAACCAGTCCAGCTGGGCAAGTCACAGCAAAACCACGCTAAGGGCCTGGGTGACATGGAGCCAGGGGACTTTTGGGTCCTGAGAGGTGTTGAGCTGCTTCAGGGCCATGTGTGGATGTCCCATCTCCCCAGAGCAGGTCCTAGAGGGTGGCTTGTCACCCAGTGGGAGCAGCCGTGTCCTGGTGTGTGGGCAGAGCCTGTCAGCACGTTAGTGCAGCTGCCGCAAAGAGGCCCTGACTTCTATGCTGATTTTTGATCAACTGATTTTTTTTTTCCAGCAGAAGAGCTGGTCTCTTGATGTTTTATAAACTAAGCCGACACGGTCATGTTCAAAGTGGTGCAAGTCTGAATTAACAAAGTTTTACACTTTCCCCCCAGTATTTGGCTTCATCTTTCATCAATGTTTTTATATAACATCGCCAATATTGTATTATAAAGAAAATACACGTCCCTGTCAGCCAGGTGTCTGCACTCCAACACGTCCATTTGCAACCACCAGTTCCTCCTGGCTCAGCAGAGGTGCTGCCTGCCTGATTCCTGCACCAGCAGTGCAATGGGTGGGAAGCATGAAGAGGTGCCCATGCTCAGGGTATGGTGCAGGATCCAGGGATGCTTCCCTGCTCTCTCCTGTTTTCACTTGGGCAGGATTTTTCGCTGGCAGATGGGAGTGGGTTGCAGCATTATTTGATCGCTACCTATTTATGGCAGTCTCACAATATTCTGTTCCACTGGGGCAAGAAGTCATTTGCAGGGGGTTGGACATGTGAGTGGGAAGTCGTTATGAGTCGCTTTTCTTCAGCCCAGTGATTATGCAAGAGAAGACGGAGTGTCCAACCTGCAGCGTTCAGCTGGAGGTCTGTCCTCCACAGATGGGTCTGTTAGAGGGGCAGGGAGGACCGTGCTACCCTCCCAGCAATGTTGGGTGGGATGTGGTGTCCTGCCCAAGGATGAAGGTGACAAACCACCCCGTTCCCCCCAGCCCAGCTGCCAGGCACCTGCATCGCTCAGTGCTTCGTGAACGTTGGGGTCTGCTCCTATCTCCTTGTCAAGGCCAGCTTGCTGCCAAGCTTTGCTCCTCCAAATGCAGTTGGTTTTAGGGCTTGGACAAAGCCTCTTTGCATTTGTATTTGCAGTGAGAAATTGTGATTTAGCAAGGAGAAGCAAAGAACAAAAGCCTGGCTGACCTTGCCCACCCTGCCCGCTGAATTTCCCTACAAACCAGCCTTCCCTCAGCGAACAACTCCATTACAAAGACTTAAATGGCTCCCCGGGGCAAAAAGCTCCTCATATAGTAACAGAACACTGGGCAATCCAGCACAGGAGTGAATTCAGTAGGAATGGGGCTTCCCAGGCCTTTGCGTGGCTCTGGATGTCCCCTGCACCCCAAGCCCAGCCCCGTGCCCGGAGGTGGTCGGGAGGATTTGACAGGGACTGGCCTCGCTCGCAGCTGGTGCCACAGCAAACTTCCCCCTGTACTGGGAGTTCCTGACGTTATTACTTCTGCAGTAGAGACAATATGATTTATTGAAGCTTTTTTTTTTATTTCCCAGTGGCTTCTCCAGTGCTGTATGTGTAGGGAAGATAAACTGTCTCATTATTGCCCTGATCTCTAATCATGTCACATTTTCAGTCGCTCTGCGGTGACAGTGACATGTTGGTGTTTTGGTCTGCTCCAATGCGAAGATAAAACCAAAAAGAGGGGAAAGAGGAAGGGGAGCAAATGGAAGGGTGATGCTAATGCCAAAATAACACTGTCCTGGCCTTTCCTGGAAGACCAACACACACATACGTGACTCTGCCTGGGTCTGCGGTGTCGCTGGAGGCAACTTGATGACAGTGTATGAAGTCATCCACGTGCACGTAGGAAATTTGGGAGTTGCTGAGGGGTACGTGCACCCTCCCAGCTCTGCCTGCCGGGCGCTGCGTGCCCAGAGTGAGGGGAGATTGCTAACCCGTGGAAGAGACCTCCGTTGGTTGTAGCATCCACCCTAGGAGCTCCTGAGCAAGGGCAGCACAGGCTTGCAAAGGCTCTGGGAACCTTATTCCAGTTTCCAGAAAAAAAGAGATTTTTTTATCCCTCCACATAGCAAGGCAACACACGGAAAGCAGGGAAAACCCCTGAAACCAGCCATCCACCTCGAAGCTAGGAGGGTGCTGGCAGAGAGCCCCTTTATCTTGAATTCCCACCTTTAGAAGTGTGCTAATGGGAGGCTGCTGGTGCCTCTCAGTCCCAGCAGGATTTTCCCTCCTACTGGCAGCATCTCCTTGTGCTGGGGGTGCTTTGGGGTGCAAGATGGGACCGGGCACAGCCCTCCACCCCACGCACAGCCACGACGTGCCCGGGCACGGGCTGAACATCGCTGCGGGCAGTGAGCCTCTGCTCACAGGGCCTTTGAGTTACCTGCCTGCAAGATGGCATTCGACAGGCAGGGCAAAAGCTCCATGGAAAACATTTGGGTTTTTTTTTAGGCTGTCATTAAGCAAGGGAATAATGTGACCAGATGCTCTGAAAGAGACGGCTGGATTCATCAGCGAACAACAGAGAAGCCGTAATGATTAAACATATTAGATAGTGAAAGACAACAGAGGATTAATTTCAGTGCATAATTAGAGTATCTCTAATCTTCCTCTTCATCACTATATTTCCTTCTCTTCCCTTCCCTAGTTTGTCCACATGTGCTTCCAGAGAGCATCCTTCAGGGAAGAGGGAGGTGTGAGATATGCCAATGTTTATTTTAACAGCTCCTTTTTTAGGGCTCTGCTGTGAACACGCTCCTCCTGTTCAACAGGCTTGTTGCTATGGGGTAAAACCATCCAAGTTCCTTGTTTTGTACTTTTTCTCCCTTCTGCTTACGTGCAGGTCTCATTCCTTGCTGAAGGACACCCTGGGCTGTGCTCCCCAGGCACCGGCTGGGTGCTCCCATGGGGACCTGTCCCTTCATTCCCTTCATTAGTGCTTCTAGGGGATTTATTAGCTGCCACCAGTTTTATACCCTCATGGACTTTCAGCTGCAACTGGGCTGACACCAAAACCAGTCAAAATTATGGGGCTCTCCGGGCTCCTGCAGCAAGCAGACAGAGCCTCAGCGGTTTGTGCAGCACCGAGGACTCCCGTGAGGGTCAGGGTGGGTGTTTGCCCTAACACAGTACTTATGTACTGTGTATCAATTAACAGGTGGGAATTACAATATTAATATATTAACATTATTAATACTGCATTTAATATATTAAAATACTAAATGTGTCAGGGCAATGCTGTGGACTATCAGGCCTGGTAGCCTGTTTCCAGCAGCAGCTCCTGCTTTGTGCTTTCAGCAGAGCATCACAGCTCTTAGCACAGTCCATTAGATAGCATCACCCCCAGGAGAAATTCCTCCCTGACCCTTAGCTGCCAACCATCGTGCGCCCTCGTGCATGAGGGCTGGTTGCCCTTCCGCAGGTTTTATCCCATCTGGTTTAACTGCAGAGGCTATTTTTATGCCGAAGGCTGGAACATTTTACAGCTCTTTATCCCAGCTTTGTGCGTGCCCGGGGCTGGGGTTCCTGGTCCTGGCTCCCAGCTGGGGACGGGCAGCACCGTGCTCATCACTGCTGTAACGAGTGGGAGCGTGAACATCTGGCAGTGGCAGAGCAGCTTCTATTCACCCGCATTATTATAACACAGTAACGATGGCTGGTAATTAAAAGTCTGACAGTTTTTTCCGGTGCAAAATACCAGTTTATTGAGTTTTTGAAGGAAAGTGTTATGGCTAAAATCTGGGCACTGAGCCCTGTTCGTTTACAACAGCTTACCCTCCTCTGTCTTTATTGTGGCAGCGGCTGTGCTCCAGCCACCTGCACTTGAGCAGGTGTGTCAGTAACGTGTTGGGTACGTCGGGATGCTTGGCGGCAGAAATTCGGGATCTCCTCCTGCAGAATGCCCCATGTTTCCAGAGGTTAGTTTCCTTCCCAGGGACGAGTGGGGTTTTAAACCTAAAATTCTGCATAGGAAAAACAGTGCCCTGCCTGTGTCCAGCAAGGAGACAGGCACTCAGACCTGGCCTGGTATCATCATCATCATCATCATCACCACCACTGCTGTCACCACCGCTGCAGCAGAGGATTGCAGCCCTGTTTTGTTCCGTTCACCACAAGTCCCGAATGCCTCTGGCCACGGGTGCATCAGTGATTCAGGCTGATTCTTCCTGCTTCCTCCTTTCAGGGGAAATGATAATAAAGAAGAAATGTAGAAGTTTGGAAACATTTCTCAGCTCCTGTCTGAGCTTTTCAATGTGCTGTGCAGCCTGTGCAGTAGCTGCCAGCTCTCGAGCAGTGTTTGCAAGAGGAAATCTTGCTTGAGAGCACAAATATTTGTGCTCAAAGACAGTGGGCCCAACCTAACACCTTTTCTTCATGCAAACTCCTCCTGGATCACAGGACTCACCCAAGTCTCATTATCAAAGTGCTGCCTGAACCCCCACTCCCAGAGCCCCCCCGTGTCCCCCGCACAGTGCTTCTCACCATGGCGCTCCAGAAAACCAGATCTGTCCTTCCATCGTTCCACCACATCTGCTCCCAGGTCATCCCGCGCTTGCTCTTGCTCATCCTGCTCATCATGCACATCCAAGCCAAGCACATGGTGCCACCAGTGTGTTTTCCCTGGACCTCACAGCTCACCACTGACTGCCCAGTGCTCGTGGCCAGCATCGCTGGCAAATTCGTGCTCAGCTGCTAATTTAAAATCCCAGCACAGTGATTGAGACTCATCCTTGTGGCTTCACACTGCAGAATCGTAATAAAACTTTAATTGAATGCCTCCTTTGAAAGGGGATCTCCCTGAGTTTATGTCAGCCCCTCCGAGTGACCCTTCGCAGCCGCAGTGTGTCTATTTTATTACGGCACGCCATGGCCAATTTGGTGGGAAAAGGAGACTTCTCAGGCCACAGAGAGGAAACGCTTCAACATTTATTCAAAGTGACAGTGCCCTAGTGCAATATGACTGGTAAATGCTAAATTGCCACAGATGGCAGATTTATGTTTCCTTTCCCCAAGGCCCCTTGCTTGCGTTGCTGGGGGCTCGCTAGGCGTGCTTGGAGATGGACCCACATTGCTTCCACAGGTGCTGATCTGCTGTAGACACCTTTTTTTTTTGGTAGCTGGGTGCTCAGAAAGTGCAAAAATGAGAAAGCAGGCACAGAAGGGCATGAAAAAATGATCCTGAAAGTGATGAGGTCTTTAAAAGCCAGATGAAAAAGCCAGAGGGAGGGTGAGAAAGAGCTCAGCCCTTGTCTGTCGAGGTGGAGATGATTCACTGCAAAGCATCCCCGAAGCTCAGAGGATGCTGAGGGCCAGGAGGGAGGCAGCAGCCTATGGACATATGCAGCAGCAGCGGCTGGAGATGGCCCTGAGCCCTTGCCCAGTGTCAGCCCATGGTCTGGGGTGCTGCTCTCTGTTCCAGACCAAAGCTGTTTCTCAGGGTCACTCCTACCTCCTCCTGGAGGGCAGCAAAGCCACGGAGCCGCCAGTGCCCGCAGCGGCCACGGCTGCCTGCGCAGCGAATCCCTTATGTAATCACTCTTTTGCATTCCTCTTTCGTTCTTTTTTTGGGTTTATTTGACAGATTTGCTTAAAAAACAGCGTGGGAATACAAATGACATGTTCAATACAGATCGGCTCATGGCGTTACAACATCCCAAAGAACATAAGCGCGGTGTTATCACAAGGCCTCGGCTCAGGCTGGGAACGAAAGCCCAGCGCACGTCGCTTCGGCGCAGTGCTGTTTGTCGTGGCTTGCACAGATCCCTCCTTACAGCTCTGCCGTGCACCAAAGCCGCTTCCCTTGGTCGTCTCCCCCCAGTGATACGTGTCCTCCTATGATGATCATACAACAGGTCCTTAACGACCATGGACATGCTCATCCCAGCGGACCCAGGGACTGTTCTACAGGAGGAAGAAGCTGCTTGGGGTTAGTTGAAGCTCTGTGGGCTGGTGCCTGTTGGGCTGCAGACCATCTGCATCCCTCTTTTACGCTCATCGGGTGTGATGTGAAGATGACCATCCCTTCCAAATGGCTCAGGACCCATTTTTAAAAGGTTTTAAGCAAATCACTTAATCCCTCTCCAGGTCAGTGGAGCCAATGCTGCTCCACTTATTTTGTGCTGATTCTGCAGATTTTAGGAACAACTCAGCCCTGGGCTTGTCAATCAGCCACCCACCTCTGCAGGATCAGGTGACAGACACATCTGAGGAGTCCAGGCAAGGTCTGTGCGACTCTGTGCTTCATAGGAGAGACCTATTTTTCTTCTGTGTTTGTATCTGGTAGCTGCACTCCTCCAGCTAACAGCTTGTGCAATACAGTGAATATAATCCATGCCCATCTGGCTTTTATTTATTCCTGATGGGCTTGATCCTGCAATGTGCTGTTGGGAAGAGTTGAGCCTTGTTAACTCCTTTCCCTCCCCTGCCAAAACGGAGGGTCACACCACCTGTTATCATCTGGTAGGGACATAAGTAAATTAAAGGGTAAACTAATATAAAGAGGGAGATGTGTACATTTGTTTTTACAGGTCTGTAAAAGTGGAGTTATTAAGAAATCAGCCTATAATTGCCCTCTTAATGATTCTTACCCTCTGCACTCATTCAAAGAGAGTCATCTCTATTGTATCAGGTACAAAAAGAGCAGCTTCATTGACATGGTTTATGACTTTATTAAAACCAAGGATTTTCTATTAATAACTATCAGCTCCTCAGCCATATTTCCCCAGTGAAGGAAATGTGTGTATTGGTGTAGGTCCAAGGCAATTTGTAAACACAAAGTATTAAAGGGCTCAACAATTCTAAAAAGTTTTAATTGGAAACTCAACAAATTACTTTGCAACATCTTAATGCTTCAATATGGAGCTCTCAGATAATGAGGAGCTAATTAAGGGGCCAGGATTCATTTTTTTATGATAACTGTCTCCATATGGGCTCTGCATTCGGTGCTTGCAGAACTAATGAAGGTCAGAGAAGTAACAGCAAAGAAAGAAAGGAAAATTTTTAGCTCTCGGTGTTGTGATGATGCTAAGCAACAGTCGGTATTTCCGCCTGGGTTTTAGGCCAGGTGCTGAGTGAGCTTCATGTAATTCAACGGGACAGTCTGTGTAAGCACGATCGCGGCTCCAAGCTGCGTTTCACAGCCCGCTGCTGCTCCCCGTGGGCTTTGCCACCCGTGGGGGAAGGATGAGCTCCATTTCCATATGGCAGCCCCGAAAGGCAGGCTGTCCCCAGTTCCATTGCTAGACATGGCCTGGAGAATGACCGAAACGTCATGGTGATGAAGTGCAGGGAGCTGCTTTGCCCGTGGTCTGAGCTGGTCAGACACACAGCCGGGCTGTCAGGAGGCATGTAGCTGTGTTTGCGTCCTACCATGCCCAAACGCTGCACAGACGTCCTCTGGGGTGGGCATGAGGGCTCCAAGGAAAGGGGTTGTCTTGGAGCTAAGGACAGAAAAGGACCATGGTTTGGCCAACTGCAAGAATGAGAGCAAAGCCCATCAGACACCTCATTGATCCCAAGGCAGATATGAACCATCCGGAGAGCATTGGTTCATCTGATGCAAAGGATGAAGGACAGCAATGTCATGACATGCAAAATTCAATCTGTCCAGTTGCTTGCTCAGCTATGGAGCTGGGAGCAGAACCTTAGTTCTGCATCAAACCAAACCCCTCACAAATATCTAGTATTGCACTTTTGAATTAATCCCTTGTAAAATACTGACAACACACAAACACAAATACAAAAGTACGGTCAGATGTTTCTCTGAAGTAACTCCCTGACTCCCACGACTAAATTTGGACCAGCAAGCCTCGTGCACCAAATAATTAAGTCATAGGCTATAGAAAGCAATCCTTTGGGACGTACTTGTCTTTGAATGGCTCATCCATTTGAAAAGTAATACATACCATTAAGTATATGACCATATGGCATCCATTTATAGAATATTGCACTACAGGCAAATAGGACAAAGGTACACCCCTTAAAGCACTTCTCATCTCATTAACTTCGGGTACATGTTACAGAAAATCTTCTCTGTCTTTGTTGTGTTCAAGGACATTTTGTGCTGTTGAGTCTTGTATTAAATGAATTGCACTAGGAAAATTAGAATCTAAATGTAGCTCTGCCCTAAAGCAAACAGCACTATTTTGCCTTTCCGTAATTCAATTTATTTTTGCAGATCAATATTTTGAAGCAAACGTGTTCTTTTGTCCTCAAATCTCGCCTAATGACAAAGCTGATGTTGGGTAATTTGGCACACGGCAGTGCTTCAGCGTGGCAGCGTGCCTGGCCGAGGCGCTGGCGGATTTGGATGGTGTCCTGCCATGTGCTCCGGTCTACCTGAAACATCCCCCGGAGCTGGACAGGTTGGCTGGGACAATCTCCATGAACACCTACAAAGATCTTTGAGAAGAACCGTCTGGTGCTCGGGGCCATCAGCCCAGCTCCGTGGCGGGCAGGTGGGACAGCAGAGTATGTGAAGCTCAGCTGCTGGGACAATAATCTGCACGGAAAAGCAACTCAGTGTGTCGTACAGCTGACACCAGCCGCGATCCAAAATTACGGCAAGGCTGTGCAGGAGCATCACCATGACACGCTGGAGGAGCTGTGCAGGGAGCGGGTTCAGGCTGCTGCAAAATCCCAGCCCCTGTTGCAGGCATCAGTGCCCGTCCCGTTGGTTGCAGCGGTCGCTGGATCCAGCTCTAAATCCTACAAAAAGCAGCGCACTCCTCTCGAATGAGTTTGCACTGAAGAGACACGTTAATTAAACAGAAGTGGCTGCAGGTGCCTTACAGCTTTTTGGCTCAACAGATTTCTTTTGTGCATCAAAAAAAGAAGATCACTGCTGCTGCCAATTACACCACGGGTCTCTAGCCCTCTTCTTTAGCTTCTTGGAGGGAAAACCACCACTGTATATCAAAGATCTCCACAAACCTGGCAGTCCAGAGCCCTGGAAATACGGTGTGTGGCACAGAAATAAGTCCTCAGAGAGTTGTCCCCATTCTGGATACAGCCAACGTGTTGGTAAGAGGAGTGCTGACCCAGGGCACTATTCAAACCCGTGTAACTGGCTCAGACATCTACGTGTGGAGGATGGTTCATTGCTTGTGGTTTAATCCTGCTCTGGGAAACTACATGACACAATTTTTTTTTCTTTCCCCTCTCCTCCCGCTGGAGAGCCCAGCAGGGACCTTCTGCTAAGGCCAAGAGGTTGAAATCCATATGTGCATTTTTGCAGCAGTCACCAGTTACTTATATTCAGTTTCCTGACCCCAGCGGTCGGTGCTCCTTCCGAGGGCCCTCCTGCATCCGTCTGCCGAGTCCGAAGGCTGAACCTCATCAGCGAATAGAACTGTTCACACACCACTTGGCTGAAAAATCGTCATTCCTGGCGGGGCTACGCACCTTCACTCGCTTCTCTATTTGGAAAGGAGGCAAGAATGGTGCACTGACACCGGCGCTGGCCCTTTGCAGCTTGCACGGGTACCAGGCATCCCAGCTGCCCACTAGATCCAGCTCAGCAGGCTCCGTGGGTGTGCAGCGGAGGTGGGATGGGTCCCATCCCTTTGCCCAGAGCCGGCTGTGGCAGGGGAGCTTGCTGGATACCGCTCTCCTTGGGGTGGAGGGATGGGACCCCACATCTCACACCAGACACTGGCAACAGAATGAAGCTGCTGGTGGTGCTGAGTCTCCGTAAAATGTGCCCTGCCATGGGAAAGCGTGTAAGGGGAGAGGGGGAAGTTCAGGATTCGTTAAAGGTAGTCAAGAAGAGTGTGTTAGCATCCAGCATCTTAAACTTTAAAATATCGAGAGCTTTAGGAGCGTTCAGCTGGAAAAGTGCCTAGGATCGTTTCGAGGTGCTCGCTATGGTACCGCAGCATCCCGCAACGCTGTGAGGCCCCTGCTTTGGCAAAAACAAAGAGGATGATAGTGATGGTGCTCAGGCCCCAGCATAACAGCCGCTCGTTATCGTAAGCATCACAGCCCCAGCTGTGTCAAATGGAAGAGTTTTACTGGAAGGGGATTTTTACCAGCATAAGGCTATAGGACGAGAAGCACTCTAGGCATCTGAGAAGGAAAACGACCCAATTGCACCTGGCAGTCCGAGGCACTGTGTCTGCAACTCTAATGAACGTGGCAACACAACTTCCTCCTGTCACCCCCCGATCCCGCTCCGCCGCCAGCCCCGGGGTGCAGAGGGGGCCGAGCACAGCCCCTGCCCACGTCCGCAGGCAGCGACACAGCGTCGCCACGGCTGCCCTCACTTCCCCTCGCAGCCGAGAGCAGCTGTAGGAGCAGAGGCAGGATTTTATCCCCTGGAAGCATTATCTGCTCCGAATGGAAGTGGGAAGGCAATCCCGCTGCGCGAGCCCTGCAGAGCAGGGAGCCAAACCTCCCATCTTCTCAGTCCCTGACTCCTCCGACTCCCAGCTGCAGGGACCCATCAGGGTATCCTTACTTGACTCAAGATGTAAGGAAAGTCAGGATGGTTGTTCCAATTACCCAAAAAACTCCCATAATAATTCCTGTTACCTCTACACTTGGTCACCCGTACAGAGGAGACAATAAACGAAGCAGGGAAGTCTCCTAATATTTTTATTGTTCCTTAGGTAACTGTGGATAGTACAAAGTTTTCCTCTTAAAAAAAAAGTAATTACCTTCACACTTCCATAAACGGGGCTTCCCATGGGAATCTGATGCCACAGAATTGCCACAGAAGCGATTTCCAACCACCGTAATGCTATGTAGATAGTATAACAGTAAGAGAATATTCTTGTAATTATCAACATGAAATTGGTTATCTGTGTATAAGGGTGAACACTGATCTTTTTTTTTCTTTTTAGAAACAAAACCATCATTTATTAATCCAAACTACATCATTGCATTTACAACATTCATTGCATAAACTGGACATACAAAGTTTTGCCACCTCTGGTAAATAACAGACATACATTATACAATATATTTGCTGAATACATAAGTTCAAACAATATGGGTACAACAACTTGTTCATAATACATACTTAAACCATCGTGTTTAATAGTTACTAAGACACAGATCCATGAGCTACTTCGGGTCTCAGCACAGTTAATCTAAGTGACAAGAACACAGTTGAGAGACAGTAGCTGCAATGGAAGGCGAAGAAAACTAACCTGTGATAGGTCTTGTTCAGACAGCGAGAGCTCCTCACGGGTCAGCTTTTTCTGCTTAGAAATACAAATCACACATCCATCACAGCTGACCGTGATGTCGGGAAAATGTCCATGCAACCCACATACAGAAGAGAGCGAGTCTCCCAAGGATAAACTTTCAACAGTCATTGCCTTACTTCTTTAGTATGTACTATAGGTTTGCTATCAGAACAGAAACGAAACAAAACCCAAAACTGAAGTGGTTCTTTAAGTGCAGTTCCAGCTGCAAGTACATGGGTATTCATGAGTCTATAACACAGGGCCAGACTTCTAAAATGTAGAGGTAATGCTGATCTGTCAGGTTTATGCTGAATAATCCTCCACGACGTTGGTCTTAATTTTGGCAGCTGTTTATATATTTACTTATTTAAAGTGTGTTTCCTTGATATTAGTATTTCTGTTTTTAAATTTGCTTCTCCCTTTTTTTTTTTTGTTTTGTTTCTAAATCAGTTTCTAAACAAGGATGGACTACAACTCGTCAGACCTGATGACGTGGAAGAGGGTGACATTGTAAAGTATTTGGTGCCCGTTGTTCCAGGCATAGAGGGCCCGATCCTTGGGGTTGTAGTCCAACATGGAAATGTGCGAGTACTTGTTTTGGAAGGGGATGTCGATGTACTCGTAGGTGGAGGCGTTGGTCTGGTAGGCGTAGTGCACCTTGGTGCCTCCCGAGTAGCCGTTGGTGACGTAGAGCGTGCCGCAGATGATGAAGGCCTCCCCGGCGCTGCGTTTCGGGTAGCTGGTGTTCCAGGTCTGGAGGCTCTGCAGGGTGTTGGGGTCCAACTTGCTGATGACAATGTTGCCCGCGTTCTGGTTGGTGGCGTAGACAGCCCACAGCCCGTTCTCGTCCACCATGAGGTCAATGTCCGAGTGGCCACCCCAGGCGTAGTGGTACATGTTGTTGTAGCCGGCATAATCCAGGCTGCGAGTCTTGAGAATGGTCTCTGTTTTCAAGTCAAACCTGATAATTATGTGGCTTTGGTATTTATTGAAATAGATAGAGCCATTGTAGACCACTTGACCAGTGCCTGACCACGGGTGAGGGAGACGGTGAGAGGTAAAATTGTCAGTATTCATGAAATCTGCCATGGATTTATATTCACGCACGAAGCGGTTGTTGTGGTAGCTGTCCATGTACCAGACCTGGGCGAGCAACAGAAACACGTGGGGTTAGAAACCAGCGGAGACCTGCTGAGCCCTTTGCACATCACCCTAGAAACTGAGCTGGGAGTGAAATCCAGAGCAAGGAATCCAACCCGCTGGAAAACGATGTGCCCAACACCTGCCACCTGCGCCCAGAAATAAACCCAATTTTTGGAACCTCAGATCAGCCAAGAAATCAACTGGATAGCAAAGCTTTCCTGGGGGGTAATCTGGTATCTCCCTGGGAACCTGGGAGCTGAAGAGGTTCCCTGGGAGTGCCATGACCAGCACCATCCTTCCAGAGGGCAATTAACATCTTTTCCCTGGCTAAACTCTGTGTGTTATGTTGATGCCACTTTCGCTTCCCGTAAGCCCCATCGTGGCAGCACTCAGTAAACGATACCGGCGGCTGCGCACAACTCCATTAATTTGGCACGCAGAAGCGATGGATGCAATCCCTCATTGTCAAGGAAACTCAGGCAAAGTCCATATTGGTTTTAAAATCAGACACTTCTGCATCAAAAGCTGAAACCAAGGCCGCTAAAACGTAAGAGGCAAAGACATCAAAATCTTGCTATCAGTAGAGGAGGCAGAGATTTTACATCATCATTTAAGCACCAGTTCACTAGGGACACTGTCTAGACTCCTCAAAAAAAAAAAGCTTTTGTCATATGAAACCAGTTCTGAGGCAAATGACCAAGCCCTGCAGTTAACATCAAGAAGAATTGAGTGATGTTCTGTACACAGTTGTTACCTAAAAATGAGAGCTGCTTTCTGTAGAAACTGCTCAGGAAGGAGAAAAAGTAAATTAAATAGCAAGAGAGAAGCCTTTAAGGATGCAGATTTGGGTTACATTGTAATGCAAACTTCTTTTGCAAAGCCCTTGCAAAATCTCATGGCATCGTCTCTGCAGTAGGGCTGTCTCCAGGGTCCCTTAGAAGAGCAGACAAACATTTACACACGGTGGGTGCTTGTAAACTGCTTTTGGCTGCTCTATTGGAAAGGCCGAGTGGGGTCTGCAAAAACTTTGTTGGGAACTTCAGCCCTCCTTCCACTGTCACCTCCCTAGAAACACTGCAGAGATGGGGAATGAGCGTGTGGAAGTGGCTCTGACCTCCACACCTCCACTGTGGGCTTGAGGATGGCTGCAAAAGCACCAGAGAAAAACCATGCAGTGCCCTGGGCCCACGGCAGAGAAGTGCCAGCAGCCTGGGAGAGCTTCTGCTGTCAGACGTGGTGCTGGAGAGAATTCCTTATTTAATGAAATGCCTGCATTCAACTAAAACAGCTTGGGAAATTATAGAAAAAAAAAAACAGAAAACTGATTGTCTCTTTGCTGCTCCCGTTTCATTACTTGGCATTACAAAATTGCTCACGCCAATGCATTGCGCTCCGCTTTGAGACAAAGAGGAGCCCAGAAGAGCAGAACCCCATGTCGTGCTGCAAGGTGGCAGGACCCAAGGGCATTTCACGCTTTGGAGAAGTGGAGATCGATGGACAGCAACGTCTCATCACACTGACTGGCTCTGAGCAACCTTCTCCTGCCGACACACATCAATTCCAGCGTCAAGCACCCACCCCTGCCTCGCTGCTCCTGCAACACTCCCAATTTTCCCCAGTTGCATTCAATGATTTCATGACATGAACAAATGACCACACAAACCACCAAAGACTTCTTGGGCCTTGGCGACATGAGATGGGTATGATAAACTGCCCATCTCTCCCCATCACCAGTTTCCCCCTCTGCCGGGTAGCCAACGAAGTTCACTTGATTGTGTGTTTCTAATAAAATTCCCAGTAGATTTGTGTATTTATGTACACACACACGCCTGTGAAGCTTGAGCTCCAGTTCAGGGAAAACTGCTTGTCTACTCTCACGACAAAAATACACTGCAGAAAAAGGCAAGGGTAAAAAAAAATATTAAAAAATACTGGTGAGACAAAACTCTCTGAAGACACGGGAAGATCTTTAGCATTTGATCAACCAGCTTCAGCTGCAACAGGCCTGACTCTTCCTTCACAGATGTGTAGATCACGTCAGTGCTGAGGGATGCAGCGAACGCAGCCCGAAGGGGACAAGTCTGTCCCCTCTCTTGAGTAACACAAGATGTGATGTGGGGAGAGCCCTCCCATCCCACTTCATCATTAGGGTCATATCAGGGCTATAGGTGAAATTTAGTTTAATAACTGTAAAACACGGAGGTGTCATATTGGGGAACCAGTGCCAACCAGTTGGCTGCTGGAAGGAAAGAGCCCAACATCTCAAGTCGCTGCTGCTTCATTGCTGCACATCCACAGGCAAACGGAGCCATCCCCAGGGGCGGCTTCTCCAGAGCATCCCTCATCCTCCCTTAGCTACAGAAAGGCCATCACGGGGCAGAGCTCTCAAAACAGCTGCCCTGATGCAGCCCTTGCTGGTGCCTTCATCCTTTGATGAAGGATGCTGCACGAAGGCGGGAATTACCATGCAGCCAAGCTCTGTGCTTTTTGTTTTGGTTTGCTGCCTGCAAACCCTCAGCAAACACTCGAGATATTTTCCATTCCATCAGTCATGGGAAGCCTGGATTGATTTTCAGCCAGTTATTGGCCTCCTACCTCCTCGGGATCAAAACTGAATGGTCTGAATGGGGGAAAAAAAAAAAAAAAAAGACCAAAACAAAGCAAACCAAATCTCTCTCCGGCTGCAGTCAGTTAATTCCTCACAACAGTGAAGGTGGAGGATGGAGGACAAATGGAGTCAGACGACATTATTGGAGGCACTCAGCAGCAGAAGAGCAGCAGGGACCAGGACCATGGGTCCCTCTGCTCGGCCCCAGCTCCCTCCCAGCTGCCAAACCCAGATGAGAAACCCAATTATTTGATTCTTCCCTCCCACAGGGGGCACAGACCTCACGGTGACACTTCCGAGACCACTGAGTTTCACCTGCCCCAGGAAGGGACCACTGCACAGGGCTGCTCAGCCCCTCCTCATCCTCCCTCCCTGCGGGGTCCTCAGCCACCTCCTGCTGCAGAGGAGGCCAGCAGAGCCCCTTCAGATGAATTAAGACCTTCCACAGGTTTCACAGGGCTATACCTGGGCTTCAGTGCTTGGATGTAATGAGTTTTCAATGATCTCGGTCGTGTCGGTGGAGGTAGGAACATAGGGATGAAGCCGTCACGGTCTTACCTTGTTCTCTCCCTCAGGAGCGAGAGGGTCCGTCATCCACGATCCGAACCTGGACCCCGAGGTTTTAATTGTGATTGGATCACTTATTCCCGTCAGCTTGCCACAAGCTGAAAAAGAGTGCAAGGCTGGTGAGCACCACGTCAGAGCACCGCCACGGCGCCTTCGGCGGTGGGTCTTTGCCAACCAGCCCCGAAGCCACAACGAGGGGCACCAGCACCGGCCATCACCCGCACCGCTCTGCTTGCTGCTCTCCCCCGCTGATGGGCAGCTCTGTTTTTATTTAATTAGAGGTAATTAGGCCGAGAGCAACTGTCAGATGCTTTTGTTTGTTTCCATGCCTCTTAATAACAATCGTCCTTATTGCACTGCCCCCAAGAAAACAAGCTTTCTGGAACCAGCCGCGCTGCTCATCTCGCAGAATAGAAAATGAGAAGAGTTAGCCAGGGTCGAGCAGCCAGGTGGAGAAATTAGCTGAATAGCTCTGCTCATTTCTGCTATAATAGAGTGGGTGCAGCCAAGATAAAAAGACAGACGTGTCTATTCCAGCCCTGCTGGAAACATGCATTTGTTACAAGTTATGCAAAAGAGGGAAAAAAAAAAAAAAAAAAAGGTGGGAAATGATATGCAATATAAATCTTTTCCTTGCAAAGACCATTTACCAGCTTCTACCAGCCACCTCCTCTGTTCCCTCTCGTGTCTGCACACTTAGGAGGCACTGAGGAATTCACTCCTCCTGTCTCCTCCACCAGCCAGGGCTTTGCCAGCTCCAGGAAGGGAACCTGAGGGATGGAAGGCAGGAGGGGGGTGTCCCCAGAGCCCCTCGGAGCTGCCCTGGGAATCCTGCCCAGACTCAGTATCACCCAACAGGGACGTGCACCCGCACAGTGCTACGAGTCAGGTTTTGAAGCATATTTAGGTGCTCCACACTGTTGGTTTCATGTCACTGAATTCAGCAGGCAGGTCAGCACATTTGCAAGCTCAGCTAAGTGCCTCGCTGTGTTCTTCAGCCCTAAACACGAGGTTGAGCAGCAGCACCTCTCCCCAGCTTGCTGTGCTGGCTGCCTCTGGCAGCTTGTTTCCCTCCCATGGTTCTGTCCCCTGATGCTGAACCCAGCACCCCTCTGGGAAACCCATGAATAGATGCCTGCAATGCTACAGCCTCAGCATCGAAGGTGCAGCCATACACTGAGTTCCTATTTCCAACAATTTTCCCCCAGTTTCAGCAAAGCTGCCATTCTGGTCTCCTGCAACACCAGCATTTTGGCACATGTGTGTTAAGGAATGACAGGCAAAGAGATGAAGATGCTACGAGAGGGGCTGGGGGCTCATGTTGGATGGTCTGTTGCGACGGGGGCACTCATTTAAAACCTGGACACATTCAGAGCAGAACTGGTCCCACAGCAGCATCTCCTGAGCAAGAGAAGCCAAGGTCAGCGGCACCAGGGTGACAGGCACAACCTGAAGTTCAGAAGGTGTTTCCTGACTTCTCCTTTTTGATGTGGAAGCCTCTGGCAGGCTGGGAAGGGGAAGGTGGTGGTTCGGGGATGGAGGGGTGGCTCTGGGTGCTGGGCCAGCTGCACTGCAATACCGATGGCCTCGGTGCTCAGTGGGGGTACCCGGGGCTGGGGCCACAGGTGGGAGCTTGTGGAGATGCTGCTGAAACGCAGGTAGAGCTCTGCCAGCGCAGGTCAAGGTCCTTCTGCATCATAGAATGGTTTGAGTTAGAAGGGACCATTAAAGGTCATCTTGTCCAAACCCCCTGCAATGAGCAGGGACATCTTCCAACTAGATCAGGTCACTCAAAGCCCCATCCAACCTGACCTTGAACGTTTCCAGTATGTACGCTCTGCAACATCTCTTAGCTGCCTCTCTGCTCAGCCTGTTCTCATCTGCCCCTTTATAGTCCTGATCACGGCCATGGGACACATCCACCTGCCCTAGCTCTGAGCTATGGACAAAGGGGTCACCTCGGTCCGGGGCATAAAACAGATGAAGATATTCTTGATACACACCAGCATGACATGGCCAATGGGACCATCAGTCTTCCCACAGCCTTCAGACACCAGGCAGATAGAGAGAGATCTCACCAAAAAGCAGAGAGATTTCCTGACCTATGGGAATCTGTCCTGCCTGTTTGATGCATTCAAAACCTCTCAGCTCAGGAAGAGAGCAAAGTATTGACAAAGGCATGCAATGGGTTAAAATAATAAGTGCTTAATGTCTTGCAAATTCCCCTTGCAGAGGACCAGTCTTTCTCTAATCACAGATCTGCTCAGTGCTGCCTTCCATTATCGCAGCCCTACATTGCTGTCACTTTATCTCCTTCCTTGCATTTCCCTGGAGAGAAAGGTTGTATGAAAGCTCATTGATTAAAAAAAAAAAATTTTTTTTAAAAAAAGCAGCAGCAGTTGATAAGGGTAAACTAGTGTTGTTCGCAAGTAGTGAGGCTACATCTCATACACATTTAGCTGGAGGCACATTCACAGCAGCTCTTCAGCAATGCAATGGGTTGCTCTTACACAGGGAATGGTGTTTTCTTTCTTGGTGTACATCCATCTATCATAGCACCCAGATGCTCGGGGGAAGGTTTCGAATGGATCCTGCAACCTAATGCTTTAAGGCCCCTAGTTAGCTATGTTCCTGCAGCTCCCATGGGCTTACCACCCAGGGATGGACAACTACAACTACAGCCATCCTCATTCACCCGTCCGTTCCTGCTGAGATGCACACCACACTCCCGACGCCATCAGCTTTTTTTCCCCCTTCTATGAGGCCAGCAATCATTAAAAACAGGAAGATTACTTTCCTGGAGGCAGAACGGACTCTGCTACTGCTTCCCTTGGACATGTCACGGCTTGGATCAGAGCAGTAGCTCACCAGATAGGATTCCTGCATCTCCCTGTGCTCCGGGCAGCCCAGCCCCCACGGCTCAGCAGCAAACCTCCTCTCCCATTGGGATGGCAGGAGCACGGGATGCTACGGGCATTTCAAGTCATTCCAGGACGGATGTGCAACAGGAAAGCACGACCTGGTGCCCATCTATGAGTCCAGGACACAGGAGAAGCCTGTGAACGGCAGCTTTTGGGGCATGCATAGAGGATCTGTTTTCACTCCAGTTGCCCCAGCACTAGTCAGGTCCCTGGACCTGTGGCCCACAGAGACCCGCATGTCCCTGTTCCTGGAAAACGGCACAAATCAGCCTCTTCCCAAGTGACCCTGCAGGCTGACCCAGCCAACTGCCTCCGACCTGCCCTCCTGCAGCTCAGCAGAGCAGCCGAGACCCCAAAACACCACCTCCATGCACACAGCCCCTTCCTCTCGCTGCACAAGGACCTTTCCAGCAGGAGAAGACACGCTTTCCTCCAGGCAGTTAAAACAAGCACTACCGTCCTCCCAGGATACCACCACCTCCGCTCCATCTTTCTCCTAAGATCCAGCCCACATGCGATGTTTCGCAGCTCAGCGGCAATTTCTCCGCCAACGCAGCCGCTGCGCCGACACCAGCACCGTCTCCTTCTGGACTCCAGTTCTGCTCGGGCTGCTACTGCCACAGCTGAGCATCTTCCCAGCTTGGGCTTCCCACAAAGCTGAGGTCTGATCCATCCTCCCATCCCTGTCCCAGCCCTCTGCAGCAGGGACGGGGCTGCGGCAGCTGGGTTGTACCCTGCACTCCTCCCTGTTGCCCAGCTGAGAGTCCCCCATCCCAAAAATGCCTGGGACAGGCTGGCAGGGCTCTGTCCCCATCTCTGCACTAGGATCATGGGCTGAGATTTTTTGCAGGAGTCAGGGAAAGCTCATGCTATCCAGCAAACGAGAGTCCGTGGAGCGCAGCCGAGTTAAATTCCCCCTCAAATCAAGGAGTGACAACCTCTCCGCTCCTCCAAGGCTCCTCTTAGGAACATTAATGGAAACGTTAAAATCCCTGTATAAATAGTGATCTCGAAGAGTGTAAACAGACTAACAGATTGGACGTGCCATTATTGATTTTTTTCCCCTTCACACACATGCCAGGGTCAGGAAGGGTTTTCACTATTGATCCATCAATAATGCTTAGGAAACCCAAAATGGGAAACAGGACCTTGTCTAAGGAAAATGCTGCTGCACCATCGAGCATCAGTGCTGCCCAGGGGATGGGTCCATTGGATGGGGGGCACATCCCCTCCCCTTCCCAAGTCCCACACTTATCGTGGCAGTTCCCCATCCTGGTCCGGGTGCTGTAAGCCGTATCCTGAGCTCCAGCAGGTGAACATGCACCAGGTGAGCAGCACCGCTGGCCCACGCAGGAGCAAACCTAAGCTAAAACGTGCTCCCTGAAACATTGGTGAATCCATCTGAGCAGATCGTTGGCAGCAAAGAGCAATCTGCAGCAAACAGGGCCTCGGCGTGCGGCAGCAAAGTGTCTGTAAGGTTGTTACCCCAATTTAACTCAATTAACTACCATTTTCACTGGTTTACACTCCGGAATGATAAACAACATTGGAAATTCAATCTGTGCTGTTTGCTGTTAAATGACCAAATAAATCACCCTCCTGGGCGGGCAGCAAACCCTCACAGGCAAACCCTTGTGAGACTCAATGTCCATCTCCGTGAGCACCCAGGGGTGCTGCAATGCCCCAAGGCAGAAAAGCTGCTCTGACCCCATGGTCACAGAGAGAGCAAGGGGAAAAAGAAGGGGCACAGCCAAAAAGCCCAAATAAAGCCTCGAAAATATAAAAAAAAAAAATCCAAAAAGCTTCTAGAAAAAGTTGCTGGCAAGAGCTTACCATTCTAACTGCCCCATAGAATCACAGAACAGTTTGGGTTGGAAGGGACATCAAAGATCATCTAGTTCCAACACTCCTGCCATGGGCAGGGACACCTTCCACTACACCAGGTTGCTCAAAGCCTCATCCAACCTGGCCTTGGACACTTCCAGGGATGGAGCATCCACAACTTCTCAGTCAGTCTTACCTGGGCTACTGCCTTGGGTGAATGTCCCAGCTGGAGAACCTGGGCATGCGGGGGACGTAACGAGCCAAGATATGGCCCAGAGCAGAACGGGCTAATGGTCCAAGAACAAACTCTAAGTTTTTGGTTTGAGGGCTACATCTTAAAGTCTGTCCAAGTTCCACAGGAGGATCATCACAGCTTCCCTGGCTCTGGTGGAGTCAGCCTGGGCTGGGCTGGAGAGGGGTTGTGGGGTCCAAGACGGTTTTATTTAAGGAACTGTGCCTGGGAAAGCACTCCTACAGCCCAGACCCAAATCCCTGGTCCTGCTGCTGTTCCCTCTCCATATCACCCACAGCTCCTCCTCATCCTCAGGAGATGGGCTGAAGGCTACAGATACAGCAAGTGATTCCCTCCTCTCATCACACCCACCTCTGACTTCAGCAGCAGAGGAATGAGAAGAGCCATCTGCAGGGCAGAGCTGCCCTGCACAGGTGGTGTGGGGCTGCTGGGGGTTTTGCTATGTGACCTTGGTCAACCAGACACTCCTGGGCCTGTTCTCCATTGTTCCTTATCTTACCCACTGCAGGACTGTCATTCCTGAGATGTCTGTATGGTCCCCATGGGATAAAGCTTCAGGTATGAGGTACTGCTAACACAGAAAACACCAAGTCATTATAACCTCCATCATTTCTGTCCCCATTTAAGCTTTCAGGGTGAGACTGAAGTGGGTGAGGACAAGGTCTGGACTTCCCTGCCTTCCCCATGGCCATCACGAGGCAAGGAGCAGGACCGCAGACACGGCCAGAGCGATGGCACGGCTCACCTCAGCTGTTCTGCCCCCGAACCAAGGCTGGGCACATCAGCACTCATTAATAAATGAGGAATCAGGCTCTGCCCTCGCACTCAGCTGCAGAGGGTGGGTTACACCTGCTGCCCAGCCAGCTCCTGGGGGTATGAGGCTTTTGACAAGGGCATGTAGTGACAGGACAAGGGGCAATGGCTTTAAACTGAAAGAGGGGAGATTTAGATTAGATCTAAGGAAGAAATTTTTTACAATGAGGGTGGTGAGGCACTGGAACAGGTTGCCCAGAGAAGCTGTGGCTTCCCCATCCCTGGAAGTGTTCAAGGCCACGTTGGATGGGGCTTTGAGCAACCTGGTGTAGTGGAAGGTGCCCCTACACCAGGGACTGGAACTAGATGATCTTTGAGGTCCCTTCCAACCCTAACCATTCCATGATTCTCTGTTGGTGCATGACTCACTGCAGGCTCATATTTCAAATACCTCTGAGCATCCACGCTTACGTGGAAATTCACTTTCCTCTCCAAGATTTTGAGTGATAGCGAGCTTGTAAGGGACGTACAAGGCATCAGGATGGAGATACAGGGAGAAATAGAGGGGAGGCGGCTGCTCACAGAAGCGAGGAGGCATCTAGAAACAAGCACAAGCAATCCCACCAGCAGAGACAAGAGAGAAAGAAAGTGTTACCTTGCCAAGGATATAAAGTGCTCGGAAGAGATCTGATCTTCCATGAAGTTACCTGAGAGTGTAATTTCATATGTGCTACCAAAATAGACTGCAGAGCAGTTAATGTGTTTAGATTATCTAAATTGCTTAACAAGAAAGCCAATAATGTAAGTAGAAATTAAATCAAGCCAGAGCTAGGCCAACAAACGGTGGGGAGATTTCCTGCAGCTGCGGAAGGCAGTGCCCTTCTTCCCCCCTTCTCCACCCCACCTTTGGGGTCGGACACTGGGTTTGTGTCTCCCCACAACAGACCCACAGCCATCAGGCAATTAATACCCTCTGAATGAGATTACAGGGGGATCCCTTGGGTTTTAGCATTCCTGGTTACTTGGCCTGATGGAAGGGGCTCCCTGCTCCCTCCGGGAACGGGAGAGATGGGGAAGATTCATATCCTACCCGTGGCATAATCCAGAGCAAACCACGAACCCGCAGCGGCTACGTCATGCTCTTCTCTATAGGGGTTTGCAAGATGCAAAAGGGAGAAGGGAAACCGAGTCACAGGCTGCACCCCCGCCCCCCCGAGCGGCGCGCCGAGCCCCGTGCGGCCGCGCCGGGTCCGAGGGAGCCCAAGGGTCGGCCGCGGATGCGCAAGCGAAAGGGGCTGCATGTGTTCGCTTTGCATAAGCGCCGCTCGCCGCCGGCCACGCGCTCACCGCGCTGCGCCGCCCGCTTATGCAAACGCTGCAAAAAGTCACATGCCTACTCAAGGGCCCGATCCTGAAGCACTTACGCCACGAAGCAACATCGGTCACGCAAGCAATCCTCAGCAGGACTGCTCCCGAGACTGATGGTGCTTCCAGCGTGAGTGTTTGCAGGATCGGAGCCGGCTGTGCGAGCTCATCCCTTACAGCCAGGCAAGGCACGAGGAGATGCCCAGTCCTGCATCTCTGCCTCCGGATGGGATGCGTGGTTTAACATTGATGGTGTTGAGCCGGTGCCACCATGTTGTTCTGAGCCTACCTAATTTTTGCATGCATGCACGAAGCCTTTCTTCAAGATTTGACACTCTGTTCTGAAGCTCTTCGTAGTCATAGGCGCCAATCTCTTCCTGGAGTTCGTTTAGAACTGACGTCAGATTCTGGACCTCCTCTTTAAACTGCAATACCAATTTTGCATCGGCTTTGTACTCTTCCAACACTGGTATCAAAGGCCTAAGTTCCTCCATTTTCGCTTTTATTGCCTGCAAGGTTAAAATAAGCTTGGTTCAGTGCTATGCGTGCAAAAATCTGCAACACTCTGCCTTGACCTGGTTGCTTCCTACGTGAGTGCAAGCTTCATATCCCACAATTATTATCATTAAAATTATTTTAATTATTATTTTGGTCCAAATGATGTATTGGAAAGAACATATTAAACAGGCTGCAGAACACCAAAATATTTGGGAAAGGCCTTTATTTGTCATTTTTAGAATGCAACATCTTAGGGTTACATGCTTCAGATCACATACACAAAGAGTTCTTTTTTTTTTTCTTTCCAAAAAAAAAAAATAAATAATATATATATGCATTGACAAGGGTTTCAAACTATTCATGAAATGCATCTACAATTGCATGCAAAGGAAGATCTTGGTTGTGTGGTTCAAGGTTCCTTAGTGAGATATGGTGCTAATTTGGAAAATAATCAAAAAAATCAATGCATGGTGCAAAATGCTCTGTGGCCCTCTTTTCATGGTTACATGGGAGTGAACTGCTTCTTCAGTCACTGCAGCATTGAAAAAACTTGCTTTTAAGTTAGCCCTGTAAGCAAGAAAATGAAATACTGTTGAGGATCTAGCTCACTAACCTGCCTTATATAGATAGCCATTCATAGACAAATACTCTCACGGAATTAAAGAGAAATAAAAAAAAAAAAAAACACCACAAGAGCTCCAAACCACTCACATTTTAATGCTGGCATTAGCAGAAACAAAATGCTGTGGCTGTTATTTAAAATGGTGCTTTGGCAGCAAATTAGACAAAAACTCCTTGCTGTTTTTAGGCATGCTATAAAGAACACGAAAATCAAAGTCATTATCAAATTTATTTTGCAGAAATGAAGACTTTTTCCTTTTCTTTTTTTTTTTTTTTCTTTTTAAATTAAATGAAGGCCTCGTTTAAAGGCACGGTATGCAGCATTTTGTTGAAGATGCTTTGCTCCAGCAGCTAATGAGTAGACATAAATATGCATGCACCTACCCGTTAATGAAGCATGTCAGTACACCCAGTATACCTGGGGCTGCTCAAACTATCGCGCAGCGGCCAAGTCCCCAGCACTCAGGGCTGTGACATCTGCCTGGCTGCTGAAGCAGCTCGAGGCTGAACGGGATCAGAAATCGGTTCTCAGCCTCATTTCTTTCCTTCCCATCCCCTATTTAAATCCCTCCTCTGGTCTGATTGTGGGGAATATATTTATTTTCGTATTTACTTGTACTTCCCGGTGCAAGCTCCCTGGCAGGCAATGGGGAGGATTAAACTCATCGGAATGGAGGAGAAAAAGAAAAAAAAAAAAAGAAAGGAAAGAAGAAAAAAAAAAAAGGAAAAAAAAAAAAAAGAAACTCATGCTAAAATCAGAAAGATGGTCCTCACACCCAGACTGCAGAGCTAAGTTTAGGGTCCTGCAGTAACTGGAGATAGGGAGTGGAGGAGGTGGAGTTGGTGGAAAGTTTTAAGAACCTTCTTCCCAGCTTTTTATGATGTAATCTGGGTATTTCGGTATTTAACATTACCAATTAAAAAAATTCTGCTTGAAAATGCCAGCCAGCTGGGCAGCTGCCTAGAAATAAGGATGGGAATCAGCTGGGTGGCAGATCAGAAACAACCACAAATTTCACTAGAAATCTTCCCAATTTGTTTCTTATGTCTATTAACCCAAAGCATTACTAAAATTTAACATTCCAAACATTGCTGACAGCCTCTTTTTGGCAATTTCATTTGTTCTCAGTCAAGTTCTTGAAAGTTCGACCATTGCTGACAACAAGAGCCTCATTTAAAAGGCTGATATCTTTACCTCTCATTTGTAGGACACCAGGACAAAACCCTATAATCCATCAGAAGGTGTCGGCTCTGTTGCCAACACCATTGCTTCAAAACTGGATGTCTGAACATCCCTGAGATGCTGCAACGGTTGTACTTTTGGGTTTTTTTTTTTGCCCTATTTGGGGCACCCAGGTGGTTTGTGGGTACGGGAATGCTGAGATTTATGCTTTTATCCTATAGAAAAATGAGCTGCAGCTTAGGATGCGATGCTGCAACCTGGACCTGGTCATGCTTTGGACAGAAGGGAGCTGCACGGGTGGGCACGGACCAACGGCTACATGAGCTGAATGGGACTGGGGCCACGGTCCCGTGCGTACCCCGCTAAATCCCTGGGCACAGCTTCGTTAGCAGTTTCGAAAGCGAACATACCTTAAACTGCCTTGCCAGGTGCTGCTTGTGGCTTTCTTCCACTTGCTTAAATTTTGATTCCAGTCCCCTCATCTGGTTTTCCATCTTCTCAACGTACTGTAGGTCTCTCTGAGTCCGCCTGTCCAACACCTCTATCGACTGGGACATGTTTTGCACCTGTCAAACGAGAAGAGGTTCATTAAGAAGGTGTCACTTCCCCAGCAGCAGCAGCCCCGCTCGCATCCCAACACTGACCTTTTCCCACAGTCAACACAGCTAAAGGGTAATCAGCCTATGCATTATTTACTAGTTAATCAACAGCATCTCACAGTATTATGACCCCCACGCTCCAAAATAGAGCAAACCAGTTTCATGAACATTTATTCTGCGGCGCTGCAGAGAATAATTTAACAATCACGCGTGCAAATAAGGGTTGTAGTCAAGGCTGAAACACATCTCTCACCGTGGCCTCTTCGAGAGGCTGGGATGGCACCTGCCTCCGTGCCAGGAGAGGCTCTTAGGTGAGAAGAAGAACATCTGACTGCGAGGAACACTTCTGCCGAGGTGCACATTATCATTTCTACGTGTGCGTGAGTGACACTCACTGATTGCCTAAGTGCAAACTTTCCTCCCAGCTAGTAAAAACTTCATTATCCAAACAGCCCTACTATTTATACAGCATCTGGCACAACAAATCCAGCTGCAGATGAGGGCATCCTGGAGCTGGGAAGTACCACGGGAGCTCCCGCTCCAGCTGGCCCCACTGGTGCCTGCCCACTCGGGGGGGTTTCACCGTGTCAGCATCTTTTCTACCCGACGGATGCCGCATCCCCGCGGCTCCCCGCGCAGCGCCCATCTGGCCCTGCCGAAGGAATGATGCAAGAAGGTTGGCTGGGCTCATCGTGAGAAAAAGAGCTGAAGGTGTAAGGAGGGGAGGGGAACGATAGCTAGGCTGACCTGATTTTGAAGGCTGGCTGTCATCTGATTTATTAAGATATTCCCTTCTCTCATTTTTCAGGCTAGGAGAGGGAAAATGAAGCTCTGACTTAGCCAGGCACTTGCTTAGCTTCTATTTAGCACTCAGCAATGGGTGTGATTTAAGGTCTTTGCATCAGGGATGGTTGTGTTTGTACATCACAGGGCTCAGCCCACGACCGGGGCTCCTGCCACGGCCGCGTTACCCACAAACACGACTGTCGGCATCGGTAGGGATGACACCCATGTCGAAAATGAATCAGACATCCAAGCACGCTGCTGTGTCATGGCCCTAACTCAAGGCATCCTGGTTCAAGTCTCTTCATCTGTGGGTGGCTGAGCAAAACCCAAATGTGAGCCAGCGCCGTCTCTGCGGATCCGCTCCGCGACGCGTCCCAGAGCCCACGCTGCCACATCCGCTCCCGTCTCCGGCCTCACCGAAGGCAAGAGCAGACAGGCTGGGACGAGGAAAGAACGGTGCAAGTGCAACATTGCCTCCAGCAAATCACACCGGGCTGCTGTGACTTACCTCGAGTGACCGAGCGAGGTGACGGTGGGACACCTGCACATGCCAGGTCTTGGAGACTACTTGCTGAAACCAGCATAGGTCAAATGCCAACTTTGGTGTCTGCATCTCTGAAGGGATCAAAATGCCCATTGCTCATGCATGATGACAAGAAAACTATTACAGGGAGCTATTAAAAATGTATGGGTAACCTATATTTCAAAGGCCAACAGAGAGGAAACATTTTGTACAACCAGTACAACTGCTCTGGGGGTCTAATGGTCTTCCTCATGAAAGGTGAAGCTATTTTCAGTCTCCGAGTCCCAGCACATCACCCAGAGATGAACCAGCACCCATCCTGCCTACCACCGAGGACCTGCTCAGGGAGGTGTGAGGAGCAGAGAAGAGCAGAACAAGATCCTCTTGGTTTGAAGAGGGAAAGAGCAAACCTGGGCTCAGCAAGAGCCCGTGGGGCTCCCGTTTCACCATGCCTCCCCCGGGGTACGTCAGCTTTCAATGGACATGGCTGGATGCTAATTCACCTGTGCTGGATGTGGAGAGAAGACCTCTCTCTACCCCAAGGCAGGAGAAGGGAAGTCTTAGACAAGCATGACTGGTCTGCAGATATTTTTCTCCTGGTAATCCAGTCTATCCTCCTCTGAGTCGAGCTGTATCTACATAGAATTGTTCCAATGGGCTGGAATAGGAATGACTTGTCAGGATCGTACAGACTTGATCTAATTTATTCCACTAACGCCTAACTCCAATTAAAGGCCAAGCTGCAAGCAATCAGAAAAGAGCATTTTGGTGATGATAGGCTGGTATCTGACCCCGCAGGGGCTGAGCGAGGCTACGGGGGCTCCTGACGCTGCCTCTTGGATGGCAGAGAAGGAGAGACAGACTCCGCTGGGAAATGAATCGGAGCATCTCGCTCAGGCTTGTGCTCTGAGTCACCTCTGGAGGAGCCTCCCTCTCCCCTGACTGCAGAGGAAAAGAGCCTCCTCACATGTGTCTAAACTGAGATGCCTAAAATTAGCTGCTGTGCTATTTCAGGGATGTGTTTTACAAGTCCAGACTTGCTATTTCTTGCCTGTATTGTTTTCAACCAGGCAAGATTCTGGTCAGTCTCCATCATTCCTGATCTCTGCGTGCTTCATCAGCTGAAGATCTACTTGTTTTCCTTCATTAGCATATTAAGCCCTTGATCCAGCAAAGTACTTGGGCACATGATTAGATTTCAAGGAGACTGTTCATAGCTTAAACTTAAGCATGTACATAAGTGCTCTAATGAACAGAGATCTAAGGATACTGCCTCTCAAATTCCCTCAGCTTCATCCATTAACTGCTATTCTCAAACATCAGCTAAAATGCTTTTGGCCTCCATTGGTGGAACACGCACTGTCAACAAGAAATCTCATTTTCCATCAAGCTAATGGGAGAGAGATACCTGCCATTGTCTTGGGGAAAAGAGTTAATTTTAGCATTTGAAATAGAAAATTGATACAAACGAAACTTCCAGTGCTGTTCTTGTCATCTTCTTTGAAACTGAGTTGTTTCAGAATTAAACCAGAGTAATGGAGAGTCAATATTGGCCTGATGACTCTACTGAGATTTATATAGCCAAAGCCATGGTTTAAACCCTACTCCAGCTTCGATGAGGATCGTTTTTCGTGCTAGCTCAAAAGAGCTGTTCTAAGCCCATTTTGAGGTTTGAATTAGGATGAATCTTCAGCTTTCGGTAGCTGGACAAACTGGTGAAGCAGTAACATGAGATATCTTGAGGGAGAATTTCGTGGCCTACAGGAAGAATTAGCAGAGAGATGGACTCAGCCGATGGACCAGGACATGAAAAGTTCATCTTACAAGGTCTGTAAAAGGCAAAATGAAGGCTGAGAAGAGATGTCATTGCCCTCCCTACTTAAACATCTAAGTGAATATCAAAGGAACAAAAAGAACTGTTTAATCTGGAAACTAGTGCTGGCAAAGAATAAGAATTGGCAGGAAACCAAAAATGGTTTAACCATCAGAGGAGGAAGTCCTCCCAGATAACAGGGCCAAAATAAATTAAATAAAAATCTGTTTGAAGATAAAACAGAATTTGTTTATGAACAGGATTTAGGTGATGCCTTGGTTTGATTGCAGTCCAAGATCTGGACTCAGCACCTGACACATGCAAGGCTGGAAGGACTCCGTGTACTCCAGCCAAAGATGAGCTCAGGCACCTCGGTGTCAAAACACGGGCTGAACAGTGTGTGCGCTGGCACGCGGACCTGGCTCACCTCACCTCGCCCGACGCCTGCTCTTTACACTGACGGGGTGCCCAGGATTCACTTGCTACCAGCATGAACTGCAGTTCCTCTGCATATGCCCGTGCCCATGTGTTGAGGGTGATGGGGTCTTGGCAGCTTTGAACCACATTCAGCTGCGGAAGCTTCTATGCGGAGATTTTCACTGAAGATGCTGTAATTGGTTTGTGTTACACACACACACAAATGCAGCTTATTTCTTGCCCGTGAAAGCAACGCCTTATTATTTCCATAGGTGAATTCCAGGTCTCCTCCTTTGAAAATCCAAATGCAATTACCTCTTTGACATATCGTGCTTCTTCATCTGCTGGCAGAGAGAAACCAGGAGATGCGAGCTTCCCCACCACGAAGCTAGAGTTAAAATGTCAGATGAGGGAAGGAGTTCTCAGGTTTGAAATTCTTGCTGCGAAGCTGGACGCTTTTCTCTGCGGTTGCGTTTTCCTATAGGGATTATCATTCCAGCCTCCATCAAGATCAGATGTCTGGCACTAACAGCCTATTCTTTATTTTGGGGTTTTCATATAGGTTAGCGTGGGAGTGAGATGCAGACAGATTAGCAGGCAGGTAACATATCTCCAGAACACATGCCTCGAAATACTGCTCCTCTCTTATCCATCGGCAGCCAGAGAGCTGCAGGAGGGAAAAAAAATCACTGAGCACTTGCACCCTCCGCTCGGGAACTGGTGTTATCCCAGGGCTCGTCCACCCAACTCGCCTGTGCATTAGCAGAGGGCGTTGGGGCAATTCCTGCTTGTTTAGTGCCTATGAGCCATTCTGGGAACACGGTGGCTCTCGGGCGCCCGTGTCAGCTGCTGCCTCTTAGACAAACGTGCTGTTGGACCAATTGCTGCTATTGCTTAGAAAAATAAAAGCTTGAGTGGGATTATTTTTAGAAGCCTCTGATATACCAAAGAAATGTTTTAGGGCTAAATGTTTCCTGCCTCACTTTATTGTCCTTATCACACAGGAAAATCAGTTAAGTGTGGGTTTAATATTGTTATGAGTGACTAATACATCACCTTCCCTAAAGCAGCGGGATAAAAATTATTTTGTCATGCACAACACATGCCAACATAGCATTAGGGTGTGAGGGATAATCATATATATCCAGCACAGGGGTCCACTTACATTTTAAAGAGAAGAGCACTGTTTCACATGAAACAGCATTTATTCCATGAAATCTATTATCTGGAAAATTTCTTGTTATCGGGAACGTTGCTCTAATGAGATTCTTTGATCTCTTTGGACAGTAGACTATTAAAAACTAATCAAGTAGATGTCAACATTAGAAAGAAAACCACTGGCTGTCATTTCTGTGCTGTTTGATGTCGACAGCTTGTACTGTTTTATTCGACCTTTTTAATATCAGCTTGGCTAGGAATGCATGGACTTTGGGTTTCTAATTCTATCTTCTCTCATTTTGTTGAGGCTCATCCTTTGAAACTGCTTGTGTTAACATAATGAAAAGAACGAGTAAATGACATCTTTTTTTTTAGTGATACAGTTCCTTATTGTTGCTTTGATCTCAGCAGTTTTAACCCGATCTTAGGCCACAATCTCTTTTCCTCTGTGCCTCAGAAACACCAAGAGATTTAAACTCCCAACTGTGGCTGATTATTCCCCACCACATGCACAGGGACAACCACGGCAGGGGAGGGCTGGCCCAAGGGGTCCATCCATCTTCCCTGGAAACCAAGGCTCAGGCCAGCTCGCTCACGTTTTTACCCCCAACGTCATGCCAGACCAAACCACATTTCCCAGAAGTGCTCAACCATTACCTTTTCTAATAGTTGTCTCAGCTGCTTTGTCCTGGCATCACGCGAGCACATCGTCTGCTGAGGTGCCACCACTGTGCATATACAACGTCCCTCGCTATCTTGGGCAGAGCTGTAGACCTGCCAGCTTTCCTCTGGGTTGGTAGGCAACACCTGATTAACACAGGGAAAGAGGGGTTAAGTAAATGGGGGGAGGCCTGGCAGGGCTGTAGGAAGGGAAGGGGGTTGAGTGGAGGACCAGGATGGATGTGGCAGATACTGGAGCTGTGCTGGAAGTGGAGGGAAGCTCCTTCAAGGGCCCAGCTGGCAAAAATCATTTGTGATGCAAAAATATGGATTTGGGACAAATAAAGGAAGGGTCTGAAAAGGAGAGCAAGAAGGCAACGCAAGTGGGAATGCGTGGACATGAGGAGAGCCACGAAGCAGGGAGGGTTGTAGGGTGCTGTAAGGCACCGAGCGCATCGGGGCGGGGAACCTGCTGCCCGGCTGTCGCTACAAAGCACTCGACTTCTCCTTGACACTAGGAGAAGGACGTGCTCGAGCTCCCCAGGAGGATACGGTGTCCTGGCTGAGGGCTGAGCAGGGATGGATGTGCCTCTGCACAGCTCTCCCGGAATCCGCAGCAGGAAAATGAGTAAATGGACACCAGGAGTTATGTTTCTCCCCTCCTCCGCCAGACTCTCCTGGGGATTGGGGGGTTCGCCACACCACCAGTTCCCCCCAAACGTTCTGCAGGTGCCGAGCCCCGCAACGGGATGCAGCCTGAAGCATCCGATCGGTGCCTCCGTCCCAGCTCCCAGGACACAGGGCAGAACGGGAAAGGGAGCCTAGCCACAAACCCAGCGTGGTCCCCAGCCCCCCTCACGCCCCTTGTGCTCTTCAAACCTCTCTGATCTTAATTTACCTTTGATCTCACAGCACTTTACAAAATATATTATTTAATCGCCATTCAGCCTCCTATCGCTGGGACCATTTTGCCAACCAGAAGGGAAACGTTCTTTCTACTATTTCAATATATTACAAATAACCTTGCAAATACCCATGATGACAGACACGCACCAAGAGAGACAGCGAGGCAGACACACGATTCTCTAGGTAAAACAACCGGGAAAAAAAAAAAAAAAAAAAAAGGGTCTCATAATCTCCGGTAACATGGAAAAAAAAAAATAATCCCAGCTTCATTCACAACCAGCAGATCCACTACATGAAATACGAGTCTTGCAGCAGCAGCAGGGCTGTAGCACCTTAGCTCGTTCCGAAGGCACAGCCATGCAGCCCGGAGGCAGAGGGTGCCCATTTTTCCCTGCTCAGGGAAGGCAGAAGGAAAGATTTCCCAAAAATTTCCCAAATTTTCTCAGCCGTTTCCCAAGTGGCAAGACCAGGCACCGTACCAGCCCCCCCCCCCAGCCAAACAGGGACGGCAAACACACGCCACGACCGAAACACACCGCAACTTCTCCACTGCGTTTTCCATCCCGTTAACGACTATCGATTAAAGGCAGCGGAGCGGCTGAGATTTTGCGGGATTCGCACCTGCCGTCCCAAGCTGCTTCGCCCAGCGACGAGGGAAACTTCGCAACCCTTTGCCTGAAGGCACGGGGCGGGGGGCAGCACCCGGGTCGCCCCCAGCCCAGGGCTACGGATGTCTGAACCCGAGGGCAGGAGGAGGAGGAGGAGGAGGGGAGAGGCGCTCCCCGCACCGCCACCTCAGTCCCCCGCCTCCTGCCGGCTCCCCCCAGCCCCGCACTGCCCCGACCCCGCTCCCCGCGCCTGCACAGCCCCGGGGGGGGCACTTCGCAAGCGATGCCCCCCTCCCATTCACCCCGAGGGGCTGCTCTCTGCAGCCGGGGGGGGCTCCTGCAGGGCTTGCCGGCGGGAGGGGGAGGAGGCAGGGAGGGAGCCAGAGGGCCGGGGAGGTCCCGGGGGTACGGGGGGGGGCACCCGGGCAAGGAGGGATTTAGGCAGCTCAAGGGACAGCCAGGTGAAGAGGGAGCGGGCGGCCGGGGCGGGGAGCGAGGCGCAGCCGCCCTGGGGAGACAGGGATGCTCCGGGCAGCCGGGCGCCCCCCCAACTCTTCCCAGCCCCGTCCCCTGCCCGCCGCCCCCCGCACTTACTCCCGTGCTGCGGTCCAAGGTGCCGCCCGTGGCCGCCGTGAGTTTGGTGGTGTTGAGCCCCACGAGGGAGGGCAGCGTCTGCGACATCCAGTTGGTGATCATGGCCATGGTGCTGAGGACGACTCCAATCTTGAGTAAAGGCACAGACATGTCTGCGGGGGTGGGCGCCAGGCACCCTTCATTCTGCACCGGCGCCGGGCTCCATGCCGCTGGGGACGGGCTGCGCCAGCCGCCCGGCCGCCGCCGCCGCTCGCCGCCAGCCCATCGTCCGCCGCCGCCGCCCCGCCGCGGCCCTGCCCGGCGCTGGCGATGGTGCTGCCGGTGCCTGTGCCGGTGTTACCGGAGCCGGTGCCGGAACGGGGCTGCCTCCCTGCGCCCACCGCCGCCGGGCGCGCCCCAGCCGGAGCGGAGCGGAACGAGCGGCTGCAGGAGGCGGGACGGGACCGGGGCGGGAAGCGGGGAGGGAGGGGCGGGGGGAGAGGGGGGCGTGAGCGCCGCGGAGCGCCCAGCCAGCCCGAGCGACTGCGGAGGGCGGGTGGGCGGCAGCGGGGAGAGAGGGAGAAGGAGGGGAGAAGGGATTTGGGGAGGGAAAGAGAGATTTAGGGGAGGGAAGTATTTTTTTTAGGAGGGGGGAGGTTTGGGGAAGGAGGAGCGGAGGGAAGGAGAGGAGAAAAGATTTGGGAAGGGGGAAAAATTGCGGAAAGGGAAAAAGATTTGGGGAGAGCGGAAAAGAATTGAGGAGGAGGCGGAAAAGATTCGGGGAAGGGAGGAGAAGAGCGTCGGCAAGGGGCGGGTGTGGCGACGGGGCGGGGGGGGCGGCTCCCCCGCTGCGGCGCGGCCCCGCGGCGCCCCCTGCCGGCTGCCTGTGGCGCCGCCGGGCGCGGTGCGGTGCGGGGTCGGTCGGGGTGGGCGCACAGCCGCGGGGGGGCCGGAGGAGAAGCACCGTGCCGGGGACGCGGCTTCTCCAGGGGGACACAGGGGCGGCCCGCCGGGGCGGCCGGGAGCGGCGTTCCCCGCCGTGGTGCACGCAGGGGCTGCACCACTCCCGCACGAGGTGTGAGACCCAGGTGGGGCACCTGGTGGTCCCCGGATCTGCGATCTTCCCAGGCTGTGTCCCGTCAGAGCATCCTTTGCATCCCTGCTCGCCCCCTCACCACACTCTGCAACCACAGTGCTCTGTTGGCACGAAGGATCCAGTGCACTTGAGCTAAACCGAAATGCCCTGGCAGCACCCCCTGCCCCCAGCTGGCAGCCCTGCTCTTGTCCTGTTCCTGCCCCAGCCCTGCTCTGAGGCTGGTGTGGTTCCAAGGAAAACCCTGCCAAGGAATGCCACGTGCAGCTACACTGCAAACCGCACGCAGCCCGTCTGTACGGGCCCGGCATACAGTCTGCAGCGAGATGGAGCTTGTTCACAACTCAGGTTTCCTGAAGGTGTTTACAAAACTGCTCTGGTGGCTTCAGAACCAAAGTCTCCGACCAACAGAGATCTGCAGTTCCTTACACATCCTTCCCTAAGTGAACCTTCACACATCCCACGCAAAGCAAATTATGAAATGAATCCCCTGGCCCTCTCCAGAGGACAGAAGTCACCTCCCTCGCTCCACGGGTATAGCACTGACCTTGGCATGTTGGAACAGCCACCACAGCCCTGCTCCAGGAGACCTCGCATTGTTCCATGGCCTTCACACCCCTAGCCTGGCCAGCCTACGGGAGTCACCACATACCCTCTGGAGTCTGATCAGCCCAGCCCCAAACCTGCCCCCTCCAGCACTGCTCCTCCCACACATGGCACCTTGGGGTTGTGGATCTCACAGCCCCTTCCCCCAGAGCTGGCTGGGCTACAGCTGAGAGAGCGCTGAGGGGTGCCCCAAGGCCTTGACCCCCCAGTAACTCCTCACCATACAGCATCCAGGCTGGTGCATGCAGCAAGTCCCAAGCAGGGAGCTGTGCCTGGAAACGCAGTCGCTGCCCAGCTGGCCTGTGCCACCTAATGGAACCTTGTCCCTGGCTGGGGACCCGGCCCTTGGCGTGGGATCATCCCAGTGCACCCCAGCACCCCTGGTCCGGGCAAAGGGAGCGGGGACAGACCACAGGCAGAGAGCGCTGGGGAGTTTCTGCAAAGCACTGAAATGGAAACACATTTAGCAAGTCCACCAGGTGGAGAAAAAGAGATGAGTTAGCGCACGAGCGCTGACGCCAGGTCGGATCCTGTCCCTCCGACAACGCGGCGGCAGAACCAGACGCTGGCAGCTGGGAGGCAGTGGCTGAAATGCCATTTCCGTCCCTCGCTTCCCAGCACCCTCAGACCGTGTCACTCCTGGCCTTTCCCCCTGCTCTAATCTGGGTAAGTCAGCCAGGGGACAGGTCAATCTGCCCCTGAAATCAGTGAGAAAACACTCCTGCCCTCCGAATTGGACACTGTCCTGCTTAGGGCTCCCAAAGGAGCTGAACCCCGTGAAATCGGCTTCCCCCAGCCCAGGCACCCTTTCCAAGACAAAACCACCATCAGGTCACCCAGCGTTGTGACGAGGTGGTCTGCACCCAGGAGGTGTTTCAGCTGTGGTTGTAGGAACACGTTCATTAGGCAAAAGCCTCAGATGGCTTCAATCTTTTAGAGTAAGTCACAGCTCCTTGTTCTGTTCCAGTTCTAACAGGTGCTTACGTTGTGCTCAGCACCATAGCAGCTGAGACCCCAACTGCTTATCTGATTTCACACCATATAAACCACTGGAGTGCTACAATTAAATCATCTTAATATTCATTTTGAAACTAGTTTGTAAGTAAAGTTTGTCCCTTGTATTTGTCTACTCCAAACACATACAAAGGGAATCAGACCTCGGGATAATTTATTATTTAAAATGGTACTCAGTGGGGTAGGAAATGCTCCTTTGCCTTGCTCTGGATTCCACCTGAACTAAAGAAAGACTCATTTCCTACCAGCACACGCAAGTGATTTCATTCATATGCCCTTCAAGAGCTTTGCAATGATTAGAGCTTCTGCAGATGGGGACAGTGAGGCACAGCGAGAGGAGCAGCAGCCACAAGTCCCTGCTAAGGAAGGGACTCGTTAACCAGGACCCTTTTCCCAGCAGCCAGCACAGAGGGTCCGTGCTCTGGCAGCAGCAGTCAGTGGAGCTGCTCTGATTCCCTGGAGCAAAACCCTTTACGTCAGCTGAAAGAGGGGCTCTGTGTGTAATAATGGAGAGCAGAAAAATCCAGGTGGTATTCTTTCTTTTTCTTGCTTGCTGTGTTTATGAAATAGCCAAAAGCAGCAGTTTTTTGGGAATCTTTTTGCTGGTAAGATAAAGGGAGTCAAGGCAGGGACATCAAGAGATTGGCTGTTCTTCCATACCTTTTCAGAAACTTCAGTGACTTAATGCATTAACGACCTGTGCTGGGAGCAGGATGGCCCCGAGCCCGTAGGGTATAACCCAACACCATCAGGCTGCCTGTGGCACAGCCATGCAAGCTGAGCCCATGCCAGCTGGTCCAAAGCAGAGACCTGACAAAAAAGCAGCTCCCAGAAATGACACTGTTTCTCTTTTTTTCGGACTGAAAGGTTCCTCAGAAGGAAGAGGTGGTGAGTGGTCACTGCTGTGCAGTGAGATGCTGCTGGTCACCCCGTGTAGTGCTAGGTCATGAGCATCAAGCAGGAAAATGACCCCTGTCATCTCAGTGCCTGAAGTAGGCGACGTGCAAAGGTGGAAATTTCTTCCCTACCCTAATGATTTCCCTGTTTTTAGAAGCCCAGCGTGGCAACAAAACGCAACACAGATAGAAAAAACAGTAGGAACATGAACTTGATGTGGTAGACCTGACACTGCCTTTACTCATGTTAGAGCAAACCAGAAGAAATGCTAGCGAAATCCAGAAGGACTCTTTTGACCTGATCGCATTCACCGATGGGCCTTTCCAGGGCAAAGCAGGATCTGGCCCTTAAAGGGCAACTTTCCTTCATAACGTCTGCAGAAATCTCTTCAGCACCAGTTTTGCTGAACTGGTTGAGTTCACCTTTCTCCTGATCACTTTGTGGTTTTTTTGCACCAGGCATTGCCTTGGAAAAAACCCTTATAATATCACCCTTAAGATGTTTTTCTTGTCCTGATGTGCTCACTACAGCCGCCCTCGAGAAGAGCAGAGGGTGCAGAGCTGCCATCCCGGTGCCTCCCCTGCTGTAGCAGAGAAGAAAAAGCAGGAGAAGATGAACTGTTAGGGAACAAAAGATCCTATTTGCATGCATACATTCTGAGCAGATAAAGAAGAGGAATGAGAGATAAAAGCAAAGAACAGGGTCTTCCAAAATAGCTACTTAGTGGAAAATTCCGCTGCTGGGAAGTGATAACGCAAAATGTGACTGACTGTCTAAAGGAGCCCTACAAGGTCAAGGTTTGCAAACAGGCCAATGCACGTGTGTGTGCGCGACAGTGTGACAGTGTGTGTGCAGGACACGGCGGTCACTGTCTCCCTCTCCTGGCTGGTTCAGAGAAGAGGTGTTGAAGTTTCTGTTGCTCCCAAGCTTACGGGGAGATGGTGTCCGTAGACCACAGTCAAAGAACTTCTATTTAACACATGGTGAGAGGATGGGATCTGCCTTAAAATACATACACCCGTATTTTAACAGCCTCAAGTCTTGCCGGTGCTCCAAGCTGGCCCAGTAACTGCTGGAGGCATCTCAGCTAACACCCGACACCTGCAGCGAGGAGAACACATCCAGCTGAGCTGGTTGCTCAATGGAGTGTAGTGCCCCAGGCATCTTCCCAGGGCTGGCAGCTCCTGACCTGGGAGTGCAGGGCTCAGTAATTTGGCAGGGCACTCAGGCCTGCCCTGGATTGCTCTGAGGTGCGTGGGACAGCCCATACTCCAGCTCTTTCCGACTCCTCCTGGAGTCTCCTACTCCATGACAGTGGAGACCCATGAGATGTGCTGTGTCCCCTGGCCAGGAGCTGCAGGAAAGGTCTTGTGCTTTCCAGAAGGACCTTTCTGTGTAACTTCCAGGATCTTCCTTAGATGCTTGGACTAAGTGACTTTTCTCCAAAGCTCCCTCCTGGAGTTGATGGAGGGGCTCTGAACTGGCTTCTTGGAGGACTCTCTGCCTCCACTGACTCTTTGCATCCCTCCTGGGGCCCTGGCTGATGCTGAGTTGCCAGAGTCGCCACTGCTGCCCCACTGCCAGGTGCTGCTGTGCTTGCAAAGGAGCAAGGACTGCATGGAGAGAGGTGAGCTGCAGGGTGGAAAGGACCATCTCTGTCCCGCATGGATGGGAGAGCACCTGGAGAACCGGGGCGAGGTGCTGCACCCTCTGGCACTGCACATCTGGTAGCCAAAGGCTGTGGGGATGCCGAGCAGCTCTGCGTGGGGGTCCCTGCAGCAGGGTAAGGAGCTGCCGGTACACCCCAGCCCTGCCTGCTCAGGCCAGGGCTCCCAGCCCACCCCAGCACTGTGCCAGGTGCTCACTCTGACCCCTGCTTTGTGCCCGGCACCGTGGAGTGAGAGCACTGGACTCTGCTCTTGAGCGAAGGACGATGCTTCTCATCCCTGTCTCAACTCAGTAAACGTTCACCTCCTTCCCTTGCATTCCTCATTACCTGGGCTTGTGGCAGGAGGTATCGAAATCCCTCCGTAACAGCCTGCGGGCAGCGGGAGGGCTGTGAACAGTGCGAGGCAGAAGAGGCACCCACCTACCCTGGGAGGCAGCGTGGGCAACTTCATCCTCATTTAGGAATACACGCTTTGTATCCATCACCTCTGGAGAGTGGGACAATCTTCTGCTGCGTTTGCCATGGGGCATCTGTCCCTCAGCAGGTCACAACTGCCGCAGCAATAATGGTACCAGACTCCCCTGATTTTTGGGTCTGACCTCCAAATATCCTTGCCCCTTCGTCTGTTTTTGTCACTATCTGTGCTACCATCACACACACAAACCTCAATCCTGGAGCTGGACCCTGTCACCTCGGCACTGTGCCAACACAGAGCAAACTCTTCCCCTCCCATCACGGGGAGGGTATGGATGGACAGACCGGGAAAGCGAAGGAAGGAAGAAAATGGCAATTAAAGATCTGAAAGTGCTTTGGAAACAGTGACCATGATGCTGCAGGTCACGGCCAGCTCCTGGTGGGACTTTTGGATGAAACTGCCTGTGCCTGGTGCTGAACTTCCCTCCAGGAGCAGCCACGTGCTCCTTGGAATCAGGCAGCCCGATGTGCTCCAGAAAGTTAACCCCCAGCTATGGACACCGGGACGACTCCTGCCGCACACAAAACGCTTTGCAACCTTTCCTTTCGTCATCTGCACGGTGAGCAGAACCACTCTGCAGCAGAAAGAACATGCTCCTTGTGTTCCACCAGACTAATCCCCTTTGCAGGTCTTCACTTTGCTAAATCTGTGTTTAGCTAAAGCCACTCTTGACATTAAACTCCTGCTCTAACAGCGAGTGCCAATACGTGCCAGAGCCTCCGGGCTAGATCAGAGCCCGTTAAAGTCAGTGCAGGTGTCGTGGGTGCGTCAGTGGGTTCCCGTTACTCGGATGTTTTGATTTGGGATGATGATTTTTTGGGGCATATTTCCCCAGGTCAGTCGCACGTCTCCAGTCAGAAAGTGCCTTTACACTGAAATCTTCTTCTGCACGTTGCTTGCTGGAAAACACGGCGTTGCGCCAGGGTCAAAGCCAGTTCAGAGGCTGGGACCAGGGCTCCTGGGCTCAGCTCCGGGAGGGCAGTGGCAAGCAACGGCTACAGAGCGCAGAAGAGGGAGAACCAGGATTTTGAGGTTCTCTTCTTCCACGGTAGGGATCTGCTGGTACTAAGACATATCTCAGGCTCTGTGCCTCAGTTTCCCCAAGTGAAGCGCATCTTCCCCATTTTGGAGGTCTGCTTGACTGACTCAACCTCTTGGGCACTCCCCTGCCTAGCTGGGTGTCCCAAAAAGCCTGGCCAAGGCACCCACAGGCAGGAAACCTCAGAGGAACACTCCTTGGGTCCCTGTCCCTGCCTCATTCCCTTTTGTTCCAGCTCCATGGCAGCAGAGCAAAGCCAACACTTACCACTCATAACTCGAGAATTAGCTTCTTCCACTGTCAACGCAGTCTACAGCCTTCATCTATCTAATTCACTCTGATAGTAATTAGTTTTGTATTACTTTACGCAGTGATGCTAATACTGATTACAAGGACTGATAACCTGAGTAATAAATACAACCCAGGGCTGAAAATTACCTTTCTTTTTTATTGGTTAAAGCTGAAGTTAGTGAAATGAGACACAATTGGTTTATGAGATGAGGCAGCTGCCTCCTGTTATGGGCTGCAGATTCGCAGCTTAATCCTACTCGTTTCCATGTGTGTCCCTGACAAGGGAGGGAAGAGCCCAGCCCCCAAACTGGGCACTGGGAAGACCCCCTGTGGATGGAGAGGACCCAGTGTGGCTGGGCTGGGGGTCTGCTGGGGCAGCAGGGCATGGACAGCGCAACCCTGGCAGCTCCTCTGCTTCCCCTGAAAATAGCCCCAAGAGGGACCTGACATGTTTTTTGGGAAAATCAATGGCAGAATTAGTTTGGTTTTGTTTGTTTGGTATTTTTGCTTTGCAAAAGCCCGGAATGTTTACTAACTGCCTGCTCCAGGAAGGTGTTTCTTCCTGGGTGGTTTCAGTGGTTAGCGGGTGTCAGAGCGATGGCCGTCCCGCTCTGCGCCAGCGAAACTTTGAGGAACGCAAAGAGGGTTTCACTGGTTTCACTTTCCAGCAGCTCGCCAGCAAGCATGAGGCACGACAAAAGGACAGGTCAGACAGACAGACAAGCAGATGGCATCCTGACCCCTCTCTGCCGATACTCCTGCCTTTACTACAGCAGCCCAAATCCTCTGCCCTTTTGGCAGCACTATCCTTCTGCACGAACAGGCAGATCCTTAGACAGCATAAGTTGGCTCTGCTCCCCCATGGCCACTGGCAGAGCCATCCTGGGACTCACTCAGAAGAAGACAAGGAGAGAAAGCCCCGTGCTTTGCCCGGGCAGCCCCCTGCCCAAAGCTGCACACACAGCCAGAGCCAGGGTGCTGCACCCCGAGGTACCTGCAGCAACAGCTCTGCCCATGCCAGCCCAGTACTCATACCCAGCCGCTGCACCCTGAAACCCAGGCTCAACCCAGCCGAAATACGTCGTTCCAGGTTTTGAACACTGACCTGCAGAGAGCCAAGGCGAGGCACAAAAGAAATTAGGAGACCTTCGGCAGCTAGAAGAAATCTCAGAGCCTCGTGCAGGACTCGCTTGGAGGCCAGGGCTCCCGGCACTCCTCTCAGCCCTGCCTGCTGGGGGCACGGGGGCACCAAGGGGCAGGCAGGGGCTTCTGCAAAGGGCTGGGACGGGGGGGGGCAGGTAGGGGTAGCTCACCCCTTGTTTCACATGGGTAAAACTACCATCTCCTTAGGTAGGTCTCAAAGCCCCTACCAAACCTGGGGGTGAGCCCGCAGCGAGCATCACCCGTGTGCTCCCAGCCAGGCAGGGCATCCTTCCTCCCACCCGAGGGGACCACCGGAGAATGCTGCCGTACCAATACCTTGAAGACAACTCCTTCCCCTCCACCAGAAGAGCTTTCCCAGCACCCAGCTGGAAGGACAGCCATGTCCTCACCCCCTCCAGCCTCAGTTACCAGCCATCCCTCTCCCCATTTCTTCCTCTCTTGTGCGCTGGCCTGCCAGTGTCACTGCAGGGAGGGAGAGGAGGCGATGGCAGGAGCCTCTGCATCGTCAGGGAAAGCTGCCTAAATCAGCACCCTCGCTGCCCTGAACCTCCATCCCTCCTTCCCCAGCACAGGATCTCTGTAGAGGGTGGCAGAAACTCCATGCATACAATGGAGATGTGAACCTGGCACGGAACTAAACGTGGAAGACACTGGGCGGTGCCTGGGCTGAAAGGCGTATTTGGGGATTGCATCTGGCAGCTGTGCTACAGAAAGGAGATGCTAAAACTCCGACAGGGCTCTGCAGAGCCAGGCGAGTCAGCGGGAGAGCTCTGCACGGCTGGCACGTGGGGCCTGGCAGGACTCGGTACCTGCGGGCAGCAAAGCCCAGGCGGATGCCGCGAAGCCGAGCCCAGCCAAGCCCGGGCTTTGGCAGAGGTTTCCAAGCTCCGGGCAGCAGGCAGGGACGGGCTGGGAGGTAACTCTGCCCAAATCAGCCCGCAGCGCTCAGCCCCGCAGTTCGGAGCAGGTTTGGTTCCACATCCCCACCCTGATTTCAAGTTGGGTGAAAAGTTGGAGTGCTGCATTTGTGGGGGGGGGTGGGGGGAAAAGCAAGAAAAGGAGAAAGTAGCCAGGCACAGCGGCATCCTCGGCACAAGAGGTGGCAACTCTGTGTCCTTGAAAAAACTCTCTGATGCAGAGAGCTGGGGGCTGACAAGACTGAAAAGGGACGGTGAGAGCCCCTGGGGAGGGGGTACCCGCCGGGTCCCCAGGCCGTGGGTGCAGCCTCTGGGGCTGGGTAGGAGGGGAGGCTGGAGGGCCGGCGGGGCGAGGGACCCCACCGTGCTGCTTTGCCACACTGATGCCGTGGCGCTGGGGGGGCCGTGCCCTCGGTTGGGCCGGGTGCGTAGCGAGGAGCCCCTTTTTGCTGATTCCCAAGCAACGTTGGCCGTCACCGGCTGCTTTGTCCAGCGCGGCGCATGCGCACGCCCCGCGCAGCCTCTCGCACACAATGGGCTTCTCCTGGGCACTCACTTGCAGCTCTGGTTCCTTCCCACCTCTCCTCATCCACACAGCTGTTTGATTTCTTTGCTCCCCCCTCCAGTTTACTACCTTCTCATCCCTTCTCTGGAGGGCTCCATGCAATTACAGCAGCTCTTTTACTTGAGCTGTTTCTTCCTGGGGGCAGCAGAAATACTCTGAGGGTGCAAAGCCAAAAGGCTTCAGCTACTGAAACTTCAGCAATAGGGCAGTGACAGGAGAGAGCATTATCAGCAGGAGAAAGAGAAAAAAAAAATCTACATAAAGCATCCAGGATGAGAGCCCAGCTGCTAATTGCTCCTACATTAAGAAGCCTCCATTCCCCTCCTATTTATAGCTTCTTTTTCTTTCTTTTTTGCTTGCAGGCAGCATCACAATTAACCCCACAATCTAGAGCATCCTCTTGCAGTTACTTTTTTTCCTTTCCTCAGTGACTGGGGAAAAAAACCAAAAGACAACCTCCCCACCTGCCTCTCCCCAATTACCTTAAAGAAGTCAAGTGGAGTTTTATTTCCACTTGCAAGAGATGGCTTTGGTGTGCCTCCTTTCCTCCCCCCAGCCCCACCACTCACTCAGTCCAGGGGCCGGGACAGTAAAGACAAGCATGAAAATCCAGTAAAGAAGAGAAAGGCGGAGGGGGGGAGAGGGAGGTAAATAAGATGCTCCTCTCTCCCACCAGCCTGTCACAGATGGAAACATCGAGGGACATTTAAATGTCACCTAAAATCAGCAAAGCTGCCCCCACACGAGGAACTGGTGTGGAGGTGGGGGGTGGGTGACGAGGAGGGACCGTCACCGTGCGCTCGGGTCGTGTCCCTGCGGGGACTCGGGACAGGCAACCCCGAACTTCGAAGCCCCGAGCCCCGCGGAGCTGGTCGGGGCCGGCCGAGCCCGGGGCCGGGGGTCCCGGTGCCCCCCCGCCCCTCACGGCAACTTTCCCAGCAAGTGGGGCAGGTGCCCGCCCCCCCCCCCCCATCCCCCCGGGGGTCCCACGCCGGGGCAGCCTCCTTCTCTCCCCAGCTCTGGGGTCCGGTCTCCTGAGCCCCCCACCTCCGCCGCGCTTCCCACCCACCCCCCGCCCCAGCTGCACCGCGGGCTGAGCAAAGGGGGGAGTGCCCGGGAAGGGGGGGGGGGGGGATACCCAGGAAGGGGGGGCACGAAGGTGCAGCATCCTACTCCAGTTTTCTTTTGTGCTCTCGAGGTTTAATAGAAAATGGCGTTGGGGAGAAAGGGAGAGAAGGGGGGTTATGGGGGGGAAAAGCAAGAGAGAAACCTACTTGGGTGAGTTCTGTGCCCATCAGGATGAGGAAGCAGAGGGTGAGGAGCTTGCTTGCCGGTTGCATGTCTCGCACCCCGTTCTAGGCACCTTGCATACAGATCACCTCCCGGGCGAGCCTCCCTGCGCCGATCACCGAGCGCCTCGCTGCCTCCTCAGTCCTTTATTGTGATTATTATTTTAATTTAAAAAAAAAAAAAAAACCACAATCAAATGCAATTAAAAAAAAAAAATCAGAATATTTTCCGGGCGGCTCTCAGCACCCCCAGGAAGCAATGCAAGAAATCTGCTTAGCAGAGCCTTCACTTTGCATATTTATTGGGATCCCAGTTTCTCTCCTCCGCTCTCGGTGCTGGCTCTCTGGCAATATTTTTTTTTTTATTTTTTTAATGGCTCCCCTGATCGAAAGACATTTGCGAGGAGAAATTCAACGGAGCACGAAATGATTATCTCTGCTATTGCCAAAAGTTTGCCTTGAAAAGGGGGGGTGATGGGGAGAGGACAGGGATTAGGGGAAGGAAAAAAAAAAAAAAGAAAAGAAAGGAATTGGTAGGGCTGGCTACTAGCAGGGGATGGCTGTGGAACAGGATGTGACATCAACTAAGGCGGGGGAAATTTAACTAAACACGGCAAAAGGAGAGGGGGGAAAACCAGCCCGGGGAGCGGCGGAGCAGGGCCGGGAGCGGGGGGAGATGCTGCGGCGGCACCGCGGGGAGCGGAGCTGGGGGGAGGGTTGGGGTTAACCCCCTCCCTGCCACCCCGGAGCTCACGGACCTGCTGAGCTGCCCCCACTTGCCGGAGGTGCGGAGGGATCTCATCTCCCCAAAAGTACCAACCCCCAAGCAAAGATGCCTTCTCAAACCGAGCCCTGCAGGAGGGCTCTGAGCAGCACCCGCTGCCAGGCTCGGCCCCACATGGATTTAAAGCATTAGGAACACGGTGACAACCCTCTTGCTCTGCAGAGCATCCTCCCTCTCATCCGCTCCCAGCACCCTGCCAGGGTCCTGCTGATGTTCCCGGGGCTTGGCTGGGGTGGGGGGCTGCGGGCAGTGCCCACCCCACAGTCTTCTGGCTGTGCCCTTCCCTTCCCCAAGGCCCATGGGGACTGTTTATCCCTTATTTCTCTCTCACACACACTCACTGAGCACTTTCCAAACCACTGTTTTCCCAGGACTTCAGAAGTATTAAGTCTCTCAGTATCTGGCAATGCAGGCGAATAGCAGCATCCCCCTTTTCCAGAGGTGACAAACATAATGCAGATCTTCTCTTAATGGTTGCTGAATGATTTAATAGAAATCACTTGCCACGGGCCCACAATTAGCAGAGGCCCCACATGAGGATTTTCCCACTGATTGCTCATTGCAAAGGGTTTCTTCTGGGGTCCTCTGATACTGGTTACTTCTGGAGTGGGAAATGGGTTCTCTGTAGCAATGAGCTGACGCAGGACTTTCTCCAAGTCCTGGGATCAGAGAGTTCAGCAGAAACCAGGACATTTACAGCACAGTGATCCCAGGCTCAGTGGGGACGAAGAGCTGAAAACAAACTGGGAAAAGACTTCTGTGTGTTGCCATCAGCAAATGTCCAAGCAAAGGTTGCCCTGGACCTCCTAAGAGTGGTTTTCAGCAGCACCCAGCAGCTTCAGGCAGCTCTTGTCGAGGAAGGTAATCAACTTGTTAAAGAGAGCTTAGAAAAAGGCAGTGGAGAGAGCAGCTGGGAGAAAGTGAGCACGTCTGACTATCCCACGTAGATCTGGCTTTAATATACTTCCCTCAGCACCTCCCTTTAAGGTCAATGCTTTATAGCCCATAAAAGCTGAGGACCTTTAAAAAGCATTAAGCTCCCCTTGACTTTATCAGGAGTGGTGCAATAAGGCCAAAAGCATCAGTGATACGACAGGGTTTGAACACATCCTCCTCTGGCAGGATGCATTCCTACCTTAGAAGGGTTTTTTTTTTTTAACCACGGGCATCACCTTCCCCCTGGCAGGGATTGCAGTGGGACAAAATGATTTCCCCCAAATCAGGGGAAGGAGGGAGGACAAGGGAGTTACATGTGGTTGTGTTTCTCTGCAGGGTGCACTGTTTAAAAGGGCTTCAAAAACCACCAGAGCATCTTTCCTTTAACCCCGTGGCACAAGGCAGCACATGGTTGATGCTGCTCAGGATGCTCCATGCGAGGGCCCAGGTGCAGCTCACGGGGCTTAAAATAGATTTGAGAGGTGCAGGGGATTAGCAATGAGAGTTTCTTTCACACAAAGATTTTTCAATGGTGAGATCAGCTTCGCCTTAAATTGCTGGGACCGTGGAGGATGACTTCAGTTTGGGTGTCTTAGACATCAGAACACAAGAAACTCCCCCTGTTTTCCACAGTGGTACCAGATAAGACTCTGAAACAGCACCTTTTCCAAGTCAGCAACGGCGTGTACCCGAGGGGAATCTCTTTTCTCCCCCTCCTTTGCTTTTATACACATCTTCCTTCATTGACCTTCACGGTAATAGTCATGTCTTGCACCTGGGTAAATGACAAAAGCATTGGCTCTGCAATTTGTTTTAATTTATTCCTCTTTTGAAGTCTTTCTTAATTAATAGCAAGAACCTTGTTATTGAACTTGAGCTCCAGGCTCCAGAGCGTGAGCCCTGTACGGTCTTTTGTCCAGCTCCACTCCCAGGACGTACATCACAGAAACCAAGAGAAATAAAAAGAAAAAACTGCCTAGTGTGACACAGCCTGGGAACACAACTCGGATCTTTCGATTCCCACAGCGTCTTACCTAGACTTTGAAAGATACCTCCAGAAATTTGGAGCCAGGATGCATCTTTCAGAAAGGCTCTTGGCTCTGATTTATCTATGTCAAGCAATGGAGAGGGCACTGTGCCTTCAGCTGAGTTATTTCACAGTCTGATTATCCTTCCCTGAGGAAAAAAACCCCAGGTCCTGTTTCTACTCCAAACTGTGGACTCTTGCATTGACTTTTTTTATCAGATAAAAGAGCCTTCACGTACAGAAACCTTCCCCCCGGCTGCCTCCTCTCAGCCCTCCCTTTTGCTGGTGCAAGAGCTGGAACCCTTACTGAGATCTAGATTTGAAGAACAAAACTATTTCTCCTGGAAGAGCAGGCTGACGGCCTCCCCGGCTGGCATCCTTCCTGGCTCTGCAATCTCCTCTCACCTTCTGCCTCTCTGAAAACCTCTTGCCAAGCCAAGTGCCTCTTGCTCGCTGGGGTCCTGCTCTCTTCCTCCCCGCTGAGATGAAGGCAAGTCCAGGCATGGAGAAAATAGCTTCATGGTGCTTTGTTACTGAGGAAAAGGCACGTTTCAGATACAATTTTTTCAAAAGACTTATTTTCACACTCAGTTGTCCTGCCTTTTGCATAAATTCAGCGAAGACACCTTCTTGTCTTTTTTGTGCCCTTTCCCCTGAAATGTTGGTGTCAAGTGTACCAGGGTGGACCTTTACTGAAGATGTGGATGTCGAAATGCTCCTTAAACCCAACCCTGCTGTTTGCTGCTCCCTGTATGGGCATCTCCTGCAGAAAACCATGGGAAAGCGCGTTCATGCCCAGGAACTGGGTTCTCTGCCTTGTTTCCCCACCCCCTTTCCTCCCAAGCAGTGTATGATCATACTGGTATTGCACAATTTCTGTTTGCTGCAATGGTGAGGGATGCCCCCCCAAGGAGGGACTCTCCCAGGGCCACCGGCCTGGTGTGCTTCAGCCAAGTCACAGGAGCCAGGGTGGCTCAGGAAGACCTGGGAGGCAAAAGTCAGTTCTGATAACACTGGTATACCCAGAGGGTAAAGGAAAGCAAACTCAATGGAACAGGAGAGATCTTCCACTTACAATGATTATGACAAAGAAGTAGGAGATTTTCAGCAGCTGCAGGCTGGATGTGATGACACCAACAGTCCTTCAGCCCTTGTATTTAGCCTCATCCCCTGCTCATGACACCAGGGAGGGATGCAGAGCAACGTGTGACTCCTGGAGCAACCATGAATAGTTTCTACATTCAAAACTCCCCCTGGAGTGAAAGAGGCAACTAAATTCAGGGGACAGGTTTTGCAGCAGCTCCAAGGGTGACACAGCCATTTTCATACATTTCTGCTGATGGCTGGACTTGGATGAGCCACCTGGGAGAACAAACTGCCCTTTCCCCAGCACAGCTCACCCTCCACAAAAACATCTCCATTCTCTGGGCACGAAGGGCTGTGCTACCTGGTGGTAAATACCCAAATTGAGCATTGCAATTGCACTACACTGGAAAACGGCTCCACCAAACATGAATCCCAAGGAGATGACTTCATGGACCCATTTAGGGACATACATTTGTAAAACCTCCCTGTCTCCTCCGCTCTTCACCACTCTTGTACAATCAGTGAGGCCAGACGGATCCCGTCCCTTCCTGGGGACACTGGCTCAGCTGACATTTCAATGGTGGTATTTCAAGGGCTGCCCAGTGTAGGTTTTCCAAATAGACCAAAATTATTGATCCTTTTGTCAGAAAAATGTCAGGGGGAAAGATGCCAGGCATGAGCATCGCTGGCATGGGGCTTCAGAGTGTGTGACAGAAGGACTTGCTGCAGGGACCCCTCTGGGAGCACTCGTTCAGCATGCGGCGATGGGTCAGTAGCATCTGATACCCGAGGAGTGGTCAATCTGTCCTCAGAGGAAATCATGCCTGTGTGATTCTCCTGAATAGCCTATTTCATCCAGACAGATTCAATGATGAACACAGGACGTTCTCTTCTGGCAGCCTGGATGCCACCGTAGCTGCCTGTGCAATAGATTTTCCTCTTCTCTTCAGAATTGCCTTGGGATCCCACCTATAGATACTGAGGATGAATTTTTCCATTGGTGGTTTTTACCAGCATCAACCCAAAAGAAGGCAAGAACGGATGTTTCTTGGAAAATCGGCCCACTCTAGTAGAAGATGCTGATATGGACAGTGGAGTTGGAGATGGCTAACAAAGCTGTTCCACACTGTACATCCAGCCTACCCGTGGTCACTTACTGTCTTTTTCCTTCCCTTACAACTACTGTTGGAAAATACCTCCTTTTGTTGCAATTGTATACAGCATGTAGTCCAAAGTGGCTCTGGGCCATGATCAGACAGTGCTGTGGTCCAAACAGTAAATCTAAATTAATGCACTTCCTCCTGTTCCATGACCAGCTCCTGTAGCATCCCTGGTGAGGGTGCGGGCTCGGCTCTGCTCCTTTCCAGGGGGAAAGGCACCACGAAGCTGTACGTGCTGCTTTAAGGCAGGACTCCATGTACCTTGGGCAGAGCATCACCACAACGTGATGCGGCAGTTGCTACGGTAACAGCACCAACATATCTTTTCATGAATAGCAAAGCAAATTGTCATGGAACAGTAAAACCCACATACGTTGCCAGGATATATGGTCCTGTTGCCCCAGGGTTACAAGTATTTACAGGCTGTTTATTTTTTTTCCCATCTTGGAAAATGATCCTACATGTGCCCATGTACTGTTTATGTCCAGACACATCTTGTTTGCAGCTGCCTTTGTCCACTCGCAGCTGAGACACCAAACTGGTGGGGTGCCTTTGGTCAACACATGCGAGGGGACTTCGTCTGGATCTTCCAAATCGCCCCCACACCTGAGCCTGCTCTTTGCTTTGCTTTTCAGCTGCCCCAGCTGAACATGTCTTCAACAACTGGCTCCTTCATGTCTCCTGACTCTTGTTGGTGGCCTTTGCATCTGGTCCCAAGGTACTGAGGATTGAGCAACAGCAGACTCAGTTAGAAGGACCATGAAGCAGGAATAGGGCTCTCCCCACTCCAGCTGGAAATGGGAGCTGGAGAAGGTTATGTTTTTTCCTTGGTGTTGAAAACAGGCAGAGATAATGGCCAGGGAGAGGAACTCGGCTGCAGCATCATCAGCGGGTGGTGGGGAGCAGAGCGGTGGGGTGTCAGCAGCAGCCCCTGTCCAGGAGGGACACAATGCTTTGGCAAATGCCTTCCCGTAGGTGCCACGGCCACAGCCTACTCGTGTCTTCACTGCAGAATGAGCGTCCACATAGGCACTGGAAAAGCTACCTCAGTATCTGCCCATACCCTGAAGTGCTGTAAACAACTCAGGGCCAATTTCAGCTGATTTCAGGCAAATTTCATGGATTTATCTCTTTCTCTGAGGAGCTGATGTCTTGGGCTGTTGATTTGGGGTCAGGCAAGCCCCCTTTCCCATGCATCATCACCTACCCTCTCAGCACCGGGCATTCAAAATGCACCCAAAGAGGACAGAGGAGATGACAGGAATGAAAAGCAAGATGAATACACACATCTGAAAACATGGCATGCTTTTTTTTTTTTTTTTTTTCAGAAAACATCTCTCATTCTTTGCAGCTCTTCACCTTCCTGCTCAGGAGTGGGTTGAGGAGCTGATACTGTCAGACTTCAATTCATCCACTAATGCTTCAGGGAGACCAAGTAAGAACAGGTCAGAAACCAGCACTGTGTGCAAGGAACAGTAAGAACCAGCCCCTCCATCGGACAGAAGAAATAATCCAACAGCTGAAGAAATGAGGAGGTGCAGGAAACAAATAGTAGGAAAGAAACCAGAAAAGACAGAGCTAATGGCAAGAGAAAAACCAAACCCCAGCCAGGGTGATTTTTTTGTAACGTTTGCAGCTTATCTCTTTGTTTGTGCACTGAATCAGCGCATGGCTGGCAGCGGTGAAGAGGACGGGGCGGTGGATGAATGTGTGAGATAGAAGCCTTGGTGCCACCCAGCCTTGGTGCCACCCACCTCGGTGCCACCCAGCCTCGGTGCCACCCAGCCTCGGCGCTGCAGCCAGCTACATGCCTCCAATTTTTGGGAGATGCTGATTCCTTTGCTGTTGCCGCACGGTCTCGGACAACCCCAAAGCAAAGTCTTCTCCCTATCATGTGTCTGGAATTCCCTTTTCCCGCTGCAGGCAGCATGCAGGTATTTTGCCTTTGTGTCCTAGTGACTTCCCAGCATCTTTCCAGGTGTATCCAGAACTTCCAGCTGGTTGCACAGCTGGTTCCATTAGCAGCATTGTGTTTTCCTTAGCTTTCTGGTACAGTTGTATTTTTTTTTTCCCTCTTCAAATGCTTCAGTCCAAGCCTCGCAGTTGGAAATTTTGTTTTGCTGCTTTTAAAGAATAGAACAGTGCCTTTCCTGGCCTCTTCATTATCCAAATAATTCGAGGACCTGAGCAAGAGAGAGAAAACCCTACGCCAGGCAAACCTAGTGCAGGAGGGCAGAATTTTCTGAAACGGCTGGTCACAGCTCCTCTGCAAACATCATCTTCCCTCCCAGCACTTAAGAGTGGGTTTTGCACTCGATATATTCTCTTTAAAAGAAAACATAATCCACATTAGCAGATTTTAAAGGGCTCACAGGCTTCCCAGCAGCCTTGAGCTCACACAAGGATCAATGTTTCATGATAACAAACTCGCCTGCTACCCAAGCCAGGCAAAACCTCCAGCATTTTCCTGGTGTTTCTGACACCTGGAGGGTATCCACGCTTTATCCCACATTTCTGTATCAGCAAATGGGGTCAAGGAGGATAACAACTAACATCAGACTCAACGAGCCCGAGTCAGCCAGGGAAGATTGCCTTGCGCAGTTCAGCAGCCTGGTCTTTTTTAAAATAGCACTAAATTGTGCATCTTTGCTTGGGAAGCCCCTTGCTTGGGAGAGATTTCAGCAGGCAAAAATAGCTGGAAAAGGTGAGAGTCAAGTCAGTTTGCAGAGTTTACCTCTTTCTTTTTGTGGTACACGGATAACAAGCGATCTGAGTGGTTTATGGGGCTTCGATGTGCTCTCCGAGAGTTTCCGTGGTGTTTCTGGAGGGCAGCGATTAGATGGAAAGCAGTGTTTGCTGCCCTTCGGGGTTCTGCCCTCTCAGACGTTTTGCAGCTACTGGAAAGATGCAAAAAGCCTTGGACAACAACAACAAAAAAGAGAATAAGAAAAATAAATTTAAAGGAAAACAATACATTCCTGAATTTTCTGAATTAATATTGGCTCATAGGGAGGGAAGTACAGACAACAGCTTATGTTGCTAAAAAACCAAGTTTGCACTGTTTTGGATTCAGCATTTTAGCCAACTGCTAAGAACTTTAGAGTAAATCTCAGCATTTCCCAGGGCCCAGATTGCATATTGGACCATATACCCTGAAATGTTTTTATTTAATTTGAGTCCACATTATGCTGCCTACATATGGTGACACACACATTTCATTTTATGTAGCAGATGCTGCTTTGCTATTGAGAATGTAATATACTGAGTACATTATAGTATCATTTGGTCTAGGGTAACTGCAGTGTTTTTTAACTCTGATTAGCCTTAATTTTAAACCTGATTTCCTAAGGAAATGAAGCCTATGACATCCCGCTCTGTATGCACACCGGTGTGTGCTGTGCATCGTTCGCTTGTCCATCACTCTCCTGTTTCTTTAGCAATTTCAATGCAGTGTGGGAAAACCCAGTTAGCTTCCCCTCACGCTGCACAAAATGAGTTCATGTGGGAGATGAAGTTCACGATGCAGGTCCATGAGTCCTGGGAAACTGAGCTGACATAGCACTTTCCCCTAAACCGTAAGCACTTCTGAAAATTAAAGAGATACGTGTAATAAGGCCGTTCTCCAGCAGCACCTGGGAAGAGGTACAGTCAGGCTGAGTTGTGCTGCTCTGCATGGGGACAAAAGCCCACCTCTGTTCTAATTAGAAGCTGATTAAAGTCTGCAAGTGATTTCAGCTTTGCTGACCTCCCTGCTAGCTTACCCTCTGGTCCCCCACTTTGATCCGCAGAGATCCAGTTTCCCGTTCCAGCAGCGATCGCGTCGCGTCGGGGCAGTCCCAAGTCCCGGCAGCGTGGGGGTGAGGTTTGGCCACGGCTGTGACTCCATCCCGCTGATCCCATCCAGCCCACCCGCTCTCGTTTGCAGATGATTTCCTCGGAATCCGCTGAGCTCTTGTAGGAGGCAGCGGGGCACAGCTGTGCCTGAGCGAATGGCGCTGGGAAAGCAGGTGATGCTTTTCTGCAGCTGATGCTGATGGTGCTCTGCACTTCTCTGACACTTCCAGCAAAATACCATGAGAGCATAAAGAGCAGAATAGCTGTGTGCCAGTGCCCGGTCTGCAGCGGGCATGAACGAGAGCTTGGTCCTTCATTAAGGGACCAGACATGTTGGGGTTCTCCTTTCACAGGTCTCCAGAGCTTGGACCAGAGTGTTTGAGGAACAGGCTTGTGTGCCACGGGCTGACAAGGGGAGTGGGTCCACGGGAGGACAAGAGCCGGCAGCACCACTGCACTCTTCTTGCAGGGACCCCCAAGACCCCAATGCCTGGCTGCCAGGAGCTCAGCCACCCCGCCGGCTGTGCCCGCTGTGGCGGAGGCGATGCCTGTGCTGATGCATGGCACAGCCAACACCCCGGGCTCTGCACAGCCCCAAATTCATGAACTCTGCCATGATACAGTACACACTCCACCTAGAACGGCCATAAACAGTACTTAGTAATGCATAATATATGGAAATGGCTCATGCTGAGCTTTTAGATAGAGAAATTTTTTTTTTTTTCTCTTAATACTATTACAACATTCTCCTGCAGCCATGGAAGCACCGTCATAAATATTTAAAAGGAGCTTTAAAAGACCCAATCTGGGCGGATTGAATATTTATGGCCACCAAACCCCTGACCTTTAGATTTAGGGTACGGCATACATAAACAGCCTCATTAAACTGTACACCGCAGGTCAGCCTGGGGATCAAACCCGGGCTGAGATCTCCTCCTGAACACTGTGCATTTTTAAAGTTCCTTGTGGTAAATAAACAGAGTGCAATAAATAGGGATATCGATCGGGGGAAGAGGAGGGGTGTGCAAAAGTGAGCAAGTCCCGTGGGGCTGTGCGGGGCCTCGGCTGTTTTTCCCTCGCCTGGGGAACAGCCCAAATTCCCCGTGAGCCTCAATTTTCCAGCATCTAAAGCAGAGCGAATAATAGCAATGGGGTAAACAAATGAAAGTTGGCCGAGGTGTTAAATGCAGAGGAAAATGCAATGATATCAGGAACGACAGGAATCGCTGGTGGTTTGGAGAGTTCCCTCCGGCCAGCTCTGCTCCCAGGATGTGTCCCACTATGTGCTGAATCCCCTGTAACACAAAGCCGGTGTGCTCAGCCAAATCAGGGCCTCAGCGCCTTCATTCAGGTTTTTCCAGCAGCCCCACTGCAGCTCAATACTTCAATCAGAGCCAATCAGAGATTTTCAAAGCCGCCGTGCTTCCCAGCTGGCACGTATTTTTAATTTTTTTTTTTTTTTTGTTCCTTTACTCGAGAATTATGACTCACGCTCGGTGCTTTCAAGTTAAAGCCCCACATTCCCTCTGCTCGCTCAGCTCATCAACCCGGCACTTTCCTCCCCAAAACTCCTGCCTGAGATGGAGCCGAACCCATTCCCAGAGAAGGATGGAAAGGTGGATCCTGTGGCACGCGCTGCCCTGCGCCCTGGGAGCCTCCTCCCTGGGGCTCCGAGGCAGATGCCAGCTCTGGGGAGGTGATGCTGGGGCTGGGAAGATGCAGGCAGGAGGTGCTGGGAGCCAGGATCGGACCTCACACTGGCTCCGACGTGGGGGTGCAGCAGAGGGAATGCACAGCATCCATGTGTTTGGGGTTTTTTTTTTTTTAGGGTAAAGCAGGAGCCTCTCAAGAGCTCAAAGGCCCTTCAGATCTATTTGTAGCCAGGAGTTTGAAACGCTCCTCTGATGTATTTGCATATTTAAAAAGAAGAGAGAGGCGAGAAGATGAAAGGGAAGAGTTTGTGCACGGCAAGTACTGACCTGCTGATCCCAGTGCTCAGGGGAACCATGGAAAGGTGGCACCTGGTGAAATCCCACCCAAGCTACTGGAAAAAGCAAAAAACTGAATTTTTAAATCCATTTCCTTTTGTTCTTGGCCTGCTCCTGCCCTTTACTTTTTCCTGATTTTTAGTTCTTGCTCCCACAGGAGAGACCTCCCTTCCGTGCCCGCGCACAGGGCAGGTTTGTGCTGCCCTGCAGGCAGGGCTGGAGCTGCAGGTACAAGAGTTGGTGTTTCTGGCAGTTCATGGTCCAGCTGGACCGTCCGTGCCAGAGCCCGTGTGTTAAATAACCCCAGCCCAGCGCGGGGGAGCGAGGAGCAAGGCTCAAGTGCTGTTTAAAGCTTAATGGGGTTGGTAACAAGCCCTGATGGTCCAGTTTGGCCGGTCATATTTTGAACTCCAGCGCGATGCCAGATGCCACTTACAGTCCTGTGGGCAGAGGGACTGCAGGGAATGTTTGCAGCCGAGTTTTTGTGTGTGTTGCCATGTTTCCAAGTGCAGTTTTCCTGTCTAGCCAGTGACAAGTGCTAATCAATGGGACAAATGTGCTTTTATTGCTCTTTTGGATTTGCGTCCACTTCTGCAAGGTGTTCTTGTTCCTCTGCCGTAGCACTGGATTAATTGTGCGGCTAATGACTGTCTACCAGGTATATGTCACAAATTATCCATGGGAACTGGACATCATTTCTCTGACATTCCCAGATTTGTTAGCTGGAATTGATCCTGCTGCTACATTAGCTGGAAAATAAACAAAACCACGGCCAAGCTGGCTGCATGCCTATTGCTAGGAACCTGCCAGAAAAGATGGAAGATCCAATATCGCAATTAATAGGTCCACAGGGGTGTTTTGAGAAGTGCTTCAGTGTCTTCACTTCCCTCTAACACTCTGTGATGTCTTCAATGCTTCCTTTCAGACCGAGCCGAAAGCCGCTGCGGATAATCCCTGCGCTTCCCCAGTGAGACCCACCAGGATCTGCCTTTCTCCTCCTGTTAGTGTCCTCCCAGGACTGCTGACAGCTCGGCGGGTTGCAAGGGGAAGCAGAGACAGCTGTCTCCACTCTTTCCATCTTGGTTCCTTCTAGAGACACTGGATCAGAGAAGTCTTTTGCCATCCCGGGCTCCTTCGTACATAACCAGGCAGCAGCTATAGGTGCCCATGGGTGGCCAGGATTTGAGAACAGAGCAAGCCTGGAGCCTTTGACTGGGGTCTTTCTCTGTCCAACTCCTGCTCTTTGCAAAGCCGAGGAAATATCCTTAAAACCTCTCTCCTCCTCTCAGATTCGGGTGATGCCAGAGTTCCTGGGGGTGGAGCTGGCACAGAGGCACGGCGACGGCTTTGCCTTGTTTCCCCAGGAAACTCTCCCGCCTGCCAAACCAGCCAGCGATGTTTCCTGCAGCCCAGGGAGCCAGGAAGAGAAACGATAATGATTATTTCTGTATGTAAATAGCTGGGAGACGTTCAGATAGGAAGAGCCGTGCAGATCATGGAAGACCCTAAAAGGTGTAGGAAGGGTTAATTAGTAAGAGTGGCTGTAGGATGGACAGAAACGTGTGTGCTGGCTTTCCTGGGTCAAAATTGTTGGGGTCCAGCTCTCATCTGGGGTAGAAAGGCAAAGAAAACATCTGAAAAGGTGGAGCCAGACCTATTTACGCCACTAAAGGATCTGTCCCTCTCCTGTTGCCTTTGGGAGCTTCTTAAATAAACTTTGCAGAGGGGAACATTTTCTCAGAGCCATCCGAGGGGGTACCCTGGGGAACCTTGGGCGCATGAGAATTTGGGAGCGGTCTCGCTGCTTTATTCCCTCATGTGCTCAGCAATCTTGTCTCCTGCTCCAGTTGTTTTTACAGGTTTTCTTTTGCTATATCCCCATCTCTGAGCCTGGTGGTCTCCGTGTCAGGAAGGGAGCTCAGGGAATGACGCGGGTCCCTGGGCAGCCATCCCTCCGTCCCCTCCTGCTCCAACCCCCTGGGAAAGGGCAAGGAGCCGATGGAGTTAAAGCATTTGTAGGAAGAGGGAAGGTTATATTCCTCATGAGAGCAAACCTTTATGGGTGTTTGACTCGCAGCGGTTTGTAGGCACGCGGCACATTAGCAAAGATGCTGCCGTTTATTGTGCAATCATCATTTTAAACCCTCTCCTTTTCTTCTCCTCACTCCACGATAACCAAAATGGAGCAATAAACACCCAACCCGAGGGGGGACAAATAATCACCCTTATAGTTTGTCCCTGGGCCTGATCTGCTCGCTGTCGGAAAGCTGGCTGGGAGCGGGAGGGCTGGTTCGAGGTGCCCAGGGAGGGGGTGAGTGGTGCAGGGACACCCCAGACCTCTACCACATCCCTGCCCGGGATCAGTCCCCCAAGGTGGGACCCGAAGGGAAAGGGGCCATTCTGGAGCAATCCCAGCCAAGCCACCCAGTGAAACCTCTCCAGTTTGAAACTGGTCCCGCTTCCATTTTCTGTCCTCAGGGAGAAGAGCGAGCCAAGATGATGAAGGGAGCTAAACTGTTGTTTCCACTGGCTCAAAGGCACTCTAATAGCTGTGTTTTTTTAAAAATTAAATGCTTGCATCCAATTGTATTTGCACTGTGTAACGTCCTTATCCCATGCAATCACTTCGAATCACTGTTCTTCAAATCCTCTGGGGCATCTGCAGCGAACAGAGGGCCCAGGTCACATATAAACCTTCTGGCTTATTTGGGAATGTGTGTGTCAGTGTTACCATTGCATTAATGAACCGTGTAAATCATAGCCAGTTGTTAAATAATGGAGGGGAGAGGGAGGGGAAGACAGAAGGGACTTTATGCCCTTTATGCAGAGAGCTTTGCAGCTACAAGAAAATCTGTGTCAGTGTTGTAACTTGCCAGCTTGGAGGACATAAGTTTCCCATCCAAATACTGCTTCTTCAGAGGCTCTCGCTGCTCCCAAGAGATTCCGCGGAGATTTGTAAAGCCCAACTTCAGCATGCCTTTAGAGGCATTTACAGAAGGCTAAGCTGAACGTAAATATTTTTAGTTACTAAAAAAAAAATAGAAAAAGGTAGAGAGAGGCAGGTTGCTTGTCTTCTCCTTCAAGCTTTCCCCGCAGTGCTGGGATGCAGGGATCAGACTCCACCGGCTGTCACCGACTCCCAAATACACAGCGATGTTTCTTGGTTTGTCAGTCACCCTTCAGTCTGCACAAGACAAAAGCCCAGTCCTGAGAGGGGTTTCTTGGTTCCACATAATGTGCTGTTATTACTTTCATATTAAAGGGAAAGAGAGGGGGCAACCGGGGAACTGGACATATTGCTTGGCTGGAACAGAACTTTTTTCTGGCTGTCTCCCTTTCCTCTCCATCTGTCCCAAGAGTCGGCATCCTCTCATTTCAGAGCCCATAACACAGTCCTGCATTGCAGACAAACCAGCTGGGTTTGCTGGTACAGCCCTGCTTGGCTGGATAAACCCATTGCCAGCCCAGGCATCGGGGTTGGCTGCTCATGGGCACCGGCTGAGGGGCCACGGGGGAGCAGACATGTTATTTAGCAGCCAGGGAGGTGTGAGATATTGCAATTAGAGCAGAAGACAACATCTGAGCAGGAAACTCCCCATCCTGCCCTGGGACAGGCACCGGCTGCTAATACCCATGTACCCGATGTTAAACAGCTTCTACATGGGGAGTGAGTTTGGGGTTCTTATGCTCTGTTTTCTGCTAAGAGGCTGCTCGTGACATGTGTAAAACATTTATATTTCCTACCCATTTTATCAAGGAGACTTGATTTACACTGTGTTTCCTCTCTACAAGCTTGACACTTACCTGTCCAGCAGAAATCTTTATTTGCTGCAGAGGTGTTGAAATCGTGATACAGCATCAGTCCTCTCAGTGCTCCTTTCCTGAAAATACAAACCACAATGGCATAAGGCAGAATTGTTAATTGTAGTTATAATTTTCCTGTCACCTTTACTAAATTCGTTGTGATATTCCTTCCTGCAGTTTGGCTTGGGTTACTGTTGGCAATGGCGTTTGGGGAGCTTTGTGTTTTGACATCAGGTGACAAAGCAGGTGAGATAGATTAAAAAAAAAAAGCTCATTATGATCCTCATCTACCACAAAAAAAAAAAAAAAAGGTTATTTCTAAAATCAGCTTTAAGTATTTCAAGTTTTTACTACTATCAACAAAAATAAAGGAATGGATATTTTGCAGTTATGCAGATGACCGTTGGATGGGTCCCAACATCCAACGCATCCCTCCGGGCTGCGGGTGCCACCTCCCGTGGGCACCGCGGTAGCAGGTAAACGGCGGGGGAGCCTGCACTAAACCCTGGGTGTGAACACATCGAGCAGGGAGACAGTTTGGTGCCGGATCTGGGTTTGCTGAATTGAAATACGCTTGAAAAGCTTTGGAGAAACAGTTTCTAAAAGCTGTGGGTTGGGTTGACTGGCGATAAAAGGGACTGGGGAGCTGCAGTGAATCATCCCAACGCACCACACGTGAGCGAGCCCGTAACGTCGCACCCACTACGGAGCTGTATGTCATCTGTGCGTTGATGGACGCACCCTTCACCCTCCTGATCCAAAATCCCTTGCAAAAAACAGGAAGAAAAATACACTAGGCATATCCAGCAGCACTGGGATGGTATTTTCCCTTCTCTCCTTATTCTGAGCGTTAGATCACTTAGATCATTCACCAGAGCTACGGAGGAGATGTGTTTACTTACACTGGCTTGCACTAGGTCAAGTCTGGAATCAGTCATCCACGGGGTAAACAGTGACAATATTTCATGCCCAAGTAATCCGCCTCATGAAAGAAATGGAGCTTACATGGTGCTTGGGCTGATCTGATCTTTATTTCCTGAAGAGACATATTTCCAGTGCTCATCACCATTATTAACACAGATGTTCAGAAGCGTGTGCACCAGGCGGCTGCTGGGAAACATCCACGGCAGCAGCAGCCCGAGAGAATTCAATCTGCCCTGTGCTAATAGCAGAGCTGGTCCGTGATTAGCAAGGTGGAGGCTGATAGATCGGCGTGGCTGGAGGGTTAGCTGCCTTGTTTCTGATTTTGGCTCAGCTAGCTGTGATTTTCCCTGCGTTCCCTATGCCAGGGCAGGGCAGAGCATCACCACGTTGTGAGTACGGCACCTGCACATCTCCCCTCTTTGTGGGGACCAAAAAGATGGAGCAACAGAGCAGCAATGGACTCAAGCTCACTGGTCTGTGATGGAGATGTCAGCTGGCCATCAGGTTTCAAGTGGTTATAGCTGCATCAGGGAGGGCTTCAAAGCAGCGTGTCCTTTAACATGCTTTTCCAGTCAACGACACACAAGAAGACCCTCCAGTTTATGTCCATGCCAGGGTTGTGCAGTGGGTGGTAGTGATTAGGTGGGCACGCAGGCAGAAGCACGGCCAAGGTGTGGTTGTCCATGGTCAAAACAGAGGTTGGAAAAGTGCTGCTTATTTCAGAGAGCTCAGAGCCCAGCAAGCAAAAGTAGCTGAAAATAAAAATCCTGCCCAAATGATTTTCCCTCTCTCCTACCCAAGCCAGCCTGCTACCGCACCCCTGGAGCAGTGCTAATCCTCTAAATCATCATCCCTTTCCCATGACAGATCCTAAGTGAGATGAATTAGTAACTTAGGAAAGAGGGGGAAAAAAACCACGGGAACTGCAAAACAAAGTGGTTTCACCATTTTGCCCCTTGATTAACTAATTCTTGTGTACACTAGTTTTCTACAGAGAGCACAGTGGCCCCGATCTGAAGCCTAATGGAGCACGTTGGCACGTGGGACACGACTCAAGTTACCCTAATTGGAGTTACCCTCATTGGCTTCATCACCCACGCACCGCAGCAAAGCCCCATTTGTTTCACTGCCCTTCCCTCTGCCCACGCCGTGCCTCACTGCCTCAGCCCAATCCATCCCCATCTCCGCCGGCCCCACAGCGCTGCTGCGAGCTTTTCTTCCTACTTTGAGGCTGACATTTGCAAATATATGTATTTATACGTAGCCCCTTCTTTCGCTGAGGTGTTTTTTTAACTAAGCTAGAACGAGACAGATATACATTTTTTTTTATTTAACAGGGAGATGCCATCAGTGCCTCGAGCTGAACATTTTGCTTCTGCAGGAGTCAGGTATTTACATGCTGGAATAATGAACCATCAGCAGAGTCACTGCAGAGTGACAGGGACATTCTGCATTTTATGGCTTTTTGTGAAAACAGTTCCCAGTCAATAAGTACAGATTTTCTCAGGAGGAGAAGACCCTATTTGCAATTGATATTTTCAGGGAAATGGTAAGCTCAGTCCTGGTACGAATCAGGGCAACAGCACAGGGCGAGACGTCGCTGTGTCGGAAACAGCTGACGATCAGTTCCATTGATCCTCATCTAGATGCAGTTCTCTGGGAGCTGGAGTTGGCAAAATGTAATAAAAACATAAATTTCTGCTTTTCTCTGCAGGGATTAGTGGATTCAAAGCTCCATTACCCTACCCTTTCCCTGTGATTTGGGTTGGTTTTTTTTTTTTTTTGCAATGGTTGATGCCCAATGCCAAACACCTGGTAGGCAGCATCCTCCGCCCCAGAGTGTGTTGGTGGCAGAGGGACATCACCCAAGGGGGTCATGGCTCCCCTGCACACACGGTCCAGATCCAACCTGCTGACACAAATGAAAGAGTTGGAGAAGACCTGAAATTTCCACTCCTTGAATAATTCTAACACTTGCAATGGAGCAAAAGAAAGGAAGCACAGAGCCAAGTTGAAGTATAGTGCAGGGGTTAATAAAATGTTTTTAAATGTCTGATAAGAAACTATTCCTTGCTTCCAGGCTTGCAGTTTCCCGTATTTTTCTCCCACTTTGAAAGATTTGAGAGCAGTAAGGATTTTAAATACATCCACGTAATGCAGCTTCAGACAGCAAACAGGATTAAAACCTGACTCCAGAAAAAGAAAGGAAGTCAGATTACTTGTCAAAATTAAATTTGCCTTTGGATGCCATTACTTTCTACATTAAAAAGCTCTGGGGATTAGGAGATAAAAGAGCTAAATCCAATCTGGAGACAGGCTCAGAGGAAAATGTCAGCCCGCCAGTAATCCAGGCTCTTTTCTCTAATAGGATCCTCCTGAAGTCAAAGAAAGTGAGAATAATTATTTAATTCCATTTTGGAGCCTGGCTTCTTTATCGACTGGGCTCAGCATCGCTGTTTCAGTGGTAAATCAACTGGTGGCAGGCACTTCACAGCTTCCACCAGCTCCACGAGCAGTTTGCTTCACCCTCTGTGCAAAAGGGGCCCTGCAGGTCTTTGTGTCAGTCACCGATGGATTTATCCATGACAAAACCATGTCCAGCCGAGGAGCAGGGAATGGTCCATCTGGACCTGAGTGGGTCACTCAGGGGTAATTCTTCACTGTAGCCCATGGCCAACAGTAAAAGTCCTCTCTCAGGTATTTTTTTCTTTTTTTTAGGGTAATAAATTAAAACCCACGTTATGCTGAAGCACGAATGTGCCGTTTCACGTCCTTATGCCACAACAACCATAAAAATCCGACACTTTCCATCTTCCGAAGGTCCAGAGGGACAGAGCCTTTTCTAGCAGATTCCCCTTCATCTTTTGAAGTACAGCCACAGAGCCAAAATTACAGTCTGCCCCAAATATCCTAGCACCTAAAAGACTGTAACCATGGTTGCACAGTTCTCTACAGACACACATGTATCGACTCAGAGGATGATTTAATTCTTCAGCGTGGTGCAAAAGACATGAGAAGCCCTGTGCCATCTGACATGCTGATGGACTCATGCCAAAGTTTTCTTTAAGTCAAGCACTGGGCAAAGCTCTTTGGCTACCACTGTGGATGGGAACTAGCAATCAATAAACATCAAAGTGTGTTACAGCTTAGTGTACACAAGCAGGGCTGGTGGGCACGTGCTCCGGTTGCCAAACCCAGGGAGATCAGAAGATGGGCTGTCCTTGATCTTGTTTAATGCAGGCCCAGATGATCCTGGGAGTTCAGAGGTGGGAAAGAAGCAAATGCTGGAGATGAGAGTGTTATTTTTAATAGGAGAAGAAGAGTAGGCATCTCTGGAGAGTTAGAGAGATCGTGCACTGGAGTTCAGTTGAACGTGCGTGTCAAACTGCAGGTCAAGAATTATTTATCCAGAGACACTCTTCTACTCTAAAAGGGAATCCAAAAATAGCCTTGGAAAGAAGAGATAGGGCCCTACCATCAAGTAGGGAAAACAAAGGCCCTACTAGACCCCGATGACTTTGGGGCTGGAAAATGTACCTTCTCATGTAGAGAGGGCAGCTTGTAGATGATACAGAAGGTAAGTAATGTCTAATAGGGCAGAGGAAACTGCTTGTAAATCCTCCTATGTGTTTGCTAAGTACTTTTTTCTGACAGTTCAGGCACATGTTGGTACTCTGGTGGGAAAGTGCAGGGCAGGAGGCTCCACCAGTGTCCCCAGCATCAATCTCCCCTGCCAGGGGCTGCAGGGATGAGAGTCGGTGATGCCTGCAAGGGCTGCCTGTGAAGTGGGCTTCCTCCAAGGCGGTGGCGACTGTCAGTCGCTGGTGGTGGCCAGGAGATTGGTGTATCCCATGCATCAGCCATGACCCATGCTTCCTACCAGGACACCTCCTCTATCCTTCAGATCTTGAACATCATGCACATGCAAGTGAAAAGGACAGCAAGGCCGCTGCCACCAACCTTGGCAGCCCTGGTCGTGCCCACACTGCTGGAAGGGCTGGACTCTGCCACCCGTCGCTCCTGCAGCCCAGAGCAGTGGGATGACAGTGCATGGAGAGAGGCACCAACTCGCTGCATCTGTTTCTCCTTTTGCAACCAAGCGCACCAGTGTATCAGATGTTTGATCCTGGGGGTATGTTAATTTATACAAATAGCAAAGGGCAGCGAGGGGAAAAACTGCAGCAAAGGCGGCCAAGTGGATGCACTGGAGGGGTTTCTGGAGCCAGCAACGTGGGTTTAATGACAGAGGAAAGTCTTTGGGTGATACGGTCCTACTGGGATGCCATCGTCAGTGCCTGTGCCAGCCCTGCCCTTCCTGCTTTGGCACGGGGAAGGAAGCCCTTCATGCCTGATGCATTGCTTTTTTTAAATTAAACTAGCTGTAGGGAAATATAACATTTTCCTTCAGTAATTCATCCCCGTGGCTCCCCTATTTTGTCATTTTAATTAAAGCCAGCCCCAGCCACAGTTTGGATGGTTGCAGCGATTAGTATTAAATCAAGCTCAGGCCTCAGGGACTGGCCCCTCTTTCGCTTTTTCTTGGGTTTCTACAGCAAAAAAACCAACAGGGTCCAGGGCCAAATGCGTGAAAAGGGCAACACAACCACCAACCCAGAGACTTCAGGCTTCATTAGGGAAATCCTCCCAGCATGTGGTCTTCCTCGTAACTGGAGTTTTCCTTATTGCCTATCCCAAACTTCCCTTTTTTTTGAGGTTAAATAATTTGCCCAGAGCTGCTTTGATAATTGTCAGTGTTTTAATAATGAGCTATAAGGTATTCAGTGTGGGTTTTTTTTTGTTGTTGTTGTTTTTAAACTCACAGCTTCAAGGCTAGATAGTTACCTGGGAATCACTTTTCACTTTAGAAAAAGCTTTTGTTGTCAGCCTTTAGAGTGTCAGAGCAAAGGTGGAGAAACCTGATCCCTGCATCAGCTAACGCTCAGAAACAGAAGAAGGAAGGAGAAAGGAACCCAAGAAGGATTTCCTGAATCTGATTTTTTCACAGAATCACAAGTTTTCCCTGTGCCTGGTTCAGAGTATTTCTGAGCAGTGGCACAATGGAGCTTGATGTTTTTGGCAACCAGTGGTGCCCAGAATTACTGTGCTGACAGAGCACAGCTTCACCGTTGTCACAATCTGAGCTTCACTCCCAGCTGCTTCTCAGCGGGGAGCAATTCCTGGAGGTGCCCAGGACCCAACCCTGGCACAAGCCACCTCCGCTGCCCTCCTGACCCACCAACCGTCACCCCTTAGTGTCAGCACCCATCCCTGCAAACCTTTAAGGACTCAGCTCATTTTAACAGCCAGTCCACCCCAGCGGAGATGGCATCTGAGCCCTCAGCCCCATATCTGCCAAGCGGAGGAGCATGGCAGGACTCCAGTTGAAACCAGGCTGGCAGGACGTCCTCACTCAGGTAATAAAACTCGAACCAAACACCAAAGCCACTGGCTTGAAGGCTAAAGCCACACAGGACTGTGCACGTATACGAATTTAAAATTCCCCGAAGACAGCAGGTACCTTCTTTTGACATCGTAGACAGGCACGTCTTCCGCAGCGCAGGAGGATGCTCGGCGCTTGGCTGCGGCGTGGAGGCAAGCGTGTTGGCCAAGGGGGGAAGGAAAAGGGAGGCAGCACTGCCAGCTCCAACTACGTGAGCAGGAGCAGATGGAAGAAACAGGAGGAAGCATTGCAGAATGAGTCAAGATTATGATTTTGCACAAAGGAAAACTGTTCTTCCCAAAGAAAAAAAAAAAAAATCTTGTCAACATGATCATGGTGACCACAAGCCCTGGCAGGGACCCCAAAGTTGCCCCATTTTTTTTGCTCAATCCAAGCTGCAGTTGCACTGTTCTACTGAAAGCACACGCAGAAGTAAAAGCAATAAAAATCGAGAGCTGTGCAGGCACAAGCAGGATTTGTGGTTCGGTTTCTCATCCCGTACACAGTACAGGGAAAAGAGCCGCTGCAGAGAGCGTTGGTCACCCCTCACCCCTGCCCAGCCCAGGCTCCACCTGAGATCTCACCACCTTCATTGAAGGTGCCTGGGACGGCGCACACCCAGCCCTGGATACCTACCTCACCGTGGCCCTTAGAAAACGAGACAGTGTGTGCAAAGACAGAAGTTGAAGCCTGAATATTGTGACCTCAGAGAAACAGCAGCCACGTCCAAATGTCAAGCAAAGAATGAAAACATTTCAGCAACAACTATAGACTCCAAAGGGAAGGACCAAACTGCTTACACTAACCTAGAAGCACAGAAAAACCAAAACCTTCTGTTTTCAGCCACTCAGACTTATATAACCTCCTTGGTAATGACTTGGTACTTAATTAGTAGTCATTAAAGTTACTCATCACACCTGACTCAGGCTTGCCTATGACGGGGCTGCAGAGGCTTACTGTGATGGAAGGTGGTTTAACCCTGTCCCTCCCTGGGACGTCTGAGCTGATCCCTGCTCTCATCTAGCCCTCAATGTGTTCCTTGGGGTCTCCTGAGCACCTCACGCTGCTGCACGTTAGCATCAAGCTGCTTCCAGATGTTGGGAAGGCTGGGGCCGATCTGGGTCCTACCCCACGTCTCGATGTCAAATCTGAAACATCAGACCATGGATCTGATCGATGCAACTATCTGTACCATGAGCCACGTTCCTGTCCGTGCTCTTTCACTGCGTCACACCCAGCTTCCCACAAACCATCACTGCGGAGGGGAAACATAAGCCTGCAAAGCCAGGGAAGCATCACGTCGGAGCTCTTTTCTGCTGTCCTGTCTCCAAGAACTGCCAGTCTCAGGCTGTGGGTATGCAACAAAACACCCTGCGCTGAAGAACTTACTGAGCTGACCTTCCAGGGTTTAAGGGCGAAGGGATGCACCGTGCACACCAGCACAGCTTTATGTGAGTGCTACAGAAATGCTTAAGAATAAATTAAACTCATCTAACTCCCCTTAGAACAACGAATTGATCTCATTTGCATGTCTCACCCCAACTCCCAAAGTGCTGATGCTGGGGGAAAGTTGCTCTGATCTTCCTTTTTTCTCATTGTCTGTCCTCACAGACATCTGTCTCCCCAGTCTCCCTCATCAGAGCTCTCTTGAACGGCCCCACGCCGATGCCACGCTGGGACGACGGAGCTGAATCAGACCCGTGGAGGAGGACGGGCACCTGCACACGCCTTACCATGTTCTTGAGCTGCCACTTCGTGCACAAGCTCATCTGCTGCTGCTCCCTCCACGCTGCCATCCCAGCACCCAGTGACGGTAAAACGCAGCTCGCTGATACTAAATGTGGATATTCTTGACAATGACATGGCAGAGATCAGTGATCCTGGTTAAATTAGCACTGGGGCATCGTTCCCCGGTGTCGCTGCCTCCGAGCAGAAAGGAGCTTTCATTACTGGATACCTCAGTATCTTCGTATCTAACACATTAGCTGACCCCTGTATCAGCCGCTGTGAGAGCAAGTTCTACAGAGACTTTGGCCGCAGGGACTCTCTGTTTTATTGCAAAGGAGTCCGTTTTGCATTACAAAGGGCAGCAAGGAAAGCTTTCTGTGCTAGGTTCTCCTGTAAGGCGAGCTATAAACTCAAGCTGACTGGAAACCTAAAATATTAATTGATCAGCCTACGTCTGCTGGCTATGCAGAAGTAATTGCTAAGGAGTAAAACAGAGAAAAGATCCATTTATATCTCTCATGGATTATTTTTCCCTGAAGGAAATCAGCACCTCTCTCCTAAATAGGGACTGTACGATTTTTAGTCTCTTTGTATGCTTGACACACTTTTTTTATCTCCTTCTCTCATCCTAAAACGAGCACACCTGCTGGGTAAACAGAAATGCAGGAGAAATGCTAAAGAATGGGAAGAAACCTAAATCACAAGTTCTTATCACACATACTGGAGGAATGCCAGGGTGATACCGCTCGTGGAAGAAATCTGGAGGTGTAAACACACGCACGAACCAAAGCACATGAAGGTTAAAGCTGAGGCTCCTCTATGTAGGTCAGGTACATCTCCAGGGTGGGATTCACGCTGGTCAGCCTCACGAGCCACCCAGATACTCACTGAAGACGTAGATAAAAGCACACGCTGTGCACGACGGCTGCGTGTGCCAACGGCACTGCTGGCAACGGGACCGAACACCCGGCTGGCTGCTGGGCTTGGTGGGTAAGAGAAGAGTCCGGCCAAAGGGACAGTGATCTCCTCCTCCTCCTCCTCGGAAAACACAATGGTAGCCCTTGGGAATGGACCCTTTGGATTGCGGCGCTCTAGGAGGTAAAGCAGAGACGTTTCTGGGGTTTTATCCTAATCACTACCGTTATCATTGTCTGCTTCCCAACTGAAATGTGGTTTATAGTCAGGAAATCTTAGGCCATAAATTGATGAGGTCTAAATTAATCGGAGCCAGTTGGGAAAGGACTATGGAGCCCGCTGGGGTTTGTACCATAAAAACAGCTGGTGAAAGCACAGCTGGAATGGACTGAACATGAAACACCTCCTTGGGACTGCAGAACCAGGCAAGAGGTGTCCAAAGGGATGCGTGATATGAACAGGGTCCATGTTTTGTCAGTGAAACTACATTTTAGAAGTGAGAATGAGAAGTGACTTGATGCCTTTCTCCTCGAAAGCTCGAGGCTCCGGGCACCCTCCCCAGCTGGCACCAACACCTGTTTAACCCTGCGAGGCACAGGGATGCGTTTATAAGCCGCTGTCTGCAGAAAGAATATTTACGTGCAATGAATAAAAAATGATGATGTAGTATCAGCTTTATGGGCTTGGCTCGCTGGTACGGAGTGGGAGGAAGCCTGCAAACCCCAGCGTTCATCACGAGCCATACATCCTCGGCTGGTGTACGTAATAGTCTGCTCCTAATGAAGCTTGAACTGAAGCCAGCGAAGTTGTACAAATGCAGGAAAAAAAAAACAACCCAGTGCTTTAAGTCTGTGTTAAATCTTGTCTGCCGAGTAGATATTAAATATTACGGATCGTTTTGCACCTGTGGGTGATGAGAGGCAACAACGCTGAATATAGCACCGGCTGTATTTCATGTTTAGGCCCAGAACGTTGGGCATCCAGGAGAAACGTATTGGAAAATATAGCTCTGCACATGTTGTTAAACATGATATATATCGTACGAAATTCTTCAATGGTTTGGCACAGTCTGTTGAACCACTGTAATGAGGAGGAGGAGGATCCTTTACACAAACCCACTAGTTTATGAATGCGGACTTTATACACTAAACTCGACTGCTATTTGTCAGATGAGATCTGGCAGCTCTGAAAACAGCAAATCACTTAGTACATTGCCTCCAAAACTGAACTAAATAAACCCCCAAGGAATAACCCAAGCCATGGTCACTGCTTCCATCCAGCTCTTTGCTCTTGACATGTTTTTATCTCCAGTTATATTACAGTGGTGCTACAGGAATGTCTGTCCCATTTTTAAGTGTCTCGGCTTTCTAATAGAGATGCTCCAGTTTCATACTTTTCATTTCCCCCTCTGAACACCAGTAGAAAAGAAGGGGCAATGTTGTCAGAGAGATGAGGGGGAAAAGAGTATTTTATAGGGCTGCCCACCTATTATTCCTGTAAACGCACACTTGCAGCTGGAAGTTGCCAGATCTCTCTCTGCAACCCTTTTTCCATCATTCCTTGACAATAGGGGACATTTGTGGTGGGTTTCAGGGGGTTAATCAGGATTTCAGGCTGGAAATATTTTTTCCTGATGCTCATGCTCTGAGAACTGAGCCAAGAGGTGACAAGCAGTAAATGCCCCCCATCCACTTGAAACTTGAGTGGAGAACTGTACCAGTACAGCTTAGCAGAGGAGAATTTAATTGTAAGCAAAGCTTAGACTGGCTCTGGTTGCTCCTGGGGTTTGATCAGACACCACTGAAATCATTAAGAGCTTTGCCAGTGACTTTGTCAGGTGCTTTATTCAATTCTCAACTGACCCAGTAAGAGCTGACCTTGTTCCTGTTAGTTACAGATCCTACCTTGGCACCACCTTGCACTTGAGGGGTCCTCAGGGGTCTCAGGGAGGTCCCTACACCGGCACCCAGGGGCTGTGCAGATTTTGGGGTCACAGGAGACGGGTGCTGTGCTGGAATCTGCCCTTCCATCACTTTCAAGAGGAGCGCCCCAAAAAGGTAAGACACGAGAGCCCCGTGTTTACTCTGACCCGTTTGCTCACCCGGTGAAGAGCCGTGCAATGCATAACCCTCTGTGACAAACGGATTTTCCCCAAGAATCCCATAAAGGACTTGGAAAGGACATTTATGGCTTCATAAAGCACTTTGCTAACGACTTGCTTTACCACTGCTAAATCAACTGAAATCATTCAGCGCTGTCCTCTTGTAACTTTCCACATTTGGTCTACGGAGGGAAGAAAAAAAAAAAAAAGAGTGCTGACATTTGCAAAATACATCTCAACCCATATTAGATGGTGTTAATTAAAATGACTTGCTGGGTAATGAGCTACGAAAAAAAAAAAAAGAAAGAAATCAATCAGAGTCTTAGCGCAATTAAAGCCCAGCTAGTCCCGCTCCGCGCCAGCGCGGGCAGCACCGGCCACTCTGGTTCTGGCGGCGTGGGGCTCACCTGGCAGCCGAGCCTGCGTGCCTTCCTTTGGCAAATAACCCTTTCCATGCACCTCCTTCATCCCTGCAATACGATGGGATGGGGCTCACGCTTTTCGTAGCATTAAACAACTCCCGTGGGTGCTCCTGCGGGCAGGAGGAGCAGCCGGGCGCTGGCCGAGAGCAAATGCTTCTGCTGCCCTTCTTTTTTTCCCAGCGTTTCTCCCTCCATCCCCTCAAGCAGATCGTTTCCATCATAGCTGGAGACCAAACGCTGGTCATGGAGGCTGCAGGCAGTGCCAAGCCCCTCCGCTGCCCTGCCTTGCCCCGGCTACGCTCGCAGCACGCGCTTCGAGACCTGTCTCCTGTCCGTACCAGCAGGTAAGTCAAAGGATGTTCCAAGAACAAGGAAAAAAGGAAAAAAGTAATGAGAAAAAAAAAAAAAAGCACAATATGAACGAAATACACTCTTTCATCCCCCAAAAAGTGCATTTCAGGTGGTTAGATTGTAGTGCAGATTAACAGCGAGGTGAGCATTTTCTAACATGGATGCAGGCACTCTGTGTGTCTGAAAACTGAATTACAGAATGAAACAGAACCACGACTCCAAAGTGGAGAATTTCAGCGCTCTATTGTGGAGCGAAGCTCGGCTGTGTATTCTCTAAGCATTTTGCAGCTTCTGCTGGAAAATTCATGTAAACATCTGCCTGGGTTTAAGTGCTTCCTAATACCAGGGCTTTACTGAGCGAGGGCCTATTTGGGAAAAAGCAGCACAAGGCTTCTCTGCCTTTTAAAGCTCTTATTAAGTGCCAGAACAAAAATGGGCAAAACTTGCTGGTAGAAGGAGCCTGGCTGACAGCACTGGAGAAAAGTGGCTTTTATTCATCTTCTGAACAGGTACATTCAGGCGAGCAGCGATAAAAGCTCCCTGCTTTTCCCAGCCCAGCCCTGGAGGACAATATGCAGAGATAGAGGGGAAGTTTAGTCTCGCAGGCTTGCCACCAAACCCGTACAGCACATCATAAATAACTGTAATGGTCCTTTTTCATTGATTCTCTCTCGAGATCATCATCCAGGTTACCAACCGGGGAATTGCAGCAGGGGCTGGAGGGGGGAGAGGCAGCGGCTACAGCTCAGCAGGGCTGAGCAGGGTCTCCCAGCAGCCATGAATTCCAGATAATTCCCTCTTGATTTGGCTTTGAAGCAATGCTGCAGAACCAGAAGTTTGTATTTCCAGACTTATTTACTAGACCGTTACGTGATGTGTCACACACTGGGTCCAAAACCTTCACGTTTCACTGTTTTAACTGTGTCTCTAAAAGAAGAAGGGAAAGAGTTAAAACTGATCCAGAAGATGCCCAGTTTTTCCCTCTCTCTAGCTCTGGTCACCCCTTGTGTATTCAGGCACACCACGGAGCGAACACAACTTTCAAATTTTTAAATAAATAAGTTATCACTGCACAAGTTATCCGCCAGCCTCCCCCATCTCCTCCCCCTGTTCTTCCTCCCCCAGCTGTGTTTCTCGCACACACAATGGGATCCAGGGCAGAGCCGACCGAAATCAGCAGGAGACTAAATAGGGAGAGGGAAGAGCATCTTCTGTTCCCAGCACCCATGGGAAAGAGCTCTCCTCCCATCTTATGCTCGCTCCCATTATTCTGCCATTAACAATGAGGCACAGCTGCGATGACTGTGTAGGAGGAGAAGCCCTGGATGGGGCTCGACAAGAAACTCTTTCTGCTGCTCACACACACTTAGCAAAGGAGAGGAGAAAATTCCTGCTTGTTGCCAGCGGCAAAGCAGACACCATTAAGGGGACCCAGGATTTTGGCTGTCAGCCTTTGGGCTGTTCACCAGCAACAACTGGCATCGTGGCACGGAGCCTTTCCCACCTCGTGTGGACCCACGTAATTGATAAACGCTGTCAGAAAAGGTTTGAGTGAGCGCAACTATACCAACAAGCCAGAAGCAGAGGCTTTTATTTATTCCAGCAAAGCCCCTGGTGCATGACCCTGTGAATCAGAAGGATGGTCACACAGGCACTTCAGATTTAATTTTCTTAAATAATGTATCGTTAGAAAGGCTGAGAGCCGGGGAAGTGCTCTGGCAAGTCTGTTCGCGGTGATATACTGACGGCAGCTCTGAAATGTCATCGCTGCGATACGGCTCTTCGGAGGACAGGCCAGACCATCGATCCAGATTTAAGCCTATGCAAAAACTGGATCATGTGCAAGAACACATGTAGTGAGTTGTTACGAAAACCCCTCCGCCTCCCTGCTGACAGTGACAAACATTCCTCAATTTTCCCCGGCGAGCGATGGGAGTGCCAGCCTTCACCGCAGGGAAGGCAGAGCCAGAGAGACAAGTAGGATAACGGATCAGGAGTGAAGCCGAGCGGGTTTTTATAAAGCCAGGCAGGGATGAAGTGTTTTGACAAAGCTGGATACCTACACAGCTCTGGGGGCCGCGGTTGCAGGCTGGATGGGACCCTCATGCCGCGATATCGCGGCGCATCGAGACGGCAGCCAGTTCACTTTTCACACCTCGGGACTGAAGCATCTCCCCCGCGCTTTCACAGCCAGCAAAAGCGTTTGCATTTTCTTAAAGGAAGACACTAAGCAAACAAATGGGAGTAGAAGCTATTCATCACTGTCTGAAAATTATTCTCTTTGACTCTTATGAAGTTCAAAGGGTAAAAATAGAGAAGCGAGGATGCTCGGCTGCACCTGAGCTGCTCTCAGAACAGCTCTGCTCTTGGGACATGTGTGCATTTTTAATTATCTGTGATGAGAGAGCACGTTTTGATAACTAGAAGAAAGATGGGAGGATAAATATAAATCCCTTTTCAGAATGAATTTTTACAGAAACCAAGCCAAGGTTTGTGCACACCATCACTTTTATACCCAGACTTGAAAGACTCCAGATCCAGCACGGTGACATTTGCTGAAGGGAGATGGGAGCTCCTGACTCAGAGCCATCACTAGTATGAGGCAGTAGACAGACTCTACTGTTGTCTCTTCCTCACCAGTTTTCAGTTTTCTCCAAAAAATAACACAATCCAGTTCTCTATACCGCAAAAGCATTGGGCACCAATGTCAGGAGCAGCAGGGAGACCTCAGCGTGTAACTAGTGTTGAGGGGGAAGGAATCATCCTCTCTTTCTCATAAACTTGGCAGGTCTCCCTTTAGTAAAAAGCACATGAAAAATGCTGGTGTCATTAAAAAAAAAATACGGGTTAAAGAAATCATCAACAGAGATGTCGATGCCAGAGGAGCCTGTTGCCTTCAGAAAACACTTATCAGCATCTTTGTCAGAAGGAAACCTTATTTTCCTCTTTCTTCATAAACTACCAAAGATGATGGGATGCAGAAAGAAATGATGAATGAAAGGCCTTAATTAAATACAAACCAAGAGGAGCTCGGGGCACTGTATTTTAATTCAGTCTTCTGACAGCACTTCATAAGCCTGAGGACAACATCTTACTTGCATTTTGTAATGCAAACAGGCTGCTGTACTTGCAACCTTCACTCCCCAACAGAAAAGATGGGAGAGCTGAAAGCTTTGGAAAAAAAACCTCTGAGGGGTCAAGAGGAATTAGCAATTTTTGAGAAAAATGCTGCAGCAAGCAGGTTGCTTGGGTTCCAAAAGCAAAGCCCTGAGCTGTGAACGTCCTTCCCAGCCCACTCTGGTTGGGTGGGATGTTCCTGGGAGCTGCCTGGAGCAGCCTGAGGAAATTGAGTCACCCCAGGGGAAAGGGCCCAAGGTCAGAAACCAGAGAGTGTGGGAGGAGGCACTGGGATAAGGGGCTTTCTATGCTTATCTTTTCACTTCGGAAGATGAATTCTTTCTGTTGGGTGGGTCTAATCAAGGTTTGGGTTCACATGGCTCTGGGCACACGTTGGTCACAAGCACCTGGTGCTGTCAGAGCAGGTGCCTGCACGTGCATCGTAAATCTGGGCAAGATGCAATAAGCCTGCATATGCATCATGAATCTGGGCAAGATGCAATAAGCCTGCATATGCATCATGAATCTGGGCAAGATGCAATAAAAGTATGTTGTTACCTCTGAGCAGGAGAGGGTTACCAACATTTAGAGTCAAAAAACCCATTAAAGTGATAAGAAAAGTCTTCCCAAATGCTTTCAGAGCCTTCATATATTCTATCCAAAACACTGAGCCTTGACACCCTTCTGGGGCTGACTGCAATAGCTGCTCCCTGCAGCTGGGATGGTGAAGGTAAAAAGAAAAACATCAGCCACTTAGTGCTGGCCTCTCCCACTACAAACATGCAGCAGCACATTAAAGCAGTGGCACGGTGAGACTGCAAAGGTGTCTCCCAAAGCAGCATTTCATCTTCAGCCCACATCACCGAACAGCGCAGGAAAAGAACTGAAAGAGCCTTCCCTCCGTGGGCTTTTTCTTCTTTTCTTTCCCCTCAAGCCCTTCCAGATCTAATAAACAGGGCTAATAGACAGCTACATCCAGAGATTTACTGCGTTCAAGCCTGACACGAGGATCCAGAGACGGAGCCCTTAAGTGCCGATTTGTATTCGGCACGAGCCGCCAGCTCGGGGAGCAGCGCCAAAACTCCGCGTTTCGCAGTGGAAGACTTCAAAGGCTACAGGCACAATGTCATCGGAGGTGGTTTGAACTCGTTCATGGAGTTTTTTAATAAGACTTCCAAGATCTCTGTTTGGGTTATGGCAGGATTTATGGGTTTAGAGAAGAGTGGTTCTCGATACATCTTATCAGAAGTTCAAACAGGAGGAGAATAACTCTTCGGGAGACCAGTGACAGTGGCTGGTGACAAGGGAGCTGACTCCTGCAGCTGGATGTGTTCCCATTCCTGAGTCCCCATCAGGCCCCAAACAAATCTCCCCTTTCCCAGACCAGCCTGGATGCTAGAGAGGAGTGAAGAGGCAGGATGCTCATTCACAACCCACTTTGTGTTCTTCTCATTTGCCTTCAATATCTTGAACCTTTAGGCATTTCAAGAAGCCCAGAAGCATTTCCAAGCCTTTTTCTTCAGCTGTACCATCAGGAAGCAGAGCTTTTCTCCCACACAATCCCAGGAGCTCGCTGATTTTGGGGGTGGTCTCACAGAGCAATCAATGTCAGAAAGTCTTTGCAGAGTCATGGCTAACTCAGGCTCATATGATACGCAGAGTCCAAGGCCCCACTGAAGGAAGGGCAGGTACCATTTGCATCCCAGCACAAACCCATCTCACACGTCCTCCTCGGAGACTGGGCAACTGGTGCCCCGTCACTGCTGGCAAAGTGTGGCTCATCCAATGCTGGAGTCAGACTCGCTACTCATCCTGGACAGACAAACTGACAGCTTAGTGCTCCATCATCAATATTAATTGGCACATTAACAAAGGCTTGTAAAATCAGTCCCAGGGATGGGGGAGGGGAAGGGAAAAAAAGGGATGAAATCAGTTAGCTGATCTATCTTTGAGATTTTTAAGCTTTTGACTATAGATTTCTTTCTTCCGCCTAGAGTGAGCCAGAGCAGGGAGGGGGTGAGACCTGTGTAGTTAAACAAATCAATTGATGAATTTTCTCCATGACATTCAGGGGCTGAGTCCTGGGCTAATCGTACAAAGGCACTACCAGAGGATTTTAATAAATCCTTTTAATTAAGTGATATGTTTTAGAATTAAATTATGATGAAAACTATAAATCCTTTCCCAAGGAATGAGTTCAGTGTGCACAGAAGGAAAAGGGTATTCCTCTTCTTTTATCTTTCTGTTTTTTCCACCCCTTGATACAATAGGATTCAAACAATTAATTATCCAACAATACAGGAAGCCATGTCATCTGTCACCCTGCAATCCAGCCTTTTAAATTAGTGGGGTTTAACCTTGCACTGACTAATCCTGTGCTAGCAGAATGGTTTAACTGCTTTTTTCCTCCCCTCTAAAGGGCTCTGGGGCTTTGCTCTGAGACAGTTCCCCATGGCCGAGGCTGGTGTCATACTGCAACCACCGCCAAATGCAGGTGGCCCATCCTGGGACCTCTCCATGGTATGTCCGAACAGTGTCCCCTCTTCAGCATAAGCAAGGTCCCTGCCCTCAGCTTGCCAATGTCCCCTTAGAAACCTCAGCCGTAAGCATCCTCCCCCATGTGATGTTATCACAGAACAGTTTGGGTTGGAAAGGACCTTAAAAATCATCTAGTTCCAACCTCTCTGCCATGGGCAGCGACACCTTCCACTACACCAGGTTGCTCAAAGCCTCATCCAACCTGACCTTGAACACTTCCAGGAATGGGGCATCCACAGCTTCTCTGGGCAACCTGTTCCAGTGCCTCACCACCCTCATTGTAAAATATTTCTTCCTTAGATCTAATCTAAATCTCCCCTTTTTCAGTTTAAAGCCATTGCCCCTTGTCCTATCACTACACATCCTTGCAAAAAGCCCCTCTCCAGCTTTCTTGTAGCCCCTCTTTAGGTACTGGAATGTACTGGATGTTCAGCCAGCCCCAAGGATACACGAGCAAAAACGTTATTCATGCCACTCGACTCCTGACTGAAAGCACAGTAAGGTACCATTGTACACGAGGGGTTTACAGTGGGAGATTGCAATAAGCCGGCACAAGGCAGATGGGTCACTTGTCCCTGACCCCAAGAGACTTTGATCACACACCTTGCTGATATTCACAGCCAGCAGTAGCACCGAGACTAGCTCAGCCTTGGCTTTGGCTGGAGCAGATCGGTGTCCGGCTCTTGTCCTTGCATCCATCCCTGGGCACGCAGCAGGCGCGTGCCTGTTGCACAGTACGTGGTTTCTTGGAATGAGAAACATTCCTGTGGGACCAAGCTCAGCACTTTGCAAAAATCCCACGGGAGAAGCGAACTGCTATCAAGACGGAACATGCAGATAGAGCAAGAAAAATCCCTGGTTCATTCACCCCGAGCAGACCCAAAGGCAGGGTGGAGAGTTGCTCCCTGCTGTAGGTTGATGGCCTGTTAAGAAGGGGGCTGGTAGAGAGATGGGAATTACGAGGGGATGCAGAGGAGGGAAGGTACGTCTCGCTGGGATGCTCACACCACCCTTCCCTTGTATCTGTGCTGGGGTGGCTCTGCTGAGGTTGTTTCTCAATTGCTGGTTTATCTTGTGCAGTGAGCACAGAGCTCAGACAGCTCAGTGCAGGGAAACCTTGAACCAGGGCAGCTGAGAGCAGGAGAGAATGGAGTTGCATGAAAGCAAGTTTGAGAGGTAAAAAAGGAAAAAAAAAAAACAACAGCTACAGCACTGTGCACAAAGCTTTACCTGCTCAATGGGTTGCTTTATCCATCCCCATTTTGTTGTATAATGCAAGACCTGTCTTAATGCAGCACAGAGAGAGTCAACAAGGATGGGAGAGAAACTCAGAGACAAGAGAGATTGTTCCCCAAGATACAGCCTTGTCACAGCTGAGGCAAACAGAGACTCTTTGATAGCATATTTACCTTGCTCCACCATCATTAGACTTGCTGTGTAAATAGATCTGTTCATTTTCTTCTCCCAGCCAGCTCACCTCCTCCGTTGGGATATCAGTGCAAACAGCTCGGGGTACCAACCGTTGTAATACCCTTTTCCAACAAAGCTGACGGTAATCTCAGGGAAAAAGAAAGAGAAAATAAACAAACAAAAAATCCAATTGGAATAACTGCTGAAAGGTTATAAAGAAGGTGAAGAAAAGACACAAGTAAAATAATATCATTGAAAAAATAAAGATACTAATAATAGGAACTTTCTTAAAATTAGCTTCCCTGTTGCTACTGGAGGACCAGGGTCCTGCTGCTATTTCTGAAATCCACAGAGGCTGCACCAGGACCAGCAACAGCACTTACCACACATTCACCACTTTCACTTTTAAAAACATTACTCCGTCACTAAGCAATTCACCCCCAATCCAAGCAGCACTTTTTTCACATGAACCTCCTTCAGACAGAAAGTATTTTGGGGTCGATTCACAGAAACTTCTCACACTTATTTGAAAATATCTATTGGTTGTAATTAAAAGCACAATAAAATTTTTCAGTTTCTAAATGCTACCAGCACCAAACTTTCTGACTTACCTTCATTTGGCTTCAAAGGAGAGGCATACAGGCAGTAAGCTCCTTCTGAGTCTGCAAGGAAAAAGAGTGCAGCAGCTGTGGGGTTTTTATGGGGCAAAAGCAATCAGGAGGCTCACCTGGTGAAAGCCTCGTTTACTACCATGTGCCTCAGAACAAACCCTCTCAAATCTCAGTAAATAATGCAAGTCTGAGCATTTTTCAGAAGAAAACAAGACAGAGGTAGCCTTGAGGTCTCCCACCCTGGGAATGGTTTTCTGGGGTTTTTCATATACTTTGCCATAAGCATCACCATTTATGGAACAGGGGCACTTTGCACAGGGACATTCACCAACGTCACCTCGGGGTGACACGTACATGTGTTACCTCTTTATTGCCCAGCAGCCCATGGATCCCATGATTCTGTTTCTGGCAGGATGTAAAAACCCTACAGGAATCACAAGAAACACTAAAGAGTGAAAAAAGAGGAACAGAAGCTGCTGTCCACCATCCCTCAGTGAAACAGGGAGTCATAAATTTCCCTGTTAAAATTCTCTTAAAAGATAGCAATTGATGAAACATAACTTATTGCTGGTAAAACACAATTGTTTTCAATAATTAATAGACAAGACATCTTTAAGAAAGGCAGAGGTCTTGCAGAGTGGAAGGTGCAATTATTGTTTCATTAAAGATTGATTACATGTGTGGCCAGTCATTTGAATAACGGCTCTGCTGACACCTGAAATGGAATGATAAATGAGGTTGGGTCCACTGCTGTGACTCGATGCACAAGTCGACTCATGAATGTTAGTGAAAAACAGAACCATCCTTCCAGCCCTAAAGGTCATGTGAAATATTAAAGAGCTGAAGATCGAGTGACTGTGAATAAGGTCAAACAGAGTGTTATGGTGACAGGACTGGAATTAATTGAGTGATAATTGTCCTACATTTATGCATTCGCTTTTATTTTATTTTTGTTATGAAAGAAATCCAAAGGGATGGCCTCACTCAGAAGTGAAAGGCTGGGTTTCTCTGCTCAGAGGGAGAAGGGAGGTGCCCACTTTAAATGATGGGAGCCATCTGGAAAAGAGTAGTTGCCACCATAATGGTGTCACCTGCTTGTGGGAAAAGTGTCATGAAATCTCTAGGAGGGAGAGGAGCTGCCTCGCCCCGATAGGCAGAGCCCACAGGTCACCCTTCCCTCTCCCAAAGGGGGTGTTTTGGGCAGGCTCCTCTGGGGACAGCAGAAATGTGGTGGCATTTCTGAGGTTACAGCATGGCGAATACTGGGCAAAGGCTCAGGACAGCAACCCTTGACTGCTGTGCTCGTTAGATCCTCCATGGGCAGGTCTTCCCACACCTGAAAGAAGAGCCTGGTGGGATGCTCATCATTCCCACTTGCACTCGGTGCTGAGCAAGGTGGGTCCAACCACCCCAAGCTGGGGGTTTGCAGGAGGAGATGGAGCCCTTGGTTTGCTTCCAGTAGCCATTGGCAGCCGCCTACTCAGGCATTGCACACTCCTGTACCTCCAACTCCCCTCAAAGGAAACATGAAAGGAAAGCATCCAAAGCACATCATCTCGGGGTGCGTTTGTTGCTAAAAGCAGAGCTTGCAGTTCAGCCCAGTGCTGGGAAGGCAAGCGATGGTCCTTGGGCATGCACACCCATGGGAGGGAGAGCATCCCGGGGCGCACATCACAGAGATGGGAAACCTTGGGCAAGTCTTCTCCCCCCACCCCATGGTGCTTCTGACCAGCCCTCACACTGTCACTGGCATTGATTGAGCTCAAGACAGAAGTGTGAAGCCCACATCATTTTGGCTGTAGCGTCCATGGGTCGTCGTGGCTGGAAGCGGCAGGGTGGGGGGCGAAGCGGTCCCTTCTTTTCAATGGCAAAGTGGGAAGCAGGCCAACACCAACGTCCTTCTGCAGCCAGCAACGTTTGCAAGGTGGGAGTTACAGTAAGCAAGAGCAAACATATGTTGGAAGTAAACGCCTTAATTATATTCATGATCGGTTTTGCCCTAAACTGCAGCGCTAAGGAGACCCTCTTCTATCCAAGTCAATTAAATGGTTGCTATTCTCCTAAAACCCAGCAATAAAACAAGAGCTGTACATATCCATTAAACTGCAGTACACACCCATTAAACTTGCTTTTGCTGCTGCAGTTCATTTACTGCCAGGCTTGGAGTTGATTCTGATCTCGTTTACGTGAGTTTTACCCTGGTGTAACAGCAGAGACTTCGCAAAGTCAGTCGGGCTGATTTACTCCAGGCTGGGACAGACACTGACACAGTTACAAAGGGGATGAGACAGATACTTTCGTTTCAAAGACCTGCAAATAATCTTTGTGCATCAATAAACCCAAGAGATGAATGGTTTGCCAAGCAGTCAGGTTATTCTACACACACACAAATCTATACGTGACTCTGGAAAGAAATTTCTCCTGGAGATAGGAAAGCTTTTTCCCTGCAAACACCTTCAGGATGTTTGAGCAGAAGAGGAGCACTGCCGGCACCTCCTCCCGTCCCCTCCGGTCCTGGAAACAGAGTTGGAGGTGATAACGGAGGGTGCAGCACTGGGGCTGACTGGGCCATCTGCACAAAGCTGATCTCCCTGTGCATGACGAGCTTCGTTCCCCAGTTAGCAGCAGAGCAATCCTGAACTGGGAACATCCAGGCCCTCAGCTGCAATCAGCTGTCAAACTAAATATACTTAAGAAGAACATGAAACTTGGCTGGGAGTTTGCTTGTCCCTTAAGCTTGGGACTGAGTTTCTCCTCTGTGTTTTGTCAGACACCAAGAACTTTACTGGATCTTATGCTCTACTGTCAGTCATGACAATCCTTGTAAAAGAAACCTTCAGAAGAGCATCTTGAGCTTCCCCCCTTTACCAAGACTGAAATCCCTGTCCCACTTCCATTCCCCCTGAGCTCTAGCAGTGCCCTGGGCACAGTAAGTGTTTGTTCCCTCCTGCGTGTTCAGGTTTTATCATAGAGAGAGTATTGGGGATGATGGAGCGACAGCAGATATAGCTCAGCCACCCGGCACGGACTGTAGCACATCCAGAAAGTTTAATTTTTTATAATTGCTGTTGGTATTTCAAAGAGCTCATGGGGAACCTCCTCATGCAGTGCAAGACAAGGTGTTGAAATTATCAACGCTTCAAAGGCGCTGTTGCTTTCTTAAGATTTCCTTAAGAAGTCTCACGGTAGTTTTCTTAAAAGGACCTGAAGATAACAGGGAAATAGTAGGAAGGTAGAAAAGGGAAGGGAAGAATCCATGTTTGCCTGTAGGCAGAGCAGGAGGGAACCTTCACAAGCAACTGCACATGTTAAAAACTGTGTCCCAGTGGCTTTCACAGAAAGTTGAGCAGACACCTTTGAAAAGACGTTCCATACGTCCCAGCAGGCACCCATACCTCTGTTCCTTTGCCTCTCTGGACACTGTCCCCCATTAGCTGTCCTGTCCCCCACTCCCTGCTCCAAGGAGCTGTAGGTGCACAGAAACAAATGCACACGTGCAGGTAGACACCAAGGCCTGCTTGGTTTTGGATGATGCGCTGGATGTGCCTTTGGGGTGACCCACGGTTACGGCTTTCGTTTTGCCTTTAAAGGAGCTGCAAGCACAAAGCCGTAGTGCTCCGTGGCAGTAAGCAGGGCTGTAATGAACTTGGTGAAAAAGAAAAGAAAAGAAAAGGTCACCACGCCCTTGTCTATTAACGTGGCCCTGCAGAAAGACCCAGTGACTAATTAAGTGGGCTTCACAGCCAGGAATACTAATCCTTACATCTGTACTGGCCTTAATTATCTACCTCGGTGTGCTTCTTCATGAAGGGGAAAACCAACCCATATTCAATCTAATTGGCTCAATTTTTAGAACTATGTTCCCCCCTGAGATCCATTTCTAAAACAATTTGGGCTGTTCTTTCAATATCTTTTTCTTATATCCTTATGATCATCTTATTCGTTCTAATTTGGAAAGAGGCCCCATGAAAGAAAAGAAAAAGTTTTTTTTTTTATGTAGCGCCTGATGTGAATTTCCTGACAGCAAGACTTCTGGGTCTTCTCCTTAGCAATCTTTTTTTTTTTTTTTTAATTCCTGAATAGGAATAAAAGCTACAATTTCAAGAGAGAGGATGAATAACAGCAGCAGCAATTCTCCAGCATTTGTGGTGGAGTCATCTCGACTTTAAAATCAAGACAGGCTGTTGTTGTAAATGAAAAGTTCAGCTTCAAAAAGGAATAAATTCATTCACACACAGGAGGTCTGACCGGTCCCTCCCCACCTTCTAGTCTGTTAATCCTGGGCTCCCATTCTCTGGGTGCTCCAAACCCTCCAGAAATATTTCCTAAAAGCGCAGAGTTTCAAAGGATTTTAGTCTTTCTCCTTCTCAGTTTGGACTTCAATTATTAAAGACAAAAGGCAGAAAAAAAAGGTGAGATCTTTGAGACTTAGAGCATCCAATGAAGTTTCTGTACACAGTGATTTACACAATCACAGCAGTGGTCTGACTCCAGAAAGAAAACAGTGTGGGACTCTATGATTTATGAACACCCGCTTGGCATTATCAGAATTCTTACAGCAGCAAACTATCTGGTCGATAACTCCGTTAGTGATCACCACCGGGCATCAGGTCAGGTAACACACCCATAACATGCACTTTTGTGCGTGTTTATTTACTTTTTAAAACCATGTTACCATCGACACTTAGCAAGGACACCCTGCGGGCCACAGATGTAGGAGGACGTACCTGCAGATTCCCGATCATGACTTCAGGCTTGTTTTCCCGTCTATCCACACGAAAGCCATCAAAACCAAGTCTTTATTTTGGCTATTTCAGCTTCCCAGGGTGAGGCGTCCGTGGCTGCAGATGCTGACCGCAGCCCCGAGAGTCAGCGGCCGACGAGAACCTGCAGGGTGATGCCAAAGGGACTAATTTTACAGAGGGATTTGGATGCCTAAGTCCCTTCTGGAATTCCAGCCTACCTAAAAGTGTGATTCAGTCCTTCTCTCTTCAGCTAACTAAAGGTAAAGCAATGTTTCAGGTGTTCTCAGATCAGCAGGGAAGGGAAGCAGCTTCTGAAAGCAACTGGTCCCACCTGTCTGAGGAGGCTACAAACAAACTCCAGGACCTGATGCCAATGCCAAAAAGGATGTATTCCCTTTTTAATTAATTCTATGATGTTTCCATACCCCCACTGTATAGGAGAACACATCTGGGAGTGTCACACTGGCAAATAACAGCAGAGGGAAAGAATAATTTAGTGTGCAAGGGATGGGAGCTAAGAAATGTTTCCAGTGAAGAACTGAAAAGCAATGGGGAGTTGATGAAGATGAACAGGGAGGAAGGCTGATTCAGACACAGGTGGGGTGGTTTGGAGGAGACATGGGGGATATTGAAGGAAGAGGAGGGCCCCCTAATTTCTGTTCCCCTCCATTGTGATGGGCAGCACACCTGTTCCCTGGAAATACTTCTACAAGTGCCCCAGGTCTCCAGAGCTGGAGCGATGACGAGTTACGGTGCTTGCCAAGCCTTCAACACGTATTGATGTTTACGGGACATCGTTTCCTTTGCAAGTCGTTACAGCAAACCTCAAGCTGGGCACGAAGCTGAGCACCGTGTCGTGTTCTCCTCCTGCTTCTTTTCCCTTTCCCCCACCCCTCCTGAAATACGAAGCACGCCTTAGTGCCGAAATATATATAGCCAGCCTAAAAGCAATGAATAAATGAGTCAGCAGCATCCGAGTTCAGTAATGAGATAACTCCTTCGAGCAAAAGACTGTGAGAACTACACACCATAGTTCAGCTCTGGAATATCAGCCCCGTGCTGGTGGTCCCTCTCCAAAGGAATATTTCATTTTGTTTTCTCGGAGGGAAGCTAGTGCTGCTGGTCCTGCCGGCGTTGGTGCGGGGCGGAAGCTCTCCGGCGGGGACAGATGGACCCAGCCGTGAGTCACGGCGGGAAGGCTCCGTGTGGCAGACGGTGAGAGGGAAAAACAACTCCACGATGCGGCAATGTGCCCGTCTCCCCATCGCGCCAGCAAAACACCACCAAGCACCGGGCAGGAGCAGCCCCTGCGAGCCATCCGTTCCCCTCGTTGGCTGCCCCCCGAATTGGGATGCCCAGGAAAGGAGCCGGGTGAGGTCCTTGCGTGGTCCCTGGGGGAAAACTCCTCCGGGTGGCTGGGAGATGGGCTGCTCTTGGCCTTTGTCTGCAGCACTGGATCCATCCCCGGAGCTTCAACCACAGCAAATTACCCCAGAAAGCCTGGGGAGATGTTCAAAAAGTCATTTAGCTCCGTGCCGGGGTACGTGCACACAGGGGGAAAGGTGTGGGAGAAGAGGCGATAGGTTAGAAATGAGTTTTAGCAGAAGGTTCTTGATCGTTAGCATATTAATGAAGTTTTTAATGATATGTTAACCTTTCCTTGTTCCTCCACCCTGGAAAATCACACCACTTCTTTGGTTCAGCGAAAAGGGCTGCCCTGGGGGGATGCGGTTCTTCCAGCCGATATAGCCATTAGATTTAGCATAAGAAATGGGTTACTCTGAAAAACACTTTTGGTGGCTGAAGGTCCCTCCCATGGCTGGGATCCTGCCTGTGGGGCACTCCAGCCCTCTGCAGCTCAAGGCTCAGCTCCCATCTCAGCATAATCTTTTTTATTTATTTTGTTGCTGGCATCTATTTATTGTTTGGTGGCTTTTTTTTTTCCATATGCAAACATGACTGGGTAAAAAACTCATTAAGGATAACAGATGCTTTACAGGTGCCAAAAATAAAATATCAGCACAGGAATTAAAGGTGTTAAAGAGCTCTCACTGCTCTTGTGCTCCTCAGGAAGGGCCATTCCTTCCCTCTCCCCAAAACTCTATTTAGTGATCGACACTGTAGTTTTTTCATACAATACTTCTACGCAGAAGACTCCAGTTACCAACGGAGGATGTGTACTACGGCAAAGGAGATCTCTTCCTCAGTCTCGGAGAAAAATAGCTTTGGATAAAATTGATTCCTTCGCTCCTTATAGCCTTTTATTTCACACAGGCGGCTCCTCTAGCCTTTCCTGAAACAGAGTCAGCCCAGGCAGACAGTACAGATGATCACGAATTATTTCTCCTCACTTCTGTCGTTGCCACAGGCTCAGAAACATCTCCTCCATGCAACCCCGCTCATAAGGGGCTAAGCTGAAACCTGCGCTCTGGCCATGCCATGAGATTGATGGCTTCAGCACCAGCCCTGGCCTGCTGGGTCTTGTAAGCTCCTATAATTTCATTTTTTCCTGCTGTGATTTATGACACCAGGCAGAAGGTCTTGCTCATGTTGTTTTTGAGGAAGGCACCGGGGGGTTTGCAAACAGCTTTGTGGCACTAACAGCAGCAGCAGCAAATTGTGAGACGCCGTCGCAGCGTTGCAGAAGGAAGGGGCCTGGGATGTTCTCACCGAGGATCTTAGAGTTGTTGATAGCAACGAAAATACTAATCTCTTCTTGATTGCCTGTCAGCCAAAATTATTCATCCCGGGTGAGCAGGTATTTGCAAGGCTGCGTTTCTTTGGTATTTAAACAACGGGCAGAGGATCCATCACAGTGATAAATGAACCTTGAGAGATTTAGAAAATCAGCTAAACCTTAAATCTGGGCAGAGACTGGGAAGTTTTTCCCCGTCTTTGGGGGAGCTGGAGCATCCTCCCAACCTGTGTACTGCCTTGCAAGAGAAACCTGCCCTGCAGCAGGTGCCTGCAGAGCAGAGCCTGTCGCAGCCAGGATGTGCAGCTTGGGCTCTCCAAAGGGGGTCGAGGACCACCAGGACCTGGAGGTCTGGGCAGCAGTAAATAAATGAACAGGTAAAGTCAATGTAAATGGAAAGAGATGTTGATCCCCTGTGGCATCCCACACCACTTCTATCACATCTGGGTCTCCTGAACATCCTCCTGCTTGATTCTTACGGACTCAGGAGGCGATTCACCTCCGTGTGCTCTGGCTGTGGAAGCCTGGCTCTGAAAAACAAGGGGAGCAGCCAGGAACCAGAGGGCTGGTGACGCCTGGGTGCCTCTCCCTGCACCCCATCATCCCCAGACAAGCCTGATAAAAATGCAACTTTGCACCCTGCGTATGGGAACGGAGCCCACAGATCCGATCCTCATCTGGTGCAATGGGACACAGCACCGCTGGCATCCAGAGAGCATCAGTGCTCTGCACCAGCTGCGGAAAAGATCCTCGCTATAAATCATTTGTACAGCACCTATAAATCTCATCAGTCAAAGGAAGCAATACTCAAATGATTTATTTTTACAGCTGGCTGAAAAATTTTCCTCGAAGCATCTCTTTTAGGAGAAAATGGCTTTTTAACAACATGGACGTCTGGCAAAGTTTCTCATTTTGAAAAGTTTCTTATCCAGAAAAGAGACATTTCTGAAGATTTCTGGAATTTTGAAAGATTAAAAGAAAATTGAATATTTTGTCTCTTCCCCACAAGAAAAGAGATAAATGCATTTCAACCCCATTTCGTTTTTCATTATTAGTTATGTTCAGGCTTCTGCCACATCAGGGACACATTACAGGGCATCCACAGCATTAAACGATACAGAAAAACCTCTGACTCACAGAGGGTACAGTCAGGTTTGAAATATAATGGGTGAATTGTGAGAAAAGAAAACAGGTAGAAGCAGCTGCAGACTTGGAGAGGGCGACAGGCTGGCACCCAACCACGTGTTTTGTCCCTCTATCCACCTCAAACCCCTTGTGCCCTTGACTGAGTCATTAAGCCACCCTTTCCCCAGCTGCTGGGAGCAGGGGCTGAGGCTCCTACATCTGCTGCAGCCTCATTCTTGCTCCTGTAGCTTCTGCCACTGTTTCCTTGTCCACGTCTCAGCCCCCATTTTCAGTCAAAGTCTTTCAGGGCTGCTGCAATAAACGATAACAGTAACTCTATAATGAGATTCCTGCTTTCCCCCACCTTCATTTTATTTTTCAGGCTTGATTACTGAACTCGTATTTCCTCCAGATGATTTACACTATCTTGGCTGCAAACAAATGGGCAGTTTGTTATCTGCAATTGGCCTCTGCAAGAGGACTGTGGCTGTTCCTGTACTGGTGGGTTTGAGCTTTGTTTTTGTTTTTTTTTTTTACCTCTGAACGGTATTTCTAAGCCCTTTCCTGGGCGAGGAGAGATAGTGCGTTTGTTATTGATAGAATTTCCATTTAAATTGAGGATGTTGCTCAGTGCAACACGTGTACCAGTTAAGCGAGACTCTTTCCTCCAGCAAAAGGCAGCAAATTATACGAAGAAGAAAAAAAAATGTTGGGAAGGGGAGGGAGGAAAGGGAGAAATCACAAAACTTAATATGAAATCCAGCCGGATATATGCCTGCAATAAAACATCTAGATCTTAATAAGGCTGAGGGTAAAGCTCGGATTACACGCCCAGCTTTACATGCTATCTGCTATCTGCTGTTCAGCAGCTGCTGCTCCTGAAAGCTCCTTTCTCTGCTTGCCAATCCGATTAGCTCTCTAGAAAATTAGAAACAAAACAAAACAACGTGAAATCTTTTGCTTTTTAAAAAATAAATAGAAGCGCAGCCACGAGAAGGGGGTTGGATCAGTCCCAGGAAAGCCTTGTCAAGTGGGTAATGACTCCACGGGACAGGCGTTTCAGGTGGATTTCCTTTTAGTCACAAATTGTTATTTGTACTGGAAATTAAAGGGAGGGATCCACTGAGTGATAGGAAAATGCATCCTGACGGGGTCTGCGAGTCCTTTCCAGCCCTTCCTCTGGGCAGCAGAAAGAAGGTTCCAGAGCAGCAAGAGGAGGCTGAGTCTCCTCTCCTCCACGGCCACACACCACCAGCCCTGGAGCACTGCCCGGGCTGGGCAGCCTCTCGTGAGCAGACGAAGGGGGTCCTGACCCCCCCTGCACACTCGGCTGCTCCTGTCTCCATTGGCTGGCAGCCCTGGATAACGGGCAGTGGTTATCCAGAGCACAGAAGGTGTAAGGGGCAGCTCAGCTGGCCATGGGTGGTTTCCAGCCAGGAGGACCCAGTGGTCCCTGATGGGATGGCTCATCTCCCCCCCAACACTCAGCTGCTTTCTATTTCTAATCAGGAAAAAAAAACCCCATAAATCATGTTCTGCAGTGAACCAGCCCTACCCATGGCATCTTATCAGCTCTGGGCACCTGGGGCAGCATCCAGGGGCCATGTGTGTGCCAGCCCGAGTCCCATCATCCTTCCAAGCAGAGAATATCCACGTGAACCACCTTAATCCCTGCAAAAAGTGGAAACCAGCCTGCATCTGCTCCGAGAAACGCACTCGGGCATGGAGTCAGCTGGTGAGGTTGTCCCCGCTCCAGGTGCTGGGGATGAAGGAGGGACAGCAGGACCGTAAGCTGCTTTCTAGGACTAACGTGGTGAGCCGTGTTCCTGTGCCGGGCTGGTTTGTTCCTCCCAGGCAGCACAGGATCCACATGATAGACTCTATTTTTTTTTTTTTTTGCCATTTGCAGGGTCACCCCGAAGTGTAAATCACAGGTGTGAAGTAATCTGCTCCATATTGTGCGTTGGCGGTTGCTACGGGGGAAGAAATGATTAATTCGTCACCCATTCCAAGATCTGAAGAAAGAAAAAAAGACGGAAAGGGAAAGAGAGAAGGAAAAGAAAGAAGACAAGGAACAAAACCTCAGAATAATTCTGCCCGAGCTGCACAGGAGCATTATTTATGGTCCAAAACTTCCACAACCGTCTGAACGTAAAGCAGAGTCACAGTATCCATAACATTGTGCCCTGATCAGAGGGAAAAGACATCTGAGAAGGAAGAGGAGGGAAATAATGGCATGTTTTCAGCTAGCTGGGGAGATTGCAAAGGGATTTTAATTCCAAAGAAGCTGAACAAATTGCAGATGAGACTCTATGAGAATAAATATTGTCTGGTCACAGATCAGCACAACTTGATTTTCTCCCCTTTAAGTGCAACGATATCAATCTTTAGAGGGGAGGGAGTGAAAAAATCAAGGTGGCAGATGAATTATTCCTCATACCTTTCTCCTTACGCAGGAGAAAAAAACAAACCATGTGCTCTGCAGTGTTGTGACCAGGAGAGGAGCTGGGGAGCTGCCCCACAGCAGCTGCAGCCTTGTCCCAGCGCTGGCTGGAACGGGTGATGCTGCAGGAGCTGGTGTGTGTAGGTTCCCCGTTGCTTTATCTACAATATTTAACAAAAATATTTTGGGCCTGGAGCACCACTGACCTTATTAACAGTGTTTAATAGCAAATAACTGGCTTTCAACCAAGGGTCTCGAAGCCTTTTGGAAACATTTGTTTAATTAGATTATACAACACTCAGCAATGGAAACGTCTGTGTTTTGCCAGACATTGAGAGGAGGAAATTAGAGGAAGAAGACAGGGAGCAAAGTATGGAGAAGTGTTCTACATCCCCCTCAGACCTACTAAAAATACAGGCGGAGTACTTGGTGTTTTCCAGGCCCTGGGAAAACACTAATTAATCCCTGAGGAGTTTGCATGAAACATCAGAGAGGATTTCTAGTCTCTTTTTGGACCTATTTCAGGATCTGTATTTGGGCCCCACTTTTCTCTTCGAGGCAGACTGGTGTCCACCTGCAGCAATTTAAGGCTGGGGGGCAGGAGGCAGCGATATGCCAGGAGCTGGAGCTGCTGAGGCTCACGGATGCCGTACGTTACCCGCGGGGGTTGCTCCAGGGCTCCTTTGCAGGCTGGTGACGGGGAACAACAGAGGCATTTCAGGGTGAGGTGACCCCCACACCGAGGGGGGCTGCCTGGTGAAATCCCTCCCAGTGTACGGAGCTGAGCAGGTGATCCTGCCTGGAATAAACACAATGGCAGAACTGCTGATAGGAAAGCAATTAAACTTTGAGAATAAAACCCGTAAGGACAAGAGACAAGAGAGGCTGTTTGGGACTGAACAGCTTTTCCAAGGACATGTTCCAGTATTGATCTTTTCTTCCCTGAGTCCTGAGGCTATGGGCTAAAATTGTGCATTTTCTTTGCTCCTGGGACATCGGTGGCTGTTGGCTCCGCAGGCTCCCAGGCGCCGGAGCTGGGGATGCAGGAAGAGGGGACGGGACCCACTGCATCAGTCCATGCTCAAAGACAGCGATTCCTACAAAAAAATATTTATATTCTTCAGCACTAATAGATGGATTAGCAGCTGTGTGGTGCAGCAAAAGCACTCGCAGTCCAGCCTCAGTGGGTACTGGCCGTGCTGGGCAGACAGGCTTTGGCAGAAGCAGCAGCTGAAATGCAAAACAGGAAACAAAGCTGGGGGGGGAAAAAGAAGGTATTTATATACAATAAATATTTAATACTGCTTAGCGTTTCCTCCTGAAGAAACTTATAGGAGGGATTAATTTTTACACGTTCAGCCTGCTCCGCTAATGCCCTTCAGCAAGGTTAATCTTTGCCCGATGCAAGTTTGCAAATTAAATCCACGGTGGTGTACAAACTTCCTGTGTAGTTTGATTCAATTTCTTTCATTCGCCACCAAAATGATATATGCGTTTTGAATTCAAAACCACTCCCTCTTTGAGCCGATAATTCATGAAGAAATGCTCCCCTCCTTCCTTCTCCCCCCCTCTCTCTGTTGTGTATCTTAATTAACATTTCAAATCTGGCAGCTTTTTGATTTCCTTTTCAACAGGGTCTCTGATCAGCCTCCTTGAAAGGAAAACCTCAAAAAGGGACAAGTTTTTTTTTTCTGGTGGCTGCTCCTGATTTCTTCTAAAACTCAGCGTCGTGCCGGCAGCAGCGAGGAGCAGCTCCAGGCTGGGGTCTGATGGCAGCAGAGATGCTTCAGCTCTCCAGGAGATGGGGGCTGAAGAGAGGTACCTTTTCAACCCAGGCTTCCAAACCCCAGCAGATGTTTGGATGTGAGTTATCACTGCGGTCCCAAAGAGACCAAAGTCTTCACCACACTTGTCACACTTGGGTAGGAGAACGGCCACCGTGGAGGGACCCCACTAGCAGGTCATGGTCCCTGCTCAGCCACCCAAAGCTTTTTGACTTAAAAAGGCACAATCTGTGTGTCTTCTCCCTCTGGGTCCCCAGGCAATGGCACAGCCGCAGCAGTCCCCATCACCCTTTTGCAGGACTTAGTCACACTGGGCGATGCCTCCAAGGTCAGGGTGGCCATCAGCACCAACACGATGCTCACCCAACATGGTTACTCTCTTGAGCACCCCAGGGTGCTCAAGGAAGGGTCTCCCAGGTGCAGCCCATGGCTCTGCCCTGTTTGAGCCAAGGAGATGGAGAAAAAGGAAAATTCGCCGAGCTAAAGAGCAGCTGAAAAAAAGCCAAGCACAGCGCAAAAATTTTTCTGCAAAGAAGAACATCTCGTTGTCAAATTAACGTATTAATAATTAGGCAGAATGAGAACATCAAGTCCCAACGCAGGGCCCGACGATGGCACGTTTGCTCTCTGCGTTCAGCTGTGTCGAGCAGCGATTCCAGGGGCGCCTCCGAGCGCGACAGCCCGCGCCTTACAAGATGTAATTTTAGTGCTTCAGAGCTCTCTTAGTTATGCATCACTCAAAAAACAAGCGTGTTGGCTTCTCTCTGAAGGAAAAAAAACAGCTGCTTCTTTAGGGTTTTCATGTGTTTGATTTCTTTGGGGTGTTTATTTTTGCCCTGAGCTATTTGAGAAAACCCATTAAATACAAGCATAAATTGCTAAGTTTTGTTTGCTGTGAAGGTAGAAACACGCAGGGCCTGTCTGAACTATTGAGTTTGGGCCTCTGGAGAAAATCACTTTGCTGCCATGACGCTCCAGGATGGAAAAAAACCCTGCAGCCAGAGAAGTTACAAGGAATAAATGAAATGGCAATAGGTGCCATAAATAAAACTACAGCACCTTAACGCTCCCCCTTGTTTTGGGGATCGAAAGCAAAACCAGCTTTCAGTGCTGTGACTTGGGGAAAACCAAAAAGCCCCAAATCCAGCAGGTTGATTTTGTGCCCAAAGAAGATGCTGGTGCTGAAGCTCTCCTTGATGCACGGGGACAACCATATCCCCCAGCTGGAAGCATTGAGGGAGGGATGAGTTAAGAGTATATTATTTCCGAGGCTGTAATGACCCAAAGGATTGCTCCACGGTGCTTTTGCAGGATAATCCTGGTGGACCAGAGCTCAGTGCTGGTGATTTTGCATTGACAATCTGCAGTTGGTTGCTGGCTGTGGCAGAGCATCCTGCTCCCCTGGAGCAGAGACAGAGCCAGCCCAGCACTACAGACCCATCACGCATCCCAGTACTCGGCTGTAAGCACCGAATGCCAGGGCTGGCATTCAAGCTTTGAGTTTTCCTGTCATTGCTCAAGTCACAAAGCTTCATTTTTTGTACTCTCTAGTGTCACTGGTTGAAATCAGAGCTTGGATTAAGTGAGATGCATTAAAGCACTGCGGTTCTGTGCCATTGCGTGACGGCAGGAGAGCAGCGCTGGTTAAACGGGGACTGACAGGTGTTGAGAACACCAGCCCACGTTGGCTTCAAAGGTTGCTCTTGCCTGAAAGTAAGAAAAATACATGGAAAGAAAACAGAAAAGGAGGAAAAAACAGAAGTGACACAGTGATTTATGGGTAATTATGATAAACCGTTGCTTCCCACCTGCTGTTCCCGTGCTCTGCAGCATGGCAGAGCAGAGGGGAAAACAGAGCAAGAAGGGGGAGCAGAGGAGGTGGCTGCGTGGGACGAGCTCGGATTCAGCCCTCGGCAGCACCAGGCAGCTGCAGGGCCAGGTACTGCCCCACTGCCCACCGCAGCGCAGGGCAGAGCCTATGCTCTTCTAGCTAAAAGAAAAACTAACTCTGTCCCAGTCAAAACCAGGACAGTGAAACACAAATTTTCCTCTAGGAAAGAGAGATCAGGTCACACAGTGCTGGCAGGAGCCAAAGTTATTGAGTATCACACGGACCGAGCATGGCTGACAGCCCTTGAGCCAATAATTCCTGCTATGCTGCAAGTGGAGACAGTGCTGGGCATTTCCAGCCGTGTGTGGGTGAAGGTCCTGGGCATCGCTGAGCCTTCACCCAGACCCTGGAGGAGGATGGGATGCGATGCTCTTGGCAGAGGGACACCAGGTTTGCAGCGTCGAGTGACACAAGAATCAGCGACTCACCGCTGCAGCAGCAGCAGCAGTCTGTCCTGCTCAGGTCACCCCTGGTTAAAAAAAGTTAAAAAAACAAATCTGGAGATGGTCTGTCTGGTGGGGAGCCTGGCTGATGGGAAAGCTGCGAATTTGCTGCATCACGGTTCCTGTGCGAGGTGTTAAGAGAGGGGGTACCCGCTTGACTTGCGCTGAATTCGCTTCGGCTGGAGACTCTGCAGCTTACTTTACAGGTGGTGGTGAACTGCCAGGAGGCACCTCCAGCTCACTCCCTCTTTCCCATAGAAAGCCACGGAGAGGGCTGTTTTTCCCCAGAGCTGTGGGTCAGATCAGTTCTAGTCTTTTGATTGAGACATTAATAAAAAAATCAAGTCAAACCAGGCCCAGCTGGACAAAAAGCAGCTGAACAATGACAATGGCCCTGGCTTGCCTTGCACGCTGCAAAAGCCTCGTTCTACCCAACGCTTGACATATTCTCTCCATGCTAAGGCACATTCCTCTCCTCTCCTCATTACAGCCTCCCACTTTGTCTTGCTGTCTCTCTCCAGGAGAGCTTTAGTCTCACTAAGCCAAATACTTTGTATAAAACACCCATTCATAGTTTTTCTCCTAGGTTGTTTGCCCAAACTCACCTAGACCACAGGGAAGAAACGCCCAGGATCTGGTCTCTAAATTTAACCACAGCCAACACCTCTTTTTTAGCCGTTCTTATTTTTACCAGTCTCACATAAACGTGATGTTTAAGGAGCCGGGAGGAGCATCGCTTCGAGAGATAACAACAGAGCAGGGTGCACCCAACCAAAGCTGTCGTGTCTTGCAGAGAGCAAACGGTGTGTGAGGATGGTGTGTCCCGCACAGCACAGGTTGGGCTGGCAGCGGGACATGGCAGAGCTGTGCCACCCCCAGCCCCTTCTCCACCGCCTTCCTGAAGGAGTGGGAATGTGCCCATCACCAGTGGCACAGCCCCAGGGTCCAAGCATGACTAGAGGGCACTGGGTTTTGGAAGAGCGGTGCCAGGTAGGTGCTGCTGCGCAGATGGCACGGCTGGTGGACGGGATCCAGTGGATGGTGGAGCTGGCAGATGGGATCTGGCAGACGGGATCCCACAGCTGCGTCCTGGCCAGCCCCGGCACACCGGCTGCCACCGCAGAGCCCCGGCCTGGAGGCACCTGCACCAGTGCTTTGTCTCGTGCGAGCGATGGGCACACGAGGCTGAGTCCCTTGTGGCCTCCTGGCCCAAAAGTAACCTCTCAGTGGAGTCTCAGGTGGCTAATACGTGGCTGAGCTCATGACAAAGGCTCTTTCCTCTGCCCCACTGCCTACGTCACATAGGAACGTGCTGGTCTGGGGACAGCCGCTGCTCCACCAGCTGAAGGGAGCCCAGGGGCTCTGAGGACCAAGACAGGAGCCAACAGCCACCCAACCAAGATGAGGACTTGCAGCCCTTCCTCCTGGGACAGGGTGGAAAAAATAAACCAAAGGAGGAATAATTCCCATTTTACCAGGAGAAAGCAACTCACACAGCAATTCTTGTTTTACCTCAGGAAACAGCCTGGAAGCAGATGTACACATCCTCGCAGCTGGGTCAGCTCTGGTGATTGGATGAGAAAAACTCTCCAAGGCTTCACTTTCTTCCTTAATACCCAGAAGTTCATGATTCCCAGCCCAGTTAAGGCCCTGACTGTTAGAGAAATCACAGGCAGAGCAAAGCAGACACCAGGAGCCCCTACAGCCCCTGCCTGGGCTGGCTCAGCTGCTTTTAAAGGTTGTTGGAAACACAACTGGGCTCAGCTGTGCTTGGTTGACTCTCACTGCCCGAGCGGTACCGGGGGTGGGTGCTGCTCTGCTCCCCCCGGGGCTGGTGTGGGTGCTGAGCTTGGTCCTCTTGCTGCATCCCGAGATTTGAGGTGCCCTGTCCTGGGGCAGGACAGGCAGCCACTGTGCTGGGGCCATGCCAGGCAAAGCCCCCGGGGTGTGCAGGAGTTTGGGTTGAGCAGTCCCGTCCTCGGAGCACAACTGAGCTGTCTTGGTGCTCACGCTCCGTTTGGATCATCTGCTGCTTTCTGTTGTGCATCTTCCAAAAATTACCCTCCGAGTGACTGTGCTGTAGCTCTGGCCCCAAATCACGGACTTTGTTATAGGAAAAGAAGTGAAAAATATGCCATGGCTTCTGTGTTTGGGAGCTCCAGAAATAAATCAAATCCTTGCTCAGATCTCTGCTTTTTCCTAATAGCAGATCAAAGCTCCTCTGGGCACGGAGACCCTGAGGCGTTTGCTAGAAGTGTTTGCTGCAACCAGCAACGATCCAGTGCAAATCACAACTGGCAAGTCAGCGTGAACAAGGTTAGTGCCACCTTGAAGCATCATCAGGATCTGAGTTAAATCTTTCCAGCCAGCTCTAAGTAATTCAAGCTATTTTCCCCCCTAGTTTCTTCGCCCAGCTGTGGTACCTTTGCATTTCTGGGGTCCATTTGGATGAAGATTTGGACATAATACCCCAAGATTTCCCAAAACTGCTCCTACAATTATATACTTAGACTAAAGAACTTTGTCTCCTTATCTAAACATTTGAGATCTACCACTAATTGCAGCCAAAGAACGAAGGGGAGAGGCTGATGGGACCCACGACTTGGCGTGGTCATTGCCAAGCTTTGTGCACAGAGGTGGGTTTGTGCACGTGTGCGTGTGTTTGTACTGTACGTACCTTCTGCGTTGCAAATAAGGACATGTTTTCAAGGTGAAGGCATCTTCTTGAACCTGCAAACCAGCAGCACCAACCAAACCATCTTTGCAAGAAGACCCCGAGAACCAGAGTGATGCAAATCTAGCAGCAGCAGCTGGTGTTGGCATCTTACAGCGGTTTCCAGAGGAGCCGTCATCTTCTTGCACGTCCCTGGAGTGAAACCCGCAGGAGAGGTAAGAAGAGGATGAGCAAAGTGTCCTCTGTGTCCCTTCCCCCAGCACCTCCATGCGGCAGTGCCCTGGGGCTGAGACATGAGTTTGGGGGTTGAGGAGCTCACCAAGAAGCTGGAGAAATGGTTTGTTTCCAGAATTCATCTCAAGAAGATCAGCGAGAGCAAAGGCTCCTCAGGTGCCGTTGCCGCTGGGGTGGAGAAGGTGGCCAACCTCATCTTCTCATCCAGAGCCCGCAGCCATTGAAATCCCCAGGTTGGGTTTTTGCACTGTTGGGTTGATTGGAGTTTCTCACTGAGAAAAAAAAGATTCCAGGCCTGGAAGTTCTCTCTCTGATGGGTTTGGATTATTGTTTTACAGTATATGTTACCTTCAAGTGCTTTCGCCGCTCCTCTGATGAACTCTTCAGGCTCCACCAAGCAGAGGGGTCGTGGGGAAATCACGCTGCAACCAACTTCAAGAAGACATTCACATCACGTTGGTTTAGGTGGAAACAGTAAACTTGATTTATTGAAAAAAAAATCTATTACATTTATTCCTTTATTACACAGGTTTAAAATATTTAAAAATAGCTCTTATGGGCATTACACTTAAATTTTATGACATGTTTATTGGACTTTGAAGAAATGTACAATATGTCATTCGACACTATATTTTAAAAAGGGCCTTATGTACTAAAATTTTTTTCCATAGGTTTTATTTTTCTTATCAACATTTGTTCAAGTCATATATATTAAGGGAGGAGGGAAATAAAATTACACAAAAAGAATGTCTGCAAATACAAGTAGTAATTTTATTGCAATATACCGTAGCTAAGTGGTCTGGGGAAATCGGAACAGTTTGGAGCTCAGTACAATTACAACACTGTGGAATTCGACAGAGGAAATTATTTTTTTTTTTCTTAAAGCAAAGAAATAAAAGGAAAAATAAAAGAAAGAAGCTCCCTTGATGAAAATTTATAACAGAATCACATGACCTAGACAGACGCACACGTGTGTACATACAATATATGGCTTATCTGTTGCGGAGAGGAACGTGCAACCTTTTCTGACCTTCCCACTGTTCCTGCACAAGGCTCTTGCCAAGGTGACCAAGAGGCTGTATTCTCCTATAGATTATTATATACTCCTTTTCACTGCTTTGCTGCCGGAGTCTGCAGTTTTTTAGGGTAGCACCTTTTTTTTTTTTTTTTTCCCCTCCCAAAGTGGAAAAAAAAAATATGAGAGAACACAACTGAAGAAGGGAGACGGATGGACATGGTTCTCCCAGACCGAAAAGCACCGCGCGGCATCGCCGCTCCCTCCAGCATCGTTTCGCCTCCCTTCCTCGGATGCGGCTGCTCTCTGCTTGGGAAGGAGGGGGGAAAAGACATCATATATAGGCTTTTCTTCACAGTAAATGTGATGTCTTTTCCGTTATGGTGAAAGACCCTCCTTGGCTCAAGCGTTGCTGTAATACTCCAGGCCATATAATAATAAAAAAAAACCCCCAACCCTGCAACATCTATTTTTCCAGCCAAGAGATCCAACCAAAGAAAACGGCCAGGGAGAAAACGAAGGAACACATGGAAAAAGAAGATGGTGTCAGCAGGTTGCGAGCCGAAAACGCTGCGTGGAAAAAAAAAATAAAAAGCCATCCTGGCAGAGCCACCGTGGGAAGACCAGGAAAATTGCAGATCCCCGGGAGCGCTCGGCGGGCGGGCACCCTGCAGCACCAGCATCGCATCGGGACATCCAACAAGTACATAAATTAGCACCACAAACATCCAGCGACCGAGTACAATCTGGTATGGTTACCACCGTATAAAACACATGAACATTCTTGGGAAGAAAAAAAAAAAAACCAAAAGAAATTAAAATAAAAAAAAGAAAACAAGATATAAGCACATTGAATACTTTTTCTACACGGGCCATATAGGCTACGGCAATAGCATTAAGGACAGGAGCAGGTCTTCTAGTGATGGATAAGAAGGTGGATGGAGCATGCACTTATAATCAAAGACAGGAGCAAAAAGCCTGCAGTGGGTGTTGAAAGGGGCTGAAAAGCAAAGGCTGCTGGGAGATTGGCCAGTGGCAGGGTATCACCAGTGTTGTATTAAAGTTATTCAAATAGATAGCACCAACAAAGAGACTTGTAAAAATAAAAAGCACCTTTTTTTTTTTTTTTTTTTTAACACTTTATCTTCAGAGAGGACAAATGGATTTCCCCTGCCACTGCAATCTGCCCCTGGGAATGGATTTTTTTTTTTTTTAATTATTATTTGAAAAGAACACCGAAAGTAAAAAAGAAGAATTAATTTAAAACGTTTATGTTAAGGTAAGCGAGTGTATAAAAAGGCAGAGACTCAAAGCAGATCCTGCTTTTAGATCCGGGTTTTGTAGAAATCTTGTGAAAAACTGGCTTTAATTTCCTTATTCCAAAGCGAATCGTTCCAAAAGGCACCTGAGGCTCGGGGGGCTGGTTTGCCACTCATGGGACCCTCATCCTGCAAAGACTCGTGCCTGGGTGTAGCTCCAAGCCCTTCTGGATCCAGGCTTGGGGCTGGGAAGAGGTGGGAGCGGTGGGGACGTGAGCCGGCCGTCTTCGTTCCCAGGTGGATGCTTGGCTGGGGCAGTGGTGGGAGGGTGGGGGGTTTAGTACAGACGGGGTCACATGCATGTTTTGAAGCCAGAAACATCGCAACATTTCAAATAATATACAATACAAATATTTACTTACAAACATACAAAAATATAAGCACCTTTAATACATGGGAAAGAGATGCCCAGTGTGACTTTTAGCTCTGAAATTCATGGGATTGAATTTTGTAAAACGCAGAATTACGCGATTCAATGGAGATCTTGAAAATTCTGGAAATGGCCGTGACGTCTACGTGGAAGTCAACAAAACGCCTCCGATGAGCTTCGGCAGGGTTTAGATTTGAGCCAGGACTTCACCGTCGAGCTGAACGCAGGAGTTTCAAGTTTTTTCCATTTTTCCTTAGAAACGAACACACGCGCACGAATGTATAGAACAAGCGCTCGGTATCGCTTTGTGGGAAGAAGAAGAAGTCTTCGATGGTGGTGGGGTCTGCTCGGTGGCAATGGAGCAGCAGCAGCAGGAGCAGTGGTGTGGGGACAGGTCTCCAGGCCACGCGTGCGGCGGTCGGTCATGCGATTCTGCGTCTGTCGTGGGAACGGTCCCCGCGGTCGGCGGGTGGGTACGCGCGGGCGCGGCGGCGCAGAGGAACTCGGGCAAAACGAGGAACAAAACAAAACGGAAAAAAATAACCCATCGCTGTCCAGTTTCAGAACGTGCATGTGACAAGGAATTCTTTTTTTCTTTTTTTTTCCTCTTTTTAATTAATTAAATGGCGCAATGAGGTTACGAGGTTGCTCATTTGGAGACTAGTTTTCAGGTGGCTCTTAGCCCATGAAGCAAGCCGGTCCCACCTCGAATCCAAATTTCTGTGACGCTTCTCCGAAGTCATTGAACATGATGTCGACTATAGGTACTTGCTCTACTTTGGGCGTGTTGATTTCCAGGATAGTCTTCTGATAGCCCTTCTTTGCCTGATGGGGAGAAGAGGGAGAGAGAAGAGCTCTAATGATGCCTCCAACCCAACACAAGCAAGTTATCACAAATGAGCATTCACCAGTCAGCTGGGAATACGGTGATCATCTTGGCCAGGCATTTTCTGAGCTGAATTAGAGGCACCCAACACCCAAACACCCTACATTTGCCCTGCAGATTTAGCAGACACGCTTCTCAAGTGGGATGGTGACCACTGAGCAAACCCCTGGGAGATGACTGTTGTGAGCCCAGGCTTTGGAGCAGAAGACGCTGCTGCCCTGCAGATCAAAAGACACTAAAGTGCTGTCAGCACATCTCAGAGCTGGAACAGGAGCCTGGTGAAATAGTTGTGGCTGTGGTATAGTCGTTTCACCTCCCTGAGGACACACATGGGTTGTTGAGCAAATGCGAGCGATTTAATTTGAATATATTAGTTTGACTATTATCCGAGCGCTACCGGAAAGATCACATTTAAAGTTTGATAGAATTCACAAGGTGATGTTGTCTTTTTATCATGCCTGGTAGCCATACAGTTATTTCTGAAATATAAATAATTATTAGAGGAGCAGAAGTGCACCCGAGGGCATACAAAGCTGCACAAACAAGTGAATTTATGGAGCAGCTTTTGGCTCTACCTCACCCTCTGATTTGTGTGTCTCGGTAGAACGGGCTATATCACAGCTGCTGAGAAAAGGCTGTAAGATCAGCCAAACCACATTCAAACAACGGCCCCAACATGAGCCCTGTGGATCCCCCAGCACCAGCCACAGCAGCCTCGGTCACGGCCGGAGCACGGGTCCTACCAGAACCTCTGTGGCACCACTGTGCCAGGTAGCTCAATCTCATTTTTCACATGGTAAAGCTCAATCTTAAATACCCTGCCTGTGGTTCAGGAAGGATGACCTACCATGGTACTGGAGCCAGTATGGGAATGCAGGAGATGCAGAGCCTCCTTCTGCAAGGCTGCATGAACCTCCCTTGGCATATTTTTACCTCCTTTTTACAGCCTGCAGGAACATCTCTTGCCGAGAGGAAGGACTGGGGCACATCGATTTGGAAGTGATGCCCAAAGCTCTGAGCCAGGAGACGATGGCTCCGTGCCCCACCATTGCACCGGGGCTCGTTCAGCCTCTCCGTTCTCCTGCACCGTGGGTGCCCATTGCTCTGGCTGCTTTAATTCCTGCCACAGTCATTTAATTGTGACACCGAGACCGGCTGTGCCAACAGCCACCTGTGAGAAGCAACCAAGTGAATCGACTCAAAGGAGCCATGATCCTCTTTCCATGCAATATCCCTCATCAGGGAGAGGACTGCAGGGCACCGGAGCCAAATCACTCAAACCAAGAGGGTTTTCCGTAGGCACAGCGGCCTTAAAACACCCAGCGTGTGATCTCGGAGCATCCCTGGGACTAAAGAAGGGAAAAGGAGGAGAAGGCACTTTTTACCGAGGACACATTGCGTTAGCAGGAGATATGAAGTACTCGAGGATAAACTTCCCCAGGTGGCTCCTGAGCGTTTCCAGGAGCGGGATGGATGCCCTTTCCCTCTCTGCAGGAGTGTTACAAGAAGAAGTGATTCTAATCTGATTCTCCTCATTGCTCCTACAGTAAAAAAACGTGTGTGTGCCAGAACAGACCCGCTTTCATCTCAAATTACGTGGCGGGCTTTTTCTGTCAAACATCTCAATCTTTCTGTCCCGTGGGCTTCAAGCACTGCGGTTGCAGAGGGTGAGAACGACGCCCGCTTTTGCAGCAGCAAGCTGGCTCTCAAAATAAACGCGAGCGGCGCCCACTTTGCCAAATTTTCAGTTCCTGAGGGTAGATTTTTCAGGGCTCAGTCCCAAATCAGGCACCCAGCAGAAGGAGGCAGAAGCAAGGGGAGGATGCTGGGTCCCACTGGAAACGCTGCCTGTTGCTCGTGGCCCCAGCGAAGGGGAAGAGCGGCGTGGGCTGCGCGGAGAGGGCAGGGGCGGCAGCAGCAGGGGCTTGCGAGCACAGAGCAAAGCAAAGCTCCGTGCTGGGGCTCCTCTGGCAGCTCAGGGGATGCGGGTGCTGCAGCCAGCCTTGGGGCGATGCACCCCCGTGCCCAGCATGGCCCAGAGCCCTCCCAGGGCTGCACGCAGCAGCTCGCCGCGAAAACAACCCCAATCAATCCGACACCAAACCCTTACTGCTTTGCCTCCAAGATTTCCTGAAAGCAGGTGAAAAAATAAAGGCTTTAAACTGAAAGAGGGGAGATTTTGATTAGATCTAAGGAAGAAATTTTTTACAATGAGGGTGGTGAGGCACTGGAACAGGTTGCCCAGAGAAGTTGTGGCTGCACCATCCCTGGGAGTGTTCCAGGCCAGGTTGGATGAGGCTTTGAGCAACCTGGTGTAGTGGAAGGTGTCCCTGCCCATGGCAGGGGGGTTGGAACTAGATGGTCTTTACGGTCCCTTCCAACCCAAACCATTCTATGATTCTGTGATTATCAAAGCCTGAAAAACTCATAAGCAACTGGGTGTCATGCCTCACCTCTCCCTGTGCAAGTAAAGAGAGTAAGAGTAAAGGCAACGGGGGGCATTTAAAAGCAACCTGTGGTTTTAAGCAGGTCCCCTCCTTTATGCACAGCAAGCAATAAAGGAAATTAATCTGTTTTCTAGAGGTGCTGCAGCTTCCCCTGACCTTGAGAGGAATCGTGCATCTCCAGCATAGGGAAGAGCAAGCTCCATGTCTCCCGTGCTGGAGACAATCCTCAAGGCAACTACATCAGTGGGCACAGGAAATTTGGATGCGATTTGCTCCAAGGCAGAGGGTGCTGGACAAGCAGGGGAGGGGGACAGACACTTCCAGCTCCAACCCCTTTTGCAGGGACGGGGGGAGCCCAGCTTTGCCCACGTACCGCACAGCCGTCCAGGGCGGCTCGGATGTAGGGGTTGTTGTCGTAGGACATCTCCTCGTCGTTGGAGCCCAGGAAGCGGATGGCCTTGTCGTAGCTGTCGGTGGTGGCATCGTGCCAGGCTACAGACTGGTAGCAGTTGTAAGTGATGTTCTGGTGGGCCGAGGCGCTCAGGAGCCGGAGGAAAGTCATCTGCACCACTCCGATGGGGTTCCCATCCGAATCCACGTAGGAGAGCTATGGGAAGGCAGAGAAGCTGGGCAGTGAGGGGTAATGCAACAAGTTTGGGGGCTCTGAGGACCATCGATCTCACTCATCTTTGTCACCCTGGGCACGGGGCTCAGTCTCACCACCCCAGCGAGGTGCCGACACTGCTCCTGCCACAGGGCTGCTCTGCCCCTCCTGCTGCCAAGGGCACGGCTACCAGGGGAAGGTATTATTATTTCTCACGCTGGTTGTGAGCTAAAAAAGTAAGGCTAATGCAGGGCAGGAGGAGAAAGGAAAGGGGATTTCAGCCCTGGTTGCAAAAAAGTGCAGTGCTAAGCAAATTCAGGGATATGTGTCTCAAGTTTAAGCCAATACTGAGCACACTTCTCCAGCTTTTAAAGAGGGGAGAAAGCAGATTTCTGTAAGAGTTTGGGGCTTTAATTTTCTGCCCTTTTTGACATGATTTTCTGACTGCTGTGGGTATCTGCACACATTGGGGTATTTCCCATTCATTTTTCCTGGGCATCACCACACTGGCTTTTAAGCAATCTTCACATTTAACCTGCAGCAATCCCGTTCCTGCTGCTGAGGACTCCGTGGTGCCCTGGTCGGGGAGGCTACGCTCAGCTGAAGGCAAAACGAACTTGCTGCCCTTAGGGCATGTCACGAAACACGGAGCTGAACTGGCACAGGGATTTGCTCCATCCTGCCCATCAGGCTCCTTTGCTCCCTTGCAGGATAACGGCGTCTAGAAATGTATTTCTGCAAAACATGATTTATTGAAACCCCCTCCAGCACCAGGGATTCAGGACTTGCTGGGATTTTCTCTCATACCCCACCAAGGCAGCAAACACGCGGCAGGTCAGCTAGTTCCCATCTATAAACTAATGGTACTTGAGGTGGCACCTCCAGCCATGGCCAAGCCACCAGAGCTGCTGTTCGGTACTGTCAGCTACAGACAGGGGGTCTCTTTAGCAATGACCAGGAGAAAAATACAGGCACGCAAACAACGCAGTGTTCTTCGAGGTACCACGAAACATCAAGTTGTGGTGGAAGCTGCAAATAGTAGAAGAGATTCATAACCAGACAATAAAATCACGGGTAAAAAGATAATAAAAATAAATAGATATACCAACCGGTTGTCAGGATACTGTTGCACTGTCCTCCTGAGAGTTAAATATGACTGACCATGAGAAAGCCACGCATGCCAAGAGAAGAGCTACCAGAAAACCACCAGGACGTGGAAGGAGAGGGACACGAAACGCCGACTGCTTGGAACACACCCAACGGCACACGGCACTACTGGTCTGCAGGACCTACTCCTCTCATTGTTCTTATTTCAAACCAGTGCTTGGTTTGGGAGCCTGACTGCTTGTTGAGGGCTCTCGGTTGCTGTTCTGCCTCTATGGCTGGCATGAAGCCCTGCCCCAGCTTTGCAACTGGAGCCACTGGGAACGGGTTGTGTGCATGAGGCGTGCTCGTGGGAACAAGGTTTTGCAAAAATCAATCCTTTCCTGATTTCTCTTTGACAGTGTTTCCCCGTGGCAGAGGCCATATGGCTGTGGAGGGTAACAGGACAGGATGGGTGGCAGGTCTCATCAGAGCTACTGGGAGTTGTGTGTGACACACAGAAAGAAAGCAGAGTCCAGAAGAAAACATCTGCCACCCTTTTATCCCTCTAAATGCAATTTGGCTGCATCGTGAGAAACAGTAAGAAATCAGCTCCAAGTACTCCACGTCACTGATTAACGGTGGTGCGGAAGCATCAAAACAAGACTGTTTCTTTGCATTTCATATTTCCTATGTCCTTCTTACTTTAGATGTCCCCAGAAGACAGACAAGCATCTCCACAGCTGAGCACCTCATGCAAGCACCAAAATTCATAAGGAGTCCCCCACGTCAGCACCCTGCGCCCTCGGCAGCACGAGGAAACCTTCCCCTCGGCTTCGGAGATCCCCATGGGCTCAACCCCTGAGAGATCATGCTCGAGCTGTGTGGAAAGACACCAAGGACCTTCTCTGGGAGTAACAGGAGCAACGCTGCATCACAGGGGAACCCAACCTCATTCACCCCACCCATCTACACACAGATTTCAACTGATCTTAATCCAGGCAAATGTCTCCCCAGTTTATCAGTCTCATAGTTCCAAATACTGACTGAGGTGAAATGAGAGGTACTTTCAAAAAAAACCCCAAAAAACCCAACAAAAAACCTAACCCCAAACTATACTTTTATGGCTGGTGTGTTTGTGTGGTGTCAGGTCTTCTACGTGCTGGTGGCTTTTTTCCAAACAGAAAACGCAGGACAGGTAAAAAGCAAGAAAATGGCAACACAGAAAGATGGAGCAAAGAACTCCAAGTAGCACTGAAATTCTTATTTAAAAAAAATGGGTCCTAAGCTCTAGATTGGCAATTCAGCCTCTAATGTAGCTGGTAAACAGTCTGGAAAAAAAAAAGCAGAGAAGATGGAGCAATGGAGGTACTCATGATATTAACTGATGAAGTGCTCTGTAATTAAGCTATGAGTAGTTGCCCTCCGAGGAGCTACACGGCTGAAGCCTTGGCTTTGCAGCCGTATTCGATGATGCAGAAAAGCTGCAGAAGCCATCTCCTTCTGGTGGGCAGAATCAGAGGAAAACACGCTTAGTGGCGATGAAATGCGGCTTAGGAAAACAAAGTGGTGATTTTCTTTGTTGTTTGCCTTTTAAGGTGGAAGTTTGGGGCGCTGCAAGAACCCTCTGCCCCGGGGAGAGGGCAACTGTGCACGGCAGCTCAGCACGGTACCGCAGAGCATCTCCTGCCAGGGCCCGGTCGGTTTTATCTGCTGAATATTTCCTTCTTCCCTAATTCTCCTAATTTGACTGAGCTCGTTATCTGCATCCCACTAATCCTACAAGAACTGATACACATGTGGGAGATTTTGGTTGCTTAAGGAGACCTGGCTTACACTGATCACTTGCTGTTCTGACAAGGATGCTCTGACATCCCTGACCAGGACTGGGGCTCGGTGGGAGCGATCTATCTGCAACGTGAATGTCCTGTTACAGGATAAAATACGAGAGCTTTTTCTCTGTTTTAAGTGCTGCTGCCTTGCTTGCTGACAATAATCATTATCTGACCTTAGGACAGTTGTTCTCCCTTGAAAAAATCCCTGCTTGTGTCAAAATCCTGTCCACCTGGCTTGGCAAACGCACGTGGCTTGAAATCTTCCCTGAAACCAATGACTTCACGTTTCCCAAGCTCCAGGAGGACCATGGGAGCCCCTGATGTGGCTCATCTCCAGCATGGGAGACAAAATCCATCCTTTGGGGAAAACCTGCCCCAAACCAGGGATGTGCAGACTCACCACTCACGCTGGGTACCAGCGAGCATGGGCTGTGATGGCACCGTGCCCAGCTCCAGGCCGAAGCATCATGTTAGGGGGGTGTCAGCTCCAGGGATAAGGCTACACTGCTGGGGGACAGCAGCATGGGGACACCAACTGTGCCCTCGCCATAATGGGAACTACTTAGACAGGAACATCCCTCCTTGTGGGATGCACCGCGCTGCACGGACACAGACCTGCGACAGCCCCAGCTCTGCAGGGTCCCCCGGCTCCTCAGCATGTCCCCTTCTAACTCAGGGGCAAAGCTCACCACCTGCTCCAAGGTTTCCAGTCAAGCAGACTGGAAAAAAAAGAGTCCTTGTAAGGTTTTAGATTTTTTTTTCAGTATTCCACCTTAAATGTTTTTACTGCGACTTGCGATGGTTATTAGTCCGGCATGCAGAGTGCAGCAGGGCTGGCCATACCAAAGCAGATGACGCGCTCTGATTCAGACTAGAGGGCCAAGGTGAGCCACTTACCAAAGACCCCCGCTTGTATTGACTATACCATGTGGAAGGCTGTTCTTTGGGCCAACGAGCCATTTTACTCTGTAAAATATGACACGGGTTAAAGACAACAGAAAGCACCAAGATGCATCTTACCAGTTTACCGCGCTTGAATTCACTGAACCAGGAGCCCGGGTTTTCCTTTGGCCAAGAAGTAATTCTAGCCTAGTTTGTGGACGGCAAGGAGGAAAGAGAGAAAGAAAGAAAGAAAGAAAGAAAAAAAAAAAGAAATAAAAAAAAAAGTTACATTCAGTTCCACAAGCAGAGTCTGCATGTCTTATTGAAACTGTCCAACTGCCTTGAAAATGTTTTCTTAATCTTTATACATCAGTAACAAGACCAGTTGGTGGGGCCCTCAGGCGCCACCAGCCTCCCAGCAGAATGGGACAGCGTGGTGCTGCCCTGGGCGCTCAGCACTGCCTCAGAACAAGCCTCCTTTGCTGAGAGCTAATGATCTCTGCCTCCTGGATCCTTTGGATGCAAAACCAGCAGTGCAGTCCATTGGCAGGAGAGAGGAAAGGAAAGATAGAGAGGAGAAAAAAGGGAAATAACAACAGCGAAAGATCATTGATCTTCATGGGAGGGCAGGGGTGGAAAAGCAATGCTGATCACTCTAACGTCAGATCCGGATGCTGCGGGGCTGGGAAAGGCAAAGAGTGATGAAGGAAAAGTGTCTGGCTGCCTCCTGCGTTCGGGCAGCAATAAGGCGCAGCACGGGCAGCGCATCCTCCGCAGTCGGTGCTGGACCATCGCCCGTAACGGGGCTTCAACTACCCGGAGCGACGCAGGGGGTGACCTTGGCAGGAAATGAGCTGCTGGAGCATCCTTTATGGCAGTCCCATCTAAGCAGCTGAATCACTTTGTTTGAGTCAGAGCCCAAGGAAGGAGCGTGGCTGCTGTCTGCTCCCTTACCCTCCCACATGCTCCCTCCATTCTGCCGTAAATCTCCCCAAAAAACAACAGCCGAGCTATATACAGGTGTCTTGGGATTGTCCTTTCCTTTCCAGTACGTGAACCATAAAGCAAGTCAGCGTGTTTCTGCTGGGTTAAGGATGCACTGAAAGGGGATACGACTTAAACTCTGCTGTGGCTTATAATAAAACCACTCAACCAATGCTTAATGCTGGTGTGGTAGCTGTCTTCATTCCTGCACAGGAAAAACTGCAGCCTGAAGCTCGCTCTTATTTACGACAGTATTGCAAAAGCATCGCACAATTTGCATTCGAGCAGCACAGCTGCAGTCAGAAGAGCAGCTCCACTGTGGATGAGATGGGCAGAGCGAGCACGGCCGGAGCCTGAGCAGCCGTGAGATCCCAGGCAGCTCCGCTTTTCCAGCTGTCAATGTTCTGAGGACAGCCACGGCGAGTTAACGCAGAGGAGAAGAAATCCATCTCCTATTTAAACAGCCCTAACAAAAACTCAAGGAAGATTCATGTTATGTGTTATTTGTCCTGTGCTGACACATATTTCTGGTGGATAAAATTCAGCAAGCAAATGGCTTTCACTGGAGCACACAGCTTCATCTGCACTTTAACCCAGCTGGACACAGAGCAAGCTCCCCAGGTTGCTCTGCAAGAGTTTCTGCCTGGCCAGTGCGAGAGCAGCTCTGGGAAACAGAGTCCTGGGTACAGGACAAAAATGATGAGTGTGGCTGAGCTAAGCACCTCATTACACAAATAACTTAATCAACCTTGTGTATTGGTGTCAGGAAGAGCGCTGAGGCTGGTTGCAATCATTTAGCATCGTCTACCCACACGAAACACCAGAAAAAATGACAGGAGAGAAATATTTTATCTGCCCTGCTTGAAGATCCACTAAGGGTAGAGGAATCAGTGGTGCTTGGGCAGCCCGGCTGCAGGAGGGAAGACAAGGAATGGGTTAAATGAAGCTCTCAGGGAGCCGCAGCTCGTGCTCCAACACACATTTCTGCCTTTGGAAAGCAAAGTGAAAAAACGAAGGTTTTCGCGTTTATTATGCCTGGGAAATCATCAAAGACTTGTCCCAATCACGTTTAAATCTGACTCAAAGAAATTCTCTTTGTAAACATATTCCTTATTATCTTAGAAGCCAACGTTGCGTAACAAAGAAACGTTCTGGATCTTTAATCCCTTACTTGCTATTGTTCAATTCTCCTGAAATTGACTGTCTATGAATATTCATATCGGGAAACAATCTCTTATCACCATGATACAGGGGAAAAAGAAAAAAAGTTGTGTGGACTTACTCCTTCAGACTTCTTATCAGGGAAGATGCAAGTCTCTCCACCAGCTGTGAAATTACAGTAAACTTTGAAAGAGTCCCTGGAACATCCCTGGTTAGGATCAACCCAGTATTCACCTGGATGCACGAGAGGGAAGAGAAGGCAAGAAAGAATCAGCACTGTACAGGAAGGACGATGGGCACTCCAGCAACCATCTCTCCAGGGATGTTTCAACTCTGTCACAGGCTACTATTTATACATATTTTTTTGAAAACCAGTTAAATTCTGATTCCATGTAATACTGTGGGACCTTACAGGAAAAGTTATTTTTCATCATATATCCCCATTCTTAAAATAGAACATTTCAGTTGGAAGCGACCTACAACCATCATCTAGTCCAACTCTTCTCTACGTATTCCTTCTTTGTCAGCCACATTCCTCATGGGGCACCAGGGCCAGGGACTCTCCAAATGACTTCTCTTCCTGCACTTGCTGTATTCACTGTGTGGAGCTGGGAGACCCTTCGTGTTTTCCCCCATACCCTCTCTGTCCCGGGACATACCATCTGGGAAATCGGGGTGACAGAGCTGCAGATCCTTGCAGGTCCGTGCTGGGTTATGTTGAGTGCCCAATGGATGCTTCATTTGCTCAATTTCCAGTTTCAAGGAATTCAGTGAGCCAAAAATTTCCTCCATGCCGTCTGCATAGTCCATGTAGTTGTCGGCATTTCCATCGTCCACCAGCTGGCTGGCGTCAATATTTCGCCTGGTCCTCTTGGAAGCCTGGATGGGCAGCGGCTGGATGACTTCTCCAGGAGGACCCTGATTTGTGGGGAAAGAAGATGCAACTTCTCATTGGATTGGTGATGGGGAAGACACAGAAGAGATGGCCAAAGCAGCCACCAATGCTGAGCAGCAGCATCACAAGATACCCACTAGACATGTAAAACACCCATGACGGTACTGATAAAAACCCTGGCCACCAGGCTTGAACATTGGCTCCATCTTCTCTTGTCATCTTCCTGTTACTAACTTCTCCCTTCACATCCCGCTTCCTTCCCCAGCATCTCTAAGAGACCCCAATCCATTGCTGGGGATATGTCGAATCTTTGTCCAGAAATTTTCTACTTCCTAACACTACAACATCCATTAAATCTGAACCTCATTTCACACTTCATCTAATAGGTTCTACTTACAGGAGGCCCTGGGGGCCCAGGAAGACCCGATTCACCCTTTGGACCTGTTGGACCCTGGGTGGAAAAACAAGAGAAAAACATATGAGTCACTGAGGAAAAAGCACTTGTCAATTATATTGCATCCCAAACGTTATTTCTTTTAATAGTCTCTTGTAGCAAAAAACTTTCTTCCTGTCCCTTCAGGCACACAAAAGGAGTCTCCTCACCACTCTCCCCCAGGAAAATGTTTGTTTTGGTTATTTTTGATGCTAAGTAAGAGAAAAAGATCAAACACTTGGTGTTAAACAGTCAAATTTTGCTTAGGCTTCCTACGGAAAAGGAAGGATCTTCCAATGCATGAAAATGTTAACCCTCCAAATCAATTCAACAGTTTTAGAAACCAAACCAAATCTTAAAATTAATAAAACATTGAATTCTGCATGGGAAAAAGACTTTAGGAAGTCGCCCAAGAGGAATTTTTAGCTGCCTGCACAGGAGATGTGTAACATGAAGCTTGCTTCAGCGTCGCATCTCTCACCGAGCTCTTCGCCTTTCAGCTTCCCACCTCCCGCTTCACGGTCTATTTTTAACACCCTCTGCTTTACAGCAGGAGGTTTTCTCCTAAGGACTATGCACTGGATGCCTCCTTATGATCTCTGCTGCACTGATGTTCACTGAAGTACAGTGTGAGCAACAGAGCCCTTTCCTGATGACAATTTCTGGGCTCAGCCAGCCTGAAAAGGCTGCAGTTGCCACCGTCATCCTCGGCTAATTGCCTTAAGGCCACTGATGGGGAGAAGTCGCAGCAGGTTACACACTTAATAAGAGCTCCTCAGCCTCTTCATTTAACAATGTCTATACTCACTGATGATCCTTTAGCACCTTTGGGACCAGGTGGACCCTGTATAGAGAAAAAAAGTACAGAAAGGAGTCAGTACGTTTCCTAGCAGAGGAGTCAGCCTCTCCTTAGAGACACACACAGCAGCGCTGTACAAGGTTGGTGGTTTTTCAGTTAATTCACTTCCTTTCTGTTTCCACTTTTCACATCCACTTGAGTTCAGTGTTGCTTTTATTTGCCAACATATAAAAAGCATTTGTGTCAGATCGATCTGTGTCAGTGCTCCGCACTCCTGCCCGGATGGGGACTGGAAAAGCTGCTGTGTGACTACTGTAACCCAGGGCTGATCCGGGCTCCGTGCTAAGGACACCCAGCAATGCCAAATGCTGGTCACCCAAGGGTGCCAGCTGCAGCCTTTGGGCATCCAGTGGAAAAAAAAAAAATGCAAATAGCAAAAAGTACAAAAAAAAATCACTATGTGATTGTAGATAATCCAAAAAGACATAAACAAGGTGGGCTAATTTCCCTGCCTCCATCACAGTGTCCCCTGGCCCCATCTCTCAGCTCATGTGTCACCCCCCAGTACTGCTGTGACTTGAATTTCAAGAGTTTTTAATGGGCTGAGCCAGGCAAACCCATTGTCCATCAGCATCTTGGTGCAAGGTCAGGGCAGAAGGACGGAGCTGAGTATCTGGGAGAACCAAGGTGACCTCAGAAGGGCTGTGAAGCTCCCGAGTAACTAAAAGATAATTACTTGTCACATACCGGTAATCCTGGTGGCCCTGGAGGTCCAATTGGTCCAGAAGGACCCGTGATACCCTGAAAAACAAAAGTGGAACAACATTGATTTGCATGCAGCGATGCTGGCCTATAACTACTCAACTAATTGCCGCTCACAGATGACCACCCAGTTTTGGATGACTCCATTCAAATCTGGAGCTTCAACTGTTCTTTAAACACGTGCATGATCTAGACAAGGGCATGATCAGGGAATCTCATAACTCATTTAAGTGTACAGTTTTAAATATCAGTCCTCTAAATGCGTATTTAATGTTACTGTCCCTCCAAGTCTATTCAACTCTTTTCATATGACCCTTGAGAATCTGCTTTCTACTAAAATGGATCATTTTGGACCATCTCTACATATCACATGTAGAATAAACTAAATTAACATAGACAATATCCCTCAAAAATTAGCATGAGTCTCCTGCCGAGGTTGACCACCTCTGCTATGCCGTACCTGCTCAAAGTCAGCAAACACCACAGCTCAAAAGCACATTTGATTAAGGTCTTATGGAATATTTACCTGCTCTCCTTTGGGTCCTGCTGAGCCCTGGGGGCCTGGGAGACCTCTGTCACCCTTTTCTCCCTGCTCTCCCGGTGGTCCAATAAGACCAATTAAACCTGGATGACCCTGAGGAGAAATAGCAGATGTTAATTACGATCTCTCACCGGAGATAACCGGATGCCAAAGCTACCCATACAAACCCAAATATCTAAGCAAGGTGGCAGAGTTTGTAGCTATCCCTGACACCTGGAAGTGGCAGAGCAGAGAAGAGCACTAGCTCTTTGCAACAGAAAATGCTACAAGTATAGAAAGAGAACGGCAGCACCGACTCATTTCCTGCACTAACATATATTACCTAAATTTCTACAAGATTGAGAACCATGCCCTAAAGCAAGCCGGGTGCCTCTCCCCATGCCCCCCTCCTAAAGCACCCGTGTTCAGGCAGCCCCGACAAGTAGAGCTGCGAGGGCTGATGTAGGGGAACACGGAGATTCAGATCCGCCGTGTCACCCGGTTGTCATCAGTGCAGGTGATACAGGGATGGGAAACCTGGTCTGGGATCCAGACAGGCAGTGGCACGTGCTCACCCACAGCACAACCCGGTTCATCCCTTGGGGCACACTCACAGCTCTCCATCTCTGCTCTAAAGATACATCCAACGCTTCCAGAGTACGAGAGCGCACACGGGGCCGGTGGCACTCCTCAGCCCTGTCCTGCCAGCTGCAGGACCCTTCTACAATGACATTTTTTTCCCCACATCCAGACACAGGCATCAGGTCATGCAGCAAGATCCTGTGTGCCGTTCTCACCTTCTCTCCTTTAGGACCAGAGTCTCCTTTAAGACCAGGCAAACCTGGTGGGCCCTTTGGGAGACGGGGGTAGGGGGGAACAAAAGAGAGAATGAATTCATGTAAAATGCATTCTTTCATTTCAAAAACTGATGGAATTTGACAGTCTGCACATACCATTGGGCCTGGAGGACCATCTGGACCAGGGGATCCTGGGAGACCTTGTTCACCCTGTAAAACACCACAATTCCCTCAAAACAATCATTCATGACAGCAGTGCTCCCAGCTGGGATTATTCTGATTATTCACCTGTCCTTATCTGGTCCCTTTGCCAGGGAATGTTTGCTCTGGCTTCTCACAGATGGTAAAGGCAAAAAGATTTGTGTTCCTTTTGTGCTCAAATCTCTAGCGGAACAGGAACTTTGGAGCTTATGGAAATGTTACCCCAGAGAGTGGGTGAGCGGACCCAAGACTCAAATAAAACATGCTGGAAGACGATATTCACTCTTATATTAGTTCCTCTAAAGATGTTTTATCTGCTGTCAGGCATTTAAGCATAGACAGAACATTTCACTGGGAGAAAGGCGTCTTCCAAGGCAGATGGGTTACGGTAAAGCATCAGGAACAGCCCTGCCCAGAAGCTTTCTCAGACTTTGCTCAGTTTGAAAATACTCACGACTGGACCAGGAATTCCTCGGAGGCCATCAGGGCCGGGCTTCCCTGGAGCACCTTGAGGACCAATTGGGCCAGTCTTCCCAGGAGGTCCTTCCAAACCAGCTTCACCCTAGATGCAAGAGGCAGCATGATTTAATCTGCATTGGGGCATCAAATGACCTTCTCAAACACGCTGTGGGTGCTTCTAGGATGTCAGAGAGTGAACACAATTCCCTGAAAAGCATGTAAAACTTTCTGTTCATTGATCTTCCTAGAGTTTCCTACCCCTTACATGCCGAGGACAAGTCTCCAAACTCCTTCACCTTTCAGCCTTGCCTATTTCTGCTGATTTCCAACAGGAAGAGCTGTGAGCTCTTCGGAGCAGAAAGCTTTCCTGGGTTCAGTCCTGGGAGATGAGCTAGCAGAGAACATCCTCCACCATCAGCGTTCCTGCTGCTGCCACGACAATTGGATCTATAATTTGCAATCCCACTCTGCATTTCCCCACCACCCATACCAAAATAATCATGGTCCAACAATGCTGTGTTTGCCCTGGGAAAGGATGCAGGGTTGGGCATACTGTATTATTTACAACATATTAAACTGCCAAATACGGCACTTCACCATTTCAAAACAAGAAAAACATACCCATGACCTTACCGAGCTCTAATTATCTCCACAGAGTTTGTTAAAAGATGAAACACAAGCCTAGATTTGAGGCCAACGGCCCCAAATTCAGGCTAATTTGTTGTAACACACAGCAAAATCAAACTGCTGCCTTTCAAACACCAGTATTGTTGCAGGGTGATCCTTTTGGCATACAAAGGACATGGTAGAAGTGCAATCCCATTCAGCTCTTACCTTGGCTCCTTTCTCTCCTTGTCTTCCTTCGGGACCAGCAGGACCAGGAGGGCCCTAGAGAAAACACAAAATAGATGCAAAACACAACTAGATCACACTGATCTGAAACGCTCTCTTGGAATTAGCAAAATGATGCTACGGCCCCAGGGAAGAAGACAAAATGGAGACAAATATCTCTGAAAAACTTTTTAAATTAGCTTCTTGCTAAATGAATCCCTGGGCTCTGCCCACGAGGCAGGAAGAGCAGAAGCACCTCATACTTGTGTTTTCTTTAAGGTGTTAAAATCTGAAAAAAATCCATGGGATTCAGCTGACAACTTCCCATCAATTTCCAATGGCTGTGGATGGTGCATACATTTTTAATTATTATTATTATTTATTTGACACGCTACTGCCTCGCATTTACTGTAGACCTAGCAAGAACATTCGCTTCAAAAAGTCCATACAAATACATTTGGAAAAATACTCCTTAAACAATCAGCTTACCCTTTTTCCTGGGGGTCCGGAGGGGCCCGGCTCTCCGGTGGGACCAGGGGAACCCTAGATGGAGAGGGGAGGAGAACAAGCCATAACTGCACCGCCCCACAGGGGAGGGAGGGGCAAACGTGCAAAACTCGAGTTGAGATGCAGAGTTTACGGCGAGGCGCGGGCGGGCGGCGCAACGCCCGGCTCCTCCGCGGTGGTGCAGGCGGTATCTCCTTTTATCCCTTCCCACCAAGAAACACCATAAGGCACGGCCAAGTTAAAACGAAAGACTTAGATTTTTGTTTTTCCATAAGTTAATTTTTGCTTTCAGCAGCCTGGCTGGATGCTGCGGCCAGGCTGACATGGACAGGAGGGAGGACAGGACCAGACAGGCATCAGGGGACCAGGGCAGCAGAAGCTGGTGGGAATTAGATGCCGTATGTTGTTCTGTGTTAAAAGGTCCTGGATCTGCACACAGAAACCTGATGGGGAACAGATCTCATCCATCCAGTTACTCACAGTCTGCCCAGGTTCGCCATCATCACCTTTGTCACCAGGGGGACCATCCTGACCCTAAAAAGGAAGAAGGAAACAAGCAGGAGTATTTAGGGTACAAACAGCGTTGAGCAGAGTGAGTGCTGGTGTGGTTCAGCTGGTCTTTGCATCACTGGGCACCCCTCCTTCCTGTCTTCCATTGGGAACAGTGGCATCAGCCAACGTCCTGTGTCAAATATCGTGGATAGCAGCATGCGGATAGCTGCTGCCCCAAAGGCTGCAGCATGGGCAGACGAGCAGTCTCATGGTGAGACTTCCTACTCTTTCCCGAGTAAAGGAAGAGTAAATGCCAGAGGAGCTGCTGGCAGCTGAACAGCACACAGTCGTGTTTCACAAGAGTCATATTCCACCAAGAGGAGGAACCTAATGGTCCTTCTGTGAGACACACACTTACAGCTGGACCAGGTTCTCCAGGAGGACCAGGGTCACCGGGAAAACCAACTGGACCCTGCAAAGAGAGAAGAAGGATATCCCCAAGTCAGAGATACTGCGTCTGGAGAATCACAGAGCACTCGTGCCTGCCAGCCCAGTGACAACATGGGGAGCCAACCCTGCGGAGCAAAACCCCAGCCCCCTACCCTCAGACACAACCCCAGATCACAGCCCATCTTCGCACCTTCAGTAATTTCATCCTGTCACAGCCACCAGTTCAGCTCTGCAACACGCAAAGCTCCAGAGCCAACACTGGGAGCTTGATCTACTTCATAAACGCATTGGACAAGTGACAGCGGAATCCTCGCAGCTTTGGGGAACGGGCAGATTGGAAGATTTTGTTTTTGCTTACTACATGATGGGTAACATTTTTCACATGAAGATCCTCTCAAAGCATTTAATGACTGAAACACTTCACCATTCTTCTCCGTACAATGTCTATTGTGCACTTCAAATGATTCTGAGACCAGCGTTCAGACAATAGGCTTCAATCAATAACGTGATATCCCAAAAACCCATCTGTTACAAGAGATGACTAACTCCCTTGCCTCCTCTGCTGTTTCATGCCATCTTTGCTTATCGCATAATAAATTTCTTCAGCCAGCAAGCATCAAAGAAGTCAGCAAGATAAATACTGTACCATTGTCATCTGATATAAATCAATATAGCTCTACTGGCTTTAATAGAGCTACAGCAATTAGCATCAGCAGGGATCTGACCCTAGAGGTACAACTCCCAAATTCACATAAATCTCCTCCATGCTATCTTGGAAGCTTCGCTCTGGTGCAGAGGACCTTGGCAATGCATAAGCTCAAGTGCAAAGCAAACCTACTGCAGGCCCTCTCCATAGAGGTGAGTTTTCTGATAGCCTGCAGAAAGGACTAATAATTCAACTATTGCTGGAAGATATGGTACGACTGGGTCTTCTCCTCATTAGCATGATAAAGGAAGGGGATCAACATCACATATCGTTAGAGAAGCAATTCTCTGGCTGGTAAACTATTTCAAATTTCCAGAAAAAACTCTGGAAAACATCTTTCCATGCAGAAATCTCTGCTGGGCAAGACAAGGAACCACTGCTTGGACAAGAAGAGGCACTTACAGGGCTGCCTTTGGGGCCATCATCGCCTGGTGGACCTTTGGGGCCAGGTGGACCAGCAGCACCCGAGGGACCTGCTTCACCCTTTTCACCTCTTTCACCTTTAGGACCCTGTAAAGGAAAAGGAGTGTTCCTATTATCCAGGAAAACAACTTACCAATCTCTAATCAGCCTTTCATCGATTCTGAGAAAGCAGCTCTATTTGTATCTCAGAACACGAGGACATGATTTAGCAGTCCCTTCCCACAAAGACTAAATGGTGTTCGTGTTGTTCAGTCGTGGGTAGCCCATATTCGGTGACTAAACGTTATCCTACAAATATCCAGTAATGTGGCAATGTGTCGCCCGATACCCAAACCAAGGACATGGCTGGTTCAGTCCCTGCAGCCCCATCCACATCCATGCCCCTCCGACACCCCTTCAACCAGCTCCTCAGGGGACACCACTGAAGAAGAGCTCTTCTCCATCAGAGCAGGAGCCACCCCATAGCGTACTTACCGGAAGGCCAACCTCGCCGGGAAGACCAGGCTCACCAGATTCACCAGGTTCACCCTGCAGAGGGGAAAAGAGGACAAGCACACTCATATTTCTGCAGGGTGCTGAGGTTGCTGCTGATGTAGCAGAGCCCCTGCACGAGCATCATAGCAAACTCCTCTGGGCTTCAATCAGGCTTGTCTGGATGCTTTACCTTCTCTCCTACGGCACCAGGATTTCCTATTCCCCCGGGAGGACCTTGTGGACCATCTGCTCCTGGTGGTCCAGATGGACCTCTGGGTCCAGGTGGGCCTGGCGGGCCCTGAGAGAAAGGCGAGACAAATTTAAGATGTTTCTTGGAGTAACGTCTATGTCAGTAATAAAAAAAGAAGTACGAAAGCATCTTACCATTTGCCCAACATCACCTGTCTCTCCCTTCTCACCAGGTGGTCCAGGCAAGCCCTGTGGAGGTGGAGGAGATGAGTTTTAGCTGAGAACATCTCAGGTGGAGCCCCAGCTCTCATCACCCTAAGCCCTCTCTCGATGCTGCAAATTACCTGCAAGCCCACTGGGCCAGGGGGACCGGGGAAACCTCGGGGCCCTTCATCACCTTTCTGACCAAAGAGGCCTTGCTGTCCTCTGGGACCCGGCTCTCCATCGGCACCCTACAAGGAAAGAGTCTAACACAGCTTAGCAAAGACACGAGGTAGATGCAAAGCCCCATCCCCACCACCTCCTGCAGCCACCAGTGGCGATGTCCTGCTCATGTTGGGCATCAGCAGTGCCAGGCAGAAACTGCCAATCCTTACAGTGCTTCCCAGGAGATTTTATGGTAAGAAAACGGATTTCTGCTAATGGGGGACAATACTCACAGCTGGGCCAGGCTGACCGATGGGACCCTGTGGGCCGGTAGGACCTGGTGGACCCTGTCACGAAACAGAAGTGCCATGTCACCGTTAAGACCACCAAGTAAAACAACTCACCTGGAAAAGGTGATGCCCTTCAACACAGCCCCTACGAAACATGCATTAATTCCCAAAACAGAGAGAGAGGGCAGGGTCAAGTGTCCCCAGACACACCAGCAGCCCTCAGCCCTGGTGCCAACGGCACGGCAGACGTGTCTAAACACGTTTTTGCTCCAGCAAAGCAACATCACTCCACTCAGTTCTCTCCAGATACTTGTGTGCATCTAGACATCCTTAGGTGTAAGTATCTGGAGCAGCACATAAAGGGGCTATAAGTAACTAGAAGAGCTACAGCCAAGCACCCAGCTTCAATGGCAAGGGCTGCTAACGCTGCACGGATATTTCCACAGTACATGGGTGACATGGAAACATCTCAATGTGTTCCTGGGAACACACACCAGGCACTGGCTCTTTTTTCCATCACGTAGGTATTTGATGAAGCAAAGGAGATGATGAAGCCAGGAGAGAAAGAAATTAAAATAACATTGTTTTCAGTTTCCAGCAAGTCGCACGACATAACCGCTCTCCCCCAGGGAAGTGGCTGCGCCGACGTCCCCCCCACTCACCTGCTCTCCCTTGTCGCCCTTGCTGCCCTTCTGGCCAGGCTCCCCGATCTCGCCCTGTCCAGTACAAAGGAGCACAGTTAGTTTACTTGGGGACCACTTCCACACCTCAGCATTCAAGCAATAGTCCTGTAGGCTTGCACCCTCATCCCAAAGATGCCAATTCCCACAGAAATACCCCAGAAGGTTCTGAAAAAGGCCAGAGGTTTGGCTGCTCCATGTATAACCAAACCCTTCTGCATCCTAAACCTTCCCTTAGCTGCCATGTGATGCAAGAAGCATCGTTCTGCAGATCTTGTGAGCAGCGATAAGCGACTGGTCCCAGCTAATATTTTCTAAGAATCCTCCAGTCCAAAGGGGCTTAATGAGAGAGTGGGGAAAGGTAATTAATTGGGAAAGGCCAGGCACTGGCGGGAGGCTCACTGGATTTCAGCGAGCGGCGTGGCTGGCCGAGCACACCCAGCCCACCCTGCCTGCGGCTCCCCACGTCTCGCTGGGATCACCAGCACCATAAAACATCCTTGTGCTGCGACCAGCAGCACATCCAGCCCGACACGGCGGGTCAGTGCGGTGGCAACAGGGCATGTTGCCCGGTTCCTTCCCAGAGTGACCCCGTGCAGCAAGGAGCTGCTCCCACCTTGTCTCCATCCTCTCCGGGGGGGCCCACAGGACCTGCTGGACCCGGTAGTCCCACGGGGCCCTGGATGCCGTCCCGGCCAGCCGGTCCTTGAGGACCCTTCTCACCCTGGAAGCAGAAGGAGCAGGCAGGTCATGCAGAGCTCTCCTCCACCCTCAAACCGATCCATTACATCGCATTAACGTTCTATTCAGCTGCTAATAACCCCGGACTATATGGGCACATATAGCAAAACCGGTTTCCAGCTGATATTTCATCACACTCTGCTCAGTCTGAAACCAGACAAAATTTCTATCTCAATAGAGAAAGAAGGAACAAACAGTGAATACCCAGATCACAGCTGCAATTTCACTGCTGTAGCAATATAATCAGATTTAATCTGAACCCTCTGCCATCTCTCTCTGGATGACAAACAAGACCCTAATTAATTTTTATTCCCACAAGCCAGTTTTTACTGGTTGTGGCCCTGGCTGCCCCAGCACCTACTGCCTGCTCCCTCCCTGGCAGATCCCCAACTAATGGGGGTTTCTCAGGAGGCTTTGAGATCCTTTCAGAGATTCTGGACAAAGGAAAACACCTGAAGGGAATAGAGAAATCTCTGCTGGCCTCCTGCTTAAACATCTACTTGTATTCCTCAGACCTGGAGCCTTCAATCGAATTTGTTTGTTTACGGGAACTGAACAGTGGATATTTTTCAGTTTCCTCATACATAATTTAATTGCATCTGAATCTTCTGAATAATTAGATGCCACATAAATTGCCTATTCATCTATCCACCGATACATGATATAGGTACTTGGCAGGACAGATGTTCATAAAGCTGATTCACCAGGAAATTCTTGCCTCTGGACTAGCTGCTGGAGTTTCTAATAAGCCAGCAAATGAGGAAAACAGCGGCTGATAAACACTTTTGATAACAACAATCAATCACCGTAAGTGTCCTCATCTAGTCTGACATCACCCATGCCAGCACTGGCGCGTTTTGCTGGGTCTGAAGCTCAGCCTTAAGTTTGCCAAAGTCCCTGCAAAACCATTTGGGAGTGAATTCGAGGCACAGCCTCCCTCCTCCTCGGGACTGTCACGGCACCATCCTCTTCAGAGACAGAAATAGCCATCCCAGCCCACTCTCTCCTGCCCGCACGTGGCATTTTCTGCACGTGCCTGGAGAGCGCAGGACGTGCGAGTTTGCACGGGGTGGGGAGCGCTGCGGAGAGGGACCATATGGCAGGGCTCGGCGCGCTCCGCTCCGGCTCCGCGGTGAGCGGCTCCTTCCACGGTGCCGGCGGGATGCCTGGGAACATGGGTGCTGCAGCAGCACGTGGCGTCCTGGGGAGCGGCGCCGAAACCTCCGCAGCACCTTCCCGTGCTGCCCCTTGGCCAGGGCAGAGCGAGGGGGAGGATTTATTCGGGATCAGTGGAAATCGTTGCCGTTGCATCCTTGTAAGCAGCGGCGGGGCTGGCTCACTGCTCTGCCCAGAGGCTCGTCCTTGGGCTGTTTGTCACTAGGAAGTCACACAGGCTGTCACTGTACCTGCTCAGTTCTCATCCCTTCTCATTGCCTGAAGACATCTCGGTCCCTGGGATCACATCCATTTTTGATAGCACTGGTGTCTCAAACAGGGCGGTTGAGCAGCTAACGGTCAGGGTTTGCTACACCCAAGATGACAAAAGTCCTTCCTAATTGAACTCCTCCCCTTTTTTAAAAAAAAAAATAATCTTTTCTACACCTACCCCAGGGAATGTCTCCACACTCAGCTTCCTACTACCCACGTTTCTATTCGACCCACAGCTGTTAACCTTTATACTGGTACTTACTGGGGCTCCCTTTTCACCTGCAGGTCCTGGAGGTCCCTGGGGACCAGGTCGCCCTGGCAAGCCTATGGGGCCGGCTGATCCCGCGGGCCCACGCTCACCGGGAGAGCCCTGTTTGGAGAAGAAGGAAGGAAGCGTTAACTGGAGTATCGAGCTTCATCCACAAACAGACAGAAAGAGATCCAGCAGTAGGATGCAGCAAATGCATCGTCGGTAAGTGAGCACGTTTGATGGGGCGACTGCCACAGAATGACTTAGTACCATCAGCCCAAGGGGTCCTGCAGATCTTTTTTTAACTGAAATCCCTGGAAGGGCTTAGTTCTCTTCTGGATGGTGCAGCGAGCACAGTTCCTGGGGGCACATCATCAGCTTGGAACAAGAGCATCAGCCACTTCACGGCCAAAGCAGCAGGGAGGGCTGGATGCTGGATGATGAGTATTTTCTTCCAAGAGAGCTGCACTGAACACGAGTCTCAAGTGGGGACAACTTTCAGAGGGAAAGCACAATTCTCCATGTCCTGAATCATCCCTGTTCCCTCAGCTTGTCACGTATGTCCACAGCTGACTCCACAGAACGACTGAGCTATTACATGCGTGTCTTGTAAAATAAAGCAATATCCAGCGAGCAGTTCGTTAGTGCGGCAAAGGAAATAACGGATAAAGTGCTGAGCTGTGACTAACCCTCCGTTTTGCCTTGCCAAGCTCGTAAACATGTTAGGTGGTGCCTGTAAGGGCAAGGATACTCACTGCTGGACCGGGGGGACCTGGGGGACCTTCGTTGCCTTTCAGCCCTGGAGCACCCTGAAGGGAGGAAAACAAAGTCATTTTGGGAGGTGGGTGCTGCACCACCTGGGCATCCCGCCCGCTGGAAGGACCGGGCAGCCTCTACTCACGATGGGGCCAGGGAGACCTCTCTCTCCAGGGAAGCCTCGCAAGCCCGGGGGACCGTCCTTTCCCGGGAGGCCGGCGGGACCAGGGTCCCCCTGCAACGACAGTGATAAATAGCTGAGGATCTGCAGACTCCGTAGAGACCCAGCTCCTCCCTCCAGGCTCAAGTCATGATGAGACACTGCAAAATATCATTTCTTCTCTGAATCATCCCCCTCCATCTCTGGGAGAGAGGCAGGCATCCAGGCTTGCAAGGAGGGTGAATTCAGAAGGGCTGCTGGTCCCTACCTTAGTCCCTTCTTTTCCAGTGAGGCCAGGGAGACCTTGTTCACCTGGAGGACCTGGAGGGCCTGGATGTCCTCGCTCACCCATTGGCCCAGTTTCACCAGTTGGACCCTAAGGAAAGAGAAATCGAGGAGAAGGCGGTCAGTACCAGCAAGAGCAAACAATGAAGGAAGAGGTGCCAGCTATCAGTTTGCTCCTTTAGGTTGCAATGGGATGGCAGATGCTCCTTCCCTTAGCTGTTCTGCGCAGTGCCACCGGCAATCCCTGCAGAGATGCCTCCTTTGGCATCTAAAGGGACTTTGCTTTGGAAGTGGTCAACATTGCACTTGACAGACTACAGGCATTGGGAACCTCTGCAACGAAAGCATTCACATAAATGAGATACTACCACAATTATTATGCTTAGTTTGTCTGTTTGGGTTTTTTTTAATTGAAAATTTCCTAAGTATTCTACAATCATGCTGATTCTTCCTTATATGGGGCATAAATAATGGATTAGGCTTGTATTACACGGCAGTTACCGACTGCCTCTGTGCTGTACGTGGGCACTAATTGTGACGAGCGTAACATAAGGCCCAGTGCAGAAGGTTCCCAAGTGGCCCATTCTGGAGGAGGGAAAAAGCCATATGCACAAGACTATACTGTCCCTGCACGTAGGTGTCCGCTGGGACGGTGGCTGTAATTCATGTCACGCCGCAGGGTGCCACTTAGTGCACGCAGAACGATAACACTGCGGTCGCTCAGCAGCCACAGATCACGCTAACTACACGCAGCGGAGCCAAACAAAATTGCCATAGAACCTAATTTGCACTTGAGAAGACAGACACAGTCAGGGAATCGCCCCTAACCAGAGACTTTACACTAACGTTAAAGAGGACAAATCAATTACTTTGCAATTAAAGAGCAACTTCCCCGGCAGCCGGGAAGGCAGACTCAACCCAAAGCCAGTCCTGCTCAGTCTGGGACTCTGCCCACAGAACTGATGCACGAGCCTTCCATGCCTGTTCTTAAGGGTACGAATTCTGGTGGTGCAGTTACAATTTCCAGATTGTGCAGAGTTTGTTGGGACTAAAAGAAAATCAGCCCAACTCTAGCAGAATCTAGCAGCACTTCATGTTAGAGGGAGATGTGTTTCTTCATAGCGACACATACGAGCACTCTTGCATCACGCTTACACTGCCCTGAACATCCCAGCAGCTCTACACCCCTTTGAGATACAGCTGCTTAAGGTCTTTAGGTCAAGTTGTGTGTAGCTGGTTGGTCTCTCACTCTACACCAATTTTACACCAAAGTAGTTCTGTTAACGTTCACAGGAGCCACCTTATTTACTGCAGCCTTCAGGCACGTTTGTCTAAACACCATCCTAACGCCTCGACAAGGTGGGCTGGGACCCATCGGGGTATTTCAAACCCTGGCCAGGAATTTCAGAGCCATCAAGCTGGCTTCAACACGACTTTGTCTTTCTCTGGAAGAGGAGTCTCTGTGCTGTACAACCTGCGGTCCCAGCAGCTCCAGCTAAACCATCACAGCTGCAAGAGCTGGCTGTGCCATGCCAGGGAAGATGAGCCACGAAGGGCTGGGTGCAAGCACGAGCATTCATTTCTTACCTGAGGGCCTACGACACCAGGTGGTCCTGGAGGGCCAGTCTTGCCTTGGAAACCCTGTTAGAGAAAGGGAAAAGAGAAAGAGATGATGCTCCTGCAAGGAGTGCTCCAGTAAGGGTCACCAGCTGCCACCCAACTGCTCCTCCTCTGGTGAAACCACTGCCCAGGAATGGATGGACACCCAGAGACAAAAGAAACAAGAAATCCAACAGAAGGTGGAAAATATGTCCTTGTACATTTATACAGGGGTGAAACAGAGGAAGAAAAAGGGATCCTCAAAGCTCAGCTCTGTTGTTTCAATGGAGCTACTGTGGTTTGGCTGAAGGACTGGCCATATATATGTAAAAAAAAAATTTGCTACACTTGTCAAACCTATAGAGGAAATGGCTATTTAAAAGTCAGAACGTGCAGATTTCTCCATGCTGTGCAATTCTTAACAACCATGTCCCTTCTCCTGCTCCCCATTCTGGCAGTAGTTTAGGCTCAGCTCCCAGCAGCTCAGAGGCTGGGTGACCACCTTCCACTTTTGGCGAAGGCAGCACCCATCTCCAGCCCTGCTGTAGCCCACAACCCACCAGCCTCGGGGGCTGAGCGAAGCTTTATTTCCTCCATCAACATCTGCTGAAAGAAACCACAAACGTGTTTCTCTCCGACTGCTGATGAGCAGCGAAGGCTCCATGACGGCTACTTATAATGACATTTTGAAGAGCGACAATAACGAACTATCACCACTGCAATTGTTTAGCTCTCCTAAGTCACTCTTTAAAAGCACATTAATTATCATTCTTACTACAGCACGCTGACAAGCTTGAGAAGTGTCATTTAGGGCACACAGGCTATTTTCTCATTGCCACAAAAGATGATCAGATAAATCCCAAGCCAACAGTAATGTGTCACGCTAAAAAAAACCAACCTACTCAATGCTATTCTATAGCTGTCTGCAGATCACAGAGAATATCCTGTCATTGATGGGGAAACGGCAAAACATCTTTGTGAAATGAATGTACAATTTAAACTCTTATCTTAGAAAAATATTTCAGCCGGCTCTGTGCAGGACTTTCTTATTAATCTGAAGAAAGGGGTTTCCTTTTATCCTGTCTGAGCCTCGAGCACAGAGGGTTTAGAATTTTTTTCTTTTTTTTTTTTTCTTTTTTTTTTTTTTTTTAGATCCAATCTTTGTAAATCTAATATGGCCAAATACTTCAGCATCCTTCAGCATGCCTGTTTGTTACTAAATGAAAAGTAAAATAAAGGGAACTATTTGAGATGCAGATTTCAAGTCTGGCTTTTCTTGCATAAAGGTACAGAGTGCACTGACAAGGCTACTGATGTGGAAATAGTGTGTTTAATTCATTTTTATGTTTCTTTCCTCGCTTTTTGGCACTGTGTAAGGAAAGAGAGATAAAAAAGGGACTTCTGTTACCTGGGTCTGCACACATCTGTGTGCACCCCAAGAGGATTCAGGGGAAAGTGATCTTTGCAAGCTTGTTCATGGCACAGATTAACAGATTTTTGGTTATCTGGAAGAATTTGCCTGTGATGGGCAAACTACGGCTGCAATGAGTGAAGAAAGCTTTCGGGAGTATTTTCAGACCCCAAATAATTGAAAGCACATTCTCCATTCTTATTCTTGCAGACTTGGGAGTTTGATGCTTTATTCCAAGTTGATAACAGCAGATGGAAGTAAAGTTTTTACTACTACTTCTAATTTGAACGTAGGTGTCCTGGATGTTATAGATAACTCCATGAAGGAAGACTAAATGTCACAGTCAGGCTGTGGCAGGTGAAAACTCTTCTCTTCACCTGTAAATTAATCCTGACCTGAGGACTGTGTGTTCAAAAACACCACGACCGTTGCCTTAACGTCAGTCTTGCAGGGCGCAAACAAATACCCGGTGTTGCGCTGAGCAGTATTTGCATTGCCTTGCTTAGCAAATGCCAGGCGAGTTAATTAAATTGTTGTGTGATAAGTCGAGAGGAAAAACTGCATAATGTGCAAAGCCTTTTTAATGCTCGTTTGCAGGGAAAGACAGTGGAGAAAAATGGAAAGCTGAACAGTGGAAGTTGGGGGTGTGTTTTGTTTTTTTTTCTTCCTGTAAAATACACACAGAACAAAAAGTCTATCTGCTAACATGCAGCATGCGGTGTCGGGGAGAAGGATGCGAACAACAGTGAACGAGTTGGATTGTAAACAGCTGAGGAAAAAGAATAAACATCCCCAAAAACGCCAAACAGAAAGATACTAATTACCGCATGCAGAAGAATACACGGCAGAAGGACCATTTTTGCTGAGGATACCCTTCAAGCAAAAAAGGGGCAGAAAACAGACCAGAGACGCACGACAGCCAGAGGATCGTACCTTCCACATGCCTCATCGTTCTCCTTTGGTGAGAAACAATGATTACGTCTGTGCGACAAGACCTTTTAAATCGGACAGAGCAGTACGCGTAGGATGCGGCGCGGTACCTAAACAGCCAGGAGCCACCCCCCGGGGCGCAGCAAGGGATTATTGCTGGAGGGGGCTTAAGGGAAACTTGGCGAGGCCCCTGTGCGTAGCTTTGGCTAAAAGGCAGCGTCTGCAGAGATGCTCTTCTTACTCGGGTGCTAAGGCAGCGGCTGACACACGAGCGGGCTGCAGTAACCAGAGCGGACAGAAAAACTACAGCAAAACCATTGCACCCCTCGGCTCGGCCAGGAACCGCCTTCCTCTCAAAATAAGAACTGCCAAAGCTGGGCTGTAATTCTTTTCTGCTGTGCAGCAGGTCTTGGTGTTCACCACACAGTGCACCAAGAAGCAAAAAAAACTTATTTCTCCCCATGGCAGGTTCCAGAGAAAATAAAACTGCTCCCGACCTAACGCAGCTGGGTGCAGAAAGCTGAGCTTGTGAAGGATGGAGCCCATCTCGCATGAAAAATCTCTGCTATGGCAGCCCTAGAGTCATCAATCTGGAACAGTGAGATGCAAAACCTGCACATCTCCAAAGGGTGGAGAGAGCACAGAAGTTACCCATAGTGCTCCAGAGAGCGGAGGCTCAGCCATCCCCCTTGGGAGGCCAAAGGGATGAGCGTTTTGCTTTGGCGAGTCCTCGGGGTACAGAGCCCATCCACGGGGGCTGCTCAGAAATCAACCCCCCGCTGCTTCTCCACCTCACAAGAGCACGTGCCACACCAAATGCTGGTTCTGACCCAGGCTCAGCCCCAGCCAACATCCTCCCACCTAGCAAGGAGCTGCCCCAGCAGTGTCTGCCACAGCAGAAACCCAACTGCCTCCGATGCCAGTCATCAGCATCGCTACATCTCTCCGTTCATGTTCTCTCCGTGCGTGATGCACGTGTTGACCTCCACAGTCAACTAAAGAGCCAGAGAGAGGAGCTGGTGCACAACCTTCACGTGAACCATCATTAGACCGACCCATCCTGCTCAGAAAAGGGTTGCTTCCCGTAGACCATCCTGTGCAGCTGGAGAGACACAGACCTTCAGGGAAACCAAACGTGCGGCCACATCTCCCCAGCTGCACAGAAGGGTTTAGAAAAACCAACCGGCAGGACAGGACTCAGGACTAATGATCTGCCCAAGAGTTTTGGCTACTTACGGTTTCTCCTCTCTGTCCGGGGTGACCAGGCAATCCATCCTTCCCAGGAGGACCCTAGAGCAGAAAACCAGGGTGAGAAGGAACATGACCACGTACTCAGCAGTGAAACTGTGATAAGAGCTGAATCAAATCTGCTTGCCTTCTTGCATTAGTTCCCACCCATTTTACAGTGAGATGGGGGTGCTCAGAGCCCTGAAAGATACGGCCTTTTCCCACACATCTCCCAAAGGAAAGATTTATCTGACAGGTGCAGAGGGGGAGCGAGCTGTTGACCGCAGGGAAGGAAATCACTCCAGTAAGGTTTCTGAGGTCCCCCACCAGTGTATCGTAATTGCAGAGATAGAAGTGTCACTCAGTTGTGCTGTCCTCCCAGAATCCAGAGGGAGAACAAAGAACAGAGCTACCCTGAAAGATCCTAGTGATATTGAGTCACTAGGAAATGAACATTTATAATCAGCCACAATTTACTCGGCTATTTAAAAATCTCAAACCATCAGGTGATCATCATGATGTCTCAGAAATGCCTTTTATTGGGTATGTCACCACTTGTCAGAGAAGCAGCTAAGACCAAGTTGTCACAGGCAGTCCCAGCTGGGTGGGAAGGATTTTATGTATTGCTGTGCACCTTCTAGAAAGAGAGTTACTTACAGGGGGGCCTTTTGGTCCAGGAAATCCAGTCGGTCCTTGAGGCCCTGGTGGTCCCTGGGATGCAAAACAAGGCAGAAAACACGATTAAGGAACCTGTAACTCTTTACTATGAAATATTAACTCTGTGTGAACAGCAGATGAGCACAAAGATATGGAAAGCCAACTACTTCTACCCCAAAGAAACGCCAAAAAAGCGTGAGATGCAGCTGTACTGGGCCATCCCTTGAAAAAAGAAATGCATGGAGAAAAAAAAAAACACTGGGCATGGTTAACTGAGCAGCCTGTCCAGCTGCAAAAAGCACTGCAAACATGAAGAGGGCCATCGACCCCTTTGTGCCTTTCCCTCCCAGTGCTATGAAAAACAGGGTTTTTCCCATCCCAGCTCAACAGAGAGACCTGGGAGCTACCAACTTGTGCAGGAATGAAAAAGCAGAGTGCCCGGTGGCTTTGGGGCCGGTGCTGTACAGCAGCTGATGCTCTGCAGGGAGCTGCCACCCCGGAGCAGCGTCAGCAGCAGGTCCCCCCTCGCCCCTGCGGTCACAACCAGCAGATGCAAAGGAGGGACCAATTTAATATATTTCCTCCCTGGGCAATTTTGTAGAAAATTTACAAACAAAACAAAACCTAGGGGAAAAAAAAAAAGAAGCAGAAATTGAGGCTAAAATCGTGAAAGTCCCATTGTTTCAGTACTTTCCACCTAGCGAGCTGTAAGGTGGAGAGAGCAGCACAAGGTTCTAGATGACCACCTCCTCCAGAAAACCGGGGTTTTGGCTGTCTGTACAAAACCTACGGGTGACTTTTCCCTTTTCCCATGGAGCGATGCTCACTCAGGACAACCAAGGTCCTGTTCAAGCCTTCCTTGGAGAGCTCAGAAGGGACCGAAGGGCTGCGGGTGACTCATGAGACCTCTCCCCACACAAGCACGTTTCGTCTCGGATTTCTACATAGATTTTTCCATTTTTCTGACCGAGGTGCGCTAAGCCATACCCTGCTCCCACGACCTGCCCACCCCTCTCTGCTCAACGGGTTACGTGGTAGGATGCTCACTGCAAAAACCCCTCAGCACCGCCTCAGCCCTGCAAACCCGCCTCGTCTGCCATGTTAAACCAACGGGCTTGGCCCGAGCCCCACGTTGGCCCCACCAGCTCGTCTTACCCTTTCGCCAGGAGGACCAGGGGGGCCGTCACCACCAGAGTTGCCCTTTTGCAAAGAAACAAAACAACATGCCATGAAAAATACATATATCACCATCGCAGCTGCTTTGCACAAAGACTTCAAATGGCACCGAGCCCACGGTGACACCACATGCCACCGGCCCCCCCAGCCCCTCTTGATTAATTATTCTGCATCAAGAGCAGCATCCAGCGAAATCGAGCGGCTGCTCTTTCCCCCCACGTTGCTTAAATAAAAACACAGGAAAGATAACGTCAGTGAGCTCAGGATATTTCCACCAGATAACGGCCTCCCTCTGAGAGATAAATGCCGCTGCAAAGACAAGGTATTTATCAAAAATTCATGCCAACACAAAGCTGAGATATTTATTTTTAAAGCCGGCAGCGCGGTGGTGACAACAGCTCACTACAAAAGCTTTGCCTCCATCATGCCCAGCGATTGATGGCCACTTAATCGGTCTCTGCAGCGGGTTCTGGAGCTGAGTGTGACTCTGGATTGGCTGGTAGAAAAAAAATACCTGTTTTACCCAGCAACCAATGGTGGGTGCGCAGTGTGCATACAAAGCGGCTTGGCGAGGTGCAAGGTTCTGGTGACCCGTGGCGATATGTGCCCCTCCGCCCACGGCATGCCGTAAGGCCTCTAAGGTGGTCCAAATGGAATCATAGAATCATAGAATGGTTAGGGCTGGAAGGGACCTTCAAAGGTCATCTAGTCCAACCCCCCTGCAAGGAACAGGGATATCTCCAACTAGATCAGGTTGCTCAGGGCCTTGTCCAACCTGGCCTTGAACGTCTCCAGGGATGGAGCATCCACCACCTCTCTGGGCAACCTGTTCCAGTGTTCTACCACTCTCATAGTAAAAAATTTTTTCCTAATATCCAACTTGAACCTACCTCCCTCTATTTTAAAACCATTACCCCTTGTCCTATCATAACTGGCCCTCCTGAACAGCCTCTCCCCATCTTTCCTGTAGGCCCCCTTGAGGTACTGGAAGACCGCTATAAGGTCACCCCGGAGCCTCCTCTTCTCCAGGCTGAACAGCCCCAACTCTTTCAGCCTGTCCTCATAGGAAAATGCTACTTAAACACCAAAAAATAGGGCTTAGTGGAATCGCCAGTGGATTGTAGGGCTGTGCTGGTCCCCGATGTGGGGGTGCTGCCTCCCATTCTGGGTTGCAGTGGCCCATAATTCATTCCTGTACTTGATGTCCTGCTGGAACATGGGCCAAGGCATTTTTAGGAGCTGCGAGACTACTTTAGGGGTGGGCTATGAGCCGTTTGGCTGGGTAATGAAGCTCAGGAGGGCTCAGCTTTCAAAATACAATGGAGAAAGGAGAGAATGGAAATGGAGGGCAATGAACCAGATGGTCTCTTATACCAACATTTTTTAGGACACCGTTCCACTGAGCTCCCCAAGACCTTACCTTTGGGCCGGGTTTCCCAGTGCTTCCCCTAGGGCCTCTTTCCCCACGTGGACCCTTAAAAAGACACAAAAGATGATATTTTAGCCCTTCTTGGCTCTCACAGCACTACACTGTGATCAGGCAAAGCACCCAGGCACGTGAGCTGCACCAGGTCAACAAGCTGTCCCACCAGCAGCAAGGGGACAACAGGAGCCTTCGTCACTGCCACTGGAGGTCTGATCCTGTGATGACCTCAAACCATGTTCACTGGTGAGCCCCAACCCCAAATCACTGCATCCCCTCTGCTTAGCTTCAACTGCTGAAGGCCAGATCCCACCCAGTGAGGACATAAACCAGATCCTGCTTTCTCTTGGTCTTATCGAGCTTTCAAAACACTCAAGAATGAAGAAAGGCATCGTTACCGTTGGACCGCGCTGCCCCCTTGGACCTGGTTTGCCAGGTGTCCCCTGGAACGAAAAAGATGAAGAGGAGTTAGTGGCTAGCATCAGAAGCTGTGCTTGCAGCAGATGAACCTGCAACGGAGCCTATTGCACACAAACTGCCCCAAAACCTCTCCGGTTCTCATTTGCAAAGAAAAGGACAGAGCACACCCTTGTCACTACACACCCTTGTCCAAAGCCCCTCTCCAGCTTTCTTGTAGCCCCTTTAGGTACTGGAGGGCTGCTAGAAGGTCTCCCCAGAACCTTCTCTTCTCCAGAGTGAACAATCCCAACTCTCTTAGCCTGTCTTCATATATTTTCATTTATAATGCTCAGACAGTCCTGGACAGTAATTCCAATGTCCAGACGACATCTAACATCTGAGGGAAGGAGTCTCTTAAGAAAACATACCCCAAATCCTCGGAAACACCCCAAAGTCTTTCAACGATGAGGCCACCCACTCTGACCAGGCAGTCTCCTACAAAACCATCCAACGCACCAAAGCCAGCAGAAAGCTCAACTCTACACCCCAAAACCTACAACCCCTTTTCCTGCTGATCTTTGCTGGTCCTCGCACTCAGCTCTGGACGTGGGGAAGGGCTGGTCCTCGCCCTGGCCGGGCAGGTTGGCTCACACCGATGCACACACGTGTTGCAAGACCTGGGCTCTTAAATATTTCAGGAGCAACCGCAGCAGAGCAGCGTTCCTGCTCGGAGCCGTTGGTTTACACCACGCGAGCCAATTAAGCTGCCCCACATATTTACAAATCTTTCTTCATCTCTGTGAACTTTGTGCTAAACAAGTAATTTAAGACATTGTTTTGCAGCAGCGACAAAGCAGCGGGCTGATGAGATCTGACAGATGCACTCAGCTTCCTCTAATGGGGGACTGTGATTAATCCTGACAGGAAAAAAAAAAGACAGAGACGGCTGGGTCCTAAATCTGGCATCATATTAAGCTCCATTACCCTGCACCTAAAAGAAAACTAATGGCCTAGAGCTCGCTCCCGAAAACACTATTTTGGCTAGTGTCAAGTTACCAAAAAAATAGCCATAGATTTAACTTTCCTCCTTTGGACCTGCCGTCCGCTATCGTTATCGATCACCCGCCAAAGGAAGGGAGGGAAAGACTCGCTCTCTACGTCAGGAACACAGAATGCTTAAAATATCACTTGTCATTTTTTGCCCCAAATCCATCACCTCGTAATCTTGCCTTTCTGAGATTTGGCTCTCATTAACCAGGAGATCATAAAACAGGAGCTGGAAAACTTTACAATCAACTTTCTTCGAGCTACTAAAATCGGCCCTGCTGAATCCTCCTTGTTCTGCGGCTCCATTTAATAAACCCTGCTGGCACACCTTTTTTAATTAATTACAAAAATAATTTTAAAGTACTCCAGCTGGTTTTCCTTTAGCTACAGGAGGCTAAATTCAGAGCAGGCGGAGAGGAGTGTGTGCCACCTCCCTGCAGGTAGCATCCCCCCTCTTCTTCCTCAATTCTATTTTTAAGCAAAATTTTCCCCTGCTTATTGCTGTCATTAATCATGCATACAGCACTGCGTACTGTTGCAAAGAATTTATATAGCACTGTAAATGTACACAGACCTATATTTTTCAAACAGAGATACTGAGGGAAAGGCATCTAAATTCAGATTATTTTCTAGGCACCCAAATAAATGGTTGGATTTCGGTACCTCCACGCACCCCCTGGGCTCTGTCAGATGGGGTGAGCAGGGAGATCTATTACTCTGTGCTAATGGCAGAGGCCTATTAGCTCTAAAAATAAGACCACTTATTCACATCTAACTATTGATTTTAAGATCAAGTTTTGAAAATATCCAAGCGAGCTCGCCCAAGCTCGCCTCGGGCTGGCTGGGAACGGGCACAGCAATGAGCAACCGCTCGCCAAAGGTATGGTGATATTTAACAGGTCATGCTTCTCCAAAAACCCCAAACCTCCTTTTTTCACTCGGTTTTTAATTTTTATTTTCATGCAGCTGAAGAGCCAGAAGTGGTGGTTTCAGGTTTGGGGAGCCTTAGTGCTCTGGGCTCTGCCAGCACCAAAATTCAGCTGCTAAATCTGCTGGTACTGCTCTTCTGCCTTTGGTTTTCACCTTTTTTTTATTACTTAAGGACTTGGGAAGACTACTTGTGTCACAGAACTAATGAGTTAGAAATCTTATTTCAGTTCCTAGATGATGATGATCATAAGAGACATGGGCAATTCATATTATTTTTGACACAAACAACTGCGTTGAATAGCATAATAATAATACCTTGTAAAAAGAAAAGACAAACAAATGATTTTTGGTTGTTTCAGCTGCAAATTGGGTTACTCCACAATGCACTGGAGAAGCAAATCTTAGAAACACTCTTTCTTGACTATAGGTGGACATGCTCATAAAAAGAGCAAATTTAGTGGTCTCAGGAGAAACAGAGGGGGATTTATCAACTCTGACTCAACGAGGCTTAAATAAAGTTGATGGTCTCCATTTGGTTTGTGCAGTGTGATCCCAGCTCAGTCTATCATTCTGTATGTAATTGCATTTCACTTATTTCAAATTGGATGCTTGGGAGTAAAACAAAAAAAAAAGGAGGATACAAAAACAGTTACTGAAAAATCAGTATTTTTGCTACTCTTAAAAAATTTTCAAGCTGGGCTCCTTAGAGAAAAGGAGAGATTTGTCCATGAAAATTTTCCCTCTCTACTCTGCTCTCTCACATGCAAACACACCGAGAAAACAAGTGCATGCTGTTGGACTGGCTATGGAATGGTGTAAATGCTCCGATCACATGTTAGAAAGAAAAAAAAAATAGAATTACCATAAAATAAGTCAATTTATTTCTATTTGACAGAGGTTTGCCAGACCGTGCTCCCCATTTGGGGTAGATGAAGCCCTGACCCTGCTCCCCACACATGAAAACACCATCATTTCTCCCCAAACTCCTGTCTCCTTCCCTTACACCGGAGGTTTTGGGGCTGCCAGCATGGCGGTGCCAGCCCCACTGCCGTGCGCCCCGGAGCCCGTCCTGGCCCAGACGCATCTCAGCTCCCGAGCCAGGACAACACGAGCTGCCCCATCTCCTTCTGAGCTGGGCTTGAAATGCAAAATCCCCTTTTCGATTCCTGAACTGAAGAAACGTGGCATGCCAGGGGGTTTAACTAAGGGTATTCACTACCTCCTCCTAGGAGCACAAAGCTCATTTAGAATAAAAGTGAGAAAACGGTTGATTTTGTCTTTTCTTGTCTCATTATCACTGCCTTAGTCCTAAATTTGGGTCCCTTCCCAGCACGCCTGCTCCTTCCTCCATCCCATTCAGGTTGGACATCGCCAAAATTCAACCAGCCAAACCCTTGGAGTTTTTTTTTCCCCTCCATCTCATAAACGATCAGCTCCTGGTACCTGCTCCTCACCCCAGAAGGTTCCAGCTCTCCATCCCACCAGAATAAAAAGACCAGATGGAGCAAGAGGGTGCGGATGCTCGGGATGCAAAGCAGCACGTCTCCGCTTCGCTCCGCTGCCGCTGCCCTGTTTTACAGCAGCCGAAAATCCAGCTCAAGGATTTTATTGCTGTATATTTGATAAGGCGAGTGGTAATTATAGGGCTACAGCGAATTCAAGGCTGCCGTGGCAGCTGCCTTATTCATGGCCTCCCTCCTCCCGGCCAGAGCAGAGGGAGGGGAGAGGACATCGCGTTTGAACTTCAGAATGAAATGAAAATTTCTCAGTGGGGAAGGAGGAAAAAAAAAAAAAGGGGGAGTGGATATAAACCAAATTTCAGTGGCATGATATTAATGCAGTGCAAAGTGATTTATATCATTCCTACCAAACATGTCTGTTAGAAGTAATTTGTATTTAAATGAGAGTAAAAAGGAAACTAATTCCACTCACTCGCCTCGCTCCCCCCCTTTTCGTCCCCGTGACCAGAGCTGGTGCAGAAAATGACTGTATGTTTGTACTCTGAATCCCCTAATTCAAGCGTGTCTTCCACAAAACAAAAAAATCACCCGTGTATTTAGACAATCCCCACTGGGGAGCAAAGTCTGTGGGGGTGGGATGAGGGGCAGAGACACGTCAGGAGGATGCACCCCCCGTGTTTTAAGGGTGTTTATGGATTTACAACAGCTCTGCTTATTAAAAGGAGGAACTCGTAGGAGTGTTCTCAGTTGGGTGTTCTGCACCTCAAGTTAGGCTAAAGATGGTTCTTGCTGCTTCTGAACAGATTCACCCATCTCTAATAATTACCATTAATTAAAAAGCTCTTCGTGCCCTGAGCAAAGTCTGACGGCGCGGGAAGGATTCAGGTTCAGAGAAATCTCTTCAAATATCTTGAGGGAAAAATTTCCAGCGTTTAATTGGAAAGCTGCTGTCTGCAGAGCTGCCTCTGCTATCGCTGCCATCCTCCCCTCCCACCAGCCACCATCGGGACCGATCCTGGGATGCAGGGGGGGTGGGATGACCCTCCTTGGGCCATCCCTTCGTGCAAAAGCAACCAGAGCACCAGTCCTGTATCCTGCCCAAAGGCCTTTCTTGGGAAAAAAAAAAGAAATCAATAAATTTGCAAAGCAGCTGATGAAGCGGCTCTTACCCGTGTGCCCTTCTCTCCGTTGGCTCCTGGAAATCCTGGGAAGCCGATTGAGCCCTTGGGGGAAGAGCAAAGAGATAGTAGTTCAGGAGAGGGAAAGGGGCAGCTCTGCCCACCCATGCCAGGCACCCACTGGCTGGGAATAACCCCCAGCAAGCCCCCGCCGCCGTCTACAGCTCCTCATGCTTTTTTTTTTACCCTTCCTTTAATAAAAACAAAACTGATGACAGACCCAGAATGACCTCAGAAACTAAATTTTGTCCAAAAATAACAAACAAAAAGTCCGTGGCTCATTAGGAGTCACTGCAAAAGCCCAAGCCCATGGTTGCAGTGGGCACCTGGGGAACAGGTAGATTTTTGGGTTTTTAGCTCCTAAGTCATTATGTGTTGCACATAAAAATTTAACTCCTGGCTTGCTCTTTTCTGATGAGAGAGCCTGGAGAATAGCTGCTGCTGCTTTTAAAATATGAATTAGTCGAAGAGATGCAAAAAAACCTTACTCCAGATATAAAATGCAAATTAAAAAATAAACCATCAACACCACAATCAGGAAACAATCTCTTGCAGATAATTATGTCTCCAGTGTTAAACAAGCCCGGGTTTTTTTCAAGTAATGAACATGAATAATAAAATACAATTCTTAAAAAAAAAGTTAACAAAAACATAAGTTCCCAAAGCCTCCAGGGCGTGCAAAAACCAGGCTGTAGCCTTAGTCTATGTAGTGGAATTCACACTTTTAATTTAAAAAGAACATTTGAAAATGGCCCAAATGAAGGTGGGTGTGTAGATAAGACACAGAGGATGTTGGCAAATCTGCAAATGGCAGTTTTATTTTAATTTCAGGGAGACCCTGGTTCATTAGCTATTCTCCTTAATTAATTAGTTAACACTGGTGGAGAGTTTTGGAGATATAAAACATAATAACAAGGAGAAGGGCTATTATGCCCATCACTAGCATGGAAGCTCACATGGAGCCTGTTTATACCCATCACCAAAGCAGCCCTGCCGGGAGCCGGTCCCCACACCGCGAGTGCCGCAGCCCCTGTCCCAGCACATCTCTTCCCACCACTTTCCAGGAGACTGAAGCAATGCAGAACCAGTCACTGATTTCCACCAGCTAAGGGCTGCAGCTATTTTTACCCATCTATCAATTCATCCCACACAGGTGGGAAGAAGGGACGGGGCGGTGGGAAGCGCTGCCGTTCCACCTTGTCCCGTTAGCAGGGGATGGAGCCCTCGGCACTGGCACTGGAGCTCGGCCAGTGTCCTCCCGGCTCCCCAGCACACCCCACAGCTCTCCAGGACTGAACCCGGCTGCGTTACCTTTGGGCCCTGCCTGCCCGGGTAGCCGGGCAGTCCTGGCACGCCGAGTTTTCCCTGAAACACAAAAAAAAAGTACGTTCGCGTGAGCAAGAGAGACCTTGTGAGCAGCTTCGGATTTGCACCAGCAGAGGAGGGAGATGCCAAGTGCAGAGATGTCAAGAGCAAAGCAGACAGGACACGGGTGGAACAAAGCTGGCAGGGCACTGCCACCATCCCCAGTCCTCCCTGGGGGCAGCCCGGTGGGTTTCATACAGAATGAGCACTGTAAACGTGTTGGGGACCCAGTGGAGAATGGTTCTTTTTTGATACCTTTTTTTTCAACTGGGTGCACCTAGCAATTAGACTGGAGTCTCTGATACTTTCAATTTCTTATTTTTTTTCCTCTAGTCTTTTTTTCAAACATTGCACTCAAGCAGATAACCCTAAAGAGACCAATGTCTCAACACCCTCAAGTCATGCCACTGCAGTAAAACCATCTCCCCTGGGTCTCCTCTGGTCTTTGTGTCGAACAGCTCAGGCCAACCTTCATGCAAAGCACCCGCAGCTCATCTTCATCCCTCTGCCCTAAAATCAGCCCCCCATGCTGGGCACTGCCCCAACACCCACCCGAGACATCCAAAGAAAAGTGGGGTTTACTGTAAAACACCCCTGGGTGATTCCATCCTTGAGACTCACCTTCTCTCCAGCAGGACCAAGAGGACCGGGATCTCCATTGGGGCCAGAGCGACCTTTGGGACCTTCAGGACCATCCTCACCTCGGGGGCCAGGAGGTCCGATTTCCCCCTGTTAATCACAAGACAAGCATTGACGAGGCAGGCAGGTCCCAGACCCCATGTCTGCTGACAGCAGTACCCCTCACGGCTGCAATCGGATACTCCACGGAGCTGCTAATACCACTCTTGGAGAAAGCTGGTCTTCACCAAGAGGCTCAGATGAGACTGTCACTGTGTAAATTGCAGAGTGTTATTAGATCACCAAGCTTTCATTCACACAGCCTGGCCATTATCTCCGACAACAGCCGCCTTTTCCTGGGGTCCAATTATCCCATCTACACGCGGCGCCTCTCCACCGAAACAGCCTTCATTAGCTCCCATTGCAACGCACCCTTTTACCACCTCCCGGCTCCCAAAGCGCGGTTTGATGCGCGAGCGAAACCTGGGAAGTGTTTAATTGAGGGTTGAAGGGGGCAACTGGAGAAGAAAAGCTGGGCTGGAGCTTTTGTGCTGGAAATCGTTAGGAAACCCGAGAGCGGGGAGGACGGAGCTATTAACGTGAATTGTTGGGGCACCGCAGGCTTCGGCGCACAAAACAACGGTTGTCGTTTTGTCACGCAGGGTAACAGGAGATGCTTCCACCCTGCCACCACAGGCAGCCACCTTCTCGCTCTCCAGAAGCAGGATGGATGCACATTTATCTGCCAGGCTCTCGGGTACCCCTCGCCCTTTCATAGCTCCTTGCAAACCACAACGAGCTTGTTGGTGGGAACTGGAGTAACCAGCTTTGTTTGGAGGAGCTTAAGTCTATCTGCATTCGGCGAGGACAGGAGTCACCTCTCTGAGATGCCACCTTCGGTCCTTCTTCCTAGGCAAGGAGTGAGGGCTGGGGAAGCTTTCCATTGTTTTAACTGTTCAATTACACAACTAAATGCCAAGAAAAACGAAAGATTTGATGTCTACTTTTACAAGCCTTCACACAAGCCGCTCATTTTCCTTTAGATGATGGCAGAGCTCCCTCGATCCCTGGGAGGGCTCCAGAGTTTGGGGGAGATACCAAGCCCTGGGCGATGCATCAGTCGGAGAGGGGACAAGGACAGTCCCCTGTCCCCGAGGGCTGGGTGTGGAGGATGGACAGACGTCCTGCCAACCCACGTGCTGCAGCCAGCGAGATCTGGGGGTTCTGGTGCTCTGGGTGTTCCGCTGATTTTAAAAACTTTTGCACCCAGGCAGCGTATCCTGCTGCCACAGGCACGAGGGTAATATAAGGCTCCATCCCAGCTGCTTTGGTTTCTATTCAAGTGTGTTCCCGGTAACTTTACACTTCCCGTTGGTGGTACGGAAGCACATTAGGCTCAGCAAATAAAGACGCCTGCCTTACCCAGATGGAATGTTACAGGGAAAAGAGCTACTGGCAATAAATACATGATACAGTAGGATCAGGCAGTATTGCCTAGCAGTCAAAGCAGCAAGACAGGGCCCTCTTATCACTCAGTTTTACTTTACCTTCAAGATGGGATTAGCAAATTTTGGGATTTACAACTGCTGTGCTTGACATGAACGTGAAACTCCTGGACTCCAACAGAAGCCCACCTTGCTGCTCACCCTGAGCTGTGTTTGCACAATAACGCACGGGCTTGAAAAGCAAAGTGCTACAAAGACCACACTGGTCATAGACTCTTACCCGGTCTCCTTTGATGCCCATGTCACCCTTGAAGCCAGGGAAGCCATCTTCACCCTAAATAACAGAGAGGGGAAAAAAGAGACAAGGTGTATACATGGAAAAAAGGAAAAATGCTCCTCCAACCTCACTGTATGGTCCCCAACTGGGGAGGGACAAGATTAGGTCCCTGCACCGCCCATCACATTGGCTTCTGTAAGTCTTTGGTTGCACAAACGGGCATGGAAACCCGGCCAGGCTGCAATGGCCAAGGTCCTCGAAGGATCACAGCAAGTGTTCCCTACATCCCGTCCTGGCTGCGCAGTCAAGAGCACAAATCTGGCCCGATGTGAATAACGACCCCTTGCCAGCACTGGGAACCAACTATTTCTGAAGTACAACGGGTTTTATTTTCACGGAGGATGTTTTATACCACGCTTCGAGGCAACCTCTAGGACGGTGGCAATATTTCTTTCAGCCAAGAAGGTTTAATTGCAGAGCTCAAATCAATAATGCATTTCGTCCTACAGCAAATCTCTCATCAGTAATGAAGACACAGTTCCCAGAAAGACTTTTAAAGTTTGGAAAGTCCCTGCCAGGATTCCCTAGCTGAAACTGCCAGCTTTGCTGTCAAATTGCTGGGGGCAGGAACGAAGGAACACGGATCTGTGTATGGCACTGAGTAAGATTTTTCTCCAGCTCCTGCTCTTCCTCTGGGAGAGTCAACTGCATCTTTGAGACGTGCAGAGATAGACTGTGTCAACCTTCTTATTGACTTGGGTTGCAGCGTATCCCACATGCTGCACTTCCCAGGTCCAGCTTTAACCCAGCTGTAACACACCACAAACCCTTCAGCTTCCTGGAATTGCTCAAGCTGCAAATTTTGGCTGGAGGAAATCACCCTGATGCTGGACCCTGAGCTATCGGCAACGGCTGACCCCAGCAAACAGCTCGAACCCTGACCATGCCACAGAGGCTCAGCTACTCTCAGGTCCAAGCCAAGATGCAGCAGAACATTGCGGCAGGTACCCAGCCAGCCTGTGGCCACCCCAAAACCAAAGAGGTTGCAAGTCCTTTGGGGACTCAGGCTCTGTGCTTGTCTCCTTGTGCAGGAGAAAATGCCCCGGGGAGCATCCTGTGGGACTGGCCAGCAAAAATGCTTGGAGGCTGTAGAAAATCAATCCAAACGTGCAGTGTTAACTCACCTTTTCACCTTTAGTGCCCTTCAATCCACGAACACCATCTGCTCCCTTGCAGGAGATAAAACAAGACGTTACAAGGGTATAGGTAAGCTTAAGAGCGAAGAATCGTTAATCATGGTGATTTTTGCTTCCTCCCATGTTGACAATGGTACCTCTGCAAACTGTGACGTTCCTAAACATATTGCTCATCAAATATCAGCTGCTGACACCAGTGAGTACCTGAGTCACAAACCTCTGCTGACTTACTTGGCAGGTGGGGTTGGTCTCTGCCCATTCCCTGCCCAGGAATTACATTTCCACGGGTAAAACTCACTATGAAAAGTTTTTCTGTGCACATTTTCCAGAAAAGTATTTCCACAAACGCCTTGCCACGCTGAGTTCACTCCAGCATTCACAGCAAAAGAAAACAGTGCTTGAGCTGTGCAGACACTTGGGAAGTGAATTCATTTCAAATCTCTGAGAACACAGCCAGAGATCTCTGGGCAGCTCCGCAGCGGGTAGCAGCACAGTGTCTAACACCCCCAAAGATTAAGCTTGGCACATTTTCACCATGGTGCTCACATCTGTACATGCACTATTTTCAAAGTGCATTTAGGCACCAAAAAGAAGGTAAAAGAAAAACAGAACTAAGACTGGTGTGGGCATTTGTGACATGGTGCAGCAGCCCCGCAAAGCTTCACCATGGTGTTCAGCCCGGAGGTGCTGAGGGCGGCCAGGATCTGCCCCCTGCTATGCCACCAGCCCAAACCTGTTGGACCCCTGTGCTTCCCATCTATCCTGCCTCTTGGGATAAAACACCACCCTCAGGTATCTACACCAGCTGTGCTGTGTTATTTATCTTACAATAAAACCAAGAAACTTGCCTTTTTTTTTTTTTTTTGAGGAATAATATTTTGCTTGGGGTATTTTACGTTTTTTTCCTTCCCTTTAGCACATCAAGAAAAAGTATAATTGAAAGTACAACAAAATTTGTGCAGCAGGTTCCAGTAAGTGAGGCGAGACGTAGAAGTTATTTATAGCTGCAAATCCAAAGAGATGCATTTTTTTCCAAACTGGAGGCTCGTGTAGTTCATAGAACGCTGCTTGTAGGAAGCAAAACCTTGTCTGTACACACTCTGGGTTTGGTGCCTGACACACTTTCTCTAGATCATTCTAATGTGGAACAGCTCCACTTCAGTGGTAAACACAACAGCAAACCATTCCCTAACGGACCACTACGTCTCGATCCACAACCTTGCAAGAAACGAGATGAAAGCCTGCTTCGGCTAAATATATCCCGCTTAAATTTTGAAGGCAGAACAGAGAACGTGTCTCTTCCATTGAAAAAATACACAAGAGGGTTTAAGAGGGCTTAACATCACCTATAGCCAGTCCCCAAGCTGTGTTTGTATCTGTTAGCCCAGATCCCTGCAGATTCATTGGACCTTTGGGATGCAGGAGGCATCTGCACCTGAACTAATACATCTTGATGGGCACAACAGCCAGAGCTGAATGGGGAAAAAAAAAAATTCCCACCGCCTTCTTATCAGCATGCAAGCGCTGCAGGAGCGAGGAAAGAACTGGAATTCAGTCTAGTGAAAAAGCACATTACTGAGACGCACAAGCTTTGTCTAACAAGGTTTTGGATCAGCAGCATGAAAAGCTCGCTTTGTTTTAGTAATAGGCTATTTTGTTTTATTAACAAGCCTTGTTAAAGTCTTCACATTCTGGCTGAGATTTACTTTGATTGTAAACTGGAAACGATTGGAATGGGGCTGAGCCGTGCCCACGAAGAATTAAGAGAGAAATGTCTCCAAAGTGCTGAACGATGCTAGGAGGGGTTATTGGAGAGCAGGGACTTGTAATCCTCGTGGCCTGCGAGAAGACGCTGGACCAAGGTTCATTCAAGCAGCAAACATGGTTAGTGGTGGCCCTAAGCACCCTGGCTGGGCATCCGTCATGGAGAACTCGAGTTGAACAAGCAATGCCATGGCCATCGTTCCTGCGTCCTCCTTACCTTGACTCCGCGTGGTCCTGGATAACCAATGGGGCCCTGAGGACCTGGTGGACCCTGGGGTGGAAAAAATGCAAACAAGAAAAACACATCAAAAAAATCAACAGGAAGGCGCAGCAATAAGCAGAATGTGTGGAAGACAAATATACCAGTCATCTGGCTGCTTCGGACTGGGTGGAAACGGCAGCGGCCATCTGAAAACAGCTCAAGTTAGCACAGAGCTACAGGAACATCACCTCGAGAAGGTGCACTTGGCTGAGCCAACAGCAAAGGTCCATACGATAGGAAAGGAGGAAGAGAAGAGACAAGACAGCAACAACTTGATAGAAAGGGGGTTTATACATATTATTGGCAATTTGTGTTTTGGATTAAAGACAAGAACCAGTTCTCTGAAAGAGGAAGGACATGTTCTGCTGTCTCCCCTCTCCCAAACCATCCTGGTTTTGCAGTAACACAGCAGAGCTTGTGATGATGATGATCACAGATCGGAGTTATTGCTTGAAGCTCAAGACTGAGCATGATGTCCTTTGGCCTCAGCTGTGTGGGAGAGGAGACACTCCCAAAGCTCCTTTCTGGCACTGAAAGCTGCAAATCCTCAGGAACACCATGAGCTGTGCTGGACACGGTGCCTGATACGCACCCTGCAAAAACTCTCCTTCCCACCCTCGCTGCCACACTTACACCTGCACATAAATCACTTTCTTTATTGAACCCAGTTGGCTTTTGCTTTGCTCAGTTCCCTAACTAAACAAACACTTTCCCACTTCTCCCAGCCTGAGATGGACAATTTTTTCCAGCCTGACACCCAGACGGAGCCGACAGGTCCACCAGCATCCCAGACCTCATGCAAGTGTCAGCCAGAGGAGACCTGCAGCCCCAGCCCTGCTCCGAGACCACCTCCCTAACATTTGCTGAGCATCTCCTGGCCCAAGGTGCACCGGCACAACCACTTATTGGCTCCTTATATTCTGCAGAGGCCAACGTTGGAATTCTCGGCCTCGTGTGACACCAGCCGGACAAACGGCCGCGGGTTGTGCTCCGTGCAGCACCCGAGCGGACGTCCATCAAACCAGACTGCGCTCTAATCAAAGACTTCTGACAAACATAATGTTTTTCAACCCAATGGGACACAGCGGGAATGCAGATGGTAAATCTCCTGGACAGGCGGACGACTGTATAATTCAAGGACTCTAGCCTCCAGCAATATTCTCAAATATATTGTTAAAGAGGGACTTTGAGAGGGAGGAGAAGAAAAAGGAAGACCAGAAATACAAAAAGAGTTATTTCCTGCACTCCCTGTGCCATGAAGGATATTTATTTGTGTCTGATTAAGAGAAGGCTTCCCTTCACTGTCTCAGTTTTCACGTCCACGGGGCTGCGGAGCGCTACTTGCCTGGAAAGCTGGGAGGAGTTGAAAAAAGACCAGCCCAAGCACCAGAAGAGTCTCCCAAGCAGACGAAGGCTGGGCTCAGCTTTCAAATTTCAACAGGCTTTGCTGCTTGCCTCCTCCACTGACCCACCTCTCCTGGCTCCCGGCCATCCCTGGAGCCCCATGGAGATCTGTCTCCATCCAGATACCGTGACTTTCCCTTTAGCAGTGATGAGGATCTTGTTGACACCTACCTGACTCCCCTTCTCTCCAGGAGGACCCTCCTTGCCAGGATGACCCTATAAATAAAAGAGACAAAGAGAAGAAGGAAATGGGTTTAGTGCACATCTAATGCTTCAGAAGCCAACAAGCTCGCTCAGGCAGCTATGATTTATTTGGAAGAGTTGCCCTTCAGGAAGCTCTTACTGATCCAAGTATGCCCACTGAAGTCAACTTGCAAGAATAAGCTTTCCCCAAAAGGAATAGAGCTGCATTTGGGTCCTTGGTGGCATTCTATCCAGTTATTTTACACTTTTACTCTTCACCACCCTTCAGCAGAGAAGCACAAACCATTTTGCAATATGCTTCACGTATTAGAACACCTCAGTGAGTTCAGCAGCAAGCAGCACATAAATTTTGCAGACAGGAAAACAGATAAAATTAACTCTGTGTGTTAGCAAACTTGTGAGGGTCATAAGATGCCCAGACTGGTCAGAGCTCCTCATTAATTTCCTAATTCCTAGAGTCCATTACAAGATCTCATGACAAATGCTTAGTTAAACCTGCATCCCTGCTAGACGGCGGCTGGCTGGATGCTGGCCAGCATTCCTCTTGGGATTTGATGCTGCGTAACTCAACATCCAAGAGTTTCCAACACATTGTCATTCACGGCCTTTAGAAGCCTTTTGCTGGGGTTGCAGTCAGTAGAAAACAAAAGTGTGAATTGCCTCAGATAGAGCTTGGAAGATTAGTGAGAAATAGGAGAAATCCATGAAAGTAGTTTTTAGTGCCGACTTCCCTACTGTCGGAACCAAAACAGAGCCAGGATGGAAGATGACTCTTTGGTTGGCAATGCCTGTACAAAAGCAATAAGCCCTCCCTGAGGGCACTCACTGCACACCCAGGGACCTTTTCTTTTATAGAGATGATGAGAGAACATCCAGCTGCTCTAAAGCCACTAAGACCTCTGCACTCAATGGTTTCTTTACTTATGAGCTCTTCTCTAAATACACAAATGACTTTCCACCAATATAACAAGGAAAATCGTAAAAGTATTTTCCATCATCAGTCTTCAGAACGGAACGTCAGACAAGCCAGACTTCATAAAACAAGCTGGTTTAATAAAGAAACAAAATGACCGCTGTCATTTTCACATCGAACAAAACGTAGGAGAAAATGCAATTGGAATTTGTCCTGTGAGTTTAAACAGCACCGAGAGCATCGGTGCACAAAGCAGGTCATACAAATGTGCTTGCCTTCAGCTCCTGACTTCTCTCTCTGCCCCGGGGGAGGCAAAATAGAAGCGTAGCAAGATTTCAAAAGCCTTTGTCCACTCTGCACTAAATCATCACCATTCTCAAAATGCCCATCTCTGTTCTTGCTACCAAGATCAAAAATTGATGAGCAACCTGGTTGGCTTTCGCAGTGAGGTGCTTCAGGCCCTCAGGGATTGTCAGATATCTTCCAAGACCAACTTCTATAAAGAGAACATGGGCAGGTTTTTGTCCTTGGAAAGAGTGACCCATATGCTCACAAACCCCCAAACCATCTGCAAACTACGGGGCTACCTGCGGCGAAGGACCCGCGTCCACGCGCACCCACACGCACTCAGCTCGGGGTCTGATCCAGCCTTCAGTCTGTGCAAAAATAGACCCGGCGTCTTCTCCAGCTGAACTTCCCTGGAGACTGCTGTAGGAATTTCACATCGAAAGCTACAGCCTTGGAGATGTTCTGGGCTTTGCTTTAGCTGCTCTGTTGACTCAGCTAACAGTTGTACAAATGTTCGAAATGCCCTCCATAGGAATGATAATCCCAAAGTGGGAAAGGTGATTATTTTTTTTTTTTTTGCCATACTCTGCATTTGCATTCTCGAAACGTAACGATTTTACATTTGTCATTCTTAAAACCAGGTGCCTCTGAGGTGTGTAAAAACGAGATCGGGTTTAAAGGCCAAAGATTTTTTTTAAGACCGATCTCCAGAGCAAGGAGCAAATAATGTTTAAAGTAGGATTAGGAGGAAGCTGGAAGAATACAACATGGACATGCAATTTCAACCTGTGCTTATCACCGTTCCGCAGCAGCGCCCAGCGGCCCCGGGCGAGACGGGAACCACCCCGTGCTACTGCTGTGCACAAACACGTGCACACAGGAGACCGTCCCTACCTCCGTGAGCTGTCAACCTCCCTCAAACAGGGAGGAGAAACAGGAGGAAGGGAAAGAGAGGCCTGAAGAGACGGTGAGAAGTACCCGGCACTGTGCTATGAGGCTGAGCGAAGCTTGGAGCAGGGCCAGGGCTTCTCAAGCTCAAACCCTCCAACCCAGCCGAAACACGAGCAGGTGAGCCTGACCTTGCAGGTCACCATGGTGCACCCCAGATGGGTGCAGGATCAGGCCTCACAGCCCTGGTGCCAAGCAGAGACCCAGGAGATGACGACTTACCGGAGGACCATCTGCACCAGGCATGCCAGGAAGACCGGGTTTGCCCAGTGGCCCCTAAAAAACAAACAGAAAATCAACAGCTGCAATGGTCACAGTCTCCAGAGCATCAGAGAACGAGGCTTTTCGGATACATTTCTTGCTTTTTCCAAGCTGTGAAAGGCTGCAGAGAGGTGAGTCTGCAGGAGACCCCGGGGCACGAGGCATCGAGCGCCGTCCTGCCAAGAGGGTGCGATGCTGCACGTGTACGTACAGACAAGTTGGAGGATATGGAACCGTGGGGCTCACTGGACTGGGAAACGCCCATTCTGTGATGACAAATGAGGTGATCAACTGGCACGGGAAGAGCGGAGCTGCCCCCATTAACTGTTCCTGCTGCTTTAACACCACTCAATGATTACTTTTTTAATTAAGTGACCCCCTGGTTTCTCACACCACCGAGGAGCAGCGCTGCTGCTGAGCGTGTGACTCGGCACTGAAACCCAAGCACCCTGTGTCTGGCAGAACTGACAACGTGCTCCTTCGCAGGAGAACTATCCATGATGTGTGTCCACCCCACGCTGCCAACACGAGCTGGGGATTGTCCCAGTAAACATGCCAGGACACGCGCTGTGTCCCTGCTCAACGGGACCTGAGCAAACACCTGGAGAATTACTGCTCCGTAGGCAAAACCGTTCCCCTGGTTTCAATCCCGACGGTCCCAGGGCTGCCTGGGGGGAACGGAGCCCAGCACCCACCCCACGTCGGCAGCAGTGGGAGAGCAGAGGGAGCTGGTGCAGGTTCGGGGAGGCAGCGGGAGGGGATCCTGGCTGAGCGAGCCAAATCCATGGGCTCTTCCCATTACCATCCTGCTCAGACTTCCAGGCATTTAGCCCACAGAAAGAGACAATTTTCTGTCATCTCCTAATGTTTTACCATGGGCTGACTTCAAAATGTTTCTCTTAAGATGGGAAATGAATGCAAATATTATGAATTAGAGGTAAACCATACTTTTTTGTCTCTCTTCTGTCTGGAATGAGACGCATTAGACTTTCATAGACACGGCTGCAAACAGATGTTGCATATGGGGCAAAGGAGCAGCTGAAGTAGCAAATGCATATTAATAGCACCAGTTGCCTTAAGTCAGAGCTGTGGTATTTAAACGTACTTTCTCTCCTGGGGGACCGATTGCGCCTTGTGGACCTGGAAGACCCTGTTTAAAGGTAAAAAAAAAAAAAAAAATATGTACTAGAGTCATTAAGGAACAAGTTATTCCTTCCAAATGCATTTTGGCAGCACCTCAGCTGAGCATCACTCTAGTGCCTGCAATGGCCGGGGACTTCCCCTGCTCCATTCATCCTCAAAACGTCTTGCAAAAGACGATAAAATTCCATTTTTGCACGGCATGTCTCCTCTGGAGAGCTGCACCGCTTCGCCGTGTGCAGCCAGGCTCATCCCCAGGATGGAAACAGAGATGCTCCGAGGAGCAAGACTTGCTAAGAGCCGAGGAGAAGGCTGACAGCAAGGCCTGGACATCTGTATTACACATCTGGCTCCAGAGCAACTGGACCATGGGATGCTAAAAATCAGACTTGAGCCACAAGATGTGGCTCGGCCGAAGAGACTGCTTGGACCTGAGTTTGGCTTTGCATCTCAGCAACGAAAGCCAGGTGAGAACCGGGGTGGGATCTGAAACTGGGAACGTTTCCAGGAAGATTTTGGGCCAGCGGTGTATCGTCAAGCCAATTCCCAGCAAATCTTCGTATTACTGGTCCCGTTTCTGGTGGGGGAGCAAAGTTTGTTCAAAACAATCATTCCTTTTTCCTACCCATCAAAAAAGAGTTTTCCTCTTACCTGAGCACCTGGGTTACCCTGCTGTCCCGGAGGACCCGGCTCACCCTGCGGACCCTGCGAAGAGACAAGGGCAGAGCTGAAGGCAGGAGGGGCGAGAGCGGGGCCGGTGCTTCCAGCCCCTGTGCAGCCCCGCACCCTCCCGCAGCATCTCGACCCCCTCTTGAACCCGCTGCCATCACCGAGAGCTCCTGGGAAAGGGAAATGGCTTCTCTCTGTGCCAGGACAGGGAGGGGTGAAGTTATTTCAGGGCACGTTCACTTCTCTGCACGGACATGGAGCCCACATGAGCTGAGCAGGGTTTTAGCGCTACCTGGCTTTGCTTTGGCTCTTCTGCAGCGACTCTGTTTCATCCGATTAGTACAGAGCATGAGGCACATCAAGGTTTTTTTCCACCCCCCCTCTCAGTTAAATTACTATATTTTGATATTCATTAGAACAACACGCATCTCGATGAAAACGTTTGATCTTTCATGGGGAAATAATGTGTAATTCCATCAGAAATTATAATAAATTAGCATCCATTTGCTGTAGGAAGATACTCTCTGTGGTTTTCACAGGCTCTGATAGGAATCTACACCAGGCTAAAAAGCAATTAGCGAATCTAATTTAATGGAATACCTTTTACATTTCACTCTATATAATATCCGGACTGCCTGTAAAATTTGCAGTGGAAACTTACCACATTCCCCTTGGGACCTGTTTGTCCATCCATACCAGCCACACCCTGAGAAAGGATTTAAAAAAACAGCACTAAGAAAATATCTGCTTATTCTGCAGCACAAAAGCACAGAAATTGCCATAATAATAACAAAACATCCAGAGGTCCTTTGGACCGCGTGGAAAGTGAACAATTTTCTAAAGGTGCTTGGTAAAGCAGCCAATTCCATGAATCCAGTTGACACTTTAAAAAGTCATTTCAGTGTTTTCCCATCGGTTTAACCTGCCTGTGGGGCAGAATCAGCGCCACGTCGGGCAAACCCTGGCTAAGGACCACAGCCAGATCGCCTCCGACAGCGGGCGGGCACGGAGCAGCGAGTGAAAAGGGAAAACTGGACAAAAGACCTCACCTGGGACGTGAATCCATCGTTCAACAAGGGGCAACTGGGGTCAAACACTCCCTGAGCATCTTCGTTAAGGAGGTAACAGGGTACATGGTCAACTGGAGGTGTCCCACTGGGGGTTCCCCTGCCACTGTTTTGTTTTGGGCAAGGTCTCGTGGGAGGTGAGAGTTTCGGAGCAGATCCTGAACGCTCGTTAAATTCAGCAGGATGAGGAGCTCACAGTGAACGTGTCTTTGTGTCCCAGGACAGGCTAAGGGCTTCACCATTAATTGCTGATCCCTGTTAGCTCTAGCAGCAGCCCAGTTTTTTAAATTCTGGGACTTGAGTGAGCTGCAGTGATTTACGGAGCGAGCCCCTGCATCAGCACTCCCAGCAGCGCGCGACAGATAAGGAGACTGTCTCCCGAATAAAAAACGGCACGTCCTTTCCTCGGCTTTCGCCCGAAATATGAACAAACTGCTTTAAAGCCTCACCAGCCCTCAGGCAAAAGTTAATAGCAAAGCCACGGTGTTAATAACTCTCATTCTTCCCTTCCAGCCTGAGCGAGGCATTAATATTTACTCAGGTGGGCCAAATCTTGAGCTGCCGTAAATGGACGTGATGCCACTGAAAATGGGGGAGAACATGGATTTTGAGTCATAACTTTTTTTTTTTTTTTTAATACCACTTCTTTTCACGGCACGGATGTATAAAATTATGCAGCTGTATTATCTGCTTGAATGACTAACGGGGACAGGGTGTTTTGCCCGGAAAGCTCAGCTGACTGCCCGAGGGTGGCAGCCCCAGGAACTCACCGGTGGCCCCGGGGGTCCCGGTGGCCCCTTCGGTCCCAGCAGTCCTCGGGGTCCCTGTTGGAGGAAACAAACGGGGTCAGTGTTCCCAGTAACCCCCACCACTGCCCCGAGCATGGGTCGGGGTGAGCTCGTGCCCAGCTGAGCATCGCTCTGCCCACGGAAGCGTTGGGGCTGGCACCACAATGACCTTGCTGGTTTTGCAGTAACAACAGCTTTCTTGCTTTACAAACTGGTAAGAGAAACTCTGCATGCACATATCCTTGAGTTATAAAGATAAATAATATAGGCACAGACATTTATTCTTCAGATTGGAAGAAGGCCCACTTAAACCAACTTTTTTTTATTAATTTAATCATATTCCTGGATTACCCTGTAACGCACACGATGCAAACCACTTTGCAGCCAAGTCATTCTAGCCAGGGAGTATTATGAAGAATGATCTGATACCACCAATGGATCATTAGGGTTAGAATTTCAACATCTCTCCAGATTTAATTTTTATCATTGACAATCTACAGAACTCAGCAAGGCTGGAAAAGGGTTTCAGCCTGCAGCATAAATGGACATTCTCAAAGGCATTTGGTTCTTAAACCTTAAGCAGTCAGTACTCCTGGCATCACAGTGTTTTCTTTCCATTTCCAGGGTAGATTTCAATTAGATATAAGGAGGAAATTCTTCCCTCTGAGGGTTGTGAAACACTGGACCAGGTTGCCCAGAGAAGCTGTGGCTGCCCCATCCCTGGAAGTGTTCGAGGCCAGGTTGGATTTGAGCAACCTGGTGTCATGGAAGGTGTCCCTGCCCATGGCAGGGGGGTTGGAACTAGATGATCTTTGAGGTCCCTTCCAACCCAAACCGTTCCATAATTCTATGATTTTACTGATTCTTTGAAATTAGGGACCATAGGGGAACTCTGGGTGTTTACAAGGATGGTGCTCGTTCACTGTCACGGAGGAAAATCTTTCCTGATTGACAGACAGTTTTATCTGTCTGCCCAAATATTATACGTCCCTTTTCATGATGCAGAGATGACAGAGGAATTAAAATGAAATGTTACAGGATAAAACAGGAGACATTAAGAAAGTGTCTGATCTCGGAGACTGCGGGGATTTTGATCCTGCAAAAAACAGTTTGCAGCAAGAACTGGATGCATGGAGCAAGCAGTCTGACCCAGCTACTGCAGACCTTCACGGGCTAAAGCCTCGCACGCCGAGCCCCAGCAGAGCAGGAACTCTGCTCCCATCAACTGGCGATGGGAATTGGAAGGAAATGGAGCAGGATGAAGAGAAACCAACTCTGAAGTTCCACCATAGTTTAAGTTACTGTTAAATTTGGAAAGACCCTCTTTTGGCTCAGGGCAGAGAAGACGACAAACATGCAGATTTAGGGTGTACATACTTATGAAAAAAAGGTTTCCTGTAATGCAATTTAAACCTTTACTCCAGCCATCACAGATATTTTTACTCGTGCTGCTGAAATAAAAATCAACTTCCCTGCACGCATTATCATCATTTAAGTTCCTCTTTTGTTACTGTGTTACCTGAGCACATAAACGCTTTTAAGAAGTTAATAACCCATAAGTTATTGCTTAGACATGTGCTAAGGAGATAGCTGAGTTGATTAATCTTTCCCAGAAGTTAATCAGACATCTCGTCTATAATTTAGTTCCAGTGAGTCCGTAAATGCCAACCCTTCCCTTTCTCACATGAAGTGTGTCCAACAGTTCTCATCAATTACTCTCAGGCCACCACGCTGGGCCTTAGAACAACAAAATAAGACATTCTGAAAGCAAAGCCGATGGTAAATGATGGATAGTTAATGTTCTTTTCGTAACAAGGAAATGCATTTTGGATGAAATAAGCAGGCAACAACTGTACTACACACAAAAATCTCCAGCCAGCCAGAAGCAGAGTTTACCACTGCCAGTAAAGTCAAAAATACTTGGTATTGGGGGAAAAAATGCTTTCAGAGTCTCAACTCAACCGACAACCCAACTGTTTCTTTTCAGTGGGATACTCCCTGAAAGCATTTCTTTGGGTTGGTCAAGAGATTTTTGTCCAACACCACTAGCATCAACTTTTAACCTTATTGATACTAGGAACTCCCTCCTTTGCTAGCCCTGGCTCAGCTGCTCCGGTGTTCGCAGCATGTGGAGGCCCAAACGTTGACAAACTCTGCAGATTTATGAAGTTTTGCACACTGTGAAAAGAATATTGACCCCACTGAAGTCAGGGCTAAAATTTCCCTTGAGCTCAACCCTGCCAGGATTTCATCCTGAGATTTAAAAGCGATCGTTCAACACTGCACAAACTGAGCGTGTGGCCAAGGGAGCTTCATGGCTAATTGCTGCCATGACCCATGCAATAGCAAATAAAACCATTCCTCACTGCAGTCTGCTAGGAACGCTCACAAAAACTGTATTTCACATATGTTTACCATATGTAATTGCTACCCCAGCCCACTTACCTGAATCCTAAATAACACATCAGGAAGGATACATGCGGGAAAGGTATGAGACCAAAGCAAGTTGAGCTTCACATTTATAACTGATTTTTTTTTTTTCCAAAGTCTAGCCAGTGAGCAAACAAAAATCAATGAGAACTTTCTCATTAAAAAAAAAAAAAAGAGGAACAAAAAAACAAACACAAAAAAACAATCAAACGAAAAAACCCAGAAATCATCTTCTCTTCTTGGTGGCCATCTTAGCAAAAAAAAAGCAAACCAGAGTTGTTACAGCAAAGACAACTCTCTAAAACGTTCACATGGATCTTCGAGCAAGAGAAGCTCAGTCCCTGCAGGACCTCAGGGGTCTTGCTCAGCCCTAGAAGAGCTGCCCCATGGGACCTCTAAAAACACTGTCATCATCTCAAGACCTTGACCAAAGCAGCGCTGCTGTACATCAAGCCAAAGGAGGAGATACTCACAGGTTCTCCAGGTAGACCTCTGGGTCCAACTTCTCCATCATCTCCCTGCTCAGCAGCAAAGGCACAGAGAGAAGCAGCAAAAGAGACAGAACAAACCAGTTGTATTTCAGTCACATCACAGGTGTTTCATTCTTGTTAAATAATCACACAGAAAACCAGCTTCCCTGGAGTAATAAAAGGGCAGCCGTGCATAAGGAAGACTTCATAAGCCTGGCGACTAATACTGCGTGTGCAGAATTTACCAAGGATTAGAAATGCTGTAAGGATACCTCATAATTCATGTCGATGTTTATAAAGATGGATTTTGCTAATAGACAAGATATTGTAGAAACGATTCAGGGCATGCAAGTCAATAACCGCCAGATTTAGTAGCAAACTGAACAACAAGCCAGCACGGGAGCGCTGCCCTGGGAACGTGATTTAGCCAAATTAGGGCTCCTCAGGTAAACCAGAGGCAGCAAAGGGGTAATTCTCCATCCCTCCATACTCATCTGCTGCTCATCCTCCACCAATCCCCCAGGAGCATTGGATGGTGCTTCCTGAGAGTTGCTTTTAAATCACCCAAAAGCTGATGCTCCCTCTTAGGAAATCAGTCCCAGCAGCCAGCCCTTGTAAACTCTCCTCTTCTGCTGATAGAATTCATGCTTTTCTTCCCAGTTACACCCTCTGAGCTTCTTTCCCCGTACACCTTGAATGGTTTCTTTTTCTCTCCAGGATTAAAGTTCTCCAGACACTTGTTCTTCCCCCCAAGACACAGGTTTGGTCTTTTCAACTTCAAAGCACTTTACAGCAGCAATTAATTAATCCTCACAACCTCATGGTGAGGAAGGTGTTATTATCTGTGCTTTACAGAGGAAACAAATAGCCAAAGGTGGAAAGAAAACATCGTGGAGGGGGGATTAGAGCCTGGGAAATCCAAACTCGCTCCTCCAATTAAACCACACGCTCCTCACGGCTACGGATTCAGCATTTTCAATCTCTCCTCTCAAAGCAGCCCTTCTAGACCTGCAATCACTTAGTCTGAGCTTTGCTAAAGGCGTTCAATTATTGAGTAAAAAGGGTGGAAGGAGAAATGAACAATTTAATCTTCGATTCTCGCATCCGTCTGGAATTGCTATTCCCCAAGCCTTGCTGCAATTTGCTGGATCTAAGAAAATCAGAAGCATCCTTCGCACACTGAGAGGATGCACACACTTCTTCTTGCGTTATTTTTGTCTTTTAACAAAAACTGAGTTTTCTGACCAGATCTTTATAAACAAATTCTTCTTTTTACTTGCATTCCCTCCCCCTTGCTCTGCTTCCCCCCACCACGGCCACCCGCACCATCCCCAGGACACAAGGACAAGGAGCTGCCGCTACCAACCGGCAGCGGACGAGATGCCGGCGGTGGCTGCTCTTGCCACGTCTCTGGCTGATATTGCATCTGCTTCTTGTTTACCGGAGTTAGTTATGAATTCAAAGGACTGCTGAATCCAGAGAGAGACTTACCCTCTCCCCATCCTCTCCAGGTGCCCCTGGGGGTCCGTGGGGGCCTGGCTCACCCTATAAAGAAGCAACAGAAAAGTCTCAGAGAAGGCAGCGGTGCTGTGGCAATAGAAAACAGTGGGTAACGCTGAGAAATCGAGCAACAGGCTTGACTTTTCTGCCTGCATCATGTGCTGAAGGTACTGGTACGCTCGTGGTCCCCATCTCCCTGCGCTCTCTGAAGCCCCTCTCTACCCGCTCAGGGCCACGCGTGGGCTCCAGCACTGATAACTGACGTCCTCCAGGGCCCAGAGCTCACGGGATTTACCAGGGAAGCTTTGGCAGAGGGCTGGGAACCAAGCAGGCACTGGAGCTCCTGCAGGAGAAGGACTCGGGCTCTGCACGCAGTTACTGCTTTACCCAAGGCGTGCTGTTCCATTTCGGGCTGGTTAAGCACCTCTCCCAGGCATCGTCTTCCCTTTCCTGGGTAGCTGGTAATCACGATGCCATCTCCGCTGTTCAAACATTTTATAAAGCACTGGCTGCACTCTCTAGGGAGGGGAGGCACAAACCGCCTGCCAAAATAACCAGCTTCTTGCATTTTTTCCCCATTGCTTAATTAGAAAGCAAAAAGAAAATCCTATTATGTTTTTGGCAATTTCCATCCATGACTGCACTGTCTAGAAGCAGGTTTTGCTTCTCGCTTTGTTTTTCAGTCTACGTTTTATTAGAACGATTTTTTTTTCCACCATTTCAATTTCAAGCAATCCCAGGAGGATCTTACAGCTTCCCGGGATGTGAATGCTGATCCTGGGAGGGATGCTGTGACATCCCACATGCTCTTACAAGACACTCTCGTCCTCTCCTAATCACACCATTGTGGCTGGTCCCCAGCAATAGCTGCCCTCCTCCCAGCGCCTCCCAGTATCTCCTCCCACCAAAGTGTCATTGCAGACTGTGACCAAAAGACAAGTGGAAGGGAACTTACTCTGTTTCCTTTCTCGCCAGGCAAACCAGCCAAGCCATCAAACCCTCGGTCACCCTAAAAGAAAAACCAGTTTAGTACACGTTTCCACCTGCTGTTGAATAACTTCCCAATTTGTTTCCTTTCTGTGCCAGAGGAATTGATTTTCTCCCTTGGACACTCAGCCTCCATGATTCCAAAAGTTATAGATTAAAAAAAAAACCCAAAACTCAGTCATTTTACTTTCTCCCTCCACCCCCAGCACCTACAGTTTTAAATGTCTCTCCATATGGACTTCAGAGCATCTTTGGGTGACTTCTCCACGATCTAAAGCATCTCGCTTCTGGACAGGTGTTCTAGTCCAACTATTTATTTTAATACTTTTTTAATTCCATGGAATTACAAACGACAACGCACTGGTAAGCAAACTGGACACAAGTATTCCCATGCCTGCCAACAGGTCCCCACACCAGCCTGAGCTCTACTGTAATCCATCCCATACATTCTTTTAACCCTCCTGGACACTCCAAGGAAACAAATACCTACACAATTAAATTCTAGAAACTATCTTAAGTCAAGCTCAGAAGACAGACCTGTTTTGACCTAGAAAGTAACATCATCAGCTGGTAAACTTGGTGATTTCACATGGATGCTTGAGGGTATTGCGAAAGGGGCACCTCCACGAGACCCTGCACCGACCCCAACGCCAGCAGGCACAAAGATAGCCACAACACCAGGGATGTATAGGGGATATATAGCCCCAAACCACTGATAATGGGAAGGCAAATCAAGGAGAGGATGACTCCCAGCACACCTCTTTTCTTACCCATCTCGAGTAGCTCCTGCCACTGCCTACTGCTGCAAACGCAGCTCTGGGCCAAACAGAGCTTTGGGCATCCTTCTGGGAAGCACGATGCTGAGCCCAAAATAACGAGCTCTGCTAAAAGGCCAGGTGTGTTAATTTGTGCTTGGCATCATGTTGAGAAAGCCATGCCCAACCTCCAGCCTCCCGTGGGCAGCACCTGCCTGCAAACGGCCGTGTGAGCATCCCCCACGTCTGCTCCTCCCATCTGCGGATGCTCCCAAAGGAAACGGGCAACTCGTTGAGAAATTCAAGTGTAAAGAAGGAAAAGCAAAACCCCCATAGTGCCAAGCACAGGCGGGCACTGGGATCCTGCCTTCCCAGGGCTTTCGCCCGTGCCCGCACAGCTCCGCTGTGTCGGTATGTGGAGAGCTCCTGGTGAGCCATGACAAGCCACAATAGGGCTTTTCCTCTCCAAACCTGCGCCCTGTTCTAGTCTCCCGTGTTCTGGGGGGAAATGGGGAGAGGGATGCACAGAAACAGCCTTTTCTCAAAAGCCTCAACTGTTTGGAAAAGAGAGAAGACACAGGGGTGTTTGCAAACCGTGGGCGACACCGGCTCCCAGCGCCCAGGGCAGAAGGCAACGAGCATCCTCCAGTAGTTAGAAAAGTCTCTTTTTCTCTGTAAAGAGGTGAAGCCGCTTGTATTTTCACGTTCTGACAGCATGTGAAAATAGTACCAGCTCCTCCCTTCCACAAATCCTTTACCTCTTAGCGAGGAAAGGAAAGGAAAGTCGATTGCACCAAGTGGCTCAAGTTGCACTGGCCCGGCTGAGGCGCACCCAGGGGAACGGGCAGCTCTTTCCTTTTGGCAGGTCCCAGAGCATCATTCTGTCTCTGCTCACAGCAAAATTCCTTCTCCTTTCCAACGCTGCTCGTTATTCTGTTTTCCCTTCTTCCCTGGCATCCACTCCTTTGAGGGCAGTCGACGCTCATTAAAGCACTTTACTGGATAAATGATTTGCAGTCTCCTGTCTCTGTATCAAAACCCCCCCATCTATTCCAGCTTTAAGTATCTACATAATAAAGCACTTAAACCTTCTAATACATGATTCCCTGAGCAAACTTTCTCTGCATTCAATTTCAGTAGAACTGCTTCTTTCTTGCTTGATAATTCCAGCAGATCACAGTTGAATGAAGGGATTTGGTCTCAAATAAAAATACAGGGCATTAAAATTCCTCACCACGCCTTCTACATTTCCTCACCCAGTTAATAGGTATTTTTTTGGTAGTTATATTTCAGGACGTTTCCGACTGCTCATTCATGTTTGTTTTTCATAATTGGGATTCCAAAGTATTTGTTCTACAACTGCAGCCAAGGGAGCATATTTCATTCTTAAGAGGATCCAGCAATTTAAAAAAGCTGCATCAAAAAAAAAAAAAAAAAGGAAAAGAAAGATTGCTGTTCTGCCTTCTAGGTGCGTGTTTAATTTCCCTCTCTCAAATGTGGAGCCCATGACCTCACAGGAGTCACTTGAGCATTTCAACAACCTCCTCTCCAAGTGAGGTAGGCTCCTCCTGCCAAGGACCCTCAGTTGGTGCTCACTAAAAAGCAGGTGCAGATTCCAAAAGCACATAACCACTGGTGTTACCTTCGGTCCTGTCTGGCCTGGCATTCCCCGGGCACCGTCACTGCCAGCTCGTCCCTGCAACAGACAAAAGCAAAGTCAAACACAACGGGTAAGGTGAAGCTGCTTCACTACATGCTGGGACACAGCCATCAATTCTGAATTTGAAATAGTTATCTTCCAGCCCAGTTTAAGATATGCTAATGACAATGTCCACAAATGGAAAGGAGATCATTTTCTTCTTTTTTAAGAAAGCCAGAAGTGGGTCATGCAAAAGACTCTCTTGTTTCTCCGTCTGGCAAGCGGAATCACAAAGAGCCAGAGGATGGCATAAAATAAAAATCAGCATCGGGGATGGCAACAGAGCGAGCGAGCACGATTTACACCAGCTCCAGAAACCTTCTGGGGACTGGATCCTCCTCGCACACTACTGAGACTTGGGGACTGGCCAAACCAGCCCAGAGCATTTATGTAGCTACAACCTCAACGCCACAGAGAGAAAAAAAAACACGAAAAGGAGACAGAAGAGTGAGAAGCGTGGACTTGAAGCTCTCCTCACATCACCCAGCTTTTAACTCCCATCCTCATTTGTGTCCACCCGGATGGACAGCGAGGTCCTGGCCAAGGCACTGGCTGGCCCCCTGCCCGCTCTTGTGCAACGCTCCCGGCGCTCAGAAATTGTTTGGCAGCAGGAACAGTTTCTAGCAGAAATTGTAGTTAACGTAGCCGTCAGTGCAGCTCCCAGGACACTCACCCTGCGGCCAGGTTTTCCTGCTGGACCAGGAGGACCCTGGATGCCTCGTGGACCCTGCAATGTGTCAAGGAAAGAGGAAGACACGCCGTCACCCAAGGGCACGACAGACAGACCCGGTGCCCGCTGGCATCGCCGATCAGGGGCTGCTGGGGCTGTCAGGGGTGCTGCAAAATGGGATGTGAACCCCTCGAGCTGAGAGCCTGTGGTGCAGCAAACCCGGGACAGGCTCAGGACTGAGCACCTCTGGACAGCAATTGCATGTGTTTATGGACGAGGAAGCTTCTGCCCTGCAAGCATCTCCATGTGGTGGAGACAAATCACTTCCCCCACCATTAGAAAATGGGAACGTTCCGTTAACGCAGGATTTACAGCTTGGAAGAACAATTTCCTGAACATCAGTAAACTCCCCACACCCCAACCTATCTCGTATTTACAGGACTCCTCCATGGATGTCTTTGCAGGAAAGGATCACCACCTGCAGAATTTTACACTGTTGGCTTAAAATTACACCTCGAGTCTGCGTTTGGCTACTTAGAGGGATATTTATAGGCAAAACAGATGTTCCCACACCTGAGCTGGCGTTGGGTTACCAAATCGCTCCTCCACAACAGCCTCTAACCCAGGACTGCCTGCTCCACACCTTCGTTTCCCCTAGATGCCCCCAGCCCCCCGATTTCCCCATACTCACCTGAGGTCCCATTTCTCCAGCTTCTCCCTTTAGTCCTCCACTGCCCGGGGGTCCCTTTGGACAGAGAATAGGATTTACTACATTTTTCCACAACAGAGCCAGAGGGAAGATTCAAACCATGTTAAGCAAGAGCCATTCATGGAGGTAACCCAGAGCACCCGTGAAGCTGGTGCCAGCTGGGTCTGCTCTGTCCTTGCTTGCCCGCTCACTTACCATGGGGCCCGGCCGCCCCGTCAGACCCATCGGACCTGCTGGTCCCCTCAGCGCCAGCTGCAACAGAAAGAGAAACGTTGCTTAGATGGTATCTCTGCTTCGTCACTGAAACGGGACAAAGCCCCCATGGTGCCACCAGTCACACGTTCTCTCTATGCCCACGTTCTCTCCACACCCCAAGAACCACGAATCCTTGGAGCCATGTCCGTACCCTCAGTGAATTTACCAAAGAACATCCAACCTGTTGCCCCACCAACTCCTTTCTGCATCCACAAATGGGAAAAGCCCCCGGCCAGTGCATGGGTCTGCTGAGAGGACCTGTGGACCCACATCCCATCTGCCTGTAGGCATCCTCCCCCCATACACCCAACTCTGCACCATGCACGTACAGTACAAAACCCCTATACAGATGCCTATAGACGCGCCCTGGCCCAGAGCTGGGGCAGACGGAGGGGCGAGGAGTTACCTGCATCTAAAATCAGATGAGAATCTGCCTCTGCAGATCATCATCACGTACAGACACAATCAAATGGCTGCTTTTGGCAAAAAATTGTTGAAGATAAACGTCAAAACTTTGTCTGAGCAGGCTATAGGGGTTTGTTCACATATATTTATGATCCCAGTTCAGTTTCGGAGCATTTTTTTGCTTTATGATCCTAGGAGTTCCATTTTGGAGGATTATTTTTCCTCTTTTTTTTTGACTACTATTTAATATCCTGCAAAGAGAACGACAATTCTATTTGCAACAGGGGGCTTTTAGCTCAATAATTAAGGAGCCACATAACCATGCATCAAGTCGCTAATTTCCATGGTGGGTAACGGGGCTGGTCCACACGTTAGAACATCGCTCGGACAATTTGTTCCCTCGTGACGATTCAACACTTTAAAAGAGCTGTAATTATCTGTGTACTCCAGTAATTAAAATCTACTCGTGATTGCACTTGGAATGGCATAAATATTGCACAAATGCTAGAGTATGTGGCATTTTTTACACTATCTCATTAAAAGGGACATGCTCTGAAACAGGGCTGGCTGGGACAATGTGCGGTGTCTAATGAAAGCCAAATTTTAAGGGAATAAATCAACATAACAACACAATTAGCAACAACAATAACAAGAAAAACAATCCCTAGAAAAGGGAAGAAGACATCCTCCCCCCTGCAGGATTCTTTTTCCATTCCCACCATATCCTGTAACTTCCCTCCACTCCCCCCCCCCCCAAAAAAAAAAAATTATTTCCCTTTCTGCTTTGGTATCAGGGTTTTCAGCTGAAATTGTCTGACAATAGGCTGAAGTTAACCCAAAACCGGATTTTTTTTCTGTTACGGAAATATTCAACTTTTCATCCACAGCCCAAAAGTCACCCAGGATTTGTTTGGTTTTAATTTTTTTCCCCCAAAACTGAAAATCAAAAACAAACAAACAAAAAACCCAGAGAAAAGGGACTTTGAGTGAGGGGAGGGATCATCTTTGTTTTTTTCATGAGAGTCACAATTTTCAACGGGCAGAAAAAAAAAAAGAACAAAACCAGAGAGTCTGAGAAAGCAGATGCTTCTCATGAAATATTCATCTGGTCAAAACCCCTATTTCCCAGCAAAATAAAATGCTGATGGAAAAACCGTAGGCAGCCTTGAAATTAAGACTGACAAGGTAACACCAGAAACATAATCCACCAATATTATTCCAGAGCAAGGTTAATGGACAGCAAACCGCAGCGGCTGGTAGCATCAGGGCCCTGTACTTTACCTGAATATGTATAAAATCAAACTCCTTTGTAAAAGGGGAGTTGGATGGAAACCAGAATAGCCCCAGCTGAGCCAAAACCCTCATTTATAAACCTCAAAAACGCATGTGCCACCCAGCTGGGTAGAGACCCCAATGACTTTATTTCATTTGAGGGTGAAATAAATTGCTTTTTAGCCTATTTGAGCAGACTGGCCCGAAAAGGCTGTGCTAAAGAGAACATCAACAGCTCTGAAGAACAGCCTGGCTATGACCAAGACACATGTCCCAGCTGCAGACAGATGTGGCTTCAGACCTCAGAAGCACATCCAAGCTCTGTCCCTGGGTGATGGCATTTGGCAGGGAGAGGAACAACACTCCCAAATCTGCATCCCTTTGCAAGCTGCCTCCCTAAACTATTTTATATTTTCCCCTTTTACTGCAAGGGTGTGCTTACAGCCCGGATCTGCTCCCTCCTGGGCAAAATCGGGGCAGAGACAGCAGGAGGGCACTTGTGGGGTCCCCACGTGTTCCCTTCTGCTGCAATTGTGCCTCTTCCATCCCCGCTTTTGATGTGCCAATGATCAAATGTAACTTCACACGAGCACTCATGGAAGAAAAATTTCAAAGCTGTACGGGCTAGAAATTAAGTTTTATCTTGAACAGATGAGTATGAAGCCTCACACACTAAGGTACTCATCCAGGCAGGCAACAGGGAACACTGGGAAGGTGTGTGGCTGACCCAGTTTCACCAGCGAGCCTACACAATGAACACCACCAGGAATTACCTGATCATCAATCAATAAGGTAATCCAAGGGGAAAAAAAAAAAACAACCAGCCAACAAAAGAAAGAAAGAAACCCCCTACAGCACACACCACAACTCCTCATATAGACTCCCAAAACTGTCAGCATAAACTGAAGCTATCAGGTCCATGTCAACTGGCACCAGCAGAAGGTCTGGTCCAAGGTCTGTAGGCAATTTCAAACCCTGTTTCTAGCGCCTGGACTATCGCTGGCCGTCAGTAAAAGGCCAAGTCATCTAGATGTCATCACCTCAAACCACACAGCAGCTCTAACTCAGATGAGAGGTTGTTGCCACCACCAGCACCATGGATGGTACAAGTATGAAGACACCTATGACATGTTTATTCTGGTTCTCCTCTTCCTCAGTCACCTGCTGCAAGAGACATCCCCAGCGCCCTTCACTTACCCTGGCCTGCTGCAGGATGGCTTGGGCTTGGGCCTCCTGGGCTGAAACGAGAGGTCCTTTGGAGCCAGCATCTCCTCCTCCACTAAAGCGGAACTGACGGGAACAAATGAGAAAGCAGGTCACAGAGTTGCTGTCCCTTCACCCTGACGCTAGACTGACTCCTAAACAACTCTGTTCCACATGAGTGACCCAACTCCACCAATGTCTTTCCAGACCATCTCATTAAGCATCGCGCTCTCAGGTCGCCCAGCTCACAGGCACAAACCGACCGTTGCCCATGTTCGTACCCGCACAGCGAGTTCTGCCAGCTCAAAGCAACACACCAGAAGAGGAACTGTAGGCTCCGAGCTGTAAGGACCTCACACACCACCGTTCAAAACTAAATGCAAAGTTCTCACAGGGCTGATGTTCCCCCGTGCGAATACTGTTGGCCAGGGGACCTCCGGAGACGAGGTTGTATCAGGTTATTTGGCCGTAGTTGCCTGTTTGCCCGGGGACAAAGGCTGCATTTCTCAAGCGTGGCAGTGTGTTTCAAAGAGCAGATTTTGGCCTATTGTTCAAGCCAGGATCCTTCAGCACACAAAGGATTTAAAAAAACCTCAAGCATTAATGTTTTATTTTCCCAAACTTGAAAGGGAATGAGTTTCATGTTTTCTTCTGTCTTTTCCACCCCCAACAGCTACAAGCCCACTTTCCAGGACACACACCCTTCTCCTGCCTTAATTACATGTGTGTTTGGGGTTTTGCAAGAAGGACTCTCCAGGCTGCAGAACCTACTTGGACAGCTCTTTCACCTCCGTTTCACCTCTGCATCTTGCTCGGTTGGCGCTAGGTACATGACCGCACGATCTTGGCAAGCAGATTCAAAGAGATGCAATTTATAGGCCCACGGTTGGTTACTCTAAGGGCCAACAAATGTGTTGTGATGGCCAGCTAAGCTCCGTGTTGAACACTTGGCCCAGGCTGTCCTCGGCATCCTGCCAGGAACCTACACAAGTATCACCCTACCATTTGGAGCCCGTACAAGAGTGCTGCGGTTTTTCGATGAAGACTCTTTCCCTTTGGTACCTAACCACTTATTTTCAGCAGCTGGTTTCCTTAGGGTTTTCTCACATCAAAGCAGACACAAAATATAACCACTCCTTTAGCATCCCAGGACCAAGAAGTCTGACTCAATACTTGGTAGCTTCACGTAGAAGAAAAAAACAATGCAAATTAAACACTGGTCATCAGAAGAGACGGGTTCATTCAGGTGCTTATAATTTCGGCACCTGCTTTGAAGAGCTGTTAGAGGTTCCTCACTGTAGGAGACAGGGTTCTGCCTGGAAATTGGGCCCTTGGAGGTGTCTTCAGTTGCTTCTTCATGACTTTCGCTCTACAATACCATGCCCAGCCAGAAACACTTAAGCTTATTCCCCACTTATGGAAATTTTAACTTCCCTACCCTGTGCTTTTGACCAGTGAAGAAGCTACAGTGCTTTGCAAAAAGAAAATTTACAAGGGCAACCATCCGGATCCGTTTTTTATACCAAGGAAAATGTGTCCTTAGTGTAAGTGAGATGGGACAGTTCTGCAAGAACAGGCACTAAGCACTAGCAAAACCAAGGAGCCCGACTCATTTAAATGCTTTTATAATTACGCTTGTACTTACAGGCAACATAAGCATTGTCCCCGGTGGTCCTGGTAAACCATCCGCTCCTGGAAGACCTGGGCGACCAGGTGGTCCCTACAAGAAGAAATAAAAATACATTTCTATGGCAACACATATTCGTCATGTCCATACATAAATAGTTGTGGCTGTAAAGGCGTACGTCACGATACAGAAGGCTCACGTCACGATACAAAAGACACCTATCTTGACAGATAGGCATTGAGCATGTAGGCATCCCAACACTACAGCAAATTTTGAGGAAAGACATCTGTAAGCATAAGTGATTTTTCTTAGTAATTCCCTCTTCTTACATCCTGGTCCCCATATTTCCAGGGTCTGCCATATACAATTTTTGAGCGAGTAATACAAGTCTCTGCGATGCTCCAAGTTAATGGAATCAATGTTTAGTTGGGTCTGTTAAAACCTATTAAAAAAGTACATGAAACTTCGTAACTCAGGTCAGCGAGATAGAAACATGGAAAGATAAATACATTTCCGTACATGTTCAGTCATCTGGGTCGTTCCATTTTTCTCTCTCTGTCTTTTTTTTTTTTTTTGTCCCATGAGGCTACTTCCATTTACAACGAAGTGATCTTGTCAGCAGCTGTAAATCAGCAAAACTCTATGGATCTCAATGGAGCTGTGCTGATTAACATCAGTTGAGCATCTTTAACTTGTACTAAAGAAACAAGTACGCAGTAAAAGATCTATCGATGAAACTATAAATAATCAAATACGACCAATTTTCCTAAGACAGCCTATAGATTATTTGTATTCCCAACTGCGTACTTGACAAAAAGTTTAAGTTAACCCAAATTTGCACATCCATCCAGCAATCCTACCCGCAAACAAGGATGACATCTAACTACTTGATGTGCATGTCTAATTGCAATTTTCACACCAGCTTAAGGAGCCAAAGGCAAGAGTGACTCGATCACACCCCAGCGAGGCCAAGAGGAGCCCTGGTGCTCCCTTCGTGGCAAGGTAGACAGGACTGTCTGGCCAACAGCTCAAGCTTAAGGACTTGAACACTCCCCTAATTTAGTAAACACCAGTAATAAATCGATCCGTGGAGAAGCAAAGCTCTTGGAAGGGCAAGCAACAAACATCTATGTTAGTTCTTGCTCTCTTCAACCTGCCTGAAGCCCTCCAGTCTGTGCAGACAGCAAACAGAAGTGAAAATAAACCCCTGCCATCAGTCACAGATGCACGCAGAAAAGCTACAGGGACACGGACCAGCCAGACCTCACCCCAGAAGTTGCACACTCACCCCACAAGTCAAAGGGAAGTGGATAGAGGTGGGAAAGGCAGGAGGGAAAGAGAAACAGGTAACAAAGTCCCTAAAAATCAGGTAGTATATAAAAACCCAATTGACGTGTTATCCTTGGCCCAATGTCTTCCAGCAAGATCTTGGTGCACCTCTTTGCTCCCTCTTCTTCCGTACCCTCTACACCACGTTCAACTTAATGTTTCCCTCATCGTCTCCCTCTTAAAAAAGAACCCAAAACATTCAAGCCAAAGTTCCAAGCACTAAATTAGAGCCCAGCAGCAGGGTTTGGGGGGGAAGAGCCACGAGGACTCCACCCTGCCCCAGCCAGCACGTGGCTCCTGCACCGCGCCGCAATTACAGGGCAGAGCAGCGCTGCGGCCAAGGAGCCGCGGTCCGCGCCGCAACCGGCCCGGAACGACAACACTGCTCCCAGTGCTGCAGCCTGAGATTTATCAGAAAAAAAAAAATAAAATAACCAACAAAAACAACGACCCAGCAGCTCCCTCAGCACCGACGGGAGACCGCGCAACGCACCAGCCCATCCATTTTCCGAGACGGGCTCACGCTGTTACGTCCGTGCTGTTTCCTTAGTCTGGCCGACACCGGAGTCCCTGACTCCACGGCCGATGTGCAGCGGCCAGTCCCATCTGCTGGAGCAGAAGCACCATAAATAATTTAGGCCAGGCTTATTTTGTATAATAAACTTTCTTCCCTTTCCCCTCTCTCCTCCTTCAACTCCAGTCCTGCATGTGATGGATCAGGAATGAGTTTGTTTATGTTTCTGTGGGTACTCGGCTTGACAAAGGTTGATGCAACATTTTTATACATAAACACCTCTTTTTGTTTCAGGTTGGGTGTGTGAGGTCTTTTGCTGGCGGGGTGGAGCAGCGGGGGGCGATGGCACAGAGGAAAACCAAACCCATAAAGCATTTTGTAAATTTAAATTCATGAATGCCTTTAAGAAATGCAGCGTGCCAGGCTCTCCGCTGGTGTAAATCTGTGTCACTCAGTATGTAAATAGAGATTCGCTGATATACAGCAGCCAGGGATGGGAACTTCAACTTTCATTTGGTGCAGTGCTCTAAAATGCCACGCTGAGTGCAAACACTACTGCAATATTTCAAGGGAATGTTTAAACTGAAACGTCGGCGTGTCAGTGCTCGGGCTCCTCGAGCAGCAAACAGCGACAGAGCGGTGCCCAGCAGCCCACAGCCTCAGATTTGCTTTACGTGTCTATCTCTAGGATTATTTTTCTGCTATTTTCAGCCCTGGTCAGAAAATTACACAACAGAAGATCTTTCTCGCAGAATTTGGGGTCTTCTAGGTAGGGCGGTGCTCGCCACGCAAAGAAGAAAGGGCACCTTGAAAAGGTCAAGCCTTTCAGAATCCCAATCAGGATTTTAGAATCATAGAATGGTTTGGGTTGGAAGAGACCTCAAAGATCATCTAGTTCCAACCCCTCTGCCATGGGCAGGGACACCCTCCACTACACCAGGATGCCCAAAGCCTCATCCAACCTGGCCTTGAACACTGCCAGGGATGGGGCATCTACAACTTCTCTGGGCAACCTGGTTCAGTGCCTCACCACCCTCTGAGTGAAAAATTTCTTCCTTCTATCTAATCTAAATCTCCCCTCTTTCAGTTTAAATCCATTGCCCCTTGTCCTGCCACTACATGCCCTTGTAAAAAGTCCCTCTCCAGCTTTCCTGTAGGCCCCCTTTAAGTACTGGAAAGAATTTTAGGGACCTATTGCACTTCTGAGACGCAAAACTATCCTCAGGGGGACTGAGTCTATTGGGACATGATGACTGCACGGTCTTGGAAGATACAGCTATTGCTTCATGTCCAGCCTTCCCCTCGAGGCAGCTGATCAAGCCCAGAGCACCCAGACCCCCCAACATTCCCAACACAGTGGGGTTGATGAGCTGCAGCTCATCTCGTTCAAAGGATCACATCTTTCCTCTTGCTTCGTTCCAGTCCAGAGAATCCATGAAATAGCTCTCGGATCTCCTAAGTGCCATATTTCCTTCTTCCCACTGCTTGAAGAAACCTAAGTCATCCTCCGCCGCCCTCCTCCCAGCTCAGTCCCCTGAAACCTCCCCCAAACAGGCTGCTCGGCAGCTCAGCCGGTGACGCAAGCGCTTCCTCGCGCTGTAAAATAACCGGGATAAACGTACAAACTGACAGGATGAATAAAACAGAGCTAAATGAGTGTTGGCCAATATTACCATAGCTGAATAGTGTTGGTATATTAATTCAGTGCACCTGCCTGATTGCAAATAAAAAGTTTTCCTCTCCGAGGCAGGCATAGGAAACGTTCCTCACCGTACACATATAAGTGTCATGTAAATTCATGAGCTATGCGCAGGGTTAATAATAAACAAATTAAAAGAGGAGCTGCTCTAATTGAAAAGGAGTATTTTAATACAGTTGCAGTTCCTGGCTCTGCAAGTTCATCACTTCTCTCTGCACAAGATGTTGTATTACATTCTGTTCTGGACACTCAGAAAAGCAGGATGTGCTGTCTGTGCTAGAATGCAAATTACGCCTTTCATTTCAGGGTGTGGAGCAACATCATTGGGGACAGTGTGACTGCTGCTGATTGGCTTTGATTAGCTTCAAGAGGAGCCTGGCCAGCAAACATCTGCATCTGCCTGGACAAACGGCAGAAACACTGACTTCCTTGTCACCAGGGTCCGCATCCGTCCTGCCAGGCAACTGAATTCTTCAGAGCAGAGGAAGCTCACCAAGAGAAGCTGAGCAACAAATAGGTCCACATAGAGCGAAGACCCATCAAGAGCCTGATAAAGCCACGCAGCTCTTTTGACTAATTGTAGACCATTGCAAGATGCAAAACACTGCTGGGACCTTGCTCAGCTTGCCCATCCTCTAAGAAGTCCAAGGTCCAAGGATGAAGAGTCCTCTCTTGGTCCTTCTGCCAGAGCAGTGCTGGAGGAACGGGGACCGTGGTGTCTCAAGGGTTAAACCAACCTCTCAGAGCAGTGGCTCTGGCTCCCAGCCATGGGCTGAGCCCACAGCTGCATATTGACTTTCTGAGCTTGCAGGCACCGATCGATGGAGCACAGTCAGGGCCCCTCGTTCTCAATCATGTCACAACCACAAGAAACATTATTACTGTTCCATCAAAAACCAATAAATACACCAGGAGCATAAATGACGTGGGGTCTTTACAGCAGCGCTCCGGGGAGGATGTGTGAGCGCAGTGGCCGGTGGACTCCGACCAAGTCCCTGGGGACCAACAAGGCAACAAAGAGCCTTAATTAAAGAAAACAAAACCCTAGGGCCCAGGTTAGGGTCATTGCCTCAAGAATGCCCCAACACCCGAGTCATCTCCTCAAGTACACCTTAAAAGGCAGCAGACACTTCCCAGTGCAGGCCAGTGATGATTTTATTTCTCTCAGTGGTTGTATTATGAAACATGTGTCATCAGGCTGGGAGGAGAATAACGAAGGTCTGGAGCCAGCTGGTTGTTTTGTCCTCCAGCAGGCAGGAAAGCTGGGAATGTAACCCCCTCCTGCCCATGCCCCTGGGGGGTCCCAAACCCACTCCATCAGGATGGTAATTTGGAAGAGCACCAAACCGCAGAGGAGCAGTTTCCCATCTCTTGCTTTTTGCTGATGAGCAGGTGGGATGGAGAACCACCTCAAAGGGTGGGAGAGGAACCACGGCAAGGGCAGCACTGGGAAGGACAACAGCTGAAGGATGTATCAGACAGAAAGGGGAACACAGCCGGATTTTAAAAGCTGAGGGGAGAACGGAGGGGTAAACACCAGCTTCAAAAAAGACCTCTGCTAATTAAGGCCCAGTGGCTCAGCCTCTGCTTGACCCGCATGAAGAGCTGGGCCAGGGAGGACTTGGGGAAAAACATTCATCCTTTCTGTGTAATCGGTGTTTTCATATTTCGATACATCCCTTCTTGCATCCTGGTGTATAAACACATTTAGTCACTGCCAGAGGCGCCTCAGCGGGTGTCGCCGTGCCCGCAGCCAGGCTGGGCGTAAGGAGAAAGGAAAACCAGAGGGTTCGATGCACATGGATGGTGACCATGGGGAAAACCACCGCAAGCCTCCAGCATTGCCTTCATGCTAAAAACGAGGCTAAGGTGAGATCCTTGGTAGTGCAGAGATCTTACGCTGAGCCTCTGCAATGGAGTGAGTTCTCCCTCTTGTTTTTTCTCGATGTTAAGTTACTCAATTAAAACGGAAAAGAATGTAAAAAAAAAAAAAGAAAAAGAAAAGATAAACAAGGCCACAACACGAATCCTAAACAGCAGTCACAGCAATTAACTGTGCTAAGACACGCATCAGAACAGCTCAACACCCTTTATCTGTCCAGACCTTCCCATTTGAACTCAGTCATTGGCTCTTCCCACCTTGACTGGGCAGAATTCAACCAAGATCTGCCAGAAGAACATGAAGCCCCACAGAGAGCCTGGGTTATCTCGGCTTATCCTTCCTGGGGCACCCAAGGAGGCAAATGGGATGTGTTTTTCCATCTGGAAACCAACTGCAGGGTGGATGGAGGATGCCACGGTGCACGTGAGCCTGCCAGGGGCAGCAGGCTGCCAGATCTGCCAAAAAACCTGCTCAGGACCTCGGCGAGCAGATCAGGGGAACGGTCGCTGATAAGGGCTCTGTTCCTTGGGAAGGTGTTCTGCATTCCCTGGGTAACAGCACTGACAGCAGCAGGATGTCGTGTGCTTGGGCGCATCTCCTGTGATCCCCGTGTCACTGCTACTCCTCACCCTCTTGTGCTTTCCAGGACAAAACTCTGGACAAACAGACCTCCAGCCAAGCCTGCCTTCAGAAACCCTCCTGGAGGCACCTTTTTTTGCCCTTTTTGCTAAAAGGACTGTCAGGACTTCTCAGGCCACAACGAGCCACCGGTACAGGCTGTCTTCGGGCTGCTGGGAGCCCCGTTCCCCAGATGAATCAGCAGCACACTGAAAGCTATTCTGAAAGTATATTTTTGACTGCACTCAACATCAAGATGCGCCAAGGCATCGAAACTGCATCACGCTCCAAGCTCCGTTTGTTTTACTCACACAAACCTGCTGAAATCAATTAATTTACTCATGCAAGATGACTGCTGCTGGGACACGCATCCCCTGTGCCACTGCCGCACCAGCCTGCAGCCTCGTGCCACCACTTGGGCACCGCACGCCGCTGCGCTGGGCTGCACCAAGACACGAACTGCTCTTCTCCTGCCAGCAGAGCTCTGATTTTGGTGCTCCATCACCCAAACCAGTATTGCTCAAGGGCACTGTGAGCACTCCTCTAGTTTCATAGAATGGTTTGGAAGGGACCTCAAAGATTGTCTAGTTTCAACCCCCCTGCCATGGGCAGGGACACCTTCCACTACACCAGGTTGCTCAAAGCCTCATCCAACCTGGCCTTGAACACTTCCAGGGATGGGGCAGCCACAATTCCTCTGGGCAACCTGTTCCAGTGCCTCACCACCCTCACAGCAAAGAATTTCTTCTTTCTATCTAATTGAAATCTCCCCTCTTTCAGTTTAAAGCCATTGCCCCTTGTCCTATAACTACACACCCTTGTCAAAAGTCCCTCTCCAGCTTTCTTGTAGCCCCTTTAGGTACTGGAAGGCTGCTAGAAGGTGTCCCCGGAGCCTTCTCTTCTCCAGGCTGAACAACCCCAACTCTCTCAGCCTGTCTCCATAGCAGCGGTGCTCCAGCCCTCGGATCATCTTCATGGCCTCCTCTGGACCTGCTCCAACAGCTCCAGGTTTCAGACCCAAACCAAGCTGCTCTGGCAGCTGAGGCTGATCCCACCTCAGTCTCGGTACAAATGCAGAGCCCCTCTGTGCTATGGTGAATCTTCCACTACGTGTCAGGCCAAGATTCCCACTGGACGCAGGGCTGGGAGTGGTGTCCAGCCTGGTCCCCGTCTGCCCAGGCTGCCGCGCACAAGCACCCCTTGCCTGGCTGCCTCTGCCAGGGAGGGGGAACGGGCTCAAACTGTGGGTGAACAAAAGCAAACGAGGAGTGTATCAATCCGAGGGTCGTTTTGGAGACTCAGCTCGGGGAGTAGGTTTTAATTCTCAGTGTTGCCAAGCACACGGATCGCCGCTCCGATGGTGCTTGTGCTCCACTGACCGACCCGAGGCTCGAGGTCAGCAGCTCCCAAAACACGTTATTCCTGATCCCAGGCGAGGACTCAGCAATAATGAGAAAATACATGGCTCTGACAGAAGTATGGTGCTAAACTATAGGATTTGGGGTCAAAGTCCAGAAAAGTGCTTGGGAGCAGCTGCTGCCGATGAGACACCCGAAGCTGGAGGCTCCTGCAGGCAGCAGTTTACAAAGCCGCGGCTGCCAGGGACAAAACTGATTTAAAGCAACATCAAAACCAAACATGCAAAACCTAAGTCACTGCATTGCTAAAGCACGTAAATCAGTCTCTAGCGCTCGCTGGTACAGACCAATAATCCACCTCTGGAAAAGGCGAGGTGCTGCTCAAGAGCCACTTTCCCACCAGGAGCAGTCTGGGACACGCAACAGGAGGCGTAAGGAAAGACCTGCAGCAGCGATGCTGGTGTGACCCTGGGATCAGCCTGGATCCAACCAAAACCAAACCCTTTGCCAGGACTCGTACCACCAGCTGGAACAAGGACACAGAATCACCGTTGAACTTCATTTTACTGAGCTAACAGCTATGTTGTGTGTTCACTTATCCTGTTTTCCCAGTGCTGTAGCCCAGTTCCCGCACTGGAGTGGGTGGCCACGTGCCAGAGGGTGCAAGCAGAGAGCAGAGGGATGTCAGCCTCACTCTTGGTTTCAACCTGGAGAAAACTGCTTAATACATTTGACTAGCATGGCTGTTCCCCAGCCCTTTGCCTCTGGATGCAAAGATCTACCCTGCACCCCACCATCAGCTCCTTTTAGGGCTGACTCAGAGGAGATTGCTATTACAGGATGAGCAGTATTTTAGGGTTCCAGTGATACACCACAGTCCCACTTTGCACACACAAAATGACCCAAGGCTTCAGCCAAAGAAGAAAAAAAAACCACAGGTACTCACTCTCTCCCCAGGGTCACCCATTAAGCCCACGGGTCCAGTTGGTCCTGGAGGTCCTGGAAGGCCCTAGCATAGAAGAGACAGGAAAAAAAAAAGCCACTAAAGGAAAATATGTTATTATTTGCAATATATTTATACAATGAGCAGGAAAAGAATTAGAGCTTTCTGTTTATTTTTGCACCAGAAAATCGACCCCGGAGCGCTCCGTACACATGCGTGGCATATGGAAGCAATAGAGCCCGGGAACAGCTGTGTGCTGAGCCCTCCGGTGCATCCAGCACCCCAGAGCCACTCATCCATCCACGCAAGGTGCAGGCAAAATGCCACTTACCGCCGGGCCTTCAGGACCAGGTGGGCCTTCCACCAGCATACCCTGAGCAAGAGGAAGAAAGAAAAGTGGTTACCAAGGCACATCCTCAAAGTCATTTTGACTACAGGGCTGGAGAGCCCAAAGCTTTATCTGTTCTTAAACATTTCGGGTCTTGCTGCTAAGTCTGGGCATCCCAGAGTTGAAGGGTTTCCATTCGCTCTGGATGATATCTCCTGAGTCCCCACTGCCAGAGAAAGAAGAGTCTCTGTCCGTTGAAAAGCCAAATCTCATCTATTTGAATCATGGAGGGCATGGTAAAACAGCCCTTTCCCCCAGCACAGGGTCACCTTCCTAATCGTGACCCTTCTCCCTCAGCTCATGGTCCCGCAAAGGGCAGATGCCAGGGCATGGATGATGCTGGAGCAGGAGGATTGCTCCTCTTCAGCAAGAAGCTGTTTCTAGATCCCAGCAGATTAAAAAAAAAAACTTAATAATCAAATTGCAAGTTGTTGGCTGTTTTGTTTTTTTTTTTTTTTAAAGAATTACTTTCCCAGCAGACTGCATGCTGTGATTTACTCTGTGTACCTAAGAAATCAATGTGTGGGCAAAATGGTAGAATAATGTTATTCCATTCCTTTTAATCTAAATATTTTGTCATAACTTTAAATCAGGTCTATCGTGCTCAGTAGAATTGAGCTCCCCCCCACCATGGGTATGCGAGAGGCAGGAAAGAAACCTCCCAATAAACCTGGCAAGCACTTTCCAGAAGGCATCAGGATGAACCGCTGGGAAGAGCCCCACAGCAAGCTCTGCTCTTTTATCTCAGGACCAGTGACCATGCCCCCAGCAGCACTCAGGTCCAGCCAAAGCTGTCCCAGCGCTTGCCAGCTCATCCAGAGCAAACAGGGACATTTCTCCTATGGCATGAAATCAGCCTGTAAAACTCCGCAGATACGCACTCGGCTCGTATGGGAGAAGCCCGGAGGAAGCAAGTGCAGGGACTGGTCTCGGGCCACCCTTGGCCAGTCTCCTGGGCTCAGGCTCCAGTGCTAAAAGCCTTGGCTGACCCCACGGCAGCCGCTACAGCAGAGCTGAACGAATCTGAAATGTCTAGAGGAAAATCCAGGCATTCCTGCCCCGAAAGCCACAGTCTCTAAGCCCAGAGGAGCTAAAAACAGGGTAAAACATGCCGCCATGAACCATCCTTGCTTCCATCAGCAGGATCCATGTTTCTGCACCACTAACACACGGCCAGCACTATTTTCTGTCTTTCCCACTGTCCATACTACTCATTACCACCTCATTTAAAATCTGGCTTCCGCTTCGTTTGGATGTGTTAGGGGAGATTTTCTGCTGCTGTCATCACAGAAGCGCCTGTGCAGTCGTTCTTCACCACTAAAGAATTTAGGTCATGGACTTCACCCTGTGCCCGTTTTCACAGCAATTCCACTGTCTGCTCTGTTCCGGGTGGGAATTAGGGGTGAACTCTACAGATGTTCCTCCAACCTGCACTAAGTATGAGCTATTTGCTATTGGAGGCTACTGAGAGGCGAGCTATGCTGATGGAGAAGGTGTCCTGTGAGAATGGCACCCACTAAGCTTTTCAGACACACAGTGAGGATGTTGCACAAGAAACCTCAGAGATCCCAGCAAACCTTTCTCCATATGGACACCCCAAGGTCCATCCCTGCTAAGACCAACGATGGCACGTTTTGGTGTGACAGGCTTCAAACCAGAAGCTAATCACTGTTTCTGGGCTGGTGCAGAGAGCCACAGCCCACATAGGTCTCTCCCAGGACATTTTTGGACTGCTGGGTGCCAGCATCACGCTGGTCTGGACCTGCACAGCGCTGAGGCTCTGCTCCCCCAGATGGCTGCAGAGCTGCTCCTCTTCGTGGGGGAAGAGTCCAGGCTAATTAGCCAATTTGCAACGCAAACATCCTTAGCATTTTCCCATATTTATCTGTTGGTTTACGTTGAGCTCTAGCTGTAGGGACATCTGGAGATTCTCCTCGGCAAGAAACCTCCACTGTTTATACAACTGTTCATCAACAAGAGCGATGGAAACGTGGGAGGGTTTTGGGAGCAGGACCTGTGGGCTGATGCCACCAAGGGCGATCGCCTTGGGGAGTAAGCAAGCAAACCATGGACCTGGGACTGTCCCAGGGGAAAAGAGGGTGTTGCTTCCGCTCATTCAACACCCAGGTTCTACCCACAAGTGAAGCTACTATCACAGAAACAGCCCAAAAACTGGCTGTGACACAGAGGTGCTGTGCAAAGGCTGATCAAATCCTCCCCAAAGGCAGCTGCAAGCACCAGGGTTCCCCCCCAAAGGACAGAGAGGGCTTTGAGGAGGCCAAAGCAGCCTGGTGCCTCCGGAGCTGGGATGCTGGGGGGGGGTCCCAGCCATCCCCAGCTGCATCCCCTCCCTCGCCTGTGCTGCCCCGCTGCCTCCAGCGAGCGTCAGCACAGAGCAAGGATTGAAGGACGGGCGCTTTGATGGAAAAGGAGAGAAAACCCAGCAGAATCCAACTTCTGCCTTTGCTTTTATTCCCTCTCTGCTGCAGCTCCCACCAAGGGAAAATAAAAGAAAAAGACAAAAAAATGAAAAAAGGGCTAAAGAGCACAGCAAATCCGAATTTCTCTCTGCTGAAGAGGTACCGCGCGGATCGGGGAAAAGGCGGCATTTGGTCTTGTTTACTTTCTGGCAAAAGCTATACGTGCTCCAGTGTTTTGAAATAGCAAAGGCGGCCAAATTCTTTCTGGATGATTAAACTTAACTATTTTGTTTGCTTTGTAGCATTTCGGATGGGTTCTGGACAGGGCAGGCTGGGTTTTTGCCCTCGTCTGCGTGGGGTTTGGCCGCCCCCTGCCCTTCCCACACCTCCAAGAAGCAAATTGCTCGCTCCTCCCTTTGCGTGCAGAGTGAGAGCGAGACCCAGAAAGGAAGGGAAAGAAGGAAAGGTCGGAAATACTTCCATAAGGCACTCATTCAGGCTTTTCGAGCCCCATTGCTGCACCCCAGCTTCTCCCTGGCCCCCTCCCCACTCTCTGCAGAAGTGTCAGGCAAAGAAAGGAAAAGGAGGAAGAATTACAAGAAAAATAATGGCCACTGAGTGATGGGAAGTGCCACAGCGATGCTGGGCGCTGCACTGGTCCTCTGCCAAGGAAAATTAGGTTAATTGAGCTGCTGGTGTACAGTGAGCATGCGCTTGGCCCTTGGGGGACGAGGGTCGGGAGGGGTGGCTGCAGGGACCTGAAGCCCTGTTTCCATCCTGGGGAGGAGCAGGGAACCTCGGTGTCCTGACACACGACGAGGGACAGACACACGGCCATCAGCAACAGCCTCTTGCTCTGCTCAATGGGCACCTCCGAGCCAACACCAGCGGTCCCCACCACAAGGGCAGCTGGGGACCAGCTCCATCCTCATCCTCACCTAAGGAGCTGCTCAGTTGGGCACCTGTGTTTTTTTCAGACTGCAAAGGGCACAGGCAGTTTACAACTGTTCTTTAGAAAGAAAAACCACCTCAGCAACAGGGCAGGGCAGAATTGTAAAGAGAGAGCGTGCCAGGTTCCACTCCTGGGACACACGGGGTTTCTCAGAAGGTGGAAAGCTGGTAGGATCCTGAAGCAGGTGCAGGAGCAAACCTCTCCTCTCCCACAGCTGTGTGCAGGGAGAACCCTTTTATTTCCACAGAGATGAACCCATTAGTTGCACAATTAAAGCAGGCCCCAAGCTGCAAGTTCAGGTCAGGATATGACCCGGCCACCGGCTGCGGGCGCTCGGGGAGCGGGTTCGCTGCCGAGCCGGGGGCAGCTCAAAACCCCCGGAGGGGTGAGACATGCCCTCTGCCTAATGCTTCCATTCTAAAAGGCCTATGTTTTGTTTTGGTAAACGAGAAATTTCATGGGAAATTTTGCACTTCCTTCATAATTTAGGTCACTTTTTGAAGTTTTTTTTTTTTTAAATAATTACAGTATTTTATATTAAAAGCTTTTAAATGAACCAAGTAATTCTTCCACGGGAAGTTTTCCTCCCAGCTGTACCACTGAGAGCACCAAGTCATACCAAACATACCCCTGGTACCTTTTCCCTTGGGAGGGGAGGAAAAAAAAAAAAAATCCATCTGAAAAACCAGATGGTCCTTACCGGCTCAATGATCGCAGGTTCCCCTTTCTGTCCTTTCTCGCCCCGTGGGCCACCGATCTGCAGCACACAAGGGAGACACAAAGTCAGACAGTCAAAGAGGACACCACCAGCATCAGCATCACCGCTTCGAGTGGGAACTGGAGATCCTGAGACAACGTCTGGGGCCAAAGGGCTGCTGATGTTCACATAGCAAAGAAACGGGGCACCTCCTCCTCGCCTGGGCAGGGATTTCTCTCTTGTGCACCACACCTTTCAGGTGGGTGAATCCAAGCAAGACGCTCTCGCTGGTTTTTGCATCGCCAATCTCTACGCTATAATTATGGGAAGACAACCATTTCGAACTAGGCTTCCCCTCGCTGGAAAAGGCACCCTTACCCCTTCGTAGATGGTGTCCTGGTTAGCAGGCATGCCGGGGCCAATGTCGGGAGAGACCGTTCGGTCGTAATAGTTATCATAATAATTCCCATCATATTCTTTTATTGTTTCCTCGGTGAAGTCTTTATCCAGGTCGTCTCCTCCTTGAGCAGCCTGGAAGCAGAAGAGCAGCAATATATCAGGTTGCAAACCTCTCTAGGCTGCACACGCTGGAAATCTAAGGGGAAGACTACGGTTTTAGCAACGAGAACACTTTATTATAATAGTTGTAAATAAAAAGCACAAGGAAAGTTAAATTATGGAGTTTTAAGGTCTCCAGTGACCTCCAAGAGTCTTCTCCGATGGCAGGCAAGAAGGATGGGAGCATCTTCATGACATTTCATGAAGATTTCTCTGTCAACTCCTGAAATAGCACCATGAGTGTAAAAGTCTGAGTGAGGAAAACAAAATAGCACAAAGCAACAGCTTCTGTCAGATGGATCCCACAAACTCTGACAGTCTAAAGAAACAGGGAATGGAAGTTTCAGACTCCTATCCCTACTCATCTCTCACAGCCTCGATATTGGAGACACTAGATTAATAAGTGTAAAAAGTCACGCTTCCATTCTTGTGTCTAAAATGCACATCAAAAATGCAATGAGTATCCAGCTACAGAAGGAAACAAAGAAAAATCCAAGTTTGCTTCTACAAAAATCTCCTGTTTGTTTAGTCTGAGATCCAAGTTGCAATTGTGCTTGTCCAAAGCGCAGAAGCAGAAATTTTTACAAATCTGATGCACTAATCCCTGAATCCTTTCTGAGTCCTTATGGCAACAGATGTTATGGACCATAAAAACAAGGACATCTAGAGAAGTATCAGAATTTCCTCTGCTTTCGGCAGCCTGGCAGGCAATCACCTCTTGGCATCCTTTAGTCTGAGCAGCACTGTAAAGAAGAACACGTGCAAATAATAATTGTTCTTGTTTCTTTCTTATTCAAATAATAACCAAAATGGTCCATAAATTGAATTATTTCCAGTGCTTACCAGAGAAATTATCACCTCACTACAATGAATTCAAAATCACTTAAATGCCACCACCACTTCCAGACCTTGTTTCTGTGACACAACTGCTCAGAACCCAGACACATGAACATCTGTATCAAAATTCAGGAGGTTTTGAAGTAAGAGCAAGCCTAGTGCTAAGGTGATTACCCCTCTGCCACTCCACCTTCTTTTACCTCTGCAAATACCAAGTGGCCTTTGCAGAAATTATAGTTTGCAATTACTTGATTAGAAAATTTGCAAAAGTTAGCAATAGTTTTCCTTTGCACCATTCAAACAGACATAGAGCTATCACACGTTTTTTATGCTGTTCAATATCTTTCATCCAGCTTTGCACTTTGAAACCTTAAAACCCATTTACCTTGCTATAAAGCTTCTAGGGACAACATTGCAAGCTTTTTTCAAATTGCATTTCTTGACATTAATATCAAAAGTGTCTGGTTTTATATTTTGATTAAGATCCCCAAGTCAATTTGCAGAGAAAGGTACAATACTTTGAATAACTGGGCAGAGAAGAAAAAGTTCTCCATGCTGAGATTTGCAGGTGTTTTGAAGAAAAACCAAAACAAAAGCCTAAAAATAATATCCTTAACAATGCTGTTAGACAACCTGAATCAGAAAACAGCCCACAAAGAAAAGAGGAGGTCAAAAAAAAAAAAATCGGTGTGTGAAATACTGCGACTCTCCTTTGCTGGTAACAGCTTCATTTAAATCACCTTTTAGTCTCCCCTTTTGAGAAAGCGATGCAGATATGAAGCCCTGGTATATGGATCCAGACAAGTAAAGCAAACTGCCTGATGAATAGCAGGCGATGAACAGAATATATCTGTCCCCAGCTCCTCTTGTGCACTGGGATACGGCTGCCTACTAAATCTCCCCATCGCTTCGCTGGCGTTTATCACGGAGTTATTGGCCATGAGGAAACCCCAGCCCAGGGCAGCTCAGGGACTCAACCTGCCTCCAAAACCTCTCGCACCAGCCACAGTTTCACCCGTGTAAAACTAAATCCCTTATAATTCCCTTTGTAGGAATCAGAGCCTTCCCAAAACACAAACAGGTGGACTTCAATAGCGATGGACACATCCCAGTCTTGCAACAGGTCTGTGAAGAGATGCTAAAAATTCCCATTCTGCACCAGAGTGACATTATCCTGTTTGATCCCATGACCTGCAGCGAGCAGGGCCAGGGCTGGCAGGGCCAAGGCTAGCTGTGCCAGGGCTGGCACCACTGGCAGCCCAGGGGATGCCCAGTCTCACAGCCCCCCCCTCTCCCTCACCACACGCTTCCAGCCCTGTGCAGCTGCCCCGCAGCTCCGGCCGACAGCAGAGACCTGGCACTACTTGAAATTAAACCAACTTAATTGTGACCACGAGCACTATTTTTTCTCCCCCCTTAAACTAGCCAAAAAACTTCTGAGATTTTTTTTTTTTATATATATTTTTTTTTTTTTTAAGAGCAAATAGACTTCTCCAACCACTTCAGCAGGCTGTACCTCCTGCTGAAACCCTGTTTCCAGTAACAGGTATCAGGCAGGCAATTACACACACGAGCTCCTGGCCTCACTTCCATATTGTTGATAATACAGAAAGGGTTTGGTTTGCCCCGGAGCTCACAGCTGCAGGCACGACCCTTAGCTCCCTCTCTGAGGTGCAGACCTGCCACCCGTATGCCCAGGAGTATTTGTCCCTCTGGCTGGCACTTTTGGGGAGTCTTCCCTACATCATGCTGCATCAGCCTTCACCTCGCTGCATGGGAACCTCCCTCGGCAGGGCATGCTGTGGCATTTTCTCTGCTTATGGGCTAAAACATTCACTGGAGCAACTGGATAAACTGGAGGGACCCTTTCCAGCACAGGAGCAGCCCCCTACAGCCCTGTCCATCCAAGTGTTGTCTCTTTTGGAGTTGCTGGAGGTGGGCAGTTTGCAGTCCTCACCCACGAGATACTTTGCTGAGAGCAGCCTGAGCTTTCGCATAGTAAAGCTTCACCATGAGCTACCCTACCTGAACTTTCCTCCTATTTCCTTTTCCTAACAAATAAAGTGGCCCTTGAGCCTCTTATTTCCTCTTTTTCTCTTTTCTTTTTTTTTATTTTTAAGGTCATGCTATCCATCTTTACTTGCTCTCTATTAGAAACGGCAAGCTTGGAGAAACAAAAATCTTTCCCATCCCTGGGTTCCCTCAGGTTGGCACTTGCTTCCTCGACATGCTGGAGTCTTTTCTGTTTCTCCCTGTGTAACAGTTTGGGCTGCTCAACCTCCTCCTCCCCTGCATTTTCCCTCCCCAGTTGGCCCACTCGATCCCTGCCGTGCCACCAGCCCTTGGGGCGCTGGCTCCTGTCCTGCCACACTCCAGCTGCTCGCTCTTTGCTTGGACACTTTCCCTGACACCTCTTCATTCAAGCTTCCAGGTCCAACTCCAAATTATGTTGGCCAACATTTGCTGTCTCTTTTGCCACCCTCCAGCACCTCCCAGAAAGCCTCAAGTTTTGACAGTCTCGTAACTAAGTTGTTCTCCATTTGAGGAAGATCCACAAAACTCGGCCAAGTCTTATCCTACCTCCCAGGAAACATTATCCCACTATCAACTCCCCTTGCTGATGCTCCTGGATCGTGAGAATTTGCCTTGTCTGGCATTATTTCCTTGCATGGTGAGCCATACAGCATGTGGCCACCCCACCATTCATCTCAGTCTCATCTAAGGATGAGATCAACACTCGTCTGTTTGAGCACCAACATAAAAGGCAGAAACTGGGCAAGGCTTAAGGGCAGAAGAGTCTCAAGTGCAACATATTTCAGTGGAAGCATACCAAAGTGTGGGTAACTAAAAGTGTAATAGCTCCAACAGAAGCATCAGCTGTGGGGTCTGGTCTGATCTCATCTTTGAGCAGATCTGTGCACAAAACGGAGGGTCTCTCTCGGGGTGAACGCAGTAGTTTGAAATCAAGGGTTTGGCTCAGTGTTGAAATGTTTGTGGTTTTTTTTTTTTAAATTACAATCTGAAAACCATAAAAAAAAGCTATTCAGTGGGAATCACAAAATGAAAAATATTGATGTTCTCCATCAAATCAACATTTTAAGCATTTATATTAATAGCTTTGAAATAAAATGTTTTTACTTAGATTTTAACACCAGCCCTCGTTTTTCTTTTTGACAGACAAGCACTTCACACAGGGAAACGCAGATGTCCACACAAACAGACTTTTCCAGGGGAATAATCCTCAACAAAATTCTAAATATCTGTGTTCCACACCCTGAAATATCTGGAGTGAAAATATTTTACAAGAAACTTCCTCTTCCAACAGCTGCCCAAGCCACTTACAGATTTATCATATGGATGATCACATCTCCTTTGCTCTCAAGGCTATGAAATACCAGATTTCATTAAAAAAAAGTGAAAAGAAAAAGCATTCATTAAAATTACATCGGTCTCGTTGTAGGTGATGACGGTACTCGTGGGGAGCTCAGCTTCCACGGCGTTTTCAGTGAGTCCACCCTGAGGGTCTACTTCTTCGTTGTAGTTGACATCTTCATAGGGGAGAGGTGTGAAGTACTCTTCGTTAATGGTTTCATAGTTGTACTCATCCACCAGCGGGTCGTCCACTGTAGCATCCTCCTTTGTCTGCTTGCCAGGGTCCCCTCCATCAGGTGACGGCGTAGGGGCGGGATAGTCCTATTGGAGAAATAAAATGCCAGAATCAGAGAAACAAAAAGAAAATTCTGCCTCGTTCTCCACCTCCCCGTCTATAAAGGTGCCGTTTATCAACTGCATCTTTGCCAGGACCCTGCATTGGTACCTGTTTGGTTTCAGGTCTCTCTCCAGCAGCCACTTCAGGAGTGTTGGGTTTAGTGGTGGGTGCTTCTGGCTTTACAGCTTCATCAACATCTTCATAGTAGGGGTACTCATAGTAGTAGGTGTCACCTTCTCCCTCCCCATCAGTGTACTACAAAGAAGTTGAGAAGCAGAAAATAAGTTGGCAGCATCCAAACACGTTCCTGCCAGCTCTTTTAGACATTATTTCATGTCAACGGGGCCATGCCATGGTGTAGGCCCATGCAGTGAAATCTTTCTCTTCCTCCTGTTCATCAGCTTCTGTGAAACCTTCACCAAGAGCCTGGCTTTGGAGCGTGATTTGAGGAGGTTCTGAATAATCTCTTGGTCCTGTGGCGCATTTTCTCTTATCAGAGAGGATAGACCTACCTTGCAGCAACTCGCTCACCCATGATAACACAATAAAAAAGAAAAACTGTTAACTTATTTTAACCTCAGGTTGTCAAGACCTTCTAGGTCGCACATCTGACATTCAGAGAGGGGAAGGAAACACTCAAACGACGCAGGCACCCTGAGAAGTGGGGCTGCTATTGTCACCCATCCAACTGCACTAAAGCATCCGTGTGCCTCCCCATCCACCCGCAGCCCGCAGGCACGAGGGCTTCAAACCCGAGATGTTTGCAGGGTTTTCCACAAGGCATCAGTCATTCTTTAAAATGAAACACAAACAAAACATTTGGTTACAGCCAGGCATGGCAAATCCCTTTGCCAGTCCATCGCTCCTACTGGCAGCAGACGCTGGTGCGTGGAAGAGTTATTCTTACACGGAGCGACGCAGCTCTAAGACAAGCCAGCCCTTGTTGAACTGCTGGCTCTGAAAGAAAAGTTTTCTTTTCTTACTACCACATATTTTGACCATATCACAGTCTATTTTATTTTACTTATTTATTGTTTCTCCAGGAGTGCTGGCAGAGTGGTTACAGCACCTCCCCGAGGCTGGGCAGCCGTGCTGTGCCTGCGAGCATCACTCTGCTCCCACAGCCCTGCCAGGCTCAGCTTCTTAATTCGATCCCAAAGCTAAGCCAGAGTGGGCTGACGGCATCACAGCTTCGTGGGGATCCAGCAGGATCCCACAGATCTGAGACCAGCTGAGAGCAAGTGGACCAGCAAACCAGACCAAGAGAGCAGCCAAGATGCTGGGAAGCAGCTGAGGATGCCAGATGCTTTAATTACTGTGAGCTGAGCATGAGACCTCCCAAAACCGTGTAAAATTCAGGTGATGTTCTTCTGGAATTCAGCCACACACAGACATTCCTAATTGAGCAGCAGAAATAAAAAAGTATTCTGTATCAGTCTTTTCTTTTTTTCTTCTCGTATTTTTTTTTAAAGAAGAGATCTGAGGCTGACTCTTTGTCGAAAAAAAATATCAAGCGCAGCAGCTTACAGAGATGAGCTGGGAGCATTTCTGCCAAAATTAAAATCAAACGGTAAATACACAGGTAAAAAAATGTTTCCCCTTCCTTTAACACTTGTTGTTTCAAAAAGTATTGAAAAGGAGCTGCTCAGTCTTTTTACACTTACAACAGGAAAAATTGAAATTTAGAAACAGGTGCCCATTTTGGACAAGATTTGACCCATCAAGGGAAGGGTAGTATTTCACACTCAGCCCAGGTTGTCTCTCCTGCAAGCTTTGTGCTCCAAAAAAATATTTGTTTCAGTCTCTGGAAACAGGAGGAGCACAGGAAAGGAAGGGAAATTCCTAAGGACAAGACCCAAGATCACAACATGTGAATCCTAAAACCAAGCTCTGTCTTGGCCCTTACAGACAAGTCGCAGAGAAGCTGGACAGGAGGAGGAAGCTGAGTGTGTTCACAACCGTGGAGCTGGATGCTGCTGCCCCAGTAGCACCCCCAGCCCCTGCCACCCTTGCGGGTCTGCCCAGCACGAGCGAGAGACTTACATATTCATCCTGGTTGGGGTCCTGGGACTGGGGGGAGTCGGGGACGGCGGTGTCGCAGTCGGGGCTGTAGTGTTCGCAGTAATCGTGGGCTGCGCGGGGGTCCGCCACGATCAGGAGCTGCTGGATGTCTCCCTGCAGGGAAGGAAAACCAGAGCGTCAGGGAGATGGATGGTGCACATGAAGCCCGAAGCTGCAGTCAAAGGGATAAAACACCACCAAGAAACAAAAAGCAAAACACTTGTCGGGGCCACCACCCTGACATGGGCATGTCACCTTGAGATGAGCCAGGCACAAAATCCTCCATGTCCAGGTCTGGGTCAAGCAGCCACTTATCTCCAGCTGCTCCACGAGGTGTGAAGCCATCATGCTTCATGCCTGGTCGCAGATGCACCTTCCCAAGAGATAATCACATCTGCAGAGAGGTCACCCACGCCTCCAGCACAGCAGTGCTGACAGCCCTTGGGCATGGCAGGGGCAGGAAAAATAAAGGGCTCTATACACCCCAAATCAGCAGCACCCTGGGGACAATAAACAAGCTCCTTTCCTGCTCAGTCCTGCGCAGGGTTCCGGAGTTGCCCTGGCCCACTCCAAAATGCTGTTGTCCTCAAACTTCTTTGTTCCATCCCATCAAGTTGGCCTCATAAAAAACATCATCCTCTTTTTCTAAATCTTGCCTCGCCTCAGTTTTCCACCCACAGCAGCGCAGGAGACATAAGAGAGATTAGAAATGCATCTGATGATCAGAAAAAGAGAAAAGAGGGAGGGAGTATGCGGTGGCTTATTGAAAACCAGGTGCAGGGCTAGCTCACTGGGCACAGAGACCACTCACAGGGCCACTTGCTATACAGCCAACGAGGCACAACGCAGCCGCAGCCCAAAGGTCGGAGCAGAACCCACCCTTTAGCTTCCTAAAGAACCACCGTGCTGCTTATCCATAACGGCCCAAACCGGTTTATTCAGTAGACAGTTATGTAAGACAAGACTTTAGTATGTAGATTATTAGATCTGATACTTTAATTAGGGAAGAAAAAAAATCTTATTTAATAATAGAAAAACATGGCTAAGGCATCAGGGAAAAAGGAGCATTATGGCAAAACTGGGAGGACTTCCCTCACAAAAGTGCCGGTTACATTTTTGGCAGAGATCTACAGGGAAAGAAGGCTGCAAGGACCACGCAGACCTGGCTGCATCCTGCCCTGCTCCAAAGGACAGGTACAGCTGCCTGGGGTTTCCCTCCTCCACCTCCGGGTTATCGCATCCATCTCTGCAGCAGCTCACCGTGATGTCTGGGCACCTCTCAGATGCTATGCAAATTACCTTAAAATTGAGCATTGGTTTAGGCTTATTAGCCATTGTTTCCTGTGAATAACCTTTACTAAATTAACAGAAACGTCTGCAAAGTGGTTTTCAATTACTATTTTAAGAAAGAGAAATAGTCTTTCCTTCCTTTTTCTTTTTTTTTTTTTTAAATAAATCTGTGGAGCAGTTCTGTCATTACTGTTCTAGCTTTCCACCTTCCCCTCAATGTACCACCAGCTCTGGCCAGCACCTGACTACAGGACCTGCACAGGGAACTCGGCCATGGTGTGACCAAGAGGACATAACCCAGCCCTGAGCAGACACTTGAAGGAACGTGGAGGTGTTATGGGGTTCCTCACATCACATCATCCCTATCTCCAAAGGCATTTCAGAGCAACAAACCAGGCTGCCCCTTTGGAATTCCCTTCCCTGCAAGATGCCTGACCTGGCCAAGGCAATTTTCTTAAAGTTGATGCTGTGAAGACCTTTCCAGCTGCTATTTCTACACATAGGACCTCAACCATCCCTGCCCTTCATTGACAGCTGAGTTAAGCCATCTATGCCCTTCTCTTAGCTAGGTGGTTAAAGCTTCCCAGTTTCCATAGGGTTATGAAGAGTGTCCAGCACTGTCAGGATAAACTGAAATAAAACAGCTACAAAAGCAAACTTGGTACTTGTCTCCAAGAGGCAAGGAAGGAAGCCTGAAAGCTTTTTCTTCCTGATAAGGTTGGATTTGCACCTCAAGGAGAGCTGATAGTCTGCATCCTATAAGTGACCAGGACTATAACTGTGTTTCCTCGAGGAACTGATAAAGTAAAGAAAGGCACGTTGGCTAAACACAGTGCAAAAGGTTAAGCGGAAGAGAATTTGCTGAAGCTGATCTTGCTTTTAGCCTCAGCTGATGGCAGCTCCTGAGCTATGCATGGAGAGAAACCCTGGCTTGACCCCACCCTGCTTCCCTGCAGCACTACAGGAGCTGAGCATCCTCTGGGTCTGACAGCTCAAGGCACTGGCAGCACCTTTGCTTATGTGGAAGAGCATCACCCATGAGCCCCAGGCTGAAGGCTTGGGCCCTCAGCTGAAACCCCAGCCTCACTCAGCACACCCAAGGACAGCGCTGGCCCGGCGGTTGCTGCCAAGTGAGCAGGGGAGGATGAACAAGGGAAGATTCCTGCTGGTTCTGGGTCGAGAACCTGAGAAAAATCAGTGCATGACAGAATAAATTTGGTATGCAAAGGGTGCCAGGGAAAAGCATGAGCTGCAGACAGCTCCTTCAGAGCTCACCACGCTTCACCAGCATCATTCAACGTGCCTACTATTTTCCCATTTCCTTTTCAAACCCAATCAATCACTCTGCCCACTGAAGTTCATCCTTTCCGTGTTGTTCCAGCAGCGGTGTGCAAGCATGCAAAAATCAGAAGGAAAAAATCAAATGCACCCGATTTTGGAGGAATGAGAGCCCCAGGGAGTATCTGAGCTCAAGTACACTGACATGGGTTGAGCAGCTCAGTAGTGGGGGAAGAAGGAGAGCTCACGGGGTCTGCTGGACCATTCATCTTTGTTTCATTAGCAGCAAGTGCACAGCACTGGTGGGTACCCCACGTTAACACTTGTAAAAAGCAGACGGGAGTAAAACCTTGTTAGCAAGATTCCCAGTCAACTGACCTCATCCCTCAGTGCAAAACAATAAAATGGGCTAATTTAGCCCATAATAAAAAGCCCCACTATCTGAACTTCACAAAAGATGCACAAAGCTCTGCTGTCAAGAGCCCCATTTCTTTGATTTAAAAAGCCGACTTTAAATGGAGCGAGCCGGGCCGGGAGGTTCGCGAGCCTTTTGTGTCCTCTCAAGTGTGCTGCCACTAATAAATCTCACCAAGAGATAGCTGTCCCCAGCTCTGCTCCTCTTCCTCGCTCAAGTGTCCATTTGTTTCACTGTTATGGTTACACAAAACACCCAAACCCCTCTCTCCTTCCTATGTCAACATCTGCTTTTTTTAACAGAAGCAGCGATAACGAAGATACCACTGAGTTTCCCCCCTTCCGCACACGCACCGGCTACAAATTTTCCACAAAGGTTTTGTAAGAGAGAGAACTTACACTAAGAGAGTGGTTTAAAGACTTTACCAGCCAAATCATGTAGGTTTTTAAGACTTATTTTCAAGTAAAGAGGTATCTGAGCCAGGGAGCAGGTCAGTAATGCACTGGTGTTGCTTCGAAGGAGAAGTCACCAGTGCTGCGTACTCCAGCCAGCCCTGTGGACGGGGGTCCAGTCCTCTTTTGGCACGTGAACAAGTTGGGCACATCTGGGTTCAAGAAAGCGCTCCAGTAACTGGGGAACTTCTCAGCATGCAGAGCCAAGGCACAACTGCACTTTGCCGGTTTGACAAAAAATTTGAAGTGGAGAAAAAGGTCAGGTTTTGCCTGAAAATAACCAATGTTTCATCCATCAGGAGAGCTAGTTTTTAAAAAGGGAAATAAATCACATTTTGACCTTTATTCCTAGAGCTTCCCGTGAAGAGGAAGAGACAGGACAGCACATTTGTGAAAATGATTGTGAATTGTGAGGCTTTTATTTGCTCCACCAAACAGATGGAAGTGCTAACTGTCAGGACCAGTAAGAATCTGTCTGACATTTATGGTAAAGCCATTTATGCCTGATGACTCATTTGCTTTATGGATTAAGTTCCATCAAGCCAGTTGAATTCAACCGCCCAGCCAGCTCCCAGACAAGACTGGAAAAGCTCTTCTGGAGCATTTTTTAACACTTATTCTATATGTGTGCAAAAATATCACATCACTTCCAATGACATCAACTTCAGTAACTTGGAGAAATCGCTGTGGTTCAACAAAACAAACAGCTGGTGAGGATAATCGGAGTGACTTCATCCAGCATTGGCAGCAGCTCCATAAATCCTGGGATTCTTCGGGGCTCTCACTGCAATGCACCAATAATTAACTGGACCGTTGTTTTAGTGTGTTACCCCAAAGTCTTAGAGACTCTTAACATCAATAAGAATAAACACTGCTCGATGGGCCTTTTTAAACTCCTATACTTAAATTGGATAACCACAGCATCAGGATATACAATTGTACCATGTGCAAAAAAAAAAATTTTAAAAGTTATTGGAAGCAGTTGGGGTGTTGCTGGGTTTTGCATAAACGCAAACCCAACCAGGTGACTTAAGGGTGACCAAAGTTCACTAAGGCTTTATGACAAAGGAGAAGGTTGGAGATGCCAGCCATCAGCAAGTTTCCAAAAAAGCCTATCTAGCCCGTCTCAGAGATGGCCTGCCAGCCCTCTGATGTTCCACTTGATAAAACCTGTCATCAGCATTTACCCATGGATGAAGGCTCTCTGCTAAGGACACAGCAGCTGCCCAGTGCCAGTGCTCCAAGCTGCTCCTCATCTGCGCACACCAGAGTACGAGTGGTATTGGAGAAGTCAGTGAAGGAGCTCTGGGTCACCCTTTGCTTCTCTTCTCACCACGCTCCCAGCTCTACCAGTGCAGCGAGACCCCAAGTCAGAAGCATAATAACCGCTCAGGGCATCGGTGCATCCTTTGTTGTATCAGCATCATCCCAGAGTCCCTCGTTTAAACATGGCTGCTCCAGAAAAGGAGCCAAATTGCAACCATAGGGTCAGACAAAGACTCATCATCCTCACCAGCCCCTGCGTACCCATGTCCCAAGTCCCTGAGCTCATCAGACAGAGTAACTGGTACCTAAAGGATATCCTTTGGGCTTCCAAAAATTTTGCATTACAAAATGGGAAAGCAATAGTTGAAGGTCTGGCTTGGGGGAAAAAAAAAAAAGGGCAACCTCAACTCGCACGCAGTCATGAGTCAGCTACAAATACTTGGTGGTTTGGATAAACCCAAAGCAGATGTTTGCTTCCCCCCGCAGAGGGGCTGCAGGAATGGACAGGGCAGCTTTGCTGCGGGATCTCTGCTATGTCCTCTCTCGGGCTCCCATCACCGCGAGACCGGTTCCCTCCTGGCTCTTGGCACCCAGACAGGAGCCTCTTCCGAGCCCTCGTTAGGAAAAACAGGTTCAGAAAGGGACAGGAGTTTCACTAGAACCAAATATGGCTTCAAGGTAAAACCTCTCCTAAGGGCTGATAACAGTTTCTCATTGCGTCTCCGTCTGGGAGAGGACGTGGCCTAAGAAACCTCGTTCCCATGACACGTCAGCCCGGTCCTGCATCCCCACCCCACAGCTAAGCCGTTGGCGTTGCTGGTATTAAACTTACAGAACACAAACTGCAGTAATTATTTGGACAGCCCACACGCCTCTTTCCCTGACCACAGCAATAAGAAGAAAATAAGCCCTGTGGCTCAAAGGTAATTAACTTCCCCAGTAATTTTCAACCTTTATATTTTATAATCCCAGGGAGGAACCCAATTTCCTATCGCACGGGGATCCGTCAACTCGCTGTTAGCCCTGGCCACTGGCTCTGAAGGAGCAGGGCAGGGGAGGGGAGCACGGACCCCTCCCTACACCTCGTCCCCTTCCCCAAGCTGGGCTACCCTCTGCTCCGAGCTGTCCTTTCCACCCGGCCCTGCTCCGATGGATGGAAACACGGTGGGGCAACGCCACATCACACTCCCTCCATCCGTAACTGCTGGACACTCGGGTCAGCTGCTCGATGACTTTGACTGTGAAAAGAGGCTTTTTGGAGCAAGGAGGGCTGTCGGTGTAATATCACGATACAAACGACAAGCAACTGCAAGGACGCCTTACTGGAAGGGAAGGACAAGCGATTCTCTAGGAGAACAAAAGCCAGATGGCTTTGCTAATTCTGGAAAGCTCTCCTGAAGGAGCTGTCGCTCTGCCAATACCCAAATACCAGTCAAGGACTCAAGTCATTAGCAGAGCAGGAGACACTAATAGGAGGTTCATTTCCAGGCAGCTACTTCCCCCCGCCCAGCCTGGGCTCCCAGAACCACACAATGTAAATAACACCCTGCCCTAATGCAAACACTCCCCAGCAGCAGCCGCGGCCGCCGGTGCAACGCCGAGCAACCTCTGCGAAGCCAGAGCTTACACCAAAGTCCTTTTTTGTTGAAGTGACAACACAGAGCTAATTCCCAAAGACAATACACAGCATTCACCAGCAGCAGTATGGGTTATTTACATGACAGCACTTTACAGGCAATGGACAGACTCATCCACCGTTCCAGTTTCCTATCCTTGATGAGTGAAATATTTTCTTGCCTTTCCAAAGGCTGAGTTTGTTAAACGCATTAATCATTGCTGACTTCTTCCAGCCACTTTCCCTGGAATCCTCACCAAATCCTGGCAGCCCAGAGCCCTTTTGCTCTCTCCAGCCCCCAAGTAACATCTCTACATTCACCCTCTGCTACCTTGGTCCACTTCACCACCATGTCCTGCCCCAAAAGCTGCTCATGTAGGGACTGGCAATGCCCTGAAGAGAACAAAAAAGAGACAAGATGAAAAAACCTGACCAAGCTCAAATGGACGTTTAACGATGGGGCAAGAGCCCAAGCCCAGCTCCAGACTCACCACTCAGACCACACAGTCCCATGGTCCCTGCACCAGCTCCCCATCCCTTCGCTGCCAACACTGATTCATCCCCAGGCACGTCGCCTAATTGAAACCTCCATCCTTTCAGAAGAGACATCTAACCACCAGTTTAAAGGTCCCAAAAAGCTCTGGGGCTGCTTTATGCTCTGAGGCAATTGTCCTTCACCTTACTCAACCTTGACCCTGACTGACTGTGGGGGGGCAGCAGTGCTCAGATGAAGCATTACATGGACATCGCACACTTCGTTACCCTGTGGCTCCTGCCATGAGCCGTAAATGAGCATTGCTTCCAGTGGGCGATGTGTCTTTCCCAGCTAAAAGCTGATGCCCAGACCTTTGAGGACACGTTTTGTTCAAAAAATTTACCAAATGAGTGGAAAAACCCAGATAAGGCAGATTAGCAACCTGTCATTTAATTAAGATCCAGGAACTTAGGGGACACAGGGTGCAGAGAAAAACAATCCTTAAGAAAGAGGCAGCTTGGAAAACAGGTGGCATTGGCAAAGGCACAGAAAGCATCAAACCTACAAAGTAGTTACTGCAAGGCTATCACAGCCAGGCCTTTCTCCAGGGTTTTTGTTTCGAAGCTGGAGAAGTCACTGCGGGGACAACGCAGCATCCCTCGGCAGGTCCACTCCATGCAGCAGGACCTGCGGAGCTGGGCTGCACGAGGGGCACAGTGGCAGCTGGTAGGAAGGGGGTTGTTCTCCAGCAAATGGGAAAACTTAAGCTAGGAAAAAAACCCTAACAAATTTGAAGGTGGGCATTGCCAACACAGCAGAAATCAGAACATGGTTTAAATCTCTTGTCCTTACAACGCTGGCTGAGAGGTTCCCGCAGGAGCATCCCAGGTCAGGGAATGCAGAGCAGGAGGCAGCGTCCGTCCCACGCACGTACCAGGGGACTCGTCCAGCTTTCCCTTGACTCATGTCTGGTGCTGCAAACCACCAGACACCGGCTGCGTGCTCCAAGGCTGCACTGCAAAGCCGACAAGGACTTTTACTAACTGCCACAGCTAATTGCACAAGGGAGCAGGACCCACCCAGAGAAGAAATGACTCCTCAGCTTCTGTTTATCCTCATGCCTTACAGCTCTGTGCAGGCAGCCTTACATCAGCCACTGCAAACGTGGTGGCATCACCATCACACACTGCGGTCCTTCGGAACAGAACATTTGCGAGCTGCTTTGCTTTTCCACTTCAATCTTCCTGCACACCTTGGTCCCTCTTAAAGCTGCTGCCATCCATGGGGTCAGTGCTCCACTATTTTGTCTGCATTCCTCCTTTTTAAAGCGAGCACAAACACCATAAGTCTTTCAATGGGATGGGAAGATGGGAAGGTACAGTCAGGGCAAAGCAGCAGCCAAGCAGTAGGGACTGCAGGAAAGGAAAAGGCAGCCAAGATGTCTTAAAAAATAAAGCAAATACAAAGACCTGCTAAAAACACCCAAAGAGACAGATATCCTTAAATCAACAACCGTCATGCTCAGCAGTCCAGCTCCACTGGCTATTTTTATATATTTATGTCTGTTAAAACAAACCACAATCTATCTGCTAGGATTTTTGGGTGCGAAACAATCAGTTATGGACATGGAAAGCAGGATGCGACCGAGCAGCTTCCCCTACTCTGTGGCCCCAGGCTGGAAGAACGGACAGACAGGGAGAGGGGCTGCACGGACTGGTGTGACAAAAGGCTGCTTTATATTCACTCCCCTACAGCCTGGCTGAGCACCGCGGTAACATCGGCAAAAATGAGAGGTTTCTGCAGCTATTTTGCAAAGAGGGGAAAAATAATAGTGTCACAGTTCAGGTTTTTAAAGGAAAAAAAAAAAGAAAGAAGAAAGCCCCTAACAGTCCGACCTCTCTCCACCCCAATAGAGGACATTACTCTCAAATTTCATTTTCCTATTGTAAAGTCAGTCTTTATGTTTGCAAAATGAAGATTCTTAAATTATTGTGTTTTTTTTTAAATTATGCATTCTGGACAGATGGTCTGAACCCCCCCAGCAGATTAGAAACATATGCTAAGAACAAGGAATCCAAACCACACATTTTTATTAAGCTGCATGACTTCAAGTTCAAATTTCATCACATTGAAGTAAATATTTTCTCTCTAAAGTGGCCGCTGCATGTTAGGTTATCCATAATAGATGTTTCTTATACATACACATGCATATAGGTGCCCATACATGGGTGCACCACGCTTGCTGATAAACTCAATAGATGTCAATGTGAGACCATATGGCTGAAGCTGATTTTGTAGGTTTTCTCTTAAAAACAACCTGCCTGTGCGCACATGCACACGCAATTTTAAAGAAAATTAGAGCTGCAAGGGTTCCAAAATTTCAGAAATGCCAGATTTAAGGGTTGTGTACCCGAAATCTATTGCTCTATACTGACACATCAGTGTATAATCTTTATTTGTGACTCAGGAACATGATGCTTTTCCGGAGTCTTTCCATGTCACATGGTGCCCGAGTGATGAGGATACTTTCCTCTGCAGCCCCTTTGCACGCCATCCACACGCTCCTCTGAGCTCAAACTGCAGCCACAGCACTCACGTACATGCTTTGCACGTTCATGTCTAAACAGATATGTTTAAGTGTGGCACCTATAGACGTGGACATTAAACACCAATAACTTAAGCTGTTACACTGGCAGAGGAGGAAAGGAACCAGATTTGGGTACTTTGGGAAGACTGACTTCTAACAACATCGTTTCCATTTCAGGCGTGGGGCACATGCCCTGCTAAAGCCTGACACATCCCCAGCAGCTTTCCCAAAGTCAGGGATTAATCCTTATCCTTGGCCTCTTCCTGCAAAAGCTGGGACATGTCAAACACAGCTATCACTGGGTGTTCACAAGTGCCTGGGCATCGCCTCCGGAGCACCAACTGCACGTCACATCCGCAGGGATGGACCCTGGCCAGTGCAGGAGCTGCACCAGAGGTGTTGATCTTACCATGGAGCACCCTGCAGCTGAGGACAGGCTCTTAGTCCCTCCCAGCCCTTTGGAGAACACCCATGCTTTCCACCAGCCCTGAACCCCTCCTCTGAAGGGCTGACCCAGGCCAGCTTGAAGCCAGCTGAGCACATCCTATTTATCCCTCTTCACCAGTCACCCAAGACCTAATAATCTTCAGGGATTTCCATCACCTGTAGCAGATGCAAAGCCAAGCCACAATCTGCTCATGGTACCCACCAGTGCTCTCATTTCAGCCACAGTAGTGCAAGAAGCTCAAACCCTCTGTTGGTGAACACCAGCTCCATGGGAACATCAGGTCTGGAGGATGAAGAACTGAACTGCATCCATCTACATTCAAGCAACTATGGCTCTCCTGGGCAACTGGGGACCATCCTCAGCTGACACTTGTCTCTGATAAACCATTTACCTATCTTCTGCAGTAACACCTTCCCCAAGGAGAGAAAACAGGACAGGAGCTGGAGTCCCTTGGCTCACTGAGACTGAGTCACCAAAGGCCCCAGAGGTTCTCTGTGGGATGGAAACCTTGCAATATGAGCTAGGACCATGCTACTAACCAGGCTTGACTGGAAGAAATAACTCCTTTACTGGATTATTTTTGAGCTGCTGGCTAGGCAAAGGTGTTCCTTCTATTTCAGGGAAAGGATTAAAAAAAGGTAAAAAACCTGACTGCAGAGAACCCTTCCAAAGTGACTCAGTTTTCTTTGGCTGCTCCAAAACTCCCATGAACATGGTAAATGGCCTGACTCTTTTCCCCTTTCCAGTTTTGACTGAAAAATAGGAAACCCAATTCTGAGAAGAGCTGGAACGAGAGAAAAGCAGGTTTAGACTCTGCGTGTAGGGCCAAGCTTGGCAGAGGGACTTGGCACACTTGCACCATCTCCTAGGGAACGTGTGAGATGTTAAGGTCAGAGCTGGTGTAGGTCCTTAGCAGCCCTGATCTCTGCACGCTCCATATGTAGGATCTGAAACATCGTCTCCGTTCAGCCAGGCAAACCCCTTCTTGCATTTTTGCCAGCACAGGGAGCCAGAGCAGAACCAGGTCCCTACAAGGATCCTACCTAGAGGAAATATTTGGAGTAGAGCTGTTGTATGCATAGCAGGCAAGCTAGAGGGAAACACCTTCACCAAAACCAACCCAACCTTCTGTAATTACAACTGCTAGCAACTACACATTCATCCAGTGTGTACCAGAAACCACATTGAGAGTTATTTTGGGGATTTAAACTAACACATGAGAAAGCATTCTCCTCTAATGAATTCGCTAGGACAGCAATGCATTTGTTTGGCTGATTTCCCCTGAAAGCCAGCCATGTGTGATCTTTGTGCAGCCACAGGTGTGTCCATCCATCTCAGTAACTCTTGAATCCGATAGCTAATTTCAATCACTTTTGACAGAGGAAAAAAAGGCTCAAGATAATTAAACTCCTATAAGTGTCATGGAAACAGCCAGCCAGGTAAAAGAAAGGCATCAGACAAGTTCATTGTCAGAGGGGAGGCCTTGCAGCAAGTTCACGTCTGATGAGATACAGGAGCATGCATAATAAGACACCTCTGCAGTGCTCCTACTGTAGGAAAAGCTTTAAGCAACCACGAGACAAATTAGAAGGGATCTAGTCTTGCCTAATCTCAAGGCATCTGAGATTCCCAATTCCAACAGTAACTGGAAAAAGATGAGCTGAAACACCACAAAATAAGTAGTTCTTGTATTTCTGCCTATATAAGGAAAACACCCTTTCTCTGTTTTCCAGACCCAAGAAGAAAGGAGGAGAAAACCAAGGATCTCCAGGTCCCAGGTCCCCAGGCAGCTCTCAGAGCAAGGTCACATCACACAGTCCAAGGGTTTGCTGCTACCTGTCACCAGGTACCAGCCACATCCAGGCTGGCATTGCCACCCAGGCAACCTCAGGTGACCCTTTACTCAAAGACAGGGGCTCATCCCTCCACACAACAGACCTGCAGTCATTACTGGCTCTCCAGCAAACACTCCAGGATCAAACCCTTAGAGTTATTTTTTTCCTATGTGACCACACAGCAGCTCATCGCTCTGTGATTTCTGCCTTCAAACTCTTCATTTAGTAACTTAAAATCAGCATTTATGTCACACTCCCCACAAATTACAGCATTCATCCCTAAAAATAGAGGTCCCACAATCACCATGTGCTCTGTTATCACTGTCTTTACATCCAGCTTTACAGCTCAGCCACTATATGGCTTCTTGTTTGGGTGTTGGTTTTTTTTTCCCCCCTCCAGATTACAAATGCCAGGAATAAGTGTCAGTCTACAGGATAGCTTCAAAAGGAACATTTTAAAAACTGCTCAAAAATTGTCCTGCCAAGCTCACAGGTATTCTTTAACAGATGCACCCATCCTCTGTTTACAGTATTAAATACCCCCAGCTGAGAGTGACTTCATAGCAACAAACTATTCAAAAAACCAGAATATATCTGCCAGATATCTATCCAGAATTCTAACATTTTCTTTTTCCTTTTAAGTTATCGACTGTTCACAAAATAAGTGTTAACTCCGCAGCAAGAAGTTTTTCAAGTAGTTCCTTCCGATTGTTTTCCAATAGGAGCTGGTTTGGCTCAGGTCTATTCACATGCTGTGGTTTTGTTCCTTAATTGAAGCATCAAGTCAGATTACGCTTCTGAACACTTGCAAGCAGCAAATTAGACTATTCAGAAAAAAATAAAACTCTTAATACTTGCTCAAAAAAATTTGCTTCCATGGATATGCCTAAGCAGGGCAGTCAGGAGGCACCTGGCAATGGGCTTTTGCAACTGCAGCTGCCTCTTGACTATCAAGGAAAGAAATTTTCATGCAAGAATAAAACAGGATGGTGTGACAAGGTGGTGTGCTCCCTGGCACCCATCGCAAGGGCCCAGTGTGACAGCAGGGCTCAGAACCTGCCAACCATCAATGCCAACTGTTGGGACTGTCTAGGAAGGTACCAGAATCAGGCAAAGTTTGGCTTCACATCAGTGGTTACAGGGGGGAAAAAAAAAAAAAAAGAGATTTATCCCTCTGCTGCATGCAGGGGAGGGCAGCAGCTTGCACCCACACCACCACCCTCCATCAGGGTGCTAATTGCTTTGGTAGTGCCCTGAGGCTGTGGTGAAGGGACCAGTGCAGGTTGGTATCACTGGGACAATGACCTCTAGGGCAGCATCCCACACAACTCACATTCAGGTCCTCTGGAAAGCCACCTTAGCTGATAGCCTGCACGTTCTGGGATGCATTTCCCTAAAGGGAGGACAGAGTCAGCCCAACCTTCCACTGGCCAGCATGGAAATAAAAAAACCCACACAACCCAACAACAAAAACCACACCACGAAAGCCCAGCCCAGGCCTCTGAGAAATGAATAGGACAACATGAATGGATGTCATTGTCTATCATGATCTGCCAGCCCTTTAACTAGCAGTTCATAAAGCCGAGAAGGAGAGAGAAGACGAAACAATGAGCAGTTTTGAAATAACGCCCTCATTTTGCATCCGGTGTATTCCGCACAGCGCTGCCTTTCCGAAGCGTACACTCAATATCCTGCGCTCCACAGAGCAGGCTCAAAAAAGTGATTTTCTCCATTTTTCCTCATCTCATTCATTAGAAATCCCTGGAAGAAACCCAAGTCCCCATTTCCCCTTGTCCTCCACTGCCCAGCACAGCCCTGCTCTACCCCCCCCACCAGTGCCACTGCTCTCCAGGTCCCAGTTGCCACCACCCAAAGGTCATCCCCATTGCAGCAGGGCCCAAGGCACAGCCTCACAGCCTGGCTAGTGTCCCCATCCAGTCTTGAGGGTCAGCTCCAGACTACGTTTTTCATACAAAATGAGCAAATTGGAGCATTTTGGAGAGGAGCTGCAGCCTGGAGGGGAGCATGCAGCCTCTGAAAACTCCATGTAAACCCAAATTAAAGCCTGCGAGGCTGCCAAAGGCTGCCCAGCCTTCCCGTTTCTTCTTGTGGTCATGCAGACCTGACCACATACTCAAGTTCCCTATTTTCTTTACCTTTTCATTTAGTGCTGCATTTCCCCATCCAACTTCATCTCCTGATGTCACCGCCTCACCAAGGGCTGATCGCGCTGTTCCAAGTTTCCTCTCTCCATCCAAATCAAATAATCCACTAATAACCAAGCTAAAGGGCTGGCTTTTTCCTATAGAAGTGATTTTTCAATGACATATGTGTGAACCATAAGGGATAGTTTAAAAACAGATTCTCCCTCATTACAAGCTGCGGCACGGCACATCGCCGCGTTGCTCTTTTGTGTCTTCCCCTTCCGCGCCGAACGGTGCCGTTTCCTGGCTCCGGTTTCACGTTGATTTATTTCCCTTTCATCTATGGAAAATTAGGAACGAGATCAGCTTCTGCTGGCTGCGCCGCCCACACGAAGCTGGATACGCCGGCGTATTGTAAAGGGGACTCACACAGTGGAAAATATGTAGTAAAGTCAAGTGAAGCTCTTGGCTTGAGTTACGCATTTGCAAACTCGCTGTTGGAGCTGGGCTGAGCCAAAGTGGAGGCAGTTGCTCAGTTTTTACTCAGCCCTGTGTAAACAGGGTCAGTGTCTGCCTGGGAGGTGTTGGTCCCAATGACCCAGAAAGCTCTGGGCTTTGTTCCCACCCCTGGCTACGATGGAGGTGGGGGACACAAAGGGAAAGAGAGGGTCTAGTGAAGGTGGTGAACGGTCTCAAGAGAGACTTGACCAGCAGCTGGTCCTGGGTCAGAAAAGCAGGAGCAGGTAGAAGAGAAATCCAACCCAAGGTCTCCATGAAACATCCAGTCATAACCATCCACAGTCAAACATGTTTCACAGCTCCATCAGACAATTCACACCACTGCTACAAGGGCAGGAAGAGCAACGAGGCATGGCCCCACACTGCTGCTCTGTGCATTTCCCATCTACCTCCTTCCCTGCTCCCTAAACACTTCCCAAACTCCAGCACAAAACACCAGGCGAGCCCTCAAGCAGCTCTGAAGCCCACAGCTCATTTTGGAAACGCTCAGCCTCTCCCTCTGGGCTCATTTCCATCACTGAAGGGTGACTCTGCTTCTAGCAGCACATCAGGGCTTCCTGCTCCCATCCCACATCAGCTGGAGCTCTTCTGAGTACTAAGGTACTTAAACTACACATTCCTTGCTTTTGCCCTAGGTTTTTTTTGCTCGTAGCCAAATTAACCTGGAAGCTGAGCTGCTGTTCTCAAACCCACAGACTGGCTTCTCCATTCTCCCACTGTCCCAAGATCCACCCTGAGGTTTTATCCTCCACCCTCCACATCGAAGTGGCTCAGGATCAAGGGGTTTGTGTACACAGAGGCTTGTAATCAGGACTTGGAATGTTTTCTGCCCCAGGAGGTAAATACAGAATCCAGGTTTTATGGAATAAAGGGAATAGGGGAAAAATAAACCTGGCTGCCACAGTTATCTCAGATGTAAGTGGGATTATACACTTTGCCATGGAGATATCTGTTGACACGCTCAGAATTTAACTTAACACCAAATTTTGGTTGGGAAAATTTTCCTGCATTTGGCTGGCGACAATCACCAAACCATGGAGCACTGAGCAGGACACATCTGCTGGGACCACCCGGGAAGGAAATCTTTTGTGCAAATCCCTATTGCTATTTCCCACCATCGCTGCAAATTTGGCCAGTGCAGCTCAGGAAAGAGCTGAAAACAGACAGCTGAGCTACTGTGCATGCATAGGTGTAACATCTCTCACCCATACACCTTTCTCCCTCTTTCTCCAGGAAACTGGACTATCTCCTTTGTCAACATTCACACACTTTGAACTTTTTATGTTTCAACACTGCTAACTGTCCATGGAAAATAGTTTGGGTTCTTTATTCCTGCAAGAGAACTTCTGTGCAGCACCTCCCACCTCAAATTCAGCATTCAAAGAAAGTCTTGTGTTTGAACACTAAATCCCACATAGCTCCTGTAACAAAGCTAATTAGGCACTACCCAAGCTTCTCATCCCAAGAAAAGGAGCTGGGTTTGTACGCTCTATGGTCCAAAGAGACGATGTGAAGTTCAGCCCAGAAACGTGATTATCTGAACAAAACCCATTCAGGAGCAGGAACGGATGCAGCATGACCAGCAGTAGCTGAGCATCACAGCTCAGATGTCAGAACTCTGAGCAGCAAGCGGGAAGAGGGTAAACATCATTTGCAGATAAATTTGCTTACGCAAGGCATCAAAGCCTCAGGAAAACCTTGCTATGTTTGCAGACATTCCAGAGCAGAGAACAGTGCACAAAAGTAATATTCACCACAAATTCTCTCATCTCCCCACACATTTCACTTCAGTGGCCAAAGCACTGTTTGTTCAAGCAGACTTGACCTCCTGAACCACAGCCAGTATGTGGCTACGTGTGCAGAACAATGAGCCCACGGTTAGAGACTTTTTTCGGTGTTCTTGGAGGGAATAGAAAACACACATACACACAAATACACAAGTCCCATCCAATATTCTGCACAACTCATTAGGAATACCCTCTTCCAGCTCCCCTCCCCAGGGTGATGTATTTATTGTGAACATATACATTCGATCCCGCTCAGCTCTGTCAAAGCAAGTAGTACACCTGCACACTGGGGATGTCTGGATTGGGCTTGGATTTTCCTTTGGGCTTTGGCAAGCAGCCCAGACTGCCTCAAAAAAAAAAATAAAAAGGCCTCACCATGTGTAAGGAACATGTGTTTCATTTGTTCGTACCTAAATGACAAGGGAATGGGTGGAACACAAAGTCAACTAAGAGGCTTCTAAGTTCAGATGGTCTTTTCTCTGCTGGGTTTGCTCTGTCCTCACTGCAACGACAGGTTTGTGCGTACAAACCCAGCTTAGAGAAACAGCAGACTCCAAGCACTGTCTTGCGAAGGCAGGGCAATAGCAATAACGCCTTAAATTTCAAAAGAAACATCAAAAATTGAGCACTGCCAGGTTGAGGAGGACGCAAACCCACCTTGCTGTAGAGCTCAGCGCTCACCATCCTCTTCCTCAAGGCAGCAGCTCTGCCATGAGTTTGGCTCAGACAAGCCTGTGCTTCCTAAAACAATTGCTGCAGCAATGCAGAACAATCGGGATTTTTGTATGCAGAAGAGACTTTTTTTCCTGGCCACGGGCTTCTGTTCCAGAAATTCACTTTTATGCAAATAAGACTAATTGGTGTGTCGCCTCCCACAGAGAACAAGGTTCCCAAATTAGCAGGCGAGGGGAATCACGCACGGTTTGGGCTGGGGACACGCTATTGCTCTCCCCTTGCAGTGATTGCTTTTACATATTGCAGAGTGACACTGCCAGTAAAGTTCAGCTGGAAGCTTCTCCACAATAGAAGGAGTACTGGCTTTTTTCCCCACGCTCAAGCTGAAGAAAATCATCTTTCCCAAACACATCCATTTGCTCTCCTCTTCAGTGCTTTTCTAACACACTAAAGGTCCCTTTTCTGCTCCTGAGGTCCTGTCCTGCTCCCAGCAGACGTTCATGTCCACACCACCACTGTAAGCCTTGGCATGATGTCACTGGAGAAGAGCAGGTTTCCAGCATTACATCACCCTGTCTGGGCTGAGCAATCGGCCTTCTGCACCTCAGAGTTTCCATGGAAGAAGTCGAGCCCCCTCCTCCTCCTCCCTCCCGCTATCCAAGGGGGGAAGCGAACGACAACCGAAGCTGTCAGCCGAAAGAGTAATGACACTACACCCAACCGCATCCATCACGTATAACGAGCCTGCCTGGGTTGCTGCCTGCCAGCATTTAAATATAAAACTCTGCCAGGTGAATGTCAGGAACAAGCAGACACAACTCTGCTCCCCAAACCCCACAACACCCCTGCCGTGGATGGAAATTGTTTTGAAGGATGAGCTTTGCCTTTCAGAGACCTCTCAAGTTTGCCTCATTAGCAGTTTCAACTGGTTACTCCACCCCACAGGAGGTACCCCAGGCCCACAAAGTTAGGCAACAACCTGTCCTCTCCATGCCATGGCCCAAGATGACAGTAGTAGATCCCCACATGGCATTGCTTAATGTCCCTCCCATTGACAGTTCTCCCCTACTTCCCACTCAGCATCCTTGTCCACAGCCTCTAAAACAGCAAAAGCTCATCCAAAACCAACCAGCCTGCAGAAGTACCTAGTAAAGTAACCATCAGGCTCCAAAAACCAGCTATTTGAACCTTAATAACAAACTCTTGTTTATTTCCCACTTTGGTAGCCCCTGGAGTCATGGTACATGGCTATTACTGGGGCTTGGCTCTGGACAAACTGCAAACACCAATAAACACCATGCAGTTTCCTAGGCTGATGCCTAACTTGGTCATATTAAAAGGTAAATGATGCACTGCATGACTACTGAACATCAATAAAATCATGGAATGGTTTGGGTTGGAAGGGACCTTCAAGAACATCCAAGTTCCAACCCCCCTGCCATGGGCAGGGACACCTTCCACTACACCAGGTTGCTCAAAGCCTCATCCAATCTGGCCTTGAACACTTCCAGGGATGGGGTAGCCACAGCTTCTCTGGGCAGCCTGTTCCAGTGCCTCACCACCCTCACAGCAAAGAATTTCTTCCTTCTATCTCATCTAAATCTCCCCTCTTTCAGTTTAAAGCCATTGCCCCTTGTCCTATCACTACACACCCTTGTCAAAAGCCCCTCTCCAGCTTTCTTGTAGCCCCTTTATGTACTGGAAGGCTGCTAGAAGGTGTCCCCAGAGCCTTCTCTTCTCCAGGGTGAAGAACCACAACTCTCTCAGCCTGTCTCCATAGGAGAGGTGCTCCAGCCCTCGGACCATCTTTGTGGCCTCCTCTGGACCTGCTCCAACAGCTCCATGTCCTTCTGATGTTGTGAGTCCCAGAGCTGAATGCAGCACTGCAGGGGGGGTCTCACGAGAGCAGAGGACACTCATGTTCTTTTTGATCAATAAAGCACATCTCCCCAAGCACTGTATGCTACTGGAGGCCTGAAGGCATTCGATAGCAGCAAACTGCAGGAATTACCTACACACACCAATACAGTTTATGAAATAGAATTTATCACTGGCCAAAAAAACCCATCCTCAAAATCAAAAAAGTTAGAAACTTTTTTTAAATATGCATTTTGTAATCATGACTAATAAGGCTACATCATTACAGGCAACCCTGACCCAGTCACAAAGCTTGACTGCAGTCCAGATGGCCAAACTGCCAATTACCCAGCAAATCTAAATAAAAACAAAAGTTTGAGCAAAGGGCAGGCAAACAATTAATCCCATGTTCCCACCCAAATCCTCACTTTCCTCCCTGGCACCTGACAGACAGAGGTCAGGTGAAATTGTGCCAGTTCAGGATTCAAAGGAAACCACCTGAAGCACGGAATAACTTTCACAGGCTGTTCTGCAATTCTTATTCTGGATGTGGTCCTGCCCCTCCCTCGGTACAGACACTGATAAAACCAGATGACGTCCCTGGACACCTGTGTAAGATGATGCTGCATGTGAGACCTCGCCAACAGGAGCCAAATATCACGTTTGGGGTTTGATTAGGCTGACTGCATCGCTTGGACTCCGGCACAAAAAAATATCTCACTGTTAATTGCAAACCCATCCAGAGGTATAACCTTCCATAACTGTAGACGTTTTCTAGGCAGCATTACTCTTCTAGTTCTGTGATTTAATCCATATGTCTCAAGTGCACCACTTTGCTAAAGAGGATGCCTTAGAAAAAACAAAAGCAGAAGTAGTGACGAGAAAACCAGCAACTAAATGGAAAATTATTAGGAGACTGGGGAAAGCTACAGACATCTTCAATAAAGAGCCCTAATGCTGGCTCGGAACATTTTATTTTCCATCATCTCACACCATGGTATATGCTGATGGTGTAAAACATGGACTCTTCGCACTCCCTGAAAGGCTCTACAGCAAAAGAGGTGAAATCAGATTTGGCAGGGCCAGGAATCCAGGCAGCCAGAACTGCAAATTAGCTTCTTTCAGCAGCCTGCCGAGGTAGGGAAAAATACACAGGAGCATCTATCTGTGGTGCATCTCAGAGAAATTCACATCAGTAAAAAATCCTTATTAATTTACAAAAAAAGGGCTTTTTAAAGGTTAACAAAAACTTACTAAGCATGAGCTCTGCCCAGGTCCTTCCTGACCCTCTGGACTAAGCCCAGATCCCACAGAACATGATGGGTTCAACACCACGCTCATGAGAAGCCTCACTGAGCTCAGCGCAGCCATTAAGGTGCTTCTAGTTTGAGGATTTTTGGGACATTCTTGCTTCTCCTGTAAGCAAATAAACAAACATTCCCTTGTGCTCCGTACCTTGCACCCGCTCTGTTTACACGTGCACAAGAGCCTCGGGCAAACAGGAACAGTGACGAGAGCTGTGCCGAGGCAAGCTTGGGTCTAGATGCAACTCAGTTGAGGCTCCCACTGTACATTTGCACCCATGAGCTGAGAAAGCCTGCAAATATTGTGGTTTCCACCAATCTGGCTTTCCCCAAAGCCTGTTGTACCAGCGGCTCAGCTATTCTGCAGTAGTAGATAGAGGCTGTTTGACACATTAACAGCAGATCTGCCTGCAGAAGGGGAGCCCTGAATCTCTCCATCCTCAAACATCAAAAAACCACCACAACACACACCTATATAAATAAGAACCCTATTTTCATTTGTACATTGTTTACTAAAGCAAAAGCTGTTGATCCAATCTTATAACCACAGAGATGTCTGAGAAAAATAGAGAAACTTTAAAAATAAGAGCATTTTCCAGAGCTGGAAATGCTAGAGCCAAGAGCAGGGGAAAGGAGGGAGAAAACCTTGACGATAGTGAAATGAAATCTGGGATTATCAACCACAGTGATAATTGTTTTTTAAGTGTAAACAAGGCAGAAGATGAAAAGAGTTGGCATTTCAGCCCAAGAGCAATACAGCACCTGAACAGCCCCAATGTCTCGGCTAAGAGCATTGAAGCGTCTATTCTGCTTTGTCTTGTCGCGCCTTGAAACATTCAACAGCCCTAAGAGCACCTCTGGCATCTTGCCCAGGCTTTCTGGCTCACCCCAGCACAAATTGCCTTCCCTCCATTTCTGATGTCTTGATTTCACTAGTGGTCTTCAAACGCACAAAGGAGAAAAGAGAACAAAAAGCACCATCCTTTCAGCATCATCCAAAGCCCAGCAGCACACCGTAGCTCATCCCAAGACAAGCTTTGGCATAAGTTAACAGCAAATACTCTGTCAGCCCTTCACAGTTTCACTGCCTTGGCAGAACGATGCCCAAAGGTGCCCGAGACCCTCTCGCTTTGCACCTTTAGTAGGATTAGGGGAAACCCTCTTGGCTTTACAGTACCAACTAGACCAATGAGACACAGTAATGGTGCTCAGCTCAATAAAATAAGCTTCTCTTGTCTCCAGAGGAGCCAACAGTAAGAGACAAACCTTAAAAAGCAACATACACAAGCACTGAGCTTTTCCACTCATGGGAAAACTAATTTAATCTAAAACAGCAAACCAAACTTGCAATCACTACTCCAAAACATTATTTCTAGAGAGTCAAGACACCAGTTACCTTGTAGGACAATCCCGCAAAATTTTAAACAGATGAACCAAAAATAATTTACATCAAGTGTATTCACTTGTTCCCAGGATATTCTCAGTCTTTACCAAAATCTACTCTTTTTTTAAGCAATGTCCACATTACAGTTTTAACGATGCCAATGCTAGCTCTGCCTGCCAGGTGCTGTACAGCAGAGGCACAGCAGCCTCACACAATAGCCTCTTCCTGACAGATCGGGAGACAAAATGGGATTTTCAGCAGAAATATGGAAGATATCACATATCTGGTAATTTGGCAAGGTCTGGACAAGTTTCATTTTGTTCATCAGCCCATGGCTGTGAATTGCTGGTCTACAGAATAACACTGAGTAGTGAAACAGGACTGGGACACGTGCTATCCCAGAAACCAAACTTCTATGGGAATACAGGAGATGCTTCAAAATACCATTGCAAAGTTCACCTTATCCCTCCCAGGGACAATAACATTTACCTGACACATACAACGTGCAGTACTTTCCACGCATAAAGATCCTCCAGCTGTGGGTTATGGGATTTCTCAGTTCCCTGCTGTATTACAGCTGCTTCCAGGAACTGAAGCACAGCACCAGTGACCTTACTGAGCCAGGACCTGAGCCTTGTTTCAACCCACATTTGCTAAAACAGAACTTCAGCCCAGAGCCAGCTGAACTGCTTTTCTACCAGATCACCACAGCAAACAGCAGGTTGGAAAAGCCAACCCATGGGGAGGTGCCATCCAGATGGTCCTGGGACACGGTGGTCAAACAGATTAAATGCGTTGCACACTACTTTGGCTAAACATGTCAAAGCTTTCTCAGGCTTTGGTTGGGAGAGAGACCATATTCAGCCTGATTGCTCGCCCTGATGGAAGGAGTGGTGAGTTGTGCATGGAGCAGAAATTCCTTGGCAGAAGCATCTTCCAAAGACAATCTCAGATGAAAGCCCAGAGAGCACCCAGATAGCCCCCAGCCGTGGTTGATGGGTACAATACACAACAGAAGCACGTGTATAATGGCCAAGTAAACCCTCAAGCAAGCAACACATTGGTCTGAACTGCTCAACTTACTCTCAGCTCTTCCACCAGGCACAGGCTACCAGGGCTCAGCACAACAGCTGACAGCTCAGCCCTGGGATCAACGTGCTACCAGCAGAGATGGGCTCACGCTTCCAGTTTCTCGTTATCCACACAAGGACTGGTGGGATCCTGCACAAAAAAGTGACTCCCATAACAGCCCACAGCACCAAACGGGCAGCTCCTGCAGTGCATCACCGCAGAGCGGAGGCAGGAGTGGGGCCATCGCATCACCATGGTGTTTTGGAAGGTCTCCCTGGGTTTGGGCAGAAGATGTTTTGCTTTCTGCAAAAGGGACTTTCCCAAACTTCACCCTCTCCCTATTCCTACGCCTAACCATCAGAGGTTTCTAATGTATGTTTAAAAAAAGCACATCAAAAGAAACAGTTAATCCCTCTAAAAAATGAGATACATTCCCATGTCTTCTGACTTCCTTCCAGTGCTGCTGCAGCCACAGGAACACTGTTTACTACAGCCTGTGAGCAGAAAGAAAGTGTTTATCCTTCTCCATGGGCTATTTCTTTTCTCCTTCTCTCCTCTTTCTGCAAAAGGGCCCTTTGCTGTCTCACAACAGCATCCTCGGCCGCAGCTTGAAGCCGGCCGCCACTTCCCAACCCCGGCGCGAGCGCCTGTCCTGACATTTGTAAACTTCTGTTTTGAACAACAGCTCAGCACAAAACTGAACTTGTAACAACCTGGGCTCCAGGTCTGGCCCCGTTCCAAACCTGCCCAGCATTCCCCCAGCCACACAGAGATCCACAGAGCCTCCCAACTAATTGAATTTTAATGAGGGGAAGTCGTTTTTCCACTGGAAGAATGCTGTGCTAGAGAGAAACGTTTTGAAACTCCTCTAACCTTTCCTGCCAGGCTTTTTCTGCAGCGGAGTACGAGCAGGGAAGTCCCCATCCGGGTGCTTGACTGATGAACATGGCCAAGCTGCTTCACTTGTGACCCCAGCTAGACCTGGAGCTTAAATAAGTACAACTTTCAAACCAAAACAAAAAGCATTCAGGGTTTTATTTGATTTCAGTCCTGACAAGGACAATATAAATTCCAATTACTTAGAGCTCTGGCTGAAAACTTAGAGATACATGCTGAAGAACAGTCTGAGCCCTCTCCAGCACGGCCATCCATCCCACTCCCAACTGAGTTATTTTCGTTTCCAGCTAAAGCAACAAACACATAAGAGCCAGGCAACTCCAGGGGTGCAGCAAACACTGGGGAGCAGCTGAGGTGTGCAGAGCAGTTGCCTGCAGGACAGCAGCAGCTTCATCTCATCGTTCTGTGTTCAGTCCCAAAGTTATCAGCTTTCCAGGAACATATAATTTGAACAGTTTACACGCATTTCCCATTGTTCTGAGGCTCCAGTGGAGGCTCTGGTTTCATCCCATCTCCTAAGATCAGAGATGTTCCACAAGCCTTCTGAGCTTGCACCCCTAGATAAGTAGTTTTCAGCAAGAGAACTGGTGCCCACTCCCATGGAAAGGGCTACCAGCAGAGCTGGGAGAGCATTGCCACCCATAAACGTGCGTTCCTTTGCCTGGCAGAGGAATCAGCAGTCCTGAATCCAGGTGAGCACTAAAAGCCACCTGGGAACATCTCAAGCTTCAGAGGCAATTATGAAAACTGTGTTACTTTGCAAAACAAAGTAGTCTAAAGTGCAGGTTTCTTGTCCAGCTTTGATGTGAGACCACCCGCTTCTTTAAGCAGATCTCCTAGATCCCAGCAGCTCCCCAGAAAAGCTCACCACTTTATCTAACACCTCCACTTAATGTACAGCATCTTGTGAGATTGCTGAAATTTTTGGCAGAACATCCAACACTTGAAGGACACTCCAGTGCCCGTTAAACCCAGCTTTTACTTTGCATTTTAATTCTTAAACTTCCCAGGGAATGTCTATTAATTTAATACAATTTAGAGATTCAGCTCTAACTCTGTGTCTGGGATTTTGGCAGCAACCTTCAGTCCATGCATTCTTGCTCTGTTTACAGCAGACCAGCTCCCAGATGTTGGTAATGTTAAACAGACCGGAACCTTCCTTCCGAGAAACAGCGGAATGCAGACGAGAGTTGGCTTCACTACAGCTCTAATTATCCATCGATAGGAGACATTCCCTATCCCTTTGCTAGGTTGGGAGGCCCACGTGATACAGCCCTTCCTCCGCATAAATGCAATAAAAATAAGGAGATAGAGGAGTCAATAGGTCTTAGTTTACACTCTGTTGCACTGGCGCTGATTTTCAGGGAAGCAATTCTAGCTTGCAAGAAAGATCAGAGACAAGCCTCTTGTACACACAAAAGCCTCAGAAGTGCAGCAGACCACAGAAGTTGAGATTGCTAGTCAAATGAATACATTAAAGTAGCTGCTAAACTACAGGAAGAACTTCTACCATATGTACCTTGTCTATAAATAACCCTCTATCTCTCTGCTTAAATCAGAGGAGCTCATGGGAACGTTCCACCCATCACGATTTTGGTTTGCTTTTTAAAAACAGTCGCTGTGTGGGAGGTGACAGGGCTGCCAAACAGGCTGCCAAGGAGAGTCCCCTTATGTCATGGTGCAAGAAACCAAGAATCAACGGCCAAAGCATGGGAAAAGAACTGATTCCTACAGCTCCAGAGTGAACTGTGACTTGCCAGAGCTGCTTTTCTCAACCTTGATTTACTGTCCCTGCAACTTTAAGTCATAAGAGGGATGAATGAAAACCCTGCAAGCTCTTCCCATGCTAAACAAGCTGAGAGCACAAGAGCTACAGACCTACAAAATCCCAGTGCAGAGGCTGGTCTAGAACCCCAGCAAGGGTGTGAAACCAGAGCAGCTCACTCCAACAGGTCATCTGGCCCACTGATTTCATCGTTATTACAGAAAGTATTTACCTTGTTGAAATAAAAGCTTTTAAAAAATTAAGTTACATACAACAGCGTTCTTTTATGCAAAAATCCAATACGGGTTTCAAAAATGAGTTGTAAATACCTTGTCAACCAGAACTCAGCTCACCATCTTTGTGGAATATCTCCAGAGCTGTTCATTGTCATGACTCACCTCAAAGACTTCCTCATCCAATATCCTTGTTCCAAATACAATGATGCCATTGACGTCAATGATAGGATGGTCACTTCGGTCCAAGAACTTGGTTATCTTCTTTTTACAGTCCAAGATCAAGGTGACATTTTTCTTCTGCACACTGATAGCTACTCTGTGCCACCTAGAAGAACACAGTCCACAAATCCATTAAACAGAGCCTTGGGCTTTCAAGAACAAGCTAACGATTGTGTAACAATGAAGCTTTCATAAACTGATGTTCTGCAAACCTTCATGCCAGCCATCACCTGCAAACACATGAAAATCACCCTTGGGCAGACCCTAAAGATTCCATTTGAAACAGAAAGGCTGTATTGACAGATGATGCCACATTCACTTCTCATCCCTCCGAAACAGGTAGAAAAGCATCAGTTTTGGCTTCAAGAAGAGGCAGAGGAAAAAAACTCATACCAATGATACCCTGGCTATCCCCCTTTCCACCCTCTTTATGTCCTGCAAAAGACTCAGTGTGGATTTTATAAGACAAACTGATTTCTTAAGGTCCTTTGCAGCAGAAGTCAACAGTGCTCCTATCTCCACAAGCATCAGACAATTTGCACTGACTGGTATGGAATTCACACTTCTTATATACGCAGTATTTATTCACCAAAGGGCAAAGTTTGAGAACGGGACACTTGCCAGTAGTCAAAGGTGTGTATATACATTTATATATACATGACTCCTATTTTACACAACATTCAACATGCTGGTATTGATATAAACAATGTACTGTTTGTTCCTTCGTGCACAAAATTTCACTTACTTGCCATCTGCTAGGTTAATGCCTCTAAAGAGAGGATAGTCTTCTGGGCCTGGCTTTCCTGTATGGTCTTCATACAGGAATACAGGAGATCTACCCATCTCCACACCAATTTGCTGGATCCCTTGCTCATTGTAAATTGAGATCAAGAAGGACTGACCTCCTTTCTTCGCTTTTACAGTGGTTAGAATGGAGAAGTCCTCTGGGAATGGGGAAGCTGAAGTGGAAAAGCAAAGAGGTTAGTTAGGTTTCCTTGAAAATTAATCCCTACAGAAACAGTCCTGTTGTCTAAGGACCCACGGGGAGACCACCGGCTTATCCCTCCAGATGTACGCACATCAACCCTAAAAATTTATGTTGAGCCGTCTCTTAGTTGTCAGGTGAAGATCTGGCTCTCCCCAAAGCCCACTGCAATATGGAGTTGGGATGGGCTGCAACCCAAAGTAGTCTATCAGCAAAGCCAGTGTAAAGCAGCGTCCCCAGGGGCTACCTGCTCTAACAGCACTTTGAAAACTCAAAAGCAGAACTGAACATCTGAGGATCATTTGCTTATGATCAGAAAGCCTTTTTCCAGCCCTTATTGCAATCTATCACAGAGCCAAAAGCCACCCCACATTTGAACTTGCAAGCAAAGGATGGCAAGGGGTCTACTGTTTTGGGGTGAGACCATAGTGCTGGTGAAACAGAGGTTTTAAAAAAAGCTGTTGGTTTAAATCTATATTATCTGCACCTAACCCGTCCTTCGTCTTCCCTAGAGCTTTTTAGGAGGAGGCAAAAACTTTCCATTTCATATATTGTGAGGTCATCAAATTAACTTAAGATGTCAGAGGGACAGAGGAAATTAAGCATCCCATGCCAGTTAGGCAGACACAATATTCAAGGGTTTTATTTAAGGGAACAGGGAAGTTACGTCAGGTTTTGTCTATTCCAGATGAGAACAGAGCATTCTGTGGCTTTGGCTTTCAGGGTTGGCACAGACAAAATATCTGAAAACAGAAATAAATTTGGCAATCAGTAGGAGACACTAATTTGTCTGCACGTTAAAAAGCATCTAACGGATTTCCTAGCTTTTTCTTCACTCAGGAAAGCCACTGTCTGATCTCAGGTGATTCCTGTCTATTTTTGCAAGGTTTGGAGGATTAAAGCCATTAAATTACAGAGCAGGTACAATGAAGACAGAGGCAACGCTCTGCACAGGGGAAGGGTCAATCCCTTGCAAGGCCAGATGAATAAATGGCAAGTTCCAAGTCAATGTGGGCATCAAGTCACACCCTGTGCAAGGTACAACTCCTCCGTTTGGGTTTTCTCTGCCATTCAGACTGGAAAGATGAGCCCAAACTGAAAAACCTGGCTGCACACCTCCAACAGGACATCTTAAAAACACCAGAAGCATTAGTAAAAGGAGCTTTCTTGATCAAATTATTATTGGAGATGGGACCTATTGAAACAGAGGGTACCCACAGGGCACAACCTCCTCAGATGCTGCATTTCAGCAGCATGAGACTTGCAGGGTCTCTTTCCTTTAAGGTCCAGGCTTTCAGAAAAAAAAAACAAGGATTGCATTGTACAGCTGGGTATCTGCTTGAGAAATCTTAAACCACAGCAGGGCAGAGTTAAGTGGGGCAGCCCCGCCGTGGGCACCACGGTGTGTGTGCTGGGACTGTCTCCGTGTGTGGCAGCCGGTGGTATGCAGGGAAGGGAGTAACACAATGGGTCATTTTTAAACTGCAGAACCGTGGTCATATAAACCACAAAAAACATCCAGCTCAGTGCCCATAAGCTTCAAACAGATTTTCCTTCACCCCTTTAGGCTTTTCTGAGATGGTATCCCAGGGCTGCACAAGGGACTTTGACCCAGGGAAGGGACCAGGAACATGGGAATGGGAAATTCTTCCAACCGCAAACCTAGCAAGTTCAAAGGCAAAGAGGCCATGAGCTCACCACCTTCTCCTCTTCTGCCTGGGAGCTGCTTTAACTTTTATTAACAAACCAGTGTTTAAAATGCATTTAGCTGCCTGGCATGGGGCTGCACCGCCGGGCAGCAGTGGAGGCACAAGCATGGCTACAAACAGCTTGTGCAAACAGAGGACACCGAGGGGGACACCTGAGGATACCTACAGAGACACACACTGTTTGCACCAAGTTAATATCCCTCACCTTAGTTAAATAATATTTAGAAAAAAGCATAAAGCAGTGTTCTGAATAGAGGACTCGCAGGCAGTAATTAAATGCCATGATTACGGCCTGATTTCCCCCTAGGACACAGACCCAGATATTTGGCAGAGGCAGGCATCCGATTATTGTCCCTCCCGTAGGATGCACGGAGCTTTATCTCTCTCCTGCTGTATACAAATCCTCCTGTAGTGCTGAATCAAGACCATACGCCTTCCTGGTTCCAATTACAGGCTACAGTTTTGGGTCTTTTATGTAAAATAGTTCATGTCCAAAATTTCATTATGAATCCACAATACAGTACCTTTCAACTTGGACAAGCTGCCAACTCATTAAAAAGCTGCTTTTAATTTTTTTTTTCATTATTATTAAAATGTCTCCATGGTGATGTGAGTTTCTCAACCCAAATAACCATAATGGATGAATTATAGCTGACATTACTCTGTTACTGCTCTGCTGTCCTGGCAAAATAACAATGCCTTCACTGTCATAGCTAGAAATGACCCAGGCTATTGAATGATGTATGAAAACACATCCACATAGACAGCAATACTAATAAATATATCACAATAAATATATGAAGCACATAGAAATTGACCCAAATCTCCTTAAAGACAATGGAGACACCCCTCCGACAACGGGTTTGGGATTAAGCCCTTATATTCAATTCACTTCTTCAAATGAGCTCACGCTGAGAGATGTTGCACATCCATCTCTTCGCTTAACAGCACTGCACCGATGCCGAGTTTGGCTCAGCATCACCCTCCTACTCCATGGCCAAGTCCTTTCAAATTCACTACATGCAGCCTCCTGCAAGGCAGCAAAGGGTTAAGATCCCAATTCTGCACATAGAGTCATGGAAAAAGCAGAGGATGTTCAGGGTGGGCAAAGATCCCTCCACCCCATGCGCCGATGCCATCAGCTTCACTTGAGCCAACTGCATCTGTGGGATGTCCCACCAGTAGGGTCAGGCTGAGTTTCTTCTTTCCTGAGCACCATGACCAGGGATTAAAGGCTCTTGTGCCATCTCTTGGTCTTCAAAATAGGGACAGCTGGGACCTCTTCTTAACCCTGATCCTGCAGGTGTATCCAAACACAGCCTAAAATAAAGAGCCCTGCTGCTGATCTGAGGAGGACAGGAAAGCTTTAGCTGCTTAACAGTAAAAAAATCAGCCAAAACAATGAGCTGATCCAGTTCCTGACACAAGCACAAAGCAGAGCTGTTGTGTGAGATGGTGTCATTGCTAGAGCCACTTTTCAAAGGAAAACAGCTCTCCAATGGTGTCATCAACTTCTGGCCTTTTTCTGCATCTGGGGAACTCTCAATTTTGGAATGGCTTGTTTTCCTCCGAGATGGCTGTTCAAGCTATTACAGAGATTTCTGAGCTCTTAAATATATATGCAGACACCCACAAGCAGTGTGGAGAATACAGAGTTTGCTAGAAGAATGCAAATGACATTTTGCTGGCTGCCACTGAAAACTTTGCCTTTCTTGCCTCTGCTGGAAGAGCACAGTTTTGCTGGGAAGCAGAACTTATTTAGGGAGCAAGGACAAAGAGCATCTCAGCAGATTTTCTCACTCTTGTGGGCTTGGGAAAAAAAAAACAGACAAGCTTTTACATATATATATTTTGCTTAGCTGGCTGTGGAAGCAGAATGCAAAGCCCATAAAATTACCATCCTAGAAAAGCACCAACTTCTAATTAGCACAAAATATTATGCGCAGTGTACATTTGCCTAGGGTGCTCTATAGCAGAGAGGGAAAGTTATGCTACAACCCACCCATCTGTTAATGTGAAATCATTAAAACCACATTTCCCCAGTACATTGCACTGCAATTTCTTTAACTTCATCTCCCCTCATTCATTTGGTGGTGTGAGCTGAAGTCACATCTAGTACTGAGAAAACATCTATTGATGTGATGAAAAACACTGGGGGTTCTTCACTGTACTCTTCTTTTCCTATTTCCTTAGCAAGCAGCAGAGAAGACTCAATGACTTTGGAAGTCTCCCAAGAGGGACTGAGCTGCTTCGAACATCCCATGGTTGTCCAGATGATGAAGTGATTGAAAAGTTGCTGGATGACATCAAGGAAACACCATCCAGATCTTCTCAGTTAAGGAAGACAGTAAATGCAAGCCAAGAACTCAAAGAGGATGTACAAGTAGCAACACGGGACAAAAGCAAGAAAGCCTCCTACAATGCCGAGCTCTCTGTGACCATGATGCAGCTCTGCATGCTGTCTTGTTGGGTTAACCTTTGACAGAAGCAGTGTCATCCAGTCTCCTTGCTACGTTAAATAGCCAGAATACTCCATCCTTGTTTTTAATATCTTGGGGTCACTGCTGTTTGCTGACTTCCATAACACAAAGGCAACCAGGCAAGATTTCACAGCAGCTACAGAAACTGCTGGAAAGCTCTCAAATCCTCTACAGTTGTATATTCCAAACTGGAAGCATTTCCTTCAAGCACTTCTGAGATTGAAGATACCAGTTGGGCCAAAACTGAGTCATTTTAGATACATGGAAAGAGATTACATGAAAGTGGTTAAACATGCACTGGTTAGGTTGAGCTGATCGTGGCCTTGGAACAGATGAATGGACTCAGGGGCCACTGCAGGGTCCATGCAGTCTGTCCCTGGGATAATTATTCCCCATATCCACAGGCACAATCCTCTGGGACATGAAGGCACAGCCTGGCAGAGGGGTGCAGTTGGGCACATGATGGTACTATGTATAGTCAGAAAGGACTGTCCTGCCCTGGGCACCAATAACAACAAATACATAACAAAATCTGTTCCACACTTCTGCAGACATTGGAACAGGGTTTTAGGCAAAACTGAGCATCTCCTTCACTAAGGATTGACCATGTGATGGTGGGCTACCAGCCCACAGCCCAGGCACAGCTGCTCTCACCCTCATGTCAGGCTCTCAGTTCATATGCAAGACAAGGTATGCTCCTGCTCACCACGGATTAAATATAATTCACCTGCTTATTGTCACAGCAGGATAATAACGAAGTCTGAAAATAACCTTAGTGATAACACGTGCAATGAAGGAAATGCAGGAGCAGAGGATGCATGCACATCAGCAGTCCAGCCTCGGAGCCCTAATTTAAGCCATTGACAGGCTGAGTCTAATAGATACAGTATGTTAATTAAAGCATTGGTAGTGGCATGCCACATTACCTCTGATTTAGCTAATGCATTTTGTATCATTAATTCTCTCACAAACACCAAAGGAGAACACGTGTATCTGCTCTGCTCAAGCCATCTACTGCTTCACGGACAAGTTACACACAGGGTCTTTCTGCCTCATTGCTAAACTTCCTCAGCAAAGGCACTTTTCTCACCAAGCCAAGGAAGTCCTACATCCCCGCACTCCCCCAGGTAATACAGCAGCGCTCCGGTGCGGCTTTGGAAGGCAGACTTCTGATGGTGACTACATGTTCAAGACTGCAGCTCTCAGGCAGCAAGTAGTTTGGATCCGTGCATCCAGTCTTTTTACAAGCACATTTTACTCTACAGTAGCAATTATTCCTTGACCTGAAAAATTAGTAAATTCCAGTACATCTTCAGTGGCAAATAAAATGGTCAGTAGCCCGCATGCTCTTCAAGGGTTTTGTGAACTCCTGCATCTTAGTGGCTCTCTCTAATGAGCCTCCAATTTCTTCAAACAACTTTCCTTGAGACATCTGTTCTTGTGGGACAGTGTTATTTTTATATGGTGATTATTTGTGTTATGGGACACCACAGCCGCAGAATAAGACCCTACTGTGCTTGGCACTCCACAAACACAGAACAAAACACGGTCGGTGTTTCTTTGCATCTTCCAAGTCTCTCTCCCCAGCTGGATGTCACTGTGTGATAATGAGACAGTAGAAACTTTCTAATATAGCAGAGAACAGATGTAGACATGGGCCATATCTTCTGTAGTGCAACCCATCACCACGTGCAAACGCAATGATAGAACAACAACTTACTGCAATGTTGTTTAAGCTCCCTGAAACAGCAGAATCACTCCCTGCCAAGGTAGCATGCAAACACCCTCTGAAATGAAGGAATTATGCAGTGCCCTATATGTGCCTGCAGAATCTAAGACAAGGATCAGATATTTCCATGTGACAAACGAAAAGCTGCGGACTCACCAGGATACAGCTGCTTTGTCGGTGCACTAAGCTGAGCATCTTTTGTTACCCTATAAGCAACATCTGCTTCTTTTGAAGATCTTCTGCTTGTGCAAAACCCTGTTGTTTTTGTTATACCATCAGGTAAATTATGAAAATCTAACACCTTCAAGAGGTCTGCAGGTTCAGCTGTAAAGAGAAAAGGAGAAAACGAGAATTAGCAGGCAATAAAGACTGTCACTTGCATAGATCCAAGTAATTTTTAGCCTACCTCACAAACATCATTCATCACAATCTTAAAATCAGATGAAATATGTTTTCAATGCATCTGCAAATACAATGTTAATACCAACTTCAAAGCTAGAACATTGTTCTGCTGGTCAGAGACACTAATTCAATGCAGAGAGGAACAGCTGATCAGCTGTCTGCATGAGGGTAGAATGGAGAATATATTACCTTATTAACTATAGTAGTTATATTTTCTGGATGTCTTCACCCAATCTCCATCATTCAAGCACATCCCAAAGACTAGGCGTTAGACAAGAAATTCATGATCTGAGAGAAAGGCTTTAAATCAAGAAGCTGCCATCGCATTTAAGAAAAAAGAATGGAAATGTTTGCATAAGTTGGTTGATCCAAAAGGTTGTTTTGAAGCAAATACTTGAGTAAGCTTCCCCAAGCTTTTACATACACCATGCAAAACAACCACATGTAAAGTCACACTAGCTGGGATAACAGGTAAACCCACAGCCATGCCTCGGCAGGAAAAAGTGAGGCAGAGCAGCATCCCATCACAGTGCTTTGCCACTCACGAACTGTTGGTGCTGTGGGCAGGTTGGACCCTGGCAGGGTTTGTGCACAGCATCTAACCCTGCCCAGGGTGAAGGCAGGTGGCACGGGGCAGAGATGCAGGAAAATCCACTTCAGGAAGCCAAGTGCCCCTCCTGGGTAACAGCCCAGGCCCAGGCAAGTCTTCCATCCTGGCCAGGCATAGGCTGCAGCCACAACAGTGCCCCATTCGTCATCCCTGTCCCTCTCCTTTGGACAGGGCAGCACCCGGGGATGCCTCAGAGCAAGCTGCATGGGCATTTCGACTAGTGACACAAAGCAAAAGGCTTCTTTCCTTAAGAGCCCTCCTCAACCACATCCCATTAGACTGATATCCCAACTGAGGCTCTCGCTGCTGCAGACATTGAACTAGTTAATGGGGAGCACTTGTCTCATATCCAGCACTCCCCACACCAAAGTTGGGTCTGGTTTACCTCCAGATGTTCAGGTCTTTGGAACATTGATTAAGTAATGCAAGTGATATGTCTCATTAACTTCCTAATGTGGTCTTGCTCATGTCAGGAGAGATGGTGTCTCCAAAAGTGGAATAACCAGACCCAACTTTAAACACTTAAATTATTTTGAATTTTGACTTGCTACTTGGAGCAAAACACTGTCAGAAAGATGAACCACCCAACTCAGCAAAACCCCAGCAGTGCCCAAAGCAAATGTCTGCACAACAGCTTCATTTAGCCTTGTCTGGACAATGTATCACAGCTGTACTCTTTTGCCACTTGATCCATTATTTTCCCTGAAGAGTGGTATTATTCAGATCAAAGACAGCCACACATTAGATAGTCTGATGTCTGCAATGATACCCAGGACAAACCCTCCGGGCTGGCTGTCCCAGCTGCCATCAGGATACCAGGGCATCTCACCACACTGCATGGCCAAGGCTGCAAAGCTCATTTCCAACACCCAGAATGACCAAAAACATCCCAACTGCATTCAGGAAGGTGCACAGCATCGCTGCTACTGCAAAAAAAGGACAGACCTCCCAAAGGGCAGGAAAACACAGGAAAAAAGACCTTGCAAGGGAAAAAATAAAAATTGGTCTCATGTCGGGATTAAGTCTGTTACTAGAAAGAGCAGAGAGGAAAGCAAAGGAGAGGATTTGCAAGGGATGCACCATACGCAACCGGCTCTGTCCATGGGGAAGGGCCACGGTGTGCGTGTCGGCGCTGAACGCAATAAACAGCCCAGCAATGGAAAGAAATAGCAGGAACAGATCTCTTACAATAGAAAAAGGTTTGGTTACCAAGTCGATCAGCCTAATATTTGCATGGAAAATTCATGTACATTGTTAGGCAGTTTTTAAAAAGTTTCCACAACCCTGAGAAGTTGGGCCCTCAATGAGAGATTACAAACACATGGCAAAGCCAAGTCAAGGCTGCGGATAATAAAGCGGCTGAGCACGCCTGGCCCCAGCAGCACACAGCTGCTGCTTCCTCAGCTCTCCTCTTCTTCTTAGGCAGTGTATGGGTGTCACATCCAAGCTGTCCGTGCCACCTGGATCTTCCCACTGCCTTTAACCATGCTTCATTTCATACAGAAATATCTGCAAACATACAACCCAAGCTGCCTTTAAAGCTGCTGAAATTACAATGCAACTCCAGCTCTGCTTCCAGTTACCTCCCTGTGCTCCAAGAGATTCACATCAGCCAGCTCCCTAAGCTGCCTCCAACATTTATTTAGGGAGGAGAAGGAGGGGGAAAAAAGGCAAAGGCAAGGGGGAGGGGATGTGAATTCCAGACTCCTGACATCAGCCCGATCCCCAACCGGGGAATGGAGCCCGGCTCACAGCGTGGCCATCCCGCAGAGCGGCCACAGCACGGAAGAACCCACCGTCCGAAAGACAAACATGACAAAAAACACCACAGTAACATGTGGACATATCTCCTTCGGCCAGAAGACCGGCTGACTGCAGAGCCAGGCGTGGCCATCTCATAGGAAAGAAGCGTACGGTGCTGGACGAGTTAAATGCTGCTCACTGTCATGATTTATAGCTAAAATTGTGCAGTGTATTGGCAGGAAGGAAGCGTGACATGAAAACAGCAGATTCCACCAGCTCTATACATTAACAGAACGATACCACTTGCAAGCCAAAAGCTCCTGAAGCCATTACAGCAAGGTGATGGGCAATCAATGGAGCTGGACCTCCTGCAGAAGCAACTGGCCATGAGCAGGCAGCAGGCTCGGTGCTTCAGCCCCTGCTCGGAGCCCTCTGAGCAACCCCCACCTACCATCAGCACCCAGTGCTGTACTTCTCATTTGTAAAAGATGATTCCAGCACCCCACCTGCCTCCCCGTGCTGCTGCGAGCCTCCAAACACAACGTGCAATTTATCTTTGTTTTGAAGGAAGGATCCTGTGTACCTCCGGAACTATGATGGATTAGGTCAAAGCGAGATATTAAAGTAGAATAACAGCCCAGGCATTGCACAAACTGCAAACCAGGCAGGTAACCAGCAGGAGAGGAAACAACATCTGTTCACAGATGTGCACGAGTGTTCTGCCTCTACTTCCTCCTGGAAACCAAAGAGGAGGTGAGGAATCAGCTGAAGCCCTGCAAACCACTCGAGTTGCACTTCACCGCTAAGAGCACCAGTTTGAGTAGGACTTCAGCAGCATGAAAGCCTCCAGCTCTTTCCAGAACTATAAGCTTCACACAGGAGCACCTCTTATTCCTGCCCAGCTAATCGGTTTATTTACTTCCCCTTGATTTTTCAGCCAAACCTAAACTCAGCAATCTCCTCTTAGGAGCTGTGATGGCATCGTGCACAGAAGGACAGAGACCAGACTGACCAAAATCAGGCCCTACAGGGTTTTTCTTACAAGCTTGCACTAGGCTTGGCCTTCATCCGAGAACCAAATTAGCTTTACTAAAGCTTTTTTTTTTCTTACTTGCTATTTTATGAATACCATTACTATGCAGCATTACACACAGGATCATTCTTTCACTCGAGATGCTCTGGGGTCCCCAAAGAGACCAGCAGCTCCGTCCCTGCTGTGCTGGGGCAGGGGGGAAACACCTGGTACGCAAAGAAGCAAACCCCAAATAACCAAAATTAGACCCAAATCAGACTAGAGGCTGTCCCAAAAGCCTGCACCCAGTAGCACATAAAGCCCCTGAAGATCAAAAAGGAGCATTACTGTCTCTTTTAGCAGAGCGGAGATGAATGACTCGCTGATGAACCAACAGCAGGAAAAGGAGGAATTAAATCCCTAATTCCTCCGTGTCTGACCAAGGCTTTAACTACAAAACCAATCCTTCTGTGTCAGACTGATTCCTAATGATTTAATTACCTGTTAAAACCTAGGATAGAGGCAGTTAATATTGAGTTTATAACTCTACCCCCACTCAGCAGTGGCAAATAGCCAATTTTTCTTTCTTACACATCAATATTAAAGCAAATCAAGCAGCATTCATTGAAATAACCTCCCTGGCTTTGGGTTGGGCACAAGTTCCAGCCAAAACAGGACCAGCATGGCCATGTCCTGCCACCCTTGACTGCAGCCAAACCACCTGCTCAGGCTCAGCTATAAGACGCAGGAGCAGAAATATCCTCAAAGAACTCAAAAGGAAACTGAGCATCGTTAACATTAAAGGTGAATATTGGAGCACACTGAACACCCCAGACTGTGGGCAAACCCCATTTCCAACATGACTAAGTTGTTCATCCTCATCTTTCCTTTCCCTGACTGTTCTCTAAATTAAATTTTAAGAGGGAAAGAGGTCTTAAGCCTTGCTGATCCTTCAGGACATGTGCAATAATAAACAAGGATTTATTTTTTTTTAAATGCCATTACACTTGCTGGTCAGAACAGAGAAGGGGACAACCAGCCCTTGTTTAGCAACTTCAGTGAAGGTCATTTAAAGACTTCTTCCATGCACCATCTACCACATGACCATCATGCAAAGGTTAAACAGTTAGGTTTCTCCAAGCTTGATATTAAGCCCAGACCCTCCTAATTTTATCTTCGAAGGCCAAGACATTTTTTTCCTTTCAGCAGGAGAAGCTCTGCTGTCCACAGTATTTCTGTCCTCACTTTGCTCCTGCGGGGGCTAACGGGTGTCAGCCCAGGCAGGGCACACACCACCAGTCCCCTGCTCCTCATTGCATCACCCCTTGGCTGTTCCCCAGCTTAATGGTCTTAAAAGCAGGACGGATCAGCAGGAAAAGAGGACATTATTCCACCCTCCAAAAAACACCAAAACCAACTCAAGAACCTAAGTGAAATGGTGCAATTGAAATTCAGTGCAAGATGGACTTGCAGCTTCTGTAGAACATGCTGAAAATCCCAACATATACAGCATTAACCAGAAGTCATTAATCTAAGCCATTTTTATGCCCGTAATAATAATTTTTAGCACCTGAAGCAAAGCTCTTGAATTGCCCCCAAAGCACTTTACCAAGCGTCAGGATACATCAGTCGCTTATACGTTACTTGTGGGTATCCGCGTTCCCAGTGTCTGAAAAATCACCAAATCACAAGTAACAAACCTCGAAACAATTCTCCACCCTGTCATTTTTCAAGGTCTTTAATTAAATCCTTATCTCCAGGGAAATCCACAATATTTAAACTTGTCACTGAGGCGAAGGCTGAAGCCATTGTACCCTCACAGTGCCAGTGACAGCTCCTTTCTGGCCTCCCCACCTTCTGCTGTGGCACTGGGAGGTGGGTGCTCTCCCCAGCCACCCCCATACAGCCCATCAAGGTGAAAGGAGCAGCACCAACCTGCACTGGTCAAAAGGCAGAGCCAGGCATTCAAAAAGAGTACCAGCTGGATTCCAGTAAATCATAAAGTTAATATGTTTATTTTCTCAACTCTATACAGTTTTATAAATCTGTTACTGAAGTCCAATTATGCACAAGAGATTTGATAAATCTGTTCTGAAAGTTGTCTCCCAGTTTGTGTGATCTTCAAGCTTTTCCAGCTATTTGAGCAGAATTTTTTTATTTTTTTAAAGTGAAGCAAATCACACGGCTTCAGGAGCTGAAGCTTTCAGAAAAAGAAAATAAGAAAACTTCGCTACATATCACAAGACTCCTCATACAAATCCCAGCAAACTGGCGACACCGCAGCACTTAACACACAAACTTAACAGTGCACACTTAGCAGAGGGACAGTGAGGACCCCACGGCAGTCCAGGCTCTCCAAGCCACCCACCAGCCCGCAGTGCCCAGAGCTGGGAACACAACATGGGACTGGAAGGAGCAGAAACACTGTATCTGCAGTACGGAGAGCACATCTGGAAAATCTGCCCCAGTTCTTACTGGCTCTGCTGCATTCATTTGATTGCAAGTGAAAGGCTCGGGCTTGGCATCCCCAGAGATCAAAGCCAACCCTTGGAGAACATTTGCAGTAATGAGAGCAGCAGACGAGCTCCCACATCATGCCCTGCCTGTTCCTTGCTCTGAGGGCCTGGAAGGATCATGCCTCCACCACTCAACAAGAAAACTACTTCTCCAGTCAGGCCAGTGTCCTCGTTGCAATCTGCACCCACAGTGGTTTGCATACTCCAGATGAGCTAGCACCTACACCAACCTCTTCTTCAAACCTCTACGTGTTTTCCAGTGGAGCTGCAGAGGATGCTGTTGATTTGGTGGATTGCTGAAAACAGATTTGCTTTTCCAACTGTTTTTTGCTCATCTCACCAAAACACTCAGGAGGCCCCCAAATTGCTCCGTGGACCAGAAGCTGAAAAGGTTTCAGCAGAGCAGTTTAATCAACCGAAGTGGCACACACACCACTAGCACTGCCAGTGCAACACGCTTCTCCATGGGACAAGAATGCAGCTGCACTGCCACGCAGCAGCTGCATTACAGCTGTGTCCAAAACAGACTCAAAAGGTCAAAGCCTTCCTCTTTTGCTAACTACCATCTTAAGGTACATCTGTAGCTTATTCCGTGCCACCTGACATTGAGCATGTCTTCAGTGTCTTCACTGAACACATTCCTAGAACTGAGTCAAGAAAATCCTCTTTCTCCAACTTTTTGCCTTACAACACCCTTCAAAAATGAAAAAAAGGCCCCATGAGCATCCTGAGGTGCACATCTGTTGCGTGACAGCTGACTTGTCATTGTATTCATGTAGTAATGGAGACATTTGGGTGTCTGGAGAAGGGATCACCATCCTGTAACAGTGGCAAACCATTCTTCTTTATTTGGTTTCATAACAGCTAAAGGGCATCCAAAGACCTTCAGGACTTCATGACACAGCACTTAGTCATACTATAGTTTATGTACAATTACTGCCAAAGATTTGAGGTCATAAGGTGAAGAATGAATCAGTATTTATGTTCCCAGCTCATTCCAGGTGCCCTCTGCAACTTTCTCATCATTTAATACATGTCTGGGTATTTGTATCCAAGTGTCACATCAGCAGTGGAGCAGGTTTAAGGGGAAACAAAGCCTTCCTACATGAACAAGCAATATGAAACTGCTGAAAGCTGGAGAGGGACTTTTTGTAAGAGCATGTAGCAATAGAACAAGGGGCAATCGCTTTAAACTGAAAGAGGGGAGATTTCAGTTAGATACAAGGAAAAAATTCTTCCTCTGAGGGTGGTGAGGCACTGGAACAGGTTGCCCAGAGGAGTTGTAGCTGCCCCATCCCTGGAAGTGTTCAAGGCCAAGTTAGATGAGGCTTTGGGCAACCTGGTGTAGCGGAAGGTGTCCCTGGCCCATGGCAGGGGAGTTGGAACTAGATGATCTTGAAGGTCCCTCCCAACCCAAACCATTCTGTGATTCTACGATAAAACAAACTTACCATCTTATCCCACAGCAAGTAACAACAGAAAATAAATAAGTAAATAAAGTGAATAAGGGTTATTTCAAGAGTAGCATCTCCTTGAAAAGCACCTTGAGTCCCCACGAAGGTGGAAAGAATAGTTTTAACAGAATAAGCAAAGAGATGCACTGCAATTAACCTGCGCACAATTAACCAATTGGCTTAAACCACCCTGTTTCCTAGCACAGAGTGCCAATGACATCCAGGCTGGCAGGAGCTGGCTCCAGTGCCCACCAGGCTGCTGTCCCACCTGCACAGCCTTGGCCAAGCCAGTTACTATCAGGTAACTCAGTGGATACAAAGGGGATCTAAAACTCCCTGGCTTTAACAAAGCAAGGTCCACTCATGCCACCAGAGAATCTACTCCTTAACATCTCCATCTTCCATTTTTGTCATCTTTAATCCAAAAAAGCACCAGCACCTGTGTTGAGAGGCATAAGAGAATTTTGTAGGGCACTTTCAGGTACTCAGATGACAATTATGAAGTTATTACCATGTTTTTCCCAATTAATATCAACATATCCTGCACAAATGACATGAAGCTAAGCACCACCCTGTCTCACTGCATTGCCTTCTCAAACAGGAAAGAAGGATTCTTGAGGGTCACCTGAAAGCACAGCAAAAACCCATTCCCAGGAAAAGATGGACAGGCTATTGCATATTTTTTACAGGAAAAGGTATTTTCTGACAGAAGCCTAAAGAGCCCCCGAGCTGTGAGAGGTCAGAGCAGGGTGCGCTCGCACAGCGGCACCGCAGTGATGGGGGACGGGAAGAGCCAGCTGTGACCCAGCAGCAGCACCATGCTTCAATCCCAACCCAGGAACACTGCCAAGGCCAGGTCCCCGAGGTTGGGGTCCCTCCAGGAGGGAGCTGAGCCTCTGCACCCACAGGGCAGCATGCTGGGGGCTTCACTGCCCTGCCTGGAACCAGCCCAGGGAAAACAGACCTTTTCCCTTCTGTCTCTACCAGTTTTTCCTTCTTTAAATACTTTTCCAAGATAGTTTATTCTTAGTGCTAAATAAACACTCAATTATTTCCCTTGGAGGGCCAAACTCAGACCAGCAGCAAGGGCAGGATGCCCTTTCACTGGGCTTGAGGTTTCTCACTCTCCAGCCAGCTGCCCAGAGGTTGACATAGATGTCTTGGACTATACTGGGAATTAAACACCAAGGGGTGAACAGCTTCTGTGCTGAGATCTAGAAGAGACAGCATATGCAGATGAGAACTGGAAGCTGCTTCACTATTTCTATGGAGCCTGGAGGCTCCAGGTCCTGCCTGTGGGATTTCAACGATTTCTTCTCCTTCTCTAAACACTTTTCACCACTGTTGGACCTAGCTGCAGCCCTTGGATAACTGACTAAAGATGGCAGAGGCTAACACAAAATATAGACAAAAAATGAGAATATAAAGCTCCAGTTGCCAATTGCTCAAGCATCCTTTGGATGGATTTAATACAGCCCCTCGAATTCTTCAGCAGCCCAGTAAAACAAAACAATATATTTGGACAAAGAGGAAAGACATTCTAAGGAGGAGAACAGAGGAAGCTGAACTGCAGGATTAGAGATGTACAAGTTTGTTCCCTAGGAAGGGGCATAATGCAGAAAAAAAAGGTCAGCTATAAAAGGGGTCAGATATTCATCTGGTGCACATCAGCTCCCTTCCAATAGCTGCAACAGAGCTGTGTCAATTCACATTGCTCTAGATAGCAGAATATTTCACCAATGACTCATGTCATCCCCTTATGGGGTTTTTTTTAAAGGCCCAGATCATCCCAACTGTGAACAAAGGAAACTATTATGCAGAGTCAGATTTGAAAGATCGCATGCATAATCCCAAAAGGGAAAGAAAGAAACCCAGAATTGATATTGGAGCAGCTCTGCAAGACTACATTAAATTCAAAGAATCAAATAATCTTTGTTCCTTTGAGCATAAATCTTTTTTTAAAAAATAATCAATCATTTGGGTTTCTAACAAAGCAGTGGTGTTAGGCAGCTAACAGCAAGCAAAGAGCAGGCCTTTCCTCCACAGAATATAATTAAACCACGCAAAAAAAAGTCTTCTGCTGCAAATGCCATGCAAAACTTAAAGACGCAATGCGCAGAAAACTCGGAAACATTTAGGACTTTGGGAGAAACCTCACCCCTGTTCAAGAACAGCAAATATCCCACTCATTGTAAAGAATTGGGGATTTCAGATCCTCCTCTGGTAGGAGAAAGAAAAATACAGCAGTACAGGGCTGGCTCCAAGAGTGTGGGGATTGCTCAGTGCAGGAAAAAGGGTGTTAAAGGGTCAGGGAGGAGGACAGGCTTTCTTCCGACGTTGGAGCAGCTCTGGCCAGGGCAATCTCTGCCCCATGCCAGCGTGGGAGCCCGGGCATGGCTGTGCGTGGGCCAGAGAGCAGCCAAGTGACACGTCCATCACCGGGACCTTGGGGGCAGCCACTGCTGCCTGCCAAGAGCACACAGAGGAAAGCACCTATGGGGGGGGGGGGGCGGGTCATGTCTGCCCCTTTCAAGGAGCTGCTGACCCCCATTCTTACAAATCCTGGACGGGGGAGAAGCAATGAACAAAACCCAGAGCAGGGGGAAAGGGCAGTGGTGGGGCACCCAGAAGGGCAGGTCTAAGGGTGCCAAGCCAATGCACAGCATCCCTTGCCCTGCTCATGGGCAGCCTCCCCCATCGCTGCACGGATCACTGGGATTCACAGGGGGGTTCACCAGTCTTTCCCAAGAAAGGGGCACAGCACAACTTCTTCCATCCCCCTTCTCCACTGAAGCAAACCGTTGCATGGGCTCGAGAGAGAAGTACGAAGCCTTTTAAGGCAGAGCCCAAGCCAAGCCCTGCCAACCCTCAGCCCACGCCAGCACTCAGCAGGACTGTTCAGTGTCCGAGGAGTTTTTATGGGCCTGTCCTGACAGCAGGGTCAAAAGAATTAGGTGAATCACCAGCTTCCCCATCGCTGTCATTGCCTCTGCTCACATACCCGGGCAGGAGCGGAGATGCCTCGCATACCCACCCTGCCCACAGCCCCATCCCAGCCAGCCCTGCTCCCCGGCTAGCCAGGATCTCAGGGGAGCTTCCCAATCCCCCACCAGTCAGAGAGAGTATTTCTGGGTCACTGTGACATTTTGGGAAGTTTTCCAGCAGAAGTTCAGTTCCTGGCAGGAGTCTCACCCTTAAAAGAAAAACTAAGGGTGAATGGAGTCTAAAACTTTTAGAGTTATTAAAACTACAAACTGGCATGCTCAGCAGATCTGCAAAAGGAAACGGTGACGGAGCACGACTCCATCTTCTGAGTGATTAACTGAGAGGTCTTAAAGAGCTCAGTTTTAGGAGCCTTTCTGAAAGCCAGCCATAAAGGGATGCAAATTGTGTGCAAAAGAACAGCCACTGTTCTCTCCTCCTTCCCTCCCACCCAAGTCTCTGGTTCCTTTACTCAAAAATTCAAACTTAAATCCTGGCAAGGCCCCTGGATTGCCTCAGCCCCATGGGTGCACATGGAGATGTACCAGCAAGAGATGGATATTGCTTCCAAGGAGCCTGACGTTCTTCCTGAGCAAAACCTTGGCACAGACCTTTGGAAAGCAGCTCTGCAGGTAAAGCATGAGGTGTTATAGATTGAGGTGAGGGGGGAAAAAATCTCTATGAGAATTGTCCACTCTCTGCCTACAGCACCTCATGCTTTTCTGCAGGAGGCGATGAGGAACCAGCTAGTATCTCCACAGATATCTGACCACACGGCCCAGCTTGGTGACAAGGAGGACTTGATGTCCACAGGCAGCATCTCTTCCCACTGAGCTGCCCAACACAATGCAGGGCTCACAGCTGGAGCCCAGGACCGCACCTGCAGAGCATCAAGGACCACAGACATGTCAGCTTTACTTGGGGACCTGAGTCACACTCCACCATGACTATCTTGCACAGTCAAGGCAACCTAACCAAGTGACAGGTTTCATTCAGGCTAACAACAGTTTAAGCAAAATATTTACTGCTCCTATAGGTGATGCTGATTTTCTGACTGGGGCTCACAGGATAACCCACTGCCCATCCCAGGTTCCCTGCACTGCTTTGGGACTCCCACCTCAGCAGCTCCAGCTTACACAGAGGCTCCTCGAAGCTCTCAAGCAGGTGCATTTGAAGGTGGAAAAACGAAGGTTTGGCTTTTTGCCTTTGCTCTAAGGAGCATCATGCGTTTCCAGACGATCTGGCACTTGGGCAGCATTTGCATTTCCAAAGTACTTTGTAATGATCAACCACTTAATGCTCTTTGCAAGGATCTTGCAGCACATTAAAGTCAAGGGAAGTTTTGTGACCAGTTTTAATGGGGTGCAGAATAGTTACTCCTTGCAAGGAAGAAAGAGGCTTGCATGCTCATCTCCCAGATAGAGGGAAATAAGAGACCTGACATAACCACCTCTTGGTCAGAGCAGGTGTAAGCATCCTCCCTCAGCCACTGCCGCAGCCAGCTGCAGGGCACTGTAAGGGCCACCATCCACCCCAGCCTGCAGCTCCTAGATGCTGCAGCACATCACGGAGGGCATCTTCTTCCTTCTTTTGGTATCCAAAGCTACTTGGCACTGAATCAAGAACAAGAGCATCACTCTCTGATGAAATCAGGGGGACACAGATCAAGGCCAGCTGTCTCCTCTGCATGACATCTCTCAACCTCCCAAGCAAAAGTTTTCCAGAGAGAAGCAAAATTCAAGCAGCTGAACTGTGGGTTTCCTGAAAAAGCAATACTCTGCAGCCCTCTGGATCATGTTATGTGGGTGACCTTCTCATTGCATCCCAAAGACATCACTGAGTGCATGAGGCAGGCTGGAGTCATCGTATGCAGATAGACATATGGTCATGCCCTACATCCAGGAAGCCCCAGCTCATCTATACTGGATGCTTACAAGCACCCTGCAGCCTACATACATGTTAGGACAGTTTGGGAACAAAACCAGCCATAGTCAGGGCTTTTTCCCCTCCTCCTCCTCCCATGCTGGTGGCTGGAGGCACAGCTGAACACACCAGGACGCATATATAAGCGGTCAACATCTATATAGGATACCCCATGCCACATGTCTTCTTGACACTTCAGGGTTAGGAAAAAATAATCTGACTAGTCTGCACCCAGGGAAATGGGATCACCCTCCTAAGTGCAATGCAAAGGATTATGTTCCCTTTCAGCATCTTCCAGCAGCACTCAGAAAATGGGAGATGCAGAAGTACCATTAGAGCAGGTTGTCCAGCAACCATGGCCTCAGCTCCTGCAATGGAAGGACACAAGGGACAAGAGGCACAGACAGCATCTTCTATCAGCTAAACCAATACAGTCTGGACAGAGCAGCCAAAAGGGCTAAGCTTTGGGAGAACATTAGCCATTCTGGAATAACCTTTCCTCCACAGCCTTCCTGTAGCCATGCCCAGCCCTTGAATTTCTGTTGTGGTGCTGCAAGTGAATTGCCCAACCAAGAGCTCAATTAAACACATTAACACAAGCACCTGCATAATTGCCATCATTTGCACCACGGTAAACACTGGAGCTCCAGTCAGGCTGGCAATCAGCACGGCTGGCACATCGCATCAGCCACTTCAAAGGGAACAAAACAGAGAGGAGTTTATTTACTGCAGGGCACTGCCCCACACCCGCACAGGTACCCAGCTGGGATGCTGCCAGGATACAGTCATTCAGGAACCAAAGACTCATTTTCATGCACTGTGGATTTTTAGTTGTCCATAAAGTTAATGTGACTGAGCATAAGTAATTTTGATTTTTAAATATTTCATTGGATGATTTTAAAAAAAGCCCAACAATAAATTATTTCCAGCGCTACTGCACACTCGAATATTTTGACACAGGGGAAGAAACACAAAACCAATTCTTCCTCTCAGATGTTTAAATCAATGCACTTATAGTATTTTATATCTATATCTGATTTTCCTCATAAAAAATGTAGCTGGAAGATGAATGTCAAATTAATATCTGCTTGACTTCATGAAAAGTGTTTCTGAAGCTTGTTTTCCAAGATTTTCTCCGGAGCATTAGTTTATGTGTTTATATAGCCCACACCTGCACAACACAGGTGCTGCTTTCCAGGTAAGAAGAGCAGGAAGAAGACACAGGCCTGAATTAACCACCCACCCAGCCAGTTACGAGTTTCATCAGTTCTCAGCAAACACCACAAACCCACCCAAGAGCTGGGATGTCCTCAAGGGAAGCCTGCAAGCAGGAAGAAACTCATCACTGAAGTTACAAGTTCCTAATGATTAGAACTATAGATTCAGTTCTAATCCATATTTTTTTTTCAGCAGGTCTTGTTCCCCCATTAGGTGTTTAAACGGATTTCTTTGTTAACATCACTAGGGAATGAACATTGTTTTACTTTAGACCCATCGAGGTTTTTTTATGGACCAGCTAGAATAATATATAATTGTTGATGTCCAAACATGCAGAAGAGGCTCATCCAAACACAACACTCCAGCTCCCATTCCTTGCTGATTTCCAGTCCCATTATAAGTAAACCACCAGTACACGGTGCATTTCCCTGCTGCCCGAGTTAAGACGTGGCATATGGTGAGGTTGGGCATTAAAAGCACAGAATTCCTCCCCACCCATCCCCAGCCCCCTGGTCTGGGCAGCAGGGAACGGTGGAAGGGGGTTTCTTACCATTAACTGAGCACATCAAGCAGCAGTAGGGTCGTATCCAGAAACCCCTGTTCAGCCTTGATCGACCTTTGTGATCTCTGACCCTCGGTCATTAGGGGGACAAAGCCAATCCATTAACCTCCTCGTGCACCCGGAGCGGTATCTCCATCACAAATAGCCATCAGCAGCCAAACAGGAGCTAATTACCCCGCACCATCCCCTCCTCCCCGCTCCATCCTACCTGTGATGGGAGACAAACCCTTCCAGAAGCAGCAAAGCCACCAACAGAAACCATCTCACTACTGTTCCAGGAGCTGACTTGAAGGAGATTATGGATTTTTGCTCATCATGCACCAATATTCCTATGGGATCATGGCTTCATCTGCTTGAAGCCCATGGCTGCCACCGCGGTGTTTTGCAGCAGGGACCAAGTCACACAGGGACAAGAACTGTCTGCAGAAAATTTGAGTCACAGCTGCACAATCATTTTTCCCCTCTCTCCAGATATTTTTCTATTAAACTGGTTACAATGAAATTTGTACATTGACTGTCCCTGGAAACATCTGCTGCACTTAACAGCTGAAATGTCATTTCAGGTCTTCCATTATACATGAACGAGAATTCAAACCCAAAGATAGCATCTAAATTGAAATATGCTAGTATAAAAGCTAACAAGAAATATCCAAGATATCCATCCAAAAAAGCTTTCCCAGGACTCAAACTAACACTGGCCTAGACAAATGTTTATGTAATTATTCACATGGGTTTGTTTCAAATAAAGAGCCTTTATTATTACTACTTTGGCATCAACCATCTAATTAGGGGCCAATGACAGTTATAAAAATCACTGCAAGTTCTCCCAGCAGCACAGACAGAAGCAGTACTTGAGCCATGGGCAGCACCAGAGCTGTCACTGTCCTCCTGGAAACACCAGGAGAGGGGACTGTCAGGAAAGGGACTATCTCCCTGCAAATGTGAGGAGATGGAGGAGAGATCATAGAATGATTTGGGTCAGAAGGGACCTTCAAGATCATCTAGTTCCAACCCCCCTGCCATGGGCAGGGAGACCTTTCACTACACCAGGTTTGCTCAAAGCCTCACCCAACCTGGCCTTGAACACTTCCAGGGATAGGGCAGCCACAGCTTCTCTGGGAAACCTGTTTCAGGGAAGAATTTCTTCCTTCTATCTAATCTAAATCTCCCCTCTTTCATTCTAAAGCCATTGCCCCTTGTCCTATCGCTACATGCCCTTACAAAAAGTCCATCTCCAGCATTCTCGTAGCCCCTTTAGGTACTGGAAGGCTTCTAGAAGGTCTCTCCAAAGCCTTCTCTTCTCCAGGATGAACATCCCCACCTCTCTCAGCCTGTCTTCATATTGCTTCTGCCTCTGGCTGACTGCATGCCAGGGCAATGGAAAATTGATGGGCAAAGGGTAAGAGATCTCCTGCCAAAGATACCTGCTCATGGCTGGCTCTCTCAGCTCTGACACCAGCACCATGCTATGACTCTGGACTAGTCACTTTTATGCATCTCCGCTTTAGATATTAGCTTTGGGACTAGGTTTGCCCTGAATGTGTGCAGACAATCCAAGGAAGTGGACATCAGTTCTGAAGTCCTACTGTAGCATACCAACATAACGTAATCCTCTTGGCATAGAAAAAGAGATGAACACACACAAAGTACTTATGGTGGTCTTTATGGAGAATAAAAATGTGCATGACCCAGTTTTGTGGTGAGGTTTCAAGTACACTGATGAAGTGGAAGACAAGAAAAACCACTCCTGGACTGCGATAAGAAACAACTGAGATTTGTTCAGAGTCACTTGTGCACATGCTTCCAGGTCACACTGCTGGAGATCCCCAGGGCTCCTTGCACATGCAGCCTCCTCTCAATCTCATTATTAAAATTGCCTCTCTTCCACTGTTGGAAAGGACCCAAAATGGTGACATCTCCTCCAGCTCCTCAGGTGTCTCCAGGGACCTTCTTCATCAGGGAGCACAGCAGAGGCAGGAGAGAGCAGACCACGAGCTGCACAAGCAACAGCTCTGCTGGTCTGCAGCCCATCTTCTGCCAGAGCACTTCTTCCCTCTGGGCATTTTTCCATCTGTGCTTTGTGCAATAGCTGTAAAAGTCCTCAAACCAGGTGCTTCAGAACTTGTCTACACAGCCCTTTTTCCCCATGGCTTGGCTCAGGCTCTCAGTTCTCAAATTCACCAATCTAAGCAAATAGTCAAGTTGAGCACCTAAATCCCTTCATGCTCCTGAGCCTCTGGAAAGGACCTTCCCTTACTGACTTGTTTCAATGAGTCCCTGCAAGTCCAGCCTCCAAGTCCTATCACTACTTCAGCTATTGGTCCTAAATCTCTTCCAACTTTGCCAAATCTTTTAAGAGATAAGACAACATTCCCATCACAGCCTTGCTCACAGCGTGCAGAGAGGGACCAGTGACCATGCTTGCTCCTGGGCATGACCCTCGTTTCGCACATGTAGCTCAGAGGTTTGATGGTCCATCTCACCATCCCCCACTAGCTGATATCTGGCAATGGATGGCTGAAGTACACAACCACTTGCTGAATCTCTTTTTCCTTCTCTTTTCCTCACAGTTTTATTGTGCTCCTGAGGCTTTTTGAGCTGGGATTCAAGTTACTGAAAGCAAGACAATCCACCAGAGCATGGCTGAGAAAGAATAGAAATGAAGCTATCTGGGGCTATAAAGCTGAGCTAGAACAGTAAGAAAAATTTCTCACCCCTCCTCTATTGATCTTTCCATCCCTAGGGCAGATGCAAAGAGAGGAAAAAGACAAGTATTGCCTTTGGAATCTGCTGCCTTCTCAATAAGGAGGGGACACTGAGTCCTGGTGCTTCATCATCAGTTCCTTGGGCAAACAAGTCTCTGCAAGATGTTTCTGGGAAGCCTGATGAAAAAGCGACCCTCTATTTGCACTCACGAGAACTTGAATCACTGAACCCATTTAACTCAAGCAAGAAACAATTAGTGCTCCCTCCTAGTAAAAAGGTAGATAATAAATATTGGGTAACTTTCCCAAAAACTAGTCCCAAAGCACCAATAAAAATACATGAAAATATATTTTTCACTGATTCCTTTCCAGCTAATGAATGGAAGCAACTGAAGGTTTCCTGATGCACTGCTCAGCTAGCCTGGTGACCAGTGTTACATTTCTTTCTGTAGGTAAGAAAAGGGCTTTACATTTCAGTAGCTCTATCTCCAGGGCATCTTTTCTCAAGCTGTAAGCGGAAAAAAAAACACCACTCAAAAAAAACCAACAAACTAGACCCAAACCCTAATCTTTCTTTGCCTCAGCATCCGAGGGAGGTCAATTCCAGTCTCAAGCTTATTTTCAGTTGCTGGAACTGGTTCATGGCATGACCTCTTAATCATACTTGGAGGCTTAAGGAGCTCAATCACAACTTTGATCAGTCAGGCCTGTAATATTTGCAGACTTTATAATGATGCTTTCCATATCCTAATACATATATACTCCAAGTGCTTTCAGGAAACAATACTTCTGGCTTTTTAACTGCAAGCAACTAACTTAGGTGACACAGAAAAAAGGAGCTTGGCAGACAGATTACATGCTTGGCACCACAGTGGGCAAAGCCAGCCAGACCCTGGCAACAGCAGGATGCTGAGCCCTTCAGAGCATCACTGCCTGCTCCTGCAGCTGGGCAAGTTCTCCTTCCCAGGCAGGAAAAATAAATAAAAGCAGGAAACAAACAAAGCGACATAAAGGATGGCACACGCGTGCTCTTGGCAAAAGGAACCGGTGGGATTAAGGTCTTTTTCACACTTCTGCAGAGCAGCTTAGCCCACCCTTTGCCCATTCAGCAGCAATTCCCACCACGTTTTACTTTCTTTGCCTTTTCAGTCATGGGCAGTGGGCAGGAGAGGGAAATCCAACAAAATATCGTTGTCCTTCAACACAGGTTTCCTCCTCCCAGGTTGCCCATGAACTTGTTCTTCAGCTTGTAGTTCATGTAGTGCCTTAAAATCCAAGAGCATAGATTTTGGGGAATCAGCAGGATAGACAATAAAGGAAGACACATGGAGACTCTGGGTGTGAAGAGTTGTGATTCATCCAGATCAGAGCTATTTCAGAGCTCTACCAGGGTCAGATATATCAGCAAATATGAAAAAGTCTTGGTGCTGTTTTAGGGAAAGATCGAAGTTGAAGAAAATTGAGTCTCACCACCAGCAGGGAAACGCAATTTTAAACTCAAATACAGACTCTTCAAGTTTCAGACTAACACCACAAAATAGATTAAAGAGATGCTGCTGAAAGATTAATTTCACTGCAGGGCCACTCTCCTGATGTCCCCCCCAACCTAAAATGGTGCCAAATTTGAAAAAGAATTCAGAATTTTATCACAGAACAAGCACTTCTCAAATTGTTCTGCATTTCCAGGGCACAAATTACACAGATACACTACTTAAAGCCAGCAAAGTGCAGAACACCACCACCATCATATAACAGCCACTAAAAATCAGTCTTATTTGGTTTTATTTTTGCTAACCCTGAAGTTCTCCATCAGACAACTAATTTCTCTGAAGGCAAACAACTAAACTTCAGCTTTGTAAATAAAACAGCTTAGCAGAGCTGAGGTTCTCTGCGGAAGCCCACCATAGCTATATGTTCCCCATGTAACTCTCCCAGGCCCTATTCCCACTGAGGAACAGTATATTACTTTGCTTTCAAACAATCCCAACACGTTCAGTGGCAATTTACTTAAGGTAAGGCAACAAGGCTGGCAGAATCTGTCCCTAAGAGATGGGTAATCAGAAAACAAATTTGTAGAAGAGAACACAGCACAACAAGCATTCATTTACATGATGCTGAGAAATGCAATCACAGCAGAGACGCCCAAGCAAGATCTAACCCAGTGACCTCCAGCCAAGTCACTGTCCCAAGCTCCAAGGGTGAGACAGCTCCTGCACTGAAGCCATGCAGCCCCCAAAAGCCACTTGGCTTCAAACGATCAATCCAGCATAGCCAGACTAAGCACAGATTGGTATTGATGTCTACTCTACCCGTGTCTCAACTACAGTACAAGCAGAGCCCACATCACTCTCGCCCTTCCAAAGGGTGCAAGAATGCAGCAGGTAAAAAAAGATGAGTAAAGAACAGCACAGAAATCAATACTCTGACATATTAACCACTTTTTAAACTGTTCTCTCTGTAGCACAAGACTTTTACCTTGACATTATCCCCTTTGTTTTAAAGGCTTTCAGCATTTTTTGTTGAATTTATTTTCTTCCTGTATCATAAGCAGGATAATAGTACAAGTGGCCTTGAGGGAGGTCACAGGAGTCAGATGAAGAGACAGTTCATCTGCAGCTCTGAACATTAGACCATACTGACTTGACCAACCAATAAACTTTCCCTTAATCACCTGTATTACACAGTAAACATTAATTAAGCATGTGCTTTATAAATCTTAAACTGGATTTTTTCCCTGCCACTACTACTCAGTCCCAAATACATCATAACCTTCCCCTCAAGCATGTGCATGAGAACCTGCCTCAAGCAGACCCTCTGTGATCATGCATCAGTCATCCTGTGAGGATGGACTAACATGCCCTATTGCCCTTTAATAGTTTTTAACAAGACCCCAGGCTGTTTGGAGCAGACAAGCTCATAGGGAAGGAATCTGCTCACAGGCACTGTCTACAAAAAGCAGCTGTTGGCCACCTCCACCCACATGCAGCCCAACCACCCCAGCAACTCTCATGCAGACCTGGGCAGGGAATTATTTCTTTGCTTCTTTCTATCTCAATCTATTTGTTTGCTTCTTTCCATTTCATCAATGTTTGGCAACAAACACCTGCTTTTCAGAGCAAAGCACACCAGAAACCTCTTCCCACCATTGCAAGCTCACCCCTCCTTCCCAACTCCATCCTCTATCCCCTGGGTGAGTTTGTCCCATTCCAGCAGAGCCGCAAGCACAACCAGAACATCTGTCCCCACAGCTAAACTACTTTTGTCTCCTTCATCCCTCTTGGCACTCCTGCAAAGAGCATCGGGAAGAGATTCCCTTTTGAGTCCTTGATCTGCACAGCAGCGAACTGTTTGTGGCAAACTCACTTTCTGGTTCTTTCTCCTGGAAAAATTGCATCTCAAAGGGGCTTTTTTGACTTCAGAATACACCATGGTTAAGTAGCACAAACATCTCCTCCGCTAAGCACACCTTTGCACTTAAAAACAAATAAAAACATCATCCAGGCAAAGGCACCAGAATGAGAGCCCTTCACAAAGCCAAGGGTTGTTCAAGGATGCTCTGGAAGGACAGTCGACTTGGGATGCATTTGGAAACATTGCCAGTCTATGTCACATACACCCCGTGCGACAGCATCCATCACAGATAGCAAAGCAGCAGTGCAGCCAGCTGAAGAGCTGAAGGCAGAGGGAAGAAGAGGCAGAAATTTTGGCAGGGGATGAAGCAGGATCTGCAGATGTTCTAAGCAAGCTGGCTGACAGGATGGGGACAATAAAGGTGCTATGGCTGGGGACAGCAAAGCAGTCAGGTGGTTGAGGGATGCTGCTCCCACCCACACTCCAGGGTGGCCACTGAATACAGAGCTGGAAATGTTTCCCCAAATAAGTCTGTGCCTGTGCAAAGGCCAGAGCTTTGATCAGCAGCAGAAGAGGGATTTTGATTAATGAGATATTGATGAGGTGGGAAAACAGTTTAGCTGTACATAACCAAGATACCACAGAGCAGACCCTCCCGTGGTGTAAATCAGCATCACTCCACTGAAATCCTATCAGGAGTGGCAATTCCTTGCAAGGAAGATCCTTCTACACATAGAAAAGCCTCAGTCTCAGCATATGACAGTCAGCATATGAGAAGTCATCAGGTCCTTTGTTTGGACACCATCCTTGAAAAGCAGCCAGCCAGGATGAACGGAGATGCCACCAAGTAAGAATATTTCGATGACGACAACAGTATTAAAATACCCATGGATGCAAGTAGGAGAGTCACAAAAAGCTGCCAGCTTTAGGCAAAAGCAGATGGAAGGACAATCTGAACTACGAGTGTGCAGTCCCATCCCAGGGGAGCCTTACAACACACAAGTAGGAAATACTTGGGAAAGTTTGGAGCCTTGCAATTAAAGTTTCTTCCAACTTAATCCAAAGAGAAGACTTGTGTGAGCCAGCACAGCTGGGTATGCGCAGGTAGAAAGGGAGCTGGAACACTTTTCAAAAACTTACTGCAGTTAAAAGAAGGGTCAAGGGGAAAAAAATACAAGCAGGATCAAGTCTAATTAAAGGAGCAAAAATAAATGACAGCTACAAAAAGGCAGGGGCTATTTTCATACAGAGCAAAGGGTCACTGGCATGTATTTGCAGAGCCCCGACACCCAGAAGGCAGGAGAAAAGAGGTCCTTTGTGAGAGGGATGGGGAAGCATGGGAACGCAGGAGCCCTGGGGTAGCTCAGAGGCATTACTGTACTTAGCACAAAAGAGAGAAACAATAGAGGGCAAAAGGAGACAGGGCTGTTTATTTTTCTGGGTATGGCAGGCAAGGGAGGGCTTGCAAGTAGTGTTGGGAGAGACACTGGAAGAAGTGGCTGCTAAGGAAGAGTACCAGGTCCAGATAACAGCTGGAGAAGCATTGGGGACCCACCAGGTGAAAAACGTGAGGAATCCTAAATTAGGTGTAGTTAGAAATCCTGATAACAGCTATTTCCCCGAGGTAAATTGCAAATTGGCCATCTGCCTAAATAACTGCTACAAAGCATCTTCTGAGAAGAGGAACAAGGGGTGTTTGAGAAACACAAAGTATTATCAGAAGGAATTACCTAGAAAAGCCCTTACAAGAATATGTTTTCTTTCTATACAAAGCAAAATGCAGGGTGAAAAACAAAACACTTAGAAACAGGAACTGTGGATGTGTTTTAAAGGCTCTGGATGGAGCCTCTCAGCTCTGCTTCTGACCCAGGGCCTGCATGAAATGCCAAGCAACTTCCCTGGAGCTCTGTGCAGTTCCCAGAACCAGGACAGCCACGATGCAAATAGACCACGGGAGGGAAACACAACAGGAGCCCAGTTTTCTATTATTGCTTCGATTTTTTATCTTGAGACTCATCCACCACAGGTCCTAAAAATGCCCAGAGCTCAAAGCTTTCATCCAGAACGCTGTTAAAACAGCAGAGGACTGATGTTTCAGCTTAACACAGACACCCAAATCCAACATCCATCCCTGGAGTTTTGCTAACATCCAACCAGGGCAACTTCCCTACAACCCTGCCCAGAGTACTTAAATTCCTCTCCCCAAAGAGCCTCAGAACTTATCCAGACATAGCACACAAGAAAAACCCAACAGCATCCTCTTGCAGACAAATGAAAGGGCAAAAGAATAAGGGTAGATACAGGTTTTACCCAAGCACAACAAGAGATGCCAGAGCAAGCACCAGCATCCCAGCACTGCCGTCACAAGCAGGGTGACAGCAAGGCACTTCCCAGGCAAGCTGCTGCCCATGCCATCCACCGCAGAGGAGAAATTCAGGACAAAAGTTAGTCTTCCACTCACCAAGCTATTCTTCCCCCAGGAGACAATCCTCCCTACCAAGACCAAACCCAGCATTCCCTGTGAAACCAAATCAAGACTGGTCATCCTGCTGCAAACCCAGATCTTTGCATTGTTTGGAGCCACAGCTCAGTACTTGCACTTTCACTCCTGAAGGCTGTCCCTGCGACGGAGCGTGCAGCTTCACCCGCACGGGCGCAACGGAGACGAGAGTCACTCCGTCACTTCAGTTCAAGTCTGGTAGTAATTAATTACATTGAGTTTGACATTTGAGATAAATGAAGTAAGGAACATGCTTCCACCATCTGGAAAAGTGCACGCTGACACTTCCAATCATTTGTGCATCCACTCGTGAATGCGTGTAAGTAATGTTTGGTATTTCTACATATAGAAAGAGAAGGTAAGTGACACATCACAGCATCAATCCATGCAGACAAGTACAGCAGCCCAGCACCACTCATCATACAGATGAGCAAAAGGCATGTTGAGTAGTGGAAGCAGCCAAGTGAGGTAAGAAAATATTTGGGAAACTTTAGACAAGGCAAATGCCAAGAACAGTTATCAGCATATTTTGAGAAGACTGATTTATAGATGGAGCATGCTTGATATTCTAACCAGCACTAAAAACAAGCAATACATGAAGTGTTTCATGCTAGGGTATACACAATAGCTTAAAAGTAATCTATGTACATTTTATATGCCCTTGTTCATTACTGAAAGGGAAGATAGACTTTTCATAGCTACAGGAAAATAAATTTTGTCCTTACAAAAATGCAAAGAGGTCACATATAGTATATTCCCTCTTTCCTTCATTAACATACTGAGATATCTTTTCCAGAGCAAGCAGAAGGAAGGAGACATTCACTCTGACACTAAGGCAGACATCCTAGAAAATATAACATATCAGCTACATACAAGACTCAAACCCGTGAGAGTTTAGAAAGGACTCTGCCCTTTTCCAGTGCCATCCTGGCTCCTCCTGCCCATTCCAGATGCATGTAGAAGTCCATAGCTACATATATGCATGATAGATTAAAACAATCTCATGTTAAAACCAAGATATTACAGGTCAAATCCACCACTGTGTCAATTCAAAGCAGCCATAAACCCAGATTAAGAGTTGCTGAGGTTGGTGGTGTGAAACAGGAGCTTAACACTAACCAAGACCAACCAGCCTATATGAAAAGCTCTACCAAGGCTGGAGCCACAGGACACCAAGTCCTTGCTCCAGCCCTGCACTCTTGCCATTGGGCTCAACTCTTGTTTCTGCGAACATCTAAAATAATCCTACTGCAGCCCTCAGCACACAACAGAAAAGGTTTTGCTTTTCACATCCAAACCTTGCTGGAGCATTAGTTCCTCCAGTGTCTCCTCTCCAAGAGGGACTGGCATCCTGCCTTACAGAGCAGCTCCTGCCTCACATCCGTCCCTTCCTCTGCTCACTCTGGGAAGCTTTATATGTGACCAGACACTTGCAAGCACAGTATGGCAGAGCTGCTCTCGGACCAGTACAGCTCACCCATGCCAAGTATGCCACTTCCTTCCAAACCACTGATCCATCGCTTGCCAGATTTCCAGGGGCACAGATGAGGACCATGGCTTGTCTAGAGCAGGTTATTCCACCTCTCAAGTCCTCTGATGATTATTTCTCACTAGACTTTACTTCCTAGAAGAATTTTCCACATGCCTTATTTAATCCTGTGTCGACTGACATTACACAGATATGACATACCTGCCTGCATTAACACCCCCTCTGCTATCATTCACTGCTCACTAAAATGGAAAGAAAAGTGTTGAAACAGATCTGTTTCCCCCAATACCTTTCTTGGTGCACATCTGCAGCTTTCAGTCCTCAGCATAAAAGAACCCATTTTAGTTTCACAGAAGCTCCCCCCTCATCTCCCACATCTATTTTCAGCCTTTCCATTGACTAAAATTCTCTATTAAGATACTCTGGGGCTGGGCATTTTGCCACCATCAGAAAAATAATCAACTTGACCCCACAAGTTACAACAGAGGCAGGTATATTGGGACCCAAATCCCACCCAAGTTCCTTGGAGGCCACATGAGCTAAAGCAAAAATGTGGCAGATTTCACTCTCGCACAAGCAGATGTTTCAGCTTCATCCACAAAAAGCTTAGTCCCAGGCCACAAATTGGCCAGCTCTGCTCAGGCAGCAGAGACTCAGCTATTTCCAGGCTTGCAGAAATTGTGCTCGTTTTAGCAGCGCGGCTGTTCGTTATTTGGGATGAGTGTCCCCAGGGCAAGGAGGGCCCCGGCTTGTCTGGCCAAGGCTTTGGAGAAGGGAGCTGCAGGGAGGGAAGCATGCTGGGTTACTCAGTTACTCTAAATGTGCAGAACATCTTTAACTGATGTTCTGACTCTGAACATTTCAGAGAATTTCTAAGTTTATCAGCGTGAATTTTTAAGTACCTTCAAATAAGAAACACAAAATTATTTACAGACACTTCTACATCCAAACAAGCTCCAGTTTTGGTTCTGGTTCATGTTTCTTATCTTAGTTTGGTGTTATCCAAGCCTGCTCCTCATTGTCACAAGAAATCACATGACATTTTCCTAGGCTGAATCCCTGTAAATGCTCCATAAACTACCACAAAAACGCAGGCTTGAGGGCAATGAAGGCAGCAAGTCAAAAGCAGCAGTAGAGGAGAGATGAAGGGTGGCTTTATGATTCAGGCCTGCTGATGCTGTACTACTTCACTGCCTAAATTCCCAAGATCAACAAGAGTCACATCCCAGCCTTGCACCTGCCCACAGCTCCACGTGGACGGACTCTTGCGACAGTGCAGCACTGCAAGAGTCAGACTTGCAGCCAAGAAGCAAAAAAAAATCCTATCTCTGCCCAACCACAGGGCCCTGGGCCAGTGCTGAACTGTCAGTGCTGAAGGGTCAGACCGAAAATCCTGGCCCATGGACAGGGATGACTTTGCCCTCAGTGCACAGGAACCTCCAAAGCAGGGAGCATGTGGAGGCTGGGTACAGAGCCCCACATGCAGCATCCTTGGGCACTGCTGTCTGCAAGGGCTGCAAAGCTGCTCTCTTCTCCTGTTCAAGGGGTAAAGGACTGATCCTGCCCAGTGCTTGCTCTGCTCATAGGGAGCATCTCAGTAAGATTCTGCTGTGAGAACATGGCTGGGCTTGGAAAAGAAAAAGATGGTGAGACATGGCAGAGGATTTAACCCTCTGCAGCATCTCTGGCAGAAGGGTCCAGCATCCCTGCTGCCTTTTCTATACATAGTCTTGGAAGACAGTGGCCTCCAGTGCATAAAGGCTTCACTGCTTCCTGATATAGCTCTTCAATTACAGAGCACTGGGAAAAATTGATGTTTCCAGAGCAGATATGGCCCTTATTGTTTTTCTGGTTTGCATCCTGCAGGGAATCAGGACTGAAGTTCAAGAAAAAAAGCAGCCAGAGCCAGTTATAAGCACTGGGGTCTGTTTGCTCCTCCCCATCCCAGCTCCTGAGGTCACCAGGGAAAGCATCCAAGTGGTGCAGAAAGACAGACTGTTTTAATTTAAACCTTTGAGAGAGGCAGAGTGAGGGACTTTCTCCCAAAGTGTACAAGACGTGATAATACGCCTCTCCCTAACCCTGCAAACCCTTGCAGAGAACATTCCGAGCAGTTTTCCTCTATGAGCACTCGCCAGAGCATGCCAAAGGCAGCGACCAGGACAAAAACCACTTCCTCCTCCCACCCTCACGTCACTTTTGGATCACAGAAATGATGAGGGGATTCATAGCGATCTGTCCTCCCTGTTACAAAAAGCAGAATACCCAACAGGATCAAGAGAGAAAAAACATCAGCCTCATCAAGAAAAGCATCTGCAGCCACAGGGCTCCAGGCAAGCCATCCTTATCCTTCAAGGAATCTACAGCTTTCCAAGATTAGACACTAAGCAGCCCACGGTCAGGGAACAGATGCCATACTCAGGGGATGGATAGACTCACGTCTTCTAGGGGAAACCCTCCAAGGGGCACGTTCAGCGTGGCTCCTGCCCTGCATCGGACTCCTCCAGCATGCTGGCTCCCCATGGAGACCCACCAGCAAAAGTTCTGCCAGCCTCACGCATCTCATGCTGCCAGAAGCCATGTTCTGCCTTTCAGCAGCCTGACACACCTACCCTCCACCTCATCTATCTGCAGAAGTCTTTAACTTCCATGTAATACCAACACAAGGCTTATGGACCCAATGCTTCACTGCACAAGTCGGGCACAGTCCTCCCGTGCACATGAGCTACAAGCCATCAACTCCTGCCTTGCTACAGCCCTCTGTATCGTGCTATTGCACCATTAACAAATGAATCTCGGTTCCCAGTTTGATATCAAATGGAGTTTGTGTTGAATTTCCAACCACCTTGGATCAAAGCTATACTGGCAAATTCATTTGAAAGTTGTTATGGAAGCGACCTTGCATTAGGTGGGCAAGAAAAATCGTTGGCTTAATTTCTACTGAAGGTGTGCTTTGGTGGGGGAAGATAAATCAAGATTCCAAGCTTTAGTTATTCTTTTTGGAGGAATATCTGTTTTACACCAGAGGAGTGACTTCAGAACAGAAAAATCCAATGGCTAGAAATCAAAAATGTAAATATTTCTATGCACTGTCTCAGGATTCATGTTCTGCCAAAATACCAGGGCAGTGCTAGACAATATGCAGGGGTGTCTGCCACAGCACACCACCATCTCAAATGCACTGTGGATGTTTCCTTTCCATGACAGTGAAGAGCAATTAGCCAAAACACTGATAACCTCCAAGAAGTGAGTTTCAGCCATGTGAAAAAGGAAGCCCATAGGTACAGGAGCCCATGACTTAAAGAAACTATCTCATTAAAAATAGCAGTAGCACCTTCTGAACTGGCTTCTGTTTTCTGGCTTCCTGGCCACCACCACTGTTTTATTGAAATTGCCCCAGTCGCATCAATTAAAGGAAAATTCTGGCCAACTCCCTGTCCTATCCCACCCACTTGGCATTAACCCATCCATAGCACACCACTCCCCCTCCCGCACGTGCAACCCACGAGCCACATTACTATTTCCAGCCCTCTGCCAGCGTGGTTAACCACCTGCCTGGGGCTTGTCGAATCAAGTTTTCAGGCAGGAAATTAAAACAGCTTAATTTACAACTGGGTGTTTAGCAGGACCAGGGCAGGGGACGGGCCCGTGCTTACCTCTGGGCACCCTGCAGACCCTCACATCCCACCACTGGAGCTCCCTGCCCCAGGACAGGGCAGGAACCAAGCTGGGATCCTGCTGACACCCATTGGTCAAGGTGCACACATTTTCTTACCAGCATTTCCAGCAATAATACTGTCCCATGGCAGCACCTTCAACAACACTACTACCCTTGTTGTAAGTGTTGGAAGAAAGTGGCCTGGCTGGGTATTAGGAGTCTCCACATTGATTTGGAGGAAGCCTTTTCTTCTGGGTACCACCGGGTGTGTAAAGCAGCTGAGAACAAGAGCTTACTAACCCTACAAGCTCCAGCTGTTTTGCAAAACAGCAATAAGTCCAACATTTCCAGAACATTACCCTGGTTTTCTGTATCCAGCCTCCATCAGCAGCTGCCTTCAGAACCCCTGACAACTACGGTTGCCAAAGCCCACCTCCAGCCCTTTGCTAACTCCAAGGTGCTTCAACACTTCAGATCACAGCTGAGATTTGCTCTTGTAACTCCCTAAAAGTACAGTGAAACAGAGCTGTTTGGCACCAGCTGAAACACCTGGCTTAGAAGCTCCTTTTTTCCATTTCTTTGGAGCAGAATGACACTTGTATTCACAGTGACTCATCTCCTTGACCTTTCTATTCACTTTTAATAGTGCAAGCTGGAAATAAGGGCATACAAACAATGCATTCATTATTCAGCCAGTAAACTGCAGCCCTCAGACCAAATCTCTACCCTGCAGCAGACAAGAGCACACAGTGGGTATCTCATTCCAGCACATCCAGGATGAGTCCCCTCAAAGATCACACGAACCAACCACATAATTCATATTTGAGGGGTGCAGCTGAATGAGCTGGACCAAAAAAAAAATCAGTGTGTAAAACGCTGCTAGAGTACCAGAGATCCTGAGAAACTGGCAGTGTCATCTCCAGGAATTCAGCTGCAGTGAATTCTTAAGTATTGTCTTGGAAACAAAAAGGGGGTGGAGGGAGGAATGGCAGAGGAAGAGAGGTCAGTGAGGCTCTCCATGAGCTCAGCCAAAGCATGGCTCTTTCCTGTATATCCACACTCAAAAAATAGAAACTCCAGCTGACATGCAAGTGAAACTCTAAATCTGGCCACTGAAGCTGCCGGACAGTCCCTTCAAGCAGGGACTCCAGCAGAGCCCTTGGTGACCTCCCCTCTCCAGGAGTTTCCTCCCCATCAACTTCTTACAGCAGCTCCAGCAGAGCTGCAGACTCCCCTGTCCTTTGCAAGTTATAGCAGTGAAGCAGTGAAAGGGAAAGAAAAAGGGCTTTAAATGGTTTGCTTAAAAGCTGAGCCAGGAAAAAACTTATTACTTTATTTACTTTGAAAGAATTAGCATCTCCCTGGCTGCAGACGCACAGCTTGATGCAGGCAGGGATGGCATACCGGGTCATCCCAAGCTAACAGTAAGATTTAGCTGCATTTGAGCTAGGCAGATCATTCAGGTCTTCAGGAAGCTGCAGCTTTCTAAGGAGAACGAGGTCCCCCAGACATGCACACTTATCCCTCATTAGGAAAACAAGAGTGCCTGGCTCTTTTGGTGACATTCAGACACTGTTCAGACCAATGGAAAAGTCGCCCCTGAGCACAGCAAGACTGAGGTTTGTCCTTCAAATCTGTCTCCAGTGACCCTAGAGCAGCAGGGCTGAGCACCACCACAAGGAACACAGCACCAGGCATGGGAGACTTCTCCAGAAATCAAACCAAACCCACAGGGATGGATGCACTTAACCCACAGCCTGTGGCAGAGCCCTCAGCAACAAAATACACTGCAATCACTTTCTGACATCAGCAAAACAGCTGAACATCACCATCCCAAAGCCAGCTAAGAGACAGGTTGACATCAGCTCACCCCACCTCCTGTTCCTGCCCACAGCACTGGCTTGGCATGCAAGACCCCACGGGGACATCTCACTTCAGCATCCAGCACCCCACTCCCATCTGCATCCCTCCGCCTTCCAAAGGAGATCCTTCCCAGCAAACTGAAGCATGTGTGGCTGCCTCAGATATTAATTAGATCCAACATTTCAAAGGGTTCTGAGTAGTCAATATAACAGCATGGGAGTCTGCACTGTACCCTGTCGTATAATCTGCAAGAAATCTGTCCAAATCTAAAGACAAAACCCAAATAACCTTCTGGATTTGCAGTGAGAGGCACTGGTGTTGCTAGACAGGAAAACATCATCCCAGAGGGGAAAAGTATTTGTAAAGTAGTCAACTCCTAGACCACAACCACTAACATAACCTGAGGCCCAGGGATGAAGAGAGACTCTTAGAACACTGTAGTGGTTGAAAACACATCTTGTTGGTATATCAATGTTAGATTTGTGTTAAAGCAACACCACAACACCAGATTCCATACAGGGAGACAGGATCAGGCCCCAAGGCATGGGAAACATAGGGACTTGCTCAAGGGCTAGGAGAAAGTCTGCAGTGAACATCAGGAATGAGCACTGATATGGCTCATTCCATTCACTCAATCCTAAAACTATCATTTTCTCCCCAAGTTATTATATGATCTTGAAGGAAAACCCTGGCATTGTAAATACACTAATACCATTTTCCCAGTTTCAAAAAAATGACATTTTTCAACATTGTGAAAGCTTCCAGATGATGCTAAGAATCCTGTTGGCTTCTGAAGAGAAAAGCCCAGACTCAGAGCAACCAACCTCAAAAATGTCTTTTGTGTAGCTGCTTCATTTATTTATTTTAGAACTAAAGATTTTCCAGACACATCCACAGAGAAACCACAGCATCTTTTGGCCAGTTCACTCAGTGCTAGGCATCATTTCAAGAGCCTTGAAACTTGCCAACAGTAACCCAGTGGCTAATTATAACATGTTGCCAACCTAAGGGTTTTTTTTCCATATAACATTAGTTTTTAACAAAATTTTTCCATTCTTTCATGTCTCAACTTTCTTTCCTGGTTTTGGTCATTCTTCCCATACTGGGTTTTTCTTTGTTTCACACAAAGGTTCATTTTATTTTATTTCTTTTAAGAACTTGCAAACTCAGCACCTATCACATGAGCTCCAATCTAGCTAGTACAAATAAAAGCTTTGATATACAGCAAGGCCAGGCTGCAACTGGAGAAGACAGTCCCAGAAACCACTCTTGAGGCAAAAAGGAGAGGGAATACACTGCCTAGAGTAGCAACAACCAAAGGTATAAGTAGGTAACAGGCAACAACAGGAGGCAAAATGAAAACCTTAAGGGTCAAGATTGCATTCTGCTTTTCTTGGCCAAGGATTTGCACCCACAGCCAAACAACGAGGCTGGTAGCTCAGGGCACCGCTGTGCTCTGATGATGCTCAGCCAAAGGGGAACAGCCAAACTCCAGGAACAAAACTATTTTCTGCTACAGATGTGAGGCACTCTGCCTTCTCCAGAAAGCACAAGACAGTGTCCACCTGGAAGGGCTTCCTTTCCCAAAAAAGTTTCCTAAAACCTCCCCAGAAAGCCACCACCCCACATTAGCAGGGAATAAGAACCTACTGACATCTTTGGACAGCTATTTCGGATAGCTCTGTACAATAACTGCATCCAAAGACACCATAACCAGAGAGAAATTCAAATAAAAACAGCAAGAGCCAAAGGCAGCACAGAGCAGCCCTGATCAGAAGGACATAACCAAGCACAGAGAAGCCTCCACATCTCAGCAGAACCAGAGATTGGAAGGAAGCACAGGAGCAGCAGTGCTTTGGGTTGCATCAGCCCTCCCTTGGGCTCCTCCACATCAGCTGATCCAAGGGGGAATCCCCTCTGTGGGGACACTGTCTCCCAGAACAATGCCAGTACCAGGTCCTACCACCTATATCAAACAGACTTGCCATCCATCCAAGATAGATGGTTGCATTCTGTATTAAACAGAAGCTAAAAGTCAAGGACCTACACAGATAGCACAGGGAGACCAGTGGAGATTATCAATCCGAACTCCAGAAGCAGCACACTCATGTGTGGACATGCCTTTGTGGTGACATGGACTTTTACCGTGGGACAAATCCTGCAGATCTTAAGTTTGACCCAATTCCAGCAGATGACTGCGTAAGGCCTCAGCATTCCCAAAACATCCTCAACAGTAGCAGTATCAGAGACTTGCAGCAGAGTCAGGGCTTTCCTAAACACATGATGAGAAGTCACCTACACTGGATAAAAGCACAGAAGAGTGGGGGGAAGTCTTTCTCCACATGAATAAAGTCTGAGGCGTGTTTCATGGTTCATTCCTGGCTTATTTTCCAGATAATGGAACCTGCTATTTAAAAAGAGAATTTACTAAAATCTAGGTATTGAAAAAGTTATAATCATGTTTTCAACAGAAGGCAAATAATGTTTTAAACCTTTCTCTGAAATAATTCATTCTATAGAATGATAGCTGCTTCCTGAGGATAAGACTCCTGCTAAACAAACCAGGCAAGAGCATACGTGGGCGAGTGTGTACATAGGTGATGAAGTGCCAAATTTATACTCCTGACACAGCAGGGATTTCCCCCATCTTAGGGGCCGCTACACGTCAAAGTCAATTCCCAGGACAGCAGAGCACAAGCTCCAGATCAAACTGCTCTTCCCAAATCCCTCCAGACCTGGGCACCTCCACCCTGAACCACAGTGTTCACAGACTGGTCCTTACTGTCTAATGCCAGTGAACAGCCAGGCCAACGGAGAGGCTTTTAATTCAACCCTTTGGAGGTCCTTTAAGGCCAAACAGCCCCAATTCATTCATTTGAACCAGGTCCTAGATCTATCTCTGCACTTGCAGCATTTTCTGCCATCCAACATCCCCATGATCCAACATGAGGGTTCTCATCTCCTCCCTCTTTCCAGGTCCCACCATCCTCCAGATGTATCCACAGGCAACCACGTAAACACACACACAGCAAAACCACAGATCACTGTGACAATATCTCACTTGAGCACTTTTCTACCCTATGCAACCATCTCCCCAGCTGACCTGTCCCTCCTCCTCTTGGCCCCTTGAAAGGTTTGCCAAGCCACAAAGCCCCTGATCCTCAATCTGCTGGGTGGAAGCATTCACAGCAGTATTGCTCCATGAATTTTTTTCAAGAGTAGACTTTTACACAGAACAATTGGTGTACATCTTCCACCTGTTTCGGGAAGGGCAACAGCTGCATGCAGCTCCAGCATCCAGATAGTGTGGGGAGAGGGAGAGCACAGGGAGGAGGTCAAAGAATCAGCGCATAAGACAAAAAGTAATCATTAAAAGAATCAGTTGTCAATTTGCTTTACCTCTATAGAAGGAAAAAAACCTTAAACTGAAGAGCAGTTTCCTAGAAAGTACTCCCACAGATTTATTTCTAAAGTCCAGATAAAACTCAGATTACCTAAAAAGCATCTATAAATGGTACTCCACACAAATGCCTCAGCATTAGTGGCATATGCCACAGCAGTGCCTTGTGCTTCTCAGCATCTGTTGCCACGCTTTGTCTCATCTTAAAGATCACATCTGTAATTCAAAGCAGTTGTGAGAACACATACTCTAAGCCAATGCCCTGAAACCAAGACTGCAGGACAGACAGAGAACCTTCGAGTCCCCAAAACAGAGATGGGCAGACAGCCCTGGGACCAGACCACGTCTGCAGTGTTGGAAAAAAGGGACCAGGCACATCTACAGGCCATTAAGAGTCTGAGCCTCTGGGACAGTGACAGATTTTCATGTTGGAGCTCTAAGAAAAGCTACTTCAGGATTAAAACAGTTACACTGAACATCATACAGTGCAGCTGCTGGTACCATACACATGGAGAAATGGCATCCAATGGTATGCCCAGTTGATGAGGCTCACACTTCCACACCTGCACCATCCTCCTGCAGCACAGAGGTGGGAGATGAGAGCAGGAGCCACATCACCAACTCACATCCCAAAGGCTTCCAATAGATACTAGTACAACCCCTGCAACACTGATCTGACTGCAAATCATCATGAGACAAAACTTCTAGAGTCCCTCTACATTTCAAAATGGAACAAATCTGAAAAGTCCATCTCCAACAAAATGTAAGAGGCAGGAACAGCACCCATTTAAAATAAGGGTGCACATCCCCTTTACAGTCCCCTCCCTATATGTTAGGGCAGACAATGTCTACAAGCAGTAGGAGTAAGACCAAGACAGTTTTACTTATTAATCACTCTTGCTCTTAAAAAGAGATTTTATACATGAGGATCCAGCACTAGAGCCCTGAGTGAGCAATGCCAGCAGGTGACTCCACACTCCTGTGCCTCTTTACACCCAAAATCAGCAACTTTTCAGCAGGTTTTGCCTTAAAGCTACCCATAAAGACCAGAGATGAAATGGGGTTTCTCCAATCCCTAACAAATTATTGCCCAGGCAACACTACAATGCTTCAGATGGAAAAGCCAAAATTCCTGTTAGCTTTGGTGGGAGCCGGCACAGCCAGCTCCTTGACCACAAGTCTGTAACTGGCTTCGGCACTGAAGGGAGGAGAGTGCAGGAGCAGCCTTCAAAAACCACTCCAAAGGGAATGGTCAGCAAAGACTTTTCATCTTGACCCCAGTTTACATGAAAGAATAACATATTACCTCAATTGAGCACCTCTACTGCATCCCCCAGACAGGGCATGTCCAACAGCTGGGTGCTTTTAAGTTACAGAGTTCTGTTCCAACCTGGCAATACATTGACAGCATAATCCAGGTTTTACACACTGGAAATCAGATCTGCCATCAATTCCAGACTTATAAAGTCATATTTCTTCTTGTAAAACAATATCAACACTTTTGATTGGCAAAATATTAAACAAAACACTTCTAACTGGATGGATAAAGATTATTAATTTTTTTTTTAGCTCATTCTAGATGACTGGGGAAGAGCCAAGGAGAGAAGCAACAGATGGTAACAAGATACTTTGTGAATTCCAGCATTTTTTATTTCTTTTAAAGGGCATGCCATATATTCTTATTACACTTTTCTTTGCCACTAAAGGAAACCGCTGCTTCCAAAAATCTTCACCCAGAAACCTGATTCAATTTTATAGGGATTTGTAAAAGCAGAGACAGATTCCAACTTTGTCTGTGGGTTAGATTTTTGTGTGACATCATCTGTTAAAATATGGGAAAATCTGAGCTGGAAGGGCAGCATTAAGAGGCAGTTCAGTCCATGTTGCCTTTGACATTGTTATTTCTCTATTTTTCTGGAAACCCTCTCCGCAAGGTGTCTTTCCTCCCTTTCTTTGGAGCCACCTGATGGATTTGCTTCTGCAGATAACAAAGATTCACCTTCTCTCCATACAGAGAAGCCAACTGAAATGAAACTGAAACAGAAACAATCTGAGCTGAAATAAAGCCAAAGAGAACTCAGAGAGATTAAAAAAAGAGCTATAAAGAGCATTAGTCAATACCATCAGCAGTCCCAATCTGACTCCTCCCTCACCCAAATTATTTGATGTCCTATTAGGAGGCTCACTAGGAAAACTCAAAGCCTTTCACGACAAGAGTCATTACTTGGAGCAGCACATTGGCCCTAGAAAAGCTCTCCAGCCACCCAGTGGAGCATTAGCTCCCACCAGCCCTCTGTTTCTGCCAGCTGCAAGCCCACAGCTGGACCCCAAAACTTTAGAAAAGTTACCAGGTAACTTTCAAAGGAACTAAGGCTTATGTTGAAGCTGTCTGAAGGATATAAACGAACAGGCAAAACGCCTAAGGATGCTCTGAAATCATTAAAACATTAGCACGGATAAAAGAAAAAGGATGTCAGCTTTTCTTTGAGATATTTGAGACTGGTAATAATTCAGTTTTCAACTAATACAAAGTAACAGAGCAGCCTGATGAGTTGGCTGCACAGAACGGGAACTCAAGTATGATTCCAGGGTCCTGGTCAGAAAACTGCTCTTGCTAGTCCGATACTTTTGCAGTACAACACAAACTCTCCGGGTAGCTCCGACTGCCGTTAACTTTTCCTGCAGTGACATTCTGGAGGCATTTTATTCATTGACTCACAACTTATTTTCCATCTTGCTCAGACTTTGCAAGCAAACCATTAATGAAAGCATTCCTCGTACGCCCACCTTTTCTTCCTTAAGGTCATTTTAAGAACTTAGAAATCACAATAATTTGCAATCACGCTGCTATATACAGAATCCCACATGTGTTTGTCCTGGTAACACGCAAACAACCCCGCAAACACTCTCTGCCCGGGCTTCCCAGGAAAAAAATACCCGGAGCACACAAGAATCAAGCACAAAAGCTGAACCCCAGACACTCAGCTCCTCAGGGCATTCCTCAGTTTCTCAAGTTACCCTGCAGAACTCCATCTAAGTTGTAACTTTTCACATTTCCAAAGTCATCTTTGCCAACAAACTGCTTCATAGCCTTTCCCTTGAAATACAACATAAAAAGATCTCAGAGTGCAGCAGGCTCCAAGTGTCTATTAGAAACTCAGAAAACACGCAAGAAAACTTTTCCAGCAGACCCCCAAGCCTCCAACTGCCCTGCTCAGGGGTTTCACAGCCCACCAGGACAGGCAGACATTTGGGAAGCAGATCTGGCTCCCGACACGCACCCAGCACACCCCGAGCATCCAACTGGGGGAAACAACGAAATAAAGCGCTTAGTCCCACTCCTACACGATTGTAAAAATGACATTCCAGGGAGGGTTTTTTTCCTAGAGGCACGTCTGGTGCTGTTGCACATCTGGTACTTCACAGGGCTGCCTCTTGCCACGCTCAACGGCCACAATTTGAGGGAGAAACTCGGAAAATCGGGGCTGGCGAGGCGAGGGGGGCGCAGAGCGAACCTCGGGGTCCCGAGCAGAAGCGGGGGCAAAGCTTTTGTGTACCGAGATCTGCCGCTTGGAGCTGACTACTGCTGGTCAAAAAAGTTTCTTCTCTTCGAGGAGGAGGAACTACGCAAGAGGAGAGGCTTCCCGTTGAGTAAATACATATTCAGATATATATATGGAGATACATAAAGAACTAGAGCCTCCAGAAACACATCCTCGCTTTTGCTCCAGAAAAACAAGCTCAGCAACAGGCAGCTCTGCTCTAAAGGGCGAATAAAGTATTGTTTTAAGGTTTTTTTCCCCCTTTTACGGGCCCCCTGACAAATGGTATTCAGAGACTCGGGCAGCTCAAGGAGGTTGGGTGGGTTGTGGTGTTTTTTCTCTTCCCCGGAATGCACTGAGGACGGAAAGACAAACGTTTTGCCCCGCACAAAAACCGCCTCGCCCTCCCCACCGCACGGCTCCCCCCGGCCGCCGCCACCCGCCTCCCTCCCGCGGCAACCGGGACTCGCTGCCCCGGGGATGGGCACGGAGGGTGGCTGGGGGGGGGGGGGGGGGGGCTCGGGGGCCGCTTACCTGCCCGGCCGAGGGAGAGGGCACCCAGCAGTACCAGGGCAGCGGGTACCGACCAGCTCCGTATCCAACTGCGCCTTTTCCACCGCGTGTGCGTATCCATGGTCCACAAAAAACGGGGCACCAGCTCGGGACAACTCGGGGGGGGGAAAAAAGTGGGGGAAAAAAATATATACAAGCGAAGAAAAGCAGCTCAGACCCCCCCGCCAGCCCCCCCCGGAGAGCAGCCGCTTTATAAAGCCATGGGCGGGCGGAGGGCTGTCGGGGGCTCCGCCGCGCTCGCTCCCGGCCCCTGCCTGCTCCTGCCGCGAAAAACTTTTTCTTTCTCTCCCCCCACCCCCCTTTTTTTTCCCTTCTTTTAAACCCAATGCAAGAGTTTGTCAATCTCGGAGCCGCGCAGCAAATCAGGGCCGGGCGGTGCGGCCCCCCGGCCCGGCCCCCCCCACCCCCCGCCCGCCCCCCCTCCGCTCCCGGCCCGGCCCCGCGGCAAGTTTGAACGTTGCGGGGCTGCAGCAGCCGGGCTGCCCCGGCCCCCAGAACAGGGGGCTTGTTCTACCCCCACCCCCCCCTTCCCTACAGGAATTAGCAACAAGCCGGAGTTTTCTCTCCCTTCCCTTCCCAGCCCCCTGCTCTTTCCGGCTACCGAGGGAGATAGGGCCTGGAGCTTGTGGAAGCATGGAAAAATGGAAGGATTTGGCAAAAAGAAGTGAGGCCACTGCTGCAAAGCCTGCGTGTAAAGGGTAAAAGCACAAGCAAGGAGGGGAAAGGGAAGGTGGCATCCCCTGACAGGCTAGCTGGGCACTGGGGTGGTGAAATCCTTCTCTGGCAGGGGGACAGTATGGGGTGAAAGCACTGCTGACCCCCCGGCTGCACCCGCAGCTTGTCCTGGAGTCCAGCCCCAGCACAGCTCTGCTCCCGTTGCTCTTCTCACTGCACCACTGAGCACTGGTCTCTTCTGCACACCAGTGGTGGCTGATGCATCTCACTGGTGAGCATCAACTTCAAATGACTTGACTTGTTCTGGCATTGTATAGCAGCGATATTAGAACAGTACAGAGGAAAAAAACTACACACAAGCACTGATGTGACTTCCCCATACCAGATCCTTTCCTTCAGCAGTGTCCTCCCTGAGGTCTCAGGGGAGGAGGACAGACCTTGCTCTGTAGGAGTAGGTGGCACACAATGCTGCAGAGCCCTCAAAACCAAGACCAGGTCATATAGAGGACCAGAGAAGAAAGAACAACCAAATGCAGCCCTCAAGTAAAATGCTTTGAAGACACTTGCTTTGGTGTCAGTGCCATTAAAGATCTGAATGTCACCCATTGCTAGCGTGCACTCAGGTAAGAGTCCAACCGTTAGAGCCCCAGGAGCTGGGAGTCATACCGATTTTCGCAGAGCAGCAATTTTGTCTATAGACTCATACCTTGAGACACACCAAAGCACCCCAGCCCTCCCCAGTCCTTGCACAACAGCATCCTTAAGACCTTTCATCATCCACAGGGCAAATAGCCATTGCTGCTATTTTCACCTGAGCTCCCACACTCTGTCTACCCCAGGCTCCAGTCTCCTTGTCCATGGGTTCGATCATACAGCACTGCAAGAACCTGTTTATCATATACAAGGAGGTCAATGTATGAGGTTAGGGGTCACTCATCCTGTCACTGCCTTGGGCTCTCTTATGGAAGGACTCAGCACAAAAAGGGCCTATGCTGAGCTTCAACTATTCACTCAGCATAAACCTTTGACTTGCTGGGATGCAAGTTCCTTGGACAGGTAATTGATACCAAGCTAACATCAAAACCTGCAAGCACAGGAGGCCAAATCCCACTGGATCTGCAGGAAGGGGAAAGGAGTGCTCTCAGTCTGCTCAGCTTGTAGCCTGACAAAGAGGTTGTCTGATGGTTCAGTGGAGAACAACTGTAGGAAATCTCTCTCTACCTTGGAACCTGTTGAGATGCGTTCCCCCTCCTACCGGCCTCCTCATGAAACTGGAAAGGCTGGAGCATAAGCCACATGCAAGAAGAGATTCTCCGCTGAAGGAGCCTTTCAGTAGCGAGAGGTGAACAACAGATTGGCTGCAAGCCCCCAGTCAGGAGCTGGGAGGAAGCACACAGCATGCGTGTGCTGGCTGCAGCCAAGCGTAGGGTGGGGACGGTGCCAGTGGCACTGCCGGGCAAATCTCTCAGATAAAAGCCCCTTCCCGTTCTTGCCTTTCATGAGTAACCAGATGACTAGAGGCTGGTGAGACAAATTGAGTGATGCTCCATATCCAGAAGGAGCCTGGAGGCAAGCTTGCTCAGCACCAGTAACACCTGTGCAGCCCTGCAAACACCAGTGCACCCACTGGATGCAGCCCAGCAACAACAACGTCCATCACCACTGCACCTTCCTCTGGCTTTAAAATATCCCACTGCTCACAGCAGCTGTCCTTTCCACAGGCTCTTGGCTGCCTCTGGTACAGAGCAGAGAAGCTATTCCACAGCTCAAACACTGCATGGCAGAGGTGCTTTCTCTCCCCTCTGTTTGTATGGACAACAAAGCATCATGGCATTTCTGATCATATAAGCAGCTCATTGTTTTGGATTGAGACCCTGGTTTGTCTTCTCCAGCTGCAAGTGAAAATCCCACTAACACCTGAACACTGTATTGGAAGTGTCAACATTCCCTACTCTTCCAGAGGTACACAGCTATAGGAAGGGAGATGTCTAAAGCATCAAAAGCACTGCAGACAAGGAAGCAAAAGCAGCTCAGAGCAGTATGCTCACTTACACACCACTCATTCTCCAAGGGTTCTCAACTCCAGAAACAATCCAGATTGCCCAAACCTGGATCCACATCAGATGCAAAACAACCATGCTTTACACTGGTTGAGAACCTGGCCCAGGGAGCTTTTGCTGAGCAGTAAATCTGAGCTTCCAGTTGCTTTCCAGGTGATTTAAAAGCTTGCACAGACCTGTTTGCCCCTCCTTGGCAGTAACAGAGAAATAAAGAAATAAGCTTGTAATGGCAAACTGGAAAATTCCAGCATACGCATGCCAAGTTAAAAGAGCGAGCCTCTGAGTCGGAGCGGGCCAGATCATCTGGTGGTGCAAGCTCCAAGTAGGTTTACATGAGCTGGGTTGGTTGACGCCAACTCCAAATCCCTCCAGCAGCCAGTCGGGGTGACATCTGAATGGCCAAAGGAATACATTGCAGCGGTGGCAGATGGCCAAACATCTTTAAGGCACAGCAGCTTCTAGAAGTATTTTTATGACTAAATGCAGCTTGACCCCAGCTAGCTCTTGGTTATAGCATGGAGGACACATTTGTGAGCTTTCCAAAAGAAACTTAAGATACATAAGTTAAAAGATTTTTTTTAAATTATTTATATGCTATGAAATCAGACATGAGCATTCAGCCAAAAAAAACCCAAAAAGGCATTATTCTGTAGTTTGAAAGTAAGTATTGAGAGAATCAGAAAGAATAGCCCTAGGTGTTACTGATAATCAGTTACACCCTTTGACAGGCTGATGAAAACAGATTGAAAATGAGACTTTCTTGGAACTGACCAAGCTTTTGCATAAATAATCAGGAAAGACAACTGCTCTCAAGGATGATTTCAAGTGCTATTTATGAAAAGCACACGTATCTAAAAGGACAACTTTCCTCTGCAATCTTATAACCTGCCTTTATTCTTTGTAAAGATACAAACACATTCACATCCCCATCCACAACTCAAATTTTATGAATTGCCTTATGCTGAAATCACAATCCTAACTTATGAGCTCACAGATATTGCCATGGAAATGATTGCGCTCAAATTCAGCTTAAGAAACAATGAGAATTTAGTGCTACTGAGACATTTTGGAATAAAGCTGTCCATTTATCCAGAGGAAGCACCACATCTGGTATCCTGAAGCTGGACACTGTCTCAAGCCTCTGTACTCTGTGTGGTCTTTAACCTGAGCAGAGTTTCCTGTGCTATCCGGGACCCATCATATCCATTCCCATCTTGTTGAAGAGCTGCAGCGTGGCAGTAACTTCCCCAATGCCCTAAAACCTTTCCATAAACATTGTTTTGAATAAAAGTCATCACAAACCTGCATTTATGGAACATGGTGGTGGGTAGCACATCATCACTGATATTGAAATACTGCAAGACACACAGTAGAAAAACCTGGAGAGCAGGTATAGTTATGTTCTAGTTTGACTCCAGCCTGGTTGGTGACATGAAGAATATGTTCTTCAACAGGTACCTCCCAAATGTGAAAAATGTACAACTCTAGAAAGAGTTAAGATTTTTTTTTCTCCCTCCCCAGAAAGACAAATCACAAAACACAGAAATAAAACCACCACTCCTGTGGTTAAACACCTGTTTTAGCTTTGCAGGCCACTTTCTTTACAAAACAGCCACAGTGCAGACAGCCAATCCTCCCTGGTCTCAGCTGCCCCGGTGGAAATTCAAATCTGATTTTTGCCATGAGGTGGCACCAGGATAAGCCCCATCAGTGGAAAGAGCAGCCAACACAAGGTGGGGCTTGTTTTTTGTATGTTTAAATGCTTCATAGTCAAAGAGGTTTGTTTAATAGAGGAAATAGCATTATAAAGAGAACAGACTTTCCACTCCTCCTCTTTTTCCAGTGTTGTTGCCTTCTCTTCAGTTTCATGTTAATGACTCCAAGCCTTGTATATGTTTGAACTGTACTGATCTATTAAATGCTGAAGGACAAATCACACCACAGCGCTTATTGAGAAGGACGAACTCAGTTCACCTTCTTCCCTTTCATCTGGTTCCCCTCTGTGCCCAATGCCAGCCTAGAAGACCAGTAGGAATTGCCGTTCCCTCCCCGCATCCCTGTGTTTTATTTCCTCATGCCCTATGATCTGCAGTCAATGGCCCAGGCTAAACCCTATATAATCTGTCTAGACTTCAGGGAGATAATCCTTGGTGCTACAGAAAACGTTATGTTAAACCATGAGGCTGCACATTAACAAGGACCTGTGACTTACCCTATGATCTTCACAAGGCTCAAAAAATGAAGATGTTCCGAAGGGACTTGGACTAAACTCCCACTGACCTCAATGAAGGTTTTGTTGAATACAGACCAAAGAGTTCATTTTCTAGCTCCAGTCTGTCCATTGTAATCGTGTCTGAAGATTAAAGGTGAGCCTAAACCACAAAGCTTATGTACAGGTCCAAAATCATCCAGTAACATCTGGCTTTAGGGGTTGGGCTTGAGTGCCTGCTAGGAATATTTTTATCTAGACCACTGTGGTGTTTATTTTCAAGCCTATCCACAAAGAAGGCTTTTCATATCTTCCCCAGGGATGAATGGGGGTAGGCAGGAGTCAAAAGAGCAGATGAAAACTTCTTTCTCATGCACCTCCACTTTTTGCACGTTAATAGTGATCACAAGTTTACACCAGGACCATGATATATTTTTTTTTTTTATATTTAGAATGAAATTTCTCTCTCCTTGTTACTCCAAGAATGCAGATGAGCAGTTTTGCTGGTAGAGCCCAGTCTGGAGAACTTAGGTCTTTCTCCTCCCTGCTGCCTCACATTTCCTGAAATAATGATCAGGACCAGTTGTGCTCATCCCCAGCAAACTCCCCTCATCACCTGCCTCTTCAAGCCTTCACCATGCCAGTTTCACCAAATATTCCATGCACAGTTGATATCAGTAAAGACCGTCTTTGGTAGCTTCTAAGCATAAGCAAGATTTGGTGTTGTACCAAGAAAAATCCAACAATTCATTTTCCCCTGCCACAATTAGCTGCTTTGAGCAGAGCTCTTTCCTAACAAGAAGCATGCTGGAATCCTACCCAGGAAAGCCCTGAACCTGAAATATCCCAGGATTTCCAACAATTTATATCAAACTGTATAAAAAAAATCAGCAGAAGCTATAAATCTTGGTCTACAGGATATGGAATAGCTTTCATAAGCATGGCAACCCAACCTCTCCACCCTGCAGAGCTCTCCCAGAAAGAACCATTTCTTTTTTTTTGGTATTACAGCAGTTCCAGAACTCTGTACTCCCAAAAGCAGTCCATGTATATGGACAACACCAAACAAGCAGAGTTTAGGGCATGAATGGGATTAATGGATGGACATTAAAGAGTAGAAAATTCAGACTAAGATGTCAAAGATAATCCTTACATTAAGATCTCCTCAGCTATACAAGATCTGTTAGACTTCCCAAAGGAAGTGATGAAAAATCCCATTGCCTGAGTCATCTCAAATCAGTCTAGACAAACCTACAGGCTGTTGGGAACAATGCTGCCCTGGCATGAGAGTGGGTTGCGTGACCAGAGAAATCTTTTCCACTAATGGTTTCTGCAACTCAGTAATCCCAAAAAAATTTGGGTGAATTTCACAAGAAAGTGTGGTCACAGAACTAAGACAAGCCTTGTGGCTCCTGCTCCCACCATTGAGCACATGGGTTACAGCCTTCTCCTGCCTTTGCTGGCCTGTACAAGGCGTCCCTTCAGGCCTTCTGCATCTTTTGTCTGTTATCATGTACATTTTCCAGGACAAGGAACATCATTTGCTAGGTTTTCCACACACAAGCTGAAAAAAAAATCACAATTGAGTTTTCGTCCCATATTCTACTTATGCCCATGCACATCCAAAATTAGCATTCTTTATGAATTATTCTACCCAGGTATAGTAACTGATTAAAGCATCCCAACATATTTTGGTTGCATCAGCTGATGGTTCTTTCAACCCCTAGTCCTTCCTCAAAAAAAATAAAGCAACTTCAAACCTAGAGATTTTATTTTACCAAGCAACTTTCATTCATGTTTTCCCTTTTCTAATATTTCTGTCAGTTAACCATGTAACTATTTCCAGGCAGCTACTTCAATTTATAATTTTGTTGCCTTAACTCTACCAAAAATGGCACATTCCGTAGATTCCCTTTGATTTCACAAGATTACAGGTTCATTCCACTGAGGGCTTCTGCAGTGACAAACCCCTTCATTTTGTTGCCTTTTCCCCCCTTGTTGAAGCAGTGGTTTAGAAATTATGAGAAGACAAGGATGCTATGCACACCACCCAGCCATCAAAACCTAATTCAGACAACGAGCAACAGTCTTAGTAAGTCCAAGCTACTTTCTAAATGGAGAGGGGAAATAAAGTGTCAGGCAAAGCAGTCATTTTTGTGGATGAATCACTCGAGGAATCCAATCCAGCTACCAAGTGGTCTCTAACATGACTAATTTTTACTTCTGTCTGTTCAGTGTTTCCAGTAAGTCACCTTCTCGCACGCATCAGCACCTTTCCACAAGTCCCCATAGTAACTTATTCCCTCCTCTCCCCATTGATGAGTTTTCCAGTTTGGGGAGCTCTGGGGTGAGCCAGGCAGCATGGCCAAAGGTACAGACCTCAGCCAGGTCAATGTACCCAACCATTAACACTAACTAAAGGCATAGTGCTCCTACATCCAGATTAAGCAACACCACACCCCCTAGATCACCCACCACCTGCTAGTCCTGGTTCATGCTCCAGCCTCTTATTCAGATGGGTCTCCAGGACACAGCACCCACATATCCACCATATTTCTACAACAGATGCTCTACTACTACCTGGGGATGATACCTCATAGTGCTGGTGTCTTTCAGTAGCACCTAAAGTCCTCTGAAATTGTTACCAGGTTTTACAGCTGTCTGAAATTGCAGATTGGCTGGTCACCTCTTAAAAAAATAGTTAAGCAAGAAACCCTGTTAAGTATAGGCCTGGTTTCATTCCTAATTCAGTTCCAGGCCAGAGCAGCATCCTAAAGTCTCCTGTTTAGGTATTTTGGGGTTTCATGGAGGGTTTTTTTTTGTTTAGTTGGTTTTTGGTGAGTGTTTGTTTGTTTGCTTACATTTCTCAGACACCTTTGAGGAAGTCCAAGGAGTTTTGGCCACACTTTCTATTTTCAAGATCAGCAGTGCAAAATGCTCCACCAGCATTCTGCTTTCCTTGGAGGATTTGACCCAGAAAAAAACCAGCAGAGCATCAGCCTTACTTGTTCTTTCCTGAGGCATTTAAACAGCTGTGTCAGGCAACAGGTAGCACACATACCATGGTCTGCTGTTCTTCTCATCTTTGAATTGCAACTCAACTGCACCTTTCAGAAAACATAAGCTACCAGCTACATGTATTTATGCCATTGGCTTGCTTTTTATTTTTTTGCCTGCTGCCCCCTCCCCAGACAGCGGGGAGATCTCCAGCAGCACTTACACTTACTCTGTAGGTTATAACTGTCTTGTTGGGTTAAGAAGGTTTTCTGCATCATTATACCCAACCTCAGAGCACAGCCACAGCTGTGTCACTCCTTGCAGTTTTATTAGCCCTGAGAAGCAGCATCAGGAGTTCTGCAGACACATACAGCGAAGCCCCCAGGCATCTCATGCATATTGGCAACTCCTGAACATTAAGAAATAGATATCTGCATAATTAACATTTGGGGGAGATTAAGCTGGCATAGAGATTCACATGGTCCTGATTAGGACCAGATGTGCATTTGTTTTGTTGTTTGGGTTTGTTTTTTTTTTTTACTGTTGGTGATCACATCAGAAATTTGGCAGTGCATCTCAGAGACAGGAGGGCTGGGAGACTCAGCTGGGTCCTGCTCCTTCCCTGGGACCCCAGCCCTGATGGGTGCTCACCTGGTTCAGTTTCTTCCACCTCTGAACACCACAAGACAGCCTCACCATGCTGCCACAGATTTATTCTCTCCAATTCTGTTCAGATTCGTGCAAATCAAGAGCACAGGGCTACAGGAGGCCTCAGTCCCAGACCCTGTGCTAAAGCAAGGGCACCTATTCCAAACCACCCTCAGCAGCTCCCCCTCCACAGAAGCAAAGCCTCTCTGGGACAGCAGAGCACTTGGCAGCTCATTACACCTCCCAGCTGTGTGGTTTCCAGTTTATGGGTGTCTTTAACCCCTTCCTGCCCCAGTGCCTTTTATTTACCTATCATACAGCTTGTTTTCCTCTGGCAAGGCTTCCCCATGGCTTTGTATTCATAAATCATGAGGCCAGGGGGGCTCATGTTTCACAGAGGCCATGGGGCTTCAATGAATTAAGTCTTGTTTGAACTAGAGTATCTTTTTTAGCAAACCAAACAAACTTCTTGACCTGACTTGTACTGCAGCAAAATGAGCCCAGAAAGAACTCCTGGCTGCAGCAGGAAGGTATTCTGCTTGAAAAGTCAAGTATAACAGCTTCCTCACAGCACTGCTGAGAGAATGGAAGATCTGAGGAGACACCCTCATCTCAGACTTATTCTGCTGGGTCCAAGGCTGATTTATGTAAGGGCCCTTTATACCCTTCTGGCAGCCCTTAAATTGCCATCAGTGCCTTCTTGCGGTGACAGATGCTTTTCTTGGTGACATGTTTAGCCCCTTTGAGCAGTTTTCCTCCCTGTTAGTCCCTGGCTTCAGCAGCAGAAATGCATGTATATTATCCAGATCAGATGCTCAGTTGATTTAAATCAACACAGCTCCAAAGGCAACGATGCTTCACACATCATGCTTGCAGCATCTCTGCCCCCATGCCTGCCTTTAAATGAAAAAAGTCAACCACTTGATCACCAAACATGACTGATCTAATTTCCAGGATGACATTCAGTCTTATTGCCAACTGGACTCTCATTTTACAGTCTTCCAAGACCCACAGAAAATTCAGTCCTTTTCCATTCAGACAACAATTTACTCCCAGCTCATACACAGGACTCCAAACACTGATGATTCCATGGTCAGTGCTAAGCACAAGTGGAGCTCCTGTGGCTTAACTCATGCAATATCAAACCTAAGATCAGAAATTCTGGGACTATTTGCCCCAGTCCTGCGCTCTGATAAACCAGTTCTTTACTTCAGGGACATCTCAACATAGGTTCCACTTTGAAAGATCTGTGTATTTAAAAAGACAGAAGAGTCTTCAGATGAAGGATTCAATTGACAAAGGTCACCAGCAAACATGACTAATCCATTATACTGTTAAACAACTCAACATGCAGGGGTTAATCAATGCTAGCCCAAGGTCTAATCCCTCTTTCTGCTAAATAACTCACTGAAAACAAACTCTGCCTACTAATGTTCTGGAAAGGAAGATAAATGCACACAAGGCTTGAGAAGGCTCAGGTTTTCAGAGCTCTCAGTTACTATAAAGCCTGACTACTGTCAGTTTGGCCAGATGTTATTTCCATCCTTGCAAGGATATGGATTAGGGGAAGGTTGGTTGGCACTCTGCCAGCATCAAAGCACCCGTCTCCTCCTCACCCTGGGTTAGCAGGGCTGTCCTGCACAGACAAAGCAAAGCCACTATTCCCTTGGGGTTTCGGTGCATATTCCAGACCTCTATTTATAGCTGTGATTTGTGCTTTTACAAGATGGTAATTTCATGCTGCTCATAAATCTTTCCCTGAAAACTGGTATTTGTAGGTCAGCAAGGAGAAGAAGCCAGCAACCAAAATTGCTGAACTTCTGCAGAAACTGTACAATTGGGCCACAAGCACTGAAATGCAATTAGGAGGAATCAAAGAACCTTGTGTTGTCTCTCATGTTGGAAGGGGACATGTTTGTTCCATGAGGATCAGCAGCTGCTGCCTACACATTGAGGAGGTTGTTCGGGATCTGGGAAGAGGGTGACAGTATTTGCTTACCCAATGGATACAGCTTACTGCATCAACATGCCAGCCAAGTTTGGACTGGCAAGTCACATCACTGACATTATGTCATGAAAGTATGTTCATCCTTTTTGGGCTTTTTTTTTTTGCATTTCTTACACTTCTGGGATTGCATTTTCCCCTCAAAAGGGGAACAGAGACTCAGCCGGTTATTTCCTTTGGCATTTAAAGACTTTGGGAGGAAACTAATACTCTACAATGTTAGAAAACCCAAGAGGATGAATGCTAACCTCTCCTCAGGACCTTTCTGCATCCCGCTGGTTCTGGGGCAGCCTTGCAAAAGTTCAGTCCCCTGGATTAAATGGCCACAGCGTTCCTGCAGGTCACACCACCTGCCAACACTTTTAACAAAAGGACACTGTGAGCTGAGATCCTCAAGACATGAGGTCTCAGATACCACATTTCTTTTTCCCATCAATGCTTCCAACACTAATAACTAAGGGAAACTTCAGGCTATGCTCGTCCTTGCATTCATTACACCCATGCTGCATCACTGAAGTAAAATAGCTTTTACTCCAAATGCTTTACTGTTACATGTAAACAGGCTTTTTATAATTAGGAAAGGAGGTGCTCAATTCCTGAACAAAAACGATGAAAAGAAACCATTCTCTAAGTTGCATTCACATGCAAGGGCACTCCAACTCCCAAATAAATTCATTTTGCCCACTTCTAATCAGCAATAACTGACTTGCAGGATGTTTGCTATTTCAATAAACACCCAAACCACTTGCTGCTTTTCTAAATGGATTTTTTTTTATACACCACTGGAAATCACAAGGTTCAGTAATAGCTCCATAGTGACTTTGCAGCTGCTCTTTTTACCCCTAAGTTCTCCAGGACCATTTACAACCTGACACACAAGCACCCAATGAAAAAAGTGATTACAAAGCAAAGAGTCCAACACTAAAACTCTCAAAAAGTAACTTTTAAACAAATCAAGTCTCCTCTTAAAGTCCATGCTGGTCTGAGGTGCCTGACCTCTGCTTAGTTACACCCAGGTATGTCAGTAGAACCACTGACAGCCAAACAAATCCCACTGCCATGTGAACTACTTAGACTCCAGTGAGATTTTCATGCAAAAAGGCCCAAGTGCTGGGGCCTGGGATCTGAATAAGGACAGTCATTCACAGAAAGCCAGAACCGCGTCCCTGCATGTTGCTTTCACCATCCCTCCCTGCCCCTCTCGGGCTATCAGCAGGCAACAGTCCCCCATTTCCACCAGCAGCACTGAGGCATCTCTGCTGGGTGGGCTCCCATGGATGGTGGAGGGGAGCTGGGACCTCACCCAGCAGCAATGTCAGACCCTCACTAGAGCAGGAGGCAGCAAATGTGGAAAGCAGATGTGTCAGGGGAGGAAATTGGGTTTGCAGAAGACAAGGAGAGGAAGCAGAGAGCAGCCTGCGGGAGCAGCACCTGTCCTGCTAAAGCTGCATCCTCCTGATGAAATGCCTTTGCAGCAGGGGCCGGCACACCAGCCTACCCAGTTCTCTCCCACATCCTCTGCTCATTTGTCTCAAGGCAGCAGGAAGCAGTCTCGCCTCTAACAGATACCAAGAGGCATCAGCAGGGACCAGGCTGAGGACTTCCAGCAGCACGATGTGCATAGTTCCCACTTGAATTGGTAGTTCACCATGAGAGCCAAAGGAAAGAGCCTTTTGACTGAGTCACTGGCATGGGGAAGAAACCTAAATTATTTCCCAGCCCCTCTGTCTTTGGTGAATCAGTCACTGAAGTTCAACAGCACTCATTGCATAGGCTGCAAAGCTTTTTTTTTTTGAGGAAAACCACTGAATGTTGGATATTTTGAGATGTAGTACTGTCTACCTGATTTGGAGGGCAGATTTAAACCTGACCTCCTCTTTCCCAGCTGCAGAAGATAAATGATAAGTTTCCACAGCTTTAGTCCCACAGAAGCAGAGCTTGCCAACTGCAGAGGAAGCAAACACAACAAAATCATTCTCCAACAGCTCTGAAAAATATCCTGTAAATCTTTCACCTGTAACTTCTCACTTGATCTACTCCAAGGCAGGATGAAGGGGGGGGGGGGAATCAGAAGTGGCCCTTTTCACATATGAAGAGCTGTGGTTTAGCTCAGTGCTGATTCTGGAGTACAGGAGTGCTGGTCATGAGTGCATGTGTAGGGTGGTACTGAAAGCTGTTCAGCCACATCATATAAAGTTTAGGGGTTTTGGCATATTGTATAGTAGCCGAACTGTGTCCTAATGCGAGGAACATCGCAGATGTGCTGGTTCAATCATTTCCCAATAAAGCTATATGCTGACCTCTCCAGCGCCTGCATTTTTGCATCCCCAGATGAATAACTAAATACCTCTGAATATCTGTACTTCCCAAGTCTGTAGTTTAAGCATGGATTGAGCAAATTCCTCAGACAGGTTGGAAACACGTTTATGAAAATATCAGTCTAGAGTCCACTGTAAAATCATTATCCCACACACAAATCCCTGTGGTGTAAATAAAGCCAGACAAGCCCCATTGCTGCAGTCCAAATGCTCTCAGACACTTACAGGAGGAGATGCCACTCTCCCAAAGCACCCTTCAAAAGCCCAAGAGCAATCTCCCAGCCCTAGCAGTGACTCACTTTGCTTCATTTGCTTCCTGTGGTTCATTCTCTCACATGCAACATTATCCCCATGGGACATGATAAAAAAATCTGGCTGGTGGCTGTTTTATTTACTGCCAGCTGCAACATCTCCTCTGTGAGTGCTGCAGCATCTGATACATGAAGCCCCCGATAAGCTGTATACATGTCTTCCTTATCATCCTGCTCTGGCTTTTCATTTACCAAGTCCCAGGAACACAGAAGGAATCATATCTTGCAATACACAGTTTGGCCTTCAGAGACTCTGAGCATCCCTGTTCACTACAGATGTTTGGCATGTGGCAGCACAAGTATCATTTAATAGCAAGATTGAGGTCAACATTCGCTGCTAAAAATGTCAATTCAGTGTTACTGAAGTTAATTCTCACGCAGACTCTCCCAAAGCAAGACCAAGACAGCAATTTATGCACAAAACTGAACTTTGCCAAGAATTATGCATGCAACAGAGCAGAATCAGCATTTTCCACAACAGCATCTCAAGAATCAAGAGCGAGTTTGGGGTGAAGTTGGGCCATTTGCACAAAACCCCAGGGATGGATTTTTTGCAGAATTTATCCCAGCAACTCTGAAAAAGCAGTGTGCAACAAGAGCACTGGCATTAAGAAAAACTACTACAAAGAAAAGAATAGCTGAGTGACAAACCCAGGGACCTTGAAAACCTTGCCTCCGAGACCTACACAGAGGTGGAAGCACCACATGTCCATGCAGCACAGCAACGACCCAAAAGAGCCTCTCCTCACTCATTGATTTCTCACCTCCAGTTGGAGGCAGGTTATGGAAACAAGAGCTCTTGAGTCATCGTGGCCATCACAACCTTCTCTGTGGCTTCTCCTCCCAGCAAGGACCTCTCCCCCTCCCTTGTAAGGCTCCAGCTCCTAACACATTGCTCCAGGACAAAGCATCACCATCATTTCTCCTGCACAGTAAAAGTCATACAATATGAACAGCATGTTTTCATCATTGTGCTTAAGCCAAACAGCAATTAACTGCTCAGGGTTATTCATCCCTTGCTGGCTATGCTATGACATGGAGTTAACATTATTAGTTTAAACAGGGGCTCCGTTGTTTCCCCAAATGCTGCGTTGGCATCAATAGCCCTGGGGATGAGGCAAAGAGCTGCGCTCTGGAGCCATCAGTTCCATCTCTTTTAAAGCACAGTAATATGAAGAGGAGATAATCTATGGGCTTTGTTAGAAAGAGAAGAGGCTGCAAAACTTCAGCTTTCTATGGCTTTTGAGAATTGTATGAGCATCCCTGCCAAAACACTGCTCCGAGGCTGTCAAATGGCCCTTCCTAGACACAACGTGCCCCAGGGGCATTCACCATTTGTGTTCTTCCAAAGGCTTTGCTCCAGTGTTCCCCTGCCTCTTTCCCAGCTCCAGCTGCCACAGTGACTGCAACTGCTTTTTGGGACCTTGGAGGGAACTATTTCCAGCAGGTACTTTGAAGGAGTCACCAGTTCATAAACACATCTGTGCCAGGGGTACAAAAAACCTGTGCCACATTGTGCTGCGGCAGACCTTGATGTAAGTGAAAGTTTCTTGCCACCGTGTCGAGGTTTTACCTCGTTTCGTTGCAATCTTCTCTTCCCAGCTCAGTGTATTTACCTGCATAGACTGGAACTAGTACGGAAAAAATCTTGGTATTCAGAAGTGAGAGACAAGACAACTGCTACACTTCAGGGAAAGGTGGAAAGAAGAGGAAAGTGCCATCACAAATGTTTTTCTCCTGAGCCTACTCAAATCCTGCTTGGAGATTCAAGTTGCACTGCTTCTAGTGAACAGGCACCATGCACGAATGTGCACATGTGTGAGCAATGTAAGTATTTCTTTTTTCCATCCAGGGAAGAGTTAGTTAAATGTGAGTATTTCCAGACATTATTTAGTAAGGTTAACTGAAAATAAACCTCTTGCAAGAAAAAGAACAGCACAGCATATCAACCTCCTAAGAGCTGAATTACTTCTGGCTTTACTATGTTCATCACTTATTCTGCCCAGAGGTTTGACAACAGTGCAGTTACAGCTGACAATACACACGGCGTGAAGAACCAGGGCCAAGGTTCAATCCCACTCGGCGGGATACAGGCCATAATCTTAGCTGCTGACTTCCAAAATTAGCCAAGCTATTTGCATTTCTCATACATGCCGCGGCTCGCTTTTGACGCAAGAAGAGAAAAAGGGATTTCTCCTTGCCAGACACATCTCGCAGTGAGGAGGCATCGTAACGAGTCTACCAGCCCTTCAGCACATGAGGAGATATCATATGGAAAAAGCTACAGTCCTCGAGACTGTTGGACAAACCTTACTTTTTCCTCTTGTTAGACCTGAGGTGGACACGGGGAACAGCTGGGATGTTGTTTTTAAACAAGAGCAACCAGTTTAATGAAATGTGAAATTTATGAGCTGGTCAGCCTTAGGAATAATTAATCTCAGGGACCCTCTGGGATCCAAAGTGTTTCTCAGTAATGGAACATCAGCTGTTTTCCTCTAGGATCTATAGGCTGCAGTGAAGAAACCTGTAACCCCTTCGGGCAGCCTAGGGACTGATGTACCACAATTGGCGTCGTGATACAGAAGTGAAATCCCAGTTGTGATCCGAAATAGCAAACTCCCAGCACTTCTTCTATACCACACAGCTGTTTTTTTCATTTCTTCTCTACTTTTGTTTTCTTAACTGCCTCCAGCAACAGGAGCCTGGAGTTTTGTGAATCGAAGCTGGAACAGGAGCTTCGAGTCTAATTTCAACTCGAAGAATGTAAATCCACTAGCAAAATTAGACACGTGGGGAGGCACCAGCAAGAGGGGAGGGAAGAAGCCGGGGAGGCAAGGGTGAGAATGGCCAGAGTCTGCACCCAGAGAGTGAGGAAAGCAGGAAGAGAATAAATCACACATTTCTCAGCTTAGCAGTTGGTTGGGTTTGCTCATTTTTTATGCAGGCAAGCAAATTGTAGTATTCAGTAGCAGGAAGGGACCTACAGTAGGAAGAGTCCCCACTTGCCACTCTCAGGCTGTCCCACAGCTCTCCGAGGCCACAGCAGTGAGCGTGGGACGAGCAGGGGCAGTGCTCCAGCACCGCTGCCAGTGAAGAACAGCCCTCCCATACGGCACTGCTCCAGACACCAGTTTGCAGGAGAAATAAATATATCCCACAGATCAGGGCAGCAGAGATCACAGTTTAATGCTACACTGAGCATGTATATGTACCGAGTGCCAGAACCTCCCCAAGTATTCCTCCACAGCAAAATAGCAGCAAAGCAAAACAATAACTAATAAACAGAGGAGCTTCCAAAAGGGACAGATTTAGCCAGTCCCAGACAACAGGATGTCTCAGTGCTCACAGTGCTGTCCTCTGCACTTCACCAAAACACAAGACAACACTGTGCCACACCTGTCCCTCGTACATCTGGTATTGCACAACATCCAACCACCTCCATGCAGAATGGCTCCACCATCTCCTGGGAGGTTTCCACCATCCCACCCCCCCAGCACAAGTGCACCTCATGGGGTCCTAAACCAGCTTCCCTGGTAGTGGCAGCTGCACCTCTGCACACCCAGATGTGCAGGACTGCAACCAGCAGATATTTTGCAGGAGCAATCAGTCTGCACATCGTGTTTCTAGCTCCAAGGGGTAGCCTAAAAAAACCCAAGCAAGTTCCAAAAATCATAAATTGAAATGGCAATTCAAACCAAGGAGAGTGGCCCAGGAGCTGCTGAGCTAAAGTTGGCCCCCAGCAAGGCTGGCCAGCCATCAAGGCAAGCAGAGCAGGGAGATTGCTGTGGCTACGCTGGCTCCAGACCCAGGGCAGGGGCTGTGAGTGCCTGGGCTGCTGCATGCAACTGGATCGAGACCATCATCTTGTCGCTGGTAATACCAGTGGCCCTTGGACAAGGAGGATTTGGGCAGCCCTGCCACAGCCCACCCCTTCTGCAGGGCTCTCACGGGGGGGACGGTGTCAGCTCCTTCAGATGCATCTGGGGTCCAAGAGCAGCTCTGCCACTCTTGCCATCACAGGAGAGCAGAGGTTTTTTTTTCCCCCCTTTTCCTCCTCAAAAAAGTCCCACAAATCTTTAAGAAATAAATCACATGGTACCTTTGCAAAAGCTTAATACCTGGCATTAGTAAGGAGCTGCCAAGATACTCATTTCTGAGACAGAAAACAGTCTTCTCAGAAATCCCAATGTAGTAAATTAATCCCAGGAGGTAACAGACTGAGCTTTTGCTACTGTAAATAGACTTTTTCATTATTGTGGAGCATTTTGAGGCCAAAACACTGTCCCAACATATTGGAAAGTGTAAGTAACTGTCTCACTTCTCTGCAGAAGAGGAACATTAAACAAGCAGAGCAAGACAGATTGATTAGTTCTTCCATTTAGCTGGCAGGGTCTAAAGAGTGACTGTTGTTGCTGCTTTCATTTGTTTCTCTTGCTGAGGAGGGAGGACACACAGCCCAAAGTCCCCTGCACATGGTGGAAAGAGCTGACACTGGGAGAACAGAGGTCCAGGTCCATGTTCTCAGCAGCTTCAGAGATGTCAAACACATGGGGCTGGTAACTACCACCATCAGCTGATGAGCTGCCCCAGCAGTATTTTTTTTCTTGCTCTCAGCTACAGACACCACTGTCTCAACTAGACACTACTGTGACACACAAGCTGTGATGGGAACTATATATGTTTTTTTCAAAATCCTGCTGATACTTTTCCCTTTTTTTAAATTAGGAGGTGCATGTGCCTCCTGCCTTACAGCAGGGTGATGGCACATGGTTTGTCCCAGGCAGGAAATTACTTGGAGAACTTTAAAATCCTCTCTGCTCCATGGATTTCAGCAACACAATAAGCATCCCCATATCTCTGCTCAACAGTGAATGCATCAGCCTGGTCTCCTGTGCAGCAAACGTGCAGATAGGAGACAGCTTGCTGCACTGAAATGAAAGTTTAGTTTCTCTAAACCAGCTTTTGTGTCTCTCCCACTTCGCTTCTGAAATTATACTATTGAGACATCAAACAACTTATAGAAAGCTCATCTAATTCTGGAAGAGATTAAAGAATTGTTTCAGCATGAAACCAGAGTAAGAAGCTGTGCAAGATTGGTACTGGTTAATGAAGATTGACTGCAAAGCTGCTCAATAGGAATGTATGATCTCGAAAGCCATGAGGCTACAAGCAATCTATAAAGCCAAGAGGGAAGGGAATACTGCAGGAGAGTGGATGAGGCTGGCTGGACAACGGGAGCTATATGGTCTGACTTCAGATACAATTCATGAAGCAAGATCTGATCCCAAAATCCTTATTTGGAAAAAAAAATACATTAGCCCAGTGAAAAAAACCAAAAAATCTGCAATTCCCATTTTACAGGTGATTGGAAGCAGAGAAAGACAGAAGCCCAATGGGCCAGACTGTACCCCAAACAGGATTTTGGATCCAAAGCAGCCTTTCCTCACCTTCCCTCCCTCTCCTAGGCAAGGCAAAACACTTCCCCCTCTCCACCCCAGGGGGGATCTACTGCCCTGCACCAGCACCCACTAACAACCCCCCTTTCAAGCATCACCCCTACTCCATCACCATCCCCTCCTTGTGCTATCTGGGCACACACCAGGCTACCCTGCTCCAGGCACAGAGCCTGGCTCTGCACACACAGAAAAGCCAAATAATTGTCAGAGCTCCAAGCTGAGCCAGTGGGCTGGAGGGGCCAGCCCCTCCCTGGCAGGCTGTCTGCCACAGCTTTACTGGGACCAGGGATCCAGCAGAGCCCCAGGGGTGGCACAGACCCTGCTGCCAGCCCCAGCTGTGGCACAGCAGCCCCACACCCCAGGGCCTCCGACACACAGCAGCTGTACCCCATGTAACAGCTCAGTTCCCACCTATTTACCAGCACTGCAGAAAGTGCTTTTAAACAGTGTATTTTCCACCAACTTCACATTCCCACCCCCCCCAACGTCTCAATTAGTTTCCCCAGGCTTTTAGCACCATTTTCAAGGTCCTGTTTGGCAAACTATGTCAGACAGACCACAAGTCATGTCACCCTATTTCCTTTCACCAGCATCCTTTGCTCAAAGCACTGCTGACCTGACAACCCCCAGCTCCCTGGTTCTCTAGAAGATGCCCAGTCATGTCCCTGTGATGTTTCAGGGATTGGGAAGACTCCCTCCACCGTCCCATCTTTTTCTCCATCCATCCTCAAAGCCTACTTTGACTCACAGTCTGCAAAGGGGAAACTGGGGGAGAACCACCATACAGAAGAGCTGATCTCCTGCTTTGATCTGGGTGAAAAGGAGAAACTTCTCATGTCAGGTACAAAAAGGAGCAGCAGATTGGATCAAGTGTTTCTGCATTGCTGTGCCCATGGTGTGAACACTAGTGCCCCTCACTAACTTACAAGCAGCAGGAACTACTGAGGGTTTCTCACCTGCACATAAATGGGAACACCTGAAGACACCTAACAAGCATTTGGGAAGAAACCTGGAACTATCAGCTTCACAGTCCACAAAATTCAGCTCCTCTTCAAGGAGAAGCTGGCAATTATTGCTAATAGCTGGAGCTAATTCATCATTGATTGGGAACAAGAGACACTTGAGAAGGCAGCAAACCAGTCCTCCACATGCATCTCAGCACCAGCAGAGCTACAGAACAACACCCCAACATTGCTGGAACCCCAACCCTCCTCCTCATTAATTCAGAGCTTCACATCTTAGTTGTTCATAAAGATATTTGCTTTTGGTGACACTGCAAGGGGATGCTGGTTCACATTTCCCCAAGGACTCAAGTTTTTCAATTTCTATCACTGCATCATGTTAGAGCTGCTAAATTCCTCTCTGCAAATAATTTGAGACAGTAATTTTGCATTATCTTTAATTAATGAGGAAGAAGGCATGATCAGGCAGGCCTCCAGTTCCTGGAATGTCATTCTGTGGTTATGTCACAAATTAATTTTTTAGGCTAAAACTGCCTCCTCCCCTCATGAGGATCACTCACTGCACCTCAAGGGTTCAGCTGGACCTAAGCAACCTGCACCAACCTTCAGGCTGAGGCTACAAATAAATTTTTACTAGTTTAGGTCCCTACTCACAGACAAGTGTACAGACACTGTGTGTATGTGCTGAATAAAAATCCAATTTTGCCACCAGCAGTCAATGGGAGTTTTCCCATTGACAAAGGTATAATAACATTCCCATCGGCTTCAGTGGGAAGCATGCATAGCTCCATGGCTTCCTTTCCCAGGGATCCCAGCCAGCTGTCATTTGGTTTCAATTTAAGTGGATTCACACCCCTTGACTTGAATGTGGCTTTGAAATTCAGGTTCAAGTGAATCAAACTAAGCTGTGAGCAATAAGCATCACAAACCAAGATATTTTGCCTTCTTTGCTATCAGTATTAAGCAAAGCAAAAAGCTCCAGTCATTGGAAAGTTCATTACTATCTTTGTAAAGCTGCTCTTCATTCACAGCAATAGTTCTTGTGCTCTAATGAGATCTCACTTCAGCAGAAGTTAAAGCTTTCCTGCTAACAGCAGCCTGTGCCCTCCCAGCAAGGTCAGAAGAATTGCCCTTCTCCAGAAGCCAGCATGGCCTGGGGAATGTCCTCAGCCTTTGGCTTATAAGATCATAAGACAAGGCAGTGCCTTTTAGCTTTATATTTTAAGTTCTGTGCAAAACAATGTACCACTCTATTGCTGGGGTGCTACTATAATGCAAATATGTTGTTCCCACATAAGCATACTGAAACAAATGTCTCTCATACTAAGAACACACACATAAGCAGTGCTTCCCCCCATTAGCATCCTTCTCTCTGTATATATATGTCCGTAATTTTTACATCACCCAGTAGCAGACATGCTCTGATTCAAGCTATAACATTCAACCATCTGTTTCTACAGATCTACTCAGGAATTTTAGCCTGTCATTACCCCAACATTCAACCTGGCCCACATCAAAAGCATGCCAGTTTTGTGGTGGTTTTTTTTTTTTAAGATTAATGCATAAAAAATATATTAAATCTCTAGGAAAAAAAAAAGAAAACACTCCCTTTGCCTTCCTTCCCAGGTGGGAAGCCATCCCCAGCTGGCCTGCAGCATCCTCTGTACCAGGAGCTGGTTCCTGGCCCCCCCCAGACCCAGGGGAGCACTTTGCGTGGGAGTTTCCAGAAAACATTTCTCACCTTCAGTGCTTGCTGAGGATTGGCATCTTGAAGGTGCTTCCAGAGGACCACAGGTACAAAAAAACCCACAACAACCTTCAGCAGCATCACAGAAGCAGGACCCAGAGGAAGCTGGTACCTGGTGCATCTGTGCTCCAGCCCACCCCAGGCAGAGCAGAGAGGAGGTGGGATACTTGTGGCTCCTAATAAAGCCCACTCCTGCTTTGCTCAATCACCCCGAATGGGGCTCAGCTGGCAGCTCAGCTGTTCATAATGTGAAACTTCAACCTCCTGCTGCTTTTTTCCTAAACTTGGCTATTCCAAGGTGTTTCCTATAAATCTTTCCCTCTTGTCCTATAACCCCTCTGCCCCAGTAAAAGCCCTGCCACCGGCCTGCCTGAGCAGGGCTTGCACAGCCCCAGGCAGAGCCTTGACCTCTGCCAACACAACGGGATAACGTGCTGTGGGATTTGTCCCGCTTGCTCTGCCGCAGGTCTCTTGATGGACATTGAAAAGGGCTGTCCCACCGTGACACTGCTGCCTGATTTCCACATCAGGGATGCGCCTTTGGCAGACACGAAGTCCCACTGCGGTGTAAATGAACGCAGAATTGTGTTTTATTTCCCACCAACCGATGGCAACGTTTCCTCTCCAGCATCATATGTATTATTCATCATAAGGTGACATTTCAGGGCCTATCAACTCCATCACTGCTGCCGTGTCACAGCTTCACAGGTTCAAGAAGTGTCTGTTCCTTTGAATTTCTCTTCCCTTCCCTTCCCAGCTGCCATATTCCAGCCTTCAGCCATTTCATTTCATGTACATCATTAAACCTCCGCTACTCCGCAGCTCAAAGATGGCTGCACGTCGCGATGCCAAAAAAAAAATCCCTTTCTGTAGTCTGCTTGTAGTTCTTGTAAAGCACTGAAAAGCTGGGGCAAAGGCACCGTTGTAAATCAACGTTCAGCTGGAGATTTGTGCGGCGATTACAAAACCAGGTCCCGGGTTAATGGATAAAACGATACATACGCTGTAATAAACCCACAGATTGCAGCGTGTGCAGTTTTCCATTTGTATTTACAACTGTGCATCGGGGCTCAGATCAGAACAGAAACCAGAGAGATGGTTAGAGCAGGGCTGTTTGTTTACCTCCTGCCCTCATGGACATTTGCCCACACGTGGGACGGTAACATCTGCACACATCTGCAGCGTTCACGGCCACCCGTTTACCGTGTGTCGGTGTGTTTAACTCACAGGGATTTATTAACCATCCCCAGCCCACCACGCTCTGTTGCAGAGGCAGCCCTTGGCACAAAGCTGCCCGTCGGGGCCAGGGTTATTTTGTGGGACAGAGCTTTTTCTTTGCACTTGCCTCAAGTCCCAGTTGGATTTTCTAGGTCAGTGTTAGGAGATCAGCAGCAACGCCTTGTCGTGGAGTGCCGTGGAAGTACAGAGAACATGAGCCTTGGCACAAAGAGTCCGCTCGCTCTCCCTTATTTCACCTTCTCCCTACCTGGTGTATAATGCTTTACTTAAGCACATGCACCTCGGCGCTTGGTTGGTTTGGGGCACGTGGTCGCCATCCCTCCACGTGGGAAGCAGGACCCTCCCGCAGCACCGACTGCGTGTGGGAGCACGGAAAACAGGCATGGGAACCAGCTGCAAAAATCCCACTTCTGGGCTGGCTCCAGTTTAGGGGCCAGGCTCCATATGTTCAGTCCTTCTCTTCATCTCCAAGCCATTTGTACTCATCAGGTGCCACAGGCAGTGCCTGATCAAAGCCCTGACCTGCTGGTCAGTGGCTGCATCAGAGATTTCCTGCTGCCACAATCATGTTTCAGCTGCCTGCTGCTCCCTCCAGGGCTATAAATGAAATAAGAGGGAATATACGTTGATCTAGCAGTAAATACGATTGTTTAAGTCAAAACCTGAAGCTATCTTGCAGGAACAGCACTAGAATTTGATCACTGCTGACTGAAAAAGAAATCTGTAAGAAGCAACTCTTCATGTCCCCTCCCATACAGAAGAAGGCATGAGATGTTGGTTTCCAAAGAGGTTTTTGTGGATTTGCACCCTTAGGAAAATAGCTGGACACCGACCTCAAACCTCACCTTGCTTCTTAACCAGCTTTGCCTATCTCAGCGAGAATGAACTGGTTTTACTTTTGAAGACATGACAAACGACATTGCAGAGGACAAAGCAGGTCTCCATCCCAGAGCAAACCTCACTGCTGAGCAGTGAGGAACCCAAGAGCCTTGCTGCCATGGGTACATTGGGCTTTGGGTATTTTCTGGGTCAGGACTGAAGAAATCCCAGCTTTAAGCACTCATCGGCACGCGTGGGGAGAGGTGCCAGGGACCAGACCCCAGCACTGAGCAGGGCTTGGCCACCTGGCTGGCTGAGCTATGCCATGGTGTGGGCAGAAAGAAAGAGGCTTCTCTCCTGTAAAAACATCCATCACACCTTCCAGTTGCTCTGGCAAGTGCTAAGTGGAGGATTTGATTTCTGGTACCCAAACCCTGCAGACAGACGTGCTTATAAACAAACAGATGTTTATACTTGTTTCGCTCTGCCACGCTTGGAGCCGAATCCACAGTGTCTTTCCAGCACAATACTTTATTAATAATTTATTAATAAAAAGAATGGAGGGAAAATAACTCTCTGGGGAGAGGTAGAAACTTTAATTTAGCAGCTAAAGGCTTGGCTGCACCAGCTGGAAATTCCTGGAGTTATGAACATGAGGTAATTCTGACGTAGGTGAGATGTGAAGGTGGAGCACGTCCTCGGAGAAGGGTTCAGAGCCTCCCTGGCACCTTGGACTGCACCTCCTGCTCTGCTGCAGCCACAGCAAACACTGCGATCATCACCCCCATTCCCCCCTCTTCATGCCCCTCTGCCCCCTCTCTCCCCCAGGATTTCCCATTGGACAGACGCCCAGCTCTTTCCTGCTGGAGCTGAGACCTCCAGCCTGGAGATCCTGGAGGAGTCACCCTGGAAGAGGAAGACCAGTGTGAAGGCTCCAGCCCTGCTGTTTGCTGTCGCAAAGGCACACGTGTGTGTCCTCTCCAGGACTGGGGCAAGAGGGTCTCTCATCAGCTTTTATACTTTTATTTGGAAAGGGGACAAAGCTCGGGAGCGATTGTGATTTGTGCCGTAGCAGCGCACGCAGGAGGGCAGCCTCGTGGTTACGGGCTCGGATCTGCATTTCATTCCCAGCTCTGCCGCATGTTCTCTGCATGACCTTTGTCAAGCTGTTTAATTACTCCGTGCCTGGGCTGTTGGGCTGCAAATGAGCGAATGGTTCTTTTCTACCACTCCTTATCTCACTTGTCTAACTCCCATCTAATTTTGCTCCGGTGGCTCTCCCTGACTGCGCACACGCAGCACCGTGGGTCCGCCAGGAATCCTCCCAATTCCCTTTGCAAAGGAGACGAGCAGGTGAAGCAGGTGAAGAACGTCCCTCGCTAAGGCAGCTCAGCTTCTTTAGCCCAGCAGAACGGAGCAGAGGAGAAGCAGCCAGGGAGATGGACGTGGCTCGGAATGGAGCATCACAGCCAGTGCCGCTGTCTAACACCGCACTGCTGTGGCTGCGGGATGAAGGGAGTGGGGGGACACACACGTACCCCCCAGGAATAAACGGTGGGGAAAACTGGCACTCAGAGCATGGACAGCAGTAGAGGCAGACAGGGGAACATTTTATTTTTATTAGCTGAGATCCCTTTCCATTGAGCTATCAGCAAAGATCACCCGCAGTTGTGTCCAGAGACCACTGCAGAGTTTATATCTCACGGCCAAATATACATATATACACATATATATACATATTTGTGCGGGATGATGCACGCTGCAGCATGGGATAATTCAAGAGAGGTTTAAGAGGGGGCTGGTGGACCACAAGAGTGGCCTCCTAGCCTCAGAGGCCTCCAGATGCTGATCCATATACATACCGTTCCCAATCCTGCATCATTACTTGGCACCACGTATTGAGCAGCTGATCTTCCAAACCCACCCCGGCACCAGAGCCTGGCAGTGCGTGGCAAGCACACAGCCCTGCTCCACTGCACATGCTGTGCACTGCCAGGCTTCGGTCCAGGGAAAATCCACAGCTTCCCCATCTCTCTGCTGAGCTGTGTTTTCCATTTCCCACAAAACCATCTTTTTTTATTATTATTATTTTAACTTCAATATAATAATCTTCAAGAACACTGTGTCTTAGACCGGCTTCAGCATTTGAAGGGGACCTTGTGGTGCTATTGGTTCAAATCAGAACTTCAGCAATCACATTTTTCTTTCTCCAGCTATTCCCTTGTTAAGTTGCTGCTTCTCCACTTCCCAAATAGTGGCAGGTTCTGGTGAACAAAGCACTGTGGGGAAAAAAATATGACATATCCATCTTTTTTGAAGGCTCCTAAGTTACAAAATAGATGCTGTTCCTACCCTGGGTTGTGTACAATGGCCTGCAAGGGGCTGCTCTGATGTCTGAGGATGGAGCACACGCAGCTAATACAGACCGGAGCGATCTGCCCGTGTCCCTTTCCCAGGAAAAATCACCATTTAAATAACCAGATCTGTATCATGAAGTGTGAGGACAGGAGAGCTTTACAGACTTCTTTCTACTCAAAGTTGCCCCTCAGCTTTAGGAAACCTCGGTTTGTAAGCAGGATTTTTGTGTCTTTGGTGTGACCATAAAGATAACCATTCTCCTTGAAAACCCTTGCCCCTCCGAAGCCTGTGCCCAGGTCATGTCACCGCTCGGAAGCGGAGGTGCTGGTGCTCGTCTAGTGCTTCCTCAGTGAAGACAAGATTTCCATTTTATACTTGAGCAAGCAAATGCCATTCCTGTTCATTTCAGCTGAGGAGCAGCGAAATAAGAAGCAGCTCAAGTGAGGATAATTGCTGGCTGGTAAATAGAGGAGGCAGAACTATTATGGCAGACAGTGCATTTATAAATTGAGCCCTTCATGGTTATTAGATGATGATTTTATGTGAACTTCCCATTTTCAGCAGGGATTCCTGTAAAACCTTGGTAAAATTTCCCCAGCAGAAGGTCCAAGCGCCCCTTGCCTTCAAAGCCAGGCTGAGTGGAGGGCTGGTGCCAGGGGTGCCCGTGGGCTCCGAGCAACAACGCTCCTGCCACGAGCTCCATGGGCACAAGCAAGCAGAGGGCAGGAGCTGCTGAGCCTCAACACAGAGTCCTCCTCCAGGACTGAGCCAGAAAACACTGGTGACACAGGAGCCAGTCCTCTGGCTTTGCTAAGCGCTGGACCAGGTCCCCTGAACCAGAGGAGCAGCTGGCCTGATCCTGGCTGCAGTTCTGTGAGCTGACAGAGGCAGAGGAGCGTCCAATTCTCAAGGAAATAGAAACCAAGCAAAGCTTAAACAACGACTTTGGGACCAGGCTCAGGTTTTTGTCTCCAGGAATACCTACTGGCTTGCAGAGCAACTTGGCACCTTTCCTTCTCTGTATAACACACAGCTTGGAAGATGACAGCAGTGATAACGCGGGATTCCCCGGCAGATATCAAGTGCCAGCTAGAGAGCAGCAACCATCCCCTCTGACAGCTCTCGGAGCCAGCGGGACAAATGCAAATCACGTCCAGTCCTGTGGCTGCGAGCCCCGCGCAGTCTGCCAGCCGGAGCTGGCATCGCGCTGCGATCTGTCGAGCAAAGTGCCTCAGACAGCGGCAGATCAGGACTCAGCATGGGAGGATCATTTTCGAAACGAGTTTATGTGTTACATTATCCTCACTTGTTCATGACCAGCTTAAGGAAAAGAGCTGCCTGAAATTAGATGTGACAAAGCAGCACCAGTTGCCCTGTTTTGCGTTGCTGCGGGAAGTGTGAATTCTTTTTAGCCCGGAGAGATGCTAAAACAGAGAGGCAGCTTGAGCTGATGTAAGCCCCGGCAGAAGACTGTGCAATTGGAAAAAAATCCCCTGTCGCAGAGTCTGCAGAGAATCTGAAAAGGCTGGATCCAGCTGAACCTCTTCCCTGAGCAGGAATTCCTGACCGAGGATTTGGGCTCAATGGGAGTCAGAAGTGGGGTCACCAGCCATTGCCCCTGTGCCCAGTGCCAAGCGCACCCAGTGAGATGGTGGCAGGGAGGAAGGGTGCTTATTTCCTTTAGCAATTTTAATTGCATTTTAGACATTTCTCAAAGGTGCAGCGTTCGGAGAGCACCTCCCAGCATTTCATACGCCCAACCAAATTATTTAGTGCAACTACCCAAGTGCCAAGTCCCCGGGTACTAGTCCGCCGGCCACGAGAGCGTGCTGGTGTTAAGAATTGGTTTAATTACAAAACAGGGAAGGGGAAACAGGAAAAGTCCCTAGCCCAGGCACAAATCCTGGAATTTGCTCCCAGGTCAGTGAAGGAGCCAGGCTGTCCTTGAAGTGGATTCCTGTAGCTGTTCCTGGGGGTGCTGGGAGACTCCTCTTTTGCAATACACCAACTGGGTTTGAAACGCGCTTTTTTGCACAACTCACTATGGAAGCAGAAGGGGCCATTTCAGCTACTGACCCTAAAAAGTCAGCGGCATCTAATTCACTTCACTGCGAAGGCTTTTGGAGTCGTGGCATATGGAAGATGCTGTAAAAATCCATCTTCTGCTCTATAACCCGTGTCACGGCAAGAGCTAATTGCCTATCAATATGCCAGGTTTTTATAAGGCAATTCATTCTTCTGCACTTGGAGGAGCGTGCGGTGGAAGGAGAGAATAAGAGAGTTTCTTTGTTGTTTTCTGGCTTGTTTTAAGCTTTTCCTGAATCAGTGTTTGCTTGTTTTACCAGCGGTTTTCAACCTGCCCTTGGCCCATGTGGCATCCTGCTACGATACTGAGTATTGAATGTGAAATGTGGCTGTTCTGTGCCTGAAAGGCCAATGCTGAAGGAACCAGAGGCAAATTAGAAAAGTAGCAACTGTGTTTCTTCAGAAGAAAAAGATGGGTTTTTTATGTACTCAAGTGCAACAGCACAAGCAAGCAGTGCTAGGTTCTGATTTTGATTAATAGTTGGCTAGAGATAATCTTAAACTATTGGGGATTAGGGAAACAGTCCTCCAACACTGAAATCTTGGAAGGGAAAATCTTTCTGCGAGCCAAAAAGCTCGAGCACCAGCTTAGAAACAAAATAAGAAAGCAAAATCGATGTGGACAGAGTCTCAGCTGGTGACAGCAATATTGAAACCTGCGGAGCTGTACGGCATCCATGGGCAGCGCGTCCGGCTCAGGAAGTCTGAGGGCTGATGTCCTTGGAACCGGGAAGATCACCGGGTGTTTTCTCCCTCTGTTCCGAGGTGGGGATTTGAGATGCATATACTTACATCAAAGGCTTAACTAACAGCTGGAGGCTTGAAATGATGTTGCAAACTGGTGAAGTGTCTTGAAAACAAAACAAAATCGAACCTGCAGCAAAAAATCTGCTGCTGCTGGAGAGGAGCCTGTGGCAGCCAGGGCAGAGGGAGCTGCCCTGCGGGGCTGCTTTTGTCCTTCTTCTCCATAGATTTTCTCAGCACAGAGGTTTATACCTGATTTGGGGGGCACGGGTGTTTTCTAAACTCCTTTCTGCAGCTGGGCCAGGGCTATCTGTCTGTTTGGCCACATCCCAGGCAGCTCGGGGTTGTTCCATTGAAGAGAAAAAGTTGGTGCAATCCAGAGGACCCAGCTGCGGGGTGTGAGAGACCCACGGAGCAGCCTCGGCAGCCTCCAGTTTATTCCCAGTCCCGCACAGATACCATTAAACACACCAGGCAAAACAGCAAGTGGGTTTGGTCACCAGCATTCAGGGAGTCTTGCTGACTTGGCCCTGTAGCAAAAGTTGTCACACTGGAAGCTGAACTGAGAGCAACTGAGTCTGGGGGTGTCCAAGGAGCTGCCAAAACCCCAGCAAGAGCCAGTCCAGAGACCCCAAACCCCAATGGAGGGTCCCAGGGGACTCTCCCGTAGCATGGAGCTTGCTCTGAGCAAGCCAACACCTCCAGCCCAGTCTTGATTTATTAATTGAGGATGCACTATATCTCTGTGACTTGGAATTGATTCCAAGGCTTAATTATACTCACTGTAAGAAAAGGATGGGTTATTTTCAGCTTTTATTTTCTGTATGTGTTTCAGGGTGGTGCAGTGATGAGGAAGGGCTGAGATGGACAAAGCGCCATGAAGATCATCTGGAAGGTATACACAGCTAGGGCTGGTTTCTTCCATTTTATGCAAAAATAGCTCCCTGAGCAATGTTTAAGAGCTCTGCTCAGGTGTCTGAAAGCAGGACTGACCTCAGCCAATTGCGTTCTCAGACAAAAATCCTTTGAAAACCACGTAGCTCTTCTCACCAAGAGTTTGGACAATTCTTTCCCCACTGGAAAAAAAGGCAGTGTTGGCACCTCTGTGCAAATAAATCAGCAAGTGAATGCAATTCTGCAAAAACACATCGGTGTACCTCTGCGATGACAGCAGTAGCAATGACAGGTAGTTTTTCAATTTTAGTTTTTCAAGAGAATATAATCACCAGGAATCGGGAGCAAGACCGGCTTCCAAAACTGTTTGCACAACTCCCTAAGAAATCCTGTCATTTTGATTCGTCTGTAAATCTTCTCAAAGATGCAGAGGCATCTCAACACATTTGATCCTTTTTCTGTCTCGTGAAATCTCAAATTGTTGAGAGGGAAATTCCCTTATTTGTCTTTATTTCTTAAGCGTGTCCAGTTGGAAAGTTACTAATGATAGGGTTTCTTTATTTCATTAGTGTATGTTTGATGATAGCTAATAACTGTGATTATGACTATAGGTATTCAAGTTTAAGAAGAGATCCCTTATAAATTACTTTCCTTTGCTTCAGATATTAAAGACATATGCTTCTGAGCATGCAGTAAATGTCTTATAATAAAAGAAGGACTAGATTTAGTGGCATAAGTTTTATTCATTTCTTAAAAATATTAGCCAATTATTGAAAACATACTTGCTGAAACTTAGCGAATCTGAAAGGGCTCTATACCTACAGCACAGCTAATCCTCAATATATTGATGTAACAATCTATTGGCATAAATTTAACCTCTGTTAGAGCCGGCGCCAGGAGCAGGCAGGCAGTGGCAGGCAGGAGCCAAGCGTGCAGGGTCCGTGCTGCCGCCCTTGCCTGCTCCTCCCTGGGTCTAACACTGGCTCTGCTGTCCGTCCGTCCATCCGGGTCAGTGTGGATGGCACATCGGGAGCCAAGGGGATGCTGAACAACTCCTCTGTGTGTGGATTTGTGGTGCAACACCCGCCTCCCCCAGGGCGGGTGGTTTTCCAGCACTTGCAAGGGGCTTGTTCTCCCACCTCACCAAGTCACCTCCATGGTGCCCAGAAGAGAAGGGACCTTCCTCCACACTCCCAGTTACAAAGTAAAGCAACTCGTTCGGTGTCCCATCAGGAATTCAGGGAGATATTTACCCATCTGAACCATGAGCATCGCTCTCAGACCTCCCATTCAGGGACTGGCAAAATTCTGGCACCAAAATGGGCATCAGCTACTTCTCCTCTCCATCCTCAGCACCAGGGACCTCCCCATGGGCCCTTCACCCCCAAGGGCCACCTCAAGGAAGTGCCTGGCCCTGCGTACCCCAAGCTCTGTTCTAATGGGCACATTGGGGAAAAGACAGTCAAAATAAATGAAGCAGCAGCATCTGCACGAGGCGAAGGGGAACGGGAGCAGCCGTTGGCTGCAGGCTGGCTGCTTGGTACATCCCATCGCTCCCCCGCGTACCAGCTCCGAGTTGAGCACGTGCTCCTCAGCCCTGGCTCTTCCCAGCCAAAATCTCCCACGCGTATAAACTCCCTTCCTGATTTTCTCCTTCCTGAAGCCAGGGATGAGGGTTTTCTTAGAGGCAAGTCCCTGGGAGTGAATACTCCATCTGCAACCAAGTCTTGTGATGGAGGAGGACACTGCCCAGTGGCTTCCCAGCTCCTCGGCAGCGCGGTGACCGGCTGCACTCGTAGCTGCTCGGACCCACAAAGCAGAGCTGGGGCGATGGCTTTTCCAAGTCATTCCTCCCCTGAGCCCAGCACTGCACAATAGGCTGTGCCCAAAATTCCTGCGGTGCACGCAGGTTTATATTGGCCTGTTCAACGTGAGCTGCCAGGGCCAAGGCAAACAAAAGGGGAGAAGTGATTCTAATTATTTGATGCATTAAGGGCAGTGACATTTCCAGGAAAAACACAAGGGGCAAGATGAGGGGTTTTTTTTCTTTCGTGTATTAGAGCACACGCCTTTTCTTTTTTTTCTAGCTCCAGTACAAAGCATCACTTGTGAGCTCTGCTCCGGGATGCGGAGGATAAAAGGCAGCAACAGCAGCAGAGCTGATGGCTGCACGGATGCTGCCTTGGGGAGAGGGGTGAGATGTGGGTTCATGGGGAACCCGCTGTATTGACAAAGGAAACATTGGTCATGGTGCTGGGGGAAATGTGCCCTTAAAGCTGGGAGCTTTGAACAGTGCTGCTACAAAGGTCCCCATTTATTGTGCATCAGCAGAATTCAGCTAAGCTGGAAATTTCCCAAATAGATCTTTACCTGCCGCAGCGCTGCCAGCCCTGACTCCCCAGGGGGATTTCAGATCCTTCTTTCTGCTTTTCCTTGCAGTCTGGGGCCTGCCAGGGTGCTCGTCCCCAGTGAGCCCAGCCACTGCCTGGGCATCCCTCCTGTCCCAGAGCCCAGCATCCCAGAGCAGGGATGGCTGCACCTCCGAGCACTGCTGGGCTTCGGACACGGCCTTTCGCCAGCCCAGGAGTACACATGGGGAGTGGGGCTGGGCCCTGGAAGGAAGCAATAGCAAAACTGCAATGATCCAATGGTGCACACGAAATACCCGGGCAAACTTGGGAAGGGAGAGAGCCTGGACAGAATTAAATCCATCAGGCTTTTCTTGCTGTCCCTTTTGGTGGAGGTGCATTTTGTTTTGTGGACTTCGAAGGGTGTAAAATCTCTGCTGAGCATCTGCAGAGACCAGTACTATGTGCCAAGATCCCAATGCTCGTTTGACCACAGCCTCATCCCGCTTACATGCTTGAGCATCTTTGCTGAGTATCTGCTGCCTGAGGTCTAACATCTCCCTCCTGTTCAACGCAAGGACTGTTCTTCCCCGAAGCAGCCCCTTTGGGCATATTCTCCTTTTTCAGACAAAAAGCAGCTTTGGCTAAGTTTTGTTCAGCCATTTCCCAGAAGTGACAGGCTGCTGCTTTCCTAGTTTGGCAGGACAACAGCCACCATGCTTTGGACCTACTGAGCCCTAAACCAGCAGTGCTAAGCAGCTCGTTGCAAGCAAAAGTCGCTTGGCTCAAGGGCAAGAGGCAGCTCAGCACGTGAGCAGTGTGGTTGTTCAGGGCTGGTACAGTTAGACCTGTAAAGAAGCAGTAAATGAGATGATATCCTGGTGAGGACTGGGATTTAGCATGCTGCCTGGGGCATGCCTGCACACTCGCGTGCCCAAATTTCCCCCCACAAAAGTGCAGTGAAGAGCAGTGACATCTGCAATATCCATATTCATGCTGTCCTGAGGAAAGGCGAAGTTAAAGCGGAGCCTGGACCAGCTGCGTGATTACGAACGTTAAACCTCTTTCCGCTGCAAAAAGCATCCCCTCTGCAGAGGTTTCTCATTTCTACGGCTCAACCTGGCCTCTGCCTACAGCGATGGTTCGTGCAGGTACAACGCATCCTCGACTCCACTCGTGTGCAATGTCTTTCCAGGTCAGTGGAGCGAATTTAGCACCAGCCAGTGGCCATGGGCAAGGGGGGGAGCGGGGAGCTGCCGGGGAGCCGCCGGCGTTGCAGGCAGACGGGCTGCTCGGCAGGTGGGTGGTGGCGAAGGGAAACCATCCCCAGCAGGTACGTGCCTGTCCAGGGCTGTTCCTGCTCCTCCTAAGGCAGCCTGTCAGAAGATATTAATAGCAGCATTCAGCTCCTTCGCTACCTTGCAACATCCTCCTTCCAGTTCATTTGCATCTCCCAAGTGGATCTGACGCTGTAGCAATTACTTAGCAAAAAAGGATACTAATTAAAAGGCTCATTAATAGGGTAACTGGGAAAACTGCTTAGCCAGAGATCTCCGTTTGATGCAGTAGGTGCGGAAGAAATAGAAGAGCTCTGGGAAATGTCCCTGACCTTACAGGCACTCAGGGAGGAAGGGACTGCATGGTGAGGTTTGCCAGATGAGGTCTGGGAGCACCTGCAAACGCTGGTGACCCAGGGAATGAAGCAGAGGTTGTGATGAAATCCGATTACAGTCCTGAGCAGTGAGCTTAAGGCAGACCCTTAGTGATGGAACTTGATGCCTCGTTATTAATATCAGCATGAACTGCCTCAGGCTGGGGTAGATAATATTGATTTGAGTCAGGAGTGTTGCAAATTGGACCTTCGCCAGCTAAGCAAGAACCAGTTGCTGTCAGGGGAGGGTAAGGATCATCGTGTACCCTGCACTGAAAATCGGAGAAATAAGGAAAGATGTAAGTAAAATGTTGAGGTTGAGCAGTCCTGGGAAGATGAAGATGAAGATGAAGAAGATGAAGAAGAAGAAGACGAAGACAAAGATGAAGAAGACAAAGAAGAAGAAGAAGAAGGAGGAGGAGGAGGAGGAAGAGAAGGAGGAGGAGAAGAAAGTTGTACATTAAGGTCTGTTGTGTTGAGGAGCGTGCTGCTTGCTGCAGTAGGAAAGCTGGGGGTCAGCCAGCTGGCCCAGGGCCACCAAGGATGATCTCGCAGGTCCCCTCGTTACAGATCCCTGTGAGAAGTGAATATGAGCAAAGGCAACTTGTTGAACAAGGAAAGCAGGAGCACGAGGAAAGGCTGTGAAGTGCTGTTAGGGACACAGCTGGCAAGCCAACCAGCCATGCAGGCTGACACATCTCATTTTCCGTGCAAAAGGGCCAGAATCCACTGGCCAGACAGTCCTGCCTGCGAGGAGCTGGGCGCAGACTAGAAAATAGCTCTGAAGTTTGTGAGAAGGTCAAGTTTCTGGCACGCTGTTTGATGTGGGCCATCCAGTGGTGCCTCCATGGGAGCCAGGAACATGTATCCTGGAGCTGAAGTGGAGGAGACAAACCCTAGTCCTACCACAAACTGCAGAAATGCAGGCATATAGAAGCACACTTTTGCAAATTAGCTTTCTGGAGAGGTTTTTCACTTCTTTTTGGGCCACCATGGGCTAACCTTTTCTAGGTATTTCTCAAGCTTTGGTAGCTGGAGAGAGTGGAAGATGGAAAGGCTGGAAAGAAATAAAACTTGCATGGGAAAAGAGAAAACAAGTATTTCTGACCATTCCCAAGCATCTTTTTCCGGGTTGTTCTGTTAGATTTGGTTGTTGTTGCTATTTTTATTTATATGGCTTCAAATTGCTTTCTCATTCATGAAAAACATGTGCTCCGTCCTCGGTTCAAAGAACAGAACCCGTCAGCCCTCCGTGCTCACATCCCTTGTTGACAGTGGAAGGGAGAACATGAAGCTGGATCCCAGGGGAACAGGACAAGGAGATGTAAAGAGGAGGAGGGAGCTGGGGGCGTTGGGGTCGGAGGAGGAGAAGGAGAAGCAACAGGCAAGTTCCCTTGGGATAGAGAAGGACAGACTGATGCGTAGCAGAGGCCGTTAATTACAGAGGAATCTGGGTCTCATTTAGTGTTAATTCAGCCCTGGGAGCAGGAAAAGCATGTCAGGAAAATGAAGGCAGCTTTTTGACACGTGTGCCCTGGAGGGAGGGCTCAGGCACTGGGGGGGGTGCCAGTGGGTGGGGGCCAGGGATGGGCTCCGTGATGGCAGCAGCCGATGCAGGGGGCATCGGGCTCTGACTGTCCCTGGAGCGTTTGCTGGGATTTGGAGAGCACTGTGCTGGTTTTTTGCATGTTCAGCTGCTGGAATCCAGAAAGTCGTCCTGCTGATGGGTGAGACACTGAAATCTCCCCTGCAAAAATCATGGTCTTTTACCAGCAAGCCTTCCTCTAAGCTTTGCACATGCAGTTCTAGACATGCCATGAGTGTCTTAGGAAAAAAAAGAGAGAGAAAAAAAAATAAAGAACTCAGAGGGTCACCAAGCTCTCTGAAGGAGGAGAGTGAGCCACCTGAATCCAGGATTTCTGCCTCTGTTAACTTCTAAAATCAGTGTGAGCAAGGGTGGAGTGGGATCAGATGTGAGACTCCGCTTCTGGCCCCACTTTTTAGGTGCCTGATCTAAGACAAACCTGAAGAAGGTGTGGAGGAAGGACCAGCTCAGAGGCTTTCATCTTCTCCGTGCTGGACTCCTCTATGGCAGGAACCATTGAACAGGAGCTGCCAAGCCCTCAGCTGGTGGCATTTCACAGAGTGACACTGGCACTTGACCCCTCCTGGAGGCACCTTCTACAGCGAGGGCTGAGCGACCCGCAGCTCGGGCAGTGTCTGCAGCGACAGATGCTGGGGGGGAAGCACCGCTCCGGTCCATCGCAATGACTTTAAAGGATGTTGGGTCAGGCCCAAAGCAAACACAGTAAGTTGCATGTAGAAAATCAGACATGCAGACTGAGAGGTTGGGTTTTAAAGCCCAGATCTCTCAGGGTATTCGAAGAAAAAAACACAAAGATTTTGATTGTTTCAGCTTGACTCTTTCACCTTCACGCTTTATTGATTCACCAGAACTTTCTAAATACAGTTGATAGTGTTTTAAAGTGTTTATGTTTGCAGTACTCATGTTTATTAAGGAAAGGCTTCTTTTTAATATTGGGCTTTTCTTTCTCCTTCAGCTGGCAAGCAGCTCCCAGAAGTTTGTACTGATTCTGATCAGATGTCTAAAACTTTCCACGTATGATGCCAAATTAACATCTCTAACTGTAGAAATGGCTGCGGATAAACGTGTGTATATCTAGGAAAAACAAATGAAGGAAAAGATACACAGAGCTGCGTGTGCAGTGGAAGTGCCTCTGTACTCCTCCATTAGAACCATGCCAAAGTGTGAGATGGATGGAGTCGGGAGCAGGAGGGTGAAAACGGGTAGGGAAGGATCCAGCCCTGCCCTCACTGCCCAGATCCAAGTGCCCATGGTGATGCCATGGGGTTGGGAAGGGGAGAAAGTCATGTAGTGCGAGGGAAGGATGAAAAAGGGGATCGGTAAATGGCATCTCCATGAAGGCTGAGCTCATGCTCCTGCTTTCAAAGGTAATAAATAAGGGAAAAGCTCCCAGAGCAGTGGTTAAACCAGAGAGAATTGGCAAACGGCATTCTCTAACATCTGCTACCTTTAAAAACATATGTCTCTGAAACATAATCATTGCACAGGACGCTCTGAAGGTCTCCTCTAGTCCCTGCTCGGGGAAGGGAGCTGCGGCCAGGGGAGTCGTGGTGCAGGGCAGGATGGAGGTCACCCAGCTGTGCTGCGCTCCCCTTTGCAAGGACGGCAGTGCGGTGAACATGGTGCTGATGGAGAAGCTCTCCTGGAGTTTGCCATGAGCTGCACCCTGTGCCCAGGAGGGAGGTATCAGTTGTGATGCCTTGCTGAGCAAACACAGCTTGATTAAATCTCTTTATTCCTCCAACGGCCATTTGTGTCTCTGTCAAGCATCCACTTGAATCTTCTTATCCCCAAATCCTTTCTCTGATCTGGGCACTCAGTGAGGGGCTCATTAAAAGTGTCCCTCTGTGCTGAACTAAGGCAGCCTTGTCCCCACTTTGCCACCATGTGCCAAGCCAGACGCAGCGGACTTGAGGATGAAAACTAAGTCTTAGCAATGAGGTGTGTGTCCAGGAGCCCTATTCATCCTCCTCTGACACTGATTCTACTGGTTGGCTGACCAGGTGTTGATAAAACTGATGTACAGTTGGGGAATGTTACTCATCCAAAGCTTGGCACCTTCAACTGAATATGTCATGGGAATGTGGAAGGCATAAAGAAGGCTGATTTCTACATACAGAGCAGCAGCATTTCAGGGAGGAGGCAAAACTCAGCTGCAGATGTACAAAGACTGCTGCTGAAGGTGCTAGCACAGCTGTCACGTTCTCCAGAAAGAAAAACTCCCTGCCCAAACTACTAAACCATTCTTGCTCTGCTAACTCCATCCTAAAAGCATGCCTTGCCCTGGTGACACCCACATCTGTCTTATTCATTCTCCCAGTAAGGACATCACAAAGTCCCAATGCGAATGTCCGCGGTTCCCTGGGACGCCGCTCACTCCCTGGTAGAACGTGTCTCCATGAACACGCACTGGTGGGATCCCCAGCACCACGTCCCTGCCGTGTCACCAGGACTCAGTTCGCAGGTCGGTCACATGCAGATGAGAAGGTCTGAGTCTCCATGTGGCACCCGTCCGCCCGCAGAGCACCGCGGACCCAGCTTCAAAGCAAGATCTGCATCCTTTTTACTTCTGAGCAGCATATGGTCCAGAGCAGAGACAAATTCCACAGGCGAGGTTGCCATCTGGGCTCTGTCCATCTGTACTGAAGCATTTAGCTGCAGCTGATGAAACATGAGGGCTGGAGTTGAATTTTCCAATATCTCATAAATGTTTAGCAAAACTATCCACTCAGTGTTATGCATTTAATAAAGTTTTTTTTTCGTTGTTATGTTCTGTATTCAGAATACTGCTTGACAAAACATAGGAGCGAGCTCTGCTTTCAGTTATTCTGGATTTCCAGAGGTCATGCCATGTATTCCTGCTCTTGGAAGTATGAGGAGAAGACAGTTTGTAATTTTAATTGCTATTTAAAATACTCATAAATGAAAGTGGGCTTTCTGTCTGGTTGGTAAGCTGAGCTGTTGGCAGATGTTTCCAAATGCCTCATTATAAATGCAAACAAAACAGAGTTTTTGCACTCAGAAATTTGCCAGGGGACGCAGAAGAAAGCAATAAAGCCCTGTTAGGTGATTCACAGGGCATCCTCCCAGGAGAATGAAAAAATATATATTTACCATCTGGTGCAATCAGATGCCTTCCAAAATCAGCAAAATCCACCCCTTTTTCCTCAGAAATACCTTCATGAGCAAGGGACAGAGACATCCTCGGAGGCATCCAGCGCCGGGCCGGATTGCACCAGAGGAACGAATCTCTCCTTTCCCCGCCGTGTTCTGTTTCTAATTTACACTAATTATGTACGTGTTATTTTTAATGTACCCTGTGACAGGATTTATCCCATGATGAGGAAAGGGCTGGCCCCGTGGTTACAGGAGAGGAAGAGGACTCGGGCTGCCTGAGCTGCGTTTGCTGTTATGCCGGCGGCCGTTGGCCTTTTCGGGAGGAGAAACGGGGTCCGCCCCTTCGGGGGCACAACCAGGATCCTTCAGATTCTTGGGCACTGCCATTTCCCTTACTGCAGAAACAGCGATAATGATAAATAAAGGAGATATTTCCCTGGTAAAAGAGCCCAAAGCCCTTGCATAAGTGGCTCCTGGCCGTGCCGAGCCGTTCGGGAGCAGGGAAGGTGAGTGGCAGGAGCAGCAGCAGCAGCTGGGTGTGCAAGAGCAGATGTTCTGCAGAGGAACGTGTCGGGGCAATCCCAAGAAGGACATGTCTTTTTTTTTTTTTTTTTTTTTTTTTTTTTGCAGGGCTGGGATGATTCTGATTCACCCGGACAGCATCTCCTTCACTGCGGAGAAAGCCTCGCTGCATCCACCGACTGCTGTCCAAATTCAAGCTGAAAGCAAGTGGGGGCAGAGCTGCTGCAGAGGCCACAGTCTGGGTGAAGAAATTTATTTCTTTCAAGATGCTTTCAAGGAGTGCATTGGCTCCTGGGGCTTAATTCTCCAATGACAGCAGTTTGTCTGGAGAATGCTGCTCGCCCAGGAATTACAAGGAGCTTTGGTCTCCCAATACCACTGAATATTTCCTTCTGTTTGCTACACTGCATCTCCCCGGTTGCCAGCTCTCTCTCGTTACAGAGCACTGCCAGTGTTATGGGTACCACAGCACCAGCTATATCTCTTGCTGAAAAGCACAGCGTGGTCAGAGGAACCCATTGCAATAGGAAGGCAGGAGATGGTTAGATGGCCTGGGCATGGCTGGCCACAAAAGCCACCTTGAGGTCCCACAGCTCCCTTTACCTTCCTCAACCAGCCCTTGCACTTTTCAAAGCATCCAGACAGCATTCCGCTACCTCATTAACAAACAAAATAGGCTTTTCCAGAGGCTGTCTGCAGCCCAGATGCATTCAAGGGACAACTGGACTCCTCTTTCCAGGAGATCCTTTGATCTCTCCCTGAAAACGGACATAGCATTATTATTTCTATTTTTCAGTACGCGTTGCCATCTATGGGAGATGCAAAAGATGTAGGACATTTGGTTATCATAACACAATGGTTTCAATTAGCTGAATCCCCCTGCCCTCTCTTAAATCAACTGGCCTGCCTATCAAAGATGTCATGATGGCATCTGGGGCACATCTTGTGACTCTGAAGCTGAAGAGGTTCTTGTGAGCCTCATCTTCCCTTTCTGTGCTGAGGTCGTTCATGGAAAACATGCTGGTTTAATATATCTCAAATTAAAATGTCGTTCAATCAAAGACCTGACCGGTACGGATGCCAAGATTTTTTGTAAGCAGAAGCCAGAGAAGGGTCACAGAAAATAGTGTTGTTTTGTTTCACCTTTTTTTTTTTTTTGACCTTTCTCCTTTTTTTTTTTCCCCTTACTAGTGGTTCCACATCACAAAGAAGCTGGAAGATGTTGCAGCATGGCTCCAAAAATGGACAAACCATGCAAGACTATAGCCAGCCATACAAAACACCCATGCCTACATTCCCAAGCACAACACTGAACCATGCATGGGCCCAAGGGCCGCACGGAGATGCCAGGATGCCGGGATGCCAGGATGCCGGGACACCAGGACATGCTCCATGCCAGGACCTCAGATCATCACTCAGAGTGCCCATATCCTGCACCCCGCCAGCGGTTGGCTGCCTCTCTCCAGTGGATAGTTTTTCTTGCAGAATCCACATTTTTTTCCCTGTGTTTGACTTGGCATTCAGGAATTCCTCCTCCCTGTCCAGGCCCACCGCTCCCCCTGAGCAAACACTCCTATCACCTATCCACAAGGCAATTTCCTCTCCGAATGCTGTTTGCTGGAAGTGAAGGCCAAGCTGCCACGCACCAGCCTCCAGATGTTCCTCCTCTCCCTTCCCTTTTCTTTTTTCTCCTCCACTGCAGAAACAGAGCTCGGGAGCTGAAACGATCCTCTTTGATCCCAGCTCCAGCGGTTCTTTTGCTGCTAAGAACAGCGACAGTGGAAGCAGAGATGGAGAGGACCACTGCTTGCTCCTGCAGATGCACTCTCAGTGTCCTGCAACATCTTGGGGAGGAAATGTGTGGCAATGTGCTGCAGGAAGGAGTGTCGATAGGGAGAGGAGGTTCTCTGATTTCTGTTCGCTTTGCAGCACCTACATGATGCAATCACCATTCCAGAAGCACATTTTTAGACTGTGAGTCAAGTTTCATGGAGGTTTTGCAATCATCCCAGAAGCATGCTTGATTTATAGTTACTTTCCACCAGAACACATGGAAGGACACTCCAGCTCTGTTAATAATATCTGGAAACAGAAGCACTATGCAGTGAGGGATTCTCACAACATAAATTAAACTGGGAGTCCGGTTCTCATGCCTAGTGCTTTCTGGAAATTGGATGAAATGGTGCACGCTGTTTTTTCCTTGTTATTTCAATCATCAAACAGCTCTCAAGCTCCAATGAGAATTTGGGATAAAATTGGAAATATCTTGATCCAGCCCCTAGATTTAACTCCAGACTGCTCCGAATGCAAACTGCATTTATTGGTATGTCTCTCTGAATGCAGACACGTGACTTTTGCTCTCATTGCACATGTTCAGTCCATATTTCTGCGGAAAAAGATGAAGACCTATTAAAAGCAATGTTTCATGCTTGCAACAGGAGAGTAAAGCACAGCAGAACCTGCTTGTCTCTGCTTGGATGTGAAGATGTTAACGAAATTTTAGAATAAAGTAGAAACGTGACCATAAGTTATTGTCCATTCCTTCTGACTCAAATTAAACAGATTCTAATGGGCGACGAGCAGGGCTTGTGTAGTTTTCTGCTTGTTGGACTACCTGGAAAATTATTGCACTCCTCTCTGGTGCCTGGCAATGGGTAGTTGTGGGTAGAAATAGCCACCATGCCCTCCTGAGATACCTACGGATGGTGCAGAGCAAGGAAGTATGGGATGTGCCTTCTCCCACATCCTTGCAGCACAGCTGTTGGGGAGCTGATCTGGACACAAGCAAAGGTCCAGGCAGAGTCATGCCATGATCTACACTTTGAGAATTAATTGTCACACGTCCTCTTCCAAGAAGCCAAAATCCCTTCTACTCTTGCCCTCATTTATCCCCTCCTTTAGGAGAGCATCAGTAAATCCTGAGCCTCAGGGATGCTTCATAGGTTACAGGTGCAGCAGACCCAGTGGAACAGTGCAGAAAAACTAATTCTGGAGAATTTGTGTTAATTATTAATTCTTAATTAGGGTCAGCAAAGTCACCCTCTCCCTTTATATTGACTTTGCACTAGCTCATGGGACAATCTCTGTGATCGCTAGTAGATGAAAGTTGTCAGGATTGCAGATGTGATCAAAGCCCATTGCGTGAGCAGGAAGGCAAAGCTGCAGCATCAACACGAGCTGCTCGCTCTGGGTGATTTGACCAAGAGTTTAGAGCAGTGATGGTCATTTACGTGTGCACTGAGGGCACTCTGCATTGTAACTTCCAATTAACTCTTCTATTTTGCTTTGCTTTGAAAGTATTTGTCCTGGAGACTGAGAACATCAACACAAAAAAAAAAAAAAAAAAAAAAAGAAAAAAGTGGAGACTCACTGAGTAAAGGCTCTTTCCAGATATGATGAGCTGGATCAGAGCCAGAAACTGGTAGGAAAATCAAGTCCAAATTATTAAAGAGAAACTCGGAAAACTTGACCAAATAAGTAAGTCAAAGGCTATGAGAAAGATTTCTTTGCCATGAGGCAAAACTGGTGAACTGGGCTGGTGGGAGAGTGAGAAATGCAACAGCAGCAAAGTCACAACCATGACATTTGCTCTCGATCTGCCTCGCAGGGGGAAGGGGACCCGTCGTCGCATCTTTGGGAGATGGCACCAGAGTGAATGGTGACTCAGCTCAGATCGTCCTTAGCTCCAGGGTCTTTACCCAATTTGTCTCTTTTTGGACCAAGCTGGATATGTCCAAGAGGAGAAAATGAGGCAGATGGAACTTGTGAGACCTCTGAGAAGGGAGTTAGACCTGGATCACGCACTTACTGGGGCTCTCACCCATGCTCCCAGTATGTGGTCTAGGAGGGTTCCCATCTCCACTGCATATCCTAGCACCCCAGAACCATCCCCCTGGCAGAATTTCACTCCCCAAAAATACATATCTTCTTGAAAAGATTTGCATTTTACAGGTGCAAACTATTTTGTAAAACCAATAATTTTCTATCAGTTTTACTGCTGAATCCCTAATTTCAGCACAGTCTTCAAGAAGCTCTGGGGATCTCTGGGCTGCTTGGGACAGAGGCTGATTCCTGCCCATCACAGTACAGGAAAGCTTTTTCATACCATCTCCCACTGTAAAATTTAAACTCTGCGTTTTAATTCTATGGGAAAAAAGCAACTGTGGTAGTTTCAGGCTCAATTAGGGGTGGATTTGAATATTAGACTGTTACAAGCAATGCTGATTTGGCTTTTTGGCAATTTAGAAATTGTGGGAAAACACTCAAACTTTGTTTTGAATGCCTCCTCCTCCCCAACTGGAATACACGTGCCTGAGTTTGAGCACAGCACCCAGGTTGGAGTCCAAGCTTTAAAATGTTTGTTCTTTTCAAGTACAAATCCCAGCCTAACGGATTTGATATTTTCAACGTATCATATATACTTGTTTGCTGGTTCTGTAGAAATATAGATCTATGGCCTGTTCCTAACAACTGGTTCTGTAGAAATATAAATCTACAGCCTGTTTCTAACAACTTTCTGTTTCAAAAGAGCTTAGAATGTTTATCTTCTCCTAAATGATGAAACAAGTAGGTTCAATACACATTTTCAAAGCACTCTGGTATCTTTGAACCTGCATTTGCTGGCTGAAAAAGCTTTGTGAGAAAATGTCACCTACCTCTAGTAACAATTCAAACAAATAAAAAGCTAGAAAAAAAACAATGTAATGGGTGTGTGTGTGCTGCATATAATCATCTCCACACACAGGATGTACTGGGAGTGTTTTCATAGCTGGAGAAATAGAAGGCTGCTTCTAGGAAATCATCTCCTCAAGGCACAGACTATATGAAATGCCACAGGCTGTGAGGTTTTCTGACGGGGGCTAGACTGACTTGGAAGTTGAGTAAGAATGAAAGATTGTGCTTTAATGGACCAGCAAGATCTTAAGCAACATCTGAGGTTTCCACAGCGAGAGAGGGAAACACCATATCCTTCAGCTCACAGCAAAAGAGGTGGAAAAGCAGCAAGAGATGATGTGTTTATAGAAACATCCCCAAGCCTGGCTCCTTTCCAACGCATTACTGGGTGCAAAGGAATGTATTAAACAGCTTTTTGAAAATGTATGTTGAAACACACCAAAAGTTCCATATGTCCTGTGTCATCGCTGTTGTGATATACTGCATGGCCGGGATCCCAGGTCCGAACGGCAGAGCTGGACTGGTAAGGCACCCCTGGCTCCATCCTGCTTGGAGCTGAGCACCTTCAGCCTCCTGCCCACCCGCCCTGGCAGGGGGCACGCACGTTTTGTCCCAAAGGATCTGTCTCTAGTGAAGTTTGAATGCAAACCCAACTGTAATTCTTGCTAAGGCTCAGGACTTCAGCCTTGCACGGATGGGAATTGCTTTCTGCCTGAGCTCATACGCAGGAAAACCCGCAGGTAATCAATTTTTCCCCAACCCTGCTGCGATAGGGAATAATTAAGGCTGTTTCTATAAAACAGAAGAAGAAATGTGAGCTCAAAACATGAAGTTAAGGAGCAGCAAACCCTGAAGGCATCTATGCATGCAGCACAGGGACCAGAGGTCCCTGCAGTCACAGCCCTGGGAGCCCCAGGCACCGGCACCCCGGGAGCTGCGAGCGAAGGCACGCAGAGTGATGGTGCAAGCTGCCTTTCCCCCCCGGAATGCACAACACCACTGGCCTGCTGATGGGTCAGTTGCTCAGGGGTTGAAACACGTTAAATAACAAGTCCTTTGCCTTCGTGGCCTCTTTGCTTCATTGGTTCCAGGTACCGGCCGGGTCAGCTCAGGCCAAGCAAGTGGTGCTGGTTAACAACTGGCATCGGCTGAGCAGACAGAGCAACTGAGAGTCCAACCCGAGTCCTGGTGGGGATGTGTCTGTCTGTGTCAGGACAGGACCTGCTCACCCCGCCATGGTCCGGGAAATCACAGCATGGAGTTATTCTGCTTGACACTTTGTCCAAGGTGCCCTGAAGCGGTGGGGATGTCCAGACCCAACAAAACAACAGATCTCGTGAGTCTCTCCCAGATTCATCTGCAGCACAAAAGCCCACGGGATGGATCTCTTCTGGGGAGAGGGGTCCCCCGCCGGCCAGCCAGGCTTTCATCCCAAATCCTGGGCCAAACTTGGACCCGGGATGACTGCTCTGGCTTCCTGTTATTTAAACAACAACCTCATGTTGAGATTCAACCGATAAAGTCAAGGAGATGCTTTTCCAGGCAGCGAGATAAAAATCCTTTCTGAACTTGTAACTTCTTAAGTTATCTGGGGCTGCTGCAGAGCTAGAAACAACTTCAAATCGATGGAATTACAGTGTGCCTTTACAAGTTATTTTGCTGTTTCTTCACTGCAGAAATAAATCCCTTTGTTCTGTCAGATAAAAATGTGCAAGAAAAGCTGGTTCTTAAAACAAACTTTATGACTGATTATTTCGTAACGTAAACCCCAAAAAAAAAAAAAAGATGTTAAGAAAATAATTAATTGAGTTTTCTAAGGATGCATATGAACATCATGCATTTCAGGTTGCAGTTGGGGATCGTGTTCCTTTGGGGTGCCCAAGCCAGTGGGAGTGGGATTGCTGACTCCCCAGAATGGATTTGAGGGCTGATTTCCCAAATTAAGCTTTGCTTCTGCAAGGGTGGATTAATCCAGAGTCAGTGCCCAGACCACGCAGCTGGGAATACGTCAGGGTGTCTGCAGGAGCCTTTTGGCTGGAGTGACCAAAGGTCAGAGGTTGTGACATCAAAGCTGCTAGGAATTTTCCATCAGGAACTTCTTCTAGTGGTTTTTTTTTTATTTCTCATCCCAAACTAAAGTTCCTGGCAGAAAATTTTACTCTGCATCTTTGCTCCCTTTCTCTGCTGTCATACTTGTTTGCCTCATCACTGGAATAGAGAGTTCTTTCCACTAGGAAAGAAATAATGGAAAAATTATGGCAAGAGGATGATGAAGGAAACTGGTTTTCTCCCCGTTAACATGTTAGATCTATAGCAGTGATTAAAGAGAAGTGGCAATTTCCAAGGAAACTATAGCATCACGTGGCTAACTTTCCAAGGAATTTGGGTGTCAAATTCCCTCCAAATTCCTGAGAAAAGCACAGCCCAGGCCCCCCTGTAAGAACTAGTAGCCCTGAGCCTTAACAGCTCTCCTCCCTTTCATGTCAGCACCAGAACTCCTCAAGGGTTAACGGCATCTTTAACGTCTATCAGCCAGATTGTGACTCCATTTTACGTTTCATCTCGATTCACAGAACTCCTCTTGATGTCAATATCCTCTTAGAGGGGTTTTTTTCCCCCTTTTGATGTTTGATTTTCTCCCGCTGGCTGCGTGCATGTACACACAGGCTGATCAGAGTATATGACATTTATTTTAACAAGGGACGAGAGGGAATGGGATGTTTTGTCTCGCTCAACATCCCCTGCTTTGTGAGACGAGGTAGCTGTCACAAGAACTCCTGCATTTCGCACACGGAGTGTACAGTTACTTGGCTGACAACAACGGAGCTGTTAATGGCGGAGAACGAAGGCTGCCGGGGCTGCCGAGGGAGGCGAAGCCCTGAACTCCTCGCACGGGCTGAGGAGGTCTGGAGGGGTCAATGAGCTGGTGTTGGGACACGGGACACGTTCCCATCCAGTGGCAATGACTGGTGACCGAACACACTGCTACCAGCTGTCACCGTGGCAGATCTTCATGACGGGGAGATCACTGCAGACTGCCACGTTTCTTGGCCGTCTCCATTCCACAGGACTTTGGAGGCTGAAATTCTCCTCCCCTAACAGAGGGATGGTCAATCCAGGTTCAGGCTGAGGCTCACAGCTGCTTCCAGTCCAAGCTTTGTTTTGATGGATGCCCCTTGGACGAGGATGAGAAGTTGGATTTGCTACGTGTTTTTTCTACAGACCATACGTAAAGTTCATTCTTAATAAAGTAACGCCTTTTTCTTGTGGCATAGGCACAGAAAAATGCCATAAAAGTCTTTCACAAAATTGGTATTGATGTTGGCGTCACTGAGTGGCATGAGCTGTATCCAGGCAGAAAAAAAACTGACCATGAAAAACTTCCCTAATTTTTTCTTAATACAAATATTGCCAGCTTCAGAGTTTGGAATTCAAAATTTGGGTCCAGATTTCTTTTGGCAGTGACTTCTTCGACTTAGGATGGGCTGACACAAGCGGGGAATGAAGGCGTGCATTGAAGTCTGAGACAATTTGGACTCTGCTCAGAATCCACAAGTTCAACCCATCTCTTTGCAAATAATTTCCTCCGACGAGGCATGCCTGCTCCGACTTCTTCCCTCTGGCTGTGGGGGGAGAAGGGTCAGTGTCTGGGAGGACAGATGTGAGACAGTGCACATGATGGAGTGCCATGCGTTCGTGCTAACACAAGGCTAGTCAAGAGCTTGTGCTACCAAAGGATGTTTGTTTTAGTCGTTGGAGAAGGCTAAGACGACCTTCCCCGCGGTAGCTAAGCTAATAATAATTTAACAATGTGCAACTGCTCTGTTTATGGTAAAAATGCTGACCACATAGTGTACGATGGTTTTCCGTGCACCATACCTCACTAGGAAAAAATGCAAAACCCACGAAGAACAACCGAAGTCTGCAGTTTTCCCAGTCCTCAAATCGTTTTGCCCGGTAGCTGGAATGTTTCTGATGTGGCATTTCCCACCCGCCCGCTCACGGGCCGGGAGCTGCAGGGACACGGCTCAGGAGCAGGAGTGGTGGCCCTGAGTAGACTCCATCTCTGAGGGCTTTCCCATCCAGTGCTTCACAGAGGCAGATGAGCAGTTGTCCTTGAGACAGAAGGTGGGGGGTATAACCACAGCCCTTCCAGGAGCAGACTGGTAGACAGATCTACTGACTTCTTCATTCTGTCATAGCTCATTTTTATGAATTACCAGGGTCATCGTTCAATTTAAAATCTCTTCCTTGCTAAAATCACGTGCTACAAGCAATAAGTCAGCGTGTCTACGAGGCTTTGGGATTCCCCAGTGTGAGACAGGGCGTATAAATAATAGTCAGACCACTATGAGACCATGTGCTTTTCTCTCTTGATCAGCAAACAACAGACTATCTTTCTACACGCAGCTGACATAAAGGAAAATATAATAATAATTATTATTGTTATTATTATTATTAATAATAACAATAATTGCAATGGATGATATGACAAATTGCTATGCAAATTTGCCAGCCATCAGGAAAGCATTTTACCAGCCTTTTTCCATATTATGGGGTTTAATTAATGTGATATATGGACAAACATGTATTTTATTTCCAGAATGGGAGTTGTAATTTCCTGAGGCTTGGAAACCCAGATGTTTTTGAGTTTAGAATATATAAGGATTTGTTTTTAGAGAGTATTTCAGTAAAGGTTGGAGAGGGGGTGTGTGTGTCTTTTTATTTAGTTCAAAGTTTAATTTGTGTGCTTTCAGATGAAGTTCAGAGCTTCTGATCAGATGCTTGCTGGGAGCAGGGCTAGTGAAGGGCTGAAATATGCAGACAGCCACAGGACAATAGCTGTGGGAAGTCTTGTCTGCCTTTGAAATGAGCTCGTATCCAAGGAACCAGGATGGTCCCAGGCTGAAAGAAGCTTAGGATGCTGACAGGCGAAGGGAGCACAGATCATGGCCCTCAAAAGAGAGACTCAGATCCAAAAATAAACCTTGCTTTGTGGCACAGGCTGCCCAGCCACCATCGTGGTGTGGCCCTGGGAGGGTTCCTGTACTGGTTTTGAATGATACCCTTGAGATGACACAGTTAGAGAGTTCCTGGGGTTAGTCATCCACAGGCATAATAAGGACCCATTTCATCTTTTCCCCTGGGTTTCTCTGCCTTGTAAGGGCTGGAATAATGACTCACGTCTCAAGTACATTAAACCTATCTTACTGGACCCATGGATGGAGAAATCATTAAGGAGTTGACAACATCTCTAGCTCAAAAATCAGCGCACACTGAGTCATTAAATGTTCCTGCAATCTGGATGCAAACCACTTTGCTGTATCTCTAACCCTTTTTCCCACCCACTTTTTGCAAGCTTGTGTTTCTCATTAACTTTTTCAAGTCCCACCACCTCCACAGAGCTGTCTTGAAGCATTATTCCAGATGTGCAGTGCCATCCTCGTCTTGAAGCTGGTTACACATTCATAGGATGAAGCATTTCTTGAAAAGAAAAAGCCATTAAGCCAGACAGAGCAGAGGATATTAAAAGGCACAGAAGTTCTCATTTTTCGTATCCTGTCATCTTTTTAATGCTACTGGTCATGGGAGTAATTGCAAATCGGCTCCTCTGCCAGGACCAAAAAAGCTCCTCTGATTTTTCGCCTTCAAGCCCCTTTAGGAATTAATTTAAACTTAATTACATCTCAGTTAGTGTCTCCCTTCTTTTTCCTTCTTTTAGTTCAAAAGATCAGAGAGTGGTCATTCGGAAACCTGCCTTCTGCAGTGCTGAGCAAGCTGTCCTGCCCCCACCAGCTCCGTGCCTCACAGAATCAGGTCCATCTGCAGTTGAAATAGACTGTGGCAGAAGTAATTTTGTGCCCAAACACTCCAGAGCCTGTTTTCTCTAGATCTCTACAAAATACACCTAAATGTCACTTTTCATTCTTAGTGGAGTCCAGAGAGTTTCAGCTCCTCTTTCCCAACAAAATCAGCCCTGGCTATCGACTGCGTCTGCTTTCGAGAGGCCGATAATCGTCGAGTTCTTCAATCAAGTTGTGTCTGAGGGTGAGCTCCTGCTGCCTGGAGCCTTTGTAACCAAACACACTGCTGAGTGGTGCAAATGCTAAAAACACTCGAGCTGATTGTCAGTGGATGGAAACTGCAGACTCAAATTTTGGTCTGCTCAACAAGTTTAAATAATAGGGCTATTAGGTTACTTGATTTCCAAATCAAGCTGAGTGCCAGCGATAATTGCAGTGGAGTGTATGTGGATCCAATGCCCCCACTAATCAGGGTGGGTTTTGTGCTGTCACAGCTACCTGGAGCACGGCTGGTTGGGATCCTGATGCTTCTCTACAGGCAGAGTAAATTGTTCTTCAGTTGAGTCTGTTCACGCCGATAGAAAACGTGTCCTGCCAGCAGCAGCTCCCGACCCGGCAGCAAACTTGCAGTAACCTTAGGATGCTGCCAACACGGCTGGAATTGGAACAAGCTGGTCTTCAAACAGAGAGACTCAGTCGCCACATCAAGTCCCCTGGGGCAGTCGTTCCTGTGTGACAGCATTTCCCTTCAGAGGGTTTGGTGGATGCTGGGTAAAGAAATTCTGTAGGCTGTTGGCAGTCCTGGACTCAGGACTGGGAATTTTAAGCTACACCAGTGGTCTGAAAGCTAGAGGGGGTCTCCTCCATAGGCATAGCAACCCCAAGCCTTCAGAAGTCATGAGATGGCTCGAAATATCCCAGTTAATGACAGTCTTATTTCACTCCTCTCCCCATCCCACACTTCAACCATTACAGGTCTCATTTGCTCTGGGATCATTAAGGATGAGAATTTTCTATTTTTACAGAAAAGGAACCAGCTATTCCTCCATAGTCATTGGGTCCACTGGGAAAACACAACTGCTGATAAGATTGAGGGCTGACCATGAGAAGTGTCCTATCACCATCAGAAACAACAGATCAGATTTTGGAAATGGTGTAAATCCCTCCATACCTAAGTCCTCTAAACTAGGACCTAAAAATACAGAAGGCTGTCTAGACGTATTTTAATCAAGAGCTCATTCTTCTTCCGCCTGCTATTTAGCATGTAAGTACCATGGCTGAAATCATCTTCCAAACACAGAGACTTTACAAAATTGCAGGGAGGAGCCACCACCGTATCATTATCCTCCTCAAAAGAGCTTGGTTAAAAATACTCCGCGTATCCATGCAGGCTCTGGTGCCGAAAGGGGCAGCAGCTTTCAGATGCAGTCACCAGCTCAAAGGGATCATAATTAGGAATAAGCAGTCAGCTGGGATGCTGTGTTTTTCAATCTCTGGTTTGCATCGCCTGAACGAATTGTGCACCAGTAAGAGATTCCTGGTTGAGATTTGGGCTCCAACCTTCTGGTCAGGGAAAGCAATGTAGCCCCTTGGAAATCAGCTACACTGATTTCCATTAACATCTGTTGGACGTGGTGGGACATCCAAACCAAGCAGGTGATGTCCTCACCCGCAGCGTTTCACAGTGGGTACAAGCAGCATCCATAAGACATCTGGCTCATGGGAAACAGTCGTGCTTACAGATGTGCTTTTGGTTGTTGTTGTGCGAGCGCCCAGGCCCTGAAATTGTTTCCTACTCCCTCGAAGTGTCAAAGTGAAACAGGATGGTAAACAGCTCTATTTCTGCTTCTATTTCAAGCCAATGTCAGCTTGCTTCTGCTTATGTTCAGTTCTGGAGCCTCAGACCATGAGCTAATTTGGCTTCTTGGAGCAGAGGCAGAAGCCAAATAGAAAAGGGGAAAAAAAAAAAAAATGGTAAAAAAAAATAGAGAAAACAAGCCCTCCGTTTTCCAAGGCAAAGGGCTGCCATGGCACCGTCCCACTCTTTCCACCCAGTCCCTTAGCAACGTAATCCTGCTGCATTTTTAGTGATGGCTCCCTGCTCTGAATTCTGCATGTGGCTGATGAGGGACTGGAGCGATCGCTTGTGGCTCACCACAGCCAAGGCTGCTTTCGTGTGGTCTCCGTCCCCTCTGAAGGATACAACGCTCAGGAATGAGAATATTACAGACTTCATGAGCCATGGCCTCTTCTTCCTCCAGAGGAACATTGCATTTCGGTGAGGTAGGAGCGCCTGGTGAGATGCTCCCCTGGCACCTCTTCCAGGATGTGTTTAAAGGAGTCGTGAAAGTCCCTCTCAAGCCCTTCTTTCAGCAGCTTTTCTACCAAGCGTCGCCCACCTCATGTCCACAAGCTTCTGCCATGTTCTCGAGGCGCTGGAGAAGGACACAATAAGGGACAAGCACCGGGAAAAATGATTGCTGAAATAGTAGAGGATAGTAAGAAAGGGGTTTGTTTGTGTATGTGTTTTGCATGATTTTTATTTCACAAATGCTGAATGAACCTAAAACATTTCAGTGGACATAGTCAAACATACTTTCACCTTTTAGCATCGTTCCCAGTTCTAGTTTTTCATTCCAAATGGGGACGGGGATGGGTGATTCCCCCACTACAGGAAAACTGTTTCTTTTCCTAAAACCTGCTCAGTGCCTTAACATAAAGCCAATTTTCCAATAGAAGAATAAAAACTGCAAAAGCCATCCTGAAGGATGGCTGAAACATATAAACATATATATATATAGTTTGATGAATTGATACAGGAATGATCTGGCCTCAGTGCAGACCATTGCAACATGATAACTCCCCAAATTTGGAGCACATCTGATGTTTAATTCTCTCCAAGTTGTGCCCTGGAACAACTGTGTTAAAAACCACGGCTGAGAAAAAAAAATCAGTGATGATATTGGTACCAACCATGCCAAGAGAAGCTCCCAGTGAATCCTGGGACCTGCACTGAATCCCACCAGCTTCAGTTCTCTCTCTGCTGGCTCTGGCAGATGGGCAAAATGTAAAATTAATGCAGGATAGGGAGAGAAAAAAAAGGAGACACTCCAAAACACTGGCCTCTCCTGAAAACAAAGGCCGTCAGAGATATTTTTTTGTACATGGTTCACCTGGGCCAGTTTCCCATGGGGAGCACGCAGCAGAAAGGCGACTTATTTCTACCATCAAAGCAGCTGGTTGAGAGCACCTTTTCTCCTGCTTGCAACAAACATCTCAGACCCTCCCATCTCCCCACGTGAATTCAGACACAGCCTCTTGCCCAGAAGGGTTTCATTAACAAAGAGCCAAGATCTTCGCAAATTCTCATTAGTTCTGCAAACTCAAGGACTGTCAGTTCCCAACACTGGGAAAACATCAGGCTCTCGCGGGCTTAGCGTGGCTCTTTGTTGTACGATCATTGGAAAGCTGATGGCCATTCATGAACTCCGAGTGTTGCAACATGATCCTTTTTTTTTTTTTTTCAGGATGATTTAGGAAAAAGAGGAGAAGAAAGAAAGAAAGAAGAAAGTCTTCTAGCGAAGACATTTCAACAATTCCTTTAATGAGTGTATAAACAGGAACAAAAATCAAACAGCAATTAGCTGTAATTATACTTTAGCCTAAAAAATCCCACACGTGAAATGATTAACATAGCAATTACTGAGGACTTCTGCGCACGTTTGGCTGGCATAATTACACCGAGCGTGCCCTTCAGGAGAGAGCAAATTCCTTCCCTTCATGGTTGCTGGGTTTTCCTCCTCCCTGCAGACCTTGCCATCTTCAGCGATGGCTTTTGCAGTGTTTGGAGCCAGGCAACCAGAGCGGGGACAACAAGACTGAAATGCTGATGCTGGAGTGAGAAGACCAGGAAAAGAGAAAATATATTAAAAATGTAATTTGCAGAGTTTGTGTGGGCTTGTGGGAGGGGTGATAACCGAGGGCTTGAGGCGGGTTGGGGCTGTGGGTACCGAGACGAGAGCTGGGAGCCCTGTGCCACCTTCGTGTTCACACTCCAGGCTGTGGTGGCCCAGGGCTGGGGGATCTGAAAGACGTCACGTTTTGCCTGGGAATGCCACACCAGGCTGCAGCACGAGGACAACACGAGGTCTCTACCAGGGATTTTCCACTGGGCAGGTGGGGCCAGGGCAGACTAAGTCCTTCTTGCAAAGGACATAGCACCACCGAGAGCAGCGACAGCGTGAATGATGAGTCCACTTGTCCCCACGGAAATGTATTCTGGAGCCGGGTCAGAGCCTGTGCTGCGGCTCGCTCTCCCTCCGACGGCAGCAGAACAGCCGGCAGGCTGATTGCTATTCCGACCGGCACCGCTGTTTAATCTTGACTTATGGAGGAAACATATGGAATGTATTGAAAAAATATTGCTGCACTCTCCGTAGCTCCTATCTCCCTCTCCTTGGAGCAGGGACTAGATTAAACATCTGCGATTCTTTAGCACAGGCTGACTTACTGGGGCAAGCTCTCACCCCGTGGACCACTGCCTAGTGCACCCTGCGGGTACCACGGAGGGACGTGGCATGCATTTTGCTGAGACCAGCCCACTCCCTAGGAAATGTGATCTACTTTCTCAAGACACAGGCTTTGCAGATGGAGGCAGAACTGTTGTCACCTCCAAATCTTCCCAAGGCATTTGGCTGTCAAGTCTGGCCAAGGAGAGGCCACAGGTCCTACCAGCCCAGATGACCCATCATGGGCAGATTAACATCATGGTCTCCTGCGATATCCAGTTTTTGAAAGCCTGTTTTTAGTAAGTACAGTTTTCTTTAAAAAAAACAACAAAACCAACAGTTCCTTCCCAGCCTACACATGTTTTGTGACCGGCTGCTGCTGTGCAGTGACAATAACCACCTGTGCTCCAGCAGGCTGACCTGGAAAACCTACTGCCTGATGGCACCGGCCCTGTGCTGGGGCGCTCGGCATCACTAAGGCGTTAAATGGGATTTCAGCACTGCGGAAGGTTTTGCTCTACTCAGCACCAGGTTGAATGTGACCTGGGGTTATCGGCATTTTGAGCCTGCTCTCAGAGGTGCCGGGAGTTGGTCAGGTGCCCCGTGCAGAGCACAGCCCGCAGGTAATTCACACTTCCCGCGGCTGCTGGCATCTGCAAACTGGGAGGGAACTTGCTCCGACTTGCCCCTGAGATCAACAGAGGAGATCAGGAGCCAAGACCCAGGGAGCACAGATCCACCCTTTCATCCATCCGTACGTTTCAGAGGAAAAGATGATCAGAGACAGGCGAGAGCGTGTCAGGGTCATATGAGGGCACCGTGGTTTCCAAACACAGCAAGAGCTGTAGCAGCTTCGTTGTCCTGGGACAGCCCCACCAGAAAAGCCACGGGGTTTCATCACTGCCTTGGCCCTCAACAGCATTTGGGGCTGACCCAACTGGAACAAATATTGTTGCCCCAGAGACCCTGAGCTTCACTGTCCTTCAAGACGTTCGTGTATCAGGGCTTAGTAGCAGAGCCTTAGCTCCCTAAGAAACACCCAAGTTCACAGAGCCAGGGGACAGGACTCTCTGCCAGAGGCTTCAGTGAGCTGCAGTGGTTGCAGAAGAGAGCAAGGGGGATGAAGTCCACACTCCTCAGCAGCTGTGATGGGAAAGGAGTCTAACTGCCTGTATCAACAGCTCTGCAGCCTCTGGGACAGCAAACCTCCTGCATGGTCTCTCCCAGCGAGGCACCAAGGTGCAGAGCTCAGCACTATCCCCTTTTTAACCCAGAAGATTTATGACTTCAGCATGAGGTCTCCCATTTCTTGAACTCACCCAAAAGATCTTATGTCAACTTAACATTCTTTCTAAAGTGCCTACAGTGTTTATTCAGTCCAGCCACCGGTTTATTCTAGTTAAATATCTATTTCAATTTGAGGCAAGTTCATTGCAGGTTCCTATTTCCCCACTGTGGAGCTTTAAGGATAAAAAACCCACTTGACAGCTGAGTAAATGACACCGATAAAGAGCTCTAGTTGGCCTGTGAAACAGCTGAGAGATATGGAGCAGAAAACTCTGAGCTAAAGATGTTTGTGTGTTATACATTCCAGTGTGGACTCAATGCCTCTGCTTTCCTATGGCTTGAACCAAGTGCCAGTCTGGGTATGCTGAAAAAAAAATAACATTTCTTAATTGTAGCTGGGATTGCTGCTGGGAAAAGTGGCTCATTTACTTCTGAGGGCTCAGCATGAGCTGCAAGACCCCTGGGATAGTTCAAATGGAAAACATATCTGTGCTGCCTCCCAAAAGGAGGAAGAATAAACTGCCAAGGCTGAAAACATGGGACCCAGAAGGTTCCTTTGTATGTGATTGATTCTCCTGCACAGACATTTCTAGATATTTTTCTGGCTTTTAAGTTAAGGGAGAAAAAAGATTCTCAGTGTTCTGGAAGGATTTTAGATTAGCAGAGCCCTTCGGCTGTTCTTTGTGGTGCTGCCTGGGATTCCTCCTGAGAGGTGAAACCCTGTGGTCCATGTGCAGTAAAAGGATGGTGAAATAACCACAGACTCTCCTAAAGACTTTGGGAAAGGTTTGGTTTCCTTCTCATGAGCTTCTATGAGGCCATTTATAACAGAGCTTTGTGGGTGTGGATGCATGTTCACTCGGGGTCTGAGCCAATTGAACTCAGTGGGAGTCCTTTGAAAGTCCTCTCCTATGCCCTGAACAGGCCCTGGACTCGGCTAGTACTGAGAATATTCATGAGGAAGGATTTACTTGAAGGAATGTTTTGTGGAAGGAGCAGATTTTCAGAGCTTGTTGATAGAAAGTGATTACCGACCTCATAAATAAGAGCATTTGCACTGGCAGGGGTGAATTAAGTGAAGAGTGCATTAGGAGCGCGGGTCAGCCGAAGCCAAAACCCAAGGAAGAGAGCCTTTTAACTCCAAGAAATTGCTCACATGCTATCCATCCTCCCAGATATTTTAGCTTACAGTTGCATCCCCTGGGCGAGCTGCTTGCAACGTGAAGTGATGTGGCCAGAGGGAGCAGAGGCTGTGAAGCGGTGGGATGTCAGGATTTTTTTAAAAGCTTTTTATTAAAGCTCTGCAGGTGCTGGAAGAGTGGGAGCAGTCAGGGAAGTCCCCACTTCATCGAGCTGCTACCTAGGAGGTGGGGAAGGACTGTGACAGCCAGAGCACCCCAGGGAGGGGGCCCTTCTCCTGCGCTAGGCTGCTCCAGCTGCTCATGCTGTTTGATTGCTCTTCTGGCCTTCCCTTCGCATCAGCTGTGCCAAACATTGAGTGGAACCATCTGATAAAAGCTGGAAGTGTATCAAAGATGTGATTTGAACACAGTGATTTAGTCCTCATCTGCAGTCCAGAATCACCATCTGCTCAACGTGTCCTGCCCTGGTTCTTCTTCGCTCGGTGAGGACCGCGTACAGCATTCCCCAGCTTCGTCTTTCACTCTGGTTATAAAACAAACCCAGAAACCTGATTCTCCTCTCACTTTGGTACAAGTCTCTGGCCTTTTATTGACATTAGGAGAGGAGAGGTGAACCTGCAAGTTGTTGCACAGCTCATGGAAATACCAGAAAATAGTCAGGGTCCCAGAGGGATTGGTTTGTGGGGAAGAATTAGAGCCTGGATATATAGCTTGGCTGGGAGAGGTGAGTTGGAGAAGTGGACATGATAGCAGCCTGGAAGGATTTCAAGGGTGTGAGCATGGAGGACTGAGATGAAATACGTAGGATGGTACAAGGAGGTTTGACTAGAGGCAAAGGAATGATACGGAAGAGGAAAGGATTGTGCGTTACGAGGTGAGCGGGTTCATCCCACGGCCCAGCTTCGTATTGTTGCCATGAAAAACTGGACAATATGGACTTTCAATTTAACTAGTTGCTTCATTTATTTTGTTGAAGTGTCACTCAATGTGACTGGTTTTTGCCATCTGGATTTGGGACTTTGAGAACAATCATAGACAGCACTGTGATGTCAGGGCAAGTTATCCTTCCGTACAGCATCATGCATTGCACAGTTTTGGCCGCTTAAGGGTAAAAGTAAATACAGCTATTAAATCAGGGGATATGCAAAAGTTACTGGGTTTTTCCACAACAAATTGGTAAGAAGACAGGACCTATACTCTAAAAGATTTGAGTCTTCAACATGTGTGACTGTGGGATCTCATCTATTTTTCATCTTCGACTGCACAAATCTCTACTGACGTATCAAAAGAACTATCCGAGAATGGCTATATTTTATCTTAGTCGAGAGTTATTCATTTAAAAAAAAAAAACCTCTGCATATTCTTATGTCATGCACTGGGAAGCTATTACTAATTAAGGACAGATGAATCAATTGAGATAAAATTAAATCCTGTTTCAACTTTTGCCCCAGTTTCCAAGTGGCTCCTTTCCTGCCCGGAGTGTTTGCCTCGTTCTTCTCACGGCTTAGGTTGTGTTTCGGTGGCCCTGGTTTGCAGGCTCCGGCCTCAGCTTCTTCAGAAATACAGGCACTGGGATGCTTTTTGTCCTGCTTAAATGAAAGCAAAAAAGAAGAGCCGTGCATACTTCTTAGCAAGGAAACCTCAGACTGAATAAGCCTCAAGGGGGCATGAATATAAACCAAAGCTTTACTTTGCTGCAAAAAATGGCATTTACGTTAATCAGAAACCTCTTAAGAGATTTCCAACCCAGTTTTAGAGACTTGAGGAGCTTTGCAGCCAGAGGATTCCCACCGGCTGGGTCTCTGCTGGGTCGCAGTCTCTGCTGGCATCTCCTGCTTCGGCACAGCAGTCGGAGCGTCCGCGGGCGAAAGGCAGCGCTGCGCTGATCGAACGGGATCTCCCACTGATACCTGCCAAAGCACCACACTCAGGGGTTTCTCCATCAAATCTAATCACCTGTGGTCGAAGGAGCACGTGCCTATAGAACGACATCCAAGGGAAAGCTTGGCGTGTCAACATAAGTACATTTACTGCTGATTTATAATCAGGCACGTAAGAGGAAAATTAGGTTTGCAGTGTTCGGATAGACACCAGCATTTTTCCCTTCAGCCAAGCTGAACCCCCAGGCTTTCTGAAATCCATTTATCACTGTGCTCCCGATCTCCTTGGGAACAGCTCTGCTGCAAGCAGAGGATAATTCTGTACTCCACAAACTTTCCTCACCCGCTGCTGAATCCAAGGAAATCTTCTCCAGTCACTTCCTTGTCCAGGATCTGTTCTTCCACAAATCCATCGATATATAAAATATCCACAGCAATCTTTCCTTTTGGACAGAGGGTTGAGGGGTCCTCATGAACAACAAGCACAGGCAACAGTCCCATGGCAAATCAGTGCTTGAGTCAGGCTTCGAGTTTTACAAGCCCATTTCCAACACATTCGTTTTCTAACAGGGAACACTTGATATTTTTCCCAGAAAAACATATGCAAATCTCATTTCTCTGTTTCTTGCTAAAACATTTATTTTCACCGTGTCATCCTCCTCAGAGTGTTAGCAGCTTGGATGTTTTCTGGGACAGAAAGGTAAAGAGAAAGATGAAGAAGAAGAGGAACATATATACATATACGTCCTGATGTACATGTTAGCCAACTCTTGACTAGTGTGTTGTTCACAACCAGGATGACTCACAAGCCCATATGGTTGACACATTTCCTGCCCAGGCATCATCTCTGCCTCTGGTTAGGGGGACAGCCCCTCGGGATGGGACTCTCATGTTTTTGGGGGGCTTTCCATTGGTTTTTCCATCAGATGAAATTTCCCACTGAGGAAGACATTAAATCCTCAATTTCCACCACTTTTACTTGTGGACTGAGCAGAAAGGCCCTTCCCATCTTCAGAATGTGACTCCCCTCGCTCTGCACCATGGAATCTCTCCTCTTGGCAAGGTTTTGCTCCCCGGGGCACAGCCATGAGTGCAACCCCCATCCTAAAGTATAACCCCAGCCATGTTTCATCTCCGGGCAGCAGAGCGCATTTCCCCAGGGCTGGGAGGTTGCCTGGCTGCTCCAAACCACAGCAACCCTTGGATCCATCTCTTTCACCAGCTTTCATGAGTCCCTGGACCTATTTCTGCCATGGACCCCAAAGAGTCCCCCCCCCAACACCCCGTTTTCCATCACGGGTGCATCACTGCGGGCAAGAAGCCAGGCAGGGTGGCGGGGGAGCGCTGCTGAAGAAGTCATTCTGAGCAGAAGAACTCCCAGGCTTTCCCACAGACTGACACATCATCGCCCCCGGCTCTTTGAGACAAGATTGACAGCCTTCAAACTCATTTTGGAAGCCGCCTCGCAGACACGTAAAGAACAAACCGCAGGAGGCTGCTGGGCTCATCCTCGCAGCGTCCGCGACTCAGCTGCCACGAGCTGAAGGGAAAGCGGTTCTGCTGTCGGTGTGCAGGGAAGGGGCCAGAGATGTTTATGTTTCAGGCAGCTTTTCTACTTCCCATCTTGTTTGCAATGTACGCTGTTTAGGTCTGACTTTAGCTCTGGAGCTTTCCTTCCCCTCCAAATGGGCTCTGTTTTTTCGTAGGGAAAGCAAGACGGCTTCCAGCGACCGTGAGCTCACGCCAAGTCTCCAGACAAATCTGTTTGAAGGTTCCTGGTCTGGTAGTGATTAGTCCAGGGTGGGGGGTGGGTAAGAGAGAGAGAGAAAGGGGAAAAAAATCAAGATAAGAAAGCTTTTCTTGCAGGAATATTGCACTGCGATTATTTAGGGAGTTATTTTATGAACTCACTGGGCTCTCACGGCATGTTCATCTCTGATTTGTCTGCAGTAAACAACATGTCTTTCACCAAGGCAGGAAGAAATTGAAGCTTGTTTCAGGCTATCACCAACATTTCTATTCTTGTGCATGGCCTCGAAGACCAGCAGCGAACACCCATTCCCCAGGCATGGTACTGCAGTCGAGAGGAAAGGGGCTGGAGGACACCGTCTCCATCAACCAGGGCAACCAGGGATTAGACATGTCCAGCAAGTGAGCTGGAAAGGCTCTGGCTATTAATTAAATTTTCAAACAGCCTCTACAAATTATCTTGGCTTCCTTGTTGGTGAGTCAAGTGGAAGAGCACAAGGAGCACGCAGGAATGTGGCCACTACAACGGCATTTAATTCATTCTGCTGATGCTTTTTTGCATGAAGGGCCTCCCGTAAGAAGGAGTGCAGCAAGCTGGGATTCACTGGATCGATTCCTGCCATGGCAATTCACAGCTTTTTGCAACTCTAGGGAAGAAATCCAACCTCTGGGTTTCTAGTTTGGTTGTCTCCAGGAAAGACACTGCTTACAGCAGTGGGGAGCCCGTGGGGTGATACAGAGAGATGGGGAATATATAGGGTTAAAAGCAGCCCTCCAGTGAAAGGGATTGCAAAATCTCCTTTGGCTCTGGTGAAGCAATTTTCCCACCACCATCACCAGTTCTTTCTTCCCAGAAAGGTGCAGGACATGATGAGAAGTTACAGTTAGAGCCGGGCAAATAGTGCAGATGTTTTGTTATGAATACGTGCTGGTACTTCTGTAGCAAATTCCATCCTCCTGTGGCCATGCCTTGCAGCTTTGTTTCTGTGAATACTCCAGGGAGCTCATTTAAAAAGCAGGTGTGCTCTCCAAAATATAACGTTCTAGTTCCATTGCTGGTCCTGTTAGCTGGGAAGTGGAACATAGAAGCAGGAAACCTTCGAGAAAGGCAAAGACCCATCAAGTCAGGACAAAGCTAACGTTCATTGCCACAGAGCCAGAATTTTACCTCTGAACTTGCTTCTAACTCTTCCCCAACATACTCCAGAGAAGTCAGTTGTCTTATTTTTGGTTAAGGCTGCAGGCTCTCTTGCAAATACGGGCTCGATAATTTATGCAGAACACACTGGAAGTTGATCTGCAGGTGCAAGGAAAAATGTTAATAAACCTATTGTGTCGCTCCGGCGGAGAAACAGAAACAAAACCTAAACCAGCCACGATTTGGGAAGCTGCTTGCGAAAAATTTTGCAGACCGGCAGTGTCTGCAGAAGCATTCCCAGTAATGTGAATGATTAAGAAATTATGGTTGTCTTTCCTGAAACAACTCAGAAACTAATGCATAAGCTAACAGGATTTCGAGGAGAACTTTTTAATCACTTTTTCAATTGCCTATGGACTGACAACAGCTTCTGCCGTGCGGTGTCTTTGCTGTTCTTCATACCAGAGTCACTGGGAAAAAAACTGTGTTAGTGCTGATGTTAATATGCCAGTGAAGGGGAATGAGGGTGTAAGAGGAAGGCTCTGGGCAGCTAACACATTTATTCGGGATGAATAAGCCCCTTGTAGTAAACAGAGCTCCCTAATCTCCCTCTCTCATGGTATAACTACTCCGATGGTATCAGATCTTTGCTGTACCTGGCAATTTTTCCTACCAATTACCCACCGGTTACAGTCCATCTCCCTCTGAAATAACAGGCAGGTCATTAATGTCAAATTCCAATAGGATGATAAGGGAATTTATTGCTGAGATGATCACTGAAGCCGGAGTGATGAATGGGCTCAGAAGGATTTTAGGGTATTATTTCCCAGCGTTCACCAGCCAGTTATCTCCCTCGCTCGGCACGTTGTGTCTGTAGCTTGCAGGCTGGCTCCTCTACGGCTTTTCAGTTTGCTTTTAGGGGGTTATTTCTGTACGAGGATGTGCATGTTTCTCCAGGCTCTATTTTTGTTACAGCTCTTCTTGTTCAGGAAACAAGACAATGACAATTAGGTCCATGATAGGGATGATGCTTTTGAAGGGGTTTGTTGTACTTGGCACCCTGTCAGCAGACAGGTCTATGATGAAGAAGGTGCACGTTTAAGGTACTTTAATCATCACTGAAGTGTCGTGTAGTGTGTTAAAATGAGCTGCTTTGCTTTTGAAGCTGGTGAGGAGATGCAATTTGAAGATCATTTCCCCACTGCTGTTCAGCTCCAAGATTGAGGTTGTTTGGCTTCCTTTCCTAGAAATGAGCTTTGTGGCTTTATCTGAAGCTATTTAATAGCAGAGATGGATCAAAGAGAAAGATTTCCAGCTGTAGCCCAATAAATTTGGGTCACAGGCTGGTGGTAAAGCAGGTTATCATCTGAAAGGCTGGTCCAGCCCATGGTACAGGTCAGGCTTTTTAGCAATCCCAGCCATCAGGAGCAGAAAAATGTACAGCCCCTCTCCTTCACTCAGCCCAATTTAGACCAGTAGCCAGTAGCAAGAAGCAAAACAGGACCTGGGAAATCCTTAAATTGCTATATCTGGTGAAGAGGAGGAAGAATCTGATCTCTTTTAGCAGCCCTAGTAAGCCAGAAAACCTACCAGAAAGCCTCAGCAGATTTTCATACACAGTTTTTCTCTCCAAGCCAAATTCTTCAGTGTCCTTTACTCGTCAGGTATCTTCTGCTGGATCACTCTGCAGGAGCACTGTGATGTAGAAAGCAGTCACTTCTGTCCCTAGCACAGACAGCTGCCAACAGTGGTGTGTGCATGCCATGGAGTAATGGAAGAAAAATACAGCCAAGGACACAGGTTTACAGTTTGTTTTTGAAAAAAACATGATCTTTTTAAAATTTGGAAGTGTACCCTGACAGTGTCCTAACAAGGAAGGGCAGGGGGCACTTCCCAGGGATTATAACCAGCTGGAACATCTAACCCTGGCTGTTTCTCTCATTCCCAGAGATATAATCAGGGCTAACATGCCTTTTTGTTATTATAAGCTGTGCAGATTTTTCTTTTTGGGCAGACAAAGACAATCTCCCAATGGAAAGTGCTGCCCCTTTCCCTAGCTCTGACTTTGGTCAAGCGTGGTGCAGTTCTTGACTGATGCTCTGCACAGCCTGGCCTTGCAGCTGGACCAAAGAATGAGCTGGGGTTATAGAACTGCTCAAAAGTTATCCGATCTTCCGGTGGGAAGAAACAGGAATTAGATGTGGCTTTTATTTTTAGCTATATTTTTGATGCTTTTTGCTTTTGTGTCTGCAAGTAGGTAGGGAAGAGACAAGGCATTCAGTGAAAAACCCCCCAAATCTGTCTGAAGTCAAAACAATTCAGAAAGAGAAGTCACTCTGGAAAATCTTCATTCGTAAAAGAGTAAAAACCCTCCTGTAGCAAAGAGTAAAGCAAATGCAAGTCTTTACGACTGAAGAAGCAATTGGTCCTCTGGAAATCTCCCTGTGAGTGACAAGGAGCAAATGTAAAGCAATGAAATGGTATCTCAGCATCATTCCCATCAGAAACCCACTCCAGGTCCTGGGATTGCCAGAGAGAGAGACCACGGTCCAGCTCCAGTGGTTTCTACCTCCCACCTGGCCACTGGGTGATTTTGGATGAGTCAGTTCATCTCTTTGTGCTTATGATTTCTCCCTATAAAGTAAAGAGATCTCGATCTCCTGCAGCTCTGCTCTACACAAAAGGCGGTGGGAGGAGTACTGCTCCGCCGGGTTCAGTTGGCCTTTGCTGAAACGCAGGAGACTGATGTTTGGAGATCATTAGTCTGATCCAGGCAGGCTTCATCTCTGATATCTCACAGAGAGAAAAGTTCAAGGTGTTTAGAAGCAAGAGCCCTTGCTAAATTTACATGGAGGAGCAGTTTTTACTATATTTAAAATTGACCAGAGGGCAAACGTTTGATCTGTGTTCAGCTTTTCCCCTCTTTATTCTGAAGATAGTCACATTTGGGGATCCGAAGTCTGGATCTAATATATAGCACAGCATTCATAGATGTTGGAAAGGTTTGATACAAGCTATTAGTGAAGCAAGTAAAAGAAATCAGATGTTTATACACAATTATGCTATTGTGCAGATCAGTGGCCGGGAGAGAGCAGAGACAGTAAAAAGGAAAAGTGCCTTTTTGCGTTTGGGGATGGTGTCGAGATGGATGGATAAGGAGAGGAAGGCCTGAGGGGCTCAGGTTTCCCTGACATCCCTCTTGCAGAGCAGCACAGAGAAACAAATCCCAGATCTTCCAAGTCCTTCTCGGTGAAGGTGAGGGGGGTTTCCCTGCATGCGGTTCCTCCGCCCAGCACCGAGCCATGGGTCGACGTGCAACATCGGAGCGTGAAGCCAAGTCCTTACCCTGCCCGTGCTGACAGCAGTGGCCTGGAACAGGTTGCCCAGAGAAGTTGGGGCTGCCCCATGTCTGGAAGTGTTCAAGGCCAGGTTGGATGAGGCCTTGAGCAACCTGGTGTAGCGGAAGGTGTCCCTGCCCATGGCAGGGGGGTTGGAACTAGATGGTCTTGAAGGTCCCTTCCAACCCAAACCATTTTATGATTCTATGATCAGCATTGTGGTTTTGTTTGCTCCATGCAAACCCTCTAGCAGAGGGTTCCCCAGGCATCTGCGGTGCTGAGCCAGCCTGCATCAGTGGTGCTGGCCCCTGTCCTGTGCTGGGGCAGAGCCCCATGGTGCCCGAGCCCGGTGAGAGAGCTGCCTGTGTCCCTGGGGATGGCAGGACCGGCACATCACCCGCCAGACGAGGGAACACCAGGACCCACAGCCGCCCTGAGGTGCTGTCCCAGCTGGAGCTTGCTCCTCGCTGCAGGCACGGGCTGCAAAAAACCTCCGCCAGCATCCCCAGGAAAGTTCCCATCCCGGCCATCCACACGGCCCGTGGGAGGATAAAGGGAGAAAGAGGGAAAAGGGGGGAGAGAGATAAACAATTTCCTACACAGTTGTGGCTCGAGCCCATCTTACAAGAAACACATGGTCCCTGACACAATATTTAGCTCTTCTGTAACATGGTCCATTTGGAGGCTGGTGGCTGTGTGGAGAGCTGTAGTAAAACATTCTTTGCTGGTAAGACACACATAGACAGAAAAAGCCACCCTTAGTAATAATAATTGTGGTTAACTCCATAAAGGCTGGGGAACAGGATGGCAGGGAGCTGCTTTGGCATCTCGGCAGGCTGAGCAAACCCCCAGCTCCCTGGTTTGAAACGCTTGTTCCCACCAGTGTTGACCCCTTGGCTTTGCCCCATTAGACCCAGAGGAGAGGAGCCAGGGTCTTTGGGGCTGGACTTTTTCCTTCAATGTGCTGTTTCTCTGCTCAGAAAACAGTCCCGGGGAGGTTCACTATGTTAAGCCAAAGAAAAAGTCTTTTTTAAAATTTTTTTTAGTTCAATTTTTCTGCTCATTAGCTCAGGAACTTACAGTTGGAGTTGTCACTAGGCTCCTCCTGCCAACATATTGCAGGACTTTGCGGGAGTTACATCATTTGGCCTCGGAGGACCAGCTAAGTGGAAACACATTTGCTCTCGCTCGTGTTGCTCCGACTCCTTTTCTCTCACTCCCCGGTTTCACCGGAGCAGAGCACAAGGTCAGGCGGTTCTCGGTGCCCGCGCAGCACTGAGCCCTGCTCCAGGGCATGCACTCCCCCAAACCATCCAAAATCCTCCTGCAACGCGTTCAGATCACCTCTGCCCCAATGTTGGGCAAAAGCATGAAAACCAGGGTATTTAGCTCATCCTGGCTAACCCCGGTGTGTCATCCCTTCTGCCTCCTTACATTTTCCCTCAAATTTTTCCTTCCCCTCCCAGCTCGCGCCGAGCCAGCATGACCCCATGGCCATCTCTCTCTGGAGTGCAGGGTCTGCTTTGCCCAGGCAAAATTTCTCTTTTTTCTGCCATTTCTCCAGGAATCAGCCGGCCTTGTTCCTCCCCCGTTAGCATCAGTGAGGAAATGGCTGTATCTAGCGTGGTCCATCACTCTGGTCCTCGTTATAAGAGTGAGAGGAGAAAAAAAAGGGACTAGATGGTCATAAAGAGCTGTTCGCTTCTTTAAATATGCAACATTAACGTGTTATATAAAATAACTGAAGGAGAGGGAAGTTCTGAAAGATTTTTTGCATCTTCCCCTCCCCTTTCTCAGCTGGAAAGTTCAAACAGAGGAGTTTCATTTACAATTAGCACCGGCTAATTGTGCTTTCATCTTTCATCTCAGGGCCTGGGGGCAGGAAGCGATGTGCTTCTCAGCGCTCAGGGTACCTGCTGTTGGGACCAGGTGAGTTAACACCATGTATTCACTGGGAAGTGTCTTTGCTAGAATAGGTGGATAAAATTAGCGATGGCCTGGTTCCATATGGTAGGAAACACGTGTCCCTTGACTGTGCTAATGGTGCCTGGAATCTGGGGAGAGAAGCTTGTGGTGGTGAAAACCTGCCTGCTGAAGTCAAAGAAAACCATGAGATGTTACAGCAGAGAGCATCGCGTTTCTGAGCTTGGAAGTTTGGTTCAGGTCCTGGAATAGACCCACTACCTGCACACTCGGCCACTCTTGGTCATCTAAAATGGGTGTGTTAACACCTTCACCTTGAGTGTCATAACTTGGACACCTGAGACAAATCCCCACCCAGACTATAGGCTTGAACCTTTACATTATATCAGGTCATTAACAACTGAAATTAAACAGTCCATTAATGCCTGGTCATTTAAAAGAAAAATCAAACTTTACTAAAGAATCAAAACCACTGCCAACACCAGCCCGATCCTGATATAACCAAGGGCAAATAAGATCCTGCAGAAGAAAATCTGTTAATGATGTAGCCTGAAACATTTCTGACCATGATGGGACTGTGCAGCGTTAATATTACCTACAATGACTTCATTTGCTCCTCTATTAGTCTATTAACAAAATTACAAGAGCAGCTGGCATCCAGCCATGCCTACAATAACTCTCTATCTTGCATGTTCCTGGCACTTTTCTAACCACCCTCAAATCCAAGGAGAACGGGGATGATAAAGCAAAAACCAAGGGTCCCCATTGACAGGCTGGAGTGGATTTTTAATAAATCACAGAAAAGTGCTGGTGACCTCATCGCAGGGTGCCCGGCTGGCAGCGACTCCTGGTCTGCCCATGTCCCAGCCTGCCCAGGGAAGGGGATCTGAAGAAAGCGAGAGCTGATTTGAAGCTTCCCCACCGCTTTGCATGTCAGTACAACCCCAGCTGCTCCTCTCCTGGGCACCACAAGGAGCTGCTAATAAATAAATCATTATTTATAGTAATGAAGCCAAGAAGCTGTCCTTTCGGAGGCCACCCAGCAGAGCTCCCTGCCACCCAGGTCATTAGTCTGCCAGGGGAAGCTCTTCGAAAGGAGAAGCGGTTGAGCAGCCTTCACCAACACAAGCAACCACTCTCCTTGCATCTGCTTTACGCCATGACATCGACACCAGACTTTCCCCTGGGCTGGAGAGTTCCTGGTGGTTTTTAAGTAAATTTGTGGTCGTGGTTCATTTTTTCTATACATTGGTGTTTAGTCATGAGAGAGCAATTTCTGCAGAGGATGCCCTGAGCTTCTTTTGCTCCTGTGTGGGTTTGTCTTGGAGGATGTGGTGCAGAGATGTCTGCAATGACTCACGGCTACGTGAGCCCCACGGGATGAGGAGGATCCCAGGGAGAGGAGCCCAGTGCAGTGGGGCTGGCCCATGGTGGCAGGTCTGACAGTGTGCATAGTCCTCGTCACGGAGAAAGCAGTCACTCAGCCCTCCTCCTCCTTCTCTTCCCTGTGTCCTCTCTGCCTCTGAACACAGTGTGAGGAGAAGAGCTTTTGATTAAAATTGTCAGGGGATTATTTGCTCAGCCTGATATGATCAGACCTAAAATCAGGATGTTAATTACTCCCACGCATCTGATCAAACAGCCAAAGCTCCTCACCTAGCCGGAGGTAACCTTCTGCAGCAACGCGATGTCAGCTGCTGAAGGTAGGTGATGTCCCTCTTTCCCTGTGCAGTAAAAGCTGTTGAAGTGTTTCTGCATCCTGAACGAGACCTGTTGGTGTCACCCCGAGGTGGATGAGGTTGGTGTGGCAGTTGCTATTTGAGCCAGGGTTTGCCTTGGTCTCTCTATGTGGTTTCCTTCACGTTTCTGTGTTTTTGACTCCAGTTATCTTCAAAGAGCAAGAACACCTGGGGTGGTGGCACTGGCATTTGCACTGCAAGCGGTGCGAGGATCAGTCAAAGCCATGGCCTGGAAAGCTGGGGTTTCTCACAAATGGAGCAAAGCTCTGGGTTCTCTTTTGACCTATGTGTTGGTCTCCAATAGGTCACTTCCATGGCTGCATTGACAATTCTCTGGAGGGTTTGCTCACAGAGCAGGGTGGGAGCAAGTAAGAGGAAAAAGCTGAGAATTCAGTGAACTGAAGCCTTGCTTTAGTTCTGCTGCAGGTGGTCTGCCATCACTGCTCTTCCCAACAGAGCTCCCTGGAGATTTGAAATACCCATATCTTGTCCAATTCCATTTTTTAGAGAAAACCTACAATTAGATACTTTTTCCTTCAACGATATCCCCATCTCTGCAGAAGCTGGAACCCCTTTGGACAATAGGCAGGGTATAGAGTGTGCCTGTGCTCTCTCCTCATGGAAAATTTCCTGCTCTTGACTGAACATCTCTGCTGCTTTCTGCATCCAGGACCACATCCCATCCCTGGGGCTGACCACCCCGTCTCAGAGTGACCACAGCCTCAGCTGATGCTGCTGACCATGTCCTCCTCACTTGGTGGGAACTCATCCCCTTATGACACACCACTTGGCACCCTCTGAATGAGTCAGCCCCATTTTCCAAGCACCGATGTCCTCCAAGGGACGAGGGGCAGCTCTGTCACCTGAGCTCAGCCCTTTGAGAGGCAAGGAGTGCCTGGTGGGCAGAAACATCACATTCTCAGACACATTTGTTTAGTGTCTGGCTGTGGTGGCTTATCAGCACTGAGTCAGCTGCGTGGGTGAGCCCTGCTCCCTCCTCCTTGTGCCCCAGCACCTCCCCAGGGCCGTTCGCCCCGCGAGGAGGGGTAAGATCAGTTGGCTGTAGCTGGGGCTGTGCCTTACCAGCCAGGCATTCGGAGACGACCTCCCAAAAGCCAGTGAGCTTTCCATAAGAGAGAAGTCCCCATCCTACCAGCTCCCATTTGGATGCCTGACTCCACCAGTGATGGGAGGAGAGGACCTGCCAAAGACTGTGCTGCAGGGGCTCTGGGGAGGCACATCCATCTGTGTTCCCAGCTCATCACCAGCACAGGGAGCACCTACAGGGAACTGAAGCTGGGTGCCCCTACCCACGCTGCAGCTTTGCTCCCTTGGCCTTGACGAACCCGTGCGTGGTTAGGGTTTGAGCCGGCGCAAGCTGATGCAGAAGAGGGAACAGGGACCCCGCACCCCGTTGCAGGCTCAGCGCCCGCAGCCTCAAAGGGAGCCATGGTGGGATGGGCAGGTTCCCCTTAACACCCCAGGGACGCATCCTGCACCATGCTGAGCCCGGGCCTTTTCCCTCCAGAGACAAGTGGAGAGAAAGGCAGCATCATCCTCAGCGCTGCTGGTACTAATGGCAAGCCCACTCTCGCCCCGAGGCCCCCAAAGAGCGGTGCTTGGGGACCACCGGGACCCTCCGAGCATCCCCGCTGCGCCGGGCTCGTCGGGTGCGGCTGCCCGGGCGCTGCTCCGGGAGCTCGGCAAAACGCAAGCGGTAGCACCATCTAGTGATGCCGGCTGCGGTGCGCCCGGCCGAGGGCTGCCCGGGCAGGCCCGGAGCCAACCGGCCTCCCAAAGCCCGCGGTAGCCGGGCTGGGTTTGGTGCCATGCGTGGCAGTTCTGCCCCAGGGAGGGGGTAAGGGGAGGGTCAGAGACCGGGAAATTGGGTAACCCCATCCCAGGGATGGTCCAAACCCTCCAGACCCTGCTCATCTGCCTCTGGAGGCCGATGCCCACCCTTCCACATCAGCCTCCAGCACAGCCCAGTCCGGGGGCACATTGCAACCATTCCACCATCCGTTACGTGATGCAGGAGCAGTTCACTCTGTGGGAAACTGCTTGGGTTCAGCGTGTGAGTCCCTTCCCTGATAGCACAGAGGATGTGGGTGGCAGCAGGATCCCACCTGGGCTCCCGTGACATGATGGCACTTGCTAGCAATGGGCTCGGGGTAGCAGGTACTTTTCTGAAAGACCCGATACCCAGAATTATGTGAATTTTTAAGAGCCTCAGCTTTCATTTGATAGCATTTATTTGAAACGCAAGGGAAATACAAGCTAAGACAGTGGCAGGGCTTTAGAAACATGAAAAGCCAAGTGAAAGAAGTATCGCAGATACTAAATTTTCAAGATGGGTGGTAAAAGGGCAATTCCACTTGAAAATTTTCAAGGTATCAAAGGAAAACATGGCCTGTTCCATACTGAAAGGAAAATGTTTAAAAGTTGGGGGGGTTTCCAAGAAAATCAACCCTGCCCAGGACAGGCACCTCTGAGCATGGGGCATCTCCAGGCCAGTTTTGTAAAACTGCATTTTGAGTGATGAAGTGCCACTGAAAGCCTGCTCTGCTCCCTCACACAGAGGGGGTCATTGGTTTGTGGTACCAGTTTGGAACCAGAAATGATGAATTTTGCTAGCAAACCTTAGCCTGACAGCCTCTGAACTCCTAACAGGAAATAGTCAGCATATTCTAGCTCTTTACCCAGTTCCAGCTGAAAACATCCCAAGCACCTTGTCCCAGAACCGCTGATACCTAAAGCACGACAGGTGACAGGCAGGCAATGTGCAGAGCACAGCAATAGCACAGATCTGCACGTTATAACTGCAGTTATAACAACAGCAAGCACTTGGGAAGGGCTTTTCAACCTCACTCTTCAGGGTTTAGGTCAGTCTGTTGTTATTAAAGATGGGAATGAGACTTAATAGGGGCAGGCACACCCGCTGCTGTGGCAGTCCTTCACCTCCCTCCAGAGCTGCTGCTCTAAGAGAGGCAGATGGGCTTCAGGTCCCATTTAATCTGGGGTTCCCTATGTCCTCCCTAAGCAAGGTTTGACCGTGTCACTCCGACCTGCCTGCTGAGCATCAGTCTGCTTTTAGGTCACATCCGATGCTCTCTGCATCTCACCTTTGCAGGATTTCATCTCTGTGAACAAGAGGGCAGCTGCCAAGCCCCAGCGATTTCCACTCCCTGGGGTGGTTTGGGGTCCGTGGCTCGGTGGGAATAGCTCTGTTTGCAGCCAAGCCCATGATGGCAACAGGCAACGCGGTGAGAAGCCTGAACCGTGCTTCCTGCCAGCTCCACTCCATCTCTCCCTTTTTCTAAGGAATATACAGCATGTTCCCAGACTGGGCTGACAACCAGTTTCCCCTGTGTCCAGGGGCCCGCTGGCCCTTTCCTAGGTGAGCTAAGCAAGCACAAATGTCCTCCCTAAACAACAGCAGAGAGGAGACAGCTGGATGCGAACGCGCGGTTCTTGTGCAGGCTCCCTTTCAAATGAGTCATAAAAGTTCCTTGGCAGCTGCCTCTGTATATCTAATTGGGATCAGGTTAGGGGCAATATGGATAGCTGAGGATGGAAAATATGTGTCGAATTTACTCCTCTGTCCCACTGTTGATCCAAAGCCTTGGGAACGCTCCTGCCGGAACCCTCTGCTACACGCTGGCTCCTTTCGCTCTAGTCTGAGCCGTCCGAGGGCTCGTTCTCCCTCCCATTCCCTGTCGGAGTCTGTCCTTCTATCCTCTCCCATATGTCCCTCTGTTTTCCCCTCTTGAACGCAAGGCAGAAGCTTTGCCTTGCCACGTTGGCGGGGCAAAGAGGCAGCCGCAGTGCTGGGAGAAGAGGGGGACAGCAGGCAGCAGCCTCGGATGCCCCAGGCACTCAGCATGACTCACATTGTCCAGGCCACAAAAGAGGCTTTTCCATCTCTTCTTTTTGTCTGAGAGCAGCAGCAATGGGCAGACAGTCCTGTTCTCTCTCGGAAGGCAGGCAAGGAGCAGCAGCACCCTCCTCCTGCCCCACTCGCAAGGCTTTACGAGTTAGCAGAGACCCAGCAGAGCTCTCGCTTGTGCAAAGCACAGTAATTCCCCCAGATTTGCTTTCTGGTGCAAACCCATCAGAGTGACTGCACGTTAGATCAGGCTGACGGGAAACATCCTGCCACTCGCCCGCTTGGCGATATTATCCCAACAGAAATGAGATGTGCACATCTCCTGTGCAGCCCAGCTGGAGCCAGTGGGAAGCAATCCCAATGAAACACACTCTCAGTCTTCTCTAGGCATTGCTTTAGCTTGCAAAAAGTGACAGGGCCTGGAGGAAGCACGGTGTTTCACAGTGCACGAGGCACAGCTTGGACATGGTGCCCAGCACCCTGCTCTGTGCACCAGTGCAGCTGGATGAGAGCATCCCCCTGTCCTCGGTCCAGGGTCTCAGTGCTCACCCCACACACCTCCTCCCCTCAGACTCACAGTGAAGGGAGGAAGGACCAGCATAATGCTCTTGGAAAGAGATTCTCAGGAAATGGAGACACTGAGTAGTAGTAGTCCCTGACTACTTAATTCTACTGAAATTTTGATGGTAATGGAGCTTTTGGCAGAGAGCAGAGCCTTGCTTTTTAGTAGATCTATATTTGGTTGAGAGAAAGAAAAGCCCCTCTAAGGAGCCTCTGCTTTCAAGGCAGAAAACAGCACCCTGGTTTGAACAGAGCCTGGAAGGAGAGAAATCCTACCAGAAACATCCTAAGAAGCTGCAAATTCCCTTCTGCACCCCCTACCCTTCCCCTTCTCAGCCATCAACCCCACTGCCAGCCGTCAAACACAGCTGTCCATCTGCTCACCTTCCACTAGCCCTCCTTTCAAACATAAGCCATGATAAAAGAAACCCTGGGAAGACCCTCTGTAGCCCCCGCTGCCACCGGGCACATCCCTCCCAGCATCACTATCCATCAGCCAGATACTCTTCAAGTCTGTGGCCAAAAAAGCTGATCGCTCTCCTTTTCTCAGCCATTTCTCTGCCTTAAGTGGACATTTAAAATGGAAAAAGTGAGAAATGAGCAGAGTACTGGGACTGAATGGACAATCTCACAGGGCCAGATGTGTGATACCTCCCTGCCAGAGTTTGCTTCATCTCCTTCTTGGTGGACACTTCCAGGGGCTCCTCAAGGTGCGAGCCTGTCACACATTCTACTTTTTCACTACAAGGGTGTTGAGGACCCCAGGAAAAGCATGAGCTGTGCTTAAATGGACCCACACTGGTAATCCTGAGCCATCACATAACGTCTTAAAAGACCTCACCTGGTCAAGCCAAGGAGGAATGATGCTGGGGCTGCTCTTTGCCAAACGGGCACTCATTTGGCAGCTTCCCTCCTGCTTTATGGGACAGTTCTTCCCAGATTTGGGAGCTGGTGCCCAGCTCACAGCAGAATATCACAGCCCAACCTCATCGCAGTTGCTTGTGTCCATGCAGGACCCATTTCTATACTGGCCAGCAAGCAGCCAGGACCACAGAAGGATGCCTAGGACAGAAGCCTTTACTTTTGCAGAGGGCAAGGGGCAGGCAAGGCTCATCCCAGCAGGGAGGACCCATACAGATGCTCTCTCAGGGGGATGTTTGCAGAGCAAAGGGCTGGACGCTGGGCACTCCTGGCTCCCAGCCCAGCAGCGTGCCCCTGCCCGCGGTGGGGACATGCCAATGCGACGTCTGCAGTTTGGCTGAGATGCCTGAACTCTTCCGCTGTTATTTTTGTAAGCATCCTCCTGATGGTGTGTGGTGTGATCGCAAAAGAAACTTTGCCCTCTCTCAGTTCACACTTTTCCTAAGAAAATAAGCTTGGGTCTTTGCCAAAAATCTGAAAGTGAAAAAACTCATCTTTTAAAGTTGAAATTTTCCATATTTTTGGTGTTCAGAAGCTTTATAGAGGAAAACCCCAGACTGAAAATACCTCTACAAAAATTCTGAAGTAGTATTTTCTAGAAGACTTAGTATTACTGAGATTTCTCATGAAGGAAAAAGAAGAACCATCTCAACAGTGATGCTGATCCTGGAGCATGCAGCACTCTCAACCACCAGATACTCGCAGGGCTTGATCAGATGCTCAGCATTTATTTGGAGAGAGAGACTGTCCACTTGCAAGAAGGATTGAAACAAATACAAGGAGGAGTTCTAGTCCCCCTGTTTTAGAACACTAACCTCTCATGGTTGGGAATTTCTCACAGGCAATGGGAGGTCACTGCTGGGGTAGGACATTGAGTAATGTGGACCATTGGTTTGATCTCTGATCTGCTCAGCAATTGTACTAGCCCTAAATTCCTAAAATTTCACGGTGGAAATAATTTTAGGTTAACATTCAAATAGGGAATGATTGGCTCCATATTCTGGTAATCAGTGGGATAAGGAGCATGGAACACCACCTCATCCCAGTAGGTTAGTGGAGCCGACGTCGGGCTCTCCGCTGCTCTTTGGGAGTTATTTAGAAATCATGGAAGTCAATAAATCTTTGATGTTATTTTGGGCTGGAACCCAATGATGTTTAATTGGAAGCAGATGCTGATGGAGATCTTTCCTGGAAGGCTGGCGTGGGGGCAGGCATATGCGCTCTAAAATATGGAGAATTTTTATTGTTATTGTATGTCAATGTCCATGCTTTAAAAAATATTTTAGATTTACTTGGATGTGTCATTGGTTGGTGCCTTCCACCAAAGACAAACAACAACTGTACATTTCAGAGCAGTCCAAAACCAAGTGAGAACTTAGCTTTGGTGAAAACCCCCAAATCATTTCATTTATTTAATGTAAATGTTCCTTTAAGTCTGCTGGATTGAACGGACATCTTGGATGGACAGCTGAGTGACTGGCAGCGGGCTCCTCCATCCCTGGTGCCCTCAGGCTGTTTTTCCTTGGGATAAAACCACCACACTTTTTGGACTGCCTCCAAATCTGAAAAACTGACTTCAATATTTCTAAAACTGCTGCTTTCTGGCAAGAGACAGCCTGCCAAGGCCAGTAGCTGAGATGCTGCCTTACAGATGAGGTCTGCTGCCAGAATCCCAGCCCATCCAGTGAGACATCCCCCACTGCAGCCTGCCTCAGAAGATGCTCTGGGCTTCCCTTGCACCCATGAACCAAGCACCCCCTTCCATATACAGCCCTTAAACCGCATTGAAATGAAGAAGGGGGACACAACCCTATTATCTTTTCTATCCCAGAACAAGCAAAAGGTGAGACAACTCTGCAGCCAAACACTTTGCTGTAAGGAGCCACGAGAGGGCATTAGCTTTGTATTTTTCCCTACCCAGAGAAATCCAAGACAATATCTGGACAATGTTCCATTCTCCTGTGCCCAAGTAGAACAGGAGGAATGTTAGCCTGCAAATCCTAAAGCTATAAGATGATTTGACTAATAACCATGAGCCTGACTTTCTTTTCATTCTTGCAATTTGGTTTTTTAGTCACCCCCATGGAGTAATAGGAAGGCAGAGAGTGTTCCCTCTACGTGGGAAAAAGGAACATCCTGAAAATGAAAAAAAACCAACACAACAAACCCAAGCCACAACATCACCAGTGCCTGAAAAAAATCAAAAAAGAATGTAAAGCAACATTTTTGAAGATGTTGCAAAAAACAGTACAGGTTACAACTTACGTGCCAACAATTCTTTAGGCAACAAAAGTAGGCTCAGCGTCCTGCTGGCATCCAGTGCTTCCTTTTGAGTTGGATTTCAAAGGAGAAATTTCCTACCCCAACAGCATCTGTACTCATACATGTCTGATGTCACTCCAAGGCATCCCAGTGTCCTTAGCTGAGGTCACTGCCTTAAATATAATTACCCTTGCTGGATTAGGGCCGTATGCTCTAAGTACCCTGCAAACCTGCAGAGATATTTTTCAGCTGTAAAGTGCTATTAGGCCTAGTCCCCTTAATGAAAAGATCATGCAAACCAGGTGAACATCATCAGGCTGAAAAAGAAAACAAATCGGCAGCAGAGTGACCCTTTGTCTTCAAAGTAGTTTAAGTTTTTCAGCAATATCAGTACTGAAACAGGAGGAGGTAAAGAAATCGATATAGACCAATGCATATAAAAATGAGCCTTCTAGGCTGGTGTTAGAAGAGGAAAGTGCTATTAAAAGTGTTACAGGTGCTACATCTGTCCAGAAGTGAAAGACAACATTTGATCTGAAAGGACTGGTGAAGAAGAACCTGGGAAAAAAAAAAAAAAAAAGTAAAAAAAAAGTAAAACTTTTAAGCTATTTTATGAAGATTTATTTCCTTTTTTGTTTTGTGCTCTCCTGGGCTGCCTGATACATTTGGAAGAGAGTCCAGAGAGATGCGTGGGCCACAGAGAAGCTTTCTGGGACGCGAGGCAGGTAAATGCAGACGGAATCAGCTCGGACTTTGCTTTCCCGGCTCAGGCAGCTCCGTGTCCTTTGCAAGAAGGGCTGGAGTGTGAGTGCAATGGAGAATCCTCAGTGGAGACGACAGCCATACAGCAGCACAGCCAGGTCCTGGCACTGACTCCCTGTGCCCACCCGGGGCCGTGCAGCTGGGCACATCCCTGCCAGGCTGCAGCAGGGACGTGTCCCCCACCCAAAATGAGACATGTCCCAGTGCTATCAGTGTGTGGCAGCAGGCTGGCATTTCACACCCCGGTGTCTGCTGCAAAAAGCATGTCCCAGGGAAGTGCGGTACCCTGAGAAGCACAGACACAGATCTGGACTGGTATTTGGCTTGTGCCGGTCTCCTTGCGCTTGGTTGACGCAGCCCTGGCCCTGATGTCCCCACGCGAGCTGCCTCCTGGCAGCGTGAGGAAGCTCTGGAGCTGAGCTTTATGGCCTGCCATCATTTCTGGTCTCCCCACGAAAGAGGCAGCATAGTGGAGCCGCACAAAAAACATTCCCAAAACAGTTTTCTTGAGTTTGAACAGTGCACTGTTAGTTGAAACTAAGGCTTGGGGGAAACTGCACCCACTCTGTGCAGGAGGAACCATCCTGGAAGTAAGAATAGCCAGTAAACATATGGGAACAAGTGGTGAAGGAACACAACGGTGGACAAGGAATGAAAGAAAAGGAACAACGAGGGAGCAGCATGTCCTCAGCTAGTTCCCACGGGGACGGGGCTGTTCGCCACTGGTCTGCTCCTCAAGAAGGGTTTGCTCCAGACATCTTCCCCCGACTTGGATCCAGAATGAACTTTCTAGTTCCCTGTGCTCTCTCCCTTCCTTCTGTCTGCCTTTCCAGCGGGCTCCTGGCCTCTTACGATTGCCTGCCTTCCTTCTTCTCATCTCACCTCATGCCAAATTTGATTAAAACTTCCCCGGTCTCTGCCAGCTCATGAGATAGAAGGAGAAGAGAGGAGAGGAAGGAAAACAAAAAACAACCAGCCTTTTCTCTCCTGCCTTTCCAGACTTGGCACAAGCTGCATGAGGTCTTGTCTAAGATGCTGCCACGTGTGTTTCTGGGGTGGTCAGGGCCCGTGCCAGGGAGCAGCAGACACCCTTCCCTCCCCACCGCAGCACTTGGCTCAAGCACGATGCTCATGAGCTGGACAGTGGTTTCCTTCCCTTTGCTTCTTCTCCTCAGCCTCGGCAGCAAACACACAGCATCCCGGGATGGTGCAGGGATCCTGCATCCATCTGCATCACCGGGTGCCTCTCAGTGACACCCCCGAGGGGAAACAAACCATTGAGCAAAACGTGGTGGAGATGGCATCAGCCCATCCAGCTCCACAAGGTGTTGTGGCCCTGCAATGCCAGAGCTCTTGCCACCTCCTGAGCAAAGGAAAAAATAAACAGACACAACCGGAGGGCTCTCGTTCTCTCCCACTGACCCCATAAAATGAGGGGATGAAAATATTGGCAAACCTGTCCTCAAACTAATTAAGGATTGACAAATGAGGCAGCATGGACACAGGCCCATGACAGCCGTGAGTGATTTTCCCCGCGTATCCACTCTGCAATTTAATATTCATGAAAGACCAAAAAAAGCCCATATCACGTCTTATTGAAGGCGAACTAGGAAACAAAAACAGCAGAAGAGGTTTAGAGAATCGAGTCAGCCACAGTCGTGCCATGTATTTCTGGAGGTGCAATGAGCCCCAGCTCAGCCAGGGCACCTGCATCCATCCAGCCCTGCATCCACATGGGACCCTGGCACCAAGGCCTGTGCCATCAGCTGAGCTTTGAGATCTCTCTCCAGGGACTTCTGTAGAGGGGGTATTCAGGATGAAGGGATTTCTGGTCAGGGTGTTCTCCTGCCACATCTTCCCCTACTGTCACAAATGGCCAAGCCAAACTGTGAGCAGCTGAGCATCATCAGAGCCATCCTAGAACTGCTCAAACTTCATTAAAACTGAGCAAATCTCTTAATCCTCAGACCCAGAGAGGCAGAAAGGTGGAATATGCTGCCCTTCGGCCAGGGGGAATTCAGCCACCAGCACCTCAACTACATGCACGTGCCTGAGTGTGTCTGCAGGTGTCTGGGGATGAACCACATTGAATCCTCTCCACAAAGAGCCCTGAAGTCATGGGGGAGGACTGGAACCTCTGCGTCTTTTCCTTGGGGGATTTGATGTACTTCCAAGCGATTTGGAGGCTGCCAGGTTCTCCAGCTCAAGGAGAAACAACAACACATGCATGATTTAGATGAGTTTCAGGTTCCCGCTGCCAGCACATGGCTGGGGCACATCCACTTCGTGAGCTGATATCCACCATCGTGCGAAGACATGTGGATGCCACCCCTCATGGAGCAGCACAAATACCTACTGCAACTAACCCACCCCAGGTGAAGCCGGGATGGAGCCAACCACGTGTAGCGAGGACAAAAAATAAACCTCATCGCTGCAGAAAGCAAATCCCAGCGGGGAGAGCCCGTCTGTGGTCTGCCCAGCCTCCTCTCCGGGTCCAGGGTCCTTTCCCACAACCACCCTCCATCCCTTGGTGACCAAGCCCATACTGAGCTAGAAGATATTAAACATCCCAACATCTTGCAGCAGTAACGTCCAGGGCAGCAGCATCCCTGATGTCTTCTGCATTCTTCAGAGCTGCCTTCTCCTCTTTAATATGATGTATTTTGAAGGCCAGATAATAAGGCCATTAATTCTTTGGCTCATGCTGTGAACTATTTAATGGAACATGACAAGAAAACAGTGTTTCTTTCCTGGGAGTAATTATTGTTTGACTTTAAGTCTTTACCTACGGCAATAGCTGTAAGGAGAATAGTCCCATTAAAGGCAGGTGGGGACTCTAAATCCTCAGAAATGAGGACTGTTTTTTAACCTGAAAGACATCATAAATGACCATAGCCGGGCCAGTTAATTTATACCTAATTTCAGAACATTTAATGGTGCTTCTTTTCATCGCTGAACCAGGCACTCGGAGACACTAATAGCTGTTTTCCCACATTGCGCCTCTTCCCATGCCTGCAGCCAGCCCGGACACGGGGCTGAACGAGCAGGAGGCGACAAACCATTCCTCCTTACAGGGATGTTTCGGAGAAAGCTGCCCTGTTCCTCTTTCCAAGAATCAGTTTTCTCCAAGAGCAAAGACAACATATTTCAGGATGAAATATTTTCCCCTGGTCAGAGTCAGTGCCCCTTTCCTCAGCCGTGGCGGGGGGACGCATCCCGCACCGAAGGCAGCGTTCAACCGTATGCTTGTATTTCAAGGAGGGGCTTAATTAAAGCCGACCACATCTGAAAGCACCATCCAGACAAGATGCACGGAGCAGCCAAGGCCTGATTCAGAGCCCGCTGCAATCCCTGGAGAGGCTCACGCTGCCGTTCAGCAGCACATGGACCTGGCTCCCACCGCGGTCCGGCTGCGGCCAGCAGCTCTGACTGATATCAGCTGGGCTCTGGGGACATCACACGGCTGGGGAGGGGGGTCTGGGGGTGTCCACGTGGCAGTCTGTGACGGAAAAAAAGCTTTAATAGAGAGAGATGGATGGGGGGAGGATAGGGAAGGGAAAAAGGATGGAGGAGGTGTGAGAGCAGCAGGCAGGCACAGAGCCCTGACCTCCAGGCTGCATCAGACGAATGCTTTGCCTCTGCTTTCCCCCCTCGCTCTGCCACTGCCTGCTGGAAAATCCTCATCAAGCATCATTAGTTTATACGGGTTTGCTGTAGAGGGTTATGAGAGCTTCTCCCTCTCGTTTATTATTGTAGGGTTGCTCCTGATTGCTAGGCTACGCAGTGTTGCTGTTGGCACAGGAGGATGTTGGCTGCGCCGGAGCCCACATGTGCGGCGGTAGGTGACTCATGAGATCTGGAGCGAGCGTTTCAGGCTGCCTTTAAAATTTCTCAAGAAGAACATTCCCTTCTGCTGAGGCATGACCCCGACCACTGCAGCTCCCCGACAGCCTGCATCGGCACCCCGAGCACCCACATGACTCGCAGATCTGAGGGTCAAAAGCCCCGTGGGTGCCCTGCTCCCATGCACCCGCGCCGGGGGATGCTGGGGGACGCGATGGCATTGGGGAGGCAGGACCCTGCTGCCCCAGAGCAGCCCCAACCCTCACCCAAACCCCCTGGCTACAAGCTCCCGTCACAGCCCCTGTTCCCAGGAATGCTCAAAAAGCGGCTGCAGCACCGGCTGATTTCCATTTTTCAGAGCAAGCCCATAGGGAATCTCGTGCTAATTAATATTTCTCTCTGGATGGACCACGCTCCCCCGTGAATCAGCTGCTCTTTGCGTGCACAGCCCGGACCCGTGCTTTTGTCATTTTTCTTGATTATGTGGATGTTCCTTCCTCTGGCTCTTGGCACCCGAAACGGCCTGGTCCGAGCACCTCCTTTGAATTAGCAAGTGCCAAGAGTGATGGAGGCTCCATGGGTGAAAAAGCTGCCCCTGAGGAGCCACATCCCACCATGTCCCGAGGCCCCCCCAGTAAGACGGCTTACCCTGGAGCCAGGGCCAGCCCGGGGCTGGGCGGCAGCTCTGGGAAGTGTGTAGGAGTTCAGGAGTTCAGCCACGACTGATGTGAAACATCTCCAATCTGCAAAACTAGCCCAGAGAAAGCCATATCCCAGCCATTGGCTTCTCTTTAAAGTCAAAAATCTCAAGAGCGGATAACGAACTTGGAGCCTACCGGCCCCACTCCGGACAGGGTTTTACACTGAACTCAGCTCGCGGCCGGGAAAACACATCCCACAGCTCCCACCTCCTTTGTTTTAACAATGTTTTGCTCCAGAAATCAAAGAGCTACAGGGAACCACAGCTCACCAATAGCTTTGCATATTTACTGGCAAACACACACCGAAAGCCCCCGACCTCAGCATCTCGCCTCCCCACCTTGCTCCCCGATTTTCCCCTGCGCCCCAGCCTGAAGCTCCCGGCAGCCCTTGGAGATGCCGAGTATGATGGTGGAGGACAGCCTTACCTCTTGTCCCTGTCCTTAAAAAGTCCTGGCATGTCTCCAGTCAGCTCCTCATGTGCCTGCTAGATCCCTGGGTAGTAATAAATCGGGGATTCCAGCTTGCATGGATTTAATAAAAGGAGAAAGGAAAAACTATTCCTCAAAAGTCACCCTTTAATAGCAACAGTTTCTGAGACAGAAACCCTGTTTTGTCCCAGTTTGTGCAGCACCTTGCAAAAGGTGCCATGCTCTGCAGGGCAAACAAGTCTCGTGAGGTCGGCTGGACAGTGTCTGGTGGGACTGTATTTTGGGGTGCATTGCCCTCTGCTCTGGGGATGTGGGGTCCTGCTCTGATCCCATGTGTGTGGCTATTTCCAGTTTACACTGGGCAGCTCAGAAGTGATTGGGGTTGCAATGGTGAGCAGAGGCAGCACCTGCATGAAGGGGCACAGGGGCTCCGGAGCAGCACTGAAATAATCTCTGTTTCCAGTTTTCAGCCTAGCTTTCTGCAGACACAGCGTTCAGGCCATCGCCTTCCCGCGTAGCCGTCAGTCCTCCTCTCAAACATCCTTGCCAACTTCTGCCAAATTTGGCGGAGGCCCCGAGGCCCGAGGGGAAGAGTTTTGAAGAAGTTTCATGAAAACGTGCAGCTGGATAAAGCTGGAAAGATCCTACACCCGCCCCGTCTTGGAGAGCCAGCCAGCAGAGCCAGCACAACCCTACGAGCCACCAGTGATCCCACACCGCCCTGTGCTGGGGCCGGGCTGGCAGCCAAGTGCTCAGACATGGCCTCAACCTGCCATCTAGTGTTTTCCTCCCTGGCTCCGGATGCCGGAGCCTGTAGCAGGCAGGGAAGCATAGCCCATGGTTCAGTTCGGCAACACTTCCAACGGGATCCTCAATAGCAGCGGGGCAGGAGGGTGCTGCCTGGCTCCCATCACCAAATGGCTAGACCCTACAAAACCGTGGGTGTTAGCACCCATGGCCAGTGGTCCCCTCCCGGTTGCTATCGAGGATGCCCTGTGCCTTTCCCAGGTGTGCAGGCAGCTGCCGGGATGCTGTCTGCCGCCACCTCCTCCCAGTCACTCTCCAGCCGGGACTGGGTGCTCACTACGTGCCTTGCACAGTTGCAGCCACTGGAGCTCAGCCCGGGAACCTCATGTCCGGAGGGAGCGAGCAGCGTGCCAGCTCCAGCAGCGTTCCAGTTTGCTCAGCATCCTGCAGCTTTAGGACTGGGCTTGCAAACTGGGCTAGGGGCAAGCCTGGATGTAAGCCCGGCTTCACCCTGGCTTCTGCAAAACACACTCGAGGCACTGTCCTGCCGGCCGGCCCCTGCTCCGGGCAGCCCCTGCCGGGGAGGGCTGAGTCCCTGGCTGACCTCACCCCAGCATCTGGAGCTGCTGGAGGCCGCCCGGCACTGCTGTGACAGCGGGACACACGTCCACACTCTTCTCCTCGCTGGGCTTCTGCTCCAGTTCACCAGTAGCAGAGTGAGCAGGCAGCGGGGCCAGAAGGGAGATTTAAGACTGCTTCAAGGCTGCAAGGAGTTTTTGCTGATCTGTTTTTTCTTCCCTCTTTCCAAAACTACTTTTTTCCCACAGCATGGCTCATCTTTATCAGCAATGAGAGGTTGACCCTCACTGCTGGTTACTCCCTACCCCTCACAGCTCTCCGTTGCTGTCTGCTGTCTGTGTCCCCAAAAACTGGCAGCGAGACGAGAACCCTGATGTGATTCATATGTGATGGGGACACCTCAGGGAGACATCCCCTGCCACAGACAAGGCGGTCACCCATCCCAGGTGGCTCTGGTTCCACCGAGCACGTATGGAGACATCACACTAATGCAAGGTGCTGATGGGGTGAGCCAAGAAATGGCAAAAATCAGAGCTGATCTGGGAAGTTTGGTGGGTCTGGGCATCAGAGCTTGGAAAACAAGAGCTTGCTGCTGCGCCTGGTTAAGGATTGACCTGATGTTCTACCACACACACAGCAGGAAAGCTCCTAGGAAAGCCCCACTGTGCTGCCAGGGGAAAAACCCCGGCTCCTAAGTCACTCTGATGGGTTATCAACTTGCCACTGTGTGTATAAGATATTTGTCCTGTTCCTTATACTTTGTTCCCAGGAATCTCAGACACAACTCGCCTATGGTTACAGAATTGTCCAGATAGGATTTTCACATAGCACTGCTGGGCAAGTGCCATACTTCAAGGAAACAGAGCATCCAGCCCAGCCTCTGGCTTAAAACTGTTTATAAAAATCAGCAATTTTTAAAATGGAAAGATTAAATTAGTCCAAACAAAAAGGCCCACTCTAAGCACTGCAGACTGTGCTGGAATGATGTCATGCAAACAGGGAAGGGGTGGTCACGGTTATTGTCAGGAGTCAGATGGAGCTGCCAAACAAAATAATCAGATTATTTCTCCCTTTGAGGATTTCAGGGTTTGACCCCAAAGCAGATGCAGGTGGATATCCTGGGATGTACTCGCTGTGTCCTCACCCGAGTCCTGCCGGCACTGCCTCCGGGGCTGGGAGAGGGGTGACGCGGAGGCATGGGGGCAAGTGGTGCTGCAGTGTCCCCCACCCACGGGATGGGGTGGGCACCCCCAGCCCTTCTGCAGATGTGCTGCCTGGTCTCAGGGACGGGCTGTGGCCACCGTTGTCCCTGTCCCCAGAGGCAGAGTAACCTGCTGGGCTTAAGCAGCCTGGGTTAAGGGAGTTAAAAAACAAAGCAGCTTTGGGAAAACAGCCTTTCCCCCTCTCTGCCTCAGCTTCCATTTGTTAACTTCCCTTTAAAACGTAGAAGAGTTTGACATCAGGTGGTAAATTACCCCTGGACCCTTTAGAATAACAGATTACTCGTGCTTGTGAGCCACAGTGGTTTATTTGTTTTGTAAACCAGGGCCTCTCCTGCTGCTCCAGCACACACTCCCTCCCCGAGCTGAAACCCAAGCCCCTTGCACCGAACAGAAGCCCTATTCATTCCCCTGCCCCATCAGCTCAACCCCCTTCCAGAATCCCTCTCCGGTCCCCCCGCAGCCACCGCTCACGCAGGCACTGAGGCTGGTGCTGGGCAGCCCCGAGGCACACGGAGAGGATGGTTTCGGAAGCTCACGGATGATGCTGGCACAAGTCTTTTTGGATGGGATGCTTTGCCCCTGCCCTCCATCCTAGAACAAAGTTTTGCCCATAGGATGCCTGTGAGCTTTCCACTGCTGTCTGGGACTGGAGCCATGCAAACCTCTACGGGCTTGGGTGCTGCACCCTGTGCTCGGTGCCAGCTGGCTGGCTGGGGACAGAAATGACATGGCAGTCACTGGTATTTCCCCAAATACTCTAGAAAGTGAGCAGGCAACAGGACACATCTCTCTGGCCGATAGCCGTGATACTTCCCAAAGTGTTAGACAGTCTTGATTATATTATGTGGATCACAGGAATGACAAGAAGCCTTGATCATGGACAAGGCTGCAAATTCAGGAGCTGTTGAACCGGGCAGAAAATACCAGCGAAGGCGGTACCTGCTTCCGTGGGGCTCTCCAGGGTTTCCTGATGCTCTGCCAGCCCAGGGCAGGGATTTCTTTCCCCATCTGCCAGCCAATGGAAATGGACTCAGAGCTGACAACATGTGAGGATCGGGGCTGCAGCTAAGCAGAACCTGGCTTCACAATGTCAGCTGAGACAGCAACAGAACCAGCTCTGAGAGTCTGAATTAGCATGGTCTGGGAGACCTCCAAAGACCCGGTCCCTAAAGCCAAAGGAGACCTTCTCCCTTGGACTCCAGTGTCCTGGTAAGGCTGCACAAGGCACCCATTCCCCCACGACATCCTTATTCGTGCATTGAACAATGCCCACATTTCCCCACTTCTTTGCATGTACATATTTGAGGGCCATAACTGCGTTTTATGTCCTGCCCTGGGGTCCCATTCACAGTGAAGGAGTCCTGCAAGGAGGGATCAGGTCTCAAACTCCCCCAGGTACTGGCTAGGCTCTTTGCAAAAAAAAAAGAAGGAACTGGCTTAAATTAAATTGCCCATCTCACTCCATCAAACTCAACTGCAAGGCACCATGTGAGTTCTGCTATCAGCACTAATCAAATACAAATAACCCTCAGAGCAGATGGGAGCGGCTGTCTGGGAAAATTTGTACTAATTGTTGTTTTACTGGAGAATTCACGGCCTCGGCTGTGCAGGCTGAACAGCTACTAAAGCACAGGAGCTGTGTGAGCTCTGAGAAACACGATGATCAGCCCTGGTTTGGTTTTGGGAAAGGAAGAGAGGTGAGAAGGCTGGGGGTAAAGATCTGAACTTCAGAACTGGTGATGCCAAAGTAGAAGGAAGCAGAAAGAGCCTTTCGAGAGCCAGGCACGGAGAACAGCAAGCACACCAGCCTGGTAATACCATCACCACCGCAACCGGATGCCACTTGGTGGTAGGATTTATACCAACAAGACTGGGAATCACGTATTTGCTGGCAGATATTGGACAACTTCAAGCATTTCCTCTCCTGCACTAGCCCAGATGGAGAATGCAGAGCCTCTTTTCACTTAACATAGAGGAGCGTTTAGTACAGGGCTTGGTGGTTCGGGTTGTCTTTAAACAGGATCGAAGGGTAATTGCGAAGTTTCTCGCAGCTTCAGAGACAACATGGGGCTGCAGCACACCATCAGATGTGGCTGAGCTCGGGCTGCTCCTGCAGACTTGGGATGTGGAGGCTGACAACCCCCTGCGCTTGCAGGGAGGCTCCGCACAAAGCTGCCCCTTCAAAACCAGTCTTCAGTTTCCCAAACCCAGAAATCTCTGCCCAATTTGCTCTATTATCCTCCATGACATCTACTGTCACTGTGGAGGCAGGAGCTTCAGCACGGCCGTGGTGGGAAACCCATGCGAAAGAGGCAATGACATTGCCCTGGCTTCTTTCATTCTCCAGGCTGAGCCAAGAGCTGAAAGCCGGCAAACCTGGGGAGCTTCAACCTCTCCACCAGCATTTTCGTGCTTAAGTGGAGTCACTGACTCCGTTGGGGTTCGCTGGAGCTCAGGAGAGGGAGATATTATGGCCTAAAGCAAACGGCACAAAGAAGACTGAACATAATTAAGGCTCTAACGACAAATGTTGGACTTGGGTTTAATCTGCCAAAAAAAATCTCCTTCGTAACATCCCCGCAGAGGTATAAAATGCTGAGCAAACCTGGAAAAAAGAAGGTGGTGCTTTTCATTTCCTAGACTGATTTATGCTCTACAAACAGAATCACATGCTGTCGCTGACAATTTCACGCTGAGTTACTTATGCTGCCTTCCCGACATAACGATACCTACAGATGGGAAGGAGATTTGGTATGCCTCGAAAAGGAGCGAGGGAATATTTCTGTTTGACAGCTTGTTTTCTTTGGTCAATGCATCGAAGGATTTTAGTTCATTATTTCATGTCTAGGCTCAGTTCCCAGCCACTAAAGGGACAGCTGAAGTCGTGGGGTTAGATAGAAACTGAAATACTTTTCCTGATTTCGCTTGAGCAAGTGAGCAAGATGTGCCTGGGGACGTGGAAATGGATTAATTGCTGTAATCTGAGTCCTGAAGCTCTTGAAAGAACATTTTAATTGGGTTAAAAAAAGCGGAATTCAGTTCCTTAAAGCACTTCTTCAGCCAAGTGCCCTAAAGCTACGAGGCACCCATGGGTGCTCAGTTGGAGCTGCAGCCTGGAGGGACCATCCAGGCAGGAGATGCTGGTGGAAGTGGGTGCAGGAGGAGGAGGAGGAGGAGGAGGAGGAGGAGGAGGAGGAGGAGGAAGAGGCAATAGCAGCATAGAGGTAGCAGTGGCCAAAGGGGACCAGCAGCTCCAGCTCTCAGCCCTGCCAGGGCTCCTCTGTGCACTCGGGGAGTTCAGCCAGGCATGTTGTGCGGTGCACTTGCCTTCACCCTACCTGCCTAATATCCATTCATGATTTAGGATTATTCTTGGCTTCAAACAGTGAGGCTAGAGCTGTAACATGAGCTGAAACAGCACAGGGTAATAGCTTGTGTAAAGAACAGCGGTAAAGGAATAATATTTTCTTCATATGGCGATCAGGAAAGCAAAGGTGGGTGTGGGGAGAGGGTTTGGGGGATCGAGTATGTCCCATTTGACATCCAACTGACGGAAACTAGCATGATTCGAGTCCCTGAATATCTTTTCAGGTCTATCTCTGTGCGTCTGTGACACAAAGGACATCTGGATAGGAGAACCCCTTGCAAAGAGGGGCTGGAGGAGGCTGGCTGCGAGGCCCCGCGAGCTGTAAACGCTTGAATTCTCATTTGCACTCCTGCCTGCCCCTAAGGATTTGCAGAAAGGCAGCAAAGCGGATCAGGATGCTGAGAGCATCATGCACAGGTGTTTACGGTGCATTATCGAAAGGCCTAACTTGCATCTCTGCAAACATGTCAGGAGATGCTATTTACTGCCACTGCCGAAAAATCTTGTAAAGGGTTTGAGATATCATCCCATGGACAGCGTTAACAGCTTGAAAAGGTCAGGCGAGTAAAAACATCCGTACCCAGGGCAGCTGGGGTGTAAACTGGCTGCACGGATTGCATGTGTAAATGGGGTGTGCACCAAGCACGGCCGCCTCGAAAGCACCCAGCAGAGACGAGCCACACTGTGCTGCAGGGAGAGGTCACGTCCTGGGACCTGCAGACCTGATCTCTTCTCCTTCTGCCGAGGGCTCTGCAGAATGTGTCTCGGCAGGTTTAAACTTGGCCAGTCCCAGCTGCCACACTCGTCCTGCCCCTCTGTCCGTGCTATCGCCCCTGGAGCAGGAGAGACCAAGAACCCACACAGGGCTTGGTCCACCATCCCAGGGACACCCCTCGCATCCCTCCCTCAGAGGCTTTTGTATGTGCCTTTGCTTAAATCCAACTACAACCGTTAACGCGTCAATATTTGCAGTCCTGCTGCATTTGCTTTCCAGGAACATTTGTGTTCCGTTGTTTCCAGTGTGCGTGGAAATTAGCTTTTGGCTTTGATAACCCATAAAAGCAGCAAAAATCCCATTCCCTCGGAACAAGCCTCACCAAAGCCGCTGGAGCGAGCGGAAGATTTGCATTGGCTTCAGTGAGCTTTGAAGGCAGACCTGGCTGTCGTCTGCAGTCAGAGCACACTTCGGGGCTTAGGGAAAGCAGCTCCAGCCAGGCTGGCTGGGCTCGGGCTGCCTTGCTCTGCGGGGAGCTGTGCCTGCCACGACACGGAGCAGCCAGCAGCGGGGAAGAGCCGGGTTCTGCAGAAGTCCCTGCTCCATTTCAGGTGGTTGCAGTGGAGAAGGATGCAGGCACTCTGCAGGAAGCTTGCAGGACTTGCTAGCTAAATGGTTAAATGGGCAACAAATCGCTCAGCCCCAGAGTCAGGAGACAGAGAAAGGAAAAGCAGGGCTTTGGTATCCCTGGAAAAGTCGCTTCTTCTTCCCGTGCCTCCTCTTCACTTCTTGCCTCTCTTGACTGCAAGAACTTTGAGGTCAAAGACTCTGGAAATTCATCGTCCATCCCAGAGGGACTTTGATGTTATCTTAGTGTAATAGCAGAAAACTAAGCAAATAATACTCATCACTGCAATCTCCACTCTAATTAAGATTTAGCTAGGTGTGAGGGGAAGATACAGCGTGGAGGTTTCCGCAGGAACTTGGCTGAGGCTTAACTCCAGTGGGTTCCCTTCAGCCTTTCAAGCCGCACCTCAACAGGAGGAGAACTCAAAGCAAAAGTCTGTCCCATGCCTGGAGCGATGCCTGCATGTCCACAGGCCCGTGCTCAGTGCGGAATGATCCCCTGAATCCGGAGTAGGTAGTTCAGCCTCTCTGGGCTTTGCTCAGGTTCAAATGAGAGGAAATGCTGCATATTTTAAATGCCTGCAGAGTAAAGTCTGCTCTTCCATTGCCTGCAGAAAGGCTGAGTTGCTGGGATGTCTTTCCCAGCAGCCGAGCACAGGGGGATGCTGGGGATGGGGATGGGGCAGGCGCTGGGGGCTGCCTTTGCACCCCCTTCCCCGCAGCCCAGACCCCCCTGCCCCACACTCAACCACCTGCTGTGAGCCACAGGGCAGCACTTCCCCCGCCTTTGGCTTTAAGGGCTCTTCTACTTCTCCCGACAAAATGATGAAACTCAAGTTTTTGCACTGGATATTTTCCTTCAAACAATCCTGGGTTTGTACTGAAATAATCAGGGTCTGTGTCTTCAGCGACAGCGAGCTGAGAAATTCCAGCAGAGCACCAACGGTTTCTGAGTTTCAGCAGCCAAAAGATTAGGAAATAATCCTTTTTTTTTCAGCCAAAACTCCTGGAGAATCTCCTCTGCCCTCATGTCTGGTGATTACACACATACACACACCACTCCTCCTTTAAAAAGAGACTTTTACATGGAAGATCCAGCAGCGCCTGTGTTCTCCTGGATGTTAATTCCAGAGATGTCCACCCAAACCGTGCCCCTTCCCCACCACTGTCCCCTTCCCTGTGGGGAGAAGGGACCTCAGCACCATCCCAAAGGCTAATGGGCACCTTGCACCGGGGCGACTGCCCCAGTCCTGCCCTGCAAGCGATGCCCGGCGCTGGCTCTCTCCAAAGCTCCAGCAAACCCCGAATCCCTCATGCTTTCGTTAATGAAATAAAGTTACTGAAACGTCCTCATGTCAGCTGCTTAATCAGACATGCTGCGATCCAGAGCTGTTTCTTAAAAAAAAAAAAAGGGAAAACACAAGAAACCCAAATTGCTTCTTTATTCGCAGCCAAGGAGAGACTCGTATGTTTTTCTAATAACTCCACTCGGTCGCCGGTTCCCCCGGCATCAGCAATGGTGGCTCTGGGCAACCTCTCTTGGCACGGGATTTCCTCTCCCCATTTGCACCCCTGATTTCTTCCCACGGGAACTGAGGGTGAAGGAAATTTTTCCATTATTCCCAAGCTGATTTTATGACAGTTTAACCCCTGTCAGCTGAAAGCCCAGCTTTCCGGCAGCCTCCTGCTTTTTCCAATGGAAAGTCCATTAAATCTGACAGCAACATCTTTATCCTTTCAAGTGGCTCTGTCCCAGTGTCGGGCTCCAGGCTCGGCACAGAGACACCGCATCCAAACCTCCCCAAACTGACCCAGGCTCCAGCATCCAATAGGCAAGGACAGCGGGAAGTTGCCTGAAAAGAGGAGTCCTCGTGGTTGCTAAACTGGGACTGACAGCTCCTGCTCACCCCATTCACCAGCTGGGCTTCCAAAAAGTAAATAGTCCCTTTTTCAGTGCAAGCGAGAAGAGCCCAGCCTGGGATACGTCTTGGCTGGGAGCAATCCAGCCCCATCCCGTGGGGATTTCAGGGCTCATGGCAGAAGCAGCCTTGCAGGACAGAGGAGGTTCGTTTGGATAGATATGGGAGGCATTTCCCCTCTCCCAAGGGATCAGCAAGGCACAACCAAGGCTAGAAAAGCAATAAAGCAACGGCCCATCTGGACAGCACCCTTCTTCTGATTCATAATGTTAAATAAAATGCCAGAAACTGATCTCTTTTTTTTTTTTTTTAAGCAGCCAGTAGGCCCTCCATATTTTCCCACTTACATCATCCAACATGGTTTGAATCTACAGTGACTGGTAAAGCCTCAAAGGCATAATTGCAGTTGTCTTAGGAAAGTGAAATCATATGGTGTTCCCAAGATCCGCCCCCCCCTTGCTTTTTTCCTTTTCTTTTCTTTTCTTTTTTTTTTTTTTCCTCTTTTAATGTTTCTTACTCAGCTTCCAGATGTTTCCTGAGGAAAAAAGAAAAAAAAAACAAGAAGCAAAGCAAGGCGGAGAGGAGGCTGCTGTAGTGGAAAAGGCCACGTGGCAGTGAGAGCTCCCCAGCCAAAGGAGGGGAGCAGTGGAAGCCACAGCCTTCGTTCAGAGCAGCCCAGTGGCTCCCTGGCTGCTGGCACAGCAACCTTGCGGCCCGTGGGCCTGACACTGGACCACGCTCCCATGCCATGCCATGCCATGCCATGCCATGCCATGCCATGCCATGCCATGCCATGCCATGCCATGCCATGCCATGCCATTCCATCTCAAACCCTCTGGGAGCTGGCCCAGCCTTTCCATCACTCCATGGTCCAGGTTAGGAACCTCATAAATGTCCTGAGCTGAGAGGGGGGTGCTAAGTGTCAACATGTCCCCTGGACACAGTCAGCCTCCACATTTGGGGAAATCCCAGAGCCATGTAGGACTTCTTGCAGCCCTATAACTCAGACCAGGCTCCTCACCCGCCTGTCACCCCGTATCCAAGTGGTGACCCCCAACAGAGCCTCCGCCAGCCCCTTCGTAAGCTCTGAGCACTTTCAGACCTTGATAAACCACTCTTGCTGTGAGTTGCTAATGCTTTTGTGGAGGTACTTCCACCCACCCATAGACCCTGGGCTTGGGAGGTGAGTTTGCATCTAGGCAGCCTAGCACGAGACATTTGCATCAGTTTTTAAAGACCCCCAAGCGCTGGAGGCATCCAAGTCCCCCTGACCCTCACATATGGTGGAGGGGAAAAATCTGCCCGAGTGCCAAATGGCCTGTTAGAGACAGAGCCCTGCATGCTGACACCGGAGGAGCTCCTCTGTCCCTGCAAACAGCCTTGCTACAAGCAGAAATGCTTGCCCCATGATTTAGGGAAGCACAGCCTGGGCATGGTTTCAATTAGGGCTGTAATTTACTGAGCTGGCTTGGAGAAGGGTAAGGCAAACTCCAAAGGAGGTGTCTGAAACCCTGCCTTCTCTCCACTGAGCTCCTTTTCCTTGGGGAAGGGAAGAAGGAGTCACACCCTGCTGAAAATGTAGCTTTTATTCCTGCACAGCCCCTGCTATGCTGGGACCAGAAAAGCTGTAGTCCCAGAGGATCAGGGACAACCCCATCGGTGGGACAGGCTGTGCTGCCCCCACCTCCTGCCTCTCCCTGCCCGGCAATGTGGGGAAAAGCCACAGCGCCCACGGGAGGAGGTGACAAGTGGTGAGCTCAGAGCCAAGGAGGGGAGGCCAGGGAGCACTGGGCTATGGTAGCCAGACCAGTCTTCCCTCCCTCCCCAGCCAGCAGAGAAATCCCATCTGCAGTACTTTCCTGCACTTTGGTAGCAGTTGTAAGAAAGCAGGGGTGGCCCCGTGCTGCAGGAACGACCTTCCCTTTGAGATGACGGAGCAAAGGATGCAGCAGCAGCATTCCCCCACAGCACACAGGACACGACCACAATGACACTGCTTGACCAGTGGGTCAGGCACAGCTGTTAGGGAATGAGGCAGGTACGGTTTACCATATACAAATCAAGCACTTCCCTGGGACTAGAGAGCCCTCCGAACTAGTAGCACGAGGGGGTGGGAAGGGATGCAGCCAGCCAAGAATTGTTGAGAGTCTGGGTCAAACTCATGTCCGAATCAACTTAAAGACCTCAAAATTAAGTCATATCCAGCATCTTCAGAGCATCAAACTCCTAATAGTGAGGGGGTGGTTTCCAGCCTCACTTTGTGAGTGCAAATACAGCTCATCCAAACCCATTCCAGATGTTCTGCCCTTGCTGGAGAGGAGGGAGGAAACACAGCTGCAGTGCCCTGTGTCTATTCCTGAGCTGTTCTATAAACAGCTGCGAGTTCAATGCGTCCCGTCTCCCTGCACAGGACAGGTAGCAGGCTGAATGGTTGGTTAGCTGTGCAAGGCTGTTGTTTTGTGCCTCTCCAGGGCAGGCACAAAAAGGGTTAAATGCAATCTGCATGGGAACACATCTCATTTGTACAGAGCCAAGGCCTGGCAGGGCTTGCGCTTCATCCCACAGGCAGCTTGGAAGGGCCTTCTCTACCCTCAGCACAGTTTACCATTCCCAGGGGAATAGAAATCCAGCTCCACCCAGGGCAAGAATGAGACCTGGCTGGAGGAGCCGGAGTAAGAAAAGGAAATCTGGCCTCTGAAGGATCGTCCTGAGTTTCTCGATAGTCTGCACTTCTGCTTCTCAGCGGGGACCAACCAGGTGTTACTATCACGGACCCCTGCCCAGCTCCGCACCGAGGCCATCACTGTCCACGTTCAATAGGGCCACTCTTTGCTGGAGAATTCCGCAGGACCGACCCTCGAAATGGGCATCTCAGCCCGCGCACCACGCACCACCCACCAGCACAGCGGCTCGGGAGTCCAAACAGCGAAAAAGGGAAGGAAAAAGGGCGGAGAGAGATGGAAAGAAAGAGAGGACGTCTGGTATTGAGGTCTGGGAGCGGCAGTCACAGAGGCAACACTAGCAAAGCGTTCGGCCTTGCACAACCCTCCCGGGACTCCAGCGGCTCGGGTTTGGCAGCAGTTTCACCCCGGTTCCCCCCCCCGCCCCGCCCCCGCCGTCCTCCTGCTGGGGACGCGCCTTCCCGCAGACACGCGTGGGTGCCCCCCGCCGCTGCTGATCCCCCGGGGCAGAGCCCGGGGAGGGCAGAGAAGGGGAAAGGGAGAGAGTTTGCGGGAGACCCGAGCGACGGGGGGATGAAGGATGGAGGGGGGGCCGAGGGGGGAGCGGGAGCGGTCGCCAGCCCGTTGCCAGGGCGACGCGCCGGCACAGCCAATGGGAGGGCGCGGCGGTGGCTGCGCGGTGCTACGGCGCCACCTGGTGGGCGCGAAGGGCATCACCGGCACCGGCGGATCGCGCCCGCGGGACGGAGCCGAGCACCGCCCGGCCCCGGCCCCGAAACCCCGGGGGACTCCCCGGGGGAGCACGCCGTGCCCTCCCCCCGTAATTCTGACCCCCACTGATTTGCAACTAAAGTTTCATCGCAGCTGGTTTACGCCGCGCAGCGCCGGAGCAGAGCGCGAGAGTTAAGGAAGTTCTTTTGCCGTCTCTGGTCTTGATAAACCCCGAGGGAAATAAGGTCTCGAGTGTACAAGCTTTGCTGCCTAGCTCGAATTGATGTGAGCAAGCCACAGGCTTCCACAGGTCCTCCTCCAAACTGCCTTGCAACAGCTGCGACCTTGCTCACACCAGGGAAAACCAGTCAGTGACACCTTCCCGAGAAACCTGTCCATACCACTGGCTTCTTATTCTGGTTCCCAATTCTGATTTCCATACTCTTATCCTCTGCAGATCATGCAAATCGCGTAAACACGACAGGCCCGGGACGTTTCCTTTCCTTATGGCACTGAGCTGATGCGCTGGATTTTCCTTTCAGGCTGAATTTTTCCCATGGGAAAAAGAAAAATGCTGCTTATTCAGCACTGCCAGGAGCTGAAAGAGCCCCTTAGCCCCCACCCTGGCATTACAGGTACTAGAACCAAAGCTCTGTGGGAGAGGGGCTAAACTCAGCACCAGGCATCTAAATGTTTGGCCTCTCAGTAGAGAGCATTAGAGTAGTTCAGAGCTGTTGTAAGCAAAAAACCACAGCTGAAACTGTGCAATCATACAGGTGGAGACAATTGGATATATCTGTGGGGAGGGGAATGGCAAACCAGAACTTCTAAGCTCTTGACCAGAGCCGCAGGCTGGTTGTAAATTTTGATAAAAGAAACTGGAATATCCTGAATGTTCCAAGTAATAAAGAGACAAGAGATAGAACTACTGATTAGGAGGCTGATCACACGTTGTGCTCCTGCACATAGACTATTTAAATCAGGAAACACGAGGACTTACATGTCTGGAAGGAAAACGAGGCCAGAAAAAAGGATTCCCGAACTGAGGAAGAGTTTTTGGAGAGAAGTAGGAGGCCTGGAAAGAAAGGAATTACCACATGGTTGGAGGAAGCACCCTGGGATTGGTAAAATCCTGGAGATGCAGGAGATACGTGGAGGCAGAGGCAGGGGATGCTCCGGGAGCTTGGCCGCCCGGGTGAGCCCAGTGAAGGCAGCACCGGGGGAGCAAGTGAGTCAGTGCGAGGGAACCGAGTCCGGTAAAAGCTCAGGTCTCGCTGATGGATAAACCCCAGCATCCAGATCCACTCCGGGCCCTCCTTTACTCCTTCTTGCCCATGCCAAGGGTACATTGCTTTGCCATACCCCTGGTTTTCTCCCCAGTGCTGAGGGTCAGTGCTCCAAAGACCTCAGACTGTTTCCTGCTCAGATAGGGAGGTAAAGGGCTCCTCTCTTCGCTGCAGTTTCTCCTCAGACCCTTTGCCCTGGCTCTCTGCCCACCTCCTCCACCAAGTCCTCAACCTCCAGGTCGCTGCCCAAGTGCCCTGCCTGTCCTCAGGGTCTCTCTGCCTCGCAGGCCAAGCAAGCTTATCGTGGAGATGCTCAGGCTGGGGCTGCAGAATTAGTCTTCAGCCTTTTGTTTTGCTCCTTAAGGACCCAGATTTTGACTTTTAAAACACTTTTATAAAACTCTCAAAATAAATCACATTCTGTGCGCTTGAGTCAACATTAGCCTAAAAACCACCCTCCTTATAGCTCATGTCAGCCAAATAAGACAGGCTTGATAACTGGAGAGAGTGATTTATAAAGGCGCCATATGGGAGCTTGTCTAAGAGTTATAATTGATTAGTGAGCAGCAGAAATATTGGCGTGATACGGAGCATGAATACCTCAAAGGTTTAGCACTACAGTGACTCTGGTGTTTATTCCATCCCAAGCCCTGGAAAATCAACCCCCATCCACACTCAATTCCCTGAGGGGCTTCTCATCCCTCTCGCCCAGGAGCAGCAGTGCTGAATCTGGGAGCATGTTGATAACTTGAGGACACGATCCATCCAAGGGCAGCAGAGGTGGGTGTGTAAGCGCAGCCGTCCATCTGCCAAGCCCTTTTGTTTTCTCTGTGCTCTAGGAAGAAATTCTGGTCTGGGATGTGTCTAGACATTGCAGGCAGGTATCAGGCAGTGCTTAGTCTCGTGGCAATAGCTCCGGGTGCCAGCAGACAGTCCCAAGCAAGTAGGGAGGGGAGGAAAGTACCGTGGCTTTCCTTTTAATCAGGGATTTGGGGCTCGAGGAAAGCGAGCGAGACCCCATGGCACATTGAGCACTTAGTACGTGTCGGATTTGTTCCCCGCTGCCTTGCAGCTCCCGCAGCTTGCCCAGGGCTGTCCTGAGCCTCAGCATGAAGTTGGGGGTCTCTCGGTGCTGTCTATGCATAAAAAATGCTCCTTACAGACCTGCAGCCTGAGCTATCTCGGTAGGCAAGAAGAGAGAAATAAAAGACTCTATTTAGAGCGCGTGACAAAAATTCATATTTCTAGCAGTAGGCAGCATCCAGTGCACATTAGACAAGAGTTGTTGAGTTAATTAGAAATGTATATTTGATACCCAGTCTGAACAGAGCCCTGCACGCTGCTAAGGTTTAATAATTGATTCGTAATTTATTTGCCCATTAATTCTTCCTCTTTCAGAGCGAAGCCAAGAGCTCGCGCACGCTCGTCCATCATCCCGGTCAGCAGCGCCGCAGCTCCTTCTCCCACAGAGCTGTCGAGGTGACAGACTGGAGCCTCGTGCAGCCTGTAATTAGTTACTTACTTCAGAAGCTTTTTATAGGAGACTGCGTGCCTCTCGAGAAAGATTAACAAAGGGTTTATTTCCTGTGGACTCGGGCCGCGTGTCAGCAAAACCCAGGCTCCAGAAATTATTGATTTGCTTTCCATAAGGTTTGCATTTTCAAGGCAAGTGATTTGGCTGTTACAGGCATCACATCCTGGGGCTCCATCCATCACGGCACAGAAACGGAGCTGACCGAACCGCTGGGAGCAGGTTCAGGTTTAAACAGAGGCTGCAGCACTTTCTCTCACTGTCACCGTGTATTACAACAGAAAAAAGGATTTCCAGGGTGCCCGTTCCCAGCTAATGAGAGAGAAAACATAACTGCAATTCCCAGGTGACTGCAAAACCCTCGCTCCCTTCTGCCATCACAGGATCAGGAGGCTCACAGGCTCATTCCTATATGCTCATTCTTTTTATTTGCCATATGTTTTCTGAACCTTCAGTACTGTATTGGAATCATAGTTTTCAAGCCTTCTACTGTGAAGCAGATTAGAAGTCCCCATTGCCTTCCAGAGGAAAATAGAGTTTCCCAGATGACTGGGATGCTCCAGGGTCCTGGAATCCAGTGACAGCCCACATGGGCCAGCGGACACTGCAACGTCCAGCAGCACCAGGATAAAGAAGAAAAATACCATCAGGATGGAAAAAAAACCCAAAACCAACAGTTGGCAAGAAGGAAAGTATTCTGAATAGTCAAGACGGACATTTCACAGAGGTGAAGATCACATTTTTGATAAAGAAACATGCAGCTCACGCTCTCACTAGGAAGGTGAGCCCTCTGTTTCTGCCCAGTGCTGCAGGGCAGAAGCGACCATTTCCCCTCCCATCTCAGCAGTCCTCGTCCTCTTTCCACTGGCCTGAAAAACTCTGGCTGTGAGAAAGTGCTTTAAAGATACAGGCAATAAGGAGAGAAAAAGAGGCTAATGGGGGTAGGAATGGGGTAGGGATGGCACCTCCCCAGGCGGGCATGGCAGAGGTATGGCAGAGCCCCCCGGCAAGGTTGGGAGGCCCAGAGACAATTTTGGCAGGAGTGAGGCCATAGAACAAGCCAATCTTCATGTATGAGATCTCACATAGAGCTGCTGCTATAAATAAGGATGATGGATTGATTGCTGTAAATCATAACCCTGCTGACATCCCAGAGCTCTCGCAAGCAGCAGGGATGCTCGTGTGGCTGGTTGTTCTCCCTTGGCAGAGGCAGGAGAGAGATTAGTCATTCATTGTGTTTCCTGAAACCACCTCCTCCCTCTCCCACAAGACGATGGCTTGAAGAGAAGGAAAGATTTGAAGCTCCTTGTGAAAAGGCTTCGACAGGTCTTAATCATTGAATTCTTCACATTCATAGGATCAAGCCCCCATAGTTCTGGAGAAAGCGTTGCCATCAGCAAGGTTACTGCTTATTTTGAGCAGAAGAAAGTGAGAATCCAAATCATCTTCCTTTGAGATTAAAAAACTCATTTCTACTGTGTTTACTGGGGTGACATGTGTAAGGTAGCCCTGTCCTCTGGACCAGATCAAAGGGGACGTGTCTACTCCCACGGGAGCTGGATTCGCCCTCAGCCGCAGGCTGACCTGGTCCAGCACCTGGTTCCTTTGTTTGATCTGTCTGTAACTTTCCTGACTTCAACAGTGTTGATTCTGATTTACGTCCCCGTGAAGATATGACAGTCTCACCCTGGACAAGGTCCCTCAGCAAAGCACCAACAGTTGAAATCCGACAGCCCCAGCGACACCGCAGCCAGCAGCAGCCCAGGGACTGCTCCCTCCTTTGAACCCTTTAAAGTCTTTTCTACAAACACACTTCTCTTAAAGTTCAAAACGTCCTGGGTATAAATCCTTCTCCTCCCTTCCATGCTGCTCGAAGCTTGCTACCAGCCATATATTTTTAGATTTTAAAAATGTCACCCTCAACTGCTCTGGGCACACGTAAGTACTGTAAGAAACAAACCATATAGACTTCCTGTCAATAACACCAGCCTCAGATGGACTCCCTGCAGCCCTGGCCCAGTAAATTATAGCCTTTCCCCCCCAAATGATGGCTGGCTGCTTATTATTGGCTTTCATCTTTATTGCCTCTTAAGGTAAAATGGTTGGAGTGACAACAGCAAATAGCTTGCCAGAAATTGTCTCTCCTGCCAGCCTTCCTCCTGCTTGTCAGCAGGCTGAGATGCTCGGACAGCCCCCGGCAGCCAGCGAGGATGCTGAAATGGGCTGTGTGCACCCTACCAAGTCATCCGGGGGTCTTCCTGAATCCCACCCAGCCCTTCTCCTGCCACACTCCCTGCAGGGACCAAGCAACATAAGAGGGACACACACCAGAGGAAGTACAGTTGGCCTTATTTCACCCTCTCACTTATACCACTACAAATTTTTATTGTGTGAGAGCATCCCATATTAGACACCAGCGAATCCACAGCTAGCTGGACAGTGCAAACGGCTCTACACGTGGGGAATGTTTCATGTGGCTCATCCCATGCTCGTTACCACAAACCAGCCCCTGAAACCCACCCCACTGCCTCTGCTGTCACCAGCACAGCCTGGTTTGTGCCTGGGGACACAATGGGTAAGTTTGGAACTAAAAACCAGCTGAACTGGGCTGTACTGGCTTTGTAACGCAGAGCCTGAAACCCGTGGTGAGCACTTTTGATGTGCTTGAAGGCATCTGCTGTAAATGAGCCTCTTCCAAGGGGCAAGACAGAGAGCTTGGGGCAGAAGAGGTGGGAACTTCCAGCAGAGAAAGATAGCAGAGACAGTGGTCCCCTCAAAAGAAACAAGAAGATTTATCAGCACATGAAGACCAGATCCTTCCAGGCAGGAGTTAATCCACGGGGTCTTTGGGGACCCACCTCCACCCTCCAGATAGTAGGAAATTGTGCACAACACGTTCTTTGCCATAAGGAGGGAAACATTTTTGGAGCAGGAATAGACAGGCCAGAGCAAGCTTTTCTCATCCAACCGGAGTCTGACGGGAGGATCCGGTTTCAGAGGATTAGGTAATGTCTTCGGATCGCCCAGGAACCCACGTCCTGATGTGTCTGCTCAAGCAGCAAGCTGGGAGGGGAGGCAGATGTTGAAGGCCATGGACATACGGGAGCAGCCCTCCCAACCTGGCCCTGCTCAGCCTCCTTGCTTGCCTGCAGCGCGTAGGCAGGGATGGGGTAGGGATGGGGCAGGGATGGGGCAGGGATGGGGCAGGGATGGGACAGGAATGTAGCAGGGATGAGGCAGAGAAGGGGTAGAGATGATGGTCCCTGGCTACTGACTGATGGGAGGCAAGAGACCCAGGGGTGGGGGCCGTGCCATCCCTCTCTGCTCATCCTGTGGCACATCGTGGTCAGAGTCCATTTGACTGCCAGGCTGGGGGTGAGGAAGGGCTTTTCCCACGCTCTGAGCTGGTGGGATGTTTCAGGTGCAAAGGTTTCCTCGCTCTGCAGCATATGGTGTAACCCCCTCCCGGGTTCTCCCAGGACCTTGGAGACCATCTTCCCTGCCATCGAGATGAAGCCCTCCAGCTCCTCCAGCCCCTCCTGCTGGCACGGTGTCCTTAGGCCCCCCACCCTCCAATGATGGTGATGGTGCCATACCCCTGCTCCATTCCCACCGCAGCCAGGACATGTGGAAAACAACCCTTTGAGTGGGCAGGAAGGGGGAGGAAGCCCCAGGAATGAGCTCCAGCCTGCAAAGTTCACAGGCAGCAAAGCAGGAGGGTGGTGTGAGGCTACGGTGGGTGGACGGGGCTGGGTGGCAGCACCCTCCCAGCTCTGCTCCTCACTGCTGGCTGCCTTGAGCCATGCCATTCCTCCTCCCTCCTGTCATCTCCATCCCTGGCTCACTCCAGCTCTGCAGAGAGCTCGTACAAGGTGGCCCCTACCCCGGCGAAGGATGTGGCTGCACTTATTAAAAGGTAGGGTGCTTTTATGTTATAAATTAAAAAGGTCCAGACAAAATGAACACCAAGAGCTGTGTCCTCAGGAATCGCAATGACTCAAACACAAGCTTTTTGTAAGAAAATAAATTAAATGACTTGCCTGTTTTACTCATCAGGTTGTTCCACCTTTAACAGTATCCTAGCAAACACTTGTGTCTTCATTTAATTTTCTTCAGCCTAATACCCACCATAAAAGAAATACAGCAGAAAGCCCGTCTGATAACTTCAGCGAATTTCCATTTGACCCTCCCCCTGGGTTTTGGGTTGAGTGTTGAGTGAATGAGCTTTAAAAGCATCTTTTAATTTAGTCTTCCACAGCAGAAAATCGCCGAGCCAAGAATCATACCTCACTTTGTCAGTAGAAAAACAAGATGTGGGCTTAGTGGAATTGAGTTGCGTTGGAGCACGGTATGGAAAATCTTGCATATAAAGCCAAACAAGGTTTCACTGCCAGTGTTGTAAGGGGGAGAGACGCAAAATTTTTGTGGCTAGTATTTCTTGCCTGTGCCTTGGGATCTCAGGCTCTTTGGAAAGGAAAGATACTCATTTTAGGCAATGCTTTACTTTAAGCATTTTGTTAACCCTTTCTCATACCGCAAGGAAAAAGCAGGCACTTGTATTCTTTCAAGGGAAATGAGTTAAAATCCTTAAGATAGAGTGGTTTTTGCAACAGGCTGCTGATCTGTACAACTCGCCACAGCAAGAAATTTCAGAGTCAGGAAAGAAATTTCAGAGTCAGGACAAGGAGGAGGGAAGGAAACGGGGTTGACTATCAGCAAAGCATCTTTCAGGGACAGAAAGCTCAGCAGACGGGCTCAGAAAAGCCTGAGGTCCGTGGATGGCACCAGGGAGCATGAGAAGGAGGCAGAGCTTAACTTCATGAACTTCGCACCCTTCCAGGACGCTGTCAAAAGCGAGCGATAAACCAAAACACTTTTTTTTTTTTTTTTTTTTTTTTTTCCCCAAGGAGTGTTCCCTTCCAGCTTCAGTGCAAGAGGAGCGAGTATCCCGGGCGGGAGGAGCAGGACCCGGACGGGGCAGCGGGCATCCCGGGCAGGGGCAGCGGGCATCCCGGGCAGGGGCAGCGGGCATCCTGGGCAGGGGCAGCGGGCATCCCGGGCAGCCGCTCCGCAATCCCGGCTCGGGCAGGGCTCGCTCCGGTCGGGAGGTGGCAGCAGCACTTTGCTCTTTGCTCCTTGCCCAGACGGGCCACTCCGGACCCCGGGGGCTGCCCGAGGCACAGCCCCCCGTCCCGGAGGGGGGGATCGGCCCCGTTCCTGGGAGCTGCTGACCCCCGCAGCCTTCTCTAAATTCAGCCTCTGTGCTTCGGCCTCCTGCCCTACGAGCGGAGTCATCCGCACTCGCTCCCAGCACACGATGAGCCCCGGGGGTCATTACCTGGAGCAGCACCGGGGAGACGCGGATGGCGAGGGATGTGCCAGCAGCTGGGAGCTCAGGTGCATCCCCACTTCTTGGAGCCCCAAATTTTGTTTGTACGAGGGACTGACCCTGAAACACAGGTCCTCCACACTGGCTGTGCGCTCATCTCCCATCTGGTCCCATTTCACCCACCCATGGGCGAGGTGGCAGAGGCACCCCTGCACACCTGGGGTCTGTACGGCTTGGTGATGCCATGGGGACACCCATGGAAATGTCACTTGGAAAAAGTGATGCAGAAGGCCAAGGTGCCCTTTGCGGCCGCGGCACGGGAGGAAGGCTGCCCCGCGGGGGCACAGCGGGACCCTGACCCCGGCCCCGGGGCCAGCTGGGGTGAAAAGGCTACTTGAGAGAGGTCAGGAGGAGAAAACTAACCTGCTTTTCTTTGGCAATTATGAACTGACAAATTACCAGTGAAAGAGCTCATCTGTCTGTATTTATTTGTAGAGCCTCTCCTCGCTGCAAAACTGAGGCGCAGAGAGGAGCAGGATTACAGCCCTTCTCTCAAGGGTTTCAAAACAGTCTGCTGACACCTCGCTCCATCTCTGTCAGCACTGGGGACGTGCAGACATTAAGTGGCCAGCCTGGTGCCACCAAGCAAGCTGTCTTTCCAAGAGTGAGCACCCTGAGCATGCTCTGCACCCCCCAACACAGCATCGTCCTCTCTACATCCCCTCATGGACCCAGAAAAACAGAATGGTGTTTTGCAGAGAGACTTGAAGTCCCTTCCCGATCCCACACCTCTGAGAGCTCAGAGTTTAAGGAAATCTAGTATCAGGAGGCTCCTGATAAACCAGAGAGCTCTGGACCCCTTGGTGCGTGCTGTCCCTGAGCTCCATCTCTCCATGCTGCTCACAGGGCAAGGGCGAATCCTGCACACACCCAGTCCCGAGACACAACAAAAGCCCCAAGCCATGGCGTGTGAGAACTGTTTAACTGCATTACAACCATCTTCTGTTATCAAGGAATCAGGAGGGGAGTCAAAACAGGCACTTTGATCCCTGCAGAAGCTGGAGAAACAGCACTGAGTTGGCCAAGGTTCAAACCTCCTCCTCCTCCCTCCCTGGCAGCAGAGGAGGGGGAGCAGGGCCTTTCTCCAGAGCTGGGTTTGGGGGCTGGGAAAGCCCCCCCACCTTCCCGGGGTGGTGGCAGCAAACACAGCAGCATCACCCACAAGAAAATTAAAAATAATAAAAATCAATGGTCAGCTTGGCTTTGCTTTTCTTTCTGTTATTAATGCTTTTAAATACAGAAGCAAATGGGATTTTCAAAGCAAAGCATGGGTTTGGAGCCGGCGGGCAGCAGCCACCCGGCCAGCCTGCGGTGCAGGGGAGGGCATCCCGGCGTGCTCCACCCGGGAAACGGAGGGGAAAAAGCCCTCAGGAAGGGAGGTAAATATTTACTCTCTAAACACAAACTGCTGCCTGGAGGTTAACAAGACACATAACCACCCTCTGCAGCAGGAGCCATCGGATGCATGAGCATGGCCGGCTGGGTGCTCCCACTCCCTGGGGTCTCCCAAAGTGGGGCAGGGGGGTGGGAGCGGGCAGTGGCCCCGTGCTGGGGAGCAGCGGGGTGCTGCCAAGGCGGGTAACCCCCCCTGGCCCTTCCCCTGCCCTCCACAAGCCACCTCCCAGGGCTTCCCAAATGAAAAAATATTGCGGCCAAGTTAGAAACACATGGATCGTCACTAACCAAATTGAAACTCTTTATTTTCCTTCTCTATTTGATCGGCTCTGCAGCCGTCGGGGAAGGATTTATCTCCGCTGTAAACCCAAGAGCAAGTTCAATCTTGTTTGTACCTGGCAACAAATCCAGGTTAAGCCAAGGCCAGCACTAACGGCTCCTGTTCCCACCACGGCTGTGCCGGGGCAGCAACGCTCCTGCTCTGCAGGCGCCGACCGATGCAGCTCCAGGAGGGACTGGGGCTGGAAAACAGCTTGTCAATGCGCCCTTGCCACCACTCTGGGGGTGCTGGGCAGCCTCCGTGGCCCCATGCACCCAGGACATGCCCTGGGTCAGGGGCTCTACCCACACTGAGCTCCCCAGGCAGAGCTCGGTGTTGCCCAGTGCGGCAGTGGCACAGGAACTGTCCCTGCCTGCAGCCCTCGGTGGCCACAGTCACCCCACTGCCACCTGTGCAGGGAAAGGCCAGGGTGGCCCACAAGCACCCAGCTGGCACGTACCTCCGGGCATCCTGCCACGCTGGGCAACCCAGCAGCCACAACGACCACTTGTCCCATGTTTGCTGCAAGGCAAGTGACAGTGTCCCCAGAGGTGTCCCTGGAGGTGTCCCTGGCAGGGTGCAGCTGGGGACCTCAAAGGGATCTGAATCCATTCATGAGAAATTCCTGAGAGAAAGGGAAAAAACATCCCCTTCCCTGAGTCTTGGGGCTCCCTCCCAGTTCTGCCATTGCTCCTCACAACCAGGCTGGATTTACTCTCAGACTTGGCCCCACAGTGAGAAGGAGGGACAGTCCCCCGGGGACGGGGACCCTCCGAGGTGATGGGGAACCCCCAGTGGGAACAGCCCCCCATGGGGGGAACTGAAGGAGTAACTCAAGACACACTAGTGAAGAAGAAAAGAGGACTTGGACTGGGTTATATTTTAAAATGCTCATATATTTTCTTTTTTTTTTCTCCTTTTTTCTTTTTCTTTTTTTTTCTTCTTTTTTTTTTCACAATTCTAATACAATTGTTCATCAAAATACTGGCGTTTCCAGCAGCAATTCTTTTTTTTTCCTTTTTCTTAAGTGAATAATAATATACGGTAGTGATTTCACAGTAAAACAGACCTGCGGGAACGCCGGATATACGTGACAAAAGACACCCCCCCAGACCAGCCCATCCCCTCCCTCCTTCCCCCTTCCCCCCCCGAAAAAGATTTTGGAAGTGGGGGAAAAAATAAAAAGTTCATTCAAAAAAATTATTTCAAAAGAGATTTCATATAAAGCCTTTAAAACACGGTCAAAAGTTTCTCCCTCTTCTCCAGATCCCTGTCCCTGTGGTTGAACATGTACAGAGAGAAAAAGAGAGAAAGAGAGAAAAATAGAGAGAGTTTATAACAATCTCTGTAGAAGAAACAAAACAATCCAGAAAGAAAATATCCAAGAATACGTAAGGGATAAAATTACATTTGTACAAAAATAGATTTTAACTTTATTGATGCTTTAGATATTTTTCCTTATCTTTTCTTTTTTTTTTGTCATTCTAAATTTTAATGTATTTTATTTTTTCAGCTATGCATCCCATAGCCAAGGCATCCATCACTAAGTATTGGGAACTGCTAAAGCTATTTTTTACTCAAAACCACCTGCTGCTCAAAAGATAAACAAAAAAACAAACAAACAAACAAACTCCAACAAAACAAAAAAGGCATCTTAAAATAGATGCAGTTGTCTCAAGGAATAAAGATCCAGATTTGGCATCTGCCAATTCGGAAAGGGCTTCAGATACGATGTACTCGCTTACATGAAGCAAAAAAAAAAAGAAAAGCAAGAAAAAAAATAGGAAAAAAGAATCGACTTAAAACAAAAAAACCCACAAAAAGTCTGTAATTGCTACGGTTATAATATATGTATATGTGAGTGAGGGTATTTATACAGTGTATATATCTACAGTACATACATGTATACACACGCACATACGGATCAACTTAAACCAGCTCATGCACGGCACTGATGGGCACGGCACCAGCTCCGGAGCCACGGCCCCGCCGTCTCCAACCCTTCCCATCGGAGCAGCGAGGACGGAGGGGGTCAAAGTGCAGAGAAGCCGCTGGTGAGCTCGGGGAGGGTGTCCATGTAGGCTTCCGACACCCATGGGTGCTGGGGAGATGATGCTCAGGAAGCTTCGGCATCCTGCTGGATTCGGCTCGGGTTGGGTTAGGGCTTGGTTGGAACGGCAAGAAGGCAGCGAGGAACATCCTGGGTGGCAGGTGGGTGGCTGAAAAGCTGATGTTTGTGCTATCTTTAGAAAATTAAAGATTGTCCCACCAACAAAAAGGAATTTAAAAAAATAATAATTAAAAAATAGATCACCCTATTCAAACCAGATTTTTGCAAAACTACTAAGATCTGGTTAAATGAAATCCTACCTCTCTAGTGAATAATGTGCCTTTTTTTTTTTCTTTTACCCATTTATCACCTCTTCAAATAAGCATGTAATATATTTATAATTATTATGATGAGGACAAAAAAAAAAAAAAAAGAAACCAAAAGTGAAAAAGAATACAAATGAAGACTCAAACTCATGCAAAAGCACATTGCTTTAAGGCTGCTGTGGCAGATGTTATGGGATGCACAAAAGCTTTTCCTTCAGATGGAGAGGCCTGGGCTGGTGATGCTGGGGGGAGGTGTGGGGTGGGCTGGGGTCCTGGCTCTGGGAGTTGATCACACACAGTCAGGACCCACTGGGAACCCGCTGGCAGGACATCACAGGAGCCCTACTGAAACCACAGAGTCCTGCTGAGTTACAGCAACGTGGGGGCTCCCCCGACACCTGCTGAAAACAGAAAGCTCAGGAAAATGCTCAGTCTGTCCCCAAAACCCTCTTCAGAACAGAGCACAAATTGAGGCTGCGTGCTGCTTCAGCAGGGAAACTGAGGCACGGAGACGCGCGTCCTGACCGAGAGCTCCTGCCCTGCAGAACCTTCCCCTTTGCACACCACTATTTGCTGAGGACACCCCCTTGATCGTGGCATTTTATTTTTGTCAGGTTAAATGCTTTTTGGGATGGGATGGGATGGGATGGGATGAGATGGGATGGGATGGGATGGGATGGGATGGGATGGGATGGGATGGGATGGGACGGGATGGGATGGGACGGGATGGGACAGGACAGGATGGGACGGGACGGGATGGGAAGGGACAGGAGCTCCTGCTCTGCAGCCCAGCAGTGTCCAGGGCTGCAGCCAGCCAGAGCACAGCCTTGCAAGCCACCACAGCTCAGCACCCAGCACCAAACAGCCCCGTCCAAGCCATCAATCAGGAAAAAAGTGGTTCCACCCAACGGAGAAGGTCAGTGGGTTTATTCTAGTGCAACGTCCACCAACTCTTTCATAAATCACCCTCATCCTCTCCGGCAAGTGACCTCCAGGCTCCTTTGTCCCCCCAGTAAGAGCCGGGCCGGGGGGCTGGTTTGGGTCCGTGCTGAGCTCGGAGCTCCGTGCCGGCTGGCTGGGAGCTGACACCCCCCACGGGGCTGCGCCAGCCTTCCGCTGGCAAGGAACAGCCTGCTCGTATTTACTGGCACCCTTAACATATTCCATTTCTCTTGCCTAGTTTTCTTGGCAAATTCTTGCAGGGTGAAGCTGTTTAATAATATTTTCGGCGGCATGCAGGCTGCTGGAGAAACACAGCCAAAACATTTTCCCTGCCTCTGCGGATTTGCCACTTCAGGCCAGCCTAAGGGAAAGTTATGACCTGAAATCCTGAGTATTTATTTAGCAATGAGCTGGCCTGGTTCACTGCAGGGGACAGAGCTGGGGCTCGAGCCACCAGGTGGGATGACACCAGGCAGGTGACAACTGTGTCCCCTCAAAAACGCAGGTGGGAGCTGGTGGGCACCGCTCCATCCCCCTCCAGGCAGAAAGGAGACACCTGGAAAGCCGGGAACAACCCATGGAGAGCAAGAAGAGAAATACCTTTGGGATCTAATACTTCGCTGTTTTAAAGCGCAGAAGACAGGGAAGCGGTGGGGAAGCCCTTGGCCCCGGGCCAACCGCTGGCACCTCGTTCTCAGCCCCGAGCACCCAGCCCACAGCGCGTTCAGGACAGTCCGTCCTGCCAAGAAGGGGGGGAAAAATCCCTCCCCAACATCCCTCACCGCTTGCTCTGCTTTTTTTTTGTCTCTAACTCAATTTTTTCAGTGGGGCTCTGGAGACACCTGATGAAGGTGAAGTGGGGAGGTGCAGGGGGAATGCTCCCTGGCTGATCTCCTCTCCCCACGCACTCCCCGGGGAATCCCACCCCGTGGGGTGTTGGCATGTTCCAGGGATCGTGTCCCTAATCCCTAAAAACCCATCCACCTCCCTGCTGTCACACCAAGACTCAAGGAAAGGACCATGCAAAAACCAAGGTGCTTTGGATGCTCTCAGCATCCCGGACAGGCAGGGATGGGTGCACTGTCGCATCCCCCACCCAGCTGGGACCTTTCTACCCTCATGTCCCTGCCCGACGGGGCAGGTTCAGGGGAGGGGGAGCCTTACTCTTGCTTCATCACTAATTAACAGCCATAATTACCAGCCTGGCCAAGCGCTCCCACTAATCGTCGCAGTGTTTGCACCGCAGCTGCTGAATCAACACGAGCAGCATCCAGGTGAGACCCAGCCCCCGTGTGAGGCGAGGGTGCTGCTGGCCCCGGGGAAATGCCTGCGGCCACAACGCGGGCACGAAGGGGGTGTTTAACCAAGCCCACCCCATCAGTTAGAAATGCCCCTCCAACCTCACTGAACCAGCTCTGGACCGAAAATCCAAGGAGCCACTGTCAGCACACCAGCTCCCGCTGCTCCAACGCAACGGCCCTTGAAATAAAGTGTGGGACTGGCCGGAGGGGCTGGACTGAGCCTCGTGAGTGGGGCCATGCCAGGGTGCCGAGGGCAGCGCTGAGGGCAGGGGTCTGGCAAGACCCCGTGAGCCGGGGAAGGGTGATGACGAGTCCCTGGCAGCCTTAAAGCAAGTGCTCCAGCCAGCTCATGGCTGCGTGGGCAGCTCCGCACCAAATCCAGAGGCATCTTCAGAAAGAGCAGCGATGCCTGGCTGCCCTCCAGGATGGCAAAAAGGGATTTTTTCAGGTGCTGCCGCCCACAGGACCCTCTGCACAGAGGAAGAGAGGACACCCTGGCTCCCCGTGCCACCAGTTGCCTCGTTATTTGAGGGGGGGATAAAGCTCAATTCCAAATCCTCTGCTTTTAACTGAAAGGAGAAGGCTCTGCGAAGCCACGGGTGACTCATTTGTGGGGCACGGGCTGGGCTGCCTCTCCAGCCCGCCTCTCCCTCTGCGAAGTAACTACCCAGACTACTAATAATAGTTAGAAACCAAAAATAGAATTCTTTTTTTGTTGTTTTTTTTTTTTTCTCTTCTCTTTTTCAAAAACTCCATCCTCTGAAAATAGCCAGTTGCAATCCGGCGAGTTCAACCACTCCCCTCGGCTTGTCCAAACCCCACTGCCCCACGGGCTGGGACCGTCCCCATCCCTGTCCCCGCTCCTGCCCTGGGGAAATCATCGCCGGCCGCAGCACACATGCGGGGTGATGCCAAGCCTGGCTGGCGGCTCACCCCAAAACTCCTGGCACGGCGTGCTCTGGGGCAGGGGCGCGAGCCGGGGCGGCGGGTGGCAAGCTCTCTCCGCTCCCACTTCTCTACATCTAGCGCAGGGAACCAGCGAGCAGGTCTTGAGATGCAGCAGTGACAGCAAACGGACAAGGGTGAAGGCGACGAGGAGGCGAGGACGGCACGGGGTCGCCCCGGATCAGACGGTGCCTCCGGCGCTGGGGAGAGCAGGGAGGGACGGGCTGGGGCGGCGGCGGAGGAAAGCAGAGGAAGGGGCCCTGCGAGACCCCGGCCGGGCGAGGGACTGACCCAGCAGCAGTTCTCTAAGTCATTTGATGTGGCGCTTCCAGCATTTCCATCAAGAAGGTGTCGATCGGCGTGTCGCCTATTAGCTTGAAGAAGAAGAGGTGCTCCAGGCATTTCAGGCCGATGGACCGGAGGGCTGGGAGACGGAGCAAGAGCTTTGCGAACCTGGGGAAAGGAGACACGACATGGTCAGATATCCCACCCTTCTGCCCTGACTCCCAAAGCTTCTGTGGCCACTCTTGCTCAGGAGGGCTGGGAGTCAGACACAATCTCTTTTGCTACCGAAGTCATGGGGCTACACCCTGAGCTGTGCAGAGAAATCATTAATTATGTCCCCAGCCTTGAAGATCAGGCAGCCACAGTGGATATTCACAACAAACATCTGCTGATAGCTGAGCTGGAAGAGTAAAATCAGAAATGAAAGGCCCTCCCTGGACTGGGGTGCACCACAGGCTTTATGCATTCATGCTCCGGGGAGACCTTCTCGCAGTCTTCCAGTACCTAAAGCTGGAGAGGGGCTTTTTATAAGGACTTGCAGTGATAGCACAAGGGGCAATGGCTTTAAACTGAAAGAGGGGATCTGACTTCAATTAGATCTAAGGAAGAAATTTTTTACATTGAGGGTGGTGAGGCACTGGAACAGGTTGCCCAGAGAAGTTTTGGCTGCCCCATCCCTGGAGGTGTTCAAGGCCAGGTTGGATGAGGCTTTGAGCAATCTGATCTAGTGGAAGGTGTCCCTGTCCATGGCAGGGGGGTTAGAACTACATGATCTTGAAGGCCCCTTCCAACCCAAACCATTCCATGATTTTATGATTTGTGTCACATGTGCATTACTGTTCACTGAGCACCCCGAGATGCTCGTGGGTTTGCTACACCGCAGCCACGGGGAGGAGGCACCACGGGCCCAGCCTTGTCCCAGGCTGCTGTGCAAGCAGCTTCAGCAGCTCAACTCTGACTCAGGGAAAAGGCCAAGCAGGCGAGGAGGGGCTGGAGGAGATGCTGAGTGGGTGTACCTGGCACTTTGCTCAGTGATGCCCCTTTCCTGCAGGCACTGGGTACCATCACTGGGGCTGCTTGTTGTCAAGCCCTGTGGGCTGCTGGCCTGGCAGAAACCCACACCCCAGGGGTGAAGTCAAGGGAAGGAGATGGGGCTTCGGTGCAAAAGCTGGAAGCAGCGCTGCAAACCAGATGGAACAGGGGATTTCTCCCCTTCTCCCTGCCCGGTGCAGGGCTCTGCCAAGCCCCAGCTGAACAAAAGCCCTTTCTCCCCAGCCTGCCTGGCGGAGACACTTGTCAGGTCGCACCCCAGATGCTGGCAAGAGCCGACACGCAAAAGGGTTTCACAGGCGGGCAGGGGAGAGCCAGGGGGGCTGGGGAGAGCCGACAGCACGGCAGGAGCAGGGGCGAAGGAGACGAGCCCAAGGGCCAGCTGGCCGAGCCGGGGAAAGGCTGCTGGGTGTTGGATTCCGATGATGGCAGGAGGCTGCAGAGCCAGGAGAGAGCCACCAGTTCCTGCAAGTGTGCTCCGAAGCACCCATTGGTGCGACCCAGGAGCGCGCCCACCCTGCCTGCCCATGCCCCAGGGGTGCAGGCAGCAACCTCAAGCACTGCAGGATGTCACCTCCCCGCTCTCAAAACGGGGAAAAGGCCCTTTAACGGTGGAGAACGCATTGATTTGTTTTTACTGCTGCACAATCAGGGCTTGGACATAAGCAAAGGCCAGAACCAGCCCAGGGAGAAGGGGACTCTCTGCAAAACACACACAGAGACATGCACAAACATACAGACATTATACATGCATGCACATCTCTCTCTCCCCATTTTTTTTTTTTTTCTGCTGAGCTGGCGAGAACGGTGGGAGCAGAGCCAGGAAAAACAAATCAGTCCTACCATCCCATTCAGGAAGTTTCACTTTAAACCAAACCAGATGATGGCTCCAGCCCTCGGATATGTTTAACTGTGAGATAACCAGCCCGCAGCACAATGTGCCAGGGCTGCGGCCAGCCTGGGAGAAAATAGCCCTGATTCCCTGTGGCTGCTCGGTGTCACACCCGCACCGTGCCCTCCCTGCAGCAGAGCAGGGGCTGGCACGGGGGCAGCATGGCTGGGTTTTTCCTAGGAATGCGTCCCTCCATCCAGCTGCTGCAGAGAAGTTCCCTTTTTGTATTTACACGGTGCTCGGGAGCTCTTGATGGCCGGGGACCGGGCTGAAGCCACGCACCGAAGGGCACCCGAAGCGGTGGGGAAGCCAACCGCTCACCGCGGCGCGGAGCAGGGGAGGGCGACTGCCATGGGCTCGACCAGGCGTTTGCTCAACCACAGGAAGAACTTGTTTCCAGCCCCAGCTGGTGATCACATCGTGCCATGAGACCAGCAGGATGGAGAGAGCTCCTCAGAGCTTCGTTTAGCTATTGTGCAACTCTCCCAGCCCACGAGTTAACCCTCCTGAGCCAACCATGCTTATTCCACCACTGCCCTGAACCACAGAAGAGATGGAGTAAGGTCAGCAATGCCCAGTTGCAGCTCTCAAGACAGCCCTAAGCGTGCAAAACCTTTAAGGTCATCAAAGAAAGGTGCGAGATCACACAAGCAGGTTCTCATCCCAACGTCATTTAAAGCCAGATCAAACTCCAGCACCCTTGGCACAGGCTACCGGACCTAAAATGTTCCCTTGCACATCCCTGACCATTGAGGTAGAGCCCTGAGGAACAGATTTTGGCTGGTGGCTCAGCGACTTGGCTCAGTCATGCACAGCAGCTTCGTGGTGTTTGGGTGGACGAGGAGCAGGGCTGGTGCCCCTGCCCAGCCCCTGCCCAGCCCAGCCTGCAGCAGTGAGGGCAGCACGACTCCGCCGCGGACACCGGGCGCCTGTGAGAAGCAAAGAGTGTATCCCATCCGGGGAATAAGCCGGGAGAGCTGCTGGCTGCGATTCCCCAGGCAGCTCTCCTTGTGCCAGGTACAGCTGGCTGCTCCTTGTCAGCTTCAAGGGGAGGAGAACTCTTCTGAAACACCAGAACAGCCAAAGTCCAGGGTCTGGATTTGCTTAGGAATTGCAATTTAATAACACTTTTTTGGAAGAGGAGTCGGCTTGAGAGTTGGCCTGGGGTCCAAACAAACCACCCAGGGGAGGAGAGGTACCAGCCGGGCTCCATGCACCACGCTCACCCCTCGCTTCCCTCTTCACCACCAAGTCCAACACACCCGGCGGTACCTTCAGCCTCACTCCCTGCCAGAAGCCCACCACGAATGTCCAAGAAGCCCCTTTACAACGCGTCTTTTTTCATCCGCCAGCATATTGACACCCAAAGGGGAGAAAAAATAAATTCAATATTACTTCTAAGGGCGCGACCTGCCCATGTTGCTGTAAGAGCATCCTTTTTCATTCCAACCATCCAGACACACAAGACTGGGAATGCAGGTGAGATGCAAATCCCAGTTGCTTGGGCTGTTTTCCCCAACATTCAAGCCTCAGCGGCGATACGCACCAGCAGCAGTTTCCAGAGCTTTGCTTGGTTTCTCAAATGACTGTCAGTAACTTAACTGGCAGTTGCCAGCTTCAGGCTGTAACTGGGAAAATGCGCCCACTCAGCTCCAGAGCGGTCCAGGAAAGCATTCCTAATTCCCCCTCCCATTCCCAGCTGGATTGGGGGAGGCAGGGAGGGGAGAAAAGAGCATCAATTGAGGCTTTCACTTCCCAGCAATGATGCTCATCTGCCACTGAAAATTAACTCCGTGTGCGTCTTATTTTCACTGTGGTTTGCTCTCGGCGGTTGCCAAAAGGGAAATGATACCCCTTCCCCCATGTGCTCATCCCACCGCTGCGGCCGCGGGAGCCACGGCTCCTCAGGTCTCCCGACCGTGTCCCGGCTGTGTTGCGTTTCCTGGCATGGGAATAAAGATCTCTCTGCAATTCACCGGGTGCAGTTTCTAAGGACGTTCACAGCTGAAGCAGGTAGAAATGAGTACTTTTCCCTGCAAAGAACTGTTCATTCCCAAAAGACGTGGGAACGGGGAGCTCTAAATGGAAGGGATCCAGTATCCGTACACTGCAGCGACCGTGAGGACGGCACTCGGACCTCATCCTGGGCTGCAGCACCCTTTGCACCAGCTGCAGCACCCATTGCACGGGGCTTCACAGGGGCACGAGGCTGCAGGAGAGGGCCAGGCAGCGACTCACCTCCCGGGCTGGTCGGGGTATTTGTGTTTGCAATACGCCTCTAGCGACGCGTACACCTTCTCCCGCAACGCCTCCACCTCGGCCGGGTTGGAGAGACCTTTTGAGTCTGAAAGGCAACGAAAAGACCATCAGTCAGAAACCTTCAGGGTTTCCAGGCAGGCAAGGACCCCCCTGTGCATCCCCTGGCACGTATAGCCCACTCCATCCCTCCCTGCACCACCAGACCAGGGCACAGCACGGACACGGGGTCTGAGCCCCAGGAATTTGGGGCAGTACCCAACGCCTCCCGGGGCGCGTTCAAGCCCTGAAAGGTTCGCCCTGTGACTACAGACCTGTTTTACTCCACCTCATACCCCAACTGCAACCATTGTCCAGTGGTCAGAGACCCTCACGAAAAGGGTTTAAGTCCCCCTCAAGTCCTGGGCTTGCGGGATTTCTCCCCCCAGCACGAAGCACCGTGGCAGGGCTGAATGAACAGCCCCGGCTCTAGCAGGTCCCCCACGCCACGGCCAGGATCTGCTTTCAGTAGGGTGAAAGGGACAGTCGGGCAATCGATATCCCCAAGCACATGCACCACGGGAACCTCTCCAGATTCCCCTTCTTTTACCATATACGGCTAATCCCAAATTACAGACAATAAATTACAAGGTGGGTGGAGGGAAGAAAAGTCAAGCAGAAAAACAAACCCAAGAAACAGCAATAAACCCTGCTGAAATGCCCTGGCTTGGGTTTGGTGGGAAAGGGCAGGGAAAGAGCCGTGCTTGGGCACAAACCACGCTCCTGCGAGGGCAGGGAGTGGAAGGGGTGTCCATCCTTGTCTGCCATCTGCTTTTGCTCTGGACTGACCCACTCTAAAACACAGAGAACCCCCTAACTGGGCTGCACAGGTGCGTGCAGGCTGGCAGTCCACCTCCTGCTTCCCCAGGGCTCGGCTCTCTGAAACGCCGGAGACAACCCTGGCACTGAACCTTCCTCTTCCCTTGGGCAGCTGGGGCCAAGGGGGAAAAGCGAGCAGCATGAAGCCTCCCGGAGTCTGTAAAACTGAGCAAGCTGGGGACAACAAATAAAGTTCTTGTGTATTTTATGAGCAGGTTTCAAGCCTTTCACCGTGGGCAGAGGGCTTTTCCAGAAACGCAGTTAATAAAAGCCCTTGGATGTTGAGATCAGGAAATAGAGGACCATAACGTCCATACTCTAACTTTGCTCTAATCCATACTTCTCTCTTAAAGGATATTTAGATTCATTTTTTTCTCCTATTCAGGGGCAACTCCCTCAAGGACCAGAAATTTCTTTTTACAGAGTCGCTGTAAAACTGAAAATAATGCCGTGTAACGTTGATCAAGCCAAAGCCCCTCAAGCTCAGCACAGAACTCAGCCCATCAGTAGGAGTCAGCTCCAAAAGCAGCATTCGCCATCTCCTCAGATGATTGCAGCCGGGTCCCGGCCAAGGCTGGGCCCTGCACGGAGAGTATTTCAGACGGTGAAACCATGCTGCTCTCTACGAAGGGGAAAACACTCCTTGGAAAGGGAAGTCTGCAAAGCAACCCTGGGCATGGATCCAGATCCATCCCTGACCTGCAAAACACACGCTTGTAAGGTGGCAGACACATATGCAGAGCTTAATTTGACTTTCATTCTTGCCTCTCTTCCTTCTTGCCCTGTCCTCGGGAGCTGGGTGCCCTCGGCTATTTGCAATGGAGCTTTACAGGTGAGAAAAGGAGCCCAAAGGACAAAGCATCAGCCAAGAGAGGACTGGAGAGAAGGTAATGGCATGTACCGGGGTTGAAGAGGACAATGGCTCGCAGGCAGCCTAGCTCTGTCTTGTCCATCTGCATGTCTCGCATTTTTGACACGAGTTCTGTCAGTACTCTGCAAAGGACACAGAAATCACAGGTGTCAGTGTTAAAAAGAAATGGAAAGAGCATCCAGGTGTCAGACCCAGCGCGAGGTCCTCCGCGGTTCACGAAGTCATGGGATAGCGCTCGCCTATACCAGCTGAGGATATGCCCTCATTTTCCTCCTGCATCAAAAATAGCTCATTAGGAACATCAATAGTTCCTGTGAGATACAACAGGGACCGTAAAACCTGGCTTCATACATTCACTGAGAGGCTTTGGCACCTGAGAAAGCTGCCTAAAAATAAAAAATAATAACATAAAAAAAACCCCAACACAACAGGTACCTAAAAGCAATTTCCTCTGCCGGTAATTTTTATTACTCCCTTTGCTCTTACTGCAGGTGCCAGTCTTGAAATATTTTCCACTGATTGCCCAGTTTTTCCTGTTAGATCCTGCAGTGAAGCCATGATCTTGCACTCATGACCTCACAGGAAACAAATGATGTCACTCAGGTCCAAAGAATAACTTCCTTGCAAAGCAAAGAAGCAAAAGTGATTTGGTTTCAACTAAGCCGTATCAAGATGAGTCTGGGGCAGGGAAATAAGCCACAATTTAAGCGGCATCTGGAGCCACACTGTGGGTCAAACACCCTGGAAGTCTGGCTTTAAAACACTTTCCCAAAGCACGAGATAAAAGAGCCCTCGGGACACGCATGTGGAACCTGCTGGGTATTTTTGGTGCTTTTTCATTGTGAAAATAAAATCGTGTCTTGGTCCAATTAAAGATGAAAAGAAACAAAGAAGCGGCCTCCTTGTAACATTAGAAGGCATCTGGAGGCCATGAAAGCGGCTTTGATTTGTGCTGGGCAGCCCTCTCCCTGACTATTCCGGGCTGTTGCTTTCTGCAGGTTTAAGAGTGGGGATTTAATGCCATTGCCTGCAGCAAGGACCATGACATTTCCATGCATGCCGTGGGATGGACACGCCTCATCCCAGGCTCCGAGGATGACAAGCCCACGCGCCCGCACATCTCCACCCGACCCATCTCCAGGCTGCACTGCAGGGTACAGAGGCAGAGAGGAGGATGTCCAGGCAAGGTGGCCTGAGATGGGTTCCCCACCATCCACCCCTCCTCTGCCCACCTGTCGAAGATGGCCCCGACGCCAGCACTGTGCGCGCTGTTCCGGTGCACGTGGAGCCCGGTGGCTAAGAGGATCCCGTCTTTCACGGCTATGGAGCGGTGGGAGAAGGAGGCGATTAGAAGCTCATTCCACCCTGGGGAGGAGAAAACAACCAAGGTTAGAGCCGCAGGGTCCTCAGTGGGTTCGGGAATCAGCAACATCACCTCCCCAGCACCAAAAGGAGAGGAGGAAACTGCTCAAGAACTGCCTTTGCTGGAGTAACATGGCTGGACACGGGCAGGGAGTGGGGAGCCAGCTCCTTCTTGGATGGCAGGGAAGGAGAAAACCATTAAGGAGCAAATGCACTACAAATACAACACTAATCAGGGAGGTGGTTTCCTCTATAAACCTCGTGGGCAGCTCAGCAAAGAGCTCTCTGCCTGGCTCCTCTCCCGTGAACCCAGACACGGGTGGGCAGCCCTGCACTCCCCCTCTGACCTCACCCTCCCTGCCTCCGAGCAGTTCGAGACCTGAGTTCAAGAATGCCCCCCCCAAAAAAACCCATAACAAGAAGAATTGCTGTAAAGTTTTGAAAAGCATCAAGTTTGGTGACTTTGAACCAGGAGAGGCATCTCCTATAAGACAAGACGAGTCTTCTGCAACCCTGGGGAGTCTCATGCTCATCCTGTGGCTGATTCGCCCAGTCTGAAAATGTTCTGGTGTCCAGGACACAGGGCTGCTTGGCAAGGTCCAAAAATGTCAGGATATTTGGCTTTTTTTTTTTTTATTTGCCAGGCTGGAAAAGCCTGCATCAACGCAACAACATCCTTCCCCTCCTCTGCTGCCACTGAAACGTGTCTTTTTTCGTCAACTGGAATAAATGCATGGTCCACGTGTGCTGTGTTTACCTAGTGTTGCAGAGATGGGCTGTGCCATGAGAAATGTTGACAAGGAATAAAGTTCACTCTTTCCTAAGTGGCCACAGGATGTTTCTGCCCCAATCAAGGGAACATTTATTTGCCTATTTACTGGGTGAGGCCTGGCACTGGAAGAGGGATTGCGACACTGTGCAACCCAAGGAGGATGGAGGAGAAGACATGGCACTGCACCAGGATCCTGCAGGAAGCATGCCCCACGGCTGAAGAAGACCTCCCAGAGCCAGACCTACAGAAAGGGGCTGTGGGTGCCTCCCACCAGCCGTCAGACCCAGAGCAACTCCCCACGCAGCCCCTCCATGAAGCTCCAACCAGCAGAGACTGGAGCTGGTTCTCAACATCCCTCCCCGGCACCAGCTTTCACCACTGCCCCCACTCTCGGCCATCACCCAACATCCCTCTGCCACGGCTCCAAACAGCCCCCGCAGTCCCAAATCCAGTCTCCGGCTTGCCAAGAATCGGCGAAAGCGGTGAGGCTGCGGGGTGCTGCCGACATCTGCGCTGGGCTTTTTCCAGCTAAGGAGCACTGGATTCGTCAGCATCCTTCAGCTGAATCGCTCCCATTGAGAGCTGGGATGTTTTGGCTGAAAAGGGGAACCTATTTCTATCCGGTGCTTTCACCAGAGCATCCCCAAAGAGCTGGCAAAGAGGCAAGTAGGAAAAATCAGGTATAACCACAGGCAGTAAATCTTGAGTTAGAGATCAGACAAGTCTACCCAAAGAGTTTTGCATTTTAGCCCAAGCTCTGGAGAAGCAGAGCACGTTTCTTTGACTCTTGAGACTCTTTTGTCATCAAACAAGGTGGCTGCAGACTCCGGGGATGCTTTGGCTCCTCTGGGATAGAGACAGCACCCGGCAGCAGAGTGACCATCGTGTTCATCCATCTCACTACTAAATTTCCCCACCAGCTCTACCAAATGAGCTGCAGCTGCCGCGATGCAGTGCTCAGCATCCTTTGCCAGGCCTTGATGCAAAGAAAGCATCAGGTTATTCTCGTCTCAGCCATGGCAAGCTTGGAAACAAGAAAACCCAGGGAAAACAGGCTTGAAAAGTTGGGTTTCCTTCTCCTTCAAAAAGCTCAGAGAGGGAAGATTTTTAAATGATTCAGCATTAGAGGAAAGCTACTGCCGGTCCATCCAGCACTGCTCCTCCAAAGATGCCTGCTCCACTTAATTTTGCCTCCAAGGATGCATGACTGAACCTGACTGACGCTCAGCGAAATTTTAATACTTAAATATTTCATGGGCAGCTGTTCTCAGCAGGCCGCTCTCCCCACTCAATAATAGATAGAGCCACCGGTTAAAAGACTTGGGGGAGGTTATCTGAGGCCCCGACAGAGACGCCTGGAGCAGGGAGCCCATCAGAGCTGCTACAGGTGCTCAGCCCACCTCATGGCCATGGGGTTAGAGCCACAATGAAATCTGGGATGCGATGGGGTCCGCAGCCCCCTCTCCTCCTGCCCCGTGGAGCGGCCCCTCCAGGATGCCGGCTCGGAGCTGGTCATAACAAGAACCAGCACAAAGGAGAATATCGGGTCAGAAAATCTCCAGCTCAGTTTTCATTAGCCTTCTTCTAAAGAGAAAGGAAAACCTTGATCTGTTGTTGTGGGTTTTGTTTCCATTTCTCAAAAGGAAAAGGCAGCTTTTTGTCTGAATCCAGTCCTCCCCTGCCATACTTGCTGAAAGCCCTCAAAGATTTCTATAGAGATGCTTCCCCTGCCCATCCACTCTCACAAGAGGCTCTAGAGACCCTCTTCAAAAATACACTTTTTGTGTTTTCCAGAGAGGGCTGTGAGCCAGCTCTGGCAACGTTCCCACCCACGGAAAAATCAGAGGAGCACCTTCAGCAAAGGGCTCACAGGAGCCGGCCAGGGAGGGCATGGGACTCGGCCAAGCCTGCAGCAAGAATAAAACCCCCAAATTCTCCATTCCCAGACTACTGCTGTAACCACTAGATGAAATGTGACTATAAAAATCTCCTTTCAGTAATATAAGAAGAGTGGAAAACCTACACCAGTAAACGGTGCGACTTAATCGCCCAGAAACCACTGAGGTCAAGGATTTCAGAGAGGTTGGCAGAGAGACTGGGTATTTGTACGTAGGGCCAAGGTAGGCAGTTCCACTGGCTGATTGTCAATAAAAAATCGCAGCAAGTATTACGACTCATGCCTTTGGGCTACAGTCAGCCTCACGAAACAGAATGGCAGCTAGTGTGTGTGTGTGGGAAGGAGGAAACACTGAACACCTTCTTCTGAAGCAACCTGGACAGAACTTGGACCGGAGGAGTTCTGGCAGTTGCTATGTTTTGGGTTGAAGTGAATACTTTGAACTTGGTTCTTAAAGCAGTTTCCTGCCCAATTTCATGGGCGTTTATTCTGGGGCACACACTTTCTACACTAAGAAGCCACGAACGCTGCCATCAAGGTGGATCAGCAGTGTCTCGTCTACAGAGGCCATTAACCCAAGGCCAGAAGAGCGCAGAGAGAGAAGCACACACCCTGCAGGGTTTTTCCCCTCTAGAATTCCCTACTAAAGTGCATTTTGGGGAAACAAGGAACTTTTAAAACTACCAGGGACTTCAGAGTCCTTGGCTTGCTTGGGTTTGGCTGCCAGACAGGGTCACTCCAGGTAGCCCACCAGCTCGCCCTGCTCTAAGGCTGCACCTCTGCTCTGCCCCAGACTCCTCCATCATTCCCTTTCAAATTCCCTTGACTACTTCGAGTAGCCGAGGGTGGTTTCTCCCATTGCCAAGCGCAGAGCTGGGTGCCACAGCCAGCCGTCAAGGTCTTCTTGTCTCCTCGCCATGGAGTTTGTCATTTGCTGGAAGCTGCTTCATCTGTCCCACCGACAACGTGGTGGGACTTAAACTTTCTCTTTGTTTAAGTGAGCAAAACTCTCCACTGCGTCAAAGCAAAGCCTTTTTAATCACTCATCTGATGATGGGAGCTATGCAAAGAGCTTCATGCCTAAAATGCACCCTCGTCCAGCTCTGCTCCTGATTTCTTGCCCTCTCCGGTCTTTGTGCATAACCTGCCCGCAGTAGGGGCTGGAATTTACTTGATGGGAGAAGACCCTTTTCACAGCTAACTGCTCTCCACCTCCCAACGCCTCCGCTCCTGCAGACCCCCTGCCACACAACGAAATTCAAAATAAGCCCAGAGAATTTCATTTTCATCTTGGTGGGTGGGAGACAGAGGGCGATACATTTTGTTTTCTCCCCTTTCTGGTTTTAATTATGATCAAACGTTTGAGTTTGATGAAATTTCATGGAGTCCCAAGCCCGCTTGGTCTTTCAAGTCTCGGCTCCGGAGAAAGGCAGCGCGTCGCTGCCCCGGTTTCAATCACCCAGCGCACATCTCCGAGCACCTCGCCCATCACGGATGAAGCCGGGCCGTTTTTCAGCTGATTGGCAGCTGGCGCAACATTTTGGATCACGTTCAGCAACACGTCCCTTGGGGCTTTTAAAATCCTATTTGGCAATGGAATTATCAGAGGCTATTACTCAGAATGAGTTAAAGGCTTTCAAGTTGCCAGGACCTAAATCTAAGCGTAATACCTGTCACCGTTGAGATGTGGCATTCCTACGGCCCCGGGCCAGAGCCTGCACGGGGACGGTTCCCACTCACCTGCTCGGAGCAAGATGACCTGGTCGTCCAGGGGCAGCTCGGAGAAGTGGGGGATCCTCTTGGCCCACTCCACCAGGGTGAAGAGCTGTTTGTCTGCTGCCTGGCATATGTTCGTCACCGGGTCATTGGGCTGCCAAGAGAAGGAGATGGAAAGGCTGGGAGAAGGCAGAGAAAGGAGAAGAGGAGAGGCTGGAGGAGCAGCTGAAAGGGCTGGGGAAGGACCCCGAAGTCGTGAGCACCCCAGAAGTGGACATTATCAGTCCCAAGGAAAGGAGGTGACTTGGCTTCCCCACCACATGGTTTTTAAGTAGTTTTTATCAAGTTCCAAAAGAGGAACCAGGAGTGTTGAGACCCAACATCCATCACACTGACTGATGAACCAAACCAGCTCCAGCATCTCCCAGCTTGATAAATCAGCACCAGAGGAGGCATTACAGGAAAAAAGAGAAAACCCCTCTCCTTTGAAATATTATCCAGTAAAAAACTCGTGCTCTCAAGGAGGACAGTCAGCCTAAACACACCAAATCCCTGTTTAAAGGAACTGCTAACAGCTCAAGTGGGCTTGTGATTAGGAACTTCAAGAGACCATCTAACTCCAGCAAAGGCAGACCTCGCTAGTACACGTGTGTATAGAGGGTTTCCCTCTCCGGACAGAGATGTATGAGCCCCTCCACACATCCCACTGTAATCCCTGCTGATACCGAGCAGCTTTGATTGTACCATTATTTTTCTTCCGTGTCCTTAAAAGAGCAGTTTCCAAATTGGAGGAGTGTTTGCTTCACCCCTGGTTTGCAGGGGGAAGGGGTGTGAATGAGAGGCAGAGCAGACACGAACGCAAGCGTAACCTCTCCTTCCTGCAAGCCCCAGCTCCAGCAGGACAAGGCTGTTCCTCACCACAAACTGGTGAGGAACCATGAGTTGCTCTACAGCAAACCCCTCTCCCAGGCTGCGCAGACGAGGACCACGCTGTTAAGCTTCACTCCTGCCCCTGGAGCCGTGTCCCAGACCCCTGCCCAGTCCCCTCCACTGTCCCTTGGCAGAAAACACAAACTCTGTGCCTCGGTGGCCAACGTTTCCCATTCTCCAGGCTTAAAATAACCAGCATCTGGCAAGCTCAGGGGCACTCGCCTTCAAAGTATTTTCACCTGCTGCATGCAGAGATGGATGGGAACGGGCTGGCGTTCAGCAGCGCAGCCAAGGAGCGGGGAGCATCACCGTGGAGATCTTCCCTCCTTGCTCCCACGGCTCCCCGAGGGGATAAGGGCAGGGGAGTCTTGCTCCGAGGGAGCTGGGGTTCTTCCATGGGGAGGGAAAGGTGAGCAGGGACTGGGCTCTTCCCCGGAAACGGGAGAAAAGATGGGATTTCTTCTGGACCACAGGAAAACCCTAAAGTGGGTGGGAGAAGGAGCTTTGCAGGGTTAAGGGTTTCACTGGAAACATGGGGGAATGTCAGCATTGAGAGGCATTTGCAGAAGGGTGAGAAGGGACACCCTTGGCCCAGGCTATAGGAACATCACCAACTTCAAGTCATCCCAGTTTGGTCAGCAAGCCGGAGCAGCCAGGTGGAGAACCTGGGCATTCTGGCTCCCAGGGGGTGGGATGGGGATGGAGCCCTGCATGCTCTGGAGCCGGACATGACTTACAGGAGACCTCATGCTCCAGCAGAACCTGACCCATGAAGCAACAAGTGCCTACGTAGCCCCATGAAAGGAGTATTTTAGGAAAGTCAGACGCTTTTGTCAAAGCTTTTATCAGGGGTTGCTTCTGGGCAGGTTGCCACCATCTCCAGGACCTGCTCTGATGCAGCAAGCCAGGCTCTGGGTCTCCCAGCCCAGGCTGTCCCACCGCTGCTCCGAAGACAGCACAAGCTGTACCCAGCCTTCCGTGCTTCCTACAAAGCCTCAGCCTTTAATTACACCTCAGATGGCAGTTCCTGGAACCACCACCGTCCTTCCTGGCAGAACTTAATCACCGTCGTTTTGAGAGGCAGCTAAAAGTATCATCCCTGCAGGCCAAGGGGGCCCTGCTTGTCTCCAGGAGGGGATCTGCAAAGTGGTGCTGGAAACCCTCCCCGTGCACGGTAAGCAAATCCCCCTCCTGCCGTAAACAGCAAGGGCACGGTGCCGGAGTGTCACAGAATGAAAGGACACACAGGCACCTGATCCTTCTGGAAAATCGGAGCTTGGAGACATCTTCCAAAAAATGGTGACTTGAAACCAGCCGCTCAAAGGCCAATTAAGAGCTAATGGGGATAACACCTCTCAGTTACAGGCTTTGCCTTTCAGTGGCCAGGAGCCCATCCGAGGTGGTGCTTACAGCACAGGAGCCCAGCTCCACAGCTGCTGGGGACACAGGGCAGGGGCAAACCCATCCTCATGCCCCATCATACTGCCCGGGGACAGGTATGACCAGGGCATACGGCCAGTGCCCAGCTCCCGAGGGACAGGGATGACACGGGGCTCGGGGCTTCCTGCGACACACAGCGTGGAGGAATCCTGCAGCCGTGCTCCATTACAGCTGCGGAACCTCCCAAAGGGTTTATCCCCTTTGCTACGGTCAGGAGCCAGACAACCCTCGCAATTAGCAGCTATTTGCAGTGACTGAAGAGCTCTTATCAGGGGCTCATGGGTGCAATTACTTCAAGTGAGTGTTTCAGTGATGGTCATCAAAATGCCAAGTCTTGGCACGCTCCTACCACCCAAGGCAGACGGAGAGCAGATTCACAGGACCAGATCCCCCTGTCTTGGCTGTTTTCTGCCTGGCTCAGCATCCCTCCCCATCCCTTGTCCACCCACAAGGACCACACCCCGCTGTACTACCCATTCTGCATCATGGGCTTCAAACCATGAACGTAGCCCATCCTCTCCGATGTCAATCGAGGTTTCGGGACAGAGCCATGGATCCCCTGCCTGGTCACATCCAGAGCAGCACACTTGACCAGCAACAAGGTGTTTAGTTATGAGGGCTGCTGGAACAGCTCACAGGCTGCAGCCCCCTTGCCCTCCCCTTTACCAGCTCTGAGGACTGTGCTGAAGTCTCACACTTGGGTCCCACACTGTCCAAAGTGGGAGAAATCAGTGCCAGTGCCAGACCAGCAAAGCAGAGGGACCTCCCTCCACCAGAGTTGGGATCTCTGCTCTCACAGCACCCAGGGGACCATGGCACAAGGTGACAGTCACAGACACAACAGTATCTGGGAGAGGAAGGTGTTAACTACCACAGCACCCTACCATCTCCATCCCAGTCTGGCACAGCCCAGGTGGAAACGTCTGTGCAAGCGCTGGAGCTCTCCAGCTCACCGGCAGCGTTCAACACAGACGGACCAAGGGGCAGGGCGCAAATAAAAGGACCCAACATACCAGGCTAACAGGAACCAGCTTGTGCTTTACCCCGTGTCTATCAGGCATTGAATTCGTCTGCCTTTCCCTGACATGGGCTCTCTGGGGAGGGCTGGGAGGAGGGCAGATCCTCCACGGCCTCGTCACTGCGAGCTGCTGATCTCATACAGCTGCTAAACCTGCTACAAATGTCACCTCATCGACAGAACCCGCTTGACAATAATAGGGCATTTCAACAAGCCTCCTGCTTCTATTTAGATGCAACACACATCCTTGTTCACAGTAATGCGTGTTGAATTATGCAGGAACCAGCTTTCAATTTGCTACCAGAGGCTGAGGAGCCGCAGTGCCAGACGAAGCCATTTATTCCAGCTCCACTCTCTGGGGTTTGTTTTCAAGTCAACACAACGCTGGCTACAAACTCCCCTGAAGTATTTTTAAACCTGGCAGCCGTCGGAGCCTCTCCCAGCCCCTCGCTCACCGCGGCTGAGCTGCCTCCTCCAAAAAAGCCCCGTGCGAGCTCCGGGGCTGCTCCGGTCGGAGGCGTCGCTGCCTGCAGAGTGCAACTGGGCTCCCGAATGCTGGGAGCACCGCAGCCCTGTATCTCCTGGGATGTTGCACTGAGGAATGGGCTCTGTCCACAGCAGGAAGCCTTATGCACTGCGGGGCCTCACCGAGCGAGCCAGCCATAAAGTGTCCTTGCAGGTAAAGGCCAAGAAGAGCATCCCATAGAGGCATTCGAGACCTAGACTCCTACAAGGAACGGTCTGACATCTCCTCTCAAGCCCTGCCAGGTAAGGTATTCCCAGTTCAATCCTCTAAACTTCATATAAAAAAAGAGACAAGTATTATCATAGTGGAAAATAAATACACCAGAGTCCTTCCACTTCCTAGAAATAGCTGCGCTTCATCATCTCGGCCTCATGGACACTCAGCACAGAGCAACAGGAAACACAGAGGGATATTTCAGTGTGTGTTCCTGCCCTCCTGCGTTAGCCAGCCTGCCCACTCACACAGCCCCAGTGGCACCCTGTGCCCCCCCGAAGGACTGCCAGGCAGCCAGGACGTGCCCCCCACTCTGGCCTCTCCCCTCCCCAGCAGCAAGCCTGGCAATAGCTACCAGGGTCCCGGGGTAACTTGTACCTTCCGCAGCCCTGATGGCCCCGTGCCACGGCGGCCCCTCCTGCTCTCGGAGGGACAGCATGGGACGGTGCGTCCCTGCCAGGCGGCATCGCCGTAAGGCCAGTGAGAAATTAAACGTGCAGCCAACCCCAGCCCCAAAAGCACACACACAATGGTGCACAGCAATTCAGTTTTTCCTTCTCCATCTCTGTGCTTTGAGGCTTCCCAGTCCCTCAGTATCCCACAGCTCCCCTGGTGTACCCGGCATGGGGGTAATTAGCCCCACTCCTGCCCCTACTGCTACACTGCAGTCCTACCTTTTAGAGGCATTCCCCTATTCCCGTCACTTCCACGGGAACGGGGGCTATTGAGGAATGGGGACTGCACCCTAAATGCTGCCCAGGCTGGGCAGCGAGTACCTTCTCTGCAATAGGGCTCTTCACGAGGGCTTGGCCCAGGGTCTATCCTAGAAACAGAATTTCAGAGGCTGGCTCTCACATTTGGGGGTAGCTGCTTTGCGGGGAGGCTTTCTCTAAGCAAGGCTATAACCTGCTCATCAGGGTATCTCCGCAGAAAGGGACCGAGGCAGCTTCCCTCATCACAGCTTCTCACTCTTTTCCTGTTTCCCTGTCAGCTCTCTCTTGTTTACACAAGGTCCTGTTAGAGCCTGGTTTCTTTGAGCAGGTCTGGTTGCAATGCAAACTTGGGAAGGAACCTGAAAGGAACCTTCTCCAGGTTTTCTCTTAAGAGCCAAGCAGCTGCTACAACTCTGCATCTGAAAAGTCACACCCCAATTTTACAACTCTTATCTCTCTGCACTTCAGCCGCACAACTGGCTATTGGCGCGATTGGACTCTGAGCTCTTCAGAGCACAGACCGTCTTCCTGCATTTGAGCCCCAAGGGCTGTTAACTAAAATAAAATCTCTGTGAGCCCTTCTAATTACGCCTTACAGGGTCTGTTCCTTCGCCACGGCAGTGAGACAGACCAGGACCAGTGCTGGTGGCTGCACAGGGGCAGAGAGGTTTGCTTTCCTCCTGCTTTCATCTAAGCTCACAAGTGGCGCCTACAGCGGAGCGAACAAGTCACATTTCTGAGCTCTGCTTAGTTCTCTTCCCAAAAGAGAAGCCCTCTCTGACCTAGGCTCGCCCCTGTATTCGTGCTAGGTCAATCTGAGGCCCCACAAGCCATCCCTTCTGCCTCGCGTGCCGCGGGTGGAGGTGCCTTACCGAGCTCGGCGTCAAGCCCATGTTTGCTTCAATGTATGTCTCTGTCTTTGGCTCCACTGCAAGTTCAGCTTCCAAGATCTTTTCCACGGGCATGTCCTCGTTAGCGCTACTTGTTGATTCCACCTCGTTCTCGTTGCGGTCCTTCCCCCGCTGCCTTTCCTCCTGGACGGCTAGAGGCGGACAGAGAGGGACAGTGTCAGCCAAGGGCTCCTGGCCATGGTGTCACGGGCTGAGCTGGGACCCAAAAGCTCCACGGAGCTACAGGCGTTACTTAGCCATGAAAACCTAAAGCATCCCTGGTCCTTGTGACCTGTAGGAGCACACGGACATCTGATGTCTTGTTCCCCCACCTCACCTTTCCACCAGTGTGGTCAGTGGGTCTCAGGCTTGGATAGTCCAAGGGGGTATGAGGTTTGGGGAAGGTGCTGAGCAACCCTGGCCTGGGAGAGCTGCTCCATGTGCACTCCTGTGGGAGCATAGCAAGGCAGGCTGCCGCTCAGACCTGGCCTCTACAGGGAAACTCCCTTTTCTGCAGAGGGAGATGTCCTGGAAGTAAAAAGGTTAAAGAGACGTGATGAAAAGCAAAGGAAGCTACATGGCAAGTCACTGCGGGAGAGGAAAATGGATGGGTACTGCTGCGGGGGAAGAAACCAAGGAGGTGAAGTGATAGCGTACGGGAATCCTAAAGAAAAGAGAAATCGGTCAGTTGAAAGTGTAAAAGTCCAGAGTTCAACCATCTTCTGAGCCTGTTAGGGCTGAATCTCCACGGAAGTCCCGTCATGCATCTCGCTCCCTCGTCCAGCAGTGATGCCAACGGCTGCTGCAGGGCTCCGCGGCCGGACGGCGGTACCGTGGGACAGGAGGTGGGAGCGGGATGTGCCGGCAGGCGCTCCATGCAAACCACCACCCCGCCGCTGTCTCCGGCCACTTCTAAACAGACAGGAGAGACCTGTCCCAAACCCGAGGTGGCAGGAGTCATCTAGTCAGAAGCATGTCACATGCTGACGAGTTGATGTCCGAACAGTACGCAGATGAAAATCACTTATTAGATGCTAATAACATTATTATTAACGATCTCCCTTTGGAAACAGCACACAGGCTTTCCCGAAACCTGGAAAGCAGCTTTATGCAGACAGTGACATCGGTAACTTTCTCCTTCTCAATCATCACGTTACATACCCTAAATCACACACTTTTCCACACACCGCTGTTTCCCGCAGCACGTTTTAGCCCAGTCCAGTTGGGAACAGCCCAAGCAATAGGAGTTTCCATCACTCCTCATGAGAGATGACAACTCCCTGAACTCATCCAGCCCTTTGTTGAGGACTGAATGAGGCATTCGGCAAAGCAAAAGGCCTGCTATTTATTGACAACTACCCTAACACTTCACCTCTCTGCTGAACTTGAAGCTGGTTATGGGATGTTAAGAGAAAGCAGCAGGGGCACAGGTGGTGTTCCAGGGAAATCAGAGCTGTCTGTAACACAATAAGGCTTTTCAGGCAATCAGTGGGACCTATGTGAAGTGTAAAAATAAAACCTAGAATATAAAACTTGTTTCTTAAAAAACAGGAAATTAAAACACATGCTAAAAGAGTCCTACACAGACGTTGTTCCCATCAGCCCAGCTCCACCCCAGCACGCAAAGGCCTGGGGCTGATTCCCACCGCTCGCCCTCCCCTGCTGCCGCAGCCGCCGGTGCAGCAGTGCTGTTCGCTGCACGTCAACGGTGCTCAGGCTCCTTCCATGTGAAAGCTGTTATGCAAAAAGCAAGAGGGTTTGTTTTTTTTTTTTACAAACTGCTCCTAAGTTCATGGCTGCAGAGGCTCCCCAGGCCCACACGATGTTTTCTGCTTGGTCTACTGGAGCCAGGTAGGCTGCTGCTGTCAGAGCTCCGATTTGGGTCGTGGCTTTTGTCCATCTGGCGCTTGTCTGGCACGGATTCTTCTCTTCGTTTTTTCAGGCCAACACAAAATCCTGCTTAAGTTTCTCCCCCCACCACGACTCCTGTTTTCTCAATCATCAAACGGCAAGAAATTTTTGCTTAATGCCAACCCTTCCTCAACCGCACAGATGCACCAAAACTCCTTTGGGCACATTAGAAGAGATAAAACACCTACTAGATAACAGAAAAGCCGAAGAGAAAGGCAAACCCTCAACAAATGGGATTTTATAAAGTGACTTAAATGCCAAAGACCTGACGCACAGTCGCGGCAAGGTCTCAAGGATAAAGGTTCAAAGCACGGTTGGACTAGATGATCTTTAAAGGTCCCTTCCAACCCAAATCGTTCTGTGATTCCTCACTCTGAGATCAACCACACAAGGACAGCCTCCACTGCCAGGGCTGCTCCGCTGGGAAGGGGTGATAATCCAAAAAACACATCTTCTTGTTCAGCCACCAGTGATTCAGCTGGACACTGGGATCTGTGGGAAAGCATTGCAGAGGTCTGGGGAGACAGTGGCTACTTAAAGCCTTAAATCTGCAAATCTCAACCTCATCAAAACCAACAAACTGTCGCATTCTTGGAGGTGAAGAACCAGATACACCTGAAGGGCTATAGGAGGGTAAATCTTACAGGTCACCACAACAGCATTTGCTAGTGATCAGGCTGAAGCTAGCTGGTACAAACGACAGATGGAAGGGACAGATGGAAAGAGGTTATACGTATAAGTAGTTATTTCTATTGATCTGTGCTTGGAGCTGCTACACCAGAAAGTTGGTGTTGCTGCTCGCCACGGAGCCGGTCAGCGGGAAGCTGACTCATCCCAGCCTGGTTAGCAAAACCCCTGGCTCTCGCCCCTGCCCAGCTGCCAGCAGCAATGACACACCAGGCAGAGCAGATGGCATCTTCTCACCCAGTATGTAAGGTCGAAAGATAAACCAAGCCCTTGCCAGGCAGAGCATCACCTGCTTTGTTGCCCCCGTGTTTCCAAGACCAGACAGCCCTCTCCAAAGCCAGGACAAGCCTGGCATCACTCTGCGATCCTCCCCCGCAGCTTGGATGACCTCCATCCATCCCCTATCCTGGGCTCTCTGGGCTGCAGGAGAGCAGTGCCTGTTTCCCAACGCTGAGCTCAGAGACACCATCATCCTCCCTTCCCACTACTAAGCAGCTTCACGCACAGGTCTGCACCCAGACGAGCATCTGCAGGACGAGGTGACTGTACGACGTGAAGTCCAGTTGCTGCTTGCTCGCAGGACCCGCGTTACCAGGTGGGTATGAACCTGACCTGTTCCTCACTTAGAAACGACGTGGGACACCTGCCCAACCCTGGGTGTTGGATGTAGCTTTTGGGGATGCCTGCGAGAAAGCAACTCCTCTAGATGTTGACTCAGTTGTAGATGTTATTTTCTCTCCCTACAGGCAGCTCGAAGTATGAAGTGGGAACAGCTTCTTTCTTCATGTCAGCAACAGGTTTGCTCCTGCAAGAGCTCCGTGCCTGGCCTTGGGGTACAGTTGTCAGTGCACACATGAACTCCCCTCCGATGGGCATCTTACTGTCACCTCGTTCTTCCAGGTCTGGCACTCCCAAAGTCTCTTTTCAGGATCTAGAGGTTGAATTCATTTCAAATCAAGCATCTCCACTCTCCTAGTTTCAGATTCACACAGCTCCAGGGGTGGGAAGCCCAACACGTTGTCCTGAAAGACGCAGAGATTCACAGACAACATTCAAGACTGCTGTAATCTGTGAGTTCCAAGACATGGACATCCCTGCGGATGCAGCCATCCTTGCAGCCTGTGCTTCAGAAGCTCAGCAGAAGTGGGAGGACATCCAAGGTGCAAGGAGCAGGCAAAAGTGTCTACGAGCTGCCAGTCACACAGCTTCTGAGCTGAGTCCTCCATGTCTCTGGTCTCCACTGGCATAAGCCCAGCAGTAGAAGTCTGCAATTTACTGCAATCAGTAGTTCCCCAGACCTGACACTGGTGCACCTGACAAGCTGGTGCTCTTTCCTAGTAGAGATGCTGAGGGAGGCATCACCATTTCAGGGAAGAATGGGAAACATGTTTCTTGAGATGTAGGAAAAAACAGCAGGTGGGGTAGGGGGAAGGAAAGAAGGAGCAAGTACTCAAACAAATCAGGTTGCTTGTTTTTTGGTTTGTTTTTTTTTTTTTTTGGTTGTTTGGTTGTTTGTTTTGTTTTTTTTTTTTAAATAACGCAATATGGCATGTTTGTGTGAAGGAAAACCTTCAGTAGTGAAGAGATCCCTCACCATCGAGACCTAGGACCTTATCTCTGGAGTCCACTTCTCACTCTGACTGGGGATTAGTCAAATAAACCACGGTGGAGATGACCAAAATCCATTTTTCAAATGGATTTGGTCTGGGAGCTGGGTTTCTTTGAGGCTTTTTTTTTTATTTATCTTTTAAAAAAGAGAAATACAAACATGATAGCTGCATGGCAGCTTGTCTGGTAATATTGAAAGGGGAATACCTTGATCTTCTCGGATTCCCAGAAGTCTTGTGGGCTGGGATGGATGGTGCTCCATCCCTGTAACACAGTAAGATTTAGAAACAAAGATCATTATATCATTTGGTTCTTGCTGCTTCTGCTGAATTTTTCTCTTCCTTTCATGTAAGTTATAAACCCACAGGCTAAAGACAAAAAAACAAAGGGGTTGTGCCACTGGCTCCTCCAACCCAAATTCTCCCTTGTGGCACAGTTAATGTATATTTAAGAAAAAATAAATATTCGCAACTCTGCAGAGGCCACAAGATGCTTCTCCCTCCTGCCTCACAGGTGATGGACGCTTCGCAGGATTAGCAAGGCCACGGCACGGCAGTTCAGGGGAGCTGGTTCTGCCACTGGCTCCCTTCTCCTGCCCATCATCGATGCCCCCCTCCACGCTGCGCCCCCCTGCTTAGCTGGGGGGGCAGGAAGACATCCAGTTTCTGCTCAAGAGGACTTTGGGAAGAGGATTAAGCTCCAGAGCGCCTGTGATAACAAGGCACTTGACAGCGTGACCTACAAGGACCTTTGCAAACCTCAGTCGGGCTGTCTTGCTCTCACCGCAATAAGCTGGTGATAATGAGGAGCAGGGCTGGGAACGCAGCCCCGCTGCTCACGGCGCTGAGGGAAGGGCTGGCGAGGGCTCTGCAAGCCCAGCGTGACCCTCCCGCCTCCCGTCGCACTCAATTAGTGCCTCTGCAGACGGGCTTGGCTCGTCAGACAGCAGGGCTTGTCTGGGACGGATGCAGGGAAGCCACCAAGAGGAGCCCACGTCCTTGTCTTTCCACCCCACCGCTGCAGGTGCTGGAGGAGATCCGCACCGAGGACCGCGCTTTTTGATTTTCCTGGTCATGGGGTTGGCACGGCGCGGGTCCATTCATCCTAAGCGCAGGAGGCGAGCCAGGCTGCAACCCAGGAAGCCCTCTCCTGCGGGGCAGAGCAGCCCCCAGCCACCGTGACCGCAGCACTGTCCACCGCGCGTGCAGAGATGATCTTCCGCATGCCCTTCGCTGCGTCGAGGGCTGTGCCGACACTTTTATCTTTCTTCAAGGAGACTCGTATGGTCGGGAGGCTTTCTAGTCTGATTTTCTTAACATAAGGGAGGCATTTAAAACTTGCAATCCACTTGAGGAGAAAAAAAAGATGCAGTTAAAGAGCTCTGAGAGGCAGCCCCACCTCCTCCAGCTATGTCTGAGCCGGGCCAAGGACAGAAGCCTGTGTTTTCCATGGCACCTGATGAAGAGGCTCTCGTGTTGTTCTGCTTGATTTGGTCTGTTCTTGCCTAAGGCTGGTTGCTGTCATTTTTCATCTCAAGCTTCTCCAGCCCATCTGCACAACCCCAGGCAATGGTACAGCAAGATATGGAGCCTCATGTGACCACTTCTTAGTGCCCTCTCTCCCTTTAAGAACCAAAACGTCCTGTCCCATGGATTGCAGATGAGCCTCAGCTACCCAGGTCCAAGGGCTGATGTTCTAATATGCCAGATCCATCCTCTGCTGGTGTGCACATCAACACTGGACAGCTTGCCTTTGGTGCAGCATCTGACGGCTAAACAATCAGGTTTGAGTCCATTGCAAAGTGAGCAACCAGCCTAGCTCAGGCGCCCAAACCAGTTGGTGGGTGGCTGCAGTTGAGTGATGAACTTTCCAGCTGCTGAAGAAAAACAAGCTGCTCACTGAGGCTCTGGGAAGGACTTGGAGGACACTGCTGAGAACCTACTGCAGCATCCCCAACTCCTGCCACTTCATTGCAAGCCTCCTGATGAACGTTGCCAAGTCCCTGCTCTTCGAGATGTGTGAACACCCCGGAATTTCAATCCTCTGACAAAAGTTCTTTCCTTTTTAAGCCTCGGGCTTGTGGAGAGAAACCTGATGCTGTGATCTGCAGACTAATTAGATCTTATAAAAAAGAAAGACGTCAAGTACATGCCCTGTTTTAAAGCCTGGTCATAGACACAACGCGGGCGCTCACAGCTGGGTGCCGCCCGCCACGGGCACTGCCACGCTCAGCGGGCACCGCACTTTGTGCCGGAGGAATGTTAATGAGGGGAGGAAGAGGGACAACAGGGACAGGTTTTCCACGAAGGCAGAGGCGTTTCTGAGAGCCCCCATGGGTAGGACATCGTAGGCTTGTTTGTTCGCTGGGAGAGACGTGGAGGCTACAGCGGCTCCTAATTACCACTTCTCCAGCATGACCAGAGATGAGCGCTTGTTTCTGAGATGAAAATCCATCCTTCCAGGAACAATAGTGTGGATGAATGGCTGGGGTTTGTTTCTTTTCATGGGGAGGAGGGCGAAGGATAATTCACTCCCACCAAAAATGGACTGAATGGGGTTTTCTCTGGGAGATGGATCCAGCGTCTGGAGTCCCTGGGCATGGAGAGCCCAGCACCACCGCAGACAGGTACCGACGTTCAGCCCAGCTCCTGGACAGCATGAAAGCTGTGGGCAAACAGAAGATTCATTTTTGCGCCTTGGCTCTCCCGTTCTTCTCAGCACGCTCTGATCCTCTCCCACCTTTGCCCCTTTTGCTCCTTGCCATTCCCTGGCAGACACAGGGATCCACAGGGCAAACATGGATGATGCTGCTTTCCAGACCGCTCCAACCTGGATGCATTTTGGGGATACATCCCTGCATCACCAGGGCACGCTACCCTCCTCCTGGAGAGCCCAAAGGCTCTGTTGGCCTCTGAGACCCAAATCTGCTCCATCTTCTCAGAGCCTACAAGTAGGTGGCTGCTTCATTTATGACGTGCTGGGTGGAGGGTTACTGGGAATATCCGTTTCACGAGCAATGGAATTTATTAGGCTCTGCTGCCTTTTTATGAAGCTACATCTTAGCTGTGTATCATCAGCATCTTGAAGTGCTTATGCCTGAGGTACCTGTTTATGGTGAAAATGTCACGATAGCTGAGGAAACGAATTCAGACTGTGCTTCTTCTGCTTTGCCTTCGTGTGCCTCCTTTTTTAAAAAAGATACAGCTTTCTACTACTGCAAATAACCTCAAAAGCTGAGGTGCAAGAAATAAATGGTGGTGCTTTCGCCAATGTTTCAGTCGAATATTGCATTTTTAAGATAGGCAAAATACCACTGTGGTGTTAAAAAAATAAAGTCACTTCAGTGAAATAGTGTTAAAAAGTGGATTGAAACCTTTGCATGCAGTCAATCCACACAGGGAACGGCTTTGGAAAACAAAAGCAAAAATGGCTCACTTCACGCTCAAAAGCCGGACGCTGCAAAGTGTAAGCAAACATTTGCTAAAGCAATGAGAGAAAATCATAAACCAAATGCTTTTTCTCAACCTAAGAGCATCCTTAAAAACAAAAAACAAATCCAGCATCATTTAACCAGCTGCTTTAAAGAGCAGCACTTTAAAAGGATATAAGAAACAAGCTCATTAAGCTGAAAGACATTTTCCATTCCAAAATTATTACTAAAAATAACCGTGCTCTTGAACTCTGCCCCTTCGCTGGGGTATGGCCACTTGCCTGCTTTTCCATTCACTCGGACAGCGAGTCGGAGATCTGAATTCCTGCTCTTTCTCCCCAAACTCCTCTTGCTCCTGTTTGTCCCAAGAGATGCTCCGGGAGCCGGGATGGCTCCGGCTCCAGGGGGCGCAGGGGGCTGCACAGCCACAGCAGGGGCATCAGGCACAGCTCAGCGATGGCTGCGGTAGTGCAGGAGCTGAGCTCCAAGTCACTCCAGGTTAAAACACAGGGAAACTTCAGTGCCTCCGGACTAAGTGATTTATCCGAGCAGCTCCCCGGAGACACGCGGAGGTCTCTGAGCTGCAGACTGGAGTCACTCCTGCAGGTCAAACCCCTCCCAGGTTACATCCCTCAGCTCGACGGCAATGCAAGAGAGAGGGGCAAAATCCCACCCCAAACACAGGGGAAGAGGAAGAACTATCTCCAGCTGTGAAGTTTCATGAAGTCTTGAAGTTAGAGATCAGGCATGCAACCGGACAGAAGATGTCCTGGATCCTCAGAGCGTGACTCTGGACCATGTCACAGCATGGAGGCACCACAGATGGAGGCAGCCGCAGCCACCGCGTACCCAGGCCACCGCCGTTACGGTACCTGCTCCCGGATTTAGGAACAATCTCGGGGGTCAGTTACGCAGCCTGAGCCGCAGCCGCTGGGGCAGCACAGCCTTCTGGTCTCCCGACGGGCTACGAGCTTCCCAGCGGAGATGCATCAACATCCACTTTACACAGTTGGTATCAAACACTGCCGTCAGCGCTCCGCAGCGCACTCGGGCTGCAGGCTTCAGCTTGGCAACTGGTAGCCCTGTTAACAAACTGGGTAGCCCAGCAGGTCCTACGGAGACAGTCTGGTCACGCGAGGAGCCGCTCATGTCCGGAGGCAGCGCTGGGAGAAGGAGAGGCGGGAGCCGGAGCGGGGCCAGGCTGCGCCAGTTCCCAATGTCTGCTTCGTGTGAGCCGTCCAAGGGCGGCCGGCGGGAGCATGAGAAAGGGCTCCTCGCTGGTATTTCCTGCTTGCTGCGCGATCCGGCCGCGCTGCCAGCAATGGTGGGGCCGGGACCTCGTCACACGAGACAGAGATGTGCTGCAAGGCGAGGCCGTGCAGCTCGTCGTCTCCGACGACCCCCTTCACCCCTGAAGTTAACCCCAGCTAACAGCACTGCACGCAAGATGCCTTTATCCCAAGACCCTCAGAGTTTACTCCCACCTCTTTACAAGACCTCTGCCTCCCTAACCCAAATGCAATTTCCACTTTTTCCCTTTAAAATATAAAGCTGCTGCTACACAGACACCTTAGAGCCTAATGAGTAACAGATCAAGCAGAGAGAGTTATGCTTCTGGATGCAAACAGCCACCCCCACAATAATCATCCCAGCATTAGTCAAGATCCCTGATGGTAATCTTAATTTTGTTGACTATCCGGTATTTAGTGGGAGACAGAGTACAAGAACCAAAGCCTCACACAGCTGGCAGTAATTCATAGGGGAAAAATGTTCCCAGTCGCTTATTTATTATAGCTGCAATATCTCAGAGTCCAGGAGGCTCATTCACCGTGAACACGGCGTCAGGATCTCTCTTTATTTCATGTTTTTAATGGGCAGCAGCAAGAAGAGATGCACACAGCAGAAGGAATCTTCTGCTTCTGCAGATTTTCACCTCTTTTAAGCCAGACTTCGTAGCCCCAAAGCAATCCCCCGTCCTTCCAGCAGTTCCCTGCGGCCACCCCTGCCTCTCGCCTCCGCTGCTTCGGCTGCCATGACCAGGCTCCTTCCCAAAGCTCCTTCCCATCCCTCTGAGTCTGCTCTTGGCACATTCGCCTGGAGATCCCCTAGGTGTCAGGATCAAACCCTTCCAGAGCTTCATTGGCTGCCCAAGAGGTCCCGTGAAATTTACTCCTTTAAGCCAACTTCTTAGCTATGGAAAAGACTCTTCTGGCACAGGTGTTTGGGTATGAAGGTGGCCCTCACCCCTCCTCTTCGAGCATCGCTCAGCAGGTCACGGCACTGCTCACCACCACGTAGGATGCCTTTAACAGCTATTCTCTCACCAGAGCTACAGTATTTTGTTTAGAGGGTTTTACTGTACTTCCATGACATACAAATACCTTCAGGCTACAGGAGAGAGACTTCCCCAACGGGAATCTGCTATGTCTTTATAGAGCTGTAAATTAGGTCTACAGAGCAAGGACTTTTTTAGGGAAATAAGGCCCTTTACCCCAGCTCTGTTACTTAAAAGATGCAACAGTTTAAACTAGAGGATAAAAAGCCAGCTACATTGTAAGGGAGTATTTAGGCAAAAGGAATTAGCAATGCAGGATTTAGCCCAAAAACTGTTCCCCAAAACAGAGGTGATGGGGAGGCAGAAGGACTGGTGTAAGGACAAGGACAAGGACAAGGACGAGGCTCCTGGCTGGCGAAGTGTATGGGCAGCAGCAGTGAGCTGGGATGGATGCAATAAGAAAGAGACTTTTTCTGACAAATCAGACGGATATCACACACGAAACTCAAAACCAAGGCTCAGCGAGAACCAACTTCTCACTTTCAGGTCTGGGACAACTCTAGGACATCTCCAAATCTGCCTTGAGACACTGAATTTTTATGTTTACAACAAGAGAGAGCTTTATGTGGGGATGCAGGGAGTTACTCCAGCTTTCCCTACATGGGGATTATACCCCAAACATCTCCTGACTGCCAATGCACCGGCTTTCCGCCCCTCTCCAAAGCTGTCCTCACGCAGTGCCAGCATCAGAAGATCAGCCAGCGCCGCCTGAGCGCACTTCTAGAGTTACGAAGATCCCATCTGTCACACTTTTAAATAATTGGCTGATCGTTATGAATTCATTTGGTATTCATTGTAATAATGTTAATCAAGATGAATTAATAGAGTCCTCACACTGTACGCGCTCCCTGGGGAATTCCACCGCCATTTAGAAATTAATTAATGGACCTATAATTTTAGCGGTGCTGCCCATGCAATCACCGTTACCGGTAGGTATGAAGCAGGTGCCCGATGGCAGGATGTCAGTGCCGGCTGGAGTCAAAGCATTACTGCTGATGTTCCCTTCCCTACAGACGTTGGCTGAAATGTGCCAGGGGTCTGAAAGAAAAGCGGGTCTCCAGCTGCCACTGGAAGGTTCTGGAGGTGATGCCAGGGTAACAGGATGCTCCACGTCTATCTACATGCATTTCTCCCATGAGAAGCAAGTGTTGCTGCTGACCACAAAGGAGACTTCTTGGCTGGAGATCAGACTTTCCTGCTCCTGCCGCACATCTCCCACGGGATCCAGCACGCTCCAGGGCAGCGCCAGCCCTCAGCACATGAAGCGCTGTGCCCGCTCCGCACTACTCATCTTTAGAGGCATTTTCTGAATTTCTCAATCTCTCCATTCAAGACTAGAGGTTTTCTCTTCCCCACCAAGCTGGAAGCGATGCAAACAGGATAAGAAGGACAGGAGTGAGGAAAGGGCAGAGGACGAGGAGCTGGGAGACCCTGCAACTGCTCCATGGTGATGGCTCCAAGGAGCAGCTTTTAGAAACTCTCTGTCAAAGACATACTGCTTTGGGTGAGCATGGGGAGGGGACCACGAGCACCCCAAGCTCTGCCCAGTGGTGTTCCTTGGAGGTTCCAGCTGGGCACTGTGTTTCTATCAAAAGCAACGCGTTATCATCTCTTCCACTCCGTCCAGCCACGTGCTCTCCCCAATTCGGTTTCTGCCTACAGCCATACCTTGCAAAGCCACTGCCTCCTATGCAATCCCTCCTTGCTTGAGCCAGTAAGCTTTGTTTGCCAGCACTGAAGGGTTAAGCTCTGCAGGACTGAGGAGGTCCCTTGGGTGCCCTCACCTCCCAGCCCACTGCAATCCCCCCACACCTCGAACAGAGACAGCTTTGACATTTGAAGACTCTGTGCATGGTGGGTCCTTAGGTAACCCTGTCAAGCAAGTGTGGCAGGGTCTGCTCAACACCCGGTGCAGCTCTGGCGCTGCCCCACTTAATCAATGCTCCAGACAAGACTAAGTGCTCTTCAAAGAGACCCAGGCTGGAGCATCACTCGCCCGACCAGAGCGACTTGGCAGAGGGATGGGTTTATCGGCCGGTCAGAGGCAAGAGTGGCTCTGAGGATGTAAGGGGAGAAGGCAGCAGAGCACTGAGCAGCACCATGGGGTCATTTCCACACCGTCTCTGTTCTGCCAGCAGTTCCAAGCATTGAAAAAGCATTTAAAAGAGGCACTGCCAGGGAGCTTTAGATCCTAAATTTAAATTCCAGTAAGGTGAGAGGTATCTTCTACAAGACTGAATTTCTTTTTTCCTCCCAATGAGAAGAAAATCCAGTATTGCTACTGCTACAGAATGCTACTGAGTTAGAGCAGCCGGAGCTCAGCACCGATGCCCCAGCAGTGGACTCTGACGAGGATGGTAATTCACCGAGTTTCCTGCCCCTCCTGAGCAAGGTGTGCAGTGCGAACCGTGCGCAGCTCGGACACGCGCAGGAGCCTCTCACCTCCTCAGCAGCACAGTGATGAATAACCAAGGTATTAAACATGATCTTTATCTTGCCAACGTCCCCCGATCAGCTCCGGTCCTCCAGGACGCGACACCCTGTGTCGCACGGAGAAAGGAGGGCCAAGCGAGGTGGCAGCATCTGTCACCCAAAACGCACTCAGCCCTGATGGCTTTCACACCTGTTTGACGGGGCTCTGCAGGGAACAGGAAGAGCTCGGGGTATTTGCCGTGGCTGCTCCCAAAACATGGCAGCCAGTGTGAAATGGGGAGCGTTAAGTTCTATGATTCGATGATTCAATGAAGTTCCAGGGCAGCAAACGACCTCGCGAGCACTGTCTGCTTTCACCGCCCCCCTGCTCCCTGGTGCTGTGCTCGGTACTAATGTGCAACCATCCCAGAATCACAGAATGTCAGGGATTGAAAGGGACCTCAAAGGATCATCTAGGCCAATCCCCCTGCCGGAGCAGGACCACCTAGATCAGATCACACAACCATCCATCATCTGGGTGCCGTTCTGGGACTTGGCGCAGTTTTGGAGCCCATAAGAGGCCCTGGCTGCGGCGCAAAAGCAAAATATAAATGAGACACGCACGTTTTTGGCACCCCAGTGCAGGCAGCCCCTGGCAAGGCTCACGCCGGCTCTGGCACATGCGGTGCTGCCACATTGCCAACGGGCAGGAGTCTGCTGGAGTCGCCTAAGGAAGGAAAGGTACCTGCAGCACCCATGGGTGCTCGGGCCGGGCTCTCCCTGCCTTACCTTCTCGCTTCATGCCCATGGCAAGACACTTCTGATAGCGGCAGTACTGGCAGCGGTTGCGCTGGCGCTTGTCGATCAAGCAGTCCTTGTTGTCGCGGCAGGTGTAGGTGAGGTCCTTCCGCACCGTGCGCTTGAAGAAGCCTTTGCAGCCCTCGCAGCTGTAAACCCCGTAATGTTTACCTGCGGGGGGGATGCGACTCGGGTTAAAAGGATTCATGAGTGTCCCGGGTGCCCCCAGCTCCCCCCTTTGCTCTCCCCCCCCACAAAGACCATCAGCTCTTCCCAGGACCTCTCCCAGCCTGCCTGGGGAAGCAGAGGTTTCTCAGAACAGGAGCTGAAGAGCAGCAGCTTCGCCTTGACTTGACTTCCTCTAAATCAGATGCCCTCCATGGGGCACAACCTGCCTTATACTCAGGAACAGCCCTTGCCAGTTCTTAGTGGAGAGGGAGTGCAGCAGTGAAATGGGGCAGGGGGTCCGTGTGCCCCCCATGACCCGTCTGGACTCCTCACACTGGACACACGATCCATCCTGCTCTGCACCATGCACCCACCCTCCTCTTCCAGCCCCAGAGCCCAGCAGGCACAGGAGGTGTCCTGAAGGACCTCATGAACTAGGTGACTAGAGTACTTCTGGAGCAGAAAGCTTTTAAAGCAGCACCAGAATAACGGGAATTAGCTCATCTTTATCTCCCATGAGTGAAGAGACTATGTGAACCAAATGTTTTTATCTGACACTATGTGACAATAACACTGTGGATCAAGGGATGAGTAGAAAGAGGGACACTCACTAGTGCCCTGTCTTATCACAGAATCACAGTATGGTTTGGGTTGGAAGGGACCTTCAAGATCATCCAGTTCCAACCCCCCTGCCATGGGCAGGGACACCTTCCACTACACCAGGTTGCCCAAAGCCTCATCCAACCTGGCCTTGAACACTTCCAGGGATGAGGCAGCCACAACTTCTTTGGGCAACCTGTGCCAGTGTTTCACCACCTCTAATCTAAATCTATCCTCTAGACAGGTAAATCTACCCTCTACCCTCTTCAGACGGGCTGTGCTGCTCAAGGCTGAGGATAAACCACCACTGCTAAGCAGAGACCTGCGAGCTCCAGGCTCGGCTCAGAGCCTGACCCAGACCAGACGGGCCGGGGGACACGGGTCAATAAGGGACTTTCATGCCCCCATCTGAGGGCACGTGTCACTCCTCTCCCAACGCCGTGCTGCAGGGAGCTGTGCACGCCCTCGCCACACACTCCCACGGCATCCGCAGGCGAGTGCAGCCCAAGCACGTCGCTGTGAGCCCCTCCTGGGGCAGGGACCAGCCTTACCTGAAGATCTGTCCCCGCAGATGGCACATATGTGCTTGGTGAAGGAGGCCATCGTTCCTGAGGGATGTGCTGGCACTTTGAGGACTCCATTGAGCCCCAGGGGTGGCTTAATGTCTTCTGAGCTGCTGACGGGGTTCATGGGCGAGTTGAGCTGTCGAGACAGAAGCACGGTGCTCAGCGGGGTGCGGGGCTGAGCCAGCTCGGCAGTGGGGCTCGCCCCGGCACTCAGACACAGGGCAGGAGGGGCAGGCAGGGTTTGAAGCAGGGTACAAGGTTCCAACGGGGACAGGCACCGCTTAAAACACCCACCCACAAAGTGGGAGGATTTGGGTACACATGTCCAGAGACCAAAGGCACAAGTGCTCATCTGCTGCCCTGGTATAAAAGCCCACGGGGCTCTGAGCTGGCAGCAGGATGGCACCAGGTCTCACTGCTGGCACCAGGGTGGAAGGAGCAGGGACATGGGCGGTCACCCGTGCAGCACCAGGAGCTATGCAGGGCTGACACCGTCTGCCACATGAAGGAAGCTCCTGCATGATTTAAGGGGAAGGTGAGTCTCTCCTACATCGCCAGACCCTTGCCCACGGCACAGCCATGGCACAGCCCCCATGGCCAGGCACTCTCCAGCTACCCTGGCTTCACACCGCCACGGGATGCAGAGCAGAGAAGACGATACGCAGCGATGGTTCGTGGGAGAGCTGCTGGCTGGGAGCGAGCGCTTGCATGGATGATGAAGGCCAGGACACTCACACTTTAGCTCTGCAATTTATAGACATCCTTTTAGCATTATCTCTCCAAAAGAAAGCTTCACAGGAAAGAAATAGCTCCCAGGTGCAACAGGGTCTGGCTTTCCAGAGCTGCCTTGGGTGGGACACTTCTCTGCAGCTCCCAGTCCGGCAGCAGCCACTCCACACACTTCTTCCAACTCCAGTGAGCCTGCTCCCCAACAGTCGGTGACAAAAGTGGAGAACTGGGTAGAAGCTGGGTGCTGGCATGGCCCTGTGGCACCGATATTGAGTGAAGGATTCCTGCACCGATTCCCACATCGCGCTGTGCAGCAGGGCACGGCCGTTATCCTCTTATGTACAGAGAGAAACTGAGGCATGGAGACGTAGGACCGATCCATTTTGATAAGGAAGGCAAGCTCACGGCAACCTCGCCCAGCCCAGGGCAGGTTAAAGGGGGTCTGGGGGTGGGCAGGGGAGCCAGGCTGCATCGGCTTTGGATGCAGCACCAGCCAGGAGCGCTGCGGCTGTCCTGGGACTGTCACAGAGCTCCATCCCTGCCAACTTCTAAATCCAGGCTGGATATGCAGGATTTGTGCTTTGGTTTGTTGTGTTTCTCTTCCCTAATAAAGACACTCGACAATTGCACTTGTCACAAATTAATTCAGGGAAGTCCCAGGGCTTGTGATCTGTCAATTAGAGGAGCACAGCCGCTCCTCTGCCTTTGAAGTCTCCAGGCTGGTGGGGAATATTTGGCAGGAAGATGACTAATAATTGCAGAACAGAGCGAGGTAAACCCACCCTCGAGAAACGTGATGGATCTGCCTCCCTCTCCCGCCCTGCCTGTCTCAGCTGACGGACCAAAGGCAGCCGGGACCCGGTGCCACCGAGGGATGCGCTCCTGGGCTTTGGGTGCCGTTCCGTTATGCTGCGATAGGGCAGAGAGGGGAGGGACGAGCGGGTCCCCAGGCAGGAGCATCTCTCTTTGAGATCTGCGGGTGCCCAGGCACAGCCTCTCTGTGCTCCCCTGCGAGCAGGGGCTGCTGGCGCTGCAGCGGCACGTCCCTCCGCAGCTTCGGGGTCAGTGGCTCCAGCAATTCCTCCCAGAATCCAGAGCCATTTCCCAGGTGCAGCTGGTGGCCATGGCTCTCGGCGTGCTGCATCACTGGCTGCTGCCACATAAGAGCGAGGGCAGAGGCCAACGGCTGCCGGCGCAAGATAAGCCTGTCACCACTGCTTCCCCTAGTCCCAGTAAGCCCAGTCCACCCAAGGAGCCCCCTGAGAGCATCTCGGGGGGGTGATGGGCAGAGCAAGACAGGGCGAGCCCTGCGCCCTGCCCCTGCGCCAGCCCGGGTGGGTGGGGGGTCCCACCACCCTCCGCAGCTCCGTGCGTCAGCGGGACGCCCCGCTCAGAGCTGAGTCAGCCCCAGGCTGGGGTGGGGGAAGTCATCGGTTCCTCTCGCAGCGCCAGCCCGAAACCTCGGCAGCGGCACCACGTGCACCCCGAGGTTCCCACACCGCCCCGGCGCCTGCCCCGTGCCTTCCCCTCCACGCTGGCGGCCGCCGGCGAAACCGGCAGCACGTGCAGGCTGGGAGGGGGCAGAGGGGAAGGCAGCGGCCCCCACGCCTTGGCACAGCACTTCTGCTCCGGGCAGGACAACTCGAGTGAGCGGGAACGAGGGAGGAACTGGTGTTCTGCTCCCCCAGCAACGCCGGGACTCCTCGGCTCCTCTTCTTTCCCTGCTCAGTTCATTGCACCCGGCACTGAATTCTGTCGCTTCTGGCAAGCAGAGCTTTATTCCTCCTCCCATCCAAAAAATCCCAACCCTTCTCTGGTCCCCCTGGCACCCTGACAAAGAGCCCCGTGCAAAGGCAGGGAGCAGCTCTGGAAAAGCCAAATCCTGTGTCTGATCTCGCCCCGCTCGCCCCGGGCACCCTAAGCCGCTGCCAGTGATGCCCGGGGTGGCTGCCGGCGTGGCACAGCCCTGCGAACCGCGTGGAAAGTCCCTCTTGTTCAGCTCTTACTGAAAATCCTGCTTTTTTTTTTCCTTCCCTGTTTTCCCAGAGTTTTTAGGTAAGAGGGTTTAAATACATGTTAAATCCCAGCAAGCAGCAGAGCTGCTGGCTCCAGTCTCCCGCCCTGGGCTGGGACCTTGCAAACCATCCCCTGCTTTCAGCCACCTCCTGCCCCACACACCTCACCCCCTGCCCAGCTTGGCCCCAGTATCCCCTCCCCGAGGGGGCCTGGGAGCTCCTGGGGTGCTGGGACCTCGTGGCAGGACCTCCTGCCTCGTGCCCTGATTGTGGGGCTGTGTTTAGAGGTGTGAGGTGCTGGGAAGTGCACAGTGCCAGAGAGACAGCGCTGGGGGTGCTCTGAGCATCCTCTGGCGCTGGCACCAAGGGCTGCTGGCTCCTTGCCTCCACCAGACCAAACGGGAGAAGGAAAGCACCCCATTTTTTGGGAGCCTGCCGGCTCCTTCCCACCCCGGAGCCGGCAGGAGCTGGGACGGATGGGACCCACCGCACCTGACGTGCCCCACGTCCTTCTGCTCCGCTGCCTTTCCGGACGCGACAAGGCATGGCCTGATGGCAAGTGGCATCTGCCATCTGATGCAAACCACCTTCCATCAGTGCCATCCCCGCCCGGCGACGGGGGCTGCACGCCTCATTACCCCCGGCGCTTCACCGACTGGTGCAGCGGCGGGGGGGGCTCTGCTCCCCTCCGAGCATCGGCCCCGCTGCCCGTCCGCACCCTCCTCCTCCTCCTCCGCGGACCCAGGTAGGTGCCTCCACCCGCTGCAGGGACGGGGACAGAGACCTAATGCGCCCAGACAGGGAGCAGATGGCAGGAGCCATTAGGCTGAAGACCTCCAAACTGTCACCTCCAGGAAAACCGCTGCAGACAAGTCCCTGAGCAAAGGACGGCGCTTGCACCGCGCCGAGAGGGCTGGAGCCGCGGCGCTGCCAGCTCCGTCCCCGGCACCATCTGACCACGCTCTCAATTCCCCTTTCTGCCCCGCGGCTGTGTTTTATTTCGGTTCCCCTGCCACGCCGGGCCCTAAAGCAAACCATGCCTTATAATTGAAGCTGGGGGTGCGTTGCCCCTTCCCCGTTTCCTTCCTGGCTTACGGCTCACCCCCCTCCTTCCCACTCCTTCCCCACCATTTCGGCGCTCTCACTGCTAATTTTGCCCTGGTCACTCATTCCCAGGCGCCATTCCAGTTCCCCTTCTCTCGGCCACGGGATGGGAGGTGACACATCCACCCGACTCATCTCTGACACCGGGGAGCGGGACCCGGCCAGACCCAGCCGCGCCGGGGGGTTGGGTGCAAGGTCCTGCGCATCTGTGGGGGTCATGGGCCAGACCCAGCTTGGGAGAAGCCCATCACAATGCAGATAAAGGTGGTGCCTGTCCAGCCAGCGTGGGGTCACTGGGTGCTGGGGAAGCTGTCTGGGGGTCCTGGGGATGGTAAGGATGGTGCCCTCCTCGGCACAGCACAGCCCTCCCCAGCCCCGGGTAGCAAGACCTGTTATCTCTGGAAATAAATCAGACCAATATTTAAAAATAAAGGTGCTGGCAGGTGCTCGACTCCCAGAGAGGGCCTGGAATAAATAAACCCGCAGCGAGTGGCAGGTGGTGGCCAATTCCTTAATCTGCCCTTTTACTAAACATATACCGTGCGAGCAGCCAGCAACAGGTGGCGGGGGCTGGCCAGCGCACCCCGATCTTGCTATTTTTAAAAAGAGCTTATCTCTCCCTAGTTGGAGGTTTTTTACATAATCTTCAGCCAGTGAATGCCAGTCCTTTCCCCGCGAGGACAGAGGGGCAGCGGGCAGGGGACTCTCAGCACGTGCCATGGGGACTGCAGGCTGGCCCCGGAGGGGATGTGCCAGTTCCTGGGGAGGGGACGGGGCTGCTCAGGCGAGAAGCACGGGGTGCAGACAGTCCTGGGGTGGCTCCAGCCCCTGCCAGAGCTACACCAGCCCAGAGGTGACCCAGGGTAGTCACTGCTCCCCTTGCACCCCCAGCCTGGGGACAGACAGGGAAGCAGCAGAGGGAACGAGCAATGGGAGGACATGGACAGCCATAGTCTGGCTGTCCTGGTCCCTCCGAGCCCACCCAGGGCAGCCCCAAAGGCAGCTGCAGCCACCCAGCTCTGGCTGGAGGTGCAGGATGCGTCCAGCTTAGTTTTACCCTTGGGCTTCTGCTTTTCACCACTCTTTGGCACCTGCCTGTGCCCCATGTTGGGAACCCACGGAAGCAGCTTCTCCCCAGCTAAAGAGGCAGCAGTGACATCCCCACCACCTGCTCCTTACCTGTGGGCTGCTGGTGCCGAATCCCAGGCTGGGGGTGGAGGGGACGGACATCGAGTGTGGGCCCATGGGGGAGCTGATGACGGAGAACGGCGGTCCCATGCCATTGATGGGCGAGCTCAGGGTGCTGATGGGCGAGTGGAGCTGGCCCGGGGAGCCCAGCGAGGAGCCGATGCCTGGCCCGATGGACGGGTGGAGGGATGGGGTGGCCATGGGCCCCCGGCTCGTGGGAGAGTTCAGGGACGTGGAATTGACTTGGTTGGAGAAATCTGTAAGAGAGGAAAAAAAGAAACGGGGCTGAGTCTCTCGTCTAGGACAGGCTCGGACACATCGCCGCAGCACACCCCGAGCAGCAGCCCCTGCTCCTCACCCTGCCCAGGAGCTGCTTTTCAACCTGCCCCCCAAAATTCCCAACACGTCCTCCATCTTTCAAAACCACCTTCTACTGGAGTCCTGACTTAAACCAGGCTCTGGAAGCATTTCCCCTCGAGAGCCACTTGCCACTGCCCTCCCCCATCCCGCTCACCCGCTGTACCCCACTTCTAAACTCGCCACGGAGGCAGCAATGCTGCTCCGGCCACTGTGCAGGCAGGAACCCCGCTACGGGAGCAGACGGACGCCCTCCGTGCTACAGGATAACTGGGATTTACGGCAGCGTGGCAGGGCCAGGCCAGGCGTGGGGAGCGCGGAGCAGCACCCGCGGCGGCGGCGGGGAGGGCGGTGCGACGGCCGGAGCACGTTCGTGCATCGCACGGGTGGTTCGAGCGCCCAGCCAGGGCACGAGCGTGCAACGGGGAAGTCTGCGTGTGTGGGCAAGGAGGAAGATGCCCGCCTGCTGCGCGGGCGGCTTTCTGCGGGCAGCGTCTGCCCGCGCCCCAGCAGCTCTGCCATCCCTGGGGGAGCGGGAGGAGGGGGGGCGCGGGAAGAGTGGGGGTTTAAAAATAGAGTCCAATTCTCCCGAGAGGAGCCATGGAGCCATTCCTGGCACGTTTCCTCCTCATCCTGTCACGCTGCTTGCAAAACAATCCCGCGCGAGGAAGGGGCTGGCTCGTGGCCCCTGGGAGGGCTGCGAGGAGGAGTCACTGGAAGGCGGCGGGGGCGGAGGGGCAGCGAGGGAAGGGGCCCCCACGGCATCACCACCGCTCACCCCAACACCTTCTGGGACCCTCAGTCCACACTAGCAAACACAGGTCTAGAGAGGGGGAGGCACCAGCATGGCTGCTTGGCCAGAGGCTGTTCTGGGGGGGGTCTGGGAGCCAGCACTTTTGGCTGCAAGCCCCAAAATTAACTAAATTCTGGGAAATGTTGTCTTCAGTCACCTGCATGGGGTCAGCTGCCTCCCCAGGATTTTGGAGCAAATAGCATAAGAGCGTTACACAGTGGGAAACACGCTTGCTGAACCCACAGCAAGTCCAGCCCCAGCAATATCCCCCGGAGATCACCGATCCCAGTGGCGAAATCCCAGCACAGGGAAGTGAAGGCCCAGCAAGGCAGCTATGCTGCTCTTGCAGAAAAGCTGTGCAGCCAGCATCCCACTGCTGCACCCAGCATCCCACTGCTGCACCCAGCATCCCACCACTGCACCCAAAGTCCCATTGCTGCACCCAACACAGTCACACCTCCTGCCCTGACACCTTCCTTCCAGCCTTGGTGGATTCAGCCCCATCCCTGCCTCCCAAGGGTGCTGGCGGGAGACCTCAAGGGCAGAGGCACTGGCAGCTGGGCTGTCTCGGCCCCCAGAGCCCCCCAGTGCGTGTCCCCCCCGTACAGCCCAGTCGTTCCCCGCACGCCTCCGATGCACCTTCCCTGCCGTAGGGATAACAGGATTACACACGCGATGGGAGAGGCTCGCTCCTTGCATGGATAATTCCTTCAGCTCCCAAGACAAGAGCCAGAAGTGGGATCACTGGGGCGGGGGGGGGTGGATGAGGAGAGTGGGCTTGGATGCAAAACTGGGGATTAGTCTCCAGGGCTGGGCCATTGCCAGCTCCCTCTGCACGGGTGCCCTGTCCCATTTGGGACAGGCAGAGGGGACACGTGCCCAGACCCTGTGCTCCAGCCAGGTGCCACCGTCGACGCCGAAACAAGCCGGTGCGCCGGCACCACCGACCCTGGCAGGCATCTGCGTGGCCGTGGCGGAGCCGAGCACCCCTGTCCCGGGGGGGTCTGGCCTCGCGGCGGCTCTTGCAGGATGTTGATATAAAACAACCGCCAGCCACCGCGTCACCCGCGGCTGAGTGACGCGCGGGCGGCACAACAGGAACCCCGGGAAATCCCTCGAGGCTTCGGGATCTGCTCCCAGGTTTTAGCACAGCAGGACCGTGCTTCCCGGCTCTCTGCTTTTCGGCGTCTCTAAACAGCTGGGCGCAGGAGCGGGGCTGGGGGCTGCGATGTGCCCCGGTGAGACGGGACATTGGCTGTGCCCCCGCCGCCATCCCGGCTCCAGGGGGAAAGGCGGGGAGTCATTCTGCAGCAGCCGTGTGTCTGGGTACAGGGTCCCGGGCAGCCCTTCTCCGAAGGACCCCCAGAAGCACCCACTGGCCAAGGTGAGGACTGGAGACCTTCCAAGGATGCACCGGATCCCCTGGCTGGGGGAAACAGGCACTTGACCTGCTGGCAAAGGGAAGGCAGCAACATACAGACCTTCCTTTTCAAAAGATCCTGAAGATTTAAGGCAGGAGAGGTCACAGGCGGGTTCCTGGCGTCCGGCCCGTGCCTACTCCAGCACATCAGAAAGCAAAGCACGTGTGGGGCCGGCACCTCTCCCGAAACCCCCATCCCCTGGGTACCACGGCAGCTCCCCATCCCCGGGCACCTTGCACCTCCCAGCCGGCTCCCCTCACCCATCCTGTTTGCATCCTTCACCTTCCCCGCAGCCGCCAGCCCCAGCACCCAGCTGGGAAAGGAACAGGGCGTGTGTGGTAGGGCTGGTCTGGAGGAAATAATTCGGGCAACAACAAAAAGGAAAGGAGGCAAGAGGAGGATGAACCTCGTGCTGGCACAGACACATCTGGGCGTGTTTTCACCCAAAACCCTTGGCCAAATGCTCTGAAATCTGAACCAGACCTGACTCCTTCAGAGCACCATGACTCAAAGTGGTTCAAAGCAACTCCTGGGACACTGGGATGTTTCCACTCCTCATCCAAACACTTCCAGCCCCAAACCCTGCTCTCAAAGCAGCAACAATGCTGATCTCCAACCAACTGGCAAATATGGAAAAGGGTTTGGGTTTGTTTTTTTTTTTCCTTAGCAAAATCAAGAGCCCACCCAAGGCAACTCCGCGCAGGTGCTGGCAGCCCCCAGCTCAAGGGGAAAACCTTCCAGTGGGAAGATGCACTTGGGGAAAATAATGATTTGAGGTGGAGAGATGGGGATCCAGAGCAGGACATGAGAATTCCGACCTCCTCACTCATCACATGCATCCTAAAGGACCTTGAATTCTAAAGAAGTGCTAGAAAAAAATAAATTTAAAAAAGAAAAAGGCCTAGATTGAGGAAATATCCTTAATTGAAAGAAATAAACCCTCGAACTGATGGATACCACCGGGACTGCAGCAAACGGGGGAGATACTGTCCCAAACGCATTTGCAGTTCAAGCAGTGTGAGACTTCATTTTTCTTGTGTAGTTTTGCCATCTAAAGCTGTTGTGTGTGACTATCTCTTGACCAAAATAAACTCTGTGCCTGTTTCTAAATTAAAAAAAAAAAAAAGTTCTCAAAGCATTTCCCCTCTTGCCGCACCCATAAATTGCAGCTATTTTCTCTGTGTGTCCTTTGTTCAAACACAACGACCTCTATATATCTTACAAGGTGCCCCACGGCGGTTGGGCCATCGGAAACGAGAGCTCTTCAGCAGCTAAAGAATTCGCAATGAAGCTCTTTTCTTTCTCTAAACTACGAACCCCCCCGAGCCACAAAATTGGGATGGGAATTTTCCCAAAGAATCAGACATTCAGGGCAGGGCCACATGATCCATCTCAAGCCGCGCGGCCGTCCGGAGCCCTGTGCGTGCCTCCGTGGCAGAGGAACACGCTTCGGCTTTGACCATCGCACGGAGACCAGAGCCAGCGGGTTTCGATCTGGCCTCCAGATAAGGAACCCAAGTCTTGTTTTTCTGGCATCTGCCCTTTCCCTTAGCAGATATTTGTCTTTGCAAGATCTCGTTTTGGATGCCATCATTCCTGCTTCAACGGTGGGGAAACCGAGGCATGGGGAGAGCCGTGCCCCCGACGAGCAGCAGCCTCGCTAGAACACACCGATGGCACGAGTAGGGCACAGGCTTACGTGACTGTCACCAAGGTCACGCAGGAAATCGGAGCCAAAGCTGGGAATAGATCCTGGCTATTGCAAGAGCCATGCCAGCACCTCCACTGCTGCATCAACCTTCCCCGTATTTTCCTTTTCCCCTCCTGGCTCCGTGACAGACAGCACATTTTTACTATTACTAATTTTCACTAAGGGAAGAAAACATTTTCATTAAACTTTTGTCTCTCTTCTCATCCGGCTGCATCGGACACTCAGACCAGCACAGACAAGTACCAAATGTCCCTGGGCAGCTTCCCCGCTCTTTGCCATCCCCTTGGCATCCTCGGGGCCAACAGCAGGAAACCTCCAGTTTGGACCAGCAAACATTCATGTCTGGATGCCACCCAGACAGGCAGGTTAGACCCACCGGGAGCTGTGGCTGCTGAAAGCATCCAACCAGCTTTCCTGTTGCATTTTATCACCCAGTGCGTGGGACTCTTCAAGTGCTGCTGCAGCCCGACAGCTAATAACAGCTTTTGCTGATACGGCGATATCAAGAAGGGCCGCGATTTTAACATTTCTAGACCACAAAATGTCCCAGAGCAGAAACAATTACAACAGTGAGAGGTTCTTTTTCCCAGGATAGCTCATTTGTGCCAGAATAAACTGTACCAGCATAAGCTTTTGCCAGTATAATCTTCATTTATGCTTAAGAGGCTTTTGCCAGTAAAACTATAGTGACCTAGCTCTGCTGGAAAACCTTTTCTCGCCCATCCAGGGAGTTTACTCAGCAGCTCGGTGGCTCGGCGGTCTGCTTCTGAGAGAGGGGAAGTCAAAAAAAAACAACCAACATATCTCAAGGCACAAACAGACTCCTGGAGCCGTGCTTTTCTGTAGCCGAGGAGGGTTGGAGACCCAGGACACAACCCCACAGCCCGTTCCAGTGGGATCAGAGGGGTCTGCGGGCACCTCCCGGCTCCGGGGGGCTGTCACGGTACAAGCACCCCCCGCGCCCAGCCCTGACGCCAGCCGAGATTTGGAAAGCTGCCCACAACCCCCCACCCTGCTTCCGCTTTTTCTTTTTTCTTTTCTTTTTTTTTTTTTCTTTTCTTTTTTTTTTTTCTTTCCCTCAGCACCTCTTCCTCCTTAATCAGAAAGCAGATCAATTCTGAGTATTAAACAGCAGGAAATTCTAAATTTGGGTCGCCGCTCCCTTCCTCAAGTCAGCCCTCCGTGGTGGGGCTTTGCAGCGCTGTGGGGCCATATCTGGAGGGAATCGGGACCAGCAGCTGAGATCAGGCTTTTGAAAACGTCCTCCTCCTCTGCTCCCCAGCGTCACTTTGGTGTCGACCAGGTTCCAAACTCTCGACACCCAAATGCACGTGAATCCGCACGGAAATGCGGCGCTCCGCGCGCTGCTGGCACCATTCCTTCTTTCGGTGCCTCCGCGGGTGGGGAGTTTCCCTAAATAAACCTGGGAGTGAAAATCACTGTCCGTTTGCTCTCGTTCTTCAAAAGCAGTACGGAAATCTCGTGTGCTTTCCACCCAAGGAACCCCAAATGATGGATGTTTCCACCTCCCCTTGCCAGCACAGCAAATGGGTGGCAAACAGCCCACACTCGCCTACGAAGCGGGATGCTGGGGGCAACGGGCGGGCAGCAAATCTGGGCAGGACATGAGGGTTTGACCGTAGTTTTCACGTGAAAATTGCCATGGGAATACAGCGACCACAAGAGGTCAGGTCCTCCCTTACGTCCCCGACCAAAAACTCGAGTGAACAAAGAGCATGTTTACAGTGGCTGAATTGAAACAGCCCCTGGCCTGCGATCCCGCGATCCCGAGTTACGTTTGCTCTCAATTTACACCAGCACAGCTGAGAAATGAAGTGAGGATGGAGGAAGAGCTGCCTCTTCCCTGTCCAATGCTGGCTGCTGCTGTGGACCCAACAGTGCCCGACTTGGGAAAACTCAGGGAGACAACCTGTGTGGTGTGGTGCAGCCGTTATCCCAGAAAACCGCCCACGGGTCCAAGACACAAGCCTCATCCCGTGGCCCAAGCACACGAATCTGCATTTATAGCACTTTGCCCCGCAAGGAGAAGCCATTGATCTCCTGAAACCATGTGGCCACCAAGCACATGGCAGGGGCATCCTTGGGAATGGACACCCCGAGACAGTAGAAGGCCATATGCTATCCATACATCCCTTGAGAGTACTCCTGCCACGTGCATCTCACCACTATGAGCAAATGGGTGTAGGAGCTCTGGACCGCAGTGTAACCAAGCGTGTCAGTCCTCAGTAGCTGTGATTTCACCAAAAAGTAACTTGAACTGTTTTTTTCTTTTTACATTTCTAGACTCAAGTACAAAGACAAACCCGAGAACGTCCCTCTCAGACCCCCCCCAAATTTTGCACAGGCGACAATACACGAAAATGGGTCTTTTTGCAGGCATTTAAGAACCACCACGTGCAGATTCTCTTTGGGAACCTGCTCTGAGGTTTGGGAGAGTTTCTTCAGCCGCGCTCAGCACTTTCCCTCGAGAAGTGCCGGGCGACGCCGTGGTGGTTCGAGACACTGAGGGACAGTGAGAAACTCGGTTTCTGCTGCTCTCTGCTCCGGGTGGGTTCCTCCTCCCGCCAAGTTTCACTTTGACCAAACTAAAACCTCAAAGCCGCACAGCTTCTCACTCCCCCCACCCAAGCCAGCCAAAACCCGCCGGCCAGACCACTCGGCGCGGCTGCCGCCAAACCCAACAAGGAGCAGAGAAGCATTTTGGGGCTTGGAGCCCAGCGTTGGGGTCCCCTTCCAGGGGCTGTCCTTGGCTGGAGGGAATTCGGCAGCATCCCTCCACATGCTGCCAGTCCAGCCCCTTGCAGCAATCGACAGGCATCAGCTGCTGCCTCCTGCCACCAACTCACCTTACGGGGCTGGTGGGCCATGGCATGAGATGGCACCCCGCACGCCAACCTCTCCTTCCCCCAGCCCAAGTCCCCACCTCTGCAGCTCCGGGAAACATCTGCTCTGCTCCCAGAAGATGAGGGGGAAGAAGAAGTGCAAAAGCATCCCCCCATCAGGCCAGGGGACAGGGCGGATGCGGGCTGTCCAAAGTGGTACCCACCCCAAATGCCCCGCAGCACTCCTCGGAGCGGGCAGCATCCCTACCCCATAGGCAGAGCTGGGACACCTCTGTCCCTGCACCTCCCATGCCCATTCACTCTCTCTCCATCCTATTGTATTTCCTCCTCCATCCTCTCCTCTCCCTCCTCCTCTTGTCTAACTTTGCAAATAACATTAGACCTCCCCAGTGCCCAGGGGAAGGACAACCACATGGTCGCAGCTGTGGGCTCGGACTGGAAAGTCCTGGGTGGTGTTCGGAGGTCTCTCCCCACGCAACGTGCGTGGGTGACCACAGGCTCTGCAATGTCCCCGTTTTTTGGCAGCCTGGCCTAAAGCACCATGGGGTCCCCCTTAGGAGACGCTCACCCCTAACCCACCCCATTGCCTGCTTCAGTCTGGAAGCTCAGAGGTCTGGTGACCCCCCACCACAGGATCTCCACCAAAAAATGGGATGATTCAGTATTAGCATGGGGGGGGACAGCCCCACCGGGGGACACGTCTGTGCAGGAGAGGCACAGTGTCCACCGCGGGGCTGCTGAGCCACGCTCAGCTCCAGCACGGCGGCTCATGTGCGTTTTTTTTACCTTAAAAACCTTATCCCACCCTCTCAGGAGCCCTGTAAAAGCACAGCCCGCTCCCAGTGCCCCTGGCAGAGCCGGAAGGCTGCGGGTCTATTCCTGTCTCCGAGGGGGAAGGACTCAAAGAGGAATTTTCCAGAAGCCGCTCTCCCTGCGAGCCGCCGTCTCACCGGAGGAAACGCTCGCAAACGCCTCTTCCTCCGGCCGCCGCGCCGGCGGCACTCCAGCACTCCCGGCTTCCTGCCCCGCGGGGACCCCCATCACCAGCCATCTCCCCCACCCCCGGTGGACCCCCCCACCCATGTTTATTCGGTTTACATCTCCCAAGCAGACGGGGCAGGCTCCGAATCCCTTCGGGCAGGAGCCGGGGTGGTGGGTGGAGAAGGCAAAAAGCAGGAAGGGTGAGCAAGCGGGAGAGCGTGACATATGGAAAGTGTGAGCAGCCCCTCGGAGAGAAGGGAAAGGCAAATGGAAAGGGACGGGCAGGGGGAGGGGAGCGGGCAGCGCAGCCGGGCTCTCCCCCAGCCTGGCAGCAGTGGGTGGAGGGGGAGGGTGCACCCAGGCAAACAAGGATTCTGCTGATAAAGCAAATGTGACTCAATCACACGCTTGTGCAAAGATGTCACAACAGTCCTGAGAAATTACAGGCTCCTATTTCATCCCTGAAGGGCCGGCGCTGGCCATGCTCTCACAATACGCTCTGTTCTGCTGTCAGTGCCCCTAATTTACTGGCTGGGAACCCGCTGCAGGGACCAGCGATAATAGGTGCAGTGTAGGGCGGCTGCCAGGGCCCCCGGGCTGGCAGCGGGGCCGCGGGGACGCTGCCGAAGGACTCGACACGGCGGCTCCTTTGAGCTCCTGCCACAGCTGTCAGAAGCAGCCCCAAGGGGGGCTTGTGGTCCCCACCAAGCCCCGCGTTTTTGGGGCTGGCACGTCCCAGCGGGACGAGGGCAGTTGCCCCCATCCCAGCTCTCTGCCCCGAACACGGCAGCAGTAGAAGCCCCCAGGCAAACCACGCTGAAGGCTGCATCTCTCCATCTGCTGAGGTGTCCCCATGCAGCCCCAAAAGGGAGGTTTGGGGGACACAGACCTCGTCACCAAAGCAAAAGGGCTGAGCCCCACTCCCATCAATGCAATCGTCCTCCTGCCACTAACCTTCCCCAAACACAGCCAGGAGCAAACCAGGCCATGCCGAGAGGGAAATTGTACCTGCTGGCACCTTGCCAGCTTCCAAAGAGCATCGGTGGAGTCAAAACGGCAGTAAAAGATGCCAAGAGAGGGGAAAGTGCTCCCTCTGTTCTGCAAAGATGGAGGGCTGCCCCCAAGGGTCCCTGCAGCCCTCCCTGACGGGCATCGTCAGTGTGGGCACACAGCGATGGCGCTTCCCTGCATCTGCCTGTCCCAGCCCAGGAACCGGGAAGCTCTGCTCGGAGCTCCTCATCCTCCCCGGCAAACATTGACCTTCGCAGCCTCCCTGCCTCCATCCTCTTCTCTGAAAGGAGCACGACCAGAGCGAAAGCGCAGTGGTCCCGCAGGTTGCTGAAGCTCATTATGGCCTTTTAATTACATTCAATTGCAGTTTTATGGGCTTACGGGCAAATTGGAAGTGATCTAATCGCCCTTGAGGGGGTGCTACGCTCTGAGCTATGAAAAACCACGCAGGATCCAAGGAGAGCTCGAAAGCATTAGGCTCGCTCCAGCAGAACGAGGAGAAGTCTCGTCTCACGTCGAAGCTCCCCCAGGAGCTCGCACGTGGCACGTGCCAGGCTCACCGGCGAACCCAAACCACGCGCTGCCCCACTGCCCCAGCCCGTCCCACCCGCTGCTCCCCAGCACCCAGGTCCTGGGCTGGCAGGATGGATGTGGAGAGGAGATGGGTCTCAGACCTGGAGCTAAGCAGGCTCCTCTCCTGTGGAAGGTGCCACTTCGAGCCCTAAAATACAGCCCTCCACAGCAAGCAGCCAGAGAAGAGTGCAACGAAGTGGGGTTGAGAGCTCTCCTTAATGGGAGCTCCTGGCTCTGAAATGGGGCTGCTGACCCACGTGGTCGGAGGAGAAGCTCTGCTCCTGGCAGGACATGCCCATGGATAGGTTAGAGCCCGCCAAGGGGCTCACAGCCCAGGGGATTCAGAAATAAATGTCCCCGGCTGCTTCCCGCAGCATTAACCCTTCAGACGTGCAGCTGCCCAGCACTGCCCACGGCTGGGGAGAACATCCAGCAGCATCTCGTATTCTTCCTCCACGAGATCTGGGATGAGCCAAATCCTAAGGAGCAGGAGCAGGAGCAGCCCGGCAGCTCTCCCTGCTGCCAGCTGTGAGCTCTGTGGGCTAAAATACAGGTTCCTCCCTGGCCAGTGGGTCCTATGGGCACAGAGTCTCTGGGATGCCAGGGGAAGTGCTTCATCTACCCTGGTTTTGCTAATTACGGGGATTGACCAGAGGCGCTGGCAGGAGTGATGGCACCTCCACACCTCCCCGCTGCTCTTCTGCTCCCACCTGTGGTCAACGTTGAGAGCAGCCGCCAGCCCACATGGCTTTAAAAGGTCCTGCACTACACCTGCAGGACACGGCTGATGGGACAAGCTCCATCCTCAGGGTCTGAGGCGGCGGCAGGAGGTGAGAGCAGGAGGACACAGCCATGTATTGCAAAGTCCCCCCTGCGCCTGGCTTCTAGGAACAACAGCCTACAAACCACCAGCCAGACGGATTATATTACGGTGCTGTGCGCACGTATTAATCCAGATTTGAGATAATTACAGTCATTCACTTGGCATAATGGGCTTTAATTGATCCAACGTGGCTGGCGCTGGTGCTCACCGCCAGCATGCCGCCGGCATCCCAGCACCCTGAAGCTGCTCTGCCACCAGCCACACCATGACCAGCAAAAGGCAACGCCGTTAACTGGTTTTCCAGGAAAAGTTTTCCGGAAAACCAGTTATGGTAGTTCTCCTTAGGGGATGCTGGATGACAGTGGGTGACTGCAAGACCACATGGGTCTTCCCATCTCTCAGTTGAGACCCAGCAAGCCTGGCTTGGGCACAAGGTTTCATCTGGCCAGGAGGCATCTCATGAGCATCCACGTGGGATGAGCTATCCGTTCAAAGGGCTTTGCTACTGAGAGCTGTGCAAGGGCAGTCCACGGGAACACCATTTTCCAGGTCTCCTCGGAGAAATGCCCACCTCTTAGCCTGTGCTTGGCGGGAGGTTGGTCAACAGACCCCTGGAGGTCCCTTCCCACCAGCATTTTTGTGCTTTAATGCTCACAGAGCACACAGAGCTGGAAACCCAGATGGCCAAAGGATCCTGGGGGCCCAAAACAGCCATCCCTTCCCATCTCAACTCCTTCTCCACATCTCTACCAATGACTGGAACGCACTCTGGAGCGAGATAGTTGGCTCAGGGATAAACCACCCACTTTGTGCACTGCAGCGGGAGGTCCAGGACAAGAAGCCTGAGAACCGGGTGCCTACGTGCCGCAGGAAGGCGCCTGACAAGATAGGGAAGGCAGCTGCCAGAGCCAGGTCACCTTCAACAAAAGCGAGTTCCCTCTGGAAACTAGACAGCACGTGCAGTTCTTCAAGGAAGAAAAGCTGCCTCTGGTCCTACGTGACCCGCGCTGGGCTCAGTAACCCACGCTGGGCAAGAGGGAAGATTTAAGCCCCCCCAACACCAGCTGCATGGCCGGAGGGATAGGCAGGCATGGTGTGGGGGCTGCTCCCCCTTCCCGGGGCAAAGAAAAGGCTTGGGAAAGCCTGTTGGCCCCAGGGCTGGCTGCAGCAAGGGATGATCTGCCTGCAAGCTGCCTTTGGGTTTGAGTTTCTGGTTCGAGTCCAAAGCTAATTAGGCTGCGCCAAGTCCAATCAGATAGCCTCGGCTAATTGAGCTCGGCACAGCCGGGTCAATGTCCAGCGGGTCTCCACGTTCCGGGCGTTTTGTCAGCCCACAGATAACTGCCAGGGCCTGGGAAGGGGAAGGATCCTTAAAAAAATGTTCGTTTCATGTACAGGCAGAGCCTTTCCCTGCTGGAGCTGCCTACAGCCCCAGGTTAACCCCTTGGACACCACCACCATCGTCCTCGTGCCTGAGGAACCCCAACGGATGAAGATGCCTCGACGGCAACGCTGGGGCCGAGCCAAATGCGAGCAAGCGGAGGATGAAACGGGGGGGCTGTCCATTGTGCTCTGGCATGCATCTCTCACAGTGTCACCCCGAGAACAGGTGCTTGGTGAGCCACGCTGCGTGCCGTGCATCACTCGGGCACCAGAGCCACCAAACCATCCCGCAAGAGCAAACCAGCTGCACTCCCAGCCACAGAGCTACTGAAAAACCAGCAGCCGCAGGCGGTGCGCCGTGTGCTCCATGCTCTCGGCACAGCTCCCAACACCTCCTCCAAAGCTGCCTTAGATGTGTCTGCACCAGGCTGCAGCCTCCCACCTACCGAAGTCAGGTTTGTCCTAGCTGGCTCCACGGCTCCGGGAGTCAACGCAGCTGCCGACACAGGGTGACCAGCAGACCCCAGACGTGCCTGGGCATTGCGACCTGGCTGTGGTCAGGCGAGGAGGGCGGAGGGGGACTGCCAGGCAGCCAAGCACTGGTCTCAGGGAGGGCAGCGAGGAAGACGTGGCCAGTGCCAGAGTGAGAAATGAGCTGGATGGGAACATTTTGTCCCCAAGAGCAGGTCGGAGCCGTGGAAAAGCCCCGTGCAGACCCATAGTCAGACACACAGTTGAACCCAGCAGCTGAGGCTGCTCCTGAGGCCGCAGGCTCATTGATTCCCAGCTGCTGAGTATCTGCCGTGCCTTCCCCGAGCAGAAGGAACCGCACCTGAGGGCAGAGAGCTGGGCAGAAGAGCGGAGAGGAGGAGCGGGGCTTTGAGGAAGGCTCCAACGAGTCCTTCCTCGGGCGGTTCCCAGCCCCATCGCAGAGCTCTGCCAGCTCCTGACTCCTCCGGCAGATTACGGCAAGGAAAACGACAACGTCCAGCTTCCTAAAAACCAGGGACTTCCTTTTTTCCTTTAACCCTGCCTTCGCTCTCGGGCCCAAGCACCATCCACTGGGGCAGGAAGACGGCAGCCCCGGTCCCTGCGCCGGCAGCGGGAACACCGAGCGCAATCCCTGCGGCAGCCCCCTCCACCTCCGGCTGCTGGGGGAGGCTGTTCCTCTTCAGCTGACAAATAGATGAGACGTTTCATTAATAAACCTCAGCTTCTCCTAACACTTCTGATTATGATCTCTCTGTTTGGATCCGTGCTCATATTACACGTTCGTCTCAATTATATATTCCCTTCTCTTTAAATCCCCACTTATCTCCTTTACCACGTAAATCACAGAGTGGGCTCTGCTGGTTTTTTTTTTCCCTGCCTGCCTAACTTTCCCTGCTCCAAGAGCAGTTAGAAAATAAACAGTGATTTAAACCGCAGCACATCCCGGCAGCCTCCAAGCTCATCTCCCAGCATAACGAACTCATCCGAGGGGGCTGACACTGGTCCCACCGAGGGGGCTGACACTGGTCCCACCGAGTCCCCTGCCAGCGCTTGCCACCCACCCTGCTATGTCTGCAAAACACTTTTATTTACTTATTTCTCAGTTTGGGCCAAATCCTTCCTGTGGCTTCACCCGTGAGGTCCTGGGTGAAACGGGGCGGTGAAACGGCGGCCGGGACGGCAGCGCAGGGAGAGCCCAGGCTGGGTCCCCTCCCCACCACCCCACAGCCCTCCGGCAATTAAGGCAATTGCTTGCATGGAAACCTAATTATATTAGGGAAGTATTCAGTAATTTTTAACTGTTCTGCTGATGGCTCGGCTCCCTCCCCCTCCCGCATACCAGCAGCGCTGGGCAGAAATTGCAGTGCTGGATTCTCTTCCTCTTGCACTGCTGCTTTTCAGAATGGGAGCGAGGAAGAGGAGCAAGATGGTGTGATGAGCAGGCAGTGGGCTGGGACTTGGGTGGTGGCCCTGGGCGAGCTGGGGAGCCTCCGGCCACCCTCCGGCCCTGCAGCAATTTACCTGCAAGGTTTGCAGGGGACAGCTGTGCCTCACCAGTGTGGGCACTCCGTCCTGGCATGCGGTGGCCTCTCAATGCCACTGTGAGAACTGCACCCCATAATCCTCTACTTGACAACTTATCGCACTGTGGGGGTGGTCAGCCCCCTGCATGATGTCCATCTCAACTACAAATTCAACATCCCAGTCACTATAAGGTTTTGGCTTGCCCTGGTTCCCCACCATGTGTCTCCATCCTCCGTCAATGACTCTGGTGAAAAAAGCCCAAGTTGGCAAAAGTGCAGCAGAGGCACCACTATGCAGAGACCGGGAGCTCCCAGCAGGCACCCGCCCTGCGCCCAAGGCACCTTGGAAAAAACACCATCCCCAGGAGCATCTTGGTCCTGTTTGTGCAGGGACTGAGGGCAGCAAAGCAGGAGCCAACCAACCATGGAGAGCGTTGCACCACGGAGAGCTTTGTGCTGCGGAGACCTCTGCACTACGGAAAGCTTTTCACCAGCGAGCTTTGAACCACGGAGAGCTTTGCACTGTGGAGAACTTTGCACCATGGATTGTGTTGTACTGTGGAGAGCTTTGCACCGTGGACAGCTTTGCACCATGGACAGCTTTGCACCATGGATTTCGTCACACCACGGAGAGTTTTGCACTGCAGAGAGCTTTGCGCCACAGATTGCATTGGACCATGGAGAGCTTTGCACCACGGATTGTATTACACTATGGAGAGCTTTGCACCATGGATTTTGCTGGACCACGGAGAGCTTTGCACCGTGGAGAGCTTTGCACCACAGATTGTGTTGCACCATGAAGAGCTGTGCACCATGAAGTCTGCTGCAGGAGCGCCCTGCGCCTGCCCTGCTCCGTGGGCACACGTAGCCCCCAGCCCCAGCTTACCCAGGAGTCGGCAGCACAGGAGGCTCCCCCAGTCTGGCCTGGCCTCCCAATTCCCACGGCGGGAGCCGGCCCGGCTGCCGGCTGCGCCTTTAAGAGGCGAGGAGGGGAGCGCGATCCCGGCGTTTTCCGAAGGACCATTAATTTGCCAGCATCACATGCTTCGCAGCTGCAGCCTGGCAGTGATTTATACGCCTCTGAAGTTCATCAGAGGGAAAAGTACTTTCCAGGCGCAGCGTATCCCCCTTCCCCTCTCTCTTCCTCACCAGCACAAGCTGCCCGTGTCCAGAGCCCGGCCAAAAATCCGAGGCCCCATCCATCACCCCCGCGTGTCACCCCCTGCCCTCGCCACCCAGCCCAGGCGCTCCCCAGCTCCCCGGCATCTGCGAGCAAAAGAAAACTTCCTCTGGCTTCCTCGCCTCCGTGACCCACTGACGAGAAATCCATTAATTAATAAGGGGCAGTGCTGATCCCACTCCTCGGCCGGCCGGGGGGCTGGGGAGCCCCCTCATCCCCGTCCCTGGACCCTGTAGCCAAAATAAACGGGAGGGAGAAGGCAGGCGTCCCCCTCTCCTGCCACCGCCCCCCTGCACGCCATCCTCCAGGGAGGTTCAAAAGTTCAAGATTTTCACATTTCCCTAACGTTATTTCAGGAAATTGCTGGAGAAAGGAAAGACGGCGCTGCCGAAAAAGCAATCCGTGTGTGGATACAATAATACACACAATCCAGAGGCAGGACTCAGTGTGCGCCTGGTAGAGTTTGGAAGGAGCCCCATCCCCACCCCGCACCGTACCCACTTTTTATTTTTTTGGCTTGGGAGCTTTCTTGCACACCGCTGACCTTCGCAGAGTTATTCCTAAAGCAACGCTGAGAGCAGTGCCCAGGCTCACCCTCCGCCGCTCCAAAGCAACGCAGCCCTGGCAGTGGCAGACGCCAAGAGATGCTGCCACAAGGACCACGGGTCGGCCCTGGCAGCTGCCACGCTCAGAGTGCCAGCACCTACCGAATCGTAGCGGCTGGTTTGGCAGCAGCGCTGCCAAGTGGCTTCAAAGCATCACTGAGAGCATCACCCAGCGCAGAGCCCAGGTGCCAGGCGTACCAGCCTGGCAATACCAGGGCCTGGTTTCCGGGTCCTGGGTCCCCAAGGAATTATAGCTTGGTCCCAGGTGCGCAGGGCTCCCAGCAAACGCTGTCACCAGCTCTGACGTGCCTTTGGGCTCCTTCCTTCCTTTCTCTCGAAAGCCCTCGAATTTCACATTTGCACAAAGTTGTTCCAAAGCGACTGAGTTACACCTGGGTTTTCATGAAAACCAGGTTAAACTACAGCCTTTGCTGAAGGTTCATGGGAAAGGTTCATAAAACTACTGAAACTCTTGGCAAACCTGAAGTTGGGGTTATAATGAAACATGAAACTCGACTACTTTCATGTGGTTTGGGGTTTTCGTTGCAAAACATTTGGTGTAGCAGCTTTGGGCGAGAGTACGACAATCTAGTACATGAGACGGAGCATCTACAGGAGCGAGGAATTCAGATACAGCCCAGCAACATTCGGCTGGCAAATGATTAACTCTTATTTGAAGCCATCTCATTAGCACAGGGGCTGGATCCGTGCCACCGCGTGCTCGAGGACGTGGGGCAGAGCTCTTGCTGCTGGCAAGGACCCAAGGCAGGAAGATCGCTTTGCACCGTCGCACCGGTACGGCTCCGGCGGCGATGGAGCCACAGTCATGGCAAAAGCCCAGCTCTGCCGTCATCTGCCACACGGACATGCCGCAGCATGCCAAGACATGCCAGAGGGAGAAGGGTGACAGCTCCTGAGGGAGCAGGGGGATCGCACCCATCGCGCTCTTGAGGTCCATCTCGTTTGAACAGGGCACTGCACGCCTTTTCACTGCGAAGGGCAACCTCAGCTGATGGCAAAGAGGGGCTGGGAAACCTTCACGCCCCAGTATTGCTTCATTCCTTGCAAGGATGTAGTGGGGGTGTTGGTATGCTGGGTTTTTTTTGTTAAGTTCGCTGAGTTCTTGGGGTGTTTGGAGTTGGAGCTTCTGCCTTGGGTCCATTTTGGGTCGTGCTCTGGCTTCACCATCCTGCAGTATTGTAAGGAGCTGGCCTGAGGCATGGTAAGACCTTACCTATACTGTATGGTCAACTGAGGGGGAAGGAGGAAGGGTGAGCTTGTTTGCGTTGGCCCTGCTACTTCCAGCTGGAAAGCGGTGATGAAGTGATAAAGACAATCCCTTGAAAATGAGCAGCATAAGCATCCCATATTATCGATTTCCTCAAAGGAATGTGATTCTCCCTGACAAGCTCTTGGGTGATGGGTATCCATCACCCTCAGCCTCCATTAACCCCTTGCACTTGCTCTCCGAAAGCTCACCCTCCTCTGGGTCTGGAGGTGACTTGCCATGACAGAAAGTGACTGACACATCTAAGGAGGTTTCTCAAGACAAGAGCAGCAGCTGAAGTCTGCGTACCTACGAAGGTGGCAAATTGGCCAAGCAAACACTAACGGTGGTGAAAAAACTGCCGGCATCCCCAGTCCCACTGGGATGCCGTGTGATGGGGTCCTCCAGTTCTCCACGACCTGCTGGCATCACCCAGACCACTACAGGTGGGAAAGAACCACGATGGATTGATACCTGCGTTTTCATACCCACTCTTGAGGCTCCGTGGCCAAGAGGGTGCCAGGATGGTGTGGGCACAGGGCCTCGCTGCTGATGGTGCTCTGGGCACCGGGCATCACCTCTGGGAGAAACCACATCCCAAAGAAGAGCGCGGGACGCCCAGCCCAGGCGCCCGGAGGTCGACTGCAATCCAGGACCTTTGGAAGGCCGACTAAGGAAGTTTATACAAATTACAGAAATGTGCTAATAGCCTGGGAAAGGCACCAACCCTGACGTGTTGTGCAAACACAGCACTGCTCTTCCCAAGCCACTGCCCCCTTCAGCACGCCGGCACCCAGCTCCCCCAGTATGGCTCAGCCCCGCTCCACCATAGCCTTCGCCGGTCCCTCGTACCTCTGCCAGGTCTCAGCCCCCTCGCTCCCACCTCCTCTTATTTACATCCCTGGGCCATTTTTTCCCCCCTCCCTTACACATTTTAAAGCGCTGCTAAAAATCCCCAAAACAGCCCAGGTAGGTTTCTGGCTGCACAGAAAACAGGTGACACTGGGGCCAAGAAGCAGCACTGGGATGCTGGGTCACTTTCTGAACGTGGCCCAGGCTAGGAAGGGATGAAACTCATTCATATCTAAACAATAAATGATAATAATAATGTCATTTTTGCAGTGCAGTTCTTTCAATATGGGCTGATTAATGTATTTGTAACGAGCAACGGTAAAGATTTTCAAGCCATCTAATTAGAGGCTGTTTCCTTTCCAGACATGCCCAAGTCCCTTTGGAAAAGGAAACGTGGCCTCCAAAGCTACCTCGGTGCTGTGGAAACGCTACCCCGTGTCCTGAAGATTAATCAGACACTCAACTTCCCCGGGGCACCATTTGCAATTCCCGATCTCCGATATCCTGGAGCTGCCGCCTTGGTGCCTGGCGCTGAACCAGTACCCAGTGGCAGCGGCATCCTGCAAGCTCTGCTCCAAAAGGCTCCCAAAATCCCAGCGAGGCGCCGGCGTGCAGAGCCATCCCGGCTCACGGCGGCAGCAACGGTGCCAGGGGAGAGTCAAACATGGTGGGGAGAAGAAGGGGAAAGGACAGTGCCATCCTGCATGCACCCGTGCAAGGGACTGCGCGCACGGAGCGGCTCATCCTACACATCACGGCGCCCACCACCCGTGTTGATGTACTTTTCCGTTCGTGTCTGGCATTCCCAGAAAACACTAACTTCATTATTGATTTGTGCTCGTTTGTCATTTTTATAACCTGGCCAGCACTTCTACTGAAGGCCGTGACTAATTCCACTTCCCCAGGCTGGAAGGGGTGAGAGCCGTTAACTCTTTCAGGACGGGCTCTGCCAACTCACTCCCCCCTTGCAGAGCACGGGCAGAAATCTCCAGGTGCTGGGCAGGGCAGCGGGCAGGACTGAGCTGAGGAGCAGGCAGCAGCTCAATGAGGGTTGATTGGGGCCGTGCTGGGTTTCGCAGCACCCTCCCGTTCCCTTCTCAACCCGAAACGGCTGCAGCAGAAAGGCAGACGGTCTGGTAGCCGAGATGGGGCTGAGCGATGCTCGCTGCTGGCAGTAGAGGACTCGGGGGGGAAAAAACCAGACTTTACACCCATTACTCTTATGCCCAAACAAACCAACTCCCACCCTGGTTTGGAGGTGAATGCACCCCATGCAGCCTGCCCGGGCAGCGTGCGGATCTAGGAGGAGGGCACGTTTGCCCAGCAGCATCGGTGAGCATCCAGCCTTCAACACACATCCATAGGGTCAGCAAAGCCAGCCATTCGTGTGTCCATCCGCCACTCCGTGTGTCCATCCCCAGCCGAACTGTCCCTCCTGGCCAGCAGACCCCATGCCAGCACGCTCTGCCCTTCCTCAGGGCCAGCAAAGCCCCAGAGAAGCCAATGCCAAGGAGAGGAAACACCTGATGGCTGCGTCTCCCAGCAAGCCCCAGTCCACCGCCCCATGGCAGCAGCAGGGGCCCCCAAGCCGTGCCTGCGATTGCTGCCCACGCAGCCCCAGCCATGCTCCATGGGGAGGTTATCCTCAGCAGGGCATGAGGACCACCTCCTGCCCACCTACCATGGGGCCCCTCCAAGCCTTGAGCTGCATTCTCAAGTGCCCTCTCGTCAAAAGAAAATCCAACAGCAGGATTTAGTCCTGGCCTCGGCACACTCCGCTCCTCGGGGTCCAGCAAACAGAGGGGACAACAATTACTCCTGAGTGACTCTCAAAAACACCTACACACAAATTAAACTTCAAATATTTCAGGCAGGTTGGAACAAAGCCTGTCCAAGGCAATGGGGACAATGTGCCATGATGTGGTGGGACACTTGCCCTCCTCAGGGAGCAATCAGCAACCACTACGTACCAGGGGAAAACCCCCAAGTGCTGAGGAGGTTGATGGGACCAAGTCTCCCTTCCTCCTTCCAGGCACTTTCCAGGAAAGAGTCAGGATCAAACTCCCAGAGGAGAAGGTCCATTGAGTTAAATGCAGCAGATGCTGCTTCCGAGGGGTGGGATACGGGGAGTACCAAACACGACATCTGCAATTATGGAAAGCCAGATAAAGAAAATCAAATCTCATGCTCCAGGGCATGGGCTGATGAGTACAAGGGTCAGGAAGGAATTTCGCTCCCCTTACACAGCAGTGCACAATTGGGTCAGTGCATTACCGGGTGCCACAAGTCCTTGATTGTTCTTCCCTTTCCTTTTTGAAGCCCCGCGACCTCGCCATTGTCAGAAAAGCTCTATCTGAGTGAGAAATGGCTTCACGTGCTGTGGCAGAGCCGACACTTCTCCTATCACCCACCTCGCCAAAGATCAGCATCTCCAGTCCCAGCTTGAAGATCGCACGAGGACCTCGTCCAAAGCCGGTCCTTTCGCTGTGCTGCTCCGACACCGGTCTGCAGCACTGCCTGCCCCCCCAGCCTTAATCACTTCTACTACCATCACCTAAATTATAATTAAAACTCCCCTGAGTAAGGACTTTTTCTTCCCCGGTGTTTGTAAAGCGCTGTGTACACCTCTGGCACTATTTAAATAATTAGCAGCAGCCATAAAACCTGCAACGTTGGCTTAGGAAATAACGGTGCTGGAAAAGGGGCCGGACGGAGAGGAGCGAGCGAGGAGCACCGATGGTTTCGTTAACAGAGGTCGGGAAGCGTCTGCGGTAACAGCGGTTGCTCTCACTTGACGCCGCGTCCAGCATCCTTTCTCTTCCTTAAGCAACTTCTCTATGCTAAAACTTGCTTAGCTGGGAGGATCTAACCGCAGGGAGGAGGCCTGAGTTCCAAATTAAAACAAAGCGAGCAAACCAACGCAGAGATGGTCCGTAACACGTGTCTATCTGCATTCGGCCCTCGCTAAGCCAGGCTTTGCCAAACCGCACGCTTCATAATCCGGACAAACAGTTATTGGTCTTTTCCCACTGCCAAGCAGCTATTTAGCAGCGATTCTCCATCACCATGGGCAGCATTTTTAAACGTGTTCTGTATCGGTCTTATTCTACACCCGCTGCAGCCAGCAGCTTTCCATCGACCCCATGCAACCACACTCTGCAAATCCTATCAAATGGGGCGGACTGGGTCTTTTATCAAGCAAGACCCATGATAGTGCAATCTGAAGTATCAGATTCACCTCTCCTATGAAGACAGGGTGAAAGAGTTGGGGTTGTTCAGCCTGGAGAAGAGAAGGCTCTGGGGACACCTTCTAGCAGCCCGCCAGTACCTAAAGTGGCTACAAGAAAGCTGGAGGGGGGCTTTTTGCAAGAGCAGGTAGCGATAGGACAAGGGGCAATGGCTTTAAACTGAAAGAGGGGAGATTTAGGTTAGATCTTAGGAAGAAAGTTTTTATAATGAGGGTGGTGAGGCACTGGAACAGGTTGCCCAGAGGAGTTGTGGCTGCCTCATCCCTATTCAAGGCCAGGATGGATGAGGCTTTGAGCAACTTGGAGTAGTGGAGGGTGTCCTTGCCCACGGCAGCGGGGTTGGAACTAGATGATCTTTAAGGTCCCTTCCAACCCTAACCATTCCATGATTAATTAACACTGACCACTGTCTGATGACACAAAGGCATCCAACTCTACTCACCGCGACCATCTACCTGGCGTTGAACTTGAGGGGCCTATAGCTCCATAGGTGTCCTGGGCAGCCAGCCAGGCTGGGACATGGCATCTCTACCCTCTTGCACCCAGGAACCCATGGGTGAGCCCAGCACTCACATCAGGAGCCTGAGTCCCTGACCAGCACCACTGGCCTGATTCTGCTACCTCACCATCAAGCTAATTTTGGAGTTTAGTGCAAGATAAGTTGTCCCACAAAGGTGTGAATCGGCCAGAGGATCGGTGTCGAGCTCTGAAACCCACCGCTACCCGGCAAACCCCGCAGCCGTGCACCGCACCGGCACATCCACGGCACTGTGAGTCACGTCTGCACGGCCTCCGGGATCCAGCCCCGGGCTGCCAGGGGAAGGGTGGAAACAAAGGTATGAGAATGTATTGAATGGGAATTGGCATGCCCAGACTTGGTCCCTAAAATCCAGAAGCTGAGCCAAGAAAAGAAAGCAGGCGCAGAAGGCTGGGATGGGGCGACGGGAGTTTCAGCATTGCAAACATGTTGCAGCCAAGTGGGAGAAAAATCTTCAGGGGAACGTTTGAAGGAGCCTGTGGTGGCTTGCTGGGGAAAATAAATTTTTAAAAAAAGAGAAGCTAACAAAAGGAAGAAAAGAAGAAAGCAGCAGCTCTGGTGCTGTGGTCAGGCGCTGCGAGGGCTGCGTGCGGCAGCATCTCTCGGCGGCACGAAGAGCCCTTCCTCCCCGCCGCGCGCTGGCGGGGCCGGACGTGGTGGCCAAGACTTGGAAAAGAAAACCGAAGGAAGCAGTGGAGGAGGCCAGGAGCCCCGCGGCGGCGGTCGGGCACAGGCGAGCACACGCCACCAGGGATCGGTGCAGAAGGACAGCACGCGGCCGGGGACGGTCCTGCTGCGGGGCTGGCACACAGCAAGGGGCAGAGGAGGGGGCTGCGCTGGGGGATCTGGGCTGGTTCCTGTCCTTAGCATCATTTTGTGCCCTCAGGTCTGATATTTCGGTTGCCTGCGTGCCTCGGGTTCCTCCGAGGTGGAGGAGCTGCGAAGTCTCACCTGTCCACCCCACCTCCTCATCCCTTGACCCCGCAAAGCTGCCAGGCCACCGAAATGCAGAGCTCGCACGACGCCAGGCAGCTGTGGCCACCACGCAGAGGACCCTCCTCAAGATGTTCTCCTCCAGCAAACATCCCTCTCACACCGCAGATGCCACCATGTCCCAGAGCTCGTGCAAGAGCAGAGGGGACACAGCCCCTTCCCCTCCGGTCCCATTGGGATGGTCCCGTGCTGGCGGAGCAGCTTGGAGCAAGCTGAGAACAACATCAGCCATGCTGGGAACAAAGCAGTGGTTGTATCATGGTCACTGGGAGAGCTGGGAGGGGAGTTTCTTTTTTAAGTAGAAAGGCTTGGGAGGGGGTTGTTTCTTCTCTTTTTTGTCTTTGTGGGTTTGCGTTTTCCCTTGTTAACCAAAAATGTCAATGAAACCAACACTGTTCTCAGAAAAAGGACTTAAACAGACGAACTAATTTTATGTTTGGGAGGAAGGGGGGAAATAACAATAGAAATTCTCAAAAGATCTCATGTCAACAGCTTTTTTTTAAAAAAAACAAGTTTCATATTGAAACAAATTATTGTTTCTGCTCCTTTGCAGTGACACGAAACTCTCTGCAAAGGCTGAAGTCAAACGGAACTGTTCTGAGTGGTCCTTTCTGGGTCTCTGGTCTGTGTGGGAGCATGATGCTCCTGACTCAGAGACATTTTCAAAGCCCCAGGAGAAAGCCATTACCCTCCCCAGCCCTTTTCACACTGAGAAAAAGCCAGGTAAGAGCAAGGACGGCTCTGCTCCCCTCCACCAACCCACCATGCCACGCTGGGCTGCGACCACACAGCCCGTGCAGGCAGGGCACAGGCAAGGGCTGCGGTTCCCGTTACCAAACCTCTGTCCAACCTCACCACGCCAAGGAAGGGCTTGAGAAACCTTCATACAACCCAGCAAATACCTTCCCCAAACACTCTTGGGCTGGGGCTCCCAAGGGCTGTGGATCTGCCCTTGTAAGGAGGGGTCGGTTCACCATTCAAACCCTGTGGGTAGGGAAGAGACACATCACCTTGTCCCAGTAAGGCCACCCCAGGGGCACGACCTGGCTCTAGGACCCCAGGTCCAAGTGAGCAGCTTCACCGAAGCATGCTCTGACACGGCGAAGTCTTGGGGACACCAGAAGGTGACCCTGGATTACTGAGCTCCAGAAGATTAAAAAAAATCCCCAAAAGAGAAGGAAGAACCACAGGCTGAGTGAAGAGTAAGGGCTGCACCATTGCAAACAGATGGCCAGGGTCAGTTGTGGGGGGTTTGGCTCCGTAGCTCCAACTGGAGTAGCAGAAATGGTGTTTTCCTTCGCTCCCCACCACCTTTCCTCCTCCAGCCCCGGGTTCCTGCTGGAGCCCGTAGATCTGCCATTTGCCACAAGCGTTGACTCAATCTGCTTCGAATTACCGTAACAATGCTGGGCCCCAAGTGGACATGTAAAGTGTCTCAAATTTATTGTAATTTTAAGCCATCCCTAAAACTGCGCAGACATTGCTGGAATATTTTCCTCCTCCTTTAAGACCCTCGGATGACTCTGCAAGGCAGCGAGAGGGACGCGAGGACAGGCGGGAGAAGAAGATGACGGGAGCCAGCTGCCTTTGCACGGGGCTCTGCTGGCTGCACTGGCCGGACTGGGGCATGGGAAGGGAGCAGGGGGTACCCAAGGTGATGCCGAGACAGGGGCAACGTCCCCTGGGACGTGCAGTGATGGACGGGGGCCGAGCGGCTGCCGAACCCGCGCTCCATCTTCGTCGGGGAGGGAAACAGCGCAGGGCAGAAGCACTTTTGCTGAGGACAGGACCACCAGTGCACAGCTGCAAGCCAGCCAACGCCAGCCCCTTGCTTCCCCACAGCTCCTTGCACGGAGGTGTTTTTTCCTGGTGCAGCACTCGGGATGCACTGGGGCAGCTGTGCCAGCACAGCTGCATTCCCGCTGCCCCCCCCACATCCCTGCTGGCACCCGCTGCCCCCCGCATCGCTGCTAGCATCCGTGCTGCCAGCATCTGTGCCACCGGCAGCCGTGCCACCGGCAGCCACGCTGCCAGGCAGGCACTGAGCCTCTGCCTGGAGTCAGCATAATGTTGTCACACAAATCGCACCTGTGAAACTGTTACAAGAATTAATTGATCATAGAAGTACAGTAATTGGAACTTGCAAAGCATAGAAAATTACCTTTTATTAGTTCCTGTAGATAATCCATTATGCACTGATTAGGCCTAAGAAGGATCTTACAGTCCCAGTTTGATTAATGGCAGATTATGGATATTAAACTCATACGGGAATAGATAACTTATTATTTTCTTTCTTGCCTTAGGAGTACATCGCCCTATGAGTTATGGCCAGTTTTCAAGGTGCCTGATTTGTCCCAGGGGAAAGTCAGGCACGTCTGAAATTCCACCTGACTTGACCATGGTTCCTCTCCCATGGCGGGTACCCGCTCCCAAAGCTTCCTGGTAGCTCCAGAGTCACCAGCTTCAATCTCAACAACGCACTCACCCACTAGCAGCCACGTCACGCAAGGCCTGACCAGCTCCAAACCCGATTCTGGCTCAGAACAACTTGTCATCATCCATTTCAACCCAAAGCAGCAAAACGTCTCCCAAGCATCTCTCCCCCCACTCGGACGCTCTATTTCCACAGATGCTCAGACCGTGTGTTTATTTTCTGCCATTGTGAGACAGGACACAAGTAAGTATTTTGTGCCCGCCATCGCTGCACTGCTGGTCCTGCCCACCCCTCTGCCAGGCTCGGAGGGACCGTTTCTGCACAGGAGCCACTGTGTCCCCTGCGAGAGGGACCCTCAGGGGGGTCTGCCTGCAGCATGGGGGTTCTGCTCCCATCACCATCGGTCTCACGCTGTTTGCAGAGCAAGGAGCACAGGAGCGGGATGGGGGCCAAAATCTGCCTGCAGGCTATAGGAGGCTTTATTTAAGAGGAATAAATAAAAAATAAGGCTGTGATTATCTCAGGCCACTCTCCAGCTGCCACCCAGAGACAGAGGGGGGAGCGTTTTTCAAGTGAATAAACAAAACCGAGCGGATGTGACATGCCGAGGCACAGGGACAGATTCCTCCTTTCTTCCTGGCCAGATAACCCCCTTATCGGCACAGCGGAGGGGATTAGGAAGGGAGGAAAACAGCAAACGTGGGCAAGGGGGGGAAAAACACCCACTGGAGAAGGTGGCCGGAGGGAGCCCAGGATGGGGCGGGGGGGGGTTGCGTTCAGCGCCAGCCTATTCATCCTGCCCGCTCCCGCCTGCCAGAGCTGGGGATGAATGGGATTTACTGCCCATTAAAATAAAGCCTTTTCTGGAGTTTATAAACAACGTTGCCACCCGGTGGGAGGTCGGACATTTTAGTTCATTAAGCAGCAAATAATCTCTGTCACTTTTTATTTTTAAGTTTATTTACATGTAGAGGTGGGGTTTTTTACCCCTTCCTTTACCCCTTCCTCCTCCTCCTCCTCCTCCTGCCACCCTCCCCCCCCCCACCCCGAGCTGGCAGCAAAAAGGGTGTATGTGCACACAGTCAGAATGCTGCTCCGGACCCTGAGCTCGCTCCTTCCGTGGCTGTTGGCCGAACCACTAAAATGATCCTGTTTATCTATCAAAAACAGTCCTTATAGTAAAAAGAAAATGATTTCTGCCTAAAAACCAGGCATAGGTGAGTGGGGTGTCGGAGCAGTGCTGCTGGGGCACAGAAGGAGGCTCAGCAGCCATCCTGGGATCCAAGGGCAGAATTGAGCCCTGGGGGAAAGCCGGGGACATCAGCACTGACCAGCAGGACCCAGCGTGGCCTGGGACACCACGGGGACAGGGACAGGGCTGCCAGCAGCGTCAGAGACCCCGGTGCTGGGCAACCTGGAGCATGGTACACTGAGATGCCCAGTGGGAATGCAAACCAGACCACTTGCCCAGGGCTCCTGGTTTAGAAAGCCAGTTCAGCACCTCTCCCCTGGCATTAAAATCACACTCTGCACATCTGCCCAGAAATGCCAACCCTGCTGGGGGAGCCTTTGCTTGTGCAGGGAGATGCAGGGCAGCACCTCGCAGGGCGGAGGTGGCACCAAGGAGGGCGCATTGGGTGATGCAGCTCCACCGAAACCCTCGTGGCACCTCCAGCTGCGCGCGACCGCGAGCGCTGGCCCCCTTCCAGCAGCTGGCAGAGGCGGCGGGAGATGCTGCCGGCCAGAAATCCCCAGCCCCCGGCTTCACACGGACACGGTGCCAGCAAACTCCTCCGGCAGCAGAGGGAAACCTGCACATCAGGCAGGATGCTGCCGGCTGCTGACACCGAATGCTCTTCGAGGCTACAGATGCTCGAGCCCTCCCTACCTTAAAAACACCTTGGCACAGGGATGGCACCGTGGTACAGCCGGGAGCCTCGGTCCCCTCTCCACCTCCAGCACCGTGCCAGGCTGGGAGGGAACGAGCATGTCTGGGAGAGTTGACACCCAACATAGTCCCCAGAAGCCTTAAAGATGCTGTGATGGTCTTTTGCAAGAGGATGTGAACTCTCTTCTCAGCTGAACTGCAGCCTGGGTCGTGGCCATCCCCCTGAGCCAGGCTCCCACTGCAGTCCTAAGCAGCTCCCGCATCCTTCCCCCTTCCTCCGGCGGACACCGCCGCGCTCGGCTAAACCCCACTGTGACACAGCCCCGGCACCGCTGCGGTTCCCAGTGGGCAGAAATCCCTTCCCGCGTTATCTAGATCCTAAAGCACTTGAGCAGCCGGCGAACGTGCAAGCCATTATATCATTCACTCGCTATCAAAAGCTCACACAGTGGCACTTAATTACAGCCCCGGAAGCGCAGGCTTCCTTAATAAATCAAAGAAATAAAGTCAGGGATGATGCACCGAACGGAGGGGGTGGGGTGGGGGGAATAAAGAGCTTACAGTTTCCCACTGTGTGTCCCCTTTAGATAACAGATGCTCTCTTCTTAACCTCTCACTTCATCAGATCAGCTCCAGCTGTGTTTGGATCAAGTGCGCAGCCTGGCCCGCGTCCAGCCCGCCTGCTTCCCCGCTCCGGTGCCAGCTTCATCCCTCTGGCTCAGGGCTGGCTGTGCCGGGGCGGCAGGCAGGAGGGCAGCCCCCGCCGAGCCAGGGTGGTTTTATTAAGCACGTTTTACTCTATTCCTGCTTCCAGTCACCCAAACTCCCTTGTAAGCGCATCTCTCGGGCTCTTGGAGAGGGCTGAATGCTGGTCCCATCAGCATCCTGAGGCTATCCCTGGCTGGGAAGGGTGGGAGCAGCCTGGGAGCTGATCGCGTCGCAGGGGCGATGCACAGGGGATGCCTTTCATTGAGATCCCCGCGACCAGCCCATGCCAGTGTAACAGCCAGGACACCACGCTGTTAGTAAACAGCTTCCAAAGGCCACACTGATAGCTCCGTGTCGTCTCAGCCATAAATCATGGGAGAAGCCCCCCCCCGGGACACCCTCTGCTCCCTGCCTCGGCACGTACCACCCACCTCCCTGTTTATTTGTAGGTGTCACCTCGTTCTTCCCGCTGGCATGCGGCCCGCCGCAGGAACACGGTGATGAATGGGGCTGCAAGAGCATGAAAAGGAGATCCCTGATGGCAGAGCCCCACCAGCCTCTGCCGGGGCCAGGAACGAGCAGCCCCCCGTGCCGGGCTCCCTCTCCCGCACCCACCACCCCCAGCCTCTGGCACCTACCCCCACAGGAAGGCAAGCAGTGCCGGAGGGCTGGCAGAGCCCAGGTCCTCTTACCCGCCTGCAAACGTGCCCTCGCAGCCCAAGGACCTTAACAGAGATAAAGCCTTTGAGAAATCCCACTGCTGCTAATCCCCCAATAGCACAAAAATAATGAAGCGTTATCTCATCAGGCCTTAGCCCAGTAATTACCCAGGGGATGGCTTAATAAGGAAGGGACACCCACCTGCCAAATCGAGCCTAAGCCTGCCTCCTGTCCAGTTACACAACACAGGCTTGGCACGGCGGTGCCAGCGTCCTCCAGCCCTCTCGGACCAACCCAGGCAGGGAAAGGGGAGCAGGAGCCGCTCTGTCCCCAAACTGGGGGGTCTGAAGGAGCCCAGATGCCCATGAGACCAAACTTGCTTCCCCAGACCAGGGACCGTCACTGCCCCAAACGTCCATGCCAGACCCAGGTGGGAGGAGGCTGTCTGCCCAAAAACTCCCCAAAACGGCCCCAAAATCTCAGCCAGCGCAGCGGCTCGGCTGACGGAAGCACCCGCTCGCAGGCTCTCCGCACCACCCTGCCCTGCCAGCTCGGCTCATGCCGTGCCACCTCCTCCTTGCACCCCACATCCTTCCTGCCAACCCTCCCTGGGCACACCCCGATGCTCCAGCCGTGATGCCTGGACAGACGGGAGGGGAGACAGCAGCGAGGACGGCTCAGAGATGGAAGATGGCTTTAAACCGCATCCCAGCAGCTCAACCCACAGATGCCGGGGGGACGTTTCTAGCCCATCCTGCCAGACAGGCATCTATACCTCCTCGCCACAACAGCCCAAATCACGAGAAGCTTCAGCAAATCTTAGCCAGGGCTCTGAGCTGGACCACGTGCCCCACTCGGTTAACGAAGCTGGACCGTGAAAAATGAGCCGGTCGGAGCAGAACGCTTGGGTTACCACGCGGAGCAGCCGCCGCGGGGACGGAGCGAGCTCTGACAGCTCCTGGCTGCTCCCTTGGGCAGTGATATCTCCAGATCTTTTACAAATAAATATCATTGCTCATTATCTCGGCGTTAAAGTTACATGCCGGGCAAGATGGGTACTGAGCTTTCTCTCGCTAATCTAAAACGGATGCCACCGTTTCTATTATTAATCTCCCAAGTTGCAGGTTCCCTCCCCCTCCGCTGCTGCCAGCTCTGCCACCACCACCCCTGTCCCCACGGGAGGAGAGGGGACAGCGGAGCAGCACAACAGCCCCTCTGCCCCTCTGCCCTTGCTCACACAGGGCCCAGCAGCTTCACTCCCCGATGGAGCTACGCTGCTCCTGGTGGGGCAAAACCTCCTCTGACACCATGGCCAGGTGTTTCCTGAGGTTTGATTTTGCTGAACCCATTTCCACGCGCAGCCACAGCAAAGATGAGCGAGTGGCAGAGGGGACAGTGATGGCTCTTCCTTCCACGGGATGGAAGGACCCACAGAGCCAGGAGAATCTGGGAGGGCTCACATCAAGCCTTCAGCTCAAAGAGGCCAGTGCCTGCAGACCAGCTACCCACTAAGCGAGGGCTACCAGCCCCAGAGAAAGTCTCTGCAAAAAAATGTCCCTGCTCAAGCAAAATCAAGACCAAAAACTCTCGGTGCTTGTGCCTGCCCCAAGCTAGAGCTGCTCGAGAGCAGCTCACTGGCCCCAGCATCCCAACATGCTGCAGATGGGCTGCAGCGAGTACATGCCTTCCAAGGAACCGAGTAGGTTGGACTCCCACGCCCTGCCATATCCCGGGCTCCCGCTTCATCCTGAGCCACGGCAGGATGTGGCTGAGCCCGGCAGTGCAGAGCTGAGCGCTGCCCCGCTGCCCACGCACACCAGCATCTCCAGCAGCCACTTCCTCCGAAGCCAGAAGATACTGAGTCACTGGCATAGAGCTGCCCGCCTCGTCCTCTCGCTCTCTGCCATCGGGGGTACCGCGGGCACGTCTGCAATGCAGGGCCTGGCAGCGGCAGAAGCAGCAGCAGGAGGTTCAGGACAGGGATGGATGTTTTGGCCCCCAGCCCCCAGCCCAGGGTAAACGCAGTGCTTCCCACCGCCTGGCAGCAATCTGCTCCGTGCCTCGTCTCTAGTGGGTTTTAATCACAGTGATGGGTACCACAATTAGATGCCGTCTTGCTTGGAGGAAGGAGAAAGTGGTGGAAGAGCTCAGCACCGGGGCTGACTGTGAGCTGAGCCCGCCGTGGGGCAGGGATGGTTTAGCAGACCCCCGTGAGATGGGCTCGTCCCCGCTGCCTACAGCACACGGCAGCCCCAACACCCAGACAAGCCCCACTGGATGTCGGTCTTACATACAGAAAGTCCCCAAAAGTCTCCAAAGCACCAATACAGAAAGTATATGAAATATATACATATAAAATCACACACAGAGGGACCAGGGAGAAACCGAAGCAGCTTTTCCCACTTTGCCAGGAGGCACAGGCCAGCTTTGCAGGTGGCAGATGAAGTTAGTGCCTGGGGCACACGCCCCATCCCCGCTCCAAGCACCATGAAATCATCCACCGGAGCCCAGAGACATGGCGAGGTGACAGCACCCATCACCCTCCAGTCCCAGGCCAGCTCCCCTCCCTTTGCTTCTCCTTTTTAAGAGAACAATTAAACTTCAACCTTTCTATCATCCACACCAGGCCCCAATCCCAGGGTTGCTGCATCCTCCCCGGCTTTAACCCCTCCCATAGCACCTTACCCATGAGAGGGGACGACTCCAGCCCCCGGCCAGATTACTGCCACCCTCGCAGGATGGGGTGCCCCATGCCAGGCACTTGCTTGCCACGGGGGACGTCCGCCTGCGTCCCCTGACGTCAGGCAGCCCGCGTCGGGAAATGAACGCAGATTTCGACATCCTACAGTTCATCAGCTGCTTGTTTCAACATCCCCACGGTAAACCCTCAAAAAAAGCACACCCTGTCACTCCCTCGCAATCCTTCTTCTGCTAACTCGGCTTTATCCAGAAGAGTATTTGTCACCTCCAAATAAATATTTATTAACCAAATTGCAGGTGTCTGGGGCTTCCCACCTCCTCTGCTTTCAGCTGCACTGACACCAGAGCTCTGCTGAGCGCCCAGATGTCAGCTGGTAACAGCTCTGGCAGTGCTTCTGCTGCCTCCTTTGAGTCTGGCTTCAAATAACTTCTCAAATGTTCCCACTAACCTCAGCTGGATCACCCTGGTTAAGAGATATCTCAGAGCAAGTGGATGCAGGGGGTGATGGATGAAAAAGCAGTGATGGGAGGGAGCCTTCCTTGGGCTTTTCCTCTCGGAAAAGCCTTGGACAACTAGAGGAGAATGCAAAGCCAAAGGCAAGGGCCAGTCCTGAAGGACAGACCCTCCCCAGCCCAGCTACCATAGGTGTGGAACAAAGACTTTCTGGGCAACATTGTCTCCTTTGCACCAAATGCAGAGATTCTTGGTGTCCTCTGCATCCTCTGGGCAAAGCTCCTTGAGGAAAACACTCCCAGTACCGCAGCACCCTCCACCAGCTCAGGGGCTTAAAGAAACATCTACAATCCACCAGCACGTTGGACTTCTTGCCTTTGGAAATGCAACCCCAGGTCTCAGACTCCAGAGCTGCACAGCAGACAAAGGGGACAGCCAGGGGACACAGCCTTCCACACAAAGCCTGGGGGGTCCATATCTAAGAGAAGCTCATCCAGGAGATCCAGGCCAGGGCAGACCACCGCTGAGCTCACGGGCATCTCGGGGAGGAAGACATGGAGGAAGATGAGGCAGCAAAAGACACAAGGAGAGGTGCGGCCAACACCTTCCTCAAGTCCCAGGACCTGCAAGAGCACCTGTGGTTTAAACATGAGGCCGAGCTCTGTGCCCCAACACAGCCCCAAACTTAAAAAGAACTGGGAAAGAGAAGCCAGAAATAGCTGCAAATAGTGCTGGTTCCCCCAGCAGCAGCCTGCAAGAGGCCAACCAGCAGCCCTGGCCAGGGGGATCTGACAGCCTCATCCCACACTGTGGCCAGAGAGAAGAGTCTCACCAGAGCAGATGCACAGGTTGGCACGGCTGGCTGGTATTTCCTGCCGACAAGCCCGAGCTGGCAGCGGCCGGGGTGGTGCAGAGCCAGCCAGGCATGTGCAGACTCTGCGTGATGGGAAAGCAACCCGGAGAGGGGCTACAGGGTGATGGTGGTGCTGGATGAGGCCCTGGAGACCAGGAGAAGGCTGCACAGAGTATGGCTGCACCCCTGCAACGAGCCACTGCAGCTCTTCGCTCCCTGGAGCACCACGTCCACCCAACACCAAAGCGAGAAAAAATTAAGCCACAGAGAGCCAAAGGGAGAGATGAGGGAGGGTGGGGTGCATGCCACGGATGGCTCCAGTCCAAGGAAAATGCCCTGGAATTCCTATAAATGCTGCAGGATTTAATTATCAACTTGCTTGATGGGGCAGGGATGTGCCAGGAGCCTGTCCCTCTCCCTGGGTTCTCCCTCTCACCAGGCTGGATGTGTCCTCCCCGTGCTGCTGGCTGGGGTCAGGGCTGCAAAGGGAGCCCGAGGCTGTGACACCCTGAGGATTCCCCCAGATGGACTTCGTCTCACCAGGATGGGAGGAAAAAAGTTAAATTTTAGGGCATTTTCTTTTCATGGAGTCTCTGGGCAGAGCCCAAGGTCCCTGGTTAAACCAACAGGGTTGTATTTGCCCATTCACTCGCTGACTAGGTACCAGGACCCCCATCAGCAGGAGCACAGAGGAAGACTGGGACCCCAGGGTCCTACTGCTGCTTCTGACCCAGGTTTCTGCCCGATTTCAAGGGGGCAATGCACCCCGCATTGCTGGGGGCATGGAGCCAGCTAGCTCCATGTCCATGTGGGCGGGCAGCAGCTCGACCTGCGGAGAGGATGAGGAAGAAGTCGTTCACCTGCCAAGCAACGCGCTGCCCGATTCCACAAGCAAAGAAAAGTAAGAGCCACCTGCTGTGATAGTTCATCCTGGAGTAATAGCAGGACAAATTTTAAAAATACTCTTGAAAGAGAGTTTCCTCGATCTGCCTGATCCACGGTGGTATGGGACTAAGTCATGGGTTTGCCAGCCGCCCTCCCCATCCCATCTCACCCTCCCTGGCCGCACAGAAATGGAGGAAAAAAGAGGGGGAAAAGAAAAAAAGAGGGGGAAAAGAAGAAGAGTCCAAAACAGCCTAGCTGCAGCACAGGGTGGTTTAACTGTGGGAGGGGAAACCTTCCCAACCTGCATCCCTGGGCATCCCCGAGCCCCAGCTGATGGACAACGGGGACCACAGGGAAAGGGAAAGCACCAACAGGAGATTTAGTGTTCTGCCGCGACGGGGGAGATGCTCACATCAAGGGCAGCACGCAGAAAGGGTGCGGAGGTCCCCATCCCTGCCCGAGGCCACCTTGCCTCCCTTGAGGCACAAAGCAAAGGGATTTAAGCACCTCGAACGTCCCTGGGGACGGCGCCGGGCTCCTCTCCAGCACAGTCTCCCACCCAGGGCCACGACAAACCCAAGACTGTGAAACGCTCCGATGCTGCCGCAGACCCGGAGAGCGTTTTAACAGCCCCCTCCATCCCTTGTCACCGCTGTCACCGCGTCCCCTTCCGCCCTCCCACCCCTTTCGAATTAGCAGCCATCGACCTCCTCCCCCTGCGGAGCTGACATTAATCCGGCACTGTTTGTTTAACAACAGCTCCCATTGATCTGTAGCCTGATTCCCCAAGTCAATACAGGCTTTCGTCAGGGTCTGGAGTGCAGGATGCGGCCCCGGAGCGGCCCGTCAAGCTAAAACGGCTGCGCGGGCTGATAGGATCGGATGCTGTCAGTGCTGCTCTGGGACCCATTAGCTTTAATTAGCTGATGATGCTGTAGAGGCCACATAAAACAATGAAGGGGATTGATCCCTCATGTAACACTATTGACAGTGGAGCTGCATCTGGGATCAGTTTGGTGCCGGATGCATCTGTAGGGTCTATAAAACCAAGGCCTGTTTTCTTTTTCTTTTCTTTTTTTTTTCCTTTAATTTTAAAATCCCATAATGGTAGGCCTGCCAGTTTACAAGCAAGAGAAAAAAAAAAAAAAAAAAGGCAAAAGTCAACTGCAGGGATTCCTCTCTGATTCCCATTGATAAGTCAGGGCACATTTAACCACTTCCACCATCCCTCCCTGCTAAAGACCCTCACGTGTATGGCACATGCTGCTCGTTATGGCACATCAGCCTGCTTCCAGGTCACTGTCATTACCCCTGTTTTAAAAACAAAACACCAGCTTTCTCCACGTCCTTTGCTCTGAAGGGCACATTGGTCCCCAAACCCTTTGCTTCCTGCAAAGCTCTTTCCCTCTGCACAGTGTCACCCGTCACACCTGCAGCGAGGGACCAGGATACCACCAGGAACACGCTGCACCAAGGAGGGAACCCAAAAACACCGGGATACTGCAGGAAGCTCTTTCCATTTCATCTCCCCTGCTGCAATTGTCCATCTGAGCATCTCCATGTGCCCCCAACATGCAGCAGGGATTTCTCCGGAGGGACCGAGATGCTGACAGCCAAGTGCCTTTATGTCCCAGGTCCTCCCTTACGTAGGAAGAAATCCCGGCGAGATAAAGCCAGTCATTACAAGCACTCTTGGCGCAGGGAGCACCTCTCCCAACACCCCCCAGCAGCACCAGGGAATCACACCGGTTTCAGCCCCTGGAGCTCCCCTCTTTAACACCCAGCGTTTAGCAGACGCAGCGTCACATCTCTATCATGTTACAGCCCAGGGATGCAGGTTTTGCCAGCCCAGAAACAGGGCCAGGAGACAAAAACTCTCTTGAGGCAGCGGGGAGTCCCCGTAAAGCGAGCAAAGAGGAGGATTCACATGGCATCTCTTCCCCAAGGAGCACAGCAGAGCATCCCTGTGGGATCAACGCACGATCTGAGGAGCACAGCGGAGATCAGCCCACGGGGGTCCCTGGAGCCACCGCTGCCTGCCATCCCCACGGCAGCTACAAAAGCTCCCCCAAACCTCCCCGAAATGGGGAGGCAGATAAAACTCAGCCATGCAGCCCTGTAAGGAAGGCAGTTTGAAAGCCTGAACTTAGGGGTGGGCAGCGGACAGGGCACCAGGCAGGGCAGCGGGCAGGCAGGCAGGGCAGCAGCAGCAAGCATGCCAGAGGGGATAGCATGCCAGCCACCCGGCTCTGACGGCTGACACCCTGGCGTAACACTTTCCAGATGTGGCTGCAGGAAGACAGAAGCGAAGCTGTTCCCTGCTGAGGAAGCTGGAAATGGTCGGAGATAATGCGGAATTCCTGAACGGGAGCCAGCGCCGGCCGGGGCCGGGGCGAAGGGACAGCCAGCACGCCAGGACCGATACAAAACTCCTCTCTCTTTTGTGTGTGTATGTGTTTTATTTCGGGAACTCTGCATGTAAAAGCCCTTAATTTATACGCTGTGTGGGTTGACGGCTGTACCCAACAAATGGAACATTTTCTCCATACCCTTGTGTGTGTGATAAACAGCCGCTGCGGAGAGGCAGGGAACAGAGCCTTTTTCTTCGCTGTGATAAATACGCTCCCAGCAGCTCTGAGTTTCTTGGCTTGAAGATTATTATTTTTCCTCCTCGTCGAAGGGGGAGGCCTCGGCCCCCTCGCCAGGTACCCTGCGCAGCACCAGGCAGGCGGGCCGGGATGCAGGCAGGGCGGTCGCTGCACTGGTCCCTGCCTGCGCTGCCTGTCTCACCTTGCAACTCCTTCCTTCCCCAGCAGCGCAGAAGATGACTAGTAACGGAGGTGGCGAGGCTGAAGGCAGCAGGGAGAAGTCTCTGCCCCACGTCAGGCATAGATGGGCACCCATCTCCTCCCACCTCTCTGCAGCTCCTTGGATAAGGTGATTTATAGGAGGCACCCCAATGCCAGGGTGCTATAGGAACCACCCTGTGTAGGGTACTATAGGAAGCACCCCTCTCTCTGAGCCCCCGAGCTGCTGAGTGCTACTCAGTGTAATAAAGGTTTTGGAAAGGGTGCTGCTTCAACAAGGGAGGGAGGGAGAAATGGAGAGGTCACTGCAGAAACCCCCATGCACCATCATCCGGAGAGGGCGAGTGAGGAGCAGAGGACGATGGAGTAACGCAGCTGCAGCAAACCCTCCACCTCCAGACAGACATCCCATATCTGCTGGGCAACCTGGGACACGGCACCCAGCCCCTCGAGTGAGCCCACCCCATCCGACCGCTCTGGCTGCCCCAGTCCCACCAGCGGCACAGTGGCCATCCCAAACCTTGAGTAAGTGGCTTTATGGTCCTCCACCACTCTCTGTCATCAGCAAGCTGGGGCGCAGACCACCCACCCACTCCCCTGGCACCACAAAGTCTATTGTTTCGTATCTATTATACGTTATATAAATATCTATACTATACCTATGCATGCACGTTGTGTCACTTGACATATATTCATTTTCGGCAGAATAAAATGCGGAGCCATTCGGGATACCCCATGCAAGGGGTGGTAACACTCCCCAGCATGCCAAGCAGACCTGGGAAGCCACCAGGCAGGAGCATGGAGCACCGGCACAGCCACTGCTCCCAGCAGAGATCCGCAGCACAGGGCTGCATCTTCCGCAACTGGTGTATTTGCACAGCCGGTCCCCACGGGCGTCCAGTTAAGCTGGCGATAATGGACTTGCAGCGGGATAAAATGGATGCTTGTGAGCAAAAAAAAGGACCTGGAGCCAGAGACGAGGCCTAAGTCAGGAAATTTGCCTCCAAGTCAGCCATGTCCCAAGATATGAGTGCTTGTGGGCAAAAACAAACCCCACAATCACCGTCGGTTTTCCATAACGAAGCCCTGGCCTGGCTGCAGCAAACAAGTGTGGGGGTGCCCGGTGCACCCTGCCAGGACAGCCACCACGTACACCCCTAAATGTGGGACTCAAGGTGTGCTGGGTCCCTGATAGACAAAATCTGCCTTTTTTTTGCCTCCCGGGGACCCGATGAGGTTGCTGCAGCTGGCACACAGGTGCCCAAGCCAAGGTTTCAGCTGATAGAACAAAACTCAGCCCATTTTCCTCCTGCACCCCAGGAGGGTGCCGGCGCCGGGGCGCAGGCACAGGGCACCCACAGCTGTGCCGAGCCGCTTCCTCAGGGCCACCTGCACCCATTTTGTGCCCAGACTCTGGCTGGTTCGTTCCTGGGTGAAACGAACTTCAGAGAGCTGAAGTCCAGCATGAGAGAACTGACTTTTCATCCAAAATCAGTTTTTTTTTCCCCCATTTCTGGCCGAGGCAGATATCTCGGAAAAACAGCGTTTCCTGTGGTATTTCAACACTTTCTTTTCTCAGACGGAGCCATCTGAGAACGGCTTCCAGGGCCGTCGACAGGCTTTGGAGCCGGCCCAAGAGAAGAACAACCACAGGGAATTGGGAGGCTTTCTCGGAGCATCGCTCAGGGGTTCGGCTCAGCTGGCACATGGGGCAGAAACGGGGCTGGCACGGGCGATGTGGGGCAGAGACTGCCGCAGGAAAGTGCCAACGAGTCCAACTGGGAACCCTGCAAATGCCTCCCTGTTGGCAGCCCATGGAAACTGGGGTACCCCAAATATGCTAACGGCTATTGCCATTTGTAATCCAGTTGCTGGGGAGTTCAGGCATCCATCAGTGAGGCAGCTGGGTATTAAATGTTTCCAAAAAAAGGGAGTGTCACTGTTTTGCCACCCATTTCCTTATGGCATTGCTAATATTCCTCAGGCATCTGTGAGAATGGGATGGCTCAAGGGACCACATAGAGGCTGGTGCATGCTTCAGCTCAAGGGATGCTTTGGGATCCTTCCAGACGAGCAGCCGGCAGTGCTCTGGACCAAGACCCTTCCCGTGACACCTGACTGATAGGCAAAGGGTCTCCTGCGCACCCCCAGAGGATGGGCATTCCTGCAGCACTCCCCCCAGGCGATGCCCACCTCGCCCACTGTCGTGGCAGAAAGTCAAGATGGAATAAGTTAATGAAGTCAAACCCCCCGTTGTCTCATAAAACGTCCCCATGGTGACGTCCCCGTGAAGGGGCTGCAGCTTTCACTGCCATCAGTAACACCAAAACATCTCCCGGGAGCCCTTGGGAGAGCTGGAGCCGAGCCAGCGGGGAACCCACAGGAACAGGGACCAGCTCCTGCCAGCCACTCCTGCCCTTCCCACCCATCCATCCAGAGACCTTCACACTGACATCTACAACCAGCGCCCTGTTCCCCATCACCACCAGCTGTGGCAGCACCCACCCCCGGGGCAGGAAGCACCCACTGCTGAGACCTCCCCAGCTGCTCCGGGGATGCTCAACCCATATGTATTTTCCACACCAGTTACATCTTTATTTCCTGAAGGGACAGGCCACCAGGAACGGCTGCTCCATGGCAGGCAGCTCCAGCACAGCCACCCCCCGAAGCAGCGACTGCTCCCCCCCACCCTCCCTTTCTCCCCCTCTGCCTGGGGAAGTGGGTGGGTGGGCGAGGGGCGGGGGGGAGGCTAATGAGTAGCACCACTGGCAGAGGTTACCATTAATGATTTTCCCAACAGATCACACCACTCCCCTTTTAACCTCTGTTAGCGAGCCGAAGTCCTTGAATTATCCAGCCGAGTGCACCCATCCCACCGCCCTCCGGCTCTGCCCGGAAAGCCCCTGGCGCTGGCCGAGCCCCCGCGCCCCAGCAGCCTCCCACGGGAACGGCAGCCCAGCCTCGCGCCACCACCGCCGCCATCCCGACACATCGAAAGGCAGCAGAGCTGATGCTGATGGGCATGAAGGTCAGCGGAGAGGGAAGGTCATCTCCGGCAGCGGAGCCGGTCACCCTGCGGGCAGCAGTGACCGCCGCGTGCCCGCTCCGCCGGCACTGCCTGCACCGGGGCATCCCTTCCCAAAGTCTGTCCTGCGGGTCGGCTTGGACGGAGCTCTCCACGCACGAATAAACCTTGTCAATGCATCGTTGGGGGAGCACGAGAGAAAAGCAAATATGTCTATATTTACCCTGAACAGCGCTGCCGGTACCTCCGGGTCCCCCCGCTTCCCTTCCCTGCTGTCATTTCCACCGCAAAAGCCAAAGAGGTCAGTCGGCTCCTGCTCTCCCACCTCTCTCCAGGGAAAGCGTGGGGCTCCAGCAAGCTCCCGGTGCAACAGGGATGCTGTTTGCCCCAGTGGGGTGTGATTCGGGATGATTCAGTGCATGGGGATGTACTCAGCACAGGCAGCGACCCTTCCGGCCAGCCACAACCATCCCATTCCTGTTTCACTGCTGGGGGAAACTGAGGCACGGAGGGACCCTACCAGGGTTAAACAACCTCCAAAGACTGACCCACGTTACAGCACTGCTCTTCTCTCCCAATGCAAAACCCACCTCTAGGCAGCTGAAGCCCCCCCACCCCTCGCCCAGTGAGAAACGCTATGCCCCTTGGCACTGCCCCTGCCCAGCTGCGTACAGCCCAGTGCCGTGCCCGCCTGTCTCCTCTGCTCTCCCGCTCGCTTCTGCCCGCAGCCTGTACTGGCAGGGCACGGTGCTCCCGCACGCCTCGCAGCCCGCAGCCCTGCCCGCCCGGCTGCGTGCGTGCACACACGCGTGCAAAAAAGCCGCCCGTAATCTCCTTTCCATCTGCTCTTCCCAGCTCATCCTCACGTGAGCGACCCCATCGTCTGCCCGACACACAAGGAGGAACGCGAATTCCTGGCCTCGGTTCCCCTCTGCCGTCCCCACACGGCCAAGGTTGGGGTGCCCACATGTTCCCGGGGGGGCACGACTCCTTCCCAACCCGGTCCACGACTCAAGGGCGACCTGGAAGCCACAGAGTTTGCAAAGGAGAGGCTGTGGCCGAGCTGGACCTGGCTGGATGGGGGAGAGGAAAATCAAACATCCAGGAGTGGGACACAAGGAGGGACGGGAAGGAGCCCGCATCCCACACCGGGCTGGGTGCCGTGATCCCCAGCCTTGATGCCCTCCCCTTCCACCTCCTTGTCTTTCAATAGGGGGTTCACCCTCTCCCCTCTGACCCAGGAGCAAAACGCAGCCCCCGAGGAGAAGCACAAACCCACCGCGTGTCCCGTCCCTCCTCCGACATCCCCTCCCAGCCGGCGCGTGAGCGACAGGGGCTCCAGCCGCGCGGCTGTCGGCTGTGATTTGTGGCGTTAATATTTCAGGGGAGGGGAGGGAAGGGGTGACAACGGCCGGGGACAGGCAGCTCCTGGAAGTCAACTGGCAGGGTTATAGCTGAAGGCAAAGCAATAATGCTGATGGATCTGAGGACCTGGGGTGGCAGGGGCTGGAGGAGGAGGAAAGCAGAGAAGAAAGCAGATGAGGAAGGGTGACAACCAGTATAAATACATTCTGCCTTTACATGAGGTTGCCATGAGCGCGTTACAGCTGTTTCATTTATCAGTCCTATCCTGCACCGAGGAGGGAGCATCCTGCCATGCCAGAAGGGCACCAGGGCTGGCAGGAGAGCCAGGCAGCCATGGAACAGGGCAATGGGCCCCGCTGCTCCCCGAGGGGCTGCGCAGCCGCTGTGCTGGGCTGGATCCCCAGCGCTGGAAGTGCTTCCCTGCCAGCCGCTCCGCTGCCGGAGGGAGCCAGCAGCCGCCAAAGCTGCACCCATCCATCCCACACGCTCACGGGCATCTTTTCCCGAGCCTCTTCTTGCTGCCGTGGGAAGCTGTGTTTCAGCCAGCCCCACCGCCCCCAGCCCCAATAATGTCATGACAGTCCTGATAATGTCCCGACAGCCTCAGCCCCCTCCGACCTGGCAGGGGACGGATCTGACAGCCGGGGCCCTTTTTAAGATGTGCAAGACTTGAGAGGCTTAGCGACAAGAATATCTCGATTATCCGCATCCAGAGCCCTCGAGCAGCCCCTGCTGCTCCCAAGCAGCTTAAAGGATGGGAATTACCGGTGGGGGCACCCAAGACCCCTCCATGGCATCATCACTGTCACTGCCTCCGGCTCCTGCACCCCGCTGGTGCCTCTCCTTCCAAGGGATGACAAATATCCATAATAACCCCCCCCTAATCACCACCCCGGTCTCCTCCCCGGCGCTTTTCACACCTTCCATCAGCAACGAGGCATGTGCGACTGGCAACGGGCCACAGCCAGGCCCGCCACGGCGCAGAGACAGTAACATTTTGCTGGGAAAAGGGCAATTTAATTATCCTGTCTTCTGTTTCCTGACAACACAGGAACGTGCTGCTCAGACACAGAAAGCGTCGTGCAAACGGCATCATGTGTGGCATCGGCAATCCTGCCTGGCGCTGCCCGGAGGTGGGTCCCTGCTTCCCAACTTTCCATCGGGAAAGGCGAGCACATGGAAACGACACGGTTAAAGCAAAGCCCCAAACCTCCAGATTTTTCAATAGTCCAAAGAAGCAGGAAAAACGTTTTTGTTGTCCAGCTGCAATGCTTCTCCCGAGCTCAAAGCAAGCGCCGCGTCTCATCTGGGGGCTGTTTGGCCAGCGCGGGCCTATTTTTACAAGGAAAATGGTATTTTGAAGGGGAAGGTTGGTCAGAAAAGGAAGAAGTATTAAAAACACTGCAGCTTTCTTTTGGGAGATCAAACTATGCACTGAATCCAGCCAGACTTCACAAACTGTGTCTGACCTTCCAAAGCGCCACTCACCAGAAAATTTACTATTAAAATATATTAAATAATACAAAATTTATTAAAATCCATCCATCGACTCAGCTCTACCCACGGACAAGGGGTGAAGGCAGGAGTTTGGTGTGTCCTGCTGGGTGGGTCGCAGTCGGGACCTCGCGGCGAGGCAGTGCTGGCCCTGGGGACGCAGGGGACAGGGACAGAGGACGCTGCCAGCAGCTGCTCCCACCCCATGGGATGGGCAGGAGAGCGCCAGGGACACCGGTCCTGCCCGCCTGAAGCCCTGCAGAGGCCATCCAGGCTCGGGCAGCACGCGCGTGCCACGGCGTTTGTTGTGACAGCGGCTCCATTAGCACCCAGGAGCTAAGATGTGGCGCAGACACCCTAATTAGTACATTAATGACGGTTGTTGGCTGGGAGAGAGCAGGTGTGAGAGGATGGAGTGGGAGCTGGAGCATCGGTGCAGGACAATGCCAGCCCGAGCGCTGGGGCAGGGCAGGAGGATGGAGAGCAGCAGGAGAGCCCGGCTCCAGCCCAGCACAGCTCCTCCTTGCTCCTCCGGCCCAGCAAGGTCCTTCCAGGCTCCCTGGGTGCCGTGTCCGCTTGCAGGGGAAGAGCTGTAGTGCCAGAAAACAAGGGTGAAAGGGAAGAACGGGACTGTCCAGGTAGGAAAGTTGCAGAAAAGAGAGAGAAGGAGAAAACAGGTTGGTGCGGGGCACACAAATGGGGCTGGTGCTGTGCCGGCTCAGTCGGGGAGCGCTGCCTCGGTCCCTACAGCAATCCCACAGCCACCCCCTGGGAAGTTCCCATGCCCCGATGCAAAGGCAGTGACAATCCCAGTGATGAGCTGGTGTGTCAAGCGACATGGGAATGACCTGGCAAACCGGGGCTACAAACGGGTGACAAAGCAGCGAGCGTTCCGCCCGCCCAGAAGGGTCGGTGGCGGCAGTGGCACCTTGGGGACACCAGTCCTGCTTCTCTGCAGAGCCCTCGCCAGGCGGGAGAGTCCCAGGAGCTTTCCTCCAAGGCCTCTTTTAAGAAGTAATTTGCTCTTTCACGGGTCCCCCTGATTTAATCCTCGCTCCCTTCCCCACATCCAGGAGCCGCACGCTCAGAGGCTCCCGGCCCCGCAGCCACACGCAGCCCCTCACTGCAGGTCAGGAGCGACAGCAGACTGCGGAGCCGCTTCGGAAGAACCCGATGCGACAGAGGAGGCCCTACAGCGAATGTCTGATACCGGGCTGGGTGACAAAAAGCATTCCTCTCCTCCGAGAAATCCGCTCCCCCGTGCCTGCTGGGGAGCAGCCAGGGCTCCGCTTCTCCCAGCGCCCGCCAGCCCTCCATCAGCTCAGCTCCCCGAGGAGCAGCACGGCTATCCCCTCTCTCCTCCTGCTTCGTCTTTTATGCAAGCAGTGAGTCACGAAGCGCTCGCAGGGCTGTATCGTCTCCCCAGGCACGCACGCATGCACACACGCAGCCGCGGTGCCCGGCATCGCTGCCCGCTGAAGGACGGGGTGAGCCAGCCCCACACTGCCCCGTCTCCAGGCAGGTGCTCAGCCATGGGTGCTGCCGGGCAGGTCGGACCCCGACACCCCAAGCACCAGGCTGGCTTGTGCACAAGCTTACATTAACCAGCTCTGATGGCTGTTTCAACACGGCTGCCGCGGGGAAAGCCCCGGCTGGGCACACCTGCCCCTCGCCACGGCGGAGGCCACACGGGTACCGGCCCTGCGAGGCCACGGTTGGGGCGACCGCCACCTGACCCCCCTGTGCTGGCTTGGGGTCAAACTGACCGAACACCTGAGCTGGGCCAGTGGTGGCCAGAGGGCCTGGCGATGCAGCCAGCCGCACGTTCCACCTGCTCCCTGCGCTGTGCTGGACCCAGGTGGGCATCCAGCCAAGCCCTCCCCGGCCTCCTGACAGCCCTAGCATCATCGGGGTCACCCCCAGACTGCACCACCCCACTCCTCCAGTTCCCCTCCCTCGGCAATTTGCACATGGGCTTTAATCATGGCACAGTCCACGGCACACACAGGGCTGGCTCCAACTGCTCCTCCACTGGCCAGGGTGGATGCACATCCCACCCCAACTGCTGATGCATCCCACGGGACCCCAGGTGGGTACCAGGTGGAGTGTGGAAACCAAATCTCCTGGTGTTTAGGGTGATGCAGGGCGATGCCAAGCCAAGCCCTGGGCTCGAGCCACACATGGCCCCAGGAGAAGCTGGTTCCCCCACAGTGCCCAGCAGCACGAGCTCGGCTGTGCCAGGGGAGCTGGCACAGTGGGGTACCCTGCAAAAGGAGGGACCCCATCCCGCAGCTCTGCATGGCTCATGGACATGTCCCTGCTCCGGAACCCATCAGCACCACTGCCCGCCCCAGGCACGGAGGTCACAGCGCGTTTGCACACAGGTGAGCGAGGAGGAACACGCTCACCTGACACATCTGTCCATCCATCCACAAAAGCAACCATGGCCACGCACATCCCTGAGAGGTGTCTGAACGGGAGACGAGCAACAAGAGTCCAGACTCCAAGGATGTCAGCATTAGATGTCATTTGGGATGTTCTTCTTCATCAGGTCCATTGTCAACACTCAAAAATGTGCATCTGATGCCCTGGGGACGCTTATTCCTGACGCTGCTTCAAGAGCGGCGAAAACACAGATGATTCAGCTCCAAAATTATCGACAGTGGGATGTAAGCCTCCGAGCAGATCCCTGGCTATTCCTGGGCAAAAGCTCAAAGCCGCCTTTGCTTCTCTCTCCTCCTCTTGAAATCATCAGAGAACATATTTCCTTTTCTTTTTTTTTTTCTATTTTTCCCTTTTTTTCGCTATGAATACATGCTTCTCCCTCCCAGCCCTGCAAGAAGGGGACAGAGCAGGAGCAGAGCTCTCAGGATGGCCGCCCTGCTCTCCGGGGCCGTGGTGCCCGTGCTGGCTGGCAGCCCAGCTTGCCAGCGGTGCCGGGGCACACGTATGCCAGGAAGGGTGAACACGACCCCGTTGGCCTTTCCCATCTGCTGGGAGGATTTGCACCGACTTGCGTCGGGGCTTGGACGACGGCGTGCTGCTGCCGTTGCTATTTTCTCTCTGTTTTCCTAGACATTAACACTTCCTCCCTTCACCCACAAGATGGTTTCCAGGCTTCGATTCTCTTCCCTATGGCAACAAAAACCCAGCCAGGAAACCTCAACCCACTCACCCGACTCTCTCGCAGGCGAGGGAGGTTGGGGGGGAGCGCCGGCCCCTCCAGGCTGGTCACTTCAGCTCGACACAAAACTGGTTTAAAGCAAAACTTTTGCTACTATTATAAAGCAAACTTTGCCACACGTGTGGCTCAGCCAGGAGCTGGAGATTTTGCAGCCGGGTCTGGGTGCTCCCCACAAGCATTGCCGGACCCCTGGGACAGCACTGCCACCATCCTCATCCCCAGCAAACGGGGGGACACCAGGAAAAGGAAGACAGTGGCAGCAACCCCCGTGGCACCCGCACCCCAGCCCAGCCAGTGCTGAATCCGCTCGGGACAGATGCTGCTCTCCAGCCTGCAGCCACCCTGCTCCGACAGCAGGTACACCAGGGATGCTGCACGACGCATGCGTTCTCCTAAAACACTGAATTTTCTCATTGGAGAAAGGACAGAGCAAAGAGTGGATGCTGATGAGGAAAAGGGGAGGAAGGATAAGAGAGCTAACAAATCCTATCAACTCAAATCAAAACAGGCCACGGAAATGATTGCACTTAAGCTTTTCACGCCTGGCTAATTTTTTTATTATCCAAAGAAATTCCTGGTTTTGTTTTGCCTCCTCGAAGGAAGAACCAGAGGGGAGAGAGCTCCTCCAGCAATCACAGATAATAACCACCGCGGAAAAAAAGGCTTCCTGCTCAAACAATGGGAGACAATTAGCACGAGCCGCCGTGCGGGAGAATCTTTTCATCTGCCCTGCCTTGTCAAAACAAAAAAACAAACATTCCACGGGACAGAAGACTGAAGTTAGGTATTCTTTTGGGTCGAAAAGCCGTGCACCCTGGCACCGTGGCGCGTGCTTTGCTGCCGCAGCAAAACGGCAGCATGGCAGGATCTCCGGGGGAAACTGGGCCAGAGGATGGTCCAAGGATGCTCTGAGGATGCCAGGCAAGCCCGAGCAGCAAGGACACGCTGAGCCAGGCAGGATGCAACCCCCGAGGCGTGCGCTGGGTTCACAACCACGTTCACATCCCTCATTTCAGCTGTGTCAGTGCTCGGGACCACTCGGCAGGGAGGGACAAGGAGTAAACCATGACCAAGCTCAGGCTTCTGCAAGACTTTGGCGTGTGCCTTTGCTTTTTCACGACGCTCCCGTGCAGGTGACACAAAGCCACCCACCAGCCTTAGGAGGACCTTCTCCTTCTAGGATAGCTCTCCAAGGCCAGCGGAGGGCTGACACCATTTAATACCCACCCCATGGCATCTGAGCTGCTTCTCCAGCCACTCAGTCTGATGCTGAGGTCACCAGAGGAAGGGCAGCCTTCCTCCCAAACCAGCCACTGCTCCTTTAACTCTGACGTCGGAGGCACTGGGAGAAAACACCCGCGCTGAAAATCCAACTGTGCGTCATTCAGCTCTCATTTTGATTGTTAAAAATTCATTAATGAGAGCAGATTGGTATTATATCGCTGCCTTAATTAAAGAGGGCTACGGAACAGCATTTTAAATAGCAATGTCATTTTCTAATTGACACAGCTACATTATAAAGAAAAATACTTAAACAGAACTTGAAATCGAGCTGGTTTCCTCTGATGGCAGGGCTCATTTTGGCTTAAATTTTTAATCTGCTCGTGAAATATTCAGGGGCAGGGAAAGGGATAATGTTTCTCCAGGTGTACAGTTCCTCTCCTCCGGCCCAGTCCCCCGTGAGGCTGCCACAGGAGAAAGGCTTCACCACCCAGGGAAGCTGCTTCTCCATCCTCCACCACGCAAGACCCCATGGTCACAACCCTCCCCGAGACCCAGGAGCTGCACCAAGCCCTGGGAGACCCCAAGCCCCACTCAAGTCTCTGCTCTGCCTGCTTCCTTTCAGCTAAACCTCACTGGATTTGAGTGGAAAACGTGAGTTTTTTGATGTCTTTCTTGGGCAGAGGGACAACCGTGGCTGAGCACGACCATGCCTGCAGCGGGTGCCAGCACAGGCAGGCTGGGTCCCTATAGGCTTGACAGGGAGGCATAAGCATGTGGCACAGGGATGTGGCACAGGGATGCAGCACCGGCCAACAGCATCCCGTGTCAGGCCATGTTCAGACGCCGGATCTCCCCCTCTCTCAGGCAGACGCTCACCATCTCTCCTGTTATTTAAGGTGTTTCATCCACAAACCTACAGCCTATAGCTAATTCCATGCATTTAAGAGCACAGATTCCTCCTGTTTTCCATTTAGGGAAAAAATCCGGTCACCACTTCAAGTACCAGGACAGCAAATCAGAGAAGAAAATGGCTTCGTACGCCTGGACGCAAATTCCTCTGGAATTTGTCCCCCTCTCCCCAGCCCCGCACGGCCACTCGCCCCCCAGCATGCAGCAGCCTGGGAAACCAGTCCCCACTCATGCCAGCAAGAGATTTTTCCACCAGCATTAGTGGAAATTAGTGGCATTAGTCCACGCCTGCGTTTCACCAGCCAGACAGAGTGAACTCATAGAACAAGTCGTCCGTACGCCAAGTCCATTGAAACCAGTAGCGCTGTGCTTTGGCCAGTGTGCTCGGTACGAGCACGAGGGCAGGGTGAGCCAGAGGACAGGTCGCTCGGAGGCTTAAGCTCTGGATCTGCCTCTCCTTAGCTTCTCAGACAACCTTTCAGATCTTAAGAGACAGCCCGCCGCTCTGCCTCAGTTTCCCTCCTTGCCAAACATCGCTGCTTGTCTCCTTTTTGCAGGTCCTTTTTCAGCATCCCTGACCACGGGTCAAGGTGATGCTACACCCAGCTGTGGGTGCCCACCGTGTCCCTCACACTCTGCCTTTTCAGACCAACAACTTCCAAAAGCAAAACGTCACCAGCCCCCGAAGTGGCTTGGCATCGCCACGGTAGACTTTAAAGAGGAAAAGATTTGGAAAACCATCAAGAGAAGGGAAACACCAACACCTCCACTCCTCCTTCTCCCCTGCTCTCCGAGGGAAGGCTGCTCACCTCCACACCCCCCAGGTACCCACGGGAAAGCGAAGGGCAGGACCTGGCACAGTGCAGCACGTGCCCAGGGAGGTGACAGCATGCCCAAGGGATGCACACCCTGCGGCAGCAGAGTTTGGTCCAACCCCTTCGCCATCCTAGCATCCCTCTGCCACCCTCTGCCCCATGTCCCCAGCTCCCTTTGCTTCCCCTCCTGTCGCGAGCGGGTGAGACTGTCCAGCTGGCTCGCGGAGGATCTGGACAGGCTGTTTAATCAGGGAGAGCGATTCGGCTGTAATTTCTCCTGATAAAGTATTACAGATGCTACATTTCTAGCCATCTGGCAGCAGGCTGCATTTCCTGCCTCTGCTTCTCGCGCTCTCAGGACGAGAGGGGAGAGAGAGATCACAAATCAAAGGCAGGATGGCCGGGAGGGCTGTGCTGGCATGGGAAGGGGAGCAGGGCAGAAATTCCCATCTCCCATCCCTCCTGATGCCATCCCGCAGCCCACAGGCACTGCTTGGCAAAGGATGAGCCCAGTGAAATGCATGTCAATGTTCCCTGGAAAAGCAAAGCCAGTGGGGCTGGAGCTGTTAAAAACTGGACAGGGCAGGGACAGAGCCCCCAGACCATCCTCCTTCACTGGAAACCCACCCCAGCGGGGTGAAGCCCCTTGTCCCCAGCTGCCCCGTGCACCAGCCCCAGCGCAGGCGCCGATCCGCATCTCCAGACCCTCCATCCCAATCACGGCACAGGGGAAAGCATCTGCACCCACACTACTCAGACCAGGGAGAGCCCAAAACCAAACACAGCAGAGTCCGTCCAGCCTCAAAGCCCAACGGGTCCTTTACCCCGAGCCGAGCAACCCGGCGGCGCGGGGGGAGGCTCTGCCAACAAAAGCTTGCTCAGATTTACCAGACCCTAAGCAGAACCATCGCAGGGTTCAGCGCATTAAAAATAACTGAAGGGAAGGGCTCGCACTTCATTACTTTCGACAGAACTGGGTCTTGGTCACGCCAAGTATCTGCTGGGGAGCAATCATGGCACCGCACGCCGCAGCCCTCCCTCCCGCAACTTAGGTACGAAGCCGAAGCTAAACAGGGCCAGGGATGAACGGGGGCTGCAGGGGACTTTATTTTCCCCTTCTCCCTGATCTGCTGTTGCAAAACATACAGATCTCTTACACCCAGCATTCCTTCGCATCCCTGCTCCCGCTCTCAGGACCACATCCCTCCATCCACGTTTTGGGGAGATGGGGATGTAGGTACCCTCGGGAGGGCTGGGCAGCACGGTGTGAGGCAGCAGTGATGCCTTTGTCGGCAGCACCGGGCTGGAAAAACATGGGAGATGCCTCGGCAGAGGGTACCGCCAGCGGCGGTGAGTGGGATAACCAGCCCCGATCGAAGTTTCTTTGTGAACCACAGTGAGTCAAAGGCCAGCTGAGGCCCTGAAGCATGAGGTTTATGCATATGTAGCTAACGTAATACAATTATACATTAATATATAACTAACAGTCATGGTAATACAACATTACAGTAGGTAGATTATCCCATCTCCTGTAATTTATTATTGTTATTTGCAATCCATTAGTGTCCGGAGCTGAACCCGGGTCAGAGTGCAGTGTCCTGGCACGCTTCGCTCACCCCAGCAGCAGTGGGCAGATGGAAGACCCTCCTGCTACAGGACCAAATCCTGTCCCAAGCTCCTGCGGCAGAGACCTGTCTCCCCACTGGGACCCCGCTCCCAGGGCTTGGGGTCTGCGGTGGGACACTGGATAAAGCCACAAGGCATTGACCACTCGAGACCTCCCCGTGCCCTGCCCCAAAACACTGGGGCCAGACAGCCAGGGGGCTCAGCGGGTATCTGGTAGGGGGTATCCGGCAGCACCAGGGCCGGGCCACTGCCTCACCATCACCATGGAGCCATTCCAGTTGCCTTTGAGGGGAAGGAACAAAGCCCAACTGGTTTCACGCAGCCACCAATTAATCTTGATCGACACCACCCTCCATAGTGAGTCATCCACCCGAAGTCAATTTACATTTTTATTAAATCACACAGGAAAATTAGAAGCGTTATTACTTCCCTCCGATTCAATACGTGTTCTGTGTTCCCCCACCATTCACCGTGTGGGAAAACATCCCGGCATCTCCGGTTTAACCGTTTCTTCCCAGCACTCCCCACCCCAAAGCATCCTTTTTGCGTAGCCTGGAAATAAATCAGGCCGGTCTTTGCAGAAGGGGAGCGGGAGAGAAACCAGATACCTTGAAAGAAAGTGCGATGGCCGGCGATGCTGCTACCTGGGGAAGGAGGACCGCAAAGGCAAACGGTGGCAGCCCCCGGCACGGCTCATCCCTGGACACACCAAGGCGTGTTGGGTGTCCACCGATCCGGACCCTGGAGGGAACCCCCAGCTCCAATCTGCCACTCTTCTTTGCAAGGAGGGATTCTCCCACTCATGTAACCACCACAGCCCTCGCGCGAAGCTGGATCTACCCTGGGAAGTTCACTGGGAGGGAAAGGCGGATCCATACGCACCGAGCAGCAGCCAGATCAATACACATTGACATCCATCCTTAAACCCAACCCATCCTGCCATGTCTGCTGCGCGCAGGGTTATCTCATCCTCGCTGCTCCAACACAAGCGTCTAAATTCAACATCAATTTCTTTATGGTCTCCACATGATACAAGCAGATCTGGGAGAGAGCAGGGAATGAAACTTCAGAGAAAGATAAAAGCGTGTGCGTGCACACGCGAGACCGGAGGGTCTCCCCATGAGCAGCCACGTGTGCACAAATTCGGGTTTGTGGTGAACGTCTCTACGCTTACGCGGCTGTTTAGAGGGGTAAGACAAGAGGAAGGTTCTCTGATTACCGCTAGAATTAGTATTTGCTTGAAGGGAAAGCCCAAAAGGTCCCACTGGGATCACGTCTCCGTTCTGCTAGGGACTGGGATGGAGAGCCCTTGCTCTGAAGAGCGCTTAATCTGATTGGGTCAGAAAATTATTTCTCCAGGATGAATGCTCCTACGATGGAAGCATTTCCCAGGGATGAATGCCGATTGTTTGCAAAGTCCGATCAATTTGGACCATGTTTCCTGTGGATGGAGCAAGAGGAAGGAGGCGAATTTCCATTTTGCGATTAAATTCCAGAAGTACTATATTTTTCTCCTGAATCAGGACAAAAGCACGGTTTGAAACCTCTGCACTTCCTGTCAACGGGGAAGACTCCAAGTCTCAACCGCACTCTTTGCAATTCAATTAGCTGTGTCCTGGACAAGGACTGAAAACCCAGCGACTTGCCCGTGGCCGTGCAGGAGGGTGAGCGGAGCCCTTGCCTCTCGCTGCCTCCACAGCATCCAACCTCTGATCCCCGCTGCCGTCTGCAAACCCATCACTGCAACTCTCCACACTCTGCTGCTTGGAGACTTGCACGCTGCTGCATGAAAACGGGCTTTTCTGGGTGTGTGCACGGCTGCAAGCTGCCTGCCTCTCGGCATGGTCCAGTGAGCAAAGCGGGCAGCGAGCCGGGCATGGCCACAGTCTCATTTCTGCCTGTCCACAAAGCCCGGCTGCCCGTTGGCAAGCCCTGCACTGAGCCCTCCTGCCAGGCACTCCATGCACCAGGAGCGGATAGCACCAGGTGTACCAGCTCATGGCACGGGGATGCCCGTGGCACAGGGATGCCCATGGCACAGGGATGCTCGCTGCAAGCGGAGCCTTTTGGAAACACGCTGCTGTTGAGCCCCAGCTTTGCAAACACCCAGCGCAGCCCTTTCCGCCTCTCCGGGCTCTCCCTTCCGTCACCTTCGTGCGGATCTGCTGGCTCAGCACGGCAGTGCCAGCCCCCACCCCTACGTCTGAAAGAGACGCCACGAGCAGGAGATGGAGACGGGAGAGGGGATCCCCTCGCGAGCGAGGTGCGGAGCCCCGCTCGCCCCGCCACATCCTGCAAGGCTCGCGGCTCCTCGGGGGCACCCGCCGTGCAACTTCGGATTTCCCAGGCTGCCTGAAAAGGGCCTTTTGCGAATTCCTCCGGCGCCTGCAGCGCTTCTGAAGTCCTGTTTTTCCACTCCAGCAGCACCCCCCCTCCTTGTTTTCCTTCTCCGGCTGCTGACCCAGATTTCATAATGAATGAATCCATGCAGCGCTCTTCAGACTTTAATTATTTTTTCACTTTTTCTCATCATACATTATGCATCAATAAAAAAAAAAAAAAACCACCACACCACAGCACAATTAATTTAAGCTTGAATGGTTAACTCCTGCCTATCACTAATAGCAAAAGTGTCTGGAAATTGCAGCTCTTATTTTAGACTTTGCATTAACGTCAGGGATGAAAACAAACAGTTTTTAAGAGGCTGCAGTAGCTCGGCTAAGACAGCAGACAACAACTAATGTATTTCTTCATAAAAGCACCTTTTTTAGGCTATTTACAGTGAAAACCTGCCACGCACCTGCCCCTTCTTTCCCTGCTCTTGCCCACACGCTCTGTGCATGGTTCGGGCAGGACGGCAACGGGATCCAGCACGGCGGTGGACAGGCTCAGCCCCACGGCCACCGCAGCCCCACCAGCCTCGGCCCCCCAGGACCCACTGGGTGCCGTGCCCACGGGCCATGGTCCCGGTGTGGGTGACAGCCAGGTTCCCAGGGAGCGAGCGCCTGCCTCCACGACCTGAAGGCACTTTGCAAACATTCATGAATGAACGTTCCCGGCAGCCCCGGGGAAAGTTATTATTAGCCGGCCTGGAGATGTTTTCCTCCCCGCTCTGCCGGCTCAGCTCCGATGCTTTCGGAGGGGTGGCACTGAGCTGGCAGAGTCAGTGCAGCCCTGGCACACCCTGAGCATCCCATCCCTGGGAGGACCACGGCTGCCGGGATGCTCCTGTCCTGCAGAGACAGACTGGAGCAGACGAACGCCCCGGCAATCATGACAGCTAATTTTTGGCACAAGTGCGGTGATCTCCTCTCAGCAAAGAGGTCCCAGCGGATGAGGCGCTTAACCACAAACCTAATTACTGTCCTCCTCAAGCCTGTCGCCAGCGGAAGGCCGGATTTCCCTGTGCCTCCTCTCCACTCGCGGCTGTTTCTGCGGCCGAGAGCGCGGCCAGTGCTACGCTGCCTGGAACGCGGCAACGGAGCAGCTGCAGAGGGACCAGGAGCCCGTGCGGGCTGGAAATTGCAGCAATGACTGGTCCATTGGATCGGCATAAAAGCAAGAGGGTGCCACGAAACAGGTCCTGCCAGGACAGGCACGGAGGAGCGCGCGGCGGCTCGTTTTCAAATCACACATCCATCCCTCTCTCCGCTTCCCAGCTGCCGCCTCCTGCTCCGGGAGCAGGAGCTTTTGGGCTGGCACATCCATCCTGCAAAGGGCTCAGCACCCTCTGCAGAGCTCAGCGCCTCGCCAGGACCACCCCGAACCATAAGGCAGCCACAGCGTGAGCGGGACCAGAGGAAGCTTCCATAGGATCCCACCCGGAGCGTGGGTGACACTGGGTGGGGGAGCATCCCAACAGCTCTTCCCGGCAGAGCTGGGGCAATGGAGGAGCAGGAACAAACTGCCCCCTCCTCCAGGACTGCAGGGACGTCAGTGGAAACCTCCCTGCTCCAAACCAGCGAGATGGGGTCTCTTTTCCCAAGGGATAAGATTTTAATCCCTCCAACCCCAGGCCAGGGAAGTCCCTGACTCGCAGGGGATGCCACAGGCTGGGGGGCTCTGCCACCTGCACCCACACAGGGCCAGAAATGAATCCCCGACTGAAGACCAACTCTGGACCAATTCTGACCTTTCCAGCTAAAATCCCAGCCCCGCCGCGGGCAAAGACAGCGCTGTGCTGATTTAAGGATGGTCAGGATCTGACCATCTATCTGCCACGCTCTTCTTGCAGCCCTGCCTACGCAAGGCCCTTTAAAAAAAAAACAAAAACAAAAAAACACACAAGCAAACAGAAAAGGCCCTAATTTGATCATATTCCTCTGAACTAAAAGCACCTTTGACCTAAATTCCCACCGTGAGTTGGAATTCACCCTCTGCAGGCGAAGGATTACGGGAGAAAACAGCCACACACGCACAGAGAGACGCCAGCTCCGGCTCCCACCCAGCCCCGGGGTCTCTGGCTCCTACCCTGGGTAGGGGGGAAGGAGGACAGAAACCCCCAGCACGCCCTACCCAAGCCTAGGAGTGCTTGGGGGTGTCTTCAATTCATGTAAAGTGGAGCTAATTTCATATTATCATATGATGTTAAAGCAGCCTACCTCTCTCTTCCATCCCATGCGCAAAACCTGCGAGCAGAGCTATTGGAAGCATATGGGAAAACATCTCCAAGCACAAACATCCACCTACTGCGTGAGCTGTTGAAAGTCGGAGAGCGATCCAAAAGGAGGGGATCACAAAAGAGGTTTTAACCAAAAGAAAACAGCCTTGTGTATATTTTTTTTTTTCTTCCTCCAAAAACATCCAGAGACTGAAGCTCTGCCTAAACACATGCCTGGCATTTTTGCTACTTCTGGAGGTTTCAAAGGCAGCTCGCAGTGTTCCCCGGTTTTGTTATTAAGGTAACAGCCAGAATTATTCCTGCTCTGTCCTTAGGAGCAGGTTTCCATCCCCTCGGAGCCAGCCAGGCTCTCGCAGCTGGGGAGAGGCTCTGGCAGCAGCAGGAGGGTTTGGCGGGTGCTCGGGGGGACCGCGGGCTGCTCCCGCACCACGGCTCGGCATAACCACGCACACCAGCTCGGCCGCAGCGTCCTCCAAGTTTGCCAACACCTTTGCAAGAAGTTTCCTGGGGAGAAGGGAGAAAGGAGATTACAAAGTGCTGACAAGCTCACAGGATGTTTTTGAGATGCCCTGCAAGCTGTCGGCCTCCGCTGAGCTTCCTCCCGGGGCTACGCAGAGAACGGGGACCCCATGGCACGGCACGGCACGGCACGGTCCCCGCTCGGCAGCGGGAGTGAGCGGCCAGCCTGCCCGGGATGAGACCGTCAGGTCACGCTGGGCTGAGTCACCTGAATCTACCAGTTCTCATCAACCCTTCTGGCAAGAGGAACAAATAATCCTCAGGGAAAGCTGTTTTTGGAGGCTGCTGAATTGTTCTTGGCACTGCTCGGAGAGCTTCAATTCGCTAGAAAATCCCAAGCATTTTAATATAGCCAGAATATTTGCTCACAGGATGACTAGCCCTGCCACAAAATGGGATCCAGCCTCCACGGAGCCAGCCCATCACAGGGACACTTCTCTGCTGCCTTTCTTAATGTCTGGGGGGGAAGTACACCGAGACGGAGCACGGGTCACCTCCTGTGCACAGTGTCACGGCCATGGGAGTCTGCAGACATGAGATGTGCCTGGCCTGGCCGGGAACTGCTCCCCAAATGGAGGTGGACCAGCCCTGAGCCATCGGGGTGGGCTGTGCAACCAGACGCTTGCTTGGCACAGCCGTGGGTCCCCAGCATGCACCCAGGGCGGCCAAGCACCATAACCTCCCCCCGTCCCTGCGGTGCCACCAGGTGCCATTAGACCGGGGGGTTCATCATTGCCTCGTCCCTATGCCCCTCTCTGCCGAGCCCCTTCCCAGCGGTGGCCGCTGCCAGCCAGGAGCAGCCCCAGCCACCCCCGATGTTGACTCTGGCCAGCGGCAGCCACGTCTCTTCCTTGGGGCCACCTCGCAGGTGGTCAGCCAACGCCGGCAGCCTGTTTTCCCTTGGCCCAAGGGAAAACGCCTAATTCTTCTCTTTTTTTTTTTTTTCTTTCCTTTCTTCTATTTTAAGATCAGAGACCTAAAATTAGCTCTGCTCACACAATGGGCCTCTGAGATTTAATCCCTTCCCTCCCCAAAAAGCCAAGAAAATAACTTGCCGCTTGCAGCCTTTCTACAAACTTCTCAAGCCACCAAAATAAGCAAATAAACAAACAGTAAGCACACGAGGGACGAACCCTTCTGCCCAGAGGGATTTAAAAATAGCTGCACCCGCACAAACCCTGCTGCCCACCTACTCACACCCAGCCAGGAGCCCCAGCCCATCGCACACCGCAGACGCTGCTCAGATGCTGCTGCTTCTGGGGAGCACGGTAAAAAGCCAACAGGACACAGGACCACCTGCGTGGGTGGTGGTTACCAACAGCATCACGGCTATGGCTGCCTCCCCCTAAAACGCACGTGGGACCAGAGCAGGCAGAGAGATGCTCAGGCTCCAAAGTCCACGGGGTGCTGTTTGATTCCCCAGAAAAGTGGCTGGGAGCCTCTGCTGGGATCTGCACCTGCCGTGCCTGAAACTCTGGATGGCTGTTCACCACGGGGACAGGAGCAGAGTGAGTGCCCAGCTTTAGTCGCAGCCCTGATGCTACTGCACCCCAACCGCGGGTGCACGGCTCCTCCACACCTCAAGTCCGTAAGGTGGGGTAATTGTATGGACCTTGCTCACAGAAAAACAATTAGTTAATACTCGTAAAGTGTCCTGGAGTTAATTAATTGCCATTAACTCATTAGCTAGATTTTGACCTCCTAAGCCCAGTTTTAAGGCATGCCCTGCTAGGCAAGGGCTGGTGTGCTCAGGTGGCTCAGCACGCAGAGCCCTTGCACAGCTCGCTGCACTGGTGCCCTGGCAGCACTGCCTGCGCTCTGCAGGGCATTTCTGCACAGCTACCAGCACCCTGCCCAGCCCTCCCGCACTGTTCTCCCAGGGGAGGCTTTGGGACTGTCCACCATGGGGGTCCGGCCGCACCGCTGAGCGCTGCCTGGTTGTGTGTGCTGAGCTGCACCGGCCCACCGGGGAAACAGGGGCACATACCCATCTGGCACTGGATTATCTGCCATGTGCTTCCCACAGGAACGTGCCTGCCTACAGCTCGGTGCAAGGGGAGGAGCTGGTGGACCACAGACCCTGCGCAGTACTGATGCCGCTGGACCCCAGCGCAGCCCCTCGGGGATGGATGCTTCAGGCAGAGACCAGCAAGTGATGCCGGTCTCTGCTGGAAAATCCCCTGTCAGCCTCCTGCAGGAAACCCCAGCATTTTATTTCACCCCAAAACAGATCCTTGCCGTGCCAGCGGCAAGTCCCACGGGCAGCAGCATCTCTTCGCTTCCCAAAACCACCCCACAGCCACCCTCCTCGACCGACTTGCCAGGAACAAACCCACACATGCCACAGAGGAAAACCCGCACTAGCGTGGGCAGAACCCAGCGCCGGCCACCCCGTGCCGGCTCCCTGGGCCGGCAGCAGCCCGGCACACGAGACCGCAGCCTGCGGAGCGGCCAACAACAACAAACTCGTGTGTGAGCGACAAAGGGGAAAAACTCAGCGAGGAAACAATATTCAGTTGGACTCTTCCCGAGCGCGTATTGTAAATAACGCGGAGTACGGGTTTGTTTTATTTGTTTTAATTATGAAAACATAGCCCGGATTGTCCTGCTGGCTTGGGCAAGCTCCATCCCCAAGCGGGGGAAGAGAGCTAGCAGCCCCGCGGAGCCGCGCCGCGTCCGGCAACCCTATAATAAACAAAGGACCCGCCGCACCTCACCGGCCTCATCCCTGCTTGGAGGAGCTGGTGAGCTCAGTGCGGTGCTCAGCAGCTGAGTTATCCCTCTGCCAGGCTGAGCCAGGGCCAGGCACGGGAGCCCAGCACCGTGGCGCAGGTGGCACGCCAAGGCCAGCGGTGCCGGTGCCCTGCAACGGCTCCACGGCTGGGAGGGAAACCAGTACCTGGAGACAGAAGTATCGTGCACTTCAACGGCTATTTCCAAGGCAATCGTGTATCTGGGTGTCGGGGGCCACGAGCCTTTCTGAGATATTATCCCCTTTCCTTTTTTACCCCAAACTATCTCAACACCAGATTTTCTCACCCCTGTCTCTATCACGGCTGCTTCCATCCTCAGACATACCAGTGCCATTGCTCCATACTCCCACTGCGTATGTCGGGCAATGGGGCCAAGCAAGAGGCAACATCTGAAATCATTTTATTTTACGTCAGAACAAACCTTTCCTTCTCTCGCTTCCTCATCCCAGGCCATGACGGGATGGAAGACGTGGCTCTCGTCTCCCAGCGCATCTGCCCCAGCGCACGCTGGGCCACGAGAAAGCCGAACGGCCCGAAGCCGACACAAGCTTCAGACACAACCCAGTTAAAAATACATATTTTTCAGACAAAAGTTCAGTCCCCAAATGGTAAGAGAATCTGGGAAAAATGCAGCAGGCCCGGCTGGTGGCCAGCTTCCAGCTCAAGCACCTCCCTTTGGAGGAATCCAGCAAGGAGTCTCAACTAATCCACCCAGGACACACCAGCATTTCTTCCTCATATTATTGCGTTGGGTGGGTGGTTTTTTTTTTTGCTCCCCTTTCATTTTTTCCGTCTGCTCAGCAGATTTAACATTTGCTGGGAAGGCACTCGCAGCCATGGGCACCGAGCTGGGGGGCGGCCGGAGGGACCCCACCACTCACGGCACGCTCCTGGCACCAGCCCAGGGCTTGCAGGTTGGAGCAGCTGGAAAGGGGCCAGTGTGAGAGCCCAAAGTCACTGCACATGTGCTCAGCACACCCACAAAACAAACACACATTATCCCCCTGCCTCAGTTTCCCTTCCCCTCACAGAAATGCTGGGGGACAACACATGCACTTTAGGGGAACGAGGCTCTCAAGGTGACATAGGATGGTGCTGCAGGCACCGCAGCACGCCGGGTCCCCAGGTGCTTCATCCAGCCCCAGTGAGGACCTGGCTCTCCTCCCGAGGCCATCCCACCCCACTGCACCATCACGGACGCACCCTCTGCATCCTGCTCCTCCCCTCGCTCCCCTGCCATTCCCAAAGCAAGCACCCCAGACCCCCCCTCACCTCGCTCTCTACCGCTGCCTCTCCCCAGCCCTGCGCCCAGGGACCCCTCATCTCCCCAACAAGCCCCACAAGCTCCCCAGGAGTTTTTTGCCTGGTGCAGATGCACCATCCCCACCAGGCACTGCTCCCACAGCTCCCCACGGGCAGTTCCTTCGTGCTGGCTGGAGCAGCAGGATGGGGACAGGACGAGGACAGGACACAAGTGACCTTGCCAAGTGCATCAGCCCATTACTGCCAGGGGGGACAGGAGCAGGGGGCTCACCCTCAGCCCTCCCAGGCTCGGCACTGGCCCCTCCACAGCCCCTCGCCAGGGAGGAGCTGCTGCTTTTGGGTCAGTCGGCGGGCGCTGCTCTCCCTCCCGGTGAGATGCCCACAGAGGAATTTGTGCTTCATTCCTTGACACCCGCTTTAATTATAGGTATCCAGTCGGCTTCTCTCTTTCACAAGAGCCGTGAACAAATTTCCTGTTCCCCTTTCTCTGCAAGGGGTTCATGAGTCACTCGCTTCATCCATACACAGGCGGAGGGCGGTGGGCTCTGCCAAAGCCCTCCCCCAGTGCCAGGGCATAAAGTCCTCGTGTCAAAGTCATTGGCTGTAACATCCCAGGATGATCTTCCAAATCTGGTTACCAAAACGAGCAGAGGGGCCAGAGGTGATACCATGACACGACAGGCACCGTGTGATGTTTCAAAGGCTCTGGCACACCAAAGGATGCCCAGTGCTTGCCCGCCATGGCACGTTTCTCCAACACCAAAACCCTTACCCAGAAGCACAGCGAACACATCCCAAGGCAAGGCTGCTGCATCCCGGGATGCAGACCACACCACCACCTACCAGGCTGTGCAGTTAGCTACCAAACACGCTCCCACATCAGCTTTATTTTCCTCCCCAGCCACCAAAGCAGCAGCCGGCCGTGGCAAAGGCTCCATTGCACCAACTGCCCCATCACTTGTTGCTTCCTGAAGGGTCTTCCTTCTTTTTTTTGGGTTGTTTTGTTGCTGTTTTAAACACAAACACATTAATCCCAGGATAACGAGAACTTTCCTGACTACAGATTATCATTATTCAGTTCAAGGAGACACAGATGGATAATTGTTCACGAGCAGAAGAATCTCTATGGTCTATGAAAGGATCCTCAACCCCACCGATGGGAGAGGTGGCGGATCCCCAGGAGAGGGGCAGTCGTCCCTTGTCTTGCTCGGGTATGGGCGACCCAGCGTGCGGAGGGCTCCTGCCCCAACACCCACCTCTCCAACCCCAGCTGAGCCACTCTCCTGGCCAGACAGGTCATTCCACTGCAACACTGCCGTTTGCCTTTACCCTACCACCCCCAGCATGTTTTTCTGCTAAATTCCCCAAGAGCAGCCTGTCCCTGGCCTGCCCAGCTCGGGCACAGGCTGGGAACTCTGCGGGGGCTCAGGGTAGGGACCCCCTGGCTCGCAGCAGCCACGCCGTGCTGCTTTTTGCTTGATTTTCTAACCAAGTCACGAGACGGGGCGGATGCTGCTCGAAATAAATCATCAACCACAACAGCAATAAAGACAACCGGGCGGCCTCAGCTCGGACTCCGTGAGCACGGGACCAGTGGCTGAGCGCCACCACCCCATCGCTGACGAGGTGACCAAGCAGCTCTTGTGCCATGCCCGGATGCTGCGCGTTGTCACCGAGGAGAAAGTGACGTGGTTGTAACCAGGAAAGACGGCTGTAGACACAGCCAGCCAGGCCAGCTGCACGTCCCCGTACCGCAAGGAAAAAGCCATTGAGGGCTGTGGAAGCCCCTCGGATACTTGCCCCGAGGACAAGCATCCCTCCTCGCTTGGGGCTGCATCGCCCCTTTCCAACCTTCTCCAGTCCTGGGGCCAAGGCTCAAAGGGGAAGCAAAATCTGTGCATGTCTCGCTCGCCAGGAGCCAGCAAGGCTCTTCTGCAAAGACTGAACAACGTGGGGATGGCAACAGCGCCGGTGGCATCTCCCCAGCCCCCAGGAACCCCACACCACTGCCTGCACCTGCACTGCAGCACGGCCAGCCCTGCACGGACCCGCAGGCTGGCGCCCAGAAGCTCCTCCAAGCCCGCCAGCCCAGAGCCCGTGCAATAAAAAGCATCTCTGCTCCTGTGCAGAGGATCTGGCCCTTCTTCTGCACCAGCCAGCGCCTGGCAGGATCCAGCCAGGCAGGAGCACTGGGTCATTGTGTTCACACCGGGGTCCCTCCAGCCCCCGCATGGCTCGGGCAGAGGGATGTTCTCCCTTTCTTCTCCGGGAGGATTAGACACACTTCTTTTCTCTCATTGCTTTTCAAAAGAGAGGCTTTTTATCGTTGCTGATCCCTGAGGGAAATCTCTCTCTTATGCTTTTATAGCTTGGACAGGGGAAAGGAAGTTTTCCTTCAACTCAATCTCTGCTGACAGGCAGTGGGAGCGCGACAGGCAGAGAGCAGCTCCCCAGGTCCCTGCCCGCACCCGGGCAGCACCCGAGCATCGCCCCAGCGCCGCGGGCTGCATCGCCAGCAACGCGCCCGGCGCCGAGCCCCGGAGAACGCCCAGGCAAAACCCTGTCTCGGTTATTTCGAAAGCCACGTCGCCGTTGCGAAACCCAGCTTGTAAAATCCCCGGCAGAACAAACGCAGCAAACCCAGCTCAAGGCAGCTACAGGTGCTCCGTCCTTGCCTACCTGCTCCCCAACCTCTGGAGGCTGCAATTACATTTTCCAGTGTTTCTTACACGGATGGTTTTTTTTTCCCCCTCCGCTCTTCCTGACTGCTGCACAACAGATCAAGCCAAAGAGAGGAAACCAAAGCTTGGAGCTGGCAAAGCTTTAGACACGCACAGCTGTTTTAATGGACCGCTCGCATGCGGAATGCTAAGAGCACGGCTAAGTGTGCGCGGGAACGCGGCACAACCAGCTCTACAGCGAAACACGTCAAGCCAGCGATCCCTGAAGTGCTGTCAAAAGCTCAAAGTACCCAAAAGTGAAATCAGGTTGTTTTTTCACCCTCCTGAGCTCTCTCCATCACCGAAATCAGGGCTGAGGTTTGTCACCTCAGTGGCAGACCGGGTGGTTTTTTAGTTGTCGACCATGCTGCAACGTTTTCTCTTTATTTTTAGGTGTCTCTTCAAAACTATAGAGGAAATCATCCAAAAGAAGTTTGTTCAAACGGCCTGTCTTTTTGAGGAAGTGAAATTAAACAAGAAAAAAAAAAACAAAACAACAATTGAATCCTAACAAATCACACATCCACACATACAAAATTGGAGAAATCTGGGCACGCCTCCAAAGCCAAGTAAATGGATGATAAACAAAACACCAAACTCTGCCTGATAATAAAAACTTCCACATTGGGAATTTCTCACCCAGGAATCGCTTCCACTGAGGGCACAGCTGGTGGCACACAGGGAGCTTTCCTGCTGCCCTGCAAAGCCATGGCCGTGCCTCCAGCGATGCCATCCCGTGCTCAAGAGGCACAAATCCTGCATCACCTCTGCTTGCACGAATTCCCCCCTTGCAAAGCCCTGGCCCTTTGTGGGGAGCACGCCCTGTCCCTGTCCCCGCTGCAGACGGATCGATCGCCCCGTGACGCAGAGAGGGTGGCTGTTTGGTTTCACTGGAGTCACGGGAAATCCCCGTTCTTCCCCAGCGCTGGCACTGCTCGAGCCCTGGGCTGGCAGCGGGCACCTGCTCGGGGCTCACAGATTCCCCCCAGAGCAAGAGAGACTCACAACTTGTAGAAAAATAAAATAAAACATGCAAAACAAAAGCAAAGGAAAGGACAAGAGGAATAAGGATGAGGATGCTGAAATAAATCCCTCTGGGGAACCCAGGTGCCTGAAGCAGGAGGCAAAACCAGCACACGGGACAGCAAAAAAAGCAGCAGCCAAGTCTCCTTTCAACCTTCCCATGCAGCTTCCCATTGATATGGATGCTGCAAAGCAACAGTCACCTCCTCCCTGCTGCACAGGGTTCGTCTTTTCAGGCCACGCAGCAGGAGGGAGAGCAGAGGCGGGAGGGCAGGGATGCTCCCTGAGATGTGTCCCAAGGAGGACAATCCGGTGACCCCGGCCGCAGCATCTACATGAGCTGGATTTTGGGGGGCCCATACTACATGACCCAGCTGGGTCAAGGGTATGACAGCAAAACTGGTGGAGGGGTGGACACCCGCAGCGAAGACCCCAACACCAGCCGACACGGTCCCCATCGCCTCCCCAGCACGGCTGCCAGCGAGCCCCCACTGCAGGGCACTGACCCCGGGCGGGCAGCCCACCATCTCCCCAATTCTCCCTTTGCTTTTCAGCAGAGATCGCCACGAAACAGTTAAAAGTTTCTAAGCAAAGGCTCTCCGAAGGACTCCAGTTAAAAGTCCACTGGGCATTTTCCCATCGTGGACTTTAGCCCCGCGGCACGGTTGCGATAATGCACACCCAGGTGCCAACTTGCCGTGGGACCTGCGGGATGGGGTGCCACCGTGGCGGGCAGCCCCTGGGAAACACACAGGGCCCCACACAGGACAGAAAAGTGCAGAACAGGCCTCAGAGAAGCATTGTGGGGTTTTTTTTTTGGTAGCATGAGGTTATTCAGAGGGTTTGCAGAGCGGGGAGCAGAGTGGGGCTCCATGTTTCTGCCAGAGGAACTGACCCACCTCCTGTGATAAGGATTTGACTGCCCTCGAGGAGCCTGTTTCGCCCATCTCGAGCCTGCACCGGGCACCAGAGCACAAATTCCATCCCCCCAGGGATTTTGTGCAGGGCCAGAGCCCAGAGATTTCTCTCTCCTGGTCCCTAGGGAGATGCGAGGGCAGGAGCTGTGCTGCTCTCCCTGCTGGGAACAGATGCCCAGCTCTCCTCTCCAAGGTTGTCTGCAAATCCTCTTTCACCAGGACTACACATACCATTTTTTAAAAGCTGAATGATGTAACCAACGAGTATTTATAATGCTGAAAACATCCCAAAGCTCCATCTCTTCCAGCTCCCAAGCACACTGTGTACTCTTAATAAAATAATTGCAATGATGAATAGCTCCTTACAACATTCCTCTTCTGCAGCTACTGACAGGGCCAAGAGCTGGGATGGAAAGTCCTTCTCCTAAACGCTCCTTCAAGGTACATTCAGAATTTCACCTCTTCACAACAAAAGACACAGAGAAAATTTGGAAAACGTTTCAGTCCTGCCCCAAGCCATCCCACTGCACAGAGACACAGATGACAAGCTCCCCTTCCCCCAGCCCGGCCTCACCATCATCTTAATAATAAAGTCAGCAAACCACCATGGGTCCATCTCAGTCCTTAGTTAAGCTGATGTGATCTCAAACCCGTTCAATGAAATCACTGCCGAGCTGCTGATCGCACTGGCACTCGCGGGGTCCCAGCCAGCCGAACCGCCCTGGTAAAGGCTCCTCTGCCAAAGGGTCGCCTGCCACCCCCAGCCCTGGCACGGGGCCGGCGGCATCAAGAGGCTCAGTTCTTCTGCATTTGAAATAAGGCTGCGATGTAATCACTCACTTGCAAGTCCTCGTGTGCCCATGATTTCCACACTGACAATTACAGGGGCAGGCCAACGCACTGTTTTTTTTTCCAGTAGAGTCACTTATACCGTATTAATTTGTAAAAATGCATTCAATTAGGGAGCACGCTGTCTTCACCTTCCCTTCCCATGCAAAGAAAGCTTTTATTCCCAGCCAGAACCAGGCTCTCTGGGTGCGCTCCCCTGCACAGAGTCTCTGCTCCCAAAGATCTGCCATCGAGCCACCAGGACCAGCTAAGGAAGAGCATTATCCCATCACCCAGCTGGGAGCGGAGGGACACCCAGATCCAGTGACTTGCACAGTGCCACCCAGGGGACCGGTGGCAGAGAGGGAGCGGGGATCAATCCTCACTCCGGCCTCGACCGTGGCTCAGGGGACTTCCCAGCGCCCAGCCCTGCCCAGGGGAGAACCGGCAGGACCGGCTACTCCAGCCCCACGGGCACCTCCCCACCAGCTCCGCACCCACCCCCTTCCCACCCGGTGTGGGCAGCGAGGACCCCAACCTGCACCCCGACCCAGCACAGGCACTGTTCCACCCTGACACGCGCTCTCCGCCCTCCAAAGGGCTGGTTTGGGGTGTCCATATTTCAGGCAGGACTGGGAACATCCCTCTGCCTTCGGGGATGAGCCAGGATGAGCTTCACCCTCTACCCCACTGCTGCCCAGGCTGTACCCTGAGGCTTGCCCGCCCCTGAATCCCCAAGAAGACCTTTTGGGCTTCCCAAACATTGGCTGTTGCTCTCGGGGTGCAGCTGAGCTACACCAGGGTAGGCTGCACCTTACGGCAGCTGGGGCAGTGCCCAATGGCAAACGCCCCTGCTTCAAGAAAGAGACCTGGGAGGATGCCCGGATCAGCCCCGCATCCCCTGCGCTGTCCCGGGGTTTTGGGAAGGCCTCCCATTTGTGTAGGTGGGGGCTCTACACGGGCACCACGCTGTTTCTGCCACCCAGGGCTTGCTGCAAGAAATCCCTGCCCTGCAACATTTCCTGCACATGCCTAGAGGTCCTGAAACCTTGCTGGAGAAGCCAGACATGGTTTTCCGTGCTCGGCCAGCCGAGGTTCCCATGGCATAACACCCAGCAAACCAGAGCGCCCGGGTGCCCGCGGGGAGCGGTGCCGAACACCCCTCAAGCAATAGCAGTGCAGGTGGGAAAACAACAAGGATGAGAAAACGGAGCATCCGAGCTAAACAAAGCCCACAGTGACTGATGGCCTCCGACTTCCACAGCCAAAACCTGCCCCACAGACGACGCACGATGAGGGAGCGACTTGCCAGAAGGGACCTGCTGGCTTTTCCCAACCCCGAGAGCAAGGTGAGACCCCAAGAGCTACGCCAGGAGCTGCGGGGTTCGGCAGCACCGCCACCAAAATACAACCCGAAACACGGGCGAAAACCCTAGCGAACTGAATCTGTGTCTCCCGACCCTATAAACAGCTAAGAAACTTGGCAGGGAATAATTCGGGGTTCTGCCATGCTACATATCTCAGGAGCAAGTCCCTGCGCAGCGTCAGCTGCCCCAGCATCCCGCAGCCGGTCAGCAGAACCACCCCCCCCCAACCCCAGCACATCTGGGATTCCTGCTCCCAGCCAGCCCTGGCTCTGAACCCGCTGTTTAGATAAAGTCTCCGGCATTTGCAAACAATAGGTACCAGCTGGCCCGGGGCCAGGCTATCTCTGGCAGGGATCATGGCTAAGCCCTCCGAAGTGCTTAACTAGGGGCCGGCAGGTAATTGTCCCAGGAGCCTTAACTCTTCCCAGAGCCACCTCTGATGTCCCGGTCCCAGGGCAGCCCCGGCACCGCTCACCTGCCCAAAACCAGCCCGGCGAGGATGGCAGCGGAGAGGACAGGGATTTGGGGCAGCAGCACAGCTGCCAGCACAGGTCAGCGCATCCCGCATCCCGCCCTCCCCATCACAGCATCCAACAGCGGCGGTGCTCCCCCAGAGCTGCCCGGGCATCCTATAAATCCCACCGCAGAGGTTCAGAGAGCTGCCCGGGCATCCTATAAATCCTCAGAGAGAGCACGCTGTAAGGGCAAAGTATTAACTGGCACGGCTCGCTCGCAACATGCCCATCCAGCAGACCAAAATTTGCTGAGGGCTGCAGAAAGTTTCGGCTTTAGCAGGTTTGCCCCGGCAGGAAGGGAGCCTGGGTGGCCCGCGTAGGTACAGGAAACCCCTTTCTATCACACACATCACTCCGCTTCCTCTGGATTTCTTTAACCTTTCACTCTCGGCCTGATTTATGCCTTCACACTGATTTTTGCACGCGTGCACTTCCCCGCTCTCCGCTCCGGTGCTGTGGCTCCGCACCGGTAAAAACGCTGGCAGGGCCTCAGCATCTGTCTGCCCAGAGCTGGAACAATCTCTGCAGGGAAGTCACCTCCTCTGCCTCTCTCCAGAGGAGTTGGGTTTCTGCAGGGAACGAGGATGGGAACACGCACATGCCCCACGCCGCCGGGCTCGGTGCCACGCTGTGTTTCGGGGCTGCACAGCCAACGCACAGCTCCCAGCCACCCGTAGGATCGGCACTGGTCTGCACATGATGGGGAAGCAGCAGGCAAAGCACTGGAGCGGCTAATCTGGGACCCCAGGGATACGTCCCAGCACAGGAAAATCAGAGATGGAAGTTTTGCTGCGAAGACGCTGAGCGATGAGCCCCAGGCTCTGGCACAGCAAGCCCAGCAGCACAAAGGATGGACTTACATTTTCCTTGCAGAGAGGGAAAGGATCCACAACCAGCTCAGTCCTACGCCCTCCGAACGGGGGAGCAGCGGACTGGGGAGGCCAGGGGAGCCCGATGGCTGCCACCTGCTCCCCGTGCCTGGGACGAGCCAGTCCTGGCGGGATGCAGCAGGCAGCACTCCATGAAGGAAGGGCGTCCCCAGCACCGCGAGCACACGGAGCAGTGCCCGGCGATGCCTTCGCAGGCAGGAGGGCACGAGGACGGTGGGGACACAGCCTCAATGTCAGCTAAAGGGCCTCTTGGATGGAACAATTAGCAGCTTGTTCCCAACCTTGTGGGGATCCCAGTGCAAGACAAGCAAAACATCAGACTGTGCTGGGAAACGTATCGGCTTCCCAGAAGTGGATGGGGGGAATGTACCTCTGCTGAGGCCGAAGGCTCCACAGCAGTGTCAGAGCAGGAACAGTGGCACAGAGCCCAGGGGAAGCACTGGGACTGGTGTTTGGGGACGAATTGCAATTAAGGCCAATTCTCCAGGCCCCCAGTTTGGGCCATTTTTAACCTGTGCAACCGGATAAGTACGGAGGGTGGGAGCAGGTGGCAGCCATCGGGGGAGGAGGGATGCGGGGACACAGCCAGTGCACCAACCCGAGTTTGCCATCCCCACTCTCATCTCCTAAAGCTCCACTCAACAGCTCGCATGGTCCCATCCTTACAGCTGCCACCATCCAGGGAGGAAAAGAAAACTCCAAAGCAAGAGCAAGCCAGGAAAGCATCTCTTCACCCGCTTCACACGGGACGTGCTGGTCACCCCCGAGAGCCACCCGCTCTCCCAGCCCGGCACGGCTGCCGCAGCCGAAGGGAAACGAAGTCGCAAAGGTTATCGTTTCGGTGTTTGACTGAGCATAAAAATCCTGCTCTGAAAACAAAAAAAAAGGGAAACGGGGGACGGGGAGAGCGGTAGGGGAGGAGAGGGGCACAGGAGCTCCCACCACACGAACGCCCAACTCCATTTCAGAAGAGTTTCTCGGCAAAATAAAGGCAAAGTCTGTTATAAAAGTTTATCTGCGGGTGCGAGAAAGAGCAAGCGCGCCTGACTACGGCATAGAGATGTCATTATTTTCATGCATCTGCCTTACCCAATTTTATTTAGTTGCTTTCTGCACCATTTCATGCTCATTCTGCTGCTGAGCTAGACAATTGCTTTATAACTCTAGGGTGCAATTTCACTGTCTGTGAGCCACACGCACACGCACGCACACGGGGTCTGCGCTGGGATGGAGCTCCAGCACCCCCCTCCCTCCCCATCCCAACGTTGGGGAGCTGGCATCGAAACGCGTTTTCTTAATAATAAATAAATCAATAATTTTAAAAAAGAGAGAAAATTAAATTAAAATGCTAAGCCACCATCTCTAATGTATCATAATTCCCGGAGTGCATGGCAGGGGGGGAAGCAGACTCGGAGAGCGACGGCTCCCGTTAAGCACGAACAGGATGAACCGGAGGGCAATTTGCTCTCTCACGCTAAGCGAACGCGGAGAGACGGAGCCCGGCGGGCTGGAGGGCAGAAGCGCTGTGAATCAGCGCCGGATTTTTATGATCAATTGGAAGTCACACTCGGACAAGTGCAGGTCAAAAGGGAGGGCTGGCCGCGCAGGTGCCGAGCTCCCAGACAGAGGGTTCTCACTTCCTAAAGTTGCCTGGTCACTTGCAGGGTTTGGGTGCCCACCCCTGCTTTCACCCCGCACCCCTGGCCCCCCGTTGAGCCCCCCCCCCCCCAGGCTGCAGCAGCCCCTCGGGTGCGGGTCGGGGCAGCCATAGGGTGCCAGGGGGTCTCCAGAACCAGCCCCGACATCGGTGCGAGGTAACGCAAGGCCGCGCATCTCCCCGCCATGGCACGGGCGGGCATCTCCAGCACGACCTGCCGCTGATACGCCGTTATCTGCCGCCGCCGGGCCCCGCTCACTGGTGTTGGAGGCCACAGCAACTCCGCACGGGGCAGAGCCCACAGCTTCCCCAGCCTGATAAAACCACCCATCTTGAAAAACGGGGCAGCAAAAAGAGGAGGTGGGGCACAAGGGGAGTCCAGCACAGTCTGGCAAGGATGACCAGGGGGGAAAGGGGGTCTCTCTTTCTTTTTTCCCCACTTTTTGTAAGAGCCCTCACCTGCACGCGGGTGCTCGGGGAGAGGCTCCTGCTCCCCATGGCGCAGGGCAGGAAAGCTGCTGTGCTGGCAACCTGCTCTCGCCCATCCCTCGCCAAAACCCAGCCAAAACGGCTTCTCCAGCTCGATGTGATGCCCCCAGCTCTGCTTCTGCCTTTCTCTGACCCCGTCGCCTTCATTCCTCTGCCATCGCTCACCATCTCACCCACTCGGAGCAATTCTCCTCCGTCGCATCCCGTGCCAACCCCGTCTCCCCGCTTCGTCACCTCCGCACCTCGGGGCGGATCTCAGCTGGAAGCTCACCCCCTCTCCCGTGCTTCTCCTTCCACTCTTGCTTCACCCCTGCCATTGCCTCACCTCGACTCCGTAATAGGCACGTAGGAGACGCGCTGCCCACAACAAAATCGTCTCGCAGCAGCCCACAGAGTTCACAGAAAAAAAACCAAAAAACAACAAAAACACAAAACACCAAAAAAAAAGACTTTCCAGCACTTACTCGTTGGCCAAAAATGGAAAAACAATAATCAAATGTTTCTGCCTTCGCACCCAGTGCCGCGCAGCCAGCTGAAACTAGACGGGGCATCCCTCCCGGATCCGCTCCCGGCAGCCCCGGGACAAAGGATTTGCTCCATGAGCCGAGGGGGCTGTAAACCTCGAGGGGCTCCAGGGCTGCCCTCAGCTCCCCCTCCCCTGATTTCTTCTTCTTTTTTTTTTTTTTTAAGCCTGTAAAAGCTGAAGAAAACCAAAACTCCACAAAAGAGGAAACCATGAAAAGTAACAACCAGATGGGAATCCCATTACCATTTTATTGGTCACAATTGCACCTTTTATCTCTTCGCTCCGCAGTGATCTCGCACCCGATGTGATCCGGGGAAAGGGTTATGGCTCAGACAGAACCCAAATCCACCACCAACCTCCACTCAGGGTCCACCAAAACCAAGAAATTAACCCCCAAAAAATAATTGCCCACCAAAACCAAGAGATCAACCCCAAAAAATAAAATCCCTTGGGGTCTGAAAGAAGGAGCAATGCCCATGGCAAGAAGAACCATCTTCCACTAGAGCAGAAAGCGGATGCGAGCCCTATTCCCAGTGCTTAATAAAACAAATATTCAGGGTGTTTCTTCCTTCCCCTCTGTTTTGGGAGCACCTGGCTTGCACACAAACCCCATCTGCGAGCTTTTCTTTGCTCCCAGGCCAAAAAGCAGCTTGGGGTTGGGGTTTTTTTTGGCTACCAACAGCTGAGACCCTCAAAAGCGCCGGGAGCCCAGGGGAGCTCAGCTCCCAGCCGGATCTGCTCCGCAGGGCTGGAAGCCGCCATCCCAGGCGAAGTTTCACAACCTCCCCACGCCCTCGCTCCGGGCCCCGTTCCCAGCTTCGCCAGCGCTCAGACGCACCCGCCTGCCTCAGTTTCCCACCCCGTATCTGTCTCACCCGGGCAGACTATGAGTTTTCAAGGCAAGATCTGTCCCTTCCTGATGTGCAGAGGCAGGAGCTGGCTGCAGAATTACAGCCCCAAGGTGCAACCTTGAAACTTTTATTGGAGATCACAATAAAAGAAAAAAGAAAAAAAAAAAGAAAAAAAAAACACAACCAACAAACACTCAACCATTTTATGCTTATGAGTGGTCTGTTTGAACAGGATTATTTTTTAACTCCATGTTAAACAAAATTTCAAAGGAGAGGAGCTGCGTTTGGGCTCAATTTGAACCCTTTCCTGCGAGGGAATTGTTCCCTGTTTATCTCCGAAAACACCCTCCATTTTGAAGAAATGCTCCGTCTTCTCTAAATAAAAACTCAGGTTTTCCCTGACTTTGCTTTGCTTTTTCGAAGCAAAACGTTGTCAGAAGAGGCAAGTTCTCACAGCCAGTTTCCATCTCAACAATGGAGCATTTTCCCAGGCTAAATCGCTTCTGTCTGAAAATCTTCTAGCAGTTCAAGCTGGCTGGCATGTGCGAGGATCCTTCTGTAGGGTTTTTTAAAATCCTTGTTTGCAATATTATTTCGTCTGCTCTGGGCTGCCTTGATGTTTGAGCAGCCTTTGGAGAGACACAACCACTCCTCCCTCCTCCTCCGTCCTCCCTCCAGGCACACGCTTTCCTTTGAGGAGGAGGAGGAGAGGGGAGAAATAAAGTAAGAGACAAGCAAAGAGGAAAAATGTCAGAAAGCTGCTTTTTGTGTGCGTGTCAAACGTTCAAAGTTATTCCAGAGTCTAGTCTTTAAAAGTAATAAAATACAGCGACTCCTGACAAAATCAATTAAAATAAAACCACCCAGGCTGCCTCCCCTATTGCTTTGGAGCTACGCTGACTTTGAGAGCCCACCTGGGCCTTTTAGGAAGCAATTACAGAACTGCCAGGTTGGATCCTGCACCAGCAAAGCACTCACTCTGCCGAGCATCCCTTCGCACCACGGATCGGGACCGAGCACCCCTTTACACCACGGACCAGGACTGAGCATCCCTTTGCACCACGGACCAGGACCAAGCATCCCTCCGCACCATGGACCAGGACTGAGCATCCCTTCGCACTGCGAACCAGAGGGAGGAGAGACCCAGTTCCTTCGCCCGCAAAGGGAGGTGACGACACGGGGAGAGGCGTTGGGGATCGGAGCCAGAGAACGGGATTAATTAGAGCCCAATTAGGTTATGGAGCTCTCAGGGAAGGTCCCCTGCAAAACCCAGCACTCGCTGGCAGTGATTTGGTGTCCCCGGCTGTGGTTACCTCCAGCAGCCCAGCTCAGCAAAGAGGAGCCCGGCCAGGGGGGCAGGGACCCCCTCAGCATCCCCACCGCCCTCAGTTAAGCCCCTTGCCAAAGCCCACCACCTCCCACAGTGGGGTCACGGGATATTTATAGCAAGAATGATTCGGTGATTTCAGGCAGCCGAGAGCCTCCGGGGAACACCCTGCTCACACACGGTCATACCCCCCCCGAAAGGCGCTGAGATGCTTGTCGGAATGAGCACCCTGTGCAAGAGACAGGACCAAAGAACATCCCAAAGCCCAAGCCCCTGCCTCACCGCACCCGCAGCTCCACTGTTTGTTTTCCTAACCATCCTGGAAAAAATAAAACAATAATAAAAAAAAAATTCAGCTGAGTGGCAGGGCTCTGGCATATGGGAATCCACCCCTGCTCCCAGAAAACAATACTCCAACAAAAAGGTTTTTAACCCGTTTCTTAATAAATATTTATTTTTGCCTTCAAGATGTGGGTGGGACAAAGACAGGGTGTATTTTCCAGTGAAATGTTTTGATTCCCCCCTTGATTTTTTTTTTTTTTTTTCAACAGGAGCAAAATGCCAATAATAATATTTGCGATGAATAACTAAAATTCTGTGGCTTTCTCCCCCGCTCCCTTTCAAATAAATAAAATGCCCTAAATACGAGAAACACAAACACCCTCTCCAACACAGCAGGACAGCGTGGAGTAAACTCCGGGACCCTCAGAGGATTTATTTAACTGTCACAGCCCAGATTCTGAAAAAGGCAAAAATTCCTTCCCAGCTTGTTTTGCATATGTCAATTGGGAGAGGTCGAGCCCTACACTGCGCTTCAGCCGGAGAGCCCAGGACACGACTATACTTTATCTCTTGCTCCTAGGAGGCCCCTCTCCGGTGGCCCTGGCAGCCCCACGGAGCCGGCCAGCATCTCCCAGATGTGGGGCAGAGGATTCCTCCTTCCCCATCAGGATGCTCAGACGAGCCGTGACACTTTCCACATCTTTCAGAATTTTTCCTCCCTATGGATTTTCCTACCAGCTATAGATTTGAGAAGGTAAAAGAAGCAGAAGTGAGGATCCTGCTGACGTCTCAACCCAGACACAGGCTCCCACCGACCTGCCTCTGGTTTTGCGCAGCATCCAGGTTCATCCCGGCCACATGCCTGATGGTGAGGCCAGGGCACGCGGGATGAAGGTGTCTCCTGGATGCTCACACTCGCTCGTTCTCTCCCACCCCAAGCAGCCCCCACACTCTAGGGCTCCAGCTGGACACAGGGGGTTGTTTTGCTGTTTTCCAGGGCTGTGCACGGCCAGTTCTCACCCCACATCCTGAGCAGCTGCAGCCATCCCTGGCACGGCCAGCGGGCGGGTGGGAAGTGGGAAGACGGACACACCGAGGTTGCAACCTGGTGAACTGACCTCCCGGAGGGAAGCACTGGCCTTGGACACCCATTAACTGTTTCTTTCCCCCAGGATGCTGAGCCTCGAGGGAGGGCTCCCCAGGAGCTACCACCTTCTTTGGGGAAGTGGCAAAGAAGAAAACGAAGCAATGAAGCGACTGCAATGGCCAGAGCCGTGGGGAAAAGCAGCTGCCCAAAGCACAGAGTTCCTTGGTTCGCACATCAGTCCCCAGCCTGGCCTCGTGCAAAGCCTGACCGCAGCACGTGCATCTCACCGGGATGGAGACCCCACCATTAGGCTGGACGTTGTCCCAGGAGCAGGACAGCACACAGAGCCGCAGGGTGACGGCATCCAGCCCGGGAGATGCCCGGGGACGTGCCGTCCTCACAGGGAGCCTCAGCCTGGCATCTGCCAGCAGATCCCGAGACCAGCAGGAAAATGAGATACTACTATTAAAAGTGCCCGGTGCTGGCCATGCTTCCAGCCATGACATCAGCAGGGTTATCCGAGTCTAACCACGGGCAGGACTTGGCCAGGAACCTCCACCGGGTTACCCTTTTTAGGCCAAACTGAGATGAGATTTTGATGGGGCCACAAACTAAGGGAGCCTGATTTTGGCCCCCAGTTCCTCCAGTTCTTCAGCCTGGGCCCACGCTCATGTGCCGGAAAACAAACTCCACAAGTTCGGCTATTTTTTTCCCTCCCGGCTTGCAAGTGCCAACCATTGGCAAGGGACACAGTTGGCAAAACACCCTGCAAAGTCAGGACCTGGCAGGTTTTGGACCACCCCACCTCCAAAAAGCACCGAGATCCTGTGGCCCCAGCAGCTCTGCTCTGGTTTCACTGGGAATGTCTCCGCTCGCGCTCCTCGAGGCTCCCCTCGCTCTCACACACTGCTCACACGCTTTCGGGCTCAACCTGCCTCCCATGTTCCAGGAGGGACCAAGATCTCGCCCTCCAAACCCTCTGACCCTACAGCCAAAGCTGATTTTTCCAGTAATCGGTGACCAAGGGCGAGCGGATGAAGTTTAGGAGACGCTTCTGCAGCAGCACGACACGCAGCAGACACAAACCCAGACCACGCACCCTAAACAGCTCCTGCCGGCAGCCGAATTTTCTCCTAAGCAAGCGATATGAAGCTATAACCCCCACCCAGCACCACTGTCCTGGGGTGGCTGCCTTGTTTTCGCCCTGGATGCTCCCGGGGTGCTGCCCAGCATGTTTGCAAAGACCGACCCTCTCCCCGCCATACGCACACGTACATTTATAAATGAGCAGATAAATCAGTTGTTTTTCATTTGCATCAGTGCAAAAACCCAAGCCAGCAGCAAGGTGACACACGCTGCCCCTCTCCTCCCCCATCAAAGTCAACGTGACTAATAACACAACGTATTATTTAGCATCTACGGCGTAACGGGAGAGCTCCGGTCTGAAAGAAAACGCAAGTATATACGCAGGGGCCTGATCCTGCCTGTATCAACAAAGGTTTGGACTCTCACAAGAGCATCAAAGGAAACATAAATACTCAAAACAGCCACCCCTAAGATGAAACCTCTTTTGTGCTGCACTTTCTGCTGAGGTGGGTGTGTTTGTGACGATGCCCGACACCTGCATTTGACCCACCCAAAAGGAGCGGGTTTGGCTTTGAAAGCAGGACCCGTTCCTGGGGGACGCGGCACGTGAGACGCTTTTAGCCCGAGCAGCAACTCTGGGCCAGTCAACCCAGCATTTCCCACCTCAAAACCATGATTTTGGGGGCGAAAATAAATGCCAGCTGAAGACCTGCCAGCCTGGGGGGGCCAAAACCCTCAGACCACAGCAGTCCCAAACCACTCACCCAGGGGACAGGGCCGGCTGGGGACCTTGTGATGGTGTTTATATTTATTCCACTTTTAGAAAGGAACAACTAAAACTGCAATTCTTAAACAAAAACACACTCAAAAAGAAAGAAAGAAATGAAACACAGCACCATGAGTTAGTAGAGGTTGAGCACAGATTTAAAGCCCACGGAAGCCGGAGTGGTTCTCACCGGCTGTGGGCTTGCGTGGCCGGAGGCTGGGAGCCCACGGGCCACCGCACGGAGCGGCAGCAGAGGTGGCAGGGTTCATCCCTCTTCCCCTTCGCCTGGACTTGGCGCCAGGCTACTTCACTAAAACTTTTCTTCCCCCTACCCTGAACACTGAGCTCTGCAACATCACTTCTCCTGAAACCGAGACGCAGGGAGGCATTTGCCCTTGCAAGCCAGGACTTGACTCAGTCACTGAAACGATGGCAAACTTCAGCTGGAAATAGGTTTTAAAATGTAACTAAAAAGGAGGGGAAAGAAAAAGAGGGAAAAAAAAAAAGAAGGAAAAAAAGGCAGGAAGGTTCCAAGAGTGCCGGCTTCTGGGAGCTGCCAGCGAGGGAAGATGCCAGCGGAGGGGCCGGTGCGGGCACAGCACGGGGGTCCCCGCGGGCGCTCCGCCTTCCCCTGCCCGGCTGCGCGCCCCAGATGCCGGTGGGGAGGGAGAAAAGGGAGGAAAGAAAAAATAATAATAATAAAAGAAAAGAAACCGAGAGAGAAAAGCAAGAAAGGGGGGAGCAAAGGCTCCGAGCTGCCAAGCCCTCCTGCAGACCTAGCCCCGGGCGGGGAGGGGGCTCTCCCGGCCGAGCCCGGGTGCCCGCTGCCCCGTTTGAAAATACCGCTTGCGCCGCCGCCGCTGCCCTCCCGCCGCCACCAGCCGCTCGCCCGGCCCGGCCCGGCTGGGCTCCCCGCCCGGGGCCCGCCGCCCCCCGGCTGCGCCTCGCAGAAAAAAAAAAAAAAGAAAATAAATTAAAAAAAAACGAACGTAAAAATAATAACTAAAATACTGCGGCCGGAGCGGGGGGACGGGGCAGGCCCGCCCGGCACTTTCCCCGGAGCTGACACCAACTCTCCCCGCGGGGCCGCCGGCCCTCCCCGGGGAAGGGGCGCAGCGCATCCCCCGCCCGCTGCCTCCCCGGTGCGGGCAGCTGGAAGGGGAAGGGGAGGAGGGGGCAGGTCGGGCGCTTATTTTATTTTATTTAACCACCACCACCACCCCCCCCGCCGCCCCGCCGTAGGAATGGAGAATGTTTTTCGGAACAAAACTCACCCAGTGGCAGGAAGTGTTTGGTGTCCATAGCTGGTGCTTAACTCATGCCAAGGGGCTCGGTGAAGATCGGCGGCGAAAAACACACACACACACACACAGGGCGCGCAGAGGGGAGGAGAGCGAAATCAAAGCGAAACGGGGCGGGGGGGAAGGGGGGGGGGGAAGCCCAAGGGGCGGAGGAGGAGGAGGAGGAGGAGGCGGGGAAGGCTGCAGCCCCGCACCGGCGGCCCCGCGCAGCGCCGGGCGCGCAGACGAGGCCGCGGAGTTGTTGCAAACTCCCAACAATGTAACTCCGCCGCTCGGCTCCGCTGGGCGCGATCGGCTCCGCGCCGGGGCCCGCGCAGGGGGGAGCGAGCGCCGCGACCGCCCCGCAGCGACCGCCCGCCCCGCCGCGCCGCGCAGCGCCGCCCCGCGCCGGCCCCGGCCAGAGAAGAACAGGAATTTCTATTATTTTTTTTTTTTTTAAGTGATGGGGAAAGAGAGGGGAAAAAAAATAATGAAAGAATAGCAAAAAAAAAAAAAAAATTGGGGTGCAGAGCGCTGCGGTGGCAGCCTCGGGGTGGGGGTGGGGGGATCCTCTTGGAGTGATGCTGAGCAATCTCAGCTGGCCCCCCCAGGCTCAGAGCAGCCAGCGAGACCCCCAACCCTGTCCCCGGGGTGTGTCACACGGCGGCCCGGCCTTCAAAGCGCGATTTATTTCGTTTCCCATAAACGAGGCACGACAAATAACTCTCTGTGCCTGTGTGGTTCGTCTGTAAACTCTCACCTCCCCAGCACTGCGAGTACCACCCCGCTGGCACTGCTGGCTGCTTCCCAGAGCAGCCGGGGCCCCGGCCCCCACCCTCCCCGGCATGCCTCCAGGTTTAATAAATGATACTCAGCCTTGTAAGAATGTGTATTAGTGACTTGATGGACCAAAGCGACTCCACTATGCATGAAGCATATTAAACATCATATCGACCCTCGCTCTTGATGGCCGTAACGTGCATAACAAACAGGCTACGTCCACGGCTGCAGCTGCTCACGTGCAGTGGGGAGCGACAGGGGTCACGTAGGAGGCCTGAAGTGACCCAGGGACAACTGCTGGGGGGTTCTGCTGGCGCAGGTAACACCCGAGGCAGAGCCCAGCTCTCCTGCTGCAAGTGGGGCTGGGGGAAATCAGGGGGTAGCTGGGAGTGCCAGGACACCCATCACCATCCTGGTTTACAACACACGCACATGGATGCGCTGGCGCTGCCAAACATCACCTCGCTGTGTGGTGGATCTGGCCATGGAGCGCTGCCGAGCCTCTTATCTGCCATGATTTATTCTTTAATTGGCACAGCGTCTCGTGTCATAAATATTAGCAATCTAGCACCTCCTCCTATTAAAACGAAGCCTCTTATCTATCTTTCATTGCCATACCCCTGTCTATCACCTGCGTGCACTTATCTGTCTGTCTCATACCTGTCACTAGTATCTAAAACCACACAGGAGAGGCCCTGGAAAGGCCCTAATAGATGATTTCTCTTACAACTCTTTCCTGCTCTTCTGTGCATGTCTGCCAGGGGATAGACCATGCCTTTCCTTCAGGGCAGACCCACACGCAGGTGGTTAGATGAAGGGTACGCAGCTGGCAACCCCGCAGGATCCCAGTGCGGACCAGCTCAGGACCCCCTGCCTCTTCGCCGGTGCAGCAAGCGATGCATTGGGATTCACCAGCTTTAATTACAGAAAGAAAGAAGAAAAAGGCCAAGAGGACCCATCTTACGTCAGGCAAGCAGCTGCAAACTGACACTCACGCAGAGCTGCAAAAGTTAAAACAAAAATAAAACATCTTGGATCCTTTTTATCCTCTGCTCCTGTAATTTCAGCATGTCCAAACAGATTTTGGTGCGTGTTTATAACTGGTAACTTCATTTGCTCTCGGGCTGGGACCTTAAATGCCAAGTTTCATCTCCAAGTCAGTTTTTATGGCTGAGTTACGTTAACTCCTGGGAGTAAAGGGAAAAAAAGAAATATATAAGGATATAAAAGAAAGTTGGGGCTTGTTAAAAAAAGCAGGTCCAAAGCCTCTGAGAGTGAGCTGACGGGCAAAAATTGTAGATGGCGTGGATGCCTGTGTACAAATCCCAACAGCAAAAAGGTGGAAATCAGATTCCTGACACATGAACTGAAGCTCATCATCGTATCTGATAAGAGAAAACACATCTGGGGGCAATGCTCCTCGCCGGCGCAGATCCAGGCTCTCGCCTGCCTGTACCGCACAAATGCCATTTGAGTCATCCGTGCCGTAACAGCCTACGATGAGCGTGGGCCTTTCTGGCTTTGAGCACGTCCATGGCGACCGGATAACCTGCCTGGCAGTGTACCCAGCTTACCCCACCACTGAGCACAGGTGGGGGCCTGGCCCCAGACCTCGGGATCCCAAAGCACGCTTAGGTTGATGGCTGCAGCAGATATCAGGGTTATTAGAGCCATGGCTGAAAATCCACCTTTGTAGACTCTAACACATGAAATTACCATAACTAGGGCATTTCACGCTCCTCTCCCATCAAGCTGTTTAGAGCAAATTAAATTTCTCCCTAACCAGCCTGTAACAGTTCGTGTTAGATGTGGATCTAAATGTTAATTGCAGTGACAATAACAGGTCTGATCCTGCAGTCCTTATTTGGGTAAAACCTCCCACAGAAGCCAAAGGAATTTTGCCCCAGAGAAGACAGCTGGATGCAGTCCCACATTTCCAGTCTCTTGAAGATGCCAGAAGGTAGCAAGGATATTCCTGTGATGTTACAAACCTTCTCTTTCCCTTTTCCCCCCTACCTGCCTTCCCTCAATTCTTTAATGCACTATTAATTTAACAAGCTCTACCAGGCTGCCTAGTGCTGTGCTCAACTTCAGCTTCGCACTTCCTAGCTAAGGACTTAAATCGTCAGGGGGGGCGATGGGGGGATATTAAGATAATTTTTGCAGGTCATTGCCTTCCACATCTGCTTGATGCAGGGACACCTGAAGGTCCTATGCTGTCTGCGAGAGCTGTCTCATGAAAGTCTGAGCGGCTCTTATTCTCTCTGCCCTTGGGTAATGCAAAGACCCTTTAGCCTGGGATCCTGAGGAAGGCAGGATGTTGTGATGGGATGATTTGGGGTCTGCCTGTCCTCATCTGAACAGCTTTCAGTCCCATCACTCAATTCTACCTGAATTTGACAGAGGTATTCTATGTTCATTGACGTCCAAGAGCCAATTAGGCAAAGGCTTCTCCCTGCGTCTCCACAGCCTCACTGTTGCCCCCACATGTGCTCAAGACACTTGGGACAAAGGGATCTAGGGGGGTGTGGGCATCAGCGGGAGGTAGGTGCTGAGTTACTTTGGGGGGCTGAGACCTGAGATTGCATTCGGAGCTGGACAACTGGGCCCAGTAAGGGGATGTGGAAATCACACCTTTTATGTTTTCTAAGTGATTCCAGCTTACCTTGTCCATAACCCAGAATTATCTGACAGGACAAAAGCAAAACCTGCTGTGCTTCCACTACTATTTCATGCCCTTCTGCACAGTTAGAAAAAAACACATCTATTTCCTCCCTGGCTGCATTTTATTACAGATTAAAGAAAGAATAAATACAAAGTCTGAGTGAGAAAAAAGCAGGAGAAGCTCACGGGACATGTCTGGGCTCCATCTTCCTCAGCACAGCAAGGGGCAAGGCTGCCATGGGTGGCCAGAGCCTCCCTGACGTAGGGGTGAGGATGGCTACAGCCACTGGCCTGGGGCTCATGGCCACAGAGTCTCTCCCCAAGAAGGTAGTGTGTGACTCCGGCAATCTGGTTGCATACACGACCTGAAAAAACAAACACAGCCAGAGGAAAGACACTTTTCACTCATGCACACTTTGTGGGACTTCCCAGGCGTGTCCTCAACTCCAGCAACCTGTTTCCCTCAAAGTCACTGCAGGCTCAAGGACCTTGAACCCTTTGGATGCCATAGGACCAGGATCTCTGTATTACCCATCTCTCCCAGGAGACTTACAGGCTGAAGTGTCCATGCACTGTGGGACTCTTTGTCTGGGGTATCTGGACTGCAGGTCATCAGGACAGGACCCACCTCTCATTCTCGGGGGCAAGAGGAGCTCATATATTGCTTTTCTTCCCAGCATCAGCCAGGCTTCCTTGCAGCCAAGAGATATGGCAGGACTTTGGGGGACAAGTCAGCGGCTAGGGCATCGCACAGGGACCCTGGAATCTGAAAGTGGAGGTAGTCTCCAAGCACGCAAGTCAAAAGAGTCTTGGCAGGACCTCTCAGACACATCCAGACCATCCTTGTAAATCCAAACGGCTGCCGAGGGTGGGTCCCCATTCCTCAGGAAGGCACTACACATGCAAACCAGCAAAAACTCTGAAGGACAGGACATTTCTCCGAGTGCTGGAGTTTCAAACTGCTCTGTTTTTTTCCCAGCAGCATTTAACAGGCTGATGATGTTTGTTTATGAGGTGAAACGCACATGATTTATTTGATCTGCTGGAGCTGGAGAGCCACATTCCCACGCCAAGGACAGGCAGAGACGCTGCATTCTCCGCTCTTTTGGAGACTGCTCAGATAAAATAATGTATTGCACGGTCAGAAGAACTGTGCTGCACTTTCAGCTGCTTCAGAACTGGATGTCAAATGCTTATTAGAGACCTCCTAACTTCCAAGCCATAAAGTTGCATTTGTTCTCGTCTGTCTCCGCATATGGAACAAGTCTTAATAAAGCGTTCAAGCAGTTAAAACAGGTTTGGGGAAGAAGTCTCAGGGCACCTGGGCTCTTGTCTGGATCTAGCTTGAATAATCTTAGGGGAGGTTTCTCCCTCTCTTGTGCTTTGCTAGTGGATTGGGTTTAGCATGTTTCACCTGGTTTGCAGGGACAGTGGTTTAATTAACTGCTTAGCAAAAAGACTCTGTAAATGGAAAGTCTAGTTCTGCCTTTTATAACACCTGGAGATCTCTATTTCATCTCATCACCCAGACCAGGGCTTGACTGCCAAGGAAGCCAGCAAAGAAAGCATTAAGGGATGGAAGATGAAATGCAGTACACGAACTATGAGATTTACAGCTCTTTGGGGAAAGCACATGGAGCATCACCCATCCAGCAGTGGGATACGAGCCAAACCCTCACCTGATGTGAACCACCAGCACACAGACCAAGTCAGTGCCTGGGCACCAGCTGAAGCTCCTCCTAAGCTGCTACCCCAGGCAGGAGCTGCGAGGGGTTTGTGTCTCCACTGCTGCTGATCAGCCTCAGGGCAGAGAAGCCACTTGATTTACACCAGTAAGGCGAGGATGTGACCCAGTCACTTAACAGAGCCTTCTCTGCTAGCCTTCTCCTGGTCCCTGCATACAAAACACTTTGCAAATGAAGTGTGAAGATAATATGCTTTATCATAGGCATTTATTACTGATGATTGTTGTATAAATCTCCCTCCATTCACATACATATACATAAGGTGTATATAAATATGCAGTATCCAGCAGTACCCAGAGCCTTTTTGACGATGTCAATGTAGCCCCTATAAAGATAGTGGGAAATGATTCAAATGATTCATAATATTTATATGACAGACATGATATGAACTGTAATAGCCTGTTGGGATCGAGAATATCCATAGGTCTCTGTCAGCCACAAATGTGATTTAAATATTATATATGTGGCAACTGTAGCATTAGTAATATGATAGCTGTTATTGATAGTGGTCATAAAATGCAGTAGTTTTGCACTGAAGAATGTGAAAAATAATCTAGTGGTTTTCCTAATGGTCTTCCCAGCAACACACTGAAAGGAAGTGTACTTTCAACGCCTCCCCCTCTCCTTCCCCCCATCCCAAATTACCATCAAGTGCTATCGGATTACTGCAAGGGCCATATTTTATTCTGCTGATGTCAGGTTGTGGCATCTCGTCCTCCTGGGTCCGTCTGTGAGGCTGGGGAGGGCGAGGGGTCCCTGCAGACCCCCAGGGCTGTCAGCGAGGCTGGGCATGCTGGGAGAGTCGTACTGTCAGTGCTTTCTCCGACTGTACAGAGCAGGAGGGGAAGGAGCTGCAGGAGAGGGGCTCAAATGAGAAGCTGGTGCCATGCTGGGTGTGAAGGTGAGGTTTTTATCCAGCAGACTGGGCAAGATTGATCCCTCCTCAGCAGGCATAGATCAGCATAGCCTTACAAAAATAATACAGCTACACTGATTTATGCTCGCTGGGCTTCCCAAGTGGGGCTCTGGCACCTAGACGTGGGAGTTGGGGCACCTGAATCCTTTTCCCTTCACTGGCTTTCTGTGCCCAAAGCCTGTCCTGACCAGAGCTCTCCCAGAGCAGCATCATTGCCTTCCCTGCACCAGTTCACAGCACAAGGAGGATCATAGAATCACAGAACAGTTCATGTTGGACAGGACCTCAAAGAACATCTAGTTCCAACCCCCCTGCCATGGGCAGGGACACCTTCCACTACACCAGATTACTCAAAGCCTCATCCAACCTGGCCTTGAACACTTCCAGGGATGGGGCAGCCACAGCTTCTCTGGGCAACCTGTGCCAGTGCCTCACCACCCTCATTGTAAAAAATTTCTTCCTTAGATCTAATTAAAATCTCCCCTCTTTCAGATTAAAGCCATTGCCCCTTGTCCTATCACTACCCATCCTTGCAAAAAGTCCCTCTCCAGTTTTCTTGTAGGACCCTTTAGGTACTGGAAGCCTGCAGATAAATGCACCTTTGACCCTCCGTGTGCACCAGCAAGGGCCTACCCAGACTAGAGCACAGAAAAGCTGGGAGAACTGCAGGTGACACCACTGACCTCAAGTTATTTGCTCTTTGGCCACCACACATCTCCGCAAAAGGCTGGTGTCTGTGCACTGCAGCAAAAGGCTCCTTAGGGCACAGCACAGAGGCCAGTGGGAGCTGAGGGACCCTCATTCACAAAACCAGACCCACATCTGAGCAAAGACAACATCCTTCCATCGCTACCAGAGAAGCAAAAGTCTCCTTCCCTCCTGGCTGCCAGCCCGCCTCCATCTCCCCCTGTTTCTGCCCCTACTTTTTCCAAAAGCAAATGAGAGAGGGAAAACACTCCAATCCATGATAAATCAGTGGCTGCCACAGTCATTAATGACAACAATCCCTGCTTTTCCTCCATTAGGAGAACCAAGTGAGGATGAGACTTGCCTGGATGGAGAACCCAGCTCAGCAGGATCCCTTGGACCAGTCCCACAGGGTCTGCAGAGGATTCAGGAGCACAGATCACACCCAGCACTGGTGCCTGGTGTCAGTCCAGCATCACAGCCCTGTGGGCAGGGAAGCTGCTTTTAAAGGCAGCTGTCGAATGGGGACCAGGTGTTGCATAAAGAGCTGAGGAGTAACTGGGGATGCTTGTGCCAGGAGAAGGGAGCAGCCTCCGAGGCAGGTACCCAGATGCTGGTGATGTTCTTTCACATCACAGAGAATAAATCAAGGAAGCAATACACACTCCAAACAAACCAGACCACAGGGCACAGCATTGATCAGCTCCCTTGTGTGTAGCCTTAAAAAATAAATTAATTAGAGTTCCGTTAGCGGATCTTTGCAGAGGAACCCTCTTGTGCTCTCATCGCTGGCTCTGATAAGGTCCCTCCATGCTCTGTGCACTAATGAGTGGGAAAGGCCATGCTGCAGGGTTATATTTTAATATTTTAAAGCAAACAGGACACACATGTTTCAATTTAATCCAAAGCACCAGGCTCTGGGTGGACAGAAGTGAGCCAGAGGAAGAGAGAAACACTTTCTGCACAAATGGATGAAAGAAACAAGAGTGAGGAAGGGATGAGGACTGGTTTGCCCCCCAAAAGCAGAGGAGAACGAGGGCTGTAACCCACCATCTCCATCAACACTGGAGCAGTAGTCACTTGTCCTGGCCTCACCTCCTGGCTGATCTCCTCCCATACATTTATAACTTTGACAATACAGTACATTTTATAAAAGGAAGCAAAAGTGTATTTGAAAGTAGAAGTCTGGGTGTATTTTAATGACAATTTTCTACATTATTTGCAATGCAAGGGACTGATCTTCCTCTTCCTCACCCCAGCAAGTGCCAGGCATTGCTCCAGGGAAAACCATGAGCCTGTTTCTGCTGTCATTTACATGAACATAAATCAGGAATTTACTCAGTTGAAATAAGTGGAACTGCACCAGTGTAAAACCAGTGTGAGATCAGAGTTACAGTGCTATAAAAGCAGTGTGAGATCAGAATCAGCCTCAGTATATTATGGAGATGGTTTGAGGAAAGCCTAGGGAAATCAGTAATATTGAAATTGGAAAAAAAGTTTTAAAAAAAAAGGGCATGTGATTTCCTGATGATTTGGAAAATCAAATCCTCAAGGCCAGAACTCATATTCCTTCTTCCCACTGAGATGTCTGTACTGGTGAGCACTTCTGCCGGAATGGTGTTTCTGTATTATCTCTCTTCTGGGTGAAGCAGCTGCGAAACACTCGCTATGAAGATGTCGTACAAAAAATAAATTGAGTTGAATTAGGGAAACAACTAAAGTCATTTCTTCTCTGTCCTCACGTTAATCCATTTAGGTTGATTCTTTGGGTGCTCCAAAGGGGATTTGCATCACTGTCCTGTCAGCAGCCACAGTCCCTTCCTCAAACGAGCGTCGGCACCTCCTAATTCCATGTCTTTTTATTATTCTCCCCTCTCCGCCTGCCTCTGCATGGAGACTTCAAGGAGATTTTTATGGGGCAATTGGCTTCCCTGGCAGGTTGAATTAAGCTGCGATTTGTTCCCAATTGCAACGAGCGACAACGTTCCAAATGAGATTTTTTTGGGGACGTGAAAAAGGAAGGAAAAAACAAATACTGTCTTTTAAATGACATAATGATGCGTAAGGCCTGAAATATAATGAGAAGCGTATCAGCAGCAATTTGGGTTGCTAATGGAGCCTGTGCATTGATACGCGGTGGCAAGCACGCGCGGAGGCAGTCGAAGCAATTCCGGCGTCACGGACCCGGTGGAGGCTGGGACAACATCCCCATCCAGTGCGGATTCCTACTGCCCTAAAATTATACATTGTGTTTCCAAGAGGATGAATTCCAGAACGTCCCAGGGCCCTGGCTGTAAGTAGGTCAGGCTGGATGTTCATCGCCACGGTCTCATATGGCCTCGCAGTCTCCGTGCCCTGCGGTGAGGATGCAGAGCAAGCAGTAAATCGCACACCCCCGGGGGACAAAGGCTCCATCCATCCCTCTGCCAGGCTCGGCGGAGGGGACCTGACGTGGAAATGGCTGCAGAGACACGGCACGGAGGCTCCCTGGGGCTCCTGCCCGTGGTGCCCCAGATACTGATGTACTCCCCGTCCTGGTGAAGGACATTTTGGGGGCTGCTCTGGTCCATCCCTGCTCGCACTCCTGCCGGGTCTCTCAAGGCACTCTCATGCATTCCCACAAGCAAGCAGAGGGGCTGCCTTTGCAAAGCCTCCCCTGCATTATCCCAGCAAAATCACCATCGCTGCCACGAGGCGTAAGTAATTCACCCCTTGACGATGGCGCAGAGCCCTGCTCGTCTCAGCTCGGGGACAGCACCAGCCACGCTTCGCATCGGCCGAAGGGAGAGGCTGCGGGCACTGCTGAGTTTTTTCCTCTTCTGTGTCAGTAAAAAAATAGAATTTGTCATGAAAAAGTGGGAAAGCCCAGAGTCACGCTCAAACTGGGATAGTTCCCAAGGCAGGAGGTTTTGTCCTGTCTGGCTCAGCACAAGGGATTGAACTCGGCTCTCTCCTGCTGCCCCAAGCCCTGACCACTGCGTTCTGCAATTCCCCTTCTCCTCTTCCTCCTCCTTGGGAGCCCAGGAGTGTTTCTTTGCTAAAGCTTCAACTTCAGCTCACTGGAATTTCCCTGCAGAAGAGAAAATCCACCAGAAAATTCCCACTTGGCTCTGTTGCACATGCAAAGGGTGCAGACATGGGGGGCTGTGGTTGCACAGCCCATGCAACGGCCGCCGATGCTGCGAGCGGGTCCGGCAGCACCAGCCCCGCTGCCACGGCTCACTCTCATCCTGCCTGTACAGCTCCAGTCCTGTAACACTCCCCAAAGGTCCTTCATTTCGCTTTGGAAGAGCGATGCCCGGCCCCTTCGCAGCACTCGTGCCTCCGTCTCTCAGCGCCGGGGTTTCCAGGATGCGGCCGGGGTTTCGGATCACCAGCTGCTGACACTGCACGTTTTGACAAGAGAGACGCATTGCACGGATTTCCAGTGTAAATTGTGAGACAGTCCAACATAAACATTTCGAAAGAGATGGCAGAAGGGGGGATGAAGAGAAGCGTTGAGGGGGAGGCCAGATCCTGCTGCCATTTGTGCGATGGGAAATTGGACATCACTTCCCAGCCTGAAGTGACCTTGGCTGAGTCCCCCAGATTTACTTGACTTTCACAGCAGCGTCACCAAGAGCAGGATCCGACCCCTGAGGTCTTGCTTAGGTCGGAATTTCAAGACATTCTTTTCCCGAAATGTCTTGAAATCTCTTGGTTTCCTCCCCCAACCCCTGCGCTGACCCCAGTTCCCAGGGGACCCGCAGGGGTTTGTACCCCCAGCTCAGCCCTGCTCTGCAGACACCATAGATCCAAGCTCAGGCTCAGCCTCAGAGCGTTTGGTGCTGAAACGTCGCAGCCACGGGCTGATGAGCGAGACAGGTGACATCTTCCCTTGGCTCTTTGGGAACATCTGGTTTTGATGCTGCTCGAAGCAGTTTTCAATCTCGCTGTTGTGCACGCCACAGAAACGCAGTTTCTGGTCCACTGTGCTTTAGGAAATATTACCATCCTAAAGAAATTATGAAAATAAAACCCCAAAGGTAACACCGTACATACAGGTCCTGCCTGGCAGAACCCAAGTATTCTATTTAGAGGTTCAACCACTGTGGAGGCAGATCTGCTCGAGGCAGGAGTGGCTGGCCTGTCCTCGCTTCTGCGGCTAAAGTTTTGCAATTATTATAGAGAACGTGGTAAGACAATAACGAGGACAGTTTTATTTCCTTTGACCGCTTTTTCTCAAGGATCAATAGTTCCTGGAGTTTTTGCCAGATGAACCCTGGTTAAGTATATCTTGGCTTTGAACGGATCACTCAGGGTTGAGGACTGGCTCGTGCCCAGCGTCTCAGCAGGCAATGAATTTGAAGCTGGTTTAGATGTGGCTCTAGGCTTTGTATAGCTCCTGAGTGGTTTTGATTTTAAAATTAGTTTTGACATTCATAGTATGTGATCATTCCCTAATTCAGCCTAAATACCATCGCTGCCTGGATAGGGAGACTCAGCCAGGTGCCAGTCCCAGAGGTGCCAGTCCTAGGGAACCACACCACGTGCCCCGCTCCAGGCAGGAATCCATCCTCCAGCACTGGCGAACATGCTGTCTTCATCCAGAGACCAGCACAGTCCTGCTGCACCAGGCTGCTGGCCATGTTTCGCTCCCAAATCATACACAGGTCTGCAACTATCGCTCCATTGCATCCAGCGTTGCTCAAGTTTCTCCATCAAGCACTGCAGCTTCAGCAGGAAGATGGCATAAAGCAAAAGCGCTTTGAAAACCCAGCGAGAAAAAAGGGGAGAAAGGTGGGAAAACCCACTGACATGCAGAGCTGTGTGTGCAATGAGCTGCCCCAGGCCCTGCCCCGCTGCTCACGTGGGCAGCCCTGCCAGACCTCCCACTGGGGGCAATAGGCAGAGCTCAGTCGCACCTTATTACACCAGCCCGGTACTTGGCCCATTAACACTCCACAAAGTGAATCTGTGTTTGTTTGGACCAGTTCGGTTTTCAGTCCCAACGAGGCTTTTTAATAACCTGCCGGGGAGCGCGCGGTGGTGAGTTTTGCGTGGCCGAGCCAGGGTCAGCAGAGATGCTGGGTTTGCTGCAGAAGCGAAACGCAAAATAAAACATTATTACAAATAATAATAGTGTTTGTGAGCTGCACTACGTAAGAGCTCGGCGTTGGGATTGTTGCTTCATTACAGAGCTCTCTCCTGCTAAATCTTTTCTGATATTAAAGCTAGCTCAATAGGGTCCTGATCCCTGGTGGAAACATCAATATTACTAATAAATAGAAATAACAAGTGAGGTAAAGGGCCAGACCAGCATGACCTGCTTTATGAATTAATGTAGTGAAAACTGGCCGTTTTCCTACAGCCTTTATATACTACAGGCACACATACGAACTTCATACGCATTTATTGGACGTCGGTGCCCTGAAATAAAGCTGGAGCGATGCTCTAACCTAATTACCGACTTACTACAGCGTGCCAGGGAGAAAGTAGGGAAGGCTCATTGCATACATCCCTGTGGCTTTCAGAAACGCTCGCTACTTCTCTCACCGGGCAGATGAAGTCATCTCTTCCAGCCAGGCTTTTTCTCGACGTGGGTCCTCTCCCAGCCCCGGAGCCAAGAGCGGAGCATGCGGCTGCGAGAGGTTTCTGCGGGAACTGAAGCTCCTCATTTGTAGGGATTTTAGCCGGAGTTTGCAGTCCCCTGCACGATGCTGGGATTTTAGGGAAGGGCCATGTTTGGTGGGAAGCCAGGGCATGGGGGGATGACTGTCAACGGGAGATGGGCAATCTGACCCTTCTCGTCCGGAGGGTGAGCATATTCACCGTGCATACAAGTGCAAGCACTTGTGGCTATATATATGTCTATATATCTATATATACACAGACATACATATGTGGAGAGAGAGGTCATGTGCATTTCTCCGTTCATCTGTAATTCCGTCCCGTGATTTTCGCATCCCGGCTGATTATTATCGGGAGGTGTGAAGCAGACGTGACTGTGCTTTGCTATGTGATATGATACTATCGTCACAGTAATGTTATATCCAGGCCCGGCGGGTCGGATCCGGCTCCTGGGAATGCCGACCTGCCAGACTCGTTGCCGGCAATGCCATGCTGGCTTTACACCATCGTAACAGCAAGCCGGGTCTGGCCCTTCCTCCCAGACAGAGACACCACGTTGTGTCCATAATTTATAAGCTATTCAAAATTTATCGCTGAGAACAAACTCTGACTACAGAAGGGTTTTAAATCCTTGTTAAGTATTAAAGTGGAAATGACCGTGCTAACGTGGTGCTGGCGGGCGGTGGGGATGGGGCAGCATCCTGCCCACCCGCCCGCCCCCTGAGCCTGCCCCCATGCCCTCCAGCAAAAGACTCAATAGGTCTCAAATTATTTTTTATCCCTTTTTTTTTTCCTTTTTTCCTCTCTTTTTGCCTTTCTGTTCCCTTTCCACTGCCATTTCTCCAGCCACAGGAGCCCCCGGGTCAGGGGCAGGTCAGGGGCTGGCCAAGCCCCCCCTGCTGCCCCCAGCCCCCTCTTCGGAGGGGACCCTTGGCTTTGCCGCGGGGGGCCAGCCCGCGCCAGCGATGGGCTGACAGAGCCATACAACCGCTTGTCACCCCGCCGGTGACGAATCGGCCTCGGCTGACAAGAACGGATGGAGTCGCTTCCCGCGCTGATGCGGGGGGTGAGAGCGGGGCCGGATCGGGGCCGTGGTGGGGATACAGGAGAAGTGCCGGTGGTGGCACCGGGGAGGACGGCGAGGTGGGACTCAGGTGGCTGAGGCAGGGCAGCCCTGCGCCAGGGCCGGCGTTTGGGGTCCGGGCTGGAGCAAATTTAATAAGTCATACGGTGGCCTCCTCCCAGAGCTTGGCTTAATGGGATGCCAGAGACGACAGGGTTGCCTCGATCCGCTCATTCGCTGGGCCTGGGGAACCATCCATCTTGCTCTAACCCTATTTTAAAAAAATATAAAAGGAAAGAAAAGGAGGGGGTGGGGGAGAAAGAAAAATGATAAATCTGTTCAGGGCTTTTGTTCGCCTGCAATTCCTGTAAAGGACAAAAAAAATGAAATAAAAGCCAGGCCCATTTTTACCCCACTCGGTGTTGCCATGGGATAGAAAGCCCCCCGTTCTCAAGAGTGCAGTGTCTTTGGGGAGGGAAAAGAAAAAGCAACCTCATTAACGTTATGAGTTGCATCTGTTCCCTGGGTCTGGGCCACTTCCAGCCCCCCAGCTCTCCCGTCACCCGCCTCCCCCACCCCCACACATTCCCATTGCTAATTTATTTGGATATCCATACTCTCAGAAATCAAAGGGGAGATCCACGCTCCCCGCTCCGGCTCCGAGACAATGTCCACTGTGCTGAGAGCATCCCAGCTCGGAGAGCATCCTGGCTCCCAGCTGGGCATGGGAGGGAGAGGGCAGCAGCCAGAGCAGAGTCTGGGAGCAGGATGCCTGCACATCCCTCTGGAAAACAGAAATAGTAATCCTGAGTCATGGCTGCGAGAGGCAGGAGAGGGAATTCCCAATTGGAAAAAGCTGAAGGCAGGAGGGGTTTGGAGCAGCATTACAGGATATCGATCCTCTGTCCCTTCTTCTGCTGGGACCTCTGACCTGCCAGGCCAGAGCCCTTAAGAAACCAGATGAACAAACCTCCCTTTTCAGCTCCTGCTCAGCTCCCCAGCTCTTTCCGTGCTCCGGGAATGCATGTGATCAGGACCCAGTGCTATCTACCACATCCAGGAGGGTGGTGAGGAGTAAAAAAAGATCTTTGATGTAACACGCTGTCATAAAAACATGTTTGTACAGTAGAGCAGAGGCTCTCCAGGACTTTGCAGAATGAGGGAATTTGCTTGATATATCCAATTGCATGTGATAAGGAACGTGCATTCAATTGCCTTTATCGGAGCTGCAAGGTAAAATACAGCAGACGGCGGAGGGCTGGGAGCCATAAAGCAAAGAGCTTTACAGGGAGAGACAATACAGCCAGAACCAGTGCGGGAAGAGGGGGATTTTCTTACCCAGCCGTGGCTGCTATCTACCCAGCTCTCATTTCCAGGCTATTTATAAACGAAGTGGCGGGCAAAGGCTGGCCGCTGCGTGCACCGAGCCCCCAGCACTGCCTGCACGACTTCCCGCGCCGCGCTCCGGAGGTCAGGCTCCGGGAGCAGAGGGGAGCAGCAGCCCTGGTCATCCAGGTCCGCGTCTGCAGCAGGGAGAAGTTCAAAGTGAGTTTTGGTGGGTGCAGGGAGAGACACGGGGCTGCAGCGAGGGAGGAAGGAGGAAAAGTGGTGATTTCAGCTGCCATAAAATGGAGGTTTGGTGCCTGCTGTGCTAACGGTGTACGTGAGCCGGGCACTAAAACACGGCTGTCCTGGTGCAGGAGGCTCCAAACTGGTGCATGTCCTGAATGGGATGAGCAGCAAGGCTGTGCCACGCTGTGCCAAAACATGCCATGTCATGCCATGCTGAGCCATGTTGTGCCTGCTGTACCACGCCATGCCTTGACAAGCCATACCATGCCACCCCAGCTAGGGACATACTCATGAGTCCCAGGCCAGTGGCACGGCTCGGCACAGGCTCACAACTGAGTGGAGGCATCCGTGTGGTGCTCCCAGCGCTGGTCGAAGCCTGGCATCATTGGGAGGAAACATGGCAGTTGCTCCTGCAAGCGAGGAGACAAGCATGCACAAAAGGCTGCTCCACACACCGGGATCGTTGAGTAACACTGAGGTTCCCAGGTATCAGTTTGCTGGATTCTGTGTAAAAGGCTTCACAGTCTTTATTCTAAACACTGTAAACAGGTTTGTGGTTCTTCTTTGAGTTTAAGAACAAAAGGCTGTTTCATTATCATTAAACTTTCCTTTCAGTTGCTCTGTGACCGGGTGTCTGGCTTTTTACTGCAAGCCAGGGCTTTCAAAAGCTCCTTAAATGTTAATGTCACCTTTAAAACAACAGTGGTGAGGCCTTTGATCAGCAGAGCTGGCCACTTCTTGCAGATGAAGTAAGAGCCAGCAACTGACTGATCTTGGGATTTTAATATTTCCCCCTTCCCCCTGCCGACCCCCGGCACCAGGAGAGAAGCCAGGCTTTGATCAGACCTCATTTTTCAGCCATCTCAAGGACCTGTTGCTTAAAGGAGATGTTCAGCACTGGATTTTCATGGCTCCATGCGATGGAGTAGAGTAGGGCACAGCCAACACAGCTGGCTGGTCCTGCAAGAGTCACCCGATCACGCTGTCCCTGCCAGGCTTTGGGGACAGGAGGAGGGCCCTTCTCCACCCCTGCTGCTGTGGACCCGCGGGATTGCCCAGGAGATGTGGTTTGGGGCCACCAGCAGCACCCGTTTGCCTTCGCTGCTATTGCATCCCTGCAATTTAGAGGCTGGGAGGGGGGGCATAGGATAGTCTCAAAGTCTTTTCCTTCTCATGGCACCGGCATTGCCCTTCACCAAAAACTCGCAGCAAGACCACGCACCCATCGCTCCTTGTCCCTCATCCATCCACTGCCCCTGTCCCCATCCCCTCCAGGCCCAGGTGCCGGCCACCCCACGCACACAGCCACCACGTCTGCTGCTGCTGAGCTTGCCGGGCCGGGGACAGGGTCACACACATCGCTCCGTGAGCTGGCGGGAGCGTAACGCCGGAGGAAAGCACATTTCAGGTTCAATTAATGCCATCCACGGCAGAGGCGGCTGTGCTGGTGCTGGTCTGGGTACAAGGATATGTTTGCAGAGATAAGTGTGAGTGTAACCTGATGACACAAGTTGCCTGCTTCCAAATGTCAGGCAAAGTTCATGCAACCCATGTGAAACGAGTTAAAATTTAACAGAAATCTGCAAAGTGTTGTGTTGTAATTGAATCCACGATGTGGAAGGGAAGCGTGTTCAGACACAGCCCAAATTTGCCTAAATCGTAGTATTCTCAAAAAAAAGCTCGATTTGAAGGAGGCTGCTGCTGCTGCTGCTAAATACGCACGCGCCCCCTCCTTCCCCTTCTGCAAGGAGAAAGCTCTGTCTGAAAACTTCTGAGTCATTCCGCATCGGTTTTGATGTGTCAAAATCGGTTAAAAAAATCACAGCTGAAGCAGCAGCAAGGAGAGCTCAGCTCAGGCACATGCAGATGAATGCAAAGTGCTGCAGAGCTGAACCATCAGGCTCCGCATGGAGAACAAGAGCCGTTTAAGCTGTACCCGCACATTGAGAAGGAAAAAGGCTTTTTGGCTTCTTGACGCTGTGATGTGGCTTTGTGTTGTTTTTCTCTTCACTGGCTGCTAATTCTCCCTTTGTCCTGGCATGGCAGGGTGCAAACTCCTTCAAGCTTTAGAAATGGAAAGTTGTTTTGTTAGTTTTGTGCTCCATTTCTATAGCTCCAGGGGCGAGTTCAGCCCTGAAGCCCCCCTTCAGTGGTCTTTGGGCAGAGCAGGCAGCGGTGGCCAGATGTGAGCCGTACACCCCATCGCAGCCTTGCGTGGGGTGGGACAACCTCTACGCTCTCGCGATTGCAAAGCAGCCATCACAGTGCCCTTTTTTTTCCTCCCTTCCCACATTCCCCTGGCCAAATCCTGCTCGGGTCCTGCATCCCAAGCCTGAGCGCCGGCCACCAAAACAGCCGTGGCACAGCAAGGAGATGGAGGCAGGAGAAATGAGCTCTGTGCTCTGGCTCGCTTGGAGGTTTTTGTCTCCATCTTTTCTAGTTAGGGAATTTATTACACAAAGTGATTGATGGAATGGATTAAAAAAGAAGAAGTGGATGCCCATCTTCGTTTGGGCTCACTGAAAACAACCTCCTGCCCGGGCTGGCTCCGTGCACAGCAACCCCACGGGTGGATCTAGGGCTCAGCTCCAGTTTATCCCCTGCTCCGGGACAGCAGATTAAACCTCAGCACTTTCCTTGTGATACTAATGGTCGGTGCTTCTCGCTGTCCCGCGGGCAGCTGCTCGGCCAGGCTCTCTGCTGGACGCTGCGGGCTGCGAGGAAAGCTGCGAGGGATGACTGAGACCCTTGTGTGCTTTTACTCTGCAAGAGCTTTTCATAAGGGAGCTAAAAACAAATTTAGCACTTAATGCTCTGAAGAGTAAACACTTAAATGCCCTATCATCTGCCCAAGTGCTTTGTTTATTATTCAGAGAAGCCAAACTGAAGCAGTTTTCCATGGAGATGTAGTACCTCCTCCAGATCAGCCCACTTAATTAGATCCTGGTTGCACCAGGCTTTGCTCTGGAAGAGGTGCTGATGACGGAAAGTCCAACAACTGCTTCCAGGGCCCACCTTGGCTCCAGCTGCCTCCTGGCATCTCGGTCCGTGGGGCGGTATTTTGAGAGGTGAAGCTGGACATCTCGAGCTCTGGTTCAAGGCTGCTGATCAGCGATGGGGGACAGGGACAACACGGGCACCGGGAGCAGAGAGGAGCCACCACCCACTCCCAGCCGCACCAGGCTCCGTCCCAGTGCTTAATCCCAGCAGGTACAAACCTGACCTCCATTAAGGGCCAACAGCTTTACAGGGGCCTTTTGTCCCTGGACTTTAAAGAAAGTTGGGAGTGAAGAAGTCAGTTTAAGTACTAAGTACTGGCAAATGCCACTCTTGAATGGTGGCTGCTATGAGTGGTAGTCCCCGAAGCATAAAACCTCCAGTCTCCCATTTATAAGCTATTAAAGCTGTTACATCCCATAATGGACATCCTCAGGTGAAGAAGACAAACAAGAGAAAATGCTGAAACACAACTGCAATGCTAGACGCAATAACAGACACGGCGCAAGTAGGATATGACACGGGGAGACAAACAGGAGCAAAATTTATGTCACTGGAGATTACAAGGGCATCATATATCAGCGACGGAGACGGGCACTGAACGCCAGCGCGAGGGCTGGCCTAGCCTTTCCAAGAAAAACCTCGGAGCAACAATAACAGCCATGAAAAAAGGTGGAGCTGTGACCCTCTGGCAACTGCCTGTGTTTGGGGAGAGACAGGGAGTTAGGCAGCGAAAAGGGGGAGATGCCAAAAGTCTTGGGTGGCCACGTACCTGGTGCCTAATGCGATAACAAAAGGCCTTGATCACTGGTCATTAATGATGCAGGGCTAGGAAGTATTTATGTGAGGAGCCAGCAGACACCTGTGCCATGGCATGAAGGCCGTTTGGGTTTGCACCTCCTGGTCAAGACGGCGTTGCTTTGGGCATCAGCGGCTAATCATGCTGTTTGAGGTGATGGGGCTGGTCTTTACCCCTCCTCAGCCCCTTCCCATCCATCACACGCTGCCACTCCACTGCCCCCAAAAGCAACTTTCGTAGTTCAGAGCTATGGCTGAAAGTTTTGGAAAGGGGAAGGCAAAGGTCAAGCACAGCCTAAAAACCAAACTGCCACAGCACGGAGGGAAATCTCGTCCTACCTGATGCAAAAGATCACGAGGAACCAAAGAACGGGGCCATCATGCGGGAGCCCCGCTGCAAATGGCTTTAATAACATCATGTGCCCCAGCTGAACCAGTCTGCAGAGGAAGGTTTTACCGACAGCTTATGGGATTTGGCTGTTCCTATATCAACTTTCTCATGTTTATCCAAAAACCTGTAAATAGTCATGAAAACTCAGGAACAGTAGAAGGGTGTTGCCCTTCAGTTGGATTTTGTGTAATGTGAGTACTTTGGACTTTGTTTAACACTGAGATGAATTATGGGCTTCTTGTCTTCCAGCACAGAATTTTGTTTTATTGTTTTAGACGACTGTTTGCAAACATGCAATATCTGCTGTGCTGCAGCGAGCTCCCCGCTCAGCACCTCGCAACTGCTCTTGCAAGAATTGAAAACAAATACGGCCCCTGCCATTTCCTATGCTGGCCAAGACAGAAATCATAAGCAATTTTTGCCTGCGGTCACAAAATAAGCCTGTGGCCACACTGGGACCTGAAATCGGGAATGTCTATCATCTAATTTCCCATCATTTCTGGTGTCCGAAGCGCCCCTGCCGTCCTGCCCCAGGAGCTGGGGTGTGGAGCAGGGATGAAGGGCTGCCTCCTGCTGTGCTGTGCCTGCCAGGCAGGATGAGTCCCAGCAGCAAGATGGAAAAGGATTTAAGCATCAACCTAAAGCAGGGTAACTGGTACAGAAACAGAGGGATCCTGCAGGACTTTGCTGCTCAGCTATAACTCACTTGCAACTCCCAGCTCTCATTATTTCACTCCAAGTCAGTACACCAGCAGTCATACTTCAGAGTAAAAACTGTCCTACTTTCGAGTAACTAAAAGCAATGGGTGCTTTAGATTCCAATTGTCGTGTACGCGCGCTTCCAGTCAAATAGTCCTCCCTGGTTTGGATGGTTTCCCTCCGTTCTTGGGTTACAGGAGCCGAAATCGGTGTTGCTCTGCCCAGCCCCAGAGCAGTAAATTGCCCTGCTGCCTCAGCTGGCAGTAACGCAGGGGCAAGATTACTTCATCGCTGGATGAACTCATCACAGGAGCATTTCAGCCGTTTGTTAAGCGCTTCCCTTCACGGAGTGTATCTGTCACAGGCTCCGCGGGGATCGGACACCCTCAACCTCCGCATCGCAGATAAAAAATGCCTTTTCTTCTCCAGCAGCACAAAGCAGCGGCTCTCCCTTCCAGCACAGAGGCCGGCGGCAGCGGCAAAACCCCCTTCCCTTCCTTCCTCCTCGTATGCAGAGATATTGCATTCATTCATCTCGGGGGCCGCAGTGTGCTCGCAGGCTGACAATACATTATGGTGATGTAGGTCTTCATTTCATGCTGTCAGGGACTATAACAACTGTATCTATTACCCAGGAGGCCAAACGGGGCAGCTTTCCCCCAGCCCACCGACCTGCGCCCAGCCTAACCCACCCGATGGGTCCCCTGCCCTGTCCCCTACCCGCAAGGTGCTGGGAAGAGGGTCAGCGGCCGGTGCTTTGGGTACCAGGACAGAGGGATGGGGGGAACCAGGAGATCAATGGCCCTGAGCGCTGCAAACACAATGAGGTAATTCCACCCAGCAGAAGCTCATCAATCCCCCGGCTCTGGTGCGGCGTCCCCACGGCTCGGCCGCAGCTCTGGTTCAGCCTGGGTGATAGCCCAGGTGTGTGGCTGTCATGGAGATAAAAGAGGCTTAATTAAGACCCAATAAGCTAAGTGATTTGTTATCTTGGTGCAATATATTACTCCAGCCTATCGATCCCAGAAATGCACATGTGTCCAAGAGCCGCCGAGGCTCGATCTCTCCCCGGCAAATACCCACCGCTGCGTTCCCACTGGCATGCCAGCCCCAAGCCTCCGCCACTGGGTGTGGGCAGGGGACAGGGACCAGCCCCTCGTGTCCCCCCACTGCTGGGTGTAAGCGCAAATATCAGGATTTGCTTCTGCCAAGGGAAGAAGTCGCTGAAATCTTGCCTAATGCCTGGAGCCAGCCCTCCCCAGTCGTAGAGGTGGGCAGAGCCCGCGGGCTCGGCGTGCCAGGACACCCTTCCCAGGACATGGTGGCCTCGCTCTGCAGCTGCGGCTGCCCGGACCCATCCTGCGGCCACGCACGGCTGCGGGGTCTGCAGGAGCACGTCGGGCTGTGGTTTGCAGGACCATGGTATCTGCAAGCTGCAATTTTAAACTGGGATCGTCCCCCTGTTCCGCATTGCACTGGCAGGTGCTCAGAAAGGTGCTCAACCCGGGCAGGTAGGACAGAGATTGGAACAGGAGTGGGTCTGGAAGGTGACAGCAAGGGAAAAGCTGGTTTCCACAAACCAGCATGAACTCAGCTGGCAAACAGGAAGCCCCAAGGCCATGGCATGTCCCGGTCCCGAGCAGGGCTGATGCCCACCGAGCAGGCGGCCAAGCCCTGCACACACGAGCGCACGTGTGCCCATGACCTTCGCGCTCCAGACCAGCCAGCGCCCGCTTCCCCGAGCTGCTGAAACACTCCTTTCCAAGCTAAAATCAAACCATTTATTTTTCAAAACTTGAAGGCAGGGGAGAGGGGGAGAGGGAGGGGAACCCGATTCATTTAACATTCGAAATGTTAAACCGCTCAAGAAGTTCTTTGATCTTTTGAGGTTTTGCTGCAAAGGGAACACCCTTTCCCCATTGGTTTACTGAGTCACGCTTATTACTTCAATGCAGAAATATCCTTTATGTCAAGTGTATAAATATCCAGCCCTAAGCTTCAGAAGCCTTTTCCTTTTTTCTTTTTTTCTGTCTTTTTTTTTCCCTTCTTTTTTCAGAGGAGCGTGTTTCACGGTCTCCCAGAGCCGCCTGCACTCTCCCTCACAGTCGCAATGGCTTCCCAGCAGGAAAGCTGGGTGCTGGGCATGGGTGCATGTGGAGGGGCTACTCCCCAGGGAGCACCCTGCCCGGTGCCATACCCCCTCTGCATCATCCCCAAATTTCTTGCAGCCCATGAGCCTGGAAAACCAGACAGAGAGCACAAAGGAAGAACATGGTAGAAAATCCTGCCTGGCATCGCTGCTAGGTTTCACTTGGGGGGGCCCCAGGATGCTCCTGTTGCAAGGACACGCATCTCTGCTGGGATGCACAACCTGCCCCAAAAGCCAGGACTGAGGAGTGGTCCTACAAACGGGCATACGCCTGCCGAGCCCTGGCACTCCCACATTTCCCACCCGCACCGCTGGCATCTGTTGACCATAGCTCAGGTTCAAAGTGGCCACAGGTGCGGAGCAAAGCCCTGGGGCAGAGCCAGGGCTGGCGTGCCGTGCCATCAGCACCCACGCGCCCGTCACCCAGACCTCCCGCAGGAGGGTCTGGAGCCAGGCTGCGGCTGCTCCCTTCCCGCTGCCCCACAACTTGGCCTAGAGCTACGTCTGCGAGTGTGCTTGTTTGAACAGTATTGATGGCGGGCAAGTCGGAGCTCGAGGAGTGGTGCTGGGGCTGCGAGGCGGCCGCCTGCACCCCAGGAGCCCGGGCGTTTGCTTTCATGGGGAACGAGGTGGCGTTCCCCATACACCCCAGCTCAGCCATGAGGAGCAGGGTCCAGCACCTGCCTGCCTTGTTTCAGCTTCCAAGGAAGCCAACAGGGAGTGGGTCAGGCTATACGGATGCCATGGGTTGTGCCAGCTGATGGAAAGCATGTTTAAAACCATGCCACAGCTTAACAGCCCTGATTTTCTTTCGTCTTCAAGGAAAGCCCCCAGCATTCAGCAAACAATGAACCTCGCTCAGCCCTGGACACCCTCAGCCAGGTGAAGCAGAGGCATTCCCAACGGCCTTCCCAAAACCAGACAGCTCTCAGCCCAGCCTCTCCGAATCGGAATTGCATTGGGAATGACAACCTGGAGAGCTGGAGCAACAAGAGACCCCATCTGGCAGAGGGATAAGGGCTCATGCTGTGTCACAGCTCGCTTGGGGACGTGTGGCCGCTCCGTGCCCCCCCAGCCTCCCTCCCTCTGCAGCACAAACCAACGCAGCGGGCACACGCCAACAACGTGGGGCCCTTGTGCTACGTGGGCTCTCGGCTGCTTTTGCTGGCAGTGGCATCTCCAGCGATCCCGCTCCGGTACCCGCTGCTCCAGGTGGGCCCTGGTCCATCCCTGGCCACGCTGTGAGATCCCAACCCTGCTGCTCACCCCTTCCAGAAGGGCTGAGCGAGGAGACCTGTGCCAGGCTCTGGGTTCCCCCGGCGCAGTGGGGTGGGCAGCTGGTGCTGCCAGGGCTGCCGGCTAACACCTATCCCTGTGCTCCCGCTTACTCACATCCCGGCATGGAAGTGGGCGCTTGTCTTTCCTTTTTCTTCCCTTTTCTCCCCCCGCGAAGGAGGTCCGATTACATAACCAGCAGCCAGCTCTCAGCAAAGCAAACAAACTTGACATTCACATAACCTGCTCGCTCTCTCCGGCAGGGATTATTAAGTCATTAGAGTCTGTTAGCAAATTTTCCCAAATACCTTTTGCTTCTTCCCAGGGGCACCTTGATGGTTAATGATCCCAAACTACCGTCTGGGCTTAAATTCACCCACTCCGGTCCAGCAACCTGCTCCAGTGATTCTCAGGGTGTGAGAACACTGCAGAGGGGATGTTTGGGAGTGACCCTAAAGATAATCCCCCCTCTAAGGATAAGGATGCTCATCTCGAATGGCAGAGATTCACCGGAGCGAGGGGAGGGTCAGCAGATCCAGCCAGGGAGGGGAAGGAGAGAGGTGCCCAGCCCAGGGAGGGAGGCGATGCCCCGTCCTCCCTCGGTAACACACACCCGCTTTTCTCCTTCGCTGAGCTGGCAGCCCAGGGCGATATTTCTAACAGGCAAGTGTATTGCCTAACCGGAGACAGAATAAAAAATAATCATAAAAAAACCAGTCAGGCAGGCCAGTTAAGTAGAGAGGAGATAGGTTTCACCCACCTGCAGCTGACTTGCCCTCTCGTTCTCAGGCTGAACAGCGTGTACATCAACAGCCCGGTGATCCGCAGGTTGGTGACAGAGGACAACCTGACCGTGCTCCAGAGCCCCTGTGTGTTAGCAGCACGGATTCAAAATCCACTGGCGGCTTTTTATCAGGGTCCCCCCTTGCAGGTTCACCTTTATTGTAGAAGCAAGGTCTGAAGGAAGGGCTACAGCTACAGGCAAGGGAGGAACCCCGCACAGAATTCTCATATTTTAGCCCCATGGCTTTTAAAAACACTCTTGTATAGTATCATAGAATATCTCAAGTTGAAAGGGACCCATAAGGATCACTGAGTCCATCTCCCATGCACATTTAAAATGATTTGGGACCAATTCACTAATTACAAAACCCTCATAATTTTTATGAACATCAGTAAACCCAGCAATAATAATAAACTGATGGCTACCAAACAGTAGCTCTGTGCAGAAACACGCTTTCCATTCAGATGAGCAGTGCAACACTTCAGTCCCCACGACCCCACATCCTCAAAAGCCTTTTAATAAACCAGAGAGGCTGTGATTTCTACCCCAAGTCATCTTTCTTTTTGCTGCCCCAGAGACCTGCATGTGCAGGGTGTTATTGGGGAGGGAGTCACCTGGGTACATCCACCACAAGGTACAGACTGTGCAGTAATTCAATCTTTGTGTTCCTGAGCATGGCTGGGCAGGGGCTGGACCGCTGGGCAGGAGCTAGTGGGTGCTGCTGGCCATGCCAGCCCCATCTGCTGCTGCACAGAGCCCGGGGCATCACCCAGATCTCTGGTCCCCAGCTGCTGGTGGTATTTTTAGAACAATCTTTGCACAGCACCAATATCCCCGAGGTTACGTTACGTGTGAGATGCTCGCAGTTGTTGGCGTTAAGGCAGCAGAGGGGGATGAGGGAAATGGGCAGCATTGGGATGGGGTTGCTGGAAAGTGATGGCAGCACTGATCTTAGCCATGGAAAACTCCCAGATTTCCCAGGCAAGCACAAGATCCTCATTGATATCAACAGATGCCAGACCTGCCTTTCCTTAAATACATCTCCCTTGATGCGGTGCCCTGCAGGTTTGGAGCCCGGGTGGGGGCCTGGGGCCGTGGGGGCAGCCAGGAACGCCTTTGCTTTGGGAGCTGCGCTGGCTCCCTCGGATGGGCTGCGAGATAGGGAAAGGGAGCCTGATACCAGCTCTGATCTTCCCACTCCAGCCTGCGGCTGCTCAGATCTGCAGCCGGGGGTGGGATGGGCCCCTTGCCATCCCAGCTGTCCCGGGGAGCTGGATTTGTAGGTGGGACTCAAGTCTGCCCAGGCTGGATCCATCCGCAGCTCCCAAGATGCGGGATGGAGCCCTGCATCACAAGCCCTGGCAGGGATCAGCGGTCCCCCGGCGCAACCGTCCCCTCTGCCTGCCCCGCAGCAGCTGGGCAGAGACCGGGGAGCCAGCGAGACACAAATGTACCTCCTGGCCAAAGTCGCTCTTGGAAGGAGGTTTGTCACATGAGCCTGTTTACTTCCGAAATAAATCTCCCTTTAAGGCAGGTAAATCTCAGGCAGAATCTGTAAGATACCCTAATGTGGCATTAAGCTGAAGTTAAGGTTATATTCCTCCAGGGATGCCAGATGGGATTTGCTTTCCTTGAAGACAGGACACGTATTTCAACTTTAATGGGTTGATGGAACCCCTTTTATCTTGTAAATATGAGTGAGGAAGGGGGAGCTGTTAAATAAATGGAGGGGGTTTACCTGAACCTTTTTTCCTGTCATTGGCTTGGACTGTGTTAAAGACCTTTGTTTTCTCAGCGGAAAACTCGTTCGATCATTCAGAAAGGGAACTAAATGCCTTTTGAGAACATAACCTTTATTTTCCAGATAAATGGTTCACTCAGAGCAATTTGCATGTGGGAAGCTAGTATATAGCACAGTAAAAAATATATTTAAAACCCAATAGCAATGTAGGTCATGATACAAACATCTACTGCTGAGATGACTTCTCTGGGGTTGGAAAGTTAGGGAGCTCAAGGCAATTTAAAAGGATGGGAAGGTTTCGTGCAGCTGCTCTGCTTAGGCATGAGTGGATAGGTGGATGAGTGAACTAATCCATACTGGTCCAGACAAAAGGGGCTGAGTGCTGTGAAGATACAGTCAATCAGATGATAAACTCTGCAAATGGCTCCCACCATCCAAAGCCCGCTCTGCAGCCTTCCTCCCCAAAGCTAGGTTTGCAAACCCAGCCCAGCCCCTCTCCCTTTCTCTCTCCCAATCTCTTTCCAGTGTTGATACTGCCACAACTGTCACTGTCCCTGGCAGCTGTCACATAGACCCCAGTGGCACTCAGCCACCTCTGCCCGAGGAAGGGACCCTGCACAAGTGCAATTCCCGTGGCAAAGCCGACCGAGGGAGCTGCTGTGGCCACATCAGCAGGTCAGGGACAAACCACTGCTCCATGACTCCTTTTCCTCCAGCAGTGGGTTTCCCCAAGCCTCTCCAAATGTGTGCAGCCCAACACTTCTCAGTGCAGCTCCTCATCCCCCTGTATAAGGGTTTACCTGCTGAGAACGGACCCACTCATCCAAGCCATCCAACACAGCTCAGAAACAGCCCCCAGACTCCCAGGGGTCTGCAGACCATGGGCTGGGAACCACAACCATCCTCTCTGAAGTGAGAAAGGACCCTGCAAGGCATCACCCCCCCAACCCCAGCTTCTCCCCCCACTGTCGTATGGAGGAGGCAGAGCCACAGCCCTGGGAAAGGCGCTGGAAGCCGCCCGGAGCAGCTGCAGCAGAGACTGGTGCCAACTCCAGCTGCTTGTTAATTACGGTAACATGTTGTCTCATGTACGCACCTCCGCGAAGACGCTGTATTAGCTTGATAAGTATTTAACACTTGGCACAGGGGGAATTTTCCACTTAGCATCCAGCAGGGCTGAGCAGCCGGGGGGGAAGGTGGCACAAGCCGGGCATCCAGAGAGGGCACAGGCAGGGCAGGAGGTGGCACGGTCCCAGGGATGGCCAGGGCTTCAGCCTCGGTTAGCACTGCTGGGAACAGGGTCGTGCAGGAGCTGGGGGTTTTGTAGCCTCCGCCACCACACTGGGAGCTTATAGCCCCTGGTACAAAGCCCGGGCACTGCTCTGGGTTTAATCTGCGCTGCGAACAGGGGTTGTACTCGCCTGTGCCTTTCTTCGACGTGCTTTTCTTGTTTGCTCTGCATGACCAGCCCGCTGTGCGGCACCTATTGTGCTGGAGCGGAGGAACCGTGCAAACACGCTTTCAGGTCCTGTGTGCGGCTCACGAGACATCTTCATCCCCGGAGCTGCCTCCTTGCATGGGGGACGTGGGATAGGGGGCCAGACACGTTCCTGGGGACATCAGGGTCTCCTCAGAGCCGAGGGAAACAGAAAAAGCTGGGACCCAGCTGGTCTGGGCAGCTCTGCAGGAAAATTACTATTGTTGCAAAAGTCACCTTTTGCAAGCAAATTTCCCTCCAGCATGGCCAGTTCTGTGCAGGGATGAGGGTGACCAGATCCTCCCCGGCCTCGGGGGCTCATCCCAGGGCAAGTCAGGATCAGGAAGAGGGTGCCAGTCCACTGTGCACTCCCTGAGCCTCACACCGCACACAGGAGACTTGGTGGCACCACCTCCCCTTTCCATTGCCAGGTGACATTAGCGTTTTCCTTAGGATCGAAAGCAGACAAACCTTTTGTCTGAGTCGAAATCAGTAATTATGAGTCAGTGCTAGCACAGAGCGGGTGAGTCAGGCGCAAAAGCGTTTTTGCCTCGTACCCTCGAGGTCTAAGATACATCGCTCACCTGAGCCTCCTGCGTGTGGTCTCAGTTCAGGGTTTTCACGAACATCATCAACAATCCACCCGCAAGTTCGGCACCAACCCACAGCCAAAGCTATCACCTCCTCTTCAGTTTCCCAGGGTGGGAAAGCACCCTCAGCACTTGGGAAACTCAGAAGTGGCCCCTGCTCACTCCACGCTGGGGTTGGAGATGCTGAGGAGGGAGTTGTCCCTTGCCTGCAGCACTCGGCTCACTCTAAGCAAGCTGGCTGAGCACAAAGCCGTCCCCTTGGATGGCTGGGTAGCAGCTCCGCACCGAGCCCATCACCTTGCCAGCAGCTTGCCAGGAAGCCAAGGTGGCTGCAGGAGAAGGGGCAGCTGGTGCTGCAGTGCCAAGGGCTGGGGGGGGGGGGGGGGGGGGGGGGCGTGTCTTTGCCCCTCAGCTGGACCTGGAAGCCCCCAGCACAGGACCTGGCTTCAGGCCCCACTGCTGGCATCTGCCTGGGCACCCCAGAGCTATGGGAGGGCTCTCTGTGGTCCGAGGCTACCGAGCGAGGTCAGCTTGCCCAGGGGCTGTCGGAACATCGCAGCTCAGGTGCCCCCAATCTCTGTGCAGCCAGGCAGCCTGGCCCCCTTTGGGGTGTTCACCCCAGAGCTTCCCCACAGAGGAGCCCTGGGCTTGCGCTCACTTGCCTTGCAGCTCTGGTGGGATGAGGGTTATCAGAGGGGATGGTTTATTGATGGGTGGGGCTGATTACAGCTGGAGGTTAGTCTACCCACTCCCTTTGATCCCCCAACTCATCTCCTTACCCCATCTCCTCTCCTTACACCTCCGTGGAATTTAACTCCATCCTTTTCTCCAACATGGCATCTCATCCTCCTGTGAGCCAGGCTGGTGCTAGGGAAGATGTTTAAACCCTCAGAGGTGATGTGGCTGCAAGGAAGGAGCTACCACCCAGCAGCAACCCTGGTGAGCTGGTTCAAGACGGATCCTGCCCCTGAGTTGAGTTTTAAAAATACATGGGTAGCAGAGGCAAGAGGGCTTCTCGTACATCTCCTGCCCAAATCCTGCATCTGCCATGGCCAGGCTGCCCCTACCATCCTGGTGAGACACTCACCATGGCTCTTCTGCTCCTGGCTGCATATGGCCATGGAGAACGCCAGAGTATTATTTCTTAAGGGGCTTTATCCTAATGAGGCTGGAACTGGCCCATGGCTCCAAAAGCTATATCAGCAGGGAGAACACAGTCTGAGACATCCATGCATCTTGTGTGACCATCTAAACTTCATTTAATTCGGAGGTGCCACCCTGACAAGTGCCACGAGCCAGGACCACACGTGCACAGAATGACATCTCCATGCTCACTGCTTGAGCCACATCAGAGATAAAATTCCCATTGGCATGACCTAGGAAGGAGCTGTCAGCCTCCAGCCCCACGCTGAGGGGATCAGCCCGGAGAGCACGTGTTTGCTTTCTTTGCCTTAAAGCACGCGAAAGCCCAACAAAACAGACTTTGTTTACTGCTCGTCCTGTAAACCGCTTAGGCGGTCAGAGATGAGCTGAAAGCTTAGACAAGCTGCAGAGTTACAGCCAGATGTGGTTTCGAATGGCCGAGTTAGGCACCTCTGAAACCCGAGGTTTATTAATGAAGGTGCCCGCTGAACCATAACGGGCTGTTGTAATTACCTCCGCCGCAGCATCCCCTGCTCCTGGCGGAGAGCGGGCGGGCGCTGCTGCCACGGCCCAGCTGCGAGCGCCCGGTCGAGTGGACACGGCGTCTCGTGGGGGTGAGTAAATGGGTTCAGGTCATTCCCCACGATGACAGGTCTCCGGCTCCGTTGGATGGCTGAGGAGAGATAACAAACCAACTGGGGTCGCCACCGATCGGAGATGAAAAGGCTCCAGAGGTGAGGAATAATTACGTGTGAAGGGCGATGTTTTCCTCCCAATGACAAGCTCTTCGTCAGAGCCCTCCAGCACTGCAGATGCTCCACCGAGGGACCAGCCGTGGCCCGGTGGCACCAAGCTGTGTCTCTGCGGGGAGAGGACTGGGCAGGAGGCTCCTTCTCTGCAGCCCAGGCAGTCCGTTCCCAGTTCAAACTGGTGTGAGGAGCAGAGAGGAGGGGTGCCCTCCTCCTAGAGCCCCCACATTGCATCTCCATAGGTTGATCTCAACCCCACTGGCCACCCCTAGATGAGCTCCGGCGCGCTCAGGAAGCGATGCTGGGCTGTGCTCGGGCACGAGCAGCTGAAGCTGCCCACAACCAAGAGCCCACAGCAAAGGGAGTGGAAAAGCCACCACGGCTGAGGACCAGAGGAGTCTACACCAGGCCACCAGGCTGACGCTGACCAGGAAGATGGAGCACAGCATCAAGGAGCGGGTCACGAAGCAGGGGGACTGGATGACCCTCCCCAGTGGCAGGGGCGACATCTCCTCCTCCTCCTCCCCGCTTCCTGACGCGCAGCCCTGACGGGTGGAAGTTGGCACCTCGCCAAGGAAACACTTGCTGGGAGCTTTTCACACCTGGTTTTGTCTCTGGGAGTTTCACACCACTGAATAACCGTGACCTCAGGAGGGGAGTGCATCAGCTATATTTCCCAAATATCAGCAAAGTGTGTGAGAGAAAGAGATATGCTAAGGGGGCAGACTGCTCAAACCATTACCATCCTTCTTAGTACCACTTAGCTGAACCGTTAAAAAGATCCAGGGCTCCCAAAGACAATTAAGCTCAAGGGAAGCCATAAATCTCAATAAACATCAGGCCAAGTTTTCTTCACTGCTTGAAACAACAGATATAATTTCATTGGTTACTGAGCTCATGCTCCCAAAGGGATTTCAGATAAAAAGCCACTTATTCAAAACACCAAACCCAAGCTTCTCCTGTCTCTCAGGCTACCGAGGGGTCAGATTTCCCAGCATGGGAACATGTGCCCCACGGTCTGCAGAGGTGGAGCTTGGCCGGAGAAAACCTTTGCAGTTTTGTGATGTCTGCAGAGCTGCAACACGCCGCCAAGGTCCGGTGGCCGGCACCTGCACGGGAAGGTGGCCTTTCCCAATGGGAGGCAACCATCCATCAGGAGACAGCCCACCATCCTCAGCTGCTGTGGTGGGCAAGCAAAGAGGCTTGGCAGGACCTGGACCTGGTGGAGGTGGACCTCTGCTCTGGGTCCATGCACATGTTCCCAGTGGCCAAGGGGCCGAGGCTGGAGGGAGGATGTCCTATATCTCAAAGCTGGATGCTAGCCTTCCCTCGTTATCTCTGATGTACTTGAGGAACCTGAATAGGCACCACAGAGTACATCAGCTCTCCTTGCTGTCCCAGGAGCAAGCTGGCAGCTTGCCCTTGTGCTGTTTACCCAGCCCGTGACCAGCCTACCCTGTCCACGTGCTTTCTGCTGCGGAGATCAGAGCGTTTCCCGGTGCAAAGCCCATGCCAAGGCAGCACGCACCAGCCTGAGGTCTGCACGCCAGCCTCGCAGGGTTATGGGTTTTTTTTTCTGGCAGGTTTTACATTTGCAGGGCTGGGCCTCTGGTTTTGACAACTCTCTGCAAGGTCGCTCCGTTCGCCAAGTGTCGCTTCCTTGTGCTTTGATTTAAGTTCTTGCATGCTTCTTGTATTGATTTCTCTCAGATGTATTTTATGGGGAATAAGCACTCAAACCAGAAGGCCAAGACCTCCTGCCTTGTGCACAGCATAGTAATGGATGAGCTCCTCCTTACACTCCCTCCCTCGCTCTCCTTCCCTGTCTCCCACCTTTCACTTAATCCACTTCCAAACGCACCAGGGTGAAGGATGGAAAATGCGCAAACACGTGAGGTTTCTCTGCTCTGGATCCTCGGTGAGCCAAGCAGGGGATGGCTTCAGGAGGGTTGCGTATAGATGGGAGCAGGAAGACTTCTGCCAGCTATTGTCAGGAGCTTCAGCTGCAAAAGTGTTTCCCAGCTTGCAGAGGTGACAGCAAGCACCCGCTGGCTCTGGGCACCCCCAGCCCCGGGAGCCCTGCTCGGCTGCAGGTAGAAAGCAGAAGCCCGGAGCAGCACACGCAGGGCTCTCCTCCCTGCTCAGCCTCTGAAATCCTGAGGCTTCATCCATCATCTACCTCTGGGGTCTCCTTGGCCACTGGTCAGTGCTTTGAGAGCCTTAGGAAGCATTAAGTTCAGTTTTCACTCATGACCAACACACCTTGTCGTTATTTAGAGCTTTAAAGCTAAAGATAGTAGAATCAACTCAAACCTAAACTTTTCTCCCCAGGCTATACCCACCTTTACAATTCAGAGATGCTCTGGTAAGATGGTAGGGATTTTGTTCTCACACTTGTTTTGTTGCCTGTGCAGTCTGTCTGGGGCCAAACACATCCCAATATCCCAGGGAAGGCTCTTCTGCCGGCTGCAAAGCTTCTGACTTCGGAAGAAGCGGAGACGCGCGGGGTCTCGGGGGACCGCCTGCTCTGTCGAGGTTTCCAGCCCAGTGGGTTATCAGCATCCGAGACGTTCGCTCCGGGTTTGCCGCATCCAGCACAGCTAGAGGTGACCTTGGCCCTGCGTTGCTGACGTCCCAGTTAAACCCCAGACTTAGAACAGACCTACGGTGAGTCTCCATCAGGAGCAGCAGCATGTTTCAGGGAACAAAACCTCAACAGACTCGAGGGATGTTTTCTCCTGTATTAGTAAACAAACTATCTGTGATCTCTATTGCTAACATCAGGTTTCCCAAAATCTTGAATCCAGACTGCTGAAATAATGACACTGTCATAAAAATGAGGAATCCAAAAACCCCGCGCGATATCTTCTCATCTGACGACGTAAGCCTGGCTGAGGAGTCAGAATTTGGAAGGCAGCCCTCCCTCTGTACACAGAGGGGAATAAAAACATTATTATTGTTTTTCTCAGTGAACTGCAAAGCCTGTTTTTAAGTGAAACCTGAGCTTCCCATCTCATCACGTGCTTCCAGGAGCTAGAGCTTTCAGAAGACCAAATACTTTGAAACTCTGGATAAGACCATTAGAGTTGCTTAATTTCCTTTATGTCCATCTGTTTCAGTTCAGCTCAGTTGCTTCTGTCCCAGACAAGACATTTGGCTCTTCTAAATAAATCTTATAGCCCACTTGGATTAAAGACTTTCTGATGCAGCCTCTGAATATAATCCCTCTGATTTGCATCTCAAAGAAATTGAGTTAAAACCAAGTAAGAACCGTACACAAAGTGCTTGGAATCGCTCGGGTATGTGAACCACTCACGAGGTCCCATATGGATAATGGCGCTTTTGTTTTTAATTTATCACGAACTCCTGCGTTCCCGTGGCTGTGGTCGCACCAGGCACACTCCGGGGCTTTCAAAGCAGACAGGGTGAAAACGTAATTGACTGGTTTTCCTGTCGTCCAAGGCTCGAGTCTTGCACCCGCGAAACCGAGAACGCTGGAGAGAAAGTGTGAGACACACTTAGAAAGTGTGGGGCAACAGATGCCACCGCGGTGACGGCGGAGGGTGAATGACGAATAACATCCGAGCGCAATCAGGTGCCGTGTTATTCTGCTCATTAGCTCTTAATGGGTATTTCTCCCATCGAGGGAGATCTGAGAGTCTTTGCTCAGACACAGCGCAGCGTGCTTGCGAGCCACAACTGGAACACGTTGATCATCCTAAGAGGTGACACTTACAGGGGTCTTTGTGGTGCTTTCCCGAGGCTGCTCAGTGCCCGTCACTGGAAATGTTATCTCTTTTTTTTTTTTGCAGGAGAGCCTGGGTCACGGGACGCCCGGGTGCTATTCCTGGCAGTGACGCAGCCACCTTCCTTCCCAGGCAAATGTTTTTACCCTTTCCACGTCCCAGGGTACCTGTCTGCGAAACGTGCCTTGCAAAACGGTTGAAACATGCTCAGAGATTCCTCAGATAAGAGGCTCCATTGGAAGGTTACTGCTGTCATGATTTTGGCAGCAGCCCAGGTACTCCCCAACTCCGGTATGTGCTGTGGACACCTCACCAATTCCTCAAATCCACGAATTTAAGAGGGTGAAGGCACTTGTGCTGGTAGAGCATAGGAACATCCACTTCCCATTTTCTCACCTTCAGAGCAGTAAAATCCTGAAAAAAAGAAAACTTAGGTAATCATTTAAAAGAAAAATTAAGAAAAGCCTTGCTCCACCACCAGCGCGCTCATTGCATAGCTGTACTCCAGCTGGCATGACATTCCAGAGGTTTCCCAAGCCAGTAGAGCCCATCACTGTCTCCTTTGGTAACGCGATTATAAGAGAAATGGGCACAGACACATCGGCGAATCTCCGAACATCCTCCCAAAGGCCCCAGTGTTGTTACCGCCTCTGTATGATGGGAAACTGAGTCACGGAGCAGGTAGGTGGTTTGGATGCCAGCCCTATAGCTTACAGGGTTACATCAGAGGATTAGATCCCCAGCACACAGAGGGGTGCAGGCAGGAATCCCAGCTGCTACAGCAAAGCAAACACCCACACTCCTAATAATGATGATAATTAATTACAAGGGAGGAAGAAGGGACAGAGCAGAACTGCCCCAGCCTGAACCCCTACCCTGAAAAACCTCATTTTCTCTGAGTGAGAAGAGCCTCAGTTGTTTACCATTGAAGGGCAAGTAGTAGAGACAAGCTGGACCCAGCACAGACCATCACCCCCTTCCGCTCAGCTCCAGATGAAGCAGCTCCAGAGACATTACCAAGCCATTAAAAGCCAAATTCATTTCCACGACTGAAACCAACTACCCATAATACAGTATCTTTTGCAGCTGTGGTTCAGTGTGGCACCTGAGAGCTGTGAGGTTAATGACACAGGGCTGTCAGCAGCCTTAATTATATTCCCATTTTTCCAGCCCCTGATTAGCTTTAGAGCTCATCTGGTGTCAGAAATTTGGTGCCTAAGCTTTGACAAAAGTGTTTCATTACTACTTAATAAATGGGCAAAAAGGGAGGGCATGTCTTTAAGCTCTGGCTTGTAAAAGCTTCTTCTTTTTTTTTTTTGTTATTTTTTTATTTAACCTCACAAAAGCTCCCGTAGCTCAGCCACTTTGGGCTGACTCTGTTGTCAGTATCCCCCCGTTGCTGCAAGCCCCCAGGCCGGGGTGCTGGCTGGGCTCACCCTCCCGGCACCTCCAGTCCTGACTCCGATTCCCCCATAAACGTGCTCTGTTCAGCTGGTCCCTGCTGCTCCCTGTCAGCTGACGGCCAATTAATAAGAATCATTTATTACTGCTATATCACCTCTAAAGTGGGCCAGGTGTTTGCAGGGGGAAAAAATAAAAAGAGTTTTAAAAATAATAATAACAAAAGCACAAGCTTCAAATCAAGATCTCCAAACGGCTTAAAATCTAAAGCAGTGCTTAGGTTCTTCTTGAGACTCGATTTCCTCCAGCCCTCAGCGAAGTTAATTAGCTTGAATATTAATAAAAATGGTGAGAAGGAGCCTGGTAACTTTTAGCTCCTTCTCTAAAAGCAGAGAGCACCCCACACTCCATCACAAACCTCACCGTGGCCGATGAGCTACCAGCAGCTCCCTGCCCTTGCTCAAACGCTCAAAGTACCAAATTCCAGGTTAGTTCCCCCAAAACCTTATCGGCTCTTGACCTCTGTCTTTTTTCCTTTTGCAGAACTGAAATTGGAGCAGATAATCACAAAGTATCATACTTATTCTTGGGACTTATATACCTGGCACTGCCTAAATGGCCGGATGAGATTTTTAAAGCCAATGGATGGTTCTTCGGCATCACGAGTTGGATGCTCTCTTCCACCTGAACCCACAGTCAACCCCTCAAATCCCTCCTGTATTTATAAGCATCAGTAGCAACATTTTTCCTGTCTCTGTGAAGTCAGGACAGGAGGAGCAGTCACGTGTGGTCGGGTTTATGGTGCAGGTTTGTTGCTAGTCGCTCTCTGGGCTTGGCCGTTTTCATGGCGGTTGCTTGAGACGAAGGACGGTCTCAATGACTTTATCCTTGACCTGTGATCAGTCAGAAACCACAGACGTTTCCAGCAACTTCAGCCACCTAATGTTTAACTTCTGTGGTAGCTTCTGCAGGCTGATATGATAGAATTTTGGCTTTGCAAAGACAACTTGGCTCTAAGGAGCTGGCTGCAAATCATTAGCAGGACTGTTCTCACCCTGGTTCTTCACTTTTTAGTTGCCAAGCAGAGCAGCATGAAACATGCACAGCAAAAAGCTGCAACCACAGGAAATTTTCTTCACTTGGGGTTTCATTCCAGCAGAGCAGCAGGTGATGGAAACCAGGTTGATATTAACAGAGCCACTTCCAGTGTCTCCAAAGGTGACAGGGTTGGAGTTTGATTCAGAAGTCTTCCAGAGTCCGAAGATGGACAAGGAACAACAATTGCTTTTAATTAATGGCCTCAGCTCAGCAGAAAGCACCCAAGCAGGCGGGATGGGATATTTTTGGTGCAGTCCTCACTACGCTATCTAGAGCTCTGCAGGTATCCTTCATGTTTGATCCCTGTCACCATAGGCTGAGTGCCCTAAATCAGACTCCATTAAAAGGGGACTGTGGGGAGGGTTTAGTGACTTCTATGTGTCCAGGAATACCTGAAACAGTCGAAAACATCCATCTCCTTCCACCTCCCTCCCACCTGAAGGAAATACCATTTGCTTTGAGGGAAACGACCAGCTGGAGCAGAAATGGCCTTTCTCAGCCTGGCAGGGACAGCTGGTGTGGTGTCTCGTGACGTCCTGCTCCGAGCTGGCAGAACCCACGGTTGGTCCCTCTGAATGGGGAAGGACTTTGGTCCCACGACTCCCAGCCGCCTCCCAGCAAGGCGCCGGTAACGTCAGCCCTGCCGTGCCAAAACCAGCCTGTCCCCATCTCGTTTCCAGGGCTGGGTAACAAAGGGCAAACACCAAGGTTGGCGGCGGTGCCGCAGCGCTGCCTCGAACCCACCCAGGCTAATAACAGTATTAATTACAGCACACGGCCCCTTCTTCCCACTGTAAATCTCCATTAGCAATAAACTGGAAGGGCCATAAAAAGGAGTTTACAATGAACCCACGAGGCGATACGTGTCTGAAGCCTTGGCTTTGTTGCAGCTGGCAATAAAGCCATCTTTTATTATAGCATATACCCTGCCCTCGAGATAACGTACAAGGCCCAGGACTCCTCGAAGAAATGATGCAAAGCCATTTGTTGCACTTTGATTTGCTGCAAAGCCATGTGGAGGTGGGAAGGTGGAGGGATCCAGCTAACAGGCTCTAGTTGTTCCCTCGATCCCAGCCCGACACTGAATCACGGCGGTGTGCGGCACTGCGGAGTAATAGCCTCAGTAATTTTACATCGTAAACGTTACTCTGCCCTGCAGGGGGGAGAACTCGAGTAAACATTAAAAAAAAAAAAAAAAGAAAAAGAAAAAGTTTGAGGTTGATTAAGAAATACAAGGAAATCTCTCATACGAGAAGGCAGTTCTCGGGTAGCAAAATGTTGTGGTGGTGTGATGGGTGGGGGTTAATATTTAAGCTTCTGTTTTTCTTTATAGTAGTCAGGAGCTGATAGTACTGAATATCCTAGAAATAGGCACAGATCCATCCAGGGGCACAAGGTCCAGGCCTGGAAGTGATTTGTTGGCTTCAAAGTCCCAGGCAGGCTGGTTCAAAAAGAGAAAAAAAGAAGGAAAAAAAAAAAAAGAAAAAGACAAGCAAGGAAAGATTGATATTTGCAATTTATGGGACACGAGAACCAGCCAGCCCAGCACACCGGTCCCAGTAAAGCTGTCCCGCTCTCTGCTTGCCTCCCCAGCATGCAGTAACATTTGTTTTGCTGGAAGGCAAACGTCACCGCTGCTTAGCATCACTGGTGGGCACAACGTGGGGACCCTCCACCCCACTCCTGGTCCTAGGATGGGATACATTCAAGCCTAAAAAAAGGGATCTGAAGTCCTCAGGCTTGAAAGTCCCTTTGAGAGGCAGCAACACGCTCGTTAATTCCAGCTCATTCAAAGGCTGCTGGAGACACCGGTATGAAATCATCGGTTTTATTTAGTTCAGTGGTTAGGTATGATTGTTCTGAACTGCGATTCAACCCTGTTCTCTTGTATATCTCGCAGTGTTAAAAGTAACAAGTCTATCACCTCTGGAGCCATTTCTCTGTCGTTCGTACCCTTGCTGGAGCTGCGGTGTTTAGCTGGAGGGCTTCATCTCCTTCAGACAGCCACCTGTCAATTATCTGTCTCCTCCATAAATAAAGTAAACGGCTGGCGACTTTTTTTTTATGTCTATAAAAAGTAGCTTTCCCTCCGTGTTTGCAGCAAAGCTGGTGGCACCATGTTAGGAGGAGACAAAGAGATTTTTTCCAGGGAGTTTTGTACCTGGCTCTGACACTGTGGTTTGGACTTGCTTTCAAGTTGAAATTCAACTTCACACTGCTGCCTTTATGCTGGCTGGTGCTGCTATGAGGCATATTTCCATTCTTGCTGTAAACACCCACAGTTTTGGGGTTGTTGCTGGTCCAGCGTCTGCTCCCCTGTACAATGGTGAAATCCCACTGGGGTTACTAGGTGGATGGGACGAGTGGTCCCCTCCGAGCGACACGCTGTCCCCAGGCTGGCATTTTTTTAATACTGGCATCAAGATTCGATATTAGGAAAAATTTATTCACTGAAAGGTTTATCGAGCATTGGAACAGGCTGCGCAGGGCAGTGGTTGAGTCCCCATCCCTGGAGGTATTTAAAAGACCTGTAGATGTGGTGCTTAAAGACATGGTTTAGTGGTGGACTTGGCAGTGTTAGGTTCATGGTTGGACTCAGTGATCTGGAAAAGATCATAAAGGTCTTTTCCAACCTGAATGATTCTATGTACCAGCTCATTCTGGACACTGGCTCTTCTCCCTACTCTCAGCAAAGCTCAGCCCCAAACTCTGGACCCAACACCTCCAAGCCCCATGAAGAGCTCCAAAATCAAACCCACCCCAGGCTCCTCTCTCCATACAGTGGTGCTGGGCACAGGCAAGCGTGGGACATTCGCAACCACGGGCAGCATCACAGTCCCCTCGCAAACACTGCCGGCCACAAGCACCACTGGTGCATGGGCCACAGCTGGTGGGAGCACAGAGGGATGCCCAGTGCCTCCTAGGCTCTGGCACATCCCCAAACCGAGGCAGGTGCCCCCTTATTTCCTTGAGTGGCATAAATAGATACCTGGAATGTAAGGTTTGGGTTAAAAAAAGACACCATCCACCACCCAGGATGTGACCAGTGGACACGATTCTCCCTTTGCTGGCTGTATCTTCTCCATTAGAAAGGAAGCAGGCTTGCTGTGGAAATCAAACCCTAACTCCAACGAGGGGATAAATCACCAGCGCAGAGTAACGAGGAGGGGGAGAGGGGAGGGTCGAGAAAAGGCTTTGTAAAGCGACAAAGCAGGTAACTAGAAAATGCAGCTGCTCATTCAGTGTGGAAGGGTTCGTATCCATCGGAAGCAGCAGCGCTGCTGGCAGCGCCCGTCCCGGCGCGACGGTGCATTAACCACCAGCCCTGGCCGCAGCCGCGGCGCCTGCAGGGAACCTGCTCATCCCAGCCCTGGACACCCTCTCCTGAGCTATTCTCTCCTTCAGTTACAGCTTTTCCTAGTTGGGTTTACACGCCAGACACACTCTAAGAGTCCAGGGGAGAAAACTAACGTGCTGGAAGCGCAGAAGCACTGGGCCTGGCTTTTTAAAGATGAATATTCCGCAGAGAAATTACTCATTGTTTTTTGTGGCTTTTTCACAGAGACAGGGAAAGAAAAGAAACTGATGTAATAGGAGATATTAGCCAAGCCATCTGACTAATGCACCTCGCTCCTGAGTGTGACATCCAGCCCGCTCGCTCGGGTGTCTCCAGCCAGCCCCAGCCGGGCTCGGCGCTGGCAGCTCTGCGAGAAACCCTCGGAGATCAGCCCCTGCAACCGCCTCTGAACCCTCCCCAGCTCTCCCCAGGGAAACCAGGGCTCCGAGGAAGATGGGGAGCCCCACCAACCTGCAGCCAGGCTTGGAAGGGACCGTGGGTGTCTCCTGGGCCCTTTGCCCACTAGACGGTCCTTCCCACCAGGCTGCTCGTTCCCTCTGCAGCTTCTGCTACCGAGAGTGCCCGGTAGCCAGCAGGACCATAACAAACATTACTCATCCACATCCAGTACTTACCAGCTCCAGCTTCTATCAATCTTGCATGACGCATATGTTTACCACCAGTGGGAGGGTTTTTTTTATATATTTTTTTTTTTACTGCAGTGAGTGTCCCTGTTTCTGGGGACAGAGGAATTATTACCCACTGCTTTCATGGTATAATAAAGAGCATGTGTTGTATCCTGCATAAATTTAGCTTCTGATCTGATGAGCAAGGGAATTTTTTCCCTTTTCTGTCCCTAATGGTATAGCTGAGTGCTGACATTCATCCGTAAGGGGAGCAGGAAAGGGACTGCTCGGTGGAAAGCGAGACTAAGGCACACATGCGCACGCACACGGGCACACGCACCCATGCATATTGAGCTAGAAAAACACTGAAGCTTTCTAAATCTACCCAGCAATCCCGCTCTAATCTGCTCAGTCTCAGTCACGAATATAACTCAGGGACAATAAATAAACTAACAGGAGTTAAATAAGTTCAGCTTCTTAACCTTTGGACAGATCAATCCCCACGTTATCTCATTTCTCCCTTGTCTCTCTCCATCCCCCACGTCCTGTTCCCTTCTCCCTCCTGCGCTGGTTGTCAGTGCTGGGCAGACTGACAGCAGGGCAAACACAGCGGTACGGAGCAGGGAGCTGGAAGCACAGGCGGAAGACCCAGAGCTGTAAAAAAGAAAAATCACTAACCACTTCCTTTCTGAAATCTGGGTTTGCGTGTGCATGCGTAGCGACGGGCTGCGCTGCCTCTTGTGCATCCTAAACCTCACAAGGTCCTGTCTCTTCAGGAGGGCAGACACTGGGGTGCATGTGTTTGGAAGTCCTGGGCTAAAAAGCACTGGAAAAGCTCCAGAAAAGGACTGGGAAAGCTCCTGCCTGCCTCTGCCTGTATTTCCCACTCCGCCAGTTGGGAACGAAATAGCCCAGGTGGCTGGGAGTCGAGATGTGGAAGATGCCCAGTCCTGTGTGTGCTAAAGGGAAGTTCATCGTGTCTTCCTGCCCCTCGCCATGACTCATTTGCTGCTATGAAACGCACTTGTTGGGAAAATATGACGTGGCCAGGAGCATCTGAGTGAGCTGCTGCCCCGCAGATGCTGTGCTGGAAGGGAACGGTCCCATGGATCGGCACTTCTTGGTGCATCCTCCGGGCATACACACCTATCCCAACTGGGAGCAAGTCTTCTCTCCCAGGTGGATTCTCGGTTCCCTCAAGAATGATGCATCTCCAGCCTCACTGCTGCTGCTATCTCAAGGCACAGGCCGTGGTCTTTCTAGGTCTTTCCTAAAGTGATCAAGACACACCACCACCATCCTTCTCTCCCGAAGTCCAGGGAGGGCTGTTTTCTCTGAGCTGGGAAAAAGAAGCCACTCTCCAGATCCCCGCCCTCAGAAGATGAGTCGGAGGAAATTAGCAATGATGCAGAACTGAAAAAATTGAATTGTTCGAGCAAGTTCAAAGCTGAGCCAGTCTGGAGACATCTGCACACCACATGCCAGGCTCAGGGAAACACTAATAAATCTTTCCAGGCTGGCACCGGTGGAAGGAAGCTCAAGAGCTGCTCAAGCCAACTGGGAAAGCTCCCAGTGCTTCTGTTTCTGAGGTGGTCGAAGGGTGTCAGTGGAAAGGAGAGTTGAGGCACAAGTGAGGGGAGAAAAACAACTTTGAGGAAAATGTTGAGCCATCCCAGTTATCTTCGTTTTGGAGATGGCCATTGCTCTAGTTACCAGAATGTGGTGTCCATTGGAAAGTGCATTTTCTGATTCAAACCCAGATTTTCAAAATTGTTAGGACAAATATGATGAAAACCTTGATAAAATTGGCAGGCAACTATGAATTAAAATGGCAGAGAAAAATGGAGACACAAGCCCAATTTTATTTCTGGAGAAAAGGCCATTTTTTCAATGAAAATAAAAGAACCTTCCCAGGTGAAAAATGTCAATCCCCTTTAACAGAGATCAATAATACGATACAATCAGTCTGCTCATGCCGGCTGCCGCTGATCTATTGCTGTTTGCAAAAGGCTTTCATTCTGCCTGTCTTTACAATTTAGCTAATAGTAAAAAACTTCACCGTGTTAAAAAGGAAAGTGAGTAAACACCACAGCATCAAAGGTCCAGGAGCTCTGCACCCGAGCGGCCTCAGGATCCTGCACGCTGGAGGAAGGGATGCCAGCCAGAGCGGTAAAATCCCGTCTTATCTGAGCTCAGCGGGAGATTCGCCATCAACTCCAACAGAGGCAGGATTTTACCCGCTGTATTTTTCTGAATTTCTATGTCAGCCTCCACTTTGTCCCGCTGAATTTTGTGGTTGATGAAATGCCATGCCTGGAGCAAGGTAGTTCTAGGGAATTTTTAGGGTCTACCAAGGTAGTTCTAGGAAATTTTTAGGGTCCACCTTTAATAAACACAAATATCACTTATGGAAAATACAGACTCTTGTCAAGGAGGTAGATTGAGTCCTCCACCTTCAGGACCTTCTCCAACCTGGGATGATGGGTGTGCTGCTGATGGGTTACCTTGTCAGGAAATTCCGTACAGGCAGGGTGCCTGCGAATCCATAATCGCTGAGGCTTTTAGGTAACTGCGCTAGCTGTCCGTTCAATCTGCCTAATTTTCCAAGTCAATGCCTTTAGGGTCTGCGTTTGGGAATCTAACTCTGAAATGGTAGGATTTTGTTGGATTTGGGGATTATTTTGATTTTTTGAACATTTTACACACTGTTTGTACATACATAGTGTGTCTATAAAGGCATGTATGTCTTATCTGCTTGGTTATTTGTAAATTTTGAGTTGATAGCACACTATAAAGCCAAAGCTTAATAATGATTATTATATTAATACACATCCCCCGTGCTCAAAGGATCTCTTGATTCTCGATGGGCTAAAGCCCCATCTCACCACCCAGCTCCAGCTGTCCCATGGCCATTGTGCCTTTGGCATCACACTCTTGCAGGAGACATTGCCATCTTCTAGGAAAAACTGAGGCCAAGCGCAGTCTGAATGCCATGACCAGCCCCTTGCCTACCAGGTGGCTGCTCTGCTGGTCTTTACATATGAGAAGGGCTCTTGGCCTTTGGGTACAATGACAAGATGCCAAGAACCCCTCTATGAGGAACAGCGTGGGAATAGATAGTCTCTTTCTCACAAGCAACAACCCTCTAGGGACAGCAAACAGGCTTTTGGCAACGGATCTACCCACCATAATCCTGGTCCGTGATCCCCTCTGCTCTGCTGGGTGGTTCCTCGTGTCCCATCTCACCAGCCCTGGTCTCTGGCTAACTCCTGGAAGAGCATCTCCTCAGAAAGCAGAAATACCAAAGAAATTCAAATAGCTCAAAATCTATTCTCAACATCTGAAGTATCTGTCGCTTTCTGGAGATGGGAGACAGAAGCAAGAAGCAGAGTTAGGGCTGGCCCACGGGCAGAGGAGCAGAGACGTGAGAATGGGGCCCGGTGCCTCCAGGTGTGCTGCCTCTCCTCTAAGAGGCGAGTTTCACACAGACTTGAAACCAGATTGTCAGAGCCGGCGGTTTGCAGAAGTGCTTCTGCGCTGGAGGACTCCCATGGGGATGCTCGAGACCAGACTTTCCTAAAGTGCTCAGTGCACACCTAATATGCTCTGCTTTTTTGGAAACTCTGACACACACAGCAGATAGCTCTAGACACCGCTGGCTCATATATGTATGGCTGACTCAGATATATATATATATATGACTGGCTTAACATACTTCCCTTTCTTCCTACCCTCCCCCACCCCGAGTTTTGCATGTCTGAAGCTGTTTCAGATAAAAGATACCAAAAATGAAAATGCATTTGGGATGTCTGGGAAGTAAAAAGTCAGACTGCGAGAAAACCAGACAGGGTTAGAGACCAAAAATCCCTGTCTCCTGCCAGAAATCTAAACCCACAGCCGACTTCAGGTTCCGAGGCTCCGTGTGCTCAGCGGCAGCGGCAGCCGTCGCCGAGGCTCTTTCCAAAGTGTATTCCATCAGCCGTAATGGGTCTTTCCTCATAAGATGTGTTTTCATAGTAAATCTTCAGCCTTACATTGCATTACAGAGTTCAGCTGCCGCTAATCCTTAAAAACAATTCATTTCCAGCTGCAAAGTGCAATAAAGAAAGGATAATCACTATTAATATTAGTTATTGTTATTGATTTCAGCTTTAAAGAATTGATTTTCAGTCCCGGCTGCATTTATGGGTCTCTTTGCTGAAGATGCATATACAGGGCCCACCACTATTTTTAGATCCTTGTCCCAGCTCCCGCTGCAGACCCAGGAGGAAGAGGATTGGGGAGGCAGAAGAGGGACCTCGGGGGGAAGATCCTGATCAGTGAGGGAGGGCACCCCAGCGTGGCTTCGCTCCTCTCCCTCACCGAGGACGCTGGTCTTCCCAGGACGTTGGCTTAGCTCCAGCCAGTCACCCTCTGGAGCTTTGGGCAGCTGCCTGCAGACCTGCCTGGCTTGGGTGCCTTCACCTCTGAGCAGTCCTGGGGCTTCAGCCCCAAACTGCCCCATCCCTCCACCTCACCGTCTCTGCAGCAGCACCCTGAGACACCTGGAGCGATGGTTGTTACTGGTGTCCTGGTGACCATCATTCACACCCACACCATCGCTGTCCGGCATCAAGCAGGGCCGCGGACCAGTCTGGGGAGCAAGGATGAAGGTCCGTGCACTTCCATCCTCATCTTCAGACCCCACAGTTCCTTTGCAGGCACGGCAGCACCTCAGCACTTTGGCAGAGCCCATCCTAACTCCGCACTGGGCAAAGCAACAGCCAAAGTGGGGGTGACCCTCCTGCAACAGAGCTACAAGTCATTGTCCTCCCCCAGGCCATGACCCACACACTCAGAGGAAATCATGGCAATTAAAAGAGAAAGTATTATTGCTGTCTGCTGGCAAGTCCCCACGATATCAGTGAGTCTTCCCAACCCTTCGTGAGCTGTAAATCCAGCTTTAACCTCTGCTAATGAGGATGCTTTGCCTGGAGTTTTCCTGCCTGACGTCTCCTCCCCACTTCTCCCATAGTCGACTTGCTAAATATAACACTAAAATAAACAAAATAAAATTATCTTAGCACAGGTGACCCACTCGTGTCCAGGGGGTCCATCCCTCAGAGGATGCAGGGCATGTCTCCATGGAGCAAATCTCTGTGGATGCCCCAGAACAGCTCACTGGGGTGGGAAGAGGGGTGATGGGTACCACTGGGCAGCGTGTCCCCGGGGGGCTGTTTGGGGAGGGGGAGCTCGGGGAAGGGATGCGGACGGGTGGGTGGGAAACATTTTGCCACTTGTGGTCAGAGCAGACCCCCAGGGAAGGGATGTTGAGACGAAGAGAGAGAAAGGTTTCACTTCCCTGTTTTTAAGGCAAAAAGGGGGTTGGGTTTTTTTGAGTCAACATCTTGCTTCAAAAGTCGCTAAAGTGTTGTTTCGAGGGCACAAGTGTTAAGAACCTCAAAAGCAGAAGGAAGGTGGTTATTTTTTTAAGCCAGCAAAATGTTTCAGTGAGCTTGAAATGAAAAGGTTTTCGACATACTGCTTGGGAAGAAGTTTTGGAAATTTTTTCAATTCCAGTCAACCTGCAGCAAACACTTCTTCCCAGTTGTTTGGAAATGACAGCACAGAAAAAAAATACCATATATAGCTCTGTTTTCTCTGAGCTTTAAAAAGTGTCCCTCTAGACACTTTGAATATAATCTGGTGAGGATGTGGGAATGAAACTGGGATAAAAAACCTTAGCCAAGGCTGCAAAATAATTCAATGAGCATTTAACCAAGATCATCGTTTTCCACAATTTTTATTTATATGCTAGATCGGATACAATGGTCTTGAATATTGTTCCACACTATTACTGCGCTATAAATTTTTTGAGCAAAGCACAGCAAAGCATCATAATGTAATATATTTTTATAGTGCCGTAAAGTAATTACGCACCAGACAACAAAATCCTACAGAAGTGACATATTTCACGCTTAAATTATAATTACATTTAAAGTGTCTCTTCCATTTGATGTTTATAGAGTGCACACAACTGCTGTTGGTCGACCTGCAAACGAAGAGGATCTCTCATCGAGAGCAGGGCTGGGCCAGGGAGGTGCAACTAAAAAATATTCCTTGAGTTTGGGTGTTTTCAGCACGTTTCTGACAATCTTCGCTACCTCCCAGGAGCCAAGTTCAGAGTAACAGAACGATTTCTTGGGTTGGTTTCTCCTGCTGTCTGATAGAGACACGGTGAGACACGTTCCCACCTCGGAAAAGCAATGCGATGCGATGCTGTCTCAGGAGTTGGGGTGGGTTTTTTCCTGTGTTTCACCTCTCCTGGACATGAGGAATGGGTGAACCACCCAGGTTAACGTTTGCACCCCTGCAACCTCAGGTACAAGGAAACACAACAACCACCCTCAATAGCAACCTCAAGCCATCTTCTTCCAATACCATTTTTCCACTAATCTTGCAATGTTCTGGGAGCTAATTCAGTCCAAAAGAGAGAATAACATCCTAAAATTTGCATTTGAGCCAAGGGTGCCTATCCTTTGGTGGGAAGAGCCTGAAGCCATGGATTTTTTGCCTTGAAGCTGGAGGGGTTTGAAGACTGCAGAAAAGGTCTACTTTCCTCCAAATGGGGCATAGTGATTTTTCTTAGTGGATGGTGTCTGGTTTGGGGTAAAATTGACCAATAAGTTTAAAGGCAGCACTGCAGCGAGGGGTCGTTAATCCAGGGAAGTTGCAGAGGAGTGAGACAAGCAATGAGGCAGCAATGGTCTCATGGGTTGTCCTCATGCCAGGACACCCTTCTGGGAGCAGCCCAGAGGGTGGGCAAGCGGCAGCACTGCGGTGAGGATATGTGGGAGCAAATCTCAACCTCAGGAGGGCTCACCATGTGCAAGGCAGTCGTTTCTGGCAGGGGGGATAATGGCTGGAGTCTGCAAGGAAATGGCTTCTGTGGTTTCAGCCCAGCTTTTCCTGGAAAGTGCCCAGCTCCCACCTCGTGACTCTGAGCTCTTCCTGCATGACTCATGCATGCACACAGACTCCCAAAGTGGGTGTTTGCCATCCTTTAAAGGAGGTGACGTCTCCTTAAAGGTGTGATGGGGATCATAACAGCCAACACAGCAAGGGCCAATGGTTAAAAGAAAGACTGGAGCATGCCATGCCTGGCTTTGCTTCCCACATGTCATGGGACCTTTAGAAGTTGCTTTGACACTATGTGCCTCAGTTTCCCCGTCCAGGTGGGAGCTACGCATGAAGGGAAGGAGTACAGGATCCAGCCTGAGACATTAACGCTGTGCAAATACTGCCACACTCAGGAACGGTGTGAAGATACATGAAGGTAGGTGTCAAAACCTATGTCATAAATGAGGGCAATTACAGCAAGGTTTTGTGAAGACTGCATTTGTCTGTCTCTTGTTTGTCTCTCTACCCACACACTATCTATCTGTCTGTCTATCTATCTATCTATCTATCTATCCATCCATCAATCCATCTTTGCATCTCCTGCTTGTGACATGGCTGCACTCCTCCAGAGCCAACAACCATGTAGCTATCAACTACAATGATAGTTGGTGTTTTGCTAGAGAAAGGTCACTTAAGCTATTTGTATGACAGAGTTGAAGCCAACTCAATATCCTTCCTGTCTTGACATCCTTTTTCAGGCTGAAGTCCTTTCTGGAAGCACACAGAGGAAAAGCTCAGGACAATCACTAGAAATATCTGCCTTTACTTCCCCCTCCTGTACCATATCCTTCCATGTCCCACCAACCAGGGGTTATACTTGCTGGATTCCACGCCGAAAGAAGAAGAAGAAGAAATGGCTTTTAAATCATCTCCAGACATTGCTGCTCTCTGGGTTTATTCAACAAACTGCAACGTCTTCCAGTGTGCAGGTGCATTGAAGTTGGCCAATCCAGGTGGCTCAGGGCAGAGCAGTGACGGTCTCGCCTGGCTGCTGCAGTTTCTATTCTCTTGGGTCTTTATCATGACATGCCCAGACGAGGAGAGCCACACTTGCACAAAGTGGGAGTCCCTCCGCTCCATCAGCCTCCAAGTGCTTCCTCCAGAGTCAAGCTCTTTTTGGGAATTTAGGCTAAGAGCAAGAGCAGCGATGCTTCAGGCTCTGCTGGAGGAGGGAGGAGGGAGGAGGGGGCAGGGGTTAAATTCAGGCCTTGGAGAGCTGAAATATTCCAAACATAAGGCGGATGTGGCACTTCCCAGACTGCATGTAAATCAGAGACACATGCTCCCTCCGGTACGGCAGCACATGTGCACTGTTTATTTGGAGGACTCACACTGTCTTCTTTTTTCTGTCTCAACCCACCAGGACTGAAAAGAGTTTGCTCCAGCTCTACATTGCATTGCAATACGGGGTGTCTCTCCCCCAGGGACGGATGGCATGAAAGCTACCTTCAATTTTTGACCAAAAGGACTCAACAGTGCCCTTTTGAAATGAGCTCCAGATCCCCCACCAGCCCTGGAGCTTTCTCTCCCTCTGAACCCTGCCAGGAGCAACTTGACATGAGGAAACTATTCATGGGACTGTTCCACATCAGCCGCAATCCCATTATTAGCCACGTCCTGATGATATCTTCCGGCACCCCTTCCTGGGCCGTGGCACTGGGCAGGCCTGTGGCACTGGGCAGGTTGGAGGTGACCAGCAGTTTCCCTGCCCTGGGGACAGTCCAGTTAGTGGGCAGCACGCAAAGGGACATGCCAAGGTCCGTGTCTCCAGCTGGTTGCACGAGCCCAAGTTTGCAACGTCTCGTTGGCAGCGGTGTCCTCGGGGTGAAGTCCGGTGCTACGCTGTCAGTGGGCAAAGGGCACAGGCACTGTGGTGGGCTTTAAGCAGCCAGAGGATCGAATGCAGAGAGATGTCCAGGGAGGACAGATGTCCAGGGAGGACAGATTTACAGGAAAGACAGACTTACAGGGACAGGGCAGTGAAAATGGTTTCATGTGCTGAACACGGGCAGCTCCCTGAAAAGCTCCGCTGTGCAGTGGTGCGTGGGTGCAAGGCTGGTCTAGCTTCCCTCTTGGGTGTCTCCTCTGGATGTTTTGCAAGCAGATACTCTTTGCTGGCTGAAGCCAGCCCTGGCTTCATGCCGGGACCTGTGGCTGTGGTCAACATGGTGCTGAGCCACCGCTAACAGACCCAGCCTGCTGAGCATCTGCCCCCACGCAGCTCCCAGCAGCTCGGTGTGACTTGCTGGGCACCTCACACCCCCTCCAGCTCTTACTCTCATCCTCCATGTCACCCTGGCTCCTTTCTTGCCCGATTGCAATACAACCTGTCCCCTGCTCAGCACCCAGCCCAGTAGCTGGGCAGGCTCTCCAGCAGGGACCACAATGCGGATGACAGCAATCCATAAGTGGGGTCTGGGGTCTTGGGGAAGGTCGTCCCTGCCATTCTGCCTCTCATCTTTACTCTGAGTTTTGCATTTGTAAGGCAGGAAAATCCCACCGCAGGCAGCGTATTTCTGCAGGGTTGTTACTCTGCTCAGCTGATTACAGCCGCTCAGCCTCCAAACCTCCGGCATTACAGCAGCACTCAAGGCACGGAATAATCCGTCAGGAGCGCAACATCTTCCGTATCACCCTGGAAACATATAGTTTTGACTAGCATCTACCGTAGGACCAGAGCAGAGAGTGAGGATTGGGCCAGCTCTGCGCTGAAGTGGCCTCGTGTCACCCAGGAGAGGCTGGGCTGTGGTGTTGTCCCCATCGACAGAGCCATCAGCCAGATGTGGCTTGTCCTGTGATGCATAAGTGCCTATCCTTAAGTTTTCTTGGTTTTCCTCCCTTCCTGGTGCCCTCAGCCCAGCCGAGCGGATGGCAGGGGATGAAAGAGGTGTTGAGATGCTGAGGATGGAACCTGCTGCCTTCTGGCACTAAGTCCTGTGTCCCCAGTGATGGATTCACCCTGACCCACCTCCGCCCCAGGGCAGCCCTGTGACCCTGGAGCCTGCTGCATTGCCACACCGCTTGGAGAGGTTTGGTACCCGGCCACGCACAAGCGTCCTCCTCCAGTGGAAGGAGAAGGGCATGAAGCCTCAACCACCGAGGCAGAGAATGGACCTGGATCCGGCAGCTGATTCCCACCAGCCCCAGAGGGGCAGAGGGACCAGGCTAAGTGGCCAACTGAACAGGTGATGTCAGGAGGCTCAGGGATGAGTTCAGGCAGCAAAAACCACCCTACGAAGGATGTAAAACCACAATTTACAGCCAGCTCTGACAGGCTTTTCCCTGCTGGATTCAGACTGAGGTTTTGCTCCCTGTTGAACCCAGGGCTGATAGAAAAGGACCCACCTGAAGCAACCCCGCTGCATTTTTTGGCTCTGTGGTGCCCATGCCCATCCCACAGCCGAAGCCCACAGACAAACGCAGGGAGTCTGGAGTCGCCGGGGCTTGCCCAGCTGGAGGGGGAGTTTCTGAACACACTCACAGCATCGTGCTGCGGGAAAAACAGCCGAGGAGGGCTGGGATGGAGAGGGCTGGGGGAGGCAAGAAAACCAAAACAGAAACAGCTCGGAGGGAGGGAGGGGGTCCTTGTTTTTCATCCCCAGGTGAGGCAAGGTGAGGAGGAGGAATGCTTTCCTCTGAATCCACTGGGCCCCGATCCACGAGTGCACCCACAGCCTGAGCCCCGGGGTGGGGGGCTGATTCGCCCCTGCAAGCACAGGTTCATGCCGTCCCGGCCAGCTCAGCAGCTACGGCACATCACATTGATGCCTGCTTAGCAGCCAGCTCAAAATGCAACAGCTTTGGAGCAGCAGGGAGGTGGGCAGGAGGGAGCAGGGGGTCCCCACTCTGCAGCCCCCCCGTCCCAGGGAGCTCTGCAGACTCGCCTGCCCAGCACAGCAGCAGCAGCGAAAGCGGACGACTGTGTACCACGAAACCTGGCAGCAGCACACCCCATCCTTCCTCCCACTCAAGACAAATCAGCCTTTATCTCCCAGCTAAGTGGGCAAGAGGTGCCTCTTCTGACGATGACTGTGCTCGCTGCCGGGAGGCGGGTGCGCGAGGCACGCCACGGGCAGGACCGACAATGCCTCTTTGTGATGGGTTTCGAGGAAGCTGCAAGCCCGGGGAAGCAGAACAGGTTTGGCTTACAGGCTGAGCAAAGACCAAAATCCTCCCAGGAGCAATTATCAGGGGTTCTGAGTGTAAGAAAATCCCCAGCTCCCTCTGACCCCTGTAATTTGGATGTGAGGACAGCTTTCCCCACGAGGACACAGGTTCAGTGAGCGCTCCTGGGGACTCTGCCGGTGGCAGATCTGTGGGTCGAAAGCTGCTCAGCTTCCTACGGCAACACAAAAACATGTTGCGGGGAAGGACTAACCTCTGCTTAATTTGGAGCTGGAAAAGATCACACTCACTTAGATGGCTTGGAAGCATATTGATGTGACTGTCATGGTCCCAGGCTGTCGTGCTGTGTCAAAGCAAGATGTTTGAATGAGGCTGAAGCAAAGGAGATGTTGAATTTTCCCTCCAGGAAAAGAATTCCCAGGATTGTGATTTTCATCCTGGCTTGGAAGCGAAGGAGATTGTCCTGCCTCAGCCCTCCCCATGGGACAGGGACATTTTCTTCTCTTTTCCAAGCCTTTGTCCTCAAGACCTTGCTCCTGAAATTCTGGATTTAGTCTTCCCAGAGGGGTCAGGTTTATTCATAACCAGGGATGCCAGAAGGCCTTTTTACTAGTATTATAATTATAATTGAAATGTCCATAGAATCAAGACTCCAGAGAAAGCAGAGACTGAAGATGAGCACCAAATGCCTCAGGACCCTCGAGGAAATTAGGGGATCTGGCACACGTATTTGGAGAGTCACAGATAAACCATGAAATCCCTTGTTAGTGCTATTCTGCATCATGCTTATGGCCATAATATCAAACCAGAGCTCCCACAGGGAGACTGTACAGGAGCATCAAAACAAATGGCAGTGAATGGAGAAACATCTCCCACCTGCTGCTGTCAAAGGGTTTTTCTCCTCCAAGTGCAGCGATACGGGCTGAGAGGCTGAGTCCAGCCACTGCAGCTCGGCAGCTTCAGCCATCACACACATCTTGAGTCATAGGATGATTTTCTGTTTCTATTTTCTATTTCTTTGCAGGCCAGCTTGTATTGGTACAAGATTTTGTCACGCGCACTCTTCAACAGATGCCTGTGTTGAAGCACTTCACGGCCGTCCCGCCTACAGCTCCTGCTGTGACGGAGGTTTCCACCACGTCCATGAGTGATGAAGCAGGAGGACATGCACAGCCACGTCCAAGGCTCGCTCGGGTTGGTGCCAGGCTGCAAGAACAGGCTCCAAAACGTGGCATTTCTTGATGGAAATCCAAAGCAGACTATTTCCAGAACATGCCTGCCTGTTTCAGCATCAGACCCCAAATTTTGGTCATTCAACCACCTACATCAATACCTGTGAAACAAGTTTGCTAGTCTCCTTCCCACCTGCCTGTGATGTATCTGGTACTGGGATGACCCCAGGTATAAACAAGGGATTTGGAGTATCTGATTTCTCTTCGTAACCTACTCACAGCCCAGAAATGCAATCAGATTTTGCTCATGGCATCAGATCCATTGCTGAACCCCAAGAGGTTTTGTGGTCTTTTCAATCCCATGCTCAGATCTACAACCCAACATGCAATGGTTGACCTAAATGGCTGTGAAGGGCTTAGAGATATTTGGGCACAAGTAATGTGCCAGCAATGCCAAAAACTGAAATCTGCAAAACCTACTTCTGCATGACTCCTGCCAAGAGAGCAATAATCCCATCTGTAAAGCCAAGGCCAAGCCAGCCCAAGCCTGGGAAGTTATGGCCCAATTTTGTTTCAGAGTAGCAAGAAAATTTTGCATTAAAGAAGCAGATTTCAAAATGAGTATATTCAGAAAAAAGAACTCGCCATCGTGGGAACCCACTGCTCAGAGCAGGTGAAATTTGTCCACGTGGCTGCCCAAAAGAGGCGAAGTGCAAAAATGGGGAGAGGTTTAAGGTTACTTCTTCAGAAAGTGAGGAACTGTGGGAGATCTCAGTAAAAGCAACCCGAGCTTCTGCATGTGCTGCTCCCATTTTCAGCAGAGAAAAAAAGATGCAGCAAATTAGGGGTTTATTTTAAACCTTGCCTCCTGGCTCTTCTGCTCCTCCTTCGACAGAGTCGCACTCCTGATTTCACACCATTTCAGAGATAGCCTTGCTTTTGGAAATGGATTTGGAGAAAGTTTTCCAGACACCCAGGTGGATCAGGTCCTCCGCCAGGGACAAAGCCCTCTCTTTCCAGAGGCAAAGTGCAAACATGGGGGGCTAGGGCTGGGAAGTGGATCTGGGATTCGGTTGTTAAACATCCATGGCTTGTATGGGGGGCTTATTCCCTGCTCCCTGCCTGGCTCCTGCCTGGAAATGAGCTGGATCCATGCACACAGAAACTGCTCAGTCCTCCTCTGGCAGCTTTCCCAATGCAAAGAAAAAGATAAAAAAGGAGAAAAATATTATTTTTAAAACAGTCTGAAAGGAAAGAGCTGTGCTGAGATGGGGTTAAATACAGATTTCAGGCTCAGTCCTCCTCCCTCCCCCAGAATCAGCAGAAGGGCTTCCATTTTGGTACTCGGTACAGAGGGAGAATTACTCTGACATGCAAACGCATTCATTTCAGAGATCTCCTTTTGCTGGTCCTTTCTTCCACAGCTCCAAGGCTGCCTGCATGGAAACTGCTGTTGCCTGGATCAGAAATCTACTCAGACAGCGTGAGTCTGCTGCCAGTCCCACTGTGCACACTCCAGCCCCTCCAGAGGGCAGGTGAAGTGCCCTCAGGAGGCAGAGCCCTGGACTAGGACATGGGGATGGCCTTTCCCACCACCTTGCTGGACCTTTTCAGGTGACCCTTTGCGACTCATTTTTCCCCACCCACAAGAAGTCAGCATGGGCACCGAGGTCTTTGCAAAGTGCTTTGGGTCCAAAAATTCACAAGTGCCCATGTGAAGGCAGATCCTACTAGAAGCAGGGCTACTTTTGGCCCAAGAACTGCAGCTGAATGTTTGGATCCTGATTCAGCCACTCGTACAACCATCAGTTAAACTTTAAGCAATGTACAGAAGTCCTGTTGGCTTCCGTGAGACCAAAGGACACATCTGAAGAGAAGTGTGGGGTTAAACCAGGCTCTGCAGAGGAGTCTAATTGAGTTAAATGTTCAACTCCCGATGAAACAGGATGTGGGCACCTGTCTGAATCCCTAATCCTTTTCCAAAAACAGGATGTGAAGACAACCTTGCTTCACCTGCATAAATGACTTGAAGAGTTTTACGCCCAGCTTGGCCCGGTGTCTTTCCCAAAACGTCATGTTTTCCATTAAAGGGAGCCGTTCAGGAAATGAATGTTGGAGCCATGTGAATATGGATGGGTGCCCGACGGTGCCAGTAGTTTCCTGTCAGTGGCTCGTCCCTGACAATGGTGGAGTGGCTCCTGATCCCACAGTGACATCAGAAGTGTCTCGTGATTTTGCAGAGCATTTGAGAACTTGAGCTCTGTTCTGCTTAAGCAATCCTCGTCCTGAAAATCAGGTTATGGAGAACCCACTGAAAATCCCTTTGCGTTTCCTTAGTGCTGAGGAAATGAGTGAGATCAATTGCAAACTCTCGCAGCGAGCACACCCTGCCAGAAATATTTGTGCTTGGACCAGCAAAGCCAATCTTCCCAGGCTGGCCTGGGAGACCAGACGCTTTGCTGTTTGATTCCAAGGGAAAATATTGCCAGTTGCCAGCATTTAAACCAGCATCGTTGCTTCTGAGCACAAAGTCAGCCAGGCAAGATGTTGTGATGGGGAGACAGAAGGGGAGAAAAGAGAACATGGACTCGGTACAGAAACCACCAAGTCGAGAAACCCAGCTGTGGCACAGAGCTAGAACGTGTCCAGGGGTGAAGCTAGATAATATCAAGCGACTGGGACTGTGTGCTTCATATTCCTGCCACCCTTCACTCATTGCTTGTCCTAGGAAAGGGGACAGGAACTCCTAAAAACACGCTAATGCTATTGCTTGTGATTGCCTGACCCTGCTCCTACTCTGACAGCCTGGAATAGACAGATCCATGGTGTGACTGTGCTCCCAACGCTGTGCTCTGGATATTGCACTGGGAGGATGACTCAGCCTCACCTGGGCACTGAGGATGAACTCAGGCTGAATTACTATGAAAGATGGTATTTTTTTCATGAGATCCATCAGCGTGATTGCTCCCACATCACAAACTCGTCCTTTCACTGCCTTTTCCCCCCTCCCCTCAGCTCTTCCAGAAGCAGCAAGATGAAAGCAGATGTTGGCAACTTGCAAGAGTTTTCTTTCTGAGCCAGGCAAAAGTGACTTTAATTTTCCATGCTCTTCTAGCAGACTTTTCTGAGTGTAACAGTGGAGATGGCTAATGGTGAATTTAACAAATGAGTTAGGAACTATAGAGTTCACATATATGGAGTTGGGAACTATCAAGTACATACATATAGGTATCAAATGCCAGATTCAAACGAATATCCCATGACTGTTCTTCATAAAAACAAGAATTTATACATGAAATAATGTTAACATCCGTGTGTTTCCTACAAAGAGAAAGTTTCACAGAGGTTGGCTTTCATGGGTGTTCATTTCAAAATCTGCCCACAAACGTCTTCTGTCTTAAACACATCAAAAACTTCCCAGCAAAAAGTGACAGAGTGTATCTCTCTGCAGTCAGAAGTGTGATTGCATCATATGTAGACATATCCAGGCTAGCTTTAAGCTAATTAGCTCCAACCTCAATAGCAGCATTGCTTGAACAAAGCTGTGAGAGACCCAGGGCACGTATCCTGGTAGTTTCATGATGGGGAGGTCCATGCCATAGAAGTTGGGGTTCTTTGGAAGTCCATGCTGCTGCCACCTTGAACGTTTCCACGTACTTCAGGGAAAATTCTTCCAGTTCCCCAAAGATTAAAATATCAGTTGGGAAAATACTTCAAATTTCTTTTCAAACATGAAAAAAAATCATTAAAAAATGAAATCTGGAATGTCTTCCTAAATAAATAATGAAAAAAGAGCTTTAAATTTTATTTCACTTTAGGAGATGTTTCCATTTAATATTTTTCACACTGTTTGATGACATGCCAGAAATTGTAGTGCATAATGGAAGTGTCATTGCTAACGAACGTGTCATAACATAATGCAGCATGTCAATCAGTGATAGAATAGGTGGAAGTGGAATTCCCAGGGCGCTGCTGCCTGGCACTGGCTGGAGCTTTCTGCCCCAGCTTCCTTGCAAAGTGCAGGTTAAGGACGAGGCCAGAGCCTGCAGAGCGGGTCCTGCGGCACTGCCAGCGGCAGCCAGAGCTTCACGGTGCCCACGGCTGCTGGAGACGCTCTGAAGATGCTGCCACATGCAGGGAGCTGGGCTGGAGCTGGGTACAAGATCCAGTGCGGCAGCAGCAGCCTCCCAGTGCTTTGTTACACAGTTAGTACGAATGAAAAACTCCCGCTGCCTCCAGCCAGTTGTAATTCAATTGTAAAAAATTTGCTCCAGGTGGCAATTTGGCATCTGCTTTCATTTCACCCCTGCGCCACCGAGGGATTGCAGGCAACGCTAACGAGTGGCTCATTTTGCACACAGTGGGCCAGATCCTCGGCTGGCGTAAACCACAGGAAGCCTCGTTAAATGTGAAGTGACCCCTTCAGCTTACACCAGCCGAGGAATGAGGCCCTGGGTGCCCGTCTGTCCCACCAACCGCTCTTGGTTGCGACTTAAAGCTGTGGGTTTTGGGCTGCAGCCCGGGCCAGGTCGCAGGGATTGCTGTTTGCATCCGCAGCCCCTTTAAACATCCGCTCTCGTGCTGTGTTATCGCTCTGGAATTCCAGAGCACTGAGCCTTGGCCTCAAGCAGCCAGAGGAATTTGCTCCCCAAGTGCTAATTCCTTCTTTTTCCCCAGAAGAAGCCCATGGGACGGCTCCTGTTGTGCAAGGAGGATGTACTGGTCTTCTGCCAGTCCCCAGACCCAGGCTCTGGGTTTAGTCCCCCCCAGTGCATCCACCTCCACAGTGTGAGATGGGTGACGAGACCATCATCCTCCAGCTGCGGTGGGACTGGGATGAGGCCAGAATGAAGAAGGGCTGCAGGACTGGGTGCTGCTGGACGGCAGCAGCCTCCTCTATCCCTTCCACCCCGTGGGTGCCCAGATTTGCACCAGCTCATCCAGAGGCAGAGTCAGGGCCTGAGCTAGGGGAGATGTGCCACGTCTTGGGTCCTCGCTCCTATTATTCCGACTGATTTTCATAGAATCATAGAATCATTCTAAGAAAATCAGTCAGAATAATAGGAGCGAGGACAAAAGGGAAGGTTTCTCCGCACGGAGAGAAGCTCAGCTGCAGGACTCCTTGCCACAGGGAGAAACTGCAGCAGTTTCAGCATGGACTAAATTCGTGGGGGATAGTAAGAAGTTGCACACGTACAAGAGCAAGTAGTTTAAAAAATAAAGATGCAGGGAAGGGATAGAAGAGAGGAAGAAAACCAGGCTAATTGCTTGGCTTACGAGGAGGCTCAACCACATCTGCTTACTGCAGGGTTTTTTGCCACTTCTGCTGCAGTCGCTGTCGGTGGAGAGACGCTTTGGGACTAAGAGGGCTGTGGGGCTGGTGAATCATCCCAGGCGAGCTACGAAGGAGCCAGCAAGCTTTTGCAGAGTTTTTTTGTTGACAAGAACATTGTGCTGACAAAACAGCCCATTTTCCCCAGTCTAACCTCCTCCTTATCAGCCATCCGTTACAGGAGTGTTGGCTGACACGGGATCGTGGCAGACGCGGATTATTAAGTTGTTGACAGAAAGCTCATCCCCTTTGAACAGTTATCATCGCAGGGAGCATCCACCACGCAGGCTGCTCCTGACAGACTCTCTCGTCAGCCCGATGCCAGTGTCGGGGAACCTCCTTGAGAAACACACACCCCTGTTTTCCCTTTTAATGTATTCAAATGAGTTTCCCAGCAGTGTCAAGGTTGGTTAGCCCTGCAGAGCAATTTAAGAGCGGGCCGAGTGACAAACATGCCTGGAGACACTTCTTACCTGTCCCTCCAGATGAGTACATCTCTGCAAGGGAATAGGTAGGGAAGTAGGAGGGGAATTAATTTGGATGAATGCTGTTGCATCCTAATGAACAGGGAGAGGAAGCAGGAGCGCTGGACCATGCCTTCATGGATGGGGAAAAGTCACTGGGCCAGACCTACACCTTATCATGCCTCCACGGCTTTGCTGATCTCCACGATAAAGGCAACCAATTGTGCCAAGCAGCTGAAAGCCATACCGAAGGCTGGGATTAGAAAACGGAAGCGTGGTTCCATGCTTTTTTTCCTGACCTCACTAAATCTGTCCCTTCCTCGGGACGGTGCCCAATGATAACAGGTTTAGCGGATGGGCTTGGCCATCTGGGCAACACCTTGGAGCAGGGAGGGAAGGAAGGAGGTAGGAAGGGTAGAAAAGAGCAAGGCAGGAGGAGGAAGACTTTGGTGAAATGTCCTCGTTCGCACTCCTCTGTCTGCTGGGGCACAGCACTACCTCCCCGCTGCTTTGCCATCCGGGCAGCTCATCTGCTGATCACAAGGAAGCAGCAAGAGCACCCTAAGCCCATGATGCAGCGCTGGAAAACTCAAGGTTTCACTTTGATGTCTGCCTGAAAGATGAAAAGTCTTAATCAAAGCCAAGAGCATGTAAAACAGCAGACTCTAAAATAATTGGGCACTCCAGACTTCTTAGGTAGGTGCAAATGGGAGGATTATCACGGCATGAGTAGTCAAACGTGTACAAGCTTTAATCTAACTGGAATAGGGCACAGGCGGCGAGAGCACAGCGATGTAGGCTTGAGCACACACCACACAAGACTTGCCAGAAAGTACTACGGTCTCTCTCCTGCCCGGGGACCATGCTGCTCTCTGCTCTTCCCCCTGTGCTGGCTGCATTAAAGCTGCCCGGGGCAGGGCTGCCAGGTTTGGCCAGCACTTTGCTTGCAAACCCCAGGAGTAGCTGGTTTTGCAGAGGGGATTTATCTACCTGGGGAGTCCGAGTCCTTTGTTTCATTTCCCTGTGTTAAATGGGTTTCAAAAGGCTTCTGCCTGCAAGGCTGAAGCAGACTTTTAAAGGTTTTAAACTGGTCATTGCTGGTGGGATGGGGACAGGACTGGACATAGGCTTCATAAGAGAATCTTCTTCCCAACACTCTCAGGACAACGTGCCAGGGAGCAAGGGACAACCACAACGTCCAGATGGACCAGACCAGTGCAAAAGGCTGCAGAGATCAGAAGGGATGGAGAGGAGCGGGCTGGCTGCAGGCCAAGTTCTCGCTGGGGTTCAGAGACATGCTTGGTCCTTGCACTCAGTGCTTGGAGAGAAAACATCAGAGCTGGCCTGGCGGAGGGTGGACTGGGCCCCCAGCTCAGATGGTGATGTGGGGATGCTGGAGAAGAATCCAAACATGCCCATTTCTCCTTGCAGCGTCTGTGTCACGTTGACTCCCAGCACTTCACAACCGCGCTCCATGTGCAACGACACACACACGTGAGCGAGCACTTCTGGCGCTTCTTCTGCTTCTGCCATTGAAAAGGTGCTTTTTCCCTGATTGGAAAAGCTAATTAGTGATTAGAAAGGAAGGAGCATCACATCAAATAGATTTGCAGGTTCTTTCCTAGCCCATTGCGTTTGCAGAGAGCAAGGGGGAGGCTTCTGCGAGCTGGCGGAGGGGAGCAGGGGGGATGGACGAAGGAGAGGATCATCTCTAAGAATGAAGAGGACATGAGACAAAATGTTCTTGCTCAATGTTGTAAACAACCCTAAAGTGTTTTGAAAGACTCTGTCAATATAAATTACGGAGAAGCAAGACACTGGAGTTGCAAAAGAAGGACCCAGCTGGAGAAAGGCTGCTCACAGAGCGCCTCGCCGCCGTCCACCTCAGACACTCAACATCACCGGCACCGCTCTCCTCTGCCCTCACACATTCTTCTCTATTCTTCCCCCTCTTGTATGGAGGAGACGCATCAAGTGCTCCGTGAGACATGTGTGCATTAAAGCATCCTCCTGTCCCAGCTCCTGTGGCCTTGCGAGCAGAAGGAATTTAGCAGCAGAGCTCTTTGCGGAGCATTTTCCTGCTGCAAAAGTTTCGGGATAATTCCCTGTGCGAGTCCCACCCACGTACAGCCACATGAGCCCGCTGCCGTGAGCTGCGCCCAGGCTGGAGGTTTGCGAGCTTTGCTCAGCAGTGTCTGTGTCCCTGCTCCTTCCCCGGGCAGCTCATCCCCACCCCATCAGGGCACAAGATCACGGAGCAATTTGCATTCACCGTGGGGTAAATGTGCACTTAGGCCATGGCCAGGGAGCAGCTGCAGTGCCATAAATTCACAGCCCGGGTTACCTCATGTTGGCTTTTTCGTGTGGCCGTACCTTCGCCTGGGACGGCAGCCAGAGCTCTGATGGGAACAGCCGTGGCAGTGCCTGCCTGACTCAACTCGGGTAGCAGGCAGCCCAGGCAGTAACACTGGCAAAAAAAAAAAACCCAAAAGCCCAAATTAAATTAATTCTGTTCTCTTAACCCCAGCCTGGAGTGATTTGAGCTTGCAGGAAAGGTGGTGCACGCTCCCCGAGTGCATTGGGATGCAGCGATGGGGAGAAGTGTGCTCACACCCACATAAGTCATACTTCGGTACAGGCTGGAGTTTAAAGTCCCTTTTTTGGGGGTGTGTTAACCCTCTTCCAAAGAGATTAATTGAAAGAAACCCTTGCAGGGGCTCTGTTGGTGTGGTGAGCTCCCAGTCCAGCCCCAGCACCAGCCCTCTGCCCATCAGGGCTCTGGTGGTAAATCTCAGGAAGATTTTAGTTATACCAAAGGGAGTTATATCTTCAAAACCTCTCTGGGTCTGAGCTTAAATTACCAAAACAAAGGCTCCAAATCCCACTGCAGCCCCTCAGATAGTCTGTTTGCACCTCTGACATTTAAGTCTGGTACCTAATGAGTAAGATGAAACAGATGAAGAACAGGAATTTCTGCACCCAAAGACTTTCTACCGATTCCCAGTATCACCCCGTGAATGTCAGGAATTAGGGCTCTGCACTTTTTCTTTGCTTTTTAAAGCACAGATGCCTAAGCAGAGCTCCAGGAAGAGAGCTCAGCCTGGTGCAGAGCCATGGCATGCACATGGTGAGGGTTTAAAGCCATATGGGATTTCCACCGAGCCCTACTGTACTTGGGCCCCGAGTTCAGAGCAAGGGGAGTCCTGCCGCGTCCCTCGTCTGGAGGCACAGCTTTACCAGCTACAAAAATAAACTGGAGCGGCTTCATCCACCACTGAAATACAAACACGGCCGGGATGGCAGTAAGCCAAGCAGAGAGATAATATTTTTCTTAGATATTAGCCTAGTATGAAATCAGGGCAGAAGTACACTCAAAGAGAGTCTTGACAGGGAATAATGAGAATTTCAGGTGGGCTTTTAAAATTTAACTAGAAAGCTGAGAAAAAAATGAATTCTCACAATCCTCCCTATGATTAAAGGGTCTCAGTGCTACCCCCCCAGAGTGGCACCTGGTAGGAGGTGCTTTTCAGAAAGATTTAGTGGTTATCTCTGCTTCTGCTTACATTACGGGAGGCTCCAGGAGAGTCAGCCTGGAGCTCACTGGTCCTTTAGTAGTGGTGAGCCCAGTTCTGCTGATGGCACCAGTGCCCACCGAGCCCTGCCCCAGCACAGAGGTCACTGTGGGGCTGGGGAAACAGGACCAGGACTCCTGCAGCTTTGGGGCAGAGCCTGAGCCTCTCTAAAGCCAGCCCAGGATGCAAGCAAGGACTGGAGAGAAGATCTTCTCCACCTGCATCTCACTGTTGCTCAGTCAGATCTGCCTCCCCGTGGGGCTAAAAACACCTCGCCGAGACACCGGCGAGGATCCCAGAGAAGAACTGGGGTGACAGCCTCACCCGGGGACTGAGGGCTGGAGAAGGCAAAGGGAAAACAGAGAGAAACCCCCCATTCTCTCTTCCACCGAGATGCCGGCCGCGATCCTGTGCACGGGCACCGCTCCGCAGCCAGCCCGCGAGGAGCGTTTTGGCTGCTGCCTCTCCCTGTCAGCCTTCAGAGACACGAGACGATGGACGCTTCGCAGCAGCAGAACTAACAAGCCAACAAATCAGGCCGCTGCCATCTCCTCCGCCCCTCTCTGTCTGGTTCAATAACAGCCGATGGGGGAGGCTCCCAGAACTGCTGAATGGCTCGATAACCAGGAGCCAAAAACATTCAAAACCACACGTCTAAATTAATTCATCCCAAAGCATCCGCAGACAGCAAAGGGGAGGGGGTGGGGGGTGGCAAGGGAGGAGGTGGAGGAAAAGAAACAGAAGAAGGAGAAATGACTTGGCCTCTTTTCAAGCCCTTTTCTAAAAATGCTGAAAGAGTTTGGCAATACTAATAAAAACCCTGTACAGCAGTTGCCCTAATTTCTCCGAGCAACATCACTGAGATGCAGGCAACAGGATGGCCGTGGCATGTAAAATAAGGACTGAAAAGGATGAGGAAAGGGTTTGGAGGTGCTGGATATCAAAATGATGGTGGCAGGATGGAGTCTGGCAGGATGGAGGGGGAGACCCAGGGCAGCCAAGCTGCTGGAGCATCGCTCAGATGACTCCCAACTCCAGCTCTGGTCCTTCACAGCCCACCCCAAACGTCCTTCCAGGTGTTTGTGCCATAAGCCGCTCTCCATGTACGTGGCTCAGCCCAGCGCGCTCGGCCGAGCACCTGGAGAATGGCAGAGACGGATTTTAACGTCGTCTAACGGAAGCGTACGCTGTAAGACTGTCTGCTGGAATGAAATTCAACAGAGCTTGGAGGAGAGGCGAGCGCGCACAAAAGCCGAGCGTTAGTATTCAGAGCGAGGGGGCGCAGCAGCCAGGCAGGCTGCTCCGCTGTAGTGCGGTGCAGGGAATGTTTATTCTTCCACCAGCGTGAAATCTGTGCAGGAGAAAAGTTTGAGACCATGCCAACTCAGCCTTCGAATCCCCTCCTACGGAGGCAAGGGCTAAGGAAGTGCTGCAGGATTCCTGCAGGCATGGATGGAGTGGCCAAAGTTTTTGGAAGTGCCACCAAAGCTGTATTTTGGGCTTAATTGCTATGAAAAAATGACCATCACACCAAAGCGGCACGGACAGCATGCCCTGTGGTCACACCCAGCTCATCATGGCCAAAGCGGGATGCTTTGGGCTGACTTTGAAGTTGACTTCATCAGTTAGAAGCTGTGGAAACAAGGTCCCCCAGGAATTCCAAGCTCAGTATCTTGTATTTTAAGTTTCCAACATTAAACATCATGTTAGTAATGGAGTTTAGATGACTCTATTCCTGGAGGTGTAAGCTCAGACTGCTGGCTGGTTTTCCCAGCTATTGAACGATGGCTTTTCTAGGGCAGTAGTAGACCCAGGTACACATTAGGGGCTGCTAATTTGAAAGGCTAAAGTTGATGTTAGCAACACAACGTTTAAAGACTGCAGACCATCAAGGCATCAGAACAACCAAGGTCAAAACCATTTTTGAGTCATCCCATCGAGTCTTACAGGGATATATATAAATAATTGTACAGGCTAAAGCTAACGACTGAATGCAAACACTCCCACTGCTGCAGAACTTGGTGACATTCAGCCAAAAGGTCAGTTTTCTCATGATGGTATTTGCATTCTCCATCTACATACATTAGAAAGAAAGCAAAGGAGCTGAAAGAGGCAGATGAACAGCCTGGAAATGCTGACAGGTCTCTGGTTTGAATAGGACCTTGCATTTATTTTCATCCCTTTAACTATTAAAGCCAAGCAACAAAGCACCTCCTGGAGTCTTGGGTCTTTTTACTCCCTCTAACTAAGAGCCTCTCAGGGTGAGGACAACACACCTGAGTGGGGCCAGGAGCCCCAGCACAGCAAGCGGGGACATTGAGGCTGCCCTATAAGACCATGCCCCACTCCAGCTGGAGCTTGCTTTCTGGGAAGATGTTGGGGGTTCTTGCAGGGTCCGGTAGAGAATGGAACTGCTCTATCTACTTGAACTCATGAGAGGGGGGTTTGGAAGAAGAAAACTGTGAACTCAAGCTCCGATAGAGTATGTAGCACTTTTAGAGTGCCTCTCATCCCAGTAATAGTTGAAGGCAATTAAAGATTGCAGAGGGAAACTCACAGCCTTTGGGCAGGGGACCACTGAATCCCCATCTGACTCCAGGTCATCGGCCACGTCCATTTGGGATGAACGAAAACAGGCCTTTTCTGTCTTTCAGAGCTGCTGTTTGTTTTCTGGGGAGCGTGGGGAGGGAAGAGGTGTTAGGAAATCTCGCTGACTCAATCTTGAAACTTGCTCAATCAAAATGTCCACTGCAATGTGACGTGCGACATCTGAAGGATTTCTTCCTCTGAGCCCTACCCCGCTTACAGAAGAAGATATTGCTCCAAAAGTTTAAATGTCCAGCTAATTGTAGATGGACTGTCCTATTAGTCTCCAAGCTTGCATCAGTTAAACCTTGTTTCTCTGTGATACAGGATGTAGGAGGCATCTGTACCAGTGAAGACGGGCTTAGTCAGAGCGTTTCTGAAGCCTGGGGCTTGCTGTACTAAATGGCTGTTCTTAATGCAGTTTCTGCTGATGTCTGAGGCATCTCAGACAGCAGAATGCATCTTTTTAATCAAAAAGAGAAAGGCTGCAGTGTACACGAACCTGGTGAACCATGTTCTTAAAGTCTGACGAAGGATCAAAATCAGATAGCCCTACTCCTTGCTCCCCAGAACAGGCTGGCACGCTGGCTTGTTGCGTTGATTCTACATGAATTTGAAGTCCCAGTTAGGATTTTAACCACAGCAGATGGTTGAGAGGAAAGCAAAGAACCTCTAGAGCAGCCAGACCTGGAACATGGGCTTTGAAGCATCTCCTAATGCATCTTTATGAGAGTGTGCGCGTGAGGAAGACATCCCGCCCTGGCTTTGGGAGGTGTCTGCTCTACGCCCTCGGCTAGGGGAAACCATCAATACAGACTCAAAATAGGAAATGCCTTCAAAAAAATTTAGGGGGAAAACTAGTCTTTGCTGATCTTATCAGAGAGGAAACGGGAATTGGGCTTTTGGGAGGAGACATTTCCCACCCCTGAGGGCTGCCAAGCCAGCCCCTGCTGCAGCAGAGCCCTGGCAGCAGCTGTGTTCAGGATGCAGGAGAAGGCCTCTGCGACATTTCTTTCAAAAATAGAGCAGGGGTTACCCTTTCTTTCAAAACTCCTCCCGGGAAGGAGCCGCCCTCTCGCCAGCGCCTCGCCGTCCAGCTGCTCCGCAGACGTTAACCCCAGGCTCAATCCTGCTGGAGGATCCAGCTTGTCTCTTCCCCACACATTGGGCTGCAGGCCCCACTTCTCCTGCTGATGGCTTCCCATACAGTCCCAAAAAGTTCAAGGTAACACCAGGGGAAAGCGGGGATGTGACAATCCAGCTTAATAACAGGGTGCTCCTCCATGCTGCAGCCCCCATCATGGCTGTAAGCTGCCCAAGCAGGAGACCATCCAGAGCTTATGGTAGAAGAGGAGCTATAGCAGAAATTTTAGGAGAAACACCAGATCCCTGCAAGCTGTCAGCGTGAGACAACCCCGTGCTGCTCAGCGCTCTCAAGACAGATGTTTCCAGGTGTGGCCAGCCCAGACCATCAGGCAGCCAGGCTAGCTCAGAGTGAAAACGATGAGACTTTCAGAGGTTTGGTGCCCAGAGGGTTACACATCACTTCAGCAGGGAGATGGAGGGTGGCGACTTGGCAGACTACAAGTCCCACGAGTCCCCTTTAACATGCTGAAGATATTTTTGTGGATCCAGGCCATATTTGCTCCTGGGTTTGCGCCTGTTTAAAAATCAATAAAACAATACTGGGCTTCTGGAGGGTGTTGTGACACTCCGTGGATGTGGCTGGAGTGCTTTTAAGTTCCTCCTCTGGAAAGAGCCCTGCAAGTGCAAATTGAAATTGCTGTTAACCTTTTCCTGGGTTGTATACAGACCAGTTTCACTCAGGGGATTCAAGCTAAGATCAAGAGTCTCTTCTGCAAGGTAATAAAACATAGATAGCCAAAGGCTGTATTCAGATGGACTTGTCACCCAAATGAAAAGGAAACGGAGAAAGAAGAAATCATAGAATCATGGAATGGTTTGGGTTGGAAGGGACCTTAAAGATCATCTAGTTCCAACCCCCCTGCCATGGGCAGGGACACTCTCCACTACACCAGTTTGCTCAAAGCCTCATCCAATCTGGCCTTGAACACTTCCAGGGATGGGGCAGCCACAACTTCTCTGGGCAACCTGTTCCAGTGCCTCACCACCCTCAATGTAAAAATAGATCTAATCTAAATCTTCCCTCTTTCAGTTTAAAGCCATTGCTCATTGTCCTATCACCATATAACCTTGTAAAAAGTCCCCCTCCAGCTTTCCTGTAGATTCCCTTTAGGTACTGGAAGGCTGCTATAAGATCACTCCCGAGCCTTCTCTTCTGCAGACTGAACAGCCCCAACTCTCTCAGCCTCTCTCCATAGTAGAGGTGCTCCAGCCCTCGGATCATCTTCGTGGCCTCGTCTGGACTCAGTCAAACAGCTCCATGTCCCTCTTGTGTTGGAGACTCCATAGCTGAACACAGGACTGCAGGGGGGGTCTCACGAGAGCAGAGTCGCGAGCATCCCTACTGAACGGGTGAGGGGATGTGCGAATGAGCCAAACTGCAGCCAGAAAGGAGCTGAGATTTTACCTCCGCTCTCTGGAGTCCCAGCCTGGAGCTCTGCTCTCCTGAGCGTCGGTCCTGGTGCTACCAATGCTGCTCTGGCTGTGGGAGGGATGGCATCTACTGCAGCTGCATTACCTGCAGGGCACGCAGGCTAATTACCAGCCACACACTCCAGCAAATGGCTCTGCCATGGAAAAGTGTTATTGACTGAATAAGATTGCAGGAAAATGGCCCGATCTCTGCTAAGGTAACCTCCTTTTTCTAAATGGTTAATCTCCAACATTAGAGCTAGTGTGTTAAAGGAGGTTTAGGACAATTTAATAGCTCATAAAACTTTATGGTCCCAGTTGAAATTGGAGTGATAACTCTGGAGTGTAAAGCTATACTTTGCTAAATGTCTCCCTTAGATTTTTTATTTTATTTTATTATTGGAAACTTAACATCTGCTACAGCAAAATAAAACGGAACAATTTTCACTGTTGAGAGACATGAGCATTCTGCTTCTCTTCATTCTGTTTATATGTTTATTGCTTAAAACTTTGGCGTCGATATTATCCTTGATTATTAAGATTTCAATCACTGCGAGGAAGGGAGAGCTAGAATAAGCCAAAATGGACCCATGATCAGTTTAGCCTGTGAGCAGAATAGAAACGAAGAGGATGCTAAATCATAGACATCAATATTGTCTGGAGTCCTTATAAATTCCAATTAATGACATGGTTCCTTGGCCGAATTTTGTCTGTAACCATGCTACGTAAAGCAACATGCAAATCATCAGGAAAAGGGGAAATGGGGAGGATCTGGAAGGCGTTTGACCTCTAGCAGTCCCTGTCTTGGAACAAGGTGTGGCAGTGCCTCAGTTTCCCCAGATGGCAAATGGCTCTTCTCCCGAGTAGAGTCCTGCAGCTGAAAGGCTCATCCCAAAGGTCAGGTATTGCTGCTGCACTGGGCAGTAGAGCTGGCCATGGTAAATCCCTACATCTTTGGTTTGTGAGTCCCAGCGTTGGGGAGTTCTCTATAATGCCCAAAGTCTTTTTTTTTTCCCCTCCAACAAGTACCTCTTTGGCATTCTTTCCCAATTCTTTTCAGCATAAATCTCAGTTCACACTTTCAGGCCACATATTTAAGGAGAAAAATATGTTTCTTAGAAAAGCCGTATGAGAAATGAACCGGTGACTTATGAAGCCGGAACAGCCGGAACGTGAGCAGCGATTCACATGGAAAATGAAATGAAAATGTTAGTGAACTCCAGCGAAGGGTGCTCCAGCGGGGAGAGGGTCAGCGCAGCCCAGCACCGGCTCCCGCGCCACTGATCTTCGGTCCCTGGGGCATATTAGAGGAAGTTTAGGATTTGTTCAAAGGTCCTTGTGCAGAAGGCAGCTTAACTTGGTCCGAGTCTCAAAGCAGGGCTGCTGAGAGCCTGGAGATCTGGTTTAAGCCTGGCTTTTATTCAGGGTCCTTTGCTCAGCACATCTCCCAGTGCTTCATTACCCGGAGTCACTGGTAACAACTGGGTGCTCCCGCAGGACGGAGCGGGAAGCTTCCTCTGTTGCCAGCGGTCCCCCAAAGAGCCTTCTCTATAATTTTGTTTTTAATTGCCACTTGGAACATAACGAAACCGTTTTGGCATGGACCTGAGAGGAGCAGGACGTCGTGTATGGGCTTGAAAGGGCTCGTTCCTCCCTGCCAAGCCCCAGCTCCGGTATGTCCCCGTACGGGCTGGACGCTGCGGTCAGTGGGGCTGCGTGGGAGGACACGGGTGGGCAACTCACTCATCTTGAAAAGCCCGTTCCTCCACTTTCCGCTGATGTGCTTTCCCAGGCAGATGGTGGCACGCACAGATGTCCCCATTCCTTTGAATTCCTCCCCAGTTTCTCCTTGCACAGGAGCGAGCAGCTTCCCTGCCTGTCGGCTGCTTTCCACGTGCTGGGCAGCTTCGAAACGGTGCTTTCCCAAATAGTCCGTGATTCAGCAAACACCGGGGCAGCAGCTGAAGAGTTAAAGAGCCTCTTGTTAAGTCGCCCCCAGGGATCCCTTCCCGAGCTTCAGTCTTGGCCTTTGCTGAAAGATTTCCTCCTTCCCTGAGATGTCATTTAGGCCATTAGGGGATCTTTGGCAGGGAATAATGCCTCTCCCTCACACGTGGTCCCCTTAATTAGTAATTAGGATAATGCAATATTGAAAAAGCAAGGCACAAATTTAATTAGTTGTGTTTTATTAGAGTAACTAAGGAGAAGGCCCCTGGACTCCGCTGGAGGAAAGAGATCGATACTGAACATCTATTTTCACTAGAAAACAATTGCAGCTGACGGTTGGCTGCGGAGCCCGGCGCGGCGTGACGGAGCGGCTGCCCACCGCGGCCACCCCTGCCCACCGCCCGGGCAGGGGAGCACAGCGCCTGGTAAATAAATGATCGATATCTCCGGAGAGTGTCTGTGTATTCTCAGTTAATGTTACAGAGCAGCTAACAGGAGCTGACACATAGCTATAGGGAGATGGCTTCCATTGCTCAATTAACTAATTATCTTCTAAGCTGTTCGGACTCAAATGGGAAATAATGGCAAAGGAGCTCAGCTTTTGCATCTGTTTTCCTTTTCGGCGAGTCGGTTGGCCCGGTTTGTAAGCAAACCCCCTCCCGCTGCCACCCTCTCGCCCCCCCAGATCGCCCGCTGTGCACGGGGCCACGCAGAGGCACCCACCCGGCACGGTGGCACCTCGGTGCACACGTGGGGTCACCCCACGCATCTGCTGGGAGCAGCCGCTGTGTTCCCAGCGTTCTGGTCCTTCCTGCTCCATCCACGGAGGCTCACCACAGACCTCGGTGCGGGGCTCGGCGTGTCTCCGTGCAATAACAGGTTTGTTTGCTGTGCAAGCCGCGCTCACGGAGCTGTCGCGAGAGGTGTTTCCTCCTTGGCAGGGCTGGTGTGCACACAGACTTGCCTTTATTTACGCACTTTCTTCTTGCTGTGAAAGCCTCCCATCTGGGCACACGTACGCCACGTTATTTCAGTGCCAATGAGTCAATAAGTGGCGTATCTTTGCATGACTTAATAAAGACACCAGGCAATTTCAAGTCTACTTTCTCCTACCTCTGCCTCTGCTCCAGAACTGTTAGCCTTCCTGCATTATATCAAGTACGGAGAGCAGGGCCCTGCCGTGCTAGGAACCATGGCAAGATAAAGACACTGCATGCAGGCACTTGTAGCTCAGATAGGAAGATAAAGGCTGGAAGAAAAGAATTATTCTTGCCTAGTTCAGTTGAGGGAAAAAGAAAAGGGATGCAGAGAGCAGTGACGGTCACTGCTTCGAGGGTCCCAGGCCAGCACGGTGGCCACGAGGGCAGCGGAGACCTGGCAGCATGGTATCTGGGACATTTTACCCCAAGCTGGGCAAAAACTCAGACTCAAAACCACACGGGTGGTATTGAATGGAGGTCAGGCTTCAAAAAAAACAATAACAAAGACAAAAGATGAGCTTACACCAGTTTCTCAGCCCAGCTGATTGAATCACCCCAGCCAACACTGCCCTGGTCCTGGCTGGAGAGGGGAGGAAGCGACACAAAGGGAGATGGGCTGTGAACCCAACCTCCCCGCGGGCCGGTGGAAGAGGAGCCTTTCACGATATTTAATGCTCTCCGGTGCGATTTCGTATATAGAGATCAGTCAGGCTTTGATAAGATCATAGCAGGAGGACAGGAGGAAATTGCAGTCTTGCCCAATGCTTGATCTTATGCTGCTGAACTTGCTGTATCTGGGACATTATAGTCCAGCCTTAATAGCATCATATTAAGCTGAGACAATGCAGCCCTGTGACCTTGCAATGCTTGATAGCCATATGTGCTATTTTAATGAAAAATTGGGACTTAAGTAAATGGCCACCCATCGGCGGAGGGCTGTTAACGGGATCTCGCTCTGAGCAAAGCCCAGGCCGGGGGGAGGGCAGGGGAAGGGAATTGGGATGTAATAGCCATAATCATCCCTCAGTGAATGACCTTCCGCTGCCTCTGATCGTGGTCCATGATGCTCGCAGAGAGGCAACCCCAACAGGACCACTGTCCCCCAGGGCTGGACCCAGGGCTGCTGGCCTCTGCCACTGGCTCTGCCTTCGGTGTGCGCCCGAATTTGGTGATGGGCCCCAGCTACCCACACCGGGAAGCAGCCAAACACACTGCTGCCACCACATCACTTGGATGCATTGAGGACAAAGCACAACCGGATTCCCAACCATCCCCACTTGCTCCGCTCCAGCCTCCCCGATGCCAACACCCACCGCCGGCAAGTGGGGACTCGGGGCGGACGGACACCCCTTCCAGGCACACGCACTGGTTTCCTCCCCCAACAAATTGAAGCTGTAAATATTGATAGCCTTCTCTTCCAGGGCTTTTTAATGCCCTCTGATACTTAGAAACTATTAAGCGCACCCATCATTACTAACCTGAGAAGTAAATGCGTCCTAATGGGCAGGCGAGCTCCGCTGGCCCCAACAAATCATTTCTAATGAATAGCACCTGGCACATCCATCACCCTTAAATGCCAAAGCAAATCCATCTGCCTTAGCCGCTGAAAAGAGCCAGGCAGATCTCGCCCTCCCTTTCTTCCCAAGGTAGGGGAGGGTTTGGCTTGTAACACTTAAGTGCGACTGGTTCTAATCTCTTCCCATTCCCGCAGTCGGGATCTCCGAGGCGCGTTTCCCAATAGCCCGGCTGCTCCCGCGCACAATGGCGAGAGGGCTCTGGCAGCGGCATGAAAGGTTTTAAATAGAAACCAGCGTTTCTCCCTCGCGTGCACACAATGCTTCCCTGACCCTCTGCCGACCTCACCCTCAAATCTGGGGTTCACAGCCCCAGCCTTGAACCCGGCTCTGTTTTTTCATGTTTGGCCTCTCTATTTCCTGAGGTCAGGCAGCCCACCGCTCCATTAGCATGAAGCAACTCAGGGCTCATTTGCCAAAACTGACATCCTGGGAAAGTCCTGATGAATTTATGAATTAGAGGCTACGGATGCCAGTAAAAGAATTAAGGACTTTTTTATTTTTATCTATTTTTTTTTTTTAATTATTATTTGCAGGAAATCAGCTGGGATGCTGCTGTTTTCTTTTTCTGAGAAGCACCATCAGCCTTGAACGCTGCGAAGGCTGCGTCAGCAGCAGTTTTCTTTTTAAAGAGGAAAAAACACGTTTTTAAAAGCCTTTTGTTTTTTTGGTTGTTGGAGTGTGGCTTTTTTTTGTTTGTTTTTTTTAAAGGAAGGGCCAGAGGAAGAAAGTCCAGGGAGCAGGAGGGCGAGGGAGCCGGAGTGGCGTCCCGGCGGGGTGAGGTGCTCTCACCTCGCAGAACGTAGCGATTGCAACACCGAAGCAAAGAGGTAAAATTTATATCCCATAAATCACATGTCAAGTGCCTGCAAGGAGAGGTCATTAAACAGATGTATGAGGCAAGAGGCAAAGTCTATCCATTTCGGAAGACGCTCCCAGTGTCAGCAGCTCTCCAGGAGCCTCGAGAGGCACGGATCCAACCGGCGCAGCAGAAGCTTTCCTGATAGTCTTATTTATTTCCTCCTCTATTTATTTGATTGCATTTACTTTATTGGAATAACTTCCTGGGCTTTCCCCTGTCAGAGCTGCCCACTGGGGGGGATGTGGAACAGGAGAGCGGAGGGTAGCACATCAAACAGCTCGGGAGGCACGGAGGGATGGAGTGATGGATGGAGGCCGCCCTGTGATTAATAATCAAACCAAGAGCTTTTACTGGGAGTCCTGTGGAAAATGTGGCTTTGGAAACATTTGTCTTCATCCCACAAACAACAAGTGGTGTTTCTCTCCCTTTCTTTGTCTCTCACCCCCCTTTCCTCCCTCCCTCTCCCTCTTTTAGCTTTTCTTGCCCAGATTCACTGATTAAAATCTTTTCCATCCTTTACCTGCTCCAAGTGGCTCCTGTTCTGGTTTGATTTATGCTTTGCTTATCTCAGGCTTCAGTGGAAAAATAATGACTAGATAATAAAGAGCACTAAGTAGCTTTTCAAACGACACGGCATCCGCTGCGCGGGACTGGGTTTCGCAGGAGTGGGGAGGGAAACGCCGTGATGGCCTTGGGCCAAAGCAGAGGGAGGGTAATGGGGAGAAACTGCTCCCACTGTGGTCCATCTCACCGGGTGGAAGCCAGGGGCATCTTCCAGCAGGTGCCTGAGCCAGCCCCTCTGCGACGTGCCGAGGGTCAGGCAATTCCACTTGGCGAATTAACGTGGTGATTTTTTCATGGGGCGTTTGGCTGGTGTGGCAGGGGTTGTTGGTCCTCCCAGGTACAGGCGGTCCAGAACACCGGTTTCTCTCCAGCAGACTCACCAGGATGCTCTTTCCCACCTCCCTGTTCATCTCCTGGACAAAACCTACCAGTGAGACTGGAGACCCCCAGCTCCATCCTTCGGCTGCACTGGGGTGCCCCCAATCCCCACTGGGTCTTGGTGCTCCCAACAGACCTGCAAGGGCTCCAGATCCACAGGGCTCCACCCACAGCAGCAGGGATCAAACTTTACTATAGGGTTGGGAGGTATAGGTGTCGCTGCCTTATTCACTGCTGTCTGCAGGGACACACAGCTTCACTGTTCCAGCTTTCCCCGTCCCCAGCCCCTACACCAGCATCATCTGGTTAAAGAATTGCCGTTAATTTTGGGGTGGGAAGGACCCATTGTTTACTGTGCGATCAGGAAAAAGGGAACGTTTTCGTTGCCAATAAACTATTTTTAATTGTGATGTAGATGCAGTATGGCCAGCAAAGTAGCTGCGGCGTGGGAATAGCAAGTTTTTTGCAGAACAAGTCGAGCAGCAAACCCCAGGGAGAAGCTCTGCAGGGACAAACGCTGCTCATCGTCCCGCAGCGGAACCTCGAGACGTCTGCCCTGCGCAAGCGTGCGCCCAGCGCGCGGTGACACCCAGCACTGCTCGCTCGGATCCGGAGGCAGCGGTAGCCAGCCCTGCCTGTTCCAGTCCACATTTCCAACAAATCATCCCCGAAAATGCGCTGCTCGGTTGGATTTAAAGGGGAGAAGGGATACAAGCCAGCGCAGGGCTCGGCAGCATGATATTATTGTAGAGGATGGATAGCAGAGGTCCCTTCTGGCTTTAAACAATCCTAAAAAATTGACGTCTCTGGGTTGCCTTCCTGGCTCCTTCCGAGGAGCAAGGGGTCCGTGTGTGAGTTTGTGGGGACTGGGGAGGGATGCCTGTTTATTTACACCTCCCCTCTGGCCGGGAGCCAGCAGCTTACACCTATGGCAGCACTGCAGCCCTCTCCGCGAGCGCACATTCCCCGCACTGTATGCTCTATAAATACATGTGCGTGACAGATTTGGCACCACGTATTCCTGTAAGTGATGTAATCTTTGGGAAGTTACTTAGCAACCATGGAAAATGTTTTGGAGGCTCTAATTTTTCAGTATGGTAAAATCGTATATTTATGCAGTGCAGCTAATCAGCTTGCTGGCAAGTCAGCGACGATGATCTCATTTTCTTCATCATTATTTTATGTGAATTGGGCTTTTAGCACTAAAGAGACCACAAAGATTTAATTCAAAAATGTGATTGCTTTATGTTTCCAGGGTATCATTAACATGGCATCTACGCAAATAACCATGGTAACAAACTGGTAATTAGTACATATATGGCACTTATTATTAATACAGAAACAGGACAAGTTCCAAATCAGCGCAGATTACAGTACATTATTACCATAGTAATTACCTGCAGTAACACACACAAATTGAACTAAATGGCCAATTGAACTAGAGTGAATGGCTTTTTATTCCAGTCCCTAAATAATGTGCATTCTTGGCTGAGTAGTTCAAGGTAAATAAAACTGTTTTAAATTTATGGCTAACTTTTTTTTTTTCCCCTTTGGTAGGGAAGGGCTGGGAACGGGAGAAGTCAAGAACTTTTTTTGCCCTGCATACAGTATAATTATTGTACAGACTAAGCCATTCCTGACTCTCACGGAAAGACAAAGATGGTGAAAGTTATTAGTTTCTATTTTATTAGCGGGTTTATTTCTGTAATTTCAGCCGTGAAGTAATGTTCAACATATCTGAAAGAGTCAATGCCAAATAACATAGGGTCCAAATTCAGTCTTTTGGTTTCTGGAGGTTTTTTGGAAAGAGAAAGAATAACTGCATTTGGAAGGGGGTAGAAAGCTAGACTTTTTTTTAAATGGTCACATTTATTAAAAAAATGGAAAAACAGGGTTTTGACCTAACTTTTCCCTCATGATTTGAGCTTCAATATAAAAGTATTGAACACATGAACCCCCGAGTCAAACCCAAGAAGTCAAACGCACTGGCTGGAGCTGGCAGTGCTGCAATGAAGCCAAAACTTCTAAAAAAAGAAAAAAGCTCCAAATTGCTTCTTATTCTCCCCACTTTGCTATGTTATATCAGTGCCTTGACACCTATCACAGCCTGGGGAGGGCCGGAAAGCATCTCTTTCTGGGGTGCTAAAAGATACAGGAGCCCCAGGGCTCGGAGGAGCGGAGGCAGAGCGGGGAGCTGCCTTTAAAGGTGAAAGCCATCTCTCCAGGCTCTTTTTTTTTCCTTCTTTCTAAATGGAAATAACATTTAGAGAGAGGCTTTCAAAAGAAAACTCTGCCTGGCCTCTAAGCGCGCAATTTGTGCAGACCTGGGAGCAAGTGCTCCAGCTACGCCGCGGGAGTGCACGCGCGTGTGCAAGGCGCGCTCCGCATGCTCACGGGCAGCGGGTCCTGCAGGTGCATCGTTCCAAACCTCTTTTTTTTCCTTTTTTTTTCCTCCAGCTTGAAACGATTCTCCCGGGTTCTTTGCATGATGATGATATTACCATTCACTTAGTTGGAAGGGCTTTCTTCCAGCTGACGTTTTTTTTTCTGTCCAGAGCCCCACTGAACCAGTTCTCAGAGTGCAGAAGTGGCCCCAGGCCCAGCAAATGAGGTGCCTCCCGTCTCCCCAGCCCCAGCAGGCAAGAACAGAAGTAAGATTATTCACAGATTTTTTTTTCCCCTCCTTCCTCTAGACAAGCATTAATATTTCCACTCGCTGCTGGTAATTCAGACCATATCGTTCCATGAGCTGTGTAGAGCAGCACTGGGGTGAACGTTCCCGTTTTGTGATGGACACAGGCAGTACACGAGAGCTCCAGCAGCCCGCAGCTGTGGAGGGCATCCGAAGAAAAAGTGGAGAACCTTCCCCACCAAAAAACCTGCTTTATTCTGCTCTTTACCTGTGCACTTCTGCCAGGCACGCTGGAGAATTGTTGTTCCTTTATCAGGTCCATCTCTCGTTGTACTTTACCTTCCTCAATTCATAAGAAAATTATTATTTTAGCAGACAAGCACTTAATTAAGTTTCACTGTGTTTGCTTTGGCTCTCCCAGCACGGAAAACCTCCTCCTTTTAACAACAATCCCTTCAACGTGGATTTCCAATAAAGCCAAACTGCTGGTACCTCAGCTTTACGCAACCCCCTCTCTATTCCAAACGTAGCTCCCTTTTCTCCTTCCAAATCCCAAATCCGAACACTGCTGCAATGCTTTTGGCTTGGCCTGCCTTGCCAGAAGCGGGCAGAACCCCTTCCAGCAGGCAGCAGAAGCAGCAGCACCCCTCACCCCTGCATCGTGCCTCCTGCCCACTCCTCCCCCTGCACCCCCCCTCCTGACTCACAAAATTGCCACTTCAAATTAACACCCATTAGGGCTGATTTCCATCACGCTCTTCCTACGCACCCGCAGCAGAGCATTACCTGGGTTCAAAACAGGGTTTGAGCCTTGTTTTGACGTTGAGTTTATCCCAGTTTTGTTTCTCGGGGGGGAGTTTGTCCTCATCAGAGCCGAAAGCATCATTTTTGGGGTGGGAGCATGGCAGGGCTGCCTCCGAGGAGCAGCTCCACTCCTGGGCTCGGAGCGGAGCCCAGCCGACCTCCAGCAAGTTTTATTTTAATTTAATAAATTTAATCCAGCAAGTCCACAGCACATCAGCCCTAAGGGGTAAAAGGCTCCTTTTCCTCTGCAGTACCAACAGCCACAAGCAGCTCATCTTTGTGAAGTGATGGTGAGCTGCTGTTGAGGACTGCTCCTCCTGTGCTGGCCTTTTTTTGCTTAAATTTTCTCAAAAGCTATTAGGACAGAAAAAAAAACCACTATGGGCTTGGGGGCTTGGTACCCTCAGCTCCCAGCCCAGCTCCACCAGCAATCATCAGGAGCCAGGACCTTTCTCAGCCCAAGCACAGGCTCAGGTACCCCTGGAGAACCACAGCAGTCAGACCTGCCCTATGGACAGCCTGGGAAACGTTGTCACCACCTCCCCATGCCACGGCCACTGCCTCCCAGCAGCCCCTTCCCAGCTCCAGAGGCCAAACCAAGCAGCCCGGAGCCCCCAGGACCCCGGGAGCTGAGCACAGGTGGGTGCAGGACCACGTAGCCAGCCCCTCGCATCAGCACCCAGCCATGTGCTAACTCCCACCGACCTGGGATGCAACATCCCGCTTTACCTTAAAAACCCTGAAAGGACAGAGCGGGGCTTCATTTTCTCTCTCCCCTCCTCCCTTCTGGTTACCGTTTTGTTTTGCAGCAGTTGCTGCTGTTGCCATGCTGTCTCCTTTTGTTGCTATGGATTAATCGTGTTTTTTACTTATTTTTATGTATGTCCTGGGAACATGATTGCTTAATTTGCCCTGCAGGTTTGTAGACCTGACAGGCATTTCCACATCGTCCCAGCGCTCACCTTATCTTAATCCAGTTCTGGGCTGCTCGCGGGGTAAATACCTGCAGAAACGTTCACGCAAAGGCCTGGGACCGGTATTTGCCCCAGCAAGCGGCCGGGGTGTGAGCAGAGGGGACGTACTGTTCCTGCAGCCTGTGCTGTGCCCTCTCCACTGTCACGGGGATGTTTTTCATCTAACCCAGAATAACAACTCAGCAGTCGCCAGCGTAGCGGTCTACCAAGCCTGGACAGAAGGATGGGTTCCAGCTGTCCTCCATGGACTCCCAGAGTCCAAAGAGGATGCATCCGAGGGCTTGCATAAAATAAGTGTTATTTCTGTTGTTAAACGTTCAGCAGGATTTGCCTCCAGTTTTTTTTCTGTCTCTGGAAAATCCTGGTCGCTAGAGAAGGGCCAGGAGTCCCAGGAGAGCATCCGAGCCATGGGAGAGCCTTTTGTCTCTAGCATCTAATGTGGTGATGGGAACGAGGGTGTCAGAAAGAAAAGAATAAAGTGTTTTCCAGTGATTTTTGGAGGCTGGTTTGCATGTTGTGGAGTCAGAAGACTCAGCATGGGGAGGGCTGAATTCCTGAGGCCATTTGCCCAGACTCCCGTTCATGCAAGTGCCGCAGACCCCAAGGGCTGGTCCATCACTGCTGGCTGTGGCAGCGTTCAGCTCTGCTGCTCGAGTACCTCTGGCCACCCCTGCAATGTTACTTGCCACCAGCCAGTCCAGGAGGAGAACTTGCATAAGGGAACCACCTCTTATTTGTAGTTTCATCGTGTTATACAGCCGTGAAAGCACGAAGGGGGATCGGGAGGGATCTGCTCCGGGTCTGGCTCCACCGCACAGCCCTTGTGGGATAGTCTGCTTTATTATGCTAAGGCAGGCCTTTAATTGCACTGTGTCTCCATCCTCCCCACACAAAACGTGGAAAACAATCCATCCTTTTGTCCCATTATTGAAATCTTCAGGGAAGTGACTTGGTCCTATTATTATTTTTGCATTTGCCTCACCACAATGGCCATGGAGCCCTAATGCACTAATGAATATGGATGCAGGGATCGGTCTCTTCCCTTCTGCAATTAATCTTGCCTCTATCCTACTGGGTCATCTAATGAGCAATACTCAGACAAATTTCCCCCCGGAGTCGTGAGCCTCAGTGGTTCCTCGGTTGCACACATCAAAGGGGAGCTGGTGACATCATGGAGATCACAGAAAACATCAAGTCTGTCTGTCTGGGGGGAAAAAAATAGCTTCTTGCCGATCCACAGCTGGTGGGGCTTTTAATTACACAAGAGCCGAGGAACATTCCAACCATAACATCCTGCAGCCTCTCCGCCACCAGACAACGCGTCTTTTATTAGTGTAGGAATGTATCTTTAATAAACTGGAGGTCTTTAACTTGTCAGAGGGTGCCGGGGACTGGATCCGCCGCGGTCGCTTTTGGCCTGGCTGTTGCATCGGCAGCAGGGCAGGTCGTCCCACGGCTGCTCCCCTGCCCGTGCCAGCGGGATGCTCGCTGCTCCCCGTGCACCCTCCGGTCCCAGGCACCCCGCACTCTTACAAGGGGGTGACTCATCATCCCCTCCATGGGCATCTCACAGCATCTCCCCTACGGTCCCACCGAAATCCATCCACACCTCAGCGAGGAGCGGGGCTGGCAGCATGTATGAGCTGTAAGCGAGGCTAAAGTTATCGTGGCAGAGGAGCGAGTCCATTCTGCAGCCTTAATTATCTCTGCCATCATCAGTGCCCGTGTGTTTGCACAAACCAGGCTTTGGTGGGGTGTTTCATGCAAATAAATGTGTTTTCTCCAATTCCAAAACTATTGCTGACGTCTTCCTCACCGCCGTGTGTGTATATATATGTATAAATGTATGTTCCCAAGTAATTCAGCAGGGTTTGGGGCTCTATTTGAGGTTTTCCTTCGCCCTGCTTAAAGCAGCACCGGAGGGAAGGTGACACTGAGCGGTTGCTCCAGCAAATAACAAATCTCCCATATTGTTGCCTCTCCTTAATTTATCCTGAACGGGCGGCAGCAAGGCAGCCTGAAAAAGTGTGCTGTGTCGGGAGGCGTGCAGCCCTGCAAATGGCTGTTTGCTTTAATCAATCGTGGAGGAGCCCGTGGGGGCCCGGAGAGGTGCGACGCCGGAGATTTGTTCTATTGATTAACCCAGTGCCAGGATGGGAGGAATCAAACACTGGCAGTGGATAAAAGCCTGGGAGGTGAATAGGGCCATTGTCGGGTTTGGTTTGCAGGTTATTGAGTTTGGGGGATTTTATTTTTCCTTTCCTACCTGCGGGGCCGAGAGAAAGCAGAATAACTTTTCTAATATTCCTCCCCGCTTCCCTTTTCCAACCTCCCCAGTTAATGCCACACGCCAGAGAACCCCCCCTCTGCCTGCTGGCCAAAAGTAAGATTTCACGTTATTGCATCTGACAGCTCTCGTTCCTCAGGCACTTTCTTTTTCCTTCCTCAAAGGAGGGAAAAAAAAAAATCAAACGTTTCAAAACCTGAGCACCTTCTGAGACTGCAAAATGCAGCCCCCTGTCGGGAGGGATGCTCTGAGCGGGAGGGAGGGTCGATGCAAACCTGCACAGTATGGGAAGAGTTACGTTTGTTTGGCGTTGGATTTGCCTTGGGCTCTTGGAAGACGTCTGTAGTTTTCAATTAATCTCATTAGTTCAGAAATAGACAGAGGGGCGAGGAGGCAGGGAGGGGAGGCGGGAAATCAAAATAATTTCACGGGGAATTCTCTTCAATGACTTTTTAAAAACACGTAATTGAAATCGGTGCTGGTGGAAAACATTTTAATAGTGCTGAAGCCGGCTGAGGGGGAGCAGCAAGGGATGCTCAGAAAAGCCTTTGTACAAGGGATCTGCCAGGACAGGGCTGACCTGGGGGGCTCAGGGCTGTCGGGGGGCTGGGGTGGGGATGGCAGCAGGATCGGTACCCCTGGCCGGGTCCCCATGGCCCAGGCTCCACCAGTGAGCCGCCCCGGGTGCTCAAAGCCCTGGAAGAGCCCTACTTGCCATCATCGAGTGAGCACTTAATTTCCTTTTCCTGCTCTCCTGAGGTTGAATTTGCAAGTCTGGAAACAGCCAGCGATTCCTGCAGCTTGCCATCGCCTCGCTCGCCGACGAGGTGCCAGACCCCGCGGGTGCGGGCAGCCACGGTTCACCCGCTGTGGTGACACTGGGATCATTTAGGGGGTGAGGACAGGGCAGGATCTGGACAGGCTCCAGCCCCTCCGTCCCTGGAGGGATGGCTGGAGGAGGGATGGAGCCTGCCCATGTGCTCAGGGCACAACCACCTCTCTGCCTCCCTATAACGACCCCCAGTGTCACACCCACCCGCCAGAGGAGACCCCAGCACCTCAGGAAACACGGGACACGCTGAGCATCCAGCCCACAGTCCGAATTCACTGCATCCCATTAACCACACGGTCACCGGAGAGGGAGAAGTGTTCAAAGCAAGAGGCATCGCTCGCTTCGGTTTCGAGGAGGATCCTGTGGCAGAGACCCCCAGCAGCCCCCGCCAGCCCCCCGCACACCCAGAGCTGCCCCCAGCCCCACACCGACCCCCCAGGGCTGCCCCTTCCCAGCCGCCTCGGCAGAGGTGTGCCCTCCTCTCCAGGCTGAGCGCTTAATTGATCGGATTATCCCTTATTTACTAATTAGCAGCCTTGTGCTCAGACGGCAGGAGCGGGGCCAGCAGCGCTCTCCCTTTATACCGAAGCGGTTGGGGTTTGACGGCGGCCGAGGCTCCGCCAGCAATTTGCTGTGATTCATTTCTGCTGCGTAAAAGTGAAACTTGGCACAGAGCTTTCCCGGGAGCAAAGCAACGCCGCCGGGAAGCAGCAATGCCAGACTCGGCCCACCTTTTAACTTGTCTTATTTTTCCTTATTCCGCACCAGGGTTTGGTTTTCTGTGTTTAATGAGCTCTATAATTACCATCAGAGACAGAGTGTGCTGCTCCATGCAGGTAGCACTAATAGAGAAGATATAACCCAAGGGGAGGGACGTGACCCCGACATCCAGAAGACGTGGCTTTTGTCCCAAAAGAGTTACCTACTGTTGGGACACAACCTCTTGTCCATCACGTGCCTCCCTCCATCCTCCTCCACGCTGCTGCCCGCACCGTGGTCTCTGGCCCTGGGTGTTTGTCCATCCTCCCTCAGATCAACACTCACTGGCCAATGCCACCAGCAGTCAGGCGAGTGAATTGGTGCCCACACGCCTGGGGAGAGGCTGGCAGACTGCAGGATTAGGCCCACTGTGTCACCAAATGGTATTTTTATTCCCCTCCAGCTCTTAAACAAAGAGAATTTGAGGATTTGGGGAAAAAAAATCACCTGGCACTGGAGTGTCTTCCCTTTCCTGCCGTTGTTTGCCATTATTTTCCTGCCACCCTGCCAACCACCTCTGCTGAAGGACAGAAAAGAGCAAACTGTGACAGAATTACCCAGCCATCCTTTGCAGCAGAACCTGTGAGGTCGGCGAGAGTGGCCCAGGGGTGTAAGATGCTGAAAAAACAGAGTTGAAGGAAAAGGCTTAAGGGTGTTACCAGGCTGGATAAACCAGACAGCTGGGGAGGAAGGACACTTGGATACCCTGATGATCCATTAGCAGGCTCTGAAAGGAGATGTGAATCTAGCTTCTGAGCCAAAGAGCACACCTTTGGACTTCATAGCAGCCAAAACCTTGCGTGCACCACTTAGGGGTGTCCCGGGGCACACGCAAACCAACGCCTTTCCCTACCAGAAGCCACACAAAAAAGAAGTCTGCTGTAGGAGAAGACCTCAAAATCCACATCCACGGGGGCAGGTTGGTCTGTGCTGGGGCTGTTGAGCGTGGAGGGCACAAGGCAGGGATGCTGGGGCTGTGGGATGCCCGTGTTGCCCAGCATCGAGGACAAGCTGCTGCCGTGTGGCTTCATCCCGGTGGTTAGACACCGCAACACGGCCACGGTGCCACCGGCTCCCGGCTGAGCGGGAGGAGATGCTGGCTGGGTACCGCGGGGCAGGTCCTTCCCCCACCACTGCATTTGCTCTCCTGCCAATGGATCGATTGTGTTCAGAGAGCTCTGGGCTGTGTATGTAGGTCAGGCATATCGCTGGCTCCGGCACTGCCATGAGGTCATTAAAATGAACAAGGATCACCCCTCTCCCTCCATCCAACCCCCCCGATGCTCAGCCCTTGGTAGAGGACAGCTTTGGCTCTGGTCCTGGAGAAGAAGAGCGTTTCTTTAAGGCTTTGGGCTCATTCGAGCAAAGCCAGTGTGAGTGCAGCTCCTGGACCAGTCTGGCCGCAGTGGCCCGGACATCCCCCCGAGCAATGAGCACGAGAAGAGCTCTGCGCTGGGAGGGGAACAGGCAACATGACCCAGTTCACGGATTTTCTGTCAATACGGCTGGCATTGCTCCCTCTTGGCTTTGTGAAATGAATGGGGCTGAGCCAGCTCCCAGAGAAGGGAGATTTCTATGCTGGGGCCCACTGCAGCATCCCCCAGGGCAGGCTGGGCAGCCCCAGGGAGGAGGGAGCTGGATGTCCCACGTGTGGTTGCTCCTCTGCTTGTCTTTCCTCGGGAGAGGAGCAGATAGGAGAGTAACATCCTAACCTTCAACCCTGGGACCTCTGGTTTTGGCCACCCAGCTTCAGTTCTCCCCAGAAGCCTTTATCACTCAAGGAGGAAACCCAAATCCTCTGGGAAATTGGTCTTCTCCCAGGCTCGTTAGCTGGAAGGAGAGAGGGAGAGGAGCTGGGGGAGAGAGAGAGAGCAAGCAGGGAAGAAACTTTCTCAAATAAAAAATTCAGTAGTTTAGAGCAGACTTTGCACTAGCTGAAGATTTGACCTTGTGTTCTCTCCTAAGAACAAACAAGAGAAGAATGAGGATCACATTAGTTTGCCTGAAATTTGGAGTGGATCAAACCCCTGCTGTTGCGAGCTCCTGCAATGAATGGCTATAAACAACACGCATTTCCGGAGAACGAATCAAACAGCGAGCCCGAGCGTTGGCTGTGTTTGGAGATGTTTATTTGTCCTCACTGCCTCTCTATAAAGAGTTGCACAAGGACTTACTAAATTTTAACCCCACATTGTTCTTGGGTAAACACTGCCCTTTCTTTATCCAACTCTTTATCTAGGTGCTTGCAGCCGAGCTCAGCGCCTGTTCTCTTGTGCTCTCCGGAGCACGCAGCCTCCGGAGCACACAGCCTCTGGAGTACACAGCTTCTGGAGCACACAGCCTCTGGAGCACACAGCTTCTGGAGCACACAGTCTACGGAGCAGGCAGCCTCCCAGCAGTGCTCACGAGGCAGCCCTGGGCATCGGCGCTGCACGCAGATCCTGGGGCCGATGGATTGTTCCCAGTTGCCTGCAGACCACTGACAGTTTTCTGCACTTTTCCATCAAAAAGTTTTTTGCGAGAAGTGAGGAATGACCTCAGCCTGCAGAAGTGTAGCTGAGCCAGTAACTTAACTTCTCAGCTCCTCTCCTTATTTTACGTTATGGAAAGGGGAAGAGTTAGAACCCACAGACACTGGGCAAAGAGCTGTGCCGGGACTCTCCATGAAGTCAAGCCCCTGGGACAGCCTTCTCCTGAGATCTTCCTACCCCAGCCCCCAGCACCACATGGACCAGGTGCTGGGGTGGGTGTGTGCAGCGGTCCATCCCTTGCATGTCCTTCCTGCAGGCAGCGATGGAGAAAACGAAGCATTGAGAGCTTCCCCCTCCCAAATTTGCACTCTGTCACACCCAGGATCACTGGTAAACACACACAAAAAGGCTAAGAGGGATTAATACACTGCATACTTGCTGCCTCTTTTGATTGCCAAGGTCTAAACAGCCTGCACTAATGGACCATCCGCCAGCATCCAGCAGGATGGGGAGTCAGGTCTGCACAGCCATTGGCATTCGAGCAAAGGCAGCCTGGACTGCCAGAGCTCTGGGGGAAAGAATGGTTTTGCTGTTCATGAGGGAAAAGCCGAGTAACCAACACGAAAAGCAAAGCCTGGCATCTCGGCATGAAAGCCGGGCCAGCTCTCCCTGCCTTACTGGGAGCCCCTGAGAAGTTCCCATCTCCCTCCTTTTGGGACTGTTTTGGGGTGTTTCCCCCACTTTGAGGGGACTTTAGCCACAAGAGGAGAGATGCTGAACGTGGTTCTCCCAAAAGAAGAAGGATCTGTGCCTTGTAGAAACATTTCTGAACTCATGTTTGTTCCCTCTCCTGGGTCTGGGCAGAATGTCAAAGCCTGCTCTGAGCTGGAAATATTTTAAGACTAGCACTCACTAGAGACTGAAACAATGGCAATTCTTCAGCTACTGAGACTTTTATAAAAGGGCTTTTGACATTGAGGCTGCTTAGGGTTGAGTTTTTTTATTTTGTAGTTGGTTTTTCTCCCAGAAAGCACTGTGCTAGTGCTGCGTACGTTTTAGTGCGCACCCCTTTGCGCGTGCAAAATAATCTCTTGGCTTTCAGCTGGGCCATTCGTGTCTATGCCCACAAGGATGCCCGCAGCCCCGCTAAAACGCAGCCAGCTCCGGCGGGGAGGAAGGCAGCGCCGCTCACACGGGATGCCACGCAGCGATGCAGGAAGAAGACATTTTAGAGTAAATGTCAGCTTTTGCGTTTCTGAGTTTAGGGCTTTTTTTAAACACGTGGGTGGGACTTTTAATGCCCACATGAAGCTGAGATGGTTTCAGTCTCCAGGGCTTATCCAGAAGATTCACACAAACCCTATGGAAAGTGTCTCTTTGCTTAGGAGGATGAAATTTGACACTGCAGAGATTTTAACCCAGTATTCCAGCAAGGAGCCTCGGTGGTTAGTGTGTCATATCTGATAAAGGCTAATCAGCCCTCCTTCAGGCACCATTCAATTCTTATTTTCATCTGCCTCCCATGCAGAGCCCGTTATCTGTGATACGTACTCACATGCAGGCAAATCAGTGCAAATTCCGCTCAGCTCTGGTCTTTCCTTGACACCAGACCAATAGACAAGGAGAAGGGTGAAGAAGTACATGACAGAGCCCTCGACCAGAGCCCTTGCAAACAGCCCAGGCAGCTCCCAACCAGGTTTTCAGCATTGCCTGGAAACCAGCAGTGTCCAGCACCAGTTTGCACTGGTGTTGGGATGGGGCATCCCCTGGCCTCAGCTCCTGCCCCGCTTGTGCCGTCCCACGGAGCCTTCCCTCCCTGCCAGGTGCCTGAAGCCTCCTCAACAATTATCCCAGTTGCTGTTTGTTCAGGCGATGTGGATTTAGCTCTCCAGCCTCATGTGTAGTGTGTGTACAGGGAAAGATAGATTGCCGCTACTTTCCAGTATAAATCACATTCCTTACAACACTCCAAAGTAGCATTTTCAACCTCAGGGTGCTAATAGGATCCAGCAGGAGAAAGAAATGTCAGCTAAGTAGCAGGCGCTGTTTGGAGAGTGCAATGGAGCTGATCCACAGCCCCGGGGCAAAAGGAGCAATCCCAGGGCAAAGGTTAAAGAGTTCAGGAGCACTTCAGCCTACTTAATTGCAACAGGCCTCTGACACAGTGCAAGATGGATGGTTCAAGCCAGGCAAGGGGGTAGAGCAGGGCCAGCAGCATCACCAGCTGCAGGCATGCGGGGGACCACGGCGGAGGGGACCACGGTGGACGGGACCGCGGTGGAGGGGACCGCGGCAGCTCCTCGCCCCTCGCTTCTCCCCAAGATGTTGCTGGATGGCAAGGTGGCCCATGCCACACCGGCACCCCCCAGCCACCAGCTCTGTGCCCTCCGCTGGGAGCCCGTCCCCCAGCATCAGCCGATAAATGGGAATTTCTATTGGAGCAGGCAGATGCCGTGGAGGTTTTGTTGCAAGAGCTCGGCACAGCTCTCATCCAGGAGGCTGAATAACCGGTAGCGAGAATAACTCCAGCTGCCAAGGAAATGTTTCTTGCTCCCCTGAACATCATCAGGAACAATTTAAGGGGAAAGAGAGGGAATTGGTTAGCGTTGCCGTTCTTGTCATTTTTCACAGGATTTGTTTTCTGATTTCCTTTTGTTTTGAATCTTCAGAACCTGAAAACGTTTCGTGTCAGCCCCAAGGTGCTTCTGCTGGGAAGGTGCCTCAGATAATGTTTTTAGTAGAGTTTTGACTTGTTTTCTGACACACATCTGACAAATGTCATCAAAAGCTGATGTTTTGCATGGAAAAGGTCTTTTGAATTTTTTTTTTTTATCTAAAGAAAAAAATAGAATAAAAATATCTCACTCATTTCTCAGCAGTGAGGTTTATGCCGTTTCCCTGGTGATAAAAGCACAAGGCTGGATCTTGAGACATACACATTTAATTCCCAGCTCCACCACAAACCCCCACGATGACCTTGAACGAGCCACTTAAGGCTCCGATCCGTACGGGATGAGGTTTTGCTGTTAAAAGCTCCCGTTTGGCCTCATCTGTAGGGATAACGTCTGAAAAAAACATTCGTTTCATGCGGACATCCTGTTCCCCACTCCATCACCCACCCATCCCATGGCATTCCGAGGAGAGGTGCTGTCCTGCGCGGGGGGCTCCCGTCCCGCACCCCGAAGCCCACCAGGGCGGCCCGGGGCTCGCGGGCGGCGGAGCGAGGGCCGCGGATGCCCTCTCGTGGGAAGAGCCGGGTTCGGCCGCCCTCCGGGTGCCCCGCGGGGACGTGGGCAGAGTCACCACAGGCGGCATTGGGTACCCCCGGTCCTGTGCCACCCCTGTCCCAGGCTGCCGCGGGTACTCCCAGCCCCGGAGAAACGTCCCCCATCCTCCCGGGATGCAGCCCCGCTGCCGGGGCATCACCGAAACCTTTCCAGGGCAAAATGTTGGGCACCTTTTATTGAAGAGAGGGGAGAGGAGAGCTCCCTCCACACCTGTAAGAGCAGGGACTGGGATATTCCCTCTCCCGGCTGCCCCTCGAGGGTCCCACGGCCCCCCCCAGCCCTGGGTGGGGGTCAGGAGAGGAGCAGGGCAGCAAGGACGCAGGGCAGCAGGAGAGAGCTGCCAGTGAGGCCAGGGGATGTCCGGGGGGCTCTGGGGGAGCCGTTGCAGAGGTCTGTGTCGCAGCAGTGGATGCGGACCCCCGGCAGCTCCTGCTGCTGGCAGTGACGGGAGGTGGCACAGCCGCTGGTCAGCAGGATGCCCAGGACCACTGCAAAGCAAGCACAGCACAGGGCATCAGGGACTGGGGGACAGCAGTGACAGCCGGGGTGAAGGGTGATGCTCTGCCAGCCTCACACCAGGGCCAGGCCCTGTTTGAAGGCTGCAAGGTTTGCTTTGGGGTGCGAGCATCACCAGCTCCATCAGGACCCCCTGTGACCCCAGTCCCTCCAGGCAGACTCACCGCTCTCTGTCTTAATGCAGAACCGGTGCTTGAAGCCCTGGTGGGAGTGGGAGCAGGTGATCACCTCTGGGTTAGAGCACCCCATGTCCACATTTTTGGTGCCAACGATGATGTTGCAGCCATAACACTGAAGTCCGGACACTAAACAAGAACCATATGAAACACAATTGGATTTTTTTTCCCAGGGGGGGAAATACTTCAACTCCTTCCTAGCTGCTCTCTAACGATGGCTTTGCAGCGCTCTCTGCCTTGCCAAGTTGCATTAAGCACCGAGCCAGAGCCTGAAGCCGCCAGACGCTTGTTTACCCAGTGGGCCCAAAAAATATGAAAGCATCTCCCACTAGAGGTCAGTACGAAATCAGAGATTAGCCAGAGATTTGAGCTGGGATCAAATAGTGCGAACAAGGGAGCTTTGAAACAAGATTTGTAAAGAGTAGGTGAAACCTCCCAACCATAGACATCGTCCAGCCAGAGCTCGGCTGCTCTCAGAAACAGCTTTTGCCTGCTTCAACAAATTCCTCCAGTTGCAGCGGCACTGACGTTAGAGGATTCACACCAGAGGGGTGGTTTCAACAATGTGGTTCAGTTTTCTCTCTGAACACAGCCCTGCTTTTATCACAGGGTCTATCGGGGAGGCAAACCAACTCAGAAACAAAGAGAAATCCTCGTTCAAAGCAACCGTGAGCCAATGTGTCCGTAACCTTGGGACAGCGATGTTGGTGTGTGTCCCCAGAGCTTTGCACACTTGTACTGGTGGCAGCTCAATCCTTCCTTGCAGGGTCAGTGACTGTGAGAATTGCTTGCCCTAGACCAGAATGGGAGTTAAGCCATTTCTTGGGTTTCTTAAAAAAAAAATAATCCTTCAAAGGATATTAATTTACATCATTTGTAGCGTTTAAGGCAAACACAGCACCTGATCTCTGCGTTGATTAATGACAGCAACAGAAATCAGATTGCACTTACTGTCGCCGTTACCTTTCCCTGCCTCCAAATGGCAACCTGCAGCCCCTTCCAAGCCTGGCCTCGTCGGCTCCCAGGGGTTTTCGGGAGCTGAGTGAGCACCCTCGTGCAGCCGGGCACGGCGAGGGGAGTCCCTGTCCCAGCAGCACTGGAGAAGGGGAGCCCATGGGGATCTCTGCTCCTGGCCCACGCTCCTCGCCCTCATGCCCTTGTTTTGTACTAAATGCAATAACATTAGCTCCTTCCAAAAACCACCAACACGCAGCAGCATGCAGCTACATCGCTTGGGGCAGGAACGGCCCAATTCATCCCCAGGATAAATCACACCTTAACAACCAGGGTTTGGGGAGGATGCAGACAACGATAACTCCAAAGCACGGGACACACTCTGCACCCGGGGACAGCAGCACTTACCTTCGGGGAGAACAAACACCACGGTCATCAGAGAGAGGATCCCATGGGCACCTCCAGGCATGTGTCCTGAGAGCATGGGAGTCGGATCCCGGAGCCCACCCAGGGCTCAGAGGACGAACACTGGTGTCCGGGGGAGCGGAGAGGGATCGCCTTCTCCTCCCTGCTCTTCTCCCCAGCCGCTCACACCGCTTGCTTTTCACCCACAAAACCCTCCACCAGAATAACGGGAGATGCCGTCGGTGCAGCAGAGATCTGGCTGCTCCCCACTTCTCCGGCCAGCCCCGTGATGCCCAGTCTCGTTATGTCGATGCTTAATTTCTCCCTTTTCCTCCTGAGAAATTCTCCGATTCTTTCAGTTCATGCACAGACGTGAGTGCGTATGTGCTACCCTTGGTTATTTCTGTCCTATTTCCTCTGTCCACGATCACTTCCCATTAATACTACTGTGCAGCAGCTCTTGGAGAGAAATTCTCCCTAATCAAGATTTAGTTTTAAATCCACTTCGAAATCCTCTAATTCAGTTGGATTAGGCAGAAGGGGTTTGGGGAGAAGTATGTTTTTACTTTTTTTTTTTTTCCCCTCCTCTTTTTCCTCTCTGAGCTGCTTCATCTTCATGAACGGACCCACCGGCTTTCTGTGACATATTGTGCTATTTAAAGAGAGCGGGAATAATTTTATTAAAGAGAAGCAGTCAACTAATTTTAAATCCAAGGCTTGAGATTCTCTAACAAAGGAAAGCCCTGGCGATGGCCATGGGGTTAAAGGGAAAACCTGACGGAAGGGAAAGGTGGGGTGGGATGTATCATGTGCATTTGTGCACAAGAGAATAGTTGCCTTAATGAAGCAGCGAGAGGCCAAATGGGGTCAGTTTGCATTTGGCTCTGGAGGGAGCCCAGCTGGGGCTGTTTGGGGCTTGAGAAGGGGATCGGGGACGCAGCAGAGGAAAGCACCAGGCCATGATGGCTCTGATCCTGGGGGCCAGGATCAGACCCACAGCCATGTGGAGCATCATGGACTTCACCAGCCTCAGGATCAGGCCCCCAGATCCCCACTGGCTGCCCCACCGGTGTCCCCACAAGCAAAGCCCCAGCTCTCAGCAGAGTTAATGGGACTTAGAGAGCTAATGCTTACTAATAAGAGAGCGCGACTGAATGCATGGGATTAAAAAATTAAAATGACAAAATAAGATGCTTATGTAGCCCATCCAGCACCCGCCTGCTAGCAGCACCTGAAATCCCTGACCCTGGGCACCCCAGCCCGCCGGGCAGCCTGCGGGTATCACCTCTGCCTAACACAGTTCCCAGCCAGGCGGGGGCTTTGACCTAATCTCCACCCAACATCTTCATTAGCAAGCATGCTTGTTAGTATTTTGCAGGGAGGCAGAATAAACTTGTCCAAGTACGGGCATCTACAGCTCAGAAGGGGCAATTAGCACCTGGGAGAAGAGCCTAAATAATGCAGCTCATTTATTCAAATCACTTAAACCACCCACGGTGTCTCGCTTGCCTCAAAACAACGTGATTATAACAAATGTCTAACACAGCAAAGCCTGAAAGCCTCGGGGAGAAGGGATAAAACGCAGGAAATGGGATTGATTTAAACATATGCATAAATCAGAGCGTTCAATAACGAGGAGAAACTAACTTTTAATCCCTTAATAAACTCATCAGTATCTGGATGGGGCGGGCAAGAGCAGCCTGGGCTCTGCTGCAGCAATGCAGCAGCTGTGCACAGCTGGCAGCTCCGGGGCCGTGCACACCTCTGGGCACAGCACCTGGCTCTGCGGCCTCATCCGGCAAAGCGGCTACAGCACACCAGCTGGACCTTCCTGCGTGGAACCGAGCGGGAAGCTCCAGGAGATCCAGTGGGGCCAAGGGACAGCACGGTGCACGAAACCCAGTGTCAGTGGGACAGGTAGCGGAATGCTGAGGTGGGTATCCCCGGTGGGAACATCACCCCGGCCCAGAACCCGCTCCTGAGGGTGGTTGGAGGTGCTGCTGGTACTGATTTAGCCAGACATTGGGGCTGGTTTTATTCCTTGGGATGCAGAAGGGATGGGGGAAAAAAGAAAAATAAAACCCAGCCTCTTCAGCCGCTTCCACATCTGGAACCAGTGTACATTTCTGTTAACTCGTCATTAGTTCTGATGCAATTCAGGGAGATTTATCAGCCCAGGGGCACCGGGAACACATTAAGAAACGGCCTTCCTGCCCTGACTGAGCAAAATTTGATTAGCAAATCCCCCGGAACGCGCGTGTTCCCGCTTAAACCTTCAGGATACCCAGAAAGGCGGCTAAACTCTGCGCAGATTAGACGGGTTCGCCCGCAAATCCTGCTTTAGAGCTCATCCCTGCGAGGGGCACAGCTCAGTGCGCGGCACCCACCCCCGCGCCGCTCTCCGCTCCGCACCCGCCCGAGGCGGGACTCGAACCTGCGGAGCCCGACCCTGCTGCCGCCATTAGAGAGGCGGAAGCAGAAGGGCCCGCCCCCGGTCAGCGCGCCCGCTGATTCGTTCGTCAGCGCGGGGTGCGCAGAGGGAGGGGGCTCAGCGCCAACGGCAGGGGGCAGTCGAAGAGGATGCGGCCGGTGCGCTCTGATTGGCTGAGGCTGATGAATACATTAAGCAGGTACCCAAAACGTGCGCGTCTGTGCTAGTTTAAGGAGTTTTTCAGGGTTCTTAAGTACTTAAACGGGAAATAGAATAGAAATTCCATATCGGGATGAGAAATAGATGTCAAATTGAGAAAAAGCAAACGCGAACTTTTTCTCACCCTGTTCTGTACGGAGGCAGCTTCGCGGAGGTTTAAATAGCAGCAGGCGGAGTGCGGTGGCTGTGTTGTATGAAAGGAGAGAAGGTTAGCACTCCCCTTGATAAGGATGGAAGAGGTCCCAGTGGCCTATACAACACGCATACGGTTAAGGCACTGCCACCTACTTCGTGGCATCTAACCATGTTTTTTTTTTTCCCCAGGGGCGAACCCTAAAATCCCAGCACCCTCCTGTTTGTTTCTTCACCAGGTTCCTCCTTTTCCCTCTACAAAAAGCACTCAGCAGAGCCGGGCCCCGGGGTGACAGCTCGCTTTCCATCAGCAGGTCACCACACTCCAGCCCCTATCAGCCTGGACTTACCACAAGCAAAGCTACTTCGCTCCTACCCCGGAGAGGCGAGCCAGCCCGGCCGCCACACAATCCTTGTTTCCAGCACTGTCCTGAACGAGATCAGCTAATCCTGGCGGTCAAACCACCACTGACATGCCAGGCTGGATATAGTTAGAGCTAAGCCCAGCTCACAGCAACAGGCTCCGGCGTTATTCCCGGGTAGGATACTAGAGACTTCAACACAACCTTTACAAAGGACAGCTGGAAGAGTAGATCCTCTGCTTCAGTGCTCTTCAGTTTGGGGGAAGAGAATATCCCTGTTCAAGAGATTTCTCCCTGACAGCTGGGAAACCATCTCCCTCCTCCGTAGCTCCGTGGCAAAGCCACAGCACAGCTGGGCAAGCAAAGCCACTCACGCAAACACATGAGAAGCAGCACGCTACAGAACATTACTGAATCTACGTGAAAATGCTTTGCTGAAGTAATACACCAGCTTCTCCACATTGGTAAAGCAGCACAGCCACATCTTGCACTTGAAAAGTTTCACTGAACTGTGAGAAAAAGACTGAAAAAAAAAATTAAAAATCACAAAGTTAAGCAATTATTTCAGCAGTGACGCTCACCAAGCCTAGAGACACAATGTCCTTCCCTGGGGGTAATGAAAAACCTCAAAAGACAGTGATTACTAATAGCCATTTTTGCACCACCTCAACATTAACTCTATTTTTCGTTTTTTTTCAAAGAAAAGCTAAAGCTCACGTCCTGGCAGCTGTCATCTTTGCTAGGGGTAAAGGGAGGCAGTCTCCGAGCAGCTGCTAGAGGAGAGGTTTGTACTGTAATTGATTTTCAATTATCAAGCACATGAGGTCAATACAAAAAAAAAAAAGGATTTTCACTTCACCAGGAACAAAACATTCCCTCCCAGCAGAACCATTTGGGTGCGATAAAATTGGTGCCTCAATGCAATCCTTGACCAGCACAAGATAAACCCCAGATCATCACTTGATCTGCCCTGGCCATACCGCATGGAGAGGGCTGCAGGATTCCCTTCCCCTTAGCTAAAGGTCTCTGGGAGGGTTTGTACTCATGTTGCCTCTGCTGAGGACATCTTCAGTTCAATTTACTTTCTTTAAACAAATTTTGACTGGAGTTAAGCTCCTCTTTTGCTTCTCCACAACAGATGTTAAGTACCACATTGCTCCTCCTCCTCCTTTCTTCCTCACTCAATGGAGCTGCAACAGGAATACTTCCTTCTAAAGGTGTTTTTAAGGGAGGCTTCTTTGTACACAGACATTTCATATTAGTGCAACAACTCTTACCACAAGCATACACATAAAATCCCACCTTTTTATTATGGCATATGGTATTTTTTTGGATGCGTAAATACCACATGGGTATGACAAAAAAAGGGAAAGAAATACCAACGCTGAAATAGGTACAGTCATGCCATTATCAATACAGTTTCATACGATGGATTTTCAAGATACAAAAGTCTGGGTTGTTTTTTCTTTTTACATTGAAATAACTTTACAGTGTTCTGTGAACTTGCTTTATAACCAGAAGAGAAAAAAATTAAAGTATGCTGAGAACAACTACAAGCAGGATTCATTTTAATGGTTAACAGAAGAACTGGAACTTTGCTCTAGAACAGCATCTATTAAACACACGTAACAAGAGGTAAGCAACTATACAGAAGGTAAGAGGAGATTTCACCACAGGAGTCAAGTCAGGGGCAGGAAGAGGGAAATCTGGAACTGCATGTTTTTATTTGGTCACAAAGTTTGAGCTGAGTGTTTAAAATGAAGCACCCTTAAAGATGCAGTACTCCTATTTAAAACAATACAGAAACTTTCCAAGTGACTAGAACCTACATTCTGGAAAAAAAAAATAAAAAATAAGACATTAAAAAAAAATTCCACACATCTCTAGGCTCGTGACTTAACTTACTGTTACAAAGCAGACTGGCAGCTCTTCCTTAAGCAGCAACAGTGCCCAGAAGTAATGCCACCATAAAGTACAGTATCTTTGGGGTGTCCAACACAAGGCTGACACTTCTAACACGATGTCAGAATGATCCATTTGTCTGCCAAAAGATCAGGCAAGAAAAGGAGACACTGCATCTTTTTTTTTTTTTTCCACCACGGTGCCCGGTTCTAGCAAAGAGCTAAGACGTTTTCTTTGGGCCAAGACTAACAGAAACCACTTTATCAAATATTCTTCAGGTTTCCTGCCAAACTGGATTTATTATTCTCATGTGGTTTTTTAATATTTTTTTAAAAAGATTTTTTCCTGACAGTCTCTCAAGTGATACTGGAACATTTAACAGTCACTCTTCCACAGTTTAATTGTTTTGTCGTTTTCTAGTGCCGCTGACGCAATGATGTTTTCTGTTGGGTGACAAGCTGTTGAGATTACAACATCTAGGCAAAAAGGAGAGATATACAAAAATAATTATTTACAGCAATGAAATCTGGTTCATAGCAGGCATGTCTGAAAATGCATGTGTACTGCTATGACATTTTAAGACAGCACAGCCAAGTTACTATTTCCTTGTAGCAGAATTACAAACACATTATTCAGAAGTATAGAATCATACAATTGTTTAGGTTGGAAGAGACCTTGAAGATCATTGAATCCAACCCTTAATCTACCACTAGTCCACCGTTAAATCCACCACTAAACCATGTCCCTAAGCACCACATGTGCACATCTTCTAAAATACCTCCAGGGATGGTGACTCCATCACTTCCCTGGGCAGCCTGTTCCAATGCTTGACAACCCTTTTGGTGAAGTAATTTTTTCTAATACCCAAACTAAACCTCCCCTAGCACAACTTAAGGTCATTTCCTCTCATCCTATCGCTTGTTACTTCAGAGAACAGACTGACCCCCACCTCCCTACGACCTCTTTTCAAGTAGTTGTAGAGAGCAATAAGGTCTCCTCTCAGCCTCCTTTTCTCCAGGATAAACAACCCCAGTTCCCTCAGCTGCTCCTCATAAGAGTCATGCTCCATAGATCAAATATTTTGCAACTATTTCAACTATTGCTTCTCTGTGAGAGGAAATACTAACAAAAAAGAATTGAGTACGTAGTTGGAAAGCGTTTGACAAGTTTCAAAATGTGAGAAACAGGTTCTAGTTCTTGCCTACTTCTTCACAGGCAAAACTCCTAGCATATTCTGTCAGAGACAGCTAATAAAAACCCAGGTCAGTTTTTTCTTTCCATGTAAGCTATTTCCAACATCCTGTCCAATGCTTACATAGCACTTCATCTTCAGAGCCTTGCCCCTGAAAATTAAAACCTGCTGCCACTGCCCCAACTTACAGGCCAAATCAATGGACCTGCAAAGGAATAAGGCATGCTTAAATTTCACAGCATAATTCCTTCTAGTCAGTACAGTGAAAGTGCTGCTCTCTTGTGGGATTCAGACTGAAGCACCCATCAGGTGACATCTCAGTACATGCTCAACTCTGCCTTGCAGAACAGGCGTACATACAGACGTTTACAAACACCAAGACCATGTCAGCCCTCATCCTTTCAAGAGCTGCAGCTTTGGAAGTTGTTAATAGGCAGCTCGAAGTCACTAATATTGTGAGTCACTTAAATATCTCAACCAGTTATGAACGCAAGGAAATCTCTCTTGTAAGCTGATGTCAAAGTTCTCACGGTGAAAGAATAAACACTTGCAATGCCCATAAAAAATCCTTCACAAAAAGAAGCGAACTCCTGCGGTTCAATTAAGCTTCAGCCAGTCAAGAATTTATTGGTCTGACAGTCAAAACTGAACATCAGAGAGAAAATGCTCAAACTAAGCCCTCATTACAAGCAGACGTGAGGGATATTCCATCAATAAAAACAAAATCCTCTTCCATACCTGTGTGTCCTTGTAATTTCTGTACAATCTCTTTTGTCTGAAGATTCCAAATATAAACCAGGTTGTCTTCTGAACCGGACACGATCCACTGGAGAGACAGAGAAAACACACAGTTCTTTTAATCTTTGTCCTTACCTGTATCTAACAGCTCTTATTCAGTAAACATTTCACTGTCATCATATGAAAAGGGAACTTCCAACATTATATGACTGCTTGATGTGGTTCATTCTCTCTCAGCCTCTATTCAGCGTGTATAGGCAGTGGAAAGCTTTGTTCCACCCTGCGTATGCCAGAGGAGGAAAACTAACAGAGCAAAGAGCGCTAAGGTGGTTCTGTGTTAGGACTTAATCTCTGCTGATTTGTTCTGTCATCTCAAAACACACCAGCCTATCATCTGCTGGCTGACTGCCGTGTGGCTATGGCGAATCCATACATACACAGCTGCTCTCCTGCTGCAGGAAAGTCCTTTTCTACTGCTGCAGTGGTGGGAGCCTGCCATGGGACAGCAGGCACACCTAGAGACACAGACACCGAGGTGCTCCAAGGGATTTTCCTAGGACACCTTCTTCTCCCACTGTACTATGACACCTGTGAACCAGCACCCACCGAAGGAGGTTTCCATCCCCAAACTACTGTTTCTTCTACAGAGGAAAGCAGTAAAAACTGCACATTGGTAAAAAGCATTTAAATAACCACTAACCTTTCCACCAGTAACGGAGAAATTTGCAAATATGCAGTACTTCTCATTTTTGTGTCCTGTGTACGTCTTCAGGCACTGAAAGTGAAGAGCCACAAGACATTAACACAGCTGGGAGGCAGTTTTCTCAGTCAAGGACAAACTCTCTTGGCAGAAAAGACTAAACATGCCTGTTGTATCCCACCCCTGCCAACTATCTAGAGGATGCAGAGGGCACCTCTGCCCTAGAACAATGAACAATTTTGAGGGGGGGGGCGGGGGGGGAAATGTCCTGAATTTGTCACTACCACAGAGAATAAGAGCAAGAGCAATTTATTGCTCATAAAGAGAAAAATGCAGAAATATAGCTCTGTTTAATGTCTCAGAGCCATGTAGGAGCCCAACTACCTTCTCCTCCTGCCCCCAAAGGCATCTATCTTTATTCCTCTCCCATAAAGGAGTACTAGCACTTTTTTCTATAGCATTCATAAAATAGTAAGCAAGTTTAAATAGCACGTATGAAATCCAGTTTTTCCTATAAGCTTAGTTAAGTCTACATAATGAGACAGGATTGGTTTTACCTTTCCTTTGCTGTAGTCCCAAAGTTTAAGAGTGCTAGAAAACAACAGAAAAACAAAGACTTTAGTTCTAGGGTTTTTTCATCTGACAATTTCCTAGCAGCAGAAAAAGTTTCTCCATACCAGGGTTCTTAAATTCTACATGGATCACTACAGCCTGGCTTCGGAATGCAGCATTAGTTAACCCCAAGGCCCCTTTTCCCTACCTGTTTTAAAACCAAATCCTGCTTAAAGTAGATACAGATCTAAATACACACACGCTGCCCTAATTTTTCAACTTTGCAGTCCTGCACCAGAGTGTTTCAGGGAAGTAAACACTGGACTAAGGCATCCTCAACCCATTCAAGCCTAAGACAGTCCAGAGCAAGTGAATAACCACACTACTGAATATAATTTGGACATGAAACAAGTCACTTTTTTTTTCAGACAAGCACTAGGCTCTTCCACAGACTAAGCAAGCCCCATGCATGTCCAGATACAGACCATCTGTACTGATACCCAGGCTACTGCCAGAGCTGGCAAGATAGTCCCCTTTCTCTTCCCCACAAAGCCTAACCTGGGTGTTCTCTGCTTTTCATTGACTAGCTGAAAAAGGCAGACAATAGTCTGTAGTATTTTTGTACCAAGGTGCTCAGACAGGGAGGGCATCAACCTCACGAGCTAGGAAAGGAAGGTCTCACGAAAGCAACAGCATTGTTATCGTCTGCAAACAGAGATGACAGACCAGCTAATTCCTTCTTAGCAGCTGCATGGAAGTTCTCCAGGTGAATCATTCTCAATACAACCAGCCCACCTGCATTGCTTTTATGCCTTACACACAAAGTTGGTTATATATTGCAGCCTTTTATAGGCGAGACTTTCTGTCTCTCATGTTACAGTAGAATCATATGATTAATTGAAGGAAATGCTGAGGTTTTGAAAGGCACGAGAAGGAATGAATGGGTGTTGCAGTCAGTAAGCAGTGCCAAGACTTTAAAAAGGCCCAAGTCCTGCCTGTGCCATTAGCAAAGCGCAACATTTTGCAAGCTTTCTAAGTTTGACAGCATATATGAACTTGTGTAGTACCATTACTATGATAGCTAAACAGCATCAAAATAAAGTTTTATTTGATACTCATAAACACTTCAAAGTCTGTTTTTCTTTTTTTTTTTCTTCTTAAATACCTACTTGTCCAAAGTTGCAGCTAGTATGTATTTGCCATTTGGGGAGAATTTCACAAAAGACACAGGAGGGTTATCATCATCTACAGTGAAAATAAAAGCACTATTAAACAGAGCACAGCTGTATTGTCTCATTGACAGAGAATTTCTTTTGACAATAATGGTCGTTAACTGTTTCACTGAAACAAGCTTTCAGTTTTGTTGTCCCTTGGTACTCCAAGAAAAAAACAGAGATGTAAGAAAGGTGATAGTTTTCAGTGACTTAAGAAAAGGATATTAAGCATTTTTCTCACAAACATTTTAAAGAACCTTTTGTAACTGAACTTTCCTTCCTTGCATCAATACTTATCAGAGCAAAAACGTATCTCCACTTTTTAAAAATAATTATATTAAAATACATGCCACTGACTTGCAGTGCCATGTAACTTGTCTGTGCAATGCTTTATAAGCATATGAAGGACTAAGGAACACATGCCTAACAGGTGGTTTCCTTTTATTAGCTATTTATTGCAAGATGCTATCATGCATCTTGCAATAAAAACAGGCAGCTTGTCTAGTCACAGACTACCCGTTTTCATCACATCCAACAGCACAAATTACTTTGTCATTAGTTTTGAACTGCGGCACAGCAAGCACTACTCAGCTGAATGGTAGAAAACTTTGGAAGACTCGTTTGCCCACCTATACTACACAGCACTCAAAGCTTAAGCAAGTTTCCATTCATGTGAGAAGATAATTCCTCTTACTGCAAGACACAGGAGGACAACAGTGTACTAACAGAACGGTAAGAAGACAGCAAAATACAGCTTAAAGAAGCCACTGTTCACAGCAATGATGCAGAATACCTATGTTACAACTTCACAGCGAAAAATGGAGCACAAACAAGAGGTATTCCTACTTACCAATCAGTGTTTTCAAGCACTGGCCTGATGCTGTATCCCAGATTCGACTATTAAAAACAAACAAAAATCACTACTATTGAAGTCTTTGTTCTGATTTTAACATTACAAATAAAAGCTTTTTTTAGAAAGTCCTTTTTTTCTTTTCCAAATGCAAAAGGTTTGAACAGTGCCACAGACAAGAAATAACCACTTACCAGAGTCCATCATAGCTACTTGACACTATCAGGGATCCATCACGATTAAAATGCACCTGCGACATTACAGAAGGAGAAAAATAACTTTAGTGACGTTCACAAAGATCAAGTTTTTAAGCCCCACGGAAAGCACTTATCTTCCTTTACCGATGCTGCAATTCATGTGGATAGAAGCAGAGTCAACACAACATCCAAAGAACAGGCACGAGTTTAGATGCGTAACATGATTAAAGCCAACATTCTTTTCCCTCACAGTCTGTCTGGCATAATTCTAAAGAGGAATGGATGTTAACTACAGCTGCTTATTCAAGCATCAGGGACTGGAATACATGTTTCTTCAGAAGCTGGGAACACCACATGAACACACAGGTACTCTGTCCAGACAGCATTAGCTGCTCGAATAATAGTAGTATCAAATGCGAGGACAGTACCTTATAATTCTAAGGGCATGGGATTTAACCTCACACATAGCCACATATATGTTTTAAGGTCAAGTTATTCCTTTCAACTACACCTCAAAATATTGCTATTTTAAAGAGTAATTATTATTAACATACATCTGTAAGTGTGAAATGTGTATCACGTCACAAGATCCATCGTTTAGCACATCTGAGAAACATTTTTTTCAGTTTCCTTCATTTCAAAAACATTAAGAGTTGAACCCCTTCTATTTTTCCTTTATTTGAAAAGACATTGCTGTATTTCAAGCTCCTTTCACCTGTTAAATTAATGAGTTTTGAAACAGAGTAAACTATGGTACTATCCTGCTCTGGACTTTAGTAATAGCTTGGAACAACATGAAAGCAACAGATGTACAGGCTGTTCTCTGAGCCTCAGTGGACCACAAACCTGTGCCCCAGCATCAAATTGCTAGACGAAGGCATGACTGGGACACCACTATTCAGTCTTCCCAACATTAACACCCAGGACCAAAATCCAGACCTATTTTACAGAAAACACTGTTCATTTCATTCTCTTTGAGCAATGACCACTGGCAAATCAAACAGCCCATCCACTACATCACGTAAGGGCTTGACAGGAAGAGTTAGAGCATAAAACAACTCCTCTACAGAGGCAGCAGAGGAGCTCTGCTAAACAAAATAAGCATGTTAGTGCGTTCATTTATCAGAAGGGACTTACAGCTGAAACTGGGTCAGAATGAGCAGGCAACGTCTTGAGGCACTTCCCTGTTTTCACATCCCATATCCTCACGCTTTCGTCAAACTGAAGATTGAAGAAATGCACAAGGTAGTTTAATGATGCATCTATTCGAGGCATGCAAGGTATTACAGCTTGACTAGATGCACATGCCTTCCTCCAGCTGCATCAGAAAGCCCAGGACACAAGCGTCACACAGGGCAAAAGTAACAGACCAGCAACACAGCTCCCTGAACTCTTCTGCTCCGTGCACGAAACCTGCATGCTGAGGATGGGTTAAGGGCTTGACTGCATCCCCAGGCAAAGACAGCAGTGACACTGCACTGTTCATCTAACTACAAGGTGTATTCGTGGAGGAAGACAGAGAATTGAAGTGGTAAGGGGTTGTGACTGGTACCCCCCGCTCCCAACCCCTGGTAACATGGTTAACATAACTAAAACCATTTTATAAGGCAAGCAGCCATTCTCTGTGACCAAGCAGGACACTTATTTCTTCCCTTTCTCTCATTATCAGGCCCAGAAGGTCCTTTGAACCAAGCAGACAAACCAAACAGATTTCTTCTTCCCCTCCCCACCGGCCTCAAGATTCCTGGGCACCAGGCCGGTTCCTTCCTGCCTTCTCAGCCTTGAAGGTCCCAGGCACCCGGTGGTGGTGATCACCCCATCCCAGAACAGAGAAGCATAAGAGCACACAGCACTGTCTACAAAATCAAGCAGTTACAAGTCCTAAGCAGGGAACCTGGACCAGAACTGCTGCTGAACAGAGCGATCATCACCCCCCCCCAGTAACCAGGTGCACATCCAACGTCACCTGCTTCCTTCAAGGACGAAGCGAGTGACTCATTCTCTTATTTTACATGATTTTCAAGTCTAGATTATGATTGTTCTATTACAGAATCACAGAATTATAGAATCATAGATCTACTGATACAGCAAACCATGTATTAAGATCTGACATGATCTGCAGAGGGTTCAGGTGATTAGAAGTCATACTTTAAGTTAAGTTAGGGTCTAAGTGATCAGAAATTGTAAGTTGTATTATAAATTCTGTATTATGCTACCTATAAACTGTACTACACTGGTTCTGCTTGTAGAAACCCTGTGCCATTCTAACCATAAACTCTGTGCTACGTTAATCATAATACCCTGTTCAGAAAATAAAACTTTAATTCTAACTATGACTTACTACCATCATCATTCTGTCAAGGATCCCTACAAGAACCTATCTCTCCTCTTAGTGTTGGGTGACAAGGGTGTCAGCACTTGCTTTGCACAAAGATGGGGAAAAAAATATCACTTACCGATCCAGAAACTATGAGGTTTGACTGAGGGTTGAAGTTGCAGCAGAAAACGTAGTTACTGTGCCCTTTCAATGTCTTTAAGCACTTACCCTGAAACAAGATTTAGCTCAGTTAAATACACAGCATCCTTCACAGCCATAAATGCATTCAGATAAGCTGCATTAAGGTTAATCACTGTGCAGTACACAAAGAAACCATCTCTAACCCCGGATTTAGATGGCCGAGGACCACCTACAGCAAAACAACAGGAAAGAAAAAAAACCCACATTTTTAATGACTGCAGCCAAGTTGCAAATCCTTTGGGCAACTCAGAAGAACCAAGCAGTTTAACACACCTAATCAAAATTCAACCAAATTATCTGGTTCTCATTGCAATTGTAGAAAAGGAAGAGAGACAGAAGCAAAAACAAGTGAAGCTACGATAAGAAGTTACAAATAGGTTTCATCTGAGAGGTTACTTTCAGAAACAAAGCCTGCTCTTACATTGCCACCATGAGGCTTAAGTGCTCTCAGAAGATAACCAGACTCCTCGTGGTACCCATAAAGCATCCCCTCTTTCCAAAAGCAGACAGCACAACTCACTCATCCTCACAGCCCATTCAACCACCAGCTCATTGTAAGCAGGAAAGAGTGAGTATTACTCAGAGAGAAGCCAGTGCTTAAAACTCTACCTTCCCTCATCATAGCACATCAAGGCTGTCTCTCGGAAGAGCATGAGTTAAAATGCCAGTGCTGGGGAGAAGAAAGGTAAACAACAGTTTCTGCCCTTACCGAGCTTACATCCCATATTTTGAGAGTTTTATCATCGGAGGCAGAGACAAGAAGGTTGGAATCTGATGACCAAGCAACATCAGAGATACCCTAAAAGAAAGGAAAACAATTCTCAGCTCTGTTTGTTCACTGACACAGGAAAATGGAAAACACAGACTGCATATTATACTGACAGCTGAAGCTTGGAAGAAAATTCAGCATTGAGAGTTGGGAATTCATTGATTTCATTAGCTTGAGAGGTCTTATGACACTTGTTCATTTTAAGCTGAGCCATATACTCCAAAACCATCAATGGCTTGTTCACATAGCCCTTACTGTGGCCACCCACACCCTTTCTTGGAATTCATAAACAGTTATGCTACATAAACTGATCTGTGTAAGTGGCTCCTCTTCATGGCAAATGGCTTGCTCCAAGTCCCTAAAGGCTGGAGAAGAACAAGAGTCTACTGGCTTTTCTTTTGGGGAATTTCCATTTTTGCTTACAAAACTTCAGCATGTAAAACTTTAGAAAACAAAACCAAAGGGTTTGGGAGCTTGTGTTTTCTTTAGAACTTTGCACAACCAGTAAGTGTTGTCTTTGTGTAGGCAAGCCCACAAGAAAAATTCAATCTCCTTAAAAGGCAAGCCGTTCTGCTCCATATGCAAAGGAAAGATGGAACAAGACACAGTGTCACAGTTTACAGGGATTTGCACCCAAGAACACACTGTCCGGTGTCTGAGGCTGGTGTTCCTGAAATGGAGGGACTCAAGAAAATGGCTAAGCACTGCACATGCAGGTATTCCATTATCACCCTGCACTTCATCCATATTTCCAGCCTGACCTGGTATTACTTCAGCAATTCCAGTCCTCGGCTGTTGTGCAGGACTGTATAAACAAAGAAGCACAAGACGAGAATGAAGAATAAGCCTTCTACACAAGGCAAACTAACCAAGAATGGAAATTTCTGGATGAGGAAAAGAAAGTCAAATTCTTCACAAGTAAATTTATATTCAAGTGCACAGTAATCTCCTCATACTTACCAGTTTATGACCAGATATTGTTTTTTCAAACTTGCCATCATATGCTCCCCAAATTTTAATGAGTTTGTCAGCAGCTGAAAAAGATTGCACCAGTTAAGATATTAACAGGACTAACAGATACAGCTGTCCCTTCTGGATGGAAAGAAGGATGTTAACTACATCTCTGCAAAGAGTGGGTAGTTCTCCCTCCCTAAGCAGCCCTAAGTGTATAAAGTAATATGTAACTGGTGAACATCAGTTTCGTACACGTCAAGCTGCAGCAGCTGAGATTACATAAACTGCCTGGAATGCATAGAGTCTCCAGCCACTTTAGCTTCTCTGACAACAACTTGGGCTTTTTCCTTTTGTTTTAGATTGCTAGTGGTAAAAGTAGCACCGTTCTATAGGAATGCTGAAAATGCTTTGCCCAAAAAGAACAAAAAAATTACACCACAAGCTGGACTGAATTAATTCCTGCAAAACCCCAAACATATTATCCACATTAACTTGCAAAACATGCCAGGGAAAAAGGCTGATATTTGCCAGAGGTAGAGGTTGGAAAACCTGGGCAAGGAGGAGGAGGGGGACTTTCATGAGAACACTTGAACGCAAAAATGATTTATATATGGTACACTGCACCGGTCTCATTAAGGCTATTTGCAGTTAAGCCAAGGACCCAAGTCATTCCCACATCCGGAAGATGTTCGAGTGGCCCTCACCATCATATTCAACAATGCTCTTTTCAATTGCCCTTTCTTTATATATGGATCCTCTCTGGATCACTGAGGGTCATAAAACACATTTGCAAAGGAAAGCTGTCAAGCAACATTGACTACCTACAAAAATTTGGGAAATACCAAAGCTGATAGGAAGAGGACCTGATCCACCACTTAAGAGAGCAAGTAGCGAAACACTATTTACAATAACCTTCTGCATGTTTCAGTGGGGTAATCAAAGGTTATTAAACACCACAGGCACACAGGACAGAAGCACGCGGCCAGTCCTCCATACCACACTCTACTTTCCAGTCTAGTAGCGCAAAGATAACTTCCTTATTTCCCAGAGCTAAGCTTCTGCCTTACACAAAGTTTAATTTAAAAGCTTAAGCTATGTCTTCAGCAATACAGAAAAGCACAAAGAGTTTCCTTTGCACAGAGAAAGAAGCTCGTGTTTGCTTTTGCCCACTTGCTCAGTAAGGAAACCTGAATAGGGGAGAACTCTCCAACTTGGCAATGCATAGAGGATCCAGTGTTCAAACAGAATTTAAAAAGCTTAAAGCAGATTATCTCAAAGACTGACAGCTTTGGTATTGCTCCTTTTAAGAAAACCCATGACACTATATCCCTCCTCCACCTGATGAAGGTAACAGTAAGCTCTCCAAGGCCCACACTCACATGTTTTAGAAGAGATAAAAAGAAAGCAGTACTTACAGGAGCTGGCTAGCCACTCTCCATTAGGACTAAACTTTACTGACGAGACTGCCTTTGTATGTCCTGCTAACGTGAACTTTAGAGCATAGTTTGGTTTTACTGGTGCAGGCTGTAAGAAAAATGTATTTGAATGAGTTGAATAAATTCCAAATTTAGTATCTCAGTGACAAGCTCTGTATCAGACTGGGTCAGTACACGGTAACAGACTGCACGAAAGTTCACCAAAATAGAGATTCTAGCTTTTCCTTCCCTCACTCCAAAATCAAAAAAACGAAACCACAAAACAAACACATCCCCTTGCTGTCAGGGGCCAGCACAACACCATGCTGTCTGCACACAGACCACCACACTCAACCTCGGTAGGAATTCCACCCAAGCCAATTAAAAACAGGTGAGTGTCATCCTGAGCTTGGTAGATCAAAATAACACTCTTGGTACTGATCTGTGTAGTGCTTGTAAGTGTTTGCAGGTTTCTTCCTTATCATGAAAGAAATCACAGGCCAATTCCTCCATAGTCCCAACATCCCTTTCCCCCCCCCCCCCTTTTCACCCTTTGGCAAAGGCTTCACGGTCAATAACACCTCCTTTGAGCACCTGCAGGCTTTAAAGAATCTGGATAATGGCTGCCTCCCGCTTTGCAACTACGCTGATGGATTCATCAATTCCTCAGTCACCTCTAGGCATTCCAAGGATACAACAACCTATCCTTCTAATGCTCAAAGTGACAAGTGTTTCATTGACAAGAACTTCCACTAAACCAAAAAAGCCCCTAGCACGACAAAAGAGGCTGTACTCCACCCACTTCTCCCATAAAATCCTCAGCACGTTTTCAGCTGGAGACAACAGCAGAAGCAGAAACCTGGAGAAGTTCTTAATCTATACGAGAATCCAATTCTCTAATTCTGGTTTAACTGTTGAATATGCAGGTAGTTGCCATGTGTATTTACACGGATATTGTTCGGAGCCCCACACACACCTTGCTCTGATTGGTTGAGGAGGAAGGAGTAGATTGTGTTTTGGTGGATTCTGCATCTGGCTTCTTTTCTTCTGTTGCCATGGTTCTGAAGCTGGCAAATGAGACTTATGGTGCTTGAAGGGGAGAATGAATGTGCTGCTTCAAAAGGCAGCCCTCGCCACAGAGAGGAGAGCCGCGCTGAAACGAAAACCTGGAAGAAAAACAAAATATTCTCATTAGCTGCCAAGAAGATTCTCAGCGGCCAGAAGAATGAGATTAGCCTAACTGCACGTCACCAGACACCAGTAAGAAAACCCATATTCACTGCAACACAGTGGTATTTTAGGCCTTCAGAGCTACTAACATGCAAGACCAAGAACCCAAGCCATGGCCTTTTGTCACTTCTTTGAAAGCTTTCCTCCGCTCTTCTCCATTCCAAACAGAAATAAGGCAGAATAGCTTTTAGGTGTGGCAGGGTTTTCACATCATATTCCCCAAAATACTTCTAAGCACTTTGTACATAGTAAATATAACAGTAGAAGGAACAGTCCAAAGCCTATTTTTCAGACTCATTAAGGCACAAAATACTAGACTGTAACGAACAGAAAAATGTAACAGGCACTTCCAAAGCTTAAAACCCTACTAGAATCTTTTCATCTCGGAATTTCAGTCTCGTATTTCCCTCCTGAACAGTTTGAGCATCAAATCACACCCTTCTCTGCCCGAGACTCCCACCTAACTGAAAGCCAGCCTTGTACCAGCCTCACCAGACTGGCTTTCTGTAACAAAACCTGACAGTGCTGTGCCAGAATTCCATAACCAGGGCTGATGCTGCAGAGGGAACAATCTCCACTGCAGCTCGGCCACATTTCAGCTCAGTAACAGAACAACCTCCGGCTCACACCGTAAGGATTTGTCTTCAAAGCATGCTTGCAGCATCCCGCCATTCTTTTCGCGGGTGGCAGCAGATTCGGGAGCAACAGCATGTGCACTTCCAGCAGCTACTGGCATTTTAAGCATCTCCTTCTGGGAAAGGGAAGGGAGGGCGCAGCGCTACCAGTTGCCCGCCCGCTTTCACGAGCCCTGTCCACCGCGCGGATAAATCACCGGCCGCAGCAATCCGAAATTCAAGTTTCCTCACGCAGGTCGGGTTCCTTTCATCGCCAACTGACCTGGGAACTTCAGCGCGCGGCTCCGCCCGCACCGCAGCGCCCTCCCGCACGAACCCGAGGAGCGCCGGCACCCGGCTCCCACGCCCGCCGGGCTCGCAGCGGGTTCCCCGCAAACGCCCCGCACCGGCGCAGCCCCCGCCGCCGGGCACGCGGTACCGGCACACCCACCGGCCCGCAGCACCCCCGGCTGCGAACGCCCGTTCCCCGCCCGCCCTCGCCACGCCTGGGGTGCAGGAGCCCAAACTTTCGGGGGTCCGGGCGCGCGCGCCCGCCCGCTGCAGCCCCGCACGGCTGCGGAGCCGCGCGCATGCACGCGCGCCCGCCGGCCCGGGGCGGGGGGTGGGGGGGAGGGGGGTCTCCGCGCGCGGGAGGGTGGCGGGGCCGGGCCCGGCGCGCGCCCCCCGCGAGGAAAGGAGGGAGGGGGGAGGGAGGGGGGAGCGTGCTCCGCGCGCTGCCGGAGGGGAGGCGGCGCCGCGCGCGGAAAACGGCGGTGCGGGAGCCCGGCGGTGAGGAGACGGGAGGGCAGCCGGCCCGCCCCCCGCGCCTCTCGGTGACTTACCGGGGGAAGGGGGAGGGAAGAGGGGGCCGGCGGCGGCAGCGCCGCCTCCTCCGCGGCGAGGAGGAGCTCGGCCGCGGGAGGGGAGGGGGGACGCGGCGGCGGCGGCAGCTGCGGGGCCGCCAGGCGGGGGGAATGTCGGACGGCGCATGCGCGGTGCGGGCCAAAGGCTGCACAATGCCGCTCTCTCCCGGGAGCGCTACGGCGAGCCCCGAGAGCCAAAAAGGATCGCTGGCGCGCGCAGCCGACGCTTTAAAGGGGCAGGCACCGCCTTCGCCTCGGCCCTTCGCCCGCCCTCTTTCCTTTTCCCGGGCTGAGTGGCAGCGGTCGGTGGGGCGGAGGCTGTGAGCCGCTTATCGTGCTCTCCCCCTGCCGCGGATGAGCTGTTGCCCGTGCTCGAGGTGGCTCCGCGGGGAGCGGGCATGGAGGGCAGCAGCAGCCAGCGGTGGTGCGGAGCGGGTCCCGTCGGGGGCCCGTCCAGCCCTGCGGGACAGCAGGCACTGGGCGGTCAGCTGCACAGCCGCCTGGCAGGGGCACGGCTCGGCTCCCGTGTGTCGCATTTGTTCGGAAAAACGTTGAACCGGGCAGCAGCGGGGTTAGGTGGCGTTGGGCGGTAACGCGCAGGCCAGCCCAGTTTGGCAGCGTGCACCAGTACCGCAGATAAAAACCGTTCTGGAAAGACGAAGGTAATTCGTAAGGCAGTGATGGATCTAATGCGTGAGGCTGGGGGATGAGCCATTTAACACCGTAACGGTTGCCTGGGTGAGAGTAAATCTAAGGCGGTTCTCAGAAAAGTGTTTAACTTTGATTCACTAAGGCCAAACAGCCAACTTAAGATGTGTTAAAGCACTTTTCTGGAGAGCAGAGTTTTCTTCTGAACCGCAAGCCAACGCCGCAAAGAACGTGTTGCAGTCTGCTTCCAGTTAAGAGGGAAGCAAAGGAGACACGTGTCATTTACTGGCCCTTTAACACAGGAAGATCTTTGGGCTCCAAAAATTATAGTGGCAGTTGACAAAGGTAAAAAAAAAAAAAAAGCCGAAAAAAAAAAACTGGTACAGTGAAGCCAAGGCCCTTCTCCAGCCTGGAAACCCACAGCAAAAGTCTGAAGAATTAACCCTGCCGTCTAAACTCAGGGAGGTAAAACACAGACAGCTGTAAGAGCTGCACAGTCCCCAGAACTGTATTAGGAAACAAATACGGTGAAGTTCCTGTTGCCGATTCTTCCAGATGGTTCTGGCGTAGTTTTCATTATTTAAAAAAAATAGAGAACAAGTCAAATCTGCAGTATAATGCTATGTATTTAAGTAACTTTCCTGTAACAGAGATAGGGTGTTTTTGTTTGTTTCATGTTCGAGATAAAAGTTTGTATTTTGCCTCTCTTCTCAGTATCTGCTTTGGAAGTTTTTGCCTGACATTTATATATATTTGTGTAAAACACATACATATGTATGGATAAAAATTCTTATCTATACTAAATAAGACTTCTCTGGAACCTGAAAACTATAGCCTCAACTACAAATTAATCATAATCCTAAACAACCCCTTAGCCTCTAAGTGTCCTGGATTTTTTTTTAAGCAAGTTTAAAGTATGATAAACTCCATTTGGGGAAGTTCTTGGTTACATGCTAGATTGGGTTTTTGACAGCAGAAAAAGGCAGCTCAGCAAGCAAGGGCATTCCTTTGGGACTGCATACCTGGGGATTTGCACAGACAGCCCATTGTCTTTGGATGAAATTAATTTGTTGGTTATGAGTCATCTGTGAGGGTCTTTCTTGCTCCCCCAGCTATGCTACCACAGCTGGGATCAGCAGGATGCAGTATCTGTCCAAATTCCCTCTCTGGAAAAGAGTGGGGCTTGGCAGGCTTCTCCCTCACAAAATCTTTCATTTCATTGGGTTCAAAATAGCCTGAACTTGGTGACCTGCCAACTACACTGGAAAAGACACCTGTCTGCGGTTTTTTGGGGGGAGAGCCGCTTCCCATAATGATGAAAGGGAAAGAAAAGTCCATGAGTGGCTCAGATTACATGGAAGAGACTGCTTTCAGCGCTGCTGGGATCCCTTTGGATGGCTTTAAGGGTGTCAGGAACAGAGCTGAGGCCATGGGTCCTGCTATGACTAATGTATACAATTTTGTCACAGGGTCCAAGACCAGAACTAATCCAGTCCTGCAGATTTGATCCAAAGGATGTTAATGTTTGTGGAAAAGCTCCCACTAGCTTCAGTACGTGCTGGATCTGCTCTTTAGACCTGGCTGCTGCAAACGAGCTCGTGCTTATGTTCGCAATGGTGAGTAATACGGCACTAAGTTTACAAGCTGTGTAAGCCCATGCTCATGTTTTGGCACAATTAGCAATCTCAGTTAGGACTTTCATTTGCTTGGGCCTCTCGGCAGACAGAGGAAGCACAGAACAGACTTACTGTGTGTTACACGTTGCTCAAGAACCAGAGGGAGGAAGAACTCATGAGCGAACTGCTGCATCCTTTAGGCTTTTAAAGAGCAGCTGATCTCTGACATATAGCTGTTTCTGTGTGGTTGCTAATATGCTGCTCTGTTTTTTTCTAAATCCCAGATACATCGCATTCATATGTTTCTTCTGGGATTTAAAAACAAACACTGAACCTTTTCCAAGCTGATATTTCTACCTCCCCCACTACGGTATGAACCTTGCTTGCATCACTGCCAACATTTGTTCATTTAAAACTAGGAAATCTTACCCCAGTGAAGGGCAGGTAGAATTTGATTCATTCTGCCCTGGGAGGGATGTGTACAAACACTTAGCCTGGGCACAAGGGACTTAGGGAAATTGAAGAACTTCTTTCGGAGTAAGATCATGGAACACTGCATGTGTAGAGCTCCATGTTAGTAAAGACCTACTAAGAAACAGTCCATATTTTTGAAGAGAAGGTGGGACTTCATGCAGGATTGGTGTCCAGCAATGTGCTATAGTGTGTGGTATTCAAAGCAGATTCCTCCCAATGCAAGTTACAGCCAAGTTAATGCATAAAGGCTGCTGATTTGAGAGCCCCAGACTGAATCACACACAGTCTGACTGCCAGACGTGATGACAGCCTGCTTCTCCCAGCCACTTCAACTGGAGCAGCAGGTTCTCAGCACTTCTGTGAATCAGGAGCTTCGTTCTTGGCTGGTGCAAATGGTTGCAACTCCAATGAATGGACAGTTCAGTGCTATTAACTCATATCCCTGACATAGTTTTAGTGAAATCTGAATATATTACTCAATTTAGAAATCAAGATGTTTGAGAGTGTCACTGTTTGGTTAGAGTATCTCTTTACTATTCCCTTCAGTCTTTGTAAGAGGGCACAGGAGGAAAAGTAAGAAAACACACAGGCATCCATTAGGGCTTTAGCCAGCTGAAATCTAGCAAGTTCTAGTATCTGTTAGTTTAAACTGCCAACTCAGTAGCACACACTATTCACAAGCTTGCTTACCTGTGCAAACCACTGTGTTAACAGCAGGTGCTAGGTCTCTACATCACACTGAACATCTAACAAAAACATTTAGATGCAGCTAATTTCCAAAGCAGCACATTTACTGTGACCAAAGATACGTAGCCATATTGGCCGGGCAGTTCCTCGTCAGTTCTCAGATTCGTTGGTCACATCCCGCTCTTCTCTCCCATAATAGTTTAAGCCTTTACTCTGCTTCTTTTCATGCATATAAATCTTAGCCCACTGTATCCCAGCCTCTGGCTCCTCACAGTAATGCTTCTTGCTACATCCTGATAAAAGACACCAAGGTCAGACAGAATGTTTTATGGGCTCTTCATTCCCTTCCTTTCCATTGCAGGGGAAGCCATTCATCTCTGTTTCTCTGGTTTGAGAACTGCCAATCTGAAAGGCTATTATTTAAATCCACTCTAGACCCTCCATTGGATGTTGGCTGTCTCCAGACCAGCATTTAGATCATAATCAAAGCTTATATTTGCAGATGAACACTTACAAGATCCTTTGGGTCTTGGATAGCTCAATCCTTTCCTGCCTTCCCATCAATTACCATAGTGCTGTGCCTTTTGGGGCTTGTAGACATCCTGGCTCCTGGGATCCCTGTTTGGGGGCTCTGATCAGTCTTTTCCCTATGAAGAGTGAACACTGAAGAAAGAAAGGTCCCATAGGCACTGAATAGCCAGGGTGGCCTCACCAACTGGTGTGTCCAGGCTCTCAGAACTACAAAGTATGAGTCAGAAGAGCTGAGTCCCAGTTCTGGCTCTGCCTATGATTCTCTGCATCATCATTTTTCCTCTCAGCTTCCTCAGCTGAAAAACAGGGCTCATAATATTTCCTTACCTACAAAAGCTGTTAGGAGGATTATTGCATTGTTGTGAATTCCACAGATGAAAGCTACTACAGAAGAACAAACTGCAATTATTGTTTCAAACCTCTGCCCTAGTCCTGTCATCCTTAACTTAACTGAATAACGCTTACTCAATCGAGGAAATCCTGCCACTACAGTGAAGAAAATCATTGGTAAAGACGACTCCCTGTTGTAATAAAAGCATTTATCCCCTTGTGTTCAACACCCTTCTCTCTGCCACTGGGATGATCGGAGTCATATAATCCCAGACATTTACTACATGCTCTTAAGCAATCTTCTATTTGGGCACTATTATGTCTTTATCCCAAACATGACTGTTATTGAATAAATTCTTTTTGTAATGTATAACGACACCCACTCTAGAGATAGCAGCTGCTGGTAAAAGGATCCGCTGTGAGTTCACTGATACATGAGGTCTCTTGGAGCCCATAGTGGCTGATGGCTGACAAAATGGCCAGGATGGGCAAATTTGCCTGTGGAGGTGTGTGGAGCTCGCACCAGCCTTTCATGTGCATGTAAACATACAGCGTGCCTACGGATGTGCCCAGAGACAGAGGGCAGAACGCACTGCCCATGCAGCATTCCTACCCCTCCAGCAGCCTTCTCCACTTGTGATCCCCTGGTCATTCCCAAGTACAAACACTAACAAAGAACTCCCTTGCAGCGGGGAACGATGTTTTTTATGGTGAAATAGGCACTGAACGGTGAGGTAAAGAATCAGAAGCTTACAGTTAGTACTTATAGCAAAGGTCAGAAAAGTTGGCGCTCCATGTTAGTGTTCCCAGCAGTCCCTGGGATATCCCCTATTAAATACTGTTGGGTGCAGTCATGCAAGGCACTGAGTGTGGCCAGTTCTCACAAAACCCGTCAGTCCCGCAGAGACAACTATCTCCCTTTTCTGCTTCCATCCACCCTTGTTTTCAAAAGACTCAAGTCCTACCCTGGAGACCATAAGCAGGGAAGCAAAAAGGGTCAGTGTTTAGCAGCCCTGAAAACCACTCTGGCTTTGCACAAATAAGTTTTTTCATGTCCAAGCCTATGCACAAAGCTTCCTAGAAAGATGTACATACTGCTGTGCAGTAAGGGTTAAAAGTAGTGCAATGGTGAGGAATAAATACACTGCAGGTGTTAGTTAACAAGGTACTAATTGGGTAACTGGAGGTGCAACATAAAGAGACCACAGAGGCTAATCAAAAGGCTTTGGATGAATCTAGGATGCTCCTCTGAGCTTGAGGAGGAGGAGGAGGAGGAGGTAAAAAGCTACTATTGTAGTCTTGTGTTTTATGGAAAAGCTGGCGTTAAGGTATTCCAGAACAGGCAGAATGTGATATCTTGTGTGTAAAACTGATATGACAAAATCAGTTCAGAAATTCATTTAAAGATTGCAGCTATCTTTTCCTCAGTCTAAGTGCTTTTTCTTTGGGCAAGGTACCTTACGATTGGATCTTTCTTATTTGATTTCGCTGTACCTCTTATGGGGCTCATTCAAACTGAGTCAGCCTGTGCCTGTTTGGCTAAACCATTATCTAAACTCACTGCCTTGCATGAAGAAGGCTTTAAGGATCCCTAGAATATATTGACCTTCCTGTCCTCTTGGAGGAGACAGCTGGGTTCTTCAAGCACAAGTTGCAGACCTACAGAGAGGTGAGTGACTTGTGTGTTCCAGGTTGAAACCTGATAGTGGTGAAATCTCTGGGGGCAGTTTCCCATGTGAATTGTTGCCTGCTCAGCTTGATGCACAAGGAACATAATAATTTGGGACGAAACTGTCTTACACCCACCCTGTGTGAGATAAGGAATTATAAGGTGTAGTTGGAGACGGCTTTTGGTTTGCAGTTTTGTCACACTCTCCATCACCACGGTGCTCTTGAAAGTGGAATTGCAATGAGGATCAAACTCCAGCTTTTAACTTGTGCGTACTCCCTGTGAGGTGGCTGTGCCCTGCCAGCTTGAAGGGCTTTGTGCTCAGGCAGGGACCCTCCTGGCTTCCCTTGTCTCTGCGCTTTTGCCTGCACTCACCCATTTTGCTCAGCCTTCCTGTTGTGCTCGTTGCATGTTGCTGAACACTTTGTGTTATGAGACCCCCTGTTCAGTTGTTTACAACTCTGCCAAGTCTTATGCTTCAGCCAACGTGCTTTTTTTCTTGCAGGAGTTTCTCAAACAAAAATATAAATACATTTAAAAATCCAACTTTGAGATTATGGTTCAGCTGGAAAGGAGTCTTTAGAGTGAAAGGTGTATGTTTTCCCAAGTGTTCATAATAAGTACTCAGCTGATTACTCTCTGCCCCGTCCCTTGGAAAGCTTCAGCCTGCCAACTTTTCCCAGCCCCCATGCCCAGAGTGGCAGCAGTTTTCATTTAGGGGCTCTTTGGTCATGCTTATGATTTGGTGTGTGTGTATGTTATGGTATTCATAAATTTATACCCTGCTTATCCACGTGGATCAGGCATGTACTGGAGCAGGACAATGCATTCAAAAGAAGTGACATGGTAACACAGTACTCTTCAGCTCTCAAATACTCTGATACACATGCTCCTTCAGAATTGCCTTGCAAATGGGAATGCAGCAGAACGATGGTAAAAAGTACCCTGTGCTCAAAATCCAGTCCTTCCCTATACCCCGATATCCCATATCCAGGACACTTGTAGACAGGGCAGGGTTCAGGTGATGTTTTAAAGGGATTTCCTCATGCAGTCTGGCAATGTGGAACATATGATGACCAGACATGGGGCAGGCTTAGTGAACACCAGCTTGTGAAGTGTGGCAGTGCCTCTTAAGACCCAGGAAGTACCCTTTTCTTACTGCTTGTGTGCTCTGTGCCCTCGCAGAGGCCATATGCTCTGGGTGCACAGGCCACTGAAGTGGCTTTCAGGTACCTGATGGGCAAGTCAAAAAGGTCAACTTGCAGGTGCCTGTGGCAGAGGGAAGCCCAGGTCACACACTGACCAAGCGTGGGGTTTGGCTGTAGATGCAGATGCAACTTCAAATTCTGTCTTACCAAGTAAGTACATCCAGGAGTGGTACAGCTGTGAGTGAGTTTCTAGTTCCTGAATTTGCACAAGCCTTGAAGCTGAGTGCAAAAAAACACTTTTTCTTGGGTTTGGTTAAGGCATATGCACAACTCTGGTTTCATCCTGAGGCAGCCACAAGCCTGGCTAAGTGGAATTTTTCTAAGCATCTGTCATCTTGCCTGTACAAAACCCAATCTTGCTGATTGTTTCAGACCTCCTGAAAAATTTCAGTCCCGTTGGTCATGTTTTTCAAAAGCTAATCTGGAAATAAGGTCTTCCAGTAAAACCGCCTTCACCTTATGGTTACAATAAACGGACTTATTAATTGGCATCACTGCATGGCTGGCTGTAACAGGCATGCCTGTAACATGGCAGCCTCTGCTGGCATTTATGTCCACAGAGAACTCCTGTAACTCCTTCTTATTTTATGTTGGCACTCAAATGTTTCTCCTGGACTTGTTTATGTTCCTTCTTTTTTGTGCTGCAGCAACTGAATCATATTTGGGGTTATAACAGTATCTTTTTAACTTCTGTTTGCCTTTGTAGATTTGCTTCAGGAAATAGGCTGTTGGTCTGTTATTTGGAGGCGTTTGTAACAGTCCTTGTGTTGATGCTCTTACGGTGAGTGTTTGTAAAATTCATATTCTGTTTTTATAGTATACATTAGATTATTTTTCTTGTTGTTTTCACCATAACAATATTATGAAATGCTCTAACCAGTGCAAACTCCATCAGGTTGTGGGTTTTCTCGGTGTAATTTTTGTTTGTTTTTGCTACTTACTACTACGGCTTGCATTGGCGGCGTTCTATTTTTATTGCGGCTCGTATTAGTTGTTGCGTAATAACTGTGAGAGCGCATTACCCAATGCAAACCGCGACTTTAAAAAAAAAAAAAAAAGGAAAAAGAAAGAAAAAAGAAAAAAGGCAGGGGGGTAAAGCAAGGCAGCTCCCGCAGTTGTGATTTAAACTTGGTCTCCCGCAACACGCGCGACGCTGCGGGACACGCTCGCACTTTTAAGGGCTCCAGAGCCCGGAGGCGCGGCGGAGGGGGAAGCCGGGTTGTTCCCCGACAATGTCTGCCCGGGGGGGGGGGGGGGGGGGAACGACCCGCCAGCCACCACCTCCCTGCGCCTTTTTATCGCGGTCCCCCCTCCCCAAACCCAGCGGGGCGTTTTCCCCGCCGGGGCAGCGCGTTCAGCCGCCCCCGCTGACCGGGGCATCACCCCCGCCGTTTCTCTCGCTGCCCGCCGGTCCGGGGAGGGAGCGGGGGAGGCCGGGGTGTGGAGGGGGAACCTGTCGGCTTCTGGGACTTGTAGTCCGGGGGCCGGCGGCCGCCTCTCCCCCGGCCCGGCCCGGGACTACCGTCCCCACATGGCCTTGCGCCCCGGCGCATGAGCTCTTGGGCGCTTTAGCGCATCTATTATACTGCCTTGCCGAGGATAAAAAGAAGAGCAACTGGAGGGACTATAAGGCAAACGTTGCTGGAGCTGCCGGGGCAAAGTAATCTATTTAATCTTTCCCTTTATTTGTTAGATGCTTGGGTGTGCGTTGCTAGCACTGGGCCAAGGTTTTTTGGAGGGAGGGGGGCCGGGGAAGAAGGGGGAAGAAGGCAAAACCCACTTGGGAAAGGCCAATGCTGATTTTTTTTATTTTTTTTTTCCCCTCCCCTCCTCTCTTCTTCTGCTCCTTCTTCTTGCGAGAGCCCCGCGTCGCTCCCCGCGGCCCCGCAGCCTTTGTGCGCCGCGACAATGCAACAAAGCGCGGCGGGGCTGGCTGCAGCCTGGCCATTGATTTCCTCCCGGCCCCGCCGCTCCTGCCCACCCTTTTCTTCTTCTTCTTCTTCTGCCGCTTCTTCTCCATCTTCTGCTCCCCCCTCCCCTTCTCGCCGAGCGCCCGAAGACGCCCCGGACGGGCGCAGCCCTGGCCCCGCGGAGCCCCGCGCCCCCACGCAGGAGGGCGGTTTTCTTTCTTTCCTTTTTTTTTTTTAGTGTTTTTCTTCTTCTTCCCCCTCTCTCGCTCGCTTTCCCTCGCTCGCTCTCTCTGCCCGCCATCTTTTGAAGGGGAAAATTAGGGGCGAGGAAAAGGACGGCTACAGGCGCCCTTAAAAACAAGAAAAAAAAGAGAAAGGAAAAAAAAAGAGAGGGAGAAGCGGGGAGGGGGGGGGGAATAAAACAGAAAAAAAAAAAAAAAAAGGCGAGGGAGGACTAGGCAGCAGCAAGCCCCCGCTCCCGGCGGTGCGCGGCTCCCCGGCTCGGGGTGCGGAGCGCGGCTCGGCGGCGGCCCAGCGCCCGGTGCTCCCGGCCATTTCCCTCTGCCCGGGCCGCTGGCTCGTGAGTTGGAAAAAGGTCTGAGCAGGCTGCGTGTGATGCGCGGAAAAGTGCGCGATTCGCGTGTTGTCCGTATCCGCGTGCGTGTGTTTGTGTGTATCCACACAGCTGCTTTGCTTGTGTAAACGTCTGGTGTTTTTACCGAACTTTCGCAAATAAAGGGACACCAAGGGTGCGTTGCCTAAACTCGATACGCTCTATAGGTGTAAAAAGAAACGCAGATCACAGATTTATATATAGAAGTGTCACGCTATAAATAATGCTACCGATAATAAAAATGTAAAACTTCAAAACTCATTCTTTTCCTCCGTTTATGCTACTTGTTTGCTTTTTGCACCTCCCTCTTGGGATGGAGCATTATTTGTAGCCTGCTTGGTTTCGCTTTCAAACAAAGCTGTAGTGTTCAGGTCGCAGAGCTGCGCGCGTCTTTAAGCTCCATGGTCGAGTCGTGCAGGGTGTTGATAGGGAACGTGTTTCCTACAGAAATGGCTTTTTGACAACGTGGAGCTGAGGTTCTCGCTAAATGTTCTGTGATAATTCCCTAGTGTGGACATAACTTTCTGTTGATGTCTTCAGAAATCAAAAGTTACTAAAATAAACTTTTTTGGCTAAGCAAATATCATGGCTTCGCTAATGCTTTGAACGTTTTTTGTTTTTGTTTTTACATCAGGAACATTACAAGTTCCCTGACAGTAGTAAATAGTGGGTTAGGGGGTAACACAATTAGCAAGCACACCTGCTGTTCCTTGCTGGGGGTAGAGAAGTGATTTTTTAATATGTTTGTTAGTACTTTTAGTGTGTCCAGTATATGTGTGTGCTGAGGGGGTGTCTCTAAATTAAACTGGAAATTTAGATTTAGAACTGAAACTCTTGTCTTTAATTCACACAGTGATAAGGTATTGGAGAGGACTTGGTGACTACCATATGTGCTGTGATATATGGGTGAGAAGCGCAGAATAAATATGCATCAACCAAAACAAACAAGAAATCCCCAAAGCAGTCTAGTTGCTTCACAAGCAAAAAAACCCGATTTGTATTGCGTACTACCACCCAGCTGCTTGAGTGTCCTGTAAATGCAAAGTCCTGCCTCCTCGTCTGCAGATCACAGCACCAGCAGACTGCTGTGTGTGTCTTACTTTGTTAGCAAAGAAGTTTGGGGAGTTTTTAGTAGTACACTGGGAGACTCCTGGTGAAACAGAGTAACTTCAGACCTCAAAGCCTTCCTTTTTGCAAAGAATAAATGCTAAGATTGTATATTTCTTTCTTTTTAGTCCGCACGGGTTAAAAATATTCACTCATGCATGTATTTCGTGCTTTGAGACAATGCTTAATAAAAGGGTTGGGCAGAGGGTAACAGTCTTATTCAATGTTCAGCATAAGCTTGATTGCAATATTGTCTTCTGTACTGCTGTACACTGCCTGTATAGTGCTCAGTGCCGAGGCAGTAGCTATTCCAATGAAAGGGTTTTTAGTTTTAGTGACCTATGCATGCAGAGTTTAAATTAAGAAACAGTGCATATGCAATGTAAAGTGTCTGAGGTTTGTTCTCAAAACTGACTTTGGAGTGTTAGTTCCATTCTCTTCAAATGAAAAGTAGGCTCTGTTCTTCTGGAAGTAAAATTTCTGTCATTTAAGTACTGAGGTGCTTTCAAAAACTTTAGTTCTTGTCATTTAAAAAGTATTTAGAAGAAGAGTGTATTGAAGAAGTCTGATGTTCCATCTCAGCAAGCACGCCAGGCAGCAGTGCCCTTTCACTGTCTGCCTCCAAAGGAGGCTGGTTTTGTTAGTGTCTGCAAATGCAGGTATTTCAGTAGGCTTCATAGCTAGAGTTTGTTTGCACTGCAGTGACTGCACTGAGTACAATGACTTAAATCACAGTTCTTAATAATCTTGCCAAATGCTTCTTTTGTGAGTTAAGAACCGTATGTTTAAAACTTTATCCTTTGGTCATCTCCTAAAGCGGTGGAAAGTCTAATGGAGGTTCTTGGTGCCCATAACCTGTGTCTGTAGGGCAGGGATCCAGCCTGCCTGACCTGAGGGTCTCTTCCCCCACTGAGGCTTGGCGATCTGAAGGCAGTGCACACAGATAAAGCAGTTGCCCTGATGAGGGCTGGGGCTTCCTGTAATTTTTTCAGACGCATCTTTTAATTGGTACAAGTTCTGAAAGATGCTGTTTAATATTTACCTCTAAAGTTTGGGGATGGGGGGGAGGCACTTGTGCAGCGGGTTGTTGGTTTCCAGCCAAGCCCTGCTGCACTCCTAGAATCTCGCTCCTTCTCCCTGGAGTAATCTGGGAGCCCAGTCGCTCTCGTTGACAGCACAAACAACTCGGGAGTCAAATCCCTCTCCTCGGCAGCAGCTGAGTGATGTAGTGAGGTCTCATGTTTCAAAGATTTAATTACTTTTACAAAATGTATTACTCTCTGTCTACTTTGGTAAGCTATCGGGTGCTTTCAGCTCAGACAGAACTACACTTTGCTAAATAAATGAACAAAGAGTGTTTTGCATCTCAGTGTTGTTGATTGTTTCTCTTTAATCCTAGTTGCTCTTTCTTTGCTAATTTGCAAAATTCATTAATCCGCAGTGGGTTTCCCAATCATTACCATGAACCGTATGTTCCGTTTTGTTGTTGTTTTTTTTAAATTGCCACATTATTCTCCAGTAATAGCCCAGAACACTGTTGTAAGCAATAAGAGTTCTGGGAATTAGGAAGGAGCCGTTGTTTGCTCCGCTGCTCAGTGAGCTGTCAGGACGTTTTGGAAGGATGTGTGCATCTCAAGCTTTTCATTCCATGGTATCTTACTGTGACATTAGTGTGTTTTTGTCAATCGTTAGTGCTTGTTGGAGGTGAACAACTTTCTTTGGGGCACACTAACTCTTTAACTCACTTGTTATTAAAGCCAACACTGGGGGGACTTAAATTCTTCTGGACAGCAGTGTGGAAATTCACTGTAACGTGCTGCTTTTTCTACTAGTTCTTAGCCCTTCTCCCATTCTTCCTGGTGAGACACCGACTGAAGAAACACTTACCTCTATTTTGGATTCCTTTCGCACCTTTCCAGGCCTCAGTCTCTTTCCAGCTTGAATCTGATAAGAAGACACCACCATGGCTGGAAGTATTTCAGCAACACGGATAACCTGGGCAGAAGAGAAGATTTGTCTCACTTCTTTGCAGGGACCAGAGCTCGACAGTCTCTTCTCCATCAGGAATGCGACAGGTGTAGCAAAGACAATCTGAGGTGAAATTTCTGTGCACCAGGAACCAGTCTGGAACAAAACGCCCTTGGTGAACTGATTCCATTTAACTTCAAACTTTGAGATTTAGACTCTGTTCTGATTGACACAGATCTGCTTTGGGAATGGTCCTGTTTGCCCCTCTCTTTCCTTTAAGAAGAGAGAGGCAGAGACAGAAGAGGATGCAGTTTTCCTTCCTCGCCTTGAGAGCTGTTGCACTCTTGAATTTTACACTTGGAGCACTTTACTGATTCAGCTGTGCTGACATCCTTGCAGAAGACTTCGTGCACTGACATAGATGTATAAGCTGAGATGCACTTTGTGTGGCTGACTGGCCCGTTGTAACCAAACCCAACCTGTATTGAAGGAAAGGCACGTTTCTCCTTGTGCAACTTCGTCTTTCCAACCTGCCTGTGTGTAACATTATGGAAGGTGCCTGGCTGGGGATCTTACTTCCTTGCAATCCACCAGTATCACCATGCCGAGAGAAATCTCTTCTGAAACTGCGCTGGTCGATAGGTTTGGCTATAAGCAAGTGCGGAGTTAGCAGTACTGTGCTGTTTTGCTGGAAGGGGGTGTAGGACATAGCAGCATTCTGCTTACCAAGGCTGGTTTAGGAGCCATGCTGTACTGTGAGCTGTAGCGAAACCGATACGCTGAGCACACGTGTGTTCTCTGCTGTATGTGTAAGAACTGTGTGTGGGTATGATGGAGTTACACAGTTCTGTTTAGGGTCTGTGAAATAGCATTAAAGTGCAGCTCTTCAAGATGCCATGGGAAAGAGGGTGTGCTCCTCAGGTTTTTGCTGGAGTAAGTGCTTGTCTGAGTGTGGGTGCTATACATCAGCTGGTGTGCTGAAAGCATGTTCCTTTCCTGGACAGGAATAAGCCACATGAGAATAAACTGGGATGCTTGTGTCCACACTGTCATCGTCCTACTTCCTTTGACTTGAACTTCATCCATATGCAGGAGCTTTAAAAGAGGCTTATCTGTTTTCACTGCAGGAAGCTAAGCTGTGGGTGCTCTCTGTCCATCCACCCTGAGCCATTCGTGGAGAGAGCAATGTTCCTCTGGGAGTGCGGAGGGAGACTGCCTTCCTCCCTTGGTGTGTTAGGCAGTAGGGAGCACCTTCCCCCTCTTCCCAAGAATTAGCAGTCTCCACTCCCTGCATAGAGAGGGATAGTAGACTCTTAAGATCCAAACTTTCCTTTTCTTGCAGGCTGTTTGGGAGTTTAAATTAGATGCATAAACTCAGGCAGTGGAAACTGCTTTGATGCCCTCTCAGGGAGCGACAGCAGCTTAGCTATCACAGTTTATTCACACCTTAGCTGACCTGCACCTTCCTTGCATAGCTGAACAAATTTATGGACCTGCTCAACCTCAGCAAACTCAGTGAGGCACTTTTCATCTGAAATAGTAGACCACGTACAGCCTTTTGCACTTCTTTGACTGTGTTTGCTTTAAGTTAACACGTTTGAGTTGTTCTGGAAGGAAGAGCTTGTTCAGAGACAAGGCACTGAAATTTGTTTGGAAACAGATAAAGCTATGTCGGTGCAACTGGTTTAGGGGAACATGCATAGGGGATGAGTGGTGGTCACAAATGGGAAGGGCTACCACAGCCTAACGAGTTACTGCTCCTCTGTCAGCTAAGCTGCAATAATTAACTGGGTGGGTGGGTGTATTTACTCTGTGCCATTACCAAGTATAATGTTACGTGGCTCAGCTAACAAGTAGTATATTTATGTCATGGTAATTCAATCACTTTCATTTCATTGTTCATCCCCTTAAACTGACTTGATTGTCATATATTGATTTAGGTAGACTTTGCATGGGAAAGTGGCAGTGCCGTAGCTGTTAACCTGGCATGTGCTCATCTGTTCTTACCACACTTGTAGTGTTTTTTGTCCTAAAAAAAATGTTGTGTGTTTTTTTTCAAAATAGTAACTTTAATAATTTTAATATATAAAAATAAATTTAAAAATTGAATAGGAGAAAGTGTTGAAACACAAGAAGTGCACAAGGGGAGGGTCTGTTGATGGAGGAAGGTATCTCCTCTAACGAATCACTTTGGTGATTCTATGTACTGTGAAATGCTTCTAAAAGTTAACATACAGATCTGTGTCTGTTTATTAGAAGTCTGTCTTCTTGGTCGATGTTTGCGTGGAGCTGTCTGTAAGGATAACATCTACAGCACTTGTGAATGATATTAATAATGCTGATATATGGCCATGCAGTTCTAGTGATATAAGGAAGAACTGAGGTATAGATTATTAGGTCCACAGAGCAGAAAACAATCCTTTGAATAGGTAATACATAGGAATGGAATGCTATTTGCAAGGGCTCTGTATTGTATACTTTGTTCAGAATACTTTTTGTACTTAGTTTCATTAAGAGGAGGTAATATTCCTGTTATGTGTAGCCTCTTAAATTCAGTTGGAACTGGAATTTGACTGTATCTAAACCTCCCTCCCTGACAGGTGCCATGATGGAACTCTTGCGTGTTGTGGTTTATCTTTTAGAAACGTGTTTAAAGAGTGCTGCAGTGTGGGGAAAGGGAAAAAAGCAGATGGCAGTTTTAGCTTTGTGGTTTCTTCAAATAACAATTAGCATTGTACTTAGTACAGAACAGTTAGGTGTTTCCAGAAACCTGAGTTATGGTATTTTAACACCTTGTAAATATAGGTTCCTCTCTGTGTTTGCATTTTTTTTCTTAAAATTTGGTATAACCATAATATTGAGAGGAATCAATGTATAAGTAAATGCATGGGAAAAGACTAATGACGTTAATTGTAGACGCTAGTGGAAATATTCATATCCCCATTTTACAAGTGGGGAACTGACAAGCCTACAGCATGGCATGCTGAGAACTGGGCTGAGGTGTCAGCATCCTGATCTGTAGCGCTCTTTTTTGTAATTCTCTGCAGGTATAGCAGAAGCTTGAAGATGCTCTGCCCAGCAGGGAAGTATTCAAGCTCTTGGATTTTTTTTTATTTCATTTTTCGCCTTTTGTTCAGAATGCTTTGTGTCCAATAATCTCTCTTTTTGAAAATCAAAGTGCGTAAAAGAAACAGTCATGACAAAAGCTGTTGTGGAAAGACTGCGTAGCTTATTCACTATATGCTGAACCAAACTGAGTTTGAGGTTTTCCTCATACTTTAAAAGTACACAGAGCACCATATGCTGATTAAAAAGGGGAAGGGCAGAATCTCTTTTTCAGAACAGAAATGTTTAACTGTGCAGATCACATCCTTTAAAGAGCAGAAAAAGAGAATCCCAAGAGGATGTAGATGTACACTAATTCCATTCGGAGTTCTGAACCTGTGCAGGTGTTGCCACGTTGTGCTTTAATGGGTGTTCCCAAGTGCTTCTGTTCTGCACGTATCATCTGAAACTTGGGTCAGTGCCAGAGCATGGAGGTTTTTGGTTTGTTTTCTTTGTTTGGGTTTGTTGTTGTTGTGGGGGTTTGTTTGGGTTTTTTTGTTTGGTGTGTTTTTAAACAATTTTACTGAAATCGTTTGTTGTCCTGAAATTGGCAAAACTGATTTCTGGAGTCACAGGATGAATCAGCAGTAGTACCATGTGTTGAGTAAGTCATGCTTTGGAGAAAGTAGGCTGTAAAGTAGTAGATGGACAGAGGGGAATTAGGAGACAGAGCCTTGAAGGAGATGGGTTGTGGTACTGACCTGCACTGTGATACTTTATTTTTAGTTTTTCTTTTTAAGGCCACTTCATCCTGCCAATTTGTGCCTCTTTCTTGCCCTGTCTAGACTGCTCACTCCTTACTTAGGGTAGAAACTCTGTGCATGCTGCACAGTGCTTGGTCCTCATCAGGGCAGTGGAGCCTCTTGGTCATAGTGCAGTTGGTGTCTAGGCACATCCTGATGAAACATGGTTAAGTTGAGGCATTTGACCTGTCAGCCCGTTGCCCAAGCAATCAGTCAGGCTCCAGCTTTTATTCCACCTTCCCATCCCACTTGCAGTGCCTGGTCATGAGCAGAGGCTGGAGTCTCCTACAATGTGTAGCATCCTCGTACAGTGTCTGGTGCATAGTGGTCCTTTCTGCATGCTGCTGCGTGGCAGTAGTAACAGTGACCAAGCCTGGATGAACCGCACCAGGGCGTCTATCCCCTGCTGTGGTCTGTAGTTTAGAAAAGTAGAGGAGGTGTGTATGATGCAGCATTTCACAGCAGCCTGTGGTCAATCACATTTTCAAACTGCATGAAATGGGAAGCTTTAACTTGCTGTCTCCTCGCTCTGTTCATTCCTCCTTTCTTTTCCTGACTTTCCCTACGTTTTGCTTTCTCTCACAGAATGCAGGTTAGCTGCCTATTTCCTTTTCCAGTTTATCTGCTCAGTAGCATTTGTATCTGTTTCTTTCCACCAATTTTGCTTCCTGAAGAAAAGTAAGCAAAAGGAGCCCTAGGCTGACTTCTGCTGAAGCCAGGGAGTATCAGGTTCAGCATCATTGTCCAGTACTGAAATGATTAACAGCTTTGGCCCGTTTGCTTGTCCCTTTGGTGGTGTGTCTGGGACAGACCTGTTCCTCCTAGACTTTTAGATGCATGTTTTCTTCTTAGCAGCTCTCAGCAAGTGAGATTTTCCTCCTTTGCTCCTCATGCACTGTAGCATTATTTCCTGATGGCTGGGCAAGCAGGAATCCAAAGATCTCCTGCCACTGATCAAACTGTCACAGTTTCTCTCCCACTTCCAGAGAAGTTGGGAGTGCTGACTTGAAGGATGCTAATGAAGGGTGACTGTGGCTCAAACTCAAGTGAGCAAATGGGTTTGTACTTCTGCTTGATCTTGAAGTATAGACTTGAACAAATAAGCAAAGGTGAGTAGAGATGGAACAGTAGATTCGTCCATCTCTGAAGTTCAAAGTGATAATAATACCAGAAACATTGAGAGGTGGAATAACAAAGGCAGCATCCAGTAGACAGGATTTATTCCAGTTCCGAATTTGAAAAATTGGCTAGTCTGAAGAAATCGTGGCTGAGTCTGTAAAGTCTTTCGCTATGCCCATCAGCAAGGTTTGAATTTGGGATCATCAGACTTTTCCCCTTCCTTGATCAGCTTCCATGTAAACATGGAGATTCCTCTTCTTGACCAGGCTGCAATGTATTTTTGTGATGCATTAGGAAATGCGCTGAAAGAGAACAAGATCTCCATGCTCTTGCACACCTTATTCTTGTACAATGGGACTTCTCTAGCTGGGATCACGTTCTGCAACAATCCTGCAGTGAAGGGATGTATCTTCAGGGCTGGGTAGCATTGACTAGATCAGCTGTCATAGCTGTTGTAACTGCAACAACGGGAGCATCCACAAGTCTCATCAGTTTGAACAGACTCTCCAGCCCCAGATAGCTAACACTTAACCTCCTTTGTCATTTTATCTCTCCTTAGTGGACAGCTAGAGAAGGGGTTCACCCTGGCAGAGGGACCAGAAAGTGTGGAGAGCTTGAGTGAGTTTGAGTCTTTACCTAAACTTTCCTTAGAAAGAGATTTATCTTGATTGACCAATTAGTCGCATCTTGTAGGTGGTAAGTCTGCAAAACCCTCTGCGGAGAGGCGCTGAGCCACAGAAACTGCACAGCTTACCGAGAGAGGAAAGTTGCTGAGTACTTTGCAGGATGGGGCTTGAAGTGGTTACTGAATCACAGAGGAGGACTGAGTTGCTGTCTGTGCTGTGGTTTATACCATACTTCCAGTGTGCCTTCAGCCTTGTTCCTGCCTCCCCTGGGTGTCCCGCCCCCCATCCTGTTCCTGACATGTTGGGAGCTCATATGGTATGTGGCCATGTGCCAGCACCTTCCCAGAACTTCCTTTTGCCTAATGTCCAAGGCTGCAGGGCTTTTGCTGCATGTGGGCTTTGGGGGGCACTGCAGTAATCTGTGTTTTAGTTTAACCTGGCAAGTGGTTAAACACCACACAGCTGTTTGTTCACTCATTCTCACCCCCAGTGGGATGAAGGAGAGAAGCGGGGTAGGGGGGAAGTAAAATTTGTGGGTTTGAGACAGTTTGATAAGACAGAAAAAGAAAGGAAAAATAATAGTAATAATAGAATATACAACACAGGTGATGCACAATGCAGTTGCTCGCCTGAGAGCCAGTCAGTTCCAGAGCAGCAGCCCCCCCTGGCTAACTTTCCCCCTGTTTATAGATGAGCATGATGTCATATGGTATGGAATACCCCTTTGCTCAGTTTGGGTCAGCTGTCCTGACTGTGCTCCCTCCCACCTTCTTGTGCACCTTCTGACTGGCAGAGCATGGGAAGCTGAAAAGTCCTTAATTTAGTATCGGCACTACTTAGCAACAACTAAAACATCGGTGTGTTATCGATGTTATTCTTGTACTAAATCCAAAACACAGCACTAAGCAATAACTAAAACTTCAGTGTGTTATCAACGCTATTCTGATACTAAATTCAAAATACAGCTACTAGGAAGAAAATTAACTCTATCCCAGCCAAAACCAGGACACCCTAAGCACTAGAAATTGCCCAATAAGCATTCTGTGTGACACAGTGCACTAGATAAGAGAGGGCATGTGCTCAGAAGCAGATTCACCTTCTCTCCTTTCTCTGTAAACCATGACTGCCCGCTCTCTGGCATCTCTCTGGCTCTTCCCCTGTTTATGAGATGATGTGGGTTCAGCCCTGCGGGTCACACAAGGTAACTTCATGGCATCTCCACCTTTCCCCTCTAGGAAGATATGGCACGAGCAGACTCTGCCCAGGCATGCGATTATCCCAAATGCTTTTCTTTCTGTGCCAAATCTCTGTTATGAAAATGAAGGCTGAAACAACCCGATGTGGTCTTTGTTTTTTTTTTTCCCCTATTGCCACAGAGGTATAATCGGTGTATCTTGCTGTGATACCGTTTTCTTGTGAAGCACCTACCCATTCCCATACTGTTGATTTGACTCTGTCTTCCCAGAGCATTGATGTGCAAGCTGCCAGCTGCTTTATCTACTCCGAAACCTGTTCATAGATGCTTATTTCCACTGCCACAACTAAATGTTTGTTAACATTTTCATTATAAGTCACCCAGTTAATTTGCTGAAGTACTGCCTGGAAGTTTTTTTTGCAAGTGCAGTTCACTTTGTTTCACAAATCTCAGCCCAATCCTTACTGCAGAGTCAGGTCTCAAAGCTGGCTGAACTCTCCAGTCAGGAATCCAACACAGAGTAAGCTCTGCGAGTGATTACTCACACTTCTCCTTCCTCCTGTAGCCTTGTTGACAACACTGTGTGCAACTCGAGCTTGCACAAAACCAATGTATGTTCAGGTTAAAATTTGCCTCTATATTTTCAGAGGACTGCAAAAAGTAGGACTGGAAGAAACGTCCAGAGGTCATTCTGTCATTCTCCCCAATCCAAAACAAGATCAACCATACCTAATCAATTACTGAGGCCAATTATTTAAACTGTTTTCAAAAGCAAATTCAAAGCTATGAAAATGAACTTGTTACAGTGTGAACATCACTCCCTGCAGCCTTTAGAAAGCAGTTGAACACCATATGATTCGTATGTTGCAGGAGGTATGTTACATGCATCTAAATTCTTGCTCAGACTTGATCAGAATGTGATTCCTGTGGCATTAACAACTTGTTGGAGAGAAATACTCTGGCCTGTAATTCTCAGAAAGACCATCATTTTATTTGAGGTGCCTAGAACAGTGCTTATACAAGTCCCCGGTGCTTTTATAGTCAAGATAAAGTGAGTTTTGGGTAACCCTGAGTTTTAAGATGTCTCACATCTTGCCTTCAAACAGACTGATCTGCAGGGAGCACTAAGTATGTATCAGAACCGATGGTCCTTAAAATGACCAGTTACTTCTGGCTGATTCTTACCTGCTGGTTAGGAGCCCACAGGCTTCTACCGAGGGAGCACCTGCTCTTATAGTAGTCAAGGAGAGACCAAGGGTGGGAAATCCATCTGCATAATCTTATGAGCATTAAACTAACCAAGTCAAAAGCCAAGGAACTGACTTAATCTTCTGTGATCTTTTTCCCTCCCTCATGCAGAGGTAAGTTAAGGACACAGTTGCATCTCCCAGTCTCAGGATGTTACTGGGTCTGTGCTCAAAATAATATGGATAAAAAGCAAATCTCTGATGCGTGGAATTAATGATGTGGGAGACAACGAGGACAGCTGAATGGACTTTCAGACTGCAAAGCCTCAGTGTGCCATGAGGGCACTCACAAGCCAAATTCCCATTTCCTGCAGTGCAGCCAAGTGCAAATGCTTCATCCGCAGGTCTTGAGGGGGTGGCATGTTGTGTATAGTGTGTGTGTGTGTCTGCCAGGGCGGTGTTGGCTGAACAAAGCAATTCGTCTGTCCTCGAGTCTTGGTCTCAAATCACACATCCCTTGTGTTTGAAGAGAACATCCCTGCTGACATGGAGTTAGTGGGTAGTGAAAGCTGCCTGGAGGTCAGTTCTCGCATAGGGCTGTGAAGGGAAAGGAAGGCAGAGCAGGAGGAAAAGGAGGACAAGGACATCCAGTGGCTTTCTTTCCTTCTAAAGAGTGGAGGAGTGGTGGTGTAGCCCTTAACTTTCTACAGCTATAGAATGAAATGAGTGCAAGTCTCAATCTCATCTGACTAAGGTTGTGTTGAGGTATAGCAGTAGTACAAAAAACATCTTCTGCAGTTTTAAGAAAGCCTAGGCAAGATGATCATGAGCCTGCTGCTTCTCTGAGATTGGGAGTAGCATATGGCACAAGCTTCCAGCTATTGCTGCTGTCAGGGAAAAAGGAACCAAGCGTCTGCTTTGGTGGCTGCAAGGAGCCTATGTGGGGGAGTAATGCTTGGAACAGCAGCGGGAGGACTCCTGCTCCAGCTGCCTTGCTGTCTCAGTGTGGTTCTGGCTGCTGGCTCCATCCTGCCTTCAGAAAGGCTCAGTCACTGCCTTTCATGCCTATGAGAGCAGCACTGTTTTGGAGGTGCTGATTCTCTGATGGGCTGGCTAACGAAAGTGGGACCGGGCTGCTCTGGGCTATGCCAGGGGCTCACTGGGTGGCCTCGGGCAGGTCGCTTCACCATGGTGTGAAGCGTGTGTTGGGAGCACCAGCCCTTCGAGGTAGGAACAGAGTCTTACTGTGTGTCTGCCCAGTGCTAAGTACTGAGGGACCTTGGTCTCTGCACAGCCTCCATGTGCTACTGTAATGTAAATAATAAGGTGGAGATAAAGATGAGGTCAAGGAACATCTCTTAAACTTGATAATTTTCCCTGATGGGAAGATTTATATTGCTGTTTCTGGGTGGGCTGGAGTTGTGCCAGTTTTTGATCAGTGTCCAAGTAACCATGCAGAAATACTATACTACGGGGGGAAAAAAGGTGGTGTTGGGCTCACATGCTAACGTAAAGCTTGCTACCTTCTAATTTTGCAATCAAAACAAACACCATCCTGTACTGCCCGAACAGCAGCAAGGGAGTGAGCCATCCGTTAAGTGCTCGGCACTGCCAAAGGAAGTGGCAGAACCGTTAGCTGAAGCAGCAGGCGTACTGGCACAGCGCACGTTTCATGGGGCTTTATAGCTTCTTTTAAAATAGTCTCCACCACTGCAGACAGTCTGTGGGCTGCATCAGCTGAGTAAAATGTTATCCTGCTAGTACAGACAATTATTAACATGTTTTTTCCGTGCCAACTGTCTCTCCGCTAACTGACCCATGCAAGCAACTCAATGAAAGAAAAGTTAAAAAAATAAAATAATATCCTTCCAACCTAGCTGGGTTTTTATGATGACTGATTTGGCTGAGGGATGAGCCAAACCCCATAGCTATGCAGGATGCCACACTGAGGTTGCAACTTAGCACAAAAGGACAGGCTTAAACTCCAGAGAAGCGAGATTTATTTGAGAGTTTGGGTTTGGGTTTTGCTTTTAATTATCATCTCAGACTGGGATGAGTAAGAAGGAGGAGAAATGCACAATGTGGGAACCAGTGTACGCTCTACATGTGTGACAGCAAAAGGGTGTACGTTAAATTTGTAATATCAAAACTGTACATGTGCAGCCAGGAAAATCAAGAACAGCTTCTGTTACTTGAATGATACAGATCTGGGGAACAGGATAAGTAGTAATTTAAAAATTTAAATTTAAGAAGTTAGTTATTACTCCTGGACTAAAAGTAGTCCAACCTTAGGCCCTCACCGGAAGATGCACATGAAGTCTGTTCTAGGGCTGGTTTTGGCAGTCTTCATTCCAGGCTTTTACGATACCTTGTACAGTGATGTCCTGGTTCACACTGGGCTCCCTAATAATTTACATAATTTTTGATACTAGTGCAATTTCAGTCGATGCTGAAGTGCTTAGACTAGAGCTGTGTATTTTGATCCTGTTTGTACTTGTGGGACAATTTGTGTAAGTTTGTTTTTTGTGTGTGAGTCTACTTAAGTGTCATGTTGGATGATTTGTATAGTAAGTTGGGATGTCAGATGGTCGTGCCTCTCACTTTCCTCATCTGATAAACAAGGTCTGACAACTAGTAGATTTTTCAGGCAGGACCGTGGCCTCTCTGAATTCAATGTCATACACTTTTGGATGTTTCCAAAGCATTTGCACCCTCAGCTTCCAGATTCCTCATAATCCTGCTTTTTACATTCTTAAAAAGAATGTTATTTTGACACTTCAGAAGTAAAGGAATGAATGTAGCACATATTTTTAAAAATTAAGGAATAATCTGATATCAAAGCAGCTTCTTCAGCAAATGATGAGGAAAGTGATGGACCAATGGTTAAAGGGGTGCAGTGGGGCACATGCTCATTAAAGCTGTGTTTATGCCAGGAGCAGATACTTCCAGTGCTGCCGAGATAGCCCAGCTATTCCTGTCATTCAGCTGCAGGATTCAGCTTTTACATGACAGTGCTGCTAAGAGGTTTGAGTTTTGTAGCTACGTTTGGTTGTAATAACCAATGTCTTGGACTGTCAGAGGACTAGCTGAGTTGGCTGTCATGATTCTGCCCCGCCTACTTTTGGTAATGTTCTTAATTAAAATCCTTTCTGAGTTGTGTCACTGATGACTGTTACATGCTTCTCTCATGTGGAATGTACAAGTCTTGTTTAAGCTTGATGATCAAAACGTGTGCGTGAAGAGGCAGTGCCTGTCCCAGAGCTTGCAGGCTGGCTGGGTGGAGCAGATGAAGGCAGAAAAGAACCATCACTGTCTCCATGGCACAGATGAGGAGCTGTGGTGTGAAGATACTGAATGCCTTGACTGAGATCAGAGAGGGAGTTTGGGAGAGGCAGGCCCTGGGTCTGTGTTTTATGAATTACAGTTCTGGGATTTAACAAAAATTAATTAAAAAAAAAAAACTTATCAAGTGGAGTTTGAGGTAAGATGACATCAGGAAACTCAAAAGAAGAGTAGTTGTATTTAACCTGAGGCTATTTAAAGGGAAGACTTAAGTTACACTGCATAGTTTGACTGGTGACTGAAATGGCAGCAGGAATCGCTCTCTGTGGGTTTTATTCCTGTCAATCCTTGCATTGGATTCAGTTTGTTGATCAAGAAGACAGCAGACAAAATGCTTCGGTGGTGGTCACCAGGGCCCTGCAGTCAGCATTGCATACACTTGGATGATGGATGTTGCTCAAAGGCCTTGGGGTCTGAAATCCATGCAGAGAGCTGCCCGGAAGGAGACTGAGTGTAACTTCCCAATAATTTTTTTTTTCTTCTTTTTAATTCTTTATCTATTTCCCCTCCTTGATCTGAAGATTGCTTTTTACAATATTTCTGCTGCTGCTTTGAGTTGATGGAGTAAAGTAAGGAGAAAATGCTTCTCCAATTTTTTTCCAAACCTGAAATCCCAATTAACATCCTAGTTTTGAAATTCCTTGCCCAGAGGATGCCAGTATCCCTCTTGGCTGCTTGGTGATCACCCCGCCTACCAGCAGCAGCACGACCAGCATGGTCAGAGGAGAGGGCTGGGGAACAGAGACTAGTCCTTTTTGAACTACGAAGCTGGGCTCTTGAGTTATCATAGAAGAGGGACCAGAGTCCTAATTCTGGATCTATACTTGTGCCAAACACATGGCACAACAAAGTCCTGCTGTCGTCTCTGTATTTTCTACATCCTTGGAATATAATGAGTCTCATGAATGGATTATGGCAGAGTCACGCATGGTCATGTCTGTTCTCTTCACACGTAAGCATGTGTACTCACACATGGATTTGTGTTAGGTTTTTAACAATTTCATTTTCCATAGAAGCAATATAAAAAAATAACTATACAATTAACTCTTAAAAAAAAAAAAACAAAACCAAACAACAAAACCAACAAACATAGAATAAACCAAAAGCAGATCTGTTTTCTGGAGCCAGGGACACCTGTCAGCCAAGCCAAACTGGTCCATGGCAAGGTGCACCCAGTGGCCATGGCACCTGGAGCACTTGGGTGTCCTTGATGGCTGTGGCACCTGGCAGACCGGCCACTTTACGGTGTGGTTCCCTGTGCCACAATGTCACTGGGGTGCCAGAGTGGTCTCCCAGTTACAGAGCTGCTGGGGCAGTAGCTGGCCTCCAGAATACAAATGTCTACACTACCTGGGCAAGCCTCAGAAAACCAATATTCAGACCTTCCTGTCTGCTGCACTTCTGTTTATGTTTGTACACATCTATTTTTGTAAAATTCCCCCAAATTAGGTATGTGTTTACTTTTTGCCATCATCTAATCAGCAACTCAAAGGGTAAGTTGATGTTCTATATTTAGTCCAGATATTCAGTAGAGATGATTAGGGATGTATCAAAGAACAGGTTTTTGTTTTTTTCCTAGGATGTCTTACTGCTCTCTCCTCCTTCCTGTATTACTGCAGCTTCTGTTCTCTGCTCATGTTTTTCTGTGCAACTGAGAAGCATATGTCAGAGTATTTGTGTGGCTTTCTGAACATATTTTAAATAATTTGCCTCTAGAAAGTAATTGTGGTCTGTTTGCCACGAGAAGACTAGCTGCAGTCCTGATGGGAATTGAAATATCAAATGTTTATGGAAGATGACACAGCGAAGTTATTTACCATATGGTATACAATACACAGTGATACTAGACCATTTTTTTTTTCCCTGCAGTTTGCTGGGGCAAAAATAGAATACAATAGTGCAATTTGTGTATTCTTCTGTATTTCATATATGCTTTTAAGAGAGAGAGCATGCCAGCACTCTTAGCCAGGTCATGAGCTACAAGTGTTTATATTGAGACTTCCATATGAAACCGAGGGCCCAGCTGGGTGTGTGTAGTGAGGGACACAGTGAGACATTTGAGATTCAAACTGCAAAACACTTCAAGTTAGGATGTTTCTGGTGACACCTTTCATTCACAACTGTTCAGCCTTCCTCTGCCTCTTCTTTCATTTCTCTGGATCGAGGTCCTCTGACAGCTGTCATCTGCTCTTGATGATGGGATTTTAGACTAACCATTGTGCCAGTGTAGAGATTTGTAAGCTGAGTGAGTGTCAGCCAGCATGGGTCTAGAGACAATGCAGTCAGGTTTACATGGAGCTGCAAGCTATGGATTTTCTAGCTTGAACCAGTGCTTTCATGGGAGTCTCTGCATTACAGCCTAACTGTATTCCCTAACTGTATTCTTATGCTACCCTATGCATTGTCTTTGCACAAAGGTGCTCTCTGAGCCAGATAAAGCAAGAACTAGTCCTGTGAAGCTTACTGGCTCTCTACAGGCTTTGGAAATTGCTGTTCCACTGTCTCTTAGGTCTTGAACTGTGCCCATCGTCAAGATAAGTGTGTTAGAGGGAACAAAGCAGATAGGGTAAAGAGCTTGAGTTCAGACACCATCAACAGAAGTGTCTTAACATGCCTACTTCAAGTAAGTATCTGTATTTACACATTGTCCTCTTCCTTTCATTTGATCTAGATTGTATGGTTGGACCTTGGAAATGGGATGTCAGTCCCGTTCAGGGAGCATAAAGGAAGAAAGAAAATCTCCCAGTTGCTGCTGCGGTGACAGCGAGTGAGAGCAAGAGCAGGAAAATGTCGACAGTCACATCAGCAATCCAGGCTCCTCAGGGCCCTGTGAATCCACCGCCTCCGGAGGTCACTAATCCTAATAAGCCTGGCCGGAAGACCAACCAATTGCAATATATGCAAAATGTTGTGGTAAAGACCTTGTGGAAGCATCAGTTTGCTTGGCCTTTCTACCAACCTGTTGATGCAATTAAATTGAATTTGCCGGTACGTATCTGTCATCTTCTGCTCAGTATTCTTTTCTTAGAAAGCTTTATGTTGGTGAGATCAGTTTTCTGATCACTGGATCAGAATCGCTAGGTTTCTTTTGGGGATTTCCTTGGATGCTCTTAGACTCACTGAATTTGAAGATGATGTCTTTCAGAGCTAGAGAGGTGCAGGTCTCTGACGGAGCAAACTGCTTCTCACTTAGGGAGGGAATAGAAGAGCATACAGGCAAGCTGTCTAGAGCAACTGAAGCATCATGCTTCATTTGTTGCCAACCTCTGTTTACTTTTATGTGTCTTCAACCCTTGTCCCACCTCCATCCAATTTGAGGGAGTCTTGAAGCCCATGCTTTTCTGAGGGTTTGGCATTGGGCGCAATGTAACTTGTGTTTTCGATAGGCTTTCCTGGATTTGGCGCTGACTTTGATGTTGAGGAAGACAGGAGAAGCTAATTACCAAGGATACTTTGGAGCTAAGTTTTTTCAAATGCTGTACTGGAAGTAGAAAGAACAGAACAGTTGCATTTTTCCATCTGCCACCTGTGCCTGATGATATATACCGTGTCTCTGGCAGACCAGATAGTGCAATATATAGCCTGGTTATTCATAAATGACCAAAGTTTACTAAGCCACACACTCTTCTCCTCTTCAAAGAGGTCCTGGAAGTGTAAAAACTCAGCAGTGGAGGCATACCCCTGCTCACCTGCTTCACCTAAATACAGACACCACCATCACCACCACCATCCGCCCTGGTATCTGCTCGGGCGGGCAGCCCATTGCAAGTTAACTCTGGGTGCTTTGAGCAAGAGGGCTGCATGTAGGGTTTGGGGGAGCATGGTTCTAGGATGTAAGGTCAGGAGAGCTCCAGTTTCTGCAGATTATAGCCCAGTTTTGTAGACTGGTTCAGGAGCCTTTTGAACTCTGTAATGTTGTTGATGAGTACTGTTTAAAGTGCTAGCCAAAAGAGTAAAACTTCACACCTGTATAATATTTCTCTAGGTCGTTTCTCCTTTGTGTCTTCTTTTTGTGGATGTAGTTTCTCGATGAGGCATTTTGAGGTGGTTTTAGGGCAGGTTACCAGAAAATTTAAAGGAGAACCGGTTGGAAGAACAGCTGTTTTTCACGTGTGACCTAAATCTGCACAAGCCCAGTAGCTAGCAGGATTGCCTGGACATAGTGATGTCTCAGGTCGTGCTTGAGGGTTGGACTCAGAGTGGCCAGTGGCTGTTCATGGCTTTGTGCACACGTGCAGCAAAGGGGCTCCCTGCTCTTCTCCAGAACGAGAAAATTACAGCGTATAACCTTGCATAGCTAGAGCATCTCCAGGCTGATCACAGCCTCTACAGATGCTTGAGACCAGCCCAGAGAGAAACTGGGTTAACACGTGGAAGCCTTTTAAGGGCTGAAATGCCCTTAAAAGACAGACTGAAACTTTTAGCACAGTCTTGGCCAGTGCTGGCACAAACTTCTGTAAGTGCTAGCGGCAGTCTTTTGAAAAGGGTGGCAGAAATGCTATTTCCCCAATTGCAGCTGGTCCACCATTAAACTGAACACCCTGCCAAAGCTGGTGCTGACCTGCTGCCCCAGCTGCTGGTCCCAGGGGAGTGTGAAGCACATCACTGCAGAGCTAGTCTAGCTATCAAACATGGCACGCTCCCACTCTGCAGCCCGATCCAAAATAGCACCTACAGCCTCGTAAGGAGTATCAAGGCTGCAAACAGCTTCCAGGGAGAGCTGCTCAGAAGGCATGTTTTCCTCCACGTTACTCTTGGTGCCTTCCCAGTCGAGCTGTATTTATAAAAAGCTGTTCATGTCCAAGTAGCTGTTTGTGTGTGTGTTTGAGCATGTATTGGGGGGAGTTGCAGAAGGTTAGTGATCAGGAAAGGAGTTCTTATGCTTTGTAGTTGAGTTCGTAGTAATGGTAGACTAAAAGGCTACAAATTAGAAAACAAATTAAAGCAGAGGTGATGTTTGCGACTTCCACAGACATTTGGGGATGTGTCTTTTGGGAGGGGGAATGAGGAAAAAGGTGGGACTAGAGGGAGATGTGAACAACACTCTGCATATCAGGAGATGTTAATGTCTTTCCTGTTTCTCCAACAGGATTATCACAAAATAATAAAAAACCCCATGGACATGGGGACGATCAAGAAGCGCCTGGAACATAACTATTACTGGAGTGCCAGTGAATGTATGCAGGATTTCAACACCATGTTTACAAATTGTTACATTTATAACAAGGTAAAGAGCCCAGATAAGCCTTTAGCTGGGGCACTGCCTAGGAAAGAGCCACCTACAATTGTTATAGTGGAGGTTTTGAACAGGGCTGGCTCTGCTGTGCTCCAGGACCTCCTTGCAAGGATTTGAAATGCCACTGATTGCAACCACATTATTTGAAATGCACAAAGCTGTCTTTGTGCTGTGTCTTTCTTCCCCCAGACTAGTTAAAACGGCCAATGTGCCTTTTAATTATAGGTAGATTTCTGCTTTGGGATACGTAGCAAGTTTTTATTCCTTTTATTTCCAATTAGGAATTCTTTAAGATGAGCTCAAGTTTATGCAGTGCTTTGCAGGTGTTATGTGGGGTATTAGTGCTGTGTGTTACACTGGCTGTCTAGCAGAAAATAGTATCTCTTGGCAGCAGAGAGCAGATCAGTAAGTGTAACTCTGTTCTCTGCCTAAGTCTTGTCCATACTTGCACTCCTTTAGATTGTTCATTATTGTATTGGGTTTGGCTTGCTTGCTGTTTTGTTGTTAAAAGCCTGTATTCTTGGTATTATGTTTTCTACAATGGTTTGTCATCATTGACCCATACTGGAGAACAAGCTGAAATAAACAAATTAATTAGTTTGAGCCATAGAGTATGTGTTTACACTCTTCTCTTGGACCTGCTGTCAAGCAGAGGAGAACAGCTCATCTGTTCCAGTTTGCTGCTTCCATGTTGGTGCACAGAATGCTGGTTATCAGGCTCCTGCTGGAAGTCCTGATAACTCTCTGAATGCAGTGTACTTAGAGGCTGTAATTACTGCGTGCTAGACAAGAATAGAAGAGCAGGAGGGTAGTATGCAAGGAGAGAGAAGAGCCAGTCCATGTATTGTTGGAGATTCGATACCATAATTTATTTGAAGGGCAGTGTCATTGGGGATTTCAGAACCTGATCTTGAACTTCTGTGCTTCTGATACATGGCTGATATAGCATGGGCTTCTATTCTTTCTGCAGCCCACAGATGACATCGTCCTCATGGCCCAGGCCCTGGAGAAGATATTTCTGCAGAAGGTGGCCCAGATGCCTCAGGAGGAAGTTGAATTATTACCCCCGGTTCCTAAAGGGAAAGGTCGCAAGCCATCAGCAGGCACACAGAGTGCAGGTATTAACCTGATCCAGTGGCAGTAAATGTTAGGAGTCTTTTGCTGAGGACTGACCCACCTTTCAAGCAGCTTGGCTTTGCAAATGGTGAAGAGGCTGGGAAGGGAGCATGTAATCTAACGGTTAAAGCAGTGGAGAAAAGTGCAAGATGTCTAGATAACGTTCACCCAGTGTTTCAGGGCTTGTCTGTCTTAAGGCCGCTCTGCATTTGTCGTACAAACATCATACCATCTGTGACTTACCCAGCCACGCAGCACTTCAGCGAGGGAGGGCAATGTTGTTGCTTCCCGTATGCAAAGAAGAAACCAAGGCAAGAAGAGGCAAGGTAGTTAGACATGGTAGTCTGCTTCAAGTGGTAGACCATGGCATGGAATGCCTTTATAGACCTGAGTTTAAACAGCTCACGTGAGGTCCTGGCACAAATCTGACATAGCAGAGACTTGGACATAAATCTTGCCAATCCCCTAAACCCCATATAACATTTTTCTTTTGCGCACACGGTTGTGACATCATAGAATAAAGTGATCAACAGAAAGGATTCATTAAGCCATTGCAAAAGGCTGTGCAGACCATTGCATAAGTTTAGTTCAGCTTACCTAGAGTTGATTTTAAGTGGATTTAGGACTAAAAAGTCTGTAAGCACTTTAAAACAGTTCATAAAGGCGTTTGTGTGGGCTGAATTAAGCGGTTGCAAATTTTTTTCTGTAAACAAAGTCTTAATTATTGCTCTGGGAAGGTCATTGTTTTACCACATCTCAGATGCCAGCTTCGTCCAAGCTCAGAGAAATTTGTGATGTCTCTTTTCAGCATCCTTTGATAAAAGCTGCTGTAAAAACATACAGTATTGCTACTTTAGTTATTAGTTACTAGATTTGTCCCCGTTAACTTTACACTAGTAAGCAATTCTTTAACAATGCAGGTCTGGAATAAGGGACATTTTCCTGGCTATCAGGAGACTTGGGCTCTTCTCTCAGCTCCATTTCTTTTGCTGTCTAACTTGAGGCAAATCTGAAGTGCTTTGGACTCTTGGCTGTTTAGCTGGCAGTGGGGCAGTGGTTGTTACCATTTGTTGTGCATAGTGAAAACACTCCCAGATTGAGGTCTGTGCAGGACTGCAGCTGTCCAAAAGAGCCATCTTTGTTCCTTCTCCTTGAGCTCCTGCTCTTTTGCTGAGCACAGGGTAGCTCTGAGAGCACGAGAGGGGTGAAGACTGTCCCAGAGCAACACACGCCCCATGTGCAAAGCTTGAAGTATTTTGCTTGCATGTGGCTGGCCTGAAGTTCATGGTATGAGGACTTAGGTCAGTGATTTCTCATTTTTTGTTGACCCCTGGGTAGCGGCACCAGGCAAATCACCCTCTGTCCTTTGTGCTCTTCCTGTGGCCCTGGACTAGGAGTCTTTGCCAAGCCCGTGATTGCACAGTCCAGCAGCACCAGTGTCACTTTGTTCCCAATGTCTTGTCGGCACTTGTAACCATCAGTACATTGCAGTGTGTTTTCACTTTGTCGTTTGAAAGGAGCGCAGCAAGCAGTGGCCGTGTCTTCCGTCTCCCCGCCGGCCCCGTTCCAGAACGTTCCTCCAGCCGTGTCTCAGACGCCCGTCATTGCTGCCACCCCTGTGCCAACCATCACTGCTAATGTCCCGCCTGTCACTGCCCCTCCCGCCGCTGCTCCCCCTCCGCCTGCTGCTCCGATAATGCCCGTGGTGCCTCCTACGCCACCGGTAGTCAAGGTAAATGGAGAACTCGACCCCTTCCTCTTCAGAAGGCAGTATTGCTGAGCAGTGCTTTATTTTCATCCCCTCACTGCTGGTTACGTACGTTCCTTCTCTTTGCATTTGACTCCTTGCCTCTCTGGCCATTGTTGTCCCATTGGGGTGTGCTCAGACAAGTGCTTGCTGTAAAGTTTGAGAGAGTTGAGAACAGTTTTGCCAGTTTTACCGCACCTCAGCTGAGGTGATGTCAACTGTAATTGCTCCAACTCAATTACAAGCTCTCATCTGACCATAGCCTTAGCCACTGCTGATGCTCCATGAACCAGAGCTGTTGGAAGTTTCCCCTATTTGGCACCATACAGCCCAAAGCATCTCTTCCCTCTGTAACTGACCCCCTGATTGCACTGGGACTATTCCTTTAAGGTTTGCAGGCTCCAGCACTAGGAATGTTCCCCTCTGCCATAAACCAGTTCAAGACAAGCCTGTCACTCCAGTTGGAGGAGACTGATGTTGCCTGCAGGTTTTGGGTGCATTAGTTCTGTCTTCCTTACTGAGTAATCTTCAGGGAGTTGTCATTGGTGTTTTGCTATTTACTATGTTAATTTATGGGTAAATGAAAATGTTGCTCTAAATAGTTGGAATTTTTCTAGTAAGCTGTGTATTGCTTTAAAAATGATGAAAGCATAGCTCAGAGAAAGCTGTGTTTTTTTTCTAAACTGGGGAATTAACTGCAACAGTATTGGTGTTCTCTAATGTGAGGTTGCATGGATCAGCAGAGCCATAGAGTCGTGTTGCTTATTTAACCCTATAGTTGGGAATTTACTAGAGAAATTTTAAGTCAGATCTTCTTGCAGCTAAGCTGTCATCCTCAGAAGCTGGTCTCATGCTGCGGTTTCTGTCCAAATAACTTGCCTCTGAGAATCAATTTAATTTTAAAACTCAAGGATGAACCCAGAACTGAGTTTGCCAAACATACGCTGCAAAATTAATCCTGCTTAGGATTTACTGCAGATTTCCTTTAGATTTCCCTAAGGAACTCTTTTTTTTTTTTTCCCTTTTCTCTCTCTCCAGAGAAATAAATCCTTCATAGGAACATGAGAGAGAGCTGACTGGACAGTCACAGTTTGAATTTATGTAAGAGGTTTTATTTGCTTAAGGCAGAATCATGAAATTCTTGCTCGTGTCCATAATAAGCAATCGACCTTAGCACACCCACTGAATGCAGGGAGCGAGAGCTCGTGGGTCTTTGGTGATTAATATGCTTTGGTTCAGAACTTATAGCCTGATCCTGCCACTGGGGACTCAGACATGTGGTTAAGTTACTGACACTTACTAAGTCACGATGCATCAGCTGAGCTGCAGTAATCGACTGGGCGCACTCCTTTCCCTTGGCAAACATGAGGTAAGAGTCCTTAGTTTGAATCTCAGTGAAATACATAGAGCTAACACGTTTTGCATCATGTTTGGGGTTGGGTTGGAGACATGCAAGTGGCTGGTTACTGTGGCTCAGGTGACATGTAGTAAGCAAATACATCGTGTTGTAGTCACTGAATTGTGTTGAAGCCTCCTCTAGTCACAAGTCCCGTTTATCCCAGTGAAGTAACTGTGTTTTCTGTCAGGGGACAGGCAGATGTCAAAAATAAGGCTGAATTGTGCTAAGTTTCTGGTAGCGTGTGACGAGAGCTGGGCACGTCACTCATGAGGCCTGTCCATGTGCTGTTTCAGAAAAAGGGAGTGAAGCGGAAAGCGGACACGACAACCCCCACCACCTCCGCCATCACTGCCAGCCGGAGCGAGTCTCCCACGCCCCTCTCGGACCCCAAGCAGGCCAAAATCATCGCTCGGCGGGAGAGCGGCGGCCGGCCCATCAAACCACCAAAGAAAGACCTTGAAGACGGAGAGGTGCCCCAGCATGCAGGGAAGAAGGGCAAACTCTCTGAGCACCTCAAGTACTGTGACAGCATTCTCAAGGAGATGCTCTCGAAGAAGCATGCAGCTTATGCATGGCCCTTTTACAAGCCTGTTGATGCAGAGGCCTTGGAATTACATGACTATCATGATATTATCAAACACCCCATGGATCTCAGTACTGTTAAAGTACGTCCCCATTTACCGCCTCTTTTGCAGGGTGTCACAGCCCTCTGGTTGCAGAGGGACTGGCTCCTTCTGGGGGAGGGGGAAGGGACAAGGGTTGAAGCTGAACCTGTTTGGATATCATCTTGGATATTTTTATATTTTGTTTCCTTCCCTTCTCCTTTTTTTCCCATAACCTGGGACATCTTTTTTTCTGCCCTGCAAAGCAGACTGTACAATGGCATCTGCTCCTCTTTGTGGATAGTCCAGCTGTTTAAACTTGTGTCCTTGGGATTGTGTTGCACTCTGAGAAGAAGAGGTGCTGTGTTTCATAGGATTCGATTGATAGTATCCCATTTCCAGAAGCTGCTGCCTGCCTACTTGTTGGCATGATGTGTGGTCCAGATAGGCTTACGCTGAGCAATTCCAGCTGGAACGTGATGATCGCCTGGTACTTGGGGAGGGGAGGAAATACCGTGATGCTTGTGTGGTTCATGCTTGGCTTTTCAAGAGCATAGCTTAGTATGTTCCAATGTTAAAGGTGTTTTTCCCAATAGACTGGGAGGTTTCTCTGAATCTCTCCTAGATATCCATGGAGCAAAGCTGTGTTTTTTTTCTAGTTCTCATCTTCTGCTTGTCAGCCGACCATTGGAATCAGTGTTGGTGGAGGTGAGACTTTCTTCCATGTGCAGGAAGTTAAGGTATTTTCTCTTGGCTTTCATTAGCATGCCAGCAGTGTCTTGCTGCCATCTGAGCCAATGCCTGGGATTGTCTGAATGCCCAGGTGACAAAAGGGCAGCTGTGTTCGTGATTCCTTTCATGTTCCTTGGCAAACCCTACGTAGTACCTGGAAGCAGTGTGTCGTGCTCTGATGTGCCATGCTGTTCAGCCATGATGCTGCAAGGGTTATTACTACAGCTGCAATATTTTATGAATATTTTAGTTGCATTATTTAGTAGTGAGAGAACAGTTGTCATGGTCTGTGCATTGAGGATTAGACCAGGAGTTACCGCTGTCTGAGTTCTAATTGCTGTTTTGATGCTATGGTCCTGGGCACGTTTCCCCACAGCTCTGTGCCATAATTTTCCCAGTCATAAAACAGAGACAGTAATACTTAACCTACCTCACAGGGCTGTTGTGAGGACAGTTATCGAAGGCACTATCCAAGTATTAATTATTATTATTGATTTAGTTTGTACAGAAAAGACTGTCTCTGAGTTGGCAAAAGCATTGGAAGTGGGCTCTGTTGGAGCTAGGCTTGGAGACCATTCTTCTGAGTTTGCAGTGCCCTTGCTTTGTTTACAGAAGCCAGTGCTATATGCAGTATTTTTGACTTGCAGTTAAGCTGATCTGTGCTAAAGGCCTACAGCGATTTCCTGGGAGGAGAAGAGAGCAAGATGAAGGGTGAATTGAGCTGCAGGCAAGCAGAGGGAGCCTGAGACACAGTGGTAAAAGCAGGAGAAATGACTAGGTTGAACATGGTAGTCTGCAAAGCTGGCTACCTGACTTTGATGTTCTGCTGACAGAGGAAGATCCCAGTGTTTTCTTGTGTAAGCTTCCATTTTCTCTTGCTCTTGAGTGTGGATGAGGAAGGAAAAAGCTCCTCTCAGTTTTGGTACTGCATTGCGTTTGCCATCCTGTTGATTTTGGGTGCCTAGTGCTGAGGGCCTACTTAATCCTTGTACATTGTTTTAATTGTATGACTTGCTGTTGAGGTCTGCTTGCTTCACTTTGCATTGGAGTTGCTTTCCTCCACCAGCTTGGAGATCCACCTGCATAGCTTGGATCATAGGCTAATGGATGATTCAGGTTGGTCAGAAGGCCTGTCTCCTGCTCAAAGCAGGGTCACTTACACACTCTGTTCTGCTCCCTTCCAGAGGTCAGCAGCTTCTCAGCTGAGTGGATCTGACCTTGCTTCTCTGCTGCCAGCGAGTGGGCTGGGAACAGGAACAGGTTGCAAATGGGTTTTTTGGTGTTCTTCTGTGAGTCGGATCGGAGGCGGAGTACTTAAACGACTTCAGGAACCTGCTTATACGATGTTCTGTTTACTGTGCATGCAGTTGCATTTGCCCATGCTTATTGTAGGCTGTGCATCAAACTCCTTTCCAAGAGTCTATAAAGTGGCTAGTAGCTTTAAAGGAATTTCAGTCTGATTCGCAGAAATGACTGAGATGGAAAGAAGTATCTCTTCCTGAATGCAACTGTTGTTTTTGTTATCACATTAAAGTGATGAAGTGTTTTCTCTGCTAGTCTTGTGAACACAAGTCATCAGATGTCCTAGATGAACTCATTCAGTTACTGTACTGACTTTAGTGGGACTGCTGGTAAACCGAGTTCTTTCAGACCTATTCTCAGTCACATTCCCTTGACTGCCTAGGGATGCCTAGGGTCTCCAGAGATACCTGCAGCCTGGTAGATCAAGCCCTGGGTGAATGCAGTAAGATTAGAGATGGAGAGAGGGAAATCCTGACTCTGTCAAAGCTGGTATTTCCATGTCTGGTTAGGTGGCGTCTTACTGCAAGGGATTCTGTGCTGTGTTCTGCAACATCTAGGTGCAGAACTGTAATTTCTGGGGTTGGTGACTTCTTCATGCTTAAATCTCTTTATAGTCCTAACTTCATTCTTTTAAAAAGTGTGCACCTCTGCACTTTCTCTGCAAGTGCAGGTGATACTGTCCGTCTGTACCTTTCTAGTGTAGGACAGGAAACTGGAGATGAGTGTAGGACAGACTGAAAACCCAGTGGAGTCTTTTGCATGTAAAGACTCTGGATTTGTCTTTCCACATAGTAGTGATGCTCTTAATAAACTTATTTGAAGGGCTGTCTGGTTTTGTTTTTTTTTTAAAGGCTGTTTTACTATCATTGCTCTTGGCCTGTAGATCGTAGTGTGACTTCGGAGATGCAGTCTGTAATACGTTAACTGCGTGGAACAGAAACCTGCCGTTTGCCGACAGTGTAATGCTCCAGTGTCAGGGGCTTCCTCTGGCTCTGAAAGGTTTCAGATTGAATTCTGCACAAGTGACAATGGCTGTGGCAAAGCAGTGCAGCTAACGGCCTTCAAACCGATCTCGAAGGAATTATGTGAGAGAGTAAGACATAAGCATTGCTGCAGCTCTAATAGATTCTGCAATACCTGATTACTTGTCACTGTGGTTCTCTGGTTATATGAGGTTTGATTTTCTTCAGAGAATATCCTTTGTGTCCAGGAGCATTTTTTTTCCAGGCTGTGCACCCAGCAGAGGTGTGCTTCGGAAGGATTTGGGGATAATTTTCTCTGTGTGGTGAAAGTGGCGGGTTGGTTGTCGTGACTGTGCTGGAGACAGGGGAGAGGTGGAGGGGCTGTAGTTGGGCTTGTTGCAGCCAAGAGCAGAGTGGTGTCCTGGAGTGTTGTGCTGGAGCTAGGATTGAGAGTGGGAAGAGCTGAAGGGATGGGATGAGTGAGCTCATCTCGCCTCAGTTCTCTGATAGTCATTGCAGAGGGGGATAGAGCAGAACTGCTTGGAGTAGAGAGAGAAAAGAACGGAAGCATGGGGAGAGAGGGAGGCAGAGGTGCGGGTTACACTTCAAAAACTAAGAGTCAGCAGCCCTAATTCCCTGGAGTAGATGAAACACTTGCTATGAAGCTGTAGCACCTCTGCTGCTCTGTCCATGGGCGGACAGGGCCCATTTGCAGGATGTTGACATCTCCCTCTCTGATGCTGGGGAGCTTTGGCATGGGGAGGCATGGTGCTGTGCCCGTGGTGGAGCACCTCTTCTCTCGCTCCATCCTCTGGCTGCCAGGTTAGAGGAGCAGTGATGTGGGTGTCTCTGCCCTTGGTTTACTCGGTGGTGAACAAGCAACAATCCTTGTTATGCAAGAGGATTTATACAAGGTGCTTACTTTTGGAATAAAGCGCTACCTCCCAGGAGTGAACTGTGCTCACCAGTTAATGTTCTTGCAGTGAATTACTGTAGTTTCAGAGCAGCTGAGATCAGGGTCTTGAAAGTGAGAAGACATTTTTTGGGGGCATTTTTAAAGGTTTCTTTAGTTGCACCTATTTTAGAGTACACACTCAGTTCCACAAAGCAGCTGCTCTTGTTGAGGCAGTTTCTGTAAGGTGCAATTAGGCCTCCAGAAATCAGGCTGAGTCCTCATTAGCTAGTAGAGATGGTATTTTTTCTGCTAAAGTTGCTGGACCTGTGTGGCCGTGTCCTTTGTCAGCACCTTGCCCTGATGCCATGGCCAAGGCACATGCTTTGAAGACAGATTGATGTCCAATTTAGTCTTGGAGAGGAGAAAATGGAAAGGGGACATGTTAGATCTTCAAACATGTAAAAGATTGCTGCGAGAAGGGAGGGAGCAGACTTTTTTCTGCATCCTCTGTGGGCAGGACAAGACTTACCTTAGAGCAAGAGATACATTAGGAAACAAATTTCTGAACATTAAAGAATATTAAACAATTGAATTGATTGCTGAGGGAACAATGAGATTGCAGTGGTAGATATTGCATGGGGCAGAGAATGGACTAGCTGGCTTTCCAGCACCTCTGCCAGTCCTGCTTGTCTATGACTCCTGATTTGCAATTGTAAATGTAATAACTTTTTAAGCAGCTGGATATCTCAAAGTGAACTTGTAACCAGAGATATTCCAGCCCACCAATTTAAAGTCCTTTTTTTATCTTTTGTTAAGTTAATTATTCTTTGCTAGAAAACAAAACAAAAATTCACAGATTAAAACTCTTGGGCTAGAAAAATGTTGAGTTTGGATGAAAGCAAAGCCTCAGACGCTGGAAAGTGTTTCATAGGCAGTAATCAGCCATTGAGTGTGCCAAACAAATATAAGCACATCAAAAAGGCCTTTCATGCAGTAAGATGTATTTTAAAATAAATGGGCCCTTTCGTTCGAACATGTGTTTTGCTTCGGAATTGGCCTGAGATGCTTTTCAAGCAAGGCCAGCTCTCCTTCAGACAGGAGAAGCACAAACTTGCTTCCCTTTCTGTCTTTGTGCTGTGGCTCAGAGGCTTTCTCCAAGTTTATTCTCCAAGAGAATGAGGTTTCGTGACAGAAGCTTGACTGATGTCTGGCTGCCGCGCAGCAGAGGGTAAGGCTGCAGGAGTGTCACCACCCTGCGTGCAGGTCCCTCCGAAGCTCCATCCCTGCAGGTGAAATTCTGCCCTATTCCGAACAAAAACAGTTTTAGGAGTCATTGCAATGTTTCAAGATCGTTACTAGGTGTACCACTGTAGCTTCCATTGAGCAAATGAGAATTTTGCTTGTTTTAAGGCTTCTGGCATAGGTTACAGACCCTAAGCAGCCCTGTTTTCTTCTCGGATGGAGGGGATGTGTCTTCTCCGATCACGTTTGCAGCCTGTCTGCCAGTCAGCCCCTTCCCTTCACTGGGGGATACAGGTGCACAAGACATATAGAAGGGAGGCCTGCAAGCGCTTGGCAAATAGAGCATGTCTTTAAACTCAAGTCTTTTAAATGCAAATGAAATCTACTGTTGGCTTCTTTTTCCTTTCGGTAGGAGTAATTGGAGCTAAGGTTTTATACATAGTAGTAATATATGCATAAAATCAATTAAGTTTTAGGAGTGCTATAAACTCTTCTCTAAACCCAAGTCTTTCAGTCCCAAATAGCCAAGAGAAATGGACAAAAATGAGAACTGAAAAATAAGAGAAAGGAACAAGGTGCAAATACTTAGTTCCTAGTACTTATCTGCACTACACTAGGAAATAACGTGAATAGGTTCATACGGGGTGAATTCTGTATCCATTCTGTATCAGTTCAACTTTTAAATCAAGAGTAGGTGTTGTAGTTTAACTGTAAATGCCAATCTTGCTGTAGGACTCACGAAGCAAAATTCATGCCCTGTGTTAGCAGGAGGTCGGAGTTAGATGGTCATGATCTCTTCTGCCCCTTCACGTTTCCAGGGCAAGTACACCCAGCAGCGCATAGAAACACACCCTTAAGGTACTCCTGTAATTGTAACTTGGTTCTTTGTCGACTCTTACCTTTCCATCCATGATCCTTGTTTACATTAGTTTCTTATCCAGCAAACCCTTTTTCTAAGTGACTCTATTTTCTGATAATATGTGGACACTGACAGATTTATATAGTACTACTTAGAAGAAGAAAAGAACTCAAATTTAGAATCTTAAATTGTTTAAACTGTTATGGAGCAATATCAGCTTCTTTGATTGTCTGGTGTTTGTTTGCTTGTCTTAAAAAGCAGAATCTCCAAATGTTATTTAGGAATGAATAAGCCAGATCAAACTACTGTTCCCTTAGACAAATGTGATTTTTAAGACTGTTCTGATCTGTCTCCAAGATGCACATGTCCTCTATGCAGTTGCTACAAATGCCTTTTGCTTATGGTTTTTTCTCCCCTTTCCCTTTGGCTTGTTTGTTTGCAGAAAAAAATGGACAGTCGGGAGTACCAGGATGCACAAGGTTTTGCGGCAGATATTCGGTTAATGTTCTCTAATTGTTACAAGTACAATCCTCCAGACCATGAAGTGGTAGCCATGGCCAGGAAGCTCCAGGTAAAGGTGTTGGCAAATGTGTCTTCCAGAGTATGTTTAGTTCACCTATAAGGTGTTAGTTCAGAGATCCAAGTGTGGATCTGCTCTTGGCACCAACAAGGGAGAGTCAGTGATCCCTCCAGCCCATGTTCTCTGCTGCAGAACTGTTGTGCTCTTCACATGGCATGGCCCAACGCCATGTTCTGCTCCTAAAAGGCTATAATCGTTACTATATAAAGTTATGGGAGAATTTTCTTGGGCTTATGCCCATCTGTATGTTATTATTTACTTGCACAGCACCTTGCGTAGTGCAGTACGACCCTGACCCATAGTGGGGTGTCTGGTGTGTTTTAAAAGGCCAAAATATGGTCCTGGTGGCTGAGGCTCCCTTTGTCACCAGTTTTTTTTCCCCCTTCTGTAGGATGTCTTTGAGATGAGGTTCGCAAAGATGCCCGATGAGCCTGCAGAAGCCCCACCTCCGCCTCCACCAACAGCACCAGTGGTGAGCAAAAGCACAGAGAGCAGTCACAGCAGCGAGGAGAGCTCTTCCGACTCAGATAGCTCGGACTCAGAAGAAGAGCGAGCGACTCGGCTGGCGGAGCTCCAGGAACAGGTATTGCAACTGCCAAGTGGTGTGTCTGTGCAGTAGAAAGGGCATGGCAGGAGGAAGAGTTTAATTTTATACTTAAAAATCCCATTGAGGCTGGGACGCAGCAAAGCAACCTCCCGTTCTACCAGCTAAAGGGGAAAACCCTTGTCTGTGAAATAAGTGCGTGTTTGATGTAATGTTAATTTTCTTCAAGATAGCCGTTCTCAGTGCTGATCCTCTGTCCTTCTCTGAGATCCCAGAGTATGAATGAAGGTGCACAGAATACTGGGCATCTGGGAAGAACAGACACACACCCACTTTGTGTGAGAGCTCAGGCATGATGAAATGTCAAAAGCTTCCTGTGGATATTCGTACTCGCCTGTAGAAGTGTCTGTTTTGACTGTTGTGGTTGCAAACGCTCAAGCCATGGCCTCACTTATTGTGCCAGGTGCCACCGTGCTTACATGTGCTACTGTAATACAGCAAAGCATTGATAAGACAGCTTACCCTGTGTCTCAAAGCAAGCCAGTAGGAGAGCCAAGAAGTGAACCCAGGATTCCAAAGGCCAAGTTGTCAGCACTCTAGATGGAGTTATTAAGCTTAATTTTTATTTGCCCCCATAAAACAAGAATGACATTTTCATTTGAGCCAGCTTCTATGCGCTTGCACTGTGTTTTTTAAAGAATTTCAAGTCCAGCAGAGTCTCCTGAGTTCAATCAGCAGACTGCTTAATCACTGACTTTGGGATATACTTAGAGTTTGGAATGCAGAGGGAGAGAATGTGGAGGCATCAGTTTTCTTGCCTTGAAGTATGATTAATTTTTTCACTGTTCTCCCCCAGCTAAAGGCTGTCCATGAGCAGCTAGCTGCGTTGTCACAAGCACCGGTGAACAAACCAAAGAAAAAAAAAGAAAAGAAGGAAAAAGAGAAGAAAAAGAAAGATAAAGAGAAGGAAAAAGAAAAGCACAAAGTAAAAGCTGAGGAGGAGAAGAAACCCAAGGTGGCTCAGCCACCCAAACAAACCCAACAGAAGAAAGCCCCAGCTAAGAAAGCAAACAGCACAACCACAGCGAACAGGTGAGAGCCGGCCTTCGGCAAGGCGCCTTAAGGGAAACGCCAGCAGCGTCCAGCCCAGTTCTGTCCCTTCTGTCCCCGTTGAATTCCTGGTGAAGCTGAGTTGTCAGAACAGTTAATTTGCTGTTGAATAGCGTCCCCATTCCCAGACAACTCCGAAGGGTATTTAAGTTAGAGCTGGCAGTGCAACCATTATATTTCCAATGTCCATCTGTCTTAGAATCCCTGCCTGATCACTCTCAGCTAACGTTTTGGCTTTTGTGCAGCCAGTAAGAACGTGCCATTTCTTTGCTGTCCCCTGCTGCTACGTGGGCTTGTCGTCATGCCTCACAGGGCTAAAATATAATGGGAGTAGAGCAGCTGATCTCAGATTTCTAAACTTTTTCAGAAGTTGTGGTGCTGCTCAAGCCGTCTGGCTAGAGCTTCAAAGCCAAGAGCATTGGAGTGTTTGTTACAAGGCGGGTAGAAAAAAGAGTTCATTGCTTCTGTATACCCATGAATGTTTCCATGCTTGTCAACCTCCCCAGGCAGCCCAAGAAAGGAGGCAAACAGGCATCTGCAACCTATGATTCAGACGAGGAGGAGGAAGGTCTACCCATGACCTATGATGAGAAACGACAACTCAGCTTGGACATCAACCGCCTACCCGGGGAGAAGCTGGGCAGGGTGGTGCACATCATCCAGTCACGGGAACCTTCCCTCAGAGACTCCAATCCCGACGAGATAGAAATAGATTTTGAAACATTGAAGCCCACAACTTTACGAGAACTGGAGAGATACGTGAAATCTTGTTTACAGAAAAAACAAAGGAAACCATTTTGTAAGTTACCACCTGGGGCACACGTTCCCCCACCAGCTCTTGGGCTCAGCTTTGGAGTCAGGGCATGTGTGTTGGGATTCTCTTATCCAGCTGCTGGGTATGTGATGACAGGGATTTTTAGACATTCTTTTCTCCCAAGAAAATGTACAGAAACTTCTATTTTTTTTCTGTTCTTTCTTCCTATGATGTCATGCTGTGGAGACCTGGAGGAGTATTGTGTTCCTCTACGAGACCTGCGTGGTACCTTTATTACTTATCTAGAATCTAGAAGGCACTGTAAAGGTTTCAGTCTCATTGTGCTAGGTGTTACGTACACATCTGGAAGGATCAGTTTCTTATCCTGAATAGTTTAGCATCTAGTTGGGAAGGAAACAAAAAGCATGGTTGGGATCTAAAACACCAAGGGAATAAATGACTTGCACAAAGTCACCTGGACAACTTGTGGATTCCGGGTGGGAGTGAGTTGTACGTTCTCCCAAAAACTGCTCTTCCTAGATGGCATGATCACCACACTACCCTCAGTTTCTATCAGATCAGAGGATTAATGTTACTGTGCTACCAAGTGTACGGGACAGACTTTTCTCTGTGCCTCATCCACAGAGACTAAATTGTCGTGGCCCCTTGAGAGTTTAGCTCCAGCTGAATAGCAATAGGATCACTTACCTGAGGTGGTCCTGGCTCTGTCCATCTGCTTGTTGGTTAAGAGGGAGTTGTGCTGTTAAGGGTATAACACAGTAGCTGCTCAGAACTCTTGCAGAGCTCCTCCATTTCCTCACCACAGGACTTTCAGGTAGGCCTAAGCAAAGCTTAGACTTTGACCTTTTTTTTTTTTGCTTTTTAATACACTGCTTTTTTTTTTTTTTCCTGAGTCGTCCACTGTTGGAATAGCTTGGGAAAAGATTTTCCAGAGTGATTAGGAACAAGAAGCATCCTCCTGTTCTGGAACCAAAACGTAGAATAACACGGATAACCTCAGCTGTCTGTCCGTCCGCTCCTCTGGGACTGCTGCACCCTGGGCTGGCAGCCGGACCCCAGCCGGACTCTCTTGCTGGCAGCTCTCTGTTGCAATGCTTAGTTTTCAGGGCAAACCCTCTTAGGACTGTGCTTTCCAGATTTATTTATTTTTTTTAAATGAAATGTAGGTATTTCCTTGCTGGATCAGGCAAAATGTCTGGCTGCTGTCTTGTGCTTCTCCTTCTGGCCAACACTTGCGTTCAATTACTCCTTCTTTGGAAGGATATGTCTTCTGCTTAGAAGTTACAAGTATTTCTGGTACTTCTCACCATTTCCATGCTAACTGGTGCAGCTTCATTCTTGTCTGCCAGCCTTTGCCTCAGTTGGTTTTTCATTTGTCTTTTTTGGTTTGTTTTATATTTAAAGCAACACAGTAGATTCTCACGTGAGATATCTTAAAATTACAATGGCAGATGCTTACTTCTGACAGCCTTTAATGGGACACTTTATTTTACAGGGCAGAAACCCCATGTAACAATTCTGTAATTACAAATGTGTTAACTATTGACCGTAGAACTGGCTGGTAAGTAACCTGTAACTACAAGGTTATTACATGGCTATTTCTGTCTTCTAAAATACCTTCCAGAAGGTCTCTCAAAAAGTGCATGTTGCAGGATGATGGTGATTGGATGATCTAGACAACTTCATCTGTTGTCCTCTGTCTGGGATATGTAGTTGCTGGTGGTCACTTGATCTTAGCGTTGTCACTGCAGAGTGGTTGCACAGATTTACATGCCCTGTAAAATAGTGATGTCCACTTTTTTTCACCTGCAACCATGCAGTTTCAGAAATTGTACGTTCCTCCTCCACAGCTGCAAGTGGAAAAAAACAAGCAGCAAAATCAAAAGAAGAGTTAGCTCAGGAAAAGAAGAAAGAACTAGAAAAACGGTTACAGGATGTCAGTGGACAGCTAAACAACAACAAGAAACCTGCAAAAAAAGGTAATGGCTTTGGTTTTATTGTGCTAACAATGCCCAGAAGGTTGTGTACGTAGGTGGACTTCCTCACTGAGGCAAAACTGCCGCCTCATTGTAGCCTTGGGTTTATCTCTGCGACGGTTACTCCAGTTGGTCAGTAGTGTCAGGGCACTGCTGGGCACTGACCTACTGGGGGGGAGCTGCTTTGGTCCCTCGCCAGGTGGAAGCTCTCCTGGGTGGTAAATCCAAGGTGTCTTGGAGGCAATTCATCCTCCAGAGGGAGGAGGATCTGCACCTCTGTGTTAGCCTGTGCAGGACTGTGTGTACGCACTGGTAGTGCGGAGCAGCTAACGGGTGGTTATTCTCCATTGTGGGATTATAAAAGCCCAATCTCCGACATGGTGCCATAGTGTGAAAAATGGTACAAAAGGTTCTTCCAGTGCACACTAAGCTTCCAGCTTTGTGGAAGTCAAGCAGGATTTTCTTGGGTTCAGAGGTTGCACTGAAGCATGCAAAGCTGTGAACACAGCTCCCCAGGTGCTCTGCACAGTCTTACCATGAGCACCATAGGGCCACGGAGGACATTGCTCTCCTGAAGGGCTCCTATGTGGATCCCAAACTTCCGTGGTCACTGGCAGCCTGAGGAAGCCTTGCCATCCGCTGATGTGACAGGCTTTGTTGCACCAAGCAAAGGCTGCGGGTAAATAAGCTGCCCAGGCAAAACGAAGCTGTGAACGAAGCCATGGAGGGTGAAGGCTGTGGACAAAGCTTCTCCAGTTCAATTCCTGGTGAGTAACCACATCGCTGCCTTCTTCTCTGCAGAGAAATCCAGCTCGGCTCCCTCCGGAGGCCCTTCCCGGCTCAGCAGCAGCAGCTCCTCCGAGTCCGGGAGCAGCAGCTCCAGCGGCTCCAGCTCGGACAGCAGCGATTCGGAATGAGTTATGGACACTTAGACACAAAACACAAAATGGACATGACCCTCACCGATGCTCTGCAGTGTTCCTTTCTCTCCTTAATATACTGCTCTTGTTCTACGGTGGTCAGGTTTTTTTCCCCTCTCTCTTTCTCTGACTTTTTTTATTTTATTTTTTAATTCAGTGTTATAAAAGATATCTTCCATTTTTTGGGGGGGCGCTTTTTTAATAGGTCAAAGATCTTTGCGTGTGCGTGTGTGTGTGACTAGACTTTATGACAAATAGTTCCCTTTGCATAAAGTCTCTAAAATACATTTGAACTGAAGAAGATTGGTTGAAAATGGAAGAACTTTGAACTCGTAGCAGGAGACAAATAGAAAATTCTGCGAGGTTTGTAGTACGCTTCCCGCTCGCCCCTTTCCTCTCCCCAGAATGTTCTCTTTTAATAAGCCTGCCTGGCTCACACAAGGTAAACAAAATCTTTTTTAAGGAAATCTCTGTAAAATGGTACTGTATCTGAAAGATGTTAGCTTTTGAACTAGTTGGTGTATTTGTTATTAGCACTAGTATTCTTAAGCTCGAAGTCTACGGTGTGATGACAATGTCAGATGCTATCATCTTTTTACATAAAAAGAAAGAAAAAATCTCATGTACTGTGGATTGCTAACATGCTTTTTATTTTCTGTCTTGGTAGAGGCATAGGCACCTGTTCAGGAAGATATTTAAGCATGAATTTAACTTTAAGCACATGAGAAATATAAGTGGTTGTATTTCTTAGTTTTCCACTCGAAATTTTCATTTTTCCTGGGATACGTTGGGAAAAAGGGAGCAAGGAACACTCACGTTACTTGGGAATGTTATTTTTAACATCAAATAGATAATTTCCAGGAAATGGATGCTCTCTGTGAAAGTTTTTTGTTTAATTGAAAACAGTTTTTGGCTGAAAGTTCTCAGCTGGACCTTGGAGTGATCCGTGCCGAGTGACCAAGGCAAGTCCTGTGCTCGTGGTTAGACACATGCTTAAGTACTTTCTCTGTGACAAGCACCTCAGTTTGGACTTGAAATAAAGGAGCACTTGAGCTCCAGCTGAGGCTGAGCTGGCAGGGGAATTGGAGAGGGATGTTGTGTGTGTTTGGGTTTGGAGTTTTTTTCCTCCTTACCGTTTCAGTAGTGAGCTCCTAGAAAGGGAATGTTACTTCTGTATCATGCAGGGTGCAAGTTTCCAGACACTGAAATGCTTACCTCAATAAAAAGAAAAAAGAGTGGAGGGAGAAAAAAATAAAAGACAATTTTTTAAGGCTTGCATTTTTTTTTTAGTCCAGCCTAATGTTTTGACCTGCATTGCTGCAATACAGCCTGTTTTGATTGTCCCTAATTTCATGTATATACAAGTACTTTATTTATTAAACAGCATTGGTCATTTAAAACTTACTAAAAAAAATAACAAAAGCAAAGCTGCATTGTGTAGACCAGCAGAAATGCAGACTTTTACTGTGGTTTAAACCAGATTAAAAAAAAAAAACACCACCAACCAACCACAAAACAGCAAAAAAGCAAATAAAAATCTGAGATTTTATTTAAATCTAATGGACTTATACCTACAGGTGCTACAGTCCAGCCTATCTTGTGTCTGGTGCTCTGTCATGTTTGCTGTCTTCATTTTTGTTTTCTCTCTTCTTTATCTTTTCACCTCAGCCCCCTTTTCTCCTGTTTTGTACAGATTTTGGAAACATAGAGGTAGATACAATTTCTTGATGCAGCACATTATTATTTTCTCTGTAATATTTCCAGAGGTCTTTTTCCCCCCTTTTTTTTTTTTAGAACAGTGGTTTTTTCTTTTATAATCCCAATTTTAGAAAAACACCGGTTCTATAATTATATAAAATGTGTAATCTGAGGGGCAGAAACTTATTGTAAATTCTTAACTGTTTATTGTAAAGAAAAAAATATACAGAGTTTAACAGAAAGTTATGTCTTTCCCAGCACCAGCCCCTAAGGCTGCTTCTCTCTTGTGGGGTAGCCCTAAAATTCCCCCTGCTGTGGTCTCTGGTAAGGGTTTGCCAGAGGCCCCGTGGTGCAGAATCCACCAGCTTTTATTTTTCACGTAGGTGAATGGCCCTGGAGGACTCCTGAGCCCCAGCACGCGATTTTCGTGGCACGCTCAGTGGCGTGCTGGGATGTGTGGTGTCCGGGGCATGTCCCTTTGCTGGAAAGCTGGGTCAGCGCAGGGCCAGGCTGTTGGTAGCAACTCCATGGATTGCACTTCTGACTGCATCCATGCTCGGCTGCCACTCACTGCCCTTCGGCCGAGGTTTTAGACACTTAGAAGATGGAATTATCAAGAGTTTTATTCTTGCATCTGTCTTTAAAAATCTGTCTTTTGAAGATCAGCGTTTCAGAGTGCTCAGATGTGCGTCTCATGCAGCTGGCATGCCCCTCTCCACGTCTTACCTGTGGAGTGACAATAACACTCTCCACAGCTTGCTGTAGAAAAGAATTCCGGGTTTTTTTTGGCTAAGGACTGAGAGTGTGATGCTTTGTTGTTGTGAGGTGCTGAGTTCCTCCTATGAGTTGCTGGGCATCCTTGGCTCGTTTTGCAGTCGCCAAGGTGCTTGGCCCACTGGCAGGAGGCTCTCCAGACTTTGCAGATAGCTTCCTATGGTGTTGGAAAGTGGATGAACTAGGGTGATTCTTACTGAAATTAATGATTTTTCTTTTCCATTAACAATGGAGTTATTTTTAGTTCCTATTTTTTTTTAAATTCTGCCCTTAAAAAAAATCTTCACTAGACAGATCCTTAGTAATATATTTTCAGAATTTACTATGAAGAAATGTAATATACACCTAATTAAGAGATTAGGGTTTTTTTTAATGGGGTTGAGTTTCATCTGTGTTTCTCCTATTGTCTGAGACTTGCATTATCAAAACCAACTAGTATTGTAATTAAAATAATTGCAACCAATTCAATAGCATGACAACTTGGATAAACAAGCTCCCAGTTTTCCCTGCTTGAAACCTTTTTCCACCTGCATTAACCTGAGCTGTGCCGTTGATGTAGTGTGGTGGTCACTCATGGAGAACAAACAGCAGCCGGTGTTGGAGGCAATAGCAGCCCACCCGGCAGCCACTCACCAGCATCACCACCAGGCAAAGCCCGAGGACCTGGCTCTGCAGCGTGCCACCACCCTCCGACGTCCACAGCCAAGGTCCAGACCTTCCTCTAGGACGCACAGGTCTGTCCCATGGAAATCGGTGGAAAGGTTAGAGCCAAAGGGTTGGGAACCAAGTGTGAAGTGGTGGGAGGGGGCCTGGCCTGAGATTGTCTGCAGCCCTGGAGGAGGATCCCTGTTTTAGTTGGCAAACCTGTCCTAGCTCGAGGATTTGCAAGGAAAACAAGCAACCAACACTATGAAGGAATATGAAGAACAACCTGCATATCTTTATATACCCAGCTGTGACTTAGGCTACCATTTAGTGGGAGATTTTTGTTTTCATGGAAAGTAAGGTATTCCCTGTGATGTGGCAGTTCACAGGAGAAATCCATTTGGCTTGACCTTCATTTCAGGAAAGAAATTGGTGACTCTTCATTTCAAAATGTTGTTCTCATACTTCTTCGTTTTCATATTGTTTATAGTGCTCATTATCTCCCAGCATGTCAGTAGTGGTGCCTCTTGTATCTCCAGATCAGAGCGTCTCCAGGAAAGAAGAGATGTTTTCAGTCCATAGTAAGTAGCAGCAGCCCTTAACGAGTTGGAAACTGAAACAGTAGAGCATTTACTGAACTGACTTTGTATTGCATGACATGTCAGTACAGATATCATGAAATAACTTTAAAAAGATCAAATATACAACATTTGAAATAACATTTTTAAACTTAATAAAAAAAATTGCAATTTTTATGGTAGAATTTTTCTTGAACAAACAAAGTTTAACTTTGTTTTCCAGGGGAAACTTCACTGAAATCAGTATGATTTCATATGTATACATACACACAGATAGTTTTATTGAAACTGTTTTTTCTGAGGAATTCCTGTTTGGACAAAACAATATCTGACCAGACCTATTATCAATCAACCAGCATTACTGCACCTTTAAAAACTTTGTTAAACTTGATCTGATCGTAAGGTCAGCCTGTTCCTTGGCACACCATCAGATGTAGGCTCAGTGGGACCAGAGGGACATCTGCATCCCGTGGGCTCAGGCCCTGATCCATCTACTAAAGGAATCTGTTGTGTACGACAGTTTTTCCGCTAACCAAATGTTGTCTACACAAAATCATTTCAGTTTTGTATTGATGTGATTTTTAAACTTTCCTACCGACAGGGTTTGTAACTGTAGAACTGATATTTCAGGACTATGTAACTGTTGTTTGGGAGTGTGGGTGTAATGGGTGCACCCACCCACGCACCACACGTGTGTAGATACAAATTAGTTACCCAGTGAGTTCTCTTTCCATGTTCTCTATGTGGTAGAAGCAGACTGCAGTTACCTAATCTAGTTCTTTCTCTGTTTTGGGGACTCTTAGACCAGTTTTTAATTTTTTCCTTGTTTTGAAAGGAATGATGTTTTTTAAAGTTGGGGTTGGCGCTAGGGGGAAGGGATCGGGGCATGACAAAGAAAAACCACAACCTTTTTAGTACTGGATTTTAAAAAGACGTATTCTCAAACGTGAGCAGTTACCACTAGGGCTAACTGTGGGCAGGCTCTGCATCGTTGAAGATAAATTTAGGGCGAGGATTCATTACACTAGCAGCTTTATCTTGCTTGTAAAACAATGAGATGCATTTTTTAAAAGAAATGGTGTTTGCATATCTTTTTAAATGTCATTTTTAAAAATAAATAAACCACCAGCTAGGATTTGACACAGGCCACTTAGAACTTACCCCTGATACTGGCATAACCAATCCAGAAAGATTTGTTGTTGTATTTTTGGTTTTGGGTTTTTTTGTGTTTTTTTAATATTTAAAAAAATGTTACTTTTCTGTATGATGTGCATGCAAATTTACCGTAACTCTTTTTCTTAAAACTTTTTAGTGCCATTTCTAGTATATTCCTGTAAATGTCAGTTACTGAAAAGAAATGAGTCAATGTAAGTAGTTTAGCTTGTTTATTGCAAATTGCTGGCCTCAAACACAACAGAATTTAAAAAAAAAGTTAGAAAGTAATCTTTGATGTTACTGGTAATCATGGACCCTGGTCCTGGGGCATTTGTTTTGTTTTCATAATAAAAAGAATAATTGTTTTGTGTGTGCAGTTTGATCCCATGTTTTCCCCTCTCCTCTCCCTTTCCTTTTCCTCTTCTCCTTTTTCAGGTGTTGTACTTGCTCCGGTTGAAAACCTGTAGGGCTTTGATCGAGCAGTCAGTTGAGTAGCATTGCCAAGACACAACATAAAGAGTCCTAGTGCCAGGAGTCTTGAAATAATTTGGAAATCATTTTGCAAGTCCAGCTTTTAGCGCTGATGGAGTGCCACGCTAACGAGGTAAACTGCCTTCAGAGCAGGGAGCACATCTCGGGCACTGCCACCTTGGCCTGGGGTCTCCGAATCATGGTTCAGTACCAGGCACAGACACGTTCTAAATACCTTTCTGTTGGTGAGGGGATTGCTCAGGCTGCTTTAGTGCACCAGGGCAGACAAGGAAGGATTTTTACTCTTCCTAGAAGCCAGTAATCCGAAGGGCTCTTTGATTATGTGAGAATTGCATCTGATTGAGGTAAGTTCAGCTGAAAAAGAGGTGAAAATTTCACCCAGGTGTAATGCTGAATACTTTCAAGCCATCAGGACCTGAAGGAACCAGAGGGACTTTCTCAGCAGCCCTGGCAGCAGCACCTGCTCCACCAGCTGGTGCTGGCCCTACAGGTCAGCAAGCCCAGGGTGACTGGGACGTGGGACACGCAGTTGGGAAAGGCCGGGGTCACATTCACAGCAGAGTCTTGACATTACTGTATAGTGGCCAAAATCTATTTTGGTCACTGGAGAGGGTTCAGGTTGGTTTTGCTGTTAGCTTATACATGCCTCGTGGTTTATTTATAAGGTAAGGGTTACAACAGCCAGGTTTCCCCCTAGGGTTAATCTTTCTCTAACCCTGTTCTGCTCGCTGGGTTTAAAAACCATGATCTCTCAAAGGCTTTGGCAAACCTGTTCTGCTTGGCTGTTGTGTCAGCGTAGCTGTGTGTTGTAGTGATGATACCCCCAAAGGAAATGTTTGTTCAACCTATCCTCTGAAAACCTCCTGTGAGGCAGTTGCCCTACAGGAGGATGTTTTCTTTAGCATTTACTAGTGAGTTATTTATAGGTGCATCAAGCAGTGCTGCTTCTTGCAGACTGCTTACAGCAAGAGGTCCAAGACAAGCAGAACACAGCTGAGGTTTGGCTCATGCAGATATCCATCAATAGAGGTTATTTCATGTGAGACATCCAGAGGTTCTCCTCATCCCTGAATGCACCACTGACTTGACAAGGGCAGTTGGGCTTGGGAGCTTGAAGGAGCCTCCTCCAGACATGGCCAGTCTTCACAGGTAAAGTGGTGTGACTTTGGAGAGGAGGTTACCCACAGCCCCACCAGTAACTGCAGTTAATTCCCAACTGGGAGGAACTGTCTGTCTGCTGAGCTTTCCCTCTTCTGCCTGGGTGGGGATTGGCAGTGATAATAGCTGTAATCCTCACATGTGCCAGAGTGATTAACATGCAGAAGAAAAACCAGCTGCTCGTGATGATGCATTCAGATCATTTTAATGCACTTTATCAAAGAGGCTACAACAGCATTTTAAACAAGTGCATCAACACTACACAACTGGCTGACAGAAATGCTCGCTCGTAGCAGCCACTCCACGAACCTGCTGTGACTAACAAGGACACACAGATATGGAAAATAGCACAGTCACATTCACAGAGGGATGGAAGAACAAGTCACACTCTTCCTGTACTGTCATGTCCAGCCTCAGTCCTGGAAGAATTTATGCACATAAGTTTTTATTCTTGTATAGTCCAATTAACACTCTTTAAATAACTGAATTTTGATTTACCAGACACATAAACAAAAAGAGACTGATAATATCCAAAATAATCAACTTTCTTACTGAAACAAAAAAAAAACTTGTGTTTTTTTTCTATAAGAAAAGTAAAGAAAATGAACAGCTGGTTTTGGGGATGTGCTGTTCCTTAAACTCCCAGAGTTCACATGCTCCCCTGGGCTGCTGGAAAGGCCCTGCACCCACCTCTCCTGCCTCCCCAGGTCTTTTCCACCCCGCAGTTTCCAGGGCAGCTCTCCAACCAGCCTCCTGCCCGTTTCTATAAATAATCACCCGTTTGCTCAGCGAGCCCTGGGTGGGTCACGCACGCCAGGCAATGCTCTACCTCGAACAGCACGCTCGGTACAGGAGCACCCCTGCCAGCAGCTTGCTGAGTCTTGCTGGTTTTGTGAATCTCGTTGAATGCTTTTTCCCCAGTTGAAAAACATGTATTCACCAAAACGTTTCCCATCCAGAGCTAGCCCTGGCAAGATCAAGAGGACTATTTGGGTGTGCAGAGTGATACACAGGGCTGTGAAGCACTGAGGTCCATCAGCAGGTTTAGTTTTACAAGCACACATGTATGGTACCAAATATCAACACATGCAATAAATAGAACTTAAAAAAAAAAAAAAAAAGAGCTGCCTATGGTTTGCAGTGAATACACGTGCTACGGATCAGGGCTGAGTACATCAAACCTCTATGATCTCACATGAAAACAGGTATGTTCTGCTCAGCACACTGAGTTCAGCAAACTGGAGTGTGTGTGCTGGCGTTTAACCCACACGGCAGAGGTGGAGAAGGTTCTTGGCCATATTAAAAAAAAAAAATAAAGTGCTTGAAAAATGCAAAAAAGGTTTTAGATAAACATAATAGAAGTAATGACTGTCTCTCACTTTAGGTAGGTAAATAATCCATACTGAAGTCAACACCAAATACTGATGTGCTTGAAGGTAAAACCTACACCTAAGTGCTGCTGGATTCGGCACGCGGGGCTGCAGGAGGACGTCCTAGGCAGGACCTGAAGGGAATCCATGACTTAAGCCAAATGTTAATTCTTTAAAGCTGGACCCTGGCACATAACTAGCATCCCTGGAAGTGGTACTGCTTTGTTTTTAATAAAGGTTTAGGTGCTTGCTGGGTTGGATTTCTCAGCTTGATCTTGCCTTCAGCAAGTTAGGAAACAACCTGAAAACAGTCTCTATTCCCAAGAGGTGCAATTGTAGTATTTTGCCCCTCTTAAAGTCCTTCAGTTAGTTGAAAAAAACACTCCCAGACACAACTTTTAAAAAGCATGCACCCAATCTACTATCCAACCCAAATTAGAAGCTAAACCCTTCCAAGCTACTCTGTGCATTAAAACTTAAATGCAAAGCCAACTTCAGTAGACTCTTTTCTGCAACTGATCTCTGGGGGCAGGTACGTACTGTGTAGGAGTTTCCTTTATGTCCCTTAGCAGGAGATGATGTATTTACAGGAGCTTTCTTCCTGTTGCTTTCCTGGGCTTGTCCTTCCCTTTCAGGCGGTTCACTGGGTGATCTGTTCCCAAAGCATGGGCTGGGGCTTTAGCTGCGTGAAGAGTCAGCTCCACCAATGCCAGAAAGCCCTGTCTGTTATTTCCATGATACCAAGCCGTGGCATCAGAGAGGGCCCTTTGCTTTGCACAGGATGAAACGGCAGCACGTCTTTCCTGCCAGCTGTTTTGGAGGCTCGGGTGAAATTCTCAATATGTTCTTTCTCTCTACGTCCCCCCGCCAATAAATCACTCCATTACCTGGTTGTAAGAGACCACTTTCAGGGCAGGAATTAGATGGGGCAAGCAGAACGAGTAACAGACGGGTAGTTTTGCAAATCACCTTCCTAAAATCTTAGCCTTGACGGAAGCGGATCTGTGCCCACCTCTCTCCCACCAGCATTCGCAGAGCTTTGGCAACGCGTAAGGAATAGTGAGTAAAAGTGCCTGCTGGGGATGGCTCCCGAATGGCAGCGGGTGTTTCTCACCGTACACAAGCCACTTACAAGCAACACATGGTCCGGCACGGCCACTGCCAAGATGCCAGGCAGCAAACACAGGCTCACAAGTTCCCGAGCGAGACTTGTTTTCGTTATACACACTCAATGACATGCAAAATCTGATACTACCAACAGCAAAAACAAACGTAAACTTCAGACAGCCTTTCTGGGCTATCCCCTACGCGCTGTTTAACCGCAGGCCTGTCGCGAGGATGGCGCAAACCCATCTCCCACAGCTTGATGAAAGTCTGGTTTATCTCCACGTGTGGGTTCCTAACGCAAAACCACCAAAATTACATAATAGCACAAAATTTAGATTGCCCCGTATCCCTGGAGACATCCAGCTTGTTTTTGTCCCGCACCAGGATGGCTTCGTTGCCGTACTGCGAGTACCACATACTCCGACTCCGGCTCAGGTAAGTGTTGGGGGGGGCTGACTCCAGTTTCTGCTGCTGCTGCTGCCAGATGAGCAGAGAGGTGTCCCTGTAGCGCAGCCGGGCGTAGCCCTCGGACAAGGCTTTTTCAGGCAGGGGCACCCTCCCGTTCATTACTTTGTCAGTCATCGGCTCAAGGATAGCTCCAAAGACAAGAGCTCTTTCCTGGCAGCTCCAAAACACACCCCACTGGGTCAGGCCAGGTTGACCCCTGCTGCTTGTAGCCCAAGGAAGAACATCCCAGGGGCACGGCTCTTGGGACCCGTGAGCTGTTGGTCAGTGTAAGCAGCACTCAGGAGAGGGAGTGGGGATACGTGCGCCCAAAAAATCACAACAGGCAGCCTGGCCTTGCTTACAAGCCAGGACTTCCGAAAGCTTATCCAGTGGCGATGCTGCTACGTGTTTCACCTTGCGAAGGGACCACATGCACGCGAGCTGCTTGTGGAGAGTCCACGAAGTACCTCAGTAGGCGTGAGTGGTGGCTCCATGGCGGTGGGCTTGCTCCGCAGCCGGGCAGCACGGGCTGAGCAGCTCTGGATGAATTTTGCTTCCCTGAAGACAGGATCCCGATGCCGTAGGGCAGACCTAAGAGGTCACCAGCACCCAGGCCTGGGCATGAATTCTCCACCTGTGCTTCACGCTGATGCCAGCCTGACGGACGGGAGCCCAGTGGGTCACGTACTCGGGGATGCAGGAGAAGATGCTGCCTCCAGCTGCGGTTATGGTACCCAAGCTGAGGTGCCCATCACCTCCTGACAGCACTGCGACCTGGGGGCACGACGAGGGTCACCCCAAGGCCTGGCAGCCTTTCCCGGCACCGCCGTGCCCCCCACCTCCCGCCTGCCCCCCTCGAGCCTCGCGACTCCTTCCACCGGCACCGCACACGCGCCCCCGGCCCCCCCGGGCGTTTCCTGCACCCCCCCTGCCCCCGCGCGCACCGGGTGCGGCACCCCCCACCCCCACGGCCCCCCCGAGGGCTCCCCGCACCCCCCCGCCCGTGTCCCCCGCCCCGCGCAGCCGCTCCCCGGCCCCACCGAGTCTGCGCTCCCCGGCCCGGCCCGGCCCGGCCCGGCCCGCCTCGGCCCCGGCGCGGCTCGGCGGAGCAGCCGCGGAGCCGCCTCCCGAGCGCATCACGGCGGGAGGAGCCAGAGCCGCCGCCGGGGGGGCCGCGGGCCGGGGCGGGCACGGCAGCGGAGCACCTCGAGCAGGGTGCGTGGGTCCGGGGCACGGCAGCGGAGCACCGCGAGCAGGGTGCGTGGGTCCGGGGCACGGCAGCGGAGCACCGCGAGCAGGGTGCGTGGGTCCGGGGCACGGCAGTAAGGCTCCCCACACCAAGTACGTGGGTCCCACGGGTGTCAGCATCCTCTGGGTGCACGGAGCGTTTTAACGGGACGCCCAGCCCCGGGTGTGCTGAGCCCATGGCATCGTACCTGGAGCACAGGGGCTGAAGTGGGGGACGCTGCTGTTGCCTGCCCCATCCAGCCCTGCCCGTGGGAGAGTGGCTCTCCGTGCTGCTGTGGGAGCCGTGGGATTTACAGCCAAAGCAGAGCGTGTTGCTGCCCAGTCTCCTTTCTGGTGGGTGACTGCTGTAGCAGCCGTTTGTGCTGGGAGGGTGTGGGATACCCTTTGTACCCCTTCAGTTTTCCCAGGCTCCCCAGTGACCCCCCGTCCGTGTGGGACACCCTTACGTGTCCCGACAGCCTCATGCGACCATCGCTGCGACGGCACACGGGTACATCTATAGGGTGGACCGCGTGAACTGAGCAACACCTCCTCTACCTGGACTCATCATCGCTGTCTCCAGCACGTTTCCTTAGCCCCATGGTCCCCTGGCAAGCACAGTAAGAAACATGTTTTGAGGAGAGCTGTGGGGCTTATTCTTTTTCTGATAATGCTAAATTTAAGCTCTCAATCTTCTTATCTCCTGTGAATGCAGTGCCATCTAATCTCCTGTTGAGGACCAGATGCACTTATCTGTTGCAGAGCTACTTGAGGCGCTGCTGCTGTTCCACTTGGCCTTCATGGACACAAACAAGATGTAGCAGTTTACTTCCGTCAGATAGAAGGCACACTGCAATTCCCTGTTCCCAGAAGACTGAGACCAAACACCAAGAAGAAGGAAGAAAAAAGAAGAAGAATTAATACACTTTTAAGATGTTTACTATCAGAAATGTCCTGACTTGCCCGGAGGAGCCAGCCCAGGCCCCACCTTGTGGAAGCTGCAGAGCAAAATGCAAAATCCTTTAGTGGAACCAGATTTAGTTTTTTGGCACGAATGAGATGTCTTGATCCTCTCTGAAAAGTTACTGGTTTGCTAACATCAAACTCAGAGCTTAACAGAAGAATCTGTTAAGTGGTTACATTGCCAAGATAAGGCAAAGAAGAAGGACTGGAAACTGCAGACCTTGGGAAGCAAACGACTGTCTCTCACTGTCCACTTGACCCTTCGCTGTGAGTCCCTGAGACATCTGCCAACACGGCCCTTCCCAAATAAACCTTGGAAGCAGCAGCAGTGGATCGGATGAGGTGAAACCCTGGTGCTGCCCAGCGGATGGTTAGTTCCTCTCTTCCTTCCTCCAAGGAAATCTCTGTGTCTGCTTTGCTTTCCCCATGACCTGCCTCAGGCCTTATCTCTGCTGTAGGACACGGCTGCAGTCCAGGTCTGGGCTGGGTGAGTTCCCCTTGACTCAGCTCCCTGGGACTTTGAATCTAAAACAAATACATAAAAATTGATTTCCTGTTTCCATATCACTGGTGTGATAACCAGTTTCCAATTTTGTCTCCAGAGAAAAGAATGGCCACAAATTTAGGGGAGTTATGGGAGGATGACAGGATCACCATTCTATGAGCCTTCCTCTCAAAAGAAGAAAAAAAGGAAAGAAAAACCCACTCTCTCCTGTAGAATGAACTGCTGTCCTGGAACCTGCTCTAGAACCAACAAGCAAGCTAGAGCATGCTCTGGAACGAACCAGTGAGCTAGGCTGCAATCAAAACCAAAACAACTGTCTTGACCCGACAAGTGAGCTAGAAGTTCAAGACCATCTTCCTGAACATGAAATTGAGTACATAGCAATCAGGAACCAGTAAGCGAATTGAATCCCAAACTAGTTACATAACAATCAGGAACCAAACTGAATCCCAATTCAGAACCAACAAGTGACCTAGAACATGATTTGAGTTAGAACCCTGTCTAGGGACAAAATTGAGCTCCAGAGTCCCCAACACAAGAAGGACATGGAGCTGTTTCAGTGAGTCCAGAGGAGGCCACAAAGATGATCTGAGGGCTGGAGCACCTCTGCTATGGAGAGAGGCTGAGAGAGTTGGGGCTGTTCAGTCTGCAGAAGAGAAGGCTCCGGGGTGATCTTACAGCAGCTTTCCGTACCTAAAGGGAATCTACAAGAAAGCTGGAGGGGGACTTTTTACAAGGTTATATGGTGATAGGACAATGGCCAATGGCTTTAAACTGAAAGAGGGGAGATTTCGATTAGATCTAAGGAAGAAATTTTTTACAATGAGGTTGGTGAGGCACTGGAACAGGTTGCCCAGAGAAGCTGTGGCTGCCCCATCCCTGGAAGTGTTCAAGGCCAGGTTGGATGAGGTTCTGAGCAACCTGATCTAGTGGAAGGTGTCCCTGCCCATGGCAGGGGGGTTGGAACTACATGATCTTTGAGGTCCCTTCCAACCCAAATCGTGCTGTGATTCTGTGACTGTGATATGCTTTGGGCCCATTTCATTTTGGTGGGAAAGCTGTTGGGGCTGGAACCTGGGGAGGAAGGCTGGTTATTGAGGCTGTCCTGGCAGTGCCATAACGGTGTTGGGAAGAGGGTGTTATTTGTATTCAGCACAGCTGGGGCATCATGGGGCCCATAAATGAGCCTTCCACAGAGAAATGCCTGGGAAAGTGCCAACTCCGCCAGCTTGGTACCCAGGTTGAGAGCCCTTTTCCAGTGGAGCGGCTCTCTCAGGCGCTACCCACCAACGTTAGTGTTTTCCAGGCTAAATAAAGAATATTTGTGGCTGGCTGCCTCCCTTGCACCAGTACAAGAAGAGAATCCAGTTCATCCCTCCTTCCAGCATCGAGCTGCGCCAGGTTAATTTTCCTGCTCTCCCTTTACACGGGTTGCCTGCTCGGGGTGGTAGCGTGCCTGGGGGTCGGGGAGAAGACATGAGCTTTCCTGGCAGGAGTGTAGGGCCGTTAGCAGGAGGATAATTCCAATGACTGTTCCAGGGTACAAGTTGTCTGGGCAGGTAGATCAGGTGTTTACAGGCAGAGGATTATTGCCGGTACCCGGTGAATGTTGGCAGTTCAATACGGCAGCACCTCGACAGCCGTGTGATCCGTCCCTCAGCCACTGCTGAGCAGAGTGTTCGCCGGGTTGTGACTTGCACAGATTTCCTAAAATAGTTGGTGAAAGGATATCACAAAATCGGAGGGTGTGATGTAAATGGCACGGGGGTGGCACGGGGGGCTGCCGACAGCTGCTGGCGGTGCCCGAGCTCTGCTGTGGCAGCAGCCCTGACCGCTCCTGCTCTGGGGACGCTGGCTCCAGCTGGGCACACATGGCCACGGGCAGCCAGCAGCGGCTTTGGGACAGGCTGGTGCACACTTGGTCTAATCCAGAAGGTGGCAATGGCAATCCATGGACACTGGCTGGCTTGGAAATGGGGATTTCTTGGCGCTATGGCCCGTGTGTTTAAGGACTATTTTCAGATGGCTGCTCTGAAGGGGCAGCGTAGTGGCTGCTTCTCTGCATGGGCTGGCTGGAGAGTCAGCTCTTCTCCCAAGAGCAATACCGAACATTGCAGAAAACACACTTTGCTGTGAAACGTGGCTATTTCCCAGGTATGGTTTTTGTTGATTTGTAAAATATGATCTCCTTGCACATGTTTGCGCATGTAAGTTTCTTTTTTTCTTTCTTTTTTTCTGTCTCTTTCTGTCTTTAAGGACTAGTTTTGTCTCTTCTGTGCTGGACTGTGATGTTCCTGAGCAGCTCCGTTACATTCCCAAACAGCTGCTGCTTCACCAGCCACGTACCCCCTGACGCTCCCTCTGCCACGGGCTGCGGGGGCTGCCTGCTGCCCTCTGCCCATAGCTGTCTGCCCGCCTCCTTGTACCTGTACAGATGTACAGAGACATTTTGGGATGAAAAACCATAATGTTCCTTCTGTTATTATCTTCCCAGCGCATTCAGTCACCTCTCAGACTTCTCTCATGCAAGGAATAGAAGCAGACACAGCGAAGCTCCACGCTCGGTCCCCAGCAGATGGTAGTGTCAGCCTCTGCGTGTGGGTCAGCAGCCTCAGCCCTGGCTGTCTGTCCTTCCCTGGCTGTCTGTCCTTCCCTGGCTGTCATTCCCAGCAATGGCAAGGGGCAGGAGAGGGGAGCATCAGCTCTAGCACAAAATTCAACCTCTTTAATGCATGCAAACTCCTTTTTAACTGTATGTACATCCTGCAAGCAGTGTCTAGGTCCTCCCCATATACCCCGTCCAGGACATTTGTATAATCTGCAACTCACAGCCCACACGAGTGTGTGCAGGATACGTGCTCTTCGCTGAGCCTTGCCTTACAAGTTTTGGGTTTGGTTGTTGTTTTGGGTTTTTTTTTTCTGCTATCAAAAATATCTCCGCCATCAGCTGCTTTGATTGTTGCAGAGGTAGGTGAGAAGTGTACTTGCTTCAACACCTCCCACGCAGATGCTGCCTTTGCAGCTGCAGTGATTGTTCCTAAGTGTCCAGGGGCCAAGTACACTTTTTATTACGCAGTAAAAAAGCTGGGCTGCAGCTAGCAGCTTTAATTATACACGTATAATAAACTCCTCTGTCGTCCTCTACCTACACACCTGACCTCACAAGGCGGACTAGTACAGGGTCAAACAAAATGATCCCTCGCAGGACTCCACTGCTTTCATAGCCTGGTGATTCCTGCCCAGTGGGTGCTCTTGGAGACCAGAGAGAAAAGCTTCATGAAGAACTAAATGAATGAGAAAGTTATTCTGAGAACTCACCTCCGCAGGGTATAGGGAACTGCAGACTGCAATCAGTGTGTTCCCGAATACACCCAGGGCAGGGTGTAGCTCTGGTTGTGGGATTTGGGCATATGGATGCTGCTCCCTCTGGGATCACACTACACTTGCTACACTTAACCCTGCCCTGCCAGGGGAGCAGTGGGCACGGCACCCAACCAGACCCCAAACAGACTGAGTACCAGCACATTGGGCTGCAAGAAGTGCCTTCTTAAAAAAAAAACCCAAACAAACCTTACCAAACTTTTCTTGGAATATTGAACAATTGTTTTCCATGCTTTGGAATGGAATTCCTCCTTCTTATGTTGGAAATGAAGGATCATGTCAGTAGAGTCGCTCTTTCTTCTTTATCTCCACTTGGCTACATTTGGAAGAGATTAGCGTTGCATTTGTTTGACATCCAGGTTAATAGCTTCCCTTCGTCCCAGTCTCAGCTTCCGGTTTTGGCTATCTGGAAAGCCAGGCTGGAAATTAATCGACAAACTCTGGGGAGAGGATCTCGGAAGAAAACTCCGAACAGATTTGAAAAGAGGCTGTTCTGAACTGCACTGCTTTGGATGGAAGCCACCGGTGAAAATTAGACATTTTTCAGGACTTTGCTGCCAAGGAGTTAATAGCTGAGAGTGGAGGTTTTTAATAAATACACTGGTAATTAATTATAGGAGTTGTCTTTATGTTTGAAAGTCAAGGAATACGATCGCTTGTTTGGGTTAAACATCTCCCCTGCAGTATTTGCAACCCAAACACGGGATTAGGAGTGGGAGAGCGCGGTCAGACAAAGCGTGGTCTTGTGTGCGAGGGCAGAGGGGGGGTGAGGAGCTGGGTCGGCTCCCGCCTCTGCCCCCGGCTCCGCCAGCCCGCCAGGGTCCCCCCCCCGGGCGGCCTGGGGCCCTGCGTGTGCCGGGGCGGTGGGGAGCGTGGGGGTCCCCTGCCTGGGAGGGGGACACGACACCCCGGCTGCAAAGTGGGGACGGCAGCTCTGCCTCCCCGAGCCGCCGGCAGCGCGGCCCGGCGCGGTTTCCCCGGAACAGGGAGCGAAGCGGCGGCGAGAGGGATCGGGGGGGGATATAAAAAAATGAGGGGGGGGGGGGAAGGAAAAAAAAAATAATTGGGAAAAGAGCTAAGGCGGCGCGGAGCGCTCCCCGCCCCCTGCTCCCAGCCGCTGCCCGGGGCCGCGCCGAGCCCGGGCTCCCGCAGACAAAGGGGCGGCGGGGGCGGGCCGGGAGCTCCTCCCGCCTGCCCGGGGCGGGGGGAGAAAAGTCACACCCGCGGCAGCGGCGGCATCCCCAGCGCCCAGCTCGGCGGCAGCGCAGGTGGGGTCCCTCGGCGGCAAGTTTCCCCGGGGCAGAGGGGACGAAGTTGCGCGGGGGCGGCCCCGCCGTGCCCGTTTCCACCCCCCCCACCCCGCTTTGTTCCCAGGAGGATGCGGCGCGCCTAACCCCGGCCGAGGCGGTGGGGCCGCAGCGGGGGCAGGGGCAGCCCTCCGCCGGAAAACTCCGCGCCGCCCCCCTTCCTCCTCCTCCTCCTCCTTCCTCCTCCGCCGCAGAGCCCCGGCGCGGAGCGATGCTTCCCCGGGCGGCGGGCGGCGATGGAGCGGGGCGGTAGCGCGGAGCCGCGGTGCAGAGCAGCCCCTCGGGCAGCCGCCCGCTGCCCCTGAGCGGCGGCGAGGAGGAGGAGGAGGAAGGCCGGGTGTGTGAGCGGGGCGGCGGCCCCGTCGGACCGCGGCCATGGAGGAGTGGCGGCAGTGCGGGCGCTGGCTCATCGACTGCAAAGTTTTGCCCCCCAACCACCGGGTGGTCTGGCCCTCGGCGGTGGTCTTCGACCTGGCGCAGGCGCTGCGGGACGGGGTGCTGCTCTGCCAGCTGCTCCACAACCTCTCCCCCGGCTCCATCGACCTCAAGGACATCAACTTCAGGCCCCAGATGTCCCAGGTAAGGGGGTGTGTGTGGGGGGGGGTGGGGGGAGCACCCCATTCCTCGGCTGCTGGTGTCGTTCTCGCAAAACTTGGTGGGATGGGGGGAGGAGGTGCGGGGGAGAGCGGCTGCTTCAGCCCCCCCACCCCCCAGCTGTCCTTCAGCCCTCCCGGCTCTTTAGCTCCCGGGGTCCTCACCGGTCGTGCCCCGGCAGGCTCAGCCCCGGCGGGGGCAGCACCGGTGGGAACCGCGGCCGCACGGGAAGGAGCTCGAGAGAGGGGAGAAAAAACACCCCGGGAAATAGGGAAACATTCCCCCTTCTGTTTACAGTCATCGCGAAACAAAAGCAAATAATGCGGCGAGGGGAAGGGATGGGATTACTTCGGGGTTTTTAACGAGGCGCTAGTTCGGCTTTGATGGCTGGAGGAGCGGGCGGTCCGGGGGGGTGTGTGTGTGTGTGGGGGGGGGGTGCTGGCCTTGGGGGCAAAACCTTAGCCGGGAAGATTAAAAGCAAAACAAGCAAATAAATAATAATAACAAAAAACAAACTCGAAGCCCTGGTGCTTTGCAAGCCTGTCCCAAGGCCGGCTGGGCCGGGAGCGCGGCCATGCGGTGCCCCCCCCCGCCGCCTCCCCGGGCCGGGGCTCCCGGTGCCGCAGCTGCCCGGGGGCGATGGGGGGTTCAGGTCTCGGTTCAGCGACCCCAGCTGCGCTCCGGCCGGTGGGGCTCTGCCGCCTGCACCGCTCTCGTCGTGGCTTTCGGGTCTGGGAACTTGAGAGCTTTAGGGACTCCCTCCTTGGAAGTGTTTCCAATTTCTGGTTGTTTTGGTGGAAGCAGGCTTAAACAAACGAAAAAACAAATTTATCAGCTCTGATTGTTTTGAGTTTAAATGCTCTGCTTATGTTTTTGCAAGCCGAGCTGCGCGATATTTGCATGGGAATCGGGAAGTGAAATCAATTAGAAACAAATGAAACGGGGTACTTTGTTCTTCCTACCCAGCAACCTCTGAGCTGACAAGCGGACGGTCAACTGTTGCCTTTTATTTTTCAACAACCGGTTTTATTGGTAAAAGGGAAGGGGAAATTTCCTGGTAGCAAGGGCACGTGAGACTCTGTTTGACTTTATGGAAGCGTTCAAAGATAAATAATGTGTAACGCTAGCACGAGTTCTGGATACGTGCTGTGCGAGCACGCTGCTCATCCGGCAAGTGCCTTTCCCTTCTTCCGCTGGAGTTTTGTTCCAGGGCGATGGTGGTTTTCATCTGCTCGGTCTCCTCGCCCAGCGGGACGTAACGCTGTGGTGGCTGAGGACAGCCAGGAGCTCCCCGGGGAGGTGTTCAGATCCCAAACTTGGACCCGCGCTTTGGGGAGCGAGGTGTGTTTTGCTGCGTGAGCACGAGGATGGCACCGCTCGCTTGCGGGATAAGAGACCCTGATCCTGCAGAGCACCAGGGCAGGAAGCCCCAACCCCATGGTGAAAACCAACCTGTGTCAGCTCTTGTGTTGGCACATGAGATGGGCTGGCGCAGGGTAAATAACAACATGTCCTGACACTTCTTCTTAGGGTGGAACAATGCTGTGAGATTTCCTCTTTGCTTTCCAGGCTATAAAGTGATCAAACTGTCTTCTGTGCAAACTGATGTTTCCAAATATAAGCTGTTGCGCTGGAGCTGTAGGTGTGCTGTCTTGGAACATGCTGAAAATGGCATGCTGCGCAACTTTATTTCCTCTTTTAAGGAAATATTATAGCCCTACAAACCTAATTTCTGTTTAGTGTTTGCCCTGTGGGGCTTTAAAAATGAGTTTAAAAATGGTAGAATGGTAGCTGCAACATAGGGAAGATCCCAGTGGTAGTTTGGAAAGGGGGGGGTGTCTTGCTACCCGTGCTGAGGCAGGTGTTGCTTGTTGGAGGTGAGTTACAGCCCAGCTGTCCTTAATGAAATTGCTCTCTATCTGCCCCACCTGGCTGCTGTTGTGGCTTTAGGAGGAGTGTGAAGGGAACTGGCTGAATCGGGTGGCTTTGGTCACCTTGGCCAGAACCTGGTTGTTGGAGGGGACTGGCCCAGCCTGGCCAAGCTGAGCCCATGGGGATGTGCTGAGCCATCACCTGGCATGGGAGTGGGTGCTATGGCGAGGCTCAGCTGATGCTTGTCCTCCACCAGGATGGGACCCAAATCCATCTAGACTTGAGTCTTTATACTTACGTATTTGGTGTTTCTCTGGCAATTCCCGAATTTGGGAGTCTGGCCTCTCCCCCAGGGCAGCTAAAAACAGGAGGCATCTTGCTGCTCCTTACCTTCTGTGCCTCCGCAGCACTGACAACCTGGGGAGGAGAGAGGAGAGGGGGTCTGAGCCCCGCCGGGGTGGGGACAAACGTCCCCGCGGTGCCTCAGCATCGCTGCAGCGATGGGTGAGCGGCTTAGTGTCTTTGGGCTGAATCTGGGAAGAAGAGTGTAGGAACCTGTCTTTGTCACACAGCTGTGATGTGTTTGGACACGGGGGTAGGGATGTGCAAGACAGTGTGCCTCGAAACTTCAGAGGTTGTTTTTGATGACAAACATGCTTTTTGCCTGACTGGCTGGGCTGGATAACCAGCTGTCTGCCTTACTACAGAGAGTATGATTTTTTTTTTTTATTAATCAATTAAAATGCCAGGGGACAAGACGCTTGTGCTAGACTTGAAACACCCAGTAATGTTCTGTCATCCACCTTCCTCAGCGAATTAAATGGGATTGTGCAGGTGTGTAATGAGAAACAGATTTTTGCCCGAGGTGAGCACCGTTTCAAAGGCCAGAGGTGAAATCACATCTCTGTGCAAAGAAACGCTTCAAGATTCAGACACTTATGTATTTGGTGTGGTGTTTTTTTTTTTAATGCCTTTCCATGCTGATTTGGTTTTATGTGCAGCTGTTGAAGGTGTGCTGTGTGGTGAGGTTAGAGCATCGGGTTCTGTTGGCAGCACGGTGGTGCCAGCCATGGGTGAGCCTGCAGGGACTTGTGCACCGGTGAACTGCTGTCCCTGTCCTCCTAAAACCTTCCTGTGCTTGTTCAGCAGGGAAAACAGGCTGGTGAAACGGCCGAGCTGGCCGCACAGCAGTAGTTTACTACTTGACATTTAAATAAATAAATGGGTAAAATCACCCCATTAGGTCGTAATTTCAAGTTTGCTTTATTTTCGTGCTCAATTCCAGAGACCTGAGTCCAGTGCTTGGTGGTGCCTGGCAGGATGGGATGACCCAAAGCAACTAAACCTCCATGGAGATTAACAAAATAAGCAGTGAAAAAAGAAGTAGTCTTAAAGCCCAGGTCTCTTCTGAGAGTCAGTGGACGTGAGGCCAGTTTTGATGAGCCTGGAGTTAAAACTTCATTTCTGCTAATTGCTTTTGCTGTGGAGGCCATTTCTGAAGAGGTGGGAAGTGGGATGAGTGTACTTGCCCTCGGTACTTATTGATCATTATGTCTATTACCGTGATTGGATTTTGGGAGGTGTAATTCAAGCTGGTTTGCCAGACAGCTGCGAGAAATTGATGCAAAGGACATCTTTATTTGCAGATGGGAGCAGATGTAGCACCCCTCAGGCTGGCAATCCCTGTCCCCTGTGCACAACTCTGTTTCTCCCCCATCCCTGCACAGAGCCGTCTCCAGAACCCCACTTCTCTCCCTGTTCCCCTATGGCTGGCACTAATTTCCAGTCCTTTGGCACTGTGTGGTACAGCTGCTCTCGCATCTCAAGCTCCTTTTGTGAGTAAGATGGAGATCTCCAAGCTTTGGATTTTCATTGATAATTAGGTTTGAATTGTAATGTTGTTAAGTCTCTGGTCAAATACAAATTAAATGAGCCTTCACTTGTGTTTCAGCGTGGTGAGGCATAAAAAAATACGTGCAATAAACAATTGTCCATTTGAGTGAGGTTGATATTTGGGGTATTTTTATTATTTAATTTTTCTTTGCATTTACTTCAGATAAATTTAATCCTTCCTGGCAGGGACTGGATGTGTACCGATGTTGGTAGGGAGGCTCGGGTGAGCCCTGCTGCAGGCTGCTCCCCACTCGGGCAACGTGCTTTGTGCGGGCAGGTCTCCAGGCAGAGACCTCGTAGGGGCTGGATCAGTTAAAATGCACACCTTTGCAGGTGGGGGGATGATCAGGAATTATCCCTGAAGATGGAAGACCTAGGTGGTGCTCGCAGTGTGCCAGGTCACTGTCCTTTCTCTGGTGGCTTGCCAGCACGCTGTTTTTATTGCTCTGGTTCAAGATCTTGGCACTGGTGGTGATGCTGTGGAGGGCTCGACGGAACTGTACGGCTCTTGGTGAATTGTTTGTCACAGGTGCCTGGGAAGCAGCGAGGGAAAGCGAGGAAGCAGGGTGCCACAGGGGCTGACACCATCCCCCAGCGCATCCGAGGGGTCTCAGCCTGTGCTCTGCCCTCTGGCCCTGCTCCAGGAGCATTTCTGCTCCTAAATCTCTGCAGCTGTAGGAAAGCTGGATTCCTTCAAGGAAAAACAACAAAGAAAGAAGCACTAACCCCCAAACTCCTGCCCCATCTTCTCATTGCTCCTGTCCTGGCTGTCTGAGCACACCGTTGGGGTGTTATCTGCTGCAACACGGGCATTCTTCTGTATATTAGAGAGATGGAAGTTGGTACCTACACCACAGTACTTGGGCACTTCCAGGGCTTGATCATGCGCTTTGCTTTAACATTAAGACTCTCATTGATACCATGTTGCATTCACCCTTCCTTTGAGGTTGGCCTGGACACCGCTAAATACCTTTTTATTCCTGCTTCAGAAATCTCCTGGATACTTGAAATGAAGCAGCCGTCTATTTAATGTGTGTGTTTGTGTGTGCACAGACTCCAAGTTAGCAGTAATGGTCAGCTCATTAAGGATTCTTATTTTGAAGCATATTGACATCTCTCTAGAGATAACCCATCTCGGTCTGCAGCGCCTGGAGGTTTTTTAGGGCTCTCGAGACTGATGAGACACAACAAACGTAATTGGCGTGATGAGTTGGCTGCCCACCGCTCCGTTCCGCTCTTATTAAGGAACCATGCAGACAACTGACTTCCCTGGATTGATGGGTGTAAGGCCCTACACCTGAGCGAACTGTCAGGCGGCTTCACGGCTGGTGGTTTTTTTTTCTGGAGGATGACAATAATTTGGTATCAAAGTCCTGTTTATTGATGATGTAGGTGCTCATTTGCCATGACAACTGGGAGCAGGTGGTTTGTAGCGACTGCTTCCCCCAGGTACGTGGGAGATGGAGGCACGTTGGCGTGTTTGGTACCAGTAATTATTCACAAGGCTTTGGGACTTTAAACGTGCCACTCAAAGGCTTTGTAACTACAATGCTCGTAATTGTTTCCATATGTCATGATAGCAGTTAAAATATAATTCAGTATTATCAGAGCTGACTGGGTAGGTGGGTTGTTTGAGCACAGTCTGTGTAGCTACTCTCTGATTTACCCTGCTCAGATCCTCTGGCTTTTTATTTACTCTCTGCTTCTTAAAACTGAGTTCTGTTCCAAAACAGGCTGTGAAAAATGGCCTCATTTCATATCCCTGTTTACTGTGTCTCAGTGACTTCCCGTTCGGATGTGCTGAGCTTTACAAAGGGGGGGGAAAAAAGGTGCTCTGTCTCGTACGGCCGCACTCGTGAGCTCCTTGTGAATAGGAACCAATTGCAGACTTTCTTCCCAGCCCCCCTTCACACCTCCTGCATGGCAAATAGCACCCTAAAACCTTGTGTTAGCTGGAGGTAGTAGCTTCTTTTTTGCTGTTTTGTGAGGTTGTGAGATATGACAACCTGCAGCTGAAGGCTCCTATGTGTTCTGTTGGGGCAGAAGAAGGTGGATGGATCCTCCTTGCTGTGCCAAGAAGCATGAAAAGCAGTGAAAACTTGCCCCCCCCCCTCTGCCCCTTGAGTGATTAATGAGAGTTAAATACCTGCATTAAATACCTAGCAGGAAGCAGACTCTGGAATGAATAGATGCCTTTAAAAACACAAAGCCAAAAAACCAGTCGATTTGGTCACTTTTCAAGTTGGGCTTTGGAAGCTGTCTTCTATCTCAACAGCATGTTGATGAGCTGTAAAAAAAAAAAAACAAAAAAACAAAAAAAACAACAAAAAAAAACAAACCCAAAAAAACGCTTGACTTGTCCGTCCTTCTTGGTGGCGATCCCTTGGGCTGGATGTGCCGCCAAGAAAACGGGGCACCTTGGTGCCTCCAGGGAGAAATAGGCAGTTTTTTGGCACTGGCCCCAGTGATGCTGGACTCCTGTGGCTGTGTTTGAGAGAGGCAGTTGGATGAGGAATTAGGACTGCAGAAATTTAGGCTGGAGCAAGCAAAGTGTGTGCTGGGGCTGTAGTTACGTGGAAGGATTGAGCGTCACCATCTGCCCTGTGGACGGTGCTGACCCATCACCCTGTGTCCTGGCTCGTGGGTGTGGGAGCCCCTGGCTGGTGCCACCGACCCTTTGCTTGCTTCAGCTTATCTGGAACCAGAAGGGACCTGATTTTTGGCACTAACAGAAATGTTGCTTCAGACTGACCCGAGGGCAAATTTTTGATCTGCTTCTTTGTCCCTTCTTAAAGAGACAAACCTTTTCTTTTTTTTTCCTCAGTGCTTGAGCTTTTTCGCCTGCAATACTTCTCCGTTTGACTCCCCTTGAAGCCTGTGTTTAGTCTTATCTCAAATATGCTCATCCCACATGTCCCAGCAGCACGGGCTGGGGTTGGGGCAGTTGAGGTGCAGAGCTGGGATGGGAGCACCAGGATATTTTTTTTTTTTTTTTTTAAGGGCTCAGTGCAAATGAGGGGGTGGAAGGCTTAGTGGACATGTAGGGTGTGTGTGTTGGGTGGAGAGGATTAACGTGGAGGGATGGTGGAGGTGGTGAGCACAGAGAGCCTGGCACCACCTCTGGGAAGTGAAGACCCCATCGGGGTCACCTGCTCTTGTGTTAATGCTGAGTCCATCTGTCTGCCCAGCTGCCTTTGCAGCATCCCGGGACCAGTGGGGCTCACTGGTGCCGCTTCGGTGAGCGCTGACCACCAACAAAGCCTGGTTCTGTCCCTGCCACCAGCCTGCAGCGGGTCACCCCTGGCGGTAGTAGCCCGAGGGCTCTCGTTTGGGCATGTCCTCGGGGTGACTTGGGTGTTACTGTACAGCAGCCTCCCGGGGTTTGCTTGCCACCCCCCTGATATGTCCTGCTTGTTCTAAGCTGTGTGCCCTCCCATGCTGCTTTTATAATGAGGGGGAAGGACCTTCTTTTTCAGGACAGCTATTAATTACAGTCTGCATTTGACAACTTCAAACTCAGCATTAACAAAATGACTTTTCCCAGTGTTGCATCTCCCCTTCAAGAAAAAGCGTGAAAGAAGGTCTGTTTCTAATAAAACTGACTTTTTTTTCCTCCCCCCTTATGTTTTCTTTGGTTGCAGCTCAGGGTTGTGCTTCATCTGATGATACAACTTGAATGCAACCACTCCTTGCCCTCTACCCTTCGTGATGGCTTGGAGCTGCGTTTGCAGGGCTGGAGCTCCTGCCTGGCTGCAGTTCAGTGCAGGTGAAGGTTGGCCAAACCAGCAAGCAAAGTACCTAGCTTCGTGTATAACAAAACTGTGCTGCTTGAGCACCTGCTCTCTGGGTCTCTTACACTCTGGGCTTATCAGTGACCTTGCAACTGCTGAGTGCCATGATTGTGATCTGCTTCTTCTCAGTACGTGGGTGTCTTGTGCCTGGGAGCGTTTGACCAGGGTCTCGTTCTGGACTAGCTCAGCCTTGTTGAGTCCAGTTCATGTTAATGGTAAGGTTGAGCTAAGATGCCCCAACCAGAAAGGTTTTCACAGCGGTGTGTCTATAACAGGTAACTGGACCATCTGAGTCCTCTCCTCTTGTGTTGGAGGGTGTTCTTGCTCTAGCAAAAACTAGAAGGACTCCACCATAGAAAGAACTGGAAAAAACACAGGTGCAGGTGGGTCAGGTTGCTAATCTGTATGTAGGCTCAAAGCCCCATTGTTCTGAAAAAAAGTCAATTATCCTCCGGAGAAGTCACTGAAGAGTAGTAGTTTGTTGGCTATCAGATTTCCCAGCCTAACAAGTCCTGCAGAACGAGTTTTGAAACATGTCTAGTTTTAAGAGCCCTTTTCTTCTCAAGTCCCCAAAACAGTTGTTTCGACCTGACGTGAGGGCTGCAAGCCCTTCCTGTCACAGGTCAGAGGATGCTGCCTGCCCATTGTCTCTCTTCCGTCCAACGTGCCGTTGCTTGAGTAGCAAGAGGTAATGTGAAATCTATTCTTCTAGTTTCGTAACCCGTGAGCCTGCCCTGCCTGGACAGCAAGGATTCAGCTGGAAGGTCCTCCTTGGCCTCCTTGGAAAGCCACCAGCCTGAGTCATATCCTGACTCGCTCTGCTCTCTTGGCTCCTCGGCGGTGTGATCTAGTGAACTCCCCATCAATCGACTCTGTAGCGTTGCCCATGGTAGAGACCCAATTGTAAATCAACTGTGGTGCTGCCTGACTTCTCAGGATTGAATTTCTGAGGGTTGCTGGGCCTGGGGAGCATCTCCCTTCTCACACAGTGCCCTGCACACCCTTGTCAGGAGCGGCATTGGCTCCGTCCTCTCTTGGTCCGTGCTGCTGACTGGGTGGTGAACCTGGTTCAGCAAAGGGAGATGCTGACAGCTGCCTTGGGATGTGATGAAGATGAGGGTGGTGAGGTCGGGAGGGATTGGTGCCTCACCGGGGCGTGCAGTTCTCCGTTCGGCAGCAAGCTCCGCTCTGTGCCCTGGCTCCGTCCGGGACCATCGTGGGCAGCTGCCTGCGCTCGCCTGGATCGGGGCCTGGGCTCTGCCCGCCAGCAAGCGGGGTTTGATAAACAGGGAGAGGGGGAAGGTTGAAAGGTTCCCATAGAGGGAATTTAATCCCTCTCTTCAAGCATATGCTTTAGTACTGATGGAGGGGGGAGTAAATTGGCCCTTTTATAGTGTTCATATCTTCTGTTGTGTTTTATAGTGGTTTACAGCTAAATGGAACATCTGGTATTTGAAAGGGGCTGAGGAGGGAACAGAGGAGGCTTGTAGATCAAGAAGGGGAGGAGCGGGAGAAGTGATTTGTGTTTGCTGCTGCAAACACAGAATTATCTGTGAGATCCGCTGAACTCATGTGCATGACGAAAGTATTCGGCCGCGTGGAAAACAAACGGATGCTCAAGCGGCCAGGAGCGCGGCGGCCCCGGTGCTCCGCGGCCGAGATGCATGGATGGGACAAACTCTGCCGTCCCTGGGGGAAAGCCTGGTGGCAGAGCCTTTGCAGGACCCGTCGGCATGTCCTCACTGAGCAGGCATCCCTCGGGCTGCTCTGCTGTGAGATGTGCTGTGTAAACGGGATTTGCTTTCTAGGACAGATTGTTGGGCTCTTTTGAGTTTGTCAGGTACTTGAGGTGTTCCCAGCTGGGCTGGGAGCATCCGAGTTGGTGTAAGGATACAGGTTTTTCCTAAAGCACAGCCCTGTTCTGAGAGGTTGGGCTCATCTGTGTGGCAAAAGCAACAAAAATGGGAGAGATATATCTATATCTATTAAAAAAATGTGTGTATATATATAAAACTATATTTTTTTTAATAGAGCTGTGGTGTGTTAAACACTGGAAATCCCAGGCTGAATGGCATGTCCCCAGGGCAGGAAATGTGTACAGTGTCGGGGACCTGCCTCGTGCATATCGAGACCTTTTGTGTTTATGGGAAGCACTTTCTCATGTGAGTGGTCTTCCAGGAAAGCCACTGGTAAAGCCTCAGAGAAGGGAGGAGAGAAGAAAAAAGGCGAGTCTTGTGTTGGCTGTGGGAGAATTGTGACTTTAAACAGAAAATAAACCAAAAACTTTTCTGGTAAACCCAGTATGTTACTTTGAATTTTATGTTTTTTTCCTCCTCCCTTTATAGATCAACTTCTATGGAATTTTTCTAACACTGCTGCAGAGTTTGGGGCTGTTCCCTGGGAATTGCTTCTGGAACTGTGCTCAGGGTGGGCAAGTGGGACCCAAGGCTTTCCTTCAGTGCCCCTTCTGTCGGAGGATGCTCGCCCTGCATGGTGAAATGTGGCTTTAACTGGTGATCTCATGCCAAACTAAGTGGTGTTGGGCAGAGCCATGGCCATGGTGATGGCAGAGCTCTGGTTTTTGGGGAGTTAAGTGTTATCGCAGTGCTGGTGGCAGCCTGTGGCTTCCAGCTCTTGGGTGATGCTTGCAGGACTGGCTAAAGTGTCTGCTCCTGGGGAGATGGGCAATCTTGCAGATGGATGTGGGTTTCTTTTAGCAAAATTGTCAGTTTTCAAGCAACAAAATAGACCTAAGAACTTAATAGTGCCCAGGGGTTGGGAGCACGGAGGCAGCCAGCACAGCGGTGAGCAGCCTGGGAGGAAGGCTGGGCGTGTGGCTGGCGTGTGCAGCTCTGGGCTCCCTCCAAAAGGGTGGATTTTTCAATGTGAAAGTTGCAGGATGTGAAATTTGAGTGTTGCTCTGAGGTTTGCAGACTTGCCCTATCTGTGCTGGGAGCTGGAATTCCCAGGAAGGTATCCCTGCACCACCTGCCCCTGCTCATCTCTCCCCATGACTGATTCACCCAGCATCTCACTGCGTAGGTCATCTTTGGTTTGTGAAACCAACTGGAGATGTAGGAGAAGGCATTACTTGAGTGCAAATGTTTTTATATAGAACTGAAGTTTTTGATGGGCCGTCCAAAATAATTAAAAAAAAAATAATAAAATCTCGAGTCTTGCCAATTGTGACTCATCCTGCCCTCTGCATTTTCATGTTACAGTGATGAGGGCTGGGTGCTGGATAGCATTGCACATCTGTTATCTAATTTTAACCCTTTCTTGTGTGTCAGTTGAGTTTTGGTTTCTCCAGCGGCCGGGGGTAGGGATGTTCACGCTGATGGAGTGAGGATGTTTTCAAGGGGCTTCCCGGCTTAAATCGCTGCCACTTCCCACCTGCTCTGCCTGGCACCTTTCTCCACGCTGCAATCAGTGTCTCCCTGACGAGACCTTAGTGTGACATACAGCAAACTCAAACGTCCTGAGCTATCAGCAGCAAAGTCTGTTCCTTGCAGCACAGTGGGTGGCTGTGGTGGGAGGGTGGCAAAGGAGGAGCGACGCAGCTGGGATGGAGCAGCCCTGGCTGGGAAGGGCAAGCAGGGCTGGGCAGAACCTTTGCTCATCCCTTACTGGAAGGCTTTACAGCCTCGGCGTGTTCCGATGCACATTGTCAAGCTTTAACTGCATGGAGTAACACTTTAACAGTTTTGTATTTTGTTGGTGGTTTTTTTTTTTAGGGGTGACAAAGTAAATTTCCCTTGTATTGGCAGCTCGGTTATCTCAGCAAGGATAATGATGAAGCTTTAATGAAGCTACAGTATCTACTTGAGTGTGGTGGGTTTTTTTTAGCCAGGTTGTAGCAAGAAGCATTTCTAATTAGAGAGATTTAATTCCAGATTTTTGTCATTCCCCCCCTTCTCTCTTAATTATATTTGCTAACGTGTTTAACAGCTTTCCCTTCAGAAAAGAACAATTTATTCAAAGGTCATAAATAGATTCTGGCATTAATTACTCCAGGAGCCACACTGGGCTGCACTGGAGAGATCAACTCCATGGGGAATGCTAAACCTTTCGCAGTTGGATTTATCTGTGGTTGGAACGACTTTGTTTGCACACACACCCCAGCAAAGGCAGACACCTCCTCAAAAAAAAAAAAGGGTTATTGTGTCCACATTTGTGCCCAAGTTTTTAAAACCCGTGGGTGTCTTGTAGCTAATTTCCCCGAGTTTTTGGAACAAGCTTGTAAATCACATCTCCCTTGATCTCTATCTTTGTTTTACAACATTTGGGGTATTTTTATCAATTAGTTTTTGATTCCATCATTGCTATCGATGGTTTGGAGTGCTGTGATGGAGAAGCCGCCGTCTCCAGCGGCAGGGATGACAAAGCCTGATTCGCCTTACGGACCACGCTGCTGCTGGGGCAGGAGGACGGGGCTGAGCCATCCCCCTCGATGCCAAACACCCTGCAACAAACCCCCAGCCTGGCACCCAGATTAGGTTAATGGTTTTCGTAACCTTCAGATTTTTGGAGCGACTGTAACATCTGTTCCAAGTGATAATAAAGCAGTGCTGAGGAGGAATTAGCATACAGCTGCTGGCGTGGATGAAAGTCTCTATAGAAAAAAAAATGAATTTATTGATGGAAGATGAAGCCTCATTGCATTTTCATAGTTCCTGGTGATTTTTGGCAGCGTGAGCAAAATCTGTTATTTTGCAACGGGAAAGGACAGTGCTGTGATATGGGACTCTGATGTACATTTAAGACTCGAGTGTCCTTTGTTTTATCGTTTCAGCCCTCACCCAAAGCCAAGAGTGCTTCTGCCTGCTTTGGGTTCTTTCTGGAATCTTTACATTGCCCTGGCATAGTTGAATCCACCAGAGGGGTCCTATTGCCTGCGTGGAGCTGGGCTCGCTGTGCAGGGGTGAATATTGAATATCTGCTGGAAATAGCTCTGTTCTCCTGGATGGGGGATGCTCCATGCATAGGATCCAGGGACAAGCATCTTCTGGTGTGGGGTGGCTTGGTTTTTTTTTTTGGCTACCACCTCTGCACAGGGCTGTGGTTTGGCTTGCTCCTCTCTGCACATTGAGCTTGTTGGTGAGGACCAGCTTGACGTGCACTGTGAAACCAGGGAGAGGAGAGATGCGAGTCTGGGATCCCCTGGAGCAGGAGAGGAGCTCCTGGGCTGGTGACCGAGCAGGCACATGTTACTGCTGCTCTTCCTTTCTTCCTCTGCTTCTGTGCTGCTTGCAGCTACTTGGAATGCAGGGGGTCGTTTCGTGAAACAGCAGCTTCGTTGCGCCTGCAGCAGATGCGAAGACAAAGAGGAGCGGTGGTGGGTGCTCGGGAGGAAGCAGGGAGGGGGGAATCCCAGGTGAGACCAGTGGGTATGTGGTACCCAAACTGGCTGCAGTGCCTCAACCTGTCCTGCCGAGTGTCTGGGGGGTGTTAATAAAGGCCTTTTTGTTGTAACTTGGCTCTCGCTGGGAGATGCGGGTCTGTTGGCACTGCTGGGTCTCGCTCACCTGCGCTGGTTCCTCTCCATCCCTCATCAGTCCTGGGGTTTGGGATCCTGCTCACCCACTGTCTCTCCCGGGCAGGTATCTGACCTGCAGTTTTCCGTTACCAGCAGGTACCGGCAGTGTTGTTAAGTATTTCCATTACTTTTCTTCTCTGGTGTTTTTCAGGAAGACCCAGCTCCTGGAGTCCTATGATTTGAGAATTTAATTTTTCCTTAAGGGAAGACAGGCAAACAGGCGTTGAAGCTGTTGCTTTTGTTACTTTGGGGAAATGCATGAAAACACGATTGAAGTGCTCTCTGAAGCCTGATAGACTTGAAAGCGAATTTAAAATACCCGAATTTTAAAATTTATGAAGCAGAATGCTTACTGACGAAGAAGTAGGTGGTGTTCTGAATTCCCCTCATTGTAAAATAATGAAAAAATAAAACCACAGCCAACCCACGTTCAGCTTTGGGCTCCACCAACAAAAGCTGCCTAAGCTGTGCTGTCTTTTACATGCGTGGAAAAAAATTATCTTAAGCAGGGTTAAACGTCTGGTTTAACTGGGTGTAAATAAAAGGAGCGGGAGTAAAACTTGAAGGGGTGTAAAGCAGCCTCATAATTCCATGGGGGCAGAGAGGAACTTGCCAAAGACAAGGCCATGTATTTGCATGGATGTTAAACTTCCTGAGCTGGAGCAGAAGGAAGGACTTGTCCCCTGTAGCCACCAGGTTTTGCAGGTTCTCGTCCTGGGGATGAGGACGAAAACCGTGTTTCATTGAGCACCGCTCTCCTGCAGACATGGGAGGAGGAACTGCTCAAATCCCCTTTCTGGAGCCGTTTTTCTAGGGAGTTTTTTGGCGAGATGGCTTTCCTAATAACAGTGTCATGGTGTGAGGATCCCGTATAATAAAGGCGAGGCATCAGGTAGTGTTATCGCTCCATAGAAACCCGTTATTCACCCACGCAGGGCTGTTATTAGTCTGATTCCAGTAGCACAGGAGCAGGAGGAGCTCTCTTTGATGGAGCGCAGGAGGAAACTGGAGACAAAAAGGGGTATTTAACTTGTCTCTGTGCTCAAGGTAACTTAATAACTGCTTGGTTTTGTCTCTGTTGTGTTAGCAGCCAGGCTTTGTCTTGTATTTGAGTGCTGAAGAATAAATGCAGAACTTCTCCTCCCTCCACCCACTTAGTGTTTTACTCAAAAATGGGGAAAAAACGCCTTTTGGCAATGGTTGCCCATCCCGCCCTGCAGCCCTGTATCATGCAGGGGTGAGAGCGGCGAAACATTTTCTGGCTCATTTCTTTCTTTGGGGTTTAACGTTTTCAGTGTCTGTTAGGCTGGAGATACACTGCAGTTTCTTGGCTTCCCACCCCGTTCTCCGTGGCTCTCGGACATCCTCGTGGCCGTGCTCTGGGAGATTGTGGGATAACGAGGACTGACGGAGCTGGAGCCGATGTGCAGCACGGGGTTTGCATCGCCCCTGCAGCTCTGAGCTCCCTCCCTGGGTGTTTTGGCATCATTATTTCAGGAAGAACTTTTGCGGAAGTTTTCTGTGGGTGGCTTAAAAAAAAAAAAAATCTCACATGTAAAAATGATGTGTTGGTAATACGATTCTGTGGGTTTAAGACAACCATTAGAAAAAAAAAAGATAGTATTCAGTTACCAGTGCAGGACTGTGTGTGCTGGGGGCTGCTTCCAGACCCTGGTTCTGTAGGAATCTTCTTCAGTAGTGGATGTGAGTGCTGAAAAAAAAAAACCCTGGAGAGTTAGGTGTTGTTTGCGTTATGTTTATTAAGTCATGAATGCCCAGGTCCAACCTCCAGTTGATACTGGGCCCTTTGCAAACAGGAACCCTAATGCTGAGCAACAGATTATCCAGGTAATTTCAGAATACACAGCACTGAAATCTTCTCATCATAGCTGAGAAGAACCACGGGACCGAGTGGCTCGGTGCCACTCCGCCTTGCTGGCGCTTGGGGTGCGGGGCAGGTGGGCTGTGATTTATTTTTTTTTTTTTTGTAATCAAGTGTTTGTTTTCTTCAAAAAGCTCTATATTGCTTGGTTTATAGTTGCTGTTCCAGCTGATGCTGTGCTTTTTCTGGAGGGAAGGAGCTGGCAGCGTGTGCTCCTTCTCTTCCTTCTGGCTCTGCTGAGCTCCAGGGGCTGATGGGTTGGACCTTGGGTGGTGCTGGCTCCCTCCACACCCCATGGCTTCCTTCTGCCATGGACCATTGCAAAAGAATGAGGCAGGACACGTGGCTGACTTGCATCTGCCCTCCCCTAGGAAGTCTTGCTGGTGTTGGAAGGTTGGCTGGGGGGAGGTTGTGATGCTTTTGTGTGAGCGAAAGCCCCAGGCTGATGACATGCATCCTCTTCCAGCTACAGAGAGTCTGGGAGAGCCACGTGGCATCCCCACTGCCACGTCTGCTCCACAGCATCCCTTGGCTGGATGCTGCCCTGTCTTCAGGCTGGTCAGCTGAGCTGGTTGCGTGATCGCTCCCTAACCTCGTAGCCTGAAGGAGGTGGCAGCTGGAGAGGAGGTTCTGGCTGCTGGAAGAGAGCTGAGCTGTTTTTCTCAGCCCTCCAAAGGATTTACAAGCAGATTTGGGACTGGTGTGGTCCGTGGGGAGTGGGACCTTAGAGCTTCTCATGGGGGAAGTGGTCTCACTAAGGAACAAAGTGGTGCAAGGTAAAACCAGTAACTTACAGATGCTGTGTGGCTGTCCATCCTGCCCAGTTTTTGGGGATGCTAACCAAGGAAAGCGCTGCCCTTTTCCTGGGAGCTCCTGTTGTCCACAGCGAAACGTGAGTGGTGCCGTTCTTGGCTCTCATGTCACCATATCTGCATCACACGGGCTGTGGGTGATGGGGAGGCAGAACGTGATCCCAGCAGTTGTGTAACTGTGCAGTCCTTCTCTATGGATACGGATGTGTGGTTGACCAGACTTTGTGGCTGGGTATGAAGCAGCTGAGAGCTCGTTCCTTGTGGTGAGGAGCAGAGACAAAAGTTCAAAAGTTCTGCGTCTGAGTTAGACCAGAAGCTCGATACCAAGGGAGAGCTGAGATGACTGGAAACCAAAACTGGAGCTGCAATTTCTTTTCTGATCGTGGGTGGATTTGCATCATTTTTATTTGTCATTCCTCCATTTATTCAAGGCAATATTGAAGTTTCTTAGTATTGAAGGAGTTTGTATTTCAGAGCAGAGGAGGGCTAAAACTGCAATTAAATCTCTTTGATCCCTTCTGCCTAGCTGGGGAATAACGCATCAGAAGTGTGTGTACACCCCTGCGTGTGTGCAAGGCCAGGCACGCAGAGAGGGTCAGCTGTATGTAGGCTCCTGGTGCGTGCTCCTCAGCTGGTGGCACACAATTTGACTTAGTGGTTTGGGGTCTGAACATGTGAACGTCTGGGGAGAGCCACCATGGGCTGACTTGGGGTGGTCTACTTGTGCGTCTGAGCCAAGTTACGAAACTGAAGGTGGAAAGGCTTTGTTCCCTGGAAGGCGCCATTACTCGGCCGACAGCGAGGGAGGCTGTCCAATGCCTTGGCGTTCTCGTCCTCTCTGGGATGTCAGCCCCTTGCCAGATGGCCGTCAGACAGATGTTGGTCACTCTTCGAGTCCTGGCGAGGGAGTGCTGCTCATGGTGGAGTGTGGTCCAGGAAAAGTCGCAGTCTGCTTCTTGAATGAAACCAGAAGTGATGGGTCATGATGACTTTACACGGATCGGTATTTATGCTCCCCTGCCATAGAGGCACTCGGCTCCTGGAAAGCCTTTCTGCTGTGGAGCTTGAGGAGCAGAGTTTTGAATAAGAGCTTTTTGCATCGGAAGCTACTCCTTGGAGAAAGATGTTTTATTTCCCCTGGTGTTTATGGCCCTGTAAAATACTATGTAGCCTTCGTTTTCTTTTTTTTTTCTTTGTATTATCTCGATTGCAGTAGGCATAGGAGCAATTTATTCCTAACAGCTCAGCCTAATATATGCCATAGCCATTTTCACAGCAGCCAGACCTGCCTTAATGTTTGCTGTATGACTTTCAAAAAGTGTCGTGCTGGCTTCTAAACCAGTGTTCTTAATAACTTCTGCTTTGGGCTGTGCAGAACTTGAGCATACATCAGTCTTGCCTAAAATCTGTGTTCTTGTTCTTGCATCTTAATTCTGTGCTTAAAAATTCTCCGTACGTTTTGCTCTGTCCATGTGTTGTTGGAGGCAGTTGCTAAGAGAAGGATTAATTTAAAGCAGAAGATAGATCACTTTCCAGTTATATATGCTGCTGAAGTAGTAAAAATTAACTTGAATCGGGTGGCACTTAGGAAAATAGAACAGGGTTGCTGCTGAAAATGGGGAGATGAAGAGTCTGTGTTTAACTGTATGTTGATGCCATCTTAACCATGTCAATAAAGTAACTTTAATTTACGGGTCAGCGAGCTTTTTTAGGGCCACTGCGTGTTTAGATGTATTGATCCTCTCCCATTAGAAGCTCTGAGTATTGTCCTTTCATGTCCAGATAATTTTCAACCCACTAACACAGAGTGGGTGGCTTTGGAAGGGGATGGAGCTGGAACAGCTAAGCCAAGGAAGGAATTGGATGCTGCTTCCAATTCCCCTCCTAACCCCTCCTGCAGAAATACAGCATTAATGGTCCAGCCCAACACGTCCCTGGGGCCTTATCTCCGTGCTCAAGTTGTACCAGATTAATTAGACCAGCATGGCAAAAGCAGCGCAACCTTCCCTAACGCTCCCTGCTCTGCAAATGCAATTACGCTGTTACGCGGAGTTTATTTTAGATATTCCAATTAGGAGTGTGAGCTTTGCTCATGTACGCTGCCTGCTGTAACTGTTCATGTCTGGCTGGTAAATAAATCATTAAATTCTGATTCCAGGGGAGATGCTTGTCCTAGGAAAATACCTGCCTTTGACTAGACCCGAGTCAGTGCAGGGGTGGAGAGAGGAAGAGTCGGCTCCTGGAGATAACTGGTGTTTCTTGTTGTCCCGCAGCAAGAAATTCCTGTTTTGGTTTTCTTGTTTAAGTGAGAGTAAATTGGAGATAACTGCAGAATCACAAAAATATTAGTGTTTGTGATTACCTGTATACACTAAGCTTTCTATTAAATAATTGAACAGCCTGTCGTTCAGGAAAAAAAAATGAACAACCCCCAAACCAACAAAATGGTGTTTTTTCTTATTTTTGGTGGACTAATATGTATCCCGCGAGCGCATGTCAGCCCCTCTTAGGCTGGCTCAGAAAGGATGGCTTGCCTTAAAAAGTATAAAGCCACAGCTGGAAGCTGTTCAGTCAAAACATACAGAAGATTTTGGGAAGATTTTGAAAACCCTCTCTACCCTCAGATACCAGCTTTGAGCACCCCCCCGTCATGCTGCTGTAATAGATAAGCAAGTGTTAAGAGCTGCAAAAAGTGGGATGGAGGCATTAGATTAGAGGGTCTTGTTGATCTTGTTACACTCCCCAAGTATTAATTTATATAAATATCCAGAGCCTTATTTCCCATAATCTCTGGGATCTGTTCTCACTGGTGGTTCTTATGAGCTGGGGATCTGACCTTTTTAAGCAGCTTTACAAATTAAGTAGCTGGCGGTTTAATTTTCTGTAGCCTGTTTCCATCACGCAAGAGGGTCTGGACCCAACTGCTGCAGGAGCTGCGCTGTGGCAGAAGATTTTTGCCTCTTGAGCTGGGGAAGGAGGGTCAAATGTTCCAGATAAGGTAAAATAGTCCCATCCTCAGGGAGAGATTTAAAATAAACTGGGTCAAAAATGAAGTTCCCCTTTGTTTAATTCAGCTTAAAGCCTCTCCTTGAAGTGAAGGTCACGAATGGGGATGCACCCAAATCCGGAAAGGTTTGGAGCCTGTGCCGTGGCTGCCAAGGTTTGAAGGAAACACGTGTGTGAAACTTCAGGCTTTCGTCACTGCAGAAAGATGTTCTTAGTTCATTGTCACAACAAATTTTTTTACGCTTTGGGAAGGCTTACAGTACGGTGTTAATTTTGACTGGAGTCTCTCATTAAATTCCAGCTTTTCAAAAATAACTTGAAATGGAAAGTGATTTTTTTTTTTTTGTAGCGTGTTTTCTTCCCATGGTGTGAATCAAGGTAACTGACAAGCTGTAAAACTAAAGCAAAATAAAAGATGGCTTTCATGGTGCTTGCCTTCTCCCTCCTTTCCTTCTCCCAGGAAAAAGTCCAAATTCTGCTTTCCCAAAGCATGCATGTGCTGTCGTTTGTTTTGCTGGGTGTCCACCTGGAAATCTGAAGCAGAGCCTGCCCTGGTGCTGAGATACACTGAAATTAGGATTGAAAAAAATAAAAAAAATCTGTTCCATGAGTTCTTGCTTAAATAGAAGAGAAAAAACTGCTGTGTCAGTGTCAAATAGTAATTAAAAATGTGCAGTCAGTTGCAGGGTGGGGAGACAATGCAGAATAATTGTGGCACTTGGCAGGTGCTGGCGGGGCCGGAGCATCAGCCCTGTCTGGCTTCTGGATGATGCTGAGCACATGGAGGTGGATGTGCTGGGGTATGCCCAGCTGGGGAGTGGGACAGTGGCTGGCATCTCCCCCGCTGATTTTTATCCAGGGTCTTGTAACTAGTGTGTCCTGCTTGTTGCATGGGTCAAACTATGGATTCGAAGGGATGTGGGTTCCATGTGTGCTAATGGATTTAAGGGACCTGGCTCCTGCTGCAGGGAGTTTCAGTTGGGTGCTGAGATGTTCTGGAGCTTCTGTGCTGCATCCACTGCATGTGTTGAGATTTTTTTGTTGTTTTTTTTTTCAAAAAAGGGCAAAAAATCTCAGTTTTATCTATTGACCAGAATCTTATCTCGCTTCAGGGTGATCAGAGCAGTTTGCTTTTAAACCTTCTGCTCTTTCAATGAAATGGGGAAAATTACACAGGTGTGATTGAGTGCCCAAGACTATGGGGATAGTGTTGAGTTCATGAAGTGTTGGAGCATCTGCTAGGCCATGTCGAAGCAAGGCAGATGGAAGAGCTGTGAAGCCACGGATTGTTTCCCAGCGATGCTGTGCTCCTGTGTTGCTGTTAGAGGACGGTCACTGCCTGTGCAGGTACCGCGTGGCGAGGCACCATGTGCAGACCTACACGTGGAGCTGGATAGGACAGGTCTGCATCTGCTGTGGTTCAGAGCAGAGCATCCTTTCCAGAACTGGGGTTTCCTTGAGTTACAACACCAGGACTGAGGAGTGATGGCTTTTCTTCTCCTTTTCACCTGGCTTTCATTACTCTTGAGTGATTTGGAATGATGCTTGATATTCTGTAGTAAGGAGTTACACCCTTCTCTCCAGAAAGGAGAAAAATGCTTAATTGAAATCATAAAGATAAAGTATAGGCTTTAATCTTAAAAACAAACCAACAAACAACTAAAACAACCAACATCGTGTTAATGCCATTGGCCTCCCCATCCTTCTCCTGACTGAAGTTAATTCTGATTTTTGTCATGCATACATTAAAAGTGATGGTTAATCTTCAGATTTCCTGTCTCAGCCTCCCAAGCTTTGTGATACTTACAGTTACTATTCGGTTAATTAATTTCCTTGCAATGTTGAAAGGGAGAGGAACTGATACCCTGAATGCAAATTGCAAAAGGCAGTACGAGTGCTTTACATAGTAAGAAAAATGTGTGTTAATGTCTGTGGTCGTGGGTGGGTTTTTCTTTCCTGATACACAGAAACGGATTCAGAACTGTTATGAGAATGCCAAGTAGGATTTTTGGGTCCTGCTCTGAAGCCTGCTGAAGTCTGTTGAAGACTCGCGGGGGCTTCTCCTGACACCTGGGAAGTTCTGAACACCCAGTTGTGGTTTTATCATTTGAAACGTTGATGTTTCCTGTTACTGGAGGTGGGGGGGAAAAGGTTATAATGCAGAGTGTTTCATCCCAGGTAGTCTCTCTCCACCCCCACTTCCTCTTTATGGTTTAAAATAGCAATGTGTTAGTTATTTTCTCCCGGGCATGGCCGATAGGAGATGTGGGATAGGAGGGGCTCTGCCAGCCAGCGCGGTCCCTCGGCACGGAAGGGAGGTGGTGGGTCACGCCCACGGCTCCAGCCTCGTCTGTCGGCTCCCTTGTTTCCTTACAGAAAGCAATCAGGTTGGACAAGCAAGGCTTGCTGTTGCTAAATCCGTGTTGACTGTTCCTAATTTACCATCTTGTCGTTAGGAAAGGGATCCCACGAGGGGCACGCTCTGCAACCGAGGGGAGGCTCGTCAGCCCGTAGTTCCTTGGGTTTCCCTCCTTGTTTGTAAAGATGGGCGGAATAGGAGGTAGGCTGTACTACTAAGGAGTATCTTCATCAAGAGCACGCAGGAGTTGCAGTGTGCATGAAGCCGGAGGTGTCATCCGTTTTGATCTCATCTCATTTTGGCGATGACAGACTTTGTATAGACCAAGCTGCTCGGACTGGGATCAGTCTGATGTGTACCAAGGCTACCAGAGTTCCTCCTCATTGTCGGGGGTGTCCTGCCTCTCGTCTCATGAGTATTATGGAAATTAGACTTTACAGAGAACCCTGGCTCTGGTGTGGCTGTCCTGCCAGGAGAGATGCTCAGCAGAGAGCTCCTGGGGCCGATGTGTGTCTGTCTAGCCTTGGTCCCTGGATCTGAAACACAAGCATTAAAGCAGTTAAGCTATAAAACCTTTTATTTTAACTTCCATTAAGATTTTTTTAATAACCTGTTTACCCAGAACAATCTTCTGTGTGTTGCACACGTGTTAGAATCATTCTTGGTTGGCTGGCACCTTGCAGACAGCGGTGTTCCCTATTCCTGCTTTTGCTGCTCTGCTTCGGCTTCATTTTCTGCAGAAGAAATCTGGAGCTACAAAACTTGATGAGCCCCAATGAAACCATGGGTGAAAACAAAAGCCCTTCCTGTTCTCCAGCTTGCACTGCCTGTTCACATCCTTGGTTCTTCCCGATGCTGAAATGCAACAAAACATTTATTATCTAAAACCAAGGAGAGGAAGAAGCCCTGAGTGACTCCCGGGGCCTTGGGACTCCCTGTCCATGCCCAGGGACAAGTGCCCTCCGTGCGTGCCTGGCTTAGGCACCCAGGCCCCTTCTCTTGGCTCTGGCAGCTTCAGATTCAGCTGCTGCCCATAACAGCAAACGTGATGGCTGTCTCTTCCCAGTTACCCAGGGTGCTCGAAGGAGCTGGTCTGCAGTGGGTTGCTCTTTCTGGCTTGCAAGCAAGGTTTGGCTCATCAGTCCTGTAATATGTGAGTTTTCCTTTGAAATCCCTAGTGCGTAAGAGGGTTTATGGTGTAGGTCTCCCTTTCCTACCTCTTTCCAACTGCCTGTTCTTCCCACCTCCCCTTGCTGGGAGCTTGTGCGTGGAGGAGTGATGCAGGGGATGGCTGGTCCAGGAACACCCTCACGATCCCGTTTTTGTCACTTTTGGGGGTGAAGAAGGTGCTGAGCTGCTCTGGGACTGCTCCATCTCATGTCGGTGCAGAGCCCCAACGCGCTGCCACGAGGCAGAGGAGCATCGAGAGACCTATTAAAAGCAGATTGTGGGCTTAATCTTGCAAAGTGGAGCTTGATTTCATGTGTAGATCTGCACCAGTTATCCATGATGGGAAAAGTAGTGTTCTGGTTTAAATTACTTCTTTAGGCAGAGGCTGAGGGATGTCTTTCAGCATCATTACCTGGTGCCATTAAGCAGAGCTTTCTGAGTGTTTGTTGTCTGCTTCTAATAATGCCATCCCGGTCCCTGGTGTGACATTTAGGAACCGTTTTTCACTGAACCCGTCGTCAGCCGCTGGCCTGATGTGGTTTTTTAGTTTTATTTTTAGCAAGGCTTTGTGAGTAGACAGCAACTTGGGCAACAGTCCAGGCAGGTGTAACGGTGTCAGGGTGCGTGTCAGCAGCCGTCACCGTGAGCTGTCTCCACCTCCGGGAATGTGTAACTCTTCTGCCAGCACCAGCTACCGAACATCCTTCAGTTCTGGTCTAAAAGCTGAACTATCATCTCCAGATCTTGTCTGGAGCACAAGGCTGTGCAAATCTCAAAACAACAGAAGTTTGCAATTGTTCTAGGCTGTTGTTTCTTCCATCACCAGTTTAAAAGGTAAAAGCTGCCACAAATGCAGTGTTATAGATGTTTTTATGTGGCTGAGTTTTTGCTTTCCAGTGGCGCTTTCCCACAGCGTGCTGCGATGCTTTGGCTCGGGGGGACGAGTGTGTCGGGAGGTTGGTTTGTTCAGCACCTTTGCTTCTTGGCAGGTAACCTGGTGCTTCTCGCAGTGAGGAAAATAACACATTTAGTTGTAGTTTGAGGTTTTCTGGAAGTGAAGTGAATCTAATTGGATTTGGGTCACCCAGCATCATGATTACATGTAGAAAAATTGCATATACCCGTCCATGATGGGTGAATAATACAATGACATCCACACAAACTCTTGCCAGAAAAGTCTTTTGGATGCTGACAGGCTGCGTGCTGTTGATCTGATGGCAGAGCTTTTGAAACAATATTTCTTGGGATGTTTGAAAAAAGAAAGGTATCCAGTGTCCGTGGTGGGACTGACACATGCCCCAAAATGAGGATGTGCCTCTGTCTAACTGGCAGCCTGTGGCATGATCTGCTTGCGGATGCTCTGGAGATTTCAATGGGTATTTAAAGCTGGGTTCATGTGGGACTCCTGTAAAACTGATAAAAAGGTCTTTGATTCAACATACGTGATTGGTTATTATTTAATAATAGTCTGTTTCGACAGTTTTGTGTAAATGATGTTGGAGACAGCTATTGCAGGCACCCGCCTCAGATCCCACCCCATAGTTCACTTCTGCCTCCAAAGTCTCAGAGCTTGTCTCTTCAGCATTTATATAGGGCAGCTTGGTTTTTAAGAGACAAAAATTAAGTTCTGTGTGTTTCTCAAACTAGCCCAGGCTTGCAGGCTGCTGCCTGCAGCTTCTTCTCTTGGGTCTGGCCCGAGTGCTTGACGTGACAAGGCTTGATTTCCTGACTCGGCTGCTATTATTTACTCTTCTTGGAGACGTACCGTAGCTGTTCTCATCAGTGTCCTGTCAAAAGTTCATCACGGTCCAATTCCTTGCGCCAGCCTGAGGAGCAGGAGAACAATGACTGCTTGGAAAGTTCTCTGTCAGCGTATCATTGCAGCGTAACGCTATATGCGGTTACGCAATTACTCATTTTCTTTAACAGCAGCTGAATTCTGCGTTACAATTTGATTGTCATGGTTCAAGTCAGGCCTAGTCTTAAGGCTTTGGGTTGGCCAAAACGTTTTGAATTTTCTTTGCTGAAAACTCTGTGCGTGGGAAAGGATTCCGTTTCTTCATCAGCTACAATTTCTTTTTTATGTATCCCATCTTTTACCTGTGGTCATGTTTTATGAGTGATGAAGTGTGAGCCCCAGTGAGGCAAACATGAGTTTACGACTTGATGTCAATAGTAGAAGCCAAGACATCTCTCTCCGTGCCCCCTCCCCTTTCTTATCTGAGTTCCCCTGAGAGCTGCGTGGCTTCAGCGAGAGGAGAAAAAGGCTGAATTTAATGAGTGTGGAAGGGAACTCTCCATTAGGGGTTCCCAATGTGGGCAGATGGAGAAATCCTTCCAAGCTCTCCAGCTCCCAAGCTTTGTGTAGCCTCAGATCTTGTTCCTCACTCAAGCCAAGCCTGGATTTGGCAGTCTGCTGGTGAGTGCACCGCAGGGACGGGCCTGAGCTGGGATGTTGGCGTTGGAGGCTTCAACCCTGCTTTATGTGGGAAAGACGAAAAGAAACCCCTTTGTTGTGTTGCCTGTGATGAGCCTCAGAAGGTCCAGCTGAATTTCTTCTCTAAAGCATGGTGGTGGTACCTGGTGGTTATCCATGCTCAGCTATAGCTGCAAACAACCTCTGCTCCCGCTCCGTCATCCCCTGTCCTGGTAGCCAGCCCTACACTCCTCTGGGGCAGGTCAGGACCTGCAGAGAAAGCTGCTGCTCAGCATTTGTTGGCTTTTTTTTTTTAAGTCTTGATGTATATGATTATGGAGAGGGTGTCTGGAAGAGCAGGTGTGTGGTCTGCCTCTGTCTGCGGGTTTGGTCTTATCCAAGGGATGTAAGGTGGGTCTCTCCCAGGCATCACCACAGCACTGCCAAGGAGGTGGCACACCAGGGTGATCACTGGAGCAGGAGAGCATCCAAGGAGGGATTTTCACGTCAGTGTATGCTGCTTGGGGATAACACAAGGGCATCTTTCAGCTCGGGGTTGTCCAGGGTCATTAGGGATGTGTTGGTGTCCTGCTTGCCCTTCTTTCCTGTAGTCTGAGAGTCTGTGTTCTCCATCCAGCTCCCGAAATGCATCGCTGTTGGGGTGAGTAGCAAAGGAAAAGGCGATATTGCTTCTCATGCATTTGTTTTGTAACAGCAAGAAGACCCATGGCTCAAAGCAGTGTTGTCCTTCCTACAGGGAAACCTGAAATCTCCTCTCTTAGAGGAGGGGCTGGTGAAGACCAGGGCCTTCAGAGAGGATTGCACCCACTGGATTTTGCAAGAGCTCTTGTCATTGCTGGGAATGGCTCTGCACATCACTTAGACATCTAAAAGATAATTCTCTGAAGTACAATCAGCTGCCCGATGCGATGCGGGGAATTTGATTAGGGTTCTCTAAAACCTCAGTGGCAAGGTTTCCAGTTAGACAAACCTCAAAACTGTGGCTGGGCTTTGGACCTGCGCTGAACCCGTTGGACCTACTGGATTTTTGGTGGTTGGGCAAAAGATCGGGCTGTCCAGACCTTGGCTGTCTGAGCATCCCTGATAAAACGCTCCCAGGCATTGCAATTAAAGCCCTTACCTTAACGATTCCGGCTTCCTCAGCCCGGTCCTTTGTCTGCAGCCCTCGGAGGGCTTCACAAAGGAGGGAAGTACTGTCATCGGCTGCAGCTCCATCATTTTCTTTGGGAAGTTGCAGCTTCCTTCCGCTCGTTTAGCCCCTGCGTGCCGTTGGGTGACCCTTGGATGGATGGATGGTCACTGAGCAGCCGTGCTTTGCTGAGCCAATGCTCTCGGTGGGCTGCCTGCCATGCTGTGTGGGGTCTGCTGGCTCGTTACGTGGGCTTTAACGAACCTCTCCTGCCCTGCCACCGGGGAGGGCTCAGCCTGTGTTTTTAAGCTTTGGGGAGGTTGTTGCTGCTGTCACCTTGGAGGACACAAGGATCTGGGCTTTCCTGTGATTTCTTTTCCATCCTCTAAACTGGGGGATGTTGATCCTCGTCCCCTCCTCCAGCCCTGCTTTACAGTCTTGGCCTCATCTGCTGCCTGATGGGGGTTTTAGCTGCACTTCTGGATTATTTTTTTATTCTTCTTATTATTCTTTTACTTTTCAATTTCTTTCTCTGAAGGACCATTACATATCATAGAAGAGATATGTAATGGAGGAAGCGAGCCTGGCGGTCCAAGGAGGGAGTTCAGGATCAGCATAACTTTCCTAGGATAAAATAGCTTGGCCCATGCCCTGCTGCTTGGTGGGGTGACAGCAGCCCCGGGGCGGGGGGCACACGATGCTGCTGCCCTCGCACAGGCTCCTCCTGCAAGCAGGGAAAGCACGGATGCTTCCCCCTGTTTTGTTTTGGTTTTTTAATTGTTTTTACAATTATATATATAATATATAATATATATATTCTGGCTTCCAGTTCAGGAGCTGAGAGACCTCTTCCCTTTGAGAGCCCGTACGTTGCGATGGGAAGTTCCTGTAAGGTAACTGGGAGCTCTTTGCCCGCTTGACCAGTGCGAGAGTGATGATGAGCAAAGGTGTGAGGATGAGTGGGGCTCGGCAGCCTGCCCCGGCGTGCTGCGGTGCTGGGCTTGGTGCTGGGCAGCTTCCAGCAGTGCTGCCTGGCTCTGTGCTGTGCTTCTGTTGGACAAGGCAGAAGCTCTTGGTGAGCTCGTGCAGGAGGTTTGCAACCCCTCTGAACTCTGGCTGATGCTTCTCGCCAGGAAGGACCTTTGCTTGCCGCAGGTTTGCTTTCCCCCAGTCCTCCCAGCAACAAGCTATGGGTGTTTGCTAAAATAAATGGTTGCTCTCCTAGGGCTAATCCTTGCTGGTGGGTGGACATGAGGAGAAGCTGTGGGGGGAGGTCAGCACTCATCAACTTTTCGGGCTCATTAATCTCACTAAGTGGAATTTGCCCAGCCCGTGAGCGCTGTGCGATAGGAATGTCTTTGAAATGGGGGGAAATAATAGCACTAAATTGTTTGAGAAATAATTTCATTCTCCACTTCTCAGCAGATAAATCTGCTGTCCAACAACCCGAAATTTAATCTGTCCATCTAAAGTAATTGATGTGCTGTGAGTTGAATCCAGATATAATGGGAAGGGGAATTTTTGGCAGAGATGTGTTGTAACATTTCTGTAGCTTCTGCTTTCCCCCGGAGACAACGGGGCGAAGCGTGTGGAGGAACAAAGCCACGGAAGATTTGGTGCTGCTGGTGGAGGATGATAGAAGCCCCAGTTGTGCTTTTGGCTCTTATTATGGCTCTCGAAACTTTCCTGGTGACTCCTTGATGCGGAGGTGAGCTGGATCAGGCAAAGCCATCCGGAGAGATTAGGTGGAGATTGTGATTTAATGGGTGCAGCTTTAAATGTGCAGTTATGTTGGCTGCAGCCCTGCGGGTCCTGCTGGGAACTTGGATGCTCTCAGACTTTCTTTCCGCTCGTGACTCTGGAGCAAGCAAAGGGAGCTTTGATGCCCCTTTGCAATGTCAGAATAGTACAGGGGGAACTCAGAGTGACTCAGAGGTGCGTTCTTTGGCTTTCTCAGGAGGTTCACACCACAGGATACCCATTTGACCGTTGCAATCAGCCAGAGACCCTCCCTTCCCCGTTTGCGAAGGCTGCGATGAGCAGATGCTCACAGCTCCCTGTCGGGGACTGACTTTTTGCCTGGTGCTTTCGAGCCGTGCCGGCCGTGAGATAAGAGGAAATCTGACATCACGGTCAGGAAACGCTAAAGAAAGTTCCTTTCGTTATTCGTCAGTGGGTTATCTCCAACGGCAGAGCTGCAGCATTCCGTGCATGCTGCAGGGCCTGTTTCAAGCCCACGGCTCTGGCCGTGGCTCAGCGTGTGGCCGCCTGCCCAGGGCTATTGTGTGGGCCCCGCTCCTCCCCGGAGCACTGACCCTGTCCGCCGGCAGCTGCTGCCTCTCCAAAAGGCCCTTTCTGAAAAGCTGGGAGCTGTTGCATGGTCTTGCCCTGCTGGACAAACCAGCTGCCTCTTTCCTTCCTGTCCCTACGTTTTTATCACCTTATTAAACATCTCTTGGAGACTCCCAAGCCTTCCACCTCCCTCCCTTGTGCCATCTCAAACGCAGGAACCAGGGACTGCTCCGATGCTCACACAAACGTCCTCCAGATCCCACCTCGGGCACTTTGGTTGCTGAGCAAACGCTGCTGCATTCGGCAGCTTTTTCTCTGCCTCTTTGTCATCTCCCTTTAGCAAAGCAGCTCTGCCGGGATGCAGGAATGCACGTGGCTTTCCAGGCTGCCGTTGTCTCTGTCCAGGCTGGGGGATGATTTCCAATGGAACCCTGAGGTGCTTGAGTAGCTGGATCTTCTCTGATGCATTTGCATTGGAAATGGCCGCTGTCAGGCGCTGCAGCGCCTGGTCATACTGGGACCGCAGGGAGGGGTGGTGGTGACTAAAATGGGGGCACGAGGAGGAGCAAGGTGCTGAGCTGCTGTGCACCGTCCTGCAGGCTCCCGTCTGCCCCTGGAGCTGTATTTTCCGATTGCATACGTCTCACCCGCCCTTCCCAGCCAGGGGTTCTCCAGGGGCACAGAAGCAGAGCTTTGGGGTGGCTGGGCACGTCCCCATCAAGCTCACAGTGTCCCTATGCAAAGTAGAGTTATCGTAAATACCAAATTGTCCCCCTCTCAATCAGCACTGAAAGCTTCTCTGATGCATTTTGAAGTTTGCAGGACAAGTTTCTGAGTCGCGCTGAAAACTTGGCAGTGATGCCTTTCGATACCCTTTATGTGCTCAGTGATCCATCCAAGGAGGCTCTAAACTTACTGATTTCAATATGACAAACAATACCATGAAAACCCTCTTTTGAAAAAGAACATCCCAGAACCTGCTGAGGAGTTTCCAGCATGTGCCAGGTGCTGGGGGCTGCTGGCTGCCCCACGTGCCCAGGGTGGCTGTGGGTCCTGCCTTGGTCAGGGCACGGGCAGAGCTGCCGAAATCGCAGCTGCGATTCGCTTTGCGAAGCGGCTTTGTGCCCAAGAGCAGTTTATTCACCTTACAGCGTTGCAGGGTATTTAAAAATAAACAAAGCTGTTCTGAAACTCAGCGAGCGCAGGTGGCAGGGCCCTTCCGTGGTGCCAACGGCAGGAGCCGGGCTGTGGCCGCTGCCTCTCTCGTGCTGGCTCCTTCCAGCCCCTAGAGGATGGGTCAGAGCTGACCACAGGCTGTTCTCATCTATCAACAGGCTTCAAGGTATTTTGTTTCACCGGATGTGTTTTTCTCCCTGTGGTTCAGCCCCGTCCCTGCCCTCGTTGCCTCTTTGCTCTGGCTTCAATAATTTCCCTCTCTGAGGTGCCTTGGATGTGGGTTGCCATGCCTGAGGAGCACTCCCCATGCCTAGGATTCCTGACTGCTTTTGGAGCCTGGCCGGTGGTATGGTGGGAGATGCCGGTATTTGTGAAAGATGCTGTGATCTGTGGGGGCTGTTTCCAGAACTGAGCATCCCAGTTGCTGGTGGAGCCTGTCCCCAGAAACGATGACTGGTAGGTACTGAGGTTGTTTTGGGTACAGAGGAGGGCGATAGCAGGACTTAGGATGTGTGGTGCTTGGGCTCCCACTGGCCCTCGCACTGGAGGAGATCACAGGACCCTGCTCCAGCACTGATCTTGCTCGAAGCATATAAATGACACCATTGATTTTGGGCCTGGCAGGTGGTGAATAAGCCCCAAGGAGAACATTGATTTCTCTCTCTCTGTCTTTCTCCTGTGGAGTGTTTACTCGTTGAAAGGTGTGATTGACTGGTAAATAAAGTGGCCTCAGCACAGCTCATATTCAATTGTCGCTGATTTTAACATGTGGCCATTGAGCAAGGCTATCAAGTCAACGGTTCCTGGTCTTCCATCAACAGCAAACCAGTCTCAAAACGCCTGTGAGCTAAAGCACAAGAAGATATTTTGCAGATTGGTGAGAGAAGTAGGTGCAGGAGCAAATCGTGCCACCGACACCCACGCGTGGGTTGTGCGTTTAGCAGCTGATGACGAGATGGCTTCCAGGTTTGAGCTGGATGAGTGAAGACGGTTGGATGCAGGTGATGTTGAACAGCATGGTTGGTCCTGTTCTTTCTTACCAGGGCCAAGCCAAGATGGGGACAGCTCAGCCCCATCTAAACCTGTGGTGGAGCCGGGGCTTGCTCCCTGTTAAAGTGCCATCAGGACGAGGAATTTGTTTGCTTGGATGTGTGATCTCTGCCATCCTTCGGAAACAAGGTGGTGCGAACCTTGAGCTTTTTAGGAATTTGAACCACAAACGCGTCATGCAGAGGGTCCAGGTTTTCACACCCGTTGGGTGTCTTTTCGCTCGGCTGAACATTGGTGCCGTGAAAGTCCATCTTTCCTGAGAACTTCAGCCTTCGTTGGGACGAGCAGGAGGTGGGGAGTGAACGCCGTGGAAAGGCAGGGCGCTTGTGTGGAGGAAGCTCTTGCCTCTTGCTTCATGTAATTGTGGCTATAACCTGTGTCATTAACTTTCCAAACTGGAGGCTTAAAAGGGTTTAAAAAAAATAAATTTGGAATCGACGAGACTGCAGTGCAACAGAAAGTACACCCCTGCTGCAAGCAGCCGGTTTGCCCAGGGTGTAAATTCTTGCTGAGACCCAGAAGATAAAGTTATGAAATAACCCGTATCGGCGAGAGAGGTTGTAAAGCAATTCCAAAAAAACCTCTCAGTCTAGATGGATTATATTTACTGCGGTGTTTATGTCAGATAGAGGAATGCCCTAGAAAAACAGAATTGTTTTCAATTTCTGCCTGCGGCACTTGCTTGTCTAATGAGAAGGCTCTGATGTGATGGGAATGTCCTGTGCTGGGGAGGCTGGAATGGGGGGAAAAGGGGAAGAGGTTGGTTTGTTCTTTGTGTAGGTGAACCAGCCTGTTGTTAACGAGATGGTTTTGCTAGTCTTGTCACCACAAACCTCACGTGTAACCCTGAGTGCGACGATCCCGACAAGCCGCGTCGCGGTCGTGTCTGTGTAGATACCGTGGCCCCGAAGATGTGGCTTTGATTCTTTTAATTGAAAGACAGTTCAGTGATTTTTATTTTGCCTTGAACTCCCAGCGAGGTTTGCGAGCAGTGTTTTTGCATGGTGTAGGTTTGATGACAACTTGGGGAGCAGAGATAGTGCCTTGTGACAAAACCCACGCTGGCCAAACCCACCCAAAGGCAGCTTGTGTCCTGCGCCTGTTTATCACATGGGGATGATTCACCCCTTTAATGGGCTGGTTTACTTCATTCTAACACGTTTGTTACGTATTTGTGAGGAGTTTGCTGAAAAAAAAGAAGAGTTGTTTAAAAATACAGCAATAAATCGAAGGTGTTTTGTGGAATGGCATGAGGATGCAGAAAGAAGTGAAGTTCATTGGCTTGCTCAGCAGAGTCGGTCCATCTTGATGAAGGACGTAGGTGATGCCGCTGCAAAAATGAAGCAGATTTTTATTCTTGTCGTCTCGCCCCCTGCGCTGCCAGGCGTCACCGTTGGAGCGAGACTGTCGGGAGTCCTCAGACTTCAAAATCCCCAACGCTCGCAAACAAACGACCAATTATTGCTATAGTGAGAGACAGGAGAAACATGATGTTTCTTGCAAGAGAAACATGATGTTGCTCTGCCGGTTGAGCTCCCTGCCTAACCCAGGGTGGTCCCTGGAGGGGGGAGATTTCTGCGTCTTGTCATAGGCTAAGGTTAAAGATGAGCACAGCTTTGTGGAAACAGTCCCAGGGATTTGCCCTGGTCTTGGGAATGAGATCTGAGCTGAGTTGGGAGCAGCTCCTGTGGCTGAGCCTCAGGACTGGCAGCTGCCTGCTAGGAACAGGTCATGTGTGGCTGGCTGGTGTTTCAAGGGTCTGGTAGCATTTGTGGTGCCTGCAGCATCTGGGGGGTGCAAGGATAAGGGAGCAAATGTTACTCAAATAAGTTGTCAATTGTTTCAGACCCGAAAGCAAAAAATCCTGATTTTCAATGTCCCAATCTTTTGTTTGGGCTGAGTGTACGTGTGGATGTGTACGGATGTACAGCAATACGTACAGTGTGTCCCTTCTGTAGGGAACCAAATGGGCTGCTGCTGGTAAATGGTTAAAAATTCAACACTGGGCTTCTGTAGAACATCAGCTGTAATTTTTATTTGGCTTCGACCTTGAAAGGGGAAACATCCTGGCTTGAGTTTTCCAGCCCTTCTGCAATGTTACCTTATTGTGAAAGTTGTTTTTTCAAAAGGGCGTTTGTTTCTGGTGCGCAGCTGAGAACACAGGAGTCCTCGCAGGGCAGCCGGAGTCCAACATCTTCAGTAACAACAAACAAACTGGTGTGTGGCTTTCCAGTGCGGGTTTCTAAGTCCCTGTTAACTTCTCTCTCATGTGAATTTAACTCAGTAAATCTCAGTTAAAGTTTGTGCCTGTCTTGCTCACTTTCTCTCTTTCTTTTTTGTTTTCCTCCAGTTTCTCTGTTTGAAGAACATCCGAACCTTCCTAAAAGTGTGTCACGACAAATTTGGGTTAAGAAACAGCGATCTGTTTGATCCGTTTGACCTCTTCGATGTACGGGATTTTGGAAAGGTAAGAGCTGAGCTCCTGGGAAATAATGGTTCTGGCACTGAGGTGGTTCCTCCGGACTTGCACTGCAGTTTTTGGATGAAAATATGAAGGTTTTGTGACTTTTCTCAGCAGCTTCTGCACCTTTCACCCATGCATTGGACACCTGTTCCCCTGTGCTCGCGGTACCCCAAGGATTGATTCTGCTGTGTCCTTGGTGAAAAGAGATCCAAGCCTTCAAGCTCTCTGCTTTAGATTACAAAGCCTCTGGGATCAGTCTCTAAAGTACATGAAAAATGTCTTTTTTAGGGGGAATCAAAATATTGATGTGTTCATGAGAGGCGGTAGCCCTGGGGACTGGGTGCTGTGCTAGGATGGGGACACTGGGTCGCTTTCCCAGCTCCAGCTGCCTTGCTGGGTGCCTGGGATGGAGCCACACCATCTCCTTGGCTGTGAGCTCCCCGTAGGGGCAAGCACCTTCAAACCAGTATTGAGCATCATCCCTGCTCTGTATAAACCAGCCCGGAACTGAACCCTGCAACCCCAGCAGCACGTTTCCCTATAGCAGCATTACAGACGGACACAAGTCCAGTCCCAGGCTTGTACCAACCATGTGGCAAGGACCCTTCATCCATGAGTTCTCCTGTTTTTTGCCCCCGTGTGGGTGCAGACCTCGCAGAGTCCTTCTCCAGCTCCCACTGCCTCTGCACACTGCTGTGAGCAAAACGGCTATCGGTTTTGTGATATGGCCAGTGAGTGTCCATAGGGGCTGGGAAGTTTTGTGCCAGGGTGAAACGGGTCCCCCGAGTTTCTCAAAAATGTGTTTGGAGGTTTTTTCCTCCCAGCCGTTCCCAGGTGCTGTGTTTGTGCCACGCGTTACCTCGATGGGAGAGGAGAGAGAGTGTTTTTGTGTTTTGCTGTAATTGATGGGTGGCACTGCATGCTGAACGAGACCCAGCTGCACGGGAGGAAAATCCTGTCTGATTTTGACAAGTGGCCGTTGTTCTGATATCCCGGCTTTTGACGCGGACAGCATCAGGGCTGTGCTGGTACTCTGATGGATACCGGGCTCAGGGAAGCTATTACACAGGACAGTTGCTATTTTGTTTAGTGGAAAAGGTGTTAAAAGATTTATTAAAGCTCTCTATTGTTTTACCTGTTTCAAGCTACCAGGCATAAGCTGCTGGAAGGCATCTTCTCTTCTGATTACCCAAAGAGTAGATTTTCACTGCTGATGGGGATATATTATTTGATATTTATTGCCTAATTTATTTCTGGACCATTATCTGGAATGTGCAATTGCAGGGGCTTGTTTTATGAGGTTTTTTTGATTTATGAAGTACAAGAAGGCTTTTGTTGTTCTGGGAATATGAACGCACAGAAGGAACCTTTTGGGCTGGGGAAAGAACTGCTGCTAATTAAAACGCTGCTTTATCGTCACATTGTCTCTTGCTTTGTGCTGTTTTAAATTGCCTAAGATGCCTGTTAACAGAGCCTGGCGTTAAACACTGCTGGAACATGTCAGCCGAATGCAGTTTGGTTTCCTTTTTGGTCTGGTTAGAGAACAGCTATTCCCTCCTCCTCCTGTTCACTCTTTGGAGGGACATTCAGATTTGTGACTTGGGAAGGGAAGTTTTGGGATTTGCTCTTCCCTCTCACCCCATGACAACTTAGATTTTATTTTTTTTTTTAGGAGACTTGGGAAATAAATTTGTCATAAACTTCTAAGAAATCCGCATGTACTTTATTGCTTGGATCTTGCTTATTTTCATGTGCATCCTCATTCTCAGACAACCTTACAAGACATGTGAGGCACAGATTCTGTATACAAAAACCTCCCTAATCTTTTCCCAGTGCAGTTTTTCATCAGTTTGGTGGAGGTGTCAGCTGCTCAGGTCTGCACCACCCTAAATCCCTCTGGAAGCATGTCAAAACATCCCCATTGTCTTTGCCACCTTTTCATTCCCACGTTATCCTCAGATCTGTGTTCAGTGGCAAAGCAAATAAACAGGGAAAAATCTGCTGTTGACCAAAGCACTCTTCCGTTTTGAGTCACAGCGAGAGCGAAAGGAGCTTCTAATCCACGTTCCCACTGCCCAAACAGAGACTTCATGCACAAAAAATTCTTCCTGGAGCTATTCATTCCTTAGATCAATAGCATTTTTTGGTTACAAGATGCTTATGCCTTGTAGGAGATTTTTTTCAAACGGAGCACAGTAACAGTCGACCATTTAATTGCATGGAAACCTTGGTGGAGCCCTGTTGGGTGTTTCCTTTCTGGATGCCACTTAAGTAGTTATTTCTCTCCTCCAAACCATAAGGCCAGTGAGGCGGTGATTACTAATAGCATTTGGGTTTGCTGCAGTGTAACTGCTGAGTAGAAAGGCAGAGGTTTGTGGTGCCAACCTGTACGTAAAGGGCTCATCCTTTGGAGTCTGCAGGGCCCTTTGGGGTTTCTTGGTAGAAGAAAAAACACCAGTACTTAAGAAGAGGAAAAAAAAAAAATTCATATCCTTGGTCTTACCTTGATCAGCTGTTATTCTGAGAGAGGTTTCCATAGTTCCCTTTGGCTTCTGAGCCAGGGCTTCAGCAAGGAGGAGCTGCTGTAGGATCGATGGAGCCTCCTCCAAAGGCGTGAGTGTGGTTGGGGCTGCTGGGGTCCAGGAACATGAGATTTTTCTCCCTGGTTTTGTTACTTCCTTGAATTTTAAGCTTGGGAAGCTACTTCTTCCTTACTGGCACCAGGATAACAGCTGGTGAAACGGGATCGTGAGCCATGTGGGTTTCTCTGGCCAAATCCCTGGGGAGCTGCAAAGCTCCATCTCTGCCTTCGTGGGATGTCGGGTAATGGGCAAGTGCAGGCTTCTGCCAAAAAGATGCGTCATGTTTCTTGTAATCGTGGTTGCAGTGTTTCCCAGTTACCCAAGGGAGTCGAAAGGCCAGTTCAAATTGCTCACAGCCAATTTTTTTCTTTTCCCAACATCCAGTTGGGAAAATCCCGTTGTGACAAGGGACATGCTGTGTTTCATAACAGAGGTTTCCAAAAGTGAACTGAGATGCTGACCACCTGTATTTGTAGCTGTGCCCCTTTAAGATAACCTAGAAAAATTATTGTTATATGGTTTTCTACAAGTTGACTCTTAATTTTTGGTTTTTTTTAAATCTTATCTCTTTAAAGTGGCTCAAAAGCTGTTCGTAATCACTAGTGACTTCTGCAGAAGCGTTTCTCCATGGCTGTGTCTCCATTGTGGGATGCATCAGCCACGCAGTGTGCAGTGCTCCGAGGAAGAAAACTCCTATTAATATTGCCTTGTCCTTAATTAGGGTCTGATCTTGCAGGAATGAACGCTGGGCTCCTCTGCAGGGGTGCTGTGCCCAGTCTTGGCTAGTACAGCCTGGCTCCTAAAAAAGCAATAAAATAAAACCCTAGTGCTCACGTACGGTCTGCTGTTGCACGGTACTTCATGCACATTTAATAGCAGTGATGGTATAAAATGTAACTCTTATTGGACTTGCTAATTTATTGGCACCAAGTATAATGAGATAAAATGTACATAAATATGGATTAAACTCTTTATCACTCTATTAGTCAGCATGATGGTAGCAAGGTTCATTAAAGGGAGTTACTCATTTTCAATAACTTGCAGTAATATACTATTTTTTTTTGAGAAATATAGTTCAAATATTCATAAACCTGTGGAGCGTGCCATTTATTAGCCTCCCGCTCCTCTCTGCTCTCCGACATGTGTTTAATTGTCCTGACTTTCTTTGGAAGTTCAGGGGGGAAAAAAAAGCTTTTTTGAAAGACAGGGGTCTCCTACCCTGACCCGTGGATGCAAAATGATGCTGTTCTAAAAATGAAAATGGGAAATGGCTCACAGGCCAGCTGAAAAATGAGGAGATAGTGATACTGAGATGAAAATAGTGGGGTTTTTTTCACTCTGCTGGTTCTGGTCCAGAGGTTGGTGAGAGCTGCACCAGCGTTGCAGCTTGAGCAGGGCTCAGAGGGGAAGGGGGGTCTGGATCAGTCCTCCCTCTCAATTAATTGAGTCCACTGAGGTTCGCTGGCACATGTGCCTCGTGGGCGGCTGCCGGAGGACTTGTACATGGCTCGTCTTGCGTGGCTGAAGAGTCGAGGAGGAGACGTGGGCGGTGGGGAGGGGGCCCTGAGCACCGCAGGCTGCAGTGGGAGCTGCCTCGGAGGTGGGAGAGGATGGGAGAGCTGCCAAAGAGGGTTAAAGTGATGGGTGCCCTCCATAAAGCAATTGAGTCTTCAGAATAATGTTTGATGTAAAGGTGTCCTCTTCCTTATGCCGGGGAGCCGGTGGGGAGTGTTCTTGGGGGTTCTGGGGGCTCCAGGCTGTCCTCACTGGATGCTGTTGCGGGTTTGTCCCCAGCTTCATCACCAGCACATCTGGAGAATCTGCAGGAGAGGTCCCACCTCACCGGCTGTCGGGATGTGGTACTGGAAGAGCTGTGGAGGGGCCATGCTGCCATCACCCCCCACCCACTTGCCAGAGAGTCAGAAAACTGAGTTTTCTGCTTGGTTTCAGGATGGAGGGTGGGGAGTGTTGTCAGAATTATTTAAGGGATTAATAACAGAGTCAGTGGTTTTTGTTTCTCTCTTTCTTCACTGAGAATTCCTCTTCCTCCATCATCTCTAACTTCATGTACAAGTCGTTATCCCTGCAGCAGTATTTTAGAGGGGGCCTTTTTAGCATAGTTTGGGCATATAAAGGGGAGAAAGGGGGAGATTTATGTGAAATAATATAGGTAGCTGAAAATTGCAGGGCTTTCAGATAAATGACTGCGCTGGCAGTGGGAGCAGCTCTCCTCCCATTCGTGAATTTTTTTAGGTTTTTCTGACCTCTTGTAGCCAAGAACAAACGAAAAGCCGTGTGTTTTCCTGTACGCACCGCTGAGCGCGTGAAGCGATAGCGGCCGGGAGCGGAGGAGCGTTTGGCAGCCGAGCACGGCATCGCATCCGCGGCTCCGTAACGCCGGGGCCACCGCCTGTGCCTCCCATCCTCCTCGTTTACAAATCCCCCGGAGGAGCGGGCAGCCGGACAGCCCTTCCCGTGCTCTGGTCCCCTGTGCCACTTGCTCAGCTGGCTGCGACGTGGTGGCTGGACGCGTGTCAAGAAAGGGATCCTGTCGCAGAGGGAAACGCTTCCAGTTGCGGTGTAACTGGCACAGCGCGTGTGCGGCGGGAGGAGAATTCTCCAAAAGAGAATGTACATGTGTGTATGTATATATATATATATTTTATTTTTTTTGTTAGTTCCTGAGAGAGCAGTGGAGTAACTGGCCTGCAAAGAGAATTGTGTGATTGCCTTCAAGAAACCTGCTTAACCCCTTGCCTGCCTGCTGCTTGCCGTGACGTTGTACCCATGGCAGAAGGAGCCGTGGCTGCACCCTGAGCCCGCGCTGCCCCTTGCCCCTCCGCGTGCCCGTGCCGGGCACTGCGGTGCTTTGTGGGCCACTGCCGCACCGTTCGGCAGCGACCGAAGTGCTTTGCCAACAAGCTGAGAATTCACGTGCGACTCCAACGCAGGGTTTTGCCAAGGGCCCTTGGGTGCTGCAGCTCCTTGTCCGAGGGAGAAGCCCCGGCTCCAGGAAGTGTATGAGAGCGTGGGGAAGGCAGCCGTGCCAGTGCAGCTCGCAGCGTGCCTGGGCAGGGACGTCACTGCCTGCCAGTTGATGATTAACTCGCCCGTTGCTTGCAGGAGCTGCGGGTGATGTTTGATCCGTTCTGCGCTGGCTGGTGCGTCACTCAGCTGGTGTTTGGCCACCTGTGTTTTAAATGGGCTTGCTGGAACCGTACTGGAGACTTGAAAATTGGGGTGAATACTACACGTGGCAAAAGTGGCTGGAACAGTGTGGGTTGGGTGGGTTTTTTTTTCGTTTTCCCTTTGCAAGCTTGAGGGTTCATTTGGTCTTGGGTGATGCTTTCGGACGTGGGGTGATGCAGGGACCCTGCTCCCGGGCACCAGGAGGCCATCAGCCGCGGTGCGTGGAGGGGCTCCTGGCAGGTACGGTGTGTCCAGCAGATGTTTTCAGCCGGAGCACTAAAAGTACGTACAGGAAACCCCGGTACTGAATGTCCCCAAAACACTGGGCAAATGAATTAGATTTCTGTGGTGAGTCAAGCATGTACCAGACAGAGCTTTCTGCTACGTGGAGCCATGCTGTGCACAGGACTGTCACCGGTGTGGTATTTGCCATGGGGGATGTGGTAGATGCTGCCACACCTCTAGTAACATACTTTTTTTTTTTTTAAGTTCCAAATCCCAGAAACTTTTCCCTGCTCTACTACGAATAGTTCCCTGAAATATCTGTTGAGCTGTGAATCTTCCTGGCTGCCCGTCGCAGTTAACGTTGAAAGGGCCGTCCTGGTGTGTTTTGTGGTTTTCAGGGGGCCGGTAACAGCACCACAACCTGAAATGGTGCACGGGCAACGGGTTGCTGCTGAGATGCGGTTAGTCTTTCGCTGCACCCTAAAGCAAACCCCTCTTGCACGCGGGGCTCCCGCCGGCGCTGCGGGAGGAGAGTCTCTGCTTACAGCCGGCTCTTTCTGCTCCAGGTTAGGGCTGGTGAGATGTTGCATGGCTGGAAACAGACACCCACCTTCACCCGAGGTCCCTGGGTTGTCGGGGCTGGGTTCTCTGCCAAGAAACGCTTTGTGGCATCAGACCCGCTCCTGCAGTTCCCCAGCCCAGAATGGTGTCGGGCTCCACGTCAACTGGGCAGTCCTCGAGCCTTTCTCGGAGGTGCCGGAGCAGGGAGCCTTTCCCAGTGGGAAGCTGGGCTCCTTGCCAAGGACTCCGTGCATCGCTGCGCGGGTGAGGACCAGCACAAGTAAACACCGCGGTGGGAGTTACCACCGTTCGCAAAGCTGCTCTGATTTTATTTTTTGGAGCGTGGAGGAGAGGTGCTGTAAGGGTTTTGGCACATGCACATGGGATCGTGGGATTGCACCATCCGTGGACTCGGGAGCCCAGTGTCCCAACGGAGCAGATGGAAATGCAATGCCCCAGCAACCAGCTCCTGGGCTGGAGCATGCAGAGAAGCGGCTTCTCCCTCTGCTCCTCACCGCAGCGGAATCTTCCAGCTGTGCTGTGGCAAATTATCTCCACTTTTCCCCCTTCCTCTCTCCCCTACTTACAAATCTGGTCTGTTTATAGATGTGCAGCTTCTCAGTGGAACTAAAAGAGCCAGAAATGTTCACTCTGGGAAGCTCTGCTTTTTTTTTTTTCTTCCCTCTTCTTGGCTGCTTTCCCCAGTATTTTTCCAAAGGGTCACATTAAGGGGTATTATGTTTCAGATCAAACAAGTACGGGCAGGATCTTTCATAACTCCCATGGTCTGGATGGGAGAATTCTGCTGTTGGGGCCTTAAATAGCAGTTGAAGTGTTTTAACGGGCAGAGAATCGGAGGTATTGATCAGGACATGGATAAATGCATATCCTTAATGTGTATGAAATTGATTTTCCTTTACCTTCTTGATTTGTCTGAGCTTTCCTTGTGGCAATTTTAGACAAGATTGAGGGGGGAAAAAAAGGATTATTTTTTTTTCCTTGAAAAACCTGTGAGTGGTAAAACATAAGGGGAGGGGGAAGAAATGAGGCTCCTTAGGGTGACCCAACAGTTTTTTGCCTATTGTTTGAAAAACGCCTGATTTTATTGGAACCCCTGGAGATGTTTTTCCTTTATTATGTCATCAGGCGTTTGAGACTTAATGATGCAGTGAGCATCATTGTGACTGAAATATGTCAACAGGCAAAGTCAGTCTTTGTATGTCTTGGTGCTCAATTAGTGCAGCTGCCATCACTTGAGCTTAACTGTTCAGTGTGCTTGTGCTTTGGGAAAGGGAAGGAAATACATCCCAGGTAATATCACTTAAGGGAGTCTTGGAATAAAAAGAACTTTTTATTTTATAATGAGCTCATCTATTTGTTCATTAAAAATCTTCTGCAGATTTCTCAGGCTCTTGGAACTGCAGTGTTTGATGATGATACTGTCCCAAGGCCAAACACTTTGGTTACAAATAATAATTAACATTTCTTGAAACAGATTAACGTGCGGGTGTAGCTGTAGTTTGACAGAAGAGGAAAAAAGCAAAACTATCAGCCTGAAAGTACTGGCATGGCTGGGCATCATGAAGCCCAGCCCTGGGTCCTTCTGCACAGCATCCTCCCCAGGAGCCAGAAAGGAAAATGGGGGGAAAAATGCTTCTGTAGGAAATTGTGGTTCCTCTTGGGGCAGAGGAGAGTCGGTACAAGTCAGGACACTGAAATATCGTTCCTGGACACAAACATCCCAATGCCAAGAGGAGCCCGGGTGTCTCGTGTCCCTTCCCCAGCGCATCCCGGGAGAAGGGCCAGGACTGGGGTGTGTGGGGGGAGATGGGCTTTGGTTGGGGGGTCTGGGGCCCCGCCGTGCTCCTGCCAGCTCAGTGCTTTGCATTTGGATGGTCACTTATTGGAGAAGAAACATTGATGTTTCACAGCAAATAAACATTGTGCCAGAAAGGTGTTGGAAGCTCCACGTCTCAGCGGAGCGTGGCCTCGGCGGGGTTTGCTGTTCATGCCCTGTCCATCTCTCGTCCAGTCTTGGTCTCTTCTGAGCCTCCCATGTTTGGAGAGACTTGAGGTCCCTGAGGCTGGTGAGTCCTGTCCGCTGGCAGGGACAGCTGTAGGAACCAGGGCTACCCTGGCCTGGGGATGGTGGGGGTGCTTCTCCCCTCCCTCCCACACTTCATGGGGCACAGTTAAAAGGGCAAAGGGGGGGAAAGCAGCATCTCAGACTGTTTTGTTCCATTGGTTGTCAGAATGGGCTGCTTGTTTGTTCTTGGAGGGCTTCCAGATAGGGTGGTTTTTGGTTTGTTGCGTGTTGGTGTGTTTTTTTTCCTTCCCTTTCCTTCAGAAGTGAAATATTTCTTCAAAAACTCCCTCTAACAGTCAAGATTCCTCCCAGCTGCCCACTGCAGACTGGGCACAGTGTTGGTGTGCACGCACACGAGGGATGGAGAGGGCTGGAAAACTCGGTGAGAAATACCCTGGAGCTGCAGGGCGGGCTGTCTGGGGGCAGCGGGTGAGGAGCCGGGCGATAACCCAGGATCTCGGGGCTGGACTGTGTCTGCAGCGCTGGTAGGGAGCAATTTGCATTGAATAGGTTTGAAAAAGCTTCTCTTGAACCATCACAGATGAGGCCGGGATGACCCAGACATCTGCAAACCCTCTCCAAAGGTTGTGTAATTATCTCGAGCATCAATTTCCCTTTGGAAAAGCGTGAGCGTTTCTCTTGGGGAAAGACACCTTTGTGTTTCCCAGTTCTTGCAGACCTTCCCTGGCTCCAAACCTGGCAGAGGAGGGGGGAGATGGGGCGACTGCGGCATGCGTGGCTGTGCAGCCCTTGGCTGTACCCACGGTGGGACAACCCTTGGTGCTTTGCTGCTCCGGTTAATGAGCCTCAGATGGTTCATTTACGCTCTCAGTCTTAATGGTGTGCATGTAAGTGAGACGTTCTCCTCTTTGACAGCGTTCTTTTCCTACTAATTACGTATTAAAGCATAATCATGGTAGCAAGAAAGCAGCCTTGATGCACCCTGGGTAAAGCTAATGATGTGGACACACTGCACTTAGTTGCATTTGTCAGGGTTTCCTATTCCAGGCTTGTCACGAGTAATTTTAGGAATTTTTGAGCCAGCGTGGACTTGGTAAATGTTTGCAGTCATTCCTACTAATGAGTAAGGCTTGTGTGGGAGAGACTGATTTAGCTGTGGTGGAGATTTCTCCCTGGCTGACAGATGGTGGGGATTTCACAGCCTGTTACTGAAGTTTTGAAAAAGGTGGTTAATAGTTCAGGGGAAGAAGTGATGTGCAAGTGGGTTGGAAGTAACATGTAAATTAGAGCCAGCAGTTTGCATGTTCTTCTGGGGCTTGGGGTGGTGTTTCCCATCCTAATCCTAGGGCAAGGCTTCATTTTTTTTTTTCCTTAATGTTGATGCCAGCTACTGATGAAAAGCATCTTTTCCGCTGCTCCTGCCATGTGGGAGAGCTTATTTCCAGCTCTCCACCTCTTCCATTTGCCACCTCCAAGATAACCCAGACTTGGGTCAGCTCAGGAGCATCCATGTGACTTGAAGCACATGAAGGGTTTCAAAGCTGCAGCATGATCCTCAGTTGCTCTGCCCCAGGCTGAAGCCTGAATATGATGGAGCAGTGACGATAACTTACGTTATGGATCCTATGCTGTCTGGATGGTGCAGATGTGGCCCAAGAAGCAATGCTTTGTCCAGGCCCTGCAGAACGGTGGCAGCGGAGCAGTGACAGACCTGGTGGTCCTGTGCCCTGACCTGCTGCTATCCCACATCCTTTAAGAATCACCTTGCCGAAGAAAGTTAATTACTCATATGAGTAAGGAGACAGTTCCACACCTGTTTGCGTTGAACAGTCCTTGGAGATGTGGTGGATGTCACTTACACACAGAGCAATACTCTCCTACAGGTGTACTCTTCTCTCTCTCTCTTGGTTTTGTGCTTCTAATTTAAGATATGCATATATCTGGAGAGAACGGATGCAAAAGTAGAGTTTTGACAAAGAAAAGCTTTGTGGAGTTTTCTCAAGGAAAAAAAAAAAAACCTGAAGAAAAAGTCTTCTCTATAGACAGACCTTCTGGTGTCTCACGAGTGTGTGCTGAGAATTGAACAGGGATCCTGGGAGGATTTTGGGTGCAAGTGCTGGGTGTGATATCAAGGGTGTTCCTGTGGCACCCATGTCTCCTCTGGGCACCTGCAAAAGACAAAGCAACTGGAGATTTTGCTGGAGGACTAATTTGAAGGAAGCACTTGGAGAGCTGGGGCACGAGGCAGCGGCTGTGGAGCATTGCTCTCTGCTGTCCCAGCGCGTACCTGAGCCTGACGGGCTGCAACAGCTCTGCCACGGGAGAGAGAAACTTGATCTTCCAAGCCAGTGGGCTGTAAAGATTATTGAAAAAAAATAATTAGATGTATTTCTTTCATGCGGAAATAGTGCTTTCGTCCCTGTACACAGAGATTTATCAAAAGGACCTCTGTGCTCCAGAAGCGGAGCTGAGATCACAGTTGGTCGCAGATGTGAATGGAACTGGCTGAGTCCCACTTCCAGCGGGTACAGAATAACCATTGTACAGCGTCAGCCTGTCCTGAGCCCCACGCGTCAGCCCTGCTCCCAGGCTGTCTTTGCAGAAGTTAGATTTGCACAGTGAATTAATTTTTCTTTAAAAATGAGTTTTCTGGCTCCTGGAAGTAAGATGGTGAAGCTGGTTGACAGGGCTCTGCATACGGGCACACCGACCTGGAACGCTGGAGAGCAGTGGCAAACAGAGGCCACCAGTTCCTTGGAGAGGTTGCCCCAGCAGCCAGGGAGGTGTTAGAGATGGGTCCACCAGCATGTAGGTTGGTTTGGTTATGTTTTGGTGGTGTGTTTTTTTTCAGCTGGGATTTTTCATCCCATTACAGTAGATGCTGGATGGGAAGTTAATTTTAAGCGTTTTCAGCTAATGCAACAATTTGGGATGTTCTGATATTTGTAGACCTAGATGACAGCTCCCCTGTGCGCATCTGACTTTTGGGACCACGTACTCAGTGGAATTAGGCTTTTATGATGTCTTAGATAACGCACAGATTTATTAATCACTAGAAGAGTCTGTAGCAGGACCTTGAATTGAACATATTGGCCTGGAAGGGAAAAAACCACCATTGACCTTGATGGTACTTTTGAGGTAATGAAGGAAGTTGGGTCAGAGTCATTAGACCATATTTGATCTAAATATGAAATTTAATTAAAAAAACATGTGTGTATAGAAAAATCTACAGTTGGGAAGTGAATAAACTTTTAGTTTAAACCCGACCTGCGGGGAACCATGTGAAGGACTCGTGCCTGGAGGCCTCACTTGACTCTGTTTGCTCAGCCTTGTTTCTCCATCAGCCAAGTCCCAGTGTGTGTGCTGCCTCCCGCCCTCCCCCTCGCCTTTTTTCATAATATTGTTCTAATTACTGGAGTGTGAAGAATTGACTCTTAGAATGCCTCTTGGCAAATTCCATTTGTGCATTGATGAAATTTCCCCTCGCTCCAGTCCCGCCATTAGCACCGGCCGCGTTCAGCCCGTCCTCGGGATCAGAACTTCTCCTCCACCCTTCCTGGGCAAACTGGGACACGCTTGTTATCACGTTGTTTGGAGATTGTAAATGCCAACAGGAGATGGAAAAAGGAAGAAAATGAGGGATTTGGGGGAGGACAAAGGGTTAACACTCGTCTGCCGAGGTCCTGCTGGTGTGTGTTTTCACAGTGCTGTTTCTCCTGATGAGCTGCCAGATGTGATTTTTTTTTGGGGATAAACTGGGGCGGCCAGGGATGGCTGTGGGTGCAAGGCTCTGAGAGCAGAAGCTCAGCTGGTAGCTCAGGGAAGGGCTTGCCAGGAGGCTGAGGATTTCGGGGAGGTCAAGCTCTGAACCCTGCTTGGAACAGAAATGTTTGTGGTGGTACTTTGCCTGCGTGTGGTCATGTCCTTTGCTTTCTCACCATGGCTGTCCCTCGAGGAGGGGACTTGGGGGCTCTGCCTGGACCTTCTGCTCCCTGGCGGGGTGCATGGGCTTGCAGCAGACCCTTATTGCCTGTGCAGTCATCTGTTGATGTTGCAGAGAATCTGGGCTGTATGGCTTACGTGCTCTCAAAGTGGGTTATTTCTTTTAAAAACACAACCACTGTAGGGTTGTTTCTAGAGGCCCCTTTTTAAGTGGGTAGGGAGCACTTGAGTAATGCTTTGGGCTTTTTCCGCAGTTGTGAGGGACTGAAAACTTGAAAAATAAAACTGAAAGCTCAGTTAGCAAGTAATTGCAAGGTTCCTGGGACTGAGGCTTTAAGAAAAATGCCAGAGAAGAGGTTTTCTTCATAACGTTAGAGACTGGGCAGCTTTGGACTGTCTCCTGATTCCAGAGCACTTGCGGTAGGTCCGCCCAGCAGAGTCGTGCTGTGAAATTACAGGTTGCTCCTGTCTGGGTTTCCCTCGTCCCTCCATTTGCAGCCTGGGAGCTGGACCAGCAGGTCCTGGAGAGGGGAGCAGGGATGGGTCTGAGAGGTGGTTTTCCCTGAGGCTGTGTGTGGGTTCTGCTCCCTGCAGCAAAGGACCTGGGGACTGGGCTGGCCTGAAGCGCCGGTTGTTTTGGCTGCCATCAGGTCTCCTTCTTTATCATAAAACCTCCTGGGAATCCTCCCTGCAGGATAGACCATGGGCTGGAGAGACGTTTGGCTGGATCCTACTTGAGGGCTACATTGGAGCCCCTCTCCAGTGAAGACAGGCTCAGAGAGTTGGGGTTGTTCAGCCTGGAGAAGAGAAGGCTCCAGGAAGACTTTCCAGCAGCCTTCCAGTGCCTAAAGGGGCTACAAGAAAGCTGGAGAGGGGCTTTTTACCAGGGTGCGTAGTGACAGGACAAGGGGCAATGGCTTTAAACTGAAGGAGGGGAGATTTAGATTAGATCTAAGGAAGAAGTTTTTTACATTGAGAGTGGCGAGGCACTGGAACAGGTTGCCCAGAGAAGCTGTGGCTGCCCCATCCCTGGCAGTGTTCAAGGCCAGGTTGGATGAGGCTTTGAGCAACCTGGTGTAGTGGAAGGTGTCCCTGCCTGTGGCTGGAGGGGTTGGAACTGGATGCTCTTTCAGGTCCCTTCCAACCCAAACCATTCTATGACTTTGTCAGAGGAACTGAACCAATGGGGAACCAAAATCCATCCCAATGGCTCTGCACTGCTGGAAGCCCCTGCCTGGAACCAGGACTGGTGGCCAGGCTGGGCAGTGGAGAGGACAGTCATGGTGTGATGACAGCCCAGTCCTCCATGCTCCTCGGTGAGGGACCTGGCAGAGGGATGCCCAGCCTCAGCCTGTGCTGCTGAGCTCTCCTCTACAGATGTGTTGGGGCTCACCAGGGCTGTGGGCAGCTTCTCCCACCTCCACAACCGTTTTCTGGCTCATAAAGGGGTTTAATTGCCCCTTTCAGGAGCACTTGGCACACTCCTGGCTTCTTCTAATGTGCCTCCTCTTTGTCAATGGCTCATGGAAGAGCAGTTATCCTTCAGAGGAGCGATAGAGCCTGAACCTTCACCATCTCATCACAGCTAATTGATTTTAACCCTGATAGGGAGAGAATTCGAAAAGCAAGGTAAACTTAAGAAGACCTATCCTGGATGAGGTTGAGGAGAAACGGGCCAAGCGACACACCAGGGACGGATGATCTGTGGCCAGGGATGCTCAGCTTTGAGCTTCTTGTTTTCACAGTGGCAGGGACGTTCAAAATGCAGGGAAGGGCAGTGCCGAAAGCCCTGGAAGTGGGTAATCGGAGATGCAGCTGCTTGGGCTGGCATGTGCTGTTGCTGGAGAAAGCTTTTTTGGAAGCAGAGTGTTGCTGAACTGGCCCCGGGAGCTGTTGGGTTCTGTGAAGTTGCACCATGAGCTGCAACAGGCACTTCTGTGTCTGCACTGTGTCACACGAGCGTAAACCAGCCAAAAAACCATGTAACTTCAGGCACTTTGCTCTTCCCAGATGCTTCTCCAGCTCTGTCTTGCCACAGAAAGGCTTGCAAAGAGGTAGGAATCGATTAAAATTAGTCGCAGCAAGCCCCTGTTCGTGTAAGCTGTCTGAAGGACAAGCAGATCTTTAGATTTTTGTGGTTTTGCTCCGTTCTATTTCTAGCTCCATTAAATCCAATTTTGCTCTATTCTCTTCTGAAACATAAACGAGTAAATGCCGTAACAAGGGCACACTCAAGGAAAAATGAAGCGTGACTATAAATATGAGTGACCCAACTAAAAGAAAGGTCAGGTAAGAGACATTACCCAGGAGTGTTCGTTGAGGGTATCGGGGTGGAATTTCATGTCCTGGTTTACCTATGTGATTAGTAAAGCCGGTTAGAAGACTCATGGAAAGAGATAAGAGATGCAAGATATGGAGAGGGAAACTTTCCTTTTCTGTATGATTGCATTCTGGGCACTACAGCGGGAAAAGTGGAAGAGGGGTTTCTGGTACCGATGATTATCTGTGGTGCACTTGGAATTTTGGAAAAAAAAAAAAAAAAATTCCCTGTTTTGAGAGGGGGAAAAAGAGCTGAAGGACGACTCTTTGCAGTGTGACCCTCGTGGCTTTTCTGTTTGGAGAAGGCAGGGCTGTTTGCTCTTCTGCTCCTCGGCACGCGCTGAGCAAACCCGCACCGAAATGTTTGCAAAGCGCGTGAAGGTTTGTCACCCCGTGTGATTTGGAGCTGGACCTGAAATTTGGCGTTGGCGTGGTGAGGCTGATGCAGAAACCTGCCGCCCCGTCGCCCAGCCCTGGGCTGGTGGTTTCTGCTCGAGGCACATGTGTGAAGAAGGAAAAGATCCAGAGTTGCTTAGGAAAGCAGAAGCGTCTTGGAGAGAAGCTGATGTCTCCGTAAGGCAGCTCCTGCTACGTGGGGCTGGGAAGGAGTTTCCCACGGGGGTGTTGGATGTAATGGTGCTTTTCAGGGCTTTGCTGTGGATGCGTTGCCAGCAGCCCCAGCGTGTTTCTGCCTGTCTGTGTGTCTCTGCTCCTGCCTGTTTCCCTGCTTAAGTCTCTCCAGGTATTCCTGCAAGGGTGGAAATGCAGCTGAATGGAGTCAGGAAGAAAAGGCAGAATGGAGAAATTCTCCTTTATGGCAGGAACCAAGTGAATGGGGATTTATCTTGCAGATTAACTGGGCTGCTCTTCTCATTTTGCATTTCCTGCTGTGGAATTCAGTTCCCTGAACTGAAGAGGTTGTTCTCCAGGCGTGCACCGTCTTGGAGAGGTGCAATAATAAAACCATTTAAATTCTCCTTTGGATTTTGGAAGGACAGTGGTAATTCCCCTGGTGCTGAGGTTTACTTTGTTTCATTAATGCCTGGGTTTGAACAGCTTCCTTTCTTCCTTTCCTTGCTCAGGGCTGCAGTTTCAGAAAGCTCTCCTCTTCTCCAGGAGGTTCAGTGTCTGCACGCACCACGTGAAGTCAACAGGGGCTGAACTTCAAAGTGAAGCATGTGAATAAATATTATCCTGACTTGAGGCTACTATTTATTCTTTTTCTTCCGAAACAAAACAAATTCATACATGTTTTCTTGAGACTGGGGATTAATCGTTCTTTTTTTTTTTTTAAACCACCCTGGCGATGGCAGTACTTTAGTATTTACTCTGCTTTGCTCGGATGATGACCTTATCTGCCTCTCTCAAGTGTATGAGTTTTACTGTTTTGCAGCTGTTTTTTAATGTCAAGGGGTGAACTACTGTAGCCAGGGCCAAAATCATAGAATCATGGAATGGTTTGGGTTGGAAGGGACCTTCAAGATCATCTAGTTCCAACCCCTGTGCCACAGGCAGAGACACCTTTCACTACACCAGGTTGCTCAAAGCCTCATCCAACCTGGCCTTGAACACCTCCAGGGATGGGGCAGCCACAACTTCTCTGAGCAACCTGTTCCAGTGTCTCACCACCCTCATTGTAAAAAATTTCTTCCTTAGATGTAATTGAAATCTCCCCTCTTTCAATGGTTTAAAGCCATTGTCCCTTATTCTATCACTACATGCCCTTGTAAAAAGTTCCTCTCCAGTCCCTTATCCTCTGCTCTTGCTTGCATGGCTTCCATGGATTACCAAGGAGCCAGACTCCAGTGTGATGGGAAAGCCCAGGAAGATGATGTGAACTCAAACCTGGACTTTGGAGGATCAAGAGGGTGTTTGCTTCAGGGTCTGGGGGCTGAACATGGTTTGTGCTGGGGCTGCGTCATTTGCTGGGGGATTTCCTCCCTAAAATGCCTGCAACAGGCAAGTGCTTGTGTCCCAGGAGTCTGAAAGAAACCGCTAAATTTGGGTCCAGGCAACCCATCTTTGAAGGGCTTGACTTGGAAAACGTGTTGAGTGCATGTTGTCTGGAAATCAGTGTGGTTAGTACTGCCTGGAGCCATGTACCCGAATCCAGCAGGTCTTTGGATGATTTCTAGGTATTTTGCGTGGGCGAGAGCTGGGGCGTTGCTGTGGTACTGCTGTCCCAGATGTGTCTTGCTGTCTGGTTCAACTCTTCTCCGCAGCTCCGTGCGGGGAAGGCCTTCGTGCATAGAAAATAATACAATAGAATTATGCCATCAAATGTTTTATGTATGAGGAGGCACGGGCTGTCAATAATCCTCTATGTTTTTTAATGCGAACTCTCTCTGCGTTTCTGCTAATGGCTGATGACACCAATTAATTTTATTGTTTGGAAATAATCTTCTGTGGTGTGATTTGCACAGCCCTCGCCTTATGCTTTCTAATGATTTCTCTATTAATTTCATTGCCACCAATAAGCTGAAGATGCCTTTCAAGTGGAAAGAGAAACATGACCTAATACCATGGATAAAATATTAGCAAGAGCAAATTAAATCCCGGTTAGCAGTGTTGGGACCTCAGCTGCTAAAGACAGAAGAGCCACTGGAGCGTCGCAGTGAGCAAAGAGCCACACGTGCCACGTATGGACGCAGGAGAGTGGAGCAGTGACTTTATGAACAGCTTTAAAATTAACGTAGATTCAGTGGGTTTGTCCCCTCCTGCTCCAGCCTGCTATTCCTTGGTCAAAAAAGAGTTGACCCTGGTAAATTAAATTTTTGAGCCTCCCTATGTTCTGGAAACGCTGCGGCTGGGCTCGCCCCACTGCAGCAGTGGTTGTGCTTTGCTTTTGTTCCTACTTCTTAGTCTGAAGATGTGGACGGAGCTCTACAGAGAAGCTCCCTCTGTCCCGCAGGACAGCGGAGATGAGCAGGTGGGTAGCACTATTTATTTTCATCATCACAAGCCTTGTGGGTGTCCTCAAGCCATGTCCTTTTGTACAATCTTCTTGCAGAAGACCTAAAAGCAAGATTTCCATGCAAGATTTCCAGTGCAAACTGGGGTTAATGACTTGGATACTTGTCATCTGCAAGTCTTCCTTTGCAACACTTGAGTGCTAGCAAGGCTGGGAGAGGAGCTGTGGTTTACAGTGATCATGAGCCCCAGTCAGGGTGAAGAATAGAGCTTTTTAGTAATGGCATTGTAGGAATGTTTCACTGGATTCCCATCAGTTACTGCTGCACATGCACATACGCACGAGTAACCTTGTGGAGAACATCTTATATTCCAGCAAGTCCCACTGGCTACTCTGGCTCTGTCCCAAAATCAAGGAAATAAAATAAGATGAAAATTATGATGGGATCACATGAAATTGTCCTCCTTCAGCCTTTAAGAGAAATCCGTACTCATGGTGGGACTGTTGGTGCACTCGTGGCTGGGGCTGACTTTCATCATCTGTTTCCTTCCGAGAAGAAAAACTGTTCCTGTAATGCACGAAAATATCATCACATCAATATTGTCCAAGTGAAGCAAGAAAAGGGGGGAAAAAAAAATCAATGCAGGTTGTGACCAAAATATTTATGTGAAGTTTTATATAAATATACAAATATTTATTGCTTCAATATTTTAGTTGCTGTGCTGTGAAGTTGTATGATTCCAGCATAGAAATATGAGGCAAAAGAGTTGGTAATCAAGGATATGGGCTGATGGCTGGGGAAGGACGAGGGGCTGGGAGATTGGCAAAGAGCCGGGGGGGTTGTGACAAGGGCCCAGGGAAGCGCTGGGGCTGTGCTGGCTGCGGGGTTGGGGCTGCACTTACCATCTGCTCGCTCTTCCCTTACGAATTCCTTGTTAGATGCAGGTCATCGGGCAGGCTTTGGGCTTTTGGACACCACGAAAGCAGCACTCACCTGGGCTGGAGTCGTAGAATCCTAGAATGGTTTGGGTTGGAAAGGACCTCAAAGATCATGTAGTTCCAACGCCCCTGCCATGGGCAGGGACACCCTCCACTACACCAGGTTGCTCAAAGCCTCATCCAACCTGGCCTTGAACACTTCCAGGGATGGAGCAGCCACAACTTCCAGAGTCGTCGCTGGGTGTTCTATATTGCTGGTATATCTTATATTACCTGCGAGGCATTCCAGTAATTTCATTTCCACCACCCCTGCCACTCCTCCATCCAATTTTAATGGTGAAAACATCCATAAACCCAAAGTTTTCCCACAACCGGATCATGACAGTGTGGGCAGGAAGAAGATAATATAATGAGCTGTATATAAAAGCAGTTGTCAGGAGCGATGGGCTGATGCAGACACGGTGTCTGCGGTGCTGCTGCCAGGCTGCTCGGGACGGTGTTTCGGTGAGAACGTGCCTTGCCCTCCTGGTGCCTGGTGGGGTCCCTCCAGCCCTGCATCCACAGCTGGCTGCCTCCGCTGTGGCTTTTCCCAAGGAATGCTATCGCCTTGATCTGGATACCTTGAGGAGGCCCATGCTGCTCTCCAGCAGCAGGCAGGAACGCTGGTGACACGGAAAGCAATGCCCAGGCTGCTTCACCTCCCCCGGGAACTGGCTTCGGCTGCCTTAGTGGGCTTTGAAATGGTGATAAAATGCTTATGGTGGGATCAAAGTCTGAGCATGAGATTTCTGCTGGCCTTGGGTTTCTTTGCACTGGGCTCAGGATTATAGAGGGAAGCCAAGCCCTCCCGTAGGGTAAGTACGAGCACGAAGCCAGTTACAGCTCTGACTTCCCGGGGGAAGTTATTGAAACTCGGTGCCTGCTCTCTTCTGAGCCACGAACAAACTGAAGAGTCAATGGTTTTTTTTATTTTACTCTTAAAAAAAAAAAAAAAAAAATACAAGCAGCAAAACTTCTCAAAGGAACTGGTTGGCAGCAGAAGCAAAAAAGGAAGAAAAGCAAAACCCACCCAAAAACGCTGTGTGCTTGCAGAGTCCCCGGTGCTGCCCACTGCTCTGGTCGCACCTCTACTGCCAGAGCAGAGCCGACCCGGCGGAGCAGGCTGGGATGGCTTCGCCTCCCTCACCGTTGCTGGGAGGGCAGTGTGCCCACTCTGGTTCATAATTCATAGTTTTCCAGCCTGGTTCTGCTGGGAAAATGACAATCCATGCTGGTCGTGTGGCCGTGGTTGCTGCTGTGGAAGCTGGAGCCTCATGGCTGCTCCGAGTGCCCTTGGTACATGCAGAGCTCTGCCTCCCGCCCTGGCACCGCTCCGGATAGACACCGCTTTAGGCACGGGATTAGGGGTGAATAGTGGTGTAGTGCTATGGCAGTGCTTTTCCCTGTGATGATCCTTCACCCCTCTTCATCCCTCTTCCTTGTTTTTTTTTCCCTTTTCCCTTCCTTGTTTTTTTTCCCTTTTCCCTTCCTTGTTTTTTTTCCCTTTTCCCTTCCTTGTTTTTTTTCCCTTTTCCCTTCCTTGTTTTTTTTTCCCTTTTCCCTTCCTTGTTTTTTTTCCCTTTTCCCTTCCTTGTTTTTTTTCCCTTTTCCCTTCCTTTTTTCCCTTTTCCCTTCCTTTTTCCCTTTTCCCTTCCTTTTTTCCCTTTTCCCTTCCTTTTTTCCCTTTTCCCTTCCTTTTTTCCCTTTTCCCTTCCTTTTTTTCCCTTTTCCCTTCCTTTTTTCCCTTTTCCCTTCCTTTTTTCCCTTTTCCCTTCCTTTTTTCCCTTTTCCCTTCCTTTTTTCCCTTTTCCCTTCCTTTTTTCCCTTTTCCCTTCCTTTTTTCCCTTTTCCCTTCCTTTTTTCCCTTTTCCTTCCTTTTTTTCCCCTTTTCCCTTCCTTTTTTCCCTTTTCCCTTCCTTTTTTCCCTTTTCCCTTCCTTTTTTCCCTTTTCCCTTCCTTTTTTCCCTTTTCCCTTCCTTTTTTCCCTTTTCCCTTCCTTTTTTCCCTTTTCCCTTCCTTTTTTCCCTTTTCCCTTCCTTTTTTCCCTTTTCCCTTCCTTTTTTCCCTTTTCCCTTCCTTTTTTCCCTTTTCCCTTCCTTTTTTCCCTTTTCCCTTCCTTTTTTCCCTTTTCCCTTCCTTTTTTCCCTTTTCCCTTCCTTTTTTCCCTTTTCCCTTCCTTTTTTCCCTTTTCCCTTCCTTTTTTCCCTTTTCCCTTCCTTTTTTCCCTTTTCCCTTCCTTTTTTCCCTTTTCCCTTCCTTTTTTTTTACCTGTTTCCTTACGATCTCTAATCTTCCAGTATTATAAGAAGCGAGGAGTAATGGAGCTATTGGCCTTTTTAAATATGTATGAACTTCTCAGGAAAGCCAGAGAAATGAGGAGCGACGGAGACGGATAGCAGATGTGAGATGGTCTCACAGTCGTGCCATTTGACATGCGTGTTGTTTTTTTTTTTCCCTGGTGTTCTAAGTCATTATTCATAGGCAAAGCATAATGTTTCTGTTCTTTTCATGTAGAGATTATTATTATTTTTAAAAAGAAGACTGTATCTGGGACGCAGCTGTGACTATGGCACAGAAAGCTGATCGTGCAGTTCCTACCTCTGGCTTGCTGGGCTTTTGCTGCCGGCAAACAAAGATGTTTTCTGCCTCTTGTCATGGTCAATCCGGATGGTGACTCAGTAAAATGGGCTCTGTGGGATACAGGGATTTTTGTGACAGACCTACACATATGTATTTTCTGCACATATATGTTTGCTGTAATGGTCAAGTTTGGCTTGTGAGAGTCAAATAGGTTTGTCCCATCTCCTCCAGCAGCTTTGTCCCTCCAGCTGAGGGACTTTTCAGAAGATTCATATAATTATTTTCACATAATGTGCTTTTCCTTCATTTAAAAACAAAATTCCATTTCATCTACTGTTACTTTTTTCTGAGAGCTGTTTTTTTCTTCCCTGGCACTGGGAACTGTACAGAGAGGGAATGGCAAGAGCAAACCTTGCTCAGGTCACCCTCTCCTTCCCTCCTGCTGTGCAGCCATCGCATCCCCCCAAAATGAATTATTCAGGCGGTGCTCACTGTTCAGATATCTGCTGTGAAGGTCACGTAAATGGGGTGACACCCACTTTTTTAACGGCCCTTTGATTTCACAGCGTGCTGTCGCCCTGTGCGAGCACAGATTACTCATGCAGGGAAGGGTTAACCTCATGGGGGATGAATTCCTTGCTCCATGCGGTCATCTCTGTGCAAGCTTTTGCAGGATTAAGTCTCCTGGTGTTTTGGGTGCACGTTGGGAATGCGCTGGCTATAACAGCCAGCGGTGCTGGAGGTAACCTGTGTAGTCAGGCGGGTGTTTCTGGGGCCTTGGTGACCACGAGGGATGCTAAAGGAGCGATGCTGGTGGCAGAGGTGGTTGGGGGTGAAGTTGTGCTGCATGCTGTGATGTCCGTGGGGCTTCACCGAGCTCATCTGCCTGTGTCAAGGAGCATCCCTGCTCCTCTAGAAGGGTTAAACCCGATTCCCTGCAAGGTGCCTGTCAGTCCAGCGCATCTAACAGGACTTACATTTGTCACCGTAATACACATAAAGTGCATTGATTCTATTTTTGCTGGGGAAGGGAAGCTACGAGAGTTGGAGCCTGGGAAAAGAGGCAGACAGGGATGTAATAGCATTTGCTTTCAGGGAAGGTGCTCTTTCCCTGAAATATAACAATGTATGATGTTCCTTAGTGCTGGGCCACCCATTTGCATGGTGATTGTATCTGTTATGGGAGCAGGGTCGGCTCTCGAGCATGTATTTAATTTACTTGGGTTCTTCAGGCTCTGGACTATAGAAAACGTGGTGGTAATTGGCCTTCAGCCACCTCGCCTGGGCAGGGCATCGATAACGGCTCAATGTTGGGGTTCATCTGGTGGTTTGTGCTTTTTCCAGAAAGACTTGGGGAGAAAAGATGCTGTTTAAAGAAAATTACTGCGTTGCCTATCAACTGAAAACAAAAGGCTTTTGTCCTGTCAATCACTTGGAGGCTTTATCTTGTCAATCACAAGAAAAATGCCTCCTTTACACTTTTGCCAGTCTTTGCCTAGACCCGATTCCTCCTTTATTCAAACAAACAAGCGTTGGGGGAAGTAGCTTTTTAAAAATAAAAAAAAATAATTAAAAAAAAAACACAATAAAAAAATTGAATGCTTTATCAGTGTTTAAATTTGAGAGAAAGTAGTAATGCCAGTGAGTGTGTCCTCCTGACTCGTAGCTGAACCTAGGTGGTATCTATCTATCTATCAATCAATCAATCAATTACTGCTTCAGGGAGGGGTGTCCGCACTTTCTCCTCCCCGATGTGCACACATGGCTGTGTTATATCCAGTTCCTCGTGCTTGTGCTGGCGTGTTATGGACATGCTATAAAAAGCCACTGTCTGTTCAGGTAGATCGTCCTTCGCTCGATTAGGTGCGATAAGGTTTGTTGGTGTGAAGTGACCCGGCTCCCTTGGCGGCTGCGGAGGGAGGAGATGCAAAGTCTCCAGCGCTCGGTGATTTCCCATCGCTGCTTCCCTCCGCTGGCAGGTCCCCAAAACAGCGCTGCGCCTCCAAAACTGGGCTGAGGCCGGGGTGCAGGGACGGCACACATCACTCTCTTTGCCAACTATTGGCAGCGTGGGTGCGCAGCGGCGAGCTTGGAGTCCCAGCGCTCACGGGTTGCCCCGAGCTCCTTTTCCTTTTCCGACTTCCAGATGCTTTCAGAGCCTGGAAGTGAAGCGCAGCAGAAAGCGAGTTGCCCAGACTCGAGCTCTCTGTTCATGAATTCATTACAGGTCCTGGCCACGGCTCTTGTTGCCACAGCACGTGGCCATGTACCTGATGGGAATGTTTCAGGTTGCGAGCTGACCCTTGGGCTGTTCCTTGGAGGAGGGTTTTGCTCCCCTGTCCTCGCTGCTCCTCCGGCGCCGGCGATGCCAGGGCTCTTGCTGCCACCAGTGCTGGCTGGGGCAGACCTCGGCGCTGGTTCTCCGGCCCATGGTGGGCTCAGGAAGGAGGGAAGCGGCTGCGGTTGCGTCCCAGGAGGAAACCACAACAACACTGCGTGCGCTGGGGTGTTTGCAGCAGCCGGCTGAAACTTTTGTCACTTCGCATCAGGCTCTTGAGCAAGATTCGCTGTAACCCTGTTTCAGGCTGGATGTTGTGGCATGTTTTGAATCATTTGTGGCTTTTGTTTTGTTCACGAGAGTGAAAGACTTTTTCCTTTCCTTTTCCGCTTCCTTTCCCTTTTGCACAGTGGTTTCCCTCCCCGAGTTGCACTCTAGATGGGTCCCTATGTGAGCAAACGTACTGCTGGAAGTCCAGGAGTCCATCTGTCCGTCCGTCGGTGCATAGCTGCGTGCGTGGTGCTGAGCACAGCTTGGGTGATGGGAGCCGGGCACCGAACACCCCGCACACGTGCCTTTGGCTTTGTAGAAACACTGACATGCTGCTGCTTTTCCTCCTGCCCGGGGAATTTGTTCTCCTGCTCGAGCTGGTGACCCAGTTAAGCTCTGGTAGTTTGGATCATCTCATCTCAGCAGCAATGCTGCAGCTGCCGACCCCCCTGGTGCTGCTCCGGCAGCTCCGGGGTGGTGCAGCATCCCCGCTTCCAGACCGTGCCTGGCCCTGGGACCGCAGCGAAGCTCCCCTTCGCTCATGCCAAGAGCCTTTGCTGAATTGTGCTGTGCTTTGACAGCCTCGCCAAAGCCGGGATGTTGTTTTCCAGCTGCCGCGTGGCCGGGATGCGTGTCGGCGCCCGCCGTGGGCTGCCGGCCCGCTGCTCACTTCCTCGCGGGCTGGCCGGGCTCACTGGGCAAAGGCTTTTTCCTGTAAACAGCTCTCTCCTGGGGCACGGCGCGGTGTCAGGAACTGGTATCATTGTTCTTAACAGCCGCACGTTTCCCTTTGCAGCCAGCTAAATATGTAGAGCTGCTGGATATATAAAGCAGCCATATGGAATTTCCATTTCTCTCTCGGCCCCTCTTTGAGCGAGACACCTCAATACTGCCCTTTCTCTGTGCCAGGGCTTTTATGGTGAGGTTACGTGACTTAGGTGCCTTTAGTGCCTACTTGGCGAAGAGGGACATCTCTTTGTTGCAGGGAAGCGTGAATCATCTCCTTAAGCCTTTGGTTGCAAACTTTTTTCTTTTTCTGCAGCCCAGCTTTGTTTCCGCTGCTCTGACCTTGGATGCCACAGCCGCTCTCGGTGGCGCTGCCTTTCCAGGAGCGGCACAGTGGGGAGGGTGAGTGCGACGTGCCCCATCCCCATCGCCTGCGGTAGGAGACGATGGAGCTCATGGGTCGCGTTGGCAGGGATGCAGTTCACCCTCTGGGAAAACAGTGGGCCGATGTTGCTCTGCATCCGGAGATGATGCTCCCTGTCTGCTCGATTTGCTTCCTCTGCCCGATGGCTGCTCTGCTGGCAGTCTTGGCTCTCCAGGGTTTTACATCAGCTCTGTGTGTTTTACCCCTTTAGTATTACTAAAAAAATTCTTTTCAGAGTGTGTAGCAGTCTGGGCCAGCTCCTGAATGCGCAACGTCTCTGGAGCAGGAGCAGGGACCAGTGACCAGCACAGGGGATAACCCACCACCTTTGCCACATGTCTGTTTTAAGAAGCCCGGCTGCTTCCTAGAAATTCTCCTAATTCTTTACATGTTGGCATGTGATGAATCCCAGGGCACCCAGCCCCAGGCAGGTGAGTCAGGGCTGCGGGAGCTGTGCTGTGAGGACCGTGTGGGTGATTTGGGGAGTCCCTCGGGATCCTGCCCTGGCACCCACCTCGCCCTGTCCAGCAACCTCCCCATCGCCACGCACTTCTGCTGCCAGACAGGGACAGATGGGACCTGGCCTTTCCTTTCGTTGCTCTGAATGCAGAAGATCTCTTAGCCAGACTTTTCTTAATAGAAGACAAATACGAGTCACTCTTTTTTTTCTATATCAGGCTTTTTTTGTTCCTTTTCCTTCTAAAGTGTAACAAAAGCTTTAGTGCACTGGGACCAGTAATTAGTTTCGCTATTGTTTTCCAAGTAACTCACCTCTGAATCATGTGTGTGCCGGGAGGCTCCTGGGCCACATACAGGAGACTGGCCTCAGGGCTCCATTTGCATTTCTGCTACATAAATTCAAATTACTTTCATACATCAAGTGATTTCACTGCTCAGAGGATCACTTCATGTCGGGGGGTGTTTGGATGCTCCGTGGTTGGGCCCGGGGAGATGCACTGGCTGCTGACCCTGGCCAGGCTGCAGCTGCTGGCTCCTTTGGAAACAAAAGGGAAAAACCCCAAATTTTGAGTGTGATGTGCACCTCCGGAAACGGCTGCGTCCTCAGCCATGGGAGATGCCCTGTCTACAGCAGGAGATACTTGATCCCCTGAAGCTGCGAGTCGAGGGAACGCGTGCGAAGCCTCACCTGGGCATTTCCTTGGTGATTGCACCTTCTTGTTAGTTTATTAAAATATTATTTCACCGTTTTCTTTGAGCGTAACGTCTGGTGGTTGCTGTCAGTGGAAGCCTTTACTCTTGACTTTTACTCTCTTGTAATAATGAAATTTAATGACTCCTCATCCCTTGCCTTCCATCCTTGAGTATCCTAAAGCTTCGTAGGAGCAGTTGATCTCCGTAAAGGGAGCAGCTGCCCGCGACCCGAGAGGCAGGAGCTGCTCCTATTGTGTGCAAGTGATGCTCCAAGCACCATGAGATGTCTTGGGAAACACCTGAGCTCCCTCAGGTTTGATGAACAAAGGCTCTCACCTCTCCCCAGGGAGTCGAGCCTTCAAAACAAGAGGAGCAGATGGCATTTCAAGCATCTCGCTCGATGACAGCCAGGTTTGCTGCTGTTTGATTAAACACAGGAGGTCACGCTTGATGGGTGCGTGGTTGTTCTGGATGATTGTCCGTTTTTTCCAAACCCTCCTCTCTTTCTTGGTACAAAAACTTGGTCACACCTATCTCCTGCCTCATCGTGTGTCGTAGATGGCTTGGTCTGAGGAGCCCTGCTCTGTGCTGTTTGCCGGCATTGGTGCTGTGGAAGGGCTGTGGTAGCCGGTGCTCCTGTGGAGGGATGCTGCGGGCTTGGCGTCGAGTCTCTTGGAGGTTTTTGCTTCCTATGAAAGCATTTCTCACCCTCCCTTCTTGTTTAAGGCGAGCTGGCAGAGGGTATCAGCTCTGGTTCGAGCCGTTTCTCAAGTGTTTATTGAAACATCGTTGTTCCTCCCACGCATCTCCTGCCGACAGCTTCGCACCTTCTCGCGTAGGTGGAAAGGGCTCCTGAAGTCAACTGGCATGCAGGGACCCTGTGGAAAGGCGGTTTAATGCTCGTGTCATTGCTGCTTCGTGAGCTGGGGCTGCTGGGGAAGGGAAGTTTGCAAATGGTATTTCTGGGATGATCGTGACACGGAGGATGCAGCAGGAGATAACAACTTATCCATGGTCCATCCATTCCGCTGCGCCTTACCCCGCGCTTTTTTTGGGTGAATGTATTGAAAACTGGTGTCCTTTGTGATGTTTCCAGCGCCACATGTATGTAAGGAGGGTAGCAGTGTGCATTTGATGTCCCACCGTGGTGCCCCCGAGTTTGGCTTTCCTCCAGCTGGCTGGGAGGTACAATTTGGTTGCGAAATGGCATTTGCCACCTGCAAATCCCGAATCTCGAGGCAGGGTATCACACCCGTGATGAAGGGGATCTTCGAACTTGCAGAAGTGCACTAACACAGACTTTTCAGGGCAGAAAATGGGAAAAAAAACACCAAGAGGAAACAGTTATCCTTCAGGAAATTACAGTTTGCAACCACCCATGATGTGGTTGTGAGTGACGGCTGCGTTACGGGTTCACGTGGCTCTTCTGCAGCTGCCTTTCCTTTCCGTGTAAAACCCCTTCCTAGCCCAGGGCTGGCACCCATCCCCTCCTGCTTTCCAAGAGCCTCCCTGCCCAAAATCACTCGGAGGTTCGTTACCCACATCAGAAGTTGCTGCGCAGCTCATCCTCCTCCACCGAGTGATTACCTCCCGTGCAGCAGTCGCTAACGAGGAGGGCACCGCGCATCTTCTGTGACTTCGTTTGGAGGAGGAATGTCAAATAAACACAAGACAGAAAATCAACTCCTTGCTCAAATTCTTGATCTCCTCTGCCTCGTCACTTGGGTTTTGGTAATCGTTTTAATCTGCAGTTGAGGTTTCCTGGCAGTATAAGGTTTTTTCAGTGACTGTCATTTTCTTTGTTACTCTCAGGCTGGTTGTTTCAGAACTCATTACCTTTGGCATTTATTTACCCAGGCTGGAAGCAGCTCGCACCAGGGGCGCAAAATGGAAATTGATTTACAGCGACGGTGTGTGATCTAGAAAATGCCAATTTTTTCCCTCTCTAGTCTATAAATTAGTTTTGATTCCAATGAGGTTTTATACTATACTTATAAATCAGTTCGGAAGGAGCTGTGCGAGTCTGGGAAATTAAAGTAGCGGAGCAGCGGCCCCGTATCACGGCGTTGCTGATGCAGCTTTATTATGGTGCTGCTCTCCCACGTACGGATGCGGAGCTGGGTGAACGCTGATGCCAGGTAGTTTGCATGGGATGCATTCAGGAAAGGGGCTTTTGACCAGAGAGAAGAACCAGCAGTTAAAATTCAACTGTACCCTTAGTACATCCATTAAAAAATTAAGTAGGTCCAAGCTTTTAAGAAGATAAGGTCTGAAATGGCTGGTGATTGAAGGAAACAGGTCCCACAGTGAGTTTTTTGGAGAATGTTGATCTCTCAGCACTTCTATGTTAACAGACCTCCATGAGGACTTGCCTCAGGCTTTGAAACCACTGATGGTTTTGGAAATTTTGGATTGTTTGGACTTGCAGCCTCAGCAGTGGGAGCGTTCACGCCGTGCGAGCAGCTCACGCATGCGAGCGCTGCCAGGCGCGCTCTGGGATGGCTGATGTGCACAAGTGCTGGAGAGAGGATTGGAAGTGAGGAAAATCCACCTTTCAGCTGGTGCTTCAAACGCTTCGATTTGACACACTGCGGAGTCGGATGCAGAAGCCTCTACGGGCAAAGATTGTGGTGGCTCCTCGCCGCGTTCCTGCTGGTTGCGATTGATTCTTCCCTTTTTGTGCCTTAACTGAAACATTAAAGGGGCTGATATTGAGGCATTCAAAGGAGCTGCTGCGTCACCCCTGAGCTTTCTGTGGACCCCAGATTCCTTTCGTAGAAACCTCCCATGTCCTCGGTCTCCGTCTTCTAGAGTGTTTCCTTCTGCTTGGCTGAGAAAACCTCACTGAAGAGGAGATACATTAGCGCCGTGTTTATGGAGTTGCTGTGGAAATCCCTGGCATTCACGCTGTGCTGGTCTGTTGCAATGAATCTCTACGTGCCAGAACACCTTGCAAAGAGGGGAAAAACAGTTTTTCTTTCTCTTTAACAAGCAGAAGCTGCCGTACAGAACAGGGATGTGATACAGAGCTCAGGTTCTGTAGTCTGGGGAAGAATCCAGGTGCTGGGCTGCCAGTGCAGCATCCTCTCCGGGGTTGCGCATCTGCCCCGATTTAGAGGTTTCCAGCTGCACCAACTTCCCATTTACACCCGCTGCCTTTCACGGTGTGGACAGATGCTGATGTCTGTCAGCTCTGGTGTATTTGGAGGCAAGTTCTTGGGTTTAAAGCAAGAAACTATCAGAAAAAGAGCTCTCAGGAGCTGCCACATGATAAAAATCCTCGAACTGAGGCAGAAACAAGTGTGAAGGGAGAAACAGCAAAGGGAGATCAAATCTCTTCTATATGAAAAGCCAGATGAGTTTTGCAGGGGCAGCGATGGATGGAGCCCTCATCCCTGGCTCTCATCTCCTCCTGGGGCTGGGGACAGCTGCAGCATTTCTCGGTGTAAGGGACAAACCCGGGCTGCCTGCGGACCTGCTCCTGTCCTTTGTACACCCCCGGATAGTGGGAGGGACCTAGCGCAGCCCTCTGGACTTCTGCAGCATTTCTTCTGTTTATGTTGGAATTTTGGTGTAGCTCCTTGGGCTCGAGCTGGTCGTTAACTTGAAGCTGTGCTGCTTGTTGTGCTCAGGAAATTTTTCAGCTTTAGTTGAAACGGGCAGAAATTGTACCCTCGGGCCAGATCACCAGCAAGTCTGGCAGCCCGAGCAGACCCTGGTGCTCTTAGTCTTCCCTGGGCTTTGAAGTCATTAATTTGGGCCCTCGTTAAATTTTTTACAATGAGGGTGGTGCAATCTGTTCTGGTGTTTCCCAGAGGAGTTGTGGCTGCCCCATCCCTGGAAGTGTTCAAGGCCAGGTTGGATGAGGCTTTGAGCAACCTGGTGTAGTGGAAGGTGTCCCTGCCCATGGCAGGGGGTTTGGAACTAGATGATCTTTGAGGTCCCTTCTAACTCAAATCATTCTGTGATTCTGAAGTTTCCATAATGTTCTGGGGAGCCCATGGGAAACCTTTTAAATGTGGTGAAGAGCGAGTGCCCTCAGTAAATCAGGATCTGGATGCTGTGGCCATGCCGGGAGCATCGCGACAGCTCAGCATCCAGAGCTGCTGTGGGTTAGGGCTCACGAGAATCAGGTTTTCCTGCCCGTTATGGGCTCATTAGTGCTGCCTGGCCCATCCTTGATGCCTTCTCCACCTTAACATCCGGAGCTGGATCTTGTTGCTGTCACTGCGTTAGCATTGTTCCTTCCTGCGGGCTAGCAAAGCCGGGCTGGAGCTCATCTGGTGAGCGTTGGGGTCGTCATACAGCAAAACCTCAGCAAACCCACCCCGCTGTGGGCCCTGATGGGGCAATTCTTCTCCCATCGATATTCCCCGGGGGACCCCGTTGCCCCCAAAGCTCAGCCTGGATGGACTAACAGCTACGGACTGCGGTCCCGCGATCGCTAACGACCTTAATGTGAGCCGGTCTCGTTCCTGCTCTGGGTTCTTTGGAAAAAGTATTTTTAACTCAATACCAAACCTCATCGAAGGTGACAAAGTGGTTTCAGCTGCATCGGTTTTTCCATTTGCACGGTCGTTAAAAGGCCGACAGCAGCCGAGAGCATCAGCCCCGGCCATCAGTGGGGCCCGTTTTCTCTCCTGTACGGTGGTGGCTGGTGCGGTGTCCGGGGGGGGCCGGTTATCCGGTGACAGCAGGTTGTCACTGGTGCCCCTACCTCTGCTGTCCTGCCGCATCTCCGGCTCCGCTGGTGTTTATAACCGGCCGGGAAGCCTGCGGGAGGTTCTCAGTGCCAATATTTTGAGCTGGTTAGGAAGAAAGGCATTTTGTGTATGCGTGGGGGTGTTTGCTTTGCCTTGGGTTCATTTACCAAATGTTAGTGATTTTTTTTTTTTTTCTTTTTAATTAGGGAGATCTAAGCTTAGAGCAAATTTGAAGCAGATGGAGTTGGTGACATCACCCTTTGTTTTTACTCCCGTTAGTGCAGATTAACTACTTTGGGGTAAATCCTGAAGAGGACGTTTTAGGCTGAGACGTCCTGGTCTCCTGCCTTTTCCCATCCCTTCTGTCTCTCCTCTCCGTCTGCTTTGTGCTCTTCTTCTCCTCCTTCGCTCCCTCAGGCGTGGGGCCTGCCTCCAGGCAGAATCCCATGACGCTTACAGCTATTTCTTGTGCTGGACATGAGCAGCTGGTCTGTCCCGGGCTTGCAGGGAGGTGCCTGGGGCCGTGATCCCCTTGGGAAGAGCCCCTGGGGGTTGATGCTGATGCCGGACTAGAGCCCGCACCCAGAGCTGAGTGCTGCTGGACCCTTCCCCAAACCCAACCCCATGCCTTCAACCCACTTTGGGCTTTGTATTTTCTGTCACTACCTTCTGGCAGCAGCTGCTCTCCCCACGTGTACCAGACCCTGCACTGCTGCTGCCTCTCCTTTCCCCTGGCATCCCCGGACGACTTTTCCGCTAGCGGCTTGGTGGTGGATCTGTGTCAAAAGTTGCAGCGTCTACCCCAAAGACCCTATGACTCCAGCTGGGTCCCAGTGTCATGTGCTGTCCTGGCCTGTCCCTGCTTTGTCCCTTACCCGAATCCTCTACGTTTAGCCCTGACGTGCCGCTGTATTTTCCTTCTGTCATCGCACAAGCGTGCCAGGTGGGGTTCACACGTGCATGGCTTTTTCCTATGGCCTATCTAAAGCAGCGATGGTTTGAGATGAAGCCCAAACCTGTGGTCCAGTGACCATTCTCCCCCTCGCAGTGCTGGGGGACAGTGGCAGGACCCCTCGTCCCCTCATGGCACAGAGCAGGGTGTGCCGCCATCGCCGTGTTTTCCAGCTGGCCTCGGTCCTGGCCAGGGCTGGCGCTGCCTCGCACCGGGCGCCGAGCAGGCAGGAATTCGCTTTATCTCCCTGGCAGCAGATGAAAAGCCCCGGCCACAGGATGTGTTTGTGCACATTTCGCTGGGGAACGTGAGGGGAGGGGCGGCCGCAGAGAAGGGAGGGAGCTGAGTTGTGCTCTGGATCCTCAAGTTTGGTTTTTTTTTTTTTTCTTCCCATTCCAAAGAATTAAGCCTCTTTTGATTCCCCCTTTTCTCCAGCGATGCCCTTGGAGATTCCTTCTGCCTTCTCCAACAGCGATACCACCGGGATCGTGGCCGTGGTGCCAGGCTCAAGTGGTTGGCACGATGGCGAAGGTTGGATTGCCAAAAGCAAGTGCTCTTCAACCTCTGCGACTTGCTTCCCCCGCGGACTCGGTGGCTCGGTGCATTAACGCACTCGTGTTTTCCTAATGGGAATCTGGACCCACAGAGGGCGCAGGATAAAATATCTTTAACCAGCTGTGTCTCGTCCTTGAGCTTTTATCTCCCCTTTGCCTGGCACGGGTGCACAGAGCTGCCCGCTCCGGTTTAGCACGGCCGTGGGACCGCTTGCTGCAAAGCCCATGGTGCTTCCCACCGCCCTGTGAGCACAGGATATAATAAATATTACTTAAAAATACAGCTATATATAACCCCCATTTCCCCTTTGTACAGAGCTGTATTGGATTGTAGCTTTATGCTTTTACACCTGCTGTTCCGTGCTCGTGCATATAAATACAGCTCGGTTTTTCTTGGCCGCTCCGGGAATGGCTGCGCTTCCTCCGGGCTTGGGGCTTCCAGCGTGGCACGTGTGAAACGCAGCCCAGGCGTGATCCTCCTGGTTTTCTCTTGGCCAAGTGTCTTTGGACCTCGGGTTTTTCATTTGAAAAATGGCATGGACGGTTTGCAGGGGTTTTGCAGGGATTAATTAATGGCTGTAAGATGTTTGGTGCCGAGAATTGTTTGGAATGAGAGCAGGGTGCGTGTGGGACCTTGTGCTCCACCGAATGATCCTAAAGCGTTTTGATTTCTTTCTCTACTGAAAACAGAGCGGCTTGCTGCTGTCTGGTCTGGAAGCAGGTTGCTTTTTACTTCTGTGCACCAACTTATAGAGAAACACTCCCTTTCCTCCTAATTTCTATGCTGGGACTTTTCTGCGGATAAAAGCCCATCGGCGTGTGCTGCTAGTGTCTGCAAGCAGGGCTGGAGATGCCGAACTGGTAGCATAGCCATCCTGATTGATGTTTTTTAAGGATTTCCCATTGCAATGTAGTGGTTGGTGTGTGCTGGTTTATTTTTGTGCCTCTCCTGACAGGCTCCGGTGTCCCACAGACACCAGGCTGGCTGCGGCTGGAGCAGAGGGCTTGGCAAAGGCGGCGGCTCCGGGAGCCTGGCTGGGCACCTCGGGTTGAGCCTGACTAATCTGGAGACAGAACCAGCAAGGTTTTACCTTTCTCATTTAGATCTTATCGTCCCTGTTCGGTGCAGACAGTCCGTTCCCGCAGCGCTGCTTCCATCCTGCCATCGTTTTGCTTAGGCCAGTATCCAAGAAGAGGCTATTTATTCCTCTGTTTAAATTTATGTACAGTATAAACCATTGTGTCCCAAGCTGTTTATGAAGCAGAGAAGCACTTCCTCTTCTCATTTCTCATTTTTAATCAATGATTTCTGCTTACTCACCAGGAGCAAAGCCACATAGGAATCATTTCTTTTCCTTTTGTCCTTTATTAAATTCAGCAGCCCTGCTGCAGGTACCAAAAAACCAACTGATTGCACAGAAAAAGCAATGATTTCCCTGCACGGCTGCCTTCGGGGGCGATAAGCTGCACCATTACCAGGACAAAGTAAACTCAAGAGGCAGCAGCAAGGTGCGTTTCTGGTTTCTGGAGAGGTTTCTGGTGCTGGCTGACACCATCTGCCAGTGGGGCTGGGACTTCGCTGATGACCTTTTCGCCTCTGGTTTGCTTTGCTGGTGAACTCAGCCCAGCTCTGTCCGGGCAGCACAAGGACAAGGTCATCTTAAAATATACGAGCCCTGTTTGCATCTGGCCAGATGCTATTAAGTGTCCAGATTTCTTTTGACGGTGGGGTTAGGCTTGTAGGTCGAAGGACCTTACGAAAGCATTGGTCTTGATGAATGCAACATGCCAGAAAACAGGCAACGTTATTGGTGTGGGATTGTCAGGAGGTGACACAGGGACAGAAGAGGGTGGCAGTGGCTTTTCGAGCCTGGCACGTAACTACTGTTGCTTTGCATCAAAGCTTTTGCTATCAGCAGTTTCACCTTCGCGTCCAAGAGTTTTTCCTCACATCAAGCCTGAAAGCGCAGCCGGCACCAGCCTTGGCGGAGCATTGGCTCAGTGTGGGTAATTAAGGTAATTTTTGCTGTACTTAATCGATATTGGGAGACATTGATCCCGCTCAGCACAATGGGAGTCCTCAGCAGGGATGGGGAGATGTCTGCCATGTCTTTGCTGTCCGGTGCTCCTGGGTGGGAACCACGATGTTTCCGTGCTTATCCTGCAGAACCCGCTTCGCAAGGAATAAATGCAAAGTGGAGTGGTCCCACTGGTAACGCCAGACCGGGACCGGCCAGGGTGGAGCAGACCTCTGCGCTCAGAGAGATATGAATCTGCAGGGACAGCTGGTGCAGAGCAGACCCCAGGGTGCAGAGCAGAGCCCGGGGTGCACAGCCCCCCAAAACCAGGGCTGCAGCCCGTGCTGTGGGAGGCCAGGCTGCAGGGAGCTGCCTGGATGCAGAACCTGATGCATCAGCCTCCGGTTGAGGCTGGCGGCAGTGAAAGCCTGGAAGCGTTTCCTCAAGCCAGTCCCACTCCTCCCCATGTGTCAGCTCTTTTGGGGCAGGATGGTCCCTCTTTCCAGTTGTGGGTCCTCTCTACGTGCCCCCGTGACAGCGCAGTTCCCTGTACGTGTTTGCTTCTGGCCTCCAGCCTTTGTGCCCGACGCTTGGCAAAACCCCACCTGCCTTCAGCGTTGGTCATTTGGGGTAACTGCTTTCACAGAGCAGAGGCCTCTGGAAAGGATGTGATTCTGCTGTGTTTGCTGGCAAAGTTTCCTGTTGAGTGTAGTTTTTTCTCCTTTTCTCGTACCACGAGCGTCCGGGGGCTCAACTTGTTTCCTGCTCCGCAGCTCGGGGGGATGTGGTGCCACGTGGATGTCCCCGGCTGCCCGGCCCCTGCCAGCATCAATGAGGGGACCTGGGGCTTCAGGATGTGTCTGGGAAACTGGTTCCACCACTTAGGATGGATCTTTGATTTAGTGTGTTTGAGTTTAATTTATAATCTCTTTAGGGATGGTGAAATTGCTGTAGGATTTTCTGGTGTGGCAGCTGTGAATAAGAACTTTTCCTGTTTCTTCGTTCCCTGCGAGTGGAAGAGAAAGTGTTGTCTAATAATAGCAGCATGAGGAAGGCTGTACACAATAAAGACATTATGAAAAATATTACACTCATCCATATTGATTTTTGCTTTGTTTGCTAGCTGGTTCCTTTTATTACCCTGGCAGAGCCATGAGCAATGTCATCCCAGGCTCAGCTAATGAGCAAACGTCAGATGCTGTCAGTCTGGCTTGAAAATTCGTTTCCATAGCCATTTTAAAAATAACTGTTGGAAATGTCTGTCCAGAGCAGTGATGCTTTCCAAGGTAGCCAGTCTGGCACGAAGGAACGCCGACCTGAGAAGGAGCTGATCCACTTTCATGGCTTCGTGGTGCAAGTGAGATGGCTGATGCGCCCTGGGAAATGTGGCTGTCCTGAGGTGGTCCCCCTTGACCCAGGAGGATGGGGCTGGACTGGGAGCAGCCCTCACCATCCTCTGGACTCAGCAAAATCTGTGCCTTTATGCAGGAGGATGACTGAGCCCCATTAAATGGGATTAAACATAATCCTTCCCCAAGTTTTGCAGGTCATCTTTATTCAGTGACCTTTTCTTAAGCAATGCACTTTGCCTCCCATCCCCCCCCCTCCCAGTAAGGGAATGTTTGCAAGTGCTTCGTTTATTTTAAGTTGACCTCAGTTCCCAGTAGCAAGGGCTGGAGTTAGCCCCAGGGTCTCTGGTGGGAAGAGATTTGGGCTGTCACGGAGAGTGATGTGCATGGTTTTTAAATACCATTAATTAATTAGAGTTTTGCAGCCCCTTTTCCATGCTGGAGCAGCAACTCCCTTCATTAGCAGAGAGATAAACGCTACCTCCAGACAGCACAGCGCAGTCCCAGAAACCTTCCCAGCTTCTTGCTGGAGAGCACGTTCTCTGCTGGGACTAGATTTACGGTACCATCATGTATTATTCATCTGAAATGATACATATTCTAAATCTGCAATTGTTCAGGGCAAGGCAGAGTAATTTTAAGGCTATCTCCAACCTATAAATCTTAATGTTCAAAGTATTAACAGGTTTTGTGTGCGTGCGTGTTTGGGGGTACACAAGAAACTGTTCTTCTTAGCAGAGAGTGAGGAACACACCCAAAATTCCATGTTTTGCAAAGAAGCAATGCCACATTCTGCTGCGGCGAAGCTGCTCAGGTGTTCAGTATCTCGCTCTACTTTTAACAGGAGAAATAAGTGATTTGTGCATGTTACATCACTTCTGGTCTGGTCTAAATATATCTGCTGAAAAAAAGTGAGAAGTTAAAATTCGAGGATGTCTCGTTGGACTTGAGATCATGATACTTGCTTTAAATGATGGTTATGCCCAAGTTACGATGAATAACTAAAGCTGCAGATTTCCTCATTTGGGAATTATTATCCCACAATTAGTGGGATTATTTCTGACTGGGGGAGCGGAGGAAGGGGAAAGAAAGGAAGCTTCCAAAACCTGCTAGCATTTAATAAAAAAATTAAGTATCTATTAAGACAGCCAATGGGATGTGGGATTTTTTTAAAGGGTGCGCGTGTCAATTTACGTTAGTGTTGTTATAATAATTGATATTAAGGAAAAAAGCAGGCATTGTTTGTTTGAAAGCTGAGTTCTTTGCCATCGTGAAATCTTTGTGTTCCCAGTAATGTTGCACTTACCCCTAGGTCTAAATTACAGCCTGGAAGGCCCTTTTCTTTAACTGAGTAAATAAGATTTAGCTCCTGTGTGCTATCTACCTGTTTCTATGGAAACCAGATTTTAGTGCCAAGCGAGCTGCTTGGATTCCGCACCGCTCGGCTCTGGCTCCAAACTTGCCTGAGCGAGAACAGCAATAAACCCCCCCCAGAGGTCGGGGGGGCTCGCGACAGGCTCACCCAGATGCCTGGAGAAGCCAAATTAAGGGGGATGCTGAACTTGTCGGTGGGATGCTGAACTTGTCGGTGGGATGCTGAACTTGTCGGTGGGATGCTGAACTTGTCGGTGGGATGCTGAACTTGTCGGTGGGATGCTGAACTTGTCGGTGGGACGCTGAACTTGTCGGTGGGACGCTGAACTTGTTGGTGGGACACTGAACTTGTCGGATCTCCTAAAGGCTGATAATTGGGGTATTTTTTTTGCTGAAATGAGGATCTGGTCTCTGGCTGGAGAAGAGGAGATGCTTTGGGCTGTTATCCACACGGAGGGAATCCTGCTGCCCTGTTTGTAAATGTGCGTGGGATGCGGAGAGCTGAGGGATTGTCTGTGATGCTGCAGCGAGCCCTGGGTTGGATCCTGGAGGAGATGAACGGGCTGGAGTGGTGCTCAGCTCGGGGTTCCCGTTCAAGTGTAGCTTTAGAAGAGCAGAGCAAGCCAAAAAGACTTCCCTTTTGTATTCAAAGAATTATTAAAGCATAATTATGTTCTTAGACTTGGATAATGAAAAATCTTTCTCTATGGGCCTTAAGGCCAAAATAGATGCATTTTTAATGTTATTTTTAACAGTGCAATTTTTCATATGTCTCGGGTCCTGTTCTCTTCATATTCAGAGTGGAAAAAGCCAAGCAATACAATCATCGTTATTAAAATCTCCAGCCTATTTTTGCCATGTTTGGGATTAGATAATGCAACACCTCCAAGGATCTGCCCTGGAGACAGGGGTGTGGTAGAAGCCATCTGATGGCTGAAAAGAGGTGGCTTCTCTGGTCATCTTTCTCTGATATCAAAGACCATGTCCCATTGTCATTTAACATTTTAATGAAAAACTTGGGTGGAGATTAACGTTGGCTTACTCAGTGGCTGGACATCCCATGGTGTTGGCGATGGTTATGGTCTTTCAAAGCCCATTAGATTATTTTGGTAATCCTTCAGATTATTATTTTTGCTGCTTTCCAGGCGTTTGTCCTCTCCTTTCTTTACTGTGCCAGGATTTGTGTCATGGTTGTAGCAGTCTTAAGCCAGCTCCTCCTCTGCCCACGCCGTGTTTGAGAAATCTGCTGTGGATAGGGACTGTGGCAGTGTGGAGGAAGCTCGATGGGTGGCTAAGCACCGTATCAGCTTAAGGCATCTTGGTCTGTGCTTGCACACCAAGATCTTGACAATAACAAGAATTAATAATGTGCCACAGTGATGACTTTGGAGCAGACCCAAGGTTTAATGGGAAGGACTATGGCCCTAGGAAGACCCGTTACTGGCAGCTCTTTGGTGATGGAGAGCATCAGCTGCCGCATGGCTGCCATGCCGTGCTGGCCGTGGAGGTTTTTTGTTTGTTTGTTTGTTTGTTTTAAATTTGGCTTTTTCATTTGCATTGTCAGTGTGCCTATTCCTGTTTCAGCTAAAACCACCTGGATGATCGAAATACCCACCCTGGGCTCCAGTGACCCTCCAAGTGAGAGAGCCCTCCAGCCTGGGACCGGTTCAGATCTTGGTGCTCACTGAGTGGGTTAATAAACGGGGCAGAAACCAAATCCTGAATCTGGAGGTTTTCCCTTTTTTCTGCCTCAGGCCCTTCTGTAATCTTAATAGAAAAAAAATAATCCTCCCTCCCCATCCACCTATTCTTTATTGGAACTGCTAAACAGTCATCTTCAGTGACTTTCTAATAAAAGGATGTCTGTTAAATGGAGCCTCAGAGAGCTGAGCTGCTTTACAGGGAGCTGTTTGAACTTGCTTCCATGCCAGCTTTTTTAATATAGTTTAATATAGTTCTGGTCCATTTTCTGCATAGTTTTTCCCCATCGAAGCTTATCTTTTCCACTCCGTTCTCTTACCATTATGAAGCTTTACATTGGGCTCAGGGAGGGGAATGGCACATGGAGCAGCAGAGAGCTCCGTATTTGTATCCCAAATTCAAATTCATAAGTGATCGACTTCAGGTAGCGAAGTGCTCTGAAGCTGGAATTCAGGGGATGACCGTGGGCCGTGTAACGCCACAGCCGCTCGCTTAACAGGTTGCACTTCCTTATTATTTATTTATCTTGAATTTTATTGATTTTAACTTTGTCCTGGAGTGCAGCATCTGTTGCAGCCTAATTGCACCGTGCAGCCCCGTGCAGGAGGAGCTCGTGCCGCTGCTCTCGGACAGCCACGTCCGCAGGCGCTCAGCACCACGAACAAAGGCAGAAACCCCGACGTCCTGTTAGAGACGGGAGCCAGAGGAGGAGATGCGGAGAGATGTGTGTTTACACAGGTCTCCTGGATCCCGGCCGAGAGCCAGCGCTGGAGCTGGGGGTGGCTGGTGAGCAGCACTGGGCTCTCCGGGATCGTTTGGGAGATGCTCTTGGAAAGACATGATAGGATGTCTGCTTGTGTTGTGACGTTCATGGACAGGCTTGGCTGAGCTTCCGCTTCTAATATTTCATTTAAAATTCTGTTATAAGCTCTGGGATGTGCATTTGTGTTCGGGATGAAACCCAGCAGAGTCCGTGCCACTCCAGGTGACACCAGCCGAGACCCCTTGCCGTGGCACAGGGTGGCAGTGGGGTGACACGAGAGCTGGTGGGTTCATGTTTGGGCAGCTTTGTTTCTCATACAGAAAAGGTGCTGCGATTTCTTGGGAAGGGTCCTTGTAGGCGCTGGAGCAAACCAGTGTGTGCCGTGGTGGCCCTGCGAGCAGGTTTGGGCAGGGATGAGGCCAAGGGCATCGACAGCTCTTCATGCAAGGGTGGTTCACGGAGGGTCCGGAGGAGAGCTGGGACCTGCCCGTCCCCTGGAGCCCACCTGGGAGCCTTTGGCAGCTGTTGTGCAAAATCTGCTGGGAAGGTTGTCAGGAGCAAGAGAGGGATCAATCTGAGCATCATCTGGTACAGAGGGATGTGGCCGTGCAGCCACGCATGGAAACAATTCTGGATTTGCTGCTTCCCCTGGCACTGGCTGGGCCTTTTTTTTTCCATTTGAGCCTCTTTGTTCCCTTTTTCTCTTCCCCCTTCTCCGTGGACATACACTTATTCATCATTCTTCCTGGTATCAGGTACCAGCTGGTGTAACAAAGATCTCGTGATAAATCTTACAGAGGAGCTGGCACGGGACTGTGTCAGTGAGGGTTTCTTGGTAGGCAGGGAGGGACAGCCCAGGCTATTGCCAGGAGTGTCCTCAGGGTGAGTATTAAACCAGTTGCCCCTCTTGAGGTCCAGAGAGAGGTGTAGAGAAGAAGAGACCAGTGTAGCCCTGATCCTGGGTCAGCTAAATGACGGAGAACTCCCTTGGTAGCTCCTGCGTTCCTGGCACGGCTTTGCTCTCTCAGAAGAGCTGTGTTTGGTTGCACCCATCAGCTGGAAAACAAGTCTCGTTGACTGATGACCACAAGATGCCATACGTGAGGTCTCTCCACGGTGTTTGAGAGGCACCACAAAGTCTGGATGCTGCTGATGGGAGAAGAAACTTGGCTCTTGTTTGAACTTCCAGGTGCCCATGAATGCCCTGAGGAGAGCCCAGGTTCCCCATTCAGTTTATGGATTGACAAGTATCATCCCGTGGGCTGGTTTTTCCTTCGAGCTGTGTCTGGACGTGGCGTTAGATGGATGGATTCCTGTACCATGGTCCTGCTGTGGTGGGAACGCAGAGGTTTGGTGCTGGAGCAGCTCCAGGACAGGCAGCCTCAGGCAGCTGCTCGTCCTGCCTGTGTCCAGCTGCTGCCCTCGCTTTTCCCCATCCGTGGCTGCGGCTGTTCGCTGACCAGTCATACCACTTAAAATCTCATTTACAGCCAGCGAGGGAGAGAATTTGCTCGGTTTAATGTTTTCTTTGCGAATGTAATTTCAGAGCGGGGAATGCTTGCATAAATATACATACATTGTCTAACCGTCGTTTTTTCCTTTTAGTCACTCAAACATGTGATTTTATTCCTCCAGCTGTAAAGCCAAGCGTGCGAACGTTACATTGTTAAATAAGTCAAACATAATTATTCAAGTACCCAGCATAATGCGTTTCAGAAGCGCAGAATCTGAAATCCAACACAATGCGCGCGGGTAAACGCTTTTGTGGAGGTTGTACTCCTAAGGGGAATGTCATTTTGACAAGAATGTATTTTTCCCTCTTTCCTCTCGCAGCCCGTCTTGTAGTGTCGTGATGCTTTGGTGGAAGTCTCATCCGAGTACAGTTCATTTTGATGTGGAATTATTCAAACCTTTCAGATCCATCCCTGTGGACCGGTTTGCTCCGCAGGCTGATGAAATGATACCGGTGCAGCTCGATGCAGAGGACCTGACATTAAATGAAAGATTTTCTTTTGCAAGGGTTGTTCCGAGCTGGTTATCTTTTGGCAGTGCTGTCGAATGCTCTTTTCTGCAGTCCAGGCACATCGGCTACATCTGGCCAAAACATGTCATGGAAAAAAAGATGTTTTGAACAAAAAACATCCTTTATAGCAGATGGAGAAAAAGTCGTTAAAACTCAGTTTTCAGGGATGTTTTTGGGCCTGAAATATGGAAAACAATTTGAATGTTTGTGAATTCAAAGGAAACGCTGCCTTTTTTTCTTTTCTTATTGGACAAAACCAAAACGCTTATCAGTGTCACTCACAGCAGAAAGCCATTTCTTCTTTTCGCTGTCCCACTCCGGAATTTTGAGTTTTATGCCAGACTGAGCTTTTTCTCCAAGAATTTCAGCGGTTGCTGCTGTTGAGCACGTGCGGATATTTGCCGTGTGAATTCTCATAGCGTGGGGCTTCTGGCTGTGGTCTCAGCCCTGCACGAGGCACCTGAGCAGGGTCCCACCCTGACCTGGCCTTTCCCGGGTTCCATGCCATGTAAAACGCCGTGTGCAGTGGGAACCTCGGTCACTTTGCTCATTAGCTGCAGTGAAGCCAGTAAGACCTCAGCCTCCAAGTTCAACGTGCTCTCGCTGGTCTTACTGCTGATAAGAAAACGTCAAGAGAGCCAACTAAGAGCAAATATTGTTTTCCTGCTCCCTTCCCTTACCACGAGTAAATACTTGTCAGACGTTTCTAGGTGCTTCACTAGACAGAAACCAGCTTAACCAGTTTTATTGCAAAATATCTCTATTCCGGACAGGGAGGAGTTTTCTGTGAAGCTCCGTTAGTGACCTGCTCATACCTAATGCGGCAGCAGTTATTTCTCTAATGAGTGCTCTGACCTCATCTTCACATTGGCATGAGTGCCCTTTGGGATGCAGTTTTAGGTGTTGGCTTTTATTTATGACACTGTCCAGCGCTCTGCAGACCTGCCCTTTTGGGACCAGTAATTGCTGTTTTTCTTTTTTTTTCCCGTTTTTTCCCCCCGTCGTAGCCCGTTGGTAAAGGCACGGCGTGGCTGCTCCCTCTCACGCAGGGCGTCAAGGGCGCACATCCATCTTCCTGCAAAATTGATGACCTTTGTCAACGACCCACGTTCCAAACCTGAGCCCTTAATACCAGCTGTGCTCCGTGCTGAAACGAGCCTGTGTTAACACCGAGATAGAGCCCTATTTTTTTCCCTCCCCCTGCATCCCAAGGCTGACCGCGGTGCCGTCTGGCTGCTCTTTGTCTCTGATGTCTGATTAAAGGGCTGGAAGAAAGAGCATGTGGTGGTTAGAGCTGCCTTCCCCTCTCCCAGGGTGAACGTGTGATTACGTGTGTGTATTTTTGGCGTTTCTTTCCTGTACCGGCGCTCACTTTTTACAGCTCGTGCAATTTGAACGTTGCATGTTGAAATTCCTCGAAGCTTCTGGTTTCCGTGTATTCCACGCTTGCTCAATCTGTTCCTATTAATTTTTAAACACTCACATTTTAACAGTAGATAAACAGCTGGTGACGCTGTCGGAGTCGCACTGTATCATCCGAGGAGCTGATGTCACTCTCCCAGCGCCGTGCACTGAGCCAGGGGGAGTGGGGGCTGCTCCAGGGCCGTCGAGATCTTGTTCCCTTGGAGTGCAGATACTCCCTGCACGATGCTTCCCACCCATCTCCAGTGGAGGCAGGGCTCACCAGCCGCCAGTTTGCTTTTCCTGCTGTTTTAAACCGTCCTGATACACCGCAGGTCCTTAGAGCGAACTGAGCTCATGGTGGAGGATCCAGCTGGGGAATCTGCCTGAGCATCTTTGACAAAGCTATTTACATTCCTTAAATCATTGACGGAAAGCATCATGCCTGACTCTTGTTTTTTTTTTTCTTGGAGGCAGCCAAGATCCAATCTATGATTTTTTGAATTTTTTTTTTTATTTACGGCCGTATGGATTTGTTAGGTCCGAAGGGACCCTTAGATCATCTTGTCTCACCCTCTGTACAGTAGTGACCGTGGAAATCCATCCAGCTTCCCTTCCGCCCTGTAATTTGTGAGCTGTGACCATGCACGCCCCGCTAAGGGAGCCAATATTTTGGATATCTTTTACTGCAGTTCTTTTATATGGCAGTTTGCAGTGTGCTGCGAGCGATGCGTGTTCCAGTCACCCACGTCGCAGCGAATGTGCTGTCTGCAGAGGCAGAGCAAAGACTAAATTTAACATACACAGTCAAATCAAAGCACTTTATGGGTATATTTATCCACCGTTACGATATGCGAGGAAGGGAGGTAGATTCTGACTGTCAGTCTCTGGAGAGCTGCCTCGTGGATTGCTTCCCTGGCAGCCCCAGGCTCCTGCCTTCCTGCAGGTGTGAATAGATTAATTGACATAGTGGAATTAAGCCATGGAAAAAACGTGGCTGTGTTGGAGGTCTTTATCCAGTGGCACGGCCGGCGTGTGCGGTGCCGTCCTCTCCAGGGATGCACTAGGCGCTTCGGGAGAGCCCAGCGTGCGAACTGGTCTGCCCAGGGAGCGGGAGGGTGCTCTGGGTAGCAAGTTGTGTTTGAAAACCTCTGCTGCTGCTTCTGTTACTCCGGGTTTTGGGGAAGTTGGTGTTTGCTATTCCGAGGACCATCCTTTGGGCAACAAATCAGAGGGGAACTGAGGGTTATTTCTGCAGTCAGAATATTATCGATGGGAAACCCTTTTGTATTTATCAAATAACATTTGTTTCTGGAAGGCATTCTACCAGCAGCTTCTCAGGAGTGAAGCAGAATATATACAACAGTAAAAAAGAGTCCTTTTATCTCATGCTGAGGAGGGCAGGAAAGAGGAGCAGTAGCATCCTTACTGACTATGGCTGTCTGGGCTTTCCTCCTACATTGCACAATCTTAAGGGGCTTTATTTTTATAAACTATCTAATCATGGCAAAGAGAGAAGCTCTTGGTAGTATTTGTAAGCCCAGTAGAGCTGTCCTTTCCCAGGTTAGCCTCTTTTGAAATGGTTCTTGCAGTTCCTGGGATGTTGGGCAGGAATTGTGCAACGAGGAAGAGAAAACCACCAAAATCAGGAGCACGTCCCTCGCTCTGGTACTCAACACTGGCCCCTGCTTGTAGCTCTCATGAGAGAGATAGAGTTTAAATATTTGTAGTTTTTCCCCCCGAACGACTCGAACCCATAGAAAAAGGTGTCATCACTGACCTCGCATCAGGAGCAGGGAATTTCTCCTGGCTGCTCTCAGCTGCTTGGAGTCACCCTGGTTTGGTTTTGGCGCCATGCACGCAAAATGATTTAGGAAGGAAAAATAAATTATGTTTTCTGTTGAGAAGGTAGAAGAGAACAAACAGCTCATATCTGCTTGCCTTGCTGCCGGTGCTGGGATCGTCAGCCCACTAGCTTTTTTGGGTGAGATGTTTCTTCTGCTCTCGCCCCGGCAGCAGGGACAACCCGAGCAGCCGCCTCGCAGCCTCCCGGCCTTTGCTCTTTGGTTTAGTTCCTGGTGGCTGCCTGTTCTTCTAGGAATCGAGAATTTAACACAGTTGTCCTCCATGTCTGCAGGGAAACCCAGAGGTGACACTTTTGAGACACAGAAGAAGTGACTGAGATGTGCGACCGGGCTAATGCTTATGGAAAGGTCAGGCCAGCAGCGTGCCGGTGGCATGTCTTCTCTCCAGCTTCGGTGAGCAGGACGGGGAGGGAGAGGGGAAATCAGTAGGTAGAAGCAGGCAGGCACACGTGTGCAAGAGATTTCTCCTTATCGCCTGGTGTGGAGCACATCAAGGTTCAACTGGAGCAGAGCATCCTGCAGCTTTGGATGGGTTTTTTCTTTCTGTTTCAAGAGCAGTAAATTCCTTGTGATGGTTTTAGCTGGAACTGGACAGCTCTGTATTGGAAATGCCTGTGCTTGCGGTGCTTTTAATTGATTCTCAATAGCCTGGAAAAATTACGCGGTCGTTTCGGATGTGAAGTTTTCCGTGCCCTCTGGACAGGAGGAGAGAGCGATGGGCATGTTCTGGCTGCCTCCGTGAGCAGCATCCTGCATCGCTCCTTCCTTTCCTTGGAGAAACTTTGGAAAAGGGAGATAATAGAGGCCAAATTTGCAATACCGCAGGGCTGAAGTTCATGTGTCTGATTTCCCAGACTTGCTGGATGCTTGCAGGGGTTCACAGAGTGGCACAGGCGCTGGGTAAATGATTCCCTGTTTGCTCACGTGCCCAAACGTGGATTTACGAGATTTGTGAGTCTCTTCAAGGCGATGAAGGCAGTGCTTTCAGGAGGAGGGGCTGGGTGCTCTCCCTTCACAACACGTCATAACCTGAATTAATGTTTCATGAGTCTAGAAAGGGAGAAGTTTGCTTCCTCATGCCCCGCACTTGAACTGTTGCAGCGTGCTCGAGGTGATCTTTGCAAAGGTTCTTAGTTGCGTATGCAGCCAGGGCCCGGTATTTACACATGGTCAAAGTCGGAGCCAGGAGCTCAGGAGCACTGAGAGATATCTTGGCTTTTCAGGGTCACAGAGCAGCCCCTGGTAATGTGATGGGCTTCGGTGGAGAGTCCGAGTGTTTGCCACGGCTGGAGAATTGGAGATGTTTAACAGGCACGTTTGTGCTGATCGCAGGCAAGGAGGTGGCTGAGACCTTGGGTGGCTTTGGGGAATCTTTCTTGGCAAGCCAGCTTGTAATAATAATGAAACCCCAAAGTTTACAAGGTACTCGCCTCCTCTCTGGAGTCCAGGAGAAGATTAGGGCTAATGAAATAAAGTTTATGCTTGCTTTCCTGTGCTTCGCTTCCTGCCGTTCTCCCGAGTGTTTCTGCTTGACGTTGGTTTGTGTTTCGAGGTGCTCAGGGTGTGCGGGCAGCGTGGAACCCCCCTCTCCTGCACCAGCCCCTGGGGCTGAACCCAGCAGGTTGGCATGAGGCTCGGGAGGTTGTCAGGTGGGGTTTGGTTTTTTTCCCAGCACAGCAAGTTCTTCTGCAGTTTCCTTCTCTTCTGGGCTTTCCCCCACCCGCCCTCTTTTGTTTCTACAGCTTTAAGCTTCAAAAAAATCCCAGTTTCATCCTGGTGGATGTGTGCCTGCATGGAAAGCCTGGAGCAGCCCCCAGGTCTGCCAGCCCAAGTGGGATTCTTGTTACAAGCCCCAACTGTGTAGCTGCAGGGAAGGCAGCTTTGGTGGGAAAGGTCCTGCATCCCTGCAAACGTGAGGTTCCAGCTTTGAACAAATCAAAGCAGCAATTCCCAGCCAAATTCAAAAAGCTGCCTTTTACGATCCACTTGAATAACCCCTACTGCTTCCTACCTCATTTATGTACTTTAGTATTACAGGAATTTCTTTGAGCTTAAGCGAGTTTTGTAGTGATTTGTGAAACGCAGCTAGTCTCAGACAGCTTGTGATGGTTTAACTGCAGCTCATGCTGGTGCAGAAGGGCTCCATGAGGGGCTTTGCTCACACGGAGCTCCCTGGGGCAGAGATGGGTGCTTTGCAGATAGGGGACCCTGCCCAAACGGAGCCTCCCAGGTTGCAATTACCATACAAGATGCATCCAGGGCTCAAAGCCTGAGAAATCAGTGGAAAAACTTCTGTTGACTTCAGGGGCTTGGACCATGGCAGCCTCTGAAGCGTTAACCTGCAGGTGCCTGGAGCAAAAAGCACGATCCTGTATCTTTATCCAGTGGGATAGCGAGGCTGCGGTCCAGCCTTCTGAGCTGAAGTCGCAGGGAGGCAGGGGGGGACAAACGTGTCTGTGGTCTGCAGATGGGCTCTGGAACTGCTCCGATGTCTCCAGCTCCTGTTGTGGACATCTCCGGTCTGTGCTACTGCTCTGGGGCTGGAAGGGATTTCAGCTTCATTGCAGAAACATGTGTCTGGATGCCGTGGCCATGGCAGAAATCAGTGGGCTCTGCAAAATGCAAAGAACTGGCTTTTTAGTACTTTCTGTAATGGATTTTTTTTTTATACTGCTGCGCTTTTTTTTTTATTTTAGCAGCTGGAATAAAGATGAAGGAAATAAGCCAAGGAGAATTTCAAGCCCTCTCTCTTCAGTAGGTAAATTACCATTGTGCGAGTGGATTGGTTTCATATGGATGCTTCCAATTTCTCCTGCACATGCAAAATGTTCCTAAACCTCTCTTTTTGTGCTCCATATGTTTTTCTCTGACCGCCCAACTCCAGAGCAGAGCGGAAATGGGAACTTAAAGGTATGTGAAAATCTGTAATATTTTCTGCTTACATCCAAGGCCCTGATCAAAAGGGATTAAACTTAATACAGACTTAAGCCAGTTTCTCGGAAGCAGGTTTGGATCTCTGTGTTGTGCATCTGACTAGCTGTTTTTTCCATCTGTTTCGACAAATCCAATCAATACTGGGGGAGGTAGGATGATTCCGTGGGCGAGCAGCAGGTTGTGCAGAGCCGCCGTCCCTCCCGGGGACTGCCGGAGCCCTTTGCAGTCCCCTTGCCTGGAAATCGCTGGAGTGCCTCGCGGCAGAGCCGATTAAGGGGCCGAGATGCCGATGCTCCGCTACCGCACGCCTGCGTGTTCGCACAGCTTGCAGCTTTTTCATTGTGATTCCAGTCCAAAGCAAAACTTCAGACTGGGGACACCTTGTGAAGACACCCCAGCTGACACGCTGTTAGCAGAGCCACGTGCCCAGCTCATCTTCTCCCACTGTTAATTAAGGTGTGCCGCTCGTTTTCCGTGCTCTGCCTGTGCTAAGCAATACTGGCATTTAGGGTGCAAATAGTCCCTATAGGAACGTCTCATGGGGGCTTGACTCCCCGGGAAAGCTCAGGTCACTCTTTTTGAGTCACAGGATGAGGGATTTTGCTTAGGTGCACAACTTTGGGCATTGTCAGTTAAGGACTGGAGTCAGGGAAGATCCCTGAGCCCTTAAGCACGAGGAGGGGATGAGGATGTGGAGCAGGTGCCCTGCAAGGTGGAGGCGAAACTTGACTAAAACTGCCCACAGCTGGTCTGTGGCCAAAGTTGAGCCTGTCCTGGTGTTCCTCGTGGTGTAAGACGGACACCTCTCTGCCTGGAGCTGCTTTTTGTAGCGTGGTGGCTTGGCCATCATGTCATTTCTCATACTTGCATCAGTGCTCTGGAATCAGGAGTTGGCTACACTACCATTTCCCCTGACTTTTCCTGATAATTATATCCATGCGTAGCACAGATGTGATAATTATAACCACCCTGCCTAGCACAAGGTAGGCTCTGAGCCCTGGGGGCAAGACAGAGATGCTTTTCTGGGATCTCCAAAGCCTGTAGAGGTGCAGAGCAGCAGGGCTGGGGTTTGGACCGCCGGGAAGCACAAAAGCACGAGGAGCGCTGCTGTCAGCCGGCAGCGTTTCTCCTTCCCTTGAGTGGAAATGATTCTGCTGGTGTTTTCTCCCCCGTGCTCAAATACCTTGGCACCATGTGTCTTTGTGGCGAGGCGATGTGATGCGAGCCAGGCTCTGCCAGCAGCCCCGCGTGCCCCAATTAGCCGCTGCAGTCAGACCGCCTGCGTAAACCTATTTACCAGCATTTTAAGCTAATTAGTGTTTAAGGTTTTGTTGGTGGTTTTTTTTTTTTTCTCCTTCCTCCTCCATTCCTGCTCCTTTTTAAAGCATGAAGGGCCAAGTGCCCAGTGAGGTGTAAGCCAGCACAGCTCAGTAGCTTTCAGCAGGGACTCAGTTTGCACAAGCTGAGGTCGGAGCCGTCACCACCCGCGTCCTCCTACGCGTTTCGCGTCTTCCCACGCTTGAGCTGATTCCTTCAGAATTTTCCTACCTGATTGTCGTGTCTCCCCGAAGGTGGCGGCAGGCGGGAACGGCGTCCGTTTGGCAGCAGGTTCCTTGCACAGCGCTGTGACCCCGCGGCACGAGCTGGACGGTGCTGACTACTTTGCAGAGCAGAAGGGTGTTTCGGGGCCTCTGAGCAGCTAGGCTGATGCAAGGATCCTTTTTCTGGAAAAGGCAGGAAGATTTTAGAAGGGAGGAGTGAATAAATGGTGGAAAAGGACTTTCAAAACGATAACTGCTCCCAGGCTTGACTTGGGACTTGGTTGAGTTCCCTGATCTTGCTTTTAGGCACAGTTTTTTTTAGAAGTGTAATTGTGTTTCTCCCCATTGAATACCGTGTGGGATGATATGGCCGTGCTTTCTAAATGCTGTTTTCCATGTACCAAAACTGGGCAGAGCTGCTGCTCTCGTTACCGCTCAGTGATAACTGCGGCTGCAATGTTGCATGGATGCTCCAGGAGCAGAACCCGGTGTGCCGAGCTCAGCCTGCACCGCTCGTATCCGCGGGGCTGTCCTGGAGACTAACATGCATCAGTGGGAAGTCGTGTGTGTTGGGAATACTGGTAACGTTGCATGTGGAATTGCAAAGGGCAGGTGTTTCTCCGCGTGACCACAGCCCTGGTATCACAGGTGTGTGCGGATCATCCGGACCCGAGGGCTGTGCCGCAGGGAGGGATGGTGGGGACAATCCTGCTCGCTGCCATCCTGGAGAAAAGAGCTGTCCTGGGCTTGTGTGCACCTTGTACACCCTGCCAGCAGCTCTTTATTTTGTTTCTGTTCTTCTTTGAAGGCTGATTGATTCCTTTTACGTGCTTTCATGATAAGGTGATGGCAGAGGTCCATGGCTGATGTGTCACGACTGCCTGCCCGGCTGGCGAAGGGCAGCGTGCGGCTGTGCCCAGCACCCTGCTCCCCGTGCGCTCGGCTCCATCCTCTGCTCAGTGCTCGGCATCTGTCCGGGGTCATTCAGGATCCATCGCAGTGTTAATTGGGGGCAGAGGGAAGGAGCCAGCTCGGCTGGATGGAGCGGAGAGCTGTGGCACGTGCCAGTGCCAAGCCGGTGCCAATGGAGCAGTCGCAGCTGGCTGGGGAGGTTTGCTTGGTGCCTGTGCACTTACCTGAGTGTCTGCTTCAGGGGCCGGAACCGAACTCCTGCTGTACCCAGTTTGTGTTTTTTCCCCCTCCTCTGCTTTCCAGGAAAGCACAGTTCCCTGGCTTCCTTACCTTTGTTTCCCAAAGGACACTCTTTCATAAGCGGCTTTTGTAACTGTTAGAAAGCTCTGCAAACCAACCTTCTCCTGTTACACACTGCTTTTTTTCTAAAGAGACAATTTTGGGATATCCATGGTCTGGAGGAAAGCAGCCAGCCCTCGGCTCCGTCTCCCTGTGCTCAGGCGTTTCTAGGAATCCTCCTTGGCTCTGGGCATCTGTCAGGAGGATGCTGAAATTCCAGCTGCAAGAAAAATGAAACTCTTAGGTTTTTCACCCAGATATATTCCATTATTGCTCTAAGAAAAGGTAAAATTTGACTGTCTTGTGCTTCACAGGTCGGCAAAGCCAGTGTGTGCTGGGACACACTGGGATTGTGTGAGAAATGAGTGGTTGTGGTGCTGGGCAAAGCTGGAGCGGTGGCTTAGCACCCCCAGCGGTGATGGAGCTCCAGGAGGACGTGGGGAGATACTTCCAGAGGGAGAGAAACACATGATCGACTCTCCAGGAGTCCCTGTGAGTCACAGAGATGTGCAAGTATGTGAGAAAAATCCAAAGTCTCTAATCAACGTGTGCAAAGCGTTGCATCCTTCTCCTCTGAAACCCAAGACAGGACAGCTCCTCTGTTAAAATCCGTCTGCGCTGGGTCTCCTGCGGTCTGTCCCATAGGGGTGGGTGTTTGCCAGCTTTAATGACCTAAGAACATGCTTTCTGCCTTGTGTAAGTGGAGTGCCATGGAGAGGTGGAGCATCCAGCTGGCCTGGTGGTTAATCGCACGTCCCTCGGATCCCTGGTTTCAGTTTCACGCGCTGCTGCACACCGGTGCGGAAATAGTTCAGCTTAATGTTTAATTAACGCTGTTGCGTATCGTGCAGAATTGTGAGATGGGCTGGTGCTACCTCAAACCCCGCAGTTGTGGCACAGGCCAATGACTCGTTTCCAAATCAGTGTTCAGAGGTGCTAACGAGCTTTCCCCATAAATAGTTTTTTGGCTAGCAAGGTTTTTTGTTCTCCTTCCTTTCTTGTGCTAGCGTTTAACAGTTGTCTGGTTTCCTGTTATTTGCAAGTCCTGTGCAAATTGACCGGGCCAAGCTGAGCCAGGGAAAGCAGCAGAGATCACAGAATCATAGAGTGGTTTGGGTTGGAAGGGACCTTCGAGATCATCTAGACGCAGGGAGGTGTTTGCAGGAGATGTGCATGGCTGCTCACCCTGCACCTCCCACTGAGCACTTGATTTTTATTTTTTTTTCCTGTTTAGTGGAAGTGGTGGGTGCTGGAGGGGACCACGTGTACACGGCAGTTCCCAGAGGTCCTGGGGACCCTCTAGTAGTCTGCTGCCATGGGCAAGCTCGTCATTTGACTCATCCTTGGCCAGGACCTTTGCAGTAGCACTGGGTCTCTCTTGTTGAGTCACAGTGCTGGGGTCATAAAGATGTGATTTCAGTGACTGTTCAGCTTCCTTGGTTCACGTGGGTTGGCTTTGGTGTCGGCTCACTTGAGAAACTGCCTGGCTTCCACCCGCCAGGCTTTTAAAGTCCCATCAAAGCTGGCTCCTCACTCAGTCGTTGCCAGGCTATCAGATAGTGATAGTAAAAGTAACGGAACGAGACAGCAGCTCAGCATCCGTGTCGGAGGAGAGAGGCCATTAAGTAGCAGAATAAGTATTTATTGCTGTTGTATTAAAGGAACTCGGCAGCATAAAGAAAGCTCTGTAGTTCCAGGGCATTAATTCCTGTGCTTGGGAGCCGTGGGCGGCACGGGGAGCCGCACAGCCAGATGACGGTCGGGCTCGTGGGCAGCTCTGGGTGCTTCTGCGTGGCACGTTGCTTTGCTTCTGCCCTCTCTTTCCTTTGCATCGTCTCCGTGTCCCGGAGAGGCGAGGGACCCTGCTCCGCCTCGGTCCTGGCTCCGTGTGTTTTCTGGGGGATGGGGGTGGGGGAGCACACATACCTCCTTACGCAGAGATATCAGGGCTCAGGGTCTCCCCAGAGACGTGTGACCATGTTCCCTCTGATACTCAGCTGCTCTGTAATAGGAAAAGACAGACTGGTGGCTTAAATATGGGAGAGGAGGTGTGCACATCGGGGAAGCTTGTGATGGTGTGATATAGGGCAGAGCTTTTCTACCAGTGGCTATAAATCCATCCACGTTACTCTTTTCTCCTCCTCTTCAGGGGATGCTGCTGATTTTTCAGTAACTGCCCGGAGCTGTAAGGCTACACGATAGTGGAGGTTGTGCCAGGCTGAAAGAGCTCAAAATAAGCATGTAAAAATGGTACAAGACCTGTTCCCACTGGAAATCAGCAGAGGCTTTGCCAGTGGCTTACTGTTTGCATCCCCAACATGTCATGTAGCCAGATCATGGGTTTAATGCAAAATAATGCTGGATTTAATAACCCTATTTTAAAAAGAGCAACCAGACACATACGGTGTGCTGGCAGTGGTGCTCAGAGCAGCACATCGCGGCTGATGGGCTCCCCGGCGCAGCGGTGCCCTGGGAGCGGAGGAGCTGCCTGGAGCCCTGGCACATCCCGGGTTGTCAGAGCCCCGATGCAAACAGGGTCTGGGCTGTAAATCAGAGCAGCTGATGGGAGTGGGCGTGATTTTACAGTGGCTGAGGATCAGGTCCAGGAACTCCCTGTCCTTTTTCTAAATCCCAGTGTCCCGTTTCTCTCCTCTTTCCTAATGTAATTTATCATTGAGAGTTGATGTGCAGATGGAGCATGTTCCCTGGAGAGCTGCTGGCACTGCCTGGGGAGCCAAGGCGCCAGCAGAAAAGTCTGCTTCTCCCATTTGCTCCTTCTCTGCTCACGTGGGGATTTTCTCTCTCCTGTATGGGATTGATCATTCTGCATCACATCAGTTTTTGCCTGACTCCTCCTGCTCCACGGGGAGCTTGGGGCTTTCTTTGTGTTTGTGTTTATGGCAGGTGATGCTCCCCAGCACTGGCAGGGTGACACTTGTGGGTGATAGCGGTCCTCCCCCCACCGTGGTGCCTCTTTCCCCTTCTTGAAGCCCCGGGGATGGTGAGGGGATTAAAGGCATCGAGCTCGCTTACACCCTCGTTATTATAGAATGGTTTGGGTTGGAAGTGACCTTCAAGACCATCTAGTTCCAGCCCCCCTGCCAGAGGCAGGGACACCTTCCACTACACCAGGTTGCTCAAAGCCTCATCCAACCTGGCCTTGAACACTTCCAGGGATGGGGCAGCCACAACTTCTCTGGGCAACCTGTTCCAGAGCCTCACCACCCTCAGAGGGAAGAATTTCATAGCAGAAGAATTTCATACCTCTTCACAGCAGAGGTGCTCCAGCCCTCAGATCATCTTTGTGGCCTCCTCTGAACCAGCGCCAACAGCTCCATGTCCTTCTTATGTTGAGGGTCCCAGAGCAGTAATTATACAGAAATTTAATCCAGTGCTTATCAAATATGGATTTGTGAGGGTCCCTTGAGGACACAGCAGCTGCAGACTGTAACTGCAGAGGATTTCTGGTGTGGGATATGGATGCTCTGATTTCCCTCCCCAGCACGGCCAGGCTCACCCCCGCTCTGTGCCACTGCTGTGGCTCCGTACCGGGGCCCCGGGAGCGGAGCCGTGGACATGGGAAACGCTGGTGTCCAAACGCTGTGTGGGCTACTGGGCTGGCTGGGAATGTGTTTTAGACCTTTTTCGTCAGGTCTGTAAAAAACGCTATACATCCTCCAGCTTTTCTTTGGTAAATGCTTCCATGAAGGCAGCCGGGGAGGAGGTCACTGCCTCCCTGGCCGCTTGGTAAGGAAATAGCACAAAACTTTGGCACGTTTTCCTCGTGCTTTCTCAGAGGAGATTTTGGTTTTGATAAAGATGCTTTGGCCTGGAAAGCCACAACGGGCTCTCGTTAGAGGCCTTAACCTCATTATCTTGAGAGGTGTGACCGCTTGTCCCAGTGACGCGGCGGTAACCGTAACGCAGCCTGACACCGGTGCTCTGAACTGTGGCTAAGAGGTCTCGGGGACAATCTGTGTCAGATGTTCACTGGAGATTGTTTTAACCCCTTGCTACTTCCGTGACTGAGGATCCCTTTAGAAAAGGGAAGAGCATGTACATCCCACCTGCCTCGCTGGATTTGAGAAGCAAAATCCAGCTTGTACCTGGTTTTCCTGCATCCAGTTTGGGGATGGGACAATCCAGCCCAGTGGTCCACCCCTGGCAAGGCATGTGGTCTTGGCATCCCTGGCCAGTGCTCCACCAAACCATGATTTGGGCGTTAGGACTATATTTACTGCTTCCCTGAGAACAGCACTTCATGCTGCACACACACCTTTGAGGCCAAGGGAGCAGCAAACCCAGAGGGGTGCTGGGAGCTGAGCGCTTCTGTTGTTCCCTGCCTGCTCTGGCAAATTTATTATTATTTTTTTTTAATATTTCTGTTTTTTCCATCTCATGTGATTTGATGGATGCTCTAAAGCTCATCTGCAGCTCTATAGCAATGTCCCAAGTTGCTGATATTTCAATAAATCAAAAGGGAGCAGCAGTCGAGGGAACGGGTGTTTGTTGGAGGAGGGAAGAGGCTTTACCGTATCTCCGTCACGGAGTTCCCCATCTGTTGCGTGGTCCTTGTAGTGAAATATGGGGAGAGAAGCCTGGACGAACCGCCACGGGAGAACTTCCCTGGCTTTGATTTTAAATCCTTATCAAATATGTATTGGCTGAAATCTGCACAGCTGGCACCTCTCCAGATGCTGTGCGCCGGCGAACGCTGCGCTTTACCGGCGCGTTGCCTTCCTGCCTGGCACAAGTGGGAAAGGGAGGCGAAGCCGTGATGTCCCTGGGCGGCCGGAGAGGAACCGCAGGAGAACTGTTCAGGCAGGCACATCCCACCTGGAAAGGCACAATCCTGTTGTTTAAGTGGATGATTATTTAAGAGCCGTCATCCTCAGCAGCCGGCTGGGCAGGTGAGGTCCAGCTGAGAGGAGCGAGCCCTGGCTTTTAGCAAAATCCAACCGATTTGATGCTGTAACGGGGCTCTGCCTGCCCGTGGCATCCTAAGGGAATAACACTGCAGTCTGATTTCTCCCCGCCTGGCCAAGGGCTGCCGCTCCCCTGCCATGGCCATGCACAGCCATGCTCTTCTGGGGTACCGGGTTGGATCAGGAGCTGTTGATTTAAGGAATTCCCAGCCACATCTGCAGGATGCTCAAGCAACATCTGCGTGGTGTCCGGGGAGGGGGCTGGAAGGCAGCTGCAGGGTTAACGTGCGCTGTGCTCTCTGCACGGCTGCTCTAAGGTCTTGCAGGTTTATGCACCAGGCAATAGCATGCACAGAGCACAAATAATTGACCGAGCAGGTTGTGTTTTGCATTGGCTTTCACACTCAGGGCTTGGCTACGCCGACTTTCCAGGGCTGGTCTGGGAGAGGCACATGCAGAAGGAGGAGGTGGGAGGCTGGAAACCATTGCTGATGCTTTGGTTTGCAGATGGTGGTTGTGCACAGCCCGATCGGTGCATGCAGCTGGGTGGAAAGCGCTGGGGAAGGTCCTGGTTGGGCAGGGATGCTCCACAGCACCTGGAGAAGAAGAAACACGAGCTGCCCAGCTGCCTCACCGGCCACTGCCGTGTGTGCCAGCACAATGGCTGGAGAAAATACGGGGTTCTCCAGCCTCGCGAACTGGAGGCAACTGGGGCAAATCCCACTTGCTCTCCTGGCTGCTTATATTGGAGCAGCCTTGTCCCTGGGACTCTTCACAGCAGTGTTTTTATTATTGGATGCCATTATCCAACTCTGAAATAATTTAACCAGCTCATCTCTGAATTTGAGGTCAGGTTTCTGCCCACACACAGGCTGGGGATATTTGGGTGGGTTTTTTTTTGCCTTGCACGAGATTAGGGGCAAACCAGACAATTACTCGTGTAATTTCAGGCTCTGAAACCACCTTCCCCCCCCGAAGGGTATACGCAGAGGTGGCAACATCAGGGTCTCTGTCCAGACTTACCACTGCTGTGCAGAGCTCCTGGTTTGCTCAGAAGCAGATATTCACTCTTCTGGGAACAGGCGGCCGTGCTGGGGCTGGGCACGGGCTGCGAGCCCGGCCGGAACCCGTGCAGCCCACTCCGGCTCCGCAGGGATGCTCACGGAGCACCCAGGGCTGGGGAATTTCTCGTATGCAAAGCGTACTCCAGCCCAGCTGGGGCAGTTTGTTTTTTCAAATAAGGAGGGAGTTTATTTGAGAGTTTTTTAGATGCACAGAGATACCGTCAGCAATAAACAATGCTGGAGGAAATAGAAGAGCAGTAAGCAGAATAATTTATTTTTTGTTTTGCTTTAGTTTATTTTTAAATCTGTAATTCCTAAAAGAAAGTGTTGGTAGTAAGGAAGAAGAAAAATGGTGGATTTCTTATGGTGGTGGTGGGGGGTGGGGTGGTGTTTTCTTTTTCTCTTCACAAACTCCATTTCTTTACTCAGCTGGGTTTCTTTCAAAGTGATCAGTGAGTGTGAGGAAGCCTGTTTGAGACTTGATTTTTTTTTTCCTTTTTCTTTTTTCCTTCTTTTTTCCTTCTTCTTTTTTCCTTCTTCTTTTTTCCTTCTTCTTTTTTCCTTCTTCTTTTTTCCTTCTTCTTTTTTTTCCTTCTTCTTTTTTTCCTTCTTCTTTTTTCCTTCTTCTTTTTTCCTTCTCCCTTTTTCCTTCTCCCTTTTTCCTTCTCCCTTTTTCCTTCTCCCTTTTTCCTTCTCCCTTTTTCCTTCTCCCTTTTTCCTTCTCCCTTTTTCCTTCTCCCTTTTTCCTTCTCCCTTTTTCCTTCTCCCTTTTTCCTTCTCCCGTTTCCCTTCTCCCGTTTCCCTTCTCCCGTTTCCCTTCTCCCGTTTCCCTTCTCCCGTTTCCCTTCTCCCGTTTCCCTTCTCCCGTTTCCCTTCTCCCGTTTCCCTTCTCCCTTCTCCCGTCTCCCGTCTCCCGTCTCCCGTCTCCCTTCTCCCTTCTCCTTTTTTTCTTTTTGTCTTCTTTTCTTTCTTTTCTTTTTCCCAAGAAGTGCAGAACTTGATGCCTTTTTAAATTAGAGTCTCCATGAGACCTCTGACGCTCAGCCTCTGAAATCACGTGCACGGCCCTGGTGCCACATTTCTGGTTCCATTGATTCACGGCGTGCCGGTCAGTAAACGATCAGCTGGGTGGCTGGATTTAACTCATCTCTGAAAATGCAAGACAAACTGGAATGTCAGAAATGCGAAGGGCATCCCTGGCCTTGCACGGTGAAACCACCAGGAATTTCCTGCTAACCCTTTGCAGGCTGACTGTAGAGAAGGTCTGTCTGTACCTGCCCTGTACTGCATACCTTTATAGCTCCATTCCTGGTGTCTCGTTGTCAGCAGGACGTTATATGTAGCTTTTATGGTAACGTTTGCATGTTGAATGCCTTTTCTTAGAGAAAATTGCATTGAGAAATGGGTGAAGAGTAGTAGTAATAATAATAATAATAATCTGCATAAGCCTCAGTTGTTTAAGCCCACAGCCCTCCTTCTCCGGGAAGACCAACGCACAGATAAAAGCATGGTTTTCCCAAGCATCCTGGTTAAATGACTTTGTGAACCCTCTTGTCTGCTGGTGCAGAGCAGGGTGTTTTTCCCCGGGACATCTCTGTCTCGGGATGCAACCAGGAGAGCCCCAGTGCTACCCTAGCTACTGCAAAGCCACGGCACTTGACCAGGATGTGGTTTTGGTCATTAAAGCCTTTTTGAGTGTGGTTCAAGGGACCAGCAAATTGGGAAGCTCTTGCTGATGGCTCCTGGGGTAGTGCTTCCAAGGTACAGCAGCCTCCGTTCTACCGGCTTCCCTGTTCTGAGCAGTGGGTTAGTTTTAAGAGGGGAAACCCAAAGATCTGAGCTTATGGAATAATCAGTGTAAATCCAAAGACAACCGATACCCCACAGGAAGAAATCTTTTTTTGTTATTCTTTTTGCCTTGGGAAACAAAGTGTCTGTGTTTCCAGGCTGCCATAAAAGAAAGGGGGGTATAAATATCCAGTGACCTGTAATTCCACTTAGCATCATATCTTTTTTAGTGGTATTAATATGTCCTTGTATTGCAGAAGCAACGAAAAGCCTCAGATGAGATCAGGGACTGACTGCTGCGTGGGTCCTGCCTGGTCTAATGGGAAATGATAGCCGGGAGTGGCAGGAAATATTATTGGGTTTCTCTGCAAGTAAGAATCTGCTTTACAGGGAAAATAAGACACAGTTTAGCAAGCACTCAAGGATTGACTTACTTTTAAGAATGTTGTTTAATCCTGTTGAAATTGAGAGGATTATTTCTCCTTAAACGCATGCTTAAGCACTTCCCAGGCTGGGGGCTGGAGCGCAGGAGCCGTACGAGGAGCTTGGCTTTTTTTGCTCTTGGCTACTGCTTTAGCAGGAGTTGTCATGGGAAAAATACTCCCTGATATTGAGACAGTTACTGTTCGGTCCCGTTTTCGGAGATGCCAAGATTCACAGAGGCTCTTTGTACCTGCTCCCTCGAAGTGGGTCACTGCCTACATACCTGGGCATCGATTCGGGAGCCCACGTGTCGGCGAGCGCGTCTGCGCGTGCTGGCTCGTCGCTGGACCTGGGTCCCCGGGCTTTGATGTGCCGGGGGTGTTCAGCACTTGGGGCTTTTCGGAAAAGAACAAAGCACGGATAGTTGGCGTAGAGAACAGTGTGCTTTTCTCTTAAATTTCCCTGGAAGTCAAACCCTGCGGTATAACTGTCTGATTCATAAACTGATTTTTTTACTTTCGAGATCTAATAATAGACTGCAGAAGAGACTCGTTCAATCAGTCTGGGACTTCCCTTGGACTGTTTTAAGCCTGGTGTGGTGGGGCTGGGGGTGGCGGTGGACTCTCCAGCCTGCGTGTCCCATTTGGACTCGACGTTGGCAGGTACCGCTCGCCGGCAGCGATGCTCTGCCCCGTGGCTCTGCCTTGACGAGCCCTGGAGCCTTTCATGGGCACTAATGAACTCAGTCCCACCTCCTCCCCCAAACTGGGAAGAATTTTAGAGGTGGGAGACTGCAGCACAGAGAGATTTAATAACGTGCCCAGAGTGGTCTTTTAAGTTGCTGGCAATTTTGGGAGTAAGATGTGATTTCTTGGACTCCCAGTTATGTTTTAACCTGCTTTCCCCTGTGGCTGTTCATGTAATTTCTAAAGGTAAAGCCAACCTTTTTTTAAAAATACAGATTGAAATGACAACGTGTGCTTTAGAGCAGGAGGGACATGGTCTGCATGGAGCTCGCAGGCAGGGTTGCTCTGTCCGAGGGGGCTCAGCCTCTTTCCCTTTCTCCAGAGCAGGTTTGCTCATCGAAGTGTGGTGTTACCAGAAGCCACGTCTTTGCTCGATGCTTCTCAAAAGCCAGAGCAAGCGAGAGGCCGACCAGAGATTGTGGTGTGGAGAGGGACATGAGGAGCCACTTGCTTAACACCTCCCTGAAACGGAGGTGGGAATCCCGCTGGCTGGGACTGGGGGCTGGCAGGAGAGCACGTGGCTGAAGCACCTTTTTCCAGAAGTGACCAACCTGTCTCCATGCTGCTTTTTTGTTCAATTACAGTAAACTGAGAAACTTTACTGCATTTATGTTTGTGGCACTAAATTTCTGGTTGAGAAGGTTTATGGATCCTCTTCTAGTTGCACAGTAATTATGGTCCGTAATTGGTGGCTCCGGGGCATCCCTGCAGAACCAGGCGTGCCAGGGTGGTGGCTGGTAGCTATCCAGATGGGCTCTAGAGAATGAGAAATAGGCTAAAATATGCTCATGACAGCAGTAGTAAAAGTAGTACTTCATCTAATTAAAAAAATTCCATATCCACATCCTTATCCACCCTCCCGCTTAGAGGGAACCGTGCCAGGGGCAGCACCTTAAAAAACAGACGTGGAAGGATGCTTTGGTAAGACCCTTTTTTTGCTGGAAGCATTGCACGGGGGCAATAATGGTGCCTGAGGTGCGAGGAAAATTCCGCCGTGCTCTGGAGCTCCTTTCTGCCTTCAACTCCCAATAGTGACGTATTATACCGGGGACAACCTTGGCCAAGTTTTGACATTCACAGAGTCTCGTTGGCCTCGTTGAATAATTCAGCATCTCTGTTCTCTGCATGGAACTCAACCGCTAAATGCCAAACTGCGGCAGCTCCTTTGTTGCTGCCCTGGCTTTTAGTCCTTGCGTGGGGCACTGGCAGCCGATGGCTGGGCTGGGATTCATGGCAATGGTAGGAGATAACAGTCCTGGAGCAATTAGAAGGATGAAGGTCACAAAAGCGTGGAGAAGATGAGTTCGGAGCAGGGTGCCTTGGAGGTACCGCAGCAGGAGTTGCTCAGGCTGCAGGACAATCCTGGGGAGCTGCGTTTGTGCATCCCCCCGGAACGAGCCTGGTGCTTGTGTTCCTCTCGCAGAGGGAAGGATTTGCATCAGGATCCTTGGTGCGACTCTGATTGGTGTTGTGGGGTAACATCGTGGGAGGGAGAGAGGCTTCGAGTACTGACAGCAGTCCCAGGAGAGACGTCAGGCACGTACTCGCCTGGGGCATGTGCTCCCTGGGGCGACTGATCCGAAGGTGGGTTGGGAAGCCAGGGGAGCATCCCTCAGCTAGGACACACACACAATCCTTAAAGAAAGCCATGCTAATGGGTGCCTTACTGCTGGGTTTGGGTGCAGGGCAGCTCCGGGCAGCAACAGCCCCCACGGTTTTGGGGTTTATGTGCCCGGAGGAGAGCCTGGGGCTGGGGGCCCTGGACAGCAGGGACCACTCAAGAAGTCCTTTATCTGTGTCCTGGACACAGACATCTCTATTCATTCCAGTGGGCAGGAAACCAGTCCAAAAATAATAGGTTTGTTTTTTCAATCTGGCTTTGAAATGATGAATATGAGCAGGAGTAAAACGTGTTTTTTATCTATAAGGGGCTAGAACTGTTCTTTGTTTGCCTTCATTGAAAATTCTACGTAGCAATTGAGACTTCCATCAAAAATGGGAGTTTTCAGAAAAAGCTGGTGGCTTTACTGTTCCTGATTTCAGTGCTGATGAAAATACTTCAGTGTTGAATCACTTCTGGTGGTTTTCTGCCAGAAAAGGGCGATGGTCTGCACTCACCTCTGACAAACCGATGATGCATCTTAACTGAAATGCAAGACACCAAAACTATTGAGTCTTGGCAAGTTTGCCTCGATAAGATCATTTCGTGTGGGGAGAAACGAAAGGAGTTATAAAGTAATAAAATGCAAAGTGAGAGAGTTTTTGAAATGGTTCTCAGTGTCACATACAGCCTATGGGAGCAGGTCTGGATGTACCGTGTGAGCGGCGGGATGGAGCTCCCTCAGATGATGCTACTGAATGCACATCTTTATAGCTGAGTGTTAAATGTGTTTTATGCTCAGTGGTAAAACCAGAAGCTGTGTTTGCACTGGTAGCGTCCTCCTAGCCTTGATGGTGACGTACTGTGGCACGCTGATGGGGACAGACTGGAGCACATCCATTTCAGTGGGTGTTCAGGTCCAAATACTGTGCTGTGAGTCCTTGAATTCCCACGAGACCTTCCTCTGTCTTCAGTAAGCACACCAGCATCTTTTTCTCTCGTTTCCAGGTGATCTCTGCAGTATCCAGACTCTCCTTCCACAGTATTGCTCAAACCAAAGGAATTAGGTAAGATCCTTTCAATGTGATCCTTTAAATCACGTTTCTCTCTCTCCCTATCCATATTCCTAGTATTTAATCACATCAGTCTCTTTAGAAGTTACACATATTAGGGTTAAACAGACATCAAGGATGCCTTTGGATTGTAGGTAGGGTACTTGTAAAAGCACCTTACAGGCTGTGCAGTAATGGTTTGCAAATAAGATAAGTGAAAATGTCACGATTCGTGTGCGATGTGCCTGCTGGGGAGGGTACAGGATGGGTTTTAGTGTCACTTGCTGGAGGTTTTGCTGAGTTTTGCAGCTGAGGACTGTGATCCCAGGAAAGCCAGTGATGCCTATCCCTGTCACCCTGCCCACCAGCTCGTGGAGCTGTGCTGTCACCCTGATGTCCCCATACATTACCCACCACGCTTCTTAGTCTGTGCTGCTGCAAAAGCAAGGTTTCTGCAACTAAAGCAAGGTTTCAGCACCGTCTCACCCTGCAGAAGTGCCCAGGTGGCCTTTCAGTCCCTGACAGCTGGGACATTCCTTCCTGGCGCTGACAAAAGCCCATCGTTGCTGAGCGGGTAATGGGGGTTAATGAGGAAGGGGGCCCTGGCACCCAGGGTGGGCTGCCCTGCTGCGGGGCTGCTCCTCTGCTAATTGAAGGAGCCATGGAGAAGGAATTAAAAAGAGCAGACAACCCTATTAAGCTGAGCTGTTATCCTGGTCTTTGTTCAGTTCCCTGCAAAATTGGTTTGCAATTGGCTTTCTTGTTAGTGTGCGTTTTTATTATTAATCTGGCAGCATCTTCTCATTAGGACCTCAGATAGAACTGGGAGGAGTTCTCAGCCTAAAGTACCTTTCCTGCATTTTAGGGGAATTTTTTGGGTTGTGTTTTTTTTCCTCCAGCTGTAGGACACGTTTGATTCTCCACAGTGTGTGTCTTGCCACTGTCCTGGTCAGGATGGAGCATGACATTGGTCTGTGGCTGCATCCCGGAGCCAGGTGCATCCACAGCCAGGGTGTGGGGGCATGGGTGGGATGGGGTCCCTGCTTTACTGCTAGTCCTGCCACCCGTGCCCACCGCCCCATGGCACGATTTTCACTGTTTGAGCTTATTTTTACTGCCTTAACTGCACTGATATTCCCATCTGTTAAACAGGAATCTGACTGATCCCACTAGGACTGGGGGCAGATTCAAGGGGCGAAGGTTTCTAAAGCACATGGAGGAATAAAGACGTGCTGTAAGTTAGGGACTATTTATTATTAAGCATAGCCCTGAGTCCTGGAGAAGCCCACAGTGGTTATTATTTTAAGGGAAAAGAACATCCAAGGTGTTTGGAGGCAGGGAGTAGCAGGGGAACCCAGGCACACAAGCCTTTGCAAGGGCTGAGCTTAAGTTCCGGGGCATCGCCGGAGCAGGTCGCAATGTTGTCGCCCCTGGCAAAGCCCTTCCCTGGGCAGGGAGGTCCTGGGGTCCCTTCAGAGGGTGATGGAGCTGGCTGTCCTCGGGGAGGGCTCCGGATGAATCACTGTTGTATCTGTTGGAGGTGTGCTGCTGCCAGGGATGGGTTTTGCCGTTCTTGTGGATGTGTGGCTTTTTCTCATTCATTTTACAACCAGCATTTACAATTTCCACTAAAATCCCTTATTGTGGAAGCCTTTGGCACCATCATTACACAAGAATAGCACAGAGCTTAGTGGGTCTTTGCTTCTAACTCTGTTTTCCTGCGTATTAACCCTGCTCCTCCTCCCCCTTGCCAGCTCTGTGAGATCAGAAAATGCCATCGCTCCCATTAGCTGGAAAAATCCCTCCTGGGGGTGTCTCTCCCATCATGGGTGTCCTCTCCAGTCGGAGAGCCTTTTCTTTGTCCACTGCTGCAAGTTTTTCCTTTTTAATTAGATGATTTCTTGCTACACCATCACAAAAGCCTCAACGACATGAACTAATTTCAGATGAATTAATTTGATCAGTGGGAACCAGCAGCAGCTCTGGCTCCCCGAAGGGACCACTTGCATCAGCCACCGCTGCCCCTTGGCTCCCTGGGGTCCCCACTGATGATGGGGGTCCCTGCCTGTCCCTTCCTCAGTGAAGATGCTGCCATTGAAATAAGTGGGAAAAGTCTTGCTGGCTTAGGCACGACGCTCAGAAACGCAGAAGATACAGTGCAGTTAGGGTGGTGTATGGATTGTGTGGTCTTCAGCCCATAGCATGACTGTGGCTCTGCTTCAATCCCTATTTTGGGTCTAAAAATTCAGGATCATGCAAATTAAGAGTGAAATAAATCCCGAAGCCTATTACTTGTCCTTAAGTAAGTTTCATGGCATGTAGGATAGAAAAATAAAAATCAATCTTGTATGCTATTCAGTGGGAAAAAAAAAAAAAAGTCTTTCTGTCTAATAATTTCTGGATACATGAACCTTGCCAGAGAAACCCTGTTTCACAGAGTAAATCAGATAGCTATCAGGATAGCTGTGTTGAGATGACAGAGTGTTTCTTCCAAGGAACAAGCTCCAAGCAGCAAAACATGGCAAAAAATGATCTTGAGTGCACTGTTTTGTTTGCAGCACGCTGCTCAGGCTGGGCTTAATCTGCTGCAGCTGTAGCTACAGCCCGTGCTGCGGCTGTCCTCCTCCTGCTCTGTTCTCGTCCTCGTTGCAGGTGTCAGAAGTCCTGCAGAAGACATTGTCACCCTCCAGCACGGTGCATCGCTGGTCCTAGCAGGCGATGGTCTCTAATGATGGCAAAAAATAGATTTCTGCCTTGCGTGAGGCTGTTTGTGCAAACAGCACAGACGATGCTTCCCCGCTAATTAAAGCAGCGTGCAGTTGCAAGGACCACCACCACCGCACCGGGTTCTTTTTTGGTAGTGTTGCATCCACAGCAAAGCCCCTCGGTGATAAATTGGTGCCTCCTAGAAAAAGGCACGTTTTCTCTCCTTAATTAAAGGCGTTCCGAGGAAAGGTGCTTTTGTGGATAAATACTCCCACTGAAGGGAAAGCAGACGCACGAAGCTGCGTTCGGTTCTCGCTCTGACCCGGGTGCTGTACGTGGTCCTGGGCAAATCCCTTAGCTGTATAGGTCTGATTTTCTCCTCTCGAACGGGGAGATGAGACATGCTGTTGTCCCTCTGGCTCATTGGGGACAGCCCTGCCTTTGGGTCTGGGTTGGTAGCGCGGGTTCTGCAGAAAGGTGGGGATACCCTTTTCCTGGGATTTTCATCCGCGCGTCACTTCACAGGCCTGTACGTGGGGACAAAGAAAAGATCCTCTTTGTGTAGCATTGCCCGTCAGCTAAGGAGAGGGGATTTTAAAAAATTATTATTGTTTCTTATCCTCTCCTCTCTCTGGAAGGCTGTCAGCAGTCCCAGAGAGAAGTTACCGCCATGCTCCTTGCCCGTCCGTGGCTGTCTCTGAACAAGGAGCCTTTATTTTACAGCCAGGACACCCGGAGTTTCCACTGCAGAGCTACAGTCGTGGCCAGTTAAGTCCATTACCCCGTTTCTCACTAAATGCCTCCAGGTTGGGTGGGAGGACGTGTCCCCGCGGGCGTGTGGGGCTGCTGTGCCAAGGTTCTCCTGTGCCCTGCAGCACTGAGTTTTCATTCCCTTTCCAGGTTTTCTCCAGCAAACTCAGCTCTCTGGAGGACAACAGGACTTCTTGTTGCAGGTCCCAATAAGCCAGGATTTTTTTTTTTCTTAAAGCTTTTTTTCCCTACTGCTGCCCAGGTAATTCTCTGTTGCCCGTGGTGGATCCCGGCATCCCTTGGGCTCCAGCCATCAAGCTCCATGGGCTGAATCTGAGCGGTGGAGGCATGTGTTTTTTCATCTCCCTGAGATATATGTTTTTCCTGGAAGCAGAGCTTTGCAAGCAAAGCAGGAGGTTAAGGAATATTGGTTCATGCTGCCTGCCTGCATTTTTAATGTGTGCACAGCGAAACCATCTGAAAACGGGAAGGAGTTAGCATGTTCAAAGGCCTTTTACTGAGTCCTTTAATCTAAGTAAATCCTTTATATATGAACTGAACCTCTCAGTGACTTTCTTCAGAAGGCACCGCGGTTAATAAAATAGATTTTAAAACATTTGCAGACGGGGAGGAGGGGTGAACGCTGTTTGTCAAGAGGAGGTTTTTCCATGCGGGAGCAGCGTTGGTGCTTTGTCCAGGTGGTGGAAGGAAGGAGAAGGTGATGGTTGTGTTTTCCGCATCCTGGGGAGCAAGGCTGGATCCCCTCAGGTTGGTGGCACAGCTGCCAGTCGGAAGAATAAGCACTGTTAGCTTTACCTTCAGGCAAACACAGCAAGAAAAGCCCGCTGACCTGCGCTGAGGTTTGCCTTGCATTTAAACAAATAAATAAATACAGGCCAAAATGCTGATTTTCTTGACGTTTAACCTCTGCACATCGATGCCCTGAGGTGACAGAGCAGATGTGCTGGCGGTCGAGGACAAGCCCTTGGCTGGGACCCGCCGACAGCTGCAGGGCAGGTTTGATCTCGGGGACAGGTGACGGTACTTAGGGACCTTTCAGGGGACCCACAGGCACCCAGTGTATTAGGAGCTGGGATTTGCTGTTTTGCCTACAGGAGGCTGGACATGTCAGTAGAGGAGAACCACCCTCCTGGTTCTCCAGGGGATGGGGTGGCACCAGTCCTGATGCTCACTCGAGCCCCCGGTGCCCTCCACCCCCCAGCAGATCCAGTGCTGAGCGGATGTTGGGGCTGAGGTGCCTACTGGCACCCTGCTGAATGCAGACCACTGTCCAGGCCATCATGTCTCTGTTTTGCTCATCTCTACAAAGCAGATGGTGAGTTGAGAGGAGAGAAGCTCAACACTGGGATTAGCCCGGGTTGGGCAGGTTCAAGGCAGCCAAACGAGCTGCACCAGCATCCTCCCATCAGTGGGGATTTACCCTGGAGGAGCCTTTCCCACCACCCCGCTTTGTCTGCAAACCCCGTGCCTTGCTGCGGAGGTTCAGCATTGCTCAGTTTTGCCCAGGTGAACTATTAAAACAGAGCGACGTGCTCAAAATGAGGTTTGCAGCTTTATCATCCCTGGAGTTTCAGTACTTAACGGCTTGCCAATACTATCAGGATGTGCGTGTGGGTGGAAGGGAGGAGGGATGGGAAGGGAGGGTCACCAGCATCCCGCCTGTGCCCTTCATGGGGCTGTGACGTTACCGTGCTGAGATCAGCATTCCTTAGTGCGGAGAGGGGGGCGAACTGAGCGGGATGTGCGTGGGCAGCCTCAAGCCCCTGCAGAACACGAGTGTCCCTGCTCCTGATTCACTGATGTCCCTGCTCCATTCACTGTCAGCTCTGTTTGATCTGGAAGCTCCTCAGCTTCCCCAGCAGTTCAAAATTAAACCTAGAGTTTTGTCGAAGTTTCATGATTTTAATCCGTTTCCCCGTCTGAGTGAGCCCCGCTGCGGTGTGGGGGTGCCCTGATGTTTGCAGTGGGGGTGACGCTGTAAAGGAGACTTTGTGATCCTGCCAGCAGCACCCGCTTCTTGGAAAGGATGGGATGGCACAAGCCCTAACGTAGCAGATCAAGGAGACGTTCTCCTTGTGGTCCTGGAGGGGAGACGGGGAAGTCTTTTATGGAGTTTGCAAAGATGATCCAGCATGATGGAGGCTTCATGCTGGTAAGATTCGGTGTCTGGTCCCCCCACCCCTGGGGATGGCAGCTCAACACAGGAGGCGGATCCAGCCGTGTGTGAAAATGGCAGGCAATTAAAGTCGCTAACGATTAAGTCCTCAAGTGTTTTCTGGTGAGGAGGTAGTTATGGGACCTCTTCTCTTGAAAGGTTGGTTTTACAAGGACTGTTTTATTCATTGCCAATGTGCTCTCTGTAATTGCGCTCTGCCCATTACTTTTTTACTGCCGCCGTGTATCCATTCTACGCACTTTAAGTGTTGCTATAAAACGGATGGAGGAAGCTGTGGAAGGAATCCGTGCCTGGAAACGCATACAGTTGCTGTGCAGTGCTGTCCTGTGCTCCAGGGAGTCTGGGATGGAAACTGGTCCTGGCACTGACCACCAGCCCTGGCCAGCACAAACCCACAGAGGTTCAGCCGCAGACCTCGCAACTGGGGGGCCAAGTGGAGATGGCTTCTTGTGACATGGACAGACCTTTAGGAGTCACCATAATGCTTCTTCCTTTGTCAATGAGCAGGATCCTTGGCTAAAAGCAGTTCCTTTCCAGCTAAAAACATTTTTAACACATTTATTTTGGCAAGTATGTATCCTCACAGATTTGCTCCTAAGAGAATCTGAAAAATATCATTGACATGTTTTCCTGTGCGGCTGCTTTTGTAGGCTTGGGAGATGCTGAGGTCACCCTGTAAGCATCTGCTAATAAAAGCAAAGGCAGTTTCCCTCACCCCCTCCCCACCAGCAGCTTTGCATAATGAAGATACAGCTCTGCTTCATCATCAACGTGTGGGGCTTGCTGGTTTTTGGAGTGCACCTGCCTTGTGATTGCTCATCAACTTTGCCCGTGTGGGTCTTCCCTCGGGGCTCCCTCTTGTGTCACCGGCCACCCTCACACCATCCCACCTTTGGGTGCAACAGCATGATCAGCTTTCTCTCCTGTGCAGGGTCAGTGTGTATGTTGATGATCAAAGGTCCTGGAAAGGTCTCTTTGAAATGCAGTATGTATGGAGAGTATGGAGAAGGGCTTCAGGCTCGGCTGGTCCAAAACGGGGGGGTTGGAGGTGGCACTGGGGCACAGGAGGGCTCAGGGCTGGAGGCACCACCACGGGCTGTGCCTGCAGAGAGGTGCACTCAGGTGCTTTGGGACAACTATGTCTCTTTGCAGCCCACTGGAGAGGGGTCAGCGCACATCTCTATTCCTTGTGGACCACGGAAGGTGCTGCTGAGCCCAGGTGGTCCGTCGGGGTCTGGTTTCCGTTGCGCAGTCGGACCCTGCTTGGCTGGGATGTGCCGGGGGTGCTGCTGCGCCGGCGCTGGTCTGGAAGCAGGTGCAGAAATAGATCTGTAGGTAGTTATTTGTTTTTCTTGGCGTGCGTTTCGTAGGGTTGCAGCTGCTCAGGTACAGAGGGGAAGCTGCTGCTTGGGCTACTAAAAGATTTCCTTCTGCTGCTGTGCTCCAAGTTAAAACGAGGGAAGTTTCAAGGTTTTTGTTTTAACAGAGTGTTTTCCAAAGTCGGGCAATCGCAGAGCCTCGTGGGGATGTTGGTACATACCGCAGGGTGCGTCCCAGGTCTTTGCATCCTGGCTGTGATTTATCCTTGTGCTCCCCGGGTGAGCGGTGCCATCGGCCCGGAGCGATCGTGCCCTGCGCTCGGGTGAGCCGCGCTGGCTCGCCGGGGCGAGGGCTCTGCCCGGCTCCCTCCGTGGTGGGTGCAAACCCCCTGCCCCGGTCCTGCTGCAGTTTCACATCAGCACGTGAGCTGCGAGAGCATCCTCCCTCCTCCCCAACCTGCTGCTCCTGGTAGAACCGGGGCCACGGGGACGTCTCACCGCGCAGGAGGCTGCCGGCGTCCCTGCTGGCTGCACTTGCCGTTGATTTTTCAGCCACAGCGTTTTCAAATCTAATTTTCTTCTGAGTGAGAGACCTGGACCAAATCATTTCCTAGTGATTGGTTGTGCCATTACCCCAGAGGGTTTTTATGTTTCCCCTCCTTTTCCTTTTGAGAAAGGTGTTTCTGGATTCCCCTTTTGATTTTATCCATCTGTTATCATCAATGTGGAGCTGAAGTGAGGAGAAAATCATCCGGCTTTCTTGGGCGCAGCCTTGGTACATGAGAATTTTTTAGAAAATGAGATAACATGTTGAAACATAAAATTATACGAGCTGTTATTTTCTTGTCTCATAGTCTCCAGAAATACTCAGTTCAGATTTGAGCTAAAGATAAAGCAGGGCGTGCAGCTAACCCTTGGGCACTGTGCAGTGCGCTGTGCTAAGCGCTGTAAATACGCTCCTGCAAAATCATCATCTTTCTGTTATCTGGTGATGTAGCTTGCTGTTTCCCCACTGAATTTCTATCAGAATTAATCTTGTGAGAATTTTTGCAAGTTCCAGACCACAAATAAAAGCAAATCATAATTTTTCAGAGGACGTGTCTGAAATTTGGCACAGCATGAGCTGCTTCTTTCCAGAGATGAGTAATGTAACACAATCGTATGATTTTAATTAAATTCAGCAGCTTTTGGTATGCTCCGATGTGTCTTGTTCTGTAGGGAGAGAAGTGATTCCATTCTGCTTTATAAAACAGGCTCTTGGGCAGCAGTAGTGTGGGTTTCACCCATCTCGCAGAACTTTACCCACATCATTCCCTGACGCTGTTCCCATTTCACAGATGGGAACCAAAGCTCGGAAGTGCTGCCCAGGTCCAGAGCTGGGCTGCAGAAGCAGCTCCAGGTCACCTCTTTGCTCATCCCTGGTCAGCTCACAGCCACCTCTTGGTACACCAGTAAATTAAATAAACGCTGCTTTAATCTGCCTAATCCCACCAAAGCCGATCATGAGTGCGTTTTCAGTTGCCATCCTGGAGAAAAAGAGGAGGAAAAAAGAAAAGGGGAAGGTTGGAGCTGTCAAAATGACATGCTATGAACAGCTGAGATCTGAGCACTTTCCCTGGAGAAATGTATTTTGGGATTGAAGCAGTGTTAAACCTCAGCAGTGGCACAGACGGACTCGTCCGGAAGCGCGGGAACTGGAACCGGCTGCTAATCCCTCACCCAAACCCGCACGGGAAGCACAGCCTGAAGTCCAAAATCGTGCTGAAATCGCAGACTCGGTGGGTTTTCTTCGTATTGCAACGATGCTTTCTTCAAAACGGGGTTGTCGGAGGATCTGCACAGCCGACCACGGGTGTTGTGAGCTGCTGCAAGGAGCAATTTCAATCTGTGGATACCGTGCTATGGAAATGTTTTTTCTGCCAGATCCGAGGCAGGAAAACGCAACGCAGCCCCGTTCATCCCAGCGGAGCCGTAGAGGCTCTTTTGCACCAGCTCGAGGCTCTGGTCCTTTCCATTTATGACGAAATCCCTTGCAGAAGGGGCAGCAGATGGGAGCAGCTGAGGTTTCATGGGTCTCACGTACTCCGCCTGCTTTTTAAAACGCTGAAGTGCGATCGCTGGGCTTGGGAAAATGGGGGAGATTGTCCTGCTGGTGTTGGGAGGCTGGAGTCCTGCTCCTGGTAAGGGATGAGCCACCTCCTTTGGTCTGCTGTGGGCGATTCCATAAACCCTGGAAACCTTTGTGCAGATCTGCCCGATGGATGATCTCCACCTAGATCATCCATCGGGCAGATCTGCACAAAGGAACAGCTCCTTGGGACGGAGGGTGGTGAGTGGCACATTGCCACCCTGCCTGCTTCTCACTGGGCTTTCTGTTCCCAGGGCTGGTGTTTGACTCCGAGAAGTCAGAACGGAGAGAGGAAAAATAGAAAATAAATTATGCCGGATCCTCCCTGCTCTGTCACACGTGGATTTGAGGCGAAGAATGCTACTGTACAAAATTATCAGACTAAAGCTGATCTGTTCCCAACCCTCTGCATGTGATGGTACCACGGAGGTGAACAGCTGGCTTCAGTTGCTAGGACAAGGCACCCAGATGCTGAAGTACATTCATAAATAAATAAATCTTTCTGCTTATTGCTGTTAGATTTGCAGCCTACCTGGCTCTTCCCATTAAATAATTCAGAGGATGGAGCAGCCAGACAGCACATCGACCTGTGCCTTCACCACGCAGAGAGGATTTACTGCAGGGGAGTGTGCAGGGGCGACCAGTGAGGGAATGGCACGGGATGGATCATGGGACAACCCGAGTGACCGCTGAGAGCAAGGGGAGGGGGTTTTGCATTAGGTGTCTCATGAAATATTAATTGATTATCCCCGTGGGTGATTCAGGGTGGCTGTGGGCTGCTTCCTGCCTTACCTTGTGAGAGCGTGTTGCGTTTGCAGGGTGCTGCGTGTGTGTGAGCACTCCAACCCAGAAAGTGGCCTGAAATGTTTTTTGTAAGATCAAGGAAGTGTTGGGAATGATCATCTGCAGCAAGTCTTGTCCTCAAGAGGAGAAGCTTGCTCCAAACTCCGTAACAAATTCCTTGGGTTTTCCTTCTCTTTTAGGCTCTAAAACAAACACGTTGGATCGATGCGCCGTTCGTTCTCTTCTTTGATTTCTGGAAGCGGTGCTGTTGAATGCTGTGGGGTTTGTGTGTGAAGGAGTCTACTCTGGGAGGTTTGTTATCTCTAAGAGCCTGTTCCAGCAGTGTTCGATGTTGCTGGGGCTTCTGCTCTTCATCCGAGTGGGATTGGGCTTGCTGCAGCCCAGGCGCAGGCTGGCAGGATAAATGGGCTCAGCAGGTGGTTTTTCATGACGGTGGAGTGAAAAACAAAGTGTAGTGCTTAACTAATGATATTAAATAAGTGACATTTTCAAATGAATTTCAGTGAACTCGGGACTCTGCAAATCTGTTGAGTTTCAGGGGACCCCCAACAGACAGTTGGTGTTGTCCAGCCTGGAGGAGAGAAGGCTCTGGGGAGACTTTCCAGCAGCCTTCCAGTACCTAAAGGGGCTACAAGAAGGCTGGAGAGGGGCTTTTTACAAGGGTGTGTAGTGACAGGACAAGGGGCAATGGCTTTAAACTGAAAGAGGGGAGATTTCGATTAGATCTAAGGAAGAAATTTTTTACAATGAGGGTGGTGAGACACTGGAACAGGTTGCTCAGAGAAGCTGTGGCTGCCCCATCCCTGGAAGTGTTCAAGGCCAGGTTGGATGAGGCTTTGAGCAACCTGGTGTGCTGGAAGGTGTCCCTGCCCATGGCAGAGGTTTGGAACCAGATGATCTTTAAGGTCCCTTCCAACCCAAACTATTCTATGATTCCATGACTCAAAATACTTTATTCATTACTGTTGGACATTCCCAGCTGTAGCATTTAAAACTATGTATGGAGTTGCAATGCACCTGGAGGTCTGTAAGTATTTCCCAGGGAATCAGTAGCTTTTAGGCCCCTTGACTTCCAATGTTTCTTCTCTTTGGGTTGGTGGGTTTTTTTGAAGAATGGTATACAAACTGGTCCTAAACAAGGCGTTAGCTCTTGGTGAGCTTGTGGCTGGAGGACATGCAGCACCTAAGGACATTCCATCACCTAAGCAGATGGAAATGCTTCTCCCTGCATCGTTAGGGACCGAGTTGATAATCTGCATGGAGGTGTCTAAATGCAAGTCCTAGACCTGGATGTGCATGAGGGGAGCCCTGGTGAGAAACACTGAGTTAGAAGTTCACCTAGTTGGGTTTTCTTAGAGTTGCCTTGACGCGGATCTGGTGGGGCAGGAGCGAGAGCGGGTCTTTCCTCCTCTGGCCTCTCCCCACCGTGTCAAATCTGTTTCTGCAGCCAGCTCAAGTGGAAAATGCTGCCCCGAGAGGAGCCCGGCCCATGACAGGGAGCCGTGAAGGTGATCTGATGGAAAGTGGCAAAACCAGCCACGTGGGGAATAACTGATGGGACAGGGCTGGGGTGGGCAGTTCGCCCTGTGTCTCCTGCCAGCACCGCCCTGACCCTGGTGTGAGTCTGAGTAGAAAAGTGTTTCATGTGTTTTTTCTGTAGCTGGCTGCTGGAGGTTCATCCTTATCGGCTCAGTGCTGGAGGATTAAATTTTCCTGTGTTTAGCAAAGAAAAATAATGTAAATTAGTATATAAAGCAATGTAAGCTGAAAGTAGGGAGAGATTTTAAATAGCAGCCATAATTAGTAGGGCTAAATTAAATTGTGTTGTTGCACAAAGGGCTTTTGAGGAAGAGCAGGGACCATTTGGGTGAGAGCTGCCCAAAGCCCATGACACGATCCCGGCCCCGGGTGACTTGTGCTGCAGCCTTGGGGCTGGCACTCTGTTTTGGAGAAGGGGAGATGGCAGCTCTGCTCCTGCAGCGGTGACCTGGGGACCCGGGGAGCCTCCGTGGAGCCACCTGCGGCATGGGCGGCCGGGGAGAGAGGCATGAACAAAGGGCAAACTCAAGGCTATCTCCAAAAACCCATCCTTCAGCTCCAGGTTTTAGATGGTCCATTTAGTAATCCCCTCCTCGGTGTGACTTTCCTTCTAATTGCATTCTGAGCATCCTTATTTAGCCATTATCTGCTATTGCAGAGATACAGGTTATTAATTCCTCCCGTGCCCTGACTTTCACTCCGGTGCTTTGCCCACGGTCAAGGTGAAGCTGGGAGGGCTGACAGAGCTGCCGTCTCCGTGAAACTCTCATTAGAAAATATTTTTCTCTCTTTGCTGTCTCCTTGTCTGACATGGGGGGTTATCACAGGAACTGATTACACCTCGAGCCCAGATTTATGGTTGGAAATGTGTAATTGTGATTTTAATATTCTTTGTGGCACTTTTACTTCTTTCATTCTGGCATGGTGAGCACTGGAGAAGGAAGCAGTCGGAGATTAAAAGCAGGAGATGCATGTAAAAGATAGGAGATCGTGCCTTGCAGTGGATTTTTTTATTATTATTTTAACAAGTGGTGTTTAAGCAGAGGTCACCTCTGATTTCTCTTTTCTTGCCAGAGCTGCGTGGGACGGTACAGCCCTGCGGCTGTGCCAGCCGTGCCCCCTCGCCCATCCGAGAAGGGTCCAGGGCCGGTTCCCGCGATCGGCTCAGCCACGTGCACCGAGGGGCCGGTGGCTTTTTTGTCTGCACTTCACGTGGCTTTTGTGTTCATGGCTAATGCCCAGGGGACAGCAGAGGAGAGGAAGCACACACAGACACACGCGTTTTGTAAAGATCCTGGGTGTCTCCTACTCTCTCACCGCACTTTTATGCTTTGAAGCTTCTCTCCAAAATGAGCATCCATCCTGCATCTCGCAAACACGTGGGCAGCTGTTTGTGCCAGATGTTAGGATGATCGCCCAGTGGTCCCTGTCTGCTCGTCCTCCTTATCGCTCTCCTCCCTCCCATGTTGCCTCTTTGCATGTGGGCACAGTTAGACGTGCCGGCCATGGGTGCCCCTTGGTTACCCTGGGTCTGCATCTGGAGCAGAGGCACAGCAGCCCTGGAGCTGGTGGAGTGTGAAATGGTCCCGCTTCGTGGCTGGGGTCACTGAGGCTCGTTTCCCTCCTGGGCTCCCCACCTGATCATGGTTTTGATTGAACTTGCTGGAGGTTCGAGCACTGTTTCAAAACACCCGATCTGAAGTTGCTCGCCAAAGGAAGGGTGAAGTAAAGCAGGCAGGGAAGGCAAATTAATGCTAGAGATGGGATCCAAAAATAGCAAATTTGGGGCTAGGAAGGCTGTGTATTAAATCTTTCGGGAGAGGTGATGTATCGTGAAACAGGGAGGGCAGAAGGAAAGAGGAGGAAATCGCTCTTGGGGGCAGTTAAAAGTTCACAAGTATCCAGTTTTGCTCACTCTCAGCATCCATCCCATCCCATCCCATCCCGTGCAGTTCCTCATCTGGGGACCCCAACTGCTGTCCCTCCATGCCCATGTTCCGTGGCTGGAGTGAGGCTTGCTGTGATGCTGTGACCGCAGGAATCCACAGCTCCATGCAGGTCACAAGGTGCACCCCAGCCCCAGCAGAGCTGTAGCCCACCATGGCCCCGTGCCAGCAATAATACATTGGATTTAATTAAAGCAGTATTTTTCATCTCCTTCATACATTATTTGGTTATTACTTCAGAATGAGCCAAGGAATTCTTGCGTTCCCCCCTCCGCTCTCTCCTTTTCTCTTTTCATCTGCTTTCTCCCCCCTTCCTTTTGCCCTTTTGCTGTCCTTTCCTCCATCCCCAGGGCTTTAACTTTTTTTAGCTATCATAAAGTTGTTACGATGAGGAAGCCCAGGTTTTGTGAGGACTCGTTCCTTCTGGTGGGATTGGCGGCTTGCAGTGGTGGCAGACGTCGGTGGGAAGCAGCTCAGTGTGCCCCAGCCATGCCCTGGCTGAGCAGGCAGGAGCTCATGGGTAGAAAAGCTCCATCACGAATGGAGGAGAGGGTGTTTTTCTGTCTCAATGAGTCCAACACCAGACTTGAATTTGATTTCCACGGAGTCGTTTGTGCAGCACCGGCACGGCAGGGAGCGGCGGTTTGGGCACGGGGTCTCTGAGATGCTGTTAGACAATGCTGCTCCTCCCCTTGGTGCTCAGATGGTGCCCTGGAGTGAACCAGCCTCCCCACCTGGTTTGTTGTCCCACCATGCCGGCGCTGCCCGCAGGAATCAGCGGAGATGATGTTGTCCTGGGAGCTAATGCCTCGATAGGAAAAAACGTGTTTGCAATGAACATTTTGTTCCGAAACCCCCTCTGCTTGATGGGATGCTCGAGGCTGGGCTGGGCTCAGCTGGGGCTGCAGGGCATCTGCTGTGAGGGGTGGGTACCAATAACACTGTTGTTGCTCTCTTTCCTCAGGCCCTTCCCGTCGGAGGAGACCACGGAAAATGATGACGATGTATATCGGAGCTTGGAGGAGCTGGCGGAGTAAGTGGCCTTGCCTTCTGCCGGGGAGGGGACATGGAAGGGGAAAAAAGTTGCAGTGTAGCTCCAGTGAAGTCGGATAAAATTTGACAGGGGGACTCGAAGAGCCGAGCTGGCTGCTTTGATCATCTCGCCAGGGGATTTTTGTGCTCTTACGATAGTCCATCTTTTCCCATGTAGAGCCCTGGGAGACATCGCTTTAATCGGGTGGAGTTGGAGTGATTCGGTGGGGGGCGAGGGGGGCCAAGCCCGCGGGGAACCCCTGTGCCTGCTGCATCCCAGCGTTAGCTGCGAACCCCCGGGATGTAATTCCTCCTTGGAGCCGACCGAAGCCGAGCCACTGGCTGAGACTGGGGTACCCATTGCCTAACTCAGCGCTGGACCCCCACCCCATGGCGTTTCTGGGGCCACGGGGAGTTGGCATTCCCCAGGAGTGATTTTGGATCATGGCAGCCAGCCCAGGGCGGTCCCTCGCTGGTGGCATGGTGGGATGTGGGGCGATGCCACTGGGCTTTTTGTTTCTATATTTGGGTCTCTGGTGTCTGTGTTTTGCTGCCCGCGGTGATGATATAACGGGGCTTTTAAAAGCAACCTTGAACTACAACATATATGGTGAAACGCGGGCGCTGTTGGAATGCGATGGCAGCGTTCCCGTCGCCTTCGGCAGGGCCAGGCTTTTACTTATGAAGTGCAGCCGGTCTCATATGGAGGGAAAGTCTGTATGGGTGGATATGTGGCTTTATACAGTTAAATATTATTGCTCCATAGCATAAATAATAAGACTCCTTAATCCAATGAGTTCCTTACGGCTTCAGTTATTACAAAAGTAAATCATAAATTACTAGTCGGGGAACGGAGTGCCCTGGAATCCCCCGCTCGCGGTTTGCTCCCAGCAGCTACAGTTTAATAAAATTTTAACTTATAAAAGGATCCTTTCAAGAAGAACATTCCCCCCCTTCCCCTCCTAAAGTTCTCAAAATCCCTTTAATATTGGGTTTTAGAATTCCTGATTCTCATGCACGGGCCTGTGTTTAATTGGAGAAAGATTTGCGTGTGACCTCGCGCACAAGCGCTGGTGGGGATGGCAGCGCTCTCCTGGAAATTGAGGTTTCGGCATGGTGGGCTTGGAGCTCAGAGTAGGTTATTCGGTGTTGAAGATGGTTTTCCAGCTTTTAACCACTCTGCTGCCGGTGGTGTGGCTCCCGCGGGGTGTCCGGGTACAAGCTTCCCAAACCATTCCTCAGAGCTTTGCTCATGGCTGTGAGTTGGTCCCTCTATGAGAAAGACTTGGCCGCCCAAGCCCTGTGCTCGGATGACTTGGAGGTTTATTTCTTTTTGAAGAAAGGCGCGTGTAAATCAGCACGGATATATTTGCACAAATCCCTTCATCCAGATCTGCGCTCGTGGTACAGCCGGGTCGTGCGTGGAAGCACAACCTACGAAATGGAGACATAATTCACCCGGAACTGTAAAAACCCCAGGAATGCCCCAGGGAGCCCTTTAGCAGAAGCGTTGCTGCTCCCGCTGCCCGGTGACACATCGGCAATGGTCCCCCCTTTCTCCCTTTGACAAGGAGCGTCTCTCTGTGCTTGACAAGGAAACTTTCATTGGAAATTTGCCGGTCACAATGGTGCACACTGGGCACTGATGCTGGGCACTGGCAAACCGTGGGGCCGCATGAGAAAGCTCTTTCTTAGCTGCTGCTGATCCCTAAACGGCTGAACAAGGGCATCATTCATGAGCCGGGAATGATTCAGTCCATCCAGCATCTTTGCATTTAATATTGCTGGTGATCCAGCAGCCTCGGGAAGATCCGAGTGCATCCGAAACGCGTTATTGGAGGCGAGGGAGTGATTTGCACAGCAAGCAGTGAAATGACCCAACGCGTGGCAGGAACTGCTACCCAACAGCACAACCAGACCCCGCGATCCTCCCTTTTGCAAGAGACACTCATCCATCTCCGGGTGTTTTTTTCCATGTTAACTTGCTACATCTGTGCAGCTGAGTGATTATTTTTGCCCTTTGAACTGTTTTGGAGGGATGCACGGTCCTGTCTGTAAAACCACTGTGAAATGTGCCACTGCAAGGGCCCGACCTGCTGTCCCTGGTGGCCTCAAAGGGCTGGGGTGCAGATGAGGAGGGACCATGCGGTGGGCTCGGCACTGCCATGTCACCCCCTGGGAGAGAGGAGTCTTCCTTTGGGTGTTGTCTGCTGTGAGAAAAAGCTCAGGATAAATATTGAGCTGGTTCCAACAAGACAGTTTGGGGGCTGGTAAAAGTGTTTTTTTTGAGAACGTCCAAGTGCTTCATTTTAACCTTGAAGCACTTAAATGGGGCCATTTGGTGTCCCCCGTTTGAGATTTAGGGTGGATTCCTATTCTGCAAAGCATTCAGAAGATAAACATATTTGTGACAGTGGTGCAAATTTTGGAAGCAGAAGGAACCAGCCTTTGTCCCCATTGTCCCTGTGATGCTCTAAAGAGCGAAGACCTTCATCCCGGCTGGCAGCGATGTCCCTCCCGGCCTGGCGGAGCCAGGGACAAAAGCCAGGAGCTGGGAGCGGATGAATAGCAGCACCACGAGGGCCGTTTACGTGCGCTGCAGAAACAAGCTGTCTGCGTGCAGGCGCGGGGCGGCCGCGGGGTGCTGGTGTATGCAAAGGGCGTTCATGCCTTGGTGAACCCATTGTGCTTCCACCTTTGGGGTAGCACAGAGATTGTGCCGCATGCAGCTCCCTGGTGCTGGGTCAGCCATCCAGCAGATCAAGGCAGATAATGGCCTGGAAACAGCTATTTATCTTTTTTTAAAAAACACCAAAAAACAACCGACCAAACCCACGAAAATAAAAGAACAGTTGGAAAGGGGAGGGGACACTAAAAGAGTGTCAGGGGAGCTAGAAAGTTCTCAAATTCCCTGTCCTCAGCCCGCTGGCCCCTCGGTTTGCTTTGCCGTTGGCAGATGGGGGCATACGGAGAGCGCGGGCAGATGGCGAGGGCTGGGCTTTGCGAGCGGTGCCCGATCGATACCGGGAGCAGCGGGAGAGGGGCGTGTGTCCTGATTTATTTCTGCACTCCCTAATGCCAGACCCTCGAGCAGCAGCCGGTTTTGGGGGAGTTTGCCCAGGAAGTGAGCGGGGCTTTGCGACGGCGGCACGTTCACTGGAGCTTGCTCCCCGAAAATCGAAGCATCCCTTGTCCCGGTGAGGCTCCGGGGGGTCTGCGGGGTGCGAGCTGCCACCTCCCGCACAGCCACGGCTGCCAGGCTCTGATGGCAGTTGGTAGTTTGTCACCTTTCTGCTGAGCATCTTCCCCACCAACCACTTTTCCGTCTCTTGGTGATGGCTGTTTCAGCTGCCTCAAACCGTTCTGAAGTTATACTTAAGATTTAACCGAAATTTTTTCTGCTGCCACTAGATCTCTCTTCAGTCGTTTTGTCTCATTAAATTTCTCAGAGCCATTAATGTGGGTCCTCTTCACGGCACCAGAACGTTGTCGCGAACCTTCTCCGCTTCATGGCACCGTCCCTCTGTGCAGGCTGTGGTAGGTTACACATAGGGCAGGTTTTGGGTTGTTTGGTGGCTATTTGAAGAATTCGGAGGCAGGGAGAGGAGCTGTGAATGGTTTGATGTGAAATATTTAAGTTGCATACTTTTGCCTCTTTTTCTCCTTTTAAAAGTAATTGGGGAGGGGAAAAGTTGTAGTGTTGCAAAAAGGATGAAGAAAGTGTTTTAAGCAAAGCAGCTCCCTACCAAACTCTGCGCTGGAGATCCCACAGATTGATGTCTCCCAGTCTCATTTGGAGCCACAGCTCGCTGGGAATTTATTCCCAACAAAAGTATTGGAGATACCGGTGCGTTTCGTCCTAGGGAAGGGGAGTTGCAGATCTCCTGCCTGGCCTCAATTTCTTCAGCCATGCAACTCCTTTAGGCACAGACTCTGCCAACAAACTGTCTCCTGCCAAGAGCTTCTCGCTGAAGTTTCTCCTACTTTCACTGCTGTCACCAGCATTGCCTCCTTGTATCTTCCAAAATAGTGATGCGATCAGCAAAATTTCTCAAGTGCCTTAAAAAAAAGTACTGAATAGAGGAGCCAAGGTGAGATGATAAGTTAGCTGCCACTTTTCTCATTATTTTTGCTATGTTGGAAAAAACCACACATGCCAGCCAGTTAAATAAATGGCTCCATGGTACAAGGCACTCAAGCCATTGCACTTGTAAACGTGTCTTTTCTTCTCTGTCGCCAGTAAAGATTTTTATATGTCCTGCTGTGCCATCTCTAGGATCATGTTAGTTACTATAACTGCGTGAGGCTCGTTCTTGGGATTATAATATTCCACTTTGAATGGAGAACGTAAGACCCAAGTAGATGGCAAAAGGCCTCTCTTGCTGTTTCCAGACGCGTGTCTCCATCCAAGTACAATCTGGCTAATTAAAACCCTCAAGATTTAATTAGCCCGCAAGATTAATTAAAATTAAAACCCGCAAGATCTCAAGTCTGTGCTGCACATCTTGCAATCCTTCACCCTGAAACCTAAGCCTGCCAGATGTGCTCCAAATATAGGACTCTGCTTGTCCTCGTCTGACGGATACTGTGAACGAGGGGGTTGGTCAGATGAACCATCTATTTATAGCTGTAAGTGCAGAGTAAGACTGAGAAAGTGGAGGATTACTGGGGCAAACTGGAGCCTCTCAGCTGTCTCGGGACCCTGCGAATGCACTTCCAGCCTGGACCCGGTGGTGGCTTCGAGGTCTTCTGGCTCTTAACCTTGGCCACAGGGCTGGAAATGTGGGTTTGTCTTTTGGTTGTCTTATTTTAGCTTCTTCTCCTTTCTCCTCCTTTTTTTTTTTTTTACTTTTCCTGGTGGTTCTGGCTCTTTCATCAGTGCAGCAAAAGCAGCGCCGTGGTTTGGACAGGATTTTGACTTGGTGGGTTTGCCCTGAGGGCCTTGCTTGGGCTCGTCCTTGAATTCTTGAGGCTGGTACAAACTCCTCTAACTTCCTGGAGCAGCTTTTATGGATGAAGAGATCCTTCAGTGGCCCTCGAGTCCCTCAGAGCTTCCTCACTTACCCTCCTCATCCCCAGTGTCATTGCAAACGTGATGTGCAGCGTTCCTTCAGCATAGTGGACCTGCTGCAGGTTATTTATTGGAGCATCACGGCCATCTGCACCCATCCACCGGTGCGGGCAGCCCAGTCTGGAGCTCATCTTCTCCCAAAGCCTAAATGTGTACTGTGCCCTCTGTTTTGGCCCAGTGTTGAGCTCTGGAAGGCTGGTTCCCAGTGTTGGGAACAGTGGGACCAGTGCCTTCACGCAGGGCAGTGAGGTTCTTCCTCAGACTATCTCAGCTTTGGCATCGTATTTGGGGAGATGGCACCTGGAGCTGCCACAGAGGGACCCTGCCCTTCCCCATCTTGCTCCTTCCATGTTCCTGTTTGTCCCTTACTCCCAGGCAGTGGCCTGGTGTCAATCCCTCTCATCAGGGAGCTGCTCCTTGCCATGGCAGCTGCCTGCTTGGGAGGGCGTTTGCACAGAGCGGGCATCACCAGGGAGGAAGAGCTCAGCCAAAAACATTGTTTTTGCCTGAAATTGCCTTAGACGTGAGAAAAGCTCTATTCTTTTTGCTCTGAATGAGCTTTCGTGGCTAGGCAAGATGCTGCCAGCCCAAAGCTGGTTACATCCATCCTAATAACAGTAATTGCAAATGCTGGCGTTAACTCTGAAGGGCGAATAAAATCCCTTTCCTAAACCCAGAGCTGTCAATGAATGTCCTAATCTGGGCAGTGGCTCGTAGGCTCCGATACCCACGGGTAACTCGCACACGCTGCTGCTTTTATTGAAGAAGTAAATTGCTTTTCTTTGTGAGGAATGAGGTGAGGATGTGGCCTTCCTCGCTCAAGTTGCTCAGTCTACGCACGACGTGCTGGGGATGCTGAACTTACTGCCTCTCGCGGCGGGGGACTGCGCCGAACGCGGAAAATACCTGCCCCGCTTTCCCTCCCCTTGCGGCATATAAAATTGCGTGTGTTCTTCAGTTGCCACTGTGTAAAATCATCCCGATGCCTCTTCTCTTCTTTGGTGGTGGGGAAGGTGTCTGTTTTCCACTCCGACAGACGAAACGCGGAGACGGATGGAATCAATACGCGCAACGCAGCGGCATCAAAGCCGTACGTGTGCCGGCAGAGCTCGCCCGCTGCGCTGCTCCGAGAGAGGCTGATCCGCACCTTTTCCTGCTCTCTCTAGAACTGACCGGCTCTGATGTTTCTCAGAGATGCACTAGGAATGTGTTCTGATGAATAAAGGCATCGTTGCTTTAATACCACCATGGCAGTCGGGTTTGAGCATCTCTAGTGCCTCTCCCCTGGGCTCTGAAATGGAGGCGTCTTTCTAGATGGCCCCAGGACAAGGGAGTTTTCCCTATTTTTTGCCTCAGGCCAGAAATCAGAGATGGGAAGGGTACTGGTGGTGATGAGTGGGAGAGGAGCACCGTGGTTAGAGCAGTGAGAGCGGCAAGGTGCTGTCAGGATGTGTCCCCCTGTGATGGGCGCAGTGTACGTGTCAGATGGCTCTTGGCAGTTCTGTGGGTAAATACGCTGCGTTGTCCCTCAGTGGATGTTCCTGCTGCTTTCCTGGAGTCCCAGCGGAGCTCTGCGTAGGGCCACGCCAGGCCAGGTCAGAGGGGCACCTCTGCTTCTCCAGGCTCGGTCCAGGCAGCTCATTATTTAGCAAAACCCCTTCAGCATCCCACGCTGCTGCCTGGGTCCCACACAGTGATGTCCTGGTGTGTGCCCAGCCATGGTCCAGAGCTCCTGGATCCTTGGTGGGGGAGGAAAGAAAGGCTTGTCCAGGCCCTGGGCAAGCAGGTGTGGCAACCCCTGGGCAGCAGCAGGTGTGAGGCTTGGACAGGGTGTCTGGTTGTGCTTGTGTGCAGGAGAGGAGATCCAGATGGTGCTTGGGATGTGGGGCTTCCCAGGGACACCTCAAGATTGTAGAATCATGGAATGGTTTGGGTTGGAAGGGACCTTCAAGATCATCCAGTTCCAACCCCCCTGCCATGGGCAGGGACACCTTCCACTACACCAGGTTGCTCAAAGCCCCATCCAACATGGCCTTGAACACTTCCAGGGATGGGGCAGCCACAACTCCTCTGGGCAACCTGTTCCAGTGCCTCACCACCCTCATTGTAAAAAAATTCTTCCTTAGACCTAATCGAAATCTCCCCTCTTTCAGTTTGAAGCCATTGCCCCTTGTCCTGTCACTACATGCTCTCTTCTCCTTCGGCACGTAGCCCGAGACAGTTGCTGAGCACTCTTGTTGCTGGTGATGAGCAGCTGTCACACGGACCGAGCTCCGCTCCGGCAGCAGCATCACCGCGGCACTCGCCATGGTCGTGTCATACCCAGCTGGGCTTCTGCTTGCGACATTAACCCAGCCATAAGTTCCCTAACGACCCTCGAGCCAGGGAAATGATGTATGGAGAGACAGCCAGCCGTGTGAGAGGTGCGAGCGGGAAGGGAAGATTAATCAGGAACTGGGAGTTACTTGCTCTGGATAAGGAGCGGAGCTGAGAATATAAATATTGGTACAGATAATAACGATGACGGCGACGCTTGGGACGGGGGGAAGATGGATCACCAGCTATTAGTGGGCATTATTATAGCAGCTGCAATGCATCACTCTGGAAGAATGGGATGGATCCATCATGCCAGTGTATTTATTTAAAATCCACAAACTTTTATTAAATAAATCTGGTTTTAAAAATAGAAAGAACCGTATTTAGAAAAGAAATAAAGCTCAGTTTTGCCAACAGATGAGCCGTGGTGATCCATGCTGTTTAATATAGAGATGTTGAGTGTTGCAGTTTGAGCACAGTTTTATGCCTAAATATATTGGTATGTAATTAATACCCGTGTTGAAAGAGAGCTCGTAAAATATGTGAATGCTGTTTGATATTCCAGCGTTTCACACTGTCCTGATCCCACGGGGTTGACTTCGGTGGGAGCCGTTAGCAATCAGCACCTGTAGATCTAAGCGCTAAAATTATTATTGTTAATTGGTATTTATTATGGGTTGGATTTTCAAAAGTGTTCTATGACTTAGGAGCCCCTGGGGGGTTTGTAAAGGCTCAGATGACAATTAAGTACCTAACGCCATCGCCTTTATTGGGCACTGCATCTTGGTGATGCTTTTAGAGCCTGTGCTTGCAGGGGCATCTCCTGAGTGACGTGGGCAGTTCTGAAAACGTGGCTTTTTTGCTGCTTAATTTATCTCTGATGTAAATATTGCTGCTGGGCTCTGCTCAGTGTTGGGGCTCAGTGCTTGGTTGCCTTATGGTGATCAGGAGAATCTCCTCCTTCTCTGGGACCTGTTGGATTAAAAATCGCCCAGTCACCCATCAGGGCAGAGATTGGGCTTTGCGGGAGTCGGTGCATCACCCGTAGAAGCTGGGTCTGGAACAACCCTGTGCTCCTCATCCTAAAGAAGAGATGCAGGAGATGAACGGGAGCCTGTGAGCATCTTCGGAGGCAGGTGGACCTGGACTTGGTCACCTGCAGTGGCTCAGATGGTCCTGCTGGGCTGCTTGGCTGGCGAGTCTGACTCGGCCAGGCCGATTAGCGCCCAGCAAAAGCTCTGCAGGGGCAGAGCTGGCAGACCGAGGCAGGCTGGGCATCACAGGCACGCCTGGCACGGGGCTCAGAGCCGCTTCTTGGCTGCGATCACTGCTCGTGTCAAGCAGCGTTTTGCCTTTTCCAGCCTCCAGCGAGCGGGAGGAGACGTGCAGCCAGTACTGATCCGTGGAAAAAACCAAGACCTTCCTAATGCGAAAGGGGAACACGGACCAAACGTGTCAATGCTGCGGGCCAGGAGGGTTTTCTTATTGTCGTGGTTATCCTTCCTCCTTGTTGGTCTGCCTGATCCAGTGGCAGCAAACGTGCCCTCTTTGTTATCGCTAAATCGCTCTCCTTCTCGTTCCAGCGAACATGATCTGGGGGAGGATATTTATGACTGCGTCCCCTGTGAAGATGAAGGCGATGATATCTATGAAGATATCATCAGAGTGGAAGTTCAGCAGCCCATGGTAACAACTTACATGCGTTTTTAAAGCTACGCCTTGATGGGAGGAGAAGGGAGAGGATTCAATTAAATAAATAAGTGTCTGCCAATGACAGGTGATGCTGCAGGGAAGCGAATTGCTTTGCATCCCTCCTTAAAACTGAGCTGCCTCGTGAGAGGTAATAGCAAGCCAAGCTGGGATGGCGGTGGGCCGGAGTGGGTTCTCCAAGGAGTTTCCCAGCCCATCCTGTCATCTGGAGGAGTTTGGGGAGGAGGAAGGGAAAGGAAGAGCTAATAAGCCCTAAAAGATAAGCTAAAAATAGTCGTTGGGTGCTGAGCCAAGGCAGCGTGTGTCACTTCAGCCCGTTCTGGGGAGAGGGGAAGGCAGCAGCTCTGCCTGCTCCAGCAGCCAGATGTGCCGTGTCTGCCATGGGTATTTTTAGCTCGGGGCGAGCGCTGACAGATCTGTGCATGGAGGATCCAGCGCTCCTTTGTGCCTGTTGCCGCTCCTGCCCAGGTGTCTCGGAGCAGGTAGATGTTTACAGTGGAGATTTCTGGGGCAGTGGGGACCTGCGAGGTTTTAGGGATGAGCAGCCGACCCCATCCATCACCTCTAAAAGCCTTTTGAGGATGGGGAAACCTGAGCGTGTGGCATGCACAGCCTCGCGGAGGGGCTCATGTTAGCTCCGAGGACTCTGGTGCAAGTATTGTGCTCCATGGATGACCAGGAAGGTGCTGGTGGCCCTTGCATCTCCCCAAAGGTGTTCAAGGCCACCCTCACTGCCTGTGTCCCCACGCCGAGGAGACGGGCTGCGCTGGCTTCTGCTGGTGCAGAACTGGAAGGGACAGTTCCACCAGAGCGTGACCTTCCAAATTTTCTCCCACCCTCTGATATCTGCCAACCCCCAGGCTTTGTGCCAGCTCTAATTACTCCCTCCTGCAGTAGAGAGGCTGCAAACAGCACTGATGATGGTGCAGACCTCCCTATAACAAAGCCAAATCAATGAACAAGTTTGCTGATCAATTAAACCCCCAGAGCCAGTGCATGGCTGTGCTGGATGAGGTGCTGGGAGGCTGGGAAGATAGGGCTTCTCCCCATGGAGCCCAGCAAACAAGCTGAGCTGTGCAGCAGAGATGCCTGAGCACCAGTTTCTCACCCGTCCCAAGCCTGGCTGCAAGTGGTACGAAGACCGTGATGATGGTGGTTAAGTCATTTCATCCCCTCGTGCCTTGTCTGCAGCCTGAGGAGCTCCCTGCGCACCAAAAGCCCTTCTGGATCAAGGAGTCAGGCACAAAATATCCCCAGTGATCCTGCCAAAGCACTCGGAGCTGTTTACGGACACCGGTGGCAATGCCAAAGTCGGCACAGCTCGTTGGCCACCAGTGTTTTTACCATGTTGCCATCAGTTGTAGAAACTAGTTGGCCCAAGAATTGCCCCTTGGGAAGGTTTTGGTGGGAGTTTCTTGCATAAAAGGCAAAAAACGGGGAAAGCTCCCACCGTGTTGGTGTCCAGCAGCTGGGTAGTGCAGGATTAGGGTCAGTAGAATTGGCAATTTTTCACCATTCCCTCCACAAAGTTCCATGTTTCCTCAGACACCCCTGGGCAGTGATGGAGGTGATGGCTCTGACTCCCTTCCATGAGCAAAAAAGTCTATTTTTAATATAAGCACCCATGTATCCGTCTGTATATTGGATTTTTTTCTAAGATTTGTTGCAATAGCAAGTGTGTAATGCTAACTGGTTTCTCGTGTTTCTGCATGCTTCAGATTAGATATATGCAGGTAAGATGCATTGATTAAAATACTGATTTCCATCCAGCTGATAGATCTGAGCTGTGAGTTAAAGGGGTGAACAGAGGGTGTCTGTTCCTGTGCATGATCGTTAGACCTCGTCACTGAATCCCCTCCCAAGTTCAGAGACTTCTCTGACAAGTGCAGCACCTCCTGACTCGTGTTTCCAACTCCGCTGTACGGATGTATGAGCAAGAGAAGTGACTCCAGGAGTTGGGGCTTTGAGAAAAGCATGTGTTATCAGATTTGACCTAAAATCATGAGAATTGGCAACCCTGGCAGGGGATTTGTATAAGTAGAATGTATTATTTATGACCCACTTAGGCTCTGTTGTGAGTTTCATCTTAAGCAAAAAAAAAATGGGGAAAATCAGCATTTATCTCTTATTTATTCTTATTATTCTTATTTATTTGAGCAACCTGATGTAAGGGAAGGTGTCCTTGCCCATGGCAGGGGGTTGGAACTAGACGATCTTTAAGGTCCCTTCCAACCCAAGCCCTTCTATGATTCTTCAGCTGACAGTCTTTGGTGACATAGCTATAATAAATGCAGAAAATGTAATGCTTGCCATGTTGAAACATATTGAATAGTAGAGCCAGGGTTCCTTCCTAATTTTTTTTTGTAGAAATAGTTTCCTTTAACATAAACCAGTAACAGTACTCCCCTGACTTTCCAAACCTGCTGTTGTTCTGAGTTTGCTGTCACCGAAGGCTGAACCAGAGCTCTGCTCCGCGTGAGCAGGTTTCTGGACCACTCTTAAAGAGTATCTGACCATGCATTGTTTTTCCTTTTTCTAGAAAATGGGAATGACAGAAGATGACAAAAGAAATTGCTGTTTGCTAGAAATCCAAGAAACTGAGGCCAAATACTACAAAACACTTGAAGATATAGAAAAGGTAAGAACCAAGCTATCTCTTCTATGGCATCGCCTTCCACGTCGTCACTTGATCTTGCTTTAATCTCGCTGTATTAGTTCTCGCTGCGAGAGCTGGCAGATGTGATGAGGCAGGATCGATGCATTCACATGTAAAATTAGAGAGAAGGGGGATCCAGAAAACCCATACTGACAAGCACAAATGTGCAGCCTGTAACTGTAGGAGCCAAACAGCATATTTTTTTCTGATCGCTGCATATTGGAAATAGGCTGAAAACCATCCCGCTGTGTCCCCCCTACCCCGAGGTAAGAGACTCCCGCTCATCACTCAGCCAGGCCCGTCTCACTGATAAGAGCTGTGTTTGCAGATATCTTATCACTTTGATTGCTACGGAATAATTTCTTTATTCTGGGTATTTTTCAAAAGTGCTGAAGCTGTGCTGACTTGTCGTTGAAACTAATTGGATTAAAAGTAACATTTTGCTGCTTGAATTCATGGGTTTTAATTGGTTTTGATAAATTACTGTTGTGCTTTTCTTTAAAAAAAAAAAAAAGAAAAGAACACCTCAGCAAGACAGCAGAGTCGTGGATATGGCTGGAGCCTGGAGGTGGTTTCTGCTCCAAGGAAAGCAGCAGGAATGAAGAACAATAGTGAAAATCAAGCTGCCATTTCTAATCACCCTAACGCTTTTGTTTCCTCTCCTTTTGCAATTATTTGCCTCTGTCTGCTGAAAGTTCCCACAAAGAAGCTGTGAGCAAAACCACCACAATGGGATAACAATTCCTATTTTCCATGGAAATGTCCTAACGTACGTGCTGTTTATGTAAATAGCCCTTGTTCCTTGGAAACAGCCACAGCTCTTCTGGTTCAGTCTAAAGGAAGAGTTAAATTATCCCTTTTCTATCCATTAAAAAGGTTTGTGAAGGCTTAGCAGGTTCTGCTGGTGTGTTCTGGATAGAGGGTCCTGTCTTTGGTACTTGGCATCAGGGTTTTTTTTGTAGTTCCAAGCCATGTAGACGTTTCTATTAATATGTATTTGTTCAGAAAGGCATTTCCAATGTAATCACATCATCGGCGCTTTTTCAAGGGCAGAATTCCAGTGAGATAATCGAAGAGCTGAAAAGATGCTTCTGAGCTCTTCCCAACTGCAGCGACGTGAAGGAACGGTGCGCGCTTAAATCCTGCTCCCTGAAGGTTTAGCAGGAGAGGGGCCGGTGCCCACCGGGGCTGGGGGTCCTGCACCTTCCCGTGCCAGGCAGGGCCAACGGGGGCTCGGGGGAAGCTGTGCCCACGGGGGTTCCTGCCTCCCACTGGGGTCCCTGGCACAGCCCAGTCTTGAGAATTGTGTTGTCATTCGTCTGCGTTTGCAAAGGCTTAAATTTCTTAAAACCTGACTTCTCCCTGGCCAGGTAAATGCAGCTGGTAAAGCAGGGAAATACGTCCCTGCACAAAAAAAATATCTTGCTCACATCTCTCCAGTATTTCAATCCTTTTTCCGTTTACCTCTTGCAGAACTATATGAACCCACTGAGGCTGGTACTGACTCCCCAAGACATGGAAGCTATTTTTATCAATTTGGAGGTAACGATGTGGACATGGTGGCTTAAATCTTTGTTCTTTTCATGGCAGCTCAGCCCCCTTCCTGCTTAAGAGGAGACTCAGAATTCACGTTAGCTTTGTGCATTCACCTGTAGAGCTTCAGCCCTTCATGTGCTGCGAAGCTTGAACGGGTTTAGGAGATATTCTTTAACACTCAATTTTAGAGTTGGGGATTATATGAACTCTAGGTAAGAAAACAGTTTTAGATGGAGGATATTCTGGGGCTGTGTGTTTTAGCTGTGCTTAGAGATGGTTTGGGCACAGCACAATGAAGGGGTTTATTTCTACACTGGTTTGCACAAGGTCTGGGTCAGAGCCTGCCCATCTCCTCCGCTCCTTCCAGACCTGCAAAAGGGACTTTAATGCACATGGAAATCCTGGGGTTGTATCACTGTATAACCTCCTGACAGAATTACACCCTCACACTCCTGGCTGTTTAGGGCTGCATCTCCCTAGAACAACTTATTTTAAAAACAGCTAAAAAGAGGAAAAAGAAAAGAAGAGAAAATGACCGCCTGATTAAGTAGTGAATGTGCATTTCTTTAGGCTCTGCTTGCCCGCTGGCTTCGGATGCGTTCAAAGTATTGATTGTTTCTTCGTTTTAGGACCTAATTAAAGTGCACTTCAGTTTCCTGAGAGCCATCGATGTCTCTATGATGTCTGGAGGAAGCAGCCTGGCCAAAGTGTTTCTGGAATTCAAAGAGAGGTAAAGAAAACCCAGTCTTGAGGCAGGTGCTCCAGTTTTAACAGCCAGGGGTTAATATTTGCAGAGTTTGGAACAGAAACGCCTGTTGCAGCAAACCACTTTTGCATCTTCTGCAGCTGGATGCGCTCAGGCAACCAAAACATCACTCGATGCCAAAATATCACTCAGTGCTGACACTTAAGTAGCCAAACCCAGCCACAGCCATGCCAGGTTGCCCAGGGCAGAGGCTGGCACATGTCCTCTCTGACCAACCTGGCTGAAGTGGGCTGGCTCCTGTGGGTGCTTGTTCCTGCAGGCCCGTGTCTGCACCTGAATTTTTCTGGGTTCATGGCATCCGTATGTGACCAGCAGTTTTGGAAGCTGAACATCCAACGTGTTTACAGGGATGTATGGGAGGGGATAAAGGTGGGAATGCTGCAGTTGTGGTGAGCCAGAACGGGGTAAAACCTCACTCACCTTCAAGGCTTTAGTGTAGTCTTCCCCTGCAAGCAGCGGCGGGGCTTGGAGGGGCTGCGATGTGGTGGGATGAGTCCTTTGCAGGGGAGACTTTGCTCTGGTTAGATCAAAGCGATTGCTCACTCTAAAAAAAAAAATCACATATTTGGCACTGCTCGTGTTCCGCACCTATTGCATGATGAATAAATGTAAAAGTTGCTGTCGCAAACATAACAGATTCTGTGTTTTGGCAGCTGCAAGCAGGAGTTACCCCAGTATGCAAAGATAAGGTTAATAAAAGCCTTTAATATCCTTAATGCTAATCAAAGGCCTGATTCATTGTGGAATCGTGCCAGGGTGTTATTTCACTGTGATTAAACCAGTGTCTAGACACAGAAATGCCATTCAGAAGTCAATAACTCCAGAAATACCATTTGCATTAATAAGACACTGTAAGGTCAGATATTCCATCATTCACGGCACCTCTTTTTAGAAAGGGAATGTTTTCTGGATTAAATAAAAACAAAAAAGTTTCCAAAGAAGAATGGAAATACTTTAAAAAACACTCATAAAACTCACTCAGGTGATTTTGATCTCCTAATTCCTGGCTGGGCTCCATGCGTGCCGGTGCCATCCCTGGGGCAGAGCCGTGCACACCGGGAGCAGGGAAGGGACACGGGAGGAGTCGCAGAGGTGGCATTGCTCCCCAGGGAGATCCCTGTGGATAAGGGAGCATAAGGCTCATTTTGGGACTGACAGCCTTTAAATAAGTGTTAATTTGCTGGTGGGAGCTCAGCAGAGAGCTTGTAGCTGATGGGTTTCGTGCAGGTAGGTGGACAAACCAACCTCGTTCCTAAGGGAGTTTGGAAGCAACTTTTTAAAGGATCTGAAAGCCTCCGTGAGAGGCGAACAAAGGAGCCAGACTGACGACTGGCGAGGTGATGACGGCAGCTCCGAAGCTGCGTTCAGCTCGTGAGGGTCTCAGAGACCTCAGCGTCATGGGAAACTGCTGCTGGTGGGCAGTTTTGGCTTGGAGAAAACCCCAAAACCGAGCTCTTGGAGATGAAGAGTTTGGAGCAACTTGATCTAAACAGGCAAGGTCCTTCCCTACGTCAGGAATGATGATACCACATTTTACAGCAGGGAGATGGGAGTGCGGGAGGAAAAAGTGAGCTCACCTGGGGAGACAGTGTTGCCCCACCAAGAAGGGACCATGGACCTCCAGAGCCCTCCCTTGGTCCCTGTATATAAGACCTTCCTCCATCAGATATATTCCTGACAAACAGCTCTCGTTTCCCTACGCGTCCTCAGAGACATCCCGGCAAAATGATGTATTGCTCCTCTGCTTCACAGGTTTGGGGGGTTTTTTGGAAGGAAATAGTTTGTAAATCTCTTTCTCTGAAAGGTGGAGGTTTGAATTTATGCTCCTGAAGCCTCTTTGAAACTCTCCAAGTGCTGGCAAGGTAGATATTATTGTGCATGTTCAGAAGTTGTCAAGGGGAAAAGGCAGAAGAATAATCTGTCTTGGCTGCTGCTTCGCCGGGGACTGCGGCTCCCATAAATCTCTCTATTCAATTCCCCTCCGGGGTCTGCGAGTCCCACGTTTACGGAGTGACACCGGGTCAGGTGCTCCCAGATCGTCTCCGTCGAGAGACGAGGCCCCAAAATAATGAATGAGTTGCAGCATGTGATGGAATATGTGTCTTATCAGCAGCAATGCAGTTAACAGCGAGGAATGGGGGGGGACGGGGACCCAAACCTGTCGTGCAGGATTAATGAGGGAAGTGGAGGAAAAAAGGGGAATCCGCAGCAAAACTGCTCTGTTTGTGTCAGGTGTTTAAATTCACAGCCCGGGGTATCTATACAGAGCTTCACTGTGTTTCCAAAGGCTGGGACAACCTTCTTTTCCCAAATTACTGGGTCTCTTGATCTCTAGGTTCCTGTGGCCCATCCCACAAGGAGCCATGAGCTTTCCAAAACGTGTCCTTGGGCTTTAAGGGGGTTTGAAGCCACTCGTTCTCTGATGAGGTGCAAATTATGGTTAATATAATTAATTATCTTTGATTAGATCTAAGGAAGAAATTTTTTACAATGATGGTGGTGAAACACTGGAACAGGTTGCCCAGAGAAGTTGTGGCTGCCCCATCCCTGGAAGTGTTCAAGGCCACGTTGGATGGGGCTTTGAGCAACCTGGTGTAGTGGAAGGTGTCCCTGCCCATGGCAGTGGGGTTGAAACTAGATGATCTTTAAGGTCCCTTCCAACCCAAACCATTCCATGATTCTACAATCTCAAGGTGTCCCTGGGAAGGACATAGAAATTCTATTTCTATGATTCTCATCACACATGTTCATTCTGGGCACTTCTCAAGAATCAGTTTCTTACCTTCTTCCTTAGTTGGTGAAACATCTAGAAACCCACAGAGAGAGAGGGGCACTCATCAGCCGTGGCGATGGCAATCGTTTTTTGGGCTGTGAGCAGCTGTGACTGGGGAAATGAAGACTTTTTAGGAGATGAATATCTGGACTTGAGCGAGCTACGTTTGGAAATGCTCTCAAGAAATGGATTTTTGTTGGCATTTGGTCTCGAAGCGCATCCCTGCTCTGCCTTGGTCCTACAGGGTGGCAATGGTGCCAGTTGAGACATCAAGGGAATTATGGCAATGGTGTAGTTGTGAGAAAAAGACGACTTGCAGCCCAGGAGTTGTGGGGTTGGATTGCAGAGGTTCAACACTTGCCCCCTCCTTGTGTTTTGGTTAATCCAGAGACCCTGGCTGGGATCGGAGCTACTCCCTAGGAGAGGCGAGTGCTGGTGGTGACTGGCAGCATGGGCAGGGATGGGGTCCCAGCTCTTCACTGTTTCTTTTCATATTTGGGCTGTCATACCTGGGGTGCAGGTACCTCTTGTAGAGCCACTTTGTAACCTGCTCTAGGAAAGGCCTTTCAGTGTGGAGCTGGGTTTCCTGTTATCATCGTGGTGCTCCGAAAGCACAGCTCTTGGGGAGAGGTGGTTAAATAGGTCACACTTGGGAGCAGAGGGATTAGCCATCGTAGCTCTGGAAACGGGCTCCTCTGGCTGCTCGGCCCCTTCTGCACGTCCTGGGCTGAATCACCCCCACAGGCTCCAGCTTTGGAAACTTCAAAAGATTTCAATGTTAAAAAGCCACGCCGTAAAAGAGTGTTAATACTTTGCTAAGCAGTTATATGGGGGAATAGCTGTTTGCCTTGTCCTTTCACCGCATATAACTATATATATATATGTCTTTTATAACAGGTTATAACTTCCAGCAAGTGTTTCCGATTAAATTTGTGATTTCCCCCCTCGACAGGCTGCTGATTTACGGCAAGTACTGCAGCCACATGGAGTACGCCCAGAACACGCTCAACCACCTCCTCGCCAACAGGGAGGATGTCAGGCAGAAGGTGGAGGTGAGTGGGCAGGGGGGCCGAGAGCTGCCCACCTCCCTTGTCGTGGGTTTTGGAGGGACTCACTGTAGCTGAGGACGTGTTGGGAATGTTTCATTTAGCAAGAGAGGGGAGGGATGTGGGGGTGAGTCTGTGCTGCTCAGAGAGGGAGCAAAGCTGGGTGTTATCTTGTCCTGAGCCTCTGCTCACCCCTTCATCTCCCCCCCAAACACCCTCTCCATCCTTCCTCCCCCAGTTTTATCCAAGTTAAAATAGGCTGAGTGACTTTATTTGAGTGGGACTGGTCATGGACAAATTCCCCTTCGGGTCGTGCAGGGAGACCCAAAGGCACCGAGTGTCCCTGAGCCTGGAGCCAAGTGGCATTCCAAGGTCACACGCAGCATCAGGGACAGGCAGAGGCGAGCCCCAGGCAAACGCCTGGATTATTCCCCAGTCTTCCTTCCCCAGCGTAAAGGCTTAGTGTGAATAGGGGCTGATCCAGATATTAAGTAAATCAAAGGAGCCCCGGAAGGGATGCATTGTTTGAGCCGCTGTTTTCAGCCAGCTTTTAGTTCCTGCTTTGGTCTTGATGCTAATCCGAGTTTGCTGGGCTGTCTGTACGCGTTACCTCGTTTTCCACAAACGCTCTTTGATTTTTCTGTCTGCAAGTAGCAGCCCAGTTCAGGGATAAAACTGCATGTAATACTTTTTTAAAACCCATTCCCTGGATTTCGCACCGTGCCATCATGATCTGAGTCCCGTTCGCTGCTGAAGGGCCCATTGCTGTAGCATCCAGTCGCTCCCGTGCTTTTCCGTTCTCTCCCTCCCTCGCGGCAGCTCCGCTCGTCTTCCTGAGGGGGCTCAGCCAGCGCAGCCACGGATCTAAATGGGTCTGGGTGAAGGTAACAGTTGCAGAACTTCCTGCCGTGGCATTAGCTCATCTTAATGACTTACTGCTCGCCCGCCAGCCCCGGCGACTGCCTGCGTGCTCGCCGCCGGCCCCTCGCAAATAAAACACATTAGTTGAAACCATCGAAGAGGTGGGTTAAGCTAATGCGTTTCATTTGATGTTTCCCAAGGTCTGAGAGCCTTCGTGTGCTCCCCTAACGAGCAGTATCTCATTAAGCTGGAGAAGCTCAGCTGCATGAGAATGTCCGTGTTTTACGGTCCAGCCCCTGTGTTTTATTCCTCGGTAACCTCTGCGCGCCGGCTGGGCGCACGCACGGATCTTGAACTGTTTCGCGTCTGAACGGAGTTTACAGAAGCAAAACGTTACGGTCACAGGACATTTGAGGCTTTTTCTGGAGGAGGAACCATTGTTTTCCCCCGGCTGCTTCACCGCTGATGTGTTGATTTCTTTGATAGGAATGCACGCTGAAGGTTCAGGACGGGAAATTTAAATTGCAAGATCTGCTGGTGGTTCCAATGCAAAGAGTTTTGAAATATCACCTCCTGCTAAAAGTAAGTGTTTCAGCATTGGCACTTCTCTCCAGCTGCCCTCCTCTCTGTAGCATCTTTCAGCTTTTACAGTGGAGAGTGAATCGTTGCCAAATGCAGAGTGAGGGTTGGTGGGTTTTTTTCGCCCCTTTCAAATGAAATAATTACTGGAGCCACTTAACATGACATAATATTTGTGCCGTCTCTTAAAGTACAGTGACCGAGGGTAATTCCGCACTTGTTAGCCATGAGAGGCAGTTAATGAATATAAAATAAGCTCGCATATAATCTGATTATGTGTGAAATTCCTCCCGTCAACTCCGTGTAACAGATCTCTCGAGCACCAGCCGCTTGGCACGTTCCCTGTCCTACGGCTACGGCAGCAGCCGCCCACCACAGCATCGCTGCCACCGCCCTGGCACCGGGTAGCCCTTGCTCGGTGCGGGCAGGGCGTGGGCAGCTTTCTTAGCATGCCCAAACTCTTTTATTCTTTCTATTTTTCCTTTCAGGAGCTGCTCAGCCATTCCTCGGACCGACCAGAGAAGCAACAGCTGAAGGAGGCTCTGGAGGCGATGCAGGTACGGGGGGATGCGCTGCGCTTGGGGTGCAATGGAGCGCGGGACCCAACGGAGCGCGGAACCCCTTTGCTTCTGTTGAACAAAAAACCTGGATGGAAAAACCATCCGAGAGCCCGAGGAAAGGCAGCATCTCCTCCTTTTGGACACACGTGTGTTGGTTGCCGTTTGATGCGGTTGCTTCATGGCAGGTCTGTAGTCCTCGCTGTTGCCTTCCTCCGTAAGCAGCTGGGGAAGCTGGTGTTGGTTGACAAGTTATGACTTTTCACTAGTTGCTGTTGCGTGTAAAGAGACCATGCCAGATTTGACTTTGGTTTTTTGCTAGAAGGGATCTGGAGGAGCTCCAGATGTATCAGCAAATTGGGGAGTGTTGCAGAAATGGGAGCCCGTGCCTTGTCTGTGTGGAGCATTGCCTGCGCGCTGTTATCCAGGCGCTGGTTAGGAATCCTTTTATCCAAGTATTTTATATTTTTTTTATTAAAGGGAAAATGCTCTTTCCACAAATTGTGGTGGAAAAATTTTGCTTTTTTTTTTTAAAGAGTTTTTTTGAGCTTTCAGCTGAAACTCTCCAAGATCTCAGGAAAACCATCAGCAACAAAAAATAAAATCATCCAAACGTTTTCTGTCTTGGATATGACCCCCCGCGCACTCTGACACCACGGGACCATCGTCAGCAGAATCTGACTTGAGGATGACCATTAACTCCAGGTTTTCTCTCTGGAGAGCATTGCAGGATCCATCCCTGAGCTCACTCCCGTGTTCTCAGGTCACTTTGTTTTCCACCTCTGAGCTTTTATAACGACACCACACGTCCTGGCACTTATATAAGCAGGGTGACCTTTTCAGCCGTTATCCCTCCAATCCCGGGAATCTGGAGGCGATATGTAGGTCGCTCTAAAGTTGAGGTTGTTTGAAGGCCGTTGCATTCACAGCCCACGGCTGTGTGACACATCGCCGTGGCCTCAAAAACACTCAACCTTGCGACGGGCGTTAAACCCTTACGGCCTCGCAGTACGGCACCCACGGTACCGCTGCTAATAAATAAATAAATGTGTGTACGCTCCAGCTGCGCTGCAGACTCAGCATTTTTTGCAGGAAGCTGCCCGTAGCCATCAGTGCGGGTTCTCTTTCCTCGCCCCATGGCCAGGAGAGTGCAGGTGCAGCTCAGACCGCGCCGGGCTCGGCAGGGCTGGAGGAAGCCACGTGGTTTGGTTTTAATTGATCTGCAAACCAAGGCTTTAACTTAACAAGTCGTGTTTTTCATCACGAATCCAGCCTTTCTGGCTGCCGTGCTGGCGGGCGGCAGACGCTGCTGCTGTCGGGGGCAGAGCCGTGCAGGGGGTGGGTGTCCACAGCTAGAGCTGCGTTTCCCAGAGGGATTCACCTGGTAGTTGTTTGCATAAAGCAGGGGCAGGATTTGCACCAAAAAAAATTGCACGTGGAGGTATTTGGTGCAGGGACCGACCCTCCACCTGAGCACGCAGAACTGAGCCCCTGGGTGATGGTGGGGGTGAAACAGGTTCCCAGTTAAATCCCGCAGTCCTGGTTTGCACGTTGCTGTTGCTGTTTCAAGCCACGGTTGATCCTGGGATTGTGTTTCCCCTTTGCGTAGGAGATGGCTTGTTCAGCAGGAGGGAGCTGAGCTCAACACTCAGGCACGGTGGAGGATGCTGCTTCATAAGGCTTTTGGTTTTGTCATTCTTCATAACCATCCCTGCCACCCGCCCGGTGGAGTATTTTCTGATGTTATAAGTATTGTCATGTAGATTTGTGATTATCATTTGTGATTAACCCTTCTTATGTTGGGAAGCTGAGGAAGGTCTGACCCAGCGGGGATGTCTTAAAAAATCCCATGTTCAGATTTAATCCGAGTTGACAAGAGCTGTTGTGGAAGACAAGGAGATAGGGAGCAGAGAAGAAGCAAACAGGCACAGAAAATACGTTCCGAAGCATGTGAGAAGTTGTTTTAGTGGAAGGGACAGGGTTCTTTCTCTTTGATGGGTCAAAATTTGGGTAAGAAATTAATTTTTCAGGGCAGAACAAGCTCCATCAAGTGTCTTCTTATTTTACAACATAGCGTTTGTGCAGTGGGAGATATTGGAGGCCCGGAGGTGTTGGAGATGGGGATGCTTTCGGGGGATGTCCCCAAGAAGGACAGAGCGTGAGCATTCCAGTGCTCTCACCAGCTCGGGTGTAATCTGGAGCACCCAGGGAGGTCAACTGGAAGCAACTAGGGCAGAGCCAGGTGATGTGTTCGACACGCTGGAGAGAAGGGATGCCAACCAGAGGGACCTCGACAGACTTGAGAGATGGGCCTGTGTGAACCTTATGAAGTTCAACAAGGCCAAGTGCAAGGTCCTGCACGTGGGTCGGGGCAATCCCAAGCACAAGTACAGACTGGGCAGAGAATGGATTGAGAGCAGCCTGGAGGAGAAGGACTTGGGGATGTTGGTTGATGGGAAGCTCAACATGAGCTGCCAATGCGCATTTGCAGCCCAGAAAGCCAACTGTGTCCTGGGTTGCATCAAAAGAAGCGTGGCCAGCAGGTCGAGGGAGGGGATTCTGCCCCTCTACTCTGCCCTTGTGAGACCTCACTTGGAGTACTGCGTTCAGCTCTGGAGTCCCCAGCACAAGAAGGACATGGAGCTGTTGGAGCGGGTCCAGAGGAGGGCTGCAAAGATGATCCGAGGGCTGGAGCACCTCTGCTATGGAGACAGGCTGAGAGAGTTGGGGCTGTTCAGCCTGGAGAAGAGAAGGCTCTGGGGAGATCTTACAGCAGCCTTCCAGTACCTAAAGGGGCTACAAGAAAGCTGGAGAGGGGCTTTGGAAAAGGGTGTGTAGTGATAGGACAAGGGGCAATGGATTTAAACTGAAAGAGGGGAGATTTAGATTAGATCTAAGGGAGAAATTTTTTATGTTGAGGGTGGTGAGGCACTGGAACAGGTTGCCCAGAGATGTTGTGGCTGCCCCATCCCTGAAAGTGTTCAAGGCCAGGTTGGATGAGGCTTTGAGCAACCTGGTGTAGTGGAAGGTGTCCCTGCCCATGGCAGGGGGGTTGGAACTAGATGATCTGTAAGGTCCCTTCCAACCTAACCCAAACGCTGTTCCCAGCTCACGTGCAGCCGGGTGTCCAAAGTGGTTACTTTACAGACATGGATGCTTTACCAGCAGACTGGCTCACAGCTTTTGCGTCGGGGAGGGGATGAAGGGAATTACGGTGATGAAAGCTGGGAGGAGAGGGAAGGATACTGCCGGGGCAGGGGATGCCGGGCTGCTCTCCCGGGCTCTCACCAGGTAAAAGCCACGGCTCGGGTTTGCTGTGCTGCGCCGGGTTCGTGCTTTGCCCTCTTCTGGGAAGCAATAAAAATTGCAGCATTTGCCTGGTTGAGCAGCACAAGCACAAACTGCCCGGGCTCAGCGTGTCCGGGCTGTGTGGGAATCCTCCTCTGGTCCGGAGGTTGGAGGGGGACACGGCCTCGGGGTGCTGGGATTGTGTGGTTTCTGCTTTGGTAAGGTACCAGGTTCGTCTGGAAAATAAAAATCAATATTCGCTTTCCTTTTAAGGACTTGGCCATGTACATAAATGAAGTAAAAAGGGACAAAGAGACTTTAAAGAAAATAAGTGAATTTCAGAGCTCTATAGAAAATCTGGTAAGTTGGAAAATCCTCTGGCTCCCTACTTTAGTTTGACTATTATTAACGTATTTGCTTTTTCTGTGCAATTACTACTGAATGTGTTGTGCTTCCAAGAAAGACCCTAGTGTGTTCGGACACTCTCTGCTCACTGACTGGTTTTGCTGGTGGTCCAGAAGTGGTTGCTACATGACAAAAGGCTGTGGTGGAGGTGTTACATTGAAATTGTTTCTCCAGCTTTTTTCTTATGTTACTAGTGTAGGGGAGACCCGAGAATTCCCCAAATCTGCTATTTAATTTCCCATCTTCTATCTAAAGTGGGTTTTCTTTTACTGTTAAGAGGACAGAGAGGTTAACTGAATGGTTTTGCACTTGAAAACGTCCCAAGGCCTGTTTAGAGGAGGAGGGCACATGTGATAGGCACTTAATCCCCAAAATCTCAACCAGCTATTTAAGGAGAATCTCATCCTCCAAACTCCAGAGGTATCAAACACTTGGTCCATTGTGCATCAGCCTACCCTGGGCAACCCATCACTCATGTTAGCCCCAAAGAAGCCCACTAATTTAATATTCAGTGGCAGAGCTTCTAGCTAAGGAGCTTTTTCCCACATTTGCCAGGGGGTGGAGGGGAGGGGAGGGCTGGTTGGCCGCGGGCGCAGCTGCTCTGCTGTCACGCTTTACGCTGGGGTAATGCAATTTGGGGGCTGACACCTGAGATGCTTCAAAAGAGCTGATGGAGGGAGATGCCAAGGACTGCCCACCCCGAGGGCTTCCCGGAGGGGTGCTGGGTTTGGGGGGTGCTTTGAGCCTTGACTTCGTTTGAAAACAATGAGCTTTTAATTGATGGTTATTTAATAGACAGAGACAAAATCCTTCATTTTTAAGAGAAAGCTGCAAAAATTCTCCAGTGGGATGTGGGCTGTTGTGGCTCCCAGGTTTTCAGTGAAGCCGTCATAATAACCCTGATCTGTGAGAACAGTCAAAAAAAAGGGGCATGTCAATGGGGGCATTGAGCAGCCACTTCTCCTCCTTGCAGCAGGCAGAGAGCAGGTTTGACACGCGGGAGATGAGCAGTTGGCAGAGCAGTTGCTCCTGTCTGCAGATCAATCCCACGCACGTTCTGCCCGGTGTTTCCTTTCATTGCACCAGGCGGGACGTTGTGAAGTGGTTGGTGTGATGTACACAGAGCCTGTGTGGCACAGCCATGAAATAATTGTGGACTATACACACAGTGGTGTGAAATATTTATTTTCCTGACCAGTGGTGATGCTTCAGGATGTTGTTTTTCCTGTAAGAGCTGTGCAAGGGGATGATTCCCGCGGCTCGGCGCCAAGCAACGTTTGCCAGGGCTTCTGAGCTGGAAGATAAACTGATCAAACCCTTGGGTTGGTTTCCAGCCTCCCCAGAATCTCCAGTCTTGGTTCAGGATGGGCATCAAAACTGCAATAGTTCTGGTTTTGTAGAAGCCCCTGGGAAATAGCTTTTTTTGTGTTTGTTTTTTTTTTTCTTTCTGGATCCCAAACCTTACAAAAATGCTTTGACTGCTGAGCCTTGCCCTGGGATGCTGGTGCTGGAGCTCCAGCAATCTCCCATGGTCCTGTTCCTGATGCTGGGGCCGTGCTTGTCCATGGGCTTCCCTTGGCAAGGGCAATGCTATTCCCAGGAGCTTCTGCAGCTCGTGGCAGGGCTGATGGGAATGCCCCCAGCACGCCATGCGATCCGGGCAGGGTGGGGTTTCAGTGCCCAAAGCATCGTCCCAGCGCTGGCCATGGATCTCACCCTGCTTTGCTTTTTGCAGCAAGTGAAGCTGGAGGAGTTCGGGAGGCCAAAGATCGATGGTGAGCTGAAGGTCCGCTCCATAGTCAACCACACCAAGCAGGACAGGTCAGTGAGAAGTTTTCCCAAACCAAACGTGGCTTTCTTTGCTGATTCCCCTTGTGCTCATTTATTCAGTTATTCCTTAGAGTTGCGCTGACAGAAGTTCACATCAATGTAGGATTCCAGCACAGTGTCAGAGCATCGAGCATGTGCCAAATGCATCCCGTTGAACGGGGACCTTAATGAGATGGTTGATGGGGTTGCTTGTTTATTTGCTTGCTTTGGGCAGGTATTTATTTTTATTTGATAAAGTGGTGATCGTCTGCAAAAGGAAAGGATACAATTATGAGCTGAAAGAAATTATCGAGCTGCTCTTCCACAAGATGACTGACGACCCTATGAACAACAAGGACATCAAGAAGGTAGGTGGACCAGGGATTAGCTCTTCTGGGGAGTGTTTTGGAGCTGTTTGGGCCAGTGCTGGGAGTGTATGTTCCCATTAGCCTTTTAAAATAGAAGCAGAGCTTGCAAAAAGCTGGAAAATAAATGCTCATCTTTCAGGGCAGCCTTACAGAGAGTCGGGAAATGTTTATTAATGCGGGGCTGGGCTTGATCCTTGACCTCTGTCCTTGCCAAACAGCCCTGAAGAAGCGGGATGATTAGAGTTAGGAGAGAGGAAGCTGCTCCCTGGTTTCTGGCCTGCCAGCAGTGAGGGACGGGCGAGGAGCAAATGTCGGACGGGGCGGAGAGGAGGGCAGGGAGGGAAGGTCCGTCTGGATGCTCTTGCTCCCACGAGTTGTGGGGTGGAGGAGCCTGGAAAGGCAGTGTGAATGTTGCTGAGCAGCCTGCCAAAATCGGCACTCGGAGCATGGCTCCCACTAAAAGAACATGATTTTCTTGGTGGTTTGAGGCTTAAGTCTGCAGCCATGAAGGGAAACCTCCCAGCTCTGGGTTTAGCAGAGACCATTAGCTTAATCCACTTACATGCAATGGGAAGAGGTGTTGTACAGATGGGATAAGTGACGTTTGGGTAAGAATAGCCAATTTTACAACTTGGATGCTGAAGAAATGCTGCTAGCTTTGTGTTTTAATGAAATATATTTCCACTTTGCTCTCCTATGCTTTCTAGTCTCATGGAAAAATGGTAAGCAAAGCACACAATTTTCTCCCGTGTTTTTTGGTGCAGTGTTGTAATGAGGCAGGCAGAGCATATGTGCGGTGGGCAGGTCAGATGTTCCTCCTGGGCTGTCAGTTGCTGTCAAGGAGAGATATAATGGCTGGGGAGGATCCACTGGAGCAGAAAAATCTGAGTTCTCTCATCTGCCACCATAAAATCCTATTTGGCCCTAGTGCACAATGCCAAGCTGATTCGGGCATCGTTAGTTGTGATGTGTTATAGAAGCACGGAGCTCTTCTTCCTCCTTCCCTGCTGTTACCTTTGCAAAGGTTCAGGAGTCCTTTGGAAGCAGGGAAGGGCACAGGCACTGAGAGCAGTTATAAAGATGCCTGAATAAAAGCGTGGTGCGTTTTGCTGCTCAGGTGTTGGGAGCACAGCGGTCCCATCACTGCTCCTGTTTTCTCTTGCAGTGGTCATATGGCTTCTACCTAATTCACCTTCAGGGGAAGCAGGGCTTCCAGTTCTTCTGCAAGACGGAGGAAATGAAGAGGAAGTGGATGGAGCAGTTTGAAATGGCAATGTGAGCATGGGTGGCTGCTCTAGCCCTGGCGTGCAGTCAAGCACGGGGTGGGGCGTCAGTGTCTTGGACCAGCAGGTCACTGGAGACCAGCTCCAACAGCAAAGCTGGTGATGGGGGAAGCTCGTGTGGGCTTGTTGGACGAGTCCCTGTGCAAAGGGAGCTTGGGTCCAGCATGAAATCACCTACCCTGAGCGTCTGCACCAAAGCATGGTCTGAAATGACACCTTGCCGTGGTGTCAGCCACGTGTGAAGGACCAAGCTGGGGCTGGAGGAAGGCGTTGCAGGAGAACCAGTCCTGAGTGGAGCAGGAGTTGGCCCTGCACTGGCAGGTCTGGGCTGCTGATTGACTCGGGCAAGGGCCAAACCCATGAATGTTGTCCTGGGGGAAGGTTGGTGGGCAGAGTCCTTTCTCTTGCACAGTTAAGCCCTGGGTCTACTTTCACACTTGATTTTTTGATCTGTCCATCTGGTTTCCAAACTTTGTCTGAAGTGCAAACAGCAGCTGCTGTGACAGGTCATGAGGGCAGCGTGAGTCGTAGGGACAGGTTGATAACCCCCTGGTCCTTTCCCTTAGGTCCAACATAAAGCCAGAGAAAGCCAATGCAAATCATCATAGCTTTCAGATGTACACATTTGAAAAGACAACCAACTGCAAAGCCTGCAGGATGTTCTTAAGGTGAGCAGCATCCATCCACCTTTTCAGCATCTGCAGTAAAACACGGAAAGAAAATCTCAAAGCTGGGGCTGAATTAGGACTTTCTGACTTCTTTTTTGCACAGAGGAACCTTCTACCAGGGCTATCTTTGCCCCAAATGTGGAGCAGGTGCTCATAAGGAGTGCTTGGAGATCATTCCTCCCTGTAAGATCGGTGAGTTATTTCACATCACGAGCCGCTTGTGCCAAGGCGGTGAATGCATGGGAACGATCCAGAAGATTCGCTCTTTAAAGCAGGAATATTTGTTAATGCATAACAAAATCTTAGTACACTCCCACCCGCTTCCAAGGGCTGTAATTCACATTGGCTGGTGGTTTAAAAAACAAACCAAACCAACCAAAATCCCCCAAAACAAAGAGCTGAATCCCTCGTATGTCAGAGGAGGTGGGAGGCACCCAGCCCTCGTGCTGGAGGTGATGAGTTCTTCATCAGAAGATGTTGGTTAGTGCAAGTGGGAGGGTCCACGGCAGGGATCGCGTTTCCGATGAGGAGAGACCTCGTCTCCGGATCCCAAACGCCCCATAGTACGGCAAAAATATGTGTCCTTGGGCTAAATGGGGCAAACCTGTGACTCGCCCCTGGTTGCCAGGGTCAGAGCCCTGGCACTGCATGGTGCAGGGGTCTGTCGCGGGGTGGCTTCGGGGACATTTGAAGTGGGGAGTGGAGGGAGGAAGAAACAAAATTGCAGAACTTGAGGCAAGTGAGAAAACCTCCTTGTCCAGCTCCAGTCCCTCCCCGGGTCTCGCCCACCCAGCGCTGATGGCTTGAGTGTCTCTACCCTCTAGTTTGTGCTTTCTCCGTTGAGTTCAAGCACTGGTGCCAGTTTATTGATACTCATGGAGTCAAGAGAAGCAGAAAATGGGATTTGTTACCTGTTAAATTAACCACTTATTTTAACATTCCTCTTGCAGGTTCTTCAGCAGACCAGGTACGTTGTTTGATGGCCCTTTTTCTGCATCCCTCTCGGCCTTGGGCACAGCCTGTGTCCTTGTCTGGTCCAGCTTTAGGCAGCTTGTGGGAAGAGCTGGCACCAGCATCGGGGGGGTCCCAGTAACATGAGAGACCGATGGTCTCTCCTCCAGCCAAAAACTGGCCCAGTCGGGGTGGCACCATGGCCCTCGGGAGGTGCCAGCACCCAGCTGAGATGAGCGCCGAGTGCCAGCTGAGGTTTTGGGAGAGGGTTTCTTGTCCTGGTGGCTTCAGGCAGGGGCTCATGGATAGAACCCAAACCACCGTGTTCTCACGGAGGCTTTTTCCTCTCTCTTTGCAGGATTCGCTGAGTGCTGGACCTGGTAAGGGCACGTCTGTATTGCAGGGGGGCAAGTAGAGATGGCATCTTGGTGGTGGCTGCAGGTGTCCCTTAACATTGAGCACGTGGGAGGGAGAAACTCCTTCCGAAACCAGAAAGGAGCCTGAGCAGCTGCAGAAGGGTCCTGTGCCACCCTGGCAGCGAGCGATGGGGTGCTGAGGGTCCTGTCCCCGCTCCCCAAAGCAACAGGTCGGGTCTAAGACCCAGCTTCAACCTGGGCTCAGCCCTTGCCCGCTGCGGGCACTGACACCGCCTCGTTGCTTTTGGTGCCTCCGTGCCCCTGGCCGGCTCTGCCACACCGGTGACACTTCTGTATGTCCCACCCATAACGGAGGAGAGCCTGGCAGGCTTCCTTGTGCCGGATCCTCCTTCCTGGCAGGGAGCCTTGTTGGTGATGGGGACCGTCTTCCTGCCGGCGCGTGGCTGGCGCTGCGGGGATGTGCAGCTCCAGGCACTGCCCTCTCCTGGGGCCGTTGGTCATGGTGGTTGCTGCAATATTTTTTATTTTCTTATGCTTAAAAGTTGCCTGGATGGAGTGCTGGGCCTGCTCTGCCTGTGCTCTGGCTCGAAGAAGAAGGAACAATTTGTTTTTGTGCTTTTCCTGTTAAAAGCAAAGCCAAGGCTGGCAAAAAGAAACCTGAATCAAATTGGTGGTTAAAAAAAGAAAGCACAGAATGCTCTCGCTGGGCAGGGAGAGGCAGAGGTGGGAAAGCATTTTGAAGATAAACACTGTGGTTTTAGTGCAGTCGGGGGAGCTTGTTTAATGTGCAGTTGTTGGCGAGACAACTGGACTTTGACCATGAGCTTCAGGGGCGTTTGGGTCCCAGGTCCAGGCTGAAATTCTGAGGAAGCCAAGTGTTCACTGGTGCCTTTGGCAGCTGCAAGTGTCAGTGCTGAGCCCAGCGGGGTTTGGTGCTGGCCGGGCATCGCCTAACGCGAGCCAGTCTGCCACGGCCAGGGTCAAGTCCAGGTGCAGGGCGGGGAGCCGGAGCTTTGGCTTGGATCGGTCCTTCGTGGGTTTATTTTTGCTCAGTGAACTCAGCCGTTCGTGTAACTGCAGGAGCCAGGACCAGTCACTGTGGGCACTGGTCCATTCTGCTTTCACACCTTCCGTCCCAAAATCCTGTTGGTGCCATTAGATTTGTGGTTCGCAGGATAACGAACAACAGGCTTTGAGGGAGGGTATTTTGTTTTGCTTCTTGTTAGCAGGGTCTAAGTGATGAAACTTTTGCATCTGCTCCAGGTCCTAAAATGGTGGCAGTTCAGAATTACCACGGAAACCCAGCCCCCCCCGGGAAGCCGGTGCTGACATTTCAAATTGGGGACGTGATCGAGCTGCTGAGGGGCGACCCCGACTCGCCGTGGTGGGAGGTGAGAGCCATTCCCCTTGGGAAATTCCCAGGAGGTTTTAAACCATTGACTTCTGCATCGTCCCTTTTATTTGTGGGCTTTCCCAGGGTGCAGGGATGTGCTGAGACTCCAGAGCTGGGGGGTCTGCGAGGTGGTTTGTTGCCTGGGAGCTGCAGCAGGGACTGTCCCTGTCCCTCCATGCACATCCCAGGCTGATTCCCAACTTGGCTTTGCAGGGGCGGTTGCTGCAGACGAAGAAGTCGGGTTATTTTCCCAGCTCGTCGGTAAAGCCCTGCCCGGTCGATGCGAGGGTAAGTGCCGGAGAGGAGATGGAGCCGGCAGTGCCTGCGGGTGCTGGGAACTGTCGCGGGCGGTGCTGCTCCAGCAGTGCCTGTTGCTCTTCTCAGCCTTCTGCTTGAGACCTTGGTCCTTCCAGTAAGTCCCTGGACCTTGAAACAGGCCTTTTACTGTGGCCGAGTAAGGGAGGGCATGAATCCATCATCCCATGGTTGCAAATGTCCGGTCAGGTTGGTCTCAGCCTGTTCCCAAGGTTGGGGTTGGCATGACCAGGTCCAGACCCTGTTCCTCTTCTGTGGGGTGACTCGGGAGCAGAGCGCTTGAAATCAGTCATAGTATGGGTAAATTGCACTTTTGGGGTTTTTACTGTGTTTCGTAACGCTGTCAGCTGCTTCCCAATTAAAAAACGCTCAGGTAAATGAAAACTGCAGCGTACTCCCGGCTGAGGGAGAAACATTCGGCTACAACACTGCCCTCCGCCGCCGAAGCCAGTAATTCAGAGATGGCTCAGCGGATGAAGGTCCTCCCGCGGAGAGGAGCGTCTCGTACGTGATGATCCCGACGAGACGCTGGCCCCGCCGTGACCAGCAACGTTCTCTTTGCAGCCTCCCAACAGCCGGCCGCCCTCGCGGGAGATAGACTACACGGCGTACCCGTGGTGAGTCGCCCGGCCTGCCGCGGGGCACCGCCGTCCTCCGGCCATCACGATACATCAACCTGGCCTGTTAATTGTTGCCTCGTCAGGAATCCGCTCTACTAATGAATTAGGAACGTGGGCTGGCGATGCTTTGCATCCTGCCTTGCCCCGTGGGCAGCCGCTGCAGCGGCATTTGGGTGCTGAAGCCCTTGCAGCTTCAGTGGTGATTTCTTCATGGATGGAGAGATGCTGGTTTCTCTTCCCATTTTGTGTGGTTTCTGTGCCCAGAAAACTGTTTTGGGAGGAAGGAAGCAATTCCTGCCTTGGTGGGAGGGGTTGCACTTGGCTTCTTCCCTCTGGCTCCAGCCAGGTTTGCAAATTCCTGAATCTAAATCATGCCCACTCGCCTGCTCTCGCTGAAGCCTTGTTTACCTGGGGTCTGGTTCCCAAATAATGGGGTTTTCTAGGGGTAAGATACTTCAAAGGGAAGAGGTTGCTCTCTGCATCACTCACCCTCTGTGTTCAGCAGCTGAGCAATTTCTTCTAAATCTCAGGGCACTTTCCTTTCTGCTCATGAAGTTTTGGATGAGACCTGTTTCTCTACTTGCCTTCTCAACTCTCACGCCTTTCAAAAAAGATGTATCTTTTGGTCTGAAGCGTGCCTGTTTTAAAGACGTGCATTAATTTTTAGTTAATTGAATTAATTAGTTAACGTCTGGGCTCAGGTTCGCAGGGAACATGGAGCGGCAGCAGACGGACAACCTGCTCAAGTCTCACGTCAGCGGCACCTACCTGATCCGGGAGCGGCCGGCCGAGGCCGAGCGCTTTGCCATCAGTATTAAGTGAGTAATAATTAAGTGAGTAATAATTGAGTGAGTAATTTAGTATTGTGTGCAGAGGGGGAGACGGGGCTGGAGCATGTGGCTATTTTTTCTTGAGCGCCTTTGCTACCGTTGGCAGGTTCAACGAGGAGGTGAAGCACATCAAGGTGGTGGAGAAGGACAACTGGATTCACATCACAGAAGCCAAGAAGTTTGAAAGCTTGCTGGTAGGTTTTTATATCCCTTTGAGCATGCACACCATCCCTGCAGTCACGCAGAGGACAGCAGACACAGCCAGGTGCCTCTCCATCCTTCCCAGGAGCTGGTCGAATACTACCAGAGCCACTCGCTGAAGGAGAGCTTCAAGCAGCTGGACACAACGCTGAAATACCCCTATAAATCCCGGGAGCGCTCTACCTCCAGGACCTTCACCCGCTCTCCAGGTAAAGCCCAGCTCAGTCCTGCGAGCGTGCACCGCTAGACCCCGATGGGAAACCTCACCCGTTGAGCGAGGCGTAGGAGCGAAGGGATTTATAGCTTTGCTGTAGGGCTTGAGCCTCCTAATCTGCAAACGAGTCTCCTGCTCGGCTGGTGGCATTTTGAGGACGGGTCTCGCAGGAGGTGGCGGGGTGAGGGAGGTCCGGCCGAGCTGGGGCTGCCTGGTGCAGCTCACGGAGCGGGTGCAGCCTCCCCGGGAGAGCTTTTGCTGGGGGAGGCTGGTTTCCTTCCTGTGGGTTTACACCCTGTGCTTGGGGGTGGTTTGCCACCCCCTGGTCCTGCCAGGAGAGGAGCTGCGGCTGCGGGGGCAGCCCGGCGGGCGGTGAGCGGAGATGCGGTGCTCCGTTAGCGGGATGTGTCGTGTCTTACTCGGCCACATGAGTTCTTGCACATATGTGTTAATGGATCGAGTTCCGGTGTCACTTGTGATGGTTTGAATCCCAGTGGGACTCCTTTAATGGAGATGATGGGAGAAATGGTAAGTCTGTGCCTAAAATTAAAAAAAAAAAAAAATAAATATCAAGACGCTGCGTTTTGTCTAAAAGCCTGAGTGCAGAAATAACCACTTCATGGGGAAAAAAAATGCGTTTTTTAAACACTTTTTATGTGGTATATTTTAAAAATACTAAAGGGAGATAGTTTTTAAATGTCGATTAAGTATCTTTTCCAATAACATACAACCCCAGGATGACTTTTGAGCCCCTGCACTGGCTTTGGGGCTGCGGCCACCTGCCACCAGCTGTCCCAGCTCCAAGCCCCCGCGCCAGCTCTCCTGCATGCTCTGCCCTGTGTTCCTCCGTCGGCTTAAAGCATTGTGCATTATAATATTATTTTTCTTTTTTTTCCGTTTCCTTTTTAATGCGTGTTCTGCCTCTTTCTGTTTCTCTCTAACCTCTTTGCAGCCTCCTGCGCTTCCTACAACTTTTCTTTTCTCAGTCCTCAGGGCCTCAACTTTTCTTCTCAGAGCTCCTCCAGTCCCTTCTGGTCAGGTACCAGTGCCTCGACCTGCTGCCTTCCCCAGGCTGCAGCATCCCCAGCTTGAAAGCCATCGCCAGCGGGACCTGTGGGGTCCCCACTGCCCCTCCATCACCTGCAGGCAGTTCAGGGGGTGCCCAATGCTGCCCCAGGGCACGGCCTGGAAATAAGTTAATTAACCAAGGCTTGACTGGAAGCAAAACACGCTCCCCTGTCTCCCCCAGAATTGAGGCAGGGAGGAGATGGAGTCGTCACTATTGGGAAAAGGGGCTAAAATTAACGCAAAAGCGAATCTGGTGCATTGGGATCTCGTGATGTACTTCAAGCTCCACCTGCTCATCCCATGTGTTTCACCGAACAAGCATTGGCATCACACCATCTTCCAGACCGTTCCCCATTGCTGTACGAGGAGAACATCTCAGTATTGGGCAGGTTTTGAGCTCTGGCACCCAAGGCTGCTCAGGAGCCCCTTGCTGACGAGCCAGGGGGGACCCTGTGCTGTCAGATGTGGTTTGTGGCTCGGGCTCCTTGCAGAGAGCGCAGCGGTGCTCCGGCCTTCGAACCTCATCGATTAAACGTGTTTCAGACTGGTGTCTTCCTCCCTGTTCGACAGGGATCACAGCAAAAAGGGGCCACTTCATTTCTTCCTATTTAAGCTTTTACCTTTTAGTATTTTCTTTAGACTGGATGGGGAAAATCATTGGCAAAGCTACACGTGCTTTCCTTAGTGCCGTGTTTGGGAAGAACACTTAACTTTTCAGGGTATTAGAACATAATTCTGGGAATCTAGGATCCTTTAACTGCATAAAAGGTATTGCAGAAATTATTTGGTGTAGCAACGGTCTCTGAGCAAGGTCCCGATGACAGAGGTCAAAGCTGTCGTGGCTCTCACTCCGTTGCCCAGCCGGGCTGCCTGGCGAGGACGGACGAGCCCTCCAGTGATTGCATGTTGTGTGTCTGGACTGTCTCCATTGCCATCCTCATCTCCTCCCATCCCGAGAGCTGAAAATCTGGGCAAAGCTTTTCCTCGCACTTAGTTCAACCTTGGTTTGCAAACTTTTAAAATTGAAATGAATCCTCGAAACTCCTGGGACGCAAAGGGCAGCTTCACCCAAACACAATGTCCCTTCAGGGTGGGGGGTTTTAATTTTATTCCTTTTTTTTTTTCTCTCTCCACCCTTTTTCTTTTTTTGCAAACTTCGGAGAAGGTGCATTTTTTTCCTTCCTCTGCCCATCCCACCCCTCCCACCGTTGCTCTCCAGCCCTCCTTCCCAGGCTGAGCACTGCCCCTGCCTCTCCCTCCTCACTGCTGCTCCTCCTTGTGCTTCCCCCGAGCATCCCCAGCCTGAAGTGATGGAGATCCGCGGTGCTGGGGCCGTGCCAGTGCTGGCAGAGACCAGGTCCCAGGATGGCTCCTGGGCCATGCTGCTTCTCACAAGCTGTGGGTCAGCATTAGGCTTTGCAGGGTGCTTTCGCAGCTTTTGATCTGTAATGGGACCAAGTTTCCAAGGGCCCTGGGATACCGGGGGATCCGGGTGAGCAGCTTGTTCCTCCTCGTGGCAAAACATACAGGTTTTGCTCAGCATCTCTAGGAGAATCCAATCCCAGTAACTCAATTTTTTTTGGAAGTAGTTTAAATACAAGTCTGTTTGTGAAGTCTTTTGACAAGATGGTCCCATCAGGTGCTGGGAGCTGTGCAGCAGCCAGACCTGACACTGATGGTGGAACAGGATTTTCCCCTGGTTTCATTGTTGATGACCGTGTATTCCATGATATCTTTGCTTTCACCACCTTCTCCCCAGAATGCCCCTCACTGCAGTGAGCCCCACCAAGCCCCTCCTAGACTCTCCTGGTCAGCAGAGAGGGACTTCCCAAGCCCACAGAGCTGTTTAAAGCCTGGCAGGAATCCAGTTAGACCCCAACCACCCCAGTCTCTGCAGGGCTGAGCAATTCGAACGAGGCCAACCCTGACATTGGAGCTGATCCCAGGTCGTGGCGTTGTGATGGAAGCCAGCGCCGTGGTGGAAAACCCAGGTTGAACCTCGCCAAGCTTTCCCCAGGCTTCGGCTGATCCCGTGCGGCGGGGGCAGCTCCCGACTCCTTCTGCTTTGTCCCCTGGCAGTGTTCACCCCACGGGTCGTAGGGACGGCGGTGGCACGATACAACTTCGCGGCACGGGACATGCGGGAGCTCTCGCTGCGAGAGGGCGACGTGGTGAAGATCTACAGCAGGATTGGCGGGGACCAGGGATGGTGGAAGGGGGAAACCAACGGAAGAGTGAGTTTATCCAGATAGCATCCCATCCCCTTTCTGCGGCGCGATGTCTTCCCCGCTCCCGACCTGTCTGCCCGGAGCGCAACCTGCTGTCAGGACAGCAAAGGGCAGGGGCACACGTCCCGCTCCCTCTGGCTCTTTCCCAGCTCACGGATGGGCTGTCGTCTCGCAAGAGCCACCGCTGCACTGCTGGTCAGTGCTGGGTGACAGTGATACGCGATGCCCGGTGCGCGCAGGCAGATGGAGCGTGCGGCGGGCACAGCCAGCTCGGGCGACGTCTGAGTTTGCTCTTCCTTAAACCTGCACGAGGGGGATTTATACCAGAGTGGCTCTGCGGGTGAAAGGCTCAGCACCCTGGGGGAAGCAGCAGCTGATGGCTCGGCCTGTGTCCCACAGAGTTGTAGCACTGGGGACAGATTCTCCATGCCCTGATCTCTTACATATTGCAGACAACCATGTGTCCAAGGTGATGTCTAGTTGCTAGCTCCGTCCCAAATTAGGGTGATGGCTGCAGTGCCATTACCACCGTGCACTGGGACGTGGGCGCATCCAGCACCATACAAACAGCTCACCAGGAGCAGCACGTGGTGGCAGGGGCATAGTCCCAGCGACGGGCCAGGAGGTCCCTTGAGCTCCCTGGTCTCCAGCTCACCTCTCTGCTTCCCCGACAGGTCGGCTGGTTTCCCTCGACGTACGTGGAAGAGGAGGGGGTGCAATGACTGCGGGGATGCCTGATGGAAAATTGTCGAGCGCCCAGAGCGAGCGGCTGCGGACCGTGCACACTTGTCCCGACGCCCGCGGCTCCCCATGGGATGCGGCCGGACGCCTCCCGGGACCACAGACTCTTTAGCAATCCGTTCCTCTGTACAGTGTGTGTGTGCGCGCGCGTGTCGGGGCCGCCGCCGGCCTTGCTCCTGTTACGTGTGTAGAAGATGGATGGTCTGTCCGATAACGTTCGTGTAGCGGCTGCGGAAGAGTCCCGGGAAAGCCGCGCTCCCCTGCATGGACAGAGCTGAGAGACTCGGAGGATGGGGACCGAACCTCTTTTAGTAAAGGTGTTTTAGAAGCCACCGCGGTGATGGTGGTGGGAGGGTGAGGCTGAAGGTTTGCACCTCGGCTGGTGCCCGGGTGTGCCAAGGTGAGAATTTGGAGGTTTCTAAGGGGAGGGAGTGACTCGGCCCCAAGGAGGCGACGCAGACCCCTGCCGTGCCGCTCGGGTGGGCTTCCCGGGTCCGGGTTTCGGCAGGCTCCCTGGCAGCCCTGTGCTGCGGCCGGGGCAAGGGGACAGAGCGGGGAGGACCTGGGAGGACAAGAAGGCTGTTGCTCATCTCCAAAGGATGCCAGCTGTGACACCTGGAGTGTGTTTTGACCGTCAGACCCAGGCTGGAAGTGGACTTCCGTGTCAGACGGGAGCGAAAAGAGCCGCTCTGGCATCCCAAGCCCATTTTCTTCACAACCACCTTCGGTCCCACCAGCCTTGCTGCGGGTGGAGGGGGCAGCCCGGGATCTGACTGGTCCTGCTGGTGAGCAGGAGGTGTTGGCACGTCGCAGGACTGGAGCCTTGCTTTGCTGTGCGAGGGTTTTGGAGATCACCAAGGCAGCAGGTACAAGCAGAGGAGCAGACAGGAGCGTGCGTCTGTAGGTCTGTCCTGCCCTCGCTCCCAGCTTGGTCCTGCTGCAGGCAGGACCCCCCTCACCCCGATCCAGGCTGATTTTTCTTGCAGCCATGACATGTCCCACCTCACTAAGGGCTACGGCATCAACTCCTGATTTATCTCACCGAGTTGTGACAAGCATCTCTTCTTCCCCAGCTGTGTGCACTTTTGGGGCCAGTGAGTGTTGGCCCCTCTCCTCCTCCCGCAGGCTGTTACTGCTGCTGCTGCTGTCGAGTAAAGGTCCGTCTGTCTTGGCTTTCCCGCTTCCCCCTGAGCACCGTCTGTCCGAGTCTGTTCTTTCCCAAGCGCAGCCCCCGTGGTTGGTAGGCAGAGCTGCCAGGGGGAAATCCTGACCGTCGTCTTCTGCTGGGCTCTGGCTTTACTCTCCAGCTCCAGAATTTCCTTACAAAGTGCAAATACGAACAAATATGTGCGTGGCAGGGAACAACTTTCCAATTTCTGAGCCCCAGGAGATGCCCTCCAGCCTCTCCAAATAAGTCACATTTTGAGCTGGTGCTTCCATGCCCTGATGTTGTTCCCCTGGGACTTGCAGTGGTCCTGCCCTGGGGCACCGTGTTCCTGGTGTGGGCTCTTGGCATCACCCTGGCATGGGTCTGGGAGACGCCAGCGTTGGGTGGGTGAGCAGTGTTGATGCCCTCGGCCCCTGGCACGAGGGTAGCACAGCTGTGTCCGAAGCCTTGCTGCAAATGGAGCAGCGGTGCCGTGCTTGGAATAAGAAATGGGAAGGTTTGGGATTCTCGAGGAACAGGGAAGGGTATTAACTTGGAAATTAAATGTTGTTGCTCAGTGACAAGCCCAGAGCTGCTCGAATTTGCTGCCTGTTGCTCTCGGAGCCCCGCGGGTGCCTCCGCTCCCGATGGCGCGGGGGGAGCGGGTGGGTGCAGCGGGGTGGGCACAGCCGGGGGTGTTGCTCTGCGAGGTGCAGGGGCTGCGGCCCGGGGCTCTGCCAAGGTACTGTTTGGTGCTAACCTCTCCCAGGCAGCCCTGCGGTGCTCACCTCGGGGTACGCTCAAGGGGTCCCGTTTGCAAGAGGAGCCATAGGGGGAACCCCAGGGGTGCAGCCAGCGAGGAGCTGGCAATGCCCCACTCCGGTGCAAAGCGAAGGGTCCCGCTCCCATTCCTGCAGCTGTGGAGCTGAGGGCATATTTTGGGGGGATGAGACACGCGGACACTCACCTGAGACAAACTCAACGGTGGCTCATGTTATGCCTCAGATCCCAAAGCCTTACGCGACCCTCCTGTCCAACGTGGCCAATCCTGTACGGCAGCGAGGGCATCCCCTCTGGAAGGGCACGTGCTGTGGCATGGGGACCACGACACTGTCCCTTACACCCCAAAGGGGTCCCCGACCTCCGCCGCTGCCTGCGCTCCCCTCCCGGCCCTGCCAAGTCCCCCGTCCTCCGGAGAGCTCTCCCTCTTGTGTTTACTGTTGTAAGAAACTTGTTACAGAGATTGTTTTGTTTGTAAGTAATTATTCAGCCATTTGCCACGATATATATCTGTGAATAAGAAGGGAAATGTTTTTTTTATGATGGTGAGGAAATTGTATATATATTTTAGTTCATCGCAGGTCATTCAGAATTGCCATGGGATACGTTGGAGAATAATATGTAAATTCCTTTGGGGTTTTTCCTTTGCACTGCACTAACTGGGGTAGGGTGGAGGGGGTTTTAAAGATAAAACTGTTTGTTTATGGAATAGTTCATAGCTGGGAATTTGGAAATCATTTGGAATAGCTTGTAATGCTGGAATAGAAAATTTAGCTGCTACTTAGAAACCCTTTTGCATGTGGTTTTTCCAGACCTTTTTAAGTTACAATACATCAAAGTAAATTCCACGACTCAAAAATAAAAGTGTAATTTTGCTGATAGTTTTTTTTTTTTCCAGCCATGGTTTTTAGGCTTGTGCTGGGCTTCTCGTCACTAAAGCCCCCTTGGCCACACCAGGGCTGGAGGGGTGGCTTGGCCAGGCCAGGGCAGATGTGTGCTCACGGGGACATGAACCATAAGTGTCTGTACCCCTTCCAGGGGGAATCCTTCCTGTGATGCCAGACACAGCTCCTGGCAGGGAGATGCCACTGAAGCTGAGCACTTGCTGGTCGAGTTCCTTCCCCTCGTTTCAGGAGCAGCTGCCTCCCACACAGTTGTCCCGCGCTCCTGGGGCTCCTCTCCCCACCAGAGCTGAACTGCTGCAGGGTGAGAGAAGGAGCATGATTTTCCACGGCTTTTAGTCACTCCTGAGTATTGCATTCCAGAATCCCAGACAGCCCTGCACACAGCGGCGTCTTCCAGAGCAAGAAGAGAAATTGCACAGTAGTTTATAAGGCAATGCTGGAGGTTTCATCTGAGAGCAGGGACAGGAGATTCCGTGAGCTGCCATGTTATTTAATTAATAATAACAGTGATTTTTTTCTGCTCTTGGAGTCCCTAGTGCTTTCTCCTTCTCGCTTTAGCTTTCCAGGGTCAGCTGAAAGGGGCTGGAGCAATGAGCTCGCTGTTTTACTCGGAGAAGCAGGATGTGAGCTGAGCACTAACTTTCAGATGCTGATTCGGAAAGATGCTGCCCAGGCAGGTATTGAGCCTTGGCCGAGGTGATGACCCAGCCTGGGATAAACCCTTTCCCTATCAGTTCAGACCAGGAGAAGCTCTCTGATATGCACCATGAATTAAATACCGGGTTATGGTACCAGGGTGCTCTCTGGCCCACGATGAGCATCGGGTCTGGCATCACAGTTGGATGCCCGCGGTGCGGTTGGGCAAATGCCACGCTGGAGCCTGGAACCGGCTGGTGACTGCAAGAGCAGGTAAATACAAAAATCTGCTTCCATGCAAGGTCCTGCCTTTGGGGACATCCCTGTCACCCCAGGGGCTGGCTCCTCGGTGGCAGCTGGTGACATAACCCTTGGGGGTGGTTGGAGCTGGCAGCGTTGCAGCCTGGGCCAGGTGGGTGTCTCGACAGCCGGCTTTGCTCGTCTCTGCATCTAAACCTCCTCCTGGGTTTGCACCGATGAGGGTTGAAGCCTTGGGGATAAATGGGGCATTTATTCGCCGTGCCCAGCTGTGGCCAGGCGCCGTAACCAGACCAGGAGCAGCATTCCCAGGGGCACCATCAGGAGAATCAATCTCCAGCCATGGCCAGCACAGCTGGCTCCAGCCCTTGCATGGACCCCAGCCTGCCCCGGGAGGGGGGACACACCAGACACAGGTTTTCCTTTTATTTATTATTATTTTTTTCCCCAGCAATAGCAGCTGCTGACATAATCTCCCTCGTTAGCTGCCTCTGCTCTGAGCAAACACAGCACTGGGGGTGGTGGCATTTGCTGGCTGCCCTCCGCAAACAGCAGGTCCTGCTCTGTGTGACAGCCACCCTGCCATGTCCCTGGGGCTGAGCCTTGAGCACACCCCGCGGCCCTGGTAGCCTGTGGCTGGCCAGTGCGTGGCCACCTCCCTCTGCCACCTTGACGGGTCTATTGCCACGAGCATGTGGGCTGGGTGCGAGCTCCTGTGCCACCCAGCTCGGTGGACCACAAAACAAGGGTCCAAACTGCTGTGCAATCGGGATGGGGAAACTGAGGCAGGGGGTTGCCAAGAGCAGAGCTCAGAAAAGCTCTGCCCAGCTGGACTGTGCGGATCGAGCCTGTTTTTGGTTTGGGGTCATGTGCTGGTAATGGTTTCCTGAGACCAAATTCAGACGGCGGTGCAGGGGAGAGCACAGCGGGTTCCGGTGGCGATGGTGATGGTGGTGGCACGTGCTTGCAGCCTGGCGCACGCAACGATGAGCCACGGGTCTGCAGCACGCCTGGCTGGTTGGTTCCTGCATTAGCCCGAGCGTTTTCTGTGACCTAGAAAACTCCAGCTGGCGCACACGAACCACTGTGCTCCTTTATTTTATAATTCATCTAAGAACTCCAGGGAAAAGATTGAACTGGTTAGGCTCCCTCTACATCAGATTGACCATCAAAAAATACAACCGCCCTTATTCCTGCTCTGGAGCTGCGTCAGGGCCTGGGGCTGGAGGGGACTGAAGTCGTGGCCGTTTTCTCCACTGTCGGTCCTGAGGCTGGTGAACAACTCGGGCTGCTGGATGCACGCTTGGGCTCGTATTGTTTTAGGTCTGGTCTAACCCAAAGGTCGTATTTATAATTAGTACATGCTGATGAAATGGTTCTGGCCTGTCAAACAGAAACACCCCACTGCAAACAGGAGTTTAGACTTGTTTGCATCTCTGTGGTTATTTTGAGCAACTAGTTCATGGAGAAGCATGGAGGAGTTGGGGTTCTCTGTTTAAAACTTAGAAACTGGTTTTACCTTTGGGAGAAATGCTGCCTGAGACGGGGGCTAATGCTGGAACAAGCGAACCCCTCCGCTTCTATCCAAACCCCTCCCAAACTGGGGGATTTGGCTGCAGCCTGGGTACCACAGTGCGTTCAGCGTGCAGGAGCAGAGGCTCGGGGCGGTGGGGAGCAGTGCAGGGCACCTCCCGGGGTCACGGAGCTGCTGAATGCTGAACCTGCCCCGAAATGCTGTCCCTGGGCTGCTGGGGGTCCATGGGGCCATGGGCAGGTGATGCTGCCCGGGGGACACTGCAGGGACCACGACGCTGCAGGGACTTGGACCCTGACCCCACTGACCGCCAGCCAAACCCCGGCTCCACCCCGACCTCTGCTCCTCTGAGATACCCGAATCAGGCCCTTCAGAGCTGCACTGCCTCCGTGTGCTGCCCAGACAGGCCCTAATTTCAGGGGTGAGTCCTGGGCAGGACAAACAATAAACCTTTATGTTGAGCGATATAAATCAAACTTTATTTTCCTACCTTCTCTAAATTAAATTTTTTTTTGGTGTTCCCGCCTTTGCTTTGAGATCTCAGGTCTGGCTTAGGAAACGCGTAAATTTATTTTAATTCTGCTCTTAAAACGTAACTGCTGGGAACTCCAGCAGCAGGGTCAGATGGTGCCTTTCCTCGCCGTGTTTGCTTTCTGGCATCCAGCTGACGGCTCCAGCTCAGCGTGCCCGGGAGGCTACGAGTCCCTGCTGGCCCCAGCTGGGCTGTTTGTTCTCCGCCGGGCACCGAGCCGGGGAGAAAGCCAGCGTTTTCCTCCGTTTCAAATTTCTCCGCTCTGCCTGACTTTTCTTCTTCGTCAAGAAGCAGCAGAGTCACGAGAAGGAGTACGAGGGAGGTAAGCCCCTACTTCCCAGCCGCCTGGGCTGGCTTCGCTTGCCTCCGGTGCTGGTTAATGTTTTTTGCAGCAGGGGCTGAAGGGTCGGAAGAGGAGGAGGAGGAGGAGGAGAGCATCGGAGGAAGGCAGGGGCCCCACAGCCATCGCGGCAGGGAAAGCCAGCCGGGAGCGAGCATCGCCGGTGAGCGCAGCCCGGCGAGCCGTGGCTGTGGGTGGTGGGAACGTGCCGTGGGTTGGCTGGGAAACTCCTGGGGGTGTTGCGGGATTTCCCGAGCGGGAGTTTGCAGCTTTGTTGGGCGGCGGGAGGACGGTGGGTGTTTCGGAAGCCACGTGGCAGCAAGCGGGGATTCTCGGTGGGGTGAGCTCTGGAGCAGCCCCCAACCACGGCCTGTGGCTTGTGTGGGAGGGGGATGGTGCTGGCCTGGGAGACCCCACTGCACCCCAGCTTGCACACCCGGAGTGAGCCCCGAGCTATGTCGCTGGCCAGGAGCCCTGGGCGCAGGGGCTGGGGTGTCTGCAGGCAGGATCTGCCCCTGTTCCCCCCAGCAGCCATTGCACCGCCCCCTTTGGATAGGGAGCAAACCTCGCGCCTTCACTGTGGCCGAACAACTCCTGAATACAAGGAGAAAAAGAAAAAAAAAGTAGTTTCTGGAGGCGTGAGTGAGCACAGGCATTGTTGTTACCCGTGCCTTTCCAAGCCCCTTTTTTAAGCAGGGCCCCTCTGAAGGGTGTTTGGGAGCTGCACACGCATGCAACTGGGATCCTGTTTCCCTGCTGGAAGGGGATCCCAGCATCCCGCTCAGGGATGTGCCCTGGGGCTCACTCTAGCCGCCGCGAGCTGCTCAGCCCCTTACACAGCACCCAGAGATGCTGCTGCCACCGAAACGGTGACAAGCAGCCGGGCTGGCAGGGGGTCCCCTGCCCGTGCCAGCGAGGCGTTTTGGGGATTTGCAGGTGGAGATGTCCTATGTGAGCTGCGCCTTCCGGGCAGCTGCCCCCCGCCACCTGCCATCCCCTTGGAGAAGCCCCCGGCCCTTCAGCAGCGTGACGGGCCCCACGGCGAAGAAGAGCGTCCCGTACCAGAAGACACTGAAGGAGGAAGGCTCTGGGAGCAGGGAGCCCAGCCGGCCCCTGCCGCCCTCGGCTGAGGTGGTGGTGGTCGGGGGGGGCAGCCTGGGCTGCCAGACCACCTACCACCTGGCCAAGCAAGGTGTCACCAGCGTGGTGCTGCTGGAGAGGGACCGCCTGACCTCGGGCACCACCTGGCACACGGCTGGTAAGGCGATGGGCACAGCATGGGTGCTCCCGGGGGTGGGGGGCAGCAGGCACGGAGATGCCCATGGTTTGGGGCGTGCTGTTGTCCGTGGAGCGGATCCGTTGAGCAGGCTGGCTCCGGATGTGTCAGAGAGTTTTGGCTTTAAACGTGGAGAGTTTCAGGGTTTCTGTTTTTCCTTTTGGTGTGACTTTTTTTAATGAAAACATCCCCAAATTTTTTTTTTTTTTTTTAATAGTTTTATATGGTCCTAACTGGTTTATTTCCACACCTTTTTTATTTCTTCTTCGAGCCAATTTTCTTTGGCCAGGAGAGGGGAGCTAGAAGAGGTTAATTCAATAAGCTTTTGGGGCTTTTGTCTCTTTTGGGGTAGCCTGCTCCAGAACCCCCTTTTTTTGCCCCCATTCATTTCATACCCAAGAAAAATAGAAAGCGACGATTTGCAGCGCTCCCAGGTCGCCACGAGATGGAGCAAAAGCCCCGCCGAGGTGCCCCCGCGCCCCGCGTGGGACGGGGCCCCCTGCTGCGGGCAGCGGAGCCGCCTGTGCCACCCGTGGGCTCTGTCCCGTGTCCCCCCCACCCCGTGTCCCGTCCCCCTCCCCAGGTCTGCTGTGGCAGCTGCGTCCCAGCGACGTGGAAGTGGAGCTGCTGGCCCACACGCGGGACGTGGTCAGCCGGGAGCTGCCGGCCGAGACGGGGCTGCACACGGGCTGGGTGCAGAACGGAGGGCTCTTCATCGCCTCCAGCCAGCAGCGCCTCGACGAGTACAAGAGGCTCATGTCGGTAGGGAGAAGCCCCTCGGTGTGTCCCCCCAGCCCGGTGGCCTTTAACCCCTGTCCGTGGGAGCAGCGCCGGGGGGGATCCCACGGCTGTGGAGCTCCCGGGTGTCCGAATGGCCTGTCCCTGCCTTCCCACCCGGAGAACTGTGAGTGGCCTGGGTTATGCTTCAAGGGCAGCCTCCCGGCTCATGAAAGGCTGCTGAAATCAGGCAAAATGCTGGCAGAGTAGGCAAAATTAAATCCAGCCATGGATTTTTGCCCATTCGGATAGCGGTAGCATAGCATCGCTTTTCCAGCAGCTTGCATGGAATGTGGCACCATGTTCCCTGAAATCTGTGCAGACCAACCCACCCCACCCTGGATTTTGGGCTTGCTTTGGGGCAGCAGTTGCCTCATCTGGGAGTTAAACATGTCCTGGAGGTCTCCTCCTCCTCCAGCAGCAAGTGATGAGCGAAGCTTTTGCTGCCTGCTTGAGCTCCTGGTTTCCTTGTCCGGTTGGCAGCTGGGGAAGGTGTACGGTGTGGAGTCCTACGTCCTGAGCCCATCACAGACCAAGGACCTGTACCCGCTGATGAACATCGATGACCTGTACGGCACACTGTATGTCCCCAAGGACGGCACCATGGATCCAGCTGGTACCTGCTCAACTCTTGCCAGAGCAGCAACTGCCAGAGGCGCTACGGTAGTTCCTAATTAGTAATTACTCATTAATGCCTGTTGACCCTGGGAGGAGATTTCATCTTTTGCCTTCCCCATCTTCTCCTTTCTCCCTAGAGAAGAACTGCTCCTGCAGCATCAGGTCTTTGCCCAAGAAGGTTATTGTCCTGTTCAGCTTTGACGGCAGTTTGGGTCACAGTGACCCAAACTCATGGCAGGAACCATGAGATTCAGGGAAAATACAGGATGAAAAAAAAGACCTTTAGGAGCAAGACAAGGCAGCGCCCAAGGCAGGTTCCTCAGGAGACCAGAGGTTTTAGGGTCAGGTAGCACAATCCACTCTGCAAAGCAGGGACCACCAGCCCGTGCTGGGTGCATTGCTGAGCTCACGTGTGTGTAAATAACAACCCCCCTGTGCAGCTGCGGGTGCACAGAGCAGCGGGTTAGGCCTGCACTCAAGGGTGGCACATTATTACCAGTAATAACAGTAATAGCCGTTGGGAAAGGGAGATTGGCAGTGCCAAGCTGCTGCCTGGAATCACCTTTCCCAGATTTAGGGGGTAGATGTCAGGGGGACCAGGTTGTCCCACTGCCCTTGTGCCCCGGCCATGACTCTGCTGCCCTTCCTCTGCCACCAGATCATCGAGAACTGCCCGGTCACTGGCATCCAGGTCAGAGCCGATGATTTCGGGGTGAAGAGGGTGTATGCGGTGGAGACAGCCCATGGGACCATCCAGACTCCCTGCGTGGTGAACTGCGCAGGTACAGGGCACAAAGCACAGCGGGGAGAGGTGGGGGACAGGGGCTGCGGCCACAGGACAGCGGGTGGCTTGCATCCCGTGTGATGGAGGGTCTGCATCAGTCCTTGTCCCCCCATCTGACTGTCGCCCCCAGACCACCGCAGGTCTCCAGAGGATGGAGAGGTGCTCAGTGCGGGGCTGCTCTCTCCGCAGGGGTGTGGGCACGCGCACTGGGCCGGCTGGCCGGCGTGCACGTGCCGCTGGTGGGGATGCATCACGCCTACGTGGTGACCGAGCGCATCGAGGGCATTCAGGTCAGTCTCGCGGCTGCAGATCAGCTCCTCGGCTCTGGAGGACAGTGTGGGCTCCTGCCCCCCTGTACGGGCAGGGTGAGATGGGACAGACCCCTCCGGCACCCCCAGACTTGTGGGACCCCCCCACATTCCTGCCCTCAACATGAGCCTGTGCTGCCAGGTCAGGCTCTGCACCCGGAGAATTCCACACCCAGCAGCTTCTTCTCCTGGCAGGACTATCAGACTGCCTTTAGTAGAGTTGTATTTAATATTTAACAGTGTTACGACTAGCAGAGTAATTTCCTTCTTTTTTTTTCACCCTCAGTAGAATTATTATGGGGTCTCTGAAGTGTTTGGTGGCTGACAGCAGCATTCATAAAGATGCCAAACGTTTTCTGAACAAGCCCCAGTCCCGGCAGGCAGAGGTGTAGCTCTCCCAGCATTTCTAAACTCTCCCAAGAAACCTGTTCCTGCCATCTGCCTGTGGAGAATTGTTCAGGAGTCAAAGGAAACTCATTCACTCAGGCGCCAGGGCTTGGAGGGTGACACATCATTTAGTTTCCATCCCACTGGCACAGGCTGTGTCTGACTTTTCAGTTCGAAATGCCTCATTTTCAAAAATGCTGGTGTCAATGATGACATTTATATCCCAGTAACTCCACTGTACCATATGAACACGGTGAGAAAGAGACTTTTCAGAGCAGAAGCTGCAGCTTGCAGACCCCAGTGCCTCCTGTTTAATCCGCTTAATTCCGTTTGTCAACATGAACTGCAGCAGGCCCTACACCGATACTTCCATGCTATCGAAATGTTTCTCTATCCATTATTCACGAGAACAAATCCCTCGTTCTTTGCGCACTCTTGCATCCTCCCGCGGAGGCAGGTGGCAGAGGAGCCATGCTTCCCAAGCTGGGATCAACCACAACGGCTGCTCCCGCTCCCTTGAGCATCCCTTGTGCTGGCCGTGCTGCAGAGGAGCAGCTGGAGAGCTGAGGGCACCCAAATTTCAGGGCAGTGGGAACATCCATGGAGCCACCACTGCTCCCATCCTTGTCGGGTCACTGCTGCAGGAGCTGACCCTGTACCCCAGACCCCCAGCTCATCCCGCTCAGCCTTTCCAGGGGATGTCAGGGTCTCCCGCGGCTCTCAGCCCCCTCTCACCCCTCCGCTCCCCCTCCCCGTTTTTCAGAACATGCCAAACGTTCGCGATCACGACGCCTCGGTGTATCTCCGTCTCCAAGGCGATGCCCTTTCCGTGGGTGGATATGAGTCAAACCCAATCTTCTGTGAGGAGGTGAGTGGTGCCGGGAAGTTTTCTGGGGGAACGAGGCAGGTTTCCAGGGAGCCCATCTTGGAGGGGTGGGCACAGGCCTGAGTGCCTCAGCCCCCGGCTGCTGCGGGCACCAACCTCTGTGCAGCCAGTGGTGGAAGCACAGGACAGCATCTTCGCTTCGGATCTGTCTGGAGTGTGGATATGAAGTGCAGAGGCAACAGGAATGGGATGAAAAGGCTGGGCTGGGCTGGGCTGGGCTGGGGGGGTTTAGAGGCTGCTGTGCAGTCCCTGCCCCGCTGCATCATCCCTTTGTCCGGGTGCAGGTGTCTTAATTCGAGCTCTGCCCCAGACCTTTGGCTCAGCTGGGCTGTTCATGAAAACCCAAAGAAACCTGGATTTTCTGTGGTCTCCAAGGCTGCCAGAGCTGAGAAGTTCTTACACCATCAGCTGTGCTCTGTTTTGTGTCCCAATTCCTGCTTTCCACTTTCAGGTATCTGAAAAATTTGCTTTTGGCCTCTTTGATCTGGACTGGGATGTTTTCACGCAACACATTGAAGGTGCCGTCAACAGAGTGCCAGTGCTGGAGCAAACGGGCATCAAATCCACCGTGTGCGGGCCAGGTGAGGCGGCAGCGGTGGCACCGCGGTGGCTGCGTCCCTCCGGGCATCTCGCTGGAAGCGAGGGGGAAACTTCATAAAGAAGGAAAACTCCCTGAAAGCAGAGACAGCACCTGTGGTTTGGCTGCAATGGTGTCACCTTCCGAGGGGTGGCATCGCAGGCTCAGCCTGGGTGCAGAAACACCCGGGGACCTTATTGCCTCGGTCCAAACTGGGGGGTGGCCAGTGCAGATTTACAGCCCGTGTCGTGGCCACTGGACTGGGGAATTAAGGGGCAGGTTTTTTTTTCAAGCAGTGGCCATTGTTTTACAAGTATTATATTATTATTATTTTTACTACTTGCTTCTGGGCCGATGACACTAGATTTACATCCCAGGCTGCCTGGTGTGGGGTTAAAGGTTGTGGCATTGCTGCAGTGGCAGCTGGAAGTGATGCCAGCTGTCGCACCCAAACCCTGCCCACTTGGGTTGGCCTTGAAATCCAGCACATGCTAAAAAAATAATTAAAAAAAAATCCCTTTTTGCTGAAGCACTTAAAGGGAAACCCTCGAGGCTCTCGGGGCGGGGAACGGTGCTGCTGTACGAGGGGAAGGTAGGGCACATCTCCTGCCCTGGCAGATACACCATGGCACGGACAAGGGGAAGGCTTGGCCCCAGGTACGGCGGGTTTGACTGAACTGTGGTGTGAGCAGAGCTGGTGGCCTCTGGTGGGGAGCTGCCTTCTCAGAGATATGTGCCGGGTGTTTGTAACACAGTAATGTCATTTCCAAAGGGTCAGCGATCCTCCTTTTCTACTTCTTGATTTAAACCAGCAGCTGGTTTGCGTGCGACAGCTGAGTCACGCTGGGCTGAAGCAAGCAGCAAACACTCGTCCTTTCTGCTGCGTGGGAAATACTTCACCCCAGCACAGCTCCCGTGCTGTGCATTGGGCACAGGGGACAAAAACAGACCGAATTGGGGTGGTTTAAGCTGTTTCTGCTTTGGCTGCTGATCCAGCCCTGCAGCCAAGCGGGCCAAGGTCCCGTGGGAGCACCCAGCATCCGTCCTGGTGCAAAGTCAGCAACGCTGATGCACACTGCTGGTGAAGGGGAGATGCTGCATTAACTCAGTGAACTTGTAGCCTGACGTACTGGTACAGGGATATCGGGATGAAATAATCTCCTGACTCTTCTCTTGCCTTCTCCTGAGCACAGAAATCTTGGGAAACAAGACTGGGTGTTGCTGGGCAGGGGAAGTACCAGGCTGAGCTCTGTCTTCCCTCTCCTTTCACACGGTGGATGAACCACCATAAAAGAGGGAGGAGGACTGCGCACCGCTGTCAGGGTGTTTTGCTCTGTCCACCCTAGGGAGGATTCGCACAGGGACTGTGGTTGGCAGCCTGATGGGGAGCAGGAGCTGGCAGCATGGGGCACCATTAGCAGAGGAGCCTCGGGTGACATCGACAGCAATCCCTCAGCTGAATAAAGTGGCTTAAATTCATGAAATTTCATAGCAGAAATCAGTGAAAGTGAAATGTAGTCATCATAGTGAAATAGGGCTCAGATGTGGAAGAGGCAACAAACAGGTCGGTGCAGCCCCCTTGACTGGGGGATCGGGGCAAAGGAAGAGGTGGTGTCAGCTACCGCGGCACCTCGTGCACCTTCTGGTTGAGGATTCATTCTGCTTTGCAAATTTTCCATCCAAACCCTGACGCTGAGGTCCTCCCCTCACAGTGCTGGGGTGCAGCGAGCGCTGCCGAGCTCCCCGGGGTGCGGAGGGCACAGTTACCCTGAGCCCCAGGTCTCGACGGTGCAGGGACAGACCCTACAACGTGCAGGGCTGCAAAGGAGCTGCCTCATGCCACCAGCACCTGCCTCTGCCTCTGGCAGTGCGATGTGCATATGTATGTGTGTGTGCATGTGTGTACACTCATGCAAGCTTCTGAAGCAAATATACGTATATATAGTGTGTATATTGGCTTCAGGAGCCTGCACAAGACCCCTGTGTGATGCCAGGGCAGCCTTCTCTTTGGCATCTGCCACCTGGGCACTGCTGGGAAAGTGCAGGTGGGAGATGCACTGGGTGTTGGTCCAGTTCTGGCCCCATTGACCTCTCTGGGAGCAGGAGCAGGCCAAGGCCAGCATGGGAAGCTGTAGGAACCCTGCTCCTGAAGTGGGTGATGTGTCTCCAAAACACCTGTCCTGGCCTTGCTGGCACATGGAATCATAGAATGGTTTGGGTTGGAAGGGACCTTCAAGATCATCTAGTTCCAACCCCCCTGCCATGGGCAGGGACACCTTCCACTGCACCAGGTTGCTCAAAGCCTCATCCAACCTGGCCTTGAACACTTCCAGGGATGGGGCAGCCACAACTTCTCTGGGCAACCTGTTCCAGTGCCTCACCACTCTCATTGTAAAGAATTTCTTCCTTAGATCTAATCTAAATCTACCCTCTTTCAGTTTAAAGCCATTGCCCCTTGTGCTATCACTACACGCCCTTGTCAAAAACCCCTCTCCAGCTTTCATGTAGATGCCTTAAAGTACTGGAAGGCTGCTAGAAGATGTCCCCAGAGCCTTCTCTTCAGGGTGAACAATCCCAACTCTCTCAGCCTGTCTCCATAGCAGAGGTGCTCCAGCCCTTGGATCATCTTTGTGGCCTCCTCTGGACTCACTCTAACAGCTCCATGTCACCCCTCTGTGTCTTTCAGAGTCATTCACGGCTGACCATAAACCGCTCATGGGGGAAGCCCCAGAGGTCCGAGGCTTCTTCCTTGGCTGTGGTTTCAACAGTGCTGGTAAGACAGACCTGAAGAGATCCCACCTCGGGCATCCCAATGCAGACATCATATCCCGGGCGGAGCCCGGCACCCACAGCCGCACTTGGCCTCCTGACCTCGTCTGAGTCCTCACCTCTTCTCCCAGGAATGATGCTGGGAGGCGGCTGCGGGAGGGAGCTGGCTCACTGGATCATCCACGGGCGGCCGGAGAAGGACATGTATGGCTACGACATCAGGCAAGTCACCTCGGCTGCCCCGGGTCCCCGCGGGCTGCGAGCTCCTTCGCTGATACCCCTCGTCCTTGGGTGGTCCCTGGGCACAGGTTTCGAGGCAGGGCTGGATGCTGGGATCGGGAGCGGGGGTCTGGGTGGCACCTGTGCCGCAGCCTGTGTCCCTTCGAGGCGCTGGAATCAGTTACGCTCAGTGGCTTTAATGAATTTACACGTGGGGTTTGTCTCGTTTGCCTCATACGCAAACAGCTTCCATCAGACGCGAGGAGATTGCAGTGATGGGAAAGGACAGGGTAATGACGTTTGGGTTTTGTTGTTGTTCAATTAGTGCCGTGCCTAATCCTCTAAGTTAATAATCGGGGGCGATGATTTCAACAGGAGGAAGATTAGCTTCCCCCCGCCTCTGCAGCACGACACCGGCCGGGAGTTTTGACGGTGCAGATGTTGGCTCTGTAATTGCTTTTGACTTGCTTGATTATGTTTGATTGGGTTTGGGCTTTCTCAGAGGGCTGCTAGCGACAGCAACCACCTTGTCAGGGACAAAGCTTTTAAAGCTTTTTAGTAGCAAGGCTGCTGAACACCCCACCAACTCGGGCTGGGAGGAGAAGCCGGTGCTGGTGCCTGCAGAGCCCAGCGGAGACGCCTCCAGCAGCTGGGCCAGCGATGGACCAAGCCCAGGGAGAAGAAATCCCCGGGCTGGGCAGGCACCGCTGCACCGTCAGACGGGCGGGTTGGCACAGCCGCAGCCATCGCGGGGCTGACCTGTGCCGTGGGACCCCAGCCCCACTCAGACAGCAGCCGGGGGCTTTTCAGCCCTTGCATCTGGATCATTCCATCAACCCCCATATCCCATCTGCCCTGTCATCAAACTGCTGTCAGTCCCATTTTTTTTTTCCTTTTGGTGTTGATTACTAAGCTCCTCTTCAAATAACTCTTTTCTGCACATTTAAATATTTATCCTCTCGAAACACTCGCTTGTAAATATTTCATCTGGCAGCTGTTGCTCCTCTTGCCGCTGTCAAAAATTCAGCGTGTGAGTGAAGGGGCTGGGGGTGCCGGGGCAGCTGGGGGTGCCAGTGACATGCCATGTGTCACCTGCTGCCTGTCCTGTGCCGGCAGAAGAGGCAGCTGCCCTCCCAGCGAGCCCATGGCTGCTTTTGGGAGCATCACTTGCATTGCTTGCAGGAGAGAAGCTGAAAATATTCTTTCAAAAGGCCCTATAAATGACATTTTGTCTTGCCTTTCACCCACTGCCTGTCTCAATTTCTCCAGACCTGGGGGCTTTGGGCTGGAGAGGAGCGGGCGGTAATCCGGAGAGCCGTGCTCCCGCGCCTGCCAAAGCCGGAGGATGGGAAAGGTGCCACTGGCGCCCGGGGCTGCTCTCCATGAGTTATAGGTCTCTGGTAATAACAACCTGAGCGTGTGCTGAGCTGGCACATTCCTTCAAGGAGCTTTTCTGTATGAAAGATGAAAAATATGTCAAACAAATTTATAATGCCTCAGGTTTTATTTATATTTCAGCCTAGGGAGAATTGGATAAAAAACGTAAGGAATGTCCAGGGCTCTTTCTGTCCTCGGGGCTGCCTTTAGTGCAAGACATGCTCTGAGGCCGACCAGAGCTGAAGCGGAGCAGAATTAACCTCAAATTTCTTTTTTTGTTATTTTTTTCCCTCCCAGCAGGGCTGTATCCTGCTCCCAGTTGCTCGGGGGTAGATGTGCCCAGAGCAGGGCTGGGGAGCTTGGTGGGGGCTGCAGCGAGCACTTGGCTCTGGTGGGCAGCGCTGCGGCATGGTCAGCACCAAGCCCCGCTCAGTTCCTCTACTCTCCTACCTGTGAAATGGGTGCAGGAAAAGGAGCTTTACACCACAGCAGCTGCATCCACACCTGGATCTGGCCAAGAGGGCCATGCCATGGGGTATGAGGCACCCCGTAAGCTGGTGGGCTCATCCGAACAGCCGCTGTCTCCCTGCCTTCCAGGAGGTTTCACCACTCCCTCACCAACAACAACCGCTGGATTCGGGAGCGGAGCCACGAGTCCTACGCCAAGAACTACTCCGTCGTCTTCCCCCACGACGAGCCGCTGGCGGGGCGCAACGTGAGGAAGGACCCCCTGCACGAGGTGAGGATGCGCACCCCGAGCCGGGCTGCTGAGCTCGGAGCTATGGGAGACTCTCACAGCATCCTTACAGCAAAAAAGAGGTGGCAAAGAGTGGCTGCAGCCATATCACTCCCCAAAGCAGTATGCTGCATCCATGCTTCCATCCATCCGTCCTGGGAAGATTCCTGCTGAATCCCAGAGCTCGCCGGGTGCATGCTGTGAGGGTGCTGGGGCAAGGGACAGTTTAATGGTAGAGATGCCAAGTGTTCCCGTGATATTTAACTTAGCAAATGTGGCTGAAAAGCCTGGTGATGATCGCTGGGGAAGGGAAAAGTGGAGAGAAAGGCTTAGAAGCTTATTTCATGCACTGCCAGTCCGGCTCGGGGGCAGTTGCGAGGGCTGCAGGATGCCAGCTGCTCGCGGGGATCTCCCGCGCCCTGCTCTGCATGCACCAGCTTCTCTTCCCCAAAACAGTGCCTGGCAGTGTGGAGTGAGGCCAGGACACAAGGAGGGATGTGGGGAGCAGCCGTGCCTCTGCAGAGGTGGTTTTAGGGGCACCCCCTAAGTCCCCGCTGCTTTTGCTCCCTGGAGCCGCCAGCCAGGGCTGCTCCCTGCTCCCGCCTCCGCCAGCCACTTCCTTCCACAAATCTCCGTAGGTGAACGCTTTGAAGACACAGCATTTGAGACAAAAAAAAAAACCACATTTCCAGCACTTTGCTGCACCAGCAGTGTTGCAGCAGCCGCAGCTCAGAGTCCCCAAAATCACCGAGAGCTCCCGAGATGCTCAGGGTGATTTTGGGGCCAGTGCCTCGTCCCACCCCATCACTGGCCGCCCCAGTCCCAGCAAGGAGCAGCTGCGTTTCTCGAGCCCGTTTCTGCTTGTTGCTAGTTCATGTCAGACCGTTCCTCTTGCGATGGAGAGCAGAGGCTCAAGCAGTAAAACAGACATCCCTCCCCACCGGCCCCCGGTGTTTGGTTGACAGCTCGGTTGTTTTCTGTCACTGAGGATGCAATTTATTTTTAATGGCACATCTAATAAGCGATGCCCATTTGACTGACAGCCTGGTATTTATACATGCAGCTCCAGAACATGGGCTGTGTTTTATAAATAGGCACTGAATCATTTCTGAAACGTTCAACAAAATCTATTCTTTTCCGAATGGAGGCACTGAACAAAAATATCTTAATGGATCCCTAATTAATTGCGTGCAGAGAGATTTTCCTGAGAGCACAGAGGAGGAATGAGAAGGTTGCCGGATAAATCTTAAATGTTATTATATAATTACTCTTGTAAACATCGGGGGGGATTTCACTCTCTGGATTTAGCATCTCTCAGTCAGTAATTCATGCACTGTGGCGCACGCTTTGGTGGGTGCCCAGCTGGGCTGCCGGGCTCCTGCCCGTCGGCTGCCGCGGAGCCAAACACCTTTCTTGGGGGGACAAAAGTATCAGGCAATTTGCAGGCAGCTGAGGTTTGCCACTGTTTTAAAAGACAAACTGCAGAGCTGATTTTGGCTGCTGGTAGCCAAAGCCAAGGGGTCACAAGTTGGGTTTTGAGCAAGGATCAAGGAGCGCAGCCTGGGTGCTGCTCAAAAAGCAATGAAAAGGGTTTTTTTTTAACCATTTTTTCCAATTTCTCTGGCTTCGCTTGCGTAGGAGCTGCTGCAACAGGGCTGCGTTTTCCAGGAGCGGCACGGCTGGGAGCGGCCTGGCTGGTTCAGCCCCGGGGGAGCTGCCCCGGTGAGCACGACGTGTGTTTCGGGGGGCGTTCAGCCCGTAGGTACCAGCCATGCCCATGTGTGCAGAACGCGTGCTGCATCTGCAGGGTGTGCGATACGCTGCAAGCAGGTGCATGTCCCCAAAACGGGTCCATAAAAGTTGTTGGGCTTTGATTCTCTGTAACAGCGGTAAGAGGGAGATCCATGGGTGTGTGTTGTGTCTATCTGTCTGTCCCTCTGCTGCAGGCAGCACCTGCCTGCAACAGCCCAAACGACAGGCACTGATCTGCTTCTGTATGTTAAAGAGCAGCAGGCAGGGGTGCCAGGGTGGGGACTCATCACTACAGGCAGGGATGCTAGGATGGGGACCCATTGCCGTGGGTTGGGATGCTGGGGTGGGGACCCATCACCATGGGCAGGGGTGCTGGGTGGGGACCCATCACCATGGGCAGGGGTGCTGGGTTGGGGACCCATGGCTGTGGGCTGGGATGTTGGGATGGAGACCCATCACTACGGGCACAGACCCACTCCTCTCCTGGCATGGGCTGAATGCAACTGGGAGCAGTCTCTTGGCTTTGGCCTCACATCATCTTCCTCACTGCCCCCATCCTCCTGCTTCCCTCTCCCAGGTCCTGGATTACGACTACTACGGCGCGTATGGCCAGGAGCGCCACAGGGACTACACCTACAACCAGCTGCTGGGAGATGAGTACACCTTTGACTTCCCCCCCCACCATGACATCGTGAGTGTGAGGGGCCAGCCCCCCCCAGCCGAAACCGCTGGGCACATCTGTAGCTGGTGGGGGCGGTTAGAGGCAGCAGAGCCCATGCCACACCACTGCTTTGGGTAGAGCTGGTGAGGCTCAGAGGGAGGGGAAGCTTTGCCCAAAACTGGGGAAAATGTTCCAAAATGATTAAGAGAAATGCGTGGCCCGTGTCAGAAACCTCAGTGGAGAGAGAGACCACGGGAATTTTACTGCTACTTTCCCAATAGAAAGAATTGAGACCAGCTCGGGGACCCAATTTGATAAAATTTAACTATTATTCTTGATAACTGTCACTGTGTTAGTGACATAAGGAATAGGATTGAGCATACAGGAAGGCCTGTCAGAGTTACTCCATTTAATACCTGATTTTTCAGGAGTGGTTTGAATCCTTACAGCCTTTAAAGGCACCAGGCGAGTGTCCTGGTGTTGTTTCCCATTACATAAATGGTTTTAATGTCTCTCCCTTTGTGGAGCGAGAACACGGCTCAACTTCAGCAGCGTGTTCGCTGTAATTGTAGATCAAGAACGAATGCTTAACGTGCCGAAATGCCCTGGCTCTCTTCAACATGTCTTATTTTGGGAAATTCTACCTGGTTGGCCCTGAAGCAACCAAAGCAGCAAACTGGCTGTTCACTGCCGACGTGAGCAAAGCACCAGGTACCGGCTCAGCCCCGAGATTTCGCCTCTGCTCAGCACTGCCCGGGGAAATCACGTCTTACACCAAAACAAACCGGGGTGGGGGGACCCAAACTGGCTTTTTTTTCAAATTCTGCTTTTGCAAAGCGTATGGGAAGTGTATGAGAGAGACTTCTGTCCCTGTCCTCACCGGGGGCTGCTCTGCTCTCGTTTGCACAGGGATGAACGTGCTCTGAGCTGAGGGGTACGGGGGGGATATGGTGATCTGGCCCACTGGCTCCAGCTGTGGCTCACAGATGTGATGGGCACTGGAGTAAACCAAGCACAACCCTCGCCAGCCACGGTTCCTACTGGGAGAAGCTGCTCCCTACTCTGGGGCTGGGAGGCAGCTTCAGCTCCTCACATGGATCTCAAGGGAAAAAAGCCCAGCTCCTGTCTCCCTCCTGGTGCTGGGACATCCAGGGTCCGTCAGGGCATACCCAGGCAGTGGCAGCTGATGAAGTGATGAGGACTAATTTTTCTGCTACCCCCTTTCCTCTGCCAGGGCCGTGGCTCTATGCCAGTGCCAGCTGAAGGGCAGCGGTGCCTGTCTCCTTCCCCCAGGCTCGACCGTGTACACCTGCATGTTGAACAAGCGAGGCGGTGTGGAGAGCGACCTGACCGTCAGCCGGATCAGCCCCAGGGACCCAGCGTCCCCCCTGGCCCCCGCCTTTGAAGGTAGAAGCCCTGAGCAAGGGGGATACCGGAGTTGGGCACATTTCTGCAGCTGCCGTGGGGCTGGGGGGACTCTGGCTGGGTTTACCCTCCCACAGTTCTGCTCCCAGCCTTTTCAATGCACGCAAAAACTTTTCCAGTCCCGAGAAGGCATAGTGGCAGGTTTGGTTGGAGGCCTGCCAGCATCTCCCCCATCCCTGCCGTGCCTGGGGGGCTGCAGGCACAGGAGTGATTGCATTTATCTAATGGCAGCCACCTGGCTTTTTCCACCTCCGCCCCTCAGTCCCTGTAACCCGATTATCCCCCTCATCCCCGGGGCCCTGCACTGCTCATCGGCGTGATTGGGTTTGTCCAGCCCCGGCTGGCGGCTCTGACCTCTCCCCAAGTCCTTATCAGCTGCAATAAAGAGGAATCGAATGGAAGCAGAGCAGTCAGCCCGGGGGGCAGAAATGGCATTAGGCAGCAGTGGAGAAGGACACTGCACTGGTCTCTGGTAGCATCAGGGCTGCCAGCAGAAGGGAGGTTTGCACTGGGATGCCCAGCGCCAGCGGAGCCCTGTCCCCGTGCAGCATCACCCTCAGAGCGGGTGGTTGGAAGGGACCAGCCCTGCGGTGCGGCGGCCCCGCGGTGGGTGCTGCAGGGGGGATCTTGGCGCCTTCGCCCCGGCGTGGTCAGGTGCCGGTGAGCTGTTCCCTCCCCGTGGGTGATTCCTGCATCCCTCTGGTCTGGGATGCTTGCAGGGGGCAGAAGGGTGGCAGGAAACGGATGGCAGAGCTGCAGGGTTTGTCGGGCGATGGAGGAGTTTAATTGCAGCAAAGTCTATTTTTCCAATTACAGTAGGTGGCTGCACTTATTACCGTTATGACACATTTCCAGAGAGCAATTTTGTAGTGGCAGGAAAGACAGAGGGAAGATTGATTACGTATTAATCAGCTCCCAAACCCCATCCCTGGGGATTTTTCCACTCAGGATTACTGACTAGATGAATTCCTCCTTGTACACAGTGCAGCCCCTGCGCTGGTTATGGCCGAGTTGCTACAGCCCTCCTGCTCCCATCCGTAGCTCCCTGCACACTTTGGCATCCTCTCTGTACCACGACTAAAGAGCAGATGCTTTTGCTGTTGGTCTCCGGGGACAAAGAGTTTTTCCTCTTCCCGTAACGCTCACGCACGCACAGGCACCTCCAGGGCTCCATCAGCTTTTTTAACCTTTTCTTCTTTCAGGTTTTAGTGCTCATTTGGTTTTCACTGTGCTGAGCCCCACAAAAGGCAGTGTGAATGTTAGCAGAGCCCCAAAGCCCTCCCTTGCCCCAGCACTATTTAACCCCCTCCTTTCTTGGCAGTTCCCCTCGGGCTGTGCAAGCTGGAGAGGTTCAGGGCTCCAGCTCAGCCTCTGGAGAGCAAAACCAGCCCTGAGCTGAGCTGAGCATCACCCCAGCTCAATGCTTCTGAGCCTTGAAAGGCTGCTGGGGGGGTGTCTTCCAGGGGACGGCTACTACCTGGCTATCGGCGGGGCCGTGGCTCAGCACAACTGGTCACACATCACCACTGTGCTGCAGGACATGAAGCTCCAGTGCAAACTCCTCGACTGCTCGGAGGAGCTGGGCATGATGAGCATCCAGGGTCCCCTGAGGTGAGTGCGGGGAGAGCGTTGTGGCCCCTCCTTGCACCCTGACCATGGAGGGATGGAGAGAGGGATACAGGGACGGATGGAGGGAGAGATGCCTGGGACGCAGGCCAGGTCCCGGTGGTGGGCAGTGGTAGGTGTGAACCCCACAGCACCAGGCAATGGTCTGGCTGGAGTGGTGCTGCATTTGCTGGGGAATTGGTGTTTCTTTTGAGGCTCTCACCGTGCGATGTAACAACCATGTCAGCTCCCATTCAGAGGGACAACAAGACAGGAAAGCAAGTTCTAGCCATAGCCCTCAGAGCAGGCTGGCCAGCTGCCTCCTTTCACCGCGGCCGCTTTGCTGTTTCCCCGCAGCCGCACCGTCCTCCAAGAAGTGCTCGACACCGACCTCAGCAACGAGGCCTTCCCCTTCTCCACCCACAAACTCGCCACGGCCGCAGGATGCACGGTAGGATGGGGCTGGCCCTCCCAGCACCCCAGGGTGTCTGTTCACTGGGGCAACCACCCACCCTCCTGCACAGCCGAGCATCCTCTGCTGGGGAACCCCTCTGCCTTCACGTTGCTGCGGTGGGCACCTGGGAGGGTTTGTTGGGTTATTTTGTTGGAAAAGCCAAAAACTGGGGTGTTTTCCTCCCCGTTTGCTTGCCAGATGCCAGCCTGCTCTCCCAGCCCACCCAGCAGTGTTGTAGCCCAGGCTGAGCTTGGGGAAGGGACATGGTGACTTATGGCTTTGCAGCGCTGTCGGAGGAACATGAGACGCCTCCCACGGATTAGGGGCAAGCATTGGTGATAGAGATTTTTTTGACGCTCTAGATCCCCTCATTTTCTCCCTACTCATACAAAAAATAGGGACTATTTAACATAAAGCATGTCAAGTGCTGGTGGGAAGGGCTGGGCAGGCTGCGGGGCCGGTGTATTTGATCACAGGAGAAGTCTGACAACCTTAAGCTTTCAGCACAAGTGTGCATCACCCTGTGTTTCCCCAGACATCAGGGCTCACGTCAGCAGTTATGCAAGAAAAGCACAGAATTAGGGATGCTCCATGCTAACGCCTCAGACTGAGCCCTCGGTGTCGGAACGAGGGGACAAGAAGCTCTTTGGGGTGACAGTGGAAACCAGCACCACTGCCCGGCTTGGGCGCCTGGTGGGGAGTCATAGGTGGGGGGTGCTGGCAGCCTGGCACCTCTGCTGGGAACCACAGCGATGGGTTTGACACCCTGCATGGCATCGCTCGGAGGTGCGGAGGGAGGAAGGCTCAGCCTAAAGCGCTTTGGTGTCCTTTGCCGTGTGGCAAAGTGGTGGATCAGTCCCCGGGTTTGCTGTGAGGTTTCGCAGCGCTGTCTGCTTGGTTGGACTCCTCCGTCTCACCTGGTGTGGGGCAGTGAGGAAAGTGCCTTAAATCTCTCCCCCGCCTCATCTCAGGGAGATCAGCATTATGTGAAGTTATTCCTGGGGAAAGGGAATGATGGCAGTTCTTTGGGGAGTTTTGTCGTGTGTGAAGCTGCAGATTTAGCCTGCCCGAAACACCCTAAAGAGAAGAATTGGTGACCATGAAGTGTCGTTTTGTCAAAAGAGAGACATTCTGGGAAAACCTGCTGCTGGCAAGTTTTGGCATCGGGGGAAAAGCTTTTGCAAGGTTTGCCTGAGAAGTCCTGTCTTGGTTTCTTATAGATGTTTACCCCATATGAAATATTCCTTGCATTGCAAGAACACTCCTTTGGGAGAGGGGTTTGGGTTTGTACCCCTTCCTTCCCATGGGAAATCTGGGCAGGTAGTGCTCCCAGGGCATCCCTGTCCCACTTGGAGGAGCCAGCTGGCAGAAGGGACCGTGCCAAGTGTTTGCTCTGGTTCTCAGGACGGTGTCTGATGGGAGATGATGGCGGTGAAGGTGCAGTGGTAAATCTTATAAAAGGCAGCAGGGAAAGAGGGAGCCGGAGGCGGGCTGGATATCAGTGAAATTGGGTTAAGCCACGTGCAGACACTTTTCATTCAGAATTAAAGTGGCTTTAATTCAAATGCAGCTGGCTGGTGAAGGGATTGCTGCTAAATCAAATTAAGGCTACTTGATTTGTGAGCCAGAGCCTAGCCAGGGTTTAGGACAGTTTAACTAAGCCTAAATTAATCTTAAGTAAGATTTTGCCCAACTCAGATTAATTCTCCAAACCATCACCACCAGTATGCCCTATGCTCCAGGTACCGAAAACTTGCAGTGTGCCCAGTGTCCCTTGACGGGGGTCGGTGGCACAGGGGACTCAAAAGCCAGTCCATGGTTGCAGATTGTCCCATGTGCTGCATTTCAGTCTCCATCGATGAGTTATAACCCTCCTCACGTCCTCCCCTGTCAAACTGATAACATCTTGTAATAATCTGCTTATCCTCTGGGAAAGGTATATAAACGTTCCCATCTTCAAGAGCACCATTAGTTTATTTGCATTTAATTTCAAGTTTATAAAAAATAGTCCAGTCTTGCGAGGAAGAAGTAGCAGGTAGAAATTTTATGGCTTCTTTTGGGTTCTTTGGGCTGAAGCCTTCACTGATATTATCACCTTCCAGGGGGATTAAACTGAACCCAACATCTTTAAAAAGTTATCGCTGAGATTGTCATGCATTAACTCAGTAGTTGAACATAATCAGCTGGAGTGAAAGGAGAGCTCCAGCAGAGTTAATGACTCTGGAAATTACCGATTGGTTTGTGAGTTTATATATAGCGTCTCTCATTGTATTGAACAGCAGAGAAAGGTCCCCCTTTGAATTTCACTGCTGGGTGCGGGGTAAAGTTCAGGTTTTCGTTTTATAGAATACTTAAAACCCTTTTGAATTGCTGCTGAAAGACCCAGCAATTGATGCTATTTCATAGCTCCAGCTGAAATCTAACAGAAAAACCTGTTCCTAGGGGAATTTAGCAGGAGGCCGGCTGGAGCGGCTGAGCCCAGCCCTTGACATCCCCCTTGGCCTCCGCAGTGGGGTGCCCACCCCTGCCTGGGGTATGCACACCCCTGCCTCCCCAAAGCTAATGACTGACACCCCATTTTTTCTGGGAACGCCTGTTTTCTATGGTGCACTGCTCTGCTTCACTGCTCTTGCCAGGATGCTCTCTCCCCGGAGCAGTGATGGTTCGGAGGGGAAGGTTCTCCCAGGAGTAACTTGCTCCTGAAAGTAAAGTGCACTTTACCTGCTGCACTGACTGCTGAGTGGCAGGCAGGGTTAATGAGCCGGGAAGTCGCCTGTCAATCCCCAGAGCATCTTCTGCCATGGTGAAGAGGATAGCTAGCTGCAGATGAAGGTGGTAGCTGGCTGCAGCGGCTTCGTCTCCGGCTGTTCCCTAATTAGGTGACACCTTTGTGCAGTGTGAAAAGCTTCTCCACGCCCCTTGTGTCTGTGCACCCCCAAAAGGGATTGCCAGCCTTTGTGCTTCACTGCGGGGCCGTGGCGGGGACCGGAGGAAGGATGGCTTCCCGGCACGGCTTCTCGGGAGGAGGCTCAAAATGAATTCCCAATAGCTATGGCACTCCTCCCTTCTCTTTAATTCTATTGTCACGGTTAAGGCATCTTAAAAGCTGCCTTAAACTCTGCTTGAGGACATTATTTTTGCAGTGCTGGTAGAGCATGGGGGTGCTGGTGGGGAAGCAAGGATGGATTTGGGTTCTCATCCTCGGAGCGGAGACCTCGGGCACCCCTTTGGTACTTCTCATACCTGTCGCTGCCTGTTTTGGGCAGCAGCTGCTGTTGTCTGTTGTTGTTTATACCTGGGATTAGAGAACACAGCTGAAATCAGCTCCTGGTTGTAGTAAGAGCTCAGGAAATGGCAAGAGGCAGCTTCTGCCCCAGCAACATCAAGAGCCAGCACGGGAAAGGCAGTCCCAAAGCTGCGGAGTGCGCCCGGCCAATGGGACCAGCCTGGAAGTCTCTTCCTGGCTGAAAATCACTTTTTTTTTAAGACTTCAAATCACAATCTGGCATGGAACTCTGATTTAATCTCTCTCCCAAAGCGAGGTATGAGTTTGCAGTTGATGTGCATCCGAAGGGATGAACCAGAGGGGTTTTTGTGGGGGAGGAAGCAGAGAAATCCAAAGGGATGAGGCAGAGGGAAATGCAGCTCAGACTCAAAGGGTATCTCCGGGGAAGGTGCCCAAGTCAGGGTGTCCCCAAACGGCCTGGAAAGCTTTGGGAATGCAGACTGGCTCGGTAGGGACAACAGGAGGATGCAGGCAGGTCTGCCTGGGGAAGAAACGGGGGGGGCATGGGCAGGGCAGTCCCAGCACAGTTGGGAGGTCTGTGCTCCCAGGGCAAGGGAAATCTCCAAGGACGAGGCTTCCCCCGAGAAGCACCGAGTCCTCTGCGCTGATCTGCTCCTTCCTCTTCAAAGCTTCATGCATTCGGTGTTGAGCTAATCTGGCAGCAGAGAGTAATGCTTTGGGGTGCAACCTGCACCGGAGGAAACTTGAACATCCCCTGGAGTGAGCAGGATGTGGGTTGGGATACCAGGCTCAGCCCCTGCCAGGAGCACAGGGCCTCCGGGTGCCTCTGCCGCAGGATCCCCATCCCAAGCAGGGGTCATCCTGGGGGACAGCAGCCCCAAAGTGCCCCAAAGCAGGACAGTCCCGCTGGGGACTGACTTCCCCATCTGAGAGGCTGATACGGCAGATTTGGGGAGACGCAGGGCTGGGGGTGCCCACGGGCTTTTCTTCAGGCATTGATGGATCAGCAGAGGGAGACAAAAGCCCGGCTGGAGCTGGAGCATCACGGCTAACCCCAGCCTGGCTGGCTGCCACAGCCCTGGGATCGGTGGCCGGAGGATGCTGGACGCAGCCCCTTCTGCTTGCTGGCCGTCCCTCCTGGGCGCTGCCGGCAACTGGAGTGGCACTGGGGAGCTGTGAGTTTGAGATCCCAACCTTAGGCTGTCTCGAGAAGAGATATTCAGTCTGACTCTGGCTTTATGCGCTAGGGAGAGCAAAGAAATGCCTCCCACCAAAGCAGGGCGTTCGCACCAGTTTCCCAGCTTTCCCCCTACCATGGTGGCACGCGGCTCCGCAGCCTCTCCCGCGCTGCACAGCCCCGGGTGTTTGGCCTCTTGCCTTTCGCAGGTCCGTGCCATGAGGTTGTCGTTCGTCGGCGAGATGGGCTGGGAGCTGCACGTGCCCAAGGCGGACTGCGTGAAGGTTTACCAGGCGGTGATGCAGGCGGGTGCCCGGCACGGCATTACCAACGCCGGCTACAGAGCCATCGACAGCCTCAGCATCGAGAAAGGTTTCTTACTTGCCTTACAGCAGCGCTTGTTGCTTTGCCTCCGGCCAGGGCAGATGGGTTTTTTGCAGCTTTGAGGGCAGGTCAGTGTGACTGCAGGTCTGGCAGAGATGCTGCCAGCACCAGTGCTCCTTGCTGAGGCTTCCCCAGTACGGGCTCCTCTCCAGGGTGCTTTGTCCAGAGCCAAGTGAATTGAGGGCAACAGGGGTGTCCAAGAGGCAGGGGTGATGTCTTGGTCTCCTGATGCTGCCCACCCTGGGCTTGCTGCCATGGCAGGGCGAGGCTGGGTGACCCATGCTTGCTCTCTGCAGGGTACAGGCACTGGCACGCAGACCTGCGCCCTGATGATACCCCACTAGAAGCAGGCTTGGCCTTCACCTGCAAGCTCAAGTCCAGCATCCCCTTCCTGGGCCGGGAGGCTGTGGAGGCTCAGAAAGCCAAGGGCATCTTCCGCCGCCTCGTCTGCTTCACCACCGAGGAGTGAGTACCACTGCTGGGCTCTGCTCAGCGCCGGGCAGCACCCGGCGCGTGCGGCTGCCGCAGGACCAGCACCTTCAGCCATCCCCATCCGCCCCCACACATGGAGCTCCATCACAAGCCGGCTCGGCTGTTTTCCATGCTCCAATTCTGTCTCTAATTTAAATCCCACCACGAATTCCCCATTGGATCTTTAATGGGAGCTGGAAGCGACGTGACAGGGAGCGGGTTTATTTTGTTTCACCCAGAACAGCAGGAGATTTCGCAAATTGGGCTGGAGGGGCTTTGCCAGCGCCTGGGATCGCTGCGGGGAGGTTAATGAACCTGTGGGCAGCGGGAGCCCCAGCACGTGGGCTGGCACGGGGCAGAGCCGGGGTCCGGTCCCCCTGTCGGGGGGTGACGTGGGGCTTTGCTGATGGCAGCTCTGCCTTCGCCTTGCAGGAAGGTGCCGATGTTCGGCCTGGAGGCGATCTGGCGGGACGGCAAGGTGGTCGGCCACATCCGTCGGGCAGACTTTGGATTTGCCATTGACAAAACCATCGCCTACGGCTACATCCGCGACCCCGCGGGGGGCCCGGTGAGTACAGACCCGCTGCTGCCGCCGGCCCCCCAGGATGGCTCTGCCTCCTTCCCTGCAGCCGGGGCTTGCCGGGGGGAAGCGTAGCGCATGTTTGGTTTCGAAGCCATATGCACAAGCTCGTTGCAAACCCGCTGTCGTCTGGGGAGAAGGGGCACCCCCAGCCTGCGTATCCCCCATGGCGGTGGCTGGTGGGTGAGGGATGCCGCGGCTCGGCGGCAAGGTCGATCTCACCGTCTGTCGCTCTGCGGGGCCGCGGCGATGCTCGCCAGCTGAAGTGCTGCCTCGGATGTTAATTGTAACCCAGTATTTAATTGCGGTGAATTAATGTATGTTATAGGGAGCAATAGCCAATAGGAGCACAGCAGGCTCTTAATTAACCCTGGGAGACTCCCGGATGGTGAATCAGATGCCCTCATTAAGCAGCATGCTGTAGGCCAGGGAACCGTGCAGGGACAGGGGCTGTGGGTGACATCCCCAGGGACCCTCCCTGTTACAAACCAAGAGCAGTGTGTAGGCTCGTGCTTTCATCCTCTCGCTTGCCGTGACTTTTAATCCTGCACCAGTGCAAGAGTCCCAAGTCAAGTGGTTTTGTGGTCCAGTTGCCCCCTCAGACCTGGGGGTCACCTTTTCTCCCCACGGTGAATGTTCCCCCCTAGACCTTCTTTTCCTTTCCCCCTTTCCCATCCTTTTTCCCCGCTGTTACATCTCACTCTCCCGGCCGCCCCCGGCAGCGTGGCAGAGGCAGCAGGATGGAGGTGGGGGGAGGACAGTCCCATCCTGCCCGCGGCGACGCACCGATGCGGCAGAGCCGCACTGGGCGCATCCCTGCCAGGGACATCCATCGCGCCGCTCGCCCCGCTCGCACACCCGCTGCAGGGAAAGCTTCGCCATGGCAGCGCGCTGCGGGGCTGGCAGCGGGAACCTGCCCAGTGGGCTTGGCAGGGACCCAAACAGCAATGGTGGGAAGAGGCACCGGTACAGGTGGTCGCACCATGGGGTCCCCAGCCCTGACAGCTCCTTTGTGTGGCTGCCACGGGGAAGCAGTGCTCGTTAAGTGGGTGTTGATGTGCAGTCATCATCAACCTGCTCCTTGGGATAACTCCGGCTCGGTTTGGGCAGTAATCGCAGATGGAGTTGGGAGCTGTGCTGCGCTGCAGGGGGAGGTGACTCGGGGGACCTGCACCAGGACCCTGCCCCAGACCATCCCCGTCAAGGGCTTGGTGCTGGGCCCTGACCCCACACCAAGCCTAAGTCCTTGGAAGAGGGCACAGAGAGCCCCCCTCTTTGCAGCTCCCTGGCAGGGGGTGCCCAGCATGGCTGCTCAAGGCCCTGCTGCATTTCCTGTGGCCCTTTTGTTTCCTTCCACTGGATACAGCCCTTCAGCACCTGGCTGTGATGCTCCCTGTCCATGGGGCTGGGGAATTACAGAATGATGGAATGGTTTGGGTTGGAAGGGACCTGAAAGAGCATCTAGTTCCAACCTCCCTACCATGGGCAGGACATCTTCCACTACACCAGGTTGCTCAAAGCCTCATCCAACCTGGCCTTGAACACTGCCAGGGATGGGGCAGCCACAACTTCTCTGGGTAACCTGTTCCAGTGCCTCACCACCCTCATTGTAAAAAAATTTCTTCCTTATATCTCATCTAAATCTCCCCTCTTTCAGTTTAAAGCCATTGCCCCTTGTCCTATCACTACACGCCCTTGCAAAAAGCCCCTCTCCAGCTTTCTCGTAGCCCCTTTAGGTACTGGAAGACTGCTAGAAGAAGGGGGTCCAGGATGGGGATGACCCTGTGGCATGGGGGCTGGAGAGCCAGAGGGGCAGCAGAGGTGCGAGGGCTGAGGCGAAGAGGAGAGAAACAAAAATTCTGTTTGTTACTGATTCACTGACAATTTCCCGGTGATAAGAACACGCCAGCACCGAGAGTCCCCAGCCCTGGGAAGGAGTGTCTCAGCCACTAGCACTGCCCGGCACTGGATGAGCCCCGCAGGTGGAGAGGACAGGTCACGCTCGTCACACCACGCGGTGACATCCTGACTGCCACCCTGGTCCCATCCTGCAACCGCTGACCCCGTCAGGCTGTGCCATCCCTGCGCTCAGCCGGTTGCTCTGACCCCTCTGGCGATAGTCCCTGGCTGTAAATGTATCCTGCGCTGGGCATCGCTGAGAAAATCCACAGGAAAAAAACCCCACAACCTCCAAAAAATTAAACACCGCATTCTTTTTATTTTTTGTTCAGCCGAGTGCTTTTAAAAATGGATTTTCCTCCTCTCCGTGCATCCGCCTGGGATGGCAGAGCTGGGTTTTCTGCAGAAAGCACATCTGCGGGGCGGTGGGGGAGGTTGCCCAGCAATGGGGCTGGGCTGGTGGCGGGGGGCTGGTGTCCCTCCAGTGCATCGGGGGGTTCACCAGGGCTCTGCCCTGCAGGTCTCGCTGGATTTCGTGAGGAGTGGCAGCTACCAGCTGGAGCGGATGGGAGTGACCTACGCTGCCCAGGCACACACCAAGTCCCCGTTCGACCCGGACAACAAGCGAGTGAAGGGCTTTTACTGAGCGCGCGGCAGCGCGGGGCCGGTGAGCGGGTGCTGCGGGCACCGGGATGGGGAGAGGGAAGATGCCATTAGGAGCTGCCGGCTGAATTCCCAGCACTTGGATACCCCAGCTGGCTCCCAGGTCTGCTGGGACAGCCGGGCAAACGTCTGCAGTGAACTCATCAAGGAAATTTGAGTCAAATTAGAGGGGAAGAGGAGGAAGAAATTCCAAAAAGCGCGAAGATTTTTCTTCCTGTGTTTCTAAATGAAGCAGTACCACTACAGCAATAATTCTTTTCCCTGGGTTAATTGGCCTGAAAACAGTGTTTTGCTCGACTGCAAGTGAAGTGGTTTCAATTTTTTACTTTGCTGGAAACTCTTTCCCCCAAAATGTAGTTTTATGCTGCCTGGAAATGAATTTTTTAGACTAACTCTGCTGTTAATACAGCTGTAGCCTCCAAACCTGCCGGCTCTCCAGTCCCTTACTGCGTCTGTCCCTGCTCTGGTGGGCGTCACCTTGTCCTGGCTGTGCCCTGGGGACCCGGTGCTGGAGTGGGAGCACTCGTGGGGGCCACAGAGGGCAGGGGGGCCAGGGCCATTGCCCAGGCTCTTGGTGTGGGTGTTCTGCCCACTGTAGGGTTCTTCTGCACCATGAAATCGTTGGCTTTGCCCACGGGGTTTCCAGGCATGTTCTGCCCATCTCTGCAAGCACAGGTTTGTCCCTCCATCCCGTCTCACCCTGGTTGCTGCTGGAGCTTCAGGTCCTGCTTTGGCAAAATGCTTCATTGAGGGTCCAAAGTTCAGGGGGAGTTTAAGCACCAACTTCTGCTGTCTTCAGCGGTAATTGGCACTTAAGACCCTTGAAAAAATCAAGCCTGGGGTGAGAAATATTCAGTGTCTGGTGTCTGCTTTGATTTTGTTCGTGGTGCCCAAGTGCTGCCTCGGTGCATGGCAGCTGTGCAGAAGGTGGGGAGGGTCGATCCTCCCCAGACTCGAACACTGACCTGGTCCCTTTGTGGGACAGCGGGAGTAAAGGCAAGTCCTGGTTTTGAGCTGCGGAAATGGAAGCACCTTGGTGCCCCGGGAGCCCTGCCAGCCCCCGCTGGCCCCTGCGTCTGAGACGAGGACAACACGGTGGTGCTGTGCAGCCCCGTGATGCTGAACTGGGGAGAAATTCTCCTGTTGTGCCCCAGAGAATAAAAGAAGACCCCGAAGGTGAGTGCCATGGGCACATGGGTCCTTCCTGCTTGTGTGCATGTAGCCTCTGAATTTGTAGGAGAAGGAGAAGAGTTCGATGAACGTGTTTTGACCCACAGCTGCTTTACCAGTAAGTGTTTGTGTTTGTGTGTCCTCTGCGCTGCTCCCGGTACAGGCAGGACCAGCTCAGCAGTGTGGTGTAAGCCCACCAACCAGGGCACTGACACCACCGCTGCCCTTAGCCCCCAGCTGCCAGTGGCTATTCGGTCCTGTCTGCTCTGCCAGCATCTTCCCGGAGGTCACCTTGGAGGTGGCTCATTTTAGCTCTCAATGGAGAGGGGGTTGCATGCAGAGGCTGAGCTCTGTGCTGCCAGCCCTGCAGAGCTGGTCTTGGAGGCATCAGGGAAGGTTTTTCATGGCATACATGTGGCATGTGAATTCATAGAATCATAGAATGGTTTGGGTTGGAAGGGACCTTCAAGATCATCTAGTTCCAGCCCCCCTAGTGGAAGGGACACCTTCCACTACACATATTGCTCAAAGCCTCATCCAACCTGGCCTTGAACACTTCCAGGGATGGGGCAGCCACAACTTCCCTGGGCAACCTGTTCCAGTGTCTCACCACCCTCTTTGTAAAGAATTTCTTCCTTGGATCTAATCTAATCTCCCACTTTCAGTTTAAAGCCATTGCCCCTTGTCCTGTCACTACACGTCCTTGTGTACCCAGAGCTGAACGCAGCACTGCAGGGGGGGTCTCACCAGAGCAGAGCAGAGGGGCAGAATCCCCTCCCTCGACCTGCTGCCCACGCTGCTCTGGATGCAGCCCAGGATACAGTTGACTTTCTCCCCAATGCTAAAGAGAAGGGGCAGCTGCTCCCAGCCTGTCCCCATAACCATCCCTTGCTCTGATCCCCTTGCTGGGCTCCATCTTCAGCAGCACAGCGAGGGTCTGATCTCTGCTGAAGCTTTCACCTGCCTGAAGAAATAATTGCACTGTGTGCTTTTCCCTTTATTTCCCTTAACTAGGTTTGCTTGGCCTATACCCTCTTTAGAGCTGATTTCAATTCCTTAGCCCCGTGCAACAAGCGCTATGGGCAAGAATTGGAACTCTCAAATGCTTTGGTTTTGCTGGAAACATTAAAAAACAAGACTGGGATGAAGTTTTCTCCGAACAGGAGGTGATCACACTCCTCGATTCTGCCCAGGTGAAGGGTGGAGGAGGGGGTGGCCGCGGTCCTGTCCGTTTGTCCTGGGGATAAATGAGGGACCGAGCGCGCTCCCTCCCCGCCGAGCCAGGGATCCACTGCGCGCCTCCGAAGATCATGTTTTGCTTCAAAAAGGCCTTTCTCATCTGCAGAGCTCTGACCTGAGATTTTCCCTTAAAGCCAAGGTGGCTGGGAAGGCAGGTTTTTGGATCCCACCGCCCCGGGCAGTGAGGGACAGGTGCCCGGCTGGGATGGACGGTCTCTCCCACAGCACCGCCGGCCTTTCCTCTGCTCCTCCTGAGTATTTTCCCTTTGGAGCTCAACAGCAAAAAGCCATTTTTTCTCTTTTTTTTTTTTTTTTTCACATTTAGGTATTTAATGGACTCAATTTTTCCTGCGAAAAGGTTTGCCTTTCTCCCGTCTCCCTCCCCACATCCCTCCCCCTTTCTGAACCCCATCACAGAGGTATCGTTTGTTCCCGGCCGCTGGTCTTGATGGTGTCAAGACGAATAATCCCCGGTGTGGGGGCATGGGAGGAGGAGCGTGGCGGGGAGCCGCAGTCCCTGCAGCAGGGAGGCTAGTGCCGAGTGGGTGTCACAGCATCCCTTCCTCCCTCCCTCCCTTCCTCCCTCCCTGCTGTGGGTCCCGGCATGGGAGAGCGCCTGTAGAGCCACCCAAGCTAGACGGGACCGTGGGGCACCGAGAAAGCTTGTATGCTGCTCCCACACAGGTCTTTGCTCCATGCCTCAGTTTCCCTGCAGGAAAACAGGCTTCTCCCCCCCTCCCTGGGCTGCGCTGGGTTCGGCACAATAGCAAACCTCCACGTTATTATTCTGGGGGCGGAAAGCAGCATTACTCAGAGCCAGGATTGCTAATAACACACTAAATATAGCACTTTCCATCTCCGGAGTACTTTCTGAACTCTAGTTCATGAGCCTTAAACCCCCCCGGAGACAGGGGCCAGGGCACCGGTGGGCATCACTGTGTGGGCAGGGATGCCAGGAGAGCAACGGGACAATGTTCCCCATGGATGCTCCTGCCTGGACATGCTTCCTGTTGGGCATCAGGTCATTCCCTTCTGAGCTCGCCCAGGTTGATGGGGACGGGGGCGGCAGGCCGAGGTGCTGGGGCGGGCGGGCAGCGAGGGACGGGCTCCCGCAGCCTTTCCGTGATGGTGGGAAGCGGCTGCTTCTCCCACTTGCCCTGCAAGAGAGTTTGGCACCATGAGCCCAAGTCAGAGTTTCGGGTACTTGGAGACTGTGTTTCTTCCTACTTATAAAAATGAAAGGATCTTTCGTATTTGAACTGGTTTTAGCCCAAACCAGGATGTTTTGTCATGAGACATTACTAATTATTTGTATTGCAGATGCACCTATGCATCTCCTCCACAGCGCAGATGTCTGCAGTGCACCGCGCTGCACAAACCCGCTGCAATTAGGGAGTTTCCACCCCAAAAAGCGTTACCCACCAAATCAGGTGGAGACAACTCAAACCAGAGTGTTCATGCTCTCAGCCCAGACCTGAAAAACACTCTCTACCAGGTCACGGAAGAAGGTTGGTTGGAGGCAACATCTGCAGCACACCAGCATGGACGCTCATGTGCAGCTGCTATGGAACGGGACGACAGAACAACCTGGATGAGGTGCCATGGGGCAGAGCTGGAGAAAGGCTGTCACAGCCATTAGGGCTCCAGGTGACCACAGCCAGAACAAAACCCCCAGCTCCGTGCATATGTGGGGGCACCTTGTCTTGGGGATGCTCCCTGCAAGGAGCAATCTGCCAGGTTCGGAGGGTGCCCAGGGCTGATGTAGCTCAGCTGTGATGTGTTGGTCCGGGTTAGGGGCTGGGTGAGATGCAGGCAGGGGCTGCGGGGGCGAAGCGGGGCTCAGTCTGGGCTGAGCTCTGCTCCGGTGATGCCACGCTTTGGCTGCCGGCCGCGCGCTCATGCGGAAACGTCGGCGAGAGGCTGAGCCGCAGCGTGAGCAGGAGGAGGGAGGTCTGGAGAGGAGAGGTAGAGCCGTGAGTCATCAGCAAGAAGATGAAAGTTGAATTTGCCTTTTCAGATTCAATTCCTTGGAGCGTGTCAAGCAAAACGGGCCAGAGCCTGTGCCAGCACCAGGAAAACCCTGGGGAAAGGTGGAGGGGGGTGGACAAAGCACACAGGAGTGACCAGAGAGGGGACAGCATGGCAGGGGACCACCAGCTGGAGAAATGACTATTTTCCTGTACCCTTATGGCTTAAGAGAGCAGTTAGGCATGTTTAGGGTGCGCCTCCTCCAGGGCTCCTTGTGCCTTGCCAGCACCCTGCTTTTGGGGTAGATCAAAGGCATTTGGAGTGTCTCCATAGCTGTTGTTTTCAGTGCTTTTGAGTGGAAATCTGAACATGGGGAGTTCACTGCGAGCCCTTGCAGGTGCAGGGGACTTGGGTACAGCGATATCCCCGCAGCCGCTCACAAGTGTTACCCTGAGATTTTGCTCCGTAATTAACAGCACTCAGTCCTTCCAGAAAATCGTCAGGTTTGGGATCGCTGAACTGCAAAAACACGAGCTTAATTAGAAGCTGGTGCTTTTCTCTTGGCAGAAACAGCGTGCAATAAATGAGATGTCTTAAAATCGGGCTCGCTCTGAAAACCCTGGCAGAGCAGGAGGGGCAGCTCAGCTCCATCGCCCTCACTGCGATGCTCGTGACCCACTTTGTGCCGGCATCAGATCTGCTCCGCTCGAGTCTCTGCTCGGCCACTGCCCAGACTTCTCTGAAATCAAGAGAGTTGCCTGGGCCATAATTAAGAGGCTTAATTGATAATTCTGCTGCTGAACAAAACTTCGGAGCCCCGTCTGTCCCTGCAGCAGGGCTCCGCGTGGCCAAGAGGTGCTGGGTCTCCAGTCCTGAGGTACTGGGAATGTTTCTGGCCCTCCAGAGTAGACTTTGCTAAAGGGGATTTACTGGGAAAGAAAGCTGATGGTCTTCCCTGCAACCAGCTCAGTGTTCTCCAGCGCTGCAGTGGATAACGTATCGTGTAAGTTTATTACACTGATAAACGGTGTCCGGAACTGATGGTGATAGGGACCATCAGTGCTTTTAAATCTTCATCCCCAGAATTGTCATGACCATCATCGCTGGTTTGTCTTTCAAGACCTCACGGCCCTTCATCTTCCTTTATCTTCCACGTTTTGCTGGATCGCCGTGTTTGGAGCTGCGCAGATGCTGTGCGTAATGAGCTCACTCTGCTGAGAGCCAAAATCCTGAAAACCACCTCACCTTTCTTCTCTGTTCGGGAGCTGGCCCTGCTTTAACACTCAGCAAAGGCCGCCTCCAAATCGCTTTATGCAAATGTGTCTCCTAATTGAATCCGGCCGAGCGCATCCACAGCGGGCTTGTGCCGTGTTGGTTTAATCTGGGCTGGACTGGGAGTCCTGCTGCTTCCAGCCTTCCCCGGGCAGCTCCAGCTCCCTGCCCCGAGCCTGCTGTGTTCAGCCACGTCCTGAGCACCGGGGACCTGACCCAGCTCATCGGGGTGACCCTGCAGCACAGCTCTGCCGAGCTGCTTTTTACCTCCGGCCGGGAGTTTTGCTGTGGAGCTTTGGTTGTGAAGCTGTACCTACCGGGAACCGGACGGCTGAGGATTTGTTGCAGTGCACCGAGATCGGAGCGAAGCCGTAGAGGGATCTCAGCACGTCCCTGTTGAACGTGTTCCAGGGGACGGAGGAAAACTGTTGTGGGACAGAGACCTGCGGGCACGTGCAGACCTCCTCATCGTTAAACCTGGGGCAGGAGAGATGCCACACTGAAACGCAGCAGAGCTGTCCCCTTTCAGCACTGGATGTTCTAATTCCTCCCTGCCTGAAGCTCGCCCTGGAATGGCTCTGAAGTGGGTGCTGGGAGCTGGGAGAGCCTGGCGCAGCCGGTACTTGTGGGGGAAGATCTGGGGCCAGCTGGACTGCCCGGGAGTAGGACACCCTGTGCAAGGTCAGCATCTCACCCCTCTCATCGTGGGTGATTGAGCTGCAGCCTGCTTCTCTGGCAGAGGTACCTGGTGTCTGCTTTGGGTTACAGGAGGTATTTTGCACATAAGCACTGAGCTGTGCTTCCCAGCAAGCAGGGGAAGATCTGGGGCGAGCCGGACTTGCAGCTCTGAGTGCAGGGAAGGGCCTGGACCTTGGACCCTACACTGCCTGAGTGCCCCTGCACACCTACAGCACAGCCCAGGCCCCAAACCCCACTTTTTAAACTTTTTTCCAGTGCTCCAAGCAAAGGGCTCTGCCACGGTCCCTCTCCCCAGCATCGCTGTGCAGGGACTCTCTACCTGTTCACCAGGTTGAAGTATCGGTGCAGGTAGCCCGGATCCACAGCGCTTTTGCACAGCTCCAGCTGCGTCTGGGGGTAGTAGTGCACGTAGTTCACGCACATCTCCTCCAAGATGCCGAACCCGCCCTGCGGCACAGACACAAAGGTGCTGGTAGCGGGGTCCGGCTCTGCCGTGCTGGGGATGCAGAGGCAGCAAGGAGGGCAGAGGGGCTGCAAAGGCACGAGGCTCACACCTACATGTGCATACATGCACACGCACATGTGCACACACACACATGTATATATATGCAGCCCTTCAGCCACACTCTGCTCATCTGCCCATCCACCCTTTATACAAGGACAGACTTTCAGGCTAGATCGTGTGGTTTACATTAAAATGCAGATTTCCTATAATCCCTCTGCTATATTTAGCTGGGTCCCTGTTGATGGTACCTCTGACAGGCTCTTTTTTTGCTGCCTGTGTAAGAAAATAACATGCGCTGTCAAAAAGCGCCACTTCTCTTTAATTACAATTAATCCCCGGTGGAACGGTTTGTGATGGGAATTAGAGTGACACATGCAACTTCTCAATTAGCACCTTAACGTCCTGCTGCAGGCAGCAGAGCCTTGGGGGCTCATGTCTTTACCACCCTCCCTCTGGTTTCTGGCTGTGATTCAGCCTGGCTTCATGCAGGTGCCCACTTTAGGGGTGCCCCCAGCCCTGGGGTGCAAACCCAGGCTGGCCCCATACCCCCATGCTCACCACGGTGGCTTGGCTCCGGTCCTCCGTGTTGTATGTGCAGGTTGTGATGAGTTCGTCGCCCTGGGGGAGTTCAAATACAGACACATGTAGGTGTGAGAGTGCAGAACTTCCCCTCTCCGATCAGTAAATTTGGGGATCAGGGAGCCTGTAACGTGGCGGTAGCAGTGCCAGCCTGCGGGCAGCCTGTTTCCCCGCCCGCACCGGCCGCGGTGCCGCAGGGGCACCTGCTAAACTTGCGTCCCCTGGAGAAATTCTCACGGGCTGTATCCCAGGGACGGTGTTTCCTGCTGTTCTCACTTTTTAAGAATTTCTGCAGGGCTGAAGCACCTAAAAAACATACCCTTGGGCAACGTTTTGAATCGCCAAACCTGTACCCAACTGGATGGCACAACTGTGTCCCCACCACGGTTGGTGCCAGGGCCCGTAGTGACACATTGGAGCACAGCCCTGGGTAGGTTTCAATAGGTGCTGAGGCTTTTGGGCAGCCTCCTGGGTCTTGCTGGCTCCTGTAGGTGCCTCCGCTTTGCACCAGAGTCCTTCCGCACCCGTACAGCCCCTGGGCACACTCAGCCTCTGTTTTACCACCCACTCCCACCACATTTGCTGCCGAATCTCTTCCTCTCCTTCTCCCAAGCGAGGAGGGAGGGGGCACCTCCAATGCGTGCGTGGTTCACCCCCACCCGCTGAGCAGCCTCCCTCTGCTAGAGGAAGCCCGGCTAAATTAGGTGCTTAATTTAGCTGCCGGCACAGTTCGGTTGCCCACACACCAGTTTTGTGCCATATGAGACAGGTCCCTGGTGTCTCCAGGGTGTCCGTGCAGGGTGGCAGACATGACCTGAGGACCATGGGGAATGTGTCCTCCTGCAGCCCCCCGGGAGGTCTCGGGTGGCAGCAGTGCCCGTGCGTGGGCAGGGGCTGCCGGTGGGTCCCGCAGGACATGGCTGCGGGTGGTGGAGGGGATGGGGTGGAGTGAAGGAGTCGGGGTCTCAAGGCTGAGGGGTCAGGGGGAGGTCTCGTGCTGTTTGGAAGCTGCCATGGGTTTTTGGAGATACTCACTGGAAAAACTGCCACCATCTCCTTCAGCATACGGATCTCCTGGGAGAGGAGGAAAGGGGCCACATCAGAGCAAGGCCATGTGCTGCAGCCCCATGGGTGACGTCCAGCCGGGACCCCCCGCTGCCCCTGCAGACCCCCGTACCTGGAAGTGGGGGCTGTAGTGACCATCTGCGTTCACGACCTGCCGCTCTCTCCCGTCCCGGGACAGCACTGTCACCACTTTTCTTCCAGCCAGGTGAGTGTGGAGCTGGGAGGCGAAGATGCGGATGCCGGCAGCGGGCAGAGCCTGGGGGAAGGACGGCTCAAGCCCCCCGTGCCCGACTCCATCCCTCTCCCCACCTGCGCATCCCCTGGCTGTGTGTGCGGGACCAGCTGTCCCTGCGCTGGCTCTCACACGGGGGTTTAGGGCACCGCTGTGCCCTTGGGGCAGCGCAGAATTGAGCTCCCCGCAGAGGGATGGATGCTCGGGCTGCTGCCAAATCCCACGTATGCGCTGCCATGCCTGAAGTTACCAGGAGCAGCTGAGCCGGATGCTGCTGGCTTCCTTGCGTTCGTTAGCAGTGGTGCAAATGATTCCTTTTGGGTAGGTCCTACAAAAACATCCACTGAATCTTCCCTAAGAGCAAGGCGGGCATTTTGAAACCATAATTTAGAGAGCTCTTGGCGAGCTCCTTGGAAGCTGAGGCCAGTCTTCCCATCTTCGGTAGGGGAAGCACCGCCAGGGCACGGCCAGCTTGGCAATAAGTTTTATGGGAATGGTACCCGGGGAGCTGGAGCAGATGGCTCCCCAGGAGAGCTGCTTTGAGGAGGATTCAGCGCATCCCAACCAGCTGCCTGCTCTTTGTTGTACACAGCAGAATTTTTTCTTTCCAGCACAACCTCATGGTAAGTGGTTTGGGGAGTTTAAAACTGGGAATTGGGAACCCGGAGCTTGGTGCCGTATCACTACTGCCTTGGAAAAGCCATTTGCAACCTCTCTTCTCTGAGGTGAAGCCGGGGCGGAGGGGATGGGCACTCACCAGCTGGGTGCACTTGTCAGTGCAATAGCCCGTGAGGACGAAGGCGTCCTCACCCGGGGGAATGGCCATCACCGGCGTGTAGACCAAGCCCAGCTCCATGATCCCGGCATCGTAGCGTCGCAGGGTGGCCGTGTAGTAGAGGCGGATCCCCGAGGAGTCACGACGACCTGGTGGGCGAGAGGACGAGGCTGCAAGTCACTGCGGGAGAAGTGACAGCTGCCAGGACAAGGTCAAGAGTGAAAAAGGATGCTGTGCTGCAGCGGGGAGATGTGCACCAGCCTCTCGCTCACAGCTCTCTTCATGCATGCAGTTCTTATTGGTTTTAAATCTTCAGTATTTTCATGTGAGTCTTTGCTGAGTGGCCCCAGACATGTGCCTGGTCCCTTAGAGAGATCACCAGCCTGAGGGTGAATAATTCCCAAGAGAGGTAAGGAGCACTTTTGGAGAGCTCAAAGCAGAAGGGTGCTTTGGAGAACTCCCTCAAAAATATGTCTCATTGCATATTCTTTAACAGATGCATCCAAAGAACTAACTAAGGCTGTGCTGTTATTGGGGGCCTGGCAGGAGGAGAAATGCCTATGGAGTAAGTATCCCTTGCATTTGGAAAGCTTCTGGTCTTTCTTGCATTTGAGATTGCTCCGTTTAACCCAACCCCAGCACCCAAACACAGCTGGTGGGAACTAAAGAAGACCCTGTGCCCATGATGTGCCCTGGCATGTGCTGACCACAGGGTTCTCAAGTTCTGCTGAGATGTAAAGCCAAGCTCTGGCTCCCGTTTGCCACCCAGCTTTGGGAGCAAAGGCAAAGGGCAGGTTCGGTAGGTCGGGGGGGCTCAGGTTGGCTTTGAACCCCCTGTCTCTGGGCTGGAGCCCACCCAGGGATAAGAATAACAGGGGAGACACTATTGGTCAACACGCAAAAGCAGATAAATTATGAAAGACATGAGCTCCGTATTTATAGACGTGTTTCTTCTCGAGTTGCTGAATGTGCTATGATTGATCTACAGTACATATGCTCTGGTCTCCTAAAAATATACTTGGTTAGTCAAGAAGCTACTTGTTTTTATGTAAATGAAGAAACTGGGTTGTTTGGTATCCTTTTTTTTTTAATGTGTCTCCTGACAATGTTATCAAAGCAGGAGTACCATTAAAACAACATCTAGATTTCCCCATCCTCAGCCAGGCTGGTGCTGTCTCTCTGGTGACTTCGGCACTGCTGTTGCTCTTGGCTCCGAGCTCAGACCCACCACCACCACCTTGCACAGGAATTGGGGGGACACCCTGTGACAGCCCAGCTATATAATGGTGTTGCCATGGATCGTTGTCCTGCAGGAATAATGTGTGTGGGCAGCTTTCTGCAGGGCTAAGCCTTCCCCAAGCATTCCTCCCCACCACGGGGCATGCATGAGGACAGGGTCCAGCCTCCAGTGAGGATGACTTTGCTGAAACCAGAAAGGCAGCAGCACAGTGTGGATTTAACATATTCCTCCTGCTAGGACAGACCTGGACCATCAGGTTTCCAGAAAGTTGCAAACTGGTCTGTGCTTTTGGCCAAGTTTTCTTCTGAAAGAGCCCTCCCCAGCAGGATGGCCATGCCTGGCATTTACCCAGTTTTCCTGCCACTGTCTTACTGGGGATGCGTTGGGCATCGCCATGTGCCCACCCACCTTTGAACACCAAGGGATTGTGGTAATGAATCTCGAGGCGCAAGTATCTGGAGGAGCCCAGGCCACCGAAAGCAAGACCTGCTTCTTCAGGGTAGTAGAAAGCCTGGAAGCAGAGGGAGGGTGTTAGGGGAGCAGTGGGTGTCTTTCCTGGGGACAAGGCAGAAAAGGCAAAGGGAAATGTCTGGGCATAGTCGTGACCCCCACCGTGGGCTGAGGGACATGACTTGTGCTCTTGGTTGTGCTTGGTGAGCTGGTCTTGCTGCCAAAGGCTTCTCACATGCCAGCATGCACATGCAATGGCATAGCCACAGAGTAGGGGCATCACACCAAGTCATGGTGCTGAGGAGGTGGGCTGGAGTGAGGTGGAAACTCAGACGCATATAGAGAAAGTATGGGGATGTCTGGCAGGACTGAACCCAAATTCCAGCAGAAATGGGTCAGGGCAGCCCACACAGGAAAATCCCCAAATGGGATTGGGAAGGGTTGGGAGGCAGGAGGAAAGCACCCAGGAGCAAAGCTTTCACCCAGGGTGGCAGGTCCCATCTTGCACCCACCTGCGCTCCCATGGCCCACGCTGCAAGCACATGCTTGCAGTAGTTGAGCCGGTCTGGCTTCATCTTGGAGTCACAGGGCCCGTTGTAATGGGGGAAGCTGTCGAACTCAGCAGCACACTGGAAGACTTCCATGTGGTGGACCAGGGCCTCATTGCCTGCCGTGATCACTGGCTCGTACTACAAAGCAGCATCCAAGAAGGAGAACACGTTAAGACAGTTTGCTGAGAGCCCATCCCTGGGGGCTGCTGACTGCACAGGCTCCAGAAGAAGCCCAAGGCAGGTATGTCTGCTATCCATTATTGGGTGGAAGACAGTTTCTGCAGCATGGTAGGGAGGGAATTTTGCTCTGGGCACGAGGCACCAAGGGCCAAGAGCTCTTGATTGGCTTTGGGACCAACCCAGAGTCCACCAGAACCCATAGAGAACCATCTCATCCCTTCTCCAGCAACAGATGGACCGGGTCAGCAGAAGAGCTTGGTCTGCTTTGTGACGGCTGAGTCCTTTGCCAGTTTTGCAGGGTTGAGGTGACCCTGGGGACATTTTTTTTCCTAAAGAGGGTCCTGGCCACATTACGGTAGCTCTGCCTGCAGCTATTGGGTTTCGTTTCTAGCCAACAGCTGCTTGGGGCACGAGGAGGGGGATTTGGGGTAGAAAGAGTGACTTCAAACAAGCCTGAGGAACGGCTCTGGCTAAAAGCGCCAGCTGTAGAAACGATCTGCAGCAGCGGGAAGGTATCAGGAGTTACGCACTTTTTACTTACACACAGATGATTCATTTCACACCATCTGTCGGAGAGAAAATCCTCCTTCTGAGTCCTCCTTTGCAACGCTGTCTCTCCCCTATAAATCACTAAGCTCTCGCTTCGGCTCCTGTGTCAGGTTTTCCCTCTCCCCGCCGTGCGGTTTTGACTCTGGATGTGCCAGGTCATCTGCCGAGCCGCCTCCACGCCTGCCGGGGCGCTGCTCTCCCAGCACCTCGTGATGGACGGTCAGACTGGTGTTACGACTGCCTTTTCCCAGTACCTGTGGGTTTCTGCCCCTCCTTCGGGAGAGGTGACCCCAGCACATGCAACGTGTCTGGGCAATGCACGCAAGTTGCATTTATGTCTGAAACCCCTTTTTTTTTTTTAAGTATGCCTAATCTTTTATAATACCCTGTTCATACCCTGGCTTGCTCTGCCCTGCTCTCACCAGCCCCGTTCCTTTGTTTCCCATATATTCCTCGTGGCTCGCTGTGTGCCGTAATCCTGCCACGGGTCTGTCCTTGATGGCTGCAGCTCTGCCTTTGAGCCTGCCCTGGTACCTGCTCATCGTGCCAAGTGGAAAGTCACCAACCTACCACCTCCTGCTGAGAAACTTCTGGGTTTGGGTTCTCTAGGAGACAGGAGGATGCTACTGGCTGATGGGATGGCTCTGGGAGAAGTTTTGCTACCATGCTGGGGTAGAAGTATTGGGCTGAAAGCCTCTCTGTGGAAGAGCAGGGAAGAGATGGACTTTGCAGAGTGGCTGAATGTGAATGTGATTGCTGATCTGCACCAGGGAAAGCAGCCCTCTTCTGCTGCCTCTTACCATGATAATGTGATGTTTGGGGAAGCCGTCTGGGAGCTCTGCCATGTAACACCAGTAGGTTGTCTCCTGGCTCGGAATGACAACGTTGGGGGCCGTTATCTCCATGGTCTTCATGTCGCTGGGCAGTTCGGGGACGGTGATGTTGGGCTTTAGCAGCTGCACCCTCTGTAGTCCCCTGTGGATGCCAGAGATGTTGATGGCTTGGAGGGAACGGACCGGGTTTTCCAGGATCCCATAGATAAGGTGCACGGTGCCATCCTGAAGTGAGAGCAAAGTATAGCAGGTAGTTTTTCATGCAGAAAAGTGAACTGCATGGACTATTAGCACCAGTATTGGGGGCATGAATCCAGGAATAGGCGTTTTGGCTCATCCTTAGATGGGAAGCCATGCTAACTTCACCAGTAGCTCACTTTGCTGTGCTGTCCCAGAAAGAATGTAGATTTCAAGGCATTTCTTTGACTGCTGTGATCACAGAAAGTTCCCTGCCAGTTGGGAGAGTCTGAAAAGTTTCCCCTAGATAATATCAGGTCTGTAAGGGTAGCATCTCCTCTCTGCTCTTTCAGAGCCCCTTGTCCCTCCTGAGCTCCAGGCTGGGACAACCACATTGGTTCAGGGCTCGTCCCACCCTGCAGCCCAGCCGCAGCAATGACCGGCGGCAGCAGACTGGAGAGGAACAGCAGAAACAAAACTTCTCCTGAAATCCTCCCTTTCTGCCAGCTGCTGTTGTGTGGTGGGTACTGTGAGAAGCTCTGCTGAAAGTCTACTGCAAGCAAGGAAGGTGCTGCTGAACCCAGTGAGCTCTGGACAGGAGACAAGGAAGAACAGAAAAAGAGAATAGTTTTTGCTTAAAGTATCAGGGCATAAAGACCTGCAACTCTTTTCCTGGTTTGCACGCAGATTTTTTTCCTCCAGGGCTCTCTGTGTTTTGGCAGACAGTAGATGTTTCTCACCACAAGACAAGATTTTGAAAACCAGCAACAAAGACTCAAGGATGTTCTGTGCCCTCGTTCACTTTAAAATATCCTGTCCACCAAAGGCTTTCATCTGAAATGAGCCTTGTGCCGATTCCTGCCCTCACCTGGGGTCTGTCGCTGAGACCCCAAAGCTCTTTGACATCCCCATTGGGAAGGTTTCCCCCAAAGCCCATCTCACGGGGGGGTGGTGAACATAGACCCAGAGAGGCTTCACCAAACCACACCGCAGCAGCTCTGTTTGCCATCCCTTTGCTCCGGCTCCTGCCACAACCCTCCTCTTTGCCTCCTGTTGAACAACACCAACACCTCTTTGTAACACTCCAAACAGTTGGCTCCAGACTGCAAACCGGAGTGATGCAGGAGGGTATTTATATAGACCTAACACATGCTTAACAGGAGCGGATGATGCAAACGAGCTAAAATCTACACTTTGTAGAGGTTTATAAGGGGTTGTAAATAGATCGTGCCAAACATTACTCATGTCCCAGGACTGGCGCCTGTAGCACACTTCCTTTCTGCCTTAGACAGCTCAAACTCCTGATGCTGCCCCCGAAACAAAACACTGGTCAGGTATAACCATGCAGGTGGGGGTTTGGAGCTCTGTCCCAGGGCTGGGACGGGGCTGGGGGGTGCTACAGCAGGGTGAGGGTGATGCCGTACCTCTATAAGGTAGTCCTTTGGGTCACAGGTGCTGAAGGCTCTTCTGAAGAGTAGGTAGAGCCCCTCAGGAGCCCTGCGAGCCCCGAGGAGGTGGTAGTCCTGCTGTGAGTCCATGTGGAGCTGCCCCTCGGCATCGCTCCAGGCATCCTGCGGGAGGAAGAGCATCCCGCTAAGCTGGGAGGCTCCGCTGGCCCCGCGCAGCCCGAGGAGCCCACGGCGGTGACTTCCAGCAGTACCACCAGTCGTGAGGTCCTGTTTGCCCTTCAGTTAGTTCACCCTCTGCATCCCAGAGGTGGAGGGAGCCTGTGTTTTGGTTGCCCCATGCCCCAGGAAAAGGGCACGGGGGGACGAAAGCCCGCAGGGATGCATGAAGGCGTTACATCGGTCTGTGCTGTGCTTTGGGTGTATTTGGCTGGGGGCGACCTTCTGGGGCGGGGGGTGATGTGCTTTCCAAGACCCTTGCCAGAAACCAGCTGCTCCCAATTTAAGATCAGACCTTTGCTGGGCTGTAGCGTCAGCCCTAGAAATCACTATCCTTGTTCAAAATCCTTAATTTATTGTGAACAGATTGTTTTGGCAGCCTAGCAAGGCCACCCAAAAACTGCTCACTGTTTTCAAGGGTGACAAAGCCACAACGAGAAGCCAAGCAGTAAGTTACTCCTGTGCTTAAGGATTTGAAGGTTTGGAGTATAAAATCCTGCAATAATTTGGATTTGAAGGTTTGGAGTATAAAATCCTGCAATAATTTGAATTTGAACAGCATTGTTGTCTTGATCTTTTACAACTCCGGGTGATATCTTTTATTTACTGAGAAAAGGCACCTGAGCTGTACGTACACAAGTGGCATCGGTTCTCTTATGTTGGGGGGAAAAAAAACAGCAGAAAAAGAATAAAGGATCTTGGCATAATTTCAGTCAGAAGTATAGAGTGATATTTCGAGAACATGTTGTCCTCAGAGGGAGAGAGTGAAATCAGCTACATGAAGCTAGCATGACATTTGTTTTTATAGGAGTATGGTGTGCAAATTAGTCTTGTAGTACATAGGGGGGTTAAGCAAATTTGAATCTTTTTAAGAGCTGACATACTTATCCAGAAGAAAGGCTGCTGGGAGAGAGAAAAACCAGGACTGGAGAGATTTATAGAAATCTCCTCGCAGGATGCTGTTCAGCACCAACAGAAAGAGAAAGCCCAAATGCTGCCCGGTGGTTTGTCTTTCAGTGAGCACATGAAGGCAGATTAGAAACAATCCTTTATGTTTTTTTAACATGATGCTGTGAAATACTGTAGCATTCGGGCCGCCACACATCCTGAATGGCGGGTAATTAGCAGGAGAACGGTACAGATAATAACCCCTCCTTTTCATCCTTTCATTACACTGCAGATCGTATTGCGGCTGATTGCGAAAGAAGGTATTTTTCTGGTTAATTTGAAGTAAACGGAGAGGTAAAATTTAACTTACTGGAAAGCCTCACACAGGGAAAAACGCGAATTGCTTTCTGCAGCCGAGTGCAAAGAAGCCTAATGTGGTGGGCTGGGGCTGGGTGGCTGCCGGAGAGCAGGGGGGTACTGGCACTGAAACACAAACCCAGCAAGAACCTGGACACACGGACTGTGTCAGGAAGGGCAGCGAGCTGCAGTAGCGATGTCAAACAGCAAAATTAGAAATTAGTGTCCCCCCCTCCACCGCATCTGGTACTACCGGGCATTTATGTATCATCCAAATATGTTTGTGTGTTTAACGCCTGATACCACGGTGCCACTGGCAGGCGGCCGTCGGGCTGGGTTCTCCTGCATCCTCTCCATCCCTGCCAGGGCAGGTTACTGGTGCGGGCAGGAGCAGCCTTTCTGGCTGACACCTTTTGCACTGTCTCAAAGTCGTTAACGGGAGCTGTGGTTAATTTTTAATGTGACTGATGGCAGCGCACAAGCGAACCGAGGTGTTAATGCATCCTGCACGTGTGTGTGCGTGCGTGTGAGTGTGAGCTGGTCTGTGCAACCACCTGTTGGAGCTCTTTGCGGCTGAGCACAGCGGAGACACCCGGGTTCTGCTTCCACTCAGCCTTTCTGATGTGCTGCTCTATTTATTCTTTTCTCTTCGGGTTTAAGATCCTATACCAAACCCATAGTGTAGACCTGATCTGTGGGTCCCTCTGGGATAGAAGCCCCCAAGTCCTTTCGGACCCCTTCCACCAGTGGCAGTGGTCCAGCGTGCGCTGTGCCCTGGACCAGCCTGGCTCTTTCGAACCACGAGCCAGGTCCACCCGCAGGGAAGCAACCCCAAAAGCAGCCATGCAAACACACAAGCGACTCACCCCGAAATAGGAATTGTGCCCGTCGCTCCAGAGCACAGCCAGGTCTGCATTCTCGAACTCACCCCTGTCCGACATCCCGAAGAGGAGCCCGAACTGCAGGTCCCTGACGAGGAGCTGGAAATGCACGGCTTGCTCGGGATAGCTGACGTTCCAGGAGAGCTCGAGCAGCCCCTGGGGATCGAGGGGCACCTTGTACGGAAAATCACTCCCGCGTGGCACCGAGCCCTGCAGGGCTACCACCAAGATGACCAGGAACACTGCAATCATGGTGAAATACATGGATGCCACTTCCCGCAGCTTGAAGCTGGGGCAGGGGCAGGGTTTGGTCCCGGAGGTCTGCATGCTGGGCAGGACGGCACCCGTGCACCTGGCGTCGCCCATTTATGTGCTGGCCCTCCTGGGCAAGCTGGGTAAGAGATACTCTTTAATTGCATTTGGTTGTTGGGAAATTGGATTGTTGTATTGACCCCCCCCACCTCCTGGCCAAACACTTGTCATTCGCTGCCTCCCCTTAATTGGCTCTAATTGCACATGGACATTATCAATAGCAATTGAATTTGACTGGGCTGATGTTATTCGCTCTTAAATCTTCCTTAGTGGCTGGAAAGGGCTGTTTACTCACAAGGTGCTTTTGCTGAGCCCCGTGTGGACATGCTCTGCCCTGCCCATGGTCCCTCTCACCCAGCTCTGCAGGGCAGAAGCTCTGGGACAGCCCCTGGAGCAACCCCAGCCACAGCCTCCCATGTGCCCCCCAGGCTGGGATCACTTATCGCTGGAAAAGTGGCCAAACTGGGAGAGGGGGATCAAATCCCAGGGTCAGCTGGGATGCCTGATGGACACAGAGTCCTGGTGCTGCTCCCTGACCACGTTCTGCTGGGTGCAGGTGGAGGGATCACTGTGCGCATCCCCGTTTTCTATTTGCTCCTCTGACTAACCAGGCAGGTCCATGGCTTGCAGGTCAACTGGTCCAAGCACACCTTGGGGACCCCTCTGCTCCTCCCAGCCCAGTTGCGATGTGCTGCTCAGCCTGTGCTGAGGTCCAGGCTGCACCACGGGGACTCGTTCAGCTGCACGTTCCCTCCCAGGGACCCTGCCGATGGCACGAAGCCCGCGGAGCCATGTCTGTGTGTGTTTATTGTTGGAGGCTGGCCTCCCCGGGGACACGTTTGCATGAGATGCTGCCAAAAGCTGAGCCGAGTCGAGTGACCCGGAGCCCCGTGGTCCTTTAGTCACTGCTGGGTTTAAAACAAACCTCTCCGAGCCAACTGCGGTGTCGTTTGCTGGAGCTCTCGTGGGTGTCAGAGCAGGTCCAGAGGCAGGGTCCCAGGAGAGGACATGTCTTTCCTGTGGTTTAGGTGGTGGCAACGGTGCTTTCTGCTCCAGCAAGCCAGCCTGATAGCTCAGCGGGATACAGTGTGGGAGATGGTTGTTCTCCTCCCCTCTCAGCCTCCATCCGTTTTTTAACCTGTTAGTAATAGTTTTACATGTAATCACGATCACACCTCCAGGAAAATACTGCAAGAGTTTATTTTAGCAGGGTAGAGCCAGCCTGGCAATGCTGAACTGGGGTCCTGGCATCTCACATAGTCTTTTCTGCACATCCCAGCAGTGGAGACAGCCCCACAGGCTTCCACCAGCTGGGGACAGAAAGGGTCCGAACCAGATCAGGGTCACCCCAGCTTGTTGATACTCAGAGAAATCAGGGAAGAAAATTAGAACAAACAGCACATTATGAGCATCGTGCCTTATCATTTATCAGAGTGTCTCGGAGGACGTGGGGAGCATGCATGGACTCAGCTGTGATGGCTGGAGGAGGCAGCCGATGGGGACTGCAGCGAGGAAGAGTACCTAATGCTGGAGAGTGCGAACCCCTTCTCCTGTCCTTCTCAAAAATACCCCACAGGGATGTATTGCCTATGGAAGACACCTTGGGGACTCCATTTACTTTTCCAGGTGGAAAAATACATTTTTGTTTACTAATTGTTACGGAAACTGAATTCAGCCCTTCTCAGCCTCGTGCCCTGGCAGCTCCAGGCTGCACTTCTCCCCCATCCAGCAGCACCAGGGAATGGCCCCCTCACCCTGGGGGCTTTGAGGTGCCAGCATTACCTGGATTTCACCCCTGAGAGCACTTAGGAGAAACAAGAGTCCAGCAGTGCTGCCCCAGGTCTCCACTCCCACAGCTGCTGAGGACGTGGTGACCCAAGTGTGGGTGAAGGTCCCCATCTGCCTGCGTTTTCCTCCTGGGAGCTTCGCATTGGTGCAGTACAGAGTTTAGCACACCTGGAATGTGCTCCTCTTTTCAAATGGCCTTACTCTGGGGTGGGACAAGGAGAGAATATCCACCCTCCACTGATTATTTACATAATTATCCCATGAGGTTGAGTATCTCAGGAATAGGAAGGCAAATGGGAGATGCTGCAGGCTTTGAGATGTGCTCTCCTGCTTTCTAACGATGCAGTTAGTGCAAAGGAGCCCTGATCGTGAGGGCCCTGAGCTCCCAGGCATTAAGTAACATTGACAGTGTTTGAAATATTTTCCCTGCAAAGCTAAATGCCAGAAAAATCACTGATTTCCCCCAAACAGACAGAAATTAAACTCAAGTCTTCTCTTTTCTCCTCCTTTCTCTTCTCTTTTTCTCTTCCATTTCTCTTCCTTTCTTTTCTTCTCTTTTTCTCTTCCTTTTTTCTTCCTCTTCTCTTCCTCTTCTCTTCCTCTTCTCTTCTCTCCTTTGTGTGATTTATTTCTGGCCCTTCCAAATCCAGCACAGCGTTTAAGCAAAAATAAGGATCCACATGCAAAGCCCAGCTCTGCTCCCACCCTGGTTTGCCTCCCATCGAAGGTCCTGCCTGCCTGGAGCTTTGTAGACATTAAATATTTGTTATTTCTTTGCTTTTGTAGCAGCTGGGACTTTGGCTCCAGTTTAAAGATACCTTTTGTCCCTCGCCCTCCCTCTTCTAATTTGTTTAAAGCCTGATGCATTCTCTTGCAGTTATTAAGATTTCTACGTTAATTGGAATTATAATGAACAGCCTCAAGCTCTTTGATACACACACACACTGCCTTGCTTTAGTCTTGGAGTTTGTGGTGTTGTTTTATTCATGCCAGCTCACGTGACGAGCGATGCTCTCAGATGCCACCTGCGCGGAGTCCCCTCCGCTCCCCTCTGGGGTTTGGGTTTCACTCCTGGTCCTTGCAGCAATGTCACGGGGGCAGATCCACGTTTCCCAGCCTGTGTCAAGAGAGGAAATAGATTCAGCTCAGTGCCCGAGTGTTTTAATGAATCATCAATGTGTGCGTCTTTATGTTAAATTTGATGAGGTTTTACTGTCCTAAGACACAGCCATTAACCCAGGAACGCGACAATTGATCGGGAGCATCTCTCCTTGTCGAGTGACCTGCTAATTAGAGCTTTTGTGTCTCTCATTCAGCTTTGTCAAGCAAATGGCCAAAGCACAAAGCCCGAGAGCTGAGCTCCTCCAGACCAGCACATCCCTCGGCCCCATCCTGCGCCCCATGGGAGCAGTGACCCCCGTGCACAGCCCGGCCCCACACCAGTGCTCCTGCTGCCACTGTCACCTTTAGAAGCACATGGCAGTTAGCTTAACGGGCGGGAGGTGATTAGAGCCGCCTGGGAAGGCTCCCACCTGGACAGTGCTCGCAGGAGATGTGAACCAAACTGTGCCGTGCCCCGGGCTGGGTCTGCACTTCCACCGCTCAACCAATCCTGAAGGAGGAGGCAGCATCTTTCCCTCTTCCTGAGGTTCCTGGGCTCATTCCTGGACGTGCTGTGCTTTGAGGTCCTTGTCTGAAGGCGTCAGATGGACGTCCCTTGTCCTCCAGCCCTGGCTCCTTGGGTAGTCGTCTGGCTGTGTTCCAGAAGCCCCTGAGAACAGATTTTTGCCTTGCCCAGTTTCTAACCTCCTCCAAGCACAGATTCACCCACTTCTCCCTTGGCTTTGTTTCTTCCTCGTAAGGGGAAAGAAGCTGAGCTGCCAGCGTGGCAGGGAGACAAACGGTCCTCACTGGGGGGGTGACAGGGAGTCCTCAGCTAACGAGTTCTGCCTCCATCTATTAGAGATGGAACCCCAGGTTTCTGGCGTGTTCAAGTGGAGCTCCTGAGCTTTCCTGTACAGAAGGAATTTGCGGTGGAACAGCATAACGGGCAGGTCAGCTTGAAAACAGCTGAGCTTTGCAGATAAGCAGCGAGAATTTATTTAAAGGGAAAAAAATTATGTATCTCTCTCCCCCCTTCAGTTTCTCCCCAGTCATTGCTCATAAATCCAGGCGAGGAGCAAGGATCTAGCTTTCCACTCATTGCTCCGGGTGTTTATTTTAAGACTTCAATGACATGTAGAAATGCCACCTCTGACTGCTCGGGGCTGGCACAGAGTGGCTTCCTGTGGGCTGGCTGCCAGCAGGAGCACCAGGAGGAGCAGCGAGAGGGCTACGGGACAGGAGCCGGGGGTCTGGCCCCTTTCCTCGAAGGCAGAGCAGAGACAGTGACTTTCTACTCACCTGTGAGCTCTTGCCGGCGCTAATGCCGGCATGGCGGTGCTGGCACCACCATGGGAGCATCCTGTGCTGAATCCCAGGCTCAGGAGTCCCTGCACATCCCGCTGCCCTGCTCCAGGCAGAGCCTGCCAAACCCCCTGGCAGAAAGGAGCTAAAGGTGCACAGAGAACACCCAGAGCATGCTTTCAGCCCCCAGAGAAGGGCTATTTTTAATGGGCAGTGCTCAGATGCGTCCCCCAGGCTCCAGCTCAGTGGTGCTGGACACTGCACGAACCCCAGCAGCAGGGTCGATCCCCGCAGGGTGTTGCTGGCCCCATCCTCTGCAGAGCCGCATGTCCAAACCCTCCTGGCGACGACGTGCTAAAGCTACCGTGGCCTTTCATCGCCACTAATGACTCTGGGTGCAAAGCCAGCCCAACGGGGAGATAAGCTGTGGTTTCCAGAGCCCTGGAAGCAGCAGTGCCTGCCATTTGTGGTGGGGAGCTGGGGGAAGCAGCTGGCAGGAGGCGAGGGCTGCCTGCCTGGAACAAAGACTGACTTACAGGTAAGTAGGTTTAAACACGATTGATGCACCAAATTAGGGATTGAAGCAGGCAGCACCCCTCCGAGCTATAATCCATTGCCTGGCTAACAGAAATGGAAATTCAATTTGGGTGAGGGCAGGGAGGGAAGGGAAGCTCGCTGTCTGCTCCCGCACGGCTGGGCGCAGCTCTCCGTGCCCCGGGGGCTCTGCCATTCGCAGCCCCTGTCCATGGCCAGCCAGCACCGGGATCGAATTTGCCTCGATTAGGCAGCGTCTGACTCAGGCTGGACTCGACACGGTATGAGAAGAGAGGGCTGGCACATGGGGGAGATGCTCACGTGGACGGGCAATCGTGCGGGGTCCCGCGGACCCCTGCCCTCATCAACGCTGCGTGTAATTTCTCCGGCCAGATCCACCCCTCACCCTTCGTACCAGAGCCGTAGAGTCTGGACCAGCCTCGTGGCTCACAGGAACTGTTTGATATATATCCCAGCGTCGGGTGAATTGTTTATCATCCTTTTGAAAGGTTCACTTTGCTCAGTCCTGTTCCCGTAACAAATCAGAAGGGATCTGTGGGCTGCTCGTTGGCTTCATCACGCACTGAGAGGGTGCTGGGGCTGCAAATCGGAGTTTACATCTTCCCAACAGAGGCAGAGGTGAGTATTTAACATCTCGGTGTCACCTGGGCCTTGCTGGGCCACAGTGTGAAGGATTTGGGGTGGTTAGCTCTGAGCTGTTTTGCATGGGACCGCGTGGGAATCTCCACATGTCCCTGCCGCAGCTGCTGTTTGACCCGTGGATGCGCCGGGCACTAACCAAGACAGGACTCTTGGAGGACACCATGAGCAGCGGTGGGTGGGAAGAGCCGTTCCCTCCCCCTTGCATGTGAGTTTGTGCCTTACAGCACAAGAGCAACAAATGCTGTAACGTCCCCCTTGCTAAGTCTCTGCTCGTCCCACCTTCTTGTTTTCTCCTAACATTTCTCTTTTTTGTCTTCCAAAGGGGACCTAGCCCCAACCATGCAGCCGGACTCCCCACTGCCACCGGAGGAGTTTCCCCAAATTGGAGACAGAATTGGACCTCAGCTGCCCTTTATGGCTCGATCCCGCTGCTCCTGCTTGGGCAGCGGAGGTGAGGACTGCCATGCACGGAGGGGGCTGAGCCGCTTCCATCTCTTCTGCCTCCCTTCTTGGGCCACCCTGGCTCTTCTGCAGTGTGAAATGGTGGTGGCCCAGCACTGTGCCATGGTGAGCCGGTGGTGGGAGAGCAGGAGAAAAGCCAAAGTCAGGGAAGGGAGAGCAGCGTTTGCTCTTTGGGAGGTGCTGCCTCGCCAGGCACTTGAGGCCGGGTGGGCAGCCAGGCCCCTTCCCACCAGGCTACTTGCACAGCTCAGCATCCCAGAGAAATTCCCTCCCCAGTGCTACCGCAGCTGAGCCACCTAATGAGATCTAGTCGCCTGTGCATGCTATATTAGGGTTACCATGGATATGGTGCCACAAACACTGGGCTGTGGCTTTGTTATATAAACAGGAGAGATTGCCACAAATACCCAAAATATCTGAAAAGGACAGGAAGAGACAAAAGTGTTCTCTGGGTTTGTTTATGAAGGGTTGTGTGATCCAGTGGATAATGCCAGTGGGAGGTGGAAGAGATTTGTGTTAGCTTTAAGAAGTGGAGCATAATCGAGCGGTGGTCTCAGACTTGGTAGCTCTGGAAACTCCCTCCAATCTCCAACGGGATCTTTCTAAAATTACCCAAAAAAGCACTGCTGGTTAGGCTGTTTGCTGACCCTGCTCGTGCCCAAGAGCTGGGGCCCCTGCAGCTCATGGTGTAAAGTGCATCGGTCTTCATGCTCAAGTTCATCCTAGCTGAGCTTCACGCAGATCTTGGCCTTATTTTTGCCATGTGCAAGGAGACTCTGCTGCCTGCAGCTGGTGGGGACCAGGACGAGTGATGGTGGTGGAGACATACGGTCATCAGCTCTTCCAGAACTGCCCACACCTGACCCTGCTCAGCAAGACCATTCAGCTAATCTTGTACCATCTCAGGTACAGAAAGTCCCTTGTACAGTTTGAGGAGCCATGTAATTTGAAGAAAAAACCTGCTCTGGAAATGGAGGTGGGATGTAAGGGAGATGGAGACATCAGAGTGGCTAAAATTGTATTGCACTCCCACTCCCCTGCCAATAAAACCACCATAAATAAAGTGGCTTTGCAATAACCATCTCCACGCATTGTAACACAGATTCACGTGTCCCTGCAAAAGATGCTCCAGGCAGGATAAACCCTGCTCTAGCCTCGTTCTGCGAGAGGCACGACAAGCTCGCTCCAGTCTCATCATGGGGATGGCGATTCTCTTCCCAGCAGGTGCTTCCCCCCAAGCTCCCAGCCTCCATCAGTGGCTTCCTCTTCCCATCCTCTGTGCTCACCGGTGGGTGACGTTCCCAGCCCACGGCTGCTTCAGCTCCCTCATGGCCTTACAGATGCCCTTCACCATGGGAAAACCTTGATTTTCTCTCCTATCGCTCTCCCTGTGAGTCCAAGCAGACATCTTTCCATGCTTCATTATCTGCCATGTGGTGGAGAATACCAAACTCAGTAAGGAAAGATCTGCTTTGTCGTTTAAAAACACACCAAAGCCCGTTTTTGCTGTTCAGCTGTAGGGCACCCTGCGTTGCCCCCCTGTGTCACCTGCCGTCCCTGATTTTGCAGGACCCATCTTAATTTTTATGAAGTGACCTCTCGCGTCTCCTGAGCAGTGGGGAAGAGTTCTTATTTGATTTGGTAGGAAACAACAGCAAAAGGAGCTGGAATCTGCTGTGGGCACAGGTCCAGGGGAAGGGCTGTCTGCCAGGTGAGTTTTCGGGGGGGTGGGTTGGTGCTGAGCCCTTCTGCGTGGGGCTCTGCTCTTTGATGCCAGCCTTTCTTGTTGCTTTTCCTCTAGCCATGGCTTTCTGGCACTAAGCTGCTTCCTGAAGATTACGCAGCAAGCTAGGATCAGCATCAAGAGGAGCTGATCCAGGAGAGGACACGGGGCCAAAAGAGCCTGAGGAGTTTGAAGATGGAACTTTATCAGCTTAGCAGAAGGGTTGGCGCATTGAATGATAAAGGCTGCGGGCCCTGCATGCTTGAGGTTTGTAACAGGCAAGTTAGCAGAAGGGCTAATAAAGGGTGGAAATAGTGGATAAACATGATTTACTTTAGAAAACTCAACATGGCTTCTGTACAGGGAGAGCTTGCCCTACAAACCTCTTTACAACCTTAAAGGGGTCAATAAGCTTGAAGGGGAAGGTGCTTCCAGGAGACATGGTCTCTGGCTTTCCCAGGCTGTGGCAGCAGGCTCTGCACTATTCCCACTGTGGCCCAAATGTCCATGGAAGGATTATTCCCCAGCTCCTCCCGTGGCCCTTCAAGCCAGCAGCCCCCCGATATTCATTCCTCTGGGGTGAGGACTGCCCTGTGTAAAGGGGCACAAGGGAATCCGCAGCAAGCATCCTTAAACTTCATTCCCTCCCCCCCACCTCCAAGCCCTGCCTTCTGCTGGCACGTCCATCCCAAGCAGCGACTGCCCAGGATCACGTTCCAGCAAGTCTGGCACATCGCGTCGGGTGCCGAGGCACGGGCTGACGGGTGCGATGTGACATGATGTGCCAGGCAGGCCCTACCACGGAGCGGCTTTTAAGCGCATGTTCCCTCAGGGCCCCTGATGTCACCCCTGGAGCCTCAGCGTTCAGCGTGGGTCACGGGATGGGGATGTTCAACACAGCGAGCGTGGAGCACGCTGGCTTGTGGCACTGGGTAATTCATCTGTTCAGGATAAAACCACTTATTTAAGAATCAGTTTCTCTCTGTCGTTGCTTTGTTAAATCTTTTAAGCAGATGCATCCCTTGGCACTCTGATGTTGTCGTCTTCAAGGACAGAAACTTCTCAGAGCAGGAGAGGGCTGGCATTGGCAGGGTTGGCCCCAGGGCATCTTCAGCCCCACACCTGCCAGAATCAGTGCAATAAGCCATGGCAGGGGGGGCAATAGGTGCAAAGTCCTTGTTAAGGGCAGTTGTTAGGGCTGTGTTTATAAGCCAGGTGGTTCTTGCATCATGGGTGATTAAAGGAGAGGGGAAAAAGGCTGCTATGGAAGAGCACAAACCTGGGGATCAGGCTGCTGTTCTTACCGAATCAAAATATTTGCATTTAAACCCAGCAAAGGTGACTGAGGTGCTGTGAACCTGTGCTCACAGCCCAGTGAGAGGAGGATTATGCCATGGAGATCTTTGAGGCTGCTGTTGTGAGTATGGGATCAGCTTGGAGACTGTTTGAGACAGGCAAGGTGCCTGCAGAGTCATGGGGAGGAGGCAGAGTGAAGGACCGGGCACTGCCATGAGGGCCAGGCAGCAGCTGTCACTACAAGGAGGGGAGCCTCCTCCTGCAAAGCTGCACACATAGGCTCCTACGAACTGCTGGGGAGCTTAGAGTGAAAACAAATGCCAGAGAGCAGCAGAGGAAAAAGCCCTGCCCTTAGGAGTGGAAAAAGAGTCTTTGGCAGGTGATGACAGGTCATGTTGTCACCACACCTGGCTGAGACATCTAAACCTGCTCCCAGGGTCTGCGATGGGCAGAAGGTGCGTTGCAAGTGCCGGTGAAATGCGTGGAGGTCGTTTGTTAGAGCCTTGATGGTGTGTTTCCATGTTGGAGCAAAGCACTGGCGGAAGCAGTGTTATCCTTTAGTGATATTAAGTCCCCTCTGCCATGGCTTAGCCTTATCTCAGATGTATGGGTGCCTCATGGCATCCCTTGAGAGGCCACACGCTTCATTTGTGTCGTGTCCCCCAAACCGCAGTTGCTTAAAGAGGCTACAATTAGAGATGGCACCACTATCCTGCAGGCTGGTGGAGGGCTGGGAATACATGCAGAAACTGGGCAGTGTTTCAGCTGCCCATCACTCCCCAGGTTGTGGTTTGTTGTCATGTAGCCCCTCAGTGAGGTGGAGGTCTCAGAAGGAAGATGTTTCCAGGATCATGACAATGAGATGTGAACCTGCCCTTCCCTGACAGCAGCACATGATGAGTTGCTCCCTGGGGATGGAGCAAGTTGGAGATGGGGGGGGCGGGGCAGAAAAGCCTAGAGAGTGGTCTTAGATACCAAGCAAAGAGAAGATCATATGATATTCCTAGGCAGTTTGGTCCCAAGTCCTGAGTCAAGTGCAAGGAAACCAAGAATTTGTGGATGCAGGAGCATGAATGCGTGAACTCGCTGAAGGATTTACACCGAGAATAAACTGGTGGTGGTGGTGGAGGAAAGCAGGTAATTATGACCGGGACACTGTACTTAAAACCTACAAATGATTTGGCTCCTGGCTGCTGCTGCTCTGTTTATCCCACAGACTTGGCAGGCACAGGACACTTCCCCAATAGCAAGAGGGTGTTGATAAAAGTTGTGGCTGGCCAGCAGCCAGCTCCCCAGGCCACGGACTGGCTCCCAAACTGCTGGTACTAATTAACACTTTCCTTCTGTAAAAATTTATGCTGCAAAGTCCAGGGGATCACAGCTCTTTGCGCTCTGCATTTGTACAGCCTTGAGCACAAGACCACGCTCATGACGGAGGTCTTGCACAACGCTGCAATATAGAAATATATTACAAAAACCTTTGTCTCCTCCATGGGTAACTGATCTTCACGTAATTGCTCTTAGAGCAAGTGATTCTCATGTTACAGTCCAGAAAACAAGCTCTGTACTTGCACAAAGCAGCCCAAGTATTTGCTAAATCCTTGCTTGTTTTTCCTTGCTCCTGTCCTGGGCTCAGACTACGGGAGAATTGCTTTGGCACATTGACTGGGAAGCAAAGAGGCTCTTTATTGCGGTACAGGAGCCCAGGCACAGAAACCAAAATGAATGGCCCAAGCAAAGAACCTCCATCGTTCATATTTCTGAACAAAGATACAATGATAAATTGCTCGACAATGACGTTTGACCCATAGAAGTAATCAGAAGCTAAAATTGTTTTTTTTTTTTCCCCTGGTGTAGCTTTTCGCTATCTTTTGCACAAAGTCTAAGCAACCTTAAAGCAAAACTGAACAGGAATGATGACAGAGGTGGTTCAATACTAACCAATATGGTCTATAATAATTAAGCAATAATAGTCTTAAGTAGACTTTCTAAAGATAAACTATATTTTGTCTCCTTGCTTTCATTTCTCATCATTAGACTGGGTAACTTGCCTTTCAGATCTCTGCACAGGCGTTTGAACTGCCTGCAAAGTGTGCTGAAATTACTGGCAGTAATTAGTTTATTTAGAGAGCAATTAATTAAATGCAACTGTTTCCCTCTCTATAGATTAAAAGAGTGCTCTAAGAGATACCATCTTAAAAAGAGCAGATGTGCTAGAAAAGGACCGGAGACTAATTATTCTCATCAGTCGTCAAGGACAGAACTAGTATCGATGGGCTGAAACAGCCAAAGAGAGAAACCAAGTTAGCTCTTAGGAATAACTTTGGGACCACAAACACAAGTCAGGCCAGGGAAATGAACATTGTGGGACAAAAGTCAGGCGTCTCGATGGATGGAGGTGCTCTGTGTTGATTGTGCTCATCTTCCCAGTGTCATCCGCAGAGGCTGGAGGAGGCAGTGGCCTGCAGAAGGGTCCCTGCTACCCGAAGAGTTTGACAGTCTGCAGATGACGTGAGTGACAGCAGCGGAGGCTGATGGCAGGGGGTGTAATTAGGCAGGGCTGGCAGGGCCTGCCGAGACATGCTGAGCATCCTCCGTGGCCAGGGGAGCGAAGGTGCTGAGCTGCTCTGCAGAGAGCCTGGGGACGAGCAGCTGCCAAGCCCAGGGGAGCAGGGGCAGTTTTTGCTTCCCTGTCACACCAGTATGGGGAGGGGGACAACCTCTGCACATGGTTGTGACAGTTCTCTCCGCGCCAGTGTCTCTGCAGGTTGCCCACCTGCTTAGAGGGGTAACAGTGACTTGAATCGCCGAGTTTTGTTCCAAAACCAAACTGCTCTTTTCAGCTCTGGGACGTGATAACCACCTTGATGCTAATGAAGTCTTGTGAACCACCATGGCTGGTGCTGAACATGCCCTGGACAGCGTTGGCGTCTTCAGAGAAAGCTTGGGATGAAGGCTTCTAAAAGTAGCTGAGGTTGTGCTGGAAGGGGCATGGATTTGGGAAGAGGAGAGTCGCTCCCCTCCCCAGGGGTGGCTGTCACCCAAACCAGACAGCAAAATCCTCAGCACAGCTCCTGATCAACGGTGCGTGGGACAAAGTCGCGTCACCTGTCAAATGCCCCGGGACCCTCGTGGGGCTGAACAGGGGATGCTGCGGGGTTTGCCTTGGTTTTCTCCCTGTCCCCCCTTGCAACCCCTAGGGGGGGTGGGATGCTTTTCCTGCACCAGCACCGGGGGATGAAGGCTCCCTCGGCCCAACCGCAGTCTTCCCCGCTCCCTGGGGGGCGACTCGGCCCCGCTCTCCCCCCGGTGCGAGGGCCGAGGCTTGGCCCCAACCGCCGGGACAGGCCCGCATCCCGGGGGCGGGGGGGCCATGGGACCTGGCGGCCGCCTCCCGCTCCGCCGCTGCCCGGCTTTGGGGGGGGCTGTGCGGGCAGGGGGCCGGCAGCCCCGGTGCGGGGCTCGCGGGGGCGCCGCGCCGCTCCGCTCCGCCGTCATTGGCGGCACCGGCGGCGCTGGGGCGCGGGGCGGGGAGGGAGCGAGCGCTCCCCCGCAGAGCCGCTGCTGCCGGGCCCGGCCATGTGCCGAGCGGGTGTCTGCTGCCGGTTCTGCTGCGCGGCACCCTGAGCTGCCGTCTTTCTTTTTAATTTTTTTTTTTTTTTTTTAATTGCTTATTTTTGCGTTGATGCTCTCCGAGCTGGAGACTTCGGGAGACGCGGTCCTCACCTGAGAGATCCAGCACCATTCCCCCGTTGGAAGGTAAGCGGGGAGGGCAGGGCAGGGCGGCGGAGCGGGGAGCGGGCACCGGCCACCGGCGCGGAGGCTCCGCCGCTCGCAGACGGACCTGCCCCGGCTCTGCCTGGGCTCCTTCTCCCAGTCCTTCGCAACGCTGGGGTCTTTGGCGTTGCTTTTCCCCTGTTTGCTTCTCTCTCCTCCCCCCCGTCCCCCCCCCGCCCTTCTCTCAGTACATCCTAAACTGCTTTTCAGCAGCGGTGGGATCTCTGATCCGGGAGAACCAGCAGCTTATCCCCGCGTCCCGGGGGGATGCCTGCAAGGAGGGAAGCAGGCAGAGGATAGCCCCGGCTGCGAGAGTTGGGGTCGGGAAGGGATTTGGAGGGGGGAAGACGGAGCAAATAGCGACATGGAGAACTGCGCAGCATCACTCCCCAATAGCCTGATCCAGGGGGACTGGTCCGGTCCCACTGCTTTAGACCAGGATGAAAAATACTGGGGTGCTCCTGGCTTTGTTTTCCCTGGTCCAACAGCGTCTGTAGTTGCAAAGCCATGCCTATGCAGGAGGTCCTGAAAGCATCTCTCAGGGATGGGGTAGGAAAGCTGCCCCCATCCCATGCCCTGCCTCGGTGCACGGGTCATGTCCTTCTGTGCCCCGGGGACAGCTCGTCCCCCTTGGCATGCTCAGCATGGGGCTGAAACTGGCCTCTCTTGGTAGCCTGACTGGGCATCTCACCTGGAGCCATGCGTCTAGGACAAGGGTTTGCTCCTATCTCGTGTCCTGACCCCAAAGGATGTAGGAACCCCCCAGTCCATCCAGATGAGTTTGTCGAGACCACCACAGCCCCAGGTTAGGCAGCACACCAGCCTGCTAGCTCACGTGCAACGGAGCAATGGTGATGGAGAGGAATCCAGAGTTCAGTGCAAGGAAGGTGATAGCACAGTTATCTGCTTTTTGGTTTGTTTTTTTTTGTCAGTGTTTGGTTAATGCAGCAGCTGTCTAGGTCTGCCCTCTCAGAAGCACATGGACGTTGTTCAGTACATTAAAGGTAGTCTGCAGGCTCGGGGGGACTGTGGGAGGAGAGAGAAATTCCCCAAGGGAAGATGGCTTTTCATTTCCCCATATCGACTGGTTTCAGACAGGATTATTTATATTTGACATAACAGATCACCAAACTTGGAAGGTAGTGGGGGTGTGCTCATACTCATTAAGGTAGACAGTTTTCTGACAGAATAAATTAAAGGTAAGAGAAGACTGCACTTTGAGGTTCAACAGATTGTCTTCTAGCCTAAAATGAGCAGTGAAATCTGCATAAAACCTAGATGGTAAAATCACGCGCTTCAGTCTTTCCTGATGGATGCCTGTCAGTTTAGGCAAGCTGGCGGATATCCCAATGTTTAGAGTGCAGACGGTGCTCCTGGGCGACCTCGGTGGAGCCAAAGTACCCAGAACGCTGGGGTTTTTAGTCATTGAATCTTGTCTTCACTGAGTCAGCATCTAAATTATAATGCTGTTAAGGGAAAACAGTTTACATAAATTGTGCATGAACTAAGCTCCTGAACTATCCACACATCTGTATTTAGGCACTTGCCCTATTGTGACAGTGTGGGAATAGCGGAAGGTTCTTTGGAGCCTTTAGTGATTGGTTTTCATCGAGTCTGAAATGAGCAGAAAGATGCATTTTGCCTGTCAGTTGGTGTAAAGAGATTTCAAACACCTTAAAGACCATGCAGCTGTAATTAGAAGTGTAACCTCCTTCCTCTGCGTGTCAGGATTTCTGTGCAGAACGATGACAGGACCTCTTAGGGAACGGTGCTGGGGCTCAGTAGATATCAAGAACTTCAATAAAATCCCCCGCAAAGTGACTGATGTTGATTTATCACCCTTCAGTACATGGGTTCTCACTTATGAATGATGTGGGGATGTGAGGGGAAAGGAAGGAAACAGTATTTGTTCCTTTCTGCTTTCTTGTCAGTGAACACAGATTACAAATATGAGCAGTTCTTAAATACCTGTGCCTACCTGAGCACAGTGGAGTTGCAGAACGTTACCAGCACCGTGGTTACCAGCTGTTATCTCCGCCGTGTTTCTCTCTGCTTTCCAGCAAAGCCTGGTAGATCGGTCTAGCTGTCACATCTCTTCCTGATCCTTTCCCATCGCAACTGCAGCAGTCCCCAAACCCTCATGTAGGTGACACAAGAGCCAAGCCTGAAGGTTTGGTCTCACGGGCTTTGCAATCTAAGGAGAACATGTTCAGAAGCGGTTAAGTGACAGAGGACCCACTTGCTGTCAGTTGCGTATTGACCCAAGTCTTTCTAAAGGTATTCCCATGCCTAAAGCTGAAGAACACCTGCTGACCCTACAGCCCTACCGAAGCACCTTCCTTAGGATCCTTCAAAGTTTTGCTGGGGCCAGATACAAAGAGATAAAGATGTGTAATGCCCTCAGGCATTTATGTGCAACCTAGAGAGCTCAGCTGCATCTTCACAGGCTGAAGAAGTCTGTGCCGCTGACCTTTGGGCACATTGGAATGTGTCCTCGATGCTCAGCATGTGGATCGGTGAGGGGTTTTGAGCTGGCCAAGCTGTAAGGTATTTACGTAACTCAGAGCTTTGCATTTGGCCACGCAGTGCCTGGCTGTATCAGCGCTGGTGCAAGGAATGGGGATAACTCGGTACCTTCTCACTCGTCGTGTTCCAGTACCTGGCTGTCGTGTTGTCATGGATATGGATAAGGACATGGCCAGTGACGAGGTGCTTGCTGCTGGCAGGGCTCCCGCAGCCACGGCTTGTGATGCAATGTGTAACATTGAAGAAGAGCTTGGAAGGGATGGAGGAGAGGTGGCAGGTGTTGGGATTGAACTCGCAACTCATTCCCATTCTAATTTACACTTCTTCCCGTGTCATCGTCTGTTCTGCCCCTCTCTCCTCGTGATTTAATTTATTACAGTAGGCAAGATTGGTTCACCCTTTGCCTGAGAAAAAAAGCACCGCAGATTGGCAGAGGGATGACAAATATGTTGGGTGATGGACTCTGATCCTCTTCAGACCTTTCAGCCGCATTCAGATCACAGCTGAGGCCAACCCAGACAAGGCTGGGACCTCAGGAACCTGTGAGCCCTGCAATCCTTGCAAGAACAGCCCTGGGCAGAGGTCAGCTGGAAAGGCTGGGGAACAAAATTAAGTCATCATAACATTTTGAAGCATCCTTGGACCCATCTCTCGCTGGAAAGCTTAATAACAGCCATGACCCATTAATTGCAGTTCAGGGCACCAGAGGGAGGACCTGGCTCCCATGGGCTGTTCTCAAGGTGCCTGTGCCAGAGGCAGCACAGAGGGGGGACAGGAGCGGAGCTGATTTAGGCCAAAATCTAAGCACTGATGATTTTGCCCATCCTACATGTCCGGGAGTACGGATTTCTCACTGGAGTTGAGGAGCAGCCTGAGACACTGCTGGGAGATGCTGGCATCTCCGCCGGCGTGTGCCGGTGCTCCTCTTGGCAGGCCATGGAGTGGAGACAAGAGGTGAGTCAGGGGCTGGGAGGTTTGTTTACCCTCTCACTTTGGACAGAGCTTTGTCTTGCTTGTCAGAACACACAGCTGTGATAGGTCAGAGCTGGCGTTCGGCTTCATTGAGGATAACGGCACAGACCGGCCGAGACATTTTCCCCAGGTTTCCCTGGCCACCGGGGCAGCTCAGCCCCTCCTCGCTGCCTCCAGTGCTCCCCTCCTTATCCCTTACCTCCAGGACAAAAGCACCCGCAGTGACACACCACCCAGCACAGCAGTTTGTGAGCTTGCCGAGCTCTGCTTGACAGCAACGCTGATTTTCTCCCCAGCTGGAAAGCACATGCTGCTGTACCTGCCCGTGAGCTGCAGGCAGGGATGCAGGCAGGGATGCAAGGAGGGATGCAGGCAGGGACGCAGCTCCCTCACGGAGCTGAGTTGAAGGTACACGGAGCTCTGCTGCCCTGGGAAACATCTCTCTGCTCCGCAGCTTTTATCAAAGAGATGGAAACTTGTCACATTCTCTCTGCAACAATATCTGACATTATCCAAGCAATTTGCCCTTGGTGTGTTTCCAGAAATAGTTAGGCCTACAGTAGACACGGGTGACATCTGGATGCATTACTGTTGAGTTCAGAAACATTCAGTAAACAAGACAGGATCTATTGTTTAAAGGTTATTTCAGAAGACTCCTAGTGAGTTATCTGGCTGTGCAATGGGGAGAGCCTTAATGGTTCTGTGATAATTGACTTTTTCTGAAGGACGTTTTAGAGGAAAGTTCACAGAAGCCCAAAAGCAAGTCTCAGCCCATCCTCGCCAGGCCAGGGACCTGATCCAACCTGAAAAACGTGAGTTTTTCATTTCACTTCAGTGCTGGTGGGAACAAGCCTGGGAAAAGTGCATGTGGCTGTGGGAAGAGCAGGTTGGAGGGCACAGATGGGGAACGTAGGGGAGACCAGCAGCAGTCGAAGAATAGAAAAAAAGTCTTGGATCAGCATAATAGGGCAGCAGGGTTCACATCAGCAGGGAGAGGGAGAGAAAGAGTCCTCCCCGAGGCACTGAACAGAAAATAAATGTCATTAGTGGTGGGTAAAGCAACTGCCTCTGAGCACCTCAGAGGAGGGTGGGAGGCTCTGCAGGGAGAGGGGGGCTCGCCAAGGCCGCTGGAGGGGACACGCTGCCACCCACGTCTTTATTCATCGTGGCCCCGTGCGGTTAATAGCCTCCTTATAAAAAAAAGGAAAAAGAAAGAAAAAGAAGGGCAAGTGAATTTTGGGCAGGAGCAAAGTGCCAGCCATCATCCCTGTCCCTCACTCAGGTGACAAGGGTGCTGCTCACGTGTGGCAGGAGGGAAGAGATGTGGCTCTGCTGTCACCCTCACCAGCCTCACATCTGCACGCGCTCCTGGCAGAAATCACTCCTGGCTTCTTACCTTGGCCCCAGGGCAAACAGAATTAATTCTTCCTGTTAATTCCATTCCCCTCCAAGAGCCGCGGTGGGGAGGAAATCATGTCGCCGTCTCCAACGTCTGTCTTTCTGTTTTGCCACTGATTTTGTCTGAGAGGGAGGTGGAGGGGGAGTGAGACTGGGGGGTGCCTGTGGAGCCCTGGAGTGGACCGGAGCGCTCTGCCCGCGATGGGACCATCCCGTCCTGGGCACTGACTCCAGCCCTCCTCTGCCTCATCTGGTGCTGCCATGAGGCTGTGTCAGCGCTGCAGAGCAGCCCTGGCAGCGGGTGCGCGGAGAGCTGTTCTGAGCTGTTCTGAGCCCACACACCCCAATCTGCCGCTCCCTGGCTGCCTTCTCCCTTCTGTTCATCTCTGGTGCTCCCGTGGGTCGGTCAGTGCTCCTGCTCCGCAGCCCTGTCCTCTTCTTCCCTCCCTTCCGAGATGCCAATTGCAGAAAACTTTAGGTGGTGAGATAACCATCAGAAGGTGCAGGCTTTGGTGAAAAAGCCTGTAGGTTTTTTTTCTTTGAATTGCTCCTAAACTCCAGCTTAGGCTCTTCCAAGGCTGCACTGGTTGGCCTCTCTTGGGCAGGGGATAAAGGAGATGATCTTCTCGCCAGGCGTGCGACGGGGCACTGCCAGCTTTAGGTGCGGCTTTGAGGCCACGCTGTGGCTTTTCTCTAGGTACAAGTTCATCAAAGGGTCTGAGCCGCAGAAGCTCATAAGCTCATTATACTGGGGGAATTGCACGGCTGGGATTTCCTTCCTTTCTGCTGGAGGGGACTCTTAGCAAACTGGGAGGAAAAGTCTGTTGGGGTTTTGGTTTTTCCCTATGCGGAGCGGTCCCTTGTTCCTCAGCTGCCTGAAAATCTGGGCTGGACCATAATGGGCAAAGTGGCCTCTTGTAGCTCCGCTTGTAGCTGCGGGCTGGCGTCAGTCACAGTCGGGTTGTCTCTTTACTCAGAGTTTCAAACTGTTTGAGATTAAAGGGGAAAGGAAAGTGGCTGCCTGGGGAAGATAAATACCCAGAGTGGTGGGTGAGGTGGCTGCTTCGAAACTCCCTGGGGACCACCACAGCCTTGTCAGGGATCCAGAAATCATCATCTCCCCCGACCTCTCCCCAGCTTGGGTCACTTCAACTGAAGCAGATCAAAATGTCTTGAGGTTCAAAGACTCGTAAACTGGCGCCGATCACAACAGAGAGATGTCTTGGACTTTGTTGTACAAGATGATACACGGGCTCCATGAAAGCCGTGTTTGCTGTGATGATGGGGAGCGTGCCGGGAGGCGGAGGGAGCCACAGGCAAGTGCCAGACGAGTCCCCGGAGCGGCTGCGTTACCGCGCGCAGATCCCAGTTCTGCTGAAACATCCACTTGCAGGCACCGTTTCCTGTGAGAAAAAGAATTTACCTACAAATAGCTTTGCTCATTTCTATTCCTAGTGTTCCACCTTCGCTCCTCTGGGTTGCTTGGTTTTTTTTCCTAGGAAATAAGATAGTATTTTCTGAGGTTACCGGCAGGGACGGTGCGATCCCTGTGCAGAGCTCCTGTTCTGAAACCCGCGTTTTCTTCCCCATCTAAGCAGAGGACGTTGCTTGGGCTTTGCCGTGCGATTTACATCTGGATTCCCTTTGCTCTCAGCGTGGATTTATTTTAAGACCTGTTGTAGGTCTTCCTGCCTGAGCTTTGGCAAACTGTTAACCCCCTTCTTTTTGTTGCCTGCCTTCAAGATGAGGGCTTGTGCGATGCAGGGAGGCTCTCCCTCACCTGCATTGCCCTTGCAGGCTGCGATGCTCCTTCTTCCTCCTGTTTTCCCACCCTTGCCGTGTCCAGCCCCACCGCCCTCCAGCTCTGTCCCAGCGTGGCCGCTCCACCGAGCCCAGTGGGTCCCCTCACCCAAAACACCATGGGATGGGTTACAGGGTTTGCTGAAGAAAAACCAACCCCTAAATGTTTTAATCGATTGACAGTCAGTAGCTGTTCTGCTTTGGTGCAAATAACTGCTGCGATTTGGCTCCGCTGTAAGTTGGGCTGTAAGAAAGCAGCCGCAGAACAATAGCGTGCACGTTGCCACGCTTTAGTTAACACGATATACGTGAGTTACATAGCAAGAGGTGATGCCTTTTGTGGCGATCCGAGCTGAATTCCCCACCCTGGGGAAAAAAGATAGCTATCAAGGGTGGCAGAGGCTCTGTTTTGAGCACATGCCGCGATGCCCCAGCTGCGGGAGGGTGGCGTAGGAAATGCATGGCTGTGCCGTTGAAGATCTCTCCATCGTGTCCTCTGCAAGCCAGTGCGAGCAGGGATTTACAGGGATGCAATTTGTAAGGCTCTCATGTGGAAGAGAAAGGAGGTGTCTTGGTTTGATTGGTGTCGCCTGCTGGGTAGCTAAGCCCTGGAAAGATTAGTGATGGGATCTGGGGGAAAATAGCCGTGCTGCGAGAGTGGGAGTGGAGTTGGGAGGAGATGAATAATAAGCGTTGATTTGGGTTTGCTGTTAGGCGAATTTGGTGGTTTCATTGTTACGTTACACAAAGGAGGGGCTGGGGGAATAATTCAAACTTGTGCCTGTCCCGTGGGTTTCCTTTGTGACTCCTTTCCTTGTGCAAACAGGGCCAAGCACAAAGCTGCGTGGTTCAGCCGTTGCCTGTGGCTGCGGCTCTCCCATGAGTGTGCCCCTGGCAGAGAGCGTGCCCGGCCTCCCCCGTCCCCATCCAAATCCATTAAAGCTTTCAAAAGGTGTTTCTCAAACCCCTCCAGGTGACCCCTCCAATCCAGCCATCACCAAAGCCTTTTTCTTACTGATTCCACCAGAGCTGAAGACGTACCTGGAGAAGGGCAGCTCTGGTTTGCAGCTCCAGGTGCTGGCGCTGCTGAACTTGCTCCGGCTCAGGCAGAAGCTTTCAGGGCATTCGGCACCTTGGGGACACAACCCCCCTGTGCCTAATTCTGGGCTGTGAGGGGTGCCAGAGGTGCTCGCCGTGCCAGGCATCCTAGAGCAGGGCAGCTGGGATTTCGCCGCGGGCGCTGCCGCGTCTTCATGGCTGTTTCGAACTGAGATTGTGAGCAGGATGAGCCTGGCTGCATCCCCTCTGGACATCCTGTGGGCAGGCATTGCCCCCTGAGATAAAGACAAGCATAATATTTATGCAATTAATAACAGACAGTTCCAGCTTGCTTTTTCTGATTTGCAACAGTTTAGCATTGCTGACTTCCCCAGAGTTATTCCTGATTCTCACGGTGGCTCGTGGGAGCAGATTCAGCCCACAGAAAGTGGGGTTTTCTTGGTTGCACATATTTTTCCTTTGTGTTTCTGGCATCGCATCTTTGGTTTTGTTGTATTTTTAAATAAAACAACATAGGTTACAGAAAACACAAGACTGTGAAAATGGTTTCTGAGTAACCAGGCACTGATCTTACTTGCTTTCTGGTTATCTTTGTAAATATTCTGTTATATTGTTGAATGTTAGAATTGGCTTTAAAATACTGTCTGACTGGATTGGTAGTAAACGTAAAGCCTGAATATTGCTGGGCTGTGGCAGTACTGTTGACTGCAGAGGATTAGAGTTGCCCAGTCTCAGAAATGCGTAACGCTGGCACGCTGCTGTAGCCAGTGCTTGGGTTTTGCTCAAAAAGCGAAGATTTCCAAAAGCAAATGCAGATGTGAACATCTGCAGGGACCTGAAAAGCAGAAATGCTTTGTTTGATACGAATGCTAACATTGCCCTGTAACCCAGATATCACACTCTTGTGCGATTTCATGGTATCCTGATTAAACCAACCACCAGCAGAACCGAAGCATCCTGTGATGACAGCAGAAATTCCCGGGCTCCTGTGCACTGCCTGGCCTCTTCGCTCTCAAGCCCAGGAGCAGTGGCAGCCAGATTGCAGGGGGTTTTATTGAACAGGTCCGTGGCTTGGAGGAATGTATTCCCAGTTCCCAGAGGAGACCCGTGGTCTGTTTAACCTTGAGAGGAGCATCTCCTGCGGCAGAGCTCCATTGCGAGTCGGGCGCCGGCGTTTCGATGGGCTCTGGTCTGCTAAGCAGGCACAGGGCAGTGAAGATGTTCACGTTTGTGGGTCTGGGTTTTGTAAGACTTAAATTTCTCTGTTAAGCAGGTTCCTGGGTGGGTTACCATTATGGTGGGCTGTTAATGAAGTGCTCGTTGTGGCCCTGCAGCATCGGCATGGCCGGGGTGATGCCTAGAGAGCTCAGGAAATCAGCGTAGGTTCAGCGAAAGGTTTTTGCGACGTTGGTTATGTGTTCCCAGTTCATCAGGACTGCAAGGTTTTAGCTCTGGGGCAGAAAGTGTTATTTAACAGTATAGCAAACACACTTCTAATGAGCTCAAGCAAACATGTTCAAGCCAAGTGAGCTTACTCACCACGCAAGCAAAGAAAGGTGAAATTCACCTGGGATGCGGAGGGTGGAGTGGGGCAGCGCTGGACTGGGAGGCTTCTCCTGCTTTCCAGGGTGGATGGAGGCATTTCTGCATCCACATCCTTAGGGGGTTACGTGATGTGACCCCCCCGGGGCTGTGGGAAGCGTAGCCCATTGCACAGCAAACGGATGCTTGGTGGCCCGTCCGCCCTTCAGCAAGGCCAAGGAAGGGCTCAAACACTCAGGGTGACTCAGAGCCCAAGGCTTGGCTTTCAAAGAGAAGATACTTGGCATTTGCTAGTCCTTTGAGGTGCCACCAGTTCGGCATCATTTAAACAAGGGAGGCAGAAGCTGCAGCTCGGGAAGGTGCTGGCACTGATCCGTTGCAAACACAAGAAGCTGGGGAGGGCAGAGCCTGATGTGTGCAGGCATCAAAACCCACCAGAATTGGTGGGAGAGCCCTGCCCCACCAGCCTCGCCTGCCTCAGTTTCCCCTGCCTCGCTTTGACTCCTGGGGATGGCGAGAAGACGGCAGAGCGTTCGTGGGGCGAGCACGAACCCCGCGTCGCTCTCAAGGGCCTCTCCAGCATCGAGGAGTCGTTTCAAAGGCAGGGTCGTGCCGTCCCGGTGCTGACGCGAGGCAAAAAGATCCGTCACGTGTGTTTTGATTTCTGAAAGATGCTGTCCCTGGGAACAGTCGATATTTCAAACATTTGATCCCGGCAGCCCCGTTAAGCCCACACGGTTTGGAGTCGAGCAATTTGCGTGGAGGTTTTCTCTGTTTCTTTATTCGCCTAATGATGGTTTTCAGCTGAGCTGTACGAATTACTTGATCGTTTCCGCTTTTTTTGCTTATGATTTTCTTGTTGTGGGGTTTCTTTTTCCCCTGAGTTAAATCTTTTCCTCTCTCATCTCCCAGGAAGAGCAGTAACAGAATTAAGGTGAGGACAAAAAGGAAAATTTACTGGAACCGGTTCAGTGTAAGTTGCCGAGAATCTGAAAATTACCCTCTCAGACGGGTCAGTATTAATTCCCCTGATGCAGCAATGATAAATCCTTATTAAAAAGGATAACATAAGGAGATTTTACTGCCTGTAGGAAAACTCCTGGTTCACAGCAATGAGGAAGCCCATCGCCCTTTTCTTCACGATCGGAGCAGTTTGCAAACTGCGTGTCCTTCCCCAGGAGCTGCGGTGCTGACACCAGCCTGCCGTGCGTGACGTGATGTTGTACAAGGCACGGACACAAAGCCCCACGTCCCCATGTCCCATGCACAGTGACCCTGCATTGGCAGCAGCACTGAATCTCTGCAGTTTCACTGCTGGCGCTGGCTCCCCGTCTCTCTGGAAGTCCAGCCCTGGGAGCACCATGCAGACAGTGATGTACATGAAGTGGTTTTTGGCCTCTGACCACATCAAGCAGCATGAAGGTGCACGTCATGCCATGCTGGTGAGGGGGGCGCTGCCAGGGCTCCTTCCCTCCCCGTCTGCGCAGGCAGCTTGTGCCCCATAGAGCGATGGGTCAGACGGGGCAGGGAGCACAGTGCCAGCGGCAGCCTCACGTGCCAGTCCTTAACATTTGTGCCTTATTTCCAAACGCACTGAGCTCGCTCTCTCCTCTTCACTTCTTTATTCATGCACCATGCTACCTTGCTGGGCTGGAGTGGGAAAAACACTCTGCTTGCTTCTCGTTACACAGGTTGAACCTGAGCCTTTGCCAGAGCAATGTAAAGCTGTAGCTATGGAAACTCCCTACCCCTTTTTGTGATTTGTTTTGGTTTTGTTTGTGTTTTTTTTTAAGGCAGGAGCATTTATCTCTTTGGAGATCCCAGGCGGGGCTGCTGGTGGCTGAACTGTTGCTCAGGTAGCCCCTGGAGAGATGCTGGGTAGTCACAGCCAGCACCCAGGGAGACACCTGGTGCCACGCAGCAGCGGGAGCTGGAAGCACAGACCCAGGTCACACTGCAGGGATTTTATGTCGCAAGGGAAGAAGAGCGGGGACTGATGAGGAATAAGCAGGTTGCATGGAGAGCCAGAGCTCAGGGCAGCTCAGGAAGTGTTGTGTGATGTGGGGTGCTGGGGGAGACAGCGTGGGGCTGCTGGAGGAGTCACCAACCATCAGCCACAGCTGGGGGAGGCAAGGTCAGAAGAGGAGTGCTGGTCCCTCTCCTGCCCATTACAGTGGCTGGATGGAGCTACTGGAGCTCTCAGGTTGCTGTATTTAATGAGCACCAAGGAGATGGTGCTGCCTCCTGCCTCCCCCCAGTCTGGGTCCATGAACCTCGAGCAAAGGAGAGCGAGTTGTGCAGCTCACAAAAGCTTTAATCTGCTGAGGATCTTCCCATCCCAAGGAGCTGTGTTCATACCTCTTGGAAACACAAAGCTGTTGGATTTACTGCTTACTGGAAACATGCACGGTACGTGTCCTTCCTGCCCCAGCCCCTGATCGATGGCTCATCTGCGTCTCAGGATCAATGGCTCATCTGCGTCTCAAGACATCTGCAGAGGCCACCAGGTCAGGCGTGGGGCCTCATCCTTCCCAACCACTGGTGTAAGAGGTGGAAGGAGAGTGGAGCTGATCCCAGCTCGCTGCTTACTCAGTGCCTGGCGTGGGGGAAGCCAGATTAGTCTGGAAATGGGCTGGTATTTGATAGGTTTCAAGCCTAGCTTCAAAAGCAGAGCCTTAGCCAGCCCAAGGCTCAGTTTCCCTGTCCGTAAAATGGGTATTGGCAGAGCGATGCTTTTGCCTCTCCAGCACGGTGCTGATTCGTTTCCCAGAGCCAGAGAGGAGCAGGGGCCAGAGGCCCTGGGCTGAACCAGGACTTCAGCTCCCATGTTGGACAAAGGCTGAACGTGCAGCTGGGGCTGGCTGCTGGCTGCGGTGGCCACTGCCCTTCCCGGTGCTGCACAGGGGTCTGCGTGGCTTTGTGGCTGCCTGAGGCAGAAGCTAAAAGGTGCAGACACGAGCTTTGAAGCGTGCAGTGTTTCTAATAGCACGGGGCTGAACCCCAGCAGGGCTGACTCCGTCCGTCTCCCCCAGGCTGATTGCTGCAATGTCTTCCCATAAGAATGGGGCTCTCCCTGGAGCTAAAGCAGCCAGTGCCAGGAGGGCCACCACGAGAGCTGCTGTCCCTGCTGCTTTGCGTGGCCATCAGAGGGTACCAAGACCTTTTTCCCCCTCTGCGTGGTGTCCCTGGCCCGTAAGAGCCTTGTCCCCAGGACCGTTACAGGTGGGAGTGCTGGACCATCCCAGCTGCGGTGCCAGTGCCCCTGGGGCCAGGAGGCAGCTCCAGCTCCCAGCCAGGGTTGTAATCTGCCAAGAGCTCAGACAGAAACTCTGTGTGAAACTCTTCCCATCCACATGCCCCAGAAGTCCCATCTGAGCAACAAAACTCTGCTCTGGAGGTGTTTGCCAGGAAATGGGGCAGTGGGGAAGCTGGTGTGAGCTGTTCGTGTATGGCACTGGGTCCCACGGGCTGCATTTTCAGCCTGAAGATCTTTCAAAATCCAGGTGAATGGAACCAGTCGGGAAAGAGTTATTCTTTCAGAAGGAGAGATTCCCTTTTTTCCACATTTGGTGCATCGTTTCAGCAGCATTTTTGGACAATTAGGGCTTTTTCATCTTTCACTGGCACTCCAGCAGACTGTGTCTTGCTGGGGGCCACGGTGAGCTCTGCCGCGGGACGCTGATGGACAGGGAGCAACATCTGCCCGGTGAATTGGGCAGGAAAAAGCATGATCAGAAGTAAGATTTATTGTTAGTTCTTGGTAAGCTAACCCAAGCTGTTCAGGTTGGCCAGGGCACATTCTCAGTCTGCAAAACTGCCCCGTTAGAAGTTGTCGGGGTGGGTGGGTGCTCCCCACCCTCTGACTTATTTCCCACTCAGCAGTGATTGCGGTAGCTTATCTCAAGCTGCTAATGCCAAAACCTGCTCTCTCTGATGCTAATATCTCAGGCTAACCTAACTGTAATTCAAGAGGTGATTAAATGATGCAGGGTGGAAAGACAGGCTGTCTTTCTTTCTTTTTTCTTTTTTTTTTTTGAAGGAGTTTAGGCTGCTTATGTGTGTTTGGGATTACGGCCTGCACTTGAGTTGATGTATGGAAATAATTCCTGGTACTTAAGCAGAATGTGATTGTCTGGGCAGTGGAAGGTGGGATTGGGGAGGGTAAATCCCTCTGGAGTGGTTTGACAGCAGCTCTCAAATCCTGGCAGAGGCTGGCCGGCCGCAAGCCCCTGCTGCGGCAGCTCACTGTGCGTGGGGGGCAGATCCGGAGGCGAGTCCATCGTGTCTGTACTGGTTCCTTCCTTGAGTCTGGTGTTTGAGTTTACCTCTCCTGGACTGATGGCAGCGTAGGACAGGTGCATGGGACACTGCTGGGCAGTGCCAAGTCACTAGCATCCCCGTTGATGTCACTAGCATCCCACTGATGTCACTAGCATCCCTGCCGATGTCACTAGCATCCCTATGGATGCTTTTTAGGACGTGCTCTGTACAGTTTTCCAGACGGTCAGAAGCACAGAGAGGGGTGAATATTCCCTGCTTTATTCCAGGCGATGGTGAAGTGTTTGCAGTCTCCTTCCCATGTCTCTTTGGGGCAGAGATGGCAGCACCTTTGGGATGGCCCCAGGGGCTGTTCCCAAGGGCAGTGCACACACCATCCAAGTGATTCAGCATTTCCCCCTGTCCCTCCCCAGAGGCACCTGCAGTCATTTAAATTCCTGCCCGGAGTTGTGCTTAGTGAGCCTCGATGCCACTCTGATGAACTGTGCAAATATTATTTTTCATTAGGCGTGATTTGGTTGCATTAAACGACATTATTGCCTCATTATTGCAGAGCACATATTCACTCTCACGCGCTGCTGGGGCTGGCACCCCTGGATCAATGCACTTTGAAGGCAGCCTGCTTGAGTGCGCTGAGAATTCAGATGACTTGCCAAGTGCCAGTCTCTGTTTTAAAAACTAATAATGGTAATTGATGGGAGGGGATTCCTAGCTGTCCCGTGGACTTCTGCTTTTTTGAGCTTCAGGAAAACCTGAAATATGGAATGGTTGATGGTTTATGATGTAGCTCCTGAATAGCCTGGGCCTCCTTTACTGGGTTTCATTGCTGATGAGCTGCTCTCATGCGGTACAGCCTGGCAGTACTGCGAGCAGGGACACCTGCAAGGGTACGAACATCGTGTGTCCTCAGCATAAGGAAAACACTTATACAACTTATCCAGGACACGGAGCTGTTGGAGCGGGTCCAGAGGAGACCACGAAGATGTTTCAAGGGCTGTAGCACCTCTCCTATGGAGAGAGGCTGAGAGAGTTGGGGTTGTTCAGCCTGCAGAAGAGAAGGCTCCGGGGAGACCTTCTGGCAGCCTTCCAGTACCTGAACGGGCTACAAGAAAGCTGGAGAGGGGCTTTTGACAAGGGTGTGTAGTGACAGGACAAGGGGCAATGGCTTTAAACTGAAAGAGGGGAGATTTAGATGAGATATAAGGAAGAATTTTTTTACAATGAGAGTGGTGAGACACTGGAACAGGTTGCCCAGAGAAGTTGTGGCTGCCCCATCCCTGGAAGTGTTCAAGGCCAGGTTGGATGAGGCTTTGGGCAACCTGGTGTAGTGGAAGGTGTCCTTGCCCATGGCAAGGGGGTTGGAACTGAATGATCTTGAAGGTCCCTTCCAACCCAAACCATTCTATGATTCTATGATTACCAGAAAAACAGTGACTTTTCTAGGAGTTTTGGTCTGCCATGCCATATTTAACGAAACACTTCGGAATGTAAAATTCTGGAGTTTAATGATATATCGTTATTATATATGGTTGTATCGCATGATAATAAGAGCTGACAGAGGAGCAGGTCACTGTGAGGTTTGACTGTCCCTGATCCCCATCTCAGCCCGGCTGTCGGCACTGCTCCAGGAGCGCTGGAGAAGCACATCTGGCTGTGAAGGTCTGAGCTGAGAATGGGCAAAGAGGAGAGAAACATTCCCCAGCCTCTCCAGGCCCCTGGAGGAATTTATTGTGGGTTATGATTAATGCAAATGCGGGGAATACATCCCCGTATCATCCCGATGCTCATCTTGCATTAGCCTGAGGTACCTCCAGGGTTAACTCTCACTGCCAGGGCACTAAAACCAGCATGGGAGAGCACCGAGCTGGTGTCTTCAGGTGGAGAGGGCTCTCTTGCACCCCAGCTCTCATCACCTTTCCGTGGCCGTGGTGGTGTCCTCCTGCTCTCGGTGGTTCCCAGGTGTCCCGTGAGCCGAGGTTCCTGGCACAGCCTGCGCCGAGCTGCCATACCAGCCCTGCCCAAGCTGCCCTGTGCAGCACGGGAGCCTGGAGGTGGTCAGATCCTGTTCTGCAGAGCTCAGCACTATTCCAGCAATGTCCTATCTGCTGAATAATTAATCAGGCACTGTGTATAGATTGCCTTTGAAATGCATTGTTTCTGGGCTGGGCATCAGAAGGAGCTGAAGGATCGGGGTCTGTCCCAGCGGGCAGGAGGGCTGGGGGGGGGAGCCGCAGGGGTCACTGCAGGCTGTGAGTTATCCCTGTAAGGGTGTTGGGGACCTCTACAGTTGGCTTCAGCCCAGGTGACGGCTCTAAGGCCACCAGAAGGGGCCGTGCAGTTTTAGGTGGGTGTGAAATGTTTTGCTCCCGGTTCTGATTTGGCATTTAAAGCCCGCGGCAGCGTTACAGCCTGCGAGTGCCAGCCCAGACCTGGGTGCATCTCCCAGGCGGTGGAGCTCCCTCCAATGTGACATAGACTCAGTTCCAAAAATCCTTCTTATTTCAGGGACTACCAGTAGTGGTGCAAACCCCCATTTTCAGGGTAGGGAAAGCACCTCCCGAGCACAGGAGCTGCTCTGGAAAAGGCCAGTGTCCAAGCAGAGACCAGGGTGAGTGCAGTCCAAGCAGGTGCAGATGGGAGGAGGGGGCTGCTGGGATCTCTGAGCTGTCTCCAGCACCAGGGAGGACCCATCTGCTATGGATCAGCCTGGGAAATCGTGAGTAGCATTCTCCAAACAGGGTACAGCAGGGAGCAGAGTGTCCTCTGCTCCTGAAACCAAAAGAATCTTGGAGTACGGGGTGCCTGGAGATACAGGGGGTCCCACGTGGGAAGCACTTGTGCTGAGATGGGGAAGCATTGATCGAGGAGACGTGTCTTGTCTTGTGTTTCCTTCGACGAGTGCTCAGATGGTCTTGTCAAAGCAATGGGTCCGCAGGCACCAAGCCCCCGCGTGCCCCTTCCCCAGCCCACCCACGGTCGAGCCAGGCTGTGTAAATCCATAAATCCCAGCTGTTTACGCAGAGCATCAGCCCCCCGGGCCAGGAGTGCTGCCGTCAGGAGGGAGAGAGAGCAAGCAAACAAAAGTGATGCAGGCCTTCTGCTTAAAGTGTTTCTCATATGGAAAGCCACGTTCTCCGCCTGTGTTTCTGGCAGCCGCCCTGTCCGCTGGCTCCGTGAACGCGAAGTCTTCTGCTGGCACGCTGCCCGGCTCTTCCTAGCAGCCCGGCTCTTATTCATTGACTGGGTAGGGTTACAGGAACTGGGGGAAATGCAGAAATAAGGCTGTATTTGCCACCAAACCAGTTTTTGGCATCTGACTTATTTGCTGCTTTCCCACCTCCCAGGCTGGTAGCTGCTGGCTGGGCAGTGGCTCTCCTTCATGCTGATGCTCTCCAGGGTTTACCCTTGGGCAGAGCCGTGGCACCGGGGGGGGACAGCAGGGGGGTGTAAGCCAGACTCGCCCTGAAACTCTGCAGCATCAAGGGGTCAGATCCAGTCTCCTCTGCCCCGATTAGGGTATTATAGTGTGATTTTGTGTTACTCTGGGACAAGGTCCCAGGTCCTGAATGCTACCTGCACTCAGCGCCAGGGTGGAAAGCAGCAGCAGGACCCAGCGGCTCACGGAAGCAGCATCTCGGACAGCCGGCATTGCTCACCTGCTCTCCCGTTTCCCCAGCCTCTTGCTGAGCTCTTTTCCTCTCTCCTGAAGTACAGCTTGCTCAGAAGCATCGACAGCAGAGTTTGTTGTGCATGGATGAGCCGGGAAATGGCTGCGTTGTCTACTCAGACCAAGACCCACGGAGCTCGTGACCCTCCACTATGGAGGCTCAGACTCGTGCTCCCCCCATGCTCAGCTGCTCAACTCCCAGTTTCCATGTAGGACTTAATTTTTCCAACCTGAACATCCCCCCTCTGTTGAGGTCCCTCCCTTGGGTCTTCTCCCCAAAGCAAGCAACGAGCTGGCCCACCGCCAGCCAGCACTTGTGATGCTTGGAGGAGGGTCAGTGCTGGCAGCACGGGGACCCTGCCCGGGGGGGCTGTGCTGGCTCCCAGGGTCGCAACCCCCTCGAGCCCCTTCCCGGGTGCGGGAGGACACCCACGCATGGCCACGGGGCTCAGCCAAGTGCACAGCACGGCCAGGGATGTGCTAGCGCAGAGCAGAGCCAAGACAAGGCAGGCTGGTGTTACTTCAGGACACGGTGCTGGCCTCCTCCGCTCCCTGGGAAGGGTGGGGTGGGCTTTTTTTCCCCTTTTTTTTTCCTTTTTTTCTCTTCTTTTTCTGTCTTGGCCATCTGGAAGCACAGGGCAGAGCTGATCCCCGCTCCCCTCTGCACGTGTGAGACCACCATTGTGATCAGCAGAAGGGTTAGGACAAGGGCCAGAGGTCTCATGCAGAAACTTTGAGACAAATATCCCTCGAGCGTGGGGTGTTTCTGGCCGTGTGTTTATTCCTGCGTGTTTGTTATGGTGGGGTCCAAGCTCCTGCCTGCACCAGTGCTGGGGTACTAGGTGTGAACAATCCTGTCAGCACTCACATCTGTACTGTCTGTTGTTTCGTACCTAGTTTGGCTAGTTTGTTTAAATCTCCAGCTTCTGGAGTCAGGTGAAGAAGGGAAATCCCAATTTCCTTGCTAAATAGAAGGCTGTGCTGCTTCTGGCTGCAGAGGAAGCAGGTCCCAGGGCTGCTGTAGGTGGCACCACAGTAGGATGAGCCGTGAGCTACAGCTCTTTGCAGGTAAGACATGGTCTCCTTGGGCAGGCATAGATTCAGTGGGACCAGCACCCCCATTTATTGATGCTTGCCGTGACAGCACTTTCAACTAGTGCAAAAGGCTTTAGGGTGACCGTGTTGCCATAGGGATGGGACAGGATGAGATGAGATGAGAAGGAATGGGATGGGATGGGATGGGATGGGATGGGATGGGATGGGATGGGATGGGATGGGATGGGATGGTTGGAAGCTCCAGTCATTTAAGTTGTGGCCTGAAGATTGTTCTTAACACCTGCAAATCCTAGAAGCTGCTTAACTGGACACTTGAGGGTCTCTTAAAGAAACCTTGGTGTGGTCTGCTTAGCAGTCCCCCCAGGTCTCTTTCTCCCACAGCTTCTGCAGACAGGGTCGGGCCAGTCTGCATGAGCCGGCCGTGGCTGGAGTACTCCAGCACCTGGACCTGGAGATCAGTGTTTTGGAGCCGAGTGTTAGCTGGAGCCCTCGGATGGGCTGAGCTCAGCCCCCCCCAGCTGCTCTGGAGCCTTCCTCCCACGCAGGCTCCCGAGAGGCACCGACTGCACAGCCAGTCTCTGCAGAGGCGGCCCAGGAGCGAGGCACAGCTGCGAGCAGCCTCTGCTGCACCGGGCACCCTCAGCGGTCCAGGGACCATGTTCAATGTGCTGGAGAAGGGGGTGACTCAGGGTGATTTCTCATCCCCCTTCCTTCTTTCTGCATTGTCAAGTGCAATTCTGTATTGTCCCGTTCTCTGTTGCTCATGGGAAGCTTTCCTGGAGCCCCTCCAGCCCCCTGGGTTGGGCAGCAGCAGGTCGGGAAGGTCCGTGGGTCCCTCAGGCAGTGCCCAGGCGAAGGGGGAGGCAGGGGCTGATGCAGAGCTGGCTCCTCGTGAGCAGCACAACCTCAAAGCCCATGTCCTTAGCCATGGCAGGGACATGCAGGGGTTGTCAGGGAGGAAAGAAGTCACTGGTCTGGGACTGGAGCCGATGGAAGCTCTGCTCCTGTCTTCTTCAGGCTGCCAGGAATAGAAAAGGCCATTTTCTTGCACCCTGGGACATCCCAGGGGCTGCAGGGATGGTGGTGCTGTAGCTGCAGCAATAGATACCCTGGTGAAACCAGGCAAGCGGCACAGGATTGTGTCTAAAACCAAACAGCTCATCAGGAGCAGCCTGGAGCAGCCATGCAGTGAAGTGTCTGTGGTTTGTTTGGCTCAACCTGCCCTTTGCGCTCTAGGAAGGTAAAGCAGGGTGCCGGGAAGGGGGGAGCATTGCACCCAGGCTCCCATCTGCCCGCAGGGACCCCAAGAGGCACCGTCCCCGGTCACCCCGCCGCGCTGGTGACCACTTTCCTACAGCGAAGGGTTCCTGGGCCGGGGGCAAACAGCCTGTGCCGAGTTAACATTCCCCCCCAGCCCCTTCCCTGCTGTCTGGCAGTGATGGAGGACGTGCTGGGGGCTGGATTTGGATGGGGAAGAGGGGCTGGGGGTGTTGAGGCATCCTCGGTAGCTGGAGGGCTCCTAACGTTACCGAAGGATGAGGAAGGAGCCAAGCGAGCGTCTGCTGGGACTGCGTCTCTTGGTGCCTGCGTTCCTGATACCAGGGCTCCTGCATACTTTCTCCGAGACCACAGCAGAGCTGCAAAGCACTTCCTTTTACCAGGATATTTATTACTAAACATATGAATCTGGGAGCCTGTGGAGCGTGAAATTAGGAACAAATGTAAAAAAGAGGTCTAGACAGGAATTGTTCTGCTTATGGGCCTCCACATGCTCTGCTTTCCTCCCGCTTTGCACGCTGGAGACTTTAATGCTTCCAGGTACGCGGCTTTAATCAGACAAGTATGTTACGGGAGAAAGAAAAAAAAGAAGGAAATGCAAATGGTCTTGCTCTGGATGAAGCGGTGGCTGCGATGCCACGTCTGGCTGACCGCAGCTGGATGGAAACCATGAAAATTGGTTCTGTGCGACCCTCTCTGTCCCCCCGGGGCAGGCAGTCATTTAATTAACCAGTGAGGAAGCGGAGGAGCCCTCCCTGCCCGAGCCCAGCCTGCTGCCCTTCATCTTGGGCTGGCAAGGATGCTGATCCCCTGGGATGGGCACAGTGCCCATCTCTGAGAGGCCACGGGGCTGAATCCGGCCAGCCCAGAGCCGGGTCCTGTGCCTGCCCTGCACGCACCTGCCCTGGCTCCGTGGCACCATGGGGATGGCAAATGGCAGCAGCAAAGGACCCACAGACGGGCATTTCCAGCCGGCTCTGCTGGGGCAGTGCCCGCACCGACGGCACTCCGTCCCTCTTTAAACGGCAACTAAAGTTTCTAAATCCCTAGTGCGTTTTTTGCAAACCCTTCCCCTGAGCGTGTTCCTCCCCCCAAGCCTCCTTCAGGGCGTTTCGCCCCAGGAATGAGGGCAGGAATTGGCCCGGTGCTTGCCCCGTGGCCGTGCAGAGCGAGAAGGCGTTCAGACATCGTTATAAATCACCTTCCCTCCTACGGTGCTGCTCAGCAGCAACATAAAATGTGATACTGCTTTATCCATTCAGCACTTACCCAACTTTAGCAGGACATTAAGCGCCTGAAAATATGCCACAGATTTATTTTCCTTGGAAGCGGGTTAAATCCCTGACAGATACAGTTGCTTTTCCTCGGGTGCTGAAGTAATTTGGGGCTGGGGTGGCTGGTTTTTGTGTTTTTTTTGTTTTAACCTGATAGCATAAGCTGGAGGCCAGCTTTGTTAAATTGCTTGTAGAGTAGGTGGTCAGGGTACAATTTCTCTCTTAATTTATATCACTTCTCCTGTTCCCAGTCCAACGCTCACGGCACTAAGGGGCTGCTGGAGTGTTGGCTGCAGAGCGATGCTGGTGTCAGTGCTCCTGGCTGCGTGGCTGTGGGCAGGTGTGTGCGGGCAGGTACGCGTCTCCCCAGCATCCTTCCTTTGGCAACAAGCTTGATCCCATCCTGTGTAGGCTGAAGAGAGACATTCAAAGCCTCCTGCAAGCTCTCGGGGCAGGGATGCTTGGAGCAAGCCCCGTGGTGCTGGTGGCACAGGGCTTGAGCGCTGTGGATGGTGCACAGTGGCTGCAGAGTCAGAAACAGGGACCTTCCACCGCTACCAGTTCTGTGTCAGATTCCTCCGAGGGGCATGCCAGGGAGACAAGGGTGCTGATGGCACCCTAAAATGCAAAAGTGGGGCCAAGCTGAGCCGCGGCGTCTCTGTGATGTCCAGCAAACTGTGTCCAAGCTGCAGCATTTGCCATGGTGGGAACGAACAGCTCGCCCCAGGCTGTCGGAAGCATCGTCCCAGGGTGCCCCCCCCCCCCAGCACTCTGGCTTGGCCGTGATGAAGGCGAGGAGCTCGGTGCCTCCTGCGATGGGCAGACACGTCCCGTACCCCAGGTCGCTGCCCAGGGAGGGAAGAGCACCTGTCCCTGTGGTCATTAAAGGCTCACTTAGCAGCTCCAGTTATTCCAAATTAAAATACCGCATTGTTTTCATGGGGAAAATGGATTATAGGCTCAGGGAAAAATGTGTACAGCTCAGAAATCCATACTACTCTTTAAAGTTCCTTCTCCCATCGCCGAAGCTCTCTGTCACCAGGCAGGAGCTGGGAAGGCGCCCTGGGTGCCAGGGGCACTGGGCAGGAGGTTTTATTTCCCTTGGGTCACCCCTCCTGCATGGAGAAGAGCCCGATGTGACCCCAGAGCTGCTGCTCACTGAATCTCTCACCCACTGCACCAAGATTTTTTTTAACCCTCTGCACCTACAAGGTGGCATTTAGCGGGGACACGGACTCCCTGATGGCTTTCACAGGCACCCAGCACCAGGATCTGTCCTCATCCTGCCCATCGCCTCCTGCAGAGCCCTCCTGGTTGGGAGCTGAGGGTTTGGGGACCTGCTGCATGGTGCATCGCCCAGTTGCAGCCTCACCCCGGCATCCCCCCTACCGCACCCCGTCACCCCGTGCGCTCACTTTTGCAGGCTGTTAATGGAGAAGAGGGCGGATGACAGCCGGGACCGTGGTCATCACAGGTGGAATATTAGCGACTGTCATTTTGCTTTGTATCATCGCCGTCCTCTGCTACTGTAGGCTCCAGGTAAGGCTGGGGGTGAGGGGGGCCACAGCCCAAAAAGGTGCTGCGATGGGGAGGGGAGCCCACGGGCAACCTGGTGTCCCCTGGGATGCTTGGAGCAGCCCCTCGGTGATGGGGTGGGCGGTTTGGGGTGCCGGCTGAGCCCCCCATCCCATTTCAGTACTACTGCTGCAAGAAGGATGAGTCCGAGGAGGATGAGGAGGAGCCCGACTTCGCTGTGCACTCCCACATCCCGCCACTCCACTGCAACCGCAACGTAGTGCTGACCAACGGCCCGTCCCTCTACGCCTCGTCACCCTTCAGCAAGAAGCCGGCACCGAGCCGCCCCAGCTGCCCCAGCTGCTCACCATACGAGCCCCCCACCTTCTTCCTCCAAGAGCCCCCCGAGGACCTGCACAACGGGGGCGACCGGGTGAGCTACAAGACGGTGAGCCAGGAAGATCTCGACCTGCCAGTGAGCGTGGCCAACCTGCAGGCACTCAACCCCAACCGGCTCTCGGCCATGCGCGAAGCCTTCTCCCGCAGCCGCAGCATAAGCACCGACGTGTGAGGCTCTGGCTGCCCGCCCGGCCTGGAGCATCACCTCCACCTCCCCAGAACATCACCTCCGCCTCCCCGGAGCATCACCTCGCACCACCCCGGAGCATCACCTCCACCTCCCCGGAGCATCACCTCCACCACCCCGGAGCATCACCTCCACCTCCCTGGAGCATCACCTCCACCACCCTGGAGCATCACCTCGCACCACCCCGGAGCATCACCTCCACCTCCCTGGAGCATCACCTCGCACTGCCCCACTGCCACCGCGGCTTTTAATGGCAGGGAGAACTTTTTGGAATTGATGGAAGTGTTTTGAAAAAGAAGGAAGGAGAAAAAAAAAAATCCAATGTATTTCTACGTTCTGTAGGCAGAGACGTGCTAAATGGCAATATAAAGGAGTAGCCAAAAAACACAAACAAACCAAAAGGGAAGCGAGGGGAAGGACGGTTGCAGCCAGGATGCAAGGTTTTTCTAGTGCTGCATTGCATTTTTTTTTTCTTTTATAAAGAGGATTTTGATATTGTGCATTCTTTTATACAGAGCAAATGCCCCTACTCAACGTTGGGCAGGAGTGATGAGCGAATGACGGGGCACATGGGCAGCTGCAGAATGGCTCATGCTGCAAGTCAGTGGGCACCTGCTGCTGCGTCCTGGGGGCACGCTGCAGCCCACTGCTCCTGGCCCTAGTGTGCACATACATGCACACACATGTGCACACACACATGCCCCCTCAGAACCATAGCAAAGTGGGGCTGCTATTGCCCACCATTCTGCCACCCCCTGCTGCACCACTCCATATTGCAGCTGTGCATGTGCGTGTGTGCGTTTGCGTGTGCGCACAGCCCTGCACTATTTCCAGGCTGTCTCACTCCTCAAGCTGGTCATGTATTCCAGGGTGCCAGGCGTGATCCCCTCAGGGTTAGGATGGCTGGTGGGTGCACACCCTGTCCCTGCCCCCGGGAGCAGCCCCCCCAGCCTCTCCCCTCGATGGAGCTGGGCTGGGGGGTGGTTTGCAAACCCATGGCATTACCTGGCTGTGGAAATAACACATGGGCAATTTCAGATGGAGGAATAAAACTGTAGCTGCCCCCTCCAAATAATGCCATACATGACATCTGGTTGAGGGCTGGGGCAGCAAGAGAGTGACCGTGTATGTGCCCACTCCCCCTGCATGCACATTTTTACATGCATTTATGTTGTTGGGTTTTGTTAAAAAAAGAGCCCTGAGATTTTCTCCCTATCCAGGAATGTGTCAAAACACTTCAGATTTAGGCAAAGCCACATCTACATTTTTAAGTTTCGCCGAGCCATTTCCCATGGCCGGGCAGCCTGGCTGGGGCTGCAGCACCGACTCTGCCCTGGCATCGCTGGCCACGCCGGGTCCAGCCAGCGCTGTGCTGGTGGAACCACCGGTGCGGAGCACGAACCTCTGCACTAACCATGCTGCAAAGGAGCCCTTGGGTTAACTCAGTGCTTTGGGAGGAGGAGTCCCCCATTGCAGCGGTGCCCGTGTGGGGACCCTCGCGCTCTCGATTCCTCCCCTCCAGCCTTGCAAATCCACACGGTTTGTCGGACCAAACACCCTCTTTCTCCTGGATTGTGCGTTATTCGGGTTAAAAGCATCGCGCTGGGCTCGGGGACGGCAGCGGAGGATGGATGGGCTGCAGAGAGACTCTAATGGCCTCAGCGCTGGGCTCTGGTTCAGCTTTCCTTTTTAAAGATGTGATGAGGGGGGAAAAAAGCCCCTTCTTCATCCCCGTCGGCTCACGAACACTACACAGCCCAGCCGGATATTTAACTTTTAACTGTGAGGGCTTTTAATTCTACAGGAAATCTTTTTGCAGTAGAAGTCAGTCTTTGCAAATGAGTATCTTTGACTTTCTTGGGGGTTTCTGTTTGGGGTGGGAGGGGTGGTTTGGTTCGGTTTCATACGTGTTTAATATTCTGGGCTGGGTCCCTGCGGCACCGCGGCGCGGGAGCACGATGCCTCTGCTCCGGGGGGATGCAGCCGCTCGGGCCACGCTCCTCTGTACAGTTCTCACCGGCGTTTGTTTCCACACGTCGAGCCCTCCTCTTCTTTGCATCTCTTGTGACCGTACTTCTCTCTCCAGCCTTCCTTTCTTCCTTTTGTCTTTTTTCCTTTTTTCCTTCCCGTGTAGCTCAGAAACTAAGCAAATGGTTGGCTTTTACTAACCTTCACCTTGTGATCTGTTGTACAGGACTTCAGGAATCACAGAGGGGGGGGAAAAAAAGCAACAAAAAAAGCAAAAAAAAAGAAATAAACTACTTTGACATGGGTTTTGAGGCTGACCTTTTTGTCCCTGCATCTTCTAACATGGGGTGTTGTTTGCAAAGCTCTCACCTCAGGGCAGGAGTTTCCCTGCTGCCACGGGGAGCAGTGCAGCAGTAACTGGGTTGAGCACGCTGGTACAGGGGATGCTGAGCAGCCTCTGTGAGCCATGCCTGCAGAAATGGAGCAATAACCACCCTTGGGAGCATGGAAAGGCCCTCTTCTCACTGGCACCGTGTCAAGCCTCTTTGCTTGCAAGCTCCTGAGAAGCTTCAGGGTTGCAGTTCCTAAAACCACACACAAAGCCCCAAAGGGCTCCTAACCCGGAGCAACCATCCCAAAATCCCCAGCTCCTGTGCTGCTGGGACTTTTCCCTGCATCCCTGTCTGAGCAGCCACGATTCCTCGACTCGGAGCTGCTCTGCTCCCCATCCCCGGACACCAGCAAGTTCATAGCCCCAACCCCAGTGTTCCCAGCACAGGGGGCAAACACCCACTACAAACTGGAGAATAAAACAAGATACCACCATAAATATGACAACTTTATTAAAATATACATATGAGTACAAATTAATGATTATATGGATAAAGTTCACTGTTTGTAAACAAATATATTAAAAAAGAGCACGTCTTTTTTTGTGATATAAAGTGCAGTTATGTTTCCATATTATATACACTATGTCAGCATTATGGGGAGGGGGGGTTGTAAGGACTATGGAACTAACATTCGATTACAAGATAAAATTCTCTGAAAAAGTATACACCTACATATTACAAAAAAAGGGCTTGGGCTCGAGTTCATTTAGCAAACAAGAAATCAGCTTCCCACCACGTTAAATGCAGCAAACAAGGGAGCAGAGGTCTTGGGGATAAATTAGGAGAGAGGCACCGACCCCCTGGGCGAAGGGAAACTTGCACCTCACAGAGTTCACACCATCAACCCCAAACTGGCCCAGAGGAAAGAACTCAAAAGGACAAGACCTTGTGAAACACGTGCGTGTGTCGGCAGTTCGGGGGAATCAAATATACACGACGTTATGTACAGCTCTGATAACGGGGCTACCAATGTCCCGCGGTAACGGGTGTGTAACCCTTCCTCTACAAGGGAGAGGGACAAGGATAGTAGTTCTGTATTGATGGGGGGGGAAGTCCAACCCAAAAGCATCCTTAACACCAGGCTGTGGGATGTGTAGTGCTTACTAAATGGTACACGGAGCCCTCGCGAAGGGAGGCGCAGCCCAGGGGTGCCGCGGGCACTAGGAGTGGGGCGCGCGGCAGGAGCGGCAGCAGGCTTTGCTGTAGTACCAGTGGCTGCACAGGTTGACTTTGATGGCCAAAGCGCAGTTGGTTCCTGCCTGGTCCTGGCAGCTGTCGTCTGGGGGAAAGAAAGCAAAAGGCACCGATATGGAAAAGGAAAAGAAAAAGAAAAAAAAAAAAAACCATCACAAGCTCATGAGCTCATTTCCCCCCCCATACTGGTTGCGAATACCACCTCCCTGATATCTGGCAGAGCATCCCCTGGAAAACACCGTGGAGCTTCTCCATAAATATCATCATCAACTTAAACAAAGGCACCAGAGGTTTGGCCCGTTTCATCACACCTGGCCTGGCCTGGGGAGTCTCGTTTGGTGCCAGCCCCGAAGCTCAAGCTCTACCCTGTGAAACGCAGCTGCTCGGGGATTGCTGGAGCCACCGAGGCAGCCTGGCACTGAGCTGCCCCTGAGCCAAGGGCATGGCATGACTCCAACACACCATTTCTGCCCCAAAGAGGCTACGTGAAAAAGGAAACGGGAACCAGCAGTGATACAGCAGGAGTCTGGGGCAAGTGAGCTGCTGGAGAGAGGGAAGAGGCCAGAGACTGCTTCAACACTCCCAGCTTCCTCCAGAGCAATATTCTGCTTTAAACCCGTAGGACTTACAGTTTTATGTATAAGTATTTTTTTTAATTTGATCTTTTTCCTTAAAATTGATAGGATGCATGAAACTAGGCTGCTCCAGGGCAGGCACCTTGCTACGAGGGGACCAGGAGGGACCCCACAAGCACCGTGCTGCATCCCAGCCCCTGCAGGAGAGGTCAGCCGAGGGCACCCAGTGGGTCTGGAGCTGTGCCAGGAGCCAGTCCCAAATCTATCTCCCATTTTTATGCTTTTCTCCCACACTGTTCTTATTCCCAAATCCTATTAAAGAATTAGAACCGCGTGTTCACTAAAGATCACAAGGGCTTTAAGCCAGCAGACGAGTCAGATAACGAGATAGTTACAAATCCCGCAGGACATTTGGAGACCAAAAATCATTAAAATAATGGCACAGACAAAACTTCCTGGACATTAGCTGGAATCACACAGAAGCAGCACCCAAGCAGCTCTCCAAAACTCCCTTTTATCTTAAGGTCAGACCACGCTTCTTTTGAACTCTCCCCTTAATTTAACAGGGTTACCTCCAGAAATAGCCAGTGCATGGTGCCCCATCATTTGGGCACAGAAAGAGAGTTGTCCCTTTTATGTCCTCCCAGGGATGACAATCAAATTGGGTGTCGGTGGGAGCCAAGATGCTGAGTGGTGCTGTTTGGGGGGGGAGGTCAGTGGAAAATCAGTGCCGGGGGTGCTGCCGGCAGCGGGGCTCACCTGGGGGCTCCGTGGGGCAGGGCTGCAGGTCGCAGGTCTGTTTGCCCACTGGCTTCACCAGCGGGTCGCAGCCCCGGACGATGTCCTTCCCTTGGTAGCACTTCACATCCCGCATCCTCACACCGATGCCACAGGTTTTCGTGCACTGGGAAACAGAGAGAGGGGGTGAGGCGAGACCCTGAGGTCGCAGGGGTCTGTGCTAAGCCAGGACCTGCTAAAAAAAGCTGTGCTCGCTGGAAATGTCAGGATGGGGGGGTCACTGGCTGAATGTCATGTTTCAGCCCCGCACTGCTGGCCTTTTCGCTCTGTCTTTGCTGCCAGCAGCACCAGCTGCCTGCAGCAGCCTCTGCCCAGCCATCCGTGGACATGCTCCAGCCCTAGGGGCTGTGATGCGCCCTCCTCCCGCTGCCCTTTGCCAAGGGCCACAAGGGAGCTGGCCTGGCCCATATGCTGCTCCAGGGCACCCGAGTGGCTGCAGCCCCCCCACCCCGAGGCCATGGGACCCCCCTCAGCACCCCGGGCGTGGAGCTGCAGAGCGGCCATCCCTGCACCATGCGCCGTGGGTTTGCTGCTGGGCCTCGTGGGACTGAGGGTGCAGCAGGGCTGCTTTGGCTAATTCTGGGCTGCAACAAGGGTTTGCAAGACTAAACAAGACGAGGTTTAGTGCCTGAAGCACTGACAAGAAGGCCACAGCCCTTCACAGCTCCTCGCCCATGGTCACTGGGCTTGGCCCCATGGCCACTGCGTCCTGGCTGCCTTTGTGGACCGTGCAAGGTGCTGGGGCAAACTGTGCTGCCAGTTCTGCATCTTCAACGTCTGCATCCCTGGTGCAACCATCTCGCAGGGTTCATGCACATCCCACCAGTGGCTGCAGGGTAAGTGGGAGAAGAAGAAAAAAAAGGGAGAAGAAAAAAGAAGGGAGGGGAAAGAGAAAGGAGGAGGGGAAAGAAAAAGAAGGGTAAAAGAAAAGGGAGGAAAAGAAAAAGAAGGGAGGAAAAGAAAAAGAAGGGAGGAAAAGAAAAAGAAGGGAGGAAGAGAAAAAGAAGGGAGGAAAAGAGAAAAAGAAGGGAGGAAAAGAGAAAAAGAAGGGAGGAAAAGAGAAAAAGAAGGGAGGAAAAGAGAAAAAGAAGGGAGGAAAAGAGAAAAAGAAGGGAGGAAAAGAAAAAAAGAAGGGAGGAAAAGAGAAAAAGAAGGGAGGAAAAGAAAAAGAAGGGAGGAAAAGAAAAAGAAGGGAGGAAAAGAAAAAGAAGGGAGGAAAAAAAGAAGGGGAGAAAAAAAAGGCAAAGCCACTCCCAAAGTTCTCCTCTCGTTCTTGTTTCCCTTTGCACAAACAGCCCTGGTGGCATTGCAGCAGGACAGGGTCTCTGCCCCGAGCTGCCAGGGCAACAAAAGGCACCCCTGGGTGCTGCACCCTACGGAGCTTCGCCCAGCTCCTTGGGTGATTTGGCAGGTGGTGAGGCCCTTGCTATGAGGAGATGGGGCAGCACACGCTCAGGGCAAGTGCACATCGAAGGAAAGGCGTTTTGCCCCCATCTCCCTCCCACGGACCCCCCAACCTGCCCTCGGCTCCCCCCCCCAGCTCACCTCCGACCAGGGGGTCGTGTACCACTTGAAGCACGGGCGCTCGAAGCACGTTGTCTCCTCCACGGGCTTCTTGGCGACGTCGCAGTCAGCGGGGTTGCGGGTCTTGATCTTCCCGTTGACGATCTCCAGGCAGAGCACGATCCTCTTCTTCACACCCCGGCCGCACGTGGTGTTACACTGCGGGGGGGCGAGGGCGCCAGTGAGAGCTGCCCGCCCCACTCCGACCCCACCGCGGGGCATCCCTCCTCCATCGCCCCCCAAATTCAACCCCAGCCTGGGGGTTTTGCACTTACCCGCTCCCAGTCCTGCGCCAGCCAGTGCGAGGGGCAGTTCTTGTCCCCGCAGGGATGGATGGCCAGTGGCTTCATCTCCAGGTTGCACTGCGACTCCGGCACCACCCGCCCGTCGCTGGTTTTGCAGTACACGTGCCGGATCATCCTGCCCTGCCCGCAGCCGCCGCTGCACTGAAACCCCACCGGGCACAGCGGGCGGTCAGCGGCGGGGAAGGCAGTGTGGCTCCATCCCCGTCCCCATCCCTGCAGCAGGGACTGAAATGCTTCCATGGGGCTCAGCTGCCTCCCCAACTCCACCTTCCCCAAAATCACAGGGGCTCAGCTTCAAACAGCTGCAGGGAAGCTCAGCGCATCCTTCCCTGGGCAGCCCTGCCACAGCCCACCCACCCTGTGGCCCCATCGTGCCGGTGCTGAGTAAAACTCAGCATCGCCTTGGGGCAGTGGGGAGGGGATGTGCCACGAGCGGGGAACCCCGGGGTGGCTCTCAAAGAGGTCAAAGCAAAGGGGACCAAGCGAGTGGCTGCAAATATTCCTGCCCGCCCTGCCAAGGGCCAGGCGGGCACTGCTCAAGCACCGGCCGCTGCTTTTGCAGCCGCTCTTGAAGAGATGTCCGATGGTGTTTCGCAGCACCGCTGCTGCCATGGAAACTACTTATTTTTAGCTGATGCTCATGTATCAAAACCTGGGTAAAAATAGCTTGGGATGGAGAGGGGTCTCTATAGCAGAACTGTGTAGGAAGGGAAAAGGGGAAAAGTGGGGAAAGAAAAAAAAGTAGAAAGGGGGAAAGGAAAAAAAAGGGGTAAGAAAAAAAAAGGGGGGAAGGGGGAAAGAAAAAAGGGGGAAGAGGGGAAGAAAAAAGGGAGGAAAGGAGGGGAAAGAAAAAAAGAGGGAAAAGAAAAAAGGGGGGAAGGAGGAAAAGAAAAAATGGGTTAAGGAAGAAAAAGGGGAAAAGAGGAGAAAGAAAAAAATGGGGAAACAGGAGAAAGGGAAAAGGGGGGGAAGAGGGAGAAGAAAAAAGGGGGAAGGGGGAAGAAAAACGGGGGAAAGGAGGGGAAGAAAAAAGGGGTTAAAGAAAAAAGGGAGAAAAGGGAAAGGAAAAAAGAGGGAAAAGAGGGGAAAAGGAAAAAAGGAGAGAAAAGAGGGGAAAGGAAAAAAGGAGGGAAAAAAGGGGAAAGGAAAAAAGGAGGGAAAAAAGGGGAAAGGAAAAAAAGGAGGGAAAAAAGGGGAAAGGAAAAAAAGGAGGGAAAAGAGGGGAGAGGAGAGAAGAAAAAAAAGGGAGAAAAGATGAGAAAGGAAAAAAAAAAGGGGGAAAAGGTTCACAACCACCAAACCCCGGTGCTGCCAGCGTGGCCACGCTGATGGGGCGTGGAAGAGCCAAAGTGGCCGAACCGTTTGGAGGTTGGCTCCGTCGGAGCCGGGAGCTGCCGGGGAGGACGAGTCCAACCCCACGACTCCCAGCACCGGGGACACGAGCCAGCCGGCCAGCGGGGCCAGCTGCAGCGGGTGGTGGTGGCTACTCGGCGGGGCACCGCGGGCTCTCACCGGGCCCCAGTCGGAGACGGTCCACTGCCGGTCGCAGGGCGGCCCGGTGCAGTTCTTCTCGGCCAGCGGCCGGGCGCTGGCATCGCACAGCGTCTCGTCCTCGGAGCAGCGGATGTCCCGTGTCACCACGCTCCGCTCTCCGCACCGGGCTGAGCACTGCCGGGAGGGGATGGGGGGGACACAGCGTCAGCAATGGGAATGGAGAGCTGCTTTCTGGGGTTTTTTATACGTTTTTAACATGAAGCTCTAAAAACACACTGAAAATCACAGGTGAGTTTCTGTAAAGCAATCCATAAAAAAGCCTCTTCCCCAAAACCCCTCAACAGCTTCAGCAGTCAGGTTAAGGTGTGGGAGGGCTGGATCCTGCCCGGGTCCTGTGCAAGCTCTCTGCTGGGTGATGCCAGATGCCAGAGGGTGAAAACCCAGGGCACCAAAAATACTTGATGAGAGCTGAAAAGTTTTATCTATCGCTTAGAGACAGCGTGAGATCTCCCTCGCCTCCTCCCCAGGAACCGCCAGCTCCTTTCCTCCTCTTTGGAGAACGCTTTCCCCAAACCCCACAACTGAGATTTTTCAGGCTGTGGATAAATTTGGCACCGTGCAGCCCCGTGACATTATTTAGAACTGGATTTGAGTTACTACAGTCTCACATACGCACATTTGCTCCGTGCATAACGTAAAGCAGGGAAAAGTGTCAACTGCACAGCGCTCAGACGCCCCGCGCTGATATGTTAATCCTCAGATCCCTGAAATGTGCTTTTTTTTTTTTTGGTGCCTATTTCCCCAGCCAACTTGGCACCCTGCTTCAGAGGGGATCCAAACGAGATTAGCTTCGCTGCTGGCTAAGAACGAACTACTCCAGGACTGTCTCAAGCAATCTGTCCCTGACACATGCTGGAGGAGAACATGGATTTCTGTAAAATAAGCCACTCCGGTTTGCTACGCCAGTCAAAATAACGCGCCAGCACGTGCGCGGGGAGCTCCTCTCTACCCAGCTGGGAAAGTCAAAATATCCTCCAACACCAGGGAAAGCACCAGCCCCTCCATCGGCTCGAGGGAAACGACGCACCTCGGCTTGCAGAGGAAAGGAGATATTTAAATTAAGACCAAGAAGGATTTTGGGAGCCTCCCAGGAGGAAGACTCCGATCCCTAGTGGTGTAAATCATGGGACAGGTTCATGCCTGCCGGCTTGGCTCGGAGCTCAGCCTTGCTCTTGCTTAGAAGGGATCTGGGCTTGATTTGGGAGCAGGAACGTTTGTGTGCGGGCTCCAGGGCACAACACCCCGCTCCATCGCGGGGGGCTGGTGGTGGCACGCTGAGTGAAATCAGAGATGGATGCAGACCCAAAATCTCACTCTCCCCATGCCTGCCCGCTTCCAGAAAACATTAGAGAGGCAAGGCTGTTCCCGAGCAATGCAGGAGGCACAGTTACACCCCCCGTGCGTTCTACACGGTGGCTGCGAGCCATGCTGGGTCCCCCTCCCTGCACCACGACCGTCAGTGTGGCACAAGCAGCCAGGGCTCTGGCTCTTAAATCACCGGAGCTCAGAGACCAGCCCCAGCTCCTGGAGGAAGCAGGACTGCTTTGGTCACTTCCACGGGTTTATGTTTGCAAGCGACATGCCAGACCACTGGCTGTGCCTGGAAATGATTTCAGGGCCACAAACCCTTTCCCAAGCAAACTGACAAGCTAAAAGAGGAGCAGCACTGCATCCCCCCAAACCATCTTCCAGCTGCTTTAGCGATCTGCTGAAGGCACAGCAAAGGAAGGGTTTGATTCTCCAGCTGGTGCAGAGAAATCAGAGGTGAGGACGGGAGGCTTATGTGAACATAATTCACATGCGAGCTGGGATCTCCTCCCTGGCACGTTGTACCATGGGTGAAGAGGCTGCCCAGCAGGGAGTGGGGGCAGGATTTCAGCCACGGGCTCCTGCCCCATCTCAGTGGGCAACGCCAGCACCTTGTGTGTGGTCAATGATGCCCTGAGTGACCAACAGTGGTGGCCTCCGCACCCAGGAGGGGACCCAAGACTTCACTTAGGGTTAAAAAAAAAATAAATTAGTGGTACGTGTTGGTCCACATGCAACAACTGCAGCCAGTGTCCTAAAAGGCAGAGTCTCTGATGGCCAGGGATGAGTTTCACTCAGAAGAGGAACGGAGAAGCACAGGCACGTGTGCTCGCCCCCAGCACTTCCCAGACCAGCAGTCCTGGGGGCTCACCTCGGACCACTCCGACATCTCCCACTGGGGCCCGCAGGCTGGGTTCTTGCAGACCTTGCGCTCGTCCGGCCGGGTGATGTCTGCGGACTCGCAGAGGTCGCTGTAGACGGAGCTGTCGAATCCCGGAGAGATCATCTTCCAGCAGCGGACGATGCGGAACTGGTAGCCCTCCCCGCAGGTGCGGGAGCACTCGCTCCAGCTGCTCGTCTCCCACCTGCGGAGGCAAGAGAGGCCGTCGCAGCAGGCACGGCTGGACTGGGGCCGGAGCATCCCACGGGAAAACCCTGCCTGCTCTTGGCTGGAGGGAGATGGCTGCAATAGGAACGAGCTGTAGTCAGGCTGACAGCGTGCGAGGTTTTCCCCTGGGATGGGATGTATGGACATATGGTGGTTTCACCCAGCAGATCTGAGCTCATGCCTGCAGCAGTGGATGTTAAAACCAGATTGCAGAGAGGAAGGAAGCGCTGGCGCGGTGAGGCACGGACCGGTGCCCTTGCTGCCAGGCTTTTGTCGCCCACATGCTGCATGATCCCCAGCTATGACCCTGCATGTGCCAGCACATTTCTCTGCCTCTTTTTTGCCTGATCAGCTAAAGTACGGAGAGGACACAACCATCCCTCGCCCTGCAAATCCCAGCAATAATGTCTCACAAAGCTGTCTGAGCCCCAGTGGGACAGATATTCATGTACCACCGTCAGTCTAAGTCTGCTAATGTCATGCAATGGGCTGGAAGAGCTGGGATCTGCTCCGAGACACTGCCTGCCCCTTTCTGTCCCCTGCCACTACTGCCCCGACGTTACAACAGGGGAGCAGCTTGTAAACTGAGTGAAAAGACATTAAAAGTCAACAGTCTTACAGTACAGTAATAGCAATTCTGAATTAAAGAATAAGCTAAAAATGTAAAAATCTAAATTGATGGGAATTCACAGCCCCTCTGGACACGGAGCTGCCCCATGCAGCCCCTGGCACCACCTGCTGCTGCTCTCCAAGCAGGAGAGCCCTGTCCCCCGGCTGCACGTGGCCTCGCACTGTGCACAGGGCGCCAGGCACAACAAGCACCCGTAGGCAGATGTCACACATTTAGAAGTGCCACCTAAATTCAGAAGGGAGATGAAACCAAGGTCTTTCCCATCCAGATCAAGCAAAATCCTCTTCGCACTTTCTAAGTCGGAGAAGTGCTGCCAGCCCCACAGCATCCCGTCTGCCTTAGTGCTGCCAAACGGGCTCAGCTGCCCTGTCTGAGCTCCCAGCAGCTCCCTGGTTTACCCACCGCCGAGCTGCAATCACTGGTGAATCACAGAGCAGCTCTTCTCTCTCCCAGCACAAGCCCATAGAGCTGGAACAGCACAACTATAAGGAGGGGAGGCTTTATAAAAAGACCAGTGGGATAATGGAAGTGTGAAAAAAAAGGACTAGTGCCTGTGCTAAAGTTAATGCAAACAGAGATTAAAGTCTTCATGGTGCCTGCAGGGCAGGTGTGATCCCAGCAGTAGCACCATCCACCTCCCCACGCTTTTCTTGCCTCAATTGCAGCCTGCCCGGGCTTTCAGCCTTAACGTGCAAGGTTCGAGATCTTACACTGTGAAGGGCACGTGCTTTCCTTACAGCGCCAAGGGCACGTGCTTTCCTCCCCGTCCTCCAGCACCACTACCCAAGGCCAAAGCAAGCACTCTCCAGGGAGCAGTGCCCTACCTGGTCCCTGGCATCACTCTAGTCTTGCTGTGCACTGTTCCCAAGTGACGCCACTCCAGGCCATACCCCAGACAGCTTTACGTCTCCCTTTGCCCTGTCCATACCCTGACACCATCGCAGTCCTCCTCCCTTTGATAGACACCAGTCTGTCCTGCCCATAGCTGCTGTTACTGCAAACATTCCACCACGCCTGCCCTGTGTTACAGACCAGCAGCGGAGGTGCCCCGAGCCCCAGCTGGGCTCTGGACTGCAGTCACGCTTCTCGGGTAAAGAGTCACATCAGCAGAGAAACCTTCTGAAGGACTTCCAGCACAGGTTCCCCACTGCACCAGCTCTTGCCCTGATATAAGCAAACCTCAGTGATGTTTAGGATGCCCAAGGGACCAGAGGGACGGATCCACAGCACAGTTTGCAAGCCCGGTCCCTCCACCCAATTCAGGCACACGTTCCTCCACGCACTGGCCACGGCAGGATCCGGCCCATATTGTCAGAAGCTGGACTTGATGGGAGACGCAGGTGCAAACTCTGCCAGGATTTACAGAAGTTTTAACCTGACAGCTTGAGCTAAAGCACTCAGGAGGAAAGTCTTGCTGTGTCCCGGTGCAGCCCAGGCAGATACAACTGGGGGAGGAGGGACAGGGGTGCTACGGGCCATCCCTGCTGCCCCCACCACCAAATCCATGCCGACCCCCTCCCCCCAAACATATCCATGGCAGAGAAAGCGCGGAGCACCCCGGGAGCGCCCTGTCGAGGCAGTACCTTGGCTGGCACTCTCTCCCAGCACAGAACTCATGGACGGGCTCAGGACGGGTCATGGCATCACAGTACGTATCATCCACTTCGATCCCATCATAGCGAACACACATCGCATATGTGGACATCACTCCTAGTTTCAAAGAGAATACATACACACAACAGAGGACGCTTGGTGATTTGACATCCAATTCTTTTTTTCTATTCTATTTTTTTTTTTTTTTTTTTTTTTGAGCTGCATTTTGCAAAACTTCCTCCCGATAGAAAGCAGCAAGGCCTACTTTCTGGCCCACGGGATGGATGCTGCCAGGAGGGGAGGACCACGGCGGCCACCTGGCCAGCGCTGCTGAGCTTGGCTGGCTCCAAAGGCGGGCACGGCCACCCATGCCAGGGCTTGCCACCAAGATCAATATACGACTAACACGTTTTTATAGAAAACGCTCAGGGCAACGAGTCTGCTCGGCAGCTCCCTCCGCCTCGCAGCCATCACCTCCCACCCTGCCAGGCTCGTGGGTGGAGGTGACAGAAAACGGTCCCCAACCCACTCCATCCACCCGCTCTATCTAGAAGCATCACACCCCTCCTTGTGCCCGGGTGCCCCCCAGGTGCACCCAGTGCTTGGGGCCAAAGACAGGCTCCTGGGGGCTTTGCAAGGAGGCACCTGCCCCTCCTGCTCCCTCGCTGAAAGCCCGGGCAGGCAGTGTTGTCAGACCGAGACCTTTTCCCCCGCAGCCTGCCATGCCAGAGCAAATGTTGTGAAGTCCTTTCTGGGACCTGGCTGGGGACCAGGAGGCTGCTCTGGCTACAGGTAACAATAATTGCAGCTCTTGGGAACATATGGTTTACATGAAGCTAAAAAAAAAAACCCAACGAAAAAAGATCTACAGCTCTTGACACGGTATTGCTTCTCTGCGATATGTCATTAAGAAAAGGCAATGAGAAAGGAGAAATTTAAGTAAAACCTCTCCCTGCTAGCTGGAAACCAGGGCAGAGCAATCTGGCTCAGTCAAAGGGGGAATTTGTTCAAAGGGGATCAAAGAAGTCAAAAAATGTCGCGGAATATGTGGCTGATGGAGTCCGAGGGAAAGGGACAGCTCACAAAGCTCCCACTGTGAGCACGCGTCTGCTGGACAAGAACAAACGCTCTGGTGCACTTAAAAAAAATAATTCTTGCATTTGTTCTTTTAAGAGATGTCCCTTAGACTGCAGTCTGCTCTCTCCCCCTTTTTTCCTTCTTTCCAATTCCAGAAGCACTGCAGGATCTGGATTATCTCACGGAGGGGGGAGCGGTGCAGGCGAGCACACGACCTGCACACACACTGCATCAGGGGCCAGGCCCCCGAAACAAGGAGTAAAGGAGGAGAGAGAGCAGGTAGCTTGAGGCTTTTTTGGGGGGCAAAAAGGAGGAATATATGCAAAAAGAATACAAGCCAGGTTTTGATATTCCTGGCATCTACGTCGCTGTTCCAGATTTACACCCTCACAGCCGAGATCAGGCTCTGGGGTAGGAGGAGTGGGAGAAAGAAAACAAAAATCAAAAAGCCAAATGCTATTTTGTTTCCTGCCAGAGCTGAACAATCTTCAAAATTTCACTCTGTGGGGAAGCAGCTGAGCTTTTCAAACCCCTCTGAATAGTCAAAAGGGGGAGGAAAGGCAAAATAAAAGGAGGCAATATGCTGAGACTCAGCAAGGTTCGGGGATCCTGCCGAGCCCCAGCACATCCCTGCTGGGCTGGGAAGCAAAGGTGATGTTCAGAGCTCCCCGAAGGGCCGGTGTTTTGCAGGATGACGGACACGCCGGGCACTAACCCTCGGCCCCCGAGGTCGGTGGGCTCTGCATGCTTGTGGCCCCCAGCTCCTCTCCCCGCCTTTGCACCCTGGCGGAGCAGATTCGGGGCTGTGCTAAACCAGCTCGAGAGATCACAAGATCCCCTACACGCATCACCAGGTCCTTCCCATCCCTAACAGACATAAAAGTGACTCACACACCAGGTGATTTCAGCGGTTGTGCAGAATTTGGCTGCTTCTTATAACTACCTGTGGTACATGTAGAGCTGCAGGGTTCATGGGAGGAAAGCTTCCACCTGTACATGTCAGCAGCACTCACACCTTGGCCCTTTCTTAACAACTTCAATCTGTTTCTAGCAATAAGCAAACAAAACAAAACAAACAAAACAAAACAAAAAAAAAGGCGTTTACAAGGCGAGCGGTGATAGGCCACGTCAGACACGCACACATCTGCCAGCACGCTGCAGTTTGGTTGGGTTTGGGTTTAGGGGGGGATTTGCTTTGTTTGGCGGTTGGGTTTGTTTTTTCTGATTTTTTTATATATATATTTTTTTAGGGGGGGTTTGTTTGTTTGTTTGTTTTAATCGGTTTGGTTTGTTTCACAACATACCTGTCCTGAGCCCCAAGTAGAATCCCCAGCCCGGTTAGAGGCAGAGCTTCCACTGTCTAGAAATAGAGAGAATGGGATAAAAATACCCACAAGTAGAAACAGTTCAGAATTTAACAAAGTTTGCATTTTCTGCTCAAATACACCTGGCCCTCGGCATACAGCGACTAAAGGTGCAGTATCTCCTCCCCTGCCTCTCCAGGGCCGGGCACGCCGACTCGTGCTGCTCAACACGGCAGAGCTTTCAGCTGCTCAAATCTCAGCAGCTCACTCCTTCCGAAAGCCTGCACATGGCACGGGAGTTTCTAAGCTTGCTTCTCAAAGCACGCTTTGCTTTTAAACACCAAGGCATGCCATTCGCCTACCCGCTGCTTTTGCCACTCTTGTTTTGCCTTATTTTGTTTCGGTTTAGATATAGGTAATTTGCATCTCTTATATCCACGCTGTGCTCAGACACGTAATGCCGTTGGGAAAGGAGGAACGGAGTCAGCCTGGTGTACAAAAAAGCATTTGTCAAACCAAGGATAACAGCTTCTCCCAGTTCAGTGCATCCTACGTGCTGCGAGGTTGTAACACATCAGGGATACTGCACCTTTGCAACAAAAGGCTTTAATTCTGTTCTCATACCTTTGTTCAAACCCTTGAAACAGCTACACTGAAATAGCGTACAAGGTTGTACCCTGACATCCACTTGTCTCTGGCCTGGCGAGATATGCAGCTTGTATGATTTCTAGGCAGCAGAAGCTCTGAAATTGCCTTATTTAGTTGTTCATAAGAAAAAGTTCAGGTCCAGTCTATCAAATCAACCTTTAAAAGGACACTGTTGAGAATCCAGCCGTTTCCTTTCAGACCCACCCTCCTTCCACCGCCAGCACTGAGCCTCCAGAAGGATTAAAAACAACAACAATCTCATTTTCCCTGTTGATTTTGCCTCTGTCAGTTTGGCAAATGGTCGCTTCCTGCGTTTGAAATGGAACTGAAATGAATGTGACTATTTTTCGCAGAAAAATAACAACTTCAGCTCACTATAAATAGTGCTTTAACTTGCCAAAACAGCTCTGCCTGGGGACCCGCATCAGCCCGTGATCCCGGCTCAGCCCCGGCTGCCATCAGCGTGCTGCCTGCTGCCACCCAGCAAGGAGAGGGCTCACAAGATGACACTTTTCAGTAAGATCCATTAAAATACACTCAATGTCTGCTTTTTGTACTTTAATTTGCCTGGAAAGAGGAGTATTACCTAGATCGTCTGGTCGATACCCTGCTCTCAGAGGCACCAAAGTAAACACCAAGTTATTCTGTGACTGGGACTCCCCTCCCTTCAAAGGAGAAAATCATCTTCGAAATAAACTTTATACCACATCTGAGGACAGAAAATCCTTCAACAGTGTCCCCTTAATGTATGTGATCCTAAATAGCGAGCTGCTTCTATGCGTAACAAGGTCGCAGGGACAAGTTCTTTCCAGATAAATCGGACATTTGGTCACAGGGCAGTGTTCAGCTCTTGCCATTTCAAGCAAAGACAAAACTGTCATTTTGCTCTGCTCTAAATGCACACAGCAGAACATTGTCCCACAAAGCTACTGGGCTTTTCTCTGTTCTTTTATTTTTCCTCTTTATCATGAGCTTTATTATAAAAGTCAAGTATTTTGTTCCCTGGCTGCACTTTGCTTCTGCATTTCAAGCAACAGCACCAAGTATTAGCACCAGTCCCTCACCCCCAGCTGAGGTCTGGACTGCCCATCTCCTTGAAACAGTCCCCACAGCAGAAGAATAATCCTAACAAGTGCACACAAACAGCACAGACCATCATCCAGAGTCCCTGGGCTCACATTACTGTGTTTTATTTCAGTTTTTATTGTTGAGCAAAGCGGGAAACTCATGGCTCCTGTTGCAGGATCAGCCCTGGCTGCACGCCGCAGCACGGGCATGGGGCGAAGGACGAAGGGTGCCTGGATGTGCCCTGGCACACCATGGAAAGACTAACTGCTCCAGGAGAGGAAAAGCAGTGCTGCATCCATACCATGGCACAAGAGCCACCCACCCATTCCCATGCCAGAGGGGCTTGCTCCCAGAGTGGAAATATATTTCCACACCATGCTGGTGCAAGGTGCTCCTACAACTGAGTAACTCCATCCACACTAAGAACTACAACAGTTTAGAAAGAAGTCAAATGCCCCATCTCTGACCAGCGCTGTCCCGCGTGCACAGACAGCTGGTTACAGCCTGCAGAGATGACCTTCCCTTGCTTGCTCATCGACAGGGAATGGAAATGAGCAAAAAGCCACCATCCATCCCAAACTGAGCCTAGGAAGGATTTGGGAGGTCTCACATCCAAGCTCCTGCCCAGAATTAGGCTGACCCCATAAAAGCCTGAGTCCCACAGGGCCTTGCACAGTCCAGTTTTACCCATCTCCAAGGATGGAGGTCCCAACCCTGCCCCATGCCCAGGGCAAGAGGTTTCCCCTTGTACCCCATTGCCATTTCCGTCAGTGCAGCTCCTGGCTGTCCCCTCCACCTCCCTTCCTCCTGGAGGAACAAGTCCAATCCCCAACGCTCATGCTCCAGGACCCTGTCTGTGACACACCAAACCCAAAACCACATCCTGCTGTCAGGATGGGCTTTTTCCTGCTGTGCCAGGTGCCAGCAGGCGCTCCAACCCTGGCCTCAGTGAGCAGAGCATCCATCATTCCCACCCAGGAGATACAGATCAGTGGTTAGCGGTACAATTGCACTGGGCTTAAAGTAATAAATAAAAAATTAGGGGAAGCAATAAAGGCCTGGGCACAAGCAGGCGGTCCCGACACAATCCCTTCTGTCCCATTCCCTGGAAGTGAGGGTTACCCATCCTTGCGGTGGTGGCAGAACAGCCAGATCCCAAGCCTGCAAACACACCTGTCTCTCCCTCCTCCACGAGTGCCCACATGTGTGGATGCTCTAATCATCAATGACATTATGGGGTGGAGAACCATGCCTCCTTGCAGTGGGTGAAGCCTCTAGAAAGGAGGTGCAGGTCGTTTGTCACCTTCTTCTCCCCTATTTTTTTATATTGTTATTTATTTTTGTTTTAAATAAGAAAAGCATGTTTGCTGCATTACAGCTGCCCCACATCTGCCTCCACTGGCCTTTCAGCCAGCCCCCAGCCCCTGAGCCCAGCCTGCCAGAGCCAGGGAGGGGCTGAGCATCTCAGCCCAGACTACAGCCCCAGCTGGGCCTGGATGCAGCCGGCTGGCTAGTGCAAAACTTGAACTAAACACCTTTTTTTTCTGGATATTAATGTCTGAAAAGTTCATATTTTATTCTAGAGTAGGGGGAATAAAAAGGAACTCTGCAGAACAACCAAGGGAAGAATGAGGGGGGAAAAAAATGGCAATGCTGAGCGTCCTTCCTGGAGGGGTTTAAATCCCTGCCCCATGTTTTTCACAGAGAGGCAGCCAGGGATAGTGCAAGGAGCTTTTTAGCACTCCAAAAAACTGCACTGGAGCCACTGACAGTCTTTTGTGATTATCCTGTAACAGTCAAGCTGTTCTGAAGTTTAAAGCATGTATTCCCAGGAGGTAGGAAAGGATTAGACCCCATTAACAGCTACTGGGAGAGAGGTGTGGGTACAGGGTGCCCGCCAAGGCCACCCAGGGAGGTGGTGGGGACCAGGCGAGCCCCAGGGGAGGGCAGCCCCCTTCCTCAACCCCCAACACGGTAAGGCAGGGGAGCTGACGGCAGTGCCTTCGCCTGTCAGAGTGCTAACAAAATGCTTTGGCAGCTGACAGCAAAGCTTCCATGCCAAGCCACGAGGAGAGATGACAGACAAGCCCTTGGCAATGCTTTAATGTTCTTATCATTAAGAAGTTGGTTGATGCATTTGGCTGCACGGACATTTTCTTTAGCATAAGTTGCTTTAGCATAAGCTAGTCTAAGTTCTGGGTAAATAGCAGCTAACTGTAACCAGAGAGCATCTGCTCAGGGCTTTACATCTTCTGAAGCTCAGCATCATAACCCATGTTTTACTGGTGGCGAAGACTGGGAGACAGAAGAGTCAAGGCAGCAGAGCCAGGAGACCCACGGGGAGGCTTGGGTGCCCCGGGCCCTGAACAAGCTGCGAGGGTACACAGTGGAACCCAAATCCACAGCTGTGTGTCTGGGACCTGGATGACTCCCAAGGCCCTGACTTCAGCCCCAGCTATCCATGGATTGCTTTAATTTGTGGCTGCTCTCCAGAGAGTCCCAGGACACCCCAAAAGACCCCAGACACAGATTCATGGACAAGCACTAGCCTGAGACTCCCTTTCACTCAGCCCATCCCTGCCTGGATGAACCTGCTGCTAAAGCTAGATTAAGCCTTTTTTTACCTTCCCACTCCATTTTGTAACGCTGCCACTCCAAACCAGCCATTCAAGGAATTCTGAAATGACAGCCCTAACATCAATCGATGAACTGCCTCTGGAGAGCTTTTGATGTTCTTGTCAAAGCAGTGACTAACTGCACTGCTTCTGCATCCATCGAGGTAGCAAACCCAGGCTATTTCTGCAGCCCCTACAGAAGAGCTCCCCTCATCCTGCCCTGCCTCTCCAGCACTGGTTAAGAAGGCAGGGCCATGCCTGGGAGCTGCTGGAAGCATATTCCTGCCAACACAAGTGAGGAGGATCTTGGGTGGCCATCAACAGGGTGGGTAAAAAGGGGCCAGGACCAACTTCTGCTGCATCAGAACTCAGAGGAATGGGCCTGAGGAGTCAGAGCAGAGCATCAAGAGAAGACAAAAGGAAGAGGCTTCTTTATGGCCACGGCTCTGATAAGCTATGGCAGGCAGAGAGCAATGTGCAAGTTGACAGCCATCAGCATAGACTTGCCAACATCCCCACTAAGGAGGGCAGTGAGTTTTCCTCTTGCTTAAATGCTCTCTTGACTTTCTGCTCCCAAACCTCTGGCTCTTCCTTCCAAATTAACCCCCAACAGAAAGCTTTCACATACAACATCCTACCCCCACTTACCTTCTGACTTCCAAAGCAGACAGAAACCATGCAATGGAGTCTGCATTGAGTACAGGGCTATTGAGTTGAAAATAGCAACAAACAGGATTGACTATAGCTAAAGACATGTCTCCTACCTTGCTTTGTGGGTTCTGTTCCCCTGAGGGCTGATCATGGTGACGGTGGCATTTGAAAATGGCGTCTCTGCAGACGTGTTGATGGCTTTGCTGTTGCTCAGCTCCATGTAGGTGCTATTAATGGTGTAGGTCACAACACCATCAGTGTCCTCGTAGTCAACATAGAGGCTGTCAATGTGTGACCCCACAGAGTTGATTGGGTCTCCCTGGGCAAAGATGCTGTTCATGGTCATGTTGAGCACCAGCTCCTTGGAGTCTGAGGTCTTGTCCAGCAGCTTGTCTGTGATGGCATTCTCCGAAAGGAATTCCCTGGAGGTGAACCTGGGGTCGAAGTCTCTGTCGTCATGGTCTGTCTGGTAAGTAGACCTGGTTACGTTTGAATCTAGATTGGAGCCAACAGGGGGAAACAACAGTGACAACCACAAAATGCATTCAGGCTGGGAGGCGAAAGCAGCCCAGAGCAGCGGAGGCACGCCAGAGCCTGAGCAGCCACCCGGGAGGCTAGAGGCAGGAGTTGGGGTCGTGGGGAGAGGGAATCTCATGGGGTTGTACACCTTTGGAAAGAGTGTGCAGCTCTGTGGGTCTCATCCTGCTATCGCATGGCCAGAGAAGAGCTCAGCACCTGCCAGCACTGCCCCAAGCAATAGCAGAGGTCAGAAAGGAAGATGCCCTCCTGGCCCCAGAGCCCATGCAGACATGCTGGGAAAGCACTCAAGGCAGTTTGGTGGTGGGATGCTCAAGGGACTGGAATGGGAAGGAGGTCGCTGGGAAGGAAGTGGGAGGTGATGGAAGGTGACGGGGACCTCTGTGCACCCAGGGCTCCCTCCTGTCCTTGGCATGAGGCAAAGCATGGCAGGGCACCGGCAGGGAAACCTTACCCATGGCCAGCCCCCCACCCACCAGAAACCAGAACCTGAAGGGCAAAGAGGATTTCTGAGCAGAGATGTTTTAAAGAACTTTCCAAGGTTTCCAAAAAACAAACCAGCAGAATCATCAGAGGTAGAAACAGAGCGTTTCTCAACAAGAGCTCTGAGAAGTGGAATAGTGAGGCCCAAGTCTCCTCCTTACCTTGGGGTTGTTTGCCCTTCAGTTTTGGCTCACAGTCAATTGTTTCTGCTCTTTCATAGACCTCATTGGTTTCCTGACCTTTGCTCAAGTTTAAATCTTCCTCCGTGTCCTGCCTTCCAAACACCTGGTTCTCCAAGTCTATCCTTTCCCTGGAGATTTTCCCAAAATAGGTTGCATTGTGCTGAATAAAGCCCAATGGCACGTCTCCATCAAACTCTCTGCTTTCTTCGCTGTCTGACTCAGAGAAGGTGTAGTAGATGGGCTGCAGATTTTTTGAGTGTGGCTTCCTCAGGAGGGTGTATTCAAACGTGATGGATGGATTCTTGCCATTTTGATTCCAGACCTAGCAAACAAATTAAATTATTAGCAGATGCAGGGAGTACATGGCATGCAAAGCTTGTGATTCATCTTGGACTTGACAGTTGGTGAGCATCTACTTTGCTATTTCCAATCTGCTCTCCATCATATTGCCAACTTCTTACAACTGGAGCCCAACACTGTTTTCCGAGGGTTATTTGGCAACACTGCTCTGGGGATTAGCCCCAACTCAGAGACTGGGAGCCGCAGGTCACACTCCCTCTTCTGCTGCTGTGCAACCAGAGACTTGGGAGAGCCACTTCAGAAGTTACTGGCCATCCCTTACAAACCCTTTTTTGCAGCTTTATGGTGAATGAGGATCATGCACACACACCCCCTTCAGCTACTACATCCCCACTGCAGATGGGGACTCACAACTGATACACTACAACATCTTTTACTGGTCAGTGCTCTATAAGCACCCAAGCAGCCACCCCCTTCCCCTTCCAGAGGAATCCAGAGCTACTTGGAAGATGGCAGGAGTTGGGCTCTGGCTGGCTGCCCAGAAGAATAATTAAATGACTTTTCTTCATATGCCTGGTGTTAGATAGTTTGCTTTCAAGGAAGAGTTGGGGTTTAAGTTTTGTGCCCTTCTCTAAGCTATCTGGCCCGATTTCTTATTTTTACTTTTCCTGTCAGGTGACTTGGATAAAAACACTAAGAAGTAGAAAAGAAACCCTGCAGTGCCTGAGGCATCTTCCCTCTGCAGAGAGAGGGGTTACCAAGCCCACGTTCATTATTCACAGCCCTGCCTACATCCAAGAGCACTGACACGAATAAAATAGGTTCGTGAAAGGAACTGGGCACAGTCATCGCTCCCACTCCCCTCCTCAAGCTGCCCTGCAAAGCTGAGAAATCACGGCAGGACTCTGGTCCCACACCCACCCCTTCTGCAATCCAACACAGTTTCTCCCTTCCCCATCACCCTCAGCCCTGCAAACTTGAAAAGTCAAAGCTCACCATTATATTCAACCCTTGATTTGTTGGTCCCTGTGCGACAATATACTCTATGCCAGTCTCGTAAACATCCATGGGCCTGCGGTACTTGAACACCGTGCCTGCAATGTTGAAGTTCTTCGGACTGTCAACTTTGTAGTTCCCATTGAAGAAATAGTAGCCAGCTTCATCAGCCACAGCTTCAAACGAGAGGAAAAAAAACACTGCCATCACATGTAAGAGCAGAAATATGCAGTGTTGCCAATTGTTCGTTCAGGGGAAAAGATTATTAGGGTGTCATAGTAATAAAATAAGTGCTTCTCCTACATTGCAAAGCATTTGTCACTCATTTCCAACACACATCATATGGGTACACGCCCCAAGTTCTGGGCCGTGGTCCCTTTACACTGCAAGCTCGTGAGCATAAGGGCACGTGGCTTACACGAGTCCATGGCTCCTCTTCCTCTCACCCTTTTGGCACTAGCACAGCATAACCATTACATAATCACAGCTCCACAGACGATAAGCAGACCATCAGATGGTTGACAGCAGGAGTTGCCTCTTTGGTAGCACTGAGCTGATGCCACCTGACCCAGCAGTGGCCCATGACAGGTCATCCTGAGCCAGCCCAGGAGCTGTACTAAATCAAGCCTTTCTCATTCAAGCTGACCTGCACATGGCTATGAGCCTCTGAGGCAGCATCAGAGCGTGACAGTGGCAAATGCACATCTGTTGGGCAAGTCCAGGTTTTTCCACACTCCTCCTGAGCAGCTTTGCCATCTCCAATGTGGAAATCAATCACATGCCACCAACACTTCAGCAAGGCAACACGTAGGTCACGCCTCCTTGGTGCTGTTGTCATGCGGCCATTGCACATTCCCCAAGCGGGAGCAGACCAAGGGGGATCACAAGAGAGGTGAAGTCACTTGGCTGTCTAGGATCTGGCACCAGTGTATTTGTCATACAACGCTGAAGAATCATCAATATTGACCAACAGTTGTTGCATTAAAGCAATCAAATCATTGATATATACAGCCCAGGTGCTCAGACTGCAGTGAGGAGAAACACACTGGCTTCAACAACGCGGTTGTGATTTACATCGACTACGGATTTAGCTCATGTCTGCAATAAAACTACGTTCAGCTTCGCATTGGAAAAAGCATTAGCTAGTATAGGCATGCATTGTAGGGAAGTACCAAGAGGTTATACACACCCAGAACATCTGCAGATTTTTTCCGTTCTACTATCTGGATATCCCTTGCTCCAGCAGGAATGTGCGTTACCAGAGAATAGCCTACAGGAAACTACAGATTAATGAAAGGAACTTTGTAACGAATAATCTGAATGAAACACTCACTAGTCAATACTGCAATATATCAAGCAAATTGGCCTTGATCCAAAATTATTTTCAAGGAGTTGCAGATTAGAAAATCTAACGTTGATAATCGTTGGGTTGCAAACAGACCTTATCGATAATAGAAAATAAAAATTGTGTGAACTGTGCATCCTGGTTTATGGTGGGAAAACGCAGCCAAGGGGAAAAAAAAGATGCAGTATTTACATGCACAAGCATCAAGTTTAGTTAAACTGGTATAAGAAAAGCTATCAGAAGACTTTGTTAGCTAGAGAAGCAGTCCTGTGGTTCAGTATTGATCACTGTGCTAGCTCGTCTTCCCAAAATCCCAGTGAGAGATGACAACTTGGTCCTGCTCCCACTTCCCTTCGCTCAGCACTAGGTGAGCGATGGGGCAAGTCCTCCTAAGGCCACTGAAGTTCCTGCAGCATGCTCCATCTTAAACTGATCCTCAGAGAGTGTTCACCATTTATTCCCGAGTTAGATCGATATATTTAGGACAAGTAGGTTCTGTTGCTTTACATCACCCTAATTTTGGAAATCCTGGTCTTTCAAAATACTCTCGCTTCCTGTTATTACAAATCATTTATTTCTCATGGGTCATAAGAAAAATAGACGCCAGCCTCTTGCATAACCCTTTTGCACTGTTCAGCCTCAGAGACCTCACGCTTCTGACAAGCACCATGCACAGTTACTGTTTTTCTTTAAAGAAGGCTTTCCCTGCCCAGGTTTACTAGTGGCATTAACATACAGAGAACATGGGAAAAACTGAAGCAGGGCAGTTGGTAAGAGCTGACAGCAGTTTATCAAAAAATAAATATATTTTTTAAAATAGCTCTCTGATACAAATAAAGCAGAAAGGTCCCCAAAAGCCTTACCAAGATGAGAGTTTCCTTTCCGGTAACTGCCGGTCACATGAGTGCAGCTGCTCCCATCTCCTTGGCAAACTCCACATTTATCCAAGGTGTGGGTGGAAAAGAGAATGCCATCGCATCCAATCGGCTAAAAAACGCACAAATAGAGCATTGAGGGTCAGGCAAACGTCGCACCCATCGTAATTTTCTGAATGCTACTAACAATATTTTTGCTATAATGTTTAACAACCTCACATTTTCCAGACACGCAAACCCCTCGGAAATCAGTGTATTTGCAGGATGTTCCATCCCGAGCCTGAACCATTAACTGTCTCTGACCATCCACAGTGGTGCAATGGAGGTCACAGGGCTTGCTAGAAATGTGAACATAGTCATCTAAGGGGAAAGGATATAAAGATATATTCAAAACAGCAGAAACACAATAAACTTACATCCTACCAATGTCAACGAATCTCTGCCAAGCTAAACAACAGCAGCAACAGCACAATTGCGCAGCAGCCAGCCGTTCAGAAGCTGCCATCTCTTGTGCTTCAGGCCGGACAGGAGATTGCACTTCTGACAGCGTGACAGCTCACCGCTGCAAACCTTTGCACAGCCAGGCAGTCCCCTCTGCGGCCAGGGGCAGATGCACCCTGTGATGCCAGTGCTAGTGCCAACATCAGCCCGGGGGACGCACGGCAGCAGTTACAGCCACTATCCTGTGCGAGGACTTGCAGCAGTGGTATCTGTACACATCACACCAAACCATATGCATGTTCACGTATCAACATTCAATACATGAGTTAAATTAACATAGATATACTGTTATAAATACATATACAAGTAAGACTATAAAAACCACAGCAGCTTAAAACATAAGAACTTTTCAACAAACATTCACCCAAGTTGGGCTTGAATTCACCCTGCAGGCACCTGGCTGGCTGCATCCACTGGCACAGTAGTCCCACATTTTATAATATCCAAACGAAAAATTCATATTTGCACCAGAAACCCAATGCTAAGTGTTGAACTCCACCAAGTAGTGAGTGGTCATGTACCCACTGGCCTGCGTGCCCAAGCAAGACAGCATCAATGTCAAAACATTATTCTGCAAATCCCCCAGGAGCCACGTGAACGCCTGCTAAAAAACAAAACAATTCACTGTAACTCATCTCGAAGAGCAAATATGTTTAAAGAAATTGTCGCCTTGCCATAGGAAAGGGACGAAAGCAGCCAAGTAGCTATAGCTAACCAGCCTGCCACGGGCCAAGTTCTACCATGCTGACCCTGCCAAGAAGGCTGGCGAGACAGGGGCTTGTCTCACATAAAAGGAGGCAACAAGTAATTTCATGAAGCATAATTGTTCTTAGGTATGTACAGAGAACTCTAAAATAAGAAAGCTGCATTAGATCCCATTTCTATTTTTAGGCACTCAAATGGGCCTGTGAATCTGAGGAACCAGCGCTCAAGAGCCTCCTCCTCAGGAGAAGGGTCCTGGGTTCCCATCAGCTCTGAAAATTTGCCATGATTTTTATTTAATGCTTGATTTTGATGGGAGCGAAGTGCCTAAAAATTAAATAAAATCTCAGCCTCTGACTCCTAAGTTATTTCCGCAGTTCTGCATCGCTTGCCCCGGATGACCAAACTGGCCAACTCCATCTGGGTGACATTTGATGGAGCACACGGAGGGTGTGGGAGCAGCAAGTGTCACCGAAACGCAAAGTGGCCAGTAGCGGCCCCAGCTCAAAGGACACTTGTTCGGGTGAGCCAGGCTCTCCCTGCCAGCGCAGTCCATCACCCCATGCTCCTGCATCCTCCTCCAGCCTTCAGCTCTCTGGTCCTCGGGAGCTGTGACCAACACAGGCTACAGCCACAAATTCAGGTCGTTATTTTATTTTTAAGATACCTTGCAGCTGCAAAACGCGCCTTTGAACTTGGGAGACAGCTGATTGTGTCTCTGAAAAATCACTTTAAAAGAGCATAGGAGGAGCCTTCCTGCAGGCTATAGCATCATAACTATCAAAATATTTTGGCTAAGCATTATGAAACACACAAAGAATGTCTTGTTACCAGGATATAAAGGTTTCCATTGATACGTTCTGCCGTTATACACATGGGAGTTAAATGATGAACACTGCTCCTCTCGAAAGCTCCTTCCGTTCGCAGGGCACTCCTAGAATGGGATACATTAATATCCTGATGAAAACAAAATGTGGGAAAGGTTTCTGGCACATCCCAACTGGCTGCAAGGAGCTTTTCCATCGCCTGCCTCGTCTAGAGCCACATCCTCCTCCTCCTCCTCCCACTGCAGGGACAGCCAGGGGAAACCCCCCCCAGGAGATGGTGCAAGTACCACCCTCTGGGTTTTATGGCCCCCAGCACAGGCAAAAGGCCCAAAGCCCCAACACAATGGTGATGGGCACCAAAGAAGAGAACTCCAGTTGCTTGGAGAGGAAATGGGGTGACAGCTACAGGACAAACAGTGTCCCCTCTCTGAGGGGCCCAGAAATGCCATCACACGAAGCAGGCATGACTTTCCACATGTTGTATTGAGTGTTCCCGATGAGAAAAAGGATATCCTTACTTGTACTTTGCAGAGCTGGTATCTTTTGGATGTTCCAGTGCAAGTTTTATTAGCCAGCCCACTCACTGACTTTCTTCTGAATAAAGAAATGATGGTTAGACAGCGGTTAGAAACTCTTCCTTCCCTTTTTTTAAATTTATTTGTCCCCTGCTTCTGCAAGATTGGTCTTCTGCAGAGCCACACAGAGATCTATCACGGTCTCACTGGTATTGATAGCAAAGATCTCTCTGGCTTTGTTACCCGCAGCATCAACTGTTCTTATTACAGCATCCCAGGAGGCGCCTTCTGACAACAACACAGCCCGGAGAGGGCAGAGCCGTGCACAGAGCAGTTGGGATCAGCGGGTCCCCAACCAACCCTGCTCCCACGGTGTCCTCGCTGCTGCACCCAGAAGCCTTGAGAACGGGCTTACACTCTGTCTGCTGCCTACCTGCACTAATCCCCCCAGGAGAAACTTCAGGACCAGCACAGGAATAGCTTGGCTGGTCCTCCTGGCAGGGAAGACCAGGGCACAGCATCCTCATGGCAGCACGCTCAGGGACATGCTTACCTTCTGCACAAGCAGGGTTTGCCAGACAACGCCTTTTCACCAGTGCTTATCTACTGGGCGACGACCTTCTGGATCCAGCCTACCTGCACCAAGCTGGAGCTCCCTATGCCCTGGCAAGGCAGGTGCCATACCTCTGCCGCAGGCAGTGCCTCTCCTGGGACTTGACGCCTCCCCCACAGGTCCTGGTACACGCTGTCCACTTGGTCCACTCGCCCCACCAGTACGCGGTGACGTCTGCCCCTTCCTCCAGGCTGTTAGAGGTCTGCGTCAGGTCCTGCTTGAAGCGTCGGGCAGGTGGAGGAGAGAAGCAGCATCCCTCACCCAGCCTGCCCTGAGCCAACGGGGCACTTCCTTCTCCATCTGAGGTCAAGTCTGATATTTCCCATCTTGCAAGAAACCCTGCATTGTTCTAATTGTGTTTTCATTACAAGTTGCAATGAGACAGCAATATTGGGGATTCCTCAGGAAAGGAAATATTCATTGTTTCACTCAGTTGGCAAAACCAAGCTCCCAAACAACCCTAAACCCTCCAAGTCTTTCAGTGCTATCTGACTCTTGCTCCATGGTGAATTCAGGAAGCTGAAGAGCTGGTTGCAGCCAAAAGCTTCACTTAAGGCTTAAGCAAACCCTTGCAAAACCACCCTTCAGCAGGAGAGCGTGCCAGTGGACACTAGCAGGCTGGAGGAGCCCATGTGCTTTCTTTGCAAGTACAGGTTTGTCACTTCAGGAGGGTCCTTGGCATCCCCACTTCCCACCCCTCAGCCACTGCAGGCAGCAGTGTGACCATGCAAAGGAGCTGCTCCACCAGCAGCATCACCACCACATGTCTGTGCTCTGCAAGGCATTTGCATCCTTTCACAAGGGTCCCAGCACCTCCTGGGGGGTCCCAGCTATTGCTCATTGCAGGGGGGTGTTTTTCCATCCAGAATCACCCACTGGTTAGGGGAATTCTATTAATTGTGTTTACTGGGAAAGGGATAGTAAAATTCCACGCAAAGTAAATGAAAGCTCCAGCCACTGCAGGGACCGAGGAAGTGGTGCTCACCCAAGGGCAGGGCATGGCCTTCCAGCACTCTGCAAATGATCTGTGCACACTCTTAGCCACGGAAAGCACAACTTAGGTTAAGACCAGACTAAAGAACTAAGCCAAGTCATACGTCCTCACGCTTGCTGAAGACCTGATGCATGGACAGACCTGTCCTGCACGTGCCAGAGGCTACCCATCCCAGACACTGCCCCATTTTAAAGCCCAGAGACCTCCCAGCAAGGCAATGCGCTTACCTGAGCTATCACAAAGGCAACGTTGCCTACAAGAAGAAGAGCCAGGGTGCCTTTCAGCTGGGATTGCGCACTGATGGAGATGCTGCTCCACCTCCACTTAGATATCTTCATCCTAGAAAGCAACCAAACACCGCACTAAGCAAAACTATCCAGCCTCACTGCCCTTCAAGAGCAGGGGCTGCTTTGCAGCCTGGGTTACACAGTACACATCTTCTTCAGCATTCCCAGTCAGCTAAGAGACACCAACCACCAGTGACTGCAAGGGCTCGATCCTGAAGTTATATTTAATGAGTGGAAGCATTAACACAGTACAGGTTCACATCCCATCTTGGTTGCTGTCTTCCAAACCACAACTTTGCATTGGTTCCCAGCGGCTGCACTTGATACCACCAGCGTGAGCTGAAGCTCCAAGCCTGCCTTGGAAGAGAGTGTGGCTTACGCTGAAGCAAGTGTTGCACAAGAGGCAGCAAGTAGCAAAAAGTGTCCCTGGATCTATAAAAGCAGTGTATTTAAATATCCCCAGTTACAGAACTGCTCCTAGAATAATGAGATGAAAGGCTCTATAAATAAAAAAATGCAATTAAAAGCCATTATTTTTCATTTGTTCCACTTGAATTCTCACCAATTCCCAGGGAAAAAGCCTGTTCTTATAGAAGAGAAACCACCCACAATTAAAGATCAGAAATGAAGTATCCCAAGTGTCAGCCTTTCATCTCTGTCTCCATCTGCCTCATGAAAGAGAATAACCCAGAATGGCGTTTTCTTAAATAGAACTCAGCTCAAAACCACAATACATTTTATTGTGAAGCTCACTGCAAGAGCCAGAAAGGAGCAGGTTTCAGGAAATCATGCTTCCAGGCAATCAAAGCAGCTCATGTCTGCAAGAAAAAGAAAAAAAAATATTCTCTCCAAAGCTAATTTCCCTGGAAAAGCAACTAGACAGTATCTTTGGGAAGCAAGGAGGTGGGAGAGGGGCTGCTCCTGGGGAGAGGGGGCAGGACTGCAGACCTGCAACATAAAGAGCTTCTTTCCTACTCCTTTCTCTTCTTGCAAGGGCTTTTGTAGCAGTTTTGCGAATGCAGAATTGCCGGCAATGCCAGCACGGCTTTGGCATCCGGCTTAGAGAAATTACCAGAGGGCTTCCAGGTCCCCAACACTTTGTGATCGCCCCAGGGTAGAGGTCCAGCATGCAAAAGACACTTTCCAAGAGGTAGATTCATTGATTAATAGGAGCCCAGAGCGCTTGGCTGGGGATCCCGGGGACAGGTGGCTCAGACTTGCCTTACACTTGGTTTTCATTAAGGCTTCCAGACACTTCTGACTCGAAGCCAGTAAGAGAGCTCGCTCAGAGCGTATCCTAGAGCCGGTCAGAGCTGCATGTTTAAATAGAAGAAAAATTAAAGAAGAGGAGGGCGAGGGATGTCGCCAACAAGCATCGCGGAGCCGGTTACCGGAGGGAGCCCCGCCGGCAGCCCCGCCAGCGGCGGGAGGGCGATGCGGGAGCGGCGGCGGGCAGCACTGCCGGGGCTCGGCCCCCAGCGGAGCGGGCAGCGGGGAAGGGTCCGGCGGGGCGCGACCCCCGCGGGGCCGGGACGGGCCGTACCTGGAGGCGGCGGGGCCGGGCGGGGCGATGCTCCCGGGGCCGGGCGGTAGCGGCGGCGGCGCGGAGCAGCAGCGGCAGCGGCCCCAGACGCTCCCTCCCTCCTTCTCCCTCTCCGACTTCAAAGGGCAGCCAAAAGCGCCGGGGCTTCCAGCGAGGAGGAGCCGCCGCAGTGGCTCCCCCCAGACCGCGCCGGCCGCTCTTATAGCGGCGAAAGAAGGGAGGGTGGGGGTAGGGGCCGGGGGGGGGGGCAGCGGGCGGAATTCACACCTCTCGGCCCGGGATGCCCCCACCCCGGTTAACCCCTCGCCTCCCCCGGCGCCGGCCCGCGGCCGCCAGCCGGTTTCCTGCGGCGAGGCCGGGGGGGCACGGGCGGGGGGAGCCGCACGCATGCGTCCCCGCCGCCCGCCCGCCCGGCACACGCACCGCCGGACCCCCCCGGGGAGGTGCTGCGCTCCCCCCGTCCGGGGCGGGGGGACGGTACCTGCTGCTCCCACCCCTCCCACCCACCCCTGCACGGCCGGCACAGAGCGCGGCGGCCAAAACGCTCCCGGTACCTCCGCAGGCACCGTGCGGCCGCATCCTGCCTCTGGAAGTGCAGGGAGGGCTGGCTGGATACGGTCTGCCGGAGTTTTCATTGCACTTTCTGCTGAAAAATAAACCACATCCCCGTGATCCTGTGCTTTTGGTGTCCTTTGCTAAGGCTCGGCGTCAGTCGCGCTGCTTGAAACAGCTTTCTGCCAAGCAGGAGAGCGGTGGTGGTCAGAAAAGGAGCTTGGTGCATGTGAAGAGCCATTTTGGATGAGAACAATCCCCCTGGCTCGGTGACAGCCGTGCACGCGTTGTATCTGATCTCTGTGTGTGTGTGTGTCAGAGAGAAAAGCCTACAGCGTGAAGAAGGACGCAGTTACACAGCGTGTGTAATCCGTACACGATATACATGGTCTGTTCTCCGTGGTCTCTATGCGTAAAACGTGGCTGATGAGACAACTCTCCTACATGGTGACACACATTCCTCAGCACACCCCGCTGCACATGGTGGTCACATCCCAGCAGCTTTGAGCAGCCCACCTGAACCATTTCCTTCGTCGCACCAGAGGTGCTTCGGTTCACACCTCTTTTTCCCCTCTAGACCTGTCTAGAGAGCCGGGGCAAAACCGGTGCTCCCAGTGGGGCACCACACCCCGGCACTGCCTCTGCACCCCAGGCGATCACTGCAGTTTATCGTGGTTATCGCCACTGTTATCGCCACCAGCTGCTCCTGGCCCTTGGTGGCCACATTTGGCCCCATCACCATTTGCCATGGGCCAGGAGCTGCCGTCTGCCAGGCCTTGGGGTGCTCTCCAACCCCACCACAGGGCACAGATCCCTGCACAGCTCCCAGCACCCTGCAGGAATGCGTGCGGATCCGCGGTGGTGTTAATTTGGATCCACTCCTCCCAGGGATGGCTGTGCGCAGCTGAGCAGAGAATCTGTCCCAAAAAATTTACATGGGAAATGAAGTCTCCTTTTCTGTTTGGCTAAATGTCTGCCAGCCTGTTCTAATTTAGCCAGCTAGGTTGATTTGCAACTTTCAATTTTCCATCGGTTGGCTGTGACCAGGACACTGGGAAAATTTAGCGCTTGAGTTCACCCAACTTCTGCATTTCAAAATATCCCAGCCCGAGACACGCAGGAGAAAACCCTTTCCGTTTTGGAACAACTGGGAGGGAAAAGTCTGAACACGAGAGGTTTTAAAAGCATCAAAATATTTCATATTGAAAACGCCAAAGCAGCCTGGGTCCGTGCGAGCCCCAGCGTCCCCCCAGCCCTCCCACCAGCCCTGGGGTTTGGCAGGAGGTTGCACTCCAGGAGACCCCATCCCCGGGTGACCCCGCACCCTGTCCTGTCGCAGGGATGCCCCAGGGCTGGGGAGCACTGGCGGGGAGGAAAGCGGGAGGGTGGGGGATGGCTGTCCCCAAGGCAAGTGCTGGGGGAGCTGGCAGTTGGCAAGACGCATTCGGTCTCTATGTTTCACCAAAAGTTCATCAAAGCCAAAGGATTTTATTTTTTTTTATGAAACAGTTGAGATGACTCAGCGGTTTCTGACGCAATCCCCGTTTCATCGGAAAATTCCTAACCAGCTTCTAGTGGCAACTGATTGCTCCCATAAATCACGCAGTGTTATCCCTGGCCGCAGCAGCGCGGCTTACGCAGCCCCAGCCCATCCTCGTGAAATCAGCAGGAGCGATGCCATCGCCTCGGTGGGAGCAAAAACAGCCCGGAAAACAAAACACACCGGAGAGCAGATCCAAAACACGAGCCTCCGTCCAGCTTCGCGTCGGCCAAACCCCGCGGCTCCAACGTGGGGCTGGACTGGCCCCTGCTCCCACCACCCCAAAATTCCCCCAGGGCCAGCGCTGCCCCCAAAACCTTGGGGCTGTGGGTGCTGCTGCCGAGGCTGCTGGCAGGTACGGCGTCGATCACCGACGGCCGGGCTCAGACGACAGCGGTTTTTTATCTCCCAGTTTTTGGCATAGGTGTTAGAGATGATTTGCAGATGTTATTTACTGCTTTTGGGCTTGGAGTAAATTGAGACAAGATGCACCTGCATGGACAGCAAGAGGCTTTCCCACCCAGGGACGGTTGCTGAGGGCTCGTGTTGGACTTTCCCAGGGAAATTTAGGATTTGAGTGAGGGTGTCTGAGCCAGCCCTTCTCCCTGCATCCCGCACTTCTGCAAGGCAGCCTGGTGGTCCCAGAGCTGCACATTCTTATCCCGGCATGGCACAAGGTGGGCTCTTACCCCAAGGAAACCGCGGCAGGCATCCGGCAGGCAGCTGCCAGGCTTTCCATCCCAAACCTGTGTCGTGCATAATTCAGAGCACAAATAAAAGGAGCGACAGACACTCCAAAATAACCTTCTCCAGCCAGGGGAGAGTCGCCGGTGACTGGCTGCTGGTTTGGCTGGAGAAGTGCCTGCAGAGGAAAGGAGTTTCCTTGGCTGAAATGAGTTCAGCAAAGCGCTGGGCTGGGCACTGTCGCTGCTCAGTGGGAGCTGGGGCTGCTCGGCAGAGCAGAGGCACTCTGCGTTTTTGCAGGATCAGATCCTCTCTCACCTAGGGAGGGGTGGCGTGAGCCCTTGGCCAGGGCAGCCTTTGCTGCAGTAGAGGGACCTCCATCCTTGACCTGGAGCAGAGAGTGAGGGTAAGCTCCGATCCAGGCACAAGACATTGACTGTCTTGCTGTGCTCCCCATCATGGGACAACTTCCCATCCTGACCCAAGCACCAGCCCTCAGACCTGCTGGAGCTGATGTCCAGCACCACCAAGCTCCAAGCACATCCCTACAGCAGGTCCTCCATGAACAAGGACCTGCTCTTGGTGAACCAGAGCCATGTCCTGGCCATGGGCTGCTGCATTCTAGCACCACTTTCCCACCAAAATTAGCCCTTTACTGGTCCAGGCCTCGTGCTAGCACAGCAGATAGGATGGCTTTATCATAGCCAGCCCCACCAAAATGCCTGCTCAGGTCCAGGAGAGCCAGGCTGGAGGAGAAGCAGGGGCATGGACTGAGTCTGCTGGCCCAGGACCCCACAGCAGCTTTGTCTTTGCTTGGGGGCAAAACGACTAACTGATTTTCTTCTTTTTAAGACTGCTCACAGAAGTGACCCATTTGTTCAACACTTCTGCACAGCTACACACATTATTTCCAGGCGAGCTTGGAGTGATGTGGGCAGATCTAAGCCATCCATGAGGTCCCTACATGGCCGGGACATTGCCAGGGGGATCAAAATGTGGCAAAGCCCCCAAAAAAGTCCTTGGCAGCCAGCCCTACCTTCTTCTCAAGAGTTGTGACTATGGCCTACCACTGGGTAACTAAAACAAGCAAGAGGAGACCAAAAAAGTGTCCTTCAGAGACAGTCCCGGTCCCTTGCAGAGTGACCTACGGCGCTGTGTTGGACAAGGCATTTCATCTCTACGTGCCTCCATGCAATACGGACAGCAATGATTTATGTCATGTTAGCGTGAGGGTTTCATCCATGGAAATTTGCAAAAAGTTGAGTCAAAACTGAACAAGCCAAAGCCACCAAGCTGCTCTCACCATCAGATTTCTATTAAAAAATATCTCTGGGCAGTTTGAAAGCCACAAGCGACCACAGCGACCCCAGGTACAGTCAAGGCCGTAGAGTTTCAGCCTCTTTTTTCTCTGCAGAGTTCTTTCACTTTAATTTTATCTGTCCCCAAAGAGCACACGTTCCTGGAGCTCCCAGACGAGTCACACCTGGTTCAAAATTTTAGCTATGCAGATTAAAAAAGTGCAAAGCCTTTTCTTTTAATGGAATGAGTCTCGCCTGGAAGTTGTGCAGTATTGTGCTGAGGGACACCAGCTATGCAGCATTGCCAACCACAGGCATTCAAAAATCATGAGTCAGACTCCCCAAAACCCTAAGACTGGTTTCATTCCCTTCTGGATTTTGAGCCTTGAAGCAGCACAACTTCAAGCTTTTCTCATCAGAAAATGGCATTTTTGACCAACGGAGTGAGAGCTGAGACCCTCACATCATTACTGGGCTCCAGGAGTCGTGATTATAAAAAAAAAACATTAAACACCATGAAATGAGCAATAAACCCCTGCACTGCCTCCCCAAATTTGTCAGCGGCACGGCCACCCCAAGCAGCTGGGACACCCCGTAGGGTATGAGCAATGGGAACCTGGTGACAAGAAAAGAGATATCCTCACCATTAACAGTGACATGCTTGTAACGGGCCATGACAGGGTAGAGGAGAAGGGAAGAGGGGGAAAAAAAAAACCTAAGGACAAAAGAAGTGAGGATGCCCATGCGGTGTATGCATAACAGATTTACTGAACAGGGAGATGGGAAGGGAGAATTTTTTTAAGGGCAAGTATTCAGCTACAGCTGCCTAAAATGGGGCCAGGCCTTACAGAGAATGGATATTTTAAGTGGCAATTTATTCCACTAATAAAAAAAGAAGGATGCAGGTGCTTTGGCAGGGCTGTGGATGGGAGAGGGTGAGAGCTGCGGCTGCTCGGAGCCGAGTCTGCAGCACCGGCCGTGCGAGGGGCTCAGGCACAGCTGGTGGCTCTGTGTTTATTGGGCTCCTTTTCCCTCGTGCCAGGGCCCGTGTGTGGATTTCAGCTATCCAGAAAGCACTGCCCACACCGGCGGCTCATGGAAGGGCTCTGGTCGCAGGCTGCGGTAGGGGACGAGAGGGGTTTTATCCAGATGCTGCAGCCGTCCAGGGAAGGGCTTGTGCCCACGGGCTGCTCCATGCTCACACCAAACCCTTCCAAGACGGGAGGTTTCTTGCTCAAATTCCCGAGGCAGAGCAGGAAGAAGACAAGAAATCTTTGGAAGCTGGATGATGCCATGCTCATCAAATTGCTGAGGGCTCCTTGGGGCTGACCGTGCTGCTCCAGAGCTCCGGCTCTTGCACATAGTCCTGCTGAAACCTCGTCCAGCTTTTCACCGTTATCCCCAAGTCCAGAACGCACGAGTCAAAGGAGGTGAAAAATTAGACTCTGAAGTAATGGAAGTGGCAACAACACTTTGCAGCAAGCACTGAGCTGGCGCAGCCAGCCGTGCGTACCTGCTCACACTGACACCCGCACTGCAGCGCTGCAAACTGCTGCACATAGAGACCCTGCAACCCCGACTCCCCAGTTTAGGGTCGTTATCACCACTATGTCAAACCTGGCAGTAACGGGGGACACGCGATGGAGCAGGTTTCAATTCTGATACGGTCTACACCACATACAGATGAAAGATTGTCCTATACTTATCTCAAGGAGAATATTCTCTCAAAACTCTCAGCTGGCACAGATCCCCCATCCTCTGCTCCAGTACATACTACTTTCAAACTATCACCCTCATATTAAAAATAAACCAAAACTATCTCTGTCTCCCTCCTCACTGCAATGTCTGAGTTGAAAGGCTAGAAGTGCTTACAGAAAGTCATGGTTAATGTTACCCTGGAAGGATCCAGGGCAGCATACCAGAACCCGGTTTTGGCATCTGGGAACCAGTTTTCAGCCATATATATCACCGTTCCTGCGTGCACTCCGGTCCACACAAAATTAGCCCTGTGGAATGTGGATTTAAAATTTGCTTTCCAGAAGTACTTAAATGCAGGAGCTAAAATTTGCTCTTTCTACATTTCCTACCTGTTGAGGAGAGGAGGGACAAAGTCCTGGCCCTTTGTTATTTGGGTTCCTTCCCGGGAAGCTTTGCAAAGCCCATGTCTAGCGCTGCGGTTTGTTTGCAGCCTGAACAAAGACCTTTTAAGCAGCAGCTCCCGACAGGAGCTCACCACCTGCCTGCCCCTTGCCTCGCAGTTTACTTTGGGGTCTCTTTTTCAATAATAGCTGGAACACGTGTGCAAACTGGTGTGGGTTTTGTTTTTTTTTTTTTTCCTCTGTGCCTACAGCGCTGGCTGCAAACCAAACTCCAGCCCAGGGTGTGCAGCTGGGAGAGAGAAAAAAAAAAATCCAAAAAACACAACAACCTGTGGAATGTTTTCTTGCTCCTGAGGGCTCCAAGCTTCCCTGCTCGGGGGGACACTCACCATGGCTGGCACTGGCTGCATCCAGCAGCCAACGGGGTTTCCTTTCCGCTGGGCTCCAGCTAGATTTTGGGCAAAGGATGGGGGCGGAGGGCATGCATCTAACAACTGCTCGATCATATTTTTCAACTGATGCCATTTGGCCTGTTGCACAACTGCCGCATTCTTGCAAATGGTCCCACAAGGGCGAGAGGGGCTGCTTTGCACCCAGCTGTGGAAGTTTGTCCTCACCAACGAATGCTGAGCTGTGTTTCCACCTCTTTGACACCAACCTCATGGCCACAGACACAGGGCAGGCATGGTGTGCTTAGCCAGGAATCCAGAGCAGTTTGCGCAACCAGCTCATCCCAACCCCACTCAGAACCCTCCTGGAGACGAGCCCTGCAGCACACAGCGACCCGAAACACCTTCCTCGGTCCAAGCAAGTCACGGAAGAATAACGGGGAATAACGGGTACGTCGGAGGATATGGCACAGAAAAGGAACGGGGTACTTTGGGGCATGCTGGCACTTGGCTCAGCGTCCCGCTCAGGGCTAGACGTCTGGGGAGAAGCTGGGTATTTATGTGCCAGCTTGGAGCAATTAATTTTCATGGTTAATAGGAATATCAGAGTTTTTCACTATTTTTTGGTAGACACCCCATTTTGCAGGGATTTGAGATAAGTTTATGGCTTGTCCAGGCAGGAAGGTGGCTGAAGATGTGGCGTGGGCAGCATGGAGCCCCTGCGCTCTGCAGAGTGATGCTGCCAGACGCCGGCCAGGGAGCATGGATAATTCCTGCAATATCAGCTAAAAACCGGAGCCCTGCTCAGCTCATCTCAGCTGTGCCCCAAGGAGGGCTCTTGGCACAGCCCTCTCGGGTCAGTGCTTTAATGCCCTCGTGCCATTCTCACCGCACACACAACACCCCCATGATCCCCTTCCCAGAGTCCTTTCCAACTTGGCTGGAGTTGTTTCAAGAGCCTTTTTCTCTCCGTGCATGCCTGCCTTTCCACCAGACCCCCTCCCAGGGGACAGGTGAGCCCATCCGACTGGCCTCAGAAATAGACGGTGGCTCCTATGGCAGCTCGCAGCCTCCTCCCCAAACCCGCAACCACAAAGGCGGTTGCTCAAGCATAACATTCCTGCTCCCTGCGTCCCGGGAACAGCTGTACCGAAAAGATGCCGAGAATCCCTGCGAGGCTCCAAGGAAAAGATATTAACCCAGGAGGGGAGCAGTAGTGATATAATAAAAAGTCGTAATAAAAGAGAGAAGCCACTGAGTGGATTAGCAGCCCAAACGCTGCTTGGCTTTCAGTCTCCTTTCCTCCAGCTTTTCTGCGCTGCGTGGTGATCGGCTCAAATTCCTCCACCCCAGAGATGCTCAGCTCCTGAATTTCAGACAGATCTCCCGGAGGTGTCCACGCTGCAGAGCCTGAGGGCATGGCTGAGAAACTTAATTGCATTTAACTCCAACCGAGCTCTAGAGCAGGGCCACCCGCTCCAGGTCTGCTCTTGCCAGGAAATAAAAGGCAGATTTGGAGCTTGGTGCGTAACACAAGGTTGTCAGGTGTGGCAAAGGTAGCAGGATACATCCCATCATTTTAAAACCCCCTGGTACCTGCCATGTACCAGTTCCTTCCTGCTTGTGCCAGCGCGGAGCAGAGGATGGTTTTTCCCTGCCAGCAGCACTGACCCAGGCTCGGTGCCGTAGTGGGATGTAGAGATGGGGTGTCCCCATGGGGAGCAAGCAAACCCACAGTCCTCACCCATCACGCGCCCAAGTCTGACACCCAGCACAAGGCGTGCAGGAGCGACATTCCCCTTCGCTCCTTTAGAAACACCCAGTGTGATACCAGGGGCACAGAGCATCTGCCACCAGGAGCCGTCGGCTGTGTCAAGAATTTTGTTGTTGGGGAGAGACATGATCGAAGGGGGCGGCCGTGGCGGCAGCAGCTGTTTCCTGCCCTCAGCCCTCCCGACTGCACAGGGCATTTAAACTTTAAAGCACGCTCACCACGGCTGTTTTCTGCACTGTCGCCGTCCAGCTCGCAGAGACCCTGTCCCCAGGAGCCGCCAGCCCACAAGGCACCCATGGGTTCGCTGGTGGCCAAGCTCCTTCTGCCCACCATCAGCACCTTGGTCTTCCTCCCCACCATCAGCATCGCGGCCAAGCGGCGCTTCCACATGGAAGCCATGGTCTACTTCTTCACCATGTTCTTCGTGGCGGTAAGATGTCTCCGTACTCCTCCCTGCATGTTTCATCCCCCCAAATGCCCCCTGCATCAGGTCTCCACTGATAAGGGCAGCTGGATCCCACTCAACAGCAGCGAGCACGATCCTCAGAATATCCATTTTCAGTTATTTTTCACCGTGTGCAGTGCCGAGTGGCTGATTCTTCAGTTTAGGATGTCCTAAGGGGTGGCCTTACATAGATTTAATGGCATTTTATGGTTATGAGGTTAGGGAGAGGGTCTGGGTGCAAAACGACTTGATTGATTCACAATGTTTTGGAGTCGTTTTTCCTCTTTGTTTTACAGCTGGTAAGTGGCCATGCTGAATTTGGGCTTTAAATTGTATCCAGAGTCCCTTGCTATGCTGCTGTCATTTTAGCCAAAAGCACGTAGTCGAATTACTGATTTTGCAATTGGTAACTGGTGATGGGGGCAATGCTGGAGCCAGGGGAGCTTCTGCACTGGGAAAGGGAAGACTAAACCATGCTGCTGAGCTATCAAGAGAAATAATTATTAACCCTCCACCCTGGCAGAGCAGTTTGAAAACGTGTGCTTCACCAAGCTCAGAATCACTCTGCCTTCCCTTGGATGGGAATAACGAGTGGAGAAAGTCAGTTTTCTGTACATACGCAAAATAATTACGTTCCTGCTCCCACAGTAAGCTGCTCTGCGCTTCGTATTGCTGCTAAGTGCCTCCACACACACACAGATTGAACACCTAAAGTAGCATTCCCACTGGAAAAGTCTCCTATTTAACCTCATGGCAATGCTCTGCTCAAGAATATGAAGGAAATAGCCCAGCATCCCAACCAATATTGCATTTACCTCTTCTCTCCCCTGCATCTCAAAGCATCTCATGAGGGTTGTCACATCCCTTGCATGGAGGCAGAGAAACTGAGGCAGAGAGTAGATAAAAGACCTTCCTGGTGTGAAAAGCTCTTCCACAGCAGCAGGGCTTTGAACAAGGCCAGTCTCTTATTCCTAAGGATCCACCACTTAAACCTCCAATTAAAGCACAATGCAGCGAGAGAATTTCTGCCAGTTCCATAAAAACTACAGGACTAGTTAATAAAAACGTCCCAGCCAAGCTCCCCCCCCCCAGCTCCCCGGGGAAGCCAGACATCTACGATTTCATTTTGCACCGGTTTTGTGTCTGCTCCACCTCCCCGAGAAGTCAATAGGAAAATTGGCACGTGTTTCGACGGGAGGTGGAACAGGTCCTCGCCGAAGAGATGGAAGAGGCAAAATATCTGTGCATGGGGAGGGGAAGGGAAGGCAGCTGCCAGCATGGTCGGGGCGGGGGGTAGGAAGGGCAGCAGCTGCTGCTGTTGCCTTTCTTGTCGCATCCCACTCCTCCTCCCCCAGGAGACCTCATCAGAGCAGCGAAAGCATATGTCCATCGCAGACAAGTGCTGCGACGCCGGCCAGAAACACGTTCTTTGTCTTCCACCCTTTCTTCCCCCCATCTCCAGACTCCTCGAACCCAATCTGAAGCAGAGAAAAGAATTATGGCCGTGGCGCGATCTTTTCTGGAAACGGGAGCGAGCCAAAGGACTTGCAGTAATTCCCATTATAAATAATATCAGCATCCCCGCTGGGCCGTGACAGCGAGGATTGTTCCAAGGGCGTCCTGCCAAGCGGTGAAGGGACTTCTTCAGAAACAGCAAAGCACGCTGGTGCTACCAGTAGAAAACTCGCAGGGCTGAGTGCTCGGAGGAAAAGGCGATTGCCGGGCAAACACTGGGAGCATTCCTCTGATTGTGCTGGAAAATTTCTCTTGGCTTGGTTTGCATCTATGTTGCATGACAATGGTGGTTTTTTTTTTTTGCAAATAACCTAATCATTGAGCTAATGGGCAGGAACCAGAGGCTTTTAAGGGAATGCACTAATGAGTGAATTCCCCAGTATTCAGACTCTGGCCATATAAACCCTATTTAGCCTGGACAGTGATCTGGCATCCATAAACATTTCATCAGGACGCTCATTTTGAATTGTTTTACAAGAATCTTTCGCAATTAGAACCATAACCTCAGAGTCCTCCTTCTGCTGTGAGGATGTCCCCGCGCTCAGCTCGAAGCAGCTTGGCCATCAGATTGCAAGTTCTGGCAGAGACTGGGGGGTGAACTAAACCTTGTCCGCAAATAATTTGTACTAAGAGAGAAGAATGCTGATTCTCAGGCAATTTGCAATTGGGAACGGTGACAGTGTATCTCAAATATATTCATTACTGAGTATCAGTGACCCCGGCGTATTTGAGACTGTTCTGTTCCTGGCTGATCATCCTCTCAACACACATCCAAAGGTTGTTTCAAACCAGTAGATAAGAGTCTTTACCTTACTGGTCTGTGGATAAGGAACTAGTTTTCTAATGCTTTTTTTCTTCTTTCTCAAAATAGATTTACCATGCATGTGATGGCCCCGGCTTATCCGTGCTGTGCTTCATGCGCTACGATATCCTGGAGTACTTCAGCATCTATGGAACAGCTCTGTCCATCTGGGTGTCCCTGATGGGTAAGCACCGGTCTCTCGTGGTTCCTACCAAGCACCAACGTTTGCAGGTCAGGCAGGATCTGTCGGCATTGCTGCTGGGATGGTTAGTGGGTGCAGTCTCAGAAATGCTGTTGCCTTTGAGCTCCCATCTGCAAGACTTAGCTCTGAGCCTGTGTTTTATGGAAGTCAGCCTGTGCTGTGGTTGAATCCGTTTTTATCTTGTTCATGCCTTGGAAAGCCAATGCACTCAGTGGGGTCCAGACACACATGAAGACTGTCCTGAGTGGTGGCTGGGGAAGTTTTGCTCTCGGAGATAAACAGAGCTCTGGCGCCGGGTGTTTGTGTTAGTCGGGTGTTCCTCTGCCTTCACCAGCTCTTATGAATGTCCTTACAACAGCAGAAATATTTATTTCAAACTAGCAAGTAGCACACACAGCCTTGTGCTTTAGTTCAAGGCAGGACAGTACTATGAGATGACTGACCTTGAAACCTCATATACCAGGGGATCTCCTATTCCTCCTCATTTTCCCCATACTGAGCTCATCAGTCCTGCCCTAATTTGAGGACGTTAAGAAATGCAGAATCTGCCACTTCCCTTGGTGGCATGCAAATCGAAGTGGTTTAGTCAAAACAAAGATATCTCCCAGCTTTATCGAAAGCCTGTTCTGGGCTGATGGGAAATATTAGATAAAGCAGAAGGATATTTCACTTCCTTTCTATTAAAAATCCTGACCCTTGCCCTATTACTCAGTTTTCCTTTTCCCACATTCCCTTTGCTCTCTTTTTATCTCATTTTGTTCCTCATTTGTCACTGAAACGAGTTACAATAGAAATGAAAAAAACATGAAAGAACTAAAGAAGTTCAACTAAAACTTCAAACCCATTATTTTCCCATTTTGCCAACGTGTCATTTGGAAGGACGTGAGTATTTCTGACAGGAGAAGAGAGGAGGGTAAGGAGGGAGGTGAGTGGACAGTCACTTTCCAACAGCAAAGGCTTTGCTCGATAAATTTGGACTGTCTCTATCAGCTGCACACCCAGTCCCCACTCCAGCCAGGCAGGGTCCTCAGCCCTCCCAATGCTGAGTGGGGGTCACCATGCTGATGCACAGCCCTAAAACACCCCGCGGGGCTTTACCTCTGCCCCTCGGGGCTCCAGGGATGGTGAAGGAGCCCCAGCTGGGGTGCAAGAGCTCCTGCAGCCCCTGAGCCCAGCGCGAGCCGCGGGGCAGCATCCCCTGCGCCGGGCACGGGTCCATCCCTCCTCCTTGCACCACTGAGCAGTATGGACAGCAGCATCCCCTTCCAGGGCATGCGATGGGATACATCTTCCATTCAGGGAAAAATAAATGGGGAAGATATTAACTTTAGAAATAGATCTGTTCCCCCAAAGTGCGAGTCCCAGGTCGGCTCCCACACTGTCCATGGCACTTCAGTGCTCTCCCTCTGCTTGGCTAGAAAAGGCAACAAGACTACTCATCTCTGAAGGGCATTTTCAGTAGATAACAGCAGTGTCAGGGTAGGTCAGAGCTAATCCAGACACTTTGGCTCCTTGCAGCAAAATTTAGCTTGATTGCTTCATTACTGCATTCAAAAACCTTGCAAAAAAATACAAATCCCAGACTGCGACGTTTAAAATATTGACCCGCAGGGAAACAACAGAGATTAAAATGCGGACGTTATCCCTTAACCAAACTCCCCATAAAACCATGATCCAAGGACATGGAAGGTGTGGTGACTGAAGCCCAGGGAAGCCTCTCACTGTGGCTTGTAAAGCCCGAGCGCACATGTGCGGACGCAGACCCTCGGGCACGCTTCCCGGAATGCAAATCCAGGACAGCCATAACACAGCTGTGCGAGCTGGAAAAGCATGGAGCCCACTGGGATCCATAACTTTTATCAGTTATTACCCCATTCTGTGCTAAACAAAAGCCTCTAATAATTTACTCACACGGGCGACTTCCAGCTTGCAAACCTCAGGCAGGTGCCGGCACCGTCGGGCAGCCCGGTCCCCATCGCACTGGTGAACACGGTCCTACTGGAGCAGTGTGAGGGAGGCTGCATTGGGGTGAGCTGGGAAGGTTGGAGATGTAGGATGTACTGAAGAGTCAATGGTGGGCTCACCAGGTGCAAGCATCTTTGCAATCGCCTCCGATATCTGGGTTAAGGTAGGAAAGGGAAATCCAGGTAGGAAATCTCCTTTAGCTTCCGCACGCAACACTGAACATAAGGTCCTTAAAATCAGCTCCTGGACCCACCACTCAGATGCCTCAGGATGGTTCATTTTTCCCCTGTATACCTCAGTTTCCCCAGCCATGAGGCATAAGAAGGGCAAACCAGAGCTGGATGCAACGCTGCGGGTGGGACAGACCCCATAAGGCTTTAGGGGAGCCGCCAAGGAAGGGGGTGGGTGAGCTGACACTCCCTGTGCTTGGTGCCACGCAGCCCTGGCAGAGTTTGACGAACCAAAGAGATCGACCTTCGTCATGTTCGGCGTGCTCACCATCGCTGTGAGGATCTACCATGATCGCTGGGGCTACGGAGTCTACTCGGGACCCATCGGGACAGCCGTCCTGGCGATAACTGTGAAATGGGTACGTGGGGAAGGGCGTCCTGGTGATAACCATGAAACGGATATGTAGGGAAGGGCACTGTGCCAGGGCTTTGCAGGATGCTCACGGTGGGGAAGGGGCTGAGCCCTGCATGGAGGGATCTGACCCATGCCAGTGGTTTCCTCCTCGAGGTCCAGCTCTTGCAGCACAGGCCATCGCGCATTAAACAGCCCTTCTCCTTCAACCCGAGCAGAAAGAAGGCAGACAGCAAGCAGAGTTCGTGATAAATGCCAGATTCGATCGGACTGAGCAATCTACCACATCTCCTGTCCCTGTGTTTCTAATCAGGGGGAACGTATTTATGGAGTCTTTACAGCTATTCAGAGGCAGAGGGGTCTGGTAAAGTGCCCCGGAGCCGGTGGAAGATGTGTATAAAACGTGGCGATAAAGTGGGAAGGAATCTGCCTGTAGTCTGCCCGAGCGTGGCTGGCAGCTCCTGGGACAGTTGGGCATTGTGCCACAGTGTGTCCTGCACCCAGCAGGTGCTGCGGAGCTGGTGGGAGAACGGGTGGCAGAGCCATCGGCAGGAGCGGGCACGGCCGTCAAAGGGTAAAGAGAAGGGTTCAGTGATGGGGTGAAAACTCCAGGAAGATGCTGCTGAGTGCCAAGTGACGCAAGTCCCAGCTACAGACTGTCACTAAGCCTCATCTTTCATCCAGCCAGCAGCTAAAAGCAAGTGGCCACAACAGGGAGGGGATGGGCAAGGAGGGGACCAAGGCACGGGTCCACCCTGCATCCCCCAGCCTGTGGATGCCGTGCTGGGATCCGCTCTCCCAGAGGCTGGGTTTGCGAGGGCCCACGCTCCCTGAGCTGGGTTTGGGGCTGAACGTTAAGCAAACAGCGTTGGGATCAGGACCAAAGCAGGACCACCCGTTGCAGCCTCGGGAAGTCGGTCTGGGGGCTCTGCGTGGTTTTGTTTCAGCATTCATGGGATCATTCGGATGGGGAGCAGCCAGTTAAATCCGGGTGAACACAGTTGGTGTGCTCTCTCTTTCCTTCCAGCTTCAGAAGATGAAAGAGAAGAAAGGGCTCTATCCGGACAAGAGCGTCTACACCCAACAGATCGGTCCTGGCTTCTGTTTCGGGGCGTTAGCACTGATGCTGAGGTTCTTCTTCGAGGTACCTGTTTGCACACTCCATCACCATGACTTTACAAGGTGTAAAGGACATTACCAGGATAGGAGACCTCCTCCTCCGCACCGCTAGGCTGCATCCAGCCTTGGACAAAATCCATTTTGGGTGCAGGTCTCCAGGGTTAGCATGCCAGGGTTTGGTGGCAGGGACAAGGGTCCCTCCCTGCTTGTCCCCATCCCAGCCCCTGGCCCGTCAACTGCAGTGTGGCAGGGACAGATGTGACAGCGAGTGACACGCAGGGTTATGCTCACTCTCCTTTTCCCTCATTAAGTAAGTCACAAGGACATGGACCACTTTCTTCAGCCGTACGTGGCCCTCAAAATGGCTTTGTCAACCGCGAGCGAGGTTTTTTGGAAACCGGGCACGGGTGACCTAAGGACAACTCTCAGAGCCACGGCAGGGACTGGATACGACCCAGGCACATCTGGATCCAAAGCTGGCTCACTCCAAAGGAAAGACTCTCAGTTGACTCCCAAGGGCCCTCAATCCCGTGTCTATAACCTCTTGCTCCCGCCGCTGGCCAGTCTGCCCATCCTGCGCAAAAGGGTCCGTTTGTCCCACGCGGGGAAGGCGATAACCCCCGGCACAGCTGCCGGTCGCGCCCGCGCTCGGCCCCGCCGTTACGGCTGCTCTGTGCATTGGGAGCTGCTAGATACAACCTCGCAGTCATCCCCAAGGATTATTTTTCAAAGCATTTAGTAATTGCAAATTCTAGCAGAACATAAAAATGTCACTTAGCAGAAACCGCCTCCCCCCGCGCCCCGGCCTCGCCGCCGCGTCCTTTGCGGGGTAATGAAACACTTCATTCAAGAATTGGGAAACGTGCAAATTGGAATGTGTTAAATCCACTTTGCTTTTTTTTTTTTTTTTTTAAGGCTGGAAATCCTGTCTTCTCTGACAGCAAAAAGAGGCAGAAGGCTCAGGAATTATTTTTTTTTATATTATTCCTTTCCTTTTGGCTACTTGTAGAAACCTGATATTTTGCACCTAACGCAGAGCCCCCCCAGCACCCGTGGTGCCGGCAGGTCTCACTAACGCTCTCCCCGCTTGCAGGAGTGGGATTACACCTACGTGCACAGCTTCTACCACTGCGCCTTGGCCATGGCCTTTGTGCTGCTGCTGCCCAAGGAGAACAAGAAGGCCGGGAGCGCCGGGACCCCTGCCAGGCTCGACTGCTCCACGCTCTGCTGCTGCGTCTGAGCTGCCCGGGCGAGCGGGGCACTCGCTTTTCTCTGAAAGCAAAATGCCTGCACGCTGCGTTTTCCTCTGGGACATCGGCATCTTTTGCCACCAGCAATGTGCACGGCCTGGGATTTTCATCCCTGGAAAGTCTTCACCTTTCCACCGTCAGCCCTAGCAGAGGTTGTGCTTCCAGGTGCCTGTACTTCTCTCTGGAGAGACACTTGTCTGGGCTGACCCCATCCCCTGTCCCAGGAGACCCTCGTGCTCTAGGGCTGTGTTACCACCTGGGCTGTTCCTTGCACTGGACCAGAACTGTCCCCTCCGTGCAGATCTATCCAGCCTGAGCACATGGGGCTTCGTTTGTCACATCCACTTAACAGAACCCGTATTTTTGGGAGAGATGTTCACTGTTTTATTTATGCATTCTCTCGATGTAAATAATACATACTAACAAAGACTTTGCAAGCGTGCAACGCCATCATTTCTTAAGCAGTGCAGGAAACTTTGCAGCTCAGCTCAGCTCAGTCGAGGGCAGATGCCAGCCCCAAAGTGGAGCTCTGGGCACGGCCACCCCCTCCCCTGCCCACAGCCTTCACCCCCCCGGCCTGAAGGGAGCTGCAACACTGGGCACTTTGTCCTCGCAGACCTGCCCGGGCAGCGCAGGCAGCAGGTGCTTGTGGAGAGCCTCGTTAGGATGGAAAGTACATGGAAAATTAGAGGCAGAGAGAAAAGAAGCTCCTGGAGGGAGGGGGAGGGCTGTAAGCCTATAACATCTCCTCTAACAGACTATTTACTATAGCAGAAGTGTATGATTTATTTAGACTGTCTGGGAAAAATGCCAAGACCATATGTCATGGACAATTAGAGCAGTATTGATATACAGTGATGTCCACAGAAAGCCCACATTAAGCCTGGGTTCCTCTGGAAGAGAAATCCACCCCGGTCATTCATCAGAGCAACTTCCTGCAATGGGGCAACAACCAAAACTGAATGAGCTTCCAACAAAAATATAAATGAATTATGAACCCTCGAGCATCCAAGAGTCACTGGCAAGTGGTGGCATCCAATGCAGCTGCACGCAGAGGCAGCGCTAGCAAAGAGTTTGCAAAGGGTTTGCCAGCACCTCAACCAACACAGCACCCCGGGTCTTTCTGAGCACCCAGCCCCCAGGATGTTTTGCAAGATGCTCTGAGGGTTTGCGTGCAACACCTTCCCCACTGCTTGCACGTTACTGGAGTGCTTTGCCACGCGAGGATTGCTCAGGGCAGCCCCAAAAAACAGCCCCGAGTGCTTCAATTCATAATTCAGAGCTGAGTGCAAGAAGCACCTTGGCACTATATGCAAGAGCCGGCTCCGGGTGTCCTGTGGCCAGGGCCACACTGGCTCTGGCTGAGCCACCCTGAGCACACCTCTGGGTGTGCATTACCCCACGTATCCAGTACTGACCCTCCCCAGGAGCCTGACGGGGTGCCAGCAGCCTCCGTCCCTCCGCACACCCTTTGTTGCTTGCTGCAGCCGCTGATCAGAGGCACCCAACGCCCCCAATTCATTTTGTGACCATTTGGCCCCTCCTGGGCTGCAGTAACGTGTGTAACTCTGCAGCAAGTCCTGGCAGTTCTCGGGCATGGGGAGCGCCTGGTGTGGGTAACGCACCGGAGGAGAGGTGCTGGGTGACTGCAATGCCTTAGTATGGCTGAGCAGGAGGGGAAAAAGGTTTGCAAATCCCGTGCAAACAAGGAGGGCACGTTAGCCAAGGCCCAGCTGAGTAAATGAAAGCTTCTGCTCCCACCTGCCACGCGTCCAGGTGTTACACCAAAAACACCCTCCAAAGTCTATCGCGTACAATAAAATCCCAGGCCAGGTTACTTTTTTCTTGTCTCCCCGCTCCGACTGTGCAAACTGTCCATATTTTTGCACCCAGTGTGGGATCAGCACCCACCCTTGAGCCGAAGTGCAGCCAGGCACATCCGCAGGGTTCCTGCCATGGCATCAGCCCCTCGCCGGCGGCAGCACCCGCTGCGGCGGGACTGGGCACTCCAACACCCAGGAGGAAGGCGCACGGGCTGGATTCGCTCTCATTGGGGCAGGATATCCCCTGCGATACAAATGCAAGGAAATATTATAAACATTTACAGCAACGTAGACAAAACAGTCTCTTGTAACCTTTTAGCGCTGCCGAGAGCTTTGCCTGTAAGAGCTCTTGAGCCCCTGCCAAAAATTCTTGCTGTTTTCATAAGAGTAGGTGTTTTCGTCTAAGGTGCAGTCTGAGTGCTGTGACCTTTGTCATGTCTGCTACTGAAATTTCCTGCTTCTCTGTTATTCTCTTCTTTGGTAAGATGATATGAAACCCAAAACTTTTATTGCCCCTTTTAAAGCGTCTTTATAGCTCCCCGTCTACTTCATATACTGTCTTATTCTCGAACGCTGGGATATTACTTATGGGATCCGGGCTTGATGCTGCAAAAGGCATTTGGGTTTCACGAAGCCCAAACCGCCCAGGCTTTTTTTAAGATCAGCCGGGGGGAAGAAAAAACGAAAGAAAAAAGAAAGAAAAAAGAAAGAAAAAAGGAATGAGAGGGGAGGGTCTGGCTTTCCGCTCGGGAGGCATCAGCATCTGCTACCAGTGCAGCGGTGGAGAGCAGCAACAAGGGGAGCAGGACCCTGCCAGCCTCCCTCCTGCTCCGCCGTGCCTGCCCAGGCACCAAATCCCGTGTGCTTTGTGTCGGGGTCACAGCAGCAGCGCGAGGTGCCCGCTGGCCCCGCGGGGATGGCATTGCATGGCCTCTCTTCCCACAGCATCAGCTCTACCCTGGAGCCAGCGGCTCAGATATGGTCGGACTCTGCAGCCGGTGCCAAATCTGGTGTGCAGCAGCTGGGGCACATCTGCCCTGGAGCTGGCGCTGGGGGAGACCAGCCCTGCTCGGAGGGCTCCTGTGCACCCCGTTTTCCTGCTCGGTTTCGGCGTTGGGATGGACCACATGAAGGGCACGCGTCCCCAGGCGAGGGCTGATGCAAACCACAACAGTCGGGCATGGGTGCTGAGGCTTCGTGCTCCTGTCCCATCCCTTGAGCAGTGCCCAGCTGGGATGCCCCGGGACTTTGCTCACCTCTGCACGCTCCCCAACATCCCCACCGTGGGAGGAGGGGGAACCCAGCGTGCCAGGGGGGAGCGAGGGCTGGCCCCAGGCTGCAGCCCCGCAGTGGGAGATCTTGCAGCAGGGAAAGGGGTCAGCGGGCAGCAACGGGGCTTCGGGGCGGCGTGGTCCAGCCATCCCTTCCAGCTGACGCATGTTCCTCCCTGCTTGCCTATGGCAAGGCCGGGACAAGAGGGGAATTAAGACCTACTCCTGCTCGAGGAGAGGCTTCCAGAGATGTCTAGTCGGGCTCGGTGCCAGCTAATCTTCCAGGCAAACTTTATCCAGATCCCTTTGGCTGCAGAAAGTGAAAAACTAGCCAGCCCCAAACATAAAAGCCTGGTTTCTGCTGCCAGCTGTATGGGGCACTCCAGAAAACACCTTATCGCCGTGTAATTTTGAAAGATGGCTTTAGGGTTTTTTTCCACACATTGCTCTTCCCTCCTCACGCTCGCACCTCCTCTCCTCCGGACACGTTCCGGGGGTGAGCCAGCCTGACCAGCCCTGCCAGCTTATCCTGCAGACCATGGGGCCAAGGTTTTCCTTCTAACCATTTTTATGCCCTTTAGGCTGCAGCGATGCTACCCCACTTCAGAAAGTGCTTCTTCTTCAGCCTGAGGCAGATGCAGCTCATTGGGAATAGTGACAGACATTCCAAGGAGATGCATCCACAGGGACTTCCAGGGAAGTCCTGCTTCCTCCCAGGGAGCACCAAAGATGCCTGATTCCCCTGGAAATTCAAAGTGGTGATTTTTTGTGCAGGCAGAGACAGGAGCTCTGTGGGCAGCCCCAGAGAGAGCTCTTGCCCTGGGCTCTTCCATCACCCTCCAGTTCTGATGCGCAGGAGATGTCTGCACCCTGTAACAGGGATACACCAGATCTGCAGGGACAAAGGGGAGTCACCACCAATGTCCTACACAGACCAAGGGCTCCACGGCCCTAGGACACGGTACAGATGCACTGTAAGTGACCAGCTGCATCCATCGACCTGGAGAAAAGGGGAGATGGAGCAACTTAAGCACCTATCCAAGACCACTTGATATCCCTCAGCTTCGCTACAGCTATCCCAGCCACAACACTTATCTTTTCCTAGTGCACAAGGAAGGTCTCCTGCACTTCAGAGTTGCTGGGGGGCACCCAGCAAGAGCAGGGTGGGATTTGCCACAGCTGGTGCTGCCCTGCAGAAACAACACCATTCTGCAGCAGTGCAGGTTGGAGTTAGAGCAGATGCAACCGCAGCGGTCAGTAAGTGATACCTCCTGGCCTAACCCAGTGCCAGCAAGAGAAAAAAACATTGATACCTCAGAGTTTTGCTTAAAGCAGTGCCAGGCCAGGTCCCAGCAGGTTTCTTGTCTCCTCCTCTTTCCTCTCAGCAAGGTTTCCAACCAAACTATCCAGCCTGGTTGGCACGGGCAGGGCAGCCCCATCCCGGTGCCGCTCAGCAGCATCGGGGTGTTTTCGGGGCACGGAGAAGCTCAGCTGCAGCACCGCAGACAGACTGAGCCACTCGGCTCCCGGGGGAGCCCCTTGCACCCTCACAGGTGTTTGTTCCCCCCGGCAGTGCCGGAGACAGATGCAGATGATGGACCCGACCCAAGGATCCGAACCCGAGCACCGAGTCTTCGCCGCGGGGAAGGGCAGATGCGAAGCAGCCGGGCTCGCTCGGCTCTTGCGGAGATGCTTTCACAGCTGCAAAAAACCCACTCCAGGTCCAGGTTGGGTGTCTCCAGCCTCCCCGCTCCCCCGGCAGAGCGGTCCCAGGGAGCAGCGGTCCAAGGTTTTTGGTTTAGGCCAATCTCCCAGAAATTCTGTCATCATGCAGTGCATCACGCACACTCCCGGATCCGCATTACACAGAGGATGGCCCCGGTCCAGCACCTCTTAAAGTCAGTGGAAAAACCCTCCCTCGCTACGACGGGAGCTGGCTCGGGCCGTGTACAATCTGACAGATACCATGGAGTGAGAGAAATTGTTTTAATCTGGGAATATCTTGTGGCTCCAAAGCTTCTTCTGGAGACGGACAGGGCAGCGTGTCTGCGGAGCGGGTGCTGCTAAGGAAAGTTCCCAACCTTGCAGCCGCCTTTCAGTGAGCGTTTAACGAACCGTCGTTATCTGATCCGTGTGCTCCGAATGCAAGGGAACCGCTCGGGTTTCCAACTGCACACATCATCTGATGCTCATAAAACGAGCTGATGTGTCTGGAAGCCCCAGACCCAAAGAAACATTATTTCAATGGGGGAAAAAAGTCAATAATGCTTTGAAAAACACCCGAGTAGACAGGCAGGGATGGTGGCGGCTCTTCCCTGCTTACCTGTGGTTTTCCAGTGAAGCAAATGTTCACTGATAAAACTCACCATCTCCTTATAAAGTCAGGATCTGTTTTGCCTGTAAAAGGGAAGGTTTGGGGGAAGTTTTACACATTCTCTTCTCTCTTGCTATGGCTTTATTTGCATTTTCGTTTTCACAGTAGTTGAGCTAATCTGAACAGAGCAGGAGCAAGGGTCCAGGTTATAACCAGAGTATCAGGTAGCACCTTCACATCTGGAAGGGATTTTGACACAAGTTCTCCCAGACTGTTACAGACAGTTTAAAAGCAAAATCTGATAAATAGCAAATGTTTAACAAGTCAATAGGAAGCTGCATTCATGAGAACGTGTGGCTCTAACTGGTCTAGCACCGCCGCATTGCCAAGGCCCTTCAAACTCCTACGCGCACGTACCTGCAGCACGTGGCGAGGGTTTGCCATGGTTCTGCCTGGACCTGGTCTCAGTTACAGAGGGAAAGATCAGACAGATGTGTCTTTGTGTGTCCAGACATGTCCAACAGCCCTCTTCAAAGCCTGAGAAGGTCCTGAGCCTCCCTGCTTTGGTGGCAAGGGGTTTGCTTCTCCTTCCCAGCCTAAACCGAGTCCCCTTCACTTTCTGCATGTCCCCAGTCTCATATTTAACGTGAGAAGAGGATAAAGGAGCTGAATAGCTCAGGAAAGCACCCCAGAGCATGTTCCCACAAGCCTGCTGGCACACAGGGCATGCTGCCCTGGCACAGGGGTTTTGGGAGCTGCACTGGCCGATGAAGACCCGCTCAGGGTCAGAAGCACGCAAGGTCTCACCCCAATTTTGCACAGATCAGGGTCCATCAGAGCCCCAAGTCAAAAGCCAGAGGCTTTTGCACTTTTGACAATCCTTTGCCATCCTTTGAGAGCCGCAGCCTCCTTGGGGCAGATTTTGCCAGCTCCCTGGGCAATGCCCTCCCACGGAAAAGTGCCGCGGCGAGTAAAACATCCCGACACAAAAGCTCTTGCAGTGTTGCAATCCTGAATGGTTTGGGGAGATTTCATACCAATAAACAAATGACTACCCAAAATGTGGGAAGAAGCATTAAAATAGAGAGAATTATGCAAGGAGGGGGGAGTGGAGGGGGAGACAGAGGAATAAGAAGTGACCAGGAAAACCACCAGAAACCCTCTGGGATGCCTGCCTATATTTAAAGATAATGTGTCCAGTCATCTTGCCAAGTCCCACTAATTTGGAGCTGGGCTCATGTTTTGGATTAATTTTAAGGCACTTCCTAAAGCATCTCGCTCGCGCAAGGAAGAATTTTCGCCTCCTTGGCCAAGGTGACCTTTTAAAAAATCTCACTCACTATTTTTCAACCTCTCACTCATTTAAAATTGTCATCACCCAGAAGCTGCGGGCCACTTGGTGCAGACAATTTGTTTTCTGGAGCTCAGCAGCCCCGTGGCCCTGGAGCACCCTGGAGTGGGGCTGGGTGTGAGGATGGGGGGCTGGAGGGGGCAGCGGGGGGCATTTCTCTGCAAGTCAGAACACTTTGCCTCTCCTGTGAGCATCACTTGACCAAGTGCTGAGAGCAGAAATCACCCCTCCTGGGCACTCGAGCCTCTCCAGGCACCCCAGCATGGGCTGGTTGAAAGTTTTGCATGGAAATTAGTCTTCCATAGAAAACCAGATTATTATTTTTTTAGCTAAAATTTTGTGTGGACTCACAAATGTGCTCTCCAGACCAATGCCTTTGTTTGAGGAAGGGAAAAGTAAGTTGCAAACGTTGCCCCAGACTGTGGATGCTCCATTGCACGTAGGTTTTCTGCTCAGCTCTTTGCTCAGAGCCCCCCCATAAGGAACCACCTCAAGACGTGCCCCAGTTGCTCAGTCTCCATGGGGAGGACGCATTCAAGAGGTGTCACCCCCAGCTCCCAGCCACAACACGGGGAGACTTAGAGCAGAAATGCGAGAGCGGTCTCTCCCAGAAACACCACCCAGCCCACCTTCTTGCCCAGGCATCTGCAGCATCCTAATCGGCCTGGAATCCAAAGCACGTCCACGGCAGGGCCGTCAGATGCTTCCCATTTAGCTTAAACTTTTGCAAAATGCTCAGCCACTGACTCACTGCAGGGCCCAGGGCGAGCCGGCGGTACTCAGCTACCCTTGCCGCACCGCAGCAAGGCGGCGTCCACCGTCCCGGCGGGGCGTTTGGCAAAATAAAAAGGATTTTTCCAAGTCAAGCATCCCTCGGCACTTGGTACCTCTCTCAGCTCACCCAGAGCGCTACCAGCGAGCGAGCAGCATGTGGGACATGGAAGTTGCTATTTTTTTGCTGATGATCTCATATGTCACACTGGGGCATTAAGGGAGCGATCGGAGCAATGGAGGAGGAAAGCACCATCTGAGAGGGACTGGGAAGGGACAGCCGCAGGGGCAGCGCTGGCAGCGGAGCGCGGGGAGGCAGAAGGTGTGGCATCCCTCAGCCCTGGCATCGGGGCTATGGGGAGGCCAGGGGTTGTGGGCAATCGGAAGCCACTCGGGATGCAAAAGACTCCATTGCTGCTTGGGATTTTGGGAGCGTAACAGGTAGGGCCAGATACTCTTTCGCTCACACTCCATGCCCTAAAGATCCAAGTGATAGCAGTGATCAGAAATTGCCCCTTTGGCTGGGAAAAAAAAAAAATCACAAGATCTCGCTGCTCCACAGGTCCAGAGGTGCCAGACGCAGCACAAGGACATCCTTCCCGCAGCAGCTTTGGTACATTAGCATCCAGCCCCAGGGGGACCAAGACACGCAGAGGCAGCCACAAGAATGAGACAGACATTTGGGGTTTCAGTTAAGCAAATTTCCTTCAACCAGCAAGAAAAGCTGAGCTTGAGTTTGGCTGGATTTGGGAGACAAAGTTTTTGGGCAGCTCCATGGTTTTATTTAAACCAGTTCAACCAGCCATCACATAACCTCATCCCACGAGGGGAACGCAGAAACTCAAGGTGCCTCTTGTGCAACAGATGCTGCTCTCTACCCAAGCAGGTCTGGGATAGTGCTCAGAGTTTTGCTCCATCTCTGTCCGGGCTAAAGGAAAGACCACACACAAAACGGTTTCAGGATGCCAGCAGCTGTGCACAAAGCATTTGGTTTACATTAATTATGTCTGGACAAAAAAAAAAAAAGAAAAAGGGAGGGGGGAGAGAGAAGGAGAGCAAGCGGAGAAGACAGGAGGGATGGAGGGAGGCTTCTGCATCATCCTGGTAGGATCTGCTCAGATCCCAAACGCAGATCGCAGCACACCCCGTGTGTCTTACACCTCCTGCCCCAAACGGCTGCTGCCACCCAGAGCCGTCCGGTCCGGCCCCGCGCGGCGCCTGTAAACGCCTCGATGATTGTGAGGCACAAACGCAGCCCGTAACGCTCTCAAAGACCCCGGTGGGACCCTTTCCTCCAGGCTTTGCTCCCCCCTCCACTTCCCTCTTCCTCCTTTTCTGAGCAGAAACGGTCCCAAAAAAGACCGGGGACGGTAAGGCAAATGCTGCTGCTGGCAGGGGGAGAGATGCTGGCAGTGACAGGGAAGGGAAGCAGCAAACGAGAGGGGAGAGTAAATAAAATGGGGAGGAGGAGGCGGATTGTAAGCAGAGTCATTAAAAATAGAAAAATCCCCTTCGTTTCCCAGCAGTGCAGAAACCCCAGCAGCGGGTGAACAAAGCTCTTCACTGTCTCCTCTTCGGAGAGCTCTGAGAGCAGCAGGGGCTCTTCCAGGGTCAGGGACTGACACCCTCCAGGGACAGACACCCTATACTGGCACAGACCCACAGGCCTCCCATCCCCTCCCCAAGGGCAAGAGGGGCCTGGCGAGATGTGGGCTCAGCCTGCCTTGCCTTGGGCTTGAGCAGCCAGCAGAGACCAGATTGATGGGATCTCCACAAAGCAAAGCCCGACTGCAGCGAGTCCACGATGCTTCTCATCGTGGGACGGGGGAAGGGTGGTTCCCACCTTGGACCATGCACTGGGCTGCACCAGCATCACCCCACTAGCCCAGCTCTGGGCTCACCAGCGTGCACAGGGTGGGACATCCAGCCCCAAGGCTCCAAAAGCAAACACCTGCCTACAGGGACTGGAGTGAGTGACTAAAGGGGGCCTAGGAGAAAGCTGGAGAGAGACTTTTTTCCAGGGCGTGTAGTGATAGGACAAGGGGCAATGGCTTTAAACTGAAAGAGGGGAGACTTAGATTAGATCTAAGGAAGAAATTTTTTACATTGAGGGTGGTGAGGCACTGGAACAGGTTGCCCAGAGAAGCTGTGGCTGCCCCATCCCTGGAAGTGTTCAAGGCCAGGTTAGATGAGGCTTTGAGCAACCTGGTGTAGTGGAAGGTGTCCCTGTCCATGGCACGGAGGTTGGAACTAAGGTCCCTTCCAACCCAAACCGTTCCATGATTCTATAACTGCAACAAGCTGCCTATGACCTCCAGCAGCTGCACCCCTGCTGTGTCCTGCACATCTCCTGCATCTGCACATCTCCATCCCATGCAGTCTCCCCACCACTCTGCCTGCCCGCTAGCACCAGGACTGCAGCAGTCCCTGACCACGGACCTTGCTGTGCCAGGAGCTGTACAAATCCTAAATCAGTCCCATCTCCCAAGGGCCAGCAGCGTGCAGCAGCCCAGCAGACTGCTCCGAAACAGGCGGCGGGCACTGGCAGATCACGGCATCGCCAGGCACACGTGTTTGGCCAGAGTCGTGCTGCCACATCTCCTGCAGCCGGCTGTCCCGGGGGATCATGGTGGTCCAGCCCCCCACCAGCAGCAGTTGCCCACTCCCTGCCTGGCCAAAACCCGCTCCTCTCCCGGGCAGCCTCGCTGCATAATGAACTTTCGCATTGCAGCAGCACCGTCTCCGCTCGGCGGCTCGAGGGGCCCAGCCTGCGCGCGTCAGGAGCTGGACTGACCCATGTCAGAGGTGATTAATTTATCAGGCTTTTGGCACCCACCGCTCCCCGCCAGAAAAACAATATCCCAAATTCCAGGCCCTCCCGCCCAGCAGATGTGTCTGCGGTGAGGGCGACCGTTCCAGCCTGTCTCGCAGAAGCCGCCGCAGGGATGCGGCACCCGGGGCTCCCGTGCTGCCGTCTGCCTTCCCCATCCCTGCTGTGCATCTGCGGGAAAACCTCCCCTGGGAGCAAAACCCAGGGGCTGCCATCCCGGGGGGTCCAGCCTCTCGCCCCGCATAGGTGTCCGTGCTGCTGAGCCACCAAGGAGAACCGGGACGGTCGTGCAGCCAGGGAAGGTGGCGAGTGCCAGGATGCCGCCCTGCTGAGCCCTGGCATCACAGGGAGGAGCGGCACTGTCCTGTCCTGTCCTGCTGCATCCCAGCCCATGGAGCTGCCTGGCATGAGGCAGAGTGGCTGTTTTTGAACCAAGCAGGCACTGATTAAGGCCTGATTAAATTAGTGTTAATCTGATCACCAGGGACACACGCCAGGGCTTTAAGGGACACGTTAACAACATTGTTGTCATTAGCAGAGAGGGTCAGAGGATTGGGATGGGGCACAGCATCACTGCAAATGCCAGCCGAGCCACGCAGCTCACCCTCTCCACCTCGACCAAACTGAGAAGGCAGTGATATCATTCGGATGCCGCAGAGCACTGGGATGTCGGGCGGCCAAGAAACGGGAGAGATTTTTCTTCCTCTCCCCTCGTCCCACCACCTCCCCCCATGGTTTCAGAGGAGGGATGGGAGCCCATCGGAGCGTGGGGCCACTGGCCCCTCTGCCTCCCCGCACCAGCCACGGGGAGACCTGCTGCCCGGCCAAGACCTGAGCTCGTCCTGATGTCAGGGTGAGGGGTGGAGGGGGGAGATGATGAGCAAACAGCCTCTTATTTATCCCAAAAGGTCACAAGCGCCTTGGAAGAGGCTGGAGCTGGATCCCCGCAGTCCGGAGGAGGCCAGCATCTCCTCGAAGGAGAGGTTTCACAATTCATCTCATTTGTTCGCTGTGGCATTTTCATCACAGTAGTTCGACTTATGCAATTACATAAAAAACATCTAATGAAATCTCGGTGACACAAAACATGAACGTTTATATTGGCCTCCCCGTGCCGCAGAGTTGATCTTGGCCGGGGCGTCCAGACAGACATTCTGCATTCTTCAGAGATTAAGCACTGAAACGCTCCAGAGAAACCCAGCTGCCCGCTCCCCCTGCAGCCGCGCCGCTAATTCCAACCACATGCTCGCCGGCCGGGAAAGGGAACACGTACCTTATACACACACACACACACTGGTACTGCTGGGGACCCAGCCTGGCACCCCACGCACCCCCTGGCTGCATCCCCATCACTATAGGTACTCGTGGGTCTCTGTAAATAAACACACGCTCAGCGAGCATGACGGCTTGGTGGATAAAGTATAGGTATATAGGTATAAGTAAGGTTCTGCAGCAAAATTTTTAAGGAAATAAGAGAAGCAATGGGTCACCCTGAGTCAGGGCTGCAGCCCCTGAGCTTGACCCCGCAGCCACGCTGCCCATGCAGCATCTTGCCGGTGCTCCCAGTTCTTCAGCCCATAAGATGTCAGACCCCAGTCAAATAAATGAGCCCAGGAGGCTCTGGGCAGTGAAAGTCTCATCCTGGTTTGGGTCCCACCTCCCCCCTTTGAAAAATTCTTCTGTCTCCCATTAAAAATCAAGCTGATCATTAAAAAGAAGGAAAAAGAAGGGGAGGATGAGATGTGGAGGGCAGGGACTTTGTTCTCAACAGCACATGGGGAGCTGGGCAAGGAACCACAGTGCTTCCAGAGGTGGGGAGCAGACAGGGACGAGGGGAGCGGACACCCCATCCTGATGCCGCCCACATCACCCCTGCATGGGTTTCAGGCACATAAGCATCAGTGTACCCCGAGCTGCCCCAGACCTGCACCCGGGTGCCACTGGGCAATGGTGCTCAGGGATGGCCGCAGCGCTGCCAAGCAGAGTCACCTCACTGGCACTGGCCAGGGCACCTTCTGCCATGCATCCCTGCTCCTGCCGCAACCATTCCCGTGTTTTAAGAGCCAGGGCAGTGACTCCACTGCAAATCCCCATCCCAGTGCCCACCACAGCCTGCGAAACATGGCTCATCCTGCAAAAGCACCCGCAGACAAACACTGTCCGGAAAGGCACCCGCCGTGCCGAGTGACACCACCGAACCAAAAGCCACCGCAGCGTTTGCATCACCCTGGCACATGGCTGGCAGCAAACCCCACATGAGACCTCGCTGCCATCATGGGGGGAAGAGGGGTAAATCCTGACCGGTGCTGGCTCACACCACTGGTGATTTCTCAAAACACAGATCGGTTCAGGGAGAGGGACCGGCACCAGGTCACGGGGCCAGATGTGGCCACCAGGCTCCTGCCCCACACCACCGGCTGCAGCTGGAGCTCTTGAAAAGCCCCAAACTGTCGCTTTCGCGAGGACGGGGGGTCCAAAGTGCAAAACCCACCGGGGGACCCACTAGCCCCACCACACCCGGCCCCCCCACTGGTGCCCTCGTTTTAAGGGCAGAACATTTCTGACATACTACAAACCATCAGCAAAACAAGATGTCAGGGCTGTAACTGCTGCTGGCGTCGGTTCTGCCGGGGCGTGGGAGGGATCCAGCAATAACAAGGGGGGGTTCAGCGAGCAGCAGCCCCCTTCTCTCGGTTGCAGCGGGGCTCCAGCCCCACGGGCACATCAGCTGGCTGCACGCATGGGATGTCTGCAGGAGCTCGGGCTTTATCGCCTTGCATAGAAGGAGGACTAAAGATAGGAGGGGGGGAAAGAGAGAGAGAGAAGGAGAGAGAGAGGAAAAATAGCCCCTTATTCTACTTTCATCAAGGAAGCATCCAGCCGTCCAAAAAATTTGTCATATTTTAGCAAGAAAAACAGCTGTTGTGGTACTTCAAGGCCCAGCATATTTTGGCCAGGGCTGCATGTTGTGGATATTGGCTGAGTCAAGGTTAGCTGTTAAAAGGCAGAAATTCTAGACCCATACGAAGAAACATCGCGTTCCTTTATATTCAGATAATATTTACTCCCAGGCCTGTTTTGTTTTGTTTTCTTCTGCCTCCTGGAGAGGGGCCCGACCCTGGGGCTGCGGCTGCCCTTGGCATCGCCGCTCTGCGGGCGGGGGGGCGGCTGCATCCCGGGCACGGCAGTTGGGGGTGATGGAAGCAACAGGGAAAAAGCAGGGGAGGCTCTGCCTGGCACCTCCAACTTGAATTTTGCCCTCCAATTTTCAGCGGTGCCTGGCTTTGAGCCATGCCTTGTGCACAGGGAGAGACAGTGGGGCGGCAGCCAGGGGTTCACTGCTGGGATGGAGGGGATGGGTCCCCCCACCCCAGTAGCAGAGGCACTGGGGGGATGTCGGTTGCTTCCCAGTGGTGCCGCAGGAAGGATGGGGACCCACAAGATGCCCGCTGGTCTCATGGCGCAGCACCCATATGCCTTTCACTGTTCTGACTGGGTTGGACTTTTGTTCCCCTAAAGGATAAAGATGCCAACAAATCTGTGGCAGGCAAAGCAGAAGAAGGGGGAGCGAGCTCCCGTGCCATCAATCCCACCCCCTGTCCAGGACCGGCAGCTCTGCACTGGCTGCCACCTATAAAAAACCCCACAATATTAATGGCACAAAAATTAAGTGCAGCTGTAATAAGGTGTTTTGTGGCTTTATCTTTTCATAACTTTGTTCTGTTAGAGCGCATCTATATTTTTAAGTTATTGCCCATTTAAACACCTGGTCCCCAAACTGGTGCCCAGGCTGCTGCACTCGGGACGGGCCAGTCTCCTCCAAAAGGTCTTTGTGTGATGGCTCCTTCCAGCTCCAAAGTGCACTGGGCCGTGAGAGCAAACGGAGCTCCTGGGTCGAGGAAGGGGGCGGTGACGGGGTGCATTTATACTGGAAACGTGAAAACGAAACCCCAGAAAAAAACCCAAAACTGGACATTGCAGGAATTGAAAAATTCTGCACGAGGTGAACCCGCTGCCGCTCAACAGAGGCATCGTTGGGGCACCACGTCCGAGGGCACCCGTCGAGCCCCACGGCCCGACACACAGAACCCCCCGGGCTCTGCAGCCCAGCACCGAGCGTGATGCCACCCAGGCTGTAAATGACTCATCTTCTCGTAAAGCTGGTTTGCGAAGGAAGAAAGAAAAGCTCTTGCCCCGAAACAATTCCTCTGTGCTTGCCAAGCTCGGCGGGAGCAATCCACGCTGTCTTCTCTGCTTCTCCCGAGCGCCCAGCGCCGGCGTCCTCCCGCCGTGGTGCCACCTCCGGAGCCCCAACCGGAGCTGGACCCCCAGCCCCACCGCAGCGCCGGGGCTTTCCTCCGTACCTCCTGCCCAGCACCATGGCTTACCAAACACGGAGCCACCAAAAGCAACCCCGCATATTTTGCTAACCTCAGACGCTTGGATAGGGAAGGCTGTGGATTAAAAAAAAAAAAAGGAAAAAAAAGGAAAAAAAAGGGGGGGGGGGGGGGAAGTCCAAGGTGCAACCGCAATGTTTATAAAATGGGTCACTGAATTATACATAAAAATATTTTCCTTGTGGATGCAATTACTTCCTGGACTTGTTATTCCACAGATGCTTAAGTTCGCCTCAAGCAACTCCAATAAATGCTTTACAGTCTGCTAGATCAACAGTAGCAGCGCTGGAGCGAATTGAGCTGCGCTGTTTCAAATTTGTCAGAAAACCACACAGTGTTTTCATGCGCACGTTTTAGAAACCCAAACAAAATGATTCGTGCTCCCTTTCCTTATGCTTTCCGTGGGTTTCACATCAGCTCCTCCAGACACAGGCGGAGTCCCAGGGGCTCAGGATACCCGGGCAAGTGCTCCCCAAAAGCTTGGGACCCCCAGGAGGAGACAGGGACCGAGCAGGGGTGGCAGCTCCCATCCCTCCTCTTCTGTACAAACCCTGCTCATCTTGCTCCCACATTTTCCTGTCTCATCCTCCTGCAAGGTCTGGCTTGCCCATTAGGTACCCAGGGGCAGTGGGATGTGTAACGAGCTTAGGAGGCTTTCCCAGGGGAAATGAATTTTGGGAGTGAGGGGTCGAGGTCATCCCTACTTGCCCCAGTGGCTGCGGGCAGGTGAGGGAGAGTTCAGGAGCAAGGGGGGAAGCACACGCTATGGGGGGTTTAAAAGCAGAATTTAAAAAAAAAAAAAACACACCAACAAAAACAGAGGAGCTGCAGCAAATCTGGTGGGAAGGGAAAGGAGCCGAGGCAGCAGCTGGTTCCCAGTGTAGGCACAGGCTGGCTATGACAGTCCCCCCCGACGTGGCAAGGACACTTATTTGGGTTTTTTCTCCACTATCCAGCCACCAATTTTCTCAAAACTCAGAGACACCCTAGGCCATGGAGATGCATATTTTTTTCAATGCATGTAAGGCTTGTCCCAAAGGCCTCTGAATAAAATCCTCATCCATCTGGTGCATCTTGGTCTTCAAAAACCTCAAAGCTCCTTTCGCTTTAGAGCAATTGAAAGTATTTAGTGTTGCTTCTGATGACCCCAAACGGGAAAAGCAACCGAGGGCTGGAGTGTTGGGGGACACCCCAGGGTCATGGGGCAGAGTGCTGCTATGCCAATAAAATAAATTAATATCTGCCCAGGAATACTAAAGATTCACTCCAGGACTAACAGGTGGCTGTAACAAGATTATCCCCTTAACAGATCACCAGTGGAGCAGAAAAGTGATTTCAGGTCTCTGCTTTCACTCCAGATTTCATCCACAAGATTTTCTGTCAGCAGGATAAATGGGTTAAAATGTGCCTTCGAAAATGGGCTTGTAAAAGCTCCTTATTCGCCTGCTTTGAGGACGCAGTGATCTTCCATTCCCCCTTGTATGGGAATCCCAGTTCATATTTCCCTTTTTACAGGTCACTGGGGAGCAACCCTGCTCCTCTCCCGCTCTTCTCTGCCAGCAGCCAGGGATCGATGGCAGCCGGACACCAGCCTGCCTGCCGTGGTGTCACAGCCCCAGCTGGGACACAGCCTTGTCCCCATCCCTTATCCTGCTGGGAGCAGGCGACGGCAGGCCCTCAGCAGATGATGCCCAGCATGGAAACTCCACAGGACCCAAGGGAGCATCATCCTCCTCAGCAAGGGCACCCTGCAAGCTGCAATCCCCAAACACCCAGCAAGGCAAATCATTTATGAGCAATCCCCACCTCACCACCAGTGGAAAACGCTTTGCCAAAGGGAAGGAGCCAGGTTTCCCTCTGCCCTCTCTCCCAGCCCCAGGATGGGGACAGGGATGTGTCCCTACAGCTGAGCTGCACATGGGGCTGCACGATTGGTGTGGCACTGCCCACCTTGGAGGTTAAACCAAGGACCCCGCCGGGAACATGTTGGCATTTTTATATGGAATTAAGTCCCAGTACATCTTAATTTTCAGTTCAACCACCACTGAAAAGAAACACGAAATAAAACAAGTGCCAGCAGTGGGGAGGGAGAAGGCAGCACTGGGTCTGCCCACGGCCCCGAATTAGCCACAGAAAAACGTGAACATTCCTGCGCTGGTGCCTGGCCAGGGGACGGAGCAAGTCAGAAGGCAGCGATGCAGCCACTGGCAAACATACACACGGTCTGTGGGTCCCCGTTTCTCTGGGAAAATGACTGTGGCCGAGGGTGGGGAAGAGTATGGGCCTCGCACCCCGCTCCCAGGGACAGCCCCGAGGTGCTTTTAAGTACCACCAGTGTTTTTCTTCCCAAGGCAAAGCGGCTGGGACACACTATGCAAAAAGTGAACCATGCTACAAGGAATTCCACCGGGGCTGCCATCCGGCTCCGAGCCCCAAAGCCAGCAGTGCCCAGGTTGGAGATCCTGCCTCCAGCTGCGTGAGTCACTGTGATTCGGGGGGTGATGGGCAGAACAGTGCAGGGACAAATACCCTCCTGGGAGGGGCACAGCATCCTGCATAGCATGGCCAGCCCCCCATGCCAGCCTTTACCGCAAATGTGCCTCAACTCAGGTGCCCCCCAACTCCTGAGTCCCACTGGCTCATTGCAGATCCCTCAAGCACCCCGTACAGCGTCTGCCCAAGCCCCAGCCTAGGCTATGCCCAGCTGCCAGCACAGTTTGCTAACACTGTCCCGTGCCCTGGTACTCGTCGGCCGCCCCAGCCCTCCTGATTTAGCCATTTGCCGGGCGCTGGAGGCAGCGTGCCGCGCTCGAGCGCCGGCGAGGGCTCCAATCTGTTCCTCATTAGGAAGGGCAGACAGCCCAGCGCGGGAGTCTGAGCCCTAATCTCCTTTCCAGTTGGTATCCGTCAGCAGATGTACAACAAGTGGTTGGATATTTCAGCGGGCATGTGTGTGACAGAGCCCTTGTGAGGTTTTTTTCCAGGCGAAAGGGGAGGATTAAAATGCCGTGGCTCGAGCCGAAGCTTTGCCGGTCACACGCGGAGCCCGACGGCAGGTCCCGGCGCACCGGTGCGGCTGCCAGCTCTGCTCCGCTCGGCTGGCGTGGTGGTTTATTTTACCAAGGTCTTTCTTGGAAGAAGCAGTGATGAAGTTAACAGCCTGTGAGCCATAATTGGCTCACATTAAATCAAGGAAATGATATGTTTTGTTTTGCTCTTTTAAAAAAAAAAAAATCATATTAAACAGGAAAAAAACACACAGAGCCAAGGCAGGAGCAGGCAGCAGCTCTCAGGAATTTGGGGGGAGATTTGTGTCCTAAGCATAAAGAAATCCAGTCCTTGCCATCAAAGAAAACGCAGCTTCACATCAAAATACCCAGCAGAAATGCCCATGGGCAAGGGAAAGGGGATCGAAAAAAAAACCCAGGTTGTGGCACCACGACAGGCACTGTTTCAAAGCCTGTCCCAGCAGCTCATGGGCTTGAACTTAACACAATAAAAAAAAAAAAAAAAAAAAATTCTTAAAAAAATTATTCTTCAAAGTCGTTTTATTTATCTCACCACCTCTCAACCACTACAGAGTGTCAAAAACCTCACTGGTGCCTTAACACGGCTCCGGATATACAGGATATTTCAGAAAGGAAACTTTCTTGTGCTTGTTCTTTAAATTCTATTTTTAGCCGCTATGACTACACACGACGTGAGCTGAGCCGGGTGACGGCAGAACCACCCCCCCAAGGCTGCAGGTCACCAAAGCCATGGGGTCTCAGGAGGGATAACATCCGGATCCTAAAGCCAGCCCTGGAGACACCCCCGCAGCCTTGCCCGGCTCGGCTGCATTTCCACGCACGCTGCCGCTGAGATTTCATCCATCCCACAAGCAACCAGCGCCGCCACTTCCCAGCACCCGAGTCCCCTCCCTGCCCTGCACCGGAGCACCGAGAGCTGCCGGAGATCGTCCCGGCTGGAGGCAGCCGCATCCCAGCTCGTCCTGCCCAGTGCTGGATTTTGAGGAAAACCTGAGCTGTTTCCCAGGGCTGGTCCACCCAAAAGCACAGCATCCCTTCTACACAGACCTTCCAGCAGCCTTCCAGTACCTAAAGGGGCCACAAGAAATCTGGAGAGGGGCTTTTAACAAGGGCGTGTAGTGATAGGACAAGGGGCAATGGCTTTAAACTGAAAGAGGGAGATTTAAATTAGATATTAAGTAGAAATTCTTCTCTCTGAGGGTGGTAAAGCACTGGCACAGGTTGCCCAGAGAAGCTGTGGCTGCCCCATCCCTGGAAGTGTTCAAGGCCAGGTTGGACGAGGCTTTGAGCAACCTGGTGTAGTGGAAGGTGTCCCTGCCCATGGCAGGGACGGTGGAACCAGATGATCTTTAAGGTCCCTTCCAACCCAAACCATTCTGTGATTCTATGATCCCTGGGGATGCTCAGCCCCTGCTTTCACACAGTATCATTGCACAGATGTCTCTGCATGAAGATCAACCACATCATCCAATCAAAGCAAGACACAGATCTATGGGGTGCAGGGACTGTGGGGGACCAGCTCCGAGCATTGCTGGCCACATCCTTCCCTCTCCCAGGAGCCACCACAGCCCCAGGGAAATTTGGGCTCCAGGAGAGCATGGCCCTGCACTGCCTTGACACTGTTCGCACACAGCAGCTCCAGCCAGTGGCCACCCAAAAACTGCAGCAGGAGACACAGTGAGTGACAAAGCCACCATGGTGCACGGGAAGGGCTGGAAACCTGTGATCCACCTCCATGTCCCCTTTTTATCCACCATCTCAATTTCACTTGTACCTGTGGGCACTGGAAGCTGTGGGTTGCAAGATTCCACACGACTTAAAAAAAGCCCCACAAGCAGGAAAAAACATCCCACTTTTGGTAAATCCCACGCCCAGCTGAAGATCACACACACATTTTCCAGTTCATCCCAGCTTCTGGGTTAGCTGGTCAGAAACAGGACACCAAAACCCCTCACTCGAAGCACGGGGAGATGACCAAGTCTTCCATTCGCATGGCAACCAGGAAACCCTACAAATTCAACTCCTTTCCAACTTAAAGAAACCAAGAAAAAAAAAGAAAAAATCCCTCAATGGGAAATTCTAATTTTGTTTGGAAATGTCATTTCCAAATGGCACATGAGAAATCATGCTCTGGCCCAGCGTTGCTGACAGGCAAGTATTTATCCCCACAAAATTTCCACATAAACCCATCACTTTTGTCAGTAGGTCCGGACACCCGAAGCGGAGGGGGAGGGCGGCAGGAGGGGAGCCCAGAGGCGCAGGGATGGGCAGCCGTGCCAGGCGGGTCAGAGCCGCGGGCGCTGCGAGCCCCTCAAACAGATCACGGCCAACACGACGGGTCTCCTCCAGACTTGTTTTAAGGCACGATGCAGCCTTTTCCAACACATCCACAGCGAGTATCTAACGCTTTTTCAAAACTAGTTGTACTGTTTTTTCCAGGACACCAAACCAGTACAAGCCTCTGCTCCCGAGCCCCGCAGCACTTCATCATTCAGCGCCTCGGCTCTCCCGTGTCGGAGCGGAGCGGATCCTGTCCGACATACATTTCTCAGTCTATTAGGCACAGTTATTCTTTTGCTCTGTGTTTTGATACTTACAAAGTCATTACCATCCCTCGTATGCACATCCATCATCGAGGCTTCAAACTCCAGAATAGTCCCAAAAAACTATTTTCCACTCACCATGCAGCCTGCCAGGCTCTGTTCTTCTACTCTGCGTTGCTTCATCCATCGAAAGACATTTCAGCAAGTTTGAGTCCAACAAAATAAACAGATGGCAGCCTGAAAAGGTGGTGATTTTTTTTTTCTGAGGGGGGAGCGGGGCGAGGGATACAGCAGGGAAGAGCTGAATTCTGTCTGCCTGGTTGGAAAAGCTAACCTGGGGCTCCAGGCACTGATGCTCACCTGGAGCCAGGGGTGTAAGGCATCATTTTGCGAAGCCGCGGGGCTTTGGAAAGCTCCCGGGCTCGGACTCCCCCAGCTCTGCAAACATCATGCACCCAGCAAGGGTGCTGCAAGGAGATGGTTCACCATCATACCTCTGCGCTGCCCCGATGGGCAGCCACCAGGGACCACGCACTCCCCGAAATCCCCGAGGTGCACCCGCAGAGCGGCACCACGCTGCGAAACACCAGCTCTGCTACAGCCTGGTGGGATGCGGGTGATGCAGAGTGAAGCAAACCTGCCCCAGGCCAGGGCAAAGCAGCCCCAGGGCTGGCCTTGAGCCCGGCACAGGCACCCAGCGTTATTGCATCTCGACCCAGCCATCACCAGTTCAGACTTACAGGGAAGATTTATGAAAGGATGTGGCCCTTTTATGAAAGGATGAGCGATAGAGACAAATAGCTTCGAGGAGTGACTGATTTCTCCCTTACAAGAGGAGCAGAACTGAATTTATGAATTGGGTTAGTTAAGTTGCCAAGTGGCTTTGATGCAGTTTATTTTTTTGCATATGTCCATGATCTATTGCACAGCTGTCAGAGGGGGAGGAAGGTCCTGTTGAGCTGGAGCAATGCATCACTCCAACTGAGGCAGCCAACAGCTCTCAGCAAAACCAGGATGCCCTTTATTCGGCCAGGGGTTGGTTTGCTGCCTTCCGAAAGCGGGTGCCTCGTTCCTCCCCAGTTCACCCTTGAGGGCCTGGAGCCCCATTACTCACCGCAGAGATGGGGAGCGGAGCTGGAGCCCCTTCCCCCTGCTGATGGCCCAGCACCACAGAGACACCGCTGATGCAGAGTCATCTTTCATCTTACCCAATCCTTTTGTGTTTTGGTAGGACCTACAGCAAGTCAAGAGAGTCCCCAAGGAGATGTGAAGCGGGGACAGGGTGGTGGGTGCTTTATTCCTTACCAGGACTGCACTTTTTGAAAGAAACCATGGAGGGCAGAGTGAGGACGTGGTGCTCACCGAAAGTGAGCACGGGGACCCGTTACCCCACACCTGAGGGATGCCCCTCCCCTCCATGGGACACCGTCCCCCTGCAGACCGAGAGACAGACCTGCCCGGGGGCTCAGCCACAGCTCCCCGAGCCGAGACCAGCGCAGGCGCCAGCTTCTCCGTGCTTCCTGGCATTACAGGTGCTTGGAGGTTTTTCAAGACACGAAGTAATTTCCTGTTTGAAGCAGTTGACAAATCTGCACAGAAACTGGATAACCCTTCGTGTTTTAGGGAGATCTGACTGCTCAGCCCACAGCTCCTCTCCAATACACTTTTTTCCCCCCCAGATATAAGGGGGGAAGGTTGGGCTGAGCATTCCTTTCTGTCCCATGTCCAAGTGGCGTCAGGTTTCGGACAGATAATGCATCTTTCCATGAGGTCTGTGACCAGTGAGTGCAGCGGCCATGTGTCGAGGACGTTCCCAAGCCCAGAGCAGGGTCTCAGCCGCAAACTCATCCTAACAACGCTCCCAGCCCAGGAAAGGCAGCAGCCACCACCAGCCTTCACTGCATCACCCTGTTCCCTTCCGAAAGCCTCCCACACACAGAGCTATTTAGGAAAAATAATTAAATTATCACATAAACACAGCAAAACCAGCTAATGCACATTTATGGGCTCTCATAGACAGCTCTTCAGTTAACGGTTGCTTCGTAGCCAGAAGCATGAGAATTAAATCAGACACAGGCCATAGCCCCTTTGGGGCAGAGGGTGGCACTCAGGGCTCCAGCCCTATGCATCCACATGCTGGGGTCACACCAGCACAGCCAGGCTCAGCCCATTGCAGCACCAGAGCAGGTCCCAGGTCCCAGGCTTGTTTTGCCAGGTCCCAGGGGCTGCAGCAGACTGTCCCCGGCCACCCAGCACCCAGCCTGTGCACCCAAGCACAACCCGACCTTGAGGAGCTGCCAGGGCTTGGAGCTCAGCACCTGCTCTTGGGCGAGCACAAAGTCCCAGACAGAGGGGAGATGCAGATCCTGCTTTCTGAGGTCCCTCACTAGAACCCACCTCGAGCTCCAGAACCAGCTGAAGGGAGGGAGATGAATTAGCAGGAGATACTGTTGCACCCAGATGACCATTTCATGGTAGTCTGCTCCAGGTCATCTTCTCCCCATCCAAGCTACCAGACTGAACACTCCAGGTCAGCGCCCAGCGCTGTTGCCGATTTCCCACATCCCACCAGGACACACCATCTCTCCCTGCTTCAGTTTTCACCATCACAAACGCAAAGCTCCCAGCCCTTGTCTTTGAGAGACATGAACGTGTAAAGGATGCACAGACAAGAGCACCACACACACCACCAACACACACAGAAGCCATTCTTCTACTCACCCCCGAGCACACCACGGACATGCCATGCAGGTTTCACACCTTTGCTCTAAGCAGTATCACTCCTAGCAGGGACCCACAACCGGGCACCCAAACCTCTCTGAGAAGCACAAGCATAGAGCTGGCACCACCAGCCCTACCACAGTCCCAAAAGACAGCAGCCAAGCAGCTCCATGATGGAAAGAACCAGAGATAAACAACCAACAAACCCACAACTTCCTCCTTACAAGAGATTTTTATAGCAAAAACAAGAATCAGAGAGAAAAAAAGAGAAAAACCCTTACCTTGCCTCAGCCCCTGGAAACCTTGCAGCTGTGTTCCACAGCAAGCACCATCATGCTCAGCACCTGCAGCCTTTTTTCACCCAGACCAGCCCCAGCAGCAGCAACATCATCATTCTGCAGCCCTGCACACCTCCTCTACTCCAGCACTTTGCTTTTAAAGGCCCCTTTTTTGACGCCTCGTAGGGCTGAAAGGCAGCTGCTTTGGGGTGGAACGTGGCAAATGTTGCATTACAGAGACTCAATATACCTGGTTTTGGGGAAAAGCTGAAGCCTGGGAGGGGCAGAGGGGATAAAGAACAACTTTCTCAATGAGCGGCAGTGAATTCGCAGCATCCTTCCCCTTCCCTAAGGCCACTCGTTTGCAGATTTTCCTTGGTCTACAAGATGCAACCATCAGCAATGCTCATGACCTTGCACAGACCATTGCTGCCATAGGAGCAAAAGAGTGCTGCTAGCCCAGATGCACGGAGCAAAGCACATGCAAGGGAGGTGACCGATGGCGTTTTGCTGATGGAGGGGGTGTCCAGAGATTGGCTTCAGGTCCTTTGGAGGGTGTTGTGACATCCCTGCTTGGACCAAGGTGGCACTGGGGTGTTTTCAGATGAAGCTGGCCTCCTGCTCTGACATCTTCCCGCTCCGTGACCTTTCTTCCCACAGAGAAATCACAGTCCCCGAGTTCCTGAGTCAGCTGTAAATTCCCAGCATCGATCAGACGCTAAATTCGGCACTTGGTGGTTGCAGAAGGGGAACCAGATTGCACGGAGGGGAAGAGCGTGGCAGGTCCTGGCTGACACTGAAGTGTCACGGGGTTCCCACGCAGGCTTAGGGGTGCAGAAACCATCCAGGTGGTCCCAAAAGCATCAGGGGCTAAAGTGAATTATGGAAACAAGAGGAAAACTACAGTGACTTAGGGAAAGACATCTTTTGCTGATTAAATCATAGAATCACAGGATGGTTTGGGCTGGAAGGGACCTTAAAGATCATCTAGTTCCAACTCCCCTGCCATGGGCAGGGACACCTTCCACTACACCAGGTTGCTCAAAGCCTCATCCAACCTGGCCTTGAACACTTCCAGGGATGGGGCAGCCACAACTTCTCTGGGCAACCTGTTCCAGTGCCTCACCACCCTCAGAGAGAAGAATTTCTCCCTTAGATCTAATGCAAGTGTAAAGCCAGCAAAGTCAAGTCTAAATCCAAGTGCAAAGCTAGTAGCTCTGTCCCACCCCTTTCCTAAATGGTGATTTCAGACCTTGCAGCCCCCAGGACCTGCAGACACCCCAGCACAACGCTGTCCACTGAGCCCTGCAGGTTTGGGGATCAGGGGGAGGGGGCAAAAGCACCCATAGGCAGCCCAGGACCCCAGCAGCTGCACCCAATGAGGCAGAGATGCCACCCTCCCCTTTTCTATCCTCATCAGCACCCTTCATCCTTCTCAGCTGCTCCCTGTGCCCCCTCCACGTTTATCTCCCTCGTTTCCTCTCCTTCCTTTTCCTCAGCTCTGGTCTATGTTGAAAACCCCTCCCCGGGGTGGCTGTGGTCACACACAGCTGCAATTTACTCTTGTAAAAAGAAGCAGCGTTTGGCCATTCTGACTGGTACCAGTTCCTTGGGAGGAGAGACATGGCCTTAGCAAAGGGACGTTTCTGCTGGTGGGAATGGTCCCACAAGGATCATCCTCATAAGTGCCACCGCAGTGATGGGTTTTGGTGTCTGTGGGGGGGACAGGGGCTGGGCAGGCACGCGGCGAAGGCTGCCGGGCACTGCCATTTCCCCATGGCTCTGTGCCTGTTGGTTTTCCGGCCCCCCCAGTTTCCTCCCTGGAGGCTGGTTGGTCATGAACCCATGAGGTACAGATTTCTCTGATTAGGCAATGCAGGGCAGCCTCTCCCCTTTCGCTTTCAGCTGCTTCCTCCTCCTCGTCCCTAAGGCCGCCCCGAGCATCCGGCCCCGGGCACAGCAGCACTTGCACGGTGACGGGCACCAGCCACGGCGCTGCCATGGAGCCCAGTGCACGGGAGCCCCTTGTGAGGAAGACGAGCTCCTCGTATCGGACCTTCCCTGAGAGCGCTGGCAGGAGGCTTGACAAGGAGTACCTGCGGTGAGGGCCAGGCTGGGGCGGTGGGGTGGGCTGTGCCCCCGTCCCAAGAGCACCAGGCTGGGGGAGGTGGTGGAAGAGCTGCTTCATGCTGCTGTCATTCCCGAGTCGCCTTGAGATGGGGTGTCATCCTGCCCAGGGCATGCGGTGCTGGGTGAGCCCACTCGGGAGAGCTGCGGGTGTGCGTGCTTTTGGGCATCCAACTCGCAGGGGGGCACATGGTCCTGCTGGGGGGCAGGGGGTCTCCTCAGAACTCCCCTCCCCGCTCCCCTGGGGCGAGCCAGCTGCCACCCGGCTCCAGCTTCTGCTTTTTTTGGTTTGTTGAACCTCCTGAAAACCACCCAGCATAGAGGAAAGCACCGTCGGTGCACAGGGGGACGGGCTATCGCACCCCACCACGAGGTGGGAGCAGCTGCTGCTCCGCTCGGAGAAACCCCACCAGCCTGGGGCTGAGCAGGGCCCTTCCCTGGGAAAAACCCTCGGTGGGAGCCCCGAGAGCCCCGGCAGAGCCTGGGGGAAACTGCAAGGCAGAGTCGAAGTTTCTGCCGGGTGCGATACGGGAACAACCCAACGCGTCCTTCTCGCCCCGTCCCTCCCTCAGGAGCCTCCGCAACAAGCGGCTCTACCTGGCTGTGTTCGCCGCTGTCCTGGGGAACTTCAGTTTCGGCTTCGCCCTGGTTTACCCCTCGCCTGTCATCCCCGCCCTGGAGACCCATCCCAGCCCTGCGCTGCGGCTGGACCAGCACACGGCATCCTGGTTCGGGGTGAGGAGCAGAATCGTCCCTGCCAGGGGTGGAGGGCAGAGCCAGTGGGTGCGTGGGGGGAGCCCGGACCCATCGAGACCCCTCTCCGTGTCTCCCCACAGTCGGTGTTCACGCTGGGAGCGGCGGCAGGGGGGCTCAGCACCATGGTCCTCAATGACCGCCTGGGCCGCAAACTGAGCATCATGTTCTCGGCGCTGCCCTCCGCCGTGGGATACGCGCTGATGGCCGGTGCTCAGGGGATCGGGATGCTGCTGCTGGGCCGCGTGCTGACGGGCTATGCCGGCGGCGTGACGTCTGCCTCCATCCCGGTAACATGCCATGGGAAGGACTTCACTGGAGATTTGCATGGCGGGAGACGGGGCAGTGCTGGAGCTGAGCGTAGGGCACCCCGCTGCTTTTTGGAGGTGTCAGCAGAGCTCCAGGGCTGCGGCTGGGCAATTTGGGATGGGGGGATGCACTGGGTTAGCGGCCCTGGCATGGCCAGCCTGAGCTGCCCCCACTGAGCTGGACTTTCTTGCCTGCAGGAAAGGGAAGGTAGGTCCTCCATCCTTGCCCCGTTCCTCCCAGCAGTTATTTCCTCCCATGGTTACTGAACACCAACCTTGGGTTGCACGCAGAGGGGAAGGCGAGAATTGAGTAACCCTGGGGCACGTTTTTCCAGTAACGGGAGTCCGAGTGTGTCACTGGAGCACTTCTCCCACGCTGGGGCAAAGGAGGGAAGTGGCGGTGCCAGCAAAGCTGTCCTCTCCGCCTGCCAGGACCAGCTCGTGCTGCTGGACCGGTCAGGTTCCCACCCTGAGAGGACAGTTTCCCAGCAGTTTGGGTTTTCCCCAGCTGTGGTAGCTGACTGCAAAGTGCTAGAGGAAAGGTTTTGGTGGTCACAGCTGTATGTTGCAGCTCCGTTAAGCATGTGTTGTCCTGCTCCAGGTCTACATCTCTGAGATCTCCCACCCCGGGGTCAGAGGCATGTTGGGCGCTTGTCCTCAGATCATGGCAGTGCTGGGCTCCCTCGTCCTGTACGCGCTCGGCAAGTATCTCAGTGTTCAGAGGGCACGAAGCCCTCGGTGAGACCCTAGGGAAGGGGAATTTATTTTAAACAACTTTCTTGGCAAGTTGATGGAGTCCTTCCCCTTGCAACCGGCTCACAACCACCACCACGGGTGTGCAAAGGGGGGTTTGGCCAGGATTGCCCGTGCAATCACTGTGCCTGCTGACTCGGGTCCTGCTGAGGTTTCATCAGGGCTGAAGGGCAGCACACGGTGAACTGTGTGTGCATCTCCTGTCAGCGGGTGCCCTGGTTGCTGCAGGATCTTGCTGGATCCTCAAAGATTTGAGGGAGCTTGCTGGAATTTCCCTATTTTGAACAAACAGCTGAAAATGCTTCTTTGCTGGGAGAAAAACATGGAAAATCTCTGCCTAGTTTTGGGGATTTGTTTTTTTTCTCCCCCCCTGGATTCATTAAATCTCTGCTGTGTTGCTGGGGTGTCCACTTGGAGGCAAGGCCAGGACTCCCCTCCTGACTGTGCTGCTCCGGCAGGGCTGGTCCTGGACTGGCGCTGGCTGGCCGTGGCAGGGGAGGTGCCCGTGCTCACCATGATCGTCCTGCTCTGCTTCATGCCCAACTCGCCACGGTTCCTGCTCTCCCAGGGGAAGGATGACGAGGCCCTGGGGTCGCTGTGCTGGCTGCGGGGCAAGGACACGGACTATGCCCGGGAGTATGAGCAGATCAAGGACAGCGTGAGGAAGCAGGTGAGGAGTGGACGGGGCTCACCTCCAGCATGGGGAGATGTAACGTGAAAACTGCAAAATCCAGCCTCCTTTGGCCAACTCCTGAGCCATCTTCTGGGTGTGGTGGTGGAGCCCAGAGGTGGTAACATCTTGGCTTTGTCCCCTCCAGAGCCGGCGGGTTTCCTGTGCTGAGATCAAGGACCCCTTCATTTACAAGCCCATCCTGATCGCGGTGGGGATGAGGTTCCTGCAGCAGCTCTCCGGCGTCACCTGCGTCCTCGTGTACCTGCAGTCGATATTCAAGAAAACATCAGTCATCCTGGTGAGCCCTGGGGTTCAGTGTGTGCTAGGACTGCTCCATCTTCAGTGATGGCTTCCCGATGCTCCAAGACCCCAACTTTTGAAGCCTTTTTTAAAGCACTTGGTTGGCAGCACCTGCCCTGTAAAAGGTGGCATGAGGATGGGGAGCAGGACTGGCCCCACTGTCTCCCCGCTCTCCTCCTCTGAGCCTCAGGATCTTCCTCTCAAGTCTCTCACTATAGGAGGATAGTTTTGACAAAGTCATCAGCCAGAGTCAAGGCAACACACGTAGGACTCTGCCTTTTCCCTGGCTCCCCCATCTCAGCTTCCCTGAGCAAACTGCTTCTACTGTTGCAGAAACCAGAGTACGATGCAGCTCTTGTTGGCTTGGTGCGTCTGTTCTCGGTGGCGATCGCTGCTGTGTCGATGGATAAAGCTGGGAGGAAGATTCTTCTCTTTGTATCGGGTATGTCTCTCTCCCACTCATATGCAAGGGAAATTATTTAAGGATTTCCAGGAGCTCTGCAAACATGCAGGAGTGGAAATTTCAGCCATGTAGGACTCAGATGAGGAGGGAGGGGGTCTCTTTCCTTTGGAGGTGGCTCAGCTCCTGAGCAGAGACATTCCTGAGAGCTCAGCCCTTGGCACAGAGGGGATCACTCACCCATCAGTCTCACTATGCTGTTGCATCTCCCCACAGCTGGTGTCATGCTGGTCTCCAACCTGACCATGGGACTCTATATCCACTTCGTGCCAGCTTCTCAGAACGGCACCATTGCCAACAAGACCCTGGTGAGCTCTGCCAATGTTCCTGCCGAGGCGACCAACTACATCACTCTCATCCCCCTCCTGGCAACCATGTTCTTCATAATGGGTAGGTGCAGAGAGTGAGAGCCCAGGACCTGCAGCACAGGACTGGGTACCAGCCTGGGGGATGTTTCTCATGCGAGGCAGGGTGATACAGAGCAAGGAGATTTGGGCTTGGAGTTGGAAGGCAGGCAGATGTCCCTGGGAGACCAAGAAAGATGGCATCTGAAGTAACTCTGAGGACTGACAGAGCATGAAGGGGGGGGGAATAATGATTGATGCCGGAGCAGGGCAGGACTGCACAGGGCTCTTCTGCACCCCCCAGTGGGCTTTGAAGCCTCAACAGCCTCACCTTACCCCTCCTCTTCTGCAGGTTATGCCATGGGCTGGGGCCCCATCACTTGGTTACTGATGTCGGAGATCCTCCCTCTGAAAGCCCGCGGGGTGGCCTCGGGCCTCTGTGTTGTTGTGAGCTGGCTGACAGCCTTCACCCTCACCCAGTTCTTCCTCCGGGTCGTGGTGGGTACTGCCCCAGGAGGGTGTTCGGCAACCCCTCCTCAGACCCTCTCTGCATCAGCTCATGTCTGCTCTCCTGTCCCCCTTTCCAGGCAGCCTTCGGCCTCGAGGTGCCCTTCTTATTCTTTGCTGTCATCTGTGCCGGGAACATCCTATTCACAGGCTGCTGCGTTCCAGAAACCAAAGGCAGGTCCCTGGAACAGATCGAGGCCTTTTTCAGGACTGGCAGGAGGTCATTCATGAGGTAGGAGCTGCCTTCTTCCAGCTGTGCTGGGCCACCAGTCCACGTGCTCAAGGGCAAGAAAGAAAACAGTTGTGCTGCTGGAGGTGGAGGCTGGAGCTCCCTGTGGAGGCCGTGGGAGAGGAACGGGTGGCAATGACCGTCTTCCTTTGGATGTAGAAGTTGCCAGCTGGAACTTTACCTTCTCTCGTCATCATTCAACACTACCTGCTGCTCTCTGGGCAATATGTCAAACCGAGGTATGGGACCAGGTAACCAGCACCTGGCTGGAGATAAAGATGGCTTGGAAAATAGAACATGTGGCTGTGGACAAGAGACCATGTACATCCTTTGCTCAGCAGCCACCAAAGCAGCCTGAGAGCCGGAGGGTTTGGCTGGAACAGAGTCAACACTGTAGCCGTTTTGGCAAAAGTTCATTGTGTAGTTGCAAGAATAAAGCAGTTTTGCCTCCAACCACGAGACGTTGCCTTGGTTTGCAGAGAAGGGAGCTGCAGGTGGGTGGGATGGGAGAGGCAGACCGCGACTGTGACAAGGGGACCACAGGAGCCTGCAGCTTCCCAGATGAGTCCCATGTACTTGGGGACTTTGAAAGAGGCAGAGCCAGGTATTTTGTACAAAAAGCTGCCACATTTTATTGCTCTAAAAACACACGTTACACCAGAAGCCTAATGAACAAGACCAAATACAGTTCACAAAGAAAATCCAGGACAAAACGAAGAACAGGAACAGACAAACATTCAGCTGTAGTGCAAGTGATTCACTGTAAGAAAGACACAGTGGGTACTGACTGTGACCAAGATTTTGTACTGGGGTGGGTCCTCCCCACCCCAGGGTTTCACTCACCCACAAAGAGGAAGGTGGATGCACCTCCATCACTGTTGTGTGTGGATGCACCTCCATCACTGTTGTGTGTGGAGCCTCCACCTCCATCACTTTGAGATTTCAACTGCATAGTTAGTAGCAAATTGCTCTTACCCCTTTCCCGTGTGTCCTGCAAGATTAAGGACTTTTTAAAAATACTTTTTCAGAGCCTAACCTTACGTCAAACACAGCTGCAGGAGGCTGTTACGGCTGCTAGGAATAAATGGCCTTCCTGAGTACCACATCCAACCTAACTCCTCTCAAAAGGGCAGCACAACAAACACTGAGCTGGGAGATGATTTGCCCAAGCATTTGTCCAACCTCTTGAAACGCCCTTGGCACCTCGAGGTCCGGTGGAGATGCTTGTGTTCTCCCATTCCTGGAATGCTCAGCCTGTTGTGACGAGGAAGCACGGGGTAACACAGCATATTCGACCCAGATCTCAAGCTGCACTAACTACTCTTTAGATCCCCTGCAGCAGGAGAGGAGAGAAATCACGTAAGAGAAGACGTGCTTTATCTGAGGATTAATTTAAAGCAGCCTCAGATAGAGGAAGAGAGATGGGCCAAAATCAAAACCACAGAGAAAATTCAGTATTAGTCCTAACCTTTGCAGCTGAGACCCATTTCCAGAAAGATGTTCAGCTCTGGCTGGAATATGACTGTTTCTAAGCATGGCCTGATTACAAGAGTCTCAAGAGCCTCTGGTTTCCACTGACCTTCTGAAGATCAGGATCTCTGGCAGCCCTGTGCTAGAGTGTTCTCTTTCTCTCATGGCTATGGACCAGGTCTTGTTATCTTCACTTCAGTGAAACCCTTCCCTGAAGACAGTGGATGTTTTTTTCCTGAGGAAAAAAATGACAAAGATGAATTGAGCTTCCCAGGATTCAGCCTAAGGAGGAAATGCCCGAATATGAAATGAGGTCGGACTCTTCAGGTCCTGTGAGAACCTCATTGGATAAGCGTTTTCTGAGTTACCTCCTTCCTTCAACATAGAAAGTCTGAGGGTTTTTGCTACAACATTTGGAGTCTGAGAAATCACAGTGGCTCTTTCCAGAGGTAGAATGGTCTTTTTATTCACTGCACACACAGAGAATCAATTGGTGTTACAAAATCAGCTCCTGCCCAGAGCAGCGAGGCCTGGGTATGCAGCACAAAGTGAGCTTCTGCTCTTCTCTTCATGCCCAATGGACAGCCCCAGGGGACAGCAGAGCTAACACGCACAAGTGCTGCCAGCTTCGTGGCAGAGCGGGCCAGGGAAGAGCTGCACGCTGTATAAATGCACGTGGGTAAGAAGCACACAGCTCACGTGGTGAATGGTGTAACAGCCCGCTGCTAAGTGCACGTATGCTGCCAGTATGCAGGTGTCTTTCCACACTTGGTGTCAACAACTCACTGCAGTCAATGCATCACCCGCTCTTGAGTTCTCACATAGCAAAACTTCTGTCCCATCGTCTCCCAAGACGCCTTTCCAAGACCTGGCAAGCAGAACCTCTTCCATACAGACCCTGGGGATTAGTCATCCAGCCTGGATGTCACGAGTGGGGACTGGGTTGAGCTTGTAAAATCTCTAGAGCAGGGCTTTTAACTTCATTTATCCTTACACACTTCCATGCACCCTGATGGTGCCTCTAAACACAATTAATAACCACCATGCACTGTGAATGGGTGTATTAACTACTGTGATGCTACTACTCTAAAGGTCCTTTCTATCTGCACAAAAACAGTCTCTTGCCCACATGGAGGTGAGACCATCCACTAACTGTCACTACAACTCTTAGAAGCCATGGGTGCTGTCACCAAGCCACGTCTGCAATGATGGCAGCATCTGGCTTGGTTTCAGCTGCATCACAGACAGCCGAAATTCCCAAGGGCTCCCAGTCCAGACACACATCTGTAAGAGTCAGCACTCTTGGAGCACAGATCTGAGACACCTCCTGTTGCAGCACGAACAGAGACACTGAATAGACCTGGTGTCTTTAGGCAGTGTGGCCAAAAGCTCCAGCTCAGCTCTTACAGAAGAGTCCCTGAGGCCCAATTGCAACAAAAGCATTGAGCTCAGAGCTGAGCTCTGCAACCTGCTGATGGTGGCAGAGCTGAGGCAGATCGTTCGCTTGCCTTGGCCCCAGTGTCAGACCCAACTGCTACAAAACACAGCACGACAGTACCGCTGGTCTCCAAGGGACTTCTGCCGTCGGTGCCAGGGGAGCAGAGCGGACCCATCCATGCCAACGAGTCTTCCAGGTGACCTGGAGCAGCATCTGCCTGCACCAGCCCCAGGGACTGTCCTAATGCTGTAGATCAGTAGCAACCCCGTGAAGCCAGGGAGGGTCCCACCAGCTCTGCAGTTCATCACAGATCAGCCTGCAAGCGTTTACCCCCTCTGCTTTGCCTTCCACCCCCGTCACTAAAGCTACTGTGGAACTACTCACAGAGCAAAGCAGTCACTACCAAAGACATGCTCACAGCTACGTGCATCAATCTGCAACATTCTTCTACTAAGCACTACTTGACTCCCCGAACCCCCCTGAAATCAAAGCAGACATCCTGTTTGCCGGGCAGGACTCTGCACTCCAACCACCCAGTAAAGGTACTGCACAGGGACACCACCGGCTCAAAGAAGTATCCCACAGGCTGCGGTGTGCTCCCCCCGTCGCTGCGGGCAGCGTGACCCACACAGGGGGTTGGGGTCCCTGCACACACGAACACAGAAGGCAAACGGCCCACGGATCGCCTGCAGCAACAGGGACCAGCCCAGAGCTGGGGGCTCCGGAATGGCACAGCCTTTATTGAAACAAGCTGCGTCTGGGCTGGCAGTGCCCGTTCTGCATCCCAGACAAGCTGGTGGCAGAGCAATTGTGGGGAAAGGGGCTTAGCACAAAGTGGCTACCCAGCACCCACGTGTGTGTGAACGAAGCCGCGTTCCTGACCAGTGTAAATCCTCACTCCTCCCTGAACTCCAAGGAAGAAACAGCAGCTCACATTAGCGGGCAGCTGAGCATCCCCCCATCCCCTGGGACCGCTCCGCTCCTGCTGCAACGCACCCGCTGCGCCCATACCAGCCACCCCCTCCGGCAGCAGCTCCATCCCAGGCTCTGCCAGGGATGTTCTGGTGTCGTTCAGCTAACGCGATCATGCACCGCGTCTAGAGGAAGGTCATGTTATACGGATATTTTCCAACAGGACACTGCTCAGAAGGCACAGAGCTTGGCAGATGGCGCTCAGCCTCCAGCAGCGTTTCTCAGACCAGAGCACAACCCTTCTGGTACTCCAGGGATTCACACGGAACCACAGAGTGTTGGTGGCAGCAGGAGCTCAGCTCCCAGGACAGGGGAGTGAGAATGGGCTGTGGTCCCTGCTGCCGCTGCTCCCCACCGCTACTGTCTGCCTTCGCTGCGGAGGGAGTGAAAATCTCCAGTCCAGCAGTTACATCCTCGTTTTCCTCCCTTCTCTCTCCCAGAAGAGGGGCGAAAGCAAACTTTGTCAAGCCAGTGGCCCAGAAGAAGACAAAGAGGTCATAGGACAACACACTTTCCAAAGTCTGAGAAACGCTCTGAAGGCTGACACAAGATTTTACAGTATCCCCAGTTACAGCATCCCAGTTACAGCAGCCAGGGCTCTTCTTGGGTTCAGAGACCTCCCAATGAAACGAGGCAGTTCTTCGAAGGCCAGAAAACAGAGCACTCCTTTCTCTTATGTCCAGAGAAAACAAGTCCCATCAAAATACTTAAATAACTAGAAATAAATTATTCTCCTTTTTCCTAATCAAAATAAAAAGCAATCATGTAAAATCAAATAAATTAAACCCCCCAGAATAAATCATGATAAGAGGAGGGGGATCTGGATGTAGTGAGCAGTTTTGTTCTGCATGATACAAAGCAAATAGAAAACACGATGCAAGAACCACTGATGGAGCTCGGAATAGAGAAGTAAGACATGCCAGTAAGACACAGAAATGGTGCAGACTTCTCTATGTTTGCAAAGGAAGGATGTGCCACCTTCCCATACAAAACCAGCCCAGGACTGACGCAAAGAGAACATGAGCCCAAAGAGAAAGGCTGTACCCCACAGAAGCAAAGAGCAGGTCCCTTGTGCGGAGGGGTGGGTCACGAGAGCAGGAGTGGACACAGAGAGTGAGAAATAACAGAGCAGAGTCCTGAGCTCATGAGAGAAGGATGCTTTTGCACACCAGTAACCCTTACACCAGCAAAAAATCCCACTTGGCTCCACCAATAGTACCCTTTTTCAGCTGAGGTAAAGCAAACCTTATTTCCCTCTTCCCCAGAAGAAGAGTGAAGCTTAAGAAAAGTATCCTTATTAAGACAAAGTAATTAATTCTTACAATTCAAGTAAATTGCAGTAACTGCCTGCAGCTCCATCCAGAGGAAAGGGAGACTGTGCTTTGTAGGTACCAGGATCTGCCCCAGCACCTCTGGCAGATCTTCTGCAGAGATGCTTATTGTCTTTTCGCTGGAAGTCCTTTCCCACACGGTGACATCTCCAATGCCTGGCCTGACTGGAGACCCATATTAAAACAGACTCCCTGGAAGAAGACCAAGCTTAAGCATCACCGTGTATTGCTAAACCCTGGATTTGTGTATTACACCTGGGAAGGGCCACAGCAGAGAGCGTTACTAAAAACATGTAACGAGCAAAGGCAGGTTACCCCCAGGCATGAGGCCAGCAGCTCCCCAAGTCCCACAAGACCAGTGCGCGCAAGGAGCTGGCACATCAGCTCTGGCCCTCCTCACTCCATCCGGAGAGCACTTCTTAAATATGAGCACTGCATCCTCGGCTCGTTATCAGGCGTCACTCCAAAGAAAGGTTACCTATTCAGGCTTGTAAAGCAGCACTGAAAGAGCCAGCACCTCTGCAGCAAAATAATAAAAAAAATAAATTAAAAAATAGAGAGACCATGAGATGTTTGGTTGAGGGTTGAGGAGGAGAGAGGAGTCAACGTGCTGAGGTCTGGCTGCTGGTGCGAGAAGAGGGCACAGCCTGCCCCAGCCCCTGAGATTTTCGGTTGCTGCAGTGTCCAGGGAAATCGTGGTGCAACAGAGAGGGGAGCAGGCAGAGGGGAGGGCAGAATAAATTTCTGTGTCTTCACCATGTCAGTGTTCAGCAGAGGTTACCCCGAACTTGTGTGCTTCACAGAGCCTGTCCCTCTAGGGCCCCCGTGAGCTTCTCTTCATCCATTTGCTTCTGCTGTTGGTGGATCCGGGCATAGGAAATAGCATCTCCCCTGCAGAGAGAAGGGACAATGTGGGGATGCGAGCTCCGGGTGCCCACTATGAAGGGTAAGCACCTGGCACAGAGGTGTCCCAACCAGGGCAACTCCATACCAAGGGATGCCAGGAATGAAATGAGACTTGCTGGCCCTCTCCAACCCCACCAAAGCTGCTCACCACCCCTAGAGCTGGGCCCATCCACCCAACAGATGCAGAAGGAGGGCTGAGACCCACAGGACGACCTAAATTGAGCTCCCAAAGGAAAGCTCAGACCTTCTCCAGACCCTAGGATCTTCCTCCCCAGGGCTTCAAGATGATGGCAGGGAGATGTTTCTCCAGCAGCATTTATATCTGAAAGCATGGTTAATACAGGAGGAAAGAATGGCCTTAGAGAAGCAGATGGGGATAAGGGCTGGAGGTCCACCTTCCCCTTCCCTCCCCTCCCCAAGCAGACAGATGTCTCTTACTTTTTGCCGAGCGCCGACAGGCCATATAGCACTCCGGTGGAAAACGCGATGGCGTTCCCAAAGAGCGTGGTCAGCGTCAGGCTGAGCATGACGGGGAACACAGCCATCCTGGAAGAGAGAGGCAGCCCTCAAAGCCGGGCTCTGCTCCCCACGTGACGCGGGGATGCTCGTCTATCACAGCGTGCCCACGTGCATCCCAGCACAGTTCCTGGGATGGCTTCACCACGACAACCACACCCCAGGAGCATCCTCACCCGCAATAGAAAGCGGCTTTCTGCCAGGGCCGCAGCTTGTCCGCCCTCGCAGAGACGGCGTTCGCAAACTCGATGAACTGGCAGCAGAAAGGGGCTTCGCACAGGAACAGGACGAAGGCGTTGAGCCTCCAGATAGAGCAAACCAGAGTTAATCTTGCCCACACAGCCCAGCATGAGGGTCGGCAGTGCCCCCCGGCTCCCCGCAGACCAGCCGCTCCCATGCCCACGTGCAGGCAGAAGGGAATGGTGGGCTGGACCCCACTGCACTCCCTCCCCCCTTCTTGATAATTCCCAAACCCTGGTGCTCCAGATTTATTTCGGATAAGGGTATCCCAGTATTTACCTAAAAAGGGGTGGGGAAGGGGGTAGGGAAAGAAGAAGAAAGAATATAAATAGAATAAACCCAGCGTCTCAACTCGCCTGATGAAGCAAGATCTGGCACTTCAGAGCCCGCAGTGCCCGATGGACGTTCCCCTCGTGTTCCCGGCCCGAGCTGGGCAGCTCTGCCCCTTGCTCAGGGGCGTCTAATTAACCGAACCTCCCTCCCAGCAGAAGAAAAGAGAAAAGAAACTCTGCTCACATCATCCACACACCAGCTGCGATGTTCAGGGGGTTGATGGTGACACAGTTCCAGAGACCAGCGAAGGCACAGGCTGGAAAACAAGGAGGTGACCATGAAGACCAACCCCAGGGGCAGGCAGGGCTGGCTTCTCCTCCCGGCTCTGCTCTGCAATGGGACCTTGCAGCCATGCCAGCATCATTTTGCTCTCCTGTACTTTGAGCTGTTTTGCAGAGTCAGGGGTGCCCAGAGGACCCCTTGCCTTGGCCAGCACCTCTAGGCACTGCAGGGAAGCCTGTAGAGACCAGCACAGGAGGGCAGGTGGAAAGGTCTGATGGCCTGAAGAGGAGTCCGGGATTCAGGGCAGAGGGTTTCTTCCCAGCTCCTCCAGCTGGGTATCCTTTTGCTCTCAACAAGCATCTCAGTGTGACACTTGCACAACTATTTCATCTGCACAGAACAACACACCATTTGCTTTTACATAGAGTCACATATGTGGCACCCCGGTTTTTATTTGCGAAGGAGTTACTGCTTTGTCCTGGGATAAACAAAGAGGTCCCAGCAGGCACCCACCTCTGAGCAGCACCAGGAAAGTTCAGCAAAAACATGACTTGCAGCACCAAGGTGCACAGGCAAACAATAAATAAAGCAGAGGTGAAGCCGGTCTCTGCCATGCACTGCTGGTTCTGCACTAGAGATGGGGAGAAAAGAGCCAAGTTTGGGTCTCTGCTAGTACAAATGGAAGTGGACATTAGATAAAGCGGAGCCCAAAATAGCCCCAGCACTCCTAAATTTGTAATGCAAGGAGAGGAACCAGCCAGCACATCCAAGCCAAGGTGACATGCGTCTCCTTCCTGCCTCATTAAACTTGCAGAGCGTTCCCGGCACTCGATACGGCCCTTTTCCTCTGCCAATACCAACGGGCAGCTGCTGCTCACCTGGGAACCTGTGCCTGGGCAGGGAGGGTGGTGAGCCACAGCTGAGACCACAGTAAGCACCACCAGCCTGCAAAACTCCAGCTAAAATCATATAGCCCTTAAGGGCTGTCCTGGGATGTTTAGTGGCACAATGAAGAGCAGCAGAGTCCTTCTCTGAGAATAAGACCAGCCTGGGTTTGGGTATTTGAGATATCTGCTCGTGTTTTGCTGAGGGGATCCCTGAGCAGAGCTGCTGTGAGCAGCCCCGACCTTCAAAAGCCCAGCACATGTTTGCAAGGTTTCTTTTAAGCAGTCACTGCTGAATCCTCAAAGTTCCCTTAAAAATGGTTATCTTTATTTACCAGATTGGGAAACAGAGTTGCAGTCCTATAACAGGACCAATCTAAGGTCATCCCATAAGCAAGTGGCCTCCTGGTTTTCAGGAAACCACCAAAACAAGGTTATTTTTAAAGTCTTCCTAGAACTATTTCACAGGACCCAAAATCTTTCAGAGAATCCTGCAAGAACAAAACCAGACAGAGGAGAAATGCCGGGGCACACGTTACCAGCCGTGCTCCAAGGGCGCTTCTCATCCTCCCATCACAGAGGGACCAGCGTCAGTGTCCCCGTGCTGCAGGGGGAAACTGAGGCACTGGGGTGGATTGATCTGCTCACGGTCACACATGCAAACAGCTGGAGAGCTGGAAAAGCAACAGCAAGCAGCATTGCTGGGAGCAGCGGGCAGCTCAGAGAGCAGGGCACAACATGGAAGGTTCTAATTCTTCTCTGTGACCAACAAACCCTTGGATGTGGACAGCAGACGAGCTCAGGGGAAGCACCACAGACTTGTGACACTTGCTGTCACTCAGGAAAACGCACTTCTGAAAATAAGTGACTTTCAGGCACTTTACAATTAGCAGAACAACAAAAATTGGCTGCATCTCAACCATCCCCAAAACGCAGCTGGGGCTGGGGCAGAACCCCACCTTGCTTAACAGCACAGTGGAGTGGAGCAGTCCGAGAGGTTCACAGAGCTACAAAACCAACCTCAACCACGGAACACACCTGGGGAAGCAAAACATTACTTTTTCAAACAGGTTTTTGGCCTTACTCTTTTTTTTAAAAAAAAAACCTAGCCAACCAGGGGTTGTTTTGTCAGGGCTTTGGTTTGGTTTTGTCCTCAAAACACCCCAAAACAACCCTTGAGCACTAAGCATCCCTTGCAGGAGCCTCAGCTAAGCGACCACCCTGGTTGCCAATGGACTAACGACCCAGCAAGCCTGAGCTGAGCAAGCCTCTACGTCAGCACGAGCACCAGCCAGCAGGAAAGGAGTCAAAGGTTTACAATGGCAGGAACACTGCGCTCGGCGGCGGCTGCCAACAGCCACAGAGATAACGATTGGGTGACCTTCAGTCTCCTTGGCAGAGCAGCACATCCCACAGCAGCCTGGCACATCCTCGTCCCGCTGGGACGGGATTGGCTCCTGCCTCGGTAGCCAAAAAGGGACAGAGCTGCCAACCCAGAGACTTCTTTTTGCAAAACAGAGGCCTCGCAATAGGTTTAAAAACGCAGATAATGCTCGATGGCACGTAAGCTATGGAAGACAGACAGTTCTGCCATTTGTTTAACTGCTGTCCCATCCTGAATCCCTGAGGAAGCACAAATAACTGGGAGCTAAAATGGAGGGGGAAGAACACCACAAAGGCTCTATTCATTTCAAGCAGCTGGTCACTGTCCTCAACACAAGCCTATTTTTGGTCCTAGAGCATTTTACAAAAGCCACAGACTCTCCTCGTGCTTTTACAAACAAGAACACAAAGGAGAGAAGGGACTTGGCCAAGGTCACCAAGCCAGCCTGTGCAAGACCCAGAACCAGATCTCAAACCTTGTTGGTCTTGTTCCTGCTTCGGCCCCTGGACCTTTCTGGCTTAAGCAAGTTGAGTGCTGAAGGTGTTTGTATGTGGCAGACATTGTCTGCCAGTCTCACCTCCACTAACAAAGTTTCTCTTCCTTTCTACCAGGAATTCATCCTTCTGTAAGAAATAATCCAGCCCTGTAGTAGGACCACAATCCAGTTTATAAACTATTTCTATTCTTTCATAGCAAGCTCTGAAAATAGCAGCCTTGCCATGTTATTAGCTGCCCTTTTCCAAACAAGGTGATGCTGAACAAGGAGCATTTTGAAGAGGGCTGTTACTGGCACGGGGCATTGGAGAGTTGCCTCTTTCCACAGTCTCCCATTTCCCTGCTCGTAAGAGGAGTCTGTCTCACACTGCTTCGTTCTCTGCTTGATGAACCTCATGAACGGAGACTGTCGGAGCTACAGAGCAAGCTGTCTGACTCCCCAAACAATCAGCAATTCTGTTAAGAATCTGGCTCTTCTTCCAAAAGCTTCTTCTCACAGAGTCACCCAAATACATGAAACTCTCAGCTTTTCTTTAAAAACAAGTCAGGGGTTCTCAGAGCTGTGAACAAAAGGTTGGGAAAATAATCCAAGTATAATTCATCTGCTCTAAAACACGACGACAGAGGAAAAAAAGTACATCTTCAAAGACTTGCACTTGTAAGCCACCCATGAGCTGCTGTAGCACGAGGTGGGCAACGCCACCAGTGCGACCCAACGGCCACCTTCTCCAGCTCTTCACCCTCCATCTGCAGCCCCCTGAGCTCTGCATGAGCCAAAGCCACACAAAAAGCGCTGAGGCTCCGGCTACAGCCCCAGCCCGTGGGAAAGACGCCGCTACACGAATTCCCCCACCTGAGACCTGTGCTGAAGACACGTCCCAGCCGGTCTCTTGGCCATCTGCCGGGACCAGAAGCACAGGGGCCCCAGACAGAGCATGGCGAGGCCAGTACGGTTTGCCCCGTAAGAGCAGTCCTACCAAATCTTTTCACACCTCCAGAATTTCAGCACCTAAGACAGAAAACAGTGAGAGCAGCACACAATTTACCAGCCCGGCCAAAAAGGGCTGTAACGAGCCTGCCCAACGATACCACCGTCTACCAGGTCAGCTGCAAAAACGCCACAGGCTTGTGCAGTCAAGTCCTGAGGCAAGAGCCAGGCACGGGAAGAGAGGGGGATCAGACGAAACGCTACAGCTGAGGGAATAAATCAGTGCTGACTGCACTGGCTGAGAAACACTCTTGTTTTACTAGAAGTCGTGGACCTGAAGCAGAAGAAATTCTCCATCCCGTGCTCTGCAGGAGATCAAACTAAGCGGTCATAACAGTCCCTCCTGCTTTTAAGAGCTATTAATCTCTCCACAGAATGTAGCAAAACAGCACTACAGGACAGGCTGATTTCTGGCAAAAGTTGCAAAGACTCTTTCCCTGGGAAAATTTTTTGCAGCAGCAGGTAATTCAGAGCGCAGCCAACTCGCTTTGCTGTACACCGGCTCCTTTCTTCTCTGCGTCCAAGACTAAACCCCTTAAAAAGCACACAACACAAACCAAGGCCATTATTTGCCTTCAAAGAAAACCCAAAACAGTCAGGTCCTCTGCAAGCGACAACAGGAATAACGGGAAACATGCTCTGACATTCAGGATGGGGAAAGAAAGTAAGTTGCAGGAACATACAAACACCTGACAGTCAAATAGGATGATTCGAATCCCGTGGCCCCTCTTCAAGCCCTGACTGACCCTGCTGAGCACCCTGGGCCTGCTGCTCACAGCAGAACCATTGTCTGGTTTACCTGCCCACCGCCCTCCCTCCAGGACCAGGGGTTCGGCTGCTGCTCCCACCACTTCCAGCAAGTGCCGTATCCAAGAAGAAACTCGAGGATTTGCAGATCCCCCCATGACGTCCCTTCTCCCAGGTGCCAAAACACAGCAAGATTGGTGATGCAAAGCGCATCCCTCGTGTGCAGGATAAACCCACCCCGCTTCAGGCACAGCCACGACTCTTCCTTCTGCCCCAAACTCCGCAAACTAACGCCTGGAGCAGACACCGACCCGTAACCCCGAATGGCTGCTTCGTGGCACACCCCCCTACACGGATGTGACCCCCACCGGAGGCAGGACCCCCGCCGCGCGCTGCCGCATGCACGAGCGGAGCCGAGGGGGGCCCTTTGGCTGCGAGGGAAGGGGATACTTACACACGCCCCCGATGACCCCGGCAATCCTGCAGAGCCACCTGTACCACCAGGTCATGCCATCATCGGCGGAGGAAGCCGCTGGGTCAGGGGCTGCTGCTTGGAACTGCTCATCCTGAGAGCTCATGGCACTCCCGCTGCCGGGGGGTCAGGGGCAGCACCCCGCACCCCGCCTGAGCCCCAGCACCGCAGGATGCCCCCCCCCCCCCAACCCCGGTGACACTCCTCCCGTGCCCCCCTCCAGCCAGCCCAGCAGATAGCCCCTACACCCAGCCCTGCCACTGCAGGGCCTCTTCCCACACCCCCACGCAGGAGCCGGCCCCCAGCAGCCCCCCCAGGGCTGACAATGGAGGGCTCTGCCCGCAGCAGCAATGCCAGCGGCCGTGGGAGCTGCCTCCACGTCTGCCTGCGTATTGCATTGTGGGTCCCCTCCTCCAGCAGGCAGGGCTTTGATGTCACTCATCAAATGCTGGTGGGCAGAGCCCGTCGGGTACGTATTCATAAGCAGCCACGCAGGCACGCGCTCACAGCAGGGGCCGGCGTGCAGGGGGTCCCGCTCCCCATGGATAACACCGAGGTGCTGTTAGCCAGGCAGCCAGCGTGTGCTCGGAAGAAACTGAAACGTGAATTTTTGCATGAACGTGAACTTAACGAGCGTTGCAAAATTCTGCCCTCAAGATAAGAGGGAGACACTCCCCTTAATCTGAACGGAATTGGGATTTCTCCCTAGAAAACGGGAGAAAGGATTTTGCAAGTCTTTGTCCCAGTTGGCAAGCTGCTGGTATCCAAACAAACAGGACAGGGAAAGAGCCTGAATTCTCTGATGTTACAAAGACGACAGCTGCATTTTTTGCAAATGAACACGGAGCATTCAGTCGGCAACCAGAGCCCACCTCTGCAGACCGCGCGCTCTGCGTAGTCGATCTGGAACAACAAATAGCAGTGAGACCTGGGATCCAGAGCAGAGTGGAAAGACAGATCCCATCTGCTGAAAGGTTACAAAAAAAGGATTAAGGAAAGGATGTCTTTTCATTAACATCTCCTGTTAGACAGGAAATGAAGGCCCAGTGCCTGCATCACCCACGCACTGCGGTGGGATAGCTGATACATCCAGCTCCTCGAGGATCTCGCTTCAAGAATCTACTTCCTAGCTCTTCCAGGAATGGAACGTAAATCTGGAGGTTGGCAAGCAAAAAACTCCAGGCTTAACCAGCAAAAAACAACTATTAAGAAGGCAGAAGAAAATAAGATTTTGTGGTTGTAAAAAGATGTCAGAGAATTTAACTGAAAGAAAGCAGAAGCAGGGTTAGAACTGCCCAGGCAGAACCATTTATTGCATCCAGCATGAAGAGCAAGGGCAGATGTGTCCAGCCAGGCTCCAGGTGTGGAAAACACCCCTTAAGCAGTATATTGTGATTTTGAGGAGGATGACAGATCTGGACCAAAGCATGGTCCAATATTTGAGATATTTCACGTTCAAGATATTAAATAAAAACAATGTAAAAAATGTATTTAAATCAAACTTGAGTGAATATTTGTCACTGCTCTAAAATGCCTCTTCCTGCTACAACTTGTACCATGCAACAATCTCTCACTGCGCAGTTCCTGTGAGATGAAGATACAAGCAGATTAGTAGCACAGCTACTGTTCTTATCTGAGTAAGTATGTCTTGGCACCAAACCCATCATTAAGAGACAGCATTCTTTTATTTTCCCATAGAAAAGCAGTACTGGTATCACTGTCAGATATTTAATAGTAGAACCACAGAAGGGGTGGCTGGGCATGGACCTCTGGATGTCATTTAGTCCTCCCACACAAAGCCAACTGTCGCCAGGGCTTGACCAGGTCAGCTGTGCCTTGGTCTAACCAGAAACATTCAATGATGGTGATTCCATCAGCTTTCTGAGTGACGTCTCCTAGTGCTGCACTACCCTCCTGGGCAAAGAAACTCTCTTGCCCTCCTTCACACACATGTCCAGTCTTCTTGTGCTAGCACAGTTCATTCTCATACATATCTTTGCCTTCTTTATAAAATTCCAGAATTTCAATGGGCCTCAGTTTTAAGGGGCATTACACTGCAGGAGAGTGAATGTAACAGCTAAATCATAATCCTAGCTACCTGTGGTACACAGAGGTTTGTAGCAGGACACTAAGCCACTGAGAAATTAAATGATTATTCTAAAAGATCATGAGGTACTACAGAAGCAGGACCCTGCGACTTCAGTGTCCAAGTCACTAACTGCAGACACGTAAACTGCATTAATACCAATCAAGAGAGACAGAAAATCTGCACAAGGACTATTTGCTAAACATTTGGTAGTTATGTGTCTTTTGGATACTTTTATAAACGTTAACTGAGATTCCAAAGGAGTCAGTAGATATTGTTCTTACTCAATAGATGGGGAAGCAGTTCCAAAAAGATGAAACGACTCCTGTGACCTCGAGCAGTGAGCAGGCAGAAGTGACTAACTGGATCACGGCCTTTCTCAGTGAAGTGGCCCTGAAGCCTTTTATTTGGGCTCAATAGCATGATATTCAGCCCAGAAACGGGTTCGGTGATCCTTAATATTTTCATGAAATTCAATTTCAGCTTGGCTTCCTGTTGATTGCCAGAAGAATTGCTGTTTCCCACGGAACACCATCATCTTCATGGTGCTTACATCACGGACCTGTATAAAGAAAGAACAAACCATTGTATCATAGCAGCCTACAAGTGAAGAACCCACAAAATACTGGAGACTTGCCAGTCACTCAGGGGGAAAAGCTGCCCTATACAAAGGTTAGAAGAAACACGGTAGACATCAGTAGTGCTTATTCACATCTACATTTATGTAACAGAGATCAGAGTCTGACTCTCTAGCGTTTGTGACTGAACTTTGCATCTGGGTGGAAATATCTAATGAGAACATGGGTTTGTACCCATCCAAACTATCCCCTTTAGGTTCCTGACTCACCAGGATGTAATTAAAATGTGTTTGGTTGCTCTCATTGCCCAGGTCAACATACAGGGCGCGGATAGCTATGCGATGCAGAGGAGCCACATTGATGAAGGTCCGACACACTACTTCTTGCCTTTGATCAGGCACAGGATTCACTATTTCACCTTGAGGACCAAACAGCTGCTTGTCACAGTCTGAAAGGGGGAAAGAGCAAAAAAGAAAATGATTTAGAGAAGTGTCCAGCATCTCCAGGAAAGAAATCATTTAAATTAAACACAGGCAGAAAAGTTTCTCTAAGGATTTTCATCTGGGAACCTCCAAGTATCAGCAAACACCTGGAGAGAGCTTGCCTCTAAAATGGAGGGGCTGTTCACAAGTAATATTAATTTCAACATTCCCCAAGAAGAGGATTATTAGCTGTTAAAAATGAAGCAAGGTTTCCATAGATTTCCATAGGCAATCATGATCCATGGAACTCTGTGGGCCTTGTCACGGGTGCCTTAACTTAAAGCCATAGCAAAACTTTCAGTACAGTACCTTGGTAATATTTTTTAGTTGCAATTCTGCTGTTGTACTGAAGAATGACCCCGTTTCCTGGCAGCAAAACACGCTGTTTCACAATCAGTGTGTTCGTTCTGGAATTTATCAGTGACAAAAGGAGGTTCCTGCAGCCCGTCCGCCACATCATTCGCCCAGAAAACAGCACTACCTCACCTGGAACGGATAAGCACAGGGACTAGAAACACTTTTACTTTAAGTAAAAGGTCACAACCTATCTTATATAGGTCTGGAATCAAGTAATTCTGCATCTTGTCCCTATCTTATCAAAATCTGCCATGAAAACAGTCCAGTTAACTAATCTAACTGTACTGATTCCAGCAAGAGGATATATTACAGACAGAGTTTATAACAGGACAAAGCAAGCAGCTTCTTTAACCCCATAAACTCTTTTCATCCAATATCTATCAACAAAACAGGTAATAAACCATTCTGTAGGGGTAGGAAAGGCATCATTTTCATTTAGTCCTATCTGGCAAAGACTCGGTGAGACAGAAAAACTTGTAAAATGGTTTCAGAGATGACAAAGGCTCCAAGGCAGCAAGAACCATTCAGGGCACCAAAAGCACGCGGGCAAACGAGGTGCAGATTTCCCAAAAGGGCCAGGCTGGTCCCCAGCACGCCCTGGGCAGTACCTGCACTGCAGTTGAGGGAGCTCTCCAGGACGCTGATTGTTACCTCCTCCCCAAGAGGACGTCCGATGGCCACAGTGCAGTCGCTGCTCTCTACGCCCATCATGTTGATGACCCCAGTGGCATTAAGAAAGAGCTTTCCACACGCACCTGGACAGCAAAGATAGATGAGAAACGCATCCAGAAGGAAGTAGAGCTGCTGAAACACAGTTTCCATTCCTTCGTGGCACAACGAACGGACGAGTGCCAACAGTGTGCTCACCTTCCAGGTAAAGCACAGGAAGAGTCAGCTGCTGCCCCAAGGAGCTCCAACTCAGAAGAGCTTTGGGAAGCCCAGGGAAGGCACTCATTGCTCCTAGCTCAGATAACACGGCAGCTCATGGCATGCCGGAAGGAACAGCACATTGTCCCTCCTAACCAGGAGTTATTCCCTCCCATGCTCCTGTCCCTGTATAGCAGTAGGGTCACCACAACCCAGCTGCACGCAGCAAGCGCTCATCTCTACCTTTTGGTAGTGTCCTCCTCACCTCCACTGGTCTTTGTCTGTTCCCGAGGCACAGCTGGCATGGCAGATGGAGGAAGATCCAGGTCCTTATATCTTGCCTTTTTAGCAGTTGGAGCTGTCGTCAGATGCACGGCTGGTGTCACTGTCTGAGGTTCTGCTCCATGCGACCTGGTCCCCACCGCCTGCTCAGGACAGGGCCCTGCAGAGCAGCCACGTACCACAATGGCCTTGGGGAAGTGCCTGCAGAAGATGGGGTTCACGTGCTTACGGGTTAGCAGGTTGAGGCAGAAATCCTGCCGTGTCTGAATGCCATTCCCACACGAAGTTGAACACTGCAGAAGAAGAAACCCACAGGCCTTTATACATGTGTTTCAGTTGGTGTTTAGAAATAAATATGTTTATTGGCTCAGGCATGATCTAGGGGGCTGATCTTTTGTTCACTGATGCTGTTCTATCACGTGCCCTTTCAGTGCTCTAGTTTCATCAGCTACAAGATAGCCCACCTCCCAGGGGATCTACCAAACTATCTTTGAATTGCAGAACCACTTCCTAAAACATCCAAAAAGATCTGCATTCCAGAAGAAAACATGCCAAGGACCACTTTTAAACTGCGGCCAAAATCTTAGCTAAGAAAGGTGGGAAGCAGCCCCACAGCTACTAAACACAGGGCAGTGGAAAGAATGGAAAACATCTCTAGAAACAGTTTAGAATTTCAGTGGGAAGTAAATACACAAGGCAGAAGCGGTATTTCTCCCCTGCATGCTTTAGGGAAGCGCGTGGCTATAAAACCGCCGCACCAGACACCGAGTGCTGCACCTGAACAGGAGCAAATACCTCTGTCCATTCGCTGAAGCTCCATTCATAAGAGCACGTGCGGATGACGCAGGGAATGGTGGTAAGAGGCTTCTCCGCCACAGGACACAAACGTTCCTCCAGCAAAATCTCCTTGCCTTGGCGAATCTGCACGCAGGCGACCAGCTGAACAGCTAAGCCGAGCCCACAGCTGGAGGAACAGGGGCCAGCTGGGGTTACCTTCCATCTGACAGAGGATATGGAGGAGAAAATTTAAGTTAGTGATGAACCCCCACCCTTCACTGTCTCTTGCTGTAGAAAATGCACTGCAACTCCCTCATCCTTCCCCCTTCTGCTTCTCAGCAGCTTTCTTCACCCTCCACCTCACAAGCTTTGCTGCCTATGATACTTAGAAGGCAGCCTTTGAAACAAGGCTGGAGCAGGTTTGGAGTTGGACCCAAACAGAGGACATTCACATTTTGAAAGAAGCCAACAGACTCAAAACATACATCAAGTCTTACTCTGCATCCATTACAGTCTTCCCCAGGGTGACATACACCGGCTTAACTGCAAAAACAATCTTATCTCCCTCCAAAAGGAACATCACTCTGAACAGTCAGATCAGAAAACAACCCAGGGCGTTTCATCCTAGGAGAGGCATCCTGTAGCACTTAAAAAAAAAAAGCTCAGATGCCAGTGGCTTTCTAGTCCCACAGCAAATCGGGCAGGGGAAGCTCTGCCCCATTTATCAACCCTGAGCCATATCCTAGATCACACCATACATGCTCACGGACAACCGCTCTCCCCCAGTGCATGCTCTTGTGGCTCATGTGGCCATTTGGACCTCAGAGGGCACAGCTCCAAATTACATGGCTCCTATTCCTTTGAGCAAGGCAAACCATCGCACTAGGTGTCTGCCACAATCTCTTCTGCCTTCTCCTTGGTCTCCCTTGCACAGTAGAGGACCTCGTGCATCACACCTCCTCAACAGCTTGCACTGCATGAGCCCATTTCGTAATGCCACCTGGGAACAAGGCAGCCACCAGTGAGTACCACCAGCTGTCACCTGGCTTCACTGGATTTTAAATCCAACCACTCTATGGAAGTACAACTGGAATTCTGTTAATGCACACATACACACCAGCTCATGTTTGAGAGATTGGCAGTCACCCCACTGTGTGCAGTCTGCAATACCATAAATCCTAAGGAAAAGTGCAATCAATTTCGTTCAGTTCTCAGAGCAGCTATTCCAGATTCTTAGAGCATTTAATTCCAGCTACTTTCCTTGATGCTATGTGGAAACTACAGCTGGCAAACGTGTCACCACCTTTTGCAGTGATGGATTTGTTCCTACTTCACCAGGGTAATAAGGGATAAAGAGGTTTTCAGTTTTTCCCTGGACTCAAACTCCAAAGACTTCACTTAGTTCTGCTTAAGAATATATGAGTCCAGGAAAGACTCTCAGTTTGCTCGGTATGGATCAATCCTGCTGTTTTGGCAGCTCGCTGTGCTTTCAAACCAGGGGAAAGGAAGATAACATCCTCAGAGCAGCCTGACCCTTACTCTACCATGTCCCTGGAGACACAGAGGAAGGAAAGACCTCTCAGTGGCTCATTGTCTCCTGGTAACTGCTTTACCTTGGTGGGCAGGGACTGAGATCACAGACTTCCATCCTGCTCTCTGGCTTTGGTACTGGATGACAGTTTTCTTCTTGGGTTTCCTCTTTGGTGTCAAAAGCCACACATACATACTGTAGCTGAGTCCTACCTAGAAAGGGAAGTGATCTTACTGCATGACATGCATGCAAGAGTTGAAAATAAGCCAAGCACTGTCAGTCGCATCTGCACGTACTAAACAAGCCAACTCTGCCCAAGCCCCAGGCACACTTATTGCACTCATCCCCCCCAACTCTGAAGCACAGCAGCAGCCAGCCAGCCCTCTAAACTATTCCCTGTCTGAGCCAGGCCCCCTTGCCTCTTCCAGGCTCAAAAAAATTGTGACCACAGCTACACATGCACTTAGAACTGTAGAGGGGAAAAGACCAGGTGCCTGAGGTTTCTACACACTGAGCTCACACCTACAGCCAAGTAACATTTCCCTGCAGCACTGAAAGATCTCACCTCTACCACAGGAGACGGAACACCCTCCAGCTAGAGGGCTCCAGACATACACGGTGCGATTTTCCAGCTGGATATGCCCAGGTGACTCCGAAGACTGAAGTAAGTGTGTGTCTTTCTCCTCAGAACAGAGCAAAAAGAGCCAGACTGACATTAGCACCTGCTTTCCACACTGGTCCCAATCTAATGAAGCTGGAGGATACCTCCAGATCAATCCTACATCATGTTTGCTGTCACTGAAGAAAGAGGCACATTTAAGCACTTTCTTCATTTTTGCAGAACATATAAGGAATAGTTAAGGACATCCAATGGCCAAGACCTCTCCTAATTCACACTACTTGAAAAGAGATATCTGAGACTGGCGATGTCTAAAGCATTATCTTCCACATCTGTAAAAGTAAACCTGGCAGTGGCTTCCCAGTACAGATTTGGACCAGTGGTCCTGTGCTGAGAAGCCCTCTTCCCTGCTAGCAATCCTCCCTACCATGTCAGAACATCTCTCTTTGCCAGTGAGGTATTTCCTAGTGGACCAGGGGTTATTTCTGTTTCTGATTTTGTTGGACTCTGCAAAGAGAAATGAAGAAGGAACATTGTCAACAGCTGCCCTAAACAAACCACCACTATGAACTGATTAATCCAGCAGCATCAATTAAGAACGATAGAGCTGTCTAAAGTGACAGGATGAACCTTTAACTGGGCAGACATCCTTGATGTAAACCACCCTCCCAGACAGCAGTGGTAAGGAGGTGGCTCCTGACTGGTAGCCTCTTGTGAGTGCAAAGCTCCTAGAAAGACTCCTGAAATAAGCCAAGCCAGTAAACTCACTTTGTCCCAGCCTAAAGGGCAGACGTTAACCACACATGGCACAACGGAGAGGGGTTTTTCTTCTGCTGGACACAAGCTGTCATCCACAACAGTCTCCAATCCATCACGAAGCTGAACACAAGTCAGATTCCGTTGGGCAACTCCAGTTCCACATACAGCAGAGCATTCATCTATCTGAGACATCTTCCACCTAAATGGGAAGTAATTTTATCACCCTGTTTCTCATCTGGATCATACTTACACCACTGATTACAGAAATGAGTCATACAGAGTACTCAGCTTTGCTATTTCAAGAGCCTTGTCTGGGTGTGATTGAGAGGACAACTGCTGAAAATTTAAGTGCTTGCACTGGCAGCTCTCTAGGGCTAAAAACACCTAAAGAGCTGTAGCTCACAGTGTAATAATGTTTTATAAAACACCAAAATGTCTATGAGATCAATGTGAGGGCAGGTTTGGCTCTTGGTCCTCTTTCTAGTCTAATTAACACAAAGGTCTCCTCCAGAGTAAGATCAAATCTTTGTTGGCACAATCTTGGAAAGGATGTGAGCAGATATTTTCTTCTGGCCAAGCCCTCAAAGTATTTTCATTTAGTAGACAACTGTAACATATTGGAAGGACTATCTCTCATTCATTCAGCTGACATCTCAATTACCCCATGAGACCAGGAAAGACAGAATATGGTTTGGGAACCGCTACGCCACTATAATTAGGAAGGTACTTCATACCTCTCTTTTTTTTTTTCACCTTGCACAATGCAAATGAGATGGCAGAGACAAAGTTAGCTGGCAGAGAAAAGACAAGCAAAGCAAGAATTCAGCTGAGCTTCCAGGAACACCAACCTGTACAGGCATGGCTCCATGGCACAGGGCTTGTGCTCTGAAAGGGGCTGTGGGAGCTCCAGACACCACCGATCCTCCGTTATTTCATTCTTTGTCTGGTCAAAGCACACATGATTCACTGGCCGCATCCCTGGGATACAAAAGGAGAAGGAAGGGAAGTTATAAAAAAAGCGGAATGAATCACCTCTATTAAGCTAGGAAGATGCAGTAATTTTGCTTTACTCCAATAATCTGTGTAGGAAAATGGCATAGTTGGGAATACAGACTTTCTATAAACACACAAACCCCTTCTTTCTGATACAACTTTTCCTCAAGAGTTTTAAAGTGACTTTCCAAGACGAACACTCCAGAAGATGAGAAGTTTGATGGATAATCCACAGCCAAAACAGAAAGATTTCTCTAAACTGGCCGTTTGCAAAAAGAAGAATATCAATCATAATTTGGCCTAAATTACTTCTAATGATCTTGATGTCTGACTGATGAGGGACAGGTTGCTGAACATAAGCTCTAGCCATCAGCCACTTTTAAATGACGTTCTACAGAAATAATCATGTAATATCATCACGCAGCAGACAGCACCGTGCCAATGTCCTCAAAGTGATCATCAACATCCAAAACTAGACTAGAAGTACTGGGACAGAAACTGCAGACTTGAAGTGCCTGTGGCATGCTAGAAACAAAATATTCATAAACTACAGCTATAAATAAGAGAATGGTTTAGTACCTGAAAAAAAAAATCACAAAATACCTGATCACTTCACACCCTTCTTTATACCAGCTAGGTTGTGATATTCACATGTACTAAAATACACCATCAGACCAACACATCAAGAAACTTTCTTCAAGGTTTAATCAGTCCAGTAAAGGAACCTATTATAATGGTGGGAGTTTTTAGGAAATATGAGCTGCCTTTGCAATATGCTCCGCAGCTTGAACACCTCAAGTATAACAGATGAATTTTCAATCTTTAAAAGCAAACATCAAGAACCAATCAGCAATGTTATATTTTCACTACTATCTTGTTTTCAAATAACATCTCTTGGTAAGGAGAGCCTGAGCATCACTTTCAGCTCTCAAGATAAAATTTCAGCTCCAATTCTCAACTTCGTTATTTTAAGTCCCAGCTTTCTCATTCTTTTGTTTGTGACTGCATTAGCTGGGAGGCCCTAAAGCATTTTGAGTTCTTTAGTTCAGGGTTTCAGCAATCAGTTCACCTGGGGAATGTGCTGGAGAAAAACTCTCCAGACATAACTAGTCTTACAGATTGACTTCCGTAAGTACTCATTAATGTATTTTCTAAATCCTTGTCATAAAAGTCTTGAGAGGCTTGCCAGTGTCATCTTTATTATCTGGTAAACAAGATGTCAGACTGTCTACCAGAATGATCTGTTGCAATCTGCATTATGATTTCTTCAGGGAGACAGAAAGGATTAGCCACGGCTCAGGAACAGAATTCTAAGAAGGAAGTTTCATAATTAGCTCTGAGGCTATAGTTAGACACTAGATACCACTTTGGTCTCAGACTTTTGATGTTTAGCCAACTTCAAATTACAGCCTTCAATAACTTTGAAAAATCTGAGAAAATTATTTAGTCTTAAACCCAAAAGTTCCATTAAAATCTATTTCAAAATCCTCTTCATGATCAAACATTTTCACTACCATTTTGATGATTCAGCTCATTTGCTGATTTGCTAATTTAAGTCAAAAGCTGTACCCCTCTTTTCTTTGGTTCCATTTATCACTAGCAACTGCAGCTCGCTTTCAACAATTCGCTTCTAAATTCGGTTCAGTTGTTCAGAAAGTTCTAATCAAATATCTACTGCTGATGTCACATTTCTTTCAGTCAGCCCAGGAGAGTCTGTGGAGTAAAGGTCTGCGTGACTACTAGCCAGCCAAATTAGAATTCTGCCCAGATCTCTAAAAACTGGAGAGTGAGTATTGCTGCCTCACCTTCCCCACAGGTCACTGAACACGGTCCCTGCTGAGGAATCCACATATACGTCAGATTCTCTTTGGGGACAAAGTAGCTGAAGGTGATGTCTGGGTTGGTGGCATTGCCATATTCTTTTCCATAACTTCGATAAACCTGGTGAAGGAAAAAGTTGTGGTCAATGCACAAAGCAACTCAGGCTCATTCCTTAGGACGGAGACAAAAGAAGCTAGTTCCCTTTTTCCATTCGATCCTGAGCCTCAACCTATGACTCTCAATTCTTGCCAAATGCAGCCAGAGTACTCACCCTGTGAATTCCGTGCACAGAGCTCTGAAAAAAAAGATGAAGCCGAGCAAAAGGTTTAACTCAGTATGCTTTTCCCCACACAATCATCCCCCAGATTTGCAGAAAGCCTGTAGGCAGCCAACCCTCAACCCTCCCCAAGATCGGCAATACCATCACTCTTAGTGAACATCATCTCCACTGGCCTTGGACACGAAGCCTACTACACCTGGATTCTGCACTGCAGCAGAGCTATACAAACTCAGCCTGGCCAGTTCTGACTGGCCCCTTTCCAACTCTGCTATTTTAATTTACCTGTATTTCAATTTCTTCTTGTGTTGGCCCATCCACATGGACTTCCTCCAGGCTTGGCAGGTTGTCCTTGGTGAGAAACACTCTGTATTTGATCTGGCTGTCCTCCAGAACTGACGGATAGGTGACATTCAGTGAGATTTTTCCATTTCCAGCAATCACATACTCTCCTTTAACCTTCACAGCTAGAGGAGCAAAAGTAGCAGTGAGGTTAAAAGATATGATGTGGTCACCAGGATCCCCTGGTGCTGGCAGCTACAGACCGCCCGTTTGCTAGAAACCACTTTGATGTAAGTCAGGCATCCCAAAGAGCATGGCTTCTACCAGTTCCTCCTGGACAGCATCCCACAAACAAACTGCATCATCAGTATCTTTCCTCTCAAATTCCATTTTTTGCTTATACAAGCTTGTTTTAGCCTTGCCTGTAGTCCCACCTCTCCTTTTCATTCAACTCACCCAAATGCGTGAAGAGTGGTCTCCAGTTGGTGACGTGGACCAAGGTGGTGTTATAAGGCAGGGACAGAAATGTAACATACTCTGGAAGGATGGAAAGGAAGAAGATATGGTCACCTTCCATTACTGTACCTCTGTTAAAAAGGCTGGGGATTAAAGATCAACCTCTCTTCACCTTACTAGCACGCTATCCATTGGAGGACAAGCCTTACAGGCAGCAGCAAAGCTTAATCGCAGACAGGGGTTATATAGCTGATATTGAAAAAAAAAAAAAGGATACAATGGTGATGGCCATCAGGCTAAATTCACACTGACTTTAGCTCTACCAGCTTGGTTTGAACATAGTGATGATGAACACAGCAAACAAAACTGAACTGAATCGTGTCTTGTCCTCATCTTTCTTTTGTTCTTCTTATGTTCTCTGCTAGTATCTACAGGTGATACTGCAAGAGCCTGATCAGTTCCCAAATGGATGTTTAAGACCTCAGGAAGCATCTGACACAGCCCTCAGTTCCCAGTAATTTGCTAGACTTCCCAAATGGCTACATTTCTGGTCCATGTCCAGAGAAGAACTATGACCAAAAAAGTCACTCTGCCTACACAAGAGCTACCTCTCTGCTACAGATGTTAGCTGCCTTCTCTCTTGACTACCCAAACTCCATCGCCATAACCTCCGTAAAATAAAATCAAGCGGAAGCAGAAACAGGAAGTCACATTCAGAAGATTATGAGCACTGCATACAAATATGCAGCATACAAACAGTACCATAACGTTGAACCAGAGGGTGAGGACTACACACCTTTAGCTTTTCCTTCTGTGTAAGATCCACTCACTTTGGTGCAAGTGGTGTTGTCACCCCCACAGACCTTGCAAGAGTCCATGATCTTTCTGGAGTCCATCTGGCCATCACACCCGAACGCCTGAGCAAAGAGAAGAGTCTGTCAAGACTTGTCTATTCTAAGAAGAAAGCGAGCGGATGAAAGCAACATTACCTGAATTCCTGAGACTGCCTTTTTCATTTGCAATTTGAATTTAAGAAGACAATATAGACAAAGATGCATTTGTACCTAGATCCACCACTGTACAGCAGTTTGGAAAGCCTTAGCTGAGAGCACAAGTTTTGTTGTGTGACATATTCTTTCCCATAAAAAGCAGTCCAAAAAGATTTCTCTTACGACCTAAAACGAAGGCTCTGCACCCTCTCTCTTATACAGACTCTTTCTAGAGAGGGAAGGAAAAAAAAAAATAACGCCCAGGAGAACAGTAAACATGAATGTCAGGTTCTAAAGGAATCTTTAGCTCCCCAAACCCACAACCTAGCCCACATTCTTCAGCCTGGCCTTCAGTCCCATGGAGCTCAGGAAAGAGATTCTATCCTCATTCTCATGAACAAGAGTAATTTACACAAAGCTACAGGAGGATCTCAGCAGGCTTAGCAGCAAAACATGTGCAACTGCTGAATTTTTGCTAGAGGCACTGATCCCAGGCTTCGGATGCTGCCATAACATACGTATTTATAACTGTCGCCAACAGAACACCAGAAAACAGAATAGATTAAACCTACACCCTCTGCTGTTCGTTAGGTGAAAATGCATTACGAAACATTGTGAACAAGAACATAATGAGAAAAACATAAAATTTTAAAAGCATATTCTGGAAATGTAAAGAAACAACAGAACACATACAACTGGGTCAGTATTGAGCAGTTACTAAAATGCAGCCAGCGCGGGGGAGTCATATTCAAGTTTATCATGAAAGAATGCCTTTCTCATGTCCAATCCAGAAAAAAATATATATATACTTCAGTTTTGATTAGTGATACTGCAACAATCAATTTGTCAATTTACAATTCCCAGGTTTGATTCCTTATTTTGCCACTGACTCGGTATGTTCAAATCATGTAACTTTTCTCCAACAGAGTCAGCATTTTATAGGGCTATTTATACCAAGCAAACTGAACAGCTAATGATATCTCCTCAAGCAATGCATAAACCAATTCCTTCTTGGATTAGGGATGAATAGCCTTACGTACTTACCGCATAATTAGCAGAATGTCTTATCTAGAGGGCATTGGATGTACAGACAGAACAGTAAATTTGTTGGACTCCATCCAACAACCTAAGAACAAAACTCTCTTCTTTTGAGAAGAGCTCACTCCATTGTTTGGGACACTGTGGTTTTTATCCCTGCTCCTAGTAAACTGACTCCTTTGGTGCAGATTACATGTCAGAAGCTCACCTGGATTCCCCAGTTACTTACTCTGCAACTTCCCATTACACACAGATTGAAAGTCCCGTGGTGTTCCGAGTCATCCTGCTCGCATCTGGTTCCATCTATGAAACTGTCTTCACGGCTTACCATGAAATCGTTTTCAACAGCCCTGCACATGTGCTTGCATAGCAGGTCCCCTGGAGAAGGGGGACAGAAGAAGAAAGGAGTTACTCTTTCAGAAAGGCACGTGGCTGATCGTCAAGCAATGGGAAGAAGTCAAAAGGATGTGACAGAAAGAGTACCCAGGTCTCACTTGAAAACTACAACAATCAGTGAAACCACTTTTTGACTTCAAAGTACAGACAGGTCCATGAGCGCTCCCCTTCACAAAGAAACCACGGTTTCTCAGTCTTTCCTTACCTTTGGCAAAGCCAACAGCAGAAGTCCAGGTATAAAAGGATGGCGCTTCTACAGTGAGGTACAGCGGCTTTAAATTTGTTGCTGCACATTGTTCAGCCATAAAGTCCTGCTGGGTCAGCAAACAGGCCTACATCCCAGAGAGAATTGTATGGGTAATGAAGGGAAGTTACTGAGCACAGAATCCCAAGCAGCATTTTACCCACTAGCTAAAGGCAGAAAGCAGTGGCTGGTAAGTAAAACACCAAAACAACCACAAATAAAGAAAAACACTCTAAAGGAAGGCTGTGGGATATGCAGAAAATTGTGTTTGGAAGCTGATATCTTTGCTATTTGTACAAAATAAATGGATAAGGAAAACAGGAACAATATAAGAATGTCCCTCTCAAGAAAACTGTCATTAAGCGAGTCACTATTTTCTCAGTGTCCGTCCAGCTATGAAGCCATAGAGAAAATGCTTCATTACAAGTGAACGATGCTATTAAATAATACTGCTGTCTTCAGACACAGTGGAATAAATATTTCCCCTGTTGTCAGACAGATGGAGGCTGTATGCCAGATCTTTAGTCCTCCTTCCCAGAGCAGACAGCTCTGAATTACAGTCCCAAACCATACAGCTCTCAAACGGTTAAACGGTGTTAAGAAAAAAAGCTCAGGAGATGTGATGAGCTCCATTACCTGAGTATTGCACATCTCCACTTGGATGCTGGTGCCATGACATTCCTGCCCCCCAAAAGCAGGCCTGGAAATGATAGGAAAAGTACTCTCAAGAGGGGCAGGTTTGTCCCAAGCAAAGAAAAGGACTCAGACCTGATGGCCCCGAATCAGTCAAGAGGCATTGTGAACTCCCCACCTCTTACCTGGGGTTGTTACAGAACCGCTGCCTTATCACAACTCCACCTCCACAGCTGCGGGAGCAGGAGGAAAAGGGGCTCCAGCCAGACCACTGCCCATGGACTACAGCCATGGGGTTCAGTTCTTCCAGGGAGCTGCACTGTCCCTTGGAGCACCACTAAAGACCAAGAACACACAAAATTGGCAGCAGCACCACCACAGTGAACTCAGCAGGGCTTGGATCTACCAGGGTGGCACAAGTCCCCATCTTTTGGCACACCAGACTGGAACAGAGAATCCCAAGGTGAACAAGGCACCTTCTCACAAGAGGCTAAAAGAGTCTCATTCCTAATTATAGTCTAACATGAGGTTGGGGTTAAAACAAATAGCTGACAGGTCATTTCAAGCAGAAAACAAAGCCTTGGAGGAGAGCTCAGATGCCAGGCTATAGACCTGCAAAACAACTCCAGAGATACACGCAAGGTGGAAACACCAAGATCAGCCGGTACCAGTTGGTGACTGGTCTGGCCTTCGCTCTCTGGCCAAGGGGCAGGTGCCATGTACCTTCCAGCTACCAACAATGCCTTGCTATCTAATGAGCCCCATAGCACCCACAGCCACTTCTGATCATCAGATCAGCACCCTCCTTACCTTATTGATTCCACACTCAGTACCATCCAAGAGGGGTACATGCAGCCGAGTACAGCTGGATTTGTCTCCTGGTTGTACATGGCATGAGAGAACTTCACATATGTCCTGGTGTGACAAGAAAATCAAGGAGCTCAGGGAGTCACTTAGGATCACCAACACAGCAGTCTCATATAAGTGGTGCATGTCCCACATGTCTGGCTTCCCCACAGGTGCCCAACAATGTAAGCAAGTCCCTTCATTTCTCCTGCTACTGGGCAAAAGTTGTGGCCATGTCACAAGACCAGCAGTGCCAGCTGTAATGTCAGGGGATAATCAACTGATACAATAAAGTTGCATTCACCTTAATGCTGCCTCGTTAACAAAATATGTCCAGATGGCAGCTATTAGCCATGCTACATTTCTCAGCCATGTGGACTTGTGCCATGGCAGGGAAACCAAAGGGATCCAATGAACAAGAGCTCCCCAAGACAGGACTCAAGACTCACCCAAGCAGGCATTCCCAGCACTAGCACCACCAGGCCCTTGTTTGGACAGAAGGCTCTGGGTACTGTGCAAACCTTAAAGGAGAATTATGTGGAAGGAGGAGGTGATGGAGAGAAGGGAAGCATTTTAAAAGCCTTTGAAGGTTTGTTCTTTGCCAAGAAATCTGTGGCAGGAAAGTACCTTCCATTCCTTTATAAGAAAAACGTCCCCAGTTCCCTTTTCCTGAATCTTGGTTCCAGAACATTTCCCTGCTGCCCCTAGCAAGACAGGCAAACTTTCTACCTACAACATTGCTGTCAGCAAAGGTGCATGCTGTGGCAACACTCCCAAAGGCTATTTTACATTGCTCATCTGCTCCATAGTACAAGCCAGGCTTCCATCCAGGGATGCTGCCGTCCATGTCCGGCAGGTCATTTAAGCAGTTTGTTTGGCCTGTGCTGATAGAAACATAAGAAATATCACTTTCCCAGCTGTGGGCAGTAAGGACAACGACATGTTTGCAAACTTGTGCTGAGTTTCATTCTGGGAGTTGGCTGTTGCTTTCTCAGACAACACATGCTTACTGTGGGCTGTGATGGATTTAGTTGCAGCAGCTGCCTGGAGATAGTCACAGTTCCCTGCTGCTGAAGTTATAACAGAAACCCATTCCTGCTCCTCACCCAGCCAGCTCACAGCCCACAATGCTTGTTTAAACCTTGATGCTCTGACATTTTAAATAAAATTTCCAGGCTGAGCTAGTGTCTGAGAAGTACGACACAGCCCAGGCATGTTAGTCACTAACCAAAGCAATTTCCAGCTACTTGAAGCAAAAACTGGGTTTGACCTCAGCAACAGACACAAGTGCTAAGAAATAAACAAACTCCAAGCTTTTCACAGTTCCTCGTTTTCCAAGAATTTTATTTTATTCCTTGTCTTTCCCTGCTCTCTCCTAGGCTCCCAGCACAGGGAACCATTCCCACATGGGCACACAGATCTCGACCATTCCCTTACCTGATGAAGGCCAGGAACGCTTCTCGGCTGCACTGCGACCAGGCGAGGTCGATGCTGTTGTGGTTTCCTGCTGAACCCATGATGTAACCGCTACTGCTACACTGATTCCCCTCACCATCGTGGGGAATTCCAAGACTGTAACAGAAGAAGAACAGTGCCCCGAGGAGAACAAACCCAGAGGCTGGCTTTCCTTGGAGCCTCTCTTCTCTAAGCAAGGACTGAGCTCCCTCTGCAGCCTTTCCTTCTACTGTTGTCACAAAGATTTTCTCTCCTCTGCAGCTTCTAATTGTCACAGAGCATGCAGGAATACAAGAAATGCAAGGAATTCTCTCCTAAAGTTTTGAATAATCTATAGGAAACCCCCTGTTATGCCAAGAGATTCTTTTTCTTCTTCCGAATCATTTAAACTGGAGAATGTTTTTACCAGAATAAAACACACTGGGCTGCTCAGGGGCTTTCCTACTGACCTGTGCCCAATTTCATGGGCTATAGTGACTCCGAGGTCAAAGCCAGTGTCCTGGGTAATAACACAGCTCCAGAAGGAGGAGCAGACTCCACCTAACTGAGTCACTCCACGTAGCTCCTTGTTCCCATCAGGTAACTCCAAGTCAAACCTAAAGTAACATAAAGATACAGAGGAAAGAGTAATGAACCATTGCAGCTAATAAAGTCAGGTCTAGAAATTCAACTGAATTTATTGGCACCTTGCCAGTCTCATGGTTTAACCTAAGATGGTAGCAGCAGGGTTCCAAGAACACCCACTGTTCAAAACTCGTGGTGACTCTACATTAAAAAAATCCCCATGACCCCAGACAAGCAGAACAGAATAAGACGACCTAATCCTATATGCAAAAGACAGAGCAGTGTCATCACCTCTTTGAAGAAAGATCACCAAAACAAAGCCATTACACTCAAAAAGTTTGCCTTTGACAAATTTAGCCAAGGCAATTTAGAGCAAGGAGCCTGAAAGTCAGACAAAATGTCTGAGTCAGAGTAGCACTAGAAATCTTCCATAGAAAACTCCAGTGGGTTTTCGCTTCCAGTTACTGTTCGACTTTTCTGTCCACAAAAAGCTGCAGTGGGTTTGGCCGTGCTGCTCTGAAAGCACACAATGTCTGGTCAGGTCTGGCTAGTCAGCGCTTGGGGATTACTCCAGTTCCTTCAGAAAGTGAAGGAACAGCACCTCTGACTAACTGCATTACACTAAGGGCAGGAGAATCAACCCATTTCTAAAGTCTCTGTGATGCCCAACTCGTGGAAGACCCAGTGCAAACCATTGTCACTGCACTAACAGCTGGACACCATCAGCCCTGTCTCCAGTCCCCTCCCAGGGCAGGGGAGCTTCAGTACCTGGTGACATAGAGGACAATGTCAGCATGTTGGGGGTCAGAGTCGTTCTGGGGGTTGACCTTCTTGCTCCACTCACAAACGCTGATCAGTGAGGAGGTGATATTTGTTGTGATGTTCACCTCTGCCTGGAGCAAAGGCACCAGTTTGCAGATTTCATACAGCTTTCAGCAACCCCTTGGACAACACATGAACATAGTGCTCCCTGCTTACCTCTGGTTCTCTCAGAACAAGCATTTGCATAAGATGAACCCTGAAATGAGCACCCAGTGAAGCATCTCTCAGCAGCTCTGCCCCCTTTTAAGAGACAGAAAGGATTCAATAAAGAAGGTACCTTGGTAACTCCCATGATTCCCACTACCTGTTCCCAATAAGAGGGCTGCATTCATTACAAAGGTAACACACCTGGTAACCATAACGGGCAACTATAAAATCACCAGGAATACAAGGTTAAAGTATGCACTACAAATGTTAAATAAATCTGTCAACAGATGAGAACCGTTGTTAGACTTGTCGGATATTCTGAAGCAGAAAGAAAAATCTGCACGGAAAACAGTTTAATAGGGTAGAAGAGTGAATACTAAAGACTTTTTTGCAATATATGCACATGGAAAATGCATAAACAAATCCTTAATAATAGTAAAGGGAGGCATTTAGAGAAATCTTGTAAAAGAAAAAAAAACGTTGAAATGTAAGATTAATTCAGTAGATCTTGTTCAGTCTCACTGAAAGCAACAGAAACCGGATCAAGGCTCTGGTGATAAAACTCTTGCTACCGTATCTGACACACAACAGTATTAGTAACAAAATAGAGATCTGCATTTTCTACACGGGCTTTAAGACTACAACCCCAAAGCTTCTAAAATCTACTTTTGCTCGTGCAGCACCTTGTACAAGGGAAAGCTTGCCATGCAGTGCCAAGAGAAGCAGAGAGGAATGTCCTGCACGTAAGCAGTGCTCTGTACTAGGAGCAGGTGACCATGAACACCTCTGAAAGTGCATTCGCAGAGGTCCATCTGCCTATGACACAGCCTGTGACACTTTGAGCTCCCACACTGGAACAGCAATCCAAACAGAAAGCTACTCACAATGTTCAGGTTGGCAAGAATATATCGCTCCGTGTCCTCTTTGTGGTACAAGTAAACATCTGGACCTGCTACGACCATCAGCTCCAGATGTTTGACAGCTCCCTCAGCCCTCTTCCGCAGGCGGAAAGGAAACCGCCCTGCTGAACAGCACAAAGGGACACAAAGAGTTTAAAATGCAAGACAACAGAAAAAGTCCTGCAGATCCACTCCCTTTTCCTGAAAAACTAGAATAACCCAGCCAGAAGACCACTCATCCAGTTGCCTACTCAGGTTTCCCACTTCTGTTTGTTTCTTTCACTCACCAGCATCCTTTATAACACACTTCTGCTATCAAAATAACAAATACCTACATGAAAACACACTAGTTACACCTCAGTGAGGTGAGAAACATCTATCAAGTATACTCATGTATTTGTAGATACAGACTTTTCCTCTGAACTCATGTAGGCAACCCCACTACCAGGAGACAGCTTTTCCAAGCAGAACAAGCAGGGATTCCTCTCCGTGTATGTTACCTCTTGCTGTCTTTTCCCCTCTTGCGGCACTTCTGAAGAGAATGTGAGGTCTGGAGAAGCCGAGGTTCTTCAGCAGAGCCACATCTTTGCTTCTGACAGGCCTGATATGAATCTTTTCCTCATCTGCAATGACGACTCCTTGCTGAAGGAGATGAAATTCCATCTCTGAGTTATTCCGAAGACATCTGCTATCAGTGAAGAACTGTGTGCCACATCCTTCCTGTTTCTCCTTTGTAACGCTCAGATTTATTAAATGGATGGTTCACACATGTTTGCTGCACCAAGCTGCAAACCTACAAAGGTTGTAAACGCTTGTAAGAGTAAGTTCAGTGCATACTCACCAGCTGCCCTTCACAGTACGTGACTCTACACTTGGCCCCGGGAGGTTGCAGTGGATTTCCACCCGCAAAGCAGTTGCCTGAGAATAGCTTCAGTAAGCTAAAGGAAGAGTTCACCACTTGACTGCTCACAAAGGAAGAGGAAAGAAGGGCATGGTCCTCTAGAAATTCAAAGGCATAGAGTTCTCCCCAGGCCTCAACGGAGCAATGCTGAATCCGACAGGATATCACCCCCATTTGTTCTTCTTTACAAGGGCAAGTTGGCTCAGCAAAAACAAACTCAGGTACTGAAAGAAATGAAACAAGACCAGAACAAGGGGAACAGCGATGAGAAATGATGATACACAGAAAACAAAGGCAATGATCTATCTCTCTAGGAAAAAATACTCTCCAAATGACAACTGTGATCTTTTGGGGTCATCGTGTCAATAGTCAAAGAACTTCTATGCTTTCATGTATTCCAAAGTGAGGATAATCTGATTGGGAACAGACAACAGCTCTGAAACTGGCTCCTGATTTATCTGCGCTTTTGCTCTCTCAATAAGGAGAACAGCTCCTGTAACAAAGGCTGAGACAGTTTTACTTCCTCAGATATTAAGGATTACTGAGTGAGAATTATCATAATCCAGGCAGGGACACTGAGATGAGCACTAGGTGAACTCACAAGCTGACAACAGCCTTGCTTCAAGGATTTCAGAATTTAAAGTGTATCTTTATTCTGAACTACCATCAATCCAGACCCAGAATACCAGTCTCTCCACATGTTTATTTCAAAAAAATTATCAAGTGCATTTAAAGCTATTCTTAGTCTAAAGCTTCCCACTCAGAAGACCTGAATCTGTTAATCTCATAGCAAAATATCAATACAGAGAATGAGGGCTGCAGGAGAAACGTGCAAAAAGATTTCCCATATCTCCTTCAGCAGACATTAAATACTGACCCAGTTTTCCAATCGCTTTCACACTGAAACATGGATTGCCTTACTGAGTAACATGACTCAGAAATGCTAAATGCTTGTCAGATCAGAGCTCATTAACAGGTGTTCTTAGCATGATCAAATGTACAGGATTAGATATAAACTGACAGACGTGTTCCAAAATCTCGAAGGAAGGAGCCTTGCATACCATCAGACACTGAGCTGGTTCCAAAATAAGAGAAAACATCTTCCGCATCCAAAGCGTCCAGAAACTTCTGCAAGAAGAAGAAGAATAGCTTTACATTTTTTTAAGAAAAACAAATGGATACAAGACTATCACCTAACCTGGAAGGAACGCCAGCGAACAACTCAACAAGTACCGATGCCAAGTTCCCATGGCTCTAATTTGCACTAAGCATGGGCTGCACAACAGCCACCCAGAGGAAACAGCTTTATCTTCTTGATTAGTGAGGTTTGATGGATTTTGGCTTAGAACGCGTTGTGTTGTCTCTCTTTTTTTTTTCCCCCTTTTTTCCTAGAAACAAAAAAGGCTTCCTGGAAACTGTATTTTCTGGAGGTTGAACTCACCTCTTGCAAAGCCGACGGCCAGCAGATCCCCAAGGGGAGCATCACGAGCGCCCGGATCGCCAAGCTGACGGTCATGCTGGCCGAGTTGCAAACCGGCCCGGGGGCGAGGAGGGGGGTGTTGGGCCGGGGGCGTCACGTGGAGCGGAAGGGAGAGCGCAGGGTTTAAACAAACGGGAGCCGGGCGGCTTTGCCGGGACAGCTGGAGGGGGGTTTGCGCAATGTTTGCAACTTCCCTGCAGCCAAAGAGCGGGCGGTAACGAGCGTGGGGCCGCTCGGAGCCGCCGAACGCATTCGGGGGGGGGAGGGACTCTGTGCTGCTCAGCCTGTGCCCCCGCGGGCCCCCCGCCTCCCGGGTGAGCCCACCGCGGCTACCGGACCGCCCCACCGCGGCTGCCGGGCGCACGGGGCAGGCCCCGCCGCCCGGAACCGAAGCGCTGCTGCCGCGTTCCCCGCCGGGCCGGTGCGTCGCCGCGCGGTCCCGGCGTGGCGCGGAGCGGGAGCCCCGGCCCGGTTGGGACTCGCTTCCCGCCTGCCCCGGCGTCCCAGGGGAGCGCGGACGGGCCGCATGGCGGGGCAGAGCCCCGCGCAGCCCGAGGCGGCGGGGCCGAGCGGCGCGGCCCGCAGGAAGGGCAGGAGGAGGAGGAGGAAGGTGCGGCGCGGCCGCGGGGAAGCGGTGACGGTGGCGAAGGGCCCCGACGTGGCGGCGGCGGTTCCCCCCCGCAGCCCCCGGGAGTTCTCCTCCAACTGGAAGGCGCTGCAGGAGGTGAGCGGAGCCGGCGGGATGCGCCCGGGGGAGCCGGAGCCATCCCCGGGGGGCTGGGCTGGGGCCGCGCTGCCATTCTGGGAGTGCAGCCTCACCTCGTAGGTAGTAATTACGAAAATTAATAATAATAATCTTGGCGTCCATGAATGAAGAGCTGCAGGCAGGGATCCGGGACATCCCGCTGCAGGTAATTCCCCTAAAGCCGGCTAGAGAGTGCAGGAGCCCTCGGGAATGATGGCAGGGTCACAAATGGAGGGATATGATCCTTTTTTCTTTTCTGTTCTCTTTTTTTTTTATCATTTTAGTTACTGAAACAAAAGGCAAATAGCTCCAACGAGGCCCTCTCTGCGTGTCAAACAAACAACAAAAAGAAGCCTTCACTGAAAGCGGGAAACAGCCAAGAAGTCCCCACGGTTAACGGGAATGCGGTAAAGGCCAAATCCATAAATAAAGTGGACAATGGTTCTGCTAAAGACAGTCCTCCTTTGGCTAAGCTAAAATCCAAGAGGGTCGTGACAGATAAGAATTTAAATGGCACCAAAAGCGATGGAAAAGGCTGCAAAGAAAAAAAGAAAAATGGCAATATTTTAAAGGAGAAAGGTGATATAAAACATAAGAGGAGGAAAGCTGAAGAACACGTGGAGCAGCAACCCAAAGAGTGAGTACTTCAGGCGTCATACACGTATGTGTATTTATTTGGGAGGTGTACATAAGGAGCATAGAGAAGTATATTCCAAACAGCTGCACTCTTCCCAACTAAATTTTGGGAGAAATAAGACACATGCTGCCCCCACTCCTCAGGCAGAGCAACATACCTGCATAGGTGACAGAACTAGGCTAATTTTCACACAGCTAATTTATTGATTTAAAGGATAAATATTCTTTTCCTACACTATAAAGATGCAAGACCACTTTAAGACTGTTAAATATAATTATATTTGTACTTACCAGGGCCGAAATCTGGTTTGATGACGTCGATCCAAAAGATATTGAAGCAGCAATAGGACCTGAAGCAGCAAAAATTGCTAGAAGAAATCTGGGACTTGAAACAGGCCAACACAAACAGTCTGTGGAACAGGTGCTGGTTAAAGAAAAGGGTTTTGAAGGGTGAGTGGCATTCCAGCAGGAAGGATGGCAGCAGAGGCATGGAGATTATCTCCTAATAACTGTGATTTGCAGGTGCACAGTGTAAGCTGACATCTCCAAGTCTGTGACAGACAAACTGCTGTTTTCCTCGTTCATATCAATGCATGAACCTTGTGAACCCTGCTGTGCAGTCCCTGTAACAGAGGTGTCACTGAGCTGTCCTGTGTCTTTTAGGCTGACCCGAGCTGTAGCCATGGACTGTGAGATGGTGGGAGTGGGACCCAAAGGTGAAGACAGTATTGTGGCTCGTGTGTCCATCGTGAACCAATTTGGAAAGTGCATTTATGACAAGTATGTCAAGCCTACAGAGGAGGTGACCGATTACAGAACAGCTGTTAGTGGCATACGCCCTGAGAATGTAAAAACAGGTAGGAGGTTGTTTTTTTCCCCCCAAAAAAATGTTCTCTAAGGAGGGAGAATTTAACAGGCTATCACAGAATCATCATTCGCTGAGCTTTGATACATTTTAGACCTATTTCAGGAAATGGAAAACAAAATGTAGTCTGAATGCTACGAAAAATTGTGGGAAGAAATACTTTGTACAGAATGGTCACTAATGCCCTAGAAGAAGTTAACTTGTGGATTATGGTATAGGAATAGTAGGAAGTTTATTTCCTTTTAATGCTACGCTCTCTATGGAATTCTCTGTGCTTTTGCAACAAGCAGAGAATTTAGTGTACTGTACAAATTTGTGTAACTACAATCCCAAGAATACAATTAATTCAAAAAATTACAATTACCTTCACAAAAAAGATGCAGTGTTTTAACTGTAGTTTGCTTAGTTGCCTTGTGCATCTAGCAAAGTTTTCATTGTTTGGTATTTTTAGGTGAAGATTTTAAAACAGTTCAGAAGGAGGTTGCTGACATCTTGAATGGAAGGATTTTAGTTGGACACGCTTTACGCAATGATCTAAAGGTACATGGCTGCAGATTTGTTATTTTGAAGACAAGGCTCCAAAAATATAAGATTGATTAAATTTCTAATACATCTTTATGGATCAGATGAACACACTTAAACTCCTAGAAACCTCAGCTTTATCACTGTTATCTCAGTTTCTGGTTGTTTCATGCTGTACCAAGTATAGCCCTAGTCACTTGCCCGCTAAAGTTCTTCAGTGTCCAAACTCTGTTGCTAATAGCACTGATCTGCTTCCTAAAGAGCCAGGAAAGAAACAGAATGATGAAAAAACTGTTTGCATGCTCTGCTTAGCACCCAAAGCTCAGTAGCCTGGTCATCATTAGCAGAGACAGGTATCTTATGTCATGCTGTACCAGCACTGCAGATCATGCCTCTAGATTCAGTTCTGTTTCTCATGCTAAGTAGAACTATGGTTCTTGAATCCATCCAGTGCCTGGATGATCTTGGTCTTGTCCATTCATGGTTTTGAACTCTCTCTTACAACGAGAGATAGTTCAAACAATGGAAGGAAATGGAAGGAAAGAGCAGGAAACTATACATTCAGCTGTATAAATCTTCATGCAACAGTATGCTTTGGACTGGAAATATAATTTCTTCTAGGTCCTATTTCTTGATCATCCTCAGAAGAAGATACGTGACACGCAAAGATACAAGCCTTTCAGACAGAGAGTCAAGGTAAGGAACTGATGGGAAGGTGCACCTCAATTAACTGACTCTCGAGCTGCTAGCTCACTCTTACACTTTCCTCTAACTGACCCCGTTCCTTCTTTCCTACCTGAAACAGGGATGCCTGCTTTTTGTCATTTGAAAATCCTAGTCTGGTTGAATGCTTAGTTAGTGTTTTAAATATATCAATAAGTTACTTAGTTCAGTACAAACATTACCAGTAATACCTGTGCACAAAATTCAGTGGCTCTCCCATTCTTTAGCACTTGCATGGTCTTCATAATGCTTTTCTAGATAGCAAAATAAGATGGTAGAGTTCTACTTAGAGTAAGGCTTACGCGATCTTCCTAATGGTAGCATTTCCATAAGGATATAAAAAAAAAAATAGATGGCTTCAAGTTTCTGCTTAGATTGCAGGAGTAAAGGTTCAGATTATAGGGAGGTATTTTAAGTTTCATAACTATATACTCAGGTTTTCTTTTTCACAAGAAAGCACCCCAAACATCAATCTCAGGGTTATACATGTAAAATCCTCTCAGCAGTGCATGCATAAATTTCATAATTGATTAATTCTTGCCAGTTCACCAGCAGAAGTTGAGATGTGCTATACTTTGAGGAATACACTTAAACTAGTATTTTTATATGTATACACACATATATTTTTCAAGTACTGCAAGGCAGCATGATTCTCTTTCTATTTCTAGAACCCACGGCCATCATTGAAACTGCTCTGTGAGAGACTGCTAAATGTTCAAGTGCAGACATCAGAGCACTGTTCGGTATGTATCTCATCAGAACATACATTTTTGGGTAGATCAACAAGGTACTACACATTAGCTCTAGGATCTAGGTTCAGTCCAGAATGCTGTGGCTTCGTTCTAGCCTCTCAGTGAAAGTTAGCAAGCTCTGCTTGGACACCAGCATGCAGCAAGATTGCCATCTAAGCTCGCTTACTGTTATGTCTCATACCACTTGGATTATTTCCTTATATTAATAAACTTCTTTTGCAAGAGTCAACTTAATTTTGTTTAAATATTAATTCTTGTTATTTTAAAGATCCTCAGGGGAAAAAAGTAATTTTCAGGTATCAACTGCTTACCTTAAAAGCAACATTCTGCTCCATTGCACTATGGCTGGTTGGATGAAATAATGTGAGAGCCTACTACTCAAACTGAGCAGTTAGTTCCTTTCTTTCAGTGGACAGGAGGATATAATAGAGGAGTGAACTGAAAACAGCAAGTTGTGAGGGTATCTCCAAGATACTGTATCAAGAGTATTTTTTCATTATGGCTTTCCAAGCCACGATGAGTAAGAAGTGCATAGCTTTGATGGTGGGTCATGCATTCCGAATACATATTCATCCCCTTCCACTAGTCACAGAACCTCAATCTAGAAAGAAATTATGAAACATTGCTTGAAAAGATGTATTAAAACAATGGAAGATTTAGCTGCTTATTAACAATAATGTTCTTAAACCACGTCAGCTATGTTTCAGTAAGCCTCCTGTTCTGTTCTCTTTTAGATTCAGGATGCACAAGCAGCTATGAGACTCTACACCTTAGAGAAAAAGAAATGGGAAGCTGCTGTTAAGAACAAATCTAACAAGAAAAATTGTAAAACTTGAATGGTGTTCATCTGCAGTGTTTGCTGGTTTCATGTCACATCCCAGGGCAAATTTAGAAGTAACTCAGAACTAACAGTAGCTACTTCATAAAATCAAGAGAATACTTCCTAACCTGGTACATGAGTGCTGCCATACCAGAATATTTCTAGTATCCCCCTTTCTGGACCATACCTATGCCTAATGCATAAACAATACTTGTAACAAGTATTTGTGAAGTACTTCATCAGTTCAATTTCTGCAAAGGAAATATACACTGAATAAGTTAAAGTGTAGATGAAGGAAGAAACTGTCATTGCTTTGCTGAAACTCCCAAGACTAAAAGCTTTATTTGAAATATTTTAAAGTCTACAAAGTAAGGTGAATGCTTAATTATTGCTGTTAGTCTCACAGTTGTGGTACCTAAAGCAACAGAATATATAACCATTTATATATTCTTAGTGGCCCAATATTAATCTTTCTGGTGAGAAAAGTGTTCTAAAATATTTTTGGAGGATCCAAGCTTTTATAGCCAAACCAGATGTGTACAAGTCTTGTTGTTATACAAAAAGTTTTTCTTCTACTTCCCGCATTTTCAGAAGTGTTGCATCCACAAGGGTCATTATTTCCTGTTGAGAAATGCGAGAATTGTCAAATACAAGATTACCTTGTTGCTCACCTTATTTTTATATTCCTTTATTAATAAAAACACTGTGTCTAACATAGGCCTTTGAAGTGAGTGGTGTTTTAAACGTGTGGTTTGATTCTGCAAAATTCAAAGCAGCTTTAATTACCAGACTGAATACTAATGCTGTGATTTAAATAATCTGGATACTGGAAGGTAACAAGGAATAGGTTTCAGATTTAGCGGTTGTGTGTCGCACACTGTATTGTCAGAAGAAGAGTCTTCTGGTCTTGTCTGTGCTTTGCTGCTTCTGGTGTTTCAACAGTTACCTTTTTTTCAGTATGCCTGCTTGTTGGAATAGTTAAATCTTCAGGCAAACTGTCACAAGGGTTTGTTTTGTTGAGTTTTTTAAAGGATGTCACTTATTAAGTATATTACATCCAATTATTTTTACTTTATGCTTTATTTCTGTAAACTTTAGCCTGTTTTAGTATGAAGAATGTAGTAAATCAATGTAATGTAATGGTATAAAAGACCAGAAGATAGTTTTAAAAAATTACAGCATAAAGCAAAAAAACCTTCCAACTGCTTGTTTTCAGTCATTAGAAATAGTCTTACAAACTCACTTTTCACCCCATGTATACATAATTCTGTAAATTTCTGCACTATGCAATTCCATCTATTTGAGAATGAGAAAATCCATAGCCAGAAATAATATACTAAGCACCCACATTTTATTATCAGTGATCTACATACCATCCTAGATGGAAAACAGCTTTTTATTTCAGACAGCAGTTCTTCCAATTTCTGAGACAGCATATCCAGCACAACGTCCTCTGTAATGTAAATGAACAGGTTAATTTATGGTTACAACTGCCAATGGTTTCAGCAGGAGCTAAAGGAGAGCAGGGAGGGGACATCTACACAAACAGAAGGCAAAATAAGATGAAGTTACAACATTATAACATCAAAGGGGCATTTACAACTATTCAAGAACAAGTGGGATGAACTCTCAGTTCCGATTCATCCTTTCTCAGATACATAGTAAGTCTTTCTTGAGAGCAACTAACATCTCTGTTAGGTTTTCTTTATTATCTGCTGGAGGTGGGGGAGAGGAAGAGGCTCAACAAATACCACCACCATCTCACCATACTGAACCATCTCGTTAATCAGCATACAGATACTTTCCACCACTTCTGGATCATCGAAATGAAGGTGGTAGGCATCTTTGATCAGGTTTATTCCACTGCCTTTTGAATCCATTATAAATCTCAAAGCTGGTATTTCTGAAAGGGAGACAAACGCTGCTGGGCTAATTGGTATCTGCAGGCTGCACTGTCTGCTCTCCAATCCCCTCTTCCAGCTAGCACACTCGTAATATTTTTCCAGATAGTTGTGTCCACTATTTTCAGTCCTCCTAAAAGGTATTCTGAAGCATGCTTGGGCAACAAGTAGAAGACCATACATGCAGCTGACAGTGTCATGCATAGCAGAAGTGATAGTTTATTGTTTTCACATTGTTTGAGCTCTACCCTTTTACAGAGTTGAAACAAGTTCATTCTAAAGTAACAAAACACTCAATAGATCAGATTGTGCTGATCTAATACTTCTCATACATGCAGGCCGAGTCCATGAGAAGAAAAAAATTTGCACCTCCAGTTTCACTATTTCCTCTTCCTGTCCCACAAAAAAAGCTTAACTCAGAAGAGCAAATGTCAATCCCAATCCCAATATGAACTCTTGACTACACAAAACATCTACTTCTGAGCTGATTTGCAATTAAAAAAAAAAGACTTGCTGTATGTTACCAGATAGCCTTAGCAGGCTTGCTAATGCCAGGCAGGCATTCTTCACCAGCAGTGGTCTTCCTGGGGTCTTCCGGAGTGCATCCAGCAGAAGCGCTGTTGTGGGCTCATACTCCTTTTCAGTTAAGCAACCTTTAAAAAACAAAAAAAAACCATACAAACCCCCAAAGCTTCAATATTCTCCAAAGCCTTTAAAACACTCATCAGCATTTTAACTTCTGCCTCCTGTTTCTGAAATTATTTTAAATTATGTGATGAAAGTTACAAAGCAAGCATATGAAAAGCTGTATTGCAGTAAAAGAGGTCCAATCAAGTCTTACCATGAGTTGATCGACAGGTCCAAGAGAAATTTCTGATACATCTTCTATGTTAAGATTCCCTTTCATTCTCCAAGCCAAAATGAATAGAGAGGCCTGAATACTCAACCTATTCTGCTGGTGAGTACTAGAAATGAGATTTCTTGGGGGGGTTGCTCAGCTCTTCCCAGTGGAAGGATGGCATAATCATATGGCCATATTCTTGCATGAGAAAGAAACAAGACACAGCAGTACTGCAAGGATGTGTTTCTTAGTGCACATGATAACGAGAGATGCGTTTTATTTTTTAATCAGAAATATTGTTCCCAATTTACAAAGCAAATGGCATAAAAACAGACCTCCCAGCCCACGCTGCGCAACACTAATACTGTGTTCAAATGAGCAACACAAATGGGATTCTTGGTCTTAAAAGAAGCCAGAGGGAGGGCTCTGCACAACAAGGCTCTTGTAGCTGCCCATCATTCCAGTAGCCACCAGCACTACCTAGTTATGTAATTGCTACAGCTCAAAAATAGCTTCATCAGGGAGTGTTAAGAGAGCAAGTGCACGGAAGACTGGTTAAGAAAGGATGCAAGTCCCTAACTCTGCTGCCATCTGCAGAGCCTGCTAAGGCCGAGCAGCCTGCACTTCAAGGATCACCACTGACAGACATGTTTGGCATACTAGCCTTTTCTGTGCACAGGGGACAAGGAGGCTGGGAACACACACCTTGGAGTGATAATGCCCATAGAGCTGAGCAAGCAGACTCTGTAACGGTTCCATTCTGGAGGTGCTCTTGAAGGACCGCAGAGGTGACAGGGACAGCACTCTTCAGCAATGCTTGGTCTACATTATTCTCTAAATCACCATAACAAGAAGGAAATGCATCAAGCAGGGTTGTTTCATCAAGTAGTAATACCATCAGCACATTGCATGTCAAATTATGCCAGTAAAACCTTAATGGGTGATGGTGTTGGAGTAATGCAGCATTTTAGTATGGACAACAGCAGAGAGAAGGCATTTAAAATGTGCAAAAACAAATCAAATTTTCAGGACTAATGAATACCAATGTTTACTGCAGAAAGATGAACTTCTCCAGGAACTAGTTTTCTTTGCCATTTAAATTATACTTGGTGATCACAGCAAGAAACCTCAAAAAACCCACCTTTTTGACAGAATACAGTCCACAGGATGGATATTTAGCTGGTCACATAAATCAAATGGGTGGTTTGTTGCACAGAGGGAATAAAACACACTAAGTGCAATTCTGCACATTCTGTGCTTTCAGCCTTCCTTGATGATTAGAACACCACACACCTATACAAGAATGTATCACAGAAACAAATCCTCCAAAAACTCCCAGCATGGTCTCCTAAGAAGGGGTCAGCTCAAGCAATCACTCATGGCTCTCCAGAACTGTGGGATGATTCTGGTTTAGTCCTAAGGCAATGGGAAGAGTACATTTGCTATCTTGCCAATCACATTTCTTTTGGAAAAGCAGATGTCCAACTCAAGATTTAGCCAAGTGCTGCCAAGAGAAGTGTGATGCAAAGAAATAAGATGCTATTAATTCAAAATGCTATTCTGATACCTTATCTAATATGCTGTTTGCACTGCACTCCCTCTACTAAGAGCAGAGCAAAGTGACATGACAAACCATAAATTGTGTGTACCCTTTCATTTCTGACAGTCTGTGCATAAGCCTTATCTTGGCCTAAATGGTAAAGATTTGACTTTGACACCTTATCACAAAAATGGTTGCTATAAAGTCTGCATTAGGTTTTAGTTTTCTCTCATTTAACTCTGGCCAACTTCCAGTTATTCTAGTAGTGCTGTGGAGACATCTTTCTATAATGGGAGAAAAGACAAATCCAGTCCCAGCAACAGGAATGCCTGAACTCAGTTAGGCACAATACCTGCTGCCTTTCAGTCACACGAGTCGAGGCACAATACTCACTGTGTTCTACTTACCACTCGCAGCCAAGCTCCAGAGAACTCCGCAGCAAGACAGGCAGATCTTTTCATTACGAAGAAAATTTCTTAAAATTGACAGAAGGTCTGGAATTATTCCAACTTTCCTTAGATTATCTGCAGCAACTTCTGAACAACACAGAAAAAGAAATTCTATATAATCTCATACTTTTGCCCCACTCACTGCCCTCTCAACAGACAGCACGACCAACTATATTTAAACAGTGATAAACCAGGAACATGATAGTGTCAGATGGACAAAAGAAAGCAAGAGAACAGATTGAATTCTTTAACAAGATGCACTTAAGCATAGTGTTTAGTACAAGTGACCCTTTCAAATGGATGTTTGGCCCTTCTTTTCCTTACAGATCTGAAATGTACAGACCAGAAAAGGTACTGAGGGTATAAATTACTATTTCTCAAATTTTTGCAATTTAGCAATTCAAGCTACCTGAGCTTCAGAATTAGGAAACTGTATAAAAATAGTTTGGTCTAGATGGCAAGTTTATTTGTACACAACACTTTTTTTTAAGATTATCCCCTCACTGCTCAATCCTTCTATAAACATTTGTAAGTTCTGATGCCTGTTGAACTGACACAGAAAACAAGTAAAAAATACTGTAAATATTTAGCAATTACAATCTCAAGAGAATAACCAAGTAGAGAAGTTAGGTAGAATTGTTTCAATTCACCATGACACAGCCAAAAATAGACTCCAGGTTCTATGCCCTCATTTTCCCAAGCACTACTATTAGCACAGTTTGCACTTGTTTCCAAAACAAGATGAAATACAGGACTGCTCTAATAGATTTAATTCTGTAAGTATCTGAAAGCCTCAGCAGTGTCTCATACTTTCAGGAGTGTTATCTTACCAATATCTAGTAGATTTTAGCAATATTACCACTATTAAACTAATACCTACAGACATCCACATCTCTCAGTGAAGTCATGAGTTCTGCATTATATCTTGGATTAGATTATAAAAGTAGAAACATAAGAACATTCCCCAAAAAATTAACAGTGACCCACCACTGGCTGAAATCATCATCAATAGTGTGCACATCAATGAAAGCAACTCTTCATTTCCTGAGTGTATTCTCACTGTGTCTACCAGAGAGCTGATCACATTCTCATCCAGGGCGATCGCCACATCCTGTTCTAGAGCTGCCAAAAGTAAACACTTGAACAGAATAAAGATTTGAGTGGCTTTGAATGAAGTTTGAAGCCCCTGCTGTCATCATAAGCAAAAGATGAATTAACAGCACTTCTTCATGTTACTGTATCCAAAAGTTACTTTAAGTTTTCTTTTTCTGAAACACAATTCTTACTATTTTCAAGCTTGTATCATTATTTCTTCCCTCTGAGGGTGGTGAGGCACTGGCACAGGTTGCCCAGAGAAGCTGTGGCTGCTCCATCCCTGGAAGTGTTCAAGGCCAGGTTGGATGAGGCTTTGGGCAACCTGGTGTAGTGGAGGGTTTCCCTGCCCGTGGCAGGGGGCTTGGAACTAGATGATCTTTGAGGTCCCTTCCAACCCAAACCATTCTACTATTATCAAGTGTTACTGGGGTAAATTGCCAAGAAAGTGACAGCAGGGACCACACAACAGACCAGAAAGTATTCTATACTTTTATGGTTTGAAATTCAAATACCAGAGCCCTTTAAGTCTCTTATTTACACAGTCTAGTAACACTCTACATAACATGGAAACAAACTTGGTAGCCTGAGATCAGTAGCCTGTGTGTAAAATTAACACTAACATAGAATTCATGTATGCCAGTCCTGAAGTGAGCCCAGGAGAATCCAGACTCTTAAAGCTTGTTAAATTCTTCTATTACTTTAAATTTATCCCCCAAATCATTATTGAACCCCTTTCAAACCTTATCTGCTACATCTAACTTTACAAGAGATAGGCTGTATTACCCAGCACAAGTTGGAAATCTCATAACTGTACCTTGACTAAAAATTTCAAGCAACAAACTGCAACCATCTACTTGTAACTTGAGAGAATCCACATGAGTCTTCATGGCAAAAGCGATCAATTCTGTGAACTTTAGTAGATAAGGCAAGGCTGTGGGGAAAAGAAATGATTTGAGACAACGTTCAGTTACACAGTTTAGAACACTCAGTTGGTACCTATGCTCCAAAACGCAAGAGTTCCAGTTTCAAATAAATTTGAGTCCCTGTGGACAATGTGATACAGCAGAACAACATTCTTGAATCAAAGAGAACAAAAGGCAAGTATAGATGGAAGAATACAGAGTGAATTTTGCACTCTCTATGGGAAATGGCTCTTATTAAAGACAGCTGCGAGGGGTAGTCATGGGGTAGAACATTGTGCAACGTTGGCAGCACGTTTTATAACTGCATTAACATGGTGCTTTGAAAATATTAATCTTGATCTGAAAGATGAGTCTGGAAAACACATGGGATGTTTCTGGGAGAAAATATACAGTCTTGCCTTACACAGCTTTACTAGACACACAGAAACTAGACACGTATAGCTTGCTTTTGTTCTACCAGTCTTATAGGTCTGGGCATTACTCCCAAGTTGCCCCAACGATGATAATATGAATTACCTTCCTCAAATGACAGTTTGCCAGTTCACCATGGTTGCCAATTAAAATACCACTAAATTTTTTTCCAGTGCTTATCTCTCTTATCCAGTAAAACACCTCTGCTGTTCAACAAAAGCATTTACAAAGCAATTACCAACACAATCACATCAACTAGTCAGCTATCCCAGTACGTTTCAAAAAATGAGAAATAGGAAGAGCACAATTTCATTCTCATTTATTGTCATGAGAATTTCTTTCCTTCTCCTATTTTCTCTTCCTATTATCTCAAAAAGTAAGGAAAAAGCAGAATAAATAAATAAATAAAATAGTGCCTTACTGCTTTTATCTCTTACAAAGCTGGCAAGGTGCTGAATGGCTTTAGCCTGTACTTCTTCTATATCCCAGAAAGCCTGCATGAATTCTACATAAAACAAGAAAATTCTTCTAACTCTTTGATACTTATAAAAAGTACTTATAAAAGCACATATAAAAAGCACTCCAAGTTCTCTATTTTGTGCAAGATGTGAATTGATATAAATGAAAGTAATGTAATTTGTGATTGTTGAAGAGAAAAGACTTTTCCCCTAACACTTTAAACATTTAAATGGTTCACCTCTATAATCTGTGTATTTGGCATTATGTATTTTGGGGACCTGTTGGAATATTAAATCAGAGCAAGGATAGGGGCTTTAAATAGCCTTTTCAGATTAAGAGAATATTTTCCTTAGACGGAAAAAAACAGAGAAGATCCTTTGTTGGCACAAATTGGCCAACGTGGTAAGTGGTGCTCCACAATTTTCTAAGGAATGATCTTTGACCCCGTTTACTTTATGCAGTAGGTATGGTTGGTAATCTTAGGAGGTTACAGAAAAGGCTTTACAGTGATCCTTCCTCCAAATAGTATCCCTTTTATTTCAAGTAAAATGAATGTCCAATAATTCATTTTCAAGTAGAATATATGCTGATTGGAAAACACATGGGTTTATTTCCTATGGAAGTCACCATTGCATTAGTCTTATTTTCCTTATTACCTAGAACACTTTCGATTCCTCCCTCAAGGAGCACATCTATTATTTGAGGAGGCAAAGACTTTTTCAGATTTACTAAAGAGGCACCAGCAACATTCAGGCATTCCCTAATAAATGGAGCATCAGTCAGATCCCTAGAATTACAAGAGACAAAAGCAGTACCATTAAGTTAGAAGTGGTAAGTTAAAAAAGATTTCTACAGGTTTTGTTTCATTTTGATATAAAAAGCTAAAAACACTTCTTTGAAGACTGGATTATTTTTGACAGAATTTACACAATTTACTTCAAAACAGCTAATGAAAGAGCTTACATTGAGCAAGCCATATTTAGGCTTCAAGTTAATGGCTTGTAAAATCAAGTATAACATCATTCTATAATGTAACTCTTCAAAAAAGGACACTTACATATATCAAATGACCACTTTGACTTTTTTTAATAACTCAATTTGTCAAGGCAGTAAGATTAGCAACCTTAACTCAATTTCTTTCAAACAGCAGCTAACATTCCCGTATTTGTGAAGGTAGGTAGGATTTAAGACAAAAAATAATCAAGTGAAAACATCCAGAACTCACTTTGCTGTGGGTCTCATACTGGGCTCAATCTGTAGCATCATAAATAAAATTGGAAATAAAGGCAAAGAGCTGTTATCTCCACTTTGCATTAGTGTCAGAACTCCCTCAAGACGGCTGGCATCCTGTTTAATATCCTGCAGTAATGAAGTTCTATCTTCTGCCTGAAAAGAATATAGTATCAGAAGAGCTTTCACCCACTCGTTTTCAGATATCCTGGTGGGCCAATGACATTTTAAATCTACAATGCAGTATTATTACATACGTTCAGAACAGAGCAGGTTGTCATGTCAAGTAGAATACAACCTAGAGACCAGATGTCAGATTTCTCAGTAAAAGAAAACCCAAATGTTTCCGGAGCCATCCAAGACTTGCTACCTGTTAAAATAAGAATCACATGGTAACGTTGCTGACATTGTACTAGACCCAGTTTTTGCTTGCACATGCATGAACTGCAGGCAATTGTTTTACGTCCAAAAATAGAGAGATTCTGCAGAGATTAGACTTTTTACTGGTGATACACCACAAAAGACTAAGAAACACACCACAACTAATGAACAATTTTCTAAGATGTTACTGCATATGTATCCAGCGAAAAAGGGTTCCAGCTGCATCTGGTGCAGAGTTCTGAAACTCACAGACATATCTATAGTTTTCAGTTGTGAACACAATTAATGCTGCAGGCAACTGCCTCTGAATACCCTATTCATACATTAGAAGACAAATATAGGAGACAAAAAAATGGAGAAAAGGGGGAGGGAAGATAATTTTTTCCTCTTTGGCTGATTTTTCTCTGAGGACTAAAAATATTCACCATAATTGAATCTTTTAAAAATAAAGTTAAAACGTTAAAAAAAAATATATATCTACTTTCTTCCACTCTTATTTTCCATTTCATCTCATCTGTCATAAGTGTTTCTGTGCTGAAGTCGCTAAGCATGAAGGATGCTTCACCAGTCACAAGTACGTTGGATGGCTTGAGATTTCTGCAACACAAATATTTTCTGTCAGCCTGTGATATCAGAGTCTAATGATATATAACTACAGGTTCCCAGCATCTCTACACATCAGGAAGTCTGGGATGGTGGTGAGGAATTTGGGTTTTTTTGTTTCTGGTTTTTGGATGTTTGTTTTTTTAAATATACAAGTTATAATCAACTGAAATAGAATTATTTTCTTCTTTTACTGTGAAATGCTTTAAAATTTGTGATTGCAACAGATTTATCCGAACGTAGAATGCAACGGTTGTCTCTTATTTTAGACACACAAAGTAAACCTCGTCCATCACAGCCACCAAAACGTTAAGTACTAAAAGAGATGGTCAATATTCAAGTACTAGAATTTTAGCACATTCAAAACAAGAGAGAACACCTCGTTCAACAGATAATTGTAGACAAAACTCAAGAAATAGATGAGTTCAGAAGTCACAGAAAACATAAAGTCCAGAATTTCTAACTCCTACTCCCCCTTTTGAACAGTAAAATTCACAGCCTCTAAGTGAACAGCTGTGCTGAACCAACAGTCTCTGCAAACAACAATGACCTATGAGGCAAAGAGAACAATATTTCTGCCCACCTGTGGAAAACGTTTTGTTTGTGTATATAAACCAAAGCATCCACCATCTGTCCCAGGAACTTCTGAATTACCTGTTGAGCAAATATACATGAAAGTGTAACTTAAACACAGTAACTTCCAAATATCTTTTGGAAGATAGCTTCCAAAACCAGCCTTCAGCAGAACACTGTGCTTTGAAGATTTTGGAGAGGACTTTGAGAAAAAGGGAATACAGAAGAAGAAATATAAAATCAGTGAGACTCTGCCAGTTCAGCCAGATGCCTCTTCTGTACTTTTTACCATGTCTGTTATTTTTTCTGACTTCTGCCTTTTTTCCTCGATTAGAGATGAAAGATCTCCTTGGCCTGAGTGCTGCATTACCAAACAAAGGAACAGAGACGATATCTGTAACAAAACATTACACAAAATTGTCTAATTGTTCACAGGTAATAACATATCCAGTAACAAAGATAAAACTGAGCACTTTGCCAAAGTGGTGTGTGCCATGTTCATCAACACTAAGTTGTTCTGAGATGATTAATCTCTCACAGAGGAGACAATATTTACTTTCTTTTATTAAAAATACAGCAAGTCCATTGTTCTTTTTAAAAAACATTATCGAGCATCTTATCTAAAGCCATAGAGGACAACTCAAGTCAAATATACATCCATAAAATCAACACAAATTTTGCCTGAGCACTGAAAAAATCTGCAAATAAATAAATCAGTGCTTTCAGCTTCCCATAGTTTCCTATAAAAGGATTTTCACGCAGGCATAAAAATCAGTATTGCACATTGATTCACCGCAGAATCTGTGAGTCAGTATGCAATACTGCCACACGATGGACTCCAATCCATGTATCTTCATAGCTTTTCAGTATGATCATTCAGAAGTTAAAAGAGTAGGCTTGTTTCAAATCAAGCTTTTTTTTAACATCTCACACCAATGACCCCCAATTTAAACCCGCAAAAATGCTTACATGCCAACAACATTAATCATGTGTTCCAGTTTAACCAATCCTATTTCATTCTCACCTCGTTATCCCAAGTCACAAACAAATCCTTGTAAGCACAGATGTTTGAATGATGAAGTTTTAGCAAATCCATTGCCTGCATAGAATAAAAAAAAACAGAGAGCACTTTCTATAGCTACACAGTCCCTCTCTCTTAACAGGAACTTAAACCTAAGCCAGTTCCTGATTTGTTCATGTCACATGTCTGATCAAATTTGTTCAATGTGTTATATATTTGCACACAGAAGCGTCAAGTTAAGGAAAATATTTCAGTAAGACTCTACTCAACGCAATGCTGTAACAGCCTTGTGAGATTCAAGGATGTAAACTGATCCTTAGGGACATGATATGTAAACAGCCCCCTTCTTCAGTCCCTAACATCCAAACCTGAAAACATCTTAGAATATGAAAGCCAAGATGATTTTTCTAGCATAGCCATTATTTCCAGTAACCCTGACGCAAGTTGTACCTCAGGAAATATGACAACACCAGTGAGATGCTTATCTCCTTGAGTTAGTTTCTGCGTAGGGCTCTAACGATTACCAATTACTTCAGCAAATTTGCTGATGTTGTGAAAGGTAAAAAGAATTCAACTTACTCTCCTGTAGTTGTGTTTGTGGCTGTGCAGACACAACAGAAAATCTAAGAGCCTTGCTCCAAGCTAGCACAACTGCATTTATTTCAATAGACACATACATCACCAGAAAAATTGGGTCAAACTTGATCAGTAAAGTCATTCTCAGTACATAAAGAGGTCACCTCTTGAGCAGGATGAAGCATCTGTACAAACATGTATTCTCACCCATTTACAACTGCAGATGTCATGCACATTGGACACTGCAAGACTAATCATAGAATCATAGAATGGTTTGGGTTGGAAGGGACCTCAAAGATCATCTAGTTCCAACCCCCCTGCCATGGGCAGGGAAATCCTCCACTACACCAGGTTGCCCAAAGCCTCATCCAGCCTGGCCTTGAACACTGCCAGGGACGGGGCACCCACAACTTCTCTGGGCAACCTGTTCCAGTACCTCACCACCCTCAATGTAAAGAATTTCTTTCTTATATCTAACCTAAATCTGCCCTCTTTCAGTTTAAATCCATTGCCCCTTAATCCATCAAGTGCTACTTCACATGTTTTGTTGAAACAAATTTTGGTATTTTGATAGTATTTCTGATGTTGCTTTTTACTCAAGGGATTGAAACAACTTTGCATTAAAAAAAATTACAACAAAGGAAGAAAACCCAGTCAAATCATTCACTCCAAAAAACATTCAACTCCGAGAAATAAACATATAACGAAATATGTTGACCAGAAATCAAGTTATTAATAATAAACTATAAACAGACCAAAGTTCTCCTTCAGTTTGAAGGCCAAAAGGATGAGCTTTGCTCTTTGTCTTCAGCACGCAACAAATACAACTCCTGAAAAAAGACTACCCTCTGAGAACAGCCGTCCATTTGAATTTACATATTCAAATATAAGAACAATTCGTACAAAATCCTGGCCTGAGCACAAGCAGAGGGCAAGGAAAACACCTCTCATAATCCTACCTGGCATAATCCTACCTGGTTTACATCTTGACTACTTATTTAGCTAATCCGTGCAGATAAAAGACTTTGTTCTGTTAAGACTTTGGTCTTTGTAAGTGAAGTAGTAAGGCAAAGCTGCACAGATACCTCCTTCAAGGCCTCATTCGCTTGCCTTTCTTCAATGCACTCAACCTGCACCAAACAGAAGACAAGGGTGAGACTGTAATACAGAAACAGTCAAACTTTAAGCCAAAACAATCTTGCCAAGATGACAGGAACTGCAAATTCTGTATGAATTGGTGTAAGTTTTCGATGATAGCTCCAATCTCTAATGTTTGGAGCAGTCTTGTTGGGAGATGGCGAGAAGGGAAGTTTTAAATGAGCCTGCAACAGCTGGCCAGTCCTTCTCCTGCACTGTCAAAGTAGCAGCCAGCTAAGGTGAAAGTGCACTGGATGGACCTAAACAGGCTGCTCCCCTTTCCCCCTTTCTAACTTCAATATTCTAGGAAACAATCTTCCAACTTCCAAAACAGCAGCACAGTGTACATAAGCCTGACTAGTGGCCAAGGTGCCTAACACGTTTGTCTGTTACTACCAGAAGTGCCCATGGAGATGTCAAATGTGCCAACAGACTCTTGTTTTCCTAGCAACCACTTTCTCACCTGTTTTATTACATATTTCTTCCCTGCATCCTTCTCAGTTTTCAGTTCAGCTACCAGCATAGTGCCCAGCACCCCAGGCTGCAGTTGCTCCAGCACCTGCAGGACGGAGGAGAGACGCCCAGCTCCAAGGAACGGAACAAACAAGGCAGAAAACCCCTTCCAACCACTTTCCCACAGATATTCTCCACAAAACACGTATCTTCAGTTCCCTGTGACAGGGCCACCAGCACCCCAACTCCAGAGACACAGAGGCCCTCCTTCCCCTCTGGGGCACCCCCCCCTCACTTTCCAAACCCTGCTGAGAAAAACACCTCGATTTCCTCAGGGCCACCCACACCCTAGCCATGCCCTCCTTGGGGCCACCCAGCCCCTTCCTCAGAGCAACTGACACCCTCCTCAAAGCCACACACCCCTCCTCAGGGCTACCTACATCCCCTCCCCGTGGTCACGTACTACCTGCAGGGGCACCTACACCCCCTCCCCAGGACCGTGTAGCCCCTGCACCACCCACAAAGAAGCAGCCACCCCCTTCTTATCAGGCAGGGTCAGGCCCTTTGGGCAGCACCTCGTATTTCTCCATGGCGGGACAGGGTGCCGGCTCCCAAGGAGGCGGGATGATGCAGAGAGACCCCCGGGACAGCCCCTCTACTGCCAGCAGCTGGCACCCAGCGGAGCGCAGAGAGACAGCGACACCGCTCCTTCCCTTCCAGCCACGCTCACAGACCGAAAAACCGCCGTTAACGCTGCCGAGAGGGCGCAGAACCGGGCGCGCAGCAACCCCCGCTCACGGCGGTACCGCAGGGCGCGGCTCCTTTAAGTGCGCGGCGCGGGGGGGCGGGGCCGTGACCCCGCGTGGGCGGGGCGGGGAGGCCCCGCCCCCCGCGCGCCGCGCGGCCGCGCTCGCGGCGCCTTTAAGGGCTGGCCTACGTGGCAGCAGCGGCCCAGCGCGCGGCGCGGCGCCCCCGCCCCCCGTGAGAGCGAGGCCGGGCCCAGGCGCGCAGCAGCCGGCAGCGCCCTCCCGCCCCGCCGCCGCCATGGGCCAGAGCGACATCATGAGCACCGCCGAGGACTTCGCGGACCAGGTGCGTGCCCGCCCGCCTGCGCTTCCCCGACCGGGTGGCTTTTGTGCGCCGGGCCGCTCCCTCGGGGGCTGGGGGGGACGCCTCGGAGGGCCCGGTGCTGAGGGAGGGCGTTGGGCCGCTGGGCTGGGCCGTGCCGGGTGGGCTGAGGCGGTGGTGGCCCAGGCCCGGTGCCCCCGGTAGGGCTGTGGGCATCCTCGGCCGCACCGCCTGTGAGGGGCTTCTTGGGGCCCGCTCCCCCGCCGGCGGAGGGGCGGCTGGAGCAGGCCCCGCGGTCGGGCCCCTGTGGGGCTGGCGGTCCCTGCCCTCACGCGTGCTCTGTGGCCGCCCCTGGGCTGCTTGTAGGCCGGAGCAGGCGAGTTCTCCTTGGAAGCTGGGGACTGAGTAAATGGAAGGGGGAGCAAGGGGCCGAGGTGCTCTCTTGTAAGCCGTCCGGGCTGGCAAGCGGGGCTCGAAGGGGTGTGGGAGGCTGGCGTGGGGTGATGGTGACATTAAAGCAAAAATCTGAGTCCTGACTGGTGTCTGGAAACCCAAACTGGGAGAGGCTTGCCGGCACCATAGTGCTGTGCTTAGAAGTGGGGCAAAAGGAAAGCAAACAGCCTGAGGCTGTGTTGTAATCCTTACGCTTATTCCAGTGAAGGCCTTTGCTGCTTTCTCTAATAAACAGAAATTTATGGTCTCTTATTATATGTGAGAGCTGGAATATTTTGAGTGTGTGCAGGGGGGTTGGAACAAGATGATCTTTGAGGTCTCTTCCAACCCAAACCATTCTATGATTCTATGGTTGATCTGCTGGCGATGGTGTTGGAAGGATTGTCACTGTCATGGTGATTCATCTAACTGAAAATACGAGGCAGCGTCTAATCGTATTTAGCAAGTCCTGTACAAAATCTGATTCTGCCAGGTTCTACAACTCTCGCTGTGGAAGCGATGAGGGTTGTGTGGTGCACGATAACACGTCACAGCTTTGAGAGGGCTGTGCTACCTCTGTGTCTTTAACTGAGATTCACTGGGAAAACCTGTTCTGCGCTTCTTCCCCACCTCTAGATGAAAGACTTATTTTAGAAACAGCTTCTTACAGTGTGTGGAGTGTTCAGTTTACGGGGTGTCTGGGTCATCTTCGTCATCCTCTGTTTAGCTTGTTCCCTCTCCTTTTAGAGAAGAAAGTAAACTATCACTATAGTGTTCAAATTACTTGCCAAAATTTACAACACTTGTCCTGACCTTTTTATAACACCTCTCTATTTATTCCTCTGTGACTATTTCTAGATGTCTGAACACCCCTTTTTCCATACTACTGAAAGCTCTTTTGTCCAGCTAAAATGCAGTTTGCTTCCTCCTGAAATGAGTTTTAAATGGCACAACTTTATTTGTGCTTGGCCACGTTCTATTTAAAGATGAGTCTTTCCTTTAGCCGCAGAATTTGGAGCGTTTGCATACGCTTACCCATCACATTGCAAAACCATTTTTATGGCTTTCCAAGTAACTAGCTGCTTTGATAAATCCTGCCTCCAAACAGCCACTTTGTAGCTCACTTGGATGCTTTCAGTGCTATGCATGCTGCTAACTCAGGATCACACCAGTGTAGGAGTGGAGAGATTTATTGAACAATAACCTTTGTTATATATTGCGAAGTTAATGCTTGGCATTACGGAAACGGTTAGTTCATCTTGGATTAAAAAAAAAAAATACTTGGAACATTTGGACTGAAATTATGTTGAAACTCCCCTTGATGGAGGCGGAGGTAGTGAATCTGGACAATGGCTGTTCTGGGAGCTGGATGCATTCTCAATGATATCCTTGCTTTCTCCACTCCCTATGCTGGTGTTCAAGACCTAATGAGTCTTAATTTCTGCAGCATAAAAGCCCTGTGGGGAAAAAGTTACTGCTACTTCCATGGCTTATCAGTATGTCCTGAACGTCTGTTACAAAAGGAAGAATAATCTGTTCCTTAAATGCTAATATTTAAGCTTGATTTTTCTCAAATACTATAATTTCCATTTGAAATAGAAAATTAGGCCTTGCATGCCAAGGTACTTGTCAGAAGTCTCCCCTGAAGTACAACAAGTGGCCCTTGATCCGGAGGAGAACTGGTGCACTGAAGGCATGGGCTTACAAGGCAGCTGAGCTGCCTGGCAGCTAGTGATAGGTGAAAGGGCTTGTCCTGCTTCTCCCAAGGCTGTGTTCCCCTTCTCTCTCACACCAGGACCGAGATGAACTGGCAGGAAAAAAATTTGAGTTGGTTTTCCTGTTGGTTCCAGTTATCTCATGGTTTAATTCAAGCGAGCACCAGTGCTAGTGATGGGATGGTGTATGACGAGAACTAGCCATGAGTTTGGCTTGGCTGTAACACGGGTTTGTAGCCCACAGGTGCACAGTATGGCTGGTGAGCTGCTCTGCTTGGAGCTGCTAGCAGTTTCCAAGGGCTGCAGTGGGGGAGACAGCCATTCTGTGGGTGGTGGGAGTGGTCCTGTTGGTTTCAGAGGAGGCAACTTGTTAGATACTGGGGAGAGTGGGAAGAGCTGTTAAGGGTTCTTTAAGTGATAGACAGTGCAGGGAAATCAGGATCTTGGTTCAGAACGATGACTAGCTACAGGCTTTATGGGTTGGTTTGTTTCTAAGCCCTGTAACACCAGCCCAATGTTATTAATTAAATAATTTATGTCCTTACATACTAGAAATTAAGCCAGTTTTTAGTGATTCTTGTTAAAATATGACATGCCAGGCCCTTCACTGCAGTCACCACGTGCTGCTGACATTATTGCACTGAAAACAGCTGTATCTGGGGCCTGTACCAATCGTTTAGGGTTATAGAACTGGTTGTCTCCTCTGCAATCCCCGTAAAAGGGAGCAGATCTCGAGCAACTCTTCTGGTGTCTCTAATAATCTTCAGGAATGTGGGTGCCTGGTATTTCTGCTGTTCTGAAAAAAAAAAATTATGGCAAAAATGCAAGGAGACTATTGAGTCATTGTGCTGCAGCAAAAGAACTCTAAGGGAGAACCAGACTCTGGGGGTTTGATTTAATTTTCCAACATAAATACTGATGCATGTTGTTCAGCTAATTCTAACATCTCTGTATCCTATTTTGCAGAAAACAGAAAGGAGAAGAAAACATTTCATTGTTATTCTGAACTTTTTTGGGGTTTGTGTTAAACTGAATTTGGAAACTATCACGGTAATGTAGTCATGTCAGTGCACTGATCCTTCAGCGTTATAAACGGAAGAGGCTGGGAAAGAATCTTCCCATGAAGAGACAGCAAAATGCAATACATGACTAAGGGAGGTTGGATTAGATGATCTCTAAGGTCCCTTCCAGCCTATGCCATTCTATGATTTTAAAGACTGGATTAATAAATAGCATTTTGGAAAAGGGAATTGGTACAAAGCACACTTCAGGAGTGAAAAGCATTGCCATGAGAAATCTTCCTGCAATTAAAAACCTGATTAAGGCTGCTGGCGATGTTCTGGTGGGTCAGAGCTCTCTCCTTCCCTTTTGAACTAGACGGGAATGCCTCTATTCCCGGCCCTCATGACTGGTAGACTTTGAGCTCAGTGTGATGGGTGTTGCTGTCCTTGTCTTGAATAGGTGGGATCTCCTGAAATGGATATATGTAGGTTGGTGAATGGAAGTAATTTTTTTCTCTCTGCCAGAGGACTGAACATCCTATTCCAGAAAAGATTACTGGTGTCCCAGACTGCTGGGTGTCTCTGTCCTCCCAGAAGAAAGCAATTCCTTAAATGAATACAAGCTAGATATTGGGAATACGCCTTTCTCAGAAGCTCTAGGCTAATAATGCTGTAGATGAGCAGACTTCATCACTGGGATTGTAACTTCCCTGATGCAAGAACACACACGTGTACACACAGAGAACAGGGTTCTGCATTTGGGCAGAAGACACCTAGTAACAGCAAGAACTCCCAGCTCCTGACTGTGTATTGGTATTAAAAGGCCTGTAATTACATGATGGTATGTGTGCTTTTAACAAAATGGACTGGATTTTTAACAAATTTGAGACTGTTGTGAGGGGGGTGTGTTTTAGAAAGTGTGATGAGTCAAACCAGAATAATTTCATTACCTCTCTTTGGGCAGGCCTCTATGGGTTTGAATATTTCAAGCCTCCTTTTGAAAAAGGGGTTCTGAGCAGAGATTAGACTTGGGGCTCCCTGGATCCTCTTGTGCATCTTTGCTTGTTAAGCTAGGAGGAGTGTTTAAATCTATCTTTGCCTTTCTAATCTTGTTAGAGGGGGAAGTGACAACACAAAGCCCCTCCGGTGTATGTTAGTGACTCGACTGCCAAGACAGAACCAGCTGTTCTTCTTTAAAATAGTTTTCCTTTTCCATTTTGTTGTCTTTTCTCAAGATGTTTTGCCTCTCGCAAGGAGGCAGTGTGTGCCAAGAGCAGTTGATGCAAAGCCCATAGCAGCAGAAGCCATCCAACTACTTGATGTCACGAGTCTTTAATGCTGCCACCTCTGTTGATGCCAACAGTTTTGGTTTGGCTTGCAGGTGTTGTGCTTAGAGGATTCTGCATTTCGAGTCCCGTGCCTCAGTTGGGCATGTTTAACTGCAGCCACGTTTCCCATACGTGCTGCTTTTATCTGTGTGAATCAGAAGGGAAGTGGTCTCGGGGTACAGCGTTCTGAACCACATGTTGCTAGTGGTGTGTAGGAAACCAGTGTGTCCAGTACTATTCAGTCCCACTTCTAGAGAGCTCCTGGTTCTTCTAAGTTCCTCTGTCCATTACTTAGGTGGTTTATGCCTGAGTCTTTTAATTGTAAAATCACTTGATGTCTGTTATGCTCTCGCGTTATCATGTAATTGCTCTTTGTTTCTCTCGGAATCTCCACGGCTAGCTGTTTTTTTGGCTTGGATTTTTGCTTGTACAGTCCTTTTGAAGCTTTTTTACCATTAAGCTTGCTGTGTACGGGGGTTTCAGCTTGTGTGTGGCAAGGCAAACACAGCTACATGAGTTATGGGTGTCCGAAGATGATTCGTGTCATCATAAGGTTGCTTAGCAGCTGCCTTAGGCTCCAGTTTTTCTGACTTGTCTTAAGCTGATTGGATGTGTGTGCTCATGCTTAATAGTGTTTAATTCCCTCTATGCGCCATGAGAACAGGTACATGTTAAATGCCTTCTTGGCTCCTTCACCTGCAGTGTTGGCAGTTGTTTGGTTTTGGGAAAGGGGAAGATGGAATCAGGTCACATGACCCACTTTGAAACAACAAAGATGAGGCCCGGAGGCAGGTATCCTCTCTGTTGGCTCCTTTTTTCAGCCTTCCCACAACAGTGTGTTTTTGTTTTTCCTACAGATGCCCAGAGCTTATCCTTTCATTTCCTTTTAGACCAGTGTTGCCTGTTTTGTCTTGTCAAGGCAGACTTAGTACAAAACCAAAAGTTGTTTGTAAAGTATTTCCAACACCACGTTATCCTTAGTATTCCTTAGCAAGCTTGCCCAAATGCACGGTGAAATCCAGGATAGAAGAAAGCTGTAAACCAAGATGTGTGTCTTGGTGACAAAGATCACAAATTTTCTTCTGACTCATTCATCCAACTGTTAAGATGGCTTAAAAAAGCCTGGAGTGGCAGTCCTGAGTCAGAGTGCACTTCAAATGCACTCGGTTAACCTGAGTCCTGACCCTTAGACTCTGGATGCATGCAGTACTTCTACTGTGGCTTGTTCTGGTACAAATTGTTAAGCATGTTTACTAGATTTTATTTTATTGTGATAATCTTCAGTTAACCAGTAAGCAAGGCTTGTTATTTGCATAGGATTTGGAAGAACCTTTAGTATTTACTAATTACTGTGTCAAGAATAAATTTTCAGAAATGGGTCTAGTCTCCTTTCCATGCTCCCATATATACTGAAAGCATGCAATGCTGCCAGAACTTAAAAAAACAAACAAACAAAAAACCAATGTTCTGCCCAGAAACAAACTGATCAGCTGTTTTGTCTAACCTGAAGTCAATGTAAATACTGAATTCTGAAAGAAAATGGTTGTGTGCCTCTGTTTCTATACTGTAGTTCAATGATGTCTGGAAGACATCTGTACACCTGTGGGTTCCCCCACCCCATTTCATGCCTGAAGTGTTCTGATATTGCATAAGCTGTAGGAATCAATGTGCCTCACAACACATGAAACTTTATGGGGGATAATGAGATTTTTGTTAAAAGGCTCCTCCTGGTTCTAACGCAGAGATCTCTGCAGAGCCTGGCTGTTCTGTGTGAGGGCTTGTGGTATGGGCATTTGCTTTCACAAGTGTCAACCTGCCCAAACTGCTCCTGTCATCCGAAGGTAGAAACCTGCTGGATGATCTTGTAAAGTTAGTTTTCGATGAAATTTACATTTGTTCTTACTAGATTGCACTTAAACAGCAGCCTACACTGGCTCCAAATGTGTCCTGTTAGTGATCTGGCTGAGCTTAGCGCGTGCATGAAACGGGCCAGGTGCTAGCTTGTGTTCAGAGTGACACTGCAAATCCTGGTAGAAGTCTCCATTAAACAACAACTAGTGCTATTTAGGACACTTAGTGACAGTTAAGCACTCATCATAACCCAGAGGCAGTAAGTTTTCCTGTGGAGCACGTTGGTCTAGACCCTGTTTGGCAATTCTGTATTTGCTCCTTTAATTATTGTAACTGTAGAGCAAGTGAACCAGTGACTTTGCAGGGTGAAGGGGTATGTGGGACCAGATGGATCTCGCATTCCCAAGAACTAAGGCTCAGCATCAAATTGTAGAGATAAATGCCTGTTTTCTTTCTGTAGAGGATGCTATTTGTAATGGAAGTAGAATCTGTATACATGTGTGGAGGACAGAAGATGTGATTTCATGCAATAGCTGTGCTGATCTAATAGCTGCTGCTACACAAGTGCTTTTTTGAGCTGTTGGAGGGAACTAGCTTGGCATAAAGCTTATTAATGTTTTTTAATTTTTACAGAATTAGTCTTCTGTCAGCCTGGCTCCCAGAATCAGTTTGTTAAAGGGTGTTGAGTGCCTGAACATGTGGGTGGGAGTAGTATTGCCCTTTCAGCTCCTGGCTATCTGATAGTTGAGCTGTAACATGAAGCTCTGAGATAAATAAACGAAAACCAAGGTCAGCCTTCATCTAGTAAGAGCACGGTTCCAGTTAAATGGAAGCGAGCTGCTGGATTCTGCTTTTCTCCAAGTCCTTGTCCAAGATGCTCTTTGGGTGGAGCATGGCAACAGGTTTTCCCCACTGCTCCCAAGTGTTCTGAAACTGGAGTGGAGAAGAAATTTATTTCTTCTCCACATTTCTCTCCAGATGTTAGTGACATCATGTGTATGATGTCATGTGTATGACCTCTGAGTCTGCAGAGTCCATGGGTCTGTTATGCCCCGAGTATCATCACCTTGCCTTCCTTCCCTGCTGACGATGCTCTCTGCCCACGCAGTTCCTGAGGGTGACGAAGCAGTACCTGCCTCACGTGGCCCGCCTGTGCCTGATCAGCACCTTCCTGGAGGATGGCATCCGCATGTGGTTCCAGTGGAGCGAACAGAGGGATTACATTGATGGCACGTGGAACTGTGGCTATTTCCTGGCCTCCATCTTTGTGTTCATAAATCTCTTCGGACAGCTGAGTAAGTGGCTCTAAGGCTGTTAAGGTGGATGCCAGAGTGCTCCAGTGTGTCTGCCACCCTGGCTCATGTAAGCACTGTGAATCATGTAAGCATGGGATGCCTCACTGGCTTCTTAATAGCCATGGATAGCTTAGAACTGGTAGTACTACCCAAGCTGAATGGAAGGAACTCTTAATTGACCTGCTTCAGCCTTTCCTGGAAGCAGTCTTAGAGAATTTCTTGTGACACCACCTCTGAGTTGGAGATGCTGAGTCCATTAGGACAATCTGTGTTCAGTTCTGTACGTACGTCTATAAACATGCCCTGAATTCCCTAGATGAAATGATCATATTCTCTTACACAGGGCAGTGTAAAGACTTCCTCAGCCTGCTGGGCTTATGGGTATTAATCTTAGTGGCAAAGTCTTATCCTGCAGTTGGTACACTTAAGCCTGAGAGGTGCTTGTGTCAGATTTTCAAAGCCCGGGAATCAAAATAAGCCCAGAAGCAGAGCTTCTGTATGCGTGCCAGATGGACTTAGGATATCAGAAATGGAGAGAAGTAAAATTCTTCTCTGTTTATATTATGTCCTTGATCTACTGTTCTTTGCTTTGCCAATTTCTTGTCTTATGCCTGGGTTTAGATTTTTTTACCCTCGTATTTTTGTGTAGAGAGTCATCTTAATTTAATGTAGTTACCAGTCCTGATGTCAGAGTGGCAAAGGCTGTCAGTGCTTTGTGACAGAAGACTTGAGAAAGGATATAGAACAAAAGCTTTCAAGTAAAAGGAGTGCAGCATGTTTGCCCTAACAGTTATCTCATTAAAAAAAAAGAAAATCCGTGGTAAGTTGAGTTTCTTTTTAGCTTCTTTACAGCAGCTATCAGTGTTAAAGCATTAACAGTGCTGTGTGGTGGGGACTACATTCAGCATGTGCTTACCCCTTTGTAAAATAAAAGATACTCTTGGAATTATAAAACACTTTAAAACGCACTAAAAATTCCTGGTTCTCAAACTTGTTGTGCCACTGTGCCGTTAAAACTTCCTGCTTGATGTTCTCTATGGCACAGTTGAAAGAAATGGGAGTCTGCTCAGTTCGAAACGAGTTAGTGTTCCTGCAGCACCTTTTCCTGTGCAAGAAGTGTAACTGTGTTCAATTTCCCCAACTCAGGCGGCTGTATCCTGGTGCTGAGTAGGAACTTTGTGCAATATGCCTGCTTTGGACTGTTTGGAATCATAGCATTACAGGTAGGAGGCTTAAGTCTTCACCCCTTCTAAACCATACCTCCCATATCTTCTTTCTTAGCCTCAGTACCACCACCATAATGAAATAAAACTTGCAGTCCTGAAATTTTTCTCTACCCTGGCCTAATGCCAGTCCTCAATGTCATTGAACTGTTTTGCTGCTTCTGTTCTTGTGGTGTGCCCAATAGATCTTTGGCTGTAATTGTAATTAGTCAGCTGGAGATGTTGATTCAATACTTAACCAGTTTAGCAGAAGTCAATTTACCTGTATGTCAGTAAGGTGCCTTCAGTGCACAGCTTTTGTAAGGACTGTCCCCATCACAAGGGATTGTAGCTAGTAGCATCCTTCCTGTTCAAAACCGATGTGGGCACTGAAGCACAAGTAAATTGTGCTTTTATTTCCTGTTTTACACTGACTCATCAGACCACACTGATGTAACCTACTTTGTTTCCTTCAGTGAGTAGAACATGCTTCTAATTGACTTCTGCTATGGATAGTACAGGCTGGAGATAATAACACGAGTTCAGAACTTCAGTGTCATTGATATGGTGCTTTAACCTGTGTTTTCTTTGCCTAGACTATTGCATACAGCATCCTATGGGACCTGAAGTTCTTGATGAGGTATGTCTACTTCTTAAAGTTTTTATCAAAACAGAATGAAAACTGTTGTCTGTCACTGTCTGATAGAGGAAATTACCTTTTCTAGAAAGATTTTACAAATGATGCATTTACATTAAACAAGAAACAACAGTGTTTAAAAAAAAAAAAAATCAGTACAGTCTGTTAAACCATAGACAGTGGGCTCTTCACTGTAGCAGGGAAAGACTAATCCTGACCTGCTAGGATCTAAGTGCTTCTGCTACTAAACTCCTTGCTGAGAGCTCACAAACAATTGTCTGGACTGGATCAGTGAGCTGCTCTTTCCTAAACGGCTAAAATAGTAACCGTATTTATGCATGACTGAAGCCATTTTGCAAGAAAACTAAAGCATGTAGGTATTAGAGTGGTTTCTGGGATTTTACATCTCTAACGCCTTCTCTGAGTAGAAGACAAGGTTCTTAAGCATGAGCTTTCTTGTGATGGCTGGTTTTTACCTCTTCACCCCTCTCCTCTGAGGGGAGGGCAGGGGGCAGCACAGGAACTGTACACTGGGCTTACTACAACCCTGTAAATGTGTAACTTCTTTCAGCAGTACTGCTGCTCTTTTTTTTTCTCAAAGCAACCTCTGAACTACTGTGGCTAATCCAGAGGCACAGAGTAACTTCAGCACAGCTGAATTCATGCTGTAACACACGCCAAGCAGCTGTGTCTGAGTCTGGCAGGCTGCATGTGTCTGTGGGCTTGTGTAAATTGCTGTCGTGTACCATGCTGGTAGTTCAGCTGTGAAGTGGAATGCAGACCCCATAGCAAGGTGCAGAGTGTGTCACTCCTCACTATCATGCAGGTTCTTAATGAGCTGAAGTTGTCAGATAAGACTTTAAATCTATGGATCAATGCAAACTGTAATAAACTGCCTTTTTTTTTCCTATTTCTGTCTGTCTGTAGGAACCTTGCCCTTGGGGGAGGCTTGCTGCTGCTTTTGGCTGAGTCGCGCTCAGAGGGGAAGAGCATGTTTGCTGGTGTCCCCACCATGCGGGAAAGCTCTCCAAAGCAGTACATGCAGCTGGGGGGCCGTGTGCTGCTGGTCCTCATGTTCATGACACTGCTGCATTTTGATATGAACTTCTTTTCTGTAAGTATCCAAGTATGAGTTAAGGAACTAGAATATAGTGCCAACTTCCAGATTGGCTGCAGGACCTACTCAATGTTTAGCATTTAAGTCTATTTTTTAGTAGAATTAATATTTAGAAAAGTTGTTAAATCATCTGTGCCACGGCAACTTGTTCTGCTGAACTTATCCATGCTCTATTCTGATGTTGGTGTATCTATTTTAAGACCCATTTGTGAGCTTGTGGGTTTTTTCCTTGCAGATTCTGCAGAACATTGTGGGCACAGCCCTGATTATCTTGGTGGCAATTGGCTTCAAGACTAAGCTGGCTGCCTTGACTCTAGTCATCTGGCTGTTTGGCATCAACATCTACTTCAATGCCTTCTGGACCGTCCCAGCCTACAAGCCCATGCACGACTTCCTCAAATACGATTTCTTCCAGACCATGTCTGTAATTGGAGGGCTCCTCCTCGTCGTTGCACTGGGCCCTGGTGGAGTCTCCATGGATGAGAAGAAAAAAGAGTGGTAACAGGAATAGTAACACTTCTTGGGACATAACATATTATTAAGTCCAGAACTGATTCTCTATGGATTCAACAAAAACTGCCAGCATTTTACACGTACATGCCCCCTTCCTGTTAAAGGCACAGATGTTCTGAATTTGATTTACAGTGGCACCAGTAATACAATAGATAAAAATCCTATTTCTTCAAGGAATGTTGCCTAGGCTTATTCTAACTTCCTAGATTTGGAACTAACCCAAGGAACCTGCATTTTGCTGATGCTTCAGTGAATTGCAGGAGAACAGTTGCTGTCTCTGATGTCAGCAATGTTTTAAAATTTTAAGTACTGTGAGCTGATACAGCTGTATTGTTCAGTGTGCTGTTGGGTTCTAGCTACAACTAAAAAAGTGGATCCCCTTCCTCACCCTTATCAAAACTGTCTTGTGCACAAGGAGTTCCGTCGCTGGTTATAGCATTGCTTATCAAGGTGGAAATTAGCATCCAAAAAGAATAATCACTGTTATTTTGCTGCTCAGAGGCTTGTAATTCCATTTTGCTTAACGTTTGGGGGCAGGAAATACCTCCCCTCTTAAAAGGCAAGAAGAAAACCCCAGAACTAGTTTTACCTCCCTCTAGGTAAAAAAAGGGAGAGGGTTTTCTAGTGTGTCTGTTTCCCCTCTTGAGGGGAATGAGGGAGAATCCTGTATTGCTAATCAGGAATTCTGTATGGCTAATCAGATTTTTAAGAAGGAGGAGGGGAGATACTTCTGAAGAGACAGAATGTTAGATTCTGTTAAAATTATGTGCCAAAAGAACTGTTTATTCAGCATTCTTTCCCGAAAGTTACCCCTCCGACAGTTGAATTCCCAAGAAGGGAGCCAAGTTGTGCTGCGGGTTCCACAATAAAAACTCCCTTCTGCTATTAACCAGCTTTGATCCATAAATGCCCTAAATTCATATCTGAATGGCAGGTTATTGGTGAAAGTGTCTTCAGAATTACAGAAACCCCCTTTTCCCTGCACTCGGTACCTGCAAGATGAGAGCGGTCAACCTTCCAATCTGTACTCTTTGCTTCTTGGATTCACTTCTGTCAGCCTCTCAACTGGAAAAGTCCCAGTTGACCCAACAGCTGAAGAGGTGGGGTGCTGAACTCTCGCCAGTGCAGCACCTTCTCTCTGCCATCTGTAACCACACCGGAGATGTGTAGGGAGGAAATGTGGGAGTCAGCTGTGTGCTGCCATAGCCCCAGTTCTCAACTCCAGTATGCAAATGGTTATAGCTGAAGAATGCAAGTGCAAAGCCTGTGCAGTAAGCAGCCAGGGATGTGACTTGTATGTTCAGAGGGATGGACACGTCAGCGTAATGGTGAGGAGACAGGAAGGCCCTGTTTTCACCTCTGTGCCATGAACATGCTTAGTGCTGCTCAGAGGAGACGTTTTGTCCTCTGCTAGTAAACTAGGTGAACCTGTTTCACTAGATCATGAAAGAATTCTAGAAAGCATGAGCCCTGCCAGCTTGCTCATGTTTCATGGATTCCTTGCACTGTTGTCTCCCTTGGGAAAGCTGCTCAACTGTTCAAGGAGTAATTCAGCTGAACGCCTCCAGTGGGAGCTACTTACCAGGGTCTTCTGGTGAGGACACGAACCTGGAGAGTTCAGTTCAACAGTTCCTTTTTTTAGGAGTAAGCTAGGCTGAAAGAACTGACAAATAGAGCACTGTTGAATGTAAGACCAGTGATTTCATCATCCTGAGGGGAAAACAGCCTATGTAATAGCAAGATGTGCTGCTGCTGAAGGAAATAAATTGGGATGTGGGGGTAGATGGGAGGGGAAGCCAGCATTCAAGTTCAGGTCACATGGAAGGCTTTCACTGCAGTAGGTTTTGCAAGAGAAGTTTTCACCTTGAGTGTTGACTGTGCCTGTCTCTTCATAGTGAAACTAGCTGGTCCTTTCAGTTACGGATACTCGGCACAGGTTTGCTCAGCTTCACTGCAGGTCCTGGAACGGTTCCAGATGACATCAAGGCAGCTAGTCTCACATCTTGGCTGCTGCTGATGTTCATAGTATTTATAAATGGAAGGGTAGAGTTGAGTCCTGTAAGCAGCCCTTAAGTTGGCTCTCTCAACTTCTTTGTGTCCTGCCTAACTAAGAAGCTGGATGATGCACTAGTTTGAAATATTGACCAGTCTCCCTGTGAAAATTGAGTCCCCTTTCCAACAAAAAACCCAGAAAAGGAACTGATTCTGGCCCTCACAGCAGAACTATTTTGGTATTGAAGGGGCATGGTTAGGTGGAGGGCATTATAAGATCTTCCTAGGCAGCACAATATGCAGACTTACTGTGGGTCCTGATGCAGAAGATTCTGGTTCCCTACGTACACTGCTGTATTTGTGCATCTCCCAAAAATACAGTGACCTCTCCCTGTGGCTGTGAGAAGCTCTCACAAGCAGGATGTCAGCTATCAATTGGCTCTGCAAAGTGTTCTGGAATTCATTCTGAATATATTTTTGCTTTCTATGTGGAAAAAGAAATAAGTATAAATCCTCATTTTATGCTGTATTTTGTACCTTAGTTGTGTTTGAAAATGTTTTGATTTTTGGAAACAATCAAAATAAAAACAATGGCATCTTTGTATCCACTTGGCGTGTGTGACTGATGGCACTCCACAGAAAGGCTACCTGGAAATGCTGGTTAGTGGTCTTGTGCTTTCTATCCCACCTACTGAAAATCATTTTTCCATAAAGAGGTCCAAGCCTGTACTTGACTGCAGCAGTCATCCTCCCCTTGGTGCTGGGGGTGGCTTGAAGCTGTTAAATACAATTTCATTCCACCCCACTATTCCCCTCCCCAGCTGTAACAGTTAATACCTCAGACAGTCTTGGGTACCTTCTAGAGTTGTTACACAACAGGCTTCAGGCTGTGTATTTATCACAATTTATTTGTCGTTGGTTGCTTTCTTGAAGTTCTTGGGTTTTCGATGACGGCTCTTGAATTTCTTCTTTAAAGGGCCTGACTGTTTCTGTATAGAGAAAAAAAGTTAATCAGCTTATTTCCAAAACTCGAATCAAATGCTCAAGGTGCCTTAAAGGGAACTGAGTGTGGTGTCTGTCATGGAGAGACAGAACAAGCACAGCCCTGGCTGCAGAGCCTGCCAGGACCTCTCCTTGCCCTATGCTGCAAGTTACCATCCCTTCCTCCAACTGGCAGATGATTTAATCAGATACAAACAGGGACAGTCTCCCTCTGGAATTGAGCCTCAGCTCCATCCAGCCTTTACTTTCCAGTTTGATCTAGCTCTTCCCTCAGGGGCTGGTGTAGGGAGTTAAAGGTTTATCTAACTCTGTATGTAACATCTTCCTGCTTCCCAAACTGAGAAAGATCAGGGTATATCCTGTGAGGTGGGACCTGCCAGCTCCTCAAAAGAGGCAGAAAAAGGGTCTGGAAGGACCCTGTGACCTCAAATTTGTGTGTACATTGGTTACAAAACCCACCAGACACGCTTCAGTCTCCCCGTGAAGGCAGCAGCAGCAGGATCCCACCAAAGATGAGCTATTTCTACAGGCAGGAACATCCCCAGTTAGAGCAGACAGGATAAACGTTTCCTGGCAGTAATTCACACCTCAGGATGGCACATGGGGAAAGTCTATTCTCCTGAAAAGCTCTGCATCTTCTGCTGGTTCTCAGGCAGGAATACACCAAACGCCTACGAGATCTTGGCTCCACATTCCCCTGCTGCTGCACGCAGCAGCGTAACTCCCACCTTTCCCCTCTTGTTGCCAACTGCTCTGGTGACATCTGTTCTTCCACCGTCCTCTCCCTTCACGTCACTGTTCCGCTTGGCCCCGTCATCCTCGCTGTCTGTTGCAAAGTCATCACTGCCCTTTGTGGTTTGTGGAGCTGCCGGCTTTTTTTCTGGGAAGAGTGCAGCTAAAATACAAAAGATTCAGCTCAGGATCAGTTCCCTCTGCCTCCCCCTAACTTTTCCTTGAAGGCATTTAAAGGCCATTTGCCCAGCCACTTCCAGTCTCTGAGCGTATACGTGTCACTACTGCAACACCTGGGAAATAAACACACTGGTGTGTTTGGGAATGTGCCTGGTGCTCTCACTCACCCCTTCTGGGAACCGTTCAGCACAGGCAGTTCTGTGGTTACGCTTCCGTCGGACTCGAGGCCTTCCTGAGGAACGAGGAAAGCAGCAAATCCCAGCGGATCGCGTGTCCCTCCCCTCGCACCGTGTACGATCCAACTCTGGTTATTACTTAGTGATAACTGCTGGTTCTTATTTGGCAGCGTCAAGCTTTTCTGAAACCCAAGAACTCCCACCCGGGTGGAGTTCACATGCCTCCGGCACACGAGCATCAGGGAGCAGTACAGATGAGGCAGGAGAAGATGAACTGACAAACTCCCTTCAGGACACAGATGATACCAACGTTATTACTCACGTGGGTACAGGTCGCTCATGCTGTCATCTGTCTCCTCTCCGTCCTCATCGCTGGACTTGGGCTCCCAGAATTCCTCTTTTTTGTAAGGCTGCCTGCTCCCGTTCCTTTGGTTATCGGGGTGCTGCGTCCGCTGCTGCTTGTGACGCAAGCAGGCAGGGATGTACTCCACTCCTTCCCTCTGGCACTCCTCATCTAACAGTGGGAGGGGAAAGGCCACTCGGTCACCTTATTCCTTTACATTTCCAGCTCTAGCTTACATCAAAAGCAACTCAAAACTATGTCAAGCTCCAACTCCAGTATACACCATAATGCACAGGGTGCTATGAACCATGACAGACAGGAAAGATTTAACCCAGAGGCTGCTGGATGTGCGAACCACCCTCTCTGGGGAAGTTTTAGATCGGCTCCTCTCAAGTAAGGATGTTCCAAGGTATTTGCTAGAGGCCAACTGCACTCTACAGCTGGGATTTTCCTTCCTAGCTGAGGAGCACACACAGCAATGGCAATACGTTACTGTCAATCTAAAGAAAGTTTACCCCCTTCCTTCATGCGGAGCTACTGGAATCTCACCAGCTCAGGGAAAAAAACTGTCTGCTTGTGTCTTCAGAAAAGCTACTTACATGTTTTTAGGGCCTTCTGATAGCGCTTCCCTCGGACGTGACGCAGCACGTGCTCTGGAAACTTGTTGATGTGTCTGAGCGTGAGCTTGCAGAACAGCTGGTGTCTGACCAACACAGAAGGAGCCAGCAGCAGAGTCTAAGCGTGCTGTTACTCAATAACTTGGCACTTACAAGCACCGTGCTCAAAGCTGATAAATACTTTATAAAAACGTTCCCAGCCTCCCAAAACCCACAAACACTCAGGCACTTTGTAAAGCTCAACCACTTTGTGTCTGAGATTGAACAAAGCGTGAAGCACAACACGCAAGGGGAAGGATACGCACAGATTCTTCGTGCTGGGCACTATGTGCGGCTCAAACGCGCCGTAGTCGAACTCCCTGGCTGCCTTCACCAGCCGCCGGTACTTCCTGCCGCCAGTGTAAGCCTGCAGCTCCGGCAGCCGACACGGCATCTCGTGGCCCGTCAGCCTGCACCTCACCTGAGGGACAGCGGGGGCCGCTCAGGGAGGCCCAGGGGGTCGCCCCAGCGCTGGGGAGGGCAGCGGAGACCTCGCGATCCCACCGCCACCCTCCTCCGACTCCCACAGCGGGAGGAAAACCTCCGCGCCAGGGAGGTCACCGGGGCCGAGCCCCCCTGTCGCGACACCTTCCCCGCTCTGCTACCAACCGCGCTCACGGCCGGCTCAGCGCACGCGGCCGCGGCGCCTCCTCACGAACCCCGCCGGAACGCGCCCCCCGTGCCCTCACGGCCTCCCCTGGGGGCCGCCCCTCGGTCCCGCGCGGCCCCAGCCTCACCCTGCCCGGCCCCGCGGGGCTGAGGAGCGGGTGCTGCTGCAGGAACAGCCGCTCCGGCTCGGCCACCTCCGCCATGGCCGCGCCGCCGCCGAGCGCCGGCCGCACCATAGAGAGGCGGCGCCAGACAGGAGCTCGCCTCCACTTCCGGTGCCGGCGGCCATCGAGAGGGGCGGCTAGAGAGGCGCCTGCCCGCGCCGGGCTGTCTGGGCCGGAGGCGGGCGGCCGCGGCGGCAACGGTGGCGGCGCTGCCATGTCGGCGGGGAGGCTGCTGCGGGAGTGCCGGGGCCGGGTGAGCGCTGAGGGGAGCGGGGCCGGGCCGGGGGGGCCCGATCCTGCCCGGTGGCCATGCCCCCCCGCGGCGCTCGGCGCTGTACGCGCCCCCGGCCGCGCTCCGCCGGGCGCCGCCCGGGCTTTGGGCGCGGGGGTCGGTGCCTCCCGGTCGCGGTGTGGGGACGGGTGTCCATAGGGAACATTGAGCGGAATCGGTGGGAAAAGGGCGGTAAAAGGGAAAGATCGTTTGCGGTGCCGGAGTCAGCTCTGTAACCGGAATTTGATTTGATTTTTTTTAAAATTATAACCCAACCCGTAGTGTCGCTTAAATCAGCGAATAAACAAAATTTCCTGCAATCCCTGAGGCGACTGATGTCATTCAGATGCGCGTTTTGCAAAGCAGAGACACTACGAAGGATCCTTCTCGTTTCATGTAGGTGTCACGTTGCTTGATCCGAAGAACACTTTTTGGATCTCCCCTGATTAAAGCAGGTCCTGGTCCGGTCCAGCAGAATAAAGGTAAGAAAAGATTTTGGGCTTCTGCCCTTTTTCAGCCTTATACCAAGAGGTGACATTTTCTGCAGGAATTTGTTATCTCCTCCCCTGTGCAATCCTGTTCCTCATTCTGTTTTTCTCGAGGTGTTGTTTGAGGTTCTGCAGACCACGGAGTTCTGCAACAGCTGCTGATGCGTCTGGAGAGGACATCTTACTCAAATGGGGCCTTTTCCTGGTCCCTCTGACAGCGTTCTGCCTCGGCACGTGGCAGGTACAAACACTTGACTGAGACGAGCACTTGAGGAACTGTCAGGTTTCTCCATCTCTGGCTGTTTAATCGTTCAAATCACATGCAGGGTAGAGATTTGTTGTTATTTTACATTGCTGCTTTCCACGTGTCCATTTGTAAGTCTTTAAAGGAGAATTTCTTATTTTTTACACCTTTATTTCAGTATAAATATTTCCTCAAAAGGAAAGTAGTAAGTCAGTAGCCTCCATTTCCGTATCTCCAGTTACCCTGGTGTAGGCCGGGTCTGAGAAGGAGCTTACGACGAAGGCTGTAAGGTTATGACATGGCTCTGTTCTACCAGAGGAATTATAATAAGGAATTACTAATAATGAGGAATTACTTTTGTGTTTGTGTACTTTCAGATTCAGCGACGAAAGTGGAAGTTAGATTTGATTGCCCAGCTGGCATCAAGAATATCATCGGAGCCCATCCCTCTGCCATTGGAGTACGGAAGCTGAGATGATGGGTTTATTGTCCACAGAGCGTTGGCGGTGCTGAGGATATGGGATACAGTCCCGTCAGTCATGAGCTTATGCTGAACTAAACTGCGTGAAATAAGGGAATGCAATGGAAATCGCGACGGGCAAGCAAATTAGAAAGATAGACATCTTGTTGATTTTCTTACTTTTAGTAAAAGACTAAGGGAAGGTTTCCCTGAGGGATACTCTAAATGCCTGTGAAGAGGACGAATCTCTGTTCAGGAGAATGTGGTGTGTAGTTCATACCAGATGTAATCCTCCTGGAGAAGGAGGGCTTGGTGGCTGTGATGTCCCAAAGGGATTATTCCTGCACCGGGAGTATTGAATCAGTAGCAGGCGCTGCCCCAAGCGTGGAGCAGTTGTGTCAGATGCGAGAGAGGTTTTTTAAGGTCACAACTGTCACAACAGTTCAGTTCTTCCATTTTGTGGTCTGGGATGGGAAAGAAACACTGCTGGCTGGGTGCATGTGCAGTGTCTCTGCCTGCTGACCAGCTGTGCGTGCCCTGAAAGTGGCACTGGCTTACAGATATCCTGGAAAAGAACTGCTTTCTGGATACTCACAGTCCCCTCAATTTGATTCACTGCGATAGTAAGAAAATACTAACTCAGCTGCTTGTTCTGCGAGGTGTTTGTCTCCTGTTTCTCTTTGCCATCTGGCTCGAGTGAACCACTGGGAAACAGAATCCCAACGTAAAATCCCTAATTTGATTTGCCTGTCGCAGCCGTGATTTTGTTTTCCTTTTGTTCCACGCAGCCCCATGGAATTGAAGGAACTGGAGTACAGACCTGTAAAGGTCCGAGGGCATTTTGACCACTCCAAGGAGCTCTACATTTTGCCACGGTCACTTGTAGACTCGGAGCGAGAAGCCAGAGAAGCCAGGCGGCTGACATCCCACCCGGAAAACGGAGCAAATGTCGTTACTCCCTTCTACTGCACAGAACTAGGGTAAGTTAACGAAAGTCGTGGTTCATTTCTGGTTTGAAAAGCTGCATCATGGTGGCTGGGTTTATATAAATGACTCCCTCTCCCTTAAAAGGCATTTCTTGCACTCTGATCACTGAGTCTTGATTTGAAATTGCATTCAAATTGCCCCAAAACGTGCACTCCGATGACAAGAGTGGCGCCAAACATACGGGTTGCTTCTTTCTTTGCCACTTAGTTTTTAGGCAGCACCAAAAATAAATTTCCCTTCACTCCTGAGCCATACTTCTTTATGTAACTCCAGGGTCACGATTTTAGTCAACCGAGGATTTGTGCCCAAAAAGAAACTGAAACCAGAGACCAGGCTGAAGGGACAGGTAAGAGGGATACAGGGAATGTGGTGTGTTACATTCTGCCCTGGGATTACCCAGAGGCACGACTGGCAAACCAAGGCAGGCAGTGGCCATGTTCAGCATCATGGGAGGTCACTCACTGCACTTTGCAAAGAAGATTACTTAAAAGGTGGGAAGACAAGTTATGTTTTTTACAATCAAGGATTTGTTCTTGATCTGCTTTTTTCCTGCTGTGTTGCAGCACTGCCTCACTGCAGGGCATGACCACTTGATTTATAATCAGATCTTGCAAGTGACATTTTTCTACCAGGACCTGGTATGCTGGAACATGACATGAATCTTTAAAGATTACTTTTTTTTCTCCTCTGCAGATAGAAGATGAAATTGATCTCACCGGGGTGGTGAGGCTATCAGAAACCAGGAAACCTTTTGTGCCTGAAAATAACATTGAGAGAAACCGCTGGCACTACCGTGACCTGGAGGCCATGGCAAAAGTGACCGGTGCCGAGCCGATCTTCATTGATGCAGATTTCAGTAAGTCACAGAGGAACCCAGCCCCACCTTCTGCCTCCCTCCCTTTCCCTTCAGTTAGTTATTTCATAGAATCATCCCATTGCTCATCGCAAGGGCAGCTCTGCACGGTGCAGACTGGTGATTAACTTGTGCACTGTGTTGTACCCGTAGAAAGCACAGTCCCAGGGGGGGCCCATCGGCGGCCAGACGAGGGTGAGCCTGAGGAATGAGCACATGCAGTACATTGTCACCTGGTAAGTTGCCCAGCCAGCCTTCCACTGACCGTCCAACGTTTCTTCTAAATGCCACGCTTTGCCTGGCATTCTTGCTCCGGCCACAGTGAGACTGGATGAGCTCCTAAGTTAAAGCTTTAGGCTTTTGTAGCTTAAGGAACATTTGCACAGGGATTTGAAATAATCGTGTTTCATTGCACCACAGATGACTTAGGGAAGTCCATCTTGGAAAGAAGGTGTAAACGTGTGGTTTTATTTTTTCACAGGTACGGCTTATGTGCTGCAACTTCATTCTTGTGGTACAGAAAATTTGTAAAAAAGATACCTCTGTGAGGGAAAGGGCTCCTCTGTACTACAATCAAGAGCAGGCTTTGACAGAAGACAGCACTCTGATCAGTCCCAAGTAATTGAAGCACCCAGAGTGTAAAAACTTAAAGCGACAGATGCAGGCTCTGAGATCCCACCAGTGCCATTTCATAGCACTCAACTTCAGAATTGTTTCAGCAGCTGCCGAGACTGCTGCATAAACCAGCTTCACTAGAGATCTTGAGGTTACACTTTTCTATTGTGGTTGGTAAGTTTTAACTTCACTGCTGTATTTCCAAAAGGGATTTTGTGAATCAAAGTTTCTTTGCACTGAGTAGTCATTCCTGAAGCCTGGAGTGGTTCACAGCAGTTGCATCAGAGTAAATAAATAAAGAGCCTAGAGGTGCTTGCCTTGTGACTTGTGCATCTTCAGAGTGACAGGTCTCAACTCAAGGTTACTGTGGGTACTCACAGGCAGCCTGTGGCTTTCTCTGCAAGAGCACTATGAAGGTGAGCAGAAACAAGCTGCAGCTACCTCACCTGGAGCCTTACCCGGCTTGGTAGCTTCTGCCAGTGCCACAAGACCAAGTTAGCAGTCTGGAAAGAACAGAAGAACACAAAGGTCTAGATTTTTCTCCCACCGCTTTAGCCTGCCTTCACTGACCATTCCTGCCCTGGAAGAGGCATTACAGACCTAAGAGGAGGTCCCTATCTGGTCAGCCTGGGGAAGTGTCAGAACACCCTATATAAACCATACTGTAACGAAGTCTAAGTGGCAGAGACCATCTAGAGCTGTTTCCAGCTGAGAGGTATTTGCACAAGGTGGGCATAAAGCCAGCAGCAGCCTAACTCATTGGATTTCATGAGCACACAGCACATGCAGCTGAGGGGCTGCGTTTTCACAGGAGAGGAATTAGACACAGGACAAGCAGTTAAGGGCAGTTGTTTCCAGTAAAGCAAGAACCTGCTCTGTGCAGCTGTTTCTGTTCAGCACTACTCAATCATTTGCTGGAAGGCAATGCTGGTGTGCTACCCACTGCCTGAAACACTCATCAACAGAGACCACTGAAACTTTAACTGGGGGTTTATTCTTTTTATGTACAGAAAACAGCAACCCAGTACACCTTTAGCCCAGCTTAGTAGCCAGTTCCTTAGCCTTTGCTTTTTCAAGCTTAGCAATGCGAGCCACCGATTTTGGACCCAAGACGTTCCCGCCCCAATGACGACGGATCTGCAAAGAAGGGAGAACAGGTCAGATGCACAATCTCTTACTATGTCACTCAATCACTGTGCTCAATTCCATCCCTCTATGCACAAGAGGAAAAGCTCCCTCTGCCAGGAAGCCTTACAAATTTCAAGCAGAGAACTATGTTTCAGGAGAGGGCAGAGACAGAGTTTAAAATCTTTCCTCGTGAATGGTGCTGGATTCAGCCATCACACACAGGGATGGAGCCCAGCAGAAGCTGTTGCCCTCAGCCATCCGACCCCTCAACAGCTCCCTTTAGTTGTAACTTGGTGACAGCATTCACATTTTAACCCACGCTCAGGTAAACTATCTGTATAACAAAGCAAATCAAGGTACAACACGCCCAACAGGCTTGAAGCTGATGTGTGTCTCTCTCTGAAACAACGTGCATTTCACTGGGAAGCTTTTGGGGATGGCAAGAGTACAAACTAGAGGCTAGCAGCACAGAGAATCTTACCTCGTCGTATCTGTCATTGTAGTTGGTCTTGACAGCCTCCACCAGCTTTGCAAGGGCTCCCTTATCCTCCCTGTTGGCAAGAATTTCAGTTCCTTTCAAGCCTCAGTTTAATCTTTTCCATACATCTTTTGCCTCAGGATTTAAGAGCTCTTAGCAGTAATGTGATTTTTCAGATTAAGCATAAGCATCATTTGCAAAGGGTTAATGACTCAAACCATTAATGCTTTAGGAAACTGCACTGCTCAGATTAAGGTTAATAGTTCCATCCACATTATTTTAGAGTAACCATCCATTTTGGGAAACCAAAATATCTGTATCTTCAGAATCTGACAGAGCTCTTCATACAAAAAGACATCTGTATTAGACATCAGAAAGGTAGTATTTTGTTTAGTTTTACTACAAGCTACAGAGACCCAGTTTTGCTATCCATCTGCCCTACAATCCGCTTACAGGCAGTTTGCTTTCTCCACTACAGTGAATGAAGTCAACACACAAAATACTTACGGGTTAACCTGGGTGAAAGCAACAGAAGTACAAGTTTTCCTGTGGACCAGTCGCCCCAGTCTGGCTTTGCCCTTGATGATACAGTATGGCACCCCCATCTTGCGGCACAGAGCTGGCAAGAAGACCACCAGCTGGAAAGGAAGAGAGTATGCTGTGTAACTGAGAGAGAACTTTGTCTTATTCTTTGCACCAGCCGAGGCTGTGGCAGTTGCTCAGTGTTAAAAAGCTCGTTTTGCTCTTCACTGTTGATTCAGGTGAAGAAATTCATACATCATTGCAAGGGCCCAGCCTCACTGTAATACCAGGAAAACCATGAACATGCTCCAGTATTCCAGTTCTCGTAAATGTCTTTTCATGCATTCTCTTTTCACACAATGAACTTGTCCTAAAATGCATTTTGACCCCCAAGCCCAATGCTGACCTTAGCTTAGGTTACACAGATAGCCTGTAACACGTGCCAGCAAGTATGCTCACCTCAATAGGGTCTACATCGTGGGCAATAACCACAAGCTGAGCTTTCTTGTTCTCTACCAGAGTTGTGACACTGTTGATACCTGAAAAACAAGTTACAGGTAAGCTCTGATTCCACTCGGCCTACTTCTAGAGCTTTCTTATAAGCCTCATACAACCAGCTCAGATTCCATAGCACAGCTTCATTACGAAAGTTACAAAAACTTTTCACATCCATTCAGTAGCAGAGAGAAGATACTCCGTGGACATTTTGCTAAAGCTCAGGGTTAAAAAGCTCGTCTGTTTTGCTCTTCACTTTGAGCTCAGGTGAAGAAATTCATACATCATTGCAATAGCTTGTCCAATCCTGTGTGGCTGGAGCACAGCACCAACTCTTCTCACCAGTTTTCTAACTGAAAACCACACTCCCAGATTTGCAAGCAGCCGAGTCCATACAGAAAGTTACCTGCTCGGAGGACTGGTGGCCGCTTAGTCGGCGCATCTCCCTTTCCTGCAGCTTTCTGCTCAGCACGAGCCAGCAGCCTCTGCTTCTTCTCTTGCTTATTTTCTGGCCTGTATTTGTGTGCCAGCTTCAGCAGCTGCGTAGCTGGAAGAGATCATCTACTCGTTAGTTAGCTGCATGGCCAAAAAAAAAAAATCTTAGCATTACTTTTAAAAGGCTGCAGTGCATCAGCAGTCTTGGTGGTTGTCATCACATGTATTTGGACAGCAAAAAGTCAGTACCATTTGCACAGTGCAAGAGCAGAGCTGGCAGAGTGCCTCTAGAGCCCGTATTTACCTCTATGTGCACCTCTGCTGGCAATGGCAGCCCCTTCACCATGTGGATGAGGAAATGCCCGTGGACCCCACAGCAATTATGGTTAAAGGTTGTGCACTGTCTCCCTTAAAGCAAGCAACTCATTTGGCAACATCTACAAGAGTTGCTCTACATAGGCGGAACGTTTCTTGCATAGACACTGTCACCTGGAAAAGACTATTTACTCATTCACAGCAGACCCTGAAGTCCCTGCTTGCCCCACTGCACTGTCAGCCTGCAGGATGCTGGCTTTACCCCCAAAGCCTGCACTCATACAGACTTCTCGAACTATCTGTTTACGCAGTTAAAAGAACCCTCCGTGTTCTACACCAGGCTGGAAGCATGGACTCTAATGGAAGCACACCATTAAGATAACTCCAGGTTTGAGTCAGTAAGTAGGACCTTTGGTATCTTCTATTCCCTTTTCGAAGTACACAGCAGCTATCAAGACTTCAGCCAGCAGTTTCGGGCAGGAGTTTGCTGTTGACATCAACCCATCACTATTAAAGCCTCCCTAAAACGCTTCCAAAAAGATCCTCCAGCTTACCTTTGTTAAGTCTTGTTTTGGTTTCTTTCCTCTTCTCTGAGGCACATCCCATTAAGGACGCAAGTCAAGAGAACTCTGTGGGGCGCATCCTTACCTGTTTGGCGGTCCAAAGCCTGAGTGAACTGGTTAATGGCAGGAGGCACCTTCAAGCGTTTGTAAAGGATGGACCTCTGGCGCTGCAGCCTGATGTAGCGCGGCCATTTCACAAAACGTGTGAGATCACGCTTCGGCTGGATATCCTGTCCTAAAAACACAGACTTTAACTCAAAGATGCTCCAAACCCGCACGGCAACATCATGGAATAGGCACGAGTGCATCAGTGATCTTGGTGGCAATGTGTCAGCACTATCACTCAGATAGCAAATATTCTTTCACATCATCTGCACGCAGTGCAAAAACAGCACTCCAAAATCTAAAGTGATTTACCACATCACATGCAAAAGGGCAGGATTCATCACAACAGGACTAAGTATAAGGAATCTTCATAAAACAGGAAATTCAGCAAAATGTCTGTAGCCACCTTCATATACCTACTGAAGGACAGCTCTTAATTACAGGCAGCAAGGCAGCTGCCTTCATCACTCTCCAAGCTACAGCCTTATTACAATACGCTTCTGTTTATGGTTTACATGTCTGTCTGTAATCCCAAAAAACATTCAGCGAGCAGCCCAAATACCCACTTACTCACCAATGCCAAAGTTCTTGGGTCTCTTCTCAAAGAGGGGATTGACAACCTTCTTGGCCTCCTGCTTCTTCACCACAGCAGGGGCCGGTGCCACCTTCTTGCCCTTGGCCTTCTTTCCTTTCGGCTGCAAGCAAGACAGACACTCTGCCTTCTTTTGCCTCCAGTACTCGTGTTCTTAAAAGAGCTTTCAGTCCACCCTGGGAACTCATTTTCCCAGGCACTTCACCAGCCTGGCAGCCTCCCAGCCCACCAAGATGCCTTGTTCCTCCAGAGAGAGGAAATCCTTCGATTTGCCTTTAAAAGGTTTATGAATCTCCCGGAGAGACACGGCGTTTCAAACAGCGTGTTGCTCTCCTCGGCCGGGCAGCAATCGCCCGCGGAGCGGCTGGCGCTCCCCGACACGGCGCGTTACCGGCCACCGAGCCCAGCCCCCGATCGCCCCTACACCGAGAAAAACGCTGCGGCCGGGCCGGGCGGCCCCGCTCCCCGCGGCCCGGGCCGGGCCCCCTCGCCTCCGTCACGGCGAACCGGGCACAAATCACGCCCCGCCGCCCTCCCCAGGCTGCCGAGCCCCCGCGCGGCCCTCCCCGCCGGGCCACGGCGCAGCGATGGCGGCAGATGGCCGCGGATGGCGGCCGAGCCCCGGCCCACCCCTAACCGACTCTCACCATCTTGGACTGACGAAGAGAGAGACGGCGCGTTGCATGCTGGGAAATATCTACGAGGCGCGACGTCTCGCGAGAGGCCGGCGGCGCGGGGGGCGGGGGCCGAGCGCGCGGCCGAGGCGCGGGCGCCATGGCGCAGCAGCGGGTGCTGCCGCAGAGCAAGGAGACCCTGCTGCAGTCCTACAACAAGCGCCTCAAGGACGACGTCAAGTCCATCATGGACAACTTCACTGAGATCATCAAGACGGCCAAGGTGGGCCCGGCGGGAAGGGGGCCGCGCCCGCGGGGGGGCCCGCGCTGCTGAGGAGGGAGCGGCGCGTTTTCCCCGCCGTGAGGAGGGACGGGGGTCGCTGAGGGGAGAGCGCAGCCCCCCGGGGGCGGGGGGCGGCTGTGCCGGGAGAGCGAGGCCCTGGGGGGCGGCGGGGGGCCCTTTTTCCCGGTTCCTCCGTGAGGGAAGAGACAGCTAGCTCTCGCGGGCAGCTGCCGCCTCCCCGCCGTCACCCTGCGGCCCGCCAAGCGGTGCTGCTGGACGGGGAGCACCGCAGAAGCGAGCGGGGAGGGCAGCAAGGGTGATCCGCGGGGGCCGAGGGGTCCAGAGGCCGCCTCGGGTATTCCGGGTGTGGATTGAACTCAGCTGAGCTGCCTTATGATGTAGTAATCGTGTGTCAGGGTTTTAGTCTGTAAAAATGGATGCGTGTACTTTTCTCTTCAGATCGAGGATGAAACTCAAGTCTCTCGAGCAACCCAGGGTGAACAAGATAACTATGAGATGCATGTCAGAGCGGCGAACATTGTGAGTAGAAACCTGCTGCTCAGATCAGTGGGCAGCACGTCCTGCAGGTACTGTTACCTTCATTGTTGCGTCCAGGGCAGCCTTTAGAGCTCTGAGGAGGATGCTGCTAGAAAAGTAACCTGATGTTTGGGGTGGCTGTTGGGTGAATTCCTTCTCTAGGGGGAAGGCTGGGTAGCCTGGCTTGTCAGCTACAAGCTTCTGTCACAATCCTCACGTAATGTGGGAGTTTCTACTTTATTCAAGGCTGGGGCTGAAGGAGCAGCCTGGGAGATCTTGGTTTAGAATTCGAGCAAAACACTGTTTTGATATACTATGTGCTCTGTGTTTTTTTTCTCCCTGCTACAAGGTTCGAGCTGGTGAGTCCTTGATGAAACTTGTGTCTGACCTGAAGCAGTTCTTGATTCTCAATGATTTCCCCTCTGTGAATGAAGCTATCAACCAGCGCAACCAGCAGCTGAGAAGCTTGCAGGAAGAATGTGACAAGAAGCTGATTGCACTACGGGATGAGATCTCCATTGACCTGTACGAGCTAGAAGAAGAATATTACTCTTCCAGGTACAAATAAGGCAGTGGACTTCTGCCTTATGACTTCAGCCCTTTTGGGGTAGTTAGTCCAGATGAACAAGTAGTCCTTAGAGTACAGGTCTTGAGAATGTTCCCAAAAAAATTTCACTCCTGTTTTTAATTAGGTCAAACTCTTTTTCTGCATCTAAAGCAACTGCCTTTTCCCTGTAGACATCCTACAGGGTATAAATGTCATAGTGAAGGAGGTATTCACAACATCCAACTCTAGGTGCCTGCTTTAGGTGAGTAGACGTGATAGATAATTTGCTTGGGCTTCCTTTGCAGTCATTGTAAAAGGAAGTTAATTTCCTTGAGGGTACAGGCTTCTGTCTGAGTATTCCTCTGGAGAAGCCTCTCTCTGCCCCCTCTAGAGAGACTAGCTTGCTGAACTGGGTCCTGACGTTAGATGAGATTACCATGTTGTTGTGGTGAGTTCTCTCACAAGTGACCTGGTTTCACAGTGTGCCTTTTCCCTTGTCGTCCGCTGCCCCTGGCTGCCTGCAGTCCTGTTGGGGTGAACGTCTGAAACGAGCAAAAAAGACACGCTCAGTTTCACTGAATTACGGAGTATTATGATACTGTTTTCTGTGGAGGACTTATTACTGATTTGTTTGTGGGATTTTTGATATTTTGAAAAGACTCTTAGCAAACAGGCTTTAGAGAATTCAGACACTTTATTTTTTTTATTTTATCTTTTGTCATGCACTCCAGCACTTCTAGTTGATGATGCAATAGATGAAAGCAGGAGAAAACAAATGGGAACCTGATTATTTTGGCTGCACTATCCAGGCTAACTGAAGTCAGTGCAATAATGCTATGACTTCTAAACAAAACCTTAACTTTTCAAAAACATTTAAAATTTTAGTGACCAGGTTTGCTATTTTTGCCTTTCCCTTCTTTCTAAAAATGGTGAATGTCTATAACCCCAGCTAAGTCAGCTAAAACCCTAATTGCTCAATGTCTTTGGAATTTAGACTATTATTTATGGGCAATACACGTATTTTAAGAGTAAAAAGATACAGATATGACATAGCTTAAGAACTAGTACAACATTGGAAGAAAACTTAAGGTAGAAGTTTAGAGTTGTTTTCAAACTTTACTTAGGTTTTTGGGGGGAGATGGCCAGGGATCCTAGAAATATCTCAGAAATGAAGAGTGATGGTCGCAGACCCAAGCACCAGTAGGTTGGGGTGCATCCACTACATAGGCTGCGCACAGCATGGCAGAGAGCTGTACCCAGAGCCATGCAGTGTGGGATGATAGTGCCTCACGTGTGCCAGACGTGCTCCTCACGCTGTCACCAGGCTGCCATCACTGTGTGTCAGTAGCTTTAACTTTCGGACTAAGGGGTTCTGACCATGCTGGCGTGGTCTGTTCACCTGCCTGGAACCAGATGCCATGTAAAGCAATCCTTCGTAAGAGAACTAACATGTAAGCACAAACATTGGCATATACCAAACGGGTTTGCCTTCATGCTCTTTCTTGTAAGAGTGGTCACGAGGTGAGGAAACTTGGCAACTCTACAGAGCCACGATCCCACCATTGAACCCTGTTATCATGTAACACTTAAGTCGTTTGCTTTTAGCACTTACTCCCTTCCTGTGCTCTTTCCTGTCTTTTTCTGCACCAAAGAAATTGTGTGTGTGTAAATATAGAAACAGCGATTTATTCGAAGTCCTTTTATAATTAGAGTACTAAGATATTTTTAATGAAACCTTACTGTCTAATGTGGGGAAAAAGGGTTTCTCTCACATAGTTGCAGAGTGATAATCACGTTTAAATGGCTGTGAATGCAGTAGCCGGGGTGCCCACAAACGGACGTTCTGTGCTGTCCTGGGAGCCCAGCTGGAGTTGCCTCTCCACCACCTGTTACTTTCTCATGGGGCTAATCCCACAGGATTTATGGAGAGGTGTGCAGTTCTGCCAGACCAGGATGTGGGTTCCATACAGCCATCCTGCCAAACTGCTCTCCCGTGCTCCGGTTTCCCTGAAGGTCACCGGTGAGTTTTAGGTTGTCCCTCCAGGGAAGGCTGTAGAAAAGCGAGCTCTCCGCAGCAGCACAGCTCCTGGTGCTGCAGAGCTGAGCTGCCCCGTGCTGTGTGGCTGCTTTGGCCCCTGTGCCTGACTCCCGATGGCTGTGAAAAGCCAGTGGAAGGGAGCATCTCCTGTCCAGCGGCTGTCACTGCCAGTGTGCTGAAGGGGCTGAGGGGACAGCCCCTTGCCCACACAAGTAATTAATAGGATGTGTCTCAGGTGTAGGGTCAGCTTGCTTTGTGTTTTTACGTGTACGTGGGGGTCTTGAGGAGGAGACCTGAAAGCAAGTCCTCGAACTAAAGCTGAGTAGATTGTTCTGAAGGAATCTTTGCTTTCAGTCCCTGTGTTCCAGTAGTTTCCCAGAGCTGTTCCTCTGTGCACAGACCTGACTGCCTGCCCGAGGGAAGCTGTGAAGCCCCTTTCATGCACCCTCAGCCCAGGCTGGCCAGTGCTGCTGTGGGCTGTGCAGAGGCAGCTCATTCACCCCAACTTTGGGGGAGTGTTGCATGAGAGGCGAAGCTCAGACTTCTGGAACTGTTCTAACTGGGGCAGCAGGAGAAACAGTTACGTGTCTGACACAGCTAAAATTTTCTTAGTAACTCACCTGCCAAGGTGTGGTGGATGCTGTGGCCAGGTTCTCTTTACAAACCATGGCCTGAGATCTAAGACAGACAGAAAAGGAGTCGTAGTTCTGGTTCGGTCCTGAAGGTCTTTATCAATTGAACTCGGCTTCGCTTTGTGCTGGGGACTGTAAGGAAGGGTGATCTTCCAAGGGATTTTACAAAGGCCCCAGATATAAAACCTCTATCTACTGCCGCCTTACTTCTACAGCAAAACCAGCAGAAAAGAGCTCAAAAACAGATGCTTGCAATTTGTGCTGCGTGTGCTTGTTCCCAAAAGCAGCAGCTCCAAGTCCAGCCTGCCTTCTCTCATCCTAAACCCAAAACTTGCCTTTACGTTCCACTGCTCCTTCCTCTGAGATCACAGGAGCTGCCTTGAGTGTGGGGTTAGATCTCAACGTGTTTCATGTGTGTGCAATGTGAAGTGTCTCATAATTCTACACTTAAAATATTTCCCAAAGCCTCTATTCAACTCCATACATTGAAAATGTAAATAAAGCTGCAACAACAAAATCACCTGACCCACTGGGTTTGTTTTACTCCGAACACAAGCTGCTTTTCTCTTGGGTGTCTCGTGTGCGTGCAGCTCCTTCCTCTCTTTGGAATTCGTTATGGTTTTGTTCCAGTTTCTTCCATCAATTTTTTCTTTTTAGTTTTGGCCCACCCACATTGTGTTTTCCTCAGAGCACAGGCAGGAATTAGCCAGTAAAACATTACTTTCCCACACTGCTGGTTCATCCAGCTCTAGGTTACAGTTGCCAAGTCCAGCAAGTTGCTTTTGGAAGAAAGCTCAGGTTCTGATGAAAATGGTAGGAGCTGTCTTTATAATCAGGCGAGGGAGCTTCAGTAGAAGACCCAGACCACCTGTGGAGCACCTTGCTGAAAGGGCAAGGGTGCAAATAGGTTTCTCCATCATGATGAGGGCAGGCCCTAAAACAATTGTGCTAGCTTTTCTGCTGAACTTAAATTCAGAGCAGGATTTCTGGGGTTTTTTTTCCTCACATAGGTCATGATCTAATTCCAGGTAAAATAATTATGGCTGAGGTCCTTGCCTCAAGTCAGTAGCAGAACTCCCGTTGTTGGGATGCCAGGACTTCATCTCCCAGATCTTTGCAGGAACTCAGAGCATCCAGATTAGAATTGAGCCTCTATTTCAGTTTGTAGAACAGTTCTGTCTCTGAAATTCCCCTCATCCTCACCAGCCCTTAAGGGTGCCTTAGGGAAGGCCGGTGCCACAAGACTCGTGATGAATTTGTGATCACAGGCCTTACATCCATGGACATTTTTTTGCCATTTTCTTAATGCTTTGCTTCTGTCTCGCTTCCCCCCCCCCCCTTTCCCTGCCTCCCCTCCTCTCTTATTGCACCTGCTGCCTCTTTACTGGGGTCGTTCGTTTGAAAGCTACAGTCTGTGTGACAGCAACGATCTTCCCCTGTGCGAAGCCTACTGGAGACAAGACTTGGCCACACTGTCCCCCGAAAGCCTCTCCACGCCTCTGACAGCTGCCACAGCAGAGCAGAGTGTTGCCACCTCCCAGAGCTCGACCCCATCGCACCCTCGCGTGAACGGGCACGGGGCAGCCCCCTCGGAGCACTCCTGACGAGGATCCTCTGCTGCTGAGCGTGTTTCTCCTGGCAGCACCGCGCTGCTGGAAGTCTTCCACCTGCTGTACCCAGCGAGCATCTCCCACTGTCAGGAGAAGGCACTGGAGCTGCGTTTGCAGGTTTCTGCTCACTGGGTAGCCACAGTGCTTTCTCCACCCCTGGGATGTGCCATGAGTGTTCCTCTCCCTTAAGAAATGGTGATAAATACAAAGTTGATCGTTCTGACAAGTTAGAGTTAGGTGTGCTTTTACGTGCTAGTTGTAGAATCATAGAGTGGTTTGAGTTGGAAGGGACCTTAAAGATTGAGTTCCAACTCTTATGTGTAGAGTTTCTTAGAAATCCAGTTTGTTTTCATGGGAATCTCAGTAAGTACATGCTGCAGTGTTGGGAGTTGACTTTGTTTGCGATAAACTTGAGCCAAACGTGGGGGCAGTGAGTGTTTTGGGGTTTTTACCCGGCTGCCCAAGGTTACTGACATTCTGGCTGCTCTAAAGCTCTCTCAGGATGGCATCTGACAACCTCTATTCTACTGCACTAGAGTAAGAACCTTGTAGTATTGTTTTTACGCAGCAGTCTTCCCTGTCAGAGTGCTTCTCTACTTCCTGCTCCTCCTCCTCTGGGAGGAGGCTCTTGGAGACCCTGACCAAGGAGCAGTCTTCTCCCTTGTGATGAGGAAAGGGCAAACTGAGGAACCAGACTGAGGTATCCATGATGCCACTTGCTCGAGCAGTGCAGACAGAAGCAGTGACACACTTCAGTTAGTCCAGTTCCTTTTGCAGTCGTTCTGCACCCACTCAGACCACGCAGCTGAACAGGAATCCAGTCCCGACAGCTCGGAGTCGTGGGCACCGAGCCATGGGTGCGTTCCGACAGCTGAGCCGACATTCTGCTGTGACGTCTCTTAAGATGTGAATTTTGGTATAATTTTTGTTTTATTTTTCTTCCATTCCGTTTATTTTTGTAATTCGGTGGTTTAATAAAACTAACTCTTTTGTTTCATTTCTAAAGCGTGTGTTTTCAGCTGCAAGGCTTCGTGAGAACGTGATGGTCCTGAGCAGGAACATGCGCTGGGACCAGTGTCCCCCCACGGGCTTGGAAGGAAACCCCGCTCCTCGCTGCCGGTGCTGCTCGGGGCTGCAGACTGGTCCATGCCGCAGGAACCATCGTTACCGTTAAACCTGGGAGCGCTCCGGGTATCCCGCATCCCGAGCGCTCACGGAATCATCTCGCATCCCGAGCGCTCCGGGAATCCCGCACCCCGAGCGCTCCGGGAATCCCGCAGCCCGAGGGAATCCCGCCCCCCGAGCGCTCCGGGAATCCCGCAGCCCGAGGGAATCCCGCCCCTCGAGCGCTCCGGGAATCCCGCACCCCGGCGCACGCGGCTTGGCCGCTACAGACGGAACCAGTTCCAGGTCTCCCCTATCCCAGTCATGGCAAACAAGGGTCTGGGACCGCCAGACCGGAGCCGAACCGGGCAGGGGCGAATCGCAGCGCAACCCGCGGGCGGCTCCGGGGACGGCGGCGCCGAGGGGAAACGGGAGCAGCGGATTCCCGGCGCGGGGCCGCCGCGTTGGCGTCACTTCCTGCCAGGCGCGCTGAAGTCACTTCCTGCCAGAGGCGCGGGGTTGCCATGGTGGTCCCGGCGTGCTGAGGAGCGGACGGCGCCGTCTGGGCGGCGGCCGGGGCTGCGCGGGCTGCCGCGCTGAGCGACCCGCGCCCGGGCGGTCATGGCCAGCCTGGCCGCGCAGGACTCGTACCTGCAGGGCTTGGCCCGGAGGGTGGGCGCGCAGCGCGCCCCCGAGCCGCGGAAGAGGAAATTCGGTAATGGCGCTGTAGCGCTTCGGCCCCTCCGCGCCGATCCGTGGCGGTCCGGCCGCGGGACAGGCGTTCCCTCACGGGCGCTGGGCCCGGCGCAGGCCCTCTCGCCGTTTTTTAAGAAAAGACAAATTTCCGCTGAAACACGCGGCGCCTGAGCGCTTCCGTGCACGCGGTGGTTGGACTGGGGAGAACTGGGATTGCGCTGAAGCGGGCGAGCGTGCCTGGCTCTGTTTATTTTAAATAAACTGTCGGCTGTGGGGTTTGGAAGGCTGAGGTACGCCATTGCAACGCGGGAACTTCAGCGATAACTGAACGTTGTGACCTGGGGATGTAGCGTTGTCCCGTTTTGTGGAATTTGTCTTTGTCTTCTAGTGCCTAAGCCAGGCCAGCCCGAGGATGCTGACAGACAGCTCAAGAAGAAGAAGAGAAGGAAACTCAAGAAGCAAGCTGAGAAGACGAATACTTCAGTCAAACAGGCGGTCTCTGACACCAATAAACCTGCTCCAGGACAGAAGGCAGCGGCTCAAGCCAGCAAATCATCACAGGGTGTTACACAGAGCAAAAATGAGAGTTTGGTTACAGGTAAGACTCCAGCATTGTACACGGGCTGGTTAAAGTTACCTGAGCTGAACTGGTTGCTTTCCAGTTGCTTCATACATGTATAGTTTGGAAAGCCTTTAAGAAGTTCAGCTGAATTGAAAACATCAATTATTATTATTCCACATGCCCTAAAAGTTTTTGTATTAATGTACGTAAATTTCTAACATCACCGCTGGGTGGCTCTCTGGAAACAGGAGCATTTCGTCTGAATCACAGACTTTGTGTGTTTGGGTGACTTCTGGGAGTTATGGCATGGATGCAATTTCTGTCGTGCTAGGCCAGCTTTCCGTGAGGAATCTGAAAAGCCTGATCAGAAAGAAAAGACGTTCTTGGCGTCTTTGTTTCTGAGAGCTTGGTGCTTGTTTTCTGGCTCGTTAGGCAGCCACAGAGCATGCCAGGCCACTCTGGCTGGCAGTGTTGAATGATAATATGGATAGAAAAGGAGGGATTCTAAAGAAACCAATGAAATAGAAACTCTTGGTTTCTTTGGATTTTGTTTCCTTCTATTCACAGCATCTAAAGAGCTCTGAGAGCTTTTCCCGTAGCCATAGAAAGTTCTTCTGTTTAGCTGGTGCTGGTTTTTAAGTATTTTTATTTTCTTCCTCTCATTTTCAGGGAGCAAAAGTGAACTGGCTTCCCCTTCGTTTCTCGCAATGAATCTCTTGCGTCAGAGACTACATGAGAAGATTAAAAAAGCTTCTGGACAAGTATGAGAACTCGTAATATGTATCCAAATGTGTGATTTTACAACATAAATTTTCCATAGCCTCCCAGGGGACACGGGGTCATTGTGGTCCTACAAGGTTCAGTGTTTGAGCTAATTCCATCTCCTAAGGAAGTGCCTGGAGGTATTGCTGGGAGACCTGTGTGTGTTCTGTGGTCTGGAAAAAGGCACGAGAACAGGTAGGGCGGGGCTCAGAGGAGAGCATGGCCCGAGTGATTTTTAGGAAAGAGAAAAGCACCAAGAGCCTGAAAGGGAACCTAGCTACGGGGTTTTGTGAGAGAGGGAGAGAAGAAAGGGTTTGAAATGCCTTTACTGTGTTTCGTATCCCTAAAAGCTGAAGCCCCAGTTTCTTGTCCCAAGTAGTGTACTTCTTAGGAGAAGGTTGAAATCAGGAACTTGCCAACATCCCGCTTTTAATTCTGCTTTATCCCTTTAAGGCTCCTCATCCATGTCCATCCTTCTTCTTAGGATGACACCAAAGAATTACCCCCTGCAGTCCTGGAGAAGAGGCAGCGCAGGAAGTATGAGAGAGAGAGAAAGAAGCGCAGGAGAAAGGAGCTGAAGATGAAGGCAAAAATGGAGAAGAAAGAAACCGAGGAGGTACCGGTAGAGCCAGAAAGCGAGAAGGAGGCGAGCACAGCTGAGATTGTCTTTAACAGGGTTGAAGTCCATGAAGAGGATGAGTTGAGCAAGATCCAGAAGAAGAAAGAGAAGAGGAAAGCAGTGAAAGGCAATATCACGCCTCTGACAGGCAAAAACTACAAGCAGCTGCTGAGCAGGCTGGAGACCAGGAAGAATAAGCTGGAGGAGCTCAAGGATAAGGACCAGAAGAAAGCTCAGGAGCTGGAGAAGAAGATGAAATGGACAAATGTTCTCTATAAGGCGGAAGGTGTGAAGATTCGGGATGACGAGGAGCGTCTGAAAGAAGCCCTGAAGCGCAAGGAGAAGCGTAAAGTGCAACGCCAGAGGCAGTGGGAGAAGCGAACAGAAAAAGTGGTGGAAAGGATGCAACAGCGGCAGGAAAAGCGTCGCAAGAACATTCAGAAGAAGAAGAAGGATAGGATCGAGAAGAAGAAAGCCAGGGCGCGGAAGAAAGGCCGTGTTCTGCCAGAGGACTTGCAAAAAGCTGGCTTGAAGTGACAGCGAGGCAGCCGGGGGTGGAAGTTGTGGTGAAGGGCTGCCGGGGGGGTGGGTGACGACGTGTCGCGGAGCGGAGCGTCCGTCTGCCTGACGCGGCTGTGCCGGGGCTGTCGAGGAGGCAGCGCCTGAGGAAACCAGCCTGTGGGGCAGTCGTTGCCACGGCTTCCCAACTCCATAACACCCAATGAGCCTGTTGTGTGTTTGTTAATTAAATTTCCTATCCTAAAGAAACACCTTCTGCTCCGTTTGTTATAAGAATTGTCAGTATTTTCCTAAAGGGAAGATGTCAGATGCGGTGATTCCCGCTGGTGAGCTGTACAGTGCCGGAGGGTCTTTGGAAGCCCTCGAGGGAGCCGAGACCTTCACTGGGATCAGCCTCCAGGCGCTGGGGGCACATGGCCCGGGATGGGGCAGGTGGGAGGGGTGGCTGGGGGAGTGGGGCAAGCCAAGGCCCCGCGTCTCCACGCTGCCATGGCAACAGGCAGGGTTCTCTGTTCTATCCCTCCTTCAGTTGCTGGGCAACGGGTACCTGGTGAGGCGAGCGAGGAGTGGAGAGAGGTGGTGGAGTCGAGAGAGGTGGTGGAGTGGAGAGAGGTGGTGGAGTGGAGAGAGGTGGTGGAGTGGAGAGAGGTGGTGGAGTGGAGAGAGGTGGTGGAGTGGAGAGAGGTGGTGGAGTGGAGAGAGGTGGTGGAGTGGAGAGAGGTGGTGGAGTGGGGAGAGGTGGTGGAGTGGGGAGAGGTGGTGGAGTGGGGAGAGGTGGTGGAGTGGGGAGAGGTGGTGGAGTGGGGAGAGGTGGTGGAGTGGGGAGAGGTGGTGGAGTGGGGAGAGGTGGTGGAGTGGAGAGAGGTGGTGGAGTGGAGAGAGGTGGTGGAGTTGGCATCAGCTGCCCCGAGGGGACACGGAGGAGCTGCTGGGCGCTGCCGGGGATTGCCCAGCCCGTCTGCTGCCCAGGTAGTGGAGGGGCTCCTTCCCCTTCACCCAGTGCCCTCGAACACTGGGAAATCATCCATGGATAGTTTTAAATCCTCTGACTGCTTTGCCTGCAGCGGTGTTAGCAGATAGTGGAACCCACGCAGCAGGCGTGTAGTTTCACCCTTAGGAGAGCCTTTGAAAGCTGAAATGGTTTTTCTCCCCTTGGCCTCCAGCTTCTAAATCCCAGTTCTTCCGGAAGTGCCTCTGAAAGGCAGCAAAGATGGGGTGCCTGCATCCCATGGGGGCTGTGCCCCGAGAGGAAAGCCACGAAGATGCCACTGGCACTAAGAGTCACAAGAAAAAGAAAAGGGTAGGTAAAAGTCCAATGAGTCCCTTACGTTGGTCACTTCTCTGCTGGCTCTTAAAGTGGGGACCTGAAACCAGATGTCAGTTTCAACCTTTCTGGTTTTTGCTTGTTTTAGTAGAAAAGAATTGCTTTATCTTCAGCATTTGCTTTCTGCTGCATCTCTGGGTGCTCCCGTGTCTTCCTTGTGCAGCCGGATATATTAGCTGAAGGCAGAATCATTCCAACCCAGCAGGAAAACATAAATTAAGAGGCACAGTAAGCCAGATCCAGGCGTTTCTGACTGCTGTTGACTTTTCTTGTAACCATAAGCAAGGCACACGATCCTCTTTGCTTCAGTTTTCCTCTCTGCTCAGTAGGTTGAAAGAATTCTAACTGTTTTGATGATGGTTCTTTGAAGGTTCGCTTTTGGCGTAAAGGAGGGAACAAGAGTGTTTCTTCTGTGGAAGTTGGATCCCTACCTGATTCTGTTGGTAAGAATTATTTCCCTTCACGACGGATATTTTCGTTTGTGGTTTAGGAGCCACCATACCTCTACTGGTTTTAGCTGAATAAAGTATAAAATCAAGCTCAGAATGGCCTGACACATTTTCGATGACCATGTAAGCAGGTCTCATTCTTGGAAGCCACAGTTTTTTGCATCATACCTGAACTTAGTTCATAGCTTCCATGCTTTTATCCTTCTAAAAATCACAAATGAAGAAAATCTAAGGAAATGTTACAATATATTTTACTACATGGAGTTCCCTTGCTGTGGAAAGCCATCACACACTGTAACAGCTGCACAGAGTACAGAGGTCACAGTGTGGATTTAGTGACTGATCGTGCCTGCGTTACGTGTTCTGCAGCAGCGCTTCCATCCACATCATCCACATTTCTTTCTTGGCAGTTCCCGAGAAAGCGAGTGGTAAACCCAGCAAAAGCCAGTCCAAACACCGACGACGCCGTCATGATGAAGCCGTAGACTCCATGTATCGTGAGCTTGAGGGCATTGCCAAGGTGAGACTGGATTTTGTTACCCAGAGTCCGGAGTGCCATACTAAGGTCAGGGCCTAATGTTCAAATGATCAAACTGACTTCCTTTACCTTTTTAGGAGATGGAGACCTTTGTTTCTCAGTGTGGGAAACTCCTTCGCACAAAACTGATGGCGTCGGATAGAAAACTTGAACTTCTGTTTGAAGAAATTGAGTCGGACGCCACTCTGGAGGGTTTCTCGATGGAAGTAAGGCAGCTCGTGCTGTTTTCTCATCTGCAGTCCTTTGTTTTGGGGGGTTGTTTTGTTTGTTTGTGGGGTTTTGGGTTTTTTTTATGTTTACTTTTCAGTGAGATTGTGAGTATATCCTTCTTGCAGGACTTAGAAGAAATATGGAAGACAATCCATCAGGAATTCTTGACTAGGAGGAAGTGGATTAGAAGAATGCATAGAACCCTCAAAAAGGCTGAATGGAGTCAAAATGATAAAGTAAGCTTTAGTTTCAATAGCTGTCAATGGAGCGCAAGACGATCATCTCTGTGTCAGTTTGTGCTCTTTGTAACGGAGCCACGATGCAGCGGTCCGACAGCATCACCCGGAACTTGTCTGTTTGATTAGTTACAAAAAACACCAGAGATGAGCACGTTTGCTTCAGTTTTGTGTCTGCTTAAAACAACCCCTGATGAGCTCACTACAGATACCGGACAGGAAGCTGGTTTCCAAATGGAGATTGCAGCCTGTCTGCAGAGCACTCAGCTATCACAGATATTAAAGAGAAATCAGTCGAGTAGTAACGAAACGGAATCTTTTAGTCAGTATTTTCATGAATTATTAAAACCCCCAGTATTTAAGGTATTTAAGATAGGTATTTTGAGATTCACTTCTCAATCTATCAGCCAGTTGAGGTTTTTTAATGGAAAAAAAAGTCTTGTTCATATCATTGTTTAACTTGGGAAACTGACATTTGAGTTACACAGATTTTTATTTTATTTTTTTTTGTTCTTTATTCTTTTATTGCACAGATATCGGACCTACTGATGAAGTATATTTTGAAACTGGAGGACATTTCCTACTTGAAGTCCGCTGATGTTTACAAGTTCATGAATGATTCATCCAGGGTAAATCTTTCATATTGAGAGTTGGTTTCACCTGCGAGAAGATAGCAACCTGCATGTTTCTAGAATGTCTTTTTTTCCAACTGAAATTCTTTATTTCTACCTATCAATCACTGCAATGTAGGAGAGTTTCTATATTGCAGGACATTCGTTATAATTTGTATTCTTTTTCCCTTGTTTTACATAGAACAGGCAATACTTTTATTTTTTCTTTTCCATATTATATGCTGCTTTTATTCTTCTTTTTATCTTTTAATACACAGTCGATTAACATAGATCTGTTGGAAAACCAGAAGGCCATTAGAGCAACATTCTTTAAGCTAATGAAATCCGAATTTAAAAAGGAAATATCATATCACTGTAAATGGCAAGACAGAGTCAAGGACTGGAAGCTCATCCAGGAGAAAAATGCCGTTCACAGTTTCAGGTCAGAAATTTTACGATTCTATTTTGGACTATGAAGAGAACAAAGTGACAAGTGTTTGCCTGTGTTTTCTATAAACAGTAATATTTTATCATTTTTCCATTATGAAACTAAAAGCTAAACCAACTTAGCATTCTTTTTTTATCTTGTATGTATAAAACATATTTTGTATTTGTATTTCAAACATGAAATTTTCCCAAGTAGATATTTACTTCAATGTGTTCTTCCATCCTACAGAGAATTCACGGAAAGTGAAGAAACATAGAATATCCAACTGTGAAAATTTCCTGTATTTGCTGGCACGGCTGGTAAGGGGATCTGGGGCACAAGTTATCTTTTCTCCTCTCCTTCCCGTTGGAAGAACAGACGTGCCCAGTCTATTAACACGTGGCACCATGGCTGGCATCATGGCCACAGTTTTGGGTTTTTCGACAATGGGATGGCCTACACAGCACCAGGCTTGCTGGCATCAGATGGCATTCACCTTTCTGAAAGGGGAATGAGGGTCTGTGCACATCAGCTAGCGGGGCCCTGTGACAGGGCTTTAAACTAGAGTTGAAAGGGGAGGGAGATACTATCAAGCTTGATCAAGACAAGCTGAGAGCCCTGAAGAGCAGCAGAAAGGAATTCCAGACGCTCCAGCCAGGAAGTCGGATTTATTGGGGGCCCAACTCAAATGTCTCTACGTAAACACACGTAGCATGGGGAAAAAGAAGAGGAATTGGAGGTGACCAAGTGTAGTGACCATGAAATGGTGGAGTTCCAGATCCTTTAGGGTGGCAAGGAGGGTGTTCAGCAAGCTCACTACCCTGGGGAGACGACTAGTAAATACTTCCATGGTCTGGGGAAGGTGCGTTTTCACTGGTGGAAAGGCATTTATCTCCCTCCTTCCACAGCGCAGTCCCTCCTGCTCCGCTGCAGATATCCCGACCGGGCCATTTGGAGGGGAGCTGGACCCAAAGGGCTTGTAGTCAGACGAGACGTCAGCCAGGCAGAATCCGTTAGAAAAATTGAACTTTTGTTTGAAGAAATTGAGTTGGACGTCACTCTGGAGGATTTCTCGATGGAAGTAAGGCAGCTCGTGCTGTTGTCTCATCTGCAGTGCTTTGTACCTGCTCGGTGTGACACAGCTTCTTATGTCTCGCTGTACTTTTAAGTTATAAATGCTCGTTTGTTTTGGGGTATTGTTTTGTTTGTTTGTGGGGTTTTTTGGTGGTTTTTTTTTTTTTATGTTTAATTTTCAGTGAGATTGTGAGTAAATCCTTCTTGCAGAACTTGGAAGAACTCTGGACGCCATCCATCAGGAATTCTTGACCAGAAGGAAGCGGGTTAGAAGAATGCACCGATCCCTCAAAAAGGCTGAATGGAATCAAAACAATAAATTAAGCTTAAGTTTAAATAGCTGTCAATGGAGTGCAAGATGATTATTCACTGATAATGCTGGATGCAGAGCAGAGTAGCTTGTTTCCACAGAAGTCCGATATCTGCCAGGGGTTCTGTTGTGTACATGATTCATCGATTTCCCTGATAGAGCATTCTCTCTTTTTGTGCCCACGTAATTAGGAGAAGATACTTCTTTTCCACTTACAGCTGTTCATTTCTTCCCCAGTGTCCTGGGTTGGGCTGGGAAAGGGTTAATTTTTTTTTTTTTTTTTTTTTTTTTTTTTTTCTTTTTCTCGGGAAGCTGAAAGGGACAGGGTTCAGGTAGTTGACCCAGCCTGACCAATACCTATTCTATACCATGTGGCATCATGCTCAGGGTATATATTGGGGGAGCAGCCGGGGGAGGGGGTTCGCTTCGGGGATCGGGAGCGGGCGGTGGGTCGCGTTTCGCGGGCGGTCGGTTTGTATTGTTTTTGCGTTTGTACGTTCGTAGTTGGTTTACCCTGTTCTTTCCTTTTCCCGATATTGTTCTATTCAATTATCCTTATCCCAACCCACTGGTCTCGCCCCTCCTGTTCTGATTTTCTCCTCCCATCCCGCCGGAGGGAGGAGTTGAGCGAGCGGCAGCGTGGTAGCTGAACCACGACACCCAGTTAGCCGTGGTAAAGACGCAAAGAGTACGGGAGCTGCTTTTGTTCTTCTGCGGGGTCATGTAGGTCAAACTATCAACAGGTCCAACGTTATTTTGTTGGGATGTACTTATTCTGCAGCTAAGAACGTGCACAGACGTGCCCTGGCTAATTTGAGTTTGGGTAGGCTGGGCATCAGTGGCAGAGATAGCACCAAAAGGCAGGATCACTCCTCTGACGGGCAAAACCTACAGCCCTGAGGGGACATGGAGGAGCCATCGGACGCTGCCGGGGATTGCCCAGCCCGGCTGCCGCCCAGGTAGTGGAGGGGCTCCTTCCCCTTCAGCCAGTGCCCTCGAGCGCTGGGAAATCATCCATGGATAGTTTTAAATCCTCCGACTGCTTCGCCTGCAGTGGTGTTAGCAGATAGTGGAACCCACGCAGCAGGCGTGTAGTTTCACCCTTAGGAGAGCCTTTGAAAGCTGAAATGGTTTTTCTCCCCTTGGTCTCCAGCTTCTAAATCCCAGTTCTTCCGGAAGCGCCTCTGAAAGGCAGCAAAGATGGGGTGCCTGCATCCCGTGGGGGCTGTGCCCCGAGAGGAAAGCCACAAAGATGCTGCTGACACTAAGAGTCACAAGAAAAAGAAAAGGGTAGGTAAAAGTCCAATGAGTCCATTACGTTGGGCAGTTGCCTGCTGGCTCTTAAAGTGGAGACCTGAAACCAGATGTCAGTTTCAACCTTTCTGGTTTTCGCTTATTTTAACAGAAAAGAATTGCTTTATCTTCAGCATTTACTTTCTGCTGCATCTGTGGGTGCTCCCGTGTCTTCCTTGTGCAGCCGGATATATTAGCTGAAGGCAGAATCATTCCAACCCAGCAGGAAAACATAAATTAAGAGGCACAGTAAGCCAGATCCAGGTGTTTCTGACCCTGCTATTGATTTCCTTGCAACCATAAGCAAGGCACACGGTCCACTTTGCTTCAGTTTTCCTCTCTGAGGAAAGACATGTCTTTTATTCCTATTTTGAAAATGGTCTTGGACGGAAATTGTTATGCATGTGCGCAGTAGCGTTCATCATTTTACCTTTCTCTTCCGCCACCTTTCCCTCACTATTTTTATCAATTGTTTTGTCATTATTCTCTGTTCCGTTGGTTGGAAGGAATTCTAACCATTTTGATGATGCTTCTTTGAAGGTTCGCTCTTTGGACGAAGGAGGGAACAAGACTATTTCTTCTGTAAAGAGCGGAAGGCTCAGTTCCCTTTGGAATTCTGACGTTTCTACTGATGCGAGGCCCCTGCGGTGCTACCAGAAGACATCGGCTGAAAGAACACCCTGCAATGACTCCACAGAAAAGCTACTGTCCTATACGCAGAGAATAAAAGTCTATCTGTAATTTAAACTGTGTTAATGGTTTACACACTGATGCCGTAATGGTCACGTAACGAGCGAGAAAAGCAGTTAGGGCGTCCGTCTCTTTCACCCTGACTCTTCTGCTCAACCCTGACACCCTTATTCTCATTTCCTCCGCGGAGAAACACAGTGCCCCAGCGGAAGAGCAGTGGGTGGGTAAAGGCTATTTCCACATTTCGGGCTCGTTCTTCCTTAACAGTTCTTAAGAGTTTTATACCGTTTAGAGATGGCATGTGTGTCTTCGTAGCTGACCCGTATTAAATCTGGCATTTGTTGCTTTTCATGCCACGCAAGCAGAGCTGAGGTTGCCACCAAGCCAGTCGTGCCGGGTTTATGTGACAGACAGGGTTTCTGGCAGCGGGAGCGGGGATTCACCCCGTCCCTTCCCGGGCTCCAAACCCTTCGGACGGGGCTCTAGCCCGGCGGGCCCCGCCGGCCCCTCAGGCCCGGGCCGAGCCAGCAGCGCCTCTGCCAATGCCCCCATTTCGGACGGGGACAAAGGAGCGCGAAAGGCGGTTTGGGATCCGCGGTGAAGAGCGGGGGGAGGCGGCGGCTGCCCCTCGCCAGCCCCGGGCGGCTCTGCCCGGCCGGGCCGGCGGCCCCGGCTGGAGATGGCCGCGGCGGGAAGAGCGCGGGAGCGGCCCGAGCCGCCTGCGCTGCCGAGTGCAGCCCGAGGGGGCTGAGAGCGCCCGTGACTGCGGTAACGGCCCGCGCCGGAGCGATCCGGTGGGTCAGGATCGCCTCCCGCGGGAAGGGCTCACGGTGCGGAGGTCTGGGCACTGCCCCGTGAGGAGGGGATCCCCCGGGCAGGCACAGAGCGCGGGGGGCCCTGCTGCTTCGGGCAAGGGGCGGCGCATCAGCGCGCGCTGAACTGCCCCGCGGCGCCGCCGCCCGTCCCCCGCGCCGCTGAGGGGCGGAGGCGGGAAGGAAAGAAGCGCGGGCGGCTGTGGTGGCGCTGCTGATTGGAGATCCGGCTTTGACTCTGGGCATCCTCTCGAGTAGCTGCTAATAAATGGGATTGACTTTGTCCCTGGGCCGGGGCTGTTTGGCCGCGACCATGGTCGCTGGGTGCCCGTCTCTGCTCTCAGCCCTTCTGTGACACTTTTCTCGTCTCCACCTCCCTGAGGGGAGCAGGGAGCGAGTTTCAGTCAGTATTTTTATGAATTATAAAAAAAACCCCACTATTTAAGGTATTTAAGATAGGTATTTTGAGATTCACTTCTCAATCTATCAGCCAATTGAGGTTTTTTTAATGGAAAAAAAAGTCTTGTTCATATCATTGTTTCACATGGGAAACTGACATTTGAGTTACACAGATTTTTATTTTATTTTTTTGTTCTTTATTCTTTTATTGCACAGATATCGGACATACTGATGAAGCATATTGTGATACTGGAGGACATTTCCTACTTTAAGTCCGCTGATGTTTACAAGTTCATGATGAATTCATCCAGGGGAAATCTTTCATATTGAGAGTTGGTTTCACCTGCGAGAAGATAGCAACCTGCATGTTTCTAGAATGTCTTTTTTTCCAACTGAAATTCTTTATTGCTACCTATCAGTCACTGCAATATAGAGGAGTTTTCTATTTTGCAGGACATTCGTTATAATTTGTATTCTTCTTCCCTTGTTTTCCATAAAACAGGCAATACTTTTATTTTTTTTATTTCCATATTATATGCTGCTTTTATTCTTCTTTTTATCTTTTAATACACAGTCGATTAACTTAGATCTGCTGGAAAATCAGAGGGCCATTAGTGCAACATTCTTTAAGCTAATGAAATCTGAATTTAAAAAGGAAATATCGTATCACTGGAAATGGCAAGACAGAGTCAAGGACTGGAAGCTCATCCAGGAGAAAAATGCCGTTCACAGTTTCAGGTCAGAAATTTTACGATTCTATTTTGGACTATGAAGAGAACAAAGTGACAAATGTTCACCTGTGTTTTCTATAAACAGTAATATTTTATCATTTTTCCATTACGAAACTAAAAGCTAAACCAACTTAGCATTCTTTTTTTATCTTGTATGTATAAAACATATTTTGTATTTGTATTTCAAACATGAAATTTTCCCAAGTAGATATTTACTTCAATGTGTTCTTCCATCCTACAGAGAATTCACGGAAAGTGAAGAAACACAGAATATCCAACTAAGAAAATTTCCTGTATTGCTGACATGGCTGGTAAGGGGATCTGGGGCACAAGTTATCTTTTCTCCTCTCCTTCCCGTTGGAAGAACAGACGTGCCCAGTCTATTAACACATGGCACCATGGCTGGCATCATGGCCACAGTTTTGGGTTTTTCGACAATGGGATGGCCTACACGGCACCAGGCTTGCTGGCACCAGATGGGATTCACCTTTCTGAAAGGGGAATGAGGGTCTGTGCACATCAGCTAGCGGGGCCCAGTGACAGGGCTTTAAACTAGAGTTGAAAGGGGAGGGAGATACTATCAAGAAGAAGAAGGATAGGATCGAGAAGAAGAAAGCCAGGGCGCGGAAGAAAGGCCGTGTTCTGCCAGAGGACTTGCAAAAAGCTGGCTTGAAGTGACAGCGAGGCAGCCGGGGGTGGAAGTTGTGGTGAAGGGCTGCCGGGGGGGTGGGTGACGACGTGTCGCGGAGCGGAGCGTCCGTCTGCCTGACGCGGCTGTGCCGGGGCTGTCGAGGAGGCAGCGCCTGAGGAAACCAGCCTGTGGGGCAGTCGTTGCCACGGCTTTCCCAACTCCATAACACCCAACGAGCCTGTTGTGTGTTTGTTAATTAAATTTCCTATCCTAAAGAAACACCTTCTGCTCCGTTTGTTATAAGAATTGTCAGTATTTTCCTAAAGGGAAGATGTCAGATGCGGTGATTCCCGCTGGTGAGCTGTACAGTGCCGGAGGGTCTTTGGAAGCCCTCGAGGGAGCCGAGACCTTCACTGGGATCAGCCTCCGGGCGCTGGGGGCACATGGCCCGGGATGGGGCAGGTGGGAGGGGTGGCTGGGGGAGTGGGGCAAATCGAGGCCCCGCCTCTCCACGCTGCCATGGCAACAGGCAGGGTTCTCTGTTCTATCCCTCCTTCAGTTGCTGGGCACGGGTACCTGGTGAGGCGAGCGAGGAGTGGAGAGAGGGTGGTGGAGTCGAGAGAGGTGGTGGAGTCGAGAGAGGTGGTGGAGTGGAGAGAGGTCTTGGAGTGGAGAGAGGTGGTGGAGTGGAGAGAGGTGGTGGAGTGGAGAGAGGTGGTGGAGTGGAGAGAGGTGTGGAGTGGAGAGAGGTGGTGGAGTGGAGAGAGGTGGTGGAGTGGAGAGAGGTGGTGGAGTGGGAGAGGTGGTGAAGTGGAGAGAGGTGGTGGAGTGGGGAGAGGTGGTGGAGTGGAGAGAGGTGGTGGAGTGGGGAGAGGTTGTGGAGTGGAGAGAGGTGGGGAAGTGGAGAGAGGTGGTGGAGTTGGCAGCAGCTGCCCCGAGGGGACACGGAGGAGCTGCTGGGCGCTGCCGGGGATTGCCCAGCCCGTCTGCTGCCCAGGTAGTGGAGGGGCTCCTTCCCCTTCACCCAGTGCCCTCGAACACTGGGAAATAATCCATGGATAGTTTTAAATCCTCTGACTGCTTCGCCTGCAGCGGTGTTAGCAGATAGTGGAACCCACGCAGCAGGCGTGTAGTTTCACGCTTAGGAGAGCCTTTGCAAACTGAAATGGTTTTTCTCCCCTTGGCCTCCAGCTTCTAAATCCCAGTTCTTCTGGAAGCGCCTCTGAAAGTCAGCAAAGATGGGATGCTTGCATCCCATGGGGGCTGTGCCCCGAGAGGAAAGCCACAAAGACGCCGCTGACGATAAGAGTCACAAGAAAAAGAAAAGGGTAGGTAAAAGTCCAATGAGTCCATTACGTTGGTCAGTTGTCTGCTGGCTCTTAAAGTGGGGACCTGAAACCAGATGTCAGTTTCAACCTTTCTGGTTTTTACTTGTTTTAGTAGAAAATAATTGCTTTATCTTCAGCATTTGCTTTCTGCTGCATCTGTGGGTGCTCCCGTGTCTTCCTTGTGCAGCCGGATATATTAGCTGAAGGCAGAATCATTCCAACCCAGCAGGAAAACATAAATTAAGAGGCACAGTAAGCCAGATCCAGGCATTTCTGACTCTGCTGTTGACTTTCCTTGTAACCATAAGCAAGGCACATGATCCTCTTTGCTTCAGTTTTCCTCTCTGCTCAGTAGGTTGAAAGAATTCTAACTGTTTTGATGATGGTTCTTTGAAGGTTCGCTTTTGGCGTAAAGGAGGGAACAAGAGTGTTTCTTCTGTGGAAGTTGGATCCCTACCTGATTCTGTTGGTAAGAATTATTTCCCTTCACGACGGATATTTTCGTTTGTGGTTTAGGAGCCACCATACCTCTACTGGTTTTAGCTGAATAAAGTATAAAATCAAGCTCAGAATGACCTGACACATTTTCAATGACTTGTAAGTCATTTTGAAGATGAAGAGTCTACTCATAGAAAAAATGATTATAAAATTATCAATCAATCAATCAATCAATCACAGTTTGTGTTGAGATGGTAAATTCCAGTGACCATGTAAGCAGGTCTCATTCTTGGAAGCCACAGTTTTTTGCATCATACCTGAACTTAGTTCATAGCTTCCATGCTTTTATCCTTCTAAAAATCACAAATGAAGAAAATCTAAGGAAATGTTACAATATATTTTACTACATGGAGTTCCCTTGCTGTGGAAAGCCATCACACACTGTAACAGCTGCACAGAGTACAGAGGTCACAGTGTGGATTTAGTGACTGATCGTGCCTGCGTTACGTGTTCTGCAGCAGCGCTTCCATCCACATCATCCACATTTCTTTCTTGGCAGTTCCCGAGAAAGCGAGTGGTAAACCCAGCAAAAGCCAGTCCAAACACCGACGACGCCGTCATGATGAAGCCGTAGACTCCATGTATCGTGAGCTTGAGGGCATTGCCAAGGTGAGACTGGATTTTGTTACGCAGAGTCCGGAGTGCCATACTAAGGTCAGGGCCTAATGTTCAAATGATCAAACTGACTTCCTTTACCTTTTAGGAGATGGAGACCTTTGTTTCTCAGTGTGGGAAACTCCTTCGCACAAAACTGATGGCGTCGGATAGAAACTTGAACTTCTGTTTGAAGAAATTGAGTCGGACGCCACTCTGGAGGGTTTCTCGATGGAAGTAAGGCAGCTCGTGCTGTTTTCTCATCTGCAGTCCTTTGTTTTTGGGGGGTTGTTTTGTTTGTTTGTGGGGTTTTGGGTTTTTTTATGTTTACTTTTCAGTGAGATTGTGAGTAAATCCTTCTTGCAGGACTTAGAAGAAATATGGAAGACAATCCATCAGGAATTCTTGACTAGGAGGAAGTGGATTAGAAGAATGCATAGAACCCTCAAAAAGGCTGAATGGAGTCAAAATGATAAAGTAAGCTTTAGTTTAAATAGCTGTCAATGGAGCGCAAGACGATCATCTCTGTGTCAGTTTGTGCTCTTTGTAACGGAGCCACGATGCAGCGGTCCGACAGCATCACCCGGAACTTGTCTGTTTGATTAGTTACAAAAAACACCAGAGATGAGCACCGTTTGCTTCAGTTTCGTGTCTGCTTAAAACAACCCCTGATGAGCTCACTACAGATACCGGACAGCAAGCTGGTTTCCAAATGGAGATTGCAGCCTGTCTGCAGAGTACTCAGCTATCACAGATATAAAGAGAAATCAGTCGAGTAGTAACGAAACGGAATCTTTTAGTCAGTATTTTCATGAATTATTAAAACCCCCAGTATTTAAGGTATTTAAGATAGGTATTTTGAGATTCACTTCTCAATCTATCAGCCAATTGAGGTTTTTTAATGGAAAAAAAAGTCGTGTTCATATCATTGTTTAACTTGGGAAACTGACATTTGAGTTACACAGATTTTATTTTATTTTTTTTGTTCTTTATTTCTTTATTGCACAGATATCGGACCTACTGATGAAGTATATTTTGAAACTGGAGGACATTTCCTACTGAAGTCCGCTGATGTTTACAAGTTCATGAATGATTCATCCAGGGTAAATCTTTCATATTGAGAGTTGGTTTCACCTGCGAGAAGATAGCAACCTGCATGTTTCTAGAATGTCTTTTTTTCCAACTGAAATTCTTTATTTCTACCTATCAATCACTGCAATGTAGGAGAGTTTCTATATTGCAGGACATTCGTTATAATTTGTATTCTTTTTCCCTTGTTTTACATAGAACAGGCAATACTTTTATTTTTTCTTTTCCATATTATATGCTGCTTTTATTCTTCTTTTTATCTTTTAATACACAGTCGATTAACATAGATCTGTTGGAAAACCAGAAGGCCATTAGAGCAACATTCTTTAAGCTAATGAAATCCGAATTTAAAAAGGAAATATCATATCACTGTAAATGGCAAGACAGAGTCAAGGACTGGAAGCTCATCCAGGAGAAAAATGCCGTTCACAGTTTCAGGTCAGAAATTTTACGATTCTATTTTGGACTATGAATAGAACAAAGTGACAAGTGTTCACCTGTGTTTTCTATAAACAGTAATATTTTATCATTTTTCCATTATGAAACTAAAAGCTAAACCAACTTAGCATTCTTTTTTTATCTTGTATGTATAAAACATATTTTGTATTTGTATTTCAAACATGAAATTTTCCCAAGTAGATATTTACTTCAATGTGTTCTTCCATCCTACAGAGAATTCACGGAAAAGTGAAGAAACATAGAATATCCAACTGTGAAAATTTCCTGTATTTGCTGGCACGGCTGGTAAGGGGATCTGGGGCACAAGTTATCTTTTCTCCTCTCCTTCCCGTTGGAAGAACGACGTGCCCAGTCTATTAACACGTGGCACCATGGCTGGCATCATGGCCACAGTTTTGGGTTTTTCGACAATGGGATGGCCTACACGGCACCAGGCTTGCTGGCATCAGATGGCATTCACCTTTCTGAAAGGGGAATGAGGGTCTGTGCACATCAGCTAGCGGGGCCCAGTGACAGGGCTTTAAACTAGAGTTGAAAGGGGAGGGAGATACTATCAAGCTTGATCAAGACAAGCTGAGAGCCTGAAGAGCAGCAGAAAGGAATTCCAGACGCTCCAGCCAGGAAGTCGGATTTATTGGGGGCCCAACTCAAATGTCTCTACGTAAACGCACGTAGCATGGGGAAAAGAAGAGGAATTGGAGGTGACCAAGTGTAGTGACTATGAAATGGTGGAGTCCAGATCCTTTAGGGTGGCAAGGCGGGTGTTCAGCAAGCTCACTACCCTGGGGAGACGACTAGTAAATACTTCCATGGTCTGGGGAAGGTGCGTTTTCACTGGTGGAAGGCATTATCTCCCTCCTTCCACAGCGCAGTCCCTCCGCTCCGCTGCAGATATCCCGACCGGGCCATTTGGAGGGGAGCTGGACCCAAAGGGCTTGTAGTCAGACGAGACGTCAGCCAGGCAGAATCCGTTAGAAAAATTGAACTTTTGTTTGAAGAAATTGAGTTGGACGTCACTCTGGAGGGATTTCTCGATGGAAGTAAGGCAGCTCGTGCTGTTGTCTCATCTGCAGTGCTTTGTACCTGCTCGGTGTGACACAGCTTCTTATGTCTCGCTGTACTTTTAAGTTATAAATGCTCGTTTGTTTGGGGTGTTGTTTTGTTTGTTTGTGGGGTTTTTTTTTGGGTGGTTTTTTTTTATGTTTAATTTTCAGTGAGATTGTGAGTAAATCCTTCTTGCAGGACTTGGAAGAACTTGGACGCCATCCATCAGGAATTCTTGACCAGAAGGAAGCGGGTTAGAAGAATGCACCGATCCCTCAAAAAGGCTGAATGGAATCAAAACAATAAATAGCTTAAGTTTAAATAGCTGTCAATGATTGCAAGATGATATTCACTGATAATGCTGGATGCAGAGCAGAGTAGCCTTGTTTCCACAGAAGTCCGATATCTGCCAGGGGTTCTGTTGTGTACATGATTCATCGATTTCCCTGATAGAGCATTCTCTCTTTTGTGCCCACGTAATTAGGAGAAGATACTTCTTTTCCAACTTACAGCTGTTCATTCTCCCCAGTGTCCTGGGTTGGGCTGGGAAAGGGTTAATTTTTTTTTATTTTTATTTTTTTTTTTCTTTTCTCGGGAAGCTGAAAGGGACAGGGTTTCAGGCAGCTGACCCAGCCTGCCCAATACCTATTCTATACCATGTGCATCATGCTCAGGGTATATATTGGGGGAGCAGCCAGGGGAGGGGGTTCGCTTCAGGTGATCGGGAGCAGGTGGGTGGTTGTGTTTTCGCGTGTGGTCGGTTGTATTGTTTTGCGTTTGTACGTTCGTAGTTGGTTTACCCTGTTCTTTCCTTTTCCCTGATATTGTTCTATTCAATTATCCTTATCCCACCCACTGGTCTCGCCCCTCCTGTTCTGATTTGCTCCTCCCATCCCGCCGGAGGGAGGAGTTGAGCGAGCGGCAGCGTGGTAGCTGAACCACGAACACCCAGTTAGCCGTGGTAAAGACGCAAAGAGTACGGGAGCTGCTTTTGTTCTTCTGTGGGGTCATGTAGGTCAAACTATCAACAGGTCCAACGTTGTTTTGTTGGGACGTACTTATTCTGCAGCTAAGAACGTGCACAGACGTGCCCTGGCTAATTTGAGTTTGGGTAGGCTGGGCATCAGTGGCAGAGATAGCACCCAAAAGGCAGGATCACCTCCTCTGACGGGCAAAACCTACAGCCCTGAGGGGACATGGAGGAGCCATCGGACGCTGCCGGGGATTGCCCAGCCGGCTGCAGCCCAGGTAGTGGAGGGGCTCCTTCCCCTTCAGCCAGTGCCCTCGGAGCGCTGGAATCATCCATGGATAGTTTTAAATCCTCCGACTGCTTCGCCGGCAGTGGTGTTAGCAGATAGTGGAACCCACGCAGCAGGCGTGTAGTTTTCACCCTTAGGAGAGCCTTTGAAAGCTGAAATGGTTTTTTCTCCCCTTGGCCTCAGCTTCTAAATCCCAGTTCTTCTGGAAGCGCTCCTGAAAGTCAGCAAAGATGGGGTGCCTGCATCCTGTGAGGGCTCTGCACCGAGAAGAAAGCCACAAAACGTCACAGACTGTCATGTACGGAAGGCATCTTCTCGCAACGAGTCGCAACCGAAAGGGTTGTTGCGATCACCTCATATATCACAATCAGAAAGTCTTTATCTCACTCAGGAGGTTTTTCCACACGAGAGCTTCCAACCCATCTCCAAGGGCTCCTACCTCCCCAACATCCTGGAGGAAAACACCCCACTCCCAGGTCGGAGTGCCCCACTTTTAACCACCCATGGGTCATGTGGTTTCCGGCTGACCAACATGACTCACAGCACCTGTTTTAACGAAACACAGGTGCTTTCTATTCAACCCATACAGCAGCCAGAAGACTTCCCTGACAACAAAGGGATGGCTGACAATAAGAGTCACAAGAAAAAGAAAAGGGTAGGTAAAAGTCCAATGAGTCCATTACGTTGGGCAGTTGTCTGCTGGCTCTTAAAGTGGAGACCTGAACCAGATGTCAGTTTCAACCTCTTCTGGTTTTGCTTATTTTAGTAGAAAAGAATTGCTTATCTTCAGCATATACTTTCTGCTGCATCTGTGGGTGCTCCCGTGTCTTCCTTATGCAGCCGGATATATTAGCTGAAGGCAGAATCATTCCAACCCAGCAGGAAAACATAAATTAAGAGGCACAGTAAGCCAGATCCAGGTGTTCTGACCCTGCTATTGATTTCTTGTAACCATAAGCAAGGCACACGATCCACTTTGCTTCAGTTTTCCTCTCTGAGGAAAGACATGTCTTTTATTCCTATTTTGAAAATGGTCTTGGACGGAAATTGTTATGCATGTGCGCAGTAGCGTTCATCATTTTACCTTTCTCTTCCGCCACCTTTCCCTCACTATTTTTATCAATTGTTTTGTCATTATTCTCTGTTCCGTTGGTTGGAAGGAATTCTAACCATTTTGATGATGCTTCTTTGAAGGTTCGCTCTTTGGATGAAGAAGGGAACAAGACTATTTCTTCTGTAAAGAGCGGAAGGCTCAGTTCCCTTTGGAATTCTGACGTTTCTACTGATGCGAGGCCCCCGCGGTGCTACCAGAAGACATCGGCTGAAAGAACACCCTGCAATGACTCCACAGAAAAGCTACTGTCCTCTACGCAGAGAATAAAAGTCTATCTGTAATTTAAACTGTGTTAATGGTTACACACTGATGCCGTAATGGTCATGTAACGAGCGAGAAAAGCAGTTAGGGCGTCCGTCTCTTTCACCCTGACTCTTCTGCTCAACCCTGACCACCCTTATTCTCATTTCCTCCGCGGAGAACACAGTGCCCCAGCGGAAGAGCAGTGGGGGGTAAGGCTATTTCCACATTTCGGGCTCGTTCTTCCTTAACAGTTCTTATTATACCGTTTAGAGATGGCATGTGTGTCTTCGTAGCTGACCCGTATTAATCTGGCATTTGTTGCTTTCATGCCACGCAAGCAGAGCTGAGGTTGCCACCAGCCAGTCGTGCCGGGTTTATGTGACAGACAGGGTTCTGGCAGCGGGAGCGGGGATTCACCCCGTCCCTTCCCGGGCTCCAAACCCTTCGGGACGGGGCTCTAGCCCGGCGGGCCCCGCCGGCCCCGCCGGCCCGGGCCGAGCCAGCAGCGCCTCTGCCAATGCCCCAGTTCGGACGGGGACAAAGGAGCGCGAAAGGCGGTTTGGGATCCGCGGTGAAGAGCGAGGGGAGGCGGCGGCTGCCCCTCGCCAGCCCCGGGCGGCTCTGCCCGGCCGGGCCGGCGGCCCCGGCTGGAGATGGCCGCGGCGGGAAGAGCGCGGGAGCGGCCCGAGCCGCCTGCGCTGCCGAGTGCAGCCCGAGGGGGCTGAGAGCGCCCGTGACTGCGGTAACGGCCCGCGCCGGAGCGATCCGGTGGGTCAGGAGCGCCTCCCGCGGGAAGGCTCACGGTGCGGAGGTCTGGGCACTGCCCCGTGAGGAGGGGATCCCCCCGGCAGGCACAGAGCGCGGGGGGCCCTGCTGCTTCGGGCAAGGGGCGGCGCATCAGCGCGCGCTGAACTGCCCCGCGGCGCCGCCGCCCGTCCCCGCGCCGCTGAGGGGCGGAGGCGGGAAGGAAAGAAGCGCGGGCGGCTGTGGTGGCGCTGCTGATTGGAGATCCGGCTTTGACTCTGGGCATCCTCTCGAGTAGCTGCTAATAAATGGGATTGACTTTGTCCCTGGGCCGGGCCTGTTTGGTCCCGCGACCATGGTCGCTGGGTGCCCGTCTCTGCTCTCAGACCTTCTGTGACACTTTTCCTCGTCTCCACCTCCCTGAGGGGAGCAGGGAGCGAGTATTCAGTCAGTATTTTATGAATTATAAAAAAAAAACCCACTATTTAAGGTATTTAAGATAGGTATTTTGAGATTCACTTCTCAATCTATCAGCCAATGAGGTTTTTTTTAATGGAAAAAAAAGTCTTGTTCATATCATTGTTTCACATGGAAAACTGACATTTGAGTTACACAGATTTTTATTTATATTTTTTTGTTCTTGATTCTTTTATTGCACAGATATCGGACATACTGATGAAGCATATTGTGATACTGGAGGACATTTCCTACTTTAAGTCCGCTGATGTTTACAAGTCATGATGAATTCATCCGGGGACGAATCTTTCATATGAGAGTTGGTTTTCCCTGCGAGAAGATAGCAACCTGCATGTTCTAGAATGTCTTTTTTTCCAACTGAAATTCTTTATTGCTACTATCAGTCACTGCAATATAGAGGAGTTTTCTATTTTGCAGGACATTCGTTATACTTTGTATTATTCTTCCTTGTTTTCCATAAAACAGGCAAATTTTATTTTTTTTATTTCCATATTATATGCTGCTTTATTCTTTTATCTTTTAATACACAGCGATTAACTTAGATCGCTGGGAAAATCAGAGGGCCATTAGTGCAACATTCTTTTAAGCTAATGAAATCTGAATTTAAAAAGGAAATATAGTATCACTGGAAATGCAAGACAGAGTCAAGGACTGGAAGCTCATCCAGGAGAAAAATGCCGTTCACAGTTCAGGTCAGAATTTTACGATTCTATTTTGGACTACGAAGAGAACAAAGTGACAAGTGTTCACCTGTTGTTTTCTATAAACAGTAATATTTTATCATTTTTCCATACGAAAACTAAAAGCTAAACCAAACCTTAGCATTCTTTTTTTATCTTGTATGTATAAAACATATTTTGTATTTTGTATTTCAAACATGAAATTTTCCCAAGTAGATATTACTTCAATGTGTTCTTCCATCCTACAGAGAATCACGGAAGTGAAGAAACACAGAATATACCATAACTAAGAAAATTTCCTGTATTTGCTGACATGGCTGGTAAGGGGATCTGGGGGCACAAGTTATCTTTCTCCTCTCTTCCCGTGGAAGAACAGACGTGCCCAGTCTATTACCACGTGGCACCATGGCTGGCATCATGGCCACAAGTTTTGGGTTTTTCGACAATGGGATGGCCTACACGGCACCAGGCTTGCTGGCACAGATGGGATTCACTTCTGAAAGGGGAATGAGGGTCTGTGCACATCAGCTAGCGGGGCCCAGTGACAGGGCTTTAAACTAGAGTTGAAAGGGGAGGGAGATACTATCAAGAAGAAGAAGGATAGGATCGAGAAGAAGAAAGCCAGGGCGCGGAAGAAAGGCCGTGTTCTGCCAAGAGGACTTGCAAAAGCTGGCTTGAAGTGACAGCGAGGCAGCCGGGGGTGGGAAGTTGTGGTGAAGGGCTGCCGGGGGGGTGGGTGACGACGTGTCGCGGAGCGGAGCGTCCGTCTGCCTGACGCGGCTGTGCCGGGGCTGTCGAGGAGGCAGCGCCTGAGGAAACCAGCCTGTGGGGCAGTCGTTTGCCACGGCTTCCCAACTCCATAACACCCAACGAGCCTGTTGTGTGTTTGTTAATTAAATTTCCTATCCTAAAGAAACACCTTCTGCTCCGTTTGTTATAAGAATTGTCAGTATTTTCCTAAAGGGAAGATGTCAGATGCGGTGATTCCCGCTGGTGAGCTGTACAGTGCCGGAGGGTCTTTGGAAAGCCCTCGAGGGAGCCGAGACCTTCACTGGGGACAGCCTCCGGGCGCTGGGGGCACATGGCCCGGGATGGGGCAGGTGGGAGGGGTTGGCTGGGGGAGTGGGGCAAATCGAGGCCCCGCCTCTCCACGCTGCCATGGCAACAGGCAGGTTCTCTGTTCTATCCCTCCTTCAGTTGCTGGGCAACGGGGTACCTGGTGAGGCGAGCGAGGAGTGGAGAGAGGTGGTGGAGTCGAGAGAGGTGGTGGAGTGGAGAGAGGTCTTGGAGTGGAGAGAGGTGGTGGAGTCGAGAGAGGTGGTGGAGTCGAGAGAGGTGGTGGAGTGGAGAGAGGTGGTGGAGTGGAGAGAGGTTTGGAGTGGAGAGAGGTGGTGGAGTGGAGAGAGGTGGTTGGAGTGGGAGAGGTGGTGGAGTGGAGAGAGGTGGTGGAGTGGAGAGAGGTGGTGGAGTGGGAGGAGGTTTGGAGTGGAGAGAGGTGGTGGAGTGGAGAGAGGTGGTGGAGTGGGAGAGGTGGTGAAGTGGAGAGAGGTGGTGGAGTGGGGAGAGGTGGTGGAGTGGGAGAGGTGGTGGATGGAGAGAGGTGGTGGAGGGGGGAGAGGTTGTGGAGTGGAGAGAGGTGGGGAAGTGGAGAGAGGTGGTGGAGTTGGCATCAGCTGCCCCGAAGGGACACGGAGGAGCTGCTGGGCGCTGCCTGGGGATTGCCCAGCCCGTCTGCTGCCCAGGTAGTGGAGGGGCTCCTTCCCCTTCACCCAGTGCCCTCGAACACTGGAAATAATCCATTGGATAGTTTTAAATCCTCTGACTGCTTCGCCTGCAGCGGTGTTAGCAGATAGTGGAACCCACGCAGCAGGCGTGTAGTTTCACGCTTAGGAGAGCCTTTGCAAACTGAATTGGTTTTTCTACCCTTGGCCTCCAGCTTCTAAATCCCAGTTCTTCTGGAAGCGCCTCTGAAAGTCAGGAAAGATGGGATGCCTGCATCCCGTGGGGGCTGTGCCCCGAGAGGAAAGCCACAAAGACGCCGCTGACGATAAGAGTCACAAGAAAAAGAAAAGGTAGGTAAAAGTCCAATGAGTCCATTACGTTGGTCAGTTGTCTGCTGGCTCTTAAAGTGGAGACCTGAAACCAGATGTCAGTTTCAACCTTTCTGGTTTTTACTTGTTTTAGTAGAAAATAATTGCTTTATCTTCAGCATTTGCTTTCTGCTGCATCTCTGGGTGCTCCCGTGTCTTCCTTGTGCATCCGGATATATTAGCTGAAGGCAGAATCATTCCAACCCAGCAGGAAAACATAAATTAAGAGGCACAGTAAGCCAGATCCAGGCATTTCTGACTCTGCTGTTGACTTTCCTTGTAACCATAAGCAAGGCACACGATCCTCTTTGCTTCAGTTTTCCTCTCTGCTCAGTAGGTTGAAAGAATTCTAACTGTTTTGATGATGGTTCTTTGAAGGTTCGCTTTTGGCGTAAAGGAGGGAAGAAGAGTGTTTCTTCTGTGGAAGTTGGATCCCTACCTGATTCTGTTGGTACGGAATTATTTCCCTTCACGACGGATATTTTCGTTTGTGGTTTTAGGAGCCACCCTACCTCTACTGGTTTAGCTGAATAAAGTATAAAATCAAGCTCAGAATGACCTGACACATTTCGAGACTTGTAAGTAATTTTGAAGATGAAGAGTCTACTCATAGAAAAAATGATTATAAATTATCAATCAATCAATCAATCAATCAATCAACACAGTTTGTGTGAGATGGTAAATTCCAGTGACCATGTAAGCAGGTCTCATTCTTGGAAGCTGCAGTTTTTTGCATCATACCTGAACTTAGTTCATAGCTTCCATGCTTTTATCCTTCTAAAAATCACAAATGAGAAAATCTAAGGAAATGTTACAATATATTTTACTACATGAGTTCCCTGCTGTGGAAAGCCATCACACACTGTAACAGCTGCACAGAGTACAGAGGTCACAGTGTGGATTTAGTGACTGATCGTGCCTGAGTACGTGTTCTGCAGCAGCGCTTCCATCCACATCATCCACATTTCTTTCTTGGCAGTTCCCGAGGAAAGCGAGAGGTAAACCCAGCAAAAGCCAGTCCAAACACCGACGACGCCCTCATGATGAAGCTGTAGACTCCATGTATCGTGAGCTTGAGGGCATTGCCAAGGTGAGACTGGATTTTGTTACCCAGAGTCCGGAGGTGCATACTAAGGTCAGGGCCTAATGTTCAAATGATCAAACTGACTTCCTTTACCTTTTTAGGAGATGGAGGCCTTTGTTTCTCAGTGTGGGAAACTCCTTCGCACAAAACTGACGGCGTCAGATAGAAAACTTGAGCTTCTGTTTGGAAGAAATTGGATCGGACACCACTCTGGAGGGTTCTCGATGGAAGTAAGGCAGCTCGTGCTGTTTTCTCATCTGCAGTCCTTTGTTTTGGGGGGTTGTTTTGTTTGTTTGTGGGTTTTGTTTTGGGGTTTTTTTTATGTTTACTTTTCAGTGAGATTGTGAGTAAATCCTTCTTGCAGGACTTAGAAGAACTATGGAAGATAATCCATCAGGAATTCTTGGCCCGAAGGAAGTGTGTTCGAAGAATGCATAGAACCCTCAAAAAGGCTGAATGGAGTCAAAATGATAAAGTAAGCTTTAGTTCAATAGCCTGTCAATGGGAGCGCAAGACGATCATCTCTGTGTCAGTTTGTGCTCTTTGTAACGGAGACCACGATGCAGCGGTCCCCGACAGCATCACCCGGAACTTGTCTGTTTGATTAGTTACAAAAAACACCAGAGATGAGCACGTTTGCTTCAGTTTCGTGTCTGCTTAAAACAACCCCTGATGAGCTCACTACAGATACCGGACAGCAAGCTGGTTTCCAAATGGAGATTGCAGCCTGTCTGCAGAGCACTCAGCTATCACAGATATTAAAGAGAAATCAGTCGAGTAGTAACGAAACGGAACTTTTAGTCAGTATTTTCATGAATTATTAAAACCCCCAGTATTTAAGATATTTAAGATAGGTATTTTGAGATTCACTTCTCAATCTATCAGCCAATTGAGGTTTGTTTAATGGAAAAAAAGTCTTGTCATATCATGTTCCCTTGGGAAACTGACATTTGAGGTTACACAGATTTTTATTTTATTTTTTTTGTTCTTTATTCTTTTATTGCACAGATATCGGACCTACTGATGAAATACATTTTGATACTGGAGGACATTTCCTACTTGAAGGCTGCTGATGTTTACAAGTTCATGAATGATTCATCCGGGTAAATCTTTCATATTGAGAGTGGTTTTACCTGCGAGAAGATAGCAACCTGCATGTTCTCAGAATGTCTTTTTTTTCCAACTGAAATTCTTTATTGCTACCTATCAATCACTGCAATGTAGGAGAGTTTTCTATATTGCAGGACATTCGTTATAATTTGTATTCTTTTTCCCTTGTTTTACATAGAACAGGCAACACTTTTTGTTTTTTTCTTTTCCATATTATGCTGCTTTTCTTCTTCTTTTATCTTTTAATACACAGTCGATTAACCATAGATCTGTTGGAAAACCAGATGGCCATTAGAGCAACATTCTGTAAGCTAATGAAATCTGAATTTAAAAAGGAAATATCATATCACTGGAAATGGCAAGACAGAGTCAGGACTGGAAGCTCATCCAGGAGAAAATGCCGTTCACAGTTTCAGGTCAGAAATTTTACGATTCTATTTTGGACTATGAAGAGAACAAGTGCAAGGTGTTGCCTGTGTTTTCTATAAAACAGTAATATTTTATCATTTTTCCATTATGAAACTAAAAGCTAAACCAACTTAGCATTCTTTTTTATCTTGTATGTATAAAACATATTTTGTATTTGTATTTCAAACATGAAATTTTCCCAAGTAGATATTTACTTCAATGTGTTCTTCCATCCTACAGAGAATTCATGGAAAGTGAAGAAACATAAATATCCCAACTATGAAAATTTCCTGTATTTGCGGCACGGCTGGTAAGGGGATCTGGGGCACAAGTTATCTTTCTCCTCTCCTTCCCGTTGGAAGAACAGACGTGCCCAGTCTATTAACATGTGCACCATGGCTGGCATCATGGCCACAGTTTTGGGTTTTTTCGACAATGGATGGCCTACATGGCCATACTAAGGTCAGGGCCTAATGTTCCAACGATCAGACTGACTTCCTTTACCTTTTTAGGAGATGGAATCCTTGGTTTCAGAGTCTGGAATATTCCTTCGGACAAACTGATGGAATCCGTCAGAAAAATTGAACTTCTGTTTGAAGAGATTGAGTCGGACGCCACTCTGGAGGGTTTTCGATGGAAGTAGGCAGCTCGTGCTGTTGTCCTCATCTGCAGTGCTTTGTACCTGCTCGGTGTGACACAGCTTCTTAGTCTTGCTGGACTTTTAAGTTATAAATGCTCGTTGTTTGGGGGGGTTGTTTTGTTTGTTGTGGGGTTTTGTTTTTGTTTTGGTTTTTTATGTTTACTTTTCAGTGGATTGTGAGTAAATCCTTCTGCAGGACTTGGAAGAACTCTGGACGCCATCCATCAGGAATTCCTTGACCAGAAGGAAGCGGGTTAGAAGAATGCACCGATCCCTCAAAAAAGGCTGAATGGGAATCAAAACAATAAATTATGCTTTAGTTTAATAGCTGTCAATGGAGTGCAAGATGATTATTCACTGATAATGCTGGATGCAGAGCAGAGTAGCTTGTTTCCACAGAAGTCCGAGATCTGCCAGGGGTTCTGTTGTGTACATGATTCATCGCTTTTCCTGATAGAGCATTCTCTCTTTTTGTGCCCACGTAATCAGGAGAAGATACTTCTTTTCCACTTACAGCTGTTCATTTCTTCCCCAGTGTCCTGGGTTGGGCTGGGAAAGGGTTAATTTGTTTTTGTTTTTGTTTTTTTTTTTCTTTTTTTTTTTCAAGCTTGATCAAGACAAGCTGAGAGCCCTGAAGAACAGCAGAAAGGAATTCCAGACGCTCCAGCCTTGGAAGTCACAGGACACAGGCTTTTAGGTAGTACAGGCAGGGGTGACGAGGAGAGCTTATGGGTCAGGATTAAAGGAAGGGCAGAGACAGGTGACATTGTAGTGGGGGTCTATTTTTTTCTTTGTTCGATAGTCTCCCTCAAGAGGCTTTCCAGTGCTTCAGAATCCATCCTAAGGGAGATTCCTTTTAAATCTCCCCTTCGGCCAGTGCTTATTTCCCATTACAAAATAGAAGCAATAACATAGAATAAATAAACACAACAAATGTAAGAAACACAACCACTGCAGGGAACACAAATTGATAGAAGCCATGGGCAGCCCGAAACACAGAGTACAACCGAAGGACACAAATCAGAATATAATACAAGAATCCCACCCACTCCCCCCCTTTTTTTTTTTCTGGTGGGACTCTTACCCCAGAGGCAATTCCTTCTGAATTCCCCCTCCTTGGGAGGATCCTGCACCCATCCTTAAGAGATCATAAACCACAATCACAATAAACGAGAGTCCAAATACAACAGTCCAAAGTCAAAAACCAGACATAATCAATACAGGCAGAAACTTAGAAAACAGTCTCATAATCCAGGTACATTTGCCAGGTCACATAAACCAGATAAATCCGTCAGAAACAGATGGGGATCCCTGAAACCAGATAGGGTCTTAAAAGAATCTCTCAGAACCTGAAACCTGATGGAACTTTTAAAAAAAAATCCCCAGAACCCAGTGACCACAATACCTGATTAGCCTCACCCTGGGGGCAATTTTCACTTCCATCTGATGGTGGGCCCCAGAAAGAATGCTTTTTCACTTTACCAGGGGTCTTGCTTCAAGTCTCTAGGTCCAGGGATCAGAAGTTTTCCCCGAGAAGTTCCCGGTGCCAGCTGGAAGTCTCGTGATCCCACGGATCTATAGGGAGTCAGAAGTAGTGATCATTTTCTTAGTGTCCTTTGGTTGAACTTTTCTTTGAGGCTCGCGCAGTGTGAGCCAACCCAGGCGGACACGTCCTCTTTGTGTTATTCTGACTGGTTCTAATCCAAAGGCTCAAGACTCTTTTGAGCCCCTTATCTGTTCGTGCATATCAAAGTTCCGAAGTCATAGAATCGTAGAATGGTTTGGGTTGGAAGGGACCTCAAAGATCATCCAGTTCCAACCCCCCTGCCATGGGCAGGGACACCTTCCACTACACCAGGTTGCTCAAGCCTCATCCAACCTGGCCTTGAACACCTCCAGGGATGGGGCATCTACAATTTCCCTGGGCAAGCTGCTTCAGTGCCTCACCACGCTCAGAAGTCACCTCAGCCAGTATCAGTTACGTACATCGTGTCCACCACAAAGGACAGTGGAGCAACAGTGACATCCTCCGGTTAGTTGCATTACTTGCAGAAAGGATTCTGTGTGCATTCAGTAGTGGAAATAATCGACATTTTTCTACACAAGGTTAAGAACTGGGACAAGCAGCATTTTACAGGAGAGATTCAGGGATCAAAACACTTTCCCGCTCCATCCTCTAGGCTTGTTGAAGATACCGTTCCCTGACACTAAAGCTCTTTGCTTACTCCTCTCAGGCCACTTACTCAAAATTCTATACTGTCTGCAGAGTATATTGTGTGTGTATATATGTATATATTTTTAATTCTGAAGTAATATCTCCTTCTCCTCCTAGCTCTGAATACACGCACAGAAACACACATACCCTGTTTCAGAATAATACCTGGCCAAAGCACTTCCACCCAAAGCACCCGAGTTCCCAAGTGGCCTCATCCTGGGCAGAAGGATGCGTTTACGGGCAGCTGTTTTTATCAGGTTTAGATACTTAACCCAACATTCAACTACTGGGGAGCTATGCACAAAACTCTACAGCTCTTTGTACTTTACCTTAGGTAGGCAGGTAGTGTTGAGAATACTGCAGAGAGGCACTTTTAGGCCTTTTTATGTGCAACTTCAAGCCTTATGTCCATTATCTGCAGCTGTTGCAAAATGTCAAGGTTGGATACTTGCGTAAGTCTTGTGGAGCTAAACTAAAAGGAGAGGCGATCAAATGATCGAAGGAATTGCTCTCACTCGTCTCCGATGTCCCAACACGACTGTGTGCTGAGTGTGCTCAGAACTTTTTTTCTGCACTAGCTGCCTTCACTGAAAAGCTGCTTCTGGAATTAGAGGACCGTGTCACTATTAAGGATGTACAATAGCAAGTTGGTAAAGAAGAGATTGCTTGTTCAGGTCTCTGCTTCCTTCTCAAGATTGCAGCAGGCTTTCCCTAGGAAGAAGAGTCTTTTAGATGCTACAGTACTTTAATGGAAAAAATTTGCATGATCCAGCATGCCAAGCTATTTCTTGAAAATGAAGAGCACCTAGCTGCATATAGTTACTTCAAAGTAATGGTACTACTGCCATTGCTTTCTGTTGCTGCCGAGTTATATTTTCTATTATCTCCCAGAAACTGAAATGCCAAGACAGCAGACATCCACTTTAATCTGTAAACAAGCTGTATTTCCTCTGGAAACCCATGCAGTTAAACAATTAGCAAAACATAGGTGCAGGTAATGTTTGAAGATACTGAACACTGTTCTATGTAATTCTCTTTACTAAACTGGTATCAGACACTGCCCTCAGTTTTAAAAGAGGTGGTTGTAGTAAATAAGGTAGTTTTTAGGGTAATCTTTTTGTGGAGATTAAAAAAACATTTATATGGCATCAATTATTATTACCTGACTGACTGAATGGAATATAATATTATTACCCAGCTGGCTGAATTGAATATAATTAACTAATTAACTAAGGTTTAGACCCTGCCTACAAAAGGTGGGCCATTTCCTCCTTGCTGTGGAGATGCAATGGTATCCTTGGAGCTGCAGCTCAGGCTGGTGAGCAACATCTGGTGACCGTGATGTGATACATCCAAGACACCCTGACTCCCTCACCAGAGCCTGAGCTGAGTGCCAGAGCCAAAAGAGCTGGAGTGAGAGTCCTTTGGTGAAGGAGGTAAAGCTGCAAGCCCTGATGTGATGTTCATGGGAGGGAAGTGTGCTGGAGTTAGAATGAATGGACTGGGTCTCTGCTTACTATAAGCCTCTTGAAAAAACCTTTGAAAACAAAAACTGTAAAACAAAAAGGGGGAATTATGGCATCTGATTATTATTACCCAGCTGGCTTGAATTGAATATAATATTATTACCCAGCTGGCTTGAATTAAATATAATTAACTAAGGTTGAGACTCTGCTACAAAAGGCAGGCCATTTCCTCCTGGCTGCAGAAGATGCAACTGGTGTCCTTGGAGCTGCAGCCCAGGTGGTAAGCAACACGTTTAATCTTTGGCCCTTTAAGTACAGGTAACATGAATTAGTATAAACTGCTCTCTTTTCTAACTTTCTCTCATGTGTCTTTTTTAGTTTTTTTTTGGTTTGTTTTTTTAAAAGGACTTGACCAGGAATACCCATGACTACTCTTACAGACAATTCAGGCTATAATCTTTGTGGAGAAACTGCGGCAGTTAAAACAACTAAGGCCACACTGGCCCACATGGTAGCAGTAGAAGCAAGAGATAGCTGGATATAGGTTGGTCTGTGGGAAAGGGCTGTGTTTGGGGCTGCTACTATTGTGGGTTTCTTTTTTTTTTAAGAGGAGAACTATAGTTATGTATAAGTTTTTAATATACAGAGTGTTTTCAGATCTTAGTCATATGCACTGCATGTAGAAATTCTTGTTGTGAAGCAGAGTTGGTTTCTCAGGGAGCCTCCTCATTCAGACACATTACAATGAGGAATTGTTGCAGCAGAGAAGTATGGATGGTGTCAGAAACAGGACACCTCATGCATTTCAGTAGCATCACAATTCAGAAGTAGCTGCTGCCACAGTGCTGTTTCAATGCAGCTTGCTTTCACCCACCTTCCCTTCTGAAGCCTACAGCTCTAGCCTTAGATCACAAAGGCTGATTTTTCCATCAGAGTTGAAGGACTGAACTGAACATCATGAACTATCACAGATCGTTGTTTCCACTGTAAAAATGATCACTCTTTCTTCACTAAATGCTAGAAGGATAAACACATTCCAGACAGCTCTGAGACTCTGCCTTGCACTTATGACAGCTTGTGAAAACAGTAGTGTTCAGCAATTGGCCAAATATTCTACATTAAATCATTTGGAAATAAATGGTCAGTGTTTATGCATCTGTCCTGGAAGTAATTCACTCCCAGTGAACTGAATTAATTTTATTTTTTTTATAGGGAAGTGTAAAATACGCTGTCCACAATGCAGCAAAACTATAAATTTGCGTGAGTGTGTATGTATCCAGTTATGGTACCTAAGCACCTGGTTACATACAGTTTTTAAGCGAACGTAGTTTGTCAGCAGGGTGTGATATAGTAAATGCATCCCACAGAATATTTTCCTGGGTGTGTGTGCATTAAAAATACAGTATTTTATATTTGGAGCCATAGACTCTTTAATAAAGGTACGTTTCTACAAGTTTCTGTTAAGGTGAAATACCTTTTAGCAGCTTTGTAATAGTTCAGTCCATACTTGAGACTTAGAAAGCTCTGGCAAGAGCCAGAGTGCATTCTGCGGTTTTGGGATGTGTGCCTTCCTCTCCCTCTCTAGAGAAGGCCGCTCTTTAGTCTTAGGAGCTAATCAATGTGAGATGAAGATCTTGCATTTTTAGCAAAAATCTAAATATTGCTGATAATTAGTTTCAGAAGTCTTTAAAAGGAACACAGAAGGAAGGCCACGAATAATTCATTGTTCCTATAGTTCTGTTGTCAAAGGCAGAAATGAGCAGCCTGTACGCAATCTCGTGACAGTGGACCAGGACCTGGATTAGGCAAAGTAAAATTATATTTCATCACTACCAATTCTGCTGTTGTTGTTCAAAAGCAATACAAATGTAAACTTGAGCAGCAGTTTGCTCAGATCAAGGAAGAAAGTACAGCTGAGCTGCTGGCAGTTGAGTGTTGGGGAAATTGGCTGAAACGATCCATCCAGAAAATTAAGCAACTCTATGCATGAGATGGATCACATCTTGCTGATGTCCTTCTGACTATTGCTGGTGTAAACTGACAAGTTCATGCCAATGTCAGTGATATTACAGATTTAGCCCAACAGAATTTTCTAATTTTGTTGTTTCTGTCGCAGTGAACAAGTGCAATGGTGAAAGGAGCTGGCTTTTTGAATGTAGACTCTGTGCAGTGCTTCCTCGTTGAATCTCAGCCAGAGTAAGTTACCTGGTGGTGCTAGCTGTAACATGAGAACCTGAAAAGCTAGAAGCCCAAGCAGTGGATTTGCACTGAAGTTCACGTTAAAGACACAGGCACGACGGAGTATGCCGGTGTCATGGTGCAGCCTGAGGTTGTAACAGTCAAAGGTGGCCTGTTTAGTAACAGCGTCCAGGAAGGAAACTTTCTTCCGCACAGATGAAGCCCCTCCCATGGATATAGAATCATATATCCTCTCTTTTGTTGTGTTCTGAACGACACTGTACTCACTGCTTGCCACTTCAGTTTCAGAATTCTTCAGTACCGGTTCTGAAATCGTCCGTCTGCAAACAATATTTTCGACGGAATGGTCTACAAGTGAGGTATTTATCTGCAATCCAGAATGCTTTCCAAGGTAGGCCTTGAAGATTACGTACTGTTTTGTTCTGGGAGGTCAAGCATGTTCATTTAGAAGTAACATAGCTGTTTTCAACTATATTGCTTTTAAAAAACTTTCTAAACAAATCTGAGGAACCTGAGTAACTATTAAAAATACTTGGGCTGGTTTTAGTGTTTGTTAGGAGATCCTATCATTAACTGCATTAACCACATCTATTTTGGGGTTTTTTGCGTTCACTGTGAACTCTAGAGTTATAAATGGTTGAGGACAAATATGGTAAATGTCTGAGATGGTTTCAGATGCAAGGAGACATTCCAAACTCATCTGGCTCCAGTGTTTTCGCAGATGAGGAAAACTGAAGCAAAGGAGGAATGCATCAGCTGTGCTCTGAATCATAGAATGGTTTGGGTTGGAAAGGACCTTCAAGTTCATCTAGTTCCAACCCCTCTGCCATGGGCAGGGACACCTTCCACTACACCAGGTTGCTCAAAGCCCCATCCAACCTGGTCTTGAACACTTCCAGGGATGGGGCAGCTGTAATTTTTCTGGGAAACCTGTGCCAGTGCCTCACCACCCTCATTGCAAAAAAAAAAAAAAAAAAATTTCTTCTTTAGGTCTAATGGAAATCTCCCCTCTTTCAGTTTAAAGCCATTGCCCGTTGTCCTATCACTACACACCTTTGTAAAAATGGACTTGGACATCAAGCTGTTGACTGCAACTCTTTGAGTGCAACCATGCAGCCAGTTCCTTACCCACTGAGCGGTCCATCCATCAAATCCATGTCAGTGTCAAATGGTTTGGAAAAGTCCAGGTAGATAATGTCAGTTGCTCTTCCCTTATCAACCAGTGCTGCAACTCCATTGTAAAAGGCCACCAAATTAGTCAGGCAGGATTTGCCCTTAGTGAAGCCGTGTTGGCTGTCACCAGTCACCTCCTTATTTTCTATGTGCCTTAGCATAGTTGCCAGGAGGATCTGCTCCATGATCTTGCCAGGCACAGAGGTGAGACTGGCTGGCCTGTAGTTCCCTAGGCCTTCCTTTTTTCCCTTTTTAAAAATAGGGGCTATGTTTCCCCTTTTCCAGTCAGTGGGAACTTCACCAGACTGCCATGACTTCTCAAATACGATGGATAATGGTTTAGCAACTTCATCTGCCAGTTCCAGGACTTGTGGATGCACCTCATCAGGTCCCATGGACTTGTGCACTTTCAGGTTCCTTAGACAGTCTCAAACCTGATCTTCTCCTACAGTGGGGTAGTTCTTCATTCCCCCAGTCCCTGCCTTTGACTTCTGTGACTTAAACAGTGTGGCTAGAGCACTTGCCAGTGAAGACTGAGGCAAAGAAGTCATTGAGTACCTCAGCCTTGTCTGTATCCTGAGTAACCAGGTCTCATGTTTTCTTCCAGAGAGGGCCCACATTTTTCTTAGTTGTCCTTTTATCACCAGTGTACCTATAGAAGCTTTTCTTGTTGCCCTTGATGTCCCTGGCCAGACTTAATTCTCTTGGGGCTTTAGCTTTCCTAACCTGAGCCCTGGTTGCTCAGACTATTTCTCTGTATTCCATCCCAGACTACCTGTCCTTGTTGCCATCCTCTGTAGGCTTCCTTTTTGTGTTTGAATTGGTCCAGGAGCTCATTGTTCATCCATGCAGGCCTCCTGGCATCTTTGCCCAACTTCCTCTTTGTTGGGATGCACCGCTCCTGAACTTGGACAAGGTGATCCTTGAATATCAACCAGTTTGCTTGAGCCCCTCTTCCCTCCAGGGCTTTCTCCCATGATACTCCACCGAGCAGGTGCCTGAAGAAGCAAAAGTCTGCTCTCCTGAAATCCAGGGTAGTGAGCTTGTTGAGTACCTCCTTGCCACCCTAAGGATCTTGAACTCCACCATTTCATGGTCACTACAGCCAAGGCTGCCCTTGAGTTTCACATTCCCTACCAGACCCTCCTTGTTGGTGAGGACAAGGTCCAGCATAGCACCTCTGCTCATTGGTTTTCTCTATCAGTTGGAGAAGGAAGTTATCATCAACGTGTTCCAGGAACCTCCTGGATTGCTTATGACCTGCTGTGTTGTCCCTCCAACAGATAGTGGGGTGGTTGAAGCCCCTGATGAGGACCAGGGCTCGTGAACATAAGGCTACTCCCATCTGTCTATAGAGGGTCTCATCCACTCGGTCTTCCTTGTCAGGTGGCCTGTAGCAGACTCCCCACAACAATGTCACCTGTCCCTGCCCTCCCTTTAATCCTGACCCATAAGCTCTTGGTCAGCTCCTTATCCATCCCCAGGCAGAGCTCCATGCACTCCAGCTGCTCTGACATAGAGGGCAACACCTCCTCCCGTTCTCCCCTGCCTATCCTTCCTAAAAAGCCTGTGTCCTTTAATTCCAACACTCCAGTCATAGGATTCATCCCACTGCATCTCCATGATGCCAGTAAGATCATAACCCTGCAGGTGCCCACACACCTCTAACTCCTCTTGTTTGTTCCCCATGCTGTGTGCGTTCGCATAGAGGCATTTGAGTTGGATGAATCCGACTTCCTGGCTGGAGCGTCTGGAAGTCCTTTCTGCTGCTCTTCAGGTGCTCTTACCTTGTCTTGATCAAGCTTGATATTATCCCTCTCTTCCTTCAACTCTAGTTTAAAGCCCTGTCACTGAGCCCTGCTAGCTGATGTGCACAGACCCTCATTCCCCTTTGAGAAAGGTGAATCCCGCCTGGTGCCGTGTAGGCCATCCCATTGTCAAAAAACCCAAAATTGTGACCATGACACCAGTTACAGAGCCATGGCCAGCAGGGCAGGAGTTGGGGAAGCTTCTAGCAGCTTTTCACGGGAGCCACCTCTGCAGCCCCTCCACCACTACCAAAACCAGTGATACAAACCAACACGCCATGACAGAAACTATCTCTGTGGTGTCTACTTCAGCCTCCCCAAAAGTGCCCTGTGCCACTTCCTCCCACTGGCATTGGTGCTGCTGACAGTCTGTCAATAGGAGTTTGACAACAGCCTTTTTCTTTTTTTTTCCTTTCTCCAGGCTCCAGCCACATTCTAGAAAGTGCTTTCCTCTAACTCAAGGCTGTGTTGCAATCCCTGCAGCAGCAGCCTGGGAAGCTTGCTTTGCAGAAGAGCTCTTTATGTGGGTGGAGAGGACGCCGAGGAGTCGGAAGCGAGCGTGCGCAGGCACAGGGGGCTTGCCAGCAGTACCGTAGCTCTGCGCTCGCCAAAGGTAGTGATGAACGCAGCCTCTAACAATTAACGTGCGTGTAACGAGCCCCTTTGGTGACCACATGCAAAGGCTCTGTGTGTTTGCCACAGGTCCCGTGGCTCATGCTGCGGGAGCCTTTACTTTTCCCTGTGAACAGAAAAGGGATTAATTGGAGCTTTGAAGGTAAGGCAGCTGAGCTAGGAGAGGTTGATTTTTATGGCTGTTGAAAAGGGAGTAATTTCTTTGACTTGCAGAGAAATATCATTACCCAACATGAATTATTATTGTTGTCTAATGTTTCTTTGCTTGTATCGGACCTCGGTTTACCTTTCTCCTATAGGTACCTTTGGAGAGAGCATGAAAGGCAGAGCTGCTCAGCTAAAGCGATAACTGTGTTAGCTCTACGTATCACCTGGTGTGACTGGTATTGGTGAGTTTATTAAATGGCAAAGGGGGTGTGCTTTAGATGAATAGGTGGAACCTACAGAAACTAGAGTCAGATCAGAACGGCTTCCCATGCACCTGTAACGGTGATTAGGTCTCACTGAAATGGAGACACCTCTCAAACTGTTAACAGAACTGCCTCAGTGACTAAGTGGCCCGGCTCTCACAGTCTGGTTCCTCCTGTGCTCCTCATTTCAGAAAAATTGAATGAAAATGAAACTGGTTGGAGATCCTTGTGCTCCTATGAGAAAATAATCAATTTCTCTCATACTGACATATTTATAGCAACTTCCCTTGGTTTTTTGTTCTTTGCAGATTGAAAGCTGCTGGGAGTAAGAAGTTGCACTTCCTGCTTCTACTCTAGAAGACATGATTTCCAAGAAAGTGGTGGGATCTCTTGTCTGTCTGTTTGTTGTTACTGCATTTATCTGGTAAGCATTTGCTCCCAAGCTTGGTCATATTTAAAACATCCTGTCTATATCTATACCATAGTAAAAAGCACAGCAGCAGAAAACTGTAGGCAGTGCATTGTATGGAAAGTCCCTCTTAGAGCTGTAAGAAAGAACAGTAATTCATATAATAGATAAAGTAATACTAGTAGAGGGAGAAGCTTCTGAAAGGAGAGAGAAAAAAAGACCAATTGTGTCTAATTAGGCTGCTAACACTGTATCTGACTCACAAACAAATGTTCAAGTACAGAATATTCCAGTAACATTTCAGCTCAGGCCTTGAAAGGGATGATTATCTGTCTCTTCAAACAGTCCAAACTCACTCCGATGTAACTAGGGATAACTTTGCAGCTGTCAAGCATTGTAGCTTTCAAACACTGAGAACGTTTGTAGCTTTGAGTATACCGACTACTGATTCTCTTGAGCAAACTGAAACATTGTTTGAAAGGAAGCCGAGATCAGGCATTTCTATTAACTATGAAATTATTATTGTTTTGTTATTATTAATTATACTGTGTTTCTGATCTTGCAATTTGCTCTTATTTCACGTTGTGGGTGGTTGCATTTCACCAGTAGTTAAGTGATTGTATATGAAAATCTGGATAGATTGTGATCGAAACTGAAGAGAGAAAAAAAGCCTATGCAGCCTATTTGTCTGCTACGCAAATTAAAGGATGCACACACAGCACCTGAAGTTCCAGGAAATGTCCATGTGTCGTATCGGTGAACATTGCATATTTCTCCGTTTTGAGCACTGCCTTATGCGTCTCCGTTTGTGTACGCTTTTCAAAAATGCGTAGACCTGCATTTCATAGATCGCTTGATGTAAATAATGATACTTGGATTTGATCTTACAAGGCAGATGCTTCTGGACTCATTTTGTCCCAATCTTCCCATTTACACCTTAGCAGCAGAATATTACATTAAAATGTGAATACACTGGATCCTGCGCTAATTAGTAGACATGCTACAGTTGCTTCTCAAGATCTGTGCCAGATATTGAGATGATCTTGGAAAATCCTAGGAAGATATCTTTAAACATTACCTGTCTTAAAACGTGTCTTTGCTATCACAGGATTACAGTTGGGAATGGAAAAGTGCACTACCTCCCATATTACCTTCCTTGCCCCAAAATCTTGTAAGTATTCCATTTTGTGTGTAAGGAGTAGCACAGATGATTGCTACAGGAGCTGTACTTCACTGACAGTATGAACTGCTACTAACAAGTAGTCACTTGTTCTTTATTTTATGACAATCAGTCACTCTCTAAAAGCAAAATGGTAGTAGTGCAACCTTTTCTGCTTTAGAAAGAAGAAACCTTCTGCATGCCCTTCGGGACACCTCTGTGTTTCTGCAGCATGAGTGAGGCCTTGTTTGTTGTGAGTCACAAAGACTGTAACTAACAGGTTAACATTGCTTTGTTACCAAGGTGTAGTCACACACAGGCACCTGTACACACAGGATCTCCCTGTGCTTCGAGATGTGGATTAAGTATCCCACCCAGGTCACTAGATGGAGAAACGTTAAGTCAGAGAGGTGAAATAAATACAAGGAGTTCTGGCAGAGTTAGGAATAACCCCCCAGCCTCCTAATGGTGTTCCTCTTCTTCACTCTATAATCTGTGCTTTCCACTCACCTTATGAATGTATTTGTGTTGCGGCCGCACTTGAGCCGTGGACCAGAAGCCTGCTCTGAACAAACAAAAGGGTAGCTGCTTCTCCAGAAACCTTACAGTTTAAGGGGTCAGCTTCATTGCGTCATGCAAGCTACTGTACAGTTAAAACCGACTTAGCATGGGTCCCAAAAGCTCTCTCAAAGCTGCAAAAAAGAGAATTTACTCTGTGGAGGGGCAGGGTGACTTCATTGCCATAATGGACCATAGCTGTAACATGACAAGCCATGGCTTTTCCCATCCTTTATCATGACCCTGATCTTGCAAAAACAAAAAAATGCAAGTAGGAAAGATGATCTCTTACAGAGGCATTCCTGATTAGCTGAAGCCATTAAAAAGCATTGTGTCTGGTAAGATGCTTATTTCTCTGAATGCTGTTGAAAGTGTGATGTATTTCAGGTAGTTCAGCCCTCCAGGTGAACAGGAACAGTTATGTGGGGAATGGAGCACATACATGACAAGTACTGGCAGTCCCCAGCAAGCATGTTCTTCCCTGGATTTCGACCCCTAAACTCCAATTTAGACTCAGACAGCTGCCAGCATCGTTCTGTCCCTGTTCTGTTGTGTGCTCTGTTTCCAAACTATTACTTGTCTGACAGCCCTCGAAGGTGTGCACAGGCCACGTCTGACTGTACCGGGCAGAGCACAGCAACTGCAGTGAGGACTTGGACAGCTGTCAGTACAGCAGCAGGTCCTGAAGCTGAACCTGGTTTGTATTTTTGGAAAAGCATTACAATCCCCTTTTTTTTTTTTCCCACTCCATCATGCAGCTCCATGAAACTCCAATATACAGAAGAGAAGCTAATCCAGCTTTTCCCCCAGTAAGTACTGCCTTTTATTTCCTGACCTTTAAACTGCTGTTCCTCTCTTCCGGGCATATTCATGTATTATTCAGTGACTGTTTCTTCCTTTCTACAGATTATTTTATCAGCAGCCAAGAGTGCTGGCTCCAAAGTAAGTTTCTTTGTTTTAACTTCATCGTTTGTTTCTGCCAACTTTAGTTTGGGTGCTCTGTGGCACTCACAGTTTCAAAGTCCTGGTACACAGTGAACAGTACCTTGTGCCAAGAGAAGTCTAACCTCACAGGTATGTCTACAGCTACCTATGCTGCTCTAAGGTGGAGTTTACTCGCTGTATGCTTGCTAGCATACCTACTGCAAATTCCCAGCTCATACATTAGCACACACACAGCCTGTCTACATGGTTGCTGCCAGGGACTCTTTTTTGAGGCAGGAGATACGTAATAGATGGAAGATAGTGAGAAATAATTTCTGGAACCGTGTTGTGGCTGTAACCAGCTGTGGGAGGGCTTTGAATCCACTTCAGGGCAAAATCAAGCAGGTGCCTTCAGCCACAGTTTCAGCTAACCTGCTGGATCCTATACTGGAACAAGTTGCAGGCACTCACACAGACAAGTGTCTCTGAGAAGCAGTCAAACCAGTGAGTTTAAACAGACGTGGAAGGTTTCAGGCAGCAGCAAAGTGACTTAGGCAAACGTTCCTTGTCAGCTCCTGTTTGTTACCAGTCTCCTTCCTATGACCTGACTCTTATCTCTAGCAGTTCACCTTCAACAGCCACCTTTCTTTTGCAGGTGAATAAACACACACCCTGCTGGTACATAGCTTCTTTCTTTTTTTTTTTCACCCTGCTATTTCAACAGTGTGTGCTAGGCCTGAATGAATGTTTCTCTCTTCCATATTAGAATAAACTAACGTGCAAAATCAGCTAGTATATACTGGACTAAATGAGGAAAGAATCGTGTAGCTTTTAGTGCTCTGTGTGTTCTGAGGGGAGTTCACTAGCAGGAACTGAGAGGATGCATACCATGGAAATGACTCATAGTGACAGGACAAGGGGCAATGGCTTTAAACTGAAAGAGGGGAGATTTTGGTTAGATATAAGGAAGAAATTTTTTACGATGAGGGTGGTGAGGCACTGGAACAGTTTGCCCAGAGAAGTTGTAGATGCCCCATCCCCGGAAGCGTTCAAGGCCAGGTTGGATGAGGCTCTGGGCAATCTGGTGTAGTGGAAGGTGTCCCTGCCCATGGCAGGGGGGTTGGAACTAGATGATCTTTGAGGTCCCTTCCAACCCTAACCATTCTATGGTTCTATGAATATTTCCACTACACACACAGAAGATTAAGGAGTTTCTTTAACTTTACTACACATTTGAATGCTGGCTTACATACAGAATTTCAAATTATATCTGAATGTGTTAAAGCTATATATAAATACTGGAAAAATAAACTGTCATGCCACAAGCTGTGTTTTGATAACACAGTGATGGGGTATATTTTTATAGTAATTTTCATATGATTACTTGTGGTTTAATCTGTGTGTAGCAATCTGCATCAGAGTGATAGCAAATACGCATAGCTTCTCATTCTGTGAGTTCAGTGGTCATTAAATTCTCCTCAGCAGAAAAGTCCTATGAACTTAAATGAGATTTTAGTGGATCCTCGAGTTTTCGCCAGTTTGTTAAAAAGTGCTTAATTTCATCCCAGGAACTGAAATGTCCATGCTTGGTAACCTTAAATAAGAGGGCAGGGAAGCAGATCTGAAGATAATACCATCCATAATGAGTTAATGCTGATACATGTGCTTTCCTTCTAGCTGCCTTTTTAGTGTTTCTTTCTCATTTCCTGGCCTTGAAGCCAAAAGGAACAGTTACATTTCATTTAACAGTCCCTTTCTTTTCCTTCAGGCGTCAGGATGTGCTGACAGTCACACCGTGGCTGGCCCCCATCGTCTGGGAAGGAACCTTTGATTCTGAGATCCTGGACAGTGCCTACAGGCCACTGAATCTCACCACAGGGGTGACAGCCTTTGCCATTGGAAAGTAAGTGAACCACTCAGTGGGCACAATTCTTGGGGTGATGTACTTCCTCTGTTGAAAGTATCATTTTGGCTTTTCTCCTCTGCAGAGCTGAAATATGTCCCATTCTGTAGTAAACTTTTATGCCTTATATATTGTGTCCATAATCATACAAGCCTACAAGGTAACAGACCCAGTACCCAAGGTACCTGAAGTATGGTCAGTATTTTTTAAGAACTAGCATGTGCCTTGGGAATTAGAGTTGTGGATGGGTGGTTGGTTGGTCAAAGCAGGAATAATCCACTTGTTCCTTGTCCTCCACTATACTTTAGCTATTGCATGTGTAGTGTGTGGATTCTTGCAGCAATAGCTAGTTAACACCCTTCACCCTTTGTCTCCTTCCATTCATTAAAGTACCCTTCATAATCTACCATGCACCCCCTTGCCCCTGCTGTGCTATTTACATGTTGTGTCTACACAGATACACCAGGTTCGTGCGCCACTTCTTGGAGTCAGCAGAGAAACATTTCATGAAAGGCTATCGAGTGAACTATTATATCTTCACTGACAACCCTGAGACAATTCCTGATGTCCAGCTGCAACCTGGACGAAGGTTTGTCATTGTCCCCATCAAGAAATACTCTAGCTGGCAAGAGATCTCCATGCGCAGGATGGAGGCCATAAGCAAGCACATAGAGGAGACAAGCCATCAGGAGGTGGACTATCTCTTCTGCCTGGACATTGACATGGTGTTCTACAACGCCTGGGGGCCTGAGACCCTGGGTGATATAGTAGCAGCCATACACCCTGGCTATTTCAATGTCCCTCGAAGCCAGTTCCCTTATGAGAGGAGGAGCTCTTCAGCAGCCTACATCCCTGAAGGAGTAGGAGACTTCTACTACGGAGGAGCTGTGTTTGGAGGGCTGGTCAAGAAAGTCTATGAGTTCACCAAAGCTTGCCACATGACCATCCTGACAGACAAAGCCAATGGGATCATGGCAGCCTGGCAGGAAGAAAGTCATCTCAACAGGCACTTCCTCTCCCACAAGCCCTCCAAGGTGCTTTCTCCAGAGTATTTATGGGATGACAGGAAGCCAAAACCCCCTGAAATTCACCTCATATGTTTTTCCACAGTGGTTAAGAACTACAAAGAAGTAAGAAATTGACCATCTGATTCCTCCAGAGGTGTCCTCCACACAATCAAACCTACTGAATATTAGCTCCCACAGAACACACCCTACCATGAATTTTTGTTCCCAGTGTGAACAAACTGAGGAAGGAACATGTGGACAGTTTCTCTGGAGAACAGGAATCTCAATGCATTTTGAGAAGCAGCAGCCAAAGTGGAGGTGGAAATGAAAAGGTTTCTAGGTTCCTAATCTTTGTAAATATGAAGATTAAATAAATAATAAATGTCCCACATGAGGCTGCAGCACACGCAAAGGCAGCCAAAAAGCCAGCTACCAAATGCAGTGCTGTCCTTAGAGCAAGGCTGCAGATGCTTTCGCCTGAGTGTTTTCCTGAGACCCAGCAGAAACTTAGCAAGATCAAAATGGTATTTGACCTTCCTATGGAGAAGGAGAAGATGTGGAGTTTTAGTAAAGACCTTTTCATTTAAAAGAAGAACTTTGCAGGGCAATTAATTTTCGTGCATTGTGATTTAAACTCCCACTTGTGTCAGGATCAGGAGGAAACTTGCGCTCAGAGCAAGTTATCCCTGATTAGCACGTGGCAGGATTTCCTGGACCTTCTTAGCAGAGAGCTGGTGCCAGCCATTGCCAGTAAGAACCTTGGTCTGACAGGACAAATAGTGTGAATTCATATAGCAGTTATCTTCCAGATTCCAATCTGTGTTTGGAGACCAAGTTTAGACAGAACTGGCACAGCTCAGACCCAGACTGAACTTCTCTGGGTTTATTTCAATCACAGATGTGCTCTGAACCTTTTCCCTGGTTCACATGTCTCTCTAGATCATGCAATCTTTTCCAACACAGAATATCTGGTATCAAGAGGTTCACATTCCTATCCATTGCTTCAGTCCTTTCCAACTTTTCTAAGCTCTGCGAAACAAATTGGCTAGAAGCTGCTGGAACTGGCAGGAAGAGCTGATGCGTTTCCAGCAAACAGGGTGATTTCATTTTACAATGAAATGCTCTAGTGAAACTGGGAGTTCAGTTTAGAGCTGGAAGGAGGCTGGGGTCAACATTTTTTCTGCGTGAATGCGATGAGAAGCTGAACCAGGCGTCGTGCAGCCTTGAAAGCCCAACAGCTCGCTTGGGTGAACAGGCTGGGGTGGGGCTGGGGGGGTCCAAACACGGATTGCATTATTGTCAACTGAGGTCACAGCGTGGAGGTTCATGTGCCACCTCCCTTGCCACAGCACGTCTGCCATGAACATCACCTCCCGAGGCATGCTACCAAAGGGCTGTGCCACGCTCGTTTCGTGTGAGCAGGGAGAGGGAGCACAGGGAGCAGCAGAGAACGGCGATGCCGAGCATTGCTGCCATGCTGTACGGCATGGAGAGGAGAAGCCGGGGTGAATGGGCTAAGCTGACTGTTCCTAAGAAAACAGTTTGGGGAAAATAAAAAGGAAGAAAGAAAAGAGGCTCATTTGGCAGAGCCAAAAAAAGGGGAAGAGGTGCCTGACTGTTCCTGCATCTCTTCACATGAGAAAATTGCTGTGTGGCAGCGTATCAAGTATTCAAAGCTTTAGGGCCCCGCCGCTGATTGCAGATGACTTAACGAGCCATTTCGGTCCTGTGTGAGCAGGCTGAGAATGGCACTTGCCAGCATTTCATCTTCCAGAAGATTAATTAGAAACGCTTTCACAATACCCATGATATAGGTAAGGTACAGAAAATACCTCCAGCCCGAGGGGCAGCTGAGCCTGTTGATTCATGCTCTATCCAGCAAAGGGTCTACCCCATTATATTTTCTCCAGTCTGTTTGTAGGGCTGTGGTGCTGGAGGAAGACAGCTCTCTACATAACTAAACCAGAAATGAATCTGCTGTGAAGATGTCTATATTTGGTAACCCGGCACCTCATCGAAGGCAAAAGCATGAAGAAAGATCCTTATCCAAATATTTCCAGAAAGACAGATTCCCACCAAGCCCAGGATGAATACTGTGTATTTCTTATTTGTAAAACAGTGTCTGAAGGCCGTGACTGAAACTAGGGTCTCATTATGGCGCTTGCTCTATATATGCGTATGGATTCTTTTACAAGCCAGAAGGAACTGCCTAGTCTGATCTGCGCAGGACAAGCCAGATAATTTTATCTCCCAGTGCCAGGATGAAACTCACAATACATAGCTGGGCTGTGCTACATCACTTAGGAAAGCATTCAGATCCAATAAAAACATGAAGTGATATAGCAGCCACGAATGCACAGATCAGCTGTGCCAATGGCTAATTCCCCCTGTGCCTGAATTCTGCTCTAAATCGGTCTGTGTTTGTGGCCATTGGGCTTCATTCTGCCATAATAAATGACTTGAATTCCTGTGCAGATATTCATAGCCTGTACTAAATCCACCATGAGAGGAGGTTCTCTAGCACAAAGGACGTGTGATAGAGGGTGGTCTCTCTTTCTGGGGTACCTGTGCTGAAAAAGTTTAGTGAAAGGCTTGGTCTCTGGCTCTGCTTCCCAGCCACCCTTTGACTGAATCCAAGACCCTGTGATTGACGTGGTAATGGCCTGGCTTGTGCAGTGCCAAACATGTTTATCTTCCTGGCAGGCCCGCAGCTTCTCCCCAGGGGAAGGGCTTGTGTTGTGTGTTACGTGACACAGTTCTGCTTGACAGGGCTGTGATTTGAAGCAGTACCTAGAAATTCCCTGTGTCGCCAGGGAACAGAAGAATGTGACTGCAGAAACACACTCCCCAGCGCAGCGTGGGAGATGCTCCCTGAGTCAGCTTATGCCCTCCTCTAATTAATGAAAGCTGGACTTCTGTTGTCATCTCCTGCTGATTAATCCCCAACAGCGGCAGCAAGCTTTCCTTCTCTCATTTGTGTTGTGCAGCCTGAGATTTGTGGGCAGTGTGGGAACTTCACAAGGACCTACCTTCTGATCTGAATTCCCCACCAACATCCTTTACTCAGTGGAGAAACTGAGGCACATGTTAGCAAGGCAGCAGCCCGGCACTCTTGCGTGTGGGGTCTTCCTCCACTCGCCACAGGGGATGATGCTGTCTCATATGTCCTTGTGCCAAGGGAATTTGGACTTGGGAACACACAGGCAGTACTGCATGAAAAGTGAATCACCGCATGTAAATAAATCATCAGCCATTTACACTGCCTGAGGATCTGATCATGCTTTGAAGGTATTTCTGACTCAAGCCCTGTTTGTCCTTAACCAAGCCTCAGATCAGCAGCTTCTTGCCTTCCCAAGGGCCCCTTCTTCCGTCCGTCCCTTTCTGCTTGGCTGGAACAGACTCATTGTTCATTGTCCATCTAATTTAGGAACCCAGCTGACAGGCCTTTTCTTTTCTTGTCCTAGCTGGTAACTTGCATGGTGCATTTATCCCCAAAGGGAAAACGTCTTTGGGAGACAAGAAACAGAAATTTCCAGCACTGAATATGATCTTAGGTGGGGCCAGACCGTGATCCTCTTGTTCTCTGCACTGACGGGACAAGAATCATTTCCACTGAGCCAGACTAGCACCTTTTTTCACTCCTATTCGGAGCTCCCTTGACCCTCCCACAGCTGATGTTGACTGACCTTATGGACCAGGAATGTCTTTCTGAACCACTTTGATCCGCAGCAACAGTTACAATAGGACCGACCTAGTCAGACCTTCTCTGTGTGAGATCTGTGGCTGGGGGCCATGGAAATGAGATGGTCTTTGAGCAGCCACGGATGAGGAAGGAGAAGAACATCAGTTATACATCCCCTGCACAAAAATAGCTTGGGGAATGGCCACGTGTATCTCGCTGGCCTAATGCACCTAAAGCAGCACAGCTGTGGAAAGGAGCTGGAAGGCTGTGAGCCCCCTGCCAGAACAGCTGGATTAACTCTCCCACCCTTTATCGTACCTGTTTAGCCTGTGGCTTTTCAAGGAAGGGACTGTCTCTTGCTCTGTGTCCACGCAGGGCCTAGTCTTGGTGTGCTCACTAGTGAACGTGAGATACCCAGCGTGAGTTTCTCCGTGGGGATTTGCTCTAATCTCAAAGGCCAGCTCTAAGCACCGGGGTGACAATTTTCTGACTTGAATCCCCCCTGCTCTGCTTCACCTTGCTGCCCCAGCAGGTCCCCGTGGGATCCCCAGCGGTGAAACATGCAGGGAGCAACAGCAGCTCTCCAGGCGGAGTGACTATGGCAGTGATGGGCGCTTCCAGGGACAGCAGACGGAATTTACAGGAATGAGTTGCACTTTACTCACACCAAATCCCCAGTCCTGCAGTTGTGATCCACACAATCAAATAATTTAGGAAAGCGTTGCTAGCAAAATGCATCGGAGGAGTGACTTTTAAATGTCTGCCTACCTACCCAACTCCCTCCTTTATCCGAGAGGAAGAGTAATGCTGTACTGACTTGACTTTTCTTGGGCTATACTTAGATTAAACATAGATCCACCAAATGTTGCTGTTTCATGTAAAACTAGTGTAAAGCCATACGAGTAAAAAGGCAGTTTTAACCAGAAGTCTCTGCTGCTTGTCTGCCCACCTCGCCCCTCCCTGTTCCCCCCTCTGTGAACCTTTAGCTAATGTAAAGCAAGTCAGATGAGTACAAATTACTTTAAAAAGTGCTTCATTCTGGGTTGTTTGGGTTTTTTTTTTAGTGAGTTTTGCCAGCAGCAAATTACATAGTTATAGATCCTTTGAAGTATGTATTTTTCCCACTGTTCAGCACTGACACTGTTACTATAATTAGAACGATGATGGCTCTGTAGCAGCATCTAGTGCCAGAGCCAGGGCTCTGGCAGCACCTTCTCCTTTCCCGGCCACGATCCCCATCCAGAGCTGCTGGCTCTGCCAGCCTGGAGCTACGGAGGAGTAGGACAGTCAGATACGATGGGCTGTGCCTTGTCACTACTTCCCACTGTGACCCTGGCAAAGTTGGTTCTTCCCGCTCGGTGGCTGCTGGGGCAGGGGGCTGTTAGACACGGTGGCACTCGTGTGGGTGCCGGTGTGTGTGTCCTGGGGTCTCCAGGAGCGCGGTGGCCAGCTCTGCACCTCCGAGCCGGGAGCATTGCACCAGCTGGATGCGCTCGGCCATGGAGAGTGATGCAGCCTTCTCCCGGCTCCTGCTTCTCCTGACATCACTCTGCAATGGCACGTGTCATGGGCCTCCTAAATATAAACTGTGGCTACTGGAGCCGCTCGCACGCAGCCTCTCCGTTTCCAGGGCAACTCTGCTCCGCTCGGCTGTCTCACCGGCTCCCACTCCAGCACACCGACCGTGCACCGACATCTCCAGCAGCTTTTTCCCCGGGTCCCTCCGTGTCCGTGTCCCTGTTTCGGGTGCTGGGCTGGGCAGATGGGGCAGCGGGGGGTGGATGTCTGCACCGGCGGCCCAGGCCCGATGCCGCAGCCCCCTTAGAGCCGCCTTGCCGTGCGCGCAGGGGCATCTCGCCCAGCAAACGACCCGTGTCTCTGCCCTGAAGCTCTTCTCCTATTTATAGCTCGCGCAGCAGCGCTGTGCCAAAACCCTCCAAACCGCCGCGCGCGCCCCGCAGAGGCCTGCGAGGTGCTTTCCCACGGGTCCTGCTCCCCCCACAGCACCCACCTCCTCGGGGAGGGGGGGTCACCCAAACAGAGCTGGGGTGTCCCGGGCAGAAGGCGCACCTGGAGAGGTGCCCGTGGGTATCCCGGGGGCAGGTGCCCTCGCGTCCGCCCACGGGCGCGGGTGCCCCCCGCTGCAGACGCGCACCCACCTGCAGGCGCCCGCCGGGGGATGCGGGCGGCCGGGCCGGGCGGAGCCGGTGGCCGCCCCCGCCCTGCCGCTGCCGGCGCGCACGGTTCCGCCCCGCGCGGTCCCGCCCCGCGCTCGGCTCTCCCGGCCGCGCTCCGCGCTGGCGGCGGCTCCCCGGGGGCGGCGGGGCCCCATGGCCGGCGCGGCGCGCCCCCGGCCGCCGGGCAGCGCGGAGGGGCGGTGAGCCCGGCCCCGCGGAGCCCCGGAGCGGGGCCCAGCGGCTCTCCCTGCGCGGCCGGCGGAGGCTATGCGCGGGGCACGATGATGATCGACACTCAGGTGAGTTGTGCCTTCGCGCCCGCCGGCTTTGTCTCCCCGGGGCACCTTCACGGTGCCCCCAAGCCCCCGAACTCCGGTGCGGGGTTGGCCGGGCCCCGGGCTCGGTCCCCTTCAGTGCCCCGGCGGCCCACGCGTGTCCGCGGCGGGTGACTAACGCGTGTGCGGTGCCAGGGAGCGGGTGGGCTCTGTCGGCGAGTTCGCGGGGGTCTGTGGCCGCAGGTGCGTGTCCCTTGCTGGCCGCTGGTGTAGGGGGATGCGGTACGTGCCAGCAGCCCAGACCCCTGGTCTGTAGCCTGAGCTTTGGCAGAGAAGCAGCTTTTGCAGGGAGGAATCTTGGGGTTTTTTTGGTTTCTATGTGCGTCGTGGAGAAGCGCGGCCAGTAGAAGCAGGGATGAAGGATTTGGAACGAAAGCAAGACGCTTTGGGACAGGGTCTAGCTGCCGGTGCGATGCTGCAGCCATCGCTGAGCTGCGTGGCTGCTGACAGGCTGCGTGGCTGTGCCAGCCAGGGCTGCAGCTCTCCAGGCAGCACTCAGGCCAGGTGGCACCAGGAGGTCCGTGGTCTCCTCCTGGTGTGTGATTATGAGGCTAAATGAAGGTAAATTGAGCCCAGGTGGACAAAAGCTCTACGCTCACAAACCCACTGGTGCTTTTGGGGTAGGGGAAGATGAAGCAAAGGTGTGAAATTTTGGTGTCTCATCAGAACGTGGCTCTCTGATGCTTCTCCAACTTTACATTCCCCTTCTTGTGTTCCCCAACCGTGGGAAGGGAAAGGAAAGGAAGGGAGGGAGGTCTGTGCTGCTGCCCTTGTGGGGGTGGTGGAAGGTAAGTGGGCAGTGATGGCTTCTGGGAGCCCAAGAATGAGTAAAGGGAAGGGCTGATGTTGGGATGGAGAAATGGGCTGGGATCCATTTTTGGACTGGAAAATGTGCATACCAGAGCCACCTCCTGCGCCCGGTGGGTCCGTTTGGTCTGAACCTCATTTGCCTTGATCCAGCCCTATAAACAAAAGCTAAATTAGCTCCGCTGGGGGTAAGTGTGTGAGGCAGGAGCTAATGCCAGCATGCGTGCGTGCTAGATTGTGGCATGTCTCTTTAGAAAAGGGGATTGGCAACCAAAATACCAGGGTTGGATCCTGACCCTGCCAAGGGTCAATAACAAGAGTGCTCTGTCACCATGGCTCTGGGCTAGGGAGAGTAATCCTGCTGGGAGATGCAGAAAATTATAGGTGTAAAGATGTCCAGAGCTCAGTCTCCCTTTGATGTTGGGGAATGCACGTTGCATTCCTATGGAGTGCTTTGTATTAAGGTCTCAACTTTAGCCTTTCTGTCACTTTTAATACTTACCCCTATTTTATATAGGGGTAAACTGAGGCATGTAGAGGTGTTTGTTACAAGCCTGGGATCCTGCATGATGGGTAGTACTGTGGAGAGCACAGGTTAGAAGTCCTGATTCCACCTGCACATCCTGCTTGAAGAGGATGAGCCACTTTGCAGTTTAAGGGGTGCAGTTCGTCACAGTCCCGTCATTTGTGACTCCCAGTTGAGAGGAATTTCCAGCTGCACCCGCAGCCGCACCCTGCCTGTTCTTAGGGCTGTACAGCTACATTTTTCATGCCTCATAAATGTTTCTCTCCCTGGTTGCTAAGGGAAAGACCCACACAAACAACTGGGAAAACTGAGTGCTGCAAAGTAAATAAGCTGAGCAAACAAGGAGCCTTTTTTTTTTTTTCCTTCTCTGATGTACTTGCTGCAGGTGTTTTGTTCAGGGTGTCATGACATGTGAAAGCAAAGGTTCATGTTCAAGGGTGAATTTTGGCCTTTAAAACCAAAACCTGCGTGTGAGCTGGATCAGAAGGTGGCTTCCGTCCTGAACCGAGCTCCCAGAGCTGCAGACTTGTCCCCTCTCTCCCTTGCTGGCCATTTGGGCTGGAGAAGGGAGCAGATGGTGGACGAGCAGTCCTGGGGCTGGCTGAGAGCAGAACGCAGAGGGCCCGACTGTGGGCGAGCAAGGCTGGAGCTGAATTTGTTTCTGAGTCTCTCTGTCATCTGCTCAGAGGCAGAGAAGGGAGCTGTGTCTGCAGTGACTCCAGTGGCTCAGAGTTAACTCTCGGTGGTGGTCTGCCGTGGGTAGGAGGGTGAGCTGGCAACAAGTGACAGTAAGCAAGGGTCCAGCTGGCAGCAGGGTCTGGGAGGAAGTGGGTGGAGAAATGAAAGTGCCTCCTCAGTGGGGTTCAGCTGCTCCATCTGGAGCTCCCACTCCTGCATGTGTGTATGTGCCCGCAGACAGGGCTGATGGGACGTGAACAGAGGATGCAGCGACTGCTGCAGGCTCCAGAACGAATCTCTGGGATGCTGCGATGATTGATTTGACATCCTGTAGCTCAGTGCAGTTTATCTTGGGGTCAGTTTGCTTTGACATGGCTCTTTACGGAGCTTTTTAAGGAGGAGCTTTTCAGGACTTTGTCAATTCTGAGCATCTTTGGAGTTGTATTTTTCAGTTGCTCGCAGTGTTTTCACTGTGCTGTCCCTTATACGGTGCCTGGCTACTGGACCTTGAGAAGCAGGGGTCCTGATCATGCATGGCAATCTTGAAAGCGATCTGCACTATCCATCAACGCTGGTTTTGCTTCTGATACCTTTCCCGTTGCTATAGCAACACTTCTCATGGAGGATGCCAGCATGCTCTCCAGGCGGCGTATACAGAGGAACTGCTTCGCCTGCCACCAAACTGCCATCGCTTGTGGAGCAGGGGTGGCCAACTGGGAACTGCCCGCCGCTGCTGGGGCTGGAGGTGCAGAGAAAGTGCTGTGAGCTCCCTCAGGCTGGCCCTGCTCTGCTGGGTGTCCTCACTGCCTGGAGTTTCCCTGGGGTATCAGGGCGACAAAGTACCTGTGGGAGTGCATGGTATCTCGTGCTAGAATCTGGGATTTCCCTCCAAAGAAGATGCTCGGGATGGTGCCAGCGAGCTTGCCAAGGCTCAGTGAGTGTTAAAGGACATTTGCTTCTTCCTCCCTGCCCTTGCCTGTAGGGAGACTGGAAGATGTGTGTCACCTGCAGGGTGCTGACGGAGGAGAGGGGTTGTTTGCCTGCTTTTGCTGAGTGAGCTTGCTTCTTCCTCCATCCCTTTCACATGCTGAGGTCCCTAAACGTGCTCTGGGACACTCTTGTGTTCTGCTCTGCGCCCCGTCCTGCTGTCCTTTACTCTTCTGTGCAAACCAGAGGCTGTCCCCAGCCGTTCAGCTGCAGGTGGCCAGCAGCACTGCTGTAGGGTCGCCTTCCCACCGCAGTGGTGCTTGCTGCCGCCTCTGTGCCTGGCTTGCTGCTGCCTGGGGCTGCATTTTGCGTGCTGCTGTGAGCGATGCGAGCTGTGTAAGCCTTTGCAAACGCCTTGTGTGGGTCGGCCACGGGCTGCCCGGCTGCTCGGGGCCAAGCGGGGCTGTGCGACAGATGGCACTGTTGTTTTCCCTATGAATTATTGCCTTGGGTTTTGCCTTCGTCAGTGCCGAGAAGGGTCAGCAGTGACGGGAGGTGGGGCATGGCAGGTGCCCAGCTCTCGGAAAGTGGCACCCACGCCAAGCTGGCTGTCGCTGCAGGGAGCAGATCTGCTCGGCGGAGCTTGGTGTTGGTGCCTCGCTCACCGAGGAGGAGCTGTGTTTGGCTTCTTGGTGATGAGTGATAGGAGCCATCTCCGTCCTTGGAGACCTGAGGTCCAATCCTGAAGCCACCATGGGCCTGCTGTGAGACCTCGGCAAGGTCACGTCAATCACTGCGTCCCTCCTATAAAAAGAAAACCCTGATCCACAGCTCCCTTTTGTGCTTGTCCCCACTGTCACCAGTCAACCCATCCCCCAGCTTTCCCCAGCTCTCAGTAAACAACAGGCAAACGCGTGACCTTTCCATCGGCAGTGGCTGGGAGAGGTGCTGTCGCTGCTTTCCAGGCTGCCACGTCTGTGCTGTGAGCGTTGGCACAGTACTGTGCCCCGCGGTCCAGCACACTGGTTGCCGTTCCTGTGGCTGGAGTGGCGCCGGACGTTCAGGAGTGGCCGTGGCAGCTGCTGGCCGGCAGCTGTTTGGGTGCTGAACTGTCTCCCAAATATCCAGTTTGCTCTGCCTGGGGCCAGGCCCCGGCTGCCACGGGATCCTCTGGCAGCAGTGAAGCCTCCAGATGTTTGGGCAGGTTTCCCTGCTGGGACTGCCCGAGTCCAGCCTGCGTGATCCGTAGCGAGGGTTCACCCATCTGTTTTTGTTGGGGATTTATATTTTAAATGACTCAATTTCTTGGGGACCCTTTTGGCTCCAAAGTCACCCCAGGGTGCTCCTGCTGGTTCGCCCTCTGCCCCTTCCCACCTGGCACTCCCGGAACGGGCTCTCCGCGGGGTATCTCTGTAGATATTTGCTTTCGCTGCTGATTTTCCTCTGCATTGTAAGTTTTGGCCATGGGTCAAAAGCAATGTTTGTAGACATGAGCTGACGTCAAAGGTGGCTTGGTGGTGGCGTGCCGGGGGATCACAGGCTTCCAGGACAGAGTTCCTTCTCCCTCGAGGCCTGGGAGCGTGGCGGGAGTTCATCCTCTGCAAAGATTTACGGCCCCCAGGTTCAGTGAGCTGAGCTCTGGTGTGGCCCATTGGGCTCCTGCCCTCCTGTGCTCGGGGCTGATGGACATCGTGTGCTCCCTGGAGTAGTTGTAGCTGCGATACAACATCCTTCACCACCCCGCCTGGAGAAGGATTTCAAAGACGAGGGGAAGGAAGGAGAGAGGCATGGCAAGGGGGCTGGGGGGGGAAGGAAGGAGCACAGTGGTGCCCCGATGGATTGCTCGCCTGGTGTGGCTCAGAGAGGGCGGAGAAGCCCTCCCTTGGTCTGTCCTGCTTCTATGTAGGGTCTGGAGAAAATCAGAGAGGCTTTAGATGTCGTGCCAGAGCTCTGGGATGTCAAGGCATCCCAGATAAGGCTCCGTGCTTCCCTGTAGGGTGTAGAAAAGAGGACAGAAAATGAGTGAGGTGTGGGGCAGACACTGACTGCTGTGGGCTGACCAGTGCTGTTGGGAGGGATGGATTGTGTGGCTGGAGAAGCACTCCTGGAAGTACTGGAGGAGGGGATGCACAGCTGGGGTGCAGGTCTCACCATGCTGCAATGTGAACCTGCTTGCAGCCTCTCCGAAGGGTGTGCTGCTGGTATGACCCTGAAAGCTGGGTCTGCCCTGCACCCTCACGGGTTTCTCAGGACATCCGCTGTTCCTCTTTATCTTCCCTTCTCTGTGCCGTCCTGACCCGTTTCCCACCCCCTCGCTACAAGCACCCTGCCTGACCTGGAGGCAGGAAGCAAACACTCCAAAGGCTGCGTTCAGTGCTGAACGAGCCCGCCCGGCTCCGTGCTGGCCGTCGCCACGGGATGGGGAGGTCGGGGTCATTTCACAGGACAGCCTGCAGGCCCCTTTGAAATCTTCAGCAGCCGCCCTACCCTACGCCTTTGGTCCCACTGCCTCCCTCTCCCAGCGGATTTCCCACCGTGTGTTTCCTGCCCATCCCGCTCGGCACTGTGTCCCATGTGGTCGTGGCTCTTCACCTCCCTGGAGGAAACACTACTGGCGTGAAAAGCAGCAGTGGGTGGTGTGGCAAGGTCCAGGGCAGGCGGGAACACCCTGGTTGGGATGGCTGCTGTTGTGTGCCCTGCTCCAAGTGATGGGGCACGGGAATGTGGCCAGCCCTTGGCTGCTTTCTGGCCACTCTCCGAGTAGGCTGGGCAGCCTCAGGGGGTGGCCAGCGGTTGGGTCTGCTGGGAGGGGATGGAGAAGTCTTCCCGCGGCAGTGGTGGTTGAGGTGTGCAAAAGAATTGGCTGGGCAGACCTGGAAAACCTCCATTGTCTGAGCTGCGGGGCAGATCTGGTGGGGACACAGCGGGAGAGGGCAGCTGGGCCAGGGCAGGAGCAGCTGAGGGCTGGGGCTGAGCTCAGCCTGTGCAGAGGCTGGAGGAGCAGGGTGTCTCCTTTCTCCAGGGGGTTTTTTCCCCGGGAGCAGCCCCACGTTAGCTGCCGCGTGCCCGGCAGGCCAAGGGGAGCACATCTCCGCATACAAGCGTTCAGGGCTTGTGGTTGTTGAAGGGCTCTGTTTTGCTTGGCAGAGGTTGAAAGTCCCAGCAGGCTTCAAACCCTCCCGTTCAGCATTTCCATGGCGACAGGCAGGGCTTCTGGTGCCTGTGCTGTCCTCGGTGGCACCAAAATAACGGGACTGAGGCAAGGGCTGGTGGGTTTGCAAGCCAGAGCCTGCGGCCCACAGCTTTGTCCCAGTACAGGGGAATCGGGCACGCTCCTTCCCCAGTGCTCATGGAGGGCAGTTTGTTTTGCCCCCGGTGGGATCAGCGCTAAAAGGGGGGACGGGTTTTGTTTAGTGCCCGACGTCCTGCTCTGGCACTGCACGTGGCACTGATGGGAATGCCAGAGCATCCTGTCCTCTGACAAAGAGCCCGTCCTGTGCCTCTGCATTCATAACCCGTCGTGGAAAATATTAGGCCTGGCAATTTGTGGTGCTACGTGAATGACTAATTAAAGAGAAGGGAAAGGGAGATGACTGATAAATACTTCCACAGTCTGGGGAAGGTGCGTTTCCTCCGGTGGAATGGCATTTATCTCTCTCCTTCCACAGCGCAGTCCCTCCTGCTCCGCTGCAGATATCCCGACCGGGCCATTTGGAGGGGAGCTGGACCCAAAGGGTTTGTAGTCAGACGAGGCGTCAGCCAGGCATCTGCATCTGGCGTGGTGGCACAGCCCCTCCTGTGGCCCTTGGTGGGAGGCCTGGCCACAGCACCCACGGCTGCTCCGCTCTCCATCCCTGCGTGTGACTCCGCAGCGTTTCCTCGGGGCTCACCAGGGCATGGAGGCTTCTCGCCCTCCTACGGAAATGCAGCGTGGCTCTGGGGTGCCTGGGGCTGGGTGGGGAACAGGGATCTTGCATCCTCTGCAAGCTTGATTTCTTTCTTTTTTTACCCCCCACTGGCTGTCTTTGCAAATTAGGGAGGAGGGATGCAATCTCGAAATGTTTTGCAACTAGTAGTATTCTGAAATATATCCTTTCTCCTTAAGAAGTGGCAATGAAATTCACATTCTTCCATGAAACGTTTATTTATTTTGGCCAAAGTGGTGTATCTTTTGCTGGCAAACATCTCTAAGTAGGACCAGGGTGGTGATAATTAGGAAGAGATTGAAATGCAGCGATACCTGTCAGTATTTCAGGGGCCAAGTCCTGCAAGTTTGCATGGCACATGTAGGCACCATTTTCCTGTGCCAGGCCTAGCTCCTTTGCGCTCTGCCCAGCGACCTGCAGCCCAAGGATGTGTTTCTTGGTAGGATCCGACATGTCTTTGCAGGGGCCACCACCAACACTGCACCTGCTGTCGCGAATGTTGCAGCACCCACTTTTGGAGAACTCACCTGCACCAGAGGTGCCAGGCGCTGCACCGGGCGGCTCAAGCTGCTTATACAACTCCCCTTTGCACTGTTCCCAGTGCTGCTGGAAAGGGTGTTTAGTTAATAGGATTATAAAGCTTTCCTGTCGTTAGGCAACGGGAATCAATGGTGGGCCTCCAGGGCTGAGTTTCATCCGATTTACAGCAGAGTCACCAGACGGCTGTGCTGGGTGTGCGGCGAGAGACTGGTACGGTGCTGGAGGGAGGACGGGCCACCTCCTTGCTGTGTGCTGCTCCGGCGGGGCCTCCTGCAAACGCAGAGGGTGCTCTTGGTCCGCCAGTGCCAGCTGCGTGTTTCTCCAGCTGCGAGGGTCCTGGTTGGTGCAGTGCCTGGGACCTGGGACGTGCCGTGGTGCCAGCTGTGTGTCCCAAAGTGCTGGATGGTGTTTGCCAGCTCTTGTGACTGCTGCTGGGCTGGTGCAGGAAAACCAGGTGTTTTCCCTTTCTCCAGCCAAAAACAGTGGCTTGGCTTAAAAGTCAAGAGCAGGTGCTGCTCTGCAACATCTGAGGGGGTTTTGCCATCCGCTCTGCTGCAAGGAAGCACCCAGAGGCAGCAGGCTGGTAGGGTGGTTCATTGACCTGTGCAATGCAAAGGGAGCTCACAACTCGCCATCCCCAAAATGCAGCGGGCCCCTGGTCCCCGAGGGGCTGCAGGGCTGGCAGGGGCTGGGGCTGGGGGGGTGCAACCCCCTCTGTGACGGGCTGCACGTCTGCGCTGCGCGGGAGCCAGGCCTGGGGGAGCTGAGGTCCGGCCGCAGCCCTCGGAGGGGGTCAGGGAAGGGCCTCTGCATGCTCTGGACTGTGCCCACTGAGGCTGACAGCCTGGGGCTTTGGGCAGTCCCACCCTGCCGTGTCCTTACCCCCCTCGCCCTCCTGTGACAGGGTGGGGGGTGTCCAGCCCGAAATGCCTCTCCTGCTCTGATCCGGAGCCGTGCCTCTTGGGAGAGGTTGGCAAAGGGCATCGGCTCCCCTTGCAGCCAAGGAAGCATCGTTGAACCCTTCACTGTCGTAACGGGAGGGTGGGGGGCAGCTGAACGGGAGCCCCGAAAGAAACTTCCAGGAAAGTCAACCTGCTTCAGGAATCTGGCTGTGCAACAAGTGCTTCCCATCCCACTGGTTAGCACAAGCTGGCAAAGAGGGGATGGCACGTGGTGGAAACTTCTTCAAACCCCTTACCCTGCAGAGCGAGTATGAATAGGGAGGATCGGGAGAGCCTTTGGCTTAGTGCATAGGGCTGGAAACCTCTGAGCTGCCACAGCCGTGTCTCTTTCTCTTATCTCTCAGCCCGCGGTCCCTTGTCTGCCAGATGACACAGAGCAGCGATGTCCATCTGCAGATAACCCCTCGGCCGTGTCTCGTGTAGGCTAAAGAATGCAGGAGGAGCTGAGAGGGTTTTAGGCTCCACGGCACGGAGTCCTGCGGGCGAGAGTGGGCTCCAGGGGTGGGGGCGCTGGGAACCTCCTCCGTTGGGTTTAAGCTTCATCCAAGCCCTGGAAAATACGCTGAAGGGAACAACCCAGCCCAGTGCTGGAGGCTTGGCCAAACGGGTGAGTTAGTGGGTGCCCTGTCTCTGGCGAATGCACCAGGTGTACATGCTATACATCATGCCTGCGTGCCCCCTGTTTGCCTGCCAACCCGGATGCATGCAGACGTGTACCCAGAGGGATGCCCTGGCCTTGCTGCCAGCCCAGTCTCTCACTGCAGACGGCTGCTGCTCTGGCCTGGTTGGCAGGTGGAATAAACTCTTGCAGAGAAATTGTAATTGGTACCCTCAGCTCTCTGTTTCCCCCAGCACCTTTCTCTTCTCCATCAAAGATTTTGTTTGCAGTGGGAAGTACCTCATCACGCTGCCAGGCTGGTGTGGGGACAGCTGAGCTCTGCGGTGCCCTGCTCTGTGCCTGCCCGGGTCCCAGCGAGGCGGCAGCTGTGCTGTCAGGGCATGGTCTGGAGCTGGCCCCAGAGGAGCCGGGGTGTGCTGATGTTGGGGAGCTTATTCTTGGCCCCATTCTTTCTTAAATCTGTCTGTGCTGGAGTGCTGTGGGCTCCTCTGACAGGCAGATTTTTTGGGAGATGATGGGGCTTTTCCTTGCTTTCAGAGCTGGCAGGGAACAGCTCTGGGCACATGGTGGTTTGTGGCAACCTCCAACACTGGTGCCTCTGCAGCCCCAGCTCCAAAGCCTGCCGTGTATGCCCAGCCTGGGGAGCCGGGCACCCAGGCATGAATACGGTCATCCCAGCAACATATGCCCAAAACACGTGGAGGCCCTGTGCCAGGGATTTCCCTGCCTGAGAGCTGCGCCCAGGTCACAGCACAGAGTGGCTGCACATGGGATGGGGAGACCAGGAGGATGTTGTTCAATGGGCTCAATCTAGCAGGAAACTGAGATTAGTTTTGGGATGAGCAAAGAAGGGATGGTGGGGCAGCTCTGAACTGCAGGCTGTTAAATGGTGACTGTCCTCCTTGCCCTCTAGCATCGTGGTGGTACAGGGAGCTGGTGCCACTTGAGGTGGGAGGGAGTGGGGAGCTGTTCCATGGCATCTGCCCAGGGATGGGATCTGTCCTCTGCCTGGTGCGCAGGCAGTTGTGCGATGGCTGGCGACATTGTGGCCAGAGCGATGGGTACCCCTCCTTGAGCTGCTCTGCCCACCCTGGGCTCCCCAGCTGTGCACATCTGGGGGCTGCTGCATCAGTGCCCCCAGCCTGGGCTCTGTCCCTGTCTCTGGGGGGAGGGTGGTTATGGCAACTCAATAAACTGTTGCCATGACAGCCCGGCTCCCTCCTGATGCTGTACCCGCTGTGACAGCTCACTATTGCCAGCTCCCATGGGACTGATTTCAACAGGATAAAGTGCTTTCAGCACGGGGTGAGGCAGCTGGATCGCATGCAGCAGAGCTCTTTTATTCTTCCGATGCAGGGGAAACAGTCTCAGGAGCAGAAGGGAGGCATGTGGGTACCTGCCAGTCCCTTTCCAATGGGGAAGAGGTGGTCCCCGGTCTCATTTGCATCCTCTTGCAGCCCCATGAGCTGCACCTCTGGTCTCTGTTGCTGCAGTGACTGTCTCCATGGAGACCAGTCCAGCACATCCACATCTCAGGACCACGGAGGGGGAGGCTGTGGGGAAGCATCCCCCATCCCCTCCCCACGGGGACGTGATGGCTCCCAGGGTGCACCCTCAGCCCCCAGGGGATTGCGAAAATTGAAATCCCTCAAGTGGCAAATGTGTGGAGGAATCCCAAGAAAACTAATTGGTTTTCTCGCACTCTCCCCCTTTAGTGCTTGTTGGCTTTCACTTTGCATTGGTAATTGCTGCTCTGCACCTATTAAAAGGCTGTCTCGTCTTTGCGCGGGCTTGATTGCAAATTGATTTTGCATACATATGTATTCTGGGGAGCACGGGAATTTATTCAGCTCAGGATGCTGAATGCCAGATGGGCTTTCCAGAGGCACGAGGTGCAGCATAGGCTGTGAGCACTATCAGGAGTAACTGAGGGAACAAGGGTGGCTTCTTCAAATAAATGCCTAAAACCAAGGGTGCAGATACAAATCGATGGGATTTGTTCTTGTAACTCATTTGGGACAAGATGGATGGATTTCAGATGGGCTCTACAGAAACATCCATGAGCTTGGATACCAAGGTGCCTTTGATTTTTCACTGAGAAATAGGTATCTTACCTGCTCATGGTCTCCTGGAAGTCCTGCTAGTCATCCACTTTCATGTCTGTGCCTGTATCTGCCTCTAAATCTACCTATGGACTTTTTGTAAATGCCAGGTTTCTTCAGAGAGATGCCATCAGGTTGGGATTTCTGTGTTGCTGAAAGCAGATTTCCTCTTTCTATTACCAAGTACCCAAGGGGAAGAGCTGTTGGGATTTTCCATTTGCCTTTCACTCGTCATGCTGCTTTGGTTCCTCTTTACCTTTCCGTCAGCCTCTCACAGTGAAAATAAACCACTTCGTTTTGTGTCATTCCTCTCAAGTACAGCGTTCTCGTGCAGGATGCAGGGATGTTTGGGCTTGTGGATGATCCATGGAGTTGCAATTTCCTTTGAAAAACAAACTCGCCATTGTTATTTCTGTGGAATTTCTTTAATTTTGTGGAAGTCTTTGATGCTTGACTGCATCAAGCATTGGAGTCAGCCTTCCTTAGGTGGGCCTTTGTCCTCCTGAGTCACATGGTGTAAGGAATGACCAACGTGGTGAGAGAGGTTGGTCACTGGCTCTTGGAGCATTCTGAATGTTTACACCGTTGCAGCTATGCTGGGTACTAAGATCCTCCTATGTGTGAGTTCATGACAAACCTGCATCCACCTATGCAGAGGTTCAGCTTTGGTCCATGGCAGTGTGCCCAAAACGATGTGCTTGCAGGGTGGCAGAGGCTCTTCAGACCTTAAGGAATGAATGTGCTTCCCAGTGCAGGAGTTGGTCTCTCCCTGGGGCAGCAGTAGAGCAGTTGGGAGCAGGCTGCATCCGGTGTGGGGATTGCAGTTTATTTGCCGTGCAGTTGCTCTGCTCCTGCCAAGACTGTTACTGGAAAACAGTGTTTTTCCAGTGGTGGTTGCTAAGCAGTGAGGTCTCATGATGGGTTTATCTGCTCAGCTGTATCTGCAGGAAACAATAAAGCTCCAGTGCAAAATGAAATGGGGAAGCATCAGTGGCCGTGCTGGGGCTTCCCTGTCTGCCAGAAGTGGCTGTGGGGGTAAGGTGATACCAGGGGGAGATTTCTCCGCGACCCCTTGCAGGGCTTCCCCGCTCCTTGGGCTGGCACACGCTGCCCTTGGGCTCCAGCAGTGAGTTAGTCCTGTGTCGTGGGGATGGCTCTTCTGATACTGGTGTGGTGGTACATTTAAGGTGCTCGGCTGCTGTCACCAGAGGATCTGGGATCGTAGCATGGCTTGCACTCATGCCAGCCAGACTGGAGGAGGAGTAGGACGAGGCTGTCGTTCAAAAATCTGCGTAGGATCGTCCTGTCTGGGCTGGTGTGATGCCGGGGGAATCTTTGCCTTGTACTTCTGCTGAAAATCTCCCAGTGGGAAATTGTTCAAAACCACTTTGCCACTTTCTGTTGAAGGACCGTTACGTTCCCCGGTGACTTACGCAGGTGTCTGGGGAGTCTGGTGGGTGGACATGCATGAGCTGGCCCCTGGCGAGGAGGGGGAGATGCTGTCTCCGAGGCTGTATGAATGCCCACAACATCTGGCTGGTTGCCTTTGGCCGAAGCCTTCCATGTACAGCTGCCCTCATGTCCCGTCGGCCGCCGTCCACTGCGTCCTGTTGCTGTTGGTTTGAGCCATTGCTCTGGAGCGGCTGTTCTTTCATCCAGCCTCTCCTGCTGCTCCTCTGCCTGGCACCTCTCCTGGGACTCTGCACTTGTAGTCTTGCTTTCCTTCGCAGTCTGCCTGTGTGGTTTGTGATTCCAGGAGAGTTATCCCTTTGGCATCTTCACGGCTGCCTGGTGGTAGGGTGCTGGGCTCTGGGGACCAGCAGGACAAACTGAGCCCCTGCCAGAAGTGTGTGCTCTGGAGTGGCAAACTCTTGCCTCTCCTTTGCTGCCACAATGAGGTCTGGAGGAGACCCTCAGACCCAGGTATTAGCAGATGATGGGACTCCTACACCTCCACACCACCTTTGCAGAGACTCCTGTTCTCACGGGAAAGATTAGCCCTGAGCAGGATGATATGTGGGTTCCTGGGGACAGCAGCCCTTGGAGACTTTGGCACTTGAGTGTGAAATCTGTGTCCTTCTCAGGGTGTTGGTGCTGTCACTTAGGCCAGTTGGAAAGTGCAATCCCAGCTGGTCGTGCCCAGCTTGTTACTGGAAAGTTGTTATTGGAAAGCTGTGCTCTGCTGACCTGTTTTTGCGGGGAGGTGAGCAACCTGAGCTGGGGCTGAAGCACGGGTTTGAATCACCTTTCCTGGAACCAGAGCTGTGGGTGCTGCCCCTGGTTTCGTTGCTGATGACGGCAATGTGAAACATGGGACTGTCCTCCATGGGAGTGCACCTTAGATTGAGTCACCAAGACATCATGTATGTAGAGGTGCAGCAACTGGCCGTGCCAGGGTGAAAAGAGCCAGACAGTTACCGACATGCTGTCAGCCAGAAGCTGGGAGATGGCCCTGGAAGTATTTCTTTGCCTGTGCACTGCAGCTGTGATCTCCCATCTCTCCTCCCCTGCGAGGCCGTTCGTGGGGCTGCTGCAGTGCTGGCCTCTGCGTCCTGCTGCTCATCCCGGCCGTGCGGTGGTTGAAACTTCTGTCTAATTTCCAGCTAAAACTTATTGATGGTGGGTTTATCCCTCTCTGGTCTTGTTCCAGGCTTGTCCATTAGTTCCCATTCCTGCAGCATGTAAGCACTGGTTCTCTCACCCTTGCGTTTCTCCTAGGAATGATGGGCTGGACCCCGGTGCAGTCCCACGCTCTGCCCCAGCGTGTTGGGAAGGTGCCCGGCTCCGACTGCGAGCAGCAGGAAGGGTCTGTGAGTGTATGAGACCCGTCTAACCCCAGCGTCTCGGCCGGCTCTGGCTCCTGTGCGAATGACTCAGCCCAGCCAGGGAGGCCAGGAGGGAGCTGGGCCGGCGCTGGCTGGGTGCTGAGCAGGGCTCGCCAAGCCCAGCTTACCTAACGCCGCAGGAATGCCCGGCTCAGCAGGGCTCCTCGGCTCTGCTCCGAAGCCCAGGCATGCCGAGACCTGGGACTGTGGCCTCAGGCAGCGGCTGGGTTTGGGAAAGCTGGGACAAGGCTCCACCATCCCGGACCTTTGCCCTGTATGCAGCAAGGGGCAGCCCCAAAGTGGGACCCACCACTGCCTGCAGTCATGGGAAGCCACCCAAAAATGCCTGCCTGGAGCAGGGGCTGTTCACCCTATTTATGTCGTCCCTGCTGGGCTCAGCAAGGGCAGCTTTAAGGACAAAAACTCCTGTTGGTTTGAGGGTGATGAGGACTTTTTATGGACTTGGCCCCAGTGTTTCAGCTGCCCCTCTGTTGGGTACTCAGCTGGCCCCAGTGACTTGACGAACCCACCAAACTGCTTCTCTCCTCTCTGCTGCCCTCCCTGAAGAGGGACGCCCTGGGTGTTTCCCCCAGTTATTAAGCCTGGTCTCTGCAGCTGAGAAGGGTAAGAAGATGGTTCATGGACTTGGTCCCAGGTTTACTCTTGCTTGTGAGAGCAATAACATCTGTGCGACACGTGGTGATAGATGTGTTGCTCCGTGTCGAGACTCTCATCCTACTGCTACTGTTGGTGTAAATTCTGCCAGAAGATGCTCTTTGTAGCAAAACCACCCCATTTTGTGCCGTACTCCCTTTAGCAAAACTCCGTTTTGGAGTCGCAGGTTCTCAGTGGTGGAAAAGGCAGCCGGTGCCGTGCTCACCTGGGCAAAACTTCCCACGCAGAATTGACCGGCAAACAAAACAATCACCAATATTCACTATCTTTTAGTGCCACATGGCATTTTCAGTGCCATAAGGTTCCCAAGTGCTCTCTGGATGTGAATTATTTAAGCCTCACTGTGGTCCTTGGAGTACAGGAAGGCATGGAGCTGAAACTGCCTCCAACAATGGAAAGCAGGGATGGAAGAAGAGGAGGAAAGAAAAGGGGAGGCTCCAGCTCCGATCATTCATGCTCTCTGTCTCACACCCTCCCGTCCTTCCAGCTCTGCTCGTTTGCCTGCCACAACACCCAGAGGGAAACGCTGTAGCTGCCGCAGACGCAGTTTGATCATAATCAGGAACCAGCAGCAGGCAGGACCTGTTGTGTCCCTGAGACAATGCACGGGGCTTGTGAGTGCCGCGCACGTAGATGGGGCTGAAAACCTCACGCCGGCGCGACGCGGCAGCCGGAGCCGAGCGCCGAGATCGCCCTGCGAGGAAGGGGAGGCTGGGGGAAGGCAGCGTGCCGTGGCACGCTGGCGGAGGGCTGTTCCACCGACCTCGGGAGCATCGCCGGCTACACGCACACGCACAGGCGCGCTGGCTCACACACGCGCACGCACAGCCTCTCGGTGCAGCTCCTCGCAGCCCTTTGATTTGCAAGGGAGGAAATAAGACCTCTTAGAGCAGCAGAAGCGGCGGCTGTTGAAAAGATGTGCGGACAAAATTGAGCAGGGAGGAGATCTCCGTTCTGTTTCGCTGCCTGGGCTGGACCTGCTCCTGGGAGACGAGCGGCAGAGGAGAGAGAGAAGAATGAGCAGCCCCTCCATCCCTGGGAAGATGGAGGCAAAACCTTTGTTCAACGTGCAGAAGGCTCTGGTGCAGCCTGTGCAGATGTGCATGTTGGATATCCCCCTGAGCGTGCAGGATGATGATGTAAGTAGAAGGCAAGCGAGCCACCAGCCTGTTTTCAGCTCCAGGAACGGGGTGGGTGTGCGAGGGGCAGAGAGGTGCCGTGACCCCACCCCGGCGCTATCCGGGGGTGGTGAACTTCTGGTGAAGTTAGAGATACCAAGAGCTGGCACCGCCTCCAGATGTGCCTGTTTTCTCTTTGAAGCAGTGTATTTTGAGGCAGACTGTGTCTGGCACTTGCCAAATCCAGGGCACCAAAATGAAAGGAGGAGTTTGGGAGGGAGGGGAAGCTTTCCTATATGGAAAAAAGACTCGTGTTGTCGCTCAGTGCAAAAGGGAGCGTTTGCTGTGTGTGCCCTGGCTCTGCTGCCCTGGGGTGGCCGATGGGTCTGAAAACCCGGGAGGCAGTGATCGACTGCAGAGCTCGGCTCTGCCTTCACACATCTCGGTGGCCGCCCTGGCCCAGTCTTGCTGTCTGTGTGAGCATCCATCCTGCCCTCTCGCTCAGCTGCTCTGCTGCAGCTGCAACAAAGTGCAGGGTTTGGTCCGTGATGCAAAAATCGGCGTGGATTGCAGCACTGAGGCGGAGGTTTCCCAACGTGCTGGGGTCACGGGTTCCTGGCGAGGGCTCCTCGTCACCTTAACTTGGCCCCTGGCAGAAATACACCGTGATTCTGACTGTGCAAGAAGGGTCCCTGTGGTAAAGCTACTGGAGAACCCGAAATAGGGGCAATGCTTTCCAGAGCTGGTGGGTGGTGAGCGGTCGGCGTCCCGCCTGTGCCAGGGGTTTGGGTGTGATCCAGGTGCTGTTAAAATTTGAGACAGGACTTCCTTTGATTTTGGAAGAGGGAAAGCCCGTGTTCTTGGTGTGCATGTTCAGTGTTTGTGTGTTTGTACAGTCACTGCAGGAGCCTTAAATCTGGGTTTTCTTGATGGCAAACAATTGATATGTCATGGTGAATGTTACCTCCTCTTCTACGTTGTGCATGTGCTTAAAGGAGTGAAATGATGGTACAAAAATGAACTTGCTTCCCTTAAAGGCAGGAGGACTTTCCTGCAGAGGTGGTGTGTTGGATCTTGGCAGGGGTGGTGTGTTGGATCTTGGCAGGGGTGGGAAGCCCTAGCTCAACAGCCTGCAAGTGTCTCTGCAGGGACAGGGGACGTGCAGGAAGTCTCCTATATTTAGAAACACCCCAGGGCTGTGCTGGGATCTACCGTGTGGCTGCACTAACGAGGATACCTGTGACGGCCACTGCAGAGCTGGCGGGGTGTGCCGGGGGTGGGAATCGCTCCCCGAAAGCGCGAGTGCCTTCCGCAGCATGCGCGGGAAGGAGGGAGGGCGGGCAGCGGGGCGCTGGGAGGTGGCGGGAGCATGGGATGGAGCGGGTGAACCGGCGGCTGGATGCTTTATTCTCCTTTAGCTCGGTTTTTAAGCAGCCCGTTTCTCAAGGCTTACGCGATGCGATACCGGTTCCTGCTCAGGAGTGCGATCTGGCGCTGCCATGGTGCAGCCTGGGGGATCCTCAGGGTTTGCCCGACGCAGGTGGAGGCTTCTGTCCCTGCGGAGGGGGAAGCCTGAGCTGGAGACCTGCGCTCACCTGGGCAGCAGCTGCGACCGGGCACGGGGGATGCCCTGGGTTACTTGGACCTCCGCCTGCTAATCTTATTCCTGGTTTTATTGCAGAAAGGAAAAATAATTTTTAAGGGGGTTGTGCACTGCGTTTGAGGGTTTTTTGGTTGGTTGCGTTTTTCATGAGTCCCAGTAACCCCTTGGCAGCTGGTGGGTCACTGCCAGTCCCAGGAGCTGTGTCATGGTGAGGCCCCAGTCACTGATCTGGCACATCGGGGTGTCCCCAGCCCTTGGGTCATCGCTGGGGCGTTTGCTCCATTGTGCAGGACGGAAAAGGTTAGTGCTTTCCTGTGGAAACTCAAACTGCCATGAGGTCAGGCTGGGAGCGTGGTCTCCAGCGTCCCCATTTCCACGTAAATCGAGGCTCTGCACGTGTACTGTGTCTCCTGACCGCGATCACCTATCCCAGCTGAGGGCTCTGCTGGTGCTTCCATCCCCTACCCACTCCTGCACTGGGCAGAGCAGGATGAGACCCGAAAGGGCCAGCATTGGCTGGCAGCACCCGTGAGCAGAAAGCAGATTAGGGACTGCTCTGCCTCTCCGTACTCGCATGCTGCTGCTTGGAGGCTGAGGATGCTCACTCTGTTTTCCTCTCCTGGAAAGTGGGGGTGTAGCAGCCCCCACGCCCCCACAGAACTGGCACCTCCCTGTACTGCAAGGCTTGGGACGGTGAGGAAATGCCAGCGGGGAAGTCCTGGGCAGCATTTCTGTCTGTGGAGCGATGGGGAAACTCCTCTTTCACAGCTGAAAGATTCCCCCCAGCCAGGCAGGGTTTGGTGTCTTACACCCACTCGTCTGCGGAAACCTGCTCATCTCCCCGTGTCGCTTCTGCCAGTCCGCGTGGGCATGGTGGAGGGAGCTGCGTTGGCATTTCCCCCTCTATTTCAGAACTTTCAGGCTCATGATTCCCGTTCTTCTTGGAGATGGCACAAGCAGGGTGGGGAAAATTCAGGAGCCGTGTTACATGGGGACCTTTGGATGCTCGTGCCCAAAGGAAGCTCTAGGAAGAGATGGGGGGTCCAGAAATCGATTCGACCAGGGAACGCGCTAACAAGTCGTTAACCCTGCGTATGCCACAGCGGGCTGGCCTGAGTCTGGCACTGCCTTCCTGACCTGTTGCAAGTGTGGGAGCACGCAAGCAGGTCTATGGGAGATGGGTGGGTGAGGCTGAAACAAACCAACTTCATGGGAAGAGAGTCAAGAGTTTTTCCCAGCACTGCAGGTCTCAGCTGCGTCACCCACCTGCCCCGAGCCCCGCTGCCCTTTGCAAAGGTGCTCCAGGGTGGTGGGTGCATCGCAGCAGTTGAGTTGGTGCTTTGCAGCCCTCCCTGCCTTTTGCAAAAGGAGCATCTCGCCCCATCAGCAAGCTCCCCTCTTCCCAAAATGCCCGGCAGCCCCTGCGGTGAGCCCTCCCTGCCCTCCCCGTGAGCGGTGCCACTGCTGGAGGAGCAGTGCCACTGCTGGAGGAGCGGTGCCATGCGTGCCGCCGCGTTGGAGCCAGCTGTGCTCCCAGAGTGCTCCGAAACCTTCCTCTAATCAGGACCCTGTTTGGTTTTGTGGGCGAGGAGTCGGACGAGTGTTTTCCATCCCCCTGAGTGGGAGCTGCCGTGCAGGCTCCTGCGGCAGCAAAGGGTCGGAGTGGCGGAGGGCGAGGTGGAGGAGCTGGGATGAGACCGTGAGGAACAGTCTTGCTACTGTGCCCTCCTCCTCCCCCTGTATGGGAGACCCAGGCAGGAGGTGCAGGACAAAGCTGAAAGCCATGGGACCAGAGCTGCGATCTGCTGCGTCCCCAAGTCCCGTTGGCAGCTGGTTTGATGTGGCCATGGGAGCATCTGGTCACTGTCACGTGTGCACCTGCTGAGACCTGGCTCACTTGGCTTGCTGTCTGGTCTCTGCCCTCCTCAGGGGACAAATCCTGCCGTATCTCTGACCCAAAGCTCCCACACATGCAAGAGTGTGGAAATAACCTCAGCTGAGCTCTTTGTCAGACCCGTCTGCGGGTCTCCATCACCAGTTGGACCAGAGCTGTGGGAAGGCCTGGCTTGAAAAATGGGCTTTCCTCGTGCTGTAAATCCATTCACTGAACACATGACTGACCCCTTTCAGGCTGGGTTCCCAGGGGAGCGGGGCTTTGGCTTCAAAAAGGAGCAAAGGAGCCAGGCAACGCCTGGATTGGGGCACCCCACCAAGACATGAGCCCCCAGCTCAAGCCCGTTTCCCCGGACAGCAGCTCTGTTGGGTCAACATATCTTATACTCCTGTTTTCCAGGAAAGCTGCTCTGCGCCAGCATGGAGAAGGGCTCCTTTGGGGAGCTTTTCACCAGCTGGCAGTAGACTGCTGGAGGTGATGGAGAGATATGGGTTGCTCGTGTCCGTGTTTGGTGGGTGGTCAGCTGGAGAGGGAACACCACCCCCCCCCAGGCTACCCCCACCGTGGTGGTGTGTGTTAGGCAGAGGAGGTTCTCATCTCTGGCTCCCTTGGTAGCTTTCGATGGGGCTGTGAGTCCCTGCCTTTCATAATTCAGCCACAGCAGTTGCAAAATTTCCCAGGGTGCCTCTCTGGTTATTATGGGTAGGGATTTCCAAAGCTTTGCTAATAAAAGAGCAACAGTTTCTATATCTGGGAAATGGGGAAATCGATGAACGGACTGTTACAAGTGATATAACGGCTTTTTGTGGCATCTCGGGCAGTTCCCTAATATGATGGAGCTTTATGGCACGCTGTTTTGTCAGCTTAATTGGCAATATCCGCTCCCTGCGAGCGGGAGCCCGCGGGGCTGGGAGGGACCGGTGAGCCCATGTCCTGCAGTGGTGGGGGTGCTGCTGCCCAGGCCCACCTCGCACAGTCCCGGTGCATCCCTCCTGCCTGGCAAGTGGGTCTGCTCATGGTTGGGCATCCCAGGCTAATGCCATGCAGCTGCCCCAGCCCTGTGTCACAGCAAAAATTGCTAGGAAATACCCCTTTGTCGCAATGTCCCAGAAAATGTTAATCCGGAGGGGAGTGCCACACAGCCTTTGGTCTCTTCCAGCGCAGCTGTGTCCAAGTTGGACACTTACTCCATAGAGTAAGAAGAAAAGAGAAATCACCGGGAGAAATTCTGAGTGTCCTGTGTAGGCACTTGTGTCCTCCGGAGCCTGTCCTGGCGATCTCCCCATCTTTGCCTCCTTCCTTTCTCTTCTGTGATGTCCTAATAAGTGCAGTAGGTTTGACTTCAAAGTGGTTAGCAAATATTTTCCACTCCAGTGGGCTAATTAGTTAAATTACATTTCACATGCTAATTTATTCCTCTAATATTATTTTTTTTCCCAGCGTACTGGAATATGGGAGAAGATAAAAGCTTGTTTTGACCTTAGAGCCAGGCTCAGAGGAGCTGGAGATGGGAACAAATCATTAGTTCCCAGGTTTGCTGTAGCACAGGCTTATTCCCTGCTGCATTCCAGATCTTGTTCTGTTGAGCTTTGACTGCAACCTAGGTATCTTGGGTGAAATGTTGTACTCTGGCACATAGAAGAAAAAATTCCAGATCAGCAGTAATAAGCTACAAATTTTCATTTTCATTGTTCGTGTCTGCAGCACCGATATCATCTTGGAGTGCTGCATAAATGTCAACTTAATTAATCCTTGCGGGAGTGGGTGGGAATGGTGTTACTTCACCCAAGAGGTGAAAGGATCTGCTTAGTCAATGGACACCAGAGCCAGCCTCGGGATTGAGTCTGGCACTCGAGGGTTGTGTCCAACAGCGGGGATGACGGCCATCCCGTTGATGGCAACGGTAAAGGGGCTGGAAATGCACCTTCCTCGCCGAGCTTGGAAGGCTGAACCCCCAAGGCTGGGGGATAGATGTTTCCTCCATGCTGGGTCAACGGGGCTCAGCTCCGTCCCGGGGGCTGCACGCAGGGCGTGGATGCAGCAGGTGCCTTTGGGCAATGGGTGGGTTGGTGAGCAGGTGGGCTGTACGGCGTGAAAGCCTCTTGTCCCGCTGGTGTGAACGCTTGCTGGCAACTGAGACTCGGCATCTCCTGCAGCCCCAGCAGCGTCCCTCCGCTCCGTCGGTGCAGCTCTGCCAGCCCGTGTGCTTCAGGGGTGGAAAGGCTGGAACCGAGAGCCGAGTGGGGCCGTGGAGTCGGTGCTTGCGTTGATCACGGGGTGAAGCCACGCACCGAGCGTTGGGGTGAAGTGATAGCTGCAGGCAGCTCCGCAGTGAATCAAACTCCGTTGTGTTTATATCAAAGGCTGTTTCTTTTCCACTGCCTGCGTATGGTAGATGTTATCGAGAGGGAGGAGCTGAAAACGAGCGCTGGGACTGTTTCCTGACCACAATTACAGTCAAAAACAACAAATCCCGCCATCCCTGCTCTTGGCCAAACTCACCTTTTCCCTTGGGCGAATGGTCACTTGGTTTCTTTAGAGAAAACTAGAAATTATGGAAGAAGTCTCCCGGGTTGCATCCTCATTTAGAAAAACAGAAATTCAGGAGCGAGTTGTAAAGTCTTGGGATTTGTGGGAATTGCCGTGGCAAGGCCGAGGGCTGAGCCCATCCAACGCCTTGCGTGTATGGACAGGGCAGCTTCAAGCCTGTCTGTGGCTCTCGCAATAGTGCTGTGGGGCGCTGCCACAGCCCCCTCCCCACTGTGTCTGTACCTCTGTGCTGGGTTTATCGGTGCTGGGGGAGGGGATCCAGCCACTGCCCCGTGAGCCGGCTAAACCTCCGTGAGCTGTGAGTGTGAACGCGCAAGGTGACGAGCACTCTTGGCTGGCTGGTGGCAGAGGCAGCGTCTTTGCGAGTGGCTGTCCCAGGAGCTTTTGGGGTGGCAGCAGCCCCTGTTTCCAGCCCTCAGTGGGGCTTTGGAGAGGAAATGGTTGTGTGAGAGCTGAGCGTTTACACGGGCTTAAAGGGATTGGGAAAAGGGTCACGGATTGCTGCTGCGTTTGGTTCACTGGTACTAAAGCATCCAGAGTCGTCGCCTCCCCGTGTGCCTGTGTTCATCGATCGAATAAGCAGGTGAAATACAGCCGTGGGAGTGCTGGGCCAGTAATGTCAGGGTTCCTTTAAACAAGCAGTTAGCAGGGCTGTGTTGATGCAGCCAGGCAGACAAGGGCTGCCAAAATGAAATGAAAACGTAGATTTCTGGAGCCTTGACCAGTGTCTGACACAGGTACAGCCTGCCTCAGGGGCACATCCTGCCCGGGGCTTGTTGTTATAGTCCAAACACGATCGCCTCTGGGATGTCCTATTTGCAGATTTTGAGACGCGTGGCGCTCGCCAAGCGTCTGTGCTTGGCCCGTGCATAGCCGGCAGGTCGGGCTCGGTCACACCGGTGGCATCTCCAGGCAGCTGCCTCGTGCAACCACAGCACTGGGTGCTGGGTGCTCGCCAGCACTCCACTGCCGCAGGGGCAGGTATCGCCCCACCGACTCTCCCTGCTGCCCTGATGGAGTTATTGGCGCAATTAAAGCAGTGCTAATTCTCTGTGTATTGCAAGTGCAGAAGGAACTGGTGTTTCCAGTAATTGTTCAATTGATCTGCTTTCACTATATTTTGGTAAGTGGCCTGGCTGGATCTGCACTTCCTAGCGCTAGCTGTGGAGCAGAAACTGCAAAGAAAATCAAGTAGAGTATTGTGTGCCACATGCTCTGCTGGTGTAAATCAAGGCAAACCCACCGATTTTGGTGTCATTACAGCCTATCTCTAGCTAAGGACAAGAACTGATGTTCAAGGTGACATCCTAGAGTGTTTCGCCATTGCTTTGCTCTTCCTTCCCATCCTTTAGCACCAGCTTCTCTGTCTGAAATCTGAGGGCAGTGTAAGAGCTTGCTCCTCTTGCAGCTTTTACCCCGTAGATGTGTATCTCCAAGAGGCACAGGCTCTGCCTCTTGCACTTTCCCTTTCTCAAGTGAAATGGGATCTCCCCTCTCTGCTTTCACCTTTCTTGCTTTCTGCTCTCAGTTTTCATCCTGATAATACCACGGGGACCCTCCAACTCAGCAGGGCAGTTTTTGCAACTCCGGGCACTGCTGAGGATTCACTGTCATGTCCTGGTGCCCACATGCTGCTGGCGTTGGTTGGCTCCATCCCTGCACCCTGGGGCTGGGCACCCTGAGGAACGGCAGATCGGCAGCGGAGCAGCTGCCTCCCGACGGTTTGATTCAACAAGGGTCCGTCAGTATGATTTGCTGTCATCTGTCACTTTGCATCGGGGCTCAGAGCGGCGCCTGCAGAACCAGCTGTCGCAGGAGCATGCCACAAGGGCTGCCAGCGCTGCTCGGTGCCCGCGTGTGCTCAGAAAAGGCAAGTCCAGTTTACTGACTGGTTTGGCATGTTACAGGTAATCAAAGGTGGGTCTTGATGCCCGCTCGGGGTCTTTGCAAGAGCACGAGGGCACTTTGGCCCTGGCTGTCCTCCCTCCCTGAGCACAGACCATGGGTTGGGAGGTGTGAGCGTCTCTTGCCTCCCAGTGCAGCCCCATCCCCGCAGTTTCCCATGCTGCATCCTGCAACGGGGCTGGCCCAGGGACGAAGCTGTCATCAATACAGCTGCTTAATTTGGAGTATGCCAGCTGCAAACACAGGGGAAACAGACATTTCACACCATTCACAGCCACAAATGTGACAGCAGAGCACGGATGTAGCCCTGGGTATCTCCCAACCAGGGACTCCGTCAGAGCTGGCCCTGTTTATTTGTCCCATGCTTTGGCAGCAGACAGCAAGCCCTGGGGCCAGGCTGCAGCTGAGACAGCGGAGAGTGGCGATGCTGAAGCAGAGGTGTGCCCCGTGAGCGCTGGACGCGCAGTTAAATGCCTTGAGCTGGGCCCTGCCTGCCTTCAGATGTGGCTGCCGCCGCAGAGGTCGGTGGCAGCGCGTCTTGCTGACACAAGCTCTGCTCTTGTGGTCCGTGGTGTTGCTGAAACGTCCTCACGTTGGCATGCAGTCGCTGCGCGGCTGCTCCTTGGCCGGCACCAATGTGCCTCGGGGCTCTCAGCATCTCTCCAAAGCCAACACGTGGCTTTGGTGGATCCCCTGACCCTCACTGAGCACTAGTGTCCCCATGCGTAAGGCAGCAATTTTCTTGTGTTTAAGCATTGCTGAGCACAGATACACTGCTGCTGCGTTCAGATAGAGCTGAATTTAGCCACGTCAGCTTCAAATAACGCTAAGGAACCACCCTGCCAGGAGCCCAGTCCTGAAACAGCCTGATTTGGCCACTGTGCTGGCTGTCGAGTGCCGTTTTGATGCCGATAACATCTTTGGTTTCAGTGCGATGCGCTTGCGAGGTGGTAAAACGCTACAGCCCAGGTAACGGAGGACAGACGGATGTGGCTCCGTGTTGGCTCTGTCTGGTGTGAACCTGGAGTGCTTTAATTGTGTCGTTCTAGTACCAACACTGCTGCAAGAATTGGCTCCGTCTCGGCCCGAGGAGGTGGCTCTCACCACATCGGAGGAGCTGTTTGCTCTGTCATATGATGACGCTGTAGCATACGGGCCAGGCGGGCTGGGGGTTCGGTTTGGGCAGAACTTGTGATATTTGGTATTTTTAACTCCCGGCTCCTGGAGTCATGTGTGCGGCATCACGCCCGCGGTCTGGCGAGGGGAGCGCATGGCTGGTGTGGCAGCGGGCACCCTGCTGTCGTGGGCAGCCGCCGGCGCCTCCAGCCGATACCTCCGTGCAAATGCTGGTCGTGAGCAGAGTCCCAGGTGCTCGTCCTCCTCTGTGCCTCTATGGTAAGGACCTTCCTCTATCTTAAAGTGAAGTCTTGACGTTATGAACCCCAAGGGCTGTTTGCATCCAAAGGCTGATTTGTTGATTTTCTTGTGCCATCTGATGCGCAGGCTCACGCAGGCATCTCCTCTGCCTTGTGTCCTCACTCCTCTCCCAGCTTCTCTGGGCTTGTGCTGGGGCTGTGTCTGGGTGCGCTGGGGCTGTGGCAGCGCTCAGCAGCTGGACATCTTGGGTCTTTGCTCCCTCCGGCAGCCTGGGAGCAGGGAATCCCTGATTCCATCCTGCTGCCAGCTGCCTTTGCAGTTTGGGGCTGGGTCATGTTTGCTCCAGCGAACAGCTGGCAGGATTGGGCCCTTGACTCAGAGATGTTGAGGAGCTGTTTGGGATGAGCAGCGTGACAGTCTTGGTAGTGTCTGGCTGTGATTTAGCGACAGGGAAGCAAATGCAGAGCAGCACCCCCAGTAGTGCCGGAGTACCGAGACAAGGGGGCTTGTTCTCCAGGAAATGGCACCCAAAAACTCCACCTTAAGAATAACCCCTTTCTGCTCATCCTTTTCTTCTCCCTTTAGCCTCCTATGTGCCTCCCAGGGTCTGGGATTTTTCTTGAGTCATAGTACCCTCCTCAGCACTTCTACTTCCCATGCTGGAAGCAAAGTAGAAGTTAGAAACTGCAACCAAGTGAGGAAGGAGGAGGAACGCGGTTTGTAGTGCCAGACCTCGGGCTGACCGACCAGAGCAGCTGGGAGGCACGTCTGGGGGCTCTGGGGAGATGTGCCGAGGACGGGGGGAGGCAGGATGGAGGCAGCTGCTGCAGCAGTGCGGGGTGCAGTGGCGACGTGGTCGTGGGTCGGGGAGCCCCTGACCGGGGTCCCGCCTGGGCAGCCCTTGGAGCTGGTTGGAGCCAGGAAATGGAGACTAATCCCTTCCCGCCCTGCTGTGTGTGGAGGAGAGGGAATCAAAAGCAGCTGAAAATCCCGGATTTCCCTTTCTATTTGGCAGAGGAATGGGGGAAACACAGGAGAGGAGATGGCCAAGCTATGGGGCGCAGCTCCACCTTTTCCTGCTGCACGGGGCTGGGTGCCTCAGCACCCACAGCCCCTGCGGGGAGCTGGCCCTGCCCATCCAGTTATTTGGGGTCAGCACAAGGCAGGACCCTGTCTCCGAGTGTTGGGGCCCCGGCTGCTGCTGACAACCCAGCCGGTTGCATCATGGCACCAGACTCCATCCAAGACCTACAACAAACTTCAATTTCCAGGGGTCCTCGATTGCCAAACATACCCACTGCCCTCATCTTCCCGCCACGAGCCTGTTGCAGAAAAGAGCTTTGCAAAAGGTGGTGAATCTCTGCCGGGGCCCTGGGCGAGGAAAGAGGGAAAGGGAAGCTCTCCAGGGGTTTGGCTTTTGCACAAAGGTGACTCAGTTGTGTGCCCTGGCTGGTATGGCACCTGCATGCCACCGGATTACGTGTTCACGTGTAATGGAAACGCTGACACCGCTCCTTACCAGCGTGTCACAAATACCAGCGGGTAATTAACCATCAATATGTATATAATGTTCACTGCTGAGATTAAAATATTGACCTGCAATGATGCTGGCTGCTCAGGGATGGATTAATCAGCCCATTCTTTCCATGCCACGAGAGCTGAAGATGGGAGAAGCTCGTCGAGGGCAGGATGCTGCCTCGCTGCTGCAGAAAGTCTCACTGAAGCTGGATGAGACCCTTGGGGAGCAGCTTCTCCCACTCGCCGTCTGGTCCCTGGCCCTCTTGCAAATGCTCAGGGCACGTTTTCTAGCTTCTCCCCCTGCAATTAGGGGGGCAGAAAATTCTTTAAATCTAATTTCCTTCTAAAATGGGGCTAATGGTGTCTGTCTGCCTGTGCCCTCTCACCCCAAATGACATCTGAACCTGCTGGCCTGCTTCATGCACGTTTGGCCGAGGGCTCGCAGATAGATAAGTCTGTGCAAGTATGATGAAACGTGATGGTTGAGAGGAGGAAAAGATCTTGTAAATGCCCCAAAACATGTCACACGAGTTCATGTATTATTAGACACCAGAAAATTCACATGGGGGATGCTTCTTACAAACACTTCAACCACAAAAACATTTTCATTCTCAGTTCGTACATTTTTAGGCACCAAGACCATCTCGAGACACACAACCATAGGAAATGACACAAGTAGTTTCAGTGCTTACAGGATGACCTTTTTATTTTCATGAAAACTGAAATTCTTCAGCACTCTACGTGATTCCTGGAGCCAAGACTTGAAGGAAAACCAGGATAAATCACGGACCCGAAGGTAAAAAGTCGGGAGGGTCAGCAGGGCCGCGGTTGTGACTCAGTGGCACTTGAGTTTGTTGATATTTGTGCCACTGTAACCGAGAGATAAATCTGGCCCTTGGCCACCGGCATACAGTATTGTTTGGAAGAACACCACTCCTCCATGCCAAAAACTCACAACAAAATGTTTTGCTGGCCATTGAGAGAGGCGCCAGAATAACTTCCCCCGCTGAAACAATGTGGAGCGGAAACCTTTTAAAGTGGTAATTACCGAAGGGAAAATATTCTTTTTTTTTTTTCCAAACATCCTTTGTCTGAGGGTCTAACAATACCTGGGAAGCTAAAAGACTTTTACAATTCTTAATTGACTTTTCAGCCATGTGACTCTTTCATCTCTGCAATACCCGGCTCAGGGCTGGGCAACAAAACTTTCCCTTTCCAGCTCTTGCCAGCCTCTTCCTGACTCTCACGTGGCCGACACCACTAAGCGTATACTGGGGCTGTTAAAGCAGAATATTTCCATGTCCACTCACTGCGTCCCAGCCCAGACCGAGGTGAATTTGGCCCAAAACTGAGGCCCAAAACCTCATTAGTGTTTATAAATATGTAAAAGGGTGACTGTCATGAGATGGAGCCAGGCTCTTCTCACTGGCATCCAGTGATAGGACAAGGGGAAATGGATATAAGCTGGAACATAGGAGGTTCCGCTTAAACATGAGGAAGAACTTCTTCCCACTAAGGGGAACAGAACACTGGAACAGGCTGCCCAGAGAGGTTGTGGAGTCTCCTTCTCTGGAGATGTTCCAAACCGGCCTGGACGCGTTCTTGTGTGATCTGATCTAGGCGGTCCTGCTCCGGCAGGGGGATTGGACTCGATGATCCTTTGAGGTCCCTTCCAATCCCTGACATTCCGTGATTCTGTGAAACGACTCGGTGGGGCCGCGCGGTGTCAGCGAGCACCCGGGCGCGCCGGCCGCTGGCGCAGCTGCGGGATGTCTCTCCCGCCACGCTCCTCCTGCGGCTCCTCCGCCTCGTCCCTGCGGCTGCCCCGGGCCCTCTGCCTCCGCTCTCGGCTGCTCGCTTTCAATCACGTCAGCTCTCTGCTCCGCCGGAACCCGGCTCCAAGGTTTCACTCCTCACTTCAAATCAAGTCAGCTTTCCTGCGGCGTTCACGGCGGCTTTCCGACGCGTCGGGGTTTTGATGTATGCTTTCCCTGACGTTTGTGCAGCTGAAGGAGATACAGGACCATTGTTGGAACATCCTTTTCCACATCCCCCGTTAAGGAGCTTTGTTCCTGTTTAACTGGATTTCTTAAGTAACCTCAGTTATTTACTTGTGGTGTTAATCTTATGTGTGTGGTACACCTTACTGTTGCTTCCCTTACTTCCAGGATTGGGCATTTCATTCTTTTCCACCTTAGTCCTGTACTGATCTGACTCTCTCTCTGACCTTGGCTGCATGTAAATCTGTTTTATTTTGCTACCTGTAGCTCTTCAAATCAGCTTGGCACTGCAGCCTGGCATCTCACAGCCTGTTTGATTCCCATGTTTAAGTTGGGCTTTGGACATAATTTAATCTTGTTCAACATATCAACTCTACACGCCGTTTCCCTGTGCTTGTGCTACAGCATCACTTTTTTCTTGGACTTCTTAGGAGCTTCGTGGCCCCGTTCCCGCCCCTACATGTGTTCAGACACGTCGTTCCAGTGATAGGGAAACGTATAATGCTGATCGGGTTCAGGGAGCCGAGTCTGAGCGTGCTGGGACAGCATTTCCATCAGTTGTGGTAGTCGGGCAGATGCAAATCTGCATCCCTGTCCCCAGGGAGAACAAGCAGTGTGAGGTCAGAGCACGTCCTCAGCTATAACACAAGTGCAGGCGCTCAGCGGTGCCCTGTACGTGCTGGTAGGAGCCATCACCCATGCAGAGGGCCTCGCTCCACCTTCTCTACCCAGGAGGAGAGCCAGCAGGAGCACAGCCAGAACAAAGGTGCCCTCCCGCTCCCCTGCCTGGAGAGTGAGACCCAACGGCCGGTCCCAGTTCCCCGTCTGTCTGTCCGCCTGGTGCGGGCGATGCGGGTGTGCGCGTCACTTCATGGCTGTGGCCACGTGAACGCAGGGCTCAGGAACGTGCCCGAGGTGGGAGCTCTGTTGATGGGGCCAGGGGCTCTGCTGAGAAAAGTGTCTTCGTTATCTGCTGGGATTTCGCTATTGATCGGCTGCCAGAGCCTCTTGTTTCCGAGAGTCTCCTTTTACACAATTCAGCCAAACGTGTCATTTTGGCTGGTTATGGTTGGTGGAAAAAAACGTACTGCCTGTCCTTGGATGTAGTCTTGAAAGGTGAGCAGAGCCAGAGCCTGGTTCTGTTTCTTTTCCACCTGGGCTCAGGAGTGTGGCCATGGAGAGCACTTGCTGTCTGGGCGATTTGGAAGGGGCTGCACGAGGCTGAAAGGGGGTTTGGGGAGGGACGGGGCCGCTCAGCCCTGCACGAGCAAAGACACGAGCATCCCAAAGCTGTAGTGGTGGGCGATGCTGCTCCCTGTTTCAGAGGCCGTCGCCAGCCGGTCGGTGCAGTGTGTGTTTTGCATGTTTAACAGCGCAATGTTTTGAACTGGACTAGTGCTCCCAGTCTGGCCCCAGTAGCACTGTACAGAGGTGCTGGAGGGGGGGAACAGCTGCGTGCACAGAAACTCCACCGCATCCATCCTTTGTCGAAGGTTGTAGCGAGGGGAATAAGCTGTGCCCGGTAAATTCCTTGATAATTTGAGTTTCTTTTGGGAAAGTGGTACAGCTGGGAGCGCGTTAACTTTGCTTTGTGTGTCTGTGTAGCCCCCGGCTGCTCCGTGTCCGAGCGGAGCAGGCCCAGGGCCGCAGCACTCAGGGTGCCCTGCGGGAAGCGAGGGGCTCAGGGTGATGTGCTGTCTGCAGAAAGTGACGCCAGCTGTTGGGGGACTTTTTCATATATCATGAAATCTCACTCTGTCATTTTATTTTTCTGGTAGATGAGAAGGGCTGTTTTGATTTCAGAAAGGAGTTTCCTCTGTCCTCAGGGGCTACACCCATTCCCATCTCTCCCTGCCAAATTTTATGGCTTCATAACCTTTCTCCTCTTTTCTACAAGTAATTTTTCTTTTCCCCGAGTCTTATGCAGATGACCCATGTGGGCAAGGATGGAAATTACAGTAACTCTGAGCACCTGGGAGACTTACACTCGTACGCTGATTGCTAAGCGACGCAGAAAAATGTTTTTCCTGTTTTTCTTTTGGTTACAAGCACCTTAGGTGGTATTTGTTAAAAGAGCTGACTGAAACATTCTGGCAGAAAGGTGATAGGGAGATAAAAGCTGCCTTTAAAGACAAACAGCTCAAGAAATAATAGTCTTTACCAGAGGAGCTCTGGCGTGTCTGCAGCGTGTCAGCCTTCAGCAGCTTAATGCCTCCTGAACCCTGGGCTCGGGGGACACCACGGACGGCAGCGGAGAAGCACGTGGAAAAGGAAAACGCTGCGACCCGGAGCTGCAGCTGCAGCTCCCCATCTACATGGGGATGGTCCGTAACAAAACTCTCTGAGTATTTTATGATCCTCTCGAACCAGTGAGCTCTGGGCAAGCTTTTGTGCTTTTTTTTTCCTGCATCGCCCTGCAAAATGCTGTAAAGTCTCCTGGTGCTTTGCACAAGATGGACCCTATTGTCTCTGGCTTTCTGGGCATGTTCAGTGTTAGTAGTTATATTTTTGCCTCTTATTTTTCTGAGTATTTGCTTTTCACTGTAAATGGCTGTGTGGCATTTTGCTGCAAAGGAGTCAAGGTGCCTTCCCCCAGAACTGCCCGCACAAAGCAGCGTGCTGCGGTCAGTTGTTTCTGAGAAAGTGGCCTGATCCTTCCCCCTCTGCCCCCCCTCGTGCTGGCCTTGTTCTCCTGAGTTTTTAGAGATCACCAGACTTGAAAAACAGAGGTTTGTGTTGTCGCTTCCTGCCCTCATGGAAGATGCTCAAATACTATGGTGGAGTGGATGGCGTAAGAAGTAGAGTCGAGGAGAAATATTCCTGTAAGCTTGTGAGTCTTCAAGGCTCGTGGCGTGGTTGCATCACCATCGCGGAGCTTGAGGAGCCAGCGGTCTCCACAGGAGATGCAGTAGCCCAGCTGTGCACAGGGGCTGCAGGAAATGAAACACAGAATAGCTGGATGGAGAGTTTTAGATCCTAATTGCCCGGGGATTTGGTGTGCTTCCTCTGCTTGGAACTGACAATAATTAGGAGCTTGCCTTGCTGCGTTAGATGTTCGGTGTGCTTCGGAGGGGCTGGAGGAGAGCTGTGTTCCTGAATTAACGTGGTGCTTAATCGGTAACTGCCCATGGAGAGCCTGGGGAGGAGAGGGTGTTGCAGCTGGAGAACAGGTGCCATCAGCAGAAGGGGCACTAAGTGCTGGAAAGCCCGAGTCAGCCTTCCTCCCTGCCAGCACTACGAGTTCCTGGTGCCTGATCAGCTGGGGAACCAGCCCCGAGAAACACCCCAAACCTGGAGGCAGAGCCAGTGATCCAACTGCTCTGGATCCGAAACACTCGGCAGAGAATTTCCCAAAATCCACACTTGCTGTAAGCTGAGGCAAGTGGTGTGTGGCTCATCTCTAAAATCTTAATCTTAAAATCTTAAATAGGGGCATTGACTCTGTTTGCAAGTGGGAATTAGGTCTGCGAGGGACAGAGGGCTGGCAGTGATCTGTTGGTCCCCAAATTTTGGGATCAACTGCTCTAATCTAACATCTGTACACAGATCGTACTGAATGGAACAGGGACATTGTTTTCCCTTCTTGCACAAGCCTGGAGGTTTTTTCCTTGTCCTGATGTAGAAGAGATAGTACTAGTTTATTATTACTATTTCTTATAAAATAATCTTCCAGTCAAGCCTGGGCAGTGGAAATGAAAGTCTTTCAAATTAAAATCTGAACGTCCAAAAAGTTTCGACTTAGAACTCAAAGCGAGTGTAACGAACAGCCTGACTTTTAGTTAATCCTTTTCTATCGGTAGTGCTTTTTCTCCAAAGTGCCTTAAAAATGGCAACGGAAAGGGCTTCCCCAGCCCCTACAATAGAAGGAAACGTTACTGTCTCCGTTTTATAGTGAGCGGCCTGACACACAGCACTGCGGGGATTTACTCCATGCGCCTTGTGAGTTGGTGCCAGAGCTTGGGACAGAGGCTGGATAACGTTGCAACTCCCACCTAAAACAGCCCAGTTCCCATTGGAGGCCCCTGATTTGGGTCCCAGTTCACTCACTTGTTGAACAGCAAAGGCTGGTGATGTGTGATGCTCGAGAGGGGCTCAGCCAGAGGCGGCCGGGGCTGTTTCTTGCCTTCTGTGATGGGGGCTGAGATCAGCTTTTTTTTCAGTTCTTTGCTCTGGCATCTGTCCTGCTGTAGGCTCAAAGTAAATATGGGTTTGGTGTTTACAGGAGAGCCGGTGCCATGCAGGAGGCAGCAACTCCTGTGAAAGCATCTCTGAGCGATGCTTTGGGGTGGGCAGCCTCGCTCGCTCAGCCCTCGGCCTGAAGGAGGGGTAAAAAAAAAAAAAGAAAAAAAGAAAAAAAGAAAAGCCCCTGCGATACGATATAGGAACTGGGTCACCACGAGTTTTGTCCTGTAGGAAATATGCTGGAAAGCCCTGCTTGGAAATGGAGCAGCGAGATGAAAGCGAAGGAGGGCAGTCGCTGGGAGGGCTGGAGGATGGTGCTGAGCGGGATGCTGAAAGGCCACATGTACGAGCTTGTATGTGCTGGGGAGGGACGACTCAGGGTCTGTGCTGAGCCTGGTTATTAAAAAACAAGCTAAGATCTGAATCTGCAGGTCCTGACCCAAATGGATTGAACTAAACCGGGAAACTGGCTTAGAGTTTGCAAAAGCCCCTCTGTGTTGCCCGCTCTGCAGGGTGCAGGGAAGCCTGCAGGTGGGAGACTGGCAGAGAGGCATAGAGTTGTGATCTGTAGATGCTCCGGTGTGGGCTGTATGGGTTGGTATTTCTGCAGCCAAGTGCTGATTGCAGAGTGGTGGAAAGAAGCGAAGTGCGGGATTTCCCGCAGCACCCGGGTCCTGCGCCCGTCTTTGCTCCTGTGCCTGCCCAAGTCGGTGGGATGTTTACAGCTGATGTGAATGCAAAGTGCTCTGTGTGTTGTGAAAAGCTTTTGCTGAGTTTGCCAAGTGTAAAATGATGTTGTTATTTTTTTAATGAGTCACTCAATCGTTGATCATCTTCTTAAATCCCCTGCTCCTGGAGTCACATGCATATAAAATAATTGCATTTTTCAACAATTGGTAGACCTTCAGGGGTGTAGAGGAGACATCAGAGGGTGTGATCTGCGTATTCCCTTTTGGCTCTATGCTTAGAGGCATATAAGAAGCCCTGAAAAGTTATTTGTTTTGAATCTCACAATTTTCAAGAGCCTGGCCTCTGACGGCTGAGTGTTTGGGGTTAGTTTCGCTGAGCAAACATCCTGAACTTGGGCTCCTGACCCCGCTTTGAGTGTTTTGCTTTTCAGACCCAGAAGGTTCCCAAGAGAGGAGAAAGGAAACTGGCTGGCTATTTTTAAACCCTCGCAGTTGCCTTCCTGTCTTATATTATTTATTATCCATTATCAGAAGTGTTTCTCCCCTGAAACCATCTTTAGCGGTCAACTGAGGGACCGGTGAAAATTGCCCATCAAAATTGCATCTTTTCGTAGAGGTCGAACAAAGCTGGAGGGTTTTGAAGGGTTTTGCCAACTGAAAATGAGTAGTGCTGTTCTTTATTCTTTGTGCTCGAGCAGTGCCAAGCAATTCCAGTGGTGGGCCATGATTACGCTGCTGTAAGAGATAAACACCAAAGAAAAGCACAATCTTCTTCCCAAAAACCCTACAGCCCAGAGCAGTGACGATTTCCACTAGAGAGCCGGGCGCTGCCTCCGATTTCTGCATGTACTGAGTGAAACGATGCACACGACTGATCTCATTTCATAGCCCACCTCGCAGTACCGCGCGGTTTCCGCGTGACGTGCCCGCATCGTGCGGAGCATCGTCACATCCTTTCTGCCACGGAGAAAGCTCCGCTGACCTGACCGGCACCGCGGGGCAACTCGGGCAGGGATGAGGGCTGCGGCTCTGTGCCTGGGCAGCGTTAAAATCCACCTTGTCCCCAGGAGAACATCCCGAAGGTGCAGGGCTGCCTTGAGCAGCACAAGACCCTGGTGCAGGGGTTGGGCTCCCTTTCCCAGGAAGTTCCCTTGACCCTCTGCAGCTCCAGATAAGCAGGACAATAGCCTACATTGTCCTCGCTCGTCCTTCTGCCTGGTAAACTTTCAAGTTTGAAGTGTTATCATTGCATCCCTGGCAGCTTTGTTAATCCTTTCCTGCCTGGGCAGGAGCTGCTGGTGCCCTCGGCAGAGCTGGACACGTGAGCCTCGGCTCCGTGTTCTCATTGGAAATAAAGCCGCAGGGCTTGGAAGGCTCTGGGAGGCTGATGTTATTTCAGCTGTGCAGGGAGCTGAGGTCTAAAAGTCTGGGTTTTGGTGGTGTCAGCAGCAACTGCCCGCACCCTGTGATAGAGTTTATCAGCAGCGTGTCAGGAGGGAAGGGGAAGAGCCAGGGGAGGGTGAGAGCACGCTGTGCTCGCAGGGGGATGATGAATGACAAACAGTTTTGCCTGTTTCTCTTTGCCTCTGAAAACAAAAGTACGTTTCAGGGTTTCCAATTATGTCTTGGAGGCTCAGAGCCTCTATAAGCGACATCTGCAGCCTTGCTGTCCCCTGGGTCCCTTTCTCTTTCCCCGAGTCCCTGCTGGGCCGAGTGCAGGTGCCCTGGTCCCTGCTCCCCTCTCTGCCTGCACTTCGGGGGCCTGGCAGGGGGAAGGGGGTCAGTATCTGCTCCCGGCACTGACTTCGCTGCGGGGCCTCGGTCACATCCCTTCATCTCCCCAGGGGATGCTTCCTGCCACCCCCACCGTGACCGCGTCACCCCCTAAAGTCCAGCTGTGGCGAGTGAAGGGCTCTGAACACACCCAGTGCTGTTGGCAGGGACTGAGCTCATGTGATGAGATAAAACTCGCTCTTAATATTAATGCACTTGAATTTAATACTTTTGGGGGAGGGGTGTTTAATACTTTTTCTTTGGGTGGTGATGTGTTTACCCCAGACCAGGGTGCTGTACGAACACCTGGTGCCACAAGGAATCCTCCTCCAGAACCGCTGTCTCCTGTACATCTTCGCTCTCTCCCACCCCAGTTAGACCCCCGGTGCTCACCCCTCGGGCTCCGGCGAGCGTCGCCCACCCCGGTGCCCCCCCCCCCCCCTCCATCCCCCCGAGCTTCCCTCCTCCTGGCAGCTGCGTGCCCCCGCCACCCGCATCTCCCGCCTCGCGTTTTTGTGGGCTCGGGGATTTTTCAGCGCTCGGCCGCCTTCCCCCGGCTCCGTGCCCCTCCTCCCGCGGGGGCCGGGCCGAGCCGAGCCGGGCCGGCCCCCGAGCGGGCGGAGGCTGCGGGAGGAAATCCAGTGCCTGGATTTGCAGCCTCGCCGGCTCCGTCCCGGCCCCGCGGTGACATCAGGCAGCGCTGCTCGGTGGCGGGGGCGGCTGCGGGCTCCCGGCGCCTGCCCCGCTGCTGCGGGCGCTCCCGCCGCGCCTCCCGGGCCTCTCCGTCGCTTCCCGACCCCGCCGAACCGCCCGCTGCGGCTCTCCCTGTCCGGCGGCTCCGGACCAGCCTTCCCCGGGCATCCATACCCCTTTCCGTGCGGCCGTCCGGGCATCCCTGCCCCCCCCGGCCCCGGTGCGCCTCCCCGGGTATCCCGGGGGCGCTGGCGGAGCGCGGTGCCGGGGATGCGGCGGCGCTGCCCATGGTGAGCCGCCGGCGCGCCCCGCCGCACCATGCCGCCGCGCCCGCCCCCGGCCCCGAGAGGATGTTCGAGGGCTGCCGGCGGGCGCGGAGCCTCTGGGGCGGCGTGAGGCTGGAGGTGGCCGGGGAGAGCAGCCCCGTGGTGCTGCACAGCTTCACCCAGCTCGACCCCGACCTGCCGCCGCTGGAGGTGAGCGAGGGGATGGGGGATGCTTGGGGGGCGTTACTGCTGCCATGAGTTTGGGGGGCTCAGCGCGCTGCAGGGTGGGAGCGGGGGCCCGGCACACACCCCTTTCTAGTTTGGGGTTCTCCGCCTCGCTGGCAGCCTGGCCAAAGCCAGCCTGTAGCTGGGTAAGGGGATGGCTGTGGGCACTCCGCTACACGTAGTGCTGTTTCATTTTATTTAATAAACGGGTGCCCACACTCGGTCTTTTTGCCATGTGTCCCTATGCCATTGACTGGCAGGCAGGCTGCCAGGCTCTGCTAGGAGAAACTAGAGAGATGATCTCCTTCAGGACAAGCAGGGAAGGGGGCAGATTGCTAAAACCGAGGACTTTTAATATTTATTTGAGACTCTGGCTGCTGGAGGCAGGAGTCTGCTCAGATCCGAGCTGCTTGTAGAGACATCAGGCTTGTCCAAACCACAAAAGCGTCCTCTGGGAAGGTTACAGGACTTTGCTGGAGGATGTGAAATATTTGTGCTTCTTTGGATTCAACCTCGGGCAGTTCAGGGCCAAACTGGTCTCCTGGAGGTCTCAGCCCAAGTGGTTTGTTGATGGAAGTTGTGTGTGGAGGCACGCGAAATAATCTGAGTCAGAGCGGTGCCCTTTTTCTTAGTAAGGGATCATCATCTTCTACATGCCAGGAATGTCATTGATTCTGAGCAAATGGCACGTTGGGAGAAGCTCGGGTAGAGGAAGGTTTTGTCGTTCAGAGGTGGTGCTTTCAGGACAGGGTCCAAGCCCTGTGGACTGGTGGTGCAGGGGTTAATATCAGCAAGGGTCAGCAAGTCTGGCTTTGCTGGGATTTAGAGCCAGCTGCAGATGTGCTTCTCTTCTCTGGATGCTGGAGGAGGGTGGCGGAGGGGGGGAATTGCCGCTAAAACCTTGGAGTTACTGTGCAGATACCCAGGGAGGGCAGCCAGCGTTTCAGGGGGTGATGGCTCCTTCTCCTAGCGCTCAACCATCTACCCCATAACCTGTGATGGAAAGTCTTGGTCAGCCATGGACAGGAAGGGATTATCTCAGGCTCCAGCTGTATCAGTTCACCTCCAGCCTGGTGGTAGGGGCTAATCAGCTCTGCCGAGAGTTCATGGAAGCTCCATCCAGCTTATTTTCCCTCCTTTCCCCTCCCTGCTTCTCTCTCCTGAGGGTGGGCGTACTGACATTGTTTGGAGTACATCATCTGGTTCGTGTTATGCCTGGCAGGAAGTCCAGCCTCTCCGGCCCGCCGCGCTCCGGGAGGCCGAGGGGCCGCGCTTTTGGCAGGGAGAGCAAGAGGAGTGGGGAGGAAAAGGGGAAGCGATGGCACATGATGCTCTTACCCCGGGAGAGAGGCTGCCTAGCACACATGAGCCCCCTGCACATGGCTCCGGAGCTCAGGAGAGGATTTGGAAGCATCTTGGGGGATGGGAAAAGTCACTGGGGCTGAGGGCGGCTCTGCACGGTCCCCGCTGGCACGGAGCGAGCCCCCGCTTGCCTGAGCACAGCGGAGAGAGGCGACTGTCCGCCAGACCTCCTCTGAAGTCGTCTTTGCCCAGATTTCTGCTCAGTGCTGTGCATGGGTCTGTGCTGCGGAACAGAGCACAGTCCCGGCATCCGATCGCTTGGGCTTTCCTCCCAGCCCTGAACAACTTGAAGACAAATTCCTCCTTTCTCCGTACCATCCGCTCACAAGCGATGGCAAGAAAAGGCGCATCCCAGAGTGGCGTATGGCAACCCGCTGCCTCCTGAGCAGCTTCGAGATGCTCGGAGAGCTGCTAACGCCTAGTGTGTTCCCATGCGAGGGCCTCCACGTCGTTCCTGTGCCAGGGCCTCCACTTCATTCCTGTGCCAGGGCCTCCACGTTTCTCGCTAAGCCCCGCCGGGCAGGTTGCACTTGTCGGCATTACAGCGCACAACCGGGGAAAGGGAAAAAAAAATAAAAGAGTGTGAGTGTTGTGACAACTGTCCTGGCAGCAGCCTGGTGTGGTTATAGTCCTTGGGTAGAGTTACTCTGCAAGACGCACGCTGGGAGGAGAAGGCAGATTATTTGAATAAGAAAACCCCCCAGAGACCTTCAGTGTTTTTGCAAACCCCCGTTAACAGCCCCGCAGCGCTGCCGCCTCCGCCAAAGGGAGTTGTGCTTCCCGGGCTCGGCGTGTTCCCTGCGCTGGGGCAGAGCTGGTTTCGGTGGAGCTGTGCTGGCTTGTGGGGCAGATAGTCTGGTCCCACAGGGAATAGAGGATCCCTGGAAAGCTGCTGGGCAGGTTGCGGGGAACGCGACTCTCGTTTTCCGCTCCTGGGCTGAGCCCCTGCGGATGTCGGCGGGGCAGACTTTTGCCTGTATCCCGCAGCAACCGTATCCATCGCCCAGGCATCGCTTTGAGCTCCTACTCGACGTCTCATGGCCACGTGTTGCCAAGTGTTTTCGCCGTGATTTTAACCACAGGGAATGGAAAATTTAAACCGACTGTCTCAAGCGAGGGATCGACAGAGCAGCTTTGCAGACCTTTTGCTTTGACCTTTCCAGTTCCAGTCCATCCCAAATCAGCAACGAGTGTCAATCTTGCCTGTGCAGTGGCAGCCACAAAGTGAATTTGGTGGCCCTCCTCCTGGCCCTTGCTGGACAAGCGGGCCACAGATACCCCTGCAGATGACACAGACTGAAACTTTCAGGTGGCTGACTTTGCTGAACCTCTAGACAATGGCTGGGCTGATGAGCTTATCAAAAAAGTTTCTGTCCTTGCTATTCTGGCTCTGTCTTCTGAACAATTAGGAGATTTTCGCTTGCTAAACGCATCCTTGAAAACTTGAAGTGCTCAGCCCGGATGCCTTGGGGGTCAGTGCTTTACAGCCAGGAAAGAGGTGAGGGAGGGGCAAAGAGATCTCTTAAAAGCCATTTTCTTTTAGCTTCCTATGGTGCCTTTGGAAGAAGATCCTTTCCTCCCAGCCTGTTTTCCTCCCCCAGGCACAACCCGATATGCCCCTTGCAATTTGCCAGATGAACATCATCTGTTGGTATTTCTCGGATGGGGACCTACCTTCTGGCTCCCTTCCAGAAAGGTTTGGAGCCGGCGGTGAGGCCAGGAGCGGGCTGAGATGCTGATTGTTGGTGGCTGTGGCAGGGTGGGAATAACAGAGGTGGGAGGGATTTTTTTTTTAATTATTGTTTGATATGGTTAGAGAGAAGTTGGAGAGAGGCTTCTAAATGTGTTTGTATAAGGATCGTGTTACTTTGAAGGCTGCTGTGCTGTGTTTCCATAGGGGTGGGAAACCCTCCGGTACTGGGATCTCGCTGAGGTTTTAGTGGATTTAGTATCAGACTGGCAGCTGTAGAAACTGAAATCTCTGTTTATCCACAGGCTGGATGGGCAAACCACCCCAGGCCACCCCTGCGCCTCGGCTTCACTCCCGGGCTCCCTGCAACAAGGGAGGCAGGAGGTCCCACTTTGCAGCTCGGGGTGCTTCAGGGCCCCTCCAGATCACACTATTGCTCCGCTACATCCATCTGTTTTCTAGTTATCAGTCAGCTGTGACTGCCCCACAACCAGGGCCAAGGCACAGCCTGTTTTTAGGGCCACCTGAGCTCGTCTGGCCATAGGAAGGGCTCCAGCACCAGCAGCTCCTCCATCACCCTTTCTGGCTCTCTAATTGTCAGCCACTCTGTCCCCCGAGGGACGTGTGATTGAAGGAGCAAAGAGCTTATTTAGGTCACTCTAGACCACATTTAAAGGCTGGGCATCCCCTGCTTGTACTTTCTCCAACGCCGTTATCTCCAGAGCTGCCTGGTGATTGGCTTTCAAGCGGACGTGTTCCTTTTATTTAAATATATACTTGTAGCAGGGCTGTTTCAGTTCTCAAGTATTTCTTCATCTCCCACGGACCCAGCAAGAGAAGGGGAAAAAATGCCGTTGCTAAGGAGCAGGATTTGGATACAAAGCTGGCTGAGCTGCTGGCGGGGGGGCCCGGGGGGCTCCAGCACAGCTCATGGTGGGTCAGTTTGTGCGTTGCTTTGGTGGGATGGCACCTGTGGGGTCTGCACGAGGGGGAGGGCAGGATTTGAAGCATCACTTGAGCCTTGGGGAGAAAGTTGAGTTGTAGGACTCGTACCTTCCATAGATTAATTTGCTCATCCCGTGTTGTTAGTGTGTGTGGCGCTGGCTTAGACCTGACGGCAGCATCCGTGGTCTGTCCAAAACATGTGTTGTTTGCCGCGGGGGTCTGTGGGACCTTCATTCTGCAGCGAGAAGCATCTGTAGGCTGAAAGGTGAGGCTGGCGTGAGGGCTCTTACCAGGAGGGACTTGGTGCCCGGGGAGACCTGTTAAAGCATCACACTGAAACCGTATCTCAGCTTCTGGCTGGAGCACACCTGCCTGCGAGAACCAGCAGCAGGGCAAGAATTGAGCTGTTTGGCTACTTCACTTGTCCGTTTGTCTCATTCCTGTCCCCGTGTGAGGACTCACCCGCCCATCACAGCAGCTCCAGCCCTCCTGGCTCACGGAGCTCCAATAAAGATGGGAGCTCCAATAAAGATGTGTTTGGACTTTGCTCCTGAGTCCTTAGGAAAAAGGAGAGCACTGAGCTCCAGCATGGAGTAATCCCGGCCGCTCCCTCTGCCTTGCAGGTCGGCCTTCTGACCAGAGACACGGGGAGGGCATCGGAGCAGGGGCAGGGTGTGAGGGCACTGCACGGTGAGCCTGCCCTGAGCGTGCCACGGGCTAGCAGGGGGGTGGCTTTGCTCACACGGGATCTGGTGTTTGCAGAAGGGCTTTTGTGGATGAGCCTATGGTTCTCTTAACACCTGGGAACAGCTCTCCCAGAGGGCAAAGTCCTTTCCGAAATCTCTGCGTCGTGGGTGATGCCATCTCGGGTGGGCTGCAGTGAGCAAACACCCGTCTCCTTCGGTGCAGTGAAGCGGCAACTTCGCAGCACCTAAAAACGCCGTCTCTGTCCACGTGACTTTGTTTTGGTTTTATGATGTTATGCAAATAATCTCTACAGTCTTTGGTTACCTTCCGGGGCTGCGTTGGTGCAGGTTCTTACAGGGCAGAGCTGTTACGTTAGGTAACCACCACCAGTTTCTCTAACACACCTGAGGGTCGGGAGGTCAGTGGCAGCCAAATGTCAGCGGCGATGAAGCACACGCAGAGGCACGCGCGCGGCCCGTTTCACTTGCATGGCTCGACAGCGGCGAGTTTGTTTTCATTACACAGTTGGTATTTCGGTGAGCCCTGCTGTCAGAAACACGCTGCGACGGGGAAGGGCGTTTTCTGCTGCACAAGTGGGGTGCTGGGTGCCGGTGGGCACAGCTGCCTGGCAAGCCCCTGGGTCGGTGGAGGCAGGGCAGGGAGGGCACCAGCTGCCAGGCACCAGCTGAGTCCTCGGAGTTGACAGGAGGAAAAAAAAGTTGTTTTGGCTTGCAAAACAGAGGAGATTGGGGAGGCGACTCATCGGAGGCAACTTCATCTGGAATGCTGAGGCATTATTTTTAGAGTGGCTTTTCTTTCTGCTAACCGCACTTTAACAAACAGCAGCTGAGCTCAGGGCCCGTGTGGAAACCTGCTTCTCAAAGAGCTCGCTACCCGTCTTCACCAGAACTTCTTTTCATGTGACGGAGCAAAACCGCGCACCCTTCCCCTGCTCTTTGCAGTGGTTGGGTCTCTATGGAGACTCGCAAGCTGAGTGCCTGCCCCAAGGCTCCCGGCTCCAGCCGGCGTTTTCGTTTCGGTAGTACCGTGTTTGGTTTGGGTTCACTTCTTAGGGTTGGAACTAACTTCAGGAAACCATCGTTTAGCCAAGCAGGGCAAAGCAAAGCACGTTGCCCAAGGCTGGCAGGGCCAAAACCCAGCTGTGGGAAGTGGACGAGGATGCTGAAGCGCGCAGCTTCGTGTGGTCAGGGGGTTCGGAACCTCACTTTTCGGTTTTGGCCAAAACCCCAGGGTTTTTGTTCAAAGACACTTGCTCAAAAGGCTCAGCTGGTGGCCTGCTGCTGGTGAGGTCTGGCTCCGTGCATTGGAGTGGCTGTGGAGCCGGTGAGCTGCGGGTGCTGGAGGACGTGACGGGTGTCAACTGGGGCTGATGGTATCACCCCCATTTTTTTTAATGGATATTTGGTCCCAGCAGCAGTTCTGCCAGTCGGGATCTCTTGGCCGGATCCCTGTGCGGAGCAATGCAGCAGCAGTGCCCGTTGCTAGAGACCGTCGCTGTGATGACTGGGTTTCTAGATGACATGGTTTACGAGGTTCAGTCCCGGTTGCGACAGTGAGAACTGGCATTAAGACGGGCCAGGCTGCTCCCTCCCTTGCGGCGCACTGGGGTGACTCAGAGCGTAGCTATGGCTCACACCAGTGTCATAACAAACACTTAATTCCTGAGGTGCTTCTGGAGGGGGTATCCCACAAACCCTGTCTCTCCCAGTTCTCATTCCCACAGATTTCAGCATATTTCTCAGGAAAACTGAGCCCTGGAATGACGGGGCTGTTTGAAGCTTGACCCATCTTAGTCCAGGCAAGGTCAAAGGAAAGGAGCGAGGGAAGGAAGGTGGGCACCTCTGCCCTCTTCGCACTGATGCTGCCTGTGGTCATTGTGCACATCAGCTTTTTGGGTATCCCAGGGTTTGTCCCCCAAAACCAGTTTAAATGGGAGGGCAAACTGCAGGGATGCTCACCTGCGGCTGGTGATCCCAAGGGATGAGCAGGGCAGGGTGGCAGGAACAGACAAGTCAGGGTAGGAGCGTGCCTGGACTGGATCACCAAAGTGCCATGGCCAGGAGGAAGAGGCTTCCTTGGGTGGTGTTTTACCTGCCATGAGAGAGCTCCAGTAATGCGAGAGAATGTTTGGCTGAAAATGCCTGCGGTGACCCAGTGCTGGGTTGAAATCCTGATGCCCGGTGTCCCTGAGCAGATGCAGGTGTGCTGCTGCAGATGCTGGTATGCCTTCGTCAGCAGAGACCGCTGGAAAAGGGCTGTGTCTTAAGCGGCGGGAGAAAACACGGTCCCAAAAATCTCTGCTGAATTGGGGTGGGATGGAAAGTGGAGCAACTCTGCAAGAAGCTGCCTGCTCTCTCCCTGCCACCCCCGGGGTCTGGCGAACAGCCGACGGAGGGTGGGCTGCCTGCAGGTCCTGCTCTGGCTGATGCACGGACCACAGCAGGACCTGCACCAAGTGAATTCATCCCACCACCCTGGCTGCCCGTGCCCTGCCTGGACACCCGTGTTCCTCGTACCACAGCCGCTCTCCACCCTCTGGATGTGCAGATCCGGCACACCCAGCTCTCAGGGCAGGGCTCGGGTCCAAACCTCGCTGCTTGGGCTCCCAGCGTGCATGTTCAGGCACTTGACAACAGCTGGAGTTTTAGATTATTTTTTATTTTCTGGTTGTTTTCTCCCCAAAGGTGCCAATTAAACTTAAGCTCTCAGTTGCTTCAGCTGTGGAAATCAGACTTAGTTGATGGAGCATCCTGACTGCAGACCCCCCAGGTGTCGGCATGTTGACTCCTGCCCCTGTATTTGCTTATGTAGCACCTACTGCCTTGTTGACACCTGTTTAAGTAACACTCCGGAAGGTGAGATTCTCTTGATTACAAAGCAAAAGTGCTTGCTCTTCCCCTTTCCAGCTTCCCACAGGCACCCCAGGGAGGGGAACAAGTAGAGGGGGAGCCATCCAAGAGGAAAATCTCTGCTGGATCAGCCAGCCGCAGCCCTTCCCCGGAGCAAAGGGGATGGCCTGAGACTTGGAGCTGGGATGCGGTGGGACACGCCAGGGCTGCGGGTGTCAGGAGGAGGCTGGGACGAGCCGGAGCTCCGCGCGGGGCAGCCCGGGAAGTGATCCGGCAGCAAATGGAGCCGTCCTACGTCATCCTGGCCGGAGTGGGAGTCGGGCGCGAGGGGCACGGCCGGAGAACAAAGGCTTGCGTTTATTCCTCCCGTCCTTTCGCCAGCAGCCCCTCGCTGGCTCCCTGCACTGGATTGTTCCTGCATTTTCTCTGCTTCAGCTGTTTACTGGGTCACCCTGATGCGGATACACACACAAAGAGCGAGCCATCCGCCGGGGCCCCTCCTGCACTGCCGGCACCGCCAGCCCCTCTCCGGCCCCGAGGAGCACAGTGGCGGCATTGAACCGGGCTGGGAGCGTGCCCGAGCCTGCCCTGCTCCGGGGTCAGGGTGGGCCGGGGGCATCCGGAGCCCCCTGGGCATCCTCCTCTGCACAGGCTGGGGCGATGGCGTTCTAGGGAGGGGGGCCCAAGGGGTCTGGGCTTGTCAGCGTTGCCCACGCTTCAATCGCACCGGCTTTAACGGAGGGAGCGTAAGTTGACGTAAGGCAGCGTAAACACATGGGTGGACACATTTATCTCACGAGGGCTTGTTTTGGTTCAGCTTATCTGAGCTAAGGATGTGTCTGAGCTAAATTGAAACTAAGCTCGTTCAAATTGAAAGGAAGGGTGATGGTGCAGTTACCGTAAGCCACACTGCAGCTGGACGGGGCTGTGGCTTTCGGACAGCCCCGGGTTTGGCCACCCCAATCTGTGCAGCTTCAAAATTACAGAAAGATAGGACTCGGCTTTCTTCTTCCTTCTGCAAGCTACAGCACTGGCAGCCATTTACAGCTTATCCAGGCTGCTCAGGAATGGTGTGTGCAGAAACTCCCTGGGAACGTCGGCGTGGGGCCAGTGGGATGGTTCTGCATGGCATGAGGGGCCAAAAGCCGCCTCCTGGGTCTGGGCTGATGGTTTTATGCCCAGAAGTTGTGGGAGCCATGACCATTGCTTTGCCCTTTCTGCGTATCTCACGTGCCTTGCTCGTGCCGCAGGCGTGTGCCCGGCTGCGAGCTTTGTTCGGGTGGGTCATGTACATGCTGGGGGCGAGGGGGAGGTTTGACAAAAGAAGCTGGGTTTCGAGCAGCTGATACTTCTTAGAATTAATTTTTTGGCTCTCTGGACTGGTACCTGGGCCGTGAGCAGGAGAATATTTATTCAAGATTCTCTGAGAACGTAAAGACTTGACTTTTGGGGTAGATGAACTCAGTAGTTCGCAGATGCTGATACATACAAAGGACAAGGATTGCCCTGGAATTGCAACAATGAACAAGTCTGTGTGTTCTGGTTAACACATGTTAAGATATAACTGACATTTCAGAAGTGGTCATACCAACTGGTTCGAAGGTACGTCAGCTCCGAATGCCAACCTAATCGCCATCCCCTTCCAAATTCACATGGCAGTTCTTGCTGCTGCAGAAACAACACGCTTGGTGCAAAAGCGCCGTGTTTCAGCAGTGGGATCGATAGAGCCACGGTGCAGCAGGGAGGATTGGGCTGTAGCCTCTCCGGGACACACACCCTGCTCTTCCCATTTGAACAAGGCACCGTAGAGCTGTCGTGTTGCATGTGACTCACAGGTGCTACTGTACACACACTAAAAAACAATCAATTTTTGAACTTGTTTCTGTTACGTTTTTTGCAGACTTTTCTGTTCCATCTCGGTGAAATACAGACCTTTGTTCCGAGCTGAAATGACTTACTGTGAGACACTCAGTCTTCATTTACTTTTACAGAGCAACGTGTATTAATTTTTTATACACCAGTTTTCACCAGTCATATTCTGGTTTCACTTCCAGTAATTACCCTCGGGGCTCTAGGCGAGCTCGTAGCGGAGCGATCGCTCTGTAAGCGCCGGCCAGCTGCGTCCCTCGTGTGCGAGCCTGGCTGCGTAGGCGTTGGCGCGGAGCAGGGATGCTGCCGAAACGCACGCCGAAGCGAGCACGAACGCAAAGCCAAGGACTGTGGAGCAAGAGCTCGAACTGCTGTGTCGGCGGGATCTTTTTTCCATCCGCTTAGAGAGGAAGCAGAACCTGCTGCACTCAGTTTTCTTCTAACCATCAGCAGCCTGCAAAGGGAGCCCAGCCCAGCACGTCCCCTGGTAGGAAACACGAGGGAGGTCCTGTTTGGTGGTGCTTTCACACAGGGTGCAGATGTTTAAGTGGAGGTGCTGGTGGTCTTCTGTACTCCTGGGTGTAGGTTTGGAGTTAAGCAGTCATCCTTGGCACTGCTGGCTGCAGATGGAGTTTGCGTTTTCCCTGGGCAGCCCTCCTGGTAAGGCTGGTTCCCCAGTGCCTGCATCACTCCCTGCATCAGGGGCCTGATCCTGCTTCCCTGGAGGCTAGGGGGGATGGAGTGGACATGGAACGTCTTTGCAGATCTTTGACTCTTGATTTCCAGACCATAAAAAGAGCAAAAAAGTTTCTATGTGTGGAAAGGCTCTTAGTTTTCTTTAAAAGCAAAACAAAAGCGAATGGGGGAGGAATCCTGTGTATCTGCTCTGTCTCGTTTCTGGACCCGAGCGCTGAGCTCCTAATCCTCGCTCCAGCCACTGACTCACTGCCTGCGAGTCACAAGATGCCTTTGTAACCGATCCACCAGCCGCTGCTTTCTCTTCTTCCTAAGCTGCAGGGATGGAGAAGGCAGCCTTCGAATATTGTCTCTAACCCCTCTGGGTTGCGGGCATGGGATTAGACCTGCTGTCAGTCTTGGGCAGCCCCAGACCCCAGAGGAGGAGGTGTAAAATCCCCATGAGAGGCAGATACAGTATATGACGTGTGTATATATACGGACCGATAGATTTGTGCCCCCTCCCTCCACCTCCTCCCGCTCCCCGGGAGCGCGTGGCACTGGGTGATGCACGGCCCTGGGGCTGTTCGCTGCAGGCTCTGGATGCAGCTTTCACTGCTGAAACACCTGAAGCAGAGCAGAAACAGAGCTCAAGGTGTCAGGAAAGCAGAGCCCAGCAGCTGATGGGGTGAGAACAGGCTCTCAGCTGTCACCACTGTCTGGGTGTCTTGGCAAAAACACCCCCTTTTCATAGTGGGTTTACATTTAGCTTCTGGCCCTTTTTCTGTTCTTTTTCTGTTTCCCTCTTTGTTGTTATGTTTGGGCTGTTGGAATTGGTCCTGGTGTGAGGTGGCTCCAAGCAGGCAGGAAGGGAAGGCAGGGAGCGTTGAAAACCCAAAGGAATCGTGTCCATCTGCCTAACACCTCTACCCGGGGGGCAGTGCCCAGGGCAGGGGCCAGTGCAGCCGAGCCGCAGCGGGGGACTCCAGCTTCGTCAGCAGCAACAGGAACGTGGCTCCGGGAGAAAGGGGACAGCGGGAGATCAACTTGCCCAAGGCCAGCGTTGGCTGGGGAGAACCATTGTACTCCAGTGCCACTACGGTCATCACTGGGATGGTGTCTGGGAGCAAGGGTGCTCCTGGCCTCAATGGAGCTGCTAATCCAAAGCACATGCCATGGGTCACCGGGATAGGCAGGCACCGGCACGGCACGACTTTCCTTTCCCCGAACACGGGGGATATTCAGCAGCTTCCTTGCCAGCTTTGGGTAGTCTCTGTAGCCTTCCTGAGCGTGGCTGGGGGAAGGAAACTGCTGATGGGCGTGAGGAGCAGACGGGGACAATCCCAACTGGCAAAGCTGTGGGGAAACATCTACCACAGGGCATTTTGCCTGGAAGTCCCCGCGAGGAAGGGTGTTGTGCTACGTGTGCTTATTTTGGATGGGTAGGACGGAGGGTACTTCTGCTTTTGCGGTCGTTATCTTTGGCTCCCGGAACTGCAGTTGTTTTCCTTTCACTAGATGGGGGCGGCTTTTTTCCTATTTCGTATTTTTTTCGTATTTCGTACACTCTGGTTTACATAAGAGGCCCCAAAGTCGCTGCTGTTCGTTACATGGGTTCAGGATTTGGTCCCAAGAGTGAAACGGGAGTTAACTCGGGGCTTGTGTCAGCCGTGGAGGACGTAGTCCTTGGTGGAGCCGTTTCCTTTCGTTTCTGTAAAGGCCTATTTGCTGTTGCCGGTGGAAAGATTCTCAGAAGGGCCTGGGGATTGTAAAGACCAAACCTCTACTTTCTGTTTCTAGCTGTACCAGCTTTCATCAAGTCCTTTTGAAATTGCATAAACACGGAGCTTCAGCAAGAAGCTCCTGGCAATGTCTCTGAGGCTCAGCTCTGCCTTTTCTTGTCCCTTTAGCCAGTGAGACTGTTATTTCCCAACAGGCACAGGTTCCCAGCTTCCCATGGGCAGGGTTAGCATCTGCTTCTCTCTTGCGGCTGGTAGCAGCAGTATTTGGAAACCACGGTGCAAAGAAACTCTCAGTGATACCTGTCTGTAGAACAGGCATTTCGCGTAGCCGAGCTGAAAGGGAGCAGAGTAACACGAACATCTTGATCTTTAAACCAGCTGTTGTCCAGGGAGCATCAGTAAAAGCACTTTAAGCAGTTTTGCCTCTTCCACGTGTGCTGAAATTAATACCTTTTTCCAATAACAGTTCGTTATTTTGTGTCTTTGGAGGCCAGCGCGCTAACCCAGGGGCACGTGGGACCAGAGCTCATAAGACCTGGTAATTGTTGGATAATTGTCCGTGTGTAATGTGCAGGGATGCTGTCACGCTCACGCTTAATCCTGTACTTTGCTCCTGTTTTACTAAAACCACCTTTTTGACTGATCTCAAACACTTTCTAAAATGCAGATCCCTAGCCAGTATTTTGCTTTGCTGTTTGGCTTTTGCATTTTCCCCTCCCTCCAGCCGATGAGAAGAGCCGAAGGCAGGTTCCCTGCGGCTCCCTGCCTGGCTCCTGCCAGGGTCCCTCACACCACAGCCCTTCCTCCAGGCTTGCAAACCCTGGCAACGTCTTAGAGCTCGTTATTAAACCTCTGTGTGAAGACGTGGGGTTTGACGCCGTGCCATGTACTAGAACATTCACCGGGGAGCAGAAGAGTTTCTTGCACGGAGCAGGAATTCCTCCCCGGTGTAGTCACCAGTGCTTTGAACTGTGGATGGGGAGCTGCTGTTGCTCCCGCAGCCTGGGGCTATCCGCAGTTGGAAGAGGCAGTCTCTAAAACCAGGCAAGCCATCTGGTGCAGACCTCCAGCTTCATATTTCAAGGGATGAACTCCTGCGGAGTTCACTTACGGCTGCTTTTGCAAAAGCCTCTGAGTCTGCAGAATTGGGCGGCTGATACCCCTAAGTTAAACATGTGGTTTTTCCCTGTGCCCCTCCATCGAGAGGCCCTTTTCCTGCTCTATGGAGAGGAGCAGGATTGCACACTGAGCTGGAGAAATCATGGTCAAATGTTCATTTTCTAGGTCTTCCCTTTTTTGGCGCCCATCTCGAAATGCGTTGGATCTCGCTTTGTGGGGTGCTGAGTCCCTTCCGTGTGAGTTTGGTGGAAGGTTCAAACGCTGTAACCATCCACGTACTCAAAATTAGTGCTTTCACGGAAGGGCTTTTCCGAATCTTGTTGCAGCCATTTAAAGCGCTCTCTGGGCCTTTTGGATGCATCATCCACAGCGATGCAGTCAGCGGAAGGGACTGTTCACTGTACCTGTGCCGTGCTGCAGTGCTCCGTGATTCAGGTTGAACCACTGATGAAGGAGGGTTTGCACGTGGGTGCTGGGCTGTGGTTGTGCCAGCTGAGGCCCGACTCGCATTCCCTTCAGTTGTGAGAGGGCAGAAAAATCCAGCAGATGTGTAGGGCAGGCAGTAGGGAGCAGTAGTGGTTGCAGTAATATTTACCAGCACTTGTGTGTCAGAGCTCTTTAGAGACCATTTTGAAGACATTCATCTTTGGTTGACTTGCTGGAAATGCTGGTGTGAGTGCCAGGCTTAGGATTGCAGCGTTCTTGGTGGCCAGCACACACACAAGCCACAGGTCAAGGTTTTGTGTCCGTCCCAGCCCTGCTCCCACCCCGTGTCTCCTCATCTGCAATGGGAGAAACGTGCTTTTGATGCAGGTGGTAGAGTGGGACTTCACTGGCTCCGTCCCGCTGCTGCTTTTTGCTTCGTTGGTTTTTAACCAACACGTGCGGAATGCACAATCAGCATCTTGGAGAACCAGCGGTAGGAAAGAGGAAGCTCACGCAGAATATAAATAGCCAAATTTTAAAATGTACCAGTGTAGCAGCTCGCCTGGCTCTTGGCATGAGCCTGGCTGAAGACCGCTTGGAAGCTGTGTACTTCGTGTGTGGTTTGCAAAGGGGGAACTTTGGGGGATACTGCACTAGTCAGCAAGACAAAAAATGAATGAATCTGACAGTCTTGAGTATGGGAAGGAAATGAAATTTGCTTCTACGCACATCAAAACTGGGTGTATCTTCTGCACGTGACATGAAATACAGAGTGCAAACCCCTGCGCAGTTACAGCAATATTTTCCACTGTAGTTGCACAGCAGCTGCCAATGATTCATGGATTGATCCTGGGACATTTTGTGCTCCCATGTGATTTGATTTCTTTATTCATTTAATTGCATCTCAACAAGCATTTGATTTTTCTTGATATTTGTGTCCGGGGTTTACAACTGCCCGGCCAAATCTCTTTTCTGGGCTGGACTGTACAGGGGTCTGGTCCTGCTGGGCCCAGAACTTTTCTCCAGACCAAAGTCAGCGTAACAGGAAAATACGCAGGGTAGTGCTGATGTGCAGGTCGGGTGATAAAGATCAGGAGAGAGCCCAGGAGAGCTGATGTGAAGCACGGTTGGTAGCAATCTCCTTTCTCTATCGCTGCCCCTTGGGCAATGGACTCGTGCGCTCAAGAGGCATCTACTGCTGTCACTTCTGGAGGATGGCACATAGCTGTGGGCACCAGGGTCTGATGGTCTCTGTGGACAAACATGGAAGAGTTCCCACATTTTTTCTTTCTTTTTGTTGGAAACAGCATCTACAGGTGAAAGGAAGACAACTTGGCTGACTTGGGCTCAAGTTCGGTAGCATCACTGTAGGTGGCTGATCTAGAGGGGATGTGAGGCTCTCCCGTGGTCGTGCCAGTCCCCCCAATTCCCTGCTAAGGCGTCTCTGCTTGTGGGGTCGGGTCTGCTTGCAAGTGTCTGAAAGGACATCTGTCTGTCCGCTGCCTTGTGCGAGTGCTGTCAGTGTTGATCTGGAACCCAGTGAATCCTGGGAAAGACTTCTGATGTTCACAGCACAGCCAAAGTTAGGAGCCACACAACTGCTCGAGCTTCAGCAAACCAAACCCCTCCATAGCCTGGTGTGAAGGTTGGACACAAAGTGAGGGAGAAGTTCAGTAACTCTGCCCAGGGGGATTCTCTGGCTTTGCTCGTTACAACCATGAACAAGAGGCTTTTTAAAGTTTTCCCCTTGCTCTTTGAGCTGCTGTGGTTCCCTGCCTCGACTCCGTGCTAATAACAAGCACTTGATGTGAGCGAGGTGTGATAACAGCACGGTGACCACTACTCCGATGGTGATGCTAAAGGACGGTGGTTACAGAGCGTTAGGTGCACGTTCCATACGTCACTTCGGGGTCTCTCAAGATGTACAGCGTTGTCAGAAGCCAGGGCCCTGGGTATGGCCCTTCCCTTGCTCATGGGGAGCGGTTCTGCATGAGGATTTTTTGCAGGGAGCAGCGGCACTCCTGGGTCGCTCCATCCTGGGTCGCCCCATGGCATCTTCTTCCCCAGCAAGCCCCGCGTTGTTGCCATTGCTCAGTGCTGCAGAGAGGCAGATGGCAGGGGAAGCCGTGGGCTGGCTCTGGCCCCTGGCTAGTGGTGTGTTACACGGGGAGCACTTGTCCCTGAGCCCCTGCGTGTGGTCACCTCCCTCTGCTCACCGGCTAACTGCTTCTTTTCTCCATCTGCTGAGCAGTGGGGTTTGCTGCCTTACACCGTGTCCCACCATTTGGCATGGGGAATGGAGGGCGGGGGGAGATCCCCGCAGTGTTTAAAAGGATCTGAATAAATCCTCTTAAGAGAGGCACTGACTCAGCAGAGTGTGTGAGAGAGGAGGAGGAGGGAACTGAATTATCCTTGTGGAGCCGGAGCCACCACTGAGCCTCACGCTGGCACATGGGGCTGGGGGAGCTGGGGCAGGCGTGTGCCTGGGGACCCACCCCAAGGAGCATCCCCTTTCCTCACCAGACTGGAGATGGTCTCCATCTCCCCAGAGCAGAAACGTGAGCCTCATAGCTGGGCCAGAGGTGCCTGTCCCCAGGGGTGCAGGGACGTGTCCCAGCTGTGCCCGAGCCCATCCCAGTGCTGCTCCCCGAGGTTTTCCCCCAGCTCTGAGCTCCCCCGTGGGTTTCTGCCTCGTGTGTATGGCCGGCGCTGCCAAAGCTCGCGGGCGCCTTGGTGTCGTGGTTCATATTTACTGCCGAAGGTGTGCCGAGGTGCCAGTTCCCACAGGAGCGGGTTACTGGGATTAGGGAACGGCGCAGGCATGGGAAGGGGGAGGCAGCCAGGGCCGGGTGCAGGGGGCTGCTGCCACCTGCCCCCCTCGCTGCCTGGCGAGGGGTCCCCGCTCTGCCCAGCACCCAGCACAGACCGAGAGCAGCTTCCCAAAGTCTTGGCTCTGCCTGTGCACGGGCTCAGCTGGGCGCTGGGTCAAGGTGGCCAGGAAGCCTGGTGTCACCTGGCTTGCATTTCTGGGCAGGAAAGGGAGACCCTCGCAGCCTGCCAGCTGTTGCCTTTGGCTCGCTCAGATGCCTTGTACAAGCCCACAAGAGCATCTCTGCCACGCTTTGCCCTTCTTATCTCACGGTGTGTCTTGTCCTCCCGTGCAGAGCTCCACACAGGAGATCGGAGAAGAGCTGGAGGATGGTGTGATCTACAGCATATCGCTCCGGAAAGTGCAGCTCCATCACACGGCCAACAAAGGGCAGCGGTGGCTGGGGGTAAGCTGGGGGCTCCGCCAGCCTCCTAACACAGGGTGTTTTCAGATGTTTCCATGTTAGAGAAATGGTGACCTGATGTCAGGGCTTGGCAGGATCAATACCAGCCCATGTCTTGCCCTCTTCTTGCTCCCCCTGTCCAAGGGGCTCCTTCCAAGCCTTATCTGGGAATCGTGTTTATTTGAGGGCATGGGAGCACCCGCAGGCCTCTGCCCTGCAGCAGGGGGCACAGGGGAAACAATCCGAACCCCATTTTGCAAAACAGGGCAACCCGGGTTTGCATCTAGATTTGCATCTAGGCCTTTCCTGGGATTTCCCAAACGCTCAAGTCTTCTCAGCTGAGTTGCTGGTATTTGGTGTCAGAGGAGACCCAGCTTCCCTTTCCCCAGGCCCACCACGAGAGCCCCAGGCACTGCAGGGGGTCCGTGATCACAGCCTAGACCCAAAAGCAGCTTGGGAAGCTGACGAGACTAGATTGTGCTTGCACGTGTCTGTCTTCATCCAGCCCACTGACTTCTGCTCTTGTCCCAGCAGTTTGAGAATGAGTCAGCCTTAAACCTCTACGAGACGTGTAAGGTGAGGACAATAAAAGCTGGGACCTTGGAGAAGCTGGTGGAGTACCTGGTCTCAGCCTTCAAGGGCAATGACTCCACCTATGTCACCATCTTCCTGTGCACTTACCGGGCCTTTGCCACCACCAAGCAAGTGCTGGACCTGCTGCTTAACAGGTGAGGCTGCCGTGAGCCCCAAAACGCAGCTAGGGGTGGAGGAGAAGGTCCCTTGATCAGGAGAGCCCTGGCATCTTATGCTGTCATGCCTTGGAGGGCTGATGGGCTTCGCTCAACCCCATCAGCATGAAAGTTTTGGGGCAGGGAGGACACAACTTCCCAGTGAGCTGAAGCCCTCCCAGCTGGTACCCTGCTGCGGGGTGGCCAGTGCTGGCTGCTTGACTCTTCCCGTAACGCAGGGGTCATGGCAGACTGAGGTGGGGAACAGGACAGTGCATGAGAGGGGTACCCTGACCCCCTGGCAGAGCTGGGGGTGATGTGGAGGGGAAAGAGGCAGCACTGAGACACAGCTGAGTCCAGGATGCTTATTGCCTCCTCGCTGTGCCCCACCAGGTATGGCAAACTCCATGTGCAGGCGAACGGGGACCATGCCAGGCACGCTGTGGATGAGAGGATGGAGCTGAAGAAGTAAGTCTGACTGCGCGGTGGGTGAGCAAGATGGGTGGTGGCTCTGGTGATAGCTCTTTGGTTCTCGTACAAAGGCATGTGTTGTCCCGGGGGTGCTCATGGGGGTGCGCACGGGTTTCTCCAGGCACCCGCTTCTCACGCAGGCTTGCCTGTGTTTCCCCGCTTCTCCGCAGCACCATCTCCTCCATCCTGGGTGCCTGGCTGGACCAGTACTCGGAGGACTTCCGCAAGCCCCCGGACTTCACCTGCCTCAAACAGCTCATCTCCTACGTGCGCCACAACATCCCCGGCTCGGACCTGGAGCGCCGAGCCCGCATCCTGCTGGCCCAGTTCCAGCAGCAAGAGCAGAGTGAGTCCGAGGCGGAAGGTGAGGTCCTTTCCCTGCTTGTGGGGGGTCGTTTGGGGCTACAAATGGAGAGAGTGTGTCTGGTTGGCATCAAGGGTCTCCAAAACCTCGGGTCGTGCCACATGCCTGAACCCTCATAAACCCTTCCTCTACTTCCATGGAGGTGCACCGGAAAGCTAATCCGACTGAACCAGAAGTGGGATTTCTAAGTGGATTAGCTAATCTGCCTTTAATCCTCTGTGGACACTTGGGTCTGTGTTTAAAATGACTGTCCTTTTATCTGAGCCTCGTTTCTCAAGGTGTGAAGCCAGACGGGAATTAAGAGCCCGGGAGGTGGGATGTGGGTGTCCGCAGGGGCTGGCGGGGTCAGCGTGGGCCCTGGCTCGTGGCAGCACTGCGGTGCTCAGCTTAGCGCCGTCTCTTGTAGCTGTGGACCACGGCGGCTGCACCTTCCAGCTGGTGGAGGAGAACGGGGTCGGGGAAGGGAAGCCGGATTTCCTCTCCTTCTCCCCAGAGATGGTGGCAGAACAGTTCACGCTGATGGATGCTGTGAGTATTCATTCAGCTGCCGGGTTGATGGTGCTCTGCCCATCTGCTACCTGCTACTCTGGGCACAGGCCTGTCTCTTCCCTTCCACCCTTTCTTCCTGGCCTGTTCCCTTCCCAGGGATCCCAAAGAGACCCGTCTCCATCCCTTTATCTTCCAGGAGCTGTTTAAGAAAGTGGTGCCTTACCACTGCCTGGGCTGCATCTGGTCCCAGCGAGACAAGAAGGGCAAAGAGCACCTGGCGCCCACCATCCGTGCCACCGTCTCGCAGTTCAATAGCGTGGCCAACTGCGTCATTGCCACGTGTCTCGGAGACCGGTCCCTGAAGCCGCAGCAGAGGGCAAAAGTGGTGGAGCGGTGGATCGAAGTGGCTCGGGTAGGGGAGCTCGCCATTCCACTCGCCATCCTGCTCGCCTCCCACCCTGGCCCGAGGGCTGAGGTTTTGCAGTGTGTGAATCCCAGCAGATCCCTGGGCTTTCCTTAATGCTGAGTCCTGTCCTCTCCTTGTTTGCCCCCAGGAGTGCCGCATCCTGAAGAACTTCTCCTCCCTCCGAGCCATCCTCTCAGCTCTGCAGTGCAACGCCGTTCACCGGCTGAAGAAGACCTGGGACGAGGTCCTACGGTAAGCAGTGCCTGCTGTGGGCTCCTGTGATTGCAGAGAGGTTTCACGGGGGAGGTTGTCCTGTGGCTGTGGCCCTGGAATGTGTAAATGGGATCATCTCAGCTCCAGCATTGCCTCTTGGAGTGTGCCCAAAACCCGGGGACCAGCGTAAGGTGTCAGGGACCTAAGGAGGGCGAGGAAATAAAAGCACCGTCACCTCCTCCTCCTTCCCATGTGAAACACCCCGGAATAGCCCCCAAACAGCAAGTGAGCGTCGCGGGGGTCCTTTGGGTGAGCAGAAGAGAGCCCAAGGAGGAGACCCCAGGGTGGCACCATTGCTGACTTCCCCCCGTGTTTCTCCCTGAGCAGGGAGAGCTTCCGCACTTTCCATGAGCTCTCCGAGATCTTCTCCGACGAGAACAACCACTCGCTGAGCCGGGAGCTTCTCATCAAGGTATGGGGAAGTGGCACTCGTGTCGCCCTGTCTCTGGCAGGGAGCTCGGGCTGATGCTGGCAGAAGTTTCCACAATGTTCCAGCCACCTGGCTAAAGCCCTGGCAGCGCTGCCAGGGTTGCAGGCGTAGGTGCAGGCAGGGTCTGCTGAGTCTGAGGAGCAGCCAGGAGTTTTGGAATGGGCTGGGCTTTCTACTTCTCCACCCAAAAGCCATTGTTGCCTGAAGCTTGCAGAGCAATTCAGCAAGCAGAGATAAGCAGTGGGGTGGGATCCAGTGCACCAGGTGACAGCTTCTCCCCAGAGGCAGCTGCATTTTAACAGCCGGGTGCAAAGTCCTCTTGATTTCAGATGGGGTTTTAGGGTTCATGAAAGGCTGCAGCAAAAATGTCCTTCTTCCCCGTGGAGCTTCTCCACAGCTCCCCAACCCAGCTCCAGTTTGGGGGCTCGGGGGACACGAAATGTTAAAGGGAGCAAAACATCCCATGGAGGAGCTGTTTAGACAGAGCTGGAAACGGGAGCAGCAGTTCTTGTTCACGAAGCCTCTCCTCCCTATGAGCTGCGAAAAAGCTCAGCTGTGATTTCTTCCTCTTCCCCTCATCACTCTTTCCCTCTACAAGGAAAGTTGTACCAATAAAAGCCGGAGGAATTTTAGCTCATCCATTAGCGCAGTTTCCCCACGCTGATCCCCACTTCTCCCCACCATCCAGGAGGGCACGTCCAAATTCGCCACCTTGGAGATCAACCCGAAGAGGGCTCAGAAGCGGCAGCAGCAGCAGCGGGAGATGGTGAGTCCGGCACGGCCGCCCCATGCCCCCTCCCCGGCGGCTTCCCCAGGCTGGTCCCAGCGCCCTGCTGACCCCACTGTCCCTTGCTGTCCCCGCAGGGCGTGATGCAAGGCACCATTCCCTACCTTGGCACCTTCCTCACAGACCTGGTGATGCTCGACACTGCCATGAAGGATTTCCTGGACGTATGTACCTCCCATGTCTATCCTCCTCTTCCTCTCCTTCCTTCACACAGCCGCCTCAGAGCCTGGGCTGATAAATGGAGGAGTTGGTCCCCCACGTGTCCTGTACTGGACACTGCACCCTGTGTGTCCTGTATCCAACACTGCATCCTGTGTGTCTGTACCTGACACTGCACCCTGTGCATCCTATATGTTCTGTCTGCTCCACACTGACATTTGGCTCTTTTTTTCCCAGGGTGGGCTGATCAACTTTGAGAAGAGAAGAAAGGTGAGAACTTTGTCCTGGCAGCAGCAGAGCAGGGTGACTTGGTGCAAGCCCAGGCTGTGCCAGTCACTTTGGGGTTAATCCTTCTCCTTTTTTGCCGTCATGTTCTTCATTTTTGGGGAGGGGGATTCTGGTTCTTCATATCTGTCTCTGTGTGTGGGGCTGGGCTGTTTGTGGAGGAGGCTGGGGCTGGCAAACAGATCTGGTCTCATGGCCTCCATTTGTTTGCTCCAGGAGTTTGAAGTCATCGCCCAGATCAAGCTGCTTCAGTCAGCCTGCAACAACTACAGCTTCAGGCAGGAGGACCAGTTCGTGGACTGGTTCCACAGCCTGGAGCGGCTCAGTGAGGCCGAGAGGTGAGCGTGAGTGGGGTTTGGGACCGTGCTGCTGCCGGGGCATCGGGAGGTCCCACTGCTTGTCTCCAGCAGCCGAGCTGCCCCGAGCTCTGCTCCCGGCTCTGCCTCCCTCGCCCTGCCGACACGGTGCTCGCCGCGGCCGTGGCGGCACAGAGAGCTCCAACCCTCGTCTCTCCCCTCCCAGCTACGGGCTGTCGTGTGAGATCGAGCCGCTGTCGGAGTCAGCCAGCAACACGTTGAAGGCGAAGAAAAACACGGGCATCATCAAGCGATGGAGCGAGTGAGTCCGCTCGTCCCCAGCGGGATGCGGAGGGAGGTGGGGGCCGGCTCAGGGCAGCTCCGGCTGAGCATTGCAGGGTGCTGGGCTGGGGCAGCTGCTGTCCCACCAGCAAACGCACCCTCACGCTGCTCGATTCTCACCTGCTCCATGTCTCTCCTGGCAGCCGGCAGCCACCGAGCACTGAGCCCTGTGCCAGTGGCAGCTCCCACTCGAAATCCTTCGACCAGCTGAAGTGTGGGCAGTACCTGTGCAGCGGGGATGCCACCGACTCCGTGAGCGTCACCTCTGCCGGCTCCAGCAGCTCTGACGTGGAGGAGATCAACATCAGCTTCATCCCCGAGTCCCCCGACTGCCAGGAGAAGAAGGTATGGGGCAGCTCACGGGGTCTGGACCTCTGGAGGCTGGTGCAGCCATTGTGCGGGGTCTGCCCCAGCACTGGGGCTGTGGGGAGTGGGTGGGGGTCCCAGGGGCTGGTTCTGACCCGCTGGGGCTAGGGAGGCCCCTGCCCTTGGCTGCTCCGGCAGCATGGCAGGACTCTTGCGCCTCCGGCAGCTGTAGTCTTGTCGGTCCCCCATTGTCACAGGTCAGTGAGATCCCTCTGGCCTCCCTGCCCCAGCGCTGGTACGCCCCGTCTGTGGCCGATGGAGAAGCTAAAACCACTGTGTCCTCCGCATCCCCTCTCCTCCCTGCCCTCCAGTTCTGGGAATCCACCTCCCTCTCCTCCCTGGACACGTCGGGCATCGGCTCGGGCTCCAGCAGTGCCTCGTCCTCTTCCGTCTCCTCCACGCCGGTGACGGCCTCCCGCACCCACAAACGCTCCGTCTCCGGCATCTCCAGCTACTCCTCCCTCTCGCTGCCCCTCTACAACCAGCAGGTTGACGACTGCTGCATCATCCGCGTCAGCCTGGCTGTGGACAACGGCAACATGTACAAGAGCATCCTGGTTAGTACAGGGCACCCGCGGTGACGCCGGGGACGGTTGACTTGCCCCGCTCAGATGCAGACATGGCCCGTTTTGGGAGGAGATGGTGGTGGAAGCCTTTTAGGGTTTTGCATCCCTGGGTTAATAATGCTCTGTGCTCACAGGTGACGAGCCAGGATAAGACCCCGGTCGTTATTCGCAAGGCCATGGCCAAACACAACTTGGATGGGGACCGGCCTGAAGACTATGAGCTTGTTCAGATCATCTCAGAGGAGAGAGGTGTGTGCTGGGGCGCGGGGGGCTTTCCTGGGGGCTGCGTCCCTGGCCGGCCACACAGCTCTGCAGCCTGGGCAGTACCGGGTCGGAGCTGGGCTGGGAGGTGACAGCAGAGGGGTCCCAGGAGCCAGGGACAAGTCTCAGCCACTCTCAGGGAAAGGGTGCCCAACTGATCCCCATCCTCGGTCACTTTCAGAGCTGAAGATCCCGGACAACGCCAACGTCTTCTACGCCATGAACTCTGCCGCCAACTACGACTTCGTGCTGAAGAAGCGAGGCTTCTCCAAGGGGGTGAAGATCAAGCACGGCTCCAGCTCCACCCTGCCCAGGATGAAGCAAAAAGGCCTGAAGATCGCCAAAGGCATCTTCTAGCCTCAGCCCCACTGCCACCCATCACCGACGGGGCCTTGGGGGCAGGCAGCTCCGAGCTCAGCTGTGGCCGGGCCCTGTGCCAGCTGGCACGGCGAGAGGAGCGACCCTCGCCCGCGGGGGACGGCCGCGCATCTCCCTCCCGCGCCGAGAGCCAGGGTGCTTCGGCAACCGGTGTCGGCCTCCGCCTCTCTCTGCACAAGCTCCCGTTTCAATCAGGTCTTTTTTTCTACACAGGAAGGCAGCAGGGGGGATAGCTCTATTTTCTTTTGCTTTTATTTTTATTTTTTTAACCTTCCACGGTGCGACACTAGTCCAGCCGCCGGCCAGCCCAGAGCTGGAGCCCGCCTCTGCCGTAGGTGCCTTGTGTCCGAGCGAGCCGGGGAGCGGAGACTCGCAGAGGGGCCGTTTGCAAGGAGCGGAGCACGAGCCGCCACCCCGGGGCTGCAAAGCCTCCCGCAGGGTGGATGCTCTCCTTCCTGCCTTTCCTGGCATTGTTTTACCTCCACGTCCTTCCTCCCTGGGATAACTGGCATCGCCACCGCTGCACATCTCTGCCTGTCCTTCCCTTGGGAGGAGCCGTGGGCGCCCCGGGTTGGGAGGCAAGCTGGAAAGGATGCAGCCCCGCACTGGTGCTCGGAGCCCCGTGGAGGAGAGCTGTGTCCGTGCCGTGATGGAGCGGGCGCCTCGTGCTCGACAACTGGAAGTCTGCAAGGTCTCGCTCCCCTCCCCGATCCAGCGCATCCTCCGGCCGGACTTTGACAGCCCACCTTCAAACTTGCACCAAAGATCAAACGCCAGTGTCTCTTCTACCGGCGGGGGAAGCTTTGCGCTGTGCCCCCAGCGCTGCCAGCCTAGCGAGGAGGAGGAGGAGGAGGAGGAGGAGTTTCTGTCCGAACTTGTGTAAATAGAGACCTTGGGTCTGTGCAGGTGGGCAAGGAACCGGAGAGCTCAGGGTGCTCTGGGTGCCCCGGCTGCCACTGCCTGACCTGCAGAAAGTGCCACTCACCTTGGGCTTTAACGGGACTTTTTCAAACAGTGACCTTGGGAGAAGCAGCAATGAGACTTTTTTTGTACAAAACAAAAAAGTTTACTGATTTTTTTTTTTTTTTTGGCAATATTTATTGGTTGTAAATAGAAGAGACGAACTTGTACATTTTACTAATCCAGCCTCCCCCTGCCCCACAGCCCAGTCCCTCTCCTTTCCCCACCCTGGTATTTAAAGCTGCTGGGAGGGATGTTGGCAGCAGCATCGCTTTGCCGTGCTCGTGGGGCACAGGCCCTGCTGGCCATCCCCTCCCTTCTTTCTCTACCACTAGTCGTTCGAGCAGGGGCAGAGATGCTTGTTCTAATCATTGTAGGAACACTAACCAAAGGGGGACCTTTTTCTTTTTCTCCTGGCTCCATCTTTTTTTAAGCGCTTCCTTCCCCCACATCTGTTGTTTCCCGTCTGTGCTGCTGTGGGGGGACAAAGCTTTCCCTGGCTCCGGGAGCGGGGCCTGGGGATTCGGCAACACTGCACAGCCGTGCTTGGGGGGGCTGGTGGCAGGAGCTGGGCTGCAGGGCCTTGGCACGGGGTGGGGAAGGAGCTGCTTGGGTGCAAGAATGGCTGGCATGGAGCTCTCCCAGTCTCATGTTCCCTTGAGTGGCATCGCCCGTCACTGCACATGATGGGAGCCCCCGGCTCCCTGACGCAGGGGCAGCCTCCTGCCTCCCACCCCGCCTGGAGCCCAGCCCCTGCCCTTGGGCATCAGCACCCCAGGGTCTTCCCTCTCTTCTGTGCCTACCAGCTCCTGCCCACCCTGGGACCACGGTGTCCCCCGGCAGCCCAGCGTCACCCCAGGGACTGGCTGTACCATATGTATTTTGTACCACTTCAATGAAGGAGCACACTGCTTAGTGTGACTTGTACACAGCAATGTAATTAGTCTTTGCAATAAAATCCTGATGCTCAAATGTCTCTGCCCCAAGGCAGGGGTTGTCCTGTCCTTCCCCAAAACGCTGGTGCGTTCCTGGAGAAAGAGTGGATGTGACTGTGGAGGAGGCGGCGCTTGCGCCCGTCGTTCATACCTGACGTTAACTCTGCTGAGCTGAGCTTTGGTTGTGTTTGAACTAAGACACAGGCTTTTTGTTTGCGGGACCAGTGCCCGATTTTCAAATGAACCTTGTTCATTTGAACCTGCGAGTTGTTGGTACTGGCGCGTTTTCTCGTTGTGTGACACCAAATTTCTTGGTTTTACTCCTTTCAGTACATGCAATGGCTCTCGGACAAGGTTGGTCCTTGTGGTGTGGAGACAGGGGTCTGCCTTGGTTTGATGCATCGTTCCTTTGGTGCTTAAGGGCTCTGTTCCGAGCATGGTCAGCGTGTTTGTTTTCTATTTTATAATCACATAGACAGCAGTAGAGATAACTTGGATGGTGTGGTGATTCTGGGGGTGGGTATTAGAGATGCAGCTGCACTATCCAGAATTTCTCTGTGCCTTTGGCTACACAGATGAGTTTAAAGCTGAGCTTTTGGAAATGAAAGGATCATATTGTACAGACAGAGCTGGTAAGACCATTACCTGCTCAGGCAGAATTAAACATCCAAATCACTGCAGTCTTCCCAGACACAGGAATTCTGAAAACAGCTGGGAAATAAATGAACTTCAGCACAAGTATTTTCTGGCTGCTTTGACCTTAGAGCTCTTGGTGACAAAAAGCTTGGCTTCAGGTGTTTTTCCTAGCATTTCTATGAGCGTTTAGTCTCCCTGCCTGCTAAATACCTGAGCACGTATTCTTACCCAGCAGTGGTACATCCACCGCATCTCTCCTTTTTACTTAGTTCCCTGTTGCACTGCACTGAGAAGGGTAAGTCTGTTGCACAGCTTCTGGATTACCACGTTGCCAAGACCTACACCGTACCCCGGCTAGAGGTGCCCCCAGACAGACTGAGTGATGCACAGCCTCCCTTATAAAGTCTTAAAGCCATAAGAAGGGCCTTTGTACTTACGGTTGCAGCCTGCGCTACCCCGAGGTAGGAGCACAAGGCAAAGCAGAGGATCTCCCAGAGAGCCATGGTGGGTGCACCCCTGAGGAGCCAGTCCTTAAATGCAGCTTCTATGTATATATACACATCCATATGTATTCATGAGGACAGGTATGTGTCACTGTATGACAGCCTCACACATGCTTCTTTTCTGGGCTGAAAGCCAAACCTAAGGAAATATCTCAGTCTAATAAAACTCCAGAGATGACAAAAAAATTGCTGAAGCCTCAAGAAGCCTCGCACAAGTGAAGGAGGATGAAATCTTTAAACTATGCATTAGAGTATAGTATCAGCCACTAATGAGAAACCTTGCACTCGTAACTTGCTGGCGAATGCACAACACTCAGAAAACGCCAGCAGGCCTTTAATTTCTGTGACTAAATGGTAACAACCCAGTCGGCAATGGCAGACTAACGGCCAGAGCAGCCAAGCTCTGTGGACCTGAAGCTCTGCCCCATTGTCTGCTTCCTTCAGTCCTTGCCAACTACCAGGGAAGTCAAAGTGGAATTGAGAAGTGCATCAGCTAGTGAGGACAACATACGCTACATCCCGCAGAAGGGAATGGCTCACTGCCAGAAAGTGTGTTTTCCTGCTGCCTTTATTTCCAAGATGGCCAGTGATGCTCGATGCTGAAGTCATGGCACAGTACTTGCATTCCCATTAGACAAGCAGAAGGGCAGCAGCTACCTTAGGGACTCCAGTAGCACTGGAGTGCTCCCCCAGTACCTGCTCAGGCCACCAACTTGGCCAAGGTGAACTTCCCACACATGGCGATATTCGGGAATGCAACTTCTCTTTTCTGGTGTAGTACCAGCTGGTTTGGATTCTGGGCTCTTTCTTGTGAGCTTGTTGAGCTTGCTTGAGGGCTTATTAGCCAGCATTTATGGAAATGCAGGGACTGGCTCCCAAACATCCAGCATGACAGTCATCAGCAGGCACTGCGGTCAGTGCAGACAGGTCATCAGCATCTCAGTACAAGTTCTGCTTTCCCATAGCCTGGGCATGGTGGCTGAACCCTCAGCACTCAAGAAACGAGCAGAGACAATTCTGTCCAACAGCAGCCATACTGCTCACTGAGTTCACACGTAGTCCAGAATTTCTGTCTCCATTTCATTTTCACTCCCATCAGAAGGCTTGAAGTCCTCTTCCTCCTCCTCCTCTTCATCATCCTCATCCTCTCCAGACTCGTATGTCAGCTGCTCTTTGCCATCTTCACTGCTTGTTGTACTTGAGAAAAGAGCTTAATTGGGAAGAAAGAAAGACAGACACTGTGATGCCTCTCTCAGTGAAAGCTGGGGGCATTTGCAGTAGAGTTCATAAACCATGTGAAAGCGAGGCAGAAGCCAGAGGGGCACAGCTAATGTCACATCTTAAGAGAACTTGATCAAGCCCAAAGCAATCCGTTTTCATGCTCCAGGAACGCCAGCAGAACAGCAGCAAATCTGCAGTGCTGTGCCTCCTCTCCTAGCTGATTCTGACCTAATTGACTGGGATACTGCTTTGGCCCAGCATCATGCAAAAATAATTTCCTCACTTCCTGTTCAATTAGTAACATCAATAAAAAGTAAAATACCACGAACAGATACATCAGTATGAATGAGATCTTGGTCATTTGCGAAGATGGCAAAATGATGGCAGATGATTATTGGCAAAGACATTTAAAACCTGAAGGCTGTGATAGTGGGAAGATGAAATAGAAAACCTTTAAGCCCAGCCATTCCTAATCCCAACCCAAATTCATGCTGCAGGACAGCCTCAGCTCACAGACTATAATGAGCCAGAACACAAAGAACACCAGATGTAACAGAAAGAAGGAGACAAAAACAGGAACACTACTGCCCCAGTGCTGCTGACTGCAACATCTTTATTCAGCCCACTGAGTCTCAACACCATCAGGAAGGTAGTAATACACTGTAGTAGTAGGTAGGAAGGTAGTAATGATACACTTTGATGTTCAGAAACATCCTTACCAGGTCTTGTAGATCTGATTATCTGCTTTATCATCAGAGACATAGTATCTCGCAGATCATCACTCGTCTTCGCAAGGCACCATCCATCCCGCTCTGTGCATTCCGACTCTGTGCCGTCATTCCGATGGATGATTTTCTGTAGGCTAAAAAGCAGCAAAAGGGAAGGAAACATTAGCCTTCTACATTCAGATGTAGGCTTCAAATGAGACAGACTATGGCTGACTTCCATTTTACTTCATTGAGTTGGAATAGCTTATTTGGTTATTCATGTAATTGTCATATGGGAAAGGAAGTTCATGTGTGAATGTTCTATTTTTATTCAGAAGCTAAACACCTCTTAAGTTTCTGGTCAAGGAGAGAGAGGGGAATGGACTGGATATAAACAATAGGCTTTGAAATCTAGCTCTAACAGAAGTTGCCAGCGTGCAATACCTTTCCACATTCAAGTCACAGAGCTGGTAGAACATCTGCCGATAAGGGGGCAAGGCTCCTTCTCGGAAAACATAGATGGATTCCTAAGAGAAGGAAAGAAAGAAAGGATTAATGTGCATTTTATGGTATAACAGGACAACGCTAGCATAACTGAAAAGTACTTCCGATGGGTTGACTCAAGAACAAGGCACGTCCAACAGAAATTGGTTCCAAGGCATACAGCAAAAGATAAAGCTGAATGAGGAATGCAGCAAAATTTCACTGCAGCCATGGTCACAGCAGCACAGTTGTGCAAAGAACACACTTCATCTCTTCAAACTGCAGCTCTGTCTGCAGCCTGTCACTGTGTAATGGTGGATCAGAGGTTTTATTCTTCCCTTTTTGCTAGAATGAAAGGCTCCTGTTTAAATATTTATTTCACCTTGCTGGATTTTGCAGGACAACCTGATAAACACATGGTGATTTTTTGCACTTCACTGCCCAAAAAGTTCCAATTTCATCAACTGAAACAAAATGTTCATCACTTCTAAGACTAGGGCTGAGAGAACCAATCCCAACTTGCAGCATGTAAGAAATACATTTCAGTGCACAGCAGGTGAAGTTCTGTAGTGACATGTACAACCAGCAGCTTCCCAGGTAAACCTGAGGACATCAGCTCACTCACAACTGTCTCCTTAATAACTGACAAAACAGGAAACACCCCTTTTTCACTAAGCTATTTCAAGATTCTGGTAAAAGAGAGTAATGCTTACCTTCAGTTTATACCTGCTGGAGGCAGGCTTTTTTGCACCAGGTGCACCGGACGTACCAAGCCCCTGTTTCAGATCATGTACACTGACTGTATGACTTACTTAAAGACAAAAAAAAAAAAGGGTCCAAATTAGAGACATCTTTCACTCTGTGGCATCGTACTGTCACTTCTGTTGATTCAACTTCGCTGATCAGCAAAAAACAGACCAACCCAGCAACTAAGCATGTGTTGCTCATTCTTCACAGACATTACTGGTCAGTCACAGGAAAGGTGGTGAGTTTGGCAGCTTTTTCTGCAGCGAATTTGTTCATAATTTTAACCTTTTCTGCTCTCCCTTGACAAAGAAAAGAGAATAACTCTCCTCTTACTCTGCACCATCACAGAACAGAAGTGAATGCTCAATTCCCACAGTGTTGCTTGCAGAACTCCCTTCTGTCTGCTAATAGATACTGTCAGCTGGTATCAGCCAGACGTGCATGAAGGACTCTCACACCACTTCCCAGCAGGAGAGACTTCTATTTGCTTTAACAGCAGCACCATATTATAACTAGAAATAAAGCTCCAATTTTGGCTCAGCTGGAACACAGGAAGACCCTTCACTACCTGTGACCAGAACGGGGTAAACAAAGAAACAGAAGAGCCAGACAGCCCTTCTGCTGGCACAGCATACCTGGCTTCTTGACAGTGATGGGCAGACTGTAGTTATACGTGCTGCGTTTTGCTTTTACGGGCATATCATTAGGGGCGTAACCTAGAAGTGAAAAAAGAAAACCGAGAATGAACTGAGGGCAGGCACCACACAGAATATCCCCAGCTCAGAAACACAAGGTGCTGGACTGGTGTGTGAAGAGCAGGATGGTCTTTGGGATATGCTGACTTCAGCAAGGCAGGGAGAGGAGAGCTACCAGATCAACAAAACCCTTTAACCTGGAAAGAGAGGGAGATGTGATCTGATGGTAATGACTGGGTGCCAGCTCTGTCGTGGATTTATTAGGTGACCTCAGAAACTCCTGTCCCTCAACTCACCCAATGCAAAAATCAAAGCAGGGGAATCCTCTCTCCCAAAGTCTGAGACCTAGCATCCTACACAGATGTTGAGGAAAAGCTACTATGTAAGCAACAGAATCTACTGCTCAGTGCCTCCTCTGAATGAGAGGGAAGATGGTCTGCTACATCCACTTGGGCTTTGAACAGATGGAAGAGGAAAGTCAGCCAGCTGTCCACTGGGTTTGCAATGTGCCAAATGAGGAAAGACATACTGCATATTATGAAACAACGTATTAAAAGAGTTTACAAAAGAACTACTGTAAGCACTGAACTCAAAAAGTGTCATCTTCATCAGAGCAGAAATATGGCAAAAGAGTTCGAAAATCAATTAAGAAGAAAAGTACACCAGGATTAAGCAGAAAGCAGAAAGATCGTCTCTGTGGTTTGAGCCCCTTTACCGTATTTCATTCCACAGCGAATTCGGAAGTCCAGTACTTGATAAATCTTTGCTTCAGGGTGTTTTCTGGGGTCATACCCAAACCTAACCCATAAGCTTCTCCAGGGACCTGTTAACTGCATAAACACACATGGCAGAAGATGGTTACAAAAAAAACAGTACAGTGTCGCAGAGTTTCTTAGAAAATTCTCATATTTCCCCTCATTGCCCAAAAACTATTTCTTTTACCAGCTTCTTCCTCACTTGCCACACCAGTATTTATACACTGAAACTTGACCAATCATAGAATCATAGAATGATTAGGGCTGGAAGGGACCTTCAAAGGTCATCTAGTCCAACCCCCCTGCAAGGAATAGGGATATCTCCAACTAGATCAGGTTGCTCAGGGCCTCATCCAACCTGGCCTTGAACGTCTCCAGGGATGGAGCATCCACCACCTCTCTGGGCAACCAGCAAGGGAGCTGGTTCTCTGCAGGGAGCTGATGCTCCCTTGCTCTGCCTCCGAGCAGCCTCAGACAGGACAAGAGCAGATCTGCAGACTTACCATGTAATAGGCCAAATACGGCAACAGGAGCTTCAGCTTGTCTGGGTGGACACTGATATTGGCTTTTACTGCATTCCGAGACCAGATGGGACGGACTTCGAAGAGCTGAAATAATACAGAAACAGCCAGGGAAACAGTGGGAAGTCAGTTATTAATGGCAGTTCAGCTTTCCAAGTGGACTTTTTTCTGTATTGGGGCCTTTGACCCTTAGTATGAGAACAGCAACGTAAGCAGTAGTGGAAGAAGGAGGAACTTGATGTGAGTTGGCTGCAAAGACAGTCTCAAATCTTGACTTGCATAACTGAGCTGAAGAAATCAGGGTCAGTGGTGTCGATTGAGACTTGCTGTGTCAGTCAGTTACGATCACCAAGAATTTTTGCAGAAGTCTGAGAAAATGGGTGCATGAAGGTTTATTTCCTTCATAGCATGCTACACTATAATGCTGAAGTCAGGAACAAGACACATACCTTTCTCAGCTCCTCCTCCACCTTTTTATCCACAGCATTGCTGCACACTTTCTTCCAGGTCTGTACGGCAGCATCCAGGGGTTTAGTTGGGATTTCTTTGTCATCAAAGTTCACAAAGATAGCATTGTGCGGGCGACGGGCCCGGCTGAGGCCAATCAGGTTCTCACCAGACACCTGGGGGTTGTTGTATCCCTCCCTAAGGAACAGGGAAAGGATGGAGTTTGCTTTCTGCCTGTGCCACACATGGACTCGGAGCCTTCATGGGAACATGGGAAAAAGGAAGTTTGTACTACAGATTTCGAAAGACAAGGGGAAAAATGGCTTGGTTTGTCTTTGGCTCCACCTCCCTATGGATTTTGGAATCACATACTGGTAAAAGAAAAGGCCCTGGTGACACCATTGAGGAAAGAAAATTCAAATTAAAAAACCTGCAAAGCTACATCCTGCTGCCCGATGACAGAGTTCCCCTGTACTCTCCAACAGAAAACCCTCAAGCACTTGACTGCTGATTTGTGTGACATGTATTTGTAGCACAAAAGGCTTCACCTTCTGCGTTTGCTCTGCTGAAATTACTGCAGCTCAGTAGGGTGCAGGACCAAGCAAGATGGAAATGCAGTCAAGATAATTATATTTTATTTTGAGTGCTGATGAAGGACTAGAGTGAGAAAATGAAAGATGTTTCTTGTGGGAGATCTCACAGATTGTTCTTCTGGCAAAACCAACCGGGGGCCAGGAGGAAACAGGTCTGGTGAGCGAGGTCACAGGAACATATGGCATCGGTTCCCGCGTGCTCCCTCCTCGGCTCCAGCCCACTGGAAGCAGGCAGAACGCTGGGCTCACTGCACCCCACACCGCGTGTAGCGTGCTGGAGGAGGCAGTCGTCTTTGCCAGATCACCAGGTCCCCTCACCTGGCAAGTCCTCAAGAGGACTTTTGCTGGGCTTTGTGCTGTCCAGGCAGTTTCTCAAGCTCCTGCCTCTGTTGTGTCAAACCAAGAGGGACAAAACAGAGCAGGGCCGCAGCTTAAACAGGTGAAATACACGAACCATGTGCTTAGTGCTGCTCTGATGCTTCAAGACCACAGATCCTATAGCAACACTGAAGTCAGAATGGTTGGAGGCATCTTCCAGTGATGAAAAAGGAAATCTTAACATGAAGAACTGTCTCTTAGAAGTATATATTAGAGCAGCAAAATGTTTCACTGCCTGTCCATTCCAGAACCAACCCAGCCATTTTCTACATAGTGAGAAAAGGCACTCACCGGTGTTGTATATCCGGCCGATAAAAATAGTCAACGGGAGTGTCCAGACGTGAGAAAATTGGCGGCGGGATGTAGAGAGGTAATTCTCTATTGAAAAATTCTTCCTTCTCTGGTTTGAGCATTAGGACTTTGTCATACATGGAGGTTTGCTTGCCATCAGGACCAGAGTGCATTGCCAGGTACTGGAAATCAGACATTCCTGGAAGAAACAAAAGTTAGAACATTGTGAAGTTTGTTGTGAATATCCCAATGTTTCTTACAAAGGCTTATGCAGCAAAGGGAGCTGACTGTCCTTCCAGTCCTAAATTCTTAGAGGGGAAACACTTCCCTTTCCCATCAGACATCCTAGTCTCGAAGCCGCGTGGACACAAATCCAAGTATTACCTTGAAATTTGTAAACGGTAGTGACAGTCCCAAGGATTTCCATTTCGAACTGGACTTCCGGCTGGATTTGTTCTCCAGTCTCCAACTGCTGCTTCTTCTTGGTTCTCCTCTTCACCTTGAGCAGCATGGAGGAGGTGGGGAAGCGATTGGCACACACGGGATGGCAGTAAGGGTCCTTGGGGCGGAAATACAGCTCCAGCCTTTTGGCAGGGTCCGCATGGATCTGTCGGCAAGGGCAGGCACAGGCTCCGCTGGCATCCCGCTGGCATCGCACCGCACAGCCCATCTGCCCTGGGCTCCGCTTGGTACCAGCCCCCGCCCCTGTTCCACCGACACGGACAGAGCACCGGGGGATGCTCCGCTCCTGCCCGACACCCCCTGGCTCCTCTCCCGTGGGCAGCAGCGGCCCGGGCGAGCGGCATCACCCCAGAACCACACGTGGAGCCCCTGTGGGACCTGCGGTGCCCGAGCGCCCCGGCAGGGGGCTCGCACGGCGGGGGGGGCCAGGGCCCGTGTCTCTCCTGCCTCCAGCCCACCCCTCAGGGCCGGGGCTGGGCTGCCCACCCGCAACCCTCTGCCCGGGTACCCACCACCTCCATTTACCCCCATCCCCCGGGACCCGCTCACCCGCGACACCCCCTGCTCTCCTCCCAGCGTCCGCAGCACGGCCGCGACGTCCCGCACCAGCCCCGGGTACTCCACGCACACCAAGCGCGGCGTGCGGGGCAGCTCCAGCACGGCCGAGCCGCGCTCCCCCGCCCCGCTCCCCGCCGCCATCGCTCCCCGCCCCGTTCCGTTCCGGCCCCGCGCCGCTCCCCGCCCGCGCCGCGGGCCGCTCCCCGCCCGCGCCGCGGGCCGCGGCACGAAGGTTCCGCCGCAGGACGGTTCCGGCGGCGGCGGCGCGGGGCCGGGCCGGGCCCTGGTGGGTGGGTGGGGGGTGCTCGGGGGGTGCGGAGCCCGAGGCCGGTGGGCGATCGTGCTCCTGTTCCTTCCCGGGCTCAGGACTGGAGCTCCCCAGCACAGCCCGGCCTCTGGCATTCGGTTTATTGTCCCTCTTTGAATTCCCGAGCTGATTTCTGTGCATGTGTGACAACAGTTCGCCACTTGGGTTTTTGTGCAGCTGTTCCAACTGCAATTAGCCGAGAGCTGTTTGTTGTTAGTGTGGATGTTGATGGTAATACGGAGATTTCGTGAGGACCCGCGGCTCCGGGTGTCAGCAGCCCCCCGGGACATCGCTGTGCCATGGGTGACGGGAACACGCGTTGCCCAGAGACTGTGTGTGGCTGCCTGACCTTAATGCTGGGGAGAAAATCCCGTCACAACAAAGACACAGAGAAGCAGAATGGCTCAGTTGCAAGCAAGCCTTTAATGAACTGGGCTGTGTTTAAAGGTGGTTTTGTTTAGCTTCACAGCAGTACGTCGGCCAGGGAGATGTTGGCAACCTGTGGCAGATTCTGATAGACGGTGTTCCAGTAGGTCACATACCGGCTTCTCAGATTTTGCTGCACAGAGTCCTTATTTATTTTGTTGTTGATTTCCAGGTAGTAACTGGCCTCACTGGTGTAGGCTGGCCAGCTAACAGGCACCTCTGAATTCCCTTCGTTGGGATCACTGGGAAAAAGGAGACACACAAGTTCAGTTTTACCAGCGCAGCTTGTGGATGCAGCAGGGTTTGTGGTGTTTGGCAGGCACCTCGTCTACTCAAGTGGGGCTTTAAGTGAGTGCAAAGAGAGTTGGACACTGAGACAAGCCATGGCAATTCTGCCTGCTGGGAGCGACTTGCCAAGCTGCAGTTTTCTCCCTCGGTCCCCAATAGCATCGTCCCATGGTGCAGACAGGGCTTAACACCTGTCTGAACACCAGGATTTGGAAACAAATCTCATCATGGAGTTTAAGCAGAGTTCACAAGCTGAGAAAATGTTTCTGCTGTCCCCAGGTGTTCCCTGGATGAGGAGGACCCAGAGCAAACACCACCACTGGGAGACATAGAGTCAGGCTCACAACAGAAGTACAGAGGACATCTCGCTTTTGCAAATAGCTTCTGAGAGGTTAATAGGCAAAAGCAGCAGGTTGAAGCACTACAGCAAGCCCCAAATGTGGGCTGGCTGGAATCACTCACCCCGTCTTGGCAAAGTTGGTCCAGTAAGCAATCATGGCTTTTGAGACAGTCCTGTGCTTGGGCAGGTAGCCCAGGGGAGTGCTAAGTGGTTTTCCAAACACGTACTGCACGTCATCGGCGTGGTCTGCCCCTACCCAGCTTGGGTAGACGGGCATTCGGGATGGCTGGGAGAACAGGTAGCTGTATGTCTTGGCATTCCTGGGGAAATGAAATAGACCTGCTAAGCAGCTGCGAGTGGAGAGCAGAGAAAGGGGGGCAGATTCATAACCGTGCTCCAAATACCATCAGAGCCAGGGGTTCAGCCTTGGAAGATGCTCACATACTTCTAAGAGTGGTCTCAAGAGAAAACATCGTTCTACCTGGTAATTTATAACTTTCATTTCTGATTCACCCTAACCCTCATGTCATCCAGCTGCCGTGTCTTGTGGCATCAAACATTGCTAGGATAAAGTCTGAAGTTTGTAGGAAGCAAAGTCTTGGTTTAACGGGGATTTAAAACAAATTTTGTTCCCCAGGCAGGCTCTAGGCTTGTGACAGGGATGAGGTGCTCACCCAGCATTCTGCAGGTGTAGATTCAGTGCCCACTGCGTGGGAATCAGGAAGATGTAGTCAGTAGCCAGCTCCACCACTGTCTTCTTCATGACCTCTTGGTCTGGCTTGTTGCCCCATGCTTGTGTGTAGATATTGTATGTTGCATTGGCTCCGGGCTCGCCCCTGTCCACAGTAAGTCCTTTGACCAAATTATAGACCTCGTCCCTGAAAAGACAAGTAGTATCAACTAATTACAGACCAGCAGCTTCCAGTGGGGCAGGGCTCATGGAAATGGATCCCAGCCCCAGTGGCGTTCGCTTCCAACCCTGCGGTTAGCAATGGTCTGGTGGAGTAAAAGCCAGTGATTTCATTCCAGGTCTTAGACAGCAGGCACGTGTTTCCCAGTTTTCTCAGCAGAGCAGCTTGGGGCCAAATTGGCCACAAGCTCCTTTTGTCTGCAAACGGGAGCCTTACGAGGTGGGCACCCAGCATGTCTGGCATGTACCTGCTCTGGACAGAGAGCATCCCGGCTGCCAAGCCTATCGCTGGTGCTGAGTTCAGGAGCACCTTAAAGGATATGGGGAGGCTTCCTCACTAGCTGGTCCTTTCTCTTGAAGACTCTGGACTTGGCCACATGTGCCCTAGGTACCCTGGCTTGGAGTGACATCCTGTTTTGCAGGTAGTGCCCTGTCCACTTAGGTCTGAGTCCTTGGAGTTTGGGGGCTACCTTAAAGATAAGGTTCCTTCTGTGAAGGGTTTTAAGAGCATCCTTCACTTACGCAGTGATTTTCACAAGTGGGCGGTTGATAGCAGGTATATCGAAGCCAACAAAGATGTGTCCATCCATGTCATTGACCCCAGCAAGGTAGTCAATGTCAGCAGCGTTGGCAAAGAGGTTCTCTGGCTTGTCTGGGAGGAAGTCACCATCGACGACAGGAGTGAGGGCGAGTGTGTGAACCAGGGGAGCTGCAGCAGGGGACAAAACCAGAGTATGTGAGGAGCTGAGAGTAGACAGATGTGTGGTGGAGGAGAAGAACAAGAGATCTGCCAGTTAAGTACTAGCAGGAAACATCAAAAATTCCTCTCCTCCACCCAAGTCCTTTCCCAAAAAGCCCAGGCAAAGGTACAGAAGAGCAGAACTCATCCCCATCTCATCTGGCTATGCTCACTCATTGCCAGGAGAGCCAGCTTCAGCCAGTGCAGCTGCAACAGTGGTGGCTTGGCCACTCTGTGTCCTGAGCAAGCCTAAATACTGGGGCTATTTAGTAGGAGCATGAGGAGATCAAGACGAGGAGAGTCTTCTTGGGAAAGAAGTTCTCACAGGTGTCAAAAGCAGCAGTTTTCCCTTCATGGTGTCAGAGTCCTACACTCCACCCAGCGACTCAAATGAAACTAGCAGGGTTGTGGTCAAATACTTTTTTGTTTCTAAGCTGTGTTCTACAATTGCTCTTGCTGCTTTCACATAACAGAAAGCCCAAAGAGCTGTTTTGGAGCCAAGGCCCTTGGATAATTCCTCTGCCACCGCTGCCTTTGCACGATGAGCAGCGTTCATGGAGCGCAATGCACACCTACCTGCAGAAGGACAACTGCAAGATCTGTCGTTATTGTCCTATTTCTGAAGGACACAAGCACTGCTTCTGCGCTCCTGGTCATTGCCCCAGCATCCCATTGAAGGGACGGCGAGTGCTGTGTGGGGTAGGGGACCACAGCGTGGGCTGGGGGACTTACTGGGCAGGTCGATCAGTTCCAGGTGGTAGGCGAGCGTCACAGCTTTGGGATCGGAGATGCGCAGGCAGTTGGCCAAGGCAGCGGTGGTGTCTGTGGAGCAGCCCACCTTTTCTGCAAGCTGCAGGAGGAGAGAGAGAAACCCCCCAGCATTACCCTCTGAAGCCAGGCTTCCTTACCAGGCTGGTTTTATCCTCAAAGCAGCGTGTCTCCAAAGCTCTGTGTTTGTCAGCACGGTTCCTGCAGAATCCCTTGCTAGTTACGCTCTTCTCTAGGGAATTGCTTCTTTTGTTTCCCATCCCCTCCAGCAAGACTTGCCCATTACCTTTTTAGCCCAGGCCAGCGGGTCATCCTGGATGGCCCAGCTGCAGAGACCGACACCGCTCTGGCTGATGGCTCTCTTGAACAGGCCCTTGTTCTTTGGGCTCAGCATCTGTGGTGCAAAACAGAAACACGAGGGTTGCAGGTACAAACTCCCGCAGAGCCCATCGCCTGCCAGACCCCGCCAGTCGCCTCACCCCTTGTGCACCAGGCCCAGGGAAGCTGCCAGCTCTCATGCTCTGGTGAAAAGAGGAGCAGAGTAGGGGGACATGGCAAGTAAATGCTGTTTCACCAGAAGTCCCAAATGCTCAGATACGTGCCTGCAGCAGTCAGGCTGTTTCGACTGAAGAAGGTGGAACGGCTACAAAGCAAAGAGGCTGAGCATTGCTATCCCGGGGCAGGAGAGGATGCTAATCAGGTGGAGTGTGGGGAGGAAAGTGGTGGAGTGCCAAGGGGAGCGTGTCTCCCATTTACAGAGAAGAGAAGTGGCTCTGGTGGGGTCCGGCAAGGACAACTCACCTGCAGGGAGACACTGACGGCACCAGCTGATTCCCCAAAGATGGTGATGTTTTCTGGGTCACCCCCAAAGGCCTTGATATTCCTCTTCACCCAGGCAATAGCCATGTGCTGGTCCTTCAGCCCATAGTTCCCTGAGCAGCAGAGAGCACCCACCATTGAGAAAGGGCACAGCAAAGCTGGTAAGCTGGGGACCCGTGACAGGGTCCCCTGAAGAGGGAGCAGCTACGGTACCTGGCAAGTTTTCATCTCCGGTGCTCAGGAAGCCCAGGGGCCCCACGCGGTAATTGATGGTCACCACGATCACATTGCCCCTCACAGCGATCTCCTCACCATCGTAGAGGTAGTTATCCAGGAAGTTGGCTCCCTGGCCTCCTCCGAAAAGAAATGCGCCACCATAGATCCAGATCATGACTGGCAGGTTGGTAGAAACTGGGAGATGAGGAAGAAAAGTGGTGTGAGCCACAACGGAGCTAGAAGGTGCTGCCCATGCTCCCCTACACCCACTCGCTGAGCATCGCTCCACCCGGGCATGAAGGGACATGATGCTTTGCAATAGCCTATGGCCAAGAGAGTCCATGCTCTGTAGAAGAGGTGGAAACTCCCAAGATGCTGCAGCTGAGAGACATTGGTTGACAAGGCTCCTATCTTTCCCTCTGTAAATCACTGCTCCTGCAGTTGCCCGCTATGGGAATGTAGCTGCTGAGTGATGCTCCAGAGCACTTTGTCCACAAAAGGCAACTGAGAATCTCCTCCCCAGGTCTCTGACAAGCACATACTCTGTTTCTTCCCTTGAGGGATCCAGATGTTCAGATAGAGACAGTCCTCGCTCCCACGTACATCAGTTTGAGTAAGTGTCATCTGCATGCAGCGATTTTGGAATTCTTTTGTCTCCAGTATTCCTGAGAGGAGAGAGAGACGATAGCAGGTCCTAGTTAGAACCATCAACTCCATCCCTTGATTGCAAGCCATCCATCCATCCATCCATCCATCCATCCATCCATCCATCCATCCATCCTTCCTCTCCTCCTTGAGTCCAGTGCAGAGGTGGAAAAGCCTCCCCAGATACTGTGACGAGTCTGAGGGAGTGACAAAGTAGGACCCTTTCCATGGCAAGTAGCTCTGGACAGCCAAGGCATGGGAAGGGGAGATGCAGGTGCTGTGGTTCGGACTTGTTACTTCATGTGGTTACTTGAGTTGCTTGGGAACACTTAGACACAGACTGTCATACCCACCATGAGACTAAGAGCTTTTTCTTGGTGCTGCTTAGTAGCTGAAAGCAGGCCACATCGTTGGTTTTTCAATAGTGGACTAACTGGAGAGAGAAGCAAAAATAAAACCCCAAAGCAAAGGCATTCAAAAGTTGGATCTTACCATCCCAGCCAGGATGAGGTTGAGGATCTTCCAGAGTCTTTGGAGGGGCAGCAAAGGGAATCCCTCTGAAGATGTCGATGTAGTCCCCAAGGAGACTCAGTCTTTTACTCTCGCCTTCCACAAAACCGCTCTCGGTGTACACCACGCCCAGCTACATGTGGTACCATCGAGAAGAGAAAAGCGTTTGCACAGTCCTTCATGCCTCTGGCAGCACCCACACCTTGCCTGGCCGGTCTCCTAGATGGGCCCACCTGCAGCCCCCCTTCCCCAGCCATCCCTTTGGACTCCTGTGGAAAGCCCAAGGGAGCTGCCTCTGGAGATGTGGCCGTGCAGATGTCCTGCCGGCTGCCCTTTGGAGCAGACAGGCAGCAGCGATTCCCCTGCGCTCCCAAAGATGAACGGCAGAAGGTGAGGACCTTCTCCCTGAACATGTAAACCAGGCCAGACCTGACACAGAACTGTGCAGGAACTTTTGGAAAGACGTTGGCAAAAGCCTTGTGATGTTTAGGGCAGGAAAACACCCTGGCTGGGCTGTCACGGTCTGCAGACAGGGTGTTTGCTCGTTCCGACAGGAACAGGCAAAATGTCTTGCAAAGCCTGAAGTGCTTTTGTACTTACGGTTGCAGCCTGCGCTACCCCGAGGTAGGAGCACAAGGCAAAGCAGAGGATCTCCCAGCGAGCCATGGTGGGTGCACCCCTCAGGAGCCAGTCCCCAAATGCAGCCTTACATATATACAGCTAGGAGTGCAGCTGTGTGTCAATGCCATGACCCAGTCTTGGCTCTAAGGTAAACCAGGGGAGCCTTTACGCACTTGTCCTTCACTTGGCTGAAGCCAAGCCATGGCTCAGATAGACTGGTGTCAGTGTGAGAGCCCTGCAGATGCTGCTTTTGTGGGCTGGAGGCCAAGTCTAAGGAAATATCTCAGCCTGACTAAACTCCAGAGGTCATAAAAAACGCTGAAGCCTTGAGAAGCCTCACACACGTGCGGGAGGATGAAATCATTAAGCTCTGCATTAAAGCCACTAATGAGAAACCTTGCACTCGTAACTTGCTGGCGAATGCACAACACTCAGAAAACGCCAGCAGGCCTTTAATTTCTGTGACTAAATGGTAACAACCCAGTTGGAAATGGCAGACTAACGGCCAGAGCAGCCAAGCTCTGTGGACCTGAAGCTCTGCTTCCTTCAGTCCTTGCCAACTGCCAGGGAAGTCCAAGTGGAACTGAGAAGTGCATCAGCTAGTGAGGACAACATACGCTACATCCCGCAGAAGGGAATGGCTCACTGCCAGAAAGTGTGTTTTCCTGCTGCCTTTCTTTCCAAGATGGCCAGTGATGCTCGATGCTGAAGTCATGGCACAGTACTTGCATTCCCCTTAGACAAGCAGAAGGACATCAACTGCCTTAGGGACTCCAGTAGCACTGGAGTGCTCCCCCAATACCTGCTCAGGCCACCAACTCGGCCAAGTTGAACTTCCCACACATGGCGAGTTTCAGGAATGCAACTTCTCCACTTTTCTCATGTATTGCCACCTGGTTTGGATGCCGAGCTCTTTCTTGGGAGCTTGATGCCGGCTTTAACTGCATTCTGAGACCAGACAGGATGGACTTCGAAGAGCTGAAATAATACAGAAACAACCATGGAACTGAACACAGCGGTCTCAGTGGCATCTACGGAGACTTGTTATGTCAGTCAGACTTTGGATTTGCCCGTTGTTATCCTCAGAAAAACAGACAATGTCCATCCAGCAGCCAGTCAACTCTCCAAAAGGGCTGGAGAGCTCTGCAGAAGGCACATTACAAAATCGGTTTTCAGAACATGGGCAACTCTAAGGAAGAATATTTGACAGCCCTCAGGGACATATCAGATATTTATCACTCACTTTCCTAACGTGACGTTGTCATGCCTACCCAAATTTTTATCCCATCCATCATTTCAAGGGGAGCTGCAGCTGCTCAGGACACCAAATATTCCTGTATTGCTGGCAGAATATGCGGGTAGAGCCCATCTCATTTGAGAGATTAGAGAACAGAAAAAGCAAGTTTTGTTTGGCTAAGGACACAAAGGACAGCTGATATCAACTGGAGTGGAAACCAAAGGCCTGGATTTGTGTTCCTGGCCTAATTACGCAGGTCCATATCTCACTCGTTAACAAAGTTAAACAGGAAACACAATTACAAAACCTTCAGAGAAGCCAACAGTAGTTACAACCACAACAATTTTTGTTGAGGTCTGCATGGCACAGCATAGTGCTCAGCCCAGCTCAGGAATAAGGCACATATTTTTCTACATTTCTCCTCCACCTTTTTATCCACAGCATTGCTGCACACTTTCTTCTAGGTCTGTACGGCAGCATCCAGGGGTTTAGTTGGGATTTCTTTGTCATCAAAGTTCACAAAGATAGCGTTGTGCCCTCTAAGGCCAATCAGGTTCTCACCAGACACCTGAGGGTTGTTGTATCCCTCCCTAAGGAATAGGGAAAGGATGGGGTTTGCTTTCTGCCTGTGCTACACATGGACTCAGAGTCTTCACGGGAACATGGGAAAATGGAAGTTTGTGCTCCAGATGTTGGAAGACAAGGGATTCAGCCATGTGAACAATTGGTTTGTCTTTGGCTCCACCTCCCTATGGATTTTGGAGTCACATACTGGTAAATAAAAGGCCCTGGTGACACCATTGAGGAAAGAAACTTTAAATTAAAAAACCTGCAAAGCTACATCCTGCTGCCCGATGACAGAGTTCCTCTTTACTCTCTGACAGAAAACCCTCAAGCACTTGACTGCTGATTTGTGTGACATGTATTTGTAGCACAAAAAGCTTCACCTTCTGCATTTGCTCTGCTGAAATTACTGCAGCTCAGTAGGGTACAGGACCAAGCAAGATGGAAATGCAATTAAGATTATTGTTTTATTTTGAGTGCTGATGAAGGACTAGAGTGAGAAAATGAAAGATGTTTCTTGTGGGAGATCTCACAGATTGTTCTTCTGGCAAAACCAACCGGGGGCCAGGAGGGAACAGGTCTCGTGAGCGAGGTCACAGGAACATATGGCATCGGTTCCCGCGTGCTCACTCGTCGGCTCCAGCCCAGCCGGGCTCACTGCACCCCACACCGCGTGTAGCGTGCTGGAGGAGGCAGTCATCTTTGCCAGATCACCAGGTCCCCTCACCTGGCAAGTCCTCAAGAGGACTTTTGCTGGGCTTTGTGCTGTCCAGGCAGTTTCTCAAGCTCCTGCCTCTGTTGTGTCAAACCAAGAGGGACGAAACAGAGCAGGGCCGCAGCTTAAACAGGTGAAATACACGAACCATGTGCTTAGTGCTGCTCTGATGCTTCAAGACCACAGATCCTATAGCAACACTGAAGTCAGAATGGTTGGAGGCATCTTCCAGTGATGAAAAAGGAAATCTTAACATGAAGAACTGTCTCTTAGAAGTATATATTAGAGCAGCAAAATGTTTCACTGCCTGTCCATTCCAGAACCAACCCAGCCATTTTCTACATAGTGAGAAAAGGCACTCACCGGTGTTGTATATCCGGCCGATAAAAATAGTCAACGGGAGTGTCCAGACGTGAGAAAATTGGCGGCGGGATGTAGAGAGGTAATTCTCTATTGAAAAATTCTTCCTTCTCTGGTTTGAGCATTAGGACTTTGTCATACATGGAGGTTTGCTTGCCATCAGGACCAGAGTGCATTGCCAGGTATTGGAAATCAGACATTCCTGGAAGAAACAAAAGTTAGAACATTGTGAAGTTTGTTGTGAATATCCCAATGTTTCTTGCAACACTTAACATTCAGGAGGAGTCTGATAAGTTTATGCAAAGGCTTATACAACAAGGAGACCTGATTGTCCTTCCACTCCTAAATTCCTCGAGGGAAAATCTTCCCTTTCCCATCAGATGTCCTCATCTTACAGTCATGTGGACACAAATCCTAGTACTACCTTGAAATTTGTAAATGGTAGTGACAGTCCCAAGGATTTCCATTTCGAACTGGACTTCCGGCTGGATTTGTTCTCCAGTCTCCAACTGCTGCTTCTTCTTGGTTCTCCTCTTCACCTTGAGCAGCATGGAGGAGGTCGGGAGGTGATTGGCACACATGGGATGGTAGTAAGGGTCCTTGGGTAGGGTCCGCATGGATCTGTCAGCAAAGGCAGGCACTGGCTCCACTGGCATCACACCCACACAGGCTGTCTACGCTAGACTCTGGCATCATCCCCTGATCCACACATTCAACAACGGGCAGCAGCCCTTTGCCTTCACACTTCCTCAGGAATATGAATCCCTGCTCCATCGACACCAAGAGAGCATTGGGGGATGCTCCACTCCTGCCTGACACCCCCTGGCTCCTCTCCCGTGGGCAGCAGCAGCCTGGGTGAGCGGCATCACCCCACGACCTCATGTGGGGCCTCTGTGGGACCTGCTGTGCCCAAGCGGCGTGGGCAGGGGGTTTCCACAGTGAGGGGGCCCAGGACCCCAGTCTCTCCTGCCTCCAGCCCACTCCTCAGGGCCACAGCTGAGCTGCCCACCCCGCAACCATCTGCCCGGGTACCCTCCACCTTCCATTTACCCCCAGCCCCTGGGGCCCCTCACCACAGCTCAGGACTGGAGTTCCCCAGCACAGCCCAGCCTCCCAGCTTGGGTTTATTGTCCCTCTTTGAATTCCCGAGCTGATTTCTGTGCATGTGTGACAACAGTTCACCACTTGGGTTTTTGTGCCTCTGTTCCAACTGCAATTAGCCGAGAACTGTTTGTTGTTAGTGTGGATGTTGATGGTAAAACGGAGATTTCGTGAGGACTGGGCAGGCTTGGGTCACACGGGCAATGAGGGCAAACGAACCCCGAGCCCAAGGACTGGCAGAGCGGCCGCACCACGGCTCCGGGTGTCAGCAGCCCCCCGGGACATCGCTGTGCCATGGGTGACGGGAACACGCGTTGCCCAGAGACTGTGTGTGGCTGCCTGACCTTAATGCTGGGGAGAAAATCCCGTCACAACAAAGACACAGAGAAGCAGAATGGCTCAGTTGCAAGCAAGCCTTTAATGAACTGGGCTGTGTTTAAAGGTGGTTTTGTTTAGCTTCACAGCAGTACGTCGGCCAGGGAGATGTTGGCAACCTGTGGCAGATTCTGATAGACGGTGTTCCAGTAGGTCACGTACTGGCTTCTCAGATTTTGCTGCACAGAGTCCTCATTTATATTGCTGTTGATTTCCAGGTAGTAACTGGCCTCACTGGTGTAGGCTGGCCAGCTAACAGGCACCTCTGAATTCCCTTCGTTGGGATCACTGGGAAAAAGGAGACACACAAGTTCAGTTTTACCAGCGCAGCTTGTGGATGCAGCAGGGTTTGTGGTGTTTGGCAGGCACCTCGTCTACTCAAGTGGGGCTTTAAGTGAGTGCAAAGAGAGTTGGACACTGAGACAAGCCATGGCAATTCTGCCTGCTGGGACCGACTTGCCAAGCTGCAGTCTTCTTCCTCGGTTCCCAATAGCATCGTCCCATGGTGCAGACGGGGCTTAACACCTGTCTGAACACCAGGATTTGGAAACAAATCTCATCATGGAGTTTAAGCAGAGTTCACAAGCTGAGAAAATGTTTCTGCTGTCCCCAGGTGTTCCCTGGATGAGGAGGACCCAGAGCAAACACCACCACTGGGAGACATAGAGTCAGGCTCACAACAGAAGTACAGACAGAGGACACCCTGCTTTTGTGAATGGCACCCAAGAGGTTAATAGGCAAAAGCAGCAGGTTGAAGCACTACAGCAAGCCCGAACTGTGGAACTGGAATCACTCACCCCGTCCTGGCAAAGTTGGTCCAGTAAGCAATCATGGCTTTTGAGACAGTCCTGTGCTTGGGCAGGTAGCCCAGGGGAGTGCTAAGTGGTTTTCCAAACACGTACTGCAGATCATCGGCGTGGTCTGCCCCTACCCAGCTTGGGTAGACGGGCATTCGGGATGGCTGGGAGAACAGGTAGCTGTATGTCTTGGCATTACTGGGGAAATGAAATAGACCTGCTAAGCAGCTGCGAGTGGAGAGCAGAGAAAGGGGGGCAGATTCATAACTGTGCTCCAAATACCATCAGAGCCAGGGGTTCAGCCTTGGAAGATGCTCACATGCTTCTAAGAGTGGTCTCCAGAGAAAACATCGTTCTACCTGGTAATTTAAAACTTTCATTTCTGCTTCAACCTAACCCTCATGTCATCCAGCTGCCGTGTCTTGTGGCATCAAACATTGCTAGGATAAAGTCTGAAGTTTGTAGGAAGCAAAGCCTTCGTTTAATGGGGATTTAAAACAAATTCCTAGCATGATCCCCTTGCAGCATTAGAGAAATAGTGTTTCTACGAGCCATGTGTAAGTGTCCACTCAGTACCACAAAGCCTGTTTCCTTCAAGTTCAGGCCTCTTAACCTGCACCTCAGCCCCTTGTCCTCAGAACACAGTGATTTGGTCCCCAGGCAGGCTTTGGGCTATGCCAGGGATGAGGTGCTCACCCAGCATTCTGCAGGTGTAGATTCAGTGCCCACTGCGTGGGAATCAGGAAGATGTAGTCAGTAGCCAGCTCCACCACTGTCTTCTTCATGATCTCTTGGTCTGGCTCGTCACCCCATGCTTGTGTGTAGATATTGTATGTTGCATTGGCTCCGGGCTCACCCCTGTCCACAGTAAGTCCTTTGACCAAATTATAGACCTCGTCCCTGAAAAGACAAGTAGTATCAACTAATTACAGACCAGCAGCTTCCAGTGGGGCAGGGCTTATGGAAATGGATCCCAGCCCCAGTGGCGTTCGCTTCCAACCCTGCGGTTAGCAATGGTCTGGTGGAGTAAAAGCCAGTGATTTCATTCCAGGTCTTAGACAGCAGGCACGTGTTTCCCAGTTTTCTCAGCAGAGCAGCTTGGGGCCAAATTGGCCACAAGCTCCTTTTGTCTGCAAACGGGAGCCTTACGAGGTGGGCACCCAGCATGTCTGGCATGTACCTGCTCTGGACAGAGAGCATCCCGGCTGCCAAGCCTATCGCTGGTGCTGAGTTCAGGAGCACCTTAAAGGATATGGGGAGGCTTCCTCACTAGCTGGTCCTTTCTCTTGAAGACTCTGGACTTGGCCACATGTGCCCTAGGTACCCTGGCTTGGAGTGACATCCTGTTTTGCAGGTAGTGCCCTGTCCACTTAGGTCTGAGTCCTTGGAGTTTGGGGGCTACCTTAAAGATAAGGTTCCTCCTGTGAAGGGTTTTAAGAGCATCCTTCACTTACGCAGTGATTTTCACAAGTGGGCGGTTGATAGCAGGTATATCGAAGCCAACAAAGAAGTGTCCATCCATGTCATTGACCCCAGCAAGGTAGTCAATGTCAGCAGCGTTGGCAAAGAGATTCTCTGGCTTGTCTGGGAGGAAGTCACCATCAACGACAGGAGTGAGGGCGAGTGTGTGAACCAGGGGAGCTGCAGCAGGGGACAAAACCAGAGTATGTGAGGAGCTGAGAGTAGACAGATGTGTGGTGGAGGAGAAGAACAAGAGATCTGCCAGCCAAGTACTAGCAGGAAACATAAAAATTCCTCTCCTCCATCCAAGTCCTTTCCCAAAAAGCCCAGGCAAAGGTATAGAAGAGCAGAACTCATCCCCATCTCATCTGGCTATGCTCACTCATTGCCAGGAGAGCCAGCCCTAGCCAGTGCAGCTGCAATGGTGGTGGCTTGGCCACTCTGTGTCCTGAGCAAGCCTAAATACTGGGGCTATTTAGTAGGAGCATGAGGAGATCAAGACGAGGAGAGTCTTCTTGGGAAAGAAGCTCTCACAGGTGTCAAAAGCAGCAGTTTTCCCTTCATGGTGTCAGAGTCCTACACTCCACCCAGCGACTCAAATGAAACTAGCAGGGTTGTGGTCAAATACTTTTTTGTTTCTAAGCTGTGTTCTACAATTGCTCTTGCTGCTTTCACATAACAGAAAGCCCAAAGAGCTGTTTTGGAGCCAAGGCCCTTGGATAATTCCTCTGCCACCGCTGCCTTTGCACGATGAGCAGCGTTCATGGAGCGCAATGCACACCTACCTGCAGAAGGACAACTGCAAGATCTGTCGTTATTGTCCTATTTCTGAAGGACACAAGCACTGCTTCTGCACTCCTGGTCATTGCCCCAGCATCCCATTGAAGGGACAGCGAGTGCTGTGTGGGGTAGGGGACCACAGCGTGGGCTGGGGGACTTACTGGGCAGGTCGATCAGTTCCAGGTGGTAGGCGAGCGTCACAGCTTTGGGATCGGAGACGCGCAGGCAGTTGGCCAAGGCAGCGGTGGTGTCTGTGGGGCAGCCCACCTTTTCTGCAAGCTGCAGGAGGAGAGAGAGAAACCCCCCAGCATTACCCTCTGAAGCCAGGCTTCCTTACCAGGCTGGTTTTATCCTCAAAGCAGCGTGTCTCCAAAGCTCTGTGTTTGTCAGCACGGTTCCTGCAGAATCCCTTGCTAGTTACGCTCTTCTCTAGGGAATTGCTTCTTTGTTTCCCATCCCCTCCAGCAAGACTTGCCCATTACCTTTTTAGCCCAGGCCAGCGGGTCATCCTGGATGGCCCAGCTGCAGAGACCGACACCGCTCTGGCTGATGGCTCTCTTGAACAGGCCCTTGTTCTTTGGGCTCAGCATCTGTGGTGCAAAACAGAAACACGAGGGTTGCAGGTACAAACTCCCGCAGAGCCCATCGCCTGCCAGACCCCGCCAGTCGCCTCACCCCTTGTGCACCAGGCCCAGGGAAGCTGCCAGCTCTCATGCTCTGGTGAAAAGAGGAGCAGAGTAGGGGGACATGGCAAGTAAATGCTGTTTCACCAGAAGTCCCAAATGCTCAGATACGTGCCTGCAGCAGTCAGGCTGTTTCGACTGAAGAAGGTGGAACGGCTACAAAGCAAAGAGGCTGAGCATTGCTATCCCAGGGCAGGAGAGGATGCTAATCAGGTGGAGTGTGGGGAGGAAAGTGGTGGAGTGCCAAGGGGAGCGTGTCTCCCATTTACAGAGAAGAGAAGTGGCTCTGGTGGGGTCTGGCAAGGACAACTCACCTGCAGGGAGACACTGACGGCACCAGCTGATTCCCCAAAGATGGTGATGTTTTCTGGGTCACCCCCAAAGGCCTTGATATTCCTCTTCACCCAGGCAATAGCCATGTGCTGGTCCTTCAGCCCATAGTTCCCTGAGCAGCAGAGAGCACCCACCATTGAGAAAGGGCACAGCAAAGCTGGTAAGCTGGGGACCCGTGACAGGGTCCCCTGAAGAGGGAGCAGCTACGGTACCTGGCAAGTTTTCATCTCCAGTGCTCAGGAAGCCCAGGGGCCCCACGCGGTAATTGATGGTCACCACGATCACATTGCCCCTCACAGCGATCTCCTCACCATCGTAGAGGTAGATATCCAGGAAGTTAGTTCCCTGGCTCTCTCCAAAAAGAAATGCGCCACCATAGATCCAGATCATGACTGGCAGGTTGGTAGAAACTGGGAGATGAGGAAGAAAAGTGGTGTGAGCCACAACGGAGCTAGAAGGTGCTGCCCATGCTCCCTCACACCCACTCGCTGAGCATCGCTCCACCCGGGCATGAAGGGACATGATGCTTTGCAATAGCCTATGGCCAAGAGAGTCCATGCTCTGTAGAAGAGGTGGAAACTCCCAAGATGCTGCAGCTGAGAGACATTGGTTGACAAGGCTCCTATCTTTCCCTCTGTAAATCACTGCTCCTGCAGTTGCCCGCTATGGGAATGTAGCTGCTGAGAGATGCTCCAGAGCACTTTGTCCACAAAAGGCAACTGAGAATCTCCTCCCCAGGTCTCTGACAAGCACATACTCTGTTTCTTCCCTTGAGGGATCCAGATGTTCAGATAGAGACAATCCTCACTCCCATGGACATCAGTTTGAGTAAGTGTCATCTGCAGGCAGCGATTTTGGAATTCTTTTGTCTCCAGTGTTCCTGAGAGGAGAGACGATAGCAGGTCCTAGTTAGAGCCATCAACTCCATCCCTTGGTTGCAAGCCATCCATCCATTCATCCATCCTCTCCTCCTTGAGTCCAGTGCAGAGGTGGAAAAGCCTCCCCAGATACTGTGACGAGTCTGAGGGAGTGGCAAAGTAGGACCCTTTCCCATGGGGATTTACTCTGGGCAGCCAAGCATGGGAAGGGGAGATGCAGGTGCTGTGGTTCGGACTTGTTACTTCATGTGGTTACTTGAGTTGCTTGGGAACACTTAGACACAGACTGTCATACCCACCATGAGACTAAGAGCTTTTTCTTGGTGCTCTTAGTAGCTGAAAGCAGGCCACATCGTTGGTTTTTCAATAGTGGACTAACTGGAGAGAGAAGCAAAAATAAAACCCCAAAGCAAAGGCATTCAAAAGTTGGATCTTACCATCCCAGCCAGGATGAGGTTGAGGATCTTCCAGAGTCTTTGGAGGGGCAGCAAAGGGAATCCCTCTGAAGATGTCGATGTAGTCCCCAAAGAGACTCAGTCTTTTACTCTCGCCTTCCACAAAACCGCTCTCGGTGTACACCACGCCCAGCTACATGTGGTACCATCGAGAAGAGAAAAGCGTTTGCACAGTCCTTCATGCCTCTGGCAGCACCCACACCTTGCCTGGCCGGTCTCCTAGATGGGCCCACCTGCAGCCCCCCTTCCCCAGCCATCCCTTTGGACTCCTGTGGAAAGCCCAAGGGAGCTGCCTCTGGAGATGTGGCCGTGCAGATGTCCTGCCGGCTGCCCTTTGGAGCAGACAGGCAGCAGCGATTCCCCTGCACTCCCAAAGATGAATGGCAGAAGGTGAGGACCTTCTCCCTGAACATGTAAACCAGGCCAGACCTGACACAGAACTGTGCAGGAACTTTTGGAAAGATGTTGGCAAAAGCCTTGTGATTAGGGCAGGAAAACACCCTGGCTGGGCTGTCACAGTCTGCAGACAGGGTGTTTGCTCGTTCCGACAGGAACAGGCAAAATGTCTTGCAAAGCCTGAAGTGCTTTTGTACTTACGGTTGCAGCCTGCGCTACCCCGAGGTAGGAGCACAAGGCAAAGCAGAGGATCTCCCAGCGAGCCATGGTGGGTGCACCCCTCAGGAGCCAGTCCCCAAATGCAGCCTTACATATATACAGCTAGGAGTGCAGCTGTGTGTCAATGCCATGACCCAGTCTTGGCTCTAAGGTAAACCAGGGGAGCCTTTACGCACTTGTCCTTCGCTTCGCTGGGGCCAAGCCATAGCTGAGGTAGACTGGTGTCAGTGTGAGAGCCCTGCAGATGCTGCTTTTGTGGGCTGGAGGCCAAGTCTAAGGAAATATCTCAGCCTGACTAAACTCCAGAGGTCATAAAAAACGCTGAAGCCTTGAGAAGCCTCACACACGTGCGGGAGGATGAAATCATTAAGCTCTGCATTAAAGCCACTAATGAGAAACCTTGCACTCGTAACTTGCTGGCGAATGCACAACACTCAGAAAACGCCAGCAGGCCTTTAATTTCTGTGACTAAATGATAACAATCCAGTCGGCAATGGCAGACTAACGGCCAGAGCAGCCAAGCTCTGTGGACCTGAAGCTCTGCTTCCTTCAGTCCTTGCCAGCTACCAGGGAAGTCCAAGTGGAACTGAGAAGTGCATCAGCTAGTGAGGATATGGATTCTATATGGATTTTGTAATCACATACTGGTACCTTAAAAGGCCCTAGTGACACCACTGAGGAAAGACAATTTAAATTAAAAAACATGCAAAGCTACATCCTGCTGCCCGATGACAGAGTTCCCCTGTACTCTCCGACAGAAAACCCTCAAGCACTTGACTGCTGATTTGTGTGACATGTATTTGTAGCACAAAAGGCTTCACCTTCTGCATTTGCTCTGCTGAAATTACTGCAGCTCAGTAGGGTACAGGACCAAGCAAGATGGAAATGCAGTAAAGATTTTTTATTTTTTTTTTATAATGTGCTTATGAAGGACTACAGTGAGAAAATGGAAGATGTTTCTTGTGGGAGATCTCACAGATTGTTCTTCTGGCAAAACCAACCAGGGGCCATGAGGGAACAGGTCTGGTGAGCGAGGTCACAGGAACATATGGCATCGGTTCCCGCGTGCTCCCTCCTCGGCTCCAGCCCAGCCGGGCTCACTGCACCCCACACCGCGTGTAGCGTGCTGGAGGAGGCAGTCGTCTTCGCCAGATCACCAGGTCCCCTCACCTGGCAAGTCCTCTAGAGGACTTTTGCTGGGCTTTGTGCGGTCCAGGCAGCTTCTCAAGCTCCTGCCTCTGTTGTGTCAAACCAAGAGGGACAAACCAGAGCAGGGCCACAGCTTAAACAGGTGATATTCTCCATCCCATCTCCACCGCACACAACCAACCTCCCCCCGTCCCTGAGCTCCCCCTTTCCCACGGGTGCCCCGTGCACAGATGGGGCATGTGCGACAGCTCCAGCACCCACTCCCCCCACCACCATGTTGTCCTTCAGTCAGTGTTTTCGGTGTGTCTGGGGGTGTTTGTGTGTTAGTGTGACAGCCGCTGCGGGGTGGGCGATGGGTGTGTGCACTTTGTCAGAGCTCTGGGATGGGGCAGAAGGAGAACCACCAGCCCCACGCACTCGGGTGTCATGACTCGGTCTCCCTCCCCAAAGCAATGAGCCAGGCTTAGAAATTGTGATTTAATGGAAAAAAAATATATATATTTGCTGTTTTCAGTCGGTAGGGTGCAGTAGTACCACATTTTCAGCTTGAAAATTGTGTATTCCCTTGGCTCTGCCACTCTTGCTCTAAGAGCACAGCTGATTATTGTTGGAGTTGAGAGGAAAGCCCTCAAACCTGTGAGAGCAGGTGGCAGCACTGATGAGGGAAATGCTTTAAAAGGAGACCACCCTGGCCTTTTTAATGCATGGTTTGGATGGCATCGATTCCCTGGGTGAGGTTTGAGAAGGTGTTCTCTGCTTTGTGCTGTAGTTGCACTGTTTGTGTCTCCTAGGGAAGAGCAGTAGGTTCTGTAAGTACCTGCACCAAACCCCTGCTCCCTCGGAGAGCGGGCAAGGAGGTTTTGTGAGCTGGAAGTTGTTGGTGAGGTGAATACACAAATATTCACAGAGAATACCCAAACCCATGGCAAGGTAAGTCAAACCTGCTTAGGTGTACTTCAGTGTCAAAGCATTGATCTCTGTGCTGGTAGTGAGATTAAATTGGGAAGAGTGTAAAAGCAATAGGAGACCAAAGTCAGCTTCAGTTTATGTGTCCACAATATGTGTATGCACAGTTCTCGAGCTCCTCTTCCTTTTGTGCCTATTTTTTGTGTTGCATTTAATTTAGTGGAAGGCTGTATCTCTGTCTCACAGATATCAGAGGACCCACTGGGCTGAGAGATTCAACAAATGAAACCTGAACTCTCCATAAACTGCAAACACTCTCATTTTCATTAGGTTTTTCATGGCATTCTTGGAGGACTGGGCTCTGACTGGAGTATCTGGGCTGAAAGCCATTAGAGGAAACACTACATCTCCTAGCTAAGGTCTGGCTGAAGTTTCTTCTTTACTTTCTAGTCTATAGACTGTGTACCATGAGCTGTTAAGATGATATTGTGTTCTGCCTCAGGAGCAGTTATAGCAGGAAACAAAATGTTTATGGAAAAGGACTGTAATATGTAAATATGATTCACTGACTAAAACTGCCAGAAGTTAAACCATTATTTCTAAGTGCCCTTTGCTGTGCCTGAGGCACCAAATGACACAGAACCCTTTTCAGGAAGAGTGATGTTCAAAATGCCTGATAATGTGCTTCCAAACTATTGAAATCTGAGTTATGGAGAGCAGAATCTCCTTCCAGAAGTAGTTTGCTTGTTGGAACTTTGTTTCGGTGTAACAGGATGGACTATTCAGCTCTTGGCTCTGCTTGTAAAAATCCCTAGCAGAATACGTTTAATTTTCTTCTATGTTGCGTTCTCTTATTGTTAGCAATGTTTCATGGTGTAAAGACTCCAAATTACAATCTTATTTTTCACATTATTATTGCCCCTCCTCCAAAACCAAGTCTTCGTCAGGCCTTTCAGTCCTTAGATTGTGCAACTTTACCAGTTTTTATCTCTCTCCTTCAAGCTACAGTTTTTCCCGCTCATCCTTGTAATCTGACATTGTGATTTGTTCACTTGTGTGCTTGTTTTTCTCCTCAAAGAAGATTTGCTGAATCATTGGGGAGGAGGCAAGAACTCTAAAGGCAGCTGGTGGCCAGTGATAAAACCATGGCCACATCCAGTCTTCGGGGTTTGCAGATGACAGCCCTTCATTTGAAGGCCTGAGTCACATTCCTTTCTGAGCTAAGATTGCTGGAGACTTGGGGATTGAGGAAGTGGGGCTGAGGAGGTAGTGCCCCAAAAATTTAAATTATTAATCCTGACAACCACAAGGTTTGTGTTTGTATGTCCTGCGAATTTATAATGATGCTGTGAGAGAGCTTGCAGGCTGGGGGGTAAATCCAGTTGACTGTTGGATATTGTGCTCACTTCAGTGGGAAATCATAGTTAAGAAAAATAGGGATTTGGCTTGAAATGGGCCATGGTATGTAGTGGCTGCTTCCAGACGTACAGTAGCAAGGAGTACTGTGAGCAAAGATGCAGCAGGTACAGACATGGCTCTCTGACTTTCTAGCTAATCATTTCCTTAAGTTCCAGTTAAGATGGCAAACCTAAGCTGTCCCACATCCATTTGCTCTGAAACTAAAGACATTCTCCTGCTCTGTCAGCTCTGCCTATAATGTAAGACACTAGAAAATTAGTTTTGTGCATATTTTAATAAGAATATTCCAGAACTCTGAAATAAAATCGCACTAATAGTATATGATGCTTTGCCTAAGAACAGAGTTTTAACTTGAGATGTTCTATTTACAGTCATACTTCAAGGAGGTAAGACAGAAAATTGATTAAGAAACAAGACTAGAAGTCCAGGTGACCTGAGTTCCATTTCTAGTTTCCTACTCAAATTTGGGCAAATAATTTAAAGTGAGAAATGCGTATCAGTTTGGCACATCACAATGCAGAGACTTTGCTTTGATGCATTACATATTTTCTGTGGGATTTTTCACAATGCTGGGTGCTGTTCCAGTGTAAGATTACAGTGCATGTGCAGCAATTCTACCTTGCTCTTATCTGTAGATCTTAGAGCATGTCCCTGTTATCCCCACTTTGCAGATGAGAAACCTGAGGTGGAAGGATAGTGACTAGCTCAGGTCAGCTGGCAATAGCAAAGCCAGGACTACAATCCTCCTTTGAGTTTTGAGTCTCATATTTAGTGTTCTCCACAATGCTACAATGTCAGAAAATGCAGCTGAAGTTCCTGGACTCTTTTCCAGCTGCTGTCACACCTGCTGTCCACTGAGCCTGATTGATTTACAGCCAAGCTACTACAGGCTGGATCTAAATAGGGAGCTGGGGCAGGGATGTCTGACTGACACACTGGTTCACCATGCCCACACTCTCAGGATGGGGCCCTTTCAAGAACAGGAATGCTCCATCATCTCTGACTTCCCCTTCCTCAACTGAGACAAGAGATAACTTCTATTTTATAAAGAGAAGAAACCAGTGGACTTGACCACTGCCAAAAATCCCACCAGAACTCCTAATATAGAAGAGTCTGGGATGTAAGATAAAGTCCCATTGCTTTAAAATTACTCAGAAGGAAGGCAGAATCAATGGGGTAGGGTTTTTTAGCTCATTCTTCATGAGGAAGCCTTGAACCTCAGACTGTGTTGGCCAGTGCTGAATGTGGCTGTTGTACTTAGAACTTGCTTAGGAGCCCTTGATGCACAGGGGAATTAAACGGCTTAGAGGTTGCTTGTGGCCTGGAGAAGAGTAGATTATGGGTTGGAGCAGAAACAGCTGTGAGAAATTTGGCCTCAGAGTGGTGCAGAAACCACAGGGGTGTGACTCATCTCATGTAACTTTAGATGTCTACAGATATGAAACTCCCTTTCTCTTCAGTGAGAGAAGTAGGTACATTGAAGGCATAACTTCTGTCCTGGTTTACATATGTGCTTTAGGAGGAGATAAATTGCTCCTTGGATGTGTTGCTTACCAGAAAGGGAGCCTTTGAGTGACTAGCTCACATTGGAGATGTCCTGGCCTACATTGCTGCTGCTGCAGGTTTCCTGCCTCATATTCCATGAAGGGTTTAGGACAGCACTTGCATCCAGGCAGCCACATGTGAATGCATCCTCCCAGCACAGGATCAGGCCTTGCACTGGGGCCAGCTTTCAGTAATCCCCCTCAAAATAGACAGGACTCCAGCCACCAACTTGAACCCAACCAAAGTCCCAAAGGTGGGCTGGATGTGGGATGACAGCTCTGTATGGTCTCGTACTAAATGAAGCATGTTGAAGCTGCTGAGCTGACACCAGTTCTATCCACGGCACATCCTCAACAGGGACACCGAGCAGAGGATGCGTCAGGAGGGAATCTCACTACTCTCCCTGTCATGGCTGAGGTATAGAGACCAGGAGCTTGCACAGGCTGTGCTTGTCTAAGGTTGCTCATCCAAATGTAGGAGAGTCTCTACTACCGTCTTCAGCTGCATTGATTTGGTTACTGCTGCCCTAGGGGTAAGTGTGGAGGGGCGTTTCCTGGCCCATACTTTTGCAGCTCAGATGGCAACAGTCAGGCTTGTCCTTTTCTATTCATTTAGTGGTGTTTTTTTACTATTTTTCAGAAACAGTAAAGGGAAAATGAAGCAATTACCTGCACACCAAAACTTAGTGACTAGTGGTATTTTGAAATGCTAGACTCGCCCCTCCCAAACCTAGGGAAGGCAGCATGGGAGAGAGCTGCTGCTCTGGGCACCAAACAGGAGCAGCTGGCTCAGTAAGCATCTGAATTGTTTGCTGTAAATCCACCTCCCTGCTGGGCAGTGTTCCTAAGAAAACTTATCCCATGCATTCCCTCAGGCCCCTGTGTTCACATTTGCAACTCTCATGCTGCTTTTACCCGGGTTATTTGCATGGATGGAGGCTCCCTGTTGATGCCGGGGTGGCAGAAGGGAAAGGCTGACAGGCCTTTCCTGCCAATCTGTCTGTTGTTCTGATGAAGTGGTTGGAAAGTGTTCGCTCTCCGGTTCCCTCTTTGGCTCAGGCACTCCGATAAGGCACGGGCTGTCCTATCTTGCCGTGGGAGCTGTTCCTCCTCCCTAACAGGCCCACTTCGCCGGCTGACAGTTAGCAGCCGGCAATGCTTGATAAACTTATCAGACCCAAGCTGAGCCCAGTGCATGCTCGGCTCCTCCCCAGCCTCAGATTTCCCCATTCCTGGGGACTCTCCGCTCTCGGCTTGCCCTGCCGTCTGGTATGGTGAACACAGATGACCCTTGAGCCAACTGGTCAAAATCAGCCCAAGGACCAGATTGAAAATGCTTGTATTGAAGCAACAGTTTTAAAATGAGGCCATCAAGTGGGATGTTTGTAGCATCTATATCCAGCTCTGTTTCTCCCCCTGGAGTATTATTCACCAGTGGAAACAGCGCTGATGTCTGGTTTATCCTCTGTGCGTTTCTGCTTGCCCTGTTTCCCCACTCGTTTGGCAGTTTAGAGGGTTGAACGCAGGGGTTTTGCTGCGCGCGCTCGGAGGATTTCTTTTTAAGCCAGTTACGGAATTAGGTTGCTTTGCTGAATTAAGTTTCCATCAGTCGTTATTAGTATCGCAGTGGCACTCAGGCGTTCCAGCCGAGACCAAGGCTTCATTGTGCGAGGTGCTGTGTGTAGAAGATAAGGAGGGGCAGTCTCATTCCTGACTATCTTACTGTTGAAATAAACAAGCGAAATGAAGGGGAGAGGGGAATTATTATCCTCATCTCACAGATGGGGTGAAGCTTTCTGTGAGCTTTGTAGTGTGCTGAACGACTCCAGAAATCCAGTGCTCGTGTCTTGCCTGAGGTCATGCAAGAAATGCGTGGCAGATCTCAAGTCTCAGTTCAGGGTTGCAGCCTTAACAGCAGTGTGTCAAAAGGTGGTGGGTCAGGAACTCTGCAGGGATCTGCATTTTCTTAGGTCTCATCCAGCACAGAAGAAACTGACTTATTTAACTATCCCTAAATAATTTTGGTGTGGCTGTTCTGGGTTGTCTTCCCCATGTGCACGTGCTATTCCAGGGCAAAAGTGGAAAAACATCTCTGCTTTGAGAGCGGAATATGTGATAAAAAATTGTGTGGTGTACTTTTTTATTCTGTAGCATCTTTGCAGGTCAAGCTCCCTATCTGTTGCCAGGTTAGACCCTTAACAGCAGGCAGGAACCTTCACATGTCTCTGGGAGATCATCTAAAGCCTCCAGGTTTCCCCTTGTGTGTCTGTGCTGATGGGTTAGAACTAACCTGCTGATGTGTCCCCATCACCTATGACTGTGTGGCCCTGGGGAACAACCTGCTGTGAGGACAAGGGACTCTGCTCTCATCCTTTTTTTTTCCACTGAAAATGCTTTCTCATGAAGTCTAGGGCAGGAAGCAACTGCACTCAGCAAATTGGTTTTTTTCCAATACAACCTGTACCCAATATCGGAGCCTAATTCTTCCCTGTCCTTCCTCTCAATTCCTTTTAGGCCTTCCCTAACCAGCACTGACATAATGTGAAAACTTCAGGGTTTTGCCCTCTCTCGGATTCTACTCCGTGGAGGTTAATACAACCTGAAAATAAGCTCTAGTGTAATTCCATGCTAGCTGGGAACACAGCTCTGCTTCCTGCAGGTGTCCCGTGGCTCTGTCTTCATTAGAAAGAGAAAGATGCGTCTCGTGTCCAAATTAAATCCACCCCTGCTCATAGTATTTGTGGGCTCTTGGCACCTGAAGGCTGTCTGGAAGACACAGAGGCACCTCTCTTCTTCTGACAGATGCCTGCGGTTATTGCTTTGCATGTCCCTCATTTGCTAAACAAAACAGCCCAAAGACCAGGATTTTCTTTCCCTGGCAATAAAGGGAAGAAGGTGTGAAGAGGACTGGGGAAGTGCAGGATACAGAGCAGGCTTGGAGAGAGGCAGAAACAATCAGCTCTTTCTTCAGCCACAAAGATTAGTTGAGATTTTACTTTTTGTTATCTGTTTCCTTGATTGACCAACCAGAATGTTTTTCTGATGCGAAGGGAGATGGTGGGAAAGGGGTTGTTTTCAGAGTGGTCAGAACTGGGGAGGATTTGCATGTTTGGAGAGCAAGGCCAGGTGTGTTTGGAGTTGGTGACAGCCACAGCCTGACCTGACAGGTACTGAGCATCCTTGGGTACTCGTGTGGATTCAGGAGCTCCAAGGATCAGGGAAGCCCTTTGCCTGCTCTGTGCAGCAGGCCTGCCCGTGGCTGGTGCCATATTGGGAGTGGAAGGCTCTCCCCCAGCCTGGCGTGGCAAGGTTTGGGTAATGTCAGACCTGCTTCCTTCTCTGCTCCTTCGCCTGCCTATCCAGAGCTTCAGGCAGTGCAGACAAAAGTCCAGGGAACCGTGCAGTGTGCCGCTGTCTGCTCCGAAGCAGAGCCAAGCTGGGTCCCTCCATCCTCTTCCTCTGGAGACAGCTCTCCCTGGTCAGGGGCTGCAGTGAACGAGGGGCTGTGGGGCTCTGCCTAGTTTTTCCTTTGGGCTGCTGACATCCATAGCCCTAAAGGAAGGGCAGCGCCCAGGCAGCGTTACCCTGCAGCGCTACTCATTGCTCTGAAAGTGGCACCTTGTTGCTTTAGGGGAAGAAACCGTAGTGCCGTGGTGGAAAACTCTGCAAGTTGATTCCCTCTCCTCTTCCTCCCTTCTCAGGTCACCTCTTGACTCTGTCCGTACTGTCTCGCAGGTGCCTTTACCAGCTGGTCTCCATCCACAGCCTGTGTTTCTGGAGATACGCTCCCAGCACCTGTGGGAGTGGGTCAGCCCTGGCACCCCTGGGCTGCTTTGGCTGCAGATGTGTTTTTCTGCCTAAGGACATTCCAGTGTGTTTCTCTACTCACTGCCCATCTGTCTAAAGCAGTCCAGGAATCTCCTGGGGATGTGCTCACCAGGCTCCTCATGAACACCCGGGTAAGGCTGACGCTGCCTCCTCCAGTGTAACTGCTCATCAGTAATCTCTGGGCTCAGTAACCACAATGGTGAAAGCAGCTGCCTGCCCCAGAGTCCCGGGGAAATAAGACAGGACTGGCATGATCTGTGCTTTGTTAGGAGGGAGGAGCAGGCTGGAGAAGCACAGCTTTGGGACAGAAGAACCCAGCCACCTGTTGAAGGTTATACCTCCCCTGTACCATGGAAATCAAAGATAGGAATGGAAATCTAATGAATACAGTAGCCCTTGTCCAGCAAGTTCAGAAGAACCAGCTGTCTGATTTGGTTTTGAGTGGTTTTACAGGCAGTCTTACCACAGTGCCGATCAGTGTGTGATAGCACTTCCCTCCAGAATGGCCAAAATTGGGGAGTTTCAGATGAGTCGGACACACCTCTGTCCCCAGGACACAGACAGGGTGCTGGTGTTCCCGTGTGTTTTGGGGCTGGAGGGTATTCGCTCCCGAGCAGTTCAGACTGACATTCTCTTTAAGTAGTTCTGTTTGCAGATTTGTGGAGAACAAGGGGAATAACAAACACGGTTTGCATTTTTAGCAGCAGTTTGAATAAGCAGAAATTACTTTACCTTGAGTAAGGCTTGTGCATGTGTACATGTGTGAGTGTTCACGTGTGTGTGTGTGTACCTGGTGTCCTGGTCAGGACCTGGGGACTGGTTCCCTAAGCCCAGTTCTGTCACAAGTTATACACCTCCCCTGGAGTCCCTGCCCTGACCAGGTTCTGGCACGACCCTGGGAAGGACAGCACAGTTTTAGCGGGGGCTTGGTGACACCATCTGCTGGGCACACAATCCCATGTCATCTGATGTGGCTGTAGCCACACAGTCCTCTTGCTCTGGAGAGCTGCCTGTGTGAGGCTCTGCACCAATCTGTCTCTGAAGATGAACGTCCCCTTACCCCAGGCTTTGAGCGTTGTTCATGGCTGTTCTGCAGCCAATAGGTCCCTGCTCCCTGAATTTGTCATATTTGTCTAAGTTTGGGAGCCGTGTTCTGCATGTGAATTTCCATCTTTGTTTCCTCTCGAACTGTATGGGGCAATGCTGTACTCTTTCCCTTCTTTTCCCCTTCATTCCCACTGCCTGCCTCTCCGCAGCCATGTACGAGCCTTTCTTGAAATGGATGTTTTAACATGAAATACATTGAGTTAGCCCAGTTACCAAGAGGGAACAGATTTATCAGATAAATCCCAACAGGCTTGTACATGCTGCCACTGTCTGGTACAGTGCAATAAAAATATACATTAGAATGAGTATAAATACATATTTACAGTGTACAAGTAAAGCCAGGAGTACAGACTCTGTTTTGAGCTTCCAGAATGCATATTAATGACTGGCACAGGGGCAAGTACATTTTAGGTCTTAGTTGGGAGAACAGCTTTGGATTTACAGCAGTGTAACTGAGGGTGGGACAGACCTCTCCTGGCAATTAACGAATTTTCCACTTGGACTGTTTCTGCTTTGCCCATGATGACAGCCTTCCTTCATAAGCATTTGGACTGCTATGGCAAGTGCCACAGCCCGTTCTCCAGGCTACTTCCCACTGGTGTCATTGTCCAAGGCCGTGTGTTCAGGGATGTAGTTATGGAGTGGGCTGTGCACTGCTACAGTGCCCTGCTTAACTGAAAGCCCTTGTCTCTTTAATGCCATGATAATACTTTGTCCTTCCTGTTAGGAACTCGAGGGACTCTACAAACCTGAGTGAATGACTCCACATCACTAGGACGGGTGGAGAAATAAAAGTCCAGTGCAGTGACTTGCCAAAGGTTATATGTTGAGAACATAGCAGAGCTTGGCTCTTTACTTGTTCCAGTGCTTTTCTCTGACCCCTAGACCTGGCAGAAGGAGGAAATACCACTGCTCTGTTTGTATGATGTTTGTAAGGTACTTGCATACTATGGCAACATGTACAGGCAAGGTCACTTCCTCCTTTAAGAGAGCGGCTGAAAGCTGAACTCTGGCCCTTGACGTTGAAATCCAAGGGCCATTCCTGGCCGTGCAGTGAGACAGGACAACTCTAAGCTGGTATGTCCAGCATGCAGTGAAATATTGTGGGACATACCAGCCTGGATTCCAAGAGCAGCCAGTCTCTCTCACACAGTACTGAGACATGGGGCTTATTAGCTTATGCCCCGTGCTGTGGCATGGCTCTTCCTGCTGGAGCTCACCTGGTTGCTGCTAACCAGGGATCTTAGTGTGGTTTGTACAAGGAATGCATTGAGAGACCTCTGTTAGCTAAGGATAGGAGCTGTTTTTTCAGTATTTTCCTCCCACTCCAAGCTAAAAATACAACACAGTTAACTTGTCATTTGATCACAGTAAATGCTTTGCTGAAAGAAAATTACTTTAGATGTCTGTTGCCAGAATTTATGACCTGGGCAAGTCTCTGCAGAAGCCCTGTCCAGGTTGAACACAGCTCACTGAATGCAGTCTATTTGCATGCCCTGGCCTTATCTTCCTAACCATCAAAGCAGAACACGGCACCAGCTTGGCACAGATTGTTGCTGCCACTAGTCTACTGCTAGTCGGTCTGATGAACTGAATTCTGCATATGGTGTAAATTCAGAGTAATAGTGACCTTGGAGGAATTCCTCTGGATTTGCACTTGAGCAGGTGATGTCAGATGTGGGCTGTAATTGAAAAGTGAGAGCTCCCACCGGCTTCTTTGTCACCTGCTGGGATGTGCAAGGTCCTGGGGTGTCAGAACGCCAAAGCCAATGACATGACTTTGCCAGTTTCCAGAGGAGCACAGGAAGCTATATGAGCTTTGTGAGGTGGGCAGCCCCACACTGGATGGAGATGCTGGGGAGAATCTTCTTCCCTGGAGCATGCACTGGCAGCGGGAGCTCCAGCAAAGACCTGGAGCCATTCCTCACTTAAGACTGTGTTGGGTCTCTCGGTGCCTCCGTAGATCCACCTTGCGCTGGAAGCCCTTGGCACAGAGCTCACAGCTGAAGGGCTTGAAGCCGGTGTGTTTGCGGCTGTGAGTGATGAGGTTGGAGCTTTGGCTGAAGGCTTTTCCACATACCTGGCATTTGTGGGGCTTCTCCCCTGCAGGGCAGAGAAAATGATAAGAAACGCTTCAACAAATGAGAGAAGGGAGGTAGAAATGCCCCTGACTGGCTATGCTTGAGCATCAGGGTGCTGCCAGCCCAGCCGTCCTGCTAGTATCTGCACTCTGATCCAGCACCAGAGGGTGAGAAGAACCAGAGGCATTCCTCTCCAGTGGTGTGACCCATGCCCTGTCTGCATCCAGGGCTGGGTACAACCATACATGTACCAGAGGCTGGTCAACAACCACCACCTTGTTGCACAGAGGAGGATGTGCATCTCAGTGAGGCTCAGACTTTCTGCTGTCTTACTGCACAGGGAAGAATGAATTTCCAGTGCCTCTGGACACTTATTCCCAGTACAATATTTCTGTGTCTGAGGACTATGTATGTATATCAACATGATGGACTCTAATTTGCAAACGCTTATTAGGAATATTTTGTTTCTCACCAGTGTGGATGTAAGTGTGTTTCTTCATATCCGACTTCTGGTGGAAGCGCTTGCCACAGTATTGGCAGGGATAGGGCCGTGTGTCTGAGTGGATCAGTAGATGAGTGGAGAGGGTGGAGGAACGTTTGAATGTCTTCCCACACATCTTGCACTCAAAACTTCTTTCCTGTTAGGGAAAGAAAATCATGGGATGTCTGTGGCTGCAAGACATGTGACAGAGCTTGAAGAGTGTTAAGGGCATTGAGAATAGTAGATTTGATAAGCAAATCTCCTTGGCACATGGACTGATAACGCTAGGTGCGGTACAAAGAGAATGTAGGGAAGGTTACTTATGGAAATGGATTACAGCTTGTGATCCAAGCTCCTGTGCCCTTTAGGAGGAGGCAAGGCATAGCAGAACCAGTAGCAATGATCCTCCACTCCCATCCAAGGAATTCTCAAGGGCAGTCTGAGATTTGTGAGACCAAGTTCTATAATCTATGGTCTTCAGAGCTCCTGTCTTTGGGCACTACAGGAAGGCCATCATGTCAACCTAGGAAATGTCACTTCCTTTATAGTGGAGTAAGCAACAGCTAAGGTCTAAGCACTCTGGTTCTCCAGAAACATGCTACCCACCTGGGAATGAATATTGGTGTGCTGCTCCAGGCTTACAGCGTGTCCAAAGGTTTTGCCACATACTTCACAAGCAAAGGGCCGGGTCCCACTATGTGACCTTCGGACATGGACCTCCAGTCCATGGGGGGTGGAGAATACCTGCAAAACAACATGCCAGTGATTTTTTGACGTGAGGCAGCTGTGTCTCCATTTCTGTTTTCAATTCCTTCCCTTTATTTGATTCTTCCCTCTCATGGGCCATGTGAACTGCATCGTTCCTAGCACCCTTGTCCCCAGTGAAGAGGAGAAATAGGTACCCATTTTGAGCTGCATGCATTGATTGCACTTTGACGTAACCCAGTGAAACACTGATGTGTGCAATGAAAATCACTCCAGGCTTTCCCCATCCCTGAGGTTCTCCTGTGACACACCTTGTTACACTTCACACAGTGGTAGGTCTCCATGTCCGAGGAGTAATGCATGCTGTAATCTAGAGGGGGCTCGGCGCTTGGAAGGAGGTGGCTTCTGTACAGGCTAACTGGATGCTCCAAGAGGGCTGACTGCATGGTGGAAGACATCTGTCGGTAGCTGTATGGCAAATGGAAAGCATCCCAAGAAAAGCCGGTTTTGTAGAAGGTAGGGGTGCTTGTCGTGTTAGTGCAGTCTTTGATCTGCAGACCTGGGATGGCCATCTCTGAGATTGCAAAGGAGAGGGAGAAGTGAGTGTCATGCCATTGCCTGCAGCTCAGCACCAGTTAAAAAGCTCCACAGGTACCATTCCCCCATTTAATGTCCTGCCTGAGCTTGGGAGCTGCAGTTGGTAACGCCTCCTCCTTTGGTTCAAATCCTGATCCCCGTACAAAATTCCTATTATGACTTTGATTTCAATCTGAGGAAATTTTAGAGAAGAGAGGATGCTAAGGGAATATTAACCACACTACTACCCCTGCTTCATGTGGTGTTTGAGTATCATGTGGTCACCTGCCTTCACCTATAGAGCAGAGTTGCATTAGTCCTTGAGATTTGGAGGCTCACTTGTTAGGAATCATAGCATCATCCTTCAGGGAGATGCTGATCTAGACCAGAAGCATAAAGGGAAATACAGAATGCTCTTGATGAGCTCTGCCTGGGACAAGTTTGACCACTGAAGTCAAAATAAGAGCTGCTATTTACTGAAAATCTGGACCCAGTTGTAAAGGGCTCCATAAACCAGCCCAGCCCTGACATCTTTTGCAATTGTGGTCTTAGGTAGCAGACCTTGAGCTGAAGGGCCTGGCAGCATCCTGTTCAGGTACTGGACAGGGACATTTTCTTCTTTCAGTTCAGATGGGTCCTTTTCTTGTTTTGGAACCACACATTGAAGGTCCTGTTTCTTGATGTCCTCTGCTGTCTTGTCTCCTATGGCTGTAATCACACAGTAGAGTCACAGTTAGTTTATTCTAGCTGTTAAGAGTCTATTAAGGTGGGTTTTGTACTTATGTATGAACTCATGCTTGGATACATGAGCCCACGTTCAATTCCCTGAGTAAGTGCAGAGTGGTGCAATCAGCACAGCAATCAATGTCTGCCCATTGCTGACAAAGGGAAATTCCAAGCAGGATGAGATAGGCAAGGTAGAGGGGGACAGGAAGAAATGATAGGACACTTGATACCCTATATAGTTAGAGAAAATTAACCCTAGAAGGTCACATGTCTGTAAGAATCATTTCCCTATTTAAAACCATTTTCATTTGTGTGGGTAACTAACAATCACTAACTTATTAACCTCCCCACCCCTCTCCTGAGAGGTTCGGTATTGTTAACCTGAATTTATGGACAGCCAAGTAGGGAAGCAGAGAGGGGAGGTAACTGCTTATGCAATTGCAAAGGCGACCACAGAGCCTTGTCTCCTCCTGCCCACAGTCCCATTTGTCCATGCTTGTCTCAGCCCTTAAAGAGACCAACTAGCACTTGTTAGAAGTAGACTTCATAGAATCTAAAATGGACAGAGGTCCGATACATGTGCCTCCTTTTTGCTGGAGATAGGACTGGACTGCTGAAGGACAGTATTCGTTTGTCGTCCAAACTCTCTTGCGCTTCAGAGAGATACAAAAAATGGCCAAAGGATGATGGCAGGAATTGAAATGAAAATGTCACTTCCTTTCTTTATCAAACTTATCATAGGGCTAGACTCTAATTTGAGAGCCAGGGCTAGAACAAAGGGTAAATTGATCCTAGATTTGAATAAATAAAATTTGAATGGTGCCTGAAGGAAGAAGATAATTGCCCAGCGCTGCCGCTGCAGGGATGGCTGCGGGATAGCATGACCAGGAGCAGAGGGAGGACAGCCGGCGTAGGCAGAAGGAGTGTTGGTTGGTGTTAATATGGTATATAGCCGCCAGCCCTTCACCCGTGAGTGTGTAGGACTCCTTTCACAGTCAGTGTTAGGATATCACTAATATTTTCGCACTCTAGCTGTAACTTTCCTTGCAAATCATCAGGAAGAACTGGTAACACACTGAGGTAGTGAAGATGTAGGTCCAGAGAGAATATGGGCAGTGAACATAGCTAGCAGGAGATCAAGGTGGCAGAGCTGTGAGTTCGTAGAAGATTGACAACGAAGTGCACGTTCTTTTCCCAACTGTTAGTTGCCTGAAGTTGGCCATCTTTCCCAAAAGTGACCAACTCCACACAGCAATCTTATATCTCAAATCTCCCCAGCAACTAAGCAGGAAACAAAGGGAGGATCTAAATTCAGTTTCAGTGGGACAGTGTGGATTTGGCCTAGAGAAAGAGGGCACACTGTGGGGCATCGGTTTGTCCTTAGACTGACATGCCCATGTGGGAGCCCTTAGCTCACGTACTCAATTATTGATTTGCCTTGGTGTATTCTTACAAGCCCAGTGAATGGATTGACTCACCAGTGAAGGGAGAGGTTACTGGATCCCACGTGAGTATAGGCAGGTCATCTTCCACAAAGCGGTGTTGATGATAGGTATGAGCCTTTTTGCTCTTCACCAAAAAGGAACGTGGCATTTTCCATTCACTGCCTGGGCAGAAACAGAATAACAGCAGGTAAAGCTCTGCAGTTTAGGGGGAAGTTTCTCATTTGTTCCCCCAGCGCATCAGCTCTGTACGCAGCAATGATGAGAATTAAAACCCTTCTACTGGGGAGACAGAGTTCATCTCAAAGGTCCCTCCACCCAGTTGAAGAGCAGGGAGTACTTGCTTGGGTTTAGGTGCTTGATGGATCTCAACTCTGGGGAAAATACTCAGCTGTGGAGGGGGCAAAGCAAAACAAAAACTGCCAGATAGTCTCTGCCACTGAATGTAAAGATGGGACTGCAGATCAAAGATGGGATTGCAGATTACAGTGTACTACATAAAAATTACACTTCATAATCTACCACGAGGTTAAGGCAAAGGATCACTGCTGTCTTTATATTGTAGGCAGAGAAATAGAGGCATGATTAAATTGAGTGTTGTGTTATAGACCAAAACTGTTTCTGTGGCAAAGATACATCAGAACCTAGAATCTCTCTTCTATCTCTCTGCTCTGGCTACAGGGCATGGTGAATCTCTGATCTTACCCTCCCTGAGAGGACACAGTGGGGACCATGGGTTAGAGACCACCTCTTTGAGAAAGGGCCTGTCTTAGTGTTCATACTAATCTAGAAGAGCAGTCCCAAGCCATGACATGGGCTCCTATGTGAAATTGCTACGCAAATAATAGTTATAGAAACAGCATCAATGATAGGAGAGAGGCAGTGGAAAACCCCAGCAGCCATGCTGTGCAGTGGGTTTCCTTCGTGTTGGCCGTAGCTTGAGTATTTTGTATAGTGGGTGACAAACACCAGTCAAGCAGAGGCAGAGCAGAAGTGCTGGGTGAGAGAGGTTACCTTTTGGATCTGACTCAAATATCACAGACCGTTGAAATGACGGGTTAGGAACAAACACAAAATGCTGAAATTTAATCATACAAAATTCTCTTGCAATGCATCTGTTATCTTTACTACCCAGAACCCAGCCCGCCCTGTGCCCGCTCCCCGTGGCTAGTAACTGCTCTCTTGTAGGCAGCATGACAAGCTCGATGCTGTGTACGGGACTATCAGCTGGCGTGTTATTTGCATATGTATTTGCATTTTCCCTTGTAATTGTTCAGGATAGGAGCACTAAAAGCAAATCTTGCTATATTTCATATGAAAAGTCAGCAGTACGTCCTGGTTCTCTGTTGATGGGAAAGTGCATTATTAAGCTGTTTATTTTCCTGAGAGCAGTTGAAGACTAGCCTACTTATTTACTAAAAAAGAACAAAGTTTATTCCTGTTAAGTAGGAATGGCCTGAAATGTCTGTGTAAGGATAGAGCAGTGTGGGCTCCTGGAATCCCAAACAGCCAGGGACAGAAAAGTTCTCTCCCTAGGGGTCAGAAGTGCCTGCACTCACCCCTACATGCTAAATATAATTACATAGCCCAGTAGTGTTTTGTTTAAGGTCCAAGGGGCAGATTTACAGTAGTGCCTATGGCTGCAGGTGTGTGTATCATGGAATTCACACAGCCAAGTCTGCTGTGGACAGGTAGATTGCCAAGGCCACCGGTGTTGGTGGGAGTCAGATGCTCACCAGACCAGCCACCCTTGGAAATGCAGTTCTAGCTTAGCTGGCTTTTTAAATCTGGTCCAGGATTCCCACTGTTTCTTCTATGACTCTAGGGACAACTCTCGGTGTCTTTAGCCATTTTTTCTTCTGAAATGACTCAGTTGTTTTCTACATCTTTTTCCAATAAATTTGCATGTAACTTGAGATGAGTAAGAGAAAACAGAGGCCAAGAGTAGATTTGTTAATTTAATTTTAGAAAGAGGACAAAACAGTGCTGAGAATGAACCATAAGTATGCCCTTGAGGGAACGGACGCTGAGGTACATGACTGTATTTACTCTCCTGTAACTCTCCAGTGAGGTTCCTTCTAAGTATCATAAAGCGTATCTCTGCCTGGCAAAAGGCTGGGTGGGGGCACAGAAATACCTCCAGCTTGGTACACACACGGGAATGTTCTGTGGTGGGCATAACCTTCTAGCAGTGTGCTCTGCTTAGCCTGTGCACCTCGCATCCTAGCAGAACTGCTTAGCTCTGAGGGCTACTCAGCAATATAGACATGCCCCAAGTTCAAGTCCTGTCACAAGCCCTTTATACCTGGAATTTCCACTCATGTCAAAGGGATTTTCCCATGTGGTGGGGCAGGACTGTGTCCACAATGGATGATATTCATACCAGCAAGCTTGAGACATCTGATTTCTCTGCCTGAATTAACCAGTTAATTTCCAAGGGCTTCCTCTGCAGTGAAGGAAGAGGCTCCAGCAGTGGGTAACTCTGAATGTAGGGTGAAGCTTGCACCCAGCAGTGCCTGCTGGAAGAGGCTCTCTGTGCCCACCGGCTAGAGGACCCTATGGCATTAGCTGGACAGCTTAGCCAGATAAATTAGAGGACTGGAGATGGGTGGCATAAGCAATGTTGCAGTGTTTTATGGTAGTACCCGTATGGTAAGTACACACAGGCACCAAGCACAGCCTCTCTTCTGTGATGGCAGTAAAAAGTATAGGTGCATGAATCAACAGGATTTTTCTGGATGTGTTTGCCCCAGCATATGTAAAAGTCAAATTTGGTCCAGTATCTTGACTGGTGATAAGGGCCTCTACTGAGAACAACGATCTTTAATGCACTACTGAACGTTATAAAAGGAAGTTACCTTCCCCCACCCCATTTCACAGAGAAAACAGGAACTGGGAGCCCAAACATAGTTAATTAACAACTGCATTGGACTGCCTATGTGATTCACACCACTGAGTTAGAGGAAAGCTAGAAGCACAGATTGTGAGAGGAAAAAATGCTCACTCTCCTTGAAACTCAACATTATCAGCTGCAAGTGATCAGCTGCTACTAATGGCTAACAGGGGGAGTAGAGCTATGGACAGCAGACCCCGCTACATCTTCAAGTCATTGAAGCTTCCGACAGAATTTAGCTTCAAACTTTTGCTACAAATTCAACTTTATTTTTATGGAGTCTGTTTTTGCCAGCCCCTGTGGCAGCAGTTTCTACCTTGACTGGCAAGTGCAAAAGGGAGCTCATTGCTCGGGCAGGAATGCTCACCCAAAATGCAAGTGTCGTGGCATTTTTTGGATTCAGTACAGAATAAAAAAATCAGTAGCTGGCTAGAAGTGACATTCTTACTTGTTTGCCATTTTTGTAGCTGCACAGTAATGTAGTAATGTGCCCTGAGGAAAAGACAGCCAAAAGGATCTAAGAGGGGAAAAAAAACCTGCTTCACTATTTTGGGTACCTAACTTGAAGCACCTTAGACGAGCTTCTTTTACCAGCTATAAATTCCCCAGTCAGATCTGAAAGCAGACCCAGCAGTTGCATGTTCCCTTCCTATGTTCAAACTCGAAGATCCTTCATCCTAAGTGATGCTCTCTGGTAATTTTGCAGAGTATCACATGTAAAACAAATATAATACTGAAACGCTGGAGATTGTGCAGGAAACAAAAGGGGTTTTTTTTAGGGGGTGGTTTCTGACTTTAGGATCCTAATTTCTCTTGACCCTACATTCCTCATGAAGCCCAGTACCTAAAAATACAGGATTGGGCCCTTTGATCTAATTTAGAAGAAATTCATATTCTCACTGAATTAGATTATAGAGCTGTTCTCTCTGGTTCCTTCAGTGAGATGATTCATAACATGAAACACCATACTTGAGAGCAGGTGTTTGCAGGATTGTGCTTGAATCAGGAACCCAATTTGCAGCATAAGTTCAATTGTAAAGCTGGCTTTCATTTTCCTCTAAATTCAGGTAACCATGAATTTCAAAATTTACAAGGTTAATTGTAGAGATCAAACCCCTTTTTCACACTACACTCAGCGGAAATACTTAATTTTAACTCACAATTGATACATGTCCATGTAAGTTGATGAGTGTGGAAAGTTTTACGCTAAAAGAGGCTTATTTCCTTCCCATTGCTTAATTTATATTTAAGTCTTAATATTGCTTTTTGGCAAAAGTGAAGCTTCCAAAAATAAAGAATAGTCTGTCTTGGAAGATGACATTTTTGAAGAAAAAAGTACAAAACGGAACACAACCTGCATCTGAAATTTTTAAGAGCCCAAATAATAGGTCTCATGGACTCTTTAAATATAGGATCATATTCAAAAAGAATTTCAGTTCTTTGCAACAAAATTAATCATGTCTTCACTAGTCCACCCTTGCAAAATCAAATGTACTTGGGACAAGTAATTTGAATGCGGCTTTTTTAGTGGAAAAACGAGCAGAATGTTTTTCATTCTTATGGTAAGACTGGGCAAATGGACATTATGGCAAGGCTAGCAAATTATGGTAGAAATCTTGTCCAAGAAGCGGAATGGAAATGCTTGTACCATCTGTAGTATCTAGAAAAAAATGCTTAGAATATAATTGCAGCATTTGTTCTTCAGAAACCTCATTTAGCTCCTAGTGATGTTGAGAATGCCACTGGCTTTAGCAAACTTTGCCTTAGGCTTCCATGGATAAATAGACTCATATAGCACAATTTGACAAATTCTATATCCCCTTAATGTATACATGCACTTACTGTGTGAACTCGCAAATCGTTTGTTTTCCTGCTTAATGTATTGAATCAATCTGGTGGTATATGAGGAACAGCTATAAATAGCTAATTCCATATGCTAAAAACTGTTACACTAATAAGCATATACTTAGAAAGGATGGGAAAATATTAAAATAAAAGATTCGAAGCAAAAATCCTAAACAAGAGAGACTGAATTCTCATCTAGCTAAATTGGCATAGATTAAGTGATGTCAGCAGAGGTGTGCTGTTTTCTGAATTTAGAAGTCTGGCCCTGTAAAAGAGCAATTCAAAGGAAAAATATATTCTGTCTTCTTCTCAATGCCTAAGTATGAAAGTCTACATCCGGAAACTGTTCCTGCTACATGGAGCTTGTTGGGACACAGGTATCTGAGACCATTGTCACATCTTTTATATTTTGCCCTACTATTACCATTTTCATAGGTGAAAGTGAAGTAAGTATATGGCATATAATTTTAAAAGGTTTGACTCATTTGAATTAAGTGAACCATTATCATAAAAGAATCCTCAGGACAAGTGACTTATGCAGTGGAATATGTTACATATTTGCAAAGACAAACAAATAAGAAGGAAAAGTTTATAGAAACATATCAGAGAAATTAGAAAAACAATGAAATTAAAAGTGCTTAAAAGAAAAAATCAATCACCTGTTTGGGGGACTTTGCTTTACAGGATTCGCCTTGAAATCTCCCCAGACAAGCGAGACGATGTCTTCTCTCTGGACTCCTCTTCTACTTTTTCACTTAGTAGCAGTCTGCTGAAATAGATACTTCTCCTTTTTTCTCTCTCTCTCTGTGTTTTTGCCCCTGTTCCCCTCCCTGATTTTTCAATCAGATTATTTGTGTCAAAATCTGGCGGTGAAGAAACAGCCAATAGAGAAGCAGAGCCCAGAATGTATTTGCTTATCAAAACTTTCCAGGACTTTGAAAACTTGAAGAGAATTCACGATGCCCAGCTCGAAACCCCAGGGGCAGCACCCTTCACTTTCTGGGGCAGCTTCGCCTTCTGCAGGAATACTCCTCTCATAGTGACAAAGAGCATGACATGGTGAAATAATGTACCAAGCAGACATTTGTTATGTTGTCTTTTCTTAAAAAAAAAAAAAAAAAAAAAAAAAAACCACAAGGAAAAGAAAGAATAGCTCTTAAGAAACCTGTATTTTTACACACATTCATCCACGCATCGTATCTTTCACAAACAGACACCCCATCTGTCTCACATACACACTCACACACTTCAGTCTCATAAACAAAACCATCTAGCACATATGCACAAAATTATTTTATTCCAGAATGGATCTTTTATCTCTCCAATTTGCAAGGAAAAAGAAATAAATACTTGCACAGTAATAACTGGAAAAGATGTGTGTTAATCAGCCTTCATTTTCCTAGGCATATGTGTGTGCAATCCATACGTATGTTAGGCACTGCTCTATCTATATACAGCTGTATATAGAATATAAATATAGATTTAAGAAAGCTCATTAAGCAAGCTCATTAACAAGCATCTTTGCAAAAAGCTCTTCAAGAGCAATAATAAGAATTTGCACTTCTATCACTTGCTTTCAAAAAAGGTTTGAAAATGGGTTTGTGAATGTGAAATAATTGACTGCCAAACCTCCCTGTAATGGCAGGGTGGAAGGAGGGAGAATGAAGCAGTGGCAGAATGACTTTTCTCAGATCACCCAGTAGTTCTCTAGCAGAGGTGGGAACAGGAGCTGGAAAGCAGTGATTTTCTTTCCAGAATCCTTAGACACAACTGTTATTTGGGGACAAACAAGGAGAGCAGATCTCCCCAAATGCTTGGGGGAGCAGGGAGAAGTAATTCCTTGATTTCACCTATTCTCAAATTATCACAATCTTCCTGGCTGTGCAAGTGCCCAGTGATATGAGCTGTACGTGTCCTCGGTTATCCCCTCCTGCACTTACAGCACACTATGCAAGGCTGAAACTGGGACAGCAGAGACGCCTTCCAAGTTTATAATTTCGGACATATATAAGCATATGTACAGCTGTTGAGTGCAAAGTCATCGCCATCAGACAAATGCCTTTATATCATGGAGTTTTTCTGCTCCCTGTGAGCTTTCAAACACGTTTCACTGTGTTCTACAGTTGGTTGCACTAAACCAGGATTCAGTTTGGTCCCTTTTCCAACTGCAGCTCAGGGTGGTGAAAGCACCAGGAAGCAATAACCTTTTTTGTGCCCTGCAACAGGGTTGGCAATAGGCTGGTGTTTCCCTGATGGAGCAGATGTGGTCCAGAGACACTTCAGATTCACAGCAGAGGTATTTTGCATCCCACAGTGGCAGGCGGTGGTGCCAGGCATGCTGGCCCTGGCACTCTCTGCCAGGACAGCCACAAGTCACAGCTCTTGTCATCACACCCCATCGTTGCCCCATGGCACCGGACAGGCTGTGCAATGGGTTTTGATGCAACTCGGAGATCGGAGTGTAGATTTCACCCACATTGAGAAAGATTCAGATTTTGATCTTAACCCATCTGTCATTTACTGAACATAATTAATTCCTGTTGTTTATAGAAGCAAACAATCTCTTTTCCCTCTCCCTCCTCCCCTCCTTATTTATCTCGCTGGGTTTTGCATGAAAGAAACGTTCCCAAGGCATTGTGCTAGCAAGCTGATTTGCATCCTCTTAAACACAGGCATTTGAAGGATTACGTTTCCCGCTACAAAAACAAGCATTGTAACAGAAAACCAAAATGTACATTGCAGCTTCAGGGTTTCATATGAAGACAGTTACAGGAATTAAACAAAACAGGAAAATGACAAGATGCTAAAAGGACTGAGATGTTATTTTATGAAACACTGGAGCTGGCTTCTGCCAGCACCCCTGAGCACAGACTTCCCGTTGACATAAAGTGCAAATGGCTGCAGAATGTGGCTCTTAAACTAGAGGCAGTAAAAGCAAGTCAGTCACGCAAAAAACCCTACAGAAAACTAGTTGTGCAAAAAAATGTAGTAGCACATTCGGTAAACCTCATCAGCTAGCTGATTTCAGAGGTGCTCATGGGCACAGTGCTTTGGAGAAGGATGACTACGTTTCCCACTGTCAGTAACCTATGCATAGAGCAGCTGCAAATAAAACATCTGTATCAGCTATTCTGCTTCCCAAAGTAGCCATCATCTCACGAAGCCCAGATACAATTGCATACAAACTGATCCCTGAGATACGCGCAGATGCTCTCTTTTATGACTATTAATATTATCACTACATTAGAATGCCTGAAAAGAAATGGGGATGCTGCTGTGTCTGGCTCAGCTCTCACCCCCTTTTCTCCCTTTATTTTATTTCAGGAGTTCCTGCAGAGCAAATAGTGGCAGGATGGGAGCGCGGTCAGCTACCACCTTGGCTCGTTGTGTTCTTACTCTTCCCTAGATTTCTGTTTATGGCTTCTGTTAAACTTATCACCTCTCCTCTTCATTGAAATTGCCATCAAAAGGCAATTTATACAAGCTGAATTAAAAAAACATAGCGTCTGAGATGCGTTTTGGGCTAGAAGGACCTTCGAGCTGACCCCGTGTGGTCATTCTTATGTTCTTCCTGTTGATACAATTTTCCCTGCTCTCTCATTTCAGGGTCAGCAGAGAATAGAGAGCTGCAGGGGGCTTATCTGGGCTCACATAAGCTTGTGCTGGCCCTGACCCACAAGGGCCATGGCGGATGTGCAGTGAGTTCTGCTTGCATCTGAGGACAGTTTAATTTTGTGTATTGCCGTGTGTTCATACTACGGCACACGGTCCAGTGCATCCTAAGTAAATAGATGATTAAATGTATAAGTCAGTAATAATAAACAGGTGAATTATAACACATCATGTCCATTCTAATGCAGACGCCTTCCCTTTCAAATCTAGCAGCAAACCCCTCCTGCAGCATCCATGTTTTCTTTGTCAATTTGAATGTTACGGTAATTAAGTCACAGTAAAATAACATGACTAATTGCTTCCAGCTCTTTTCTGAAGCTCATCCTAAGTTCCACTCTTTTCTGTGGCAGATTAAATAAACATGTCATCTGCACAGCAGGAAAAAAATAGCATCACTCAGTCCAGACTGCAATAAATATTAATTGCCATGCACCAGGCAGGACTAGATTAAAAACACGCTGGCTCCAAGGACCTCTATGTCATCTAGAAGCAGGATGACCTATTGTAGGTGCAGCATGAAGGAACCATCTCTCCCTGCAGAGTCAGATCAGCAGCTCGCCAAGCACCCTCGGCGCGTCCCCACTGAACTCCGTTTCCCTGGAGAATGAGGAATGCCGAGACCTCGCCGCTCTGGGGATTGAAACGTTGAGTTGAAAACCTGTCGGTGTGGCACACAAAACTGCAGGCTGGAGAACCAGCCCCGAAGTAATTTCCATTCTTCTTTCCTAAGCTCTGGATTTTTCACAAGGAAAAATAAACCTTAGCTCGAAGAAAGGATTAAATGTTTTATGTCATATAGCTGCGGCATTTCAGAAAAAAAAAAAAAAGAAACACAACAAAAAACAAACAAGCAAAACCCACTTTTGCCCATAGTTTGCATGAAGCGTTACGGGCTGCAAAGCGGGAAGAACGGGACGAGCTCTGCACAGTCATCAAGCGGATCCGATTTCGGGTGCCCGCCCCGGAGCTCCCTTCGGGGGCTGCTGCGGCACCGGCACGCACGGCTGTCCCGGTAACGTCACCCCGCACGCAGAGACACTTTTGAGACCTTTTAATCCCCTTTCAGCACAGCCACGCACTTAAAAACCAGTAACTCCTTCGGGCAGGAGCCTGGGACCACGACTCCCGAGGCGGGGAGCGCAGCCGCGCCGAGGCCCGCGGGCACCGGGGGCGCCGATGCACACCCCGGGGCGCGGGAAGCAGGGAAAACTCGGGATCGGGACCGGGACCGGGACCGGGATCGGGATGGCTCCCGCCGCGGGCCGGGCCTTGTTTACCGGCCGCCGCCCGGCCCCGCCCCGCCCCGCGTGACGCACGCGCCGCCCGGGGCGCCTCGCGGCACCGCCCCCCGGATCACGCGGCCTCTCGGCGGCCGCATCGCCCCGGCGCTCGGATACCTCCGCCGCGGGAGAGCGGGTGGGCGCGGCGACCGCCCGCCCGCTCCTGCTCCCGTGCAGGGAGAAAGGCCCTTGAGGGAAAAGAGCCCGAGCGGGGCGGTGAGGGACCGGGGCGGCGTCGGGCGGGGGGGAGGTAAGGCGGAGGGCTGGGACTAGTTTGTGCGGCGGAGGGATTGGAGGGGAGAAGCGGCCTGTGAATGGGAGGGGGAGGGGGAGGCAGGGCCAAGATGGCGGCGCCCTGTGGGCTAGAGGAGCCCTGAGTGGTAAACAGCTGAGGGGAGGAGAAGGAGAGGTGAGTGCGCTGGGCCGCCTCCTTCCTCCCCCAGCGGGGCGAGCGCGGAGGCAGGCGGGGGGGATGGAGAGAAGGAGGCAGGGAACAGAGCGGGGGGGAGGCAGGGAGAGGGGGCTCGAGGAGGAGGCGGCAGGAGAAGGGGAAGGGGCTGGGGGATGGGGAGGGCGAGGGTAGGGCCTGGCGGGGGGCGGCGTTCCCCCCTCCGGCCCCCCAGCGAACCGGGTCGTTACCCGCCCCGGGGAAGCGGGGGGGGGGTGACTGGGGACGCTGCCCCCCTGTAGGCCGCCCCCCCCCCCCCTCCCCCGGCAGCCGACCCGCCTCTTAAATGTTGCAGAGTTTATCGAAACAGGTTCAGCGCCCCCGCTTCAAACGCCGAGGGGCGGTGTCCAGACTCCCACCGCCTCAATTCCTTGCCGAGGGGCTTCCCTCGTCCGCGGTTGGGCGTTAAAGCAGTTGTTAAAGGTCTCTCCCCCCGGTGAGGAAGGGTTTTCTTGTTTCCTCTCTCTCGGGTAGGTAAAGTGGAGCCAGGATGTTGTGTACTGCTGCAAGAAAACACTTTGCTTCCTGTTATCACAGAGAACTCGGAAGGGAGTTCTGAAGTTTTCACCCTTTATGTGCTATGGATGCAGCCTGTATCGTTGTTTTATCGGTTTAGTCGGTGCTTCTCTCCTTGTTGGGTTTTTAAATGAGTCTTTTACAAGGCAGCGAGTGGAAGGAAGAACGTGCACATGATTCCAAACCCATAGAAATGACACGGAAACCAGGATCAGGTTTTGCGTGCAGAACTGTTTCCAGAACTGCTGTTTCCAGAGAACCTTCCAGTGGATGCTAATACGGAAGGTTTTCACTCTTTGTCTGATCTGATCCTGTAGTTTCCTGACGATAACTTATGTGGCAAGTTGTTAGAAATCCATCATAATCAAGGCATCACTGAAGCGATCCCATTAGGTGGAAAAACTCTTCTTCAGTTTACATGTATGAACAACTAGAAACCGAATCTTTGGAAACTCAGGAAGTTTTAATAATTAGTGGAATCTTTGGGAATATATACTTCTGTCTGCAGTTGACTTGGCTTTGCCAAGCAGCAGTCAGGTACTCTGCTTATCAGAAACAGCTGTGCCACATTTACACGTGAAATCATGCGCTTAAAATCCTTTACTCAGTAAAACATTTTTGGTTTGTTTTTGTTGGTTCATTTGTTTTGGGTTTTCTAACAGCCTAGTCAGCCCAGGACTAAGTTGCCTTTGTGGGGAGTTGCACAGGCTTACTGAGATGAAAATATAGTCAGAATATCTAATGTGTCATGAGATAAGCTTTAATTAAAATGATTTTATCTTTGACTGTGTTTAATCCTGGCTCCTTAACTCTTTGTTACTTGAGAATTTACTTTTAATGGTGGCTAATAAAAAGTGGTGTTATTGAAGGGTTCACACGTGAGATGTGCTGTGCCGTTGCAGATGGCGTGGTGTTTGAACAAACATGTGACTTGAGTAACTGTTTGCAGTTCAGAATGAATGCTCGCCCTGTGTGGAGCTGGGCTGCTGGGATGTTGGTTTGTACCTGAAATTCTCGCGCTGCCAAACGCCTTGTGTGAGCTGGTGATGTGACTACCCCAGACAGTCTCTGTAAGAACCCAATAGCCTGTAACACACATGTGTGCACAAACATATATATATATATATATTTGGAAATTATACCTTCTGGAATAAGCAGATCAAATAATCAAAGCACTTTTTAATGGTGGAGGCAGAGGAGGACTACTAGATTTTTATGGCATGTTGCAGACAGGTGTGTATTTTTTGAAAGAATATTCCAGCTTAGGATCTCGGGCTGGTACGTAGCTGCTGTATTTTTGTGTGCTTCAATAATCACAGTGAGGACAAGTAAGAATACTTTGTTAGCACGAGCATTTCTTTGGGTAGCACATGAAGACACAGAGCAAATTTCTTGCAGTGGTGAACTGCTGTCACTTTCCTGGGTAGTATTCTTTTTTTTGTTTGAATTAAAAAGTTACCCACCATTTGGTGGTGTTCAATGATGTAATGCCTACTTTAATTCTTGGAGTAGTTAAAATGCCCCGACTGAGTACACTGGGTAGTTTGCAATGGTATCAACATTTACTGGATTGGAGCCTCACCCTTTCAATATGTTTAAAGGTTTTCCTGGTGGCAAAAAAAAACCCCAAACACACTGCTGCAGAGATTTAGGAGGTCTTGCTCCTTTTGTTTCTGGGAATTCTAGAGCTCTCTGTTTACCTGTTCATAGTTTTAAAAAGATTCCCTAGTTGAACTTGCTTTCCTTGTGTACTGTTAGTTAAATTGGCATAGAAAAACAGTGCTTGTTCTTGTTTATTTGCTATTAATATAGGCAGTTGTGTGTAAGAAATTTAAATAATTCCCTTTCAGGATAGTAACTGGCTTGTCAGCATGGCTTCTTCCAAGGGGTTAAGTGTCAGCCCTACCGTGTTTGGGATTTTTTCAGCATGCATTGATTTTAAACAACTTTCCCTCTGACAGAAATTTGATGGGTAGCAATTAGCATAGTGTATTAGCACAGCATAGTTTCAAAAGAATCATAAAAATTGCTGAATGATTCTGTGTCTTTTTTGGAGTTATTGAGTTTTTGTGATCTTCCTGTTCCTGTGTCAGTTAAGCACCTGTGACAAAGTACCTGAGGTTGTATATAGTATATAAATTTTATATATATAGATAAAAATATGTAACTATAAATCATTATCAAGTTCAGGAATGGGGTCTCATATCGGATCTTAAAATAACCAGGAAAATGTGGATTACTAGAAGAAGCCAGACACCTTCATTCTTTAAAAATGAATGAATAAACAAATTAAATGAATTGTGCTGCCAGTTGTAACAATCAGATTGAACTGAGGCTCAGGGTGTTTGGAGTTATTATTTTTGGGTGGTGAAAAAAGGAGTGCTCAGATGCTTCCTTTCCTGCTGCCACCAGTGAGGTTTTTTGTCCCTACTGTCACTTTTCATTCATTGCTCGTGTCACTTCTGTAGTGTTTAATTTACCTGTGAAGGACATACAAAATTGGGTGGTGTTAGGAATTGTAGAAGGCATGGATTTTTGTGTATCGAATGGGAAGGAGGCTTTTCCTTTCGTGACAAACATTTGAAAGGTGAGAGTGAGAAGGGTTTGTTGTCTGAATTTTTCTTTGAAAACAATGATCTCTGTAAGATACCTCTGTCCTCATTCGTGGCATCTGCCAAAGCAGGACCTGAGGACCTTTTAATTATTTACTGATGCCCCGAATTTAACTCCTGGTTGATGAAGAGGGATGATGTGCTGCTGTTGATCCCACACACACCACCTCCTGGAATAAGTGCTTCTGGTGTCTGAATTTCTGCTAAGGAGGTTCTGGGAGGAGAGTGCACTGGTGTTGAGTGTGTCCCCCTCCTCCCCACCCCTCGGAGAAGCATAACTGGCACTACCAGCTGCTTTTTCATTTGGCTTGAGATAAAAATACACTGAACAGAACATCTTCTCTTGACAGAAATACTTACAGAAGTCATAATCTTTTGAAATACTCTGCAATCTCTTCTTCTATTTAGCCTTTTCCAATGAATGTTTTTACGGTGTTTTCCTTTAGAATTTCCTTTGTCTTGAGTTCGTAGCTTAATTCCATTATGTTGTGGTTAAATTAGCTACTGATTTTTTTTTTTCCCAAACAAATTGATTCTTGGCTTATTGGCTTCTCTGTTTTCTTCTGTTAGCTGGCTCCAAAGTTGTATTGGTACTTAAAATTAATACTTTTTACTAGAACTTACCTTTATGAAAGCTGTCGAATATAAAAATGAGTTTGCTATTGATGTTATATCTTCCAGTGAGATTAAAATGTTGCACTTTAAAAGGTATTTAAACAGCTTTTTTCAGGGTTTACTATCTAGTGCCTTTGATCCTTTATATAAAAGTAATTTTAAAAGTTAGTGAAGAGTCAGTGACTCAAACCACATGGAAAAGTTACTGACTTTGTTTTAATGCTGCAGTTCCAAGTCTGGCTGCAAGGATATAGAAGTTCTTCTCGTGGGGGGATTATTGCAATAGCCGGGGATGGAAGCATTAGAGGGACTGATCTTGTTACTGTGTATTTGAGAAGAAAGATGAGGTTGTGATATGATTCTGTAAAGGTTTAAAGGAGATTCTGTTCACCACGGATGTATCAATCCCAGATACAAAAGACTGTGGTGTTCAATGGATGATCTGGCTGTTTTACAAGGTAATGGAATTTTCTTAACCCGGCCTCTCCGGAGTTCCTTATCTACAAGATTTGAAAATCGCATCACAAGTTACTGGTGGGACTGCTCATTAGTCACACCGACAGGATGGGCCCTGGGAGCTGTGCTTCATCTACTGGAACGCAGTGTTTTCCCATGGAAGTTAAAAGCCTGTTGCGTATAAACTAGTTATTCCGCTGTCTTTGCTTAAAAAAAGTGTGCCGCGATTTAAGGCTATTGCTGGAATTTCCTGGTTTGTTCATTTGTGTTGGGCTTCGTGGGCTCAGCATGATCAGAGGATCTCAGTCTTATTTAGAACATCAGGTCTGCTCCTCACAAATGACTTTACAGGATATCTCGTGTTGAGAAAGCTGTGATTTGCTTTTTTAAAAACGTGACTGTTTGTGTGTGGCAGGGTGACAACGTTGTACTGGTGTTCATGTAACTTCAACAGATAAATTTTCCACCTAGCAAAGAAACTGTGTGATATTGTCCCACTTTTAGATGTGGTCCGAAATACTTTTATTAATATTTTGAATGTGGGGTTTTGGAGTGCAGACTGCTCCACTTTACCTACTCCAGTGCATGATCGGCTGATTGGCAAGTTTATTTGAATTATACTGGATTTATTGGCACATGGTCACTTGAGCCATCTGTTTTAATTAGCTTAGGGAGCTTGGGAAATTATTTGTGTGTAGGTAATTTATTGTTACCTGTGTGTGTAGTTATCGGTGACTGAGCTTGCACTGCCAACTCTGCTTTTATCCGAGTGTAGTGTTTGTGCGTGGAGCCGAACCTGGCTTCTAGAACCCATCTGGAGTGTCTGCAAAGGCATGTTTCTTGACTTCACCGTGCTGTATTGTTTTTCCTCTGGCAATGTCAGAATTAGTGAAACCTGCCGTTGAGGTTTTTACTGGCGTGATGAAGGTCTGGTCCAAGTATATTAGTGTTACTGGAGGAAAATAAGAAATAAAAGCATTCTTTTCAATCTGGTGAGGGGCAGGGAGTCAAAGAACAGAGAGTTGACAAGGTCTTTAAGGGGTAAAAAAGCAGACACTACATTTATGCTCCCTTAATTCTCAGAACAGGTTTTGCTTGCAGCTGGTTTGGGGGTGTGGTCATGTATCTCTTTTGTTAACAAGACTTTAAACAACTAATTCATGTTGCTTAGGAAGCTGGCGAATCTGTTGCTTAACCATAGCTGAGACTGTGTCCTGATAGAAATTGAGGCACCTGTGTTGGCAAGCCCTTTCTGGTCTCGAAGGCAGCGTTCTCAGAAATAAAGGAATAGATTACTTGTAGTAACCTATTTCCCCACCTATAGCTCTGCATGCGTTCTGGTGTCTCAGTATAACTGTAAGTAAATTAAATATTACAGCGGTTACTGGAAACTAAACCAGCAGTTGACTTCTGAAAACCTGTAACAAAGTGGAAGGCTGCACAGATGAGTGGCTTTAAACTTTTTGAAAGGATGGTGTCACTCTTTGAACGTTGCTTGCCTCCTACACAGCAAGCCCTTTGAGGAAGGTGTTGAAGCTTGGAAGTCTGTACAATGTAGAGTAAAAAAAAAAAAGCGAAACCAACAAAAAAAACAGAACCCCAAACCACAAATCCCAGCCCTAATCTTTTTGGAAAGTGGAGATCCATTCTGTATTTGAGTAAAAAGCAACTCTTTCCCTCACCCCAAGTTTCTGTTTTATTATTTTTAGTTGCAAGTCTTGCTTACACTCCCAGCCAGTTTCAAGTCTGCAGTTTTTAAGGTTTTGCCAGCATGGGACATGAAAATAAATAGCATTTAAATCTGAAACTCTACAATTAGCAGACTCTGCTAGCTGCTTGTAGATGGACTGAAGTTTTATTTGAACTGTTCAGCTATGCAGCTGTGACTGTTGAAAACCAAGAGTGTTTTTTTTTTCTGTGTTGTGGAACTGTGATTACTGGAATACCTCGAGACAGTTTGTTGCTAATGAAATGCCTGTTGTGAGCGTGGTGCTGTATTATCACCTTTGGATTTGCAATCAGTGCCAGGTGAAGTAAGCTGATGTCTTGTGGCCCTAATAAAAGTGACCTTGGGCAGTCCTGCAACTACACAGCGATGTGTTGCAAATGACAGAGTTTATGGGTTAACTCCTGCTGTCCAGTAACATTGTTAAACTAAGTTTTAAGGAAAGTAGTAGGTATGTAAGTAATTACAGCATTATCATTTAAAATAGAGCACTGACTGGTATGTAGTCTTTGGCTAATGTCTAACGATGTTTTGACTACAATCTAAAGAGTTAATTACAGTAATTATTCTAGGTTCAGAATTTGGTAGGATAAGCAAAGAGTTCTTTGGTATAAGATTTTTACTTACCGTAAATAACACTCTTGAGCAGCTTTTGAAGGGTCACAGTACAAAGCTGCAGTCTTGTGAAAGCCATCTAGTTTGAGGCAATTGCACAGCTTAACCTATGGACACTTCTGGAAGGTGAAAAACACCTTTTGGTGTTTTTCAGACTAAAGGCTGATCCTCTTACATAACTCTGCTGTGCTTAGTAAAGAACTTAAAGATGTTCTGAATATAGAAGGTTTGATAAGGAAGAAATAAATTGTGCCTTTTGTTAACTTCTTCATGCTTTTTCTTTATTAGTGATCATGAAAGACGTGTGGCTGACAGCATTGCAGACAGAAGCTCAGCTTGTCCACAAAACAGGTACTGTGTACACCATTGCAGTAAAAAAATAATTATGTGTAAACTTGGTACGTGTCAGTCTTGCCTTCCATGGAGGAAATGAAAAATGTATGCTAGTTGGAAGCAGGAGGAAAGAAGAAATCCTTCTAATAAAATTAGGTGTGATGTGAAACCGGATTCTTTCTGCCACTGGGAAAGGCTCAGCGTAGGATTCTTATGGATGAAGAAAAACTTGATTCGTTTTGTGATAGATAGATGCAATACTCGAATCCCTCCCTTGATGGAAAACATCTTTTCTTTGAGGAAAACGTCTTAAAAGTCTGAAGTGGTGTGGGTTTACTCCTGCTTAGTACTGCGAAGCTGACCACTCATGTTATCTGCACGCTGTTGCATTTAATAATCTATTATACAGTTTTGCACTGCAAAGTTTTTAGTATATAATGCACAAATTATTCATGTGAAAACAAGGTATGTTGTGCTGTTAAGCTCATGATTTAGTATGCCCAGGGTGGCCAGGGAGCAGCAGCTGTAGTAACCCTAACTGAGTTTTCCTAACAGCTGCAACTTGGCCACGTTGTAAGTATTAAAGCACAAATCTGCTAGTGTGCAATAACGCAAAGCCGAGGGCAGTGAATTTCTAACCTAGCCACAGGAGTGGAGACAGATCTTGAGATTCATATTTTCTCCAGAGTGTAGACCACTATGCAAAGGACTCGAAAGGTTGGTTGAGGAGGAGTTGCTGTAAGAAAGTCAGAATGAAGTAATTCCAGGGAGCGATTTGCATTTAATTCAAAACTGTAGTCTTAGTCGAGTGACCTGGAGAGCAAATTTAAAAAATATGGTAACAGAATGCTCTGACAGTCTATACATGCTAGCCGAGGTCTTCTGCAAAACAGATTAGTGTCTTTTTCAAAAAGATGAAGAAAACTCTGCTCGTGATTCATTGACTTCTTTGTAAACTTTTCTCTTACAGCTTTTGTTGCAGATGTGTAAACTCTAGCAATCCTTTCAGTGTTAAATGGGCAATACTGCAGAAAAGAAGTAGGGAAGTGATGAGAGATTTAAGATGGAATGGGGAAAAAAGGAAAGTTCATTTCATTTATCTGCTCTCTCCTAGTCTGGTAGAGAGGCACCAATGAGGAACTTCCTGAAATTTTAACCTCCACATTCATGTCAGTACGTGCATCATGGCACAGCAAGGAAATGTTGGTGAGCTCCTCTCAATGCTGGATTCTCCAGTTCTGGGTGTCCTGGAAGATATAACAGCTGTGTTCAAAGATAATCTCATTTGTGGTATGTATCCTTTTACGTGGTTTGGGGAAGGGTTTGCTTTTACACCAATAAAGGTGCAATAATGTTGTTTTTCTATCACGCAGTCTTTGCAAATGCAACTTGAAAGAAACTCTTGATATTTGGGTTTGAAATTGCTTTTAGGCTTGAGGCTTCTCTTCGGTCCATTTTGCTTAATGGCATGCCTCTTGAGATGTCTGTTATATAATTGTTGAAACGCCGTTATAAAATGACGAGCCTTTCTTGGGGCATAATGTCAAGTCATGAGCTGATGAAACTTTCTTTGTCAAAAGTGTCTGGAAAGAAATGGTGTCATCCACATTGTGGGAGCTGGTGGGATTTTGTTCATTTGAAAAATAAACAACAAACAACCCCAACCCCAAACAAAACAGCAGACCTGGACTTTCTTGAAAAAGTGGTTGCTGCTATTAAAGCATCCCCTATGTTGATAGAGCCTTTTCGGAGCATGAGAGCACTCTCACTGTCCTTCTTTCTGAAACTTGCTGTCCTTTATCTGCTGAAGAGAGAGAATATAAAGTTGCTTCTGAACTGGGTAAAAATACTCCTGCAGTTCAGCTACCTCCAGGTTTTTAAGGTTAGATAGTTATTGTTAGTTACTAAAAAAAAAACCCTAGTTATTTTCCCTGAGTCGAATGCAGTTGCTCAAATAGTTAGAAACTATGTGTATAGATGTCTGTATACATAGATGTGTGTGAATATATATATATATATCTTAGGAACTACATATATATGTAGGAATGTAGCAAAGGCTTCATTTTTAATGTATTGAGAATGTATGTGTGTTTTTTTCTTGCTGTAAACAAACGGATAGACCGTGGACCTATGCTTGTGAACAACCTGGTGGACTATTACTTGGAAACCAATTCTCAGCAAGCACTGCATATACTGTCCACACTGCAAGAGCCTCATGACAAGGTAAAAAAAAAATCTTCTTATTTAACAAGTATGGCTGAGTTTAGCCTAGTGTTGAGGCAGCCTTTAAATAGTGTCCGTTAGAACTCGGTTTTCGCATTCTGGTATAGAATTAGCTTGTTGTAAAGATGTAGTATCTCTGTAGTAAGAGTAGTTAAGTTTTTTTGAAACTTCAAAGATCTCCATTTCTTGGATTGCTTAAACTGACCCAGTTGAGCAGAGAACCTCTATAAATGAAAGTTTTCTGAGGACTAATGTCTCTTTGCAATGCTACTTCTGCTTGTTCAATGCTGGATGTGTTAGCCTAAGTTAAATCGGGTATTTTGAGAGCAAGTGTTTTTAAATAGATTGAGAGAATGGCACTACAAATGGTTTTACTTCTGCTGACGAGAATTTTTTTATTGTTTATTTATGATAAATGTTTCGAAGTGCAGTGACTGCTTCTGGACTGAATAGTTTGCGTTTTGCTACCAGCAGACTTAACTTTGTTGCTGGGTTTTATTTGCTCTTGGATCCTCTATATTTACAAAGTGCCCATAGTTTCCATAATGGGCAATGGCAAACTGCTGAATGTAGAGTGGTGAAAAAGAATAATACCAGTTAAATAGTAATACCTTTCCTTTTTCTATCACTCTCTGTGAAATCCTCTATCAGCATCTACTGGACAAAATTAATGAATATATGGGCAAAGCTGCTACCCGTTTACCCACTCTCTCTCTCCTGGGACACGTGATAAGACGACAACCATCTTGGAAACATAAGCTTTCTCAAGCACCTCTCCTGCTTTCGTTACTTAAATGTCTCAAGGTAAGAGCGGTCAGTGTTTTCCATAAAGACTTGTACACCTGATGTAAATGTACACACTGGTAATGCAAGGCATTGGTTTTCTGTTCTAATGTCATTTAGTTAAGCTGTGAGAAGAGACAAAATGTTGATTAAAATACTGAGCCACAGTGGAATTGTGTCAACTAAATACTCTGTACCGATTCTGTGATTGCTGACAATCTTGTTTCTAAAAGCTGCTGTCGCTGTGGGTGTCTTGAACATGAACTTAGCGAGACACACGATAACTTCTTTTTAGTGCATTCTGAAATTTGTGCATCTGAGGTAATATGCTCTACTTGCAGTGTAGATGGGCTGTGCAATAGACTAGTCCATGATGAAATTACTTTGGAATTAGCAGACTTTCCCTTCTTAGCTGCAGACATGCTGTATTACAAGGAGGTAGCTGTTTCCTTATGCTCTGGGGTTTTTTCCCCCATCTGCGAATTTTTCAGTTGTTACGCTGTGCAGTATTTTAACAATGAATAAAGAATGGAAAGTGTTTTGAGACCTAGAACGCGTTGTCAGTAATATCATTTAATACGATAGTGAAGGAATCATATTAGTTATTTAAGTCACATTAAAATGCATGATGTAGTCAAGTGCCAGTGCTCTTCAAAACAGAAACACAACGAATTTGTAGCTGCCAAAGAAGAAGCTACAAGTGCTGTTACTGGAACTCCTGATGTGCCTGACAAGAGTTCTGTTATCCTTTTCAGTGTGAGTCTCATCTGATGGTGAGAGGAGTGAAGTGTGTTAGAAAACTGTTGGGAGTAGAACAGAGATGTGGAAGTGCTAGGGATGTGTACAGAGGGATGGGGATGGACATGAAATGTGCTGTGAAAGGTTGTGTCTGACTGAGGGACAACAGAAACTGTAGGTTATACAGTGGAAGAAAAGTCCATAACACTGAATATGTCTGATCAGCCCAAGTGGCTCTTGGGAGATGCCAAGACCAGCTCAGTGGCGTCTGGCCGCAGGCTTGCCTGTGCTGTTTACGCCCCTGTCCTGACAGCAGAGAAACTGCCAAGGAAAATGTGCATTAAGCTTGGGGAAGCACGTAGGGACCCCACCGGGAAAGAGTTAGAACGTTTTCTGTCCTAAGAATCTGATTCTCTATTATCGTTTCAGCTAGCTAAAGATTTTCAGTGCCGCATCCCTGTCGGTGTGAGCCATGGGGTTCTAGTTGTTGTTTGAATTACTGCTTTATGAGATATTTAGCAGCCAGAGTCAGCACACAGGTTTAACAGAAAAGATTTTGACCGTTGCCTTTGTAATTGACCAACATTCTTGAATACCCTGATCAGATTTACAGTTTCTTAGGCTCTGAATGCTTCACATACCTGTAATTTTTTTTCCACTGAATTGTGGAACTGTGGTGATGTTCCCTCCCTTCTAACTAAGTGAAGTCTTTATGCAGAAAAGCAGCAGCAGAATAGGAGCAAGAATCCCAAATCTTTTTTTCTTAGAGTTGTTCTGGATGAAAGAGACAATAATCTTGGTTCATTAAGTTATGGTAGGTTTCAGAGGGATCATTTCAAAGTGAAGAACTTTTTCCATGACGATGATTCAGTGTTCCCTTCGTCCTTGGAAAAATTAAGTTCCCATCTTTTTAACTGACTAATGCAGGTTTTTTCCCTTCTTGCAGACTGACACAGATGTAGTAGTACTCACCACAGGTGTCCTAGTGCTAATAACCATGTTGCCAATGATTCCTCAGTCTGGCAAACAGTACCTTCATGATTTCTTTGGTATCTTTGGGCGTCTCTCAGCCTGGTGCTTGCAGAATCCAGGTGAGATTTCAACTTTGTTGCATGCAGTTATGGTTTAGTAGTATCCTTGTGACTCTTATGCAGTTGATGAGCATGTTCTTTTGTGAGACTTTTAATGGTCTGGGATTATTTAAATGCAGAAAATGATGTATTAAGGCCACAAGCTATTCTATTCTTTGGTAGTTAGCATCAGGGAGTGCTGCTTTGATCAAAATTTAGAAGTCTCTCAGATTTTTCCATGTAGTGCTACTACAACATGAAGCTTCACTGGACCAATATGCTACCCTGGTGAAATGAAAAGCAGAGTTTGATCTTCATGGATACAGAAGGGAAAATGCTACCATTTGAGGCAGATAGTTGGAAATTTGAGATTCCCAGGTGTGAATAGGGAGAAGGAAGAAGCAAAATGTAAGAGTTTCTTTTAATGTGCAACTACGAATAGCTATGAAAGCTTTGGTAAAACTAGTCTCAGTTATGGCATTGGTTCTGATGAATTGCTGTTGTTGTGTTTGTTGTAAGGTGCCTGATACTGAACACTAGCATTATCTGTGTAAGTGTTTCATGGCTGTATGAACAAATGCTATGTGAAGCACAATTAGAGGGCCATTTTGCATGTCAAGTGGGATTAGAACTTAGAAGATGACTAGTAAGACCGAAGTCTGTTGCGATTGATTTTTGTGGACACAGGTTTTTAAAGTTAACCTTACTTTTCTTTTCTAATTGTTCAGTCAGTCTTGAAAATTCTGGCTCACTCTCTAGAGGGGTTTCAGGTTTTAACTTGAATAAAAAATGCTGCGCTTTGAGAATGACAGAGTACTGGTTGGAATTAATGGTCCATATATTAATTTTTGGTTTTGCTGTGAGCTGATGAGTAAGTGTTGCCTGTTCTCTCAGAAGACTTCACAATTTTGCTAGGGACTGTTCATATCTCAGAAGACTTGTTCCAGTTAACATTTCAAATTTCAAAGTACTTTGCTTGCATTCTTAGAAGTTTTGTTCTTTTCTCCAATGTAATGAAAAAGATTCTAACTGCTTTTTCCAGGTCACGTGGCAGAGATTTATCTTGTCCATCTTCATGCCAGCGTGTATGCTCTCTTTCATCGTCTTTATGGAATGTATCCTTGCAATTTCGTCTCCTTTCTGCGTTCTCACTACAGTATGAAGGAAAACTTGGAGACCTTTGAAGAGGTAGTCAAGGTAAAATGCTGCTGGTCTCTATTATCTGAAACAAGGAATTCATAGCTGCATAAAGGCAGGTATTTGCCAGTTTGATACACTACATTGATTTAACTGAGGGCTACTCAATAAAACAAAATAGAAAGAGGCTGTTGGAGGACAGAAATCTCAGTTGGGAGCAAGATCATCTCTTGAAGCTGTGATGATGTGTGTTAGCTTTATCTGTTAAATGTAATGTTCTGAACTACTGGGATCAGTAGGTTGCTCGTGAGCTTTGTGTAGTTTAGTGCAATCAAAAGATGCAGTACTGATAATACGTGCTTCTTCTTGCTCTTGCTCATCCAGCCAATGATGGAACATGTGCGAATTCATCCAGAATTAGTGACTGGATCTAAGGACCATGAACTGGACCCACGAAGGTATATATGTTCTCTCTGCTATTAGGGAAGGCTATAAATGCATAGCCTTTAGCTGGGTTATTTCAGAAGGCTTACAGCAAAACCTTTTCTGTCAGCAACAGTGTGTGCCAGTGGTGTTTTGCCACCTGCATTCATAGGTACACCAGGTAAACATGAAGACTTTCTTCATCCAAGCTCACAGCTGGATGAGTAACCAAAAACTGTTGTGAAAGGCCATTAACAACAATTTTGGGGTTCTAAATTCATTTTGTGTCTGAGATAGAATCTATTCTACTTAACAGTTGACTTTGTCTTAATTTTATGGCTTAATGATCAGACATCCTCATAAAGTTCTAAAAGAATTTGTGTCTAATGAATGAAGAGAAACTACCAGTGACCTTAAGGTGTGGGTTGTATTTTTTCAGTTTGTTGAAGTACTTGGTGGGATTTAAGTGTTTAAAATGGCTTCAGTGTGTCTTGTTTTGGTACCTAGATATTGATTCAGTTAACAGATCAATTCTTTTAACAGGTATGTCTTAACATTATCAGCTGTATTAGTTTTCTTTAGAAATAGGCTCATTTGCCTGCAGCAGCACCACTTGCTGCTTTTCTCTTGTCTCCACAGGCCCAGCCACTGAAGAGGAGAAATTGACTCTTGTTGCTGCACAGTAGTGCTCTTGCCCTGCTTTTCAAAGCCACTAGGAAAACACTACTAAATGGGAATCTATTGAATATCACAGTGCTCAGTTTTGCAGGCTTCTCCCAGACAGGGGGGAGGGTGGCACTGATCAGGAGTACAATTGGCACAGAACTGCCAGTTGAAGCCTTATGATTTGGAGTCTTGCACATAGTATCTTACATTCCAAAGCAACTCAGCCTTTGATAGACAGCCTGCTGTGCTTTCTCTTCTTTACAGTGAACTTCCATTCCCTGAAATACTGGGCAGATCTAATCTGGCTGCTTACTTTAGTGAGAAAAAGTTTTCAGAATGAAGGAGGTAGTAGTAATAAAATTCCCAAAATTTGGGAAGAAAAACACAGACCTGAAATTGGCATTGCAGATGGTGTTTGGTTAAATAATATAAGATTCCTTCGCTGCTGGCATGTCTAAATTTTTACCACCAACATCTGAGTCTAGTTGAGCTGATTTCTACAGCTGCTGAAGCTCAGGATCAACCAAGTCTTCGTGTGCTGTTCCTCCTTTCCAGAGTGCTCCATGGCAGACCTTTATGGATTTCTGTGTCAAAGCTGTTTGTCTCCTCTCTGAGACCCCTTCTTACAAGTCATCTGCTTGCAATTTCTGTATGGTGCCTTGTTCCAGTTTTGGCTGGGAGCATGCAAAGCTGTCTGGAACAAATCAGCCATCCTTCAAGCCAATCGCTCATACCTCCAGGAATTCTTGTTTATAACAATAATTGACTAACTTACTCTTTTGGATCCAAAAACTATCTGCAGGTGGAAAAGACTAGAAACTCATGATGTTGTGATAGAATGTGCCAAAATCTCCCTGGACCCTGCAGAAGCCTCTTATGAAGACGGTTATTACTCTGTGTCTCGGAAACTCTGCACAAGCTTAAAACATCATCAAACTGACTCCAGTGCCAGCTTTTACATTGACACACAGAGCAGCTATGGTAAGACCTGCATACCCATTTTCTGGAGGAAAACTGGCCCTGTGGCAAAAAGACATCTTACTGATTTATCCCACTTAAAGTCCAATTCTTAGGCACCAGAAAAAAAAACGTCGTTTAAAAAAAGAAATATAAACATGTATGCCCTGGTCATGCAGACATGCAGCATGTTCACAAAGTTGCCTTTCCGCTGCCTCTTTCTCCCCTGTCCCACTCCACCCCAAAACAATGAACCAACCAAAAAACCAGCTGTAGGATGTAATATATTCAGTGAGTGCTTTCTTGGGCTGGAAGAAAAATCTTTTTTTTGTGAACTATGACTGCGTATGTCGAATGGCTTTGAAATGTTTTGGTTAAAAGCCTTCAAATATCGGCCAGAATAATCACTGATTTGTATTTTATGTGTAGGATGCTTTTAATTTATTTTTTTTTTAACTTTCAGGGACTTCTACCCCATATTCCACTCCTCGACTAACACTATCGCAAATTCCAGGGCAGCTACCTCAGATTCTGAGCCTGCTGTCAGCTGAGCCACAGCAGGTAAAGCAGAAGATAAAGCACAGCATGCTTTTAATGCTTTGCATTTTGTTCAGAGTTTCTTGTGACAGTCTTAAAAATTCGTGTTTCTGAGAAGTAATGTGAATTCTTCAGAACTTAGTGTGTGTTTCAGATTTAATCTCTGTCTGATTTCCTGTGTCAGAACCTGGATCCAGATGCTTCACGTGTTCCTTTTCTGAGCTTCACTCACCTGTGTTTATTATGTGTTGCTTTTACATAGGTTACCATCTGGAGTCCTTCTGCAGTTTGTGGTATGACCACTCCACCAACCTCCCCTGGAATTGTCCCATCGGAGTCATCCCAGTCTGCATCACAGCCCTACAGCAAAGCTTTTGGCACATCTGGTACGTGCTGCGTTTTAGAATTAGGCCTCCGAGGTTTATTATAGTGGCAATTCTGGCTGTAAATTTTGCTATCAGCTTTTTAAATAGGAATGCCACACTGTGCCATTGGAATAGGCTTAAGTCATTACTTCTGTGAACTGAGTACGTGGTCATCAGAGCAGTTCTAATGCAAACACTGAGATAGGAGATAAATCTGAAACAAGCCTTTGGGAAACTGCGCTTTTATCTTGGTAAATAGTTGAAAGAGATTTAAGGAGTAAATGGTTGAGATAACGTTTGAACATGCGCTTCTTCACGTTCAGTATTCAGCCGAAATGAGGAAGACAGAGCCTTGCTGAGAAAACTTTTGCTCCTCCTTTTCAGCAGGGGGGAAAGGAACACCTTTGGGAACGCCAGCCACATCTCCTCCCCCACCCTGCACTTCGGATGACTTTGTGCATGTTTCACTCCCGTCAGCTGCTGCCACGCCTCCTAAAAAGGTATAACAAAGTTCTTCTGCCAAGCAGATCTGATTTTTTTTTTTTTTATCGACATGCCATATGTGCAGTGACCATAACTGGGAAAGAAAAATCAAAGTGACTGATTTACAAAAGTGTTGCATTTCGTTGCAAAAACTGATTTTCTTCTAAGTTTGGACAACTGTTGCCACTTTCACTTGCACAGTTTTAAGACTTCTTGTGTTGATTTGCTCCTTAAGCCATCCATTTGCAGTAATTTCCTTTCTGTGAAACTGTCGGAGGTTTGTTTGCAACAGAAGTCTGATGCAAAGAATCTATTTCGGGTTTTGTTTTGGTTTTTTTTTCAGGAGGACAAACCAGATCCTGGGAGGCCTTTACTGTACCGACAGCAAAATGTCATAAACAGCGATAAATCATTGGGTAAACTCAATTTTCCTCTCCCTGTTACAATAACTTGTTGTAAACAAATTCTGTTTTTATTGACACGTGTTCCAATTGCCAAACACTTTTCCATAGTTTTTTTCTTTTTTTTTTTCCCCACAAGTTCTTTGTAGTTCCAGGATCCTGCCTTAACCTGCGATTCAACTTGAAACCTCCTTGTGATGTTTTGATTTCATTTTAACTATTCATCTTCAGAAATAGCTTGCAAAATTTTTTTTTAACTGGCCCTCATGCATTCTTATGCATATTTAAATATACAGATCTACACTGAAGGCTAAAAAAGGACTTTCTCTTTTTTTCAAAGCTGGTTCTTTGAGGTTGATTTTTTTTTTTTAATTAGAAGCAGCAAGTTGTATATGAAGTCTTGCATGAAAATATTTTGTGTCATGTATCTGGATCAAACTGTAAGGCTACACATAAGAATAGATATCATGCTCCCTTTTAAAGACTCTTGGAAAAACTTTGTTTTCTATCTGCAATTATATTGCTGTACTTGAACATTTTTTTAAAGTCCTGTGGAATATTGAAATCAGCAGTGGATGGTTGAGGAACTCAGCTTCTAATAGGTAAATCTAGATCTATTTTCCATTCTCTGTCATGTACATCTGTGGCAGCTGTAGAAAGGGATTTTGGCACTGTATTTGAGACTTCTGTGCTGTGCATCTTCACTGTCCTCAAAGTGCAGATGATTGTGAAATGTAAAGCTGATTTTCCTTGTTTTCGTTGTCCAGCAACACTGGAATCTGGGCTTTCTGAATGACGAGTTAAGAACAGACTAGGTTTTTCACTGGATTCCTCATCTGCAACTGGGCTGTGGGCATGAGGTTTCTGTCCCCGCATGCTTTAGTGTGTATCTCTGTGGCAGCTATCTCAAGAGGTTTGATCAGGAGTCACATACTGTCAAGTCTGTATTGCAACAGTTGGCTGAACTTCCTTTTTTTTTCCAAGTACTGTGTCCTCGTGTAGCTAGATCAGAAGCTAAAGGAGAATTGAATGCTAACGTGGATGTCTAGTAGTTGCTTTACACTTAAGTTACTTTTTTATTTAAGGATACAGTTGCAAAGAGTACATCCTTATTCGAGGAGGCAGCTGCCTACGCTTGTTGTGCGATAGCAAATGTTAAGTTTACAAAATTACATTTTGGGATCAGGACTGACCAGCGACTGATCTCTGAACTGATTTCCACATGAACGCCGTGAACAGGAGTCAGATAGCTTCCTCCTTTGAGGAAGCATCTGAAAGAGGGACGAGCTTATTCTAAGGCACTTTCAGCAGAAAAAGACTTCTGTTGTGTGCTGTGATAAGGCTGGAGAAGACAGCATCTGTACAACTAACTTTTCTTTTTTCTTTTCTTTTCTTTTCTTCAGACACACCCGGTAGTAAAAGTTCAGTGACCTTAAGTGATCTTCCAGAGTTTTTAGGTGGTTTGTCTTTTGAAGATAGTGCCGAAAAGGACAGAGAAGAAGGTAATTTCTGTCATCCTTACGTACGTCTTCACTAAGGAGATGTTTGTAATGTCGAAATACAAGATACGTAATTATGCTCCCCCCTGCCGTCCTTCTCAGATGCAATATCGAAGGAGATCTCCGAGATCACAACCGATGCTGAACACATGGTGCCTAGAGGAGGATTTGACTCTCCGTTTTATCGCACAAACGAAAGTCTGTCAGGCTCTCAAAAGAAGACCCATTCAGTAGTCTCTGGTGTTCAGGGACACAGTCAGACCTCTGAGCCTTTAACATCTTCTCTGGACAAGCCTGGGCCTGAGAGTGCGCGGGAAACACCCAAACAAACGTTTACTCCCATAGACAAGCCCTGTGGAGGCTCTGGTGAAAGCCCTGCTGGTAACAGGGAAGGAACCTCTGGGGAGACGAGCATCCTCACTCCCAGCCCTTGCAAAGTACCAGCACAAAGAAGAGCGGTGTTTGGGAGTGGGCAGCCTCCCCTGTACGAGCACCTTTTTGAGGTCGCGTTACCAAAGACTGCCTACCTCTTTGTTGGCAAGAAGACTGAGGAGCTGCTAAAGAAAGCCAAGGGAACCCAGGATGATGACTGTGTGTCCTCTACTTCCCCTGTGGAGGTGCTGGACAGACTGATACAGCAAGGAGCAGATGCACACACTAAGGAGCTGAACAAGTAGGTGACTGGAAATCTTACTTTGCGTACTTTCGTGTTGCTCCTTTTAGTGCCGGCTCTATTTTAATAGCTGTGTCTGGAAACCTGCAAGGAGACCACGTTCTGTGAAATGTTACTGCTAAGTTGAGCTAGGGGTTGTGGGGGTGGAGGATTTTTTATATTTGCAGTGGTAAAGTATTTGCTTTGATACAGAAAAGTGGGCTGTTGCTCTTACTGCCTTCCCGGACAGAGCTTGGGATGAAGAAGCAGGACTGTTGGCTGTGCTACAAGTGTGGTTTTGGTTTCACTGTTAGTGAGATTTGTTTGTTTTATCCAGTTTCAGTCCGACACTGGATAGTCAAATCAGATGTAGATACCAGGGGGAGACTGACATTTGGTAATATATGTGAAGCTACGAACTGGAGAACAAGATTTAAGGTTTAGGTGTATTTACTATATTCCTTCTCATTGTATTACCGTGTATTCTGCTTTGTCCTTATGCTGTTTTCTATCCCTGAGACAATTTTTCTCTAACTTCCAAGAAATTATGCCGTCCATCATTTGCCTTTGCAGCCTGCTGCTTGCATGATTCCTCCTTATTCTCTTCATACCCACTGACCACTGAAATTGTACTTTTATTAGGCTATAGCTCTTTTGAGGTGGACATTCCATTTTGAAGTGATTTGAAGAGTGTCTGCGTGTTTCAACTTACTATTTAATGCTGCATTTTCATTTTTCAGATTGTCTCTGCCAAGCAAATCTGCTGACTGGACTCACTTTGGAGGTGAGGAAGTTTCTCGTGTTTTGGCAATCTGTTCCTCTATTATTAGACTTGCCTGAACAATGACCTGTATACTTTTTCAGCTGTGTTGGTTAAAAAAAAAAAAAAAGCCCTCCTTTAAGTCGTGGTTTATCTGCTTAGCAGATAGACATCTGTGTTCCAGTGAGATGAGCTGCTTTTTTCTCATCTTTGAAAAGCGAAAACTTCCTTCCCCACAGTTCTAGACATTTCTACTTTTGACCATTCAAGATCTGCTAACCTTCAGAGTGATGCAGATCATCTAACAAATCCTTCCACCTTTGAAATACTGCTTGAATCTAAAACTGATGTTTGTTTTTCTTGCTTCATGAGTGTGTTGTAGTTTGGGCTCTTAGGCTTCTGTGGTGATGGTAAGCTTGGCCTTTTATCTTAATAGAAGGAACAATCCATTTGACACATGTGTACGTTGCTCTAAGTTTGTGCTGGAGATCAACCGGAGCAGACAAATTTTTAAGTTGTAATTCACAGATTTGCTTATTTTAAAAAATATTTCCCATATATGGAACAGGGACAGTACAGTTCAGTAACCTCTTCTGTCTTCCAACTCCAATCCAGGTTCTCCCCCTTCGGATGAGATTCACACCCTGCGTAACCAACTGCTTTTGCTGCACAACCAGTTATTGTATGAACGCTTCAAAAGACAGCAACATGCCCTTCGGAATCGCCGGCTCCTGCGGAAAGTCATTAAAGCAACAGCACTGGAGGAACATAATGCTGCCATGGTGAGCAGGGATACAGCTCTAGCAAAGATTTAAACACACTGGTGCTAGAACAAGTACTAATTGGTTGGGCCAGTGTCTTTCAGTACCGCTCAATTAAAAAAGCAGCCTCATTTCTCACTATATTAAAGCCATTGTTTGTGGAATGACTTGTGGACAAGTTATGTGCCCTGTGATTATTAAAACCAGAGTTTCTGTTTGACTGTGTAGGCAACTGAATCCGTGGATGCCTGCATGCTTGACCTCTGCCAGCACTTACCTTTGGATAATATTAAAGGCTTCACAGTTAGCAGAGTGTTTACTTAATGCCTGGCTAGACACCTTATTGCGTTATTTAAGAAGTATTGTCTTTTTTTCTACTCCTTGATTGAGGAGTAATAGCAAAAACTTTGAAACCTCAAATGTTCTTTTTCAGAGTTATACGATATATGATAAAATATGAAGTTATAAGTGCATTGCAGGATGTCTCATGACAGATTTAGGCATGTTTCATTCTGTATTTACGTATTATAGATACTTCTGTCTACAGTTTCACCTTTTGATAACTCAGCAGAAGAGCCAAAAATAGCTTTCCAAATAGGTTTTGGAAAATGAACTGTAGCTTCAGCTGTGAAACCCAAGTCCTTGTCAAAAGCGTGAGGTGCAATGGGAGAATCTGCTATTGCTCATTGTGCCTTTAGATGTAACTTTCGAGTTTTCAACCTGTCTACTTTATCACCATTTAATACAAACCAAGCCCCCAAAGCCTTAAGAATATGCTCTATATAGAATGTTCTGTCTGTGGAAAAATGCTATGCCTGCATGCTATTAATTGATAGCTTTACTTAGTAACGTAGGACAGATATTCTAGCTGATAAAGCAGGTGTCTTGTCTGATGCTTCATATGGGGTTCTTAACAGAAAGATCAGCTGAAACTACAGGAAAAAGAAATCCAGGCCTTGAAACTGAGTCTGCAGAAAGAACAGGCAAGGTACCACCAGTTTCAGGAGGAACATGAAAATATAGTGGCTCAGCTTCACAGCCAGATCAGACAGCTGCAACATGACCGGGAGGAATTCTACAACCAGAGCCAGGAATTGCAGGTATGAAGGACGACACTGAACAAAATTATGTTATCTACTTACTGTGGTTTTAAAAATAACCTTCCTAATAACATGACATGAAATATCTGAGAGAAAGTTACGTATCTCCATCAGAGATGTTGTCCTAATTCAGAATAAGACGGTGCATAATTGTAAATGCCTCACTGAGTCATCATCCCCTTATAGTTCTGTTTTGTCCTGTCTTCAGTTTGGAAATAGGAAAATGCAGTTTCTTAGCTGGCTTTGGAACTTTCACAAGTACTCAGTATAAATCCATTTACAGTGCTGGGGGTTATGGCCCTCCAGCCATATGCCATTAAAGTTTCAGAACCCTGAATGAGGCTTTTTTTTTTTAATTATTATTTGAACAGACCAAGCTGGAAGACTGCCGGAATATGATTGCAGATCTGAGGTTAGAATTAAAGAAGGCTAACAACAAGGTGTGTCACACTGAATTGCTGCTTAGCCAAGTTTCTCAAAAGGTGAGAAAAGTCACTGTTCCATTTGTGACTTTCTGTTTAATTTTTTGTGATAATTTTTATCAGGTGCTTTTTCTTTCTTGTTTGAAAGAAGCCTGTGCTTAGTTCCATAGAATCTGATATAAACTGCACAAAAGCAACAGAGAGAAACCTACTTTTGTGAAGAAACTTTAAACTCAGTTCAAAACCTTCTGAAACTTCTCGTTTTGACTGCTTTTTCCACAGTAGGAATTTGCAGATTGAGCAATATGAGCTTATATTAAAGCTTTGCTAAATCTTGGCATCTAAATCTTGGCATCCTGCTCCAGCAGGGGGATTGGACTAGATGATCCTTTGAGGTCCCTTCCAATCCCTAACATTCTGTGATCTTAGATCTTGTTTATATCAGAAATTGATTGAACTTCTCATGTAAGTTGCAACATGGTTGCATTAAAGAAAGCAGTGCCTATGTGGTGAAATTCTGTATGGACTGTCACTAGCTTTACGAAAGTTCATTGATGTAACACTTAATACCTGTGATGCATTAGATTCTTGTCTTCGTCTCCCGTCTTTATAAAAATACCCTGTGCACACAGTGCCTGTCAGCTGTGACTCTCTTGCTGAACTATTCATTCCAATGTTTGATTCTGTTCAACTTCTCTTCAAAGCTTTCCAACAGTGAATCAGTGCAACAGCAGATGGAGTTCTTGAACAGGCAGCTTCTGGTTCTTGGAGAGGTCAATGAGTTGTACCTGGAGCAGCTGCAGCACAAGCACACAGACACTACGAAGGTATGACTGCAGAGTTGAGGTGGAGGCCTTTTGGGCCTTCACTTGAGGTCGTCATCGAGCTGTTTTCAGCCTTGTGTTCAGAATGAAGGAAATGCTTCGTAACTTAACAGATACTTGGTTTTCAAATTGATTTTCAGGGACTGAATTTCATGTTTAGTCTGCTGTTCAGATGTTTTTGTGCATCGTGTCGTGGAATCTCTTCAGTGCCCGGTGCTTGAAAGCTGAGAAGGGGATGTTAGGGTACACCTCAAGTCAGTTTCAGCCACTTGGTGTAAATTCATCACAATTTTTTCTTGCCAAAGGCGAAGACACTACTGTGCTGTTAATGTAATTGTCAGCAGATTATTGCTGGTAAAGTAACATTGGGCTCTTGTATTTGTGAAAGTGTATAAAGTAGAATAGGTTTGCTACAATTTGTAGAAAGACCTTAACCAAGGTTTTACTTGCTTTTGTGATGTGCTGCTGTAAAACAAACATTCTTACTCTTCTCACTCAGTCATTCTCCTGTTAAGAGTTAATACTGACTTTACTAAGACTTCTGTGGTTCATATGGTTTTACTTCCTGACTTCAAAGAAACCTTTTTTTAATTAGAAACAAGTAAATTACACAACAATATAACTGTTTCTGTGTGAGAGCAAGTAATTAAAGAAGCTGGATAATAAGCCAAAGAAAGACTTTTACTGGTATTTAATGAAGGTCATGTTGCAAAAATGGTTTTAAAATCGACTTTGTCTATCGTAATCTGATGCAGAACTTGCAAGTTTGCCTTGCTGAAAAAGACTTTTCATAAAGAACATTAATGTGCTAATAAATTCCAGTGTTGTGTAGTTATTTTCACAGTAACTTAATAGTGTACATCCTCAGAGTATCCAGTTTTCTGTATCTGTTTTTAGAAATGCTTCTTTTATTCCATCCTGCTTAAAAACGTGCCTATTTATAGCATCAGCAACATGTCTAAATATTAATAAAAATAACATACAAATTATACTTTAACATTGTGTTCTTTCCTTCAAGGAGGTTGAAATGTTGCACGCTGCTTTTCGGAAAGAACTGGAGAAAGCAAAGTTGTGTGTTCAACAGCAAAGCCAAAGGCTCGATGCTTCCCAGAAACGGATAGCTGAACTGGAATCTCAGCTTGCTAAGAAGGACCACCTCTTCCTGGAGCAAAAGAAATACCTGGAAGATGTCAAAATCCAAGCAAGGTAGGAGCTTTCTATGTAAAATTTTAACCATAAATTGACAGACACACTCTTATAGTTGCGGCAGAATCTGACGACACTGAACCTGATGATTTCTGGTTTCTTTTTGTGTACAGAGGTCAGTTGCAAGCGGTAGAAAGTAGGTACAAGGCCCAGAAAAGAATCACGCAGGCGTTTGAGCTGGAGATCTTGGATCTATTTGGCCGGCTGGAGAAGAGCAGCCTACTGAAAAAACTTGAAGATGAAAAAACAGAAGCAGCTGAAGCAGCAGAAGAAAGGTAAGGGTGGTGATGTAAAATACGCTGGACTCATAACCAGCTTCTTGGAAGTTAATATCCTTGTGGAATTCCTAGCACTTGAAGGCATCGTCTCAAAATATTTGTTACTCCCCATTTTACAGACTGAGTCTACTCTGCCCAGGTTCCTGAGAGTCCTTGACAAAACTGGAAGTGCTTGTGGAGTTCCTTAGACTGTTACTCAAAGTTTGAGACACCTGTTTTGTCTCATAGACCTTCTCTTTAATCTACAATTAAGTAGTTTTACATGTGTCTGCCTGAAGCATCTTGATAGTGCTGTACTTTACCTGTGATCATACTTATTTTTTTCTGCACCAAATTTTGCTACAGCATCAGGATAACTTCTTGCACTGCCAGCGGATTTATGGCAATCACCTGTGCTTGGTTAGGTAAAAGAAAGATCCACAATCCAAGGAAGCTGTACAGATCTCATCCTTTAACTTAACTGATCAGGATCTGTTGGGATTATGGTCAGTTTTGGACTTCAAACACTGAATGTTGCAAAGCTGAGTGTGTGACACTTTTCTGGTTGCCCTCTGTCACTTCTGCTTTTTTACAAAACTCTGAAAGGAAAACTGTTAAAAGTACGCATGCAGCAGAAGAAATGGAAAGTAACCTGCCTTCCCCAGCATTTTCCCTTCCATTGTAAACAGTCCATTTCCTTGACACTGTATCCTCTCTTCCCAAAACAGGCTGGATTGCGGTAATGAAGATACTGTGGCGGGATACAGTGAAGAAACAATGGGTAGAAATGGAGAGACCAAACCTCCCGGCACTCGAGGTAGTAGTAGCAGTAAGGGTGGCAGCAGCAGTGAGCTCTCCACTCCAGAAAAACCCCAGAACCAGAGATTCAGCAGTCGCTGGGAGACATCCGTGTTGCTGGAGCCCTCGACGACTGTCCCACTGACTGTAGGTTCACTCCCCAGCTCCAAGAGCTTCCTTGGAATGAAGGCACGAGAATTATTTCGCAACAAGAGCGAGAGCCAGTGTGATGAGGAGGGTGTAACCATCAACAGGCTTTCTGATGCTCTAAAGACTGAACTATGTAAAGACCCAAGCGTGGAGACGAAGGCCCCTCCAAGCCCCGATAACCTTAGCCTCTCGCCGAAGATCCAGGAAAGCAGTGTTGGACAGCTTCATATCATGGACTACAACGAAACTCATCATGACCACAGTTAAAAAGGAAGATAGTCAATCAGTGTTATTTTCATATTCTTGGCATAGAACAGGAGGCGTGAACGCAAGTTTAACTAAAAGCTTTTATGTTTCTTTGGTCTGAGCAGCTAGCTCATGCAGCGGAGTAGGATCGATGTCCAGAAACAGAAGGCGGCTGCTGAACGAATGCAAAGTGGATTTTTTTTGGTCTGGAATTGAAATGCCCAGCCTAACTCTTGCTTCTTTCTCAAATTCAGTCCTTAGCAGCGTGTACTAATTTGAAGGGACAACTGTTAGCATTTGCAAGTATTTTTTTCCTTTCTCCCTGTCCCCAGTGAGTGGCTGCGTTTATGAACTTGAGTGCAATATGAGGCCAAATTAACATTTGTGAGTCTACCATGAATGCTTTGTATTTCCTTGCAAGCTTCCAGTTTAGAGCAGTTAATTGTGCTGCCCGTCCGGGTGACTTCGGTGGCTTTCATCCTGGAAAGAAGCAGCACTAGAATTTCTAGTGCGTTCATCCCAAGGTCTCTATTTTGCCTGTCCACTGTCCCACATCCTTCAGAGCCCAGGCTTCGTTAAGCTGGACTCTGATTGAAAAACTAAATGTTTAAAGAACAGTGTACCTCTGCAAAACGATTCGTTCACCCTAATTCATGATCACTGTTTATATTGTCCTTAACATTTCCTGGAAAGTTCCATTTGAACAGACACTTAATAAGGAACTGGAGTTTGTGATGCAGAAGAGATCGTATATGCTGAAGACTTGTTGAAACACTAGCTTCTGATCTTTTTTTGGTATTTTAAGTGTTTGCCTGACAGACTGGTGCTGACCTCAGACTGGTTCGTATGGGAAAGCAACTGGGGTGGGAGAAGACGGAGAAGGAAGCTTTACTCAAGTAGGGAGAGCATGCAGAACGTGTGTAGAATTGCAAGCTGCTGAAGGTTTGTTGTGTCTCTAATCAGGGAAATACTTGTGCTGCCTGACCCTTTCTCATAGTTCTGGTCTTTGTTCCTGGTCTGAGCGAGACCCCTGTGGTTTGAGGCCAAGAAATTGGCTGCTTGGACTCAAATTCATTCTTCCTGGGAATACGTTTTCAGGCTTGACTTGGAGAATATGGTTTCCTTTGAGTGCTGTTCTGCTCAGACTGCAGCACGTTTTTCAGCTCAGCAGTGTCAGCTTGGCTCTAGGTATCTCCCCTTCACCCTCACCTCATTTCCTTAGAAGACGAAGCTGGAGAGGAAGCGTGCTCGAACTGAGAGACGGAATTCTGCCGTGAAGCCTTTCCGCGTTAATCATGTTTTAAGTCAGTGATGAGCCTTCTGCGAAGGAGGATTGTGGGATCAGGGCTTGTCAGTGGTCAGACTCAATCTCCTTCGCGACAGAACAGAGCCTGCTGTCAGGAGGGCAGCGTGCTTGTTTTAAATGTTAGATGTGTCTGGGTCCAGGCGGCCGTGGGCACAGCGGGCTTCACATCACCCTGCGCACACATGGCCTCTTTCCTTAAACATCCTGTGGGTGGCAGCTGCTGTTTAAGAATTGTCTTGCATATAAATCAAGTCCAAGTGCACTTGCCCTTGTGGTTCCAGTCCCTTCTTAACCTCGATAGGAACAGGACTCTGTCAGAGCGGCTGGCGACACGCTAACTTGCACCCGACAGTACTTTTCCTCCCATTTCCGCTTCTTCCATTACACCCAGGGTCTAAATACATTTCTGCCTGTCTAAATGGTTCTCAGTGTCCTTTCGATCGGTCAGTCCTAACTCCGAAAGTAAAGGTGAGCTTCAGTGGTTTTGTCAAAGCTTGAATCTGCATGGAATAGAAAATAGGGAGTTGGTTGTAAGTGCCAGACTGGTTTTGTTGACATGTCTGTAGCCTTTCTAAGACGTAGCGGTAGCAATCGTGGTAGCGTGTGTTTCGGTGAGATTTGGAGGTTTCCTGCCCCTTGCCCCACAGGTCCCAGCCCCAGGAGGGAACGGTTTGCACGCTGCCCTGGAAGGGCTGGCTCAGCCGCTGGATGCCGTTGTGTCGGAGCTCGCCTGCCCATCCTTCTGCTTGGCCGAGCCCCAAAAGGTGCCTTGCTCGTGTGATGACTTCCTTGTTCCGAGGAGTGGCGGTTTTTGTCGTCGGTTCCAAAAAATGCCCTGGCGGTAACGCAAGCTCATTGATAAGGTGGCTTTTTTCTTCTTTTAAAAAGGATTTTAGCACCGGGATAGTAATGGAAACCACTTTAGGTTTGTTTATGGACCACAAAGATTATGGAGGAACAAATTTTGCAGTTTTTTTTTGTAAGTCCGAAAAATCATGGATCTGCTGTATGTAGTTAACTTGCAGTTTGTTTGAAGGGGTCCCATCAGTGAAGTGGAAACAGATTTATTTTTTTTAACTGACTGCTTTTAGTTAAATCTAAAATTGCTGTCTTTGTCGAGTTAATCTGTTCCCTGCCTCGCTCTCTGTAAGCATGTTAAACAATCCACATAAAATGCCATAAATATGAAATATGAGGAAATGGTACAATCGTAAGCTAAAGAGAACTTAAACCAAAAGGAGGTTTTGCTGTCCTTAATAGAATGTTCTAAAATGTCAAGGCAGTTGCTTGTGTTTAACTGTGAACAAATAAAATGTATTGTTTTGCACTACCTCGCGTTAAATTCCCTGCAAGCCAGCCTCTTTGGGACCGAGCTGTGCCGAGATGAAGCGTGCAGGAGCAAGTCCAGTATCGAAGCATCTTCCAAGATGTGCCCAGCACGGAGCATATAAGTGGTTCTGCCCCTTTCTGTGTGGGGTTCTTTCTTAGAAGCTCGTTTTTCTGCATGGAGCCGAGGCCTTTTTTCTCCTGTGAAAAACCAACTCGGTGACAACATGCTGGTATAATCCATAAATTAACTGCAAACAATTCAGTGCCGCAAAGCTGCGTGTTCGCTTTCAGTGTGGCATCGTTCGTGTAGTCCAGAGACTACACAGTAATTAGACAAATTACCAGCTGAAGATGTCAAATGTTTGCAGAGCTGGAGGTGCTGTCAGAAGCTGGCCAGCTCACTCTGTCCCTGTTGACATGCTTTTCTCTTCTGTACCCTGCTCAAGAATCACTCTGCTGCAGGATGGTTTCACAAACCAGGGAAAACTTTGGGGCCATTTTACTGTAATTTTAACCCAGTAGGTTAAGGTTGTTTCCTTCTTTTTTGGTTGGTTCTCCCCCACCCCCCAGACTGGCACTTTATTACTGTTTGGTTGGGGTTTTTTCTGAATTAAATGAATATTTGAAAGGTTGCTCAAAGCAACTTAGAAATTTATACGTGAACCTCAGTGTTCCAGAAGAATTCTTAAATTTGAACAGGGGATGGCGTGAGTGGCATACAGTCTGTTCGTGAACATACTTTGGCTGAGTAATGGTGTTTATGGAGAACTTTTGTATAAAAGTTATCAGAAACATTATCTTGGGGCTAAGTGATGTAGGTAGTTCTGGGCCTTCTGCGTTGGGATGAGTTCTACAGCGTGGTGGAAGTGAAATGAAAACAAAGCAGAAAGTGACTTTGACTTGCTCTAACCTTATTTTAAATCCGTTTTGCGTATCTCTTAACAAGCTTAGCATTGAAAAGCTGCACTTGCCAGTGTAAAAAATTAATTAGATCCACCAGGGTACAAAAAGAGAAGAATAAAGTACCTTCCCTACGCACTGATGCTAAGTAGTGTGGTAGTTCATAACCCAGCTGTGAGGAATAAACATGCAGTAGACAGTGGGGCAGGAAATAATTTCATTTCCTGAATTTAAACTATCTTTGCTGATTGATCTTGATTGATTGGAACTACTTGGCTGCTGGTGCAAAGATGGATTTTAAAAGTAAGTGGTTACAAAGTATTTTAGAAAATCGGCAAGAGTTGAGTTTACTTTCTTCATGCAGGAACTCTTGCGAGTGGAGCTCAGTTGAGCATTCACATAGGCTTTACTTTTCAGACAGAACTTCGTTCCACGTAATTTTGGCCAAAGGTCTTCACTATTTTGGTGTCTGTGATCTTTCCTGAGCTAAACCTTTTTTTCTTGAAGTCCCCTTCAAGCACAGCCTCTAGTTTTGGACTCTTAGTGTCTGCCAAACGCTGAGGTTTCTTCCAAAGGGGCTCTGCCCTCCATCTCTGTGGCACAGTGGTTGGTTTGCAGTTGGCTGAAACCTGGGTTTCAACTGGTGCTGCACCGCCAGCGAGCGAATTGGGAACTCTTGAGGAAAGCAGAGCTGTGCTGCTGCCCGCGGTGTGTTCCTAAAGCAGCGAGGGGACCGGGAAGAGCCGATCGCGGCTGAAATTCCAGCCGCTGGCGAGAGCGGGAGGGGGCGGCGGCCCCGCGCGGCCCGGCAGAAAGGGTTAAAAAGCCCCGTTAGACGCGGGACGGGTGAGACAGACAGCGGGGGGTGGTCGGAACTTCTTAAAAATGGCTTTTGGGAGCTGTTGCCCGCTGAACGCTACCGTGAGGGGGAATCGTTGGTGGGGCGGGGGGCGAGCCCGGCGGTGGTCGCCCCGCGGTCCCTGCCGCTCGCCCCGCCGCTTCCCGGGCGCGGCCACTAGAGGCCCCGCGAAGCTCGCCGCTTCGCTCCGCACCGGTTTAATGACATTTTGGGGATGCCGCGTTTCCCCTCCCGTTCCCTTGGCGCCCACCGCCATCCCTGACACCTGATCCTGGCTCCCTGGGGTCCGAGCCGCAGCCCTGGCGGCAGGCTGCCAAAAGCCTGGTTTGACCCTTAGCCGAGTCAAGGCGGGCACAGGGTGACTTGGAGCCTACAGATGCCAGGATTCTGTCGAGATATCCAATTCCAGCCCGTAGCTCCGTTTCCGTCTTTGAACAAAAACGCAGCATTTATTTCCCAGACTAACTGGCAGATCTCTCGGTGAGTCGGGTTGGTGCCCTGCCTGGTTTCTCTGTATCTTGCGATTTTATGCTCACAAAGGCTAAAGTAAAACTTTATTGCACTTCTGTGTTTGGCATTTACATCCTGTATATGTAAATTCTTCAAACAGCTTGATTTGTAGCAGAGAAAAACAATTCTTGCTGTATCTTTTTGTCTTTTGAAGTGTCCATCCACTTCGGAAGACGAGAACTTGTATGGAAATTAAGTAATTTGTCTAGATGCTTTTGTGAGACTTCACTTTGCAGTCTTCCAACAGAGTCTGGTCATGTCATTACCAAACCTCAGACTGCAAGTTTGTGCACTCATTTTTCTGCTTGTGTCTTAAAATTTTGGCTGCATAAGACTGATTGAAAGGATAGGGCTAGGCTAGAAATTATTAGTAAGGTTTGGGAACTGTGTTTCTTGCGTGTATCACAACCTTTGTCAAGGTCGAATGGACAACGGCATCGGCATGTTGAACAGCAGGGTCGGGGAGGTGGCAGGCTGGGTTTGACAGCACTGCTCTGACAAGCCATTTGTGCTGTGCTGTGGAAGCTGAAAGTGAACTGCAAACTGGAGGACAATTTTGGTCTCATCGGAGCCCGCGTGTTCAAATTTAAGCTATACGAGAGGGTGAGGAAGGTTGGAAACAAGATCTGGGAATAGCGTCTCTTGTGTCCCCAACACTCGTCATCTCTTAGTCCACGTAGCGTGTACTTGTTCCAAAAAAACTTTCCAAGATAGCAACTGTCATCGGATGCTTTTGCAACATGAAACACAATAGGGCAGCTGTGAGCAGCTTTGATTTTTCTGCCTGAAGCTACTTCTGCAACAGGGCTCTCAAAAAACCCTGAGAGGGTGACGGTCATATTTTACTGGCCGTGCCCCAGTAGTGCCTAGGAGTCTCTGCGTGACCCTGGCAAGCTTTGTTACCCTCTTGAGTTCACCGAGGTTTGATTCAGCTGGATCGCAATGTCTCCTAAAAATAGGCTTCTACTCCAGGGTGGGTAGATGTGTTGCATTGTAGCACATGTGGACAGGAGAAGGGAAAAATGGGCAAAAGAACATGGGGTTATGTGAGGAATACGAATGCTCCTGAAAATACTTCCCATTTTATCAGAGCTATCAGTCCTTCCTATGCTCCCTCTTCTGTATTAATTCTCCCTTCTTTTTTGGCTGCTTGTTGCCAAAATCTGGTCATCTTAAGGCAAAAGCTTTCTCACAGTTTTAGCAAACTGAGCCCGGGGCGCAAGGGGAAACTGTTTATTCAGGAGTGTCTTTCAGCAGGAAGCCAAGAACAGGAGCTAATCTGCCTGTGGAAGGTGAAAAGAGCAGTCAGATACAGGGAAGACACCACGATATTGAAATCTTAAGTTTGTAGTTAACAGTGCTCAAATAAAAGCACCGACAAAAATGTGCATCAGCTCCAGAGAATGGGGAGAGCCTGGGACTCTGCTGACCCTCCCCAAGCAGGCTGGAAAGAAAGCTGTTTTCTGCACTGGTATAAAGTCACTGCTGGAATTGCAAAGCGCTGGTATAAAAGCAGCAGGAGACTATTTCAAATGCCTTGCAGTTTTAATGAACTAAGCCTCATAACATCCTTGAAAGCTAGGCAAGCTGGATTCTCAGCTCAAAAAAGGGAAAGCACAGACATCTTAACTTGCAGCTTGAAAAGGAATGATCTGAAAATGGCCACAAGTTGCTAAGTCTCTGCTCCCACCAGATTCCTATGAATCACGTCAACTGGAAATGACTTGGTTCGTTTTGCAGAGCTCTGGGGAGGACGGGGGTGTTTTATTCAAGTTTGGATATTGTCTGTACACCAAACTAAGGGAGAACTGAAGTTTGTTCTCCTGTATTCTCCAGCTATGACTGCAAAGGAGTCAACAGGTGTAAGGGAATATGCTCTGAGTGGTGTGAGATGTTCTGGCAATGGTGTGAGAACCTGCAAGAAGGATGCAGCAGAGCACAGCCAGTGCAGCTGACCTTTTCTGTAGCCAGTGGCAGGTAAGGAAGACAGCATGGATGTCCTGTGATCTTTGGTTCTTTGGTCCAAATAACCAGGCAATTTCAGTGGGAGTGAGGGAACTTTAGAGCCAAGTCTAAGTCTCGAAAACATGTCTGAATCCATAATGAGAGGTCTTTGCTGCTCTGCATCAGACCTTCAGACTCACAGGTTCTTCACACCTCTGGCTTTGGTGTGTGAGTGGGTGTTCCTCAGAAAGAAGTCTGAGAAAGTGTAAGGTCCCATTTCAAGTAGCTTGCCTAAAATTCATATCCGAGCAATTAGAACCCAATTGCTCCTGACTATTCCCTGCTCTCGCCACAGTGCTGGTCAAAGGGACCAGCTGTAGTGCTTACAGCTATTCTGTTGGGATAGGACTTTCAGGAGGAGAGTGGAAACATCAGCAAGAGAGAGAGTTTGTATCTATCCAAGGGTGGCTTACAGGGCTAACTCTTCAGAAATTGGACTCAGACAGGAAAGATCTCTAGTATTAATTTCACTGTCTTTAATCAGCCACCTGATTAAAGGTGGTAAACAGAAGATGCATAAACTTTGATCCTTTAAAAGGGATGTCTACCTGGTGGTTTCCAGGGACCTTTAAGTTTCCCATTGTGATTTTCTGTGTCATTTCCGTTCTTCTGGACATGCTTACTCCTCTGCACTTGCGTATTATTTTTGTTACTAGTTGAGGTCTGAGCTTCAAGGCGCACAGAAGGTGGTGTCTCGGAAATGACTGCCCTAGCTGGTGCACCCTGGGGTGCCCTCTTCTCAGAGATCGCACTTCCACCACTCATGTTACACAGCACATGCCGTGGCAGCTTCTCGGTGTGGGTTACCCACTCCTTTATGCAGTCGAGAACAATGGGGATGAGGCTCACCACACCTCCGTAACGGTTCTTTGCTTCATCACAGCTCAGGTGATTCACAACATCATGGGGGTATCTGTGGGACAGAAGAAAACAATTGGCGGATCCGTCCCAGCAATGCCACCCCAGTGAGCCCCCAGTGCCACCCTGAGACCCCCTGGGCAGAGCAGACGTGCGCAGACAGCCGTTTCCCCAAAACAAAAAGGTGCAGATAGAATTGCATCTTGAGAAACGAGTCCTGCCAGACACACCACCCTGGCTGTTGGCCTAGACCTGGGAGAGTTCAAGAGCCACGTACAGACACTTGCCCCACACAAATTAGCTGAGCAGGAACAGGTCAAAGGAGGAGGTGAACTGCCTGAGCATTGCACAGGACTTCAGGGTACTGACGTGCCTGTGCGCGCCCTTCCGTGCACCAGTAAAAACAAAGAATAAACAAACAAAAGCCCTTTTCGTGAATGCAGGCTGGCAATGTTTTCCAACAGCTGGAACAGTAAGCTGGGCAGCACCTTGTACCCTCGCTAAAGACAAAAAGATGTTGTAACAGAATTGATGGAGAAGTCAAGTGACAATATGCATTCTGGTGACAGTCCCCTGGCACTGACAATCGCCTCGAAGCAACTAAGCTGATGGAGAGACCTACTTGGCTCGGATGGTGCTCAGATCGTTGCTGTGGTTCAGGAGCAGCTTGCACCTCTCCAAAATGCCATTGGTTGTGTCGTTACCAGAATGCAGAGTTTCCAGCTTGTAGCAGAGCTTGCTTAGGTCATTGCAGATGTTTAGGAACAGGTTGAGGATGCGTTTGTCTGTGGAATTGTTACAGTGACGGTCTAGATAGGACTGTACCTGCAGAGTGCAACATGGGGAAAGAGAGAGTCATGCATGTTAAGTGACATTGAACTTGTGCTGCAAAGTTACACAGGCTGCTGACGGGAAGCTGCTTTCTCTTGTGACTCTGCAGGCGCGAGCCACTATGGAAACTGCAATGTAGCAGCAGGTAGTAAGATTTCTAGAGCACGCCCGAGATGTTTGCTTGTCATTCATCATGACTGCCGAAGGCTGGGGTGATGGATCTGCTCGTCAGCACGCCAGAGAGCCTTCCTCCCTCTTTGAAGAAGCATAGGAGTAACACAGCCAAAGCCACAGCTCTGCCACAAGCATGGCAGAAACAGGTGGAGCGTGAGCAGAGTTTTCTGTCTGCTCTGAGCAGGGCACCCTCTGCCATGGCTGCCTAGGCAGAGCAGGGTGGGAAAGGAGGCCAGCGACCAACTGGGACTAGTTTGGAGCGATGTGTGTGTCATACGTTCTTCGTTGTTCTGTATTTGGCACCACTAGATGTGACTGCAAACTGAACCCTTTTAACACAAATTGTCCTTACTAACCTGTTACAGCATTGATGCTCCCTATTTGCCTTGAGTATTTTTGTTACTCAGAGTGAATGGCATTGCATGACAAAATGTTGTGCCAAGAGATTAAGTATCTTCTCCAAAGAAATTACAGGCACTTCAGATATGAGTGGTCAGAATATAAAATACTGAGCGGCTGGTTGGCAGTTATAGCTGGACTCTTAACACCTTCAGTGCTTTCTGTAAGATTCCAAGACAAGAACGACGTGCCTGTTCCAACAGCAGAACAGTTTCTGCATACAGAAAAGCCACGCTATGTGCCTGGGCAAATTCTCAGCAGGTTTGTAAGAAAAATAAAAAATGGCCCCTAAGGGTCCATTTCTGCTACAGATTCCTCCTTCCACACTGTTCACTGAGCGTTGTGTCTATGCGAGTGGCAGGATTTTTTATTGCTGCTGCGAGCACAAATAGTCCTAAAGAGAATAGCACTTTAGCCCAGATGTTCGCCGATGGGATAACAGGGCTTCTTTTTGTCCACATCAAAAGCAGAGAGTCGATGCACTTGCGTAGCCAGGATGGGGACCAGGACTACTGAACGATGGCTTGCAAGGCTGCCCAGCTGTTAGCCAACAGCTGCCTCTGGAGCTGCAGCCAGGGGAGTTCACAGGCAGCCCCTGCACTGGGCCGAGGCCATGACCACAGCCGGGCTCTGCGGTGCAGGGACTCGCTGGGTGATTTGAATCTCTGGCTGAAGCAACGGCTGAGGAGCTCGTCGTACAAAACCACTTGGGATTGACTTTATACCCTACTCCATCCAGAAGTCTTCAGGAGCTGTTGACATTGCCTGACTATGGTGTGCTCTTCGACCTTTCCACCTTACTGTGATCCCTTCTCTCTGAGAAACGCCATCATTCAGCACTAACAAGGCTACCACATACAGCTTTTATGGGTTAGAAATGCAGCCATATTCCCATGTAGGTGCAATATATATTTTTTTCTGTGGTTTCTATGTTTACACTCCAGGAAAGCTGGCAGCAAAGTCAGCTGTAGGCTGTGAGCACACATAGTTCTGCATTTGTTGCTTTTATTCAAAATAATTTATGCACATTTTTCATATTTTATGCAAAATTTAAATTGGGTTAGGCTGATTCAGGAGGATGTTAGTGAAATAAAAGGGATGCCTGGTTTTGTGCTTGGTGAACTTTCTTTGGTAGTGGTTCAGTCCCTGCACAGCACATCACCAGTAGGTGCTGCACCAATTGCTCCCTATTCTCCCCAGTAACTTGCTCTTTTCCCTCTCCCATCCTGCTCCTGGGGTAATGTGGTTGTACCCTCAGGACTATCCGTGCAGTCCAGTCTCCCACCACCACGTTCATGTGTGACTGTATCACAAAAGATGCTGCGGATCGGTGTCGTCGCTGAAGCCGTTACCTACGGCGTTTCGCCCCCACAACACGCAGGCCTTCCACCCCTGCCAAGGAGCTGAGTCCAAGCTTGCTCAATATCACTGAAACATTGACACTTTTAAAAACAGCATAATGTTATATGAAATCTCAATGCTTATTTTGGGGAAAAATGGTTCCGTGTAATGTCATGATGCTCTTCAATTATTATGAGCGAAGCCCTTATATTAGTCAGCCCTGAGGAAAGACAACCAGCTCAATTCTATGTCCTAATCCTAATAACAGCTTGGCTTTCACTCTGGCTTTGGCATCCATCTGGGTTTTGTGCCTGGGCTCTGCTGTCTCACATCCACAACTCTAATTTTATTTAGATTTGTCTTCCCCCTCTGTCTGCCGGTGGTCTAAGTTCTTCGTACTACTTAAAGCATCCCATGTTATAAAAATTCCAAGACAATTCACTTACCAGCCCAGAAAACCCCTAGCCCACTTGGGACTTTCAGCCCTCAATCCATCATCCTCTCTCTGTAACACAGCCATTATTTTTAATAAGCACTATAGAAAGATACAGCAGCACCAATACCGGAGGGAAGAGGCAAGCATGCTGGTTACTACAAGTTAAGGATTACAGATTCCATGTGTGGCTGGGGAAGGAGGGTTGGTTTGATTGTTTTCTTGTACCCTGTATTTCTGGCTGTGCCTCAGCAGCGGAATGATGGTGTTAAACTAAATCATAAAGTGATGCTCAGCAACAAAATTCCTTCTCTGTACATGGTAAGGTAGCGTAGGTATTTTTCTCTCCCCTACTTAATCTTTTGCTACTGGTTTGCAGTTATACGCAAATCTTGCTACAGCTTTTGTGCATCGTCCCTTAGTAAAAACATTTATTCATCCCTGAACTAGACCCAGGTGTGCGACAGCGCTGCGTTGGGCCCCGTCCTCATCAGCAGAGAACTTTGTGCTGAATGCTTTGTACCTGGCCGATGCTTGCCACGGGTCTGATCGTGTCATGCGCGTTCTCTCGGGTGTGCTGCAGAGCTCCGATAAATGTAAACTGCTGCTGCAGGAAGAGCTTGTAGTTCTGCTCTATGTTTCTTAGAGCCTCCTTCACCTCATTCATTTTTCCCCCTCCTGGATTTTGGGAGAGAAGGAGAGAAAGGAAGCTACCTTTTGGAAATGATGCAATTCTATGTATGTAACTCTATCTTTCACCTGAGTTGGTACTGTGTAGGTTAGTGGGAAACTTTTTTAAAAGAAAATAGAAGACAAAAAGAGAAGATATATTGTGCCAAAGCTCTGCAGCCCCAGAGCCCCAGGCAGTAAGTCAATGAGGTAGTAATGATGCTGCGAAAAGAGGCAGAGAACCCAGCGGGGCCCACTGACAATCAGACGCCATAAACCCTAGTGGGTCTGTTGTAAACATAATGCGGCAATGCATCGCACACCGCGCTGCCAGAGGGCCGGGGGGAGCGATGGCTTCTCTTAGCCGGCGTAAAACTACCGCCCCAGCGGCTGAGAAACGCCAACATTAAACGAAGCCCGCTCGGCAGGCGGAGCCGGGGCCGCGGTTGACCCCCGTCCCTGCCCGCCCGGGGCGGTGCCCGCCGCGGGGGCTGGTTTTTCCCAGCGCTGACCTCGCGCTCCCGGTGAAGCCTTCCCCGCGGCCCCCCGCGCCGCCCCGACTGCCCGCCGGGCACCCACCGACCCCCCGAGGCCCGTCCCGCCGCTCCCGGCCGCCCCGGCAGCTCAGCGAGCCCCTACCGGAGCCGGGCGGGCAGCGGCGGCGCGGCAGCCCCCGCCGAGCGGGGCCGGTGCGGGCGGCGGCTGACCGGGCTCACCCAGACCGCGGCACCAACGGCCGCGCCGCCGTCGCCATGGCAACCGCGCCGCCGTCGCCGTTCGATTGCGTCACCCCCGTTGCTGTTAGCGAGGCCGCGGTCGCGGGGGACCTTTCCGCGTCGCGGAGTGATGACGCATTCCTTAGCAACGCCGCGCCGCGGCAGGGCTGGTTGCTAGGGGCGGCCATGGACGCCCCCGCTCGGTTGTGGCCGCCGCCGGTGGGCGCCTACGCGGAGGAGCGGGGGCTCTTCCCGCTCCTGCAGGTGAACGGGCCGCGCTCGCTCCCCCCACATCCCGTCCGGAGCGCGGAGGCGGCCTGGCGGGGCCGGGGGCGGCGGTGAGGGGCACCGCCCGGGGGGGGCCCGGTTTCCTCATGGTTTCCCGCGGGGGGGCCCGAGCCCGGCCCGGCCCGGCCCGGGGCGGCCCTCGGAGGGCTCGTCCGAGGGGCAGCGCCGCGGCCATTTGCTGTGGAAACTCGCGGGCGGATGTGCGCGTCTGAGGGAAGGTGCACTGACCGAGGGCGCTCTTAATTAATTATCTTATTTTAATAGCAGCCTGGCGATTGCTGGGGTTCACACGTGTCTTTTTTTTTTGCGGAAAAAAGTGGCAGCCTGCGGAAGAAAGGTGTCGAGTCTGTGAAAGGAAAGGCGGGCTTGGCGGGGCGGGGGGGAGGAGGAGGAGGAGGAGGAGGAGGAAGCAGCAGCAGCAGCAACAACAGCAACAACAACAACAAATGGAGCGCGGGAAAAGCCGAGGTGAAGGGTTTTGCCCTTCCTGAGACTGGCACCAGTCAGGGGCTGGTGAGGGAGCACGTTGCAGCCCCATTATCACCGTTATCCATTTGAAATTGTTTCTCCATGTGCTCGTGCTGCTGTCGCGGCTTTTCTGTGGCGGCGTGTGTCAAAAATAAAAAAAAAGAAGGACATTTCCAACACCGGTGTGGGGTCAGTAAACAGCGAGATGGGTTTCCCTGCCCTAGCGAAAGGCACGTTTTGTTCCGTGAGTTTGGAAAAAGCCAAAGGTTTGTGCGAGGGACTAAATCCTCTGCGGCTGCTCGGAACCTGTCGGAGAGGCTCCATGGATTCGTGTGTTGTAAAACCTTTGTAATTTTTCAAATCTCGCTGGAGAATACACAAATGCTTATTTCTCTTTCCTTTTTTTTTTATCCTCTTTTCCTTTTTTCATGTAACTCCAAGGCGGTTCGGTATGACCAGTGTGACAATGTTTGTGAGGTTTTTATGGAAATCCTGTGTTTTGCGTGCCATGAGGCGTTGTGTGCAGCTGGAGGTCCTCGTGTTACATAAAATGCTGGTGGGATTTATTCAGTGTTGTTTTCTTTTCGTCCTTCAATTGTGTTGTAGCAACATAGTGGTGCAAACAAACACAGATTGTAATTATTGTCCTAAACGTAAATATTTACGAAACTCCAAATGTGAAAGCTGAAACAGGACATCCAAACCCAGAACGTCCCCCAGGGAGTAGCAGAACTGCTCATGGAAAATTAAACTAAGAACTGAATAAAATAAAGCACGCATGTAAGTGCTGGTAGGGCTTGGGCACGAAAGAGTGAAAGTATCAACTGTTGTCAGCCTGAACAATTCTGAATCGAAATAAGACCAAATTTTCCATGTTTGTTTTTTTTAAAGCTGCTGATAATCGTGGTGCCAATTTCCGATTTCTTAGTTTAAATAAATGTTTCTGGAAAGTAATAATTTTTAAATTAACTTCCAATAAAAATACAGATTTTATACTTTATGCTATGTGCTACCCAGACCTTGAAGCATCAGAACTTGCTTGTGAAAGAGGTTATGAACCAAATTGAGTGGTTTAAATATTCTAATGAAGTGGCTGAAGCAGGAAAGGAAAATAGGCCACTCTAATAAAAGACAATCAGTTGGTTAGAGTATAAAATTTTATGGAATATACAGACTTTATAGAATTCACTTGCAAATATTAAAGTGCTATGACTGAATTTTAGAAAAAGACATCCTATTCCAGCGTGAGCATTTTGGCAGATAATCTAAGTCAGAGTGTTAGCTGCTGTTTGATGTTTAGTTTTAATTACAGAATTCTTGGCTGTGTTGAAATGTCTCGTAAGAAAATCTATGGAGTTTGTGTTTCTCAGTGTTATTCCTTTCTCTGCCTGTGAAACTGCAGTCCTCGCCGAAATCAACGGGAGATCCCCACTGCTAGGCCCTGTGTAACCTCAAACATTTCACGTGAAAATGGGCTCCAAAATAGACATTCCAAGAAATTCTTTAAGCCTTTTTTCTTCTTTTTTTTTTTTCCCCCCTTACTTTTCATGCAGGAGGAAGGCTGGTACGGTTACAAAAGTGAGGTGTGCTGCTTTCGTGGTTTTGGTTGTTGGTTTCATGTTTTCTGCAGTCCCCTAGGCTGGTCGGAAACTTGTGGGAATGCGCTTTGGAAAGGAATTTAACTTGCCCTGCAGAGATGCTAATTTCAGTTGACTTTGCTTTTGAAACTCCTTGTATGGTTTTCATGTCAATGCTGACTCAACCATGACGTTCAAGGCCGGGTTGGATGAGGCCCTGAGCAACCTGATCTAGTTGGAGATATCCCTGTTCCTTGCAGGGGGGTTGGACTAGATGGCCTTTGAAGGTCCCTTCCAGCCCTAACGATTCTATGATTCTATGATTATCTACACTGGACAGCTCAAGCCAAACCTTTCTGGTGTCGATATGTATCCTAAATCAGCTAAAGCAATTTTTTTTAAAAAAAAATTGGTGATTTTCTGACTGTGCTTTACTTCAGTTTTTTGGCATCTAACATAGGTTTCATAGTCTCAATTTTGTCTGTGAAAGGGGCCTTAAGAAAATGAATAAGCATTTATAAACTCTTCAAGATCCTCGTAACATAGCTGTAAAAATGTAATATATCATGGCTGCATAACTGTGTCAAATTTTCCTCTGACTTTGTCCCATTTATTTTCAGAACATGCTTGAAGAGCTCCTAATTCATAAGCCAGATGATCCCATTCAATATATGATAAACCATTTAAAGCACAACAACGATGATGGTGAGTGAAGATTGAGACACCATAAATAGTTCAATTCCTTGTTTGTAAACAGCTGCTTGAAAGCTGTGCTTCAGTTGTAAATGGTGGATAAAACTTTTCAGACTATGTCTTGAGGGGGGAAAAAAAAACAAGGTGAGCGTTTTGGAATAGTTATAGGTAAGATGCTTTTAATTTCTTTTTTTAGTGGGTAATCTAATAAAAAATGCACTTTAACAGTTATAACAATGAAACTCTCTAAGGGAATAACAAAGAGTTCTAGTGTTTCAATTATTAATGTGTTCTGTGCCCCATCTGATCGTTCCTGTTGTCTTTAAGCTCGCTAATTACTCCTTTTGTCAGGTGTAAATTTGGTTTCCTATTCTACCTGGGCTGGCAGATTCTCTGTTTTCTGATTAGTTAGTTACTAGCTGCTGTTAATGAGTTCCACTGCTCAGTGGCATCTCGGATGAAGGAGCAGGGAGCGTGTAGGAGTAACAAAACCTGGTAAATTGAACAGGAAGTCTGTATTCTGCACAATAAAAGCTTGTACACTCAATCAAATTATTTGATTTACAAACTGTTCACCCTTAGGCAGATTACATTTGGATATGCACAACTGAACTATAATTTTTGTTCTGCATGAGCTGTCAGGGATAGCTGGTGTCATGTTGCTTTGATGTTTCTTTAAAACCATGGTAAACCATTATGAAAGTTCTGCTGCAGCATCAGGGAAATCGTTATCACCAGAGATGCTGCGAGCTCTTCGTGGTGGTGATCAGATGGATGTTGATTGAAACGCTGCTAAATATTTAAAAAAAAAAAAAAATCAAATCCTGCAAATTGTGTTCAGCCTTTTCTGATGCAGGCAGCATGAGTAATCAATCTGTTTTATAGACCCATGGAAAATACGCGAAGGAATTTCATGTGGTTTGATAGGATGCTGATAAAATTTCCTCACACTGAGCTGACGTTTGTCCTTAAGCCCCACAGTATTATGTGAACAGAATTAGGCAGGTTTCCATTTCGTGACTTCAGTGCTTAGAGGCTAAAGATAGAACTACAGCAGTTGTTTGTCAAAGGAAAAACACTGTCTGCTTTTGGTCTGGAAAAAACTATTAAGAAAGAGAAGGAACTCCAATTAAAATTAAAGCCTAAATGTTGTTTTAAGAATAAATTATATGGAAAATAATGTAACAGAAATCTGTAGCAGAGTTGATTTTACTGTTTGATCATGGTGGAAGGTGCTGACTATTTAGAAGAAAAAAACCCTTATTAGAGCCATCAGTAAAGTGATGAATTTTCATGATCTTGCCTTGCTAGACAGTTTTAGCCCTAGAGAAAATTTCAAACAGAGATGCGTGGAAAAGAAGCATTGCATCTATCCCAGGTGTGAAGTTAGAAAACCTTTTTAATTAATAATCGGATCTAAAGAACTCTTAAAAATATAAACAAGTCTAATGATGATTATAGCTTACAACTGTCTTGAAAATTTCGTAGGTCATGTGTGGCCAAGTGTTCGTGCTTGAGGTTCTGTGTTGTTCTTTCATCTGATCCTTCTCAAAGCCTTAAGAACCATATGAAGACTGCTAGTTCTTTCACAAAGATGCTTATTTTCTACATGGCGTCTTGGTTTGTGCTAATAAAAAAAGCTTTCGGAATCCAAGTGGCATTTCTGTGAGTTCTTCCTTTCCAGTCAGACCTCTGAAGAAATGTTGGAAAGTTCTGCAAGAACGTTCATCATGTGCTGTGTGCTTTCCTGTCTGACAAAGGATTTCTTTTACAAGTTAAGCAAATTTTGTTGCGTTAATAGTAATCATAGAATCTTTTTGGACTTAAATGCAACTCAGTGAGTCCAGCTGTTCTTTTGCATTATTCCAGGATTAATTTTGTTAGTACTAAAATGATCGTTGAATGTTAAAACTTACTTTGCTTGGAAGAGTAAATCCTGTAACATCCTATCAAGACTAAACCTAGAACGGTCTGTGATTTGTTACTGAAGAAAAAGGCATTTTCTAGATTTTCCTGGCTTCATTCAGCTGCTGGTTCAGACCTCCAGTATTAAAAACTGACTATTTGCCGACTGGAGGGGGTTAAACATTACATCCAGTGGTGTCCTGGTTGTGCCCTTGTGTCATATGTTCAGGGAGAATGCTTTAGAGGAGTCTTACAAGTGTGCAAATGAGTAAATCAGTGAATTCCACTGCCCCGTCTGCCGCCAGCCACTAAGCAGAGAGAAAACCAGATTTAGTACAAAGTGAGCATTTACAGTAGCCCTGGGCAATATTAAAGCATGATATGGTGTATATAATGGTATGTTTCGTTTTTTATCAAACGTTTGTCCAAGAAAGCTGTGTATTAAAGCTTCAATACCTAAGGGTTTTCTTGTGAATTTTAAATCATGCTCCTAGTTAAACCTCAAAAGGATCTGTGGATGGAAAGGTTTTTTGATTTTCTTTGAAGTGGTTTGAAGAAGTTGATTAGTGTTGGCACCCGAGCACTCTTTTATGACGCTGTTTATAAATAATTCCTAAGTACCAGGCTGGAGTTTCAAGGTGTTAGATTAAAAAAAAAAAAAAAACCCTAGGATTTAATCATATTACATTTGAAAGAAATTAGGTGGTAAAAACAGCTGATGTATCCTTTTAAAGTATTTTTCTACATTGTGTACTAGTTCTGTTGCACTTGCAAGAACCAATAAGGGGGGAGTTTTTCTTAAACCTTCCGAGTCAGATAACTTTGTAAAGATGAATTTGTAATTTGGATTTCATGTATGTTTAAAAATTGCACCTGCCCAATAACTGTTAAGTCCGTAGAAAGCCTCATAAAAATACATTTCACATCCTTCCCTGTCTGCTGCCATCAGACAGTGTATCTCCCCTGGTTATCAAGGGCTGAAGAGGTTTTTTGGTGAGTAGATCCCTCCTCTGTTTTGACCTATGTTACTCCTAGTAAATACTCATCAGTCCCCTCTGTACATAGGCTGTTTTGGTTTGTTTTTTTTTTTTTTTCCCTGAGGTACAGGAGGAAAAAGCATCAAAGATGTTAATAAAAAATAACAGCTCAAGGGAGTGCAGCTCAAGGTGTTTTCATGGAAAAATCCCAAATATTTTCCTAAAAGTTACTCCGTTCTCCCTTGTCTTGCCTCTAATCCATTCCCAATGAAGCTTACAACACTTATGCCTACTGTATGCATTAGATTAAGAATCCCTTAGAACTGGGATGTATTTTTCCCACCTTGCCCCCTCAGGAAAAGGAGAGGGACATGCAGTAGAGAAACACAAAATACAGAGACGAAGAAAATTTCTTTTAATGATGGCTAGAAAAATTGAAAGTAGCTGTCAAAAAGGGGGGAGAGAGAGACAGAGAGTTTAATTTTGCAATAGCTAAATCTTCTCTGAATCCTGACACACCTGTTTAGATGAATCTAAAAAGTGGAATTGCATTTTTTTGTGTGATGAGAGCCAAAAGCATTGTCAAAGTAAAAAGTATTTTTACTACTATGTTGTGTAAGAGAAATGAGAGAATAGATGATCTCAAAAAGTCCCATCCAATCTCAACCGTTCTGTGATTATAATAATAGTCACGTTGAAACAGTCTTGTCCTGCATGTACAAGCTAAAATACTTTTTCATCACAAAGTGTGTTAGGTCTAAATCAATGTTTTGGGAATAAAAGTCAAACTCAGGTAAGGAAATGTTCATATCTTATGCTCTGGTTCACCCACTAAACTATCCATGTGTTTAAATTAATTCATATATATATATATGTGCACTTAAGTGGGCTGTTTAGTTAGAGTATTAATGGTATTGACCTTGGAGATTAAAGGAAGCCCCAGCTGTCACTGCCTTGGTGTTTCCCCAATCCTGAACTTTCCATTCAGGCAGATTTCCAGATGAAATAGTTGTTTCATTGTGATTACATTTATATTATGCAATGCAATAGTGGGAAACTGGTTGGGATTTTTGCTGTTCTGCATCTTGACATTCAAATATTCTTTTTTCATAGCTCCAAGAATTTGTGTACTCGGTCCACCAGCTTCTGGGAAAACTACAGTTGTAAGTATGCTACCTTCAATGTTATAATAACATCCAGTTACCTTTTTATTTTTTACTGAGATCAGCACTTGCGAAAATTTTATTCTGAGAAAATAATTTTCAGAATTGTCAAAGTGATAGAAGAGCACAAGACAGGTTGGAGGGTGGCATTCCTGAGGGATTTGCCTGTATATTACACTACAGGTTAAAGGGAAATGTTCAAGTGAGCTCTGCCAGAACTTGCTCAGGTAGTGGTAGCGATGCTGCTGTAATGCAACAGAACTCTGCCTGCCTTTTTTTCCCAGCTTTTTAGCAGGACTAATTAACCTGGGAGGAGTACCATAGCTACATATTTGTGGTATTCCCATATTGTGGATTGCTCCGTTTGCATGGCCAGTTGTCTGTTATGTCCACTGATATTGTTTAATTGAAAATGTCTCAGTGTATTTGAACCACAGAGAAAGGTGACTGTCGGAACTTTGCAGATGATGGTGGAGTGTGCATGCCAGGAAGAATGCTTTCTTCCTTAAAATCTGTGTTACAGTACAGTAGATGAAAAATACCTTATTCAAAGCTGTAGACTCTTGAACATCTTTATAGAAACTGCTTAAAGTTCCACACCTAGTCTGTTTACTTAAATGGAAGGCTAGGAAAACACTCTCTGTCTTTCTGCAGCCTTCTGAAAAAGTGCTTCATTTTCTTTCCAAATATTTTGACCTGTATTTTTCTTTCTTCTTCCCTCAGGCAATGTGGCTTTGTAAACGTTTGGATGCCATACGTATCTCTCGGGAGACTTTGTTATTCAAGGAAATATTAGCACTGACAAAGGAAGCAAAGGCATATAAAGAAAGAAAACAGGTGTGTAAGATGGTATCATAATAGTAGTTCTCGTGTCACGGAATAGGAATTATATGGCATTCCCATGATTTCCACTGCTATGAATTGAGCAGATCAGAGTAAGCCTGAAATCTTAAATCTGTAGTAGTTTGTACATTGGTTTGTATAAATGTAGGTACAGGGTCTCTCAGAGAAGAAAGTAACCTCTGCTAGGTAGGAAGATGCGAGCAAACATACAAACGCGACAGGGCGTAGGGTATGGGCAGAAGAGGAAGACAAAGTAAAGTAATGGAGGTCTTGAAAACATTAACCTTAGACATGAGCAACAGAATTGAGAGAAGTCCAGGTATGCATAATGCAATTTAAGGAATGGTTCATTGTATCATCAAACAAAGCGTCTTCTATTTCGGCGTGTTTGATAATCTCAATAAAATAAGCATTAATCTCTGAAGTCTCCTTCAGTACAAAATGCTCTGGAAAATATGTACACAAAGAACTTTTTTGATCTGACAGATACTCAGCTGTGCATCCTTGATTTCTCTGTAGCATGACACAAATAACTTACTTGTTGCGTTAACCCCAAAGCAGTATGATAACCCAGCTGGTTATTGAAAACCCGAGAAGCTCTCAAGCTGAAGCCATAGCAGCCAACTCAGGAGATGGTTCATTTCTTGGGTTGATGCGCTCTACCCAACTCTGAGTACCTGGTTTGCTTCAGGCAGGTTTTTGAATTTATTCGTGTTTCGTTGTGGGCCTCCTAACTAATGTTCAAAGTCTGGAGTTGATCTGAAGAACGTTTTTTCCAGATGTTGGGTCTCACAGGATGACTTGATCAGCAATGCAATTGTCTTGTTATTAAAGGCTAGTGACCAGTAGATCGGAAAAATATGTTGAAAGAATATCCTGAATACACAGAAGCATCTCTGCTCCTGATTCCTGCCCTTTTAGCTGATTCCTTTCTCCAGACGTCAAGGTATTCCATGATTAATAGAATGGAAGAAGTCTGTTTTTCTGTAACTCTATCTAGCAAGTCCAGCAGTTTGAGTTTCTCTTTTGCCTCTTGTTACCTATTTTCATAAAAATTGAAGCAATTTCATATCTGTGAGAATTCTACATTGCTGCTAAATTTGACTGGAATTGGCCACCATTCATAATTTTCCAAGATGGTAGATGATGTGATACATAGATTATTTTTTTTCCTTAGAAAATTAGGCTGAAAATAGGGTAGTGTTTATTACACTGCATTAGTGAAGGAAGTTTGGAGATGCCTTGAGTAATATGATTAAAGATCTGAGAGGGAAGAGTTCACTGAACCCACTGAACTTACTGGCAAAAAGGTTCGCCTTTGGCTGGGATGATATGCAATGATTCTTATCAAGAATACGTACTTCAAATGATCTTCCTTCTAATTATTAAAGATTGTTTTGCTAGATTTATAAATTTCAACTTAGAGGGGGGAGAATTTGAAACAAAAATTCCCTTTGGTTTAATTACTGTAATTATTAACATATTTCAGACTATACAGATGCACTTTCAAGGGTGTCCTTTTGGGCTTATTTGATTTAAAAAGATGGATGGTGTGGAAGATGAAAGTCAAAAATGTCAAGGCTAATCAGGTAGTAAGAAGTGCCCAAAGAGCAGAATCTGGTGGTGGTTTAGTACTGTGCAGTTTGCCTTTTTTTTTTTTTCTAGATGTTAGATCCTAGAAGAACGTTTTCACTAAATAAAATCTTTTGCTCTTTTGTATGAGTTCCAGTCTTCAAATGCAACTCCTAAAACAAGGAGGGAACTCCTTGCTTCCTCTAAATCAAGGCACGGTTTACAATGACTTAAAATGTAGCCAGATTGTCATCTCAAGAGCTATATTTTTCGTTGCTAATTTATGTCTGCTGGCTAAATCTACTTTTGCAGTAACTGACCCCTGGTTCTGCGGAAGCAAGTGGTAAACTTGACTCCTCTAGCATGCACGACATCCATTAGCCCTAACAGGGTCTGAATGTCTGTTCAGAGACAGAACAATTATTCTGTCTTTGATACAACCAGGGCATTAAAAAGTTGTCGTCCTGGCCAAAGCAATCTAATAAATGGAACAAGGAAAAGCAGGAACTAAGACTGTGTTTTTGAAAGTCTGGTGTGAAGATCATATAACGCAATTTAATGCTGTTAAGGAAACGTTTCATGCCTATAAGGTCGCTGTGGCTGAATTAACCCCAGTGCCAAAGGTTGTTCATTTTTAGGTCAGTAGGTCAATGGTGCTAGGTCTGGACAAACGCTGCAAAAAGGTCTGCAAATGTTTGTTCACATATTTTACTTCTCTTTAGCCAAGCTTTCATCTCTTTGGTGTTTACTTCCAGTGAACATTCAAGCATTTGAGTTTTCCTGGCACAAGAATTCATGGAAGGCGCGTTTAAAATACGTGCTTATTCTCTAAAGCTCAATTTTTAAAGTTGGACATGCAATCATTCACTAACGCACACCTGGCCACTTGCTAATGAGCACGGCTCAGGTAGTGAATTTTAAATATTGACTGTTCAAAGCAAAACGTGATCATTCTGCATGTAAAAATATTCCAAAAAGAAGTCAAATATTTTTGAATATTCAATAAATTTGAAGAACCACAAGCTATCAATAAATATTCCATGAACAGAAAAAGAGGCTACATTTTTGGATAAATCATTGCAAATTATTCCCTCATCCCTAGTTATTATAATGTTAATAAGAAGCACCTTCAGGTTTTTCCTGTAGTGAAGGCTAATGATGAGCTATTGCATATTTCACTTTTCCTGTTAACTGGATAAAATAAGAAGTTGAAACAGCTGCTGTAATTGTGGGCTTATGGGATGGGTGTGCTCTTAATGCTACACTAAATTGCAGTTAAGGTGTTTGCATGCTACATAGTGACTTAAAACTACTCTACAGTGGCATCATATTCCCATGCTTTTTAGGAAGAAATATAATAGGAGAGAGGAAAACCAAAGGCGTGCTTATCTATGCGTGTTCAGCATTCCAGTCTATTTCAGGACAAGCCACTATGAAGGAACAAATAGGAAGTCTTCCAGTCTTGTGTATAAATAAAAAAAACAGCCTTCCATGTGTATTTATCTGAACCAGCTAAATCTAAACATTCATGATTTTCAAAACACTGAACCAAATTTCTTTGAACTTGACTGCTTTTCTCTCTGAGGTGCAAGCTATAAAGCAAACTAAGTCAGAAGTTTTTGGCTGTATCTGATTTCAGGACAAATACATCCAAAACTTCCAATGAAAATATCTAGGGAAAGTGCACCCCCTGCCCTGGCAACAGAAAGTATAGCAGTTTTATGAAAAGAATGCAAAAATGTAACTCTGAGTAGATCAGGCATGTAAGATGAAATATTATGTCTCTAAAATAACACGGAATGTTTAAAATTCATCAGGAACGAGTACAGTTTTTCAGCAGTATGAAAATGGCGATTAAACCAGGGTGTATAGAAGAGTGGTCTGAACATAAAATACCCGTAGCCTTTGGGAGGTTTAACAGTTCAGGAAGCAGGTCTTTCCATTAGCTAAACTGGATGTTGGACAGGCTCAGAGTGCCTCAGATAAGACACAGTTCTGCAGTTATCACGTGTATGTGTGTCGTTGTCCATTGTTGCTGGTTTCTGGGAGCTGAAGTCCCATCTTCCAGGCTCATGGTATATTTATGTGAATGTTTACGAGAGAGAAATTGTAAATGTGCTATCTGATATATATTAAATTTAATGATTTCTAGTTGAATAATTAGGCATTCTACAAGCAACCTTTGGAAAATGATTTTGTAGGCCACTGCTCGGTAGGAGGAAAACTGACCAGGAAATTAGACTGGAATTGAGCCACAGAGAGCAGAAGGAATTCAAACACTGACAACACCCACGTGTGTGTCCTTGATTGTTGTTGTGCAATAGACCCTGCTCAAACGAGAGGACTAAGAGGACCGCTGCACTGAAGGAAGTTAGTATAATTTTGGTTTAAATTGGTTTGGCAGGGTTTAGCAGGGTGGACCCCCGGCAGTCGCTAGCCTGTTTGACGTGACACATCAAAGAGATAAGCAGGACGCTGGCTGTTCCTGATGGCAGCGTGATGCACCTTTGGAAGGTGACAGGCTCAAAGCCGGAGAGCCAGGCTCCAGCAGCGAGGGGCTGCGGGAGGCTCTGACGCACCGCCCCATGGAACCTGCTGGCTTCCAAGAAACAGCCATTTCCTTCCCTTTTTCTCTTTTACCTGCTTGACTGTTGACTTATGAATGGCTGATATTAGGAAAGAAATGGAGAACTGGCGACAGTAGACATAAACAAGACCAGATAACCCACTGCCTGACTGGGCCACCTTCTCTGTTCCACAGCCAGCTGAGGACTGGTCTCTTTTGTGTGTTCTGGAGTGCTTGCTCCACTCTCCTTTAAAATGACTTGTGTGGTAGCGTTTCCACCACTCCTGGTGAAATTGTTTCATGATCCAATGAAGATTGTTAGGAAATCTTTTAGGAGTCTGAGACAAGGAGTTTAGTGAAATGATTAACAGCTGCTCTTACTGGCATGGCCAAAAGTTCAGACTTGATCAACTTAAACTGGCTAATGTAGAGTTTGTTTAACCAAGTTCAGCATAGAATGAAGGCCTAAATTAACAAGACAATGAAGAAAATTCTTACAAGAAGGAAAGAAGAGTGTTCTTAATTTCGTGTGAGGAAATCTAATATAATAATGGAAAAAATATTAGGAGGGAGAATGCTAAATCTGCAGAGGAACTTTGTTCTTCTGTCAGATGGCAAATACTGTCTTACAAAACATCTCTAGATATGGGTGAAGTACTAGTCACAGAAAGGAACAGCAATTCTGAAAATATTGGCACATGCAGTTTCAGTCCCATTTCCCAGTCCTGAGTTTAAAAATAAACTAATATTAAAATTAACTTTAACCATAACAGGTATTTTAAATAAACTTTCTGGATGATGAAAGAGTGAGAGTTGCTTGAAACCATGAAACAAACCTCCTGAAAATTATATTCTTTGTTATTTACTCTGTGTTTGAGATTCGGCGTGTCTCGCAGGATAGTTGGTAAGGTCCCTAATACTGGGTCCGCTGGGTCAGATCCTTGGGGTAAAAGGACTGCTTGTGGATGGGATGTTCTTACGGACCCCTTTGCAGGTTTGATGTCCAGTGTGTGTGTTCGTGTGCAAGACTTGGCACCGCTTCCATGTCAGTGTGCAAAAAGCGTGGGTGTGGGCTTTGTGTTCAGCTTGCCTTTCACTTTATTTTTTGTGCCCTTATTAACTCTCTGATATATTATGTTAATGACTTGGGACTTGCACAGATTTATTTATTTTTAAGAAGACATCTCAGTTCACCTTTAACCGGAATATGCCTGCATGGTAAAATTCCTTTTGAACTCAATTGTGAATATTCAGCCTTTTTTTGTTCTTTCTTTAGAAAATTCCCAACGCGCTTTGGGCCAATCTGATCCAGGAACGTCTGTCAAACGTGGACTGCATCAAACAAGTAAGAATTGCTCCTCAGAGGGCCGGTGGATAAGCACTTACACAACTCGTGCACAGTAGTTAGCATTCCGAGTCCTGAGCAGAGGAGGGAATGGGGGCAAATCTTTGGGGGCTCTGGAGCGGATTGCTTTCTTGAACATCAGCAGAGGGAGTTTGGAGCTTTATTAACAGGATAAAGGGGAGGATGAGAGTATGCATATGCTAATCTTCTAGCACAGAGATGATCAAAGGCTGAACAAGCATAGCTTTGTTGATTGCCTGGGGCAACTGGCAGAGTTATAGTGGACAAAACAGATAAACAGAAAATATATAAAAATCAATATCTTGAGTTAAGATTTTAACTCTTACTGAGGGAAGGGGGAAAAAAAGAGTCTAACATTACTCAAATCAATTTTCTTTATTTCTCATTGTGTCTTTTTTTTTTTCCTGTATTAGGAAAAACTGCATTTGAATGTAGTTACTCTTCTAGGTAATAATGAATATGTTCACTGTCAGTTTACACAAATAGGCAGCTGAATAGGTATAGCTGGATTCACAGATGTGTGGCTTCCCCCTGTCCGGTACCTTTAGCCGTAGTGTGAGGAGAGACTTTTAACACAGAACCAAAAGAGAATTTAGGTGGTTAAAATTAATGTCTGGACTCAAGAAAAGCAAAATCTCCTTTATATGTTTCCTCAGATGTTGTTATGGTTTATTTAATCCATAATCGTCCCATTATAAGGGATTATTTGTAAGACACATACTAATCTAATGGATAAAACTCTCTAAACAGTGCCAGAATACGGACTGCACATTATTTGATGCGCTTCTTGAGAGGAAAGAGTCCATAGTCCAAAGCAGGTGTTGCATTCATGAAGGCCTAAACAACTTTTTTCAGATAAATAGTGCATATTTTCAGAACAGTCACTCTGTCACACTCAGACTTTTGGGTCAGGGGATAACTAGTACTTCCTAACCTCATAGAGATATTGCAAGGCTTATAGTTTTATGTAAATCTGTTGCTTCTCAACATCATCATCTATCTTGTTGGTTGAAGAAAATTACCAGGGCTGGTAACATTTAATTGAAGTGTGAAGATTAACTCCTGAAGCTTCTTAGCATTGGGCACTGAAAGAAACTGGGAATGCTGAAAACCTTATATCCTGTACTTCTTTCTCTGTCTCCGTGACTTTTGATGTAGTCTCCAGTGATCTGCAGACTGGATCGTTCCATCCATGTAAACCAAAATAATCTTGGGGGCTGGGTCATCGCTTTGCAGTTTTTAAGGTGGTAATTGTGTAGTGCAGAAGTGTCATAGGTGTGAAGAAACACACAAAACTAGCAAGAAGAATTTAAGAAACTGCTTTCTGCCCTGATTGAAGGTTTTGGCTTTTATAACTCAGATAATGTGGACAATTGCCAAAGAAGTCTTCATGTGCCTCAGTGCAAAGTCAACTGTCTTCGCTTAAGACGTTGATGGAAGTGGCTTTCAGTGGGCCTGCCCCGTGTAAGCGAGATCAGATGGTCAGTTACAGCGTTTGAACTGTGGGAAGGATAGCTTGATCAGGATGGTAATGGATAGCTGGAGGTGTAATTCTTAAACTGTTCCTGCCTGACAGGTTTGCTAGAGGACATCTGTCTGTGTCATATTTCTGTGGCGAGCATATAGCTGTAGCAAAATTGGTGGTGCTGTCGTTAAGTAGCTTAGAACCAGCAACACCTAAACTTGGACCTATCCCGTTATCTAATCCTCCGATTGCACGATCATTTACTTTAGAGTACTGCCTGCTGGTGTTTAATGGTACAGAGAAAAGTCAGTAAGCTTAAGCAAACCTTTCCTTGCCCAGCTAATCTTGTTCTTCTGCCAGGTCACAGAAGAGCGCATGGCAGTGCCCTAATTTGCATGACAGTGCCCTTATTTGCATTGGGAAGTATCTTGCCATAAAAGTCCTTCCTTTTCCATCAGTAGAAGCAGCTCTGAAGGAGGAAAAATAAGTTAATGTGGGTGATTTTTGAACATTTCGTTGCATTTTTAGCTAAATCCAGGTTAAACAAGAGACTTACTGTAACAAAAATTTAGGCTGCGTTATTGGGCTCCCAGACATATTTACAAATGACGGTAATAGGACGACTCCTCCCTCAGAGAAATGTAAGCAATTGTTTTTATGAAGGGAAACTCGTGAAACAGAAACCTAGCTCATCTCTGAATTATTCTAGATTTCTACCAGATATAAATCCCATTGACATTCATGGGGGTTGAATTCCTGCAACTTTGGAGTAACGTAGTGATGAGTTGAACCCTGCACTTTTAAACTGCATATAATTATTATTGGTTTCTCAAGGGTTCCTCAGCTACACTCTTTATAAACCATATAATTTGCTTACGTGGGGAGTTACCAAGATGTTAGAATTTTAAAATGTACTGGCAGCTCTAAACTGCTAAGTGTGGATTTTTCCAGTGCCCACTCCTGCCTTCTTTCCACATACTGTGAACTAATAAACTCTGCTTTGCTGTGCGTATAAGACACAGGTTTTGGGCAATATGCGCACCGCTGTTAGTTCAAGCTATGATTTTCTTCCAAAATCTTGCCATTGTTTCTCGTGGAGTTCCCTTTCTCCACTGATACGATCGAGGCCTGGGAAGACGGTGGAAGAATTTTTGGTTCATTATGTATAAGGACATGACTCCCTCCCTTTCTTTTCCAAATGGACCATTTTTTGTCTGGTTTAGGATCCTGTGTTTCTTGCTCCATGTTTCATCATCTGGGAGATTGGAACAATGATTTTTGGATCCTTAGAAAGAAAGGAGAAAAGAGATTGGCAGAAAACCTAAAAGTTATCAATTTTTCTCTACAAAATACTGTACACGTTACTCTATAATTGATCTATTGATTTTCAATTTGCAAAGTAGAATTAAACTTCTGCATTGCCGATCACTGCGCTTGAATTACATGGGTCTGTCCGGTTTCTCTTCAGGGTCTTTTTAGCTGAGCTATTTTATTTATTTATCATTTAGCACTCCAGATCCAATATCTGGTAGTATTTAATGTATTTGTTTATCTGTACTCAATTCACAGAGGAGTTAGGCCTTTCAATTTGCAGGAGAACCTGTTCAAAGACATGCATGTGGTGTACCATCTTGTTCGGTTTTGTGGCATTTTGAATTAAAGAGTGTAGCTGAGGAACCCTTGAGAAACCAGTATTGTCAGCTCTGGATATACTAGCAAATGAGCAGCAAAAAAAGACTGTGAATGTCAAAATTTTTTATGTACGTAGTGCAATGAGATACCATGGATATACAGCAAGTCAGGTGATGGTATGATTTACTACCTGGTCTTCGTGGCAAGATGTGGAACATCTATCTGAAGTGAAACTTCTCCTCCAGTGACTATGTTTAAAATATCTTTAAACCTGTAGAAATGAAAGTAAGTTAGAAAGATGATGAACCCAAAAAACTACTTTTCTGACTGCTAGCTGCTAGGCTTTGGGCTGGTTTCAGTCCCCAAACACAGCTCCCCTCAGCTTAACACTAACAGCTGCTCTGGCTGTGCTGCTAGTGGTTAGCAGGTAGGATAGGGAAGACGCCAGGGTTCCCCTGGTGTTTGCAATAGTTTGGGTTAAATGTTTTCTCACATGATCTCTCAAAGGTAGTAGTTGCTGGGGCAATCTGTCCTCTAATGCTATTTGGAGGAGAGCTGTTGGATGGCAGTAATTGCTGTAAAATGGCAAGCAGGTGAATAACTCTTCAGTTCAGGGCTGTTCTAACAGTAGCTCTAAAACCTCTCCAATGTGCTTATTTTTTTATGTAAGTCTCTTTGATGAAAAGAAGGTATGTTTTCAGCAGGTAATTTTTCCCGTGTTTGTTGTGATATTGTTAAAGTGAGTGTTACTAACCATCAATGTGTAAGCAAAACCCATTGCTCTCCAAAGGCTGCATCCACCCTGTGCTTTTTTTGCCCCATGCTTTCTATAATTGTTGGCATGGTTCTAGTTCTTTTGATAGCATAAGGGAAGGGTCTCTCAGTGACTGTTGTGTTAAGTATTAGGTCATGTAAACTCTGAGTAAGGTGACGAGATGGTTGAAATGCCAACAGCTGCATAGTTTTTTTGCCTACATTTTATGTTCCTTCTGTTATCACCAGCAACACTGAATCAGTGCTGGATGTGTTACAGAACCAGGGGGAAAAAACCCTTTGTAAAGCTTCCCTGACATTCAGCTGGAATGGAGTGGATGTTATTGGTCTAGTTAAGGTTTCAGTCATTTTTAGGAAAAACACATATCTGACTTTTCAAAGTTGTGATGGTTATTAAGAATCTTTTAATTAATGGATAGTAATTCGTGGTCACTAAAACTTCCTCACATTGTGTATGCCTTTTCCATTTGAAAGGGGATCTATACATCTTAATTGCAATATTTTCCTTGTGTGATTGGAAATAGAATCAATGCTGTGGATTTTGTACTTCATTCAACAGATTTATGCCGTTTCTCTCAAAGCATGAGTCAGCATTTTTTTCCTGTTAATAGATTAGGAGCAGTATGTTGGACCATAGTACCACCAGCTGTTTGTTTTATTTCTCCTTGCGGTGTCATTGGCTTGGCATTAATTGCACAGCTTTCATCCCACTGACAGTAGGCATACAGAATTTTTTGTGCTATTGTTTTGACACTCACAGTTTTATTGATGTCACAGGCATTCTCTAAGGAGAATGTTTTTATTGATCAACAGCTCTGCTGAGACTCTGTGTTGTGTGTTCTTCTAATACAAATGTAGTTGGGGCTGCAAGGGATCAGACAGGTAGGTGTTCCAGTGTACGCAGAAAACTTATGGCAAGCATTATGTTAGAACCTGGGACTTGTGAAGCTGATATGAAGACTTTTCATCTTACAGGGTTAGTACATGTTGGCTACGGCACCTCTGACTGCTGGTGTTGCCGAGGGAATTTATGGAACCTGGGAAGGCTGTTGAAGAGATTGCTACATGATGAATTTGTGAGAGCGTGAGCTGAGCAACCTTACTCATGTCTTAGGACCATGTGGAAACTAAGCTCAGGCCAGTGGCTCACATGAGTAGTGGCAGAATCACTTCTGGTTGGTATTAAACTGTTCGGAAGGATAGCTGGCTGTTCTAGAAAGGGAAGGCAGACAGAGCTACTGGTTCTTTTTGGTCTGACCTTGGCAGATAGGGATCTTCATGTTGTCTCTGTGAAACTCCATGCAAGGATAGTGAGGATCTGTCTATTTACCATCTTTTTTGATTTCCAAGAAGAATGAGGGTTTTTTTTAGTAGCTCTTCAGCTTTCTCAACCTACAAAAATAATGTGGGGAATAAAAGGTTTCTTTCTAATGGGAAATTTGGTAAAGTTGGAGCTTCTTCCTTCATCCATACTGGTAGCGTTGGTGGACTGCAAGAGTTGGGTTGGCAATATTTCTACTGCTCTCCTCATCCCGCTGTTTTCTGAAAATCTCAGAATTTTAGATCCATGCTGATGCTATTTTTTTGGATTATTGTCTGTCCTCTTTCTTCAGATGGAAGTTAAAGGCATGTAATTCTTTTGAAAAAGTACTGAATGCTGATTTGGAAAGACTGTTGTGATGACCTGTTTTCCTACAGGCAGCAGTAATCATGACCTTTGATCTTTATGCTTGTGGCCGAGATTTTTCAGACGTTCTACATAATTCAGCATTATTTTTTTATGCTATCCCTTTTCATTATTCTAAAGCAATGTCAATTTTGGATTCTGTAATTTAAAAAAAAAAAAAAAGTTGAGGCTGTGCAGGTCAAATAACAAGGGAGAACTGAATACCCAAGTCATCGTTACTGGGGTGGAAAGTGTGAAAGTATGTAGGCTTGGTATTATAGCTGAGAGTAGTCAGCAAAGGAATGAGATTTACATTTGGGAATGACCTTGAGCATTTCCTTTTCTCCAGGTTCTGTAAATCTGGAGAGGAAAGTGATGGCTTTGAAAGTACCTCCTTGTTGCTGATTTTCAGCACGTCATGGTGCAAGGAGCACTTCACCCAGCATTCAGGGAACCAGAGAATGCTGTATTTACAGCAGTCATCATGTGGGAAAGGATTGAGGTTTCCAGCTGAAGGAGAGGGAACAGTGACCACAGAGTAAAAGCACCGTGAAATTGCTCATTTTTAGCCTTTGTTCCACCCTTGATGTGATAAGGTACAATCCAAGCCTGGATGTAAGGTTACTGCCATCAAGAACAAAAAATAGATGGCTTCTTAAAGAAACAAATTTACCATGTGAAGTTACTAATTACACTTTAATGATAGTCAGGAGGGCAAAAAAGACCAGTGTTTGCATAAAGCATGATAGGCATGTTTTAAGTCAGGTCTTGCTCTGCTGTGTCTTGCTTCCTCTTGCTTCGTTCCCAAGCCACACTCTTTTTACTCATTCTTTTTTTTTTTTTTTAACTCTTTTTTTTTTTTTCATCTGTGACATCTGCTTGGAGCTTGTCCCTCCTGTGATACCATACTACTTGCAGCTGTTCAGACCTCCAGCTCTGAGCTGTGCATGGGGTGCCCTGAGCATACGGCCTTTTTGATGTGTGATAAAACAGAACCAAGCCACTGGGGGTATGGAGAGGGAATGCAGCAGAATATCAATAAACCTGTTCTGAACAAAGCTGCAGCTCTGTGGTGGAATAGACATTTCACTGAAGTGTCAAGTAGATGGATAATGTATTCTAATTAGGGACTGACTGATACCCTGGAACTCGGAGACCTTTGGAAATAAGATCCAAAATGCTAACTATTTTTGTAGTGTGTGTTTATTTTGCATTTGTTTAATGCCTTGAAACGTATTTGTTGCAGGAAGCTATTTATTGAGCTATGTGATCTTACATTGCAAAAACTTTTAGCTATAAAATTGCTTATTGCCTGTTTTAAGGACCTTTGAAATTTGTACATAAACCTCTTGAAGTTTGCTGTATGTTGTTAAAATACAATATTGTGTTTGCTACTTATTGCTCAGTATGTGATTTTGAACAATAAGCTATAGTGACATCAGGAGCAATGGTTCTGTGGGGTTTTTGTTGTTTGTTTTGTTTTAGTTTCCAAAAGTGTTGCACTTGCAGTGAAGAAAATGAGCCAGGTTTGTAGTCTGTGTAAATTGGCATAGATTTATTGGCTTCAGACCTCTGATGCCATTTCTCCCTAGAAGAGGATCTGAGCCTATATGTGTGTGTATGTATAGTACAGGCACAATATATTCAGAACTAGTGCTGAAGTTCCTAGCATACTGCTAAAAATATTGTGCAGCCTTGGCTCCTGCGAGTCCCGAGGGATAAATTGATTTCTTGGCACCTGTGTGACCTTAGCCAGGAGTTCATTCTAATTCGATAAAGCAAACACTGAGAGTGGCAAAAATGGCTTGCAGTTACTTGAGTCTCTTCTTTTCTACAGGTATCAGCAGGATGACATGTTCCTGAAACCAGACTGATTAAGGAATTTTAAATAGTCTATTTTCTTGTATAATTGGAATGTCTCAATTTCCTCCTACAGAAGTCATGGAGATATGTTTGCCTGAAATATTTCTAAAACCTTTGGACCCCATAGTGACAGAGCTTGAAATTTATGTGGGAGATGATAATGATTGCTAGCTAGTGCAATATTAAAATATCACCTTTATTTCAGTACAAAGGTGGTTTCCAGATTTATTGCAGTGTCACAGAGTTATTCTGAAGCATAGGATATAGTGACCAAGGATGTGTGTGTTTAAGCAACTAACAGATAAATTAGACAAAGTTTAGAAGATTCAGGCTTGAGACTGGGAAGTGGATTAGATTTCAAATACTGCATCACCCAGAAACTGAGTGAGGCTGCAGCTCTCCTACGGTATTTCACAGATCTGTAAATGTTTTTTTAAAGATGCTCAATCCAACACTTAGCTGGCTATAACAAGGACTTAAGGGAGCAAAAGGCTCTTTTTTCTTTCTTCTTTCTTTTGCTCTGTTGCTTCATTAGCTTTGGGAATGCTGGTTCCATTACTGTGAGTTTTCCTGTATAATTTAAGAAAATAATGAAAGCATGCATATTTTCCTCGGTGTTCTTGGCATTAAGTCTGTCTTTAGATTTGTTTAGCCTCTTTTTTTATACACAGTGTGGGCTGGTATCCTTTTGAATATTTCAAAACTGTAGAAATTGGTTTGGGTTGTTTTTATTCAAGATAGAAGTTTATATTTTTTTTTTTTTAAGATTGAAACATGAAAATAATCATTGCTACAATACCTAAGTTCCCATTGCTCTGTGGCAGTGGTTTTAGTGCATGCCATTTCACAAAAATATCAGTGCTCCATGTTTGCTTTCTTCTCTCACAAGCATCCATAACAAATACTGTGCTGTTGTGACATCAGAATGAGGTGATTTTTGTGCAAATAGCACTGATATGTAGTGCTAATTTTTGCATTTTCTCTTCCAGGATCAATAACTGTTTCATGCTTTTGTTCGATAGGGATGGATTTTGGAAGGTTTCCCTGAAAATCAGGAACAGGCATGGATGCTGCAGTCATCTGGCATCATTCCTAGGCATGTTGGTAAGCAGTACAAGTTTTGTGTGTGATTGCATCCAGTAGGAAAGACTAGAATTGTTTCTCCCCAAAAATCCTTGATGAATTCAATACTGATACTGAAGACATCAGAATCACCAGACAGCAGAATATTTCAGTATGGTTCAGCTTCATTCAAAAACTTGAGGTATCCTGTGAGATTTGAAATCCTATCGTTCACACGTGAGCCCTTACAAGTTAGAGTTCTGTAATATTTTCTGTTAAAAAAAAAAGAAAAAAAGACCACTCCAGCAAGTGTCTCCAAGCAGCTTCTGCTTCTGTCCTAGGAGTGAGTCCAAATTTTCTGTGATTTCAATCTCTAGAAATCCTCCAACCAAAACAATTCCTCATGTACTAAAAACAAATTTGTCCTTCTGTTGATTTAGAGAATGGAAACTTAACAAGCTTTACTCCACTAAGTGAAGCAGAAACATCATGATTTTAAGCTTGACCTTCCAGAGTATGGGTGGATTCTGGCTTGATTTGAGGGGAACATTTATCTTTATACTTACAGCAAAGTGCTGATAGACAAGACCTTGACAGCTGCCTTTGCCATCTAGAAGCAGCCAGTTGTCCCACATTAATATGGGTAGAGAACCTACGCAGAATGTAAGAAACTGTTATGATTGCGTGGAATACAGCGTAAAAGGATAAATGTAGAGCTTGGCAGTGGATAGTGAACTTGCTGGAATGTTAGTGAACTTGATGAATTGTCACTTTGGATTTGATTTGGATGAAATTCAACTGTTAATGAAGAATTCAGAATCACTGCTATAGAGTTAGGCAAAAATGTTTAATGTCTAGTACTTGCATGTATTTTTAATATAGCTAATAACATCTGAAGTTGAGTTTTGCTCACAATTATATCTGTGTAACCAAGACCTGAATGAGAATCTTAAAGCTCAGTCTGTCTAGTTAATCAAAAAGAAGATTGAGAGGAGATGAGATTTACAGTGTATGAGTACCTCAATAGGGAGAAAATCAACTGAAAGAGGTATTTGATTCAGAGAAGAAAGTCGTAAGAACAGCTTGTTTGAAACCTGTAATCAATGCACTGAAAATAGTAATTAAATTACAGTGTTTAACTGAAGATGATTAGCCGAAAGCAACCAAGGGAACTGACAGATTCTCCATCTTTTCATGCTTTCTAATCAAGTTTGAACACTTTTCTGTGAAGTTATCAAAAAAAATAAGTTTCCCTGGTCTCAACTACTGAAGTACCTGAGTGGAAAGTAATTGTGGCATAGAAGATAGTCTTGAGTGATCTGGGGGTACTTCTATCCTAGGCTCCAGATACAATGTAAATGAGGGAGAACCTTGTTAATTGGTATGGATGATGGGGACAGGCAGTACTCATGGGTACTGGACTGGATTAATTTATATTTTATCCCGCTGTACTGTATAGGAGGTGGAGAAAAATTCTCATTAAAAGTGAAGTAAAGTATTTGCAGGTAGAATACTGGGAATGGAGAATGAGGCAAACGTGCTTGAAATACGTTCATCCATCTTTAATACTAGGACACATCTAAACAGTTATGGGAAATAAAACAAGTAACTAACAAAAGCTACACTTTTTTCTTTTTTCTTCTTTTTTTTTTTTTTTTGGTACCTAGTTGTGCTTTGTGCTCCAGACACTGTGCTGATTGAGAGGAACAGTGGGAAAAGGCTTGATCCCGTCACAGAAGGTGCAGTATGTTTCTTCCTGGTCTCCACTAGAAACTGGAGTGTTGCTTGGTCTCAGAAACATTGTAATACCAGTGGGATTAAAATTTAAATGATATCCATGTAAGAACTAGTAGGAATTTCTAATTATAAATTTAAACTGTTTGGAAAAGGTATTTCTTGACGTTACATTATTTTCTGTGCCAATAAAATATGGGAAAATGTAACGCTTGATATTGAGCCTGTGAACAGTAGGCTATGGCAGTACAGCATATGTGAAGGTAAAATTGCATTTTGCTGTGCATCTTTGCTAGATCCTGTTTTTTTTCTGAGGAGCAGGTATGCTTTTAGGGATCTTCCATTAAATGACTGTCAAATAGGCTTAGCTCTGTATTGTCTGTTGAGTGTCATTATCAATCACTCGTCACAAAATAAAATCCTGACATTGGTCAATTAAAAAATCACATTCCTTGTTTTAGGAGTGGAATTAGGAGGGACATTCTTAACTAAAGAAATGGATTTTGTTTGCTATGAAGGAGGTTTGCCTATAGAAGTCCTTGTTTAAGGTTAAGACTGAGAATTTGGAGAGCTGTCCCTCGTTCCTGGTTTTTACTCGTCCTGCTGTCTTGGCTACATGGGTGGGCAGTTACCTTGGCCACTTCCTCTCTGTGCATCTGCAGAGTAGTAGTCAGCTGTCAGTACAAGTAACGAGGGAAGTGCACAGATCATCGCTTGTGCCACCAATCTAAGCCTAAAGATAGGTTGTGATTTTGTTTAGGAAGCCTTCTGGAGCTGAGCAAGGCCTATTAAATCATCCTCTTAGTTCCTAATCAGTGTCTGACTTCTAGAGGTGTACCATACGACCTTCGACTGGCCAAGCGATCCGCTGGTACAGCAGCGTTTGGTGGAACCAGAAGATCTCTCTGAACAGGAGATGTCAACGAAACTGCTGGAATATCACAGAAACTTCCCTGAGGTTTTCCAGATCTACCAAAAAATTTTGAAATCGATCAATGCAGACCAGCCTTGCGTGGATGTCCTATCACAGGGTAAATGTGTACCTTTATGGCAAATCTGGTAGTTGATAAACTCTTATTTGAAAGGTAGTTCCTAGCCATTAGATACAGTTTGTAGAATTAGTCAACACAGATGGCTCCCAGCTGAGTTGTTTTCTCTCTAGTAGAGCACTTAGGCTGCTCCTAGTAATTATTTTAAGGGACTAAAGTGCAGATAACTGGAAAGTCTTAGTTCCACAGTCCTGCCAAGGAGCAGCTGACTCAGTAGAGCAAATGTCACAGTTATTTCTGCAAGAGTCTCTGCTAAAAGGCTGCGTTGTGGCTCAGTTGTTAATCTCCCAAAGGGCTAGTACCTTCCACAAGTCTGATAACAAGAAGCAGGAGTAGTTCAAAGCCAGTAACATTTCATTATTTAAAAGCTGTTTGTGCTGGTAGATTTTCTGTTCAACAATTCTTGTTTGCCTTTGCTTGACTGTAATGCAATCTGAGTTTTAATGTTGATCCTTCAAGAAGAGAATAAGGAAACTGCCAGGAAGAACAATTGATAATGTACTTTGTAGCTGTCAGCCTGTAGATGATCTGTTATATCCCTGTAATTTTGCATCTCAAAAAGGTCTTTTTTTTATTAACGAGTGCTGCACTTTTAAGATAAACAAGTAGGAAGTTTATATTCCGAATTTACACATTAATTACCTCTAAATTACTTAATTAAATTTAAAAGTTCATATCATCATTCATAAAGAATTCATGCCTTGAATTGTAAATAAAAATGTGAGTGCCTGAATATTAATTATTATTAATTAATAATGTAGTGAGATAAATTGAAAACCGGAATGAAAAAATCCTCTCTAGATCTTTTTTCTGCAGTGCATCAAGCAGCCAGATATTTTTTTTTAAAGAATAATTAGATGTGGAGACTGTCTAGGGGATCATTACTCCTAATTAACTTGGTTATTTACTGCAAATTAAGCATCATTTGTAAGCAGGGTGCTTTGCCTGTAATGTTTGTGCTTTTCAATACACTGGGTTATGGAAAATGTGCAGAATAACTAGAGCACTCCTCGGGTAGCTGATGCTTGGTGTTTAGGAAGTTATGCAGCAAACATACTATTTTCTGTTATAGCTTTCCAGGTCTGTTGTTAAGTATTGCTACAGATAGAGTTAAAAACGAAGATCTCTCATCAGTATTATTATGGATTGTTTCATACAATTATAAAATTGTGTACACTCTTAAATTGGGATGGAATTACTGCTAATGTATGCTAGGATATATGACATCAAATTCGTCGTATGGTGTAGCATCCCAGTACAGCCTGTGGTGCGGGAGAAAGACGTATACGATCCTGCGTGGTTGCACTTTGAGTTGGTTTCTCAATACTTCAGGTTCATTAGCTAGAAATAGCAGGGCTGGAGTTTACTGGAGATGCTTCTTTATCACAGAAAGATGTTATTATGATACCAAGGTGTCTAGCAGAGAGTCCTCAGGAAAATTATTCATTTGATACAGCAGTGTGTTAACAGTGCTAGTTAAAATACTGGTCTTTATGATGTTCTCCATCAAGCCTTTTGTGTTTTTTTTTAGTGTGGGCTTATGATTAATAGAAACATTAATGTATAAGCCTGTTATGTTTGTTAGACTGAAATACCATTTTATTACAAGGACTCTTTTATTTGAACAGAAGATGTCTGGGCTAACACTTAATTGTATCCCTTGCAATTACAGAGGAAATCAACGTGTGTGTAGGTGTGCCCATGCCACTTTAATCGTGGGTAACAACGGCAATCAGGATGCAGTGGCTTGAAATTTGGCCTTGGTGTTTGAATCTATGATCCCTGGAAAGCTGGCACAGCTTGTGCTGATGCTTGGGCTGCTCCCCTCACTAGTGTTAGCCGTGAAAGGGGCGTGGGGAGTTAGAGTGTTTGACTTTGTCTGATTAGGATGCTAGTTTGTCCTCAACTGCCAAGCTGTGTCTTCTTTTAGCTTCTTGGTGATCTATCAGGTTCTCTTTTGAGATTCTAACAAAGTTTAGATCTCTGTAATGCAGCAACGTTGATGATGCTTCGCGTGTTCTGTGGTCTTTTCAAAGCTCTTATAATCTGTAGATTGACCTGAATGGAATATTTCTTATGCAATACAAAACGTAGAAGACTGATGTCCAAAAAACAGACTGAATTGGACAGAGAAGCTCAAATAGCCTTTACATGTTATGCAAAAATGATGGACAAAAAAATAAAGTCATACTCAGTTATGTGTTGTGACATCCTATGCTACAAGTCTATAATATTGTAATTAAGAGTCTGTTAATCACACACACACAGCTGGATAAATGTCATACTAATTTAACATCTTGAGTTTTTACACTTAAATATTTGTTCAGAAACTGCAGAGAGTATTGAATGTAATTATATCCCTCTATAATTTGCAGGGTAAAATTGTACCTATCAAGCAAAAATTACTTCTGCTAAAAACAACATAGTAAAAGAGCAATTATTAATTGAATCTGCTCTTTAAAATGGTTTGACATCTACTGATGAAAGAAAGTATTGGAGCATAACGATAGTAAGATTTCTAAAGTGCCTCTCAGTGCAAGTTGCTGACGTGACAGTTTTATCAGAGTCCTGATTTTGGTTGGAGTGTCTAGATGTTTCAGTGATAAAATAAAGCATCAAAATTAATCAATGTTTATATTGTGGTGTGTGGGGTTTTTTTTTGTGGGTTTTTTTTTTTGAAATAGAATATAAACTGTATGTCTTGCCTTTCTCCCATGTTCTAGTTCTTACCTTTGTCCAAACCCGGCACCGATCAGCTGCCCCCTTTACACCACGGATTCTCTTTTGTGGACCCCCAGGCAGTGGGAAGAGCCTGCAGGCAGCACTAATAGCTCAGAAATACAGTGTTGTCAACAGTAAGTTCTCAGTAAATATGCACTTTGCTCAATTCCCTCTTTCACTCTTTTTGATCATTTGTCTTTTGCTGTCTGTCTTTCTTACTTGCTCATAAAATTTCTGTGTTTGTCCATTGCTGTGGATGTCAAATTTTTGAGGGAAGTGAAAAGTATTTCAATGAAGAAATATAAGCCAATAGAGCCTATATTCTGTGACAAACCAACTCTAACATTTTTTTAGTCATCATTTTTTATACCCTTTACATCAGTACTTTTCCATGTTAGATTCCTGTCATGCTCTGAATTCTGTGGATCAGTGGATCATGAGCAATGTCTTTGCAGTTTCAGCTGTCTGACCAAAATTGGGACACTTTTAAAATAGAATTTAGTCTGAACTTTAATGAAGACTCAGGTTCTGTGCATCTGAAGTAAGGAATTAGGAAAGGAAGCAATTATTTAAAAGTGCATTCTCATTCCTTTGTGAAGGAGGCCCAGAAAATTCCATCCGAGGCTTGTCCATGGTTAGTATGCTCATGTTAAAAAGTCCTGTGGTATGAATGCACAGCTTGGTGATAGGATCATGTGTCCATGTTGTATAATGTCTTCTAACAGTGGAATAGCCATAAAGTTTTTTAAACAAATGTCTGATATCTGTAAAATTTGCTGATTGGTCATATCGTCTTTGTTAAGTAAAATGCAAGTTTGTTTCATTAGTATTCTTTCAATGTGCACCAAAACAAGCAGAATTAAGGAGGTAGTGATTTTTTGATCTTTGGGGTATTCCTGAATTCGTGGAACTCCCTCAGTTGTCCGTAGTGATGTGCCAGCTGGCTGGTTCCCTGAACTCCTGGTGAAGTCATAAGATTTTATTGAACCTGGATTTGACTTTGCATGTGAATAATAACTCCAAGGCCTGAGCAGTACTTTTTTCAATTACAGGTTTAGTTGATCTGCTCAGAAAATAAATAAATTTTTTGATGTTTGAACTTGAACCTTCAGAAAAAGCCATGTGCTTCCCATATAATTGTTCCAACGAATGGCGAGATTGTGCAGTTCCATTAAAGGCACAGAAACAGCTTTGACACTGCCTACCTATCAGTTTGGGGTTCTAGGTTTAGTATTTTTGTGTTTTAAATCTTTACTATTATTTCAGTGTTTTTAAAAAAATGTGAATATGACTAAAATTATATCCAGTGAACTCGATAAAGGTAAATTTAAATTATTTTAAAATCTATATTACAATACTGATGAGTACAAGTAAAATTGATACGACGTTTGTCCTATCGGTTATTTTATTATTGCCGTGTTTTATAATTTCATATTCAAAATAAATATTTGTAGATTTATTCAAAGCTATATTTTTAATAATTGTGCAATCAATGAAAAATAAAACATGTTTGAATGTATTAAGAATTATCTTGTTCTCATGTTTCTGAATATTTTTTTTGAACTTTATTTCTAAAACTGCAAGTTTGGTAGTGTTTTCATCTAGGTCAAAATTTGCATTTTTTTTAAAGTAACTGCTATATGAGAGAGTTGCAGCTCTTTTTACTAAACACCATTACCACTGCTTTACCCGTATGTTGAATTTTGTTTCAAGTATACTGTAAACCAAATATTGGAAGAAGTAAGTATTGAAAACAGAGTCGGAAGACCATAATTTTTCAGAATAGCATTCAGCATATACTTAATTTCCAATTAGGCCATTGGGATTGAAGCACAGGCTTAAAAATTTAATCCTGTGTTTAAATAGTCTCATGAATTGGATTGAATTTAGGTGTATACGTATTAGTTGTGATGTTGTGTAACCCCTCCATGCCTTAGTTCCCTCTCTGCAAAACACGGGGCAGGACTGTTGTGTCTAACTCGCGTGGGGCAGCAAGACTCCATCACTTTGGTCAGAAGGTGCTACCAAAGCAGCAGTATTTCGTGTACAGCTGTCCTGACTAAAACTCCACATCTGCATCTCCTGGTGTTCCGAGTATTTGAAGTCAATGGTAGTATTGCATTAGCACAGTTTTTAAAATATAATTCTTACATGATCATTAAATGATCCAGGGAGTTACTTCCTTGAGCTGCGTATTACCCTGCACCTCCAGCAGTGCGGTTCAGATGCTGTTCAGCAGGTGTAACTTTATTCAGTAATTATAAGTTTATAGAAAGTGAAAACCGCTAGCAATCCCTTGAGTTATTATTTCCGAAACATATTTGATTAATATCTTTCTCTGTATCTCTGTTTTTAATATGTTCTTTGCCAAATGTATTCTTTTTTATTCAGTATTCTCCCCTGCTCAGTCTCTTTGCTTTTTACTCTGCTTGGCCAAGGAAAAAAAAATATCCTAACAACAAGCCCAAAAACCCTGCAACTTTTATTTTATTCAGTGACCTTATTCCAGTATGCAGCTTCTGGGGTTTTTTTCTCTTCTTTGTTGCTTCCTTTTTAAAATTTAACCTTGTGTCTTTTTTGTTCTTCCTTCCTGTTAGTTTGCTGTGGGCAACTGCTAAAGGAAGCTGTTGCAGAGAAGACAAAACTTGGAGAACTCGTTAAACCTTATATTGACAATGGATACCCAGGTAGGGCACGTTGTTGTCTCATTACACTGTAGTTACAAATTTGTGGTGAAAAATAAATTGTGAGGGAATTTCTCTTGGTCAGATTCTAATCTGAGTTACATCAGAGTGATACGGAAGTTGATTAAGTCTGTTAATTACGTGGAATTTGCAGCACTGCATAACAGAAGTTAGATTTCTAAGCTATTCAATATCTTCAAAGCAAATTTCACTGTTCCGGTCAAGTTCAGATTTCTTGTACACATTCCAAGATTTGAATTCCATGTTTTTATCTCTAAATCAAAATCACAATTCTGATATAGGTGTATAATTTTAAAATATTTAAACTGTTATTTAAAGCAGTAATTGTGTTTTGTTTTTATTTCAAGTGAACTATAATAAAGAGACTGCTTTTATCTGTGGATTTTGACTTTTGGAATGCTGCTGTGGATTCCTCTACTTTCAAGCAAATATTTTAAACTTAAAAATAAGGTTTCTTTGAACTTCATTTCTATCAGCGTTTTCGGTTGTAGGAGAGGACTACCCCAAAGAATGTCTAAGCATACTTGGCTTTTGGAAGGCTTTGCACTGATTGCAGATAAATCATAAATACTGTAAGCTCCTTAGGGCAGCAGCTTAAACTTCCATGTTTGTTAGTTGTTTTGCACAAGGATAGCTCTCCGTATGTGATGGATATGAAAAATTGTAGTTCTTAAGGATAAGTTGGGTTTCAGTAGGGTGGAAGAATGTTTATTTTGCCAAATTACAAGGGCCTGGAAGAGGAACTTTCAGTCCTGTTTCTGGCCACAAGCCAAATGGCCACCAACGATACAAATATAAGGAGGACGGTCTTGCTGAAGATTGAGAATTCTCAGTTAAGCTTCAGTATTAATGGAATTTTGAGCAAACCCCCCGACTCCGAGCAAAGAGAAATCTTCATTGTCTTTTATTTTTGCCAAGGAAAGTCATTTGGTGAGGTGGAAAGCTTGAAAGTGCCCTTTTTTTTTTTTGCACGATAGCTTAATTCTGAGACTGAATTACACAGGTCTGAAACATGAGCCTATAAAATTAACTGAGGTTCCCTTGGTACCGTACCAAGAGATTCGGTGCTTTCCTGAGCGTTTCAAAGAGACCTTTGGCAGCCTGCAGCTTTGGGCGTCCTGTCCCTCTGCCAGTCACTTCATCAAGCCACGAGGTAATACGTTTTAACTCTAAACTTCCTCTCCAGTGAATGGGCTGCATTTATTCTCAATAGAGTAACTCGGTGAGTTCAATGCATTAATTTCCTGTGGCAGCCACCATGTTGCTGGGACTAGGAGTTTATGTGGGAACCGTGGGAATGGGAAGCGTAACTTTCCGCAGCCTGAAAGAGAGAAGCTGGGTCCTCTGTGACATCGGCACAGAGATCTAGGAGAGGGTTTTCTGATTTAGAGACACTGCTGATCAGAATGGCCATTTAACTCAAAGACAAGAGGTTTTAGCATGTACTAATTGCAATGCATCCCAGATCCTTATGTATGGAAATCACGTCTTCATGTGTATAGTCTGCCTGACCCGAATGTGGCTACTTGTGTATGTGGTCTGACTCACATGTGGAGATCGTTTTAAGCTCTGGGCCCATGGCTTTTTCATTGGTATCCATTAATTTCAGAATGTTCGGTGTTTACTGTAATTTTACTTTATTCTCATTTCTGTGAAGTAGAGGACAACCACTGTAAATGCTTCACTCTCTAAATTTCAGTTATGACTGAGATGGGAGTTTGGATGATCTGTTTATTGAAAAATAGGTCTTCTAAGAGCTTTCTTTACAAAAATGCTCTTTGTATATTTTATAAACTTCATCTTAACCATTAAAGGAGATACCAAAAGCATTCCCAGTAGAGTAAAATAATTGCACAGATTGTAATTTTTAGCCAGTCCAAAAAATATGCACATCCTTAGTCCAGGGGAGCTGCTTTCATTTCAGGAAAATGAAATTGAAGTTGTAATTCCTTTCTTCCTCTGAAGTAGAAATTATTTCAGATTTAGATTAATTTTTTTTAATATAGCATGCAAGGATAAAGCTGCACAATGCTTCTGAATGTTAATGGGAATCATAACTGTATTTCTGTACATTGTGCTAAAAAATTCTCCCTTAGTTTTTGCTTGTATGCACGTTGGGTTTTTTTTGGTGGGACATACTACAAAATTAAGGACTGAATAAAAGTAAATATTATATAGCAATACCAGAAATAATAAGTTCTGTCATTTTGCTAATCCTCCTCTCCCAGGGATAACAAAGAATGAATTTACATTGTAAACACTAACAAGAATTCATTACTGCCCTCACAAGAGGCTTGCAGAAAATGAAAGAACTTCGTGTACTGAAGAGGAAAGATGAGCAAAGAATCCTTGCTGTCTTGCTATGGAGCTACAACCAGGTTAATCCAAAAGAAAGATTCTCACACTATTATTGACTACATTCAGTTTGAAGAAAATGACAATGGAATAGAGTTAGTTTAGTCAATAGCAGACAGTGTTATAACTGGAAAAGCAATTAGAACTTCAAAATTTTCATTGCATTTCTAGTTATGTACCAAGTAAGCGTAGTTGTTCCTTTGGGCAAGGAAACATGCAAGTGATGTTACCCCAGAATACCCTGGAACCAAAGACAGACCACAAGAAATGTTATGCTCAAATCATTACTAGTCAAAATGAAACTAATGCCATAAAATCTTGAGGGCATGCCTCATATATTCTTAAAATGCTTGCCCTGGGGACTGAGCTCAGTGTAGTTTCCCTTCTTGTGGACACAACTGATTGCAAACAGTTAGTCATTTAAGATACGCCAGCAAGGTATGTTGTGGTGTCATAAAGTGCCTCAAAACCCAGCTTATTCAAAGCTAACTCACTATTGAGTTACTGAGGCTGTCCACTGTCTCTTCTGTTCTTGTTCTTGTTGCCTAACTCAGATCTCTTCTTGGTTTTAGGATTCACAAGCATTATTTGTATTGTTTTTTCCTGTACTACCGCCTCATGTATACAACATGTATTTCAAGAGCAGCCCAGACAATTCTATTATTCACCCCAGAAGGCAACTCAGTGCATTCCCATTTTCTGTATTTTCTAGTGTTTGCTGCCTCATAAAGACCTTATCTCTTGCTTTATCAAACTTCTCAATTTTGTATATGGAGATTTATTTTGCTTAATGAAGGTAGCATAGATATTCTTGAGCCCATTAATTTTTTAATTCCCAGGACATTCTAGTCTACAGTTGGTGCACACTAGATATTGAAAAATGCATTTTCAGTGAAAAGTTCAGCAACCTGACTGCTTTCTGTCTGTCATAAATACAGAGTTGTTCTTCAGACAACCAGTCTGAAATGCACAGACTTTTCCTTTAGGATATTGTGGCTTTTACTGAATACTGGGCAATTGTTGCTAACTGTGCTCTGAGCAGAACATTAGCAGCACTGGAGTCTGAGACCAGTCTTCTGGTCACTAACTCCAGTTAGTTTTAATCTTGGTCACTAATGCTAAATTTAGCACAGACTGTTTGCTTGGGCAGCCTAGGAAGAGTTCTGTTTGGAGAGATGAGCGTAGTGGCCCGAACTCTTCCATAGGCCCCAAGACAGCTCACATAAATTGATTCATTCAGTTTGATTCCTTCTGAAATGTTGTGAAGAGACTGTTCCATAGACTGATCCTCCCTTTCTAGTAATTCAGGTGGTGGACAAATGATGCACATGTAGATAGCCCGTTCATAGACCCCACGGGCTTGATGAAGACCTTCATGAAGACTTGCTGTAATTCTGAGGAGGGCTAGACTGCCTTCCAGACCTGTTTTGTTGAAAACATGGGCACGCATTAATATAAAGTTTCATCTGCAGGATCTGTGTTCACCATTTTAAAGGTGTCTCTCAGAATTTGATACCTGGGAGGAAAAAAAAATGCAGAGAGCATATCTGCTTTTTTTCCCCCCTAAATATCTCTGGTGTTTGCTCCTTGAGATGTTTGTGTTTTATGAATGAAAACAGAAGCAGAAGCATTTTGGTATTGGTGTCATCACAAAAATAGGAAAGGTCATCAGTCAGTTGAAAAGAAACTTGCGTGCCATTCTGTCTGTTCAATTTTCTGTGTTTTCATGTGAAATAGCATGGAGTGATCTCTGCTAATTAATGTATCTGTTTGCAAGGCTGCAATAAATGGAGCCAAGAAAAGTGAAATGAGAGGAAAACAGCATGAAGAGCAGGGGAAAAAAAAAAAATTACTCCAAAACCAGTAAGAGTCTGCTTTTCAGCTGGGAGAGCTGCTATTAGTTTGGGTAATTGTTTTTTCCACCAAAGTGAAGATTCAGGTGGTGAAGAGCGCTGATTCACGGAAGACAGATAACACTGCACTGTTTGCAGCCTGTTAGAGTTGAACACACACAATCTGTGTCGGTTTTTCCCCTTCCTTTTTCTATTTTTTAAGTAGCAATATCTGAAGCTGTCCCCAACGGCAGTCTGCATGTGGGGGGTAAAATCTGGAATTCCCTAATTTCTCCTGTTTTCTAATAAGAACTATTACTGTACAAATGTAGGGTTTTTTTCCCATTATTTTAAATGGGAATGGTTTTAAAGGGGTGCTTTTTGGCGTAGCCTCTGAAAGTTGGGGTCCCCTGGTGATTGTGATCACAGCCTCGCTGAAAGCACTTGGGGTTGGGTTTTTTTTTTTTTGACGTTAAATTAATATTCTCATCACTGAGTGTGAAGCAAAGATTTGACAATAGAGCAGCTTCCTCTTTGTTAAAAACTTGCAAAGAGTTTCAGAGTTGAAAGGCTGAGTAAATCTTTCTATCTGAGGAGGTAAGCTTAGTGTTATTTCTTGTTTTTAGCAGCGCTGTACTGGTGAGCTGCAAGCTGTCTGAACATCGGAGAGAGACCCTTTGGGAGCTCCATTGGTTTTCAGCAAGCCTTTGCATGCAGTGTGTTTGTACTAGCTGAAGACAGCGCATGGCTCTCTAAATAATTTACAAGTTGATTAATAGACTCACATGGGTATAATTAGAAGAGGGAGAGACAGCAGCTACAGTAACGGGTACAGTGCTTGGGGGAACTAGAGACTTTATTTTTTTTAAAGAAACTTTCTAGGGTGCTGGGCGTTTGAAGATAAGTTGGGAAGAGCTCAGTGCCTCTTCTCTTTTGAAGTGGAAATAGGACAGTTTGAATCCGTCGAGTTTAATTTTTCACAAGCTTTAGGGGCCCTGCAGTGCAACTCCCTTTTTATTATTGAAAAAAACTCTCCATTTTTCTTTCATTTTTCACACACATGCACACACGCGCACACACACACAGAGCCCAAACAGTAGCTAATAAACAAATTGATTTTCTACTTTATTTAAGTTAGTTTTAGAACGAGGCTATATGTTCACCTATATATGCACCCCAATCACAGGTATACTGTGTAAAGTTATGGAGGTATTTATGAATACACCATACTTTAATTTATGCATTTTTAAGAAACCTTCACCTCTGTTTGACAATGCTTTTGAAGTAGCTCCGTTTTTCAAGTCAAACTTCTGACTTTTCCTCTGGGACTGCTACAAAGGTTTTTTTATGGAAAATAGGTAGCAGTCTTTTTTCCTACGAGGAGAAAATTGGTGGTCAAGAGAACAAAATAAAATTTAGATTTTTTTATTTCTGTTTTAGGTGTCCATATTTTAATAAAAGATGCAAGGTTATAGAATAGAAAGTTTTACATGAAGGCATATAGGCAGTAAGTTGTCATCTTTTCTGGATTTTAGTTTTTTATGTGTTGAATCACAATAGGATACATTAAAGTCTCCTTTTCCTTTATTTGGAAATCTATAATATATTTTTCTTTATTCTACACAACATGCAACAATCGAAATTGTCGTATCTAGCTGGCAGGTATTCAGGGCTGAAGTAACACTGGGGAGACTCAGTCTAGAAAGACATTTTTAAAGGCCATCCTACTAAAGATTTTAAAACTAAACAAAACCAAAACAAACAAAAAAAACCCCAAAACAAACAAAAAAAACCAACCAGTCTTCCCCCCACAAAAAAATTACTCCAAAAAAACAACACTGAATGCCAGACCAGACAAAATAAATGTGATTTTATTTAAGGGTCTAACGCTGTAGATTTCTGTAGCAATTGTGATCAGTCAGTTAATGGATATGGTGCTGCCTGATCTAAATTTTGCCAATCTCCTGGTTTTACAGCAGTATTCACCATTGTTATTGTTACTCGAGTATCGATAGTCCAATATGAGGCACTTGGAGTCACAGGGATAGTGCTGCTGAAGTCTGTGGGTTTGCATGAGCGAGGTGGTAAAACTGGTTGTAAGTTAGAACACACCAGATGCCCACAGTTCCCATTTTTGGTCAGCGGGGATCAATGTGCACCCCCAAAGTGCCACTGACCTCATGGATTTGAGTGAAGTTGTGGCCCTTGGCCATACAGGGCCTCGTGGTTGTCAGGGGCTTTTAAACAGCAAAGCACAATATAAATGCTAAGTATTAATCTTTTATATTTATTTTGATCTTTATTGCTGACAGTCATTCTTGGAAACATGATGTTTCCTTTCCTGCTCCTCTTCTTGCAGCACTAGCCCCTCAGCAAAGAGCTGCTGACTTAAATTCTGTTTGGTTTTCTGTTTGGAGTTTGAGATGGGGAAATCACCTGAGTTTTTATGAGAAAACTGGAAGGGAAAGCACATCGCATATTAGCAGCATCCCCTTTTATGGTCTGTGGAGTTTAACATCAAATTCGGGCTTTGGCTGTTTCACTGGGTGCCATACATACAGAATCAGGCTCCTGTATGAAACAGACTTTTTTTTTTTATGATGAGCAAAATGTTTAATAGCTCTTGTGTATCGCTTTGTATTCCTGAATGTCACTTCAGTGTGGATGGTAGGCATCAGGAGAAGCAGCAAGGGGAGACACAGGACTGGGAAGCTGGTCCTGCTGTTGGGGATCTAGAGCACCTGCTGGCACCAGCCATCACTGGTAAGGGACAGCAAACCCCTTAACGTCCTCTCTTCTCATCACGTGATGAATCAGTATTTGGTTTAGAAGTCCAAGATGGTTTTCACTAAGATTGTTAGACTAAATTTATTCTTTTTTTTTAATATTATCTCTGTCAAAAAGGTTTTTGTAGGCCAATTTCTGTCCTGTCACAAGCCCTGTGTTCTTCAGTAGAGCCAAACCAGTTTAGAAATAAGGAGAGAACAGGGAACTTGGTCGATAATGAAAATGATGTGTTAGCTGGGTTAACACTGAGCTTACTGTCTTGTGGTTCACTGTATTTTCTGTGCAGAAGCTGAAGAACTTAAAAGAAACAGTGAAATGTACACTTTGTTCCTAGTTTTATAAACTTGCAGGTTAGAAGCATCCCTGTGAGGGAATTCAGAGTAGCTTTTGTCTTGCAGATGGGTAAACTGAGGCAGGAAACCTAATTCAACTCGAGCCACGCAGATCTCGACCTCAGTGTCAGCCCACTGGATCATCCTGCGACTCGCTGGTAGCCTGTGCAAATACACACAGATTCTGACAGCATCGCGGGGGCTGGTTTTGGGGGAAAAAAGCTTTTTGTGTTTGTATGCTGGGTACTCAATTCGGACTGAATTTCCATTGCTAAATCTGAAGATGCCACTAACAGGTAAAGCAGCATAAGGGGCTGGAAACTTACCCAGTCATTAAATGTGATCAGCTGTAGATTCCTGAATCTCTGGCTTGATAACCGTGAGGAAGCACGATGCACTCCTTTAACGTGGAGTTCGGAAAGTCTCAATTTATCGTGTTATCATTTGATTGATGATTTGGGATCGTACCTGCTTTAAAAATGTCATCGCTTCCTCTTTAGAACAGCTCATTCCTATTTTAAATGGCTGAAAACCTCAAAAAAAAAGTAAATATTTTCAAAGAAACAAAAATATTGGAAATGTGGAAATGAAATATTTTATCATGTTATTTATTTTACTGTATTAAAATAAGTATTCTTATAGGAAGCCATTCTCAGCAGTGCTGTGTGTGTAAAACGAGCGAGTGGAGACTGTGTTTCTGTGTGAATTTGCTGTTTGATGAAATTACTGACTCCTTTGCAAACGCCACGTCAAGATTGTTATTTGTTACGTCGCCTCTTTATTTGCCGGCTTCAAAATTACCTTCGAAAACCAGGAAATCAGAGCAGCTCTCCCGTTTCCCGGGGCAGCCCGGCGGTGTCCCTCACTAAGGAGGACGGAGCGGGCTCCGTTTCCGTAAATTACTGCCGTTTCGGCGGGTCCGAGTCTCCGCCGCAGCGGCCGCTGCTGCCCGCCGGGCGGGTACCGGCTGCCGCCGCCCTGCGCTGCCCGCCGCGCCCGCCAGGTGGCGCGAGAGAACAGCGGAGCGGGGCCGCGCCGGGCGCGGGTGATGCCCCGGCGGGGTCAGCGCCCCCGGCCCCCCCCCGAGCCCGCTGCATCCGAGCCAAAAAACGGGCCTTTTCCTCCCGCCGCCGCCCCGCTTGGCACCGAAGACCCGCTCGGATTATTTTTGGTTATTTGCGGTTGAGCAGAATTGACTGCGCGCCCTGAAATGGCAAACCAGCCCGTTTTCGCACGTCTGGATGAAATTAAAATATTGATCAACGGACGTGATGGTGAATCGCTGTTAAATCGTTCTCAAACACGTTAAAAACAAATCAATACCGTCTCTGAGGAGCTTAATGTGGGCAAGGAAATAAAATGCTTCTCTGAAAGACTCAAATAAAATGGCACGTTGTGAATAATCCAGAGTATTATTGTTGAATAATCCAATATAAAGCAATAAAATGAGCAAATCTCATGCTTTGGGAAATTTAGGATTGACAGGACAATCCAGGAAAGTAGCCTTTGGCAGCAGTTTATACTCTGGGCAAGATGTTAACTGTCAAATACTGGGATCAAGCCTCAGGCATTTGAATTAGCTGAAAGTCTTCAGACCTAGCAAAAAAAAAAAAAAAATCTTCAAGACAAAGGTAAAGGGTAACTGGACAATGTTGTCAAAAGGACCTTAAACTTTTTACAGCACAAAGCTGACAGAATTTATATCTGCAAATATGTTTATGGTGTACTTAGAATTGAGGTTTTACAGGTTTGGAGAATTGAGTCAATACCCCTCAAAAGTCTGTTTTAAAGTGAAGTGTATGGAGGAGGAATCAATTTAAATATGATAATTGTGTAGCTTGGAGCACTGACAGCATCGAAGCTATTGGAGAAGAGTGCCCTGTAATCTCTCACGTAGTGGTTTTGCCTTTCAGGCTGTGCCTTTAATGTTCTGTTACTTTTGTCCTGAGCAGGTGGTACGATTTTGTCAACCGATTGCCTGATAGGGTTTTCTATTAGTCCTGCAGATCTGTGGGTTGGGTGAGAGCTAATAGGCCACACTCCTGTGAGTTTCATAAGGAAGTACTTTTCATGAGGAGCACCTTGTACTTGTGAAAACCTTTGAAGTTCTGGGAAGTAAATTTATTTTTTAAGTGGTCTGCTGGAAGGTGCTGATTGACAGCCCTGGAGACCGAAAATCTCTAGGTGTCCCCGCAGCGGTTCTAGCGTGAACAGCAGCACATGAAGCCTCTGATCCTTGTACCCTGCCTGATCATACCCTTGAATTGATTAGATCACTTCTTAGGTCCACAGCTGCTAATTCAGCCGCGTAGTCTAGACCATTAACATGGTCGAGACAGGCTGGGACATGAAGGAGATATGATGTGTGGTACTGATGTTAGGCAAGAATGTGTGCGTGAATGAATTGCATTTCTAGATGGAGCTGGTTGTGGCCTCATTCTGCCACGTGTACTATTTCTGAGGCTCACCGTGACCTTGGTCCACAGCTATGTGTGATGCTCTCAGCACAGGGTATTGTTGTAGCTCAGCAGCTCTGCAGTGTTACCTCTGATGGGTGAATTTTACTCTTGTACCTTGATTTCTCTCCTTAATAGAGATGTACTTCCACATTACCTAATCTGGATAGCTCTTTGTAGCACATTGTAATTTTTACAAGAAACTTATCTTTGGACTTCTCTAATGATAAAGTAAAACCTCTCTAGAGCCTCATTCCCCCAACTTTCAGAGTTGGAAACTCACACAAGCTTATGTTGAAAAGGAATTGATTATTCAAAGCTCTTGTGCTTCATAATCTACTTAAAACATGTAGATTGACTGTCTCATCAGAAAAGCTCTAAATTTTACTTTGCTATATAGCCCACTGGGTCATGTGCTTAAGGCCAGGAGACCTCTGGCATTCCTTACAGACTGTGTGCCCCTCCAATTACAGGTTATTAATTTGCCTTACATTCAAGAGACAGTTCCACATGAGTGAAAAGGAATACCGTACTGCAGAGTTCTTCATTACCTACTCTGTCTGTACCACAGCAAAATAAGAGTAATACTGATTTCTTTCTTCCTTTTTTATCTTTTCTCTTTTTTTCCCCCCTCTGGTCTGTGGAAAATGTTTTACAGTTTTAATGCAGCTGTTTTAAGTGTGACTGTTCCTGTTCAAGGGCAGCTGATGTACTTTGTAATGCCATCGAGCAGCCAACAAGCTATGTTCCCCTATTGTGTTGAAGTGATAGGTATGTTTGCTAATCAAGAGGAGAGCAGAGCTTGCTGTCTGACTTGTTTATGTTTTATTTCTCACCATCAAGCTTTAGAAGGAGGCACAGAAAATATGTAAGCATCTATATTATTCAGTGATGTATATATGTACATGAGTGTACAAACAATCTGAAGTGTATTGCTGATATCTTCTAGTCAGTCATCGCTGAAGTGAGCGAGGTGTCAGGGTTATCACGTCCCCAGTATTACTCAAAAAACCCTGAACCTGGCATGCCATTAGATAAATTGTTAGTTAATTGTCACTTCATCTTGTTAGATTTTTTTTTCCTCTGGTGGTTGCATTGGTTTTGTTCAAAAATAGTGACCAAAGTAGAGATTTTCAATCATCAGAATTCACAGAAGGCCTATGGGAAGTGATCAGGTCGAGGAGATGCTGCCTGGTTCCCATCAAAATTGCTTTTTAATTTTCTTGTAGTGTTTCTCCTTCCCATGTGAAGGATGGAAGCCACTTGGCCCCTGGAACTGCAGAATATCCTAAGATCTGCTGGAAGCTCAACAGCACGGTGTACCCGCTTATTTCTCTGTGCCATTCCTGGGGCTTTCAGCCTCTGCCCTGATTCCCTGTTCATCTCACAGGGATGTCAGCTCTGACAGAATCCTACCTTAGTGCAGTTTTACTCACGGGTTCGTAGATTTTGTTCCAGCTCCTTGCAAATCTGTTTTAAGCATTCTGAAAGTGTTTCAAAAAAAAATAAAAAATCATGTAATTTGGCATCTTTGTAAATTCATCTAAATGATTCCGGTAGGAATCATAATAAAATAACATGCATAAAGACAGAAAGTTCAGTGCTCCAACCAGAAATTCAAGAATACCCGGAAAATTCTGCTGGTCTTTGTACGGAATGCATTTTGAGGAAAGAGAAAGTGGGATTTTTTTTTTTTTTTCCTTTTTTCCTGCTAGGTTGTCCTGGGTTTGTATTACTTCTTGCAACCTGGAGGGTGGGGTGAAGAACTGCCTTGCAAAGAGCACTGAAATTCTGCTGTTATCCCCTCTATGCCTGCCTGCAGCTCGGGTCTTAGGGAAGTATCATCTGTCTAATAACGTTTCTCCCTGCTGCTGCACTGTCGTAGAGTTAACTTTATGAATCCCATTTTTAACAGAATGCCTAGTTTTGCATTGTCATTTTGCTCTCTCTCAAGTGTCTGGTTTTATTCCGTTCCTTTTTTCTTTTAGCAGATGGAGAATATTACTCTCCTTGTTTTTTTTTATACTGTGAAGTGGAGATCCTCAATTAATACACTAATCTGTTTTCTAATTAATTCCCTGCGGTTTTCCTCCCTTTTTGCTGGTACATTGAATCCTGAGTGCAATTCTGTAAACTCAGTAATTTGATTATTTAAAGGAGATCTAATGAATTTCATGATAGAGGTGTAAGTCTTTAGGAAAAGTTAAATTTCAGGAAGCGAGTGAATTCTATTATTGCGGTTTAAAAATCTGCTCGTACCCAGGGTATATGTGTGCACAGACCATAATATACTCCACTAAAATACAGCACATTCCTGTCAGCTAGTCCTAAATTGAATTGCATTGTTAGAAATCTGACGCATACGCTCTCCTGCAAGCACTTGTTGTTGTATTTTTGTATGCAGATGCAATGGCAGGGTGAGTATTAAACATCAGCATTCCATGATGTGGATTTATGTCGCATTTTTTATTGCTTGTTTCCAGTAGAGGCAACAGTGTATTAGACATACTGTACAAATAAAGAGAAAGGACTCTCATTGCTTCTTGAAAATTGTTTTGGCTGCTTCTTTGGGAAGTATCTTAAGGTGATTTTGCTGATCTCTCTTTGTGGTTATTTGACACTACACCCAACACATTACAAGAGTCCTTGGAAAATTTATAGTCACTCTTGCTGAACCGAATAATTTAATTCTTCTGTAAAAAAAATTAAAACAAAAAAAACCCAATATACATAAGTTTAAGTATATTGATGGAAATATTTTACTTTTCAAAGGCTATAGTGAAAATATGCAGGATACCTCCTTACCACTGTGTCCCATTAAATAGAATTTTAAAAGCTGCATAGTAATTTTAATCCCAGTCAGCATCTTGCTGATGTTCTCTCTTGCACTAAAGAAAAATAGTAATAGAGGAAAGAGAACTTTTATCACTAAAATTAGGGAGTCATCAATGCAGTAATTGCAGGAGTCGAAATACATTTTGGAAATGTATTTTCAGTTATAAAAAGCTTCAAACCTTTGGGCAAATTGGAGAAATATTACATCTAGCCTGCTCTGGCAGAACCATTATCATCTGCTAAGTTAAATACAGAATGCTACAGATTTTTTTTTACTGGTTTAGGATTTGTTTTACACAGCTCAGGTCATTATTTTTGCATTTTGATAAGATTATGTCACTTCATTGTGACATCAGCCCAGTATGGCTGAGAGAAAAGGTACATTGCAAAATTATGCAGGCATCAGTTTTCACCGAACGCTTTGCTTTAGTCCTACAGTTCCCTATGAGTTTAGGGGTTCCATGCTACCACAGTAAACATGCAAAAGTCAGCAGTAACTCCTTTCTCTAAAATCTGTCCATCATAAACAGGAATAACTCTTTGTGGTTTAGTTCCTGTAGCAGCCTAACCGGAAAAAGTGATGTTTATCCTCCTTAATTGCAGACTCAGCATGTGAAATAAATGTCATCTTTTTCATCCTTTGCAGTCCCAGACAACCTTGTTATGAAGATCCTGGCAGAACGCCTAAACGCACTGGACTGCATGACCAAGGGTTGGGTGCTTCATGGCTTCCCAAGAGACATAGAGCAGGGAGAACAGCTGCAAAAATCATGTGTTGTTCCAAACAGGTAAGCTATAAATTTAGCAATCGCGAGATTACATATATGAAAAACTTGGTCATGGAAAGATACAGATCTTTATCGACAATGTATAGGCTGTTGCATCTTATTTGTTTATTCCTTCCTTAGCTAGAAAAGGGGTCTTGCTCCTGGGGAGTAGGAAATAGAGCACTGGCCCTACAAATCCTCCAGATGGCCAAACTGTGGGGGAGAGAAGAGGTTTGTTGTTCTGGTTATTTGTTTGAGTTGCATCTAAAGGCAAGCCATAAGAAATGGATTAAAGTCTGGATTATATCAGAAGGTGTATTTTATTTGCAGCAGGAGGGGGGATCTACGTCTTCTTACTTTAGCATTGGCATCATATCGTGGAAATATATTAGTATTGAGAGGAGCTCATTATGAGACTTTTGGGTTTTGTGAAATAATTAAAAACAACATGAGAATTATATTTTATTTGAGCTATAATGAAGTGTTCAGAAATGTAATATAAGAGAAATGAGCATAAAAAGAGAACTGTTATGACTGCCAGGCAAATAAGATAGGGTTACTCTTTACAGCTGCTCCAAAGGTGGTGAGGATTTGAAATGGCTGGTGTACTCGTCAAAGCTCAGAGGCTTTTCTGTTCCTCTGTCAGAGGTTCCTGGTTCAGTCTGTACCGCTGGCTGATACAGTGGCCATTCCAAATCGGAGATTTGTAGTCTTTATGCTTCCAGAAAGCTTATTCTTCTCTAAAAACTAGTAGTGGAAAAGGTATATTACCTGCCCAAGTGTTTAAGTTTGCAAAGTTACTCTTGTGTCTTCTGTGTGGCTGCCCTCAATGCCCTCCCCACTCCCCGTACAGGGGACAGTGGAAAGATGTAAAAGGGTAAGATTGAGTTGGAGAGAGAGAAGAGGAGAGTGGAAAGGGAGGGAGCTAACAGTCATGCCATCAAGGTTTAAAAATGAAAGCATGTGAAAACAGCAGTAGATTTACTTATTAAGGTAAAATATATCTTAGAAAGGAATCCATTTCATGAAAAAAGGGAGAAAGAATCTTGAAACTTATGCTACATTCAGTTAAATAACATTTCCCATGGATTATTCTTCATGTGCGTTTAGAAGGTAGGTCCCGAGTCCCTAAACATGTATCCAAGTACCTGAGATCAGTGTGGAAACTCAAGTGCGTGCCATGTGCTCCTTTACAGGATTGAGACCTCATTAAGTGAGGAAGAACAACTCATTATAAAATTGTATATGTGGAAATTTGGCACTGATCCATTTTCTCAGCTTCCATTTTCTTCAAAGAGCTGTGCACATTCATATCTAAGTTAAGAATTTGGCCTCTACTGTTTTATACAGGGGTTGAAGTAAGGGACAAAAATAGACATCATGGTACCTGATTGATTTTTGGAGCTGATATTTTCCATGAAACTGAAGTAGTAGGTATACAAGGGAGAGAGGGTGATTATAAACAAAAGGACATATTGCAGCACAGGATAGCAGGGCAGTAATTCAGTTTCAGTTGTGATGCTAGTTATAAAACACTATCTGCAGAGGTGGTGTTTCTGACATCAGGAGAAAAACCTGATAGAATTATAGCCTTGAAATCAATCTGGGAATAGGATGCAGAAATCTATAAATCAGACACAGAACAATCTACAAAGTCTCATTTTTAGGAGGGCTCTGTTGATGAAATTAGATTAAAATAAATTTACATATATATCAAGTTTATTATTAAAATCTAGTCACATCAGTAAACAAAATTATTTGTGAAAGAGTATGTTATTCTGTGTTTTGAACTCAAAGTAGACCTCTTTGGCTGATCAGAACACAGAGTTATTGTCTGCTTGTCAAGTCACAAATCTATTCCTTAGAGCTAATAAATGGTTAGTGTTCAAATACTATGTTTTATCTGACTCCCACCTCATAAAGCTGGTACACATAATACTAAATTACACAGCATTGAGCAGGATCAGTCTCCTGACTCCTCCATCTTATGGAAAAGAAAAACAAACCTAGTAATTGATGGGAGAAAAGAAGGAAAATAAAGTTATTTGAAAACAAACAAAATGGGCTATAAAGTTTGTTAAAATGTAATAATAAAAAAACTCATATAGCATCAGCCACTGCATCCAAAGAACTGCCCTGGAACAAAAAGGAAAATAATTCATTTTCCACTGAAAAAGTAAGGTAGAGGGCTTTCTTGAAATTAGAATTTGCAGTAGAGCAAGGGCTTGCTTGCAGACTGGTACAGGAAAACGTGCCTGTGTCAGACAAAACCTGTCTGCCAAAGAGCTGCTTTCTGGGCTCGGAGAAGACAGGTGTTGCTTTCTGTGTTCCTCCCTGTGAGCGGTTTCTGCTTAAGTGGACAGGATCCCAACCCGATTGAACTGTGGCAGCCTTTAGGGCGAATAAGAAGCTGAATCTATTAGTGGTCTCTCAGCTATCTAGGAAAAGAACATCATTAACCACTTAGTGCCTACGGTAAGTGAGAATCCAAATACAATTACAGGGTGGTGTCTGAGGCTCAGAACTACTAACTCAAAGGCTGAATTCAGTTCTTCATCCAAACGAGTGTAAATAGATATTTTTGCAGTTTATTGTCAATGCTTGAGCAGCAATGGGAAATATGTAGTATAGCCATGGGTAGTTCTAATGTACAGAAAACTCTATTTCTAGCAAAGTCTTTCTTAGCCCCTTCTGGTATCTCTCAAACTTACAGTTAAAACAAGAATCAGCGGCCACAGTGTCATCTGTTACATCTCTCTTGTCATTAGCTTCAGCTGGTTCGTGACCAGCTGTCTGCTGGTTCCAGGCCAGCTTAAGGCAATCAGCAGTTCAAGGATTCTCTGAGCCAGAGGGTCATCTGGATAACTGTCTAATAGCCCATTTTCCTTGACTTTATAGTCTCTTTTTCAACACTGTGCTTTTGGGTACTTTTGGCCTCCACCAAATCACGTGGAAAGGATTTTCACTTTTTCACTGGGTGTCATATGAAAACACAGTGTGTTTTCTGAGTTCCTGTCTTCTATTAAGAATGGTTGTAAATGTTCCCTGTTCATGTCTCCTAACACTTCTAATTTTTTAAGCCTCTTGTATATGCCTGTTGAGTCATCTCTTTCCCAGGCAAAGAACCTTGGTCTGTTTATCCTTTCCTTTCCTAGAAGTCATTTCACTCTTCTGATCATCCTGTCTCCCTATTCTCTACCTTCTCTAGTTATTTTAGCTGTTTCTTTGCTGAGATGGGACAACCAGAACTGCATTCAGTTTTGAGGGCAGCACTGTGTACTGGATGTATATATCTATCAGCATAAACATTTTTTAGTTTGATCTTAACTCTGTTACTCATAATTGCTGATATTCTAATAGATGTTATTGTGATAGATTTTGGAATACCATCTTGTTAACTGTACAATGTCTCTTTCATTGAAAATATACTGAAAAATCACAAAAAGTCACAAATCTCAATTGAGCGTGTACAAACTTGGCAGGGAGCATAAAGACCCTTTAACTCAAGATCTCTGTAGTTAAAATTGTAGCCAGGTTTGTGTTAAGAGTTCTCCTCAAGCCAATAAAGCAAGCCCTTCCATCTGTGCCAAGGGGCTCTGCTGGTAAGTGCATCCTGGGATTCCCAGTTCCTCTGTTCCATCGTTTCTTTTGGTTTTTTTATCTCATCTGAAGCCAGGGTGGAATGTTTTACATTTCAGTATTGATTAATTATATCACAGTAGTATCTACAAACAATACAAAGCCGGGCAGGGGAGGGATGAACTTGAGGATTGACCTAACTATACATATATAATATATTTCAAATAATCATTTTTCCAATATTAAAGTTTTTTTTCTTTCCCAGTAGAGAAAAAAACTCAGCACTAGCTTCTCCAGTGCAAGTTTTCCAGCAGTGTTTTATTTGGTCTTCAAAATGATGTGACTGTATCCCCAATTATGTTATCTTTTTACATAATATATTTAAAGCTTCTTTTTCATTACACTACTAAGAACCTATATTCAAGCAGTTTAGGATAATGAAGTTCTTAATTTCTAAGGTAAAATCTGTGAATATGTTGAAAAGGGAAAAATCAGAATGGATAAAAAGATTTTTTAAAAATTTTTTTAAACTATTTGGTCTTTACATGGGGCTTTCATATTTCTGCACCTGATCTCAATGTGGATTAGGGATAATAAACAGCCTATTAATGGAGGCCTGAACTAGGAAATGGAGTTTGAATCAGCAGCAAAATTCAATGGCTGGCGAAGGTTAATAACTCCATTACTATCAGCTCTATTTTTTAGCCGTTTGAAGAGCTAGGTGTTAGCCTTATCTTACTCCTCATTAATTGAGCTAATAGAACCCCAGTGACCTTACCATGCTGCCATTATCTGAGAGTTTACCAGACATGGACTGGAATACTTATCACTGAATATGTATTCCACAGATTCATTTTTATATCAGAAATATTTTTGTTAAAGATTGGCTGTCTTCAGCTTTCTTTTTGTCTTGTCATTTCCTTGCTACCTTCTGTAACAGCTACATATTTGGAAATTAAATGTAAATTACTTCATTAAAATCCTATCAAGGAACAAGCTAAGTCCCAAAATAGTTGCATCAAGGAAACATAATAGTGATTGAATTACTCTGGCAGGGAGAAATCTTACAGGGCATTTTTAAAACTTTGGCCTAATTTAAATGATGGATATTGTCTATTTATAATAGATGTGGTTTTAATTGACGGCATACAAAAATCTGATGAGTAACAAAGAAATGTTATAATCATATCTTCTTATTTTCTCCTCATTTTCATGGAAAAAAAATAGAAAAACGATAATAATGGTAATCAAGGCACTAAATCAGTACAGTAAAATCTGCCTGCACCAGGGAGAGGGAGAAACAGTAGGAAAAGTCCAAGTGACCTGTGCAGGATTTGGCTTAATTTATAAAGAAAGTAGTAAAAATAATAGGCAGACCAAGTCTCTCTTTTAATTGTTCTCATTTTTTGTCTCTTGTCATTAGAAAGAGCTCACTCTTGCCAGAGTCCTTATGTGGTTGCTAGTTTACTGACTGTTGTCTTCACTAATGCTAATTAGTTTCCTTCTTATTATCACTTTGCAGTCAGTGCTCCCATCTGAGCGAGTCTCTTCCTCCTCCATCTCATGTTCAAAGTCAGACTGATCAGTTTGGTAAAAACCAAGGGGCAAGACAGTGGGAGCTAAAGGGGCAGGATCTTCTTGAAGTCAATGGTATGATATGCTTATGAAACAGAAACGTATCTTGGAAACTGTGTTTTAAGTGATGAATTCTCAGTTGTCTTCCCCGCTGCAGTGGAGGTACTCACCCTCTTAGCTATGCTGGCTGTACATCGAGTACACACATAGCCGTGCTCTGAGGGAGCAGAACACCCGGGCCAAGTGATAAAAATTACAAGGTTTTTTCCCAACCAAAATCCTTTACAGGTTGCTCTTACTGGGCAAAATTAACAAATCTTCCTCTCGCTTCCATTCCCCAGAATGATTCGTCTGCTTCACTGGGTGAGTGGGATCAGTTTAATCCACAGTTGCTGCCCCTGTAGCCGTTTCCAGGCTATAACAATTCACTCATCGCGTTATCTCATGATGCGTTTTGAGCTTTACCCTGTTCACTGACAAGATTTTAATTAACTCATTTACCTCTGCTTCTTGATCTATTGCAAGAGGCATCACTGGGCACTCCGTAACGAAGAAAATATGCCAAGGAAGTGCCCAGTACCTTGTGTGTAACAGCTGTGCATAAAGAGGAATCCATTGCTCTGGCATGAGGCTCTATTAAGCAGTCACGCCCATGGGCTGCTTAATAGTGACAACTGATTCTCCACGTGCAGCACAAAAAGCCACGCGCACACAGTCTTTTGCCCTACACAAATCTGATTGATGGAAGCAGCTCCTTATGCAGATTTCTGAGGTCTGGCCACTGATGGAGAATCCTTATTCTCCCTCTCTTCCTTAGTAGATTGTGCTCTCTCTTCCTTCATAACATAACACTAATCTGAATAGAAGCTGTTGCTGTTAAATAGTCCAATAGATAGAAAATTCGATGATTACAATGAAAAGATTATATCACTTCTGCTGCACGTTCTTTCTGACCTATATGGGTACCATAAGAGCCTTTCTATCCTGGGGAGAGGCATTAATATGCATCTTAAGCCAACAATAGCAAAACATCAAATGCAGTTTTAAAATCCTCCTATGGGCTTCCTGTAGGATGCTGCATTTGCTGTCACAAGCTGCTTCTGCTCCAACAAGAATAGGAGGTATATTTGGCTTCAGTTGTGGGAGTAAAGTATTATTTTTAGAAGTTATCTCATACAATCTCCTTTTGATGGCTGGAGTTTGTTTGGTGAAATCCTAGATACAGCAATTAAGGAGATCTGTGATCTCAGCAAGCTTCCTAAGTCTCCAGGAAGAGAAAGATGGAAAGCTTCTACTTCTAAGTCAATATTTTTATTTTTTAAGGACCCAAAACCACATGCACAATCCTTACGTTCTTTTTGCTGCTGAAAGGAGGGATATTTTTCTGCAGTACCTCTCTCACAAATGAGGAGACACTAGGAAACCTGAAGACTCTCTCTCCTGATTGCCCTTAAGTTGAAACCATTTTTCTCAGAAGATGCCACCAGTATCAGGGTTGCCTTTCTGAACTCATTACCTAACTGGAGAGATAAAGAAAATTCTGTGAAAGCAGTAGAGTCTGGGCTACTTTTCATGCCTTTGGCAATGGTGGCAAGTTTTAGAGAAGGCAAACCAAACCAACAACATCTCTGCTTTCTCCACATGGGATCAGATACAGTCAAACTGTGAAAGCACTGAGCTTAATGTTAATGTGTTCAGTGCTTCTTCACAAAGAGCGGTGAAGTATCCATGCTTTCAAGGCAGAGCCCCTGGCTCCTCCTTTGGCTGCCAAAATTAGATGCCTGTGTAACAGCGGCAATTTGAACAAGGTGACTTTGAGTAGGTGACTTTTGGTTGTATGTGAATCTTGACGAGTCAAAGAACTTTGAGTGATGTCGAATTCAACATTACAGGAACCTTTCTGTTGGAATACTTGACTGGAGTTTGGAGGAAGCTGGATAAATCAGGCAACATTTCAGAAAGAGACAAGGCCCAAGCAGCCTGATTTTGTCAGCTACACAAGAGTCCTGTGCCCTTACATGCTCTCAGTCCCTTCAGGGCAAAGGACTGGCTTGTGTCCCTGCAGACAAAAACTGTTTAGCATGCGGTATTATTATTTGAGATTGTCTCTAGTTCCGAGAAGACACTGAAGATTTTTACTGAACTTAGTAGCCAAGTTCTCACATGTTTGCATTTTATCCTTTCCTGTATTGCTCAGGAAGCTGAGATGAGGGATGTCCTGTGGTCAGCACTGGGAACTTGCCCATTTCCATCTTGTCAGGGGAAAATACGTTGTTCTGAGAGGAGATCTGAGAACTGCCTGAAAAAAGAACCAGGCTTTTAAAATCCTGATTCATAATGACAACTTCATGGTACTAATACCTGCAAATCAACAAAGGTCGTTCAAGGCATTCACCTAAGACAACTTTTGTTTAAGGAATGAAATGAAACAGTCATGGAAATCAGAGTGTTATCATTTAAATAGCAGGGAAGTCATCTAACCTGTGTTTTCCTGCTCTGCGCTCTCTTTGCTTAGGTTTTTATTCATACATTTTGGTCACCAAAGAGGATCCCTGAGAGCTCACTGAACTCCCAGACCTGGGTTCCGTTGAGTCTCCTGGTTTGCTCTCCGTTCATCTTGCTCTCCGTGACTGACTCTGGCTTGGGACCCAGCAATATTCAAGGTGCTGTTTGAGTGCTGCAGCCTTGAACCTGAGGGGCCATCTTGCAGCTCTTCTCTGAGGCTATTTGGTGTAGAGTCACTTTTAACTTACCACTTTCGCTAAGACAGGCGTGTAGGAAAAGATGTAGCTGCACAGTCATGCACCATCAGTGCATTTTGTGGAATGTAACACTGATTGATCTCAGCAGGGCAAAATATGATGTGCTTTGTCAATTCTGAATGTTTCTTCATGGACTAAAACAGTAATTTTTAAAATTTTACCTTAATTTCCTCAGTAGTTCACACACAAATAAGAACTATACTTGTCAATCTTTACAAGTCTGATTTTGTAGGATTTAGGATCTTTTTGTAAGGGAGATAATGGTTTCAAAATCTAACTGGAACCAGAAAAACAAATTGAAAAATAACAGAGGGAGGAAAGCTTCAAATATAATGGTGTGGCAGCATTTTAACTTGCATTGGCTAAGAGAACAGGTATAGATAAAACCGATGAGAGTTTTGCATATGTGAGAACTGTGGATGGAGACACTTAGCATCTGAGAAAGCAATAAGAAAAGGAGGGCTGTCCAGTGTTGTCAAGCATCTTGTGTTGATCTCTTACCATTTACTTCAGCAGTGTGGTAGCAAAAGTTGGCTGAATATTATTCTGAGTAAATGGAGAAGGGCCACCCTTACATCTGTACAGGTTGAAACTGAGTTTATGAAAGTCTGTTACTGCATTTGCTGCTTGATGTTGAGAGCACAGGGGCAGTACTTTCAAAGGAACTACGTTACAAATGTACATTACCCTTGAGCTCCATGATTACTAGAATTCAGGAATTCTGGAGTAAATACTGAGGACAAGGTGGTGCCAGCTGTGCTCTGATATAGTAGTGTCTTTGGATCTGAGAGTAATCCCAGTGTAAGCCATTGCTCAGAGCTAGCGTGGCTGGTGAAATTGGCCTGTACTGAAAACCACAGGCATATTACGCTGCTTTTGCTTAGATTCTCTGAGCCGAAGATCTGGGAAGACAAGTGCATCAGTCTGTAGCAAATATAATATGGCTTGGGTGATTAAAACTGTCAAGTAATATTGCATATCGAATGGAGACTAGTTTGTCATTACCAGGAGGATTAGAAAGTGTAATCTTCATTAAAACATCAGTGGATTTACTGCTGTTTGCCTTGGAACAAGATATTTGCTCAGAATTTTCTAGTAAGTAAATTTAGCAAGTGCAGGGCAATTTAGGAGAGCGGAGCTGAATACTGTCATAGCTTATTCTGCAGGAAAGATGTAGGAATGATCCCTTATGTCTGACAGAGGCACTGGATCTAATTCTATTGGCCTGAGTCACCTACACTCACATAAATGTATTAATCACCATCAATTAAATTGGCTTCCTTTGGCTCAGGTGTAAGTGGTGACCGAGTGTTTTTGTCCTGTGTAAGGATCATATTTTCTGTCCCTAAATACATTATGTGTACAAAATTCTGTATTATGGAACTCTATCCTTTGTAAGGCTTGAAATGCATTTTGAGTAAGGCTTTTATCCATCCCATAGAGGCTTTTAAATGTTGTCCTTTTCTAAGGTGTGCTGTATTTCTGAGCTCAGTAAGACCACTATCATGCTTTGTGCATGATAAAAATTATTTTTTAAAAAATCGTAGTCTGATATGAATGCTGATTAATATCCCACTGATATGCTCAGAGTGAACAATCCAAAGGATGGTCTGCTCTTTTGATATAACTGACCAAAGATCAAGGTACAGCAGGTTAAAAAAGAGTTGTTTCATTTAACCTTCTAGTAAATGCTGCTGCTTTTGTGAATGTAATTTAAGCTGATTTTCAGGTGAAGTATCTAGGAAGAGTTCCTCCTCACATACTTCCATTGAAATCAAAGGATTTGTGTTGGCCATGAATTTGCCCCAAAGTTAAAGAAAACAGAAATAAAATAAAGAAATCATGTGGTGTCTCAACCCCTTTAGTCCTTTAGACTCTTCAGATTGATGTATATTTTTCTTAGCGGTGTTGGCAATAAAACGCTGAATTGTCAAAGCTAAGTAGTGGGTACGGTGAACTTGATGTGTTTTTGTAAAATTTACTTTCTCTTCTTCAAAGTACGATTTCCTCACAGAATTCTGTCTCCAGTTGTATGTTTCTAACCTCCATGGATGAGACTGCATAGAATTAACTGGCATAGGAGCAAGCCCCTAGCTTTCATACCACCGTTCAAAATCTAATTTCAGTTTAAAAACTTGCTGCTATTTTTTTGTTAAAAGTGTTCCAGCCAGTCCATTATACTGAATCCAGGTTTTTGTTAACTTTCCCTTAATAAATAGCTGAAATGCATTTTGCTCAGTGATTATTAAAGAATTCTTTGTATTCCAATTCTGTAATTCTCACAGTAAGTAGCTATTACTCAGAAAAGTTATCCAACAAAACACAGCAAAACCAATGATGGCAGGAGAGAAGCTTGGACATGATGACAAGGGAGATCTAGGAACAGATTAAATTCTTCAGGTCTCTTCTGTGGCTGTACATTTGCATTACAAACAGAGGAAGTTTGATCAGTACAGCTTCCAAATTGTTCTGTCTGCAAAAGCTTGAGAGTAGCTTCCTCTGATTTATTAAGCATCATGTTGTTTTACTGCTAAGTGTAGGAGAGCTCCATATTGAGGCCGAATATTTGCTTTTAGTTCCTGCCTTACAGAGAATTTCTCCAGTGGTTCCTATGTTTCTAATCACACTGTCTTCCTTCCCCCCACCCCTACCTGACCCTGCTATAGATCTCAACTGTTGTTTTACCTTGTTGATGCTTTGTCTATATTTGCTTTAACCAGATGCCCCTCTTTGCATGCAGCACTGGGACTCATCCCCTCTCTCCTATCAACAATAATTAGCCTTGTAAGACTAATGGAAGAAATCGTGTCTAATTACCCTGTTGAAGGCCCAATTATGTTATTAACATTTGTGGGCTATAAGCTAATGATGAGGAGAGCCTCTCATTTGCATAGCATTAAGTTAATTGAGCTGGAAGCTATGGGGTGGATAGCAGTGATGATAGCAGGATTCTGTTACAGAATGGATAATGATGACCGGAGCAGGACGATTCACCTGACAGGTTTATTAATTAACGGCTATCTGATTACCTAAAAGAAATGGCAAGTGGCAGTCCTTCTGAAAGAAGCTGCAGTATTTTTTTAATGAAAGATGCTGTATCACTGCTGATGTTCTGGGGTGATTTATGGTAATGGCAGTGTGAGCTCTTTACTGGTAGCCATCACAAAAACCTGTTCTGGGTTCCTCCCTGCCCTTGCAAAAATGTGCTGTGAAGGTCTGATGTTTCTAAATATGCCTAATTCTTACGTGGTGCACAAAGTAGGGCTGTGCCAGTGAATTTGTGAGGTTGTATTCTGGAAATCCTTAATTGTTATATAATCTGGGAGTTTTGCCCTTGAAAGAACTGGAGGATTTGATTTTGTAAAAGATTTATTTGCTATAGTGATTATAGCAGGATTCTATGTTGTATTAAGGAGAAAGTAACTAGAAACATTCAGCTTTTCACATTTTCCTGGTGTGTACAAGCTGTGAGTGAAGGTGAGTGCCCTTACCTTCGATTTATTTCTAGGTACAAACAGTTATGCAAAGTTATTAGGCCTTTTAAGGAACAGGAATCTCTTTTACTTAACACAGTTCTAAGAATAAAAATCCATCTTTTTCATTTTGATTAAATGTCAGGTCCTGTCTGGTTAATTGCAAACATGTTGTAATTCACAACAGATTCAGAGTCTTGTTTGAACTATATTGTCTTTTAGATGAAAAAAAAAAATCACTCTGTTTAAAAGTTGCCTGTGCAATCAATCCAAGACTGAGTAACTTGCTACACAGTTACTTCTTGTTAGAAACCCAAACATCAGTTCTGAATGTCTGGAGTCAGCAGATCCTTTTAGATTTTTTCAGCTTACAGTGAAGAGCCCATTATTAAATCATGTGAACTCCAGACCTTACCTAGTCACTAAGATACCCAGTTCATCCTAGAACAACCTTTGACCAGACTTGTCCCAGGAAAAAAGAGAACATTACGAATTTTCACCTTTCTGAGAATGACTTTTTATCCATTTAGGTGGCCTGATGATTAGCTTTTCAATAGTAATAGATTTGTGAAGAGTAGAGACCTGTAGGTAAGACACAATCACTATTATTTTGCTGTTGGAGAACTTACATGCACAAAGCCTCCCTGCATTCTGCAGCTGGCATTTATTGGGTACAAAGGAGCTGAGAACATTGCCTTGATCTAATGTGGTGAAGAGGCCAAAATTTTAGTTTAATAGATACATACAGACAATTACAAATCACCACAGACATTTTCGGTCAAAAGGAGAAGAGAAGAAAAAGGAAAAATCAAACACAAAGGAAGTAATCTGGGAGAATAGCTCCTGGAGCTGGCAAATGCCAGCAAGAATAGAGGGTCCGATGAGTTGCCACCGATTGAGAGTGAATTACTCTGTGTAGCTGCGGACCCCTGTGTGATGCAGAGCAAGGGAGGGAGAAGCAGTTGTGTAACATTTACAAGGAGCATCTTCCGTCTCCATCCAGCACATGATGCTACGAAGCCTGTAGTTGTGTAGGAATTGCCTAAAAAGGTTCTCAGGAAGCCCAACACAATGAATAAGTGCCTTTGCTGGAATTTAAACCTTACATCCTCCTGGTCCTCATTAGCTTTCTGTAATCACTAACCCACACAGTCAGTGTTGGATAGAAATATCTTTACTGTATAAATTAGTTTTTCCGTAAGGTGTTCTGTAGTTTGCCACAGTGTCTTGCGGTATAAAATAGACAAACACAGCATCAAGCCAAGATCTGATAGATCAGGAATTATGTATTTAATTCAGAGTTCTGTATAGAGTGCTCATAAAAGCTTGATCATGATAGAGGGGCCAATAAACATTTGGGAACATAAATATTTCTGTAGGAAATGGCTTTGTGAAACATTTAGTTGTTGAGTAATAATAAGAACAGAGGAAATCAGTAGAGTAGAAATCTCTAGGTACTAATCTGATGGGTTATATATGTTGCAATGATAATAACATTGAGAAAGAATTTTTATGGGACCAGTAGCAACAAATGCATTGAGTCCTGCACTTTTTGCTCATGCCTTCATCTTCTCATGCTTGTCCAGCTTGCTATCTCTTCTGCTCAAGAATTCAGCTTTAAACTTAGAAAAGCAGTGGATGAGACCTAGGGGTGCTGAGCTGCTCCTCTGTTTGGACACGAGGGTGTAAGTCCTCTCCATTTGCAGGAGCTGAATGTTTGGAGCAGGCAGGGCAAAGCCTTGGAGTCCCAGGCTATGATCTGTTCACTAGAGGAAAGGATCAAAATCCACAGGAGGCCAGGCAGCGTTTGCTGTCAGGGATGGACTGCAAGGGAAAATATAACTATGTGAGGATTTCAGGGGAAATGATGCTTTCTCTTTGTCTTGTGTTTTTCTGGAACATCCGTTACTTGAGTGTTTAGGTGTCAGTCCAGCCAGCCAGCACAAGGAAATATATTTTATAAAAGCACACATCAAAAAAGTGTTTTAAATGGCTGAATTGTAGAACAAAACATTCTGGCAACGCAGCTGGTGCTCTTGTCAGTCTGTAGGTTGGAAAATAAGAAAAGAACCTGTAAGAAGAATAAAAACAACCTGAGAATAGCTAATCAGGTTAGAAGTGATGTTTTGGCTGCAAGGATTTTGAGGGCTGCAGAGAAAAATAGAATAAGATTAGAAAATGTTTGTCCATCCTGTATGACAGATGTGGGAGAAGATGTAATCATTTGTTACTTCTCTTTTTTTCTCTGAAAACAGCAGCAGCAATGAGCTGGCAGGCACAGAGAAATGCAGTTAGCAAAAGTAATGGGAGTTGAAAGTTTGACCTTTTGTGATGGAAATTTGATATGAAAAAAGGGTCTTTTGATAATTTCTCTATCCAATCAGATATGGGAGATGTCTTGATCCTGTTTCCTCATTTGCATGCTGACTGATCTCATTTGAAAACCCAATCATTCAGAAATATTGGGACGTCAACAGAAATGTTACAAGCAAGGAGCTGTTTTATCTGAAAGGTCTGCAGGATGTCATCTCTTGTTTTTCACTCCAGTGGCCTGATCTCTTCTTCATGATTCCATGTTTTTATTGGCAGGATAAGTTACACATATTGAAATGCAAATAGTCCTTTCCACATTGAACCAAAATATAGGAGTTTTTTTCAGTATGATTGATTGTATCCAGGGCACTTCAAAAGCAACAAAGAAAATATTTGCTGCAGTGCCTCTGATTTCTTGACATTGCCAAGTTCTGACGTTTCCTGTTAGCAATCACTGGCAGAAAGTGATTCCTGGGCCTGTGTCTCACCTCTGCTTTTCTCCCCATGTAAGGCCCACACTGATGCAGCTCACTGTTTCTGGGGCTGGTGCGTGAGGTCGTTTAGTTTGCCTACATGGACACACACACACACTTTGTTGTCATCCCAGGTGTTGCGTGTCAGAAATTTATTTAATGGATTTTACCAAATTGCAGATGTGTTTAGTCCAACAACGGTATAATTCAAAGCCTACCAAGATCACATGTTGGCTTTCAACTCTGTGTATAACTGTCCAGATGATTACCTGGCTAGTCAGATTTCAGATCTTAAGTACTACCCACTTAGGTGAGTTGAGGACCAACTTTGTCTCCCAGACAATTTAACCTTTTTGTTTTCTAGAACGCACAATCCAGTTTCCATTTTACTCATTCACACAGTGGGTTAATGGCAAGTTTTCCTGCTGCAAAACTGGTGTCGTTATCCCGTATTTCAGAGGCTGCCTATGAAACTGATGTCTTAAGCCAAAGTTTTGCATTACTTAACCCGGAAGCTGCGGACAAACTAACAATATAGAGTAGTTTTGAATAGAGGGAACTATTTAAGATAATCCTTTTTTTGGCATACTACCTTTTCAACATCAGGGTCAAGCTCTATGAGAAATCTTTTTTCTTTAGTATCCCAAGATTTTTTTCCCTACCTGTTCCTCCACCTGGACAACCCCCACTCTGCTAATCTGAGTGCTGTCCTGGGAAATGAGACGTTCAGCTCCTTCTTTCTGGGGCTTCTTAGGCTTGCTCTGCTTTTTAGAAAAAAGTAAGTACGCGATGAATATAAGTCTCTTGCCTCTCTGGTGAGCTACCTGCATTGGACTGCAAAGATATCCTGCTTTTCTGGTTTTCTGTAATTCTTTATACAAGACAGAACAATTCCAGAAGGAGAGCAGAGATTAATTGTCTTAGTTTAGTGTTGTGGCACTTGGCTGGGAGATGGTTCATAACTGGAATGTCAAAGTGAAGCTGGCACATTTTGAAGAGTTATCCTGAGCACCAGCTGTTGGCTGCCCCTACTTAACAAAGCCTTTCTTAAAACTGGTGTGGTTTTGCACAGAGTTTTGCATCTGGCAGACCAGCACACCCTCTTGTTTCTCTGGAGTGGGCAGATTTGGAGAGGGCATTTCAAGCTCTGCGTTGGAAGGTGGAGCACGTGAGGAAGAGAAGGCACAAACCGCGGTATCAGTGAGTGTGCTCTGCAGAGACTGGTTTCCAAAGCCAAATCCTGGAGAGAACGGATGTGAGGAAAAGGATGAACCAGATTATAAACTTTACATAATAGGATATCTCGAAAGTCATTTAGTTGGTGTTTGTACAACACTTGGAAATGTAAAGCTCTAAATTAGACAGGAGGTCAAGATTTACCGCAGTGTTCCTCAGCTGGGTGACAAGGCACTTGAGTGGGGATGCACAGAAGTTTGTAGTCTTCGTTGCTGAGCTACAAAAATAGCATATTTACCCAGCTTGTTCTTTATTCAGTAGATTTCAGGGTCTAACCACAAGTCAGCGCACGTGTTTGTGATGTTTATCTGATAGTACGTAATTTCTTCAGCAATACGTGTACTTCTGTGTATGGGTTGGGGATTTCATTGCTAGAATGTGCCTGGTTTTGATTGAGGACAGGAGTAACTTGACTGATAGGCCTCTTCAAATCAAGAGAATCCGTTTCGTCAGATCCTGTGGCGTGTCAGCAGAAATGGAGAATTCCCCATTCCTTGTGTAATAAACTGAAGCTGTTGGCATGAGTAGCTAGCGCGACTCAGCAGCTCTCTGAATTAGACACTGAGCGTTCTCCCAGATGGGAGATCAACCTCCTTCATCTCTCATGTTTCAGAGTATTGAACCAGGTAAGTTAAAAACACGATGTATTATTCTTGATAACCACAGCAATCTAGCTCCTCCCTGCTGTTTTTTTTTTTAAATATACTCCCCTCCTCACCTTCTTCTTTTGCTCCTCAGTATTAAAAAAAAAAAAAAATGCAGTTTAGCGTAACAATATTTTCACTGCGGTGAAGTCAGCATAGAATATTAGTGTCCAAAAAGTTGTAAAACAAAAGACTATCATATGTTGCACCTTTTAATCATGTAATTGCTGAGTGACATTTAACTCTGAGGCTTTAAGTTACTCCTTTGTCAGCCAGCCTTCTCCTTCTGCCCCTCTCATTCCTCCCTCCTCCCGAAGCAACCTGCTTTTGCAGAGTAGTGCTTTAACTACACTGAAGTTTGGCTGGGCTTCTACATATTACAGCAGCAACACGAAAGCAAACAATTGAAGTATTTGAGAACAATGAAATATGTATGGCTATCTGTGACAGCCCTATAAAGCAGAGCAATTAGCCGCGTAATCCGAGAAAGCCAAAGCCACCGGCAGCCCACGGTTCCCTATTAGTTAAATGCTTTTTGTACGTCCTCATCCCATCAAATCAACTAACACTTCCTTTAATTGGTTCATGAATTATACAGCTTGGCTGCATTATAATTTAATCACCAGTAAACATTCCTGGGGCCCGCTGTAAAGTGTATAGCGCTCATTAATTCCTTAATTTCAGCAGATGGAAGGGGAGATCGGATGAACGGTGGCAGTACAGAGCGCCTTGGGCAATGGAAGAAGGAAAAAAAGGTGGGGGGCCGTTTAGGTTTTTTAAGGGCTGTCAGAAACTCAATCTGTGAGCTGTCAGCAGCTTGGACCCGGTTCCCCCCGCCTCCCCCTGCCTTCACCCCACCTACTGCTGCAAGTGACTGACGGATTCATATGGAGGCTTGTCAACCCGTCTTTAAACATCAAGCCAGCGGGTAAACCAAGCCCAATGTAAATTAATTCTTGTCTTACGGGCCCCCCTTTCTCTGTCCCCATGAATATTTCATGGCGGGCAGCATAAATATTAATTCTAATAGCTCTGCACAGTGGTTATTATTTCTGTTTTATGACAAATATTCATAAAATATTCAGGACCCTTTTTTAGAACATTTACACACTTGATTGTGAAATTTTCCAGCTTCCTGGGGACACAGTAAACATATTGGGGTTCTCTTGATGGACTTTTTTCTCTCTTAATTAATACTACGCCACATTAATATTTAATCAGATTTAGTTTTCTTTTCCCCAGAAGTGAACCCTATTACATTTGAGGATTTATTTGACAGTATTTAAACAGGGAATTTTTATTCCCTATTATGAAATTGGTTTCCTTTGACACATATATAAAATGACACATTATAATCCATTCTTTTATTCCCTCCCCTTGCCCCCAAATCACACACTTTTTTTTGGTGTCAGTTCTTTTATTTATTTTATTTTATATACCAAATATCCTACCAACAACAAAAGTTAGTGTTTAAATGAATGGGAGTGGGGGGAGTTTCATGTAGCATTTTATAGGAACACTTAAGATTAAACATCATTTACTCTAAATTTGATTCTATTTATTTAATAAGGAGGAAGAGTATAGGTTTCCTTGTTAGGAGCAGGAGGTACTAGAGAAAAGCTGCAGACAGGTAGCAAAGGCATCAGTTCTGATACGAGTTTGCTAGTGCTTAACCCTGGAGTTCTTGCTCCGCTCAAGATTTGCTTTGCAGAATCTAATTATTGCAGGGGAGGGTTGCAAGCATCTAAAGAAACATGACTGCGTTTGGGGAGGCGGGTTCAGGTTCCTGACCTCGGGCCTCTGGGGCTGCAGAGGCTTTCGATTATCTGAGACGGAGTTTGATTAACCTTGCGGATAGTGGAAATCGTGCCAGCCACATTACTCTAAAGCAGTGCTGGCTGCCATCTTATTCCGTGATTCATAAGGCACCGCTGGAATGAACTCCAGGGGGAATGCAAAGATGCTGGAATAACAGCTGAGAGTAAGAAGGAGGCAAAGAATAAAAATGAGGGGAGGAATGTAAAGCAGTTTTGAATGGAGGTACTAATGCATCCAAGCCACTTATTACATATGGAAAGAGTTAATAGTACCTTCTCAAAAGAAGCTTTAAAAATGCATTGAAGCCCCCAGTATGAAAACATTTGCTCTGTAGATACCTGCCTTTCGCTGTGCTTATGTAATGTTTACACAGCTGGTAGTTCTTGAGACCACTGTCGCCTGGAATGGCTCTCGCTGCCAGAAGGCCTGGGGTTCTTCGCTGGTGTAAATCTGCATGGCGCCAGTGGAGCTATTTTGCTTCATCCCAGCTCGAGATCCAGCCCATTGTTCTGTAAAACAGTGAGACAGTGCTACCCGGCAAGGCTGCGCCTGTTCCCCCTGCGTAAGCTGGTGTGGCACCCACTGGGACACTGCTGAGATACCAGGCTGGTGGGGTGGGATGCGGAAGGGGACCCTGTCACCTCAGCTGGCTGGGCTGCTGGAGGCTGAGCACGTCTAACTGGTGGGTGGAAAACATCTAACAGAGTCATTACTCTGCACTGCTGGTGGAGGCAAGGAACATCTGCAGCTACAAGGATGTTGTTCATCTCGCTCCCCTGGCCAGAAGCCATGTCCTGGGAATAGTGCCCCACTTAGCTGCCTTTTGTAGTTATTCGACAGAAATGCATCCATTTGAAAAGAAAGATTCAGTGTCTGGAAATAGCTTGTCAGCACATGAATCATTACAGGAGCTCAATGAGCAAAACACTCGTGTCAATTAACCTGTGTTTTAGTGCTTATGCAATGTATTTTCTCTTATGGCCAAAACCCGGAGAGTGAAATTACTTCCTAAAATAGAATCGAAGATCTTTCATCAGAAGATATCCCAGAAATTGAAAGACATCAGTGAATAAAGCCTCCCAACAGCTGCTTCCATAAATAAGAGAGAAGGATCATTTCATCCATTGCAGAGACATGCAGAAGCAGTATTTAGAGTAGAAAGTAAACTAAGGTCCATGTCTAGTCAGTAGTGCACCCTCAGAAGATCCTTTGTCGCCTGGTTACCAATGAGCAAAATACCTGGTTTGTAGCTGCATGGAGAGAAACCTGAACAAGGTAGATGGGATCTATGTAACCAGTTTAATTTTTAAGAAGGGATTTGGGGATGCAGAATGTAATTATGGAAATATAACGTGCTCAGGATCCTGTGGCTGGGCTCCTAGTTCTTGAGAAGAGGCTTAGCCAAGGTTTCAGGTTCAAGGTGTCTTTATACTACAGAAAAGGAAGCAGGCTTTAGGAGAACTGATTGATCCAAGTCAGGTATCTCTGGCTAGAAAGTCAACAAAGACAAGATGACCTGGGTTTTAGCTGGGATTAGTCACTTGGATTCAAATCTGGACTTCCTTGTACCTGTCAGTTTGAACCATTGACTTGATTTGCCATATTGTTGTGATAATTTCGTGGTGCTACCCAAGAAAAAGACCTTTTTGCAATGCAGATTTTTCTTGTATCTTGGACAAGCCTGCCATCCCACTCCTGTCCGGCTTGTCGTCTCCGTATAATCCAGAAGTTTGTACAGTTTTATGCATTTTTGGAAACATTTAAAACCAAGAAATGTGGTCAGTTTTAACACTGGGCCTCACAGTTTAGCCGAATTCAGGACAGTTGCTGGAGACGGTACTTGTCTCTCTGCCAGTTGAGTCCATAATGCCCCCCCAGGCTTTTCCATCCTTTTGTGAGAACTGTGTTATTTCCTTCCCCGCCTGCTTTGGCTCTGTTTTATGAACCAAAGGGAGGAGCTTGCATTTGTGCCAGTGAGCACATCAGGTTTTTACCTGTGGTGGTCTTGTAGAGAGCTACTGCATCCATACGCTTCAACAGCCTCATCTCTTTGTCGGCTTTATATCTGAATTACAAAAATTGTAGCCATGGCATTGCCAGAACTACGGCCTCCAGGAGAGTTATTTTCCATGGGGAGCTGTGCCATAGCATCGGATAACACTGTATTGATAGCTCCACAATAAGTGGAGATGTTCTGTGCCTTACAAAAGTCTCCATTTTCAAGCCTTGAATTTGACTTTTTCTATTTGTCTGCCTGGAAAAGAGAGTAACTTTGTGTCCCTTCCTCTCTCTTTGACTCTCTCTGTCTTGCTCTGCCTTTCCTGTTCTCTCGCTCTGATTTAGCTGGGGTTCTGTCAAAGTTCTGTCAGCAAAGTTTGCTGTAACTTTGAGATCACACAAGCATCTGATCTTCACATTCTTTTTTTTTTAAAGCAGATTGATGTGGTACGTTGTAAACTGCCAGGAGCACTTGCTAATTTAGTAGTTAATGACAGTCACAGAGAGTGTTTTTCTTGCCCCTGGAGAGGTTTTAGACACAGCTGGGGTAGATTTGCCACTATCAATTATGCACAATTTTAAACAAGAATTGGCCAGCGGGGGCCTCTTTTTTTTGCAGAGTGCAGAGCGTGAAGAATGGGAATATGGCAGCTGGTACCTGCCTATGAGGGAGAAGATATATAGGAGTCAAGAAAATAAGGGAAAGATTAATAGCTTACTATTTTTAAAGTTGCAGTTTCGACTTGAAAATTTAAATGCTACATTAAAAGTGGCCCAGTGTTGTTTCCTGTTGTTTTTTTTTTTTTTTTAATTCGCACATTCCTGACTTTATTGCAAGGCTTGATCTGGCCCTGGTATAGCCACAAGCAAGGCAGTAGTCTCTGCTTTTGTGAGCCAGCTGGGGAGCCAGGGTTCTGTCTCCGATATCAAGTTGCATTGTCTTTTCACTCTTAAATGAAAACGAGGTATGAATTCAATTAGATTTAACGGTATAGGTCAAATTTCACAGACGACAATTTTACAAAAAGGGCTTGGCTTTGCGCTCCCCTCCACCAGCGTCAATCCAGAGCAACTCCAGGTAATGGGAAATGCCAAGGATGAGAATCTGACCTATGTAAATAGCTCAGGTCTAGAACAGTCAACATCTGGATCCATCCAGGTCAGCCTCATAAAACAGCTATGCTTAAATTACAGGATCAAAACCAGTGGAAGGCTGTGGCTTACAGGCAGAGCTTTAGTCCTCCTGAGCTGTGAAGGCAGCTGGCAAGGCAATGGAGCCACCCTGGTGGTGACTGTCCGTACACAGGAGGAGCCTGCCTTGACCCCTAGCTCAGCGATATCAGAATTCAGACACACAGCATTTGCTTTTCTTGTGGCAACACCCATAATTTTTCTGTTATAGGTGCTTTGAGTCAGTGACGTTATACCCACAAAACAGGAAAACCACCACCAAAAAATTCTCCTGAGGACAACTCTGAGCACTGCCTATTGTTAATAACTTGGATTAGCTAGGTTGGTTGCCATCTGGAACAAATGCAGTTCAGGATTAGATGAATGCTGTTGTGTAGGTCAAAAAATCTTTCTCCACTTATTGTATGGTTGTGACACATTTTTTTTCAAAAATGCTGCCTCACAATCAGGCGTGAAGTAGAACTTCTACCACCCATACTTCTACCTTCTTCTCTCTCTGTGAAGGGAAGCCATCGGGTTGCCCTGGTGACCTCTAGGGTCTTAGACAATGCTCTCTGAGTAGTCAGAAGCCAGAAGCAACTGGAATACCCTTTTGGAATGCCAGATGGCTGGTAGGAAAACAACGTTATATTCCAGCTGTTAGAGGCCTTATATATTTCATCATCATCCAAAGGCGACTAGTTCTCATTTGACTAGGTACACAGTGCAGGTGTCATCAATGTTATTAATTTGTTGGAATTTAATCTCTGTAATGTATCTGAAAGCTGTAATAGATTAGATAAGTGATGTCAAGTACAGTGAGGAAGAGGCAGGATTCTGACATGAGATTTTTTTTTTTCCTTTTAACTTTTGTGTTCACAGTTTTATTATCTGTGAAAGCTGGCTGACAGGACTGGGCCTTCTCTCACATCCCTCTCCTGGGAGAGAGAACAAAGGAGAGAGGACAGAGCTTTGCTTAGGAATCACATGGTGTCAGTCCTGCATCTAGCAGCATTGTTGCCACTCAGTGGTAGTTGGGAGGCCATTTGTCCTCTGAGGCATGGACTGAGAGACTCTGCCAAGTTATACCCCAGAGAGCACCGGTTTGTAACTGGAGGCCAATGATTTTGGGTTGCTGCTAGGTAGGTGCTGAGCCCGTGGTGCCGGAGTGAGGATTCTTGGTGCGTCCCTGCCCAGCCCTCCCCGGTGCACACCTCGCGTTGCCGCTGATGGCCGTTACTCACCTGTTGCGGAGCTGAGCTAACAGCTTGCCGACTCGGAAAGAGAAGCTGTGCTAGATGCTAATCTAGCAGTATAATGTGGTATACTTTGATATGAGGCTGTGTTTCCTCGCCTCCCTGTCTACCAATTCTGATGACATCTGTTTCATATTTCCCCTTGATAGAAGCTGTGACACATTACAACATACAAAGCTTGGCTGATCCCTAAAGTGAGCTTTACAGACGATGCATTTATGGGAAAAAAACTACACCCAGGGTATGTGAAAGAGGCCAAACTCTGCTTGGAGATGAATCCAGTACTTGTAGGGAGTTGTTCCAGTTACTGCTGTAAATGCTGGATCAAGATCCTCTATCTTATGAGGATTTCCAAGAGAAATCCAACAAATGTTACCTGGACAGCTGGAGGGTCAGGTTTGTTATCTGATCAGAGTCATAGTGACCTGAGGGAGGGACACGGGCAAAATGTTGCTCAGAAATGCCTTGAGGAGCTGAAGGACACGTATGGCATAGCCAAGGCTAACACTTCCCAGGGAGTGCACACAGGTAAATAGGCGTTACGCGTGTGAATGAGCCTCCTGGGGCTGCATAATGGACTGTGTGTGGGATGTGCCTCCTTCAAAAGGATAATAAAGCTTTCTAATTGGGAGTATTTTAAGTCTAGACAGTGGTTCAGTCAGTGTTTTTCCCCTTCATCTTTCTTTCCTGCTTCTGAACGATTTTAAACTGACAGCCCTAGGGAGTGTCTTTTTCTCTTATCTATAGGAGATGCATGGGATGGCAGGGTAAGGCATCCCACCTTCCACTGGAAGGACCATTGGATTAGGAGTTGGTGCTGTTGTATAGTATATCTGTGTGTGCCATTATACAATGCATGTGGGGAAAAAAAATCCATATTAGCAGGGATGTCTATATGCTCCCACATCCTCCCCCTGCACTCTTCTTTAATGGTGACACCAGACTCTTGGATAATAAGAAGCATCTTGTATAAGAAAGAAGGGAATCTCAGACAAGGCTTTCAGAGTTCATTTTGTTGGCAGCTTTTTAAGTGGAGTTTTTTAGGCTCTTCTGTTTCAAATACCATAATACTTTTTGAGTTAGCAACTGTGAATTACGACAAGCTTTCTTGATATGCCAGGTTATAATCCTTTAGTGGTTTTGTTTATTTCAGAATATAATAGGAAGCCGTATCAATTATCGTGACTGTATAAATGTTGTTCCTCTCTACTAGAATATTCATCTTGAGACATATCATCAGATGTTACCTGTTCTGACAATCACGTTTTTGTGCCATTGTTGGGCAACAGAAACAAAGAAAAACAAAATGTTAAGAGTGTAAGGGATAAAAGAGTGTTGAAACTGTTGTTCTTTTCCTGTCTTTGGAATCTCCGAGATCTTGAATGTTTTATTCCTGGCTGTTATTTTGTTACCACAGTGTGAATAGAAGTCATTATCTGTAAACATTTGAAAAGAGAGATGATTTTCATAACTTTAAAACCTACAAAGGATTCTAGTAATCTGCTATGTGCATGCCAAGGTAAAGCTCAGACTTTCATCTGGTCTGATCCCACCCAGTCAGTGTAAAATGTTCCTTTGGTGAATGTCTAAAGCATACAGTATCTTTTGTGAGAGGCAGACAAAAATGAAAATAGGAAGCCTGGCCTCGAAGGCAGCAGCAGGAGAAAGGTGTATTATGAAGAAAGAAGTGTTTACAGCCTTCAGGCCACGCTCAGTTGGTAAAAGTTTATTTTCGTAAGTTTTCAAAGGAAGCCTTATTTTTAATTTTGTTCTGAATTAGCCATTGAATGTGATCTTTGTCCGGGTCTGCTTTAGTCTCCAGTAGCTGGGGAACAGGGGACTCACGTCTGCTCATTCTCAGCCGTTTGTCAAGAATTTTCTACTGAGGAGCTTTTGAACTAGAATATAAAATTAACAAGACCATTATAATGAACCAAAATGCCAAAAAGGAGTTGATGTAAGATGGGCACAACAGTTTATCCGAACAGTGTAATGTGAGTGGGGTCAATAATGGTGTTTATTGTTTTCTGGTTCTGCATCCTTGATTCAAATCAGGGCTTTTGTGTAACCCGTATGAAGTGCGGTGGCAGGTCCCGCTCCATCCTCTGCTGAAAAGCTGTTCATAGCACAGAACTCACACCACTGACACTGAGGGTCTGACTTTTTAAGATGCTGAGCAACTATGTTTTCTTCAGACTCTGTGGGAATTGCAGATTTTGATCTTAAAATCAAGCATTGATATTTCCTCTTCAGCAGTCTCGCCAGCAAGGCTGATTGTCGACTGGGTTATGTCATACTGAGCTGCCTTCGTGCCCTGGCACTGTTCTCTGCAGATCAATGCTAACGGAAGGGACAGAACTGTCAGCATCATAATGCAGCACATATTAAGTCTTATTACTCATTCTGCTTCTAAGGATGCAGGGCAGATGTGGGAGACGGGAGGACTCATGCTGTGGGGCTGTGCGGGGAGGCGAGGGCAGAAGAAGTGGAAGTGGACTAACACAGCAAGAAGAAAATCCCTTTCATGGGCACTGAGTTGTGCAGTGCTGTTGTTAGGGAAGAATACATAATAGTGGCAGACAAGCTCTTTTTTTTGTCCTTGACAGGAACTGTAGCAATTTTTTGTTTACCTTTTGCAGAATGTCATTGTGATTGTATTTGCTAGAAGCTGGATCCAGAGGAAGTTCAGAGGTAACTGACTCTGAGATAGGCTCCCACTGTAATTCAGTTACTGGTGTCCACCCTGTACGGTCCATTAAGCCTTTTTGTCAGTGCCCACAGCACCACATATGCTGGATGTCAAAGAGCTCCTGCCTTGGTGAGCTTGGAGACTAAACAAGATGTGAGGAGAAGAACCAGAGAGGTCCCGTGCATACGCTAACGTTTTCCGATGCCGCAGGTCTGAGTGGTACTGCCACTGCCACGTTTGTGTGTGCCGTTTGTTTGGGTAAGGATTAATTCATACTCTGAAGGTCACCAGTGATGTTCTCAGGATGTTAATGCACTTAATTGTTATGTTCTCCATAGGGTATTTTTCTTTAATCTCCCCTACGAATCCATCATGGAACGACTGTCTCAACGGAGGATTGATCCCGTCACTGGGGAAAGGTTAGCACTCATGTCTGATCTTTAACGTTTTTCAAGACTGCCAGTGAGATGAAAGCAGCAGATAGACTTCATAGAAATCTAAGGAAACTCAGGAATACTGTACTCTTGCTTAAGGATTCCTTAAAAGAAAAGTTAAAACTTTCATAGCTACTCGAGTACCAACCCACCTAGCTGCTGCAGCAAGCTCCTGTTCTCAGAATAGGAAATTTTTTAAAATCTTGGAGTCTGAAATCTACAGTAGCAAGTAGCTCAGGTCTAACATTTTAATGGTGACTAAATCGGTAGGTAAAATAATGCTGAGGAAAGATGTCTGAATCCTAGCCTAAATGCAGATGATTTTCAGACATTCCCGTGGGAATTTTGACAGTTTCCCAGCCAGGGAAGATGGAAAACTTGCTGCGTTTTACTTCCCCCAGCTCCTCTCAAGGTTCTGTCTGCAGTGAGACATGAACACATTTCCTGCTCAGTAGAGCAGACTTGTTTGAGTCACTGAGTCACTATGAGATTGGGTTCTCAAATGTGGCAGCTCATCTCACTGGCAGTCACATCACCTTCCTTCACCAGTGACCTTCAGCTTTACTGTCTTCTCCACCTTTGGTTTTTGGGGAACAGGTAACAATGAAATATGTTCCTAAATACCTGCTGGAATTGATGCTGGATTTGCAACTTTGCACTTGTGCTCTGTTTTTATGATTCCCCACACTTAAATGTTAAAACATTGTTTTACTTTCCTAATGGTTGGATGCATCCTATTGAATCAAAGACACATACTGAACCCTTGGAGATTGAGGCCCTAAATGCTGGATTTGTGCCAAACTGGTACATGATTATGCAGACATCTCACTCGAGGTGCAACATTCACTTGTGACAGCAACAGTGATTTGCTGTGACTGTTCTCTTTGTTCCAGCAATAAGTGATGCAGTTGTTGAGAAGAAATGAACGTTATGAAGCAAATCATTCACACATCTTTGCATTTCTTATCATTAGGATTAGCCTGTTCACTATCTGCTCCAGTTAACGCGCTTCCTTCTTCCAAACTCTGGGTTTTACTCCTTCCAAATTCATTGTGAATTGAATTGTTTTAGAAGCTGTATCTAATCCTCAGCATTATGATAACCCTGCACCACTGGCGACAGTGCAGTGAAGAGGGTGGCCTTCAGCTGTGCCCGAAGTAATCCTAATGTGGAACGAACTCCGTGCCCACATCATTGTACCAGCTGGAGCAGGAATGCAGTTCTGTGCAGAGACAGACACTCTGCTTCACCCCTCGGTTCTGCATCTATCCCAACAGTTTCAGAAAATTTGGCTACACAAGGAGAGGGATAAACTAGTTTTGTGTTGGAGCACAGGAGACATTTACTCAGAAGTAGAATTCTTGTGGCTGGAAATTTACATACATGTTTGCAAAATAGCTTTTAGTGATTGTTGGGAACTTTTGGCAACACAGAAACAGTGTCAGAATTCTTTTTGGTGGCAGCTGTCTGGGCAGACTGAGCTGGACTGCGGCACTGTCTTGCTGAAGCCTGCTGACCAGCTGAGTGAACCTACAACTGTGAATTCAGGGAGCCAAATTCTGGCATTTTGGAAATTAGAAATAACCAAAACCTACCTCAGAGTGAATTAACCTCTTTTTACCTTCAGCTACTAGGAAAAGATGATAGCAATTATATTCTACCTAGAAATAGAGACCGAGGTAGAGTATTTGTGTCGTCTTAACTTCTTCCAGTGATCTTTAGTACTAACAGTATTAATCCTACTCGTAGTGGCTTCCCAAAAGGAAGCATACCTGTCTTTCAAGCTTGAGCTTGTGGCGATTTGGAGATTGTGTCCAGTGAGGGCTGTGCTTCCGCTGTCCTTCCTTTTGCTGGAAGCACCCAGCCACATGCCTGCTGATAGGAAATACGTTCAAAATCGAATATTGGTGATCCCAACCCTGTTGCTGCTTGCCAAGGAATCTTGGCAGGAAAGTTGCCAGTGTCTGAGAGCCTTAAACATATTTTAAGTTACAGGTCGTTCAGCAGTGCCTGGAGACAGGGCTATGTTCGGGCTCACGGATTCAATGCAGAGGAAGCACTCAAAGTTTGGCAGTTTCTTCCTGACTAATGTGCAGCATCAGCGTAACAGTAAACCACAGCAAAGGTCTTTAACAGATGCTAAGGTTGAAGGATAGGCTTTTTTAGATGCTTTTTTTAAAGATAGAAATCAAAGATTACAAATAAAACATGTTACCTTGGGATTGGATCTGGAACAGATCTGGAAACACCTCTGAGCTTGGAGCATTGGGCACGTAATAGGGATTTCTCCACACCTTGTGTGATGTATATCAACACTATCAGCACTCTCTCTGTGTCACCTCAAGGGAAACTCTTGGCTTTTGAGTACCCAGGATTCTTGAGAGCAGGAATGACAGATTACTTGCCCTGAAATTTCCAATCATTATTTTGAAACCCTAACCTAGAGTAGAAGGAGGCATTTCCAAGGAACTGGGATAGGCAAAAACATGGAGTATCTTAGGAAATGACCACTGTGTCCTCAATTTGAGCTGAAGCTGTGACATTTGTATCTCATCTCCAGATACCACACTACATTCCGACCAGCACCCACACCGGAGATCCAAGCCCGTCTCAGGCAGAACCCTAGGGACAAGGAAGAAAATATTGAGAAGCACGTGGAAATCTATTACAGGAATGTCAAGGAACTGGAGGATTTTTATGAAGATGCCTTTTATGTTAATGCTGACCAAGACCCTCATGTTATCTTTGAGTTTATAGAAAGCTGTATTGTTAAGCCCCTTCCATGCAAAAAATTAAAAAGCTTATAATTATAAAGGATGATTTCTGGAACAGTTGATTTGGAACTTTTCCCTGTAATGTTTGCAGTCCAGTTGCTGAAGTTGTTGTAAGCGAAGAGGAAGTCAGCCAAGCTGTGCTAAATTTGCAGCTCCAAGTTGAGTGAAGCACAGAGAGTATGAAATTGTGCTTTTGGGGAAATTTTTCTGGCTTTTTTTTTTTTTTTTTTTGTGACCCAAGATATGAAGCACTGCAGCTGGGGAAGTTCTTCTGTTTAATTCAAATATCTTTTTCTGAGTCTGCGATTCTGAGAATAGTAGTTTTGTTTTAACCATGTAGTAACCATAAAGCAAATTTGGAGTATTAAATCTATTAGATGTGTTGGTGTCTTAATTCGCTCAGTGCTCCCCACCAAAACTGCACAGGGACCACCCGTCTGCCTCAGGGTCACAGCCTGCTGCAAGCAGACACAAAAGTGAATGGAAGAAGAAAGCTTGCAGCTCTGCAGCTTGCTGTCCTCAAAGACAACTAGTGTTTTGAGGCCAGGGAGCAGAGGTTTTTACTCCCTTGTTAGCTCCGAGCGCTGAAAAGTTCAGATGAAACAGTCACTCTGCAGATGCACCAGCTGTCCCCGTCACCCTGTTCTGCAGCCCAACCCCACGGCTGGGTAGAAAGACTCAGAACAACTGGAAAAAATATCCAGAGCCATAGAAAACTGGTTGCAGGTTCATCACTTTCAGAACCCAATTAAGGACATAACGAGCTGCAGGAGCAGACAGGTTACTAAATTCTGGTTTCCTGATGGAGTGAGGCTCCCAGCCTGTCCCAGAGGCTTTTTTGCAGCAGCTGCTTCCCCACCTATTTCCAGCTGATGGTGGGCTCCACCTGCGGCTGCCCTGACTGAGCTGTGGCTGGGCAGGTTGGTGCCCGGGTTTGTTTGTCTGGCTGGATTTGGCTGCAGTAAATACTTGGGTAAGTCTTTCTTAACTGGAAAATCCTTGATGAAAAGCTAACACAGTGCTGTGTTAGCTCAGACTCTGGCTATGGAAATGCACGTCCTTAGTGACTCTAAGGAAGGGGTGTGATTTGCTGTTGTGATTCAGAGGAGCACTGAGTTTGATGCCTCTATTATGTCGCCTTCTTTTTCTCCCTCATGTATGACTGTGAATTCCCCTTGAGCAGGGGAGGAGGAGTTGTTTCAGCTTTCTCCTGGAAGCCTCTGTATTTGGGAAGATGGAGGAGGCACGTGCCTTCTCCTTTCAGAGAGGACAGGCTTCCTGAAGCCATTTGGGTTTAGATGATTTCTCCAGTAAATCTGAGAGGATTCAGATCCTTTCTGGTATAGATAAGTTTACCCAAATGCTGTAAATAAGTTTGGGTCTTTGTTGCTGGCTTTGGTTGTGTGTGTCTAGGTCTGTAAGGAGTGGTGTAGAGATGTACATGCCAAATTTCCTCCTCGTGCCTGTAGAGTAAATTTGGGTGGGAAGACCCTGGTTATCCAGATGGCTGTGGGGATATTGTATTATTTTGGGAGAGTTTAAGGTCAGAATTTTCAGTACTTTTTGAGGGGTTTGGTGAATGGGAATTGGACTTTCCAGTCTTGAGGGCAGCTTTAAAAATCTCAGAATAAATATATCCAAGAAAACCAAATCCTCTGGCAATGCAAGCCAAGCCCTCTGTGCCTCTTGCACTGAGAAATTCCAGCTGGTAGCACCAGGCTGAGGCAGTGGCTGCTCCCACGGCTCCCACCCACAAACCCTCGTGTAAAGCTGGACAAGGGCATTTGTAACAGTCGTACCTGTTACAAATGTGCTGTTTGGTAACCTACTTGGGCAGCTGTTTTTTATGCTATTGCTATAAAGATGTGCTGTAGCATTCATGCATAATTGGGAGCCCTTCTATTAATAATACATGGGAAGCTCATCTTGCTAATATCACCTTCATCTGAGTGTTCCTACTAAATATTTTGATAGATGAAATGGATAGAGAGTGTATTTAAATACTGTTTGTACTGCAGCTAGGGTACAAAAGGGACAGTGCATCTTTAATTAGACAGGTACATCTGCTTAATTAATTTAGCTGTAAAGCCCTTTTTCCTCTTCATTCTTTCATCTATATGCGGACGCTATATTAGTTCCGCTCTGCTGGTTCCATAGAAACTGAGAGAAAGAGCTGGTCTCATTGAGATGCGCTTGGCATGTCTGGGTACGGAGTCTCAGGTCAATGGTCAACCCCCAAGGGTTTGCAGCAGGCCTGAAGTGCAGAAAGTGAGGGTTAGCAGAACATGCTAATACTCATGTAGAACTCTCCCTCAGAAACAACTAAAACAATTGACATTCATTTAATTACTGTAAACGAAACAGCCCCTGCATCACTTTGCATAGTAAAGCCTGTTAATACCAAAAAGGTTCAGTGGGTGGAAGGAGGAATTAGGCTTTTATAATTGGAATGCAACACTTGAAAACCAATTTGGTAACTACACTTGATTTTATTAGCATCTTATTCTGGCAAAACAAATGTTGAGCAATGAGAAAAACAAGGTAAAGAGGAGGTGGTAAGAACGCAGCAGGGACCAGACGTTACTTATTGTACAGCTCGCCCAGTTTGGGAATGGACATCTTTTATCACTTTGCTTTCCAAAGACGCTTTGTGGAGAGGGCTGCTTAGAGGTTGTGCCATACCCTATATGTTATGCTGTTAATTACGTAGTTCAGCCACAAGACCAGCATGTCCAACTCTTCCACAAACTTTTGTGTTCACTTGCTCCAAATAGATCCCTCAGCACACTGTAGTGGAAGGATGTTGAAATGCCCCCACGCAGGAGACCCAATCCTCCAGCCCCATCTCTGCAGGGGCCCTCCGTAGCTCTTGACAGATTTTCCCTGCCGCCTCCTTTGGCTTCTCAGCTTTCCCTGTAAGGCTTGGGTGCTGCTCGAGTGCTGACGCCAGCACAAAAACCTCAAATGTAGCTGATTTTGCCACCATCCGTTTGCAAGGTGCTGTAGAAGCTGCAGGGCTGCGATAAAGGAAGGGCCAGCAAGGCTTTCTCATCGGTGCCCAAGGTTTGGTGTAGAGCAGACAGGCTTGGCAGGTCCCTGTGCCTCAGTTCTGCTTCCCAGAGGTGCAGCTGGAGCTGAGTACATCTTAAGTGGGAGCAAACTGTTGTTATGACCCTGTAACTGTCCATCTTGCTGTTGGCAAAACTGAACCTAAAAGGTGGCTCTCACTTTGTCATACGTGCTTCGTACAGAAAATCATCTGTTCCCCTCTTACAAGGAGGCTCTCCTGGGTTATTCTCCTCTTTCTGCAACAAGAACTGTTTGATTCTGTGCAAAAAAAAGGTGATGTCAGGCCCTTTTCATCAAAGAAAGTTGGTTTACTTTCATAGAATTGTTTTCTGAAGCTGGAGTGCTGCCACGTGGCAGTTTGGAGGACCGGGGAAAGAAGGGTTGAACCTATGCTGGTGAGGAGAAGGGAATGGTTGTGTGGCTGAAGGGCACGGTCAGACTCCAGGTCCTCTCCCAGGCTTTACCACCAGTATTCTGTAACATAGTGAGATTTTTTTATTTATTTTATTTTTTAAAAGTGTGAAGTCTTGTGCTGAGGGACTGAGTGCTTAATGACACTGCTTGGTCTTGCAGTCTCAGCTCTTGGCACCCCATGTCCTTCCCAGGAATTCAGGCCCTTAAAATACAGACGTTACAAACAAGTACTTTATTTCTTTATTTAGAATAAAAAAGGAGAAGGATTACAATGCTACTGTCGCAGTATACAAAACATTCATCCAGGTTTGCTTCATGTTTACAAAACGTGCCATATACACGGCATCAATATTCACACAACTTTGTCAGACCCTCCCCTGAACTAAGTCTCAAAGGAAAAATCCAGAAACTAAAGATTAAAACTCAACTTTGCTTTTCGTTCAGCCTGGTGACCGCGTGGTCTGCCAGCTACAACACTCGTACCCAAGAACGGAATTAAAGTAGCACGAACAGATTGACTAAATTAGCGGAGCAATTAAATCAAACTCTCCTCTGAACAGTTCCATTTGGATGGCTCTTGGGTCTTCCCTCTTCAGGGCTGGCCTCCTACTTTCCGGTGAAACAGTACTGGCGCAGGGCTGGCACGGCCCTGTCACTCTTGCTGTGGGCTCTCAGCAGTGCATGAGTCCTCCATGAGTCCTCCTGTGATGCAGGTGCTCCAAACGTTCGCTTTGGGTTGATTCAGCTGCAGCCTAGGACAGCACAGGGAATTACTCCACTTTCTGCCCCAAACTGTGGTGTAGTTAATGCTACTAAGTGCCCCACGTACCGTCTGCATCACAACCATGGAAACAGTTGTGCACAGGCAGCTGGCACACCCCTGAGCTCACTGCTCCCACCATAACAGAGCAGCAGGAGTTCCAGGTCTTTCAAGTGATGAGCGCTAAAAAGTGAGTTAGCATTAAAAAAATAGTGAGGGGATGAGAATATTCCAACTGACACCAAGGGTCTGGGAACATCTCCAGTGTAAAGTACGAGTTAGAACTGAGCACAGCACAGATCAGCACAGACAGGAACGTGGGAGTAGGTAAATAAGGCTCCTCTCCTTAGAAGTGAAACAAAAGCTCTGTGGGCATTGCTGCACAAACATAGTAACCTCTGCAAGTCATGAAAAACTATCCTGGATTGAGACTTCCAAGAGAAGTTCTTCCAAGAGAAGGCTCAATTCTATCTTTTTAAGGTTCCTGCACCTTCAACAGGTAGGACAGGACTCCAGATGAACAGAGCCAAGGTCAAGTTGTCCTTGTTCACCCACATGAAGGGACGACCTGGTGTCTCCCAGTGGAGCTATAAACTAGCAGGTATCTCCACACAGGTGTTTAGTTCTGCTTAAAGAATAATCCCTGTCCACCTTGGTGTAAGTCTGGAGTATAGCAGTGTAGTTTGTGTGTTTACAGGCCTGATACAGAAAGCTTCAAGTAGGGGATGAGGACAGATGTGCACTGATAACTACTCTTCATTTCACCTTTATTTACTGAGATCCCATAAACAACAACAACTGGTTGATTTAGATACTTACTATGAATAGTATCTGACTTTTGCCATGACTACCAATACTTTGAGGCCAAGACTGCTATTGCCCTTACTTCCAGCTGCAAAAATAGTATGAACTAGTTTTCTGCAGTAACAAATGTTGAAGTTTACTATATTCTGGTAAGTATTAGACTGCTACTAACTACACACTTACCAGGTGACTGTCAGAATTCAATAAGCAGCATTAACTAGAATGTCCCAACAAGCACTTTATCGTGGCTGACAGCAGGAAGGCAGGCACGTGGTGGTCTCTCACTGACATTCCCAGCTCTACTCAGGCCGAAAGGCAGACTGGAAAGAAGGAAGAAGTACCACCTTCTTCCTGCAGGCACCATCCTGCCCCCCTTGAAGATAATCTAGTGGTAGACACATCTAACTGATCTTACACACAAATTGTAGATGTTGTCAAAACAGCAACAGCTCCAGCGATCAACCCCGAGCTGCTCCATGGTGAGGGCTACAAGGAGCAGGGATAGGCTCCCTTCCTCGTCCTCCCTCTGATATCACACCTGTAGATGGCAACTGAGACCCCAGCCATTGTGCCAGCAAGGCTACCCAGTTTGTGAAACAGTGGGAAGTGATAAAGGAAGGGCTCTGTGTTTGAGAAATGAAACTTGTACAAACAAGTCTCCTGCAAACGTTAGTTTAGGGCAGAACAGCACAAGTGTGATTTCTTGGCCTTTAACTAGGACTACAAATGTTTGCATTCAGTTCTTTTCTGTCAAGAAACCCTTAATGAGGACAGAATAAATGGTGGTGTGCTGCCCCAAATCACTGATGATACATTAGCCAGTGGAAAACCTGGTAAGTTTAAGAAAATTAGGGAAATATTTATTGCCTGTATGGATGCATTAGCAACCATAATATTTCCTCTCTAGGAATATATAACAGGATTAATAGGATGGAGGAACATACAAATGAAAGGATGATTGAATGATGAAGTCCCCAACCCATAAGTGAATGGAGGTAAAAGACAGCAATGAGTTCCACTGTCACCAGTTCCAGAGCAGGAGGTGTAGTTTGGAGACCCAAGACAGAGTCCCCATGACCCTAAACTTTCACCTCAGTTCAAACGATGGCCGCTGGCACCAAGGCACTGACAAGCTGTACGGTCCAGAGCTGTTCTGCTAATCCATCAAACCTGGATTAGCCTGGATTTCTTCATCCCAGTGGAGGAGGGATAAACTCTTGTTATCAGCATGAGCAGCAAACCTTAAACGCTATCGGAAGCTACTTATCAAAGACAAGGACACGTGAGCTTCAGACGCAGCACGCAGCATCTCTAGTGATTAATTCCCAGATGCAACAGCAAGCACTACAAGAACCACTTCCTCTCTCCGCTGGAGTTACTCTTCCTCTGGAGATGAGGCACCACAGACAGGCACGGTGTTCACCACCAAACGGCAAAGCAGTTGAGGAGAGTTTTGAACTACTCACTTGTTTGAGGTATCTCGCAAAAATTAGGAGAAGACTTAGCAAGATAAACTCAGATTTTGTGGGATCTGTCCTTTGAATACTTCACTTTGTGTCTCAAAGAGACTGGGCCTTGATGTTGGATAGCTCGACTTAATTAGTATTAATTTGAGAAGGCAGCTCTGTTAATGGCAAAATAGCACCAGGATCTGGCAGCAGGGGCTTGTACCTTCCTCACCCGCCTGCCTCCCCTGGGTGGGATGAAAGCAAGGGTTTTGAGGAGGACAATGTGAGGGATAATGCAGCAGGTTCTGCTGCAGCCTTGCAGGTTGTTGCAGTACTCCAGCAGGAGCAGGACTAACCTCTGTGTTCCCAGAACTGCAAGTCATGAGCCTAAGACGGATAAAAGGTTTCCTGAAGGAAGTCTCAGCTGATAGCTGGGCAGAAGAATCCAGTAAGATCAGCACTAGAGGTTAAATGTTACTGGTCTGAGGTGTGCTATGCTATTCAAGCCTAGTTAAAAATACATTTAGGGACCAGTGATGGTTTAAAAAAAAATAAAAAATCACAATTCCTCTTTACCCATTGTGAATGGGTCAGGGTGAGAAGTGAAAGCTTTGGGCTAAAGGATCTCCACTGGCATGCAGCCAAAGCTGACATCATTGGCTTGAAAATTCCATTCTCCCAGCAGTCATAAATCAGGTTAAATAAACGGGCAATGGTATACTGAGTATCTACTGCCTTGAAAGACAAGGAAAATAAACATTAATGCTAGGTGCACCAGAGCTGCTGCGTGTCTAAAGCATTAAAACTCAAACCAGGGAAATCCAAGAGAACCACTAGAAGTAATCGCCGGGAATTAATCAAACGTTGAACCTTTTGGTCAGCCAGAGCTCAGTGTTTCAGCAGATCAGGATATTATTATGGTTCCTAAGCCAATATCAAATATTCTCTGGCTTTTTTTAAAAGCACTTACACGTGGTTCTGCAGAGCTCTCTCACCTGTCCCATAACCAGCAGAATACCAGAACGCTTACTCGCTGATGAACTGGTCAGGACTGCCTGGACAAGGACTTGCAGCTTCTACTGAAAATGTTTTCTCTACCACCGTGAACAAACCTTCTGTTGAGCTCACACTGGAAATGGATGTTCTGTTCCCCCCAGCCCCACCAGCACTCGGCAGGAGAAGATAAATGCTGCCCCAGGTTCAGTACCTGGCCTCAGACTACGCACACGTTGAGCACCAAGGTTACTCTTGGCTTTACTAGAGGCTATCACAGTCTATATTTTTCTTTCTTTGCAGACACACTGAAGTAATTTCAATTTTCAATGCACACCAATAAAAAACTAAACATTTCTTTAATACAATTATGGTAGCACTTCCAAGGATATTTACAAACAAGGCTAATTATTTTACAGATGAATGTGCTTCTGCTCTTCTACTCTACTATATTAATATTCTCAGTCAAAGCACTGTCATGCTTAATGCATGAAACACTGAATAGTGAGGACAGCTGACTTGTTTTCATGTTAACTGAAAAAAAATCTGCTCCTACTAAAGGTGAAGGAACAGGAAGAAAATATGCATAGTCATTAAATCAAGGAAAGTTAAGCACCAATCCACACATGCACTGCTGGAGACTGATACTGTCAGGACAATTCCTTGATTTCTCAAATAGCTACAGAAGACTTCACACACGATTACAAGTGTCATGAATCACAAACAGGGCAACGGTGTGCAGACTGGTACTCTGAAGAATGTGGATACATAACCTTTGGATTATTTGACAACGTGGATTTAAGTCAACAAGGCAAACTGTACGAAATAACCACACACATTTTGGAGGTATTATTCCTCTAACACTGCATAGGAAGTTGAAAAGGATTCTCCTGCTCCCCAAAGGAACTAGATGTGAAAGACAGAAAGACAGTTTTTTCTGATAGGACTTTAGAAGGCAGGATAAATTTCTGGGCTCAGCCATGCTACATCATTGGTATATTTATGGATCTCTTGATGAGAAAGTCAGCGTTGTGCAAGAACAGCTTTACCAGACTCCACGACCACCTGTGGAAACTTTCCCTGTAACATCTCAGCCGTGGTGGTGTTTGGGTTTTGGGTGGTGGTTCATGTTTGGGTTTTTTTACTGCATTATTATGAAGAGAGAAACTGTCGGCTGGGAGTGATTACTGGTGTATCAAACTTCTGTAGAATTCAATTTCTGTAGGAGAGACACTCCCAATTCAATTGAAAGTAAGGTAAATTGGGTAATGGTTTTGGTAACTGAGTTACACTGGAAAAGATGCTTCCTGTTGGCAGAGGGTTAAGTGAAACCAAAGGCATAAACGTTGGCAGAAGCAAGGAAGTGGTTATAACTTAGTTCAGAAAAAGAAAGTGGGGCAAGAGACTTAAAAGCATTGGAACTTTGAGAGAGAGAGAGATAGAGATTAGTGTTTAATCTAATTGCTATTAGTTTAATAATTATTACATTTAAAAATTATTCTTACTGATCCAGATTTGACCCAGGCAGCCAGTATCACCCTTCTGACTGCAATACTGGTGTAAGTTAAGAGGCAGATATTCTTCTAGACTTTAAGTAAAACTATTACAATGGCCAATTTCTTTCATATGGCTGTAACTGGCACATGCTTCACTCTGCAAGAAATTAGAACCACAAATTACTCTGATAGTTTAATATTCTGCAGCAAGTGTCAGTGCTGGTTAAAAAGCAAACGAGAGCTCTGCAAGCTGAAGCCTTCTCTACCCACCAAGACCGTTCAAGAGGCAGCTCCACTGTTCCCGTCGGGCCGTTGGGAAACGGCACAGCTGTCAGGCAGAAAAGACAGTTCCCACTGCGAGGTGAAGACTTCGGTTCCTTTCCAGTGGGAGGAAGCTGCTGATGCTTCGATGGGGTGCACTTCCAGAACACTTTATGAACTTGCTCTTCCAAATGGACTCCTGTTCCTGGTGCATTGTTTCTAGAACCTCTGATGTTCTATTTACAGGGTCGTGGACAATGTCTTCCCCCTCCAGTGAAGTCTGTATTCCTCCGCTCGACCGACATCCTTCCAGATTGAAGGGAGTTTATGCTTTCAATCTCTACATAGCTCTTCTCTAGAACACAGGAGAATCACAAAACGTGCAAGGTCCTTGCAATAACCTCTTGATCCATTCAGGATCTGCAAATAAGAAACAAGTTCTGTAAGGCTGAAAGTAGAGGTAAGCAGAAGAATGATGCTCAAGATGGACAAACTAAATAGTAATCCTGAAGCAGTTTGTATATATTCATCATGCAGGATTAGCTCCGAGTTCAGAAGGAATCCAACTCCATTTCTGTCTCGGAATTTCAAGTAATACCAGTTTAAATCCCACTTCAGTAGGGGACAAAAGTAAGATGAAACTGTGCACGCTTTATCATTACATACTCGTCTAAGTAGTTAGGTGGGGAAAAAAGTTTAAAGGATCACCATGCCACAAATGCATTCTCATTTTCTGAACTGAGATGAGATCCTTCACATAATGCAGTCTTTGGTTCCTGTTTCTTTGTCCCTCTCCAATATCAGGAAATTAAGTTTACAGCCTCTCTACAGAGGCTGAAGTTCTCTAGTTGATCCTTAGTGCTGACTGGAGTACCCACGTTATGGGGAGAGAAAAAGTGTCACCTACACTCGAAGACAAACTGTTGGAGTACTCCATGATTTTTTTTCAAGTGTACCAGTTGGGAAGAAAACAGTTTTCTTGAACAGCTCGTCCCTCCTCAAACTCTGAAAATGCAAAGCCAAAAGGCTGACTGGCCCCCACAGCCTGCCAGTATTGTCTCTGCATGACGTGCTTACGGCAGGTTTGGGACCCAAGCCAGCAAGGTGCCAACTATTTCTTAACCTGTGCTGGATCAATGCAGCTTGCACTGAAATAGAAACCTTCACTGCTTGCAGAACTGGATGCTAATATATTCAACTTGAATATAAACTAACTGTTGTGGCACTCCAACACATATTACATGTTTACCCAGCTCTCATTAAAACCTGGTATTTACAAATTAATTTCTGCAGTCACTATTTTGTAATTAACATATGCCACGAAACAACAGGACACCGTGAAATGCAGAGTACTAGTACTTCATGCAGTAGCTGCCTAAGAGAAAAGTCAGTGAAACCAATTCGAGTCATTTTGCAGATCAGGAATATATAGCCCTGCTCCGTTGGGCACAGGAACAGTTTACCTTCTGGGGTCGGATGCCGTGCAATGCTGTCGTGAAGCAAACACCTCCTGTATACCAAACTCTGACAGGACTGGTAGGTCAGAAAGCACCTGTGAAAGGACAAGTTGTTTCACCAAAAGGCTTAGGGTTTTGTTTTGTGACTCACTCCTATGCCCTGAGCTGAGGGTCACCCACAGGGGAGGAACCACAGTGTCTTTAAGGCAATGACTATTCAGCCAAACTAGCACATAAGATCTTTTAGGCAAAGGTTTTTCTTTAAGTCACAGACTACCGGCTTGCTGAGCTTCCAGGGACAATCACCATGTACCCAATAAATCAACACTGCAAGATTTCCTTTTCTAGATGTTCCAGAACTTGTCTGACTTCTCAGTGTAGTTGTTTCCAATCGTTCTTTGCTAAATTACTGTTTTCTCAAATGCTGAAGTAGCTAGAACAAACCTTCCTTCGTGTGCTGTTGCAAAGGATGACTTGTCCTTGGTTTCCCCACACACACACTTCCTCCCTCCCCCTTCCCTCCCCCTGCTTGAAGAAAAAAAGACTATCATCAAATGTGTTTGATTTTGAAAACAGTGTACTGGTAAGAGAACCAAACCCAATCCACAATGCCCTCTCTCTCAGGGAAGGGACCAGATAACAGCCAGCAAAAACTGTAATTAACTACAGCATGGCTAACATGCTTCGTGGCTGTTCACTCCAACGCTGGAAATGTGTTAGTTTAGCTACTGAAATGTGTTTAAATCATCAAGGGGCCGGCAAAAACTCCTTAAGAACAGGTTACCTCAGCCAAATATGTCCATTGGAGCAGACTGCCTGTCTGCGATCGGTGAACGGCAGGATCTCTTTACACAAGCTGCAGTGCTCCGGAAAAGTCTGTTTGTTCATTTTCTTTAAGATATGCCCGATCAGCACCTGGGAATACACAGCAGTCAGCATTGTTTGCAGCAAGACAGCTGCCTACCAAAAGGTGGAAACTTCTCTTGGGATACTGTGATTTCAGAATACGGTACAGGATACAAAGATCTATTCACCTCATGGAATGAAAATAAGGAAATGTAAGCATAAGAAATAGAACACAGTAATATGTATTAATTTATTCTCATTTTACTGTCATCTCCTAAAGATTTCTGTCCTATAGTAAAGGGATACAGAACTTAAGAGTAACAGGGATACGTTAAGCTACTTGTGAATTTTAAAAGTACTGGAGAAATTGGTATCGTACCACTTCAGAGGATGCCACTGACCATTACCGCAATATCACAATGGATAAAAAAAATCCTGCTCAAATAACCTGGATCATGTCTTCAGCAATCACCTTAGAGTATGCGTAGTGTTTATAGTAGAATGTTTACGTGATTAAATCTTTGACATTTCAACAGATATAAACCACATCCCAAGGGCCTTTACAATGTGACAGCAAACCGAACAGATAAAAGACAATTTGGAAGTCAGCTTTTAATCACTATAAAAAGCAGACTGTTGTTTACAAGAGAAGAAAAGCAACCCCTCAAACCTTCAATTCAGAGGAATTGGATGCTAGAAAAACACAGCCGTTCTGCCAGAACACTTCCCTAGGGAATTACTGAAGGTAATTCCTGGTTGCTTCTTAGTCCAGTAGAGACACCAGCACACTCCATGGGTAACGGAAACGCGCTTCCTTCCTCTGTCCTTCTGGATGCAAGGTAAAGGTCGATTTTTAGACTTCAAGTGATTTCAGGACTCAGGTACTGAAAAGAACTGTTCTCTGCTCACACAAAGAGCTGCAGAGACACCTGAGACATTCTTGTGGGGAGGCAGGTGGGGGGCAGAGTGTTCCCACTGAAACTTGCTTTGTCTTTTATTTTAGGGGGGAGCACTGGGAAGTTTGGGAAGAGTCCCTGTTGTGGCCAACCATTCAGTTACGCTTGTTTATTGTAGTTCAATAAACCCAAGTGCGCCTGAAGGTTCCGGCCACGCATGTTACAACAGAGACATCCAGCCAGCTCAGTTACAGCCCTCAGCCACTGGATTTCACTCAGTCTCTGAAACTCTTAACTAATCTTTCACTGAAGCCTCATGGGACAATGACAGGACCTGATGGACCACCTGAACAGTCACAGTACTTTCAGTCATAAATACTTTTAAGAAGTGATACTGCAACTCTTAAAGTTAGAACTGCAGAAACAATTGACTAGAGGAGGTACCTCCAAAGTTTAGTTTTGCAGAGATGTTGGATTAAATAAGCTTGGCCGTGAAAACAAAACATCCCTCTCAACCAGTGCATGTTCCAAACCCACCAACAGCGTGGAGTAACTGTGGTCCTCTCCCTTGTTCCACAAAAAACTCAGGCATGCTTATTCATTGTTGCAACTGATCCAAATTTCAACACCTGTATTTACATTCCCTCCTACATTCCCTCCGTAATGTCAAGGAAGGACAACTTAAGCTATACGGTCTATAGAAGTTGACTGCCAAGGACGACATGATTACGGTTCTCCTTCCCACCCCCAAAGTTTTATTTTCCTTTCAGGATATGGAGCGGGGAGAAGGGAGTCACTTGCAACACTGAATCCCCAGAGCATAGAGGTGCACTTACTCGTGCTGTTCTGTCATCGCAGCCGTCATCGGACATTAGGAAGTCACAGACTCCTCTGGTGGGAATACTGGTGTTTTCTGTAATCCACGTGTGTAGGTAAACTTCTCCCAACACCCGTTTCATGTGTTCTCGTGTCAAGTGCATTTCTACTGCCTCAATTTGTGCCTGTATTTCAAGCAGCTTTTCTTCCATGGGCTCACGACCTCCTGTGTCACTTGACTGAGGAAGAGAATCGTCTGCAGTGTCATCTACGTCCGTACGTTTGCCTGTGTCACACAGGCTCTGCTTGCCGGCTTGTTTAGAAGTTCCTTCCTCTTGATCATCTTCAGTGCTGCCCATCCCCGGGGAATCCGATATCAGGATTTTTGCATCCTCGTGGGAAGGTCTCCACATGACCTCTGTGGGAGCTTTCTGCATTGACTGGTACAAAATCCTCAGGAGAAATAGCTTAAACCGCCAAAAGTAAGTAGAACCACAGCTCTCAATCTTTTTATCCAGCGCTTCCTGTAAGAACTGAGGAATATGCTTATCCTTCAGAATTTTCCAGCGTACAAGATCCGTCAAGTCCACTTGCCGGAAAAGGTTCTGAACAGAAGATTCCAGAAGCTGCGCAGCTGCCTCCTCGAAAGTCTTCAGGGTTACAAACTGAACTTGGTAGTTTTTGTTAACCGGGTGAAGGCCGTTAGTCATGCCCTCCGTTGTGACAACCGCTAAGTAGGCACCGCAGGGGCTGACAGCTATTCCGTGAGTCCTGACGGAGCCAAACACGTCGGAGAGCTTAACCAGCTGGTGCTCAAACTTTAAAGCAACGTCTGTGAATATAGGAATCAGCTGCCTTACCTTTCCATCGCTGGAGCACGTATACACCGTGCCGTTCTGTTTGTCTGCAGTCATGGACACGATTGGCAAGGAATGAAGCCCCGTCACGTGGGAATTATGGACATTCAGACCAGCTTTGGATATCAACAGGAGGCACCAAAACACATAAGGTCCTCTTGCAGCCACCACTAAGCTACAGCTGCATTTCTGGTAGGGGTGGTAAAGAGGAATGCACTTGATGCTATGCACTGGTAACTGGTCCATTTCTTGCCATAAGACTACGGGCTGTCTCAGCGTGAAGTAGCCTTTGACTGCTTTTAGGTTGACAGGAAGGATCTTAACTGGTCCAAAAGCACTCCCCACAATAAGCCCGCTCATCTTTCGGTTGTTATGTTCATACTCCCACCAAGACAAGACACTTGGGGAATTTATTCCAGACTCTATGGTATTGCAAGAAGTAATTGATTCCTTACCCAGAAACGGGAGCTGAAATTGCCAAACTGCCATGTTACCGTTTTCAAAGAGCACTGCTAAGAGCACGCTGCCAACATCCCGGCACTCGTTGTTGTGTTTAACCTGCTGGGTGGTGCAGATGCCCGACCACTCCATGCGCACCGGAGTCTGCATGCTGTGCCGGCGCTGGAATTCTGGGAAGTCTCCTAGTTCTCCCCTGGGAGCATCAGCCTTAGAAAGTTTGTAACTGGCCTCATACAGACGCTCCCCGTACATTTCTGTCAGGTCCACCAGCTGCACCCACTGCAGCCTGTTGAGGTTTGCGTGGATGGTCAGCCGATTGTCCATGGTTAAAGCTGCAAGCAGGCACCTTCCGTTCGCGTCACAGCCCAGCGGCGACCAGCTGGAATACTTGAACCCTCGCATGGGCGGCAGCGACTTCCCCTCGGGATTGAACACTCTGTCCAGCATGAAAGTCTGACTGACTGTTGGGTCCACAGAACTTGCAAACTTTTCCTTACATTCTGCTACCTCCTTTTTTGGACCAACCTAAAAGATAACAAAAAATACTTTAAAAAAAATTCACAACTTTTTTTTTTTAGGAAGACTCTCCTGGAATTAATTCCCACTTGAAATAGAGCATCCTCTACCATAAGCTACACTATGCTGTTCTAATGGTTAATTAACCTCACTCTCAAAGACACAAGCTTCATTGTTGGCCTGAATTTGTACAGTTTTGACTTTTAGCTACTGAATCTTTCTCTGCTGAACTGAAGAGCCCATTTTCATACTTCTGTTCTCAACTGTGTACTTAGAGGTACCTGGCATAACATTCAAGCTGTAAAGCACCCAATATTTCAACTCAAGTTATTCCGTATTCTCAGCATCGTTTTGGGAAAAAAAAAATCAGATCTGCAACAACAGAACTATTATGGAATACGATATTCACCCAGACCTGCTGGCCCTCTGTACTAAGGAGTGTAAAAGAGTCAGGTGCCCCCTCGGAGCCCTAAACAGTCCCTGCTGCAAAAATCTTCAAGCTGAGGTGGCAAACCAAGATCTGTAATTAACGTTTTACTGAAATAATTGTCATCGAAGTACTGGAACGCAAGTGATTCTTCGAAAATCTCTGAAATGCCCCTGATACTGGATCGTACTGGGCTGTACGTGTTCCCCCCCCACTATGCTTTTAAAACACACCAACGCACCGCACACGGCGTGCACCGCAGGAGCAGCCCCGGCGGGGAGCGACCCCCGGGGCTCCCCCTCCGCCCGGCACGGGCGGGACGCCGTACCTTGAGCAGGCAGGGAGCGGAGGGCGCGGGCACGGCCGTGCGGTGGATGACCATCTCCTGCCCGCCGCTGTGGACGTCGCTGAGCTGCTCCAGGACGGCGATGCTACGGGCCGTGCTCACCGACACCCGGTGATCCTCCGACCAGGCCAGCGGCTCCAGCCCGCTGACGCCGTGCTGCAGCCGCACCGCCGGCTCCCGCCGCACCGCCGTCAGCCGGAACCCGGCGCTCGGCGCCGCCGCCGCCTCCTCGACGAGCGAGCCGAGCCCCAGCGGCGGCTCCTCCTCCCCCGCCGACAGCGAGGGGCTGCCCCCGCGCTCCGCCGCCGCCATCTTACCGCCGCCTCACGGGCCGCGCGGGCCGCAGCGCGCATGCGCCGCTGCCGAAGCCCCACGACCGCCCCGGCTGGGGCTGCCCCGCCGCTGCCTGCGCCGCCCCGGGGTCCCGGCAGCGCGGGCGGGAGCGACGCGCGGCGTCCCGTCGAGCGGCTGCAGCGCGGCGGCCGCGGCCGGGGGGCACGGGCGAGCGGCTGTTCCCCTGGGGCACCGCCTCGGCGCCCCGTCGGTCTCCCCGCTGCCCCCGCGGGCTGGGCCCGGCCCCAGGGCGGCCCCGGGGCCCTGCGGGAGGCGGCCGACCATGGCGGCGGACGGAGCGCGGCTCCTGGACCGCGGCTCGGCGCCGCGGGGCCGCGGGACCGGCGCCCCGAGCCGGGTAGGTGCAGCCGGGAGAGGCCGGGGCCCGGCCCGCGGCGGCAGCCGCTCCGCCGGGACCCAGGCTGCCGCGGCGGGCCGGCGGCTCTCGCCCTGACTGGCTCCCGGGGGGAGGCGCTGGCTGAGGGCTGTTCCGGGGAGCGGGGTGGGGGGGTCAGCGTCTGAAAAGTTTATAAAATTGAGTCTTTGGGGTTTTTTTTTTTTTCGCCTGAGACGGGGTTGGACCTGCCCGGAGGCCGGTGGAGGCGGGCCCGGCCGCCTCGGGGGTGGTTGTGGGGGGGACGGGCTCGTCAGGGAGCGAGTGGGAAGCGGCATCCACGAGCCGCTCTGATCCCTTAAAAACGGGATTGCCCTGCGCTCCCCGTGCGGTGGGAATGGCGCTGGACTTGTCGGGGCTGAGCTGGAGCTGTGGGTGACTTACAGCCCTCGGCACCAGTTAAACATGCTGTGAAACGCTGCCAGGGAGGGGAGCGGGAGCCGCCGTGTATTTTAGGGAAAGCATCCAATTGTGGGGATGCCGTGAGGTGCAGGAACACGTGGTTTGCGCTTATAAATTTGGAGAAAGGAGAAGAAGAATAGTGTGCATAGGTGGTCGCAGTTTTTAAATGGTTGTTAACAATAATTCTGTGGTGTTTCAATTCTTATTGTCGACTTTTAAATTTGTTGTTGAAAAGTATGTGGGAGTTAAGTGTTTGCCAGGATTTAACCCGATTATAACGGGTACTTAAGGGGAGGCAGCACCACTTTCATTTTTCTGATAGCAAATGTGGGTGGTAGGAGGTTGGTTTTGGCTGGTTGCTAAAAACGTGAAGAAACAAGTGAAAAAAGTAGTAGAGCTTGAAAACTATGGTTCACAGAAGGACAAAGAAAATCAGAGTGTGCAACTAGGAGTGGGGGAGAGAGAGAGAGAAAAGAGGCAAGATTGTGCTGGCATTTCACGTGTTTCAGGAGTTTTGCGATTGTGTTGGGAAAAATAAGTTAATTGAAAAAGGGCTGGGGGACGCTGAAGAGCTCTGGGGACAAAAGAAAGTTAAATTTAATCTTCTTCCTGACGGTTCCTGGAGGGATGTGGGGAGAGCAAAAGTTTTTCTGAAGGTGATTGGAAGGTTAGTAAAATAAACCAATTGTTGCAAAAGAGGAAATGAAGAGCTCAGAAATGCCAAAAGTTGGCAGAAGCATAAGTTGAAGTGAAGTACGGGCCATCCCTCCTGCCTGTAGAAAGAAGGAAGGCTATGGGGATGGCTTTAATGAAATCAGGAGATTTGCAGAACTTTTGAGAGAGATTTTTTTAAAGTGTGTTCTGCTCAGTTTGCTGGAGAAGCTAGGTGAAATCCTTTGGAGATGAGCACTATATGCGACTTTAGATTTCCTGCATTCCAGTAGCGTTCCAAGGTCTCAGGCATGGTGGTGAATCTGTTAGAATAGGAACTGTGTAGCTACAAAAATCAAACTTAGTTTCTTTAGTCATGAGGTAGGGAATTCCAAAAATAAGGGATCTATCTATGGGCTGATGTTCGTGTTCAGCATGATGTCATGTTGTTAATTCTTAGTCATTAATAAATTCTCGCTGTCTGGTTGGTTTGTTAACATTACAGCAGTCTAGTGCTCTGAAGAGGAAGCTCCAGTCACCACATGGAAACCCATCTGTGAAACGTAAACGTAAGCTGTCAGTAAACACCTTCAAGAAACGTGCTACGGAAGCTGACATCAAGGAGAAGGGAAGTTCATCACAAAAATCTCTTCCTAAGAAACAGTTGCCTGAGAACCGAAATGAAAGCCAGAAAAGCAAACCTTTCATTAAGACTTCCAGCCTGTTTAGAAACAACCCTGATATCCCAGAAATTCACAGGTATTTTAGACAAATGGGAGGAAAAAAAACCCTTTCAATGCCTTGAGATTCAGTGCCCTGAATTCTTGCCCTTGCTTGGGCAAAGCAGTTGCTTGGTACGTGTGGTTTCATCGGTGTTCATGTAGAATACTGTTGTGTGATTTTTTAACCACACCGTGTGCTTTGTTTTGTTTTGGTTTGTTTCCCCTAACTCAGAAAAGCAGTGCAGCAGGTGCAAGAAAATGTTTTCACTACTGATTCTTTTAGCCAGTTGGACCTCCATCCACATCTGGTGAGTGGCAGGAAGGCTGTGTGCCTTGCAACATGCTTTTTTGGGTGGGGAGCAGGTTAGAGAGCTGAGAGATGCAGCCTCATTCATGGTGACTTGGACGGACTCGCCAGTACCTTGCCTGCAGTCCCAGCACTCTTCACTGTTTGCAGTTGCAATACCAAAAAGCCACAGAAAACTGCTTGGGCGTGCAGTATTTTAACAAGTTTGCGTTTCGTGATGTACCAGCAATGGTGTAATTCTAGGTAACTAAGAAGTATTTTGAGGATGTGGGGAATTTTACATCCAGTTGCCTGGGACCAGTGATGTAGAGAATAAACATCAGTCTTCTGGTTTTGGCTCTCTCTCATACTACAAAAAGTAACAAAAGGAACAATTTGACAATTAAACCTGTTTACTGCTTTTTGTTCTCTCTCTAGATCTCCACAATAAACACTGTCCTAAAGATAAGTAGCATGACCAGGTGAGCAAATTCGTATAAAAACTTTGCACTTCACTACCCCTTAAAGCCAATCACCTGTGGTTGTTTCATTATAAGTAACTGGTTTGTGAAGACCACAGTACCTGTTAAGCTATCCCGTTTGTTGCTTTCAAAATTTGGGATAAGAAATAACTTGGAAGTTACACAGCAAGTCAGTTATCACAGCTGAAGGTGGAACCTTGGAGTCGTGCCTTCTAATTTGGTGCTGGAATCGTAAAGTCATATTTTTTCCAATTTATCACATCTGGTATCTCTCTGGTGACTTTCCTTAGAAATCACCTCAGCTGATGTAGCTACAGAGCAGAGATGAATGCTGGAATTCAAACAGTTTTGAAACAGTCACTGGGTGTTACAACCTTAGGATTCTGTCCTGTGTTGCATTCCTGTTTCCTAACTTGTTTTGTTGGTTATGCAGTGTTCAGAAGCAAACAATTCCTGTGCTCCTGCAAGGCAAAGATGCTCTAGTGAGATCTCAGACTGGTTCAGGTCAGTATTTAATTGTCAGTCTCCTTCCCTCGGGCACATTAGACTGGATCCCTGATACAGAACCAGCACCTCCCATTCCCAGTACAGCTTATGAAAGTGACAAGCTGGGAAGCCTGGCTTGGGGCTGCTGTGAAACGGGCAAATCATAGAATCATGGAATGGTTTGGGTTGGAAGGGACCTCAAAGATCATCCAGTTCCAACCCCACTGCCATGGGCAGGGACACCCTCCACTACACGAGGTTGCCCGAAGCCTCATCCAACTTGGCCTTGAACACCTCCAGGGATGGGGCAGCCACAACTTCTCTGGGCAACCTGTTCCAGTGCCTCACCACCCTCAGAGTGAAAAATTTCTTCCTTAGATCTAATCTAAATCTGCCCTCTTTCAGTTGAAATCCATTGCCCTTTGTCCTATCACTACACACCCTTGTAAAAAGTCCCTCTCCAGCTTTCCTGTAGGCCCCCTTTAAGTACTGGAAGGCTGCTGTAAGATCACCCCGGAGCCTTCTCTTCTCCAGGCTGAACAGCCCCAACTCTCTCAGCCTGTCTCCATAGCAGAGGTGTTCCAGCCCTCGGATCATCTTTGTGGCCTCCTCTGGACCCGCTCCAGCAGCTCCATGTCCTTCTTGTGCTGGGGACTCCAGAGCTGATATGCTGTGCAAACTTGTGTAACAAGGCAGTGGTGGGACTGAGTGGATGTCCAGCTGCCAGCCGTTGCACGGGGGCGTGTTCCAAGGCTTGTGCTGGGGATGGAGATCCAGGAGACCGGCAGAGCTGGGCAGCGCTCGCTCTTGCCATGCAAACTCATGTACTTGCTCTGAAGCAGTCTGTGTCTGGGTGTCTCATTTCCTTGGGTGGGTGAGGATATTTATTTAGATAGATTTAAATAGTGGGATACCACCACCTCTCTGTTTTTAATTTAACCCTTTGGTTAGTCACCTGTTGATTTTCCATTCTGGAAACTTTTCTACTTAATTAAAACTTTTCCAGACTCTGCCCTCAGCTTAAGAATGGTAGGATGAATGGTACTTTAATTTGCTGGAGTGCTATAAGGTTTTTGACTTGTAAGTGTCTTATATTTGACTTATATACTTTCAATTTCTCCCTTTTAAAAAGGTAAAACTCTTGCCTATGGGATTCCACTTGTACAGTCTTTGCAAGGAATGGAATCCAAAATACAGGTAGGTGCAACAGCGTTAAGTATATTTACTTTTGATACTGAGATTAATGAAAATAAAATCCAGCTCTTATCTTGTAGTCATCACTGTCTCTTCTTGATACAAAAGTCAAGCAGTCTCTCTTCCCCTTTATTTGTGTGTGTGACTTACGTGATCCTCCTGTACTGTAGAGATACAGCTGATACAAGAACAGTGTTACACGTTCCCCGTTACTTCATGCCATAGGCTAAATTGTCAAGTTTGAAGAAGGTAGAGTGCAGAAGAGGCAATGGTCTGGAAGCTGAGAGAACTGAAAACAAAGGTTACTGCCATGTCTTTAGGTGTAGTCTTTGACGTGGAGAGAGATTTGATAATTGCTCCCAATTTGGATCATCTAGTTGACCAGAAAATGCTGCTGCAGATCTGCCATCTCTTGTGTGTTTTATCGGAAGAGATCGTCCTGACTTTTCTTACGGGTTGAAATGTTTCCAACCCATTCTGGGTTGTAACTTTCTGCAGCTGCTACCTACAGATTGCTGTGCATCAAACATGGGAGTGTTTCTGCGGTTCAGAAATAATGAAACAATATGTGTATGGAATAAAACGTCAGGCATGACTGTGGGCAGGTTTCCAAGCAGGAAAGAGAAGGCAATGCAGCAAAGACTGTTGGTTCATTTTTTTAAAAAAAAGGCTGGGAGAGGGGGAATACACCAAACTGTTGTGTGCAAGCTTGTACTAAAACTCTTCAGAATTCGCTCTGTTGGCTAAGAGCCAATGGATGTGGAAGTGCTCTGCTTATCAGTGCTACGTTCTTCTCAGTGGACCTCTTGTCTTCTCTGTTTGCAGCGCAGCGACGGGCCTTACGCACTCATATTAGTCCCGACGAGAGAGGTAGGTAGCCTTTTTTCTTTCTGATTCCATCTGAATCTGGTTGAACACTGATTTTTAGTGTGTAGATGAGGGTCTACCAGGGACTGTCTAAGGAAGTGTGTCTGTCCTTTAGTTCAGATCTTGCCCTCACAGAAAGAGACTTTGCTCTCTGGATGCCTGTTGTCATTTTTGGTCAGTGCCATACCAAAGTAAGGAAGAAGGAATCTCTGAAGTTTTCCTCATGTAGTTGGGAATAATTGTGAAAACTAGAGAAACTCTCTAGGTGAGTGTATGGGAGGGAGAAAGTTGCCTAGCTCACACAGAGATAGTAAGTAAAACCAATGAAATCAGCTTTGCAAATGTGCAGGTTTATACAAATGTTTCATTTTTAAAGCCCTTTTTTCAAATCCAGAAGTGAATGCTGAAGATGAGGCTTCCAAGAGTTGGTTTCTCCACTGAACTCTCTTCTGTTTGATTTATATTATTTGCAATTGCAAAGGCAATTTCAGAGGGAGGGTATCAACTTTTTTTTTCTGTCTTTTTTTTTCCTTTTTTTTTCGTATGTCAGATGATAATAGCTTCCATGTGGAGAATTGATTGCAGGTGTCTAGTTTGGGGCATGATATTTTATGCAACCTGCAGTGCAATATCTCAGCTCAGTTCCGTGAAAGGGGAAAGCTCTGAAGCTATTTAAATTTTTACAGCAGCAAACTTACTGCCTCTCTAGGATGCTGTATGAATACCAAGTATGTAGGAAACTGTTAGTAAGCTTGTTTAAAGGGCTGCCGTTGAGAGTACTTATGAAGATAATTTGTAATTACTGTTGGTATTGGTTTTACTCTGCATTGAAAGCAATGGCCTTTCTTGAGAGCTTGGCAAATAATAGCATGTAGCAGTTGTAGTCAGAGCATTTTAAACAGCTTTACGCCCGTAACTGAGCCCTGCTCACGTGTGTGAGTCAGGGTGGCACCATTGCCATTCTTGGTCGTCTTCATTGCCACAGCAGAAATAACTGTCAGCCAGCACCTGAAACCCAACAGCTAAATGCTTCCTGCTGAGCAGACGTTTCGATTTGCAGGCTTTGTACACACCATCTCTGTTCTGCTGACTGGGAAGTGGAGAGGTAGAAAAGTCCAGTGGTATGATCACCCTGTGGGTCAGGTGAGGGGATAATGAAGCCTGCCCTGACTGCCAGAAGATAACTAATCTCTGGGCTGGATTTCCTCTTCATAGTGGTTTCCTTCCAGAAATTGTGCCAATTTCACTTTTATTCTTCCAGTGGAGCAAAATCTTCTGTGGCTTCAGTTTGTTTCTCCTTGGGGCATTCACAGAAGCCAGCAGAATTCTCTGTTCTCCTGAGAGCTGGTTTGTGGAGCTGAACCAATAGGGAGGTTCTTGAACAGGTCCAAATACAATAAAAGAAGGATTATGTAAAAGAATAAAATAATAAGCAGCTTCTAAAAGAACAAGGGTGCATTTAGGATTCTGAGGATGTACATAACTAGATGAGCTTACAGATTTTTGAGCCAAAGGGGCTTGTAGCCCATCTTTGTAGTCCAGGGACTTTTTCAGAGCTCACTTTCTTTTGTTGATTTCCATAGCTTGCACTCCAAAGCTTTGATACAGTGCAGAAACTACTTAAGGTAAGAATTCAGTGCTCTGTGTTTTAGTTATTCCTCGAGCTTCTTGCTGTAAAATGCTAAGCATCTTCAGTTCCTGAATTCAACTGGACGTTTAAGGAAATCCAGCAAGATACATGGTCTTTAAAGATAAATCTGTTTGTCTTTAAGTGTGCGATTTCCCTGTGGCAAATTTTAAACTATTGCATGAACAATTAAGTGATTAATTATGGCACCTTCGTTGCACGTGTTTTCATAAACCAGCGTAGCTGATTTTCCCAACGCTTTGTTTTTAGAAGTGCCTGCCATTGTTTCAGTCCCAGTTATGAATGGAAACTCTCACAGTGGCAAGTACCGTTTTACTGAAACTAATACTAGACAGATGGGTTTCAGACAGGGAGCAGAACTTGGTGAGCTGCTTTGCCAATTGAATGGCTGGAGAAATTAGAAGGCTTTTAAAATCATTAAATGGTAGTGCTTTCCTTTTAATTGAGGCAGAGTATCTTACCGTGGGGCTAGAAGGTATCTAAATCATTTATCCGGCCCGTATTCCCACTCCCTCTTCTGCTTTTTCCTTGAAATAATAAGGCACTTTCCAAGTCTTTTGTTAATGCTGGAATTACCAAGTAAGACTTTTTTGTGTCATGCTGAGGTTTAAAGTATTTCAGTTGTCTTCCACAGTAATTAGAAGTTATTATGGGTGGACTTTTGATGTCCTTCAAAGGATGAAGTCTGGACTGACCTCCTTTAGTTTTTCTTTGTTACATATAATGTGTTGTAACCATCAAGTCCGGTGTAAACTGTCATAGTGACCCAAAGCAGATGATTTAGATCATGGTCAGACTGGACCTTGGAGGGGCTGGATGACTAGAGGGTGTAACATGGTCGTGTAATTACTGAGAGAGAAGACGACTAGTTGAGCTGCTTCTGACACACTTACTCTAATGCAACTGCTAAGGTTGTATTGCCTGATCTTGCTTAGATATCTTCCTTTTCTTAAACCTTAAAAAGAAACTCTTTGTACAAACTATTTTGTTGGAGCATTTCTGGCAAGCAGTGACCCGTACAAACTTAAGCCTATTTCCCAGTCACGTGTTTGTGCAATCCTTACAAGCTGTGCTCTGCTGCTGGCCGGCGTTTCCTCTCGAGTGAGGCGATGGCAGCACTGTGCTTTGATTATCTCCCCTGTAAATATTGGGCAATATTGGATTCAGTGAAGGATTGGACCTCATTAAAGCAAGTGGCAAAAACTCCTGCCAGTATCGATGGGACTGACATTTAAAGTCCGCAGGCGTGGTGACTGCGTGCATGTGGGTCTGTGTACATATATATAAACTTCATGGGTCCCGTGTTTTCCTTAGATTTTCCTTGGCCACAGGAAGGTATTGCTTAAAGGCAAGATGAAGAAATAGCACTGTGGCTTGTCTTTGAACATTTAGGCTACACGAGGAGAAGGAAAAGAAATATTATTGTGTGATTGGAAGCGGTGCAAAAATGATTGCATTTCTGTTTTCCTAGACGATGTGGGAAGCAAGCTACGTGGCTAGAACTAAAGGTGCCGTTGATACGTAGCTGTGGGTGAGAGGATGCATGTAGACTGTATCTGTTAGATCAAATCAGATGCACACTGCTGTCAGCCCCAGTCCTTTCCCTTTTTACCAAGAAACATCATTTTTGGATTAGACTTTGTCTCTTTATTAAGAGGAATCTATATTGGTCTTGGTTTTACTTTCTGTAGCCGTTTGCCTGGATTGTGCCTGGAGTGCTAATGGGGGGAGAAAAGAGAAAATCAGAAAAAGCCAGGTAGGAAGCCAGCTTCTTAAATTGTATTTTGGGTTCTTCTGCTCTACAGCATTTTTGTCTGTTACTCTTCTTTAGAGTGCTTTTCTTACTGGGAGAGGGGCTTGTGAGTTTGGATCAAGCTGTGATCCCCCTGGATCTTACACAGACACAGTGAGTGGGTCAGCAGGAAGTATTCCCTTCCTCCAGTTGGATCTATTTCTAAAATCTTGATGAGCCTTCTGAGAAGATGATATCTTGTGTCAGTACTTTTTTTCCTCTTCTGACAAACACCTGTATTTGCTTACCACTGAGTGCTGTCTACAGTATTTGTTATGGGGGAAATTGCTTTCTGGAGAAGAGATTTCCTGGTGTTAAAAATCTTTCTTTTCCGTTTTCAAGAATTGAATTGTAAGCTGATAATCCAAAATGGAATTTTCATTTCTCTATATATAAGCATACACAAAAAGGAGTTTACACTTGACGGTAAAAAAAGTACTCAATTAGAAAAGAAAACCTAACTTGGGTGTCTTAGATTTAAAAAAATGTTACTAATGCTTCTTTCCACCCTGTCCTTATCACTGAATGTGCCCGTGAGTATCAGTGATGATCAGGGAAGGAATTTCAGTTTTAATCAGTGAGAAAGCACTGTCCCTTTTTCCTCTGTAGGTTCCAGTTCGTCACTCTGGGTTGCTATTCCAGTGTTACTGCTAACCTGTATGTTTTCTCTTCTGGTTTTTTCTTTCTTTTTCTCTTGTTTCTTTTTCATGCGCATGTTTTTTTGTTGTCATTTTTTGGTGTTTCTCTTTTAATCTAAACAGATTACGTAAAGGGATAAATATCCTTATTTCAACTCCTGGTCGCCTGGTTGATCACATCAAGTCCACAGAATGCATTCATTTCCGTCGCACGCAGTGGCTGATTATTGATGAAGCAGACAGGTAAACTTCCAAGTGTTTAGATATGGATTATGATATCCTATGCATCATCATTCACTAAATATTTTTAAAAAATAAGAGAGAGAGCATGCACACAGTCTTAAACCTTTCATGCTCAGTGGCCTCAGCCAAGCACCAGATGTCTGGGATTAGGAAGAAATGTCCCTTTTGGACAGATTATTGTACAATTATTCATTGCAGAGATTCTCTCAGTGTCTTCTGACAGATCTGACCCTGGCAAAAGTTGAAGATGGAACATAAAGCTAGATGGGATGAAGATCTGATCAGCTCTAGCACTTCTCCTATTCCTAATTGCCTCATGTAGCATTAAGATTTTCTCCTCATTTCTTCCTACGGCATCTTTCGTCACCTCTGCTGTTTTTGTAGGATCCTGGACCTGGGCTTTGAGAAGGACATAGCTGTGATACTCAATGCTTTAAATGCTGAGAGAGAGACACGTCAGAATGTCTTACTCTCGGCCACACTTACAGAAGGTAGGTTGTAGACAGATGGTCTTTCTTTCCATCCATAGTTGGCTGTGTCTGATTATATTATAGCCCAATCTGAAGCCCTTTCCAAAAGTGGAATGATGCCTGTTGATTTCTTTGGGCTTAGGACGCTTGTCCTTTGTTACTGGAATTTCTGTCAGTGTATGTACTTACATGGTCCTTAGATATGTGTCTCAAATTCCAAGGCGAAGTCGCCATGAACCTGGGAAGCACTGGTTGGTTTGTTTGCTTTACGAAATATGGAATTAAGGCAAAAAGCTAATGACAGGACAGGACAGCTGTTGTGTGATTTGCTCAGTATCACACAAGAAGTCAGTTGCTGAGGCAGGAATTGAGTCAGGCCTCGTGACTTCTGCACTCTTGGTGGAGTGGAGATATGTTGTTTTTTTCCCGACACACAGAGTTGAAAACAAGACTGCCAAATGCTGTCTGTCTGGTCAAGACGTTTATGTAATGCAAAATAGCACAGTTGGCTGAAGTAGTGTCTTGTGATGCTTTTGGTGGAGTCCACAGCAACTAAGCCTGGCTAAGCCCCGAGAAGCCTGAAGTTTGTGGAGGCATTCTGTCAGTGTCTGAGGCATGGCTCGTTAGTTCTTGCCCTTCACTGCCTTTCACTGAAGTTGTGTTTGTCGTTGTTTTATGTGGATGTATCATCATGCTCCCCAGCAGCACCCCGGACTGCACCTCATGTGTTTTTCATATTCTATGATTTAGGAGTAACACGGCTGGCCGATATCAGTTTAAATGATCCCATCAGCATTTCCGTAGCAGATGAATTCCAGAAGGCGCTCAAACCAGCGTCACAAATGGAGAGACAAGCCAGTAGTTCATCAAACTGCATGGAGCAGGAAAACTTTGCTGTTCCAGAGAAGCTCAAGCAGTATGTTATGATGGTCCCCAGCAAACTGAGGCTTGTCACATTAGCGGCTTTTATCCTTGAGAAATGCCAGGTGAGACTCTGTTTGCATTTATATTGCTAAGTAGCCCTTTGCCCTTTCCAACTCCTTTATCTGTTACTCTGTCAGGGATAACATGGATTAGATCTAAGGCTTTGAGGTGCATCTAGTTGTTGTGCTGGCAACTAAATGCCACCCAGCCGCTCGCTCACCCTCCCCCACCCCTGGGGAATGGGGAAGAGAATTAAAGGGGAAAAGGGAAGGAGACTCGTGGGTTGAGACAAATACAATTTAATAATAACAATAATATAAAATTAAAAGTAATAATGAGAAGAATAACATAAAGAATAATAATATAAATATATACATATGTGTATAATGATAATAGTACATGCAAACAAGTGACACACAGTGTAATTGCTCACCACCTGGTGACCAGTGCCTGTCCTGTCCTGGCAAGCGATTCCGAAATAAGTCCTGACCCTGCAATCCAGACAAGGAAGAGGCCTGAAAAGAGAGTGAGAGAGAGCAGTCTGAGAGCGAGCCACGGGAAGAGCAAAAGCACCTTCTCTCTGGTCAGCCCTCATCTATGTACTGGGCATGACACTGCCTGATATGGAATAATACTTCATTGGCCAATTTAGCCCTCAATCCTAAGTCTAAGTTCAAATCATAAGGGGACTTGTGGACCCTTTGTCCCGGCCATGCTCCCCCCCAGCCTGTTGTGCCCCCTGCACACTGGCAAGAACACGGCAGCTGAGAAGTCCTTGAGGCCTCAGTACCAACCATAAACATCAGCACGCTGTCAACATTCTTCTTGGACGAATCCCAGGCTAAAACCAAAACACGGGGTTCTTCTAGCTGCTAAAGAGAACTAACTTTGTCCCAGTCAAAACCAGGACACTAGTGTACAGGAGACATAAGAGAGCTGAGGTGCTGTTGTGTCTTACACACTCGCAGTGGGATGCCTGTGCAGCATGTACTCGTACTTCTTTTGTGGGCTCAGTATTTGGTGTCAAACTCCATAATCCTTTCCCAGATAATTGTATCTCCAGAAGTGGAAGTCATCTAGATCTTACAATGATCATGGAACTGGGAGAGGCCTGTGGAAGTCATCGTGTTCAATTTTCTTGTTTTTCTTGTAGTTTGAAAAACACCACAAGATGATCATCTTTTTCTCCAGCTGTGAACAAGTGGAATTCCACTATGAGCTCCTTCTAAAGGTCCTTTCAGGAGGGCTGGAGTCAGAGCACCCTGGACGTTCATCTGTCTCCTCTGCGCGCTTACAGTTTCTACGACTGCACGGCAACTTGGAACAGGAAGTAAGCATTCTCAAAACGTCAGGTCACACAGTTTTATTCCTTATTCCCTGTGATTTATTACATGGTTATTTTGGGGAGGAGGGCAGAAGAGAGGGCAGAGAGTCATTTCGCCTCTAGAGGCCTCACTCTTCCATCTGCTAGTGAAAATAAGAATATTGTCCCACTTCTGGGAAGTACCTTGGTAGCTGTATCTGAAAAACACAGCTGAAGAGGCTAGAGGTGTTATTTCAGCAGGCTGAGGCAGCCGTTCTGTATTCCCAGTGAGTGCACTCAAACCATTTACATATCCATGGTTCTCTCTCATGCAGTCAAGACAGGCTTTTAATGCCAAAGGAAGACCTCATTCAAGCCCCCAAACCTTACTACCCAATAAGTTGCTCCTGTTAGATGAGAATGGAGCAGTTTGGCTTTGCTTCTGAAGAACAGTGTCTTGACAGACTGGGATAGAATAACAGCAATGCAACAGTGATTACCCAAAATAGGTCTAGGTTTTAGCCGGATAGGCCTGGGTGACGAGATTGGAGCTTGCTACAGCGGGCTGAGAGGCCAGGAGAAGAGTGTCAAATTAATTGTCACTGCAGCGTTTCTCTAAATAGCTGAGGGACCTGCCTTGAAAGTTCAGCCCCTGATCCTACCCTTGGTCTGTGATGGAGAGAGTTACCGCTCTCCTTTGAGCTGCACAGCAGAGATGGTAAATGAGTAGAGCTCTTTTGATGAAGCAAGAGGTGAAGAGCCATTGTTTTTCTCGCTCATTCCCATCCTGTGGAGACCAGAAACATGTGCTTTGCTGTCCCTGCAGTCTGGCCTTTCCTCAACCTGCCTGCCTGAGCGAGTGAGCAGGCCTGGTCTGGCCCAACTCTACCCTGACCAGCTGTTAAGCCAACAGAACACCACTAAGTAGCTGGCACCAGGGGAAGGGTTTTGCCTTTTTAGTACCCAGTGTGTAATTAGTGCTTGATGTCTTCAAATTAAGAGCATTAATGGAGCTAAATTGTGGATCCCATATGGTACTGCTGAGCACGGCTGCTGTCATTGTCAACAAGATACAGCGTGCTCTCTTCTTTAATTTTTGTCAGCAGAGGGTTCAGTGTGTCGACGAGGCCCAAGTTTCCCTTCTTTCCAGAACAGTACCTCTAACTTTGAGTCAAGTATGTAATTCAATTCTATATCATCAACACAACAGGACATTCACTTAACTCCTAGCTAGAACTCTGAGGACGAAAGCTCGAAGCATGGAAACAAGGATATTTTGAAAGGAGGAAGCAAAAGGGACAGGAAGGAGATGGGTATGATATTTCTGAGGCCAGAGACAGCCTGAGCTCTGAAAAGGAAAAGAGTAAATGGAATCAGATCAGGGGACTGTGAGCGTGCAGTTGTTTCCCACAGCCAAGGAGAGGCAGTGTGGGTGGATAGGTGCTACTGGCAAGGGAAGACCAAATGCTACTGAGGCCTTTGTTACCAGTGCTCAGAGATTGTCTTGTGTGACAGCAGATGTCGTTGTGATGTAATGTGGGTTGGAGAATCAGTTTCTGTTGCTTTTATCAAGAAAAAAACACACCTCAAAGGAGTTAGTTAAACTAAGGAGCGTGCGTAGGAATGCTTTGGGACTGTCAAAGCAGGAGGCTTTTGAAGGTAAGTGAGATTCCTGCAGTTCTGGGACTCAATGGCTCAAAGATTGCTGGTGGGGTAATTTGGGATCTGGGGACTGTGGACAGTATCAGTCTGAGAGCCTGAGCTCGTGTTAGAAGTGAAGGCTACAGGAATTCTGCTGGTGCAGACCAGAGATGAGGACAAGGCTGGGGAGCACCTGCCTCTGACACTTGTGGGAAGAAACAACATCCATCCCAGCGTCAGCAGCCCCGTTGGCAGCCCTCGCCAGTACGAAGCCTTTTCTTGTGGGAAGGCTATGGAAGAGTGCCTGGGAGCCCTGTGGCAGCTGCCTCCAGGGCCCAGGAGTCCTGCCTCCTTGCCCCCTTGGGCAGGGATTTCTGGCCAGGGTCTCATCTCTCCTGCTGTGTTACTTTGCAGACTTATCCCACAACAGTTCACGTAAGCAACTGTGCAGCTGAGCATCCCCGATACTGAATAATTACACAGTCAGTCCAGTGGCTGTCTGCATGCCTCATTGGGCACATGATGAGGCTGATCTCTCGTGATGTGACTATAACGCTGTGTCAACAGAATGGGCTTATCGTTCCCATCGTGTGACTGGAGAGACAGCAGTTAAGATGTCCAGCTTATTCTTGCGTTCACAGAAGCCTGTGTTGCTCATAAGCTGTGCCAGTGCTTCTGTTGCTGCTGCCTAATCATTTGTGAATCCTCGCTCCGTGTAAAACCATTACTGCTTTTTGACATACACAGGCCATGCTTCAGTGCAAACCATGAAAGTGTTGGCTGCTTTGATTTGACCAAATGCATTCAGGCTTCCCCAGACACTGCCTTCCTACCTGAAGCCACACCTATATGCCATAGATTTTTTTAATTTTTTTTTTTATTTGCATGAAGAATCTGACTGGAACTTGTAAAGCCAATTCCTTTGCTTTTCAAGCTGTACATGACCTAGGGAATGAGGCATAGTTGTTAAATTGTTACATTAGCTAATTTACTTTATGTTTGATTGTAATGTGCATAAGCAGTCTTCATTTTTCTGTTTCAATCCTCTAGGAAAGAACAGAGGTCTTCCAGGAGTTCCTAAAATCCAAGACCGGCATCTTGCTTTGCACTGTAAGTAACTTAGAGTCCCTTTGCAGCTCCACGCTAATGGGCCTGTCTGATACCTAATGGTAGAACCAGAGGACTTGGCATTGAGCTCTAATTCCAGCTCGCTGCCTGACCTTGAGGAAAGTCATCTCCTTTTTCTGCATCTCCCATGTTAAATAAGGACTGGTGCCCTCTTTGCAAACTGTTACATGATCTTTTGCTGCAAGGTACCATGTACAGAAAAAGCATATGTCTTATACAAGAGGCCTCAAAGTATTTTGCATGGTCTTATGTCTAGAAAAATCTGTTCATTTGAAGCTGGAACTTTGCCCTCTACATGCAGTCGATAGAACGCAATCCTGATTTGTAGTATGCCCCATAACTGCCAGGTAGATTGGATGTAATGTCCTATTTCCCATCTTAATGACTACCCCAAGGTTAAAAACAAAAACCTGCAGGGATGGAAGGGAGGCCCAACCAGAGGATGGTGTCATTAGAAATGCACATGCTCCGCTGCTCTCCATGCTTTGCCCTTCAAAGGGTGCCGAGGGAGAAATTCGTGTCCTCTACTGAAGTTTGCTGGCACCCTTGTGTTGTGGTGGCACCTTCCTCTTCTCGTTTCTGACCTGTCGGTGCCACAGCTAGCCTGCTGCAGTGGTGCAGAAGGCTGCACGATTTGCTCTCTAATAGTGGCAGCTGTTGATCTGAAAATGTGTGAATCTTGGCGATTTCTACCCACCGCAAACTTGTAAATTACAGCGATCGGGAGTAATTAGAGCTGAGAAACCCTCTCCAGCTCTGAAATGACTCCTGTTCTTGCAGCACATTATTCTTAAAGAAAACTAGTTGCGATTTTTGTTCATAAAGTGGGGGTTGAATTTTGGCTTGTTTTTATGCCTGCAGTTCGAGCTAGGACTGCCACGTATATAGGAGTGTTTGATTTAGCGTTGCCAAATTATATGTTGCATCTCCTGAAAAATGGTGCTTGTTACATGCTAGTCTTGGTCCTGCTTGTGTGTACAGCCTTTCGATGATTTCATCAAGGTCAAAATGCATCTTTGCCATGTGTAAGTGTAACTATAACTTGATTTCCCTGTATGTGAAGGTAATACTTAAGTGCCTTAACTGAGGAAGATAGCAAAGCTTAAACCACTCAGTCATGTAGATTCAGTGTTTTGAAGATAAAAAGTGTTTGGTAAATTCTAAATAATAAATAGCTGAACTCTGTTATTCTTCATGCACATGCTGTCTGTAACTGAGAAATTTCAGGCATGGCTTGTTACTAAAATTTCAGTTACTGAGTTTGGAAAGACAGTGAATGCTCAATTTTAGACAAAGAGAAAACAGAAGCGTTGCAATCACTGGGATATCAGTTCCTGGGTGAGACCGTTTGAAGGGGTAATGCAGCCTGCGACAGGAAAAATCTGCTAGGAAAAGTACAGCTAGTGACAAGATAGGAAGAAGAATAAGTTGGATAAAGAAATCCCAGTGGATGGGATCCCCCTCTTGAGACACTGGAGATGTGGTTTGATTTCCTGCTGTGCTGCAGACTCCGTACAAGTGGATGTGGAATTGTGATGACAAGGCAAGTAGCCGCATGTCAGCTGAGCAGCGATGGTTGTGCGTTTGCTCCTGGCCTGTCATAAACGGGAGGTAACGTGGATTAACCTGGATTGCCGTGCGGAGGGTAGCGTAAGGTAATGCATTTATCGTAACCCTCCTTCCTTTCGGTCTGAGCTACTTTGCGCTGACTGCAAGGCAGGGATGCAAATCCTGACGGTTACAGTTACTGTGGCTCAGCTGGCACACGGTTCGCACGTTAAGCGCAGTAAGTTGTGTGTCTGAGTCCAAAATCTCTCTGTGCTTCAGCTCCCCATCTGTAAAATGGGGATAGTAGCACTGTTCTATCTTACAGAGATGTTGGGAGGACAAATGCATTGAAACCAGGAGGTGGCCTGTTACCACAGTAATGGGGACCATATGGACACCTTAATATAGAGATACACTTTGCACCAGTCCCACATTACAGGTGCCTCCCCAACGCAGATGTCCAAAGGGCAGCCAGGCACTGTGACCACCTCCTGCCTCTGAGGGCATTGCTTTTTCTGACACTTTTCTTCATATCAGCAAAAATGTTTTGCAGAAAGATGGTTCTGTTCTTTTGAGGGCGGAATCACGTTTTGTGCCCGCAGAATTTTGAAACCTGGCTCACAAAAGAGCAAGGCATATAATGTTGCCGTCCTTCCCTTGTCCCTTATGCCATGTTCTCCACCCATCTTTCCGCTCTAGTAAGCAATGGGACCTGCTGTTCCTTTTATTAATTTGCTCTATGTCATATGTATATTAATATATTCCATAAAATATTTTTGCCAGACAATATAAGCTGGCAGACAAAATAAAGAAGGGCCGTGTATCTCAGAGGGTCTCATCCAGATTTATTTCTCTCTCCTTCACCAAAGTTCTTTGCGGCTTCCTTTGGGATGTGCCTTTTAAACAAGTTCATCTCTTCCAGGGAGAGAGGAAAGATCATTTGGAGATTGTTTGCTGTTTACTCAGTCACGCTAACTCATCTTGCCAGTTTTCTGGCGGCCCCAGCCAAGAGCTTTCGCCTCTGACAGCTTCTGTGCTCTCTCCTTCCTCCTCTGATTACGCAGCCCAATCTGTCACCCTGCCGACGGGGGTCTCTACCCTGCTGATGGCTTTCCACACTCGGCAGTAATGACTTTTGGCAGGCCGGGAAGGCGCGAGAGCTTCTTCCCCAGCTTGGAGAGCCGTTAGGCCCTCTCTGCCTGTTAGCTAAAGCACTTTGTGAGGTTCTTTGGTAAATAAATGAGTCATTTTAATCCAACTGACAGCCTGGCACCTGAGCAAGCTGCCTTCCATCTGTACTTCTAGGCCTCATGTAGGCAGCCAATTGTCAAGCTCAGGGCCTTCAAGACCTCACCATTGAGTGTCTTTCAAAAGCAACTTTAGCAATTTCCTCTGCCCTAATTAGATTGTGTGAGAGGGACGGAGCAAACCAAGGCCCTTGCAAAACTTTCGTGGCCGTCTTGGTTCTGATCTTCTGCAGTGCTACGCCTTGCTTTTGGTGTGGCCTTTTCGCCCTCCGTTCCCTCACACCCACCGCTCTGTACCCCACCGCCATGAGCACAGGCTGGTAACAGGAATTTCTGGAAGCAGAAATTTCAGCATTTCTGAGGGTCCTCAGGTGGATTTTACCTTGATACTGTGCCGTTCTGTGCCTTGCAGTTGGGATCAGGGCAGGAACATGCTTAAGGCTTCAGATTGTTGTTTGCTTGGCATCTGGGTTTTCTTTAAAACTGCACTGGTGGAGATTATTTCTCCGTGCTCCTGTGAGATGGTCGCTTAATTCTTCCTTCCTTTGCCCATTGAAAGGAATCAGTGGTGACCTGCTGAGGTGTCGTAGTCTTGATTTCCCTGTTATTAGGGAATGGTGGTGTGAGGTCATGTATGGAAAGGGGAATGCCATCTGGGGCAGTGGAGAAGAAGAGAGGGTAGTACGCTGGAAATCTACTGGGCTTCTTGAAAGAGCACTGACAGCAGGTTCGTGCTTCTGTGTGTGGAATAAATGTGGTGCTGGCAAAACTGGATAATTGTTGCTTGAGCTGCATTCTCTTTCCTAGTAAAGTGACCCACAAGTATTTTTCTAAAACTCTGAGAAGCAAGAAGCTCATGGGCTCTGCCAGCAGAGGAAAGCAAATCAGCTCAAACTTTTTATCCTAATTCTATCTTGCTGCTGTCTATTAGGGTCTTTGAGGAAAAGGAGCTACAGGAGACGCAGGTGGACTGATACTGAGGAATCTTTGAGAGTTCGCAAAACACTCCAATTACCAGTAAATCCCAAGACACTTCTGAAAGAAAGCCAAGTTAAACCCTGGGGGAATAGCTGCTGATATGTGTCAGTAACAGCTGAGTGGAGTTGGTGGCATTGTGAAAGCAATAGTGAATACAAGGCTGATGATGGGAGAGCGTCTCCTCCTAAAATGTTGTCCCTGGCTATTTATTAGGCTTTCGGTTAACATTTTCAACTTTCCTGCTTGCTTTGGCAAACACTCATGAGAACAATACTGGCTGCAGCAGTAGGTTCCCAGCCAGAGGTGTTGAGAAGAGGCATCTTAGAAGAGAAGGGAAAGAATCCTGATGGATGAGAGGGATGATTCCTGCTCCTGCTTTCTGCTTCTCCTCCCCGTGTTGGAGGTGCCTGCTCCTGACGACGGGGACAGCTTGGCTATCTGTCCCAGGGTCAGAGCCCTCTCATCAAACACAGCCTTTCCTAGCTACTGGGTGTGAGAAAGAGCACAGTATAGGAAAAGACCAAAGACTTGTCTGCGTGGAAGTGTATAACAGAGCCAGCCAGATTGGCATCAGACGTCAGCGTTCCTGTCTGATCGTGCCGTAGAGTTTATAATCTTGTTATCCTGGTAACTGCAGTACACGTTCCCTGACTTCTCTTGATTTATTTTCTCCAGCCTCCTTTAAATGGCTTTTTGTACATCTGTTCATTCTGACTCTGGGAACAAGTTGTTTCTTAATGAGCGTGTTGGAGCGAAAGTGTGTATTATTTCAGAGTGGGCGCTGTGGAAAGTGTCTCCTCTTTTACTGCAGTTGGAGCCACAAAGCAACCTGGCTAGTGCTTATGGGAAGGCCTTTGCTGCCAAAACATCAGCTTCCTAGTCTTTTAACGTGTGTGGGAGTTGCATGAAAACACTTCAGTGGGTGGCTGACACATTTTTAGTACATTAAGCTCCTGCTTACGTTCTTAATATATTCTATTTTGCAACTAGCTAAAAGATACATGTGTTCCAAAACATTTCCTAACAGAGTTAAATCTGCACACCTGCTCTGTTATTGCGCGTGGTGAATGTAAAATCCAAGGAGTATGTGAGGGCATTACTAATGAACAGGAAATCAAGAAGGGAGATTGAAGCATGTTTGCACTCTCTATCTGTTTTGAACAGTATTTAAATTCTCTTTTCTCTTTAAAAGGGTGTGTTTTTTGAGCTATACTGACTGTGGATAACTAAAGGGTCTCATTCAAGTCCTTCTCCAAGTTGATGGGTTTTCTCACCAGCTGGCACATCAAATAACACTCCTGACAGCAGCTTCAGACTCTCTTCTGCGGGGCTGAGTTTTGTTTCTCCAGATCAAAGCCAAACTGGTGAAAATCTAAGGGTAGCTGAAGTCCCTTCTCCTTGAGCTGTACTTTAGCTTCCTGCAGATTCTGGTAAATTGTTTGTTGGCCTTTTATCATACGGCCAGGTGACCTGCGAGTCGTCTGCTCCACAACTTCAGACTATCACCTAGAAAACGACGAATTAGTTGTAGGTGGAGATCAGTGCATCTTTGGACGTTCCCACAAGGCCTAGGATTGTCAACCACTTGCTTCATGGCCATTTTCCTTTTCATTATTAGCAGCCTGTGTTTAGTTCTTAGGCTCGCTGTGGAGAAAGGTGTGCATTACCTTCCAGAGATTTAATCCTGCCTCCCTCACTGTTTGGGTAGTAGGTGCCTATGAGCAGATCTGTTTTCATCAATGAAACAAACTGAAGAACCAAAGGTAGCACTACCATTAAGACAGTTGATTCTCTCAGATATAATGTAAAGGGACGGTAGCAGACTGCTGTAATTCAACACCACTCTCCTGAAATAAGTAGGTTTATATCCTCCAGGCTTTAGGCCGTAGTAGTGGATTATTTTTAATTGTATTAGTCCATTAACAATTCCTTATGTTTTAAACCCTCAACGTTATTTCTGACCTTCAGTCCATCCCTCTGCAAACTTGTTACAGAAAATTCCTACTTGCATAGCCAGTTGTTTCCTGGCATAATTGCCATCCCAGAAGAGTTCTTAGTTTGCTGGTATCTTCAAAGCATTTTTACTAAAGTAGTTTCCTTATTAATTTTAAAGGATGTTGCAGCACGTGGACTAGACTTGCCTCAAGTTACGTGGATCGTCCAGGTAGGTTTGCTCTGTGTGCGTGTGTGTACGTGTGTCTGAAGTGCAGTTTTGCTCAGTTGAAATTCCTTTCCAGTCCAGACCCTCTTTCTGTAGTTTGCTGGTCTTTGTGCTGGTGCCTACAGGTGTGGGAGACCCCTGTGTTCCTGAATGCAGGGCTGGGACTCAAGGCTTTGCTGGGATACAGTATCGCTATCATATCTTTGGTTTTGACAGTCTGTTTTCCTCTTCAAAAAGTGTTACCAGCTGTGTAGTAATATTCCGCTGGCTGGGAGGAAACACCCTCCACTTTCCTGCACAGAAAGCCAAATCTTGTGAAGTACTGGCCATCTCTCTTGCAGTTCTGTTTCTGTTTTTCTGAGCTTGCTGGGAAGGCAGTTCCATGAGGAGTTTAAGCGCGATCCTAATGTTAAACGGCGAGTAGCCCAATAGTGTCTGACTTGGACGTTTCAAGTGAGGCTTTGCTGGATTGAGGTTGGGGCTCAGGCTGGGTAGCTGTAAGCATTCAGCTTTCAGCAGAATTGCACAGTTCAGATTTTCCCTGGGGGCAGTGGGGGGGAGGGGAAAAAAAAACCCTCAAAACTCGACACCGCTGTATTGCTGTTGACAGAAATACTGTCTTTGAAAAAAAGCCAGGAACTAGGGGAGATGGATTGAACCTTAAAAATAGCAACCTGTCATTTCAAAGAGGAAGCTAAAAGCGTGAAGCAGATTTCATTTTTATAAAAGATTTATAATTAAAAAAGGTTAGTTGAATTGAGGAAATACTGATCCAGAGATTCTCAAGTGACACCTGGGTGAAAAGAACAGGGCACAGAGCCTCAACAAAGCTTTTTAGTTTCTACCTCACCCCTTCGGGTAACAAATTGGATTTTAATTTTGTGTTTTTAAGAAAGAAAGATTTCGTAGCAGCTAGCTAGTCAGAGAAGGCTGAGGCAGTGAAGTCTTTAATTCCCAGATCTGTATATTAATATAATTTAACCAAAGATATAGTTGCCAGTGTTAGAACGCAGTGCAAATTACCTAAAGCCCTGGGAGACTTCTGTGTGTCCAGAAGGCGAAATCTCAGCTGTCCTGAGAGCTGTGTCCAAGAGCAAGGACCTGCAGGGAGCAATTAGATTGCTCACAGCATCTTACTCACACCTCTAGCCAGTAGAAACTTTGCCAGAGGGCACAGGTATAAACACTAGAGTGGGCTTTGGTTGTTGGGTTTTTTCCAGTTAAACTGCTGAGGGCTCATTTCTGAGCAGTATCTCTGTGCATGTTCATTTTTCCGGGAAAGAGAGGAGAGGGGAAGAATAGGGGGAGGTTAAAGGGAGGGAAATATGTCACCCTTTATCAGATCTTGCAAATGGCTGGGCAGTTTTGATTCCCAGTGAAGTAAATGAGAGGCATGGCTATGTTAGGGGGGCGTTGAGCAACATTTTCATAGCGCCTGATAGATGTACATGGGAAGACAGTCGGTACCTGTATCATGTGCTGCTGAAGGCACTTACTCCCTCATCTCTCTTAGATTTCTTCTATCCAGTAACCAGCTATGATTTTCTTTAATTAGAGCAAAGCTATATAGCTCAACTCCAAATTTGAACCCATTGTCTTTTATGTTATGACTTTTCTCCCAAATGCAGAGCAGACAGCTTCCCGCTCTATATGGGCAGTCTTGGGGGTTGTTTGGTTTGAGGTCTTTGTGAGAATTTTTTTTCTTTTTTCTTTTTCTTTTTTTTTTTTCAAGGGAAGCAAACAGGTTCCTGACGTGCCTACATAGAAATAAAATGTAAAAGGCAAAGAGAGACACTGAGATGGGGAAACTGTCCTATTATCTGAAAGTTGGCCAATGTGTCACATTCACATGTCAAAGAACTGCTGTGGCTGAGGGGGCTGAGTGATGGTTACAGGGACGAGCCCAATGGGCTCTTTAGAAACAGGCCAGTTCCGAGCGAGGAACAGCATGGGGGTTTTGCTAAGATCCCTTTTGTTTCAGATGAGCGGGCTGAGTGTCTCGTTTATAATTAACATGCTGCGTTCTGTTAATTCCTCCTTTCCCTTCTCATGTTCCCTTTTTGAAGTATAGCGCTCCGGCTTCACCTGCGGAATACATTCACCGGATCGGGAGGACGGCTCGCATTGGCTGTCACGGGAACAGCCTGCTTGTCCTGGCGCCTTCGGAGGCAGAATATGTCAGCTTGCTGGCTTCTCACAAGATTAAGTGAGTCAGAAACGCGAACAAAAGTTTCAGCTCATCCTTGCTAATTAACCTTCCATGGCACTTTCAGCGGGACTGTGTCTCGTGCAGGTTTTAATAAGAATTTATTAATTCTTGTGATCCAGGACCGGCCCCAGACTAGCAAAAGGAGAAAAGGAAAGTGTGTGAAAATCATCAGCCTGACAGACTGTGCGTGAACGTGCGTGTGTGCTGAGGAGCAGAGAGGAGACGATAGTCGGAGATGCTTTGCACTCCGTTGTTCTCTCTCTGGCCCTGGGTTCAAATCGTGGCTATGTGGAGATCACAAGTCAAATGAGCCTGTCAAATGCTAACTGGCCATCTGCCTACATAGCACCATGTTGTCAGAGAGTGTGCTTTCTCTTCAGGAGAGATCCGGCAGAGAAATAGCTAGGGAGCTGTGGGTCATTTCTGGCAGGTAATTGGCCGAGATGTGTTGTGTAAGTGGCTTGTGACAGGAATAGGAGAGGCTTTTGCAAGTGGTGAGTGCCCAGTACGGTCCTGGAAGGCAATAAGGGGGGCGGACTCTGCAGACCAGAAGTGGGGTGTGCTTCCAAGCTAGCTGCGAAAGCTGCTCTTACACCAGCTCTAGCTCGGACTTGGGGAGTAGACAGTGAAGAAAGCAAGTCAGGCTGGGTAAGGACCAGCCCAACATGCGGTCAGCTGCCCGATAGTCGACTCACGATGAGATTTTAGTCCAGCTCTGCTTGTGCAATGGTCCTTTTGTGGGACAAAGCCCCCACAACTCGCTGCTCAGCATTGCTAGTCAGGAGCACTGTCAGGTCTCCAGCCTCCTCAGCAGTCAGCTGGATATACGTGACTCCCCTTGCTCCCTGCGTTGCTGTCTCTCGGCGTTTCAGAACAGCAGCCGAGTCGAGTCCCTTTAGTGCTGTACTAGTGTTGATGGAGCCCTGTAAACTCATGCACAAATTAGTTCTCTTTTATTCCTCGTGTTTATGTCGGGTGGAGCTACTTGGAGTCGAATTTGGGTTTGCATCCTTGAAGCAAACAAATGTTGGCAGTAAATACAGGCTTATTCTAGGCTGTGAGCCATTTAGTGGTCTAACAAAGAGCCATCCATCATCCCAGGTAACTATCTATTAAGCAGACACCAGCAAGACATGGAGGGCTAAGCTGACAGGGTTTTTTTTCATGTAACAAACAGCACTGACATTTAAAGGTGAAATCTCACATAATTGTGAATTTTTAACTCCAAGTGGAAAGTTCTATTTTGTAATATTTTGGAAGTGTTGGAGGAAGGAGAGGGAAATTTCCCTCCTATTTTTAATTTTAAATGTTAATGCTTTTATCCAATTTTTTAGGTTTTTAACAAGTTTAAGGAGCAGTGTCACTCACGCTGGTAATTATGTCTGCCAAGGAGACCTGTTGTTGAGCTAGCCACTGTTCTTCAGGAATCTGTAGGAGACTGTGCTGAAGGAGCAGAGGGAGGTTTATTTGAATTATTTTTTTTTTCTCCTCTTCTTAAATCAGTACAGCCAAACAACTCTGGGGATTGTCTTTTCTTGTTTGGTTGGTTATGTTCTTCATAAAACATGCTGCCCTGCAGATAAGGCACTTGCCAAAAAAGGAGTATAATTTGCCTTCCTTGACCCCCATCTTCAGATGGAAGAAAATGAGCATCTAATTGGCGTGGGTGGGCGATTCGACCTGTTCGCAGTCGTGTGTCCTCTGCTCTTCCTACACAGTGGCGCATGGCGTGAGAAGGGGCAACGGGATAGAGAAGGGAGCTGATGAATTACGGAGAAGATGCAGGAAGGCAGCTTGAAGCTAAAGGCAGCAAGTGCCATCAGCACAAATTGCCGTTACCCTTCATAAACAGAGCATTATGGTGATAATCCTGACAATTTAATTCAGTGCGAGGGCGAAAGACAGCCTGTATTGGACTGTCACCGACCCTCTTAAGCACTGATAATTTTTGTTTCTTTATCGTAAGTCTTTGTAGCTTCTGACTTGGACTGCACAAGTTACTGGAGTTGCATTATTTTTTTATTCGTTGCTTAATTTTTCAATCTCTTAGTTTTTTTTGTTGGGGATGAGTGTGTGTTGTGAATTTTTTTTTTTAATTTGTTTTTTCTTTTTTAAATGAAATTCCCACTGGGTTTATTGAAATGTAAATACTTCATAAAATATGTATTTCTAAGAAGACAAAGCATGAGACGGGTCCCCGCAGCCTTTGGTTGGTGTAAATGAGCAGTGCGGTGCCGATTTACGTTGGATGAGGATGTGACCCAGAGTTTTTCCTGAAGCCCTTCTACCCACCCCAGCAGGCATGGGAGTAAGTCCAGAAATGTTGAGAGTCGGAAGTAATGAGAGCAGACGTGGCTTTGTTCCTGGATGAAAATTCACTTCGGAATTAGGGATGACTGCCTTTGAAATTGGAAATCGCTCACAATTAATTTTCACCGGTACCTGAAGCCTCTCCTTGGCTTCCACTGTGGAAAGGCAGCGTTAGCCTTTGCCAAAACGCTCTCACTTTGGCTCTGCTGAGATCCAGAGTTCCCGTTGGGGCTCAAGGAAGCTGCACACCTCTCTCTGCAACTTTCTTTTTGGTCTTTATGTGGTTTGAAGTTGTGGTTTCTCCACCTAACTGTAAACGCGTGTCTGCATGCACATGCACACTCATGTTTTCTATACATTTTCTCTTCTTTTTTACTATTTTTTTTTCAAAAAAAAAAAAAGATTAGTCTCCAAAATGTTCTGTCTCGTCTCTAAGCATAACTAACAGATTTTCCCTCAAAGGGAGGAGGCAAGAAGCAGAAGAAAGTCAGCAAGGTTGGCTTTTTTTTTTCCCCCTAATGTCTCTTTTAGTTCCTTCAACTGCAATCTAGCAGCGCCTGCCTCGACAGCTCTCAGATAATTTCTTTATCTCCTAACGGCGGCCTCACTAATTTATAAAGGAAGATCATCGCCGTGAAGGCACGAGTCGTTCCTCTCCCTTCTCCCCGGCTGCGCTGCCCCCCTCCCCTGCTCCCCTGGCGCGGCGCTCCCCGCTGCGCGCCGCGTTTTCGCGGATCTGCTGGGCTGCGAGCTGGCAGCGCGCCAGGCGAGCGGCGCGCCGGGGAGCGGGTGGCATCTCAGACAAATCAATGTCAAAGGTTTGACGTTTTCATTCATAGCGGCGTCAGAGCAACCTCGGGGGGGCACGGGGGGGGGGAGGCAGACTCTTCTCTTGCTTAAGTGGTTGCCGTTTATGTTTTAATTTGCTGTTAGACTTTTCAAAAACAAACAGAGAAATCCTCAGTTGTCTTTTTATGCTCCGTTTCCCTTTCTCCCCTGTCACTCCCCCTGCCTTCCTCTCTCCGCATCCTCTGCGGAGGAATCTGCTAGATCAGGAGTCCCGCTGCACGGCGACAGGGCTTGTGTTCCATATAGGATATCTTACGGCCACACTGCACCTTCCTGGCTAGATGGCTGTTTCTCTGGACCATCTCTTTCCCTTTCCTTACCTTGTGTTGGTGAGCTGGCTGAGGTTGAAAAGGCAGATTGCAGAAGTGAAGGTATTAACTGGGAAGGACTGGGGAACAGGCAAGGATCACGGTATCCTGTTACACAATATGGCAAAGATTCATCTATTCCTCCTAACCCCAGGTGCTTAGAGATCTTGGAGTGAAGAGAAGGGGGATATCCTTCCTGTTATAATTTCTTGCTGTAGTTTACAAATTGAAGAAAATAGCAATGCTTCCTTTCAGGACCCACGTGCATCTTTCTGACCATCTGAGATTCAGGAGTCTGAGATCTGTCGAGCCCCAAAAATTTCTCTTTCTTAGACTAATGTAACCCCAAATGAGCTCCTTGGCTTCCATGCAGTATTTATGATTGATTCTTGTATAAAAAGGAAAATAATCTCTTTTCTAGACATGACCTTCACCCATTGCTGAAAATTTGGGCCCATGAACTTCAGCTTTTATCATCTGAGTAATTCCCTTGGAAATGGGACCCGGTTTGGATGCAGCTGTAATATTAATGGCCTGGAGCTGCACAGCTGTTCCTGTGTTGTGTCACCTGGTGTGCGTGTGCCCCACAAGACAGTGTTAAAGATGATGAAGAATTCCTAGTCTCCCGTAAATGCACCTCTAAGTAGGACCACTCACTTCAAAGTGGAGCTGGTCTGTAAGCATTTCCAGTATCTGGGCCATAACAGTACCCAGCAGTGTCTTGCAAGCAGGACTGGAGAATAAATCATCTGGTTGAGTCTACAGGAGGAATGTGAGTTGACAGAATGAAAATAAATGCCCAGTGTGAGGCCTGGCTAGGACAGCTGACTGAGTCTCCTGTATTTAAAAAAAAAAATGCTGTGGGGTTCCTAATGGGCTGGGCTTTGGCTTTACGCCTCAAATGGGAAGGAAGGTGAGCTCTCAGAATGAGGAAGGAAATCAAACTGTGTATCTGGTGTCAGCGGTGGCTTTTGAAGCTACAAATGAATTGAAGGGTGAATGTGTCCTCCAGGAAATGTCTCTCAGCTTTGACCCAAGAAAGGTGGCAAGAAGTTGGAATGATGTAAGATCTTGTGGGAAAAAGTGTTGATGTGACCAGAGGGAAGGAAACTGCGGGAGAGTTGGTTTGATAGGAGAAGTTCCTCGGGATCCTGTTGTTACCCTCTCAGCTTCAGTCTGTAGGAGAGGAAGGAGCTGTGTCTTTACACAGCTTTCATTTTAGCTCTTCAGTTTTGGGAACATAGTCACTAACATGGGTGGAAAAAAAAGGTGCGTAAACATCTGAGCACTTTGTTCCTTTGAATGAGTGGAGCCATGTCTCTGATTCCAGAGAATCTGGAAGTTAAATTGCGGGAGAGACAAGATGTAGGAGAAGTAGCAAAGTAAGCTAATCAGTTACTCTGGTTGAGAACCAAGGAGATTTTCAGCGAACTGGAAGTCCCCCCTCAGTTATTTTCATGCTCTGTCAGGATTGGAGTGTGTGTTGGTTGACTTGTAACAGCGACGAGATTGTGGGTAAAATTGTGTCTCTGTTCCAGTGAAAGCACCAGTTCAGCTGGGGTCAAGATTTTACAGGACCTCATGTATTTCAGGGATAAATTATTTATTTAAATGTGTAAATCTCAATCTTTTTGCTATCCGTTATCAGCCTCTGGCTCGTTACACACTGTATTTGAAAAGTAGAAGAAATGGTAATTTTTTGTCTTTATTGCTTCAGCGTTTCAGAGATAAAGATGGAGAAGGTGTTGTCCAGCCTGATGAAGGATGATCGCTTCAAATTGCACAGACCAGGAAGCAAGGTGAGATATTCTGCTGATTTGGGATTGCTCCAGTTTTCGTTTACTGGTTACGTATAATAAGTATTCCTTCCTTAGCTTCCATCTTTACAAGGGTTGGTATATCCATAATGTCAGGCAGAATAATTACAGAACTGCCTTTTATCACAGTTGTCCAATCTTTTAAACTGTTGTCCCCAAAAAAAAAGTCACTTATGTCTCTTCAGCAAATATTTTTCTAACAGACTGTAAAGGTTTCTAGCTGCAAAAGCTTTGGGGTTTTTTCCCCTACAATATTTCTGTTCTCCTTGGCTTATCTGCACAAAAATATTGTTGGAGATCACAAATGACGCAAAACTTCTCTGAAGAAATAAGAAAAATGTATTTGTTGATGTGTTATGTAGGGTTTTTTAATACCTGTATTTACTTGAAACCTAAACCAAAGCTTACTGGGTTGACAGACATCTTTGCATTGACTTCGACGAGCTTTGGGTCTGCCTTCAAGTGACTAATTCACAGAATTCAGTCATTTGCAATCCACGTCTTGCACGTTTCTGCATTCTGGCAAATTAAATCCTCCCAGAACCCTCACTTTGAATGGAAGTCAGGAATGCGTCAGGCGTGATGCAGCGTGCTCTCTTTTCCTCTTGTTGCTGTTTTGCCTGCTCGTTCTTTCTGTGATGCCGTGTACGTGCCTCTTCGTTTCCTGCGGATGATTGTTACGAACTGTGGGGTTCTTGGTAAACACGCTTTTGAAACATGTTCAGTTTTCCTGCGTGCCCTATATTTCACAGAAAGCCAGATCTGTGGCTCATGAGAGATACAGCTCTATTTAAAGCTCTTTCCCACCACTGCACAGTTTTTTCACAGAAATCAGCCTGTAATGACTATGTTTTTAGCGTCTGGAACATACCTAGGATGTGACCTCTTAACTCATTCCACAAATATGTGAAAGTTCAGTTGTGCTTTGTTAATGGAGAAATTATTTTAAATAATTCTGTGTATAAATACTTTCCTTTTCTCCTGAATGTGCTTATAGACGGGTAACTTTGGGTTTCCTTCGGAGAGTTTTTCAAAAATTACATGTATGCAGCAGATGCACTTTAAATTTATTGCTGACATGGGACAGAATAGTATCTGTTCTGGGCTTGAGAACAAGTGTTATTTCATGGAAAGTGGGTGAAAAAGAGAACATGTTTTTTCTAGGAAATTACAATTTGGCTTTTGAAAAGCGGCAGGAGAAAATGCCTGCTGAATATTGTTGAGTGTCAGAGCTCAGTACTTGCAAAGGTTCAAAATCGTTGATCCATTTTGAAAATTCTCACCGAAACATCTCGATGCCTTTGTATCTTTGCATTTGGAACAGCAATAAAAATCTAACAAGAGTTTTTGCTACCAGGACTGATCAAAGGGGTGTTTCTACCATGCTTTCAAATTGTAAAATATCTACACATTTAAGCACAGAATATTCTAAATACTCTTCTTTTGTCTTTCTGCATTTCCTCAACAAAAAATTAAAAAAAAAAACCCAAACCACATTTGAAAGTAGCTATTACCCTGGTTCTTACTCAGCAGTGCTGCCTGGGCATGCCCGGCCGTGCCAGGTGCTGTACACGAGTACGTGTACAGAAGGAGCTGGTTCCTTTCACTTGCAGTCAAAGGTAGGATGGAATTGCTCTCTTCCCTCTGCTGTCAAAGTGAGCAGAATTTTGCTGTTGACTTCAGTGGAGCTGAGATACATCCACTCTGGCTGTAGGATGCTCTGAATCTGCTGCAGAAAACTTAAAAATACAGAACAACGTATTTTTATGTTACTTAAAATCTGAAAGGATTGTGACTGAGAAATAGAGTTTACGGGGAAAAAAAAAACTCTTATCATTTAACAGGGATGAAATTACAGTAGTTCTGTCAATATCAAATAGGCTTCTTCAGGAATTACTTGAAAAATATATTAAATGCAAGCAAGGATTCGTTCTGTTTGTTAGCTTTGTATTTTATTGCCATCAGAGGCTCCATAAGTGGTCTGCAGTGCTTTCCCAGAAGCTGCAGAGGCATGTTTCCAAGTTTTTGGGAGAGTTAATCTCTATTAAATTCTGTAAGGTTGCCATAAAGATGGTACAGGAAGCCGGGAATGCAAGGGGACGTTGCGTAGGACAGAGGGTGATTGAGGACTTGTTATGAGGAGCTGAACCTGATGCGTATGTGATGTTGCCATTCCAGAGAGCGTTAGCTCTCCATGCATTCGGTCATGTATATATTATATCCGTGCACGCAGGAACCTCATTATAATGCTCTTCGGACCTCGTTGCCTCAACTGAGGTCCATTAGAAGTACCACGTTGGAACATGTATTTTTTTGGGTTTCTGTGTGCAGCCAGGGAGCAAGCTGAAGTGCCTGTAAAATGTATATTTTATATTTAGGTATATAAAATATATATGTAGCTATGTCTGGGTGTGTGAATGTTCACCTGCCTACAAAGAGAATAAATTTGATCTTTCAACTTTTATGGAGGGGGGCAGGGGGACTTGGTGAGTTCTAGAGAAGGTGTGTGGAGGTTAGTAAAAAGTTGTTACTAAAACAAAATCCTTCATTTTGTTTTGAAGTATAATGGAAGCAGGAGATGTTACAACCCAAGGTTTTGGGGGTTTTTTCCTTCCGTTTTTTTTTTTTTATGTTTTAAGAAAGAACTTTTCTACCTCAGTCTAGTTTTATTGTGTTTCAATCCCTTCTCCTATTAACATATTCTCTTAATGAAAGCAGAGGCTTTCAGGACTTACCCCAACCTTTCAAACTCAAAAGGTGCAGTCTTTATAATCAGAAGTTTCTTTCTTCTGAAAGGAATAAATATATCTTTTCCTGGTGTAGTTGGTGTTTGGAGGGATCCCTCTGATGTCTTGAACTGGTTAAATAACATTGCAGCCAGGTCCATTTCCCAGTGATTAGGGATCAGCCAGAATAGGCTCTTACTCTAAGCAAACACAGGGTAGGAAAAGTTCTCCTTTCCCACTATTTCTCCATAATGGCAGTAATGCTTGTTACTTAACAGATGTACCAAATTCATCTAGGTGGAGAGCAGAATAAGCAAACGTCTAGGGCAGGCTTTTATCTTTTGGGTCTTGGAAAAATGTGTAAGGTCTCAAATTAATTATCCGGTTCATTCGAACCAGAGTATGAGCAGGATTAAAGCTTGCTTGTGTGAGTAAAGCATTCGGGATGGCTTCCAGTGCACTTCCAGTAGCACTGTTCTGTTTCAGCTGTCCAGGCACTCACACGGTGTGCAGGTTTTATTCTCGCAGTTTGGCTCTTGAGTCAGTTTTAAATTTAAATTTATTTTTAAATTATTGTTGGGTTTTGGGTTTTGGTTGGGTTTGTTGAGGTTTTTTTTAGATGAACCTCCCTGGAAGGCAGGAATCAAACACAAATTTTTTTCATGCCCATTAGGGGGCAATTTTAAAATGAGATCTGTCTCAAGGGGCTGAAGGGGATAAAAGACAAGGTGGAGATGGGAGGAGGGGAGAAGCTGTTTTCTGAGTACATTATGTTTCCTGCCATTTGCTTTTTTTTCCCATTTATTTCTCTTGGACTGACCTCACACTTTGGAAATTATGCACCTATTTTTTTATCCCTCGTTTTTGTCTTACTTTTTTTTTTTTTTTCCCCCAGCACCAGGAAGAAGAGATGCCTCATTTTGAAACCTAAAGGGGGGAATAAGAAAAGTCCTTTGTAATATATTGCCATATTATCACTAAATCCCCTGACAGTTGTGACACAGAAGCAAGTCACCTGTCACTTAAGCTTGAGGTCTCTTTAATTTTCTCCTGGAATTCGCACCAGGCTGTCTTTAATTTGAGGCCTTTATTGGAATTCTGAAACCTTTCTGCCTCCCCGGTGCTCAGATCTATTCTGAGTGCTGTTACAGAATGTATACAATAACCAACAGAGGGATTCAGAGGGGGCTGAAGCACTGTTTATTTAACACTCTGGAGGGATTTTCGTGCTTATTCGGTCCTGGCTACCCGGCTTTCAATATCGCTTTGACAACCGTTATGCCCTTCTCATTAATTTTAAACAGTTAAAACACAGGAAAAAGAGAAAAAGTTTTCATTATTAAAGTGCTTTACTTTTTAATAACAGAGGATTCTGTCCGCCAGGGGAAAGGGCAAACCTCACTAATTTCACATTCATATTAAAAAACGCTGGGAAGGTGACACTTTGTGCTGCCAGGAGGCTTAACAAAAGAAAAGTGATGGGGGCTTGGAGGAGCGGGCGAGAGGAGAAAGTTTTATGTTTCACGTCAATGGAAACTTGTTAGTCACAACGAGGAGTGTCCACTTCGGGGAGGCAGCTCCACTTGTAGTTTATTAAACCTTTACAGAGGCTCCTCGACTGGAGACTCAACTGATTAATAGGGGCACGTTAAGTCAAAGTGAAAGGCGTCTGCGTGAAACGGGCTGTGTGAGTCTCTCAAGTGCACTGGGAGACAGAAACCTGGGAGACTCTTCACGTAGCCTCAAAATACCCACTGTTGTCTTTGCTGGAGATGCAGGTGGACAGTTAGTCCAAGTGGTGAGTGAGCAAGAGCTCTAGTCCCCATGTGTGTTTGCTTTGTTGAAGGATAACTCAGTAGCTGGAAGCTGTGGGATCTAAAGTTCAAAAGACGGCACAGTGCAGGGAATTTAGACTGCATTTAGGGTCTGTCTCTGGGCACGTGTGCTGTTAGGCTGTAGAATGGCAGATCTGGGTCAGCAGAACATTTTGTGTAGGGTGCCAGCAGTGTTGCCTGGCTTCCACAATCTCCGAGGTTTGCTCCATCAGTGTGGTATGGTTCCTCTGGACCGGCGGCAGTGCGGAGGTGATGCTCTGATGCTCGCGGCTGCAAGGGAAGGAGGGTTGTGCAGCATTAGCATGCAAATCTACTGGGGAGGAACAACAGGATTGTTGCCTTGGCACAGGCTTAGTACAGAGTCGTGGGAGCTGGATGTTTGTTTTCAGCCTTGGTCAGATGAGGGGTTGACCAATATCAAGCTACTGCCTTGGATCTGGCACTCTTGGACTTGGATGCTGGTTTCTGTCTGAGTAGCTTTTGAGAACTGTTGTCCTTTCTTGGGAGAGGTTCACATCCATGGATGCTTGGCTTCGCACTTTGCTGTCAACTGTCCATCAAAAATCCTTTTGTTTTCTTGTCCGCATTTCCTTCTCTGCCTGGGTACTTTACAGGGAGAATTGGCCTCTTTTCTCCTCCCAGTAACAGCTTGCTCCCAGGAATGTTTGCTTTCCATTTCCTGAACTGCATGCTACAGTCTGATCCTGGGAAAGCTCGAGCATGTGCAAAATTGCCCTTTTGGTTTAAGGAAGTTTATTCTGTCAACGCCATTGGTGCAAGGGGCTTATCTTATTCTAGAGGAGCCATGTGATGGAAGTTACCATTAAGGATGACTTGTTGACAGTGAGAAAGCTTCATGCAGGCATCAATAGTGAGAAGTTCATTTAGTTGCCTTTGTTCACAGGTACTGAATTTGGTCTGTTTTCTGGAGCTTGGGGTGAATGTAGATCTTCTGCCCCATGAGTGCCAAGAACAGGCCAAGTGCACAGGGGAGCTTGCAACATCAGTCTAAAGCAGTTAGTGTAGGGTCTGGAGGGCGTTATTCCAAATAATTCCAATGGAAATAAGCAGTAGTATCTGGCCTGTTGAATCTGCAGAAAGGAAAAAAAAAAAAGTGAGGGGAAAAAGATACGTGATAGATGTTAGAAAACACAAAATTAAAACTGATTTGCTCTCCTCGCCACACAGCGCTCACTGACTGCTTCGACTTTAACATCTTTATCTGTAATTTTTTTCGCTAGTAATATTGAGAGGATTACCTTTGTTGGCCCCTGGGTGGTTACTGTGTGATTTTACTGTTATTAAATCTATTGTAAACTGCTTCATTATTCCTGACTCAAATTCTCTCTTTCCTCTAATCCTCCCACCGCCCTTGTAGAAATCCTATGGCACGAACCCTCAGGAAGTCCGGGAGCGGGCCACGGTCTTGCAGACAAAATTTGAAAATTATGTTCACTCCAGCGAGGGGACCATCCGGTGGGCAAAGAAAGGTCAGTGCGTTTCTTTTCAGTTTTTTCCGGAAGGGCTCATGTAAGCTGCCAGCGTTTTCTTCTAAGAGAGAGCTTCGAGGGAGAGGCCTGGAAGAAACATTTTGGGGCCATTGGGCTCTGAAGGGGGTTGAGATGGGCGCAGAAGGCTTCGCGATGATATTAAATGTTAATTTCTTGCATTCCCATATTACATGCAGATGAGATTTAATCTTGGCTTTCAATAGGATTCACATCCAAGGGCTCTGACTCAATCACATGAGCAAATAGATGATGTGGGTTATGCTGGGAAGGTTGTGGGTGACCTGCTTAACCACATCATGGTGCAACGCCCATTAGATGCTTTCAGTTTACACCAGGGATGAATTTGAAGCCTGTAAGACAGGATGCCTTGGGAGCAACTCTTAACAGGCAAGTATCTTAGAATGGAGGTTGTTGTGTGGGATGGGAGAAAAAGGAGAGAGAGGGCACCTACTCAGAAAGGCACTCAAAAAGGCAGGAAGAAGGAATACTGGGATGGATTTAATAATAATTGTAGCTAGGTGCAAATCTGGGATTTGATCTCCCATCTTTGCCAAGCAGGATGCACAGCAGTTGTCACTGAGCAGTACAAGAAACTTCCCTTCTCCTTCTCTGTTTGGAAAATCCAGAGGAAAGTGGATTTTCAGGAAAGTTGGAAAGCTTGCCAGGGATGTGGTAGAAAAATCAACACTAAGCAGTCTTCTGAGAGGAGCAAAACAAGTGGTAGAGCGTAGGCTCCCTCTTCTGTGTACTGTTCTGGTGTCTGATAAGGCTGGTCTGGACACACTGGAAAACTGAATAGCTGTTGTAAAGGCAACGTGGGAAGTCAGCCCCCAAAGGTCCTTGACAATTACTTGGGATTTGGTTATTAAATATTAAGACAGGTCCACAAAATGCAAACTCTTTATGCAAGAGACTAAACCACGCTTGCTTACAGTGTATAAGACTAAGGCCTTTCCCCTTTTTTTGAGTGTCCTCTTCCCATATGTCTCCCTTCCTGATTGTTTTCTTTTTCACCTCATGTGTCACTTTGATCTGAATCAAATCCTGCTTTCTAAGCTTGCGTAGAAGTCCTGTTGATTTCAGTTCTGCAGCATTTCCAGTAAGATTTGGACGAGAGGGGTCTTGATGAGATGAATTTTAATGGTTTACATCATTTCTGTTTACCATGATATACAAACTGCTGTATGTGTGTGCATATGAGTGTGGTACAAGAGCACCATATGTACTAAACTACACAAATCACATACTGAGGGGTCCAAAACAAACGAGGAAATCAGCCTTTGAACTATACACTGTCATTATACAAACTGGATAAGGGAAAGCTTTTCTCAAGACAGAAGTTAAGTTCATCATTAATATTGTTTGGAATCATGAGAAGTGATTGCTCAAGGGGTCAAAGGTGCTGTGTTTTTCTGAGTGTTAGTTGATGATACAGCAGAATGACTGGAGCTCATACTGTAACTACCTGCTTACCCCAAATTATTCTGCATGCTTTTAATGATGCCTGGCCATATTGATGGGCGAGGTGTTTGAAATCCTACTGTTTCACTCTTTGCTCTACTCCCTGCCGCTGCATGTCACTGTACAGATCCTCACCCCCCACCTCTGACAGTTCAGGGCTGATTTTTTTTTTTCCTCAGGGTTTCAAAATACCTTTCTCCTACAGTGGAAGTGTTAGAGGCTTGCTACACAAGCAGCTTGCTTGCCACCATTTTCAGGTGTGTCATGCTACTTGACTGGTGTAATTACTTTTATAGCTGCACTTTTAGGTCCACAGTCTCAAAGCACGTGACTAATATGATCAAATCCTTGATTCTGCATGGATGAGCTTCTTGTTGCTCCCGTGGGATTCCTATACCCCATGTGAACTTCCAACCTGAAATGGCTGTGACCGGGAGAACGACTGAATGGCTCTGGTCATGCTTAGAAAACCTCTGTGTTCTCTGTACAGCGCGTGGCACTGTGCACACACACCCCACACACACACTTGTTGCTGACCTCAGCCCTAATAACTTTCTTAACCACAGGCAAGAAGTGCAGAAAACGTATCAGGAAATGCTGAAATGTTGTACATCCCATTTATCTTGTACAAGAGCACTCCACCTCCTTTTCCAGCTCTGCTATCTACATATGCAAATTTTCCACTGCTGAGTGGCTTCCATAAACCCCCTCTTCCTCCCCTCTGCGCCAGGCATCATGAATAATTAACGTGGCAGCTGGCTTTTGCTTTCATGGCAGACAATCAATTGGAAACTGTGCCAGAGATGCATTTGTTTCTCTCTCTTTTTCTCTTTTTCCCCATTTTCTAACCCAGTCGATGTTAATAAGCAGTGTTTTGACTGCAGCCGGCTTTCGAAAGCCGAGTGGCTCCCTGCCCGCTCACCCCCTCTGCCTCTCAGTCCCGTGTTTTCCAAACTCAAATCAAATGGTTCAGTGGAGGTGCTGCCCTTCAAACTTGATTGACTGATCAGCAGGGAGGTGGGTGGGAGGAGGGGTGCGACGGGGCCCTGCTACCTGAAAGAAGGATGGATCTCACGAAGCGTGGAGCCCCTTTTGGGAAACGGAGGAGTCTTGTCCGAAGGGTGGCCTCTCCTGGTGACAGGTACTCTATTTTGGAGCTGTGGGGACAGGTAGAGCTCAGGAAACTCTGATCTTTCGCGCCACTGGGGTTACAGAAAGGGTAAGGAAGAAAACCCTGCTTTTCTCCTACCTATTTCCCCGTTTTGTAGCCAATAGTTGAATGTTTTGCTTCATCTTTTCTGTCTTCGGCACCCGTGTGTCAAGAGGAAGAGCAGAGTTACAGGAGCCCACGGCTGTGCCACAGTGCTTGAATCCGTGGTGGGTTTGGTGCGTTCTTCCTTCCTGTTGCCACACATTCTGTACACTGGCAAAATGCCTCCACCAGCTTATCCAGCCGTGCGGCTGAGGCTGCGCTCTGGGGCCAGCACTGGGACCTGGCTGCCAGCTGAGAGCATGGCGAACAGGTTATGTCACCTGTCTCACTTTCATACCTCATTACCCTTTTGTCCCCTGTTTAAAAAAACCCCAACAAATCCACCTATGTAACCTCCATCATTCTCTCTTTTTTTTTTTTTTTTTTCCCCCCCTTTTGACTTTCTGCAACTACATTTCCTATGGAAAACTGAGGATGCCAGGTGTAAAGGATGATTCCAAATCCACTTTGTTACATGGGTGCAAGTCTGAATCCCACCCCAGGCCAGTACACATTGCCTTAGACTCATGTTGGTGTAGAAACAACTATAACAGCTCAGGCAGTCTGCTGCTGTGGTATTAAGATGAGATGCCCTTCGTGTGAATGATGGCCTGACCAGCACTGTTACCAGTCTTTCTGAATTGTTTTTGTGAAGCTATCTCTCTTTGATCACAAAATTGTAGAACAACTTCAACTTAAAAAAAAAAAAAAGTTTTTAATATCTGGCCACTACAATTACACGTAAAAGCCAGAAAACGTGACTCTGGCAACACTGAGAGGTCTAAAGACCTGATAGTAAAGATTTAAAGAAATAATCTCACCAGCTAAGTTCTTCATTTAAATCTCATGGGTGCTGAATGAGCATTAGCAGCTCTGAGCTCCTCAGAAGTAAGCCCGTTGCGTGAGCTGAGGTTTCGACCTGCTGATACGGCAGGGCTGTTGGTTCAACTTTGGGTTAGTGTCTTGCAGCTCTCCCTGGCTTTGCATCCTCTCACTCAGGACTGGATCTGGCAGTTGTCTGTCAGGACTTTGGGAAGTGGGGGGGCCTTTGAAACTTTGATTCTCTAAACTGGAGAGTTAGTACTGGCAGCCTTTCCTGTCTGAAGAACTGTGGGAGGTGAGCTCAGCCTTCATAATTACAGGATCTTTAGTGTCAACCATTTCGAATGCTGCAAGACAGACAGCTGTGTTAGCTCCGATGGGACCAAATTCGGAGCGGGAGCAAGTTCGTATTGTTCCTTTCGAAGAGTTACACCATCTCATAGAAAGTGAATTTGACTGATAACTTTATGAAAAAAGCAGCAGAGTAGGGGTTTTGAGAGCACTTGAGCTGGTTTATAAGCCCTCAGAGGGATGGCCTTCAGATGAGACACCAAGACAGAATATTTGGAACTTAGCGTTCTCTGTGGGAAAACACAGGTCTCTTCATGCCCAGGTGCCTCTGAAAGAGTAGTGTTGTGAAATTGAGAAGAAGGTGCAAAAAAACTCAATCTTTTCTTCTCATCGATTGGGAAAAGGAGTTCGCTTTACTCAGTAAACAGAGCTTTGATGGATTCCCTGGGTCCTTCCAGGAGCTGATCTGCTAAAATGACATTTTTATTACTGTTCATAAACTCCAATCTCCGGCTGCTGCCAAGAGATTAGACATAAGCTGTGGGCAAACTTGCTGGTCTAGTGGCTCAACAGGCAAGGGCAGGAGAGGTTAGAGTTTAGAGCTTGCTGCTGTCAGGGGCTGAGGGGGAGAGAAACACCTGGGTGGTGGTTGGAGTCAGGGCTGGGGAGGCGCAGGAGGTTTAGCAATCAGAGGAGCAGCAGGGGATTGAAGCAGGGGCATTTTCTGAGCTGTAGAGTTTCCTTACTAAAAGTCCCTCTATTCCCCATAGTAGAGAGGACAGCCTAGGTGTAGTTAATGTTCCGGGTACGTGGAGGAGCAGTGGCAGTGTTCATATTAGTGGATGATCGTCTTTAGAGCAATGAGCCCTGAGGGAAGGGCATTACAGGAATATAAAGATGTGAAGGGAAATTTGCACGCAATTCTATTATTTTTCCCTTTTGAGAAGGTGAGCTCTGTTCTCAGAGTGATGATGAGTCAGGAAATCCATCTGGCTCTCAGATATTTATAAGAGACTAGCTAGTAACTGGTGAAAAATGCGTGCACTACTGGGACTGTAATATCAGAGGAGTCTTCCTATGCCACCTCCATGCTTGTCTTTCCCTCTTTTCATCCCTCTATCTCTCCCTCTCTCCCTCTGTATGCCACTGTTTGATGTCAGTGTCTCTTCTTTTGCCATGTGCTACAAACATCACCCTTTCTGGCAGAGGGGACATCCTGGCAAGAGGCAAACCTAAGGCAACTTAATGTAGCTTTTTTTCAGTTCCTAATGCTTCTCTACCACCTACCTTTTCCTTTCGGAGTTGTACTAGTACTATACAACCTTGACAGATTTTTAACATACCAACCTTTTCTACCAGCTGCTGACCAGAAGGTGTCCCAAAGGACAAGACCAGTGTCCTTTCAGCTGGAGCAGCTGAATATTTAAGTGTGTATACATATATATATATTAAAAAATGCAGTAGCAAACAAAATTCACTTTTTTTTTTTTTTTCCCTCTCCTTAGCACTGCAGTCTTTCCTTTGTGCCTATACCACCTATCCCAGGAACCTCAAGCACATCTTCCACATCAAATCTCTGCACCTGGGTCATGTGGCCAAGAGCTTTGGCCTGAGAGATGCTCCGCAGAACCTGACTGCTCTTCCAACTGCTGGCTCAAAGAAGAAAACCAAACCAAGACCAAAAAGGTAGGCCAACGTATATTCCTGAGCCAAGGAATGCTACATGACAAGCTATCGTGTGCTTTACTCCTCAAGGTTCTTGTGTTTGCTCCAGGAATCATAGAATGGTTTGAGTTGGAAGGGACTGTCAAAAATCATCTAGTCCAGTCCCCTGCCCTGGGCAGGCCACGTGGAATTGTTCCTGAGAGGCTAATCGTGTTGAGCCATTGGTTTAGGTTGTGGTGCTGTCTGTGCTATTGTTTCATCCGCCTTTTTCCAATGGCTTTAGAGAGCCTAAAAATTACATGTATTAAACTAACTTTGTTGAACTCTTGAGTGGGAACTCAGTGTAAGAAAAACAAAACGAAATAAACAAGAAGCTCGCTTTGACTTTCTGATAAAGATGCTCTTTTTTGAAGGAAGCTGCTTAGTGTGGAGATGTACCTACAAGGACTAGCCTGGGGTTTGCTGCAGCTTTTCCAGTTTTTGAGCGCTTGAAAAACACCATCTTCTATGAGTCTTATGAGCATCCTAATTCTTATTTGTTTATGCTTCACTCCAGAACCACCTCAAAGGATAAGGAAGAGTACAGGCAGTGTTTCAGAGCAAAGCATGAGACTTCCCATATATCAGAGTGGTTCTCTTTCTTGCACAGGTCTTGGATGCTAGAGCTCCAGCAGCAGTTCTGTTGTCGTGGCCTAGCACCTCCATAGTGAAATATGCCAGATTTTTTCCATTCACATCCCCCCTTCCAGTTGTGTGGTCCTAACGCGGAGCTCTGATCCCTGGCTCAGGATCAACTGCAGTAGCAATTCTTTGTCCTCATCCCTGACTACAGAAAGGCTCTCACAGATATAGCTATATCAGATAAGTACTTGCTGTTGAAGTAGGGCATGGGATGATAAAAGCATCAAGGAAATAGCAGAGAAATTAGTATTTTTGCTTCTGAAATTTGAAGTTGACTGTCCTGCTCATTACGAGCAAGGCTGTATGAGTGCTGATTTATCTCACAAGATAGTCTCTTCCTTCCTGGTCTTGACAAATACTAGTTCTTCTCCACTTTCTTGCACCTGTTCCAATGTGCTGCACAGAAATATTCTTCCTGCCTTGTCTTTTTCATCCACAGCTCCCCTTTTTGCTTTTATAACTGCATTGGGAGTGAAGTCTGTGTCTTACTGTCTTTAAAGACCTCCTGTGGCCTCATCTGGCCTTTTTTATCACCTTTTCTACACTAGACAGGCAGACTATTGTAGGCTTTCTCCTGCAGTTCCACCAGCAGTTTCCTGGCTCTTGGATTTGCCATGGGACAAGTTGTATCTATCCTCTCAGAATTGTCAGCTGCAGCTTGGATTGGTTATTCTTCTCCTGCCTGAAGGAAAGGGGAGGACTGCAGTGTATTTTTTTTTTTTTTAGTTATTAATTAAATTATTGACTATAGTTATATAAGTACAAGCCCAAATCCAAAGGCAGGTCTACTGGTAGGAATGAACCATCTACAAATGTGTGCTCTGCTGCCCGTAGATTTAAGCAGTTGTGGCAAAAGCGTTTCTGCAAAATCGTGTGGGATTTCTCCCAGGAAGAGTCTGTGGCAAACCTAGTGTTACAGCTCTGTCCCCTCTGGCGTGTGGACATGGCCGTTCCTGGGTGCTCCTTTTCTGTGTAAGGAATCTGAGACTCCCTGATGCTTCTGGAGGAGCAGAGCCCTGAATCCTCTCCTCTGCTTGAAATGGAGCTGCAGGTGCTCAGTACGTCCCATCCTAGCTACTTCCGGTTGGTTCCACAGGATAGACAATCTGTCCTTTTTGAGATTGCAATGTTAAGGCCTCACTGTCTTCCCTAGTGCAACAGCAGAATACGAACCTCAGACTTGCCAGTACAATCCCGGATATAATTAAAGGAGGAAAATCTTTTTTCTTTTATCAGTATCAGTTATGGCTCTTTCCATGTGATAGTTGCTGCAAACTGTATTAGCAAATGTTAGCTGTGCAATTAAAGCACTAATCCACGTAATTGCTCCTGGGCTGGTGACATCCCTTGCACATGTACATATCTTAGGGAAAAAAAAAAAATGCAAGGGATAGGGATTTTTAAATAAAAAGTTAGAGACAGCATTGTCCTGCTTAGAGAAGCCACCAGGGACGGGCCACTGATCTGCCTCCTGCTTCAGCTGACCCTCACCAGCAGATGGGCAACAGGATGGGAATGCCCCTGTGAGCAGGGGATTTAACAGAGCTTTATTTCAGGAAGAATAGCCTGATTAGCCGATAAAGAGCATGTAAGATGGTATGGGGTGGGCTTTGATGTCTTGCTGGCCCAGCAGGATGTCAAGCTATGACTGACAGTAGCGTGTCACAGGATTACTTGGCCCACAACAATGCCTCTCTCTGTTCCTACAATGTTGCTACTCTGTTAGAGCTACTTTTTCTCTTGTTACGCACCTCTTTTAGACGGCGTTCCTCCTCCTCGAGTCTTCATCCTATTATAGTACAGACAAGCTCAAGATACAGTAGGTAGTTTATGCACAGGATGTGTGGGGTTGGGGGATGTGGTGGTGTTAGAACAAATGGTCTGAGAGTGATTTGAAAGCTCATTTGCACGTGGATCATATAATTGCAGCTCAGGGAAAGTAGGCAGACTTTGCACAGGTTTGTCACGGCTCAAGCTCCAGATTTGAAATCCGGGAGCGTCTGGAAAGTTAAGACCCTGCAGAAATAGCCAAAGTTGTGACATGCAACAATTGTTCTGGTCTGTGGAACTTGTTTCTAATCAAACTTTGTGTATGCTTAAAAGAATAAATTAAAAAAAAAAAAAAAAAAAAACAAACCAAACAAAAAAAGGAGAGAAGATAGATTAGTATTTATAGGATAGTTTAGAGAACGTGAATATAGATTTAAATTCAGTCCCTACTAGCATAAATTCAAGATAGTGCTGTTAACTTACAGAGAATCGCTTTTGATTTCACACTGACAAAGCAGAAAGCAGAATTTCGCCTGCCATTTAGAAGATGAAGGGTTTTTCAAGCCTTGCATTTTACAATTAAACTATAACAGCCTAGTCCCAGGGCAATCTTTGTAATTCTCTTTCTCCCGTGACACCATGAGCGTTGGTTGTCGTATTACACATTGTCTCCAAACATCTGATACTTGTTTTCAGTCATTCTGCTCACTAAAGCCTCATCTCTCAGCACCTGCCCAGAGAAGAAAGAACAGGCAGCCCAGTTTGAAAGTGGGGTAAAAGCGATCATTAAATGTTTCCTTACGAGGACAAAGAAAACTTTTCATTTCTTTCCAAGTCTCCTTTTGTGCTTGCCACCCCCTCAGACAGCCTGCTTGAGGAAGGTGAGACAGGAAGAAGGGGCAGCCAGGTGTGTGATGGTTCAGTGCTGAAACGTGGAAGCAGACCTCCTCTTCTGAATGCACATATAAAACTTCCATGTCTTTTTTAACCCTGTTTGTGCAAACCCACTGTCCCTTTGACTGTAGTGGTTCTCACAAAACCCAATCTGAAGACGGCAAAATAATTGCTCCTGATTTTCTTTGAAAGTTGAAATGCTGTATTTAGGTAATAGATGAGCACATGAACCAGATACTGTGTATTAAGTTACAGTACAGCAGCTTAGTAAGTGTCTGGGCTCATGCTTGTACTGGAGGGTAGATGCTCGGAAGCTGATCCCACTTCCATTGAGGGATTAACTGTCTTTCGTTGACTGCAGAGAAGCAGCATGCACAGGAAGTAGCTGACAAGCCAGACAGACATGTCTTTTGACTCTTTCACAATGCAGATGCCAAAGACCTATTGCCATTCCACCGAGCATCCCTGTGCTACTCAGTCTTTCACCTTTTGGATCAGTGGGGTTTTATGGGATTCTTTGGCAAACGATTGTTTGTTTTCTGCTTTGGAACTCTGGAAGACTGGTGTGTGTCCCCAAAGGGTTTCACAGTAATGGGGAGTTGCAACTTAATTTGCCTTGTTTGTGAAGTCATGTCATTACGAAGAGAGAGATAAATTTTTAAGTTTGATGGATTCTGTGGAACTCATTGCTACAGGTTTTCTTCTGGCTCTGAAGCCAGAAATGCTCAGAAAGATGGACTTTATATGAGAGTATCAAGTACATACACAGTTGCTACAGCATGTGCAGAAAATGAGTATAAAAATAAAGGTGAAAATCCCCTCATGCTTCAGAGTTTAAGTCCAACCCGTAACTAAAATGGGATCAAGAAAAGGTGTCCACCATGCTTCTGTTTGACGGGATTGATTTCCATCATCACTACACTGTCACTGCTCTGAATATGGATGTCATCATGCCCTTAAGGTTTTAGCTGCAAGATTACTGTGCTAATTCATTCTTCAGTGTTAGTGGTCAGACGGAATTAGACTCCTGCTGGGAAATCTACCTCGTAGCCGTGTGTATCCCCTTCTGCATGGCGGGGGCAGCAGTCTCCTTTGGGCGAAAGCTAGTAGCATTTCACTTTCTTCCCCTGTCTCGTATCCTTGATTCCACTTTTGAATGTCTTGGCATTGGCAGTTTTGGAAAGGCTTAATGCTTCTATTGACAGGGTTTGCGAATCAAGGCTGCAGCTGGATCTCCCTGCACAGCAATTGTCTAATCATTAGAAGCAGTTTGCCTGCCAGTTTTTGCATGCCATTTACAGCTTTCCTAATATCACTTAATTAGTCAAAATGCAAGTTTGGAATTCTGCCCACTAGGAATTTCACTTGGTTTGGGCAGTCTGCTCTAGAAAGGCAGACTGCAGCTCAGGTAAGAGCGTGTGTTCATGGACTGGAGTGCAAACAGATCCAAAAATTAGGGTAAGAGGCATGGCTGCGGTGAAAGGACACGTTGCTATCACTCTTCATGAAGGCAGTTCAGGGACACAGATGAGGCTTGCTTAGCACATCATGATGTTAGAAGAAAAGTCCTGTTACGAAATTAAAGTGTTATAATTGTAAAATCCGTCTGATTGCTATCTGCATACAGCAATGCCTTTTTTTACTGTCCTGTTCCACCACAGCCACAGCACAAAGCCTTTGCTCCATCCTTGAGCGAGCTAACAGGGCTTTACACATGGAGCTGGGCTGTGCTTTGGTGTGCACCAAAAATGCTCAGCTCGCTCTAGTTGAAATACGTTCTGTCCTTTAGGCTGGGAAAGAGCCTGACAGAAGCAAGAATCCTGGGAGGTTCCCAGCCTGCCAGTAGTGTTTTCATTCTCTCCATAGAATGAAGACCAGAGGATGGTAGTGAAAGTGAAGCTGTGGGTTTTTTCCCTTTTTCTGTGTAGCTGAAATACAGTTGACTTTCAGTAGGGGTAAGGTGGGCTTGACTGTTCAGCACGTCTCAGTGTGAAGACTGCTCTGCTCTGACTGGTCTGGAACAGTGCTTGATGCTTAGTCTGACTGGGTAATAATTTTCCTTGGTCTTCTCAAGCTAGCGTTTGCGTCAGCTGATAGCAGAGTACCTAGGCCATCTGTTGTCTTGTCGAGAGAGGTGTAGGATTTGCTGATGAATTTCTTGCCCCTACTCCGCAAAAAACAACAACAGAAAAACCAACCCAAACAGGGTTGTGTTGGCTGCAGATGGTTCATCCAACACTGTAAGTAGAAAAAGCAGGTGTTGCAGCAGCCTTGGCCCAGAGGTAACCCAGCTCTGTTGCTGGCACGGTTTCAAAGAGCTGTTGGAGATGCTGTCAGGCAGATTGATAGCGTGATCCATGGTGAAATGTTTTCTGATAAATGAAACAGCCTACTCCTGTCTCCTCCAAAGACACACCATGAGTTCTGGGGCTGTGCATCAGAACTTTATACACCTTCTTCCTCAGCTGGAGCAGTTTGGGAGCCTCTGGTTGCTGCAGATGCTGCGAGCTGGATAAAGGTCACTACACTTGCTGCGTTGCATTGCACCAGCGTTTCACACAGCTCAAGACAAAGGAACAGACAGCAATGCCAACCAAGTTGAAGGAGACATCTCTAAGAACAAGTTGACTCACTGTTTAGGTAAAAAGGCTAGCAGAGGCATCTTCTGAGCCACCAAAGAGTATCCAAGGAACCATGCATGTATTTGTACCACTTCTCTGGCATGTGTATATACCACTACTCGGGCATGTAGGAGTTTTTGGCTTGGAGGTCAGCTCGTGATTCAGTTCTGTAATGAAGCAGATGTGTCAATGAAACATATGTATTAGAATTTTGAAATGAAAAAGAAAAATGGTGTCAGATATTCATTCCTTTTCTTACTGTAGTCGCTTGGTCCTTTCACACCTGAATGTTTGAGAGTCTCCACATTCACGATCGTGGTTTGCATATCGTAACAAATTCAATCAGACAAAATCAGCTGGTGAAACTTGATCGTTCTTATGATCTTATCAGGAATGCTTGGGAGATGAATGGGATGTTAAATAGAAACAGAACAGTTTGTGTACACTTCCTCCTCTTCTGGTTGTGCCTTGGAGCTGTCCACAGGATCTCAGCTTTGTTGAACATCCTCAAAGCTAAGTTCAATATACTTGTCTTTTTTTTTTTTTTTTTTGCCATAGTATAGTCTGTGTTCCTCTACCATCTTGTTCTTAATGATTGTGGAATTCAGGGAAGGGTGTCTTCAGAGCTTGCTAAGTTCAATATACTTGTCTTTTTTTTTTTTTTTTTGCCATAGTATAGTCTGCGTTCCTCTACCATCTTGTTCTTAATGATTGTGGAATTCAGGGAAGGGTGTCTTCAGAGCTTGCAAAGCCATCGCTCACCCAAGGTGTGCGGGAGTCGCAAACTGAGTGTGTTGAAGGTGTGTTGCATGTAAGTTATGAGGGACTTCTGTGGTGAGTTAGCATCGTGTGGCAGAGCAGAAGCCAGAGCTGGAAGCAACAGAGAGTATTTCAGGCTAATCACCTGTGCTGCGTTCACCTGTTTGGGTTTTGTTTTTTTTCCATGATGTGAAAAAAGATTTGCCTTGAATCTTTTCTCGTGCTCCTGAGCAAAGCAAAGAGCTGAGAGTCAAAGAATGAGAAAAGGAGACCAGTCCCAATCATTCAGATTTTCTCTGAGGTGGAGGGCTGGGCAGCACCACCAACCCTGCAGACCACTGTGGCTCCTGAGCGGGATGAGGAAGGGGAGCAGCGTGCTGGGAATGGCTCTGCGGACGGAGGTAGAAGGAAACCGAAGCAGAAGAAAGGATGATTTTATTATCTTTCTTTCACTGGCCACCTTTTCCCTATTGTTTCTTCCAGATGCTACTCTCCAGCCTTTTCATCACTCATTGATGTATTTAGCAAGTTTTGTGGGTTTCTCATGTTTAAAGAGTGAATAAAATCATTCTAGTTTTCTGGATGAGAGCAGAGCTTTTTTTTGTCTTTAAAAATTTGTCTCTGGTCTGGTCTTTCCTGACCTTTCAGGATATAACAAAGTCATCTGGGGACAGTTTCTCTGTTTCTTTATTGTCTCTCTGCTGAGGCTCTTGGTACCAGCTTTTGTGAAGTTGCAACTTAATTACAGATGTGCACAGGCAGTTGTAAACCTGGGTCTTTTATTCCTTCCTCTGCCTCCATGAGGAGGAGGGGAGCTTTCTGAGACAGTGCCAAGCAATTACTAGGCGCTCTGCCTTCCCTTCCTCACTGTGCAAAGCACCTTTCTCTCCCCTTGATTAATGAGGTGATTAGATAGATCTTGGGGTGATATGGTTTTTGCTCTGCACCTGGAACATAAAGCCCAAAGCAGTGGTTGGGTCTAGGGTTAAGCCTTGCAAACGAAGGGATGATGTGTCCCCCACTTGAAGCTAGAAGGTAGTGCTAACTCATCTCTGCCAGATCCTCTGACTGCTTACCAATTCCCATCTGTCTTTTATGGGAGTCCTGATAGCCCATATCCAGCGTAAAAGAGGAGTAGTCCAGTGGTGCTTCTGCCTGGTGTCCAATATGTCACAGCACTCAACACCCAGTGTGCTGGACAGTAACAGAGAGAAGGCAAATAGCTTGTGTTCAGGGACAGGTTCCTCCTAACTCACATGTTGGGGCTGTTTCATTTTCTGAGTTATGACTTCGCTATTCCTGTCTCATTTTCCCCCAGCTAATAAAAGCAGCTATTTTCTCATCCGACGGAACATTCCTTTCTCCTTTAAGCCCTGCTGAAATCTCGGCACTGTAGCACACTGGGATGGGTCAGTCATTCGTGAATCTTTTTTTTCCCCTGCAAGTTCCCCTTAGCTGCGCTGTTTTGCAGTTCCCCACCTGAAGACTGACTGTTGTGTTTGGAGGGAGGAATTTAAAGGGCTGGGGTTTTCTCTGCCCTTATCAACATGATGTGTTCTCATTAGGGCTCAGTATAGCCTGATACCTAGACGTGAGATCGCAGAAAGGGATGCTGACAATCCATGTGTTTATCCAGTGATGGGAACATGGGTTCTGTCTGTGTTGCAAATGCATCTTACACTTACAGCCTTTCTGTGAAGCTTTTTGCCCCGGTATCACCACACAGCTCTCTTAAACTAAAGCCACAACAGCCTTCGGCAACAGGGAAAATGCAGTCAGCCAGGGTTATGGGGTGGGAGAATGGACATGAAGGCCAAAGAGATTAAATACCTTGCCCAAGGATGCTCAGAGGGTGAGTATCGAGGTCTCGATCTGGTCTCCTGGGCTTTGTCTCGTAACCACAGGGCACCTTTCCTCACCGACGTTGTCATGACTGCTCTGGCAGAGCCCCGGAGACATTCACCACTTGAGCAGAGAGGGTAATTTACAGCTTTACAACAGGAATCAGAATCTGGCCAGGGATCCTGACCTGCTGCACTTTTGCTGGTGTGCTGTCACTGCAGACTGTTGCTGTTGCCTGTGGCTCTTCTGGCTCTTGGTTAAACAGGGCCTCGACAGCTGCTTTTCTTCTCTCAGTCATCAGCACAGGTTCCATAGCACAGCTCCATTGATTTTTGTGGCCCTGCTTAGAGGGAGAAACATCCCTTTTCTCTGCATTCTTGCTTTTCTACGTACAGCTGATCACCACAGCAGGAGGTATTGATTTACTAATTGGACAATGATTTCACCTGATTGATAATAAAGTGTTGGACAACCTCCCTGCTGAGCTGAAACTCAGCCCGGCAGCTACTGGTGGATTACTTGTCCTTTTGCAGCAGATAGTTCCCTGTTGTTAAGTAAACTGATCTGTTGCTTGGTAACCCTCGAATTACTGTAGTAAACGCTTGGAGACACAATGAAAGTGTCAAATAGAAACTTTATCAAGTGATGGAGGGGGCTGAGCAGAGGATACAGCTGCACTGCCAAGTTTTTGCAGCAGAGCTGGGCTGGTTGAGGGCTTACCTGGGCCTGACACTGTGTGCACCCACAAGCATCCCTCTGTGCTGCTCCGGCTTGTGCGTTCAGGAAGGCAGATGGACAAGGCACGTCTGCTGTGGAGGTACTGCAGGTACGGCTTCACCAACAGCACATCTGCTTCATTAGCTGTACTTCCGAGTTGGTTCTGTCTTTTTGCCTGAGTTTCTGTGGGTTCAACCCAGGTGGTGGCTGTGGATCTTAGTTCTCTGGTACATCCAGTCTCTAGCCCTTCGCCTACACAGAGCTTGAATGTTTAATTAGTGTGAGAATGGAGACTACACTGAAGGTAGCAGTGTCTTCTCACCTTGTCTTCCACGCTTTGCCTTCTAGGGAAAAACGTGTTTCAGTGGTAATCATCACACTATCCTTCTTCTCATTCTGATCCATCCTTCCAAACCCACTCCAGCCATAAAACCTACACAAGGATGGAAAACAAGCTGTGGAAAAGGGGGCAAGCAAATACCCCAGACAGCCAAGAGTTTGCTTCCCTTTCCTTCTTTGTGTGTTTGGCCTAATAAATGGGTTGATCTGTTTGCTGCAGCGAAAAATGCTTCCTTCTCCTGTGATCCACCACACGATTCTGGACACCTGAAGGAAGAGGCAGTGCTGTCAGGCTGTGACCTTAAGGACTGCTGAGGTCCGTGTATTGTCATAAAGGCACACTGGCATGGATATGGGCCTTCTGTTCAATTCCCGTTGTATTTAGAGGGACAGATAGATTTCTCTTCTCTTCTCTGGAAAATTTTGAGATCTGCAATAATTTTGTAATAATCTGTAATCTTACAATAAAGAGGAGAGTGGGATGTGCAGACACCAATAGCTGTGGATACCCTGTTGTGCCCAGGACCATGGGAATGTGGTAGGGAACGACAGGGTCCTGCTCCAAAGAGAGTGCAGTTTAAACAGGTAAGTGAGGGTGGTAGCAGCAGTGAGGATGAGATTTGCCCAAGGTCATAGAGCAGGAGAGTGGCAGAACTTGTGGTGGGAAAATGCTGAGTAGGTTTTTGTATTTATAGTTGGCAGTTTAGGGCTACAGGGAGATGCATGTTGAATGGCTGGGCAGAATGCAGCTACCTTTGCAAAAGCTGGTCTCTGGAGAGGGAGGCTCTAAGGTGCATGTGATGTCTGCAGGACACTGCCAGAAAAGAGCCTGTTGGGTTTAGACTCGTGGCATTTTATTTTTTTTTGCTTGCTTATTTGTTTGGGGTTTTGTATTTCCAAGCTCTGGAATTTAAGCTCTGTTTATAAAAATGTTTTTATTGTTCAATGTCTTAAAGCTGTTAGGTTTTTTTACTATTATAATTTTCAAACTGCTGCGTCACCTAATTCATCAGCCTTCAGCGCACAACCTTCCCTCCTTCTCCCCGCCACCCCTGCAAGAGCATTTGTACAGAACAAAGGCTTGCTTTTAGAAACGGCATGATGTTTTGCCACCTTTGTGAAAACCTGTCACAATAGTATCTAATTTTGCATGAGACAGAATTTCAAATCAAGCCTCAAGAAAAGGAAGCTGTTCTTCTGCTAATGCGCAAATGTCACTTTCCACAGCTGTAAAATAAGTAACCCACCTAGCAGCGTTTCAGAGAGAAGGAAATCTAATTCCTCTTCTCTTCTCTCTGCCCAGGTCTGACCTTCTCAAGAAGACCCACGGCAAACATCGCCTTGCTGAGATCTTGCGATCTGAATATTCCAGTGGGATGGACACTGGTGTATCCAAGGTCAAGAAGAAGAAAAAACAGAGAAAACCTGGCAACCAGCAGATTCCAACATAAGCCGGGACCTTCCAGTCATTGGCTGCAAAACCTGCTTGAGCACCTCAGCCGGGGGTCAGGGTGACCTGCCAAATCAACTGAGGAGTGCTTCAATTTATCAGGCGAATATGGGAGGGATCTTGGGGATCTCTGCCTCCTCCCCCTCATTCCATAGGTCCAAATGGAATCGAATCCAGGCGTGTCCTGTTGCACTGCTGCAATTATGTGTGGCTTCCTGAAGATGCACCGTGTTTCTAAGGTGGTTTTTGCAAGAAAAATAAAAAAGGTTAAATATGGTTTTCAGAGAAATGTGATGTCTATATAACATGAAAGTGAGACAAGTCTGCTCGGACAGGAGGTGCTTTCCTCTTTAAAAGACCTGTAGAAACACTCCACGGTGTTTCCTTGCTTGTTTTTAACCGGATAAAGAGCAGTGGCAGAGGAGGTGTTCCGGGAGAGGGGAGGCTGCCCTTTCCCCTGTCATTACACAGGGTGGGTGGCACTTCTGCTCCTGTCTCAGGTAGTGCAGCCACATTACTGCCACCTTCTCTCCTGTCCTTTGTGCGCTGGGGCAAGGTCTGCCCCTGGACACCCATCCTTAGTCAGATATTGCCACCTATAAGGTTTCCCTGATTTCAGTGCAGGTGGTAGGATTGCAAAGAGCTCTTCAGTGTAATGACACATGGTCCCTTGGAGGCAGAGCTCATGGGCACGAAACTTCATGTCAAAACTCCGGAGTTTGGGAACAAACGTTGTCACTGTGGGAAGGAGCCAGCATGGAATCCAGCAATCTCCAAACTTCTCCTTGCCTGCAGCGTGCTGTCATACCTAATTACATAATGCAGAGCATGTATGAAATGTCTCACCTCTCTGAACATTAAAGCCTTTTCAGACTCTTGCTAACACTTGCCAATAGTATCCCCATCTTTTGGGGTTCTCTCTGCCTTGGCTAGGCCTTTCTCAAGTACGTCCCAAGCTAATGGATTTCGCTTCTTGCTTTTCCCGTTTGCCTTTGTTCTTGTTCATCGTCAGAGAATGGGGGCTACTGAGAAAAGGGCCACAGTACAGCCCCAGGTGTGCCGAGGTTGGCACTCGCCCACCGTTGCCCGGCGTGTGAAATGGAACCTGAGCTCCAGTGACGTCCATGACAGAATTCCCCTTTGAGTTGACAAGGTGGGAGGGCAGCGGAGGGGGAGAACAAGGGGTTCCCCAAGGCCTGTAGGAGGCAAACTCCCACAGGACCTACACGTGAGCACCCACTTCTCTCTCCCTGTCTTCCTCACTGTGCTTCTCCCAGCACCTCCTGTAACACCAACACCAAGCAGTACATGTTTGAAAACAGTGCAAAACCCTACCAAAAATAGCAACTTCTCTGCTGCCTGCATGTGTCTTCCTCAAGGAAAGAGATGAGGAAGAGCAGCCCACTCGTGACCCAAGCTGGGCATGTTATTTAATGCAGGACCAGAAAGTGCTCAAATCCAGTGGCAATTTCAGGTGCCGGAAGGGAAAAAGTGCTGCAAAGGGAGTATAGCCAGATGAAAATGGTGCCCGTTTTGTGAATACAGAATTGAGGGCACCTACTTTGGGCTGTAGTGAGTCATACTGAGGACTGTGGGAGGGAAGCAATCAGCCCAAAAGTATTAAATTTTTGAAGTGAATGTAACTTTTGAGAAACAAAATCATTGTTTTTTCCTCCCAGGCAATTACCAAACATGCTGATTTTACTGCAGTACTTTTTTTGAACACTTCAGAAAGATGTTAAAAAGGCTCCAGTGTAAAATTAATCATGTTTTTGCAGAAAGAATAAAGTTACTAATGTTTATTAGATTAAAATAAAATGACAACAAAGCCCGCCTGATTTTTTTTATGAGTACTGTTTGGAAGAGCAATCAAGTTTAAGGCAAACGTCAACTTAAACAGAAAAGAAATGCCTGAGGATGAAAATGACTCAGAGAGAGTGATGCAGAGTGTAAGTTTGGGAAGAACTGATCTTGTGCATGAGGGGAAAATACATGACCTTCTCCTGGCTGACTGTCACATATGAATTAATAGGGACTATTGGCAAATTCAGGAATAATAACAGGAATAAAGGCCAGCAGCACATCGTTGAGAGACATCAGGACATCTCGTTGCCAGATGCATTAACTGGGCATGTAGTGTTACAAACGAATAATGTGATTTAAAAAAAAAATTAGAATGCCTCTGTCTTCCAGCTTCACCGTGTTTTAGCAGAGAGCTCTGGATTACTTGTGTGATGAGGGAAAGGAAGAGGAGGAGATTGCTAAACATGAAAGAGAACGCGTTAAATGCACACACACCTGAAGCTAAGCTGAGTTTGCTCTTGATAAACTTGCAGGCCGATGTGCAGACTGTGTTTGAATTGTAGCTGGGTCAGCAGGAACCATGTTCTGCCCTTGCTTACGCTTTACCAGCTCTAGATAGCTCAGAGCTGGCTTTATCCTTGTGCATCACCCAATTCAGGAAGAAGCTGGTAGGTTTGGAGTTGATTGGTACTCAACCCAAAGCAGCTCTTCTTAAGGCAGGTGGGGTGTGGTGCTTGCCATGGAGCAGGGGTGGCCCAGCTCCAGCAGCTGCAGCTGCAGTTGTGGGTGCAGAGGCTCCTGGCTCCTCTGAATGCTGAAGCAGCTGCTGGCAGTCACAGTGGGCTCCCTTGGCCCAGCCCTGGCATGGAACAGGTGGGCATCACCCTGAACTGCTCCTGAATTTGCTCCTTCCTGCTCTGAGGTACGTGGCGTGTGCTGCAGGGGTCTTGGATGGGTGGGAGCAGCTCTACAGGGCAAGGAAATGGGCTCTTGGCAGCGTTTGGTGAAACCGCAGCTTGCTTTGGCTGTGCCAGTGTTGGCTTTGGTCAGGTTTGCTTTCTTGTCTTAATTGTGGTCAGTGGTGGGGACCTTGCTGCCCTGCAGCTGCAAGTGACTGTGTTTGGTCTGGAGATAACGGCACTGTGGAGCTTTTCTGTAAAGCTGCCTGTGAGTCAGACCCGGACTCAGTTTGGGTTTGCCTTCCTTGCTGCCCCTCTGCCCCCTGCTCTCATGCCCGGAGTCCTGCCTCTCCCAGGAGATGCTCTTGCGCCTTTTCTGTGCTCTCCTCTGGCTCCGTGTCCTTCACCTGTGATTGGAGCCTACATCCTCCTCTCCTCTGCAGCTGGAACATCATGAGTTTACACTTCGAGGCTTTGAGATAGGAAAAAGCAAGGAGGTCACCTTGGTACAAGGGTCACAGCTGAGCACCCTCTCTCAGTGTCTAGGTCAGACACAAGACACCTTAGCACTGGTACCCCACTGCTGAGAAGCACCTGTAACTAAGCAGGATAGAAAGCAACAGACCTTCCCTGTTTACAACAATTTATTTTCTCCGTAAGCCTGGTGAGAGGACAGGAAAAGCACCAATTGTTCTGGGCTTTCCATTCTGGCATAATTTTGGTATTCAGACAAAACCGTAAAATATTTCAGCTAGAAACAATTCTGCTGATTTCGATGAATTTGTGTGTATTGGCATGTTCAGAGGAGCAGCTTTCATTCTTTGTTCCCAGGGTGGTGGTCCTGGTTAAAGCTGTGCCGGGAGGGGAGGAGGATGGTCCTCAAGCTGGGTAAAAGCCCAGAAGAAGCTTGAGCGCCAGGATTGTGGTTGGTCCTGGCAAACCCACTGCACTAACTGGTTTGTGTCTTGGATCCAGTGCCTGGATCTGACAGAAACCAGCGAGCAGCAGCCTGTCTGTTGGTCTCGGTACTCCGGGACAAAGCAGTGGAGCAGAACTGGTGCAATACTCCAAAGGTTTCCGTAATGGAACTGGTGCTCCTTCCCAACCATGCCATTTTTACAGCTTTATCTAATTTCAACCCAGCACAGCCTGTCCAAGTCCTGAGGACTTGCTGAGATCATGCCTGCCTGGCACTGCCTTCTGGAAATGAGTAGAGTTTCCAGCCTGGTCTGGGTTTGCTGTAGGTACAGGACCAGTGCTGGTGCATTCTGCTGTTGGATGGTGAGGTCCCATCTCAGTCCCCACACACAGGCTGGAGGTGAGGCTGGTTCTTCAGCAGCTTTTGAGGCTGCTGAGATCCTCACCCACAAGATGCCGTTCATGTGGCAAGTGTGGTGCTCTCCGACGAGAGCCTACAGCATGTGCTGTCTTCCCTGAACTGATTTATTTTGAAGCTTGCTTTGCTTGACTCTGCTGCGAGATCTCCCTGGAGAAGATAGCTCCAGCCTTCGCTACCCCTCTGTTCTCTTTCCTTCCCAGCCAGACCCGGCACGGCCATTCCTCCTTCCCAGAGTGGAGGTTTCCTTGGGGCTCTGCCCCGCTGTCTCTTACCGTCCGTCTAGAGCAAACGGGACCCTGTCGCTGTCTTACGGTGCTGGCTCAGACCCGCTGTTACAGGGGAGTTTCCAGCTTTTTCCAGATGTGAAACAGCAAATTTAAATATTGCAATTACAAACGTGTAACGAAGCCTTGTACTTCATTAATGTAAGAGGAGGAATCTGCTACGGCTACAAGGACAATTAAATATTAGAGAATGTCTTTGATTCGCATTCCTGCTGTGTAAATGGGAGGAAGGTTGCTGTATGCTCCTCGCCTTTGCGCTCGCAAAATGAAAAGCACACCCACTGCAAGTTGTCCTTTGATAGATTTTTAATATGATTTTAAAGAGTTTTGTTTGGCCTCATTCTTATTCAATGAGATTAAATTAAAGCACTTATCCCCTGGGTTTAAGTCAATCCATGTAGGATTTGGGACGGGGGGTTGTTGTCCGGGGAGGGGGCTTGTTTGCAGTCCTCTCTGAAAGACTCCTTTCCCACTTCATTAACCCCGAGCTGGGAGCGACCCCCCCCTTCATCCTCCTCCTCCTCCTCGCCCCAGCCGAGGCCCGGGGATTTACCAAACTCCCCCATTCACATGCAAAGGAACAGCCCGGTCCACAAAGGCCGGGGGCTCTCTGCTGCCGGCGTGGCTGTGCATTTGGCCGAGCCGACAATAACCCTCCCGGCGGGGCTCGGGGGTGCCGGGGCAAAGCTCCCGGGACGGGGGCATCGGGCTGGGACCCGGCCCCGGGGAGCTGAGGGATGCTGTAGGGCCGGTGGGTGCCGGGGAGGGTGGTGGGGGGCGGCTCCGCAGACAGGCGGGTCCGCTGGCGGCGGAGGGAGGGCCGGGGGGAGCGGCGGAGGGCCGGGGGGAGCCCGCAGCCCATCTGTCGGCTCCCCGAGACGGCGAGCCGCTGCCCGGCTGTCCCGGGGACCAGCTGCCGGGCTCGCTGGCCGCGGCCAGATGAGCGACACTTTTAAAGGGTGGAAACAATCCATTTTCCAAAGCGATCATTTAAAGCACTTAGGCAATTATACACTTAAGATCGGCGTTAATAATTCACCAACGTCGCGGCTATCACCGCGCCGGGCAGCATCGCCCCGGGCCCCCACCGTCTCCCCGCGGCCGCCGCCCGTCCCGCGGCGGAGCGACCGGCCCTGCATGCCTGCACTGGGGCCGAGCCCCTGGGGGGGAAACCGAGCCCCGAGGGGGCAACCGAGCCCCGAGGGGGCGTCCCTGCAGCCGCCTGCGATGGGAGGTGGGAAAACTCCTCTTTACTTTTCCCTTTCCCTCGGCGGCGGCTGATCCGCCAGAGCAAACAAGCAGGAGGGGAAGAAAGGGCTGGCGGAGGCGAGACGCGTTTGTTTGTAAAGAAGTTTTATTTCCACATTTAAAAAAGGGGGGAGCGGGAGCGGCGCCCGAGCCCCCCCCCGCGCCCCCCGCCCCGGCCGGGCCGGCCCCGGGATACAGACTGACAAGAATCACTTACACAAATACGCCCTCAGGGTTCACAAATAAATAATTCATATACATTTTGCGCACCGTATTTACATTTCGCCGCTTTTTTTGTTGGTGGTGGTGGGTTTTGGTGAGTTTTTTCTAGTTACGGACGTCCCAAAGTCTCGCTGCGGCGGGCGGGGACCGGCGGTCCGGGCCCCACTCCCCCCTCCGGTCCTTCCCGGCGGCGGGGATCCGGGAAAGGCAGGGAGGGGGCTTCCTGGAGCCGCCCGCGGCAAGGGGGGCTCGCCCCCCCCGGCAGTTCCTGGGGAGGGGGCGGAGAAGCAAGGCCCTCCCCGGAGCAACCAGCCCCTGCCCTTGCTCCCGGCGCCGTCGCAGGCGGGGCGGGGGGGGATCGCAGCGGCCCCGCTGCCTTTCGGGGGCACAAGGGGGTCTAAGGCGGCGAGTGCCCCGCGGGGGTGGGGGGCAGCTCTGCCAGCTCCCGTCCTGCCAAACCTGCCCTTGCTTCTTGCGTTCTTTATATATATTTAAAAAAAGGAGGGGAGGAGGTCTCATTTATATATATATATATATATATATTTGGGGATGAGCGGGAGTCTGTCGCTTGCTCGAGGCCCCAGATTTGGGGTGGCCCCCTCCGGCCCCCCCGGCCCGTGTGGGTGGGGTGCCGGTGGGGCTGCCCGGGCGGCCGGGGCTCACCGAGGCTGTGCGGCCCGGGGCAGGACGCCGGGCAGCGGGGGCAGGGGCGGCGGGGGCTCGCTGCCGCCCTGCAGTCCGTGGATGAGGATGCGGGGCACTAAGGGTCTCTGTAGGGCCGGGGGGGGTGCGCTGGGTCCGCGGTACAGGTAGAGAGCGGCGCCGGGGTCCAGGTTGGAGACCAAACTCTGCGGGTAGAAGTAGGGCGAGGGGAACATCCTCTGGAGAGCTGAGTAGTTGCCAGCCTCGGCCAGCAGCTCCAGGCCCACCGCCGTCTGCCTTTTCCACTTGGTCCTGGGGGGGATAAGCCGAGAGAGGGGGTCAAGAAGGGAGGGATGCTCCAAAAGCCGCTCTGGGGCTCTTTTTTACCCCTTGCACAATCCTTTTTCCCCAGGCTCGTCCCTCCCTTGCACGCTCCTCTTCACCGGGCTCTGCTCTCCTTGCGCATCCCCTCTCCCGGTCGGTGGCTCCCGGGGCCAGTACCCCCTGTACGGCAGGGATGGGATGGGACCAGCTCAGTGTGGAAGGACGTAGACCCATTGACGGGACAAGGGGGCTTATCCCCCTGGTGCCCCCACCGCGGCAGCCCGGCATGAGCACCCGCGGAGCCCCCCCGGCAGCACCGGAGCCACATCCCGGCTGGGGTCCGGTGGCGTGGTGTAAATCCCTGAAATATAAATCGCGACCAACATTTCAGTCCCTTCCTGGGGTGTAAATTCCAGACTGCAGGTTACGAACTGCGTGTGACATCCTGCGTGTGACACGGGGGACCCTCTACCCGGCAGCCCCGCCGCTGAGCGGGGGGTGCCGCTGCCGCCGCGATGGTCCTGCCCGAAGCCGCGGAGGCCCCGCTCCGCCTCCCGGGGCTCCCGGGCCCCCTCCCCGGGCCGGGGCCAGGCCGAGCCGCTGGGACGGCTGCGGGAGTCCCGCGTCGGGAGGGCAGCGTTCCGCGGCATTCGTTTGCGGCATATATATATATATATGTACGTATATTTAAATACATATATTTACGTACCTATAGGGGTGTGTGTGTATCTATGTATATGTACCGTACTTCATGAAGAAGCTCTGGCCCCGGGACCTCGCCCACGTCGGGGCCACCGGCGGGCAGGGCTGACCGGGGAGCGCGGCTGGGGGCACCGGCCCGGCTCCAGCGTGTCCTTGAGGGAGGAATTTGGGGCGGGGCGGGGGGGGGGCAGAGCACGGGCCCGGCCGCTCCTAAACTCCCCAAAACCCTCGACGTGTTTATAAGTCGCGGATCTTTGCAGATGGCGATCGAAAGGAGGGAGGGAAGATTAAAATCTGGGGGAACAAGGGGACGCTGCGGGGGCTGCAGCCGGGGGTCCCTCGTTTCGTGGCGGTGGCAACGGTCAGGGCCGGGGAAGCGCCGGCGGGGGTGTCCGGATAAATCCACTGAAGCCATCACACGTCTCCAGCCCTTTTACAGATTTGTCGCCGAAGCGCTAAACCTATTTCCACCAGTAAATTATTCATCATAATAATAATTGTGTAATTACTGTAAGGGGTGTTAATTATTGATGCCCAAAGCAGTAATTGGTATCTATTATTAATAGGCCGATGTGTTATGCTGTTGTGTTTAGCTGGAAGCCCGGTCCTGCCTCCCCGCCTTGTTGGGGCTGGGGGCACGGATTGCCTCCCCCCCAAACCTGCCCTGTCTCGGCATTACTTTTCCCGCCCTTACTCCGGGGTAAAAGGCCCCCGGGACACAGGCAGTCCCGGGGCGGGGGAAGAAACCGCATCTTTCCTGGTGCCAAGAGGGACGGGATGGCTGTGGAGTGCGAAACCCTGCCCGGCTTGGGGGTGAGGGGCCGGGGAGAAGGGCAGGATGGGACCCCGGCGCTGTGGGCAGGAAGGACCGGCGCATTTTTTTACCTTCTGTTCTGGTACCACGTTTTCACCTGCGTGTCGGTGAGGTTGAGGGAGGCAGCCAGCTCCATCCTGTCCTGCACGCTCAGGTATTTTTGCCTCTCGAAGCTCCGCTCCAGCTGGGCCAGCTGATGGTCGGTGAAGGCGGTGCGGGCTTTGCGCGGCTTTTTCAGCCGCACCGGGGGGCTGTCCCGGGAGCTGGAGATCTCTCGGTCCCCTTCTTCTTTCACTGGGCAGAGAGGGAGGAAGAGAGGCCAGGTCAGGGCAGGAAGTGAAGGGAAATACCCTCAAAAGAGGAGGGTATCCGACTGCAGCCATAACCCGGAGGCGACGGGCTCAGGCACCGAATCGGGTTCACGGCGCGTTTGCTCTACGATCCCGCAAATTTAAACCCCGGCTGCCCGTGGGAGGCTCACGGGGTCCCCGAGCCGGGCCCGGCTTTTCCCCGTCCCAGGGGCCTGGGAGCGGGGCCGGAGCGCCGGGCTGTGCTGGGGGGGCCCCGGCCGGGCCCCGCTGCGCTCCTGCCCAGGACCCCCTCCGGATCTCCCTCACCCCTCATTTCTCACAGGGCAGAATCCTGCTCTGCGTTTATTCCCCAAAACCCAACAGCTTTCTCGATGCTTGGATATTTTTTCCCTTCTTTTTTCCCTTTCTCTCTTTTTTTTTTTTTTTTTTTTTTAAACTCAAAACAAAACCAACCTAAAATTAAAATTATGAGCCCACATTTTTTGAGGGGAAAGTCGCCGGGGTGGTGCCGCGTCTCCCCCTCCGCAGAAAAGCCTCCATCCTCCCGGGGATGCTGCCGGGGAACGGAACAAACCTCCTCTCTCCAGGGCGCACAACGAAATACCGGGGAAGGGGCTTCGCAAACCCGTTCCCGTGCTGGTTTTTGTCTTAAAATACGCCGAATGAGCCGGGCTGGCGGCGATTCGTTAGCGCGGTCCGTATTATGCACCGGTGGAGCTACGCGGGTATTTACGCCGTGAAACATTAGTAGGTGACGGGAAAATATCAGAGCCGGGGGAAAAAAAATGGAAAAATAAATCCCTGTTTGTACTCGCCTTCCCCACGCTCCTGGAGGAGATTATGTAGCAAAAAGGCGCAGTTTATACAAATCGGCGGCGTTTGGGTTTTTACACGGGGGTTTATGTTAAATTCGGTGGTGGCGGGGGATAGCGGGGACGGGGCTGCAGCCGAACGCGGGCTGATTTCTCTCTGTAGGAAAACAATAATCCAGTTAATTGAGCCACCGGGGAGCGAAACCCTTCAACCAGAAATCCCGGCTCTGGCCGAGCCGGGGACCAGCCTTGAAACGTGGAGACCCGGCTCCGCTTCCCGGGGAAAGAGGCAGCCCGGGAAGGGGCCTGATCCGGACCGGGCAGGGTGGGGGGATCCCGGCCCCGCTCCCTCCCGGGAAAGGCCCGGAAGTTTGTGCGGAGTTTTTCCGCGAGGAAAGCCGGGTCCGGCCTCCCACGCCCCGGGGGAGGCAAATCCCCCCCGACCCCCCGGGCCGGGCGGCCTCGCTCCTCGGGGCCGGGGCTGATCCTCGGCTCCTAAAAAGTTCCTGCTCGCCAAAGGGATGCGCTCGTTGGGGGCGGCGGCTTCCCCGGCCGGCTCCGGGTCTCTTCCCCGGCTATTCCTAGCGTAAAAAAATATACATGTGAAAATACAAATATATATTAAGGATTTTTCGGCATTTTGACAGAGGCCAAATCCTGCCGCCGCCGCTGCAGGTTAGGCCCGGCCCCGCAGCCCCTTCGCGGGGTGAATCGGGGGCGTTTTGCCCGAGGAAAGGCTATTTCCAAAGCAGGAAAACAAGGATCGCGCTGGGAGCGGGGACCCTCACCCGCTACCCCATTGAAACGGGGTTCTTACCCTCATCTACGCGGTGTTTTTACCCTCGTCTAAGCTGTGTTTTCCTTCCATTTAAGCTGTATTTCCCCCCGATTTAAACTGTGTTTTCCTCCCATTTAAGCGGTGTTTTTCCCTGCGATTTAAGGGATGTCTTTGCCCCCCATTTAAGCGCCATTTTGCCGTGACCGTGGCCGTCCCGTCGCAGGGGCAGGAGAGGAGCCGAGCGCTGGTGGGGTAACGGCCCCCACCAAAACCGACCCCCCAGCCCGGCCTCGGCCGGTTTAGGGGGATGCGGAGAACCCGCGTTTCTTCTCCTCCTCCCTCTCTTCTTTCGCGTCTCGGCGATCTGAGGGAAGCGGAGAAAAGCTGAAGGAATTCGGGGAGGGGGTGTAGGAGGCGAAAACAAAATGCCAAGCTGGGAATCGTGGCTATTTTCGATCCCGGCCCTGCGGAACGGCGGGGCCGATCCCAGCCTTTCTCCCGGGTCACTTCCAGCCCCGGCATCGACCCGAGGCTCCATCCTTCGTTCAGAACGAAAATCCCCGCGTCGTGCCCGGGGGCTCCCGCCGCGTTTGCAGGCTCGTTTGGGCGAATATTTTTTCCTCCACGAACCGGGTTTCAGAGCGGAGGCTCCGGGTGAGCCGAGCGTACATTCGCAGACGGTCCGGGACTCGGCCCGTTCCCTATTTTCCAGCCAGTTCCCCCGCAATCCAGCGGCCCTGTAAGGTGCCATCGTCCCCTCTTTCTCCCCCCAGCCGGGTACCCTCACCTTTCCCTCGCGAACACCCGGCAAACAATTTTCCCGGGTGAAAGTTTTTTTTTCAGGGGTGATGGGGGCGGGATGGGCGAAGGCAACCGGGATAAACTGCTCCGGGGGGTGAGGACCGACCCCCCCCCGCCCCCGTACTGTTCCTGTGTCTCTCCCCTACCCCGCTTCCGCAGGGGGAGGCCGGTAAGGGGCTGCGAGGGGCCCAGGAGGCCGAAGATCCCGGCCCGGGGCGAGCAGCCTCCGCATCCGGTCCCAGTCCCCGCCGGCGCCGTGGATGCCGCCCGGGGCTCCCTGTCTGTCGTGCTCGTTTGTAAACCATCTCCAAAATAATAATAGAAATGATACAAATCGAATCAAATCCCGCCGACTGTTCGTTTCTCACCGGAGCAGGAGAAATGCCTGGCAAATCCGCGATTATTTTATTGTTTTCTTTCCTTTTTATTTCTTTTTTTTCAGGCAGAAATCCGCCCCCGGTTCTCCTTTCCTCTCCTACCGTTCGCCGCGGGTAGGAACGAAACAGCCGCATCATCCCCGCGGAAAACAGCCCGGCGGATCCCCCGGGCGCGTTTGGCGAAGCACCGACCGCCCCATCCCATTCCACCGGGCCGAGCCGCACCGAACCCCGAACCCCCAAGTTTTCCCAAGTTGACGCCGACCCCGCGGTCATTTCGGGGGCGACCGGTGCCGCGACTCCCCCATCACCGGGACGCGCTGGAGCCGGCTCCGCAGCGAGCTCCCGGCACACCGGGAGACTCCAGTTCCAGGCCGCCCTGCCCGCCGTGCAAAGCCCAGTGGGGTGAACGGCTCTTACCTTTGTACTCCGAGTCCGAGGAGGAGCTGCTGGTGTTTTTTTCCATTTTCTCCCTAAAGTCCTCTCCGGGCTTGGTGGGGATCCTGCCCGCCGGCTCCTGCCCGCCGTGAGGTCCATTGGTGCTGGAGTAGGGAGCGCAGGCGGCCAGGGGCTTGCAGTCGGCCAGGATGTCTCTGATGAGGAAGGAGGACGTGACGGTCCGGGACTGGGAGGGAGCCGAGACCTGCCCCGGCTGGAGGTGCGCATCCAGGCCCGGCCGCGGCACCGCCGCCTCCAGGCACTCGCGGCCCGGCGAGCGGGGCGAGGGGCACCCGCTGCTGCCCTCCGAGCGGGGACTCAGCTCCAGCGGGGACCTGCCGTCGCCCACCAGCGGGTCTCCCTTGGGCACGGCCGGGCTGCCGGCTCGGTGGGAGAGGATGGAGTCGATCCCAAACCCGGTGGAGCCCTCCATGGCCCCCGCGAGGTGCCGGCGCTCACACGGGCATTGGCGGGGAGGGTACGGAGGAAGCGGTTTGATAATGATAATTAACAATAACAGGAGAACACAAGAAAAAAAAAAAGGCAAAGAAAAAGAAAAAAAGGTAAAATGAAAAAAAAAAAAAAAGCAAAGTTCAGCCCGGGATCCGGGCAACAATTGCTGCGAGTCTCTCCGAGGCGCCGCGCGTTAGATCCAGGGCTGCTCCGTCTTCAGCATCGCGCTCAGCTGCACTCACAGACAGACAGACAGAAGGGGGGGGGGAGAGGGAGGCAGAGTCAAACTTTGGCCTCGAAGGGGGTGGGGTGAGGGGAGCGGACCCCAACCTCACCCGAGGTCCCGGCCCTTTACCAGCCACCCCAACCCTTGCCCGGAGCCGCGGCGGCGCGGGGCTGGGGGGCAGCCCGGGGGCTCGCAGCCGGAGGTGGGGAGGCAGCGATCGATAGTGACGCTTCGCAGCGCCTTAACCGCTTAATGATCCAGAATCGATGGGGAAGGGCGAGGGGAGGGCGGAGGGGGTGGCCAGCCGTCGGGCCGCCGCGGCTCCCCCCGTCCCCGCCAGCACCTCGGACAGCGCCGGGGGGAGGAACCGGAGTCACTCCGGAGCCAGCGGCGCCTTCAGCACCTCGGACAGCGGCGGGAGCGCCGCTCCCTCCCGGGGGGGGGGGGGGAGGAGGGGGGAAAAATTGGGGGGAAAAATGAACTTGGGCCACTCCGGCTCGGGGACACCGGCACCCACCCAACTCCCCCGCACCCTTTGCCCCCTCCCCCGTGTGAACGCGCCCATTGGCCGCCAGGCGTTTTGGGGGGGGGGGGGAGGGGGGGGGGCGGTTGTCACTCCCCGGCGGCGACACCTTGCAGCTTGATTAACGGGAATTAATTGCCTCCCCGTTCCCCGCGCTTTCCGGGTGGTTTCCGCCCTCTTTTGCTGTCATTATCCCGCTGATGGGGCTCGTGATGGGGTGATTAGCCGGGGAGGGTGGGGGGAGCAGAGGAGGGAGCCAAGTCGAGGGGTTGCTGCTTTTCGCTCGCTTCGCCCCGCAATTAGCCGATCTGCCGGTCCTTCCCAATCAGGGAAAGTTTTACTGAGCGTTAATAATAATAATAATAATAATAATAATAATAATAATAATAATAATAGAAAAGGAAAAGGAAAAGCACCGAAACCCTCCCCAACACCTCAGCGCAGAGGTGGCTGCTCAGAGCCCGAGGTGAGCCTCAGAGCTGCGAATTTCGTTGAATCTCCTCGAAATCGGTTGTGAACGAGTAGAGGGGTCCTTTATCGCCAGCGGACGCGGGGCCACCGGGCAGCCGCCTCCGCAGCTCTGCCGGAGCTGGAGGGACCGGGCATCGTCCCCCGCCCGGTGCGGCGGAGCTGGGGCCGCTCTTCCCGCTTTCCCAGCGCCCAGTGGCCGTACCTACTGGTGCAACTGGGAAGGGACCGCGCTCAGGGCGGATTTTTCCTGCCGTCGATCCCGTTTTAAATAAAATCTCGCTGACCCCATCTGGGCAGCCCGCCCTGCCCGCGCCCTGCCCGCTTCTCCCGGAGACACCAAGCTTCCTCCTTCCCGCCCCGTCGGGGGAATTTGCTGCTGTTGATATCCCGGGCTGGAGAGAGACTGGCTCATGCAGGACTCCCTCCCACCTTCCTCCCGGTCAGACGGGCTCCTGCCTCCTCGGGGGTTTATTTAGGGGCTTTTCCGTGGGGGTTAGACCCTTCGCCGCGGAGAGGAGGAAAACGTCTATACCCGGGTGCGTGAAGCCGCGCCACTTTAAAGCGATGTCGCTGGTTATTTCTCAAATACTCGATTTCCTCTCTTCCCCCGCTTCCCGGCCAGGCAGCTGCATCTTGTCCCTCTTCCAAAGACTCCCTTGGCCGGCAGCTTGGAGGCGATCAACGAGGGGACAGCCCTCCCCCCCGGGAAGCCCGGCTGCCAGCTGTCGGGCAGCGGCATAGGCAGGGCCCCCAGCACCTCCTGCCCCCGGCCCTGCAGGCTCGGGGCCGGCTGGGATCGGGGCAGCGGAACAAAAGAGCCTTACAGGAGGATAAATCCAGGGACAAAATCAGCATCAACCCCGGTCCCAACCTGCCCACAGCCCAGGGTGCATCCTGCCCGGCGCCAAGGGCTGCTTCTCCCTCCCTGTCCCTGGCAAGGGATCCCTGCTGCTGCTCTGCCGGGTCTCCCTCCCAGTACAGAGATGCTGCCCCAGTGCCCTGGACCAGTGGTCAGGCTGAAGGGTCTTGATCTGCTGGGAGTCTTTTTTTTCAGTATATACTTTCCCAGGTGAGGCTGGGCCAAGTGTCACTTTGGGCTGGACCAGAGCTACGGATGTGGAGGAACTGGTCCCAGTGAGAAATGGGGCAGAGACCCCGATGGGGTTCCCCAGCTCTTTGCAGTGTCACTGTGTTGGCCTCTCAGCTCTGGCAGCCTCCTTGTCCAACCGGCAGAGCCCATTTGGGATGGAGATTGGCACTGGGATAAGAATCAGCACTGAGGCTGTGTTTGGGATCAGAAACGGGACCAGAAGAGGGAGCAGGGCTGCACTGGGATTTGGAATAATGGTTTGGATCAGCCATGCAGGGAAAGGTTTGGGCTGGTGGGTCTGCTGCTGTATTTCCTTCTCTTGAATAAAGCACCTGCCTTCAAACAGCCATAGGGAAGTTTCCAGATCAGACCCACTTTGTGATGCTGTTCAAAATTTTGGGGAGTGTGGAAGGGTCCAATCTGCATCCCTGAGCAGACACTATATTGTTCTGTCCCCAGCCAAGGCCCTGGGGACAGACACTGTCACTCCTAGGCCATACTTGTAGTTCCCAGCAGCTTGCTACTCGTGTTATGGTATCAGTGTGGCTGGCATTAATTAATATGAAGCATTAAAATTATTATTATTAAGTTGTTTCAGAAGTAGACTCCCCAAGGCACAAATGTGCCTTATTCTGCCCATATGTGATGTCCCCCTATGTCACTGCACTAGTGAGGTCCAAAGGATTTGTCTGTGGCTCCCAACACAGGTAGGAAACCCTGTGTAGACACCACTGAGCAGCATACACTGCCTTCTCTGTGCATGTCTGCCCTTAAAACCCAATTCCTAGACTATTCCTGTTCACAAATACACAGGCATGCACCAGACAAGGAGAGATCCCTGGTGCCAGCCATGTTTCCAGTCACCTCCTCACAAGCTCCAGTTGCACCCCTGGGCTGGCTCTAGGACTGTGACAGTTTTGGGAGCTGCTGACGAACAGGGTCAGGCTCTCCTGGCACCAGTCGTCAGTGTGGGGTGTTCCCAGAGCCTCGGGGTGTGGGGAGAGCCCTGATGGGCCTGGGGGACGTTACCTCCACAGCTGGGCCAGGGGTTGGAGGCCACAGGCTGCTGGGCTGTGACAATGGCTGTGGCAAGAACTATACTAGAAATAGCGGCTGGTGATGCCCAGACCAGTATCCTGAAAGGGTCCGGCTTATGGAGAAAAATGACCGCAGGCTGTTGCACGGAATTCCTTTCCAAACGGGTGCTGGGAAAGGCCATGCCCGGGGTGCGCTCAGCAGCGGCAGGCTTCGGTGGGACGCTGCGGTAACGAAACGAATGTACCTTCGTGAGAGAAGGGCAGGGCGGCTCGGGGCGGGGGGGACGGCAGAAAGCGGGGAGGGGGACACTCAGCCGGAGGGTCGCAGTGCCGGGGGGGGCGGAACAGGGCCCGGCGGTGGGGAACCTGCAGCAGCGTTAAAATCCCCGTTACCAGTGGGTGTCACTGCAGGACAAGGAGCGTCCGGTGCCGGAGGGCGGCCGGGGCTGCGCGGGGGGTCGGGACCCCCGTACCGGGCTCCGCCGGCCCGCCCGGCCGGGCAGGGGCGAGAGAAGGGGGACGCGGCCCCGTCGTGCCCCTCAGCGAGCCTCGGCCGCCGTGGGGACGGGCCCGAGGTGGCACCTCGGGGGGGGTGACGAGGCTGCTCGGCCGGCTCCAGCCCTCCCCCGTCGGCAGGGGCGGCCGGGGTGGGCCTTCCCCACCCACCCGGGGTGCCGGTGGGTGCCGGTGCAGCGGGGAGTGGGCGCCCGCGCTCCCGCCGGACAGCCCGTCTGAGCTGTGAGACTCGGGCCATTTTGGGCACGACTGCTCAGGATTTCGGGGTACGGTGAGGTGGGTTTGTCGACTACAAGCCCCACGGAGCGGTATCTCCTCCTGAACACGCTTAGTTTGATTCGGCTGTTGCTCTTTGAGTTTCTGGTCTCTTTGGTGGCTTCTTGGACCTGTCCCGAATCAGCAGGTCTGCGTGGGCTTGGTTCACATTGCGTTTGTTTGCCAGCCCTTTTCCAGCCGTGCAGGACTCGCTGGAGATGCTTCCTTCCCTGTGCACTCCCCAAGGACCTGAGCAGTTGCTGCAGGTGGGCACAGATCCTGTGGCTGGACCAAGAGCTGGACGTGGCTCCAGCCAGGCAGCAAGGGAAACCTCGTGCCTGGGCTCCTCACACACTTGTAAACTGTCATTTTTAGCAAGACGAGTCATTCAAGGGCCAGTTTTCTCCCTGGGGAGGTGGAAAAAGTCTCTGGTTATAAACCACCTCTGCCAGAATGGCAAACCCTCCAGTTATGCTCCTAGTTATTTTTGATGGGTTTTATTTAGAGGCCTGTACAAAAAAGAGGGAACCAAATACCAGGGTTTCCCTGATGTGGAGCAGGTGATTTCTTTCCTCCCTCAGCTCAGGTGTGGGCAGGATGAAGTTTGCTACAGCTGCTTCCTTATATAAAGGGCAGATTGAAGCACAAGCTGCTCTTGAGGAGATGCTGCTGGAAGTGCCAGAGCAGCTGGTGTGGATCCTTCCTTGTCCTGGGAGAGGTAAGAAAAAGCTTCCCCTGCAGTTTACTTTGTGCTTGTGTCTTGAACAATGCAGTTTAATGTTATGAAAGATTCTGTTCTTTGAGGTTTGAGTTTAAAAGTTTGGCTGGAAATCTGCTGGGGGACAAGCCTTGGGCTCAGCATGGCTTCTTTGTGTCCCTTGGCTGCTGGTGGGTCTGTGGAGGGCTGGGCTAGCCCCAGTGCTGAGGTGTGTGGGGCAAAGTCATGCTGGGAACATCCACCTCCTCTACAGTGCTTGTTACCAGCTACTTCCTGAGCTGGGGCTGCCCAGGACAGCAGATCTCATCTCTCAGAGCATGGTTCTGGGGTGAATGCACCTGAGCTCTGAGTGCCAGTGGGATGATGAATATGAAAACTGAAAGTTAACACTGGACTTAAATATTATCTAGTACAATCTGAGCTATAACAGCAGATGTGAGATGCAGACTACATAGAAGTAATTAATTATTTCTCCAGCAATCTTGGAACAGCACAATTAAAGCAACCACAGTTATTGCTAAGTGATATTTTCTTAAGGTGAAAAGCCCTGTTGGGAGGAGGTGGATTTTAGATGTGTTGGTACCTGCGTGAGCCTCTGCTGTCACCTGTTGGTGACCAAGCTGTGTTTTGAGTGCTGTGATGTGAGTTGGTGTTGGTGGAGTTTGAGTTTGTTCAGCAACTGGTTGGAGAGGCTCAGCCCTGAGGGACACCAGGCACCAGCAGCTGTTTGAGGTTAAGTGTGGAACTGGCTGGAGCCATCTTCAAGTGAAGGTGTTCCTCTGTGGTGATGCCTCAATTTGGCAAAGTGCTTAAAGCAGGTGTTTGGATGCCTTCACATAGGCAAGGGCTTTGCTGAATCAGGCAGTGATGGGAAGCTTATTTGGCAAAGAAATGAGAAGGACCGATGGATTATGAGATATTACAGACTTGATATTGACTGGGATATGGTTGCATTTAATATGCTTGTTCAGAACAGGCAGCAAAGGAGACTGTCGTGTGTTTCCTCTGGGGCTGTACTGGGCAAATACTGCCCTGTTCCTGGTGTGAGTGTTACCTTGAAAATGACAAGAATTGTGGTGATCAAACTGAGTAAGGTGTTGTGCATCTGACATGAAGCAATGAATAGGCTCAGACAGAGTCATTCCTCTCATGTTTATGATTTATTTGGCTGTATCTTAAAGCATAACTTCTTAAAACCAGAGAGAAAGCCTATTGCCTACAGCTATCGCAGGGTCTGAGGTGCCCAGCACAGTGCTGTGGTCCTCGCTGCGCGGATGCTCTGGGGAAGGGGACCACGTCTTGCGGGCACTTCTCAATGGGAGGCACTGAATGCCTTTTTACGAGTGTCACGGTCTGGAAAAGTACTGAGATGAGGCCCAACCTATGACGAAAGAAGCAGATAGACAATTGGTTACAGCGAGCAGCCGGCCGAAGAGAATAGGTTGTAGCACAAACAGGGAAGAGACTGCAGATCAGCACAAGGGGTTTTGCCTGTTTGGGAGATGTTGCTCCAGCTGAAGTTAGACACTTAACCTATTTAAAATGAGGACTAGTTTTCTGATTGACTTTAGGAGATTCTTACTCTGCTGTAGTAAAAAGATTCTATAGTTTTACTATGGTGTGTTGGTTGTCTGGCATGCCTTAAGATGGACCCTGAAATAAATATGACTTGTTTTTCACAATACAGGACTTGCTTGTATGCTTCACTGAGGGGGCCAGGATGGGCTTGGTGCTCCCAGGGAAGCTGCTGTTGGGGTCAGGGTCTTGTGCATGACCTGCCAGAGAAACACATGAGCAGCCTTTCCCAGGAATCACCTTTGAGGTGGGGAGAGGGTGAAAGAATGTTCATGGCAAATAAATAAAGGGGAGTCACCTGGGGGAGAAAGGTCCCAGGGCCCTTTGGGGTAAGTGGTGGGGTTTACACACAGCTGCACATGGCAAATCTACACAGCAGAGGCAGAGTTCCTGAAATATGTGAGCGTCTTCATGGACAGAGTGGGTTTACCGTGGGGGCGATGTGGGCTTTGCCTCCCCCGACACAATTCCTTGTGCCATGTATCTGCCTTGTGTGGATGTGCAGAGCTGCCTCCCGCTTCCCCCACCCTGCTCAGGCTGGATGTCAGGTTTTGCATATATAAAAATACACAGCAGTCTTCGCCCTGAAAAGCTTGCTAGTGATCTCATTAATCAAGACAAACAAAGCGTATTTAGCTATTCCCCCTCTCTGGAGGGAAGGCGTTCAGGTACTTAAATATGCATTTGAGTGCCTAACTTCAGACAGTTGTTTCTGGATGGTTTTGCTTTCTCACAAGTCGCAGCAGTGACATAACCCCTCTCTGGGAGGGAAAGGTGGGGGAGACAGAACCAAGAGCTGCTGAAGGAGGTGGGCAGCCCTGGGAGCTGGCAGGAACAATCCCCAGCTGGGCCAACTCCAACCTCCTATTAATGATGCAGGAGTTTTTCCCTCAGAGCTGGGATTGCCAGAAAAATCCAGTGCCAGCAGGTAAGGACAGCTGAGCTGCTTCTCTTGAATGTGCCTCTGCCTTCCCCATCGTGCTCCCTGCCAACCAGTGGGGAACTGGGCAGGGGGAAGTTTCTGCCTGGGATTGGGTTGAAGCTGCAGGAGAGGAAACAGCAGTTTATTCACAACAGTCTTGGTACAAAGCTCTTGGGTGAGAAATATCACACTGAGCCACAACTGTCAGTAATTAAAATTAGCAGAGCCCTTGACAAAGTTGAGGGATGCCAGCTTCTGCCCTCAGCATGAGTAAGTGGGAAGCACCAGGTGTAGGACAGGGCACAAGTGCTATTTTAAAAAATGAGAAACCCTCTTATAATGAGGGATAGTTGAGAAGTATGGATTAGTCCCAAGCCAGTAATTAGACTCCAGATAAGGGTGTCTTTGGGTCAAAGGTCTTATTATGACAGAGACTGGTGTTGAGAAGTCAATGCCAGTGACGAATCCTCATCTCTGATTCTTCTAATTCATATTTTTGTATTTTAAATGATGAACCCAAAGGTACTTCCTCTGGAGACAGCTGATGTTCTTTACCATTACTGTGATGTGGTTATGGGCTGTTATGCCAGGATTTTGTCTGAATTGTGAATTTGGAGCATTGGATGTAGCCACACAGGAATGTAGTTTGTAGGTACAAGCTCGGTGGTTTTCCTTGCAGGGTGATGGAGCTGCAATGGTTTTCAGCTGCTGATAAGAAGCAACATTTTTCAGTTGTTCATTGCATTTTTTATTGACAAAACCTGCAGGACACTCAGAGTTGGGATGTTGTCATGTCAGTGCTTGCCTCAAAGCATTAGAGGGGCAATAAAAAAACCTTATCACTCCTAAAACCTAAATGTGTATTTTGGGGTTATTTTCATTTGGGTTTCGCAGTTATAATAATGTTTGAAATCAAAGGACTGTGAATGATCAGTTGTCAAGCATTAGTACAACCACATGCATGTGTGTGAGCAGAAGCAGGTCGGTTAATGCAGGACTAATAAATCACATGTGAGATGCAGAAAGGCTAAGCTGGTACAGGGAAGGCAGAGCTCCCCTGATGGCAGCAGAGCACATACCCCAGGGACTGAGATTTCATGGGTGCTGGTTTTGGGCTTGTTGACACTGAGATGGGTGCTTGGGTGTGTGTGCCACAGCTGCTGGGCACTGTGAGCACCCCTGGGTGGTCAGTAAGAATAGCTTGGCTGGGGGGAAGGTAAATAAGAGTCATGATGGGAGTGAGGGACGTTTTAATTGATATAGATTCTTGTGGGAGTTGTTGAGAATGAACTCATGAAGAAAGCTGAAGCAAGTAATAAGCAGCACCGGGCTCTCCTCCTGCCCTGGAAGGATCCACGCTTGGCTGCAGGGAGCTGCGGCTGTACCCGCTTCTCTCCCAGCTCCTGCCTGGCTCTGCCCGCCTGCTCAAAGGCAGCTTCCCAGTCTTGTACCATTTTTCACTTTAACAACAAAGCCGCCCCTCACCTCAGCCTAGTTTTTCCATCATCCATTTGATCGAATCCTTTTACCGGGTGACAAAACACTTTCTCGAGCTCTCTTTACAGGAAACCAATCTCTATTCCTTTTTCAAAACCTCCCTCATTTACAGGAGTCTAACAAATCCTGGGCCTTTTAAGTTCTCTCCTGTTTTTTGCGTGTTTTTTTTTCTTCCCCAAAACAACAGTGCTGTGTTTGTAGATTTCTTTTTTTCAGGGGGAGGAGGGAATAAAATACACAATACAGAGCGGGGTAGGGTGTACAGACTGACGCACGCTGCGCCGAGCATCCCCGTACAGACCAAAAAAAAACCCACCCCCACGCGTGCGCGCGCACGCATCGAGATGCAAATGATTTCGGCGAAGCTATCGCTTGTAAAGCTTGACAGAAAATAATGAGAAACACTAAATCTTTTATAAGGTCAACACTCAAGCAGCTGTCAAACAAGAAAAGAATTTAGCGAAAGATCCGCCAAAACTTCCATCGCCTCATTAAATCCAACAGGGCCGGGGCCCGGCGTGGCGAGGAGGCACCGGGGCGCCTCCGTTTTGTGTCGGTAATTTGCGGCGGAGGAAGAGGGAAGACGAAGCAGCCAGCGCCGAAGGGGCCTTGGGGGAGGCTGGGGAATCGTTAGTGCGCCAGGAGCGGCCTCGGCTCCTAATTGGAAGCATTGGGCATTATCAACGGAGGATTTGCCTCGGCTCCCTGACAGCTCTCTAGGCCTGGAATGATAGCCCACTTGTCAGTGTAAAAGACCATTAAAAACAAACCATTTTGATTTAATTGGAGGCGGTGCGCTGGGGGCCCAGGTGAGGCGCTTCATCAGCCGATGCTGGCTGCTGATGCCTTTTTCCCCCTGTATTGATGGCTTTTTTTTTTTCCCTTCCCTCCCCTCCCTTTCAAAAACTGTCTAGGAAAGAGAAAGAGGTGCTGAAAGATCCTTCACAGCTGCATGGAGAGCGGCTTTCAATAGGGTTGTCAACAAATGCCATGACAAGTTAGAGAGAGGCAGGTATTTTTAAAACAGACGTTATTCTGTCCAAGATGAGCTGTGCTCAGAGGTGTGTTGGATTATCGGGGTTACAAATACTGTGGCTTTTCCTGGCAGTAGTGTGCTTAACTAGTTTAGTGAATGGGGTTGATTTTTTTCTTTCCCCACCTTTCTAATTCTAAGGGCATAGGGAAATGCAGGACAAGGGAGTCTGGGCTAAATGGTCCTTATTTGTTTCAAACTCAGGAAGGCTTCAAAAAGTGCTCAGTGATTTTTGGCTGCTGTACTTAACGCCCCATGGAGATCTGGGATTTTTCTTCCTTAAAATAAGAGCTTCAGATGTTTGTTGGAGTTCGCCGGTCACTTTGTCTGGCAATAGCGTGAGTAAAGGAGAATTAACCCACTGGAGCTGTAACCCAGTGTGTGGCCCCCTTGGCAGACATCCTGGGGTCAGACCAGAGCTGGCAGCTTTCACATCGACCTCATGTTCCTGAGATTTGAATCCTGACCCTTTTCGTGCCAGGCAAGAGTTTTAATTCAAGCTAAGTTATCTGTTGGTAAACAGCATCTTTGCAGAAGGCAGAATAGGTCCGTGAATGAAACCCCAAGTCCATTTTAAAAGCAATTCTGTGGATTTGTGTATGAAACAGTAGGTAGCACTGAAAGCAAAGGTAGGTGCTCACCTGTAGGACAACACAGCATGTGTAGCTTACTGCAAGCCATTAGGCTGCAAGCACCCTAGATTTGTTCCTTTGTGGGTGAACATCTCCATAACAGCAACAGGCATCAATTGCCAATGGTTGGTTGTGCTGCCTTTGGACACCAGGGCTTGGATGCAAGGTGGAGCCTGTCCTGGAGATGGTCCAGGCTGTAAGGCTGCCCAGGGAGAGGTGATGTTTTCTTGTGCTAATGAGGACACGTTGGAGAGCAATAACAGTGGCAGAGGAATGATGGGTTCCCATGTCTCTGAGGCGAAGGAAGGACTCATCATGGCAGGAGGCAGCGTGGAGTGCGATGGAGAAGTTGAGTGACCCAGGCACAGAAAAAGAGACACTGAGAAAGGCTGGACAATGGAAATGCTTTGCTGTGATCTGAGCAGTCGCACTACTGGAAGCCTCAGCTGTCAGGCAAAACAAGAAAACTTGCAGAATCTGCAAGAAACTGTAGTGAGGTGACCAGGGCCTGGAGCATGCGTTAGTCACAGAACAGCTGCGGTGTGGGAGGTGACTTCTCAGCTGTGGACCCAGCAGAGATGTGCAGGGATCGTGCTCAGGGTAGCTGGGTCTCTGTTGCCTTTTTGGAAGCCTTTGGGGTGTTGTATTTTGTTTTTGCGTTGCAATCTGTTGTAGGCAGGCCAGCTGGGACCCACCAATTCATGTCGCTTGGGCCATTGAACAGCCATCAGGTGACACTGATTTTATTTTTTTTGTTAGATTTTGGTCAGCCAAAATCCCAACTGAAGGGATGTTTGATCTGGTACCATGGTGACAGAAAGCTCTTGAACTCATTGCTTTATTCTTTAAGCACTGTCTAGAGCCCAGGAGACAAGTCTCATAACACTCCAACTCCATGAAGTTTGGCTGCCCTCAAACCTGGGAGGATAAATGCTGTGTCTGAAAAGCCAGCCCACCGCGCGCTGCGTATCAAGCCTAGGTTATTTAAGCAGAATCTGTGGCTTTTCTGACAAGACAACAGTTGCAAGAGTACATGAGCTGTGTTTGTCAGTTCAGCTCTTTAGACAAAAATAGAGGTAAGGCATTAAAAAAAAATGTGGAACATTTTTATGTGTACGTGTTAAACCTCAACTGTTAATTCTGATGAAGGATCAGGCTGTGAGCAGATATCAGATCCCTGGTGAGAATCAAATTCTGGAGCCCAGAATTTTGCTGCAAAGTTTATACAGTGGGGATTCCTCTAATTACTTTCAGTGGAAATTTACCTGACAGAGCTTTCCCAGGTAGCGCGAGGCATACGCGGGAGAGCCGCTCAGCCGTTGACAGAGCCTTTGATTTTGTGCCAGGTTGCAAATTAAGTCTTTTGCCAAGGTACCCGAACACTTGCTCGTCAATTGCTTATCGCTTATTCATATCGCGCATCGAGCGCGGCTCGTTTCATCTGCTCGGGAAGGCAGCACATGTTGACAAAAGTGTTGTCCAAAGTTGCTGCATTTTCTTTCCTCCCTCTGTTTGGTCAAGTAAACAAACTGTTCTCCCTGGAAAGCCACCTGGAATGTCTGTGCAAGTTGGAATTCTCTAATGAGCAAAGGAAAAACCTTGGGGTGTGTCAGTGACACATGGTGCACGGAGCTATTTTGACACACTGGATGAATTCTGACCTACATTGCTGCTGTGTGAGGTGTTGCTACCAGAATCCTTCTGGATTGACTTGACAAAACCCTGGGAATCTATTGTGGAGTGGCCAGCGTTAACTTACTGGCTTGGATTATGACTACCAAATATTCAGATGGAGGTAGCTGAACCCTCACCCTGGGCTGGCACAGGCAAGGCTGTGGGGACGCCGTATTTTAGCAGCAACCTTCTTTCCAGAGTTTGGTTGTCACCAGGGATGTTGTTCTGCCTTGGCCAGCATGATGCTGGTGGTGAGTGACACAGGGACAGGGCACATCCCATGAGCATGTTGCTGGGAGTATTTATTTATGTCCATGCTGGATGCCTGAGGTATGGTCCTCAGGGAATGCAGACCTACGCCTGCAAATAAATGAAGTCTTGGCGCACAGTTCCAGCCATATTGGCAAAACTTGATCCCAGGAATTACGTCTCTGTAGGCAGAGGAAGGCAGAGGCCATTTGCCTTGGGGGTTGACTGAGGAAGAGGAGGTCAGTAGAAGCATCTTGCTGAGGTGAGAAAGGAGTTAATTTCTGTTTGTTTTTGTATTAAAAAAACCAACCTCAAAACCTCCAATTTAGCAACTTTCCCTAATGAACTGCCCGTCAGGACGTGAGTGGCTCCCTGTGACCTGTTTGTCTTAGCGGGTCGGAGGGCCCAGGAGACCACGTGCCAGGTCTGTCCTCCAGAGCGAGACGCGGAGCAGGAGCGATCACCCGGCGTGGGAGAGCCTGTAAACCACCCGGTTAGCTTAATAGCGTGGGCCATTATTCTAAAGCAGTGGGGCTGAAACCTAAATCCAAATGAAAATATAGTCAATTTGTCTATACTTTACTGACTGAATGACTATGTAATGTCATGCAGCTCTGGCAAAGCTGGGAGCAAGCAGAGGCAATTAGTGGGGAGGGCAAAGACCCTTTGTTTTCTTCTCTTCTTCTCCCTTTGTGTGCTCTAGCGTGGTGCCAGGAGATAGTCTTGCAGGGACTGAAGGGAAAGTCCAGCTTAAGAGCCAGTAGTGACATCCACACCCAGTTTCTGCAAATCTCTGTAAGGGGTCACAATGAGAACAGAAAATTCCTCCTTGTTGATATTTATGTGTCTAAAGGAACAAAATGTCATCTTTCTGCTGCCCCCTGCTTTGGGTTACAGCCATCCTGGTAGCTGGGTGCTCTGCATTGCAGGCCCAGAGATGAAAAACATCATGCCAGATGACAGGGGGTGACTGACTAACAAGAAGAATGGGTGGCTTGAGGACATGTCACATCCCTGCACCTTGCTCCAGCCTCAGGTCACATGGAAAAACAATCCAAAGTGGGGCTGTGGTCAGGACAATGGAGTCTCTGAATATTCTTGCTCAGAGTTTGAAGCTGTTCGCAGGTCATGAGCATCTTCTGTAATGGCCAGAGCAGCACAATGTCACTGAAGGCTGAAATAACATGCAGATGGGAGTCTGCGAACAAGCTTTCTGTAAAGTGATATTTTTGTAGTTGCTTTTCCTACTGCTTTTTGTGCAGCAGGATGAGGGCATTATATGGATTAGACAGTGTTTTAGTAAACTGCCTACTGTGATCAGTGCTAATGGTTGGCCTCCCTGGGCTATTGGGTCTTAAAAAAGCCATAAAGTAGTTGTCTACCACCATGGAAGAGCCTGAAAAAGGTTTCATGAGGACAGAAGCACAGCAAGAACAAGCTCCCTCATCTCTTTGGAGCACTCCCCTTGTAAAGGAGGCTTGACAGAGTGAATTCTGGAGTCTCTGGGTTTGGTAGAAGGGTTAGGCCAGTTTCTTTCAAGACCATTCCACCACCACCTATGTAGAACCCAACTTTATAGTGATAGTTAAAGCACAGTTTGGAGGCTACCAAGTGTCTTTGGGAACGATTGACTTTCTCTGGGTTGTTACTGCTTTAAACTGGGTAAACATTTATGGATGTTCAAGAGAACTTGCTCTTTCATGGAGGAAACCATGTGCTGAAACTTAGCTGAGCAATGAATTTCCTGATCCACGTTCTAACACGGGCTGTGCCTTTTTGATCTGTGGCTGGAGAAAGGCAAATTTTCCAGGTTAATGTAATGAGAAAGGAGGAGTACAGAAAATCTGCAGAGGCTGTGCAAAATGAGCTGTCCCTCCTTCCCTGCATGCTGCTTTTAGGAAGGAAATGAAGAGGGGAGGAAGGAGAAAGGCAGAGAAGAAGAAAAGACTCAGCTTTGAGAGCTGTAGCTGAGTGAGGAACCCAACCACAGTCCCGGATGAAACAAAAGCGAAAGCATGAAGAAAAACACAGGCTGAAAAATGAATAGTGATGGAAAGGTCCGGGGTGAGAGAAGCTTTAAAGAGGAGGCTTGCCCCAGTATCTCGTGTGACTTACACAATCTGTTTAACAGCGATCGGTCATGTTCTTTCCCTGACACGAGCCGCAGCAGCAGCTCGGTGCTGACAGGCGGTGGGGATAAATGATTACTGACATATGCTAATCGGACAGTCTTAGACAGGACGTAAGAGGAATACATCAAGGTGGTGCAAAACACATTTCTTAGTTGAAACTCTCCAACTTGTACAAGTAAATTAGCTTCAAGAAGTCACAAGGCTTCTTTGGTGTTTTAAACCACGGTTAAAAATCAACAGCATGGCAAAAAAAACTCCATCAGAACAAGGGCCAGGGCGGAGGGCTGAGAGGCTCTTTGCCGTGATATCTATCAATGCCAGATACGATTTTGGCCATGTAAACTCCCTGCAGGGTTTCAGTGCTTCCAGACTTTCTGGTGTCTCCTTTCCATTCCCTTTACCCAATTCTTTCCCTTCCTTCCTAAAATGCCCCCCAGCTCTTCACTTGAAGTTTCCCTTTAATTTACACCACAAATAAAGTTAAGGAAATTTAAACAAGTACCCTAGAGCACAGCAGGATTCGCAGATGAATTCAGAGAGATGTTTAGATCCCATTGCTAGAACAAGAAATCTTCACCTTGGCTCTTATTTGGATCAATTAAAGGAAGTGTCATGCACATCTCTAACCTGGGTAGACCCTTTGCTCAGTCTCGGGGTGAATATTGTCAATCAGGTAGTTTAGAGACGTATCAGGAGTGCAGGGTTTCTGGAAAGCTCTAATTCTTGGGGTGAAAATGCTTCTTGAAACATCTGGTGTGGTTTGAATCAGTGATGGTGAGAGCTGATAAAATGGCAAGCTACCAAAAGGTAGGTTTGACCATCCTGCTTGTGTAGGGCAGTTGTGGGAATGTGAGCAGAGAACAAAGGCCACCCCAGTGTTAACATATGAAAATCATATAGTTTAGCATATAAAAAGATGCTTCTCGTCTCATGAAGCTCATGAAAGTGCATACCAGTTAAATAATTGAGCCCTTATCTGGGCAACTGCTGCCTCTGATCCAGGGCTTATGACTACAAAAAATATCTCACCCTGAAGCCCCGCAAGGGGCTGATGTTTAACCACATCCAGTGTGGGACCATTTTAGGGTCTGGGTCTCAGGGAGCTCTGAGGTAAGAGCCTTGTGTCTACCTTCATGTGCTAAGGGTGTTATTGGGGCATGTGGGCAAGGTTAGAAGGTGTCCCTGAGTTCAAGTGTTCCATACCTTCTCCAAGTAGGGCAGGTGCCAGAAAGACTCCTCCTTTGCAGGTAGTGGGTGTTTTCGCAGGTATGTGGTGCGGGTTTCATGCACTTTGTCTCTCTGTAACCAAAGATAAACAAGAATGGGCTGAAACAGCTGCACAGCTATATATATCAGGCTGGTGTCATGCAACGTAATGACACCGGGATGCACAAGACAAAGTCACTTAGGACTGATGATCACAAGTGCCCGATCTAGGTAGTTTTTCAGGTCTGTGCAGCTAATACTGACATCTGAAACATACTGATGAGAAAAATATGAGCAGCTGCCAGCTGTCTGCTGTATATGGCATCCTAGTGAGATGACCACTGCCTGCAGGAAGCCCCGTGCTCTGAGCTAGAGCAATGGCTCATCACTAGCTGGGAAAGTCACTTCCACCACCCTTACCATGGCAGGGTTTCCTGGCTGTTCAGTGTATGGTGGTCTCCTGATTAATTGCAGCTTGCAGTGCTTGATAGTCCCAGCACAAGCCAGTGCAGGTACCTGATGAAAATTTTGGCCACCACGTGAAACCCTGGGGAATCTGTCTGCTCTGTGGTCTAGGATATAGGTTTGTGTTGCTTAACTCAGTAATTGGTGGCTGCAGGCTTTGGGAACTTGATGGAGGGCACTTAGTGATTAAAACCATCAGTCATTAATAGATAAGGTAGGGATGCACTTTCCGACATCCTAGGCTTGTGTATTCATAAAGTAGCTGCTAATTAAGAACATTGTATTCTTGCACTTCCACTATAAAGCATAGTTTGTGATGGCAGTAAGCCCATTGAGATTGGTCATTACCATATTAGCTCGACTCTTCTTTGAGCCATTAACTAATAAAACAGTCATTGGCTGCTTTTAAATGTTATTACAATATTGCTGTGTTTAACAGCACAGCGTTGCACTAACAACTGCTGCGGGTGCTGGCACCCACCACACCGTGCCAGGGTCGGTGCTGGTCCTCTGAATGTTTGTTGGCTGTTCCATAGTTTTTTCCGCTGTCACAGGTAACCTGAGCAGAGCTGATGCTGTCCAAAGGACATGCAGGGCTCCTGGCATGAGGGTGACATAAATACCAAAGATAATTTTAAACTTGATTCTCTATTACAGAGGGTGTTTTACTATTGTGGTGATACGAAAAGAACCGGAGCCTCCATTTTAATTGGTACCAGGAGCTCAGCTGTGGCTGGAGGCATACTGCTGCAGACAGGTGCTTGATAATAGCTAGAAAAGTGTGTCTGTGGGGCAGGAGTCTAAGCCTTTGAAAGGCCTTCGTCAAAGCACCACTGCCCTGGCTCAGCTCCTGTGTGTATCTCCAGATACAAAAATACTTTAAAAAAACCCCAAACCTTTTCTTTTGTCTCCAGAGCACTTCGATGCCCACACGTTGTGATCTGCACGTCTGGTGTTCACTCCCACAGGACAAGCTCTGGCTGTAGCCAGGCCCATCTTGGCTGGGAAGTAGCTCATCTTTGTTCGGCTTCACCAGCCTTCCAGTAGTCAGGGAGGGCATTTTCCCAGCTGAGAGCCCTCCCCAAGGCTGGGAGAAGTCCATCCATCATGGGGTAGGACAGTGGGGGTTATGCCTGGTAGCAATGCTGTGCACAGCAAGGGAATGCGCTGCTGGAGTATTATCACCTTTTTCTTTTCTGCTCGCTGGGCTGCTGTCAGGGCTCTCTGCTGCTCCATCCACAGCTCCTTGTATTTGTGTTGGAGGAGGTCAAAAAGGGGAGTGCAAGGCCTGGAAAACATGGAAAAGACAACAATATAATCTCCAGGGTTAAGACCTCTCTTTGCCTCCCCATGATGATTGACATCTCTGCTCCTGGAAAGTGTGATTGGTGGGAACAGGAATAAACCCTCACTCTGGAAAGGCTTTTTCTTCCTCAAAGACTCATACTCATGTTCATTTGCAGTTAAGACACCACAGCCCGCGCACGCTTGCGATAACCTGCAGCAGGACTGTGCTAGGGCGTTCCCCAGAGTGGGCACAATTTCTGTCTTTGCACAACCCTTTGTAGGGCCCATATAACCACCTCTGTTCAAGCCCTGGTATGCTGGAAGGACCATGGAGCACCACGGACTGTGACTCAACCTTGGGCCCTGCTGTGGCTCCAGGAGAACATTTCCCATCTGGTACCCGATGGTGGGAAACGACAGCCCTGAATGGGGCAATGTCCAGAAGCCAAGAGCTGGGCTTGTGCGTTGCCACCCTGGAGCTCAGAGGAGCAGCTCTGGCTGGGTCCCCTCCCGACCGACACAGCCATGGCAGCTGCCTGGGAAGAACCACTGGGTGCAAAGTCTGTTTTGCTAAAATAACACTGCTTTTGTTGTTAAAATACCACTACTATGGCATACCAAAAAGCTGCAAACAGATGCAATGACAGATTGGGTGAGAGGAGTTAAGTGCTGTCCCAAGCAATCTGAAGAGGGATAAAAACAGGCTCTATGCAGATGGTCAGGTGTCTGCAGTAGAAAGGGGAGCTGAAATGCTGAGCCCTGGTCTAGCACCTCCACTGCATAGACCAGAGGTATTTGCCCCTTGAAACAGGTACCAGGGAGCATCCTGGCCAGCAGGAGACAGCAGCAGAGAGGAGCTGCAAACAACCATCATTCTAGAAAAATAGTAAAAATAAAAGGCAGTTGCTTGTTGGCCAGTGTCCTATTCACCTGCTCTGATCTGGCATTAAGCTGACCAGCTTGTGGCAGAGCTGAAGCCTGAAATTGTTGAGCCTTGCTCAAGTATCCTCAACTTGCAAGTGAGGATACTCTAACTTCATCAGCCACCACGGGAGGCAGAACTGGCAGCAAAGCTCTTGCCTGGAGGGCAGCGTATCACTTATTGCTGTGGTCCTGCTGCTTTTCTTTTCCCCCTGAAGCAAACGCTTGAAAGTGACGGAAGACCTTGACCTCAAGTTCTGCTGGTCCTTGTCCTTGCACACCTTGCTGGGGAAGGGCTTTTCCCATCTCACAGCAAGCAATGACTGTGGAGCCATCACCCCCAGCTCTGCTCCCACCTGTAGCCCACAGCTGCAGCTTCCATAACAGAAAGGCAATGCTTTCCCTGCCTGTCCAGACAAACCACAAGACACTGGGGGCTTGGGCTAACTGCTGGGCTGCTTCTGGGCCACCAGCTCCACCGGAAGGTCGTTTTCTGCAGAGAGAGCCCGTGTGCCACAGAGTGAGCTGGTGCTTCGTGGCTTTTGGCAGGAGAGGGTCCGAAATCGGTAGCAGTCAGCTTTTAGCAGTCTGGAGAATCTTTGACGATCACGGAGGGCACCAGCAGTGTGTATGCAAATAGTAACTCTTCTGTTTCTTGTTCCTTCACCCCTGTGGTGACTTTTATTACTTAATTATTGCACACCACATGCTTCAAAACAGCCTAATCTATGGTCGTGTTTTCTAATGATACTAGATGTGCGATCCAGCAATATACATCCCAAGGGGGCATTCATATCAGAGGAGACATCCTTCTGCAGACCTCCTGCTTCATAGATCACATGCTCCAGGGCTTTTCAAGGCTTTGCTTACAAATCAGCTGTGCTGCTCCAGACTGTTATCTGGAGACACCCTGTGCCAAAGGGGACATTGACACTTAACCTTTGTCTTCTCCCTGCTCCTTCCCTTCCAGTTTGGCATTTCACACTGTTCAGAGTTGGACAAAATATTTACAAAGGATAAAAGATGTGGCAAACCTGTGGTCAAGTGTCTTATTCTCTGGGTGGGTCTCCAGTCTCATTGGTGGTGTAAACTTTGGCAGCCCTGGCACAAGCTCATGGTGAGCCTTGCACATGGGCTTGTTTCCTTGGCCTGTCCCTTTGTTCTGCAAGGCAGGAGCTTTCCTGGTGTGCAGGAATAGCAGGGAGGGATGCAGGAAAACATTGAGCCTTTGTGTGTAGTATTTGATTATTGATTTTAGAGGTAGCTGAATGTGTTTTCACATCTCTATGGAGGTGACTTTTACCATCTCCAGTGGACTAGCCAGTTGGTGACTGATTAGTCCACAGCTGGCTTGTAAGTAAATGCTTGAAAGGACACATTTGGGTTGATGCTCTTCAGAGAACCTTCCCTGCCGTGTGATTAATCGCATTTAAGTCCTGATCCAGCAAAGTATAGAATCATGCTTGGAATAATACACGCATGAACTGCCTCCTAGAAATCGGTGGGAATGACTTGTGTGCTTAGTTATACACGTGAGCTCTGGTGGGGCTGTAGGACGTGAGGCTTTGTCTGGCTTTTCCTGCTGGAGCAGGGGATATCAGGCAACACACTTTGACTAAAGTCACTGGAGAAATTTCAGTGGGGTGGCTTTTCCTTTGCAGGTCGAGCACCGATCTCATCAGAGTGGATGGAGAATTTTGGCCCCAATGTCCGTGCTGCTTGGCAGTGTGACGCTATTTCCTATTTGCAGCTGGCCTTTGGGAAAATGCCCTCTTGCCTTAGTGTTACTTAAGGACAGGAATGAACAACTTGTGTGTTCCGTTTCCTTTTGCCACCCTGCCCAAATGCCTCTGAACTGGGAGGATTTTGCTGTTATCATCTGTGGATGCTGTGGGGAGAGTGGGAGAAGCATCTACTGAAAACGCTTATTGCAGGTTAAAATCCATCTTGTTCAGAGTAACTCAGATCTCCCTGTTTTGGCACAAGCACCCTGCCACAGAAAGGAAAGGGAAAGAAGTTCTGATAGGATGTAACGAATTATTTATAATTGTGGAAAAAAATAATCAGCTTTTTCCTTTTATAGTCAAATAGTTGGAGGCACCTCTAATGTTGACATTTTCTAAATATTTTAAAATTTATCTGTGCACATTTTCAAAACTATTATCCTTGAAACAGTTCCTGTCTCTCTAATAGACTCTCTCTAATTTACTTTCAAGAGTCAGGGTACAGACCTATTTTCAACTGAAATGACAAGTGCCTGCTAACTTGGTTATACAATGTGGTATGCTAGTCTGCCAGAAATCTCTTGGAAAAGAAGCTGCAGCCTCCTAATAGGCTATTTTACTGTAAAAACAATGTTAAAAATATAATAAAGTATTAACAATATTAAAATAAAACAGTGTAGGCCTTAAATGAGCTACAAACTAGTTAAATATATTCTATTCAATATGAGCCCTCAGTGCTTCGCAGCTGATACCTTAGAGCTGGGATTTATCTAAAATGAAGGCACCAGGGACATGCAAGAGAAATGGTAATTATAATTTGCAAACATTAGGCTGACACTTTTTTGTGTATGTGTGTATAAATTCTGACAGCTGTGATTTGTGCCATGCCAAATAATGTTCCACCGAGCTGGGAAGGGCTCCCTTTCTGGCAGGCCATCCTCAGAGCAGCAGCTCATTAAAACTTTGGAGAAGGAGAAGTTGCCGAAAACAGGAAGGCATCAGAACCATCTGAGGGACTTTTGGTACACGCTTGTTGAAAGGTGTTTGAGAAGAGAGCCTTGGGTCTGACAAACTGGAATTTTAGTACGCCTCTCCGTTCACAGTGGGGCAAAATAATTGGTCATCAGTGACTACTAATTTGGTTTAGTAGCCAGAGGCGTTTTTTTTCTTCCCAGAAAATCAATGACAGTGCCGAGGTCTGTTCAACGTGATTCAGCTCAAGACGGGTCCTCATTTAGCTCTTGATGCTTCTTCCACAGGAGACAGCTATTTTGTTAAAATGAAATTAAAATCTATCTATAATACTCGGCTCAGGGAGCGGCACCCGTCAATGCCATGCTGCTCTTGAGGTTTCAAGGTTGTCAGTCTCCCCTCAAACTTACTTTCAAAGGTTGATATATCAACTGAAAAAAAGGTATTTGCAAAAGTGAATACAAAGGACTTTGCTCAGGAAGGGGGTTTATACCAGCTTAAAAGGTGCAATCAATTTGATTGGTAAGTTGTGTTGTAAAAGGGTAAAAACTTGACTTGTGACTGCTGCCGCCTTGTATTATTCAAAAGCAAAGGGGTTTGTAAATATTTTAGCACAAACTTCAGCCCTTGGATTTTCCGGGTAGCTCTCCAGCCAGTGCAGACAGCTCCTGCAGCAGCGCTCTTCCCACCGCTGGTCGGGATGGGCTCTGGCGGGGAGCGGAGCAAGGGAGCAGAGGACACGTGCGTGGGCATTGACTCCCCGGCGGCTGTGCAGCTCTTAGAGCAGTGCTTTTGGCACAGCCCAAACTTCAGTGGCAGCAGGATCTGGCCCTGCATGGGTGCTTATGCAACAGATAAATCACACAATTGAATTTTTTTTTTACAGTCATGATATTAAAACTCTGTTGCAACACCACTGCCTGTCCTGAAACTTTAAAAGGTTAATGAGTTTTTTTTTGGGAGGGGTTTAGTCCTTGCTGATGTACTTCCATCTAAGATTATGTGCTTTTGCTGCGCAGTTAGGATCTGTCTTTGAGGTCTCCAGTCCACAAGGGAGACAGCTGCAGGGGGCACCACCTTTGTATTCCTTTCTTGTGTACTTCATGATGGGAAGGAGTTGTCCTGTGGCAGCAGTGTCCATATAGAGATCTTCCCCTGGCTCGTGTCCAGGTCAGCCAAACCAGCTCCTACCAGCTCATGTCAGTTTGGTCTCCAGCATCTCTGGAGCACAGGGCTCCTCAGTGCAGCTAGCACAGATTATCTTCAGCAAATAAAGTGCAGGCTGGGGTCTATGATCCTACTCGGGGGCCTTGGGGTACCACCAACACAGGCAGCAGTGAGGCATTAATGCTCAGGTCCCTCTTCCCTGAAAGGAGGCTGATAGCACAGGAAAACTCTGATTACAGCTGCCTTGTACTGCTATATTGTCTCCCTTCCTCCCTCGTTACTGATGGGCTGGAGCCTGCAATCTATCTACCATTAATTTGTCTCTGTGTAGCCCAGCAGGAATCTGGGGCATGATTACAGCTCTGGCCCTTGTGCGAGAGCCCGCATGGCCCCGGCATCCCCCTGCAAACCGCCTGGCTCTGCCTTGCCTTAATTGTTCCCCTTTGGCCGGTGGACCTGTCTCTTCTAACAAGGGCAGCGAGGAGGGCCGAGGTAATTGAAGCACTTAGCCACACTCCCCAGCATTGCCTCCTGCAGCTAATTAGGAAAGAGGGCCGCTGGGCTCTTCGTTATTTCTTTTAATTGTTTGTGGGTTTTGCATAACAGTGAATGGCAGAAGAGGGATGTGCAGTTAGTGGTGGATTCTTGACTTTGAAATTTGTGTAAAAGGTCACTTACAATTTGTTAAGGCTTTCACAAGAGTGAATTCAATTAGGGGCTCCGGCAGTTCCCTCACACACTCGTGCGGGTGCGTTTGTAAGGAGAGGGAGATGTGGCAAAACAAGCAGGATGTGGATGTAAAGGCTCTTCATTTTCCTAGGAAGCTTGTGGACGATACGGTAAAGTTATAGGCCCCTTACAGCTTTATGGTCCTCTAAATAGGTCCTGGCAATAAAACCATGGAGAGGCCTGAAAGATCATTTTTAAATGATCTCCGCTTGTCCTCACTTTCCATTAACCACTGAAGAAAATAACAAGAGAAAAATTGGTAGAAAACACTTGGGGACCAATTTTTTTTTTGCAGTCTTTGGGCTGGCAAAACTCTCAGTTGAAATAGTGGCTTTTTCACCCATGTGGCAGCTGCAGGATCTGTGCTGTCAAACCACTGATTACTCTGAATTTCTGAAGCTTCTTTACAATCCTTGTAATTTGGATGAGGAAATAACAATATAAATTATTTCACTGTGGGCAGCCAATGAGGCAGTGGCTTCTTCTAAGTGTCAGAGGATCTGTTATTTTGCTCAGAGGGCTCGTATGTATAGAACAGTAAAAAGAATAAAATCCATTGTAAACATGCACTTTAAAAGATTTATCAGATGCTCATAGCTGTACTTAGGAGTACACATGGCTACAAGAGCACCAATTTGCTTTACTATTCCCTCCCAGGCCCAGAGTGAGATGTATACTTGTAATGGTCCTAAACGCACACATGGAAACACGTCTTGCAGTGAAGATACCAAGCCAGCTCTTACCTATTAACTACCTAGCTTCACAAGCTGGAATTTGTGCATCAGCATTGATTTTTTGGGGGTTGGAGATGCCCTTTGGCTGACTTAACTGAAGATTATTTAGATTTGTCTTTAACATATTTCTCTGTTGACTGGAAACCTGCTGTTATGCTCCAAGAAACTCAGGTGGGACGTGATTATGGGACAGAGCTATTCTGCCTGGAGGTCTCAATCCATGACTGAGAGTGAACAGTGCTCAGTCTGCAGCCAACAAAAAATGCAAAACATCCTAATGAGTAAAAGAAAAAATAAGAAAAAAACACAATGCTGAGCAAAACAAATCAGAGCAAGGTCTTCCCCTTGACCTCCGTCCCATGCTTGAATCTCTCTGGCTGTGTGGGAACATCACTTCGTTTGAAAGGAAAAGATGTCAATGAGGGCTGAAAAGCTTTGCTTTCACAAAAAAGATTCTGGGGTTATTTCTCCTGACCCAAGTTTTCATTGCACAGACTGAAAAAGCAGAAATATGCAAGGGAAAAAGTCCACTTGTGGCAAGAAGTAGTTTTAGATGGTAAAAGTTTTTGAAGAAACTTTTCAGCCAGATGTAATCAATGGAGATAACCCCATGGACAACAGCCAGTCTGTGAAAAAGTAAATTACTTTCCTATTCAGTGTAATGCAATTGGTAATAAGGGATCTAAATCTGTTCTTTAGATCTTTTTTTCCAGCTCCGTGGCTGATGTGCAGGATCTGAACCTCATGCCAAACCATGACTTGGCTGTTTACTTTCTCTTAATCTGGGAGCCTGAAGTAGCCAGAAACTCTTAAAACTGCAGTAAATAACTACACTGAAGGAGAACCAGTATCTTCATGGTGCACTCAGGGCTATTTGAAGGGGGTAACAGGTCTTTGCCCAACCAGATGCTGCAGCCACCTGGCATGAGGCAGCACGATCCAGACGGATGCGGCTGGGTGCTCTGCAGTAGCTAATGTACACACAGTGATACGAGAATATAGCCAGCCTGGAACATCTCCAGCAGAAGAAAATTATTCTTGAAATAGAAATTCTTATCTTAGCAATGTGAGAATGGTGGCAGAGACACAACGTGATTTTCACTGTGGAACTGGATAGGACATGCAATTATCTGAACTGATGGGAGCCCTCTGTTTTTTAACTTGGTTGCATTTTTCTTGTGCCTTCAGCCTTGACAGTGATTCCAGTCACTGTGTTACATTTTTACAATTTGTTTTGTCAGTGCTCAGCTATTTTTTTCTTAAAACTTTTGTTTGTTCCAATCTTTTGGATTTTTGTGGCTTTACACTCTATTCATTTGGTTTCCAATGATTGTGGATCAGATGTGGAATTGCTGTAATATTCATCTTTCTTGCCTGTCCAGCTCTTCCTGGTGAGTTCTTTCCAGGAACATCCTCTTCTCTTCAGTGTTATTTCTTTGACATATCTTTGCAGCTGCTCTATGGCTAGATTAGCCTTTTTTTCCTAGGGCTGTATATTAATGACCTGACATGTTCTTTAAGTGTCTCAAATAAACCTACCAGTGCACTCTCTGTGCCAAAGAGATGCTGGAAATATCTGAGCACCTTTTGGGCAGCTTTCTAAACTTTGTTCTGGCTCTGTGCAAACATCACGGATGCTCTGGGTGGAAAGGCCACTTGCAAAGCAGAAGCATGAGCATCGAAACCTCCCTTCTCGGGGAAGGTGAAAGTTAAGGGCAGAGCAGTCAGTTAAGCCAGGAAGCTGCAGGGATAGCCAAGGTAACAACTGAGCTGCTAAAGGCTGGTGAGACAATTGTCAGCAGAGCATTAGGACAATTGCATTGACACAAGGAAAAGAGGAGATACTGGATTACCGATGCCCTTGGCCAATTGTAACAACTTGAAGAAGAGAGACTGCAGTGACTAAATGCTTTAGAGAGGTGAGTTTGCTGTAGGAACATGGTGAAAGCAGCTGCCAAAGGATTAAGACCAGTTTTAGAGAATGGGATGTGGAATGGCAGGAGGAGATGAAGTTAGAAGGAAAATAGGATGTAAAATTCAGGAAAGGGATGGTTGAAGTGAAAGCAGACGGTGGGGGGGACCTGGCAGGAGACATGGGGATGACAGAGTGCCAGGGAAATCCTGCCAGCACACCCAAGGTCAGCCCAACCTCTACAGGCCAACTGCCAAGTGGATGGCAGCACGTCGGAGGCAGGGTTATGGCCATGCAGGGTTTGGAGGAGGTACAGGTGTAGAATGGCAGAGAATGGCACATCTGTGTGGTCCTTGTGTCCAGGAATATGTTCTGGGACATAGTGTGCGGAATTAGGAAACTTGCACTATGAAGAGGGAAATGAAAGCTGTTCTCTAAAAGCAGCCCTGGAAGTGCTGGACAGTGTGTTCACGCTGAGGATGCACTCTGCACTGCTGGCTCCTGGGGAGAAAACTTGTGCTTGGAGTACCAGCTGTGTGCTGGTGTGTTTTGGCTTCAAACTCCTTGTGTGACCTTGTGCAAATCAACATAATACAAAATCCAGCTGTTGATAGCATCTATATCTTTGTGCTCACTTCTAGTTCCAAAAATGACCATTTAATATCTGCTAATTTCAGTGAACAGTGAAATTCGATCAGAAAAGGTGGTTAGGAGGATAAATGTGGGTGTGGACATCTAATGGGGTTTCCAAATGCACCTTGAATACCGAGCTGTATTGATACCAGTGAAGATCCTGGAGATCTTCACAGACTCTCTATTTCTTTAGATCTCCACCACCATCAGCCTGCTCAGTGCCCTGCATCCTCCCCCTCGTAAAACAAGGTTATTACACAAAGAGTAAGGTGGTTGAATACACCTGCTAGCAGCACTGTGTTGTGGGGTTATTTTAGATGAAAGGACCTAGCACTTGAGTCCACGAGGACAGCAACCCTAATCCGCACATTTTTTTACAGTTATGTCATGTGTCATGCACAAAGCATGTGGATGGGATGAGTTTACCTCCTGGAAGGGAGGTATTGCTGATGATGGGCATTTTCCTTGAAAGAAAACCTGTAGGCCTGTTTGTGGTGTGCTGAGGGCTGGGGCAGGTGAGCTGAGCGTGCACGCACAGTAACGTGGTCATTACTCCAGCTCGGTGGACATGTGCTCTCTTGCAAATCGTGGCTTGCACAAGGCAGCTCGCCTAGAGATCAGAAGCCAGAGCGTGAATGGGGGGAGCCTGACTGGAGGATGCCCCTTGGGGGAGGCTGGGACCCTACCACATCCTTGTTACCGCTGACCTTGGCACGAGCACTGCCTGCTGATGGATTGGCTATGGAGCTGGACAAGACCCTTGGGAATTGCTGTATTATCTATTATCGTCCCATCAGTGCCTCCCCTGACCCCTCCCAGCTCCGAATGCCACAGGCATCAGGGAGGGAATAAATCTCTGTCTGATACTGAGAGAGAGAAGGGAGCAAGAACAGGAAAAAGCAGAGATGAAAAATGTCCTTTTTATGACTCTCACAACAAAGCTGGCCACATGATTCTTACCAAACATTTCTTTGGGAAAAGGGAGGGAGAGGACAGGGGGGAATCAGCAAAAAAGCAGAGCTGCTTCTCTCCCCTGGAAAATGCCCATGGGGAATTAATAGAGGGCTATGGGTGACCTTTGAAGGTAAATATCCCAGGAAAGGAAAGAGGCCTCAGAGCTTCAGAAAGCTCACTCCAGTGTCTGATGCTGCCTCGTGAAATGCTCCATGCAGCACAGGTCCACCGTGAACGGAAAGCAGAGGCATGAGCGATCCGCCGTGTGAGAGGGAGCGGCAGGGCCAGGGTGTGATTAATAAGGCACTAATAGCAATCACAGCATTTGTGCTCATTCCTTTTTGGGATCATCCAGGAGAGCTTGTGAGCCTGGGGAGTACTCCTGACCTTAGTGTCTTTAGGAGACGGAAGCCTTTGGTAGCACAGCCCAGGGCTTGACAAGGGGCTGGAGAGATGTTGCCAGGGCTTGAGAAGCCCTCTGCATGTTACCCACTGGCAGCTGCGAGACCACAAACGTGCTCCTGTGCCAGCTGCTGAGTTGTTTGGGCTTATAACCCCCTGTGCTGCTGTTCCCAGGGAGGCAGCCCAGCCCCAAGACCACGTGCTGGCATGAAGCTGCAATTCTAGCTGTGCAGGAATGCTGCAACAGGGCTGGGGGTGCAGACTGGGAGGATTTGCATTAGTGCTCTGGGGATTGTCCCAGAGCATCGCTATTATCAGACGGGGTGGCTGCAGCAACTCCCAGTGCGATGGGATGGCACCTTGGCTCCCTGGCCTTCTCAGCCGTACTGTGTGCTGTGCCTGGGCTGGAGGATGGATGGCATGCAGGCTTCTGTTGAAAAACTTCACTGCACCCGAGATGTTTATCAAAGTGGATGCTTCTAAAGGCAAGCAAGTGCTTCAAGCCAGGGAAAAAGACCATATGCCACCGTACTCTTCTGCCCCAGACAAGCATATATCTTCGTTGTGAGTGCCTTCCCAATTAGCAGCGCTAAGAACGCAGTCGTACGGGGCTTGGAGCCTGACAGCAACTTAAATCCATTGACAACCAAGTCATTTTTAACAGGGCAGGACTTGCTGAAGCAGGTCAGCTGTGACTAGGGACAGGCTTGGGCCGGGGAGTGCTCACCAAAGCTGGTATCTTTAACTTGCCAGTCACGGAAAAGTGTGTTAAATTCCTACTTTTACCGAAATGGCTGTAACAACTCCTTGGTAATCCCAGTAATTTGATTTTGTCTATAACGTGCTTTTAAAGTAAAGGGATAAATACAATCAGTCTGCATAAAAGGTAGCTATTAAGGAGCGGGCAAGTTGTACAATAATAACTTTAAATTAAAAGCCCTTTCCCACTACTTCTGCTGTTGTGGGGTCTGCAGATTTTCCTTAAAACTTTTGAAACGTGCCTAGACTTCTTACAGACAGCCATTTAACCTCCGTTTATGAAGAAATAAAGCAAAATTGATGTTGATTTTTGTCTACATTGGGGGATACTTTTGCAGCATAAAAGCCCTTTTGCCTGCAATTTGCAGAGCAGCCCTGTCACATCGGTGAGGGCTGATACTGATAAAGATAAAGCTTTATAGCTGGGGCATTTGCAGCTAACAGCAAGCTAATGCTACATTTTCATTTTGATGCAATTAATGTTAATGTCTGCTACGAAAATTGTCATTAAATACCATTTTAAAATCCATTCAATTTGCATATGCAAAGCCCATTTACTATCATGTAAAATACACAGTGCTGTTCATCATGTCTTTTCTCTAGAATTTGTAGCTGTTATTTTTCTGGTAGTGATTATTATCTGGCTCTTAAAATGAAACCTAATGTCTGGTCCAGACCTGCACAGAGCAAGAAAACCCTCCATGCTCCAGCAACAGCAGGGCTGGTTTGGAGCCCCTGTCAGAAGCTTTGAGCACCTGATTGTGTTGGACTTGCACTGGCTCTTCCAGATCACTGTGCCCTACAGCATCCCTTGTGCTCCAGTGGAGGACAGGCAGCAGAAGGACCTAAAAGTCAATCTAAGCAAGGTGCTGATGTTCTGCCCTGCAGATTCCCTGTTGCATAATTTCCTGTGAGAAATCACAGGGCAGTTGGGAGCTGGTATGAGAGATGGATGTTAAATGTGTCACTTCAAACTGGTAACAACATTTAGAACCTCGGGCAGGGCTCATATATGCTGGATGCTTTATAAAAATCTTGGGGGTGATGGTGCAATGCAAAAGACCTAACTCAGTGTGAAGCCTTAAACATCCTCTTGCATTGCAAGGGATGAACGGGTAGGTTTATGCCCTTCTAGAGGGGTTGCTGTGGGAGCAGCAGTTACCAGCTCCTCTCCAAGCCTTGGGAGGGAGCCCAAGAAAGCAGAAGAGAGCAATGAAAAGCTTCTTTGCCTCCATCCTCCTGTACCACCAGTTTCTGCTCAATGCAGAGTGGTGAACTAACAAGTGTGGGAAAGTGGGATAAAGAAGTTGAACTGATCCTTAGTGGCACCAGAGTACTTCAACCAATGCAAAAAAATAGAAATGCTGTAGTTCTGATTTTTCTGACCCTGGGAAGCCATTATTCTGGCTTACAACTCTTTACGTTCCTTTAAGTTAAAGGATTGGCATTGAACATATTTTTAAGGGGTTTCAAGCCCTTAGTGCCAGAGGTGAAATGGGGATGTGTTGTGGCATGTAGACCAGATGTAGGTAGTCGATCATCTGACACAGTTGTAATCAGACATGAAAGTGATGCTGTGGCTCAGTTGCAGCATGTCCTGTCCAGGTTCAGGATGCTTCTCTTTTGGGGACTCTGCTAGCTGAGATGTGGGGGACACGCAGACATGAGGGTAGGAAAGGATAACTTCATTCTGAGAAGTGCCCCAAGCATTTCCCCTTACCGTGCTGTGATGCCATAAGTCATGTCTGCAGGCATTTTAGGAGGACATCTCTTGACGTGACTGTATCCGTTATCTTTGCACCGAATGTCTTTGGCCTTGTAGTACAAATTAAATTCATGGGCTGTGCTATAACCAGCCTTTATAGCACCACGGTTCATGGTGATGAAGTCTCGGGGCATATTCTGAACTGAAGCAGTCCTGGGCTTTACTGTGTTCCAGTGGCCTATTGCTGGAGATAGAAGGAAACACAAGAGGCAAAGAAGAAAAGGTCAGGCATCTCGAGTAACTCCTATTTGGGAAGGCAGGCTGATGTTTGTGCACCATGCACAAGGGCTTTGTGTGGCTTGCATGCACGTTGCCATGGCTTCACTGTAGAGTGCACTTCATATCCTACCCTGCTACATTTCATATGGGGTTGTCTTCCATCTGAATCAGATGTCTTCTCACCCTCCACCCTGGCTTGCTCAGCAAGTCTGATTTCACAGGGGAATTGTCCCTGGGAGCACAGAGTAGGAGCTCTAACAAAGTTGTGAAAGTGACCACGTGTATCACCCTTTGCAGGTGCCATACCCCTCTGCTTGGGCTCCCTGTGATCCTATAAAAGTTTTCAATATGACAGAGAAACTTTACTAGTCACCAGGCAATTTGGGTGATACTATTGAAAGTGGGTGAATGCTGGATTTCTTCACCTCCAGCTTGATGAGAAGTATTACAGAGCACTGGGTAGGAGAGAAGTCCCTATTAGCATTAGGACTTCCTTGCAGGTCTGTATTTCAGTGGTGTTGTCATACCTTCAGCGACTCCTCCATCTGTCCTGTGGATGTACAGCCCATATGAAAAATCAAAGCCGGGCAGGGTGTAGCAGTTTCTCTGGGGCTTCCCCAGTTCTGCCTGTAGAAGAGTGAAGTTAAAGGAGAAGCATAAATGCCTTTCCTGATAAACTAAAGTCCCTGAAAATAAAAATTGGTAATGAACGTGGCCATGAGTACCAGGAGCAGCTCTGGCTATGCTTGGTGTGGGTTTGAATCCCACTGCCTGGACAAAACAAGTATGACAGTACAAAAGGAGAACTCACAGCCATGAGGATTCACCAGAGCTTAAGCCTAAAGGGATGCTGAATTTCATATAAGTTTGCACCTAAGGTATAAAGTGACCTAGCCTTGCTGGAAACAGGCATCCTGACTCAGTATGTATGAACTCGAAGTCTCCTTGTTTGGGTAATTTCTCCTTTGGCTGGGATGCCCAGACATGGTGTCTGCAGGGGAGACTCTGCAGCTGGTCTTAATTTTCCTTTGAGTTATTTCATCTTCAAGTTGTGCACCCTCCTAGAAAACTGGCACAAACTTCCCCAAGCTCAATCACATCATTGCTCCTGCCTGGGAATAATCAAGACGCAAGGCATGTGTTGCAGGGGAAGAATAAGGGGGGTGAAGAAGGGGGAGCAGAGCCTGGAGTTTACAGAACAGAAAAGAAGAGAACTTGAGCTCAATAACCTCATTGCTATTTAGTTTTAAAATGAACTCTTCCCCAGCCCATGTGTGTCCAAGCCTGGTTGGTGTCTGTGGGATTAACTGACCTCCTCTCACCCCTTTGTCTCTCCCCTCCCATCTCCATGGTGAAGTCACTGCAGGATGTGTGTGTCTTGAAACCTTATTGCTGCATGAAAGGGAGGTGGTGGAGGAGGGAAGGGTGAGAGCCTGGCAGCCTGGGTCTGTGTTCCTGCGAGGAGATGCTGGAGCAGGGTGAGGCAACAAGCACCCCCCAGAGCCCTGAGGCATGGTGTGGGTGCTTTGGGATAGGCTATTTTCCATGGGAAGGGTGTTGGGGAAGCTGGGGGGTTGTAAGCGTTGGCAGGTCTTGTTGGAAGAATGCAAGTGCTGAAATCCTGCTTTAGTGCTTCTCACGAGTGAATCATTGAACATTGGCATTGAAATGACTGTTATTACACTCCAGAGTGAACACTCTCTGGATCAGGAGATGCCAAATCAAATGCAGCCCTTTCTGCAGGGACTGAGTGTACAGAGCAAAACTGATAATGAACCACCTTCAATTTGCCACTATGGCAGGTTGAGGCTGTACAGCAGTTCCTACGGGATGCTGGTTGCTGGAGCTGCTTGTATAGGAATGTCACTCAAACCCAAACTTACATTCTGCTCCCAGCCAGCCCTGCGCAAACCCCGGCCAGTGCCTCGGAGCAGCCACGGCTCTCCTGTACACTGCCAGCCTGGTGGCCCCTTTTATGTGCTGTTAAAGGTATTTAGCAAGTGGGCATGATGCTGCCGAGCAGCTTGAGCTGTTCTGCATCACCCTCAGGCAAAACCCTTGCTGAGCCAGTTTTGCCTGGAGAGCGAGGGTTAACAACCCCTGCCCAAAACAGGCACCTTTCCAGAAGGCTCTGTGTGGAGCTCTCTAGAATTTGCTCTTAATTCCCCAAACTTTTTCGCCTGGAGCTGTGCACGGCTGTGTTCCTCCAGCTGTCTCCTTGAAAGCCTCTAGCAGCAGAAGGGACTGTCCCTTGCAGACGTGTCCAGCACCGAGCACGATGGGAGCGAGTGGGCTGTTGGTGCTACTGCAAGAGCAACCCCACACAGCAGTGCTAAACCATGTGTACACTCTGTGTGGGATTCGGAGCTCACGCAAAGCGTGTAAACTGGTGCCAGGGATGATAAAGTAGCTTTCATTGCTGATCTAGTTCTCCTGTATTTACAGGCGTTTGTACGCTAGCTATTTTTAGGTTAGTTGTCACTGATATCCAAGGAAAACTGTGTAATGTTCCTCACGTGCATGAGAAAAGGCGTTTTCCAGGGATCATGTTCTGATATCAGATCAGCTGAGTGAGGTCAGAAATCTGGTATGACAGCGGAGGTGTGGCAGATGGGAGAACATTGCTGAGAAAACTGCAGGAAAGGAGAGAGGTTTGTAACCCATGGCAAAGTTGCTTCCAGATCTTTGAATACAGAACTTGGTAGAGTGGAAGAAATTATGGGATTTAAAGAATTCCTTTTGTAGAGCACCTGAAGTTAACACAGTTGAGTGTTTATTCCATCTCAAAATGAGCACACACTGTTTCCGTTTATGATCGGCTGGCGTTTTACAGTCACTTTGCACTGCATAAATAAAGCTGAAGGTGCTGGATAATTAATTTAAAAAAAATAATTAAAAAACCTGGTCCAATATGTTGAACATGGAGGGAACTTGTGCCTGAAGAAAATCAATAGACTCGGAGGAATCTGGTTGCCTGCCAACATCTTTTACCCACAAAAGCAAAGAAGAAGGAGGTAGCAGGAATGAATCTTGCTCACTATAATCCAAGATTACAGCCTTTCTCATTCATAAATTAGCAAAACGCTGTTGCAACCCCATGGGCTGGTTTCATTTGTTTGTCCTGGGGCATTGTAGGTGTGCTGTGTCATGAAGTGGTGGGGAGAGCGAGCCAAAGTTGATGCAGAAGGTCCTTTTCTCTTCCCCAGCTCCAGCACTGTTTCTTCTGTTCAGGTTTCGCCTGTCACAAAGCTGCTTGGCTGGAATACAGATCTGTCTGACAGCTGTGCCCATCAGCAGACAACTTCATTAAACCTCATTAAGATGTCATTTCTCTGCCTTATTTCCCACCTCTTGGCTCTAATTAAAACCGTCTCTCTCTACATCCCAGGCGGTCCTAATTTTCTCTGGGTACCTTCTGCAAGTTTTCTCCCTTTACGACCTCAGTGAGGAAAATCCAGCATCTTAAATACTGTTTATCCAGCCTGTTTGGAAAAGACAACTCTAGACTTGTTCCTGAAGCATTCCCAGAGCATCCTGCAGAGATCATCACCTCCTCCCAGGGCTGCAAGAGATGTGGGCTGAGGCTTCGTTTGTGTGTTCAAACTGTCTTTAAGGGCTCAGCTAATGCATCCTTCCTCCTTGGACACAACAATTTTTGTGGCTGAACTATGCTCAGACTGGCTGCAGCGCAGGGGTGGGGTGTTTGATCAGTGGGGATACCCGAGTTGGCTGAAGAGCGAGTGGTGTTGGGTGTATCGAGCTCCCTGGCCTTTGCCTGGTAGTTTCCGATTTGTGCAGCTGGGTTTGAGCCCTGGATTTGTACTGGAGTGTCTACTGGTGTTGGAAAATCTTCTCTGCAAAGGAAGAGGAAGGCTCGGAAATGGGCCTGTTTGTAAGAGATGGGTGTGTTGCGAAGGTGTAAGGAAGTACAAAACCTTTAAGGATTCCAGGTTTTGTCGCAAGACTTATTTGTGTTTCATCCTCCGGTATTTAAGCCTCATCGACACACGTTGCATCGATTTTTCTAAAGACGACTGAAACTGTGGGAGGGGCAGGAGCCACGTCTGTGCAGAGAGGTACAGCAGGAGATGGAGGTGTGGATTTTTCATCCCTGCCTCTGAGGCAGCCCTTTGCTAGGAGGGGATGCTGGGCAAATCCATGAATCCTCTCTGCTCCGACTCAGCCGGAGCTGCCCCGTCCCCTCCTCGACGCCTCTGCCCTGCGGACGCCGGCAAACCCCACACTGGTGCGTGTTCAGCCTGCCGGGCCCTGCTTCCTCCCCTGCCTTCTGTTCCTCTTTTCATTACACCCCCTTGTACAGTAAAGCCTCCCGTCACGCTGCCATTACTATTATTATTGCAGATTTACTGCACTTGCGGAGTGAAGTGATTGCGGTGACAAGGCCCAGCATTTTTCCCTCCTTCCCCCCGCGACAGCTTGAAATCAAGCCCTTCATTTGCATTTACATGATCTTGCTGTGCAGCTTATGAGATCGGGAGATTTATTTGCTACTTAGCTTGATGTTTGATTACACTCTAAGAAGGCAGTGAGCTACAAAGTGCAGGGATACATCAGAACTGAGCTACTGAGAGCCTCTGGGGGACAGTAACTCAACATCAGGTTTAGGTAGATGAGAAAGGGAATGTTCAGTGTTTTGAGAAAGGCAAATTTGATCAGATTTTTTTTTTTTTAAAGGTGGAAGGAAAAACTTACTTTCCCTCTCTCACGAAAAATGATTGGGAAAACAAGAATGTTGCTGTAAAATCACACCTGAAAATCTGGATTTGTTAGTGCAGAAGAAACACTAGCAGGGGCTGGTGGCTGCTGGGCTGCATGCCGCTAACTGCTTGCAACTTCCACTCCCAAGAAGATTATTAATAATATGTTGGCACTTATCCTTGAAGCTTTTCATAAACATTAAAGGTCAAAATCAAAGGAAGTTTTGCTTGATGAAGGACCATGAAGTCTGGCCCTGATTTACTCAGCTTCAAAACATGCTACTGAGCATTAGTCCTGTTGTAATAGTGAGGAAACTGAGGCAGGGAATTAATGTGCCCATGCAGGAGAGCAAAGGGAATGGAGCTTGGGCTGGGGAGGGAACTGGACCATTCCAGTACTGTACTGCGTTCAGAGTGTGAGACCAAATAATTGTCCCATGACAGTGCGAGTCTTCCAGAGAAAAGGAGAAAAGGCAAAATGCTGCCTTTGGAGTCAGGAACAGTAGAGCTCAGGGATCTCACTGTGAGTTTAACTCCTTCCATCACAAATATCCTGGATAGGGTAGAGACGCTGCTGACCCAGAGTATGTCTACCCATGCAGTCTACACTAACCTGCGCTCCCGACTGACCCACACGGGGAGCTGCAGCCTTATTAACTTTTGACTGTCAGGTCGAAATTCGAAAGATATTCCCCTCTAGAAGCTAGACTTTGCATGGTACCAGCACCAGAGGACTGTGAGGACAGGCAGGACGCAGGTGTCCCCCTCCCTAGGTTAGGCACTGGCGACACAACTGGGCTGCAAACGGCACTTCCAGCCCAGGCTTCTACCTACCCAACCCCAGGAACCAGCCTGCCCCTTCCCATCTTCTCCGCTCGACAGCCGAGGGCCACGCACGTGGGTCCCTGACATGGAAACCCATATCTAAGGAAACACAGCTGCTATCTGGTACAGTAGCTTCGTGTGCGAACTGTTTGTACTTGGCTTTTAGTCTTGAAAATTGCCATGAGATATGCTATTACAATTAATCATTAAAGACTTAAGAAAGAGTAGACCCCATTACATAAAAGACTCCAGCGATGGTCTTTATCTAACTTGTAAAATGGGCAGACTTGATGCGACTGAATAATTTTCCTCTCATCTGCACAAAATCATGAATGCGAGTCAGACTTTGAGCCTGAAGTGAACACCGTGCGACCAGCCTGTAATTACCAAAACAGGGAAAAAAAAGAACAGCTTTTTCTAATGAATGACAAGCCACTAGGTGGAAATCTAATTTGGTCTAATTAAGCAGCCTTTGTGAGGATTTGTCTTTAGATGAAAAAAGGGAGCCAAAGAGATCTAAATGCAAATGAACTCCATCATTTTGGTTTTAAAGGGCCAGACAGATATGAAAGTATTTGAGTACACCGTACTTTCATTTGTCTTCATGGATGTATTCACCTTCTAGTTTTCCCTTGAAAAACTGCTTGCCCCAAAATTCTGGGACTCTGAATTGAGGTAGAGGATAACACACTCTTAGAGGGACAATTTTAACAGTAGGGTATCGCAACTGTTAAAATTGCCTTTCTCTGTAACAGGGCTGCTTATTTCTCCTGTTTGAAAAGGGTTTTTGGAAAAAAAAAAAAAAAAGATGCTCTTTGCTAGGGAGTCAGATCCCAAGTCTGCCATTGTCGATGTGTGGCACCATATAACTCTCAGGTCTTTGGGGTATCTGCTGGACCCCGAGCTCCTCCTCAGTGCCTCCGTGTCAGTATGAATTACTTCAGCGTTGATAAATCACCAACACCTTGCCCAGTTGTGCTATTTCTGCTGATTCTGCCGACAGTCTCAACGCTGGGAGCAGGCAGCCCAGGTACGGCCCCAAAGGCTGAGGCTCACCGAGGTGTTTGACTATAATTGAGATGGAAATATTGAAAGCCATCTTCTCCTGCTCTATTAAATCTGCTCCTGACTTTAAGATAAATTTGTATCTGTGTAAGGTTTTGTGCCAGCACTGAAGGTCAAAGAAACGTGTGTGTTTCTGTAGTGGATGTCACAGCTTGTGAAGTTCACATCAGCCCCTGCTTGCTTGCAAGCCCTAAAGCAGCAGCATGGTCCATAGTCATAAGACAAAGCTGCTGGCAGGAAGGATGGGTTATTTGGGCTAAATGAAGATGGGTGCAGTTTGCAGCTACTGCTACACTGAGGTCTTACCTCTACCTGATCTTTTTGGAGCTCCAACCAACATTCACCTCTAAGAGGCAGAATGAGCCTGGGAGAGGTTTAAGGACATGTAGGGACAGTGATGGAAGGGTTTGGTACAGCGTGGGGTTGGCCCTGGAGCAGCTGAAGGGAGAAGAGACATTTCTGAGTTCTTGCACTCTCTGTAGGAAATATCAGCAGAAAAATAGAGATGTGCATGGACAGCTTGGGGTGGGAAAATCAGTGGAACGATTCTTTCTTTGAAGCAGCAGCAGTTCTCGGAGGTTTGAGGAGAATGTGGGTAAAATAGTGAGTAGCACCTTGGCAAAGAAAGCTGTTTTACCATTGCTGTGTTTGACTCCCCAGAGAGATGTGGGGCCTCCAGAGAGCAGCTGGAAAGGGTGTAGTGGGGTTGTCGTTTCCCAGAGAGCCACAGCCTTGGGGATACCCGCTGTGTTGCAAACCCTGAAGTCAAATTCTGTTAGGGAATGGTTTTGCTCAGTGTTTGTTGGCTTCAGTGGGAGCACTGAGGTTTAGCTGAGAGCAGGATGTGGCTTATTTGAGGATGAGAGAGAACATTCTTTAAATGTTAAAGAGATGGCACAGTGTGGTGTTTTTTTTTTTTTTTAAATAAAGTTTGTCCCTTTCTAGCAGTTCCCTTCCTCTGTTTCATCCTTAGTAATATCTGTTCTATAAATCTCCCCATCTGTTACTTTAAGAAAAATCCCCTAATGTTCTCAAGGCCAGATGTTGTCCCAGATCATGTCCAGCACAACTCAATTTAGCTGCTGTTCACACTATATAACTTGCTGCTCGCTCCTCCAACCCCATACAGGTAGTTTTAATTTCCTCCTCCTGAATTTCTTTGGGTGCTATAGAACACATTAGGCTAAACGCTGCCAGCGTAGCAGCCATGTAAGCCACAAGGACATTAAAGGAGTTGAATGCAAGTGGGAATTTGACTGTGGGCCTTTCAAGCAGACTGAATATGGCCACGTTCCCTGAAGAGCAAAATAGTTCTCTGGTGGCACAGACCCCTGATTCTTAGGGACAAATTCAATCTCTGGCTGCAGAGGAGATACAGGTTGCCTTAAGAGCTACCTGTTATTTCACAGCAGAATTTTCTTGAAGTCAATACACTTGTGGTACCTCCTAAAACAAAATATTCAAATATTTCAGAGTAACAGACAACTTGTTAAATTCAGGCAAACCTCTGGTTCAGGAATCTCTCAGCTTTCACTCAAGGAGAAACTCTAATCTTTGATTGCAGATGCAGGAACTTACCAACTTCAGTCACCTCATGTACACAATAATCTCTGTTTTCATTAGAGAATAGATGAAAGTTTTTGCTGTTAAAAAGGTTGCTGTTTCTTTAATGTAATCAAACCTCAGCAGGACAGAACGTCTTTACTAGACTATCCCCCACTATTCCCACAAGAAATCAAATATAATCCTATTTAAGAAGCTTTAAATAATTTTGAGCTTTCATATTGACTTATTAAAATGCAGCTTAAAAAACGCCTTCCTTGCAATCCCTTTACAAGGGTCAGGGATATAAAATTTGAAGAAATATGATTAGTAGATCAGTTGGAAAGATATATGCAGCAGCTTCCAATTTTATTATTTAAAATGCCCTTTTAGAAGAAAAGGTGATTCTGTAAAAAGTGGCACCATCTCCTGAAGGAATCTAGTCCCCGGGTTTCCAGTCTATCTCCTGCATTCAGCACCCAACACATCTGCCAGGTTTTTCTTAGACTTGAAGAGCCCTTGCAGTTGGGGCAGAAGAGTTGATTTCTGTGTCCTCCTGCTGTAGCAAAATAGAGGCTCATCAGGCTCTAAGCACAGAAGAAGCCAGTAGCACTTGTGACCACTCTTTGCTTGGTGCAGAAGACAAAGTGATGGTAATAAAGATGGGAGTATGCCACAGAGGACAGAGCCGTTGCAGAGCTGTGAGTGCTGATATGGTTTGGCTCACAGAGCCTTTCTTCTACTGCCTGGAAACTGCAAGGGATGAAGAGCTCCTGTAACCTTTCAGATGTTGGTTGGAATGGGATAAGCCCCTTTTTCACTTTCTAAACACTGTATGTTGGAATAGAAAATCACAGGATGAAACAGAGATCCTGCAGTGCTGACTTGAACTCTCTGCAGGGTAAAATGCATCTTATCCAAGCAACTGCTACAGGCTCCACCAGTGTGTCCTGAGGGGTCCAGGCAGAAATCTCCTTCCAACAGACTTCAGTCTAGTTGCCCACATTCAGTCCTATAGACTTGGGAAGAACTTGGATAGTAACCAACAACATTTTGGGGTGCATTGCTAGGAAAATGGACTGGAAGGTGCCAAGCAGAGAAAATTGAGTCAGTTACGGCTTGTCCTGAGCTTCCATTCTGTGATTCTCCAGGGATTAGGAGGGTTGTATGGATGTAAATGACGAGACAATTTGACCCTCACTCTTGAAGTATGTTAAATACAATGAAGACCCAAATTGTGCTGTCAGTTAGACAGAACTCCTATTAAGCACAGAGGGTCTTGTGCTAATGCAAGAATCCGCCTGAATCATTTGCTCTGTCCTACAGCAAAATGTATTCAACATGCTGAAATTTAACTGCAAAACCTAGTGAGCAAAATCACACCCTGCCCATTACACTTACAGCCAGTTACTGTGAAATCCTAATGTGTCAGACTTTCCCTGGGAAATAAGGTAACTAATAACTTTACTCCTGCCTAAGGCTGGACTTTGGTCAAGGCTGTCAAGGCTTCTATGATTTTCATGGGTTTTTGAAAAAAATATCCGTGATTTTGACACGTTGGGACTTCTGTGTGTGAGCAAGCAGGGAGCTTTAATAGCTGAACTTCCCTGAGAGCTGCAGTGCTCAATCTCGGGCAAGACAAACACCAAAGGGTCCTGAGCCCACAAGTGCCTCTATGTCTTCAGCTCCCCAAGAAGTCAATGGTAGTCAAGTGTGATTGACTGCTGGCAGGATCTTGCCCAGAGTTTTCTCCCGTGGCAGAAAAAGAAGCAGTGACACCAAAGCCAAAACTAGCAAACGCTAGAGAGAGCCTCTGTCCCCCAAGGAGTTGTCAGGAGGTTTTTTCCCTGCCCTGCCTTCCTAATTTTCTACATTTATGACAATAATTGTGAAACTGGGCTGAAATAGCACTGGGAAGTTGCTGTCAATGCTTAAAAACTATCGTTGCCTATGGGTTGGTCTTATTAACGGTGCTAAAAACATGGTAAAAGTTACCTGGCTTACAAATTAATGCTTGTTATCTTTGAAAGGTATATATTTTTTTCTATATTTCCCCATAATCCTACATCTGACTCCCTTGTTGCTTTCCCACCAAATTTTCTCAATACAGTTTCAGCTCTGCTTTGTTTGGTTGTTTTTCTCTCCAGTCCTATATTTTTCTGAAACGATAGAACAGAAGGGGTCAGATACTGCTCAGGTGACGTACACAAGCAGCCCAATTGCTTTCAAAGGGGCTACCTTGTGAGGCAACCAAGAGTTGGCTCGAAAAAGTCACTTCATAATTGCATCATATTTGCTAAATCAGATGTTTTAAGCGCTTAAGAATTCTCTATGTTCCCTTCGTGCTCAGCCATTACAAAAGGCTCCTGCTCTGCTGGAGTTCTGACCCATATTTTCCCTGCTGCAGTCCAAATTTGGTTGCTAAAAGGTAAAGGGAAAAAAAAATATCTCTGTCTCATCACATCTCTCCCAACCCCTGTTCAGCTGCTGTGGTATTTTCCTTCATTATGCTGCTGCCTCAGACTGTAAACCTCCCTAATTTCCTACATCGCAGCTATTTATTTAAATGCTAACTCGCATTATGAAGTGATAATCCACAAGCGCAGGAGATAATTTATGAAGCATTTAAATTAAGAGGAGCAGCTAATTGGGAGCATGTGTCTTATAAGCCTTGCTAACACCAGAAAACTACAAATTAGGGAGAAAATGGAAGATATTTTTATCTTGCTTTTTTCTTTTGTAATGCACTGAGGAAAAATATTACCATACATCACACAAACTGCTGTTCACTGAAGTCCTCTTTTCTGTTGTTCGCTTCGTAGTTAGTCTAACGCGTGACGCTCTCATTATTACAAATTCCTCATTATAACACACAAAATAATCTCTGCTCTCAGAGAAGGTGGAACGAGGTGGGGTTTTCTGTCTCCAAATAAAGTGGAATAAATTTTCCAGGAAAGGTCCCCTTCTCAGCTACGCGCATTAATTTAGAAGAGCAAAGACTCCCTTGTTATATGGGGATGTTAAAGTGCATTTAATTTAGGACTGCATCGTGCTGTAAGAGTTTTATAGGTTTTTGCCGAGATGAGAATGAGCATAAATGGTGAATCAGGGAAAAGCGAATGTGCTGTGGCTGGAGGGAACGCATTTCAGATGCTCTGTTCAGCTTTTGGCATCAAAGTCACAAACTTGATTTCACTGCAGCTTTGTGGTGGTCTCTTCACAAAGACTAATATTGACCTGAATCTGAAAAGCGCCGTGCCCCAAGGTGTGCAGTTCCCGGGATACGGCTGTGTGACAGATATGGCTCATGAAACGCTGGTGGGGAAAGAAGGGTTTTGACACTCAGGCCAAGACAACAGCACCGGGGAAGGTGATAACCATCCCCAGCTTGATGTTCACAATCATGCACCAGATTCCCTGGGTTTGCTCTTGGAGGCTGTTGCCTCACTGGGGAAGGTGCAAGGCCGAGTGTTCTCTGGAGGCAGCTGCTTTTGCTTGAAAGAGTAACACCCCTTTGGCTGCTTTTTTGGATGTTGTTGCTTTGATCAGAGGAAACGTCTGGGATGTTCTCCCATAGGAGCAAACGGCTGGGATGTTCTCCTGCAGGAGCAAGAGGTTTTTTCTGCGCTCCCCAAAGAGCATCCCAAGCACCCAGCGGACTGTATTAACGCAGAACTCACAGCATGGCGAGCGATGCTGGCAGTGAGGAGCACCTTAATATACAGCCCTCTCCCAGCCTTCAGCAACCACTTCAGAGTCGTTTCCCATACAGTTGTGCTAGATCTTTAGTTAGGATCCTCCTTTTCTCGACAACCAATTCTTGTGGGTCCCTCGTGTGGTTACTCGAGACAGAATCACAGTTGGAGTAAGATATTGTGTGTACACCCGGGCTCGCAGGGGGCTTGGGAACTGCAGTGAGGTCTTTGCACGGAGGATGCTCTGGAAGCGCGTGTGAAATCAACCCCTACGCGTGACTGCGTATGTGTGCGCTGCCTGTCTAGAAAACACCTCGCTTTAGTCTTTGCATTCCTGTTTTCCCTCTTACAAATCTCCCTTTACATATATCCTGTCAAAAGCAGTCAGCAAACAGGCTCTGGTGTTATTGGAGCTGCTCCTCGAGTCGAAGGAAGCCATAAATCTGAAACTTCAATCATATCTTTATGATCATTCAGCAAACAGAGATGGAGGATTTATTCAACATGGGATAGCAAAGGGGAAACTGCAGGGGGTTATTGCAGGAGATATTGGTTTAGCTAAGGCAGAACTGCTCCCTCGGGCCTCTCTACAGGCCGAGCCAATGAACAATGGCACCAATGACAATAACAAGGCAATTATGGGGAAGAGGGTGAGGAGGGGGTAATGCTTTGTTAAAGATAGAGGTAAGATTCCAGCATGGTGTCTCTTTTGTGTGCTTTCGACACTAAAGGATGGTGTATCTGCCTGGGGTGGTCTTATTAGGAGCTGGTGATGCTAAAAACACAGCAAGTGCTTAAAAGAGCCTGTAGCTTGTGTGTGATTGTGCTGCTCTTAGGAGGTTATGAAGATTTCCTCCCTAATTAAACAGGGCTGGCGATCGGTTCCCCTAATCCATCCCGTACTCCAGGGCAGGAGATAAGTACCTAAACCTCTGCTGGCGGAGGTTTGTTTCCGGCCGTAGCTGGTGTTGGGTTTTCTGCATTTAGGACTAACACTTGTTCCTGGGAGGGGACTTGGGGGGACTTCCTCTTGCTGGGAGGATGCTCAGACCTTCACCCCAAGCTAGCCACAGTGTCAGGCCACCAATGCTACAGCAGCCCTTCCACCAGCTTGACCTGGCAGGCTGTTCTGAGATCGCACAGTGATGTGGTGCCCAGCCGTGCACTGCTCCCACCTTTGTATCTTAGATTATTTTTTTAATACCTGTAGCCAACTTTCAAAAGCCCAACTAGAAAATGAAGCTAAATCCTTAGGTTTCAAATACGAAAAGATTTTTTGAACACTATAAGCAGGTGTGGCTGCGTCCACTCTCATGGGGGTCAGATGGGGCAGTGCCTGAGGGGGTTCCTCCTGCGGTACCCCCCAGCTTCAACATGCAGCGACTCTGGGTCAGTCATGTCCGTGGTTCTCCACCAACAAAGTTTCCAGAGTGAAAAATGGGAACACAAAAGGTTTGGCACAAAGGGGATGGGAATGTGCCAAATAGGTGGGACTCGCCCGAAATGTGCATCTTTTCAGGGTGCGTTAGAAACAAAACTCTCTTCTTAAAAAGATGCGATTGTGCAAAAGCAGGAACTAAGTGATCCATCCCCACCTGTCCTGCCTCCCCTCCCCTTCCTGCCGGCAATTTTTCCTCCCCCCTTTCCCTCCGAGCCCCTGAGCAGTTTGTTTTTGCCTGCAGAAGGAAACTTGAAATATTGCGGAGGGGGTGCAGGCAGTGCTCCCTGCGGCCGTGCCCCCGATGGCACGAACGCAGACATAAAATAACCCAGCGCCATCAGTAACCTGTCGCCAAAGCCCCGCGACGAGGTGAGAGTTTTCCTCCCTGCCGTGGCTGTTAGCTGCAATGTATTTCTCCCTGCACTAAGCACCGTCTTTCCCAGGGCTGCATTACAATGATTTATAAGCCCCATTTCTGGGGAAAACTAATAGATCAAAGTGAGGAGAAGGAAAAGGAGACATGAGCAGCTGGAAGAAGATATTGAAGCATGAAACAAAAACAGAAATGAAAAAGTAGTTTGTGGCACTAGTGAGTTGTTCTGTGCTGCACTTCTATTATTGAAAAATAATAGGGGGAATCTGTATTTTAATCCATTTTTTGAGAGACATTCAAGTAATCTGAAAAGCTTTTCCTAGAGCCAGTTTTCTTTTGTGTGTTTGTGCACCTCTTACAGAACCAAACACTTATTTTGCTTTTTAGTCTTTCCCTGTCTATTCCCATGTCATTTTTAGACTTTCCATGTTTTAAGCAGCACCTGGATTTTCTAACAGGGTAACAGAAAGCATCGCACGGAGGATTGATGCTGGGCTGCACCTGAGCCTAGGTTGTGCTTGTTCCCAAGCTGAGACTTGGTCGGGTTTTACAAAGGGGCATCGTGGGCTGAGACCAGGGTGGCCAGTGAGGTGCTCAGCCTTTGTTTCTGTTTCCTCTCCTGCACAGTGGGGATGAACAGACTAGATGTGTCATGTAATTCTCAGCGTCAGTCGAGTTACATCCCGACTGAACTGAGCCAAGAGTACAGACCAACGCTCATCTCTAGTTTTACAATGATTAATGCATTAGTGTTTGTAAGAGCTTTGGAGATAAGAAGCTAATTGGGCTTTTGCGTGTGTTCTGCTTGTCTGGTTCAGCCACCAGACATCCCTGACTTCAAATATAGGCAGTGGTGGAGAATTATTATGAAAATAACCATAATCCTTGTGCAGCACTTCATATGTTCAGAGGGCTGCACAAACCTTCTATCCACAATTTCCCCACATGGCGTGTAGGTAAGTGCAAACATTATACACAGCAGATCAAATGCATCAGATAGGACAAACAGCAGATTTGGTGGAAAACAGACGTGTGCAGCAAGACTGCAGGGGCTTTTCTAAGAGACTATGCAGAGCCATGAGATGGAAGCTGATGAATTATCCCTGGGCATGTTCCAAACTTGTCTGAGGTTTGCAGGTTTCCATTGAAAGTATTTTCTCTACGTTCCTGTTGTTTGTCTTGTTCAAATTTTCACTCTCCCTGGCATTTTTCTGTTGCCAGTCAATGCTGCAGTGTCGTGTTAACTTCAGGCTGGCTGTTTTACCGTGGTTCCTGATTTCTGTCGCATCCTTTGGTGTTGGTAAAACAGTGTTCCTAGGGGAACGCAGGTGCAGGGATATGTTCATGGACATGTATAATTGATACTTCTCGCAGATAACACAGGAAGCAAGCACGTGTTGAACGTGTCTTGTGCTTGCTCTGCACAAGGAACGTCTGTGCTTGTTCACACCCAGGAGCAGCGTGGGCAATGAAGCAGTGTATTTACCTTTTGGTGACTTGCAAAAACATGGCCTGGAGAAGTCATGTCTGGGATGGCATTCAGGAGTGAACATCCATGATGTGATCTCCTTTCAGCTACGTTTCATTAACTACCAATGACTGAGCTAAGCATTGCCAGTTACAAGACCAACACCTGCCCTTTCGATCAGCCTGAGATCACCACCATCCTTACAGCCAAGCCTGACTTTTCACTCAGGGCTCTGACCAGTAGGAGTTGAGTAACTTAAATGCCCTACTCAGAAACGCTTGAAGCCAGGGAGGTCATCTTGCTAAGACATTCATCCTCTCCTCCTTTTGGTCATGCAGCCCCAAGCAAACACCGCTCCATGGAGCCATGGATCTGGCACTGGTGGTGTAGCTGGTGCCTGGTACAGTGGCACACCAGGCAGCTGCAGAGGCCCTATTATTTTCATTGCATGGATCCTGCTTACTGCTGACCAGAGGCTAACGCAGCTGCCTCTTCCGTAGACCTTGCACTGGTAGCTGCTGACTGCATCCCCTATTACAACAGGCAGAAAAAGCTGTCTGTGCTCTAATAGCTATTGCAACCCTCCTAAAACTATGACAACATCTTTCTTCTGACTCCCTATGGCCCAGCCAGTCTTTACTCTTCTTCTGTTCCCTGTCTGCAGAGAGAGCTCGCAGGATGAAAGACAGCTAGGAAGGTAGGGAGAGCTGAATGTGGACTAAGAGCTGCCAGAGGAATATGAGATGAGAATTTTGCCCTATAAGCTTTAATAAGGTGGTGGGTTAAGAGAAATGCAGCTAGGGAGAAAAATGGGGAATGTTCTCTCTCCAAATGGGCACTGCTTCGGTTTGTAAAAGCACCAGGGATTCCCCATGTGGCTTAATTTATTATTTTCCCACTCGTTAAATGCCAAAACAATAAAGCAAAATCTATTGTTAGCTTTAAAATGCAGGTGATTTGCATATGGCTGTGATAGTCCTACTGCTGCCTTCATTTAAACTCAGTAAGCCGAGGTACCTTTAAAAATTATGACTTGTTTTACATTTAATATACTGAACTATGTTAACATAATATTAAGGGGCTGACTTCACAGCTTAATTGCTGATCATGTAGAAGGCTGCTTTAGCAGAAGCATTAGCCTGGCAGTGCTGTACGGCCTGATACGAGAGCGGCTGGAACAGCAGCCTGCACAAACGGGCTCCAAGCTGCTCCTTCCCTGCCACGATGCTCCCCCTAAGAGCAACCTGGAGTCATTTTTACTCCACTCTTGGTTTACTCACTTGTGCTGGAAGGTATTTGGTGCCCTATTGCCTGCGCAATACAAGCAGGATGTAATTGTGCAAAGTGGTATCAGGAAATCGGGTGGGTTTTCTCCCCATTCAGTAAGCTTTTGCAGCGGGGAAGGAATGCACCATTTCCTGGCAAAGCTGAACATGTACTTCCCAGCCACGGGTCTCCAATGTTGCTGCAGAGAGACTGTGCGATTCTAGTGTTGTTATTGTATCTTCTCATTTTCTTCCTTCCTTCTTTGACCCTTGCTCGTGTCAGGCTGAATGCAAAGAGGGCAGGTGTTTTGGTCAATGTGGTTGGCTAAGACTGCGAGTGGTGCTTGGGAAGGGTGAATTGCTGCAGTTTCCTTTACACTTCTGTACTTTCAGCACGCTGAGCCGCTGGGCCAGTGCTCAACAGCGGGGCAGCACCTTTAAGGAGGGAGCTTCTGCAAATGGCTTGCTCGTACTTGATCTCCAAACCCTCCAGCACAAAGTGGCACATGGAACTACCCTTCCTGTCTGCTGTGTCAAAAACATAATTATGGTCCAAATGCTGCCCCAAGATGCGTCCAAAGTAAGAGGCACTCATAGGCTTTTCAGGAGCTGAAGAGGTATCCTGGCATTACCAGCTACTGGCATCCACGTGTCTCTGACTTCCGCAAACGGCTCCAATTTGGGAGCTCTGGACTCCTTAAAAATTTGCTTCTTTTAACAGCTGAAAAAGCATATAGATTGACAGAGATGTACACGAAGTTCTAGCCCTCTATGATTTAAAAGAGCAAAGTTATAGGCCCCTGAAAATTGGGGTTTATAATAGAAGCACTGGCAAACCCTTAACTACAGAGAAGCTACCAGGCGTTGCAACAATAATTGGGAAGGGAGGGAAAAAAAAAATCACACTCTGTTTTTCAGTGCTTAGCTAAGAAATACAACAAGAGAGTTTATTGCTTGCAAAACACAGCTGCACCGCCTCAAATTGGATGGAAAAACGAACCCTGATAATTTATTACACCCCTAAAGTCACAAGAATGTACCCATAAATTACTTTTTTGGAGGGGGAGGGAAGTGGTACCACTGTAGTCCGTTCTGCACAACCTACTTATTAGTATCATAATTTATTATTATTATGCCCTGCTGCAAATAGAGAGGCAGATAAAACTCAAATCTATTAAAACAACCGCTCCACTTTCTCTGAGCCACTGAGGGACACCATTCCAAAGGAAATGAGATAAATTACTAAGACGAATGTATGAGTCTCGCATTGCAGCACGTAGCTTGTATATATGCAAGAGCAGGAGGATAATTCAAGCAAAAAAGAGTCGTGCTAAGTTTTACCATTCAGGATTCAACACAGAGGAATTGGAATAATATCAAGTGGTCAATTAAATATTTCTAATGTATAGATTTTTTTTTTTCCTGAAGATCCTGTGTGTTAACTTGGAATGAATGTGCAATGCCGAAATAACTGCCCTGCTTCTATTGCAAATATACTTGGATCAGCACGTATTTAAACAGACACTTTATCCAGCTATTGCGAGGAAGTAGACACTATATTGATAAGTCTGAAAATTATATTGATAGGATATATATCTCCATATATGTCCAAGTGGTGCTGGTTAATTGCAAAGCTGATGTGGATTTAAGGTTGGTGAAAGACATTGCTTTGCAGTCCCGGAAGGGTGAAGTGGCAGAGCTGAAGGTGCAGTTATAAAGTTCACCACATGCCTCTGCTAATGGGTTTCAGATAAGTCAACAAGAATTTTGAATGTTTTTCCTTCTTTTCATCTCCTTCTGAGGTGGTCAGCTGGACCAGCAGTTTTTAGTGCTGTCCTCCCCTTTCCTGCCACGCGGATGGATTAGCAGAAATGATAATTGTTTTGGGACGTTATTGCTCCTTGCCCTGTTCAGGACATGGGTAGGATGCCTGTTAGGTTATTGTAAAGTCAGGATGAGTTTGGTGCTCTTGGCCGTAGTCACTGGGGTATAATGGAGCCCTGATTCTGGAGGCTGCTGGTCCAGAATGGGTTTGGGTAAGATAAACCTAGCAGCAAACTTCTTCCTGCACAGCCAATTTGTGATTTTCAGTTTTATTTTTAAAAAAAGAAGAACGATACATGTGTGACAAAAGTTCATACTAGACTTTTCTAAGTAATGTAAAAGTTGTGCAGGTTTAGCTGGCTTCTCTTTTATGAATGCTGGGGATTCTCAAAGCAGAGTACATGAGACACAAAGCCAGTGAAACCTCAGAGGTCCACAATGTAAACAAACTTAATGAGAAGAAAAGAGTCTGCAATCATTTCATCTTTCCCACAAAGCCGGCTGCTCTGATCGGGGAAAACAACATCCAGGCCACGCAGGAAGACACCGAGACTCTGTGCTCTTGCTGCAGAGGTGGGGGAACGGGAGGGATTGACGAAGGAAGGAAGGAAATGAGGCCACCAACTCACTGTGATGCTGCAGGTTGTCGTACTCACAGACTGCTGGTGGCCTGCATCAATCTGAACATCACATTCTCACTTCTGCACCCTTGCACGCTTGTAACAACTGTCTGTGTCTATGTCTCTCTTCAGTGATTCTCCACACCCTTTTGTAGTTCATGTGTTGGCCTTTTTTTGTGTGGGGATTACTCTTTGTATTGATGGGTTTGGTACTTAGACTGAAAAATTGAGAGTAAATAAATTTATTTACTTTCTAAGCTAAAAGGTATATGAAATACATTCAAAAAGGTGTATTTAATATTGTTTGAGGTTTGGGCTTGGACATTTGCTCCTGCAACTTACTACTTAAGATGTTTGCATAAGAACACGAGGGAAGAGAAGGCAGGAACCTGCTCTACCTTCATTTGAACGTCAGTTGCCGAATCCAAGAATTTTAGTTTATTCTTTCTGGGCCTTTGTTCAGATCCTAGATATCAAAATTCCCAAGCAAAGCTGGATTTTCAGTCTCCAAACGACAGCTGTGCTTTGTAAGGATATTTCCTTCAGATGTGGCATTTGCCTTTCTGGCAAAGCGCAGGGCTGCTACTCGGGCTCTTTTGGCAGCTTTTCCTCCCACTTTTGCCTTTCCCCTAGGGAAATGCTCCATCTGTATGGCCCAGCAGCTTCTAGTATTTAGTTTGGTAGCTGGTTACCTTCCTCCTGAGGTTCTGACACTGCCAGTTTACAAGCAGGAAGGCAAAGAGGGGCCAGGAGAGGACACCTCCTTCCAGGCTCAGACACGTGCATGTTATGTGGTGCTTAGTTTCTACTGTATATTGATATTCAGCTTTTTCATAAAAGAAACCTGTGGTTTCCCTGTATCAGAAGCTGTGGGTAAATCCCTACTATTTCACAACATCACAGAGAAGCCCCAGGGCTGGCTGTGCCTCTGTTACATTTTGAAAGCAGCAGCAAACAGCATGCTTTTCTCTGAGCGACAGCTGCCTTTCTCATGGTGGACTGTGAAAGGCTGCTGCAGAACCGAGGCTCTGAGATTCCCAAGCTATTGCTGACCTACAAGAATTGCCTGAAAGCCATGGGATGATGCCATTTCTAATGAAATGATGAATTACAGCGTCATTACAAAATGAAAAATAAGAACAGTAGTGTTTCCAGGGAGGTTTGTGTCGATTAGATGGACAATAGAAGCATATCCATGTGCGACTGAGAGACATTGGGTGGGTGATGTTCACCAACGTTTTCAATGTGTTGTAGGAACCCCTCTGTATAAGTGGATTGTGGCTGGGTTTTCCAAGATGACTAGATTTGGAAGGTCCAGTGGCATAGCAAGATGGATACTTCATGTTATAAAATAGTCCGTTGCTGCTGGTCAGAGCAATTACATCCTTACTCCCTAACTTGGTGCTTTCTGCACTACAGCTGGTGTTGGGCAGCTCTTGTTCAAGCTTGGCTAGAATTTTGAGAGCTAAAAGAAGTGCTGCAGGTACTGAGAGGCAGGACTAGACAGTTTGGCATCCCCACATCAGGGACATCTCTGACCTGTCTGTAGATGGAGAGGGGACATGCCTGGAAAGGACAGCTAGGAATATGGAAAGCTTGATCTCAGCGAGCCATTTTGTGTTGCTCTAGGATACACGTTACTGTTGAAGCCAAGTTTCCAAGCTAGTATTTCCTCTTCAAAAGGGAAGAGGACGATAGGAGACTAAGCGGAGGAAGGATAGTGAAATTTTAAAGTATTATGACACACATACATTTAATATTACATCACATGTAAGGGAACAAGCACATAGGATCGCAATATTACAAGATGAATATAGGTCCTATGACACTAAATTTAGTGCCTTGTGATTGATGATCCTTTGTTTGCAGATTTTCTTTTATGTATATGTTATTTCTGTAGGATAAGCATCTTACCAGCTGGAAGAACATACAACTTTTTTATTTTCTACCATGTAATTTCTGTTTGATTCACAGCTAATAAATAGGTCATCTTGTACTTTCGAAATGCCAACATGCAGTAATTCAGTGAAATAGAGACTCTACATTAAAAAGCTGTCAACCTCAGTGCAATTTTCCTGCACCCTACGCTCTGGAAAGATACCTTGTCACTCATGGTTCAGCTCTGTTTTCCTGAAATATCTCTTCTTCTGCATAAATAATGAATGTAGTTGCATGAAAATATCTGGCACAATGTCTGTTCTTCCTCCCACTCTAAGGAGCTGCGGAACAGACTCTGTATTTATTGGTTGATCTTCCCAACAAATCTTACTGAAATCACAGGTGTGGTAATAGCGTGGCCCCCTCCCAGCTGCAGGCAGGTGTTCTCTGCTGTGCTAACCCCATCCTTACCTGCCTGGCTGAAGTCAGGGAAGTGCTGCCTTAAAAAAAAAAACAAACCTTTACTATTTAGTACTTCTCAAAATGTAAAGGCTACAAGATACAGAATAATTTAAAGCACTTCCTCTTTTTCAGTTCTTTTCCATTTCTAATGCATCATGCAGGTCTTGAACAGAAAGGGTATTGGGCTGAAGCAGATCCCAATTAGGCATTTTAAAAATTAATTCTATTATTTTTAAAAACTAGATATAAAAACTGTCAGGTTACTAAGCCTATCTTCTGTTTCATATTATCTGAAACGCACAATTTACTGTTTTTTATGGCTTTCTCTTAGCAGCCTTCTAGAGGTGACACAAGGACGGCAAAACCTGGTTCTGCTCCTCTGATTTCAGCAACAAAATGCTGGAGTTGGGTGGCTGTGGCACTGCTGCTGGTGACAGGGAGAGAAGGCAGCCCTGCTTACTCACAGGCTTAAGGCCAGAAGGAGTCCTGTGATTTTTCTAGTCCGATCTGAAAAATCACGATGCGTTCGAGGGATCCTTTCAGAGACGATTTTCAGGTGCAATGCAGGGAAATCTCTGCAGTGCTGATTCCAAAATTTCTGAGTACTTACAACCCACTATCGGAGTACACAGACAAAATTTCAAGCCAGAGATTTAATCCTGCAGGTGTTACTCACATGAATGGTGACCCTAAGTTTGATAATGTGATGTGAGGCAGGGGCAATGCTCTTTCAACGAAAAACTGGACCGGCTCAAACCATGAAAAATTTGGCGGTGCCTTTTGTGGTTTTGAATTGATAGAAAGTTGAAACTTGCAAGATGTCAACCCCATAAAAATGGGAAAAGCGGGGTGTGCTAACCCCCATCAAACTGCGTTTTACAAGGGATAAAGCTGCTGAATCCTCCCAGTGAGGTCCAAAACTAATTTAAATCTCTTCCCCTCTCTCCTTGCTCCCAATTTCTCCATCCCAGTTGTTGTTAGATGCATCAGCTGAGAAGGAAAGTTAGAGAGTGACACTAATAAGGAGGGCTCAGACGCACTAAGAGTATTAAAAGGTTAGGTCATGGTGTGTTCTATTAAATAGAATATTAATTGAATTCTTGACATCTGAGGTGAACTGTGACATGCTCATGGGATAAATATTGCATTTAGCAGAGCATCATGACCTAAAGCTCTAAATGCTATTGAGCATCAGCGCCAATCCTTCACAATAGATCTTAGCCTCAGTCCTTGGGGTACAAACCCTCCCTTGGAGTTTTGGAAGCTTGAGCTTAAAAATAGGTTTCACGTTTCTTGTTTCTGTTCTCAGCTAAGTCCAGAATTGCTTCTTCCATCTCAAGGCTACACTCTGTCTCAGGCTTTCGCTTACAGACTCTTAATATATAGCTAGAAACACACGTTTGAAATGCCATGCGTTACAAACCTATTGGGCACGGTACAAGTAAGGTTGAAAGAAAATTTCTCCATCTCCACCCCCACACCGTAAAGGAGATTAAAACATTAAAAAGACCAATTAAAAATAGGGAATCTCATGGCAACATTTTCATTAACCCTCCCCAGTTGTACTTTCTGTCTCATTAGTCATCACAGGGAGAGGAAGGATCATTTTAATTAGCAGCATTGTAAAGCTTTATTTAAGGCAACTGCCCCTCCTGCTGCTCTCTGGATTACCCTGCCGGCTTATAAATACAATACCAAATCATTAACAGCCAAAAACAACACTACTGAAGGGTTTGGAAGAAAGAAGATCCACTATGGTCAATGTTTAGGGCTCTTTAACAATGTCCTTTCTCCTTATTCAGGCATAATTCAAGCGTAATATTGGGCTTTATAAAACAACTCGATATCCTCTTACAGCAAAGCCCTTTCTAGTTGAGGATACCATGTGTTCAACTTTCGTCCCCTTTGTTTTCAAGGCAGTGAAAGCACAGAACCACATCTGATAGGATAGACATGGTAGATAGGATCACAGGTTTTCCAACGTCCCGATTTGGAATTACTTGTTAAATTCCCAAAATAAAGGGGCTGCTGCACGCTAACTGCCTCGCAGGAGGGAGGTGAGCAATGAGACCCCGACCGAGGGAGGCTGGGGGAGCATTTTAGAAACAGGTTCTTGTCAGTTTAGGATGAAAACAAAGCGAGCGCCTGCATTTCATGAAAAGGAAATTGCTTTTTCTAATCATCACTTGCTGAATTTCACATTTTTGCAGAAATGAGCCCAATGGGTCTGTTATGTAAAGAAACCCTGAGCCAGTGCTTCCAGCCAGCAGTTTCTATACCTGGAAACGCAGTCCAGAGTGCATGTCCCTGCGTAAGAGCACATCTGCTCACCCTCACACCAGTGCCACATGTGAATGACCCCCACAGCAGTGCCCAGGCTTATTATGAAACCAGTTTGAGTCACTACGTTTCCATCAGGAATTAGGTGCAAACCAACATCTCGTACCCTCTTGCAGGGTCCTGAGTCAGACATTAATGGAAACACACAGGACAGCCAGATCCTAAATACCTCAACACTTGGAAAGATCTGAACATTGCCTTCCAGCCTCCACCTATTTCACAGTCTTGGAAACGAACAGAACGTTTTTGTTCTGCACCATACTTCAGCAGCTCCCTCTTTTGCGTCCAGCAGGATAGTGATGAAACATTCCATTTCTTAAGACATAAGCTGCACAAAATATCCTCCTTACCAAGAAACCACAGCTCAGACCATTAGGATTCACCATTTAGATCGGTGGCCTACTTTCCCTGACCTGAATACGTAACTATGGACTCTTCAGTACACCTGGGTGCTGCAATCTCTAATTGTTCATCACTGTCTAGCCAAGGCAACCCAGTCTTTCCCTTGGAGCAACCTATTAGCTACACACAGGAGTTTAAGCACTGTGAGTACTCTACTGTGGAGTTTTCATGTTGGGATCACAGTCAGGATTTGATTTTTCAAAGTTATAACATCATACAGCTGAATATAGCCGAAAGTTTGAGATACCTTCTTTGCTGCTGGATGCCAAGTTGCATTAAGGTATGTTAGCCACCTAATTCTTCCACTTTATTGTCTGACATGACAAAAAGAAAATCAGACCAGAGGACAAAAACTCTTAGCATTGAAGTCTGAAAGCACAAAGCGTGGTTCATCTCCCCCTGAAAGCAAGCTTGCCCCAAATTCAGTTGGAGCACTGAGCAGAATCCGGACATAATATTGGCTTCTTCAAAAAAATATGCATATTCCTCAAAAAGGTATAAAAGTGACTGGGTATACTTGACTTTACCTACGTGAACTAGTGTTTAAACAATAACAAAAAGGAAGGCAGTAATGATGTATCACCGAACGATGAATGTATTGCTACATAGAGTTCATCTCATATTAAATAAAGATCTATATCTGTGGAAGTTTGCAGGGAGAGGTGATATCGTGTATGGAAGTAACTGCTATGTGTCAGACTGTTGCAAATGTAAGTGAATCAGAAATAAATAAAATATTTCCACTTAAAAAAGGAGGAAGGGAAAACCACCTAAGTTCCAGTTTGGGACTGACCAGCCCCTCTGCCCTCATCTCAGCTCATCTCCGCTCAGACAGACCGAGCAGGTCACAGACCTGAGCTACTGTCACTATATGCTTATCATCAAAACTGGGAGAGGTTTACAGAGTCCAGAGCAATGCCAGTGCCTGCACAGGAGAACTGCAGCTTCAAGGATATCAGTCTCTGGAGATCGCGGATGCTAAACTCCCTTAAAACCAGACAGTGATGAATAGTCTGAGTAACAGTCATTGTAAAAGTTTACATAGGAGCTGCTTTCTTTTCTATTTATAGCCGTGCTGTATTTTTCTTGTAATGCATTTTTAATGACTTATGAGGCCTAGTTATTTATTCTCCTGAAGCCAAATACCTTCTCATCCTGATAATGCAAGTGCATGAGCTTTGCATGGCAGACCTTTGTGGGAGATGGCTGGATCTGCTCCCTGCACTGGCAGTGGGCTGGGGGGATGCTGCACGGCTCGTGGGAGCCCTGTGGCACCCAAGGCACTGATGCAGCAGGCACCCCAAGCATGCAGCTCCCCGCTGCTTCTCTGCAGAGGGACTGCCTGCGGAGGGCCCTCCCTGGGCCAGAATATTTCCAAATTAATAATTATTCCATCTGCACACAAGGGAGTCTCTTTTCATGGTTATTTTGCTCTATATTTCCTAACCCAACATCAACCTTAGTTAAAAAAGGACCCTCAAACCTGCAGTGCCACAAAGGCAGCGGCCCCTTCCATCTATGTGTTGAAAAGTTAAGTAGCATGAACAACAGACCAAACAAAAGCAGACGATGGGACACTTTGAAATGGCAGATATTTGCATGAAATATAATTAGTCTGCTAAACCAGCATCCATCGTGAAACACAAATGCTGATTGCCTCATGATGAGTCTAATCAGAATGGCATTTACTGTTTTTTCCTAAATTGTTATATACCAAATATTTTCTTTTGACTTTTGCTTATATTTAGATTAATAACTATGTAATCACTTCATTAGTTTATTTAGATTATGTTATTTTAGGAAATTATTGTTTAGCTCAGCCTTGTCCTTCCCATCCATGCCTTCCCAGAACTAAGTAATATCTGAGGAAAGCAATTAATTGCAACTCGACTGCTGTAATGGGGTCTGCTCTACAATGTGGCAATGTCTAATGGAGTTTTAATTTCCCCATGGTAAGTCAACGTTTGCTTAAAGAGAGAAGAACATCAGAGCAAACCACTGCCCGAGACACGCACAGCTTCTAAGCCTGTGGGGCTGAACAGGCATCTTGGGGCTGCTGCTTCTTTTGTTGGGGGTAAAATTCAGTGAGTGTCATAGCTGGGGCATTGAAGAGCATCCCAATTCCCACCACAGGCTGGGGTTTCCCGTGGACTTGCAGAACACAGAGGACATACAGACCTATATGGCTCTCAGGCTGCACCTCCCAACCTTGCAGGGGTCCTGGGTGCTAAAATGAACTCGTCACCCAGTGAAGGTTTGACAGCTCTTTTTCAATGCATGGTCTTCCTTAGAAAATATCTATTTACCTGTCCTGGATCCTCACTATGCAGTTGCACCAGCAAGTGCTTGTCATGAACCAGAAGCCCATTGTGCTGGGGGGCTGTCAAAACCAAAAGTCTCATCCCCAAGGAACCTGCTGTACCCATGTAACTTGTGACACACACGGACAGCACAATTCATAATGAGATTTTTTTCCAATTAATTGGATTGTTCAGAGTATTTAATACCACCAGAAGTTACATTTGGGATTCTGGAGTGAGGCAAAGCACCCAGAGCCCTTTGAAATGCCCCCAGTCCCTCCCTCGCTCAGGGCCTGGGCATCTTTGCAAACCTCAGCCTATGGGCTGTTGACTAATGACTGTTTTGCCTGGCAAACGCTGACAAACTTCTGAAGTCGGTCTGCCTTTCCCAATCTTCTGACAGCTTAAAAGATTTGAAACAAAGCTACATTATGATAAAACCAATTTCAGCAGCATCTGATTAACAAAAAGGAGGCCACAGCTACCTGACAGCAGCCGGTGGTTATTTTTTATTTCTAAAACAAACTGATGGCCTCAAACATTCATACATGTATTTATTTTTTTGTTTAAACGTCTCATTTCCAGGTGGTTTTTTTTTTTTTTGATCGTGCAGGGAAATAAAGTTTTGCAATTCTTCTTCTCATAATAAGTCTGTCCAAAAATGATGTTGCTCGTTGTGTTGAAAGATGGTTTCATTTTCTACTCAAAATTGGTATGAAAAATTTCCCTTGCCAAATGAACATTGTATACTGAACGTGTCAAATCCTCTCTCCTGACACAAATAAAAGATAACATTGGGTGGCAGCATGTAAAACAGCGCTGACAAGACAGCTAGAATGGAAGCAAAGAAATGCATATTTTTCTCTTTCTCTCTTCCTGAGAAGGGTAGGGGAAAGATCCAGGTGAGCAAATGCTGGCATGTTACAACCAAAAATACATCATCTAAAGACTTAACAAGCTGTTTCAATGCGGGTGTTAAGATGAACATAAGTGATTCCATTTCTGATTAGCAAAATCATGACAAAAGTCTCAACTTTTTTCCAGGCCACTAAGAAAGCTGCTGAGTAGAAAGAGTGGCTGGATGAAAGGGGTATTCAGTTAAAAGTTCCCAACTCTGCGGTGCAGGCTGGAAGAACTACTTATAGCACCGCTGGAAATTATTCTGAGTATATTTAAAAATAAATAAGGTAATGATAGCACTTTCATTAGATCTGCAGTCACACCATGTAAGTAGATTTTTTTTTTCCTATTAAAATTGTTGATTGAAGGCTGTTAGCTATTTATCAGCCCAAAATTACATTTCTTCTCTCCTAGGGGTTGCCTCTGTTAAAAATCACAACAACTGCCTAGTTAGTAGCAAGAAAAGACTCCTAAAACTGCAGTTTTGGGTTGGGGGGGAGGAATACAAGCATGAAACACAGATTGCACCTTCAAATTCCCAATGGCATCATGCTTCTTTGTTCTGCTAAGAAAAATTAACCTCAATCTCGGCTCAAGGTCCCCCGATTGATTATCATAGTCATTTAAATACTGTAATCTCATTTTCAGCATCAGGGAAAGGCAGCGAAAAGAAGAAAAAGAGAAAGAGGTGGGGAAGCAAGGGGGAGAGAAAGAGAAAACAGAATAAATTATCTGACAAAAGGAAAAAGGGCCTTTCTGCTTACGGAGCCTATTTCAGATCCTTCCACTTGATTGGAAAAGTTGATGAAGTTTAAATGAAGCAGAATTAGAGGCTCAGGCCACTGAGTATTGACGGGGGCCCATGGAAGAATGTGCAATTCAATAGGTCTGATTTCTGTGGAAAACAGGGGAAAGGCCTAAATGGTATAATCTTCAATCAAATCTAACATCGACACTGACAAGGCAGGGTAATGAGATAGGCCAGATCAGGCATGTTGGTTAAAGAAATTAATCCCTCTCGCTGCACCAAGAGTTCAGCTTTGATGCCTATTGTAGGGCCCCGTCCCAGCCTATCTAAATGCTAACTAACCGCGGGTGCGACCCGGGACTGTGCTTTTCATTGCTGAGCCGAGGCTGATCACGATTTTAGCTCCCTGATTATGGCAGCAGAGGTAGGGCGGCAGCCCCTGCCCGTGGCACCGCCGAGAGGGGCGCAGCGCGGCGAGGGATGCGGCCGCGCCGGTGCGGCGCGGGCAGACTTGCGTTCTGGCGTGTATTAGAGCTTTACCACACCGTAATTCGTGGGAATTAGTGCAGTTACAGTCACGTCTTGACCAGCTGACTGGTATCTCCTGGGGACCACCGAAGGGGCCGGGCAGTGAGCAGGAGGGTGATGGAGAGAGCAAACGTAAAGGGACGTGCAGAAGTTGCAAAGCGTGCTGCAAACAAAGGGGCTCCTCTACCTGGGCGAGCAGCTCGAAGCTCGCGATTAAAACCATCTTTATTTTTCAGGCTAGTTTGCTCTTTGCTAAGCAATACAAGGTTCGCTGTGTTTGTTTTTCTGATTTTTTAAAATTTCTTTTACCTCCCAGCCTGGGAATTACATTATTATTTTTAGCCAGCTTTCACTCGTATGATTTTTAGGCACAAAAAAGCAAGTTGGTTTGCTTAAAAAAACGGAGATATTTCCCTTGTTACGGAAGTTTTCTTAAAGATTGTTGTAGGAAATCTAGTAATAGGGTGCCACTTTCATTTATCTATGCTACTTCAAATAAATGTGAGTAGAAGAGTCAGTGTAATTTATTGTATAAAGTACAAATGGTTAAAAAAGAAAATACCCTCAGAAATGCAGGTTCTGTCTAATCTATACAGTGTGAGCAGACAAGCAAGAGCAAAACAACCCCTGCAAGATGACAAAAGCTTCTCCCATAATTAAGTATAAGACCTTCTCTAAGAGTTTGCATAGAAAGCAATCTGCCCTTGGGGAGAGTGTAGCTAAAAACTTGCAAAAACGCGGAACTGATTGCAAAACCATGGAACTGAAGACGTTGGTCCCTGTGAAGGTGCTTCGTTTGCTCTATATTCTGCTAGGCAGCACTCAAAAAGAGGGGAAATGATTGTAGCAAAGGTTTAAAAAGGAAGAGCTTTTCTCCTTTTCTTTGGGCAGCCGCCCACCAGTTGCCTGCCCAATGCCCTCCCGTCCAGGACAGTCCTTACGGAGCCTCCACCAGCTTTTCCTCTACGCTCAGGACATTTTCTTGTGCCTCTTCCAGAGAAGGAGGGATATTTGTTGTTGGTGGAGTGGGAAGCTGAGGACGGAGAGGAAATAGGGCAGAGATATTCCTGTGCTCTTCCAAGTTTTAGTTCAGTCTCTGGTGCTGCTCTCAGCCTGTTGGGTTCAGCGTCTCTCGAGAAGGGTTTGTGGGGAAGGGCACATTATCGGGATTTGGAATATCCCTGACTTTCTGCATGGTTGTTTTTGGTTTGAATTAGTCTGAAAATCATCTCTTGGCTTAACGTGGTTTGGGGCCAACGCCATAAACTGGTGCTGGCTCTCCCCCAAAGTTTCTTAAATCTTTCAGACAATAAAGCCTGAGTTTCAGGTTCATCATAAAAATTTATAGCCTGCCACAGCTCTGGATGCGCTGTGAGTGCATGGACACATTTGTGACCTTTTTTGATTTTATTTTTTTTCTCTTCTGCCTACATTCTCTCTTCTTTTGGCTTAATTTCTGCTTTTACATTTCCAACAACTCAGGCAAGAGGCTGTACAGATGTTCTCTGCTATGACAACGCTGCTATTAGGGTCATAATGCAACAATTCGGTCTAATGGTTATTATTGTGCTGGCTGACTTCGATAATGCACTTTTAAATCAAAGGGCCTTTGAAGCTTTATTTCCATTGTATTAGACAAATAAACATAGAAGATTTTCATGAACATAAAAGGCATTCACCTTGTAATGTTTCTGGGCTTATTAGTCTCACCAATTTGCATTGTTTTGTTCACATAAAGGATCAAAATGCCCTTTTGCTTGCTTTTACATACTGCGTGCAGATCCTGGGGGTGAGAGTGCCTGGTGCTGCTGGTACGTCCCTCTGCCCGCTGAATCATAGCGGGCAGTTTGCAGCCTGAAAACCCACTACTTTCATTCATGCAGAATGTTTACTTGCCCCTTGGAAACGCCTTATTTATTTCAGTGGTGTCTGTGCAAAATATGGGAGGGCGCTGAAGCTCATAAAGAGTTTAATTTTTAGTGTACCAAATAATTCATTTAAAAATCTTAAATGAGTTCACGCTGAGAAGAAAACCCTTAGAAGTCAGAGCATTGGAAAGACAAAGCTCAGAACTAAACCTAATGATTATTTGACTAACCAGCCCTTCATTAGTTTGTTTCTCTAATGAATTATTGAGCTGTACTGCGTAGACATTTCAGAATACGTTTTAAAAAGCACAACACTGGCCTTAGATTGCAAAAATATAATAGTCATAGTGATATAATAATAATAGTAATAAGCACACAAAATGCTGCATAAACACTAATTAATCCTCAGCGTCCCCAAGCAGCAAGCACAGAAGGCAGGATGCTCAGCACATGCAGTGATTTGAGGTAAATAGTATAATTAACACCAAATAAAAGACCCTCTTATTCCAAATAAGGCTCTCAGTACTTGTGGCTACTCTGCTCTGTGTTACAGGGGTTGTTTGCCAGGGACAGATAAACCAAAATCTGGTCTCTGACCAAGATTTCAATAGATGTGTTGATTCTAAACAGCTGAGAGGAGCTATTAGGAGAGGAAGCAGTTATTTAAATCAACAAAGCTAACACCTGAGGGAAGTTATCCAAATGCTTGTGGAAGATGCTCTCCAGGGTGGTGATGCTGTCGGAGTTTCCTGCACCGGGCTTCTCGGTCAGCACGGAAGCATCTGTGAGATCTCGGCTGTGGCTGAGCCCCCAGATCATTTGGGGAGAGCAGGGGTGTGCTGCGGGGACCACAGGGACCGGCGCTACCTCGCACGCTCGCTGTGCACGTGCTCCGTGCCAGGCGTCACACAGACTCTACCCCTGCACGGTTTCTGATAGCTCATACACCCGCTCCCTGAGCATCCAGTGATGGGTGTGTTTTTAAGGAAGCCTTTATTTTATCAACTTCCCTTCCTGGGCAGGTTTGCAGTCCTTGCACAAGGATGATGATTATAAAGGTGAGTGGTACCTGCTGGCCCTGCCCTGCAAAAGGGCTTGGCGAGATGGGGGCATCGTTCCTGGTTCACCTGGGCTCTTCACTACGCCAGCGCTGGGAGAGCTAAAGAAGATGAGTGTATTTGGAGAGAAGGCTTAAAAAAATAAAGGAAGGTGAGGGTTAAAGGCTCAAATATTGAGCACAACGTTCAGCTGTAAAAGCCCTGTTACAGCCACAATGCAAGTCTGTTAAAAAAAGCTTCAACTCCAGAGTGATAGAAAACCTGCCATTTCAGTAATTACTGTTGCAAGAGATGTTTGTGACGCATGCAGTTTACAACTCAAAGTTGTAATATGCTTTTTCACACCATGCCTTTGTCCATGTTTGTCTCTTGTATAATTACAGCCTTTCCCCCCCCCCCCCCCCCAATGTGACACAAGTTTAGTTTGATAAAATGCCCTACTTCCTTTTCTTAGCCGTCCTTCCTCTGGATCGTTCCAGAAACCAAAATGAGTTTGCAACAACTCTCAGCAGTGCCTTGCTCTGTGACACGTCAGATGGCTCAGAAATACTTAATGGAAAGGTTCAGTGGGCATGGAAGGAAAAAGAAAAATGTGGTGAGTGATTTCTGCCTTTACTTGGTACCCACGTAGTGAGCAGTGTCCCACGGCTGCCTGGCTGGTGCCCTGCTGTCACCCACACCGAGCTCCTCTCCCTTGACATGGAGCAGCCTCCTGGGCGACCGTAGGGTGAGCTCTCCTGCGTGTCCCCTTCCTCCAGTGAAAAGGGCAGTTCAGCCTCCCTGGCCTAATCAATCCTTCCTCTGATGGGATTGCCAAAACCAAGGCTATCGTTGTGCCAGTTCCTGTGGTTTTGTGAGTTTTTTGATCATATATTCTTATTCTGGAGGCTGTAGCTGGTGAAATTTTATTGCCTGAGTCCAGTGGCTTTTGTTCAATCTTACTTGGAAAAAAGAAAAAAAATCCAGCCCTCAGGGCTGGACAGAAAAGCTTAGGAAAATGAACCCTAAATGGCTTTGCATTCAGACCAATACAAAGAGCCTGGCATCAGTTGTCATGTAAATAACAAGCTTTTAAAACAAATATTTCGCATTCCAGCAGCGCTGAAAACTTCTGTTTGTTAAATCTGGTTCTCCTGCAGCCTGGATGGCTGGGATCGAGACTTGGCACCAGCCTTTCCCACCCAGCAAAGCACCATCACCGTCCTCCTCCTCCTCAGAACTGCCAGTTCTGAAACAACTTTTTAATGTTGAGAGCTGCGGCCGGGGCTCCGAAGGTGAGCCGGATGCCTCTCAGCTCGGAAGGTGTTTCGTGGAGAGCAGTTCCCTGCTTTTTCCCTGTCCCCTGGCCGCACTTTAACAGGTAAGAGAAGGTGCTTTGGCACACACATCTGGTGGCTGGGATTTCCCACGTGCCTTCGCACACCGAGGATATGTCCAACTCCAGGCTGGTGACACAACGACTTTGGCAGCGATAGGTTGAACTGGGGGTTAAGTGTGGTGAAGTCTTGTTTCCTGCCCAGAGCTGGCTTATTTTTGTAACGCAGTAGTTTTCAGTAAGTTTGTACTGAGAAAAGTGCTTGGCTAAGGCTTTTACTGGTAAAAACAAACAAAGCAAAAATGCTTTGCTCAGATTTTTGCTGGCATCAGTAGATGAAATACTTTCCTCAGTTTTATGCTTCAAGTAAATATAAATTGATAAAGTAAATCAATTAATCGATTAATTAAAACTCATCATACATTCTACCAGAGAAAAAGAGTGTGTTCATCCCCAGAAATCTGTATGTGAAAAGATGATGTTTTTAATCTGTGACAGCCAGTATGTGTGGACACATCCAGGGGGAAGGATGGGGCTGGGCAGAGCTGAGGCAGGAGGGTCAGCCAAAAATGCAGGCAGCTGTCTGTGCAGTGGTCTTCATTTGGATACATGGTGCTTCGTTTAGAAGATATGTGACACAAGTGGGAGAGAAAGTAGGGGATCCTGTCATTAGCTGCTTCGAAGTAGGAGGTCTGTCACACTTGTACTAAGGTTTTGGGAACCTCGTGCTAGCTGAAGGAAGATTGGGCAGTAAGTGTCCCATTCATCACAAATGGGCTTCAGGTTCTTCTGTATTTGCTGTCCTGTGAACCTTAATGACAGCTGTTGGAGCTGTGCGTTCCTCAGTGCCGTGCCCTGCCACGGCTGCCAGAAGCACCTGTCCAAGCAGCAGTTGTCTCAAAACCTTTCGTCCTTTTCTTATAAACCAACTTTGTGCCCTTGGTTTTCAGGTGGTATCACACAGCATGAAGGTTGGGACCTGCCGGCCATCCCCTTTGGCAGCTCTCTCCAAAACGCCTAGTCCCAGGGGCAGGAGAAGACATCCCAGACTGCAGTGTAAGCGTGAAGAGGAGATGTGGCAGAGGGCGTGACATACGCCACTACTGGTACGTGCACCAGGGCGTGGGACTGGCTGAGTGCCAAAGCTTACCCAGTAAACTGCCATCCTGTTGCTGTCACCTCCTGGCAGCGGAGGACACCCTGGTAAATTCTGCATTCAGTGGGGGGTCAGCAGTTTGCTGCACCAACTTTATGATGTAGTTTACTGAGGTGTCATCACCACTGGTTCCAAGAATAAAAGCATCTCTGTTAAGAGCCCAGTTACTCCATGCTAAAGAATTGCATCAGGTGGATGCAGATCTCTTTACATCCCTTACTGTGAATACCCTCCTGCAAGGTAGCTCTGAGAGAAGAGAATTTGTCGATAATGCTAAAATTTAACACTACTTTTTGTCAAAAGTTGTTCAAATTCTAGTTTTACCTGGCCAGATAGCAGAAATCCACATTGATTATTAAAACATCCCATGGTTTATAACTGCTCAAAAATCCCACTGCCAGGATGCTCGGCAACAGTTATGCTGAGAAAAAAACTCAAGACCTAAAGCTGAGGCTGAGCAAACTGCTGGACCCGAGGGGAGAAGACATCAACTGAGCTCTAGGGACAGACAGTGCTCGGCTGAGTCCTCGTGTTCAGACAGGCAAAACTCCCACATAAATCAACATAATCTTAATGACCACATATAATCTACCTGCAACATACACACTACAGGAGAGGAGCTGCCCTTCGCAGGATTACCCCAGTGTTATATTCGTAGACCTGGGATTTACAGCGCTGATGGGTGGTTTATACCTGTTTCCATTTAAGGAATGTAAATGCATCACGAAAATAAGTGGGATCAACCCGACCTTTGCAATTATGCCTTAGCGTACCTTAAATGGTATATAATTACATATTCTGGTTCATATTCATGCTTCACCTAAAAATGTATTTACTAGCACACTTCTCTAAGAAAAGCAGAAACAGTTTGGAGGGATGGCGAAGATGCAGGGCTGCCTCCTCTCCCTCCCAGCACTGCAGCTGCCTCCATCCCGAGGAGGTTCACCCCCCTTTCTACCTCTTGTCCACACCACCTCTTTCTGGGGGGTAGCTAGGTGAAGAAGTCTCACTCTGATTCCACTTCTAAGCAAAGATACTGCCACTTTTTCTCAAACTTACAGGATTCAGAGGAAAGCAAGTAAAAGTTTTGCATTTGAAAAAGTGAAGCTGCTTTTGAGTTATGATGCAAAACCTACTGTTTTTCTTTGCCTTCCTAATATAATTTCCAGACCGATGTTTTGAGTTCCATGGGCCGGGGGTGTGTGTGTGTGTGTGTGTGTAATGTTCAATGTTGGAAGGCTCCAATTTTCTGTGATATTCCAAAATTTGATGGCTGACTTCCAAGCCTGCGGTGCCAGGGTACGATTACCAGGGAATTCAAGACCTTAACTACCGCAGCAAGGGCTGAACAGCCGCGGTTTAAATGTCACCGCTGGAAACATCTCGCTTTGGAGCAGAAGCGCTGCCCTCCCCAGGAGAAGGGGAAAAGTGCAGCCGCTCAAACCGCCCGGTGCCCGCGACGGGGGGGCTGGCGGGGGCTGCACCGCCGTTTCTCTCCCTCCGCACCCTCAGAGCAGCGATCCTGGCCCCCAGGGCCGGTGGGGGCTCAGTACCGGGCCGGTGGCGTGTTCCCGGGGGGGACCGGGACGGGAAAGCGCTGGGTCAGGGCACGAAGCTATTCTGCGAGTGCCATCCAGGGGACGAGAGCTGCACTTCAGCTGCTGCTCGGGGCGGGGGGACGGAACCCAGGGAAGGCGAGGGGTTAAAGCGTGACTTTCTGTGCTTGTGGATGTTGAGTAGGAGGAGGCAACCGAAGCGAGATGCCTGAAGCTTTCCAAGACCCACCCGGAGCTCAGCCCATCCACAGAACGGGGATACGAGTGGAATTGGTAAGATGAGAACTGTCAGGAGTTTGGGAAGTGACTGTAACCTCCACAGCTGGTGTAAAAGCCTAATTTAAGTGGTTAGTTTGTGTCCCCTGCCAGGACCCTTCCGCTGCGGGGGGTGGCAGGGAGCAGCCCCAGTGACACTTCGGTCCCTGTTCCCGAGCGCCCCTCAAACGATGCGGCTGTTGCTCGAAAAAACGCCCGAGCCTCGGAGGGAAAACCCATCCCACGTTGCTGCCGATCACCACCCCGGGGGCACCGGGTGCTTAAGGGTGATAAAACACGAAGGAGCTGCGAGAAAACATATTTTCCCCTCCTTGTCATATAAATCAATGGGGGGAAAATGGGTTTCAGCTATTGTCGCGCTCCAGGTGGTTTTAAAAAGAAACTTTTCCGCTGTGGGGCTGCCCGCGGGGACCGTGACACGCCCCCCCCCCCCCCCCCCCCGCCCCCCCAGGGTATTGTTCCCCGCTACCGGCGTTAGGACGGGGAGGGGGGGCGGGCGTTCCCGGGCGGGGAGCAGTGATGGACGGGACGGACCGAGGGGCGCCGGGGCTCACCTTGAGGATGAGCGGGTTGCACAACATGCTGTCCCGGGCCACCCCCAGCCGCTCGTTCTCGCTGCCGGGCTCCACCTCGGCCAGGGTCAGCGGCCGCCGCGGGGGCGCCGCTCCGCCGCCCGCCATGGCGCCGCCCGGGGAGAATAACACGCCGCGGCGGCGAGAACCGGAGTCGGGGCTGAGGCAGGCGGCCCGGCGTTGCCTTTCCGGCGGGCGAGCAGCCCCGCTGGGAGGATCCCGCCGCGGAGCCGCAGCTCCCAGCCCCGAGCGCAGACGGCAGGCAGCGGCGACCCGTCTCCTAGCAACCGCCGGCCCGTCCGTCGCTTTGATGGATCCGGCTGGGACCGCTTCCGCTGGGAGGCGGCGGGGAGAGGGGAACGGAGAGTCCGGTAGCAGGGTGCGGGGGGAGCGGTGTTGCGGGGGGACGCCGGTGGAGCGCGTGCGGCGCGGAGGTAGGGCGGGAGCGCCCCGGTGGGACCGTTCTCGGCGGGCGGGCGGCGGGACGCGCTGTCGCGGCCAGGGAGGGGGGAGAGGCCCCCGCAGGGACTGCGGTTTCCTCGGCTCGGCCCGCCCCGGTGCCGCCGAGCGGCCCGTGGTTGCTGTAGGTGCCTCCGTCGCTCTCGGTGCTCCCGGAGGGCCGCGGGGGCTGCGCGGCGGTGCGTGGTCCGGGGCCCGGCCCCGGAGGTGTCGGGGCAGCCGCTGCCCGGCGGCGGCGAGAGGTGATGGCTGGTACCGGTCAGCGCTGGAAACTCTTTTTGGGGATGCGAATCTCAAGGTCGTGTGTTTCAGGGATGATGGGATGTTGCTTTATAAGTGGTTTTTACGTGCTGGCCGTAGGAAACGTGCGGAAAAATATTTCCTGCCTGCTCTGTGCGACTGCGGTTTTCAGGAATATATTTGTTCTGGTTAAAGTCGGTTGGAGCTGGCGGATCTTGGCTGGTTTTGGGCTTGTTGGAACGTGGGCAAAGCCAGTCAGAAGCTTCTAATGAGAGAACTTGTTTTTAGTTCCAGTTAGTTTAATTAATATTTATTATTCCTGGCTTGTTGGTGTTTCGTTGCTGAAAGCAGAGTTGAATGTAGCAGTCTGTTGTTGCTTAGTCATTCAAAGTCAACTTAAAGCTAATAGTTATTAAAATGTATTGTTGTTATTATAGGAAGACTGAATACAGCTGTGATGCACATCTGTTTGATGAAGAAGACGTTGCTTTTTTGTAGTCACTTTGCAAAATTAGCTGGATTGAAAAGTAAGTATCTTTACTGTATGTTTCTGAGATAATAATGAGTAGTTCCTTAATGTTTTAATGGTTTGGGTGGTTTTTTTTTGTGTGTGTTTTTTTTTTTTTTTTTTTTTACTGTATAACTGTGTAATGCTACATAAATGATAGTGCGTGAGTAAAACTCATATCTTTTATTTAAGGTAAGAAAAAATATGAAAGAAGAAGCAAGCGCAGATGATTTTCAAGTTCGGGATTTTCTCAAGAAGAAGAAGAAGAAGAGAAAACACAAAGAAGGCAACAAGAAATATAAAAATGATGAAGGAGAAGGTGGACAAAATGCAGAGGTTAGCCATGCTTCTACACTGCTGCTTGAAGACCAAACAGCACAGAGTGGTGAAGGCTGTAAAAAGAAGAAAAAAAAAACAAACAAAGGGGAGAAGCAACAGTCTTCATTAGATTGTTCTTTTGTCGAACATGAAATTAGTAATGAGACTGGAGTGGATGCTTTCCAAAAGAGAAAGAAAAAAAAGAAACAGAAGCGTAATGATAGTACAGATGATCAAAGCGGTGTAACTTTTGTCACAGTAAGTCCACATGGCACTGATAATTGTCAGGAGACGAATGCTGATTACGTTTATTTAAAACAGGCTATTAAGAAGAAAAGAAAAAAATTACTTGAAGAAGAAAAGGTACATGAGCTGCCTACCTCAGAAACATGTGATAAAAATGACAATCAAAGATCAAAAAAGAAGAAGAAGAAGAAGAAGAAAAGAGACAGTAGTGCCCAAGATATGCAAGAAGACATAGATGTAACTGTTGACCAGTCACTGTTGTTATCTCTAGAGCAAAACAGGCAAGGAGAGGACACAGCCTTGCCATTACCTGAAGACGAGGGTGGTGTGGCAACACCCCGGCAATGGCATGAAGATGGTGACGGTGATGCTTCTCCTGCCATGAGTGAAGGTTCTGAGGATGTACCTGCTGATTCTTCTAAGCCAACTAAAACAGCTGATCAGCGTCCTCCGAAAACTCCAGGGCGTGGTAGAAAGATAATAAAAAGCAGAGCTTTTGTCACGGAAGAAAGCTCTTCAGAGTCTGATGCAACGTAAGTTGAGTTGTCTGGTTTTCCCTCCACCTCCTAGGTGTTTCTATCACGTTATTTGGGTCCTAGGTTTTTCTTCAGTTTGTATTGTATGTGTTTTTAAAAACAACTTAAGAAACTTTTATAGTATGATGAGATGGGACCTACTTAAAGAGTTTAGTTGTGAATACAATAAAATTTGTAAGAATACACTATTATTGCCTTCAACATAGAATATTTTCTCCTATTTAAAAACTGTAGGTATAGAAATAATTTATGTGCAAGTAACTTGTATTTAGTAAAAAAAAAAATGGAGAGGAACGGCTTCCATTTGTTAAATTTGGTGTTTATATTGAACATAGACATTTTTGCCAAACAAATAGTAAGGTCAACTAAAGAATTCAGTGTTCTGTGCAAACAAATGCTTGTGTAAGTAGCTCTTGGTGCTTTTACAGTGTATAGAACTCACAAGAAGAGCACTAGTAAGAGGCAGATGGAAAAGTTCTGTGTTGTCAGTGATAGCAAGAGGCACTATTTCTTCTGTATGTCCATTAGTGAGAGTTTTGTGGGAAAGGTCCATATTTTCAACACGCACTTTAATATCATAAGTACAGAAAATTGATAATAGATTACGTCTGTGTTAAAAGGTTGGCAATACAAGGGGCTATATGTGTGAAATATTCCTTTTTCTTTGATTAATGAACACGTTCATTCTTTTAATGGTAGAGACACTAACAAAATCTCTATTTTGAGCTCTAGAGGTGTATTTATTGTACTCCTTTGTTTAATATCAGGACACCAGAACCCTCGGCGTCAAAGAGAAAGGAGGACCAGAAGAGTTCCTTTACTGAAGTGGTAGCCTCTGATGATGAAGAGGACCTGGACTTTGGCATGTATTCATTCATCGATTTGGATTCTGCAAAGCAAGAATTGGAAGAGTTTATTCCTCATGTGAGGAACATATCAGACAGTTCAGTCAGGAAGATGGCTGGAAGAGACTTAGCAAGGTTTAAACGGTTTAAAAAGCAAGGTGAGCTCTCAAAATATTCTTGTAGTGAGGAAGGACTGTGCAACTGTGCTAATATTTTGACAGAAAATAGTTAGGTTTTGTGTGGTGTCTGTCACATCCATGGAGTCTGGTTCACTTCATTCCAATGGACGTATTTTCTGTTTCTCTGCTCCGTACCATCTGCTTCTCATTGTCAAATTACAGTCCAAAGCATGTGTGTAAATTACCTGCTCCCAGCTCTTGTTTTGTCTCTTTTCAGTTTTCTTTTTTCACCTTTTGAATTTGTTGATCTTCCATTACACATTTGCCGAATGTAATACACAAGAGATTGTACTTGAGGTTTGCTGTAATTTTTTTCTTTTTTAAATATAACTTCCTATGTATTTTAGGTATTGCTGTCAAGTTTGGCAGATTTTCCCAGAAGGAAAATGATCAAATCCGGAAAAATCTTGAAGAGTTCTTATCAATTACTGGAATAGACAGTGCTGAAAAACTCCTGTTTACCTCGAGGTATCCAGAAGATAAAGGAACTATCAATCGTCTAAAAGCAGAACATGGTTTTTGTGAAAAACTTTGTAAGTATTTAAGTTCCTTCTCAAATAGCTGAATGTTACATTCCACAACCGGGTGATACCACGATATATTTTCTAAAATAATTTTTTATTGAAAAGCACTAACGTTGCTAAATTTAGCCAAAAGGGAGCATGCTGCTGAGAGTATTATCTTTTCTCGGATACGAAGAGTTTGGAGATTACAACATCATCATGACCAGCAGCACTTACAGACTTTCATACTTGCGTTTGGACTTTATGGTTTAAGGTGCATTATTTGGTAGACTTTAATTAAGCATAGTAATTTATTAATGGGAGGCGTGATTAAGTCCTGTCTGAAATTGTTAGTCGGTTCTTAGAGCATGTAAGTCGGTGGCAGGTTTGGGAGTGAGTGATGGCAGAGGAACTGAAAAAAATTAGGTCATCAGCCAAAGTAGTTTTCCAAGATGTGAGGAAAACAAATAAAATTCTTATGGCTAAAATTCTGTTTGCAGAAGGAGCATCTCTTCTGTTCCTCTTTCCTCATTTAGTTAGGCCTCTCCTGGCTAGAAAATATTCACTCTTCGTATGGCAGACACGCTCATTTTGTAACATCTCTGATGAATCTACTCAGTGGCTTTCCATTCTCTGTTTGTTCTGTCAGCATAGGCAAGACAGAGCAAATTACAACCTGTGATGGATTTGGATGCTAGCGTTTATTTAAAGATCAATGGGGCTACAGATTTGTTCCTCCTTGATTATTTCACAAACACAATCGTTCCCTCTGCATCATCCCGTCACATTTGCCTGGTGTTGACTTCTCTTCCCATCTGGGAGATTGCAGAAAATGTCGGGGAAAATTGGGCAGACAGTCCTGTTAGTGTTACATGAGTTGCTTGCAGCTACATGTCCTGGGCATTGCTGACCAAGACTTGTTATGTGTTCCCATGTATTGGTCTCTGTGGATCTTCCCCTACTTCAAGGATCTTTCCTTCAGCCAAGATCTTCCCTTTGTTTTAGCTGGATGCCCCCAGTCCCTGGTTTTCCCCATCAAACTAGTGTATATGCAGAAGCACAATGTCTCATCAGCCTCCTGCCTGGTAGCTGTCTCTTGTCTCTCTGTTAAAGGGACTATTCAGTATGTTACTTACATTTGATCCAGATGTTATCAAAATTTACAGCCAGCCTACACAATTTGTAGCTGGTGAGTAACAGGTTTGTGCTTGAGAGTTCAAAAGTTCAGTTTTCAATATTCACCCACACTTAGGTACACACATACACAGTTATTTACCAGCTGTTGGCATTCACAATCTTACCATGGTCATAACAATTATATCTTTGAAAATCCTCGTGAGATTCTCTTGAGACTATTTCCTGTGCACTTACTGAAGTGTTGTAGGGTACGTTTTCTTGAATGGAGAGAATCTGTCATTGGCAGCATGGTCATGAAAATGTATGTTGTTTGGATTTGGTTTTGTTTAGGTTTTGGCTTTTTTAAAGTGGTCTCACCAGTGTCTGAAAAATGAATCCTTTACGTTCTAGCTGAGGGCATACCACGACCCTGGAGGCTGATATATTATCGAGCAAGGAAGATGTTTGACCCAAATAATTATAAAGGGAGGTGAGTAATTTGAGTTTCTGAATGCTAATATCAGTCTCTGATGTTTATTTGTACATTAAAACCGGATATAAATTAAGATAATCTCTCCCATTCGTGCCAGTTACTGTGACTTAATTGACAGTTCATTTTTCTGACTATCCCTTATCAAGACTTTTTTTGGAAAATGTGACTTGAAATGGTAGTGATGAGTAACATTGAAGTACCTGTGAAGTTTACAGCTCTTTTAAGATATTGGAATGGTTTGAATTTGCAGCTGAAACTCTGCCTGTTTCCTCAACTAGGTATACTAAGGAAGAAAAAGAAAAGTTAAAGAAGTATCATGCTCTGCATGGCAATGATTGGAAGAAGATTTCCGAGATGATGTCCCGTTCTAACCTCTCAGTTGCTATGAAATACTCTGAAATCAAGTCGAGTATGTAATTTTGGGGAAAACGATTCTTTGAATTTGAGAAGTTATTTTAAGTGTATGTTGTATGTACCCTAAACTTTAGGAAAAAATCCCAATAGTGGATTTTTTTTTTTAAAATTTCTTTCTGGTATTGGTTCTTTTTTCCAGGCCACTGCTTACATTTTCATACAGAAGGGATAAGAAGAGTTATTGATAGAAAAGGGAGAAGTAGTGGAACAAATGCAACTCTTTATTAAATGGAACTGACATCTAAATAGATGCTTTCACAGGGGGAGGGCAGGAGGAATTTGGAAACCAGGTTTTAAAAGATAGAAACTAGAGATGAGCACTGTTCTTCAGTGATTAGGCTGAACTTCTCTCTCAAATCTAGTATGCGGAAGAGTTTCTGGGACGTGTGTTAAGGAGCTGGTCCTGTAAATAAGAATAATGCAAAGTGAAGCATTTGCTCTTTTGCCTTTTTGTCCTAATCATTTCTGATGAATTATGCCTTAACCTTATTTTTCAATTTTAGCTGTTAATTATGGTCCTTGGTCAAAGGAAGAGACTCAGAAGTTAAAGCATGCAGTGGAGGAGGTGATCAGGAAAAGACTGGAAACAGAAGATGCAGATTCTGTTTCATCATCAGAAAAGTCACATAGAGATCTCATGATCGACCGTGAGAAACTGTACCAGAAATTACCATGGACTGAGATCGAAGCTAAAGTGGGAACTCGATATTGGAGACAATGTAAACAGAAATGGTAAGAGTTTGTACTAAATTGAGATAGTAAAATGTGTTCTGGGGATTATTTAACTATTCTGCAAAACTTTGTACCGTGATGATTGTTTGGTGAGATAAGTAATAAATAGTTTGTGGACTACTGAAGAGGTGTTGCAAATGTGTCTGAGACAAATGCATAACTCTTTGCTAGCTGTGCTAAGTTTTCTTCTTGCTGTGATAGTGAAGCCTGACTTCTGCTTGTCTGACAGCAGTAGCAATTTGGAGACACTTCCTTTTGATGCTTGGAATTTCTTGAAATAATAGAAACTTTTTTTTGTGTGTGTTTTCAAAGGACTACAATTTTAACAAACAAGATGACCAAAGGGCAGCAGTTATATAGGGGGAACAAAGGATTACAGGCCAAGATCAATCTTATTAAAAGGTATAGTTCAGAGTTACTGGAATGCTTTGTGTCTCTGACTGTTCTGAGTTGTGTTTATAAAAGCTTTCAGAGTGAGAATGGCATGCTTGCAGTTTCATACAGGTTTTGCAACTAGTCTTTCTTGGGACAGAATGTCCCATAGCTTCTAACTGGGGGACTGTGAGCATTATTGATTTATTTCTTGAATTCTGCCTACAAACTGCTTCTGTATTGTATTCACAGATTGCATGAACTGAAAGTGGAGGATGCTAATGAAGTAAACTGGGAAGAACTCAGTAATACTATCGGGTAAACTTTTTTTACCTCTTTTTATGGATACAAAGGATAGTTGAAGTGATAGTCTTAAAAATTCCAGAAAGGAATGAACGTTCTCAGGCCTCTGCAGCTATAGAAAATGTTATTTAGTTGGGTACCATACAGTTGTATATCGTTGCATAGTACTGAGCAATAAACCATGCCTATAAGCTCTGAAACTTAATTTTAACCACCTCAGGCAACCCTTGCAGGCAGCACATTCTATGTGCTAAAACTGTGTTATGTAGTCTGTGCTCAAGACGGTGATAAGACTTTTCCAGATGTTAATCAACACGTAGGAAAAAGGGATAGTTACAGGAATGTGTAATGTGATACAATAGTCTTCTAAACAAACTAAGTGTTGAATATGAAATTACCAATACTGCGACTGCTATGCTTTCTCTACAGCGCTTTTTTTTCTGCGTACTTTCAGTTTCATTTATGGCTTCTTTTCAGTAAACATATAATACACATGTGTAATGGCACGGTTTAGGTTCTCACCTTCAAGGGGAACTGCTGTCTTGAAAACCTGTTTTGATTAGAATTTGAAATCCATCCTTTCTACCTAAAACTAAGATACTGTTTGACCAGCGTCACTCTCATGAATGAATAACTCAGTAACAACTAAACTTTGTAATAGTTCCTTGCACCACTAATTCTTTGAACTCTTCTCTTTTCAGAGATGTTCCTAGAGCCTATGTTCAAGGAAAATTTTATAAGCTAAAAGTCTCCTGTGTCCCTTTTTGGCAAAAAAAGACTTTTTCTGGTCAGTATCCAAACTGTTTTTGTATACTTCTTGAGGTTTTCGCTAGAATCTAAGAGGATATGTATTCTAGTTCAATTCTTTCTTCCTTAGCTTTCCGCTAAGTAAATTGGCTAAAATCTCAGGCTTTGTGTGTTTTTCGCTAAATGCCTTTCTTTTTTTTTTTAGTAACAGTTTACTTTCAGTGGCATCTTCATGCAGTGCTTATCAGCCTCTTCTCTTTAATACTCTGGCTTTAAAACTTTTATGACTCTGCTTTTTTAGTTCGTCTTTGCATGTATGTGTGTGTCTGATCTACCCTGCAGCCACTGGGATTACTATGAAACAGTGAGATTTTTTGCATTTAACACTGACAGTTTCTATCCGTGAGATCCTGTTTCCCCATGGCATCCAGTTCCGCAACAGATCCAATTGAAACCACTTTTTTTTTTCTTTTTTTTTTTTTCAAAGAAATTATTGATTATCTTTTTGAAGAGAAACTTCCGGAACTTGAAGAGAAGTTAGAAAGCAGGAAAGGGAAACACCATAGTTCTGACGATTCAGCAATCAGGCAACAGAAGGCGGCTTTCCGACTCAGTGACATCTTTGACTCCAGTGAAGAGAGTGATTAATTGACTGCCTGAAAACCAATTCCTAGTCTGCACATTTAACTGCCGAGTGGATCTGGTTGAAAGTGGGCACAGATCAACAACTGCAGGTACACAGGTTATCTAATAATGGAAAAAGTAAAGATATGCACGTCTGATTTTCTTGTTTCATATTGAAGGCTGAGCTAAATACAGTTTTTGTGCCACCTTTTGTTACCTTAATTTAGCTCTGGTTTTTACAAATCTTTTTTTAAGCATCCAAGTTGCTTTCTGAGTGTCTCAAAAATAGTATTTTTTCCACTGCTTTGTTTTTGATGGAGTTGAAAGCTGCTGTTTACCCTTTGTGTACAAACTTAGTTATCAGAACTTTAAATAATTTTAAAAAAAGTAAATTCATGCAATTGGGAAAAGGCTTTCAATCTGCTTTTAAATCTCTATGATAAACAAATCTTAAGACATCTGTGTTGATGGAAACAGCACAACTTTGAGGCTTAGGTTTTTTTTTTTTTTACAGATACCTTGTTCGTAAAAGCAACTAATTTTTATTTTTGATGTAGACTTACGCTTTTATCAGGCCTTCTGGAGAAGAAGGATATTTGTCCGTTACAAATCATAAATCATAATGACATTTCATGCTAACCATGAAAATTTAAACATTTAAAATGTTTTTGTTAATATTTAGAATACAAAGACAAAATGGACAGTGTATATATATATATACACATATATATTTTTTTTTTTCTACTGGCAAGGAAAAGTTCTACATTTTAATCAGAAAGTTGAGGGATAAGATGGAGGTTGTACTCATGTCCTTGTATGATATTTTTAACTATCTGCCTAGAGTGATTATTTGTAAATTGACCGAACGAATGTAAAGAACTCCTCCAAAATCTTGCTGTGCGTGTAAAGTATTTGTATGGCTTGTTTATATTTCCTATATGCTGTATGAGAAAGTAATGTAAGAAGACTTGATCTCTGACATGCTGCTTTTTGATAAGCGAGAATTTCCGTCTTTAATTTTAATAATTGACATTGAAAATGCAGAACTTTTAATGGCTTGAAATAAAGGCCTTGTTGGCGGTTCTGGATTGTGATTTATCTGGATTGTGATTATTTAAGGATGTTAAATGAGAATTTTCCATCTTTAGTCTGGCTTTGGTCTCTCTGAAGATAGAAACGATGTGATTTTGTGGGACAGGCAGGACACCTCATGAGATCAGCCACCTGTGTAAGGGTAAGATTTCCAGCCGAGAGGTGAAATGGGGGAAAAGCCTGTGTCAGCTCCCTTGCAGTTACGCCTTTGACTTGCTTCTGTTGCCTTGTGGGTTTGAAGGTTAAAAGCTGAAGAACTTGAATTTTTGAATCAGAGGGTTGTGTTTTTTTCAGTTTTTTTTTCCTGGAAGATGGAGAGCCTCTGAATTTTCTGCAGGCTGGAGCACAAACGGTTGCGTGGTTGTACCTCCATAACGAGGTACTTTATCCTTTGCTTTAAAAGGAAGATTCTAAAGGAAGACTCTTGCTGATACTTGATAACAGCAATTTCTCTGCAAAATAATGTGAGTAAGCCTGGGCAGGAACTGTAAACTTGGAGCCATCACTACGCTGACTGCTGTGGGGAAAAACACAGACCTGACCTGTGCTGCGCAGGAAAAAGGGAGAGGCTGTGTCCCTCCTCCCCACGGTCCCGGGGAGGGAATAAGGCAACGGTTCCTTACCCATTATCTCATGGGTAACGCGGTGTTTGTGATCTGTTTGCACATGGGCAGATAATTGTTTGGAGGAGGGAGAGCACTGCTGATCATTTCCCGTTTGCTGAATAATGGCACTTAAGAGGGCATAAGAAAGCAGCTTTTCCCTTTGGCATCGTCTTGCGCAGGCACACGGGAGCAGAGGCAGGGGAGGCGGTTGTGTCGTGTGGGTATTTGAAGATTATTGAGAACAAAGCAAACTGTGTGCAGAGGTTCAAAAAAAAAAACCAAACGGGCTTCACAGAATGATGAGGGAAGTAACGTTGACAAAGCTTTGTGTATCGGGCTGCGTTATAAATAAGAGCATGACAGATCCTTCAAGTCTAAAAAGCACTGCACGTCCCCTAAAAACTTCGGCGATTCAAGCAGATGTGTCGCTTCAAGCATTTTTCCTGGCGCGTTAATGGCTTGAATAGTGTTACAGAATAAAATTCTTGGCTGTGTGGCATTATCAAAGACGGAGACAGCCGGGTTACACGGGAGTTGCGTTTGCGGCAGGGAAGCACTTCAAAGTTGAGGAGTGCTACGGCGGCACTAGCTGAAGATCAAACGCTCACTTGCCTTTTCCACCCCCCTCTCCTGTAAAGTCCTGAAGGAGCGACGTGGGGGGACTGAAGAAAGGCAAATAGTCCCTGTCTGGTTCCTCAGAGCCCCCCTGCCCGCGGCACAGCATCATCCCTGTGCCCTGCAGGGTCGATGATGGGGCTGGGCACAAACCTTGGCCAAAGTGGCTCCATCTCCGGGGTCTGCAAGGCAAGGGCGAGGCCTGAGCGGGGGCAAAACCTTCTCCTGCCTCTTTCAGGGTGTGCGGGGAGTATGTGCTGCCTGTGGCAGTGGGCTCCGTTGCGGCACAGGCTGTCAGGAAGCCCCCCCGGGGTTATTGCTTCAGCCTGCTGGGGAATGCCCCGTGCTTGGCTTGATCTTGGATTTGGGGTGGGATTTTATTAGTTTGGTACTTAAGTAAGTCTGTCCTCGAGGCAGTGCCCTTAGCTGGGCTCCGTGGGGCTCCGACGCCGCTTGAGTTTATGCTCCCGCGCACTTCCCCTTTCGCCCGCGCGCCTCCCCGCGTTACTGGCCCTTTAAGGCGAGGGGGCGTGGCCAGCGCGCAGGGGCGGGGCGCAGGGCTGGCGCCCACTTCCGTCGGCGGACCGGACGCGCGCGAGGCGCCGCGGCCTGAGGCGAGGCTGGCGGCGGCGCCGGGCCGGGCCGGGAGGCTCCGTGGCGGAGAGCCGCGGCGGCAGCGGGGCGAGGTGAGAGGGAAGGGAAGGGCTGGGCTTTCTCGGCCGTGACGGCGCGGGCGCTCCCCGCCGCGTGCGCGGAGGAGGCCGCGTTCCCCCCGGGCTCCGCTTTGTCTCGGTCCCGCTCCCTCACGCCGCCTCAGGGCAGGCGCGGCCCCGCGGGGCCGGGCCGGGGCTGCTTGGCGGGAAGGGAGCGGCGCGCTCCGCGGCTCGGGCGGCCTCGCCGGGCGGGGCTGCTGCGCGGCGAGGCGTTGAGCCGCCGCGCGGGGGGCACCGGGGGCTGTTGCGGAGCCGCCGTCGGTCGGTGCCCGGGTGGGCGGGGGCGGGTCGGTGGGGCCGGAACCGCCTTCGCTTTCTGTTTGCCCGGAGCGTTGGCGTGCGCAGGTGTGGGCGCTCCCCGGGGGCAGCGGGCAGAGCCGTCGGTAGCGGAGCGCTGCGGTGCGCGGTTCTGCCGAGGTTTGTCCGCCCGCCTGCGCTCGGTTGGGGTTAAGTTTTTACACCTGTTGTCAGGAAGAGGCGCGGCGGGTGCTGCCTCGCTCGTGTTCGAGCGGCAGAGGGGGTTCGGCTGCAAAGCGAACTTGGCGCTCAGCGAGCGTGGGTTCGATGTGGAGCGCGTTAATCTAAACCGGAGCAATTCTCAGTCGTAACGTGCGAACTGAAGCGATTTCTGGGGGTTACTGTTTTGCTCCAGCCCTTCGGAGTGCCATCAAGGCTCGGCTCCCAGAGTATGGATTTCTGACGACACCGCTTCGCTGTGCTGCACTCGAGGGCAAGCATGGGTGAAGGTCTCGGCCCCCTGCCCTAGCTGCAGGGCAGCGCTGCTCCCTTCTGCACTATGTGACCTGGCACGCCTGCACAGCAAGGAGCTTCCTTTTCCAAAGGTAAACACTGCAGTTATTTTTTTCTCGGTATGTACATATGAAGAAATGCATGGTTTTGCGTTATCTAGATTCCCCTTTTGCTTTCCTTGTTGTGCCAAATAACAGAAGCAATTGCCATTGTTCCTTTTTATATCGTTAGTTCAAATGTTCATGCTTTTCCAGTGTGGAGTTTTTCAGACCAGCAGGATCTGAGGTGACTGTATTGCTGCTTAGTGAAGAACTTCTGGTTTTAGGGGAAGCAAGCTGTGGTGAGGATTTTGTGATGCTAACTGTAATAATAGTGAAGAAGTTCTGCATAAATATCCTTTGCTTTTGACAACAGGGATTTGTTGACCCATAAATTTTAGCAGGAGATTAAGAAAAAAAGCTAATTAAATTTGTACTCATTAGACCTAGTTTCCACAGATACCAGCTAAACAACGTAATGAACTTTGGCATTGTAGTTCTGGAAAGCACGCGTTAAGTGTGGATGAGGGTTTTTTCTGTGTAAAGTGAATTTTCATGTCGTGCAGTTTGCTAATTACGTCATTTGATTTCTGTTTGGTGCTTTGCTTTTACTATTTGCCATTGAGCAGATGTTTTTCTGTAACATTTATTTAATGCTTTAATCTGTATTTCTTTGTTTAATTGCACACGCCTATATGATGTAAGAACAACCAGGAACATGTGCATGTAGACTGCTAATGAGTTACATAAATCCTGAAACTCACCACACTTGAAATTCATTAGGTAGTGTTGTGGCTGAAAGGAAATCCCTTGTCACTTTCAGTCTTTGGACTTCTGTTAATTCCTTCTCCTTTCCATCCGAAGAATGAGCACATGTCGATGGTGTACGCTGAGTGGTTCTGACACCACCGAGTTCCTGAAGAGCTATGCTTCTAAATGGTTGTCCCCGGAAGATCTTGAAGGATCCAGCGATGATCTCTGCTACTGCCTGGAGTGTGTGGTTGAATACCACAAAGCAAGGGAAAAACTGCCGAAGTTGCATGAGGTAATTAAGAGATCTGGTTCCTACCCATTACTGAGCAGAGGACTCGGAATTGGAAGAAAACTTCAGAAGAGGTTTCTCTGGTCCAGCCTCAGTGTAGGGGGGAGTTTTGTGCAGAGGTTGTGATTTAGTGGTTTTGGGAAATAGGGTACATTGCTTTTTAACTGTCTCTTTTTTTATATTGAGTTGCAAAGAGCTGATTGTAAAACAGGGAGACGCTCTTGTTTTGCATATATTCAAACTAGCAAGAACTAAAACAGTAGTGGGAAGTTGGTAACTAGACATTAGAGCTTGAACTTTTTTCATGCTGTAATGATTTGACGTCTGAAAAAAAGAACACCTGCCAAAAAACTGAACAGCTCTATTTCTTTTTCATGTGTATTCTTCCTTCCTCTGACTTCTGTTCAGCTTTCGGTTTGCTTTTTGTTTGCTTTCATTTCTCATTCATAGTTTTCTACTGTGCTTGAATTTCAGAGATCTGATCTTGCAAGCTGTCACGTTATGGCACAAGGTCAGACCAACAGAGGTCAGGGAGACCAGTCTATCAGTTTCCCGAGGAAGACGAGACCCTTGTGTCCGACTCCCCCTGCCCCCTCTGGGCAGCCCACGGAATCGGAGGGTGTTTGTCTAACCTACCTAGGGACCCAGCACCAACAGAGGTCAGGAGGTAATTTGACCAGTATACCAGTTTCCCAAGAAAGACCAGACCCTTGTGCCTGACTCTCCCTGCCCTCCTTCTGGGCAGCCCACGGAATCGGAGGGTGTTCGCCTAATCTATTCAGGGACCCCACCAGCAGTATGATGGGCCAAATTCCATGTATTGATTATGAAGGTTCTGGAAACTTATATATATAATTTTATTACATATGTTCGTGACGGAATACAGAGTCGAAGACAGCCGGTGATAGGGACTGACTGCGAAACAGATTTGATTTGGAATAATATAAAACCAGAACTGATCAGTGATAATACTCAATAGCTGCAAGATGTTAGTAAATAAATGCTCATAACACAGAGCTGTCACCCAGTAGGCGTCCCTATGGGGGGAGAAGAGAGGTCCAGCTGGTCGACTGATCCCAGATGTTTTGATGGAGGGCTTCTCCCTGACATCCCCTTCTCTTTTGCCGTTTTTTACTATTTCTTTACCTTCAGGTGGAGCTTGAGTGACTCTAGTCATACATACCTCTGTTAGGATTGGTGTAAATTTTCCTCGCTTCGATTTAAAGATACAGGTTAAACGAATTTCAGAGCGCACGCTCAGCAAGGGGTGGTCACAGCCCGGAGGTGGGTCAGCTTCAGGACACGATTTCACCATCACTGCTGGGGCAGCAGTTGCGATCCATCTTTCTTGATGGCAGCTGTGTGGTTATCTTCACCAGGCACTCTTTATCCCTGATAACAGGGACGAGCCGTGGTACCTCCGTACCACTCTACTCCCCATTCCAAGGGTATTGCGCAGGCCTTGTTTGTTCCAAGTGCGTTCTGTTCCCGGGAGCAGCAACTGTGTCTCATCTCAGAGCTGCTCTGATATTACAGCTTATGTTGAGATACAAGCTGAACTTTGCGGGGCAGTATTCTCCCGTTCCCCCCCCAATTTCAGTTATTTTCCTACACAAGCATATGAGACTGTGTAATTAAAAACAATCAGAAAAGTTTTAAAACTCTTTATTATAAGCCTTTTATAATTCTCAGTATCCGATTTTGCGTTTTGGAAAGCTTATTTTCTCTTATGTGTGTATGTAAATGAGTATTTGTAGCTAATCGATCATAATACAGATATCTAAAAGGTTGCTCTTTAAATTAGTCAGATTTCTCTGGAGGATAATCCCATGTGAGTATAGATTGGAAATTAGCGGAGTGATGGGACTGCTGAAAGTTCCTTTCTGTGCTTATTAACTGTAGGAAATAACCTTGGTTTCTAATTGAGGTTTGGAGCAGTTACTTTAGATGAGTAATGTTAAGTGAGCTGAATCCCCTGCAGATACTCAGCGAGGCAATCAGTGTGTTTACGTTCACTCCTTTCCACTAATACATTGCAAAATAAGGGAGAAGGCAAGATTTAAGAATTACTTTTCCCATCTTCCTTAATATGATCGTTTTCTGTACCGTGCACTTCTTTATATTGGCCAGTGGAATGAAGTTTTGTGACTAACCTATGGCCTGAAATAATTATAGAAAAGGTTTACGAATATTTAACAGAATTACAAAAATGCTTCTGGTTGGAATACCGCTTTTTAAAATATTACTTTATAATCTTAACTCTGAAGTGAGGGTTTTGTGGTTTGCACAGTCTGAATGCCGGATCAAAACTTTATTGTTTCACACTTGGAAAGAAACTTTTCAAAATGAAATTGTAATTTTTGAAAGTCTAGTTAAGGTTTCTGCATGTGATAATAAATGTCCTTAATCACTTTCTTCACAAATGCTCTTTGATTTGTTGTTTCTCCCCACTGAACAGGTCTTGTGGGAGTTGGAAACCTCCCGTCTTGTTGCCCACATTGAGAAATCCATGCGAGAAGAAGCTGGAGAGGATGACGAGTTGTTTATAGTGGATGAGAATGGAGAGACACAGCTGTCTGGTTATGTGGGCCCGGATTTTGAGAATAACCTGCGAGTACCCCTTCTGGAAATACTGAAATACCCATATCTGCTGCTGCACGAGAAACTCAGTATGTAGCTTACACTCTACAGTTGGAAGGGAATGATATTGTTTCTACTGAAGGAGCTGCAAGTAACGAATAGTAGTTAAACCCCAAAGTTCCTCTACGTGTGTGCATATATATGTATTATATTAATTTTGACACTAATTTTTTTTTTATTTCATGAGCATATGAAGTGGTCCTCACTACAACCACGTTTGTCCTTTTAGGTGAGCTGTGTGTAGAGGTGCTCTGTAAAATGGAACAAAGTCACAGCTCCTTTCACGTCTTTGAGAAATATCCAGGAATTTATCTCTTTCTGGTACACCCGAATGAAGTGGTAAGTTACTTTTTCTGTTCCACTAAAGCTTAGGATCTGTTCGGATGCTATTTAAAACTTACTTTTAATGACAAGAATGTGAAAATGGTAACATTCAGAATTCTAAGTGCTTGATTTTCTGTTTTGTTTTCTTTTTTCCTTTAACAGCATATATAAAAATGAGATTTCAGTAGGCATATGGTTATTCTTGCTGAAGGAGAGAAGACTCTTCTTTTGCAATAGCTTCTAGAGTCACTTTACAGTTTGCATTTGGTCAGCAGAAATTGCAGATGTTCAACCAAACTGTAAATTTATATACTCCTATACTCCCAAGTGGAATTCTTCTTAAATGGGCAAGGGATTGTAGTTTAGTGTATTCATCACCTTTTCCTTCCATGTTCTTTCTCCATCCCTAGAAGCTTTCACATTTTCATAATATTCAGAAACTTAACAGTTGAAAAAGTGAGAATAGTGTAGTTACTTGGAAGGAGCATGCTCAGCAGTGTACTTCCTCAGAAATACCCTTTAATTGTCACTGAATTTTGTCATTGGAAGGAAGCGATACTGTGTTTTAATGGATTTGTGTGTTCTGTGGTGGGACAACTCAAAACTCTGCAGACTCTTTTTTCCTGGGTCTGTGTCTGAATCCATACAGATATTTTAATATTGAACAGTCAGAGATCAAAAGTTCATCTGAAAGTGTAAATGTGAGAGCTCCATTCTTTATGATATTTAGAAGTGTTAGCTGGTCTTTAGGTTCTCCTTTTGAATCCAGTCTCTTAAAGTAACAAGAGAAATTTTGGAATACTGAAAGTGTCTAGGTAGGAAGAGTTGAGAAACTTTGCAATTGCAGTTGTTACCAGCACTTCTATTTTATTTTTTACGGTCAAAAGGATTTGAGTGATTACAAAAAAGACCCAGGGTTCTCAAAGCAGTACAGATGTGTCTGAGTGCTTACTTTTCTACGTTGTTTTGAAGATGATGCATTATCCTGCAAGAAGGCTGTTCCTTCAGACTACACATAGACATCCTAGAAGTGAAACTGGAATCAGTAATAGGGAAGAGTACTGAAAAGTAGTGATAACACAGAGAACTTGGGAACATACACCCTGCTACAACTGGGAGAGCCTGTTCGAACAGTGAATCCTGGTTTCATGCACCACGTTAACACTGAAGGGAGATGGCATGTTTTCTTTACATGATATTAGAAAAGTCCCTGTGTGATATGTTTATCTGTGTAAAGTGAATTTGGATGTGTAACTGTCAAAAGAGTATTGACTTGTAACTCTAGTGGGCTTTTTGTTTGTATCAAGAGAGCACGAGTTTGTTCCATCATTTTCCCCACTTCATTTGATGCAGCTTTGGAGAGTCAGGTTACATTTGCTGTGACTGGTGGGCAGGTTGTGGCTGTACCGTTTCTAAGACTGGCTTACTTAAACACTAATGTGGAGGACAATTTCAAGACGTCCTAAGAAACAGTAGAAGGTTTAATAGCATTGTGCTTCACACTTGCTGAAACTCTAAAGTTTTCTCAGGTCAGAGAATGATTCCACCAAGGCAAGAAGGGACAAGTGTCCTGTGCTGACAGCACAACTTAGCTATAGGATACAAGTGGTAAATATTGGTCAATAATGTTTAAACAATATCAAGCAAGTACAAAACCAAATGCTGTCCCTTTTTCACATGAATGCCAAAGAGTTCTATTTGTATATATTACCCTGAGATTGAAGTTCTTTATTGCCAACATCTCCTAGGTATAGTAAATCTATTTTGTAAGTTTATTTTGGAAAAAGACTCTTAACTTGCAATTATGAGACCTTACTTTAGTAAAAATATACTTTTGTCCCATTTGTAGTATCAATGGAATACTCCTAATCTTACAGCATGGTGATTTTACTTGTTCTTTTTGTTAATATATAACTGTTTTGCTTCAATCCTTAGATTCGTCGATGGGCCATCCTAACAGCAAGGAATTTAGGGAAGGTTGACAGGGATGATTACTACGACTTACAGGAAGTGCTAACTTGCTTGTTCAAAGTTATTGAGTTGGGGCTTTTTGAGAGTCCAGATATTTACAGCTCTTCGATGATTGAAAAGGGTAAACTCATCCTTCTGCCATCTCATTTATATGATACTACCAACTACAAGAACTATTGGCTAGGTGAGTATTTATGGTCAGAAATGAATTTGTACGTGTAGTCTCTCTTATCTCGTAAGCACTTCTTTCAGGTCACAGCACTACTCTTTCATAGGTGTTGTTTATTTTGGGGCATGTCAATGGGAAAATGGAACATTGAGCAGCTGCAGTAGTGGGATAGTGTTTAATGAGTTTCATGTTGCTGTCGAGCTCTTTGGTCAAGTGTTACGCTGGTAATGGCATTTGGAAAATGATCCTTGGACTTGGTGAAAACTAGAAAAAATTTTTGCAAATACACAGGCAAATTGCTGCTTTTTTTTTTTTGTAGGGATTTGTATGTTGCTAACGGTACTGGAAGAACAAGCTATGGACTCCTTGTTACTGGGCCTAGACAAACAAAATGATTTCATGCAGTCTATACTTCACACCATGGAGAAAGAAGCAGTTGGTAACTAATTTTGATACTGAGACTAAGACAGTTCGTAGCCTATTTTTCATCTTTGTCAAACTTCCTTGTTTAATTGAGTAAATTCATAGGAGTGTAATGCTGGGGTGATTTTAACTGAGGCTTATTTATCTTGCGGAAGGTGGCCAGTATGGCACAATACTAGGGCAATACTGGCCAATACTGAAAAATGACATTCAAACAAACTGTGAAGTGGAGAAGGGATAGCAGTGCTTTGCAAAAGGCTGGTTTAGAGAGGACAAATCTGTAGTTTCTACCGTATTGTTTTCATTTAATGTACAGGGCATATGGGAACGTGCATTTCTCTGTGGCCTGAAGTTTGGATTCTGAGTCCTAAAATAAACAAACACCACCTTCTGAATTGCCACAACTTGCTTAAAATTTGACTCTTCTGTCCATCTGTTTGAGGGAACCCCTTTTGCGGTTGGGAGTTCAGACTTCAGACTAGTAGTAGCCTTTGGGCTGTTCTTCTAGGCCACATGCTATGGCATAGCCCGGGAATGGCATATGAGGTCAAGACCAAGGCTGCCTCTTAAACGACTAGAACTCTGTAAGCTTATTATGTTTACTGAGGACATGATATTATCTTACATGAAGAAGGAAGAACACTTGAAGGAAAACTGATTACTCCTAGCTTAAATACAAGTATAAATTGTCATAGCTGTGTAAGTTGTACCCGGTCCTTAGAACAGCACTGCAAAAATCAGCGTGGAAGAATCAGTTTCACAGTGCTGGGAAATGTTAATAATGGTTATCGAAGTTCCTGTTGATTTAAGACTGCATAAGGAGCAGTGTCTGTCTGTATAGATGAGTGAGGTTGACTTTTTTTAATCCTTTTTCTTTTTTCGGGTTAAAAGGTGTAGATGCAACTTACTAGAATACTTATCTTTGTATTAGTATTTAAGAAAAATCAATGAAAACCAAGTACTTTCAACTTCAGCTTGGTGTAAGAATGTACAGGACTCTTGCATTTCATCTCTCCCCAATATTACTGTTATGTTTCAGATGAATCTACTGACCCTTTCTGGCCAGCGCTGCATTGTTTCATGATTATTTTGGAGCAGCTCGGATCTAAAGTGTGGGGTCAGCTTATTGATCCTGTCCAAGCCTTTCAAACCATTATCAACAATGTGAGCTACAACAATGAAATAAACAATATTCGCAGTAGCTTTAAGAGGTCAGTTTTATTACGAGACTAGAACAGTTCTATGATTTTCATACCAGGTAGCGTAGTAGCTTGGTCTTGGTTTTCTTGTCAGTGCTGCCTTAATTTGGGTTGGGGGAGGGAGATGACAAGGAAAAAAATTGGATGTTGCTAACTTCAAGCAAAGAAAAGTTGAACTAGGTTCGCTAAAATTTTGAAGTTCTTCCAAAAAATACTTGCTCACTTCTTTTTGACGACTGTGATGTCTGTTAGACTTTTCAGGATTTTCTCCCAAATCAAGAAGGTGGCTAACTGTTTAGTGCTTATTTAGCACTATAACTAACTTGCACTTAAGTTTAATGAAGATTGCGGTGTCTCAGACTCTTGGTAAAAATTATGGGAATTCCAGAGTCTTCAGTGAATGACATAGTTTTAGATTTTAGTGTAGTTCCAGATGACAACTGATTTGAGTTTGCTTTCAGCTCATGTTAAGTCTTAAATATTTCTCAAGATTAGATTTGCTTCATGATTTTGTATGGTCTTAAAAGTTTTATTCCTTTTCTGAATGTATTCCCTTCAGGGAAGGTAATCAAGTGAGAATCATGGAGCTCTCCTTTAATGACTTCCATAACATAGTGAACTGCTGACAGGAAATACTTTCAAACACACAGCAGGCATCAGATACTGTTTTAAAAGGCTTTATCTTCATATACTTAACATCCTAAGATAAAATGGATGTTTTGGATCACTTCCGAGTGACAATATTGTCAGTATTGAACAGAAAATTAATTAGGTAGAGTGCTTGTTCAGTGCAGAAGTTGGTTAGTACACTGCTAGGCAGTCTAGAAATAGCTTCTATGGGAGCAGAATTTTGTCCCGTAAGCTTGAACTCCATCTTGCGGCATGCTGTTCCTCTTAAGGATTTTTATAAGATCCAGATCTATTTTGGAAAACTGAAACTATGTCTAGTTGAAAAAAGTTGGTGGAAAATAGTACCTCGATAACCACACCAGTTGTTTTCTGTTTTCCTGTGATACATTTTTAAGCAACTTTGAGTGACAATGTCTTAAATGTTCACTATTTTTATACGTGCACAATCTATAATGTTATAGATACATATATATGGAATGTTATAGATGGCTGAGGAAGGTGTATTAAAGGAGATTTTCTTCATCTAAACAAGCTATTTGAGTCTTGTGTTCGTATAGTCGTGTACAAAGTTTATGAGTATGTAGCCACAACTGAGCTGCATTTATGCATAGAAAATTCAAAGGAAATGGAATTCTGCTGGGTGTTTGTTCTAGGTAGTCAAATCCATGACTTAGTAGAAAGCTCTTTTTCCTGGCACAGTTGCTTCCTCTGCCTCTTATGAGCAGGATAGAACAAGCTCTACAATTTTAAATATATCTTTTCATAGGTATGTTTTGTCACTGACAAGTTCTAATAGTCACATGGTCAGTATCTGAAAAGTGAAATCTGTGTCTTGGCCAGTTGGCTTTCTTGTAGTTTAAGTTAGTTGTGTGGAGTCTATAATTATTTGTTTTTCTTTTTAGGACAAAATCTGAACCAGAGTCAGACTATAATGATGACATGGCTACTTGCAGTCAGATTGTGTATAATTGTAACACAGAAAAGCCTCAGAAGGTATTAAAAAAAGTTTTATTTCCTTGTTCTTTGAACTCTGATTGCTGAATGGCACTGTCAGTTTAAACTATCCATAAAATACAGAGGGAAAGATACTGTTTCTGCTAGTAATGTTGTAAAGAAAAAATATTAACTAATATATGTCACTACTCTGTGCCTTAAATAGCAACCAGTCTGGTCACTTCTGGTTTACCCTGGTACTTTTGGGCTGTAAGAGGAAAGAAGAATGTGTTTGTGACCGAGGCAGAGATGGTATTAAGCCCCAAGAATTCGTATCAGGATTGAAACAAACATTGGTACATCAATGAAAACTCTGAATTTGTTTTTTTAAAAAAAAGTTGCTGTTTTGAGTTCTTGTGTTTTAGTTTTTGTTTCTCAGTATTTAAACTAATATATTGAGTACAGAGTAATGAGATATGCTTTGATGTACTTTCAAATGTTAGACCATGCTCTAAAATAGTACCATTTTTTCTTGTCATAAAACAGAAGAAACATTTTTGAGTATGTTCTTCTCTTGATGTTGGTATGCTGTGTTTATGAAATGTCTTTTTAAAGGCTTTAAATGTATATTTGATTATCTGAGGTTAAATTATGTCAGCATAACAACATCTTTGGAGACTTTCACAATGATTTTTAAAGGAAATAACTCTTTTACACTTATTTCGTAGGTTACGTTTTAGGAAATGTCTTTGTGTATTAGTTTGATAATTAGTTTTTGCATTTTTTGAGTTTAGATTTTGATGTAGGATATAAGAGGAGTTACCATTTAACGGACATATATTTGAGAGAAAGTAACCTTCATGGCTAGAAAGAACCTGGCAAATTGAACTGTGCAGATGTGCGTGATGAGGATGATACGTGGTGAATTTGTTTTTTCAGGATACTGGATGGAAGACTGCCATATGTCCAGACTACTGCCCCAACATGTATGAAGAAATGCAAACACTGGCTAATGTGCTCCAGTCTGCTATCGGCGGAGATACGCGTGTCCATCAGAGCACGTTTCTGTGGTTCATCCCTTTCGTTCAGTCGCTTATGGATCTCAAAGACTTGGGTATAGCATATATAGTAGAGGTCATTCACTACCTCTGCTCGGAAATCAAAGATATTATCAATGAAAGAGTCCAGCAGTGTGATAAAATCTCTGAATTTTTTCTCCTGATCTTGGTGTCTATTATCGAACTACACAGAAATAAGAAGTGCCTGCATTTGCTATGGATTAGCTCCCGAGAATGGGTGGAAGCAGTGGTGAGATGTGCTAAGCTTCCAGCTATAGCATTTACACGGTGCACTGAAAAAGCACCTGGACACTGTGTGAAAGGTTCACCAGGAGTATCTTTACAAGCTTCTAAATCTGTGCAGCACGCCTGTGTGCAGTTGATACGCAGCCTTCTCAGAGAAGGCTATCAAATTGGGCAGCATGCTCTTTGCAAGCAATACCTAGACAAACTCAATCTTCTTATGCGAGGAAATCTATCTTTAGGTTGGCAGCTGAACATCCAGGAAACCCAGGAATTACAAATGTGTTTAAAGCAAGTTATAAGAAGTATGAAGGACAGAGCATTGAAAACCCCTCTGCCTGTAGGAAACAATGCAAACTCTACAACTTCGCCTACTATCTCTATAAAGCAAGAGAAGAGTGCAGCTGGCTATGGATGTAGCGTGAGCGTACAGGGCGGAGATGACCTTTGTTCACCATTTGCTGTCATGTCAAAGGAAGAAAGAGGTGAAGGTCGTCAAGAGAACCATTTCCCTAGAAGAAAGAGTGCCTGGGAAGAGGAATGTGGAGATGCATCTAAAAGTTCAAGATCTTGGACATCCGCAGAAGGCCTCTTGATGAATATTAAAAAGGAATGTGATGACTTCACAACGGAGAATGCTTTGGCAACAAAAGTATGTGGGAAAGTTCAGGAAAATAGGAATAATAATCTTGTGGCAGGGAAATGCGATACGGATAATCAGTGCTTTAGTCCAAGTGCCCAGCGGTCAGATTTCAGAAGAGGCGGAGAGTTGGAAAACAAATGTGAAGCAGGACTCGTAACACTAACGCATCTGGCTGCTCAAACTTCTTCTGGTTCTCCAAAACATATTTACGGTTCAGATGTGAAGGAAAGCAATGTATCTGCCCGTTCCTCTTCACGGTTTAAAATAGATGTGCATAGAGTCATGAATTTGAAAAACAAGTTACAGAAAACTGAACAGCCCTCGGAAGTATTGCGGTCAGCGAAGGCACGTGACTTGAAAAACTGCAGTTTAGCAACAAGTGCTTCAAAGGCAGAGGTAGAGGAATCCAAGTTTTGCACTGACGATTTGTGTACGAGTAAAGATTGTCATAAACATCAGGGAGTGAATATTGCGAGTGAAAACGAAACCTCTGTTGATACTCCAAGGAGTTGTGAAAGTGTCACCAGTGCTTTTCAATCCAGACTGGTCCTCACTGAACAAGTATCAAAAGAAACACCACTAGATTGCTCTAGCTCCTCTAAAAATGAACCTGGTATGCAGGAAAAAGAAGATGACAGTATTTTGCTTTCAGGGATTAGTGACATCTTGCTGAAGAAAGTATCCACTGAAGAAAAATCAAGTACATTGTTGACGTCTGTGTTAAAGACAGACACTGACATGCAAACTTCAGACTGGGTGCAGCCTAATTTAAATGACTTGGTTAAATATGACTGTAAAGGTCAAATTTCAAAGACACTTTGTATGGATAAAACTTCAGCAAACGATTGTGTTCCATCTAGCTCTGAAAACAAGAGGGATATATCCATCCCTGCGCCTCAGATCAGGCCATTGTCAATGAAGTGTGAATCAAGTGACAGGTTGCTTAAATTTTCAGAATATTTCAAGAGAGAAAACAGTTCAGAGGGGAAGAAAGAGGAGGGTTTTGTGAAGATGGTTTCTGAAGATAAGACTTTAACAGACTCTCAGGTTGATAGAGATCTCAGTAAGTTATCGTTAGCTGCGTATGCCAAAAGTGTCAATTTTCCCTTCGATTCAAGCCAAGAAAGCTCGGTACATCATAATGTATGTGATATTAAAAGGAAAGTGAAAGGTGCTGTAAGATCTTCTGATGGCCAAAGTACCAAGTCTCCTTGTGATGCTGATTGCCCTCCCAATGAAGTCATTGTAATTTCAGATGACTCTGATGAAGAAAAAGGTGTGGCTGACGAGGAGGAAACAAAAAAAAAGAATGAAAATGTATGTCCTGAAGAGCAGCCTTCAACGTCCAGCGGCATTTCTGATAATGATATCAAAATGGAATCAAAGACGCCAAGCTCTCCCTTCTCACTGGAAGACTGTGAGTCTCAGTACTTTGAGTTTGAAACAGAAGAGGATATCTTTTCAGTTTGGCAAGATACTCAAGAATATAGTACGGAAGCAACTCAAGAGTATAAACAAGATCATGTTTCAACATCGGTTCACAGTAGTAATTCAGATGGCTTACTGCACGATGACACAAATGAATGGGGTTATGAGGTGGATTACATAAGTTATGATGCCATGGAAGAAGACGCAGCAAACTTGATAGAAGAGCAGATAGAAGATATTTCTGGTCAGAAAGAAGGTGATAATACAAAAGAAGTAACTAATTCGACATTGCAAGAATCTGTTAGTAAGGGAGATGAAGAAGATCAACTGGAGAAATTTGCAGACAAAGGTGCTGTTGCTAAAAACTTCACACTGGACTCAGAATTGACTAAACCCCAAGCATCTACATCGAACATCTCGTTAGCTTCAAAATTGGCCCTTAAGAAAAATAGCATGAGCCCACGGAAGAGTATAGCAAAATCTAAGGTAGCAAGAACTATTCAAAAAAGTCCTAAAAAACCTTCTGTTCTTAAAACAGCACAAAATAAAAAACCACTTCCAAGTACATCAAAAAATTATCAACCTGGCAGATCATTGCCTGCTGTAGTTCCTCCAAGGAAAGTTCGGCAGTGTCCTGCACCAGCATCAACTGTAGAGGAACTTGGTCTGAAGAAGGCACCTCGCAAAGCGTTTGAGTTATCCCAGCGCTCCTTAGAGAGTGTCGCTCGATTGCGCAGCCATGGTAAAGCTGCAGGAAGAGTTGGAGTTGCACTTGCACAGAAGACTAAACTAATTGCTCCTCAGATTTTGTCTATAAAAAATAATAGAAAACTGCTAGCCTGCCAAGACCTTCAATTTTTAAGGCAGACAAGGCCCAAAAAAAGTGTCAGAGGGAACAATCGTGCAGGAAGTTCTGATAGCAGAAACAAAAAAGTTAGCAAAGTGGATGCAAAATCTATGAAACAAAAGCCTAAAACTTTTGAACTAGCATCTGTTGAAAACCAGAGAGAGAAAAAAAGGGAGGAGACTGACTGTCCCTCTGCCAATGAGAGAAAATTTGAAAGCCTCTCTGTGGAGGAGACGACACGTGTCTCTAAAATGCCTCATTCTTCAGACTCGAACGGAAAATCAGATAACAGCATGATGGTTCCTCCTGTACCTATGGATTCAGATCTCTCTTCTGCTGCAATTGTTGGAGATGATAAAGATGAACCTTCAGGAGAAGGTTGCATTGTCCAGCCCGAGTGTGAGAAGACAACTTCAAAAGAAAATGGGTGTACATCAAATGAAAACAGTGACGATGATGATTTATTTTTAACTCAGTTGGACCCTGTGGATATGGAATTATGTTCCCAGGAGGAAAGTGTACAAGACGCTACTTCAGCTAGTAAAACACTGGAGGAAATGGATACTGCTGAAAGCCTTCAGCAGAACGAATCCTCGACTAAAGAGAAATGTAAGTACAAAGACTGCATGGAAAAAGTGGAAAAACCAGGAGAGTACTGTAGTAAGCATTCAGCCACCAGCTCGGAAGCAGATCACTTGTTTGCCAGACCTTCTCTCCTGCCACCTTCTAAAACAAGAAAGCCTGCCACTACCAAAATTTTCAGCTCAGCAAGTTCTTCACGGAATGCAGCCTTCAGCAAGGATCTTGAAGATGTTAAAAAGCCACCGCCAGCTTCCAAAAGCAAAGTGAACGCAGCGAAACCAGCGGTGGTCAGGCCAGCGAATGTAAAGGCTGTTCCAACAGGAAATCAAACGTGCAAGTCTCCAAGTTTCAGTAATGTGCCTCAACCTCGTACTTCTAATAATATTCTCCAGTCATCAAGTCGACAGAACGACAATGCTTCAAATGTTTCCAGAAGGCCTGGCCGAGAAGGATATTGTTCTTCCTTTCTTGGTGCTCAGCAGCGTGATCATAATATTTTTGTTAATGAAGTCCTAAAGTGGACTCACGCAATGTTTGTAAACTTCAGCCAGTTTGGACCTCCAAGTAGTCTCCTGCGGTCCGTAGTAGCCTCTGTTCCTGTCCAGTTTCAGGGATACAATGACTATTTCAATACGTTTTTCCCCTTGATGATGCTAAATGCCTTTGAAACAGTAAGTAGTTATCTGCCTCTTGGTTTGTTTTCATCAACCCTAGTAAATTTTGCAAAGAGATTTAAAACTGGTTTATGTCCTCTATTTACCTTCTGAAAATGTTGTGAAAATATTAAGGTACAGATCTGTGTTTTGGGGGAAATAATCCAGACAGTTACGTTAAAGACTGGGGACTGTCAGTGTTAATCACCTCAGTGAAGCTTTTTTTTTTGGGTGTGCATCCACAGTAGCATGCAAAAGGAGGGAAAAAGGAGGTGGTTTCTCTTTCTTTACAGCATATAAAGCTGAAACCAGAAATCTTTATTTAGGGAATGGAAGTCTTTCAGTGACAGTGTCTGTAAACAGAGAAGAGCGTAATGCTTTGATTTATGTTGAGAACTTATGTGAGAGGGTAGGTTAATCTGAGAGGTACTTTTTTCCAAACAGCTTAATTTTTATAAATTAATGGTGAGAAAACACAATATTCCTTCAATTAAAGTCTCTATGCTTCCAAGTTCAGTCATTGCATCACTTCTCCTGCAGCAGTAAGGTAGGAGATGAAGTTGATAGTGATAATACCGGTGTTTGAAGGTGAAAATTCAAGGTGGGGGGACCCACGTTTGTTTTGTAGAGCTTTAAATGCAGGGTGGGTCTGGAGGAAGTGCTTTTGTTTGCCCTGTGGGTGTTTATATGGAATGCATATATTAAAAAACGAAAGGAGGAAGACTCTTTGTCTTGTACTTGACAGGTTGTTAGCTTTCTTTTATTTCTGCCTAGTATGTTTGCCCTTTGAGTCATGATAAGTGTTCTGCTAATACACTAAACCCTTCAAAGTCCTTTTATTTAGCTTTTATTTTCCAACATATAGCTGGCACAAGAGTGGACAGAAAACCAGAGAGTAAGAGAGAAGAGTTGCTACTTCTTCTTACAGAACTTCAGTGCTGAGTTGGATACAGCGGATTTTACAGGTAAGAGTTTTGGTTTTCTATAAAACCCTCCGAATTTTCAAGTAATGCCTTACAATGAGCTAGTGCTTACAGATGGATTTTTTTTTTTAATTATTTGCTTTAAATACAGAAAGGATCTTGAATTTACTGTTTTACAGAATGCACGTAACAGAAATTTGTATTTTGCAGGAATTTGTGCATTAAATGTTCAGTATAAAAAGTTACTTGATGGAAAGTATTCCAACAGCAATCTCACTCATTTGGGATTTTGTTTCAGCTTCTTCCAGTAAATAAAATAATCCTTGACTCGCTGTATTTTTATACAGTGCTATGTTGAGGCTTAAGAATGCAGGATGGAGTTAAAACTTTAATAGCTTTAAAAATTAACAGATAGGTATAACTGAAGTATATGCAGTATGTTAATTGTAGCACTTCTGTAGTCAGAAAGTAACTGTAATCATTTTCCTTTTAATGTTCTAATTTTAAAATGTATTTTGGGTAGCTCATTTTCAAGAGAGTGATTTGGCAAGGCAGCTTCATCCAAAGGAGGATGACTTAATCTTTTTGGAGGTCCAAAAGAAAAAAGACACCTTTAGGGAAGACAGTGAGATGGAGAACCATGTACTGAGTGAAGTTGGTCTTGTGACACGCTTTTCTCGTGCGTCTGGCTGTTTGACTAGTAAGTAAATGGGGTTGAAATAAAAGTGGGATTCTTCTCGGTGCTGTAAAACACTTCTTCATAGCTGGCTGTTGGTAGTTGTAATGTACCACTTTCCTCAGAGAAAATGGAGTTGATTTTCCACTGTAGCATGTTGATTCCATGCTAGAAGCTTTGTAGAAGCCAGGAACTGAAGCTGCAGACCTGCTTTCCATGCATTTTTTAGCTAGGGACTTCCTTCAATACGGATGTTAATACTTTGTGTAAGACTAGAAACTACTGATGAGTAAGTAAGTGCTCTGTGCACATCTTCAGGAGTGCGTCGCTGTGAGATACGAAGTGGCATAAACTTCAGTGGTCTCACTGACGGAAATTTTCACTGTCTTCTGGAACGGAAGTTGTGAATTACCAGGATTGCAGAGTATCAGAATTAATGCTGCCTGATTCAAACAGTTATCTGAGTTGTTTTACAGAGCGCTGGTTCTTTTTGCTTGTTTGTTTTGGGGTTTTTCTTTTGGGTGGAGCGGGGAGAGTTGGGTTTTTTTCAGGAATTAGTTGTTTGCTCACTATTAGAAGGCAGCACTTGGTTTTCGTGAATTCTTTGAGTGACCTGTTTGAATATCTTTCAGTTAACAATTTGGTTGTTCTTTCAATTAACAACTTGTGGTTTTGTTGTGGTTTTTTTTTTCCCTCCCCCAACTTTTAATAGGACAAAAGGAGCAGCATACCGTCTGTTACCTTTCTGTGCAAACCCGAGGCGATTTGTCAGGCTTCAAAAATACACTAGTGAAGTGTGTGGTGGTTGGCTCCCTGGTGACAGCACACCGAAAATTCAAAGGTCTACTGCTGTTGAGCAGGAGTCCCCTGGCTAAACCCATCATCAATCCAAGTTACAATGACTTCTGTCCCAGAGATTTGCCCGTGGCTTCAGAAAGCGCTGTAAGTCCTGCGGCTGGAAGTGATGGTTAGGGATGACAAAGTGAGCACTTGGATCTCATGAGTTTTGCGGAACTGGTTTTGCGTGCTGTTTTTTGAGATGACTAAGTGCAAACAGACAAAAGCACGGTGCCTCAAGTGCTTTTGAAACTTTAAAGTTGGTTGATTGGGTGGATAGAGAGAAGTCTGAACTTGGTCAAGTGTTTCTGCTGTATTGACACTGATACTGGTCATGCACTTTAAGCAGCTTCATTTGTTTTTTTCCCTTACTGGAGAGGTGTCTGTTCAGGAAATAAGGCATAATATGGAAAAGGTAATGCATACAAAAGGTGTGTGGAGTAAACGAAACCTTCATTACAGCTTTCAAGTCAGGATTGGGTGTGCATCTAGAGCAAACCTAGAATGAAAAGCTTCCATGCCCTTCTGCGTGTTTGAGGCATAGCTAGAGGGGTGGGGGACATTGTGAAAATACCTAAAACAAACATGGAAGGTTTGATCAACATGAAGTAATTCGTAATTTTTTCCCCTGTCTGTTCCTTCAGGCGTCGGATATGAACGAATACAACGAAGATCAAAAGAGAGCCATTGAGACAGCTTATGCCATGGTAAAACAACATCCAGGGCTTCCCAAGATCTGCCTTATTCACGGACCACCCGGAACAGGGAAATCAAAAACCATTGTTGGGCTTCTGTCTCGTATTTTGAGAGAAGTGAGTGAACGTGATGTGATTGTCATGTGCTCTTGTTTAGTTTCCCAGTGGAAGTCAGTGGCAGCTTAAACTAAATGGAAGTGTAGTAATTACTGGGGGTGTAATTCATTAAGCTGACATAGTTAACTCCGTACAGTATAGGATGTGAAGGTGGAATTAATACCTTTTGGACATCCTGGAAAAACCTTGTTTTACAGAACTGAAAAAGTAAAATCAAGAAAACACGCACAATCAGTAGTGTAAACACTTGTTACATAAAAAAAAACCCTTAATATTTTGATGTATTAAGGAATGTTATTTGGCCTGTCCCATTTAATGGTTTTCATATTAGCATCCAGTAAGTTCATCAAATACATCATTGTTGAAGGGAATTTATGCAAATAGTATCAATACATTTGACTTCTTACTCCATGTAAGACATACCTGAAGAGATATTAAAGGGTGATAGTCCCCATACTCTGCATGCTGATTGAGACAAGTGTACAGTCTGACTTATAAATCACAAATGAAAACAATCTGAAGAGCCTGTTTTGGTTTATTGTTAATTGACCTACAGAACACTAGGAATGAGAAAGCAACTCAAAAACCAAATCCCAAGATCAAGACAAACCGTTTTCTAGTTTGTGCACCATCAAATGCTGCTGTTGATGAACTCATGAAAAAGATCATCGTTACATTTAAGGAAAAATGCCAAAACAAACAGGAGCCTTTGGGTATGGTTTATTTTAAAATTCTGTTTATATGTTAAATGGACAAAACCTGAAAGAGAGACTGGAACAGTTGATTACATGTAATGCTTTTATACTTCTCTAAGCAGCTTTTTTCTCTTGCTGAACATGACTGGTAAATCCTCATACTGTTATTAGATTTAATGTGCTTTTCTAAAAGATGTATTATGTTTTTTTATATAAATAGCACTTGGTCTTTATAGAGACATTGCCCCTGTCCTCGTAGCGTTAGTTTCAGTTCACCAGTTTTTAAGTACTCCTCAAAGATTTAAACACAAGACTATTAGCTTTATTTTGAATAAAATTGAACTTTGCTGATCATGCTAAACAGACTGATGAAAATTTTGACATGTCAGAGCCTCTCACTTTCTTTTTTTTCCCCTTCTCTTAGTTTGTGAGTAATACAAAGTAGACGAATTCTGAACAAGGCATCTAGTCTGTGTTGGTGTTAAAAAAAAAAAATTTGCATTGTAACCAAATGGTAATTTGATTTTGACTTACCAGCTGTGCTGCTGATGGTACTCAGTAATTTTCTAACTTTGGAATTCTGTCACTTTTAGATAAAGAAGCCTGAGAATAAGAGGTGGTTCTGTTAACTCAAAATAACATTCTTAACTGTTAGCTACCACTAAAACATAGGCAACGTTGGGTTTTTTTTGAGCTTGGAGCTACTGAATTTTTTTGTAGCTGTGTTTAGATAAGTACAAATAAATTGTTGCAAACCCTTGAAAAGCAGAAAGGGAAAAGCCTTGTTTGATATTCATGATGTTTAAATTATTTTCTTTCTTTCATACCAAAGTGCAGAGATAATTAGAGCAATCTAAAAGTATTTTGACTCTGATTTTGTAAACAGGAAATTGTGGTGATATCAAATTAGTGCGTCTTGGTGCAGAAAAAGCAATCAACAGTGAAGTCCGGGGATTTAGCCTGGATAAGCAAGTTGAACATAGAATGAGTAAGTAACATGCAAATCAGACTTCTCTTCAGTCGTCTTTCAGAGCTTGATGATGTTTTACACTTGGGACTGCGTGTCCTTTACGAAGGAAGATCAGGCAGAAGATTCTTCTGCAATAGTGCTTCTTAAGCACTGTTTTTCTCAGTCTTAGTGGGAAAGTGTCATCTTACACGTGGCCTAAAATCTAAGCAAAACCAAAGAAATAAGTAAGACGACTTCTCTTTGTTTGTTTTTTAAAGAAATTATAAATGCATTTTAAAGCCATCGTTTTTAAGCAACGTGGCTATGCAGCATTTGAGAGCTACAGTTGAAACCAAGTCTCATTATCTTTGTTTTACAAGATAAGAGCTCAATAGAAAAAGGGAGAATGCAACAACAAATGAGTTTTTCCATTTGTTCTTAATAACTTAAGATGCATGATTGAGAGCAAGTGTTACTGTAACATAGTGTTTTCTATTCCTTCTGTATGTTTTCCATTGTTTCATTATAGAGCGAAAGCCAGCTGACTGTGACCAGGATATTCAGAAGAAAAAAGCAGCTCTGGATCAACAGCTGGACATGCTGTCTCGTCAGCGTGCCATGCACAGATGTGAGAAGAGGGAGGTAGTAAGATAATAGTATTTTTAATCCTGTTTTTTCTGTGTTTTTTTTTTATTTTTTTTTTTAATTTAGAACTGAATCCAAAGAGTAAAGGACTCTTAATGCCATCTCTGAGCAGTAACTGCCTCTCCACCTGCTTTTTCAACTAATGCAAGTGTTGGTTAGCACTGTGAAAGGGAATGAGGAACTTTACATCAGGAATTATTTTTTTTTGTCTTTTTATACTGATATTTTCAGCAGGTCAATCATGCTACTTCTTGCCCTAGTGTTCAGTAGTCTTATTTGGTTCTATCACCTCTGTAGCCATATTTATAAAACTTAACAAATTAACTTGTGTACTTCAAAGCTCTCTATTTAAGTGGAAGTGGCAAGATACCATGTTATCTGAGACTGAGATGTGTTACACTTGAAGTTTTCCATTGTTTTTGGTCTAAAAATTTGGCATTTGTGCTTAGGTTACAGATTTCTGATGGTAAACCGCTTTCCCAGTTGCCCAGAAATGTAAAGTATAGTATTGGTATGGAAAGTCTAAATATGTTGGCCGTTTTCTAAGAAAACTGATCAGCTTTTTCAGACATGTTTGATATTAACAGACGATCTGAATAAATCTAAATGTTTAGGAAATGAATTAGGGTATGGGAGGAAAAAAGGTATATGGGAGCTGTGTGTTCGTTATTCCTGGTATTTATGTGATTTCTCTTCCTCCCCCATCTAGAGTCAAATGTTGGATGATGAAATTGGCAGACTTTCAAAGGAGAGACAACAGCTTGCTTCTCAACTAAAGGAGGTAGGAATTTATCTTCAGGGCAGCTCTTTAATAAACCTCAGCCAATCTATTTACATACTTGGTTTCCTTTAAGTGTGGTGGAGATTTGCTTTTGATGTTGCTGGGAGCATTTGTAAAGTAGTAGATAAGGAGATAAAGATCATAAGGTGAGTAAGTTACGGACAGCCTGTTGTGAAATCCAGGTCTACTCTGGCTGTGTATTGCAAAAAAAAGCCGGATGAGAATACGCACTCTTACAGTTAATTTCACTCTTACAGTTAATTTTAAACTAAATGTGTATTTAGCAAAGAAGATAATAGAACTTGAGGACATGTATGTTTCTAGGATGTATCTTCGTCACCACTTTCATGCCCCTTACAATCCTACTGGGACTGAGATACTTTCAAATGTTTCTAAGTAAACCAATAGCTGGAAGAATTATTTTGTGTGTGGAAAGAGATAAGTTTGAGAGTGGAAATCAGCACTGATAGAAAAACCAGTAATTAAGGCTGAGTAGCACGAACTGTGAGATGAATGAAGAATCATCTTTAACAAATATATGCTGACTCTTAATGGCCATGGAGGCTTGGAGTCACAAATATGATGGCAGGCTAAACTTTGCTCACAGTTACTGTGTCTAGATTGCATAGCTGTAGAGATAAAGGAGTACTTATTTCCAGTTTGCCACCTCAAAGGTGGTGTAATTTAAAGTGTGAGTGACACTTCAGTAAAGCCAGCTTGTGACTTTCATTTGTAATAATGGAGATAGTTTCATTGGGATGATGCATTACGCACGATCTTTTTAGCAGTTAGAATTGTCCAGGCAGTTAGAAATTGCTCTAAGGTGGTTCAAGAAAACTGAGAGAAGAGGAGACATGGTGTCCTGTTGTAATTGCAGGTTCGAGGGCACTCTCAGAAAGTACAGGTGAATATCATCTTGGAGGCTGACATCATCTGCTGCACTCTGAGCACAAGTGGAGGAGGTCTGTTGGAATCTGCTTTTTGGCGGCAAGGACTCGATCCTTTCAGCTGTGTCATTGTGGATGAGGTCAGTAAAGCTGTTGAGAACTGCAGCATGTTCCACCTCTAAAGGTCTGCCTTGTTCTCTGCTTAAACTACTTGTGATTATTTGGTGTGACATATTGTGGGTTGTCTGCCCCATCCCCACCTCTTAACTGATAACCAGCCTGTCCTGCCACGTAGACCCATAAGAGGAAAGAATAACTTTTAATTGCTTCTTGTTCTGATTTGTTTGGTGCTTTAATGGCAGACGACTTAAATCACGGCCAAAGTGTCGTTCTTGCTATAGAGATTTCCAGATGGTTGGGTTATGTTTGCATCTGTTTGGAGAGAGCTCTGCGTATTTAATAATAAAATAAAAATATGTTTGGAGGTTTTTTAGGGAAAAATTTTTCTTTTTGTCTTGCTCTCCTTTCTGTTTTGTTTTTTTTAAGAAGCCTTAAAAAGCACTTCTGAGTTATTCTTGCTGTGTTACAGGAAATGTAATGTACTTCCCTCCACTCCTTTGCTTACAACTTCCACTTTTTGTCCTGTTTGCATACACAAAAGGCAGGGCAGTCCTGTGAGGTTGAAACACTGATTCCACTGATCCATCGCTGTAATAAACTTGTCCTTGTTGGAGATCCCAGACAGCTCCCCCCTACTGTAAAATCAGTAGTAAGTGTTCAAACTCTATTTTTTTTCATGCTATATAGTGGATATAGTATAATAACAGTATTTATAGAAAATATGTATAAAAGGAAAAAAGACACTTCAATGTCAGATCATGATGTGCATCAGATAATAACTTTTGCTCTGCCAACTTTAGTCTGTTATGTGGAGACCACATCAATACTGTCTTCAAACGTGTGAATAAAGCTAATACAGATGTGTGAGTGCAACCTGGATAGACTTTCCTGGTGTAGCTTGAAACTGGTTTCATGCACTATTAAGAATAGCTATGGCAACACAAACTTGAGCACAACTCGGCGCGTGGTTTGTGGTGGACCTTGTGTTGCAGCAGGATCTGCTATTTCATTGTGAGCTCCAGTCAGTGTCACATTGCTTAAGAAAAGGAGGATGAAGACTACCTGTTTGTGTGGTGACTTCCTTGCCCTACAGATGTGTTCTGTGGATGAAGATACAGGAGCACTTTCTGTATGCAGCTGTAAGGAGGACTGTTTTAAACATCTGATAAAGAAAGGATTAAAAATAGGCTGACTTCTCTAGAAGGGTAAATTGTTTGGAGGCTGTGTGGTGTTTAACGAGATCCTACCTGGAAGATCGTGCTTTTTGCTATTGTTGATGTTTTTAAAATTTAACTATGTCGTGACTCGCAAAGGGAAGTTGTCTTGCTGAAGACTAAACTGACAAAAAATTCAGATTTGTGCAAGTGATATCTACTGAAATAATAACACAAATAGAAAATTGAAGTGCAAGTAGTTGTCATTTTGTCAGTGATCTAGAAGTTTAAAATGCCATATAGTTTTAAGTCCAAAAGGCAAATTCCTGTTGTTTATTTGGGACCTGATTCTCCAGAAGTCAATCTGGTGTTTTCCCTCTGGCAGAAAGCTCAGGAATACGGCTACGATCAGTCCTTGATGGCACGCCTGCACAGACACCTGGAGGAGCAAGTGCAGAAGAATGTTTTACGGAGCCTGCCAGTTGTGCAGCTGACCGTGCAGTACAGGATGCACCCTGACATCTGCCTCTTCCCATCCAATTACGTGTATGGCAGGACTCTAAAGACTGACAGGTGAGTGGCTCTCTGTTCTCCTTTCTGAGCAGGGGGTGTTTCAGAGAAACCTTTTCATATCAGGATATTTTGAGTCTAAAACTTCTTAATGTTGTGTGTGAGGGAAGATGCTTAATGGAAGAAAACTTGAATGTGTCTCCTGTTAGTGCTGGCTGTGATATGGAAATTAACTAGATCACTTAAAATTGGGCATACTTGATGCTTAGGGATCATTTTCAGGCCTCAGTATATGCAGGTAGCTGTGGAAATTAAGGACTCTGGTAGGAGAGGGAAAGGAGAAGGGTGCTTGTATTTGATAACCGTGGTATAAATATAAATGAAGTATCATTTCTTAGAATTTCTGTGTGGCTTCCTAGTGATAAAAATTATATTTACAGAGCAACAGAAGAGAACAGATGTTCTTCAGAGTGGCCATTCCAGCCCTACCTTATTTTTGATGTAGGAGATGGTCGTGAGGAGCGAGACAATGAGTAAGTTCTGCGTTCTACTCAGCCATATTTTAGATTTGCTGAGAATGAATAACCTGCAAAAGAGTTGTCTTCTCTCCTCTGTTGTTACCAATATTCATTAAGTAGCCAGAACTGCATTTTCGGCTTGATATGATTTAATTTTGCAAAAAAGCAGACGTTAAACGTTTTTGGGTTGGCTTGTTTTCTGTTGTGAGGGTTTTTGTTTTCTGTTTTTTTTTTTTTTTTTTTTTAAATCTGAAACTAGTTGTAATCCTGGTTTGACTGACTGTTAGATGCCAGTGAAATACCTACAGTCTCTGCAAACTCTAGTAACAGTTTCTGAGTTCCTGATTTTTTTTTTTTTATCAGTCTTTCCTTTCACAGCTGCATGCTGAGGTAATGCCAGGAGGTGGCAGGCTCAGTCCTCCCCTCTGCCTGTTCTGTAAGGAAAGCAAAGCTGTGTAGTTCCAAGGGAACATGAAGTGCAGCCTTTCACTGCTCGCACTTTTGTTAGTCCCTCGTCAGGGCCTGCTTGCAAAGTTCTTTGAGCCTGTGTGAAGGAGGCTGCAGAAGTTCAAGACGAGCCCCCAACAGATTGGGCTGAAGTGTTGAATTTGAAAGAGTTGTCAAACGTATTTCTGTAACGTTTCCATTCAATCTTGTTCAGCTCTTTTAGTAATCCTCAGGAAGTGAAGCTGGTGATGGAATTAATTAGAACAATTAAAGAGAAAAGGAAGGATCTGGGTCTACGTCGCATTGGAATAATTACCCCTTACAGTGCACAGAAAAAGAAAATTCAAGAGCAATTGGACAGAACGTTTAAGAATAACAGGTAAAGAAACCATGAGTTTTCAAATGGGACTTGACTCTTGCATGTTAGTCCTTTGTTTATCCTCTTAAAATAATAGCAAAAACTCTCAAACTTTTTTCTGTGCTAATAAAATCTGTACTTAGTCATGCCTTTAAAGGGGACACGCAAGCCTTTTGCTTAAAACAGGCATGGCCTCTTTGTACCATTTCTTAGTTATTACTTGTATACTTTGATTATACCACTGTTCTGAATAAAGCTGATTTAAAGGAAAACCTAAAATTCCAAGCTACATGGACCTCAACAGCTTTTCAATAATGATGCTGGCCTCAGAGAAGTAAATTTAGCTTTAGGTTGATACTCTGAATCTTTTCATACATTGAGGCAGAAATTTGCCCTAGGTTATTTTGACAGATGATCATTAAGGATGGTGCTTAGGCTGTTTGCATCAGTGTGTTGCTTAAAAATTCAGCTGACATAATTTAACAGCTTGCTAATTGTTTCCTCAACAGCCCAGGAGAAGTGGACACAGTGGATGCCTTCCAGGGACGAGAGAAGGACTGCATCATAGTGACATGCGTCCGGGCAAACAGCACCAAAGGGTCGATCGGGTACGTTTCTCTGCGGTGATTTGCAAGTCCCATTTCCAATGACACGCTGCGTAGTCATAGTTTTAATATGACCAGTAAGAAGTTATTAGAGAACAAGTCACTACAGCCAGAAAACTAAAGAGTATCTTAAAGGCATGAATTAACGTTGCTGTTTTGAGATCTCTGAACAAAAGGGACACAGAAATGCCAAGTGTTGTGTTCTGTGTTGCATGCTGATGAATTTGCGTGGCTGTTTTAGCCTGTCAGTGTTTCCATTTGGCAGGATTGGTCTTGGGAGCTTGGCTTTTTGCATTAGTACTGCAGCAGTTATTTTTCTCTTGTAGCTTTTGATATATATTGCAACTTTCTGAATGCTGCTCTCTTAAAATGAAATCAGTTTTCTGTGGCTGTCGCTGTCCTCTTAATAATAGCATTCTGTCTGTAAAAGTGTTCTTAGCTAGTTATATATATATCACTAGGAGTGTGATGCACATGAGCTGGAGCTTCGATTTGTAGATGAATGTGCTTGTCTTTTGAGTTAGGAGGAGATTTGCAGGAAGTCTTGATTCAAGATCCCAGATTTGATAATTTTATATGAGTTTTTCCTATCTGAAAGAGTAGGAACTAGATACTGGGTGTGCTGTTTACCCCCAGGCCACTACAGCAGCTGTTGATTTGTTTCTGTAACTTACAATCACTTTAGTTTAAAAAATGGTGGTGAAAATATTCCTTCTAATAGTTCATTGGCTTTTAAGTTAGACTATGGTAAGTCTTTTCACATAAACAAAAAATCTTTGTTTCCACGTACTAGGTTTCACTAAGCTACTTGTGTTTCTCTCATAGAAATTTCTAACTGCTAGATAAATAACTTTTAATTGTGCTGATCCATGTGAAGAGAAAGAATCCAAATCCTACAGTAAACAACAATGATGCTTTTTGGAGATTTTTTTTTAATCTAGTTGATTGAGTTTGGGAACTGAAGGCAGCTAGAACCTGCCAGTTCTTTTGGCTGATGTGGGATTTAACCTTTATCTGTTCTTTTGTAAGAAAACTTTTCAGCTTACTGTGGTGAAGGTTTATGTATTAAAGCTTTGGCAGTGAAATGCTGTAGAAGCTGTACATACTGATGACTCGGACATCTCTGTTTCATGGTCAGGTATCATTGGCAAGGTGTGATGGGAAAGCTTGCATCACCCTTACCTAGGATCTTGTAGCTCAGCAAAGTATTTTCGTCTCCAAGGTTGCTAGTCCAGCATTAAATTTACTCTGAAAGAAACTTGCAAAGGGAGGAGAACACTGTTCAGGAAATGACGACAGATTTTTTTTTTTTTTTTTCCTTTCTTGAGAAAATAATCTTCTCATCTTTCAGTCTTAAAAGCTACTAGGAATATTTAGTAATCTTTCAAGATCCACCTCCCACCCCAAAAAAATGAACAAGCAACCCAAACTTAGAGAACTGTAGTATTTGTGCTGTGGGAGCTACTCTCCCAGGCTGTTTCTTGCCTCTATTTTTTTCTGCACTGCCCAAATTTTCTGGGGCTGCTCTGGAACTTTTGCAGTCTTTAGTGCAGGGGTTGTGAATTTGCTGAAGAGCTGGTCTCAGTGCTGTGACCGTAGTATTGGGCATTGATGTTGGACCTGCTCAAACTAAGTTGTACAAGGGCTTCACTTCGTATTGCAAACTTTGGTAGTGTAGAACAAGTTGTGTGTTTTGAGAGCTTTTTCACTAGAGAAGAACTAGTTGATATTAATTTCATAAACCTTTTCTTGAGTTTTGGTAAATAAGCCCTAGAAGAAATCAACCTTTAAGAATACACTAAGCAATTGTTTGTTTAGATTTCAGTACCTTGGTTTGTGATCCCACAAAAACAGACTAGACAATTTTCATAGCACAAATACAAACTTTCTTCTGCAAGAATATACTTTTTGCTCTTGAAGCGTGACAAAGCAAAAGTCTTCCTTCATGTGCTTCCAGTGCAGGTCACCTTTAAAATAAAATATTCATGTCTAGTGTTCAGCATTTCAGTAGAAAATTTTCCTGTTAATCATGCCAAATATTATTAATCTATTTCAGTTCGAGTCAAAAAGAAGCTTAAAGTCTTGATAGGTGAAGTGAGGTTGATGTCTTCTGTACTTTGAGGAACGTTTAAGGAAGCAGTGGTTGGCATTAAGAGGGGATTTGCTCTAAGAAAGGAAACATCAACGGCAAGAGCTGGAAAGAACTGGAATTCCTTGCAAGGAATCAGAGTGGTGAAATAAAACACAATTCATGCAAAGGCCTTCATGTAAGGCAGGGCTGCTGCAGTGGGATCTGGGAATGGGTCATGAGCTGCCACTGCCTTAGTAACTGCTTGTTATCTTCGTTTCACTGACATTTATTATTATGAGTCTTTCTCGTAACACTTAAACGTCATTGAAGTAGTAGTTCAAGAGCTTAGTTTTGTCTTGTCACCTAGATTTCTGGCAAGTCTTCAGCGCCTGAACGTTACAATTACTCGAGCCAGATTCAGCCTCTTCATCCTCGGAAGACTGAAAACCCTCATGGTAGGTGCAGTGTTAATCAAACCATCTTCTGTGATCCACCATTTTAGGTCAAGTTGGGGTTGGGGGAGTGAAAACCATCCTCAGACTGCTTCAGTCTATGAAAGGGGACCCTTGTCTAGTGTATTGTTAAATTAGTGCAGTCCAGGCCTCTGAAGTGTTATCTTTGAGAGCTTTGGCTGTAACTGTCAAAAGCTTTATTAATAATAAAAAAAAAAAAAGTAAAAAACCCCCCACCGGTTTCCCTTGCTTCCAAGACAGAAAGTTAGAAATACTCTCACAATGTTTTTAGTAGCTAAATTGTAACACAGTCCTTTGTGATTCAAGTAGGGGGCTGCGGAAAGTCTTCTCTCTCCTGGTAAGATAGGATGGTGGCAGTGATAGTTTCCTGCTTGATCCTTACCGTTCTTCCAGCTATTGCTGTTGTCAGTGGATACTTGAGCAGAGAAAAGGATTTTAAAAAAAACCAAACAAATGACCCCAAAACATTCCCCCTGATCTTCAGATTGTTGCTTTTGACACTAATTTGTGTTGTCATGTGGTTTCTGAGGATACTTTTTGCTTGTGCTCTTTGAAACAGCTGTTTGTGAAACAAAACGATGTATTTGGGGGACTGTAAAGGCCCACTGAATGTGCAGGGAGAGCTCTTGAATAGACTTAACGCCTCACAGTATTTGATTTTTATTCTGTCAAGGTGGGGTGTTACTGTAGCACTAGAGGGCATTACAGTCCAGCTTCTGTTTTACTCTGAGAATGCTTCTGGCCTCCATAAATACAGAAATAGTCATTTTAAGTAGTAGCTCACTGATGGTTGAAAGTACCTTCCCTGTGTTACAGCGGCCAGAGTGCCTACTGCTATTTTGCAAGTGAAACATAAGATTCTTCCATTCCAGAAGGAACATAACAGTGGTTTCCATGACAGTTGTGTCAGGTACCTTGATTAAAGAGGTTGTGCATCCTCTGACACCTCTGTCCATTTGTGTTGATGTCTTTCTGATAACTGTTTTCTTTTTTTGGGGGGGTGTCTTCTTTTTTTTTTCTTTTTTTTAAAGGACAATAAAGACTGGAATGAGTTGATTCAGGACGCTCAGAAAAGAGGTGCCATTATCAAGACATCAGAAAAAAGCTACAGGAAAGATGCTGTTAAGATTTTGAAGCTCAAGCCAACACTACAGCCCCCAATCAAAGCAGGGATGCAGAGGTCTCCTCTGTTGCAGGCTTCTTCTCCCAGTAGCAAGAGGGTTGAGCTTGCAAATCCAAGGGAGGCCAGCAGCCCACGGGAACTCGCTGCTGGCACTGGCCATGCCATGCTCCAAGGAAGCAGAGGGCCCCAGCAGCCCCAGGGGGCTCAGGCTGCAGACTCCCGGCGAGGCAGTGCCCCTGCACCCGTGGAGCCTGCGGTGCTTCCTGCTGATCAAGAGAAACCGCGGGACCCGAGGCTGGCAAGTATGGCCAGTAGAACTGAAACAAAAGGGAAGGAGCACGCCTCAAAAGACAGCAGTTGGTCAGCCCAGAGCAGTCCAGGATCAACGTCACGGCAAGGTCTTGACGTGTCCTCAGCTGCCAGGGATCAGATCTCCAGAACAGGAACTTCTAGGAAGCCCCAGCAAACAATGGGACAATGCGACGTGCCTTCCACGTTGCCGTATGCGGCTCGGCACGAGGCTGACTGGAGAGCTTCTGTATCCAAAAGCAGTTCAAAAGCCTGCAGTGAAGGAGGTCAAAGCAGTAGCAGTAAGTGGAACAAAGACTGTCGTGTTCTAATGAGGAGAATATCAGAGGAATCACCAGAGAACACGGAATCAAACAGTGCCAAGCGAAGAAAGACCTTTCACTGACTTTAGTATTGGCTCATTACTGAAAATCTATTCCCAGATTTCTGTCTAGCAAGGACTGTATTTTAAATTACTTAATACACCTGGAATTGATACCACTACTATCAGTAGATCCTTCTTTTTCCCATCTCGTCCCTAATTGTGAAGGGGACTTTACACCTGACAGTTGATAGCTTTGAGCTTTTGAGAAGAGAGGTTGGGTAGCTGCATTGCTTTGAAAGAGCAGTGAATTTTGCCATCTATGAAGTTCAAGTTGTAAATGTTTGAAATGTAATGTATATTTGTACAGTATACAAAATTATTTTAAGATTTAATTTGGCAAATACATAGCTTCTTGTTTCCTTGCGCAAATGCAGATTTCTTAGTGATGTATTTTTTTATGAAGAACCACAGCAAAGAAAAAAACCCACAACCAACCCCACAACAAAACCCAAACCAAAAACATTAACAACCACCCCCCCAAATCCAGAAAACAGCCAGACTACTTTTGCCCTTTGCACTGTAAAGTCTAATTTATTTGATAGCAAGGAGTGAATGCTGAAAACGTGGTAGCAGTGATTCTTCCTCATGCTCCACTAGTGCCTCAGGAAAGACCAAAGGCAGATGAGAGAATTCTACTTATTTTGTATATTTTATTGCCTGTTTTTATAGAAACAGAAGAGCTTTTGTTTATACAAATGTGCCTTGAGTTTTGCTCTTGCTGCTGCTTCATCAGTTGGAATCCTTTTCTTCTTGCAGTGGCAGCACAAACTGCAGATTAAAGCCTACAAGGTCTGTTGGGTCCCAGTGAGTCCATGTGAGGAATAATCAACAGCATTCTGGAATCTTAGTCAAAGATCTAGTTAACGCTTACTGGTAATGACACTTGAGTTTCTCTCAAGAGCTTTTGGAGATCTATAGAAATAAAAGGGGCACGCAGTTCATTCTTGGTGTTACTACTGGATTCTTTGCACTATGTTGATGAGGAATATATATAACCAGTAAAAATGGGATGTGGTGGGGAAATGAGCTATTTTTAAGAAAGACTTCCTCTCATCATAACATTTCACAATAAAAATGGAATTATTTCTACTAGGAATGTCTGTGGGTCACACTGAAATATCACTTTCTGGAGTACATGTCTGTCTCAAGGAAGTGCAGTGCAACGTTTCATGTGCAGAGAGTTTTGGATGGAGATGGGCTGGCACGCGTCTGCCTGGGGACGCAGCACCGCGCTACGTTAATGGGAGCTGGGTGCACTGGGAGCGGGCCAGGTTGCAATCTGTGTATCTGTTAAAACACAGCAGTGTCCTGCTGGCACTTGCTGGCTGACCTACGCTTTACCAGTATAAGGGCAGCACCTTTCCTTAAGCAAGTGAGCTGCCGGAGATTTCTGGCCAGAATTGAGCTGTAATCTTTAGGTAGGTTTCCGTCCCGACACACTCATGGCAATGATCAGTGTTGGCAGTGGGTTAAAGGACAAAACCAAAGAGGTGTGTGTGATCCAGTCCAGTGGAATACAGGTGCCTTACCCTACAAAACATCAGGTAGTGGTTCCAAACTAATGGCTGGTGAAACTTGCAGCTTTGATGCATCCAAGCCCAGAACAAATGTGCTTTACTGGTACCACCTGTGTTGTAGGTGCGTTGGGAGGCTTTTAGTTGCTGTCTGTGACTGTCTGGCTCATTGTGCTGTGTAGTACAGAGCATTTTAAGATAATAGGGGAGAATCTTTACATGCCTGGGAAGTGAAGTCGGAATATGTGCGCCGTTTCGCTTTAGTTATTCGTTACGTCACCATCTTAATTGGTTCGGTGAACCCTGACCACCTCTTGTCAGCAGTACATGCTCTTCTGAAACTGCTGCGCCTCTTCCTTGATGTTGTGTGAGATGGAAGGCTGCCCAAAGGAATCTGACTGCCACGAATTGGATGTTTCGATCGCTCCCACATCACGTAATCCATGCCCTCTGTGTTATCTCCCTTTATGTTAATAGGAATACTTAAAAATACTGTCGTCTTTCGAACCTCTTGGCTCTTCTTGGCAGGGCTGTGCTGACCTGCCTGCTGTTTCTACTCAGCACATGAAAAAGGCTGCTATTCTGCACATGGCTGGAGCATCCTATAGCTGTGGAAGCCATCGAGACTGTCTTGATGTAAATAAAGTGAAACTGGCAACAGTGTGAATGAGGAAATGTTTTTCTGGCCATTAAATATGATTTTGTCAAAAGAATGTTTCTGTGAAAGTTTTTCTTCTAGTTTTCTTTCTTCTTAAACAAGCTGCATTTCAAATGTGTTCTTCTGACACCTACACTTACCACGTGCTGGAAAGAATTTTGTTTTAACGTTTCATTTTTACTGTATTTTGTATGCAGCACATAGGCCGTGTACTCTCTAACGCCTGTATTTTTCCATAAATCATTGAGGCGTGGTCAGTGGCTCGGATTTTTTTGCTTATTTAATACTAGATTTACCTGACTTATGTTGTCAATCTTTCAGCAGTAGCTTACTGCTGCTCTATCAGTCTGTATTGTTAATGGTGTATTCTTTAATAAAAAAACATTGGGTTGTTGCACTTAGAACACTTTTCCCTCTTCACATATAATTCAGAGTAGGTTTGTAGTTGTAATTAACTTCCCTCCCCTCTTTTATACCCATAATATGGAAAGATGAGCAAATTCCAATCAACGCACGCATCTCACTGATTCAAATAAAATCTGCGTTGGGGAACAAACGGTACAATTTTCATAACTTCTCTGCTGTTTCCATTGTGTGTTACAACAGGCTGAGTAGTGATGGTCGGTGTTAGTAAGCCGTGCGTGTAGACTCGCTGTAGGCATTTAGTACCATCTTAACGAGTGGCAGTCAGGAGGTTGTTCAACGATTGTTCTCTTTTGCTGAGTGTAAAAGTCAGAAAAATCAGTAAAGAACATACTCAACACAACTTAATGTAAAACAGTTTAATTGGAGTTTGTGCCAAAAAACTTAGGAAGAAGCAGCATTTTGGTTTTTATACAGAGGTTTCCATGCTGCTTCCAAGATTGGCAGCTGTATTCTCAGTGCAAAACCAGTTCCCTCTGTGGTACTGTTAATCTTTGATGTCAGTAAGAAGGGAAAATCTCTTCTAAGTGATGGACTGTATTTTGTTCAAAGTTGGTTTTTGGTGGTTTGGGGTTCTTTTTTAATGCTTTGTACCCAAAATAGGCTCTCCAGTAAAGGTGGGGTATAATTCTGGTTATTCCTTTTCCTTTGAGGTTTAACGTAACTGTTTTCTGTGTCATTACTCCATATTATGGTGATGTGAGAAGAAACTGGAGCCGTATGTATAAGGATGATGTCCCAACAGGTACTTGCCTGGTAAGTTTTCCTTCTTATCCATGTTTCATTGCACATGCACTACACTATGGAGCGCTGGCTTGCTGACGGTGACTTTATCAGTTGTACCTACGGGTGTCTGTAGACCTCTTGAAGGAAAACCAGCAGTTTGCAGGAGCATTGACCCGCTCCAGGAGGTGTGGCAGGGAGGGCATTCGCTCCTCAGTGTGACGGTGGTGGTAGCGGATGGGCCTGAGGAATGCTGAGAGCTGGGGATGCCCTTTGGTTGTGAGTGGGCCACGCTGCTGGGGGGGTGGAGGCATCAGGCTCTCCTCTCAGACCCTTCTCTGTGCCCACCCAGTCTGGTAGCACTGGTGGGGCAATGAGTTTTTACAGAACCCTCCTAGAGACACTGAGTGCAGTAACTGATGAGCAGCTGGGTCCGAGGGATGGAGGCACAGGAGCTGGGAGACTTGAGCTGTGCAAGGTGTGTGGGCTGGGATGGCCCTTGGCCTCTTCCTGGTGCTAGTCCGTAAAATGGGACTGGCCCCCAGCCCGGCTGTGCTGATTGATGCTGGGGGAGCAGCGAGCAGGCTGCTGCCAGCGCGAGAAAGAACCTGTAGTGACCAAATGTATTGACTGAGGGTAAACTACATTCCCAGTCCCAGTAAGTTCCAGAAAATAATATGGAACCCCAGGGATTTCAGAGTTGAGACTTTTTTTTTTTGCAGTTACTGAACTATGGTGAGATGCTGGGGTTTACTGTTGCGTAGAGAAGGGAGAGACCTTCAGCCAACAGCTGGAGCTGGGCTCTTCGTTCACAGCCCAGCGACCATAGCAATACGAAGGATAAGCAGAACCGCGGTCCTAAAAATGCAAGAGGTGCTCTCTAGTCTGCATGGATAAACGATGGATGAAATGACTGCTGCGTTGTAAATGGAATTTATAATGTTAATGATATAATACACTCTCTTGCTACAACGGGGTCTGTTCCTGAGTCGTATATAAGGTCTCCTTTCTTGTCTTTTTGAGATGCTTGGAAAGGAGCCCAATATCTTGTTCTTTAGCGCAAATAAATGTAAGCCAAGCAGCCTTGTACATCGAATATCGCTGACACGTGAGACCTTCCAGCCATATGTACCTGTCTGCTAAGGCCTCGGCTAATTTGCCACCAACTCCCAGGCAAACAGCAACAGAAACGAAGGTGGTTTGTGAGCACATTGTATTTGGTATTGTGAAAAGGTAGAAAACCTTGGTTTGTAGCTGGCAGGGTGCACTGGTGTGGCTGTCCAATTTTGTCACCGATTTCACTGTTGTATCAACCAACAACTCCCTTTGCTACGAAGAAATCCCTTTGGTTTCCCCTCTCTTTAATTTAATCCCTGAAATAGCACAGAGTGGGGTCGGGATGGAGCTTTTGGAGCTCAGTATTGTTGCTGTCCAGGAGAGGTGGTTACACGGTAAAAAAGGGTGGATTTAGGCTTTCCTTGCACGTTTCACCCTGCAGTGAAACTTGTTACGACACCTACAGAATCAAAACTATAAAGGAGCCTTTAGGACAGTGAAGCTCTTCTCTGCATCTCAAATCGGCGTGTGATTTTTAGCTGGTTTCTGTGTGAGAGTGGCCAACCTCCAACTCCCTGCCAGAAGGGCTGAGATGGTGATACAGAGCTCTTCAAAACCCAGCTCTGCTCTTATTTCTGAGCAAGAACGCTCAGCTCCTCCTTTATACTTTGTTTTATTTACATTTGGGACTTTTTATGGAAGCCAATTATAGAACAGAATTGGTTGATGAGACCATTAATTTTATTACCACTAAAGTGTTGGTTCTCTTGCTACTCCAGCCTCCACCAGGCTCCTTACAAATCACTCTTGTAGATGAGATGTCTGCTTCCACGTCTTTATAAAACGAAATAACATACCCGGGAAGTGCCAACGGAATTTTTCCCCCTCCTCCTTCTGTCTCCAGCTCCCAGGGGGTGTAGGCTTATCATTTTATCCAGCGAGTGAGCAAACATGCACAAAGCCAGCCTGCTCCTGGCTCCTCTGCAGCTGGGGCTGTGGGCTCAGCCTGGCCGCAGGGGTCTGCCACATCGGGCAGGTTTTTGTTGCTTGTGGCTGTTGGTTATTTGGATTTGTCGGTACCTTAAATAGTTAAAATCAGAGTAGAATTGCAGGTAAACAAGAAAAATCAAAAGCTCTACTTGTACTGTTTGAAGAGGTCACTTTTTTGCAGACAGAAGTGTAATTTAAAAACTTTTTCAAATGAATCAGATGCCAGCTGCATACTGGCGACAGGATGCACATGAAAACCTCTTGAAAGAGCGCAAGTGGCTTTTCTCGGAAAGAGAAGTACCTTTTGGTTAACCTTTCCACAAGTAAAGTATCAAGCTCATTGGACAACTTCTTCCATTTGGAAGCATTAACCGATGTACAAATGTTTCTCTCTGAAAGCAGATGAACTTTCGGATCTGCAGGTACTTGCTGTGATGGTTTCTTTCTGTGTTATTTCAATAATGCTCTACTCTCTTTGTGTAGACACCTATGTGCTAACAGATGTCTGCAGTTAATGGGTCTTCAGTGCTGAAGCTTTCAGAAGCTTTAAATTATTTTCTTAAACACCAAGTTTAAGTTCTGTGAGAGAGAGGTGGTTTTTTTTGGTCTTGCAGTGGTTTCTGTTACGTGATTGCAAGTTCTCTAGCAGCATTGGACAGGTAAAGTGTCATCCTGACCTCCAACAGGCAGGGCTACCTTTGTGTCTGAGCTTGAAGATGAGCTGTCCTGCCCTGTCTGCAGGCAAAGCCATGGCAAGGATGTCTGAAACTCCCTCTTTAGGCTCTTTGGTTTCTTCTGCAAGATGAAGCATGTCATGTTTGTCCTTTGCACTTGCTATTTTGCAGGGGTCTTGCTTCTGCACAACTAATAAGAATGGTATATGTTATGTGGAGGGTGGGCTTTTGGTTTGGTTTTGTTGCCCACCCATCATCAAGGTTATCCAGATGTCCTGTGGCACAGCTGCAGGAGGGTTAGCACCGCAACTTCCTACTTCTGCTTGAAGTTACAGAACTATTCATTGGGCTTTGGTTAAAGAAGGTCCAGGACTGAGCATTACTGGTATTCTGGGTCCGTAGGGAGGTGGCACCAGCTCTGGAGCTGAGTTAGGAAGCCAGTGATGTCTTGTCTTAAAAACAAACAAAAAAAACCCTCAAACCCAACCAGCCAACACCCAATCAACCAAGAGAAAATCCCCAAACCAAAAAAGGCTTAGTGCAGTCGTGTATCAGCTTCAGCAGTCTTTGTTCCTGGGCTGTTCCGAGCTTTGCTGTGCCCTTCTGAGGTTATTTTCTATAGGAATTCAGTGCTGCTGCTTGGCACGTTCCTGCTTGCATCGCAATAAAAGCGTGCGTTTGCAGGGGACCCGCTGGGTGCAGAGTTCGTCTGAGATACGGCTTTATGAAGCAGTAAATTTTCTGTTGCTTAATCTAATATTCTAGAGAAAAACACTAGTGCAGGGAAAGGAGAATGTTGCTTCACCTTCCAGAAGTGCCATTAGAGATCTTGATCTTGTTACAGTCTGTTCTGTGCTATTACTTGTACGAACAGCAAAGTATGAGGGTTTTAAATATATCACAGTCAGAAAGTACAAAGAAAGGAGCAAGTGTCAGTAACAAACCGACTGCAAGAAAGAAAAGGAGGTTTTGTGCCAGCCCACCCCCTCGAAGATCAAATCTCAGCAGGGCGAGTTTAACCCTCATTTATTTTGTGGTGGACTAACTAAGCCCTGTGACCTTCCTCTGTGATGTTAAACACTGCTCAAAACGTGCACCAGGTTTCTTTCTGTTCCTCTTTGATGTGACAATATCCATCCTGCACTTTCACTCCTGTTTTCTTTTCCTTTTTCAAAGTACAAGCTTGCCGCCCCCCTCTCCGTGGCGGTGGCTGCATTTCGGGGGCACTGGCTGTGTACGCTGTAGCTGCAATGTTAGGCAGAAGATGCTGCAGGCTCTTGTGCTTTTGGAATGTGGGCTGTTCCCAGCACAGGCTCCCCTGAGCAGGATGAGCTCCAGGACCATGGAGACGCAGCATTGAAACAGAACAGATGTTGAGAGAGAAGCTCTTGGAGTAGCACTCAGGCAGGGACACCAGACCTGGAAATGCCAGTGGAGGCTCAAAGTTGGATTGTATGGGGCTCCTGGCCTGGCTCAGGGAGCGAGCGGGCTGGGCAGAGCCGGGGTGGTGGCCGAGGGCTGCTCCCTTGTCAAGGGAAAGAGCCCAGAACTGAACGTGCTGGAGGTGGTGGGTGTCTCCCGTCTTCTAATTCTCCACTCAATCAGCTCCTGGTTTGGTAAATCTTTGGATGTGACAAAATTAAAGCTCTTGTGTTCATGACATTCCCGTTGCTTTGATTGAGTCACATCATTTCTTGTCTCTGGTTTCTCCTGCCTTCGTTTATGTGCTTAACTGCAAATGCTTCCTCTGATAGCGGCATGTTTGTAAGCCTTAAAATGAGTTGATCTAGTCCCTGTGAGCTCTATACTGAAGTCCCAGGCTGTGGCTGCTTAAAGATACTCCAAATAAACAGCTTTTTCTGTGAAGGTGCCTCATGGCACCAGCTCTATGGGGTGCCACAATGGGGCTGGACAGCTGAGGTCCCCCTGGAGAAGCATCCCTGGACTACCCAGCCTTCTCCTGCCTCAGGCTCGTTTGGAAATGGCCTTTCAACACAAGACCAGTGCTTAATATAACACTCAGGCTTTGTTCATTGTCTACAGTTAGTAGTCTACCCCAGGTTCAGCAAAGTAATTAGGAGAAATAATTAACAGCTCTCAGTGATGAGGCAGCCTCTCTCTCCCGCCCCTCTCCCTCATCATGTGGTGCACCTTGGTAGTGACTCAGAAAACACAAGAGGACATTATGAATCAAAAAAATAAGTCTTTACCTGTAATTAACTGTGGACACAAAAAGGAAAACGTGGTGATCAAGCAGCAATTGATAGTTGTTTTACTGGAGGAGAATACACCAGAACGAAATGCTCATGGCAAAATGTCTCTTTAAGTTGTGGTTCTTTTATAACATTTAATCCAAACAAAAATAAGTCTCTACCAAAAAAAGTATTTGAACCGTACGCTATACGGAAACGTGTGGATAAGACACTGCGCTCCTCACTTACCATATGCCTGATGGCCCCTGCGTTCTCCGTAAGTGCAAGAAAACAAAACCCAGCAATGAAAATACAAAATCAACGCAGCAACTAGAGTTGTAGGCAACAGTATGTGCATGGCCAGGCCAGGCCGATGGTGAGACGTGGGACTATGCAGCAAGGATGGACCAGAGTCCCTCCTTCCCCCCCTCCCCTTCCCCTGCCTGTTGCGTCACGGGGCTCTGGAGTTGTCATGACAGGCTCTTTCAAAACAGGACACTAAGAAGAGGAAAATAAAAAGAACACCCCAGCCTATACCAAAGTAAATAAAATAATAATAAAAAAATATCCCTTGGATCGCGGCACTATTTCACCAGGGCCCCGCTGGCCCCGGCCCCGGGTCGCCCTGTGCGGAGCAGGGATGAGAGTCGCTGCGCGGAAGGAAGGACGGGCCCCGTGTCCTCGCCGAGCTGCGGGACCGCGGGCGGGCACAGTCCCCGCGCCGACGCTGGGCAGGCGGCTCTGCACCGCGGCCGCCCCGGCTGCCGCCAGGGTGGGATCGTGGGCTGGAGTCAGACCCCGATTCTCTGCGTACCTCTCTGCTTGGAAAGTGGACCAAAAGACGTTGTGCAAGTCCTAGCGTGAAGGAAGGCGGAGGAGACGGTGGGGAGAGCCACCCGTTACCTTAGTCTCCCCAGGTCCCTCGGGTGACGTGCCTGGGCTGGGCTCCCTCCTCTGCGGCTTCAGAGGTCCACCCAGCCGCGCAGCTGGAGGGCGAGCACCCCGAGGAGGACGGTGCCGAGGCTGCTGTGCGCGCTGGGGGCACCGTCGCAGTCCTTTTTGTCAGCTTCGCACCTGGATTGCTGGCACAGGACCCCCTTGAAGCCCACGGGGCAGATGCAGCGCTGGTTTTGGTAGCAGGTGCCGCCGTTCTGGCAGAGCAGGAGCTCATCGTCGCAGACGTTGGCTACAAGATGGGAGGGAAGGACGTGGGTGTTAATCTGGGGTATGTTAAACCCCTGGACTGCAGCAGAAACAAGAAGATTTTGGCTTTCTTCTCTAGCTCCTAGGGGTTAAATTATCCAATCCTCGTAGCCCTAGAGCAGCCCTAGGGCCAGAGGAACACAGTGGGGACTGCAAACGCCAGGGGCAAAGCTATCGAGTCATTTTGGATTTGGGAGGAACGGCTGGAGTCTGCTCACCCTACACCCTGAGCATCACGGGGCACCCGAGCAGGCGGTGCTGAAGATCCCCCTCTTGTTTGAACCCTTTCTGGCTCAGAGGGACACAGTGCTGCCCGGGTACTTACGGAAGCAGCCCTGTCTCCAGTAGTAGTTGGGCAGGCAGTCGTCGCACTTGGGCCCCGTGGCACCTTCTTTGCATTCACAGTAGCCGGTCTCGTTGCAGCGGTCGTGCATGGAGCCGATCTGGTTGCAGTTACATTCTGGCCAAAGACAAGGGCTGTTAGTGCCTGTCCTGCCCGGGGGCTTTGTGCCTGCTAATGCCCCGAGAGAGGTGCTGGGGGCTTTGGAAAAGCCTGGCTACCTGCTACAGGAGGGACCTTAGAGACTAGGGCTAGGAGAGCATGGCTGCATGAAAGGCTCCAACAGAGCAAACAGCCATGGGGGCAAAGACCACCCCGCTTTGGAGCTGAGCAGCTCCTGGTAGAGCAATGCAGCTGAATCCAGTTGGAAAAATATTATTTGGGCTTTTGTTTTCATGGAAGAGATACCATGGTGTGCTGCAGAGATCGCTGCTGTCCTTGGGGAGCGTGCAGGGGGACACACCACCCTCCAGAGAGGGACTGAACTGAAGCCCACCCCATAGACCGAGGTCCTGCACGAGCCATCCCACATCCCGGTGCCGCAGCCCGAGGCCACCACAGCGCTCACCTATGCACACATTCTCGTCGTCCAGCTCTGCCGAGCTGTTACGGTAGAAGCCCAGGCGGCAGTGCTGGCAGTGCTGGCCCCGCGTGTTGTGCTTGCAGCTCACGCAGGTCACCACGTTCAGGAAATCGATGTAGCTGCAGCGGTTGGAGTGGCCGTAGCACTCGCAGTCTGCGGAAAGGAGGAGAGAGCTGGGGAGCTGGGCCAGGAGCGTCCTCCCTCGTGCCAGGCAGAGGCTTTGGAGGAGGCTCCTACTCCAGTGAAATGCCACGGCCGCAGCCCACGCAGGGCTGGGCAGGATGAGTGCGCACAGTGGCTGCGATTCTTTTCTGCCAGGGGGGATCGGGCTGGAAGTCGTTGCTCAGAGACAAGGGTGGGTCAGGGGGTTCTGTGCCCTTGGGGTGGGCACAAGCAGGAGCCAACCCCCGGCTGTCCCAGGGCACGATCTCTTTAAGGAAATGCAGAATGATGGGAGCAGGCAGCAGGCTGTGGAGGGGAGTCAGGTGTTAATTAAAGAGCTGCCTTGTTAATAAGCAGAGCTCAGCTTGGTGCCTGAGTTTGGCTCTGGTGGGGCTGCAGGACCTGCATGGGAGCTGGGCTGGGGTGCAGAGCCCTGCTGGAGACAAGGAGCGGGCTGGCAGAGGGTCTGGCAGTGCTTGCTGCTTCCAGTGATGGGAAGGCCCTGGACAAGGCTGAAGTGGAGCTGAAGCTGCTGCATGTCCAGGTAAAACCTCGCTGCCTCTTTGGCTTTTTCCCCCTCTGTGTCCCTCCTCAGTGGGTCCCTTGCTGTTGTACCTCCCAAACCAACGCTGGTTGTGAAATATGGTGACTCTCAAGTTAAATGCTTAAAATGAGTCTGCGCAAGGAAGCGTGGCTTGTGTGGGATCCTTCAAAAGACGGTGGGCAAGTGTGTGAAGGTTTGAACCAGGGCTGCCTGGCCCAGCTCAGGGATGCCTGCGAAGGCTGCTGGTGGGATGGGAGACGCCACTATCACTTGGCCAACCACTGCTCCTGTCCCCAGGGCTGACCTCTCTCAGCTGTGGGCACGTTGAATTTGTGGCCAGAGAAATTTGATTACTTGCTTCTTATTACCATGAATTGGGCTGGTGACCACCTTGCAGTGTTAGATTCAGTGTGCTGGATCTTTCTGGGAATTTAAAAGTATAACACAGGAGAGGAGGTACCCTAGTTGCCTTGTGGCACAGCAGTCCTGGTCAGGAGATGTCCCAGCCAGCTTGGGCAGGGTATAACGTGAGCAGAGATGGCGTCAGCCAGGTCTGAGCTTCCCCAGCCTTTAGAGAGGAGGAGAGAGGTTCCAGCTGGGGTTTGGTCCAAGCTCTAGCATTAAATATTCAAGGACAGCAGAGGGATGGGAGGGAAGGATGTGGGTTGACATGCACATGCGACTGGAGGAGACTTGTGTCAATGAATGAAGATCAGGCAAGATGGAGCAGGGCAGAGGTTTCCCCATGGTTCACAGCTGCCTGAGAAGGAACTGAGAGTTCACTGTAATCTTGACCCTCTGTGAAACAACTTCTGCCTGTTTGACCAATACCCAAAGAATTTCAGCTCAAATACTTCTGGCTGCCGCAATTCCCACGCGTCATTCCACCCCAGGGATGCACTCCTACATACAGCTAACCATGACGCAGATGGGCAAACCCTCCCCATCTTCTCCATGTCGGAGGCTGCTGGACCACATCACCTGGACAAAAACTAGGAGCCCTGGAGCACCACACTCCCTCCTCTTACCTTTATACGTTTCGATAGGAGCCACTGGGCCAGAGTCTGGTTTGAGCCGGATGAGTTTTGAGCTCTTTGAGGATGCTTAAGAAAAATCAGAGACACTCTCACCGCTTAGCATCGCTCTGCGTCCTACCCCACCACAAGCAGCTCTGCTACGAGAACAATACCAAGCTGAGCCAAGAACACCACTCTGGCAGCGCCGGCATCTATTTCTGCACCAGACAGCTGGTAGCTGCTAAATTTCTCATCTTCTTCTCCCCTCCTCAAAGTCTGATGCATGAAAAACCTCAATGCACAGAGCTGGGAGGAGCTACTCACGTGTCCCCCTCTTTATGGGTGTTCGGTGGTGTGAATCAGGTTATTCAGGATAAGGATCTACATGTCTGAACAGCTTAAAAAAATATCTACTGGCCATGGCCCCAGTTTGGTGGAGGTCACGCCAACTGGCACCCAAAAAGCTGCTAGGAGTACAGCTAGGAGGACAAATGCTACGGAGGTGGTATCTGGCAGGGCTTGCTACGGGGTCTTGCCAAGCACGTGCTGCTCCAGCCTGGCTTGTCCCCGCCAGCACATACCTGGCTTCTTCCCGTGCCTCTTGCCTGCAGAGTGTGCTGCGCGCCCTGCTTTGCTCTTCGGAGCTGCTACACGAGAGGATAAAACATATCTGAGTGCTGCGGTGGGGAGAGGGCTCCCAGGGCCAGCCCAGCACGGTTGAGCTGAGGTAATTCATCAGGGCAAGGGGCTGCCCCAGCCGGGACGGTGCTTCCTTGGGGCTGTGCTGCCAGCTGGAGTCCCATCCTGCACCGAAGGACCGGAGCGCTGGGAGTGAAGGCCATTGTTTCCAAATCAAGCTGATGAAGTTTGGTGCTTGGGGAGTTTTGTGCTTTGGTAACCCCAGTAAGGGGTAAGGTTGAGCAGCGCTGAGACCCCACAAGGTGTTTAGAAATGGGTCCCATCAGTGTTTGTAGTGCACCAGACCCTGCACAATGCTGCGTCGCTCGGGGAGGTGCTGGGTGGGTATCGCCAGCTCCATCCCACTGGTGCCAGTCACATCCCCACAGTGATAGCAATGGCAGGAGGTGGCTGTGCTCCTGCTCCCCGGGCTCAGCCATGGTCAGAGTGGTCCTGCTCCTGCCTCCGGCACCATCTGTGAGGCTGCTGTGGTGCTGGGGCCTCCTCAGGTCTCTTTGGCTTTCCCTGGTCCCATGGTAGGCTGGCACGGTGTCCAGACTCTCCTGCACCAACACAGCCTCTCCAGCCTCCGTTGCCATGACAGGCCATGATGGCCTCCTCCATGGGTCCCCAGGATGCCTGAAGCCCCATATCTCCGCAGTGGGTGCTGTAGGTGGCCCTGGGGACCATACCTCTGCAGAGAAGCCCCTGTGGTTGTGCCCATCTCTCATGAGGAGGGGGTCATGGCCGTGAGGAGGCTTTGTAGAGGGTTGGGAGCAGGGTGATCTGCTAATGAGGATTGGCCCTGTTAGGCCAGCACAGCTGATCAGCCCAATTAATCTTGCCTATCAATCTTGGCTGGGGAAAGGTGCATGCCCCTTGTTCCATGGCAAGAAATCCCTTCCCAAAGAAGTTGAGGTGCTCAAGAGCTATCCCAGGATTTGGGGACATTCCTGCAGCCATCCCAACCCCAAATATATCTCCAAAAAGATCTCCATGGGGATGCATGAGGAGAACTGAGCTGAGGTGGACCTTCTGAGTAAGAGAGCAGATTGTACGATAGTGGGTCATACTGAGGATGGGTGAATTGTCCTGGCCGTTGGGCACTGGGTAAGAAAACTGTCCCGCCCTGTCCTTAGGAACAGGAATGGCCTTACCTCGAATGTTCTTGGGAGGGTCTGGTGGCTTTGGCTTGGGTCCAAGTGCTGCTGTGTCTGGTGGGCGCTGAACAGCTTATGGTGGCATCAGTTAGAGAGAACATCAGATTTAATACAGATCCCCTTCTTGTTTGCTTAAAAAGGTGGCAAAGGGACACTGGAAGTTCTAGGCAGGTATCTAGGGTGGGTTGGTGGAGCCATATCTGCTTGAGGCTGTGTTGAAGCAGGAATGGGAGACAAAGTCTCCTGGAAATTAGAGTCTTTAAGTGTGAAGAGGGACAGAAAAAGTACTCTTAAGGGGAGGGTGTGGGAGCTGCTGGATGGGTGAGTGTTGGCATGTGGTCCTTACATTGCCCAAGCATGGAGAGAATATAAATCTGCAGACCACTGTCAAGACTCAGAAGCCCCCTTGTTCAGAACAGACTGCATCACCTGGCACTGATGCCCACAGTTAGGCATATCCCTCGTTACTGTGTCGAACGCAGTTTTGTTTCTGTGAGGCCAGAGACTGGCCCAAAAGCCCAACAATTCCAAAGAGCCTCAATTTCAGCACTTTCTGCCCCCCCCGTTGAGTATTTCCCAACCCTGGGTTGTGTCCTGGGCACAGCTTCAGCAGTTGTTATGTTCTGTACTGGAAGGGATGCTAACGTCTACGACTGGAGCAAGCTACAGGCATCTTGGATGGGAAACGGGAGCTGAGCATCAAGAGGCAACTGCTGAAGTGCGTGTGCTGGTGGGAACCTGGAGGAGGAGAAGCTTCAGCCTTAACACGCTTCAGCCAGCGTGAAGCCTCCCATGGTTCCCACCAGGAGCAGCTCACCTTAGGCAGTCACGCAGGAGACCTGAAGCAAGGAAATACATACTATAAACGACACAGGTCTATCTATTTACAAAGTTATTCTACTCTACAAACACACTCCAGTCTCAGGAGATGGCAGCATTTCCATGATCCTCTCCGTTCACCCCAGCAGCGAGCTGCGAACAATCTCTTCTACCACTTACCATCCTCATCTTTCATGTATACAACTAAACCCTGAGGCTCAATCCAGCCTCACCAGATTCTCAGCTGCGTGTCGGGCACAGACAAACTCGGAGCATTTTCCCAGGCTGGAGGAAGAGGGAGATGCATGGAAAGTGGAGATGCAGAACTAGAAACTAAAGCGTTCGTCGGGAGCTGGTCCTCACTGGTGGGACCTGGCTCAGCCATGTGTCTCCTACCTTCTGCTCCTGGGCCAGCCTTGGCCGGGGGAGAGCCCACCTGCAGCGGGGCGGCTGCCGACAAGCTGGTGTAGCCTTGCAGCGATCAAACGGGAAACTGGTGTTACTGGGTGTGCTGGGGGGAGCTGGTAACCGGTGAGTTGCTCTGTGGTGCTCTGATGGAGGGTCAGAGCTTTGGAGGACAAAGCCAACCCAACCCCGTGCTGGGCAGGTTTTTGCACCCGCTCAACGCAAGCACCTTTGCTGGCATCGGGCAGGCAGCACCTCCTTGGGCACTGGAGGGGCTGGGTGGCCCTCGCCATGCAGAGGGCAGGGGGGCAGCGGTGCGCCGAGCTGCCCGTGCTCAGCCCCGCTGACCGCACGGCGTTCCGCTCGTGTGTTTGCACGAGGATCTCGGTGACCCATCCGCACCCCTCTGCTTGGAGGAGCTTTGCTTTGAAATAGCAGGACTGAGAACTAGTACAGGTGTCTTAGGACAGAGACGTGAAGTCCTGGTTTCTAACCCAAACTTCCAGGCCCTCCTTCTGGCTCTGCTCTTCTCTTGGAAATTCCAGTTTAAGGAATTTGCAAGCCACTGCAGAGAAATTAAACCAGCAAGAAATTGATAGATCTCTTGTTTGATTTCCCTGCAAACCCTCACCCCCACTGGCTCCATACCCCTCCCTGTCTCCTCAATATTGGTAACAATCTTCAGGTTTGCTAGAAAACAAACCAAGGAATATAATTTAAAAAGCCATATTATTAATTTCAAGCTCCAGTTGGGTAACATAAGGAGGAGGAGGAAAAAAAAAAAACCTCTCAATCTTTGCCAAGTTTCAAAGGACAAACCCGAGTAGGAGAGAAATGTGATTTCCCAGCCTCGTCGAGGGGATGATAAACAATGCAGAATAAAAAAGGAAAAAAATTATACGTTTTTTTAATGACAAGCTCTAAGACAAGGTGATAGACATTGTCCTTTTCAGCTGGAAAGTGGAAACCAATTGATATTAATATGGTGTTAAAGAGAATATGAGAAGAGCCCTGTGCAAATTGGCAAGGGTTTAATTAGAGTCACAATAAAAAACAGCCCTGAAGGCATTTTGCTTTTTAGTCATTCACATACACCTCCACTCAATCGCATTTACAGAGCCAGGAAAATTATTAATGCTCATTATCCCAAGAACCTTTCCCTTGCAGCTCTAGGGTGTTAATGGACAGTTTTACATTTTTTTGAGGGGGAGAGGCACGTTTCACCCTCAGACCCAGTTCATATAAATGGGAAACACTGGGCAGCTCTTGTATCAGCCCTGAGAAAAAATTGCTGGCCTTGGTGGTTTTCTGGGGAGGTAGAACATATTAAACCAAGAAGTCATGCTTTACAGCAAAAACCATCAGGAGAAGGAGCCCTGAAGTAGTGGGGAAGGATTCTGAAAAAGTCCTTCTCAAAACATAAACACAGAGTCTTGTTTCTGCAGGACCTACACAAAGCCAGGCTTTTGGTGCTCTCTTTCTGCTGGGGCTCTTATCTATCAAACAGGGCTCAGGCTGGTTTTGTTTTTTTCCCAGAGGTGAACTGGTGCTGCTGAAACTGTTACAAACCAGGGCAGGGAAAATGGAAGCAGGAGGTGGGGGGAAAAAAAAAAAAAAAGCTTTTTTTGCTTATTTTGAATGTGGGAAAAAATGTAACAAATGGCAAGGAAGAATTTGACAGGCTTAAAGGAAGGTTCTGAAACAACAGAACTGCAGAAGGCAAATGAGAATAGCACTTAATCCATCCTCCTTAGGGTAACTCTGAGATTTCCCATCCTTCTACCCATTTTGGCAGCCTCAGCTACCTTCAGACCACAGACTCTGCCCATAAATTCATTCTTCTCCCCTTCTCACCGCATGACAGGCGACCGGGCACAAAAGCATCCTACGAACATGACCACAGCTCCACCTTGACCACGGAAAACACCACGAGCAGCCAAAGGAAGCAGATGTCTAGCAGATCCATGCAACCCAGAGACAACTCAAATCTAATCTACTCCCCAAGCCTACGTGCTACGTTGCTTTCTGCCTTGCTGCTACCCACTAGCGTGCGGAGGCACGAAGGAGAAGGGAAAAACACATCGGTTTGGCTTTAAATACCTGTTTTTTTCTGTGTCTCTGTCACGGGCACAGAGGCAGCGAGCTCAGAGGCTGGTCTGACGATGTTTGCTTATGGTGGGAAGCAGAAATTCAGGGGGCAAAAGAGAGGGTGTAAATTAGAGGGTGAAACAGCACCGGGCTGGGGTAGGGCCCTAACAGGACTTTTCTTTTTTTTTTTCCCTTCAAATGTCTGGCTGGATGAGCTGGCTTTAAAGCAAGGAGGGATTTGTTTAATGCTTCTAAAATTCAGAAGAGATGAGAAATGACAGAGTATCTCGTTTTGGGACTCTGACCCAGCTTGGGGTTATTGCGACTACCGCAAACGGGCATGTCATCAGGAGCGCGAAGGGTCATCTCTTTAACGAGAGGTTTCCCCTGAGGTCCAGGCAACTTAGATTCACAGGCTTTGGGGATGTCATGGTATTTAAAGAAGTACTTTATATTTTGCAGGACTGGAGGGGGAGGAGCATCTCTGGTCAAGAACAGATCAGAATTAGGCTGCACCTTGATTCACTGTTGCTGGTTAAAGGCACACAATGGACCTTTGGCATCAAACCCAGCACGTTGCTCAGGTAAGAGAGCAGGTTCCCGAGCTGCTGGGTGGCCCTGAGGACATTTGTATTTGGAGCAGCCCCTCCAGGGACAGTCCCCATCCCCAGGCACATCGTCTTGGGGTGAGACCTGGCTCTGCAGAAGCACAGATGGGGGGGTCTAGATGGAGATGAGGAGCTCAGAGCCTAGCCCTGCCTCTATCAAGCCAGAGATATCATGGCTGGACTGTGAGATATTTATTTTTGTCCGTTGCCATCAGTTAATGAAAGCATTGTGAAAGCATTTCCTCTGCCCAGGAAGCAGGTTTTGGAGAAAGGATAAATCCCGAGGTGTATGACGTCTCCCAGGTCCCTCTGACCAGTTTGGCAGGAGAGGCTATCCCCACCACCTCCCAACCCCCCCGCTGCCTTCCTGCCCACCCCAGACGTATGACACAAGCGAGGCAGAGCACTGCGAATCATGCACAAGATAGACAATGAACACACCACCCACACGTACACAGCACTCGAAAAATACAGACCTAAAACGTTGCTACAGGTGAGCATGGATAAAAATCAAATGACCCCAAGCGTGTGGTTCAGATGTAGACGTGATGCCCTGTTGCTGCTGAGGCCATGGTGATGGCAGGAGCTCTGGGCAGGGGTGGTGCATGAACCTCCTCCTGCGCACGTACAACATGGACCTGGGTGAGGAGCACTTCTTAACAGACCGGAGAACCGCACTCTTTCAGGGTCATGCCAATTCCATGGAAGCTGGAGCTAAACCCTCGGCTTCCTGATTATCTACTCAAGCAAGGTACTTCCATGAATACATCTATATTTGCGTAAACATGCAATCAAGTTTCCTCATCCCTTTGACTGGCTTCTGGCAGCTCCCCCAGACAGACTGTTACTAACATACTGTGGGTGTAAAACGTCCTCCTGGGAAATATCAGGCCCAGAAAGCATGGCAAGGGGAGGAACGCGTGTCTAATTCCCCCATGAGAAGCTTAAAAAAAATGTCCTGCTGTTAAGTTTTATCTGCTCATTTCCAAAAGACAAGTGAATGCTATTCAGGGAGGGGAGGGAAGGAGGAACACCCAGGAAGAGGACAAAAGTTTTTCTCCACGGGGTGATTTTAGAAATCAGGAAAGGGTGTTTCTGGCGTGTGCATGAGCTCCAGCCCCACACGCTCCCCAGCTGCCTGGGGAGTGTCAGAGCGTGACTGTGCATGGAAGATTGCCCTTGGAGATGCAGCCAGGCTGCGTTTCATCCTCGGGTCTGGCTACAGGGACTTGGTGCAGGACGTAGAGAGCTGGCAAGGACAGAGCCAGCTTCTCCCTTGACCCAACGTCCCATCCCTGGCACAGCTTAGCAAAACCCACAGGCTGCCCTGAGTCTGCCAACGAGTGGCAAAGGTGGCCGCTCGCGTGCTGAGGCAGGAGCCCTCCCTGGGGAATGCCCTCTGAGCGAGAGGATGGTGGGGTAAAGCAGCACCCAGCAGGTACAGTGGGTGTAACTCTCCTGTCTGCTCTGGTATTGCATGTGGAGGTTGGGGATAGAGCAGGATGGGGTCCAATTCCCCTCTCCTTCCAGCCAGGCAAGACTGGGTACGTGGTTTAACTTTACCATGGGACAGTAAAGCCTTTGTTGCTTTCTTTCCCTGCCTTCAGATGGGAGCTGTAAGGGAGCATCTCTTGCAGCCATGCCAGACCTGTGCAGGGCAACATTGCCAAGTGGCTCTAGGAGGGATGGATTTTGAAAACCTGTTCCTTTTTTTTTTTTAAAAAAAAAAAAAAAAGAGAAAAAATGGGAAAAGCGTTGCTTCCCCCACATCCAGTCCTGATCATAACAGAGCGACAGCAGAGTGAGATCTGCTGGTGAGGGGGGATGTCAACCCATGGCATGGTTGTCTTTGGGCTTTGAGGTGGACTCATGGTGGCTGGCTCCCTGCTTACAGGGACCATGATGCCTGCGCCCAGCTCCTCTGACATGTGTCAAAGTGTCCTGGGACTGAATGGAGAGAACAGCAAACCAGGACTGCCCAGAGGCTGGGGGACAGGAACTGAGTCAGGGTGGTTTTTATCCATGTCCCTTTATCATCCTACAGAGCAGATAACCAGGGCACCAACACAGCAGCCCCACACGTTCCCCACTGCCACTGGAGGAGCCGGAATGGGAAACGACCAGAAAGAGGAGCCCAGTGGTGGAGTCCCGGCCCTCCGAGCGAGGCAGGGAGCATGGCACCCACCTGGCTGGGTGGTGGTGGCAGGTAGAGGGGTGCTGGTGGTGGTGGTGGTTGTGGTGGTGGTGGTGGTTGAGGTGGTGGTGGTGGGTGTTGTTGTGGTGGTCGTTTTTGCAGTGGTGGTTTTTGTGGTGGTAACCCGCTGCGGGCGCTCGTACGCTAAGACAGCAAAGAGAAGAGGTGGGTGGCACTTACTGGGGGGGGAAACGAAGGGTTTCCCTGCCAGCCCGTGAGGCTGCTGCTGGGGCTGAACTGGTGACCGATTTCTCAGCGCGGTTACAACTGGGGCACTGAGAGGATTAAGGCGGTGGCGGCTCGATGACGCTGGGTGCAGCGCGCGTGTGCGCGGGCAGGGGCCGGAGGCTGCGGCTGTATCAGCTTACTCGTGGTGCAGCTATTGGCTTAAATACTTACGGCTCTGTCATAAACTAATTGCCAATTAAGCTGAAAAGGGGAAACAAAGGCACGCCTGGGCACAGCTGGGGCAAAGAGCGGGCGGGAGGTGCAGCGGAGCCCCCAGCCCGCCCTGCCGGGAGTTGGGCTGCTGCTGCCTGACGCCTGCGTGCCGGATGGCAGAGCCTTACCCACCCTGGCTCCATAAACAGCGCCAGCTCCTTCTGCCACCCCACAGGCAGCAAACTACCCGGCACCATCAAAACCGACCCGTACCATCTCCACGGGCACCCGTCGTTCAGCAGGGCAAATTAATTGATGGCTTAACGTCAGCAAGCCCCCGCGCGCTGCGCCGCAGCGGTCCCGGGTGCGGTGCCCACCCTGCCACAACAGCGCCAACAAAAATAATGCTCGAACACAAATTCCTACTTAACTTACACCTGCTGCCCTCCTGTCCTTGTTTGTCCCACTGCTTCATGCAGATTATCGTGCTTAATTTCATAATAGCCCTGAGCTAGTTTAAATACTTAATTTAGGTCACTTCTAGTCTCCTATGCGGGCTAAATAATCTTTCCTTAACTGGCCCTGGACACAAATCCCTCTTGTCCATCTCCTGTGCGTCGCTCCCAGCAACCCCCCAGCTTCTCTTTAGCAGAAAATTTTGATGGGAAACATTTTCCAGTGAAACAAAGGTAGCACTGAGGATGCTGAGCTCTGTTAAGGGGGGAAAAAGAGAGTTATCACAATGGTTTTGACCAGAAAAGCAAATAATATATTGGACTGTTAAATCATTTAATTTTTTTAAATCCTAAATTACTTAAGGGAGACTTAATTTTCACTTGAAATCTTTAACCATTTAAATTTAACCGCTTAAAATCTACATACGGTTCATTTACCCAGAAACCCCATCCTCCACTTTTCAATTAGGTGCGTTTTTCTTAATTGCATTTGCATTTCTCTGAAACTATTTCTCCTCCTATTCTTTCTACTTGCCTGCAAACCAAAGAATTCATTATTCATTCAGCTCTCTGATTGGTTTCTTCTTGGAGGGTAATTCCGAGCCACAAAATTCAACCCCAAGCTTCTGCTTACCCAAAACTCAAGGCTCTTTGATATCAAACTACCTCCAGCTTTGTTAAATAAGGAGTCCTATCATACCATCAATCTTTCAACAGAAATCCCTGCTGAGCTCTACTGCCTTCGCTGCCGACGCTTCAGAGACGTACGTTCATATACATACACGTGTACATAAGATGTACACACATTCTCTATAATATTTTTTATCGATAGCCCAAGGTGACCCAGACTGGCTGCTATGCCAAATAATTCAAACCCAGCTCCTTCTCAGAGCAGAAATCTGCAATACTGAGTTGGGGGGTGGGGGGGAAGTTCACAGCGAGCACTGGTGGTTTTGAAGAGTCTTTTTTTATTTCCTTTCCGGCTGCCATTCTAACGAACCTCATGGGGGAAACCATGCCAGAGGATGAGGCAAAATGAGGCTACTGAAGTCAAAAGGAAGAAAATATAGGACTCTTTGACAGGACAGAAAATGAGGCACAATTAGGGAAGACTTATTGCCTGGAAAATGATAATGGACAGAAAATAACCATTTTTTTTTTCCTAGTGACATCCGCAAGGACCATGCACGGAGGTGTTAAATGCCAGCGTTTCAGTTATGTTTTTACTTACTGCCAAAGGCTGAGCCTGCAGCTGCACCTGGAAAACACAAGAAGAAGCCCGGTCACTGGAAGCAGGACGCCATCGGCTCTGATACCAGCAGAATATCAAACAGATACATAACGTGGGACTGAAGAGCAATTAATTAGCAGGGGTCTTGCTCATAGGCATATCAGTTTGCTGCAACATCTTAAAAGCTGCTTTTGTCAAGCCAGAGAGGCGACCAGACAGTGCTGTCTGGGGTCCTGGCATCTCGAGCCTTTCACCTGGGGAAGCAAAACCAGCGTGGTCCCTGCCGATGGGTTTTTCTGTTAACCATTTTCTTGATCTACCATTAAAGCCCAGCAAAGGACAAGCACATCTGAGATTCACTGGGCTACGTACAAGCTGCAGGGTCTGAACCAGGTTGTTGTGCCTGAGGCAGTTCTCTGTGAGCAAGAAGGGCTGAACACCCTTCCCACTGCTGCACTTGCTCAACAGGATGCTGCAAAGCCTGCAGCTTCAAACCCACCAGTCCAAGGCCATCCAAAGACTGAAGACTCTGGCTTTCAGCACCCAGGAGACTAATGGTCGTAGTCCTTCCTACTGTAACAAGTGGATGAATCATGGAAAGTCTCAGCTTTGCATGAACATAAAGCACAGGAGCAGTAATGGAAGAGGTAGGACCACCAAGAGGAGAGGGCTTCAGAGAACTGCCTCTCTTGCAGAGGAAGAGGATGATGTTTATGGGGGAGGAAGAAGCAACAGAGAGAGAGAGAGTCGGGAGGGGGCAGAGAAGAAGACTGAGTGACAGACAGGGAGAGAGATGAATGGGAGAAGAAAGAGCAGAGGAGAAGGAGAAATAGGAAGAGACACAAGGAACAGAGGGGAGGGAAAGAGAGAACAGCATGTCTGTGCCTGTCAACACCAGAAACTCTCCCAGGCTCCTTTGAAGCAATGCAGCCGCATGGTGGGAGCTGACAAGCTCGTTCCCTTTCAAAGAACCTGCTCGTCTACCAGCCCTGGCACACAAAAAACATTCCCGTCACGGCCTTTGGAGCCTGAATTTCAGCTTTGATCATCTTAAAGCACATAAATCTTTCAAAAAATTTGGGGAGAGGGAGGGAAAAGATTCTCTTTGGTAATGCTCAAAGCTGCTGCTTGAAAGGCTGGAGTGGCTACTGTGGCTCCATGACATTTAAACAAGTCTGCTAACATGGACTGGCCAGAAACCCAGGAGAAACTGGCCCATCTGTGATGTTTCCTGCCCCAAATCCCCTGCTCGACCGACAGTGGGGATGCATCCTTTATCTTGGTTGTGCGCCTTTGCTTCTGTCAGTGCCATGCTCCAGCAGACAATTGGATGAGACTGGAGCTGCGCAGAGGGACCGCAGCTCACGGCGCTTGCCTGAAATGCCGACATACACGGAACGGGATTCAGAAAGCGATCCAGAAGGCAACCTGCACTCCTGCAGCTGAGCAGTGCCAGCGCTGCGCCCATGGACTACTCGAAAGCCAGTGTTCTGCTGTGGCTAACTAATGTCTTCTTCAAAGGACAGTAATTTGCATTGCCACAAAGCCATGGACCTATATCTTGGCCCAAGGTCATCCTTCCTGCTCTTGACCATCATTTGGGCTCATCACTCATCTGCCTGTGGCCAACGAACCACCTCTGCATCCACCCAGGTCCTCTCGCGTTTCTCTGTACATACCCACTTCCCTTTCAAAAGCTGAGCATCCTGCAGAGCCTGCGCACTGATCCGAGATGGAGAGGGACATGATGAGAATCCACACTCACCCGTGGGCGTTGTGCAGCCCAAGCTGTGCGTGCGGCCAGGGCTGGCTTGCTGCAGGTTACTTACATGCGTTGGGGGACCCGTTGGGGAGAGGCAGGTAGGATCCTGCTCGCCAAGACCTGGAGCGAAAGTTCTTCTTGCACTTGCCGCAGTCCTGCCCCGTGGTGTTGTGCTCGCACTCGCACTGAAGGCTGCCCTCTTTGAAGGTGCACAGGTTGGCGTGGAGGTTGCATTTACACCTGGAAGAGGAAGACAGGAGAAGAGCTGTCAGGTATTACTGCGACTCCCCCTTGCCCCCAGCGCAGTGCTGTCTGTGTGTGTGAAAATGCAGCGGTGAAGCCGGGCAGGTGACCCCTTTCCTGTTCCTTCTGCAGGAGTTCTTCACTGAACTCAGCTGCTTTCCCCAGGTATCTGGTGCTGGGGTTACAATGTACATGTCCTCATCCAAGGTGGATCTGCAGTCTCTATTCCAAGATGAGAGATGCTTTACTCCCACCATCCGACTGCTGTAGCACAAGTCATTTAATGGTAAGTCAGCATCTCCAGCCATGACTCCCGGAAGGATTCACACACGTGTCAGGCTCTTACAGAGATCTGGGTGAGTAGCTCAGATGTAGGCATTTACTTGGAGGCAGAAAGGACAGCCTCGGGCTTTAGATGGAGGAACACGACTAACACTGGTGGGACTCGGCCCCTTCACCCCTGCGCACGCGCTAAAGTCAAGAAGGTTTTCTCCCGTGGCATGAAGTTGCACAACGCAAACCCTGTTCCCTGCGTGCAGCACAGCCCCAGCCTGCTGTGACCAAAATAACGCGGAGAACATCAGAACCTGCCTTTTAGTCCCCGCCTCATCAGAGAAGGCAACAAGGAAAAACACTATTCAGCAATTTGCAAACATTAACAAACTTTTAATGAGCTGTAGTGCAGTATGCAGGGAATAATCATCTCCGGGCACAATAATTCCTGTTGCTCAGACTCCGGAGGTGACTTGCGCAGAGCACGGAGGCTGAGCCCGTAACTCACACGTGGCTCTAGTGACTCCTGGGCCCGAGCTGAGGCCATCAGACAGAGACTTGGGGGACCAAAACCTCTCACTTCATTCCAGCCAGCAGATCCCCAGCACAGCCCGCTGGATTTTCACTGCTTTGGGCAATAATACACACAGGCTCCTGCCTGAGCCGGTGAGGCTGCCTTTGCTGTGTTCCAACCCCCCATGGCTGGATAAGCTGACATCATGTGTGATTTTTTTTTTTTCTCCCCCTCCCCTCCCTGCCCTTAATTCTAGCAAACCCTGCTCAGAGGCTAAGGATAAGCTGGATGAACAGTCTCTCTCTCTGTGTCTTACAACCCTGCTCTATCTCTGACCAAGCAGAGGAGGGAATTGAAAGGGAGGAAGGAAGAAAACGTGGTCTTTGGAGCAGAGGCAGACAGGCTCAGCACGCTCCGCTGGAATCTGTGTGTTAGCGAGAGCTGGAGATGCCGCGTCACGGCTGAAAGCACTCCCAGCCTCCGAGCGCTGCTGCTCTGGGAGCAAGCCCTGAATCCGAGCATCTGGGGGAAGGAGGCGGCGTTGGCCGGTACCTTTGCAGGAGGGATGCTATATTTCGGCAGCTCCGTGTCCCCTCAGCCTCTGGTGAGGAAGGATTTTGGCTGAGCCATCCCAGCCCTCTGGCAGAGGCGATGCCCAGCCCTGGGGTGCAGCGGAGCCTGACTCTGAATTATTCAGCGCCCGCCCAGCGTGGCCTCCTTCTCTCACTTCAAAACGAGCAGACGGGAGCAAAGCAGGCGAGACAGTGGGTTAAAGCAGGTCAAAGCCTCACCAGTGCCGCTCTGGGCCCAGCCTGAATCAGAGCAACAGCTTCTGGGAGCTGCAGCTCTCCTCCCTCCTACTGCTGGCAGGAGCGAGGGGATGAGAGCTGGCTCCAGGGTACAGCCTTAAAATCCCACTGAGGGGGTGTTTGAGAGCCTCATGGGACCGGGTACAAGGAAGGCAGGGTCTGGCATCCCCCCTGCTTTCTCTGAGGTCTGGGATGACATGGAGGGTGCACTTGGCTCCTATCCTTGACCATGCTAGGCTTGTAGTTGGGACATCAGCCTTGGGTGACCACCACCTGCCATGGCCTGGGACAGCCTCAGTCACCCCTTTCCACCCGCAGCACATCCTCACTCCTGGCCTCCTCTGCTGAGGGCCAAGCAGCCGTTTCGGGGTGCTGCTGCTGACTCCATACTGCTGCTGTGCAGGAGGGTGAAACCTGCTTGCCGTTTATTTGGCTCCAGCTACAAAACCTCTGCCAAGACATAGGACCCAGCCCTCTCGCTATCGGGAGAGCGAGGCAGGGATGCGTGCAGGAGGCAGTCGGACGTGCCTGCTTGGATGCACACACCTCTCGTTTGCTGCTGGGGAGGGCTGGGAGCTGAGCACCAGCTCCTGGGACAGCCCCCAGCCACCCCCTGCCCATGTAAAGGCATCCACGGCCAGTGGGATGGGGATGAGGTGGGTGCTCATGGACGTCTTCCCGCCACTGCGTGTAGGGGTGATGGGGTACCGTTCTTCCCAGAGAAGACCCTCACTTCCTCATCAGTGTAAACCAGGGAAATTAAATCAAGAGAAAGCAGAGGTGGCTGGTCCCCTGCCTGCCTGCACCCGGGGCACTTACATTTCTCACTGCTCGGCCCTTCGTTGCCGTGCAAAAGTTTTGTTATCCAAAGGATCAATTTTACCGGGGAATTGCTTTCTGAATTCGACCTTTGAGGATCATCAATCTAAGCGGAGAACTCTAACCCCAGCAAGCTGACCCTGCAACACAGCACTTTTCAGCCCAATCAATCAGGCTGCATTATTTAATAGCGAGCAGCCGAGCGCCTTCGGCCAGCCCTGATTGCCAGCCCCTTCTGTGCCAAGGTTTCTGCATCTGGGTCTCCCTGCTGCTCCTGCTCAGCAGCTCGGCTTTAACCCCTTCTCCCGGCTTCTCTGCCTCCTCCTCCTCCGGGCCTGCAGCCCAAGGACGCATGCTGGCCGACGCTCTGTGTACAACATCTTTCCCCAGCCAAGATCCAGCTGGTGGAGACTGGAGTAAATGACATTAGCCCAGTCCCTTGGGTGGGAGCTGCTACTCCTGTTTGCCTCTGCTCATCTTCCTCGGGCGGGCAGCCATCGCAGGAAAGAGAGGATGAAGGGAAAGGTTAGGAGCTACTTAGCAATGAGGCTTAAATAGCAGCAGTGGGGCAGACACCTGCGCTGCGTCCTGCAGAAGGCAGCGATGGCCCCGCTCCAGTCCCGGGGCTGCTCCAGCAAAGTGCTGGTTGCAATATGGTCCCTTTGGCTCCGGAGGCGATTGGAAGAGCCGGGAGTGTTTCTCCTCTTTAGCTCGTGGGTCAAGGCTAGTGGGGATAGTGCTGTTTCTCAGGGAGCATTCCGAGCCCACGTAGGATGCAGCTGTGGTGGGGCACAGCCCGGGGAGAGCAGCCCCAGCACGCACCCAGTAGGAGCCGCAGCACCCATGGGAACAACACAACTGCGTTTTGCGTTAAACAGGAAGCAGCTTACACTGTTCCCAGCAAAAGCAGCCGGAGCAATGTGTGGCCCAAGATGTTACCGTGTGCACAACGGGGTATTTATGAGTTTATTTTAGTGCAGGTCGTTCAGCCACTGCCGTCCCTCAGAGTGGTGCAGTGTGGCCTGACGCTGCCAATGCCTCCACCAGGGAACATCACGGAGCTTGGAGCGCCAAGGAAAGTTTACAGGAAAGTGTCCCTTTTTTTTCTTGTTTTTCTTGTTTTCTTTTTTTTTACAGCCATAAAGAACAGTTTTTTCTCCAAGTCAGCATCCTGGAGGTCACAGCAGCGAGCGGTTGGAGCGGCATCTGGTGCCAAGCCCACGTGCGAGGGAAGGAGACACCCGTGCACAGGCTTAGGAAGGGGGTGCAGGCGGGGATAAGTGCCGCAAACCTGCAGGAGCCGTGCTGGGGGTGGGAAAGCAGCCACTGTTCCTGAGCTTTCATTAATAATGATTTAAAAAAGAATTTTAAAAAGCTATCCCAGCCGTTTGCTTTCCTTCTGAGGATCCTTCTGGGTTTTACAGCCTCTTTTCTGTCCATAACCCCACTTTGCAGAGCAGGGAAGTAAGGCAGAGAAGGGCAGAGAGCATCTCTTCATCTCTCTCCCTCCCCGTGGGGCTGAGCCAGCCTTGGGGTACCAGCACCCCCTGCTCAAGCCTGACACCATGACCCTGCTGCTGTGCTGGGTAGGGCTTGAGGAACCATTCACCGGTTGGAGACCCAGAGAGCTGCTCCATCCCTGTGCACCTCCTGTCCAGCTCTCACCACGGCCCCGATCCTGCCTTGCCCCAGGCTCCTTAAGAAAGAGTCTGGGTGAGGACACAGGACAACAGAAGCCTACTACACAGGGCCCCCACCTCCCCTCCAAGTCCCCTGCCCATCCAGCCTGCACACTCATCTCCACCCTGTGCTCGCCACAAGGATGCTACTGCACAGCCACATGGCCCCCGGCACGCTGGGGAGACCTGCTCCCCTCCTGTTGGCCCTGGGGCCATTGGGCTCCTGCTTTCCCCCCACATCGACTTGGCAGCGGTGCCCCCCTGCTCCCCTTCCCACTCGCTGGAGCTGGCGTTGGGGAGAGGCAGCGCACAGCGGAGAGCTGCTAATGACTGCCATCCAAAGGGAGCTTATGATAGCTTTCCCCTGAATTGTTTGCTCTCACTGTAATTGATGAGTCTTTAATGAGTCTCATGGGACGATGTGTTTGAAGGGAGCTCTTTCCTCTCCGTCCCTGAGGAAAATGATGTTTCAACTGATCTTGGCTCTCGGGGAAACATGAATAACTCTTCTCCATCTCTCTATTGTCATCCCCGGCCGTCGCTCGCAGCACGCTCCGGCAGCTGCCTGGCCATGACTTACCCACTTTTTACCTGCTCCATTGCAACTGTTTTGGCAGCTCAGCAAAAGCAGGGAGCAAATCTTTTGGGCAAAGCATAACGGGCGCTGAGCTTGGATTGTTTCTGGCCCATCTGCGCCTGCGGAAGCAGGTAAAAATAGTTTCTAATGGCTGGGCCACGGAAGAAGCACCGTCCCTTTGCGGAGAGCGGTTATATTAGGATTCACCTTGCTGGGAGATCACTCCAGTGGAGGTTTGCTATTGCCAGTGACTGGAGCAAGGCTGAAAGGGCTGAAGAAGGCGACCATGGCTCATTCATCCCAGGAGCATGGCTGGGAGCATCATTGAGCCTGCGGTCCTGGGGCTGAAGGGGGAGGAAAAGCCATTTTAATTCTGTTTCTTTCTGCTTGAACCAGGGAAAGAGGCTTCTGGGTTTTGCTGCTTTTTTTCAGAGCCAAAACACTGAAAAAAAAGCCCTGGGTTAGGTCAGAGGAACATGTTGTGAGTGTTTGTTTTTTTTTCCTTGCGGGTTTTCACTTTTGGTTGTGTGGTAGGGACAGATGAGTCCTCCCAGCAGGGAGGAACCCTCCTTGCTGCCCTTCGAAATGATTTGAGGTTTGAGTTACAAAGAGGAGACAATTTAAAAGATGCCAAAGTGGAGAGCACGCTAGCTGGCTGTTCCCATTCGAGAGGCTATTTATTTTAAATAAGTTGACACTCACCAGCTGTCAAGATCCTGCTGACTGGTGGAACATTATTTACATTCAAAGCAGTCTTAAAAAGCAAACACAAACCCAAACTTCCCCATTAGGGGGTCGGGCAACAGAAGGGAAGAAGGGTGAAGAGGACATCACACCGATAGGTGAACATAAATATTTGCAGAGTAATGCGTATAAATGCTCTTGGTCTTTCTCCTGGAATGCAATAATGCCTGCAATTGAGTTCATTGGCCAAATTGAATTTGGGCTCCTGTAGAAGTCTCTTTATATTAAGTGCTTTAACATACATCACCTTCTCAGTCTATCGATGAAATTCTATTATCCGCTCAGGGCCGGACGCAAGGCGGCAACAAAATCGGAGGGGAAATAAAAACCTTCACAAACCGAAGCCAGGAGCAGGTAATAGGACCTTGGGCATCTGTCTCCGGCTATTGACAAAGTGTCACGAGTGTCTGGGGGAAGGAGGAGCTCTCCAGGTTTCTCGCTAACTCCCTCCCTCCCGCTCAGCAGGTTTCCCCTCCATCTTGCTGCAGTGGGAGTAAAAACCTTTACGAGACTCAAGGAAAGCCAAGCAAACAGTTGCTGCACATTAACTTAATTTAACTATATGACCAAGAGCAAGATTTTGCTTGAACTTAAGCTAATTCCAGCCTGGAAGAACGCCAGGGAAATTCAGCCATCCAGCCCTCGGGGGCTGCCCAGCACGGAGGCGAGGACGGGCTGAGGAACGTGGCGCACCATTGTTGCAGACTTGGCCGTCCTTGACACGAGGATGCTGTTACCTCCTGGGACCCGAAGTCTGGCTGCCATGAACTGCAGGGGAAGGAGCGGAGCCAGGCACGGGCAGTGCTCACCCTGGTTGGCATGGTCTTCCCAAAGCTGCTGAGCACAGGTGGAGGCTGGCTCCGGGGGCGTTGGGCTAGTTCTTGGGGGATGTTTGGGTGAACCCCTGGCTATTTTGGGTGTGATGCTCTGGTGCTGGAGCTGGGCAAGCTCAGCTGGGGAAGCCCATGCTCTCACAGATCGTTTACCCCAGGTCCCTGCCTGTTCCCCTTCTGCGAAGCAGCGGCGGTGCAGCCGGCAGGTCCCACCCTGCTCCCTGGGGAAAGACACGCACCGGGGACATCGGTCATTACACAAAAGGTAAGACCCTCAACAAGAGATTGTTCCATGGACCAAACCTGCTTCTTCCCTCCCTTTTAGAGACAGCTTTGTTGGAGAAGTCAAGATCAGCTGGAGGCTCTCCAACAGCTTCATCAACAGAGCCAGAAAGAGGAACGTCCATGCAGGACAAAGCAGCCTGGGACAGCTGGGATGCACTTTGTGCTGGCTCCCCTGGTTCAAGCTGAGCTACAACTGGAGGGGAAGCACGCTGAGCTGCTGTCATTGTGCTGGCCTGGAGGACAGAAGCAGGAGGCAGCCACCAGGCGGAGCAGGAATTGCTTTACCTTTAACAGCAATACAGCATCAAGCATCACCACGTCTTGAGAGTCACCAAGAGGGCAGAAAAATGCATCCCTTGCACATGGGTACGACTGACAATTAAGCAGCCTGATTTATTGGGGGAGGTGCTTTGGGGAACAGCCTTGATCCTTCAGGTCTGAAGTGCCTGATCCTGGCTCTAGCACCAGGATAACGGGCTGGGTGAATTCGTTCTGCGCCGCTAGCGCAAACCCTCCACTCCAAGCCACACGGAGAGCAAAGCCTCCCGGAGAGCATCCGCGCACGGCACGGAGAACCGCACAAGGGGAAAGCAGGGGAGCACAGAGGGCTCTTCCCTTCGGTTCTTTTGTGGGAGCAAAAGAGAAGGCAAGGAAACCCTCCAAAAGGCAATTGATGAAGAGAGGAAAGGAAATGCCATTACAAAACTGGAAACCTCATCTTCTTGTTGGTGCCTCTTTGGCCTGAGCAAAACCCGAGACGAGGCACTGTTACATGGAGCTGCTCAGTGATGAGGAACACTCTCTCCTCCTGCCTTCCTCCGGGACTGCTCATCACTGACAGGATGGACAGACAAACAGACAGAGCATGCACTGGGGCAGGAGAGGACGAGGGAGAGAAATCTTAATAATCAGCTCAAAATTGATTCACTTGTGCTCCATCTGATTTCCCCTAACTGGATCCACATGTCCTGGCCATGGCACATTAACTTCAATTATGGCTTATTAACGTCTCTGTGATGGAGCGTGCCCTGCTGAGCACTGCAGTGACTGACGTTATGAAGGGGAAAAAATTACTCCAAAGAGACACAGCGTGTGATGGAAAGTGAACTGGGGGCTCTCATCGCACTGGCCGTCAGTCCTGGCAGCCAGGAAAAGCTCATTCACCCGTTCCTGAGAAGATGACCGAGCTCACTGCTGCGCCGAGGAGAAAACTAAGCAGTGAATAGAGATCTGTGGGGAAAAGTCTTTCCGCTTGCCTTCCCCACCCTGCCTGGCACACACACAAGCACACAGGCCAAGGGCTTGCTCGTGTCTATTCCTGTCTTGACTCCTCTGCATCTCCAGTTACTCCGCAAATCAATAGGGACAGGATGGAAGCAGAAAAAAAAAGAGAAAAAAAGATATTAAGAAGAAAAAAGAGAGTAAAAATAAACTGTCAGCCATGAACGGAGAAATGGACCTGGCTGAGGTTGTGGGAGGAGGAGATAGATGCAGGCAGAGGGCACAGGAGGCCCTGAAGCACCATTGCGCCAATACCCAGGAAGTGGGCAGTGACCGTCAGGATTCACCAGACCCTCTGGAGATGCTGGCAAACTGGCCTACAGGAGGAGAGAAGGCAGCAAACTTCCCCTTCTGCACATGTCCTTTACTCCATCTCTTTCTCCTCTGTCCAAAAGCTCTGGGAGACCGTGGTGAGGGATTGTCCTTGACAGGAAGCAGAGGGGTGAGGATGGGTTGCGCCTGGATGAAGGCCCAGGAGCACATGGGCCGAGGGGATCCGAGAAGCCTCTCTGAACCCACCAGCTGTGGCATGAGAAACCACCCAGGCTCGCGCTCTGCTCTGAGGGTAAAGCGTTTTGCTCTTCCCTTGACCGTGAACATCAACTGGAAATGAGCTGCCATGTGTCTCATCGCCCTGCGGGCACTGCCAGCTGCCTGGAAAATCCTGGTGCTGCTGTACAGGGGCACAGGTGATGCCACACACCACGGTGGGACACTGCTCCTCCATCCTCCCGGAGCTGCTCGCATCTCCAAGTCACCAGCTCCTCTGCTCTCCTGGTGGGATTTTTCTGGCTGCATTTTGCCTTTGAGCCTTTATTTCTTCACAACCATCTTCCCTCTCATTTCCATGATCCCTACAGCGACTCCCAAACACACCCCTCACCCCCCCATTTTATCTAGGCACTTTCCTCCTGTTCCTCAAACATGGTCATTCCCACATCCTGGAAGAGGCACCATCCATCCCCAGCCCTGCCTGCCCTGCCTCCCCCCTTCCCTGCACAGCACTCCTGGCAGGCTCACATTGATTTCTCCTCTCTTCTTCTCAATAACCCACCCCTTGTTGAGCTACACACAAGATTTAATTTGGTTTTAGTCCCTGCACTGTAACTGGCTTTGCTTACAGCTGGAATTAGATTGCTTTCCAGCGAAAAAAATGCTTGCTGGGACCTGAATAATCACAGGAGCAGAGTTAATTCACATGAAGCTTCTCCACCTTATACACCACTTATCCACAGCTCCTCAGCCGGTTGTCCTGCCCTGCCCTGCAACCATTGAGCTGGAAGAGTCAGCCCAGGACAGGCATCAGCTTCTTCCCCATCCAGGATGAGTGTCCCCTTCTCCTGAGGACCAGCCCAGCAAGCGAGGCAGCTGGGGAGCACTGGAGCAAAGCAAAGCTGAGTCCTGCTGAAGCTCAGGACTTGGAGTTCGAGCCGGAAAATGCAGATTTCAGAGTTTTCTTTGCCCTCAGCCAAGGAGAAGCCCTCTCCTCCCTGCTGCATCGGAGGAGTCGCTGTCAGGCAGCTCGTGGTGAGCAGAGCCAAGAGGGAAGCAGAGGCGAGCAGGAGCCGCTGCTCTGCAGCAGCCGCGGGCAGCCATCCACGTGGGCATCCGTCCACGCGGGCAGCGCACCAGCTCCGGGGGCAGACCGCCCGGGATTAGCCAACAAACCCCAACCTGTCTCGTTCTGGCCCCAGCAGAAAAGCAGCATTGCAGCTTCACCGGGCGTTCACAGCCTGATCCTCCCCCGCCGGTGCTGTCCTCAGAGTGCAGGTGGCTGTGGACTCCAGGATGTCTCATAGGGGTTGTGCTCTCCCCTCCCTGGGGTGTTTGAAAAGGTTTTCCTCCCCTGCCCTAGTTGCCTCTTTCAGCAAAGTTTGTAGGGATTTTTATCCCTTGAAACAATCTCTGCTACTACTAAAAGGTATTAAACATGGCCAGTGAGTTCAAAAGCTGGTGGAGAACTGGGTGCAGGGCAGGAAGACAGCTGACAGCAAGGTGCTGGTTTGTGGAGAATCCCACAAGCACAGTCAGAGGTCAAAAGTTCTGAAGTGATGTATCCCGGCCAAGGCAGGCAGAAAAGGTAACGTGCTCCATGGAGGAAGGCATTCCTGGGACACCAAGAGCATTGTAACACGTATCTTAAAGAATCAAGTATCCCACAGCTGCTGTAGGTGCAGTAACGGGTCCTCGGGTACCTGCATAGTTAACTCCCTGCTTGGAAGCCAAAGGTCATTGCACAAGGGCATCAAAAATTTAATCCTAATTTACCACTTTCTGAGCTGAAAACTCCACACCCCTGTTCCAGAGTCCCGAATAAATTGATACACCAGCTCCAACCCTTGCTGCCAGCCGCCCCGCTCAGCGTGGGCTTTGGCTGAGAATTCATCCCCTTGGCTTTGCCACCGCTGTCAGTAACACCAAGCGTCCTGGTGGGCAGCTGGGCTGCCCGGGGGGAGTGGGGCCGCGCCGAGATGGGCAGGACTGGCTGTGCTCAGGGTGGAGGGGAAGGCAACGCGCTGGCCCCTTCGCTCGCCTTCGCCTGCTTTCTCTCCCTTCCACACTCTTTACTTGGCTATTTCACGCTTCCCGAGCTGTTCCGAGGATGATGGCTGTTCCGTACGCCCGGCGATCCCTCTCAGGGGCAGGTGTGAAACATCTCTCTGCACAAACGTCTGCAGAAGCACATCGTACCGAAACCCAGGCGCCTGCAGACGTGGGGCAGCACTCTCCCGCACCTCTGCCGTGCGCCTGAGCTCCCAGGGCTCCTCCCTGAGCAATCCCGGTGATGGACACTCGGACACACTGCCAGCCGAGCCGAGAGCCACGGCCACTCATCCCAGCCAGGCGACAGAGAGACCGAGCCCCTCTGCCTGCCGCTGCCACCCTCACCGCTGCCTCCAGCCTCCTCCCGCAGGAGCAAAGGGCTCTCCCATCTCTCCCTGCAGCTTCCTTCCCCTTGGAGCCTGTTCAAAGACAGCCTCGGCGGCACCTGCAAAACAGTTTTGCTTGCAAGTCTCAGAAGCAAACGGTTTGGAACCGACACAAACGGCTCCGCTGTCACTGTGGTGACTCTGGTTAGCAAGGGGTGGGTGATGGGGAGGTTCTTCCCCTCTCGCCTGTAAGTCTCGCACAAGCTGAATCCACAAACTGGGTGGGAAATTAGCCATCTCGGCATTTTTCCACCTTACTTTGCTTTTTCAGTTGATGTCATAACGTAACATATGGCATCGTACAGAGAAATGAAAAGCAAAAACCAGGAGAAACAAACCCCCTCCTGCCTTCCCCTGCCCCCGATCCGTCGGGGGGTTTACCCTCACCCCAAACTTCATGTGCCAGAGCCACAGCTGCTCCAGGGGTGCAGGACTGACTTGGGACAGCCCATCCTTCTTGTACTGGCAGTGAGCTGGAGTTCAGTGGGGCAACCCTCGTTCCTCACCCCCTCAGATCCACCAACATCACCCCTGAGATTTTTGGGCAGAGGCTGCCCGTGTTGGCACAGCTGGGCACAGGGGATCAGAGGGAACTCAGACCCCGATCGTCCGTCCAAACCATGTCCCAGCTCCCCCCGGCACCGGCTCCGGGAGGACACAGCGACTCTCTCAGACATTCCCGCACCAGTACTGGAGGTGCCCCAGCCATCCCCTGCAAGGACACATCTATTTTATTACCGATGCTGCCCTGCCTGGGGAGAGCGGGTATTAGAGGGAGAAACACTGATAATCTTATCGGTCGACAGAAACGCTGATGGCTCAGTTTTCTAGCAGTAACCCTCTTCTTATCCCTCCGAGACGAGATGCCCAAAGAAATACAGCAGCCGTTACCTGCCGGTGACTTCAATGTTGGAGACAGCATAGAAGTACTTGTACAAGTTCTCCCTCTGCACGTAGGTGCCCCCCAGGGCCGGTCTCAGCAGTCTCATCCGCAGGTCAGTCACGGTGAAGAAGTCCTTCAGCCCTTTGGCGCTCTCCAGCCGGGTGTACAAGTTGTCCATGTTCTTGAGGTCGGGGCCAGCAAAGATGGCAAAGCGATCCCTCACCTCGAACCGGACAGTCTTCTCTTTTTTGGAGCCCGCCCAGCGGGAATACTCCTCTGTGCAGAGGACCCTGTTGGCACTGGTGGTGGAGAGGTCCCGGACCCTCCGTGCTGGCATGCTGAAGGCCTCCATGCAGTCATCTGCGTAATATTGGTACGGGTGCCAAGTCCTCCCATTGTCCAGCGATTTCTCCAGCATCATGATGGTGGGTCGGCCGTACTCGAAGGTGATCACGATGTCATCTGTCAGCTCGATGCTCTTGTTCCAGGACAGCGTGATGTTGGCCAGCAGTGGCTCCGGGTACCGGCGCCACGTCACGCTCTGCCAGTACGTGGCCAGCCCTTCGTCCTCGCTGTCGAACATGAGTTTCGGTGGGTGAGCCAGGTCCGGGTTGGAGGCGTCGCACTCGTCACTGCACAGGTACGGGTTCTCCTGGAACAATAACAACGGTCACGAGAGAAGAAGGCAACGCCTGGGCATCGCGTGGGCATCGCGGGGACGTGGCCGAGCTCACGCTGTTACAGGGCCCTGATTTTAGCTGCTTGTGTCAAACATTAACCGCTGGGCTGAATTGGAGTGTGCCAGGGGTCTGGCTGTGGACGATGCTGTTTCTGAGCATGGATTTAAGACAAAGATATGTGGCTTTGCCTTCACTATAAGAACAGCTGAGCTGTTTCCTTTGAAAGGCCCTTCGGGAAAGGGCCTTTCAATTTGGCACGGGGGCAATTTTCATAGAAAGTGCTTTCCCCGAGATGGTCTCTGAGAAACTTCCCTTAAGCTTGGCCGAGTTACAAGCCTGCGGAGAGCTGCGTTCACGCCTGCTCCCTTGCAAGAACCGAACGGCTGAAATCCCCAAAGCACATCCATGCCTCTGATGGCTCCTGATGCCAAGCGGTGAACAGACACTGTGCCCACAGTGCCTCCGAGCACGGCTGGAGGAGAGAAACCCGATTTCCCCAGCTCCGAGCTGGGAGAGGACCGAGCGGCAGCGGAGAAAGCAGATTTGTGCTCCCGGTGTCTCCGCTGTGCCCAGGAGAGCACCGTGGCCTCAGGGACAAGCAGGATGGGTATGATCCCGCTCAGCCCGACGCGATGAGCATTGCTGGTCACTCCTCAGTTCAACCTACTCAAACTAACCAGAGGCTGAGCTGATGGGGCATTGGGAAGGGAACAGGGCAGGCACAGAGCTGTCAGTGCCCAGAAGGGACCCAGGACTCCCACAGCCTGAACACCATCCTAAGCCACTTGCTGCTCGTCCGGGTGCCCTTAACCCATGGCAAACAAGGGAATGCGAGTTAAGGTCTGTCTTTGCAGAACCCAAGTTATGCGGCGGTGCCCAGCAGCCCTGCTGCCCATGGGGACGGGAACTTCCCACACCGTGCTGCCGTCCCCTGCTGCAGGCTGGAGGTGCAATGGCCCTTGCCTGCCCACAGGGAACATGGTGGGAAGGATGGTTCATCTCATCCAGGTGACAATGTCTGCTGCTATGTCACTCATCTGCAGGCCTGGGCAATGGGAGAAAAGGTCCAGCCATCCCATTTTGCCCACAAGCGACAGTGCACGGCCAAGCTTGCATGTTTTGCAGGGACACATGTGCTGAACTGACTAAGGACATACTGTCAAGATCACGCAACAAATGTTCATGTTTTGGAGTTGGGCACCAGGGTTAGCTGTGCCAATGGGTCATTGCTCATCCATACATGCCCTGCTGGGGTGGGACCCTCATCAGGGAGGCAGAGTCACCTGGCAGGGGAGGAGGTGATAAAGCAGCTGGAGCTGTTCAGAGCTGATGGTGAGGAGCCTGCTGCGGTGCAAGGTCTGGCCCTCTTAAGCACAGTGGACTTGCAAGGTAAGACCGAGCTGGGTTTCGTGGTTTGGTTTGTGAATGCTTTGTGCATGGTTGGGAGCCTGTGGGAAGGTGCTGTGTTTGGGGAGCAGCGTGCTCCTGCCCGGTCCTGGGGACCTCCTGCAGCAGCAGGGCTGTGCTGGGGTAGAGGGGGCCGATGCTGAGACCTGGGGGCTCAAATAAACAAGGTGCAGGGCTGAGGTCTGTGCAGACTGGTTGTGTCCCAGGCTGGGAAAGCCCCGCTGCAAGTGTGGGAAGAGACCGATTCTGTGTCCATGGCACTGGGGACTGATCCAACACCATGGGCTTGCTTTGATCTGGGAAACTGTTGGAGTCTAAGAGCTTGTGACCTGCTTTTAGGGTGCCCCGTGTATACCCCGGGCAAAGCAGAGGAGGGGATCTGGCTTGTACCAATGGGTGATCTAGGGTGCAAAGCGGGGCTGTGGGGCTGGGCTTTGAACATGGAAACTGCTGTGTAACATGAGGTGCTTTGGGAAAACTTAGGCTTTGCCACCTCTAGCTGGGCAACCAAAAGTCTTGGAAACTACTTAGAGCTTCTCCACTATGCGTCTGTAAAATGGGCCTTTGGTGCCCACCCCCAGCTCGGAGGCACACGCTGAATGTGAGCAACCGTGTGCACAGCGAGTGGAGGCCACGGCACCGAGGAGCCTAGAAAAGCTCAGGAGGGCATAAATAATTCTGTCTTCTGAGCAGCGTGCGAGTAGTACGCTGTAAATAAGGCAGAAGGCTGCTCTGCCAGCAGCGGGGATAAAACAAAATAGTGAGCAGCTGATCTGTACGTGAGCACCAGGCTCCTTTGCAGGGGATGCTGCAGCGGCCTCGGGGAGAAAAGGGGACTCCTGTAAACAAAGCATGCGTTGTGTGTGTGTGCACGAGGCTGCCCGGGAAAGCAGCAGAAGCTGGTTGACAAAACAGGGCAAAACTCAAACTGTTTTCAACATTGTCTTGCTCTCAGACACGGATCTGCCCAATGGTACAGCTATGAGTGCCGTGCTGGGATTTGCTTCTCCCATTATAGCCTGAACTGGAGCGACGTGTGGCTTTTGCCATCTCCGTGTGTGCTGGAAGGGCCGCAGCCGGAGGTGCTGAGCTCCAGTGCAGTGTCCATCCCCGGAGCAGGGAGGCTACTGAACGGATGCTTTGAAGGATGTTTTAAAAGCAAATGGCTGGATAGTTTTTATTATTTTTTATTTACTTGCAGCTGTGCCAACTGAGCAAGGGAAATCAATGGTGTGCTCAGGTTTGCTTAGGTGGGCCAGGTTGAGGGGTGGGGGCACCTGCCCAGGTGCTCCCCACTCACCTCCCAAAGAGGGGGAGATTCCCTAAGCAAGGGGAGATGGCAGCTGGGGTGCAGCAGGGCTCTGAGCTGTGCTGGGGGCGTCTTCTCCTGCTGCGACACGCTGTTCTTGAGTAGGGATTAAAAAAACCCTACGATATTGACATATTTAATGTGCTCTCCTGACTCGTCACGTTCAGAGGGATTGTTTACCTCTGCTAATGAGACACAGCTTCCTGCTGGGGGATGTAGCTGCCTCTTAGAGCAGCTTTACAGCGGTGGCTGATGGAAAGGGAAGAAAAATCCCCATCAGCTGAAGTGCTGGGGGCTCTGAGTATGTTTCGTGTACTGAGGGAACATATTGTGTTGCAGTACGGTCCTGCTGTCAGTGTGGTCACACAGATGGCTTAATAGGACGGTTCTGAAAAGAGCATCCCGGAGGTCCGTTTTCACCTCTTGTCTGAAGGAGGGTGCGGTGTCTCAGTGGACTCGGGTGGGGAATTGGCTCGAGGTGGCAGCAGAAATCTCCCCCATAAACCCGCTGTGCTGCTCAGAGCAGCTCTGTATGAGCAGGAGTTTGCGTGCACGGAGCCGTCCCGGAACGAGTGCTCTTGCCATGTGGCTTCCTCTCCTTGCGAGTGGCAGCCATCGGGGCTGTCAAAGCCCTTGAGCTGGTGTACGATGAATCTCCGCTGAGTATTTGCTGCTAGAGCCATCTTCAGTGTGGCCACAGTGGCCAGCTTCACTGTCAGGGCTAGGGATGATACTCCTGTCATGGTTTTCTTTGGAGGCTTCCTTAAGCAGTGGCCAAACTACACAAGGGTAGGACTCTCTGACCAAAGCACAATGAGAAAACATTACCAAGACCAGCAAAGGGTGGCCAGGGTGGGAGGTGGGACAGGTTTCCCAGGAGCAGTAAGGGAAGCAACCGAGTCTGACAAGCGTGATCATCCTCCCAGTGTCCCGTCTGGAAGGACAGAGCTGGCCAGACAGGTCCCTGGCAGGGGACCTGGCAGGTCAAGAGCAGGGAGAAGTGGAGCCAAAACTCCACCTGTCTCCCATATGCTCGTCTCAAAGACCAAGGAATGGAGGTGCACAATCCCTGATGGCTCCTGTATGTCCCAACCCGTAAGCGTGCTCAGCTCAGCAGGCAGCAAGCCCAAAAACGTCTTTAACCACCCCGATGCTCTGGGGTAGCACACGGCTTGAGGGCCGCGTGGTTGTAACAGGACAAAGACAAAAATAACCTCTAAGTGACAGTGCTGAAAGGTGGGGGAGAGCCTCAAAAGCCACCAAATGAGTCACATCACTATGGCTTCCTCTGCTAAAATGAACTGTTCCTTTTTGGTTTTAGGTTTATTGAATTGTCCTTCCTCCACGGGATGCTCAATGCATTTTCTGCTGGGGCGGTGGTTTGAAGTCAGCTGGGAGGGCAGGGGGGAGCGGAAACAGATGGCCATTCTTTGGCTGCTCCGTTGGGCCTGGTAAGATCAGTTATAGCACTGTTGAAACAATTCCAGGTATTATTTTTGAATCTGGTTTCCTCCTCCAAGCCGTGTGTCCTCCAAAGAATCTGTCCAAAGTCTCAAGATATTTACGTCTTCAATCTGAAAGTCAGAATGCATTAGCCAGGCAAACTTGGTCTCGGCAAGCTTAAAATAAACCAGTTCACTTTGAGTCTCACGCTATTAAATCAGTCGTGAGTGTCCTCACGGCAACTAGACGTTGCAGGTTTCCAGCTCTCCAGCATGCTCTTCTGATTGCTCGTTTCTTGAGGGTGCACCAAAGACCACCGCAACCTTGCTTAGCCTCAGCTCAGCCCAAAGGAGCAAAGCCCTGGGGACAAACTGCAAAAAGCCTCGTTGAGGACAAGTTGTCCCGGTAAACGACATCGCAGAAACATTGTGCCTCGGTGGGGCAAACACCTGGAAACGTGTCCCAGTCCTGATGGCTGCAGACCCAGCCCTCGGGTTTCGTCTCACCTTGGTGCCGGGCTGGGGTCAGTGCTGGGCAGAAGTGCTGCAAAAGGGACTTCCTGAAGGTGACAGCAGGGACTCACTCATTGAGGAGGATTCCTTAAGAAACAAGATATCTCTCTGATGAGGCATGATGACAGGAATCCAGGATGCTGCAGCGAAGCTGCTCCCCACCCTGTTGGGAAGGGAGGGAACGGGGGAAAACAGCCGCAAGAAAACGCCCTGGTTTTACAAAGCCCAGCTGGTCTCTAGGGCTCTTAATGAGCACACAAAGTTGTTTTCCTTTTCTTTCCTGGCAGATAATGCCATTTTTAAGCCTCATACCATAAAATTATATATTTTTGTAGGTGAAATTACTTGATTAATCATTAAGCTGTTGAATATTTTAAACAAACTAGACATCTGTTGTGAATGGTGAAAGCTGCACGGAAATAAAAATGCAGCTTCTAGGAGATCTCCATGCCAAAGGGAAGCTGGAAAGTGATTACAACCACTAGCTGCACAATGAAGAAAAATAATAATACTAGTAATATTAAAGGAAAAAATAAAACCACCAAGATTTGAGCAAGGAAAAATAAGTGGACAATGTGAAAGTTTGTACTGCTTGGTCAAGGGTGCTGATCTCATAACCTGATGTGATTCGTTTAATGGTCTCTTGGCCCAGGGAGCCCCCCTGGAGCTGCTCTGCTTTCAGGGGTCTCTTCTGCCTGATGAAATTGTGTCGTTTAAGCCAAGGCTTCTGCTAAAACCTAGATCACCCTGGGGTCAACTTGGTTTTAATTACAGTCTCCTCATAAGAGTAATGGCAAGGTCTCATCAACTTGGACTAGTTTTGGAAATCCAAACTTTCTGTTTTTCTCACTGAGGGGGAGGGAATTCTTGGCTTTCTTGTAGGAAGATTTTTATCAAAGGGGAAGAAAGTTAAATGCTTTTCTTTGGGACAAAGATCCATGCTGTTGGGTGCGTTTCTTTTGGGTTCTTTCTTCTGTAGAGGGGCTTTCCCACAAGAACTGGCTCTCAAACTGAACCAGAGAGCAACCAGAGCTTGGGTGTCTCCAGGCTTTGCTGTAAATGCTGGTGATGGTTGGGGACTGGGGGCTGTTTGATCTCTCCCTCTGCAGCCTAAAGGGCCCAAAGAGCCAAGTCTGGCTCCCTCGACATGGGGAAGAGCTTCCTGCAGACTCTGAAATGAGAGATCTGCTTAACGGCCAGGCTCCTGGAGAAGGTCTGGTGCCCACCGAAGGCTGTTCCCTCTGGTCCTCGTGGGGCTGTTAGCAGCAGCCGGCACCCACCACCGCTGTGGGAGGTGAAGGGGCCATGGGTGAGGAGGGTTCACATGGTGCTGCCCCTCTTATCTGTAGATTTTCATCCAGCACAAGTAATTGAGGGGAAAAGCATCCCTGCGCAGAAGCAGCATTTTGCTCGCCTGAGAGTCAGGCATTTGTTGGAGTGATTTCAGTGGGGCAGGTTACAGCACAGAAACCTCCTTCCCTCCTTCTTGGGAGTGCTTATGGCCAAGGAAACCTTGGTGTGAACCTCCACTTCCACCCAGGAGGGGACAGTCCCCTCCTTAGTGCCTGTCCTGTCCAGCTGTGATGCTTAAGGAGCTCTTGGGTGCATCCCAAAGCCCTTCTGCTTCTTGCAGGGCACCTACGACCCTGCCTTTGATTCTCTGCTTAAAGCTTAGCTGATGAGGTTCACAAAGTCCCTGTGTTGCCTTGCACAGCCACAAAGTCCTTAGGTTGGTATTAAATTTCCTCCAGATCCTGCAAAACAACCGCATTGGCAAAATCCTCGCGTGCACCTGAACCCTCCTGCCCTGCTACAGTCCCCGCCAGGGACTGTGACACAGCGGGTGTCCTGCAGCCTCCCCTTCCCTGAACAGCCTGAACGAGTCACAGGGAGGACTGACAGCCATGGGAGATGGGGGTCCCCAAGCTGTGGAGGGGAGCAGGGACCAGCTTGCTCCATCCCTGCCTCTCCTATGGGTGCTCTGGCACACGTTTCCCCCCTTTTATTTTTCACCATCAGCTTCTCCCCCTCCCTTTCCCCTTCCAGCACCAAGTTGGATCTGTTTGCTCAGGAGGTTGGAGGATAAGGCTGAAACGATCATCTTGGCGTGTTTGCTTTCCTGCTTCTTTATGCTCAGTCGAGTTCCCCCAGTTCACATCAGGACTGAGCTGTGGGTCTTTGCTTCCCCTCCATCCCGGCTCTGGCTTCCCTGGCTCTGCCAGGGCTTTGCAGGGATCTCCATCCCAGTCCCAGATGGGATGCAGGTTCCCTCCGGTGCCTGTCAGCACTGGGAAATAACCTGCCAGGCAAGGAAGATGCCAGCCCCGATGCAGCTCCAGTGACAACAGCCTTTATCCTCCCCACTGATACTGAGTTACATCTATTTTATGCAACGTAAATTTTTGAAGAGGGCCACACTGAGAGACGCACAATTTGGGAAACTTCTTTGGTCTTTCTTCCAATAACCGCCCCAGGATGTGATGCTCTTTCCCGAACAGAATTGCTTTTATCAGGGAGAAAACACAGGCTCGTCCTAACGTCGTTACGGGGTGTTTTCACTCCTGCTGCTCCTGACCTGAGGGGTCAACTGCTCTATCTAGGTTTATGAAAAGATAAGGTGATTTTATGATCAAAAATAAGATTTGTGGGTAATTAAAGCTCGTGCTTCAGGGCATAAACCATAACCTGCCAGTGGCCAGGATGGGACTCCCAGAGAACTGGAAATACTCTCTGACAATTAATTTTCACTCTATTCATGGGCTGAGAGGGATCAGAGGGGTGAAACAACCATAATTAATTTACAGTGATTATTTCCAACAGCTGGCAAGTGGCATAACTCACCGGCAGAGATGGCTGGGAACACAGAGATAATTGAGGAGAAATATGAGGCCCCCCTTGAGCCAAACAGCCCCACACCAGCCCTTCCTCATGAGCCCGGGTGAAGGTCTGTGCCCTCCTCATTTAATGCCCTGGGGACATGGGAGGATGCCAGGAGCCATGGGGCATCCGTGGGGAGCTGCCTGGCCGGGGACTGCTCCTCTTGCACTAACTACCCCGTTCCCTGGTGTCCATGTGGGCTTTTCCCACAGCGTGGCTCCGACTTGAACCCAGCAAGTGTCTCCGGAATAGCTTTGCCTGCACCGTTTTGGGCTGCCTGTTGGCGTGCGGGGAGGGGTCCCCGGATGGGACCATGCACTGCAGTGCCGGACTGTGGAGATGCTGGGGGTGCTCTGAATGCAAAATGTGCCTTTTCAAAATAAGATCTTCGTAGTTTTCTTAAGGGTGATGTGTTTTCTCCTATTGTTTTTTTTTTAAAAAACACCACTTTGGTCAAGCTCTATATATTTTAGATAATCCAGCAGCTCTCTCGTACGGTAGAAGATACACTTTTCCCAGTGGCTGCCTGTGCAGCTGCTGCCCGAGAGCCCCTCGGGAATGCTCCAGCAAACCCCTCGTCTGCACAACCCGTAGGCATCGCCCTCCTCTCCGTGGTAACCCTCCAAAGAGATGTTTTTAAGTGGCCTGTGCATGTAGGGCCCTTTTTGGGGTCATTTCGCAGCTTCACCTTGGCCAGGGAAGGACAGCTCCGGCTGGGAGGCAGCGGCTCTGGGACACGGAGCCTTGTGGAGCTGGAGCAGGGATGGGATGGGAAGCTCAGGGTGGGGTGGTGGGGTGATTTTTCTCCTTTGCGTGTCCTTCCCTCGCCACCTCCCTCCCCCCAGCCATCTGCAAGGGGCTCTTATTAGGGCAGAGACAGCGAAGGGGGAGAAAACCGTCCCCGCTAACAAGCTGTTTGCTGTTTATGAGCAGGTAAAGGCAGAGCTGGAATGAATTATTAATAGGGTGGAAATGGGGTCCCTCCACAGATCTGCTGCTAATTCTGGCTCAGCCGAATGTCACTCCCTCCGTCTCCCCCCGGCCGTGGTTTGGGGGATTGATTGCTCCTCCGCTTCCTTCCCCTTCCTCCCGGATTGGGGCTTGTCCAAGCACAAGGTCACCCCTTGGCACGGGCGTTAGGACACGCTTTGCCTGCGTGCGGGATTCGGGAGAGCGTGAGTCAGCAAAAACCGGCTTCGCGGCACGGCTCTTAGCGAGCACGCGCCGGGACGCGCTCAGCGAGACGTTTTGCTTTGCTTTTTGCCTCTTGCCTTTGGCCTGAAGCAGAGACTCATTCACCGAGCAGCGCGCCGCTCGCTCAAGGCTCTCGGGCTCCCTCGGGCCCGTCTCTCTGCCAGAGAAGAGATTCAACCCGTACTCGCGGCTGCTCTTCCCCTTCCCCCTCCAGCCTGCTTCTGAATTCGAGAAGCATCTCATTCGTATTTCATCCTAGCTCAGCACTGGGCCCTTCTCTCCACCAGCCATGGGGAAACATCACAGCACCAGACAGGGTCGTGCAATAGCAACGCAAATGTCCCATCTCCAGGTGGGGAAACTGAGGCAGGGAGGGATTTCAGGAGCAGGCTTCACTGGGAACGTTGGGGGCTCCACCCTTCTGAAGATTGAGCTTCACCAGGCAGCTGCAGCTGGTCAAAGCAGTGGGTCCTTCACCCAATCTTGATGTGAGGGTCAAGACAAACTGAGAGGTTCAAGGAAATCTCCACTCTCACCCCATGCTCTCTTTGAAACTCTCCCCATAGTCTGCCTAGTAGCGCCATGAAAAGCGTCTGGACTGATCTTTGCACCGTAGATGATACAAGCTCTGTGGGAGGCTGACACCCAGGTGGGAAGCAACTTCTCTGTAAAGGCAGGATCCTTTAGAGGGAGATACCGCCCGTCACGCACAAGGACTGACCCAAGTTGCCTGTCCACCCTCGCAACGCAGCCGGCACCGCTCATGCACAGACGCAAATCCCTTCACGCCCACTCTGGCTAAGCCAGAAACAGTCAGAAAATCTGGTTACATGATGAATTTTAACCTCCAGACTGAAATCAGCCCTGTCCACAGGTGACCTCTCCAAGAAGGGCTTCAAACAAGCCATTTGCAGGGTGACCTCAGGGCAGCACTTCCACTTCCAAAGCCCCAGGATGGCCGGGCAGCGGCTCGGCTTCTGCTGCTGGATCCAGTGTCCCACACCTTGCCCCAAAAAACGCATGTGCAGCCAATCTGTGGGTGATGCAAGGGTTAACGCCGCCCGGAAAATTCCACTCCTAAGCAGATAATCTGGTCTGTGCTGGGCGCACACACGCATCGCCCGCAGCCCGGCCTCCCATGGAATAATTTTTGAGCAGGTCAGTCTTTGTGAACCGCTAATCCCCGGGTGAGCCGCTCTAACCCCGTCCCTCTGGGCGCCCCGGCCTCACCTCCGCGCCCGCCTCCCCGTGGGGGCTGCACCCCTGCAACCGCTCCTTTTGCACGTTTGTGGGTTACGGGGTGATCCAGAGCCTGAGACCAGAAGCTGACGAGCCAGATGCCCCTCAGCCGGTGACCGTGGGCACGGTTCAAAGACGCAGGCGTTTAATGCCATTGACTGCTTTTTAGCCTGTCTCCAAACCCGGGCTTTCTGTACCCAAGAGTTGTAAGCTTTGCTCTTCCCAGGGCACTTCCCCGAAGCTTGTCTACAAATTAAGCTGCTTGGATCCTGCCCCATCCCTTCTCTGCCAGATTATTAAGACCTTGCATCTTGCTACAGAGATGTATCCGTGTCTGCAGCCCCTACCAGCCAGAGCACAACAGCAGCGACCTGTGTGCCGGGCTCCGAGTGCGTTATTGATTCAGGACTAAGAAAACGCTTAGGAAGTAGGAAAAGTGTCCTGCTCTCTAAAAGCTTGTGCGCCTCGTAAGCTCAATACATGCAGCCTTTGCAGAGAGGCTCGCTACGTCGCTATTAATATTTTATTCTGTAAGAGAGGCCCTGATAGTTTCAATGGGGGAGGGCAGGACGCAGAGGCTGGGGGTGGGAAAGGGAAGGGAGCGGAGGCTCTGCTGTCGTCCTCAATCGGAGGTGCAGATCTGCCCCAAAGCCTTTGTGGGGGAGCGTGGATGGGTGGTGGATACCCCTGCACCCACCCCCGCCTCCGATCAGGGCTCCTGTGTCGGTGGCATCAAGCATTATGCTTTTGCTGTTGCACGCAAAGTATTTGGCTGCTTTATATTCTGTTTTAAGGGTAACGTTTCAGCAGGTGCCTGCTGGTGGCTGGGACCACACTGTGGTCAGCCCAGCACGTGCCCTGGCTGTCTCCAAGGGCAGGTCTGTGACTCACTCCTGTAGAGGCCTCTCCAAAATCTCCCTTAATGGCAGCACCGTGGAGCTGAAGCGACTGACTCAGCCGGAGTTTGGGAGCTTACAAACCCTTTGGCTGGGAGGAAAAACCAGTTGAATCTGTGCTACTTCTCCCTTTGGGATATTCCTCCCAAAAGGGATGTGGAGATGCTGAGGGCAGGAGCGGACAGGGCGGTGGCAGCATCCAGGCAGAGCTCAGCACTGGGGGAGCAGAGACCCATTGCCCATGTGGAGCGTGCCACACAATGGGTGGCAGACCTGGACTACAGGCACATGGGTGCTGGAGCCACTTGGCACCGCTCATGGGTGGGTGACCCCACTGCCCGCTCCAGCACCCATCACCGCGCTGCTCTAATCGCACACTGGCACTCGCCTTCCCGTGTGACTTAGTGCAGGCTGGAGTCGTGGCACTGTGCGTGGAGCTGCTCTGGGGAGGGGAGGCTGCTGCGTTTAGTGGCTTCTGCAGAGATGTGAGCAAGTGGGAGAGGTGGGAGCCAGCTGGGATGTGACCCAACCTGGTGGCTCTGCATTGCTGCGTGCCTGCACCCACTGAGCTCCTGGACGAGCAGCCCTGGCCAGTCCTGTCTTGCAGCTGGAGCCTGCTCGGGGACAGCTGACAAATGGAGAAGCCTCCATGGAGCCAAAAGCCACAGGTTTCCCTAAGCCTGCCTGCTTGTAGCGCAGAGCAGATGCACGGAGGTGCCGGTGCCAAATGCTGGAGCCAGTGCAGGTCAGGGCAGTGGAGCAGCGCAGTTGCACGGTCAATGCTGCAATGTGCACCCTCGGTGGGGCATGGTGACCCTGCCTGAAAGATGAGGGGACTTGTGGGGACCTCACGAGACACACCTGAGGCTGCAGGCAGGGTTAGGGTGCTGTTTGGGAGGGGATGGCACATCTGCCTGCGGTGAAGGCTGGAAGTCCAAACTGCTGTTTGCTGGTGGGTCTTAGCTAGGGCTTTGCAGGCATCAGTTTCTCCCCATAGACATCTCCTGGCTGGTCAGCAAGCAGTGCTTCCCAGTCCATAGAGGAACAAGCCCCTTTGGTGTTTTCCAGCGCAGCAACCTGCGTACTGCATTGAACTGCCCAAGTAACAACCAGCACGTATCCAGCACTGCAGGCTGGGTGCCTGGGAGATGGACACCTTCTAGAGGGCAGCAGCAGCAGTGGCGCTCGCACCATCTCAGTGGAGAACTCCTGCTTAGCAGGTCAGCAACAGCCCATGTGCCTAACAACTCCAGCAAGTCAGAAATTTGGGCTCTGCTAGCCAAGTATTGCCGAGCTGCCATTGCTCACACTTGGTGGAGCTCACCATCTAGGTCAGAGGAGGAATTCATGAACCTTGGGGACCCCCCAGCCATAGTTGCCTCTCTGTAAGCTCCATACCCTGCTGAGCCGCTTGTGCCATGGGCAGGGGCTTTGGCACTGCTTGAGCATGTTTTCATTTTGTTTTCTCCAAAACCATGGGGCAAAAGAGGTGCAGAGCTTGGATGGTCCCTGTTGAGGACATGGGGATTGCTTGCTCATCATTGCGCTGCCCCAGAGCGTAACTGTGAGGGAAGAGGTCCCCATCCAGTGCCAGAAATGATTTTGGAACCCCACTTCTGCAGTTGGCTGCCTGTTGCTGCACGCAGCGCTGCGGCTGAGCGCTCGGCCCCGCAGCTGCAGCCGGAGCGGAAAGCAGGGCGGTTTGGGTTGTTTTGCAGAGGTGACTTCAGACGGATCAGTGAGCTGGTCTGACCGACCGTGGCTCTGGGGCTTGTGGTGCTGCCATGGGGGGACCAGTGGGGATGTGGCTGTCACTCGTGTGGGGACGGGAGGCATGGTCATGGGGCTGGGACAGCCTAAACCTCACACCTCAAAATCCTGATGGTAGAAAGATTGTGTTTGGGGTCGGAAACTGTAATCAGGCTCAACTAAGGTTAAAATCGGACTTTCACTTAGGGAAACCAGAGTGTGGCAGGAGAGCACTCCTTCCCCCTCAGGGAGTCTTGTCTATAGAGAAAATTCCTTTTAAAGTTTAATAGGAGATGGTGTCTGTGTTATAGAATACAATACAGATTTAAAAAAAAAAACAAAAACAAAAACAAAAAAAAACAACAACAAATAGGAAGGACTTCCTTGAATCCCTTCAGCTTCAAAAGTTGCTTATGGAAAACTCTGATACCTGGAGCTGGTGTATGAGTGAGTATAAAAGCTGCTCTCCTGGCTGTGGCCATGCTCCCCAGCGAGTCTTCGGAGTCAGTTCTCTCCAGCTTTTCCCATCTGGACTCTGCTCCCTTTGAAGAGCAAAGCTTTTCTTAAAAGCAGTTTATTCTTCCCTATCTCTTTCAAGATGGGGCTAAACTTTCTGCTTGCTGTACCAATTAAATCTACTTGACAGCTTGATTTTTATCGCTGTGTCTTTTCCATCAGCAAGTGGAAATGATCCTTGTTAGGTGAGCAGCATCCCACTTTGCAAGATGAATCCCGAACTGGGCATTTAAGGAAATTGCTGCAGACTGTGAGGGGAAATCCCGTTGGTTCAGCACTCTCTAATTTAAAGATGAATTGTATTCTTTCATTTTCTGTAAAGCCTCTGCTTTTGTAACAACGAGATCCTGCTGCACTCTGGAGTAGCCTCTGTGGTAGGAGAGGAGTAGTGTGTAATTTGCTGAGCAGCTAATAACGTGCAATCCAAGGGTCTGGCCCCAAGGGCAAGGAGCTGTTGATCTTGACTTCAAATAGTGTTCTCTGCAGCAGCCCTGATGCTGAGAAGTGATTAAGGGTGGGAACCAAACCAAAAGGCCCCAGCCCTTTCTCCCACGCTCGAAAGCAATGCCACGACAGGTGCAAGGGGTGGATCAGGGAAACCTTCATTCCGTATGGAAATAGCAGCAGTCATGTTTTCCAGGCTCTCCTCAAAAAAAGAGGAGTATTTTCCAGATGTTAACTTAATGTACTGAAGGGTTCAAAGGGGAAGGGGGGCTGTTAGCACGTTACCGGTGCGAAAGAAAGATGTGGCTTTCCATCCCCATAACCCTGACTGAGATGTCACGGGCAATTTGACAGCGGAGAGAGGATTTCTTGTGCTGCTGAATTGTAATTGTCTCCAAGGCCATATAGGTCCCATAAGGAAGGGCACAGGGGAGCTCTGTTTCACGGCCCTCTACCAAGGATGGGTTTGCAACCAACAGTGGGTAGTGCTGATTTATTCAAGGAGGATTTATTCTTTTTCTTGGAAAGGATTTTCTATTTGACTTGTATAGGGGTTCTGCGCCGCCCCAAGGCTGCCCTGGAACCCTGGGGTGGTTCCAGGGCTGAGGACCCCTCGTGCTTTGCCCCCTTTGTTCTCCTACCTGGAGCAAGGCGCAGTGGCAGCACGGGCACCTCCCGGGGCTGGGGAAGGGCTGTGGGTTCTGTGTCTGCTCAGGGTACTGGAAGGGATGAATCCATCCTTCAATCACCAGATCATGCTGCATCTTTAAAAATGCTTTTGGAAGAGCATTTCTGAAGCAACTTCATTTTCCTTCTTACTTTAAAAACTTTGACTTTAGTTTTAATCATCCCCAAACCCACAATCCTTTGTTTGCACATGAACAGGGGTAGGAAGACATGTGGCTGGGTAGAGTTGCATGAGGTAGGCTAAGAAAGTAGGAAAAAGGGTTTCCGTGCCCCAAAGTTTCGGCTTTTTCCAACTTTAACACCTACTCTAATAAGAGAAATAGTTCTTTGGTACAAGCCTTATAAATAACCACATGTCATTCAGAAAAGTTTAGCTAAGAATTAAACTAAACATCAAATTTGGCTGAACATGTAATGAATAAATAAAGCCTTTTCCATTCATGTACCCGTGCCAAAATCAACAAGCTCTATTAGCGGATGAAACAATGCTGACGCCAAATAAAAATACCCCTGACCCATCAATATGGGCTAAGAGCTCGGCCCTGCATCAAAGAGCATTGTCTGAACAAGAAATATTGTCTCGACACCTCTGAGGGAGAAAGAGGCTCCCATCCTGGCGGCGAGCTGGGCGCCCTGTGCAGCCAGCTGGGTGCAGGGAGCTCTCCCGGGGTGTCAAGGAGCGGCAAAGCCATCACGCGACGGCCACTGGCTCCAGGCAGCCTGCTCCGGCCACTTCTTCTGTACGCCCCTCCTTGCTTTTGCTGGAATGATTTGGAAACCTCTTGAGCAGCAAACCTGTTTGGAGCAGGGACTGTGGCTTCAGTGTTCGCTTGCTCCCCGCCGCCTGCCCTGCGTGTAAATCGCCCACAAAGCCGGCGTGGTTTTTTATTGCGTGCAAAACGCCAGTGCTCAAACCAGAAATTCTCAAAGGTCCCTGCTCGGTACCAAAGCAGTGCTGCAGCATCTCAGAATATCTCAACAGCTGGGAGCACAGTGCCAGCTGTGCCATCCTCCTCCTCCCTGGAAGGGTGTGATGGCGAAGTAACGCCGCTTCTCCCCTCTGCCCCACGCAGCCCGTGCGGCTTTGCTGTCCCCCTGCCGTGCCTGTTCTGCAAACTCCTCTCATTTGAAATCTGCATTTAGCCATTCTGTGCCATGCCCTGGATGTGATCTTTAAAGTTTCACCCTTCCCTTGACATCCTTGGTTAAAAGATCTATTCCCTATTAGTCTCCAGTCTCACTTTTAGATTCATTCAGGCTTTTATTTACTTATCCATCTGTCTTCCTGCTCCCACCACTCCCCCTGCCCTGCCAGAAGGGAAAGAACAATTCATTTTTCAGGTGACCCTGCCACAAAGGCATTGACATGAACAGGAGAAGGTTCAGAAACTATGGAAAAAGCAAAAAGCCTGACTTTAACAAGCAGCAAAACGCTTCCCAACCAGAAGGGAGCAGCCAGATGTGACCAGAACTGCTGTAAAACAGAGAAGATGATCCTGCAAATAATTCCCGTGATGCCCCAAACGCCTCCTTTTGCAGAACTCTGTGAGCTCTGCTCGAAGTTGTTACAGCTGCAGCGCACGGTCCCGCGGGCTGTGCGATGCCTCCCCGGTCCCCGTGCAGCCCGGTGGAAACGCTCCCTGTCTGCCTTTCACCAGGACTCTCCTCCTCTGCCTGCAGCGATGCCCTGCACGGAGACATCGTCCAGCTCCCTCCTGTCTGGCTGCCTTAAGCATGGAGGGACGTTTGTGTGTCTTTAGTTTTGATTTGAGCTGTCTGAGCAGGGCAGGCGTCCTGCTGGGCTGTGCTTAATTCTGAGTAACATCAGTTTAACTGCACGGACGGTACCCTGCTGTTTTGAAAGACACCTAAGAAAGCAATATAGTCACCGTAAGAACTTCTCTGCTGGAAAGCCATGCTCCTGTGAGAACCCACCTGTTACATAAAAATAATTAAAACCTGAAGAGAAAGGATAACAGGACACGGAAAGGCACCCGAGCAGGCTGGCAGGCAAGGAGCTGCGCAGGGCTGGTGCGAGCCGCCAACCCTCTCGGCTGGCAGCAAGGGCCGGGGCTCGGAGCTTGTACCGATCGGTGGGCAGCGCCATCGATTTTTGTCCAGCGCTTCCTTTGTGCAGGGGGAGCAAAACTCCGCTCGCATCCTCTGCGGGCTGCGCTCGCCTCTCTCTGCATGTCAATAGGTGTCAAGTCACCACCCAGGACCGGCGATGGAAGGGCCGTTTCTTGCTGATTCCACTTTCTACTGACCATAAGGGGATGCTCAGCAGTAAATGGCCACATGCCGTTCCTTGTGACAGAGGCTGTGAAAATTTACCTTGATGGCCTCCCAGCACACACCACTCCAGTCCTTAGGCTGGACTAGAGCCTGGATCTCTCCTGCAGCCATCTCCTACTCTGTGCACCAAGTGCTGGGTGGGCTCCTTGCTCACCTCAGCAGGGCTGCTCTTCATCTGCTTCACTTTTAAAACTCTTTAATCCCCTGGAGAGGACAGCGCTGGTGCACGACGGGGGAGAAAGGGCCACAAATACAGTAGGATTTCATAAACCTATCCCAAAAATCTAAAAAAAATAACTTGCAATGTGTTACTCCTGTTCTTAGCTTGATTCTTCATCGGGGAATTGCTCGGGGACGTTGCCGTGAGTGCTGTGAGCTCCGTTTCGGGAGATGAGAGCTGGGCCAGGCACGCACCCCGGGGTGAGGCAGGGACAGGAAGGCAAATCCATGTTTTGCATTTGTGTAACTCCCATTCACGGCTGTACACGGTGTTTGCAAGTGTTACAGCACATGGCAGGCGTACGCTACGAGGAAATACAGCTGGTGCCCAGAATAGAAAGATTTTAGCTCAGTATTGACTGAATCAAGAGATGTAGAGAGCTGATTGCAGTTTGTGTCTTTTGCTTCCTTGGAGGTCAGTGGAACTGAAGTCTGGAGCATCCTTAGCCAGAAAGTGTTTGCAAATAGCTGCAGTGAATAGCAGAAAGCAAACCAGCATTCACCTTTTAATCCTTCTGCAGCCAGTCAGATAAATGGAAATCCAGACTGACCCATCAACAGTTAACTGTTTTATTTGCAACCTTTGACTTAATCTTTCTTTTCAAATGATCTTTTTAAAAGGAAAAGCTGCTACTTATCAGGAATTAGTAGTAATATCTTCCCTGGTACTAGTGAGACCTCTTAGGCTGGGGAGAACTGGGTAAATAAATAGTGGCGGCATGTTCTGATGGTTGTAAATGTTTGGCATGTCCTGGTATCAAAGCAGAATTTTCCTCTTGGATTTTCAAGAGAAGCCCTGAGCTGGCTGGGCATCTCTGTGTGTGTGTGTATTTTGTAGGTGGGGAACTGAGGCATGAGGTATCTGAATCTGGGTAATGCTGGCAATAGAAACTGGGACTCCTGTCCCCTCTTCCACTGATGCAGAGGGAGGAGATCTCCCCTTCTCATTACAGGTAGTAGGCTATTATACTCCTTGTCCAGTGCTCACCCCAGTAGAAGCCCTATCAGCATGGACTGGCTCCGTCACTGTGCCTTAAATGTGTGCTTGGACGACTGCTGGAGGACGTTTGGGAGGGGATGTTACAGCCATATTGTTTTACTCTTTGCTTTGACCCCCAAACTCTTTTTAACAATGTAAAGCCTCGTGAATTATAAATCAAACGTTCCTGCTGCGCTTTGTGGTGTGCGGAATGAAATGCAATGATTAATATTTAAGAGAAAATAAGTTAAAGATTTTAACTGCAAGGGCAAGTGTCTGTCCAGAAAGCCTTTCCATGCGGAGGCTAGAAAAGAGGGAGAGGTGCATTTTCAGGGACTTCAGTGAAACTCGTGGCTGTCAGACCGACTGCCTGAGCTGCCGGGGTGTGGGGCCAGCCTGGCCTCCACCACCCTGCCCCTCGCTCTTACTGAGCTGCGATGATGTGCCCACCTCTGATAAAACCCCAGTGCCGGCTCAGCCTTTTGGGATGGGACTGGTGAACTCACCCCACACGCTTTAGCAAGCAGAGGGACATGCTCAGAGTGGGTCAGGTTGTGTGCTCAATGCGGGCAGAGCTCTTCCAAAACCCAGACCTTACCACCCCAGACTAGGACTTGTTAAGTCTCTCCCCAGCTCCTCCTCAACCTCCTCTCTGTGTGCCAGCACCATCTGTGCTCTAGGGCTGACCTCTTGTCAGCACAGCACCAGGATGGGCAGGATATCTTCTCCCCATTTTGCAGATGGGGAGACCAAGCGCTCAAGGCAACAGCCACCATTGCCACCCTGATCCCAAATATCCCTATAACGGCATCTCGGCAGTACCCTGCCTCTGGCCACCTGCAAGCAGAGTCAGTTATAACATATCAAACAAGGAGAGAAACACTTACATGGGTGCAGAATCTCTCTGGTGGGTCCCCACAAGTGATTCCTGCAGGATCCACCCGTACTGTCACATAATCCTTCATCCGCATGGCCTTGGGTTGACAAGCATAAAACTCCCATGACGGCCCATCATCCGTGGTCACCCAGGACTTGCAAATGTCATACTGTCCCATGGCCAAGGGGAGACAGTGCAAGAGGAGAGCAACCAGGTAGAGCATGGCAGCTGTGGCCAAGTGTGGGATCCCTGGGCAAGGGCAGTGCCGAGAGTCCCGAGGAAGGCAGCTACTGGGCTAGGGGTTGCTCTCTGGATCAGCATGGAAGCTCTGCATCTAAAAGTGATCCAGTCTAAGGAGATCCAGATGATAACAGGAATGATCCCACTCTGCACGCTGTATTCGGATGTGGAAAGTTTCTCTCAGCACAGAAGCCAACTTGGCAAATCACTTGATTGGGAAAGTTTTGGCCAGAGTTGCTGATCAGTGGTCAAAAGTCTTCCTTAACCTCATTTTTTTCCCCTTTTATTGTATGAAAGAGCTTCCAAATCAGCATGAAAATATCTAGAGGTGACTCCAGTCAATCAATAGAAAGATCAAGTTCTGAGTCGCTGATGAAATTTGATAGCAGTAAATTAGAGAGGCTGTGAGATGGTGCTGGATCAGGTTTTCCTCAACCTTCTTGTCTGCCGCAAATGCGTCGCTGTGGAAAGTGCCTTAAACTGTGGTCTGCCTTAAATAATTATTGGGGCTTTTGAACATTAATACATAAAACAAATATAGCATCTGCTCATCAGAACAACCCTGACAAGAGAGGCTCTTTGGAGCTAAAATGCCTTTCTCCCAAAGGATGGTTGCGTTGACGTAATCGTGTTGGGTGGCAGCATCTGCAGCGGTCCCAGCAGGACGCTGGGCGGTCAGTGGGTTGACAGGAGCAGCGCTGGCCTTGCTTCTCCCTCTGCGTCTTGCAGCAGTGGCGAGGCACTCGCTGGCGAGGATTTCTGTCTGACTCTGCCTTTTGGCAACTGAGCATCAAGTTCCCCGAGCCTTCAGCTGCAAGCCATGCTGCTACCTGAGGTCTCCCCTCTCTTTCATGGTCAGGGCAAAGAGAGAGCTCATTAGCAGGCTGCACCTGCAACAAATCGAAAGACAAATTAGCTGGGAGCAAGGAGGGGGGGCAGTTGGAGCAACAAGACTTGTAGGAACAGGGGTCCCCCAGGAGATACAGCCCTCACCTGGGCTTCCTGAGCCACAAGCCAAGGTTTTTGTAAAAGGGAGATATACAACTTTAATAAAAGAAATCCATAGTAAGATGCTTATGGCTCTTCTGCTGTTTGGGAGACGGGAAGGAGCGCTGCCCCGTTTAAGGTGTCTAGTCTGTAACAGCAGCTGGACAACAAGAGCTCTAATGGGCCTCCAAATAATATCAAGAAGCAGCTATAGGTCATTAGAAGATGGAGAATATGCAGACACAGAGCAGGGACAGACAGACAAATTGATAGTCTTAAAAAGATAAGCAAATAAATAAGACAGCTGGGGAGACAGATACATTGTCCAGCATCCCCACATATGATTTATCTGAACAATAACATTTAATAAAAAACAATTTAAAGTCCTAATAACATTTAAGGTTCACCTAATACAAAGAGCAGTGACCTTCCCAGTATTCATTTCAGGTTAGAGCAACATTTCTGCAATTTTGTTATCTTTCCAGTAGAGCTATAAAATTCTTAAGTAATTACAAAACAAAATGACAAAGAACTGGGGGAAAAAAATATAAAAAAGTCATCAAACCCTTTCTCAGCATTAGACCCAGGAGGGAGATCTCATAAGAAGGTGGGAGGCACATATCCAGAACATAAATGTAGCTCTGGATAATTCCTTTTCTATTTGATTCCTCAACTTTTCTTCTACAATTTTAGGATGTCTGCTTCAACAGCATGTTTCGTATTTGCTTTCTTATAAAGCTCAGTTACTAAAGCTCAGAAACTCCAGGTTAACAGATGCATTGATCCATGTTCGGGGGCTTCACATCGCTGTGCTACCATCTCCCTTTCCCCCTTTTTGGTTGAAAGACAGAGATGAATGAGTTCAGAAAAGAGAAGCTATCTCTCATGCTTCATTGCCAGCTCTCAAAGAAGAGCCTATTATAGCTGAATAAACTCCCAAAGAAAGAATAGACTGGCTGCTATTTTTACATTATGAGTAAATGTAGTAAAAATAATAAACCGGTGTGACACAGTGTTTGTAAGTCCCGCTGACATCAGAGCTGTCTTTTCAGTTTTAACAAGTCAGTTCCTAATTATTACATCAAACTGGTCCCAGCCAAGTGCCTAATAACAGTGGAGAGTGTGAGACTCCAGTACTGTACAGAAAACAAGCAGGGTAGTTTTAATGAGGACTCCAGTGCTGTTAAGTTTATGGATCTATTTTCATAGCCTTAACAATTATATTTTGCACTTGAATGGCTGTCAGGGAAAAACCCAGGAAGACAGGATCTATAATATCTATTAGCTTCTTGTTATGCTTGCTAAATGTCACAGGATTCCCAGGGAAATAAAAATTTGCCATAAAAATGTATTTACTGTCAGTCAGTCAGCCAGGCGTGCTAGTTCCCTGCGAAGTCCGCGGTGCAACACTCAGCCGGCACGGTCCCTTTGCAGAAGTAGTTGCACAATGTTGCTCTGAAATAATCCAGCATACTGCAAACCGGGGGGGAGAGACTCTCTGAATTAAAGGTTTTGCCCTGCTTGATTTGGTTTGATCCTTAGAAAATAAATCTTCACCTGATATTATTAAAGCAACTGCAGTTCATGGGAACAAATAGAATCAATGCTCTTTGTTTTCTTTGAAGAGTACTAGGCAATCGCTGGGGACTGATAGCCAGAGTATTAAAAACACAAAATTAGATTGTATCTTGACTTAGCTGGTTCCTTTTTTTTTTTCTATTATTATTGGATTAACACCCTTTTGAAATAAAGGGACAACGCAGAGCAACAACTGAGCTGCTCTGGAATTAAGTACAGAAAGTAAACTCAATGAAGGAGTTTTCAATTTTCTTTCAGAAGCGTCGCCTTCAAAACAAACCCCGACCACTCTTAGCCCCCTCCCCCCCCCCCCCACTGATGGACCGTGAGTTTTTCTCTTTTTTTCTGCGCTGACCATCCCTTCCCCTCCACCCTTGACGGCAAAGTTCGGCACCCCCCGCTCCTGGGATGTGACAGGGGACCGAGCCCTGCGAATCCCGCCGCAAAGCCCAAACCTGGGAATCTCACTTCCCTTCAGCCGCTCTCCCTAACGCGTTTGCGGTTCCAGGCAAACCGATGCCTGGAACCGCTCCCCGCTCCCGCCCCGATTTATTTCACACTAAAGGACTTTTGGCGACTGCAAGGGCTGTGTTAAAAGTCGGTAAAGCGGATGGGAGCGCCCCGGTCCCCAGCCCTCACCTCCAAACTCCGAGGAGGAAAAAAAAAAACCCGCCCCGTTGCAGGGAGCCGGTGGGGGACCGGGACGACAGCGGGGGGGACCCCGGGAGACCCTCGGAGCAACTTCGGAGGCGCAGCGCGGGCGGGGGACGCTGGTGTTTGGGAGATGGAGGCAGAGAGGAGCTGCCGGTACCGCGCGCTGCCCGCCGCTCCCCCCGCCCGCCTGCTCCCCCCCCCGCCCCGGTGCTCGGCGCTGCAGGTCCTTACCGGGAGCGAGCTCTGCGGCGCGGGGCTCCCGGCGGAGCGCTGAACTTCGGGGCCGGGGGGAACCCCCACACCGCCCGCCCCCAGCCCGGCGAGCCGCCGCTGCGCCGCCGGCCCCCAAAGGCAGATGGCCGGGAAGCTTTGTGCAATCCCCGGCTCCCCTCGCAAGTTAATGCCGAGGCTGAAATCCCTTTTGCTCTCACTTTCAATCACAATCGGAGCTTTTATCTCCGTGCCTGATCCCGGCTGCGTAACTTCCTCTGTGCAGCTTTAGCACACACCATCCCACCGGCCAGCAATGTGCTTCTTAAAGGTGCAGGGAGGAAATGCGAGCGGGGAGGGAGGGGGAAGGGAGGGAGGAGGGAGGAAAAGCACCCGAGGAAGAGGAGGCTGCGAGCGGGGAGCCTTCAGCCTCGCCGGCTCCGGGGGTTCCGCGGCTCCCGGTGAGGCGGCTGCAGCATCCGCGTCGTCCCGGCTGCTGGGCAGAGCTCCGGTTAGATAACGGCAGGCCGGGAGTGCCGCTCCTTGGGGTTTTCTATCTTCTTCTTTTTTTTTTTTTTTCTTTCCCTTAAAAGCTTAAAAAAAAATAAAAGAAAAATCATGAGATCATGTTTGCTCGAGGAAAAAAAAAAAGAAAAGCTCTAGTCACGAGGGTTTCCCCGCACGTGTAAGTTCTCGGTGGTGTGCCCTGAATATTTTGGGGAGGCTTCTGCTGGCGAAGATGCTGTAAACGAGGCTGCGTGCGTGTGTGTTGGGGGAAGAGGGGGTGGTTGGAATTAATAGGATAAACAAAGCAGGAACTTGGAGGTAGGGAAATCAGATGGCTGGGGAACGCTTTGAAAATGGTGGGAATGTGCTTTGGGATTTAACCAAACCTGGTTTTCTTTGGTCAGGCAGGTGATTAACATGCAAGGCTGTAAGGTGTGATAACACCTTACAGCACAGGGATGCAGAATCTATAGGTCTCACTTAGGTCAACTCTCCTGTGAACATGCTGAGGGGCAGAGAAGGCTCCAGCTATCGACAGAGTGGTTAAAACTCTGGCAGGTAAAGGTCCAGGTTTTCCCTGCACCAGACATGCTGGATCATTCCTAAGCAGCGACAGGTTTTTGACATGTGCGTGGATAAATGACAGTCCATTTACAGAGAGGAAAACCAAAGAATCCCCACTGCCCTCTATGTACATGACCACCAAAAAAATGACTGCTCCTTCCTAACCAAGAATTCAATAATTTCTAAGCCAGAAAGTGCATTGTCCAACTTGCATGTGGTTTGTAATCTCATCAACTCAGTATTTTGTAATATGATGTCCTTCAGCCCACTGCTCTCAGGTCCCTTATGTGGCTTCTCCCATGTAAGAGTCCCTGGAAAACGCACGATCCATCCTGTGACTGGGCGGAGGTGATTTAGAGCTCTTCTGGGAAATGTTTCCCGTATACTGGAACATAAGTGAGATTTATGAAATGCCAGCGTGTATCTTGACTGTGGCCCAGCCTAAATGCTACATTGATGCACGGGGTGATCTTTACCTGCAAGACTCTCTTTGATTCTGGCTCAATCTCCCCTCCTCTGGTCAGGGCACAGACTGATACTTTCCACATGGTAATTTTTCTGTAAACACTTATTTTACGGCAGCAGTATTACTTAAATGAGAATCACTGTCTGGGAATTCAGGGCTGGCTAATATTCCTGGATTTCACTTTGTGCCTTTAGGTCTTCTCTGTAGTAATGACTCCCCTGGAAATTCCCCGTGTCTCACTTATTACTCCTTTATTAGTTATTATGGTACAGTAACAGGATGAAAAGGAGCTGGTATTTCATTTTCATTCTCTCTAATAGCCATGGCAAAGACCAAGTGGTGTGCTGATTATTGACATCGGAGTTAAGTGATATGCACGCATCATTAGGTTTCAATTGGAAAGAATAACAGCACAGTATGAGTCGTCACACTTCTAAACTACGTGGCATTTAAAGAACACCCAAAGTCACTTTTCTCAGCCCTGCAAGCTCAAAAGATCAGAAGCTAGCAATAATGCTTGTATAGAGACAGGTAAAAGGCGCTAGATCCAGGCAAATCACCAGAATTAACTAATCAGCCTCACACCCTGGCGAGGCTGGCAGCAGCTGGGTGGCTTGTCCAAGGTTACGCAGCGACTCAGGAGATCCAGGAACAGGCTCGGAGGAAGGGAAATCTTGCTGCTCCCACTCCTGGGGTAAACAGAGAGGTCTGGCTCTGAGGGCCCTTATGCTGGGAAGGTGAGAGATCGTCTGTGGCACTTGCAGACACGGGCGCCCAAAGCAAGCTACTGCAAAGCAGCCGGCAGTGCTGCTGTCACGGGCAGGAAGGAATGGGGAAGAGTTGCAGCGGACGTTTAATTTTAGACCATTTGAATTCTTTTGCCCAAGCACGTTTTGAAAACGTTTAATGCTGGGTATCATTTCCTTCTGGGTGAAATTTCTGCAAGGAGCAAAACGGATATGCTCTTCCTTGAGGGGACAGCTCTGCCCCCTCCCTCGCGCTGAGCACTACCTTCTCACGCAAGGAGAGCGCGGTTGAAAATCAATGGGTCTGCACTGAGATTTAATTACTACAGCATAGGCAGGGGTGGAGAATAAGGCCCTTAATATTTAATACAGCCTCTGCTCCCCAAGGGGTCCCTGGGGCTCAAGGGCCAAATGTAAACCCATTATAAGCAGGTGTAATTCTATTGACATATGCGAGCTCGCACCTGTTTATACTATGGCTATATTCGGCTCCCTAAATCTAAATGGCAAATGGTGGTTTTGACATGCGCGGGAGAAGAGGGAAGCATTTTCCTGACTTGGGATGATAGAGGATATACTGAAACAACAGAAGGTAAACGTGACACCTCGCAGTCCCTGTTCTCGGTGGCGATGCACTTGCTAACACTTGAGCTGAGTTGAGTCCATGGAGAGAGATCCGAGATTACTGCCAGAATAATAACCAGGCTTATAAAAGATCTTTCATTTGAGGATACATATTGCTGTATCACCTATAATAGCAATACGTTCTTTTTATAGTCCTTATCTAGCAATGTGCGGCCAAGGATGTCAAAGTGCCTACTGCAAGTGAGTAAGCATTTTATTAGGTGGAAACACACGGCTCATAATTGTGCTCCGAGCGCAGGAGGAGGGGAGAGACCCCTTTGCAAGGGAGGGTCTCGGGTGATATTTGACAAGCACAGCTCAGCCCGACCCCTTGTTCCAGCGGTGGCTTCCTCCGGCCCGCCAGGACCTCCGGGGAGAAGTGTGCAGAGAAAAGAGAAGGAAATGACTAAAAGTGCTTTGTTTTACACACAATGGAGGGGAAGGCCACTTGAACCTTGTGCTTATCAGGGAAGATTTGTCTCATCTCACCACCTTTATACTGTCCTTTTGTTCTTAGCAAACTGGACAGGAAGAAAGCTTCCAGCTTGATCAGAATGGAGAGATTTGGGCTTCCCAGTTCCTTGTGCTTGGTGCAAAGACAAAATCACTGAGTTTTACAAGGAAGAGAGACATAATATTTTGTAGTTAGGAGAAATGCTGGAAAACCCACACAAAGCCTGAGAAACTGAGCAACAGACAGCTTTGGTACACGCAGTCCAGGAGGGTGGGTGGGGGATATTTATTTCCTTGCCCTTCCTGCACACCACGGTGCTAGCCTGGGGGCCAGACCAGCAGGTGCTACCGGTCCCCTGCTCTTAGGCACACACGTACCCCAGTGAGCAGGAGAGGGAAGAGCCAAATGCGTCAGTCCCTGGAGTACTCTACATTTTCTTCCTTTGTGACAGCTACTGGGGAGATGGCAGAGAGCATCTGCTCTGGGAGGGGAGGCTTCCCCCGGCTCCCTGCCTCACACCCTCCCGCACAAGACCTTGGATGCATTTTCTGCAGCTCAGACGGTTTTACGGGGCCCTCGGTGAATTTTGCCCTCCCTGATTAGATAACCAAAGGAGCAGTGACTGTACTCTCTAGAGAGAAGATGCTGTCTCTTTCCTGCCAGAAGGACAGCTGGAGGGAGGGTGGGATTTTCAGCGTGCAAGCACTTAGCCAGATCAAGGAAATGGGATGCAAAGCATTTTAGGCTAAGAAAGGTTGTTGTGCAGGGAAACAGGAGGCTGCTGTTCTGTTAGGGAGATAACCTTTCGCAGAATGCTCCTGCGTGCCAAACTGCAAGCTTCAACTACGACCCGTCGTTGCCTCTTTAAGGAAAACAAGCATGACAAGTCAGAAAAAAAACCCATCGCTCTCTTTGCTGAAAAACTTTGATCATTTAAATATTATTGATGCATATTAACCCCAGCAGAGACGGGCTGGGTGGTGGGAAGTACTTCACCTTGACACAGGGAAAATATGTTGCTTGCTGTTGCCTTGTCTTTTGCCTTGTCTTTTGTTTCATATATCAAATCAGAGCTTAGCCAAGTGAATCAGCTCAGGAAGCATTTGAGATTTATTTGATTTTGGAGGAGGTAGAGCTTTCCTTATCTTTACCAGCTGTGGGGGAGTAAGTATGGATAAAAACAGGAGGAGCATTTAAAGGAGGGATCTATAATTAACAACCCCTCAGAAGGGGAACTTTCCTTTTAACTTACTATTAAAAGGGAAGTGTTTGAGAGCGTATAGTTTTGGCTCTGGGGATCTCCTCCGTATCCTTGACAGAGCCCTGTGAATTCCTCTAATCCTTGCCTTGGAGCATGTCTGTGCTTTAAAAATAACTCTTGCCACCCCACGGAGGGCTCACCTCAACCCTGGATTGATTCCCACGGGCAGCCCCAGCGTTGCCCCTCTGGCCTCGCTTGGGGCGGGTGGTGATGGGGAGCGGAGCTCCCTTCCCACCGCGGGGCTGGTTTTCCTCGGCAGCCCTGAGCCTCACACTGGGAGGAGAAGCCTTCCACAAAGGCTTTTTAACCTGAGGAAGGAACGTGTCACTTCTAATGGAGCTGACAGCAGCAGGGAGGGTTTTTAGGTTAGTGGTTGAAGAACACACTTGTAATGAGTGAAGTAATTGAATAAATGCTGACAATTTGATGTGGAAAATGCATAATCAGCTAGCTGTGGAAGGTTGACTTGTTCTTTTTTCTCTCTTTCTTCAGCACCGGGATAAACATGTTTATTCTCTTCCAAGCAGGTGATGTGTTCAGCAGCACAAACCCAGCAGACACATGCACATGCTTCCCTCCTTCCTGACATGTGCTGGTTGCCAAATTGACCCAGTTATGCTAATATGCTATTTGCATCACTGGAACTTAATAAATACATATGTAATCAATCTCAACACTTAACTTTTTCTGAAGTCATGTGCTGATTGAATACTCACTTCAGTTGTTTCGCTGGCTGCAGCCCAGATCACAGGAGCTATACCTAGGCAAGGCAGAAAGGTGACAGTCCCTTGGGTAGATACAAATGAGGCCACACCAAGTAGCGGTAAGAGCTGATCGTGCAGGAATAACTGGGAGCCGAACTGGCTTTTCAGACCCCAAACACAACTAACAAATTCTGGACGTAGACAGTGGAGCTGACATATTCCAGTGCCGCACCTTTCCCTACCCAACCATCATCTCAGCTTTATGCAGATGAAAACTCAGTGAGTTTCTTGTCATCAAGCCCCTGATTTTAGTCTGACAATGGGAACAGCATCATCCATGTCATGTATGTTGGAAGCAATGAATAGAGAGCTGAGCTCACTAATCTATTTGCATATTGAAGATATGGAAAAAACCTCTCTTCTTGCTTACCCTCCTGCCTACTCAAATATCTGTAGAACAAGGCGGACAATATGGGCCCTCTTTACTTCAGATCTCAGTGCCCTAGGATAAAGGAGTGGTTGGTCAGTCCAGCTTTCTGGGATGAGTGTGGGACTCAGAACTAGCTACAGAGACAAAAGCTCTCCATATCTGCAGGCTGGTGGACAAAAGGCAGTCCCTGGATTAAGCATGCTCATCGAGATGGATACTTTGACTTTACGTCATCAGGACACCTTCTTCACTCCACATCTGAATCAGCACTTGCATATCTAGGGCATAGAGGTTTGACCTGCCAAGCGTTAAATAGATTACGGTGTACTCCCCCCAAACTATTAGCATGGAATGGCACATATCCACAGAAGAGACAAGGTAAGGACACAGCTGTTCACAAGAACAATGAGCCATAGGAGCTTTTCCTTTCGGGTAAAGTTGAAAGAGTTGTTTATTATTGAAAAAGTGAAATAGCAGCACATAGCAGTTCATCCATATCCTATGGAGGCACTGGGCTATAACTCCATATTCAAGGCTGAGCTGAAGTTTTGGCAATTGACTCTCCATTCAGCAGCTCTGGATTATCTTCTTTTTAACTTGAACAGATAGTTTTCCTCTAGGTTATAGCTGTCTTAAGCAGTAGAAGTGAGATCCAGATCAGGCTTTAAGGGCTGGAATTTACATGCGTTTTCTTATGCTTCTGGTATTAATTTCATATGCAGTGGAAAAGTAATATCCTGTCTGTCACTAGAGAGGAAGAGATGTGCGTGCGTATATACGCACAGTCATTGCTAACTGTTGAGCTTTTTCACTCAAATTTTGTTTTTGTGAAAATTCTTAAATTAAAATCAAAATCGGCCACAGAAGCGATGAATGTGAAATACCAATAAGGCAAAAGCATGAGATGTTTTCTCTTGTTTTCGTAACTCATGATCTTTGTGTGTAAGAGTGTATTGCATGGCAACTGCATTCACACTTCTCTTTAATAAAAGATGCTAGCAGATGGACCCACTATTAACGTGTATCCCCCAGATTTGCATATTTCATATTCATGCCAAGATGGCACTAAGCACACATGGGATGAACAAGGCTGATATAAACACAATTGCACCAGATTAATGCAGTGATCAAAGGGTATTGTCCTAGCATGCCCATTAGGAATCCAGCTTAATATTAGTTATTAATATTGTTAAACTCCTACTGGAGTCAAATTAAGGTCTTCCAAATACAGTCGGACAGGGCTCTTAGGTAGTACAAGTCGATGAATATGTTACAAATTCCTGAGAGAGAGGGCTAAGAAACAGCATTTGCATCTGAGCTGTGAAGAATCCAACGCTGGAAATGTGCAGACCTCAAGGTTTGGTCCAGCGTGCTGTGTAATTAAGACTCACTTGAAATTCAGATCTTATCCAAGATCTGTATCTGAGTTTCTCAGAATTCAAATGCAGTCACATCTAGTCAGAAGACAAGCCTATCTGCAATATCTTATCAAATATTAGGCATTACAAAGTGGTATTCTGGAGCCCGAAATATATTTGATCCCATTGTTCTAGTCCATTAATCAAACACAGTGCAGCACATACTAATAGGATCAAACATTAGGAAATATTTATGAATGAGCATTGTTGTGACTGCAAAAATTAAACACAGCAGGTTTTAAATACATAAGATCTCAAAAAGGAAAACTTGATTATCTCCTGTATGTCTGGTGCCAAATTCAGAGCAAATTTTAAGTGAATCGTAGGTAGTCTGTGCTTAAGTAATTTACACCTCCTTCCAGCTCCCTTCAGTGTGTAAATTATACCTGCTTCCACATATATCGAGTCCGACCCATTGCACCAAGGACACTAATGAAATGATGTAGCACCAGATAATGCATTTTCAGGGAGCCAGGGGACTGTACGCGATGGCACTCGGGGTGTGTAAAGCTCAAACCCACGTACGATATCCCCATGCTGTGTTCTGCACCTGCACCTCCCAGTGGAAATAAACCACTGCTTACCCACGTGAGCATGAATCCAACGGTCCTTCCACTGCTTCTGCGTGCTGGGTGGAGTCTGGACACAGTAAAGTCCTTCTTGGATGCTAGGAGTTTTGTCCCTTACTTCAGTGGGGACAGAATTGTGCTCACTAGATCCGAAGGCAAGGCATGGCATTGCCATAAGGTAGACAGTAGCCCCACAAGCTGTGGTTTCATCAAGAATAAATCATGTCAAACCAATCTGATTTTCCCGGGACAGGGCAGCAGGTCTCAGGGAGGGGAGAAGCTGGAGATGTGATACATCTTGACTGCAGTAAGGCTTTTGACACTGTTTCATACGGCATTCCCAAGAGCAAGGTAGGGGAATACGGTCGAGGAGAAATGCTGTAAGGTACCAAACTGGCTGGGAAAGCATGCTGAAAAGCTATCGGCTGTTTATTGTCGAAGTGGAAGGATGGCTTGAGTATGGTGCTGCAGGGGTCTGTGCAGGGTCTGGTATTACTCAATATTTTCATTAGTGACTTGGGTAATGGAATATGGAGTAGACTTATTGCATCTGCTAAGAATACCAAGCTGAGAGGGGCCGCAAGTGCTCTCAGAGAACAGGAGAAAGATTCAAATATCTCAACAAACTGAAGAAGCAGGCTGGAAAGAATAGATTGATGTTCAAGAAGGACAACAGCAAAGCAGAATGTACGAGAACTATCGAAACGTGTCAGGAAATGGCTGCGTAGGCAGCATTTCTACAGAAAAGAGGTAATATTGTGGGGAAAAAATTAACCCTGACTGAACTGTGGTACCCTGGTGTGAGAAAAGCAAAGCTGACACCAGGGTGTGGTGTGGTACATGGCTCCCATCTGTACTGAGTGTTGGAGAGGAGCAGTTTGGGTCATCAAACTTCCAGAAAAAAACAGAGAAAATGAAAAGAATGGTCAGAGTTCTAGAAAACAAACCTACTGAGAAGGAAAGAACTGCGGAAGATATTGTAATGATCTCTCAAAATGTAAAATATGCTACAAAAGAATAAACTGTTGCCCACATCCACCAGGGTAGGACAGAAGTAGTGGGATTTAAGTGCACCAAAAGAAATTTGGGTTAGACTTGGGGGAAAATGTGCTGTCTATAAGAATAGCTGACACCCAGAATAGACCGTCTGGGGAGCTGTGGAATCTCCTTTAAAACCTTCAGGGATGAACAGGTTAGAGAAACTCCTGTCAAGACCGATTTAGGCAGGGTTGATCCTACCCTGGGGGAAGGAGATGGACTAGGTGACCTCTCAAGATCCCTTTCCCTCTTATTCCCTGTGGTTTTATGTGTGTTTTGCATGGTGGCGATATTGTAAGAGCTGAGAGCTTGATTCTGCATATTGGATAAACATTTTACATGTAAGTTGGGAAGTTTTGTTTACTTGTCAGTCTGTTGTTGTTTCAGTTTAAATCTTACTAATTTAAGTTGAATACTGAATTATGAATTACAGTGATGGGTGTATGAGGAATATCTGAGGAGACAGATACTGAAATCCATTAATCTATCGATCATATTGACTGGGTGTTTAATTTAGAATAGCATATTCCTATTTTAAAATACGTTTTAAAAGACTCTTAAAAACATCTTTGTTTTATTGCAGTGCAGGAATTCTCCTGCTCCCTGATAGGTGCATATCCTTAAGCAGCACACAGAAAAAATTGATGTTGGCATATACAAAAGGCACAGGATGAAACCTTGTGCTACCACAAGAAAAGGAGACTATAGGTTTTTTTAAATTAAGTCAGGCAGCGGTCTGGCTGCCAATTAATGAACACATTACTGTTAAGTGATAGCTTTAAAAAAAGTTCCTGAGTTCTCATAATGGTTCTTGCTCCCCTTCCCTCCAACCATTATACTGACTTCTCATTTACTGGAAGCGGAGCCCCTCCAGCAGCGGGATGCAGCAGCTCAGGGCCTGGCAATGAATAAGGATCCTGTACTGTAAGTGTTAGGGGGGGGATCTAAGCCTGCAGAATGTAATTCCACAAATTAATTTGCTCAAGACCCAGGGGTTAGCACTAATTTTGCTCTAAGTACCAAGAGAGCTTTAATGACCGCAAATAGCAAACACCTCACTTTTGACTTCGTCCCACTCCGAAGCCAAAACTGCCAGGTTCACAGTGCCCTCTAGTATCGCACAGGAGCATTAGCTTTCATGTGCCACCTACTGAAATGCCACATCGCAGAAGCATTGCTCACTACAGCAGATTTTTCCTTCAGTACTTTTGCAGCATAACTGTACCCGGTGCGAGAGAGGAGCCCACGCTGGCTGGAGCTGTGCTCAGAGCTCTGCTTGCCCTTGCTGGCAGGTGAAGTTCCTGACTTTCATCCTTATGAACCACTGTTTTAGGATAAAAACGTGTGTGAAGGTAAACATGCGTGCTCTGCTCAGAGGGTTGCAGTGACCAGGCTGCTCGGAAGAATGATGTTTGATAGTTTGCGGCAATTTGGCAAAGTGATATTAATAATCATTTGCCTTAAAATGGTACTTTGCAGCTGTTGCTGCATAACCACTAACTAGCAAAATGCACACTGGTGAAGGAGAAGGAAGGACAAAGGAAAAAAACCTGAGTCATATGAAACCCATTAGACATTACCGGGGACCACATCCTAGCCAGCTGAGGTCACTTAATGCAAGGACTTGTCAGAGCTGTGACCTTCAGCCTGGCAAGGATTTCTCCGTGGAGCAGATGCAGGAAAATTCCTTGGTGGAATAAGACGTGGCACCTGCTGTAAGAGTGGGCATATTTATAAAGCACCTCTATAGATTTCCAGCTGCTGAAGTAGCCTTTGGAGGCTGCCTGTCTAAAACTGAGCCAATGTTGCGGCGTGTTATCGCTGCTCTGAACGGCGCGGTGGGAACGGCACCGATTCCCTGGAGCCGTGGAGGCAGAAGGCAATCTTCAACTCCTGCTTGCCTCCAAAACAGAGCTGTGCTGTACCTGGGAGTTCTTCCCCAGAAAATCCTTTTCACAGGAGTTGAACTTCTACTGATTTGTAAAAAAGCTGCCTAGATTGTTGTGATTCCAAGAAATCTTGCCAGTTCCTGGCAGTGAATTAGTTGCTCCAGGTGGTGCCCAGAGGTTTTTCTTATGGGTAGATCTACTTAACTAGTGAACTCTAGCAGGGGCAATCAAGCTGTTCATCCATGGAAATTATTAAGTTACGTTAATTAAGCAAATTTAAAGAATAAGTTAACACCCATTTTCAGATTTTTCACATTGTTTTACGTGGCTGCTGGCAAGATTGTCATGGACAAAAACTGGATGGAGCTCTGCTAGTACCCCGCGTGACTGGTGTAGGCACTCCATGTGTCAATGGAGTTCTTTCCTTTGAAAAATGTAATCATAGGAGGAAGCTTCCTGTCACCTTAGGCATTGACTTCTAGTTACTTGAGTTCCTGGGTTATAAGACACTTGAGCTACCCTTTCTTGACTGCACAACAGAGACTAAAATCTGGTTAATAGCACCCATTGTTTTTTGAGAAGACAAATAATTCTTCCTGTTTTTAAACCACGTGTAAGTGTATAACATTAAAAATGAAAATATTATATGGAATAGTAATCAGTGTGTCTAAAGGACAGGGAGAAGAGATAGTTTTCTCTCTTTTGTATTGTAGGTCTGTATGGTACATACAAGTGCGTGTATTTTCTTAAGTGCCACTGCTGAACAACAGGACAAGGGATGTATGAGGATAACCTGCATCCCGAACAAGTATTGTCCCTTCAACCCCCCCAAACTCGTAGCACAATAACAATTTCTGAAGCACAGAATGGAAACATTATTGTGTCTAGCCAGACTCTTTTTCATCAAAATATTTCCATGCCCTCTCAGGTACTATGCATCCAATGTAAATGCTGAACTTTCATTGTTTCCAACGTGATCTCTCCACATGGAGCCACAAGAGTCTGAAATATGAGGTCTAGAGCCCTTCTGCTTTGAATTCCAACTCCTGCAACTGGTGTGCTAGAAACAAAGAGCTATCTCATTGTATATGCAATATGTAAGTAGTTTGACAAGGATGTCTCTTTACAGCTTAAGTGTCAGCTCCGAATAGATGGATCGGAGGTCTTGAAAGACACGCTACACATCTTCGCATCATCGTTTGTAAAAACTTTAGTAAGTGTCTTAAATTCCTTGCACAGCAGTACAAGCGACTGCCTCAGCTTCTCAAGGGCACTATACCTTTGATAATGAATATATTTAAACAAAAGGGGGAAAAAAACCTTTGCTGAATATAATAGAATGCGGCTTTCTACTTTCATATTTCATGGGACGTGAAGGTTCATCATTTATTGAAAATAAGATGTGGACCATCAGTAACATCCTGTCTAGGTTTCATTTTCAGAGTAAAATGCCTTTCCAGTAAAATTACATGAAACTGCTTTTCTCAGACAAAACCCTCATGTTCAAGCTGTGCTGCAGTATTCTCTGGACTATTTTCTCCCTTTTGTTGTGCTCTCTGTTATAGCTTGTTTTGCCAGCTGAGAAACTTCTTTTGCAAATCCGTTTTCTCCTTTATATTTAAAAATTATATGCTCCATGTGGGCAAATTTCCATAAGCCTTCAGGGCTTCAGATTTGCTTTTATTCCTCACTGGCCAACAGAAAAATTAATTTGATTAGAGTTCAACCCTCAAGAGAGAATTTTGAGGGAAGCAGAGTCCAATCAAGGAATACCTGGGGTCAGCTAATGAGTGAGCACCCCCTCAGTAGTATATTCTCCCTCTTTCATGAGCTGAACTCACTGTAGATGAGCAACAGCTCCAGATCCAGATGTCACAGGACATCTTCATTGCAGCAGGAGGACCAAGGAGTGTGCTGCTGGAGAGCTCACAGCCTCCAGTGATGGGCACCACTGACCAAACCCTGCAGCAGGTATCAGTGAGCTGATGTGAATGAGGCAACTGAATGTCAAACCCCAGGCACAAGCACCCGAGGAAGAGGGCTAAAAGTGACACCTGATCCCTGTCCCACGGCAACCAACTGACGCCAAACAGTACTAAGGACTGAGGATTTTGAATGAGGGGTAGACATGGCAAATAGTGTTTTCTAGCAATAGAAAAAACCAGGAAAACTATCATGTTTCTGAGGCAGTTCTCTGGCCTGCAGTACTTCTTTGACATCCAAGCTAAGTTGTGCATTCCCAGAGGATGAGGATGAGAGCATCAAATCAATGGGCTGCACCCGCATCACCTTGCAATGTGCTATTTGCAGCTCTCACAAACTAACAGGACTGATGGGTCAGTGGCTTGAGGACAGATCTCAATGGAAACCTTCTGTGCTCCAAAACTTTATTTGGGTGGCTCTGAAGCTCTGCTTCCTTAAAATCAGTTTTGGATTAATGCAGTGGTATTAGATTGGAGGCACCATGCTCTGGGAGATGCTAGCTGTAAGATGAGATATGGAACTGAAGTGTACTTGTAATACCTACTTGTAATATTTTAACAATTCAGCAACATCTTCGTAAGGCAGGTTATTAGCCAGACTGCGTGAAGCAATTCTAGCCAGAGTAGCTGAGTTCTCTCACCATGAACCTTGCCCCTGCATTTTTATTTCTGTATAATATTCCTGACTTGAGTTCTTGCACGGTGTTGCTATGCATTTTTAAACTCCCTCTGTTTTCCACTCCAGAAATGGCTGCATTTAGATTTAGGTGAAGATGCGGTGGAAAGGTTAATCTGCAAAAATGCTATATAAGTGCAAACTATTAATTACTTTACATAATAAATACTTTTGTATTTTTAAGCTGAGAACCCACAGCTGCAGGGATAAAGTTGGTGCATTGGCTCACTAAGATACTAAGTACTCATACTCTCCCTTTGGGAGAGTGATTTACTCTCCCTCTTTTTCCCTTTTCCCTTTTCCTTTTCCTTTTTTTTCTTTTTCTTTTTTCTCACAACAATATAATGACTAGATGATTTATCTTTTTTCTCATTGTGAATGGTCTCCTAAACACCGAAAGATGCCTTGGGGGGCTTGTTCAGAAGATTAGCATCTCTTCTCAGAGCCGGTCCCCAACTGTACTCACATTTATGAGTCCATACAAAGAACCCTGAAGAGTAATATATAACCTGATGATGCAACAAGCCAGGAGACAAAAAAATAGCCCATTAAGAGGACAAAGCTAATCAATACTAATAGCAAAGACTAAGATTTTAAAAGCCTCTCAATGAAGTCAAGCACAATCTTACCAGACAGTCAATGAAAAATGAAGTGTGCCTGGGGGGAGGCTGGGGGGCAAGTCAGAGAGAGAGGAGACCCTCTTTTAGGAGAGACTCGATGGGTTAGTTCCCCAGGATGGCACAGCATGTCCTGGCTGCAGCTGGGTGAGGTGGAAGGAGCAGCAGTGCTTGAAGGGGTAAAATGCTGACAGCACATGGAAGAGATCAATTTGGTCTCCTCCTTCCTTCCTCCTGCCTCTCCTTCTCCTTAACTCTTCCAAGCGCAGTTAGGATCTGAGCAGCAGGATTACAGACCCAGCGTCAATGCATCTGTGCTCAGCCTTCCTCTTGTATTCCTAGATCTGCTCACTTTTCAAGACAGGAAGTACTGCAGTTTCATTCCCTACCTGGCAGTAACTAATTCACCCAGGAAACTGGCAGATTAAAGTGATTCCTTCTCATTGCTCATCTCCATGAGGGAGGTTATAGATTCAGTATTTCCCAGTTGTGGAAAAGACATTTCAAATGATTCTCTATTATTTTGACTATATTTTTTTGTTTTGGCTTCCAGAATTCTTCCTAGCCCCTTCTTGATCTAGACTAAGCTCTTTGGTATGTTTCCTGTGCAAGCTCCCTTTCATGCCATTTAAAGTTCATCTGGTGTTCCCCAAACATCAATACTGCAGACTGTCCTTCCTCAGAGTCATGCCAATCCTTCACTCAGCCTGTCCCAGTCTGTCTTACAGCTCCCATCCTGTCCTCACCTCCAGGTTAGATTGTAGGGATTTTTTCCTGCATAGTGTCTCTAAAATGCGGCCTCTGATATCCATCCACATAGACAAAATTCAGACCTAGACTTAATCTTGTGGTTTGTGTTCCTGTGTGTTGATAAGGCCAACATCCTTTCTCTTGGCCATGGCTGACGCAGCCTCGTCCTCCCCTGCTCTTACAGAAGCTGCTGGTAGAAGTGTTTTCCTACCTTTCTTTGCACCCTTTCTTTGACTTCCCAGTATATCTCCATGAGGGAATTCTTCCGTGAGTGTTTGAGAAACTACCTCATGCTCTTTCAAATCCTTCCTACTTGCTCATTTTCTGTCCTGCTCCTGCCCACCATGTCTTGTATCCTCTCTGCTGTGTATTGCACTCCCTCTCTCTCCCATACTCCAGCTGGAGGTAATCTCCACCCAGCACCCCGCTCTGCTCTCACCCCAGCCCTGCTAGACAAATGCTGGCCCTGTGACCCAGAGCATCCTTCGCTCTCCCCTTGCAGACCTGGCAAGCTGGTGGATGGAAGGGAGAGCAGTGTCCTTCTGCAGGGATGGACTTCCAAACACAACCACCACGTCAGCCAGCCCAGCTGCATCTGGAGGAGATGGTGTAGGCAAGTCCTTAACTCTCAGAGATAAACTTTGAGAGGACTGAGCATCTCTTCACCCTGTGTTTGTGCTGTGCATGGTAGAGCAGAGACCAAGTCCAAAGGCATATGCACTACAGAATTAGTATCAATAAGGTAAAATGCCAACCAAATCTTCCCACCCTGTGTATCAGCATTGGTGCCTGGCTGTTAGCTGCCTGTGAAGAAGAGGATGGTTGTTCAGCTGCTGTAGTTCTGTCAGCCTTTGTCCCCTCTCCTGAAACTGCTACAAAGGCAGAAAATCACTTCAGCTAGGACTAAAGGACTAAAGGAAGCAGCAGTGCCATGGAGCTGCACTGGGATCATTAGGGTGGTTAATATTCTGCAGGCATATCCCTAAAAAGACAGTGCATGCTAAGGAAAAAAAGCAACAAAACCCAACACTGCATATAGGTCTTTCTGTCAGCGATATTAACAGCGGTGATGGGTTTTGTACAACAGTCAACTAGTATCCATTAAGACCGGAACCACTGCTCTGCCACATCTCACCAAGGTCATTGTGGAGCAGTTGTGAAAACAGCCCTGAGTAACATAGGCCATATGTAAGGCCATGAATTAGAGATTAATGCTTTTTACTGCTTTATTGGTCCTCCAAAGATGACTTCTCTACTTTGGCACAAAATATTTCAGTCAAGTTGGCATTGTGGCTTTGGTCAGGGGTCCAAAATAAGTGGTGCTAAACTGTACCCAAACCTGCAGGTACACATAAGATATATATTTTGCAAGAAATCTCATTTAATTAATTTAAAAAAAATCAGAACTCAAGGAACTCCTTGAAAAGGCCCTCAACTGGAGATAAAGGCTGTCTGTCATCATAAAGGCAATGTAGCTGTAAAAGGAATTTTCAATATATATAGAGACTCTGTAGTCCAAAATGTGTTATCAGGCAGAAAAACCAAATCCCTGTAAAGGGCCACCTCTTACTATAATGCAGGTCTTTTCTATAATAGAGTCAGCTCTGATATAGGACTATTGCTGCACTGCAAGCTGTAATAAATATTAATGTGTCAAACTGTACGCCACCTCTATTTCAGGATGGAGGCAAAAGCCTGACAGAGGATGAGTCGCAGCCCTGCTAGGGAGCTGGTGCGTTCCCAGGGCTTTTGGTAAAGAATTTTTATCTTTGCTGTGATTGCATCCTGCATTTCTCTAAAGAATCACCAAACCCTCCATTTTATTCTCTAAGAAAGGCATGAAATCTGTCTGTGCTTGGGGCTATGCCTTGGGGGAGTGATATTTGCACTTCATACTGTGTTCACTGAAAATCTGCCCTCGTGCCAGTCCAGCATTTTGTAATGCAACACCCCAAGGTCATTCCCCACCAACTGACAAGTCATATGTTAAAAGCCCAACATATACCACCTTGCAAAGAGATTCTGATATTTATATTGCATTTGTTTCTCATCGTGCAATTACTCTACAGAGAAAACTAAATATATATATAGTTCTGTGTCTGTGTATGTATCTTATAAACTGATCCTTTCATTTTCTTGGCTGCATCATGACACTGTATGAAACATCTTATCTAAGCACACATCTATGAGTAGTATTACTAGACCAAATACTTGAATGTATACTTGTCTTTAGACATAATATTATTCTAAACATAGGATAGAAGTGTAAATAAATATTATACTAAATATTTATATTTACTATCCCACGCAACAATAGTTTATCAAATATTTACTAGACTACTTACCTGTGCTCTTGTGGGCATAGCTGCATAACTACTTGTGCTACAGAGTGGTTTTGTGGTTGATTAAAATGCATTTGTGTGTATATCTGCAGTGTTTGGTGGGCCTAGTTGAAGAGCCACTTACAGAAGAGAGCAGTGAATGCTACTCCTTTTTAAAAAATTAAGCTTGTTGTTATAGATTCTGCAACATTCCTTAATATGAAGCTTCTATTAGCATCATGCTAGGTATCAGTGGAGCAGCAGGTGATTTTTAAAGTGTTGGGATGCCACATACAGTGTTACTCTGGAAAAAAAAAAAGGAAAAACAGCTTCCCTTTGTGATGAACTCTGATCATTAGTTTCAGCTCACAACACATTGCTGAAAGAGAACTGTTTTCCTTTCGCAGAAGCGTGTTTTTCTGTCCAGGAGTGATCCTGTTAGATTAGGAGACAGGAGAGAATCGGAAGAGTATCCCAATGTTTTCTTCAGCAGAGAGTGGAGTAATGTTGAGAATGAGATGACAATCCTGCTCTCCCATATCACAGACTGGAGAGGAAAGGAGATGATATACTTCCACTGCAGGAGGAACCAGGCAGCATTTAGTGTTTATTCCATCCTTGTTAAACTTACTGCTCTACAGGCAACCACTGTTGCTGCTGTTCACTCAATATACATGCCAGCACAAGTAATTTGCCCGCAATTAGTCAGCAATGGAACTCGGTTCTTGGGCAGTCTCAGGTGGCAGCAATCACAGTTCCTGCTCCCTCTGTTCTCTCTCTAAGCAGTTGCATGTTCTCATGATACAGAAGGACTGCGTTCGCCGACAGGAGATGATCAGCCCTACTTTTTGGAAAGTCATTGTATAAGACTCCCAACAGAAATGACTGCTTTGATTCAAATTTCATGGTAGAAAGGTACTTTAAATCCTTGTTCATGAAGCTCATTGCTAGCTAGGTTATTCACAGAATGAGGAAGAAACACAAGTCTTTGCTTTTTTGGTAGATTCTAAGCAAATAACCTTAAAGGCAATAGGTTGATACAGTTGTAATTTCATTAATTTCAAAGAAATTAGCTTTTCTGGGTCAAATTATAACCTGATGGCATGTTGTTATACTGGAGAATGTCGGGCCAACCACTCCACAACCATGTCGTATCAGCCAGGAGGGCTGAGGGAGGTGAACTTTGTAAGGAAAAAGAGACTGCAATGAACACGAAAAAAAAAGACCTCAAAAGAAAGCCATTAAGTGCTTTTTCATCCTAACTAAGTTCATTGTGAAGGGTGGTTGGGAAAAGGAGTAATATGAGACTTTCTTATTGAAAAAAATATTGATTGTTCGGAATCAATAGCATTAAAAAGCTGTGTCTAAAGCACCAAGCTTTGAAGGACTCCACAAGCTTTTCCGTTCACTGTCTATTCTCCTGCCAGAACTTTGATAGCTTTAGCCTGCAAACCAGCAAATGCAGTGATTTGATCGTGGCCAATATATATTAAAAAAATTAAGGTGTCAAGCATGAATTTTATTATATCTGCAATCAGATGTACTTCCTTCAGTCAGCTCATTTGCAATTAAGTCCAGCTGTTCTCAGTAGAAAGGACTCTTCCAAGGAAATTGCTGTAAAATTTAATGGGAGGATTTTCCTTGGTGCTTTGTTGTAAATATTGTTTTCCTAATAGGCTTGTAAAGGGCTCTGCTTTTTATTCAATGAGCAAGAGAAATCTGTGATTTTTCAGGCATTAGAAAATGAATAGGTCAGTGATAGAGCTCATAAAACTTATAAAAATATTCTCATCGTATAGCAACAGAAAGAGCTTTAATAGCTTGAAGGAGAGGAAGTTTTTAAAGATTTTTTCTGGTTTGTGTAGTTTTTTGTTTACAAATGAAAGGCTATTTTTTAACGGACACATCAGAGTTTGATCAATATGGTTTATTGGGTTTCTTCAGTCTAGAATCAGGTATGACAGAGAGAGCGGAGCACCAAATTGCAGACTTCAAAGTCTGATCCTTCATTTCAGTATAACATCCCGCAAAGGCCAAAATGTTACACCACAAACTCACAATACTGCAGTGCTCTAGTTTGCTGTCACAGAATCCTGTTTGGGTTTTAAGCAAATGATGAAAATTAGAAACTTTTGTACCTCTTCGCTACTGTGTCCAAAGAGCACCTCTTTCCTTTTTGCCACTTAGGCAAAGCTTAGATGTGTTTTTCCTATCTTCCAGCAATCTCTTCAGCAACATTTTCAATCTGTGTGCTTCTGTCACTCCAGGAGAACAGTGCCTAAAATAAAACAGTGAGATTTGTAATTATTGACATTATTTTAATATGTAATGCTGAAGCATTAAATAAAACAAAATGAAACTATTTTGAGGGGGAATGTTGAGACAGGAACAATAGCAAGTACTATTACTGTGGATGTATTTTCACTCAAGCAAAAATCAGACTCCTCCTGTAATGGTGAAATATGATCTGGCTCTTGCAGAGAAAGTAATTTGCTAATTTGTTTAACGTTGTTATCTAAGCAGGAAAGCCTTGCAAGAAAAAGAATTCAGAATAGATCAAAAGTGCAGGTTATTTTTGGGCACAGAATTAAGCCACTTTTTATTCTTTAAGACAGTGATCATATTCCTTCTTTGGCAGCTGTGAATACTGAGGAGAAAACAACTCGTCCTGGTCAAAAGCTGTGTTATCATTGCTACACTGGTTTGCAATGCAAGAGGTGAAACTAATGTCTTATCAACAAAACCCTTCTGCTGAGGCAGTGTAAGTCCTTCTACTAGTAAAGTTTATTTGAAGAACAGGAATGAGCTATACAGTAAGAGAAATATCCTTTTGCTAGTATATGCATATAGATACCTTGGCAAATCCTCATGGTTTAGAATCCCATCTCCTATGTCTGCAAATAGCAAGAGTTAGCTGGCACAGTTTGGAACAGTTCTCCAAAATAGTGTAGGAGAGAGCTATAGAGGAAATATCTGCCGAACATGTATGTTCCTGTGTACAGGCTTCAGAACAGATTGATAAACCTGTTAAGAGATGATTAATCAAAAGGGTTTGGATCAGGAAACGATAACGGAGTCAGAGCTAGCTGCAGAGGAGTGTAAAAAGATTAGGTCTCTGTAGGAGAAGAATCTCTTTCATAGAAGGGATTAGAAAATGAACCTCAGAAGGACATGAGTAATAGGGAAGGAGAGAAAGGCTGGAACACTGTAAAGTTCATGCTTGGGGTGAACCTATACATATGTGTTTTATTCGTACAGCTTGCTTGGTTTTGGTTAAGTCACTGCCTCTGGAATGAAGTATATGATTTTCATCTTGAGGTCGTTCCTGTAGTTACAACGTTCGGGGCTTTTTGCTGTTGTATGGATTAATCTGCTGGGTCTTCCCGGCAGGATTGAAAGGAGAAAGCAGGGGGCACAAGCAATGAAATAGGTCTCCTTGTCCAGTGCTTGTCTTTCCCTTTTCTAATCCATAGGCTTACGGGCAATATTCAAAAAGGGAGTGACCCAAAGTCACAGTGGGGACTGTGGATAAATAGCACCACTTGGATGAGAAAGCTGCCAATAGCACCGAGGCGCCGTGGCCTGTTCATTCATTGAAGTTCTTTGTATGCCTCTTTTCCAGCTTACATTTAAAACTTACACCTGATATACAGAAACATTAACGGTGTCTGGGTCACATTTCAGCTAGTATCTGCTAAGAAAAAAAGCACAATTGCACCTTTTAGCTCCATAACAGAGCAATTGCCGTAGGAAGCTGGAGATCTGGGCCTGACTGCTCCCGCATGAAGTGCATTTATGGTTTGTGTGCAGTGATCCATCAGGGAGGTGCATGACAGCTTCTAGAGAAAGCTTTTCTGGTCTCTTAAGGATTCCCGCAAGCATTATCCAGCCATCGGATTCACAGCCTCTGTATCAGCACTTACCGACGTATTTGGCTTAAGCAAAGAAGAGCATATATAGAAGTCTGGCTCTGTTTAAAATAGTTGATGTGTTTGAGACAGGAGCCTGAGATCCAATATTGTACTGTTTGAGAACAGGCAGGTTCTACCTTGCATCTAAATGTTTTGGGTTTTTTTCTCCTTTGGTTTCATTCTAAACTCAGAAGGTGACCAGAATTAATCTCTGTGTCTTAAGTTCAAATTTAAATTTAACAAATTAAAACAATTTAAAAAATTGTTCATGGAGCTTTGGAGGCTGGAGGGCTCCAAACCCTCAGGATAATACTTTCCATTCTCTATGGGCTTCAAAAGCAGAAGGAATCTTTCCATGATGTGATGGGAATCCTCACGAGAGTACCAGAGAGCATCTTCACCACAGGAGGTCACGGGAGGTTTGCTTTAGGGACCTGACTGGCAGCCCCTACTTTTCACAAAACATCTGTCCCTCCGGTATCTGAAGTTTTCGTTTGCATCTAGTGTCTTGAACCCAGCTCCCTGTGACACCTTGTAGACTGAGCTGCACAGGGAAACTACGTTTGGATGCCATTCCTTTTGTCCGGCAGGTAATGCCTTGTGTCCATAAACAAATTATCTTCTAGCAGTGTATCTCATCACTTAAAGGGAAATAATTAAACAGTTTTAGAATGAGAACAAGATTATTGGCATCACTCTCGACCACTCCTTTTGCATTTCTTGCTGCAATTCAGAAGAGACACAGCGAGGTACCTGCAAACAGCTTAGCCCCACACACGATCGATAGCAGAAAAGATAAATCTGCTGCAATTGACTACAGGCTGTACTGTCACTAAGTGACGAAGAAAAATGATCACTACTTGAATACACTGCATTTTTATCTTTAAATCTTTCAATAGAAGCAATGTCAATAACAGAGCACTAAATAATCTCTAGATAGAAGGAAAATCTTTCTTTCTTCCTTTTTCTTTTAGAAGAAAGATGGATGTCACTTTTTTTTGGAGACCTTAAATATTGAAGTATGGAATTAGACCTGCAAATTCCAGGAAGTGATTGTCTGTTTAGACAATCTCTGTCTCATTTTAGGAAAGACTGGCTGATTTCTCCTTGAAAACATAGCTCAATTCCACAGCATGAATGCACCAGCGTAACTGTAAGTGGAATATGCAGAAATAAAAAAAATAAGGATTTTTTTCCTCATGTTTCTTTGAGGATAATATATCTCTCTGAATTGGATACAGCTGCCAGAGATGGCCTTTCTTTACTTTAAAATATCTCTGACCTTTTCCTGAGCTAACTGGATGCAGTTTACCATATTGGCCCAAGTATAAAGCACAGTGTTTTTCAGATAATAGCCTCTGGAAAAAATCCAATGTCTTCTGTATCTGCTGACCGTGCCACACATGGCTTTGGTCCTTCCCTAGCCCATGGACACTGTTAGCTGGCATGCCAGCATGGCAGCAGACCAGCACCTACGATGCACGCTCCTTCGTGTTGCTTTTGAGTCTGTCGGTCTTGAGGGAGCAGCACCCCAATGGGGCACATGCTCGTGTTTCTGTCCTGACAAAACAAAGGTAGTCTTTTATTTGAAGCCGGTTTATATCCACATCATATGGTGCCTCCACTATCTCTAAGTGTTGTCCATTTTATCCCATATTATGAGACAGCAAGAAACGCAGTTGAATGCCTTTGACACCATCAAATTGATCAGCTTTTGTTTGCCTCATGCAGGACATTTTCCACAGCAATGTCTCTGGGAGTAGAAGCTTCTGAGTAAATTCATTCTGGTAGCAATTTGAGGAATGCCAGTTGTGTCCTGCTAACATGTAGAGCGCTGCAGTGACTCTAGGATGCTCTGTGCAATTTTCGGATGCGCATCTTCCACATGGAGCCCACTGCAGAAGAAGTGCTCTTTTGGTTGCAGACTCTATGAACTGCGTTCAGTTTAGCTGCCCTAAATAGGGTCTTGAAGCAGGCAGCAGGGCTGCAGAAAGGCTTATCGATTTAAAAATCCCTTTGTGTGTACTCCAAGTTTGATTCAGATGCTTTCTTGAATAAAGGTTAAGATGAAGTACTGAATTTCTGAGATGCTGAAGTTCTGAATATCCCAGAACTTTGATTTATTCTGCCTGTTTTGTCTGGATTTCTGTTAAAAAAACATGGTTGTCTGGCCTCCTTAATAGATTGACGAACAATACTGAGTTTGAAACGGCTTGAAAGAAAATTCTGATATATGCAGTTGTTAGAACTGCTTGACTTGTCTGGAAAACTGCAGGTTTCCATGCCCTCATTCAGCCTTAAGCATATCTGACTATATTTATGTTTGTTGTTGGCCTCTCTCTTTTACAGCTGGAAAAGAAATGAAAGAAGGCATGCAAAAAAAGCTAAAGAGTAAAAAATAAGACCTTGTTGTTTCAGGATGGTTGGTGCTTTAAGGGGAGATCAGCCCGGTTTCATCTGTTGAAAATCCTGCTGAGATAGATTGGTTTATGGAGAGGTGATTATAAAAGCCAGCGAGTAGCTTAATTAGGATGAAGATTTATGAGAAGTAGCTTGGCTTTTGTAAGAAGTACTGGAGCAAATGACTCTTGGCAAGGGACTGGTGGAATGGGGAAAGCTAAGCTCAGGAGTTAGGCAGGATGGTTGCTTGGCATGCTGCATTCGTATTTAGAAGGAATAAAGCTGAAGATTGCCAAAATCATACCTGAATTTGGTTTGTGTCAGGTATTATTGTCCTGAGATCACACTTTTCTCAACTAATATTTACTAATCAGGAACTTAATAATTTTACTAATATTTACTAATGAGAAACTTCAGAACACTTTGAACTTGCCTCAGTGGTTGTTACTGTGTCAGGGTTTTTTAAAGAGCCTGGGGAAAAGCAACCTTGTCTTTTCCAAGCTGCATGTTGGAGTTTGCTCCTGGCAAGGAGAAATACCATATATCGTCCCATGAACTCCATCATATTTACTGTCATCACAGCGGATACGCTGCCATCTAAAACTTTCATGTGCCTGTTCAATGAAGAGCAATAGCTACTGGATGTGCTCAACCATGTATTGAATAACCATCATGTTTTAAGCTTTCCCTTGCCTGCTGCAAAATCCTACCTCCGCAAGAAACTGGTAAGGAGTAGAATTCAAGCATTATGTATTCAAGCAAATTCTGCTGACTGCTGCTAGGCAGTGAGGCTGGAATGATTGTGCCAAATCCTGGTCTTTCATGCTAATGGAAGTGGAATTTTCCCTAGAGCAAACCAGTGTCAGAGAGAAAACCCAGGGGACAAGACAGAACATTCGAAAATACAGCTCAGGCACTAAAAAAGGCAAATAGGCTTTAACTAGTTAAATTACAGAATACACTAATATCCCAGAATTATGTAAAAGCCTGATCCTGCAGTCTTTGGAGAGGAAAAACAATCAGTTTAACTGACTCTAATGCTGCAGAATCATCAATATAGTCAAGGAGCAACTGGGTCACTCTGTCTCAGCCACTCGCATATTGCAGAACTACTTGTCTGTTGTTGCTACTATTTCATCCCTGCTAATGTCTTATTTAACCTGCTCGGGATAGTTGTCATTTTGAAAATGTGCAAAATATGTTCAATTTTAACTGCGTCATTTAAAAACACATGTATTTGTGCAGGTTTTTCAAAGTGACTAGGATCCGAATGCATAGGGCAATAGAACACGACTCAAAGCCCAATTTAAAGAAAGTGTGTTTTGAACAGGCATCAACAGATAGACTGCAAAGCAAGGCAAAAGCATAGGTTTTTTTTAGATGTTGAGTGGACTAAATGCAATGTGAATTTATCTGCAAACCATCTGTGATTTCTGGTATTTTTTGAAGCCTTCACAGCTCTAATTTTAAGCAGTTATGTAGCCTTTAAATAATGATACGTTCTTCCCATTCGGTTTTACATCAGCTTCCACACTCGATCACTGAATGTTTAAAGAAAAGAAGCGGTTGAGTATACTTTTCTGCAGATTGCACACATACAGAATAAAACAGCAGCCTTTTATTTTTGCAAGTAAAATTTGACATATTTTGGGACAGAATTCCGCATGCATAAAGTAACACCATGAGTTTTGCTGGGTGCGGTTTACTTTTTGTATTTTGCTTTACACTTCTCATGTAAATTCAGTGCTGGGATAAGGTGTTAAGTTGACTTCCCCAGGGACCGAAATTCCAGAAGCAGCACAGCCTAACAGCAGATCTCTCTGAATTATCTTAAAACTGATATTAAGCGTGCCAGTTTCATCAGACAAGGGGAATCAAAGAGTCATAATCCATCCAGCCCTTAGCAGTTCTGGAGACAAATCTGTTTTGTGCTGGATTTTCTGTGTGTGTGATGTGGATACTTTATAACTGTGAACTGAAACAAAACACTCTGGATAAGGACCGGAATAGCCACCTGAAAATTGTATTTCCTGCAGTTACAGTGACACTCCAAGGGGACTGTGAGGCCTCCGGGTCTTTTTTCCACATCTTGTGGGGGAAGATCCTTTTGAATGTGAGCCAGGTCACCCAAGAGCCTGAAACAACACTAAGCTAACTCTATTCATCCCACAGGAAATGTGATGATAACTACATCATTGTCAGCTCAGTTCGTTATTTCACTGTTTCTTCTGGCAGGAGTGTTCAGATAAGATTTTCGCTCACTATTGTTGGATATAGTGGGAGATTCTGATTCAGAGAACAATAGGAAAGAAATAGCACTGAAGATAAAGGCTCCTCCACATCTGAAAACGTCTTGTGATTCCAACCTTGTCTAAAAGGAGGCAGATCGCATTCCCTTCTCTTGGCAGAAGCCTCAAACACGAGTCGATAACATCCTCGCTTCTCTTCTGTTTCAATAATGCATCGTGTAGTAAACTCTGTGGCTAACTGAAGACTGAAATCCTGAAAGAAATTAATAGGAAAGTAAAAATAGCAAGAATATCATACCAATTGCACTATTGAGCATCATAATTATTTGAACGACAAAAAAATATAAGTTTATTATATTTATCTGAAGTGCTGTCAAGAATGCATCAATGAAGTATGAAGAAATGAAGAGGCTCTGGTGATGAATATCAGTCCAACTTGCCACAGAATAAATATCAGCATTTATCTGTCTCAGAGGAAGATAAAGATCATTTCTCATCATGTCAGTTATTCCAAATGTTGAGTCTTGTCCAGACATTTCGTGAGAGATTATCTGCACTTGGTATGAAACTCAATAGTCGCCATCAGTTGTCTCTCCTGACAACAAAACTAATTTCTCTTAAATGAGAATGCATTTCTAATTGGGCACTTTCTTCCCTAACAAATTGTTTACAGTACATCTGCAAGGATTCTGAAATCGTCCCTTTTCTTTGATGTTGCTGATTAATTACAGCCCACTTGGTTCTTAGTAGCTGCAATTTGAGTAATATTGCTGTAACATACTTTGCTGTGAAAGGTTCATCTTAATTACACGCTCCCCAGTCAAGCTTCTGCTTCAGAAGAGAACTGTACTTCTCCTGTCAAACTGCATGTGATGCCAGGTTGGATTGTTACTTTTTTTTCCCTCTTTCACTCCAAGTGAGTTCAGAGCTTATGTACGTTATGAGACTGACAGCGCCCAAAATGAAATTCTCTCTTCAGCCACAGAACAGATCCAGAACTGGCAGATCGCTGCAGTCTTCTCTATTCCATCTCTTCGTCTATCTCCATGGCACGGTGCAGCAGTGTGTGGAGATAACTAGGCTAGCTGTAGTACCACCGTGCTAGCACAGTGGTGTGCCAGAGCTAATTAGCAATGCTGAGAGGCAGGGTTTATTAGTCTGGTCAGAATGCTGAACTAACAGCAGGCTGCTTCCAGGTCTGCAGTTTCTGTTTGCATCTCTCTACAAGACGCTGTGCTGTGCAATGTGGATATAACCCATACGCTTTTAAAATTGTGATCTTTTTTTGGAGGGAGATCACTAGGTCCCTTCACCTTCTGGTGGAGAGGATAAACGATGTCGGTTCTGATGCTCGCTCAGATGTGGATACGTGTCTATATTGGGCCACCCAAATAATTTTGCAGGAGCCCGCTCAACAGCTGTCAGTAAAATTTTTGGATGTTTTGAACATCAGCTGAATTCTTGCTTTTGTGTTTTGCTAGTGATTTTAAGGCAAAAAAACCCCATTTTTATTAGTACCTTGGAGATATCCTGGTTTCAAGTATTTTACATCCATAATTTCCACTTGCTACATACCTACAACGAAGATGAAATTAGCATACTGCCTTGGTTTGGACAAGCTGCCACTTAAGGAATATTGCTTAAAAGAAAGTAGTGAGCAACTTAGGCAAGGCAATGCCCTAGAAATGGGCCCAACAAATTGTGCAGTTTTTTTCCTTCTAGAGGCAGCAAAACAGGAGGAGTACTAAGAGAAACAGGAACTCTTGCTCTCTTCTTTATCCATCATCTTTAGATGTTGAAACAGAGTCTGCCTTAACTCCCCAGGGAGCCCACAGAATTCTTATTGCTCTGAATCGCCTGTTGTCTGTTCAGGAGAACTTGGTTCCTCATTTATGCAAGGAAAAGCAGACTCCTGGAGCAAAAAATGTGAATGGCATCCTTTGAGTTTCTAAGCCAAAGCTATGCTATGTTCTTTGTTCACTTTGTTTGTTTTCAGGTCACAGTTTCATTGTTACAGTTTTGAAATAGTAAAACAACTGTCAAGCCCCTGTACTGTTCCAGGTAGGGTGTAAAATCAGAAATCCTTGCACTTGGGTACCACAATGACAGGGATCTTGGAAATAGTTAAAATGAATGTGATATTAACAGCTGAGAATAGATGTTTAAAAATAATAAATCTTACATCAGAGGAGAAGAAATGGAAAAGAATCATCCGTTTCCAAGGGATAACGTACAAAACAAGTTACAGACATCTGCAATGTGCACCCAGAGTCTGAACTTTGCAGTGAGAGAAAACAAGAATAATGCCATGCAGGAATGATCTTTCAGCCTACAAGTATTCCCTTATAATAACACAGAACCTTCTTGACCAATCTAGCACAGTCCAAGGAAAGGTATTTTATGTCTAACATAACTAATATTATAGATCTATAAACAGTTTAAGTTGCTGCTCTGGCTGAGATAGCCCTGTCTTTTCTGCCTCTGGCTGCCGTTCTTTGATTCAGTGCTTTTTTACATAAAGAACTATTCCTGTCTTGTTCATATTTGCCTTACTAAGTGTGCTCAGTCCATTGCTGACTCTTTGAAGCACACCACTATGCATCTCAGTGTTTATGTGGGAGGAACTACATTGCTTCAGACTATATTGCTTCCAGGTTTGCCTTACCTCTGCGCTTAGATACAACAGCTTTACTAAGCTCAAGAGGAGCAGAACCGCAGCCTTTTCATTTTCTCATTCTTCATGCTAAGTAATAGAGTTTCACCTGTCAATACCTCGCATGTTGTCTGAGAACATTTAATTGATCGGATGCAATTTTGAGAATCCGTTGCATGACAGACAGGAAAGTGTCACTGAGCGGAGGGCAAAGCCTCGCTTCACTTGGCCAGTGACACATCTGCCCGTCCTTGTCGAATTCATTTCCATTTTACATATTGTGAAAAAAAAGCACCCCTGACTAAAGGATCTGACTGTGCGGATCGTGCTTGCTGAATTTAATTAATACCTCTATGAAAGAGGTTGTTATTTACTTTAGAAGCAGAGAAAACAACAAACCTAGCCCTGCGCTGCACTTTACTCTGGGTGGAGTGACTGTTGGCCCGCGCAGCGCTTCATTTATTTCAGGTCTGTTTATTTGAGCTGCACTCTGAGGGTGAAAAGAGCTGGTGGCGGCATCGGAAACATGAGCGGCTCCGACAAAATCCAACTCGTGCTACTTAGTGCTACGACAGCGGCCTCGAACTTGGCCGCGCTTTGCAAACATTCCGTACCAAAGGCTGATCCTCGTCCTGTTGGTTTCAGCAGCCACCATGGCTGAGACACGACCTGTAACACGTCACCTTAAAATCCGAGCGCAGCCTGTCCGTGAGCATACGGCTTCTAGAAGCGTTCTTGCCTGCTCACAGCCACGCACAGGTGCAGCAGGACGGGGGCCCTGGATTTCTATTTTAAGTAGTTTTATTTCTGGCTCTATGCCTGGAAAATCCCATACAGAGCATCCAAAGGAGGGAATACAACCTGTATTATGAGCAGAGAGTGACGCGCAGCACAGGAAAATAAAAGAAAAGAGGACATTTAACTGGAAAAAAAAAAGCATTCTGAGGACGGAGCGAGGTGTTTTAGAGACGCACGCGCCGGTGCTCGTTTCTTTTCCCTCCGGCTCCCGCCCTGGGGCCGGGCGGGCACCTCCGCAGCCGCTCTGGGCACGGGCGGTGGGCACGGGGCGCGCGAGGCAGCCCCCCCTGTGCTGAAGAAACGCCCGAGGTCAGAAAGAGAAGACAAAAGGCTGAAAAGCGACCCGCTGTGCCGGTGCCCGCCCGGCGCAGCCCCCGAAGGACGCGCCGCTCCCGCCCGGCCCGGCGCCGCGAACTACATTTCCCAGCGTGCCCCGCGCCGCGCTCTGTGCGGCCCGGCGGGCGCGGGGCGGGGCGGGCGCGGCCCGCCAAGATGGCGGAGGGGGTGCTGAGCCCCGGCGTGAACCTGGAGGCCTTCTCTCAGGCCATCGCCGCTATCCAGGCGCTGCGCTCCAGCGTGACGCGGGTCTTCGACTGCCTGAAGGATGGCATGCGGAACAAGGAGACGCTGGAGGGCCGCGAGAAGGGCTTCGTGGCCGCCTTCCAGGAGAGCCTGCACTCCGTCAGCCGCGACCTGGGGTGAGCAGCCCGCCCGCCCCGAGGGGCCGTCCCGCCTCGCGCCGGGACCCCGCACCCGGGCCCGTCCCCTCCGAGGCGCCCGGCGGGGCCGTTTCGCCTCCCAGAGAAAGTTTTAGACCAATAAACGCGAAAACGGTTTGGTTTATTCCTTTCGGCATTGTGCGTGTTTCCTCCTCCGTGGTGTTTCATTCCAGAGTCTCCAAAGGGATGAGTGCTGCTCGTAATGTTTGCCTGCTTTCGTTCTGGTTTTGTTTTAAAAAACGAGCTGTCGGTGGGATAGCATTGACAAGGTGAATGCTTTTGGTTGCAGGGAGTTTTTTCTTATGTGTTTTTTTTGTTGTTAAAAAAAAAAACAAACCATTTTTTAGGCTCTGACTATTCAGTAGCATCCGAGTGTTTCGAGAATGACCATTTAATTACCAGAACTTGTAAGGCTGGAAAGTTAATGTAGGTAAATAAGGTTCTTTGGTTCAATCTGGTGTGTTTCACACAAATAGGGACAAACTGTTGCGGCTGATGGTCCATGTAGATCCTGCCAGAAGGCTGCTGGGCCCAGTTGTATCCTCCTGGGAGCCAGCAGCGATGGCCAGGGAGGTGTCCAGGGGCAGGGCGAGTGTGTAACCACCCTTTCCCAGCACGTCTGCTGGCCTCCAGGGACTTGGGGCTCAGAGTCTTCCGAACAAGAAGTTGTTTCTTGTTGGTTGATAGGCCTTGCTGATTTTTATTTTGTTCTGCTCTTGTTACCTACTTCTTCCCTTCTGTTGGGAAAGATGGTAGGTAATCAATCTTAGGAATGATTTTGTTATACAGCTTTATAGACTTCTGTCGTACCCCTTTGGTTTTTGTTGTTCTCAGGTTGAGGAGACTTGATGGTCTTTGGTTATCCTTCTTGTCTTGCTTGGTAACTTTTCAAAGAATTGGCTGGTATAACCCCAAAATCTTGTTCCCAAACAAGAACAGATAGCAATTGGCTCTGACCTGTCTTGTCTCGTGTAGTATTTTACGCTCCTCTGCTTTACAGTTTATGATTCAGTATTTCAGTGCTGTGAAGTTCTTGTGTGATTCTTTGCAGTCGGTCCGTGTCCTCACTGCCATACCTGAGAGTAGCTTCATTATCAGCCTTCATCAGTTCCTTTTTCACCAGCTCTTCCCCACCATCAGTGGATATGCTTGTCACTGCTTTCATGACCATTTCTTTCATGATTCTTTGCAAAATAGCTTTTTGGAATATTTTTGAGTATGCTTAATTTGTTTATTTTGAAACATAACTGCCTGAAAATATTGTGATTTATGTAGCATGTAAGTGTTAAATGTTCTGTTACATGTCTGGGAAGCACAGATTTCAAGTAGCCAGGGAATACTCCAAGGTGGATTGAAGTTAATGATGTCAGTGGATTTTGGCTCATGTCGTGAAAGCTTTGACTGGGATCCCTGTTCAACAAATCCTTAGTTGTTATGTCTGTTCACATTTATTTTATTGTATTCTTTTGTCAAGAAATGCTAAGCATATTCATCAATGTTCGCAGCACCAGAGGCTTAGAATTGTAGGTCATGGGAACTTGAAGGAATGATGGATTAATAATGGAGAAATTTGTGGTACTGCCAGTTCCCTGATAGTTGGTGTTTGGTTTTGTAACTTTCATTAAATGCAAATTGAGATGTTTGGGATTTGTCTTCACAGAGATTTTCAGAAGTTACCCTTTGGTGGATCTGAATCCTGCTTTTAATCTAATGGAAGTTCTGAAGTTCAGAGTAGGATGTGACATTCAGAAGTCAAAAGGAAAGGCATCTGATTAGTGGTGTCACTTGAAAAACTGCGTTTATAGCTGCAGAAAGTTGCCAGTCTGTCTTCTACAGCTGATTAATGCAAGTTTTAAAAACTACTTAACTTTCATTATTGTTAAATGTACTGTTTGACAAATGAGACATGAAGCAATAATAGATATTTCACAGTGAGCTTTTTTTTTTGTGGGAAAAGTGTCATTATTATGCTTCAGTTGAGTATTTTCTACATGTCCTCAAATGTAAAATTGCTCATGGGAAACAGAAGATGCTTCCTTGTCCTAAGAACTTGGGATATCTATACTTGCTGAGAGTAATCACAGACTTTGCAGGACTATCTACAGGCTTAGGACTAATGCCAGTTCTTCTGTTTATTTATGAGGACAATTTTAATTTCTAGATCCTTAATGAAATGATCAGGCATCTGCCTTCTTGATGGGTAAAAAAGTCTTTCTGAGGGTATGCATTGCTCAGAAGATGCCCTGGGTTCTCGAAGCGTTTGTGAACAGGAGCCGCCATAGTTTGGCTCTTCCCAGGTTGTCTTACAAAGACTCTTGACTTGTACTTTCTTTCCTTAGAAGCACCAAGCTCAACAACTAATAGATCACTTCAAGTTGTTCAGGTAGTGACAGTGGTTAAGTTATTTCTTTATTTTATTTTAATCAAATGGAGTAGGTATTTAAAACTCACATAGATACTAATTTAGAGTTCATGCATGATAGCTGTCGCTGCAGGAGGATTGCACATCTCAGATGTTTGTATCTGTAGACCTGACTTTAAAAAAATGCCATTCCGTTTTCTTTCAGTGAACTGGAGCGTCTAAGCAACCTAGTTGGCAAACCGTCTGAAAACCACCCCCTGCACAATAGTGGACTGCTGAGCTTAGATCCTGTTCAGGACAAAACACCTCTCTACAGCCAGCTTCTTCAAGCCTACAAATGGTCAAATAAGGTAACAGAATACATCAATGTCGTTTAGTTGTGTGTTCCTACAGAACGTTTGATTTGGGATACAGTAGACCTCTGAGTGTTTGAGACTGTCAAACTTGCTGAGTGTGTTATGAAGTTGAGGAGCATAATACGTACCTCAATGTACTTTTAAGGGTAAAAAGAGTGCTTTAATTGAGAGAAGACTTTCCTGCAATTCTGAGGTGTGCTCTCGTTTTTCAAAGGGGGTGTTAACTCCCAAGCAGAATAATACTTTCCATGTTAGCTGTTTAGTGTCTTATGTAGATATAAAAGTATGTTGTGTTCTTGCATCTGGCAGTAAACACTGTAGCAGAGGGCAGTGGGATATTAGAGTAGAGAATCAAGAGCTTATGCCACCTCCAAAAGTATTTCTAGGAAGGAAACATATTGGGAAGTTGTCATCATCAGAAACCTTGATGCCATTCCATACCATTTGCTGCTGCTAAAAAGCAATTGCACCTGGTCTCAGAAGTAACTTTATATTCAACAGCTTTGGCACACCAGGTGTTTTCAGATTGTATGTATTGCATTGAATTTTAAGTAATGTGTTGGTTTTTTTTTTTTAAAAAAAACAAGCCAGATAATGTTGATGTAGTTTTTTACATTTTTTAAAAATTGATTTTTTTGTTGTTGTTGAAGGAAACTTCTTTCTCATGAGCGTAATTCAGTTCCATAAGCCTGTGTGCTGCCTGTATCTAGAGACAGAAATCGGATAGGGTCTTTGCTTCTCCTCTCAGCATAGTCTACTTGTGGGTCCAAAATATTCCCTCACATCTGATTTTATTAAATTAGTAAACATTGCATTATGTTTGAAGTTGCCTGTTCTCATCCTGGATTTTTTGAGCATGCTTATTATTTTAATAGAAATATTTAAATGAATACATATTTAAAAGCTTTCTTAAAATTATCTTTGAAATACTCATGAGCTGTTACAAAATGTAAAAGATGGATTCGTTTCTGTGATCAATCAATTATTTCGTGATAATTGTTACTAGTGAGAGATTCCAGAGTTTGTAGCTTTTAACAGCCTTATACAAGACAGCAGGAGTAAGCAAGAATAATAAATCTGAAAATATTTAGGACATTAAAAGAAACAATTCCACTTTAAATTATTTATTGCGATGCATGAGCAAGGAAGACTTTCAGACTACAGAAGTACTTCATAGGCAAATTCTTGTTATATATTAAGCCAACCAATAGTATTATTCAGATTTAAAATAGAATACTACAGTAATGTTTTTATGAATACCACAGCAATGTTTGTACAGTCCTTTTTCAGGATACGAATATGTGTTAATGTCTTCTCAAATTAATAGAATTCAGCATTGACTGAAGTTTGGTATGGTTGGAAAATGGGGGACAGGAAGGATTTTTAATTAGAGATTTATTAACTGAGAAAATGTTTCATGTTTGATTGTGTTTCTCGTTAGCAGCAGATTATTTGCACTGAAGAAAAAATAATTCATTTGCTACATCCAAAAAAAAAGACAGACGTCTCACGTTTATATGTGAAAACTTCTAAACTTGTAATGCAGTTAAGTCTTCAGTGATTTAATTACTACTTTAGATCATTATTGGAGTAAACTCAGCTGGTAATGAAATAGCTTTGGCAGAGTTGTTCTAATGGAGTTTTTTATTAACTTAAGGTGTTACGGAGCTTTGAAGAGCAGTTTTTTGCAACACTGGATTCTAATTTCAGAAAGCAGAAAGCTTTAAGTCCTGTGCACTCGTATACACAGTTAAATGTTCCAAGAGAAAACCAGTATTTTTTTTCTTTGTTGTCTTTGACTTCTGTTTTACAGCTAAAATAAAAGATACTGTTTTAAGCATATTTAAATAGCTACTTTCTACCTGATGGTTCTCCTGAACTTTCCTAGGCTCCTTTCTAGGGTTTGCAGTAACCAGCAGGCATGTGTTTCCTACAGCAGATGCGTTGCCTGTCTGAGGGCATTGGCTGCTGGATTTACCATTTGCAGCGAAGACCCTGCTGATGCTCATGTATATTGCAGCTTAATTCTTCATTGCTAAATACACTTCTTGAATAAGTGTTATTTCATTACATCTTTTGGCTGCCTTCTGTTCTTTTTATGTGTGCCTGGTGTTTTCTGTTGCTTCGAAGAGAGAATTTAGATGTGGTGATGTGTCAATACACTTTATGTCTGTCTGCATTTAATTTTTAATTTGTGACCCCTTTGTGGCTCGCTTGCTTGTATTTTTGATGAGCTGAGATAAGGGCATTTTCAACTCTCTTTGATTGTTCATGCATTACTGAGAGCATGAATAGCCACACGGCTGCCAGGGGAGGATAGATGGAGCGGGGTTTTGGGACTGTGGTGCAGTTCAAAAAGGATGTTGATGAAATACAGGGAGAATGAGTACATAGCTTTGTGCTGCGTGTTTCAGTGCATTCTGCTTATTTTTAAACCACGGGGAGGCTGGTGGTGGTAGCTTTTAGGACAAGCATAAGTTAGTTTGGTGGTAATAACTGGGTTATCTCATGAGAAGCGAATAATCAAAGCACTATACGTAGTACTATATATTTAAAAAAACAGACTTTGCTGCATGATTTTTAAATCTAAAATGGAACAAACTATTAGAGGCCTGAAATAGTAATTGTTAAAAAAAACCCCGAAACGCCAAAAACCCAAACCAAAAAAAACCCAGCATTTAAAAAGTCATCCTATGTAACAGTCTGTTTGTTTAAAAGCTGAGATTTTTAGTTGGTCCACTTGTACCAGTATTTCTGCTTTGGAAATGATAATCTCAGCCAGTTTTTTGGAGAATATAGTGACAGTAACCTTCCAAATACTGTAAACTACATGAAGATCTTTAAAGCATAGTACTACCAAATTGGTTCTCTTTTTCTAGTATATGAATATACCTAAAACTTAAGCAGTTTTGTAAATCTGGAGGTGGATCATATCTACTGATGTCACTTGTAAGTTTTCTGGCACAATCGGTTGCGCAAGTACTGGCTTGTTTAGTTTTGTTTTTTTTAAACTTCAGCTGAGACTATTAATCATCTTTCCTTGTGGTTCACTAGATACTGGATGTTAGAACAGTTATTTATTTATATTTGCAGTTTTGTTTTGATGCTGGGTCAGGCAAATGCCCAATTTTGATCTGGTCTTGGATGCATGGACAAGCTTTTTGGGTTAAGTAGCAGCGTTGGGTGGGAAGTGTAGTGAATATCATACTCACAGGCATAAAGAGGAAATTTTGTTCAAGATCTGAATGTTAATGTAGGAAATTAGACTTACCTGACACTTTTCAACTTGTTTCATTCACCATATTTAATATGTGTAGCTGTGGCTGGTTGTGTATTGTGAGCAGGTTCACTTCTACGCGACCTAACTTTGGCTTAGTGCAGGAGAGATTAATTGCATTTAATTGTGATTTCAGAGATATTTGCCCCAAACCTTATTTTACTGCTCCTGTGAGTCACAGCACTGGTTCCTCTGTTTCCGAGTATCTTAAGTTGTCTGCTCCAGCAGTATGGAAAAGTACAGTGGGAAAAGTTAAAACTTTCCTTACAGAAGGGTGTTATCTTGGCAGTGTTTGTTATTTATTAGCACCTGCTATCCTGATATTTACTTACTGTAGTTTACCCAATAGTTTTGCAGGTGGTAAAGTTGTCCATGTAATGGAAGCAGCTGTTTGGGAACACAACAGCTTGTCAGATGCATTAATTACATACACAGGCAGCTGTAAAGGAACTTTACTTTTCCAGGTGTTTAACAGAGCTCACAAGCCACAGCTAAAAAACACAAGAAGTTGATCTTATTGCAAGCAAGAGCTAAATGATTTCTCTTCTTTGCCTTAGATTCTTTTATGTATCAGTAGAAATCATACAACTAAATTACTTTGTGGGGTGTGTGGAGGCGTGTAGTAGCCATGGAACAGTATTTAGGTCTCCTTGATAATTTTTTTCTCCCCTCCTCTTCAGTTTTATGTAAGAAAAGAGTTATTCTTCCTTACAATTGAAGTGCTGTTTCCCAGAAGGATCTGTATGTGCCCTCTGATGTAATACTGAAGATACGATATTAAGTAAGACAAAAATGAGCTATCATTCTGTATGGGTAATGCAGATGAAGTATTATTGGTAAGTTAGGAAGTTTGTAGAAATCAGTAGTGTTGCTTTTTCTTTTGTAATGTGTACTGTCCCTGTCTAGTAATTGTAGTTCATTTCTGGTTTTAGTAATTACGTACATCTCAGCCGTTGAATTTTTTTGTAGTATGATTGTTGTGTCTGAGCAGCTGAAATCGAAGATGACAGTAGCAGTCAGAAGGGTTTCTGGTTTGTTTGTGCGTGGCCTGGTACTACTTGGAGTAGTAGGACTTGGTCTGCAGAGTGCTGGTGCCTTCCCTGTCACTACCAGCTGCTTGCTGCTGGCATTCTGTTGGAATTCATGGGAAACTACCGCCGGGGAGAACACGTTTGCTATAAGTTTAGATGAAAGGAATTGTTAAAAGCTGCTCACAAATTAGACTGAAATTTTGGTTAAGTTTTGATTTTTGAAAAAAGATGTGACCTCACTTCTGTTGCTCTTCAGGACGCTTCCGTAGCAAGTCCCTTTATGCTGTCCTTCCTTGCTCCTGGGTGCTTCTCATTTTCCACAGTAGGTGAGACCATGATCTCATGAACAAAAGCATCATTTACTAAGCAACTGTGTGTTTCTTGGTATTTGTTCACATTACTAGGTGACAAAGGGGTTTTGGCGGGGGGGGGGGGGGGGGGGGAATCCTTGTTGATGATATGAGTAAGCCAATATTATATACTTATCCATATATAAAATGTCTGGTAAAGCTTGCGATGGCGTGGTTGCCTGGTTCAGCTATGGTAATGCTGGAAGTCGGGATAAGGTGCAGGTTTTTGGAATGCAGGAGTTTGAACTCATTCTTTGAGTGGTATGAACTTTTCTTTTCTTTTCCATCTGCTGCTTTAGTGAGGTTATTTGTTGCCTGTGGTGTGTTTGTTCATCCGCTTTGCCCTTGGCAAAGCAGTTGTACACTGTGGCCCTGTGCATGCCCGAGGCAGTGTCTGTTACGGAAGGTGTTTCCGTTGACTCCAGCGGAACAGAAAACATCCAGCGTGTTTTGTGTCCGCTGAGCAAGGCCAGTGCTTTTCTAGGGCAACTTTCGCCCTGTAGTTTGTGCTTTAATTGCTGGTAGAGATTTTTTGCTTATTTGCTTTTGTTTGTTTATTCGAAGATGATGTGCAAAGTGGGTCAACTACCAAACCAACACTGGAGAATTACTCTTTTGACCAGACTTAAGAAACGTTGTGTTTTATGGGTAGGTGGAAACTCTCTTCCCTGAGTTGTGGAGTGATAGCGGTATTAGCACACTTTACTCACCCAAGTGAAAATACTGTGTTCTGTAAGTTGTCTTTCTTTTTTTTCCACACCCTCTCCTTGCTCTAAAGAGTTCATTTCAGACTTTCAAATAATATTAACAGCAGTAGAAGTGGGGGAAATTTAGAACAATTGCAGTCTAGAACAGGTGATGTTATTTTAAATTTTTTCCTTGACTTTAACTTCACTGAAGAAGTGTTGTATGCTCTGCAGTTTCAGACTGGCATTTGTCCGTTTACTATATTTCAATTCCAATGCTTCCATAGTTTGAACTTGGGTGGGTGGGTGTGAGTGGAGATGGTATTGTTTTATCCTCGTGAGATGGAACTTAAAAAACACGGTAACTACGCGTTTGGGAAGGCTGTTACATACCACTTGAAGCAGAAAGGAAAAAATCACTTTTCTGATTTGGTGACTCCAAGTGAGTAGGATTTAGATCAAATTACTTAATTTTTTCATCTATGAAAAGAAGATTATGGCAACTTGCATAAACTTTACAGTATCAGTGTATTGTAAATATTCAAAGTGAACAGAGCTGGACAGTTGTCATAAATTTATTTAAAAGTAATATGCCAGCACATACAAAATGGAAAAAAAATTACTGTTGATCTGCGTGTTGAAATATACGAAAAGATATTTTGATTTAAAGTTGCTACTTCATAGCTTCCTCTTTATTTTTACATAAATTTAAAATCGAACTGTTGAGATAATTACCTTTAATGAGTCAAAATGATTTTCTTTCACATGGTAGAACAGAAAAGGAATATATAGGTTTTGCTTATTAAATTATTTTGATGTATTCCCTGATAAATTATTTGTATAAATTGTGTTTGTTGTAGGTCTCAAAAAAAGAAATCAATAGAGCCTGTAGAGAAAGTCCAGGCTTGTTACGACTGCCCTTGCTAGCTTAGTATTGATTAGACACAAATATTGAGTTTAGTGACAATAAATGACATTAAATGTTAACCATAATAGAGGAACACTGTTGAAGTAATTTTTTTGTTGTTGTTGTTCAACTTTATTGTAAAATGAAGTGTTCATTCCAGGGAACATTAATTTTAAATTTTGGATGCATTCAAAGATTTTGAATTTAATGTAGTTTTACAGTAGCATGGACAATGTAACTGAATTATTATGTTGGCAGTTCTTTGGAAGTTCAGGCAGGTGGCCAAGATTTTGTCCTTTCAGGACTTTTTTTCCTACAAAAATGTGGTGTTGTAATATTGTGACATACTGTTGCATGGAGATCCAGCTTATTCTGCTGAGATTTCGTCCACCCAAATTGGTGTACTGCAATATCAGTGACAGATGTGTGGCATTGAGGAAAACTGTACCGTGGTGGCTGGGTCATTTGCTTGCCCGCTGTTTCTGGAGGCCGCTTTTGGAGATCACCTGTGCTTGCTGGGCAAGAGTGGGAAGGTTAGTGGTGCAGCTTGAGATGCTGATATTCTCAGTGAGCAGGAGCTCTAAAGAAGTTACTTAAAGACAAGATTTGAAGCGACCAAAATCCTTTGGTTTGCTTACAGAAAGGAACAAGTGAAAAAAATAAACTAAGATTTTAATTGAAGCGAAGTGACAAGTCAGTGCAAGAATCTCTGATGCCCTCTGAAGGGCACATTTTAACCTGCTTGGTAAGAGCAGAATCTGTGCTTCATAGAGGGAGCGGGATGGAAGGGCACTTGGGGATTATTGGCTGGGGACTACTTTCCTGTGCCCATAAGCCATGGGAGTTTATATTCCTGTCACTGGAGAAATGAATGATGCGCAAACTGGTGTTTTCTTCTACGCAGGGCACGAAATAGGAGCTGGGCCACTTGGATTCTATTCTTGCTTTTTTTATTAATTTTTGTTGTAACCTTGAACAGGATGCATGATTTTTCTGTGCCTCATTTTTCTTATGGATAAAACAGGATAATAATACTTAACCTACTTCTTGGGAGAGTTTCTAGTCTAAATGTGTCTCAAGTGCATTGGGTTCTTTGGACAGAAACGCTTTGTAGATGCCAAATATTATACAGCTAGTGACTAATGTTGTTTGCATGGCAGTCTGGAAAAATGCCCTTCATGGGCTTTTAATTGTGTGCAAAATTTAGGCAAATGTTTTGGTGAAATGCCCTTGCTGTTCAGAATTACATTAATGTTCTTTTTTTCTTTCTTTTTTTCTTTTTTTTAATGTGAGTAAGAAACAGGTGGTTACCTCTTTGCCTCCAACTGCTGTAGTTACTAATTATTGCTCAGTTGTCTGTCTGGAGAATATTGACTTTTATTATTCCAGGGTTGATTTTAGTGACCAGCAATGGCACGGGTGGCAAATTCAGGCAGTGTGCAAATTATCCTTGATTTTATGGTGCTGAGGGAAAAAGCACTGGAAAAATCAGTGAGGAGGAAAAAAGTGCTTGTACCAAAATATAAGGAGAGGGGCAGGAATTAACAATAATCTGTGTATACTTTACTGGAGAAGGAAAAAGGTATTTTTCTTCGGGTCTCTGAGCTATGCAATGATAGTTTAAAAAAAAAGAAAAAAGTAGTGAATATATTGAGAGGGAAAAATAGTTAAAATAGTGACAGCCATAATGAAACCAGGGAAGCTTATAATAATAGCAACAGTAAAAGTAGAGGCAAAATCACCAGCTACTGTATGTTGGATGGGTTTTATTCTCCCTAGAGATCCTGCCTAAGGCAGCATGTGGGGCCGTGGGAGGTGGATAACTTCAGTCCGTCCATCTTCTTTTTGGAGGGTGCCTCTTCCCTCCTCAGCTGGGAGTCCCTGGCGTCCGGACTCTTGGGCTCTTACTTTGCCTGCAATTCCTGTGCTGGTTTTGAATAAAAGTCCAACCCAGGGTTATCTTAACTATTTTATTGTTACTATGCATAAGTATAAAAGTGTTTTTGACATCTAATAATTGGAACTAAAGGAAATGAAAATCACCAATTTCTTTTTTTCTTTGCATTACCAGAAAGATGCTATGGCAGGTGAGAATTTGCCACATGTGCCTCCTTATGCCAGTATGTTTCCTTTGCAGGTTAGCTGAATTTCTTTGGCATTTTAGTAGACTGAGGTTAGTTTGTTACTTCAGGAAGAGAAGAGTGATGATGAATAACTTGTTGCTTAAAAACATGAGAAATAATTAGTCTTTGTTTCTGTCTTGTTTGTGATATAGTTTGAATGTTTTCTATCTGTGATCTTCCCAGAGTTAGAATAGTAATAATTCATACTAAGATGCTATTGTGCAGTGAGGTTATATTTCTTACTGGATTTTGCTAGAATACTTTGTTCCAAATTTGAAGCAGCCTGAGAGCGTGATACGGTTTTTCTATTGTTGTGCCTAGTGTTTGTTGGTATTCAACAGTATTTTTCAAGGCTCTGATCAAAATAATGCTGCAAGCAGTACCAGTCTCGCTTTTCCTAATTATGGGAAGTGATATATCAATACAGACTATTATAAATCACAGCCCCCTTGTCAGCTGGTGGGTATTATTTAATGCTTTGCAACACCTTTATTTGCTAATGAGTGTTGTTTTTTTTTCTCCTGTTTCTTTGATAAGTATTAATGTTCTAGCTGTTAGCCTATTTCAGGATGGAAATGATTGATGTTACTGTATTTTAACCAAAGCACTTTGCCCACTCCTCGTTCTTCCTCCCCTAACTCCTTTTTTTACCTCTGCAAGAACTCTTCATAGAGTTCGTATTGAATGACTGAATTCTGTAATTTGTAAGTCAGTGACCACTTTCCCTTTCTAAGCTGTATAATGTGGTCATCAAACCAAATTGGTTAAAACTGCATGGCTTTGTAATAGCAGGCTTTGAGTGAAACTAAGCCATGCGCAGGCACAGAAATGCAGCACGTAGATGGATAAGTCCTGGTACAACCATCAGAAGAAAAGGCTTTACTTTTAGAAGTTGAGAAATACAACAAAGTAAAACTGGAAATCCATGTTGTCTAGGGATTCATTGACAAATATGTAGGACTGCTGAAGAAGAGCAGCATTGTAAGAAACCCTTGGACCTGGCACTCCTTTCAATTTCACATTTGCCTGCTATCGCAGAGAGGCGGCCCAGAGAGGTTGTGGAGTCTCCTCTGGAGATGTTCAAAACCCACCTGGACACATTCTTGTGTGATCCAATCTAGGTGGTCCTGCTCCGGCAGGGGGATTGGACTAGATGATCCTTTGAGGTCCCTTCCAATCCCTGACATTCTGTGATTCTATGATCCCAGCTCTTGGTGGCTCAGACTGACTTGCTGCTGGTGATGAAAGCCTGACTTACCTTCCAGTGGATGGCGGCCACCATGAAAGCACAGATCATGTTTCCAGAGACTCAAAGTTGTGTCTCACTTTCTTTGAGGCAAATTAAAGTTGTTTGTAAAGTCTTTGGGGACCTTCATATGAAGGGCATTCAAGGAACACAAACACTAATATAAAATAACTGATACAGGTGATAAGCATCCCATTGGTATTCTTTATATGGAAAAGATTAGTTTTTTTTTCTATAGCTTCTAGAGGAAATCAAATAAAATGGAAAATTTAATGATGTCACCCTGTTGCTCTCTACTATTGTTGCTGTTAGGTCTTTTTGTGTGACTGTTATTAAAACAAATAATGCAGAAGTGTGCTCGTCTCTCTAATCTTTTTTTGGAGTTCTCTTTTGGACTTACTAAAGTTGGCCCCTTTAGTTCACAGCATGATTTAAATTGTGTGGATATAAGCAATACTCAATTCTTCCCCATCATATCTTAATCAGATACTGTTGATAACTGGGCTACAACACATGGAAATAGCCCTAAAAGCTAATAAACTTGAAAATAGTCTGTGTAAGGAGCTGTATGTTTCAAAGTGTAATTCAGACCACTGGTTTGGCTACTGCTTCATGGAAATGCACATTTGGCAAAAATGAGGCAACAATTTTATATTCAGCAGTAGTTAATACTGAGCTTCTGATGTTGAAGGTATGTAACCTAGAAGGTCTGTGGTTATTCTTGAAATCCCTTGCCTCTTCAGATCAATGCATACTGATTTTTATTTTCCTGGAAGAAAAGAATAATCCTGCCCTGCAGGAGTGTTGTTTTGTGGCTCTGATGCTGTGGCAATTGAAGAGTGTAAATAAGAAATTACAGACCATGATATCAGTACCATTACTGTTCACATGTGTCTGGTTTTTGGTTTTAACATGGCTAGAGGTGTATTGAAGGTGATGTTCAGTTGATCTTGGGTGACCTTTCAGAGTGAATTCATTCTTTCCAAAATATTCCTGTTAATAAAATAAAATTTTGCGTGATAATTTGAAGCAAATTGTCTGTTCTCCCCAAAGTTGTAAGATTTCACTATTAATGTTATGCAAGCCATTAATGAAGTCCACGCTCTTCAGTAGATGTGGTCATTTTACATTCTTCTGAAAATAATTGTTTGGTTTTGCAGGTGAACTTTGTTTCAGATCTGGCTGGATATGTGACCCGGCTTTTAGGGATGCTTGTATTTGTTGTTCTGCTCACTGCAGGACCTTTGATAAATGACTCGTCTATAGAAAACCAAGACTTTCTGTCTGTTGTAAAATGCTGCCTCTTGAGAAATGGACTTGGGGTGTTTTCCTTCCCCCCTGCCCTCTGTAATTATATTCTTTCTTGGGTCAGCTGGAAGTAGAAATGTGGAAAAACAGTATTCTAGATGTGGTAATAAGAATTGTAGCCTCTGTAACTTTATGGCTCGCTGCCAGGTGTATTAGATAGTTGCAGAAACATATCTTGGCACTCCTAGAGGTTTGAGTAGCATCACAGTTGGGCAGGTTTGGGGATTGATCAGAGAATATGAACATGGCACTCAGAGCTGTTTCACTTCTAACTCCGTTTCTTGTTGGTACATCTTCTTGGTGTGAGCTATCATTTAAATGAAGTAGAGCTATAAAATCTTAAAGTTCTGGAGATAAAGATGACTTATCAGTACATGTTACCACTTTCTCTGCCATTACAAGATAGCCCAAGCATGTGTAGCAGTTCATCGTATCTATTTTTAAATGCCTGAATGTGAGGCTCCCACTTGCACAAGAAACAAAAAACATGCGTAAAATCTTTTACCTACTGACATTTGTTCAGATCCAGTATACCTAGAAAAAGATGTCCTCTGAATTAATAAAATAAGATTTGGTGAAAGCTGAATGATTCTACCAGGTGCTAGTCCTTCACATTTTTGATCTTTTCACAGAAAGATCAAAAGTCTGTGTGTCCTGAGCAGCAGTTAGCTGCTTGTGTTCTTTTGTAAGGTTCTGGGCTTAGTGTGAAGCATTCAGTCATGCCGTGGTGCTCCACTGAGTTTGCTGAGAACGTAACTACTCGAGTTCAGTGCCTACAGCCAGGCCGTGTGAGTAATCCGAAAGTTGCAGTGGCGCATGACCGCGGTGGCACGCTTGCCTGGTGTCTTAGTGAGTTCAGAATGTGTTTCTTGGAGTGTGCATTTTTTTATGTGCTCATGAATTAGCTTGTTCCCAGATACTTTTCTTCAAAAGCACGTATGCTGACAGTGATAGCTAATATACTTATTGGGTAGAATTAGCATATATCATTATTATGAAAAGTAATGAACACGTTGAAATGCTAAGGCTGTTTTCCAGATTACTTTAGATTTGGTTGGGAAGTAGGGTATAATGGCAACATCTGACGGCATGTAATAAAATCACAGGGGTCTTTGATGCTCAGAGTTGCTCTTTGGAAGATACAGTTCTGTTTGAAACCAGCACCAGTCTTGATTAATTGGTGGTTGTATTGGGATTCTCTTAGCTTGTGTAACTGGCTGCAACGTGGTGTAAGTGGTGTGCTGTATACTGCATGGGCCATTAGACACAAAGGAACTATATCTAGGTGTGACATTTTACAGTATATTCTAAAATAGATGTGTTTACTTCTCATTATGTGAAACTGCAATTTCTGTGGAAATTGATATTGAAAATACCCACTAAAAGCCTCCTAGGATCTGCAAGCATGCACAAAAGGAGCTGTACCCCTGTACTGTTACTCACAAGCGGTGGATTAAAGTGAATTATTTCAATCTTTTCATGTCAACAGCAATTGAGTATATTTTCCTTATTGCAGCGTCCTGTTACTGCTACAGAAGATGCAGAGAATGTGGACTAGAGCAGAAAGACTCCTCAGGTGTCTTTAAACTGTTTTAAGCTGCCCATGGTTTGAAAATATTCAAGAATCTGTGGTATGAGCTGTTTGACATTTTTCCTTTTCCAAATGCTCAAAGGAATAAATCTACATAAAGAGTGTTAAAAATTAGAGAGTCTTTGCGACAACGTCTGGAATCTCAGAATGTTGCTTTATTTCTCTTTTGGCTGACCACCATGATAAAACAGCTGAATCAAATACATTCTTTTATGTATAAAATATATTTTTTGGGTCTTGACAGCTTGTTTCCAGTTTTAGTCTAATTCAGTTTGAAACAGCTGTTCCTAATCTCTGCAAAACAGTTTTTTGATGGAAATCATGACATTCTCAACTACTGCAGTGTTACTGGGCTCTATCTCATTTCAGAAGTTGGCTTTTCTTTATGTTAAAAGAATTCTTCATTCAGAGAAAATGTCACTTTTGTATCAAATAAGCTGCAGTTAAAAGAGTAATAGCTGCCTCCTTCCCCCGAGGTTATCGCTCAGTGAGGTTGCATATATGTTTCTCTTCCTACGTGACTTTTAAGAAAAAACATTACTGTGTGTTTTACCATTAGTTAGATTTTTATTCTAATGTTCCCTGCCCTGCCCATATGCTTTCAGTTGGGTTCTATTTAGAGTCTTCTCTGCAGTTGTCTCTGCACTCAGACTTAACAAGTTCTCTGGATGCCTTATGGTTCAGTTTTACTCTGGAATCGAATCTTGTATTTTCAGAATTTTCAATGTAGCATTTTCAGTTTGCTCAGTACTTTTTTTTTTTTTTTTTTTGGGGTTGGCTGCACTGCTTGGTGCCTCTTCCAAAGCTGTTTGTAGAAATTTCATAGATCACAGAGTCGATAAAGTCTGTAAGCTCTCTTGTGCCTGGTAAAGCAAAAGCTGACTTTCATTTCAAATTTTCTGGTTCTTTCGGACACCCTGGCATGTAATATGGAGTGAAGTTAATGAATTTCTGCTTGTAGAAGAAAAGAAGAACTTGCTATTTGTTTGACTGTGTGAACACAAGTGTGTGATGGTACTGCGTGTGGACATTTCAAAGCATTTCTGGTGGGGGGGTGAGGGTTTCAGGAGTGATGGTGTTGCCAAGTTCATAATGAGACTGAAGGGACTTTGGAGTTTTGCGTCCTCTTCCCTCCTCCGTCCTTAGCTGGCTGCATGAGGTTTCACAAGGCACTTTGTTATGCAGGGCTTTGTTTTCCCATCTGTAAAATGAGGATTGTGCTACGGAATAAGTGCTCTGAGAAATCTGAGAGAGACACTGCGTCCGAGGATTGCTCGCGGTTGCTGATTTCACTTCTGAGCCCACTGTGGACAAACACCATCCAGAAGCCTCTTTTGGGGTATTTTGTTAAAGCACAGTTTATCAGCTGAAATAGAGCTAACATCTAACACCACATGAAAGCTTTACTTCTTAAAGAGCTGTTAAATATGTTTTCGATTCCAAATTGAACATTTTGCCTGGCAAATACTATGGAGTGTTTATCATTTTCCTTGCATTCCCCCGCTCCCCCCCCAGCCTAAAGAACCTGAACTGAGGCTGTGTTAGGATTAAGTGAGATTACTACCATCTTCTTTCCATCCCTCTTGTGTACCTTGTATGAATACATCCTAATAATTATTGATATTGCATTCATCCTGCAAGAAGCTAAGACCTTTGGTGTCTGCTGATGCTGCAGTTTTGATGTTGTGTTTTTCTTGCAAGTAAAATCAATTCAGACAAATCTCAGTAACTTTTACAGCAAAATAAAATGGCTATGCCAGGCAGCCAGTGGAAGTTTTTTAAGTGTAGGTATGCTCTTAGATCACATATACAGGGTTGTTCCAGCAGAATTGATTAGTTGATCTACTAGATTTAAAGGTCAACTGTAATCATATTTCAGGAAGATTGAGGAAGATATAAAATTGCTACTATGCTTTTCTGGGTGGTATACCCGCTCCTGGTGCTCCTTGCTTTTCCCCTGTACATCTTAATTTACTCAGCTAGAGCATCAATAAAGGGCACATGTCAACGTCCTTGCTTTCTCCTGTCGATGAGGGAGCTAGTTAGTTGTATTTCCTCCAAGCCAATACCTTCCCTCTGGAAGACCTGAAGTGGAGAGGAGTCCACTACAGTCCACAGAAATGGAAGAAAGAATCGTCATGTTCAGGGGAAGGCTGGGAGGAAAGCTGCAGTCTGGCTGTCTCGTTAGATGATCCGTTCAGTTGCAAGAGGGACCCAGGGATGATACTGTCCATTCAATGCGCAGTGGAAGAGAGACACCCATAACCCACTTAATGGGTGGAGACCTTTGGTTGTGGGGAATCAAAAGAACATCTCATTAGTAGTGTTTTATGCGGCAGCTTGGTATTATACAGATGTCCATGGAGACCAAGTGGCTTCGGAGTATTATGTTTTGTAAATAGGGTGTTTAAAAGTTATATTTCCATGTGATAGGCAACTATATCTGCATACAGGAGTGAATAAATCTCTTGTTAATTTTTTTGCAACAACCCAAATGAGACAACTGCTTTGCCATAGCAGATTACGTGAACTAAGAGCAGCAGGGACATAAAACATTCACCTGCTCTGATACAATTCATTTTTCCTGCAACAAAGCAAAAGGAGTCCTGAAATGAAAGAGGGTTTGATGGGAAAAAAGAAGATTTAATTTGATAAACCAAAACACATTATTCTTCAAGTTTTTTTTCTCTCATGAGCCATATTACTGCTGTATTGATTTGATAGGACTTTGTTCATTGTTATGTTTTGCTCTTTTCCTGTGCTGATGGACTTGCTGTCCTTCTGTGTGGATCTTCCATAGAGCAACAGAGGAGAAAAAGTGTTTAAAAAGGAATAGACTTTAATGGCATGGAAACTTCCTGAATCAGAGAATACTGCATTGCCAATGCTTTTAGCTAATCTTAAAACAAATTTCAAAGTAACTTTATGATTTTGTGTAGCTAGTAAATGCATATTTGATGATGGTAATGCTATAGTAAGGGTTTTGTTGTGTTAACAGTACATGGAAAGATGTCTCTTTTTAAGAGTCGCTTTCCCCCCCAAAAAATCTGTTGTAGGGTGTGTTAACTGTTTTACAAAGGTTATTTGTAGTAGAACTCCCAGAGTATAAATTAACTCAGAGAGTACTGTCCTTAGTGCATTTTCATATGTGCTAACTTGCAAAATGTAGTAATTCCCGGACGTATAGAAATCAAGGGTCTGTGGATTTTCTGTAAGCATCCATGACCTGCTTTTAAAATAGACACTGACATACAGCAGTGGCTGAAGACTCTGCTTGAGTGGACTGTGGACAAATTTATTGTGCATTTATTTAAGGTGGCCTTTTTCAGAAATTCTTGCTCTGATGGCCTTCTAACTTCGGTATGAATTTTGCTTTGTCAGCCACAATGTGAAGTCTGGGAAACTAATGTCTCGTGTACACTACGCTTATGGTAAATATGGAAAGAATATTTTTGTTTAAATAAATCATGGACCAGGCATAGTTTTCAGAGTAGGAGCAAATCCTTTGCGATTTTCCCAGGGGCTGAGGAAGTCAAACAGTGCTTTGACTGGCTGATTTGGTTTTTGTTTCCTTGTGAGTTGCTTAAATCTATTAATTTTGGTTTTTTAAACCCTTGATGATGTCTGTCTTCATTAAAAGGATATTTATAGAAACAATGATTTTTCTAAAGTGCAGCAGTAGTGTGTGTAGGGTACTGGAGATGTGATTGTTGTTTTCATGTGTGCAGTTGCATGTCATCCCGATCAGTAAGTTAGAAAGACATGATTGCAGAGACTTCAGAGAGGTTAAAAACAAGAATACATGATACGTTTGTGAAGTCTTCAAGCTACAGGGAATTGTCAGGTTATAAAAGAATGCTGCTATGTGGAAGTTCGCAAGGTAAAAAAAAATGTCAGTAGGATTATTATAGTGTCATGGGAACTTTATGCCTTTTTATCCTCTTTTTTTCCCCTCCAAATCACAGGGCTTTAGTGTCTCTTCTTTCTTCAGTTTGGTAATTGTAGCAGCAGATTGCTGTTTTGAGTGAACCAGTTTAATATAGAATCCAATGGTTGCCAATGTAAAATACCCATTAGAAAAGGGAAAGAAAAATACCTTTATTATCAAGGCTATTTAAGCAAAGTAGCAATTTAATCAATCTTAATTGTTTGCTTTCTTGAGAAGAGCAATACAAGTAGCAGCAGTCATGGCAGGAAAAATGCTGCTGTGAATATATGTGCTGGTAGTTAGTTTGCAGGTTCTGTTCTAATTCTTGTTGTACAACGTTCTCATCAGGCTTAAGTCCGGAAGAAGAGACATGTATTTTGAAAGCACCTTCCTTAAAATAAGCTTACTTCAATTTCTTACTTGATTATTACTTTGAAGAACAATAATATTTGGTTGGTCACTGAGAATGATAATAAACTTGTGCTTTCGTGTTCCTTTTACAAACTGAACACAAGTGCAGTTGTGTTTTAAGGCTGACTTCTTCCACAGCAGTGCTGAGCTGACGCCTCCATCCGTGTTCAGACAGACAGTGCACGATCCATGTGCTTTGGAAATGCTTCCGACCAATTTATTTTGCTTTTTTTCTTTATTGTCTGTAACAAGGTGTATCTGTTGGTGTGTTTACTTGCAACGAGTTGCACTTTTCTCGCCTTCAACAGAATTTATGATGGCATTTGCATTCCAGAGGTTGTTGCAGCCTCATAGGGAAACATTTGGATTTCAGGAAACACGGATAGGTAATGGTATTGAGTAAACAATACCTGGAGATTGTTTTAGTCAAATTCCTGAACTGTGGAAAGTTTGAATTGGAAAACTTTTCAGAGGCATGGAAGGCTGATGCTTTGGCAAAAGTTCCCTGGCTCTAAGTCATATTGCAAAACTGCGTGCTGAGGCCGTTGGTTTCCACTGCCTTATACCAGCATCAGCAATTGTGTCAAGTGAGTTTTGATTTAAGAAAAATAATAGACATATTCTACAGTAAAACACTTGTTTTAATGTTTTTTTTTTTTTAAATTAAAGTAGTCTTGTTGCTAAAACAGAGAATATGTCAGCATAATCTCTTGCTGACCGGCATCGCCTGTCCTGGTGTGCAGGGCAAGATGATGCTTCCTCTGTTAATTCCAGCTACTGACCTTGCCCTTTAAGCAGCCTGGTTTGTCATTTGAAAGTTGCAGAGGAAGAAGAATCTTATGCTTGGCTTTAAACCTATGTTTTCATCTGTGCTCTGATTCCCTAGAGAGCATGTATATGTTTTAAGAGGTTCCTATGGCCAAAGAGTTGATAATGATGTCGTCTTTCTGATAGGTTGCAGGTTAGGTTTTTGGATTATTAAAAGTCCTCATGTGACTCATATATCGCTTAGTCACAATGGCCTTGAAATGTAATATGTAAAGAAAACGAATTAGTTGGAGTTCCTCAACACATTTGTCAAGAATTCCTTCACCTATTCTTTGTGTGTTTGTGCACTGCGAGTTCGTTGCCTCTGAGTATGTCCTCAAGGTCCGAAACAGGACTTCCATTTGAAACCAGCCAGCTGCTCGTCTGCTCCAGCATGTAGTTGGAAACTTCCCTTGGCAAATTTTGGTTTTATTCCATGAATTAAATAAGTGTGCTAGAAGGAAAAATGAAAAATAAAACTCTTACAGCTTGGTAAGGCTGCCCAGTTGCAGTCTGTGCCATCTCCATGGTTTTGAGCCTTCATTACGCAGCTTTCACTCATCACACTTTTATTTAAAGCAGAGCTAAAAGTAGAACTAAATAGCTGACGTTCGCAGCCGTTCAGTATGATGCGGAATTCCTGGAAGGGGGACGGGACAGGAAGAGGAACATTGCTGGTGCCATGTGGATTAGGCTCATTTATTTGCACAGAACTATTCAAGACTGTCCAAAAACTCCCTAAGCTAGACCATGCTTTGTCAAGGAATGTACCGTAATGTAACAGGAAATTCTGTTTTGTTTTGCTCTCCTTTACTTCTGTTGTATATCCTGAAGTGATGCAATTCAGTTGCTGTGGCTGTTGCAACAACCAGACAAACTATTGCCACGACGTTACGGCAGCATCCCTGTGCCGACTGCTTTTCGTGGAGCCATCTCCATATTGCAGAGCCATCTGTTTTCTTTACTGTCCAAGCATTAGGCTCAGTAGTATAAATCACTAACTGCTCCGTGGCTTTCAATTGTTCCTGTTTGTTTAGTGTGCCAGCAGCAAGCCTTCAGCTCTTTCAGCACATTTATAAGTTTTCCTTGCTCTTTTATTATTTTTTTAATGCCTTGGGCAAAAGCGATAGTTGAGCGAATTGTCGGTCGTTCATGGTGCTGAATTATTGACTTGATAAAATAAAGTTTGGGATGTAGGTAGGTAGTGTCCTCATTTACAAAAGATTTTGTAGCTAGAGAAGTGATAGAAACAAGTTAAAATATCATCGTTTGTGAAAAGCAGTATTTTGCTCCCCCATCGCCCCAGTTTCCTTAAATGCACACCAGTTTGTCATATTGCTGGCAATATGATCTCATGCAGAAAGATCCTTTTCGGCTGTGTAAGTCTGTGCGCTGCTGAAGAGTTAAGGATACTTTGGAAAACTGAATGCTGAATTTATCAGCTTGTGTCTGTTTTGAAACCTAATTGTAATATAACAATTGCGTAGTTTTTTAAATGTAATTTCCTCGTCTATCTTTAGGAACAAGAAGATGCAATAGGTTTTTTTTTTCTTGTATGTATAATGTGCTTTTACATTCTCAATTCACTGTTCAGGCTAAACTGGTCATTTCCAAGAGTTCTCTGATGTGCTGCACCCACCGTAGGCGCAGCGATGGGCGCCAGGGTGTGCTTAGCTCCGTAAGGTGCTTGCTTCTGGGCGGCTCAAAGCTGTTAGAGGGGAAGGAGTTGCTTTGGTTTTTGGGGTGAGAAAGGCAAGAATAAGTGAGAATATAGGGAACAGCATTTTGCGGCGGTTTGGGAGTGGCAAGTTTTGGAGTGCGGTGTGATTTTATGGGAAGCAGTTGATAAGATGAGGTGGATACCAGTTCACAATAGGGTGGTACTGAAATTTTGGTACAATGGAAACTGTGTGTAGGGAACTCGGTGCCATTCCCTTAGGTCAGCTGGTCTTCAGAGTTTTCCAGCCCAGGATGGAGGAGTGATTTTGAATAATATACCGTAAAATGAACTGAACAGCAAGGAGAACACTTCTCTCTCTGTATTTCAGATACCATGTCAGGCAGCTCAGACCTAGCTCAAGGCTTTGTATCTCCGTAGCATCTGAAGCCTCGTAAGCTGCTGCTGCTATTTCAGTCGGGCTGTGAGGTACGGCAGGGATGAGTGTTGCCTCTGCCACTTGTCATTATATATACTTTATATATATACACTATATAAAGAGAGCAAAAGGCCGATAGTGGCCATTCGTTCTGACCAGTATATCCTCAGGACTTGTTGGCAGCGTGGCCTTCAGCAGAGAAGAGTGAAGTAGGTGAAACAATCGCAGAAATTTGTCATGATTTGAGAGAGGAAACACAGCTTTTGGTCAGATGAAGCTGTGTAGAAGAATTTTCTATTCCAGTCCAATGTTATTACCTGGCTTGTTGCACTGTGGTCATTAGTGCTCTCAATTTACCTTCCAGTAAGTGTGCCAGATAAGCCACTGTGGCCAGCCACATTATCTTTCTATTTATTTTTCTTATGATGGCCACCTGAAGCAATAGATTGATGTCTGCAGTTTTTACTTCATTAATAATGAAGTCCACAAAGCAGTGAGAGGAGTGCCTGTTTACCTGTTGCCTTAAACTGGGGTACTGATGAACTGCTGGTTTTTGATCCAGTAAGATTTTCTTGGTGATTATCGAGATACAGCAATGAGGTATGTCCAGATTTCAATGAGGAGCTGAAATGTCTGTGGGTTAGATGGAAGACATTTAAGTGGTAATTGGGTTATTGAAGGGTGCCTGCAAGCCGATGCATGAAAAGTCAAATGTATGTCAGTCTCCTTTGAAATCCATAAAAATTAATCATTTAGGTTTTCCTGTGGTTTTAACTATGTCCCACAGCAACTTAAAAATGGCTGTCTCAAAGTCTTAAAACTCTTCTGATAGCATCAGCACAAATTCCCAGCTAAATAAAGAGTCTGTAGTGTTTATAGTTTCCAAAAAGTATTTTTCAAGTTCTATTGTGGCAATTAGTGAGAGGAGTACTGTAGAGCTGGCGTGGGAGGGGGCGTGTTGTGCTGAATACAGTGACAGCTGCAAGTCTAGCCCTCAGAAACCTGGATTTGGCCCTAGTATCATTCTTTTTCCCCCTCTATTCCTATTTTGAGTCCAATAGAGAGAAGCATATGTTTTCTTGCATCAGCTACGTTGGTGTTACCTCGTGAAGCATGACAAGGTCGTGTGTTTGTATGGCAAAAGAGGAAATCTCAGATGGTGTTTGAGCTTTCTTAGACCTGCTTTTTAAAATTTTTTTTTCCTGTAATGTATTAAAGATTTCTGTGATTTACATGGTTAAATTCTATTTGTGTAGGTATGCGTGTGTTGATGTTACATTGCTGCTCCTGAAATTGGTACTGTTATATTATTAATATTGCAGATGATGCCAAGAAGGTGTCTTGCATTTAATATAGAACATAAGAAGGTTTGCCTACCCCATATGAAAATCTCAAATTGGAACTGAAGATGGTATAAAAATTTAAAAGGGACAAGGTCAGCCTGAAAAACTCTGTATTTTAAAAAGCAGAAAATCATCTATTTTTAACAGCAAATTTCCTTACCGGTTAGTACCTGTACAAATAACATTTTCAGTTATTAACACTTGAAAATGGTTTTAAGCATTATTTTTGTTGTAAAACTACTTAGTTACCATTTGTCTAGGTGCCTGTTAATTTGGAGTTTTCTAGTTGAGAGACGTGAGGACTGATCAAAAGCATTTGGGTTCCTATGCTCCTTCTGTATGATCAAACAAGTTCAATTTATTTCACTCACAAGAGAAAAGATAATGGATGACTCGCTTGCTTTGTACCAACATCTTTATTGAGGAGGAAAATGTGGATAAGAGGATTCTTCATTAGAACAAGCAAAGACAAAAAAAAAAAGCGATAATTGAAAATAGAAGTTTAACAAATTCAGACTACATCTGAGGTGCATGGTTTAAACACTGGTGGTAATTAAGCACTGGAAGAATTGGAGAGGAATAGAATGGGACTCGCCTTCCATGGAAGACTTGCAAGATGAACATATGCATATTCTTTTTTTTCTATCTACATTTACTAAATTATAAACGTACAAATAACTTGAATTAGGTAAGAGGCAGGACTAAATGTCCACAAAGGTTCTTTTAGATTGACTTAATATTTCCTTAATATTAATAGGAAGCTTGTGGAGAGGATCAGCTCCAACTGTCCAGGCTCTTAACCATAACGTAAATCTTCCCCCTCCCACCCCCAATTCTGGGCTTACTAACTATATGCCTTCTAATTTGAGGACTCAAAATGAGAAGGGTCTGTATCCATGAGAACATGCTGTCCTCCAAAGCATAGAATTTAATTTGAAAGTTCAGAATCTCAGTTTTTAACTTATTTTCAGAGAATAGCTGGCAAGATGCACTTTGGTTGCAATTAGTGGCTGATCAAGACAGGGAGTAATGGTGAACTGCAACAAACTACTCCTTTGTTTCAAGAGACAGAAGTGGGGATAGAGATTCCAACCTTGCCATGACCTGATTTAAAACCTTTTCTGGCTGCTTCGAAGACTTGTTGAGCACCTGACTGCAGTTATTATCTGTAGGAACTGTGCTGCAAATATAGTAAGTAGTAAAAACATTGAGTGTTCTTAAAAATCTGAGATTCTTCAGATCCACACCCAGCATGAGTGGAATAAGATCTCTGAAGGTAAATTTAACATTATTTGTAAAGAAGCAAGATAAAGCAGAAGAGTATCGTACAAGATTTCTCAGAAGATAAGTGTGGGCATAGTGTGAAATACTGTAAATAACATTCTGTGCACGAAAATGGATGCTGAATAACTGCCTCTTCATCCATGCGGTCCTGCAGACGGTGGTAATTTGAGGTCCTTTGGAAAGAAGCACGTAATCAGAGTCTGAATCCTTAGCACAAGCAGACTGATTTAGATTGCTTAGGCAATAGGATTTCCTAGTTACTACATTCTTCATTTGTAACCTTAACAATTTTAATGTAACTTTTTTAGCATGCGTAACAGTATACGGAAAAACACTACTTTTCTCCTCCTGTATGTTAGCCTTCAAATATGAAATGTTTCTTGGGTAAGCACAAAAGCTCAGATCTCACTGTAAATTGTGTGTTAGAAATACCTAGATAAATACGATAAAAAACTTTTGGAGAGGATTTCTTCCTTCTCCTTCCAGTGAGAGAGGGGTAAATAAGATAATTGATGTGCCCTGTTAGCTGTTGACCAAGTTTCATGTGTCATGTCTTTCCTTTGGCATGCATATAGCAGCAGCACATTTTAGCACCTCGCCTACAGCATCCACCTCCTGACAGCAAAACTTGCCAATAGAAAAGCATTCAGCACTTCATTATTTCTACAACCTGAGTGCATTTGCAAATTAATTGATGTGTGGGAGGAAAGGCATCTGCTATTGTAGAAGCCCTTAACTGTTGCAGCAAAACTAGAAATAAACTGATTAGCTGTAGCGAGTTGATATGCTGTTGCAGGTGTTGAAGCTTCTAAAGTGGCATCTTGTCCATTTTTCTTGTTGCCTTTGATATTTTTTTTTAAAAACAAACCACACTGCTCACTGTGTTATGAACATGGAAACAAACAGCATCATAAAAATAATACCTTGTATACTTATATATGGTTAGTTAGCAAGTGGTTTCATATTTCTTGGTGGCTTAGCAACAAAAGAGTTTTAATTAGGCCTGTAATGAATGACTGGGAGCATTTTAAAGGCTATTAATCTTGTGGTGTAATTGAGTTAATTATAATGTCATCATAAGCTCCCAGGAAAATAACGTGAAGTGTATTCCATTTGTTTTACTCCTAAAGATATTTCTGAGATTCCCCGGCTTCATCTGAAATATTCCCACTGGAAGTCTTCAGCACTGGCACAGAAAACTGTAAAACTGCTTTACATGCCATCCCATCAAACCCTTGCGTTCGGCGCATCATCCTGTTCCCAGTCTCGGGATCTCCGAGCTGCTGTTTCACCTGGAAACCGCGGGTAACTTCTTGCAGTGGAGTGTGTCTCTCTTAGCTTTCGTCGTGTGGTGTAGTATTTCCTTGTTTTTCTGGTTTCTGGTCGCTTAGCTTCGCCGAGTGTGGCAGATGAGAGTAAGAATATGATCTATTTTCAGAAATAAAGATTACAGCAGCTTTTGAACTGTTACTCTTTGTGGTGTGGTAAAAAAAAATGTGTAGCAAAAGAGGTGTTTTTGCAAAGCATATGGCTTTTCCACTAGTTCAGACTACAGTAAGTTTTGGATTTGGTTGTAAAACATCTCTGTGCTTTTTGCACTCTCTAGGCAGAGTGTGACATCTTCAACAGATGGACAGATAAACTTCCCATAATCCGTGTCTTTCCTTTCAGAAGAGGAGATGAGATTCTCATTTGTAAAAGTTGTTGAGGAAAACCTCATCTGTATAAGCCTGTTGTATGCTTGGAGGTCGGGGTGTGAAAATTTGGTGGATACGCAGCTAAGCACTGGAGTCACTGGTATTTTTGGGGCTGTCTTTTTGCAGGTGCAGAGTCAGCCCTGCTTTTGTACACACTTCAGGCCTTATCAGAGCTCTTGCTTTATCTGTTTTCAGAACCGTGTGCTTAATAGTGGAACAGGCATGTGGCTCAAATCCACCTTCTCTGTTTTGGCTGATAGACTGTCCTGTTTGCTTTTTGTAACCCTGCATTATCAGGGTTGTTTTGGTTTAGTGCTTTTAAATTCTACAGTCAAGAGTTGTTTCTAGCCTTTATTAACTGCTGGGCTGGTCGAACTGCCTTTGTTTCTTTCAGTAACTTTGCTGGTCACACTTCAGTATTTTCCATCCTCATGACTATTACAGATTTTGTAAATAGTTTAGAAATGCCAGCTTGTGATGTATGAGACCTCTTTAACATTTCTTTGATTTATGTGCACTGTGCTGAAAAAAAGCAGAGGAAGCATATTATTCTGGAAAAAAATGTTGCCAGTCTTCAGTTTTTTCAGTCTTAGTTAAAAGGTACGCTTTTATCAATCAAACCTGATAGATTCTTTTTTCGTTCCTAAAAGCATTCATGACTTAACTCTTTGAAGTCTAAAGAAATAATTTGTCTAAGACTTTTATCAATGTTTAACTATTTTTTGAATGTCTAATTTGAATATCTTTTAAACTGATTTTTCTAGAGTGGACTTTTTGATGCATTACAGCTTGGTTGTCTAAAAGTAGAGACATTCAAAAATCACTAAGGGTGGAGAGTTTATTCTTTGAAAATAAAGCTTGGCCATATGTTGCTGTTATCAATAGTGTATTGCACAAGCTGACGTCATAAAATAAATTTTAGTCTCTAGCAGTATTGAGTAAGATGATTTCTCTACCTCGTAGAGGTACATTGTACAAATGGCAAGGGTTGCTGATTTATGATTATCCAGCTTCTCAAGTAAGTGTCCTAATTAAATGCAGAGAGCTAACTTTTTCCTAAGTCTGGTGTCCTGTTTCAGATAGAAATTCCTGAAAGTCCGTGTTGTAAGCCATAAGTGGCTATTCTGAAAGGTTAAAAAAAAAAAAAAAATTGAGTTTCAATTTAGAGTTCTTAGTTAATGTTTAATATTGGTTTAACTGGAGAAAATTTTCAGTGAAACTTCTCAGAGAAGGAAGAGCTCACACTGCTGTTGGGGATCAGCAGGATTGTTCAGTCTCGCAAAAGTCAATGTGAGGTTGAAGACAGGATTCGGATATGTCATTAATTTTTGAACATAGGAAGCTTGAGTAAGGGCAGAAAAGCTCTTTTTAATTGCCTTGTGGAGACAAAAAAGAGTTTCAGATATTGTTGACTGTTACATTTCAGCATTCTGCTTGCAAGTGCAGTGATTATGGACATCTTTCCAGTGAGTATTCTAGAGACATCCATTCCGTGTTGAATGCGATACGTTTTAAAGGGGGAAACGATGCTTCTTTTTGATGCTCATCCTCCAGAATGCAGCTGATCTCTAAATTCCAGCCACCTATGTTGATTCCAGCCTTTGTCTGTGCAAAAATGTGTGTTACAAGAGAGGGTGAGGATTGAAACCTCTTTCTCTAACCATTTTTAAGTGACCTTTATCAGTTGGCATTGTTTGTGTACGAGTGCTTTCTGTGGGTCACTTTATACTGTCTTGGAAGGAGTATAAATTCTTCCAATCATGAATATGCTGAAGCTATAGTAGGAATGTTCATGTAGGGAATTAGGCCACATACATTCTGTTCCAGGTCTAACTGTTCTGGTTCAAACTTTAATTGCTTGTCCTTGCTAGCAGGCTAGAAATTAGCATTCCCAGCAGCATTGCTTCGGGATGCCTGCTGGAGGTAAAGAAAGAGGATGTTAGTGAAAGTAACCATTTCAGGAAGAATTCTCTCCTGATTTGGTAGGTTCAGCTCAGTTTAAACCGTATTTGTGCAAACCATTCTGCAGGCACAGCAGTGTGATAACCTCTGGTGGAAGAGAGCAGCGATGTCCCCTGCAGCTTGGCAGAGTATATCCATCTGCCCATGGCACACCTGCGTCGGGATGAAGTGTGTGCTGGAGTTCTGGTCTTGGAGTACAACTTCCCCTTCAGGAAGGCCACGGGAGGCAGAGTAAAGGCAGGTTTCCGTCTGCTGACAGCAAGACCCATTGGCTGTTGTCTGATACTCAGTGAGGGTGTTTGCTAGTCCAGGTATGCTGTGCATTTTAATTATTGTGCAAGTGATCAAGGCTAAGGAAAGGCATTTAATAGACATTAAAATAATTAAATTTAATGAGATGGGGGGAAGAAAAATTTAGCAGCCCCAGCGCAAGCCAGGATCATTACTGCTACGTTGCTTATCTGTGAGCAGATTTCCCTCTCATCTGTTCTTTAGCCGTGTCGCTCCCCTTTGTCTGACAGTGCAGCTGGACTAGTTGGGTTTACATAAGCTGCACCTTGCAGACATTTTATGGAAGAAGAGTAGTCATGTCTTTATTTGTCTGAAAAGTACTTCACTATAGTAGTGTAGCCCAACCACAGTGCTGCAAATCATGGCATGCTGCTAGGCAATTCAAAGAGTGTTTCTGTGGCTGATTCCAGCCCTTTATTCTACCACTCACTTTTAAAGTATCTTCACATTTCTTATATAAGCACCTGAGCATCCCCTGTCACCGAGGCAGCAGGCCATTCTTTATCCTGACTTAGCTGCCACCTGAGCCCCTGACACCAAAGATTTAGTCTAGGGCTTCAGAAAATATTAATTTTAGCATGAGAGCAATGTCTTCAGTTCAGAGTTCTGATGGCTTTTTGAGGGAGCACAGCAGCACTGGGGGAAGACACTGTTTGTGTCCTTATTCAGTTTTGAGTTTTAATGATGACTTTTCCCTGCTGCTTTTGCCTGCTATTTGTCCTATGCAAAGATAGTACTTTTGTCAAAAAGAAATGAAGATTTCTGTCAAATATTGATCAAATGCATTTCTTGGGTCTTTAGTGAAATCCATTAAATGAACACTCAAGTGTGAATATATCACGTAGAGTGACACTGAGACCATTTCTGTATTGGTGGACCTCTGCACCAACTACTACCCTTGAGCTCAGGGTTACTCAAAAATACTACTGTTTGTTAGCGCACATGGTTTTATTTTGTCATTTAGATACTGAATGCAGTGTAATGATTTTACTCTGCATTTTGTAACTCTGTTATGTAGTTGTATATCCAATAAAATGCCGCTTCCTTTAATTATGTTTCAGGAAACATTTATGTTCAAGCCCTTCAGAGCACCCGGAAGTATTTCTAAACATCTTAAGGATAAAATACAGGTATTATTCTGAAGAGGTAAATAAGGCAGTGTGTAGCCTCAGATTTCGATTATGCTGCCTCTTTATCCATATCAAATACTATCAAACCTCAGAGCCTGCTGGCTGTGTAGTGTCCCCTTGTGTTGACATTATCCAAAAAGCAAGACTATGTCACTGATGTAACTATTAAATGGATTCCAGAATACTTTAAAAAACAAACAAAAAAACCCTCAACAAATAAAACCCAAACAAACAAACCAAACTTGGAGGAGGAGTAGTGGTTTTTGCAGAGACTTAGAATGGCACAAATAATTTTATTGGCAGCAAGGATGCAAATGCTGATGTTTTGACCAATTCCTTGAAGAAAGTGCCACCAGATTTGCTATCTCTGCAGGGTAAAAAGCCAAAGACTTGCAAGCAGTATTGGAGTGAGGGAACGTTGCAGTCATTCATCAGCAGAACTTCAATGTTGTAGAAAGAAAAGTATGGGAGGAACACACTTTAAAGCTGGAATCTGACACTAATTAAAACAGTGCTCTCAGCAAAAATAGGAATTCAAAGACAATGGAATAAAAGATGTAGTGAAGACAAGATGTTAAAAGAAACAGGGATATGTATCAATGCATTTCTTACTGGTGTGTGTGTGTGTATATATATATATATAAAAATAAATATCTTACTTTTCAACTCTCCAGCTTTGGGAGAGAGGAGGAGAGACCTAAGGGAAAAGCAGGATTGGTGGTGCAGGGGCACGTGCAGGTAGATGTTCTCAGAATGCTCCATATCTCCTGGTTGTGAATCTCAATGCAATGCAAATTAGAGCTGTTGCTTGTGAGAGGTTTTTAACAGAATTGGGAGCTCATTAATTTCTCAGTTTAGTTGGATCAGGGTGTTTAGGAAAAGATGCAGTAACTTTTGTACACTGATTTAAAAAAGAATAGAATGGGTTAGCCTTTGTTCCCGTCATGGAAAGGTATTTGCTGCTTAAATGTTCTTGTAAACTGGAAAGAGTTAGGGGGGCATAAATGCTTTAAAAAAAAATAGAACAAAGTATCCTAATTAAATTGTAAACTAGAGCAAAGGCACAATGTCTAGCTTTCCTATTAATTGAAAAGTCTGCAACCCAGTTCCACAAGACAAAAAATGATGAGTAAATAAATTGGAGACTGCTCTTTTGGTTTATTGATGCTGTTTTGGCCAAGTCAAGAATTCAGCTATCTTGAAATGATCAAACATTGTTTGGAGAAAAAGAATTTCCAAACCAGCCTCATTATCTGAGATAAGCTTAAAAATAATCAATTAAGGTAGTGTAATTTCTCTCTTGCCTACTTTAGTCTGCAGAGATGAAACTGTGGGAGTGCCCTGCTTGCTTGCTCAGTGCTCTTTTCAAAAGAACGACTAGAGTTTTATCATAATGACAAATCCCTTGTTAGCTGCAAGGGAGAAATAATTTAATGATGAGGGGCAAAGTACTGTGCATCTTAAAAGGAGGCGAATGTGCGTGTATTCACCGGAATTATAGTGAACTCAGGAAAATTCCACGATGGGCGAGCATGTGTCAGCCACTTCTGTAAAACTCTACTTGTTGGCAGAATGGAAATAAACGTGTAGTTTTGGGTTTTTTTTGTATTACCTATTTCTATTTCTGAGAAAATGCTTTTCTCTTTATGTATGTAGGCTGTAAGTATTTACATGAAGATGGAAAAAGTATCCCAACAGGGTAATGTGATCCCAAAGAAAAGTCATTCTTCTGATTTCGCTTTTTAAAGAAAACCTATTGGTGCTTAAAAAGCGTTAAATGGTGGTAATATGTAAATTTAATATGCAACTGTGAGTTGACATCATCAATTGTAAATGCTCCAAGTGATTGGCTTTCTTTTTTTTTTTTTTTTTTTTCCCTTATTCTTGCCTTCTTCCTACCCAACCTATTTTTTCAACTTTAAATGGCCCTGTAAGCAAGTGGAGTGTAATGACTTGTTTGGTCAGCAGTCAGCACATGCAAAATCTCCAGCCCATGAATTATGTAAACGAAAGACCTTTAGACCCAGCATGATTCTAATGATAAAGCTTTAATTTTAAAAGTTTTAAATTAGCACTGCATACATGTTTGTAGTTTCATAGCATACTCTGTAGAGTAATCCTACAGACCAAAATATAATCTGTCGCGATACGGTCGGTGCTTTCCTGCGGAACGAAGGGGCCTTGCTGCATTGTTCTGTTCGAGCCCTTTGGCTGTAGCAGAAGTTCTCTGTCTACTCCCAACGTTAAAAATCCTTGGCAGAAGATAGTGTGATCTCTCAGAGGGGATGGAGAGGTTCTTTTTTTGTTTGTTTTGATTGTTTCAGGGAGTGTGTTGCCTTGTTTCTGATAAGAGAGTCACCAAGGTAGAATAAATAAAAGATACTATGTGGTTAACTTTTAAAAAATATTAATGCTTTTGGAACTAAATCCAGTCTGTATTTCTCTAATACAAGTTCTCTGTTTAAATAGTTCATGTGAAAGCCATAGACATCTTATGCGAATGAAGAAATTGCCCTCCTTACAATTTCAACTGTGAGAAAAGTGACTCTGAAGTGCTGTCTCTGTTACGTGTATTTCACTTGGTGAGGAAGATTGAGAGCCGTTAATATGTGATTGTAGTTTTCATATACTCAGGAACACTGAAAATGTGAATTATGGCACTTGTTAAACATTAGTGATAATATTTTCTTCTAGAAAATATATTTCTTCTAGAAAATACAGGCCATGTTGCCATTAACATAGAAAAATAATGAATCTCAAAAATAATGAAATTTAAAAATAATGCAAGTTCTGTTTTTATTTACCTTCAGGTAAAGCTTTTGTATGTAACTGAAGTGTTTTCAGTACTTTTCCTACGTCCTTGAGAGCTAGAGTCTCTTTTGATTTTAAAATGTGGAATTTACACATCTACTTGAAACCACAGTTTTAAGAAAAATATCAGCTATCATGAGACTCATCATAAAACTGTACAAGTTTTACGTAGAGTTGGCACTGGTGTATATCCTAGCTGCTAAGTGTGATAATTTTGTTGTTGTTGTTGTTTTCCCTTAGTTTTCTGAAATAGATTTTGTGTTTTATCTGCATATATTGGGGGAAAAAAGATCAATCTTGTTGAAATTTTACAGAGGAATATTTCATTAGAAAGTAAAGAGCTTAGCTTCACATAAACCAGTTGGAATTCCCCAAAGCTGAAAGACATGTCCATAGTGTAGGCAGCAGGTCAAGGGAGGGGATTCTGCTCCTCTACTCAGCTCTTGTGAGACCCCACCTGGAATACTGTGTTCAGCTCTGGAGTCCCCAACACAAGAAGGACATGGAGCTGCTGGAGCGGGTCCAGAGGAGGCCACGAAGATGATCCAAGGGCTGGAGCACCTCTGCTATGGAGACAGGCTGAGAGTTGGGGCTGTTCAGCCTGGAGAAGAGAAGGCTCCGGGGTGATCTTATTGCAGCCTTCCAGTACCTAAAGGGGGCCTACAGGAAAGCTGGAGAGGGACTTTTTACAAGGGCATGTAGTGATAGGACAAGGGGTAATGGATTTAAACTGAAAGAGGGGAGATTCAGATTGGATATAAGGAAGAAATTTTTCCTTCTGAGGGTGGTGAGGCACTGGCACAGGTTGCCCAGAGAAGTTGTAGATGCCCCATCCCTGGAAGTGTTCAAGGCCAGGTTGGATGAGGCTTTGAGCAACCTGGTGTAGTGGAGGGTGTCCCTGCCCATGGCGGGGGGGTTGGAACTATATGATCTTTGAGGTCCCTTCCAACTCAAACCATTCTGTGATTCTATGATTCTATGACATGGCTGCTTGCTGTAATAAAGCCTCTGAACGACAGGGAGTTGCTTAGCGACTGATCAAGAAGCGATTTGCAGTAGTACCTGGTGCTGCACAATACTCGAGTTCAGTGAGTATTTAACATGCTTTGTGGATAAAGCTGTTGCTCTTTACCGTTCTGCTGGTTTGAATGAGCACGGTAGTCAAAAGCGGAGGGAAAGTCGTTGGGAATACACTTACAGAAGGCACTTGTGACCATCCACAAGTGCCCAACTTTGGCTGCGTTGGGTCGCAGGGTCTCCTAGACCTGCGTGGACCACCCTCTGCAGACACTGAAACACCCAGCAGCTCTGCTGGCTCACGCCGAAGGCTCGTGTCGCACCATCTCTCATCTCCAGCAGTAGCTGTAAGCACACGTCTGTATGTGATGTTCTCCCCAATGTTTTTCCAGGCATCAGCAGTCTCTGGCTCAGGGACTTCTTGAGCTAAATGCGGTTTCTGTGTGTTTATTAACCCTCAGAGGGTTTGTGTCCTGTGAGCTCATGTCAGCTTCCCTGCGTGAGCCTTTTCGCACCCATAATATCCTCTGACAGTGTATTTGATGTGACTTCCCTAAGGAGAAGATAATATGTTAGGAAATGGCATTCTCTTGTTGGTAAACAAAAATTTTGAGGGAATTGATACGTTTTGAGCTGAAATTTGCTGTCATGGCTGATGCTGACAGACAAAGGTGGTTATTTTGCAAGAGGAAAAAAAAACTGAATGGCACACTTATTATCCATCAGGACCGCTGAATCTCCCAGCTGCGGTTTTCATGCTGGTGGTGCTGCTTTGGCACTATTTCAGTCTTGTTTCTGTTCCTCAAAACAAATGATTAAGAAACAATTTCCCAGTCTCTTCAGTTAACACCCCTCCGCCCCAAAAAGGAATGCATTCTGTGCAATACAGTATGTGATACTTTAATAATATATAAATCAAGTTGGACAGAAGCTGCCTGTCAGTTTATTAACTTTGACCTTTTCTCCCATTATAAGGATGGTTTGGTAAATATTTAATGGCCCTTATAGATTTTGACAGTTGGATCTGCATTCCTGGGAGCAAAGGTAGATTGTAAAGAAATACTTATAATTAGTAAAAATAGCTTAATCACTGGGAGTCAGCCTTCAAGGACAACTGGTTTTTAGAATTTATTTATTTTTAATTCTTTTTTTTTTTTTGCCTGACCACTAAATGTCAGACTAGCTGGGAGGTTATGAAATGTTTTTAAAAGGTTGCATTTAATATTCATCTCTGATTAGCACCTGTGATTACCGTCGTCTCTGAACCAGTGTCCAACTGATGTTATTTACCTGAAATACCTGGCAGTGTCGTTCTGCACAGTGGATGTAAGTGAAGGGTGTCAACAGCACAAAATGGCTGAAGGAGGGCTGCTCCTAATAAGATGCAAGAAGAAAAGGGAAAAGCCTGCTCCTGGAGTCAGAGGGGTCTTCTGCCAGAGCAGTCCTTCCCTTTAATTCCCAGTGTATTGCACTGACTGCACATTCTGGTAGTGAAGATTGAAAACTAAGCCCCTGACACTTTGAAACATTGCCTTTCAAACATGTGCTGTCCCTTGCTCTCATTGATTTTTCTCATTTTAGAAATCTGTCAGAGAAAAAGAAATTTGAGCAGGATTCGTGGGTCTGAGCAGAGCTGTTGGGGCAATGCAGTCCCCCCATCCCCGGCAGAGCGCGGTTCTCTTCCCGTTAGGAATGTGATGTGTCTTCGTGTTGTGCCACGGCCGAGATCTCGTGACAAAGCAGCCAAGTGAATCAGGAGCCTGTTAAAAAGCCTTATGGATGCTCTGAGCATTGATGTTGGAGTCGGACTGGCTCACGGGATAGCTTCACTCATTTTAATAGCTGTTTTCAAGTAGATCACTTGAGCCAGCTTTGTTTCCCTCATTTTCACCCTGTACCTTGTGGAATAGCTTTACCTAAGACCACTTTATTTTCTGAATATTTGTAAGTCATGGTCTTCCAACTGTAACTTTTTTTTATACACAGATCATAGCATTAGAGTTGTTAACAGTTCACCTTTTTTCAGAACAAATATTGAGCACATTGATGCGGGACAAGAACTATGAGGGAAATTGCGTTTGTCTGACACTGAATCTTGAGCTTTTTTTCCCCACCACCTTCTCTTCGAATATGAGAAATTAAGAATATAAATTGAACATATTCAGAGGTGAGCTTTTAACTTGTTGCACTTGGAGCTGGTTTCAGGACTGACACAGCACTGTAGCTGTTCTTAAATCTGTGAGCAGTGGGAATGCACTCAAAATCTTGCAGATTCATGTTGTGTCCTTCAAATTTGTCTTTCGTTGGCAAGTAAAATAAAAGGTTAGAGGAGAAAGCTACTGAGTGTGGATCTTTCTGTTGCAATGCTATGGAGACATGCTAGCAGGTATTTTAAAGGCTGTATTTTTCTTTACAGTGGTAGAAACTTCTTTGTGAATGTTTTGTGGTTTTATGTTAAAGAAAAAAAGATGAGTGTTATTTCTAAAAAGCTGATTTATACAGTGTAGAAGTTGCATCTCTCTTCCTCTTATCTGCTTCCAAAAGGTAAGAATGCTTGATCCCTTGAGAGGAGAAACAGTCTTAATGTTTAAAAGCAAGCCCAAGTTTCAGGAGAGTTAGGACTTGAGAGGAAGACTTTGATTCATCATCTTACTTGCCCTATAGCATGATTTCCTTGTTATACCTATTTCACATCAGACTTTTTTTATATGCTTTTGTTCATATCGTCTTCCATCCAAGCAATATATATGAAATACCGTACATTAACTTACAGACTGACTGTAATTTGAATCAGATGGTACAGATAGTAGAGGTCTGACATAGACAGAGTACTGCAGTGGTGTGTGTTTTAATATATATGTCTTTTATTATCCAGTTGCAGTACCATGCCGGGCTAGCATCTGGCCTTTTGAATCAGCAGTCTTTGAAACGTTCAGCCAACCAGATGGGAGTATCTGCAAAGCGCAGACCAAAAGCCCAGCCAACAACTCTTGTCTTACCTCCTCAGTAAGTAATGGAATATTTTGAAGAGCTTACATGGTGGGGGGGATTCTTTTTTAAAGAAAAAAAAAACTTTTAATGGGAATTATTATTTTTTTAAATCACCCTAATAGTGACTTTGTGCTTGCATTTTTGTTTCATACAAGATGAATTGTTCTTGTTGGGTGGGTGGGGTATCCTATGGAAACAGTATTTGACTTCTTCCGTTCATGGACTCATTGTGACAACAGAAGAGTTGCAAAGATGCTTCTTTGTAGCAGGTCATAAAAGTTTTTGCGACATGAGATTGTCATTGAGGAATGATGTTCCCCTGATTAGTATGACTTGGAGCTTCAAGTAGGACTTTTCTGAAGGTCCTAAAGGGCTGAAGCCAAAAAGTCTTTGGTGTGAGTACTTTCTCGACAAACGTCTGTTCTGGTCCATCTGTTCACCATATGTTAATTTTGCGTTGGATCTAAACCTCTTTTACAGGTGACAAGCAATTATGAGGACACTTAGAAACTGTTCGAGGACACAGAGTATCAACACTTCAGGCGGTCTGTGTCCTGATGCTAAAAACACAGAAATGTCCACAACTAAGCTTATAAATTAATAAACTGCTTAAAATATTTAGTTACCTATAAGAAAATGATTATTATGTAGAAAACAAAGTGCTGAGCAATTATTCATTGTACTGAGCATCCTTGTAGTTTGTGGAAACTGCTTGGTTTTTTTTCAAAGAACAACAAGAGTCACTGATGTATAAACACTATGCTATAAAAAACTTCAAATTTGTAATAATAAGTCCCTGTTGTCACCAGTCCATAGGCCTAAGTTGATGAAGGAATCAAAGGAAGTTTAGACTTTTTTCCTTACATGAAATGAGGAAAAAAATCAGAGTCAACAGAGCTTTCCCCTTGTATATTAACTTTAAAGGACTGCTAATTCAAGAATCCATAAAATGTTCTATAGTTTTACCAATATGTCAGATGAAGAAGAATGGTTAAAAGGGCAGATCTGTCAGAACTACAGGTTTGAAAATCATGTATTGTTTCTCCTATATCTGTGGAAGAACAGGGATATATTGTGACAAACTGGCTAATTAGTTTTCTTCCTTTGTTGCGATATCAGGTTTATCTGGAGCTTGAAATGGACTTCTCTAAGAAGTCGATAAACTGAAGTACTGTCATACCAGTTGTCACATTTTTTTATTCAGAGGTCTTAAAATGTTTTGGGTTTTCCCTTCTTAATCATGGCTTCTCCAGTTGTTAGAAATATCTGTAGTGAGAGAGAAAGAGCTAGTTTCTATTTTTGCATAGAAAGTCTGTACTTAGACAGTTGCAACTGTGTAAATCTTAATATGAGCTATGTAATGTACACATTTAAAAGTGTTGTGTGTCTTTTTATCTGCAGGTGATTTTCCTTCAATAGTGTATTTACCTAGAATTTGCAGATAGAATGAAATTTTAGTGGGGTAACTAAACTTTAGCTGGTAGTTGAATTATGTTTCAGTATCTTATTACCACTTCCAGCATTATTCACAGGGAAAATACATTTATGCTGAGCTGGCTCTTTATCTGTCCCTGGTCTCCTCCTCTGGCTTCTTTTTGACCTTTCCATATTTATCCTTATTTGCTATCTCGGTGTGCCTTAAGAAGAGAATAATAGTTACATGAAGTCAAATCAAATACCTGTTGAGCTCAATATCATGTCTCCAACACAGGGCAGAAGCATATTATAAAAAGACTTATGAAAAGTATTCAAATTAAAAAAAAAAAAAGTATGGTAAATGGATTTTAATATCTTGATTTTGCTGTAGTTTCATGCAAATAATGATGAATCATGCTGTGAGGGTTTTTTCTTTTCTTTTTTTTTTTTTCCCCTCATTATTCTCTATAAAATGCAAAAGAAGAAAACATCCAGGTGCAAAACTACATATCTCTTTGAAAGGGCATACTGCATATTAATTTTCCCATGGCAATTCAGGGATTTTTATTTCTTTTTAGCTTTATTGATTAGTCAAGAAAGAGGCAACTATTTCTTTGTCTTTTTTTTTTTTTTTGCTTTGATGTATGCTATTAAAATTAAGTTCAGTGACAAGTCTTTGGGCTGACTAACAATGTGCTATGAATCAAATACATATTAAATGTTGAGAGCAGCTGTATTATTTTGAGCTTTTCTTAAACGGAGGTAGTTAAAACTGGCTATGTGCCAAAATGTCATTTTAGGATAGCAGATTGGAGCAAATAGCAACACTGCAGTAATCTTTTCAGCCAGCAAAGGAATGCAGAAAATACTGTTGCTCAAGACGAAACGTAGGTGATGATTTGGACAAAGCATCTTCTAATAACTTTTATTTTTATGCAGATTTTGCTTATAGATAGTTTGATATTAAACATATCGTAATTCAAGCTAAAGAAAGCATTAGTGAGCATGTTACTGATCTATTTATTTATATTCCTGTTCCTTGAAGAAACTACTTGGGTAACTTCCGCTTTTGCACGTTACATTCTTAATGGCAGTGATGCAAACTGAGTAGTTATCTTGCAAATCCATGTCTTTGATCTTTACTGCTATGATGAGACTTGAGTTTTATTCCACAGACTGAACATATCTAAATGGTCTGTCTTCTCAGAAGGGTGGAGATACAAAACTTGATTCTTGTGCTGTGTCAACTCGTCATTCCCTTGAGCCTTTATTCTCTTTCCCTGCTCTGCTTTTTCTTCTCCTTTCCTCTCCAAAAGGCTTTTTTTAAAACACACACACCCCCCACAAAAAACAAACAAACAGAAATCCCCAAACAAACAAAAAAACTCAAACCCCAAACCGTCTCAGCCTGTCTTGGAGGCTCAGCCATCTTTTCCTACTTTGTGCTCACAGGAGGAGCCAGAGAAAGGGTTTTGCTAACGGCAAAGCTGATTCTTGGTGGGCCCACTTATTTGTCCCTTGCCAGCCTTAGGCCAGCTTTTGATGTGCTCTGGTTTGGAGGGGAGAAGCTCTAGTTTTTCACTAAGATATCTGCAACAGCAGCTGCAATTTTGAATCAAAAAGGTATTTTTAAAAATGGAAGGTCTGTCCTATGCAACCAGTACCAGGAAACTTCATTTTCTCACTGTTTTTGTTATCTGAGGGCTTCTAAGGGTGCCGAACAGTTTTGAAGAGAGGCCTTTTGGTGTTCAGTTTTGCTTTTCAGTATTGATTTTCACTGGTGCACTTCAAAAGTGCAGAAAGGAATACTAGGTTGATATGCATCTCGTTTCTAGCCAAATGTATCTGTACGAGAAAATGACTAACTGCTGGCTTCTTTCTCTCCCTGCTTTGTCCCTCCTTCTGTCTTCTATTAACAAGACATCTCCCTGTACTTGCTAATAGATGCGTTCCCTCACATGCTTCTCATCTGGCTGCTGGTTCCTTCCTTCTGTTACAGAATCTCAAAGCAGTGTTTGCTGAAGTGCTGAAAGCTGTCAGCTCCTTCCAAGTGACTAGGAAAGCATATACATGCCACCCTTCTGAAAACCAGGATGGCTTCCTCTGGTTTGGAATAAACAAATAAATATGATAAGAAACGATGGTTGTTCTTTCGTCTTGAAATGTAGTAATCGATGCAGTTAATGAATCTTGTATTTCTGTGCTTGACATCACATCTCAGAAGCAAATGCCCAGTTACGAAGTTGTCTCCGTGACTCTGTGGGAGCAGAACGCTGCACCCCAAAGAATCTGGGGTGGCTGAGAGCAGTGAGCCCAGGGAGGCAGTCCCTGCCAGTGGACCACCTTGCTGAGAGCCTAACTGACTGGTGTGTCAGTGTCTAGCTGGAAAATGACAACAGTGAGTCACTGTGAGATGAGGAGGAAGAAAGAAAAGACAAAGCACAGGATGTTGACTTTTTCTTGCAGTTGTGTTCGTTGGCACATGTAAGAGGGTCAGTTAGTATTGATGGGAATTTTTAGGGATCTCAGCTGAAAACTTTGTGACTTTGATAGCTTTGTTGTGTGGGGCTTTCTCAGTGCTCCCAGTTTATTCATCCATCTTCTCTGTCTGGAAGGAAATTGCCAGAACAAGAACTTGCTCATCACAAAAGGTACTGAGACTCTTGCCCTTTACTGTGCCTTTTGGGGTCATTTGTTGTGACATTGCAGGTTTGGGGAAATAAGCACCTTATAAACAATAAACGAGTGGAAGTCTGGTTCTTGTTTGACAACTTCAGACTCAATGGACAGAGAGGCTTGGGTAAAAGAGTCCAATTTTTTGTTTTAGGGCTTTTCATCTTGTCTTGTAAATCTCTTGTGCTCTGATGTATGCCCTAACCTGACAGAGAAAACATTGTCATAGATTGAGTAAAAATCTCTGTGAATTTGTACTCTGTTGCTAGGAGCAGACCAGCAAAATTACTTTTCCTTTATTAAAAAAAAAAAAAGAAGACAGGGCTGCCTATGATATTCTTCTAGATAAATAAGCAACAAAAAACTGTGAAGATAATTTTTCTTTTAGAAGATGATCAGGACTTTGAGGATAGAGTGCTGGGTGGAGACTCAGGAGGGCCAAGTTGTTTCTGTCATTTCTTCTGGGTGAAATGGAGGCGGTCTTTATTCTGCTCTCTACACCTCACAATCCATCTGGATTCTTCTTCTAGAGAAGATGGATATATTCAAAAGAAGTCCATACTTGCTCCGTCCTTTGGAGCTACATTAGCAAAAGATGCTCTTTAGTGAGTGGTCTCCTTTAAAAGCTTAATTTGCTGGCTCAGCAGATATCTGTTCATCTGGATTTGGAAAATAAATTTACAGATATCCCAAACTCTGTGTTTACTGGAGCTTCAGTCAATACCAGCATAGTCAAAGTGTTGTTCTTTTGTAGCATTAATGCACTATCAGTTTTAATGATTCTGTCGTATAACTAGTACTGTAAGGTTCTGTTGTATTTGTTCTAGAGCTTTCTTCAGGACACACAAGTTGAGTCTTAAGGAAGGAATTTAATTTAAAACAGTCAGTGATGTAGTATTCCAAAAAAAAGTTGCTATTTTTAATGCTTAACTGAAAGGGGGGTGTGTGTGTATATATATATGTAAAAACTATACACCCAGTCATCAGATGTGCGAGAATAAATTATTTGGAATGTAATGTGTGTAATTTATCATTTTTACATGAAGAAAAATCCTGACGAGCCCTTTGCGAAGAGTTTTTGGAGGAAAAGGGTTTTTTTCAGCATTTTGTTTTATAAACAGTGTCTAATTGCTTCCTAGGTTCAGGGATTTTCATTACTAAAGAAAGAGGCAGGTTGTTCTAAAGGTGATGGCAAAGCATGATTAAGCCAATAAATGTTCATAGGTTTTGTGGTTTTTAAGACCGTATGTTTAAATTATGCTTGTCTAATCTGACCTCACTGTGTTACAGAGGTCTGAAATCCCGTCCGGGATTCATGCTTTGAAATCAAGAATCTGATGTTGAGTGTGACATCTAGTATAGAAATCTGGGAAATGTGATTATTTAACATGCAAGTGTTGTCACTGCAATAATCCCCTTCAGTATGATGAGCGGCACCGTAACATTTGGGCCTCTTCTTGGAAGTGTTCAAGAGTGAAGGAGCGGAGTGCATGGCTGGATTTTTCCATTTTGAGAAGAGTCATCAGAATTTTTTTGTGCAGTTCTCAAATTCTTCTTTCCCCCTACTGGCAAAGGTGCATTAAGTATCAATATTCATTAAATACCACAGAGATGATAATGTAATAAAGCAATAATCCTCAGGCCCACATCTATACTTCTCTCCCGAAGAGTTGAGGTTGAGAATATAATTAAAGATTAAAACTCTGTTTGCATTCTGGAACATGGAGATATCTTTTTGTACATGATGGGGAATTGTATTAATAAGGAAGAGATCAGTTTCCAATAACTTTCAATACTAGGAGCTAATTTAATATCCCTGCTGGTGTTTAAGTTTCTCACATTATTCCTTTAACTTGGCTTGAGCAAGACAGTGCAACAGGAACATGTTGCTGAAGTACATGACCCTTTTGCTCTACAGATTAATCCCTTTTTATATGAAGAAAAAAGATGAAAAATCAGTTATTTATATTGGAAACCAATCATATTTACATGAATAGGTTTAATTACTTTGCAGCTGTGTACCATGTAGATTGAACATTAATTTTAGTATTTGGTGTCTTAACTGGTATACTGATTTTAGTGCGTTCAGAGTTTATGTGCACATATTGCAGATTCTTTTCATACTCAAGTCTCTAATATTTCACCTGATTCAACTAAATAGAAAGTCTCTTTAAAACTTTCTATATTGTATTTCATCAGCCTGTTAAATAACACTTACTTTCCTTTAAAGAATCTTAACTAATTGGTTCCTTGCTCTTTTATTTTTTTTTCCTGCCCATGTGTATCTTTTTGTTGTATATGATCAATCTTTATTAAATACTTAGTTGTCTTGCTTTTTAATTAGCTCCATAATTTTGTACAGAGGGTCCAAAATACTGACTTTCCCCCTTCGAATATTGGTATTTTAACTACCAAAGCTAATCTAGCTAGGTGGAGTACTAGTTCTTAGTAACCTCTGCTGAAAAGGATCGTGATCATTGAGCAGGTGGTTTTGTGAGCATTTGTCCGTTCCCTAGCGGAAAATATATTTCAATTATAAAATCCATACCGTGCGTTTCAGGGCTTAGTATTCCATTCTTTTCTAAACAGAGCGGTGGTGGAGTGGTGTGATGCAACAATGCTGTTGCATGGCATGCATTCCCCTAAAATTTTTCAAAGGAATACAAATAGTGTATATGTAGTATTTAGTTTCTTTAAAGGAAGACTAAAGAATAATATAAACCTATTCAAACTGCCACCTACAACATTGCTTCTGAAAATAGCAACGTCTTCAAGTGAATTTTTCAAACCATGTAGGATATAATAGAGGATAATGAGCAAACAGGAAACCACTATTTTGACAGCTTTGTTACAGGAAGATAAGTGCTGAGAAATTCAGATCATAATGAATTTTAGCAGCTATTGAAAATACGATAGTTTTAAGTTATTTTAAGAAACAGGCATGTTTTGGTTTGTTTTGCATTTTTCATCAGGTTTCCCTTATGCCTACCCAGCAGAGATGACAACAGTTGCTTTTAGACAAGTTGTTTTTGGGAAGTGGGACTGTTAGAGAAAGAGAACACCTTTCATTTTAGGTTTAGTGAGACTCGTGGGTACTTCTAGTTTCCTTAAATACAGTAAGTATTGAAGTTGTATCCTAGTGCATGGGAGGAAAAGTTATGATTACGTAATCCTAATTTCTTCATTTTCTTCTCAACAGTGTTTTTCCGTCACTAAAGGCTCGCAAATCCGGTTGTCTGGATTACTGCTAAGTATGTTGCCACCACAGTATGGGGAATTCTGATTTAAGTTACCCTTAAACTCAATGGCAACATTTGATGAACTGCTCGGAGCGGATCTGGTTCTTCTCAGATTCAGAGACCAGTCCTTGTCGTTTGGATGAAAGATGATTCTAAACTTTTAAACGTCACCAGCAGTTACAAGCAGTTTGTAGAGCTCAGTGGCCGGCTGTTCTCAGTCATTGCTTTATCCTGTTTCTTTTTGTCTGTTTTGTTTAAATACTGGGGGGAAAAAGCAGTCTGCTATTAAATGTAATAGCAATCTGTCTCTCTTAGTTATGTGGTATTTACTGTTTAGCACTCAATTTAATTTAACTGGAAAGAAAAAAATCCAAAGTACTGTTCTGATTCATGAGGGACTTTATTAGACAGCTCCAATGAGATCAAATCCAATAACTTACCAGGGATATAACATTGATTAGTCATCTGCTGTTTGTAGCCAAACATACCTTACCAAGCTCTCCTCCAGAAAAGCGAGAAGGGGCTAATGCAGCTGAACTTGTGATTTCAGTGTAAGAGGTAAATTTTAAAACATGGTGCTGTTAATTTGTTGTGTGTCTCTGCTTTGTTTTTGCTGCTGTTCACTTGGCTTCCCTATCATGCGACCTTTGGAACCATACGTGTTTTGTAACCCGTTCAGATGTTAAAGGTACAGACAGCAGGCAGATGATTTTCCCTGCCCCCCCTTCTTTCCCTTTTCAGTCTGTGGGGCTCTCGAGGTCAGTTGATTGTCCTTTTCTGTGCTTTATTTGAGGCTGTATGTGGTTTCTTTAGTTAGGGACAATTTTGAGTAGTGGAGCAACACAGATTTAATGAGAATCTGAAATCCGAGGAAAAAATGTGATCTGCTTTTGAAGTTTGTAGATGATGAAAACGTACGATAGCACTCAGTCCTTCAACAGATAGCTGCTGGGACCCATAGCCCATCTGCATCTCTTGACTTCTAAACTTTTGTGTGGTGTATTGTAATACAATATAAATCCAATTGTCCTTTACACTGTAAACTTCATCACTCCAACAGTATTAAACCAGCATTCAGACAATAGGAGAAACCCTCTTACAGTGTTAATATATTTTGGATTTTCATTTACGTTTATCTTGGATCAGTAGAAATGTTGGAGCCTCAGTTAGAGCTGTATGACTTGAGGAACTGGTAAGAGGGAGCAGTTCCATAATAAACTGTTGCAGTTTTTAGCAGATTTGGTGCCAGTACGTGTGACATGAAGAGCAGTGGGGTGAAGAGGCTCTTCCCACTTCGTGCTCGGCGCTGTCCTGCAGTAGCCAGTCCATGGGTCATAGGGTGGCTTTTGTGGAAGATCACCAGGTGTTGCCAGAGGTCTTGTAGTCATCTGGGTACAACTCCACATTGCCACTACTTGGGTACAACGTGACTTTGTGTGGAAGTTTTGGGGTTTTTGTTCTGTGTTTTGGTGGGTTTTTTTTGGTAGCAGCTGCTATTCCTGAGTCTGGTGATGCTACTAAGTCAACACCTTTGCTGTTCTGTGCTTCTTTAGAAATGATTCTTTTAAAAATTTTAATCTTGATCTAATCTCCTAATATGTTGATACATCTGACAGCAGGGGTTTCCGTAATAATCTTCTTTGTTTTGTTCTGCCAGATCAATGCTTTTTTTTGGCTATAGTTATATGCTGAATTTCATTTCATTAAGTATCATACAGCTGTGTATTTTCTTACAAAGTAATTACAAAAAAACAGCAGGCATTGATCAACACAGATTGTCCAAATAAAAGGTTTTGGCTAAAACCAAATGTTCCTTATGATATTCATTAACAGGATAATAATTTCTATCCGTACAAGTACACGAGACAAGGATTTTGGATGCTGCTTTGTCCCTAGTAAATTACTGAAATGTGCGTTAGTTGTGTTGTAAAACTTTACAGTGTGTTTTAACGCAGGGGGAAAAATCAGGTTTATTTTTTCAATTTTCAACAAATATTCTATCCAACCACTGGGGAAAGAGAATGCTTGTAATTAAAATTTCATCAGTTCTTTACAGTGTATAGAGATTCACTTACTGGTGTGTTGTGAGCTGTTATGGACTGATAGCCTTAGCTCAGATGCCCTTGTAGGGAGCACCTCCGTGAACGTTGGCCAGAAGAAGCCGGGGACTGATTGCTGTTGATATTTTGGTGTCATATTCCACAAACTAATCTCACAAATAGGATTGCTCCGAGTGTGATGTGCAGCCCTGTGTGACTGAGCACAGTGATTTGAAATAATTCCCATCGCCTTTGCTGAAGATTAGCAGGAACACTCCGTTGTTGGGAGATGAAAACGCTGGATCTCTTTGGAAACTTCTGCGTGTTCGTTTTCCAGAATACGCACAGATCCAGAGCAGTGTGTAGCCGTTAGTGTTACTGGGGATTGCAGTTCTGTTGTAAATGAGCAAATTTCTGACTCTTTGATGTATGTTTGCCTTAAAGGTAATGTTTGTGAGAGAACCGTGCCATTAAAAGGTGGCAATTAATTAAAAGTTGTTCCACAGTCCCAACCGTTAGAAGATGCCCTTGCAGCATTTAGAGCAGAACACTAATATTGCACTGTAGGGAATCCCTGTACTATAAGTAAAAAATAAAGTTAAGGATGAAGATTTTGATGTGTAATTAAAGACTACAAATACTAGTTTAACTGCTTGTTTCTGTATCAAAAAAAAAAGGGAACACACTACAGTGATTGGACTAATTAGTGAAGAACAAGCTAGATGAGAGAGGAAATTTGTATGAACTTAATAAGGATATCAAAGCTTTTGCTAAAGCTGTGATTTTATCATATGATTGCTTTAACTCCCTTTTTTTTTTTTAGCTTTACTATTTGAGGGAGGGGGATTTAGAGGCTGCTTTACTGCAGCAGACAATCAGTCTGAAAAGAATAAATTAAAAGTGCAGCTTGCCAGATTCCGAAGCGCATTACAGCAAGTGTTTCCATCTGCATTGGTTGTATATTCCGTTGTCAAAGATGACGAGCAGAAAGAGCGGAGCTGTAATAAGGTGGAGGGAGGAGGTCTCTGTATTTTGGTGGTTGGCAGGAACGTCGTTATTGTGTAATCACATTGTATAATGTGATGTGATAGGAACGTATTGTGAATGTATTTATTAATGACTTTATTTCCGTACCTCTACATGATTCCAAGTAACCTTTAGCTATTTGAGAGGAAAACTAAACAGCTGTGCTGTGAGGGGGGGTAAAAGTACTTTCAAATGTGAAATGTGTACTGCTAAGGAGGAGGAAGCTCTAGGTGTGTCACAGTAAGAAAACTTGGAAACAGAAGTTATACCTGAAAATAAAGGCAATTAGAAAGCCCCGTGTAATTTCAATAGTAACTCTGCAAAAAGGGAAAGTTTTTCCAAGTAAGAAACTGTGGAAGGGGGTTTACCTGGGGACTGAAGTGGCTGTTCCCCGCGGGCCGCAGCGGATGGTGGGCTGGTGGTGCTGCAGCGACTGTGTTCAGTATGTGACCCATCAAGTGACGGCAGTTCGGAGTTTGAGAAAGGCAGTGAAACGCCCTTTCTGACTGGAAAGGATGCATAGTAGCAGAACTGCTTCGCTCTGCTTTCTTCAGGTTAAAAATAACTGTTATTACTTTTTAATTTCACTTTAGGGCGTTCTCTGGATATTCATGTGTTTACGAGGAACTCTATGGATGGGTTAAATGAAAAAAGCTTGGGTAGCAAATCCTTGCTGATGACTTCATAGAGTTTTCCTCTAAATATAGTCTTCATTTGTAATGATTTGAAGTGTTTTGGTACAGTTATTTCGCTTATCCTCTTTTCCCAACTGCCGGTGGAAAAAATAAATTAAATACAACCGTTACAAGTTTCACTGGGCAAAGTGACTTGGTTTTCATTCCTTTACAGCTGTTATTTTCTGTTATTTACATTTATTTTCATTCCTGGTGGTTTAGTTTTGCAGAGCACTTCCTCCTTGCTGAATGGAGTTTACCTAATGAAGTCTTAGCACTGTTTTTTGTCATTTCAGCCATGTTATTCAGTAGTATGTGTATGGCATTTTGAAAACAAGTGTATTAATAGTGTAACGCACGTTTCTAGTTAGGCATAGATACTTTTGCCTCGCTATTTTAGTTTATTTCCCTGTTTCTTAATTTTGCATGGATAACATGGGAAGTAAAACACTGTGGACAAGGAAGAACTTGTTAACATTGGTAGATTTAGTTTTGTCTTTTTTCTGTGGCTGAGTGCTGGTTTTTTTTAATTGTCTGTGAGTCACGGCCAGGAGAATCCTGTATTAAGTCTTCTAATTTCAGCAACTAAAAGCATCTCCATGCAGCAATCTTTGCATTGAAATTGCATTTTTCTTTTCTAGTGTTCAGGATTGTTCTTACAAATTCTATTTTGGGAAAGAAAGTGATAGTTTTGCACAGATCATGGTAAAGTATTTAATCACTTATTTAACCCTTGCTAAGTTTACGTGGACATCTTGAATGAAACAAAATAAAAATTACATTCTCTGTATGATCCTTGTGCTCCACTATTGCCTACAATATTTTGTTTCTGTCTCTTACAAAACAGGATTGTGGCGTAGTGTTCAGCCTTTTCATTCTGTACCGCGTGTGTGTAAACGCACTTAAAGAGACAGAGATTCCTGAATAAGTTACTGCAGAGCAGATTACTGTTCTGTGGAGTTCCTCTATGCCTCAGTTTCCCCATGTGAACTGTGTGAATCGTATCATCTGGGAATTGTGCAGGAGTGCTGAGAGTGACTTGAGTCATATTTGTACAAAGCTGGGGTAAGAGAAGGCGTTCACGAAAAGGCAGATGCTTTCCTACAGGGGAAGAGTCTGGATTTTTGTCTTTTATTGTCAGTTGTTCAAGACCAGTTAATTTTTTTTTACAAAATTCAAAGTCCAGGAGCGACACATTGTGAAGAATGAATGACCATATCATTCCTACTTGCAAGACCTAATAAGAAGCTCTAACTATCCACTGTCAGCATTCATTCTGCTAAATGAATGATGATGTATTATTCTGTATCCTGTGTGTTCTTGCCTCTAGGTGTTCATTTTGGTGATGGAAGACAAAGTGCAGACACATGAAATAATTACACAGCAAGCTTGGCTGGAGCCTGTCAGTCTGTGTCAAGCTCCCTAGACTTCTTGAATCTCTAAATTGTTGAGTTCTCTTGCTGATTGTTGCATTCAGTGTTTGGTGTTAAAATCAAATGTGCTCTAGAAGTGGCAAAAAATATTCTACTGTTTTGATGTATTTTAAGTCAGAATTTAATATCTGTGTCCAAAATAGCACTATGAAACTGAGCTTCCCTCAAACCAAAAACCAGGCTTTTCTACTTTCCTATTTTAATTGCAGAATCTTCTTTCATTTTGGCTTTTGCATTTTGACAGTTGCTCAGAAAAGATGATGCATTTGCTCGTGACAACTTTGTATGTGCCTTGTAGACAGGTCTTATAAAAAGAGCCTTTTGTGAAGGACTGAAAGACAAATCAAACTTGGATCTAAATTTGAGGCTAATCAGCTATGTGGCAGACTCATAGTTTGAAGAATCGTAGTCATATCTAACAGTACTTTGCCGTTACGATAAATAATACCTAAGTTTAAACATTTAACTGCTTTTTAAGTTTTCTTTGTGGTTCAATTTTAAATTTAAGTTAAGAAAAGGAAAGAGGGTATTAGGCTGATGAGCCGAATATCGCTGAGGTGTGTTGTTAGCAAGCAACCCATGAATTTGAAAGTTTAGGAAATAATTCCTGGTTGATAATCATTGGTTTGGTGTTTCAGTTACTGAAGTGTGATCTGTCCACTGAGCACACTGAATAGGCTCCATAGTGGTGATTCTTCCAACTGTTCTTCTGTGTGTTTATTCTTCAGGTAGCACCTCTGCTAACCCTCTGCCTGCTGCAGCTTTTTGTGTTTTCTAGTCAAGAAGACATTAATGGAAAAGTCTGCTGTGGCTGTGGATGCTCCAGACTGTCAACTCTGAATCCTCTTTGATTTCTAGTTGGTGATTGAGTTGGAAGGGACCTTGGGAGGTCATCTAGTCCAGCCTCCCATTCAAAGATACTCTCTTGTCACAACTAGATCAGATGAGCCGTGGTGTGGCTTGACTGAATCCTGAAAACCTCTGGGAATGGAAGACTGCACTTGTGACGATTGTCAGAGCAGTTCACCTACTTCTAGAAGTCCAGTTAGTGCTGTTCCTGTTGAAACAGATGTGCTGAAAACCCACATCTTGAAGATAACTCTAAGGAGCATTTGAGGTGGGGTGGCTGATGGAGAGAGAAGGCAGATACTTCTGGAGAACGTATATTAAGCACTGTAGATTATAGTAACCTGTTGTTTAAAAAACAGACAGCAAGAAGCAGATGAAGTTCACTAAAAGTAGTGCTACAAGGAGGAGTGCTTGAGATTTAAAATTATGTTTATATGATTTTTTTTTTTAATCTGCTAGTTGGCTTAAAAGCAGTTTATATGTTGCGACTTCCATGGTCTTTTCTACTTCTAAAGTTGCTCTTCATTTACACAAAAGGTTACTTCTTCAACAATATGATTTTACAGCATATTAGATGACGAGCAAATCTAATGCTATCTAATCTTGGGTATTTCTAAGGAAGTGAAACTAGTTTCTTGTCATGACAGAGCAATGGTGGCTCTTGCATGCCACTTGTAAAATGAGCTTGTTGACAGAAAATGCCAGGTAGAACTATTTTAACATGTGATTATGCTTTTAAAATGAAAATTTATTTTCAGTGCAAAGATAGCAACTTTAACACCACAGACAGAAAATCAATTATAATTTTTGCTAGTATGGCTAAAATATTATCTACTGCTACTAATTTCTTTTTGTTGTTCCACAATTGCTGTCTTTCCTCTGTTTTTTATAGGGTTGTTAATGGGGACAGAAGTTCTGATATTGAAGCCTGAATGTTGTAGTATCCTTCTTTCTCTCCTGCTGCCTACTTTTGCATCTGTCTTCAGTACCATGGTTAAATCATCTTGTTTCTACGCTTGTATTTATTTAAGCCACTTAATTTTTGTGTCTTTAGGCATCATCCTCCACCAGCAAGCCCTTGGGCAAGTGAACCACTGTTTGGTTTTGCTATTAATTGCTTTGTTAAAGTATATATTGGATCTTAAAAGATATGTATTTTGCAGGTCTCTCAAATACCTTCTGCTGAGGTTCTTCTCCATACATCTGAAAATACTGGTGTAAACAAGCTCCATAGAGAACCTGGTTGTTGGATGGTGTCGTGGTTTAACCCAGCCAGGAACTAAGCGCCACCCAGCCGCTCGCTCACTCTCCCTTGCTGGAATGGGGCAGAGAATCGGAAGAGTAGAAGTTGGAAAATTCGTAGGTTGGGATAAAGGCGGTTTAATAGGTCAAGCAAAAGCTGCACGCGCAAGCAAAGCTAAACAAGGGATTCCTTTCCTTTCCTTCACTGCTTCCCATGGGCAGGCAGGTGTTCAGCCGTCTCCAGGAGAGCAGTGCTTCATCACTCGTAACGGTGACTTGGGAAGACAAACGCCATCACTCTGAACGTCCCCCTGTTCCGTCTTCCCCTAGCTTTATATCCTGAGAATGATGTCCTATGGTATGGAATATCCCTTTGGTGAGTTGGGGTCAGCTGTCCTGGCTGTGTCCCCTCCCAACTTCTTGTGCACCCCAAACTGCTCACTGGTGGGATGGGATGAGGAGCAGAAAAGGCCTTGACTCTCTGTAAGCACTGCTCAGCAGTAACTACAACATCCCTGTATTTTCAACACTGTTTTCAGCACAAATCCAAAACAGAGCCCCACGCTAGCTACTATGCAGAAAATGAACTCTATCCCAGCCAAAACCAGCACAGGTGGTCCTTAGTTTTCAGGTTATTTCAAATATTTCCTTATCTATTAATTTGTTCCAGTTGATTGTTTCAGAGAATTTCAAGAAAGAGGTTTTTTCTGTCATAAGGTCTTTCTAAATAGTTGACTCCCTTCACTTTCAGATCCTAAATAAGTAGTTCATTTGCATCTCCTGCGTGTGAAGTATAGAATATATTGAGACAAGTTCAGCTCTGACCTGAGCGTAGAGCCTCTCCAGATGTGTCAGCACTGATGCAGTGTGGCATGTGAGGATGGAAAGTGCTCCTTGACTGCCCTGTGGTACTGGGAAATGTAGGTACACACACGGGGTTAAGCTAATGTTTCAGAGTTTGGTGGGTTTTTTTTTTAAGCCCTTGAAGAGAGTAAAACGAGCCCTTTGTTTTGTTTCTATCTTTTGCTGTTGCGGACTTCTCACTAATTGCAGCTTACAAAGAAGTCTGTTTTCGGTGTAATGGGATGGGTTGCAGAAAGACAATCAAAGCAGCAAACCTTTGAGTAAGTAGCACCGCTGAGGATGTAACTATAACTACGTTTGATTTGTTTCCAGTCGGGCTTCCTTTTTCAGCCTTCTCAGTTCATGCTTTCTTTCAGAGATGATGTGCAATGGTGGTCTCGTGTCGTTTGCCAAGTAGTTACACAATACAGTCAATGGCTAGTATTTCTGTCTCCTTTGTAAATATACTTGAAAAATGCTATTAAGACTGTCTGACATACTAGAGCACTGCAGTTTTATTTTGTGTTTTGAATCTATAGAAAACTTGATGATTGCAATTAGGCAAAAAGTGAAGAAGAATTAAATTATTAGGCAGAAGTAAAATAGAGAAATGCATGTCAGTGCAGTGAGTACTGAATGCAAGGTGAGCGTGGATGGAGAGCTCCCTTGAACCATCTGCAAATTCACTGATGTTTGGAAATATAACTGCGGGACAATCTTTTGAGGTGATACATACTATTTGGTAATATTTTATCTGTTTCTGTAGGCCATCAGCTTCAGCTGGTTGGCTCTCAGTAGCTGCATGTTAGTTAATTAATCATGTAATATGCTGTCGTGTTACTAGGTGAACCTGTATCCTGGTAGCAGCATAAATTTGAGATAATGGTTTCCTAATGATCGAAATAGTGCAATAGCCCTGGCCCTCATGCTTGACTTCAACTTTCCTCTGGTTGCTTTTAGAAAAATCTTTGATGTAAGGTTGCTTTTAATGAACGTTCTGGCTGCTAATACAGCTCGTTTGCAGCTGTATGTATTAACAGAGCTGAGTCCCATTCTCTTCTTCGTACAGTATATTTTTAATTAAAACACCATGCTACGATAATACATTGGTATATATTGTACGTGCGTTTGATATCAAACTATTCTGTAGCTTTTACTCTGTAATGAAGCAGAGATTTATTTTTTTTAATTGGATATGTTTTTTTGTTTATGCTATCATCAAACCTTTTCCTAGGAAAATATAGAGCTCTCTGTTGGGTGCAATACTTCAGAAGATTTGCTAGAGAGTTTTTAACCAAAAATTTATTGAACTCTTTTTCACAAGAAACCTTTAAGCTTGGGCAGTGTGTATAACATAAACAACCATCTCAAGAAAAGGAAAAATATGAACAGTAAGTTATAAAACAACAAAAAAGCAAAAGTAACCTTGCCTTAAATACACTGTCGTTTATTTCCAGATTTAAAATTTTGACTGTGTGCAGGGAATGTCTTTAGTCAGTGTAAAAATCTAATTAAATCTTCTCATGGTTGTGATTCATAGCTGACCCTCACTTTATTGGAGCATTTTATTAGAATAATAAACCACTCCCTGCTGAGAGCCACTGTCATTGACAGACAGGCGAGACGCTTCGGCTGCTGATTAGAAAGGGTTGATCAGGCTGGTATTGTCTTCAGAGTCTGCAAAAAATCTTCTATTGTCCCTTCTGTGGCAGAACTTGGGAGATGCCGTTTGGCAGAGTCTGGGTTCTCATTTGTGACCATGTACAGTCCCATCCAGTGTTGGATTATTTCATGTATTTCATACCACTCAGCCACATTACAGAGGACAGTCTTTCTTTTTTCTCTTTTTTTTTTTTCCAATTGAGGACTGTGAACGCATACAGACTTTTCTTTTTTTTAATCTGTACCTGTTTCCAAATTGTCAGATAATTTCTAATAGTAATTTCTGTACTTTGGGTAACCAACTTGACATTCCTTAAAGGAACTTGCTTTTTACAAGTTTTGAGCTTGATATTCATGAAGTGGATGCTTAGAATTAGGGAAACGTATCTAAGAACAAAGCTAGGCAGTGTTAATAATCATGTTAATATTTACCTAAGGAGATCCTCATTCCTTGTTTTTCACTTAGGCAGTTTTCTCTGTTAGTATTCTTACATAAACAGAATAGTATTATTTTTTAATAGGCTGAACATTTCTCCCTGATAGCACCAGGGAGAGTAGTTCTGAAGGGGTTATTCGACTTCAAATATATTTGGTGTAAAAGCTGGTTTATGTTTTATTTTTTAGAGAAGCTCTGCAGGTGGTGTAGAGCGATGCAGGTACAAGAATACTCTTCTAAACAGAACTGTATTTGCTTACCATGGTACTGCTTTGGCTTTAGTCCAGGTTTCAGCCCTGTGAAGTACTTCAAACTCTGCTCTGCCAGTTCCGCGCAGTGGAGGAGTACAGGAAAAACAGACACTCCAGCGTTTAAAAAGGCACAGTGAACATAAAGCCTGTCTGATCTCTGCTATGGTTGCACACTGATCCTTGTGTGCGAGGGGAAATAACGCCGGAGGAGAAAGAACCCGATTACAAGGGTGGGAAAATGGCCAAAAAGGTGCAGCAGGTCTCTGCAGTCGCTTCGCTGAGATGACTGGACTGCATTTGGCAAGGCCAGAGTAACTGCTGTGATAAAGCCTTTCCTTTCACCTACTCTGTTGGTTACTTCTGCTAGTGGTGGTGTTTAAAGAGAAATTTTTTTCAGGGAATTTTCTTAAGGGAATTAGCCCTCCTCCTCCACATTGACTTTCAGTGGAAGCCATGCAATGAACTTCCATGAGCCCTATAAAAATCCCAACCTAAGGAACAGCTTGTCATGTTGGAGGAATAAGTGATGAGAATGTGTTTTTTAGAAAATAATATTTTGAAGGGCTTCTCTATCTAAAGTGTTTGTACTGGGAGAGTCTTGAGTTTATAAATGTCTAATTGTACTTGTTATATGCAGTTTTCATACTGGAGTGTAAAGATGACCTTGAAGGAATCTTTTGATAAACCTCTCAGTTTTAAGATAGATTTTTCTCTCTGTAGTATCACAGGCAGATGGAAATACTTGGTCAGAGCATAATCCTGAAGAGAAGAAATCAGGACTAATTATAAAATTCCCTCAAGAAAACTTAAAGTAGGTGATCACAAAAGTTGAAATGAGTGTTTGGCAAATGTTTGTGAAATAAATTGCACTGAGCTGTGCAAGCGGTCGTTTGTTACAGTATCTCATCTCTTCTGGTTTTATCTTCACCTTTGCTTCTCTCTTAATTACAGAAGAACAAATTGATCTTAAGTGTCCTTAACGGCTGATATCAAGTACCCTAAGTACCCTTAGAACTAGTGCTATTAAGACTTGTCTTTTTGTACTGTGGTTTATAATTTTAATGAAGCACTAGATCTTGAAGTGGATGCTCTTTTTGAGTGGCTGCTTGAAGTCTATTGATGAGGCCTAAAATTTGAGGTTTTACTTCCTAGTCCTGTGTATTCTAACGTCTTGTTCTGTAAGAATAATATAATTTCTGTAGAAAGAATATAATTTCTAATTTCTTCTAAAGGAAGAAATGAGAAATGTAACAATACATCACTGTGAGGACTTGAATGAAATGAGAAGCCATAGTTTTAATGCCTTCATGTCTAAGATGGGTTTTTTTGCTTGTGCTGTTTTTTCTTGCCTAATTTGCTCCTTCAGGAACTTCTGTTGTTATCTAAGTATGCTTAGATGTTAGCATGGTTACGAGCTTTAGAAATGTACTTGCAAAATATAACAAGAGTCCAGTGCAGATTCTAAGGTGAGTGATAGCACTGTGTCTTAACTTGGATGTATAGGAATGAAACTATAAAAGTTGAGTATCTTCATCCCAGTAGTTTCTAACAGGTCGTGAAACATTGGATATGGTAGAGCCAATAACCGTACAACACACCCTGTGTGCATTAAATAATGACGCCCGAAGCTCTGGCACGCATGCTGGTGCCTGCCTTAGATGCAGACACGGCAGAGACAATAAGCTGTTGTGTTTTTAGCTGAAGTTAAAAGAAACATATGGTGAGGATCAGACACTCCAGTGAGACAGCTTTGCAGAGTACTGGGCCATTGTGAATTTAGAGAATGTTTTAAAACCACATGATACTGCCTGCATGCTTTCAGAGAGTCATTTAAATAGGGGACACTGTTTTTAAAAGCAGAAAATGTCAAGGCTTTGGTAACTTAACTGGTATGAACAAAACCTGTCGTACGAAATGACCCTCTCTGCTCTCCTGTTCTGATACATTAGCCGTTCTCCAGAGGGTTATATCCTTAGTCCTCCTTTCCTCCCATCCTCTGAAATTTGTGTTGCCTTCACTAAGTTCTGGGAGTTGATGTGCCTAACGTAAATGATCACTGAGATCTCTTCCTTCCAGCAGTGCTTGTCATGTGGTCAAACATAGTGTATAAAAAGATCTAACTGTGCAAAACACACTGTGTTTCCTATTCATCGATCTCTCCACCCAAAGGTAAAATCTCGCTGGTTTTGATAGATATAGAATACATGACAGGTATCATGCATCATCTGTTGCTTTTCACAAAAGGAGGTAAGTACTGTAATTTCTGCTCAGTTGAGGGAGAAGTAAAGCACAATGAAAGTGAGATGACTTTGCTATTGAAGTAATTCTTCAATAGCAGAGCTGAAAATAACATGTTATAAAATACTGAATTCTAGCTTTACAAGAGTGAATTCAGGAATGGCAGTGTGGAGTAATGTGCAGCAGCAGAATCCCATCAGGCGGCCAGTCCACGCCATGGGACCTTTCCCGTCTGCAGGGAGCCCCAGTTACTTTGTCTGGGAATCTGGCCGGGCGGGTGGGCTGAAACCCAGCTCAGCCCATGACCTTTTCTAGAAGCAGGGTTGAACTGGATGCGTTGAGTCCTTTGTCAAAGCACCGTCTGGTGTTCACTGAACATCAGCATGTCACAGCTTAATCCTCTCTCCATCGCCGCATGATTGACTGGCGAGCGCAGGAGAGGGGATTTCGCCTTACGGTGCGGACCCGAGCGACCTCAGATGAACTCTGCTCAACTGCAGGTGGTGGAGAGGGTGGGGGTTATCCATCTCTGAAACCCCGTGGTGGGGAAATGTATGTAGCTTGTGCAAACAATTTTCTGTAAAGGCCGGCTGAATCTCTTAGGTTGAGTTTCTCCCGAGGACTTTTGGTCTAGCTTTACTGTATGGGAACGTGTATGTGCGTGTGCAAATTTGGGCTAACAGGTGGGCACAAATTACTTGACAAGTTAGGAGTAATTCAAGAACTATCTTGGTAGATAAGCACTGATGTAATAATTCTGATTCTCATCCAGGCCCCTGAAAATTACTGTTGTTAACACTTATTGTTGGGCTGTGGAGCAACGTCTAGTTTCGTGAAGAAGTGGAAATGTAAACAATACATATATACTGTGAAATATTGCTTCTGAAATTCTATTACTACTGATGCTGCATAGTTAGGGAGGGCTGTTTTTCCTCTCAAAGTGTGTATAAAGGAGTTAATGATGTTTTCCATAAAGCACAAACTAGTAACAGGCTCAGACAAGATCCTGGTGATGACTGTAAAGTAGATGCATGCTTATTTTGTTAACCAGCTTTCGCACACTCTAATATCCGTATTCCTCTCTTGATTACTGCTGTGAATTAAAGGCATTTTGAAGAGTGTTCCACAGAGTACAAAGAAAGCTGTTTCAACAAATTTAATAAAAATATCTAGGGGAGTTTGACTGCAAGGTCTGTATTTGTATCTTAAAGTTTTCCTTATTAAAGTTACACTTTTTAAGGTGGTGCACTGGAATTTGATATTGTGAACAGATATCTCTTTTGCTCTGTCTTAAAAAACAAACTGTGCATTGGCAAAATGTGGGTTTTCAGAATACATTGAAGAGGTGTTTGTATTTAAGTTAAATGTGCAGATGTCCAGAGGCTGTTTGATTCAGGGGGCAGGTTTCCATTTCGTGAGCATTCAGCGTGAGACCCTGGGTGCGTTTGTAGCACCACTGTCAGCTCATGACTTTGAGGACATTCCTTGCAGGTTTGCACCATGTCGCATATCAATGGATTCACAGTAGCACTGAAGAATTCAGAATTGTGTGTGTTATATAAACAATGCCACATAAGTAACACATTTTACCATAAAACAATATTTTATTGTTGTGATAGAATGACCCCAGTGTATGATATTCCTGGCCCATGATGCATGGTCCCAGCAGGAATTGTGCTGGCACACAGTCTGTGCAGCCAACAGGGAGCTGAATCATGAAACCAGTTTAGATTTAAACTAATACATTTTTGTTCTTTTTTTAAGATTTTTAAAAGCCAGAGCAGTTGTGTGATCCAGCTCTCCCAGCACAGCACAGTTGAGGGGGCTGCATGCTGCAGCGTGCGGGAGGGGATATGTCAGTGCCGTATGTCACTATTGGTGCTGAAGACTGAAAATTGTTGAATCACAGCCTCGGGTTTCTAAATGTCTTTGTAAATCCAACCCTTAAACACTCTGTCTTGGCTTCTGGAGAACTGTCCAAATGACTTCCCATGCATCCTTAAGTGCTGTACCAGGTTTGGCCTTTTGTGAGTGAGAAGTGCAGATGGTTAAGTGTTCGATACAGCTATATGTGCATATGCTTTTGAAGCAGACCACTCTGTGTTTATATGTAAACACTTCTAGACTATTTAAGCACATAACTTAATCTTTTGCATCCACCCAATAATGAAATGTAGTTCCTCTGTGACCGAAATAACATCCTGTGCAAAGCTGAAAACAAGTGAGCTTGAAAGAATAAGTGGAAAGCTGCTTTCTTTCAGGTTTGGAGTTGAATCTTTCAGTGCTTTCAGATGCATGTTGTCTTGCTTATCCACTGCAGGGTGGGGAGGAGGTGGGCATGAAACTTAGCCAGTTTGTTCCTTAGGACATTTGTCCAAGGTCTCTTAGCAAATTTGTTCCTTACAATCCGCATGTTCTGGCTTGCTTCTTCCCACACCTGTGGATTCATATCACCGAGACACTCCAGTGCCGAAACTCCCTTATGCTGATGGTATGTTGTAGCCCCAAGACTGAAGAACTGTGTATGACTTGAGAGACTCAGATTTGCCCCTTCTGCCCCCCTCAACTTACTTCATGGTAGGTAGAAGTGACTTAGTTGGAACAAGTGACATTTTTCCTTTATATATATAATATGTCATGAATAAAGATTTCACAGCAGACCGGAGGCATTGAAGGAGTAGCAGAAGACTGAGTTAGTGTGCAGATGAAAAGGGAACAGAAGGAAACAAGATGAGCCAGGAGCAGCCTGACTGGAGTCTTCCACCAACAGAAACTTGGAAATTGAGTGAGAAGAGAGAGGAAACCACTGAAGAATTTTGTTCAGAAAGGGCAAGAGGACAGTGTTAACAACTATAAGAGAAGGCAGCCTGGCAAGGAAGCTTATAGCTGGAGTAGTTGGTCAAAACAAGCAAGTGATTTTAGTAGTGGAGCCAGGAAACGTGAGCATTTTTATAGAGGTTCTAGAGAAGAAAAGAGCAAGAGCATGAATTAACAATAAAAAAAAAAAAAAATCCCAGTAAAGCCTGTGGAATCTGGGGAAAGAGGCAGAGACTTCCAGGATTGATGTACAGATGTCACAGATTGTGCCAGCTGTCTGATTTAGTCTTGAGACTTGAAGTCGTTTTCTTAGTGTGAGAGTTCTTGCATTTCTTTTCACACTCTTCATTGCCTATCCGAGCAGAAGTGTCATCTCTCAAAAGCTGGCAGAGGTCACTGTTTTAATAACTGTTGTTAATTGATGTTTCTGAAAAGCCTTCTATCAACTTGAATTTACTACCTGCAGAGACTTGCTCAGCAGGTAGCAGAATCAAATTAAAACTTTAATTCATTGATTAGTAAATCACTCTAGAACTGTGGCTACCTTGTATGTTTTGAAATACAATATTTCTCTAGTCAGTTTGCCTGAAAACTATTTAATCTCTTTATAAAATCTTTAGTATTTAAAATCCTGCCACTCCTAAAAGCTTCAAGTTATATATTTTATCTAGTTCTGCAAAAAATAGCTGTTCCATAGGTCTTCAGAGTGCAGGCAGGCTCTTTGCACCGATGCCTTCATTAGTGATCACTACATATGCTGCCGAGAGTCTGCAGGGCCAGCCCATGCTTCTGAAATATCAGACATGTGAAAAGAAATTATTAGCTGTGTTGAAAATAGTCACTGAAAGCAAAAAAAAAAACCCCACTATCTGAGAGCACGTAAATACTGTTCTAGTAAGTGAGAGAATGTGTGGAGAGTTTCCCCTAGTGCTGCCCAGAATATCACGAATCCAGATTCAACAGAATCGTGGTTTCTCTTCGTCTCCTCTGCGCTGTTTTCCTCGGAGTGCATAGGAAGGATTATGCTCTTTTATATTACAAATGTGTATTTTTTTTCCTTTCTTTCTCTTTTGCTTTCATTTAGCAAAATTTTCTTTCTTCCGAAAGTCATCCTCAGAAAATTATTGATACCTGTATTTCTAATCTTTTAAATTGTTGTATTGAGTGGAAAAAATGAACAGCATGCAAGTTAAACACTGTGTGGGATAAATGCTATTTAAATCTTGTCTAAGCTGTTAAACATCACACTAACATTGGATTGCTGGATCTAATCCAGTAAAAATAAAAAAAAAAAAGAGAGAGAGAGAGAGGTCACATTAGAGAACTAAGCCATCTGTCCAGTGTGGAATTGAAAGGCATTAATAATGAATTACTTTTCTGTGTTACTTTCTTTTGGGGGCCTTTGTGTGGATCAAAGGGTTGTTACATGACCACTTACCTGAAAGATGATTCCTGAATATTTCTACCTTGTCAAACTGATGTTTTAGTGTAAAACTTCTCAATTAGCATTTTGCATAACTAATTAGTCTCTTATAAACAGTATTTTCTAACTGACTTCGAAAGTGTCTTACGTCTGTTCCAGGCATTGTTCCTCTAATATGGACTAAAGGATTTATGTATGCGCTTATTGGCAAATTGTGGAGCTTTTGCAAAGAATATCTCTGTCGATTTTTGTGCATGTTCATAACAAGATTTCATTTGGATTGTAACATTTTGAATTAATTTTAGTCTTTGCTACTGTTCATGAAGTAGATTGTGTTTGAACTCTTGCAGTATTAATGTAGCACGTTTGTAGAAAAAATTATTCTGCCGCATTAAAATAAAAATAATGATTTATAATGTTGACAGCCTTGGAGAGCATCTGATGTCAGGTCTGATCTTACTGACTGGTTCTGTTGCACATTCAGATGCATACCCCTGAACGATACTGTTATCATTTTTTAAAATAAAGATTTTCTGCCAAAAATATAATTTTGAAACCTCCTTAAAAATCATTAATCAGTGTCATGAAGGAGAGAAAGAAGAGAAAAAATGGGAGAGGGAAGTTGGTACAAACCTGCCATTAAAGCTTCTTTTAAAATCCTCCCTCTGACTAGTAAAATTACATTAACAAAATTGGTTTAGTATTTGATATGATTTAATGATCGGAAGCCCTGTCAGTTGAATCCGTTGTTCTTTCTGACTAGGATGCATACGGATCTGGATTAGGACATAGGTATTGATGAAGTTACTTGAAGCTTTTTTGAGTAGAATGGGACTAACTTAAGATGTTGCAGTTTTAAGATTTGAGGCTTAGAAGAATAAGATGAAATTCTGTCTATAGAGAGTTTAAATACTGTGCCATAACGGAATGTGGGGATTACTGGGTGTGATCTTTTGCAGACATTTGTGGTCTGTTTTCAGACCTTTTTTGAGCATCCTTTGCATGATGGAGAAGAAGCTATGGGGAGGGAGTTTGTCTAGACACTCTCTTCAGTCCTTTGTGGGTGGAACAAAGCCTGTTCTAGGACAAGAGGAGAAGCTACTACCATATTATTTCAGCTTGTATTTAGTTCTGAAAATTCCATGAGTTTTTCTTAAGATGAAGATATGCCAACTGCTTGAGCAAATCTATTTCCATTTGCTTTTCCCTGCTTTGCATTATTTCTTCTGGGTTTGTAAATGCTCATTCCAGCCAGCATCTTTTTACAAGTAGGAGAAAACTGAGATGTGGTAAGTACGTTAAAAGTTAGAAGTGCTTATTGACAAAGTAAAATTAGACTTTTCTCCATCCTTAAGTGCTACACTTCTCTGAGACTGTGTAAGAGGTTCTGTAACATAAATAGGAGCTATCATATTTTTAAGCTAAAACTTATTGGAGAGATGCGTAAATTGTGACTCTGCTCATTTTGGCAGCAAATTAATGCATTTCAGCTCTGCAAAATAAGTTGCAGACAGCATCTTTTTCTCTGACCCTCTTTCCAGACAGCCTCAGGAGTGCACTTCATCTTCTCTTTATCATATGTTCTTCAGTTTTCTCTGAAGTCGTCACCAGTTACGCTTTTGCATTACTTTGCTGCATCTGATTTATCATATCCATCCCTTCACAAGATGTTTTACCAGATGTCCTCTCTGAAGGGCATATCTATAGAAGAATTTTGCCTCAGATTAGGTTGTTTGTCATTTTATATTTGAGGCCGCCACGTAGTCAGGCTAATTTAGTAATTATATATGCATCTTTGAAGAATCCTTCTGTTCTGATGAGTCCTCAAGAAACCCCGATGTCTACTTGAAAAACGGCCAAGGGGCAAAACTATGATATGTACATCAACGCGCTTTTATCATATCGGTCTTGGATTTTCTCTGACATCCTCTTGACTGAGAAGAGATGGAGAAGGCTACCTGTGTGAATGGTCCTGATAGAGTTGCTGAGCCTTGCCAAGGTTCTATTTCCTTAAGTGTGGGGGTTTGATTTTTTTTTGTGTGTGTGTGTCAAGTGACCTATGAAGAGTGGTACAAAATTAACAGGCTTTGAAGCCTCAAGAATCTTAGTAATTCATCTTTAAGCCCTTTCAGAAGCCAGTTAATACAAATTAGAAGATTTCTGGTTTGCTGGATGTGTGATTTCACTTAAAGGGAAGACTCTTCACAAGCTCCTTGTGGATTCCCTGTTCTGCCTTACACTTACCAAGGCCAGGCTGGATGAGGCTTTCAGCAACCTGATCCTAGTGGAAGGTGTCTCTGCCCGTGGCAGGGGGTTGGAACTAGACGATTTTTAAGATGCCTTCCAACCCAAACCATTCTATGGTTCTATACTGCTCAGGTAATACAGGAGACAGTTTGGTTTAAGTCAAGTTTTAAGGCACATGGTCCAGACAAGTTTTACATTTAAAAAAATAATAATATCTAAGAAAGAGTTGAGGAATTGATTACCTCCAGCCAGCCTGGATCTCATTTTCAAAGGATAAATGTACGTCTCTGCTGGGATTTTTCAGAAGGACCTAAGCAGATTAAATGCCTAAGTCCAACTGTTGTTTATATGAATTAAAATGACTTGAATTTTCCTTCTTTAATGCATATAGACTGTCAGTGTCTTGTTTTATGCAACTTCTTATTTTGTTTGGGTTTAAATTATTGTTGCCCAAAGCTTGGAAAATTAGAAAACTTGAGTTATGCAATAATCTGCATCGTAGTGTGCAAGGCTACCAGACAAGTTCCTAACCACATACTAGTCGAGGAACACAGAATCTCTCCTTGCCTGTTCACGCACAAGCGATAGCTGAATTTATTTGTGGAGCCTGGAGTAACTGCGTTTACAAACCGGTACAGACTCTCATGCTGTATAAAAAAGGATGCGATTCAGTAATATTTAAAAATTAGTCAGGTGTGTGCTGTCGATGTGTAGTTTACTCATCCCGAAGCATCGTCTTACGTACCTCCTCTTTCACTGTGCTAAGGAAGTTCTTGGCTTACCGATGTTTTGACTTTGCTAATCAGCAAGCAAGCTGTTAATGAGTCATTTAGATGAATGGGGAAACTTTGCTCTGCATGAGAAGTGCGGATTAAGGTCTTTATGCAAAATTGTCATAACTAATTCCATTGTTTTGTTAGTTTTAAAAGTGGGCTGACTTTGCCAGCTGTGTAAGTGGAGCTTTCTTGATTTTATTTTTTTCTGATGATTTTTAATCCCTTGCAAAATAGCAACTGGAGCATAGCAACTCATTGTTTTCAGGGGTTTTTTTAGCAACTAACACTAGAATTGAGTAACTTCTTTGAAGAGCAAGAATTCAACATTTTTTGCCTTCATTTAAGCAGGTTAAAGAGAAATAATTAGATTTTTCAGTTTTACTGTTAATCTAACCGAGGCAACCCATTTCTCCAGAATCTTTTTTTCAGAGCAGATACGTAGGCTAGCATGAAAACACTTTTATCAATAAATTCATTCATGGATCTGATCCAATTGTAGAGTTTGTAGATGCATATGATAACAAGGCAGTAGTGCCCCTGCCGCCTTCTGCATACTTCAGGAGAACTGAAAGGAGCACCAGAGGACAGATTAGTGCACAGATGATGTAGACTCTTTTGTAAACTCGGCCAAAGCAAATACTGTGCATTTTAATGTGTCCAGAGGAATGGGTGAAGGATGTGAGACGTGGCCATGCAACAGGGTGATGTGCCCTGGGAAACAAGGTGTCTCAAAGGAAGTTTTCGCTGTTAGTGGATGCCAGCTCTTAATACAATACCAGGGAACCAAGACAAATGTGTGTTGGCTCACTTCGGCCTGCATAAGCAGAGGGATTATACTCAGCAGAAAGGATGTTATTTTACCTCTGTGCTTGATCACCCCAGAGAAACTCCTGGAACGTGCTAGCCAATTTGAGAGTCACCAGTGCATGAAACAAATTAGAAAGATTCAGAGGGGGAAAAAAAACCCCACAAACCTATGAGTAGTTTGATGACTTTGAGACAATCTCTGTTTTGTTTATCAAAGAAAAAGTAAGGAGGTGACAACCTATGAATTCCTATCCTGGCAGAGTAATTTTCATAATGTATCCTTTGACTTCCAGAGGCAAAAGTACAGAAATATGATGGCACGAGTTTGAGCCTGACAGATTTGCTCTAAAAATCAAGTGAGAGCATGTTTTTAAGGGCAGACTAATTAATTTTCAAAACAACTTACATAGTGCCTTGATATGTTTCCTCTTATTGATAACTTTTTGAATTATGCTTGCTTGAGTTTCTGAAGAATATACAGATGTCAAAGAGAAATTAGTTCAGAAAAGTTCTGTGGACGTTGTTAAAAAGGAGTAACAACCTGAGCCTGTGGCAAAGAGCATGTGTGTTAATTCCGTTGTTTTGGTTTGTTTGGTAGATATGTTGATGATGTGATCAATCGAATCGATAGGATGTTCCCTGAAATGTCTATCCAGCTATCCCGGCCAAATGGAACCTCTGCAATGCTTCTGGTAAGTTGGATCATTTAATTCCTTAAGATGGATTTATTAAGGGACTGAATTACTGTTCCTAAACGGTGGGTTATTAAAGATGATTTTTTTCAGAAACATACTGTTCTTCAGTGATCACAGCAATGTAGGATCTTTCTTGCTCTTAGGCAAATGAGTAATAAAAAGAATTTCACCTTTAAACAAAAGATGTATTACTTCTTATTGTTAAATGTGGTTGTAGAAATATGAGCGCAAACTTAAATATTCGCTGCCTTTTTCAGCAGTCTTGGCAATGACTGAGTCTTAGTCATGATAATTAAGAAGGAAAAGAGTTTTTGGAGGAAGTAAAGGAGGAGGAAACCAATATGATTTAAATTTGTTCAAATTGTTCTTGGGTCAGTGAATTTCTGTTGTATGATGAAGTCAAGGATTTGCCTTTGAAGTAAATGAGGAGTAAAGGCTGGATTAGAGATAAACAAGTCCCATACATTCGACTTATTTCTGCCTGGCCAAGCAAGATTTCATTCCAGAAGAGCCTATTGTTCACATCAATTTTCACAGGCAGCTGTTGTGCTTGTAGCAAGAGAAGTCTTTAAAGCTTTTACTCTTAAGACAGCAATGAGGAAGTGGAGTCAGTAGCATGGCAGTTGGATGCTGATTTTCTTCTGGTAGGGTGAAAGGCAGAAGTCACATCTTGTGCCAGATTTCAGATAAAACTAGAAAGTATGCCGTATGCACGGGTGAAGAACTGGGACTAAATCAGTCTTTTCCTTCTTAGATTTCTCATGGCACTTGCTCTTATTTTTTCCTTTCTCACATAGACTAAAACAAAAGACTTGGGTGTAGTGTACATGTGAGTATATTTCTTGTTTCCAAGCGAACAGTAAAATGAATCTGAATCAGATATTTTGTCAAAACAAAATTCTTCAGTCAATATAAGTCAACATTAGGATCGCTCCTTAGATTTTTATATTGGTTTTAGAGTTTGACTTTAAGACATGATTATGGTTAGATTTTTGCCTCTATTTTTCAGATTCTGTTAATTGCTTTGTAGTAAGTATAGCTGTGATTATGTTTAGTTTTAATTAATCAGCTAACATCCCATTATTAACTTTCTTTGAACAGCCTCAAATTTGCAAGAGATTAACTGAGTCAGAGGTTAAAATAAACAGCTGGCCTTAAAACATTTAATCTGCAATTGTTAGATTCACCAAGTGGAACAATATATTCCAGAAAAGAATTGAATTAATCAATGCAGTCTTAAGAAGCTATAAGTCTTGGATGCTTTCGCATTTCCTCTTAAGCTAACTTTATATTTAACTATTTGTTAACTATAAAAATGTCAGGGTTTGATTCCTTGCTTTGAAACGCTTTCCATTCTCTTAGAGCCCCTCTTTGCATACAGTAAGTGCTTTCCACTTCTAATAGCTTTTTGAGGTCAGAAAACAGATAACGTGTTTCAAGGTTCAGGCACAGTTAGAAAATTAGGTAAATTATCTTGGAAGTGACTGATTAGGAGTAAGGTAGGTTAGAAGAGTGTTAACTCTAAAAGAAGCCCCTTTTACAAGCAGTAGTAACTTGGTGAATTTCATGTTGCAGTTCCTCTCAAAATCAAGGACATTATTGTTGGTACAAGGCAGCAGCCTTGTGTTGAACCAGCAGTATGCATCTTTTCCTTGGATCAGAGATCAAAAAATTGTTTTTAAAGTATTTTTGTATGTGATTGTGTGATGGGTTTATCATTTCTTCTTCTCTTAGGCAGGTTTTCCCTCTTTCCCATCTGTCTCAGTTGATGTTGCCAATATGGCACTTTCCATCTGGCCCTGACTGCTACAAAAGCTTTTGCTGTTTTCAGCCACAAATCATTCAGTGAAAGGTGCTGCAGGATGGGCAGTGTGAAGAGCACCTCCCCCAGAAGAAGGGAGAGTTCTTCAGTACTTGTGATTTCTCACTCTGAACTTACCCCGAGTTAGAGTTGGAGTTGCTCCCTTGCAGCAGCGTGGTTTACCACAACACCAACGGATTCAGATAGTGCTTATTTTATTTAAAAATATTTCACAACCATACTGTTTTCCCAGAGTTGAGTAACTAACTGTAAAATATCAACCATTCTCATCCTTGGACTGTTCATATCGTACCTGCCGTTGCTTTTGAAAGACTTTGACGCAAAGATGTGGTTGTTGCATTAAAACATCTGTAAACACAGTCATTCCATTTACCAGAAAAACCACGTATTCGTCTTCAAAGGCACTGGTAAGCAGTATACGTTTTTAAGAGTGTGCAAATGATCGGAAGGAGAAGGGAAAGGGAGTGCCTGAGAGATTCTTTGAAACTTTGGAATAGCTGGAGACTTTGCCAAATAAATCATCTTCATGAAAAAAGACCTAATACAGAAAGTTTCAGCCCCAGACTGTACAGCTTCGTGCGCATATGGAAATCAATTTATGTCCTTAGCTGTAGAGATGGGACTTCCATGGTCTAAGGGTCATCTGGTGTTTCAAGAGGAATAATTACCAGCTGCATGAGCCTGACAGTCTGGCAAGTAACTCTTCCGGCAAGTAACCTTTGTGTTAAGCGGGGTTCTCCCTAACTGGGGTACAGCTTTCCCATAAGCTGAGAACTTTAAGCAAAGAGAAAAATAAACTACTCCTGAGAGCATAAATGCTGTGTCTTGAAAGGTTGCTGCCTCCCAGTCCTCCGAGGTTACTGTTTCCTCCAGACAATGAGGAAGTTTTTTTGTACTTTAGATTTATACACAGCAATTGTACCTCATTAGTCTGGATTTATGCTACACAGACCAAACACATAAATAATTGAAACCTTTCAGAGCTGTGTGAAATCCTCAACTGATTTTAAAAGCAGTTTATCATGGCATTTCAAGGTGCTGTTTAATCCCAATCTTCACTAGTGATTTTTCAATTAATCTTTTAATCGCACTATGCATAAAAAAGACTAAACATAGAATTATATCAGCTTTAATAACAGTGTTATGCAAAATTAATTTCCAGCAGCAGCAGAGGGAACTGTGGACTCCTTTAGGTTTTTGTGAGATTTTGTTGGTCAAATGCCAGGAATCATAAATAGATAAACCTCATCTTGTGTGTTAAGAAAACATGATTTGATTTTTAACTAATGAAAAATACCTAGATATTTGCTGCTTTGAATTATTAGTTGTATTCCTAGATATACATTATTTTTTCTAATAAAATAACTTGATGGTGTGATTATTATATGATTGTTTCAAACACCTTGTTTCCGTTATCAAAATTCAGACTTTTTTTTTTCAGTGTGAAACACTTCACTGCTTGTGTACAGTTCATTCATTCATTAGTATCACAAATATTTTAGAAAACAGTAAATGTTAGCCCCACTTTTCCAGCTGACATATATAACTTCCTTAGGGTCATGTACGCAGCCAGCCCTAGTCTGGTGTAGAAACTTATTTTCTTGTCTTCATCTGGGAACTGCTTTGTCTTTAAAATTGTTTGTCTCCCCAGGTTTGTAAAGCTATATAAAAGCTATATATAGGAGTTACAAACACTGGGCAGATATTTTCACAGATAACTGAATAGTTTTCTGTAATTTGAGCTCTTTCTAAAGGATAATGATATGTATAACTAACTTCTGATTTGACAAATTTTCCTTCAAACTAAAGCTCATGGCAGAAATCATGATTTTCTTTTCATGTTATCTTACAAAATTTTGATAATTTTCTAGATTTCTACTGATGCCTACATTTTTACTAGATCTTTCGTATAAAAATATGAAACATGTTTTTATACAATTTTCTTTATTCTCCATAAAATCAGACACATTTGCATTCCAACTTTCAAGTCCTGTTCCAGGCATTTTAAACAGTCAGATTCTATGGAAGTGGGCTGTATTAATTGCAAATAGGCTAGACATCTGTTCACTCAAACTGAATAATTTCTTATGTCTCATTTTTGTTTATCAGTGTTTTACATAAAATCGTTATTATTTTCTGTTGGAAACACAGATTCCGAAGTGTATTATTTGCCCATTACAAAAGGCCACCAAGCTGATTTTTCTTGAAGAGATCATGTTGAAGAACTGGGAGGAGGGGAGGGAAATCTTCTAAGTAATGTGAAGTTAGTATTGATGTCACATTTGATCAGAAACAATTTAATGCTGTTATTTTCGAAACTATCTCTTTCCTCCAAGATCCTCAGCAGTGTAAATGTTCCTCCTTACCAGTCTGGTGGTTCATTAGGAAACTGGTGCAAAGTAAGGACTGGATAGAGGTAGGCAGGTTTGTGATAGAGATATAGATTTGATTGTCACCTTTGGTGGCTTAGGCACCTAATTTTAGGCACAGATGATGAACGTTAGTTTAGGGCTTTACTCTCTTGGTAGGTTTCAGTGTTTGATTGAGGTACTGGGATGTTTAAGGATCTCTGGTGTGAGCTGGATCTTGAGGAGTCACTTCTGAGCTCATAGTGGGACTGTTGGGACTGCGGTGGCTTCACAGTTTGTCTCTTAAGATTGAGAACCAGCATTTTAAAAGCATTAAGTCAGCATTTGAGGTCACATGTGGAAGGAGAATGTCTTGAATCAGCAAAGTATGTGAGCAGGGGGTGGCAAGTAAATTATAAATTATTCTCTGTTTGTCTAATATAAGAATGAGGGACATGAGGAAGGGTCTTTTGATGGGAAAGTGAGCAAGAGTAGAAAAAGTAGAGGAAGACCAGCAAGACATTTCCTCAGCTTTGCTCTATCCACAGGGTTACTGTGTCCCAGGGTTGCTGTCCAGTGCCAAAGGCTCACTGATCTGTGTTGATACTCCCATAAATATATATTCTGCAAGATCAGACATCTTTTCTCGTCCCTGTAAAATTCCTGGTGTGCTATAATGTAGAAGGGAAAAAGAGACAGAAGCCATTTCATCATCCGTAACAATGCTGGACTAGGGTGACCCTTCCCTAAGTGTGACTGGCCACTGGCAAAATCTGTCTTTTAACCTTTGAACAATATTCTGCTGTGCCAGTGTGGTCATTTTATTAGGAGAATATGCTGTGTTACCGAGGGAGAAGATCACCAGCTCATCCCTAATACAGCAAAATCATTTAAAGTCCTTCATTTATGTTGACTTTTTATCATGCACTATTGCAATTAGGTTAAATTAATGAAAGGTAAATTCCAGCCCTTACATAAAAAAAGAAATCCTTGTAAAGAACCTAATTAGTATGTTTGTTTATTTAGACTCTAATGGCTTAATTGCATCTTATCTTGCTATTTACAAATAGGCATCATTAAAGAATAATGAGCATGCGAGGGAAGGCGCAGCATTCATACCAGCAGCACATGAGACATAGGGAAAAAAATAACTAGTTTAAAGTCTGGATGGGTTTTTTTACTTTATTTTTAATATAAACCCTTACTTTTAACTTGATAGATAGGTAGATATATGATTTCCAGGCATTGTACTGAATAGTCAGATAGTTACCCAGGTGGGAGGACAGCTTGTGGCTGGCTGTGTGGCAAGGAGCTGGTGCCTGGCCTTTTGCTGGAAGCCTGCACAGCTTGGTTACATCTCTGGTTTGGTCTTGCCGTGCTGTTTTCTGAGGTGAATAAAAAACCCCTGCAAACCTGTGCTCCTTTTTAGACGAGCAGGGAAGTACCCGTGTTAACCATGTTAACGGAAAAGAATGTTTTCTTTCTTTTAGCTCTGCATTGCAGAGCATCTGCAGCTCAAAGCAGCAGCAAATTCCCTGGGATACGGAGAGGAAATCTGGAGCTTTGGGAATTTTTTGCAAAGTGTTGGAGTTGGTGTTGTCAGCATATGTTTTCCTGATATCAAACTTTTAAATAAATTTGAAGAAAGAATGTTTGTTAATGCGTTCTTTAAAATTGTTCATAAAAGGGCTTTTCGTTCAGTATCCTTTTCAGTGAGGAGGCAAAATTAAAGGGAGGGATTTCAAGCTATTTCCTCCTGGCAGAATTCTGGCATGATAAATTAATTTGGATCCTTTTCATTTCATAAACTAATTTTGACCCCCATCCTAACTTACTTGAAGAGGTACTTATTTCTTTTCCAATTGTAAGTGATGTTAAACAAGAACTTTTTTAGCAGTCGTACAAGAAATTATCTAAGCCATTCTCACTGATTATTCCGTTTCCCCCTCCCCCTTTCTTGGCATGCAGTGTCTGTCATATGCTCTTTGAGAATTATCTTGGTGATAGACAAAATATTTTTAAAAGTGGGATATTTCAAGATTTTTATTTTTATAGATGTATCTTTGTCAGAAAAGCTGCATAATATTGCAGATTTCAATCAGCTGCCTGTCCTACCTTCTTCTGCAGCTTGCCATTTTAGGAAGCAGGGGATTTATGAATTAACCGTCTGAATTTAGTATCTTTAACTAAAGGGAAGTTAGAAGTGTGTTGTTATTACATAGACCAAAACAGAAGCTACAGAAGTATTTAACTTGCAACTGTTCCATTTTCAGCTCACAGAACTGTGGGGCATATTTTTTCATTCATATTAATTGAATTTTAAAGTGACCTTGTACATGTATTGATTTGAATTAAAATTTTCTACATCAAGGACAAGTTGGCATATATCCTTCAGGCAAAATATTAAAAAGCCAAGTGCTGTCTTAACAGGATATCGACAGAAGATGTTGAAATTTAATAGGAAAAGTTGGCTTAGAAAGGAAATTTTTGCCTTTTTGTCACAATTGAAAGGTATCTTTTCTGTATAATGAAAGAAGTTTCTTTCAGTTGGTATCTGTGGAAGTGAGGGGATGTTTTTAGTGCCCGTTAAATAGGGACCATCTGGGTGAGTCCTGACTTCCAGAAAGGAAAGACCTGCACTACTGGATCTTAGAGTAGAACTGTCAAATTACTTCTTTACCAAAGCCATTAGTTTTTTATTACCTTCTTTCAGATGCTATAGGGACACAGTTGTATGACTATAGGGGTAAATTATATTCCATACATAGACCTTTTCTGAACGTGGACTCCAGTTAGCTAAGTTGAGAAGCCATTGAAAGAAAATGGTTTGCTGGAAAACATGATTTGTAAAATATGGTTGAGGTGGACAAAAACATTAACTTCTGAAAACAGTTACCTTTTATTTTTGCCTCTAATAATCAAGACTTGTATTCTATTTATCGTGCACAATACAGAATGTGCTTCACCCTGAAAATAGCTGTGGAGCATGCTTTTGGCTTCCCAATCTAACAGCATCCTTCAGTCTAGTGACAGGCAGTTGTTCATTCTTTGTACTACTAGCCTCATTCTTTCAATGCTGTTCAAATGATGAACTATAATTTCTGAGCTACGCTTAGTTTTACAAAATTTCTGCTTCTGTCAGACATTAATGGTACAGTCCTGCAAAAATCATCTGAAAGTCCCAATCTCTTTTCCAACCAGCGTGAGATCTACAGGAATCTCACATCAAAACAACAGCAGTGCAAAATAGGAAAGTTTTCTATTTCAGTGCCAGAGCACTGTAAGACCTAATGCAAACAACCTAGCACCAACCTGGCCAAAGTTGCCATGTATTCCATCAGTCGTTTGTATTTCCATGATGCCTGGGTGCCCCTACTCCTGGAGAGGACCCCTTTGTACACACCATTGTCTAAGTTGAGATTGCAACAGTAGTGTATTCCTTAGGGAGCTCGTAGTGTTAGGTATCCATCTAAGGATGGTTTTACACAGCTCCTTACACATGTGGAAGACAGTGTAACTGGGCTTTGTTCGACATTCAAGGAAGTGGGTGATTGAGGCTTACTGTCCCAGACCAGCCTGCAGAATTTGACCTTTTAGTATTGCATGACGGATGATAGCTGGGGTCTGGGTAGCTGTGACAGATTCTGAAAGTGTGGAGTGAATCATTGGAAGGGTATGAAAATAGATGACCTGGGAAAAGGCCACGAGCTAATGCAGAAGCATTTTGAAAGCATTTGTGCAGGTAGATCTTGTGGGGAGGTTTCAGGCCCGCAATAAGTGTATTCAAGCAAGCTGGAGTGCCAAACATGGTATTTTTTTCAGCTTGTTACATTCCACTGTTCACTGAGGATTTTCAGGAACATCCCACGCAGGCTTCAGATCAACTTAATCCAATTTTTTTTCCACCTGGCAGCAATGTGAGATATCATGAACACAGAACGTAAGGGAAGAGGAAAGAAGTGAGCGTCCGCTAAGGTGTGTGAAGGCAACAGAGACAGAAAATATTATACATGAAGCTGGGCCTGGGTGTTTGTGGGGCAGCCTTTGTGCCCTTCAATGAAGAAGATTGCTTTTGGTTTTATTTAAAATTTACTCTTTTCCTCCTTTTAATTTTACTGTATGTTGTTGATGCCTAGTGTGAAGTTATCAAGAGTCAATTCTCTCAGTAGACCTATATCCTAGTGAAGTGCCAGTCTTACTAAGGTAGAAGAATAAATTTAAAAACCTCATAACTCTGTATGCTGACAACTTTTTTCAAAGTGACTCCATTTCCTCATGTTAGCAGTTCTGACAAAACTGTCTTTCTGACTGTCTTTCTGATTCTAGTGGATGATCAGCATCATAGATCGGACACCTCTAGGTCATGGCATAATTTTTAAGTTAATTGAGGCAGTGGTAGGTGCTGAAATAACTCTGCCAATTTCCTTTATTTGTAGACCAACTAGGTCTTACTACAGAGTATCCCAGCAAGATACTACATGTGGACCCAAATTCACAGTACCTGATACCATGATATGGTTGCCTGAGAACACCAGGCAGTTCCATACATGTTCAGAAAATCCCAATCCCTTGTAAGAAGGTAGGAACCAGAAAAAGCCATTCATGGTATGCACATGGCTTAGGCCTTGGTACAAGTTACCCTATTTCAGCCTGTAACATTTTTCTTCAAAATTTTGCCCATTCTTCTGACCTGCTTTTTGTGTTTGTGTTCTTGCAAAATTATACTTAGCAGCCTGTCTTCGTGAAGTCCATCATTGACTCTTTTTTTCCCTTCTCGTTTCCCTGTCTCCTCTCTCACTGTCAACTTGTTCTTCCCTGTTGTTTAGACTCTTCTGTCCTGGAGTTGCTTTCCTCATGTCCCATGCCAAAGAATTGTCATTAGCTCTTCTGAGGGTTTGCAACTCTGCCCTGTTATCTAGTGCTGTAATAAGCAGCATTTACAGTAGTGTGGGTATCCATTCTGAAAAGTCCTGTATTGTCACCCCGTGCCTACCACCATTCCCACTCCTAACCCTCCTCCAGCATGGTCCCTGCATGAGCTTTGAGATGGAGTCTGTGCCAGATTTCGTGTCTTCCTCCTTGGGGGGGAAGAGCATCACTTGGCACTTCATAGTTAATTTGCCCTTTAGTCTCTAAGGTAGTCAACATCAGGTTGAGGTTACTCACGTTGAAATAAGGTGGTAGGTTGGAGTCATTAGCAGGACTTAAAAAGGAAAAACAAGTAACAAATCAAGAAAATGCATATTGACTGATTTCTTTGGGTGTGGATTTGTCTGCTGAGGTTAGCAGTAACAACACAATTATTCTAGTGTGTGTTAATCTGTACTGGAGAAAATGTTGGAACGCAGACAATGGAAGATGAGCTGCTGCTGGTTGGGAAATATTAAAGTGAACTAATTGTTTCTTTTTTATCTCTCTTTTTTATGCTTTTGTGGGTGAGGAAAAACTAATAATCTCTATGACAAAACACAGAATTACTGTTAGACACACATCTTAACAATATTGAAATGCAAGTTCATCTTTGAAATGTAAATTGATTTTTAGATTAAAATATCTTCACTATTGCGTTTTTGTCAATAATACAATTTAGGCTTGTTTGTGTTGTTATATTCTGACTGACCCTTTATATTTTCCATGATACTAGTTTTATTCTTTACACTTTACCACTTTCACAGAAGAAAATTTAACCTTTGAAAATGTAACATTTTTACTTTTTAGCTGTAGTTTCCTTTTAAATAATTTTACGTTTTTATGGGATCTAAAATGTTTTCCATTAAACTCATGACATGCTTTTAAGAGCTAGCATTAGAAGAATCCAATTCTTCTTTCAAATTATTTTTCTCGAAGTGGACTTACATTGGAGAATATCAAATACATCAAAAATAATCACATTCGCTTATTGTTTTTGACAAGTTATTGAGTTGTGGTGTTAATAAAATTGAGAGTTGCTTGGCAGTGTCATGTCTACACAAGGGAATTCTGTGAATTCGTACATTTTCAGTTGCAAATGAATGTTTGTTTGTTCTGTACTTTATAGTTTATCTCTTCCTCATAACACGCAGAGTGTTTTTAGACATTTTATTTTGGTCTGTCTATAAAATATTGAAAGCTGAAATTGCATCAACTTAAGCTATTAACTTGATGGTCTTGTGGATTCATACACCATCAGCTTTCCTTCAGCTTGTTTTTGTCCTTCTCTTGTTCTTCACAGGTGTTTTTGTCCTTCTCTTGTTCTTCACAGGTTACCTTAGGAAAAGTGTTAAAAGTGATAGTGGTGATGCGGAGCCTCTTCATTGACCGAACCATAGTAAAAGGGTACAATGAAAATGTCTATACTGAAGATGGCAAGGTAGGTTATTGTACATCCAGCCAGATTAAATTTTATTTTTACCTGATGTTTAAATAACAGAGAACAGGATTCCCATCACAAGTATACTAGAAACATAAAACTGTCAAAAGACTCTGTAGATGTTTTGCAGAATGCTCAGGTATAAATTTATCATGGTTTGCCTGGATTTTTCATACCCAAATATCTGACTTCTTTCTAAGCTCTGAAGCCCTTGCTTGAATTTCTAATTTATCACCTTAGACCCCAGTTGCCTCGTTAATGGTGTCTACTGAGAAAACATTTTTTTCAGTGTACCAGCGCATCAATAGCCGAAGGTTCAGATTTCTCTTTTCTGAGAGCCATTGGGAAATCTTGGGCTGGTTTTGTGCTCAGCTTGATAAATGCAACTGTGCGAACCATTGGTAGGTAGTCCTCAATAATTTGCTTGTCAGTAATAGCACATCTTGAACAGCAGCTATTAAAGTAAGTGTTACCTGTTTCCACAAGTGATTTGTTTTATGAGCAATTCACCCTGCTTGAACCTCAGATTTCTTCCGACTGCAGACACTCCATATGGCTCTCTTTAGCGCATCAGAAGATGTTAATGGGACATGACGGCCTTCAGCTCGGCTTGTTTCTCTTTTCGGGGTGGAATGGTCTCTCTTACCGAGACATCCGCCAGGACTCTCCTTTGCCAGTAACAGTACTAAATACCTCCATGTTTCACGTTTTCTCTCTGGAGCTTTCTCTTCTGATTATGAAGCCTATTAAAATAAAAAGTTCATTATATCAAGATGAGTACTTGGCACCCATAGGCCATGTTATAATGAGGTGAGACTCTTTTTCCCTTCAAAAGTGATAACTGTGTTGTAGCACACAGAAGCACGTTGTGTACTGACCCAGGGTTCAGCGGCTCCGAGTCTGATCCTCTGTTCCCTAGAAAAGGCCAGGAGCCGATCTGCTGAAGGAAATAGCACAGCTTTATTTCCCAGGTGAGAGATTCTCACTGGCAGGGTGGGGGATTCGCCTAAGAAGTAGTAAAATAAAAATTGCCTGATTTTGATTTGCATTATTCAAATATGCAGGTTTAAATACCACTTTGCTGCAGAAGCAGCTGCACCACACTCCCTGTGTGTTAGCATATAAATACAGACTGAGAGCACCAGCCCTTCTTCACCCCAAGTTCTGCTGGGAGGTGAGATGATAGTCTGCCTAAAGAGCACTGACAGTGCGTGATGGATTCCTGTGTCACACTCCATTTGGGTGTGCTCATTTTCTATGATGAATCCAGTTTCCTTTGAAGCTCTCTTGAAATACAATAATGCCATATGTGCTGAAAAGCTAGGTAAAGGAGTTCCTTTCTGAAACTCAGCATCTGGCATTGGGCTTCTGTTTAGCTCAAGGTTAACTCTCTTGAGGGACGTATACCATTTCTGTCATCGTTTCTGCAGGGGGGAGAGCGGGACTCGCCAAGGCCAGCTTTGGGCACAGGGCACTAACCTTTGTCTGCTGTCAGTGGGGAGCAGTTCAGCTTCTCCAGAGCATCGGTGCTAACACCTGGCTTGTTTTCTTGCTTTAAGCCAATCTGCAGGGGAGTCTCTTTTCTGCCGATTCAGCTTTCTGTGTCCAAAGCTAGGCTATGTGACTGCTCCCATGGGGCTGCGTGAACCTGTGACCTTTACGTGGCAGTTGCTATTCCATTGGCCCATCCCAGGGCTTTCACAAACCTGAAGGTCTGCGTTTTAGGTATAAATAGGAACGTTTCATTTGACTTAAGTAGGATTGGAGTTGTAGCCACTTAAATCACGAGTAAATTTGGCTTGGAAGACTGAATAAATGCGTAGCTTGCTAGTTGTGCCAACTGGAGCACATATTGACAAACAGTGTGCTCCCTCTTTTTCACTAATTAACTACACTGGTAATTGGAGAATAAGAACAAGATTGTGCTCTTGCAATGATTCGCTTTACTTATTGTGCCTGCTGGGAATGAGCGATTACAGTCAATTGCAAACACAGTCCATTCCAATTCCTTCCCTGTCACAACAGATGCTGTTGGGAAAGTACTCCAGTGAGGTTTCGCCATACTATTCTGGCTTCTTATTTTCTGGCCTGATAGGGGGAAAAATGCACTAGCATTCAGAAGAGACACAGAAGAGTATGAAAAAGGAGAAGATCAGCGATTATCTTCTTTGGAGAACCCTCTGGATCATAGTAGGAGGTGATCTTTTTCCAGTGAGCAGTTTACACAGTAATTGCTGATTTGGCGGTTTGCTTGTGTGTTCTTAGGGTTCTTAGGAAGCATTTAATATTTGTAAACAGCAGCAATGAGATTAACTAGGTGGTATCATCCAATATGGTGATTTTGAAGCTCCTGTCTTTTCTATAAGCCATGTTGAAGAAGTGACACTGGATAAATCTTTGTGCTTCTTTACACTTAAATAGCTGAATGAGGGTCTATTGAGTGACTCTCCTAACTGCACAAGTCAGAAGGTCCTCTAAGTAACAAAAGTGACATTCAGTGGGGGGCTTTCTCCAAGTAGGGTGGGGTTTGGGGCAACAAAATTTATTCAGCTATATTCAACACAAGAAGAAACTGCTGTCATCAAGAGACTGAATGAGCACACAGTAAGTGAAAAATGGACTGTGCACAGAAGAGGCCAGTGATGTGCTTGCAGGTCAGGGGAGTCATCATTTATCTCTGAAAGTACAACTGTTTTAGCAAATTTCACGTTACTGGGAAGAAAAAGGGAAGAGATGAATGCAAACAGCCAGTCTTCTGGCCCATTAGTCAGGCAAGTCTAGAAGTAAAACAAATATGGGTGTTTCTCGTGGTTGTGGGATTGTGCATGGTGGCATACTAGCAGTTACATGGGGAAGCTGACATTGCATTATCCAGGTTGCCTTAGCTTGCCGTGTGCTTGTATGTTCTACTGGGTAGGTTGACAGGTACTTGGGTGAAAGCTTCACGTGGTTTCTGCTGTACTGAAGTCTAGTTAAATTGGGTACTCCCTCTTAAATACTTTCAAAATTAAGGTGGAAAAATAGCAGTCTAAGCATGCAGTGAGTAAAATAAGACACTACATTCTGGGGTTTTATTTTCAAGCTTTGCTTATACAGACGAAGAATCATTGCATTTCCTAAGTGCTTCATGTACTTCGCTCGTGAATTATTCACAAACCCTGCAGAATATGTCTTTGCCACGTTGCCAGCTGCATAACTTAGACGTTTTTGGTGACACTGTGCAAAAACAATAGGTGAGATCTGGCAGCCTCTGCCGTGTTGTGGATTCTGGATGCTGATCACTCTGCAGTCTCTCTTGCTTACCGTACCAGCCCGTTGCATCCACCTCATACTGATGCATTTTAATTAGCCCCATGGTTTTAGCGATGGCACCATGCCACCCTTAATTTCAAACTTCGACATACTCATTGTGCACTGGAATTTAACCATGGATAGTAATTAATTACTAGTGTTGTCCTGATTCCTGAATAAATGAAGCTATGCAGCTCACCCTTGCAGGGCAGGCGTATTGTCAGCTGAGCCATTAGTAGCCCTAGTCTGCCAATAAAAATAAAAACATATTGGGATTTTTTGGCATAACAATGCGGTGCTTTGCTTTGGATGCAGAGGCCAAGAACCACCTTGACAGGGCGTATTTAGAGTGGGTACTTAACGTTGCTGCCTCGCCAAATTCCTATTTTTGCATCCGTTAGACTTAACTAAAGAAACGTAAGTGTCTCTGTTGAATTATCATGTTAAGGAACTTGGGTTATGTTAATGCTATGGCTTCATTAATTACTCCATATCAATAAGAAAAGGCAGCTTTTAGCCTCCTAGCGTAAAAGAGGAAAAGAAATAGTAGTATCAAAGGAAAGCTTCAAAGACAGGCAGAGCTGTCTCTCGGGTAATTTCTGATCCCTGCATTCTTTCCACTTCAAAGCTGGACGTGTGTGTGTTTGGGTGAAGGGGGGGTTGAATCCGATTTCTCTAATAAGTGTTGGCACCGAACCTGTTTGATATTAGATGCAGGGAACATTCTGATTTGTTATCGCCTTTGAAATCGTTCAGACGACCTTCAGAAAGTGGCCTCTTGTTACTTATGCTGGGGGTGGGTGGGGAGAGTGGGGCACTGGGAAAAAAAGCCCCGGTTTAATTCACATGCAGAGGATGCCCTGAAATTGTGCTTTCAGCAGTTTTTTAGTTACAAATGTGTGTCTTGATTGAAAGTGAAAAGTTGAAGAATAATAGACCTATAACGATACATTCTTTAATCCGCCTCTGCCTTAATCCTCTGTTTCGGGGGGAAAGGTGGGCAGTCATTTAGGATGTATGCATGTGGTTTGGGGGGTTTGGTAGCTTTTTCTTTTTTCCTTTTTCTTTTTCTTTCCTTTTTTTTTTTTTTAACTTGGATAACATCATGTCTGTCACAGACATTCATTACTTTCAGCTTTTCAATCTTCATGCCAGCTAATGAACATACAGAACCTGTTAGACTCATCTTAGTGCATCATCTGAAATGGACTTATGTTTTTTTAGATCTCGAGTCTAACTAGAGAGGATGACATACTTGGTTTGATCACTAGAAATTAGCAAAACCATATATACATTCCAATTATAGCAACTCTGCTGCAGCCAAAGAAAGCCTCAAATTACATGAAAACAGTTTTTTTTTTAAATACGCATTAATTTTTTATTTTCAAATGTAGATTTTTCTAATATGGAAATGTGATGCTTCCTTCCCAGCAGGCACAGGTCTGTTGTTAAATCAAGACTGGGTCCAAGTCCCGGCTGAACTGCTGCTTGTGGACTGTAGAGTACGAGTGGGTTTGGTGTTCATACAGGTTCTTGATCCCACCCTAAGACCCAGTAAATGGAAAAGATTTGTAGGTACATGCCTCAGGGTACTTCTGTCTTCATCTAACCTGGAAAAGGCATCGAGACACAAGCTGCCTTTTGTCTCATGGCAAGGTCAGCAGTGCTAAGCCACGAAACATCTATCTTGAAGTGGTTTTTAAAGTCTTTAACATCACGTCCTGTCCAGACTCAGGTTTGGGGACTCTGTACAGAGTCACTTCTGTACCATTATTTAGAAGTGGGTCACACTTAAGTGTCACTCTGAAGAGAATGGGAACTTTTAGCGTTCTGAACCTTTTTAGCAATGTGAATTAATTACTTGGCTTCAGCATCCTTCCCCTTCTCCTTCCCCCCTCTCTAGTGTGTTTTACTCGCTTCATATGACTTCCTTCATTTCAGGCTCTAATTTTTGTGCCTTTTGGAAGACTTGCAAATTCAGCTAGAGCTTATGGACCATAAGACAGAATTAAAATAATCAATTGTACTATATAGTAAAGGAGATAAACCCCTATTGTGGTAAAGTGAGTGTCTGACCATATTATCAAGCACTAGAGGAGCTACACCTGCTTCAAAAACACACAATTTTTTTTTCTTTTGCCTAGATTAAGATTCCCGAGGTTAATGTTGTAGCAGACACATTTCCTGTGGCAAGTTTTGTGCATATGGAATTATTGAATACAGGGGTATCTGTAGAGGAAAAAAAGGGATTTGCAAGTCTGGGACTGATGAAAATTCCTCTTGTTTTTTCCTGCTGCTTTTCCTTGAGAGAGTACAAGATATTCCATGATCTGGGCTAAAAGAGCATTAGCATGTCAGCTGAAATTGTTTAACATGTGAGCCATTTGGCTGTTTAACAACGACGGCCTTACCTTGTGGTTTCTGGGGTTAGTAAAACTTACTTCAATTTTGTTCTTTTAGTTTGTCTATAGTTGAGCACACATTTAAGTCGTGGATGTGTGCATTTATCTGCAACCTTAAATCTCTTTTAGTGTGATTTTCATCTGCAAATGTAAATGCAGTTTCCTAAGGGATGTTTTGTTTAGCCACAGTAGACCACTGCTTTGGCTTAATTCAGCTAAACGTTCTTTGTGTCATTTGTAACTGAATCACTTATTCAGACACAAGACAAGCATAAACTTAGTAAAAATGCCCTCATTTTAGAAACAGACTGAAGCTGATGAATATTTGCATAGATCAGCCACAACCTCAAACAAATGAAGATTTTGCTTTTTTAAAGAGAATGTGTTAATTCAACAGGCTTTGTGTATATCTAATTTTTTTTTTTTACTGAAACTGTCATGAACTATGTTCATGCTTCATTGCAATGCAAAGGAAATTGCATGTTATTAATTCCCTTTCTTGAATTGTGCAGTGGTTTTAACCCAGCCAGCAACCAAACACCACGCAGCTGCTCGCTCACCCTCCTCTGCCTCCAGGGATAGGGAGAGAATCGAAGGGGTAAAGGGGAGGAGTGTGGTAGGTTGAGATAAGAACAATTTAATAACTGCAATAAAAGTAATAAAAATAATAATAGAATATACAAACGAGTGATGACAATTGCTCACCACCCACTGACCAGCGCCCGGCCCGGCCCTGGCTAGTGATCCTAGAGGAGAGAAATCCCAAAACCGCAATCCTGGAAAAGAGAGCAAGCTTCCTGCCCAACCCTCATCTCTATTGAGCATGACATTGCATGGTATGGAATATTCCGTTGGCCAGTTTGGGCCTCAATCCTAAACCTGAACTGGAATCCTGAGATAGGAGTTGTGGGTCCTTTGCTGCGGCCGTGCTCCCTCCCGGCTTGTTGTGCACCTGCACGCTGGCAAAGCACGGGAGGTTGAAAGGGCCTTGATTTCTTAGCAACAACTGGAAGCATCAGTATATCATCAACATTCTCCTCTTGCCAAATCCCATACTAAATCCAAAACACAAGGCTATTCTAGCGACTAAGAAGAAATTAACTCTATCCCAGCCAAAGCCAGGACAGATCACAACAGGTAAAGGCAATGGGTCAAAGTAGTGAGCTGAGAAATGCAGCTCCATAGATCTGTTTGCCTGTTCTTTAATTGGAACAGCTGCTTAACTTGTTTTTCTCAGTAATCAACATGTAGTAATATTTTGCTTTTTTTTTCTTCTCCCCCAATATAGCTTGACATATGGTCTAAATCCAACTACCAAGTTTTTCAGAAGGTAAGTCCCACATTGTTTCTCTCTACATAATGCATATAGGAGATACATGGACGTTATTTTAAGTATTTAGGCCCTTATGTAAAAGAACTCAGAATTTATTCCTTTGTCATCACAACTTGCAACTAACAAACAATAATCTGTAATAATGGAAAACTGTGAGTAGAAAAGGAGATCACTTCTGCTGTTGTTTAATTTGGATTTCATTCCCATCACAGTTCCAGTCCATGGTTTGAAATAGGATATTGGAGATTATGCTACTCTTGCCTTAAAATTTGATGAGGCATCTTCAAGTACTCTTTTTTAGTTTAAATTTTTTTGGGGAGGAAGGACTGTTTCAGGTTCATTTGGATTTTGTTTTGTTATTTTCATTGCTTTTGGTTTCCCCCCTTTCCTGGGAGCTTGAGAACTTGCTTTCCAAAATGAGTTTGGAAATTTTTTCCATGATGTTATTTTACCTGCTTCTCTTCCCATGATGGTGTAAACAAAAGGAATAACTTACTGAAGTGAATGCCATTCCAGAAAGTAAGAAAAGACTAATGAGAGAATGGGGGCAATAAGTGTAAAACTACTAAGAAGGTTAAAGTGTATTTTGGAAAGATCTGTATCTCTCTATTTTCTGGGGAGGGAAGAGAGGATTTCTCTTTGAATGTCTCTTGTCAAAATACTGTAAGTTCAGATGGATCTGGGTTTAAATTCCAGTTTCCTTACCTTCAAGCCACAGTTCAAGGAGCTCGAGTCTCCAGCTAGTGCACTAGCTTCCTTTCATCTACTTTTGTAGTTTGTGTAACAAATGGGGGTCAGGGACTCGAAAGGGCATAAAAACAGGGGTCAAAAGTGTGGCATATTGGCTGTATTTGTGCATCTTCCTTCCAAGATTGCAGATGTGGTCGGAAGGGAAGACGTTTGACCTATGATATTAACCTGCTAGAGATCAAAGGGGACAGCTTTTGGGGAGGGTGGTTACTCTCACTGTCTGCCTAGTGTTAAAGAAAAAATTTCCTGCAGTTGATTCTTTACCCCAGAGATTAGTGGATTGAATATTCTTTCTTTTTTTCTTGGTCCTCAAAAATATTTAATGTCAAGTAGGGTAATACAGCAGGAAGTAAAACAGCGTATATCTTAGTAACTTGTTTATCAGTATGCCTTAAAGTAATTTCTGCAATGAAATAAATTTAAGGTTCTGTAATTAAGTGCATCATCTCAGTTTCCCCATGTGTGTTTGATTTTAAGCTCATTTGAGCATAAGATTATCTTCTTGGATGTTTCAGTTTAAAATAACTTGGAAGGGTTAAGTCATATTGCCGTGATTTGTGCTAAATGATAATAAATTGTGAGGTTTTGGTTGGATAATTTTAGTTGTCTATATGCAAGATACCAAAGTAGAGTAAATGTACAGGTTTGCTTAAGAGCCCAAGTTAAGGACTTGGGGAGTGTAAATACGAAGAGTAAATTTCTCTTCAGGTCCAGGTGATGGCCTTCAGACCAAGAGTGGAGGAGGTCAGTGACAAAGTGCAATGCCCCACTTGCTGCTGCCTGTGCAGCTGCATTATGGATAAACAAGAATCTTTGTTCTCTTCCTGATTCCTTAAAATAATGTGATGCGACATGAAAATTAAGTTCCTGTTCTCCAGTTCCCTCTCTGTAAAGAATACCAAATGCATGAATATTTACAAAAAAAAAAAAAAAGACTGCAAGAGAAAGGGTTGCCTGTAACCAGATGAACAGCTGTCTGCATTTTTTTATAGTAGTTTTATACATTTTGTTCCCAGCTCTGTCACTCTGTTACCTCGGGCAACTTGGCCTCTCTTTCCATCAGTTTTCTGCATCCCTTAGGCTGGGGTAACACTTGTCAGCTTCACAGGAGCTATTGCTGAATCGGTTGTGTAGTGCTCTCGGAATCTTGCATGAAAAATGTGATGAAAATGCAAGGTGATGGTACTTTCTAATCAATAGATTCTGTACTATTGAGCTGATAGGTAAAGTAGTTAAGGCCAGGACCTAAGTCGAGTTTTCAAAGAGATGGTAGAAAATGCTGTGGTTCAGCATAGTAAGTTTTCTCTCTGTGGTGCTGTGCTTGGTTTGATTTTCTCTTTATTCTCTGAACCTGCACTTGTGTCCGTTTGTAATACCCAGGAACAGTGATTTAGCAGTAGCAAAATGAAGGAAATAGATAAAATAGTGTTAGAGAAACTATTATGCTGTGTTACTAGTGTGGGATCTGTACTGCACGATCTTCAGAACAAATGTTTTCCTGCCATTAAAAAATCGTCAGTAAATGTGTCAGAGCACATCTGAGTGTTCCTGAAGCGTGTTTCTCTTGGCAGTCACCAGTACCGCGGCGTGGAAGTGCTGTGCTGAGAAGGAACAATACGGATGAGTAACTGCTCCCTCCAAGGAGGCTGGGTGGCCCTTTCAGCTCCACTGCCTTGGCCACTGTGAAATCAATCACCTCTCTGAAGGGCAGGGCTGTTCCCTTTTAAAAGCTGGACCAAGTTCTCCAGCCCTGTCTTCACTGATAATACAGCAACATCTGGAGCTCACTAGATACCTGCCAGTGTTAGCTGCAGGCATGTCAGATTCTCACAGGGTTGCAGCGTGACTTTCTAGGTTAAGGACCAGAGACCTCTGATCTTCAATCCAACCCTGTCAAACGAAGCTAAATTTGTCCTGACTTTTTGTTTGCAAACGTTGGCTGTGTCAGCAAGCCTTTTCTCTCTCCTCCTTATTAGGCAGGATACCCGAGTGTGTATAATTTGATGGGGGACGGCTCCCGGAGGGCCCATTACTGTTAAAGTGTACAGTCATTTTCTAAGTTCCCTGGAGACTCCTTGAATCTGGTCCTGGGGTGAATAAGCTTTATAGGCATTGAGTCCAGCAGCAGGGTTGGATTCAGAGAATGGAGCTGGGAAAGAAGAGAGGGAAGGCTGAAAGGGCAAAAGCACAAGGAGCAAAGAAAAGGTTTTTCAGGCTTCCGTGTTGGTCTGACATTTAAACTCCACAGGAGTGGCAACTGTTTTGATCTTAAACCTCCTTATTTTAACACCTTGTGTCTCTTGATCCACTAGCACAAAAGGAGGAATGAAACAGGAAGTTTGGAAATATTTTGGGTCTTAAATCTTGGTGGGAAGAAGAGCGTACATGAGTGCTGCATCGTTCCAGGTCATTGTGCAGAGGATTAAAAAAATAATGTATTGTAGAGAATGACGTGATATTCATAACTTTCCATTCAAAAAAGAGGCAAAAATATAGAATAGTGGAACTTCTATGGGTGGATCAGAATGGGAGATGGGGTCAAACATTAACTGGTTCATTTATCAAGCTACTCAGTTAAGAGCAGCATAGCTGGTTTTGCTGTATAATATGATAACTTTGGCAATTTAGGTCATATGCATAGGCTTGAAAAGCATATATTTCATTCTGATCTCAGAGTCCCACTCTTACTTTCACCTAAATGATCTGTCAGTTTTAGCATGCCACAAACTGCTTTTGTTTGGGCTTGATATGCTTCTTCCCACAGCATGTTTTAACCTAAACTTCAAGAAGCTGTTTGTGCCTGTCCACCTGTTTGTGAGCTCTGTGATCCCAGAGTGATGGAACTCAGGAGCACGATTTTCCCCACTACAAGGGCACATAAGTATTGTAATGTATGAAGATGTATTCCTGTCAATAATCTCAGAAGAAAATCACGTGCGGGATGAATGCATGCATGAGACAAATATTGGGCTATTGATGATGTCTCTTCAAGGAGAGGAGATGGACTGTTCCAGGGTCACCTGCATGATTGCTCCTCTGCGTGATCAGTACTTGGCTCTGCTCAGAGACCTGCTTGGGCGAAATAAAATCTCCATGACCCGGTGCAAACAAGCAGAACAAGCGAAATAAAAACTTAAACACACTGTGAGCTCTGAAAACAAGTGATAAATCCTATGCTTCGGAAAAGTCTGGTAGTGCTTTACTGAATTGGGAGTGGGGAAGGGTGTGTAAAGGGTTTGTGTGGAGTTCATCAGTGCCTGTTTGTAGAGGCACCATCTATCATCCTTCCGAGCGCCCCTCAGGCACCACGTTCCGTGCACCGGATTCCCTCCAGAGAGACTCAAACACGGTCCTGGAGAGAAGATTGGGTAATAGGAATCCTTGGAAACGAACAAAGGCACTCGTGCAGTTTTTCACACTATAAAAGGTCTAAACACTAATAAAATAACTTCTTTTTTTTTTTTTCCTTTCAATGCTGTGATCATGCTCCAGAACTCATTCCTACAGGCAACTGTTAAGGCCATGAACTTAGCAGAGTTTAGAAAAAAAAAAAAAAAATTAAAAAACTGTCAGGGGATTTAGAGAATCCCTTTATATTAGATGGAGCTGTCAGTGCCATACTTGAGGGAATAAAACAATATTAAGTGGCAAGGAAAGTTATGACTCTTAAAGGAAGTTTTGCACCTACTTTTGAAAAGCGTATTTGCTGGAAGTGAGATAAAATACTAGAAGAGAGAGAAAGCTTCTATAATTTAGTCATGTGATGTTTATATTTTTATGTTTTAGTTTTTATGCCAGGTATAGCTTCATGCATCTATGGAACATACCTAGTTTATGGTGGAGCAACACTATACCATAGATCTTATTCTGGTTAGAAGAAGCACTTGTTCAGCTTCCTCAACCTGTAAATTGTAGAATGCTTTTTTTTTTTTGTCTTTTTTTAAAAAAAGAATTTTCAGCTTTGGGAATGCTGTATGACTAACAAGTGTCGTCAAGACCAAATAATGCCATTTTTTGGATGTGTCACCTTTGGAAAGCACATTTCAGCAGAGCAGTACTTTCAGGCAGGTCGAGAAATGTCGCAGTATTGGCTCGGTTGAGACAAATAACCCAGCTCATCACCGGGGGTTGGTGTCATGACTATTGGTAACTTTGAGGCGAGCTGAGCAGTCGGGAGGGACACCCGGAGTCCACGTCTCCCCGCTGTGCCGCGGAGCAGAGCAGCGGCGTGGGCTCGGCAGGCCGGTGCCCGGACAGCCCTGCTCTTCCTGGGGCCTGGTTGTTAGCCAGGAGTGACAAGTACGTAGGATTTAATTCGCACAGAGTCGCGATGAAGATGAGGTTTGATCCAGCATCGGTCTGTTTTGTATTCCTCGTGTATGGAGTGCTCTAGACAAGGGAGCAGGGATGCATTTAAGAAGTACATGGTTATAGTCCACTTGAATTTGGAAGCAAAAGGAGGAAAAAAAGTTAGATCTCAAGTGATATAATTAACTATTAATAAGAAGGGAAGTTTTCTTGTTCAAATTGAGTCTCTTTGCCAGATTTTTTTTTTTCATGTAACTGAAGTCTCTTTTGCTTTGTCTCAAAGAGCTTAGTTAAACAATAGCTATTTTATTTAGCAAAATTGTGCTTCAGGAGATTGCCTTGTCTTGCCTTTTTTTCAGACAAAAATTCCAAGTGCTTTTCAATATATGAATTGTGAAATATTGAGCTTTTCTGCAAGATCTCTTCAAAATCTATTTCAAGGTCCAGAGCAACAGCCGTACCAATCAATGTGTGCTCTTCTGAACACATTCCCTCATAAAAAGAGGTAGAGAAATTAGAAAGTGACCGATTACTTAGGTAGCAGTAGGTAAGGTAGAGCAATAAAAGTGAAGTTAATAAAATAAAACCCTGAAATGTACAAAATGTCATCCTACACCCAGAATAAATTAGTTTGTGATTCCAATTTGGCTGGAAGAAAAAGTATATCCCTAAGTGAGCTGGCGCATATGCGGTTTGTTTTGCTTTGCTTTGGTGTGAAATCGTATTGCCATTAGTAAAGCTGGGTATTGATCTTTTTTTTTTACTTTTTTTCTTTTTTTTTTTTTTTTCCTTCTCTTTTTTAATCTTGGCCAGTTTGTGCTTTCTCTCATCATCTGTGTTATCTTAGGGGAGTTTAATTCTTCCTTCGCTCCCACGCGCTGGGCAGTTTATCATTTGCCCAACTCTTTTCTGTTTGACATCATGTTCTTTGCTGGGGTGGGAGTGGGGGGGGGGTCATTTCCCTACTCCTCTTCCTCAGATTTGACACCTACTTTGATCTTTTTTAGAAGCACTTTATCCAAACTTGCTTGTGGTAGAAATCACCTCCTTTTTGTTCAGAAAACATTATTAATGTTCTAGCAATGCTGGGATGGCTTTTATCTCCCTGTGGAATCTCATTAGCTTTACATTACAATAGGAACAGCATATGTGCAACTTGCCAAAGTGGCCAGTCAATTTAAATTTGTTAATAGCAGTATTTTTTTTTTTTTTAAGCAACTTTCTTCAGTGCCAAGAGAAAAACAACTTTGTTGTTTAGGAAGAAAAAAATACAGTTTGTTAGAAGTAGAAATACAGCAGAAGGAGAGCGGCTGCTCATAAATATCTTCAGAACTTTCTATTCTTTGACATGTCTGGTACTATCCTATAAAATAGCACCGTCTTAAAAGACAAAAATTCACATAGCTAGTAGGGCTTGGACTACAGTCATTTCTGAACGCTCCATGAGATGTGTTTAAAAGAAATGACTGATTTGAGTTGTGCTGTGCTATTAACGCGCTGTTAATCACCTTCTTTCCAATGTTATTTTTTATATGGTAACGTGTAAATGGCTTAAGCGAGCCAAGGTCCACTTTGGGAATATTTTTGCAAACTCACCAGAATGTGCACGGTCCCAAAAGTTTTCCCTTCCAGATGTCAGAATCACACATCCTTATTGATGCTGAATGGAGCTGCTTTTGGAGTTAGTTGTGCACGAATGATGGGGAGCAGAATCTTGTTTCTAAAATTGTGTTAAAACGAGATTCAATGTAGGACAGACTGATTTGATGTCGTGTTCAGCGGAGGAAGTTTGTGTGGTGTGAATTAGAGCCTGTCTATACATGGATTTATTTAGGAATGCATCTTTCACAGATTCACCTCCCTGAATAGCTTTAAGCATGAGCATCTCTCTCTCCAGTGAACGTTTGGGTGCTTCAGCACAATTCGCACTGCTGAATTAGACTAAATACAAATCAGGAACAAGTGGAGTTTGCTGGGAATAGCAATTGTCATTTCAGTTCACACTTTATCTTACTCAAAATTTACTATGGTGTATATAGACAAGCCCTGGGAAATATATAGACAAGCCCTGAGAAGAGCACCACTACTCCATGTTAAAACTAGAAAATACAATTTAATCACTAACTAGACAGTCATGTAGTTTGTTGGATGCTTTGATATTGCTGATGAGGACCATTCATAGATTTACAAGTTACAAGACATGAAAGAGCTCTTGTGGTTGTGTTGTCTGAGTTCTTTACCAGTCCAGTCTGAAGAATTTTGCCAAGGATTTCTGCATTAAGCCTAGAACTTCTGAGAAGCCAGCTGTTGGCTGTGCTAATAACTTAGGAAGCTGACAGACTGAATGCTGTTAGTGAATTGTATCATAGCTGTCAGAAACTACCCCCCTCCAGAATCAGTTAAAAATAGTGGTGGTGATTTTTTTTTTTTAAGTGGAAAAAAATATATTAAAGCATTGGTTGATTTTCTTGATTATTTTTTTTCTTTAATTATTCTTGTTGTTATAAATACAGTTTATATGTATTGTTCTAGCTGTAATTCCCAGATGTAAGATCTTGTTATATCTGTGTCTGGGAAATTAAAAAGCTTTCTATCAGAAATCTGTTGCTAATGCAAGTATTTATAAACCATAATCATATTAATTGATTCCTGGTTTCAGAGGAAATGAAACTGAGAGCTTGATTCCTTTTTGTTCAATGTAAGCAACCTGAAATAGGACTACAAGAGTTAAATATTTTAAGTTTTCCCATTTAAAAAAATGGAGAAGAGGATACTCATTTTTCCATTAAAATGTATTTTCAATTCAGGGTTTTGTTTTGTTTTGTTTTTAATAAAACAGACCAGAACTGAAGCTTTGGCTTTTTTGGAAGTCATAACCTCTATTCTAATAAGGTAGTCTTCCAGAAGTATTTAATTTAGCTGCATTATTGACAATGGTTTTTCTTTTGTTGTGCAAATCGTCATAGATTAAGAGAATCTATTCTCTAAAAAAAAAAAAAAAAAGAAAAAAAAAGAAAAAAAATGGGACTATTTAAAGAGAAAACCAAAGCGCTTTCCTCTAGTGACTTGGCTTGTTTATGCTTTCACAGAATACATGGATTTCAATCCCAGAAGCACAGATTCTGCTCTTATGCTGTAGGTGTTTGAAATTTAGGAAAATTATTTGCTATGGAGGCTCTTATTTTATATGGTACAGAAGATTATTTTTTTTACTTTTTACCACTGGATTGGTAGTTCAAAGTGGGAAGCACAGCGTGTTAGTTTAGTAATTTTTCCTTGTGATATAGAGCTGGATGCCTTCCTCATCACTTGACTCGCATTAGCTACCAGTCTAGAGTCTTTTACTTATTAGATTTATCATTTTTGAACTTGCAGAGTTGTATTGGATTTTACTATATGCATATGAAGTTATTTATCATGATTGTTTCAACTGATTCTTGTATGAAGCTGACAGTGGGAATGGAATGAGAAGGTCTTCACAGTCATGTAATCATTGGTTTGCTACTTCCCCGTGGAATTTGTACTGCTTCCCTGCAGATTAGCACTGCTTTGTCTGAAATGCACCATGAATAAGGGTATATTCTCCTTTTGTCTGATACAGGTGACAGATCACGCGACCACTGCTCTCTTACACTACCAGCTGCCTCAAATGCCAGATGTGGTAGTCAGATCTTTCATGGTAAGTGTGTTGGAAAATACGTTTTCCCCGATAGACTGCAGCATGCTTGCAGTGGCTGACATTAGGCAGTTCTGATGCAGTTGTAATTTCACCTATTTAGACAAGCTGGACAGTAGAGCATGACTGTCATTCTTTGTATCTGATACCTTGACAAGGATGAAGAGCTCATTCTCGTTATCTTGGGATAATTGGTGTTGGAAGACTGAGCTGTATATGGTTCTTCTGTCACAGTTATCAATATTAGGTTGATGATTCCTATTTGCAAAGCTAGTCTAGGTCATCTCTAAAGGTAGCAGGAAGAACTCTTTATCAACCAAATTCTTTGTTGTGGCCCAGCCCTTCCACACTGTTCACACTGTGCGAGGAGTTGAGTTCTGGATGTAGAGTGTCTGCTCTGCTGGAAGTTGCCCAGTAAGAAGAAATTCCTAGTTATTGTATTCCAGATGAGTCAGCTTGCTTGTCAGCTTGTCCAGTATGGGAAGAGATGTGTGTTATTTGGGAAATAATGAGAGGCTAGAACGTGACAGGGAAGAGTCCACTTCGCTATATCCACTCTCAGCCCACACTTTGTTCCTAAGGAATTGCAGGTACTCGCCCTGCACAACGGCAGGTTCTCCTGAGAATCGAGGAAATGCTTGCTGAAGTATTGAGCTGTTTTCTTACTGATTAAAATAAATCGAATACCGCCATGTCTTGATATGCAGATTTAAGTTTATCACCTTTAATTCTGCTTGTATTTAGAATTTTATTTGCAAAATAAGCTTGTTAATCAGAGGATGAGAACAAGGGTTTATGATTCAGAATTCCTTCTACCAAGATGAATCTGGCAGTGGAGACTCTTGCTGTTCTCTCTGCTGCAGTCTCTGAGGAGGCTTTTGGGAGAAGTCATCTCTGCTCCTCAGACTTTTTGCTTCATTTACTTCCACGACGTTACCCCTTCCCCTGGAGCAACCTAACTGAGACTTTTAAAAACAAACATTTAATTTTGCCATTTGTAATTTTTAGGTGTGTACAGTAGCATTGAGTCTTTTGTGTCTTCAATTTCCACTGCGTGATTTCAGATCAGTCACACTCCCTTACCTGCTGTGCTGGTTTGTTTTTTTTAATAAAAAGGCCGTTAAGATGAGAGATTTGCAAAGGTCTCTTCTCGTGGAGTGAATCTTAAAATAATAGGTTTTGAAAGGTGGAAGCAACTCTTACTGGTTAAATCCATGTTCCAGCATGTTTCTGAAAATTAATGGAATGAGTAGCACGTTTGTTTAAGCCACGGACATGCCTTATTGATTTGATAAAACACTACTAAAACTTTTAACAAAGCAAAGCCAGATGTACACCAGAAGTGTCAATATGTTGGTCCTTTCACATGTCAGTTGTGCAATCCACATGACAGGATGTAGTGAAGCCCTAATTTTCTTCATGGGAGTAAAGAACATTTTTTTTTCTTTCAACAGATGTCTCAAGTGCACAATTTAACTTCATTTACCTATTTTTGTGTTACGGTTCAGAAAATTCGATTTCTCTGTAGAGCAAGCAAAGCCCATCCAAGCTGAAGTAAATAACAGCAATTTGCTTGTAGTGTTCTGTTGCCCTTGTCCCCGTATTTACTGCTAAACCCAGAGACCATCTAGTTCTTTTGGAGGAGAGTTATTGACGGCCAAAGATTTGGTTGCTATAGAGAAAGCTCTGATGAAGATGGAAGGATTTGTTTCAATAAACTCGGCTGACCTCTTCTTCGGAGAACAATTTTCTCTTATCGATGTAATTCAATAGGACTTTAAATGACAAGATTCATGTGCATCTTTCACGGTATAAATCTGCTGGTCTAGGTGGTTTTCAGTTGTGTATCTCCTTGAGTTGGGAATTGCGTTATGTAATGCTCGTTGCTATGTATGCCAATGGGAACAATCCACTTCAGAGGCAGGAACTTTACCTAGGAGCACCTGAACTTGCTCTGTGTTGTTCAGCACTAGCCTTTTATATATATGTATTTGTCAGTGTAATTAGATTTAAAATGGTACAGTATTTCCATGACCAATGAGTATTGATCTTAAAATTGCATTAGAGAGGAAGTTAGTTAGCTTGCTGTGAAAGTCCTTACATCTTCAGCTATGAGAGTTGAGACTGTTGCAGTATGATTGCAGTAGGGGTGTGATAGATGATCATAGGAAGAGACAAACCAATATTCTATTGAAGAAGGTACCCATCAAGAACAATTATATTCCAGTAAAAATATGAGGAGCGTTACAATAGTTGCCTTCCATCATGGTTCTCCAGCTGCGAATACCTCCTGCTCAGAGTGCATGAATTTCTATTAACAAATTTGCTTAAGTGACTGAAAAAGCAGAAGATGATTAATAAAGTGGGAATTCAGCTATACAGTGACCTTGTAATCTTGGGCATGTTTCTGTTTATAAAATCACTGTTACCTCACTGGGGCCTCGCCAAAGTACGTTCTCTGTCCTTGCTATCCCTGTTTGACAAGAATGATGACAAAGGGGAACATCCATATCCAGTCTTCTTAATTTCTCTCCCTTTTCCTTTCAGACTTGGTTAAGAAGTTACATAAAGCTGTTCCAGGCTCCGTGCCAGCGCTGCGGAAAGTTTCTGCAGGATGGCCTGCCACCCACGTGGAGGGATTTCCGAACGCTTGAAGCTTTTCACGACACTTGCAGGCAATAGTAGCCCAGCCCTTGGCAGCACGAGGAGCGAACGCTCTGTGGGGCTCGGAAGAGAGCTGATGGTTTAATAGATGGTTCCATATCTGAACCTTTCATCCCGTGTTAAGTAGGGAGGTTGCACTATTACATTTAACTATTTAAAAGCCATCAGTGTGCAAGGCACATGTGAGACTAATGTATGTTGAAGAAGATGGTGAGCAGCTGTGTGTGATCACTTCGCTTCTGAGCTGAAATATGTCCGAGGAGATCTGACAGTAATAATCATTATTCTAAATGTTAATGAAAATACCAGTGTACATTTTGTGTTTCGTGACAGAACTTGCAATGTTGAAGACTTTTATAAGCTTGAAATAAATTTTGTATTCTGGAATTTGTGCCATTTATTTCATTATTTGATCAACAACATCTTCAGTTTTGGTGTGGATTTTTCAGCAGTGCTCTTATCTTTAGAAAAACTGGAAGCCTTTAAACATGCATGCTGATATGGTGGGGGGTGGTTGTTGCAAGGCTGCTTATCTGAGTGCTGGTCTTTTTCTGGAAGAGATTATGGCGTTGATTGAACATGGAATTTCAAAAGACATGGCAGCTTGGAAGATGCAATGTACTTTCTAAGGCAGGGGAAACAGATGTTTTCCTTTACTAAAATGATAATGAAAAATGTTAGCAAAATCTGCATGTATTAAGTGGTTAGAAAACGCGTGATGAGCAGTGACAGTGTGTGTAATTCGTCATGTTTTAGAACTGAAAGTAGTAAAATAATTTGGCCCTAAAGCACAGCTTCTGCAGCGCAGACACATACAGCGTCTATCCGAACTGATTTAACGCGACACACCGGTGAAGAGTAAGATCCCTCTCAGTAATTGTTCCACTTGGAACGGATGGGAATGTTCAGCTTCCACGAACACCAGTCATTTTTCCTTTGCCCAAAGACCAGGAGGGTCCCTGGTCCTGTCCCAGCTGAATGCTCACTGGCCTGGGGTTAAATGTCTTCTCTGATATTTTCTTGAGGACTGTGTGTTTTATCTGTCATCTCCTGGTAGCCAATTTGATTAATTCAGCTGTCCTTCCCACTAGCACACCCTTGTTTCCTTTACAAGCCACAAGCGCTTGGTAATGAGTTTGCTTTTGGAAGCTGATATGGGGAGGTCTGGAGATGCTTTGTCACTGGGTTAATCTTCAAATAAATCAACACTGAGGTGTAGTGCTGCAGACTGATTTTCAAGGTCCCATCTGCCTATGTGAAAGGTTTGTGTTGCAGAAAGAAGAGACACTCCTCTTGGAGGCTTTGGTGGTGGCAAGGTTTGGTTTGGTTTTCAGCAAGGAAGGGTGAGCGAAATTAAACACATTTAATAAAAAGAAGGGGGCAGGGAGGACACAAACAGCAGGGAGGAGAGGGACCCTTTTTTTTTTGCAGCTGATTGAAATCAGGTGTTCAGAGATTTTTAAAGCACTTGTTTAACTTCATTTGAGCCTACAGCATTGATGAAGAGCCCATTTGATAGCTGTGGAAACTGAAAAATTAAGAAACTTGAGTATCACCTCGTACTCGTGTGGTACTGTATTAATTGTGTTTGTTGGTAACATAAAAAACTGAGCTCCCAAGAGCTCCTTCCTGCAAGGACAACGTGTGATGTGGGAGTTTCAGCTTTCTAGGTATAGAAATCTCTACAAGACTGGCCCGTGTAAAAGAGAGAGGAACTTGAAAGAAAATATGCACTTATGACTTCTTTTGGAGGCACAACATTGTGTATGAAGAATGACCGTGTGCTTGTTTGAGGATGTTGGTGAGATCTTATTCTTTTTTTTTTTTTCCAACTTTTTTTTTTGTTTGTTTAATTATCCCAGTCACCAAACAGAACCAGTGCCATAGCAGTGGGATAACGGCCCTTTCAAATCTGGCTGCCATTGAATTACCTAATGAAGACTTGTTGTGCTGCTGTTTGACCCCAGTAGCCTTCTCGGGACAAAGATCACCCAAGACAGAACGATGTGTGCATCGCGGATGAGAAAGCGCCTGGTAAATGAGCGGCTCTGCCATCCGTCCGTTGCTGTGCCAATTAGAAGGCCTGGCTTTCCCACAGCGTAAGCAGGTTTTTGTTAATAAAAAGGTCGGAATACGGTATCCAACCTGCTTTAGATGCTGCTGTCTGCTCCGTTCTGTTTATGCTTAAATAGTGGTGTAGAAAGCAAATCCTGAAGTTCACAAAAGTATCGTATGTGGAATCATGTCTGGGCAGTTGGAGATAATTAGTTGCGGAAAACAGCATCAGCCAGTCAGTGTGTTAATTGAGCCTGAAATTTGAAACCCGTAATCGGCGAGCCTGGTGGAGAGCCATAAAATTCACTGTAGGTACCTCAGTACAAAAATAATTGTCGTACAGAAGCGCTACGCAAACCTGTTTGTCATGGTCCTTTCTCCAGAAAACTGCGGTAGGGGGGAATCTTCTCCCCTTTAGAGGCCCTGGGAGATACAGTGATTTCTGTCCCTGCGAGCCTTCGAGTGCAACAGGTTGGAATGTTTCCATTTTGGGGAGTGGAACTCAGCTGTCCAAATTCTTCTAAAGCTCACGAATTTCAGCAGTTTGGCTGCAGTGTGTGCTTGTCTGCTCATTGTCCTGGAGGTCCAAGTGCTCGGTGGCCAGTGCCTGATGGTTGCCAAGATGTGGATTTCCAAGGCAAGCAGAAGCTGGCTCCGGGTTTTGAATGCGAGGAACAGAAGATGGGAGATGGTTTCTAACTAAAATGCCATTCTCACAACACAGCGTTTTGGTGGTGGTGTTCTTCAGCTTCATAGCTCAGTTAGTGGACAGTGTTATTTTTCTTTTCTACCCTTCGTTAAAAGGGATGGGTGACAAAATGCAGTCTGATTGCAGGATGAGCGATCTCGATCATTTTTGTTATCATTGGAGTTTGTTGCAGTTTTTAAAACAGCTCAGACCTTTAGGATAAACAGCGAGGACCACGATCCCCGGAGAGTGGTGGCTCTCGCCTCTTCTAGAGCATCTTCCAGAACCGCGTTGCTCCTGATGTTTATTTCTGCAAGGCAAGCGCTGCTGCAGAACCAGACGCAGCCAAATTTAAGAGAGAAAAGGAAACTAATCTACATGCAGAAATAACAGTGCTGCTTTTGGTGGCTCAGGTTGCGTGTTTTAGAGCTGCATCATTCCAGCCTTGTTGTTTCTAGTCCAACCACACATTAATCTCACCTCACGCTGCAGGAGAAGTGCATCGCCTCACCCCGTGAGTGTCGCCTCGGTATCGCCCTCATCAGAACACGCATTGGGGTCTTCTATTGCATCCCTGATGGGAAGAAATCCCATTTTATTTTCCCATGTGCAAACCCCACCTACTGTGATTGCAAGTGCTAAAGGTTACAAAATCCATCTTTTTGCTAAGAAAGCAACTTAATTAATGTGAAAGTTTCTCTTGCGAAGGGAACCCAGAGCAGATCCGCAGTGCACATTGCAGCCGGCTCCCCTCTTCCCTCCCAGCACCCCTCCCAAACCACTTTAATTTCTCTGCCAATATTGGACAAATGTAACAGGCTGACTTTTTAATTTTCTACTCCCAGGCCTCCCTTGTCCCCTCATGCATTTTTCATCACAGCTCATGGCTCCCTCCCTGCCTGCCCTGTGAACAATATTGATCGACTGATTAAGCCATCAAGCCATGGCAAACAACTTTAATTTTCTAACCAAAGCCTTCCAGTTTTCTTCCCTTTCTTGTGTATTTGTTACCTTCTTATGAAGTTTTTAATGTCTGCTTGGAAACAAATACATTTTTTGAATCGTCCCTAGGTTAATTGGGAGCTACGTATCACCGAGAGCTCCGTACAGAGCAATCTGCATTAAAATATTAACCCGCAAAACGTAGTAAGAGAGAGCAGGAGGTTCTGGGTACGGTCCCCTGCTTCAAAGCCGGAATCGTTCCTGCCCAAGACTTTGGAGAAGGACTTAAAGGAGACTTGGGGTGCTCGCCTTTTCTCTTTCATCTCTCCCAATAGCCTTATTAGAAATTTTACTGGGAAGAGAGGAAGCCCACGCAGCAGTACAGCACGCCTGGTCGAACCTACAGCGCTTGGGCTCTGGGTACCAGGCTGTACTTCTGCAAGTGCTCAGACCACAAATTACCATTCTCAACTAAACCCACCGAAGGCCCATCAGGTTTCTTACATACCACCACCTGCACGCTCTGAAAACCATAAGAGTTCCTGCAAGTATACATGAGACCTGGATTATCCTGAAGAACAATTTTGAACCATGACGATGATGAAGTGAAAGGAGATTTATCTGACCTGAATCCCAGGGCTGGCAGGTGGGTGGAAGCATCTTCCTTGCTAACTCAGTCCACGTGGTTTCAGTGAGGCTTGTCACATCGCTCTATGGGTTTGAAAATTGCTTTTCAAGGTAAAAATGCAGCTTAAATATCAGGATATTTGTCTCCCACTGGAAGCTTTAAAGCTCTGCCTTGTGCAGCGATGCTGCAGTCCTGTCTCAGGTGCTGGTCTTTCAGGTAGCACCGAGCCACGAGAACACCAGTGGTGAATTGCAGCACGTGTCGAGGATCCCCATGTCGAGCGTTGGCTCAACTACTTGTTCTGATGTCTCCAGATCTGTGAATTGCAAAGATGAGCAAAACTTTCCACTGTTGATAGAGGGTTTGCACAAAGGCGGAGCCAGGACCAGGCATCTTTACACCCCTGTGACGTCTGACTGGTCTTTCTATGAGCAGTTAACTGGGAATCGATTGCTCCTTGCTCTGTATCAACACCCACAAAGAGCTGAGCCCCTGTGGCTGGGAGATGTGGCTCCAGGTGCTTACAGGAGGTGGCTGAGCAGGAGGCTCAGTCACCTGGTTCAGTAGCTGTTACCCACCACTGCGTGGAAACCTGAAGTGTTTCCATTGCTGCCCACACCTTTCCCTGTGTGACCTTATTGCAGATTCGTGCTCTGGATTGAGTTCAAATACATGCAGTAGGGTGACAGGACAACCTTAAAGCTGGCTCTCAATGCAGGTTTCATCAGTGAATTTAGCACCTTAATCCATGTTCCAGACTGTCTCCCCTGGCTCCGTGTGGGAACTGGCTCATCCATCAGGGTTGAACCTCTCAGCCTGTGCCGAAGCCTCCAATACCCCCGATTTATCACAAGCACCGTTGCTGGGCAGGGCTTTTGTTCTCCTAAACTCACCTGGTGTCCTTCAGAATTGGAGATTTTTCTGCAAGTAAATGGGGGATGTGTTAGCTTCAGCTGGGTTTCTTTGCATCAGAAGTCGGCTGGTTTGCCCGTGGGCATTCCTTGGTTGGAAGCAGTCGGTGTCCGGATGGAGTTGGCTGTTTTGTGAGCGACAGCTGCAGAACAAAGCTCGGAGTCGTCGGGGTTTGTGTCACCTCTCTTGCTTTGAGGGACTCCGATTTCAATATCGGATAATTGGTTCCTGTAAAGATGTGTATGTGTCATGAACTTGTTAGAATTTTTGAGGTCGTCTTTTTTCTTCCCTTTTCAAGCCAAGTGATCAAAACAAGAGTCGTCTCCAGATGTGCTCCTTGTTAACATGAGGAGAGCGGTGAACCCTCGGGGAGGTCAGGAGGCCTTTGCAACAATCAGAGTTTTTTTATCATCTGGTGTTTTATCCTCTGTAAAGCTCAACAGTGGCACTAATACCTGCTTACCGGGTTTGTTGTCGTAAAAATGAAAGGGGATTAAAAAACATGAAGTATGACATAGGAATGTAAATGGTCTTTTATTGTACGTTGAGTTGTGAGAACCCAGGGACAGCTGAGCATTTCTTATTTTATTTACTTTTTTGTGTTAATAAGGAGGCTAATTTAAAATGAGAGTCCTTGTGGTTGGTAGTAGAGGGGTTTGTGCTGATCAGAAAGTTGCTCTGAAAACCAGAGGGCTGGGGTCAAGGACGGAGATGTTCTGTTATTTGGGTTCTTGGACTAGAACTGAACATTTGGGGTTTAGAGATGCCAGCGTGCACCACGCTCGGCTCTGTCGTTGTTCAAAATCTCCAACAAGTTCCTGCAAATCAGCTGAGAGATGTTTCCAGAAAACAACATATATGTGAAAAATATTAATGGCGAGATACTTTCAAATTCATGAGAACAAATATTTGCATGGAGAACATGATTATAAGAGTTACACTCATGACAGCGTAGCGCAGGCTGGGATTTATGTACCCCATTACAATTAACTCATAGTACCAACATCTCAGCTGTTGAGTTCTCACAATGAGCTGCTCGTTCGGCATCCGCAGGTGAGGGATTATTAGCAGGAAATTCCACCGTAGCCGTGGTGTAAAGATAAAAGTGATGGGGAGGAGCAGCAGCCTGTGCTCGTGCAGCGCTGCCGAGCCCTTGTCTCTCACCATCTGCGCTTCCTGCGCGCCTTTCGGTTTTATTAAGGTATTTTTAGCCCTTTTTCTTTCCTTACAGCCTCGCTGCTGTTGACGATCCCTCTGTAAAATGCTGAGAAAAAAGCAGGAGCCTTTTTTCTCTCTTTTAAAGGTGCTGAAGTCCCGGCAGCCAGGGCTCAGGGACGACAATGGGGCTGTGGCTTCCCCTTGGTTCAGAACAATCCATAGAGCAGCTGCAGGGAGAGGTGGCCTGTGGACACCGCTCCTTTTCTGCCAGATGGAAAAATCAGCCCGTCATCGCTTCCTAGAGCTGAAGAGGCTGGAACCCGCCTGGGGAACCTGAAGGAAAGGGAAATGTCAGATGAGAGCAGCAACTGAGGAAAGCTCTGCCAAGGGCTGGTGGTTGGCTGAGTCCTGCTGGGGAGGAGAAAGCTGATCCTGGGGGGGTGAAAGAGCCTGTCCAGCCCCCGGGGTCAGGGTGAGCCGGAGGCAGGTGAGTTCTCGAAATACTGGATTTGAGCAAGAATTGCTAAAACAGCACCTGAAGAGGAGGCTTAACTGCATTTTCTTTTCTTTCCCCGAGTTTTTAGCCAGCTCTTGTATAAATCCTGCTCTTGTGATAAATTCCTCCTGAGCCAGGAGATGACTGTTCCGATGAAACACTCACTTCCCAAACCCTTCTTCCTAAATTTCCCAAAACATGGTTTTCTGGCTCACATGTGCCCCCAGCTAAGGGGAGGGAGAGAAACCAGATCGAACCTTCGCGTAAAGATCTGTTCTGCTCAGGCACCGTGTGAATTCACCTGAGCTTTGGATGGCAATTCCCTCTCTGCGACTGCAGAGGGGAGTGACTGATGCTGACGGACGATGTGCTCGTGACCTTACTCTCCCTCTCGATTCAGTTTCCACCATTGCACGTGGGTTTGAGGCAAAAGCCGTGGAAGATTACAGTCAAATTAGATTCTTTGTATTAAATGTTTTTCTCCTACTGAAAAACATGAGGCAATTAAACAAAGAGTATTTAACAAAACATGCCAGAAAGTAAAGCTGCTAAGCTCTTAATATTTCCTTTTTGGTTTTTTCTGTGCACCTCGCTATACTCACATAATTACAGACACCCGTGAAATTAAAACTGCAAATTGCTGATGTAAGGGAGTGGAGAAGCCGTGCTGTAAAACAGTGAAAACTACTGCGATACGACATCTCTCCATCCTTAAAGGCGCAGTGGGCCATTGGTAAGGAAGAAAAGTCCTGCTCAAACTCTGCTGACGATTGTGTTAATGGTACTGGGGGGTCAGAGGTGAGCGCTCAGGTATCGTTGCAGCTGACACCAGTGGAGTTTGCAGGTGAGTGGGGGATACTGCCCTCTGCAAGAATCTCCCTCCCCTCCTTGCTCAAGAGGCTTTAAACCGGTACATTTTCATCGCAAATTTAGCTCTAATCCTCGGATATAATCCCACGTTTGACATCTCAGTTTCCAGACCAATTTGTCTGCTGCTGTTAATAATTCTTTCGGTTGTTTTACTGTTAATGGACTGTTACAAAATTCAGCAAAAAAGGTTAGTAATTATTTTTCATCCAAAAACATTTTTAAATGGTTTTCTTGGGGATGGGGGAAGGGAGGTGGTTCACCACTACTTAAAAAACAAACACGGGCCTTTTCCTGGCAGGCTCTGAACTAGAAAAGAGCTGAGTTAGCTCTTTTTTTTTAATGCAAGCCACCTTACAGCACAAGGTAGGGAAATCGATACACCCTTACCCACGTTATCAGAAGCGCTGAAAATATTTATCATTAAATAGTTGGTGATATAAACAAAAAGTAACACCTTCAGCTGTTGGAATTAAAAGTGGATTTACTTGATTTTTCCCGAGTATGGTGCTGTAAGAGCTCTGCGCAAGTAGCGTGTGAAAACTGCTTGTAGAGACACAGCATGGAAAAAGTAAAGCTTTTAAAGGGCATTCAGAAGGCAAAGTAACCAAATAATTAAAAAAAACCCCAACCAACCAGAAACAAAAGACCCCCCACCTCTCAGTCAGTGATTTGTAAGGTGCATTTTAAGTGGGTGCTGCCAACCAAAACTTTCTCTTGAAAGATGCTTCGCACGGAGTAAGATGCTCTTGATCTATTTTAATGCCCTTCAATTCCTTTGTTTTACCAGCTTTAAAGCTGTTCCTTTCTAGGATCCTATTCCAAAGAAATAACTTACACATTTGGATACCTGGCATTTTGTCCTCTTCCTCTGTTACTTCGAGGAAGCTGGAAAAAACAGGGGTTATTTGCTATTCTTTCTTACTGCACTCAAGGCCATCGGTGCTGAGAAGTCTCCTGGCTTGTAGCGTTCTTCAACGTGAGTTCAGAAGTGGGTTTTGGCACACGGGCTCCGCTCTGTCCTCCAAGTCTGTGCTTAGATTTCAGCAGCTTCCCCCTGTGCTCAGCGTCTATAGGACGAGAACGATACCCTGATTTTCATTCCAACAGGCAGCGCTGCTTTTTTATTGGCCACAGAAAATCGGATTCCTTTAAAATGTAAATTTTGAAAATAGTTATATTTTTATCTTTCATCCCCAAGGTATCACAGGCTTTACAAACCCTTTTTAATCTTGGATTGATTGATGTCAATGGGAGTTTTCCACTGGCTTCAATAGATCTTGGACTGGTCCCAGGGTGCAGCAATGCAACGATCTCTGGGAGGGAATGCAGCAGCTGTTAAACCTCATGAGGTGATGCTCTAGGACAAGAGGAGATGCTTTATCAGGCTGAATAAAACCAAGGTAGCTCGTGGGTAGGCATCTGTGAACCCCTGAAGCAGTAAGAGGTCAGAGATGGGTCTGGGCAAAGAGCCTGGATCCCACTGTTGGTTCAATAACATCTCCAAGGGTGTCCTCTGTGGCCTCGGTCTGAGCGCAGGACGTGCTGGAGGACTGAGGCTCAGTGGAAGGAGGGGTGGCTGGGACCTCCAGGATGGCACAGGGACACTGGGGAGGTGGTGTGCTCCGAGGGGGTCCACGGGGGCTGGAATTAGGGATGCTGAATGAGAAGGGATATACTGTTTGATGCTCATCTTATGGTTGCACGGAGCTGGAAGAGGGAATGAAGCCTGGTATTGCTGGGGGAGAAGAGGAGAGAGGAGGGTCCAGAGCTCAAGAGGGCTGTGGGGGTCACGCCATGGGGACACCCAACACCCCTCGCGTTGCCCCATGTGCAGCACGGGGGCAGGGGAAGTGTCAGGTCCCCGGTGTACTGGACTGTCCTCTTCTCCAGCCACTCTTTGTAGGAAGGCGTTTCTCCCACCAGGATTTATCACACCCATTAAATGTCTCCCCGCTGTGTTTACACAGCTAGTTAAAGAAACTGTGCTGTTGTGTGTGGGGCACGTACTTTTATTTGCTCAGGGACCAGCTGAAAGAAATATCCTACTATGTGGTGAATATAAACATAAATCACATCGCTCTTCTGGAACTTGCTTGATCAATCTGTGCTACAGATCCCCCCGCTCCCCCCGTTCATAATGGTCTGTCCGTCTGCAGTGCAAGAGTAACAGTGGCCAGTTGGAGAACATTAAGATGACATTATCTTGAAAGAGAACAAACACCCTTTGAATCAAGGGTTGAGATGGGATTGACATTCCCAGTTTCTGTGGGAAAAGGTGACTGAGCGCTTGTGCCCGTGGAAAAGCTCCTGTTGCACAGATGGGCGTTAAACCTGGCCCGCAGCAGAGCGTGGACACTTGTGCTCTGCACGGAGAGACGGTGGATCAGCCTCGGGGCTGGGAGGGCATCGAAGGGGCCAAACGGTGGCACAGCTCCATGAAACGCTGGAGATTATCACGCGCATCACCTGAGGGTTTCTGAATGCCGATTTCACACACGTGGCACTAACAGGTACCTTCCCACGCACAGTCCTGTGAAGGAGCTGATAGATTTTCTCTTAAAGACCGAAAAGCCAAGGGGTGAGACCCCAAGAGACATGTTAAAGCCACCATCCTCCTTTCACACACTTTGAAGAAGCTCAGCGCAAGGAAAAGCCGAACTCGCCGCAACCTCCTCTCCTCTCCTCAGCTCCCTCTTCGCTTCCCAGCTCCACCATGAGGACCTTTGCACAAAGGTAACTCCTCGACACGCGGATGTCCTCTACTTGTCCTGCTCTGAACTATTTGGTTGCAGCTTTTTCTCCCAAGCTCGGTGCTAAAAATACTTTAAAGGTAAACCCTGGGGTGGCTCTTTGCACCGATTCATTCTCCTCCTGCCTCCTCCTTCCCAGGCAATATCCCCCACAGCCGAGCTGGCCCTTTTATCCCAGTGGAAGGTGGGTATTGATCTCACCACTTGACAAAGGGAGGGGAAACACGGCCCCTTTCATCTCCTCCTTGCAGAGACTGATCCCCTGGTCCGTTTTGCGTTTGATGACGGGAGGATTTTAATCCAGAAGGATTGGAAATCTTTACCTGATCAAAGGATCCCCCTACACGGTGAGGGCTTCAGACAGGGGCTGCAGCTGCAGCAAGCAGGTGGAAAAATTGGGAAGCCCGGCTCGGAAGCTGGTCTCAGGTGTTTCTGGGGATGTAATTGCAAAATGAGCTCAGCCGAGCGTCGTGTGGCATAAACCCTCGCACGGGACGGCTGCTGCCATCTCCTCAAGTGATACCCAAACTCCTGTGCGTTTGAATTCCCCACCTCCCTTCTGCTTCTTCATTAACTCAGTCGTTTTTGAGCGTGAACACCCAAGCTGTAAATCCGAGGCCATTTAGCAGGTGAGGTGAACTGTGAAAAGCAGATTTGCACAATTTGCAGATTGCTTGTTGAGGTGAGAGCTAATGCTGCTGACTCACAAGCTGATCCGATGCTGTTGGCAATCCCTCCCCAGTCTCCAGCTATTTCTATCCAGCCCTTCAGCCCTCTCAGGTTTTGGCAGCATCCAAAGTTTATTCCAAGAAGAGAAGTTTTCTGGATCCAGCAAAGCCACCTGTTTTTCCCCAAACGGTGCAAATACAGCATTGCCTTTTCCAGACCCTGGTCCCAAAGCTGCATTCAAGTGGTCTCAGCTCAGACGAGTAATTAGTATTCAGGCAGGAGAGCGGCTGCCGCGGGAGCGGGCGGGATGCCTCGGCTCCATCTTTATTCATAATCCGAAAGGCGTGTTTGCTCTCCCGGTTTGGGTTGCTGCAGTGCCGGAGGAGCTGGCTCCGGCTGAGCTGCAGAGGACCTCTGGGGTGCTCTGAGGTTTTGCTGCTTTTTAGCGTTTCTGGATCATTTCTGTGCTCAGGCTCCCTCCCAGCCCAGGAGGTGCAGAAAATCTCCCCGGCTCGGGGCTGGCACCCCCGGCAAACCTCACTGGCGCTGGCTGAGTGGCGGTGGGCACCTCCCTTCATGTCCTTCTGCTGGGTTTTCTCTCCCCATCACAGCCACTGTGTGTCCTGACATAAAACTGCCTCCAGCTACGAGCTTTGTGGTGGTTTCCATTGATCGCTTGGAAAGCTGTTTCACTGGCAGTGGGCAGGGAGGGGAGAAGGGTTCCCTGCCCTGAGCATCGCTCCCGCCGACCCTATCGCTCCAGGGCCCCCCAGATGGGAGAAAACCACTTGTTCTTCCAGCCCAAGGGCCTTTAGTCTAGACTTTGTGCAGAAACAGGGATTATTTTTTTTAATCCTATTTCTCACTGTGGTTTGCATCCTTCTCTCAGGGGATAATAAACTCTGGAAGTTTAGCAACGTCTTCCAGGGTGAAGCCTGCACCCGCTCTGCCCCAGGGATGGGATTTGTTGGGAGAAGGGGTGAGGGATCTGATGCTCTCAGAGAGCAGGTTTTTGGCTGTGCCTCCCTGGCTGGACACCCCTTGGTGTCCTCAGCGACCACAAAACAGCTGCCACAAGACAAACATCTCGTGAGCTCCGTCCTCGCGCTGCCCAGGGAAAGGCAGAGATAGATTAATCTGAACAAAATCAATCAATAATTTATGCTGGTGTTTTCACTCACCTGGGGTTTAGACAGACTTTGATATGATTTGATGGGGTCAGACCCACCTTGCTTTAATTAAACGTGATGCCGAAAATTAAAAGGAAAACCTATTGGCTACTGGAACTGAAATCAATCTGTGATCAGTAACGAGAGACTGATTAAAGAGGTGATGCCCAGGAACGAAAGGACAGATTCAGCAGACGCTTTCTGAAGGCCAGATTAGTGGGACATATTGAATGTAAATACACCTATTGGCGTTTTGTCACGGCGTGGCCTTTAGCGAGGGAGCCGTTTGTGCGCGGTGATAAATGGCTTTGCACCAGGGAAGGTGCTGCGGGAGCTCAGGGCTGCACTGGATGTTCTCCCGGAGCATCGCGGGGGTGTTGGCTGGGGCCAGCGTGGAGCAGAGCGAGCCGGGACCGCATCAGTGCTGAGCCTTGTGCACCCACCACCCCTTGCTCGGTGGGGTACAGGCAGGATAAGGCAGCTGGAAATGCAGTTTGGTTTTTTGGCAGTAAGTCACCTGCCAGCAGGTTTGTGTGAAGGCAACTTGGGCAGGACCCTGGGCATGGCAAGGGACGGGGTCTGGGTGCAGCCAGCTCCTGTGCCTGCTCTTGCCTTCCTCTCTGGCTGCTGAGCTGCTGTTGGGCTTTGCAGGAGCGGAGCTGCAGCAGCATCGTGAAGAGATGAGAGCAGGAGGGTGGTTAATGACAGACCCAGCGCTTTGCAGGGACTAATTAAGCAGCATCGCATCCGCCCTGGGAAATGGAGGTGCTCTGGGAAGAGAGATGCTGTAGGAAGGAGGTTGAGATCGGTGCTCTGACAGCACAAGGCTTGGGGTGGGGAAGACAGAGAGACCAAAGCCAGTGCTTTCAGGAGGAGAGGTCTTTCCTCTGAGACCAGGACAGGGTTTTGGGGGCTCCAAAGTGAATTAGGGCTGGTTGGTGGAGCCACGGGGAAAGGAGCAGTTCTGGGAGCAGATAACCACCCTGGGCTCTTTGCTGCTGTCAGTAAAGATGTAAAATGTCCTGAAATTAAGAAATAATGGCGAGGAAGGATGCTTTCCTCCAGTGAAGCTCTCACCTATCCCCAAAGCAAGTGGCGAGCAAATTGGGGTGCTCTGCACCGTCCTGCCCATCGCCTCGGCACCAGCGTGGCCTCACGCCACTCCCCTGTGACCCTCCTGCGGGAGCCGACCCTGCGGATCCCCTCCTGCCAGCCCCGGCCACGGAAGTGCCCGGCCTCCACGTGTCGGACGTGTTGCCGGTCACCACTCGAAGCCTGGAGCATCCATGCGTGTGCGACAGTGTCCCATCCCTCTTTGCAGGGTGGGATTTTCCCTCTGAAAAGCAAAGAGAAAAATAAGCCGAAACATTTCCTCTTCTCTCCATCCCACCCTCGACCCTGTTCCACACCAGACAAGGGGGACAGGTGGAATTGTTCCAGTCCCCGCGTGCCCCTGTTCTCCGCATCTGCGGCTCCGCGGAAGACACCTGCCAAGCCCTGGAGAGATGGGGACGGCTCCTTCCCTTGGCTGCTGCAATTGCTCTTTTTTAACTTCCCTGACACTTTTGGGGGGGAAAAGGAGCCGGTGGGGAGGCAGGCACTGGCTGCAGTGGGAGATGCAGGATTTTAAGATCTTCAAAGGCTGCGGGCAGGAGCTGGAGTCACCGAGGGAGAGGAAGAGTCGGGAATGAGGCGCCCTCAGTTAGTGCCGCGCTGGCAGAAACAGGCTGGATTTGGGGGCAAGGGGGAGAAGCCTCTCTGGGAACAAGGTGACTTATGTGCCTTAAAATAAGCTTTTGCCATCAATTATTAACACTCAGGGTCCTGGAAGGAGCTCAGAAACTGGGGGGGGGGGGGGAGGTGAGCGGTGCAGCGCTCATGCTGGCACCAGCACCACAGCCGTATGGGGAAAGGACGGGGATGGGAACAGGGTCAGGGACAGGGATGCAGACAGGGATAGGGATGTGGACAGGGAGGGGGAGAGAAGGGGGTGATGTGTGGAATGTGAGCCCACGGACCCACTGGCCACTCGGGGGGTTTGGAATCTGCTCCCTCCCCCGCCTGCCTTGTTGGGGCTTTGATTCCTCTCTGACAGCGCTGAAGGATTGATCTGAGAGGGGATAAATAATTCATGAGCTTTTTTTTTTTTTTTTTGAGCAGCTGTGAATTTTGAGACGTGAGCTTTCACAGCAGACGCTGTTGGGACTAAAAGAACAGTTTGAGGAGAAAGCTGTATATTTTTGTTGTTGTTGTTGTCTGTTGCCGTTTATAATTTCTAATCTCCTTTTTCTTTTTTTTTCTTTTTTTTTTTTAAGGTTTTTTTCCCCCCACACAGGTCTGTTTTGTTCCTCTGGCTCTCAGCAGGTGGCTGTGGCAGAGGCAGCATCTTGCCGCACATGGATGGCTCCACCAGCCATGTCTCAGTGCTGGGTGACCCCGTCCCTCTGCCTGGAGGGAGATGCTTCCCAAGGGCATCCCCCTGCTCACCTGCACCCATGGAGCACCCGAGACCCACCTCTGACCACTGGCATCTGCAAAGCCCGTGCTGCTCCAAGCCCTGAAGTTCAGGGGGTTTGTATAACACCTCGGCTTCTGCTGCTGTCTGCTTCCGATGGGCAGCACACGGATCCCCTTGGAAAACGAGGGTTGGAGCCGCTCTGTGCACAGTGCGGAGAGGGGATGGTTGGGGCTGTTGGCAAAAAATGCCTCTGGAGGCTCAGCAGGGACTGAGGACCTTTCCTTGGTGGTGTTTGGGCACGGGGCAGGGGCGTGTTGCTAGAAAAGCTGAACTGCAAACCCCCTGGGGGCATCTGCCCGGGCTGCCAAAACTGCCCCTGGCCCCTGGGCTAAACCCCTGCGACAGCACACAGTGCTTTAACTGGCGTTTTATGTTTCCCAGGTGACCTGGCAGCACTTGTTAGCTGGGACCCCTGGTCAGATCCTTACCAATGGCTTAAAATCAACCGTGCAAAGCCGTGAACATCACAAGGAGAAGAGCTTCCAGCCTAACCCCACTGATCAACACTCGCTGCCATGCGGGATGCTGCAAAACCGTGCTGAACAGCCCGCGCTGATGCCAGCGGATCTCAGAAAGGGAAAACATTGCTCAAAAGATTTCATAAGGAAAAATTATCGATAAAAAGATTCTGTTTCAAGTCAGCCAGAAGTCGTAGACTCAGATTCCTGGCTCGTTTTACAGCTGGGTTGGTGGCAGTGGCAGAGGCTGGCGCGCAGGGAGGCATCCGCAGCTGCATCCGAATCTGGGGGGACCCTCTAATACGAATCAGTGCAGAAAAATCTTTGCTGTAGAGAAGTTTATTTAGGCAAACGAGAGCAAGAGACAGCCCCTGCACTGCTGAGGTGTGTGCGGAGCCATCCCAAAGCCCCCGAGGGCAGCGAGCCCCGATGCGATGCTGCAGTCAGCCGGCCGGGGAGAGGAGGAGGGAGGTGAGATGGGAGCTTTTTGCCTTCCTGCACCCCCCAAAACCACCCCAAGCACTGCTGTCCGAGCCCAGAAAGCCCCTTCCTGGGGAGGGGGTTTGCAGCTGGGTGAGGCTGAGCTGGGGGCTTCTGCAGCCCCACGGAGAGAGAAGAGACGAGACCAGAGACGTGCTCAGTGCAGCTGAGGTCTTCTCCAGGGGTGTAGGGACAGACCCCCTGCTCTGCCCCAGGAAGGGGCTGGGGTTGGGTCCAGACCCTTGGAGGCCCCATGGGCCCTTGTTTCATGGCTTTTGCTCCAGGGTGAGATCTTTCCTTGTTGCTCCAAACAGCTTTTGTTTGCCAGAACAGTACAACTGGTGCAAAACATCAATCAGGATGTTCCCATCGCAGGGAGGAAGGTGTGTTGGGAGGTTTCGCACCACTTCGTCCAACTCATCCGGATTCTCATTTGTTTGCTGTAGAGCGAGAAGATGGGATGGAGTCTGGTCCATGTTGAACCCAGCAGAAGACTCATGGGGAATTTGGAGTCACCTCTCCCAGCAAGTCCCGCAGGTCCCCAGCTCCCAGGAGCTGACGGCCGTCTGGCTGCTGGATCTCCCATGCCGACCGGAGCCGAGCGAGAGGGGAGAGGATGCCCACATCCATAAGGGCACTTTGGGTTAAGTTTCATCAGTGATGTGATTTCAGGCAGATGGAAATTATTCATAAACTTGTTAGATGAGGAGCTGATGAATGGAGGGTTGGGGTTTGTGTCAAAATGTTTCTTTATGATACTTAACAAATGGAATATCTTGACTCTTTGTTTTGAAGTGATGCTAAAATAATTAAATTTGGCCAACACTCATTTCATAAAGAAGGGGAACACCTAAACAGTGTGAGACATCAGGTTTGGTGGCGAAACATTTTCAGTATTTTTTTTTCATTTGCTTATTGTGACAAAGGAAAGAAGGAGGAAGCTTGGGGGGGGATTTTGGTTTTTTATTTTGTTTTTCTGAAGGCCACGGCAGTTTTTATAACCCTGCCTTTTGCCGAGTGGGTGGAGGTGGAAGGGGACAGTGAAACAATTCCTGCTATTTAATTTTTGGCCTGTTATGTAGAGGAGAAGGAAGACGTTTAAACAACAGTAAGTTATCTCCACCACGCCAAACACATCAGGGCTTTTCTTCGTTCCCCTCTGCAGCCCGGTGAGCACGTCTGTCATCCCAGCACCTTCCTGCAGATCCTGGTTCCCTTCACTGGCCAGCAAAGTGACTGAGAAGCCGCCCGCGTTGGACACATGGATGGTTAATCAGCTAATTAATTAATCAGCCTCCGGGATCCAGCTGCTGACTTGATTTAGCTGGGTTTCATTTCTCTCTTTGGTGGTTTAATGATGTTCTTGACAACTTTTCCTTCGGACCGGGAGAAGGACCTGCAGCAGCGAAAACTTTTTACGTCAAGGGCTTGATCTGCTCAGTCACAGCCGCCTGCCACGACGGAGGCACAGCTGCGCCGGGAGAAGGAGATAAACACTTGAAACACGGAACGAAGGAGACTTCAAACATCTCTGCTGCCTGCAAAACAGATTTCTGTTTCCAGCTCCCCTTCTGAAAGCCACAGAGATCACAGGGAGACACTCAGAACAGGTGGAAATCTGCAGCGAGTCATTACTTATTCATAAAATAATGTGTAATCATTCCTGTAAAGCGTTGGGGTTGGAAGGGTCACTATAATTCAGATGAATCCCACTTACTCATTTCCATTTCAGGGGCGGTGGAGCCCCGCGCCGAGTGGGACGAGGCTCCTGCGGTGCTGGAGGGGACCAGGCTGAGGGCAGCGGTGGCACTTGCCTTTCTTGCAGTTGGAAAAACACAGGCACAGCTCAGGAAGGTTTTTCTTGGAAAAAAAGCTGCTTGAAACATGTTCCTGCATAGAGCTCTGTGCCCTGCGGGAGAAGGTGCCAGTCCCTACCCATCACTCTGAATAGGGATGGGGAAGAGCATCCCTGATCGCCAGGCCGATGCTTTAATCCTCTCTCCTCAATGGCTGGGTGCCCAGGATGCCTCAGAGGTGCCTCCTCAGGGCTCTATAGCCAAAAAGTGGGAGAGAACCGAGCTTGTCCCCCATTTCCTGGGGTACCTGTTGGAGCTGAGACATGCCGTGGGATGTGTGCCGTCCCCGGCTGCATCCCTCTCCCCGCGCTGCTGCTGCAAGTGCCGGGGCGACCAGCACCGGCTGCTGCATCCGTCCCGTGGGAAGCGCCATTCCTCTGCTCCGGCTCGTCCTCGGTCGAGTTATTCCTCTTCAGAAATGGTGGCGTGAAAGCCAGTGGGAAACGAGATGTCTTGTGAAAGGGGGGAGGAAACCTGTTTCATTAATCAATAGGAGATCAAATGCTCCTCGCTGGAGCGCTGCGGTGCAATTACAGTTATGAGATTCACGGGTAGTTAACATAGCGCTGCTAATTAATTTGCTGTGTTACAGTATCCGGCGAAGGGCTGAACACGGGCTGCTGGCACGCAGTCTCCCGCAGTCATTCACCCAGCACAGATAACGAACCGTAATGAGAGCTGATGGACAGCTGAGGACTTCATCCGATGTGGGAATATCGCTGTGTCTGAGGCCGGAGCCGGCAGCCCCACCACAGCCATGTCCCCAAAGGCAGTGAGGAAACCCCTTTTTTGCTAAACCTGTGCTGATTATTTGGGAAACCAGAATTTATTTGATGTTAGCACCTTTTACTTTGGAAACACATTGTCAACCTGAACGACGCTCATGGTGCTGCTGTCAACCAGACATGGGCATCTCCATCCGGTAGGCAGGGAAGAGACGGTGGTGAAGGGGAGACCACCCCCACATCCTCCCAGTACAGCAAGGGCAGGGGACCACGGGGGACCCCGCACACTCCCGGCATTGTCCAGCCCATGCTGGTTCCTGGTGAGGTCCATCCTGAGATGGACACTGGGACTCCATGCCTGAATGCCACCTCCTGGGGACAACTGCCCTGTGTAAGGTCACCGGTGCTGCACACGTGGGTCCTCGAGCATCTCGGCTCCTTGTAGCTCTTACTGCACATCATATTTTTAAAACAATAAAAGAGGAGAGAACTGATCCCAGATGCTCAAAGGATACCTGAGAGCAGACTTTCCCAACAATCCTGGTCTTGCACACATGGCTGTGACCTGTCCGGGGCTGTCAGCCCAGCCAGGCCCTTTGCTGGCGGCTGCTGCTGGCTCCTCCTGAACGGCGCCTTGGAAAAACGCCCGGTCTGCTCCTGCCCAAAGCCAGGATTTCGATAGCTTGCAGTCAAATATTAGGGCTGGTGCTGCATGTTTGATCACATTTTGAATGCTCCTGCCCTCCCCTGGGCTGGGAATCGCTTGTCCACCTGAAAGCAGAAGATGCACAGAGGCTCCTGTGCAAATCGGTCCAGAGAAGAGCCCGTCAGTCCCAGAAGGGACTGAGGAGCTGCCAGGGCTGGGGCTGGGGCTGGGGCTTGGCTCAGGGTGAGCATCATGCCAGGGCATCAGGCAGCAGCTATCCCACGTCTCTGCATGAAGCTGCTCCTTCTGCCCCCTCCCACGGTCCTTGGTCCTTCAGTCAAACTGAAATAGTTCCCAGTCCCCTGCCACATCGATAGCAGAGCTGTGACGTGCTGCAGCCCAGGTCTTCAGGACCAATCCTGCAAAGCCGGGTGCTGGGGGGGGTCTCCATCCCCTCGGTGCAACCCGCTGCCCGCTTGGGACCAGGCTGGACCTGGGGTGAGTCATTCACAAAGTGGGGCTTGGGGAGATTTGGGCTGGATGGGGCCTCGGGAGCAGCCTGGGCTCCTCTCCCCGTTTTTTGTGCACAAAACTTAGGAAGAAAAAAAAACAAACACAACAATAATACAAACTAACAAATCAAACCCAAGCAGTTCTTCAGCTTCGTTTGGACGGAGGCCTAAAGCACAGTCTGGCGAGGCCTCGCACGGCGCAGATGGAAATCCTATATGGGGCTACTGACTCACGGCACTAAAAAAACCCATTAGTCAATGTTCAAAAGGCTGTAGCTCCCGAAGACACCTTCCATGGCCCCACGGGGGATGCTCTGCCTGGGGACCACTATGGGCAGGGACGCACCCCAGGAGCTGCATCCCCCTGCGATGCTCCTGGGGCCGGTGGGCATCGAGCGCTCGAAGCCTCAGCGGGGGAATGATGTGGATGTTATCGACGGGGGTTTTCACCTCCCCCTCTCCTGTTGACTGATTTCCCATCCCTCCTCGGCACATTGCGCTTTTCAATCCATCCAGGTCACGGCCCGCTCGAGCGGTGCCAGCCACGGGGTGAGCACTAACGATATGCTAATGAGGCTGGGGCAATCAATTTTCCCCTAATCAGGCAATCGATCCCCACTGCAGGTGTTTCTCATCTCAGGCTGTGTGGGAGCAGCATCTGATTTTAATGTGGAGGGGCTCTTTGAAGCCACTTGTCACAGCGGGGACTGGGCTTGGAGAAGACTCGTAGGACTTATAATAAAATAAATTATTAAAAAAAAAATAGAGAGTTTGGGGATTGGAGCATCTTTTGAATCCATGCGCTGCTCTCTGATCTGGTAATGAACAAAAGCTGGCTGGCAGCAGCAGGTTGGCCACACAGGTCTGGTCCAGGTGGAGGGGATGGGGATGCTGCAGCACCCAGAGCCCAGGGGAAGGGGAAGGCTCCTCCCTGCTCAGCTTCGTGCCATCGACGAGGTCTCGCAGCCCCGGTGTTTTGTGCTCGCACACGTGCACCCTCACGTCTGCTCTGGCGATTCCCACGTCTCTCCCAGCAGCAGCCCCAGCACCTTCCTCGCAGGAGATGCCCCACGAGCCGATTCACTCCTCCACCATGGGGCACATCATCACTCAGGATGTTGGGAAAACAATTCCAGTGCTGCCCACACAGAGCTTTCTCCAAAGGATGCTGGAAAGGTAAAAGGTTTCTGGGTCTTTTTCTTCTGCTGTGAGTCTGGCAGAGCCTCCAGCGTGGGGGTGCTTGGAGGGACGGACACAGCCCGTCCTGCACCCGCTGCAGCACCCAGGGGATGCACAAGGATAACGTCAGTGGGACAGATCCTGCATCCCCTCCTTGGTCATTGCCTTCTTCCTGCAAGAGCAGCACTGTTTGCTTTCCCCTTCCCTCCTGTTTCCTCCACGGCTGGGGAAACGGCACCGTTTGCTCCCAGCCCTCCCCACCACAGGGGCACCTTTGCCAGCACGGAGCTTTCGGGAACTTTTACACCACCACCATCCGCACCGCTGCGTTTGAAGTGATGGGGAGAGGCTCTCCGGGACTGGTTCTGCCGCGCGGACGCGAAGGTGAGTAGCGAAGTCTCTTCTACAGCATAATTTCCCCTTATTAATCATGCAGCTTTGGGATGTTTACGTGCCTCTCTGATTTAGTTGAGACAATTGCTTTTAAGGGCTGATTATTTATGGATCTATAGTACACAGTGCCAGTAGGAATAAATTTCCCCATCTAAACCAGTTATTTTTCCAGCACAACACACTCCCCTCGAAATAGGTGCACCCACCCCCTGATCACCCACCTCGTGGGCACCCACCAGCACAGCCCAGGCCGGTGCAGCTCCCTCCACCACTTCCAGCTGCTTCACCGCACTGGCTCACCCAGACAGGATTTCCCACATGCTTCTCCCCACTGGGGTTTGCTGGAAGTGCCTGCCACAAAACAGTGGCTTTTTAGTGTTTTTTTTTACTCCTGTCTCCTATAGTAGCCACAAGCAGATGCACAAGAGCGAGTGGGAACAGGTCAGGGTGTTTGATCCTCCCTAATATTTTGTGTTTGAGCCCTCTAACAGTTTTTTTAGTGTCAACTGGGTTTGGCTAAGGGACTTTCCTAACTCTGTTGTGCTTTGCCCCTATCTCTCTGAGCTCCTCATCCACTCTCCTCTTGAACCTACGTGAGCTTTTTTCCACCTGCACCACCCTTGGGTAAGGATTTCAGCAGCTCAGCTGACCCCTACACAGGAAAATCCATTTGACTGTCTCTAGTCCTTGGACCAGGAAAGCCTTTCTTCCTTGCTGAGGGGAATTAAAATCCCCCTGTGTTGCCTGAATCCTCCCCTCCGCACCTGGAAAAGGAGGTGGCGATGGGAGGGCAGCTCTGCTGCCTGCAAACCCCGCACACGCTTCGCAGTCATTGGGTTTCAGCGTCTTGTTGCACCTGGAAAAGCTGGAATTAAAGTTGCATGTGTGTCATGTCGCATGGTCCCAGCGTGGGTGTACAGATGTGCATCCACCCCGCTCCACCAGCGCGCGGCTTTAGCGGGAAACGCTCTGACACCGAACCCAGACCGCTCCACGGCCCGCGGCGATGCACAGCTCTTGGCACGGCCCCGCTCAGCCGAGTGAAGCAAGGACGGTGGCACGGATGGATCCATTCCTCAGCCCAGCATTGCCACCTGGCAAGCTCATTAGGTTAATTAGAGGTGGTGGCATTTATGTTTTTTCTTCAGGCAAAACCCTCTCTCCCAAAAAGCCCTGCCTCAAATGAACCCAGGCTGTGCTCAGAGCCCACTGCGGATCCAACCAGGGCTCGGATCCGGTATTCTCGCTTGGTCATGTCCGGTTACTCCAAGGGGATTGAAATGAGGATCAAAAGAGCAAGAAATGCACTTAAAAAATGACCAGCATCTCCGAAGTGACAGCGCCTGGGAGCAGAAGGAGCAAACCAATCTCTGGGAGGAAAAAGCGCCTGCGGCATTGAAAAGAGATTGGGAGCAGGGGATGGCCGGGGGGTCCCGCCAACGAGATGATGGAGGAGCCGCTCACTCAGATAACGAGGCCCGCGGCAGAGATGGAGCCGGGTCTCAGGGCCCATTAAGAAGTCATCAGTATCGCCCACGGTGCGGCCGTGCCGGCGCTCAGGCTCACCGGCGGCGTTTGCCCCGTGTTTGGGTGGGGGTGGCAGGGGAATGTTCGTGTTATGGAGGGGCTGGATGTGCGAGGGCGGGAGGGGGAAACCTTGTTGGACACGTTTTCTGGCAGGTCAATTAGTTCTGTGCCCTTTTTACCCTGATGGACCCGTCAGTCCCAGTATTATCGTTAATTAGAATGTGTGTCCAGAGTCAGCTAACGCAGCGCGAGCGGCCACTGGGCTTTCATTAGCCACGCTCGCAGCAGAGGCCAGGGCTAGTTGGATTGTGTGTCCCAGTGTCCTCACCGGCACAGCCCACACCGAGGGTCACGCTGGCACCTGCAGTGCTCAGGTACCGGTAACCATCGGCTGCTCCGGGTACTGCCGGCGTCGTGCAGCAGCAGCTGCCAGCACTGCCTCTGCTGAGTCAGCAGGTTCCTCACTCCAGCTGAGTCAGCAAAAAGCATCATCTCACCCACCCACTCAGTGCCAGACTGTGCCCCGGGGAAGACAGACACCGTCGGGGTTGATCCCCCGAGCACCTCCCTGGCAAACGAAGGAGCAGGTGCAATATTATGTTTCTACCGGTTGGATGCCATCTGTGGCCAGATGCCAATCCTGGTGTAACACCAGCACAGAGAAGACTTTGGCCCCACCGGCAGTCGATGGAAGGTCAGTGACTTGCACGGGGACACTACAGTAGTTTTGGTCCTGTAAGCTCAGCCCTGGGGCTGGATTTACCGCTGTGTGACTGGCTCTGAGGTCCCTGGCCGCAGACCCTGCGGGTGCCACCCCACCGGAAGCCGTAGGGCTTTGCGGGACAAAGCCACCTTCCCAGGTGGGGTGCAGGGTTCCCCAAACATGGGTCGCTGCAGCCTTTGAGCTTTCCCAGCCCACTGGGCTCACCTGCACGGGGTTGAATCCCCAGCCGGAGAGCAATGGGGCGATTGGGATGCTGAGCTGGGCACCGGCACCTCCCCTCCAGCAGTCCCTGCACGGACCCCTTCTTGTGTCCATCCCATCCCACCTCCCTCCAGCGTCCTTCTCCTGGGACTGGCATGTCCCTGCTCCTAGCTGCAGACCGTCATTGTCACCAGTTACAGCCTGGAGTTGGCATCACCCATTTCAAGGTCAGGAAGAGCTTTGGGGTTATCTCTGTGCTCCCCCCCGGCTCCGTTTTCCCACCAGCGCGCTTCCTTCATCAGCAAGAAAACTGTCTTTTCTTAACACTTATTAAGCCCTAATTTTCATCTTATTCGTTACTACCAAGTCATTAAGCTGGCAAGGAATTAAACGAGGTGAAATGAAAAGAATTGAAAGAAGACTGAAGGGTTTGGGGTGGTTGGGTTTTTTTAAAAAGAGACCAGAAGATAATCTCCCAGGATTAAGCAGGTGAGAGCGACCAGCCCTGCGGAAGGGCATGTAAGGCTTAAAGACGAGGTTTCTAATTAAGAAGCAGCACTGAAGGACCTGAGGGGGGTTCGTCCGCTCCTCCCTGCCCGCCGAGGGGACAGTGAGGACAGCCGGGCACCGGCAGCTCCGGGCATTAACGTCTTTGCTCAAACAAAAGATGCTGCAGTGAGAAATTGGGGCCCAGTGGGCATTTGTGAGGCTTCCAAAGATAGTCTCTGCCAAAGCCCGTGCTGTTGGTGCCAGACTTGGGCCCTGAGCTTATATATATATATATGTGTGTGTGTATTTAAGGATGTCACCAAATGAGTATGGTAACTATAAATATACTAATATATTAATACATGTAGGGTGTATATTTCAATATATACATACATACATAAAGCCATCACTTTCCAAAGACACTCTCTAACGCACGGGGTTATTGACCAGCCCTTGCTGGGGGTTTTCTCCAAGGATGGTTTATCGTCAGCCTCACTGAACATGCGTATGGCCTTCATGAAATGCTTTGAAATCAAACCTAGTAAGTGTCTGTCTGTCCCTGTCCTACTCTCCATGTGTTTGATCTCCCGCTGCCTGCGTGTCCCCAGGGCTCCTGGCAGAGCTGGGCACAACCCCGGGGCATCTCCTGGCTCTGGGACGGGGCTGGGTTTCCCTGGTTGAGCAGCCGGGAGGTGCTCACTGCCCAGCATCGGGAAGACCTGAGCTTCTCCATGGGTGATCTGAGCATCCCATCCCTTGAGGAGCTCATTTCACCCCCGTTCCCAAACCCACCACCCACCTGGATACCGCAGCCGCTGGGCAAACCGGAGGGATCAACTGCTACCTGGGCATGTCGCACTGGTACGTGGCTTTTTTATTTTTATTGTTGTTTCCTCAGACTGAATTAAAATAGCGGTTCCACCGAACAATGTCAGACCTGCCAAAGGAATCCCAAGTCTCTTGTGACTTCATTAGCGCCGGTGCCTCCAGTCAGCAAAGTCACGGGGCTTTATTAGCGCACGGTGGGTTTTCTTCTCTCGCCCTCGCAGACGCAGAACCCTCATTAGTGGGGAAGACGGAGACTTAAGAGTCCCGTTAAGTTTCCGTCCCGACTTGTTTCATCTCCGCCTTTCCTGACATGCTGCCCTGTCACCTCCGGTCCCACTGGCAGAGTGAGCGAGCTCCTGCCACAGACATCAGGATTTGGCACACAGCATCCCCCCAGCACCATGGTGCTCGTGTCGTGCTGGGCGCTTGGGTCACCCCTTGCTCCCCCCTGTGCAGCCATGGGGACCCCACCGATGTCTCTGGCCCCACATTAGGGCTGCGCTCGCATCTCTCATCAGCAGGCACACACCGAGCTGGCTGGTCTCTGCTAGTGCCAACTGGTGTTATTGGATTTAAACCCTCCTGGGTGGGAAGGGCTGAGTTCCTGGAGCCCGGATTTACCCGGCGCCTGGTGGGTTGGGGGTTTGTGTTCACCACGCCGTTACAGCCCTGCTTCACATTCAACACGTCCCTGGTTGCATCGCGACCCTGCCGGTCTCCCATTCATTTTGATGCATCCAGGACGGTAAGAGGCTGTTATTTTATGATGGATTAACGACGCTGTATTTGCTTTTAGCCTGTTTTATGGTGCCCCGAGCGCCTTGGCTATAACTCTTCTGTTTATTTGTTTTATTATCCCAACAAGCTGCTCATGGAGATTACTCTGAAAACACCCACTTTCCCACCACATGCTCCCCTGGAGAAGCCAGAGGAGATATCCCACCCCAGGTAAGGCACAGGCCCACCTGTGCCGTGGGAACGCTGCTTCGGAGCTGGGCTTTGCCAGCTGCAGGGCTGGGGGCTGCCGAGGGAGCGAGGCAGGGGGTGGGAGCTGAAGTTGCTTTAATTCAGTGTCTGTCTCAATGCATCCACTTGCTGTGTGCAGGGCATGGCGGGGGCACCACCCTGGAGCAGGAGGAGCTGGAGTGAGGAGCCAAGGGCTTCAGAGAGGAGGTGTGGAACCATCACCTCTGTGGGAGGGCACATCTGTCTCCCCGTCATCCTCGCTGCCGGCGCCCTTCTCCATCCTCGCCAGGGTACGTGTGTGCTGCTACACACCCCCGTGCTGCCCTGGGACACGCTGTGCATGCCGGTAAGGTTCAGCTGGAAAGCAAATGCAGGCTTAGGGCTCTCCCCACCTTTGGGGGGTGACCCTGGGGGTAGCCCCAGCCCTGTACCCGCTCGCCGCCCCAGCCCTGTACCCGCTCGCCACCCCAGCTCCTCTCCCACCTCCCCTCCCCAGCGGCTCCAGCAGTATCTCACCACCTCCTCTCTCCTCTCCTCCCCTGGGGTTGGTATATTGGTGGGGAAGAATTCGAGTGCTAATAAAACACATTAGCACCTTTGGCTGATGGATGTCGGCACCAAGGGCCCGGCTCCATTTCACCCGAAAGCCCGGCTGCTAATTTCCAGTAGCAAGATCAACCAGGAGCTTCAGGGATTAGAGCAGAGGGTGGAGGGGGAAACGAGAAATGAAAGAGGAAGATAAACATAAAAGTCACACAAAACAAATAGCTGGCAGTAACTCCATTAAACCAGACGTTTTTAAAAGGAAATATTAAAATATTAACTATGTAATTAAGTATTTATTAATTAAAAAGGAATCTAAGCTGCATTAAGCCCAGCAAAGCTCTAATCATGTGCAAATTCTTGTTTAGCTCAGCTGCCAGTTCAACGGACCTTGTATCTGTTTTCCCAGGGCCTGGAGCTCAGGGCTGTCGAAGGGACGGGGAAGCAGACTCCCGCTGAAGTTAGAAGGAGCAAAATCCCCTCAACATTTCCCTTTTCCCTGCCCTCTCGAGGTCAGAGCTGCCCGTGTTGGCTCTTCCAGCAGCTCCTTCCTGCAGAGGAAGCTTGGGGAGCTCAGCCGGCAGCAGGCCAGCAGGTGAGGGTTTGTGGCAGGGGTGACAGTTTCCCAGCTACCGTTTCTCCAACTTTTTGGCAATTCCTCCTTGGATGACACCCAAGCACACCAGGACCTGTGCGCTGCTGTCCTTGACCTCCCAAACCGCAGGAGGTGGGTATGGAGGTGAACCAAGTCATGGACTGGGATGTCTTAGCAACTGGTTGGAGGGAGATCTCAGTGTCCCCTGGCAAGAAGCTGGTGCCACCAGAGCTGTGGTGGGTGCGGTGATGCCAGGGCCGGCACCGGGGTCACATTGAGCTCTCCCAGCCCCATCCCAGGGAGCAGGAGCTGTCTGGTGCCTCTGACAAACTCATCCGTCACAGAGTGAGGGCCACGGGCTGCGAGACGCCGCAGAAGAGGGAGGATTAAAAGAGGGAGAGAGAAAGAGCAATCAATACATTATTTAACAGTGGGAATGCAAATGACAAAAAATTAATGAGGCCTCTCCTCCCCACCCCCCTCACCCCTCCCCCAGCCCTCCTTTGCTGTAAGATTGCTGACAAATTCTCTGGAAAATATCAAAACAGCCAGAGGGTGTAACCTGCCAGAGTGATGCACCATTATCTATTATTGATGGAAACCTTGACAAGTTCCCTTTAAAAAAGGAGAGAGAAGGGGAGGGGGAGAGAAATTGCATCTAATCTTTGTTTTAAAGCTACAGTTGCTCGTTTTCTCTCCCCCGAGGATGGCCGAGAGACAGAAGTTGTCATCACGGTGTCACCGTAGTGTGATGCTCCCTGAGCCCCAGCACGGCCGAGTGCCTCTGGGCTGGGCTGGGGCTGGTGGGCATAGGCACCGGGGGGGTGCCAGCATATGTATGGGGAAGAATATTTGTTTCTCCCTCCGGTACCCCCGTAAAGAGTCTTTTAAGCCTCATTTAAAGATGAAATATGGCTGAGCTGGCAGAGATGGCACTGGGGACTGTGTCTGTGGAGGAGAGAAGTTGAGGGCCTGGGGTAGAAAGGAGGGAGCAGATGATCAAAGCGAGCCATGCAGCAAATCCAGGAGCAGACACCGGCTGCAGGACAGGAGGAGGAGGAATTCCTGGTAGAAAAAGTGACCACAGGAAAAAAAATATCCAGCAAGTCCCTGAAACATATCAAATCAGCTCCTGAGCGGCAGAGAGGCAAGTGACCACGGGAGCCGCTATCGAACATGCCGGCGAGTGACATGCTGCAGGGATTAATACTTTATAAATGTCATCGGCCTCCTGACAAGCTCCTGTATAATTCTCTTCTTTGGCCTCTTACAGCAGACTAGCAAAACCCTCCAGACAAACCAGATGAAGCAGGTGGTCCCCACTGCCACCATTAGCCCATCGCCCCGAGCCAGGCGTGACCTGTCCCTCCTCCCGCTGGTGGCACCGTTCCCCTCTATGCAGGAGGCATCTGAGCTGCTTTGGCTGCAGACCCCACTGTGCCCACACCACCCTGGGGATGTTGTTCGCTGTGGAGCAGGGGGACAAGCCAGGGCAGCTGATGCCATGGGAGCCCCCCAGCATGCTGCCATCCTTCTCTCCATCCCTGAGCCCTCCTTGAGTAGCCACCCGGCCCTGAATTTATAATCTACTTTCCTTTATCTGTAGTGCTCGTATTTACATGCCTCGCTGCCAACTAGATGTACAGCTCTAGGGAGGAAAAGCTGTCGGTGCGTTGCACGCGCGGGCAGGAGCCGTGAGCTCTCGGCCGAGCTGCCGTACGTGTGTGCGTTTTGCCGTGCCTCAGTTTCTCGAGGCAGACAGGAGAGACAGTCACAGGCATTCACTTTGAGATCCAGGGATGAAGGGCACACCGTAGGTGCCAAGTATTGTTATTCACTGTTGCTTTTTTTATAGGTCCTCAAATGTATTTCTCTCTTCTCACAGCCAAGTCCCTCAAGGACATTTACGGGATCTGTTCCAGGCAGATGCTGAAATCCAGCTCGTTTCCCCATCAGTAGCTCTGGGCCTGTCCTCGGGCTATTTAACGTGAGGCTGTTGGAGGTGCAGGAATTATCTCCGAAGGTTTGTTTCCCCATCTCACTGTCCTGCCTTCAGTGGAGACTATGCTGGAGGCCTCAAAGGTACAAAATCCTGGACAGGACTGTTCATTTCTCATTCAATTTAACCCTGGCAAACAGCAGTGGTGTTCTGGTTTATGCCCACTGGTGTTGCAGATCCTGCTGAACTCCACGTTCCCACGAAACCCCGTGGCAGGCAGTCCTGCAGTTCCACTGTTGGTATTCCCTGCTCTTGGTTTGAAAGGTATCATCCTCTAATCACACTGAATGTCTCCTCTTTTGGTGCTACAGGGGCAGATCTGTGCTCCCAGTCACCTTCTCTCCACCAGCCATTGCTTTGTATGCCTCTGCCATGCCCTCCTTATCTTCATCTCTATCCTGTCCCCTCTTCTTCTTAAACTAAATAGTCCTAAATCTTTTTAATCCCTTCTCATGGATTATTGATACTATTTGTTGCACTTCTTTGGATCTTTTCCATTTCTGCTCTATCTTTGCTGAGATGATGGGGTGAGGAGAGCAGACTCCTGCTGAAGGTGAAGCTTTTAAAGTCATGATAATGCTTTCAGGTTCGTCGCCTCTCCTTGAGTTGCCCAAACCTGCCGGCTTTGGGGAAGGGGACCCTTCTGCCCATCACATTGCACGTCCCTGGACCTGCCTGCGGCAATCCCCAGGCTGCTTCCCGAGAGCTCATTTCTCGATAAGACCCCTTCCACCAGCAGATCTGTGTTTTTCCTCCCTCTCTCTTTGCTTTGGAGTTGTCACAGTAGGTGAGATCCGCAATTGTGTCGCTCAGCCCTTGCTCTTTTTTTTTTTTCAGTTCTTAGCATTGCTCAGTCATCACTGGGACTCAGATAGCTATTTTTGAGCCCCTCTCACCCCCTGGTCTTGCTGCTGCATGGTCCAGAGCGCCTCTGGACCCTCTGGACTCAGAAGTGATGCCGGGGCACTGCATGGTACCTTAGCAGCATCCTCGTGTAACGGGGAGCATCCGTGTTCCCCCTCCTTGGCTCGCTCCCACCCGGCCTCCGCCGAGCTCCGGCTCTCTCCCAGCACATCCACAGCCTCAGCAGCTTCTGTGTTTGCAAATCCAAACCCAACGGGAGGGATGCAGGCAGTGCACAGGCTCCCATTTAACTGGGGAGGTGGCCCAGTTTACACAAAATTATTTGGGCGCTTGGGAGACTTTGTAAGCTGGGGGGTGGCAGCTGCACCATGCGTCTTGCTGTCGGGGTGTTTTGGAGGGGGGCAAACCCCTTTGCCAAGGGGTTGTCCCCACTCATCATGCTCACCTGGATACTTTATTAGATGAATAACCTCATTTTCTTTTTATTGGAAAGTGATTGATCTATAATTTTATCCCTGATTTTTATCCCTTGAGTCTCTTTCAGATTGAGGTTTGGCTTTTCCAGCTTGCTGGGGGGGTAATGAAAGGGGTTTTTTTCTTCCTGACAGCCACAAGGAAACGTCCATCCGAAACGTGCTGCACGCCAGGTTTTCTGCCATCCAGATCGCAGCTGTGTCAGTTTTATCAGAAATGGAGGTAAACCCTGGCCACCTTTAAGGTGGGGAGAAAACAGGATTTGGCCCTGTGGTAATAGAAATGAGGGTTCAGTGACCTGCAGGAGTGCAGGGGCTGCTCTTGTTGAGGAGCTCACCTGTGCCTCATCTTCCAGGCAGGAGATGGCAGGAGCACCCATGCCCACCCATCGCTTCCCTGTCGGACCACACCGTCATCCCATGCAGGGCTCCAGCCCAATGAGCCGGGAGGCTGGGGCTGGTCACAGCTCCCAGGGCAGACTGGTTGCTTCGGGCGGCTCCAGTTAGATGTGCAGAGATAGGCAGGGGGAAAATTCAGGTTTGTGAGCTTTATTTCTTCTCCCCAGTGCCCTGGAGCTTCCTTGGCTGATGGAGACTCTGACCGAGGTTTCAATCCCTCCATCTCACCACACTTTTTATTTTCTCTCCTTATTCCTTGATTAAATCCAGCCACTCCTAAGGACACAGGAAACATCTCCTAAATACCCCAGCCTGCAGGGAAGCACCGAAGACCAAAAGAAGCAAAGCAAGATAACGAAGCCAGGAACAGCAATTGGAGAGGCGATTGCTGAGATGGGGCTGCCAAAGAATTGAGAAGCTTCAGCTCCTGCAGTGGGACCCCTCGGCCCAGGTAGGGAGGCACAGAGCTGACAAGGAAATCAACCTTTCACGGAGCTGAAGGTCACCCTTGGGCCAGCTGCAGGGGGACAGAGAGCAGCCGCCGCGGTCACCATGGTGCTGGAAATGTCATGTCCAGCCAGAGAATTAGTTTTGCTTTTCCATTGTCTGTTCTGCTAAAGAAAGCCTTGTTGGCAAATGGACTTCATGGGAAGTTTATCTCCCTGCTGCTAACTTTGTGCAAAAAAAAAAAAAGAAAAAGAAAAAAAAAAAAGCAATAATAAAAAGACCTCCAACATAAATTCCCAGGCAGAATCAGGAGGTCAAGTTTAAAAAAAAAAAAGAAAGAAAGGAGGAAAAAGCTACACTAAACAACCCATCAGCGCTGGCTTGACGACGAAGAGAAGCGCTCTGGGCTGAGAAATAATGGTTTGAAGTTTGCATCATTATCAGGGCTACGTGCCCCACATTTACAATGCTCTCTGAAACGTGTGCAAGCTGGGACCTGTGCAGCACGATGGAAGCAGCGTGGGGTGGGCCAGTCCCTCCTTCAGGGACAGAACAGCCAACACAGACACTTGCACGAGACACTGCAGCTCATCACCCCACGCACTTCCGAGGCACCTCGGAGGCGCTGGGTGACACTTGCTGGCTCGTCTCCATCCCAGCTGCCAGGGCAGCTGCTGTGCTCACAAGTGAGGTCCAGAGGAGTCTGTGCCTTTCCTGCCTAACTGCAAAGGTGAAAGGGCCCTTTTACAAAACGGGAAACTGAGGCATGGAGAAGCCTGCCTGCCCCGATTCAGCCTTCTGTGCTGAAAGCGATGCCCTTCCACAAGCGAGCGCGGCTCCTCTCTCCGGTGGGCACCCTCTGTGCCGGTGCCTCTCACTGTTCAGAGGGACCACTGCGTTTCCCCAGCCTGCGCCCTTTGCTCTCACGCAGTCTTCAGGATTCAGCACATCTCAATCCTGACCTGCCACAACCTCGTTTCTTCAGGGCTGGGCTCCCCAGGTTTGCCAACATGGCTCAGTCCCCCCCTGCAAGACCTCCCCTATTTCAAACTACGACCCTCTGCGTCTCCCCCAGCTCCCTCAGGCCTCTCTCCCCCATCCTTCCAGGTCTGAGTGTCTGCTGTCAGCTGGATGAACCACGTGGTGCTTCAGCAACGTGGGCAGGTGACACTTCGGCTTGGGCACAAGGTCTCCCCACCCGGGACTGGCAGTGAGAGGATCCAGAGCTGGGCTGTCACATCTGATTATATTTTTCTCTGTGTGACCTCTGTTTCCATAACAAAATTTTTATTATTTGACTTTGGAATATTGATTTTGATTCCCTTTTTTGATTCATTTTGGTTTCACTCTTTCCTGCAGGGAGCGATTTGGGTCACCTTCAACTTCTGCTTGCTCTGTGGTGTGAGACAAGAAGGGTCACTTGTCCATGGGAAATGACCTGGAAGAAAAGCAAGGTTGTGTATGGAGCAGTCACGTGGCGGAGGGGCTGGGTTCGCATCTCATGCTCTGAATCGGGCCCCTCCATCCTGTTCCTCCTGAATACCCCCAGCCTACGCGGTGACTCGTCTCCCTCTCCAGGAGGTCCTTCATGGAGCTGATGTGAACTGCACTGTGGTGAAGCAGGTCAGGATGTGGAGGTCCTCCGATCTTCATGGGCAGCAGGACCAACTTCTGATCGAAAGGGAGGATTTTCCACAGGAGTGTGTCCATCTCCTTGTGTCTCATCTCCAGCAGTGACCTGCAATGGTGCTTCAGATAAAGGAAAAATTCAGTTGTACCAGGCAGAGTCCAAGGTAAATTTCCCGCAGAGCCGATGCACCCAGCAGCCTGTGCTGTGATACGACAAATGTCCCTCTCCTCTGCTTGCTCAGTGCACAGAGGCTGGTCAAGGTCTGTATGAGCTGGTGGCCACTGGCTGTGGGCAAACACACCAGTGCCCTTTTCAGTGGGGTTGAGTTACTTCTCTTTCGGTTTTGCTGAGGGTGGACTACTGCAACACAGGGCAATGCCACCCAGCCCATCCCCTTTGCAACAGCAGCAGCTGGCGGTCTGAGAAAAATCTCCACATTTTCTTTTCCTTTTTTTTTTTTTCATTTAATTCTGTAGCTCCAGCTACAGGCTCTGTGATGCACAGAGGCACTTGCTGATGAGTAAGCCATCCTACAGGGATGCACTTGGGACCCTCCGTGTCTCTCGGACGATGTCCTCAGAGTTTTGCAAGTGGAAAGGACTGCCCAGGGTACACTGTCCCTGGGATCTGAAAGCAGAGAGGGGTCTTCCCAACTTTCCTGTCCTCAGCAACGCAGGCTCCAGAGGCAGAAGGTAACGCACAGCACACGAGTCAGGACCAGCTCCAGAGTCCCTGCTCGGAGCTGCTTTTGCTCTGCAGGGACAGCAAGGATGGACAAACGGTTTGGTCAGTGAAGTCAGCAGCTGAGACCCAACCATGCGCAGCAAAGATCTTTATTGAATTACCTGCCACTATCTAAATAACCCCAAGAGGACAAGCTATTGATGCAAACCTCTGTGCCCGGCGGGGTGAAAGGACAGCCAGGCATCTGACCACTAAGGAAGTGCTGACAGAAACACCTCGGGTACCAGACAGCTTGTTGGCCTCTCCCTTCAGTGTTAGCCAAGATAACTTGTGGGGATTCACATGCTTATTTTCCCACTGTGAAATATAGTACCCAGTAGAGGGATAAGACTAAGCCAGACAAAGAGCCTTTATAGCTTTTTCTCCTTCCACTCTCACCTTCCTAATTACTTTAAATATACAAGAGGGTGTCAAAAGTTGTTAATCTCTCTCTGTGTTTTTCTTTTTAATAATCCCAGGGTTTGGAGATCTCAGCCTTCCTCCTCAGATCCACCTCATGCTCCTATGGCAGTATGAGGCCAAAAATGTTTGCCTATTTACTTCTTTTCACAAAAGACTAAGAGAGGGACATCAAGAAGCTTCACTTTAAGCTGCTACTTTAACAGATCTGAAAGTGCAATTTTTTTTTTTCAGTCCAAACCACCTAGCCCCAGTGACCTAAGCGTCTTTGGGTCTCTGCCCTTCTGCTCGTGTATGGAGCTCTGAAACAGTGAGTGACACATCTCAAGCGGCCAAAGGACCTGTTGGTCTTGGACTCCTGAAGCCAGCAATGAGCCGTGGGGGCACAGCTCGAGGCAGGGGGTCTGCAGCTCCAGATCCTGCCTTGGCAGGGATGCTCACGGGGGCTGGGCAGCAAGCGGGCATTTGGACTGAGATTTTCCATGTTGGTTTTGGTGCATCATCCCTTTCAGAGATTTTTCTGGAGAACAAAATGAAACCCAATGAACCAAAAGTCTGCGATGAAGCGGGGAAGGGACCGAAGTGTTTCAGGGTTGGAATATCCCACCTGCAAATGGGGATGAGCCCCCTCACTACCCGTTCCCCTCTCTCCCTGCCTCCTGGTCCACCCTTTACAGCGCTCAGGTGCCGAAAGGACTCAGAGGAGGGTGTGTGCCTTTGGGGAGCATCCTCAAGGCTGCTTCCTTGGGATAACGAGTGCCAGGAATTTTCCTGCTCCTTGCACTGGAGAGTTCGCTTGGCTCTGGCTTGCGGCGAGTGCTCGGGGTGTCAGCGCGGCGGTGTGTGTCGCTCCCCCCCACCCCGGCCCAGCCCCATGTGCCGGCATTTGCTGCCCCCTAGAGTCAGCGCCCAAAGTTCCCTTTTTTTAAAGGAAAAAGCTGGTGGAGAGAAAAGTCCTGTCAATCATGTGTCAGAGTGGCTGGATCAGAGAATATTCCCCTCGGGGCTGAGCAATGTGCGGGTGCAGGGTGAGACCCTCCACGGAGGAGGGGCCCACACGGCCGTGACTGCAGCGAGGGGTGCGGATGATCCACGGGGGAAACCACATCTCCGCCTGTTCCATCTGCCCCAGACCACCAGCTTTCCCAATAATAGCTTGTCTCCCACTCCAGCACACAGCGCTGGGGTCTGTCCCGAAGCCGGAACCACCCAGCAGCCACGTACTGTTAGCTTCACACCGAAAAAAACCTGCAAAACCTGCCTCAAGGAGGTGAAAGCGGGAAGGTACTCAAAATCAAGGTCTGCCATTTGTGCTTTTTGCATGTATGAAGTTTGATGCAGCCACACCTCACGTCTAGATTTTTCTAGGGGATTGATACACAAGCTCTGTCCTTGCCTACTTCAGCTCCCAATTCTGGCTTTCTACACTGCTCGTCAGAGTCTCTCACCCAGAGCCTGTCCCCCGTGATATCTTCTCCTTCCCTGAGCAATCCCTCTCCTCCCCCATACACTGGCATCTCACCACTATTTTTCCCACCACGGAAGACCTCAGAGGAGTTGCATCCATTAGCAGGAGGTGAGAATCTTGTCCCTTTGCTTTAGTTGGCTTGCACTAAATTTTTTTCGCCTCTTCCCAGTTGCAAAGTTTTCCACTCTGAGGGCTGAGCGTGAGTGGTGGCAGGGACACATCGGGTCACTGTGGTTGTATCTGTCGCTCGAGGATCCTCATGCCTATTGAATAAGGTCTTGAGAGGGAGCTGGTTGTGTCTTAACTAAATTGCAGCCACGCAGACCACCACCATTAGGCCAATGCTGGTCTGGAAGCCATTGGGCAAGAAGGTAGTTGGTTAAATTGCGTTTTCCTACGTAATCCCAGTCATTCCCTGCTACTGAAACCCACTTGGACAGTTGTGTTTGGGGCTGAACGGCCACTATCTCCTGGCATTTCTGCAGAGACAGACACTGCATCCCCCCCAGCCCCGGCCCTACCAGCAGGAGCAAAGCAGGAGACCAAAATCCCGGGTAGGAGGAAGCTGCCCGGGCGAGGGGCAGGGAGGGCACTAGAGGGCAGGAGAGCTCTGCTCTGATTGCACGGCTCACTCGTTCTGTTGGTATTTCTTGCACAATTTCCCCTGTTCAGTGGTTCAGTTGTAAAGTTCAGTGACTCAATGCAGGAAATGACCCTGCAAGGTGAACTTTAGCATTGCACTCTGATCTGAGAGCAAAGCAGGTATCCACATCGGTACCAGGAGCCGACATATTCTTCTCCTCATCATCTTCCTGACATAGCATCAGCACGTGAAAAATTGGCTCTTTGCAGGATGCTCCAGCGTGGCTCCCTCTTGAAGGAAACCAGCCTCCGCCATCCCCTTCCCTCTCTCTGCAGCCTGCAGCAAGAAACGTCCCCACAGGATCTCACATCGCTCTGCAACAGCAAGAAAAGTTGCATCTCTCTTCGCAGCCCTCCTCCCGCTCTTCCGACCCAGGCTCTGTCCATAACAACACATTCACACTGATGCAATCAGCTCTGGGTGTTTTTTTATCCCCCGCCACCTCAATGGTATATTTAGAAGCATCAGGTTTTCCTGGTGTTGTGAGTTACATCTTAATGCAGAAATCACAAGAGAAACTCCAGCATCCCCCGAAGGCAGTACATCACGGGCAGAACGGGGCTTTTTATATCAGAGACTATGAAAAGACCTTCCAATTTAGTAGCTGTTCTGTTTGTATCGCACATTATTGCACGTGTTCCTACTTCCTTGCCCAAGTCTGAAAACGGAGGGTGTAAGAATAGCAGGTTCTACTTCATCTGTCTGCTTCCTGCATGTCCTCACAGTCGGGTCTGCTCAGGTTAGTAGCACCCACTACGGCTCCTAGTTACTAGCGCTCGCTAATACGAGTGAGTCAGCACACCTCAGCGTGGCTCCAAGACAACCACCTTTACATCTGTGTAAGTGAGAGAAGAATCTGTTCTTAAACCTTTTTTTTTTTTTGTTCAGATTTATTAAGCAAATGAAATAAGGAACTCTCCACAAGCCTCTCCAAAAAAAAATTAATGAGAGAAAAAATGCATTCTGTCCCTCTTAGAGATTTCCTCCTTTAGCTCGTGCCCAGCCCCAGGTGTGCGAGATGTTTAAACAAGCTGATGAAGTCATTTCAAGAGTTGTGTGTAAAGCTCACAAAAATAGCAGCCTCATGAATGATTTATTTGCTAAGTAACAAGGGAAGTAAACAGCCTCTGACGGCTCACCAGGCTTCAGAGATTTACTGGCCCGTAGCACAGGACCCTACCTGCAAGTCAGGGTACTGCTGTGACGTTTGTCCCCAATTAAGTTGTAGAAATGAGTTAATTTTCAAATAGGACCATAATCCTTTTATTGCTGCGTAGGGCCATCCCTACGGGCTCTGCTGTCGCTTCTCGACAGAGGGAATCCACTTATCCCCAGGGAGCAGATCAGCCACCGCTCCCAGGGCCCGAATTAAAACAAGTGTGTGGGTCGGGATGGCAGACCCAGAGCCGGGGGTGGAGGGCAGCCGGGAGCTGGAGCTCGGCCCCGCAGGGCCGCCCTGGGCTTGCGGCCGGGGCTGGGGTACGCGCAGGGTGCTGCGAGGGGGCCCTGCGGCAGCAGCGGCGGTCTGAGCTGAGAACCGTGCGGGAGGTTGTGCAAATCCCACCCTCCATCCCCTTTGGTTAATTGTAATTTTGCTGGGACGTGCCTCGGGCACGAGTCCCCCCCAGACCTGCGTACAGAGGTTCAATTTTTTGGGGGGGAAACCGCCCAAGAGACCCAGGGCTGCCCCATGGACCTCTCTTTCGGGTTTCCCCCACCCCTTCGGTGGAGGCCCGGGGAGAGCAGCCGGGCCCGCAGCAGCCCTCTGCTGCCGAGCATCCTCGCCGCGCTGCCCGGGGCTCCACGGGCTCCCGAGTCCCGCCCCTCGCCTCACCGTGCCGACAGCGCCGGGGACACGGGCGAGGGTTCCCCGGAGGACGCTGCTCGTCACCGCCAGCATCCCCCTGCGGCCCCGCTTGTCCCCCGTCAGCGCTGCCGAGGGCAACGCCGGTCCCTGGCAACCACCGCCCCGGTGCCACAGCCCCCGGAACGCCCGGAGAGACGCGGGGTGCTGCCCGTGGCCCCGCCCCCGCCCGCGGGCCCCGCCCCTCCGCCGCCGGCCCCGCCCCCTCTGGCTCCGCCCACCCCGCCGGCCCCGCTCGCTGGGCCGTGGCGGCGGTTCCCCCGGCGCGGCCGGCAGGCGGCGCTGCGGCCCGGGGCGGTGCGTGCGCGGCGGGCGCCCCCGAGCCGCCTCTTCCCCTCGCGGCCCGGCGGGGCGGGCGCTGCCTGCGCCGCCGCCGCCGCCTCCGCCGAGCGCCACAGGCCGCCGCCGCAGCGCCTCTCCCGGATCGCGGCCGGCCGGCAGCAGGCGGGAGGCGGCGGCGGCTGGCAGCCCCGCGCCGCGGGCCGCTCAGCCGGCTACCTGCGCGGCTGGGCCCGAGCGCTCGAGCCCGGCTCCGACATGTCCGGCAAGATCGAGAAAGCAGGTGAGCGGGCCGGGCGCCGCGGGAGGCCCGGGAGGGAGCCCGGTGGGGCGGCCGCGCTCGCCGCCCTCCGCTCAGCGCCGCCCCGCCGCCGCCGCGGCCCGCCGGAGCTGGTAGCCGCGGGCCTGGCGCGGGCCCGGCGGGGCTGAGGGAGGCGGGCAGGGCCCCCCGCGCCCGGCGGGTTTCGGCGCCCCGGGCTGGCCGGGGGCTTCTGTCAGGGCGGTGCGGGGCCCGGGGCCGGGGCTGCGCGCGGGGGAGCGGCGGGGGATGCTCTGCCCGGCGCCGCCGCCGCGCTGCCAGGGGCTGCTCCTGGGCTGCCCGGGCACCCTTTGGGTCAGGCGTTTTGTCTTCTCCGCTTTTTCCTTTATTCCACCCCCCCCTCCTTTTTTTCTTTTTTTTTTCTTAATTTCCCCCACCCCTGCCGTCCTTTCCGTGTAGCAAAGCATCAGCAGAGCCAGGGGGCTGCAGCGCTTGTGGGGCCTACGCGCAATGATTAATTGCAACTTCTCCAACTTTCCTCTTCTGGTGTTTGTGCAGGATCAGAAAAGATGAGTCCGTGGGCAAATGTCAGAGGGAACTTGCTCATTTTTTCCTGTCCCTTGCAAAGTTCTCCCCTCTGCCTGGGGTGCTCCCCTAGAGCCAGAGCTGGGGGAGGCTGCTGAGATGTCTTCTGCGCTCACAAGGAAAAGCTCAAGCACGGATCAGATTGTCTCTCTGTGCTTCTGGAGTCGTGTCTGGTTCTCAGTTGTCACTTTAGATGGTTGAATGCCCTGTTTTTCTGTGTAGCGGGAGTAGTACGTTAAAGATTCAATTAGTGTTTTGCAAATCAAGCAGTAGAGTTATTTAGTTATTATGTTGCATTTAATTAGCAGAGAAAAATCAATACTGTTCTGTATTTTTGTTGTAAGGCATAGCGAGGCAGTTTCCTACTGGGGAGCATAGGGGAGCAGTCTGAGTTGGGATGTGCGAAGTACAGCCTTCAGGCTCTCCAGGACAGCAGCCACTGATTAGGAAGGATTCCTGTTTCAAAGGATAAAGTTGGTAGCAGTGCTTTCTGGTTTTGATCATTCGATCCTGGTTTGTTCTGGCTTCTGCGCTGCACTGTATACAATGTGTCCTCCTGTGATATGGGTTCTGGAGCGGCCTTCAGGATAAGCAGAGTGGCTGCCTGGCAGCCGGCTTTTCAGTGCAGTACATAGGCATGTTTCCAGCTCTCAATGCTAAGTTACTGTCTAACAAGTGTGCATCACATCATGGGACAAAGGTTATTCCAGAAATATCACAGGTTAATCTGATGCACGATCCCTTATGTAGAATCGCAACAGAACGCTTTGCTTTGGGGTTCTGCCTGTGTCTTTTCGATGCTTACTGGTGTATCGCTGCCACTGTTTGTCTGGGAAGTGGGTAACAGAGTGGGGAAGGTGTTAGCAGCATAGATAGACCCCGGGGCCAGCTCTAAAATAATTGCCACTTGCTTATGTTAAAGGCGAGTTTGGCTTGGGATTTTAGTAACTGCTGATAGTGCTATAGACAGGAATTACACATGTATAAATAAGTGATCACGTTTTGTTTATTCGCGTGCAGTAAATAACCCTGTGAGAATAGTAATAGAATTCCACCCCAGCGAAGCGGCGTGAAGAGTTCAAACGCGGGAAGATGACCCTGTAGACACACACAAACGCAGCGCGGTTCCATAAACAATAGGACAGAAAGGCCAAAAATACCATACAAAAACCATACGCTGCACAACCTAGAGACCCGACCACTGAACTCCTGTTGAAGAACTCAAGACATCATGCAGGATCCGTCCCCAGGTCAGTGCCGTAATAAACGTACAGTTTTGAAGATGCAATGGGTGAAGCCTTGATGCAGAGGCTTCTTCCTACTGGGTCTGTATCGTAGTGATGATTTGCTGAAGAGAAACTGTAAGTCTGGGAAACTGTCCTCTTTTGACTGCTTGTACTTTCATTTCTTAAGAAGAGTATTTAAAGAAAAAAAAAAAAAAACATTCCAGGCATAAACAGGAGGAGAAGAGGTGGGGTAGGGGGAGGGAACGAGGGCTGGAAGCCAGCTGTTTCAGTGCAGTACAGTCTTGATCACTATTTCTGAGTGTTTGAAACTTCTGATTGACACAAGCAGTTTGGTTAATAGCGTCACCGAATAAACACTGCCTGTAATACCAGTAGTTCTGGGGTAATATTTGTCAAAATGTATACAGTAGCAGAACAAAGGATACAGAGTCATGAACAACGCTGTGAGGTCTAAGGTCTGTGTATTTTGTACGTTTGAATTTGTTTTTTTTCTTATGGGAACGGAAATGCATGCAAAACCCATTATGTTGTAAATAAAATAGTCCTGTTGCCGAGTAACAAGCCATCTTGACGAACTTAGGAATTGGCTTGGGCTTTGGTTGACTCTCATGCCCATCTAGTCAGGCTGCTGGCAAAAAAAAGGGTTACCTTGTAGGGTTAGATCCGTAGAGATTTTACATACATCTGCTCCCTGAGTGCTTAAATGAAACACCTTGTCATCACTTAATAAAAAACAATAATAGATTATTAGAGATAACAGCTACCATCCTGTCCACCAAGGAAGATCTGACAAGGCTCCCTCTGGAGCCTCTCAGTACTGCTGTTTAACCAACAGAAGGGTTACTGTAGAGCGTTTCAGAGTGCTGCTCTGGAGTGAAGGGGAGCCATCTGATAACATAGAACAAGACGATATAGTTCGTTTTCCCTAGTGTTGGACCCCCTGTTTTGTTAGGCTCCAGGCAGGAGACTTCCAAATACTTTTCAAAGCAGAACCCTCATTGACTTGAAGAGAAGGGATGGCATCCAATGTTGTTGGCTTTTCTTTACTCTAGAACTATGACTTTGTGTCTTCACTTTCAGAAAATAGTTGCTCTCACCCGAGTTAGTCTTGCAGTTTGATCTAAACTCCAAATAGGGATGTCAAGAAAGAGTGGAGAATGTCGCAGATTCTGCTTGGGTTTCCTGTTACCATGGCAATACATGAATTCCTCTGTTTATTTACCTGATGGATTATGTGCTCCAGGGAGTTGAACTATCCTGCATCGTTCAAGAAGAAAAAGGGAGCAGTTAGACACCATCAGGTCTAAAACAGAAGCCTTCCGTGAAGCAAGTCCATTCAAGAATGCCCTTTATTAAAACCAAAGAACATATGGGTGCCATACTTGGGAGGTTTATTCTACTTGATGTTTTCAATCTTAATCTTGTAATTTCTTGCAGGGTTTTCATATCCCTTGTAAGCTCGCTTTTTCAATAGCCATCTGCTAAAGGTTGGTTGGGATAACCGTTTCAAACGTTAGCTACCTGGAGTGCAGTCAGTTATCTTGAGTCTGCTCAGGACTCGACTGGACGTGTTTATTCCCAGCAGACCGAAAGTGCTGTTGCCTTCACCTTTTATTCATCAGCATTGCCTGATAAGCAAATCCGTCTCTGAAGTCTCTTCCTTTAGTATTGGTGGTAGAAACATCTAGGGGTAATTCCAGGAGAATGCTACACTAAGTAAAATGGGCAAAATAGAAGAAACAAGTTCAGGAGGCCAGGTCGTTCCTGTCTTTAGAGGAACTTAGTGTTTGTCCGGAGTCCTCCACGCCAATTTACATGATTCTGAATTGTGTTTCTGTGAATGTTTTTGTATTAACGTGAAGTTTCCTGGGTTCTCATTTTTGAGAAGGATATATTTAGAGCTATTACCTTCTCTTGGATCATTCTGTGGAAGTTATTCTGCATATTTATTATACCTGTACAGTTTTCTGCAGTTTGTCTCAGTTATGCTTAGGTGAGTCACTAGGCAGACCTCTTTCTCAGTTCAGTTGTGCATTCACCACTGTGCCATGTTCTTCTGTGTAATTGGGGGCTCTCCAGTTAGAAGTTTTGCTAGTTGACCAGTGTGAGTGCTGCTCTACTGGTGGTTTTCAAACAAAGGTAAAAATTCTCTGTGAAATGTCTTGTCATGGAATCTGAAAATTAAACTCTTCTAAAGACTCATTTCACAACCCTACGGGCAATTCAGTTCCAATCTTCCTTACTTGGGCTTTTAGCACCTGCTGCATTTCCTACTGGATGCCACTGGGATAGTGACATCGGGTGTGTGTTTCCTTGTAACTTGTTTAAAAAGCATGAACAATTCAGTCTAGTTTTGTGTAGAGGCAAAATACAGGTACAAGGTGATCACTCTTTAGTGTTTCCTACGAAATGGCACAAAGAGCAGATTTTGCATTTTTTATAAGTTGGCATTGCCTTGGCAGGTGTTCTGTTGCATAGCTTCAGGACTGGAGTATTCAGAAGTGTAGCCTGCAGGATCACTGCTGCACGGTTGAGATGGACGTAGCAGTTGTAAGAAGGAAGTGGACAAGGAGTGGAGAAAAGAGACAGCTGAAGCCTACTGGAATGTGAAGCAGCTGGCTTGTGCCTTAGTCAGTGAAAAAGCAGAAACTGGAAACAATTGCTAAATTTATTTTCAGTGCAAGCAGTCGTTTTCCTTGAACCGCAATGACTAAATATATCTATTGGTGTGATTTTTATGTGGTGGTAGCTCTTGCTGGCTCTTGCTAACCTCCTGGCAAGCAGAGAGATGAGTGGAAGTTTGCTGTCAGTCAAGATCATATCGCAAATGTCCCTCATCCAGGTCCATGGCTTCACTTGAAGAGAACATGTCCTATTTGTAAGGGAGCTGTAGTCTGTCAGCATGGTTTTACTTGTTGCAATAGGCATGAGTAGTAGAAACCTGGTATCTGTTTTAGGGAAAGGAGTCAATTTCTGACTGCTTTTCCAGGTTTCTTGGGGTTTTGTTCATCTTTTTGGAAGTTCTGAGCTGCGGTTGATACCTCAGCTGATATTCTAACAACTTTATCTGTAAGTGCATCTGTGCTGTGTTAGAAAGACTCTGATGCAAAGGTGTGGGTCTTTTTTAAAAAAAATACACGTTACCCCTGATTTATTCCAAAGGTGAATCCTGTGGATATAATTGGCAAAATGACGCTGTGTTGTTGACTTACAAATCCTTTGAAAGGAGAGCATTCAATTCAGAAACTTGCAGGATCTTAACTGCAAGTGAGGAACATGAAGTGTTAACTTTCTACACTTTATTTTAGAGAAACTAGAGAGATGTTATACCTTTCCCTGGCAGAGAAATTCGATGGCTAATCAGATGTAATTCAAGCACTCAATCATTATGTGTATTACAGGAGATGTTTAGATAGTTCTCAGGCTACTGAGAGGTGACAGCTGGAATTGTTTGTTACCTTAGCATGAATTTGGCAGATCTTTGGACCTCAGCAAAGGTAAGATGGTAGAGAGCATCTCCTGTCTTCGTGCCAGATAAAACTCCAGAAACTATGTAGTATATTAAAACAACAAATTACATGTCAGAGCTACAGGTGAGGTGATTTATAGCCTTCTTCCTTGCTCCTGCTCCTCACCACACCCATCATTTTGCATAGTTCGGGTACATGTAGGGGATAGACTTGTTCCATTTCCAAAGCAAATAATCCCAACATTTTTATGCTGAACCTAGAGATCTGAAGCTTTGGGGTGATTTGCCAGTTTGCAAAGCTGTTGACCTCTGTGTGCTGTTGCTTAGCAGTGAAATGAGTCCTTCCAGTCTGTATTCCTTGTCTGGAGACTTTAACATTATCTGGAGAAAAACCTGTGCAATGGAGGGGGATCCTTCAGCTTCTCATCTGTGACAGAATAGGCTTTTCTCTCTGAAAACAATTGAAAATTCGATGTTCTATAAGTGCCTGAATATTTGTGAAATTCTGCTTTGGTGTTACATCTGTCTTATTTATTAACATTAGCAAACTATAGGATTCAGCCATTCTTGTGGAAGCACTATGGAAGGAGTACTAAAATCACATAGATACTGCAAGAATATTAGGTTTGTTTTTGTCTGTTTTGTCTGAATAAGCAGAGCTTGGCTTTCATGGTGTACAGCTGAGAAATATTGGAGAATGTAATGGGATAAGGGGATGGTAACAGAGAACAGGTCATTCCCAGTGCTTCAGTAGAGATTAGAGGAAAAGGGAGAGCTGGTTGGAGGAAAACCAGATTTATTCAGCTTTGCGAGTTTGAATTTGCAGCCCCAGAACTCTAAGGTGTGTAAAAAGGTGGCCAGAGAAGAAAAAAGGGACATCACAAGTGGAGATGTTGATGGAATGTTTGGAAAGACCAGAAGAGGAGTGAGAGGATGTGCAAGCCTTGAGTGTTAGAAGACAAGGGAATGGTGGGCTAAGTCGCGTGCAAGTAGAGCAAATAAGAAAAGACAGACGGATGACAAAAGGGGAGAGCGGACAAGGAGGAGGCTCCCGGCAGCTTTCACGGAGTCTGTTCCAAGGCAAAGAGACAGAAGATGAATTTCAGCAATCTGGAAAAGCTGCAGGAATCCTGCAGGTTGAGACGTGCTGCCAAAGGAATGTTCTGCAGTTCTGCTATTCGCGTTACTGCAGCCTGACAAATTTACAGCTGCATTACCTGACCCATAGCATCCACTCTCAAAAATACGTTGCCAGTCTCTTCTTGTGGTGTGTGACATTGATGCTGATAGAGGAAACAATTTCATCTATGTGAGAGAGAAACGATGTCCCTACATATTTTGTGAAGCAACCTGAGAAAGTTGATGTATCAGATTTTTGGTCTGCTTTTATTTGTGTTGCACATTTCAGCTAAAGCTCTCCAGCTTTGAAACAGTCTCTTACTGTTGAATCTGTTTGCTGTTTTAGTTGCTACCATAGCTCATCTTCTCTGGAGTTTGTAAGGTAATGTTTTTATGTTGAGAGCCAGGAAAAGGTGAATAGAAACAAGTATAAGAAAGAGATGGTCTGTATCAGAGCGTGCACTTACTGTTGTGAGAGATACGTTATTGACGGTGTTTGGGAGAGTTGGCTTTCCTACACTTACTTTCACAAATATGGTAAAATAGAAAGTAATCTGAAAGATTTAAGAATTGGCGAAAGCTGTATGGAGATTCTAAGCCTTGACTAGCATTTTCTTTTCATGTTTCTTTAATTTTTTTATTTCCCTTTCGTACCACTGAGAGGGTCGATCAAGCATGGATGGCACCCGAAGAAGAGATTTTTTAATTATGGGGCTGAGGCTCTTTGAATTAAGCAAATGTATGTTTTGCATTATCTCACGTTACCTGAGTGATGGTCTCTGCTGCTTTATGTAGAGCTTTTCTGGTGTCATGAAAATACTGTGCATTTTGTGATTCGAGTTAACATCTTGGTACGGCCATCAGTGCCTCCAAGGAAAGACTAATTCATTATTCTGCAGAGGGAGAGAGGTTAAAGCTTGCTTGCACTCTCATGCTCTCGTCCTTTCTCTCTGAAGGCTTCATGTGGGGATGCTCTTTGTTGCGTACTTAACATATTCACTGAACCAGTCCCATTTATATTCTAAACAAGATCTTTAATTTCATCCCTCACATGTACAAAAATCTTGAGTGTTGAAAGAAAATAGATGAGAATTTTCTTTTCAGGCTTCTGGAAAGAAAGGGAAAATCAGTAGAAGTTAAAATCCAAGAGTAGTTACCCATAGCTGGTGAAGTTGGAATAAGCAGATGCTGCAACTTGTTTGGTTGATTAAACCTAGATAGAATTTTACCCAGTGATTGAATATGTAGTTCTGTGTCTGTTAAACTGCAGTTTGCAGGTAGTCTTTCATCATTAAAATGGGAGCAAAAGGAGTGTGTTCACAACATAGAGCATGCATTGTTTTACCCACTACCTTTTGATACTTTTCTTGTTTCAGTCTACAAATCTGTCCTGAACATACTGCCCAAGAGGTGGTAAAATAGCCTCAGGAGCTAATTCCATATTTAGAAAGTTTCCTTTACGAACCAAACATCATGTAATAAAGGGCACCCAGGAAAATCAATGTTTAGTTCTGGTTATATGGTACATTCCAATTCTAGATAGCAGTGCTCAGTGAATCCATCCGACGGTGGGCTTCAGTTAGTGGGACAATACTGTTTAAAACACCGTTTTCCTTGGGTGATACATTATCCTTTCATTTTGTGCTCTAACTGTATTGTCAGTTTGAGTATGGGGAGATAAAGTGTGGAGGGTTCTCATCCACTTTTTGCAACCTTGTGTTTCGTTGTTGGCAGTGATGTGTGCTGCAACTTTCGTATACAAAGAGATTAAATATCCCTATCTGGATATTTTTTTCCCCATCTTAATTTGTTTAAGTGTATGCTTTCTGCTTTTCTAATGAGAAGAAGCTTTAAACTGAATTACGTAGAAGAATAATAAGTTTGAGAAATGAGGGAGGTCCACCAACGGGTTTAGTTAGAGCTCATCTATGAGCAGCATCTTTTCATAAATAAATAGTAGTGGCTCACCCATCCTCTGTTAGAACTCTTGGACCTATTGGCCAATTTCAGTCAAACTTTGCAGAGGAATCGATATTAGAAATTTATTTAAATTTCTGCACATTTCTTGAAGAAAACTGAGTAGAACGAAGAGTCTGCAAATAGTACCTTTGGTACGGCAAAAAGGAAAACGTAGCTGTCTCATGATCCAGTTGGCCATCTGGTGTCAGCTGGTACACACGTCATTTCAGAATCGCTAACACACATGGTGCTTCTTGATCAGAGGAGTGCCAGGGGAGATGAGAGGAAGCTGGATTTCTTGTGCTGGGAGGAGAATAAAGAGAGAGCTTCACTAGTTTCGCTGCTCGTAGAAGACGACAGTTTGCTGTGTGATGATTTAACCAAGGTTATGATCTTACGCTCATTCAGTTGCATAAGCATTTTGTCAGTCTAAACTTGTCTCATATTAGTTTATCTTGCACTGCAAAATTCATAGGCATGAGATGAATCTGACAATATTTTGAAAAAAATATGAGAAAATTGCGCAGTGAGTTACTCTAGTTTAACCTCTGCTGGATTAATTGATGCAACCTTCATGTATAGGCAAGGTCTAAGAAAGAACGGTTACAAATTGTTTATTGCCTAGAAACTTCTCATTTCTCTGCTAAACTTCTTGCACCAGCACCCTCGTGCTGATTGTGTCATTTAAGCTTTTGCTTCTAAATTTATGAAAGTAAGATATATCCATAAAAGAGAGACTTATGGTGATTTGAGAATATCTTTGCTCAGAATTAATAACTTTAGTGAAGCTGGCTCAAAATTGCACCTATACTGAAATAGATACGATTTTCTGTATACAAAGTCTAAAATATTTTTTTATTTATGTATAATTTTTGTTTTAATAATTTCTAGTCCCTCGTGGATTCCAGCAGTCATCAAAAGGATTTAAAAGTGGTTATATTGGTTTGGAAATGTCCGTCTTTCACCAGAGACTACAGGAAAAGCCTCTGGTGACCTTGATTAGTGTAGACCCTAATGCCTAGCATTTACCCAGCTGAGTTTGGGGGGGATGAATCCCAGCCCTGGGCAGGTTTCTGTCTTGTTGGGAAGCTGTTCAGAGAGGTTTTAGGCACTGCTTGATGCTATAGTTAGGTGAAGCTAAATGGCATTGATTTAGCCAACTGCTTGCTGCCATCCTCGCTTTGGCACACCTGTTTCTCACAGCACCAAAGCAAACATTGCACCGAAGCAAAATGACTCTCTGGAAAGGAAACCAGGGTTAGGAGAAGAGTCCTTGCCTCCAAAAAAATCCCATCTCACGTGCAAGTCACTGCTGAAAGAACTAACAAAAGAACCTGCGTACCACAAAGGGGGTGCCTGCAAGAGCTCACTTAATATTAACCCCACTGCTGGTGGCAGGTCTGTGAGCTGGCAAAATTTTTATCTAATTTGCTGTTAGTTCCCAAACATGAAACACACACTAGGCCTTTTAAAGTTGAATTTCTTTGCCTTCCTTTGTGCTTCTCGGCGCAGGGAGACGCGAGGTATCGCGTTCCATCAGCCGATGATTTGGCATCAGGCTGAAAGGTAAAAACACTGATAAAAAGTATGTTTTCCTTTGCTGCTAGAACAAAGACTGCTTGAATTGTGAACTGGTGGGCCTGGAACAGGGAATGCCAAGGAACAGCAAAATCCTTTGGAACAAAGCAAATATGTGTGTCTTCTGGGGACTGCTCAGAGGAGCCAATCGAGGGCAGTGAAGGGTGCGTTGCTCTTAAAAGCAAAGTATTGTAGTAAAGTGGCAGGGCAAATGAACCCTTAAACACTGTGTAAAGAGAAAATTTGGTTCTCATAACTGTCTGTGTGTTTTTTCAGGTAGACTTTAAACAAAGATGCTTTTGCTCCTCTGTCTCGGGTGAAAAGCACTTGTATAAATTCTTTAAATATGCATTGGCAGCTCTTGCTCTTAGGGTTTTACCCTGAATTACAGCCTTGTTCATTAGACCTCAAATCTGAGGTGTACGTTTCACTGTAATCCTTCTAGGGCTCCCTGGAGACATCAGGTATACGCAGATGATACTCAGGAGAACTTCCCAGAGCTTCCATTTGGCTGGCAGCCTGGGGAGTGCCAAGGTCCAAAGGATCAAAACCATCCTTTGGACCAAACATCGATGTGATTCGTGTCATTGCCTGGCGTTGTCAGGATTGTTGTGGCTTTTTACTACATGCGTAAGGAAAAAAGGCTTACCTGGCAGTTGACCACAGTTACCTGTATCAGGGGTTACCAGCCAGATGTGTATTTTACACTTTTTCTTCTGACTAAAGTTAACGTGATAAAGAATAGAAAACTAAGGAAAATCTGAGGATTATTTCTGGCAGCTGCCAGATTGGTATATCTATAAATTCTGAGACTCTCTGGCAACAAGGTGTGTAATAGTGTTAGTAACAACAGAAACAATGTTGGAAGTGTTGTGGATCGCTTATGTCATTGTTTTGATACTTCTCAAGTTCTGTAACTGCTCGGGACTGGTATAAATAACACCATCTAAGGTTACAGCCGCTGGTCATCCAGTCTGCTAAAGCTCCACTGCCAATATAAAAAAAAAAAATCCCACGTCAAATGAAAGCATAACTGATTCTGAAATCACTCGCGGCGTGCGTGTGCTGTTAACGTGAAGGTTGGTCAAGGTCCTGATCCGAGTGTGGCATCCAAAGTTGGTACTCAGGCAAAACACCAATCTCTGCAATGTTACCAGTGCTGTGGTGTGCCCCGTGGTGGGGAGAACTAACAGGCTGTGGGTTTATGTTATTGTATTATTTTATATTTTTTTTATCATTTAATTCCTCTCAGATGAGATACTTCACATCTAAAGCTTTGGCAACCCAGTATGCTACATTTCAAATATTATCATAATGGGAAAAAAAATTATGCGAGAAATATTAGTAGTATACATTTAATGAATTGTTATTCAAAGCTCTCATATCCAGAAAAGTAACACTAGTTTGAGTTGATACTGTACACTATTGATCTTAACCTTTGGGATGGTAACAAAGCACAAAAACTGGCTCCTCCTGCAATGCTGTGCCCTTGAAGGATTCATTTAGTTAAATTCTTAATATTTTTGCAGCTGTGGTTGTGGTTTATTAACTGATGCTGCCTTGAAGAAGAGCCTGTGTCTGCAGCAGAGTTTTCATTACTCATCTGTCAATACTTGCAGAGTAAAACAAATGGGGCTGGGTGGAGAGGTTTCTGCTCTGCTGTGTAAATGGCTTCTTTTTCTCCATCCCTGCTATTTAATCTTGGGAGAGGATATAGAACAGTTTTGCAGTACCTGGTTGTACTGTATTGGATAGGAAGGTCTGGCCTGCTTTGTCTGTCAGGATTATTTTAAGCTATGATACTTAGATTTTATTAAATGAACCAGAGGGAATTAAAAACATCTCTCTTTCCCAAAATACTCTCACTTGTACAGCTGTAAAATGCTCTTTATCCTGAATCATACCGGCTGAAGAATCTTTAGAATTTCTCTTTGCAGTGGGTAAAATATGATTTTTGGCCAGTTCAGCAGTTACTTGTCAGGAGAAGTCCAGTTGAGTTTGGTTTTGTCTTTGTTTTTACATCGTCCTCAAAATTGAAAATTAGGTAAAACAAAATTACTCTGTTGCTGTGTTTACTGATGCAAGCTGCAAGTTTTGCAGGAATTGCCTTGGCTTCTGGGTGAAATGCAGGAGGCAACTTACATGCCTGGATTTTTGGCGTTTTGCCCGTGATTGCAAATGAAGGACACGTCTCATTTTAAACATCAGCAGAACAGGATATCTGCTCTGAGGCATGGAGATGTAATTTTGTGCTGGTACGTAGTGTGGGCGAGTCAATGGAACTGACCACTTTTGTGGCGAGTAAGCAGTCAATATGAAATGCTTTGCTGGAACAGGGCAGGGCTGTAGCAGAAGGATGAGCTGTAAGAAGTAGGGGAGAAGGACCCTGTTGACTCACTTGACCACATGCTTCTCTTGAGTTTCACACTTGACTGTGACAAGTATTGAACAGAATAGCAGCCAGGCTGGTGAGCAAGTGTGCTTAAGAACCAAGTCAGTGCTGACCACTTTCTGCTTATGTGCATTTTGAGGGGAAATATATGGAGTCCTTACCTCCTTTTTCTGATGTGCATTCTGGTTTTGCTTAGTTTTTATCCTACTTCAAAAAATCACGGTGGGGCAAAGCCACACGCAGCAGTTCCCTGTGTAGATGATGTAAAGAACTAAGGCCCAGCCCAGTAAAGGTGATTCCTAACTTGAAGCCTTGTTTTGTGCCTCGGTACCACGGCTATGCGAAGTGTCGGCTGGTAAATTGGTGCCAGTTTCCTTAGTGCAGACCTGCCTTTTACCATGGAGTTACCATCAAACGTATTTTAAAGCCTGTCCTGTGGGAGACTCATCTGTGTTACCATGGCCTCCAGCGAGAGCGGAGGGAACCAAACTGGTGAAGCACTGGAACGGGTCACCTGTAGAAGTTGTGGCTACCCCATCCCTGGAAGTGTTCAAGGCCAGGTTGGATGACGCTTTGAGCAACCTGATGAAGTGGAGGGGCATCCCTGTCCATGGCAGGGGGGTTGGAACTGGATGATCTTTAATGTCCCTTATTATATGATTCTGCCAGACTGAGCTCTTGACTAGCTGCAAGCATGAGGACCTAGTTTGGGGATTAAAACTGATTAGTGGATAATTCCCCCGGAAAGAATAATCTCAGCCTTAAAAGATGAATTGCAGATGGTTTTGGATGAAAGAGATATCAAGTTTCAAATGTCATTCTTTCAGTAACCTGAATCTACTGACCTTACGTGGCATTACAGAGATCATTTCAGAGACTATGGTGTGTGGCCAGTGCTTCCTGCATTGGTCTGACCCCTGAGCCTCCAGGGCTGTATTTGCTAGTTGGTTTTAAAGGTCTTTCACCCCACAAGATCAAGGAAGGCTTCCAAAATAGAGAAGAGAGCCATTGTAAAGCGAGAAGGATTAGTATCTAATAGGACTTTTTAAAACTATTCAGATTGGTTACGTGTTTTTACCCATCTTTCATCTTTGCAAAGGTAACAGTACATGTGTGTTTGCCCAGCTTTGACTGGAAAGCTTGCAAAAAACATGACTGAAACATAAAACCAACTTAAGGACTCTATGAGCAAGCTATGTCAATAAAGACCATCATTTTGTGTAGTGGAGCAGCTTATCAAATTACTCCAGTGAGAGTCTCCTTACAAATGCTTTTGTTTTTTATCTGTTGACTCATCCATCTCAACACTTACAGTAACGTTTCAGTACTGTCTTGTAAAGCCGTGATTGAAACAAGGCTGTTCTTGGGCTGGTTAATCAACAGATGCAATTAATACAATGATGTTTGTCTTGACACCCCGTCTCACTGTGGTGGCATTGTAAGCAGCTTTGCTACGCGGAGGAGATCTCTGTGGTTGAGGACTCACTGTACAGGCAGATCACTCCATGTTTGTATTCGGCGTCAAGTCAACATTGAAAGAGTTTCAGACCTCTCCTTAGCTGGCAAACAGTCTCACTGATGCTACAAGTGATGTTAAGAAAAGGTTAAAGCATAATCTGCAGCACTTCTAATTTATTTAGCAGTTTTATAAAGGCTGGGATTTCGTTCTGTTACGGAGCACCAGAAGTGTAAAAGGAAAGCTCAGATGGATTTTCTTCTTGTGCGAGTCTGGGAAGGTGGTGAAGGAAATACGATTTGGACTCAGATATTTATTCTTTTAGTAGAACAATGTCAGTCCCAGACCAGTGCTTCTCAGATGTGTTTTACCCTGGGAACTTGTCTAAAACGTCTTCCCTTTCAGCTATTTCATTTTTAGCTGTATAGAGGGTGTGACCATTGTTTAAGGGAGTGTCGGTGGCATGCAGCCAGTTGATATCTAAACCCTATCATGAATTGTTTTAAAGAGAGTATGATTTTCTGTACTGAGATATGTCGAGGACTTTTTTCATGGCAGGAAGTACATGCTGACTCCAGCAGTTGCTGGAGCAGCTGTTCATTATGAGTAAGCCAGATGAAAAATCTTGTGAAAACCTTAATATCATTAGGAAGCAGCGCGAGCTTAAATGATCAGCACCAAGTGTGGTTGAGCTGTATCAAAAGCTGCTTTCATATTTTTACTTGCTCTAAATTTTGCATTGGAAAAAGTTTCTGGTGCTTATGGAATCAACATCTGTAGGATAGTTTACAGAGAGGTATTTAACTTCAGACTAGTTAATATTTGTAAAGGCTTGTCTGGACACTCCCCAGACTCTTGCTCCAGGGTGCAAATTTATTTGATTTCTCCCATGTTGAGTTGATGTAGCAGCTTCTGTCTCTGTAAGTAAGCATCTCAAGTGGCTCCATGACTTTTAGCATTTCCTGGCATTGTAGCACCAGTGTTTCTTAGACTGGGTTTCTCCCAAGGCCTGTATTAGATAGGGCACACATTTGAAATGCAGTCCTCTCCCTGTCCTGAGTTTCCTAATCAGTAAGTTTGGGCTTTTTTGTTGTGGTCTGCCTCTGTTTTTAATCACAGAGCTGACTTTTGTCAAGACTAATGTATAGATTTCCATAGCTTTCCACAAAAAAATTTGTTTTGAATTAATGGACATTTCAGTGAATTTCTGTAGTTGATATTTTCTGGAAAAAGAAATTATTATTTTGATCCAAAAACCTCTGATCAGCGCTGGCCGTGAGCAGCAGCGGAGGCGCTGGGTGCTGGTGGGCTCTTCCTGGGTACAGGTGGCCACAGCAGAAGGGCTGTCCTTTGGCTCACCAAAAAAAAAAAAAAAAAAAGAGTAAACAAGAAGGTCTGCGCTCCAGCCATGAACCTGTCTGGAAGCTGAGTATGTGGAGATAAAGCACTGAAGGGGAAAACCCTTTCAGGTGTAGCTGATGTGTTGTACAAGGGAACCCAATGTAACAGTTTCCTAGCCCAGCTTCTGAGATACTTCCAACCCAGGTTCAGTTACTCCCTCCATTCTACATTTGAGCTCTGCATTTGAACTGCTTTTCATTTTGTCTTGTTCCTTGTTGTCTTTGACACCAGGATATGATTTCTTCTTTGTCACCTCTCGCTGCCCTTTGTTTCTCTTTTTCTGACACGTACGCTCACGTTGTTTGTAGTGCATCCTGTCTAAGAGCCTGGGTCACAGTGTTTTGATTCAGCGGGGCTGTCCTGGAGATGTGTAGGGATGTGCCAGCAAACAGTGGTACGTATGTCACAGCAAAGGAACATACATACACCTCTTGCCCAAGCAGTGGAGCTTCTCTTGCTGCTCAATGTGGTTCTCAGGCCGTCACGGCTCATGAGGGTGGGAGCGAGGGAAAATGTGGAATGTTCTGGCTTATTTTGAGAGCAAGATTCAATTTCCCTTGATGCAATAATTTCATGAATCAAAAGGGAAAATGTGTAATGCTTCGTGTTTATCTAGAGCTTTACATTTTTAGAGCATTGTGCAAGCATTTATTCTGTACTTTTGACTTCATGATGGGTGGTGATGGAAAGTGCTGTCTGTAGTGAGGTGAGAATAGTGAGTGCAACTTCTACCCTTGTTTCTCTTACTGGTATGATTTAACTCGTTACTTTGGTCCGATGATGTTAACTTCTCCGTAAGCTTCTGTGGACTTTCCAGTTTATCACTAGAGCTGTATACCCTGGGAGTGGGTTGTTAGTTCATGTTTTTAAGGCATTCGAGATCTCATTAGGTAGTGAGGGTGGAAGATGTAGTGCTGTGTAGTGGTGGCATCTCTCCGTTTTTGGGAAGATGCAGGTCGTATTGTGTGCACAGAACATGCCACCTAGAGGAACAGAGCGGGCTGGCAAGGCTGTAGCCATGAACTGCTGGCAAAATTTAGGTGGCTGTGCGAATGGCTATGTTGAGACCTTCTCCAAGCAGTGCCCTTTGTGGCCCTACCTGTAGTACCTTCACCAAGTCAGGTGTGAGAAGGTCCATGCACAGCTAGCTTTCCACCAACGCTTCTCAACAAACATTCTCAACTTTTTACATGAAACTACTGTTCATGTTTTAGCCTCCTGGTTATGTCGATCCTAATCTTTCACAGAGGCTCCAGAATCTGTAATTAAGTTACAGATCTCACCTCATATTCTCTGGAAATTAGGGTGAGGAATCTAGTACAAGGTGTGATTTGATGGGCTAGCACTCTCCAAGCCCAGTGCTTTTTTTGGCTTGTATGTTGCAATTTCTTTTGTGGGAGATTAATAAATTTCCCAGAAGATTATCCTAATTTCCAGAGTCTCAAAGTCTGAGTTGTAATTAAGCACTTAATTTGATGAGAGTTTTTAAATGTGTTGCTTGTCTACTGGCAGCTTGGGGAAATGCTTCCATCTTCAGCCCAGCTTCCCTTGTGCAGGTTCAAGCTCAGAAAGCTGGGATATATTTAGAACTGGCAGAACTGCAGCCTGCCGGACAGGCCTCAGAAAATTGCTCTAAATCTATGCTTTCCCGGTAGGTTAATGCTGAATTTGAAAGGAGGCTGCCTTTTTTGAAGAAGTTAAAGTTAGGGTGATGGCGATTTTTCATTAACAAATGGACAGTGGGCAATTTTAATGATAAATTTTATTGCTTACAATTGTGTTGAGTTCCCCCATTGCCCCAAATGACAGTAATTGGTACCTCCAACCGGGAAGCTGTTGTTTTATTTCTTGATCTCTGAGGGGCTCGTGGTCATGCAGAGTCAGGGAACTGTGTTGTCAGATAAGCACATGGCTTGACCAGAGGGTATCACCTCTTTAGGACAGAAATTTCTTTTTGATCCACGTTAGTCTAATATGTGGTGCAATAAGGTGACCTGGGCCAACAACTTGGGATCGTAGGATTTAATACACAAATAATAGTAACAGTAGAGTTGTTTTCTTTCATGCTCTTTGACATTATGGCTTCTAGTTGTCGCTGATTAAGTTTTAATCTTCTGGTGAAGTTTCTCTCTGCTGTTTAAGTAAAACATCTTTTCTTACCCTTCTCTCCTGTGCTTCAACTTTTGCTTAAAACCTCAAGAACAACCTTTAAGACTTTATTACGCTGTGCCTTTGAACTGACCCCCATCTATTTCCATCAAGACATTGGGATGACCTTCCCATTTCCTTCTATTCTCAGTTTAAATTTTCCTCTTATGGGAATTCTAAAAAAAAGAAAAAAAAAATTAATTGCAATTAGTCATATGTTAAAACAACCAGACTAAAGCCAGCAGGAAGAGCATCCTCTCGGTGTCGGCGTACGAGGCCGTGTGTCAGTATGCCATTTCGGCTGCGGCCGCATCCCTTGCGTGGATTGACCACTCGTGCATGGAACATTGTGCCTGTTCCGTGCCTGCCCCCATGTCTCTCTCCCTAACACCTACCCCTTTTTGCTGATAACTTTCTGGCCTCCAGGCTACTGACAGCTGTTGTCCACTTGCTGCTAATTAAGAAAGCAGCGTGAGCGATGGGAGTGTGGATTGGAGAGATTGAACCCGGGTCTCTGCTGCAGAGGTTTCAACCTGATTAAAAAGAATCTGACTGACGACTGATCGGCCTCTTTTTTCCTCTGTCTGTTGAACCTCTCAGCAGATAGCCTGTTTGCTATCAGCACTCGCATGTTAGGCGCTCCCTCTGCCTCCGTGTTTTTTAGGTCCTGTAACAATAACCAGTGTCAGAACAGATTTACCCTTGAAGCATTGGGCACGTGTGAAATTTAAGCCACTATAAAGCCACATATTTATCATGCAAAGCGTCGTGTACATCTGTGCTCTTACTCAGAAATGCAAATGTAGGTGGTATTTTTTAAATGAAATGACACATACTTAAAATTTAGAACTAGCTACAAGAATCAAGATCATCGTGAATTAACAGCTCTTAAGTGAATGGACTGATGATTTCAAAGATTTTCCTTCTTTGTTTAAGGATTTTCCTTGTTTGTTTTGTTTCTTTGCTTGGTTTCCTTGTTTTCTGTTTCCTTGTTTTGCTTCAGGTCTCAGTGAGTGACCTTTTGTGTGATATGGTTTCGCTGTGATTTTTATGATCCAGCAAGAGAATGGGCTTGAACTCAGGAATTCCTTTTCTGGCTTGTGCTTCTGCGGAGGTAAAATGATAGACTGAGGTGAAGATAGTACAAGATTGTTGTGTTAAGACACAACCAAAAGATGTGAATTCAAGAGCGATGGTAATTTGGTAGAAGAAGCATCCTCCCATAACACTGATGCTCTCTGGAGCTGTTTACCCCAGGAATATTACGACTCTCTATATTTCAGATTAGACCTCCAAAATTCAATCTGAATTCTTATCTGCAGTAAGTGGGCTCTGTATAGCCCCTGGCATGCTTTGAAAGCAGTGTCGTTTGCTCTCATATCTGGAATATAATTTCTCTTCTTCCTGTTGTGATTTTGCTCATGCTTGGCTGTTACCTTTTCCCTTGAATATGATTGTTTCTTGATACAGTAATTCATCACAGTCAGAGCTTCTCTTTAAAACCATTATGTATATATAGAAGTAAAATATTTATTTAAGTAATTAAAAAAATCACTGCCAGACTTGACTCCTTAGGCATGTGAAAATCCTGTAACAGACCATGTCTACCACAGTATAATTGAAGAGCAGGAACATGTCTAAGGGGAGGAGGATGTACTTTTGACTGTCTTTACTGGTGTTCACCTTGTACGCCCATCGTTTTGCCGCACGATCACTTTCTGGAAGAAGCCTTGGAGCATTTGGCTTAAGCTTTTCAAATAAAGAATTGTTTTATATTTGTTTGAAGTTGAACAAGAGTTACTCTACGAGTCTGTGTTAGCATATATTCATCTGAACACTTTCAGTAATAAAATGGTAGGAAATGCAAAATGCAGTGTGCTTATAACTAACTGAACTAGGCAGACTCTTTGCGATATGGGTGGTTCAGGGTTTGAAAGTGCTATAGTGTCCTTGGGCAGCTTTTTCTTTGCTCATGAAGAGAGCAGATGCTGACATGGTGCAAATAAAAGAGAAATCCTATCACTAGATTGGCCCTGAGTCCCCAAACTGTAATCTGTAAATAGAGTGATTTATAGGTATTACAGATGAAAATGATGTTTCTTTTTTTCCTCCAAGCAAAATATTATTTCCAAATAGATCATCTCATTATTGCAGTCTGATTTGGCTAGTAATTTTACAAAATAAGCCTGGTAGACTTAATGTTAGAAAATTAATGGGATGATTTCTCTAAGTAGTAAGAATTTCTGGAGACTCCAAATCCCTGTCTGTCTTGCTGTGGGAGGTAATTAAGAATGCGAGGGAGTGGTTTCTTGGTTTGAAATGTTGAAAGCAACTGTAAGCATTCATACTGTTATATCTGGAGAGCTTGTTAGGGATAGTGAGATCGGTTATGCTGGGTCATTTGCTGTGAATATTCGTCATTTCTTTCACAGTAACCTCATTATTGCTTGGACAGCTTTGCCTCACTGTTTACTACCTGCTGCCTGTTGACTAGCAGCTCATTTCAAGCCGATTACGGGAATATTATGTGGCTTCAGGATCACAGTTAGTCCGTTTGTCCTTTAATGCCAGTCACAGTGACATCAGGAATTGAGCTGCTGTCATCCAGGTAGGTCCTCTCCCAATATTGACAAGTTTTTGCCTCTGTTCTGCGTTAGTTTTTCATGTGACTGATGGCAAGTGTCACTTGCTCTGAATCCCCACCTCTTATCCATTTGTGCCATCAATTTCTGGCTGTGTAAAAATGAAAACTCGTCACACAGTCATTTCAGAGGCACAGAGGTGGCAGTTTTGACATTAAAGGGGCAAAAGAAACAGTCTGCAAATTCCTGTGTAAAAATTGGATGCCTGTTTGGTGCTAGGTTAAGCTTTGTTTAGACTATTGTCTGTAAGCCTAGAGCTTTCCTGGTAGGTCTCCAGTTGACTTGCCTTCCAGGAGCTTCATGAATGATGAAGTATTCCACGTCTTTGTTGGGTTGGTTTGCAAATGCAGACCCGAATCTTAACAGGGGAGCACAAAACAGGAATTTCTGCTTTACAATGGAAAATGTCGGGTTTATGTCATAGGAGAAGCAAGTTTGGTTCCTCTGCTTTCCTGATTCCTTATAGTGTTCTTTAAAGAAATAAAAATTACAAAATAAAACCACTCCTACCAACTGGGAAAAAGAAAATACATACAAACAATTTTGAGAATAGGCCACTGGATTGTAGGGAGAGCAACCGCAAGAAAAATCTCCTCCATGGAGGTTTGTCATCTACTTCTGTTCGACAAAGCTGGACTTTACCTGAGAAACAGGTTCCCGTATGTGTGAGAATATTTCCCTTTATTGCCAATTTGGCTTCTAATTAGCTAAATCCACTTTGCAAGTGGACAATCTTATTCCAAATTAAAACCTTGTAGGGAGTTAATTGGGAATGTTGTGCGTCAGTTTCCAGCCTTCGCCTTGATTTGAATAAACTTTCCTGGATGGAAGAGCCCTCTCATTTATAAAGTCTGAGCTGTAAGGTTCTTGTGGCTTTGAATGTTGGTACATTTTAGCGTGATTAATTACTGGTGTATTATAGTTTCAAGCGATCTCCCTAGGAGTATAGATTCATACAGCTGCCAGAAAACCAGCTCTGCTCTTCACTTGCTCTGTTCTCTGCCGACAAATAGCAAATTAACTTGACTGTGCTTGAAGTATTGAAGTATTTTCTGTATATATTTTTTTAAAATTCTGTTCTAGAAGTGATTTGAATCCCTGTTGAAAATGTCTTTGGTGAGGAGTGTCTTTCAAAGTTTCTGTATGAATGAGTCCAGTTTCATAATTTAACATTGTGACTGCTATATATAGTGTTGTTTTTTTATCAAATGACAGCAATAGAGCCGTTTTGGGTGGTTTGTGACTGTGGCTTGTGTGTAATATTGGGATGGACATGGAGATGCTTTATATGCTTTATAAAGTCATATAAATTGTAGGAGCCTTCTGCGGAGGAGCTTGGAGCTCTTCGATACATTTTAATGAAGTAGGGTTTCCCAAGTCAGATGCCTTTTCCAAACTTGGTTTGAGACATCTTCAAGTTTTGCACTCTTTGTAGTAGATACGTAGCTGGTTTTCAGGTTAGCAAGGAATGATGGCACATTTACTGTATTCGGACCTTCCTGACTGTAGAGTTGCCAAAAATGAAGCGAGAGCGATACCTTCCACCTGTCATTCTGCTACAGAAACCATCAGTTTAGAAGTGGATGTAGCTGAGAGTTTATTTGCTGAGCTTCAGAGTAGAGTTCATGAGTACACAGAGGAGAAAAAAGGCAAAATTTGTTTGTTTGGGGAGGGAGGCAGATTGATTTTTGTTGTGTAAATTTGTGAACTGGTTAGAAAGGAAAGAGAAGTCTCCCCAGGACACATGCTAAAATAAATGAAGTCCAAGCTCAGATGTGAAGGCGAGCAGTGGTGGGAGAGTCCTCCTCGTGGCAAGCAGATGTTTGCTGAGGTCCTGCAGTCAATGTCTGCAGCCTCCAACTCCTCTCAACCCCCTCCCGCAACACACAGCTATTTCTGCCAAGCAGCACCCCATCTCCTCTTCTTCCTCCTCTTTTTACTTCCCCAACACCCTCCTCCCATGAGTTTTCAGATAAGAGTAGAGAAAATAGAAAGGTCTGTGGGGCCACCAGTCTGCCCCCTTTTTTATTTTTGTTATTACAGTCTCAGATGCACGCTCTCCTAGGCATAAGTATTTGTTAGCTCCTGTGATATTTGATAGCAATTACCAAGCCATGGGTTATAACTAGGCTGCCACACAGCTCAGTACTCACTTAGATGCTTCTTGCACTGCAAAATAATATGAATAGACATGGATTGCATGTGCAAAGGCAATTCTGTGTTTGCAGCATTAGAGGTGCTTGTTTATTAGTTGAAAGATGGTTTGCAGCATTTCTTGTTGCTTTACTGCGGTGTAATTTTTTGGACTCATTAGCTGGACCCAGTTGAAGACTCTCAAAATCAGACAGGGATGAAGCTTGTGCAGGGTGGTTGTGCACTACCAGTTGCTAATATTAAGCCCAGAAAATCTGGGATGTATTTACCCTTCTAATAATGGCACCAAAGGTGTTTTTATGAACATGTCTTTATGTCTTTCCGAACCCAGCTGCTATGACATACTAAATCCGCCACAGAAAGCAGTAGGTTATTGAATGTTTTTCACAGTGAAAGAGCATGAAGTTAATCACACTGAAGCTTTGACAAAGCACCAGGCTTAGCCTGACCAAAGAGGCGATGCTGTCTGGACGTGACGGAGCGTAGCCGGACCCGACCCGCAGCCCTCCGGGGCTGCCAGACCCAGCGCCCACGTCTCCAGGCCTCGTGGAGCTGGAGTCTCCCGTTACCGACTAGTTGCTGTTTTCCAAATGGAGCTCCTAAGCTCCCAAAGTATTGCTCAACGTACCACAAGCTGAAATTAATATTGATTCACCTTTCAGGGCTGGATGGCAGGATGGCCACACAATCGCATATTGTGTTGAAGGGACTTAAATAACTTTGGCAGTTGTGGTTTCGCTGCTTTGTGAAAACCAAATTAAATATAAATACCGTACAAAATTATTTCTTATTTATAGAATCCTAAGGTCTCTCTGCCACAGAATCTGGGCACAGGGTTTTAAAACATGCTTTTTCGCATGGAGTGGGTCATGATCTTTGAATGCATTAGTGTGGCACGAGGCATGGCTCTTGGGCGAGATCTCACTTTTGAAACCTGACAAGGTGCTCTGCACGGGATGAAATATGATAAGGGGCTGTTAATTCACCAAGATTTATTTGGTGATAAGAGAATTGTTTCAGCAGGATTGTAAAGAGATGCTGAGATATGAATCGACTTTGGTTTTGGTAAAATGCAGTCTCAGCTTAGCTCCCTTTAGGTATCGCCCCATTGAAGGTGTTCCTTCTTGAAATGTAGGCCAGCTTCCTGTATCAGTAAACTGAAAGCTCATTAAAAATAGAAACCGATTCTTAGCAGGGCCCACTTTTGGTAATTTCCATAAAAGATAACAGTAACTGTTTAAATACAGATAGCCAGGGTGATACAAGAAATAACATTGCATGCCAGCAAAGAAATAAGCTCCAAAGAAATCACGCTCAGCTATCCCCTGAAGTGGATTTCCAAACTTTCACTGCATTAGGCTATGTAATATTCCGAAATAGCTAAGGAATGGCTGCTTTTTCTTCAGCACTAAATTAGCACGTAAAAACGTAGTGACTGTTTCCTTGCTACTGAAGTCTCAAGTCTTCAGGAGACTCGGTTGTGTTAGCATGGATTCCTTCAGATTCCTGTCGTGTTTATGGTGACACTTCCACACATCTGCTAGGCTTTACTTCTACAGAAGTTCATTGTTATATATATTTTTTTAAGATTTTTTTGTTTGTTTTAGAGTCAGGATTTGCTGAGATGATGAGTGTGAGTAGCAACGTGCCTTCTTGAAACCTGTCATCTGTAGGAGCGATGTAACCAGGTGGTTTTAATTCAGGCGTGAGGAGACAGGATAAAATAGAGAGTTGCCATAAATAATTGTTTACGGCTAAAGTAACTTTTAATGTTTACGTGCAATAGAGTAAAAGATAAATGTCTCACTTAGGCTCCGTAAACTACCTCATGTTTTCTGCCATGATGGTATAGGGATGTGCTAATCCTACAGCTAACAAAGACGAGGGCTAGTATTTCCTCTCCCTCCTGGGCTGTTCAGTTCAATTAACATCTCGCTTTCCCCTTGCTCGAGGCACTAATGTTTCAAATTGTGCTTATAGAAGACTAAAATTTCCTCCTGCCTGTAGGCAGGCAATAAAACTGGTGGTTTGGTTGCAGATCCTATCAGGTATAGAATAGGATATGGAATTGAGGATATGGCCTGCAGCTTCTTAACCCTTTATGTGTGCAGCACAACATAATGCAAAAGCAGCTTCTGACCTGATTACATCAGAAATTTCACACCTCCGGTGCCGCTGTATCACTTCGCACACATGCTTGTCTGTGTATGTGGAGATAAAGCTGACCCTTTGGGGCAACAGTGTAGTAATACTTCAAAGTTTAATGATTTTCATAGCCCCCTGTGATGCCTTGTTTTACTGAGTAAGCAATATTAGGGAACTTTACACTGGTATTGCAATGCCACTCTGGGAGATAGTGCTGGCCTGGTTCCTGAAATTCATTTTTCTTTCTCTTGCAGAGATGCGAGCCTCCAGCATGGTGCACTGGAGTTGTGTGGACATGTTTAATCATACCAAACTGAATATCTGCTTTTCAGCACCCGAGCCCTGAGGATACGATGCTAGTCAGGACATTGAGAGATGAGGCTTCCTTGCGGAGAAGTTAGCTCATCTCTTAACGTGCATGGAAAAGAGCTTACATCACACTCTCACCTGGACTGTTGCCTTTAATCTATGGCACTTGCTAAAGAAGGAAATAGAATTGAGCGTGTTTAAGCGAATGCTTTCCATGTTTTGATCTTATTTCTTGCGCTCGGCTCAGATGAGTGTGGGCGGTGGCTTTTGGGCAGGGTATAAGGTTCCTCCCAAGCCTACTAGAAAAGAGGGGTTAGCTGTGCAATTCAGTCTGAATGTGCAAAGAGTCTGTAATCAGAGGTCCAAAATAAAGATGACTATAATTAGTAATGTCCAAAGCAACTGGAAATTGTGTCAGGCAGATCCGAGCCAGCTTCTCTTTTTTTCCATCGCCTAATGAATGAGAGCTAAGGTTACTCTCCGAGGATGAAAGAGGGCTGAGTTTTTTCCCATTCAACACTGGTGCTGTGGGGCAGATGCAAAGTCAAGACTCTCATTTACAACCTTGTTTTTCAGCTATTGAACCTGTGGGCAGGTTGTGAGCAATTAGGCTTTTCCCTAAAGCACCTAAAATAATGCGTTTCTGCTTGCTGTCCTGCAAAGTGCCAGTGACGACATTCTGTCACCTTGGAGATGGATAAACAGCTTCAGCAACATTGAGTTATGATCTTTCAGGTCTGAGTTTCAAAGCTGACAGCCATACAACTGAAACCCAAGCCTTGCAAAGGTTTTTCAATGTGGAAAGAGTCTAAATGTGCTCGAGTAAAATGAGAGGAGGGGAGAAAGAGTTTAAGCAGAGCTCAGTGACAAGGCTTTTTGCTTGGCCATGGCAGCAGCGTGAATGAAACGAATTAGCTTTGGCTCATGCTCCCTGCAGCCTGGAGTGACTCAGGTACTGCTCACACATACTTGTGCCCGCAGGGCTTTATTTTTAGATGTCTGAATCACTGTCATGACTATATCCTCATAAAGCCGATAGACGAGTGGGGATCCCACGGACCCCATATTAAGTCATGTTTGGTGAGCAGAGAAATTCAACAGATTCCGATGCAACCGTTGCAATTTCTGTGTTCAGAGCTGCTTGCTGACGTAATGCAGAGGCTATGCCTTGTACCTGGTTATTTTTTTTCCATTTAAAATTAAATGTTTAGTTAACAACCTTGGTGTGTTTTTTGTGTGGAGCAGGGTGAGTATAGCCCACAGCAGTCATGTTGATGTTGGAGGCTACTTGACTCTCTTCTGTTGTTTTAGAGTTGCTGGCACAGGGGGAGTTACGAGTCATGTTACCACTGTTGTAATCCCATTAGTTCTCTTGGGCTTGCAGGGCTGTGCAAAATCAGTACTTAAATGGGAAATTACCAGAGACTCACCAGATGCCGCACAAAGGTTCGCTAGTGATTCGGTAAACGGCAGCATTGCTTGTGAGTTGATACGGGACCAGTCTGCTGGAGCAGATAAAACAGAGTAAAAGTCCTGTCTGCTGCTTATCAATAAATTACAGTATCTTTTTTTTAAAAAGAAGTCTCAAAGACGGCTTTGGTGTGCTGGAGGAAACTGAACTTGGGTAGCAAAGTTCTACTCCCTTAAATCCCTCCTTGTTCAATTAATCGTACCTTTTTCCTCTTTTTTTTTTTTCTTTTTTCCCCCTGTAAATCGGTTGGGTGGCATTGCTGCAGAGTGTAGCAGCTAAAGGGCTCCTGGTTTATGTATCTGCACGCAAGGAGATTGCTCTCTTCCGAAACACTTCGGGCTAAAAGAGGACAATGAGGGAACCTGATCAGCTGCTCTGAACTTGATGCTTGGTCTGCTGCGTCTTCTCTTCCTCGCAGCCTGAAGATTTGCTTCCGAATATGAAGCTGGAAGGAGGAAGAGCTGTAGTACTAATGCACCATAAAATTAATGTTGTTGACTGACCCAATCCTTTTCGCGGCAGTCGGGAGACGTGGCTGAATTGATAAGTTGCCCTCTGTGCCTCCCAGCTCCCTCGCAAACACTGTGAGCTCTTTCCACATGAGGTTGCTGCAGCTGGAGATGCCTCATTCATGGTTGCTTAGAAAGAAAAAAAGAAAAAAAAATCAAAATAAAAATGTGCTCTCTGACAAATAAAAATGTTTTGCTTCCTCTGGAGGCCCCAGAGGGTGGCATAAAAAATAATGAAGCCTGTGAGTCAGTAAGCATTGCCTGGCCAGCTGAGAGGGAACTGAGCCTCCCTTTTCCATAGAAGTTTGTGTGCTGTCATTGCACATCATTAATGCTCGCTGGTTTATGCTCATTCACTGTAACGTTGCCAAAAAAGAAAAAGGGCAGTTGGTCTTTCCGCTCCCAAATGCTGGCTGCTTCAAAGGTGACGTGATGTTAAAGGAAAAGTTTCTTTAGCACTCAAGAATGATTGTTTGATTCTCGAGCTGCCCTTCCTCCACTGTTTTCCTCTGAAACCTGGCAGCTCTCCTAGCAAACGAATTCCCTGGAGAGGGGCTTGGAGCAGCTTACAAACAGCTCCACCTAAGGTACAAAGGTTAGGGTGGGCAAACTTCCTGATTGACACTGGACCCTCCCTTTCTTTTTTTCCTTTCTGAATCCCTTACCAGGTCTTTTTTTTTTTTTAATTTATGAATAAATTCTCTTTGCTTCAGTCGCTGGGGGTGATAGCGATAGCAAAGTTGCGAAAAGTCAAGTCATGGAGATGGAAGCAGTAGGTCTGAGGCTTCTGTAGCACTCGTGATGCAGGAGCGATACATACGCTCAGATGTTTAAAAGAGATATTTTAATTCTGTTCTGTCTTTTCTGTATTCAGGATCTCAGTTCATCCTTTTGAGAACATACAGCATCGCACATGTGCTGCATATCAGCATTTTTAGACTTCTAAACATCCCCAGGACTTCTGGAGAAAGAGGGCGTGAAATGTAGCAGAAGGCTGTTTGCTGCATAATGCGAGAGCTGAGTGACATTGCAGGTGTGAAAGGGCCAAGAATGTATCTGGGGTTCTCCTCATCTGTTTCTTCAACCCTCCTTGAAAGCCTAGAGTTTGCTCTCCATCCTCATAGCTACACACTGGCAGGCCTGAACGCTTTGTCGCAAGACAGAGATGGCCTCAACTACAAAATTATTTAAAATTATTTTTAAAAGGGCCCCTATGGTAGCTCTCCGTTGCCCACAGCCCACTGGTGAGCTGCACATCGTTCCTCCTGCGTCCTCTCTGCCAGCTCTTCTGTGAAGGAACTGGGCTTTTGGGAGAGGCTATTCGAGTTTCAGGTTAGAGCAGCATTTTTGCAAAGCTCAAAGGCTTTGATTTTCTGTCAATCATTATTACTTTAATGTTTGCACTACAGGACAGCCCAAAAGCTTTAGCTGGGGCAAAGGCCCCACAGATGTGTGTACTTACAAGTATGTAGTAGATAACAGCCCTTGCCTTAATGGAAGGAAGATGGTTGGGAATTCTGGTAATATACATATAAAAACTTAAAAGATCTGTGCTTTGCAGCGTGCTTCATGATTATCATGGGAAGTTCTCATGCCCATCTGTCCATCCTGAATTGCCTGTTCTCCTGTGTTTCTGACAGTAGAATTGGGTCTAGAGGAGCCAGAGCCGCAGCCCCAGTGCCGTAGCCTCTCGCTGGGTAACACATCGCAGCCCCAAATGGGCAGCCTCAGCAGAAAGGTTGTTTTGAGCTATAGCTCATTATTTTTTTCCTTTTGCTTCAGAACTCTTAAAGTCCCTGTCAGCTAGAGTTTAGCTGAAGCCCTGCAACTTGCCTTTTGTCTTCCACAAATGATGGAGCTGAGCCCAAGGGAACAAATGCCATTTTAATGGGCATCGTTGTGTAACTCATTACATAAGTCACCTCTCGCCTTCAAAGGACGCGTGGCATAAATGGCAGGAGCGGTTGATTAAAAATGTGCACAATAGCTTCATTATGACATGGGGAGAGATGTCTGCTGTTATTTTTAATCTGATAGCTTTTAAATATGTGCATCCAGCAGAGACCCAAAAGGCCTTTAAAAAGGGAAACCATTTGTGGGATCAGATTTTTAGACTCCGCTTCGTTCTTTCTAACGAGCTGCAAGAGTCAGTTCAAGCTGGAAAATGAACTATAACCTTTTTTTAAGGCTTTGTGTCCTCTAAAGCTACAGGGTTTGGGTGTGTGAGTGCATATGGAGTGAGAGAAGATAGAGGGTTTAGGTTTTCAGGTGAAGGAAAGAAAACACTGTGTTCTAAAGTTGTTTTTAATTTTAAAACAGTCTATTTTCAATTGGTTTGGTATCATCCAAGCACTAGACAAGTTGAACAGTTAAATTGCACATCCCTGTCTGCCATCGTGACAAAAACATGACCAGGAGGTCCAGAAGCAGCTGAGGGGTTCATTTCCCATCCCTGAAGCCTCCCATGAGCTGGTTACCGCAGCCGGCGTGGGAGGTGACCGGCAAGAAGGACCTGGCAGCTGGAAAGTCTGCCGTGACTGCACTCTGTAAAAGGCTGAACTTTCACTTTGACTTTAAAGTGAATAATTTGCTGCTGGGTTGGGTTGGCGGAATTCACCAGTGTGCACGAGTTTTGACTTAATTTCTGGTGTTCGTTTGAACCCAAGTAGAAGGCGACTGTTTGGCTGCGGCAGCGGTGGACGTTGGGCTTTGACTTGCTGGCTTTCTCCTAAGCAGCCTAGTTTCTTTGCCCGCAAGCACATAAGCTGATTTATTTGCCTTCCCTTCTGCCTCTTAATCCACTGTCGTTTTAAAATCTGCAGTTCTTTCCTCACCAGATTTAGCTTTCTGTCAGCAAACTGGCAGGCGGCACCGTGATGCTGGAGCTGGTGGAGCTGCCGGGGGATGCGGCGGCTCTCGGCCAGCCGTGGTGTCCCAGCTTGGGGTGATGGGCTCGGTGGGCTCAGTGGGTGCCGAAAACCCCGCCGGCCACAGCTGGCAGTGGGGCTGCTTGGAGCAGGCTCGTGCCATGAGCTTTCTGGAGTTGTGTGTGTGGTCGGAGCCCAGACGCGTGCCGGCCGGGAAGGATGAGCCTGAGAGCTGAGCAGGGCCGTGACTCAACAGCTGGAGCGCGTTCAAGCACAATGGAGTGGGAGCCTTGTTAGTAGGGGGATGGAATTAGCAATGAAATGAGTGACGTATTAAAACTTCCAGTCAGAAATCAAGAAACTCAAATCCATAGTAAAGTAATTTTGAAGGTTTTTTTTTTTTTCCCGTTGTATGCAGCAGCAGAGCATCCAGAGAGGTGAAATATAAGGGACAGAAAGTCAGTGGTTCCTTTGAGACAGAAACACTTTGATACAACAGTATTCCCCCCTGTTCCCCTTCCAGTTGAAATCACTCCATCGAGTTTATTACCCTGTCTTTTGCCATTCATCTAGAAAATATTTGGACGCTGCATAGAAGCAAGTACGGGGTACCCTCCTGCGCACTAGAAAGGAGAAAGAAGTTCAGAAAGCCAGTCCTGAGACTCCAGTTAAACACTGCCAGTCATTCATCAGCAAGAGGCGAGGGTAACACGATAGAACAATTTCCAGCGGGCAGGCTACCAAGTGCAGGAGCAACCTCAATGCTGCATTAAGGGCTTTGGTTACTGTAGACAGGCAGGAAGGAGCAGAGGGACAGGAGAAGTGGTTTGAGCACTGCCGTGGCTCTGTTTTCTGCCTCTCTCTGTACGTTATCAAATTATGAGATCTGTAAAGGCACGCTGTGCCGTTTGAACTTTTTAACTGGACAGGCATAGGACGTGCTAGGTATTTAAATTAGGATGTCGTGTAAAGAAATCCCAAAGCGGACCAGTGCTATGGTAACCAGTCTAGGAAGTCTTGCTCAGCTGTGCTTTTTGCAGGAGAGTTACATCTTTATCTGTAAAAGCTTAGGTAACTTATACCTTTGAGCTAGAATGCCTTCCTATTGAAGCGTAACTTCTGTTTTATACCACTTCATCCACATCATTAAAATGCAAATTCTGTTTATAATGTTTGAATGATGTATCTGCTTGAAAACCATAAAGCCCATCGTGCCGAATAACATCTGTTGGCATTCACTGAATATAACCACAGTAGCTCCACCACTTGATTCATGAATTTGGGGAGAGGAATGAGGACCCGCAGTTTGATGGAGATGCTGTACTGGAGTCACTGACTCACCCTCTGCTCTGTTTAGACAAGTTCCTTCACCTTTGTGCTTGCTTCCCATCTGCAGAATAAGGTTAAGACCTAACTGTTTAAGGATGAGAAAGATATGTTTGTAATGTGCTTGGAACAAGAAAAACGCTATTTTAAGTGCTAAGTGTAATCGAGTGTAAGAGAATATTGGTTTGTGACTCATTTGTTTAACTGCAAATGCATCAGAAACTTAGGAGCAGATGAGATCTGGAAAATGCTTGTTGTAGATGGAAAGACATGGCAGTAAAAGGCTGCATTAATTTGTGATCTTTAAAGTAGGACTTAGCAGGGCCGTTCAAACAATAACGTTTATTATTTTTGCAAATGTCAGCTGGTTTACTTCATTAGTGCTATTTTAAGAAGTTCCCATTCTGCTCCAGCCACTTGCTGCTGTCCTCGCTCTGTAGGTCTGTGTCCCTTCGGAGTGTGGCATGCAAATGGTTCAATGTTTGATGTGACAGAAGGGTAAAGAGAGCGAAGGGCAGTGGTTAGGCTGGTGGTGGTGGTGAAGGGAATCTGCTGTCTGCAGAAGAGAAACTTTCTCCGCTGACGAGACATCTCCTTTTGGAGGTTCCAGACCATGCACACGCATTGGTTCAGCTGTTGTGTGCTCACCCCGTAAAGGTGGGTAGAGATGTCTGGTGCGAAGAAGAAAAGGAGATTGTAGTCTTCTGAAATCTTCCTCCCTTCCAAATTTCTTGTCCCTACAAGACAAAATTATCACCATAAGCAACCAAGGATTTTGTAGGTATTGAGCATTTCCTTACTCAGACTAGCAGTTTGGATCTCACTGCAGCCCATGGAGGAGCCAGATGCAATTTATTGCTGCTACCATTATTTCCTTGCAGATTCATTATCGTAATTGTTTGCCAGTTCTTGAAAAAAATAGATTCAGAGCCATGACTTCTCTTGGCAAGCGTGCATACGTGTGCATATATAGAAATTCTCATATGGTATACACAATAAATACGAATTATTATTTTGGATGGAGTGCAAGAGCATTATCACAGCAGCCAGGAACTGTTTTCAGTGGTGACCTTCAGCACCCTGTGGAGCCGGAGAGGTTTTAAAGGTTTGGAGATCCCCTCGTGGATGTAAAGCAGTGACGTAAATGGTTGCTAAGTTAGGGTGCCAGCTGCTGTTGGTGATTCTTCAGGGGCCAACTGATATGTCTGGGTTTATCTGCAGTGACCAAGGTTTTCAGTGCCTCCCTCCTCAGTGCATTAAAAAGGACTTTATGATACAAAGAAAACTTGGAAAAACATTTACTCCTGTAAATGGAGAACAGACTAGATTAGAATCAGTGCAGATGCTGCTTCCTTTAATAGGATGCCTGCAAAACTTCCATCTAGAGGACATAACTAACCGGAGTTCTGGCTGTGGTGAAGGTGTTAATAGCAGGGTCTTAATACACTACCAGGAAACCAAGTTTAAAGGGAGACAGCCCTTACGAGGAGGCAAGCACAGGTTCCTTCCCTTGAGTTGTGGTTAGGTAATTTCTGAGTATGGGGAGCGGTGTTTGCGCTGCAGTGTGGTATTTAGCTTCTGGGTGCTAGAATTGACTCAGTAGCCTTTTCTGTTTGCAGTCTGCATGCTAACAAGGTGGTGCAGAGCTGCATGCATGGGACTGGGTCGTTTTGACTCATTACAGCCAGTGCAGTCAATTCCCAAATAACCTAAGAGAAAAATGAAACATACAGCACAACTCAAAACTGCTTACTTTTCTTGATAATGTAGTTAAAGACAAGTTTGATATATTCTGCTGAATTATTTGGGTCACTAGAGAGCAATTCAGACCTTCATTTATTAAAGTGCTCTTTACTCAAAATACATTCTAAATTGCTCTCTACAAGGCAGCTTAGTTTTGTTTAGCTTTGTGGCTAAACAAATAGAAATATATTTCAATAATAAGTCTGCATATGACATGATTGCAAACCTTTGAGACTTCTGCTTTTAGATATTCAGAAAAACCCATGAAAATACAATTTTTAAATGGGTTGAGCAGTTCTGTAGTTAAACTTCATCCAGGATGCCCCAGCATTGAAGCAATTCCTCTATTCTCTGGTTTGTCTGATATATTTGAAGTGAAACCCATGGTGAATGACAAGGGCTGGCATTTTTGTTCAGATTATCCGTGGAGCCATATTCAAAGGTGATGCTGCCGAGCAGGTAGAGGTAGAGATCAGCAGCCTGGGAAGGGCGTCACATTGGACTGTTTTTTTTCTTTCCTGAAGCAGCCACTAGTCCTGGGTACCAGGCAGAACCCTGCCTGCACACCCGTGGTGGCTACTGACCCCCAGCCAAGACACAGGCAGGAGCTCTGCTGTGCCAGAGGTCTGTGAACAAGTCCCTTCATCCCCTTGACTCAGTTGCTCGTTGGCAAAAGCAAGATGATGATTACCTCCTTTGTAAAGTACTTGGGGATCTGCTGGAGATAAGTGCTTTTAAGAGAGGTGGTTTTCCTTTTCTCTCCAAGGCGCAGAGCAGTAGCAATCCCGCTGTCCCTGCCTTGGCACTGCAGCATTGCTGCCTCCAAGGGGAAGCAGGAAATGAGGGTGATATTGTGGTTGGAAACATAATAGAGAGCCATGATATTTTTTTTATCCTGTTCCACTCAATCAATTTATGTGGTTGCAATGTTTTCCATAGGCTGGTCTTCCAGATAATGCTGTAACACAACTTTCCAGATTTCAAGAAATTTACCCTAATCCAGTAACGTATTTCTGTATCTTTCTAGATTCTGAGCGTTCCCATCTCTCCTCGTTCACTATGAAGTTGAAGGGCAAGTTTCATTCACCAAAAATAAAGAGAACCCCTTCAAAGAAAGGAAAGCAAGTTGACCTGACAGTGAAAACACCAGAGAAGTCAGCGAACAAAGTAAGCAGATGAAGGACATGTTCTGTTAGTCTTGCTGGTTTTTTGCCTGCTGATACTCAGTTTATCAAAATCCGCAGCGCTGCTTTCAGTGCATGACTTTGTCCTCGGCGGAATTCTGCAGATTGGTCAGGGATTCTCACGGTTACTTTATGGTTAGTTCTAAACTGCACTGTATAGTATAAAATAAGATCAACCAAAGCATGTACTTTCCTTTGGAGAGCCTGATGAGACCTCCTTCCATAAGCATTTCAGTATCTCATTATGGAATGCAGTTTATGGCCTGACACATCCTCCCCACATGCACACTCTATGGTTATGCTTACAGCTTCCAAATAACTGCCTGGTTTTGGGGTGTGATCCTTCTAAAAGCCCCAAAACCCAGGCGAGCAAATCCTTGAAGCTGGTCCAAAGATGTGCTCAGTCTCCAACGACATCAGCAGGGAGTGTCACACAGATGTGTTCAAGCAGCTGCTGGTTCTAGCGCACCGTTCCTCAGCCCCAACGTACTTCACGTCCTCCAAGAGCTGAGGTCACCACTCTTTCCCAGCACAAACCTATCCAAGTGTTATCTCCTCTGCTGTTGTGACCTGATTATGTAGACTGGCGACTGTAGCAGTGCTGTCGCAGTGAGTTTTCAAGTATAAATCAAAGCCAAAAGTGAAGAACTGTCGAGGTTATTTATGATAATTCAAAATCTTTCCCAGTTGATGTTGAAAGTCTCATCCAATGTGCAGCGCCAGACATGCAAACTTTTTTCCATTATCTCTGCTGAGGATTGTTGTAGTGTTATTGAGAGCAGTCAGCAAGATACAGTTATCTTCTGCTGTGTGATGTGCTTAACACCCAGAGAAGTTGCTGCAGGGGTTCCTGGCCCTATTCTGCACTGTCAGGTGGAAAGTGATGAGGCTTTTGTTTCCCAGGCTGTAGGGTTGGTGTTTTTTTTTGCCCCAGGAGTCTATGGATATGTGTTCTAGGGAGCTGAGCACCTTGTATTGCTGACTGCTACTAAAAAATAAAAATTAAGAAAAAAATAATCTGGGAGTACTCCTTGAAGGCCTTTAATTCCAACGATGTTTAAGAATGGTGTATTGGGATAATGGACATCTGCTGATGTTGTCAGAGATTGAGCACATCTTTGGACCAGCTTCAAGGATTTGCTCGCCTGGGTTTTGGGGCTTTTAAAAGGATCACACCCCAAAACCAGGCAGTAATTTGGAAGCTGTATCCTTTAAATTGATATATGACCACATATTAAATAAATTAGAAAATGAAGAGTCCTTTTCAAAATGCTGTTCTATAGCAAATATATATTAGCATGTTAATAATAGGTGAAGTTTTTGTTTTTCTTTCTTTCCTCTAAAAATCAATGCAGGAGAATTTAATAAGGCATGTTGAACATGTAAAACCTTTTTTTGTGTATAGATTGGGATTTTTTTATTTGGGAAAAAAACCCACTTGCAATAATTTTTATTACCATATATGATTATTTAAACTATATACATTTTTATACTGTGAAATGTTGTTGATTTCTGGCTCATTCCTTATCTATTCTAATAGGTATTGTCCAACTAATCAATTTTTTGGATGTAGTCGGTCGTTAGCTTTGTGGGGAGGGAGTGGAGAAGGGGATATGCCTGGATTGTCACCAGATTCTCTTATTAGAATACAGACATCAGTTGACAAACAGGAGATTTTCTGTCAGAAGACACACTTGATAAACCATCATCCTTTCCTCCCTGTGAAGTACTTTAGATGCTATTTTTGTATTTTTGAAGTAGCTCATCACTGTAGAACAGAAATAGCAATACCAAAAATTAATTTAAAATCACTTTGTGTAACCTGAAGGTTATGCTCAACCCATGCAGGCATCTTCTCCTCTTCCCCTTTATACCTAGATATGGGCAACATAGGGGGAGTTTTTTCAGAGCCTACATTGGTCCCCTGAACCTGTCTTTGATTCTTAATATAGGGCATATTGTAGGAACAGTAGTGTCAACACTGTATGTAAAGATATGATACAGTTTTCACTGCCAAAATGCAGGAAAAAAGAGACTATTCCAGATTCTGTAATCAGGTGTATTGTGTACAGCTCACTGTAACCCTTTCTGGGTCAGCTATATCTCACTCATGATGCATTTGTAATGATTATTTAGGGAAAACTTCAAGAATCATGCAAAAATATCTGTATATCAGGCTGGCAGGGGAGTGGAGAGAGATGCTGTTTTGCCTGAATGTTAAGTTTATCTCATTTAATGCCCAAAAACGCAATGGGTGAATCAAGTGGTGCTGCCGCTTTAGCAGCTACCACAGTTCCCCATCTCCTCTCTCACTGGGGTAAGGTAACTGCTGGGGCAAGTTCACCTCTGTTGAGAAATGAAATGAGAGATGAGTTCAGGTCCTCCCTGCCAACCCAGAGGGGGACCACCACATGTTTTCTTTGGCTTTAGGAACACACTAAACTGTTTAGTGGAAGAGCTTAATATCATTAGTCTTGTGAGATTCAGACACTAGAGTATGTTAATATCCATCCATCCGCCCCACTAGGTCATTACTCCTTTCTCTAGATTTATTGCTGCTGTTCTCAAGCCGCAGTGAGTAAAGCACTGAACACCAGATTCATAGAATCATAGAATCGTAGAATGGTTTGAGTTGGAAGGGACCTCAAAGATCATCTAGTTCCAAGCCCCCTGCCATGGGCAGGGACACCCTCCACTACACCAGGTTGCCCAGAGCCTCATCCAACCTCAGCCTCATAGCAACAGCTGACATTTATGTACCTGAGCTCTGCAGCAGGACCTGCCATCCTGCGTAGGACATCGGCTTTCTTTGGGCGTGTTTGTGTGCACACACACACAGATGATGCCTTTGGACCTCAGAAGGGGATTCACACAAAGTGCTCTTGGGGAATGTTACCCAAAGAGCTAGCAGGGAAGTTGCAAAAAAAGGGCTGGGTCCCACATAGGGTCCGGTGGCTGGATTTACATGCCTTGATGTGCTCAGAGGAAGGATTTGTGTTTCCTCTTGTCATTCTCCGCCCTGAACTCTCAGAGTCAAGCCCGTTCCTCTGTGCCAGGACAGTGTTTAAGCTATTAAGTTGTGAGCTACAGGAAACAGTCATTGAATGAAACACATAAACAGCCATCAGAGCAGGAGCTCCAATCCACAGTTTTTCACTTCTGTTTGAGAGCTCTGACCACTGGGCCATAGTCATACTCGAGGAATATACGGGCTGTCTCATCCCTGAAATGTGGGATCATATGAAGTGCAAAACCTCCATGGGAGGGACTGAGTCTCTCCATGTCCTGCAATAAACTGCGCAGTGATGAGGGCGCATGCCTGAAAAATGGCAAATGTCATTTCTGACACCAACAACTTGTCAGGATGTTCCTCAGCAAGGGAGTTCAGGGCGCTGTGAGCTACAGAGCAGAATCTGAGGTGCCTGGCAAGCAATATTGTCAAAAAGTGGAAGCAGCAGCAGAGTTTGGGCACTTCCCAGATGAGATGGAAAATGATAGGGTGGTTTGCAGATCTTGGATTGGAACTTCTAAAGTTGGAGCTAGATGGGACTTGGGACTCTAATCCTTTTATGCAACTGGCCCCAAATTACTAACCAGTGCTGCCTATAAATTGTTCTTCCTAAAACCTTTTGGGCTGCTGGCCTGATTTTGCAGAAAAGCAGCAGTTTAACAGCTGACAAGAGTATGGGGAGCACACAATGCCCATAGGTCATTAATTCTTGAAGCTGAATTTACTGAGGAGATAATGGATGAAACCTGATTCGGCTAAGCTCTCCGCTCCTTCTCTGGCAGTGCTCAGTAGTTAATTTAAATCTCACTTAGGAACTACTTGTGGCATTGAAAGTCCTCCAGGCATACTCTGGTAAACTTTTAAAAAATACCCCTGTCCAGAATGCCATTAAGATATCATGTATCACTTCTGAATTTCCTCTTCTAGTGTTGGTGGTGGCACAGAAGTTGGTGACCACAACTCAGCTTTATTCCAATGAGTTGTTCCCTTCTGCAACATTCATTCACTGATGCCAAAACTTAGCTTTCACAGTCTGTCTCCATGGAAAGCGTGTGAGTTCCATGCTTGCAGCAGCTTCACAAAATGATTGAGGTTGGAGGCTGATCAGAATGGAGTTTTTTTATTTGGGAATGCAGAGACAAGACTATAGCCCACTTTCATACAAGTGGGCATAGTGAAGTCAGCATATTACTCAGAGTAATAAGGGCGAACACTGCATGTGTTGTTGAAATTATCAGGCATGGGTACAAAAATGGAGGCATCTTGTTTAGATTGTCTGGAGTTTGGGAGTTTTTCTGATTGTTTTTCTCTTTCCCTTTGGCTGATCCACTGCATTTACTGATTGACAAGACTTTTTGATAGTGAGCTGTGTTTAAGGTAAAAGGATTTTGATTGCATCAGAGGGGCAACTCTATTAAAACCAGTGGTTGTTGCTTCCTTTCTTGCCACTATCATTACTATCTGCAGTTAGTGTGTATTTTTTTTCTTTCACTCTCCCAGTTTGGTGTGTGGGTTTCAAAGCAGTGCCCTTCACGTCATCAGTAGTGTTAATCTTGGCCTAAAACTAATCAAGATTAGTCTTCAGTTTGGAGTGCATGTAATTTGGAAAGTTAAAGTGTGGGTGCAGTTTTGCACTGACTGTTCTTTTGAAAAAGCAGTAATTCGATTTAAAAGTGTTAGTGGTAGAAGGGGCTTTCTGCAGTCCTCGTGGAACGTACCTCATTCAGTGTCACCGTACTTCAGGTAAGTTGAAGTAACCTTGCCCTTAAAAACCCTGAGATTTTAACATATTTCTCCTTTTTTCCTCCTCTTTAGAATGTATCATGGCTAGAGGAGAAGGAGAAGGAGGTCGTCAGTGCATTGCGCTACTTTAAGACTATTGTGGACAAAATGGCAATTGATAAGAAAGTATTAGAGATGCTGCCAGGCTCAGCAAGTAAAGTGCTGGAAGCCATCCTGCCCTTGGTGCAAACTGATCCACGCATCCAGCAAAGGTAAGTTTCCTTGGATTTTGGGACTATGACAGACCAGCAGGCTCCCAGCTTCTCAGGCTCCCAGCTTCTTCCCTTCTTGTGTCTGAAGAATCACATCGTGCAGGAGCCAGGAAATGCTGCAGTGGCTAATGAAGTGACTGCTATTTTTACTAATTATGTAGTAGTTTTCAAACATAATTTAAAAGCAGATTCCCTGCTGTGAGGAAGCCCGTTCTGGGGAAAGATAAAGCAAATCAGAATGTTTTCAGAAAGGAGGAAGGGCTTGATTCTTAGCATGGACTTGGAAACTCATCACTTACTAGCAGGAGATTCTCCTCAGATGCTATACTGTTTCTGCAGTCCATGATGGTTTTCTAAAAGCCAACAAATCCAATAGCTTTTACCTGAAAAAGAGTTTATCTTCAGAGTAATCCCTCTTTGTGTTCAGTTTATCCACCCTGATACTAGAGAATTCTGAGCCTGCACTCTTAACTGCTTTTTTTGAATTTACTGGATCAGATACAGAAGTAAGCAGATGTACTTCAGTAGATTAACCAGTCGAAGTTCATTCCTGTGTGCTCTCAACAGATTATTTGTTTTATGTTTTAACAGATTATGTGTATTATGTTTTAACCAGTTAGACAGTGGGTTTGAAGCCAGAAAAGAAGTAGAAATTTGCCACAGCAAAGCTCAGCATGGATTATAAGAATTTGTGGAGTTGTCAAGCCATAGAGATATAACTGCTGTTCATCCCAGAGATGCTGGAGCAATCGATTTACACAAAACAAGCAAAGATCCTTGAATAATACAAAAAGAGCAAAAATAGCACAGACAGAGAAAAGCACAAAACTGGGCAGAGAAACGCAGGTGTTTGGTTCCTGAAATCCTGCCAGTTTTTGTGCTGTTCCTATTTGTTTTCCCATTAAGTATCTCCAAAATTTTTGTTTCAAGACGCTTATTTCAGTTCTGGTGCAAGGAAGGTTTATAGTGTGGTTGAGACGGCAGTAGGGTGCCAGGTGTTTTGCAAACAGAGATACTTAGCTGTGTTTGGCCTTAACACATAGACCAAGGTTGTGTCTGACTGTACAAAAGGAAGGAGGCAATGGGTGAGTATCAGAGCTGTGGCCGAGACAGAAGAGGTCCAATTTAGGTTAGATCTGTAGAACTACAAAGAGCAATAGCTCTTCGAATCGGAACATTCATCAGGTTTACGGGTACGGACACAAAAGTTTCTACAGTTGCTATCGGGTTTCCCACAGTCATTAAATTCCTGACAAGCACCTGCTTTCACTTAATAAAAGAAAGAATGAACTTTCCACTTACACCAGGAAAACATGTAAAATGTCAGCAAATACTTTTAGGATAGAACATGTCCTCTTTATAGTCGCTTGCTTTGATTTGTGTATCCACTGAGTGTTCACTGGGTGATCTTTCCTTCCAATAATTTATTTGGAAATAAGTATCAACTAAGTAGTCTTCAGCAGCAGCAGTTTTTCAGGCAGTTCTATTCTTCAAATTACTTATACTCTCTCTTTTAGTAGTGAACTAATGCAGCCTTGACAGTTGGATACCCATATTTACCCATATAAGCAGAATTTTGATATAATCTATGGAGTCTTGGACATAGTGATAAGTCTCTCTTTCTGGAAACAGTATGTATTACAGCATAGGTCACATACGTATGTTCTGCCTTGTTTAGCCTCACAGAAAAAACGGGACTCTGGTATTCTCAGAAAGCCACATCCTTTCGTGCCCACCTCTGCACTTTATATCTTTTGAGTAGTGGCAGAACACAAAGGGGATTTGATAGTAAATCTCCCTCAAGAAAAGTGAGCAAGACTTGTTTGTGACCATTGTCTATGATTGTGTCAGTGTGGAAGAAAGGCCTACAATTATTATTGGACTTCTTTTTGCTTTAGGGGAAGCATTTGCATCAAGGAAAAAAGTAATTAAATCTAGCACAAAATGGGCTTTCAATTACTGCCTCTTTAGAAGGAAGCAGACTGAAGATTAATGGCAAAGAAATCAAAGCCTTAGAAAGAAATGGGGGAGGACCCTATTTAGGAAGTATTTCCTACCAAGCTAATTTCATTTGAAATTAAAACAAATGGCAAGCAGCATGCTTTAAAAAAAGAAAAAAACACCAGCCAAACAAAAAAGTACTTGCCATTGTTTGCATCCCTCTGGTTGTAATGTGGCAATAGTTCTTTCCCCAGTCCTGTGAACTTCATTCACCTAAATAATCTCATGGAAGCTTGTGGGCTTGATTCTCTTCTCACAGATAATGAAATTACCAGAGTTAAGCCAGTGTAAAATGGATACCAAAGAGAAATGGGGAGATTTGCAACACTCCTATCAGTAATGATTGCAAGGTTACACCTTCCCTTATCTGTTTATGGTTTTGATGCAGTTTGAAATTGATTTAATTTTACAAAGAATTGTTGAAGCGTTGCCATCAGCAGTACTGTTAACACACCTTGTTTAGTAATGAAGTAAGTGTTTTCAGAACGGCCAGGAAAATGCCTGTGAGCACTGTTGTTACAGTTAACTTTTATTTAGAGTTGTCATCCTTCCAAAATTCTTTTTTTTTTCCTCTTCAGAACAATAGCTTCAATTCTGTTTCTCATTAAAAACAAAACAAAGCAACACCCTTCCGCTTCCAAACCTGAGATTCATTCAGTTCGATTTCTGTAAAGAAGCAGGTTTTAATTACATGTTTTCAGGCATCATAAACAGCGAGGAAATGATCTGTAAAGGAATGAATACAGTCAGCTCTCAATTATCCAGGACTTTTTTGGGGAGAGTTAATAAGGAAGAAGGAAAGCATAGATAAAACTGAAATAATAGACTGAAATACAGGACTTAAATGTTTACCTTTGAAGTTAAGGCATAGGATGGAGCTGTAAATTAAAACGGAAAGCACGTTCTTTTCAGCATTGCTGTGTTAACCTGCAGCCCAGATAATTCATCTGTTAAGTGAGAATGAACTGTTGAGTGTTGGTACCTTCGTACTGTTGTCCCGTTTGGAGCTGAGAACGGGAGAGCACCTGCAGCGGAGGAGAAACCCGGGCTTTGCCACCTGCTAAACATAAGTTCTGAGTGTCGGAAAGAAAAGGAGAACAATAACATTTTTAAGAGTGTGAAATGCACTTTAACTCAGGTGCTCTCATAACACTTGATAGTGTCTTCATGATTTAATTTTGTTCTGTTTTCTCAACTATTTCCTCCCCTGCCGCCCAGTTCTGCCATCTCGTCCTGCTATAGCCGTGTGTACCAGAGTCTGGCCAATCTCATTCGCTGGTCTGATCAAGTGATGCTGGAAGGTGTGAATTCAGAAGACAAGGAAATGGTGACAACAGTGAAGGGTGTCATAAAAGCTGTTCTGGATGGAGTCAAGGTATGTGAGACAAATATTGTAAATTATATTAAATGAAGTATACAGTACTCTGTTTTAGAAGAGATCTAGTTGAAAGAGGTTTTTAAGTGCAGGTAAAACACAGAGATCCTATTCTTGCCTTCAGCAAACTACCACTTAAATGAACTTCTCCCTAAGTGAGATGATTCTGCTCGGTGAGCTGGTTAATGACTAGCACAAATGGTTTGGCTATTAGGTGCCCTTCTGAAACGCTCACCCTGGCATTTGGATGAATTGGAAGAAACAATAAAGCTTTACTGAGCATTGTATTAAATTTTCGGCAAGTCATTCCCAGTCTCCCATGCAGATTACAAGACAAGGTTTGCGTATTTTCTGTCTAGGCAAAATATCATGGAGATGCTTTCCTGTCAATGCCCACAGAGAATCAAAGACTCCAGCTCCATCTTTTAACATAAATTTCAAGGGATTCATCAGTGATACGTCACCGCTTTCAGCAGTTGGATTAGGGTGTGGAACAGGTGATGAGCTAAGCTCGGTTTTCTGGAGATTAATTGTACATAACTAATGGGAACGTTTAACAGAAACCTTTATATCCTTTGTGAGACCTGCTTATAGCATTCCCTCCCTGCCCCACCCGGGAAAGCCGCTGGCTTTCCTTCTACCTCCCAGTAAGCATTTTGTACCCATTATTTCTGTTTCCCAGGCCTGTGTCGGGGCTGACGGCCGCAGAGGCTGTTCTTTCGTCTATCCTAGCACTGCACTTAAAAGTTTGCTTGACCTGGACCCAGGGCATCAGCAGAGAGACCATCATATCTCCTGGGAACCTTAGTTTGCAAACTGTAGAGAAAGTTAAGCCTCTTTCAACTGCAGGGCTGAATCTGAAGGGTAATGTTTAGCTCAAGTATAGAAGGAAAGTTGGGGTAGAGCTTTAAGAACTGCAGCAGGTGTTTCACCCGGATTAGTGTATCAGGAACAGGCATCTTTCACTGTACTCAAATTCAGCTTAATTTTTAGTAACTGGAGCTGAATGCAAAAATGAAGTGGATCTCCCAAGGTGTGGCTGTCATGTTTTCAGGAGCCTTGGTGTGGTGTTAGCATGCTCTGAATCTCTCTTTAATGTTGCTCAAACACGGATACTAAAATCTACTATTACTTACTGAGCCTTTTAAATAAATGTCTTTGAAACACAACATTCCCATCACCTAAAGAAGGCAGATTTCCCAGGATTATTTTGCACAATATGCCCTTTAAGCTCCAGATTTGTAAAGTAAAGCTGATCTTAAATTTGCACAGAAGGATGAAGAAAAAGAGTTTAACGTGAAGTCTCAGCTGCTGCTAGTGCTGGAATTCAGCAGCAATTTGCAGTACGTGAAAATCCGTGCTCTGGTATCTGAACTGTAATACCCCAGCAAATAGCGAGGTAGCTCATTCTGTTATCACTTAAGGAATCTGCACAATCCCATGGAAAGCCGTGTAATGACCAGATCCAGAGTTGTGTAGTCTCATTGCATGAAACTTGGACACCCGCTGTCCTTTCACTTCCAGCAATACCTAACCCCTCGGTACCTTCCCTTCCAGCCAAGGCAGTTTGCCTGTGCGGATGGATGGGTGGAAGGTCCCAGGTGCCCACTCTGCCAGTGCTGCGAGCCAGGCTGGGCTGGAAGCCATGCAGGCGTGTCCATACAGTGCTAAGCCTGAGCTATTAAGCCCCGCTGAGAGCCATGGCTATATCAGTCTTTACTTTGTTGTTAGACTAAAAGTTATTTTGGCCTTCCAGTTGGAGCTGGCTTATGTCTGGTCAGCTTGGAGCATGGTTAGAGCAGGTGTGTGGCTGTCTGGGTGGTTGTGAATGTGTCTGCCCATCAACGGGTCAGCATTTGGAAGCGGCGTGCACTCATCTACTGCATAGTGAGGAACAAGGTTTATTTTAGAAGGGCCAAGCCAGCTTTCAGATCTGGAAGCAGAACTGAGAAGTTGGACACTTCTCTGCTGTGGGGAGCCCTTTTTGTTTTTCTGGCAGATCGCACAAGATCCGCTTCCACATTTCAGTGCTTACTTCCCCCTTTGTTTTCAGAATTAAACATAAAGGAGTTGTTCGTTCGCTTGTGTTACTCGCTGCTGTGATCTCAGGTTTTAGTGCCTTGCTAGGCATATATAAAAAAAAAAAAACAAACTCCTTGTTTTGAGTACGTAATCTCTTAAAAATCCATCTCATTTTGGAATTTCCAGCTTGCTGAAGTAGCATAAGTTTGTAGAGAGGCTTTAATTATCTCTAATTACTGCTGCAGGAATCTCTACTTGCTGATAAGGAATAGCATAACGTGCATCTGGCTCGGTTGCCTGCTGATTACCTCTGTGTGTACACTAAAGATTTTGGCTTGATTTTCAAACACTAGTTCTTATTTTTGGGATTAGTAGAGAGCAGAAATAGTCAGAGTCCAGGCAATCTGGTGATATTTGTCAAAGTTTAGAGGAAAAGGTGATCCTTTCAAGTGTTGTCAATCATATGTTGTCTTAGTGTCTCTGGTGGAAAGTACTTTGGGTTTTTTTCACAGCAGCAATGGTTTCAATCATTCTAAAGGTACTTTTGAGCCAAATTTGATTGTTTTTCTCCCCTGTTGTAGCCTACACTCCCCTATGATGGACAAGCGTATGTCCATTACAACTGGCAGAATAGGAAGAGGGTCAGGGGCTCGTCAGCGCTGCTGTGGCCCAGCTGCCACCACCACAGGCTGCAGCACTGGCCTTGGTTTGGTTTAAGGTGTGAAACGTGGTGAAGAAAGGTGGGGAAAAGGAGACGTGGCATTTTCCCTTCCATAGCTCTTTCTATAGGGGGGCATTTAAGAAGTATTTTGGCTTTTGCTTTGCATGCCCATACATTTTATTTCCTTCGTTGTGCTCTTACATATTGTGTGGAGTCACTGTCCTTGATGGCAAATACCCAATAGTCCCACGATGTCCGACTCCAAGTCCACTGAAGTGCATGAGAGTCTCCAGAAATCTCTTTGGTGGTGGAAGCTTGTCCAGAGGGCATGAAGGTGGCAATCCGTCGTGTCATTGCTCGCTCCTGATGATGACTCGGAGCATGGTGCCAGCTGCAGCCAGAAGAGTCAAACGGTGTCACTGTGTGATTTCCAAATTATCTGATTTACAGAAAAGCCTTGTTTGGGGTTTGTAGGCTCCCAGGTCCTATGTTTGTTCTTCCTAGTGATGCTCTGTAAACTTCATGTAAAATTTCTATAGTCTAAAAGGAACAGGAAGTTTTTGAGTAACTAAGGACACTCAGCAAAGAAGTCTGAAGTCAATTCAGTGTCTGTGTTAGCACTGTATTTTTTCTGTGATTGAAGGGCCTTAGGTATTTTACTTTTCTATACCCTTTGTAACGTGCATTACCGCAGCGGAGCTGATAGATTGTCAAAAGCCCTGTTGGTCTGTTGCCCATTGTTGCAGAGTATTTCCCCGTTGGAGGACATGGCCCTCCTTGGAGGTGGGAGCTGGCCAGACTGGTCGGCTGTGGTCGACTTGGTGCTGTGCTTTTTTTCTCATCAGGACACTTCTCAGAACACACAGTTCCTTGCCAGGGCTCTCATATCTCTGTCCCAGACAGGGACATCTTCATAGCATTAGCCCATATGAACATCTGTATGTGCTCTGTTTGTGCTCTCTCTTCCTTCCTCGTGTGTGGGATTTTCCAGGACAACTTCTGGAAAGCTGAGTGTGTTGTCATGTTTTTGGTTAATGCAGTGTAAATTGTTTTTGAGCACAGGCTCACACCAGGAATGTTAAGTAGGCATTGAAACCGAAATCAGCTGTGGTGGACACTTGGATTGTGTATGCCGTCCTTCACACATCCAGTGCAGTGTTTTATTCCTCTTGTTGTGCGTGCGTTGGCCCATGAAAGTTCAGCTTTATATAGAGCCTTATATAAAAATACAAGAACTAGAATATTTCTTTTCCTCAGTAAGATGATGACGATGACATTCCAGTTACAGTTATTGCATTGGGAGAACAATGCCAGTTGTTTCCAAGCTCAACAGACATGGACGTGAAGATAATACTGGAATGATGACTCTGTACTTCAGGCTGCTTAAAAAAAAAAAAATTAAAAATTGATCCCATAGAGTTTCCTTTGCATAATATGCTGGGAAGCCAATACTGTCGGGAAACAGTGCCAGTTTTCCAGCCTGCCTGTGAGGGGGCATGTGTTTGTGTCTGTGAGCAGTAGATCTATTTGTCGGCCTCAGACATCCATAAAATGTTCTCTCCATCTTTCTGGCGTGAATGATTGTTGTTTTGACTGCTGGCAGGCTTGTAGTTCAGGATTATCATGCCCTTATCTCTTTATCCAGAGCCTTATCTGCCTATAACAGATACACTGCAGCAGTTCCTTGAAGATTAAAGCTTCCATTGCTAACATGTTAAAAGATGGCTTCAGGGGAAGCAGGCCTTTTAATAAAGGTGTTCACTATTTAATTTGGTTTTGGGTATCTTACAGAAAACTTGCTTTTTGAAACAAATACATACTTGTTTATAAAATATAGAGCAATTATTTAATTCTTTTACTGACTAGGTGAAGCACTCCACTGTGCAAGCCTTTTTCTGTACTTATATTTATGTATGTAAAGTCAATTTGCCATTATCTAGGGTGTTGTGGGGACTGGAACACATTTGTGACGAGAGAGGAAAGAGGAAGCACAGCAAAAAGACACATACATGGGTTTGTGCAGAATCCCCACAGGGCCAGAGTTTATGAACGTAACTCAAATAAGGCTGAACTGCTGCTGGGTGCAGGCTGCTCCTCAGAAGCAGTGCTGCACCATTTGTACAGCTCTGTACCAGACTTAACCCAGCTCAGCTCTCTCTGTGTCCGTGCCATCGTTAATCCATAACCTGGATAACCAAGAGTTTACTACGGTAGCATCCCTTTCTGTCCTAGGATGTTTGAGTGCAGCATTCAGCAAATAGTGATTGTGCTCTCTTTTTCTTCTCTCCTCTCCATCCATCAGGAGCTGGTCAGACTCACGATTGAAAAGCAGGAGCATCCCTCTCCCACAAGTCCGGTTAAACCCAGTTTACCAGCATGTAAATCAGACAGGTGGGTGACGGACAAGGACATTGCTTGGCCGTGACATGTGCACATTGTATTCTGGATGTACGTGGAATTCCACCTGCAGATGCAAATTCTGCCTTCTGCTGTAAATGCCTCTCATATTGCATATGATTTAAAATATGTATTAATCTGTCAGCATGCTGCATTCCAGCTGTGTTTTATGATCTCCAATCTGTATTTTGCGTGTTGCAGCCCATCAGAACTTCCCCTTACAGACCGAGAAATGGAGATCCTCAACAAAACGACTAATATGACTCAATCCAACGAGCTACTGACAGATTCCATGGACGAAGAAGTTGCACCTCCTAAACCTCCTCTACCTAGCATTCGTGTGGCAGAAAACAGGTAATGCCGGCCAACCCGCTGACTGAAGAATACCAGTGGCTCTTACCAGCTTCTTGTTTTTTAAACAATCTTGGCAGAATGTGCACAAGAGAGGTCATGAGAAGGGTTAGTGATGCCTCTGAATTTCCAGTCCTCCAGAGTAATTCTTCCCTGCTCCTGGACTCTGTTTATGACTTTGTGCTCTTTCTGTCTTGTTTTGAGCAATACTCTTCATTATCTGTGTTTTCCTTTCCTTCTTTTTATGTGAGGATAGTGCCATGCCCTGAGATCCATGCATGAGAGGCATCACATAAATGCATAAGACCCTTATTTAAAACGATGTGAATACCACACTGTGCAACAGAGTCTTGTCGTATCCAATGGAAAATGTTCCCATAACCTCAGCTGGCAGATACCAATCTGTCCTGCACATCCAGGTTGTTCTGCATTGCATATCAGCTTAAGAGTGAAAGGAACCAATAGTGTGTGAAAAAAAATCTTCTACTTGGTTGTTCTTACCCTGTTCTGTGAGTAACCACATGAAAGTTTCTATGTTCTATTTTGAGAAGGAAGAGAAAACCCCCAATTTGCAGGTTTTTGGTCTGTGTGTATGATGTTTTTCTTCTCAAGTACTGGTGCTAATGGATGGTGTGAAAAATACATGTCGTGCTAATTTGAAAATACAACATCAAGGGCTGTGGCTGGCAAAAAGAGTCACATATCTATGTATTTTATGAATTCTCATGGGTTGTATAAAAATTTCCTGGTATGTTCCAGGAATAGAATATGTGTGCTCTTGGGAACCTCGCAGGCTTGATGATTACCAGAATTATGTGTCATTAGAAGCAAAAGCTAAAAGTATTGTGGTTAAAATCTCACTAGTTACTGCTAATGTGTGTTTCTGAAACAGACTCATGCCAAAACAGGAGCCCTGACAATATACATGGGGAGAGCAACACTGACCGTCTTGTTCCCTGAAGTTCACCGGGAGAGTAAAGGGGCAAAAAAAGCATTTTCCTGTCCTGTAAATTTTTGAAACTTTGAGCATTTTTCAAACCTGGAAGGTTTGAGGAGGAGGGGCTTCTGTGAATGGAAACAATATTAAGGTCAACCAAAACGTTTCATTTGGATTTTCACCATTTTTATTAAGAAATAATTACCATGCTAATTAGCTCCATTAAAAATAATTTTTAAAACAGCAGTTGTTTCTGTTTTCCAACCTGAAAAAATAAATCACTGAGCACGACCTTACCTGTGAGGGTATTCTCAAATTGGTATTTGTTAGTGGATACAATTTGCTGAATAGCTTCTGGCAAGCTTTGGACAAGAACCTGTGAGCTTTGAGCCTGGCAAGTCAAAGGCTTTTTGGAAAACAAGTTTGTGAAGCCTCTAAAAGTCTTTTTGCTGGAAGACTAATGGAAGCATCAATGTCTGTTGTGTCTTGCAGCCCTCCACCAGCATTGCCCCCTAAAAAACGGCAGTCGGCACCTTCCCCAACCAGAGTGGCAGTGGTGGCCCCCATGAGTCGAGCCACCAGTGGGTCCAGTTTACCTGTTGGAATCAACAGACAGGTAATGGCGTAACCCCTTTGTGAGAGCCAAGGGAGACGTGCTGCCAGCTGTAGCAAGAGCTCAGAGAGATGCTGTGACCTGCAGCTGTGCAGTTCCCTGCATGCCTCTGCTCATCCCAAACAGCCCTGTACGGGAGAGCTCTGGAGCGGGAGTTTTAGTGGCAGGAATGTCAGTATAATAAATAATGTGAACTGCTTAATTTTTTTTATAGTGCTGTTGGACTCAATTAACAAATTGCTACAAACTTTGTTGCCTTGAGCTGTAACGGACTGTGAAGATGTGAGTGGTTGGGTGTTGCTGTGTCGAATAGATCACGGTGTGGAGCAGCTGGCTCAGCTTGCCGAGATCTCACCAAGGTTTACTTGCAGGCCAGGGAGCATGTGGCATATTGAGATCACAAGATCGTCTTCATCCAGTCCCAATTTTAAAACATCCTTTAACCTGAACAGTAATTTGAGCAACTGCTCCGACCACTGCTGGTGCTTTGGGGAAATTTGTAAATTTTCTGGAAACTTTGGACTGTGTGTGTTAATCTCATTCCATTGCTTGTGCTACTACTGGGTTTTATGAGATTGCAAATGTCTGGGTTTGCTTTATGCATTCAGGAACTTACTAACTCAGCAGTGAGGACCTGAATCACATTAAATCGCACCAAAATCAAATCTTGTCCTCATCCCCAAAGCCTCAGCTCTGGCATAGGAAGCCTCTGCAGTCGTTTGGCTGACCTAGATAAAGCTGTGGCAGTTCTTCACGTACTAGCACAATCACACTTAAGTTGTTTTGCAGGAGCAGGAATATTTGAGGAGTTCACTCGGAGGTTGATAAGCTTGAGGTTATATTTCCAAACTCGAAATGTAGTCATAGGCACAGAAAGTTGTATCTCACTATGGCGTATTTTCCCTTTGTGTGCACCTAAGCTAACCAAATATATGCCAAAGCCCCAGTTATTTAATGAGAAATCTTGCAGTCTGGTTACCTGGGATCAGCGTCTTGACAAGCAGTCATCAGACGCGTGTAGTGGTGAGGAACTCGGTCATCTTCTCCGCGTCTGTGAAGTCCGCTGTGAATCACAGCACGCCCTGCCCGGAAGCAAGAACTTGCAGAGCTCCCTGGCATGGGCTCTTTACCAAATCAGAGGTTTTCTGTGGTCTTGACAAGCTTGTCTAACTAGAGAGGGCAGCAGCAATGATCCTCTCCCTTCTTGGTTTTCGTAACGCAGCTGTGAGATGTTTGCTCCTCGAGCTACGTCTTACTTGCTAGCAAGCTGCCAAGAATGACAGTGATTTGGTTTTTTTTGCTTAAGGATTTTGACGTTGACTGCTATGCCCAGAGAAGGTTGTCGGGTGGAAGCCACTCCTATGGGGGGGAGTCTCCTCGCCTCTCGCCGTGCAGTAGCATCGGCAAACTCAGCAAGTCTGACGAGCAGCTCTCTTCTCTGGACCGCGACAGCGGTCAGTGCTCCCGCAACACAAGCTGTGAAACGTTAGGTAAGCGGGGGGGGTTGTCCAGGGCCGCTGGAGGAGCCCCCATCGCTCTCGTTTGGGAGCTGTCATGGCTGTGATGCAGAAGTAAATGGATTGCGCTTGCAACTGTCATCTTGTAGTCGCTGCAGGCGGTTCTGGGCAGAATTATATTCTGTCGGATAGGAAAAAGCCCAGGGGAACGTGTTTCCCTAGCTATAGATGATTGTGTTCAAGCTCAATTCAGCTCTCAAGTGGAATGTTTTGTTGATTCCAGCCTTGTCTGCAGACATCAGTAGGAAATGACAGTCCTGGTAGACTAAAACAATGTTAGGAAAGAAAACAAAATATAAATATGAAACATAAATAATCTCTGCGATGATCTACCTATTGGATTTTTGTTATTTGTTTGCTAGTGTAAAGAAACAATAAGAGTTTTATTAAGGCTGGATGTTACAGAAGGTGTAGCAAGGAAGTACCACTCTGATGAAATGAACTGATTAATTAACTGATGGAATGGGAGGGACAGAATGGAGAAGGGCTAAACAGTAGAAGTGAGAACTAATGCATCATTTTCCTCTCCCCTCTGTTTAACTAGATCAATCGGATCATTATGATCCAGACTATGAATTCCTGCAGCAGGACCTCTCGAATGCTGATCAGATACCTCAGCAGGTGCCAGCTATCCTCAGCCCGTTGCCAGAGTCCTTGGGTGAGTCTGGCTCCCCTTTCCATGGACATGCTTTCCAGCTCCCGCAGGGCAGCTCTCCACCACTGGAATTCTGCAGCCTCTCGGGAGCAGCGCAGCCAACAGAGACTCCTCCAGCTTTGCCAGAAAAGAAGAGGAGGAGTGCAGCCTCTCAGACTTCAGATAACTCGGGCTGCAGGGTGTCCTATGAGAGGCACCCTTCCCAATATGATAACATCTCGGAGGATGACATGCAGAATGCAGTGTCTGTCCCATCAGTAACCTTCACACCGTTTGCTGCTGTTTTGCCTTTCCAACAAGGAAACTCTTCAGCACCAGATGAATTCATTGCTGACTTTGCTGCTCCAGATTCTAACAGTGACCCAGAGAAGCCACCACCGCTGCCAGAGAAGAAAAACAAACACAGTAAGGAATTTCTTGTGTTTGGGTTTTACTTTTACCTTTCCTTTTCCTTGCGGTTGTTGTACTTCTGATGACCACTAAGTACTGGTGACCCCAAGGCAATGCCCTTGCTTACTTGAGGCTGAGCATCAAAATCAGTTAGTCAGTGTCAAAGGCATGGAGGGGAAGTGTCAGTCCCTTGGTGGGCAGGGAGAGACTCTTGGAGGCAGGAACGATCCAGGCCCAGGGGAGCTGACGTCATGCAGCATCTTCTTTACTATAGTGAGAACATTTTACTTCTCTGTTTACCTGAGTGCACATCTTTGAGGCACTCTTCCTTCCACATCTTCTTGGTTTATTCTCCCTTCTTATGTCCATTCCTTCCCCCGCCCACCCCCATTTTATGAGTGTTTTCCCACTGCAGAAGAGAATTGGGTACTCTCCAAGAGCTCAGAGAAAGGGCTGGTTTTCTGTCCAAAACCAAGCATTGCCAGAGCAGTTATTTGGCAGTAGGAACATGGTCACCCACATTGCTGTGCAAGACAATGCTATTAACCTAGTGTCCAGTACAGCATGCTGTTTTGCTACACGATCTCGTTTCCTTTGGATGCTTAAGAATTTCCCACATCGTTAAAACGAGCAGCCTCTAAACACGGAGGCTCGCCATCCCCAGCCAGGCTCCTGGCACACCATACTGACTGCAACTCAACCTCAGACAACTCAACCTCATGACCTTATTCTGATTTCCGTAACGTTCATGGCTGAAAACATGTGAAACCTCTTGCCAAAAAAGCAGCCATACTGATCTGCCAAGGAAGGCTGTGGACGACGTAGTGAGATCCAGCAGATGTTAGTTTCCTAGTTGCTGGCTTGATTTGCAATTGTACGTTGCACGAGGAGGTAGTGGATGCAGAATTGGGATCAACAGCCTCACGCTGGATGGCTGGCAGCCCGAGTGAAGAGCTGATTCGAAAGTGCCGAGTCAGCATTCTGACTCATTTCTGCAGTTACAGTCTTTTCACTGAGAATAAGGTAGAAGTGAGATTGGTGTGCCATGTGGCAGAGTCAGTATTCTGTCCGTTCCCAGGATAGTTTACTGTGCCAGTCACTTTTTTTTTTTATCCCAAAAGTGCATTGGCTAAAAGCATTTCCATTATCCCTAAGTGACCAGTCCACATTTGTAACCCTCTGGGATTTTAATCAGATGACAAACCTTGATCCACCTGAGCGTGAGGGTCTCATAGTTCAGCGTCCCCACATGCAGGAAATCACTTTTGTCCCTCTCTGGTAAGCAAGCAGTTAAAAGATACAGAAAGCAGCTAAAAAGGAGCTGAGATGTTTGTTTTCAGGCAACAGAAAGGAAATAAATGCTGGCCCAGGGCGTAGCCAGGTTGTTACGGCTCGTGCTGTTCAGAATGCTCGGCTGCAGTACCAGCTGCAAGGGGGTGTGACACGGGGGCTACCGACTGTCGGATCAGGTCCTGGTGGGCTTTGGGTGTTAATAACAAGGGCTGGGCCCAGGTGGTCTTACACCATGCAGGCTGGGATGGATGCAGGGAAACGCGCCTCTGGACGCGTAGGCAGCTTGGTAGGGGGAGATGCCTGGGTTGAATCTTGGGTAGGAGGCAATTTGACAGTTGAAAGGCCTGGGCTGTTTACTTTTCTCTTTAAGCCTCATGTCTTTGTTTTCTGTTGTCATATGAGACGTCAAGGAGTTACTTAAAAACAAGTTTAAAAACTATCTTCTCTTTTATTGCCCGTGCACACTTTTAACCTCAATACCAAGGCCTTGTATGTGAATTTTCTTTGATGTTAGACTAGAGTTAATTGTCGTCTGTCATCTGGCACTATCAGAAGCTCTTGGAGCATTGATCAGATTGCATTGTTAGGAAAGGCAGAAGCTGTTATCTAATGTGTTGTCAGCTCTGATGGTTTGATAAGCATCCTTGCTGCAGAGCTTGTAGTAGTATTTGGGCTGATACCATACTGCTGTGGATATTTTAATTGCATTCATGTGACACTGAGAACTTGTTTTAGATTGTCTTACTCCACGGTATATCACACCACAGATCTGTGGTTGTTAGTTTTACTTTTATTTTCAACATTAAAAGGGCAGTAAAACATTACTCAGGTTGTATAGTAGCACCCAGGGTTTTTTTGCCTGGAGGTTGACGCGTGTAGATATTCTTGTGTGATCACATAGGTGAGGCAGTGCTGCTTCCACAACTCCAACAAACTCCTGGGATCCCGAGGAGATGCATGAATTTATTAAAAAGATCTAGAGCTCTCACAGATGGGACTTGGTTGTAGTCCCTTTGTAGTGGGTCATCTTTTGGTAGTTGGCAGGAAATGTTGCAGCAGAGACTTTGATGGTCTTTTTGTTGATAATATACAGCGAATCCTGCTTTAGTTAACCATGTGTATTGCTGTGAGCTGTGCTCAGAGGGACCTCCAAGAGTTGGCTTTGGTATAGCTTAAACAGAGGAGTGGTAAGTGCTTTAGTCTGGCATGAATTATTGGTGTTTTACTGTGCTGTTACTGTTTACTGTACATGTTACCGTGCTAAGGGCAAATTACTCCAGACTTCTGCTTGAGCACCAGCATCGTGCTGCTGCTGTACAAGGCACAGACACGGAGCAGCTTCTGCCATGAAGAGCCCAGAGTCAGAAATAACAAGATCCTCCCCCAAACAGCTTGCAAACTAGAAGCGAGGCACTTATTCATGTTTCCTCTCTCCCTGTCAGTGGGAACAAAATGCAGCCTGGTGCCCTGTAAGCAGCTGGTACTTAACTGCAGGAACCACGCTGAGGGCAGTCTGGGCTTAGCCAGCGGATAATGTGAGCCCTTTGAAAAACAGCTCTCCTCTCCGAGGTGACAGCAAAGACTGGCTTGTTTGACCTTGACTTCTCCAGTAAGTTGATGTGTGGAATAGCTTAAGAACTTCCATTGTTTTGGCTCTTGCCCACACAAATATATTGCACTCGTGCAGGGCCAGCTGTAACACAGGCTGGTGACACAGCTCCAGGAGTCAGGCTGGACCTTCAGTGAGTCCTCCTCATCGGATACGACTATGCCTTACCTATATTGCACACGTGCCTTATTGCTGATAATCTTCGAGCTGTTCCTTGCGGACCCCAACAACCACTGGTCCAAGGCTGTTTTCCTTACCAGAGGTCGTTTGCCACTTTCTCGCCTCTCCTGCAGCCAAGTGCCACTTCCAGGACTGGCAGCTGCTCTCTCCAGCGCAGAGCACTGGCTGCGTGGCGAGCTGCCGCACGACAAGCTGGCTGGGGTGCTGTTGGTGCAAAACCTGTAACTTCTGCCACGGGGGCAGAACTGGTGTGTGCCCCTGTGGCACAAACCCCTGAGCAGCTTTAGGTCCTTCAGAAATGAGAGCCAAAGCACTGCAAGCAGATCGCTGGGAAGGTGTTCCTAGCCTCAGTCTGAGATTTTATTTTTTTATTTTCAAATATTTTCTGCCTGGGTTCAGAAATGACGTAAACTGGGTATGGTACTGTGATGGGAGAGGTTTCTCCTCATGCCTTTCTTCTCTCCTGGGGTGCTGCCTTGAGACTGTCACTCCACCCCAGCTGCTCACCATGCAGGTTACAGCCCCCATCCCTGCCTCTGCATAGAGTCGCTGCAGGGCGTACAGCCTCATCTGAGCTGCTGATGTAATTTCCCATCTGCTTTTTTAAATTTCTGCCTTGTTAAAAACGACAGCAGAGAGGGAAGGGGATGGAGGGAGAAGGGGGAGAGAAGACTCTTTGCAAACAGCAATCTCAGCAGTGGTCCTGCTCCCTTACTCTCCTGTGACGCCCATTTTAATTCGCGCTCTGCAGTCTCTACTCCTGAGCCAGGTTTGTATTTCACCATCCCAACTGTTTTTCGCTTCACCTAAAAACAGAGAAGACGACAAAGTAGAAGCAGAGACACGCTCACCCAGCCCAGACTAGTTGTAACAAGCAAGGCAGGAGAGCTGCTGTGGTGATGGGATGCGTTAGCCTCATAAAGAGCTGAGATAAAAGAGCTCTTCATTATTCCCTTGCAGATTGAGTTAAGGCTCTCAGCAGCATTCAGGCTTACTACCTTGGGTTACAGTAATTTAATTTTATGCAAGTGTCTAATGTGATACCCTTTTCACCAACGCTTCCCGAGTCGTAGCATCATACAGACGTCCGAACCCAGGACCTCACAGGCATCGATCCCGAGTGTTGTTTTCAGATCTGGAATGTTAAGCGTAGCACTGTTTTTGTAGGCAACTCCACATGAAGGGTTGGTCTGAATTTAGCAATGTCTGCTGCATTATACCAGGACTGCCAGGTCTGACTTGGCTCTAGTCCTGCTCAGTTGATGAGCTCTCAAAATGTGGTCTTTTCCCTCAAGCTTTTGTCCTCTACACTTCTCCAAGGATTCTTGATCCTTAATTCACTTTTGCTGCTAGAGAAATATTGTTCATAAGCCTTCTTTAGATCTCAGCCTCTGAAGTTATTGTATGATACCAAGGCATTTTTCAGGGCATTAATGGGAGTACCTTCGTTGACCGAATCACTGGTATTTGAAAACAGTATCTTGGTGTACGTTCTACACCAAGACCCCTTCACCATGATTTCAAATAGGAGAATATTGCCAGAACGTGCTTCTTTTCACTATTAGGACTTGAGCTGAAACTCATGTGCATGAGCAAGTTTGATCTTGGCTTTAACATGAGTGCCGACACCAGCAGACGGGTGAGCACAAACACACACTAGCACGACGTGCGTGCCGTTCGAAACCTCTGTCACACTCCCTTCGGAAAGGAGAGGTCTGAACCAGCATGGATGGTGACTTACATCTGTGAAGTGGTGCTGGGAAGGCAGGAGGTGAGCTGGGGGAGGAGGAGGAGCAAGGCTCGGGTAGCAGGGAGTGCTGGAGGTCAGAATTTCAGCAGCCTTGGCAGAGCTGTGTGGGAGCTGGCAGTACTGAGGAACACGGGCAGGTTGTCCAGTGGCAGCACCGTGTGGGCTCACAGGATGGGACAGCAGGTGTTACCGGTCAGGATTGAAATCCATCAGCTGAGGTTTCCTGCACTTGATTGCCACAACCTTCCCCCCCCCCCCCCCCCCTTTATTCTACTTTTTAGAGGAGGGTTATAATTCTGTGGCAAGGGGCAGCTGTGTTAGCTCCATTTCTAAATGGAGTTTAAAATATTAGAGGAAATCTGAAAAAAGGTGCAAAAGACAGGTGCAAAGCGACTCCTTCCTGCCGACCCGTTTGCACGGCTGCATCCTGTTTGAAATAGGCTGGCAGGTGAACAGAGGCCTTTGCCTTGCAGCTAGTGTGGGAACCGGCTTCGCGATGCGCCAATGCTGCGTTGCGGCCGTCGTATTTACAGCTTTCACTGAAGTCACCCATTCATTTCAGCTGTACGACTGAGATGCCAGCAGAAGCTGAATAGTTGCCACCTAATGACCAGATTTACAAAAACTGACAACTGCTTGTTTATCAGGAGGAAGGGAGGAATGATCACAGAGTATCTTGTGCGTGACAGCATATTTACAAAAAGCCCTTGGTTAGTCTTCTTTATGACACTTAAATAATCTGTCGCTCCTGTTCTCAGGTGTCTAGAAGAGAGTTCTGTATTTTACGTTTATTAAGTACACTTCTGATCCTTAATAATTCTGCTCCTGGCCTGCAGCAAAGCCCATCTGAGAGTGGCATGGCCTTATTCTTTATTTATTTTGAGGATGAGCACCTGCCTGCTTATTGCAGCTGCAGCACGTGGACCAGGAGCAGTGATGTGACCTTTTTTTGCAGTGATGGCATATATGCAGTTTGTGGAAGACTATTCAGAGCCGCAGCCGTCCATGTTCTACCAGACCCCTCAGAACGAGCACATCTACCAGCAGAAGAACAAGCACCTCATGGAAGTCTATGGGATCAACGACTCCTTTATCAGCTCAGATCCCTCTCAAGATCTGGCACCTCCTCCTGCTCTCCCACCCAAACAGCGGCAGCTGGTGAGTGACATCCGCGGTGCCCTCCCCAGCAGCGCACACCAGCCTCCTGGAGCAGCTCTGTTGTTCCCGCTGCTGTTTCCGATCAGCTGTGGTGGTGGGAGGTTGTCTTGTTGGTGTTGCCACAGAATGCTCCTTGTCATCTTGTTAACACGTTTTTAGACATTTTGCGTCATCTGCTTTGAGCTCCTGCGCTCCCTTCTAACCTCATGTTCAGACTATTCCCCGTAAGCTCTGAAAGTCCTAAAATGCCCTAAAAATGCAGCGTTAGTCTTCCACATGGCACAGCTGAATCTGTGCCAGACTACAGGTTTGTGTAACGACAATTGCTTTGAAGATTTTGACACGCTGGGCAACACAATTTTCAAGAGATTGCTGCACCGTTGTTCCCAATGCTGTTTTGAAACTGCTGTCAAGGATGCCACTAATAATAACCGTTTTAATATAATAACTGCTTCTGTGGCTCAGTGTTTGCCAGAGCCGCAGAACTTTGGTATAACCATTATTTAACTCATGCATATTTTCTCCATGTTAGTCCCCTTGTGGGATTCAGGATTTTACCTGTTTTTCAGTGTTCTGCTGGCCCTTCCAGACTGCCAGCACAAAAAGGCACATTCACATGTGTATGTGTGTTAGGTGGTGGGTTTAAAAGTAGAGCAAGTGCCATTTTCCATGTGGGGGATGAAATCCCAGCCTCAGCAATGGCAGCAGCAGTTTTGTTTCCAACCTCAGCAGAGCTGGGATTTTGCCCTCTTTTTTTTTAAGGGTCTTCCTTTCTTTTCTCTTTTTTAACTCCAACTTTAGGGGTTTAATTTATATTAATGATCTGATTTACTCTACTCTAAAAAAAAAGGCATGTTTTGTGCTGATGTAGCTAGCTTAAATTGGCCATGGCTTTAACAAAACAGGAAGAAATGTGGGAACAGAGCCATGGTCTTACCATCATGAGGGCAACTGTTGCAATATTTCTTCATGCTATCTGTTCTGAAGTTTGGCTGTCCCAGGGTGTTAATTTTTAATCAAATGGGAAAAGCAACCGAGAACTCGAGTTTGGGGATTTGCATTACTACATTCCTGTGATGCAGGTAGGAGTCCTAAAAAGATAAAGTAACATTTCCAGCTAAGCTAAACTGAGTATTATTAATTATTGCTTCGTGGAGACAAGACCTTAAATGCCTGTGTCCCAGCTGCTTTGCAGGGACACTGAAGAGTCTACAGGACTCCTCTCTGGGAGATCAGGTAGTTCTCCAGAGTCTATAGCCCCCTTGTCAGTGTGATCCTTGCACTGTAATGGCTTGTAGTCCCTTGCCCTACCTCCTCCTAGAGGTGGCTACACTCTAGTGATAGTTTCCAGTGGTGACTTGGTCTACACGGCCACAAGAGAGGGTGTGTTAAGCACAGATTTACTGTAGCCATTGCGCACAAGGGAAGTTCTACTCCTTTTCTGAATTTGTCAGCTGACGCAAAGCATTTTTTTGCTGCCCTTTAATCATTATCTGGGCAGCCAAGTTGTCACTGGTTTGCCTGCTAGGCATTCTTGTAGTCTTGCAAGCTGATACCATCAAGGTGTTGCTCGCAGTTCCCCTGAAGCGAAGGTTTCTTCAAGTGCAGCCTCCCACCCTTACCTTCGTCTCTGTAGGGAAAGTGGTGCAAGCAGACGATGGCTCATTCAGCAATCACTGTGAAAGCCACCAGACTCTTGTTCCTCTGCTCCTGCTGCCGTGAGAGTTTCTGAAACAGCAAATCACACGGGCATCAGGTGCTCGAGCAGGAGGCAAATTTTGCTGCATGGACTCCTCTATAAAATTATAATTGGGAAGTCCTTTCTTGTGAGCTTTGGATCTTACTTATGAAGCACTTGTTCATTATATCCAACAAGTCAGAGCTGAGAAAACCTAGATATACCTTAGCCTCCCTCAGACTCCTTACTGTCATGGAGAAATTCCTTAATAGTATTTGTTACTTCAAGGGCAGTATCTCCCTCCTGTGCAAATGGTGTATAATTTTGGATTGGACTGAAAAATGGCTGGACATACCGTTACCCAGTATCTCTGCAGTACCTGTGAGGGCCCATAGCTCACACTGGAAGTGTGTCCAAATTCCCAGTCTGCAGGTTGCCACAATAAATAGTCTGCAAGAGGCGACCGCTTGGCAGCCAGAAGCCAGAGCCAGTTCCTCCTTTGGGCATCTGCCCCCCACACCACGGGGAAAAAAGGGCAGCGAGGAACAGATGCTTCTGCCCGCAGCAGCTGTCCATGGGGGAACTGGAACAGGGAGGCGGGAGTTTATTTTTAAGGGATTTGTGAAACAAAGAAGATTTGAACTGTGATTTTTGTCATGCCGGCTTAAGCTCAAGAAAGGCATATTGGTGTGTCTGGCTCTGATGAGCTGTATGAATAGCTGTTTGTTTAGCAAGCCATTATATGCATTGTTTTACAGTTAGCATTTCTGATCCTTTATTCATAGCCTGTTCTCTGCTCTCTTTGTGTCTTCTGTCTCTTGCTTTCTTCTCCCTGTTCAGCAGGCCTCCTATGCTGCCTCTTCTTTCTCTCCTGTCTCCTACTGTGTCCAGCAAACTAAAGTGCCCTTCACCCCCGAGGACTCCGGTGCCACTCAGGGCCTCACTATGTCAGTCTCTAACTCCTTTCTCAACCGGCACAGCTCCTTTCCTGTGCATTCGGTGAGTCGCTCTCCGCTCCCTAACACGTGCGCGTGTTTGTGTCGGTGAAACGCTTGTGCGCGCGTTCTGCGGTCGCAGGTAAAGGCGAAGGTTCTTTTGGGGCTTCTGAACTCATGTCGTTAATCACCCAGGTGAGAAAAACTGTGCGTAAATCTTACTAAACGAAGCCCAGGGGAGGTGTGGTTTTCACTAATTGATGTGCACACGGGGATTAGCGTTTTTGGCGAGGGGCTGAGGAAGGAGAGCCTCCCGTGTGCCCAGGCACACTCCTGTGACCTGTGTGTTCCCCAGGCTGCACGTTGGAGCTGCAAAGTCTTTTTGTTCCGTTGCATAATGTCAGTGATGTGGATGAGTCGATTAAAGGCTGCTGTGTGAATCTGGCCTTTGGAAAAATAACGGGATGCTGTCCCCGAAATACATGGATTTATCAAATGTATGGAACAGTGGCTGCAGCTCCTTAGTTGTTTTTTTCTAGAAAATGGCCTCTGCCAGAGCTTTCATCTCATATTTGCTTGTGTGCCTCCCTTCACATCTCCAAGGTCCCAAACGAGCTCAGTAAGCTGGTATGATGTGCTGGCGAATGAGCAGGGCTTTTTCTCCTACAGCAATTGTAAGCACTCTGAAGAGAGAACCGCAGGAGGAGCTGAGACTGATTGAAGTCAAAATAAGAATAATCTTAAAGCACTGCTTAAGTCTGTGATCAACTGCTTAAATTAAATGGTAGTAATAACAAACTGTTAATGTAATGAAATTAAATCTAACCATGGGATTCCAACAGCTCATCAGTGAGAGGTTCGTTTGCATGTAAAAGTATGTGGTTATGCTCTGATTGCCACGGGATGACAACTGAGAATAGGCTATTTTTTAACAGTGACCTGGATGTTTAGTAAATGAGACTTCTTCTGGAGTAGAAATTATCAGACAAGACTTGAGAAAATTCAGAAGTGTTCAATTACTTTAATATTAAATATTTTAAAATGGTGTCCTCCCACTGTGCCACTGCTATCTTCCCGTTTCGACACTTAGTCATTCTCTAAAAATTAGTGGTAGTCGTGGGTCTGAAGAAGAAGAAAATATTTGAGTACTTTACAAGTAGCACTACTTCACAAGCAATGAATTAAAGCTTTTGGCTTCCACGTGTATGAGAGAGCAGGAGCATAGTTTTGCTGCACAGACGAAAAGGCTCGAGGTGTGGAAAGGTTAGTGCTTGCATAAATTTGTGGTAAACAGTTTTAGCATTTGAAGTAATGTGAAAGATCTGAATTGTACAGCTCTCTTGTCTGATAGTGATCCTTGCAAGCAAAACACAGAACTGTAAGACCAGGTAAAAGCACTTCACTACTTTATTTCAGTTGAGAGGCTATAAATATGATAGTATAACGTCCTAAAAATGTGTGAGCACTTTCATTTTAAAAAGCACCCTGATTGGATTAAACGATTGCTACCTACTTAATTGTTGTGACCTGTTCTCATCTTGCTTTGGACTACATTATTGGGAATATATTATTTTATGAAATGTTAAAACTTCGTTAAAAAAATCCTTGCTCGTTTTTGCAAGGATTTGGTGAGGGAGCGATAAGTGGCGGGAGCATGAGGAACAATGAGAACAATTAGACAGTGCACTGTCAAATGCACAAAGGAAATAAGCTGAATTAGAAATGATGATTTTTTCCATTAATGCCTTTAAATTATGATAATCTCATAGTTGCTCGTGACTCTAGCTGGTCTATTTTTACCGAGGCAAGAATTAGATTTTCACTATGACAGTGTCTGTTTGTCTCCAAGCTGCAAAATACCGATGTCCTTACGTGCATCATAGCTGACCCACGTAATACCATAACCATGGCTTATTCCATTTTCCCTATCTCTAATAAGACAGAGATGTGAAACAGCTGTCAAGGTTTGGATCGTTCCCAGGGTGACACCCTGCATTTCAGCGCTAAGAAGGACCAGAGCCCCTCTTGCAATCTGCTCTTGAGCATGGACTGGAAAGACTGTGCGGTTTCACACGAGGGATGCCACCAGCTGCACCAGTAACACTTTAAGCACGTTGCTCTGCTCCTCTTGTTCTCATGTCTTCATTGTTCCTCTCTCACCAGAGAAAGGCCACTCAAGCGAGCACTGTGGTGAGCAATAAACCTGCTAAAAAATAAGGATTAGCTTTCCACCAGCCCCAGCAAGGGAGTTAATGCCAGGGAGAGCACGCCTTTCGTATACCAGCGAGGTGAGGAGTTGGCCTTTGGGCACCCAAATATCAGTGGTGATTATCAAATCTCTTAAAATTATATGTCTCCTACTTTAATCGTGATCCATTTCGTACAGGAAGCAAAACCCTCCTTAGGGCAATACCAGGAAGTCAGAGCTGATAAACGAAATGGGTGTCCATTGACCCAACGTGAGCAGCGCATTGCAGGTTTGCTGGGCATAGCCAATTTTCAGAAAGTGCCCTGTGCTTTTTTTTTCTTCCCTGGAGACTGGCCTGGAGTGGACAGCAGGAGTCAATCCCAGAGGGAAGACCTGGCCCTGTACCATCCATTGACATGCAGGCAGCAGGAAAGCCAAGCCTACACCATGGTTTGCATGTTAGCCCATTAGCTCTGTGCTCCAGGTGAAGGACTAGTGCCTCGCTACTGATTTACGGGGCTTAAAAAGACTGTCTTCAGACAGCGTTTTGAAGCAAAAAAGAGGTGAAGTTGTTCAGAGCATCTTTACTCTTTTAATTTTTGATGTATGAATTTCTTTTCTAGAACTCTGACTTTTTTCTTTCCGATCAGCGCTGCAGATGCTGCCGCAGTCCAGAAGCCACCGCTGCTCTGTCAACCCACTAATCATGCTTTTTCCCTTCTTTGCAGGAAATTGTGTCAGAGGTAATAGCTTTTACTGGATAGAGGCAGATCTTGAGCAACTGGATCAAACCTCATAGGTTTGGCGAGTCGAGCCTGCTTTTTTTAACTGAGTCTGATTTGCATCCAGCCTCTGTGCCAGCACGGGTCGTGTTTGTAGTGTGGGCTGATATTTTAAATATTGGCAGTAGTTTTTCTCTAGACGATCACCTCCCTCTCTTGTTCTTGTGAAGACACAAATACTGTCCTTTGGTTCATCCTTGCATTCATTTACAGCTAGGAAGGTTTTCCTTCGTGAAACAAGGAACGCAGTTGTTTCTCCGAGGCATGTACATGCCATTAGTGGAAATTTGGCTGCATCATCCTCTATGGAGAAATAACTTGCCTTTCTCAAAATGCTGGTTTTTCGTATGTTTTCTTTTTAATTAAGAAACATTTCCAGTAATTTTCCAGAAACCAAATTGGCTGTTGGATTCCAGCAGAAGGCGCAAGTGGTTTCCTTATGAAAGCTTCAGTTCAGCGCTTCTGTTCTCACTTGTTCCCACCGTTCTCGAGCAAATCGAGCGAGCGCACAGAAAATTCACAGCAACTGTTTTTCTTTCTTGTGTATGTGCTAACGTATGTTCAGGAAAAGGAGGATCAGATAAGTGTTTAAAGATGTGCACAATGCAAACACGTGCTTCGCATGTTTTCTCCTCCTCACCCCTGGTCGTGGAGCTCCCTTCCAGTCTGCAACACACACCGCAGCTCTGGCCCTCAGCAGAGACTGAGCTGGTTTGATTCATATGGTGGTCCGATGGTGGGAACCACGATCAAACCGGGACTGGGAAATCATAGCAGAGGGAAGGGGGGAAAAGAATTTGCATCCATTTAACCAGCTGCTGAGTTCTAGGTATTGTTTTGCCTTTCCTGTTTAGCATTCCTTCTGCATTTGTGTTCGTTTCCACTGCCCGTGGTGGCCTGGACAGTGGTATTAATAGTGCTGTTCTGTGCTGGCATCACTGAATCCTACTTCTCAGAACCACTTCTTCTGGTGGTTCATACATTTTTCTTGCAGTTGGAGCACCTACTTGTCTCTGTGTAGGTCCCTCTAAACGGTTCCGTGTTGCTTTCATAGGTCACGTTTTTTGTGTGACTGGCTTTTTAGGAGCCTTCTCCTTGTCTTTAGGTTCTGCCTTTTAAAGATCTGCTTCCTAGATACAGCGGTGCTGTTTACAAGCTGAACAAGAGGTGTGATCAGATTGGATTCTCCTTATGGTTTCAAAAGAGAGATGTATGATACAATGGTTAATAAATCTTAAAATGTTTTCTTCTTCCCCAGCCCCCTTATTTGTTTTGTTGCAAAGATGTACAAGAATCCCTCTCTCTTGAGGAGAAGTTTGGATTTTGTGTTTTCTTGTGTAGAAGCCAGGAGACCCTCTCCCAAGGGAACAGCAAGCCCCATCCATCCATCTGCTGTGCTAACCATTGCTTAAAAACAGGGAGGTCAGCTGTGCAGCCAGGTCAGGGGCTTTGCTGAGAAACATTCAAGCATGAGGAGTTGCTGCCTTTCCTGTGGCAGTGCTTGAAGCCATTCTGTTGGCAGCTTTTGTTTCCAGCCATTCATTGTAGGAGCATTTCCTTCCTCGTTAGCAAAAGTAACTGGAAGCCCAGCATTGTGTCATGAGATAGGAAGTCTTTTCCAATAGTTGTCTATGCAATTATATCCTTAGGGCGTAGCAGTTTTGTGCAACACCCAGTATTTTGTGAGCATAGTTCTCTACTGTTAGAATTTGGGCATCCAGTTTTGGCCTGTTGCCCACATCGCTCTCTTAATAGCATTAGCAGAGGAGATCTAAAAGATTGATCCTTTCCTCTGATAGCTTCATGTTTTGGAAGTCTGCTGCTCTCTCTGATATAGGAGTGTCTGGCAGGATCACAGATTAATTTGTCGGAGGAAGTCAGTAGGGTAACTGAAAGGACGTGCTTGAAAGGTAAAGACTATGTCTGCTGATGCTGCAGATGCTCTGACAGCCATATAATTGAATCCAACTTTGAATTTAGGATGGAGACGGCTGTTACTCGCAACCACCGACTCCGTGCATATAAACACCCTGTCTCCCTGTTCCTTCTGGTCAGCCATGCCTAGTGAATGTAGAGAAGCGTCACTCTTGAAAGAAGTTTTCCATTAAAGTGCTTATCTCCTGCCATCTAATACAAATAAACAGTCGTAATGTCATTGGCCTTTGGGACATCCCGTAACACTGCTGCTAATGATGGAAAACTGTTCTAAGGTATTGACCGTTGCAAAAATCAAAGGCAGCAAGTTGAAAACATTGAAAGATGCCATCTCTATGTGTGTCACGGTGTGTGGCAAACATTCAGGTCCGGGCACGTTAGCTTCCTGCTATTCGCAGAAGACAAGATTGCTCCAATCTCAAAGCACACTTTGTGGAAGTCCTTCCCAAGAAGCAGATACTTGTTTGTTTTTTTTTAAATCCACTTTACTGGTGAGAGGAGAGGGATGTCTCTTGTTGCTCTGTGTTGGCCGTTTGCCATTGTAGGTCAGGATCTCTTGTGCTGGGAGACCATCTTCTGGTCCTGTGATGGGAGCCTGGCAGCATGGATGGAGTTTGGATAGAGGAAAACATCCTTCCTCAAAGGATCTGATTGCACCCACTTTCTAGCTTTCCCAGAGATTATTTTGAAGTACTTCACTTAAAGCAAAGCCATGGAGGTTGTGTCAGTGCAGCCATAACTGAGGCCTTACTGACCCTGCAAGAAACCTCTAAGAAGCAGATTAAAACAAGCACTGATTTGTTTCCAAGATAAACTGTTGTGTGTGATTTCATGGGGGAAGGACTTAGAGGAGAACGTTTGCTTATGACAGTTCTGTTGAATGGACTGTCCCCTCCCCAAAAAAGTATGTCTTTTAAAGGATGACAGGGCTTCCAGGAGATGTACAACACCCCAACTCTGTGGAACTGTTGCCGCAATTCCTGCTGCAGCTGCTGGCTGGGCTGGGTCGGACTGGGGAGCAGCAGGAATAGGTACCATATGGACATCATCTCCACCGCAGGGTGTTTTTTTTCCCCTTTAAAAGTATGCTTCATTCTTGGCTCTTGTCCCAGCACGGCTGCATAACTGGAATTCCAGAGCTGCTTGCAGGCTCCGGAGGAAGGAGGGGGCTCCCTGGCTCGATTTCTACAAGATGCAACGTTAACACAAGATTGGAAGTCGAGAGCAGCCGGGCTAATTAATGCCAGCACACCAAAGGCTTCTCTGCGCTGTTCCCTTTGTTAACTGCATGCTGAGAGCATGTCTGCGTCGTTAAATGATTGTTCACGGATCACATGGTGAAGATTAATGCATTTTCCTGGGTACCTGGACCTTAAGCTGGCATTTTCAACACATCTCATGCCAAGATGCTGTTTTGAAAGCAGTATTGATAAGGCCGAGGAGAGATGACTGTATAGTGATTGTCAGTAGTAACATATCCCCTTTCAAACTTTTAAAATCTGTGCAACATGATGTTATATTTAGGTCTAAATTGCCTTTGAATTGGGATTAACGTCTCTGAAACCGTGCAAGGCAGAAGCTGTGCAGATGTTCCTGCCCCAGCAGCAGTAATTCGTCTCAGGCAGTGTACCAGGCAGCGTCTGGGCTGCCGAGCCTCCCGGCCCGTGTTTGGCCCGAGCTAACCCTGCCAGCACCATCGCGCAGCGTGAGAGCTTCGCAGGGTGCTGCCTGTCCCACAGGGACTTGATTGAGGACAGCAATTTCCTTTCACTCGTGCCCTGCGTGAGCTCCACTGCTGCTTTGCAAAAGCCTGGCTTTTCCTCCGGGTTCAGCAGGTCAGAGACAAAAGCCCTTGGGACTCCTCGATGGAAGGTGTCCATCAACTATAGAAAGTGAGGGACAGCGTGTGCCGCCTGTCTGCTGTGGGCGCAGGAAACCCAGCTCTAGGGGAGCTGGCACGTAGGTCTTGTTTGAGCAAAATACTTCCTTTACTGGAGCAGAGGATCTCATTATCAAGACAGCAGATTGTTGAGTGCCTTCTTGAGAGCCGCTGCAGCAGTGGTTCTCCATTTGCTTTGCTCCTGTTCTTTTTTGGGGTCTAGCCTGGGACTTGGGGTGATAGTTGGCTTATTAGCACCGGTGAGATCATGAAATACCAGGGAGACGGGGCAGGCATAATGAATCTGCTGAGCCAAGATGATGTCATGAGCCTGGCGTCTTACGAGGGATTTAGTGTTTTGTGCCACGCAAGTGAAAATGAATAAATGTAGAGCGTTTATCCAGGCAGAAAGTAAATACAGAGATTAGACTTGTCATTGTTACTGAGGCAGCACCAAAAGCTGACAGTGTCCCTGGAGCCAGGGCTGCTGATCCGGAAAGAAACAGGCAGGAAGAGAGAGGAGCCTGCCCTAGAGCCAGTCTCCTTTTAGCCACAGGCATGTGGTAGGGATTTGCATTTTAATTATTTTTCAGTAGTCTTTTAAGCTCTCTTTCCAAAGCGTCTCCCTCTGCTCGCCTGTATTATGGCCCGCAATATGTTTTGGGCCCCGAGAATACACCCAGAGCACTGCCAGACTCCACGCGCGGCAGAGAGCAACCGCTGGAGGATTAAGGTGGTGGAAGGTAAAGTCTAGCCGTTGACCTTTACTTTTCCTTTCCTTTGTAGTGGAAGAGCTTTTTTGCCCAGGCTTCTGGCCCGAGGCTGCTCTCAGTTTAGATTTTTAAGCTCATCTCTTTCCTAGGCAGAAAAAAAAATATACCACTGCCAAGCTGGATGATGCTGCCATGGCCCAGGTGACAAACTACGCTTTGCTTTTTATCACCCGCTCAACTCTCCTGAGAAAATGTAGCCTGAATTCTCCGATTCATGCCTTTGTTTCCCCTTCAGCTTTTTACATCACAGCGGTGTCACTTTTCAGCCTGGTTTGAGCAAGTTGTGTCTGTGCTTCTTGAGAGCTCTGTAATGCACCGTCATTCTGCAGCAGATCTCTCGAACGAGCGGCCGCCACAGCCTCATCTCAGCGTGGGTTTTTTTGGATGATGTGATTCTTCCTTCGGTCCACTTGGCTACGACACAGATCTCGCTAGTCATTGAGTTCTACAAGTTTTAAAATAAACTCCTCTCCAGCAGGTTTAGCATTATTGGTTGTTTTGGTTTGTTTTTTGGTGGGTGTCAGCTTTTTTTTGGACTTACCCTGATGGCAAAACTTAACTAGCACCAGATGTTAAAAGACAGAGGGTTGCTCTTGTTTTTCTTGGCACAATATATTCCCACTGCACCCTGTTTAATATTATCTGAACAGTAATCTGATGATTAGGAGAGAGAGTGAAATAAAGCTTTATGTAGATGATCTCTTTTCATCTCTTCAGCTGACTCTTCGAGGCACTGCATTAAAGGATTGGTTTGATAAGGAACTCATCGCTCCTGAGGGCAATTATCATTTTTGCTTCCGATGCTTCTCAAATGGGAAGGAGTAGCAGCCTGATCTCCTTTATCCTTCAGTGTAACTTTGAAGACAGTATCCAGCCACTCCTCCCTGGGAGCTGTGTGTTCTGGAACAGACTTGACACAGTAGCTGTTAAATTACAGGGCTGGAGCAAACGGCATCTTAAATTTGGATCCTGTGGAAAATCCCAGAAAAGCAATAAGCACTTGGAGTACTTTTCTCTATCTAGATATTTCCAGCATGCTCACAGTCGTGGTTTCGGTATGCCTTCGCATCCTTCCATCCGCTCAAAGTGGTTTTCAGGGTGACTGTCGTTAGCAGTGCTGAGATATCCAAGCTCTCTCCCTGCCTGGCCAAGGCTGGATGCCTGCAGGTAAACACCATAGTGCCCACTTTCCCTCTGTGAGATGGGCAGCTGAGAGCTGCTGTTAGTGCAAGAACATGCCTCTCCATGGAAGAAACTGCCTGACGTGTCCCAGGTAGCAATTCCTGCTCTAACGTGTGGACGGTAAAATAGTGGTGCCTCTGTTTGGGTGGGCATCTCGACAGAGAGGTGCCTGTGTTGGAAATGCCTTGTGCTGTCACTGCTATGCTGCTGCCGATCTAATTACTTTTTCTTTTGTCTGTCTCTTTCCTTTCCCCGTCTTCCTTGTTTCTGTGTTGTACGTCTCTGCGTCCTGTAGTACAAATCTGTGTTTAGGTCCTACTCCCAGGACTTTGTGCCTCACAACCAAGTCTCCATACCTCCTTTCCTCTCTTCTACCTCCTCCTCCTGCTCCACCCCACCTTTTCCGCCCGTCCATCCATCTCAGAGCTCTGACCTAGCGGTGCCCGCCGCAGCCAGCCAGTCACCCAGCACTGTGGATGTGCCAAACTCCTCTTCTCAGGAGAGCAGCTTTAACGGGAATGCTCCTGTCTGCCTTCCTTCTGAAACCTCTTTCACTGATTCTCTCCAGACGCCTTCGGTGAGACTATCCAAAGAGATAATGCACCTTAACACAAGGCTGTGTTTATTTGTTTTTAAAAGAAAATGTCTCTTTTATTAATACATGCTTAATGGGATCTGGTTTCCAAACGTGTATGAATTGCAGAGAGGTAATTCCATATAAAAATGGTGGCTAGAAAAAGCAAACAACCTCAGCAGGTTTGAGAAAACGTTAGCACACATGTAGGAAACATAAAATGTCAAATGCTGGCGAAGGGGAGAGAAGTTGCTGTAGCTTCCTGCAATTATAATACAAAGCTGAGGAAGGTAAAGGAGTGTTTTGTGAGGTTGGCTGCTTCTAACAGCAGTTGGCATCCTGCAGTTGCTGCCATGGCAGGGTTTGATGAGCGCTGCCCTGCTCCCTCCCAAGTCACTGGTGAGCCCCAGGAGCAGTGGGTGGCATCCAGCTCTGTCTCTCCTGTACATAAACCCATTGCTCTCTCCAGTCTCCTGCTCTTTCCGCTCTCCAGCAGCTCCAGCTGCGCGCGGGCTGGCTGGGCACGCTGCTGCAGAACGTCACGGGCTGCTGAAGTTAGACTCACACTGATACGGCACTGCTAGCTTAGGGTCCCAGATCAGTTTTGCAGATCGCTTGGCAGGTTTGTGCATTATAACGACTTTTTTAAACACCTCTTTTGTTTGCTACAAAGCCTGGAGTTGATGGAATTAGAGCTGTCAGTACAGTGCGAGCTAGTGCTGCTTCTTCACAAAGTTTGGAAGAGACACGTGGATTGCAGAGTAAATGATGAGGTTTTCACACTTTGGACCTGACCTTGCTGTGGCATCTTCCTTGCATTAGGTCCTTGTTACAGCCCAGAAGCCCTCCAGTTTGGTTTAATGTGGCGCGATGGCTCTAGCCTGTGCTTGTAGCGTAGTTTGGGAGATAGATTCAGTACCCCCTGTGCTGCAGGACTGGTCTGTGTTTAGGAGCAGGAGTGCAGCACGGGTAGGACAGGCGCTTGTGTGTCCAGCTCTGAACGCTCAGCTTCTGTAAGCTTGAAGTCCTCACGTGCATGTTGCACCTTCACAGTCGCACATGGAGTCCGTGGCAGCTCTTGGAAAGCAGTGCCTGCTGCTGTCCTGCTGTAGCTCAGGGCCTTCGGGATAGTCCTTGAGAACCAGAAAGTAGTTCCCTCCAGGAAGGTACAGCCTCGGTGACCGGTGTTGGCCGCTGTGCTGGAGGAAGGGCTCCCAATTAGGTGACAGCAGCTGCCAAGAGCACTTCTCCCAGCCTGTGGGCACGTTCTCATCAACATTAAGTGCTGGTGGAAGGCAGCATCACACATTTCCTTTCATCCTGTCTCCCTTAGAGTGAAAATGCCAGTGAGGAGGCTGGTGAGGGTGAATATGTCAATCTGTATTCCTCTGGCCAGAGCAACGGGGAACTCCCTCGCTCTGAAGGAGTAAGTAACCTGGAGAGGGCCGGACACTGGGAAGGGGCTGCCTGGTGCATGCTGAGCTCACGCTGGGGCTGACGCGCTTGGCACCGGCCTCTTCTGCACACTGTGGAGCTCTCGTGTCCATCCTGCTGCCCTGGCTCCCTGGCTGGCAGTCCCTCTGCTTGCCCGCTCCTGGCTTCCAGGCTTGGGTGGCCTCCCGGTCCCGAAGCAGGCGGTGCTTTCGGGGTCGCGGTGAGCCCTGGCAGGAGGTAGGGACGGCTTTTCCTGCCACGCTCTTTCCTTTGTGCTTCGCTGTCTGTTTGGATCTGCTTCTGTGAGATTCCCTTCCAGAAAGCTGCACCTTGACCAGTGCTGTCCTGGGGCCGTGTCTGTTCTTGTAACTGCTTTGGCTTCCCTTTTTTAATACAGAAAGCCTTGTGCTCTAAATTTTTTTTTCCTTCACCATTTGGCTACAAAGTAGGTGATTGATTTAGCATTGTAATCGCACGCTGTTTCTTCCTTTACTTGAGCCTCCTATCTTAGATAATTCCTAGAGGAGACAGGGCGTTTTCCATTGCAGGGAGGTACTGTCTTCCTGTTGGGTCATAGGAAACACGGGCAGAACTCTGTGACAGTCTTTTTGCCTGCCCTCATCTTGGAGACATCCTGTAGGAGATGTGCTTTCCGAGACCTTTTATCCGTGCTGGTGTTAAATAAGGCAAGAGATAGAGCTCCCATCACTTCCCTTCAGGAGACACATCTAGGCAGGCTCATCCTCGTGGGCAGCTGCGAGCTGGTTCTCAACTTGGAAGCAAAGGGCTTTACAGATACTGTCTGGAAAAATTCTGCAGACACCAAGAAACCTAAGCTCACCAGTGTGTTTTCCAGGCTGAATGGATAGTGTGTAGGTGGTTTCAGTCCTGTCTGCTCAGTAGGCTGAATTTCCAAGTTTCAGTCTGCGTGACGTTAAATAATTCTGAACTCCAACACTGTTAGATGAATATTCCCATTTGCTATTCATGGGTATTTTTCTCCTTGAGAAATGGCTAATTTAAAATGCTGTATCTTTGCTTTGAGCTCTCTACCTGCTGTTCCACGTTGCGGGTTCAGATGATTCTGCGTTTTTGTATTAGCCTCGTTTCCACAGCCATGAACTGTGAGTGGAAACGTTGCATCATTGTGTAACTTCTTCTGATGGGAGAGAAGGGAGGTAGGAACGGCGGTGTGCATCCACCCCCCAAGACAGGCTGGTTTTGGGGACTAGGAGGGGAGGGGAACTGAAATTGGAGAGCTTAGAGCCGGCTATGTCCTTTTTGACAAAAGCAGAAGGCAAATATATTTCAACAGTAAGGGCTGGAGCTAAAAAAAGAGTTGTGAGAGGGTTAAAATCCAAGACAACAGCTGACTTGTGTTGTAACTTTCAGCATCATTTCACAATGTTAAAAGCAAACAGTACTAATTACACTAGTCTCTAGAGATGGTCCCAAATTTCCTGTCTAATTAACTTCTGTGTTTTCCTGGCATTTGGCATTAACTTGCATCAATCTTTAACCGCTCTGTAGGAATTTACAGTAAAGGGCCATTTAGAGGCAGTCAGACTGAAAATGAAAGGCTAGTTGTGGTGTAGGACCCCATGGAATAACGAACAACTTCTCTTTGCAGGAATCTCCCTCTGTCAAAGACGGCCACTCCAAAGACTCCACTTCAAACAGCAGTGCCATGGGGAAGGAAGGCAAAGATGGTGCTGAGAGGTGAGCCTGACTCCCCTGGTCCTCCCATCCTCAAAGGGTACAGAGCCCAACACCCCGTTAACCCTGCGCTCTGCCAGACCGACCTTGGGGCTGCCTGTTCTGCCTTCAACCTTCTCGATGTTCTCTAAACTTTAAGCCCACTTTTTTTGCACAGCTGGTGAGCGGAGGGATCCTGCTGAACAAGGATGATCCCGGCAAGATGTCTTTACTTAACTCAGCGAGCCTGCAGGGGTTAATGTGGCCTGTGTTAGCCATCCTGAGTCCATCTAGTTGGCAGTCCTGTCATTGGCACTGGCTGCTCCCTCCAGCTTCCAGGGAAATGTGCAAAAAAAAGAATGTATCACTGTTGGGAAATAGTCTTCCAGAGGGGAATTTCTTCTTACCCCTGCTAGTTAGAGGCAGGCTGGGGCCCCGAAGCAGGAGGCTTTCTGTCCCGTCTAATGCTCTTACATTTGTCTGGGTAAATGAAGAGGTGCAGGCTGTAACAGATGGGCTTCAGGAGGAGTGGAGCAAGTGCTTCCCTGCTGCTTGAAATTGCTCTTCAATTGCGTTTCTAAAGCAAAAATAGAGAACAGCATTGTTTCGTGTGTGACAGTCAACTTCCCTCCCCCATTTTCCTGCAGCTGGTTTGAGGGTTTTAATCCCTGCAGTGAAGGAGACAATGCAAGAGCGCTCTGCAGAGCTCACTGTCTGCTGAAAGTACAGACTGATGCACGGCATTTTCACCTGTGCCTGGGAAGGGTTATAAAGAACATGTGTACGTTCGTTTGGTTTTTTAGGAATACAGGCACAGAGAGCATGTGTCCAGACACGAAAGTAGCAGCCTTTGGGGGCAGGAATACTAGAGTTATGGATGTACACCAAAAAAGCAATCAGAGCTTTCTGCTCTGTCTTCCTGCAGAAGAGGAGGCTGTCATCCCGCCGTGTAGCAGTACAACGGGTCATGAGCTGGCTAAGATATATACCTGTAGAGTGTGCTCAGTCTCTATACGTTTGAGGAAGGGCTTAGATCTGTGTGCACTCAAAATGTGGTGGATTAAGGAGACATGGAAGTGTGTACTTAGGCAGGGCACAGTAAAATCCTGTCTGCCAGAAATGCAGGCAGACAAGTGTCCAGGTCCTGAAGGTTCATCTTCCTCTCTTTCAAGAGATGCACAAAGCAGCAGAATTAGAGCTAGACATTTGGGCTTGTTTGCAGAAGATTTACCTCCAGACCGTCTGTGTACTTACTGTCATTTAATGAAGGTTTGTACAATGAGAACTCAAGTGGACCCAGCATCTCTGCCCCTGGATGGGCAATGACACTGACGGGTGTTTGCCTTTTTTTTAACAGGCAGCAGCAGTCACCAGATGCTTTGGAATCGTCACAGTTGGAGGAAGAGGTAGATGAGCTGTCCCTTATCGACCACAGTGAAATTATGGCTAGGTTAACGCTGAAGCAAGAGGTAGGTGCATTCAGGGTTTGCTTTCGTACTCTGGTTTGTACCGTATCGAAATCCGATTCCCTGTGTGCACAAGTGAGGCATCAGCTTTTACTTGATAGGAAAAACTAGGTTGCAGCAGAAGTGGTTTGCAGCTTTATGTTGTGAAAGTGTGAGATGCTAGTACAGGCAGGGAGCATCAGCACTGAGTGGGGGTTTAACAAAATGTGAGATGTCTCTCTAAAAATCAGCTCATCTTGTGCCCTTTTCCCAGTCTGCTCTTTCCCACCTCTTCAGCCTGCTGCAGTCTGAATGAAGCACCTGAGAGCCTGAGCACGGTGGATCCAGGTGCAGGTTTACGGTGTTGGCCTTTCAGTCCGAAGGCAGGTTTAGCGGATTTCCCGAGCAGGACGTTACATTACTGATGTGGAAGAGCTGCCAAAGCCGCTGTTTCTGTGTTTGAGAAATGGCTTTGTTTCTAGCCTTGGGTGCACTCGCTGTGCTCTTGAACGAAGCTGTCTTGGACACGCAGCTTGAGGGAATATGCAGGCTTCTGAAGCTTTCAGACTGTCAGAGGACTTGTCTGAAAAACAGAGAGCATGTATCATTTACTGGCACTTCAGGAGTGTTCTTTGGTCAGCCGAGACACGCAGGAGAGAGTGAGAAGCTGTTACTCATTCTTTAAGTAGTATTTCATGACTCTTGCCGGAGGGTCACCTGAAAAATTTGCTTTTTAGACATAGCTTCTCTGTGGCCATAATCCATGTTTTTTTCAGTGTTTTGCATATGGAAATGACAAAGGTATTGCCAAGGGAAGTCAGGCATGACTCCAGTCTCCTCTGCAGGAATATTTCCTTTCAAAAACAATTAAAAATCAGTGATTTCTGAACATTCGAGACTAGCAGATCCGTGTCAACCCTTCACTTCTTTTGTCTTTCTTCTCTTTACGGTATACATGTTGGAAACAGTATAGACCTGCCACTGCGAGCCATTTCTTGCAGTGAGGGAACCGCTGGCTGAGTGATAGATCAGTTTTTTGCATATTTTCAGTTGTGAGTTGCATGTTTAGAGAGTCGTAAGGCAGGGGGCAAGCAGTTAGTGGGGCTGTTTTCTGCTCCTGCTTATTAGATCGCTTCAGGTGACCTCCAGCCAAATAGTTCCAGATCAGGGAATTAACTTGCTAGGTTTTGATGTTCCAGGAACATGCAAGTTGAATGCCTGACCTCTCACCCCACAGCCCCTGTGGTACGTGATCCCGCACTTTGAGACAGTTCACAGTGTTACTGCTCAGTGTTAATGGTCTTCTGGGAGCATTTGGGAGTCTGGAACATTTCTGTTCGTTCTTCTGTGGACAGAAGGTTCAGCTTTCACTGAGCTTCACAGCCTGACCTTAAGGAGTCAAGAGACCCCAAGTGAGGATCAGCCCAGATCTTCATCTGGGACACCAAGTGCTTTATTCAAATTCCCGGATTAGCCCAGCACTGAAGACCATGTCCCAGCTTGCGCTGTGAGCGGTGCCAGGAACATCACGTACTCTGCCAGTTGTTGCTGGGAGTTTGAACCCCAGAGATGGTAAACCAGGCCAAAGGGAGCTTGGGCCATGCCTAACGTGTTTCTGTTCTCCTTGCAGGGAGATGATGGGCCAGATGTTCGTGGTGGATCCGGAGACATTTTGTTAGTGCATGCAACAGAGACCGACAGGAAAGGTACAGTGGATGCACCAAAACAGAGCTGAGGATCGCAGCCCGACATGACATTTCGCTGCTTGTCTTCTGCATCTTTGTCTTCTGCGTCTTTGTCTTCTGCGTCTTTGTCTTCTGCATCTCTGTAGCGTGCACAGTCACGATGGGGCTGCAGGCAGCTGGGCCCGGGTGGACGGGACTGCCTTCATGATCCTTGAGTTGCGGGTGGGATTGTGCTTATCTTTGGTGAAACAGAGGTAAGCTGGATAAGCGCCTGTTCATTCAGTTTAGCAGCAAGGATGGTATTAACTCCTTGTAGCCCTTGCCTAGATCTGGCAGGCGAGGTGCACCAGTGGTGTTGGTGACAGGGCTGTGTTGGTGTCTCCACACCTGCCTTCTGCAAGTGCAGGTGTGACTGATCCTGTTTTCAGAGGTGCTCCTTGCCCATTGAACTTTAGGGCAGTGGTAATGTAGGAGTTGCTGGAGTGACTGTTGCATTAAAGTTAGAGAGGAGCGATGTTGATTTGGGTCCAGTGCAGTACCTGTGGGCATCAAGCAAGTTGTCCAGGTGCTGGTCTACTGACACTCCTTATTTTCAACTTACTATGTCACTTTCTAGTCCCGCTCAGTACCACTTCTATGCTGGTAGCCACCTAGACCAGTTCAGGGAGGGAATCCATAGTACAAGAAAGGAGATGTGGGGAGGAAAAGCGAGGCTGAGTGCCCTTAGCTATAGATTTATTAAAACCCCACTTTATCTCTCCAAACTGAGTCACCACCCACACGAAGCAGCTTCTTTCCAAGACCTGTGGCAAAGACAGCCTTTCCAATCTTTCCAGAGAGTGATTTTGAACCTGCCAAACACATTTGTTCTGATGGCCTTAAACAGAATTGATCTCCTTATCTCCTGGGATGCAAGGCAAAATGCCCTAACCCGCTGAACCACTCAGCACTCGTATTTTAGAGGTCTGGTAGTCAAAGGGGAGATATCTTTCATGTGCATTTTTAAATGGCAGGGTTTTACTGTAGCATAAGGTGTTTGCAATTACTTACCAGCACCATTCAGCTGGCAAGAAAATCCTTCCCCTGACACCTATGTTTCCCTCTTTACGTCAGGCATCGAATCCAGGCAGAAAGGACCAAAGTTAGAAATATATATTTATTAGATATATATTAGATATATATTTTTGAAAAAAGAGGTGATGGAAATACCCCTTATAAAAGCGCTGAAACTGGAATAGAGAAGCTCTGATTAACTCCTGTTCTCCAGAACAAGCATCACACTGTGAGAAGTTCCCTGCTGTTGCTGTTTAAAGACAGCCACTTGGTCAAGGGATGTGTGTGAGACATCCCATCAGCTTATGAATGGGGAGCTCTGAGGGTGCTGCAAGCACTGGGGTGAAAGCCATGGACAATCTCTCAAGACTAGGGGAAACTAGAGCAGGATTTTAACTGCACAGCGGCATGGACAGGGAGAACAGCTGGGTGGAGGGAGCTCTGCACGGTATGTTTCTCAGAATAGTCCCAAAGCTCAGCCTCGTGGGCTCTGCCAAGCCACTGAGCTGAACAGAGCACGGAGGAATTTGTGCTATGCTAACCCAGTGTTTGGGTGGCTGAGAGGGTTAATGAATTAAGCTTACAATGAGAAGAATTCAGGGCTTGTAAATCAATCAGCCAAACGGCACAGAGGGGTATAGTTAAGAGGCTTTCCTTTAAAGATGAATTTCTTGGCAGCTTCGAGTGCCAGAGCAGACCAGCTGTATTACCTCACGTTGCCTTTTGGGCAGATGGGAACCCAGAATAAATGGAACTCCACGCCCTGTTGCATGATGCTTCTTGTCCATTTGAGTTTTTTCAAAGAGCTAAATGGAGTAAGGGATAAAGAGAGACTTGTGGTCTTTAGGAATAAAATCCATGGTCAGTTAAGAGCTCACAGCCACGCGCGCGTGCTGTGATGCAGGATTACAGCCGGCCGAGGCCTGGGACTCACCCCTGACATGACCACCCAGCCGCCGGCTTTAGAGCTTGTGTCTGACTTTATTTAACAAAAGGCAGCGGCACTCTCTGATTTAAGAGCAGGAGGAAGCAGCATTTCCATGAGGCTCCTGCGAAGAGAAACGCTGCAGGTGCCCTGCTCTGTCCCACCCTCCGCGTGCGATGGATGGGTGTTGTAGCACATGGGTGCAGGGTGATCCCTGTCCTGGCTGAAGCAACCTTTACGTGTACAGCCCAGCCTGGGCAGGCATGGCAGAAGCTTTTTCTCCCCATCTCCAGGGTTGCAGCACACTGGGCAGGGGCTGTGCGCCGTCCCACCACACACGCTGCTGCAGCACTGCCCGGTTTTGTACCCGGGCTAATAACTTTCTGTTTTGACTGCTGCTGTCCGCAGTGACCAAGTCTTGCCCAAGACCATGAGGGTACTGCAGTCTTGAGCTGAAAACTTCTTTCCCATTTGTGGTTCCTGCTTTTCCAAATTCCCTTCCTCATGCCCATGGTGATGGCCAAAGCCTTTGCGATTCTGGGGCCTGTAGCACGTGCTGCTGCAGACTGATAAACAAAAGCTGTCTGCGTGCACCGCATCGGCGTCTCTGTTGTGGCAGGGTCATGGTCGTGGCAGTGTCAGTCTTTGCAGTGCAATTTACTCTTCTTTTGGCTGAAAATAATCTTATATTTACACTGTCCTGGGCAGATTTCCTGGAACACAGCAAGGGCAGAGAGTCCACAGCACCATGTCATCATGTCGAAACACGTGTGTTCCTCATCAGGAGGGAGTGACCATGTCTTTCTGCAGGGCTTTGTGCTGCCTAAGCAGTAAAGACAGAGAACAGGCACCCACCTCTCACCATCAGATCTTCTTTTTAAAGTATCCCCAATGTCTAAACCACATTTTTCCGTGAAAAAACTATTGGAAGTTCCTGTCCCATGAGCAGGTGTTTTTCACTGACCCCTTTGGTGGTCGCATAAGCGAAGCAGCGAGCCCGAGTGCTGCGAGCTGGAGCCGGCCGTGGGGACAGGGCGGTTTCACTGCTGCTCTTGTGCCGCAGGGTCCATCTGCTGGTAATAAACACCAGCACAGCATTGCTGTAAAGTCCGCTCATGTCCAAGTCTGTCCATGACCCCTTCCTATAAGACTGGATTTGACCTTACAAGAAGCTTCCTTTTTCTGAAAGTGGAGTTGACTGAGCCTTTCTTGTCTTTCTCTGTAGATCTGGTGCTCTACTGTGAAGCCTTTCTGACTACGTACAGGACGTTTATTACTCCTGAAGAGCTCATCAAGAAGCTGCAGTACAGATATCCTTTTGCATGAGTGGCAGTTCAGCCCCACCAGGAATCAGAGACGAGCAGTCATCGTGGAGGGAGCTGGCGAGTTGTTCGGTCAAAAGCCTGCTGACAACGTGGTCAGTAACGTGCTTGCCCTGGAGCTGTCCCAGGCAGGACTTCCTTCAGCTCTGCGCCCTGCAAATGGGAAATGCTGCTGGGCAGGTCCAGGCAGTGTGGAGTGCTGGACCAGAGAGTAGTCCCCTGTGAGCCCTGGCAGGGCAGAAGAGCAGTTCAGATTTTCTGCATGTCACTGGGGAGTTGGTGGTTTGTCTGGGATGTCTCATTTCTAGAATGGGGATCGTGCTGCCTCCTGCCTTCCGGAGGGATTGCCTGCTTGGGCAGATGTACTTTAATGCTAGAGATGACTTAAATGGTCAAGACCTCTTCTCTCTCTTGTTACAAGAAATGCAGCACAGAAGATAATGTCCTCTTAGCCTCCCAGTTCTGAAATGAGCTTGTAACTGCTAACGAGGCGAGGGCCCCTGCGTGGCAGGGTGAGCATTAGCATTTCTGACAGAGTATGGAGAAGGCTTCTTGTGGAGCACCCTGCCTGCAGTTCCTTCCCCTTGGCTCTGTTCCTGTGGCTCCTTTCGCTGTCAGCTGAGTGGGTCAGTGTCTCGGTTCAGGCAGTGCAAAGACCTCGTGGGCTTTGGTCCTGTACACGCACGTCAAAGGGAGCGTGACGTCACCCTGTCCTGTGTCGCAGCTCGTCACTGCCATCTGCAGCAGAGCCACTGCTCCCCTTGCTCCTGCTGGGATCAGCTCAGCCAAGGACACAGCAAATCTCACTGCAGAGTGGTTGTCAGTGAAAATACTGGCTGGGGCATTGCTGCAGGCCCTTGTCAATACCTGACTTACTGAAAACCTTTTTCTCTTCCCATTTGTCCACCTGGCAGAAGCTTTTTAAATCTGTGCTGGCTCCCCTGCCGCCATTCTCCTTGCAGTAAGGAAGGTAGAGGTGACATCTGAGATCTGTTATAAGACCAGATGTCACAGACCAGTGGGGGAGATCACAGTAGACGAGTGCTGCTCATTAAATTCCACCTTAGAGAGAACAGTTTCAGGGTACATCTGCTCTTCTAGCATCAGTTCTGTGAGGTGTAAGTACCTCCTCACACCCCTACTACCTGCAGCTGGTAGCAGCTTAATACCATGTTAATTAGAGCCATATCGGTGTTCCTTATCTCCTGGAGATGGAACACCAGTTTCAGTCAAGACAGAATAGTGAGCTGTTCTAATGTTCCTCTAATGCTCGTCCGACCACACCGAGTTGATTCTTTAATTTGCAACCAACATATGAGAAGTTTTGCCACTTCCCAGACACGTTTAAGAAGCGAGTCAGTAAGAACACCTTCTTCGTGCTGGTGAGAGTGGTGGATGAGCTGTGGTGAGTTGCCTTCTTCGTTTTGGGATGGGAGATGTGGGTCAGTAGCAATACAGAAGTCTGGCAGTTACGAAGATGTAGTTTTTAAACCTGATCTTTGATGACAGCTGAAATCCCCTACCCTGACCAGCAAGACACCCGTAGTGCTGGACCCTCTTGGTGGAAAGAGCGGGTTCTCAGTGTGTCCTAACTGGGTCAGTGATTTTCAAATAGCCAGTAAAAGGGGAATCTGTAAGTAGGAGCTGGGAAGAGGAGGAATTTCAGTCACTTGTTTCTGCTTGTAGTAAAGAGTGACAAGACTGGGTACGGATACAAACTCTGTAGCTCAGTCAGAGTCACGGCTCTGATGCCTTCCCTGGGTTTTCCATCTTTCTCTCAGCTTAGTGGAGTTGACAGACGAAATTCTCAAGCTGCTGATGGACCTGGTCTTCCGGCTGGTCTGCAACGGCGAGCTGAGCCTTGCCAGAGTGTTACGCAAGAATATCCTTGATAAAGTGGATCAGAAGAAAATGCTGAGCTATGCCAATTCCATCAAACCTCTTGCAGCCCGTGGGGTGGCAGCCAGGTAAGGAAAGATGCCCTTGGCCCTTTGAGAGCCAGGGCATCTCTTTCTTCTGGACACAACAGTTTTCTCAGTCCAAAATATAAGAAAGGGAAAAAAACAGGTCACGCTTTCTTAACCTTTATACTTCATCCTTGTTTCCTGCAGGCCAGGGACCCTGCATGATTTCCACAGTCATGAAATAGCCGAGCAGCTGACCCTCCTAGACGCTGAACTCTTCTATAAAATTGAGGTACAGAGACAAGGATGGGGTAAGGGCGGTGGGGAGGATTCAAACATGTACCCTCTGCCATCTCTGGTATTCCCTGCCGGCTCTCCAAGCACACCTGTTGCGTTGCAGGAGACAGCTGAACTTGTGTCAGCAAATGGCTGTGAACACAGCCTGCGACTGGGAATCTCGAAGCAGAAATCCCATTTTAATGTGTGGTATTTTCCCACCCCTTTCCTCTTCTTCCTCGGCAGATCCCAGAAGTTCTGCTGTGGGCAAAGGAGCAAAACGAAGAGAAGAGCCCCAACCTGACACAGTTCACAGAGCACTTTAATAACATGTCCTACTGGTAAGGAGTTCAAGAGCAACCATGGCCCTGAACTGTGCTTAACCTCCAGTGCCCTACAGATAGATGTTCGAAATATTCCTCGCAGAGTTGGGTTCCCTTGTTACAAGTGGGAGAACTTATATTTTTAGCCAGGAAGTAGATGCAGGGCACTCATCAAAGACCCCAGATCACAAGAGAAAGAAAATCAGGAGGGCACAGTAACCTGGAGGAATCAGTGTCAGTACCATTGGCCCCTTCAAACAAACATTCTCCTTGCAAATAAATGCACTCTGTGAAGACTTATTGTGGTCATCCTTGAAATTATTTTTTGTTGTGAATTAGAGTGCTCCATATAAGTTGGAAGTGCCATGAACTTTTCAGTATTGTTGATCCATCCTTGTTAGTTAGCAGTTCTGTAAATGAAACAAGAAATCTGACATCTGCTTCAGTGGGGTTTTTTTTCTGTCTGTTCTTCCAGGGTCCGTTCAATCATTATGCTACAAGAGAAAGCCCAAGACCGAGAGAGGCTGCTCCTTAAATTTATAAAGATTATGAAGGTATCAGCTTGATTCTTGCTGTGAATCACACACACTGCTCCTTAAAGGAGTAGGGGAGTCGGACCTTGAGGTTGATAGAGCTGTTTGATGCTAGAAGGCTTCTCGGATCTCTAGAGTAACTGGTATGTTCTCCCTCTTCACAGCACTTACGAAAGCTGAATAATTTTAATTCCTATCTGGCCATACTTTCCGCACTGGATTCTGCACCCATCCGAAGGCTGGAGTGGCAGAAACAAACCTCAGAGGTGAGGAGCAGCGAGAGCTGTCATCTTCAGGGGAAGAAGATAACTGGTTATGGTATGAAACAGCTGGGGGGTTTTAACAGCTCAGCAACGTCCCAGGGTGGAGGGATGGCTGATAACTGCTCTGCAGTGGGTATAATGCCACAGTGCTGGAAGCCTGCAGCGTGGCTGGGCATTCTGACAGCTGCAGGAGTACCAGCGCAGTCATGGGTGAGAACAGTCTCCTCCTCCTCCTCCTTGCAGATTGAAGGCTTGGTGAGGCTGAAGGCAGTGAGGCTCTATGGATACACACTTGGGGTCGCGCTGAGTAAATCAGTAGGAGGTGTTTGCAGGAGGCATTAGCTCCCTGGCCCACGTGGCTCTCTGGGGAGAGGTTGCAAAAGAAATGGGTTTGCAGCAGTGGTGTCACTGTGGGCTTTGTGTTGTGCCAGGGCCTGGCCGAGTACTGCACACTGATCGACAGCTCCTCGTCCTTCCGCGCCTACCGAGCAGCTCTGGCTGATGTGGAGCCTCCCTGCATACCTTACCTGTGAGTTGGGTGGTTGTTTCCTCTGCCGCTACTTCTGCACATTCAAATGGTTCCATCAAGGATTTCTCAGCAGCTTCTGCCCAGCTCAGCACTTGCCTTTTGCCCTGCCTCTAGGTTAAGATGGTAATGTGCCACATCGACCCACATGCCCTCTCTGGAACAGTTTGCCCTGTAGCACAGGAAGGCAGGGTGGCAGCTATCTTTTTGTAAAGAAGGCTTTTATGAATTGACCATGGCAAAGGAAAGATCAAGTGCCTGGATCTTTCATTGATGCTTTTTAACTATAATTTCTTTGGAGTCTGTGTGCAGAAAGACATATTTTCCCATGAAGTACAATGGATCCCACAGCTTCAAGCTGCTGTTTGCTCCTCTGCAACAGCTCTGGTTCTGCTGACTGCAAGAGCTGGTAAATAAGGAGTCTGCCCTGTCAAACATGCTGCTTCGTCCTGTTTCTAGATGAAAGGTTGAAGCCATTGTCCTTCTCTGTAGGGGTCTTCTGATCCAGATAGCAGATTTGTTCTGGGTTTATACCAGTAGAGCTTCTCCTGGTCTTGCTTTCTTCCATGGAAAGAATTCTGTAGGAAGAGGTTGCACAGGTACATGGCATCTCATCTGGCAGGGGACCACGACAGGACTGTGCAGAGATATGGCTGAGCCAAGGAGACAGAGGGAAGAAGGGAGCACAGACCCCCTTGCTGGCAAAACCTCAACGTGAGGGAAACCCTCTTGCATAAAACTGGAAGGAATTTCCCACTGTGACCTTCCAGCCAGGTCCTCCTTTCCATGGAGGGTGAAAGAGCAACCTCAGCGCCCTTAGTGAGGCCATAAGTGCATCGCCACAGAGCTCCTCACTGTACATGGTGGGCATCTGAATGCCTTTGGATCTGCTGCCAGGGAGACATTTCCCTCTGCTTCCAAGTTGCAGTGCTGATGGTGGCAGCAGCGGAGGCCGTTAGGTCACCTGTGGCTGCCTGTTGCCTGGCTGGCCTGCCCTGTGTGACTAACCTCCGTTCTTGTTTGCCTACTCCTTGCCCTGCTGCCCCTTTCTCCCTTTCAGAGGCCTTATTCTGCAGGACCTGACCTTTGTTCATCTGGGAAACCCTGATTACATCGAAAGCAAAGTGAACTTTTCCAAGCGCTGGCAGCAGTTTAACATCCTGGACAGCATGAGGTGCTTCCAACAAGTGTAAGTGCAGGAACCAGGGGGGTCAGAGCTGGCTTTGAGGGCACCACAGTGGGGATTGGGGGGGGGGTTGTGCTGGGACACAGGAGCCCCTGTGGATGGGGAAGGGAGTCTAAAGTTAAAGCATTGTGATGGAGGTGTAAGGAGACCTGGGAACAACAGGGCTGGGGTCACAGTGTCCTTCCCTCTTAGGTTAGGTACGACTACAAAGTTGTGAAGGCGTTTTTTCCTTAATAGTTTTGAGATCCAGTGCCATAAAGTGTTCCTACTCTCTTTCACGCAACAGTTTTTCCTCCAGGTTTTGCTGTTGCTGGTTTCTATGTTCTCTAGGTCATGTAGGGTTTCCTAGAATGCTGTCTTGCAGCAGAGGCACCAGTTCTAACTGCTGATTTCAGTGTGATAGGGTCTTTTTTTTTCCCAGTTCAGCCATGGACATGATGGTTTTTCCCCTTTTCCGTGTCATAAAAATACTGACCACAGTCAGGAGTATTGGACCCAAACTGCAGTGCTCCATGCCCCTTAGAGCAGGACAGGGGTGGCTCGAAGTTGGGAGAGGTCCCCAGGTGGCCCCGTGTTTAACTGCCACCCTACTCTGTGGTTTTCCAGACATTACGACATCAAAAGAAACGACGACATAGTGTCGTTCTTCAACGATTTCAGCGACCACCTGGCTGAGGAGGCCCTGTGGGAACTGTCACTCAAAATCAAACCTCGGAACATTACGAGGCGGAAAACAGACCGAGAAGAGAAAACCTAGGAGGAGGGGTTGTGCGAGCGAGGAGAATTGCTCCGCAGACGCGCCGAGGGCAGCTATGAGACTGGAGTTCAATGTTTGTACCTGTTACTGGATGAGGCACCCTCCCTCCCAGCTGGCAGCGGTCCCTGGGCGTGCGAACGCCGGGCTCTCGCAGCAGGCGAGAAGCGAGCGCGCGGGTCAGCCGCGAAGGGCAGAGATCAGCCGGTGCTCGCTGCACTCGCCCTCCTCCTCCCATCCCTCTGTGCCATGAATCAGCTTTAAACCCAGGGAGAGAGCTTTGTGGAAGGAGGGTCCCATGCCAGTGCGTTACTGGTTTGCTGGCCGATTGCATCCGGGAATACCCGGGGTTTTACTTTCATCCGCGAAGGAGGGTCAGCACGAGCTCAGCACCCACAGACTTGTCTCCGGAGTGGTGTTCAGCAGGCAGCAGCTGTGGAAGCCGTGGGTTTGAGTCTCCCCTGCAATGCCACCTCGAAACGTGTTCATCCCTAGGAGATGAGGATGGAAGAGTCTCCCGCTGCCTGCCAGAGGAGCTCCGCTTTCAGAGAGCTGCTTGTGTTTACAGGGGTCTTCAGTGTACCCCAGATCTCTCACGCCTTCTTCATGGGAGGAAGGCACCGGTCGTAGATACAGAAAAGGCACTGAAAATGTGGGCAGGGACCCACCATCTCCAGTCGTCGTATCCCCCTCCTCCTCTCAGATCTCGTTATTTAAGAAACAGAAATTCCTCCAGACCCTGGAGACGCTGACTCCCCGAGGTACTGCGGTTCCCTGGTCCTGTGAACCCGTATCGTTTAGCGATGGTACTAGCTTTTGCACAGTAAATGCTGTAGTATATGAGACTGTAAATATTAGTATTTAGAATCCATTGGGGCTTTTTTTGATGCATGTCTGAATACCAATGGGTTTATAGGGGGGGAAAAAAAAAAAGTCCAAACCAGTATGTATAAAATTCATACCAGTGACCGTGTTGTTCCAAGTGCTGGAAGAAAGGAGGCTCGGGGCAGCCGCATGGGCGCTGCCTGTGGAGCAGGTGCAGAAACTGGGCGAAGGAGCCAAGGGGTCTGTTTCTGGCAATGGGAACTGGGAAGGAGCCCTGAGCCTGGCCGAGTAGCCCCGTTCGCTCCACCCCGCTCCTCTCTCCTCGCACTGTTGCCAAATGGTTTTTTTGGGGGGGTCTCCATCTGGCTGACCCTTGGTGCTGTGCTTTGTGATCACGCTTTGGCAGGAGCCCCAGCAGGTCCCCGTCCCCAGTCCCTCCGTGCCGGAGCCAGGAGGGCAGGGGCAGCCCGGCATGGAAGAGCAAGGGAGGGGTCTCATTTCCCACACACCCAGCATTAAGCCCAGTCTGTTTGGTGTGCCTTATTCAGCCCCTCTGTCCCCTCTCTGTGTCCCACCCGGAGTGTTCTCCCCCGTGCAGCCCCAGCCGGGCCATTTCACATCCCTCCTCTCTGTCCTCCCCCGATGGTTTACAGTGTGGATCGTGGGTTTGAGCGTACGCTGTAGGTTTTAGCAGCCTTGCGAGGCCTTTTTCTGCACCATGTCGTGTGGTCACAGGTTTTACAGAGTTCTGTCCGACAAAATCCTGCGGTTTTAGAGCAGCTCACAAGGAATACAGTCGAGGTGTTTCGCAGAGCATCCTTATTTCTCAGTAGCACCCCTGTGTTTGCTAAAGCCTCTCTGTTTATTCTGGGTGAATCACAGTTGCGAGCACTTCCTTCTGCAAACAGATTGCCAAGGCTTAGCTGGCTGCCTGCACGCGGCAGCGGGAGGGAGCGACAGCAGCATCGTCCCGTTCATGGGATTGTACCCAGCTCGATTATTTTCCTGAAGATTTGGGCACAATATTTGCACAGTGGCCAAACGCTGAAGCGCAGAGAGACCCCCCTGCACGAGGGCAGCTTCTCGGGGAGGAGGGCAAGGGGTCCGACACCGGTTCATGCAACCCCAGAGTGGGCAGAGCGGGGATCTTCCTGCACGGAAACACGCCTCTGAGCCAGAATACTTCAAAAATGGTTTATTTTTATGGCACTAAGGACATTGGAGCCGTGTGTCTTGTCTGGCTGGGGCTTTGCAATCCCCAAAGGCTTCCCAGCCTTCCACGCAGAAAGTGATGCTTGGCTTTTCCTTTGTAAGTAAGATTTTTTTGAAAAAAACGACATGATGAGACTGTGAAAAGGCAAATACACCCCGTGTCTGGCACAGGCTTCCCCCCGGCAGGCTCCGCACACCTCCCTCGGACGGTGCGCTGTGGGTGCTGCGGCACAGGCTGTTCCGAGGAGTGTCGTGTGTGGTGGTGGCACTAAACCCACAGCCCGTCGCTCCGCTGTCCCCGTGCCGGGGCCGGGGGGTGCAGTGTCCGTGGCTGGGGCTCGATGACATGGAGGGACAGGGCGGGTGCACCTTCTCTTCAGCCCTGCCGGGCTTGCCAGCGAGTGGACGCTGTTTCCAAGTTCTCCCCTGCGCTTGAAACCATGAGCCCTCTTGGCACCAGGGTGGGGGTCTTGCTCCCCGACCTCCGCCAGCCCCCCAAAAGCCGGAGGCTCAGCCCGCGGCGGTGGGATGGGAGGGCTCTGTGGCCACAGCGCCTGGTCTGGCGCGGTGGGGCCGAGCCCCCCGTTTTCCTCCCCTGCTTCTCCCCCTCGCCCTGCGGCCATCCCCAGCCAGGTGGGATGTTCTGACGGCGGCTCCTGGCTCATGTCCCGACCTCGGGCCGGGCTCGCAGGGCTGGAGGGACCCTAAAGAAGGGTCTCCTCACCCAGAGCTGCTCCAGGTTTGCTGACCAGAGACCCCCTCTCTCCAGGAGCAGCACCCCTGGGGAGCAGAAGCCCAGACCACCAGCCCTCTGCAAGACCAGCCGTGAGCGTGTCCGTGTGTCTTGCAGCAGCATCCTCAAGGCCATCACCTCTCTTTTGGGGGGAGGGACGGGGTCTCAGTCCCCTCTCCGTGCGGGGCAGGGAGGGGGGAGAAGCGATGTCCCCTGTCACCAGCCCCCTGCCCCGCTCCTGGGCCTCCCCCCGCCCCCCCCAGCTCTCGGTTGTATTATACATTTACCACTAACCCAGTCCTGATGGTGGCATCTTCCTGCGAACATTTCGGACCTGTAACTTTTATATGACAGACAAATAAACACCGATAACGAACCCGCCTGATGATCCTGTTTACAGTGCATGCAGCAGTTTGTGGATTAAAGTGACAATCGAATCCACTCCTGGCACTGGTGTGGCCTCGTGTTTTCTCATGTGCCCCTCGGGGTTTTCCTCTGCCCTTGGCCCTTTTCCCGTTTATTTTTCCCCTATAAATCTCTTCCATACCTCCCAGTGTGATGGTCTCACCCCAGTACAAGCCCTACACTTGGGGGGGGGGGAATATCCATTCCTGTCACCTTCCTCCAGGCACTGATGTCCCCCATCTTGGGGGGGTTCTGCTCCCCAAAACACATGTTGGCAGGCGTGTGCCCAGCCACAGCCCAGCCCATGCAGCGGCTGCGTGCCGGGCGGCCGAGGGCTATAAATAACCCCCGCGGCAGCCTGGGCGGCCCAGCACGCTCCTGCGCTATTTCAGTCCTGGACGGGGTTCAAAATTCCTCTGGAAATACTCGGCATCAGCCAGCACGGAAGGAGGATGCCCAGACACTGACCGAGCACATGCCACCAGCTCACTGGGGCTGGACCGCGGTGCCGTGTCCCAGTGAGGGGGCTGCGGGGTCGGTCACAGCCCCGCGGGAGGCAGACCCAAGCGTGGCTGTGCATTTCGGAGCTGGAGCTCGGCTCATCCGAGCAGCCTTCGGAAGACCCAGTGGCTCATCCTCCCCTTCCCCGTGGCCACCACAGCTCTGTGAGTGGCACCCTCCGACCTGGAGCTGCTGCGTCCCCAGCACGGCCCCGTCCAGGCTCCCCTTACCCAGGGTCTCCCTGAGGTCTGGCTTGGGCTGCCAGCACTGGCATCCGCCTGCTTTGGGAGGAAACCCTGATTTGACTGATTACAGGAGAACTTGCCCTGAATTCTGTGGGGGACAAATGGGGCGGGGGAAGGTCCTTGGTGCCCGCAGAAAACAGCAGCTTTGGCTACAGCTGTGTTCTATTTTAACCTGTATTTTATTTTAACCTGGAAGCAGCAAGAAGGTGGCGAGACAGCGTGTGCGTGTATTTGCGCAGAATTACCGTAGAATCTAAATCCATGGGTTCACATCTTCTCACTTATTAATTACCGGTGGGGGTTTCTCGCAGGCCCAGAGCAGCAGCTGCCGGCGGAGCTTGGCCACCTTGGCCACCTTGGCCTCTCTGCTACACCTTGGCCGTTTGCTCCGTCTCCAGCCCCAGCTCCACAAGACGCTCCCCCTGCGACAGAGTCCCGTTTCGCATCTCCAAGCGACAATCCCTGGTAATGGGATTCAACATCCCACAGCAGAGCCTGATCCTGTACATGGTGCCACCGTTCTGACACGGATCCTTGCCCAGAGCTGTTTCCAGCGGGATACAGCACTGGCATCACTTCGGTCTGGGTTCCTCCTGCCATGCTGTGGTTCACGGGGCTGAGACTGAGCGGGCGAAGGCACGGGTGGCTCCGGAGCGGCTCCTCACCCCACCAGGAAGGACAGACGCTGCCCCTCAGCCCTAATAATGCTTGGTGGTCACTCATTTCCCATGGCAGCTCTGGCGATACCATGCAGGGGCTGCGACTGCTCCATGTGCCCGTGCCCCCCCCGCGCTGTGGTGAGCCGCAAGGAGCCCCTGGCACATGTGTCCGTGGGGCTCGGGGCACTGTCATAAGTACAGGACCACCAGGACGTAGATGACCCAGCTGACGGAGGCGAACAACCCAAAGAGGAGGCTGAAGAGGACCAGCAACTGGGCCTTTTTGGATGCCATGTTCGCTTGGACCATGTCCCCGCGGCCGAGTGCAGCCCGGGTCTGGCACAGGAGGAGAAAGGGAGAAGTTAGAATGGACCCACAGCACTGGGAGGGGGGATTCAAGGCACCAGGTGGGTTCAGTGTAAATCAGGACTGGGCGGTCCGTACCTCATGGGAGTAGATGAGGGCGATGACCCCGGTCAGCAGGCAGCAGAAGACAGTCACCAGCACCGACTCCACCATGTAGTCCTTGGGCAGGCGCTGCCCGTGGCCGGTGGGCAATGGTCCCGTGCCTGGCTGCCCGTCACACTGCAACACAGCGGAGGAGCGGGGTGGTTAGACCTGCACGATCCCCCCTTGTGCCCCCCACTCCCTGGCTGTGGTGCTCGAGCATTGCTCAAGGCGCTGCTCGGGACCCCACAAACCCAGGAGGAGGGACGATGAGTGACCACGTCAGGGTGGGGGATACGTACGGGGGTGTAGGGCAGGGGCGCAGGCGGGGTACCCTGGGGCGGGAAGGGTCCCAGCCCCGGCCCTGGTCCCGGTCCCGGCTGGTAGACGACAGGCGCTTGCTGGGAGAAGCCGGCCGGGAACGGCGGGTAGAAGAGGTGAACACTCTTGGGGTCCGGGGGTGAGTAGGGTGGCGGGTCCCCCTCGAAGGCCGTGTTGGTGACTGCCGCCACCGTCATGGGCCCGTCCCCGCAGCCCGTGCGGGGGTCCCAGCGGGGGCTGGAGCTGGGCAGCCCCCCGGCCGCCCCACTGCCGCCCCCCTGCTCCGCTCCCTCGGCTGCAGGGCCATGGCCCCGGGGCCCGGCCGGTGCGTCGCCCTCCATCCCGCGGAGACACCTGCGGGGACAGGGAGGCCGTGGGTTGCCCCGCGGGGCCCCCACCCCACGAGCGACGGTCGGCAGCGGCGTGGGGCAGGGACGGGACAGGCACGGCACAGCCCCGGCCCGCCCCCCCCCCCAAACCGTCCTCCCCGTAATTAGGGTCAAGTTCGGGGCTGGCACGGGGTCTCCACTGGTGGAGGGACACCCTTTGCCACGCCAGTGCCACCGCGGGAGCCCCAAGCCCCTCCTCCCCCGCCCAGCCTCGTCCTCTGCGCCACCCCCACATCCCCGTCCCCACTCACGTCGGTTCCCGGGGGGTCCCCACCTGCCGGACGCTCGAGACCCGACCCCCCCGCTACAGCCCCGCCGCGGCCCCCGGGCCCCGCGCCGGCGGCCGGGAGCTCAGCGCCGGCGGGACGGGAGCGGGGCCGGGCGGGTTAATCATTGACCGGCTGTTTGCCCAGGGCACCGCGCGGGCCAGCGCCGCGCCCGGGCTGGGGCGGGGTGGGGGGAGTTGGAGCGGGGCCGGGCCCGGGGCCGGGTCCCCCGTGCCGGGACCCCGCGGGCAGCACCCAGGGGCGCCCGCCGTGCCCCGCCCGCCCCGGCCCATGGCGGGACGCGACGCGGAGCCGCAGCTGGCAGCGCCCGCGCGTGGCTCGGCGGGCACCGGCGGGCGGCGGAACAATTTCCGCGCGGGGAAACGCGCGGTTCGGCGCCGTTTCGCTGGCGGCACGTTCCCACGCGCGAGGCGCCCGCCCACGCCGCAGGGCCCCGCCCCGCCGCGGCGAAGCGGGTGTTAAAGCGCGCAGAACGTGCGCGGCACGTCACGTCACGTCACAGGGCAGGTGCGCGTGCACGTCTGCGCGTGCGGCCGCGCGCTCCGCGCGTGCACTACACGCCTTGCACACGCGCCCGCGCGCTCGGCTGCCCCGACGTCCGCACGCTGCACGCTCCCAGGTTTCTTCGCACACGTCACTTCCGCACACGCACCCCGCCGCGTGTGCACACACGCGTACGTACCTGCCGCGCGCACGCACACGCGCCTATACGAGCTATAGGCGCCCGTCACCGCGGGGCCGAGACCGGACGCGCTCGGCGCACGTGGCCCCGCCCCGCCCCGTCACGTGGTCTCTCTCCGCCCCGCCCCTCGGACTACATTTCCCATCAGCCCCGGCGGCAGCGCGCCCGGCAGCCCCGCCATGGCGTCCGCCGGCAGCGCCGAGCCGGAGCGTCCGCACCCCAAACCCTTCCTCATCGGCGTCAGCGGCGGCACCGCCAGCGGCAAGGTGAGACCCCGGCCCGCGGCGGGGCTGAGCGCGCTGCCCGGGGGGGGCTGCGCGGCGCCCGTCGGGGCATCGCCGGTGCCGGTCGCGGCGTCCCAGGGCAGGCGGCGGGGCGGGCTCGGGCGCCGGCGGCGAGTGCGGCTGCCTTCCCCCGGTCCGGTCCGGTGCCGGGGGGCGGGTGGGTCGTGCCGCGGCTGCTCGGTGGGGGGCCCGGGGGCTCCCGCTCCTCCTGAGCCCCGTCCTTGCTCTTCAGTCCACAGTCTGCGAGAAGATCATGGAGCTGCTGGGGCAGAACGAGGTGGAGCAGCGGCAGCGGAAGGTCCTCATCCTCAGCCAGGACAGCTTCTACAAGGTGCTGACCGCCGAGCAGAAGGCCAAGGCGCTGAGGGGCCAGTACAACTTCGACCACCCGGGTGAGCGGCTCGCCCGGAGCCCTGCAGCTGGTTCAGGGCTTTAACACGGCTGAGTTGGAGGTTGGAGACCAGCCGGGGTTTACTGCAAAGGGCCTGTGGAAAATGAGAAGTGTTGGATGACAGAAATGCTCTTTCTCACTCCAAAACGTGTTTGTCTTTTATGCGAACACATTGGTGTCACAAAAGCTGCGCTGCTGCAGGTGGTAACCACTGTTCTGGCGCACCTTTGCAGAGTGATGCTGGAGGTTGGAGAGCATCCCGGCTTTCGTGGTGCTCTGCCTCCTTGTTCTGGGCGATTGAGAGGCTCTTTAATAAACCACCTCGATCCCTGAATCCTTTCCTGATACTTCTTGTCCACGTAAACAGCTGCTCCCTTGCTCAGGGAGTGCTATGGATTGCAAACGGGACGATGATCTGTCCTTGACTGAGGTCTGGAGCCTGCTGTGGGTTCACCAGGGCAGATAATGCTCTTGGAAAGCACTGAAGATGTCTGAGGTTTTCTAAATTACTCTTAGCTAACAGGCTAATGCGCAAAATTGTACAATTACCAGGTGGTTTGGTAAAATTATGCAATTACCAACTTCACATTTGAGTTCTTAATTTCATTGTGTTATAGTTGGTTATAAACAGCAAATTCTCTCTCCCTCATCTCCGTAACAAAGTATAGCAATTCCAGTTTGGGCAGGGAGTGTTGAATTGCTGCTGGTAGGAAAGAATAAGCTGCAAGTTCCTCTTTTCCTGGTGTAATACTGGACAGAGGGTTTTTCCTTTGGATCTAGAAAATCTGAGCAGAACACTTGATACAGCAGCATCTGAACTTCTTCCTCTTTAAACCTTCCTCTTGCAGATGCTTTTGACAACGATTTGATGCATACAACCCTGAAAAACATTGTTGAGGGCAAAACGGTTGAGGTGCCAACATACGACTTCGTGACACATTCTAGGTGGGTTTCGGTTTTGCACCAAGTCTCCGGGTGCGTATGGGGACGTGCCCAGCTGGGCCTGGGGACGGACTGCTGGACTGTGGTGCGAGACCCATTTGGCAATGTGCTCTGGTGTTTTTCCTGGCAGGCTGGCAGAGACGACGGTGGTCTATCCTGCTGACGTTGTTCTCTTCGAGGGGATCCTGGTTTTCTACAATCAAGACATTCGGGACATGTTCCATCTCCGGCTCTTTGTCGACACAGATTCCGATGTCCGGCTGTCACGCAGAGGTAATGCTCTGCCGTCACGGCAGCATCAGCGGGCTGGTGTTCCTCATCCGTCCTTGGCTGTGTGGTAAGACTCATGGGTTTTATCTTTCCATCCCAGTTCTGCGAGATATGAAACGTGGGAGGGACCTTGAGCAGATCCTCACCCAGTACACCACCTTCGTCAAACCTGCTTTTGAGGAGTTCTGCTTACCGGTACTAAATGTTTCACTGATTTGATCTGTGGGGTTTTTTTTTTTTGGTGAGGAGAGAAGGAACCGGGTTGCTTGGGGATGAGCTGCACTGTGGTGGCAGCAGTGGTGGCTTTTGATGCTTGTATTTCACGAGTCCCACGCTCTCCTCTCCGCGCTGTCTCATCTATTTAACCATTACAAGCTGCTTGTTTAAGGAACTTGGTTGGATGGTCCCTTGTGTTGCAAAGCACCATGAAAATCCTTGGAGGCTGTGTGCAGTTTCTCACTGCCGTGGCTATTTTAGACTGGGTGCCTTTGCCTGAAACACTCCCACTCTGCATTTATTCTTAAGGCTTGCAGGAAGAAAGAAGAGCTTGGTTTCCAGCAGATTCATGCTCAACAGGGAACACCCATGAAAACCTGGGGCAGACCATTATGGCCTTTGCTTGCTGTGCTGTACAATGCAGAGTCAATTTAGGTGTTCACTTAATCAAATTAACTTGTAAAAAAACCTCTTTGAGAACAAAATCCTGTATGTGGATTAAATAAGATGGAAAAGGCCAGCTCAGGCGCCTCTTGCTCTAGATCAAAGCAATTCTGGGATTGTAAAAGTCCTCGTTAGAAATGCTGAATTTATCAGCCTTTTTTACAAGTAGGCAGGGGGGAAGCAGGGGCTCTGTGGTGGTGAAGATCAATAAAACGTCACCATAGGCAGGAAGGAATTTCACGTGCACGCTGGTACCTTGGCTCTGGGCAGAGATTTAGCAACAGCTTGTGAAATGCTGATTAGAACCAGCTCTTGGCAAACAGACCTCAGCCTCGACGCGGGTGACCCGTTTGAAGGCAGCACACTCCTCAGAAGTGTAAAAGCAAGTGCTCCACGCTTGACCTACTGCTCCTACCTGGGACCTACTGCTCCTACCTGGTGACTCCCTGCAAAGGGGCAGTAAGAACAATCCCTGACCTGAAATCCAGTGCACGTTAGCTAGTGTGATTTCTCAATTCGTTTAGGTGTTACCAGGACCAAGAGCTTTAAGTTGCAGCCCCAGAGCACAGAAACCCCTCCGTCTTTGCCCTCACCTTTCTGGTGTTTGGTAGCTTCTTCCTGGAATAAAGCTGACTTTGCATTAATGGTCTCCACCACCATTGCTGTTTTGCAGACAAAGAAGTATGCAGACGTGATCATCCCCCGAGGAGTTGACAACATGGGTAAAAGGGAGTTCAGTTCTCTGCCTGATTTCTCTGGGGAGACCACCTTTGGGGTTGGGAAGAGCCGATGGCACACCCCTGCTTTGTTTGCGTGCTTCTAAGGAAAGGTGTTTTGCTGGAGGGCTGTAGGGGAGGGAGATGCTCAGAGCCTGCGGCGGGCTGGAAAAAGTGACGTGATTGGAGATGCAGAGCAGGACACCAGTGTTAAAGCTGATGTTTCAGCTGCTGGTTTCTGTTGAGGTCTGACCTCGACGCAGAGGGCAGACATAGTTTCATTTAAGGGCTTGTTGATAAAACTTGAGTTGAACAGGGCTGAATGCTCCACATTTTCTAGATAGCTCGGCCAAGAAAGCCTGTGTGCCCTGTATTTCCCATTCCTCTCCACAGTTGCGATAAACCTCATCGTGCAGCACATTCAAGACATCTTAAATGGAGACATCTGCAAGTGGCAGCGAGGGGCGATGAACGGCCACGGTCGGAGCTACAAGCGCCCGTTCCCTGAGCAAACGGAGAGCAGCAGCGTGCTGGCGGCCGGCAAACGCTCCCACCTGGAGTCCAGCAGCCGTCCACACTGACCTGTCAGCGTCTGAGGGATTGCCTGAGGTCCAGACCAACACTGAAGACAACTTTGGGAAAGGACTTCAACAGAATGGTTGGTGAAGTACCCTTTAAATCATCCTAGCAGCGGAGGGAGTACTGGTGTGGAACTTCTCACAGAGGGGAGAGGAAGCAGTTGGCCTACTGCCCCTCTCCCCTCCAAACCCGCTCCCTTTTCTCCCTGTGATGTCTGGAGTTGCAATGTTAACTCGATGAACCAGTTAAAGACAATGCTACTTGCCTATATTTTTTTTTTTTTTCAAAATGAGATCTAATGCCGAAGTCTCTGCTGAAAATTAAGCGCTACCAGGTGATTAGCAAGGTACCTTATTTCCCTGATGATGATCTTCCTTAGCAGGAAAATTATCTGCCTGTTTTTTCAGAAGAAAAAACAGTCTCTTTATCTCAGACTTGCTCACACCCTGTTAATTTTCACAAGCAGGTGCAGGCTTTACTCTTCTCCACCTTGTTGGCACCTTCAGTTCTGGCACTGCTCTCCTGCTGGCCAGACACCTTTTTAGCCTGTAGTAGCACATGAGGGCAGGATTGACCTGTTAGAGGAATCTTTTCACTGAGATAGGGATGAAACAGAGACTGGGACAAATGGGAACTTGCAGTTCATCACAGGGACAGGCCCAAGAAGTTGTATGGTTCTGGTTCCTAATTTGCTCCTTTTGAGGCTGCCGAACCTTGCTACACGGTATGATTAATTTTTGTACCCAAATAGTCTTTTTTACCACGGTGATTGAATGTGTGAGCTCCGGCTGGATTGAGTTGCTCACGGAAACGGAAACCCAGCTGTGTCAGTATTAGTGTCTTTTAGGGCGTTTCTGTACTGCTGGTTGCAGATTCTGCTGGGCAGAATCCGTCCACTTCCAGAGCTGGGTGATGAGATTAGCAAGGGGGAAAGCTGTGAATGGCAAGACCCTCCTTCTGATGGCACAGAGCTCTCTGGACATGCTTCTGCCCTCAATCAGGGTCAGAGTGCTTGCCTTGCACTCAGGCAGTTTAAACTCAAGAATGTCTGGTTTTCTAAAAAGAGCAGACAAGAGACTGGAAGTATAAACAGTGACATCCCAGTTTCTGTGGTTTACCCCAGATAAGTGATTCTGTAGCAACATGAAGTTTCTGGAAAAAAAAAAAATCTGAAATGAAGTGCTGGTTGGGCCTTTGAAAATGTCCTTGTGATACCCGTCTTGAGTCTGGACTTAACAGTGTAATTTTAAGAAACAGGGTGGGGGTGAAATATTATTAAGAGGAACTTTTTCCTATTTGATAGTTTTCTAAAACCAGGGTCTGGCTGTGTTGGTCGTGGGTGTGTTACTTTGGCTAATAAACAAATGAACTAACAGTGAGCAGAAATGACCATTTTTATGTAAAAGGTATTTGTTACTTGCACTACACCAGCACAGAGGTACAGAGGGGAACACTTCTGGAGATGCTCAATGGTTCTTTCTCCCCTTAACTCGGAATTGTTAGCTTTAGCTCTATAATGGCTGAAGCTTTAGAGGGGAAAAAAAAAATTAAAAAAAAAAATGCAATCCGCACTTCCATGCCTAGGGTCTTTTCAACACTGGAAATTGGTAAGGGTTTGTTAACCTGGTAGTGATCTCCTCAGGTCAGCTGTACACTTCTGTAGGGCCAAGGAGAAAGCAGTTCATTTCCTGACTGCTGCTGGGTGCTGTTTAGCTCAGGGTGCCAGACTTAGAGCATGAGCTACTGCAGGGAAGCATTAGCTATCGGGGCTGACTGAACTGGGAGCAAAACAGTCACTAAACCCACTCCGAATGACTGTGGTGTTTGGTCATACCTTCCCCTGAGAAAGGGCGGGGAGCTCCAAGCAGCCTTGAATAGCATTTGTTAGAGCAGTAAGGAATTCTGCAGTAAAAAGCACCCTGGTCTGTCCAGGACTGCTGTTCTTGGTAAGCTTTGAGCTGCACTGAAACATCCTGCTGCTGCAGCCACATGGGGAAAAAAAAAAAAAAAAAAAGCATGGTGTAGGTACTGTAACTCCTGTTGGATACCTGTACAGAGGTGTTGCAGACTCCCTGCTGCATGATCCGTCCTTCGCGTGCACCTTCTCCTGCCCCGGCTTCTCTGCTGGTGCAAGCCAGGGCACGTGCTGCGTTACCGACAATGTTTTCACTCCGAATCCACTGGACAAGTTAGAGCAGGTTTCCTTGCTCCGAGTTCCTCTTCCTATGAGGTTTGGGATGTAACCCTGCAGCCCAGCAGATGCAACGGTGCCACTGCTAGTGACAGGCCACAGGTTTCATATGAACACAGCAAGGCCAAAGGAGTCTTCTGGCTGTGGATGACTTCTTGGCCTGCTTGAAGCTTTGTTTTAGCTTGTTTAGCTGTAACAGCAATTTTTTTTAATGTCTATTTGTTTCATTTTTGCTTAACTTCATAAAAAATATGGTTATGCCAAATGATTATACATAGATAATAGTAACAAGTCATTATTCTGTGCAGAATGAACTATTTATAAACTTAGCTTCATGCTGTAATGTAAGGAACCAGGGATGACAGCAGAGCATTGAAATTGGGGGGGTGAAAAGTGCATTGTTGAGGAATATAGTCATGGGATGATGCTGAAGGCTGCAGGGCTGAGTTCTGATAGTTAAAGATGTATGAACTTTGGAGCTGGGTAAACCCAATTTTCAGGAGTAACAAAGAAAACAGAAAAGTATCCAAAATGTTGGAGAATATCCAGTTATAGTAACTGTTTTTAACAGAATTGCAGACCAAGGTGCTAGAAATACAATAGTCCTAAGTGCAATGTAGTGCAAGAAGGAAGAAACCATTAACAACGTACTCCAGGAAAGAGGAAGAAGAAATCCTTGCAGAGGGCTCTTCCCCACAGATGATGTGGGATGCTGTTGGCTGAAGTCTGCAACTATCGGGCCTCAAGGGGCAGTGGAAGGGTGAGTGTAACAGGGGTAAAAATTGGGAATTATGCTCATAACAGTGAGATTACTATTGAGACCTTTTCTGTAACAGTATTCTTTTATTTTCTTTTCCTGTAATAATTAGATCTGGACTACTATCAGTTATTTGATCAGACTGTTAAGATTTCAATTACACTAACAATAAATTCTTGGCTTTGCATAAAAGGAGTTTCCTTTTGCCTGTAACAAGAGTGTAATAGTTACTGTTTTCGGATAAGGATGTTCCAGCTGTCCTTCCAGCGCAAGTCCTTGAGTTCAGTAACAGAGAGTGAGGGCTGCCCATAGGTCACAGGGCTGAAGGTGCAGTAGACAAGGTAAACTGACGAAAACCAGGCTACAATCGATGCACTAAACATGCTCTTGAGAAGCAGAGATCTGGCACGAGAGAGGGAAAGAGCATTCAAGTTACATCAAGGCCGGCTCAACGCTTCATCCAAAAGGAAGACCCAAATACGGCCCATCTTTTCTACAGGCAAATACCAAAGTACGACCACTGCTGGAAAAAAAACACTGCTTTCCCTGCAGCAGCTTGCCAAGGTGACAACCCTGGAGAAAAGAACTGTCACTTCTCTTGGCTATCTACCTGTTAAAACCAAATACCTGCAGAGATGATCGCTGAGATGCTGTAACACGATGGGAATCAGGAGGATCTGGAATGTGAGGGCAGGCAGGTAGTGGTACAGGAAAAGTGTTTTCTCCAGCAGGAAGAAGGGCAGGTAATTCACAGCCCAGCCTCCACCACAGATGCCCCCGGCTGATACCCACAGCTGCCATGCATCTGCAGGAGACAGGAGACAGATACCATCTCAAAGCACTGTCCTTGGAAACCCCAGGTCTCTAGGAGGTTGCCTACTTGCATGGTTTGAGTTTTTCCCCAGGCTCTCCAGTTTGTGCTAAGAACTTGACCACGCTCAAGTGAGGCGAATGGTTAAATTTTGTTACACTTTTATGAAGTACCCATCAAGACAGATTACTGATGAAATGGCTTCAGAGCGTGACAACAAAAGGTACTGCCAGAGAGGGCAGCATGAAACCACCTGGCCACAGGGAGGAGATGGCACCTCTGTGGGAACCAACATGTCTCAAATAAACCCCTCCCCACACAGCCAGTACCTACCTCTTCTAAATCATCACAAAATGGCTCCGTAGAATCCAAATCTGATGCCTGGGCATTTCTTACATGCAGGAAGTGATTCAAATAAATATTATGCTGGCTACTATATTGTCTCATAAGGTAAAGGTCATATTGCAATGACTATAATCAGTGTCTTCAAGGGCTACTCTAGATGTTTGTGTGCCCCTAATAAAAACTTCAGGGCTAGTGGGTAGGGAAAAAGTGCTAGCCTAGCCAAGGTGGAAAAATGTGACTTTGGGGCTGTTAAATTGCAACAGAACAAGTGACAACCACCCCTCCTTGCCACACACACAATGGAATCAAGACCTTCAGGAATGTCGTAAATTTTTCTTCTTCGTCGTATCAAGTACCACAGGGTCAGACACATGTAGACCAGAGCAGCAATGTTGGCTGAAGCCCAGGTGACAACATTCCCAAGGAGGTGGATCTGGGCCTGCAGGATAGGAGATAGTCTAAGCCAGAAGCAGGAACGTGCTGCAGTTCTTTTAGCTAAGTTTAAATATTACCTACAGAGACTTGCTAAATTAAACTTCAGCATGTGCCTGGCTAGTAACCTGGTATTTTCTGGAACAAAGCAAGCTGAGAAACGTTGCTGCTTCAAGACTCTTTTGTAATGTAAGGCATTAAAAAGATGTTTCTAAGTGTAATCAATAATGGGAACTATAAACTGCAGTTTACCAAAAAAAAGGGCACCAAGGTATGATTTAATTAAAAGCAACTGTCAAAGCTGTATCACATGCTGAAACAAACCCCAACCCTCAGGGAAAATATATTCTTCATACAGGAAGGATCCATCCCGGAGCAGCTCCTTGGCTGGAACTGCAGCCCTGCTCTCACTCACACTTGTGGAGCTCACACCTGACCCAAAGTCTGCTTTCTTCACCAGGTTCATGTCTGCTTCTACCTCTTATACTTACACCAGAGGTCGGGTGGAGCCAGTAGGCAATATTTGTGTCCATTGTGATCCAGTCAAGAGCAGAGGAGCTGTACTTATGTTCCGTGTCTTCATTTTTTAACGTGAGTATTTTCCACTAGGAAAAAAGTCAACAAAAGCCTTTCAGAACTGGACCAGTAAGTGGGATAGCAGGCATGGGGTGAACAGCTCCAGATGTGAGATGGTAAGTTCTTAACCCAGGAGCGGAGAAAGCTTTTGCATATCTCATACTGGATACTGATCAATAGAATGGTTTTATTTTGTTCTTATATAACATTCCTTCCTTAGGGAATTTCTGCAGTGTTAGTAAGGGGCATCACCACTACTGACTGTTCAGTTTCAGCAGCTTCCAGGTGCCCAACGGTAGTCCGTGTCCGCCCCCCCCCGTCTTTTTTCATACAATCACTCGGGTATTCGTTACTGAATAGCACAGGTCTCTAATGCCCTTCTAAGTGCATTCAGAATTTTTATTTCTCAGTGAGAAAATCAAACTACTCTGTCAGCAAGGAATAAAAAATGAATTGTCAGAGTCTGCAAAAAACACTCAGGTTCCAGCTCTGCCGCAGAAGGAAAGATGAAGGGAATAACAAGACACACCTGCAATTCCATGAACTTTGCCATGAAGCTGAGGTTTTTACTTATGTCCATCTGAGTGGGAGAGTGGAGTTCCACTTCCCTCTCTTTTTGCTCTTGGCCTGGGAGAAAACAGCATAGCTCAGAAAAGAATATGCAACAGGTAGAAAGTTAGAAAGAGGAGAGAGCACACGATACACCCCTGGCTCCCCACACTCCCAGAAGCCCTTCTCTAAAACATAGTCCAACTGCAAGAGCACTTTAAGGGGATTTTTGAGGATTCTGACAGAGCCAGAGCCTCCTGAACACACACTACCACCTTCCCATCAACATGAAGCCTCCCCCAGTCACAGAAATCTGCTTCAAGAACATGGCTGAGACATACTTTTCCCGTATCTGTGCTCTTCCACATTCCACACCATGCTCTGGTGGTAGCCTTTGGACAGCTTCTCACCAACCACCTCCAGCTGCCGGTATCCCCACTCGGGTAAAGATGCTCCACTGAGCTGAAAGTGAAAGATGACTGTAAACTTACAGTCCTGCCCATTTGACCTTCAGGACAGAAGCTCCTAGGCCCTGCCTGAGCAGCAGATGACAGCAAGGGAAGAGTCACCACGCAATACTGTCTCAACAAATGCTACAGCCACAAAGTGCTGGCAAACTCTGTGAGGAGATCCTTAACTATTCCAGCTGCTGTCACATGCACACAGACTCAGCACCACTTTCTGAGGCAGCATCTGAGGCCCAGTTGCACACAGTGGCCACAACCTCCTAAGAAGCAGGCCAGCTCTGCATGCTGAAAAGCAATAAAGTGTGAGTATGCCTACCTGAAACACATGCTGCTTTTTTATCACATTGAGCAAGTTTATTGTTTCCTTTTATTTACGTATTTGTTTTAGTGGTTTAGGCATTTTGGAGCAGAGAGATTAGTAGTTTATGAGATTACAAGAACTGCATGGAGCAAAAGCTATAGGCAAATAAACATAAATCCACTTGCCTTCAGCACTGCAGAGGTGTTCACGTGAACAAATCTCACTTCTGACAGAATTGTCTTCCACACATCTGTGTCAGACTCCCGATTTACAATTTCCTACAACAGAAAGATGTCTTCTGATTGTCGTTTTGTCTCAGCTGTTTCTGCTGGAACATGATGAGCTCCACCCTTCCCTTTGACCACTCACCACTCTCCAAAGGTTCTGTGCTGGCATGGAGATGTTATAATCAATATAGCAGGAAACTTCTTGGGAGTGGGGGCTAAGAGGGGCAGCAACATCATGCCTAGAAGACAAGTAAAGGAAGATCCTCCAACACCATTCCCCACATTCATATAAAACGCAAACCTGGAAAGGTATTGAATTGGCTTAGACCAGATTAATAAAGCAAGAAATAACTCATTTATACAGATTGCAGTGTTTACTCTGCAAGAGAACACTCCCCACTACCAAGAGCTGCCAGGAACAGGCTCAGAGGAAGCCAGTGCAGATGCCTTCTATGCCAGGCTGAAGAACAAGCACTGATTGTGACAAACAGAAACGCTGTTCACTGGAGTTTCCAATAATGAACAAATTAGGTTTGGAAGGGATATAGCAAAGACCCAGGATCAGAACGACCCCCTTCCTAATCTGAGTGATATTCAAGCACATGTAAACGCCCTTTGGGAAGCAGTCAGGAGGCAATTTCATACTGCAGTCTTTGCGAAACAGACAAGTGTCCGCGGCAACCGGCCACAGCACACTGGATTCTCCAACATTCCTAACTTTCAGAGCAGATGCCATCCAAGTCAGTGGAGCTGACTGGGTTAACAGTGACACAAAATACTAAATACCTGCACCTGTCTGGAGCGGAGGCAGTGAAGGGGCAAGGAGGAAGACTGATCAAGGGGACTATGTATTTAGGAATCTGCAGAACTATTATGAACTGAGAGCATAGGTGAAACCACCACTAGCCCCGCAAAGGCCACTACAAGAGAAGACCAGAAACAGCCAGCAGCCACAGAACAGTTTGTGATTAGTATCAAATCCCACTGCCAAGGCAACTGCAAAAAATAAATAAGGATACAGCATTCTTTCTCTGGGACACAGGCTTAGGTAAAACACCATGAGGTCCTTCCCAGACCCACCATTTTACAAATCCCACGAATAACAGGCAGTTTAGAGCGTATCCAAATGCAAGAGTTACTGTGCTTCAGCCTCTGAAGAGTTATTCTGAGAGACAACAAAGCAGAACGAGGGAGGGACTTACGTGTTGAGGTACCGAGTCGTGATGCCATGGACCAGCTGCACGATGTGTCCGTGCCTGACAGGACGGGGTGGGTTACTCACCACCAGCTGCTGCCTGGTGGAGTGACACCCAAAAGGAAGTGGTTACATTCTCCTTTCTATATAATGCAACCTTGTCATGACCAAACTGTTAGGTCAAGGAGCTGCAGGCAGGGACAGATGAGAAATTAGAGCAATCTATAGATTGTACCAGAATGGAAACAAAGCTCATCAAGGCAAAGGTGAGTCAAGGGCAGAATGACTCAGAGGATGGGCAATGGGATAGCGTTAGGTTGTGGTCTGAATCCAGGTCAGTCAGGAGCGAGTTCAGATTATTCCCACCACACAGCTGTCGGGTGGCTTCTGTTAAATGAGTAAGTGCCTCAGTGACATCTGACGGGTGTTGGTACCACAACCGATGTCGCTTTTGGCAGAATTATAAGAGAGATTGATGGCTATCTCCACCATGAAGATCGAACTCTCATCTTGCTTCTGGACAGGGCTAAGGCATGCCTTGGCAAGGGAGAGCGCTGCTGCTCACCTAACTGCTACCTGTATTTTACTGTTCTACAGAAAGACTTCACATCTTTCAGGGCGCGTAGGAGTCTTGAGTTCTGAAGAATTTTAAGAAGATATTGGGTTTCTGTGGTTCTGTTGAGTTCCCACTTGAAAGGTTTGCACTACGGACAAACTTTCCCAATGTGGATACGATTTATAATGGCACACAGTCTTTCTGGTAAGACTCTTTATACAGTCCCCAGAGCAACATAAGAAAACTACAAAAGCAACTTTTTGATCAGTATGAAATGATGTCACACAACAGCTTTTACTGGCAAAACTACAAGAACAGAGAGTCCTGCTCTCCACTGACAGTTACAACAACAAAACACTTCAGCACAAACCAGGCCTCTCAGGCACAGGCACCCACTTGGAATCCCTCCCAATGTGGCGGATTCTACAGGTCATCCCACACTTTAAATACCAAGAAATACTTATTCTGCAGAAGTGATTTCTACTGTCTTCTGAGACTCATTCAAGTTTGATAAAACTCATCAAGGCACTCTAATGCCATGGCTCACACACTTCAAAAAGCAGAACTTCACTTTCATGCAAAGCACCTGAAGAGTTCCCACCAGTCTCATGAGTCTTAAAAGTTCCCCTTGTGCACAGCTCACATTCTGGCAGGAGCAGTTCAGACAAAATTTCAGACTTCTCAATAATGCTTCTACCATATTGAGGAGGACTCTGCAAAGAGCCACCCTTACCAGCTCTGCAGCTGAAATTACTTGCTCAGGATCACACGTGGCCTCTATGTCTATAAGCAGAGAATAGTTATGTCCAGCCCAAGCTATGCCCTGTTTAGGTTTTAGAAGTGTATAAAAGCTATGCTTGACATTTAAATCTCTTGCATACTCACATTCCAGGATCTTTGACAATCCACCAGTTGTTTACATCCTTGAAGGGATAACAGGTCACCTGCTGTTGATGGGAACTACCTCGGCCATTCTCATACCTGTACAGAAGGTTAAAAAAATCCACGTGTGTGTAACAGAACATCTCTGTGCTCAACAGAGTCACAGCAATACAAACCAGCACCAGATCACTGGCTCCATTCCTACAGAGCACAGAGAATCTGTGCATCTGCAATGTGCTCTGAAGGATTAACAAAGAGATTTGCCAAGACCCAAACTGAGATACCTGTGACTGGCAGGTAAAGAACCAGAGCATACTTTCATCCTAACATACGGACCCAACCAGATTCCTCACCTGATGGGATAAGTATTCGTGTGAGAATGGAGCCAACACTGCATGGGCTTGCCCAACACGTTCCGCAGAGTAATCTGAGAGCCGTAGGCCACCTCTAAGGGCTGACCCTGAGTGATTCGAGCCAGCCCACCCTGAGAAGGATAACGATAAGGTAAGAGGAAAGAAGAAGAAACAACCCAGAGGCTGTTTGAATCCTATTAAGAGTCACCTGTCACTTTAACATAGCAATATCTTAGCACGACACCTTCTCATTTGGTTCTATCTACAAAGATCAAGTCTTACAGCACTATAATCAGCAGATACTAAATACACCAATGCCTGAAAGACTTCAGGGTCTTAGGGAATATCCCTAAAGCCGTGCTGTTCTATAAGACAGACTAAGTATCCTTCTGCAGAAAATCATACTGTCATCCTGTAGACACTTAAGAGTTCAGAACTATATCTACTTCTGTGGAGTTTCCTGTAGGAACGGACAAATCTTCAGCAGAAGAGTGAATATATTGTTCTTGGTTCACTGGGAAAAGCTTTTAATCTGTTACTAGGATTTCAGTCATTATTGCTTCAACTTAAAGCAGTACTACAACAGCAAAGTAGTTAAATGACATAAAAAGAACAAATATGTGGGATCAAAGGAACAAGATTGCACACCTTTCTTCTAACAGTGAACACAAGACAGATTTCACCCTCTTGTCCCCTAATAAATCAGTTTCATGACCACATTTCCTTTACCTCTAAGCTGGCTTGGAAAGCACTTGTCATAATCTGGTCATGAGGCCCAGAGCGATACAGCAAAGTCAAGTGAACATAGAAGAAGGACAGGTACATTGCCACTGGGATGATGACAAGGGCCAGTCCTCTAGCTAGAAAATGGCACATCAAGGAAACCTAGAAGAACACACGAAACTCACTGATTTCATGCTCCAGATATTAAAAACATTAAAAATACCAGTGCGCTCGGCTTGTTCGGTTTGTCTTTTCTAAGTTTCCCCAACCACCCTCATTTAGCTGTAACTTCGTGGACAGCTGGATAACTTCTACTGAGGATTTGAACTGGAGCTAGCAGGAGGTATGTGAAACAGTATAGGTTTTGAGCCACAAATCACCAAGACATGGATAAGAGCAGAAAAGGCAGTCATGCACATGTTTTTCTTAAATTTAGCTCCATCTTCCCCAGCAACATAAGTGGGAAACTGTTCTATGACACGCAGACAACGACAAGGAATTTTAGTACAAAAACCATCTACAGACAGCATCGTTATCTGTGGGTTTGGCTGGCTCCTGTACTGAAAAGTTCTAAATAATACATTTTGCATGTTGTGCTACCTACATTTGAAAATTTCTGGTCTCCTATCATGTGCCAGAAGTGCAGCCCTGCGATGGCCAAGAGCAGCATATAGGTAAACAGGCCCATATATTTCACTCTGAGAAGAAAGCGCATAAAACATGACCACAGTTAAAAACTAAACAATTACCTAACACAAGACATAAACAGTCAAACTTTCTCTTGAACAGGTCGCAATAAAGTCCAAGGACTTAGATCCATGACAACTTTGGCACAATAACATAAATAAGCTTCAAGGCGGACACCAGAAGTTATCATTTGTTTGCCAATTACATGAAGTAACTGCAGTGACAGAGAACCTTCTTGATACCAAGGTGGCAGATCACAAAGTCCCTAAATTCAGACTTACTGAAGCTTGAGGCGACTAGGAGGGAGGGGTGAAATGCAGATGTTAATTTGTAACATAAAGCCATCTGAGAAATGCATTTTGTTCTTCCCAGGACAGTACCCTCTCATGCCTGGTACTGCCCACTGTGAATTGACATCCTCTCTGTAGAAACAATCGAACTCACTAAAAAGCCATGGAGATGTCTGCTCGGAACAGCACCAAGAATCAGTCTTGAAAATCCAAAGCCCCACTGATACCTCAGATGGCAGGCAGAAAAGCCAGCTTACTAAACCAAAGAAGACGTCATCACTTACCCAACTGCACAAGAACAAGCTACTCCAGTCAACAGAAGCCAAAACCACCAGCTCCCAGAGAAGAAACTTAAATAAAAAGACAAAGGAAAGGATGTTATGGTGGGATCTGGGCAGCATCTTAGGATCCTGAATTCAGGTAATTTAACTTGAAAAAAACTTGCTGGACTTGCTATTCCTCACTTTATTCAGGTATTCTGAACCTTCCATGCCACCAACTCTCGGCTCTGACCTACGGTGTGTTGTTAAACGTACTTCTCTGTATCTTGAAAAGCAAAATTGAATGCCACCAGCCTTCTGATACTACAGATAAAAGAAGGTATTACATCATTTGCTGGGCTCAGTTTAAAGATAATTTTACTTTACTGAAGATTACTTTATCCTCTGCAAGGATCAGAGAACATGGGAAGTCACAAGAAAAGAGACAAAGATCTCTAAATTCAGTACCTGTGAACAGTAACAAAGGAGCATTAAGTGACCTGTTATCATCAGTATTTCTATGCACAGAATGAAACCTTCCAAAAAAATTCTGGGAGGGGCAAAGGAGTGCTCCCAAGGGATTTTACTTTTATTGTAAAATAAAAAAGACAACCTTGTTACCAGTCTTTAACACTACTCAGAAGAGAAAACTTCTGGGGAAGTCATATGAGAGGTCAAAGTATTGGGCTTTACAGACAGATGAGGTGAGTTGTAGAACAGTGAAGTGACTTACAGAAAAAAAACCCACAGTTTGTGACAAAAAAAGAGCCACCACAAGAATATCCAAAAATGGGAGACAATCCAGCTTTACCTGTGCCTTTGCAAATTGTAGAACTTCAGGTAGGACAAAACTGCAAGTAGGGTAAAAAAAATCAGTATCGATTCCAGGAGCATGAACCTTGACTGAGTGATTAACGAGTTCTCTGTTGGAAAAGAGAGACAGACACAAAATTAGAGAAATTTATCTGCAGACAAGTACTACCTTGGACAATCCCATCATTATCCAACAGAAGGACCAGTTCCTTTAAGGACAGCCAATTCATTTGCAATCTTATTGGCTGTAACAGGGAGGTGTTGGGTTTAAAGGGACAAAGCCCTTCCAGCAGGATCAAAGTACAGGGCCATTACTGTCTCCAAGGACAAAGAGGTAGGCGCCTTGTAAAGTCTGGCAGGAGGCAGATAAAGGTGCTGTGCTTGCCTAAAAAGGCAAAGCAAATCAATTCTGGGAAATCCAGAGAGATACTCCTCAAGGCAAAGAGGGTCAAGGCAGCGACTCCAGCAGGCAATGAGCACGGTGACAAATCTTCAAGGAAGGGAGCTGCAATGAGCTGCTTTGTGCAGGATTCCCTGAGCCAGAACCAGAGCAGCCGGTAGCTAGGAGAGGTTTCTCTTATCAGACTGCTAAAGGGCTGTTGAGAGGCTCTTTCCCTTTCAGGCAGCTGCCAGCAGACCTTCAGAGGCAAAAAACCAACTGAGAAATACACATCAGGACAGCGTCAAATCACGGTGTTAAGGATGCAGACTGGTTTGCTGCAGTTTGGAGAGGAAGAAATTTGATGAGCTCTAACTGTAAGTAGGGTCGCTCTGCTGTTAAAAACCAGTATGTTGTAACTTATCCTGTAAACTTCTAAGCAAGACAGTACAGGTCTCCTTGGATGCAAGAAATGTGCTTTCTCTGAGGCTGTTAAGGCTGCCCACTTCGCTAAATAATGAACTGAACTTGCATAAAGCCTCAGGCTAGCATGGCAGCCTGCTGCAGAGCTGTTAAGGACAGAGGGGACCAGAGAGCTCAGCAGGGACTGACTGATCCAGGCCAGGGCTGAAAGCACCCTCTGACATACCGTTAGCCTTCTGTGGCGAGATGCTATTCCAGCTTTTTATGTGCCCTAAAAATTCACAGGGGGAAAAGAGACCCTTCTTCCCCCATATGAAGAATGGAGCCCAAGGAAATAATCTTACCTAAGAGAATTAGGAGAGCAGCTCCAAGTGCAGCACAGTGGGAGAACTGCAGTTCCACCAAAATCTGGTATGCTAAAGGCACACAGAGAGCACCAGCCAGCGCTGGCAGGAGTCGCAAGGACCAAACAGGAACATTCACAGTATATTCTGGAACAGGAGACAACAGCCATGTGCAAATTTGGAAACTATTAATTGCACAGAAGGCAGTTCAACACAGAACTCCTTACGACTACAACAAGTTGTTGAATCTAACTCCTGTTTTTAGTAATTTATTGCCCATCTTGTACTGCTTAAATTGTTTTAACCAATTTTAAAAGTCTGTGCTATGGAATCCTAATGCCTTAAACTTTGGTTAGAGATCTGCAGAAGACTTATTCAGGAGAAGCGAAGGTGTCAGATAAAGCATATTTCCACTAGTCAGGCAAAAGAAATCTCTCAGCCGCTGAAATACTGCTATTTTCTCAAAAGAATGAGAGTTAAAATCACCTCTTACCAGCTCCAATCCTGTTCCATAAGAAGTTTCCATCAAATCCTCCTAAGTAACCTACAACATAAGCAACAGTTCAGAATTTCCAGTCTCAAAACAAGTATAAAAACTGGTGCTAAATTGGTCCTGGAACTATTTCCCAAACACACAGCTTTTCCACGCGTGAAAGCCCTCTTTCCCAAAAGGGTCCTTTTTCGTACTGTTTTGCCTGCAGCACTGCTTGATAATGCGCACAGGCAGGAAGAATACAAATTGGGAACAACAGGTTCTCAGTGACAAAGTCACAATTTAATCGATCCCTCCCATGCAGACACTTTTTTGTCATGCAAATCTCAGCTACAGCAAGAAACATCTGCTTGTTGCCTACTATTTCTAGTCACTAGCTGGTCGCATCTTACCTTTCTCTGTACCCAAAGGATTGGATAACAATCAGATAATGGATACATGGCTCCATCAACCCCCCAGTACTCTAACAACACTAAGGGAAACCCTAATTCTCTCTACATCGGAATCTCTCAGCTGCCTTGTGCTTTTCCTCACAGACAGGATCTGACAACTCATTTCTAACCAGCACTTCCCTCTCCCACAGCAACAGGCAACAGACACTTCCCAATTTCAGGAGACGCCCTACCTCCCAACGCTAGCAGCATATGGCCAAAAGGTGGGCCACTGTCATCCACGAAAAAGATCCTCTTCATGTAGAGAGAAACGAATTGGCCATAATAAACTTCATCAAAACTGAAACACAAGAGGCAAAAAGACGTCAAATCGAACTGGAAGTATCCTGCAGGCTACAGGGATACTAAGGCAGGAAACACTGATTTGTTGGCAATAAGCTAAGAATACAATAAAGCACAGTGGCTTTGCCCCCTTCCCCTCAGGAATTTCTGTTAGGGAAACAGAGGCTGACATCAGGCAAGCTCTGCTCTTCCGCTCCTGCGTTCTTATTCACAAATGTTTCAAAACCAAAAGTCTCTGTGATTCAGGTAGAAAATAAACTATTCTACTCACACTACAGCCCGTGGATAGGAAAGCCCCCAAAGACGGCTTATTAATCCCATCACGGTCAATGCCACGAGGTTCACATTTATCTCTGCAGTGACCACAACCGGCTTCTTCAGAAATCCCAACATCCTGTCAAAGGTCCCTCCGAGCCTCCAAGAACAAACAGACAAAAAAGCAGCAGTCACCCTTTCACTCAACACTCACTGAGGATTGTTTCACAGAAAGCACGCAACGCTACTTTCTGCTGGAAGCAGGTAACGGTAACTGATCTTCCAAAGTTCTCTCACTTTCCACACTTAACGTGTTTTCAGCTCTATCTACAGGAGCAACTCTAAAAATGAAGTTAGCAAACACAGTTAACTTTCCATCTGTCCTGCTTCTGCACGTGTGTGGTTCTCTGTCATCAATAGGAAGCTAGAAACTTTGCTTATTCTTACACTGGTTTTGCAGAAACACAATAGCTTAATTCAGGCCTACATTCCACTTTGTGCTAAGCAAACCTCCCAGCCAAACTCCAATGCTAGTGACAGGCAAACCACATGCTCGGGCACGAGGCTGCTCAGGTAGCTTTCAGAAAAATAAAAAGAGTTACTTCCTTGCAAACTGAGCTTATTTCTTGGGGGGCAGAACCCGCAAACATCCTCTGTCTTAAAAAGCTGGCTCTTGAAGCACAGGCGTAGCTGCTGCAGGGCTCTAGCGCAGCCTAGGGGGGAGCACTGCAGAAAGCAGGATTGAACTCTTCACTCCTGTAGGCAGGCAGAACCGCTAAAAGCTCGGTCAGAAAGCAGCATGGAAGCAGTGTTGTATCTCCTCACCTCAATACAGCTGAAAGTTACTGGAATAAATCCATCTGCACGGCTTTGATCAGGGGAGAACAAAGCAGGACACAAGCACATCACCACCAGCAAGCGCAGTGCCGCCGGCCTTGTTCCTCACTACCTGCAAAACACCAGCGCTGCGTGAAACAGCCCTTTCCAGAAGCCCTTTGCAGAGCTGCACTCTCCGCCGGCACTGGGAACGCACCCGCAGGACCCAGCCAAGGGCAGGCATCACCCGCGCTCCGCCATGGCCGCGCAGGCCCCGGGACCCCGAGGAGCGCCCTGATGGAGACGACTCTGCCTCTCCCCGCTGCGCGGGCAGGCCCTGAACCCCGGGGCAGGGGCGCACCGTTGGCTCCCCCGCCAGACCCCATACACCCAGCCCTCTGCCATGCTCTGCACGCCCCCGCGAGCCTTACGAGGCGGCAGCAGGGCCGCTAACCGCTCCGCCGGGCCTCGTTCCCCTTCTGAGCTCCAGAAGGGGCGGCGGGACCACCGACCCCACACCCAGGCTTCACCCTTCAGGTTTACAGGCTCCACCAGCCCCCCGTACCCAGCCCTGTGCCCCCTCTGAGCGTCGTTTTGGGGCGGCACATGACCCCTGACTGCCTCCCGCCCTCCCCTGGCGGCTCACAGGAGCAGCGGGGTCGCCCCCGCCGCGCCTCGGTCCGCTCCTTCAGCCTCACGGCCGGGCCGCGGCGCCCCTCACCGCGCCTCGCCCCGCCCCCCCCGAGCCTTCCGGCGGTGAGGGGGGGCGCGGGGGCACTGCCAGCCCCGCCGCACGCGGGAGGCGGCTGCAGCACCGGGACCCCCGACCCCGAGGAGACGGCGACCCCCGCGCTCCACCACCCCCGAGCCCGCCACGGCGGACGTGACGCCACACGCACGCGGCGTGCTGAGGGCGCGGAAAGGGAAGAGCGCCGTCGTGTTGCCATAGCAACGGCCACGGCCCCCGCACCGCTGCTGTGGCCACCGCCTAGGGCAAAAAAACCCACATATCTACGGTTCTTTAACCGGAACAAGCAGACAAGGGATCCAGGAATTTGAGAAAAGCATAACCTGCTTTATTTTTTTATTTTTTTTTATTTAAATAAGGAGAATTCTTTCATATGGAAAGAGCTAATACAATCACATATTTGAAAGGAGAAACAATAGGTACTGAAACGAGGAAAAAGGGCAATAAAGAGTGTGCCGCAACTGGCCTGGTGATTCCGTGATTCGAGTTCCGGTCCAAGTAAAAGTTTCCAAAAAATATAAACAGGTTGCACATTACACATTTATCCATCGTCTGCCCTTTCAAATATCTGGTCTACATGAAAAGACAAAGAGAGGAAAGGCCAAAAAAAAATTTACTATACAGGTCATGAGGTTAAAAGCTTTAAGGAGTACAATATCCCCTTGAGAAACAACAAATGCGATTTATACAGACCCAGAGGAAGGATTCCAGCTAAGGACAACGCCTCGAGACATGCTAAAGGATGAGAGCTTCACTGCTGCTGCTGTGATTCCCAGGGAAACAGTCACGACTGTGACTGCAGACATCTTGAGGAACCGGGGCAAGCCATGAAACCCAAGCGGTGTCTATGGCCACTGGGAAAACCTGATGGTCTTTGGATTAAAATAAACAATAACAAAAAAAGCAGTTGGACTGCTGCTGTCTGTCCACCATCAGCAGTTCCACTGTTTCGGTAAAACGCACCTTTTCTGTCAATGGGCCACAACTAAGTATCCTGATGCCTGCTGTAAATTAGTTCTTACTCACAAATGCATCTTTCTTACATGGAAACTGGGCTGCTGTACGTCAAAAATAACCCACACTACAAGGAATTAACCTGTGCTTAACCAGTCAGAAGCGAAACAGAAGGTTAACAAAACGCAACAGAACAAGACCTCAGCATGCAGTGGTGCTCGCTTGAAAGTGAACATAGAAGCCTGCCAACAGGTGAGACATAGCAAAAACGCTAGGCTCATTTCTCAATATATATCTATAAATACACAGGAACCACAGGGCAGCTTGTAGCTTTGCAGCATTCTTGCAAGGAAACTGTTAAACGGAGTGCCTCGGCATGAACACAAACGCTGGGAGGTCAATGGGCGGCAAACACATTCAGAGTTACTGACGACTACAGCTGCCACATGGCAGAGCCAGAGCAAATCATGGAAGATCAACAATTATACCTGTTTCACTGGTGACTGGGCTCCTTCCACTTGTCATTTAAAAATATACTGGAGGGCCTTTTTTTTTTTTCCCCTCTTCCCTAACTTTTTCTTTTTTTTTTTTTTAAATTAAGAGTTATAAGCTGGCTGAACTGGAGAGGAAAGCAGCACTGAATGCAGCTGCTAGGGCATGAACCACTGTGTATAGAAAAACTGATGACACACGTGCTTCAAACCTTCAGCTGAACAAAAAGCAGCAAAGTCAGCCTCTGAATATTTCTGCTTCACCCATTGTTCCTGAAAATATGGATTCTACCTCTCCCTCCCACTGCACCTTTCCTAGCAGGAGCCCGCAATTCGGTAGCTGGTTTCCAGTCAAGGCAAAAGCAACTTGCAAAAGAATAAATCGTTAGGGCCCAACCCTTCAGCAGCGGAGACAGTAAACAGAATTATCCCCCTATAAACCATATCCATGTTCTATACATCTCCATCCTCCTCTTCCCCAAGCTGAACTGGTATCAGTGTACAAGCACCCTCGGCATTTCTGGACTTTCAGGATCAGAGACTCTCCTTTTGAGTCAAGAGCACCACAAACTGCACTAACCTTGTACTAGCTTTAAACAAAAACATGCCAGAGAAGAAGGATATTGCACCTTAGGAACTTGGGCTCTAAAACTGCTTTCCATCACGCAAAACTCCATTAACTGAAAGAGAGTCTTGCCAACTGCAGCCGACAGTCACGCAAAGGTGAGGAATGGAATGAAGCTCACATGCATTTCTTGGCCTTTCCTGCACAGAATAATTCAGACATAATATATAAATAGAGCAGTGAAACAATTACTTTTTCACCTAGACCTACAACATCAAATACGTATAAATAAATTCTAGTGTTTTATTCTGTTGGGGGAAGGAATGGAGGGGTTAAAAGAGAAAGAAGGGTGACCTTTTTCAACAGGAAGTATTGTAGTTCTGATGGCATTTACACCAGAGGGACTGCAGTAACTTGTATCTAGCAATAACCCAGTTCCTCCAACACATTTGACCATTTTGAAGTCGTACAGGTGGGAGGAAAGAGGTTAGTGTCTTTGTAAAGCTTAAGTACTGTGTCTGGGGTAGGAAAGAGATGAGAAGACAGGGGCTCGGATAAGTCTCTTTAGCCATTACAGTTAGATTCTGGGCTGGTGTTAGCTAGGGCCAGCTGGGCAGAAGGATAACAAAAAAAAAAAAAAAAAAGCCATACAATTCTGTTCATGATACTCCAGGGAAGAAAACAGAAAGCAGGGGTGGGATGACTTACTGGTGAGGCAATCTTTGGAAAATGTTGGGAGCAGGACAAGCAGATGAGGATGCAGGTCTGGGAGATGTCTGAAGGCTGGGGAAATATTGTTGCTAAATCTCAAACCCTGTACTTTAAGGATGCTAGAGAGATGCTGGCACACTCTGCTCTGAAGTTAAAAACCCATAAAACATGAGGAAAAACAAAAAAGAGCTTTTTTTTTTCTTAAAGTACCATCCTATCCCTTTCCCTTCGGGTTCTCTGCCACGGCCACTGGGGACACCTGTGGAGAGGGGACATTACTATGTCTAGGTTAGTTTAGGTTCCTAAGCTCTTTAAAGCTACTGTATAAACCTCTTATTTATACCTAGCTTAAAACTTAAAATGCACCCCTATAAAGTTATGAAGGATCTTTCCCAGAAAGGGGGAAAAAAAGCAAACAAAGAAACAAGAACGGCTTTCAGATCCCTTTCCAAATACATTCTTTGTCCAAAATATCTTCTTTGGAACCACCAACGAATGACTTGCTGCCACCTAGCAGAGGCAGACGGCACAGCCAGTTAGCAAGCTATCATCTCCTGCAGAAATGAAGTTTTCTTTCCCTCACTTCAGAGTGACCAGCCTACTTTACACTTTGAAAGAGCTAAACAACACAAACCAAGTCAGCTGGAAGTAGATGAGTTTACTTAAGGCTACCGTCAGCTGAAGGACTCCAAGCACGTTCAGCAACTTGTAAGTCCATCCTAAAATCTACACGCACATAAATCAAAATCAAACAACCAAAGAAATAAAAAATCCAATCCCCTCCCACTGGGACCTTCCTTTCGTACATCATCAAATACTGGTAAGAAAGTATAAGGTGATGATGCTGTATACAGACTGGAAGCAACTGGATCAAAAGTAAAGAACCCTTTGCTGTTCATCTGGGGAAGGAGAATAAAAGGATGATTCTAAACTGCCTCTGTAACCATGTGCTTCCAGCACAAAAAAGGAGGTTCCAAGTGTACTAAAACGTCTGCCTTGCAGAGGGGCTCCCTCACTGATGCGTTCCTATGCAAATTTTACAAAAGGACACGAGCTAGAGGAACAGAAAGCAAGACCCAGGGAAAAGGGAGAAGAGCAAAGCTTAGGAGAGCAGCCCCAAGGGATGAACATAGTATGGAACAAGTCTCAGGAGACAGGAAGAATTAGAGTGGTCAAAGTAAGGAGCACAAGAGAGCATCACAACTACAAAAAGTAGTCCATACCAACCCGTTGGCTCTAGCCAACTCTTCTGACCCATGTGCCGTGAGGAGATTTTTCTTAACAGATTTCACATTTCTAAAACCTATGATTTGCATTTTGTTGTGTGTTCGGCAGTCACTACAAAAATCCCAAACCCACAAAAAACCCAATTAGATCCAGATGAGTTTGTAACAGAAATTTGGTGTGGTTTTTTTTTTCCTTAAAACCAAAATGCCACATTTTGTTGTGCACAAGGCACCTCAAAGCTACAATTAAAGTGGTACGAGTTTCAAGATTAATGCACTGATCTACTATATACCTTTAGTACACATTTACTTCTAACACAAGCACTGCTTCTAGCTTAAAACAAAAATACTGAAAAATTAATGAATGCTGTAACTGTCTTTTTTGTTTTAAAAAATCAAATCATCTGAAAGGCTAAATCATCTGGGGAAAACATACCCAAACAAATTCAATTTAGAAGAGTCATTATTCTCAACATAGCACGGAACCGCATATAAAACTAAGCAGAGTTTTGTCAGAACATAATTTTAGCTGAAGGGAATTCTTTTCCCGAAGGAATGAGGAAAGCAGAAAGAAGGGGTGGGGAAAATGAGAGAACATATAAAAGTTCTGCTATAAACAAAGATATAGCTTTTTTGTAAAAACCTCAGCTGCCTTTAAAATGAAAAACCTCAAACTAACCCCTCTCCCCCAGTTGCCACTCTGCTGAGACAGGAGGGAAGAAGGACGGGCTTCGCCAAGTGAGCAATCACAGCTACCTGTGGATGGGGCATGGGAGGGAAAAAAAGAAATAAATGGCTCGAGCCACTTAAAAGTCACATGGTTGGTTTGTTTTAAAGCAAGCAGGTCAATGTCACATCCACTGTTTCAAACTGCTTTGTTGGGAAAGGAGCCTGGATGGTGTCGCTGTAGTCAGTCAATGTGGGGCAGGGAATAGATCTGGTGCGATTTTCAGGATATCCAGTGGGATCCAGTCCAAGCTGCAGGGCCTCTCAGGCAGCAGGACTAGCTGGCCATCAGAGGTGCTCCTAGGCCTTGCTTTCCTCCACTTTGACTGCCTGAGGTTTGATGGCTCCTGTGCGCACTGGCTTCATCTGGTTTGCGGAGGCTGTTTCTTGCAGCTTTACTGCTCCCAGGTTGGCTTTATTTTCATCCACCCGCTGCTTTGCCTTTTGACATACAAAAACAAAGCATTAGCTAGCACAGGGACCTCTAGGCAGATATAAAACCCAAACTGTGACCATCATTCATGCAAGACATCAAATTTGCTACAAAAATCAGGTATTTCTTCTATTCTGTCACTCTTTGCTGATCTAAACCACCTCACATGTAGGACCCCAAAGCGTCTCTCACATGTCTGGCAACGCAAATAACCCACAAAAACTCAACAAAAAACAACACAGACACTGTAAAACAGGTAATCCTCTAATCTCTCCTGACTTTCAAATGACACAGAGTTACTCTTGGACTCAGTGTAACACCCAACCACCCACCCTGCAGGGAAAATAACAGCTCTCACACACAGCTTCAGTACATAGGTATTTCTGCCACTCCTCTGAAGTCCAAGGCACAGCGTGACAGTACAGAAGAACAGATACCATTGGGTCAAACAAAGCAGTGATGCACACTACCTGTTGTACATAGTGTCCTTGCACAGAGCCCATACTAACTGCTGGTCCAGACGGCTTCCCGCTTGGGCTGGCAGAGCTAGGCCTGGAAATCGAAGAGTCGACAATATTCATGGAGTAAATTCTACAATGGAATGAGAACCTTATTCATGTGTGAAAGAAAAAAAAAGACAGCAACAAGCAGCAGTAGACAGGGTGCGAGTCTGTGCTGTGCAGATCAGTGAGCTCCCCAGGCCAAAAGGCAACACATGGATTGGTTAGGAGAAAAAATAAAGTAATGGCATGTCACAAAAGGTTCAATGACCTGAAGGTCTGGCACGTCTAGACATTAGTACCTCTCATCTTGAGAACACTATGCTGGAAACTGAAACATTTATTCCACGATCCTCAAATTTTCCACCTTTATAAGGAACACACAAAAGCACCCACCAATTCCAATTTCTCTTTCAGACTCGGCAAACTTCAGGCACTTCCCACAAGCACAAAGGGCCAAGTCAGATACACGCTAGCCCACACCCAAAAATCAAAGCCATGATCGTGGATTTTGATACAAGTATTTGGACTACAGTAAGCACACTGTGCATGTGACAAGCCAAGTGAATCTCGTACAGGGAATGTCGCATGCACCATGTCACTGCAAACAGGGAGCACTACTTCTCCACCCTGACTACAGAGGCTAAGTTCTGTAAACATTTTACCTGTATGTATGTGGAGATGGTACAGACCCTCCAGAGGACATATTCTGTTTACCATCGGAGAAGTGAAAGCCTTTCATTTCCATTTGGGAGGACTACAGAAGAAAACGAGTGAAAGAGAGTATCAACTTTGCATTCACAAATCACTCATTAGTTCATAGAAACACTTAAGCCAAATCCTTGCCCTTCTACCCACTGTGCCCATTAAAAGAAGAAACAGTTTTCAGGTGAAAAAAGCGAGGCTTGTAAGTGAAATTATCTGCTTGTATTAAACCAACAAGCCAGCAGCACAAGCAAATACAGAACCTGGAATTTAATTGCTGTGCTCTCTCTCCCCTGTAATAGACAAACTTATGATACGAATCCATCAAACCAGACATGACATTAATATACCTACTCAAATGGACAAGCTTCACAACAGAGTGAAATATCTGGGCAGTATTCCAACTGTGTCTGGAGCTCACCACCCCTCAAGCACTCTGGGGAAACCTGTGTAAACATGTAATAAAACTGGAGACTCCAAACTGGATCAAGGCAGGATGTGGCTCCCTGGAAACAGAACGATGACCAGCAGCAAAACCTGAAAAACTGCTGGCCTGCGCTTTGGAGATGAGGGGAAAATTTAACACCAATCCTTAGCTTTGATATTTAAGGATCTCAAACAAGCCAGTCTCCCCTTTAACAACTAAGATCAAGGAGCAAAACTTCAATGCAGGAGGGGTTACTGCAGCCAAGGCGAGCACGCAGGAGTTAACCCTTACCTCCCTGCTGGTAGCAAGAACAGAAGGCTGGGATCCAGGAGGGAGGATTCTTCGGGGAGCTCCTACGGGCAGGTTTTGCCCCTGAGGAAGCTGGATGGACTGTGGTAGAATCAGGGGCTGCTGGCCAGAGCCGTAACGGGGCAGAGGAAGCTGGGAGCCAGGCACGGGCATTGTTAGCTGTGGGATAAGGACATGCAGTTACTTAATGGCAGGAGCAGTCTTCTGTTTGACACACTGTCTCCCAACACCCTGAAAGCACAGCACTGCTAAAAGAAAGCTCGCAAACAGTGCAGTCTGGCACGGAATAAGTGCAAATCAACGGAACAGAGGGACTTTCACACTGAAACGCATGTTCTGGTAGTGTTGCCAACACCCCATCAGCTGGGCTCTTAAGATGGCATCGATTTAACAGAACTGCACTGGGTGTGTTTTCCCTTGACGTGACAGCACTGTCAGACAGCTCAGTGCCAGGCACTTCATTTGCAGCTCTGATGTCCAAACCAGAAAGCCTGCTACACTTCCATGCCAAAGCACTTTTGGGACTGGATCTCTAGAGAAAGTGATGGTGACCTCAGCTCCATGTTTGGCAGTGAGCTTCAAACTGACGATGGTAATAACTAAGAGTAATCTAAAAAAATGCAGCTCAGGACTCAAAAGCCTCCTGTTCCCCCTGATTCATCTGGCAGTCCTCACAATTGCTGGATTTGGGAGGTTCTATGACAACGCTTTGTAATAAATGAATAAAAAACTAAATTTAAGGCTGGCAAAGAGACCAAGTCACTAGCCTATGATGGATAAAGCATTTCTTCAAATATTTAGTTTGCCAGTATTCTCTGCATTTTCCTCTTTAAACAAAACAAATTTTTAAAAATCCCCGTTTAAAAAAACCTTAACATGTTGCATAAAATAAACGTAATATGAGTTTAATAAAAATATCAAACTACACCAGAGAATCAGAACACATGCATCCACAGTCACAGCTATGCTTACAGTAGGATTCAATGTCTTTATCTGAACAATGGTTTACAAAAACTTTTTCACACAATGAAATCCTTGTTAAGATGCTGCCAAGCAGATCAGCAGAAGTTGTAAATAAGACCTGGATAACAAACGAATTGAGAAGATAGATGAGCTTTTAATACAAGGTCTTAGTTACCCTGGAAACCAAGTTAAATCTGGAGACGACTGGGATTTGGCTCTCAGAAGAGGTACTTTTAGGACAACTATTGCATCATGGCCTCCTGTGCATGAAGCACTGTCAAGATTTGATCTAGATGAAATGTCTTGAGGGCAAGGACTTCCAAGTTACAAAATGACATCTCAGCAGGGATAGACAAGTAATTAGCAAGAATCTCATTAAATAAAGGTGCTGCGTGTTTGAAACAACAGTTCGCAGCACAGTTTCTGGGGGAAATCTTTTGCCTCTTTACAAAAAGCTTAATTCACACAAACATGACTCAACACAAACACTAATTTCAACCCAGTCTCAGGAACAAAGAGCTGTGAAAGAGTCTGTACAAGAGAGCAGCTTGCAAGCTCTGCTACTAACCTGCGTAAGCTGCGAGTCCATCATCTGGGAGGCTCCCATACCAGCCGCCTGGTTTATCTGGCCCTCATAAACCAGTGTCTGGCTTCCATTCATGGGCTGATAGGGGGACCCAGACTGGGTTTTCACTACCTCCAAGGGCTGCATGCCTGGGAAGGCAGAATACGGAGGCTTCAGAGCAGTGCCTCCTGTCAGGACCATGGTGCTGGGTTGAGACAGACTGGGGTGCATATACACCTGAGACCTGGAGAAGAAAGACACGCTCAAGTCATTATACAGAAAATCTTTGGAGACTACGCACACACAGACCCTGCCAAACCATATCTAGCCTGCAATCAGCAAGCAGTTCTCAGATGCTACTAAACTGACAGCTTACAAACAAGCTGTGATGCCACTTTCCATTTTAGTTACAGGGTTTTTTTTACTTTCACTTTTAAGCCCTTACAACCATGTCCTTATGTTGCAGGAATATTCTACAGAATGACACTGCTTTCTATCCAAAGTTTATGTTTCAATATCCTGCACAATAAGCTCCGGATTACAAGGGAGGATTCAGGTTACCACAAGTCTGCAGCAGTTTTGCACAGCAGAAAAGAATCAGAAGTTAAAGATACAAACAGCTCTAGCAAAAAAAGTAGTGGTTTTTTGGTGGTTTGTTTTTTTAAAAAAAATCTCAGTGTGTAGGTTTTTGAGGCCTTGAAGGACTATTCTGATCATTCATTCTCATCTCGTGCAGGGAAGGGGGAATAGAGTACAATTCCCACAGCCAGCCCAACTCTGAAGTGGATGACCCAATCCTCCGATTCTAGTAAGCAGCTCCTGTAGCCAAGTACTGCTCCTGTTACAGTTGTGTTCAATTTTCTAACTTGAATCTCACAATTTCTTCTCCAAAGTGCAGGCACTTATTCTGTTCTTGTCAGTTTGCATCTAACAAAAACAGTTACTTAATTTCAAAATCCAGGTAATCGGCTCTGATCAAACTGTCTTTGTCTTCTCTCAAGTAGTAAACCAAATACAGCGAGTTGCAAGCTCTGGGTTTCTTACTAGTAGCTCTGCTTGCCAGCCCACAAACCTCCTCCTTCTGCATCATTCCCAAGATCTGCCCTCTCCTTTGAGAGGGTAGGCAGTACAACTGAGTAACTTTCCAAGGATGGTCTTTGCTATTGTCCCACAAAGAAACACGCTACAGAGAGTCTTATGTGCCCCGATACCCTTGCTCTCCACCCCAGCAGTGTTACTAGTGGAAGGAAACAGCATGTCAACCAAGGAGGAAGGGCAGACGAGCATGCAGTATCTGATCAACGTACAGAGCCATCAGGAACATAAGAGATCAAGCCACAAGGGAATGAAAAACTGGAAGCAGTTACCTGAAGGGCTGTATGGAACTGTACATCTCCTGGGACTGGGAAACAGGCAGGCCACCCCTCAGCCCAAGCTGAGCTTGGGCCTGTAAGGATGTGTGGAGGGAAATGGGAATCTGTTGAGCAGCAGCCTGCAGAAGAAATTAAGATGACTGAGAAGTACAAGAGCAGCCAGAGACTCTCCCAGGCTGTTAAAAATCCATCAGTTTCCTCCATGAGCCAATCTGCCACGACAATGACCTCTATTGCACCGTTACTCAGCCTCTGCATCGTTCCACAGAACAGCAGCACACCGGCAGAGGAAGATACTGCGTGCACACCCAAGAGGGAAGACTGATGCCTGCAAGAGGCATTTGGTGGACACGAGGGGACCAACATGCTCCACACACACAACAGGCACTGACAATCCCAGCTCCCATTTGCCTACATTCTTCCCTTGAAGGGGCTCTCCCCAACCCTATCAACACCCTATTTACTAAGGCTAGGGAAATTGCTCATCAGTACTGACTAGCTGCAGAATTTATAGAAAGTCATTTTACCTCATGCAGATGCCTCAGCATCTGCTTCAGTTAAACCCAGACCAAAGCCACACCTAAGCTCCTTTGGGCTATTAGATAAATGACTCCTTGTTTCTTCAATGCCACCCTGAAGACTCCTCGAGGGACCACACTAGCTAGTTGTATTTCTCCCTTACCTGTTGGTAGCTTTGCTGCTGAGGTATCGTCTGAGGGACCAGGCGGGGCTGACTTGCAAACACATGACCATCCAGGTACAGGGGTGGAATATGGTTACCTAGACATCAGAGAAGGCAGGATGTAAATTCAAGGTACAGGGGAGATACAGGCACAGTTACACTGCAGAGACCTGCAGGTCAAGACTATTTCCTGCCTCTCAGCAACCACCTCAGCAACTCAACACAAACACAGTACCCATTTAGAAGAGCCTGTAAAGCTCCTAAGCGCACATACCAAAGCCAGCAGGCCACTCTCAGTAGCAGGCTTGCTGAGAATTAATCATACCTTTTTGTAAGATGCTAAACGTAAACCCGGGCTTCTCATCTCCACCAAAAAAAGTCACAGACACTAACAGTTCGGGAATTGGAGAGCTGCACTCCGAACTGTTCCTAAAGGCCAGAAACCTGCTCTGCCATCATTTCATCTTTGCAGCTAGGAGGGACAGAAAGTGCAAACACAGTGCTCGAGACCTTTGCACAAGAGATCTGAAAGCCCTATTTATCCCCAGGGTGGCACTGATTAGAAAGTGCTGTGTCACTCTTGTGGTTCTGCACAGACCTGAACCATGGGATTTATAAGGAAAATTAGAGTGAGTGGGGAAGGAAATCATCTGACTTGGAACAATCTGTTTTCAAAGTGGAAGCTAGTAACGGAGTCACTACAGTAGCCCACTTGCTATCACTTGCCCAGCATATTCCACTCCATTCTTGAACGAAGGAATGAAAGGAACAGCGCATGCATAAGAGGTCCTTTGGGACCCAGGACTCAGAAAATTCAAGTACATTTCCTTCTTCCAGATGCTTTCCCTAATTATACAAACTATCTAACACAACTGAGTTTAAATAAGCTTTCCCTCTAACTTAAGGATACCAACACCTTCCCATCTCCCGGAGTTTTGCGAACTGTTAATCAAGATATTACGTACAAAGAACAGAACCTGGGACAAACAGAAAAGTCTTAAACAGCAAAATGAGCAGAGAAATGGTTGATATCATTATCGGGACTGTGAAGTCTCTCAGCCACAAACTTCTTCCCTTCCTTTCTATTCCACTGAACACACAGTGAAGGGTAAGCAGGATCTATTGAGACACCAGAGAGGCTTGCCACTACACGGGGAAGTCGTCCTTACGTTACGTTTACACCAGTCATGCTCAAGTAACATTCTCCAAAGTGAGGAGACGGTCTCTCTTTCTGTCATTAACAATCTGTTAAATACTAGCCAGCCAGTTACTTTACAAGGAAGCTCTTCTCAGCATGTTCTCATCTCCTAGAATCCGAGGATGATTCCTAGATACCAACCAGACAATGCAAATACTGCTGCCAGTTTGCAGGTACCTGGAATAGATGCAGAAGGTGCTACGGACGCCACAGGCATAGGAGGCATAGAAACTCCACCAAAAGAGCTGTAGCTGACACCGTTGGAAGCTCCAACACTGGAAGGAGGCTGGATGCCTGAACCTGCACCTCCTGGGGAGTTCTGTTCTGGTAAACTAGGAGAGTTTTCCCAAGCTTTACGAGCAGACTCCATCTACGGAAATGAAGGACAACAACTATAGACAATTCGAATGGGGAGGACAATATTGAAGCCTAGAGTTACTCATCTATGGCCTATTAGTTAAAATTCCATCTAGTCTAGTTATAGTGGAAAGCTGGCAGGTCTCAGGTCAAGGGGTTTCCACACCAATTACCTATGGGCAAGCATCCTTCACAAATACTCAGTCCTCCTTGGTATTTGCTGAGCTTTTTGGGTTTGGGGTGGTGGTGATTTTTGTTCTGGTTTATTTTGGGGTTTTTGTTGTTGTTTGTATGCTTGGGTTTTGGTTTGTTGGGTGGTTTTTTTATTATTATTTTGTTGGGTGTTTTTTTTTTTTTCCCCTCCTCCTTTTCTTTAACTCATCAGGCACCTAGGATCCCTGACCAGTCATCTTACTCAGCTACTGAAAGAGTAGGAAAGCTCTATCGCACTTGTTCTACAATTAGCAAGGACTTCAGCAGCCAGGACTGCTGAAACACATGCCCTTCCACCCATGCTGAATAGCATACACACACAACTTTTATAGAAGATAATTTAAAGATTTAGCAGTACCTAACAAAACACTCTGGGAAAGATCTCTCCATCCTCCCTACTCTGGCCATGGAGACATGGCATCCACATCGAGGATAAACACACACATGCCAGCTTGCTCACCTTAAGAGTAAGGTCGGCGGTGGGGAAGGACATTGGGTTCAGGCCAATGCACCGCTGGAGGTGATGATCTCTTCGCAGAATGGGAATGGACTGCGTTAACCCTGCCTGAGGGGAGATTCGTAAATGGTGAATATATAAACTCTCATGAGAATGTCATGAAATACCAAGGTGGACAGAGCCTCAGCTGGCAGCTCTGGTAACAACTCAAAGGCTTCAATCCTCAGTGGTACTGCAGGAGTTAAGTACTACATTCAACTGTGATCCGTTCTGCTGTTGGAATAAATGCAGCTTTGGTGACGTGCAATGACACCCTCTGTGTCGAGTCACACCAGCTTCCACTTAAACATCAATTTGACCCAGTGCCTTTGATTTACAGAAGACCTTCCCCTCTTGTTCCAGATTTGGAATCTACCTAATTTTTAGATAAAACCTGTTTCTGAAACAGCACTTCTGAAAAGAAACACCCTTTAAGACAAACCTCCAAATCAAACAGCCTACAAACTTACAAAAGCCTACAAACTTGAAGACTTTCAAAAGCAGCTTTGTGAGTTTCTCACATTGCTGTCCACAGCTGAGCTACAAGCAAGCTGGGCTTTCAGTGTGCTCACTCTTTCACGTACAACAACGAAATAGTCAGATGGCTGGAATAAGCTAGAAAACCTCCAGAAGAGCCTGACTAACAAGTTAACAGTTCTCTGCCTTGCTATGGCAGATGAGACCTTCTGAGGAAGCTGGCAGTCCAGACCTAAAACCACCACTATCTGCATCATGTCCATTACCAGCACTCTTGTGTCTCATAGGAGGAGAACGGTGATCTCGGAGATCTGCGATACCTCTTGCTTTACACAGGTCACTGGATGATAATGGAGCTGCTTTCTATGTCACTTCTGAGCTAGTGAAGCTCATTTTATCAAGGCACCTTGAGGGCACAAATTTCCATTATGGATTTCAGTCACGTGTGCTGCCTAAGCATTAAGTGTGAAGTCAACTGCAAAGAAATATGCTTACTCTCTTTGGAAGCAATCTGAGGTTTAACTAAGGAGCATCTCCAATGAATCAATGCCAAAAGAAAAAAAAAAAAACTTACATTATTGGCCAAGGCATCCTGCAATTTGGTGACAGAGTTAGCTGCAGAGCCAGAGACAGAACCAGGTGGCAAGCTGAAGTCAGAGTCCTGAAAAATCAAAACACACAAAATTCAAATCCTGGTCCAAGGGCCACCCATCTGCTTCTCATGGTTAATGACTTCAGCCTGCATCATGACACTAGAAATTAAAGGTTGTCCTCCAGTAAGCCTTGCTGGAAGACAACAAAAAGACACTTCTCAGCACTCAGCAGCAGGCAACCCCCAGAGGCACACAAAGGCTCAGATGGCCGTAATTTTGTCCCTCATCTGTGTTACCACTCCAGCTGGTCCTCGGGACAGTATCTCTAAGGGCATATAATGTGTTTGCCAAGACATCTTGAGTACCTGGTTTGTGTCAGTAATGAAATCTAAGGCAAATCTACAGCTGGAAACTTCCTCTAAATAATCTTTCTTTCTCAAATCACCTTTCATATCTCAACAAGCTCAAATCACCAAGAAGATAAAATTAAATTCAATCCTCACTTTAGGATTTACTCCAAATTCAATGGGTGGCACAGGAAGTACAGAATCCACGTGAATTTCCACCCCGTTAACAGGGGGAATATTCCCTTCCAGCCGTTCCGTTCCCTCCGAACCCTTTCTGTTTTTCAGGGAGCGTTCGTTGCCGATTGGTCCAGGCTTGTGTTCCTTGTTCTGTCCTGAGCCTTGATCTGAATCCTTAACAGGAAAGCAGAGAGGCTGAGACACAAAGACCGAATAACCCAATCTCAAGCCTTAAAAATGCTATCAAGAACAACACAACCACCTCACAAGGTCTCTCACTATGTGCTCTGGCTTGGCTGCAAATCCAGATTACCTTTTTATCAGATTGCTTCTGCACTTGCTCCTTCTGGCAGTCAGGCTTTGGGTCCACCAGGCCAGCCCCATTCATCTCCTCTGGTTTGAGGGTGCCATATGGAGAACTGCGCTGAGAGGAGGTAGCGGAGGATTCCCGAGACTCCGCGCTCAAGTCAATGCCACTATCCCCCTGGCTGCCTTTAAAACCCTGCTATGCAAAGCACGAAATGTGTTAAAGCCCTGGACTTCGACCCAGCTCCACAAAGGAGGAAAAAAAAAAATCCCAGAAAACAGCAAGACCGTGTCCCCTTTTCAAATTACATTCTTGGTTAACTGTAAAGGAGTTGGGCCTGACCTGCAGCATCCCTTGGCTGCTGCTTCAGCTCTACACAGCCCTGAGACAGGTTAACCAATGCACCAACTGGACTATGGCTTTAAAGTAAGTGTCCCACATAGCAACTGGGCTGAGATTGCCAAACTCATTTCACTTGTGACTCAAACCAGATTTGAACTCTGGTCTCCAGAGGTGAAGCATTCAGGAGCCTCCTCCGCCCTCCCTGCATTAAGGCTACAGCTACACACTGCTCCAAGGCATGAGGCACGCAAATATGACCTATGGGATTCCACCATCCTCGACCATACTCTCTGTCCAGTTAGGAGCGTAACCCTGGCACAGCTGTACCAGACAGCTACTCCAGATTTACATCCACATGTAACACCATGCAACACTTGGCCCTCTAGGTCAAGATTTGAGCAGCATCAAGCTCAAATCAGGACTGCCAAGGGACAGTTTAAAATTGCACAAGCAGAGCTGAGAGTTGCTAAGCACAGATGGAGCGATGAGAAGCATTAAGTCACCCATGTTAATATTTTGTACACACAATACCTCAATGGCACATTAGGTGCCACTTACCTCAGTGGTGCCAGATTCAGTACCATTAAAGGTATTTACAGGCTTGCTCCAGGAATCACTGCCAGGAGACTGAACGGAAAGAGCTGGAAGAGAACGGAGGGCAGAGTTCGGCTGCTTGAAACACAACTGTGAGCACACCTTGTACACCGTGCATGTTATACTATTAACTTTCCATTTCTAGACATGAGATAGGATATTTTCACCAACTCAGAAGGCTAGTGCTGTCCATTCAGCGGAGACATGACAGCACATGATAACACAGGGTGTGGAGAGTGAGGCTAGAGAAGAGGGAAGAGATTTCTTAGGGAACATGAAAACAACAGGACAAAGAGCAGAGACAGAAACAACGGAGGCTCTAGGTCTTCAGGGCTAGAGGATGAGAAGACAGAGGAAGGCAAAGCAAGAAAATGGCTGAAGTAGATCCAGCCCAACAGGCTAGAAAATGCTATGTAGGATCTTGACGTTACAAGAAGATCCAAGAAACAGGTTAGGAGACTGACACAGTCAACAACAGGAGGATGACGGCTGAACAGTACAGCTTCAAACAGTTGCTACTCCAGATGTCTGCTAGCTCCCCTCTCACTTCCAGCACCAGACCACAGAACGTTGTCTTCTCTTAAGGACAGACACCACGTCCTTCCTGCACACACCAGAGAATTCCTCAGCTCTGTGAAACGCTTTTGAACAAACAGACCCGAGCTCACCTGGGCTGTTGCTTTCCCAGATCTCTGTGCCCAGGCCATTTCCAGAAACTGTTACATCACTTTGCTCCAAGCACAAATTGTTCTGCTTCTTTGCGAATCGAGGAGGAATGCGAGACTGAAGGACGCGGGCCTTAGCTGGTGCCTGAGGGAGAAAAGGCACAGGCTGTAACATCTGTCACTACACTGGGCTAACACGGCTTGCTTCTGGTGAGTTCAAACCCTGGATTTCTAAATGCTGAAATGTGAAAAGCCCCCAACTCATGTAACAGAACAATACAAAGCAATTCTTACCACTCCCCTGCTTTTTTTTTTTTTAAATGGACCTTGTGGCTACTGGGAGGCTCCCCCAGTCTAACAAGACAGTGAAAAAAGCTGCCTTCAGCAGCATGAGACTTTTTTTCTTTTGGGGAAGTGAGGGGATAGGCTACAAAGCAAAACAAAATTAACACTACAACAGACCTGCTCGGCTTAATTCCTCTCCTTTACTCCAACTACAGCAAGATCAATTAATAACTTCATAACACAGAGATCGCTCTTTCACAAAGCCAAGATCTGAACAGGAAGAGAAGCACATCTCTGCAACTGCAAGACCTTTCCCACTGCATGTTCACAAATTGTCTTCAGCTTAATTTTGAAGACGCCAAGCAACCAGGGGTTTTAGCTGCTTGCGAGACTCTCTGAACCTACTACAAGCCCTCCCAGTCAGGGAGCATTTCCCAACTATGCTCTTCATTTGCATTTAGTCCTCCAGAGTTCACTAAGTCTCCTTTCTTGTGAAAATATTCTCTTATCCTCCTAGAATTTGCAGTCTTCCAGTACGTGTAGACAAATGCCCCCTCCTAAACATTACTTAACTAAGCTAGCCACACTGCAGTCTTAAAATCTTTTCTTGTAAATTAACTCCTCCATCCTATCGTGAACACAGATTGTCAGAGCTTCTTCCAGTGTGTTAGTTTCTTTCTGGTCAGGTGCCCAGACACAAACATGACACCTCTGGCAAGGAAGCCACCACACCCTCTTCTAGCAATAACACACTGTTGACACAGCAAGAGTGCAGAGATCCTCCAGTTACTGCTGCCCAGTATCACACCAACTACAGCCAACAACTGGCTTAGTGAGTTAACTTGCTTTGGATGAGGATCACTTCAGAAAACCCTCCTTAACTCACAATTAACAATTCAGCTAGAAAAGAACAGTCATAAATCTAACCACCCTTTTCAGACCAATGGACCCTTCCCATCAGAGCCAAAATATGTTTCTGGAGCTTAACGCAGGATCTGTACTACTTTGGCCAACTGCATGTTTTTTCTGCTCATCCGAACACTTTTTGGGGCCCCGTTCCTCTGACTGCAGTCCAAACAATGTACCAGGTTAAGCTTTTTCTGCCTCCCATTCCTCACCTGAGCAGCCTGTTCCTTCTTCCTTCGCTCCTCTTCCAGCAAACGACGCTGCTTTTTAGTGAGAACCTCAATGAAGCCTTCACCTGCCATAGAACCTACTTCATTCTCTTCTGTGTTCGACACCCGATTCTCGATGATGGTACCTGAACAAAGCATGTATGGGGGAAAAAAAAGTGTATGTGCATATGCATATAAAGCTTTATAACTGGAGTAATTTAAAGTACACATTCCAAATAAGATCCGTGCTACAGGGAAACAAGTTCAGCCAGCAGCACTGCTGCCAAGCTTAAGCCAGGGTAGTCTGTTGACATCTACTGGTCACTTTATCCTGCAGGCCTTTGCTCTCCTCTGCCTCAAGATGAGCATGCTCCAGCTGGGAGAGCTCAGGAATGTGAGCCATGTGCTATCTTGGGTAACTTTAGGTGTAGTATCAGTTGAAACAAGCCTCACACCTTTTCAGATATTAGCAAGGACAAAGCAGGCACAGGTACTTTTGAAAACACACCCATCACCTCTGGATATAAAACCTCAGCTCTACAAAGAGCAGAAGCTGAGTCATGGCCAATGGTTTCAGAGATTCTCATTTCTTGCTTCCTTGCTAAGAGCTTAGACTCAAATTCCCCACTCTACATGCTCTTTCAACTTCCTTCACACGACGTAAGGTATTTTGGGCTCAAAATTTAACACCTTAGATAGAAATATGGAAAAGTCTCATTTCTCCCTAAAACCAAACTTCCCATAGAAGAAACATTAGAAAGACTTGTCAGATCTGGCTGAAAGTTTGGGTTTAAAATTTAAAACCATCTTTTGTCTTCCAAGTTTTCCCTATTTAGATACACTGATATTTCTTGTTTGTGTAAATAAATGGAAGTTAATCTAACCTGATATTTAACACTACACTGGATTGACTCAGCCTGGCTTGAAGTCAGCCACAACATGTCATCCCTTAAAAGAAACTAATTAATTAAGACACTCACTTCCATAACTCAGCTCAAACTGTGACAAGGCCTCCCCCTTCTCACTTGCTCTTTGCGCAGCTGATTTGGGCTCCTTCTCCGGCTTTTTACCTGGCCCCTCTGCACTTTCCGAGTTAGCATGGGAAGCCCTATCCAAGCTGTAAATGGAGTGGCTGCTCCCACCACTGGTGTTGCCAAGGCCCCCTGCTTCTTCTGGAGATCTACAAGGAAAGAAGGGAAAGGAATTAGATTTGTCACTAGAAGATGAGTAAAAGTATCAAAAAGAAAACACACAGACTATATTTTGCCAGGTTTCTAATCGCATCTCATCCTTCCCTAGCCTTTGCTCAACTAAAGCAGACATTAATTTCTGAGCACACAGCCCATTACAAGGACGTTACTGGGAAAGCGGGATGGAAACAGAACAATACCTGTACTTCTGAGTCAACCAACACGCTGGCTCTGCAACAAAGCTAACACCCTAGCTTGTCCCTACAAGGAGGGCTCTGTGCTTCTGTGCAGTGTCTCCTACCCTCCCATGACACTGCTCTAACAGCTCCCCTGCTCCTCTTTCCAATTAACACACCTTTGTTGGCTAGCATCAGGTGACAGGAAGGGAGATGAGGAGAGGCTGATGACATTGGGGGGAAAAAAAAAAAAAAAAAAAGAGTATTATTTTCCTATTTTGTTTCTCCCGGATTTTTTTCCCCATTTGACCACCATCCACACATCACTCCCAAGCATTCAATTCACAAAAGAGGCATGGTTAAAGGAGAAGGTGGGGGGTAAGCTTCCCTCTTCCCTTACCTTTTCCCTCTACCTGCATGCATCTTACCAGACATCAGCTCTCCTCTCCCTTATTTCCATATAAACTAGTATTAGTTACTACATCCAGGAGTTGGGCAGATGGGCCACAAGAGGACAGAAAACAAAGACCAAGTTGCCTATTTATCAGTGCTTTAAACCCAATACAATGCAGCTGCACAAGTCTCTCTTCTGTTCCTGTTAAAGGAAAAGGGTAACAAGGGAGCTGTCAAACTGGTCCAGGATCCAGGCCCACCTAACCCAGCATCCAGTCAATCATCAGATTTTTCACAAGGCACTTGCAAGGAAATACGTAATTCCTAGCGTTGTCTTAAAATTCTCTCAGGAGGAACTCCTCTCACCAGGCTAGGAACCCACAGCGCTGCTTGCCATGCATCACCGGTCTCCACTAAGGTCTAAGACAATATTTGCTCAGGCAAAGCCAGGACTGGCGATGTCACACACTGCGCTCATGCCACAACCACACTGCTGGGAATCCAGGTTAGCGAGTCACCCTGCGCAGCTCACAGCAACTCATCCCAGGAAAACCTAACCCTCACTTCTGTGCTCTGCTGCACTCAACTGGGGACCCATGATAGGAGAGGAAGGAACACAGATGGTTCAGAGTTAAGGACCAAGATTTCCTTAATTAACTTTCATGCCTCTAGTGAGAGGCAGCCCAGAGATCGGAGAGTTGTCTTGGCCCGAAACTAAGGTAAAGAGCAGCACATGTCATGCCCACAGTGTCTCAGCAACTTCCATAAATCTGGATTCCCAGCATGGAAGCAAAGTGATAGCATACAGGGCAATAGCTTCAAACTGAAAGAGAGTAGATTTAGATTAGGTAGAAGGAAGAAGTTTTTTACAATGAGGGTGGTGGAACACTGGAACAGGTTGCCCAGAGAAGTTGTGGATGCCCCATCCCTGGAAATGTTCAAGGCCAGGTTGGATGAGGCTTTGAGCAACCTGGTGTAGTGGAAGGCATCCCTGCATGGGGGCTGGAACTAGATGATCTTTAAGGTCCCTTCCACCTCAAACCATTCTATAATTCTAAAGGCATCAAACAGTTATAAAACAGACAATGATGAAACCCTTGGACGTCATAAGGTTGGATAAATGGTACTAGAAGTCACCTGTGCTAGATGAGAATGAACAGCCAACAGCTCCTCATCTACAGTCCAGCCCTTCATCACTCCTCCAATACCTGTGTATCAGATACTGATCAGATGTACATCAGAATGCAACTTTACCTTTTGCTTTTTATCAGTGTCCCATTCTGCTGGCTCTCGTATCTGGAAGCTGCTCCTACGCCAGTCCTGACGGACTGCTCCGCAAACCCTGCTGGCTCGGCCTTGCGGCTCTGTCTGTCAACAAGCGGCCTTTGGCTCGAGAAGCTCCTCTTCGCTAGCTCCCTCTTTTCTCCCAAGTTCCCACTTCCGAGGCCACCCTCCAGCTGGCCTTCGCTTTCTGAAACTCCATCTCGCCTCTCCCGCCGCTCGCTGAAGTCGCTGCTTTCAGATGCTGTCTCCCACTCCTCGTTGGCATGGTCCGATGAGTTCTGGTAGGATAACTCAGGAGACCGTCTGCCTGAGATACTGCTCTTCTCTGCGGTGGGCAGCTTGGGTCTTCCAGGCCACTGGCTGGGCAGCAGGTTGGGGCTTCCCTCCTCAGGATTCCACTGGCCGACCGATTCCCTCTCTTGCCTGAGGCGTCTGAAACGTGGTGGCTTGTCTTGGCGGGGCGGACGTCGCCTCCTGAACGGCCTGTTCTCTATGTTCTCCTGATCTGCTGAGTAATCCTCCTGGAAAAAGTGCCTTTTGTCATCCAGATGACTCTCATCAAAAACCCGGCTGGAGAAGGAATCCACGTGTTTATAAGAATCCTGAATGTAGTCCCTGTCAGACTGCTGCCTGCTCCCAAAAGTATCTGATGGAGAGGTGTGGCTGTACTCCTGCCACCCTGCTCCCCCACTCCTGCCTTGCCACTGGGCGGGCTCCTTACCCATGAAACCCCTTCGCCCATAGCCAGAGTTGCTCAGTCTTGGTGGCAGTGATCTCCCGAAAGCTCTCGGAGCCCTCATCTTCGGATCCAGACTACTGTGATCATCTGAATAGATCTTGTTGGACCTCCAAGACTCTTTGAAGTCTCCCTTTTTCAAATCGCTATCCTCCCTGTCCAGCACAGAGCCTTCATTGCTGTTTTCCGAGCCTCTCTGTCGGCGACGCTTGGGGAGCTCCTCATATTCCGACCCTTCACTGTGTGTTTCGCTCGCAATCCGGCGCCTTGGCTTGCCTCTGGGGAAGTCCTCTGGCTGGTTGAACTCCCGAAGCCCTCGCCCTCGGCTGCTCCGCTGGTTGTTATAGGCACCCCGGCTGCCCACAACAGTGCCTCGGCCTCTGAAAGTGAACTCTCTGAAGCCTCTTCCTCGCCCACGCCCTTGACCTCTCCCACCAAAGGCTTGTTCCTCATCAATGAAGATCCAGTTGTTTCTTTTCGTGGGAGGGAGATCACCAGATTCTCTGGACAGTTTGTTCTCCCAAGTTCTTTCTGGCTTCTCTTCCTCCTCTTCTTCTTCCTCCTCTTCCTCTTGGGATTTCTCAGCTTCTCGGGCAAGGCTGGCTTGGGAAGAACCTTTGTCATCCAGCAGGTAACGTGTAGAGTTCGGTAAGGCTGCAGAATCGTCTGACTCATTTTCTACTTTCTGGACAGCTGCCTTCTCCTTCAGTGGGCGCGAGGTGTCCTCTCCCTCCAGTTTAACCTTCTCCATCTCCTTCTCCTTCTCTTCCACCTTAAGGGCTTTCAGGACTGGTTTTTTGATCGGGCCTGATCGCCGCGTCCTCCCCATTTGCTCCTGGTGCTGACTACTGGTGTTCCGGTTCTCAGGAGCCCACTCTGTCGTCTCTTCATTGGGCTGTTTGGTATTAGCTCCTTCTTTCTTCCATGGGTCAGCACCAAATGACTGCTCATCCCTGGGCACTTCTTCAGCAACTTCTGCTGCAGTCTCCGCAGGTTTCTGATGGTGGCTGATATCCCAGCCATTATATTCAGGCTTCTTCTCCGCTTGGATAAAATCAGGCTCTAGGGGTGAACACCTCAAGTTTGCATGGCGGTTGCCAGCAGGACAGGTTTCCTGCACAGACTCCTGATGCTGAAACAAGAGATCTTGGCCTATCCTCTGAGAAGACAGGCAGCTGTCAAAGTCTGCTTGGGCCTTCTTGTCAAAAGCATTCAAGTACTCCTCCCCTCTCTCCTCAAAGAGATCTCGCTGGGTGCTCAAACTCTCCGGCCTTCCAGGAGAAGCAGAGTAACTGTCATTCCTGAGAAGGAAACAAACAAATGAAATCAGCTAATGCAGAGCACAGCACATCTCCAAGGGCCCAGGCTGGGAACAAGAGGTGGAAACAAATAAATTGGTATTTCTTCTAAACCATGAGGCAATGAGTCTATAAATACCTGAATGCAGGGCAGATCTGCTGGACTGTACTGCCCAGTTTGTCAAATCAATGGATGATAAAGAAAGTAGTTCCTATGATGGGCAGCAAGCTTAAGAAATAAAGGGAGATTCAGCCTCCAACATACGTGGAGATCTGAAAACAAGGAATTGGTTTCAGAAAGTCCTCAAGAATTAGGAGGCAAAGTAGAAAGTATCAGAATTTTTGACTCATTGTTTTCTGCACCTGCCCATGAAGGTGACAAGTGCCTCTCCTACTGAAGAGGCTCTCCAAGCTGATCAGCCTTGACAGGCATCACATAGAAAAACTCTGAACAGCTCAGTCTTTAAGCACCTCCACGACATAAACAGTCAACACGGTAAGGGTACTAGCAGATCAGTACTTTGGCCTGTTCAGAGACACCTTTTAGCTCAACTCTACTCTTGCTTTTCAGGAAAAGATGACTTACGGCAGCACGTCCCTTCACAGCATGCATAAAGACACAGGAGTTCTGCACTCACCTGGCATGCAGTCCCTGCATGCTCATGTTGTCAGCTTGTTTTTGATGGGACAGGGAGTAGCCTTTGCTCTGCAGAGATGTGTAGCTCTCCTGGCCCCACACTGGCACAGTGTCCAAGGGAGCAGTCTTCCTTTCCACCTGCCCTGCCTGACAGTTTGGATCTTCAGACCGACAGTTGCTGCCACCAATGGAGTCCTGCTGAATGATGGGCTTCATAATTCCTAGTCACAACAGAGTTCATACCATTAACACTAGGATCTCATAGCCAAGAAGAATTAACAATCCACAGCTAGCTTGACTCCTCTTCCTTCCAGGGCAGCAGGTGACTGCAGCCATGGAAATCTTTCTGATAGAGAGGAGTCTGTGCTTGGGAAATACACCCGGACTGACACAGAAGGTGACACAGCTTTTCAGAGCCCAGCCTGCACAGAACATTGCACACCATCACTGGCTTGGAAGCAATCAGGTGTGTGAAAACAAGCCACAAACTCAAGGGAATGATTCATACATCCTGAGGTTTATATTCACACCTCTGAGGATCAGTAACAAGGTAGGAAGGTGCTAGGAGTACACAGCTCAGAACTGCAGGATTTTTCCAACGTGTTTCTTGAAGAGGTTTTATTAAGATTTCACATGATTAGAGTAACTCCCAAACTGATTCTTCTCCTCCAAGGGGCAAGGTAAATCACAGCCAGCCAGGATGCAAAGTCAGCACAGAAGTAAGATGGGTGAGGCACAGCAAATCAGCAGAGCCATAACCATCTCAACAGCTCAAGTGTCCCCTCCACACTGGGCAGAAAACACAAGACTGACCAATCCTCAGGACACTAAGCATCTCAGCACTTTCAAAGGCTCTAAGACTGTAATGCACTCCTTGCATTCTACAATCTGGAAAACCAATTCCAAAGTCCTAGGTCTGAGAAACAGTTGCAGTAACCTTCCAGATATGGACCAATTCAACAGCCACGATAAAGGGAAATAATGAAAACATCTTACCTGAAGGGTGAAGGGCTGAAGGGTAGAAATCCACAGGGGTACGACTCTGGGCCATGCGAGGGTCCATATAAGAGGGCATCATCATCCAGCGAGGATCAAAGCCAAGCATCTGGGGATGCGGTGGGTAGAATGTCCGTTGGGGATGGGAATGGGAGGGGGGAGGATAAACTGGCTGCTGCTGCCAGTGCTGCATCTTGTACAGCTGCTCCTGCAGGGAAGAGGATGGGTCATTTGACATGAATGGTCACAGTGCCAGGAATCACACTTAAACTGGCCAGAAGACAAAGGAAAACACATTCCACATGTTAAGTGCTGAAAAACAGATCAGATGAGATGGTATAGCAGATAAGGGTGATTCACTACCAACTGGGAACATCACAGTTGTTATTCTCCAAATACCCAGAACAGCCAGAGTATGTTGCAACCAGAATCTCACACCACTATGCGCCACGCTTCATGGCTAATTGCAAGGGATCAGCTTCAAGAAGGGACTTTGCATTTTCTTAATGCTTCTATGAGACACGAGACAGCTTCCTGTCCAATTAGGAAACACAATTTCCTAATGGGAACCACATACTTAGATGATGTTGCTCTTTGGAGGAAGTGCAAATATAAGTTATTTAGTGTGCACATATATTAGTTTTACTCATGTTAGCCAAACAGATCAGATAAGAACAACCTAAACTCAATTAAGAGAGCTATTAATATTTTATAGTATTTCCTGTGCATCCTCCAGAGACGGGCTGACACCTTTGGGTTGTGCCCCATCTCCCACATGGCCAGTCCATCTTCCTTTAGTTGAGGACTGTCATGATGCTAATCTGATTTGACATTTAACTTTTGCTAAAGGTCCAGGAAGAACCAATATTTGAAGGGAGCTTTGTGACTGAAGAGAACTTTCAAAATGTAAACAGCTCCAATTAACATGAAATACATCTATTTACCTGTCAAACTTTCCAGGCTCTTTCCTCACTAAGCTTACAACGGTGTCAGACATTGTAACTGTTTTATAAAAAGCCAATTCCCTACTGCAGAGCAAGAGAGACACCCCCACATCTGAACCTGACACATCATTATGGCAAGAAAGAAACTCAGATAAATGCAAAGATTATATCCGAGTTATCTAGCACTCAAATACCTTGGGGGAAATATTTCATTAATGATATCAACACTATTTTTTATTTTGCTCTTTGCATGGAACCATTGCTACCAAAGCAGCAACGCAAGCCAGCCAAGATACAAACTGCCTCATATATACTAATGACAGAGGATAAGAGAAAATAAAATGAAAATTTCATGTTCTTCCAGTAGCAATGACCTGTGGTATTATTAGCATGACGGCAAAGACATCCACTTTTAGTTTAAGAGCATCTCTTTTAAAGAGCAACATTAGCAGCTTTTGCTCCTGTACATTTGAATCATGAAAATGTCAACTGCCCAGTAACAAGCACAGGGGAACATCCATAAATGAGCAATTACTGAGCTCCCAAGCAAAAGCCAAATGTGAGCTCTTCACTAAGGTTTGCAGCAGCTTTGATTATATCACATTTCAAGTGGTTATTCTATGAAGAACAGCAATTAACTCTGCATTATCTCAAGCCTGGATATTCTGTCCCTTGCTTTGACTCTGCTGCCCTAAGGAGGCTCACCGCATCTGGAAGAACAACTGAACAATATGTATGGCTCACACAGCACTGTAAGGCTGGGAAAGACACAAGATATATATAAAGCAGTTCAGGCTGGCCTCTCAGAGCCCCAGAACAGAGCTTTCATTGAAACAAAAACGAAACAGCTAAGACCAAATGTATTTATGGTGCAAAGAAAACACGGATTTGAAAGAGCCTCACAGAAAAAAGGGTGGGCAGGTAGAAGACGCAAGCCGATGTAGAGGATCACCTCTCTGCAAAGGCAGGAGGTGGAACGAGAAGTGTGCCACTTCACAACTCTCACGTTCAGCCCAGAAGCAGAGTCCAATCACCTGCCAACCTAAGCAAAGTTTGCCCCAGCAAGCAAATGGCTGCTCGTACCTAACAGGGTAAGGGCAAAGCAAGTGCCAAGTGAAACGGAAACAGCTGATCCCCAAAGGTTTTCCTCTGCCTTTGCCTGTACATTCAGCTGTCACTGCAGCAGTGCTGGAGGACAGTGGCGCTCATCTTTGGCCAGGGAATAAGAACAGATGTTCACCAGGTTCACCGCCAGCCAAAGGCATTGGGGACTTCATCGAATCCAGCCTAGAGCAAGTACTAAGGTAGCCTCTCTTGGTCTCTTGACTTTGGACATGGGAAGAACATCCCAGTGTCTCCTGCATACACACATTTGCAAACCAGAGCTCTGCTACAAACCACAGTATAAGATTTCACGTCGTCAGGAGCATGAACATCCAGACAACCGTGCGAGACAAGCCAACGCTTCTGACAGCAGTGTCTCTTTTCCTCCCAGGCGAGCGACAAACCTGGCCTGCCCACGCCTCCCCACAGCCACAGAAAGCCCTAATCACAACAGCTCCAGAATCACAGGGTGCACGTAAAATTCATGTGACCTACACAGAGCTATTTTACCCCTGTCAGACAGGATACATCTGTGATCAAAAGCACTGAAAAAGGCCAGGGTAAAACTCCCATTTATCACCTCTCAGCCCAAAGACAGCTGGTTAGTTGGTGCTGATGGTGTTGAGAACCAAGCAAACACAACGGTTTGGTGGGGGGTCTAAAGGAAGAGGGGTGGGAGTGTCACACCTACTACCTGCTGTTGTTGCTGCTGCTGCCTCTGGAATCGCGGGGGAAGAGACTTCTGGTATTTGTTGAATTCCTGTGCTGGGGAGGGAGCTTCTCTGAGCTCCTCCTCACTGCTGCTTTGGGCTGCTGCTGCTGGGGCAGGAGCCTCCTCTTCCAGATAGCCAGAGACATCCTGTGTGTGTAACTCGGGGGTTGCTGCGGAGAAAAAAATAAGCCTTAACGAACCCTGCTCATGGCAAGGCCTGCATGTGCATCACCACACCACAACACACCAGTATGGGCATGTCCCGACTGCGTTACGTGGTTCAACTTGATTATAATCACACATAGCACCTCATACACAAACTCCTTGATTTGCCTTGACAGCTCAAGGGCTTTATCCATCTTGTTTTAGTGATAAGTTTTAAGACATCCCTCTGTCATCACTGTTCTGCTTAAGCACTGGGGGGAAGCGGGTAAGGGCAAAGCAAGTGCAAAGTGAAACGGAAACCCCCGTTACTCGTTAAATCTGCCAGCACTCACTGATAACCGATCTTCTGATCTGTGGCCCATGAGCACTTTCTTAATATCATCATCCAATCATGAGAAGATCAAGAGGCCCGTTCTAATAAGGTCTCTGCTATCACAGCTGACTGAGCATAAAGGCAACCAAAGAAGTTTGCGTTTGTTTTAATAGGATTTATTTTTTTTAATGGAGCTTCATCACCAATCCAAAATACTCTGCAGAATATGTGAAGCAGCTGTTCTCAAGTGCAACTGAAGAACCCTCTGAACGTTCCCTCCCAGGAACTACCCCACACTTCAGGTAAGAGATCGGCACAATAGCAAAAAAGCAGTTTTTACAAGGTGAGTCAGGCAATGTTTCTGTACCTCTACGGAAAGCATGACCATTCTCTTGCACAGTGTTTTTCTCTGTGCTTGGAGGTCGCAGCTCTTCATTCTCCGTGTGTTTCGGGGTCTCTCCACTCTTCTGAGCCAGTTTGCATTTCTGATCAAGTTGCTTCAGCTTTGCAGCACAGGCTGCCAGACGCTCCTCCCTGGCTCGCCGCTCCTCCTCCTCTCGTCGCCTCCTGGCTCTCTCGACAGCCTCCGAGATCTCCGAGTGCACAAACTTCTGTCTCAGTGGCACCTTTTCTTCTTTATCCTCAACAGACTGCTGTCTGAGAACACTTCCCAGTGCGGGCTTCTGCCAAATGAAACACAGTCCTCAATAAGCATAACCCAAACACTTCCTGCATCTTGAGCTTTGCACCCCACACTGACAAAGTTCCCTCCTGACTCCCTCCCCTCTATCCTCACGCACACGAATCCTCGTTTTGGTGGGAGTTATTGCTACCCAGTTCAAGAGCTCCATTTTCTCACTGACAACCCCACTGCTCTGGACCAGTTTCAATTTCTTTTCTCTAGTCAGAGTGCTATGCAGATGAATTCCTCTCCAGATGGATATAAACAAAAAATTCAAAAAGTCATCAGCATCCTGTTTTCAACAAAATTTCAAATTGGCCTCTTAAGGCCAGTGATGTGTCGCATCCAGCAGCACAAGCCCACTCACATGAGTTCAACCTACCTGGTATTCGGATGCAGAGCTCCAGCCATTCACCTTCCTTGGAGGCTGCTGTGAATCCTGCACTTTCCGGACTGACCGGGACAAGCCAACTGAGTCGCCCCAATTCTTTCCTTCCTCCAAGGTGTGTTTGACATCTGCACTGTCTGCAGAGCTCAGGGACAACTGTCGCTGCCTTCTGGGATCCCAGCTGTTCCTGTCGTATAAACAGCTTTGCTATTACATTTGCAACTTGCCTCAAAAAGCACTTGCAGTCTTACCAAGTGGCAAAGACAACTGACTGTAACAGAAAGAAAGACCCAAACCCCAAAAAAACACCAGAATAAGCAATGTGCTTTTCCCCTTAAGGTGCATAAGGATTAACACGACTATCGTGCAGCAAAATAAACGAGACACAGAAAGGCGAGGAGGAAAAAAGCCTGGCATCCCGGCACTCAGCTCCAAGGCTCATGCACATCCCTCACGCCCACTCGAACAATGGCCAGTGGAATCAAAGCCACAGTATTAATCAGAGGGATCACGCCTCAACATTCAGAACAAGTTTTTAAAAGATCATGGTACTGTTTACTTTCAGGGAGACAAATGTAGGTGCGAATACAGTCACTTCTCACCACTTCTGTCGTCCATCTTTAAGAGTTTCTTCCTCTTCCTCATCTTCACTAAACTTCAGTTTCTCAGAGTAATCCACTTCATCATGAATACCTACGAAGGCAGGATTGAGGAAGGGATGTATGAGAGGCAAGAAACAGGTCCCTTGTCCTTATAAAGCTTATCCCCTCTCTGGCACTAAACCAGAAAACACACAGGCTTGGCATAAGCTACTTGGAAAGCTGAACGTCCACCACAGGTACTGGAAATGATGCGAGTAGAGTGGACTCACACTGCTAAACAGCTGGGCTGGTCAAAGAAGAGGAGCAGCAAGCAGTCTGGGAACAGGGGCTGCAAATAACAAGACAGCCACCAAGCTAGACTGTGAGTAACTGGATTCTGAACACCATGATTGAAAAGGTAGGACTAACTCTTCTTCCCAGCATCCATACTGCTATCCTCCTACTGTTTGGTGTTTTCAGATTTCAGGAGTCTTCAGATCCGGTTCCTTGAGCATAATGTGATGGAAGGATCAGAAGGATCCATTGTGTCATCATTTACACCAACAGCAATTTCACAACTACACAGAACACCCTCTGCTTCTCCTCCTCCCTTCTGTAGCAGTGAAACAGAGCCACCAGAATATCCTGGCTATTTCATGCTTCAGGGAGGAGTAACCACTTTGCTTCACCTCCCAAGTTGCTGCCTGAAGCTGGAGAATGGAAGCACTTTACCTGCCCATCCATCATCTGCATCAGTGTCTAGTTCATCCAGCCCCTTCAGGTTCTCTGCATTGATAATGGTGGGCCGAGGTGCTCTCTCTACTTGTTGCCGAACTGGACGTGTTGGGCGAGACAGGTTGAGCCTGTTCTCTTTTCTACAGGGACATACAAATCAATGGTTAGAAAAGTAAACAATAAAGAAAAGAATGCAGAGCTGAGTTCATAACAGTGAAATCAGTCCTCTTCTACCATGCACTTATATACAAGGGCTTCAAGTTTCTCTCCCTGTCCAGCAAAGTTTCCTTCCCTTGTCTACCTAGTACTCACTTCCTAGGGCTTATAAATCAAAGCTACAACCCTTCTAGTCTAGGATCACATACAACTACTTCTCATGTCCACCTGTTCTTTGGACACACAGTGCCTACAGTTCTGCAACATTTCAGATGCTGCTGTAGTTGGAGCAAAGCACTGCTTCTTTGGGTAAAAAACAGGTTTTTCTCTGTGGCTGCTTGCAGCTTCACCCACGCAACTGGATCCTTGGTCCAAATTCTTGCATAGTTTAAGGTTCATGTCACACCCTGAACCTTCCTCTCAAGTGGGACAGTCATGGCAGCCTTACCCATCCTGGTCATTCATCTGGTATTGCCTGAAAGGTACCCGGGGCTCAAGCCGAAGCTGAGGAAGGGGGAAAGACCCTCGGTCCAGCGATGCAGGGGTCTCAGATGGCTGCTGTGGACACATCTGGAATAATACAAAGCAGAATAGTCTGTTCCTCCTCCTCACTAGAAGGCTTACCCAGATTAGGCTACAACGAGCAAGGTAGCTGCATCCGCACACAGGGAATACAAACATTTCACGTCTGGCTGCCTAATAGGCCATGTGCTAATGGTTACCCTCTCCAGCTCTAGAGGGAAAGCAGCAACTTTTCCTTGGGCTGAGCAAGGCTGTGCTACACTATTCTAGCACAAAAGGGTAAACGCTAGTTTACTAAGAATTAGAATTACTAAGAAACTAAGAATTAGTTTCCTAATTCTTAGGAAACTAAGAATTAGATCAAGAAAAGGATCCCTGAGCAAGCCCTACGAACCAACCAAAGAGTCCAGAAAACAGGTAACTCCCCCACCCCACATAAGAAGTAAGGACATTACACAGCTGTGGGGAAAGGGCAACTTACAAAAGCAGGTAGCATGTCATGGTATGTGGGTGGTTGGTAGACATTTCCCATGAACTGCGAAGCCCCTTTGCGGACAGGCTGAGCTGGGCGGAGAGACGGCTCCTTTGGATCGCTGGCACTCACTGAGGAGGGGGCTCCGTCTCCGGTGCTAGAGGTCTTGCTGCCCAGCTCAGCAGGGGAGGCGGTCAGAGATGTGGCAGAGGTTATGTTCCTCCCACCGCCCTCCCTCCAACTGGTGACATCTGGTAAATGAGGTAATAATTATGTTAACATTTGGAAATGAAGACAGTCGCTCTGTTAGAAAGTCTTGAAACTCAAATACTCTGGTCAAGCTGTAACTACACTAAGCATGTAGAAAAACATCAGGGACCAAGGAAAATTTCCAAATGCATTTATATTCCTAAGAGACTAGCAGCATCAGCTATTACCAAGCAACTGCTGCACCCATGGTGTCCCTATTTGTCAATAAGCCTAAATTTCAACCAACTCTGCTCCCCATTCTCCACAGTCCTTACCCTGCAGAATTAAGGCCAATTTGATCACGCACAAACACTCAAAGAGAAGCCACATTACACCACTCACTCATTTCACTTGTGACTCTCCTAGCCCAGCGGCAACAGGCCTGCTTTGCAACATCACACAGTAATTTTTGTTAAAAAAGTAGTAGATGACAGTCCACACTTGGCTGTCTGGACCACAGAACATCAGCACTACACGCAAATCTGTGGTCACTCGCTAAGCAGCCTGAATGCTCATAAAAAGACAGAAGGACATGTAAGGTTGGAATATCTGATGTTACTGTGAACTGGCATCCCTGTGCCCAAAACACAGTCTACGGGCTTATGAGCTGGGATAAGGCAGAAAGACACAATCCTTCACTTACTCTGGGGGCGGAGGCTTGGTCCTGGCCCATACGACGGATCTAAGGCGCCCTTTTCTTTGCCAACCTTGTCCTGCTCGCCAGCTGCTTTCAGCGTCGGAAATTCCTCGGGAGAGAAGGATAACAGTCGGCTTGAGGCCCTTGAACCTGTCAGACAAATAAGCGTGGGACTCAGAAAAGATCTTTTCACTCTTTCAACTCCCTTAAGAGATCAGCCTGAAAATGCGTTTCCTGAGAATCTGGGCCTCCAGCATATTTAAACCCAAATTACTATCATACCAGCACCTCAGTTCACATCCAAAACACTTTGTCACCAACACAACACCACATGTCCTCATCCAGTACTCCCACACTCTTAACTTGGGATCTTAATTTAAATTGTCATGTTCAATGAAGTCGGATTGAACTTTCTCTTTGTAAAGTACAAAATTCAGACTGAGGCAGAAATACAAATTTTGAGAGATTGCTTATGGATGATATGTCAAGTTATCAAGTATTTGACATTTCTATTCAGGGTCTTTCTGCTCAGATCTCACTCTACCAGGGAAGTTTATTCTTAAGGTTTCTGGCAATATACGCAGTGAAAGATCACAGACAAGGACCGAGTGCTGTATGCTATACCCCACTCTTCTCCCTGCTGCAGCATTTTTAAGATGCAGATCACTGGCCAGATCGCACCAGGTTCATTTCTAGTCGTTGGCAAAGTGTCTTGCTGAGTCATTAGCCACCCTAGAATGACAGCTTTCTGTCCATTCTAAAGATATGCCAGTGACTGGAGAAAAAACCACAGCAATTCTCCTAAATCTGTTGGCAAGATAACACTGAATAAAAGGAAATTGTCACCATGACTGCACTACTAAACATTAAAAAAATTGCTTCTCTGAGAACTGTTTCTTGGTGTTACTTAGCTAATGGTCTTTTTAAAAAGGGCATTTTAGAATTACCATGTTAGAAGCAACAGCAACGAGTACTGAAGACCTGACATAAGAGTCTCATCTATCTCTATCCTTCCTTGCCCTGAAGAGTCAAGAAAAATGGGCTTAAGTCTTTTTCACTTTCTGGAACTTGCACACCACACACGACCTCCCTTCTGAAGACTTCCAGGGAAGACACTGCAAGCTGCACATAACATCTTTACATGTTTTGGACAGATAGAATACACAAGAAGGACATTTCTCAAATACACCACAAAATATCTGAGATGTGCTGAGAGTTCTGATTTTCTACTGCATTATTCTAGTGAACGAGAATATTAACAACATGTAAGTGTCTTTCAGGGGAGTCTTCCACCCCCCAGGTAAGGCTGCACAATGTGATGACTCTTAATGTGCAGGCATTAACAATTTGTGCTCTAACCCTAGGCAGCAGCACCACACTGATAAAAGTCTGGTGCATCTTTTTTTTTCCTCCAAACGACCCTTATACAGAAGACACAGGCATGGAGCATTTCATAATTAATTTAATAGACCACATTTCTTCAGGATATGCCCTCCAAAAAAGATTTCACATCAGTAATACCTAAAAGAGAGCAAAAAGCAAAAGGCTTTCCTCTTTGTTGACAACATTAGAAACTGCTGTATTAGCTTAGAAGGAAAAGCAATTGTTCAATGCCACTGGAGAAGAGGTGCGAGGATGGGATGGCCAAAGAAGTCCTTTAAGCCAGATTTCTGATGCTTCTGTGATTAAATTACCTTCTAATTAAGCTGCTCTTAGCCACATATGCAACTCTTTTCTTGGGTTGAGAACTCTATATTGATAAGTGTGACCTAGAATGAGTTTTCAAAAAATCTTTAAGAATATTGTTAGATGATCAGATTTCAAAACGACTGCACAGGAGGTCCACACAGCAAGTTTCAAAAAAGTACCAATTAACCAAACAAGACACAGTCTTTGCACTGGTCATCAATCTGAGGCAACCACAAATCTCTGCTTTAACATTTAGCCTTTGAGAAGGACCCTCTCATTAAGGGACTCATATAATTCAGGATAAGCTTGTCCCCTCCTTTTCTGCAATCTGCAGCTGTCTCAATTCTTTCAAATCTCTCTGCAATTTCACTCAAGAAATGAATGACTCCAGGTCTGTTGACATTAAAACAGTAGAACTGAGCTGTTACTCTCACTACAGTTTTAACGGCAGTACTCAGTGCAGCTGGAAACCACCTCCTATGCAGAGATGAATGCATCTGAAGACAACCAAACTTCCAATTTATGTTAACACTGCTTTAGGATCCTCAGTCAGCAAAAGCCATTGGCAGCACAGTTACTCAGGGAAACTTGATAGAAAGGCCTCAGCCAATGTGTAAGCAAGTGCATCCTGCTTCAATGCCACTTCCACCCACTGATACTGTAATACCCTTGGACCAAGGATGCTGTGTGCAGCCTCCCTGAGTATTATCATTACAGCCTCACTTTTGACCACCTAATTAGGTGAAGCTCCCCATGCTACTAGCCATGGAGATGCCTAGGCATTTCCAGTCTCTGATGTCCTCTCTCCTCCTTTCTTCTTTTCTTCTAAACCAAGCCCCTCACCTCTTCCACTGTTTTCTGCACCTTCATTACACAATGCTCTGGGCTGATGGAATATGTTTATGAGGGGGGCAAATGCTTCCCTCTCCTTCAAAACCTTCATCTCCCAGAACTCCCTGCAGCTTCCCATGTGCACAAATCACTCTGGTTAAAGGCAGCAATCGGACACGTTCTGTTCAAGCTATGTCTTGCACTGGCAGACCTGAACAGATAGTTTCATCATTCCAGCCAACACAATACAGAGACTGAAAACAAGACTCATATGGTCTCACTGCACTGTAATCAAGACAGCTGTGTCCCATTTCACACCAGTCTAGACAGGGAGGGCAGGAAGAAATGAAGTCTATTCCCTCTCACGCCTCTCTGGGAGAAGTAGGCACATACCCAGCTCCATTTCTGTTTATCATACTCACCACCGTCTTGTCCTGCTGGCTTTCCATTCAGCTGTGCCCATGACTTTGGTCCACCTGGCACTGAATTTGTACTCTGAAAAAAAAATGACAAAAAACAAGCCCAACACTCACAGATCAGTGAAGTCTCATGACTGTTTCTCATTTCCTGGCTGGCACCTGCTACGGTTCAGACCATCTAGATCACCCAGATGACACAGGATACCACAGGTCTCCCCAGCTTCTTGTTGGGGCTGAAGTTAGCTGCTCCTCACTCCAGTGTACTACGATGCTACAGTAAAAATTCTCTTCTCTGCCCTGCCTCTCATCTCTCCTCTGCTCACCTTCACCATGTATTTCCTCAAACCATTCCTCTTGCTTTCCTCCCTCTAATCAAGCTTTTTCTTTGTTCTGTTGCATTTTCCCAAATGATCCCGCTTCATCCTCTAGATTTGTTCCATGCTACACCTCAGCTTGAAGGCTACTTTCTCACCCATTAACCATTCTTCTCCTCTTCAAAATATAACTCTTGTCCTGATTTCCCTGAACCTCAAGGGCTGGGCAAGTTTTTTAAACTGAAAGTATGAAATCTGCAGCACAGAGGGGCTGAGTCCTTGCACTCTCTGGGGAAGCTTTCTTATTTGCCAGTAGCTTTTTCAGGTCCTGACACTGGCTACTTCTCCCATATGACCAGATCTCTTCTTATCAAGTCTCATCAGGCTGGGAACAAGAACTGGATCTGTTGTCACCAAGCGACACTTGAATTAGACCCAAAGTAAAATAGTTTAGAAGTGCTAACCAGCCATCCCACATTCCAGCCATTCTTTCTAGATTGAAGCTAGACCTCCCGCACACACCTGAAAGGTAGAGGTAACGTGCACAGAGTTATACTCTAACTGCAGCACAGCATTCCTGGGGCACAGTAACTTGGGAGTCAAGACAGTCGATTCTACAAGAATTGATTATACAGGAGCTGTGGTGTAAATTGGACTCTGCTGATTCTTACTTGTGCAAGGCAACACAGACAATTAAAGAAAACCCTGAAGCTGTTTGGGGACAAGGGAAGCAGGGTGGCATTCACAGAGACCGCTTGCACCTACCTCCTGACTGATTGACTGTGTCGGCTTCTGTAAATTGGAGACAGATTTCTGCAAACCCTGCTGCGGCAGCGACTCCTGCAGCTGTGCAGCCGTCGCACTGGAACTGGAAAGAGACAGCAGAGGTGAGATCAAAGGGGGAGGAAGGCAAGAAGACAGACAGGCAACTCTGTCAATATAGCAACTGCTAAAAGATCAATTTAACATTGGCTCTACACCGGCACTGACAACAGAGAACTGATCACGGTAGGGTCCAACACTGTGCACAGCAGTGCACAGTTGCTGCTGCTTACCTGACAAAACTTAGCAAAGAATAGTTCTACCTACCTCTTTTGGTCTGGCTGATCCTGCTTGTTTGCCCATCCTGTACCGTCCTTGGGTACTATAATGATGTTGGGGTCGTTTCCTTTGTTCTCTGACTTCAAGCTAGGCAAGTTTGCAGGAGGTGGCATGCGCCGGGCAGCAGCAACTTTCCCAAGACTCTGTAAGCCATGTCTAGGAATAACTAGTGAGAAAGGAACAACAGCAGGTCTTAAGAGGGCTATATCCTGCTAGGAAAGGAACCTTAATTAGCATACTGTGGCTGGGTATAGTCCCAACAGAACTGTAGGACAAGCAGCACCACTGCTGCTATGCCAACACACAGGCCATTTCCCACAGGACCACAGTGAAGCAGCCGTCTGCAGTAGCAGCTGGCTAACAGGCAGCCTTCTACAACAGTTGGCAAGGAGAGAGAAATAATTCTCCCTAACAGAAAATGCCCACAGAGTCTTTTAGCTACCTGTGCAGATACTCCTCTTTCATTTCACCACGGAGAAGGAGCATCAGCCTTTCACAGCTTGGGGAAACGGTCACCCAAGTCCACCTCTTAGTCCAGGAGTCCTGAGGTCTAGATTTTCTAGCTCTACCCAACAGATCACATTTATTAAGATGGTATTTTATTTCCTTTGGTCTTCTACTTCCACACTACATCCATAGCCAGTCCAGGTAGCTTCTATTTTTTTTGTCCCCAACATCCATTTCTGGTCGCATCTCCACTGCAAAACTAACTCAGGTTCTTTCCTAGAGGCCTTCAGTTCTTGACTCTCACCTCATACAAGGTCTGATCAATTTAAGGCACTTCAGTCAGCTGAACTGCCCTGTCTTGGTACAGCCTAAGGCCCCAGTAAGGCTTTCACTCAAGTTTGCAACCTGACCACTTCGCAGCAAGGACACAGGCTAAACAAAAGGGCCAACAGTCCCCCAGCTGTTTTGCCATAATTCCTCTATGTCCCTACAACAACAGCAGCACAAAGAACCGCAGACATTTTCCTTGAAGTCCTAACAAAACACAGGCTTAGACACCAGCACAAACAGCTCTGCAGCCCAGCTGTTTCTCACTGGGCATCCTACCCACAGGGCCAACAACCTGAATTAGCTCTGCAACATCACTCTTGGAAGACACCAAAGGAGCTTTCTGAAAGCATTTCTTACCTGTAGTTCTGATAGCTTCTATTGACTTTCCTTTATACTTATCAAACAGGCTGAGAGTCGAGTACTTGCTTTTCCCATCCTTTCCCTTGGTTATTTGCCCCAAACGATCGGACATTGCGATGAAATGTCATCTAGTAAGGAAATTTCTCTGCGCCGCTCCCGATCTGCCTTTTAATGGAAGAGAACCAGGGAAATGTCAAATGGATTATTTAGCCACAGACAAGTAAAAAGCAAAACATGCACAACTGCTGGACCTGCAGATATCCAGCGAGCAGACACTGCTCGAGGTTTTATCCCTCTCCTCTGTAGTCACAAGAAGCTTGTACAATTTAAGATTCATAAACCAAACGAAAAGAACTGCAGGAATACACTTCTCAAAACATCATTTTTTTCCTGCCACTCCAGTGCTGAAAGCGGTGAGCTGCTTTAAGTATGAGAATACAGGAGAGAGTGGTCAACACAGTCCTTGCTTTAAAAGAGTAAGTCTAACAATAAGCAGCTATGCACAAGGATTCCTAAACATAAACGACAGAAAAGCACTGCATCTTATCCCACACTGGAATTTACCATCAGGTTTCCCACTGAAGCACTGGTAGCCAGATTTGTAATTTTAGGATTATGGTTCCACACTGGCCACAGCTAATGACTCGTACCAGCAATAAATGCTATGAAAACATCACCTGAAGGCTAGCTATTTCTTCAAATTTCCTTTTCCCATCTGCTGGCCATGAGAGAGTTAGACAGTTCAAAAAACTGCTCAGATGAAACAGGTTCAGACTCTTAAACCTGTGGGTTCAGCAGTTCTTCTGTGAATCCTCAAAACACTTTATAAAAATAGATTATGTTTTATCCGTTGCTGGCACCTTCAACATCATTTTTAGCTATAAATATACTCTTCACAGTGGCTGTGGTTTGTTAATTTTTTCACTCTGATCTTTGCTAGCACAACACGCTGTAATTAACACCCTACACACAGGCAGTCTTTTTGCTTTCACTTTTTGGCTCTAGGAGCCTAGGACAAACATACACACTACAGGTAAACGTTTATCTCAGGGAAAAAAAAAACTGCTTACTTTCACAGGACTTTTCCATTTTTTCAAGCATAATTATCATTCTAAGTTTTCTCAAATCTAGGAGCTTAACCTAACCTTTTCACACATAATTGAGACATCCAGATTTCTTGTTGTAAAGCCTCCACTTCAAGCCTAAAACTGCTGGCGGTTTTGTTACACCATCTGCTAGGTCCCCTCTTAGGTTTGCAACTCCGTGTTGGAGTAACAAAGCGCTACAGATATCCAACCTTCCCACCCTTTACCCTTTCTGAAACTCATCCAGCTGAAACCATGTTTCCAACAGTCCGAAATCACTCTGTCTGAAATAATCTGACCAGAGGCTACAACTTCCACCAGCAATGCCTTATCAAACATGATTTCCAGGTAAGAAGATTACTCCATCACGCATTATGTACAAAATAAAGCACAAATCACAAAATATGTTAGATACAGCCAGTTTGAGAATGCACTGCGATCTGCAACCAGCCGAGTAAAGCCCATCTGAAGGCTGCTGCCAGGAGGCAAGTTTCTGACCAACAAACCTGGCACCATGCAGCGTTCATTCTCGCATTGCAGGATTTAAATCGGGCCCAGCAGGAGCAAGAAGCTGTGTGCTAGGCAGAAAGCAGCATGGCTGGGGATAGAGGAAGAAAAGTATGTTCTGTCACTCAGTAACAACATCCTAAGGATGCTCAGGAAAAACAACAGGCTCCACAGGAAGCCCCACGCAGCCACCTTTGGTGGACCACCACGTAGGGCTGCAGCACGAAGGCTTGCGGAGGCAACCGGGTTGGCCAGCATTCTTCAGGCACCTTTTCCTGCAGAGTAGCAAACAGATCTTCGGCTCCAGTCTGGTTCCATCTATGCTCAGATGGTCACCATGTGCCAAAGAAAACAACAGCTCCTCCCTCACTTGCCCATTTCCACCGTATTTTATTAGTAGGACAGACATAAAAGAGAAAGGGAGAAAAAACACTGATTAGCACAGACTTGGCAGGGAAGTAGAAGCTGGACTGAGAACAATGATCTGTTTGAACTGGCAGAGTTGTGGGGAGGCCTTGACTAGAGAGAAGAGCAGAGGGTGCCGCACACCAGCCCTCAGCTGTGCTGGCAAGAGCACAGCCACCTGCTTTTACAGGTATATCCAGCCTTGCAGAGGGAGCCTGGCTCGGGGTCTATCCAAATCACATCAATCCTGCACCAACCTCACACAATCCCAAGCAATAAAATTCACTTTGAGGTTTAGAAAACTTAAACCAGATAAAATTAGTAGGCATTAGGGGAAAAAAAAAAAACAACCAACCAAAAAACTACCACATCAGGTTCAGGAGTGAGCCGGTTAACAGAAAATCCCCAAGTTCCTGAAAGTCAGCACGCAAACAACACGAAGGGTAACGCTGCCAAAGAGAAACCCTGACAACCAGTTATGTAACTGGGTCTCAGCTGCCTCTTGATTACATCTTATATCATTAAAAGGATGCGGGAGGAATAAACAACCACTTCAGAGCAGAGAAGCTGGAGACATGCCAGGATAAAGCCCCTTGTCAAACTTTCTGGGCCAGCCCCAACTGCTGTCTGGAAAAGTCAAATTCATGTGTACTTTGAACTCCTCCAACGCTTTGAAGCTGAAAACGTGAAACACAGCTTTGTTTGTACGCTATGGATCACACTGCACTCCAAAGGGGAAAACAAGTCCAAGGAGAGGTGAGGCACTTTCCATATGGTCCCAGAGATGCTGAGCCCAGTGGGAGCCATCCCGCAGGCAGGACCTCGCTGCCTGTCCCTCCTGAGAGCAGCCAGCTGCAGGTCTGAGCTAGGCCATGGGTGTAGTGACCAAGGGGGATCACCCAGCACCCAGGTCACCCCCAGCACTTCAGAAAGGCCACAGAGCCTCCCAAGGCTGTCGCAACACTGGACTATTTTCCCAACACACAGTTAAACAGGGAATCCAGGCAGGGATCATCAAGGCCTTCCAGTCTTGCAGAGCAAAGACATTTCTGATAAAAATTAAGTTCATTAAGGATCAAACTGCCAGTCTGCACACTTATTATTAGGAGAGCTAAAACCAGAAGGCTCATGCCGATGCTGACAACTGAAAACTAACAGCCTCGGCAAAGCCTCTGACCTGTGCTCAGGGTTACCGTGTCCGATAGCTGACCCTGAAGAAGGCATTATCCCCTCTTATGGAGAAATCAAAAAAATCAATCACCAGCATTTCCGCAAGGTTTCTCTCAGAGTTTATAGACATCTTTAAGACAAGGTTAGCTAACCAGGTCTGCTCTAATATCCAGAGACACCACCAGAATGCAAAATACTGAGTGTCTCCGAGGAATCAGAGAATACTGCAGTATGATCAGTTACATTAGGGGCCCCAGGGTACAAATAACTGCAACAAAATCACCTCCTGGGCAGAGAGCTTCACTGCCCAGCAGTCTTTGCATCCGCATCATGTTGCTCTGGATTTCATGCGTGGGTATTGACCCTGTCTAGCTGCCTTTTAAAGGGGCACATTCAAACTCAGAGAGAGCAACAGTGATATTTTAAGTGCCAGAGCATGCAAGCCTTGGAGCTATGGCATGGATCTACTGAGCACAGAGAGTCCGTTCTGCAAGAAGAGCCATGTGAAAACCCTGAGCTACTGGCACTGGTAACAACTGAAAACCCCTGAGCTGAAAACACAGCCAAAGGGAGAGACCCCTGACAAATGGGATCATCTGCAGAGTTCTTTGGAAATCTATGTATGAAGGAGGTTGGGCTCCTGGTGTTTTATTCACAAGACTTCAATGGAGCTTGAATACCTGGAAGTTAGCCAGCCTTAACTGAGCAGGGCAAACAGATTTATGAAAGGTAACACACACACTAGAAGGAATCACTTCAGCTGCTCACACACCACTGAGCTCTACCCTGAGCACAATTCCTCGGCAAAAGACCCGAGACTGCTGCAGACCTTCATCCTTGCTCACTTCACAGCAGCGCTCACAAACATAAAACAGAGCAACAGGATGGAAATTAACAGTGAAAAGGCTTTTCTCCAGAAGTAGGAAGATTTTTTTTTACCTGAAATTTTATACAAATTGCTCAGAAACTCACAAGTTGCAAAAGCGAGAAGAGAAGAGAAGAGAAGAGAAGAGAAGAGAAGAGAAGAGAAGAGAAGAGAAGAGAAGAGAAGAGAAGAGAAGAGAAGAGAAGAGAAGAGAAGAGAAGAGAAGAGAAGAGAAGAGAAGAGAAGAGAAGAGAAGAGAAGAGAAGAGAAGAGAAGAGAAGAGAAGAGAAGAGAAGAGAAGAGAAGAGAAGAGAAGAGAAGAGAAGAGAAGAGAAGAGAAGAGTTTGGAGTTGATGTTAAACTGAATTCTACTGCGGCTTCTAATATTACTGGTAACATGAAACCTTTTAAAAAACAGTATAGTTTTACAGATTAACAATGTTCACTCTTCTTTAAATACATCAATTTTGCTGATACTTCTCACAGCTAAACATTAATCTGTCAATATGGAGATACCACTACTTCTCCTGGAACACGTCCCACCAAGAACCACCTATTTGTGAAACCATCGCCACCTGCCTCGGGGATGAAAGACAGCACTGGTCACCCTTGGAAGAGCTTTGGTGAAACCGCGTGACCAGCTGCCCTAGGGGCTTGGTGCCAGATGCACCAATATCCTGTAGAAGCCCTGTTTAGGCAGGCAGGGATCATCAGCCTAGCAGGGAAGGGACCAGATGAGCATTCTGTTCCTAGGAGAGAGTGCTGCGTAAGGAGGGGAGCAACAGGAGACGATCAACATCGAAGTACAAAGTCAATAGGATCAACGCAGAAGAGCCGTGCAGTAGGCAGAGGCTGTAGCAAGAGTCTAGGCCACAAGAAGCCACTTGCTGTCATTCTGTTGCTTTGTTTCCAAAGAGAGCTGCTAAGATTTGTTGGTACATCTGCAAAAGGGCCTGCTGAGATCCCGAATGTGGCACAGGGAGAAGCAAGTCAGCTATCTCTACCGTAGAGAAAAGACAGACATCCCGTAGCAAAGACAGCTCCTGATTTACACGGTGGGGGGGACCCTCCTCACTTAGCTGAACAGGCATATTTGGCAGTACCATAATTGCTCTGTTAATTCTGTGCGACTCCAGTTTCTCTCAGCATCTCCCATGAACCTTGTCTCCTTGTAAAAATAGGGAATGGGAGATGAGGATCACATCTCCCATGATTTATTGCAGAGGTATGCTGCTAGCTGAGTAATACCGTTGGAGGCTGCCTGCCAGAAGACTTGTCTGTGGGCCAGCCTCATCACCAGGCCTCTCTAAGCCCAGCCACCCTGAATTTGAGACATGCAGCAGGACCATGAAGAGCAGAGGCAGTCTTCCGGACAGCACAACTATCATTAACTCTGTGGCGTGGAGATGTAGAGGCAGAGATAAAACATGACGACAACAGAAAGGGCATGTCCTGTAAGATGACCTGACCTCATTTTCTCACCTCTGTCTTCACCAAGCTCACCTGCTGCCCCCTCTTATAAATGTACCAACAGGCCAGGAATCACACTACTGTTACTGAACCACTGCATGGTTCTAGAGAAAACAGATTTCCATAATCTCAGGTTCAGTCTGTGAAATACAGAAGCCTCACCTCTCTGCTAAACAGCTTTCCCAGTGCTGGGAAGGCAGGCAGCAGAGAAAGGCAGCCAGCAAGGGTGGATTTGTAACTTACTGTAAAACAGATAAAGCAGACTGGAGTCTAGAGAAGCGCTCAATTGTGTTTACACAAAAACACTAACGAGTTCTGTGGTCCTTTCTGTAAGGCCTGGACAGACAATGCCACACCCTGGAAAGGGAGCCCTGACCTCCAGTAATTGAGGACACAGACAAAGATAAGAAATACTTCATCTTCAGGATGCAAGACTGTAGAATAGAGAAAAAAAAAATCCAGTAAGAAACCTGCTCTACAGCCCACAGAACGAGATCTTGTGCTCATGAAATTCTCCCTCTTCTTCAAGCAGCAGAAAACCCAAGGTGTGCAGTAATTCTTTTCTTGAAAGGAGTGTCTGTTTACAACAGGCCTCCAGAGAAACAGAGACAGTTTTCCGCCCATCTGCCCCATCATGCCACAAAAAAAGGAACTGACCCCTTGGTGCCAGCTTGTGAGGAAGAAATAACTGTATCTCTAACCCAAGAGGAAGCACTGCAGGGATTTTATGCCTCTCAGAACCAGGAATCAATTACTGCAGGGAGGCAGCAAGGTATCTTACATGGAGCAACCCGGAAGCACCAACCATCACCATCAGGCTCGCTGCCCTCTCATCCAGGCCAAAAAGGTGTTAAATGAGGCAAGCCTCAGCTCAAACTGACTCTGATGCCCCTATCCATAGACCTTGCCAGGCACAGAAACTGTGACTGCCTGTAGGCACTTCTGCAGCAAGACACAATAGAATAAAGGAGCATATTCCTTTGCTGTTTCACATTTCAGAGGCAAAACCCAGAGGACAGAGCAGCTCTGTTCAGCAAGAAACACCTGTGGCTTCAACAAATCCAGATCCCAACTGCTCTGGTTTAAGAGGAAAGGGAAGTGACCTAGTGATCTCTATGAGTTGCCTGCACAAACGAGGGCTCATATTCAAAGGCAGATCGTTACCCTTAGAGTTGTCCTTACACTCTGGCTCCTCCACAACCAAGGCTCAGGGCTGACACACGCTACCTACAGCCTCCACAGTGGTTCTGCCTTCTGCTTCGTCCTGTTCAGGTTCCTCTGAGAGCTGAATGTCCAGTGAAAATATACAGATACATCCTCTTCCCTCAACACCAAAGCAAGGGGGCTGATCACGAGCAAGCAATTTAAATCCAAATACAAAAGAAATCCCTGGCATAATGCTCTCTGTTGGCAAAACCTGTTCAGAAAGCTCCTGGCAACATTCAGCTGAACTCTAAGGTAAACTGGGCATTTAGGTATCTGAGCAACAGTACCAGACTGCAAGTAGCTGGTAGGGATTTCCTGATGGAAACAGGGTTCATACTATCAGTCCTATCTTACAGGCTGGGTAATCAAGGTAGAGAAACAGAGATCCCATCCAGAGCTCAGGTTTCTGTCCCCAGCCACTCAAACCTTTGCTGCCAAGACCCTCAACGAAAATGCAGCTCTAACAACCTCTTCCAATGGAAGAAACTCTCCACTGGCACAGAAAGTGGACCCAATCCTGTCCACTGCTCCAGAAGAGCCCATGAGGCACCCACACAGCGTGAACTGTTCTCACGTCCTTGCACCAGCTCTTGGGACTGACAGCTCCAGGCAAAGACACTTCCATCACTAACAACTAAACTGAACACCACTGCATTTTAAGGCCATGAAATCCCCTTAGACAGGACATTTCTGCCACAGACTTTCAAAATCATTGCAGTGATAATACCCATGTAACCCAGGTGAGATACAGCAAGATTGGCACAGGTGAAGCACCTATGCTGCCAGTTCCAGAATCCAAACTAAGTCCCCAAGTCACTAGGCATAGCTCACCTTGGAGAGCCCTACACAGTCAGGGCTAGGGACCAGCACAAGGACTGTGATCGACTGCTGCCAGAGAATAGATGCATTCTGAGAAGCAACCACAGAAATTCTCCCATAGAAGTCAGAAACATTTCATAAATCCTTCACCTGGTCCCAAGCTCAGCAATTTATTCCATCTCTCAGCAGCAAACAAAGGTTTCATAGCAAACAAGCACAGAGGAAATTGGAGATATCAGAGCTCCAAGAGATGAAATCGGAGCAAAGCTGGCAGTCTTTTTTCAGGAACAGATACAGCTCTTTCCACACAAATGCCATCAGCTGTTGAGTAAGCAGCTCTGTTCTCTCTGCAGTCTCGGGGAGGATCACACTGGAATGGGGAGGTGGGTGTTTGCCTTGTGCTGATGAGCCTCACTACCAGATCTGGGCTTTGCAAACACCTCTCCACACTCTCAGGCTGTCTGTGGACTTCAGGGCCTCAGCTCCCACTCAGGTTATGCACAAAAGGTTATCTTTATGAAGAGAAAGACTAGAGAGAAAACCCAATGGTATTAACCAGCAGGCAGTAAATGCCAATCCCCCACTGGACACACAGGGGAGAGGTTCCTGTACACCCCTGCAGAGCACATCCCACGAGTCCTGTTCCTCCCCAAGGCACTGACGATCTCCTCCGGCAGGCACCTTTACAGCCAGCCAGGCCAGCACCACACACTGCAGGGTACAAAGCTGCCCTGCCAAGGACTGAACTGATCTTTCTCTATCAGATTTCTCTGATTTCCCATAGCCATTAAGACCGATGCAGCCAGTTCAAACCATTAATAAGATTACAAGCAGTTCGGGCAAGCCTGCAGTTCATAAACACTGCAGATGCTGAAGCTTCCAAGGAAGTATTCCTCCCGGTTCCTCAATTTTAACACCACCAGGGCAATGCAGCATTGCACAGCAATCCTTCTTACAGGAAGCCTATTCATACGCGCCATTTGTGCTACGAATGAACACCAAGGATGCTAACAGGAATCTGGAAATGGACACAGGGACAAAATGGTAAGAAACTGGACCGTTTCCACAGTGTGGTTCAGTACTCTGAAGAAAGGAGCTTTAGATATCTTCAGGTAGCTTTAGCTCTTCTGGAGAGCTAAGCAACTCAGACTACGCACAGGACATCTGGATGATGCTGAGCTGGACAGGAAGTGAAAACATTTCACAGATGCTTTAATTTACATAGATATTTGCAGTGCATAACTGCCAAGGTGGGTAAGCATCATCACTTCTGTTTCTCAGATAGGAAAATGATACTGCAGAACTCTGCAGCTATGCTGAGTGGTAGAGCAAGAGACTCTTCATCTCCTACCTTCTGGTGCTGGAGAGCACCCTCCGAATCGCAGTGCCTTCCTAAGGCTGTGGGGCCAGGAGCAGCATGAAGCTGCTCCAGAGGAGTTCTGGAGGAGCAGATCTGCACGCTGGGATGGGGAACGATGCAAACACGTCCTAAATGAACCACTCCATACACTGCTTTCACTGCAACAGGATCACAGGCGTCACTAAAGACAATATTTCCCTCAGACGCAGAATGTCAATACCATGATAACACCCAGATCTCGTGAATCCACTCCTAAATGACAGTTCGTGAAGTTTCCATTGCTAGGTGGGAGTTTGAGTCTTTGATTATTTCAGAAAAAGATAAGCCCTTACTTCCTGCTATTCCAGCCATGAAGAAACATTTCTTGAGCATGTCCCTACTCCCCTGCCTGCTTCACAGCCCACTCCCAAACTCTGAACAAGAGCACTCAAGGCTTTTGTACAGGCTCCCAGCCCACATACAGGTAGGAACAGCTGAAGAACCTACCCTACAGCAGAACTCTTCCAAAAAAATCACTGTATTCCCACACAAGAAGTACTTGTGGGAGGCAAAGTCCCAATGAAAGCTTTTCAAACATGTCTCTATTCACTCCTTGCAGCACCCATCACTACAATTCCTGTCCAAAATGCCTCAACAGCTACCCAAGAAGGATTTCTCCACCAAATCTCTTCCAACAGGGTGCTAACTCTGCAAACAACATATAGTTCATTCCTCTTAAGTGCTACTCACCTGAAATTCAAAGGCTAATGAGGATGCTCCCAACAGCTAATTAGAAGCCCTGTGGACATCTGAAATGCCACAGTCCAACACAGTAGTCCTCTTGGCCAGATTCTAGGGTGCTGTTAGCAAGTCCTTGCTTTCTTCCTTGTATTTTTCCTGTATTTCTTCACACCTAAGCCTAGCTCACCTTCACACGTTTCAAATCTGGCCATTACCTCTTCCCTTTCACTCAAGGCATGATTACTTTCACCAGTCCTCCACAAATTAATGCCCGTAGTCTCTTAAAGATAAAATAATGAGCTTTCTTGCCCCTTGCAGTTTACCAGCACTTTCCTGAAAATTGAAGTGTTCAGAACCAAAACACAGACACTGTATTTTGGCTGTAAGTACAATGACCCCCTGCACAACTGCACATACACCTCAAAAACACCTTCTGTCCTCACAGCGATGCAAGTCAAGCAGTTTCACAATGAACCAAAGCCACAGGCAAATACAGAACAACCCAAGGCTACTAGACCAGCCTACAGTCCATTTCAATTATAGTCCCAATGCACCCAGGAACAAAACAAAACAAAACAAAAAAAAAAGATCAGGATTTACAGCTATACACATCCAAACAAGTTTGCTCTGAAATAAATGGCTCCTAAGCTCAAACTTCTCAGTTATGTCTTCACAGGAAGCACGTCTGCACGCAGAGAACATCCTGAATGTACAAGTTACTAACTAAAACCAAGCCCAAGGTACACTTCAGTGAGGCTTAACATTATAATACAATCTCCTGCTTCATCCCCATTTTCCCCCTCCTGTGGGAGGGGGAGCAACTCTTTAAACAACCCAGATGAGTTTTGCACATATGGGCAAAAGCCCCTTCAGAAGGTGCTTTCCAGGAGCACACTGTCATGACCTTCCTAATAGTCACTTATTTCAGCACTTAGAAAGAGTTCTGCAGAGGGAGCTGCACCTCCCCAGCCTCTACCTGGTCACTGTGCTTTCACCTCGTTGTCTGATACCTGACAGACTCTCAGTTGTAATTCTTCTGTTCCAAATGACAAACTAGTGATAAGGAGCTGTGAAATTATCGACCTATTAGAAGAATGAGTCAGTGCCACATGAAAAACAAAACCCACTTACAAGGCACCATTAGCTGAAGAGCAAGGCCTGATACTGAGACAACACTCTCCTTGCCAAGTTGCAGAATAAATGAGGAACCCAGTAAAGACGAGCAGGGATGACCAGAGAGGTCCAGCCCTTGTAATAAACCCTCTCCCTCGCTCCCCTAAAGCTATCATCCTGAATTCAGTAAGTTTGCCCTGTTCAAATTGCTTCTGTTCCTACAACAAGAAAATACAAAAACACCAGCGGAAGTGCCACTATAGCAAAATCTCTTTGTACAGACTATCATCATGAAAATAAAAATAAAATGGCTTACTATTACTTTCAATACAGCAGCACTTAAGAAGGTTAGCCCAGCTCACCCTTAAATACTTTCAATTACGCAGGAAAGTACAATGAAGGCCTTGAGCAACCAACGCTTCTGAATCTTAAACAGGCAGGTAATTCTGTACTGCACAGCTCAGGCAAACCGGAGGCACCACCAGACATGCCAAAACCACGGTCCTGACTCTTCCCAGGGACACCTCAGGTGCAATCCCAGCAAGATGAGGAGGATGTGGTACAGGAATCGGGTGCTCTGCAAAAGCATCAGTGCCACACACCTGAGGACTGAGGATTGTTTGTCTTTATGCCATCACTCCGTCAGATACCATGGCACGCGGCGTCAGGCGTAAGGCAAATACGGACTCTAATGCCACCTTTACTTTCAGAAGGAGGTTGTTCAAGTAAATTAGCCTTTGAAGTTAGGTTTTACACAAAGCTTTAATAAAAGGCTTCATTAAAATGTCACTATAAAGTTAAATCATCTTAATAAAAATTCTTTAGAAACATTACTCATATTTATTAAAACTAAAATGCTTTTAAACCCTGCAACTCCTTTCCAGAATCTGTATGGACTATTTACTTACTTTTCCAGCTTCAGCCAGTTGGCTGAGTTTCACTTTTTAGCTCTCATGCACTAGAAAAAGAAAAAAAAAAAACAGTCCACAGTTCATCAAAAAATGCTCTGTAAGACCGAATAAAAATTCTCTGAGTTTAGAAAAAACAAGGCACCAAGGCACCATATAATGACAACTTTGGAAATCTATATAAAACTCGTGGTTTACTATTTTTTTTAATAAAAGGTATCAGCTCAAGTCATGTAGAAATATATTTTCTTAGCAGTGAAGACTGCTGAAAGTATCCTAAAACATGTGACATCTAGTCTACTCAAGCCATGTAGAAAAGCAGACCAGATCAACAAATCAAAAAAACGAATCAACTTATATTCAAAGTACATATCAAAGTAAGCACAAAACCAAAATACAGCTAGTAGCAGACACATTCATACTGGCTTGAGGAAACATGTAATTTAAACAAACAAACCAACCAACCAGCAATCTCAAACAGTATTTGTGATTTGTCTGAGTAAGAGTTTAAAAGTTCAGATTAAAAATCAAACAAGAAAATTAGTAGACCACTTCAAAGAGGTCTTATGAGAGAGGTCTTGTTTATCATACCCCAAAAATAGACTGATAACTAGAAGAACCTCTTGGGCCACAGTCTTGAAAGAAGTAGCATCACCCATGATGATCTTGGGGACCTCAGATGTGCTCCTGATAATACCCAGGCCCACTTAAAACATTTCCTTTGGAGTGAGAAATGCAGGTAGCTATTTCAACTTTTCAGACAGAAATCATCCCGAAACCATCACTTTCCATTCTCTAAATTCCACTTTCAGAACACGGTCTCAGCCTCCCTACCTTTTCCAGGTGACCTTACTCCCCACTCCCTGGCCCAGAGCATTAGCTTTTAGGACACTGGGGTTTAACTGCTGCAGAGCCAAGTGAACATGGAAAAGGTAAGTCCAAAAGTAACATCCTTGCCAGTTTATATCTGGGAAATCTACTTTACAGGAGCCGATTCCCCAAACTTGGGCTCTCCAAAGCAGGGACCAGCTATTTATATACCATGAAAGGGCCTGTCCCAGTGGAGGCACCATGTGCATCTGCAAGAGACAAGGCTCAACACAAACAAAACTTCCTTGATTCAGTCCTGGAAAGCGTGGGATGCCTTCCCCCTAAGCAGACTACAGCAGATGATGCAGACACTGTAATGTGCTTATACTTAACACCTGTTACTAGAAAGAAACGAAATTACCAAAGCCCTAAATATTTATGTTTATTATATGTTATCACCTCAAACACCAGTAACATCAATATACAAACATCTGAAGGGCTGACACTCAAAGGAGTATCTCACCCCTTCCACATTCAGAAGACAAAACCAAAACAAAACAACTTTCCTAACAAAACCCACGACTCCCAGCTCATTCAAACCCCTTTCGCCAGCTTTGGCTTTGGGGACCAGGGGATTGTTCATAACCACCTTATCGAAAAACAAAAACCCTCCTAATTCACAGCCAACACTACTTAAACAAACCACCCCCTGGTGAAGATGCACAGCACGTGTCCCAGGACCCGCATTAGGGTTTCTCAGCTTGCAGCACGGCTACTCCCACCCAGCAATGAAAAACTCCTTCCCAAAGCAAAAAAAAAAAAAATATTTTCAAACCTACCTAACAAGCTCTGCCAGCACCACAGCGCACAAACTCCATCCTCGCTCCCCCGCGCTCAGCAGCTGCCCCGCACGCCCCCCGCCCCGAGCCGCATTTCAGCCTTCGGCCTCAGCAGCCCTTTTGTGGGCTCCCGCACAACAACACACCGGCCGAGCCTTCTGGATGCCGCCCCCCCGCGCCTCTTGTTTTGCTGAGACACACACACACGGCGCGACAAAAATATCTTTGTGTCACACTCCCGCCGATGAAGAAAAACAACCTGCCTTTGCGGCGCGGAGCCCCCCCCCGCCCCGCTTCCCCTCGCCCCCCGCCGAGCAGCGGGGCAGGGGGGGCTCCCGCCCGGCCGCACGCAGGGACACCCGCCCCACAGGCCTCCCTCGGGCCCCGCGCCTCACCGCGGCCCTCACCGCGGCTGGGGACGGCCCGGCCAGGCCCCGCGGCCGCATCCCCGCGGGGGGGCCGCACAATAAACACAGGCGGCCACAGCAGCCCGAGACGGGGAGGTCGCTCCGCAGCCGTGCCGGCCCCCCCCCGGCGGACCCGCCCGGGCTGCGCCACCGTCTCCCCCGCGCCGAGCCGGGAGGCCGCGGGCTGCCGCAGCCGCAGGCAGCCGCTGGCTCCGGCTCCATTTTAGGGCTGCCTCGTCCCACCTTCCCTCTCCCTCCCCTTCCTCCTCCCCCCCGGGCCCCACTCACCGCCCCGAGTATCCGCGGCCGCCGCCGCCGCCGGCCCCCGATACCCACCTGTGGTGGTGGCGGGGAGCCGGGAGCGCCTGGGGAGCCGGGTGCAGAGGGGCGATGGGCGAGGGGCGCGGCGGATGGCGGCGGATTGCGCGGCGGCGGCAGGATGCGCGGCGATACGGGTTCTCGCAGCCGCTCCCTCCTCCTCCTCCTCCTCCTCCTCCCCCGGCCCCGGCTGTCAATCCCGCGCGGGAGGGCGCCGCGCACAGCGCCACCTGCAGGGCCTCGCCGGCGCCGCAGGGGCGGCCCAAGATGGAGGGGAGAGGAGGGAGGCGGTGCTGCCCCCGCACCCAGCACCCCTCGTTACCCCGCACGCCCGGAGGTGCGTGGTCCCTGCTTGGGCCGAGAAGAGCTTCAGGTCAACACGATGCGAGCAGTGTTCCCGGCCAGAAATTATCGCTAAAGATACAGTTGTAGAAGTTGCCGTGAAATGCAGTTCCTCTGCCCAGGGGAGATGCGGTCTCCTCTCACACAAGGACTGATCAGTCTCTTCATTCTCCTTCTCTGTCCTATAACAAAGTCACGCGGGTGTCTGTCAGTGTGACGTTTTGCAATGAAAGGCCAGACCTCAGGTATGCACGCAGTTATTTGTTAGGGACTGTTCAGCAGTTTGCAGAAATGGCACACATATATATTGAGTCTGTACGTATATAATATGTATGTGGGACAAGCACCTGGGCATTTGCTGGCCTCTTGCAAGTGCACTCTAGCTTATTGACGGGTCACCAGTCAGATGCTGTCATCCTGCATCCTTGCCCAGGAAGGGAAAGTGGTTTTAGAGGGATTTTGCAGCACATTTCCCTGGTGCAGGCAACGCCCCATGAGGAACAGTCCCCACCTCTCCCCAGGTAACAGGCAAAGTGTGCGGCCTGGCACCTGGATCGCTGCTTATGGGAGATGTGTCTGATCTCAAACAGTCAAGAGTAATGCAGAGGGAAGAAATGCATGAACAGCTTTGTGGACCATATGTGATGTTCCTACAGCTGATCTGCACTGCTCTCGAAGTTGCCAGGCACTGAGCTACCAAGAGACATACCAATGCTGCTGAAAACCATCATCTGGTTGTCAGATCCTCTCCTTTTCTGGATATCAAAGTGTTGCACTCTACTCCTGCCCCTTTGGTGTCTTGTCTCATCTTTCATGCAGCATGTTTTTTTCTGTCTAGAGACAGCAGGTCAATGCCTTCCACTTCGCTCCGTAGAGCCTCTTGCACGGAGGAGCCCACCCTCCTTCCTGACATTGGCAAACTCCCACACCGGGCAGCCAGGACGTTAGTCTGGTGCGTTTAGTTTCTCTTTCTCCATCGTTCAGACAAGTACACACATGCACACATGCACGAACACAAATAGCTCTTCTAGCTTGCTTCCTGCCCATGCAAACCTCACCGCCTTCCATGACAGAAGCTACAGCTCAGCCAGATTTCCGAAAAGGGCATCTGATTTGGGCTGCTGCTTTTCACATCCAGCCACCTGACTCTGCAGCACCATGCTGTTTCACAGCCTGTGTCAGCTGAGGAGGAAGAGGAGAGTGAACTGTCTTGTACTATGGGCTGTTGATGTACATTAACAACAAGCACCCAAAGGCAATGATGCTGTCCTCCAGGAGACCAGGTAGTGTGGGATCCCCTCACTTTCGGTGACTCACGCAGCCACCTACAACCCAAACCATCAGCAGGTGACTCATGCAGGCTCGTCCAGGTCAGCATTATGCACACCTGCTGCTGTAATAAGCAGTTCTCTGAAGGTCTCTTGTGCATCTCCAAGGCAACAATCCAAGGCCAAGGGAATAGATGCACCAATTAAAGAAAAAACTAATGCAGCCTGTTGTGGAGATCAAAAGGCTGAAGTAAACAAGCGAAAGATAATTCTACATTCATTACCAGGTGCATACACTGCAGCCCCCAGAAATTCATGGCTTTTCCACCTGTGCCCAGCGGTGTGCCAAGGCCAACTCTACACAGATTTGCAAGTCTCATGTCTCTGGACTGCACTGGGGCTGGGCTTTTCTTCTCTGTTCAGAGCTGGGCATGATCTGAATAGTGGAAAGACATAGTCTGTCCCTACCACCAAAGGGAAGAGTGTGGCTCCACTACATCCTGGTCCATGGGGACACTGTCAGACCTCGGCATAAGGTGATGAATTCCTGTGCTGTGTTTCAAAAGACCTGCACCATCTTTCACCTACCTGTGTAAAAAACAAAACAAGTGGTGTAAGATGAGAGCTGATGGGATTAGACCCGCAACAGACTGTGAGGGAGGAGTGTCGATAGCGAGAAGAGATTTGGGCAGAGACTGATGAACAGCTTTCGCTTGGATGAAGTTCAATGGACAGCTCTACCCAGGATCCGTTCTGGAAGGCCTGCACACTCACTCTGATTTTTTTCATCTGTTCCAGAGAGCTGAGGAAATTATCCCCTGGACAAGAGAGTCAAACTCTCTTGCAGCGGGAAGAGTCCTGCTTCCTCTTCTCAGGATTAATTACAAGTGAGAGCAGAAACCCTGCTGTGTGCTTCATCCTTCCACTAATGAAGAATCCTGTCAAATAGATAACAACCATTGCAGAGTGCTTACAGCTCGAGTATAGAATCTCCATCTGTAGAAATGTCTTGATATCTAAGGCTTCCTGGAAGTAATAGAATTACTATTATATTCTACAGCTTCAACAAAAATTTGCTCTGAATCCATAAATCCCTGACCATGGCTTGCATTATGCAGGGTGATTTACAGCAGAGCAAACTGAAGGCTAAATACTCTTGTGCCATTTTGTACGTATTTACCTTACTGGGTCAGGTCAAATCCTTCTAGTTTTGCATTTATCTCAGACAGCAGCCAACATCGGCTACTGCAAAAGAAACACGCGACGGACAGTTGCAGAGTAACCTGTTCACAGGAGAATATGCTTTCTAATCCCATGGGGTAGGAGCTGGTTCATGCCCTGAAGTATGAAAATCCATTTCAGATTCAGTTGTGTCTAAATCAAGAATGCCTCATGCCTGCATTGACTTCATTAGCTCATCTGAGACAGCTAGAGGGAAATTCAAGCCTGCATCTAAGTGAGCAGGGCCTTAGGACCCAAACCCAGTCAGCAAGAACATCGATAGAGTTGAGCTGTCGTATACGAGAGGTTGGAGGGAAGACGTGAGTAGCTCTGGCAGTTCTCTGTAATCCTATGCATGATGCTGTGTTATTCAAATATAAGGAAATGCTTTGAAAGCTAGACCTCCAACAGAACAAAGGGACACTAGGTCTCAAATATAAAAGGTTTATTTTTTTTCTTCTCTTATTTAAGACCTAATATCAAAAGAGATGTTTTCATAAAATTGTTTTTGAGAAGAACAAAGAGGTGTTCTGATGAGAGAGGAAGCTGGAGCCTCTCGCCTCTCTAAGCTGAAATAGAGTGTGAAATACTGTGAATGAGAAAAGAGTATGAAAACCCAGGAATCTTGGCCTTTGCTCCAAACTGGGTTAAACGTGATCAAGGAAAGCAAAGACTGCAACACTACGCTCACTCTAACGCACGGCATGGTCCCCTCTCTGTGTCTGCTTTAAGTATCTGGTGTCACGCTATGCAATTATCATAGCTCTGCTTTCAAAGCCAGTTTGCAGAGTCTTTTAGGTTTTTTCCCCAGCATTTGTCGAATAGCTGACCAGTTCACAGGGTATCGAATCCAGCTCTGGCCTTGAGATTGCTGAACCCTTTTACGTACGAAGATTTACTTTACAGGTGGATGTGAAAAAACATGCTTTAGTTAAGATGATCTCATTCTTGCTCTCCACAAAATCTCACCATCAAGGCAGGACAGAGCCACTGATTCCAGTTCCTTCCTACTGCAGGGGAGACTGGATGCCCCCAGCTGTGGTCTTATTTGCTATTTTTTGCCTCCCCTCCCCTCAATTTCAACAGATGAGAGCCAATTCAAGTAGTTAGTTATTGCTCCTTGTAGCTGCTGGATCAGGTAGAAGCTGTTCTTTTCCTTCATTCCTTTGTGGCCCACGGGAGTCACAGGGTCTGTATAAAAATGAGATGCTGTTGAAGTGTTTCTGTTTGCCAGACTATTGTTTGTCCTTTTAAAGTCTGCAGACGAACATCATTCTTTGTGAGTGAATGCTGACTGCCTGAAGGACAGACCAAAATGACTATTTAAGGCACTAAAAAAGGAAATCATTTAAACCAGAGCTTGATTAAAAGGAAGAAACTATTCTTCCAATAACAAGTGGATTGCTTTCAGCTGGCTTTAGCACTGAGCTTTGCTTGCAATGAGAACCAAATACCAGTTGCCTGATACTGCACGTGTTTTGGAGGCACTTATCTGCCATGACTTCCAGTTTTTCCCTGTGTGTAACTTCAAAACAAGACTACTGCTTCTGCTCATCCTGGTTTGGTGATTTTTCCTTTAATTGTGCTGTTCAGAAGCTGACAAAGCTGGTTTTAGGGCACATTTTAAAGCCCAGACTTTTTTTTACTACATCCACTCAGAAGCCCTCGCACAGCCTTCGTCGCCTAAATAGCAAGATGTTCAAGAAAAATTTGAGCAGCACCATGCATCTTTCTCACAACACGACAGTTCATGTTCTTCAAAAGATTCCAAAGATTGTTGGTGACATGCTGAGTTTTCAGCATACTCAGAAAAGAGGAGAAAACAGGGAGATGGAGATGCAAGTACTAAAGTTTTGCCAGGCAAAGACCTGTTTCTTCAATGCAACACTCGCTCCCAGAACACAGAAAAACACTGCTAGGAGTGTCTGCTTTTCCAGTTAGCACTTCTGTTTGCTCTGTCAAAGTCCCTCTTTTCAAAGAGGTTAGGAAAAAAAAAAAATCAAGACAAATAAGGAAATCCAGTTATTTGATATAGGGCCCTAGAAGGCTTATCTCAAAACACAAGAAATATTTCTAAAAGCAACACATGCCTGTGTTAGCTCAACCTGTCTAACTTCTTCGACAATTCATAGGCAGATCACTGGATTACACAAATATATCAGTCTTATTTCACTCTAAATCTGAAGCAATTGTCCCAAACAATACTAGAGCCAAACCTCTGCAGAATTGATCCAGATATTTTAGTAACAAACCCCACTCTCTTTTGAAAATGCCATTTCGTTTACTCTGGTATGTCCAGTCATGAAAACTGCAGCCTACTTTGGGGACAAACTCAGCCAAATATTTGAGGCTGGAGTTAGCCACAAGACCTGCACTGACAAAGAGGGGAAGACCTCCCCAAAATGGAAAACAAGGATAGGTGATTCCATACTTTCCCCAAATTTATTGAAGGATTTTTAAGATACATTAAAGTAATTGATTTTGCAATACCTAAAATTCAGTTCAGATTTAAACTAACGTATAATTTTGTTTCCTGCCTTGAAACTCTTGCAAGGACCACAGATGTGGCAGGAATGTAAGTTCACGGACACGTTTGGGTTCATGGTTCCAAGCTTCAGTGACAACCATCTGATGCCTCTGCTCCATGTGTTGCGAGACAGCTGTTGTTTCACAGTTCAAAAATATCTCTCTTCACCCCGCCAAAGGGAATTATCAGTTGCTTCTGAATGTGATGGAGCTGATGAGAATAAGTGATTTTGGTAGAACTGCAACCCCTGCTGTAAGCGAGCAGACTCTCACTGTCTCGGACAAGGATGGCTGTGATCTGTGATGGGATGATCACAGCTCGGCCAATGTGTGAATCCTGAACACGTGCAGAGACAGAAATTGTAACTTGCGATGAACAGGGGTTGCAGGATTCACTTCCAGAACCCCCAAGCAAAGATCATTTTTTGGAATATCTCCAGAGTTGCAGCATTCCCTTTTTCTTGGAGAATTTATGAAATAATGCCACACTTTAGTGAGCATTTTTTCTCATTACTAGATTTGTCCCTTCTGTCTCATGAGATCACACAAAGTCCTTTTTGAGTTCCGTCTCTTCTTTTATTATTAACACGATTCCTGAATATTTCAGTGGGTGTGAAGTATCTCTGCTCAGGAAAACACAGCCTCAGCCCAAAAAGATCCAGCTACCTAAGGTCCTTTGTTGCCCATGCCCTGCTGGGGAGTCCTTTGGGAATAGCTGTAAGGTCCCGGGTGTAACTTCCCACTTCCACAGAATCATGAATGGCTGAGGTTGGAAGGGACCTCTGGAGATCACCTGGTCCAACCCACCCTCCTTAAGCAGGATCATGTCCAAGCACCTTTTGAATAGGTCCAATTGAGAGAGATTCTGATTATGTGTAAGATCAGGTTTTCAATTTCTTCTTCAGATACCTAAATCATATTTGCTAAGTGTCCAGAATAGTTAATATTTGGATGATAGGCTGAACTGCCCGCTTCTTTAAAGTTTGTGAATTGGAGTTGAGCATTTACAACAATTACTATCTTAAGGTGAAGTGGTGATTTTTTTTTAATCAGTATTATGTATTGACCACAGAAGAGGCCAGTTCAAAAGCAACCCCTCTAAAATGAGTTTCTGCACCTCTAAAAACGAGGCAAAGTGGTGGTACTTCAGCTTGAGTATCTATAGTGTCAGGGAGACAAGTGTAAAGAGCCCTTCTGAAAAATCTTTTGACATGCTTTATCAACATAAATCCTGTAAAACTAATAAATGGATTGTTTTATTAAACAACAGATTAAGCTTATTCTAATTCTGCCACAACTTCTTCAACCAAAAAAAAAAGACCCAAACAACTTGAAACTGTACTTCAGATTTTTGGACTACTCAATTGTTACAGATCGGCCTGTTGCTGCATAAAATCTGGACTGATGGAACATAGTTCTTCAAGCTAACACACTGAGCAGGAGTCGCTGTGCATCAGCAATAACCATCCGCCTACGTGTTGATTTACTTTATCTTCCTCTGGTACAACAGAAATAATGGAAGAGGACATTCCCTTGGCGTGGGGCATAAGGCACAGGGCACAGCTGCCCACGGGAACGACACGGGCACGGGGTGTAACACGGCCCGGGGGCTGCTCGGGGCCGCCCTCCCGGTCCGGATCCCGCCGATCCTCCCGCGTCCCCACTAGAGGGAGCGGCACATCCAGCCGGGGAGCCGGCGGCGGGCGCGCTCCGGCCCGCGCCTCGCCCCCCCCGCGCTGGGGAGCGCTGTGCCCCCCCGGTGCCCCGGGAGTTCCGAGGGCTGCATCCCGCGGGCAGGGGTCCGGCAGCAGCCGGCCCCGGCATCTCTCCTCGGTGGGGTGGGGGGTACAGCTCAGCTCACCCCCCCGTGCAGCCGTCCCACACGTACCGCTGGAGCTCAGAGGAGGCCGAGGTGTCGAGTAGCTGCTCCGCCGCCTGAAAGGGCGATTTTGCCTGGTGCTGTGGGCTGAAACACTTCTCCCACTGCAGGGCCAGGGTGTGGGGGAGTAGGGGGAAAAAGGTGGTGGGAAATGGGGGCAAGAAAGCTGGAGGGGATGGGAAAAGAGGGAGAGAAATGAGGAAGGAGAAGGGGATGAAAGGGCAGCAGGGAGACAAGAGAAGGGGTCACGCTGATGAAATGAATCCATGTTGCAGAGAAGTTCCCTTTTCTATCCACATGACCCCACAACAGGGCTCAGCAGGATGGAAACAGCCACGTCAGTGCTGCGGAGCCCAAGTGCCCTGTCTCGGAACACAAAGCCCAAGGCTCTGGGGCAGCCGAGGGTGCTGGTGGGGAAGTCCCCTTCCCAGGCTCCAATCCGCATCCCCAGCTCTGGTCCCCACCAAGGGCAGGGACAAGTCTGCACACTGGGCTCAGCAGCAGAGCAAGAGAGAAGGGCCAAGGATGGGGAAGAGGCAGGAGGCTGGAAGGGAATAAACCAGGTGGAGCCAGGAGGTCTCTGGAGCTTCCCCAGGGCTCAACAGAGCCCCAGCTCTGCCCAGAAGCTGCAGGGCTGGAGAGGACATAGCCTTCTTGGTGGGAGATAGAGAACGTCAAGAGGAGTTTGGGACACTGCTCACAGTGCCAGGAGATTTACAATGGTGAGAGCAAAGCCTCAACCTCCCTGCCAGAGTATTGGCAAGTGGGCTCCCAGCAGGGACGGCTGCAGCATGTGTGGGTCTGTGAGCAGAGAAGGAAGAACCAGAGCAAGAGGGAAGGAAGAGAGAAGGGGAAAGAATCAATGCTCCAGCTGCAGCCAGGGCTGCCCAGGGAGTGCTAATGAACCTGGCTAATGAGCAACAGCCCTGGTAAACAGAGTCTGGCTCATCCTCACTCCAAATCACCTTGCAGCTTTGCTGAGCCCCCGGAGACCGGGGTTGTTTGTATAATGTGGTGGGGATGTATGTGAGCTGCTACAGCCCACCTGGGCAGGAGGGGACCTGGGTGGCTCCAGTCTGTATGCCCCAGGGCTGGCAGTGACCTCCACTGCTCAGGGACCCCCTGGTGCACAGGGAACCCCGAAAGCTGCCTGCAGCCCATGTACTCCCTCTGGAATAGCCCAATCCCAGATTGCATCGTTGCCACGGTTTTGCTGAATGTACTGTTCTCTCCCCCTGGTCCCACACATACATGGAGGGTCTCCGAGGGCCCTACGGCTCCTCTGCTTTGCGCTCACAGCCCTGGGAAGAAGCGTGGGCAAAGGCAAAGGCTGTGACCAAGGAAGAGCTTCAGCAGGGACAGACAAAAATCCAGTGGCTGGCAGGTCCCATCCTGTCCAAAGGGACATGGGGGCCAAGCACCACCGGGTCTGCAGCAGCCTGGGGACACTGGTGTGTGCCAGCTGGGGAAGGGGCAGGCAGCAGTACTGATGCCACAGCCCAGGAAGCCCAACTCACCTCCCCCACAGCCTGGACCAGGACTGATTTTAGGTACAAGAAAACAGAGGACCTGGGACAGGGGTGCGATGAGGCCAATTTCAGCAGCACCAGGAGCCTGTCCTTTGCTGGCAGGAGGCACAGGGGCCTCGAGGTCTGTCCAGACCCCTCCACACCACTTCTGCCCAACCCCGTGGGTGGGGATGGTGTGCAGGTGCCGGCGGGAAGGAGCCCCTGACCTTGCCCAGGGCGTGCGTCTCGCCTCGCCGCGGAGGAGAGACAGGCGATGGCAGGGCTGGCAGGCACTGCGGCGGGAGCACAGCCAGGGGGTTATTAATAACCTGCTGAGTCAGGGGGGGCTCTTGGGTTTCAGGATCACAAGACATAGACGCCGAGCGGCTCAGATGGATCCCCCCCCATTCCTACTTTTTACATTGACAGGGACAACTGTGAAGCTGGGTGCAGGCTGCAGCCGGAGCTGGGTGCCTTTGGGCCCCACAGGGCAGCCCAGCCCCATCCTGACAGTCACTGCACCCAGCGGGGACACAGGGTGAAGACTGGAGCTGTGATGTGCCCAAAATATGAGAGCTGCCCTGAAGGAATTAAGCAAGGAGGGCTGGGACAGAGACACACAGCACTGATCGGCTATGTCAGGGTGTAGCAGCTATACCAGCTCCGTTCTCCATCAGCATAATTAAATCGCATCACGGGGAGAAAAATGAGTCCCATGGGCTTCACTGCCAGTCCTGCTTCTCTGCAAGATCCTCTCTGCAGCTCCCCAAAAGGCTGTGACTGGGGCTGACATCCTGCTGCTACCCAAAGGGATGGAGCTGAGGACCTTGTAAGATGCAAAGAGAATTTGGAGGATCTTGCAGAGACACACATCACAGCGTCTAATTGCAAGGGATGAAAAGCTGCAGGGGATGGGTCAGCTTTAGCTAGCATGGAACTGGATCAGACCTCCCAGAAAGTGCGTTGTCCCATCCTGGCTGCCACAGGGTCACCTGCATTTCTGTGGAAGCACTCAGCATCATCACACAGACAGGCTGAGGTCTGCTCTGGGATGGCGATTCCTTATGCATTGCTATGGAAAAGAGGTCGGTGATGTGGAACAGATTAACTTTCAGATGCAGCAGCCCGTGGTCACAGCGTGCATTGCCAACGCTCAGTTTCTCCAGTTTCTCTAGCAACTACCGTGCGAGAGCAGCTGGAGCGGCAAAAGCCATCCCCAGGTCTGAGCCTGGCCCTCAGTGGTGCTGTCAGGGCAAGGGGAGTGCAGAGACCCCATCGCTTGCTGATCTGTGTGCTGACGTCCAGACACTCACACCAAGAACCCTTTAGGGCCACACAACCCACCGCCATGGGGCTGCTCCCCTGTGGTTTCCCTGGCCCTGCTCCCCTTTCCCCATCCTACCCCCAGTGTGCTGGGATGCAGTTACCTATGGGGAGGGGGGGCACCCCCACTTTTGCTGGCAGCGTACTCCATCCAGGCTGGCACCCGGCACCGCCGTCTATTTTTCCACCCAGGACAGGACCAAAATAAGCCTGTCTCACCCCTCCTCAGCAGCTGTTACAGACATCACCCTGGCCGTGCTGGTTTTCTCGGGCCCCTCTGCTGTCACAGCGCTCAAACCCCGGTGTCTGCGATTGCTCCTGCTGTAGCTGCCACTTGCGGTGGCTGAAATAAGTGAAGTGCTGAAGCTCTGCTCGACTTCTGCGTCCCTGGAGAGGTCTCATTTCGTTGTATCAGGCTGCCTGAGCAGGCAAGCCCCGTTCATTTCAATTAGCCCGATAGCTCCCAAATCCTATTTACCTTTATGGATGTGTTAGCATCTTACTGCTTCCCTCATCGAGTCCAGATTAAACGGTGAGCGAGGAATACGGTGAGCGAGGATTACGTGCCATGCGCTATCGCAGGCTGACTGTTAACCCTCGCTGCACCCCTTGCGAGGCCGACCCACAGCAGCATGTTCCCTGCGGTGAGCAAACAGAGATACCAATAAAACCACATTGAAGGGACACGGTGAACCTCACGGAGCTGGGAGCGGCCTGCAGCATTAACCCACAGATAGGGAGAAACAGTCTGTGCCCTTTGGTTTTAAACAAACACTTTACATTTCAGGAGATGCATCTTTTGGCAGATAAAAGACGGAAAAGCCTGGAAAGGCCGTAGTCCCACAAGTCTCCTTTTTGACTAGGTGCTCCCTCCCAGCAGGATCCATCCTTAGATCCATATACCTCCCTTGGATTTTAACAATCATTTACCATTGCAACACATTCCAGCACTTAAATAAGCTCCTTGAGAGGGAGAGATAAGGTATCAGCTTTCCGGTTCATCTTGCCAGTCTGTCTGCAGCAGATAAGCATGTTGGGCAGCAGGAAAAAGGTTATCTGGAAAGGAAGCCGAGCAACGGTTGCTGTTATTGCAGGAGGCTTTGAAAAAAAGTCACCCACCAGGAATCCCACAACCCGTACAAGCCCTTCCCGGCGGGACATGATTGATGGTTGGAGCCCAGCTGTGCCTTCCTCCCGGGTGGGAGGCATCTTCCCGTATGGTGGAGGGAAAAGCTGTCAAGACAGTCGTGCTCTCCCAGGGAAGGTCACGATCAGAGGCAGGTGCCCAAAAACCTGTTGCTTTCCCTCTCTCGCTCCTCTCTCCTGCCCTGCCCCTGCTCCGAGGAGCTGCAGGAGGGGGTTGGTTTAGTGTCCCTGCTACCCCTTCAGCACATTTTGAAAGTTTCTGGGCTGAGGAGTCTGCAAGAGGGAATCTCTCTGCCCAAAACTGGTGTTCCACTGTTCTGGGATGTGCATGGAATCTCTGGAAACCAGCACCCAACTCTTACCGATCACCAAGGAGCAAGAGTGGGAAGGAATTTCTGAGAATTCCCAGCCTTTCTTAACCCAAGTATCACCCTGCTTTTTGGTATGAAAGAGGAGAAACGAGCCATGTTGGGGGATTTCATTTACAACCTAGTAAAAACCATACCTTTCCTTTGGATGGCTGCTTGTTACTTTCCGACTTGTGGCTTGTTTGCTTGTTTGTGGATGCAGGAATGATGTACGTCATCTAAAAAAAAAAGCAGCCATTTCCAGTCAAATTCGCAGACCCCCTTTCTGCCTTCTTGTGAGCACCCGGGGACAAAAGACCCCAGATGACAGCAACGCTGGCTCAGGAAATGTCCTGAATAAGGGATCGCAGAACAATAACTGGAGCAAATCCTGCCAGGAAGCACTCTGAATCCGCTCAGCCACCTCCTCTCCCCTCTGGAGCTTCCAGCTCCCTCCTGCCTCCCCTCCCCAGACATCCTCACTGCATCCCTCCACATGCTCCTCTATTTTGCTGATTCCTATTAATCTGTGTTTTATATAAACCCTGGCTTGTGCCAGACACAAAGGTTATGCATTACCATACTATTAATACAAAACTTTAGGTTTAGGATTTAAAGCGAATAAAATCGCCTCGCAGCTAGGGGAAGCAAACCAAGACAAACCAGCGCTGGCACTCCAGGGTGCAAATCCCAACAGGAGAGGGCATCAGCTCTGGGTGCATCACAGCTCCTCGCAGTGGAGCTGCACCCAGATGTCAGAGGCTGATTCCTTAATCGCCACCACATCACATGTGTTTAACTGTTGCACAGCTCCTTGGCTGGAAGCAAACATCACCAACTGCCCAGAGCACTTCACAAACATCCGTCATTGTAGCTCTCAGTTTCTCTTCCCATTGCTCTTATTTTAATTAATCTCTGCAGGTCTGACTTTCCAGCGCCCGTGGTCTTGCACAAGGCCACTGGTCCTGGGAGAAGTGAGAAAGCCGGAGAGGGTTCCATGAGCCAGGGTGAGGGAGGGATGGGGACCCTGCAAGGACAGAGCAGTTTCTGGGGAGAGGAAGCCAGCTCCACCTGTTAGAAATTTGTTAGAAACACTTAAACTGGGAGAGATCCCCGTGCAATTCCCAGGCACTCAGCCCCAGCCCCATCCCCTGGAGAGGCTCAGGATAACCACACTCGCTGTAAAGGGAAGAGCATCAGCATTTCCAGTGGCCCTGAGCCTGCGGTGCCGGGGCCAGCAGCATTTGCCGCGGGGCTTCCCGGCTGCCGAGATGCGACCCCGCTCGCCGAGTGCTCTGCAGCTGCCTGGGCACGGGAGCCAATTTGTTCCACCACCACAATTAGCAGTTCATTGTGGCCAAGCTGTGAACAAAGTGGCTGTAATACTGCCCAGCCAGAGCCGCCTCGCCTGCTAAGAGGCAGGGATTTTCCAAGGGAAGCCCTGCTTTTGGGGCGGCTGAGGAAACCACTGGCCCCCCCAGTCCATTCAGCATCTCCCCACTGCAGCCAGGCTCGGGCGCCACTCCGCCTCGCTTGGGCTGTGAGAGGTTAACAGTTTTCAAGCAACTCCTGCGATTAACTTTTCCTAAATCTCCAATTCTTCCCTGCCTTCTATTTTTATAAAAAGAAAAGGAGGGGGAGGCGGTATTTACAAGGGATTTCACTCAAATAATGAAATAAATGTGATCAGCCGAGAGACCCTTAATCCGCTTTGACTCCTGTGTCCTGGGCAGCAAACGCGGAGGTCTTTGCTGCCTCCGAGTCCCAGCGAGGTGGGGAATGAAGTGACCCCATCCCTGCCCACCCTGGGGGGCAGAACCCACAGCACCACCTTAAATCAAGTGCTGTATTTGGACATAGGCACATCAGCCAGGGACTCTTAGGTCGACACCAGAGAAAAACACCTCTTCGGTCATCTGCTCCCACCCTGCGGCCAACGTGTCCATGCCCAGACCTGGAGCCCGCTGTGCCAAGGCAGGAACCAGCCACGTCTCTGTTTCAGATGGCCAAACACACGTTCATGCGTCTCCCACCTGCAGCATCACCCGCTCTGACAGCACCTCCGCAGCACACGCGTGTGAAAGGCAGGAACTATCCTATTTCTTTAGGCTTTGCTTAATATATTAAACTTTTAGCCTGGAAATGACGTGGTTAATTATCACTTTAATACAAAAAGTTATCTGAAAATCATGCAGATGATTCTCCCTAACTGGGGAGGAACCTTTGAGCCCCAGAAGGGAGTTTGTGCCTGTGGGGGCCGTCCTGTGGGACGTGGTGCTGCAGGGAGAGGTGCCGGGGCTGTGCCGGGAGCTGCGCCTGCTGCACCCACCTGCTGGGAGCTGGTTAAGCCCATGGGTCCCTTCACCCCCGTCAGAAACACCCCAAGTGAATAAAAGGAGGGTGTTTGCCCAAGAAAACGCAGCACGGAGTGAGCTAGAGCCACACCTGTGCTACCGCCGAGAGACCTTGTGCAACAGCTTTCCTGATTCCCCAAGTCCTCAAATTTGCCAGCCTGCTCTCCGGGTGCCAGCCAGCACCCATGCTTCCCTCCCCATCGGCTGCCTCATCCCGCGTGGACATGGGGCCTGAGTCACCCCCTCCTGGGGGACAGCAGAGAGGACCCCCGGCAGCCCGGTGGCAGGGAGAGCAGCGCAGCCCTGGTGTGGGAAGGGATTTGTCCCACCTTCATTTCAGCACAGCCCCAGCCACAAACACACAAACCAGCCTGTTGGAATAAAACACCAGCTTAGGTTGGGGAGAGGGGAACTAAACATCCCAGCCGTAAATCCCACATATGCCCAAAGATATAATCCAGATTTGCTACTTGCCCTGGCACCTTTTTTTTTTTTTTTAAAAAAAAAGAATAAATTAAAATCTCTTTTTGCTGCTGAACATAACCAGCATTAGGGCGAGGGGAGGAGGAGCCTGTCACTGTACGCAGCACAATCACAGATGAAATCACCGCCACCACCAGCACCGCTGCAGCCCGGGGCTCTCCCGGCCGCGCGGACTCGAGCAGCGCTGGTGGCAGCAGCCCCAAACCCATGTGCTGCACTTGCATGGGGCATTTTCTTCATTGATCTGTTGGATGAGCTGAAAGGCAGAAGATGCCTCAGTCAGGGAGATGTAGAGGGGTGCTGGCTCGGGAAGGACCACTCCGTTCAGGGAAAACACTCACATTCCTGGTCTTCCCTGAAGGAGCTCAAACCGTTTCACCTTTTTGCCTCCCCACAGCCACATGGCCATGGTGGGCATCTGCACGGAGCAGCTCCAGCATCCTGCTCTGGCTCACCTGGGTCAGCCAGGGCCAAACCTCTGCGTGAGCATCAGCACGAGCTCCAGGGAAGCGGAGAACAACGCACAAAAATCACTGGCCTCAGCCACCGGCTTCCAAGTAACATGCGCCTGCAAGACCCACTGGTGTTTCTTACAGCCACTGATAAACGTGAGGCCAGTGGAGAGCACAACTGGGCGATGCCTCCAGCATGTTACACAGAGCCCATGGTCCAGCAGTGCTGCTGGGGCTGAGACCCAGCCCCATCTCTCTGACACCCTCCGAGTGGAGAGAAAATCCCCCTCAGGCTGCAGGGCTTTAGGGACAGGCACGCTGCATCCACGCTCCTCCTCGCAAGCAGGGACTGAGGGCTGGAAGGCAGATGGCATCTGCACAGATCTAAAGCCCAAAGCCCAGGGAGACTGTCCTGTCCCTCATGCTGCTGTGCCCTCCTTGCCTCTGAGCCAAACTGCTCAGGATCCAGCCCTGGATGTCTGTGAGTGCAGCTCAGGGGCTGAATCTCTCCCCACGCTGCCTCCCGGCTCCCTGGCACAGCTCGCAGCGGGATGGACGGGGTGATGTTATTCAGACCAAAAGCTGAGGATGGACCCTGCAGATTGTACCTTGGCAGTGGAAGAGCCAGGGTGTCCTGTCACCGCTCCCTGTGTGCCATCCACCCTCTGCGTCCCCAGAGCCACCGGGCTGGGGGTCCCCTGCCTTCCCCCGGGAGGTGACAGCTGACCCAGCCGCAGCCTGTCCTGCATGCTGGGGGACAGGGATGGGCAGGGACACAGGCTGGCAGCCCCATGGCGGGTACTGCCATCCTTCACTGTTGCTATAGAGACAGAAGCTGGTTTTCGTTGCAGCGATGCTGGTTGTTTCTGAGCGGTACCTTCGGCATGGCAGGCAGCCAGGAGAGGAGGACGAGGGACAAGGCATGCTGTGCTCTGCCGTGCCACCTGCCTGGATGGGAGGGCTGGGCACAGCCAAGGTACAGCTCTGCTGGGCCTCTCCTGGTGCCCCTGTGCCCACATCTGCACTCACCTTGTGGGGGCTCTGCCCGAGCCCTCCCTGCAGCCAGCATTGGGGGTCCCTGCTCTGGGCACGGAAGCACTGGGGGAGTGAAGGGGTACAGGCTGTGGGGGTGCTGAGGAGGAAGGCTCCCAGGAGAAACCCTGTATGAGAGTGAGCCCTGTCCTGTGAACCCCAACTTACCCCAGCAAGTGCCCCCAACTCACTTCTCCCTGCCCTCCCCACCTCACTTTGCAGCCACATGCTGGGATGAGGCTGGCTCAGCTGTTAACCATAGCAGCTCCTCCAGGCCACACTCTCCTGATTACATGAGCAAAGACCAGGAGTGACTCCTCCAAAGCCATCCTGGATGCACCAGGAGAAGACAACGGAAGTGCAAGGAGACCTGGACCCAGGGACGTGGCTGTAGATGCCTCCAGCCTATTTGCAAAGGTTCAGTAAAACCTCGAGCTACAAAGCGAGAGCTTCCCACAAAGCAATCAGGGCAAAGTCTTCCCCTGCTCCCTGCCTCTTCAGGTGCCCATCTCCAGCTACACACAGGTGCACACACACGCCATCAGAGCTGCAGTAGTGTGCCTCCATCCTTCCAAGGAGCGAGGATAAACTCTGCCAAGTCTAATACTGCCTGAAAGAAAGAAAAAGCATCATAGCTCACTTCTTCACATAAGTCTTTGCAGAAGGATGATGGCAAAGAAAATCCCTGGCAGAGGCCAAGCACAGCAGCACATCGCTGCTCCCACCCTGTTTAAGCAAGCAGCAGCAGGGGAGGGGGGCAGCACCGACCACTCCCCCACTGCTCTGCCCGCTGCTGCACCAACCCACCAGCCTCTGGGGATAACTGACAAGACCCTGAGCTCTCCCCTTTCCTCAGCACACTCAGTGACAGTCCTTCCTGCGGGACTCTCTCACAGCCCACCCCCGGGAATCTCCGCGGGTGGCTCGTCTTTAAAGGACACAGTAGCCCCCCATACCACGCTTCTGCTCCAGCCTCGGAGACAGCAGCGCAGGAAGTCAGCGGCTCCCAGGGCTCTGAGCTGACATCCCAGCTGGAGACGCGTGCCAGGGATAGATTTTCTGTTTAGCTTCTTTTCAAATTAATTATCAAAGAGCAACAAATGTTAGCAGCTTGCAACAGTCATTATCTGAATGTTTTCTCCGTCTCACCAGCAGCCCCTGTAGGAAGAAGCTCCCTGACATGCAGGGATAGATGAGAGCACAAGACCCAGCTGGTCGCTCCCTGGCCTTGCAAGCCAGGTGCATTTTGCTCACTGGGGATAGACAGGAGGACAGGAATGATGGGATCCCTTCATTCTGCAGAATGCATCCAGCCAAGGAAGCTGCCAAGTCTGGTAGTGTCCATCACCTGCCAAACATCAAGCTCTCTTTGAAAGACAGAGAAACTGCAGAGAACTGGAAGGTTCTGTGCAAACTATGGGATTTTCTTAGGCAGTCGTGAGGGGTGATCCATTTTAGGGACGCTACGTTGAGCGTGGCCATCACCTGGGTAAAGATCAGCCAGGTTTCATGGTGGCCGCTTGTCAATAATGAGAAGAAACGGCACCGTGTCTGGGTATCAAACTCTCTGTTCAGTAATCTCAGGCTGGTTCACAAACATCAATTAGCTCAGCTTTGCAGTCAAGGAAGGTCAGGAGCCCTCTCCTCATTTCATAGGACGTGAGACAGAAACGTTCGGTACTTCCCTCTGTAAGAGGGTCAGAGCCAAGCGAGCAGAGGCTGGGTGGGTCCCGCAGTCCTGCCTCCCTGCCCTCTAGCTCCCCACCATCGCTGGGTCTACCAGAAAGCAGTCAATGCTGTAAGAGACTTACCGGGGAAATTCCCACCTACAGCACCATTTGGCATAATTATAAAATAATATGGCCGCAAAGAGACAGAAAAAGACTCTTTGCTGTGTATCTAGACATGCTTTGCAAAACCACCATGATCCAGCCCATTGCCTATTCAATCACCCCCTACTAGGACAAAAATGGGTGACTTGTATTTCTGCTTTAGCAGACTGAAACCACACACACACACCCTCACAGAGCAGATCTTTGAACAGCAGATGGAAGGCCAGCTTCAGCATGCTACCTTCAATAGCCTGAGCATCCATTGAGGTCCACCCCATCCAAAGCAAACCATTTAAATGATTGCTTCCATCCCCTCGGTCAGCAGGACTGCAGCATCTGCTTCAAGTTGAACGTGTATCTCAAAGCTATACTCAACTGGCTTTTGTCCCTTCCCTCATGATAAGAACCAAACAGGGCAGGATTTTTGTGATTATTTATTATCTGTGAAGTGCTGGCAGTGTCCTGACTCTGTACAAGACACAACTGCTGGGCTTACAAAAAGAAAAAGCACTTGGCCAAAATCATTTAGCCTCAAAAAAGTTAACGAACGTGTTCTCAGGAACCTCTCAGGCTCTGCCCATCCTGAGGACGTATCAAGGTGCTGATGCGAACCACCCAAACTAGGCAGATATGTAGCTCATTTCTGTCACTCATAAAGCTTAATTAAGTTGCTGTCCAAACACAGTTTGAGAATATGGCCGAAACACAGGTATGGCCCTTGATTGCTAAAATCCAATCCATTGCAAGAAACGTTTTTGTTTTCGTTTTTTTTTTTTCAGGTAGGGAAGCGACATTAAAAAAACACCACTACTCATGGAAGCTACAACTGCTTCCAACAAACAACATGTAGAAAATACCAGGAGAGAGGCTCTTAAAGTATCTGCTAGTTTCCAGTGGAAAGGTGTCAAGTCCCCCATATTCACCAGATGGATATCAACATCTGACATGTGTTGGAAGACATCCATATCAACTCCACCAGCCTGAACTGTAAGTAGCCAAAAACAAAGCCAGACAGGACATCTGTGATGTGGTGCCGTCCAATCATGACACGGGAAAAGCCCACACAGAGGGCCCAGATGACCAGCAGGATCCGGAGAGGGATGGCCAAGACCAGGTGGTTGAGGAAGAACTTGGAGATCATGGCCGCTCGGCTGGCGTGCCCAGCTGGAAACGCATAGGTGTCCATGGTCAGGTAGTCCAGCAAGCCAGGGCTGATGTCGTACGGGCCCTTCCGCTTGGCCAGCTTCTGCAAACCAGCCACAATCATGATGTCCAGGAGCAGGGCTGCAAAAGGAGAGACAAGGAGGGAAAGGTCAGAGACAAGCAGAGTCAAGGGCAAGTTTCAAGGCAGAACCTAAAAGGGTTGTCGCTGTCTTGGGTTCAGTTCCAGACAGGTGTCCACAGTTTGGCTGCACACAGCCTCCCTCATCCTCAGATCACCACCCAACTGTCAATTAACCCTCCCAGTTCACCCATGGAGAAGACAAGCACCCTTATCACCATCTCACAGAGGAGCAACCCAAACCGCAGAGGCAAGCGACCCGCCTGGGGAGGAAGAAAGCAACTGGCAAAGCTCAAATTAAAACTCTTTTGGCCCTCAAACCACCAGACTGAGTGTCTCTGTTTCTGTCCTCCACCCCACACTTTAGAGACCTTGTGCAGCAAGGACATATCCCTGCCTGGCGTGCCTCTGTGCTGGGGTGACCAGGCTGCAGTGAGCAGGCAGTGGGAGGAAAGGTGCCCCACAGCACTTTGCGGTGTCGTGCCCTCTCCTCTCCCAAGCCTGCCACCTCCCTCCTGCCCAGACCCAGCCAGCGGGACCACGCGGCACTGGCAGATTTCACTAAGAAAAGGGCATTAAGAGACAGTGAGCCAAGGGAAAGTGGACCTTCTAGTGGAAGGTGTCCCTGCCCATGGCAGGATGGAACTAGATGATCTTTAAGGTCCCTTCCAACCCAAACCACTCTATGATTCTATGATTCTATTTAGGGAAAAGCCATGCAATTAAAAAAAAGGGCTTCTGCCACAGGTATCAACACCAAATCACCTTTCTTCTCTAACTGCTTTGGGAGTGAAACCCATCAGCACTTACCTTCATCATCCTCCTCTTCATCCCACACCCTTTGCCCCAGCCAACAGGTACTGTCATTTCTACTTCCTACCATCGACTTATTTTCCTTTCATCCTCTCATCTGCTTCTCCTCAGCCCTCCTAATTAGTCAGAGTGCTGATTTCAGCTCCTTGCAGCAAGGATGAGGGAATACAGACCATCACGAGCACAGCCTGCTCCCTCGGCAGGAACGCAAGGGACTAGTTGCCCGGGCTCCAATAAAGACCGTTCCTTGAGAACTGACAAGGTTTCAGGAGGATGGATGGGAGCGCGGTGGCGGTGGGGATGGGAAATGAGATGGCACATGGGAGGCAAACAGCCTCTCCTGCCTGCTCGGCACCTGGCAGGAGCTGGGAAGCGAGGAGCTGTCACGGCAGCTCTGCTCGCCCGCCTCGCAGCGTGCCACCTCTGTGCAGCCAGCCCCGGCATCGCTTTGGGAACGAGCTGATATTTATCCTGGCCAAGCTCTCTCCTTATGGGAGGGCTATTTTAGTTCCCCATCTGCAGGGCACCTTGCGTGGGGAAGGGGGACAGCAGGACCTCCTTGGACCTCCTGCCCACCAGGTCCTGCCCGAGCCACTCCTGGGCAGCAGCGGGGCAGCTGCATGGCTCTGCTCACGCTGGGCTTCCTAAATCACCCCCAGCCTGGCTCCTCACCCCACCAAGGTGATCCCTGCGACCCCAATTCTGGAAAGTGCTTCAGGAGCCCATTTTCAGAGCTCACTGGCTGCATTGCCCACTAGTCCCACCTCACCCTGGACAAGAGCTGGGTGAGAACCGAAGCTCTGGGACATGATTTCAGAGAGATGATGCACCAGCGCTGCCAAGTGAAGGCTCTGGCCCAAGCTGCTCCTGCTGAAGTCAGCAGGTTATTGCATTGCTGAGGAGCCCAGCCAGGATTCAAGAACCACTCTGGGCACTCTGAAAGGTCCCCAGTGTCTCCTCCATGATGTTCAATACACCCACTACAGACCATTCCCCACCAAATATGCTTGTAGATCAGTAGCTCAAACTTTAGTGACGTGTGTTCACCACTGCCCGTCAGTATTTTGCACTTACGAGATATTTTTCTGGTCAAAGGGGGTGTCAGGGCAACTTGAGGGATGCAGGCACGTGTGCATGGAGGTGTTCAGGGCATGGAGAAAAAGCCAAAGAGCTGTTTTAATAAACCTTTCATTCAGAAGAGGAATAAAACGGGCCTTCAGCACTGCTAGGTTTGATTTTCATCAAACGGTGCACAGAGAGCAGAAAGCCTCGTCTGCTCACATTTCAAGATCTGAAGGCACCACAGCATTAAAAACGGGTTAATTTGCCGTTAAAAGAAAAAAAAAAAAACCACAAAAACCAAAGATCACTCCGTCTGGTGCTTTTTCTGTCACTTCCCCCTGCACTTTCTGTTCCTTCCATGAAGCAACTTAGTTCTGAAGCAGCCCCAGTAGCCTGCCCGGCCCCGGGGTCCCACCGCCCTTGCCCAGCTCCGGGTCCCAGCAGAGCCCCGGGGAGCCACGCTGCGCTCCAGCCCTCTCCTGCTGCTCCTGCTGCTCCTGCTGCTGCCGGAGTGAATCAGCACACAGCCCTGCTGCCGACAGCGCTGCCGACAGCCCAGCCTTCGGAAACAGATACAGACGGTGCCGTCGCTCAGCAGCCCCGGCCCTATTCCCTTGCAATTCCTTGACCTACATACCCACCTGGATTTGGGCTCATTGCTTTTTCCCCTCTGCTCTTTCAGCTCAATGCAAACCAAATCTTCCTCCTCAGCTGGGGACATCTGCACCGGCATCACGCAGCTAAGGGGTTAATTTCCTCATAGGCTTCCTTGGTGGGTCCAGCTGCAGGTGGGTGTCTCTGCACTGGGAAAGGTGCCTGTTGGCTACCGAAGTGGTTGCACCCGAAGCCCCTTGGCCTTGCACCCACCATTGCAGGCCCAGCCACCTGCGAACCGGCGGCGTCACCTTCAGTCTGCCCTTCCCCTGTCCCCAACGCAGAGACGTGCAAATCCTCCAGGCCAGCACGACCGAAGGCGGGAGGGAATACAGCGCTGGGAGGGACAGCAGAAGGGAGCCTGCAGCTGATTTACCAGCTTGCACTGGCACAACGCTGCTCTCTGGAGACGGACGGGGCTGTCAGAGGCACAGCAGAGATGGCAGAGTGCCACCTGACCGGGGGCATGAGGAGCAAGATATTTTAATTTTAAGCATTTTTTCATCATGCCATTTCCCCAGATCCAGGTGGCATTGGATTTAAAACACAGGCAGCATTGGATTTTAAATCCAGGTAGCGTTAGATTTCAAAGAGCAAAGGAAGGATTAGCTCTTGCCCATTGCTCCTTTCACATTTTTCTGAAAAAGATCCAGAACTTCCCCTTTGACCTGGCTGTTAAGGGAAACGATCCTTCAGATTTCCACTGCAAAACCATCCGATCGCAAAAAGCTCTATTAACGTCTAAAAATTCCTCAAAGCGCAAACCCAAAGAGCAAGCCTTGTCTGCCTGCGACAGTTTTAGCATCAGAGATCACCTTGGTAATGTAAATAGCCAACATCTGGCATCAGATGCACAGCAAATGAGCTGAAAGTGAGCCCCCCGGGCAGACGTTTTATATCTATTAATAAGAAAAGGAAAACAATTATCTGCCTTGCTCCTACCACCAAACGTTAGGAGCCCATTAAGAGCGGAGGCGAGCGCAGAGGCGAGCCCTGCGCAGGCAGGGCTCAAGGATGAACGTGAAGCATCGCTGAGCACCAAGCCAAACCCCAAAGCTGGTGTTTAAGGGAAGTCAAAACAGTTGGGTGCCCCCTGTCACCGTAAGGTCTTTCTGTCCCCGCATCCAAGGTGCCACCTCTGCTGCTGTCCCTTATGGAGCAGGGGCTGAAAGAGGCAGAGGATGGGGTGAGCACCCTTGAGGGCATTGCCTGCCCCAGGTCGGAGCCAGGCAGCGTCTCCAGGGATGGAGGCAGATTCCAGCTGAGATGTTTATATAAACATGTTATCAAAACCGCAGCTGAAAAACAATCTGGGTGCAGCGCTGGGGGCTGGAGGGGGGGAAGAAGAAAGGAGAAAGCCAAAAAAGCCCCTGGCCTCGTCTGCTCCTGCAGCCGTGATTCACATGACTTCATGCACATGGGGCTGCTCGGATGAGACAAGGCAGCTCTCCAGAGCCCAGCTTGGGAAATCAGGATCAGAATCAGAGCCATGACATGGACTCAGCCTCCCAGCACGGCAGTTGAGGGCGTGGGGAGAGGGAAAAGGGGAGGTAAACGCCCAGGAATGAAAAGCGAGCCCATCCTGTGAGCTCCAGCAGCACCCAAGCGTGGGAGCAGACGTGCACCGGACAGCCCCCTCTGCCCCGTCCCAGTACCGTTTTACAACAGAGCCGAAATCCTTGCCCGGGCTGAGAGCCTGCAGCCTGCCCTGAGCCGGGTCCCACGGTGCCACTGGCCACACCAGCCCTGCTGAGACGGCACGTGCTCCTGGTCACACGCAGGGCCCAGGCTGGCTTTGTATTTCCCAGATTAGCCAACCTCACTCAGGAGTGAACCCCGGACAAATGTCACTGTTCCCAGGAAACAGGGTTTTTTGCTCCATAATTAGAATTCATATTTTTTTTCCATTTTTCTTTTTACGTACACACCCCATCCTACTGCTTCTGAACTTCCCAAATCTCCCGCAGGCATTAGGCTCCCTGACCTGGAAAATGAGCCGTTGGCAGCTTGACTAGTTGACACTAATGAAAGATGCAGGTTTTAAAAGCATCTTCACCTTCTCTCCGCTGGAGTCGATGGCAGCCAGAAGAGCTTCACTCCTTTGGAAGTGAAGTCCTCTACTCCATCTTCTTCCCCAAACATGGTACTATTAGGTGCAAGCACTGACAAAAGGCACAGATGGCACGACACATTGAAGAACCAAGGAGTCAGACACTGCGGTGTTTTGGGAGAGGTTAATTTTTGGCTGAATAAGCAGCAGAGTGGGGTCAGTGGCCACGGAGCGGTGAAAAAATGGTGGAAAAGCAGCATTGTGCCATTGTGCAATGAATTCAAGAAAAACCCCAACAGCTAAAAATAGACCCGCTATATCCCAGATGATTAGAAACAGCCCCGAGTGCAAACACAGGCTGCCTGGAGTTCTCCCCTTGGAAACATGGTGCCCCTGGGAGCCGGGCGAGTTGTATCCCGGCATCGATGCGTGAGCGGGGCTGCCTCGCTGGGGGTCTGCATGGCCTGGGGACAAGACACGGGCGAGAGTGTGGGCACAGAGCAAAGGGCTGATGGGGAAAAGGCGCTGAGCAGCCCCCAGGATGGCTCAGCTGCCTCCCAGAAGGGCTCCGGCAGCTCACAAAGCCCCTGCACGCCACGGCAGCAGCGCAGGGAACATCGGCACATCCCAGAACCACATGAGCACGACAGCACCGCAGGGGATGAGCTGGAGGAAGGAAGCTGCCTTGGGTTGATGGCCAACAGCATCTCCCAGCCCACAGACACTGAGCTCCTCGCTCGGTCTCAGCACCACTTAGGCTGGGGGTTACACCCCGCTGCCTTCAATAAGGAAAATCGGAAAAAAAAAAAAAAAAATTGGGGCTGATGCTCTGGTGCTCAGAGGCCTCCAACCATCACAGCCCACAGCGCGTCAGACCTGAACCAGTTAGGTCTGACAGCATCCCTGTACAGACAGAAACGGAGGGTGAGGCCAGGACTGCATTCCAGGTGAAAACACGGGGCTTTCTTCCAAGAGGAGGAAAAAGAGACAGTTCACCTGATTCCCCTCTTCCGTCCCCATCCTCCACCAAGCCCAGCCTGAAGCAGGATACCCGTCGGAATCTCCCTGCGACTCACCTGGCTGCCCAGCACTCCCCCACCTTCCTCTCCCCAAGCACTGCTCCCGTCGGGGCGCGTTAGAGCCAAACACGCTCACCCGTTTCCCGGGATCTCCCTTCGGGCCAGAGCTCAGCTCAGCATCTCTGGCAGGGCTGGCTCTGCCCGGGTGACACAGCCACTGTCCCCTTTGAGCTCCAGGCAGGAGCACTCGGAAGCTGTTCCCGGAGTGACAGACATACGGATGACTCATTTCCCATGTTTATTCCCTCCCTTCCCATTCAACAACCCTCGCACTTCTTTTCTCTTTCACTCTGCCTTCAGGCTCTGGAACGTTTCTCATTTCTCCTGCTCACTCTGTGCCAGGGTTGGATCTGAGCTCCCTGCAGTTTCCCCAAGGGCTGCCACGGATGGCTGCAGGGCTGGCAGCATCCTCAGCACCAAACAGCCGGCCAAGACCTGACCTCCTCCGTGCTGACCAGTACCAAGGGGCCGATCAGACCACGGGGCTGATAGAAGACCCTGCACAGGTCCCTGGAAATACCATCCCCACCTTCTCCAGCCACAGCCAAACGGGTCTCAGCCTGTCACAGACTGTCCTTTATCTGAAGGGACACTGCAGACGTGCAAGCCTGCCCTGCAGTGAGCAGTACTCGTTTGGGAGAGAGGAAGCAGGCGAGGAAGGAAAGGGGGGCAGGGAAGCCAGGAGAGCTGGGCATCACTTGCTGTTCAGAGATGCTGGAGCTCATCAGCTGTGAAGGGATGAAGGGCGAGGATGGCACCCACCAAAGGACCAGGAACTTTTAACTGGGCAGGACAACAAGAGGCAGATTAGCAGCCTTATGTGATGAAGAGGAATATTTGTATTTTTTTAAATTATATATATTTATATATATATTTTAGAGAGATCTTATAGCAGTCTTCCAGTACCTAAAGAGGCCCTAAAAGAAAGCTGGAGAGAGACTTTTTTTAAGGGTATGTAGTGATAAGGCTATGTGATAGCGATAAGTGACAAGGGGTAATGGCTTTAAACTGAAATAAAGTAGATTTCGATTAGATCTAAGGAAGAAATATTTTACAATGAGGGTGGTGAGGCACTGGAACAGGTTTCCCAGAGAAGCTGTGGCTGCCTCATCCCTGGAAGTGTTCATGGCCAGGTTGGATGAGGCTTTGAGCAACCTGGTCTAGTGGAGGGTGTCCCTGCCCATGGCAGGGGGGTTGAAACTAGATGATCTTTAAGGTCCCTTCCAACCCAAACCATTCTGTGGTTCTATGGTTTAATGGCAGGCTGGACCTGTGTCTAGATGCTGGATGCAGGGAATGGGCATCTGCGGTGTTCCCTCTGTCTGGCACCCACCATGGGTCAGTCATATTGGGTTACCTGACATTTAGACGTTTCCACCTTGCTGGACAGATGTGCTGCAAACTTGCTGAGATCTCAGTGGGCACTGCCAGAGCTGGGAGCGGAGCAGGACAGGAGCTGAACTTCCTCCACGTGCCGGGTTTTACAAGGACAGGACGGTTCACACAGGGCACCAGCTCCCCAGCTGCTCTCCCCTTCCCTGCCGAAATGTCACCTGCCCCGTCCAGCTCAGAAAATCCCCAGCCTCACAGTGGGAAAATGAAAGGGAAAGAACAGACCCATCTGGCCTTAAACCACCTCTGGGGCTCTCGGCTTAGCAAGCTCTGCTGCATACCGACTGATCCATCTGCTGCACAGCTCTCCAGCCTCTCTGCTGGGTCTCGGCTGCCGAGCCCTGGGGCTCGACAGGACGAGCTTGTCTGCACTGCCTGGGCATTTAATCTGCTCGGTGACCTTTACCAGCAGCGGGCTGTACTGGCTGAATTTGCACCACACAGACTCCAAAGAGAAGCACGACAATACCTGAAGCACCTCCAAATTTCGAGGGGTCTCAAGGGGCCTGGTGAAGTCCATTTCTCGCTCTCTTTCCTTCCTAAACCACCACTTTCCTGCCAATTTGGTCTTGCTTGGAAGCTACCAGGGCACGACTGCAAAGCCCTGGACATACATATGTATTTATAAATATGTATATTTTTAAATAAATTCATATATGGCTCAGGATAAAGTCACAGGTCCGCAGGGGACTATGCCTCAGAGTATCACAGTGTGGTTCCCGGTCAGCCTAAAGCTGGGTCAGTAGTCAGGGAGAAGGTTAGAGAGAGCAAGAACTGCCTTCTTGCTGACCTTCAGGAGTGGAGAAGTGACCCTGGGCTCCCCTCCTTTCCTCCTCGTGTGCCAAGCCACCCATCCTCAGCCTGCCACGCTGCTCGCTGTGATACATCCACAGCCTGCAGCACTGCTTTACGCGATGGCGATAAAGGCTTAGTGACAGCACCAAAGAGCCGACCCACCCCTCAGAAGCGGGATGCAGAGCCAGCTGGTGATGGATGAGGACTGGGACCTATGTCACTGAGACAGCAGCTGGACACAGAGGACACAGCAGGCAAAAAGGAGACCAGGGCTTTCTCTTCTCCTAGTCTGAATATCTATGTTAGAAAGCCACGACCAAAGCAGAACCAATTAACAGCTGGTACTTCAAACCGAGCACAAACACCTGTTTTATGTGCAAGGGTTAACCAAGCAGATATCACCCAACGTGCAGCTGGACTGCAGTGAACTAAACATGGTTCTCTGCATCAGGTGGAGATTTGGCTCTAAACACAATAGGTGGACTTCACCAGGGCGATCACTTTGGATAGATGACCATACTCCATCCCCATCACACTGAGAAGGTGCCTGGACCTGGAAAGACTATCAGTCTAACGAGATCAATCTGTTTAGCTTAATAAATAGGAGGTGAAGAAATGACTTGAGCACTATCCAAAATATTGAAAGGCAGAAGAGATGTTGGCTAAAAGAGCTGTTCAGCTGAAGAGATGAGAGCATGCAGATGCTAATGGGGGGAAGAGGAGAGTCAAACTAAAAGCAAGCGCTTGTGAGGATACCTACCACTGCAGTGATATAGAAACGGTTGTGACAAGTTCACCCTCGCTCGTAATTGTGCATCAGATTGAGTGTTTGGGTTTTTTCCCTTAACAAATTGAACACGAATAAATTAAGGGATGTGCTACAGCCTGTATTTTGCTGTGGGTTAGATCGATGATCCAAATGTTCTTTGCTGGCTTTGCAGTCAATGAATCACTAAATTTGGATCCCCATCCTCACCAGATGGATCAGAACCAGAAACCGAGGTGCTGCTCCCCCCAGGGCTTAATGGAGTTTCTGTCTGGTTCTGGAGCAGATCTGGGGATTTTAGTGAAAGTTATACACCTGTTTCCCCCCAAAAAGCCGGATTTCAAGGTTCAAACGATTTTCTAAGCATCTCAGTTTTCATGAAATCCTTGTGATTGCAGAGAAAAGCTTGAACAGTCCTAAAAGTTCCAACACTGGCAGATGAATAAAATGAACTCTAAAACTGGGGGGGTGTTTCCTGAGTTATGAATTTTTCAGTTTGGCCAGGGGGTGCAGACTTTCTTCCTGACTCTTCAACAGCCAAGGCTGGCAATGCTGATATAGTCTTCCTGAAAGCACATTCTGGCAGAGGGATTTTTACAGTGGGCACAGATATCTGATTGCTTCCATCTTTTCAGTAACAGGCTGTGAGCGTGCTTCTCTGGCTGGTTGGCATTCACTGGAAAAAGACTACGATGGGGAGAATCAATAAATTCCATCACAGATGACAAACATGGAGGGAAAACATTGCTTGGGGTTGCTAATCAACATCTGCAGCTGGGATGGATGGAGCATCCCAGGGTCAGACCTCCTCACCCTAAATGCTCCCGCATGTGTTGGCAAAGCTCCTGCCAAGAGCTCCTCAGGCGCAAGTGCCCCCCCTCCATCTGCAGTGGTGCTTCTGCCAGGTTCCCGGTCCCATTTCAGCAGTCTCCTGTCTCCTCGCCTTGAAAGCCTGATTGCAAATCCTAAACAAGTGCTCTATGATGGGCTGGCTCCCTGCCCAGAGACTGCATCAGAAATTCTGCTTGATATATCAAACTCTCAGCAAGCAGGGGGAAGGGAGGAGAGCCAGGGGAGGTAAGGAAGGGGTATCATAGACAACCCCGACTTCCCGGCTTCCCTCTTCCCAGGAGACCAGAGAAGCACCAGGAGGTTCCCTTCCCTTTGTCCTGTTCCCATCCAGGAGTGCTTTACACCACATCCTGATGGATTTGATCCACAGGAAAACAGCAGCAAGAGGGATCAAGGATGCCAGATGCAGCAGTCATGCCATACCCTTCCCATTTACTCATGAGACTCCACTTCTCATGGGATCTGTCAAGGTCCACCAGCCCCATGCTCCCGGCCAGACCCTTTCCTCCACCAGCAATGCAGGTGTTACGGCAGCAGCTACTCGGATATTCGGCATTCCTGACTGCAGACCAAGGCCACGCTCACAGACGAGATCTGTTCTGAGGGGTCACACAAGTGCTGCTGGGGCAGCTCTGACAAGAGAGGCTCAGGCACCTTGGCCAGTCCCACCAGTCAGTGTTGTCTAGTTGGAGGGCAAAGCGAAGTCCTTTGGAGGCTACCAGAGCTACGGAGCTGTCAAGTCATGTGGTGAACTAGTCCTCCACACAATTTAACTATTTTCTTTCTAGGTAGGTGGAGGAGAGGGATGAGAGTAGTGTGTCTAGGTGAGGAAGCAAGACTTCATAAATCGCTCAAGTTGTCCGCAGGCACCACATTTGAGCTCAGGAGACCTGGAGGTGGAGGTAGTGGTGCAGGGCTGAGCCCTCCCAGTGACCAGCTGATAAGTTTTAACGTGACCTGGAGATGGCTTTGCATTTGGCCTCCTCACATGGCAACAGAAGAACAAGAAAACCTTTCTTGTTTTTAAGCCAAAGATGGCATTAGCTCTTTATAAGGATCGCAAATGTTTTGGAGTCAGAGAGGTCAGTTTTCAGGCTCCAAAACTGTCAAAGGCTCTCGGGTCAAGAGCCATCTTGAAACTGTGCCGCTTGATGTGAGTCACCTACTATTTCATTCTCGTGCCCTTTTACATGGAGCTTCTTTTCTCAGGGAGAGGTTGACCCAGCGCACCAAGGAGCCCCTGGAAGAACTGCTGACGTCGGCGGGCTCTGCATCATGCTGACGCCATTCTGGCTTCTTCCCCACGATGGCCTCCCTTCATTAGATGTCACAGCACGAGGACAGTCTCTTTCAAAGGCAGAGGGGAGGAAAGGCAGCTACCACTGTGCTTTTCAAGCCAGTCTGGTGCAATCTTTGCCCTCTCCAAAGGATGAAGTTGCAAAAAAAAACCTGGGACTGTGATGCAGAACCCGTATTGCATCATGGTCAGCCCCTGCAGACAGGACGTCCCTTTCCTGAGGTGCCTCTGAAATAAAATGTCCCTAAGTCCCCCTAAAAGACTCCTCAAGAAGCAAAAGCCTAAATCCAATGTATTCGATTGCAGGAGCTCTGATCACTGTTTTTTTGGAGAGGGTGAAACGCTTGGGCTGATGACCCATAACTGCTCACAAGGGAAAACAGAATAACTGGGCCCCATGCCAAAGGCAGAAGAGAGAGAAGAGCAAGGTCCTCAGGTAGACATGGCCAGGGTGGGTTGGGGCCAGGAGCTAAGGCAAATCATGCCTAGAGCTCAGCCTGGTCACTGGTGGGACATGGGTCCACATTGGGTGGGATGGGCTCTGCTCAGCTCAGAAGACAACTCCTTTAACACATCTCAACCTCCTAAAACAAGGACACCGACCACTGCAAAGAAAGGACTAGCAGGACAGTCAGAGAGATCCCAGCCCATCTGCACGGCCCCTGGGTCAAACTAGGGCATGGAAATGGGGACAGCAGCAAGACAGGTCCTCATGGGAAGGAGGATGTGAGATCAAACTGCGGAAGGGAAGGAAACAGGACTCCATCACGCGGCGGCTGAGACATGGGGCCAGGGTCTGCTAGAGAAGGTGGCAAGGGGATAGAAATCTTTTTTTCTCAAGGATATGTTCAGGCTCTGATCCACAGATCAAAGATTAAAATTAATGTTTTCCCCATCTATCAAATCACCAAGGCAGACAACCATAGATCAAAGGACATCGCTGCTGGTATCCAACTGCACATCACAGACACTTCCTTGGTCTGACTGGACAACCCTTCCCTATGCGGGACTGGGGACCTGCCCCTACTCCGTGGGTGTCACCAGCTACCAGGATTACTCCACCTCTCTCAGACAACTTTTTGCTACATCCATCACCCATGGCACCGAGGACCGAGATGGCCAATAAGTGCAGCATCCCACCCTAAAGGTCATTCCCTGCTTCCCAACCACATCGGTGGCTGGGAGCGGTCAGAGGAGGAGTCCTGGTGCTGCTGTCCCTTGTGACCAGGGCTGGGCTTTCCCAGCGGGGAGGGAGGTTTGCCACTCACCTAGCAGCAGGTTCATGAGGACCTCCTGGCCTGCCAGCGTGCTGCTCTTCACCAGGCAGATGAGGGTACCCGCGATCCAGGGGATCCCATGCCCTGTTATCCCCAGGAGGTTAATCATGGAGCGAGCACCACCCCAGGAGGAGGCTCTGTTGGCACACACTCCCAGCCTCTTGGACATGCAGATATCGATGGCCAGCAAGGAGTTGAAGGCAATTCCTTTGAAGGAAGGGTTGAGCTGCATGCAGTCCTCTTCGGGCAGCTGCTGCGACTGCCTCCGCTCCTTGGTGCTGCTGTTCGGGGCGCTGGCCGGCCCCGCCTGGCCGCTCTGCTTTCTGCCGGAGCTCCTGCCCTCCTGGTTCCCCTTCAAGGGCTGATTCAGGGAGAGGAACTCAGCCCTGTTGAGGACGTTGTTCCTGTCCCGTGCCCTGGACCGCGGCTGGGATGCTGGCATTGCAGCCTCTCTTTAACGCAACCTGCTTTGCAAACGCCGGGAAGGAGAGAAATCCCTCTTCTCCCTGCGGAAAGCTTCCCCCTCTCCCACCCTCACGAGCCGTGAATTTGGGAAGCTACAAAGGTTCCCCTCTGTTGCAGTTGCCCCCAGCACGGACCGCAGCTGTTAAATATAGAGTAAGGAATGCACATGGCTGTTTACTTCGTGGGCCTAGCAAGCTTGGAAGGAAAATTAATGCCAGGCTTGGCAGCCACTCCAGTGCCTGAGAAAAAGGTTAAACAGCCAATAGATTGGAAGAAGAGGAGGGAAAAGCTTCGTGCCAAAGGTTGGTTGCTTCTGGCCTGGTCTATTTAAATCTTCCAATTGCTTATTCTCCTGGGCTGCAAGGGAATCTGGGAAATGTAGTTTTTTTGGCACTACAATTCATATTTCAGTACGAGTCAGTCAGAGCTGGAGGAGATCAGGGCATCCTCCCTCCCCATATCACCCCTCCGGCGGGCTATGCCGCCTGGCTTTGCCAGCTCTGAGGCTGGGCATTGCTCAGGGAGTTCCCCCCACGGGGGTCCCCTCAGGTATCTTCTCGATTTGTCTGTTCTGCAACATCTCCTCACTGCTACACCACCCTAAATACCACCCTCCTCTCCCGGCTATGGATACCTTTCAAACATCCCTAGCCCCATCCTCCCTCACCGCTCAGGGTGCGCTCCTGCAGCAGCTTCCATCACTCACCCTGTTCCCGGACCACGGAGCAGCAGCACCTGCCTCCCGATTAAGAGAGACACAGCACCGCTAATGTATTCCCATCCTCCTGCCCCCGGCACTGAGCGTGGCCTCAATCCCGCACGTTTCTGCCGTGTCATCCAGCCTCGCAGATCTCACGCTGGGCGCAGGTGACAGGCAGTGCCTGCGTCCCCGAGCTGCGAGTGGGATCAGCAGCCCAGGTACTGGCCCCAAGGGAGCGGGAACCACAGCACAGGGAGAAGGAAGACTCATGCCAGGCCCTGGGGAGTCCTCCCGCAGAGGACAGGGAAGACCTGCTGTCCCTCTGGCCATGGCGCGTTGTGCTTCGTCGCTTCATCAGTGCACAGCTGCCATCAGCCTCCCGCCTCCCCGCTCCCCACTGCAGCTGGGGTGAACCCCTCTGAGACATCTCCCACCCGTCCATCACCAGCGCTGGCGAACCCCCACGAGAACATCCCGTCTGCGCTCGCAGCTCCAGTTTACAGGTCTGAACGATCTTGCTACAGTCCCCGAACCGCAGCTGTTGTGGATCTGAGCCTCAAGCACCGCTGGGAGAGACCGTCCATCTCAGCTCCTCCTGCCCGCTGCAGCAACCGCCTGAGCCCGACCCACCCGTGCTGCCATCGCCGATTATCTTCCCTGGGCAATGGGCTGTCGCGGCTCCACACCACCCACGCGCTCAAGAAACACGATTATTCCTATGCAAATAGGCGGGAAATCCCCCATGGACAGAGAAGTGGAGAAGATGAATATTGCACTGAGGAGCAGAACAGGCACGTCTCTTGGTGCCAGTGACATTTGCCTACACAACTGCTCGGTTATGGAGGGCAGTATCCGTACAGGTCTATTCCCTGGGAATCAGGGCCCCAGGTATCTTTAAAAGTCTTTCCCAAAACACACTGGAGAGCTTAAGTGCTAAATGAAAGGTGGCTCTTGGCTTTCTAAGATAATAAGAAAAATTTTGCACTTTCTTCATACTTTTTATCCATAGATCTCAAAATCCTCTAGATGAACTATGCCTCCAGCCTGTGCCCATTGGACAGATGGATGGGCCAGAGGCAAGGGCAAGGCTTGGCCAAGGAGGTGCCAGGGGTCCTGAGGAGCCCTCGCCCCTGGGCTTTGCTCATACTCCCCTCATAACAAATCACAGGAAAATAACACACTTCAATCTGTTTCTGAATCACACCCTCCAGGATCCTACCCCTACTCTGCAGTGATGATTGTAGCCAGGGAAAGAGCTCATCCCCTCCTCAGCCACCCTTACCCAGCCCATAAACCACAACCCCTCGGCTCAGGTACCATTTGGGGCTGTGGCAGCCCGGGAACGTGCACGGACACTGCCACATCACTGACACCCACCAGCTCCTGTCTGATTGTCGGCTGCACTGCAGATTCTCACGCTATTGGGGAAGTCAGCACCCCGTCCCTATCTGGCTGCCCTCATCCCACTGCCCGGCTCCAAGGCATGTGGAAAATCTCAGCCCACCTGACATCGGCCACGGAGATAACCGTCCTCACTGCTCCAACGTGGCCATAGCCGTCATCTCCCCACTGCTCCTCCTGCTCCATGCAGGGCTGCTGCTGTGGGACTCCCTGCAAATGTCTGTGAGCAGAGGGTTAAAGCACTGGTGGTCAGGAGGCCAAAAAAATAGGGAGACTCTCCCTCCTGTCCATCCCTGTGCCAGGGATGCTGAGCTGTTACTGTGTTCCTCAGGAGGTGTCATGGGGAAAAAAAATACCTTGAAAGCCCTGGGAGGTCATTTAATCTGGTGCCTGTCTCTTCTGCTGACATTGATACGGGAGGATTTCTCTACCTTACACAAGAGCTGCCCTGGCCGCCCCACAAGAATCCAGCCTCGCACCCCAGCACGAGTTCCCGGCGGGAAGGGGACCAGAGGAGGAAGGGCAGCACGGGATGGATGTGGGGCTGGCAAACCCCTGACGAAAGTGCAGCAGGAAAGGAAGGCAATTTGGGAAGCGAGCTGCACTGGCCGTCCCAGCTGGAGAAATCGAGCTCGGGGGACACAGGTCCCCAGTCCCTGTGCTGGGACCGTGCCGAGCCCCGTCCCGCTGTGCTGCTCACAAAACAGCCACAAACCAGAGGTTTATAAATATCCCTGCTAAACCTGTACACAGGCTTCCTGCTCTGGCGGGGCTATTCCAGGCCTGACACCCGATCCACGCAGGTCATCGAGCACCTCGGAGAACACACAGACGGACAAATCCGGACAGACAAATCTGGCACGCTCCAGGCACTGTGTCCGCTCGGCCCCAGCCATGCTCCCGCCGCCTGCCCACCCTGCCCAAGGTGCTGCAGTCCCCGGGGCTGCGGGCTGCTGGCCACAATTCCCCGCATAGCCATGGGCATGCATGGCGTCCACTGCTGGCATGGGCACGCAGACCACGCTGGAGATGCAGGTGGGATGGGAGGGACAGCAACATCCCCTTTCCCCGCAATTCGCTGGCAAGCTTTGTGCATGCCAGCCTCTGACAGCGGCTGGCCCAGAAGCAGCGCTTGCAGCCAAGGCACTTGCAAGCAAACCTGCAGTGTTCCGGGGTGGGATTTTTCTAGGGGTGAAAAAGAAAGCTTGGCCGAAATGAAATAAAATACAATATTCTGCGATATTTACGGCACGCACAGTGGGGCCACTCAGGCCCGTTAGCACAGCATAGCATGGCCTCTGGTGCGCTGGTTTTGTTTGCCACTGCTCAGATGGTGACGGGCAGACTCTGCCTTTCAGTAAACCTGGAAAACACACTGGAAGGACATGGAGGCACAGTGCTGGCTGTGATGCTGGGAGGAGCAGTAGCAAGAATGGAGCACGGCTGTGCTACCATGAGACACGGACGGGTGCATGAAATGAGCAGCAGAAAGAAACACAACTCACAGCATCACCAGGCAGGGCTAATTCTTGCTTCAGGCCACATCCTGGCCTCGCATCTCCAGCAATTCCACCAGCGAGCACCACGCTCTCGGGCACAGGAACCATCCTGCACATGGCTTAGTGCAGCCACTGTAGGGTGGAGCGTGCTAATGCCGTAATCACTCACAGCAGCGCGATGGAGACAGGCACGACCAAAACCCAAAGAAAACTCCAGCTGAAGATGAAAAGCTGACTTAATTAGAATGACATAATGCAATTTCCTAGTTGACCAGAACATCAGAGACAGCCAAGCTGAAGCAAGACCTGGCTGAAGCTTCAGGGAAACTGGAGTTGCAGAATATGCAGTTTCACCAGATTCACAAGGCTCTGAGAAACTGTGACAAGCTTGTTTGAAAAGTGTGAAAAAGTCTTGGAAATGTCAAAGTATTTCAGCACCTTCTGGAGGCTGATGAAGCAACTGGATACTCCGTTCAGAGAGGCTCATTTCATTCTTTCTTGTACTACGTGATAGTAAGTTGCTTGCTCACAACTTGAGTGTGTTCTTAGTTTTTCTGTCTGTTGCAGGGCCAGTGACTGTCATCGTGCCCTTGACAGAGACCGTGAAGTTTAAAATAAATATATAGCCAATGCTTTGAGAAACATGCAGAAGAAAACCGTAACGATATACTGTGTTTTTTTTTCCACCTGCTGTGGGTGAGAAGGACTAAAAGACATTTCCTTAGCTCTGTGCTGCTGCACCATACTGCAGGTGGCACCTGCAAGGCAATTTTTACCTCTCGGTGCCCCAGGTTTCCGATTTAGAAGCAAGTCACGAAGGACACGTGCACCCAGAGCCCTGCGAAACGCTCGACACGCAGCAGCTATCACTGCAAAGCTGGACACGCGCACCTCACCTGGTGCTCAGCTCTTGAAATTCGGCTCCTCAGCTGGCTGGTGGTCAGCCAGCAGGACCAGTCAGCAACGTTACTCGTAAAACTGTCTGCACTATAAGTTTACAACTTTCCCACAGGCCATTGCTGCCTCAAACACTTCGCTCTCTATTCCAGCTGCTCCTTAGACCCTTTGCTGCTACGGAGAGCTTTGCATTTTTAGTTCCTTGAAGCACAGCCCATCTAGCCTAGGGCTACAGGTTTTGCAAATAAGGAGACCATCCCTTTACCGAATCAACTAACCAAGCTCCAGCTGGGAGAAGAAAAATCTTAATCTGAAAAAAAAAAAAAAAACAAACCAACAACAAGAGAAAATATACTGCAGTTAAATTAAAAATTAAAAAAAAAAAACAACGAAAAAAGACATTTCTAAAAAAAAAAAACTACATTACCCACAATTCACGGACATGCGGGAGGAAATGCTGGTTTTGCAAAGGAGGTTTAGCTTCAACAGCTGCAGTTTAAAAGCGAAATGCAGGGGGAGGGATGGGACTGGGCGAAGGAGGGAGGACAGGGAGGCAGGGAGAGCGGGGGGGGCCCAGACCTGCTGCTAATCCCGCGGCCGGGGCGGAGGAGCCGCTGTCATGCCGCGGTCCCTGCCCGGGCAGGCGGCGGGAGCGGCCGGGCACGCCCGGGGGCACGGAAAGGCTACGGGCGAGTTTCTGCAAAGTTTGACCCCGTTGCCTTTTTGATGCTGAAACGGCGACCGGAGCGGGAACCCCCCCGCACCCCCCTGCTCCACCGGCGAGGCTGAGACCCGGGGCCGGCGCCGTCCCCGTATGCATGAATGTATTGCGAGAGAGGAAGCTTGCGGCAGCCGGGAGGCGGAGGCACCGATCCTGCTCCTCTCACGTCCCCGGGCATCTAGCAAAGAGGCGAAGGGAGGGGAAAAAAAAAAAAAAAAAAAAAAGCGCGAGAGAAGGAGCCTCCCCCCCCCCCCCGCGCCGCACCTCGCCCCCGCGCAGCGCAGGGGAGCCCGGCGCGGTGCGCGGCGGCGGCCGGGGCTGAGCGGCGCGGCCGGTGCTCGGCGCGGCTCCCGCCGCCGCGGGATGCTGTGACGCCCTGCAGGACCGCGGGGCCCACGCGTGTGCGGGGCAGCCCCGCCGGCCGCCCATGAGCCCCGCCGGTTGAGCCACAAGCCGGCTCGTCCGGGAGCAGCGGCGGCAGCAGCAGCAGCAGCGGGGAGGAGGAGGAAGGTCGGACACCCCTGCGGAGACCCGCTCGCCGAGGAGGAGGAGAAGGAGGAAGGGCAGCCGCGGGGCCGGCGCCCCCCGGGCCGGTGCGTGGCGGCGGGATGTCACGGGCGGCGATTCCGCGGCGCTGAGCGGGCGCGGAGCGGCGCGGCCCCGGGCGCGGAGCGGGGGAGGTTCGCCGCCGCCTCCCGCCCCGCTGCGCAGCCCCCGGAGCCCGCCTGCGTGACCAGGACCTCCGATTTGTTCTTTATGGTTTCGGCTATTTCTAAGGAAACAAACAAAAAAAAAATTAAAAGAAAAATTCCCAAAGCCCTGACATCGGTGACGGAGGAGCCTCCAAAATCGGAGATTTGGCTACTTTTTGCATTTTTTCACTCGTCGTTTCTTTCTGTTATTATTGTAATTTTGTGCGAAAGGAAGTTATGAACAACTGCAAGTCAGGAAGTGGAAATCCACACCGGTTGTGACAAGCTGGGGCTAAAAACTATTTCATTATTTATATAGATGTGTCTATCAACATTCTGCTTTTCATCCAAAGAATAAAGGGAAATACCGGCTAGTCCTATGTTTGACGGTGAATGACAGACTGCATCTGAAGAAAGGAAGGACTAAATATATCAGCTAAGAACACCACTGTTATTTATTGAACTCAAGAGACTTTTTTTTTTAACCCAAAGACTGCTTGAGCAAGAGATTTAATGGGTCATTAAAAGGAAAAAAAAAAAAAATCAAAGGCCCTTTTGCTTCTGAAATGCAGCTAACCTCAAAATAGGAGCAGTACTTGTAAGACAGATACTCAAATTAAGGCTTTACGTGTTGAATTTTCTATCCTATGGATATCAGTTTTGAGATTACAAACCCAGAAGATCTGTAATTGATCTAGCACCAGATAATTTCAATGCCTAATATTCCCCAGGATTGCTGGAGTACCCTAGGAGCTGCGTCGGACTGTACTCGGGGTATGCCATGGGCTGTATTCAGAGTATTAGCTGCAAATCCAAAGTTTTCCGGGAAAGTATTTCAGTGATTGAAGTCAAAGCCTCCATCGATCCCATTCCCACCAGCATCGACGAGTCCTCCAGCGTGGTCCTGCGCTACCGGACCCCTCACTTCCGAGCCTCTGCGCAAGTGTTGGTGCCCCCTATTTCCAAGAAGGAGACCTGGATCGTGGGCTGGATCCAGGCTTGCAGCCACATGGAATTTTACAATCACTACGGGGAACAGGGCATGTAAGTATTTCCTAGAGCGGGTGCGGGTATGTTTGCCTAGCGGGAAGAGCGAGAGGATCATGGCCTGGCTGGGAAATGCTGGATTAAGCTGAAAAATTAGAATCCAGTTGGTTTGATTTTAAACCCCAGCTCTTCTGAAACTTAACAGGACTTTCTCATATGTTTAAAATACAGGAGAGCTTGTGCCTGCCGTTTTAAAGGAGGGGATGTTCTCTTCTAATGGGAACATGCCCAAGCCCTAACCAAAACCCGCTTGTCCTGTTAGGAACTCAAAAGCAATACTATATGTCACAACAGCTTTTGAGCAGCATTAAAGATCCTGAAATCCCAGGTCAGCCCTGCCACGACAGGCACCCCTGTTTTGGTATGCCTTACATGAGGGTTTCTTCTGACCCCCAGCTCCTCTTTTTGCATCCCTCCCCATCCCATATGGGGTAAACCCATGCATTGACAAGCCCCGGGGATACCCGAGGGCTGACACTTGTGGCACGATGCTGTCTCCAGCATGCTGTTCTGCTGCTGCAGTGTGCCAGGGCTCTGAGCTTGGTAGCCCACCAGCTCTGGGAGCACCCCTTAACGTCACAGGAGGAATCCTGTGTGCTTTGCCCACGGTAGCAGGCAGCCCACAGGGAGAGAACAAGATGGATTTAACCCACTGGTAATTAAATCTTTTGCATCACCTTGGAGCAGGGTGAAAATGTCATGTTCCTCTCCTTTAGGCAATATAAGAGTGGGAATATATTTGTAAGGCGGGGGAATCTAGGGGCTGTTTGCGCACCAGAAACCCCGTGTTACCGGTCAGACAGTCATAGTGAGACAGGAATGAGTCAAATTAAAATGTCACCTCCCTACTGTGAAAAGTCATCTCTCCCCAGTCCCCCCCACCAGTTTGTTCACCAAACGTTGTTGCAGGCTTTGGCCCGTAGTTAAATCAGCAACAGCACCTGATCTCCAAACGCCTGCACAGAACAGCAATTCTGCAACTCACGGTGCTGGGCAGCGCCGTGTGCAGCCTCCTGGTGCAGCAGAATCTGTCCGTCCAGCCGCGGGGCCAAAACCTGAGCGCAGCGCTCGGTGCTGGCAGATGGTTTGGTGGCTGGAGGTGCTGATGCTGCCGGGGGGGGACAAGGGAGAAAGGATGGGAAGGTCAGATTTGAGCAACTCTCCTGTGTCCCCATCGGAAGCGCCCTGTGTCAGGGGGATGCTGGCTCAGCCCATCCAGGGTCATTCTGGGTGGCTTAAAAAATGGTGAATGAGGAGAGCTGAGGGAGGATGGGATCACGGAGTAGGGCTGGAGAGCAGGACAAACTCTGACTTAATGCAGTGCCCTCCTGAAGGCCTGAACATCTGCATGCACACCCTGGCCCTTCTTCCCTCCCTTCTGCCTGTAAGCCCAGATGAGGACACAGGTTCAGCATCTCACATGTAAAGTGAATACGCGTTGTAAGACGTGGACCAGAGTGAAGGGCACGCTGAGGAGCAGTCGTAAGTGACAGACTGTCCCCCCGCTTCTGTCCCCATGTCCCCTCTCTGCTCAAGCAGAAAGTGCCGTGAGAAGCGAACTCTGGCACCCGGCAGACACCAGGAGCGAGGCTCAGGGAGGGAGCAGAGCAGCTTATCTCGATTTGAAAAGTACTTAACAACAGGCCTGAAATCTGCAGGCTTTTTGGCTCCAACACCATCTTTAGCAAGGACAATTTGTTGCTCAGATGTTCCCAATTCCAGGCCTTTGGGATTTGCATGTGTAATTCTCAGGCTCATTTAGAAATCTTGTCTTTAGTGGGCAGCTGCAAAGGAAAATAGAGAAGTCCACTGTACAGAAATACAGCTCACATCCTCCGAAATAAAGAGGACTGGGCAGAGAGCTGTTCTGCCAGTGCTGCTGTGGGCTGCAAACCTCGACATGTCCGTATATTTCTCTGCACCTGAGTTTCTCTGTGTTTAAAAAGAGGATTTGGCACAGACTTCCCTGCTGGACTGCACTGAGACAAAAAAAAAGTTGTATCTATAAGCTAAGTGCTGTGAACAGGTAGCCAGAATCAAACATAGCAGCTGTGTAGGAAAGCTCTTAGCCAGAAAATCAGGGAAACAAAGGTTTTTCCCTAGGAGCTTCATTGACATTTAACTGATATAAAAAAAACTTACCCAAACATAAGGAGGAATTGGTCTGCTCCTCCACTCTCTTTCTGTAGACCCGTTGCCATCTGAAAGCTATAAATAAAGGCGTTTGGGAGAAAAGGCTTCTTTTAATGCCATTGAAACATGCTCTTGGAAGACCTTTACAGAGAGGGACAGGACACAAACCTATCTGAAAGGGTGGGCCAAGCCTATAGCTGGTTTAACTCAGCATAATCCCACTGACCTCCACGGAGCTGCACTGATTTATGCCAACAGAATATTTGTCCCAACTTTCCATGATGAAGAGAGACTGCTGCAACATACATATTTTTAATCACTGTGGTGACAGGCAAACAGAAAACTCCAAATAATAATAATTAAATAATCAGTCGGTCAACCAGAGCATTAATACTTAACAGCAGGTTTTGGATTAATTTTTCAATTTTATGCTCCGAAGTTGTTAGCTGGGTATAAGCTGGCCATTACGTTGAGGACAGAAACAGCTGAGAAATACTGGAGCAGATGGAGCTGTGCATAACGCTGCTATAGGGATGTTAGCTACAGAGGGGATCATTTAGACACACACTTTTAAAGTGGCACTGACAATTTTTGGGCTAAATGCAGTATTTTTAACTGCAAAGGAGAATAAAGCTCAGATAAACATGTAAATGCTGGCATTATTTTACGTGCAAGTCAGTAGATGCTGCTGAGAACATGGAAACCCCCAGTGTGAGGATGGGGATGTGCTCTCTGACCCCCACTCCGTGCAGAACTGGGGAAAACCCATATTCATCCCCGTGGCTGTGATTAGTGGTCCCTCCCTGAGCAGGGTTTTACCCGGTACCCTTAGGGAAGGGTGCTGCTATGCAGTGGGAGGCATCAGGATGAGGCCACAGAGCTCTCACCTGTACAGGAGCAGCTGGACCAGCTGGGATCTCCTGGGGTGGGTGCTGGTTTCTGCACCCAGTTGTGCAGCACCTGGTGGGACCCATGTCAGGGGCTGGGCAACGTCGGAATGGTGTTATCCAGCCTTGTTTCTTCATCTCCATGGAGATATGTGAGGAGCGGTGCAGATGGAGATATGCAAAAGAGAGAGAAAAATAAATCAGAGTTTCAATATGATCAGCCAAGGATCTGGAGAAGTTTCAGGTAGATATTTGTCCCCAGGAGGACCCGATGGGGCAGCTGGGCAGCATTACATCATCACTTTACGTTACTGGGCATCTTGCTCTTGCAAGATTAAATCTTCTGTGCCCTGCAGCAGAGACACAACGAACTCAAGAAATCGGCTTGTCAAGAGAATAAACCCCAGTCCCTGGGAGGGAAAACACAATCAAAAACAGATTCACCGAAGGAAAAAAGGTTACGCTTTCCATGGGAAGTGAAGGGAGGTCAGTTTGCCAGGGGAATTCACTGAGTTACCTCTTCAGGGGTTTGGAGGAGAAGGCTTCGCTGCCCTCACCCACGCTCCTTAGCCCTGTTAAAGGGTTTCCCCAGTCTGACTTGAGCCTGCTCAGCTAAACCTCCAGAAATTCATCCCTTTTTCCTAATGCCAGTTTTCTGCTAGTTTTACTCCCTGAACCAGTATGCATCAAGCCTCACTGCTGGTTCAAGAGATGAGGCAGGAATTTGCAGCTGGAGGATGGGTGGGAAGAGGGATGGCAGCAGTGTGGCTCCGACCGGCTCAGCTGGGAAACAACATCTTAAATTTCCTTCCTGTTCTTCACTGTAACCCTGGCTTGAATTGCTTGATGTGCTGGAGTAGGTGAGAGAGACGCTGTAAAGGACAATTTAAAATTAAGCAGCTTTGAATATCAAGTTTTTCTTTCAGCTGGTCACCAGCACAGGCGCAGCGGCAGAGGGAGGCAGGTCGGAGCAGGGATGTGAAGTACCTGAGATGGTTTTTTGCTGCACCCACACATTGTTCTGGCACCTGCAGCGAGCACAGTCTGCATCTGAGCAGGGTTTCTCTGATTTAGGGAGCCAGCGGAGAGGAAGGGTGTTGGAAAGCACAAGGTCGTGCAAGTCCATCTGGCCTGTGACTAATCAGGAGCTGCCTTTAAGGAACTGGGGCTGAGAATGGAATAGTGCCTGATGTCTGTCTGAAAAGGTTAACTGGAGGTAGCCGTGTCACTGCTGGAGGCTGCTGTGCTTGGAATTGGGATAAGCTGGTGCTTCGTTTCGTATGACAGAATAGGAAGAAACGTATCTGAATGAGAACTAGGAGGCTAAAACCTACATAGAGCTGCTTGGCTGTTAGCAGCAGGGCTACAGTTGTGCCACAAGAAATAGCTCCAAGTTCCCTTCTCCTGGTAGCGAGCAGATATTTGTTCAGAGAGGCTTGCCCCCAAGCAGCTCAAGGCTCTCGTGATGCCCATACTGACTCTGAAGGTTTCAGAAGTGGCAGAAACAAGCTTGTCAGTATGACAAGCCAGAATCTACTGATTTCCGAGCTGATCAGCTATAGGGAATCCAGGAAACCAGATAGGTTGCTTTCTTTTCATGCCTCTTCCCTGCTATTGTCAGCAAAGTGTTTACTGGGCACTTTGTGGTCTTTCCTTGGCTCGACACCGCCACAGAAAGATGCTGATGCAGCCAAAGATCGTTCCACAGCGTTCTTTCCAAAATCATCCGAAAGGGCAGCTGTTGGCGTATTATTTAACACGGACGGACTGTGCAGGGAAAGGCACCGACCTGGCCGGCACACGTTGCTGTAGCAGCAGGCAAGGGGCAACCACCGCCGGCAGCCGTCGTGCAACCTCTGCTTTCACTCCAGTCATGGGACCATCATAAGGCCTCATTTTTCTTCTAGTTACTAAGCTGCACAGATAGAGCATGATGGTTTTGAAACCCTGGGGTTAGCCACATACGCTAGAATTCAGCACAGCATGCTCTACAAAGAAACACAGGCCAGTTTCTTCCCCGTTCCTGCCCACGCCTTTTCGTAAGCGGGGTGCACTTCCGAGCCACCCCGAGGGTGGCCACGCTGCTCACGAACATGCTCAGCATCGTGGTGGGGTTTCTCAGGCTCTGCAGGCAGCATCCTGCCTTCAGCCACCTGCCCAGGCCCTGGCACAGTTCCACCTTTTTGCTCTCATTTGAACCCTGGGCAAATCCCAAGAAGGTCCTGCAATTGGGATTGGATATGTCTGGGGTTGGATATGTCTGCTGGGAACGAAGGTAGGGACGACAAAGCAGATCTTAGCTGACCTACAGTTTCTGAGCATCCTTTACCTGATTCTCCCGCCATTCGCCCACCAGCCTCTGATCTGAGTAGGCTGGAGCAGCCCCGGGGTGGGTTATCAGCCTCTTGTAGCATCTCTGGTCCCGGTTTGGCACCTCTGCACCCGCAGAGATGCTGTGGCTGCATCTTTGCACCACGCCTGTCACAGGGTGAACCTTCAGGAAATTGTCACATCTCATCCGGGGTGACAGCCAAGCTGAGTACGGGCCACTGCCTGAATGGAGAGTAATCCTAAACCTTCTGCCGAAAGGGAGAGAAAGAGCCTCCCGATGCTGTTGCAGAGCTGGGCTGTATGGCAGGGGGGAGGTGGGGGGCTGCAGAGCATGACCTCCACTCATCCGCCCACCGAGGGCTGAGTTCATCCAGCATCCCTGGGGCCTTTCCCTTCCCAGCTCTCTCTGAAGAGCATGGGGGGGACTCCGATTTAGGGAGAAAAGTGATTGACCATCTCTCCTGTGGCCGGGGGTCGTGGCAGGGATGCTCAGGGATCTCCTTTTGGCTGCCTTCGCTAAAAATGTTCTTCCAGGGAAAGGACTCCCTCTGCCTGCTGGCTGCGAGCTCGGGAGGGAGGACGGGAGGGCTGCTGCAGCCGCCGTGGCGTAGCTGACAGCAGCCCCCATAAATCTGCGGGGGGGAGACGTCGTGCTTGCATAACCCCCGGTCCTGCTGCTCCGAGCATCCCTGCATCCCCCGCAGCATCCCTGCACTTAACCTCCCGGCTCCCTGCCAGGCTGCCCGACCTGCGAACCAGCCACCTCCGGCATGGCGCAGCCCTTCACCTCACACCTGCCATGGCACAGCGGAGATTTTTTGCTAGGACCCCCCAGCTTGCATAAAAAAAGATAAATGAGATCTTTGAACTCCCCACGGTATCTTCTAGCTGCAGCCGGTCATGTACAGCCAACTGCTGAACGATCCGGTGGGTACAAACATGGAGGCGCTTCACGGTCATTAACTAATTAACCATCAGAACAGCCCTGTGAGACAGTCACATGGGTCCTGGCCAGTGGAGAGGAGCAGCTCACCCTAAAACACCCTGTGCCAGAGCCGGACGGGCCCCACGCGTGCCCCCCTGCCCCCCACTGCAGTCAAGGGCTATTTTAAGCCGCAGCGCTGGACGTTATTAATAAAGGCTTGGACAGTTACTCCGACAAGCCTCAGCGCGTCCCCTCTGTCCCCTTCCCGGGATAAACTGCGTGCCGTGGCGCAGCCCACAGCAGGGAGCCGCGGGGCGTGGGGGCCCAGTGCGCAGCCCCGTGTCCGGCCCCACGGTGGGGTCGGGTGGGAGCTGCCGCGCAGCCCCTTCTGCCCCTTGGGCAGCGGGGACGTCGTCTCCGGTTGGCGGGGAGGGCTGATTTGGAAGCAAGAGGTAGAAGGTAAATTAGAGCCATCGCTGCCAGCCTGGTTTTTAAAAGAATGTCCTTAAAATACCTGGCGTGCGCTGAGCACGTGGTTTATGGTTATGCCATCTCAGTGCTTTTACTCTGCAGATTTCTAACCCTTTTCTAACCGAGACGTTTGCAGTAGTTTGCTTCTATTGGCAAATCTGATCTTAAAAATTAAATTAAAAGTTAATAAAAAAAATCCAAGCTATGCATCAGCATTACAAGGTGACAGGGCACCATTTTCACTTACTTTCTTGCTGGAAAAACTGACCTTTCCATCAGTCTCCAGCACAGCACCCAGCGCACTGACAACCAGTGCCGGCAGTTTTACAAGCTGGCTGACCTCGGATTCTCTGGTTACTGTAATACCATCCCCAGCCCGGAGCCTGGTGTGCAGCCGTGGATCCGGGTCCTTCCTAGGGCTGGAGAAGGATGGGTTACCCTTCCAGGGCCAGGCGACAGCGGGGAGGGACAGCGGCTTATCTGGACAGAAAATGAGTGTTTGCAGGTTGGGACTGGAAAGAAAGAACAGAACAGGATAAAGGGAAGCTTGATGGTCCATTTGAGTCCTTGATCTTACTTCTGCTGCTTAGGTGGGCTCTCCTGTCACCTCGCCCCCAGGGCCAGCTCTGAGCCTGCCCATCCTCCTGCCAGCACGCAAGATTTTGTGCTATCAAGAGAAAGAAGCGCAGCCCCGAGCCCTGCTCTCAGCAGCAGGAGAGCTGAGATCCAGAACGTGGCACTGGAGTGAGTCCTTGTGTTCAGCCGTGCTCCAACAGCCAAGGAGCTGCGAGAGGAGACCTCCAACACTGGGTTTTCTCCAACACTGGAGCTTTCCTGAGCACCTACCCCTAGCAGCCCTACTTAAACACTGACATATTTTCAGCCACTCCAGGCAGCCCCCAGTCCCAGCAAGGAAAGCCCTGGCCCTGCCGGGTGACCATCCCTTGGTGGTGTTTAAGGTGGACACTTGGCAGACAGTTTTATTGGCAGGGGTGAGCTCTTGCGGCAGGATGGCGTGAAAGGCATAAATTCCAGTAAAAACTAAAGGGGGAATGTGTTCACAACTACTTCGTTTCCTTCCTTGAAGCCCAGCATGTTTCTAAACTAATTAATTAATGCATTTTCCATAATTTGTTGTTGATTATGACAGGTCAAGTTGGGAGCTTCCAGATCTACTGGACGGTAAAATCCAGGCCATCAGTGACTCAGATGGAGTGAACTATCCCTGGTACGGAAACACGACAGAAACCTGCACCATCGTGGGTCCCACAAAGAAGGAGTCCAAGTTCAACATCAGCATGAATGACAACTTTTACCCGAGCGTGACGTGGGCAGTGCCCGTCAGCGAGAGCAACGTGGCCAAACTCACAAGCATTCACCGGGATCAAAGCTTCACCACCTGGCTGGTCGCAACCAACACGGCCACCAACGAAATGGTGACCTTGCAGACTATCAAATGGCGCATGAGGCTGGGCATTGAGGTGAATCCCAGCAGACCCCTGGGGCACCGTGCCAAGCTGCAGGAGCCCTCTGCTCAAGAGCAGCCCCAGGTCCTTACCAAGAATGAGCCAATACCACCCAGTGCCCTTGTCAAACCCAATGCCAATGATGCTCAGGTACTCATGTGGAGGCCAAAGGATGGACCACCACTTGTGGTGATACCTCCAAAACACCGATAATACAAACCTGGCGTCCTGGCACCAAAAGGGAGAAAAAAAAAAACAAAAACCAACAAAGCAAAACAATCACTTAGGTATTAGAGTACACACGTATAATCTGAGCAAAATCAAAATGCACTTTTTATTCATTCAACAAATGCAACCATTCTACCTTCTCCCATTGGGACGGATTTCACTGTGCTAAAGCTAAAGAGGAGACCTTGGACCGGGGTCTGTCTCGTCACTGGATTCCTAAGGGAAGAATCTAACACTGATGTCTACCCGTATAGCTTTTTTTTTTCCCCTTCCCTACTTTAGTTACTCTTTGAACTTCAGTCTCATTAGCTTGTCCAGACTGCCCAGAACAATAAGAACATTTTATTTGGGATTTTAAGATATTTTTTTTTCTTTTTGGTTGAGAACAAAACAAGTTCCTGGAGCAAAAAGTTGACTATTTAAGATAAGGATTTTTTTTTTTTTTTAAAAGCTGTAAGGTTCTGAGTTGCAAATCCAAGTCATGCGGCCTTATGTAGACTTTGCTTTGCATTGCCAAACTTTTGCCTTAAAGCTATGTTTGAAAAACAACAAAAACACCACCAGGCAGAATGTCCTTTCTACAGAATTTTTGGGAGGCAGTTTTGGAACAAGGAATAGATTGTCAGTATGTCACAGGCTGATGGATGAAAAGGGCATGAAATTGGAAGAAGCATGATGAAAAGAAAATCTTCCTGGTTTTAAAACCTGGAACAAGAAAGCGTGGAAATAATCTCAGTTTCAAAGCAATGCAAATAACAAACCTGCTGTACGATGGCTCTTGAGTGGGACCTACTAGGCCATCTCCCTGCTTTGCAGAAGGGGTAGCAAGGATGCTTGCCCTGCTTACACTTGGTGATGATCTCAGTCTGCTGTTAGCGTGGTAAGATGGGATAACGTCACAGCTGAAATCATGGCCCTGGGAGTCAACATAAATTGAGGGGAGGGGGACACATCCCACTGGGTTTGTCTTCAGGACACGCAGATGTTTGCCCAGCTACCCCACGGTCTCACCTTCTCGTGGCGAAAGAGCCATCCGCACACGCAGTGGCTCTTGTTGGGTGAAGCTCTGTTGCCTTGTTTTCCCACGAAATCCAAATGATGGTGCTGTGAGAAGAGCAGGATATGAAAAGGATCCTTCTGAAGTCATTGGAGATGCATGGGTGTAAGCAAGGGCAGATTGTGTCTACCCAGCAATATCCATAATTCAGGAACAGCCACGTCTGAAAATAACAGGCGCCCATTCCTAGCAAACATTAGAAGCAAAAGCTATGAAAAACTCTGCTTCCTGTGACAACAAATCACGTTGGGGTTAGTGGATAATTTTCTTCCAGATTCTTCCATGGTCTCCACGACTGTCAGGAATGGGGTACAGACAGGACCACGATGCTGCACTTGTCCAGTTATGGCACAAACATCTGTGTAGCAAAGGGTAACGCATGAGAAGGTGCAAGTGGGGCAACACCCGAATCTTGGGTGTAGATCCTCCAGTAAGTAAGGTGCATTTGGAGCAGGAGGTGGAACCCATAGGTTTTAGTAAGGACCAGATGGCTTCAGAGATAACCAGCTGCACTTCTGCAGAGGAAGGCAGCACAGAGGAGCTGTTTGAAGGGGGAAGGGGGGGGACGGGACATGGTTTGCAGGCAGAGGAAGTTCTGCAGCGGGGGTGGCATCTGGAGGACAGGGCACAGGATGGGGAGCAGAGGATCTCCTCTCTTGCTCCAGCACATGGCCTGAGGCAGATCACTTCCCCTTCCCTCTGCAGCTCCTTCCCCTAAATAACGTTTCTTCCTCTTTGTAACAACCTGCCTGAAGAGCTCGGACTGCAGAGGGCTCAGCATGCCGGACAGATGCCTGGCCCTGCTGAGCTGGGCTGAGCAGGTCTCACCACCACACATGCTGCTCAAAAGGCTCTCCCCTCGGAGAGGCACCGATTAGCTGCTATCGCCGTCTTCATCCTCCACATAGGACATTACCAGCAAGAAATTCTCCTTCCTCACTACTCCAAAGCCTCACAGTCTACTTCGGCAACAGGTTCGACATCACCACCTGCCTGGGGAACGCATGCCCAGAAGATATGTGCCCCTCCGCCCCTGTGACAGTCTCAAACCAGCAAACAAGGATCCTGGGTCCCTGCAACCATATCCCCGATTCCAGGGGAGCCCACCCTCCTCCATGCACCACTTTTCGGAGATGCTCAGCCACGGAGCTGCTCTCTCTGATGGGGAGATCTTTGCAGTAGGAAGTCAGCGTTACAAGAAGCTTGCAAACGAACAGGCTGGATCAACCCCAAATCCACGAGCCAAAGGTTGCCTAAATCTAGGCTTTAGGACTATAACGGATGAAGCTAGGGAGACTTTGATTTGCACAGTCACTCTCTGTATTAAACTCCATTTTCTTACATGGATTCAAATCCCAACTACAGCTCTACTGGCACAGCCCTGTGGGACTCGCCTGTATTTTCTCCTAGGCAATACATGCAGAAGAGGACAACACGTGAGCTGCGAGTGAACAGCAGATAACGCTCGCTTAGGCGCGCTTCTGCGCAGTCCCGCGGGTGGAAGCAGAAGGGGTATTTTTGTCTGGTATTCACTTTGTCTCCAGGTGCTGAGTACTTACAGTTCTCACTGATGTCAGTGTGGGTCGAAGAAATCGGACCCAGTTGTCTTAATTAGCTGCATGAAGGAATTCCAAGGAAAGATTTCTTCTCGGTCACCAAAAAACACATTCAGGGAACACCTATATCCTTTTCCACTTAGCTTTGTGTTGGACTTAGTCTCCCAGTGCATTAAGTAAATCTGGTTCCTCCTTCTCCCTCGACCTGGTGAACTGGATGCATCCATGCAATTCGATAGTAACCTCCTGGCTAACTCGTCCTGTTGCACTGAACAGACCCAGCTGAGCAGTAAATATGAAATTCAAATTTCACGTTGGGGTCGGCTTTGCATGGACTTCTCCCTTCCCAAAGAATGCCTTTATCCCATGCCTGGGTTGAAACGTGCCCCTCCCCCCCCCCCCTTCACATCACCAGACGTGGCACAGAAAAGTGATGCCGCCTCTTTTGAGATTTCACGCGTTGTGATTAAAAGCGATGTTTTCCCAATGCTGCTTTATTGTAAAACCGATGGGGACAGACTGAATATAAAAGGAAGGGTGCTGGAAGTAACAGGTGCTATAGACATCGCTATCGATATGGTGGGTTAACGGACGTAGGGTTAGAATGGGGATTGACAGGGTCCCAAGGGGACTTAAACGTCTGGGGCCCCAGGGCACCCCGCACCAAGTGAGGTGGTAAATCAGCAGAGGTGCATAAAGCTCCTTCTCCGGCAGCTTTTTGCAGAACCAGGAAGATACGGGGGGGAAGGTGAACGGGGCACCAACATGGGATGCTGATGTACATGAGTTTGCCTCTGCCTCACCTCTCTCATCAACGATGCTCAGCTGTGTATGGCCCCAGATCACCACAGGAGCTGAGAGCGTACCCTGACCGTCCCTGTCCAAATCCTGGAGCGGTCCAGGGTGGGAAGCGGCAAGGCGAGCCCTGGCCGAGACCCTCACCTGCACCCTCTCTCCTGGGCAGCAGCGGGGCAGGGGCTGGCAGACACTGGCGAGCATGGCCAACACACCGAGCAGCGCCATGGGCCGTTCGGTTCTTGTCTCCTACCCTCGACACCAAGACAAGTGTGGGGAGAGAGGGACGGCCCCGCAGAGAGTCCATAAGGATACGGAGCAGCGTTGGGGAGGGGTAGAGCTGTTGAGCCGGCGCGGCGCGAAGCAAGGCTGGGTCTGGCAGCGGAGGGCGAGGCGAGGGCTGCCCGTCCCTCCTGCCCTGGCTCCTGGCACAGCAATAAGAATTGTCCTTGGGCTTGCAGAGATACTGTGAAAACAAAAACTAAGATGTACTGAGTCTGGACACTTAACAGAGATGTAAAAAAACCCAAACCCTGCTTTTATAACAGACAGAGAAATAAAGTGAAGTTTTCAAACGCGTCTGGCTGGAGTCGTTTGGGCGGTGGCTGTTTTTAAAGGAAGGGCTCCACCACCTCCACACTCACGTTTCAAGGCGGCAATAAACACCCTATTTACCACCAGTGCCTTCTCTCTCTTCAGCTCTTTGCGCCGCATCAGATAGAGCGTGGAGGTTTCTGGTTAAAAATACCAGCTGGCATCCTGCATTTTTCATTACCAGGCTGCTGCGCGTCGTGTGGCGGCGGGACAGAGCCGAGCTGGCAGCAGCTGAGCTTCCGCGCGGTTCCGCTTCCTGGTGCCGTTTGCTTATTTAGCAAAAGCCGGGTCGGACGTTGGCTGTAAATACTGCTTCTGGAGAGGGGCAGCCTCTGGGGCAGGCGCCGGTGCCCCGGGCAGTGGAGAGCAGCCCTGTGCTTTCGGACTGGCCAAACAAGAGGTTAAAAGCTGCTGCCGCACACGGCTGGTTTTCAAGCACCATGCTGTATTCGTTTCATTATTTTTCCCCCCACGTCTTTCATATTTAGGTTCTGCTTGCTTTTCAGTAAAGGAAACTCTCAAAATTATTGTTGGAGAGCAGGGGGGTGCCTGGCCAAGCAGCCGGCATCGCTCCTGTGCTAACCCGGTAATGCACAGGGCCCAATCCTGGCACCTTCCAGGCCAATCCCACCACGGGCTCCCTTCCCATCAGCTGTGCCCTTAAGCAGACACAGGTTTCTCTTTTTCATTTTTTTGATTCAGTAGTTTTGCCACTCTCTGATCCAGCCTGCAAAGAAGCATCAAGGCTCCTCAAAAAGTGGCAGAGAAGAGACTTGCTTTGTCTGCTGCAAGATCACGCTGCTGCATCGACTCCCACCCAGCAGCTCAACTCTCACCCAGCAGCGCCGGGACCCTCCTGTCTGCTTGGACTGGAGGAGCCACACCACACTCGGTGCTTTCCCAGTGCATGCCCATAGCACCCTAGGCACCCCCCAACAAGGTGCACCTCACCCCTGTGTCTCCTGTTCCCTGCATCTCCCTGGGTCCTGCCTGGAGCAAACAAGGGCCCCTTACAAGCCTTCTGTGCCCCTTAAAGGTCGTATCTGATCTTTGTGGCTCAAGAGAAATAACAGAAGTAACATCCCCCCCCCCCCCCCGCAGGGCAGCAGGGAGACGTGGTACCAGCACCCACAAACCACAGAGGCGTGCACCCATGGAAAACAGGAGCAGCCACATAGTCTGTCTGGGAAGCTCCAGCGGCACGTCGCAGTGACCCAAACCCAAACGCTGCAGGGGAAGGGGAGGAATGAAACGTAGGGGAGGTCACGGCTCGAGGAAAGGAATGTGCATGGATGGAGCCCGAGCAGAGGAGAGGACAGGTTCGGAGTGGGATTCCTTTCCCCACTGGAAACTCTCCAGCCTCATCTGTTGATAGCAGGTTAAATTTAGATGTCCTAGTTTTGGAGGGAGGGAGGGGTGGAGAGGGGACACCAGCCAACTCACAGCTGGTTTGGGTAACACCCTGGAAAAGCCAGAAGCACCCAGTCACTTATTGTCTGCACGGAGACATTGGAAAGCCTCCTGAGAAGGGTCGGGAGGACGGTGGGAAGGACAGCGGCTGCTGAGCTGACGGTGGAGCCCAGTTCTGGTGCTTCAGGTAACACCAATGTCCACCCTTTGTTGCAGTGCATTTGTGACTGGTGAGCCCAGAAATCAAACTTCACCTTTCTAGAGCTTTTTTTTTTTTCCACTTGGCTTTGTGATTTTTCTAACCTGGGTTTTCAGCAGACTGAGGCAACGGTTCCAGCGTTTGAAGAAATACTCACTGGCCTTCATGGTCCCTGCTCGAAACTTTTTGCAGGGACTTCCCTCTGCTGATGCAAATCAGGTTTTGTTTCCTATTTCTTCTCTCTCACATCTTAAGCTGTTCACGTACTGCAGCTGTAAACACTCATTTTATTCCTTCATGTTTTCAAGTTTCAGAGCAAAATATTTTTAGCAATGCACTGAAGAGCCTTGAAACATCTATTAAAAAAAATAATAAAATGTCGTGTCATGCTTCGCATGCACATAGTTATAACAGAGCCCCTCAAACAACCTGCATCAGGATTTCCAAATGACACCTTTGTACATCTGTCCCCACAAACCAACTGGGTATGGGGTCCTGGCAAAAAGCCCAGGCAGAGGAGAGCAGCACCAGAAGGTCAGGTCTGACCTTCTCACAAGTCATAATTTTGGGGTTGTCCCACATTTCCCCCTCAAAATAGAGTGACAGCTCATTTCACCTTTGATGCAGAAGCCATTCCCACACCATTTCTGAGGAAGGGTGGTGTGAGGGGGTGCGCCGTCCCTTCCAGCTCCGGAATGGGATGCTGTGACGAGGTGGGACCGCAGCACAAGGTCAGAGCATCGCCCACGGCTGCGAGTGCCCAGGAACAGTGCCTGCCGTATTGTCTGAGCAACGCTCCTGCTGGCAACACGCGATTTCATTTTTATCTCGCGTTCAGGGAACGGCAGGAGCTCGGAAACAGGCACTGGCAGCACAACGTGTGCCCGCGTGCGATAAAGGCATGGACGGAGAAGGGAGCCAGAGACACGTGTGCAGAGAAGGAGCTTTGTGACCTACTGAAAGTTGCAGAAAAACGAGGTGGGGACGGTGCGAGACAGGAAACGTGCTGAGCGTAACGGCGGGGCCCTCGGGGAGCCGAGCCCGAAGCCCACGGGCACACGCAGGTGTGCAGCTGAAAAACGTGCCGACACATCCCAGCTCATCCCTTGGTGAGGAAGAGTCGGTCTTTTTGAGATGGCTGCGAGACCCTGGGGCCTTGCTGCTGCGAGGAGGAGGAAGGACAGGGCTGGTCTCGCTGCCGGCCAAGGGCTGCTCATCCCCGCCACGCTGCGGCCGCCTCTTCCCAGCCCCTGGGGCTCAACGCGACATTTTTCTGGGAACACAAACTCCCTCAGCACTACCAGACACGCTCATGCCAAAGCCTCATGCAGGATTATTTTTCCTTGTAAGCGATGCTGAAAGCAACGCACAAGGGCAAGGACACATGAAAACTAAGAAGGGATAAATAAAATGTCAGTTCAGCCTCTGGGCCTGCAGCAGCAGGGACACGTCCACGGGCTGACGGGGCCAAGGCAGGCAGCTCCGGGCAGGACTGCTGGCAAGGGGCAGAGACCAGTGCCAGCCAAGGCTGTGTCCCCTGGCAAAAGGGTGGGAGGAGAAGTGGTGCCACTACCTGCCTTCACCTTTCCACTGCTGCAGCTGGAGCAAGGATCTGAGATGTTCAGCTGCACTTTTCCAGCCTCCACCGTCTCTCGCAGGAATCCTGCTCATCCCCACGACTCACCTCACACACACGAACACACCGCGGCAGCTCACTGTTGAGGGTGATAAGCCCATCCTGAGCAGGATGGTCATGTCAGAAACACGTCTGGTTTCTCCCACAGAGCATCACCAGGGTTTTGGTCAGTGGCACGTCAGCTCTGCCCCTGGCACCGCTCGGGCAGGGAGGTGACCATGAGGGACGAAGCGAGCCAAGGGATATAACCCAGCAGAACAGGCTGAACTTCAGCCCTACAATCCCTCCTCAGTTAGATGGCAGAGAGATGCCACCAGCCTTTGTCCCCTGGTCACCTCCCCTCACCACGCTGTTGTGGCATAGACGGGCTGAGGCCACTGGGGACAGAGCAATGATGACCTCCCTTCCCGGGAGATGGATCCTGATGCAGCAGTACAGCCGAGACCACCGATACTCTACGAGACACCTGTATTCTGGAATACCAAGTATTAGACAGTAAAAATCTTTAAAACCGGAGGATTAAGTAATTTTTCTTTCTTTTTGTGTCTCTTTGTGATGAAGCCACATTTTGCCCCTTTTCCAGAAAAAGGCACTTTTCTTTGTTGCTCTTTTAGCCTTCGAGGAAGCAGAAATCCCTGGTCTGGTCTCTCCATGGGTTTGGGGAGATTCTCTAAATCCCTCAGGTTCTCCCCCCAACCCACCACGTCTGTAACACCATCATTAGAGCTCTGCCACAGCAGAGCATCACCAGCACTCAGCTTTCCACCACCTCGAGGCCATGGCATAGTCTCAGGGGAGGAAAAATAAGTGTGTTCTTTCGTTAGGAGTAATTAAGAATCCACCTTTGATAAAAGCCTTGGAAGATTTCTTCTCATACTGAAATAGCAGGGGAAAAAAAAAAAGGTACAACCACATTAGCACAGACAAAAGGATGAGCTCCTTCAGAGTACTGCTGGAACGGCTGCTATTAGTTGTTTGAGGATTAACCCGCTCGGACAACACAACTACCGAAACGAGGGCTCCAAGCCCAGCTAAGTCCCTGGCTTCTTCATCAGGTCTTGCCAAGACAGGGGCTTTCTGTGTTAGTAGCTTTCCTCTTCGGTGGACATCTGTCCACAAAAAAAAATGGACAGAGGCCACAAGATCACGGGCCACCTAACACAGATGACAGACTGTAACAGCTTCTGCAACCACCAACCGAGCGTCACAGGCACTTGCCAAATCCTTGAGTCATCCAATAAAAATGCAGATTTTTCAAAGTTGACTTTGCCACATTTTGTGCATATTCCTGTAGGCTTGTGGTCACGATCAGCCTCTCTACACTGCTCAGCTCCTTCAGCAGCTACTATGGAAACCAGGAGCAGCACCCGTTTCTCAAGGGCAGATAGTTCAGGGGGTTGGGTTGTCTCAGCCATGATTTTGGAAGCATTGCAAGAAAATAACTGGGTGTTCAATCAGGATCTGGAGTAATTCTAATGTCCCTTCACTTGCAGAGGGTAAAGGAGTTAAACAGGTACCAAGCAGCACAGCAGGGACAACCCCCAACTGCTCCCATCGTTCCAAAAAAGAAACTTTAAATGGCCCAGCATGCCAACATCACATTCTTACCAAGCCAATCTTCTCCCTTGCAAGAGGTTTATTCACTATCTGGGGGAGCACAGCTGATACGGCCTTGCTAGGAGGTGTCGCATGCCACAGCGAGGGGAGATTAATGCAAAGAATTTAAGGTCAATGGTTTGGGCCAACTGCTATTTATACAGAGGAAGGAAAGCAGAACAGCAGTATCACCTCTAGGCCTTGAGAAATGTTCTATAGTCAAGGAGAACATACTGAGAGGGCACATTTCAACCTATCTTCAGCTTTTTCTTCCATCTCCAAACTAGCAAGTTTCAGAAAGTTTTCTCCGCTGTTGTAGCGCCGTGCTCCCCGGATTGCTGGCGCCTGCTCTCTTCCATTAGAAGGGAAGGGAGGTTATGAACAGCCCCCTGGCAACAGTCCTGTCTCCAACGCGACACGCAGCATGCCAGAGTTCAGAAATCCAAGGCATATGTAAAAGCATTAGAGCCTATAGCCTTGCAAAGCCTCTCCACATCTAAAAATAAGTCCTCCTTGTACACCATATTGCCCATATCTCAGTGGTCCTCCTTTTAAAAGGGAACCTACCCAATGTCATTCCCAGGTGCAGAGACAGGAGGACACTTTCCACAACCAGGACAGGAGTTAGGTCAAACGCTAACTGTTTAGGTTGAATTGAAAAAAGCGATTTCTTCAGGAACTGTTGATAGATGTAAGTATTTAGTTTGTAACACTGGACGTGAAAACAAGCAATTATCAACTATTTACAATTCCAAAAAGTGACCACATGCCCCATTGCCAACCAAACCAGAAGATGACACTTGTCATCATATTGTGTGGTATTAAAAAAAAAACACAGAAAAAAAAGAAACATTAGAATGTTTCTGCTGAAAATAGAAAAAGCAGAAGTATCCCAGAATGCCCTAATGGGACCAACAAGATAAAACCACCCAATCTGCATGTATTCAACTAATACATAAGCTGTTATTTCAAATGCATTTTTCACAGAGCAACAAAACCCCATTACATCATTTAGAGGTTTCATGGAGGTCAGATGCATCAAATAGAAAAAGTGTTTGTCCAGAATGTCTTCAGGGCATTCTTTAAAACATTCGCTCAGTATGGTCAAGTATAAATATATGAGAATTTCACAAATGTTATTGACTAAAGCTAAGACCTACAGGGAAAAACTACAATTTCATACATGTTAGGAAAAAAAACGCTGCTGACAGTAGAATCCAACAGCCAAAGCCACAAGCTGCAAAATCACTAATGCCTCTGGATGGAGGTCACACTTCTAATTCAAGGGCCAGATGTATTCCCTATAACCTGAGTTCCACTCTCTGAGTTCTGTAAAATTTACAGAAAGGTAAAAATAGGAGAGCTTTTACTTCCCACCTCTTTGCTGAATGTTACTGCCATGGGAACGTGTTCCGCACGCTGCCAGTTTCTTCTCAGATAATTTCCTATTTCTCCACCAAGCCCCTGGCTCACACGTGACTCAGTTAACACTTCAGCGAGATAAGTACGTGCCCCATCCTATACTTAAAATTAGGGGGGCAAACTTCAGCCCCTTCTTAAGAACCTAGGATAATCAGTCATTCTCTTCAATGAAAAACGTGCTGGTTTATATCAGGAACCAACTTGAGCTACTCCCTTGTCCAGGCAAGGGATGAACAACAGAAAGCTAAGTCCATATGGGGCTGGTATCCACAACATACATCTATTTCTTCTAGGTCCAGGGAGATAAACCCTTCCAACACAAATAACATCAAGGCAGATAAAATATTTTAATATAGAGTGAGAACAAGTGTTGGATAAAAATAAGCAAACTCTTTTTCTTTATAAAAAGTCTGAGAACTTGTATTTAAAAGGAAAGCTGTTTGGATATTGATCACGTAGGTGAATGCGGGAGCTACAGCACAGTTCTACAGGAGAGTTCAGGATGTTCTTAGCTTCTCCATCCACTAAATCCAGAGGAAGATCTGTGGAGCAAGAAAAAAACCCAAAACACAGCTATGAGTGCTAGAGTCTCCCCCAGGCAGTATTAATTCAGCAGATTTCTCAAACAAACTTCCAGTCTCTCTAGTATCAGAAACTTCTGAGAACACATTGGTATTCCCAGCATCTTTTATCTGAGACTGCATGAACACATACCAGCTACATATAATTATGCTTATTCTAGAGCCTACCATCTGGAGATACACGCGCCTTCTCTACTTGACAGGGAAACAAAGTCCAAGAAACTTGCTGGAAGTAACCCAGGAAGCCAGTGGCAGAGTGGATGACAGAGTTAACCTCAGATCTTAGCCCCGTTCTTTTAACTGTAACCCAGCATCTCAATTCAGCCAGAAAGGTGCCTGTTTATTGCATTCCTTGTTTCAACCTGACAGACAGAGTAGACACTGGATTCACACAGCTTGAGCACACACATCATGTGCCTGAGAGGTGGAGAAAGAGCACGATCTAACTGAAAATTCTAACCTCACTGGAAAGCACACATTCAGAGCCTGCACTCTGAGCTCTATACAGTGCCACTAAAAAGGAAATCAGAACTCCTATGTTCCTGCTACTTTCAAATCTTGCTCTTGTAAACCATTCAACTCCTCTATTCTGGTTCTACTTGTATTTTTAATGAAGAGTTAGACACAAAATGGTACTTACGTGTTAGATGATCCAAAACCAAACCCTGAAAGAAATGCAAGATCAGAAAAATAATTGTTAAAAGGTAAAATGAATGCATAAGATTCGTAGTAAATGTTCCCTCCCACACACAGACTGAAAAACATTTCTTTCCTGCCTTAGGCCAGGGAAAGAGTGATGGGTAAACAATGAAAGTCAGGTCTCCATCTAGAAGAAAAGTGACTTGCCTCGGTTCCTAAGAGGGCTTTGCTTTCACTGCTGATCATTAGTAATAACTGCACACAATGTGCCTGATTTATTCAGCTCTATGAAAACAGGGGGCTGCTTTCTGCAGATGGAGTTTACGCTTACTGCGAGCCGGTGGTGGCAGGCAGACCAGACCACCAACGAACGCACCCTCTCTCCAGCTCTGTTCTCAGCCCTGGGTAAATCACTGCAGCTTCACTGAATTACATCAGATAAAGACGTGGCTACTGGTGTTCTAGCTCAATTTTGCAGTGCAGATTCTTTTGACACAAAGTACTTACACAGATACCCATGCATATGGTACTGAAGAGATATTCATTATTTCTCAATACTTGTCTTTGAGAAGACCGGACAATTCCACAAAAAAGGGTGAAAAGCAATAATGTGATGAGGTGTGTGGAAGAAGAGTGATTTATTGACATGCCAAACAGTAAATCAGTAATGGAATTATGAGCTAAAGTCTGAGAAGACACTCCACTCCACCCTCAATTCTCCAAGGCCATGGTGCCTTCCCTATAGCAAGACCAGGACCAGGCAGATTTTTGTCAGAGAGCTGAGGAGTCACACCTGAGTTCCACAGAAAACTGGAGACACGAGGCCTGCTAGGTTTATTATATTTTAGCTTCTCCTACCTCCTCCACCCGTCCCAAAAGCTGAGAATCCACTGCTTTGCGTGCCAAAACTGGTGCCCTGTTGTGACAGTGATCCAAACGTCGGGGTATTTTGATTTGCCAGTGTGCCAAATGATGCTGTGTTGTTACTGGTACCACCAAACCTGCAGTTTAAAGAGAATTTGTGTTTGCAAGCATCTTCTCACTTACACTGGAAGTCTGTCCCCATACCCACAGTGATAACAGTGCACTCCTTAAACAAGGATACATCAAAACAGCAAGAACACCCAATATGGATAATTGTAATTGTTCATTCTGGAAATGCATTTTCTGGCTTGGGAAAGACTCTTGTACCTACAAAGGTCTGTTCAGATCCCATTCTTAATGTACACCAGGCAGAAAGGCAAATATGTTCATGCTTACCCAGGGCACATTTTCAAGTGCTTGGAAATACCAACTCCAGTCATCAAACAGAATATATTAATTCACCTTGTGTGTTGTTTTCACCCTTTAAGCTTAAAAGAACAGCACCGCTTCATCACTGGAGCAGCAAACACAGAACTGGAATGAGCTGCTCATGGCCAGAGCACAAAGCAGAGCCCAGATACAGGACCCAGACTCCCAACTTCCAAATGGTACCTCACCCACTGCCCACGTAAACTGTCTGCAGATTTCTCAGCTCCTTTCTCTCCTCAGCCCATTTTGAACCACGCACAGTTCCAGGGCTTTCCTGAAGATCTGCACCTACCCAGCGCTTCTCCTCACCACCTTTGGATTAATTCCCTAATTGCTTTTGGGGACTGAAATAAGAAACACTTCTATATATGGACACCAGTCTCCTTTCTCCACCCACTCCGTCCAACCAGGCACTGTAGAGCTGTCAGCATGACACACTGAGACCACAATACACACTATGGTTCTCTGCCCCCACCATATGCTTCTTCCAATTCTGAATGCAAAAGGTACACTCAGAAAACGAGCTTCAAGTGTTTCTAACTTCAACTGGGCAAAATGCAGACACAAAATTTTCAAACTACAAGCTCTGCAAGTGCACAGTGCTCCTAGTACTGACCCGGCACCAGCCCTCCCCAGAGCAGACAGTTGGCCAAGTCACACAGCGTGTGAGCTTCGCAAGGCTGTGCCGCACACCACCTCCTGTCATTTCAGACCTAAAATACAAACTGACAGCACATTAACCCACCTCTCCATCCACCCAGGTCTAGCAGACTTCAAAAAAAAAGAAAACACATCAAAACGTATCTCTCCAGATAAAAGACAACCCTTTTAGCAGTCTGACAAGCAATTCACCTGGTAAAGGACATCACCTCTCCCATCCCAGACACTGTCAACCATACACACCACTTCCACACACAGCATTAGATGCAATGGGCAGTTCAGTGACTGCATGTTCCGCCTTGCCAACCACCTCCTGTGCCTCTGGTTTCGCTCTTGACTCCTGTACCTCGTAGACAACTTCACTCAGAACCACACATGTGGTTTTCTCAACAAAGGCAGAACAGGTTTTGTAGTTCTTTTAAAAACAAGCACGAGGTAATGTGTTTGAGAAAGGTTTTTACAGCGCTCCGTCTCTGTGGGACTATGCCACTAAACACACAAATCATGTCTACCCAGTGAAAGGAAGTGGAGGTGAACATAGTGACAAGGAAGCTTGTGGTTCAAACTGCTGCTTTCAGTTAGAATCATAGAATGGTTAGGGCTGGAAGGGACCTTCAAAGGTCATCTAGTCCAACCCCCCTGCAAGGAACAGTTGCAAATAGAAGAACATGCCTGTTGAAAAGGCTAAGCATAGTATGTAGAGTAGAGAAGCAGCTTAAGCTATGGACAGATTTTTTTTTTAACATACAAAAGACATGAGACACAGTCATTGTCTGTAACAATTTAATCAAACTTTTCTTGCCCGGGTTTTCAAGTCTTCTGTAAAGCTCCTACACAAAACAGAATTGAGTAGCACTTGAGGTTAGTTTATGAAAGCAAAACACTATTTACTCATAAACAGTCTGAATTTCAGACTTTGAAGAAGTGCAGTGGTTTCCATTTTTGATACCTTAAGACATTTATCAAGTGATGCAGATTTTTCAGAATTGAAGCAGCAATGGATCGTATATATTTAAGTTAGCAGAGTGTTCTCAGTGACTCAGAGCTAATACTGCACAATCTACTGGCAAATAACTTTTCTGGATTTGGGATTTTTAAAGTTGCACTTCAAGATAAAGGCAAAAAGAAAGTCCTGCACAGGACTGCTAAGTGCTACGTTGTACTGCAGAATTAAATATTAGTCAAAATTTTGTGGCGACGTTCGGAGTTTTGTAAAGCTGCCTGGGAATTTTGCACACTCTTCCAAACTTTTCAAAATCAAAATAAAATTCTTCAGGCAACTGAAAATATCAGACTAAGTCCGCACCTTTCTAAACCAGAAGAAATTCTCAAAAATTCCCACAAGTTAAGCCACTAAATTCTTTCTTGAGTCTGCAGACTCTTTATGCAAGACCTCTGTTTGCATCACCACGCTGCTTGTTCTCATTTTATCTTTAAGCTTCCAACATTGTCACCAAGTACATCCAGTTTCAGTACAAAATCCTCCAGCACAATGGCTGAAAGTTGGAACTTCACAAAATATCAGTTGAGTTGAAGCTAAGTCATCGCCACAAGCGCATCCTTCTTTGCGCAGACTTAACTAAGCCGCCTCTATTTTTACGCTTTCCAAAGGGACTCCAATTCGCTGCACCAGAGTTCAGGACTTAATGCAGTTGAAGCCTCACACAACTCACCCAGCTGCCAGGGTGCTCCTATCTGCCTAACCTCATGGGGAATTAACGAGTTATCCTTTCAGTGTGCCTTATGTAAGGGCAGTTCCTCCTGAAACTAAAGGCAAACAGTTGCAAAATATGTAAACACTAAGATTGGAAAGACATCTAGTTTCCTCTTTTCACTGTAAGTTTTTTGGTTTTGGTGTTGGTTTTTTTTTTAATTGGGTTGATCTGGTCTGAATGTAATTGTAGGGCATGAAGAAAAGTTACTTGCTGGTAGTGTAATGCTGAAGAAGCGCATTTGCTGCCTATTGCAGAAGCTGCTTTGCAAGATTTGAAATTCTGTATTTGCTGAACAAAACAAGGAATAAAGTGCTGTCTACTCTGGTGCCCAACACAGGCTTAAGGGGTACAGGAACAGGTAAAACCAATCAGTATAGGATAAACACAAATGGCTCTGGGAGTGCAGGCTGTTACAAGGGCTTCCTCCCACCCCCGAAAGGCGAGAAAACAGACGGAATTCTCATTAGTATCTGTAGCCCAAATCTCACAAGTGGATAAGGTGGCTGAACAGAGTCACAGATAATGATATTTGTTATTTTCTTTGCTAGGCATAGTTTGCAGGCCTAGATCTGAACTCATTAAGTGTGCACACAGAAAATAACTCCTGCATTCCCTTAGACAGTTGCAAGATGACTCATATTTCCCCCCCCATGTCTAAAGCTAAGGATTCAACATAGTAGTTTCAGCAGTAAAACGAGACATTATTGCCTTTGGAGTTGAAGTCTTTGATGTCTGTCTTAAAAAAAATAAATTTAAACCAACAAACCAAAGACAGACCTCAGCAATCAATCACAGAACACATTCTTTACGTTAATGCAGAGGTAACTAAGTATAAAAATTTTTGTCATGTAAGAACATTGCTTTCCCAAACCCTGGTTGGCTTACCCAAATCCTCCAGCGCTGGCTGCTGCCGTACCCTCGCCGAACACTTTGCCTCCCGTTGAGCCCAGAGGGCTTGAAAAGGTTGGGGCTGAACCGAATGCTGGCACCCCTCCGAACCCAGGGGATCCCCCGAAAGTGGGAGGGCTGCCAAACACTGGAGCAGCACCGAAGCCACCTGAGCAAAACAGAGGCAAAAAAGGGACAAGAACATCATGTAAACAAGAATGCAGAAAGAGAAACCAAACCCTAGATTTCCAAGTAGACAATCTCCATAACGGGGCTGTTCATCTCACCATATGGACACAGCATTATTTATAAAACTACTGCCACAAAGCTTCCCAACTGCCGGGTGTTTTGCTACAATAGACATGGATACGAAAAGTGCCTCAACACATGGAAAAAACTGCAACCGAATTAAGAGACTATCCAGAAGAAAACCATGTTTGGGGTCTCTTGAACATCTGAGCACAAGATAACTCAATCCCCAGAGCTGTCCTAAAAGGTGGTACTTGCACACTATGAAGGAATCTCTATTTGCTTTCTATAACAAAGACCAGTATCTTAATGGTGAGATAGCAAGCATGCACAATAACCAAGTTACAGTAAAAATACATACAACAGGTACTAGACTGATACTTTTGTTATTATAAAAAAAAGACACAGCCATCTTCATCATAAAACTCGCACTCCTTGACAGAAAAAGAAAGCTCAGCTTATGTAGTGAGTTTTAGAGCAAAGCTCTGCTCATCAGCATTTAAGCAAGTTACTACCCAAAGGAACTGCGTGTAACAAGGCAGAAGGAGAAGCCTCCTCTCATGGCCAGCCTCGTGGACATGCGCTGCTGTGACCTGGCTGCAGTGTTCTGCCCTGGCTTCTCATCTAGAGCTCTGGAAGGACATACCAGTGACCCGCGGACAGAACTTCACGCATGCGAGTGCTTAAAGTGGAAGAACTCCCCAGCGCGATGGGCAAGTCTCCCCCATCCCTTAAGATCACAGAGCAGATCGCAAGCTTGGTTTTTAAGCACTCCAATGATGCAAGAAGATTCAAGAGGTAGGGTATTATCTAATCCTGGTTAAAGTGGTGGAAACTAAGATGCAATGATTAAATGCCAGGTCAGTGGAACTGCATGATTCCTGGAGGGAATCAACTGAACTCTGCTCTTGGCAATTTCTGTTGGCCATTTAGCTGCCTTCTGCAGCTTTGAATGGACTTCTACCCAGATTATTTTATTCTATGTTCATCTGCTGATATTATTGGCCTGTTTCTAGTCAACGCTGTGGAACATGAAGGACACCTGCTCTTTTGTTTGACTAGGGCTGAGGACTGGGATACCAACACACATTTTAATACCCAGGGTGAAATTCCAGTCCATGTCAAGGTAATGGATACTGTTTGGCTGTAAACACAAAAGGTCTGGAAAAAATAAATGCTAGGCCTGAATTATTTAAACACAGATCAGATATCTTGTTACCTCTATCTCTAGGAAGTTAGAGTATTTATCACAGGGGCTGCAGCTTTGCTTGGCATACACTCTCTTTTGCCATGTATATTAACAAATAGAGGAGAAAGGAAAGTGCAACATGTAAGTAATGAAATCAGGACAAAAGGGGATTCAAATCAAGTAAACCCTTCCACTGCAGTTGGGAGAGGAAGACACACCGTTCATTTCAGTATTTAGCAAATATAGCCAGAGAAGGGAAGGATCTGAGGGCCTCTGTGCGAGTGGGTGTGCCTTCTGCAGAAAACTCTTGAAAATCTTCTCAAGAAGACTTTTGAAACCAAAATAATCAAAAGCAATGAAAGAGTCATTGGGTGACTCAAAGAACTTCCTTCAGCAATGCCTTTCTCCTCTGGCAAAACTAACAGATGGGAGGTATGCCTGAGACAAGACACTCGGTCTGCTACCAAGCAGAATGCAATACTTGAGATACTTTACAATCGATGCGACAGCCTCATCATTACGCTCTCAGCCACTTCGCTAGCACAAGAGTGCAGCTCCTGGCAAAGCAGAGAGGGCTTCCTCTCAAAGCACTGCTTCTCCAAAGGGAGGTCTTGAGCACCATTGTCTCAAGACAACTTCACGACGACCAAGCCTCCCCTACTTCCCCAGTGATGAAGCTTGATCAGACCCTCTTGGAGCAGAACACCTATCTTCATCAATGCTCACTGTAAGAACGGTCTGAAGATAGAGGTGAAAAGTTTCGCTCTGCCTGACCCTTTGCACCTCCACTTATGCCTGGTAATTAACAAAATGAACATTTTGCCATACAGTTCTAATGAACATATACAGTAATCACTACTTTTGCAGCTCCTTCTTTGGGCAGATGACAGTAAAAAGAAAAAAGGTTTTGCAAAATTTCCGATATTTGATTCAATTAACTCAATTGACAGGGAGAACAACAGCTCAACCACAGAAGCAAGTGATGATGACAGGTCAGACTGATTCAAAAGAGAAGGACCTGAAGCATGTCTGATATAAATTCTGAGGAAGCTTTCCCATTGTAGACACCTGTGCATTCACTCATATGAAGAAATGGGGACAAAAAGGGTTATAAAACCCAGAGTGAAGTTTGGAAGATAATATTCCAAGGAAGAATCTAAAATACAAAAGATTTATTCATATTCAGTACTCTTCATTGTATGGTACACAAGACCAGAACTAATTCACGCAGCTCTCTGCTCTTAAACTGCAATGGGAATTTTCAGGTGTTCATTGCAAAAATGTAGTTTACTGGATGCTTTTCTGTACAAGAGATTCTAAATCTCTGCCTTGAATCCAACAGCTGAAGTCCCATTCACTAAGTCATTAGTTATTTTTTATTTATTGCTCAAAGACAATTCCTGTATGTGTACTGAGTCCAGGCTGTAGATATCTAAATGGCAGAACACTCTACTAAATATCTCACAGATAAGCATGAACATTCATAGTGGGTGGGTTAACAAAGTACCTGCTTTGGTTGGACTGGAGAACCCAAAGCCTTGAGACGCCACACTTCCACCACCAGAGCTGAAAGTGCCCGTAGGCTTCTGCTCTCCGAAAGACGAGCTGCCAAATCCAAAGGTCTTTGCTCCACTGTTTCCAAATAAGCTAGAAGAATCTAGGGAGATGAAGAATACTCATGAAGCTCATAACACCATATTCTATGTCACGTTTCATTAACTGGATCAGGAGAAAGGGAAATCCCTTTTACTCCTCCAACTGCCCAAGCACAAAATGAACCCATTGAAAACAGCACTCTGCAGAGAGAAGCCAGGTTTTCCCCTATTCCTACAGGGCTTTGCAGTTCCACCAAGCCATTCTGGATCTGACAGACCACTAACAACCCTTTATTGCTGTAATCTAGCAAATCAAAGTGATGGATGATTTGTTTAGTTGCATCCTGTGCTGCAGTCACTAACAGACAATCCCTCAAGTAGAAATCACAACAGCTAGAATCCAGCTCTCTTGACAACACAAATATCAGTCTACCACAAATCAAACATTCTGAGTTATTCCAGCAGTGGTCAGTATTTCTTAACATGATTACCTGACAGGACCTTAAAGTAGGAGCTAAACTTTTCCAGTCATACTGAGAAATGTCTCAAGTTTTCATCTTTCACAAGGCTACAAAGATTTTTAGCATCTAGTGGCAAGACACAGACAACCAAAGTTTTTCTCTGGTGAACCACCTGTTTGATTTCATCACAAAATCCTGCACTGCAATAGAGGATGACTGAATTAGCAAGGTTAGAGAAATGACCTCAACCATTAATCCCAAGGGATCATTAAAGATGTAATAAAAGAAATAGATTTATTCTCCCAAGACTTGAAGTGCTACTTTTACGCACTTGCAGCTCATTCTACAGCTTTCCTTTGTTCCCCTACTTTTATGTCTTAGCCACTGCTTCCCCTTCTTTGTGCTTTCTACCTACTGGACTCCACCCTTTTTGCTTTCCCTTTCTGCCAAACCCAAGCCAAAAGTGATGAAATAATGAAGCTGGGCAGTCATTAAATAAAAGTCACAGTAAAGAAATCATTACAAATAGCTTTTGTGACATACAAACATACATAAAAAGCATGGCTCTGCAACAGCTGCACACGAAAGGCACGAGAGAGCCTTCTAGCATTTCAGACTAATTGCTACAGCAGACAATGGCATATCTGCATCTTGGCTCAAATCTTAGAGTATTACCAAGACCTGTTAGCCCAGAAAACTCAAGACTAATGTGTTTTTAACTTGATTCTGGCAATTACCAAAAAAAAAAAAAAAAAAAAATTATGCCAGGTTGGATGAGGCTTTGAGCAACCTGGTGTAGTGGAAGGTGTCCCTGCCCATGGCAGGGGGGCTGGAACTAGATCATCTTTGAGGTCCCTTCCAGCCCAAACCGTTCTATGATTCCATGATTCTATGCTAATAGACAGCCATTGGGCTTATTTAGTTTTTGTTACTACGTCTATGTGACTGAAAAAAGTCACATCTCCTCCTAGACACGAAAAATTAATGAGAGCTTATCCATATATTACAGAAAATTTGATAAAATATCTTGCACATGCTATGTAAAGACAGCCATTTTTAGGACAAAGCTGAAGAAACTGTTATCCATCTTGCACTTGTTAACTTGGTTCCACTCAAGCACAGGATTCTTAACTTTTACAGTGTTAGGCCAGATGAGAAATAATTAAAGCTTTCTAACTTTCAACCAAGTTGGAAGCAGAAATTCAGTGACAAGAATTCAAAATGTTCTATATTCCTCACACTTCTTGCATCTGCTTGTTTGTTTCAATGGCTTCCCTACTTGTTTTCCATAAACCTAAAAGGAAAAATCCCAGATTACACATCATGCATACTGTCTGTTACCCCTAGATGCCTTTCATGGTAACACAGAATTTACCCAAAGATGACTAATGGCAGAAAAGCAGACAGGATTGCAAAAGCAGATGGAGGTCACAGCACGTTTTGTATTGTTTTGTTCACTTACTCTGGGAAGCTGCAGATCCAAATCCTCCACTGGAGGAACTGAAAGGATTCTTATTGGCTGCATCCTGACTTGGTTTTCCTCCCAAGCCACTGAAGAAACCTCCACCTCTCCCACCATTTCCAGCTCCAAACAGGCCTCCACTGGAAGAAGATGGCTGCTAGAGCACAAAAAGGATAAAAAGGAGATTTAAGAGAAGTCAAAGCACCACATTTTCCCAAGGCTGATTCTTCTGTCTGGCCTATTCCGCTGAATGAAGGGGTTGACGAACCAGCAAGCAATTACCTTCCAACACATAATGCCATGAAATCTTATTTAAGTCTCTCTCAAATCCTGTCTATGGTACAGAATAATACCTCTGAAACTTGCCCAACACTGACCACTTTCCGCTTAGCGCAGAATAAAGGCAGGTGACTCTCTGCACCTCTATCTTATCTTGCATGTGGTAAAACGTTTGTCTCTCCATACCCCTTGGAAAACATTCACACAGATGCTGCTTTGGTGCCCACTACAATAGCAAACATCTTTGGTACAGACTGGGACACCTTTTATTGTGCATGTCAAATTGGGTTTCTGGTGTTTTTTTTTTTGTTGTGTTTTTTTTTTTTTTTTTTAATATATCAGAAACAGGCAGGGAACCCTGAACAAGTCCACTATACATAACAGTCCCTTATTTCTGCAAAACCAGTAAATACTTACCTGGCCAAAGACAGTGCCTCCAGTATTTGCTGCTTGCCCAAACACAGAACCTGTGTTACTAGAACCAAAACCTGCCAAGAAAAGAAAGGAACATAAACCACCAGAACTATTACTAGGGTGTAAGACAATTCAGGGAGGTGACGCTAGTCCAGAACAGGGACAGGACAGGTCTCCCATGCCAAAACACAGGGATACAAATGATGTTACCAAATGTATCTAGGTTGGACAAATTTAAAGTATGTGCTGACACACAAATAATAAACTCCATTGAAAGTTTATCTGAAAGTCATTCTCCTTTTCTTTTTGGCCAACTTAAAACCAAACAGAAAATAAAAGGCTTTTTCTTCACTTGTGGGAGAACTGGATTTCTGTTAACAGCACTATAATAAAGCTGCAAGTCATGAACCAGAACTGTAGCATTCTGATTTCCCTTGTGTAGGGAGGATCTGAGCTTTGTTACCTAAAGATCCCCGTTACAGATAACAAAATGTTTCGATTAAAAAAAGAACTCCCCATTCCATTTCCCAGTTCACTTAAATGTGCATTTTGTAATAAAACTTGTATTTCTATAATTAGAACACCTTTCTTGAGCAGAGTTCACTTCCCCCGATTTAACTATTCTCTGTTACTGTAGTTAAAATGAGCAAGCATTTTGCCTACAGTGCCATCATTTTTAATTAAATGAGCCTAATTAGTTTTTCTTCCTTGGAAATACATGTTCTCTATTATTACTGTGTACTTTTCCCTGGGAGCTTTCTGAAGATTGTACTGACGAAGCTTTGGAAAAAAACCCAACAATATATTGTAGCAATGTGGAGAGCAAAGGAGACTGACAAGGAAGGTTTGGTCTGTGCAAGGACTCAATTTAACTGTGCAGACAGGTAGCTGATGGTCACGCTACTGCTATATTTAATTTTGAGATATTTCCAAAAGTAAAAGCAGATTTAACAGATTAGTTCCTTGCTAACCCATCCCTTTGAGGGTTTAACAGATTTTTTTTCTATCCCAGATCATGATACAGTACCATACCTGGCTGTACACCCACTGCTGCACGTATTCCCAGAAGGAAGTGCTACATCTATATTCATTGCCTTGATTATGGCCTCGGAGCTACCATGACACTTCAGAGTAACAATTTACAACAACATGCTGGTTTAAGATCTTTTACACTATGCTGAATACAATCCACTTATTGTGCAACAGGCAGGACAATACATAACTCAAAATTAAGTCAAGGTAGTCTTGGAAGCATAAAAGGAATGCAAGATTGGACTGAAAGGGCTACAGTGAGGCCTACTGATGAATAGAGAAGCAAAGCAAAAGCTTCTTTGGTCTCAAATATTAGCTTCCCCTCACATGCACTGCAGCTCCTTACCAACTGACGATGAGAAAAAACAACAACCCACTAAAAACCATCAAGCATCATAGGGGGAAAAAAAACGGCATTAAAAAGCATCCTACTTTCCCCAGTGATATACTGCTCCCTGTTCTTCAGCCAGACAGCACTGCTGGGATATCGCATCTCCCTGCGGTTTGCTCTTACCTGAAGCTTGGCAGAAGCTGAACCCAGCAGACGACGTTGTAGTAGTAACGGTGGCAGCGCTACCAAAGACGGATCCCCCTTGCCCAAAGCCAGTGTTCTGCCCAAACACTGGAGGGCTGCTTTGTCCAAACAACCCACCCCCAGTGCTGGCAGATGGCTGTCCAAAGGAGAAGGAGCTGGCACTGTTGGTGCTAGCCGGTGCTCCAAAAACATTGCCACTGCTCGAGGCTGCTGTGGAAGCTGCTGGCTGGCCAAACACTGGCATTGTCCCAAACCCAGACTGGCTAAAAGTAAAACCACCTGAAGAACTGCTCGCTGGTTGCCCAAAGGTCGGTGCTTGTCCAAAGGTTGGTTGCCCAAAGCCCCCAGCAGTGGTGGTGCCAAAAGCAGAGGTACCAAAACCTGAGCTGGCAACCTGTGTGGTAGTGGTGGCAGTGGACAAGGTACTGGTGCTGAGTTGCCCAAATGGAGAGGATGCTGTGGTACCTCCTGGCAGTTGTCCAAAAACAGGTGGTGTGGAAGGGGTTGCAGTTGTATCACCAGCAGGCTGGCTAAATGCTGAGCCAGAAGAGCTGGAACTTGGAGGCTGAGAGAACACCGAGGAGCCTGCAGAAGTGGGGGCAAACATGGAGGCACCAACAGCTGGGCTCTGAACACATGTAGTAACGTCAGAGGTAGCAGCCAACGCGCTTGTTGCTTCTGTGGGAGAGGTGATGTTCGTTGTAGAGGTTGTTGCCGAGATGTTCTGATCTGGTGGGGCAGACACAGAGATGGCAGGCGGCACCGGTGCCTTCGAATCACTCGTGGAGGCAGACGTAACAATGGCATCCGGGGGAGGTGCTGCCGATGTGGTGCCAGAGCCCGCTGGGACCGTGTCCCCGGCTGCGGCCTGGGGTAAAGCAGGTTCTTTAACGGACTCTGAAAGCTGTATCTGTGGCTGTGGCGACTGCGTCATTGGAGGTGAAGACCCAGCTGCTACAGCTTCATTTTCAGACGGCTTTTCTGACACAGATGGTAATTTGACATCCCCTGAATCCTTAACAGAAGTTGTGGCAGGGACAGCAGTTTGTGACGAACTCAAGAAACTTCCAAATGAGAGGGATGTTGAAGCAGAGAGAGTAGAAGGGGTAGAGGTGGATGTGCTCATACTGTTTGCTTGCTGAATACCAAATGAAAAGGTGTGTTTGTTGCCACTAGAGCCTCCAAGATTAAACACCCCAGAGGACCCCGCGTTGGTTATCTGGACATTGCCAAAGATACTGCCTGTAGCACTAGTGCTGATGGTCGGGGATGCCGTACCAGCTGACATGACTGATGTTGAAGCAGCTTCACCAGCTTTTCCTAATGACAGGGGAGCACCAAAAGTAAACCCAGAAGGTACTGTAGATACTTTAGTTGACTGTGGTCCTGCAACACTGGTAGATGGCGCTTTAGTGGTGGTCTTGGCATTATCATCTGCTTGACCAACCCGTAGTCCTGAGAAGCTCCCAAGAGTTTCACCAGCTAGATTGCTCTGAAACAAGTGATCTCCTGGTTTAGACGGAGGTATATCCAACTTGCCAGAGGCTGTGGAGGGAGCAGAAGACGTTGCAGCAGGTTTGTTTGACTGCGTACCATCTGATGAGGAGCTATTTCCTGCTAAGGCTCCTGGAGCACTTGCTGGCTTCAGGGACCCAAAAGCACAGGAGCCCTCAGGGATCACTCCAAATTTGGAACCCCCAGCAAGCGAAAATGAATCAGGCTGGGCGGGCTCTTTACCAGGGGCTGTCAGCAAGAGAGACAGAAGTTACAAACTAAGTTACGGTATGCAAAGCTCACCTATCATTCTCACAATAATAGCATGCTCTAGTGCTTCACAGATTATTAGAGAGACAGTTCTGTTGCCTCAAAACTATAAAGCCTCTGACCATCAGGTAACTGTCACTTCCATGTGTATTCAGGATACAACAACGACATCTGAAACCTTTATGGACAGGATTGCAGTGACAAATACTGTTACTTTCATGTCACTCCACTTAACTCTCCTTTCTCTTTGAGTACAGACAATTTCAGCCTCTGGCTCCTAACTCTTTTTCAACAGTTTGATAAAAACATAAAGGACCTGGTTACTACAGACCATTTGCTGTTAACACCATTTTCACCCCTTCTTACTTGGTTCAGCTAAACAATTCTGCCATTCACTACAGAACTCTCTGCTTAAACTAATGGCTCAGAACAGAGCTTGGGTCATAAAAAACATTTTCTGGCACTTGAAAAGTCTTCTACAGAATCAAATCTTTCTTTACAAATTCAGCTATCTATAGACCACTGATTAGTTTCCATGCAGCCTGTTTTCAGCTTTGAAAGACTAGCGAAAAGCTCTCAAGTGTAATTGCCCAAGCAGCTCCAGTTATAAGATGTACTGCTGTCCCACACTGTAGAACTGCTGAAGTTTTAGGGGAGACTGGCCTAGTTTGCTTTGGTGTACTGCCATTTCATCCCTGAGCACCAAACACACACAAATTCTGACAGGAAGACATTGCATTGGTGTTTGGACTATGGGTTGATTTGGACAAGGTACAGGAAATCAAATAACAAAGAGCAAAAGCTGCTCAGCACAGCTGGTATTATCCTTGTTTTTTACCTTGTAAGTATATTAAGTATATTAGTAACTGACACCGAATAACGTAGCATTTATTTCCTCCTGAGATACTGAAATTCCTTCTGTTCTTCGTCCATCACCAATTAACAGAGGCAGAGGTGCTCCTACCATTCCACAGAGCAGCACGAGGTAGTTGCTTTCACACAACACTGTGGTTTACAAGTCTGTCTCCTGCATCTCCCACTTCTCTTTTAATTGGTGGTATCTACCTAAGCTTTTACACTCACTGAATCTTCAAGTTTTAAGTCAAGTCAGTTCTCTCTGCTTAACCTCAGCAGAGTATCAGTAGCATTGCTGTGGCTGTGACGGTCTAAGGACATAAGCAAGCCAAGATACGTAAGAAGAGGTGATATCTTTTACTGAAGCAACCAATAACATCAGAAGTGAGTTTCTGACCATACAGTCTTTTTTGCAAGGCTGAAATTAGAGACAGAAAACTTCAAGAACATTACAAAGCAGATATATCAGTCCTCTTTTTCCAGATCAGGCAAATACAATCTAGCTATGAAATGGAAAGGTAGCCTATATATTGTCAACTCAATTTCAGAAGCAACACAAAGTCATCCCAAGCATTTCCCTCCCATTACTAAATGCTCATTCCACTAAATGACAGCTTTCTGTGTCAGACCACATTGGCAACTTTAAAATCTACAGATTAAAGCCAGCAATTACTGCAGATGTTACCCTTCTCATAAACTAGTACCTCCCAGATGTTCTTGGCAGCAAATATTTTGCTTACTCTTAATTGAAAGGCAGGTGGCCTAGATTTCTGTGCATTACAGGGCATAATCCAGCATATATATATAATGTTATTGCAGCTACTGCAATTTTAATAACAGAATTGCGACATAAAACAAGAGCCACATGAATTAGGAAGAGCAAATGTTCTCTTAGCAGCGAGGAGGTGTTGCTTGCACACTCTTCCAAACTAACCTTGAGAGGAAGCGAGGCTGGGCAGCGTTGGCGATGAAGCGGCTGATGTGACAACACCAAAATTAAATCCAGATCTAGGAGGAAAAAGGAGAATGGGAAAGAATGACGCTTAGCTCAAAGTGTTGAAACTTCCAAACCCTTGATTAACACAAATTTGAGCCTCAAATTTCCAGTAGAGACTCACACAAAGTCAGGCACAAGAACAGTTTTTCCAACAACCAGACAGGCAGAGAGAAGCTGCGTGCACACAGACTAGGCTCTGAGAAGGCTTCTAGAAGGCTGAAGAGAGCCAGAGTTTGAAGTTCTTTTGACCTCTCCTCATCCTCCCATATTCTTTCCTTTCTGCTGCGTATTTCTTCCCCATTCAGCTCAGCAGCTGAACACCATGCACCAAATCCTGATAGATTTTGGGAGACTAGCAAAAGCCGAAGCCACAACAACAACTAGAGCTCATTTAAAAGAGCTAAAAGGTAAGAGACAGTGCTTGTACAGAAGGGAGTAACTGGATACTACCACCCGTCAAAAAGGAGATTGCTCACTGCATGACAGAAATTAAAAGTTTCCGTGACTTTCACACTAAAAATACCCTGTCTTGCAAAAATATTGTGATCCTTCATAATGAGCACCGAAGTCCTCCAGAGACCTTCATTCCCTGAGGCTTTTTAAGCTTTCTCCAATTCTCAAAGACCAGCTGCTGGTATAACTAAGACATCACTGACAACGGCACTGTATTTAGCATATGGTTTACAGACTGAGGCACTGCAGCCTGGGACAAAGGCAGGGTTTGTTTGCTTTTTGAATCTGAATTTCCATCTCTCAAAAGGACTATTTTAGCCCTTTGAAGAGCACGGCAAGGCGTTTGGGTAACATCCACTTGACCAACTTGCAGAGAAATGGTTAGGACTGAAACAAACCAGATGTTTGAAAGTACGTGTGTTCTGAAATACTTAATGTTACCCACTTCATAAAGAGAAATTCATTTGAGCATTAGATAGCTAAACATGCAGAATTTCAAACAACCATTTCTAAGGAGTTGTCTGTCTCCCCCAAACACAAGATATGATCAAGGAAATATTTTTGTCATCCCTGAAAAAAAAAATTCCTAAGAGATATTTCAGAATAACTATATGTTCATAACATGTGCCTTGCCTTGTGTTAATGTAACAGAGATCACCAGATGGCATGGGGACTCTCTAGTCACCTTCATGAAGACTACTTTTCAAGCCAAAACATGGAATTTGTTCTGTTCTCCTAAAATAAATGAGTAATTCAGCAAATTTGACCATAAGCACAAATTCTCAGTCCTAACTGGGAATCCCAGCACTTCTGTCTCTCAAACCTCTGCCAGCATTTGAAACCTGTATATGTATGCCCAGGTTAGAAAAACATCATTCTCTTTGGATTCCATCCTCAGAGGTACCAAGTGTCAACAGGACCATGTTCAAGAAGCAGTTCTTCTCTGGAAGCAGAAGCATCCAGTGTTCAATCTCTTCTCCTGCTGCTGTAAAGCCAAAGTTCATTCTCACGTGCCTCTGCACAACTTGCTAGGGATGATTTTCCTGCTACTGCTCTTTGCTCACTAAATAAAGAACAAGGTTTAAAACTTTTAAAACTAGCTATGGTCTGCCTCTTTTTCCTCTTCTTTAACCCCAGCATACAAGATAGAGCATAAATGTTCTTCTCTGACTCTATGAGAAGTGGTGACGTGTGCTCAAAGACAGTCAGTGAACCCCGTGCATCAGACCATGAGTGGGTGCTTTAACCACACAGTCATATTGCTCTCATCTCAGACCATCACCTGATAAGAAACACCAGTACATACAGTGTATGATTTGTTCGATAGCCCACTATAGATAAAACTCAAAGAAAGCTAGTCTTTTTTAACTCCTGATTTTCTTGATTAGCTACGGACTGAAAAATCTCAAAGCAACACAATATTGTGTCAAATTCTCACGGACCTTCAGACCTCATTCAGACAGGCTTTCACAAACTCGAAGGTCTTCCAAGAACTCTGGTGCAATCCCTGTCACCCCAATCTACCATTTGCGGGTGCCATTTTACAATATTACGCAGCTTGTAGGTAACACTTGCTGTAACAGCTGATACAATCATATTTAACGTCGACTACAAAGAAACGTTAATGTTCATACAGACCCCACAGAAGAAAAAGAGAACGTTTTGTTAAGCTGTGCACTTGTTGCTGGTACTGATGTCACTGTAGAAGAAGTCACAGCTGTAACTGTTTTTACTGTCCCTTGTCCTGAAAGTTACAAAAACAAGCATTACAAATAAGAAAAAAAGCACCTTGTCATTCAAATATCAAAAAAGAAAGGAATAGTTTGCACATAGAGCCTGCGATTTTATCAATTGGAAACAAATCTTTTTTGTCACTTATACCAGGTGTGATATTTGTACACAGAAACATTCCTTCTACTGTTACAACATCAGAGAACACATGAATTATTTCAAAGATTTAAGGCAATAACATGTATCTAATTAGAGCAAAGACAGGCATCACCATCTTGACAATAAAAATTAAACAATAAAAAAAATAATCAAGAAGTCCTCAGTAAAATCTCTCATCAATCCATCAAACCACATTTAAAATAAAAAGGAAGTGCTATCAAATTCAGGAGCTGACATTTTCAATAAACCAAAATTTAAGAAGCATTTACCAAGTCAAATATGATTCCTAGCTATTTTTACTGTTTCTTACCTCTGGCTAAGAGGCAACCTACATCCACGGATTAAAGGCAGAAGAGTAAGAGAGATGGATTTCAGACATTTATGCAAGAGGCTTATAAAACCATGCCCAACGCAAGCATTATTATCTAATACACATTAAAAATCAATTTCTTCCCTCCCCAAGAGTTTCCTCTTTCCCCGTTTGCACTGAATGATGCAAACTGAGCATTCCTTTCCTCAGAAGCTTCTAAGCTGTGCACAGCAAACCACAGTATGTGAACTGGCTTTGAAATTGGTCATACAGACCAGTGCTCAACAGACCCAGGACCTGAAATAGCTCATTGCAAGTGAGTTCAGGTACTCCTACAGTGCTGCAGCCTATAGTACAGAAATACTTGATTCAGATATCGATGTACGGAAAAAACTATTTCTGTTACTTAAGGATATAATCACTTTCCTGCACAAAAGCAACAACTTTTCATGTTTAAAAAACAAAACAGCAAAGATGTCTGCTCTTGATTTGTTGTCAAACCACAGTAGCCTTTGGTAGATGTGCTTTGAATGAGGAATTGTATCATTGAATTCTAGATGCAGGCACAGAGAGAAAACAGGGCTGTACACAAAACCGCTCTCCTGCTCTTCTGCAGTTTGGTTTTTCAAATTCTCTCCCTCAAGACTGGCACAGCAGCCTCTCAGTAGATGCAAATCTTTTTTCCTCAGTGCCCTCAGTTTCCGCATCACACACCCTGACAGGTGCCAAGAGACATCCAGGCATTATTTCCGTCTCCACCAAAGACAACTTACCTGAGATTTTGTTGCCAGATGACGTTGGACCAGACGTAGATGCCATAGGACAGGGTGCACACACAGAGGAAGGTGGAGCAGGTCCTTTAAGTGAGCTTATTAGAGGTGTCTAAAAACACAAAACAACTTCAGGTAAGTGCAGTCTGTCCACTAACAAAGGTCCTTCTGACCCTGGTGTGGTATTACGATAGTCATGCAATGACTTAAGAACAAACTAGAGGAAGGTGGTCGAAGCACTTAGAAGTGCCCTTCAATCTTGGGCCCGTTATGTCTTGACACTTAGATACAGAGCCAATACTCTTTCAACAAGTCTCTTGCAGAGGTCAGTGAGCCTCCATGGGCGACAGCTCAATGATTCCACACTGCTGAATGCTTTTTTGATGCTTGAACATAAAACCTAGCAGCTTGTCAACCAATAAAACATGTTTTCAGTAGAATAACAGGATAGGTAAAAACTACTCTCTCCCTTGATTGCCTAGCACTTCTTTTTTTTGGTGAAATTTAGGTATATCTACCTAATACAGTTTCCTTTGTTGTTAGTTGCAACACTTACTGCCATAAGGCTGTGGCCACTAGAAAGCTGCAAGGCTTCAAAACAGAGAAAAGGCAAGACATAACAAAGACATGCCTGGCATTACACTGTTGAGGTCACAAATAAATGGTTGGGAAAGAATGCAGGACAAGCTGTGGAAAGAGATTTTCCGATGACCTGATCACCAACAATTAAACCCCCAAACTGTGCTGAGCATGCCCAGGTACAGTATTTCACAGGGAAATAGTTCTGTATCAAGATACCTGTTTAGCTTGATTTGTAGCAACAGTTGCCAAAACTTGGTGGACTGCCTGGGCTGCAGAGTGAGGTACAGATGATCTTAAAAAGAAAAATCAGAACATTAAATGTACGACTAGTCTAAAAGAGGACTTCCTTGCCTCTCAAAAAGCACAGCTTACTGAAGTCTTGAACGACCACCGTTATTAAAGATTCCATGCACAGCTCCAAACAAACAAATCTGACTAGAGAATAAATCTCTTAAATGAATCAGCCACATTTAACACAGGAAATCTGCAAATGCATTTAAGGCTCCAGACTTAAACGATCAAGTCTTCTTCACACACTCTCGTCTCTGAAAGGAGTCAGGCCTTTCTATTCTACAGGGAGTTGACGACAAATCATCAGGTAAGGAGATTACAATTTTATGCCTAGTGGATAACAAATTTAAGAAGCTTCCTTTATAGTGTGGAGCCCAGACAACTACATGCAACTCAGAAATGCTGAGCAAGGAGACAAAGCTAAGGGTGGAGGGAAAGCATTTCATGTCTTTGAAGTATAGTATAAACATTAATGAAGTCATGGCAAGAATTGTGATAAAATTAACTTATATTCTACATCAGAGGTTTGGGAATTTTGACCATGAAACAAGTTGTACATCAGAGTCCAGAGACAACTGCTGCAGAACAGCAGCTACTTCTAGGGTGAAGCATCCTATGTGCTGTGAGTCATGAACACATCAAATCACCATAACTTGGGAAGAGCCATCCAGTTTTAGCCTCTCCTGAAGTCTGCGGCTCGCCGGGTTCAGCAGCTTGAACAGCCAGTAACAGAAGCCCTCAGAAGTAAAACCAATTCAACACTGACTGCGTTCTCTAGGCGACAAAGGCCAGTTTTCTCTTACCGTAGCAGGCTCTTTTCATCTTGACTCAGGTCAGGCATTCCCTAAGGCAATACACAATCTCTATACTACAGGAAGGGCTGAGGCTGCAAATCCCAGACAAGAAGTGAATCTGGGTGTCAAAAGTAGTACATTTCCTAAGCATGAGAACTCCCAAACCACATTTACTATTTGGTCAGCTACAGGCCAGCTCAAAGAAGTTTCCTACTATATTGCAAAGGAAGGGGACACACACAAAACGGTGATTTTGCATAGTCATTTAGTCTTGGATAGGGTTTTGGGCCTTCAACAGCTTTGCATTACTAGTAAGTCCTTCCTTCCAGCAGTGAGTGCTCTCTCTCTCCTGGCCTGGATTCACCCTCTGCCCAGAGCAAAAGTAAAGAAAACAAGGAAAACTTAAGATTAGCACTGCAAAGACTCCATGTTGGGAAGGCGCAGCTGTAAATTTCAAGTTCAAACAAACCCTGAAAACAGAAGAAAAGAACAGAAAGTCTGTGAAATTCATGATAGGGTGGGACCTTTTCCCCAGAAAAGTCTCAGGATCACTTGACCCACAGCTTCTCTGACAATACTATGAAAATGCTCGTTTGGATTCCCGTTGTGGAGAGAGGAATTTTTGCACTGCAAAACTATGTAAGAGTAACTGAACTGGGACCACCAACACACCTAACCACAGGCCATTGAACAACTGGTAACAACTGAAAAATCATTCCTGCTTAACAACCCGAAGAGTGTGCTGCGGCAGCAAAAGACAGCCAGGATGTCTGAAGTAGCAAAAACTGATGAATTAACTTTGCTGGGTGAATGCTCTTTATTTTAGTGCTGAATCTGACTGGCAGGCACCGGTTCATTTGGGTTAAATTTTTAGAGAGTACATTTTTATGAGGTCAGCTATAAAATAGGACTGTAAAAAACCTTCAAGATATCAAGCTAGCTGGTGCTCTATAAATTAGAGAGATCAATCAATAGTGCCAGTCTAAAACTACTTGAAAGTAAGACATGTCTTTAACTACGGTTCAACTGAAAACCAATCTCAGACCTGTATCACTCACTCATGTCCTTGCCTATATACAGCCAGTACTCTTCTCTTTGTTTCATCAAAACTATGATGAAAAAAGTGTGGAGAAGTCTTCCTGGTCATAACACTGCTTTCAGCAAAATTTCCCAAGCAGAGCTGTTTGCAAATTTTACTTTCAAAAGATGTACCATTGCCTTCCCCGCTCTCAGTTTATCACTTGTAGGAGAAAATAAAATAGTAAAAAGTTTCCAAACTGCTTCCTAATTAAAATGCAGAAGAGACCATGAAGTAAATTCCAAGCTCAGCAGCTAAGTATCACCACTGTAAGACTGTTTACTTTTTGAAAAGCTGCATCAAAGGAATTTCACCAGAAGTGATGCAACAACAGAAACTGTTCCAGGAGCTGCATGTATAGCCCACAGTTACACGGATAAAGCATTTACAACTCCACACGGACTTACAATCAGATGTATGTGGTGAGTTTATCCTGCTTTATGCGGTAAGCTGAACTTTACTCAGGCTTTTCAGTAGTGCCCTTGCCTCCCCAGCCCAGAAACAGCCATGCATTATCTTGGTCTTAAGCAATAGTAGGAACTTCAAGCAAAGGCAGTGTCAAGGTCACTGCAACAACAGGGAAAAGAACTAGTTCTGTGGCTGGTGACAGAGCCTGGTGATAAAACATAAATCTCTGGAATGAGCAGAGCTGGCTGCTGTCTGTAGGAGACAGAGAAGTAGGGAAGGCAAGTGTTACAGCCAACTCACAAGAAATATTAACAAATTCAAAGTTCGATACCAGAAGACAACATTCATAATTTACTCATGAGGAAGAGAGCCTTGCAGCTCTGTATTTTTCCAAAGTGACTGGCCCCTATTGACACCCAACCCTTCAGTCAAAATTCTGATGTCAAAAAAATCTGAGACAAGTTTCCAGAAAAGCCAGAGTTTTCTTGCCCTCAGGGGATGAACCTGGGAACAGACAGAAGAGGCATAACTCCAGGGAAGGTTTTCTCTGCAATGGGTAAGTAGAAGGAACAACATCTGGACAGCTTAAGGCCATAGACCACACCCAGCAACAGAGGGGTGCATTTCCCTCACATAAGAGGCACGACAGAGGTAGCCACCGGAGAGATACCAGATCCAAAGTACATATTAGCAGTAAAACCACTGGATCTCAAAAGGAGGGGATGCACTAAAATACATTTCACAGACTAATGGAGAAGGAGGTTAATACTGGTCTCATCGCTTGTTCAGGACAAGCCATTAGCAAATCCTTGAATGACCTGGAAAGAAAATCTTTTTCTTTTCATTCCACGAATGCAATACCTTCCTCTAAACGCATTCACTTTAGGTCTTACATAGTTAGACCATGTCAAATACCACTACTGCTCCCCACCGGCAGATGTGCTCTACTGCAAGTGCTACCAAAGGCTACCAGAAAGAAGGGGAGAGCACCCACTCACCCTATTACTGCAGAGACAGCTGGAGTCAATGCACCAGTCTTGAGTTCTCGCACATTCACCACCTGAGGAACGTTTTTCAGAGTTGATTCAGTCAAGGAGGTGCTTACAGCTTTAAGGGGGAAAAAAAAAAGAAAAAAAGAAAAAAAAAAAAGAGGTAAAGATGATCATCTCCATATTAAGCACTGCATTCAATATGGTGCCTGTTAGTAACTCCAGAAGAAATCCATGCAAGTTTCTAGAAGGTATATGGTGTATCTGGCCCAAAACGACTGGTATCTCAGTCTTCAATAAGGACACCAAAGAAGTGGACAGCTTTCTATATAGTTGGCACATTTTTCCTCGTTAGCTGACCAAATATAATTATTCTTATGAACCTTCCCTTATCTACATTGTAACATCCTAGGTTAACAGAAATGATCTGTGCAGTTACACCCCAGCCTCTGCCGGAATTCATGTCACTAGTTCACTTTCTGCACTTACGATCTCCTTGGGCAAGGAAAATAAACTAATCCAATTCCTCTACCAGTAACTGAATTTTGTTTCTTTTCTGCACTGACGCTGCACTATTGGGGAAGCACCGAGAAAAATCTAAAACCAAACAAGAAAAGTTTAAATTGGGGAACCTTTCTCCTGTCAACTCAAAAGCTTACAAGCAGATCCAAGGCTTAACTCAACAGTTCACCTTTGACTTTGCAGTATTAGAATTGTTTTACAATTCAGATCTTTAATTGCATAGCTAATAACAAGGAGCTATTAATACAGGCCAGTGACATCCTTCCTCTGCTCTCCAGAGTTTTGCACATAGATCAATTGCCATGTCAGGATCTCCTAAGATTCATCATCATTTCTGCCTCCGCACACATGAAAAGGGGTACAAAGAAACCCGAGATAGGAGTTTCTCAGGCATTTTGTACTAGTAGCTTACAGGAAGAAGGAAGACAAAGAAACACTGGAGAGCTCAGATGTATACAGACAAATACAGATCTGTGTCACAATTTGTTTGATGATCTCCTTTGAGAACACCGAATTCCTGTGAAAGCCACGCTCAACTACTCAGAGGTCACTTGGGCAATTAGCCATCCTTTTACCTGGGGACTGGTTAGCCATCTGCCTCCGCAGAGCTGCAGCAGCAGCTGCTTGTGGTGCTGGAACAGTGACAGTGGGAGCAGGGGCCCCGTGTTTCACAGTCTTTGTTGCAAGCATTGTACTGTCTGCCCCTTGCGGTATGATTCTGTTTGAAGACGTAGGCACTAAAAACCAAACAAACCGAAAAAGTTAGAGTTCACCACCTCTACAAATCAGGGCAACTTGTGCTGAACTAAAGTCCCTCTAAGTACACAGCTTCCTTCTGAGAAGACTGAGGCGCAAGCCTCAAACAATCAACACAATCTGTCCCTGGCAGTTTCTGTATAACCCAACGAATTTAGCAAGTCAGTCTCAATAGCTGTCACTTCAATGCATTAGATGACTTTCAGTTTGCTGTTACAGACATTTCTGCTGACACCTTATTTTTCTCTCTGGCTACAGAGATTAAAAAAAACCCTCTCTCGCACAAAGAAGACTGAAAGTATGCAAATATAGTTCTTACTGTGAGTCACTGGGCTCAGAACTCCTAACCTTGGCCACAGCAACCAAACGCAGCAGTACTTGTTTCCTGATTGTTTTAAGAAATAATGGCATACGCTTAAGGCAAATTACTAAAGGCAGGCAATGCTACCTATGGTCAGTACTACCTGAAAGAAACAGGCTATCAGAAAAACACAGTCAATGAGTCAAGATATTTTAGCACTTTTAACTCACGAGGTTACAATGCCACTCTGTTAACTGCTTCTGGAAACTTGGCAATGTAAATTTGCATGCTGCAATCTCATTTCTCCAGGACCTGAAGCACTAGCAATGGATACTGTGGTTAAAGATACCATGAGAACACACGCAGAATAGCAGAGACATTCCAAAAACAACTCACGCAAAGTACCCAGGGAGAGGTGCTGTTTCCCAAAGGGCGGAGACTGAGCCATCAAACCAGGCTGGATAGAGGGAGTACGGACCACGGGAGCATGACGGGGCACTTGGACTGGAGCAGCCTCTTCTTCCTGGTCCACTGCCTGTGAATCCTCATTCTCCAGTGACTGGGAAACTGAGGACGTTGAACTGACTTCATCCAAATCTTCATAATATCTTGTGGACAAGAAGGCAGATCGGGACAAACTTGCTGCAATATCAGAAACAAAACACGTGTGTGTATTAAATTGAGGGAACCATCCAGCCTAACAGCCAAGACAGAGACACCCTATTTTAGGACGCTCTTCTACTGGCTTGTTTTAATGCTGCATTGATAAGATCTGACTTCTTAACTGCCAGGAAAGGCAGCCTTCAACAAGGCTGAAGGAAAGTCTTACTGCGAGCAGATCGGGGAACAGGAAATAAGAAGTAGGGGTTGAGGAGTGAGAAGCCAAAAGCTAACTTCAGGACTGATTCCCACAGCAGGTAAGTCACCCTCCTGGAAAGCATTTCAGACTTTTATGGTAACTAAAGGTTTACCTGGAGCTGTAGACCTAATTGGTGGAGTTTTCCTCTTAGCTAGAAAATTCCTCAACTGTGCCTGTTTCACGGGGGATAACTTAGCTGGAAAACCAAAGACAGTTTTTAGTCTATAATCAAACTGCAAGTAACTCACAATTATGGTTTGAATGTCACAAAGAAAGAATAAATTACCAGGTACTTTAGGCAGAGGTTTGGCATGTGACTCCAAGGTAGTTTTCATCAGGGCATTGCGCAGGCTTTCAAGGTCACTGTCAAAACTAGGACAAAGCAGAGCAATGAAAAACCATGATCAGCAGAAAGAAACCAATCAAACCAGGAACAAAAGGAGGCCAAGGGAGCCACTAGAACCATTGGCCCATCTGGAAGAACAACTGGCTCCTTTAGATACTGTGCTATTTAAACACATGCATCTTTAATAATTTTGGAAACTCTAAGAGCCGTTCACTTCTTTCCTTGAATTCAGACAAAAAACCAGCAGTGCCTCAGCCTAGAGGCTCTATTATCCTGTTTACAGTAAAAAAATCTGTAACTTTTAGGGGAAATTTCTGACAAGCATCGAACAGCGTGTCATAGAATAAAACCAATGAGCTTCTGTATTACCTGGGCATAGTTTAGCATCATTTGTAGGACATCCTGTCCTCCCATACCACATCCATAAAACATCATTCTTTGGAGGATGCACCCCTGCACAGTGCTGGGGGCAAGAGAAGGAGCATCAACACCACTCAGGACCTTCTGTTTCACATACCTTTGAGTGCTGCTAAGAGAAGATGTATCACTGGGAACACTCCACGGAGATGTCCGATTATACAGTCGGAGCTGCTGCAGGCTGTTCACAAGCTGATTTAGTCTCTTCCTTTGCTGACTGATTATTTCCCGGTTATTAGCCAGGGTGTTAAACAAAGTTTCTCGCTCAGGAACCATCAGACGCCTTAAGAGACATTAGATCAAGAGACAGGCATAAGGACCATACCTGGCCACAAGCAGGCAAGTATACATGAAGTAGTTTAGTGGTTCTAGCTACTACATGAGATCAAATATGGTTTGGTTTGAACCTCAAAGCAGTTCAGTTTATCTCAAATGCATATTTCTCCTTCAGATCCGCTGCAAGTTTATTCATTTAGCTCATCTACTTCAAGGTGTTTTATTTATTATAAAGCTACTACCAATGGATGCATTTGGTTTCTACAAAGCTTTACTTTTTTTTTTCCTATAAGCACTATTTGCACTGTACACAGACACACAGCAAGCTTGTAATTTGTATGAAGCCCAACAGTTTGAACCTACAGCTCCCATCAGGTGTCTTTGTCAAGCTTTCTTCCTAAACCCCTTGAAAAAGATTATACTGTTAAACGGAAAAAGGCTTTTGTCTGTTGATTAAAGCCCAATTCACTGACACGTTCCTTAGAGTTCTTCTGTATTCCAATTTCAGTTACTTACTTCTGCTTTCTCTCCTGTTCCAGATGCCGATCCCACTCCAAATCCAGAACGTCATTCACATCCTGAACAGCAAACTTCACGTACAGGTGCAAGCGTCGAATTTCCTACCATGCAAAATAAAGTCAGCTTTCAATTCACTTCAAAAATTTCTGAAAACATAGTGAAAATCTACTTATCAATCAATGGGCTACCAAAAGGCCTCGTCTTGGACATTTTGTCCCAGGTCTTAACGAGAAATAATATTTTCCATAAGGTTTGCAAAACATTGCCAGGTCTTTATAGAAAGGGTTTTGCAAACATCAGGCGTTATTGGAAACAAACCTTATTTCACACCCCAGTTGCAGAAGATGAATCATTTGCTCCCATTTTACAATGTTGAAACTTCTAACAATTATAGGTGATCAAAGCTTTGCAGGCTATTTACATGGCTCTAGGACACCAGCATTCACAGACTATGATTCATGAAAGCATTCACAAATGCTCACAACTCCTCCCACATTAAGGCAAGGAACTAACTTGATTTTAATATGCAGGAAAGGTTAAAAAAAAAACATCAACCACAGAGAGAGTAACTTATCCATGACCACATAGTTGCACAACTGGCACAGCTAAGCCAGAGTCCTCTGGCTACAAGTACTGCTCCCTAAACAAAACCAGTGTTCAGTCTTATTATTGTCATCCCTCTAGTCTCTCATGGCACGAACACGTCTTGAACTCTGATCTCGTAAAACGGAAATGGAAACTGCAGCGGGTTTCAGCTCATCTCAACAGAATGCTCACTTAAATACAATGATGAAGCAGCCAAGTAGCACAGCTTGGGAAAAACTCTACTGCAATTGTTTTCAAAATACAGCATGAAATTCTAATGTGACATATCCAACCTGAAACCAAATCCAGTCCTACTGTGGGCTCAGTGTTACACACTACCAAACACAGGCTTCCTCTCTCCAGTGACTGAGCATTATATAGCACCAGCTCTCCAGACAGCAAATTGGTAATGGCTGGACATCAGAAATGCCTCAGAATCTCTAAAACTTCATAGAAAACTAACACACAAAGTTGACTATGTGAGCTTTTCTCACCCAGGAGAATGGTGATGATGTATTCTGAACAAAAGAGTTCAACTAGAGCTTTCCCATAAACTTTCAGAAAGTTGACCTGAGAGCTCTCTCCTCACATTCAAACCCACTTCTCTCCCATTCTGTTATTCTTTCCTCATGATTCTTTCTCTAGATCAGTGAAACAAGCATTTCAAGATTATCATCTCTCTGAAGTCACAAGCATAAGCTCGAAACATCACAGAGACATACTACACGACAGAGCAGGCATACAATTAAGACTGTGAATCAATCTACAGAACACAGCTGAAGTTTAGAAATCAGACCTAAAAGGAATTAATTCCTGTCAGCTGATTTCCAGTAACTATGTGTGCATGCTCTTGATACCTACTGCAACAAAGATGACATTCAATTTTGTCTTCAGCCTGCTTGTCAAACTTCTTGAGGGGAACTTATCAGTGTATTAAAGACATTCACTCTATTTTGCTTAGGGTTAAACTGCCCTCTCATCACCAGAGCTGTAACAAAAAGCATCCTTCACTCCTAGTTTCTTTCATGTCTTCGAAAGCCTCTTTATGTACTGCTGGTTATTTTCCTTTGTGCCCTAGCTTTCAGAATATCATTTAGCTTCATGCTCCGCCGCCCATGAAATTAACCACCCAACTCTCTAAGTCATAATAAATCATCAAATTGTTCCATAAGGCACTTGAAGATAAAAATAATTCTAAGAACTCTTCTACAATGTGTAGGAAAAAAAAAAATATTCTTTTAACTAAAATTCCTGAGCAAACACTATAGGCTGAGAAGGAACAGGATGTCAAGAGTCACATTCTAAGCTTAGAATAGACTTGGAACTCAGGTGAACTACTTCCCTTCAGCAGGAGTTTTGAAAGTTTTAGGAGAGGATTTTCAGCATGTCTTGCAAACTCATGGAAAACAACATTCATCATACGTTTACTCGGCCGTGTTGAAACAGCAAATACCTAAGGCAGAACAAAACCACTGGGTACTCAATTTTATTTAAAACTCTAAATTAGAAGTTGGCTGACATGCTTCATACCTGAAGCTGTGCTTCACTCTTGGGATCCAAAGGTTTCTTATAGAGCAGGTGTAAATACCCCAAGCTGTGATTCCGTTCATTGTGTTCTCTTGCCTCTTCTACCCCTGCGAATCCCTCCAGCAAGGTTGTCTTCAGAATACTAATATCTCCGTGAAGTGACTGCAAATAGAAACAGAACAAATGCAATGAGGTTCAAAGTAACATTTTTTCATTTCCACCTCTAGCACAGGGGCTTTTGCAAGTGTCTGCCTGAAAACACAAACATAAATGTCACCCCCACATTAAAGCAGCACAGTCAGATGTTCCATCTACATCAGCTCAGCTCTAGCAGCTTAAGTAGGAACGTCAAGTGAGGAAGAATCATTGCTGAAGAGTTAAACAGTCTGAAGATACTCTGCTCACCTCTGTTGTCTCTTTAATTTCCAAGAGGAAGGTGTGAAGATCATCTGACTCAGTTCGCAACATCTTCATTTCCTCTGGAGTACCCACTTGGAAACAGGCTTTGGAAGTCCGGGCCTTCAGCTCCTCCATCTCCTTTTGAAAATGTGCAATCTACAAAGTCAAGCAGAAGAAACTGCAGCCACTGAAACATAGCAGGGTCTGGAACAAATGTCACAGCTCTTGGATAATGTTTCTATTACACCATAAACACCTGTCACTTTGCAGCCAAAGCAGGAAATTCTTCTTGAACATTAGCAGGAAAGAATACTCATTTTTTCCAGCACAGTGACTGAAATTAAAGATGATGGAACAGGACGCACAAACAACAATTACAAACCAATCTGATTATCTTGGGAAAAACTTCCATTTTGATCCCTAAACTACTGACAGACACCATAAGAACACAGGTGAACTTAAAATAAGTGTCTGTGTACCTATACAGTGGTCTTACAGTCTCTAAAATGAGGAAAACTGCTTGAAAAATCTCACCTCCTCTCTGATTCCTGCTATGACAGGGTCTGAATCCCTCCACTGGTGGGCTTGTTTCTCTAAAGCTGTGCTGGGGAGTGCTGATTTGCCCTGAAAACAAACAAACAAAACCAAAACCAGTATTAGCAATATATCCTTAGCAACAGGGGTCTCAGAATATCAAAGAGGCCTGCTGTTAGAAACTCCATTCAGACACCAGTCACCAGGGTGACAACTGGCATAAGCATAAATACCAGTTCCAGAGCAAACTAAGACTGGTATGTGCATGTTCGAAGCAGGACTGTGGACTACCTGGAGACATGTGGCTAAAGCTTTACAAAAGCAAAGGAAATCTTTGTGTGCTGCTCTGTATTACTGCTTTGATTTTAATATTCAAGAAAATTGGTGTCTCTCGATACACAGTCGAGGCATCTCTTGGCTGCCTATTAGCTAGGACAGCTGTGAACCTTCATTTCCATAACAACAGGAAGAATGAGTTCCTTTCTTAGATCTTTCTGATCGTGACAGCATACATCAAACACAGCTCTCTAGACATGCACAGAACGCAGTTTTAGTCCCACAGATTTGCTACTGTTTTCATGTCAAAAGCTAGCTCATTCTTTGACCCAAGAACAATCATTCAGTTCAATAAACTCTAAGCAATTCCTGGGTCACGTAAAACATTCACCCTCTAAAGAATCCACTCAAGTTCCCATTACCTGAGTAGAGCTTGGCTTTGTAGAAGGGGTGATTTTGGCTGTCTTCTGTAGTAAAGAAGGTGAAGGCACATTTTGAGCAGGACGTGCCACTGGAATTTGAAAAGAGGAACAGTAATTTAGGAATTTATACAAAGCTTGAGAAAACAGGTTGTGATCAGACACAACCATAACCACTGCTGTCAAATTCAACAGCAAGAGTGGTATGGGCCCTAGTGCAAAAACACACCTTCCTCAGGTGCTGTTTCACTCCCACCCAATTTCACTGCTAATGGCAACAACTGTCACTCTCCAAAACATGGCTGTACCACTCCTGAAGGACCTCAGGATCTCCAGTCACACAATCATTTAAGAGATGGAATGTTATTCTGCTAACAAATGAGTGGTAACTAATTTAAACTTGCTTGTTACCATTTTGAGCTCTCATCACTTCAGATGCAAGATAGGGCACTGGTTTGTGTGACTGCCCAGAAATATTCCTAACCAGAGCTGTATTACAGAGCACTGAAAACGTTAGAACTTCTGGATGAACTTAGGAAGCTAAATGTATTTGTTTCACATATGGCTCTCCGGGGAACCAAATGCACAAGTGGAAAAACTTTTTGGCTTCAGTACTAAGTCCATCACATCATTACTGCCTGCAAATCCGAAGGTCTGCTGTGTCAGTCAAAACAGCAGGAAAAAGAAGGAAGAAGTCAAATGAAGCTCACTATGTCCTAAAACCTTTAGAACATTGTTTGTAACGCATTATTCCCAACAATATGTATAAGACTCCTACCAGCAGCAGGCACAGGGGTCGAAGCCTTCAGTGGTGCGGCAGGAGAGGCTGCGAGGGGCGTGGACTGGCTCAAAGGACCTCCAGAAGCAGTTTTTGAAGTGGTTGAGAATGAAAACATTGTGGAAGTGCACTGACCGCTGCTGCTAGTGGGAGAAGAGGCGTCTACAGCAGAGAACCTGCACGGGAAAGCAGAACATCTTTCAGCTCTGAACTGGTCCTGGCTGTTTCCCCTCCATCCAAAATGAAGCACTAACTTCTAATGAAGTAGCATCCTCTGGGATCAGTAACAACTCAAGCTCCAGATACAAACTACAAGTGTAGCTTCAGGAGATAGTGGGAAGGAGCCATTCAGGATCATTTCTGAACATGTGGAACCACAAAGACTGCTACCATAGACCCACCCAGTCAGCAAGGGCCAAACACCAGCAAAAAGTAATACCCTGTTCCAAAATGCATCTCAGCATTTTGCACCAAAGCACCAACTATAGCAAATATGTGCTGCCCTTCAGTGCCATCCTTGCAGCAAGGCTGAAAGAGAAATTCTGCAAGAAACCATGAATTTCCATTCATCTGCCAACTCAGCTCCTGAAGGCAGCCAATTTAAATGTTCAGCCAACTCACAAGCGTATCATTTGCTTTATACACAATATATGAAATTTAAAAAGCCGTAAGAGCTACCATCAGATCTCAGTAAAGATTTTTCTAATTAAAAATGAATCATTTGAACCATCAGAAATTTCTTGTGATGCATTTACATGCAAATAGCTCTCTACAGAAGGCAGCTCCAATTAACATCACTCTGTGTTTTAAACCTTTCTTTCTAAAAAAGCAAGCAAGCCTCAGGAGTTGGAGGGAAGAGTAGGTACACGAAATCTGAGAACATTCACTCAAATCCGTTTTGCAGAGTTTCTATTCAATATTAGTTTTCTTTCAGTTGGCATGAACAAGATTTGAAGATTTCTGATCCTGTGTTCAGTGACCAAGCATCTAAGAACAAAACCAAAAGGTCTGGCACCGTCTCCACTGAACATGGGAGTGGAAAGAAATCCATCAGCTATAGATACAGCTTCCTCAGCCGTGCAAGTTACTCTTTAAGTTAGGAGTAACAACTTTCAACAGTCAAAGAAACTTATGCTATCACCAACACACTAAACCAGCCCCAGACATAAAGGATTTAAAATCCCAGCATTCCCCAAGAGTCTCTAACCATGATTTGCACCAAAGCAAGGCATGGAATTACTGTTTGATGCCTGTGAAGCAAAGACACAAAAAAACTACGTCTCTGGCAATTTGGCAAATTATCAGCCTAATTTTTGGCATAAGCCCTTGACTAATATTTTGTCCACGATCATAGCCTCTAGCATGGGAAGCACTGAGGGTTTTCACAGCCAAGATGGCTGTGTCCTGGATAAAGAAAGCCTTCCTCGGTGCTTCCTTGGGAGCATCAGGAAGAGCTGTCAGGGCAAAAAGCCAGAAACCATCTTCAGAACTACCATACATTGTCCATGCCTGGAGCAACTTAAATATCCAGCCATTGCACTAACTACTGTATTTACTTCTCATTGAGGTTCACTTTGACTGAAGAAGCTGAAGGGGCTAAAGATGACTTCTGTGCAACAGGTGTTGTGGCGAGTGGTGGCCCAGGTGAGCTGTCTGCAGCTGGTTTAAAGTTCATGGATCCAAACGAGAAGGAGGTGGCAGTAGCTGTAGTGGTGCCTACAGAATGAGCAGGAGTCACAGATGCCTTAGGAGAAGCAGAGGAGAAAGAGAACGTTGCTGCTCCGGTCAGACTGGGAGCTGGGGCTTGCTTGGAGGCATCAGCAGCAAAGGGGTAAGGCGGAGGATCACTGCTCGTAGTGCCAGGCATCTTCACAGTTGAAGGCATAAAGGAAAAAGCAGCTGCTCCACTTGCTGCAGGAGGCTGACTTGAGGCAGGGGCAGTGGGAGCAACACTTGGTACTGTGTCAGGCTTTAAAGAAGTTGGAGGAGTAGTTGGAGTTGTGGCAGTACTTCCTGCAGAAAGACAAATGGGGAAGGGAGAGACTCATTTGGCTGCATTGACTAATGGCAGAAGGTATTGCAAGGCCAAACGCTATTTGATGGGGACAGTTCAGCACTATCTCGCTCACTGGACAGTGGTACAGTGAGGAAGAGAGATGACAGTTGGGCTTCCAGTCCTCAAACCCAGTAAGCGATACAGAAACTGTACGAAGTCCAAGCCACGATCACTACTAAGGTCTGACTAGATTAATGTTTTCTGGAACTTCCCATGAAAAGGCTTCACCTTTCTCCATTGATTTCAATGAGGCTCCTGCCATCTCAAATAAAACAGGCTGTCAGCACACAAGTCAGCCAGTGCTGCAGAGAGGCAGGCTGCCAAACAAAAGGGTTTTGTTTGGGGAAGGAGAAGCAAATTTGGGCTTAGGGAAAAAATTAATGGGTTTGCAATTATTACTGCATGCATGCAGACAAGCAAAACCATCAGCTTACCTGCCTACCCCAGCATACGAAACTGCGGCAACACATATATACCTCAGATAAAAGTACTATTGTTTAAATAAGCTTTGGCTGCAGCCAAACACCTTAGTTCACATCATGGCCTCCTGTGGCAAAACATCTGAAAGAAAACTATCACCTCTCTGAAGCACACAGACCATGTTCTGAGTCTGCACAATGCTTGATCCTTGTCCCCAGTGAGTGCCTGCAGTCACTGCTGCAGTTCCAGTCACATATCCCAAACCCAGGCAAAGGGCCTCCTAGAATTCCTTTGGCCCTGTTCCCCAAAGGTTGATTGCATAGCAGAGTCTAAGTGCACATCCTGCAAAGTGCTTGAGATCCCACATAACAAATAGGACTAGTTAGTTTCAAACTAATGTGCAAAACAGAACAGTTCTGGGAGCACAAAACACTGAAGAACTGCTCATTATCACTATAAAGAAAGAAAATATTTTCTGTGACCATGTGCACGTCTGAATATCAAACTTACAGATGAAGACGACAAAGACCCACAAATGCAAGTGTTTCCATAGCCCACCTGAGCACTTACCTGCTGCTTTTGGAACTCTCTCCCCTACTAACGGCAACGGCTCTGGGGTCACAATAAGTGACCTGACCCCTGGGTTTTGATTGATCATGTAAAACGGGCAGAGCACACCATCCGTAGAGAGCAAAATCAGAACTGGAGCCGGGCCAAGGGTCTTCTCATCACCTGCCAGAGACCACATACGTAAGTCCTGCAGCCAAAGTTTCCTGTTCTGTTCCTACTGGCATTGGCATCTTCATGCAACTCGCTTAGTACAATATTTCTTATGTTTCTCCCTTCTGGCTTTCACTTGCATCTTTGTTCCCTTGCTTCTCCATGAATTCCCAATGCTCTTTTTTTCCTTCTTTATTCCTTCCTATTTCTGACTTTGTTTCATAACTGCATAGATGAAGGGTTATTCTGACAATCAAATATCATCTCCTGAATGACAAAGCCCAACTTTCAACCATGAATTCCTGTGCCAAGCTTTTTCATATTTTGAAGTAGTCCTTTTTCTTCACCTACATGTTGCTCCCTCCTTCAATCCTCTACGCCTTTCAGCAAACCCCACATTCCACTGGGTCCTGTCACATCATTAACATTCATATACATAAAGTACAAAAGAGAATGGCTAGATAGGAAGCTTTTTAACTTTAAAGAAAGCCAACATCAAACAAACATCCCGATGATCTGAACCTCTGACATAAAACATTTGTTTTGCGCAGCTTCAGTTTTGAGTCGAGTCTGCTTCAGTTCAAGTACTGTCAGCACAGCTAAAGGCCCCAAGCCAATCCCTGTATTTCTAAAAAAAATCTCTATAATGGTTTAACTGTGCTTAATTAAACAAAAAGCCCCAACAAACGTAGGATGCATGAAAAATCTGCTACAATCACGGTGCTTTGTTTGTTGGGCAGCACAGTGGATGGCCATGTTTCTCTACTTATTGGTTCTTCAGGAAAAGCATGCTAGGGAAGGGCAGTTTCCACATGGGAACAAGCTCCAGGACAAAATGAGGTTTCTTCGCAACACAAACTCCCTGTGATCTGCAAAGCCAACTAAAGCGCAGCAGAAACCAGGCTGATTGCACTCTCTGAGAACACAGAGAATGTAAGCTTCTCCAAAAACTCTAAAGCAGCACAACTTGTGCTTAAAAAAGCTGTCCTGACAGACTCCTTAATCCAGTAACTGTATATATTAACAGAGAAAACGCTTCGAATTCAATTTTGCACTCAAGTACAAAGTTTGACCTCAATTCCCTACTGTAGGTTTTCATCCAGGTAAAGTTCTCAGTTAATCGGCACCCTCCTGTGCTCTTCAGGAACTCTTGACTGCAGTTCCTTCCACTCTGCCTGAAGGCATCTCTATTTCAATCTGTCTCTGGGTTTCAAGGGAGAGTTTTCAGAATTCACCAAGGTACAACACAATAGCTCAGACGTATCTTCAGCGTCAGCCTCTGACAAGGTGCCTTGAAGGGCCTCCAGGCAGCACAGAAGGTACAGCAATAATGCAACTGGCTAGATGTAGAGCACAGCAGGGTTCAGTCAGCACAGGCCCTGTGCTTTAATGTAGAATTAAAACCTACACGTTCACCTCAACGATCTTTGCTTTTCCTGGCTTTGAAACTAACCCACTTTTCCTTTAGATCAGCGCACATGTACTTCATACAAAACAGTTCTGCAAGATGACATAAGCTACAAGAACAAAGAAAACCTCACAGGCAGTCTGAAATCCCTGGTGTTGGAATATGACCCCTTTAAACTCACTATCGTCCCAGCTCTGTGAAGCCTAGACATAACTCAGGTGCTTTGTTTGCCATGTCTGCTAGTGTAGTACCTCAGGCTGCTGAAAGCTTTGAGGAAGAACTGTATTTAACTGTATTTAAGGATTGGAATCCTTACACAAAAGTAAGCCCACATCTGCTGTGGGCTTGGTATAAAAAGGCAGAATGGATTCTCTGTGTTGGTCTCCCTTTCAGAACAATATTCTAGAACCCTGAGAATCAGGTTGCCTCTCAAAAATACCTCATACATTGCTATTATTGGACTACTCCACAAGAAAGACTAACAAGACTTACTGATTGGGATAGGCATGTTACTGGTGTAGTCTACAGCAACGCCAACAGGCAGAGTGTCATCGCTCTTGTCTGTCACAGGAAGTTCTGCTCTGCTGGAGTCCTCCAAAACCCATGATTCCCAGTTCTGCAAAAAGTAAGATTATTATTTTGACTACTGCTTCCCTGTGATCAGCCTTCTTCTGAACTCCAGCCCACTACAGTTGAAAGATAAGACTGCAAAAAAGCTAGAGAGCATCTACTTAAATTTGTCAGATGAACCAATGCCAGAAGTATTAGGGCTCTTCACAGATTTGCGTGTGACTTCTCACACATCACTGCACGTCAGAATTAAGGTCAGACAGTTTTAATGTTTAACCTCAGCTGATGACGTCACACAAATCACTTTATTTTAGTGAGCTTGATCAATTTCTGTGACTGCCAAGTGAATAATGAAAAACAGACTTCTAGTACTTGGTTCACAACATATTGTGTTTGTTTATCCTTTCTCTTTTGTGTCACTCGAATCTCTTGTACAGAATCTTAAGATAAACATTAATTCTTAGATGAACAACTAAGATGTAAAATGAAAGTGTTTTTTTGGTTGGTATTTTTTGGTTGTTTTTTAAAAATATACCATCTCATTGTATTCCAGGTCTTACACAGGTTACACTTAAATTTTCGAGAAAGAGGAAGTACATATGTGCAAATGCAACAGGAACAAAAATATCACCTGATCTCCTTGCCTGGCAAGGATGCTGACTTCTGTGGAAGCTGCCGAAGCTGCCAGAACTAGATCCCTGTAAGCATGGACACAAATGGGTTAAAACCAACACAACAATCGACAGCAAGGTTCCCAGCTCCACAATTTGTTACTCTATACATAAATTCATAACTAGGAACACAGCTCTATCAATATGAAAATGACTTTTCCTCCCACGATGAAGGAAATCTGATTTGCTACATCACTGTACAACATTTTTTTTCCTTTAAAGCCTCCAGGGGCTGAAATCCTTTGCAAATCAATGATTTGACAACAACTATATCATCATAAATAGTGATGGTCCAAGTCAGGTTGAAAAGTTAGGAGCAGCTTCACACAGATACACAATTAAGTGAGACAAAAGGTCACGCTTTACCCAACCTATGAATTACAGTCTCAAGGGAAACTATGACAAGAGAGGTTGAACAATAATATGTATTCTCACCAAACAAATGAGTATGTTGGTATGGAGATAAAGCATGCAGGAGAAATTAGCTGTACTTACACAAAGCACTTTCAAATTAACAATTTCATTTGTCTCACATTCGGGTATTAATACAGTTTACAAAAGAGAGGAACACAGTAAACTGAGAAGCATTGACCGCTCAGACACGCCTGACATGGGGAAGACTTTGCCATTATTCCTGCTACTCACCATTCCTCAACATAGTTGAGGAAGTAATGATGCTGTCTCTCTGCGCAGCTCCCATAGCAAGGCTCCATGAAATTCACAAACTTCTCTGGTCGCTTCTCTTCCTTTTTCTGTAAGGCCAACATTGATAATTTACCTTCCAGTGCAGAAATCAAGCAATGTCTCACAAACACGACTGCATCAAGGTACAGCAGTAACTGTCATACACTTCAAGAGAGAACAGGCATCATGAGACTGCTTGAAAAACAAAGAAAACAAACCAAACCTCTCCTCCAGAAGATAAAGGGGCAAGAAAGAGGTTACCAGGGAGTTTAGATCTCACAATGACCCCCTCCAGCAACGAATAACCTGATACTAAATAAGAGCACATCATCAGCCCTAAAAAACTCCCTAACCTAAACAAAAAACAAACATATTGGGACTGTATCACGTAAGGTTTTCTTCCCAAGTGTTTACTTCAGAGGCTAAAAGCCTTCATGCTATAATTTGATCTTGGCAGAGAACAGGTTACTGACTGGTTTTCAAGTGGATACTACTTCCTCCACTCAATCCCCCCAACACCATGATTTACAGCAGTACCAAACTCAAAGTCTACATGATGCCAATGTAAATAATAAAAGCAACTTGTTTATTGCTTGTTTTTGACTTGTTTATTACAATAAACGTTTCTGTCACCTTGATTTGCTGGCACTTACAGGCAATATGGCTATAACCACTTCTGGAGGTGTTTCCAGTGTCCCATCGGCGGCTGCATACACAATAGTAAAGACGTACGTGCCGATCCACAGTACATCCAAAACTGAAAGAGAAGGAAACAAACACGATACTTCCTCATATCTTGATTTTAACTATGCACAGCACACAAAAGTAAACGACAAAGAAAGAAAGAAAGAACCACTAAACTACCTATATAAAGAATTCCAATGATCTGTCTGCAGAACATCAATCTTACTGGGGGACAAACTATTTGATTCCAGCAATTTCAAGCACAAACCAAAAGAATATATTGATTTGCTTGACAGTATCACAGACAAGACGACGCCAGTGTTTCCAAACATGGATGATGTTTTGGCACATCCAAATGAAGTGTTTCTGCTTTTCTAAACTTACTGCTTTGACATTTTATTGAAGAGTCAAAATTACAAGATTAAACCCACACAAAATATGCGAATAGGATTTATATCCAGAAATCTTCATGCTAAAGGGAGATTACTTGTGACAGTACTGTCTATCACATCGCTGAGCAAAAAACAGCTTTTAAAAGGCATATTTAAAGCATACTGCAAACAGACAAGGACTCTGGCCCACTGGTAACTTTTCTACACAACTCAGAGACAAAGCATATAATTATTTTTTTCCAAATATTTAAAAATCACACTGTAATTACGTAATCAGTGCAGCATACAGCTGCTACAACTAAAAACAACATGAGGAGGAACGAGTAGAAATATTTTGAGAAAACAAGTTAAAAAGAAATAAAAATATGTACCTTTAACAGGATTGTCCGAGTCATAAAAGGGAGGACAAGGGATTACCTTCTTCTCCTGCAGATTCTGCAAATAAAACTACTTTTAAATACAAATAAAAAGCCGACAAACAAAGCTAACTGCAAGTTTTGCAGAAAGCCAGAGAACTGGTTTAGAGCAATTCACTCACTCTTTAATACTCACCAAGTGCCACTCTGAAATCATGACTTTTCAGTCACAGGTGCAAACCTTAAACTAAACCCAGCTCTGGTGTAAGACACTTTCATATTACCAAAGCAGCTGGGTAGTTTCTCACGGCTCATGCCATGCACCACCTGACCAAATTCCATAGTGTGCAATGCAAAGAAAATAAAGCACTTTGCAAAACAGTGATCAGACACCTTTCTAGCAACAATACTTACAGGCAGATACTGCACCACGGTGCCATTTTGCCTCCCTACAGCCAGTTGTTTTCCCTTTGGGCTCCAACACACTAAGCAAAAAAGAGAATTTCATTAGCACTAAGGAACTGGAGAGTTACAAGGCCCCACAAAGCAGGGCCAATAAATTAAAACTGTGTGGTTTTTTTCTCTGAATAAAAGCATGAACCTGAATTAAACAAACTAGGAGTCATCCAGTCACAGAGGAAGCAAGACTGCACAGATCAAAAACCAACAGATGCTTCCCTGGAAATGACAGTCAAGCCTGAGACACCACAAACCACAGGTGGGCACACTTGACTCTAATTCACAAGACTCAGCTCCTCCAATCAACTGGGAAAGAGCAGTTACATTGCAACACATTTTCCAAGTCTTAGGGAGTTTAAATCTCTCCTTTTTGTGATGAACTTTTTTTTTTTTTTAAGAAGTTTTCTCCCCAGACAAATAGCTTGTCTTTTTACAGCTATCAATCTGCTTCTGTTCTTCAGTGTCTGACGTTCTGTATGCTACCCGAGGCCGCGACTCACCAGATGTAACAGCCACGGAGGAAGGCAGCGTGGCGTACACTTTCACGGAGTCTGTGACCTGCAGGACAGAGATGCTGCCATCGGACAGGCAGATGGCCACCATGGCGGGACTAGCGGGGTTCCACTTCAGGTCACTGACCACTGCTGTGCTTCCCGAGTCCTTGGCTAGTTTGTGATAAGCAAATGCACGTTTCTGCTGTTTTGCCTGTCAGGAAAGACAAACACATGAGACAGTTGAAGCCAAGTTCTTCCAAAATCATAATCCAAAGCATTTTTGACCTTCCTATAAATTAATGCCTGATAAAAACAAGAAGCAGATTTTGATTTTACTGAATGAATCCTTTACAAGACACCTCTCGCAGAGAGACACAAAATCCCACCCAAGGTATACCTCTCCTCCTGCTGTAACTTGAAAAAAACAATAGAAAAAACCCACTTTGCATATGATTTACCTGATTTAAGAACGTGCGGACATCAAAAAATCCTATGAAGGAACCGATCTCACTGGACATCATACAGACAGACAGTGTCAGATTATCACAGCTCAGAGCCAGGTGCTGCACAGGAAACTTCGTGGGAACTACAGTACTCTGAACATTCTCCACTGAGAATACAAAGGAAAGGAAGATGGAATGAAGGGGACAAATTTAAACAGCAAGAACTGTTCTTGTAAAACAACACCATTAGAACGAGTTTATGCAAAATTCACCAGTCCTATTAACAGCAGCTGTCAAAGCTAACGTGGAAAAACTGAGTGACAGCAAACTCCATCTCCGCCAATACAGTCTCAAGAGTTGCCAGATTCCTAAGAACAGAAAATTCCTCTTTCCTTCCTCAGCAACCTGGAGGAAAAATAAGCGTGCAGATTTTTGGTTTTACTTATGCATGCACATAAATAGGTGGTACAGTTACTAAGGACAGTGAGAGCACGAAAACCATTCTGCACTTAGGTGTGTTCTGCACTTAGGTGGTGGAACAGCGATTGCTCTCCCTCCTGCCATTAAGTCAGAGTGGAGAACTCGGTGCGAGAGCTCTGTCCCTCCCTGCTGCATGCACAGGTTCACAGCTCAAAGAGTGGCTGCAAGAAAAGGGGAACACTGTTGAGTCAGGAAAAGTCAGCCACATCATATGGCCCTGAACTCAGGTGGCCAAACCTGAATGATCCTTGAACAGGGGCTAGCACAGAGCATCCCAGTGATGTGTTCCCAACACCCGTACTTCACTTCAGCTAGAGGTACAGCAAATATTATTCCTGCCTTCTCGCACAAGAAAACATGGTAATTTCAAATGCACAAAAGAGCACAACAAGGACTGTGTCACAGAAACCCATACAAAGCTGTCTCTGCAAAGACCATGAGATGTCCATGTGCCTTACCAATCTTATTGGGGTCTTCTCCCGGCTGGTTTTGCATGAGAAGATTTCTAGTGTGAAAGATCTGCAGGCTGGTTCCTCCACCAGCAAAGACCAGTCCGTATTTGTTAGACACTGCAAGGAGACTGGAGCGCTCTTTGGGAAGATCATCCGGAGCATCAAAGATGCGGACCTTCTTCAGTGCTCTGAACTGAAAATCCTGTCGTAAGAGAGTTGGGAGGTAGCTGTACATATGCTGGCAAAGAGGAATACTTTACTTCAATTTCTCCAAGACAGTAAGTCGAAGAGCCTCTCCATGAGAGCTGCAAAACACGTGCCAAGGCAGAACCCACACCCATGCCGTCTCTGGACATCCCATCACATTTTTGGTCTCATCTAAGAAAGACTGAGATGACACCACATTTTTAACATTAACTGAATCTCTCTTCTACCCAGTGCCTATGTTCATAAAACCCGCAGGAGTTAAATCTGTCCAGGACATCTAACCCTCTCAGAAACATATCAAGTCAACAGATATAGAAGAAAAAAGAGAAGAAAACAAAGCAGAGATACAACACAACTGAACAAAACTTGTTGCTGCAAAGCTACAAAGCACACATCTGCTTAGATGTATCTTTGTTTGCTACTGTGGTTTGTGACACACAGAACAGATACAGTTATACCTTCCACCCACCCCTAGTAATTACTTCATACAATTAGACTTGTTTATTCCATTCGTTTCCCTCATAATTTATGTTGTCCTTTTGTAAGAGGAGGAAGAGAAAAGCAGAGGGAGAGATAAGAACTCCAGAAAAAACACAAACTGAGTTAAGAAACAGCAGTTGCACTATTACCACTCAAAACCTGAGGCTCCCCTGAGGAATGAGTCTCTCTTCCCAAGGTGCCAATCCTTGAATGCAGCACTGGGTCTAATGCCAGTAATTCAAGTCAACCATCTGAGTTTTGTTTCCAAATTATTGCCAAAGCACTGAGTAAGTACATTCCTGCAACCTGAGGAGGCTGCAGGAACTCAGAAACTTCTGCAAAACAAACAGCCTAACTCTTTTGTTTTTGAAGGTGCCTGAGCAGAAAGCAGCTGCCCAAAGATCCACACAGGCTTCAGGAATCCGTCCCGCCACATCCCTGCTTGTACAGCCTCACAGTTACACTCCAGAAAACACAACGAGAGGGTAAGCTGGCACCACACAGCAAGACTCCCGTTTACACTGCACATAACCACACACGCTGCGCCTAAAAGCAGGAGACGCCCAGCACAGGGCACGCTGACAGGAGGACTTTGAAACACACCACTCCTCTCCCAAAACAAGGTTCCTCCAACTCTCACTTTCTGTTTCTCCTCCTCCAAGTGTTGCCGAGAATCCCCCGCCACCACCGGCCACGCCAGCCCCTGCCTCTTCCACTCCACAGCCTGGCCCCAGACGCTGCTGACAAGCCCTCAAGTGCTCCACAACCCCTGCCGGGACGCCTCAAAGGGCCCACACGATGACCCGAGCCAACACCACCGCCCCACGCCAGCCTACGAGCCCCACGGCCCACCCACGCGGCTCCCGCAGCCTATCCGCCCCCCTCAGCCGAGGCCGGGCCCTCCGCAGGCCCCGCTCCCCTCACGACCCCCCCACGGCCTGTCGCCCCCGCTCCGGGCCCGTGCGAACGCCCCCGGCCCGAGCCGACCCGCATGCCAACTCCCCCGCCGCCCGAGCCAACACCCCCACAGCCCGCCCACTCTTCCCCTGCCCCTCACCTTCATCTCCCGCTCCGGGATCACGTCCATGTCGTCCCCCATGGCACCGCCGGCAGCCCCCAGGCCCTCAGCCGCCACCGCTCTGCGCGCAGCCACTAAACCCCGGCGCGCCCGCCACGGCGCTCGCTTCCGCTTCCGGCGGGGCCGCTCTAGCCGCAGCTCTCGATGGTCCGCAGCGACGGGAGTCCTCCAGCGGGCCTCGCTCCGTCGCGGCTGCGGCGGCGCTCGGCGGCCGCGGGTGCCGGGGGCTGACGGCCGGGAGCGCGAACGGCGGCGCTGTGTTTAATAAACCCTTTTTTTTTCCTTCTGCTCGGAGGTGCGGCCCTTCTGCGGCCAGAGGAGATCGGCCCATGGCGCCGCCCGGGGGGACAGACCCCGCTGGGGCGGCCGCGGCTGCCGGAGGGCTGGGGCCGGTGCTGCCACCTGCGCCCCGTCCGTCGGCCCGGGGTAAGGGCTTTCCATGCTTTTCCCACAGCAGAGGGGCAGTGTTGCTGCAGCTCTAAGCAAATCCCGCGCCTTTGGTGGAGCAACGAAACTGGTGAAGGGTTTAGAGAACTTGTCCTATGAGGAGCGGCTGAGGGAGCTGGGACTGGTCAGTCTGGAGAAGAGGAGGCTCAGGGGGGACCTTCTCGCTCTCTACAATTACCTGAAGGGAAGTTGTAGGGAGATGGGGGTCGGTCTCTTCTCCCACGTTATGAATGACAGGATGAGAGGGAATGGCCTCAAGTTACACCACGGGAAATTTAGGTTAGATATCAGGAAAAATTTCTTTACAGAGGGTTGTGAAGTATTGGAACAGGCTGCCCAGGGAGGCGGTGGAGTCCCCATCCCTGGAGGTGTTTAAAAACCGTGTGGCTTTGGTGTTGAGGAACATGGTTTAGGGACCCTGACAGTGCAGGGTGAACGGTTGGACTTGATGATCTTGAGGGTCTCTTTCAACCAAATGATTCTCTGACTGCAGTGGGAGCACACGCTCCAACGCTCAGGGTCAGTCCCTGTGCACCTATGTTATGTGCAGCCAGGCTGGAAAGGTGGGAGCTGTGGGAGGGGGGAGAGCCCTGCTGTGCGCCAGGGCCCCACAAAACCTGCACAAGTTCTTCCAGTCACAGCAGGACTCAAGTTCCTTTTCTTGCTCCCTCCTGCCTCCAGTTCAGGGGGGTTCAGCCCACAGTCGAAGTGCCAGCACAGAGAGTGCATCGCTTCAGCACTAGCCCTGTGGTGACGAGGACACTGAGAAAGGCTGTTCTCAGCTCCAGCAGGTTGTGCTGCTCTTCTCCAGGACCAGAAGGACACGGATTTACACAGAGACAAAAGCAGCGATGGCTTTGGGCAGTGACTTGAACTGTGGCAAACCACATCCAAATTTCCATTGTGCAATACACTCCCTTTATTTTGTAACTGAACAACAGCTTTTAACACACATAGCCCAGAAAAGCAGGTGCGTTCCCAGAGGCTAACAGGCAGCAGAAAGACACAGGGCTGTGATCTAAGGACAGTTCTGTCCTTTTGAGGGAGACATGGAAGAAGTATACCCAGACATTCCCCCAGGAAGCCTGGTCCCCATTTTGATAACACATCAGACAAGAACCTGAGGCAATTGCTTCAAGAGCAGGGAGGATAAAAAAAAGAAATACGCTTTCAAGAGAAACATTGCAAGTGTCTGCTCTTGATAAACAAGTTATTCCTTAAAACAAGCACCACCACCTGCTTGCTTTCAGTAAGTAAAAAAAAAAAACCCACACCAGTTTTCAGGAATGCATTTCATAACAGAAACTCCATGGCATTCAGTCAGTCAGATCAAGACAGTCCAAACCTATCTCTAGGATCTATTTAAGGGTTTATATTAACAGACTTGGAAACAAGCTCACTTAATCTGTAACCAATCATATGGACCAAGCTTCAGAGGAGCTAAACTAAACACACTGACACACAGTGTAGCTTCAGAAGATTTATTTTCAGTCCTTAAAGTAGACTGGTGCTGCTTCTGCTCATAATTTTTTCTCACCATTACAGTTTCAGCTTTCATGCAAACAGTAGTGAGAATGTTGTTGGGGTTTTTTTTATTTAAAAGTGCAGCCTTTGGCAGGAACAATCAGCCTAGTGGAGTTAATCATCTGTATTTCCTTTTAAAAATGTATTTATTAAACCATGATTTTTAAAAAAAAAAAGTTAAAAGCTGCCAAGAACATTTAAGAAAAGAGTAGGAAAAGGGCAAAGAGCAAACATCTGGCTCCAGAAATTGTGTCTAGAGCAAGAATCACTGCAGTAACCAGAGCGTGGATAGCACAGTCCCAGCTACATCTGGATCCCAGCTCATACTCCACACTTACAGCCGTTCTCATTTTGCAGACTTGAGGGTTTATCCATCAGGGAAACGTACGGGGATAGCCCCAGGGGACCAGGCTGACACATACAGGGAGGGCTGCAAAATCAGAGGGACAGAGCAGCTGCACAAGGACAGATCCTCATCAGCAATTGCTCTGGCAGGGCTCACAGTTTAGCTTCCTTTCACCTGAAGGTTTAATTCCCCCAAGCCTTCCTGAGGGGCTACGAAGGCGTAACAGCAGGCTAGTTTCTACACTCAGTGGACAGGATGAACCACCACCTGTTCAGAAGTTATGCTCCTGATCAGATCCAAGTAAAGATTTACCAGGAAGGAGGCCTCTAAGGTAGCTTTAATCATCCTCACTTGCAGTGGCTGGTGTTGAACCCACCTCACGGAGAGCTGCTGTCCCTGCAGTCAGCCACACTCACCTCCAGTGCCCATGGACCTTCCCACGCTCACCTACCATGCGACTAGGCCACAGAGAGGTGGGACCTGACTTGTGCTTGGTGAGGTCAGAGGGGGAAGAATGAGTCCGAAGCCAGGAAGAGTAGGATGGAGCAGAGAAGGCACTTATTTCTTTGCATCCATGAAGCTGCTGTCAGAGAAGCACTCAACGTCTGGCAGCAAGGCCCTTTAGGAACCTGTTGTGACAAGCACACTTTGAATCCGTACACTGGGAGAAAAGTAGCTCCTTGAGAAATGCAGGAAGGGCAGAGGAAAGAGTAAGATCACAGGATTTTTTTGTTTTGTTTTGGTCTCACATTACACTTGGTGCTACAGCTTCTGTCTAACAGATCAACTTGGCTAAGGGATGCAGCAGAAAGACGTGAGCTGGGGTCTCCAGCTTCCCTTGCTGTTCCTCTAAGGCAGGTTAGTTGAAAACTAGGACTGTCCACAGTAAAGAGTAACAAAGCACAGGTAACCTGTTACAGACCAGCAAAGCAAACAGTGCCAGTTTTTCAGCCTGGCCTCTTCAAGGGAGGCTGGCTATGTCTCTCTCTGGAGGTGGACCAGAAGGTTTTGGGTTGCTTTCATTGGCTTTTCCTTCAAACATCATGACCCTGCAAAACACAACAGAAAATACCAATGAAAGAAGCAGGTGCATCTTTACCCATCATTGGGGGTGGGATTATCTTCCCTGCTGAAAAATAGCATCTGCCTCCTACACAAAGGGCATCCAATAATTAGCAGAGGGAAGAAAGCCGACAGAGGACAGTGCTGCCAGCCTGGCAGGCAGCTTTGCTTTTCCAGCAGCTGCCAGGAGTGGGTTCCCAAAGCCTCTGCTGGTTTTCCTTTCAGAGCCCAGAGGATTAGCACGTTTTATTTAGACAGCCACTTCCGAAATCCCCTGGGCACACACTGCACGCCAAGTTCTGCTGCTGCATAAAAGCAAACACCGTCCCTGGCCCACCTTGTACATAGCCACGCAGCAGAACATTCAAAAGCCAACGAGCAAGCAACAGCAATTACAGCCAGGGAAGAGGGCAGACAAGGAGCAAGGCACTGGCTAGAAGAATCTCAAGCATTTTGCAACCACCAGCACTGTCTTTCTCCCTGAGGACTGCAGCTACGCTGGGAATGCCAGCTGCCACGCTGGATCAAAGGACTGCACTGCTCTTGGGACAAGTTTTACATTTCTGCTCCTGCTCTAAACAGAGTCCAACAGACAATGGGGCGTCTGTTAGCAAAAGAAGGGACCCATCTGTGCAAGCTGCTACAGTTGGAAGGAAGGAAGGATGGAAGATACAGGACAGGCTGCAGGCTCAGCCCACTTCCATGGAGAAAGAAAGGAGAAGCAGGGGTGTCAGAAGTCTGTGCGTGCTTGGAAGAGAAGCATCCCAACATCCAGATGCAGGGCACTCAGTAGGGAGAGAAGAGACTTGTCACCAGCAAGCACATACGGGCTGAGGGACCACGTGAGAGATGGGAGCAAGATCCTTCCTCCCAAACCTGCCATGAAAGCTGGCTGTGTTTCTAAAGCTGCCTCTAGAAAGGGGCAAGGGGGATGGAGAGGAGCAGCTCCTATTCAGGGTGGTTACAGACACAAAAGCAGGGCCAGCCTCTGTGGCGGTGAAAGGAAAAGCCAGGCTTCAAAGAGGGGGGAGATGGAGCCAAGCAAGTGTTCAGAAGCCATTTGTTACAGCAGGACTTTCAGAGCCCTGTCAAGAGGGCAGAGGGGGCCGTGGGAGGCTAGTGTTGGCAGCCTGTACCACAGAAAACCTCTCCCAGTACAAGCCAGCTGTTTCAAGCATGTGTCCCACCTCCATCTACTGCCCAACCTCTCCACAATCTCCACATCCTGCGGGAAATAGGAGCCAGCACTGCTGGCTGCTGGTGCGGGCAGGACCCTCATTCACTGCGGAAGTCCTGCCACCGTTCACAGGAGAAGCCCGAGTCTCCAAAGCCAGCAGGAGCCACAGGGAAGAGACGGGAAGAAGTCCCACAGTGCTGAGTGCCGGCACACCCTCGGGAAAGGAGGATCACTCTGGACGAAGCACGTAGGAGGAAGCCTGTGCTAATGCACAGCGGGCGGCTCTGCTGTGAGTGCTCACCACTGCTCAGCCCAGACATGGATTTTTCCACCCTCTCATGTCCCTCTGCAACCCCCCTTCACTCGTCTCCCCTCCACAGGCACCAAACATGCACAGCTCCATCTCCGCCAGGCAGAACAGTTTCTGCTTCCCAGCTGCCCCCCACCAGCTCAGGTCCTGTGTCTCCCCCACTCCCTCCCAGGGACACTCACAGTTTAAGCACAGCAGAGCGTTTCCCGAGCATCACGTTGACAAAGTCCTGGTACGAGATGGTCTCGCTGACCCCTCCAGTCACCTCAGAGATCATCTTCTTCAGTTCTAGGTGGGTCTTGGGAGCCCCCAACTTCTCCATCATCCTTTTGACAGACATCAAATCTGCAAGAGCAAGGCAATCGGTGCTGTCAAGAGGTGACCACACTGAGCACAGACCAACCCTAGGGACACAGGTATGAGTTCCCACCTCACAACACCTCAGTGGCAGACTCCAGAGCTGACAGCGTTAAGCTGTTGCTGAAAGCCAAGAGAAGCCTTCCAGCACAGTCCGCTGCTGAACTGCCCGGTACAGAGCATTGCTTCCCATTTGTGCAGCTCAGGATAAAAGCACCGCACACGCAGAAGAGCGACGACCCTCCAAGTGCTCCAGAGACACATGGGGACATTGCTCTCTAGCTCAGAGTGTGGTGCCAAGAGTCACAAGGATGGGAAGGAGGGAAGCAACGCTAGGGTTAAAGCTGGAGACGAACAGGCGGTGGGGAGCGGGTGCCCCTGCCCATCGCCACAGGCCACTTCCTTCCATTGCTCTGCTGCCCGCTGAGACCTGCAGCCTCTTCCCTCCCGGAAACAGCAGCGCAGCACAGCCCTGCGTCAGGCTCCAGCTCCCCACAGGCTTCACTTCAGCTCCAGGAACGGTGGAGGAGGGGAACGAGGCAACAGCCTCCTGGAAGGGCACAGCATTCGAACGATTACGCTTTAATGTCAGCTCCAGGCCTGCAGAAGGTTGGATCTTTACGAAACTGGTGCTTTCTGGGCCCAAACCAGGGCGGCTCAGCTGAGCCAGACTCACATCCAAGTCTCTGCTTCCCTCCACTCTGCTCCCCTCCCAGCAAAGCAAAGAGCTGCTCTGCACTAGAAGTGCTCATGGTGTTACACAGCTTCTGCCCCAAGTCAGGCAAAACCCAGGATCATCCAAAGCCCTGCAGCTTCCCAGCTCTGGAAACGCTGGGGGAATTGAAAAGGTGGCCGCAGTGGAGAAAAAGGGAGAAGAAAAAAAAAGCATTTAGAGCAGAAAGAAGTGGCTAAGCAGGAGAAGAATAGGACTGAGAAGAGTTTAGATCTTGAAGCCAGTGAGGAGAGACTGAAAAAGCTGAGAGGTGGGGACTGGAGAGCCAAGGAAGGCTCTGGCTGGCAATCAAGATCCACGCAAGGCTGGACATGGGAAAAGTCCGCAGGTTTTCCTCTTCAGCAACACGGGTGCAGAAGGAAGCAGCAGATACAGCAGCAGACACCGCCTCAGCAGGCTCTTGCTTTTCCAGCCCAGCACCAGCATCCCCGAGTCACTCACCGATCTCGCCTTGGTTGTTCAGGTCAAACTCCATGTACTTCTCTGGAAAAGACACAGAAGCAAGTTAGCAGACACCAGAGCAGGTGGTATGCAGGGCTTCGGAGCACTGTCTGCTTAGGGCAATGAAATATAAAATCTGGGGATGAAATTGATATACTGCCGAATGCAAACAGTTCTGAGAGGGAGACCATCTCAAACCTGGTTTCAGCACCCTTATCTCAATTCCAGGACTGTAGCGTTAAGTGCTCTTTAATTGTGGCTGCTTTTCATTTAAGCTGAAGGAAAACACTGGCACGAGAACAAGGTATCAGCTAGCCATGAATAGCATTAAAAAGTTTCCAGCCAGAAAAACAAAGCTCTGGAACAACCTCCCAGAAGGAGTAGCAAGGAAAACAAAACCCCGAGCACTCCCAAGATGAAGCTTGATCGGATTAGGAGGGGAATTAAATGACGTAGTTGCCTGCAAGAGCAAGGGACAGACTACAGTCCTCCCAGTGCTGCGCTGCACTCCCAGAGCAGCACCTGCCAGCAGAGATGCTCAAGGACCACATCAAGAGGGCAAAGACAAGAACATGCCTAGGAGCAGTGACACTGGAGCAGGCTGTTTGCCCTTCCAGCCTGCTGTCAAACATCTCTGGATCAGGCAACCCCAGCATCCTCATAGAAAGGCAGAGCCTGCTCAAAGTCTGGTTAGCTTTGCAGGACAAAAGCTGGTCACTTGAACACTAATTGGAGTTAGGAAAAAAAAAAATAAAAAAAAAATCAGGATTTCAGTCCTGTGCTGCTTCTGACCTTTGGAGTGGCACACCTGTGCTTCCTAAGCCCCCACTCCCTTGCTAGCTGTTCCCCATTTAGGCTTTAAGCTCTTCAGGAAAGGATTTGTCTGTCTTACAGACCATGCAGCTCCTAGCGCTGCAGGGGGTCCCCCATCATCTCAGTTCTGCTAAATGAGAGGAGCAAGATGCCTGCTGTCACCATCCATCCACGCTGAGCTGGAGAAATCTCCGCTTGCCCTGCACTCCCTCCCCAGAACAGCCTCAGAGGACTCAAATGAAGTCAGAGCTCCCAGGCTGCTCCTTTCCCCAAAGGGAAAAGACCTTTTGCCTCTGCTCCAGGGCCACCAGCAAGCAGAGGAGCGTGAACAGAGAAGCAGCAGGCTAATTTAAGGAGCCAAACAGAACTGGGGATATTTCCCACATCAGAGCCTTCCCAGGACCTGTGCTTCTGAAGGGAAGTGCTGGGATAACTGGGCTGATGGGCAGCTTCAGGCAGGAGGCAGAGGAATGGCTTGACACATCTTCACCTGGGTCTCAGCTGGTGGATTACTGCTGTTGTGAGCTGAGCAGGACAGACCCACAGGAACACCATGTACAAACCAAAGCTTTTCATGCTTCAGGCAGGAATAAACATCTTCCTTCAGGCATCAAGCAACCGATCCAGACAAAATTGGGGCTGTTCACATGTGCTTAGGGGCCAAAGCGATGCTTGATGCAGAACTGGCTCTCCTCATAATGACCTTGTGCAAACAAACTGCCACCTCCCTGGGCAGGGGTCAGGCACCCCAGCACGCACTCGGGGACACAAACCCTGCTCGGCCGTGTCCGTGCACAGCACATGTTTTCTTTTCTCCTCAGCTGACACTTGCCAAAAGCACAGAGAACAGAGACGGCTTTGCAGCACCACACTCCGAGCCCTGGCTCGCACATGCGTCTTTCCCTCCCATCCCAGCTGCGGGGACGTGGTGGTGCGAAACCGCCCGCGGTCCCTCCCTTCCCAAATGCATTTACACAAATGTGGGGAAGGGTGGTGGGAAGGACGGCAGAGAAGAAACACTCCCCCCATCATCACACAATGAGTCGATTGTTGGAAGAGCTGGGGAGGCGTTGGAGAGCAGGACAGGCCACGAAGGCAAACTCACGAGGCAGCCGGAGGAGATGCCAAGGGCTCTCGTTACAGGGAATTCTGCGCCTGTGACCTACAATTGCCATGTTTGAAGAGCCCCGATTGTGATAGGAAAAATAATGCGGGGCTGCAGCCAAAAGCCAAAGCCATACAAAAGGCAACAGAAAAAGAACGGGGAGCACAGGAGGCTCCTCTGTCCCCAGCAGGGTAAGGGATCACAAAACCCCAGCCAGCTTCTTCCATGCTGGGTTGCAAAGCCAAAATTCAAAGGGAAATTGCAGACAATGCCTGAAAGGGAAGCAAGGTCAGGTTTTATTTGGTTAGTGCCAGGCTGAGGACAAACCTTGAGGGCAGTGTGACGCAGAAGCCATGTTTTCTCAACTGCCTTCAGCCACTGATTGGAAAAAAGGTGGATGCACCCAGAACAGCCCTGCCAAATCTTGTCCTGTAACTGGTTTGAGGACAAGCTCCAGAGGACCTCAGGCTTTTGAGCTGTTTCTGTATCCCCCATCCCAGCAAATGGCCCAAACCTAAGCCCCAGATCTGCTGACCCACTGGAGTCAGGCTTCGGCCAGGACTAGGGACACATTACTGCTGTTGCCTCCAGTACCAAGAGGCTCAGGAGGACCAGATCAGACTGAAGAAACTTTTAAAATGACAAAGTCCCCAACTCCTTCAGGAAGCCGCTGAGACTTCTGCTCTGTGGGCAGGAAGACCTCCTACGCACTGAAAAAAAAAAAAAAAAAAGAGTCCAGCTACTGCATCGTCCATTATACCAGCTAGCTTGTCTAGGTATCTAGACAGAAACCCTCCTCCTTTGCTGCTCCCCGGGGTTTTGCCCACACAGCAGATTTCGCAGTAATAGCAGCCGCCGGGGAGGATGTCTGCAGGGTGACATGTCCCTGCCCTGCGAGAGCAAGTGGGGGAAGCACAAAGGCTCACATGGGAAAATCACATCTCTGGGAGTTTCACAAGCAAGGCGGCATCCACCCCAGCTCCGTCACTTGTATTTGGCAGAGAATCTCAGGCTGGTAAGATCCAAGTGTTGAGGAAAATAATCTGTTCAGAGCAAATAGTCAGGCTGAAAGGACACGAAACCCTCCAGTTCTCACCTTTGAACACTGCCAACTTCTCCTCCAGATCTTCTTCATCACTGAACTTTGGGTCACAGAGAAATTCCTAAAGCAGAAAAAAAAAAAAGAGTATCCCCAAGGTTAAAGATATAAAGGAAAACATGTTGGAGGGCATGTGCGAATGCAGTTACTCAGAAGACCTACGCAATTCCCAGAGAGCCACATCTGAGCAGTAGTGCCAGGAGGCTTGAATCCTTCTACACCTTGTCATTAACATTCCAGTGCAAGGGGAATGCCTCTGGTGTCTTGGATTTTCCACCAACAGCTCGAGGGAGGACTGGACCCCATGTGCCTTTGGAATAACTGCACGAAACCCCCTCTTCTTGCTCACCCAAGGTTTCAGCTCCTCCCCATCTCTGCTTAAGCACACACAGCATGTGGATGAGGCACCTATTCCCAGCAAGGGCTCCTATTCCTTACAAAAAGCACTCTGATCTCAGATTTCAAACTCTTGGATAACTGAGGGCTAGCAAATAGAATAGGCAAAGTTTGCAGGACACCATGCACCAAGAGAGGACAGGTATTTTGAAGGAAGGAACAGGCTCTCACTCTCTCAAAGTGCCTATCTGTTTTTCCCCCTACCCTGCTCAGGCTGGCGAGGAAATCCTGGGTCAGTTCTGGTCACTTGTCCCTAGCCTCACCTCAAAAGCCTTCAGGGTACCGCAGAGAACAGACCACGACTTGCACAGCCAGCTCTACCACTATGCCCTGCCAGCAACAGCCCCTGCAGCTGCGAGCAGCAGGGTCTTGCTCCTCTCTCAACCCTCCCACACCTCCAGCAAGCCCAGCACAAGCTTAGTGACTCGATCTGTGTTCGGCCACAACATCATCGCATTCTTCAGCAAAGAAATCATTAACATCTGCACAGCTTACGCATGGCCTGTCCAGGATAAAACCCCTCCGGGGGTTAAAGTGGACAGAGGGCTGAGGCTGTTCCCTACTCTGGGCATGTGAGCATGGATAAGTGGTGAGGAGCACAAGGGAGTCAGGAGTGGGTCTCCAAGAGACTAGGATCTCTGGCACTGGTAGTACTGGGGCAGCATCATTTGTGATTTATGAGACACTCCCACCCCAAAGAAGCCCCATCTGCAGACACTAGGGCATCAGCACTGCGGGAGGTCCAACAGCCATCAGTAACCCAAACACCCTCCAGCATCCAGAGCACATTCTTAATTCTTCCAGAAGGAAGACTAAACCCAGCTGTCCCCAGGTGTGACGAGCTGCTGGGCCAGCTCCAGCAGCACTGCAGCCCCAAGCTGATGCCTGGCTCGTGCTGGCATGGAGCCAGCCCCATCCTTCTGTGTTCGACCGCTGCCTGCCACCCTGACCCTGCAGCACGTGCTCCAGGTCCCTCCAGCCCACACGCCTGGAGTCGCTCCCTCCTTCCTCATTGGGACAGCAGAGTCGGGATCTGCCCAGGGAGTCCAGCTGCCTCAAACCTTCACTGCCAGTTAGCCACTGCTCTGGCAAGTCCTTTCTGTGCAGCTACACCAAGGTTTTGTAGGGAACCCACTAGGACAGAAGTGACTGCCACCCCCTCCTCCCTTCTCACACGCTCCAGATGGGACACCAGAGACCATGCCCCCTAAACCAGCGTGACACAGACTTCCCTAATCACCATGGACACCAACTCAAATCGAGAACTGTGGTGAAAAGCAATGTTCCCAGTTCCTTCTTTCACTCTCCTTTGCCAACTCAATTTCATTTATCTCAGTTATTTCTACCCAGGGGTATCATGTGCCAGCCTGACACAAAGGGCCCAATTCAGCTTTGAGACCTGGGCTCAGCCAGCAGCACAAGCCACCAGAGAGCAGAGTCGTGTTACCTACTGCCATTGACACCAAACAGCCTCTGCAGGAAAAACTCACCAAACATCACTGAGAACCAAAACAGGGCCAGAGCATCTCCTGGCCACCAGGTCACCACATCTTTCCTGTCCTGCAAGAGCAGCAGACAGCTCCCACCTACCAGCAAGACAGGGTACGTGAGAGCAGAGCGCAGTATTTCTCCAGGAGCAAGAAAAAGCACAGAAAAGGTGAAGGCTTAAAGGAATGCTACCTCCACCCAAGACAGCTGAGGGACATGTGCCCAGGGGACCAACAGCCCCTGGCAGCATGGTAGGAGAGCAAGATGGGTGACGCTGGACACACACCTAGCACCCAGGCCCCTTGCATTTCAACTGGAGGGGGACAGGACAGCCCACCAACACCACAGCTCCGCTCCAGACCAAAGGAAGCAACAGGGGAGCATATTTCAAAGGCATTCCACCCTCCACATTGTATGCAAGCCGGGCTGTGACTTCGATAAGGCGAATGCTCACAATAGCACACAGGAATTCAGTCCCCAGGGCCAGTGACTCAGACACAGCCCGAGTGGCTGAAGTTCCTCCTAGAGCCCTTTGCTAAAGCTCCCATTTTAAGGGACATGTTCTATTAATAAGAACTGCTTAATAAGCCCCAGCCTCTCCCCTGAACAGCCTTTCTTGGGCACAGAGACTTTGCTAAGCCAATAAATTCACCCACACAAGTCCCAGCTACCTGCAAGACAACCTGAGCAAACCCAGATCCTTCCTTGCTCCCCAAAAAGGCGTCTCCAGCCAGCAGGCCAAGCTCTCCCTGGGCTGGTTAAGCACCTGACACCAGCCGCCCTGCATGCCGGGGCTGGGAAGGGGCTGAGGGATGCTCCTGCCTGCCCTGGGGGGGAACAGCAGGCACCTGCTCTCCGGCCCACTGAATTCCTTCCCCGCAGCCCAGCGCATTAGAGGGTAAAACTAGGTTGAAACTAATCTGTGCTGGATTAGACTTGCCACCTTGATGCACGAGGCTGAACAATGTGATTTGCTGTTCCTCAGGAAGAGGGAACAACCAAGAGGGGATCCCAGAGGAGCATTTCAGGCTGGAAGAGAGAATTCAATACTGGGACTCAGCTGTCCTTCAGCAGCACATGTGCACTCAGGACACTGCCTGCCAAAGACCCTTATTCCAGTGAGAGCTCTGGGGTAGAAACCAGCCAGGAAAACAGGGCTGGGAGGGAGCTAAGTGTTAGGATGAGACAATGAGATTAAGCGTGATAGGAATTTGTCCTGATAGGTTTTATTAGGAACACTTTACTGGTTTGCAGCCCTAGGGCTCTACAGGGCTTGGGAAACCCCCTCCCTGTCTGCGGCCACAGTATCTGGCCCAGGTTTATGTATCAGCTCTGTGTCAGAGGGAAGTGTGAGCTGCTGCGCTGCATGTCTGCTCACAACAAACCCCCCCACTGCCACCGTGCAGAGCTGGCAGCGAGCAAAGCGCAGCAGCGCAGGGTTTGCTGCCCAGAGCCACTGCGGTGCAACAGCTTCTCAGCATCCTCATCACTACCCATGCTATCTGCAGCTTGATTTACAGCTGCTCACATCCTCTCTCCTAGCACTGAGCCAACACACAGGGCAACAAGGACACGAACAAGGAGCTCCCACCTCCGTCAGGGGGAATTTATGTAGCTTGTTTCATTTTTGTTATCCAAATCTCACCAAAGAAAAAGCCTGCCAGAAGTGATGGCTACTTGGGGGAGAGATAAGAGCCCATCCCCTGCATGGGAGGAAGAAGAGCCCCCAGCCCTGGGGCACAGCAGTGTCCCGGAAAGCATGGCCTCCCAGACTCAGTCCTACAGCTCCTACCAGTTGAAGGATCACATACTCATCCTGTGCCCAAGGGATGCCGGAGGACAGCTCTACAGCAGCAGATGCTGCAGCAATTGGTGCAACACACTCCCTTCCTCCCCAATCCAAGGGTCAACACTGCCTGGGCTATGCAGGACACTTCAGGCCCCCCCACGCACGTCCTTGGCACTGGGTGTGTTACGCCTGCCTTCCAACAGCAGGTTTCAAAGGCTCCTCTTTAGCCAAGTGCTCTTATTCTACACCTTACTCCGCAGAACCTCCTGGTTTCTAATCATGTAATTCCTTCTCCAGTGACCTACGTAAACTTTGCCTCCGCTGTCTCACCCCTGCCTGGGGGAACATAGTGGCACTTTTAAGGGCCCAGTCAATGCAAGGGCAAGGCAAGGCCACTGTCCCTTCCAGGCTCTCACCTTACACAGCTCTTTGACTTCTCCACCTGTAACACCAAGGGGCCACCGGTTATATCAGCAAGTGACCACCAAACCCACCTGGAAATAACCCTAGAAATCTTGCTGTTGATTGTTTCATGGTTAAAACCTTCTTTTAACCCTCAGAACCGCTCTTGGCCAGGACGGATGCCAATGGAGCTGCCCCCGCAGCCCATGCCAAGCAAGAGACGGGGCAAGCCTGGAGCTGTGGGGAAGAGGACCTTGCCTGACCCCAGCACAAAGGGCACGCAGCCCAGTGTACTTTGCACTAATCCAGGAGCTGCCATTCCCCCTGCCCAAGGCTTGTGGGACGTCCAACCGTCCTGGGCTCCCCACCCACCCACCATAATTAAGAACTAGAAAGGCTCGAGTCAACTCTCCTGAGCAGCAGACACTCCACGCTCCTGGGAGGAGAGATGAAAGCACTCGATACAGCGGAGGGAAGGTTGAAGCCCTTTGGGAGAACAATAGCTCCTACTCCCGCTGCAGCACGTTCCCAAAGGGACTTTCACGGCAGCCGGCAGCTGGCCATCCACCGACACACGGCGGCCCGCCCCGAGGGCAGCACCACGGGCAGAGGGGATGGAGATCACCCCCTTCCCCCGCAGAACCACCGTCTGCCTCCTCCAGCTAGATTATTTCCCTCCGAGGGGGACACAGCTCCACCTGCACCTGCCTTCTCTCCCCCGCCCGGTTCCGCCGCAGCCCCCATCCCCGCCGGGCGTCGGGTCAGCCCCAGCGCGGCCGCCCCCGCCCCCGTCCCCATCCCGCACCGCCACCCCTGGGAGCCCGCCCGCCCCGTCGCCGCGGGGCTGCCCCCGCAAAGCCCGGGTCTGGTCGGGGGAGGGGGGCGGCCCCAGCCCCACCTTGTTGATCTCCTCCAGCCGCCCGTCCTGCGGGGCCCGCCGCAGCCCCCCGCCGCTCGGCCGGCGCGGAGCCGCCATCTCACAGAGCCGCCCCGCGCCCGCCGCCGCCTTAAGTAGGGGCGGGCAGGGCAGGGCCGGGCCGGGCCGGGCCCTCCGCCCCCGCCGTTAACCCCTTCCCCGCCCCGCCGCCGAGAACGGGCGGCTGCCGGCGCCCGCACCGCTCCGGGCGGCTCTTTCTGGGGGGTGGCCCCAGCCTGGTGCCCGCGGGGTGCAGCCGCTCGCCAGGCTCTTGCTGGAGAGCTGCAAGGTCCAGAGCAAGGTGGGGAAGCAACGGAGCGGCAGCGGTGCCCGTCGGCTTCCAGCCGAGGCCCCGGCGGGAGGGACGCAGCGGGACGGGAAGAGACAGTCTCCGCCCGCCGCGCACGGCGGCTGCGGTCCCCGGGGCACCTCTGGGATCCGCTCCGGAGCCACCCCGGGGCAGGTGCACCCACCCAGCCCCCCTCGTATCGCCGCCTCGGAGCTCTCCGCTCGGGTACCGAGCCCTGATTCCGGTGGCCGGTTTGCAAGATGGTGTTTGGGAGCAGCTCCGTGGTGCGGTGAGGCACAACCGCTTGCTCGTCGGTGCTGGCCAAGCCCTGGAGCACGGACAGCAGGGACAGGCACCACCAACGTGACACATGTCCTGGCCAGGATTTAATGTGGGTGGCTGCAATCTCCTCCCACGCTCCCCCTGCGATCTCAGCTAGACACCTTTTTTTTTAAAAAAAAAAAAAAAAACGGTGCTAAAGTGGTTTTTAGTAGGAAGTGTCAGACACCACCCCAGAGGCAGCCACATTTTAACCCCGGGGGCAGCTACCCCTGCTCTTTGAGAAGGCAGATAGTGCAGGTACAGCATGTGCCCTCCTGCTGCCATGCGCTCAGCTGGACGGGCAGCTATGTATTATATTAAGAATTTTTAATGGATACAGCTCTAGGCAGGTGTCACCAGCTAAAAAAACAGAGTTCCAGGGAGTGCAGGAGGGAGAATAAACCACATCTTCGGCAGCAGGCACAAGTCAGAGGCTTGACATTTCTGTAACAGCAGCAAATTTGCGTGTTGATTGGAGATGGATAATTGCCTTCCCAGGGAGACAGTGAGTGGCTGTGGCTCCCCGCCTCTCGGCCAAGCCGCATCCCACTGTGCTCTCGCTGCTACATGGTTCTGCTTTTGCAGAGCTGTCCTTGGGCAGCGAGAGGGATGCCCCTGCCCTTACACTCCTGCAGCACCGCAGCTCTGGCGTGCCACTCCTTGGGCAGCTTTTGTGCAGAATTAGGAGGGAGATGGGCTTGTTCACGGTAGGAAAATCCTGTGTCACTTCCAGACCACTGGACCCACTGGGGATCCAATGTGCATGGTGACAATTTTACAGATAGCCTTGCACAAGACTTCAGCAAACCTGATTTCCAGCACTGTGAGCAGAAAAATGCAGGTAAAACAGGTTAAAAAGTGAACTGGGCTCCAGCCTGGGGCTTCGTTTCTCGTCTTACAGGAGTGACGTCAGCTGCTACCTGGAGTCGCGGTGCAGCCAGCGCAGGGTGGGCTGAACGAGGACCTGGCTCTGCTGCCTGCGTGGCCCCACAAACCAGCCCGCCTGGGAGCACGGGCTGAACGCACATGCCTTTCCTTTGAAGGCAATACAGCCGCTGACCTCTGCCACCCGTGGGAGTGACACTGGCAGGAGCTGGCCGTGTCCAGCTGCTCCCCGTCCAGCCCGCGCCGGTGCCACCAGCCAGCTCGAGGTCTCTTCAGTGGGGAGGGTGTGGGGGTGCTGATGCAGGGCTGTGGGGTGATGCAGCTGCAAGTGCCAGCTCTGCCCCCTCCCTGCCCGGTGCGTTGCCATTCCACCCAGCGCCTGGGACCACTGGCAATTGGGCTGGTTTATAGCCAGACCTGGTGACATCCAGTGAGCCAAGCGGAGCTGGGACAGGAGACAAAGACCGGAGCTGTGGGCAGCAGCAGCTACCCTGGAGCAGGAGAACAGCGAGAGCAGAGCTGCTCTTAACTCTGCAGCAGGCAGAGGATACCCCACTTGCCTGCCAGGAGCTGGTGAAGGGTCCAGCTTTGCTTCTGCTTGGCCCCAGTTTAGCCCTCCCAGCTGCAAGTTCCCTTGCCCTGGGAAGCAGGCAAGCTGCGTGCCCTCTGGTGAGCAGCTCTGCCTGGCTTCACCGCAATTCATCTCTGCACCTCTGTGACCGCAGCACATGAGCATTGCACTGCAGGGTGCTGTGCAGCAGGACCAGCTTCCAGCATGCGTGCAACAGCCTCCCTTGTCTCCTGGGCCAGGAGGCACTGCCAGCTGTTACAGCTTTGGTTCTTCACATACTTGCTAAGCTGTCCTTCCCCAGCAGTGGGGGTTCTTCGCTCACTCTATGGTGAGAGACCAACGCTGTGATGGCTCCGTTTCCTGCACAGAAATGTCCATGGTCCCTGGTAGCTGGTTGTCCCCCCTCCCTGAGGACAGAGCTGGTGGCTGAAGTCATGGACGCTGAGCCTGAGCTGGTGCAGATAAAGACCTGGGGTGTGATACTGTACGGCAGGCAGCGTGGAGAGCAGTGGGAGGGATTGATGCTGGTGAGCACAGGGTGACCTTCGCTCTGCTGTTCCCTGTGCAGTGGTACACGGAGGTGATGGGGCAGTGGCCAGGGACCCGTCACTACCACTTCGAGCAGCCCTCAGGAAGGCTCCGCAAAATGTCTTCCAGGTTCTTCTTGTCGGCCCGGATCTCGGCCAAGTCGCTATCAAATGCCTGGATCTTCTCCCGTTGCCGTGTCGCCTCCTGCCGCAGCAGCCTGAGCTGCCCAGCCAGGCTGCCCGGTGCACCCAGGCGCAGCCACAGCTGCTCCAGCTGCAGCCGCCCGGCACTCAGCACTGCCTCCGCCTGCGCCGACTGCTCCAGGTTGCCTGGGCAAGGGGAGAGGACACGGATCAGAGGCAGAAAGTTGGGCAGGAGAGGCTCTGGACATGCTCTAGGGGCTCAGACCCTTGGCACCAGGCAAACTGGAGGGAGTGGATGCAGCAGGGCATGGAGACATTGCAGCTTTCCAGCGATCACAGATAAGCAAATGGAACTGTGGCTCCAGGCAGGGCCTGGACATGTCTCTCTCTTACAGATGGGTGATGATTTCTACCCCTTTGCAAAAATTCTTGGACAGAGGAGTCCTTGAGTGCTCAGAAATGTGCTCAGATGATCAAAGCTGGAGGAGCTTAAGCAAAACCAACCAGCAACAAGAAGTGGACCCAGCCCAGCACCTTGCTTGGCTCCAAGGGACTGAACCCTTGATCCAACCCTGCTCCTCCTGGAGATGCCAAGGGAGATCAGTGTCCCCACACCACCAGCATGAGCACACGTGTTCAGCAAGCCCCAATTCATTCTGTATGAGGGCTTTCCTCAAGACATGACCCCTCAAGAAGCTTTGCTCAGCTCCTGAGCGATCTCAGCTGAAGGGCACCCTGCCCAGCCTGGATCGCCAGTAAGGAGGAGACCCCGCACCAGCAAGCAGGAGAGCCCCAGGCCCCAGCAGCTTGCCCCTTCCCTGGGAGCCTGCAGCCCGCTCCTGCCCAGGTCTCACCAAGGCTGCTCAGCAGGTCGTTCAGGGTCTCGATGTCCGAGATGAGGGAGCCTCGAGCTTCCTGGAGACTTGTTGCCATCTCGCTCACCTCTGTCCCCACCTTCCAACACAGACAGACACCCAGATCAGGGACAACCTGATTGACCTTTGGCTGGACAGAAGAGGAGAGGGGACCCCAGGAACATCCCCAAGGCATTCCCCCTACGGAGCCCAAAAGCCAGGTTGCTTCCAATACTTTCGTCTGTGGGCAAAGCCCCTTCCAGGCTCTGGAGGACACAACCTGATCGAGGGGACCTGACTCACCTGGTGTGCTTCCTTCAGCTCCCCCCTGAGCTTCTCAGCCACACGCTCCTGTCGGGAGAGCTCCCGCTGGGTCTCGTTGGCACGCATGGCGAGCTGGCTGGTGTGCTTGCGGGCCTGCTTGCTCTCCTGCAGCATAGCCTGTGCCCTCTGCAAAGGGACGGAGATGGGGACAGTCACCTGGGGACACGCTGGGGGGCTGCGGCTGGCTCCTAGGCTGTAGCCCTGGTTGGGTGCATCCCCCTGCTCTGCATGCAGACAAGGGTGAGCTGTGCTGGGAGGCAGCAGAAGCTGTATTTGGGAGCTCTGCAGCCCTGCCTGCAGCAGGCTGGGCTCTGCCTGTGATGGCTGCCAGCCCCGCTGTGCCCTGCAGCCTGGCACGGGCTCCCCGCACCCCACATCCCTCTCCTCAGACCTTGGAGCTCTCCCCAGAGACTTGCTCAGCCTCCCCGGCCGTCCTCCGGGCTGCAGTGGAGATGGACAAAGAGTTTCCCAGTGTCTTCTCTGCCTGTTTAATCTTCCTCTGGGCCTCTACCATTGCTCTGTCCCGCACAAGTGCCATCCTCCTGCTCAGGGCAGCCTGGCCCTTCCGATGGCCCAGCACCTTCTTCATGCCTGTGGGGACAACACAGTTGTCACCAAACTGGCTTTCTCCCTCCAGGCACCCGGAGCCAGTGTGCTGAGAGCCGAGCTGTGGCCAGAGATGTATGATGTATTTTACCTTCCAAGCTGGCCAGGAGGGACTCTGTGTCAGAGAGCACGGCTTTTCCATGCGAGACGGCCAAGGTGGCCGTGCCATGGGCAGAGTCAGCCCGGTCCTGCAGCTGGGGAGAGGAGAGTAGGAGTGAGGCTGGGGAGGGGGAGAAGAGCTGCAGCCAGCTAGGAAGTCTGGATCCCAGCTTGCTCCTAATTGGTGTGCGAGCTCCTTGGGAGAGCCAGGAGCCCAGGGGGAGATGTCTCCAAAAACATCTGCTCCCTGGCTGCAGGCATGGTCCCTCCAGTTGCTGGAGCAGAGGGGCTGGAACTCACCCACCCCCCTGTGCCCTGGGTGGGAGGCAGGAGAGGGATGCCCCTGGTACACCCACAGCTCCGACTGGAACAGGGGGTCCCCATCACTTATTTTGCAGAGACACCCATGCAAGTGAGCACCAATTACCTGCTCGAAGTCATGAGTCCTCTGCAACTCCTGGCGCAATCTGGCTGCCAGAGCGCGGGACGCCTCGATGGCCTGCTGAGCTGACAACTCCCGCGCCTCCGCTGCCTGCTCCAGTGCTGCCAGGTCCTGTGCCAGGGCTCCAGCCTGCGCCGGCAGCACCTGCTGCAGGGTCAGGGATGCTCCATGAGGGCATCTCCCAGTCTGGGAGGCCCCAGTGGGTAGAGCAGAGGGTAGGGATGTGAGCAGGAGCCTTGGCTCGGATGCTGCTCACCTGCCCCAGCGCAGCCACCTGCAGAAGTTTCTTGGCCATGTCTGCATTTGCCTGCTGCACAGCAGTGAAAGCTCTCCTGGCCTCCGCTGCAACCTCTGCCACACCAGTGCCCAGCTCCTCCTGCACCTGCTGGATTTCCTCATACCTACGTGGACAGGACGCTGCTGTCACCCACAGCCTCCGGTCCCTTGAAGGATGGAGATGACAGCTCGAGACCTTAATCTGGACATGGATGTAGGGGGAAACACTGGGGGCTTTCCCTGAAACACCCCCAGCATGGAGCGCCCTGGCTCTCTGCTTCGCAACACTTTGGTGCAGTGAGTTTGATGGGACTCAGCACATCCCTGTTGGGCAGATGCCAAATCACCACGACCAAGTCCTGTAACAGGGACCTGGCCAGAGGCGAGGGGCTGCAGTTCCCTCGCGCTCCCCTCCTTGCTGCCAGCCCCTCATTGCTGCCAGCCCCTCACCCTGCCTGCAGCTCATGCTGTGCCTCCCACGTTGCATTCCCCTCCAGCAGACTCCGCAGGAGCTCGGAGCTGGTGCTGGAGGCACGCAGCGCTCTCGCGACCACCGCCTCCACCTGCGCTGCGGTGTTCCCGTGTCTGCAGGGACAAGGGCACACAGAGAGATGATATTAGGATCAGTCTCCCGGGAAAGGAGCAGCCATCCTGCACCCCCAGCCAGGCATGGTTAGGGTCATGAGAACCCTCTGTGCTAGGGACCTCGAAGCCCAGGCTCAGCGCTCCCACATCCCCGTTCATCGCTGCCACCGGTGAGCAGAGAGCTGGGAAGGGAAGGGAAGGGAAGGAGGGTCCCACATGGTGGCTGTGTCAGCTGATTCAGCGCACGGGGCAGGACTGATGGACGTACCCCTCGGCCAGTGCCCGCGCCTCCAGCGCCTGGTGGCTCCAGTTTGTGGGCTGCTGAGGGATTTCCTGGGGAATCTCCTTGAAATGCAAATAGCAGCAGTGAAATCCCGGCAGGGCGCAGGGATCCCCAGACCCCACCAGCCCAGCACCCACGAGAACCTCCCGAAGGGCTGGAGGAGGTTTGCAGGCAGAGCGAGGGAAATAGCTCCTCTCGACTTGGCTGCGAGGAGGGCTATACCCGCATGACTTTCCCACTCACCTGCTGTGCTGGTCACATCCCACCCCACCAGTCCTGCACATCCCACAGCCCCCCAGGATGGCCCCCCAGAAGCCCAGGGCCAGCGGGAGCCCACACCGTGATAGCCAGGGTGTCCGCAGCGTGCAGAATCTCCCGCTGTGCCGACTGCAGCACGGCCTCGATCTCCAACAGCAGGATGCAGGTCTTCGGGGGTCCGTGGCCGGAGCAGCCGGTGACCTGGCTGGCATTGCTGAGATGGCCCTGCGCAGTGCTTAGTGCCCCTGCCAGCCGCCCCACCTGTGCCAAGAGGGTGGCCCGGGCACCTGCGGGCAGCACAAGCAGCTGCTTGTTGCCCACGTTGGTGCTTGGGGCTTCCCACTTGCCTGTGGGGCTGCCCCGTGCCCAAGCACCCCCCGCCTTCTGCTGCTAATGAAAGGGAAGACAGTCCCTCCTGGGTGCTCAGGGGGGACCCAGGGATGCAGCATCCAAGGGGCACCCTGTGTGCTGATGCTCAGTCCTGGTAATGCCCATCACCAGCTGCTCCAAAACCTCTTGAGTGCAAGCATCCCTGCAGTGCTCTGTCCTACACAAAAAGCTGTGGCCCCCTGGCTACCCTCCCCATCTCAGTCACCCCATCGCCCACGCTGAGCCCAGCGCTGACCTGGGATCTCCTCGCACCCACCCAGCATGTCTCAGTACCCTGCGGGAGCAGAGGGTCCTCAGGAGGGAAAGGGTGTCTCCTGTACCTTGCAGGAGGTGAGGGCTGGGCAGCCCATCTCCCCGGGGCGCATCTCCCACCATGGGGGACTGGCCCGGGTGGGTGTCACAGCCCGGTTTTTGTAGCTGTTCCTCCATCTCCTGCAGCCTGGCCTTCAGCCGGTCGGCCTGGGGGACACGAAGGGACAGTGAGGCAGTGCGGGGGCCGGGGTGCTGTGCCCACCTCAGCAGGACGTGGGCTGTACCTTGTCCTGCACCAGCCCGTAGCAGGCAGGACACTGCTGGCAGCGGGAGCTCCGTGGATCAGGGAAGAAGTTGGCCTGGCACCGGTCGCACTTGTAGCCCACGAAGCCGGGGTGGCAGAGGCAGGTGCTGTTGTCGTGGCACTGCGGGGTGACGGAGCCCAGCGGGGAGCAGTTGCAGGCTGTGACAGTGGCAGAAAGGCGTCATGCCGCAGCTGCCAGCACTGGTTTAGGGATGGAAGCCCGGTCCCGGTCCCCGTTACCTCGGCAGCCCCTGGCAGAGAAGCCGAAGAAGCCGTGCTGGCATTGGTCGCATCGCTTCCCTGTGACGCCCGGCTGGCAGGAGCACTGTCCTGTCAGCGCATGGCACCCGCTCTCCCGTGATCCCGTCGGATGGCACTCGCAGCTGGCACCAAGAGGTGGAGAGTGATGAGTGAGCAATGGATGCAAAGAGCAGAGACCAGAGCCGGGGGTGCAGAGCCACCGCTGTCCCCTGGTAGCCCCACGCCGTGCCCCACATACCTCATGCAGCCCACGGTGGGCTGCAAGCCATAGTAGCCGGGCTGGCAGAGCCCACAGGCTCTGCCCGTCACGTGCGGGAGGCAGTGGCACTGGCCCGTGCTGGGATCGCAGCCCTCCAGCCCCGGGGCTGAGCCATCTGGGTTGCAATCACAAGCTACGGGAGACAAAACACCACTTACATCCCCGCCTGGGGCTGGCGGACAGGACCATGGGAATGAGGCACCCACGATGTGGAGGGCACGTCCCCCCCATCAAACAGGGCTCCGAGAGGCTGAGCCCTTGCAGACCAGAGTATCTCCAGGGAAGGACAGCAGTAGAGGAGGGGACAAAGGCAATTCCTGAGCATTTGGGGCCAACACGGACCATCCATTAGCCCCTAAACCTGCTGGGCATCCCCCTTCCACCTTCTGCCTTCACTGCTGGGAGGATTTTGGCCGTGGTGGGACCCCGAAAAGCAGGACCAGCACCCAGGGCTGTACTTACGTGCACACTTCGCAGCGGGGTTGGGAGCCAGCGCATCCCCATAGAAGCCTGTCTGACACCTCTCGCAGCGCTCGCCGGTCGTGTTGTACAGGCAGCGCAGGCACCGGCCGGACACGGGGTCACAGTTGCCCACGGCATTGAGATCCACGTTCCCGTGACACTGGCAGGGGACACAGGGATGCGCAGGGCCCCTCTGCCCCAGGGGGTCCCCAAAAAACCCATCATCGCAGAGCTCACAGCGTTTTCCTGGGGAAGGTGAAAAGGTGAGGAGGGTCCAGCTGTGCCAGCACTGCCCGTGGCCCCCTCGCCCACCCATCCCCAGCCTCACCTCTCTGCCCTGGGGGGCAGTGGGTGCAGACCACCTCCCCGCTGCCTGGCACCTGGGTGCAGGGCGAGTGGCCAGGGCAGGGGCACGGCTTGCAGTCATCGAAGTGCCCTACGAAGGGGTTGCCGTAAAACCCGGGGCTGCAGCGCTCGCAGGAGGGACCTTCTGTATTGTGCAAGCACCGGCAGTGCCCTGCGAGGAGGAAAACAGAGCTGAGGGTCTGCAAAAACCCAGCCCCAAGTAACAGTGGGGACCACGGAAGGGATGGAGGGCCAAGTGCTGAGCATGACATGCCACAGGTGCCAAAAGGGATGCACAACTCCAGCCAAGGGATCATGCTGGCATTGCACATCCCCAACCAGGACTCATAACACTCTCCCTCCCTGCCCTGTCCTTGCTCAAGGCAGAAGGTTTTGGAGAGGATGCCGGGGCCCCAGCGCCAGCCCTGTGCTCCGCCGTGGTGCGGGGACAAGGCAGTGCTGGCACACGCCGGCAGCGCCGGCAACACGCACTGAGTCTGTTGGCGCCTGCGATAATCGACAACACATTTCTCAGCGACGAGGCGCATCGTTTCCAGCCTGTCATGGAAAACACAAGCAGCCGGCCGGCACCCGGCGGGGAGCGAGCGTCTCCTCGCGAACCCAGCTGGTGAGTCACAGCCTGCCGAAATCAGCTGGGAAGAGCAGCAGGAGGAGGAGGAGGAAGGATGCTCAAGGAACCCCCCCATCTCCAGGCAGATGCTCTGCTTGACTGGAGAGAGAGAGGAGCCAGGGGGAGGATTTTCCCCATGATTTGTGAGATCGGGTCATACCAGGTGGGTTGCACAGGAGGGAATGAGCTTTTTTTCTATTTTCCCCACATCCAGGCGGAGCCGGATGATGGAAAAGAAAGGAAAAGTGGGTGGCAGGAAGGAGTGGAAAAATAAAGAAAAGGAAGTGTGCAGGCTGGCTCGGGCTGGCAGCGCCCGGGCAGGGACATCAAAAGCCTGGCCCTGGGGATTGTGCAGTCGGCGGCGCCAGCTCCAGCTCTGCCAGACGAGGGGCGGGTTTGCAGAGCTGCTGCCCCGCTTCTGCGGGCAGGGCAGGGGCATTCGCCAAGCACGATGCCTCTTCCAGCCCTTTCCATCCTGGCCGTACGCTGTTTCTCCAAGAGGAGCCGGCAGTGAGGAGCCCCAGGGGCTCCGGCCAGGTACCGAATGCACCATCTTATTGCCACGCTCTTTCCAGCGCTGATGGGAGCCGCTGCTTTACACAGGGGTGGACGGGGAGTGAGGCAGCATCTCACCTCCTCAGAGCCCCCCACAGCTCTGAGCTGCCCTTCCCTGGGACTGATGGCAGCGAGGCTGGTGCTGGATTCCCACAGCCACCTCAAGTTCCAGGGCTGCGGTTTGCAACCCGGCCCCCCTTCCCCAGCCAAAGCCATCCAGACACTTTTCCTGGCAGGACTGGGCAGAGCCAGCACCCCGCGAAACACCCCAGGCACAGCTGTGCTGCCCTGAAGACTTTGCTTTTTGCTTTTTCCTCCTTTCGAGCCCCAGTCCCTGCTGCGGTCACGCACCCCTGAGTTGGATCTGGAGACAGAGCAGGGCTTGGGCCAGCAGCACAAGAGCTGGCTCCTCTGGTGCCTTCCACACCACCTGGCACCACTGTATTTTCCTGTTCTTTTACTCATTTCTCTGCTCAGGTTCAGCCCCGGTTTGCAGGCGCCAGAGCTGTGCCCAGTCCTGCTCCGCTCTTCGGGCAGCTGTGCCACCTGCGGGACCCATCCTGGCAAAGCCCTCTGGCTCTCTCCTGCCCTCACCTCTGCTTCCCCGCTCCCCTGAGGATCAGCACCCTTCCTTCCTCCTCCTTTAGGGTCAGAAAGTACCATGAAACATGCCTCTCGTTATAAATTACCACCATTATTGCCGTTCACTAATTAGCCGTGTCTCTGGGGCTGTGCACCCAGTCCCTACAACCAGCCAAGCAATTCACCGTGCGGGTTTCGGGTACCGCAACCTCACGGCTGGTTTCCAGTATCCCTCACAAACAAGCCAAGTCACAGATTTGTCACCTGTGCGCTCAGTGACAGGGCGAGTCGGGGGGCCAGGGGTGCTCACCTGAGAGGGGATGACAGTCCCCATGCTGATTGCAGGCACAGGGCACGCAGCTGATGAAGGCGTCACCGAAGGGGATCTCCCGCTTGAAGCCGGGTGCGCAGGACTGGCAGAACTGCCCAGCGTAGCCTGGGGGACACGTGCACTCCTCCACCCAGCCCGCTCGTGCCCCCGGCCCGGGGCGAGCGGACGTGAGCCAGACCTCGCTCAGGAACAGCCTGCCTGCGAGAGGGGAGAGCGGTGTGAGGGTGGGATGGCACGTCCCCCGGCCCTGCTCTCTCCATTCTGCCTGGAAATGCTCCAGACAGGCACAGGAGACCCCAAAATATCTCCTGGAGAGCCCAGGGGTGTTCGCAGAGAGGAGCCAGCCCCTGCCCCAACACACTCCCTGCAATGACTTTCGTCCCTGAGAGCCTGATGCTGCTCTGATGTCCCCATCCCAGCCTGGTCCCCATAAGGACACTGCATGGAGCCACCCACCTTGCACGGGGCCACGGCTCACGCGGAGGCGGAGGGCGGTCAGGTTGGAGAGGAGGCGCTGGAAGCTGAAGGTTGACAGTGAAGGCTTCACACCCTCCTCTACCTCGTGCAGCCTGTTGGAGAAGGAGCGTGGGAGGAAGGACAGGGCCAGCCTGACAGCCACTCGCCGCAGGACAGCTCAGCTCCCCGACCAGGACCTGAGCACAGTGCTGGGGGCACAGTTATATCCCTGAGGGGGTCAGGGAGTGGGGCTGAACCCCACAGCACTGGGCAGCCCAGGCAAGAACAAACATGCTGGGTCCCAATCCCAGCTGAGGCTCTCCAGAGTGCCATGAGAGGTACCTGAAGGTGACAGCCTGCTTTCCGTGCTGGGGCTGGCTCTTGCTGCTGGACATGGTGATCTTCATGTCCTCTCCCTCCAGCACCAGCTGGACCTGAAGCAGGGGCACCCCAGTCTCCATCCCTGTCCCGTTCCCCTCCACTCCCAGCAGCAGGGAGAGGAGCTGTCCATAACTGAGACGCTGGTTCTGCAGAAACTTCTCTGTGAGCGAAGAGAGGAGCAAAGTCTGTAGGTCATGGAGGTATCAACTCTGCCAGGGCTGCCAGTGCAGTCCTGTGCCCACCAGCATCACCAGGAGCCACGGTCACCCTGCTAGGGCAGGGCCAGCTCCGACCTGCCTTCCCAGGGTCCCGGTCCACTGCTCCAGTCCCCCCCACTGCCTTGAAACATGCTCTGCTCTGGGATGGAGCCAGCACCTCACGCACCGCCGTAGCAGTGGGATGTCCCACGGGAGCACCAGGAGGTCCCCACGGCAGAGCAGGACCCCAGGGACCCTGCACACGCCATACCTGGTGCAAGAATATCCACCGGCTCCTCTCCATCCCACTCGGTGACGATCTCCCCGTCAGCCCAACGCAGAGGCAGGTCCCCGGTGCCCAGAGCCGTGGCAGCCCAGCCCTCCAGCCCTGCACGACGGCACACAGCGGCAGTGCACGGGCAAAGGGAGCGGCGAGTCCCCGCCAGCCCTGCACCAGCGGGGTGCCACTTTTGGGGGCTCTGTCCCTCCTCCCGAGACTCTCCAGGGTCTTTTTAGGGGCCAGTGCTTCGTCACACCCCACTCTGCTCAGGCTCTGCGCTCTCATGTACTGGAGAATGGCCCTAGCTGTCCCCCCCATCCATTTATTTTCTTAGATTTGGAGGAAATTATTATCTTTAAACTTTTGCCCCCTTGCCTGTGCTGCGGTTCCAACATTACTGTGGGCTGGAGGGGCAGGAAGGCCAGGGAGAGACGGGGCGTAATTGCATTAAGTTGGTTTCCTTCGGAAATCAGTTAAATTCCACCCCCCCACACTCCCCAGGGTTAGTTGTTTTTTCCAGCCCTGGATGCCGGCAGGACAAGCACTTGGAAATCCTTCCCCAGCTCTCGAGTGGGCTGCACTCGATTATCAAATCATCCCAAATTTGGACCCTTTCACCCAGCGCAGAAAAATTTCAGCTGATCCAGCTCAGCTGCAGATTTGGGGGTGATTTGGGGAGGGGGCTGTCGGAGGGTGGATGGCTGTGCCCTGCCCTGCTCCAAGCCCCTCGCAACCTGGCCCAGGGCTCTGCCAGACCTGTCCCGAAAGGAGCAGCCCCAAATTGGCCGCATGGAAAAAAGACTCGGTTTGAAGCCTGGCTCCGTTTCAAGGCCAGGGAAGACATTACAGCAGCACGGCGCTCGGCAGCAGGGTATAACTGCAACCAGGGGAAACTCGTGCCTGGCACCTTCGCCTCCATCTACTCGCTGGTGGGTGCACCCCGCCGGGGTACAGGCAGGTATTGGGGGGCAGGTGGGGGTCCCTGCAAGCGGGTCCGCGAGGTGCCTGCAGCCAGGGCTGCGCACGTCGGGCTGTGCGGCAGGTGGCAGGGCTTCCCCGAGCATCCCGCATGCATCCAGCCCTGCCGCGCACAGCCCTGGCTGCAGCTGGGCAAGAGCACCCCATCCCGCTTCCCCAGCCTCTGTCTGCCCTCCCCCAGCCCAGCCGAGGATAAGGAGAGGAGGGAATAAGGGGGAAAGTTGCCACCAGGCTCCGTCCCTTTAGTTTTTATCTTTGTGAGATGATTTTTAGTGCTCCCACACAGTCCCTGGTGCAGTGGGACAGTGTGCACAGCCCTCCCCGAGCCATGCACAGCCCCAGGAGCAGGTTGGCATGGAAGGATGCCACGGGGAGCCACGGCGAGCGCGTCCCCATGGAGCAGGGGACAAAAGCGGAGGTTTAACAGCAAAAATAGAGGCAAGTCAGAGAAATCACCCTCCACCACCACCGGTCAGCCCCAAAATGGGTTGGCTTAGCCCCAAAAGGGGATGCTTAGCCCCAGCCTATCCAAACTGATGAGAGTTTTTTGGCTGGAGTTGGTGCAATTGTGCTGTCTGTTCTAACTGGTGCCAGGGAGTTGGTACCTTGGCTGAAGTCGGAGCGGATGTGGGTCACCTCGTAGCCATCTGCCGCCGTGCAAGCAGTGGAATGGCCGTAGCAGAAACAGCTGGTGCAGCCAGCAGGGTTGTGGGGCTGCAGGTTAAACCATCCCGGCTGGCACCTGGTCACGGGGAGGAAACAGGAGCAGGTGGCACAAGGCAGGCAGAGCTGCAGAGGACCATAGCAGCATCCCAGGGGGGACACTGGTGGCAGCTCCGTGTGATCCCAGTCCCAGTGCTCCAGAGGGATGGAGCCCCATGGCCTTGCCAGCCAGTCAGGGGCTCCACAGGGAGTGACCCCGCTGGATTACCATCGCAAAGTCCCTGTGAGGTGTCGCACGTAGGAGCTGGGGAAGCAGCAATGCCCCGCGGGAGTGAAGACGCCTGCCCTGTACTGACCACCAAGCCCTGGCACTGATCCCAGCCTGGAAAGAGACTGTGGTCCTGTTCCCATGCCAGGGCCGTGGTGCTTACCTGTTGCACAAATGCCCCTCCACCCTCTCCTTGCAGGTGCAATGCCCCGTGTTGGGGTCACAGGTGCCCACGCTGCCCGCAGGGTCACAGGCGCAGGGTCTGGATGGGGTGAGACAAAGGCGCAGGATGAGCCCCAGTCCTGTCCCACTGCTCCTGCCCAGGGCTGGGCTCCTCCTCACCTGCAGCCGCCTTCGCTGAGGCTGTGATAGCCGTCCTTGCAGCGCTCACACTTCCAGCCCGTCACGTTGGCTTTGCAGAGGCAGGTCCCTGAGCTGTCGCACTGGGGCTGCAGGGAGCCTGCGGAGACCCCAGCCAGCCCTGAGGCTCAACCCCAGCCAGGGAGAGACATGAGGGGGAGATGGGGAGACCCCGGGCAAGGGACAACTGACCAAAACCATCCCTCCCAGCTGAGCCCTGGCCAGGGCAGGGGTTTTGCCTCGGAGCCTGTCTCGGTGCAGCCCCACGCACCTGCAGGGTGGCAGTGGCAGGGCTGGCAGGCTGCCCGCTCCTCCCAGCGGTAGTGGTTCTGCCGGCAGCGCTCGCAGTGGGGCCCGGCCGTGTTGTCGCGGCAGTTACGGCAGTGGCCCCCGTGCCCGCTGCGGCGGTACAGCTCCCGGTCGTAGAAGCACTCGTCTGAGCGGCCGCTGCAGTTGCAAGCTGGGGGGGTGGCAGGAAGGGTGGTCAGCTGCTGCTCAGTGACACCTGGGGGGCACAGGGCTCACCCAGGGGTTAAAACAACCTCCTGGGGAGCTCAACGGCGTGAGCTTTTGGCAATGCCTCTGCCATTGGGAGTGGAGGTGGGCGCATAGAGCAGCAGCTGCGCTCATGGGGTAAGGAAATGTCAGGGGAAACTCGGGGTGATGCTGTGAAAGGGGACCCTGTGGTGTAAATCCTCCCTCCCTGCCTGGAGCAACCTTGCAAAACGGAGCAAGCACTTTCTACCTGGGCAGGAGCTGCTGGACGAGCCAATGCAGCAGCAGTGCAGCCCATCGGGGCTGGCTGCACACCGTGACCACGGAGCCAGCCCGGGCCATACTCACGGAGACACTCGTTGGCGGCCTCGGCGGTGCCGCGAGCCCAGGGCCGGTCCTGGTAGAATGGCTGGCAGCGCTCGCAGTCGGTGCCAGCCGTGTTGTGCTGGCACACACAGACCAGCTGCCCGGCCTCGTCTGGCGCGCACTCGCTGGCGTGGCCATTGCATTTGCACCTGTGGCGAGACCGCGGCTGGAGCGAGGAGTGGGGCAGAAGGCAGCTCGGGCTGTGCTGGTGTCAAGGCCACCAGCCATGTCCCCGAGGGGCTCCTGGCCCGTCCAGCTGGGAGGTCACACACTGAGGGTGGCCTGTGAGAGATGCTAACCAGCTCCAGCTGCTGGGGTCTGGGGGGGGTGAGATGACAGCAACAGGGGCTGTGGCCAGCTGGGAGCAGCCCCAGTCCCGCTGCCGGAGGGAGGCAGCTCTCCCTGGGATGGAGAGATCACCCACCTCCCCAGCCAGGGAAGAATGGATGGGAAGAACATCTCATCCATGGGAACAGATGGAGGAAGCCACATCTGAGTAGTTTGCCTCAAAAACGCAGTTCAAACAAGACCGAGGTGTGGAGCAGATCCCAGTCCGAGCCCCGGGAAGGTCTCCCCGCTCCTGCCCTCACCTGCCGCCGACGGAGAAGTCAGAGATGGCATAGTAGTACGACTGCAGCACCTTGGGGTCCTTGAAGATGTCATCCCCGAACGTGTTGAGCCGGTTCAAGGAGATGAGCAGGTCGGTGACGGTCACCCACTCCTGCAAGGGACACGGGGAAGGTGCCTTGGCCAGGGGTTTGGGCCACCAGCTCTCCACCCCAACTGGGATGCATCCTGCACCTTTTTTTATGGGAGTGCAGGGCATCACAGGTGCTTTTACCTCAGGTGGCTGCATTAGTGTACCCAGTCCTGGGTGACCATGCACCCACCCCCCATCCCACCCTGACGGCACCTGCAGCGCGGGGCTCCCGTCAAAATTGTAGGCACTGGGCCGTCCCTCGAGGGTGGAGAAAGCCACGTTGCCCCCGCTGAGCGGGGAGATGTCGCTGAATTCGTCGGTGCAAAAGGCCACTTGCTCGTCCTCCCCCGGCCGCAGGTAGTGCCGCTGCCGCTTCCCGTAGGTCTTTTCGCAGGACGCGCTGTAGTACTGGAAGGGCACCCAGGGCCCCTCGGCGCGGCTCCGCTTGTAGATGGCGAAACTCTCGGGGCGACTGGTGTGAAACTTCAGCCGCACGTAGGTGATCTCGTAGGATTTGCCTGGGGACAGACCCACTGCGCCGTCACCCTCTCCCTGCCACCGACGGGCACCGCAGCCTGCGCCAGGGCTGGAATCCCGGCGCCCTGTCCTGCGTGGCTGCTGGTGTCCCCATGCTCCCACCGTCCCCCTCTCCTCCTGACAGCTAAAGGAGGAGAAACCACCATCCAGCTGCCCTTAATCAGCTCCTCCTCGCTGCAGCCCAAACCCCATCCAGCCCCAAATTGGCTCTTGCCCCACCACAGCCGCCCACCCATTGCATGGATGCACCAGGCGTGTTGCACGGGTGAGGAGCCACTGCAAAGCCAGGCTTTAACCAGCAACCAGGAGAGAAAAGCCAGGCCCAGGGCACTGAGCAGCATCCCCGGGGCAGCAGTGCCACAGGGATGGGGAGGTGGAAAGGGTCAAGGCCGGTCTCTCCCCAGGGAGCTGCATGGTGGGACCCACATTGCTGCCGTCTTTGCTGGGATGAAGACAAAGAGAGGCTGCCGGTCCCCGGGGCGGCCAGCACAGCTCTGAAAGGGCTTGAAAGAATTAGCAAAAAGGGAGAAAGAAAACACCAAAGTGAACATCAGAACCGCTTAATTGCCAGAGATGAAGGACCAGCTCAAAGCCTGGATTGCTCCATAACAGCACCACTCCTGACAGCACAAAACAATTAGCTGCAAGGTTTTGGTTTTATTTGAAAAGATAATGAGTTGGGAATGTTAGAGGGGTTATTCTGGGACTAGGAAAACAAGCCTTTAATTGGGCCCATATGAATACTGTCGCATATGTGCTGTGACTTTGCTGCGGGGGAGACGAGGCAGCCCAGCTACCGGCACTGGGAAAAGCAGCTGTCTCCCATCAGGGACTGGGGAGCACCCGGCCGAGCGCCGAACAGACCCACTCGCAGCCCACCCGGAGGTGACGAGGGCCAAGAAGTGGCTGCAACTGGGCTGTCCCACTGCTGCTGCCCTCCCCTGTGCCTCCCCCCAAATTCACCTCCCTCTAGGACCTCTCCGGGCTGGTGGCACTGAGGGTGCCCTGCCCTGCACCCTGCGGTGGGAGGCAACACATGGGGGGGCTGGTTCCCAGACAGCGTGGTCCCGGGGGGACGTCTACCAAAACAAGGAGGTCAGGGCCGTCACCTCCGGGAGCAGTTTCCTCTGGGAGAGGACGGGAACTGAGCGCTGTGTCAACAAACAGCCCAGGCCCTGCGGGAGGGGAGGGTGGGCTGGGATGGGCTGGGGGACTCCAAGTGGTGCCTCCAGTTGGGGTGGAGGAAACTCGCTGCTGTGGGGAATACTCCCCAGCTTTTCCCAGACAGGCATTTTAATCAGCCAAATTCTGCTTAGGAAAAAAAAAATATCCGGAAAATAACCCATGCTGATTGTCTCCTGTTTCCAGCTCGGAAAGGAGTGATGTGTCACACAGCCGGGCGTGCTGCAGGATGGGGACGCCAGGAGGGTGACGCAGGTGACTGAGGGTGATGGCACCAGCCCCCCGGGGATGCTCTCCCAGCTGTGCTGTGCTCCGAGCAGTGCTCACCCACCTCCCGCAGAGCCCGAACTGCAGCTCGTACCGCGCCGAGGGCTCCAGGCAGAGCAGTTTGGAGAGGAGAGAGGAGCGTGCGGGATGGTTACGTCACCTACGTGTCCCCCCTCCAAACGTCAGCTTGAGGAGCCCACCACAGGCTCACATCCCACAGGAAAATCAGAGTCACAGGATGCCAATACCACCTAATCTTGACACTGAAATGAGCTGCTGGCACTGAGGGCTGCCAGAGGAGCCCCAGCGCCTGTTGCCTTCGCAAGCCTGCAGATATTTTGGGTTCCTCCCTGACGTCTGACAGGGTAAATGCAACAGCCACGGGCGCTCGGGATTATCGATCCGCTCCGAGTCCGGTGCACTATAACAGCATGGCTGAAACCTCGCAGAGAACAGAGATTTAAAGGAGGATAATCTAATTAACGCCAATCAACAGCATGCAGGTAAACACGGATCTTGTCTAACTCATTCAATATCTTATTTAATAAGCTCCTCAGGTAACCACGCTGAAGAACACACAAGACACCTGACTCGGGACTGAGCAAGACGAGCAGGCTGGCAGAGACGTGCTACGTGGGCTAAAAACCCCAATTACTCGGTGGAGCTCACGAGCAAGGACTCGTCCTGGGCCACATCCTGGGGGGCTGCAGGGGTCAGTTGGACTTTTCCTCCATAACCCAAGTGGAGCAATTGCATTAAGGCAGCAATAAAAAGGTTTGCAGCTGGGACAAGAACGGGGCCCAGCGGCTATGGGAAAGGTCAGACAGCAACGCGCCGGGCACCAAAATGGCACTTTTTAGCATGGCAAGATGTACAAGCCACGTAGGAACAAGGGTACATTTACAGCAGGATGCTCCACGCTCAGAGGAGATGCAGGGACTGGGGCTGAAGATGAGCTCGGTGTAACATTATACCCTTGGATGTGTAGACAGACACAGCAGGGCAGTCACAGGGACTGGACAAGACCCCTCTGGAAACCCGAGTGCAGGGTCCAGCAGGGTCTGCAGAGGAGCTGTGGAAGAGCCAGGAGAAAGGCAGAGACTGGGAAGCTATCCCTGAGGCTCGGGGAGCTCGGGCTGGGGCAAGGGGCTGCTGCACACATCAGTGTGCTGGGAGCCCACGTATCTATGTGCCAAATTGGGACTGGTGGCCACAAACTCTCCTGGCCATCCCGGAGATGGTCACCAGCATTCTGTGCCAGAGGCTGAAAGGAAGAAAATCCAGGTTGGAAGTCACCTGCAGTAGGGGAATGGACACCGGCCACCAGAGGAATCAGTGGTGGTGTAGGTGGCATTTGGGTTGTCTACGCTCCAGGGCAAACACAAAGGAATTTGGGGGGATCAGATCCCCTCCCACAGGGCTGGCAGGCTCCTCCGGCATCGCTCCTCACTCCCGGCAGGGAGCCCAGCCCTGCCCGGGGACCAGGGCCAGATGTCCGCCCGCTCGCGGGGGGCTGGGAAAGTGGCGACCTCCGCCCGGCCGGGCAGCTCCCACGGCCCCACCGGGATGGGCACAGACCCTCCACCGTCACCCTGACCCCCACCGCTGGGCCCCTCCAGCCCGGCTCCGGCCGCAGCCCCTCCGCTACCCCCGGCTGCACACAGATGGCAGGAGACGGCAGAGCATGAGGATTTTACAGCACTGGCCAATAGCCAGGAGAGTTTAGTTGGGAGGAAAATATTAAAAATCCTTTTCAAAACGCCAGGCATGCCCCATGGGTTTAAGTACCCTCCAAGCAGGCAGCTTGCACAATATTCAAAACGTAGAGGGTCGGATCCCAGCTGGGGAAACCTGCGGGGGCTGCCCGGTGTGCGCAGAGCTCTGATCCCCCCCACCCCAGGACGTACCGGGCACCCTCAGCAATGCACGGGGGCGAAATGGTGTGGGCTTGGCACCCGTGGTGCCAGTGGCAAGGCTCGGGAGGGGGACTCTGTGCCTCCCCCCTCCTGCCTCCTGCTCCGCAAACTTGCATAATCTGTAAAAAGCAGCTTCGGGGGAGTGGGAGAGCCGGCACCCCGGGCACAGCTGGCTGGGAAGCAGCACAGGCAGGCATGGCCACTGGCATCCTCACCTTGCAAGGCACCAGGGCTTGGCTGATGGAGGGGGCAGACCCTCCCCAGGTCCTTCCAGTGATCAACCCACAGACCCACAGCGCTTCCAGAGGGTAGCCCCCTCCTTGCATCCCCTAAAAGTCCTGAGGAGGATCCTGTCTTTAACCCAAAACTGGCACCAAGAGCTGCAGGGTGCAGGAGCATCCACGCCTCCAGCCACGCACCCGGGTCTCACCATTGCTGGATTCCCGTGGGGGCCCCCGCTGGCACTTACCCAGGTGGAGGGTGATGTTGACAGAGTTGGGGTGCTGGATGCCGAAGGCCATGGACTGGCTCTGCCACCAAGTGCTCTCCTCCTGGCTGTGGAAGTCAGTGAGGAAGGACGCGTTGTGGTGGTGCTGGGGGTCGGTGGCATCACAGCGGTGGCACAGGGCGCTGGCGTGGCGGGCACCCATCTGCAGGCAGTATTCCTCAGGGGGTGAACCACACGTGTTGGTGGCTTGGGCAGCCCGGCCGAAGGCGGCGTTCTCGAAGATGGGCATGCAGCGGCGGGGCTGACCTCGGGGGTCCCAGCAGGCAGACGAGCCCCTCACCCCTAGCCCCAGTCCCAGCAGCACCAGCAGGCAGAGCCCGGGAGGCCGTGCCATGCTGGGACTCGCCTGGCCGGACTCTGAGCCTCCTCCGGATGGCATGGCGGGAGCAGGCGGGACGGAACGGGTTGGGATGGGATGGGATAGGATGGGATGAGTCCCCCTGCCCGGCACCTCCTCTCGCTCCGAGGTCCATCTGGTGGAAGCTGCTGGGAATGTCGAAAGCTTCGTGTGTGAGTCCAGGCTGCCGGGCATGGGCTTCCCCCAGGCCACCCTGGTCCCCAGGCTGTGGGGCCGGGCACGACAGGACCCCCCAGGCACGGTGCACCCCAGTCTTGTTGGTTCAGGAACGGGGAGGGGGGTCTGCACCTTCGGCTGCACGGATGGAGCTGAGCTCCTCTTTCTCAGCCCCAGGACTGAGCTCGTGGTGATTCATGCCCAACGTGTGAGTTTTTCCTTAAATTGGTGAGGGTCACCGATTTTCTCACAGCCCCAAAATCAAGAAGGGGTGGAGGAAAGGGAGACCCAGCACCACCCCAGCACCCTCTTCTCCCTCTGCCCTGGTTTGTGGGGACCCCACTGCTCCCCCACTCATGCCAGCCTGGCTGGGTCACGGGTCTGTGACACCTCCCAGTGCCTCCACACCAGCACCCATGGGCAGGGGTCCTGTCTCTGTCTGCTGCCATGGGGCAGCCTAGTCCCCTGGACCAGGGCAAGGGCACATCCCTGTGGAGGCATCTCCATGGGGCATCAGAACCAGACGTTCACCAGATCTCATTAGCAGCTTCTCAGGTAATGCTAATTACAGTCTCTGCCAGAAGGGATCCTGGAGGGTGCCACAGTCCCGAGAGATTTGAGCTATGGGGACAGGAGGGTGACAGCAAGCATGGAGACTGGCAGGGCAGCACAGTGCAATGCTCCAGGGCAGACCCCGACCCTGGCTCTGCAGGGGCATGTTTACAAAAATAGGGTGCACGGGGGACCATGGCCTCTGCCCCCCCACTGCTCAGCTGAGCTGCCCGCAGGAGCCCTGGCAACTTAGCCCTCATTTATAATTTAAGCTCCCTTCCTCCCCTTCCCTTCTACTCTTATTTATTTTATTCTCCTTCTCTGTGCACACTGCGGGGAGAAAGCACCGGAGGGAAGCTGTGAATCAGAGTCTTGGGCAGCAGCTCCCGCAGCAGCACCGTTTCAAAGCCCCATTACCATATATTGACCCGGGCTCTGACAGCCAGAGCCAGCTCCACTGGGAAGGGCGAATTTCCCAGCACCGAGGAGATGTGCATCAGCTGCCTGGGAGCAAGCAGCCGGTGGCAAACCCACTGTCAACCTCTGGGGAGAAAGAGAAGGGTTTTCAGCTCAATAATTGCCTTGCGTGTCTCCACCACTGGTTTTAAGGGGATTTGCATCCTGCAGGGATGAGGTTTTCCAGGTGTTTTGCTTTCGCCTTGCTCTGAGGCTGCAAGCTCTGGGCAGAAGAGGGTCTCTCATGTCATGGGTTTGCCACCTCCTCCTCGGGATGTTACAGACACCCAGGAGATGATTTCCCTGCCCTGCCCATTTCCTCTTGCAGAGAAGTCCGCGTTAGAGAGTGGTGAGACCACGCAACCGGGGCTTGGTGGCTGCTCGGGGGATGCACAGTGGATTTGAGCAAAGCTGATGAGTGTCCCAACCCCACCTCTTCCTCCAGCACAGCCCACCCAGCCTGGGGGGGATGGCCCATGGGCCCAGAGCTTGATGGGAATCAGTGGTGACACTGCTGTGCCCAGCAGTGAGGATGCTGCAGCGGGTGTGGGAGCTGCATGTCCCCAGACTGATACAGCTGCTACTTCTGAGGGTGCCCGGTGGGGCACCCTGGGCCAGCCAAGCCCCTCACCAGCCTCCTGCTGTGTGCTGGGCATGAGCCTGTCCAAGGAGATGCTCTATACTCACTGTGTGTGGGATGGGCGCTCCAGGCACAGTCCTGCCTTGGCTCATGGTCTGGCACTGCTTTGGGGTTGTCTGCTGCTGGTGACTCGGACTGAGGGATGACTGGAAAAGCTCAGCTCCTCTCCCATGCGTAGGCAGAGAACAGCTCTCCCCTCTGATCAGGATCCCTTGGGTCATCTCTGAGAGCAAACTGGAGATGTGGGAGACCCCATCTCTGCACATACCTGTCTGAGTTCTGAGGACTGGCAACCACCCTGCTGTGGCTCACAGGAGGAGGAAGGTCAGCCAAGGGTCTTGGTCCAACTGCGTCCGCCATGAGTGTCCACCAAGGGCGAGGAAAAGAAACCATCACATCTAACTTCAGTCCACAAGGGAAGGGGCAGAAGTAGCCCCAAATAATCTCCTTTTGTCTGAGAACAAGATGCTGGACACATCTTTCCTTTGCTGTGATGCCTACCAGGTTTGGACGGTGGCTTCTCACAGTGAAGCAGATGCATCACCTTGACATGGTCGAACTTCACCCCTGGACAGGATGAAGAGCTAAAGCTGGTTACGGGAAATTCCTTGTCTTCCAGAGACACAGACGAGCTTGAACAAGGGTGTCCATGAGTGCGATCAGAGCTGGGATTTGCTCCCAGTCCCACTGGTGTAGTGGAACCCAACCTCAGCTGAAGTCCTCTGTACCTGGAGAGACTTCACCCACTGCCCCAGGACTGGTCCAAGCATAATGGAGATGTGGTGACCAAGGCTGTGATGACACTCCAACCTGCTGTCACAGCCCAGGAGCCTTCTCCTGCCCCATCCCGGACCTGGCACCCCGCAAGGGTTAAGAACCGTGGAGGCGGTGAGGAGAAAATGTTCTTCTGATTTGCTTAATGAACGTTAATTAAGAAGACAGAAGATAGCAGATTCCTTCAGGGTAGAGATGAAAGGCCCGTTAATTAAATCTAGAGAGAGAAGGAAGGGCCGACTGATCCTCCTCCTGATCAGACCTGACAAGGCACACGGGGCGGGAGCGAGGTGTGCCAGAGCCCGCAGCCCCATCTCCCGCAACCCAGCTCAACACCGGCAGTACAACCGGGTTTCGGCAGGATGCGTGGGTGTGGGACTGGGTGCCACCACCCTCTTACCTGCCTCCTCCACCCGTAAGGCTGAGAATAGACCCATCCCATGGGGCTGGGGTGGGAGCTGGGTCGGTACCCCTGACTCCGGCTGCACCCTGGGCCGGTACCATGAGATGGGCACAAGCTTGGTTTCCAGCAGAACCTTCCCCAGAAGGGATGAGAAGCCCTTGCTGTAGCACAGGGTAAGATGAGGTCTCCCTTGGCCAGCTCCATCCTGAGGAAGAGGAGGAGAAGGCTTCCTCCTTCTTCTAGGAGAAGCTAGTCACCCAGCTCAGTGGTTTGCCCTGGGTCCCATCGCCAAAAGCTGCAGGAGGCAGGCAGGGGTTAAACGGGAGGGGGTCAGAAAGGCACCAGGTGCCACTTTGTGCCGGTGCATCTCGGTGCCAGGAGGGCAAGTCTCTGGGGCCAGGGCTGGCTGCAACATCGCCATCCCGCAGTGGGCAGCTCCTGCCACTGGCAATTTGCTGAAAGGGTCTTTTCTGCCCGGAGCCGGGACCCCAGGAGGCTGTCGCACACTAACGGGATTCTGCCAGCAGCCTGCTGCCTCCGCACCCACTCCCTGCCAGCTTCTAGCCCAGAGTTATTTTTAAAAACAGAGCAGCTGAGCATCCCAAATTACTCCCTCGAAACAGCCCTACTGTCCTGCCCTCTCCGGGGTGGTGGCTGTACCCACTCCCTCTCCCACCCCATCCCTCTCTCCAGGACCGGTGCAGGGATCAGAGGCAGGTTCAGCTGCACGACACCATGACCATTTCCATGGGCACAACCATGGCGCTTTTCCTCTCTCCCAGCATGCAGAGGCGTACGAGGAGCAGAGATCTCCAGCACCGAAGGCTTTGCAGCATGGTGATGAGGTGGTCCTCACCGAAAGCGGTGGCCCCTTGGGGAGAGGGGACCAGCCCAGGAGAGGGCAGCTGGGAGCCCCTCCTTGGCACTGCTCACCACGGGGTGAAGAGCCCATCAAGCAGGAAATGGCACGTGCAGTGTAAATAACGTCTGGAGCATCCCTTCTGCGCGCTGGCTTATTTTGTAAACCTGAACTTTGCAAAATGTCACGAAACAGAGAAATGGGAAGCCTGGGATGAGTAAATCTCTATTAGAAATTCCCCAGGACGGCAGCAGTCATGTTCTCGCACGGTGATGGCACATTACAGCCCAACCCTGGCTCAGGGAGCGGGGTCATACGCGGCACTGATTGCAGAAAGTATTTAATTAACACTGCTGTAAATACAGCTCTAGCGATGCCAACCAGACCGCGACGGGGCAGGATGCTGCCGAGCTGCAGGAAGTTTTGCCAAGGCAGACAGGAGGAGAAGGGGGAAGACAGAGAAAAGCCAGCAGATTTTGCTCCCTGCCTTGCCCCAGCCCTTGCGGACCTCAGGGCGACGCGAGGAGGGTGGGACAGAGACATTGCCCCTCAAGAAGATGTCCCTTGAGCAAGAGGGATTCACCATCAGCCATGGTGAGGACAAGTGAGGAAACCTCACAACTGGGAAATGAGCTCTGTGAGGGCAAGGTGCTCCCAGAGCAACGTCCAGGGCAGCCATCACTGTCCTCTGCTCTGATGCACAGAGCCTGAAACCCACCTTTTCAGAGCTAATCATCCCCAAATTTTCTCAGTACCTGACAGACGGTGAAAATCAGGACATCCCAGCTTCACTGATGCATGACCACGAGCTCATCATCTCACATATGAGCTGAAGGACACCAGATCTGACCCAGCCCAGGGACACGGGGTGACAGCCGAGCCCTCATTGTGCCCAGGACACACACTTCATCCATCTCCTTGGAGCTCAGGAGGTCAGGGACCATGAGATGAGGAAGAGCCGGGTCGGCACAGGACCAGGCAGTTTCAGGCACAGCCGAAAAGGCCCTTTCCCCGCCTGAGCTCATCAGTGGCTTAATGATACTCGCTAAAAAGCTTCAGAGGCCCTAATCACTCATCGTATTACGGCTGCTCACAAGCAAGGCCAACCAGTACAAACCTCTTCGAAGCCTTTCTAATTAACAAGCAGGAGCTTAGGCTCTCCCAGCCCAAAAGCAGCATCTCAGAAAAAAACAGCAGCCTTCCTACCAGCCCGTGGCCTCCCTTGATAAACCCCCTTAATGAGCTTGTTAACATCACCTGAGGCCACCTTGGTGGCTAATGAGGTGCATCTGTCTGTCTGTCTGTCTGTCTGTCCTCCCCTGCCTCCCTGCTGTGGGTGGGGAGAAGTCTGTCCATCCATCTGTCTGTCCATCTCTCCATCCCTCCATCCATCCATCCCTCCACCCATCCCTCCATCCCTCCATCCATCCATCTGTCCCCACCATGGCAGAAGCCATGGGATGTGCCTGGCGTGGCTGTCCCTAACCCTGTGCTGGGTCCCTGGCCATGTCCCCAGGGTGCCCCGTCCACGAGGTATCCTGAGCATCCCCTTCACCAGGAGGATGAGTGACAGCTCAGCAGCAGCAGATGCCACCAGATGGTCACCCCAAGCTAAACCAATAACCCAGAGGGTGCTGGAGCCCCTTCATTTGCTAAGTGACACCTTGTACTGGTCCCACAGGGAGACTGGAACAAGCTCAGGATGGTGGCACTGAGCTTCTGCCTGCAAAGCCCCTGGGACCTTTGCAACGCCGGGGCACTTGCATTGGTGGTGCCACAACGGTTCGTGGTTGCAATCATTCCTTGGGCTCTTCCCTGAGGGGTGCTGAGCCCTCGCAGCTCATCACAGTGATGGTTTCTCAGGGGGCTTTGGAAAAGCAGACTTAAGTGCTTTCCGAGCCTGCTTTTCCAAAGCTCCCTGAAAGCTCATCGCTGTGATGAGCTGCGAGTGCTCAGCACATCTGCCGGGGGCTGCTCCTCCACAGCGACAGCATCCCCCCAACCTTCTTCTCCCTCCCATCAATAAGAGATGGTCCAACAGACTCCATGACAAATAAGAAGTTGTTATGGTACCTTTGACTTTAAAGCAGGAGAAATAAACACCCCACTCCCCCCCCCTCATAATGTGATCTACCGTGTCTTTATATTCCCAAGCGTGTCGCCCTGGATTGGGGCTGGGGCTCTAATTTAATATTCTCCTGGAAACCAGTGCCCTCATCCAATTACCACGGGGATTTCGGTGCAGTCAGCAGCCGAGCCACCGGCAGCCCCCGGCACAGGAGCGAACCCCACGGGGGACCAGACCCACGCTGGTCTGGCCAAGGCCACCCCAAAAACACTGGGAGTGAATTTACAACCCCCGTGTGGGGCTGTGCCATGGGCTGGGATGGACTGGGAAGCACTGGTGGGAACTGGAAGCACTGGGAGAGCACGAAAGGCAAAGCATCGCTCCAGGCGGCGGCAGAGAGCTCTGCGGGTAACGTCCCCAGAGATTTCCACTTACAGCGGGACTAAAATCCCTCTGTTTCGTACTTGAATGCCTGCTGCTCCGAATCCCCCTCCAGCCACGGCGGCTGGCTGCTCGCTGGTAATCCGGCATCATTTATTTTCATTGGCTGACAGAAAAAAGTGCCGTCAGAAAACCAATGTTAGCTATGCTGGCTGGCGTCTAAAATGTTGCTTTAATTGTATTTTATTTGGCAATAAGAAAATAGAAGCAGTAACAAACCCTCCAGATATTCCTCCCCCCCCCCCTTTAAAATTTCAATTTGGTAATTTTATGACTATGTTTCAGATAAAAGCCAACAAAGCACATTAAAGTAAGAGAAGTGATTTATCCTTTACAGTGGCACATGATCTTTGGACATATTTCCCAGCCTATAAATATTAAGACAGTTTAGAAAAAAAAGAAAAGGTTGTTGCTTTTTTTTCGTGTCAACTGTGATTTTTCAACCAAGCAAACACTATTTTTTCCCACCTTTGCTTCCAGCCTTCTGACCTGTAAAAGTAAGACAAGGCAGTATTGGACATCCGACCCGAAATAACAACCATCAGGGAGCAGCTTCGCACCCTCCAGCCCAGCCCGGGCATCGCACCGCGTCCTGCTTCAATTTTACACTTTCAAGGACACTTTCATTTGCAGAGAGGTTAGGAGAGTGACTCGGGCACTCTTCATCCACTTCTCAAAAAAAGATTTAATTGATTTACTGTTGCAATCGGAGGAAGAGGCTGGTTTGTGCCCTGCCTCTCCCGACCTCGATGCCGGGCGGGAGCCGCATGGGCTGGCCACAATTTAGGGTTTCCCTGACCTTTTCCCAGCATCTCTGCAAGTTGGGAGGATGAAACCTTCCGAACTTCTGTGACATTTAGAAACCAAACTTCTGCCATCGATACGTAAACCTGAGGATTTCTCTGTGCCGCTCAGAATAAAAAACTCTGAGTCTCGACTAAGCAACCTGCCTGCCCCAGCATCACCAGCATCCTTCGGCTGTTGCTGCAGATTTATTTGCTGGATAAAGTCCCTGCTCGTGCCCAGCGTGGCAGTGACACCTTCGAAGCAGGGGGATGGCATGTGGCATGGGGGCCTGCGGGGAAGGGGTTAACAGGTGGGCAGAGGCAGCCTGGGGAGTTGCTAGGAGACTTGGGGCTTTGGGATGCTGGATGTGATGCTCAGCCAATGGAGGAGTCCTCTGAGGAGTAAATCTGCTAATTTGGGTTTCATTGATTGCTGGGGGTTAGGGGTGGATGTGGGGAAGGCTGAGCAGGGCTGACCCTCCTCCTCCCCCCAGCCCCGGACTGATTCCCATCCTGCTCCTGCAGTTTCAATTAAACCACTGAATTAATCTCTTGCAATAAACTCAGCCGCTGTTGCAGTTTGCGTTGGGATTCATAATCACTTCCTGCAAATATAACAGTTAAACTGAGAAGTCTGGGTATCTCAGGAGGGAAAGCCGGGGCTCGCCCAGGCTGCCAGCCAGGATCGGAGTGCCCGGCTGCCCGGTTGCCCGTCGGGGTTAGTTTTTACCACCCGAAAGGCCTTTCGGGGGGTTGCCACAGGCGAGGGAGCTGGGGAGGCACCACCACCTCCTGCTCACCTGCATATGCTCCTCCAGATGGCCCGGCTGCTGCTCTTCATGTGGGAAAAGGTTTTAAATTAAAATCTTGCCTGTGTTTTCTGGAGGTGTTTTGGCTGGTTTTCCCCCCACCCCTCCGCTTTCCGGAGCTCCGGCCCTTTTTCCATCATTAAGTATAGCTGGGGCGGCAGCGGGGTGGGAGGATGCAGGGCGGCTGCAGGCACAGAGCGGGGCTTGGTGGGGGTCTCCGGCCAGGGTCCTGCCCCGCAGAGGTGGCCTTGCACCCCATAATGAGCCCCTTTGAGGCTGGGGTCAGCCCCAGCTCTCCGCAGCCCTCCTTGGCTTAGCCCCACAGCCAGCCTCTCTCATCAGTTCCGATGTCCCCCTGTGCCACCGTCCCCTGCCCCGCCGGAGGGGCAGCAGGGTTTCCTTGGATGCCCGGCACTCTGGACATCCATCCCAGCAGGATCTGACCTAGCTCTGCTCCAAACCAGCACCTTTTCCCACCCAGCATCATCCCCCCTCCCCGGCTTTGCAGGGATGGGATGGGGGACGCAGCCTCCCTGCTGTGCCCCGAGTCTGACAGAAGAGTGAGACCCAGGCGGGGGCAGGATCCGCCCCTCCAGGGACTCCGGGATGCCAACTTTTCACAGAAAGAGCGGATTACAGAGCATCAGCTCCAATCGATACTCTGCCGCAGCAGAAAGCAAAGGGAAAAGAGGAACAAAAAGAGGTTTCTCAGTTGTGGAGGATTTGGGGGTTTTGTTGTGTTTGGAAGGAGAAAAAAAAAGCAGGCTGGGCAGGAAGGGCCAGGGGGGCACAGTGGGCTCCCCCTTCACCAGGCACTGCTGCGGAGTGGGACCCTCTGAAACATGTGTGGTGTCAGGGTGAGTACATGGGCATGAGGTGGGCGTGGGGTGCTCCACCTGACTCGGGCGCGGAGGGTTTGGCTCCTTCTGTCCCAGTTCCAGGCATCTGCAGCCAAACCCTCCTGGCTCCAGCCACGCCAGGGGATTTGGCAGAGAGCAGAGAGGTGATGAGATGCTCAGCCCCTGGTCTGGTCCTGCTGAGACCCTCACAAAGAGTGACCAGGCTCGAGGATGCTGTGGACAAAAGGGTGAGGGCATTAAAGAAGGTTTTTTGGAAATCCGAAGGTCTTGCGCAGGAGTGAGCAGAAGAGATGCTCTGGGAGCTGCTGCTGGGGACCCACGTCTGGCTGCAGCCCAAGACCTCTTTGCAGGCACTTTGTCTCGTTGCCTGAGCAATCGATTCCTCCCACGGAACGAAAAGGCCCCGGCACAGCGAGCAGTGCTGCTAAATGATGGACAGAGTGCTCGGCCCTTGCAAGAGAGGCTCTTTCCCCGGCAGCCAACAGGCCTTTCCCCATGGGATGGGGAGACGGAGGAGCCAGTGACGTGGACAGGAGCTGGGGGGCACAGCGGGCTGCCCCGTTCCCCTGCAGGGACCCCTCCAGCAGCCAAACTCACAGCAGGGAGAACACCCGGCGTGGGACATGGCACAGGTTTTTTTGTCACCCTGGGTCAGGGCTGGCCGGGTCTGGCAACGCTCCCCCCGTGGCTGCTTTGGGATGAGGCTCACGCGCCTCCTCTGCATTCTGCGCTCTCGCCGGCGCAGGGGCGAAGAGCTTTGAAGGAGCTGCCCTTTCATTATTAATATGATGATGATGTCTGACGCCGCGTGTGCGCGGCGATGGCTCGCTGCCTCCCGTGGCACCCTGCCAAGACAAGCGCACGCTGCTCCTCAGGCACGGGTCGGTGTGTCCCCCTCCCTGCCATCAGCCTTTTCCCCATCCCCATCCCCGCTCCACGTCTCAGACAGTAAATAACGGGGCAGTTCTGCCCTGTACAGCCTCTCGCTGGATTGGATCCATGGGACACGGGTCCCCTCACCGGCTCTGGCCCCGTGATATCCCGGAGATGCAGACCAAGCGCTGCCTGAACACAACGAGGTGGGCAAAGTGCCACCGAGCCCTGGCTCGTGGTGTCCTGCTCCCTGGAGGGTCCTGTCCCCACACGGGGCACAGAGCCGACCCAAGCCCAGCCCCCGCCCGCCACCACCTCTGCAACTGTGCTCACCGTCTTGGACCACAAAATAGAAGATAATGTCTGATTTTTTTAAAAAAAGACTCATTTTAGTGCAAGGCTCTGATCCTGTATTTCTTCAGTCGCTTTCTGCCCCCAGGCCAAGCCAGGACCCCCGGGCAGCGTGGGCAGAGCCGTCTTGAGGAGGGGAGATGCCGCAGCAGTGGCCTGCCCGCTTTCTCACATCAAACATCTCTCCGATTTTTGCCCTCAGGCCACAGCCTGAGACATGAATCATTCCCTCCTCTGCCTATCATCCGGGCCAGGCTGCTGGCAGAAACCCCCTCCCCACCAGCCAAGCCGCTGGCACCCCTGGGAGGTCCATGCCCAATGGTGCCTGGCCACGGTGTGTGCTCAAGTCCTTGCGTGCATGGCTGCACCTCCAGCACCCGATCCCTCCCAGCACAGCCCATGGGGCTGGATCCAGGGCTGTGGGGCCGCCAGCTGTGGCAGGGCTGGAGCCATGGGGCTCGCCTGGCTGGGGACACCCCTTCCCATGCCCCCAGCACTGCAGATCCAGCCAGATCCCGTGATGGGTAACGCAAGGTGACATAGCTTGGTGTGAGTCAGTGATGAGCCAGGCCAGCATCCCCACTGGCCACTGGCCCGCCTGAGCAGCGTGCATGGGCAGCGCTCACCCGAGCATCGCTCAGGCTCCCAGAAACACAGCCCACTCCGTCAGGCAGGGACCGTCCGTCCCGCTCACCACCGCATCACCACGGCACGGAGAGATCCTCACCAGCCTGGTGACCAGGAGCGGCTCTGGGACTCGCTGAGCTGGACCCTGCACCCGCACCCTCATGGGCACCTCAGTGCCAGGGTGCAGCAGGGGCACCCCAGCCTCGCTTGCACGCTCTGGCCCGGCAGGCTCCCCAGCGTCCCGGGAGATCACAGATTCCGCGATCCGGCTGTGGGTTATGTCAAGGTATGTTGGATTGCAAATTAAACCTCAGCTCGCTGCGCGGTCCCGGCTCCATCTGCAGAAAATGAGTTGCTGGACTTGGAGAGTGTCCAGTTGTGCAGCTCGGCGTGCCTAACACCCAGGGCTGACAGGCCACTGAATCACTCGTCCCCATGCTGCCAGGCCACATGAAGCCAAGATACATTTCTTTTTAATGATAAGTTTTTATTGTTTGGGGTTCAGCTAAAACAGCCTCCCGGGCACTCGCGGCCTCCTGCTTCCAGAACAGCCAAGTGGTGCAGGGGCTGAGCCTGGCCGGTGCGGGCACACACCAAACACCCCACTGGTGGAACGAGTTGGATGGTCTCAGCTGTAAAGGGAAGTCCTTGAAAACTGTCCGTGGGGAAGGAGTTGGGCTGCTGGCCATGAGCATCGCCCGGTAAATCCACACAACATCACCGCAGCCAAAGGCAGGATTTGCACCTGGCTGGGAGACAACACACACACACACGCGCGCACACACACACACACACACACACACACGGGTACCGACTGCTCAAACCGCTGGCTGTGCTTCACTCCCCACCCAGAGAGCCCTTTGGCACCATTTGCCGGCCTGGCATGTACCCAACTCTTCCCAAAATGGGACGTGTGTCCTGGAGAGAAGCCACTTGGACCCCTGGCCCCCAGCACACACAACCTACCGCTGCAGGGAGGCAGCCCCCACCCCAGCAAAGCCGCAGGCTTGCTGCTGAGGGGTCCCAACCAGGGCTAAGCCCCAGGGACAGAGACCGGGGGGGATTCAGAGCAACCCCCAGCCCCACTGTGCCATCTGCCCAGGGAACAGCCCCATGCCGCGGGATGGGCAATGTGCAGGGGGGCTGCAGGGCCCCCCCACAATGTTTCCTGGGGGCTTCTCAGAATCGAGAGAGAACCCAGCCTCCCCCCAACTGGACTTAAGGCAGAGCTGAGCCATCGCTGCTCGTGATGCTCCTTGGAACCTCTTAGCGACGCTCCTGCCGCAGGTCACACAACCAGCACATAAAAGATTTAAGGGAGGCGCCGCACAGGTACGGTAAAGAAAACCACATCCACAGCCGGAGAGGTGGCGATAAATTATACCGGGGAGGGATTCCTGCGCGGGAGCTGGCAGCACACGGGGCCAGCACCGCTGCTTCGGACTGGGAACGCTGGGGTTTGGGCAAGGGATGCTCCAGTGGGTGTCAGTGTGACTCCCATGTGCTGGGGGGGTCCAACCGCTGCCTCTCCCCAGCCAGCACCACCTTTCCACCACACGCTGGGTTTTGCTAACAGGCCCCCAAACAGGTTTGGGGGGCTCGATGCCAATGCCCCCCCCTCCCTGCCCGGCACCCTGCCCACTCCTGCCCACTGGTGGGACTGAGCCCTGTCACCATGGGGGGAGGCACTGGGGACCGTGGCCCTGGAAAGGGGGTGAGCGGTTCTCCACGACACCTGCCCCCCACTTGCCTCCCGGCCCCCCAAACACCCTGGCCCCGCTGACACCAACCCCTGCCTTACCTGCTGCCGCTCCTCCAGCTGCGCTGCCACAGCTGGGCAGCTGCGGGGCTGCGGAGCCCCGGGGCAGGAGCAGGGGGGGCTCGGATCCGGAGTGACTTCGGGGCGGCCGCAGGGGCGTAGGGCAGTGCTGGGGGGCCGGGGAGAGTCCCCGGGGCATCCCCGGGCGGTGTGTCCGGAGCGGGGCCGGGGAAGCCCCGGGAGGGCGGGCGGGCACGGAAGGGGGGGCAGCGGGAAGCGCCCCCCGGGGCAGGGGGGAGCGGACGGGGGGAGCGGGGCGGGCGGGGAGGGAAGATCCACCCCCATGTCCGTGCCCGTGTCCTCCCTCCCTCTTCTTCCTCCCTCCCTCCCTCCCTCCTCCTCCTCCGCCGCCTCCGCCGCCGCCGCCCGTCCTCTCGCCGCGGCCAGCCGGGCAGCGCGGGCGGGCCGGGGGCTGCGCTGCCGGGGAGGGGATCTGGGGGGGTCTGGGCACTTGGACTGGAAGTTGACGGCGCGATGGGGAACGAGCGTTGGAAAACCATGGGAGGAGCCTCGCAACTTGAGGACGGGCAGCAGGAGAAATCGCAGGTACGGGGCGGGGGGCGGCGGGGGGCAGCGGGGCTGGGGCCAGCCCGGGGGTCCCACCGAAGCCCCCTCTGTTCTCCCAGCGACCTTTTATCCCGTTACAGCTCTGCGAGGTGAGCTGCTCCCCGTGTCTTGCGAAGCCCCCCGGGCTGCCACCCCTCACACCGCGCCCCCCCCCCCCGCAATTATTGAATTTATTTATTTGCAGCCAGCGTCCCCCCAGGCTCCAGCGCCGGGGCTGCCCCTCGGGCAGGCAGCGGACGATGCTCCGGGGCTGCCACAAGCGCCTCTGATCCACCGCTGCACGTCTCGAACTGCTTAAATAACCCTGCAAAAGGGATTTGGCATCTCGGCTCCCTGCTGCAGCCGGAGCCATCCCTCTTGGTTGGGGCGCTCCCAGTCGCCCTCTCTAAACCTCCAGGAGCCCCCCCTTGGATTTTGGGGGAGAGCCCGGCGTTGCAGCGGGGTGCGGCGAAGTGGTGGCAGAGCCTGCGGTGACGCGTGGGGCGTCCGGCACGTGCGGGAGCCTGTTTGCACAACCCGTCACACGTGTGCCAGCGCCTCGAACCCAGCATGTGGGTAACGGCCGAGTGCCTGGCCTGCAGCTGCCCAGTGTGCCCGAGCAGGTGGCATGACCAAATGGCCGGGGCATGTGGTCACCCTGCCTGCGTTCCGGGTGCCAGTAGAGCGGGAAGGGAAGGGGTGCAGAGTATGGGCAAGCGTGGCTGGGGAGAGCTGGGGGAAAGCGAGTCTCCAACGGAGCTTGTGAGTCAAGGGAAGGAGCCAGGAGCTGGCAGTGCCTGCCCTCCCTCCGCACCCTGGCGCTCGGTGAGGATGGGGGGGAGCAGCCAGCCCTGGTCATGAGAACCACTCACCCCAGGTCTGCCTCTTCCCTGTCTCCCTTCCACCACAGAGATGCAGGAAAGGGACTTCTGCTTGACTTTTCCGTTCTGCACACCCTTCTCTGAGCCCATCCATGCCCAATGGCTCCCTTGCCTTGCTGGAGAGGGGCTGCCCGCTCCAAACAGCACGGGACCCCCCTGACAGAGAAACCTGGCTCTCTTCTCCCCTTCCCGGCAGAGCTGCCTCCCTGGCGTGCAGCCCCTCCATGCAGGGGTCTGAGCAGTGCCATCCGTCTGGGACCACCGCCCGCCCAGCTTTGTATCCCCCCACAGCCCCCGGGATGAGCTGGGCAGGATGAGTCCAGCTCCACTGCCCACACGGGGCTGGACAACACAGCCTGGCGCCGGTGGTTCATGCAGGGGGTTGCAAAGGAGGCACACGAGTTTGCTGTGCAGCCAGTACTGGGTTCCCAGCTCCCGTAAGCTCCAGTGGAAACCCATCCCAGCCCACCTGCATGCTCACCCACGGAGCTGGCTCCGGCACGCTCGCCAGCCCTCTCCTCTCCTCTTCTTTCCTCTCCTCCTCTCCGCGAGCTGCAAAGCGCGCTGTGCTGTAGGAGCGGTAGCAGGCAGGCTTTGGATGACGGAGAAGAGCAGGTAACGGGAGTGGGATTCAGTTCATCTGTCTCCGTGCCTGCGAGGAGCAAGCCAAGTGCAGTGTTGGGCTCCGGGAGGGCCCAGGGAGCAGCAGGGTGGAGGGGGGGTGGCTGGGGTACAGTCCCTGCCCCGGGGTGAGCAGGGATGGGGGCTGCAGCCCTGCCCAGAGCTGAGCGGCAGCAGAGCTGGGCAGGCAGGGAGGCTGGAGACGGGCAGCGGAGCAGCAGATGGTGAATAGCCGGGATGCAAAACGAGCTGCTTGAGCAGCTCTGGAGCGAGCAATGTCTTGAGGGGGGAGGACTGGCCCTTGCTGCCCTGGGGCTCCTTTGGGGCTGTGTGGTGGGGGTACCTGGACTGAAGTTTGCACCAGCAACTGAGCCTGGGCAATGCAAACCACAGCATCCACCTGCCTCAGAAGCACAACTGGGGTCCTGTTTCATACCTGGCTGGGGTCACAGCTCAGGGGGAGAGCACCCAGGGCTGCCTGTGATCGCTGCCCACCATCCCGCAGCACGAGCTGGCAAAGAGCAGTGGCTTTGGCAGGAGCAAAGGGCACCTGTCCTCAAAGAGCATCTCCCAGGGCAGAGCTCAGCCTCTCCCACCACCACACCTCATCCGCGTTCCCCGGGGTCAGGCCACCTCTGGCTCTGCTCCAGCTGCCCTGGGGACACACTGCTCATGTCCTTCCCTCCCACAGGCTGCGTGTGCTGGAGCTGCTGGAGCTACTGTCTCCCATCCCAGCAGAGCTGCTCACCTGTCCAGCTGGCTGAGGTGGCTGGGGGATGTTTGGTGGGTGCGTGATGGGCACCGAGGCTGTAGTGACCCACAGTCCCAGGGTGCAAGGCAGCCCACGGGCTGCTCTGAAGGCATGGCTGGGACACCAAGGACTCTGCCCCAACAAGGCACGATGTCCAAGCATAGAGATACTGCCTGAGCAGAGCCCGGCTCAGCTTTGCACCAGGGAGGCAACAGAGCCTCGGTTCCGGCCTGGGGCTCTCTCCTGATCTCCAGCCCTAGCTCCAGAGCAGGTCTGCGAGTGAAGCTCCACTCATCCCAAGCACCTCCCAGCTTCTCGTCTCCTTAGGAAGGAGCGATTTGGAGACATCAGGATCTCCAGCCCAATGGATGTCCCCAGGAGGACATCAAGAACCAAGGCAGGGGATGTCCTGCAGCTGCCTGAAAGCCTTGGCAAGAAGATCCGGGAGCCCGTGGCCGTGCAATGAAGGGCAGAAACCCCCAGGGCCATGAGGGCCATGGCCATGGTGGGGCAGGAGCGTGCAGCAGGGGCATCTGCAGGGCCCCGTGATGGGAGCTGGGCATGCAGCTGCAGTGCTGCCATGCTGGGGGTCTTAGGGAGACCCACACCCCAGTTTGGAGTGTTGCTGGTGCTGCTGGCTGAGCGTTTCCCTCCTCTCCCCACTGCGGGTTGCCAGGTAACACAACCTGCTGGCAAAATGCTGTGGGACTCGTAAAGCTGCCGCTGCTTGGGATCTCCTCGTGGTCACAAGCAGAGAGGGTCACTTGCAAAGGGGATCAGCCCCCGTATCCTGCCCCAGTTCCTGGTGCTGGCAGGAGGGCAGTGATGCTGGGGCTCGAAGGCTGGAAAACAGCTGGATGCAGCTCCTGGGCAGAGCTGCGGGATTTTGTTGTGTTAAAGCCCAGTTGGGGTTTGTGTGGCTGTGGGAAATGGAGCATCAGCCGTGCATGGCTCTGCTCCGCAAACCCCTAATGCTCAGATGGGTCCCTCGGCCGTTGCAGCCTGTTCGTGTGTCCCAGCAGGCACAGTTCAGGCAGGGGATGTCAGCACGGTGGGAGCAGCAGCGTGCGGGACGGGCGGGCACAGAGCCGTGGAGCTGAAGGTGCTGCGATAGCCGGGACAGCTGCGAGGCCGCAGTTCCTGCTCACCCCGTGGATCCCAAACCACTCGACACTGGCCTCTGGTCAGCAGCTGTCTCTCCTGTCCCTTCTGCACTCGTAGGGTGCTGAGTTGAGCCCAGATCCTGGGTGTTCACATGAGGGTGTTGGCAATGGGCATCTCCCACCTCCATCTGCCACCGTCCTGCTGCTCCCGGGTGCCCCTCATGCCCCTGAGCTGGGGCTCCGTATCTACAAACTCCTTGACCCTCTGCTTGCCAAAAGCTCCCCTTATTGCCTTTGACATCTCCTTTTAACGCGCACTGAGGGGCTGAGCCTGGGGCTGTCTCCTTACCCAGGTCCCTGGGGGTGGCTCTCACGCAGCCCAGCGCCCTTCGCATCTCCAGCTTCGCTCTGTGGGCTGGGGAGAAACCCCCGGGAGCATCCCCCGGGGCTGGTGGGGCATCCCCAGCCTCCCCAGCCCCTGCCTGGCCAGCCCCCGCGGCAGCCAGGGTCACCTTAATGCAAATGGTTGCGGGAGCGTGAGCGAGATGAAGGGTGCTTGAAGGAAGGTGTCACTCCGGATAGATGTGCACGGGAGGGGACAGGGCCTGGGAAATCTTTGCAGATGCAGCAATTTTCCCCTCATTTCTGGAGAAAGTAGTCTTTGTCGCTCTGAATCTGCAGCTTTCTGGCAGCCCTGCAATTCCTGGTGACAGCTGTGGCTGGGGTCAGGGGAAAATCACAGCCCCCGTCCTGCAGGTGTAATGAGAAGGGGTTGGAGGGGGGCGGAGAAGGGGGCTGATGGCGCTGGGTGGCAGCTCACTCCATCTGCCCTGACGGTGTTGGCACTTTGTGCTTTGCAAGGAGAAGAGGCTCTCGGTGGGTGCGGAGCAGCTCCTGAGGGCTGAGCTGAGGGGTTCCCACACCAGCAGAGCTGCCAGAGTGGCTCGGGGTGGGGGGAGTCAGAGACATTTCCCACAGCGGCTCCCCCGCACCTGGAGGCTCCAGAACAGGTCCGAGGGCTTTGGGAGCAGCTCTGCTCCCCTCCGGCAGGCAGCGAGGGCACAAAGTGTGGTCCCTGCAGATGAGAGATGCCTTGTGCAGAGCAGGTCCCCCCAACATCGACCTACAGCCTCCCCTTGCTGCTGGGAACAGCCCCTGCCTTCCCTCGCCTCCTCGCTTTCCCCACGGCCCCCGCTCCCAGGGACACCAGAGGTGTTCTCCCATTTTCTCCCCATATCTGTGCCCAGGGCAGCAGGGAGCCCCGCGCCCGGGGAGCCGGGGCCGCTCCAGCCGAGTATCACCGCCTTAAATAAAACATGCCAGCTGGAGCACGCGGCCGCCGCGCGTTCGCTCTCGTTATTATTTCATACCCCCGGCTCCCAGGGGGGTTTAGCTGCTTTGCTCGCTGAGCGCTCGCCCGTGGCCTCCGCATCCCTGGAAGAACCGCAGGGCTCCCCGGGGTCCCCACGTCCCCTCCTCTGCCACCACCTCCGTGTCCAACATCACCTCCCTTGTCGCTGGACCCCCCCAAAACCCGCAAGGGTTTGAACCCACCTCTGGGATGAAGGGGAGTGAATGGGTCCTGACGGTGTCCATCTCTCTGTCCGCAGAGGATGAGCTGCGGGTACATCCTGTGCACAGTCCTGCTCTCGGTGGCCGTCCTCCTGGCCGTGACGGTCACGGGGGCCATCCTCTTCATGAACCACTACCACACGCCCGTCACTGAGTCGCCCCCCGTCATCAGCACCAACCCCGAGGAAGCCAACGCGCTGGTCACCATCGAGAAAGCTGACAGCTCCCGCATCAACATCTTCATCGACCCCAACTGCCCTGACGCCACGGGCACCTTCGGGCGCCTGGAGGGGCTGCAGACCTCGCTGCTGCGCGCCGTCACTGACCATGATGCTGAGGCCAAGGCCACCAAGAGCCAGCAGAAGGCCCTGCTGGTCACTGTGGCGGACGAGGTGGCCAAGCTGCTGACGCACGCCGTGCAGCTGCGCGCCGACTGTGATGGGCTCAAGAAGGGGCACAGTGCCATGGGGCAGGAACTCAGTGCCCTGCAGGGAGAGCAGGGCAGGCTCATCCAGGTGAGCCGGGGCTGGGAATGCCACACGGTGCTCCCTGGGGACAGACCCCCATGTCCGTGGGGACGTGGCTGCTTGCAGCCCCTGCCCACTGTGTCCAGGGGAGACCTCCCACAGAAGGAGCTGAGGTTTAAGGCGGGTATTTGGGAATCGTAAGTCAGGAAGCACAACTTTGGCTCCAGCTCATCAGCCACCTGCGTCTCACTGCCAAACCGCCCCGGTGCCAGCGAGCCGGGTGCGCCACCCCCCACGTTGTGGGTCTCCCACCTCCAGGTCCAGTCTGGGGGCTCCGAGCAGAGCCAAGCACAGCACAGGGCCATCCCGAGGTGGCTCATACAGCAATCACCCCCCCCTTAATTTACAGTCCCAAAAGTTTCCCAGCGGATGAGCTGTGTTGGAATGCTTACCTGGGTACGCCGGGGTCTGCCAGGTGTTGTAGCGAGACCCAGGGCATGGCTGGATGCTCGACTCCATACCCATCCCTCCAGGTGCTCATCCCCCTTTGGCTGGAGCTGCTCGATCCCCACTGCTTCGCTTCGCCCCCTGTCCTGCCACTCTGCCGCGGCCACCCCACGTCACTTGCCCGGCCCGGGTCACCTCAGGGGACGGCGGAGAGCTGGCGGCTGTCTCAGGACACGGCTATTCCTGCCGCCTCCGCGATCCCATTCCCTTGCCCAGAGATGCTCTTTATCCTGCGGGGTGGCGGCACTGGTGCACCCAGGTTCAGGGATTTCTCAGCCCTGGCGGTGATAGGCACTGTCTGGACCCTCACCTTGGGCCAAAAAGCACCAGAGATGCTGTATGGGATCTGCTGTGGCTTTTATGTGCCCAGCTGGTCCCCATCAGCCTGTGCCCTGACAGGGGGCCATGGGAGAAGGCAGAGCATCCTCATAGTGGGGTGGTCAAGGGGCTGGGGGTTGGAAGGGCTTTGACCACGTTTAACCTTGTCCCCTCCATGTGTCCCCTGCCCACAGCTGCTCTCGGAGAGCCAGACCAACATGGCTCGGCTGGTGAGCTCCGTCAGTGACGTCCTCGACACGCTGCAGAAGGAGCGTGGCGGTGCCCGGCCTCGGCTCAAGGCCGACCTGCAGCGAGCGCCAGCCAGGGGCGCGCGGCCCCGGGGCTGCTCCAACGGTGAGACAGTGTCCCAGTCTGTCCCCGGGGAGGGGGATGTGCCTGGGGCTGCTCTCGGCAGGTGTCTGTCTAAGAAGAGGGGAGGGGGACAACCAGCCTGGAGAAGGGATTTAATACAGTGGGGGGCTGGCAAGGGGATGGAGGAGATGGGGTAGGAGGGAGATGGACAGTTGTGTCCTAGAAGGGATGTTTCTCACTGTGCAGGCCCCAGTTGTCCATAAATCACCACAAAAGCCACTCCATATCCCTGCAGTCCCACCCATTCCCCACGCAGATGTAGCTGGGGCAGGAGCAGGGCAAGAGGAGACCGTTCGCCTTCACTCGGGTGCGGAGGGCAGCGCTGCGCGGGACTCGGGATAAACAGTCACATTCAGCATCGCCTGGTTAAGATGAAGCTGAGTAAGACTGTCCCGGGGCTGCGAGCATGTGCCCACGCTCTGCCTGCAGCTGCCCACGGGCATTGACTCCCTCCTCCCCAGCTGGGTCCCAGCCTGCCCCTGCCATCATATGGGGAACATGGAGTTGGTCCCTGCCGGATGCCGGGGGGGGTCCCCATGGTGGCTGCGTCCCTTTGGGCATCGCTCGCCCTGAGCATCAGAGGAGAAAGGAGGGAAAGAGCAAGGCAGCAAGGTTGAGAGCCTGAAAGAAATGGCAAGGCATTAAATTAGATCGTTAATTAACCAGCTTTCCTCTCGTCCCACCCCATCCCAATGCCACGCTGCAGGCTCCCGGCCCCGAGACTGCTTTGACATCTATGCGAGCGGACAGCAAGAGGATGGGATTTACTCCATCTTCCCTACACACTATCCCTCCGGCTTCCAGGTCTACTGCGACATGACGACGGACGGGGGCGGCTGGACGGTGAGCTGCCGCTGTGCTGGGGGTCACCGGGTGATGCCACTGCCGGCCACGGGCTGTCCCCACGCTGGGATGCCAGGGGGTGGGAGATGTCACTCTCGGCGCTTGGATGTCTCATCGGGATGGGGGATAAATGCTAATGGGGTCTGGCTGTGCACAGGGTGTCTGGTCCTGCAGGGAAACAAGTAAACAGGCTTGTCCATGTTAACGGTGCTGGCAGCATTGGCAGAGCTGCCCGGCGCTGCCAGCCTGAGCCCTGTGCCGGAGCCTAAGGCAGGGGTGCTGGGTGCCTCTGGTGCTGTGCTGATTCCCTCGCTCTCCGGCCATCCTGTCCGATTTGCTTTGCCGTGGTGACTGCAACGGCCCCGTAATCACAGCAATGGGGGCGAGGAACCGGGGGGCAGGAGGACGTGGCACTGGCAGCCCCAAGCCTGGACACCACCCTGCCCCGGGGGCTCCTTAGGTGTGAGCAGCCCCCGCCCAGGAGGGCGTCACTCGGGGTGCTGGCAAGGCAGTGAGGGGGTCCCCAGGGAGGTGGCAGAAGGCTCTCCAGGAGGGGTGGGCAGGCAGCCTCTCCCCCGAGGACACCCTGGGTGAGCGGAGCCGGCCAGCACCCCTCCAGCTGGGCGCTCTAGGAAACAAATCCCCACGATCTGATCCCCCTAAGCAGCTTTGAGCAGTGCCAGGAGGGAGCTTAGCCCCCCTGCCCTTGGGGGGCTGATGAGCCTTCAGCCTCAGGCTGCCCAAAGCCCACCCCAGGCAGGAGCAACCTGTCATGCACAGCCCAGTACCAGCAGCTCCTGTAGGGAAACTGAGGCACAGCGCAGCACCAGGGACCCCAGCTCCTGGGGGGCTCACAGAGGGAAAAGGGGGCACCCCACTTGCTCCAAAGGGTGAGGAGGGTCCTTGTAAATGCCTTGCACAGCTTCCACTGGCCCGAGCCACGCTCCAGCGCTGCCTGAAGAGCAGCCCAAGGTGATTAGCGAGACGCTCAGAGGCTTATTTAAAGCTGCTGCAGCCGGGAGGGCTCTGGCTGGGCTGGGGAGGGGGCGAAGCAAACGATTTTACACCCGGCAGCATCTCAGGCTCCAGCAGCACCACGGCTCTGCCCTGCCGACCGGGGCAGAGGAACCCAACCAGGTGCCCAATCCCAGCGTTCCAGAGATGGACGCATCCAGAGCAGGGCCCAGAGTGCTTGGCCCACACTCCCGTTTCTCAGGGCTGTTCTGCAGCACAGCCCCCTAAACCTACCTGCAGCCCCTCAGGGTTGAGGGGGGAAGATCTTGGCCATCTCCCGTGGGGCTGGAGACACGGGAGTGTCCTTGGGGCACTGACCCACCATAGCTCCAGGTGAGCTCTGGCACAGCTGAGCACCATGGTGCAGAGCCTGGGAAATTCCTCTCCCCTCCTCCTCCTCCTCTGGAGCGATTACTCCTGACATTTGGGCTTATTTGCATGTGGGTGGGTGGGTGGAAGTGATGGCAGCAGCTGAATCAATTTTGACTCGGGAGCTGCTGAGCTGAGCCTCAGCCTGCATGGATGGCTTGGAGAGCATGGGAAGCAGGGCAGGGGGATGAGCCCCCCATGCCCCATCAGGGAGAAACCAGGCTGGGGCTGCTTGCTGAACGCTGCTCAGCACCTCCCCATCCCCACGGCGTGATCTGTGGTGTCACCCTGATGCCTCGCAGGGACCCCAGTCCTTCCCTGTCCCCTTCCCCAGGACGGCTGAGCAAAGCACAGCCCTCACCGGACCAACACCTCTCCTCCCCGCACAGCCGCACCCAGCCCGGGGCAGCCGAAGCCCCCGGTGCTGTGCGAGCGATTGCGGCTCTGGGGCTGTTTGCTGCATAAATCAAAAAGCAAAAACCTGGCAGAGGGCAGCCAGCATCGGCATCCGTGCAGGGCAGGGTGACACGGAGGTGAAGAAATGCGGGAGGGAAGAGCCGGGGAGCCCCCAGCACCCCCACACCCCCACTCCGTTTTGTCCCCCCTCGGTTGTGCCCACCAGCACTGGGCCATGTTTGCAGCCAGCTGGGGCGTGGATCCAGGTCGGTGCCCACTGGCACCAACAGGAACATCCGTGTCCTGTGCTTGGCGCCGACTTTAATTGCAGCAACTGCCCTGGGCTGGCCCGAGCCTTGCGGCAGTGCTGGGGTGCAGCCCTGTGATTGCCCAGCCTGACCCTGACACCCCCCTTCGACACTCACCTCTGGCGCTTTATTAAAGTAATAATGGGAAGATGGAGGCCGGGGAAAGGCTCAGCATCCCGGAGGCCTGAAGAAGTTGCCTCTTCATGTGCTGTTGCCTTTGGAAATCTTCAAACACCCCATGCTCCTCCTGGTGCCCCTGAGCCTCCATCGCTGCCCAGCCGAGGCAAAGCCCCCCGGGATCAGCATCGGTGCCGTGACAGCTCTGCCACCTCAGCATCATTTTCCATGTAGAGTGTGTTCTGGGAAGTGGTGGGAAAGCCAAAGGATGCAGAAGAAAAGGCTGTGCTGGCAGGACGAGGGCCGTGGTGATGTTGTGTGGCGGCTTCCAGATTCACGGGCACCTGCCGCGCTGGGGATGCTGGCGGGGACAGATTCGCCCAGCCCGCTTGTCCCCCACCGGAGGGGTCCTGGCACAGGCTGGGGGGCCTGAACAGACACTGATGCATTTCCACATGGGCTGGGATAAGCCGAAGGCAGCAGGTGAGAAGAGTCTGGGGAAGCGCGCGCTCTTTCCGAAGGATGTGGTTTATGTGTTGCCACGGGATGCTCCTGCCGTGCTCCCAGTTTGTCTTCTCCGTGGTTGAACCCAAAAATGGTCTCTGTGCTGTGACAGGGCTCAGAGGAACCACGGGGCTGGGGCTGTGGGGTCTGTGCCATGGCTGCCAAAAACCTGACCAGGACCTCAAGCGCTGCGGTGGCAGAAAAGCGATGGCCGAGCATCTCCCCCAGCTGCGGCTGCAGCTGCGGTGGGGTTTTGAGCCTGCTGAGGGTTTAGTGGTGGCTGGCATCAGGGGCTGTGGGCAGAAGGAGCAGAGCCCTTCCTTGCCACCAATACCACGGCATGCACAGGCTGGCACTCCCACTTTTTTCTGGTTTTAGCCCATTTTTCTGGGTTGATGCCTTTGCAGGAGCCTGTCCCTGCCCCGCAAACTCGGCGCAACTGGGGGAGGCAGAGAGTGGGGAGATAAATATTTCAGCCTTGCCTTTAAAGCAAGGAAAGAAATCCTTTTTGCTGAAGAGAGGGTGATGCATTTTTGATGAGGAGGAAAAGAGCAGCGAGGCAGGGCTGGGAGCGTGGCAGTGAGACTGCGGGTCACCGGGGCGTACCGCATCCCAGTGCACGCAGCATCCCGGTGCATGCAGCATCCCACTGCAGGGGGCAAGGAGGAGGCTCTTACAACCCTGCCTGCACATGGGAGAGGTGGGTGCACAAGTGAAGCATGAGAAGGGACCGTGCATGAGATGCAGAGATGACGAGGATGGAGCAGGAGCCTCAGGAGGACACAGGACCTCCAGCACCCACCAGCCCTTCTGACCTGGTTTCCAGCCCTGTGGGGCTGAGCCCAGTGAGCAGAGGGACACCGAGGGCTCCTCCGGTGCCCGGGGCAGTAGCCAAGCCGTGCCAAGGCTCAGCCAACGGAGCTGTGCCCCGTGCGCTTCCCTGGGCACCGCTCAGGCAATTGGCCTATTTACAACCACGGGTCAAAGCCGATTAGGTGGGAGCATCGGTGCCGCTTCCACCGCCTTCCCTGCGCGGCAGCACCGGAGCCGACGTTGGCCGGGGAAAATCAGCTTGGGGCCGCCGTCCAGCCACGCCATCCCCCTTTCCTAGCAAGCCCCTTTAAACAGGCTTAACCGCAGCTTCTCAAGTGCTCAACGCAGGGATAAAAATTAAGGCTCTAATTCTAGAAGGTAAGTACAGCAGGATCAGAGCCGTGCCGTGCCGAGGAGCATGCCGGAGCCCGCACCGGCATCCCCAGCCCCAAAAGTCCCTGTCTGTTGAAGGGCAAAAAATGGCATGAAATGCCTGTGCTGAGCCTCCTCCATGTGCCAGGATGAAACCCCACACGGGCAGGAGCAGCTGGGAGGAGGCTGCGAAGGAGCATCCCTGCGGTGGAGCAAAGCACGGCGTCTTCCCAGCCGGCACAGGGGCTCAGCAGCTTTGCCCGAGCCTGGGGTGCTGGAAGCATCAGGTGAACAGGCTCGGGGGCATATCCCAGCCCTGAAAACAGGATGCTCCAGCCCCTTGGCTGCTGGCACACGGGGTGGCTGTTCCTAAACCACCGAGTGTCCCGGCCCCCCACCACGGCCATGGGAGCATGGCGCTTGGTGGCAATCGGGCAGGCTGGCTCAGCCAAGTTTAATGCAATTAATCTGGGGCTGGAGGCTTAATTAAGTTCAAATGGTTGGACAGGGAGCAGCATTTTCTGGATCACTGTCAATAAATCAAACCCGAAACTACGGGTAAAAAGGGATGAAACACAGAGGGCACGACGAGCCTATGAGCAGATGGGAGAGGAAAAGGGAAAGGCTCGGAGGAGAAAAGCTGCACTGATTCCCGAGGATCTGGGGGCTCTGCAGGAGCCGGGGCAGTTAATTTCTCTGGAGACTAACGAGGCCATCACAGGAATGATGCCTGATCACGGGCAGCTGCCCAGGAGAGAGCAGCTCTACACGGCGCCGTTTGCAGGGTGCCACGGACCCTGTGCTGTGGAGACAGACCTCGAGTCGTGCCGTCCATCCATCCGTCTATCTGTCCGTACCTCTGCTCCCACATGCAATTGCAGAGCCCAGGCTGTTGGGATGGGGTGCGGGGTGCCCACCCCTCCCAGGGCACCGGCCACCTTCCCACAGGAACACACCGCAGCTCTCCCAGGCTCTGCTCCCACTTCCAGGTGGAGGATCCGGTGAAGTGTTTTGTCTCAACCAACTCACTCGTTCCCACGAGCTGGCAGATAACGATCCGGCCTTTCCCTTTCCCCGGGGACCTGCTCGCTGGTGTCCCCGTGTAATTACTGAGCTGAAAGGGTTTAATTTGCGCCCGTGTCTGATAAGGCGGCAGTGGGGATGGGTGGGCAGCACAGTGGGGAGTGGGGGGGCTGCTCAGGGTGCGCAGGCTCAGAGCAGCCCCACGACTGACACCCCACGTGTCTCCCCAGGTGTTTCAGCGGCGGGAGGATGGCTCCGTGAACTTTTTCCGCGGCTGGGAAGCCTACCGGGATGGCTTTGGGAAGCTGACAGGAGAGCACTGGTTAGGTGCGTGGGGCTGGCAGTGCCCGTTCCTGGGTGGGCTGACAAAGTCTGGGTCCCCCAACTCTCCTGGGGAGGTCCAGCATTTTCTTTGCAAAGGAGAGGGCTCCGAGACCCCCTTGGGCAGCACTCCCATCCCAGGCGTGACGGCGTGGGCAGCCAGGGAGGGGACGGGCGGCTGCGCAGGGGCAGGGAGGCGATGGGGCTGTTTCCCTGAGAGCTGAGCACGTGCCCTTGGCCGTGCAACCACAACAGAGCGAGGGCTGGAGGGTGGGAACCGCTCCCTGTCCCACCCGCACCCCCTCCCCAGGGATCCCCAGCCACCCCCTCCCCACCAGGGTCCCCACGCTCACCCCCTCCCCTCGCGGCAGGGCTGAAGCGGATCCACGTGCTGACGGTTCAAGGCAGCTACGAGCTCCGCATCGACCTGGAGGACTTTGACAACGGCACAGCCTTCGCCCACTATGGCAGCTTCGGCGTAGGGCTCTTCTCCGTCGACCCCGAGGAGGACGGGTACCCCATCTCCATCGCCGACTACTCAGGGACGGCAGGTAGGGTGGCAGGATGGGGTGACACCCGTGGCCCCATGGGGCAGGGGAAGCCCACAGCCACCAAACTCTCTCACTGGGGCATCAGCCGTCTCCTCCGGCACTAGTGGCGGTGCCAGCTGCGTCCCGGCAGCCACGGGGAGCTGGAGGCAGGAGGGGGCTGAGATTGGGCGTTTGCAGGGTGGGTGACCCCAAGCACCTGGTTCTTCACTGAAGGAGTCCCATTGGGATGCCCAGGGGAGCCCCCCAGGGTGGGAGACAGCACGGGGGCAGGTGAGGGGCAGAAAGGGTCCATCATGGCTCCTTACCCCGGTGGCAGGAGACTCCTTCCTGAAGCACAACGGGATGAAGTTCACCACCAAGGACCTGGACAACGACCACTCAGAGAACAACTGTGCGGCTTTCTACCACGGCGCCTGGTGGTACCGCAACTGCCACACCTCCAACCTCAACGGGCAGTACCTCAAGGGCCACCACAGCTCCTACGCCGACGGCATCGAGTGGTCCTCCTGGACTGGCTGGCAGTACTCCCTCAAGTTCACCGAGATGAAGATCCGGCCCGTCCGAGAGGAGAATTAGCTGGATGGCATGAACCCCCTCACCCCATATCCAGCCCCCTGCCCTTCCCCCCACCCCACAGTCCCATCCCCCCAGGTGCCATCCTCCCCACCCTCCCTGAGACCTGGCCCGTCTTCGAGGGTCCGCTGGGACCACTTGCCCCTGGGCACCCACGGACATCACCGGACCTTCGCTTCCTACTGCCATGGCTGCCCGCAGCCAAAACGGATTTCCTGGCCAAAGGGTGACCCACGGCTGGTGCTCACGGCTGCGGCAGAGAGGGCAGTGGGGTGTAGGGATTTGGGGAGTGATGCTCAGCAGGCTTCAGCAAGGAAGGGAAGGGGCTGCCCAGAGGGAGGGAGGGAAGAAGGGATGCGACAGCCTGGGCTCCTCCGCTCATCTCCGCTTTGGGCACAGGTAGCCGGCAGTGGCCTGGCTGAGTGGCCAGGAAATGGGGGACACTCACTGGTGGGAGCCCAGAGCCCCCAGGACCGGGATGAGGCTGCTGCTCTGCATTCCCGCACACCCCATGGTGCTACCAGGGATGGGGAGGGCTGGGCTGGGTTGAAGCCGGTGTAGACGCCTGACCGTGCCGGTGATTCCTTCTCCGGTCTGTAAACACTCCCTTCTGCCCCTGCAAGAGCAGCGCAGCTGGAAGGGAACTATTTGCTCCTTGTCCCCGTTGTCCCTCTCCTGGTTCCTGGAGCCTCTCGGCAGGTCGGGACACCCCAAAGCAAGCTGGTGCGAGGACACACACCCAGGACCAAGCACAGTATGGAGCTGTTTTGGCAGCGCTGGGGAAATGGAGAGCATGCTGACGAGAAAGAGGTGATGAGGAAGAGGAGGCAAGGAAGGCTCGCTTCCCGGCACAGCTCTGCCTGCGTTTCACAGCTCCTCTCTCCCTTCCAGACCCACTCGGACTCACGTTGGACTTTTGCCATCTGAATGCTGTGACCCTTCTCCAAACCCTTGACTTCGGACAGCACGCCCGCGTGCCCCAGGCGAGCCCCCTCTGCTCGCTCCCGGCCCGGGAACCCACGTTCATTCTCACCCAGGCTGAGCCACGCTCTGGCTCAGCACCTGCAGATACTCAAAGCCTTTCATTTCTTCAAATCCCATTAAGGTTTTGCAAAAAGAAGCCCCGAGTGGGGCTTAGCATCTGCAGGGCCCTGATAACGGGGCGGCAGGCGATGCTTCGCGCTGGCTGACCCAAGGAGGAGCTGCCACGGCTGTGCAACTGACTTCCCCCTCTGGCTCCCCTGAAGGACTCAAATGGGGGATTTTGTCCAAAAAAAACCCCAAAACATCCCAAGCCTGAGCGGGATGTGTAGGACCAGGGAGGGGAGGGGGACAGCCAGGACCTCACCAGCCTTTTCAGGATTTTCAGCTGGTGCTACAGCAGAAACAGGGAGCAGAGCCCCCACTCCAGACCCTACCCCAAGAAACACCGTGGGACAGACAGACTGCCTGAGGAGGGGAGAAAAGCTCCCGCTGTCCCCGATTCCAGGGAGGCTTAAGGCACTGGGAGATCAAAGGCTCAGCTTCCCGGCTGCAGCAGATCTGGACTTCCCTGTGTGCTTCTCCTTTTTTTTAAGCCTTTCCCACCTCGGATCCTGTGCTGGATGGGCAAGTCCCCGTCTGTCTGGGGACAAACGATGTATTGGGGATCCCCACAGCTTTCCTCTCTGCCAGAGACATTCCTCGGAGACTTGGGGTGAGGACGAGCTCCGAGCTCAGGCACCAGCTCTACCGGCTCCATCCCTGCCCAGAGCAGCCGGCTGGGCTGGGTTTCTCAAGCGATGGGATTTGGGGGAGCTTGGTGGTGGCATTTCCCAGCCAGCACAGGAGCAGGAGCTCCTGACAGCTCCCAAGGGGCTTCTTGCACCCCACCAGACCCCTCCGGAAAGGGTCCCACAGGCAAAGAGCACAACGCCCATCTCTACTTTTCATTCATTTATTCCTGGATTAGCTGTAGATGGGTTTTCTAGTGTTTGTCTTCAGGACAAGGCAGCACACGGAGCCATGTGCCCCGAGCAGGAATGCTCGTCCCCTCCCTGGACCCTCCACGGGTGTTTTTCAGTGCCGGGGAGGGGACGCTGTACGTGCAGTTTGTTGGTAGCACACCCTGTGTCACTGCCCGCGTCGCCCAGGACTCCCCGATGACTTTGTTTCGAATTGCACGAGAGGTATTTAATCCGCGCCGAGACGCAGGATTTCCCAGGATTAATCCCGAGAGCGCACGTGTCGCTCCGCGGCCCCGAATTAGGCTAAACCTGTCCGCGGTGACACCTCCCCAGGGAGGGGTGGGCAGGGGGGCCCGGGGGAGCAGGACCTGGCCACGTACCTTCCCCTGGGCCAGGCCGTGGTGTGTAGCAGTGCCGTGAAGTCTGTCGTGTGTGAGTGTGTCCAGCGCTGTACATGTGGACTTTCTAAACTCCTTAATAAAAGGAACTCATCGTTAGCTGGCGTGTTGGCCGAGCCCATGGCATGGCATGGGAACATCGCCGGAGGAACCCGCCGCAGCACCGGGTTCCCGCAGCTCCCACTGCCCTGCGGGTGATGGCTCCTTCCCCGCGCCGGGTTCATGGCACCGCATCCCCGGGCACCGGCCCGTCGCGGGCTCAGCCTGCCCCAACCACTCTGCAAAGCTGCTGGGGAGGGCTGGGGAGATCCAAGGGGCAGGGACGGGGCAGCAGAGGCTTCCCAGGGCTGCGGGCACTGCAGCCCAAACCCGGGCACTGCAGTACCTCGGGGTGGTGGGTCCTGATGCCAAAGGGACTCGCTCTCCCCAGCCTGCGCTGATGGGCAGAGTGCCGAGTGGTGCCCTGGCCCCCTCCCCCTGAGCAGCGGGGTGCTGCCCACCCCACGCCTCACTCTGCCCGAGGCCAGGACAGATCCAGGAGGAGACAGCTGAGTGCCAGGGGTTGGGGACCTCGCTTTAGCATGGGTGGCTGCAGGCACTGGCCAAGGAGAGTGGGAGCATGAGGGCTTGTCCATGCAGGGCCAGCCCTGAGCAGGTTTGGGGGTGCAGGGGTCTCGGCCGGTGCCCGTGCACCCACCACACTCTCACACCCCTCTGGGACCCCCAACAGCCACACATGAGTACGCACCCGCCAAGGGGTTGGGGGACACTCATGCCCCTGGATGAGACTCCCCCCTCCCACCACCATTGCCACCAGCTGCCGGTGACTCCAGGCCAGCTCCGGCACATCGTGTGCCCAGCCACTCCTCCAAACGAGGCAGCAAACGAAGGAGGCGCGTTAATTAGCGGTGGTGCCGCACTCCCATTGTGGCGGCTCAGCCAGCCCCCGTCCCCCTTCCAGCCCCCTCCCCGCCGGGATCCCAGCCCCTGCTCTGCCACAGCCCGGCACTCCACGGGTGACACGGCAATTAGCGACACGGCAATTAGCGCTGGCCAGTATTTAATGGTGGGCGAGGCGGGCTGGCCAGCTCAGTCCAGGCACAGGGCGCCACGGAGCAGGGCCAGGGCAGGCGGCGCGGGGGCATCGCCCGAGGCAGAGGTGAGTAGCTGGGGTCTGTCTGTCTGTCCCTCTGTGCCTGCTTTGCACCCTGCCTCCATGGGCAACACAGCCAGCGAGGAGGCAAAGGCTGGTGGGAGGCAGCTGGGGGCAGCAGGCAGGGCCGGGCAGGGCACCCATCAGCACCCCCAGCCCCTGGAACGGGACTCAGCAGCACCGATGGCTGGTGCGGGGATGGTGGTCCCTCCTGCGGCTGCACCCAGTGATTTGGGTCCATGATGGGCACCTGGGGGCAAAAGAGGAGAGCGCAGAACAGCAGCGAGGTGTGAGCGAGGCAGGGAGCACCCCAAAGCAAAGCCCAGGGGCAGGGGGGGTCACTGGGGAGGGCGGGCAGGGGCTTGGACTGAGCTGGGTCTGGTGCAGGAGCCAGGAGCACCGACAGCAGCCCCCCACCCTGCAAGCACAGGGCAGACACCCTGGCCCCCGGCACCAGCAGGGACTTCTAAGGCAACATCCCAAGCAAAAAATACTAATAATGATTAAAAAATCCATTTCCCCTTTCTGAGCATTTGTGGGAGGAGGAAGGGGAGGCAGAGCAGCCCTGCCCACGCCCAAGGTTGCCCCGGTGCCTGCGGCATTGCCGCACGCGGCCCAGGACCTCCCGCTCCCGCTCCGCAGCCCCCGCTGCCGGCGGGGCACCACCGAGCCCCACCAAGCAGAGGGATGTCGAGCACCTTCCTCGGCACTCGCGTTAGGTAGGACCTGTGCGTGGGGGAGATACGGCCGGCTCAGGTGGATGCACTTGAGTCCTCCCTGCAGCGCCTCGACGAGGAGTGGGCAGCTCCGGAGCCCACCGGCCAGCCCGGCCAACAGCGCCGTCGGAGCAGAGCCCGGCTCATGGCTGCGACCCAGCGGAGCAGCTGCGAGGCTGAAATTTGTGAGCACGGAGTTGCTAAAGAACAAGGGGAGCGGGCCTGAAGGAGACAGGGGAGAGGCAGAGCGAGCTCAGACACAGCCCCCCCCACACCCCCCAGCACCCCCGCTGCAGCCAGGTGCCGGCGCTGGGGCTGCAGGAGGAGCGGCGGGTGCTGGGGGGGTTTCTTACAGGGAGAGGGTGGCAGGGCTGGTTTGTGGGTGCTGCAGCAGGGATGGGGAACGCACGTGAGCCGAGGGCAGCCCTCGCTGCTGCTTCAGCCACTGCCCGAGGGAGCTCCATGTTCACCGACCTGTCTCTCCGTTCCTCTGCTTCCCCCAGATGAGAGCACCCTACTCGCTGTCCTGCCTCTTCCTCCTGAGCCTGGGGGCCTGCTTCCCCCCCAGCGAGCACCAGGAGCCAGGAGACCCCAGGGAAGGGACCCCGACCAAGCTCGGTTGGCAAGCGGTGGCCAAGGATGCGGGTGCCTGCTGGAGGGCCGGGGCCAAGCGGAGGAGAAGCGAGTTGCTGAGCGCGCTGCCGGGCATCGCACGGGAGCTGCAGGGCTACGGGCGGGTGGGCAGCGGGCAGCGGCTGGGCAGGCAGGGGGGCTCCCCGCTGCTGCCGGCCGGAGGGGAGAAGCGCAGCAGCACGCTGGGGAACCTGGCTGAGGAGATCAACGGCTACAACAGGAAAAAAGGGGGCTTCACCTTCCGCTTTGGGAGATGAGGGCCTGGACTCAATTCTCCACCCGTCCTGTCCTTTCCTTCCATCTTGCCTGGGTTTGCTCGGACAAAAGGGGATCGGGGTTTTGCTGCTGGCATTGCCCTGGGGAGGGGGGGACACCACATTTGCTCCACTTGCAGCCCTGCTCCACATCTCACATCCCCATTCCCAGCCAGTGCAAGGGAAGGAGAGGAGGGTGCCTTAAAAAAGATGCCATTGTGCCCCTTCCCCAGTCACACTTGGCCTTTGCTGGGTCTCTCTCACCCTTGTGCCGGGTCTCCAGCACCGCGGTGCAGACACTGAGGGGGGATGCCACGCCGGGACAGGCAGAGCTGGCAGGGCCAGGCGTAGAGGCTGGAGGTAGGTGGGCTGAAGGGTCGCAGCGGGACAGTCCTGGTGGTGACAGTCCCCTGGGCACTGCCTGGAGCTGCTGGCCAGGGCTGGGCTGTCGGAGAGGAGAGCTCAGAGCTCTCCGCAGAGTCGCTGCTCTCCCGCCTATTAAGGAAAAGTCCCTCCGGCAGCAAATTCTGCTTAGTGTCAAGATGCCACTTACAAGAGCGGCTCCTGCATGCAAACCAGGACAGAGCAGCGGGGTTCGAGAAAATCTTGTCCTCAGAAATCCCTGCGTGAGCACGGAAACCTGCCCTGGCATCACCAGTCCTCCTGCAGTCCCACTGCCTCGCTTGCTCCCTGACCCCGAGACCCGTCCTCAGGGTGAGATGGTGAGGACGGACCTTCAGCATCCTCATCACGTCACCCAGCACTTGCCTAAAAGCCTGGCCCTTCCCACCCCCTCCTGGCCCCCTCGCCGCCTATTCCCAGCTGCAGCTGCCGCAGAAACACCCAGGTGCAGAGGGGCTGAAACAAGGACCCCCGCGCCCACCCAGGGCCACCGATGGGTGCTCGGTGTCCTCCTACCCTTGTCCCCTTTGCTGCCAACGGTGTAGCTTGGCGAATGGCCAGCCCCAAAAGCCAGCACAGCCACAGCTGCGAAGAAGCCCCACTCTTCCACGACTGCCTTCTCCTCCTTTAGGCAGATTTAGCTCTGCCCATGCCAACGACGGCGTTTGCTTTTGCGGCTGCCATGCTGCTGCAGGCAGAGATATTAGTAATCCGAGGTCTAACTACCTGGCTTGCAGGCACTAACGGCAAGTTAGACACCTAACGACTGCTAATATTTCATTGCAGGCACAAAACCGAAGCAGGGCAATTATTTGCAAGTTCTAAATTGCACCCTCAAAATCAAAGACCGCGGCAGGACTTGGTTGGGGGAAAAAGAAAAAAAGAAAAAAAGAAAAATCAGGCTGCAAGAGGCACATTGTAATAGCCATCAAGCAGACAGACCACTTAATACAGCGCTGCCGGGCTGGTGCGAGCGGTTCTCGCGGCGGGAGCCGTGCGGGAGCGAAGGCTGAACGGAGGTGAGCTGGAGCCGCAGGAAAACGCCAGCCGTGGGGCAGCCAGGGCTAGGGAGGAGCGACGGAGGGGCAAGAACAGGCTCCTGCGGGGAGCTCCGCGTAGGTCACGGCCCCATGGGTGCAGGACACGGGAAAGACTCCAGATTTGCAGGGATATGGATGATGCCAGGATTCGGCCCTCGCACGAGGACGGCGCCGGCTGCGAGGGTGGAGGAGAGGAAGGGCATTCTCCTTCCGCTGCCCCTCTGCTGCTGTAACCATCCTGCACCACGGGGACCATCCCGGCGACCCACAAACCCGGCGGCACTGGAGGTGGCTGAGCCCACACCGGGCACCCCCAAACCCACCTCCGATCCTTTTCGAATCCCACCCCACCAAAGGCCACCGGTTCGGGGGACGCAGGCACAGCGCTCACATCACGCAGCGGAGATGGGAGCTTTATCGATGTTTCTATGGCAACGTCTCTTCTTCCCCCCCCCCCTTCTTTTCTTTTGAGTGTTCAAACCATCAATAAATATGCACAGATCAATTTTACCCTGCGCTGGAGTTGGGGGGGCAGAGATGGGAGGGTGGAAGGGGAAAGAGTTTTGGAGCAACACTGGGTTGGTGAGGGCCACTCAGTCCCCGGCTTTGCCGTGATGGATCGTTGCAGGGAAAAGTGGCACCGTTTGCTGCGGGAAGGGAAGGGAAGGGAAACCTTCTGAGCAGGGCTGGGGCTGGGGTGGGGTGGGATGCCTGGGCTCCTGCTCTTAAGTCCAGGAGAGGAACAGGGTCAGAGCAGCACGACAAAACCTGTATAACGAGGCTTTGATTGAAGCGCAATAACCCTCTGTCAAACTCATTTAAAAGTAAAAGCCAGCGCTTCCCACCGCGCTTACCTGGCAGGTGGGACAGAGCTGGGCTTGGCCCCAGCGCCCGGGGGGCTCCTTGATGGGCAGCTCCATGCCGTGGGGGTGATGCCATCGCCCTCCTTGCCCGTGGCAAGGAAAGGGGCTCCCGGCAGGCTGTGATGAGGAGGGGGTGGGCAAGGGGCCGCGGCACGCCCGGAGCAGCCCTTGGCTTGCCTTAGGATGGCTGATGAGCTTGGGAAAAGGCAGTACTCCGGGCTCCTCATTATTGCTCCTTGGCAAGTGAGGCTGGGGGGAAGGAGGAGGTAAAAGTGAAGGGAGAATAATTGCCTGGAGTTCAGGGGTGTTTTCTGGGAGGAAGGAGGGGGGAATACAGCAGTAGTGACCCCAGGAGGCTGGAAAGCCCGTCCTGCATGCTGGACACGGTATCTCCTGTCTGGCTCCCATGGGAACCTGTGCCCCCTCCTCACGTCCCCTCTCCTGGGTCCATTTGTGGGGTGGCCCCCAGGGGAACACCCAGGCCCCCAACACCTTTGAGAGCTGGAGAGCTCGGAGCCCACCTGCACACCGAACCAGAAGAAGCTGGATTCATTTTGGCACAGCCGCGCAGGCAAGGCACAACCTGCCCGGAGCACCTGCGCCGTGACCTGCTGTGCGAGCCAGCCTGCAAAGGGATGGCATCAAACAGGCCATGGATTCTTCTACACGTGGCCAGTGGACCCAGCCAGCAAGGGCCAACATGGACACTTGCTGCCCATCACCACTGCTGGGACTCTCAATGAAACACCCCGTTACCCTTCCCTGGCCTGGGAACAAGCCTTCTCCTTGCCCTGGCCCCATCTCCATTCATCTGCTCTGTCCCCGTAGGCTGCTCCTCATCTCTCCTCCGCCCCGAGCAGACCTGCAGCACTACGAACACACACAACAGACGCAGCAAACCTCAGAAACCCGAGCGGATCCTCTGTAAAGAAAGAGCCCGATTTAATCACGTCCAAGGGGCTCGTGAAGAGGCTAATGCATCATAACTGGGTCATTCAGCACTGCGGCTTGGGGAGCACAGGCAGGACCTTTGTCAGCAGACTGGATGTTAGGACAAACACATAACCTTCAACAGGGGGGCGATTGCTGGGAAAACAGTTCAGCGTAGCCTGGTTTGCAGGTAAACTTCCTGCTGAGCTGGATCTACCGTTGGAAAAACACCGAGCAGTGCTCCACTGCCAGGGAGGACAGTTTTGAGCCCAGCCTCAACAGTCTGATGACTTGCAGGGCTGTCCCTAACCCCACGGCTTCAGCGGCACCAATGTCACTGCCGAGGTGGCAGGACTGACCGAAGAAGATGGATCCAAGAGCATCATTCCCACCAACCAGCCCAGGCCAGGGCTCACCCTCGGACCAGGAGCCCATCGCGCTCTGCTGCCAACCTGCTTTTAGACACACGCATGATGCCACAAACCCTCCCTTCAGAGGCGACACGCAGCTTAGGTTTATTTTCCTCTCTTTTCAGTCGTGAAAGGATTAATGTCAGACAAGGAAGAGGCTGTCAGTCGGCCCCGATCATCCCCGGGGGCAGCCAGCGCTGCCGCGCACCTGAGAGTGCCGCCGGTCCAGCGGCGTCTCTACACGACAGGCTGCCATGCAGCCTATCTTGAATTACCTTCTTTTTTTCTTTTTTTTGAGAAAAAGAGTGAGCGTAAAACACTGACCACATTTTACATCTTGTGACAAGCGACTTCTCAACAGAAGGCAGGATGACATTAAAGGAAAACTTGAAAGAGTGAACATTGTAATTTCGAAGACATGAAAACCAAAACAAAAACACAAACACAGCTATTTTTCCCCCAGAGCACTCTCACTTTCAAGCTCAATAGCCTTGAAAATTGGAGCAATCAAACTGTTAAATGCATCGATCTGTTAAATCAACTCCTACTGTACTCAGCTAAATTTAGCCTTTAATCTCCTCTCTCTCACTCCCAACACTGCAGGTCCCAGGGCTTTCCCCAGCCAGGTCAACCAGCCTCTGCCTTCCCACGACACCACGGACTGGTCCCTAAGCAAGCAGAGACGGAGATGACCAGGAGTGATTGTATTTAAGGACAGGTTCAGCTTCTCCACCTTCCCTCAGCCCACAGCTACCCACCCTATACCAGTCTTTATGCCAGAGATGTACATGAAGAGCAGTCTGGACATGGGTTTTTGCCAAGGGTCATCATCATGAAACCACCAGGAACCCCTTGTAGCTCTGTGTCTGCATTCACTGGGCACCACCATTTGCTGAAAAGTAGCCTGACCTTGCCACGCACAGGCCATTAATTACATTTATACTCGCCAGCAGAATCCTCCCGCTCCTCTTTTCATCTTCTTCATGCTCACTAAGAAGCGGCCCGATGCAATCGCTGCCACAGCAAGACAAGGTTACCCATGAGCTTTGTTCCCACGGCCCACGAGCGACCGGTTCTCCATGCCAGGACTGACAGATTTCACCAGGGACTTGTCAAGGGGCTTAGAGACTGGGCAAGCTGGCTTATAACCCTACAGCATCACTGAGCGACCACAGGACCTCAGGCACACCGCTCACTTTCATCTGCCCTTGTTTCCTTCTCATCCTTTTTCGCTTCTCAGCATCTTCAGGAATCAAAGTAGCGTCTCATTTCAGAGGCTGCTCTGTATCTGGATACGTCCCTACCTCAAGACTTGCTGGAAAGACCGAAGGTAGTCTAAACTCAGAAAATAAAGATAGACTTTTGGAAACAACATTTTTTCCACTTTTTAGACAGCAAACCTGCAAAGCGAGCGCTGCGGCCGTATGGCGTGTCAGCATCTCGAGGGAGATGGGCAGGAAGCTCTTTGCTTCGGGTCTGCGCTCAGAGCATCAGGCCCGGCGTGCCCAGCCAGCGCACAACTAGAAACGAGGGAGGGAGCAGCCAGAACCATCTGAGGAGAGAAACTCACAGGTCATTTCATAGCAGAGGAGAAGGAAAAAACAACAGCAGCTGAATTACAGAATACAAACAATTAACAGGAAGAAAAGTTTAAAGTCAAATCTTTGATTAAATGTCATTGAAGACAGCAGCAAAGTCTTTGCTTCAAGAGAGGTGATGACACGGTCTTTATTCTGTGCATCCTTTTTATCTCCTGACTTTTCAGAGCGAGATCAAAAGGATGTGGGAAGGTGCTGCTGCCCGGCTCTGACCAGCCCGCTGTGCCGAAGGGCCCTGGGAAACCCCCCAAACAGGGAACCCCTCTTTTCGGACACGGAGTCTATGGAGAGGTAACTGGGTGTGAAAAGTCTTGCTAACAGACAAACACAGGTTTTCCTCAACATTGATTTATTTTTAAATATACTACACAAGAGAGACTGGAATAAAAAATAAATCAAAAAAATGAAAAATAGAGAAAGAGAGGAAGAAGAATTGAAAGTCATGTACAGAAACAATCTGTACTGGACCAAATTAAAGGGGAAACAACCCCCTTAAGTATCACAGAGATGAAGGACAGAGCTATTTACACACTGTAAAAAAGACAAGTCTACAAAAGTGTGTAATAACGAGATACAAATGTATAATATAGTGGCACAATATGTTATCAAAGTAAAAACAGTACCTCCAGGGAAGAGACAGTCCGAGGGTTGGTTGGTTGGGTTTTTTTTTCTTACGTTTTTAAAGGCAGCCTGTGGCAGAAGTGTGTGTTTCCTTTTGAACATTTGTCAGGTGTCAAGTCACGGCTGTTTGTGAGGGCGAGAAGTGGCGTGAACACACGCGAGTGAACTACTAGAAATCATATACAAAACAAACAGTCCCAAAGAGAACAGAATAAAATACAATTGAAGGCAATTAGTGTTTAAGATACACAAGAAGGGTCACAAGTTACAGGGGAGCAGGACACGGAAAATGCTTTTTTCTCTTATTTGGAACTGTTAAGAGGAGTTAAATTGCACTGTTAATAGCCCTAAACCTTGTTCTTCCACTACTGTCACAAGTCACAGTTAGTTCCCAGTCATGTTGCATTAGTTGGGAAGGTCACAGGACCTTGGAAAGGAAGCCCAGGAGTCCTGCTGTCAGCATTTTGTGGCAGTTTCCTCAGGAGATGCACCCAAGAGAAGTGTCTGCAGTCTTCACAGATCCTTGTGTGGTGCTGGATGGAACCACACCGGCATGAAGGTAGTGACGGCTTTAACCCCAAAGTACTGGCATTGAGCTCTTCACGAGGAGTCAGCACTGGCACGGAAAGGGAGGCACCACAGTCCCTCCAGGCGCAGGTGTCTGTGGGAGCGCAGAAGCCAGGTCCCCTCTCTGCTCACAGAACAAAAAAGTCTGGAAATTCAACTAGAGAAACAGCAGTTCTCACCCATCTGCGGGGCGCGAGCTCAGCTGAAACAACTGCTGGAGGCACAGTGGTATCTCTGAATTCATCCTAAGCTACTTCTCCCTGCTGCAACCTCCCCTTCAGGGAGCGATGTCTTGCTCAGCACCAGCCTACTGCTCCCCGACCTGCTCTGCAGCCCTCCACCCCAAACGCCAGCCCGATTAACGTCAGACATCACAAGAGTGCGACAGCAACGTCCTTCTTCAGATCTTCTCCAGTCCTTTATCGCTACCAAGGGAGATCTGCAAACAGGCTCCCGTGCCACTACGTTAGCGGACGCTGTTCGCAACGTTTTGAACCCAAGCAATTCATTTGGGCTCAGGAACGTTAAGAAATTGCTGAAAACACAGAAACGAAAGGCAGCAGGTGGAATCACAGGAAGGATTTGAGTAAATATCACTTGTAGCATTCTGTCATTAAAAAAAAACCTTAACAATTTTCACCCCTTCCCTCCCAAGTGCCAAATCTGTTGCATTAATGCCAGGTAAACGTTGTACTCGGGACAGGGTTATGTGCTGCAACTCTCCCAAGAAACGCAGTGGACATATTGCTACGCAAACACTCATCCTTGTGTACAGTGGGGCAGAGGGAGGGGACGAAAATGCAGCAGAAAGTCCTCCTGAGGAGGATGGCATCTCAGTGTCCGTCAGTCTGGCTTCAGTCTTAATGGTCTGTCCAGAACAATAAAATATTAATAAAAAGGCATGGTGTGACATCAGCATTTAGACTTGTAGTCCACAAGGCAAGAACTCCACAGATAAGACGATTACGAGTATATAAAACACAGGGAATCCGAGTTAAGAGGGTGGAAAGTGCCTCTTGAACACAGCCCTGCCCTTTGGAGCGGGGGCATCCATTCACAGTCCGGGTCTTTTGCGCAGCCCTAACCTGAACGCCCCAGTCCTTTGTCAGTCCACACATGGTTACTCTCTCCACAGTTGGCTTTGGCCCATTGTGATTTATTTATTTGTCTTGTTTTGTTTTTTTCCTACCTGGCTTCTGCTACCTCTGAACAATGTCGCTGATTTCTTTCACTGAACTGAGAAGTTTGCTAAAGTCCTGGGTGGCTGCAGGACCACTGCCAGCTGTTGCTGGGCAGATCTGAAGCTCCCGTAGGTTATTCTCCAGCTTATTGATGGCCTCCCGGAAGGCAAATTTGTTCCTCATCTGCTGAATCGAGTCCACGTAGCTCACACAGAAGGTGTAGAGGTTCTTGCCAGCTTCCAAGACAGCGCTGTGGCTTGCCATTTGTTCAGAGTTCTTGCTGATGGCGATTCGTAGAGCCTCAGTGCTTTCCAACACCACCCCTTTAGTGATGGTGCCGCTGGCGATCCTCTCCGGAGGCTGCCGGGTCTTCCGCAGCGAGACCCTGGTGGATATGAGAGGGATGAAGGCTGTAGATGATGGCTGGTCCCCACCTTGGGCAGAGGGTACAGACGAGGAGGCGGCAGCTGGGGTTGCTGTGCTCATCAGCAGCTTTGTAGAGGACTGTGGCTTTGGTACAGAGGGGATCCCCAGCTTTTTCACACCTTCCCCTGACTGGTTTGGCTTGACAGCATCACTGCTCGCAGCATCTCCAACCTGAGTCAACTGTTTGGATTTCGGCCCAGACACCACATCTGCTGCTCCTTCATGGCTGGGACTGTGAGAAACCTTCCCAGGCTTGCCAATGGAGGATGAAGACAGTGGAAGCGGAGGGGCTGGTTTCAGCTTCGATAACTTCCCTTTGTCCTTCCCTGCCGACTCCGAGGTCTGCTTGAGCCTCCTCAGTCGCGGCTCCTCAGAGGAAGCCTTGCTGGCACCCACGAACCCAGCAGGGTTGGGTTTGGCAGCAGAACCTTGGTCCATCGTCACAGTGGTACCTAAGGCACTGGATTTGACTCCATCGTCCTTGTGGAGCACGCTGGAGGAAGGAGGGGCAGCAGGTTGCCTACGGCCAAGTTTTGGTGTCAGAGTTGGAGGGCTGGAGCCAGGGCTTGACTCTGCATCTTTGAACACATCATCAGTGGTCTCTTCATTTTTCTTAAGCAGCCGTGGAGGAGGGGTCACTGTTCCTCTGACAGAAATGTCAGTCTTGGTCTCGTTTGCCCGCTTCCGAGGCAGTGCTGGCTTTTCACTTTTGTGTCCCCCCAAAGTGGAGGAATCAAACTGGCGTCCCGTGGACTGCAAATCTCGAGGCAGAGTCACAGATTTCCACTCTGTGTCCTTTGCTCCGTGGGGCACACAGGAGGCTGAGCAGGACCTTAAGAAACGCTTGCTGGAGTTGGAACTACTCTCCTCTTCACCAACCACCCCTCGACCGCTGCTCATCGTGCTGGACTTCTTCCGTAAATGGGGAGATAAAAAACCAGAGTTCCCAGCGACAACCCCATTGGTGACACCAGCCCCATTGCTTGGGCTCTGGAACTTGGAGGGGTCAGCTGCGTCTGCAGAGGGTGCAATGAAAGCTCCGTTGCCAGCATCCCTGCACTCCTCCTCCCCACCCGCCCTGCGGTCTGAGTGGCCATCCATCTCTCTGAAGGAACTGCTGCGTTTCGGAGGGGTAGGGGCGGTCTTCTTCTTCTTCTTGATAAGGGCACTGAAGAGGTTGTGCTTTTTGTCTTTTGGAAGCAGCCTCTCGTCTTCATTCAGACTGCTCTCCAGGGCCACCCTCTCCTTCCGTGGGAGCAAGGGAGAAATAGCAGGTTCATGATCCAGAGGGTCTGCAAGGGAAAGAAGAGAGTCTACTGAGCACTGCTTCAACAGCCAGAACAATCGGTTTTCTTCCAGGGTCAAACCACTGCAGCACCTCGAGAAGGTGCAGGTTCTGTAAAGGGAGCCAACGTCAGACCAGGAGTGGCCTCTGCAGGACTTGGCTGCCAAACTGCTTTCCCTGTAGGCTTCTGATCTAAACACCGACACACAAACACAAAACGTTTATGTTCACATTCCCGTCCTCACATCTGGAGACTTGTCGAAACTTCACACTGTGAAGAAGATAAATATTAAGAGGCCTCTGCTTTAGTCCCTGTGCTGCTGCTGTCTTTCGAATAGCCGACCCTCCGAATTAATAAGACATCTCTGTAACCCTCCTCCATCCCCAGCCTCCTTATTCATTTAGATTCTGATACTCCTAACCTCCTTTCCTGATGCCATCCTTTGCGGGGAATGGAAATAACTCTTTCACGAGCGGAAATCAAGACGTCCTTTGACAGCTGAACACTTCAGGTCACACCACCACAAAGATGGCCAGATTTGTACAATAACGAAGGAAAGTGGTAGCATCAGTTTCCTTCAGCAGCACTGCCCCAGAAGGAAATGATGGGGTGACCCTTTCTCCACTTACAAGAGGTATTTAAAAATGAATAGTGGTTTATAATAAATTTATGCAGAGTCCTGAAGGTCTCTGTATTTGACTGACAGGGGGTCTCATTCCCAGGCCAGGCACTCAGATGGCATTCTAATTCAAAGGAGGAATGCCTTCAGGGCAGCATATACATTTACAGCTCGACTAGGCAGTAAGAAGGCAGATGAAGCAGAGTCAGAGGGGAAAAGAAGGATGCTTCTTAGTCACGTATTGGTGATCATCATGCTATGGGTAGGATCTTGGTTGAGGAATGGATTTTGGTTGAGGAGAGGGAATTTGAAGAAAAATAGTTGTGTGCTTTGAGAAGACAGCACGCTTCCACAGGACCATGTGCAATTAAACCATTCCCACACAACAACTTACGGGGACCTGGACAACCAGAAGAGCTCTCACAGCACTTCAGGAGGCCATCACCTTACTGTGTCCAGACACAGTAAAGCTGCAGAGATCCAGAGAAAGCTAGCAGCTTGCCCTGAGGATCAGCTCCCAGCTGCTGGACTTGCTATGGAAACACTGACAATTGAAGAGGAAACTGCAATAAAACTTTAATGTGAAATATTTTCTTTCACAATAAAGAGTGAAATGATTCCCAGCATAATGTTAAAATCATATTATTCCTGCTGCACTTGAAACTCTGGAAGCCCTTAAGTATTTAAATGAAGTTATTTTACTTCAAAGCTTGTAATACTAGGCAATTATATTTTTCCTATATATGGTAAATAGCCTTCCTTTCTCAGTCACTGATACTTCCTTTTCCCAACATTTTACATCCCCTCCTTTTTAACTCTCTTTGCCTAGATGTACATCCACTACTGAAACATGTACTACTAGGTGCATTTGACATCACACAAAAAATGTCAGTCACATGAATGGTCAGAGAAGGCAGCCTCAACAGGAGCTGGAAAAAAAACACTGTACTTTGTTTTACCTTATTATTTTTCAAATGAGCTAGATACAAATCTATTGTATACATTCAGCATTTTACCACTGCTTTTATTACCGCAGAATGGAAGATAAGTTCTTGAAGAAACTGGTTGAAAGAGAGTTTAATTTCATGGAAGATTCTGTAAATACCTCTTTGTCCCTTGCTGAAATTATATTTAGTACCTGCCAAGAGTAATACTCTTCAGTGCTCCAAGCACAAATCTGGTAGAATGGAACATTGAAGAAACCTCCCTTATGGGTCTTGCTAAACCCGAGCAATCGTCCTGCTTTAAATTATGCAGTGTGGTAGTGTAAAGTGGCTTGAACACAGCAGATTACCCAGCACTCAGATGCAGGGGGAGATCCCACTGATAGCTCCTACCAGGGAATGGGAAGAGGATACGATCACAGAGCTCTGTGCTCAGGCTCTGGTCTATAGGGAGCTGCAGGCAACAGCCATTAAGTTAAAAGAACTCCTAGGGCTTCTCCAAGCAACAGCAGGTATAGCATCAATCCCTCAGCCAGTTAAGGATTCACACTCCCAGCTGCTGTGTGTGTGCGTGTGTGTGTATCTGGTCCCAAGATTAACAATTTACCTTTGGAAAAAATAATAAAAGGAGTTCTGAACCCAGGAAAGCAAACAGAGCTGACTGTCACCTAGAAACACTATACTGGTACAGTAGGATGGCACCTGTTATTAGATAGAGCTTTTCCTAGGTGAAGATTTGGACATATATTTTGATTTCCTCTGTTTCCTGAAGGAATAATGACTTTAATTAAAACCTACCACATTCTCCCTGGCCTCGAGCATGTGTAGTCTCCAAGCTCTCGTTGGCATCTTTGCTTTCAGCAGCTCTCCTCGATGTCCGTGTTTTGGTTGGTAACTCCGGGGCCTGGAGGAAATTGCTCACTACACTCCTCATGCCTTTCTTTCCCAATTCCTTCTCCACCTCTGCAACGCACAGAAGAAAATCACTACAATCAACAGAAAATAAAAACTATTGTGCTGTTCAGAGTTAATAGCACAAAAGAAAAAGCAAACAACACAAAGTAGATGTTTCTTGAGGTTGTTCAGCCATTTGGCCCTTCAAAATCAGATGCACGCCCACACACAGAAAAAGCCCACACGTAAACACTTCTCCTCTTTCTACACTGTTTACACCACGCGGTATAACCTGGGACCGAGTTTCACTGCAAAGCAGACTACGAAAAACGTGCAGAGTTAAGGATGCAGTTAGCCCTTTTCCCATCCCTGGAATTGCCGCTCCAAGAGGGACCCAGACCTACCATCCGATATGCTGGATTCCTGAAACATCGTTTCAAAGGCCTGATGGATCTCAGCAAAGGAGGGTCTATCAGAAGGGCTCCACTGCCAGCCTGAAAAAACAACATCACTCAAAACTTCCCGCCAGGATTAGACATTCCGTACGCTACACCAGGAGGAGTTAGCTATCACAGTTTTTTTTTTATAAAATGGTTGAGATAAAACAATGACATGGAAACCTCATTTGAATCGTGGTGGGTATCTGCAACCACCACTGAGCCAAAGTAATGCTGGAAAAAAATGCATCACACTAAGTCATGTAACAAAAGGCCACAGTGGAGGAAAAACAGTCAGTCCCTTAAAAAGCCTAATGAAGCTCCTGCTTCATCCTTAGAGCACAAGCTTTTCTGTAAATTGTCAGGAAAAAGGAGCCAAAGAAAACATTGAACTGAACAACAAATCTCTCCCCAGGCCCACGTGCTCCCAATAGAGAAGATCGGCTGGTTTCAAAGCATGTTCATCCTCTGGGGAAAGTGGTTTTAACCGAGCACTTCTACACAGCACCGCACCCTCACTGGAACCAGCAGGGAATTTCTTGTGCCTTGCTGTATGTGGCCATATCCTGGCACTTCTGCACCTCTGCAGAGCTAAAAAGCAGCATTTGCAGGGCTGAGGAACACTTACACGCTCTCATGAGCTCATAAACTTTCTCAGGACAGCCTTCAGGGCGTTCCATACGGTAGTCTTTCTCCAACAGCTCGTAGACTTGAGACAGGTCAATCCCAGGGTAAGGGGACATTCCGTAGGTCGCAATTTCCCACAGCAGAACGCCGAAGGCTGCAGTGGAGACAGGGAGAAAAAAAAATAAGGAAAAAAAAAATCAATAAGCTTTGTTTTCATTTTAAATTTCAGAGGATGTTTGGTGGGAGTAGTCACTAAACAGTGCTGCACACTTAAACCAGCTCTGGGTGGCTCAGATCCCATGCTCAGCAGCAGCTTAAATGTTAAAGAAGCGTAACGAGCCTCTTCGTCAGCACAGACAAGTCTCCTGCGATATGACAGGGTAGAATTAGACTGATTTTCAATGTATCAGTTGTCTCAAACCTGAACGCCTTGAGATCCTTCAAGTCCTATTAAAGGCACAATTAAGAGACTTCACAGTGGATTAGCTGAAACCGTTTCACTGCTGCACTGCAGTCTCTCCCTGAATTTGACAGCTCCTCTCATCTGCAGTCTCTCCCTAGAGGACTCGCACGTTTGAACAGCTCAGTGTTTTTGGGGTGCCCTTGTTTAGCTGCAGCCTGGTCTAGGGGGAAAACCTGGGAGGCAGTGGCGAGGAGAAAGTTTCAGCAGTTGCCACCAACAAGACAGGGTGAGGGTGAGACATCTTTGTCACAGAGAAAGCTGAGGAGGAAAAGGGAGAGCAGAAAAAAGGTCTGGAAACAGGTGAGGCATTGAGTCCCAGAAGCCGGTGGGGATGCAGGTCAGCAGCGGGGTCAGGCAGCTAAGCCAGGAGTCGGGCACGCAGAACAGGCTCAACACCAGTTCAACAACCTGCATGTAATTAGTTCAGTCACCCTATTCTGTTCTTAACCTGAAGAGAAAGCGATTACAATTCCGCATAAGTAAGGAAATCACATCCCATTACATGGTAACACCACCAAGGGCAATTTACATTAGACATTTCTATGCACAATTTTCTTTGATTGCTGTCTTGAGGCAGCGAGGTGAAAGCATCTAAGCTCTGGCGTGTCCAGCAGCAGCCCTGGCCTCCGGGGACAGCCGGCTTGCTCTAATCAGATCCCAAAGCCCACTGCCCTGACTCTCACTACACAAGGTTACGCTAGCCCTAATTAAAGGCACTCGATACTCCTTTTGGATCTTTCCTCCCCAAATGTCCTACTATTTAAATGCAACAGGGATCCTGCAGCCACCCCAGCAATACAGCAGCATCCTTCAGACTCTGGCAGATACCCGGCAGCAGCCAACACCACCACGTGCAAGTCCAAAGCAGAAGAAACCCCTTGGTCAGTAATCACATACTCCTTGGAATACTGTTCCGGGTTTTCTTCCCCTGTCTATAAAACATTTTGCATCAGCCATCTACCTAAAGTTTCTTAAAAATAAAGCCCTTCTCTGCACAGTTTCCCCAAAACACCAGAAAACTTCACCGCTTCTTCACTACTATCTGTTGTTTTATAATACAGAAGACGCTCAGGATAACATTTTCCAACGGCGTTTGGGACCACGTTCCATGAACTTCTATCTCATGTCACTGGGCACTTTTGAGAATTTGACCAACAGCTATGGCAGAGATACAAAACCCAAAGAAAAGCTGATAAAAAGTACAATGAGATTTTCTGCGGTCAGATTTGATAGAATGTAGCTCCATTTTGCTAAGCCTACTCTTATCACCAGCACCTCAGGGCTCTTCAATAACCATTTGTCATCAAATTTTCCCTCTGTTTCTCCTCATCTTATTCCAAAGATTATTCTTTTAAAATGCAGAAAGATGAGCTTGGAGCTATCACTAGATAGATACACACAATTTTTTTTTTTTTCATTTTTTAACATAAAATGAACCAGATTCTCACTTTCCTCCTTGAAATAGTCAGAAAGTTCCTGGCTATATAACAATAAATCGCTTCACAGTCCTATGCCAGACCTCTGTTGAGGCAGCAGTATCGGTGCCCTCCAGCCTCGAAATCTCATACCTTTCTATAAACACTACAGTACCCTTTGTTTTCATACTTGCCAACAATCCAAACACACAAAGCCAGGTCGGCATCCTCAGTGCTCCACTCAAAGACTGACTTAGCAGAGATTAGTTCCTGCACTCTGACAAGCTCATAGAACAATATAGCTCAAACCAGGGAACACACTCGCTCCTGAAATGTTTCACCATGTCCTCATTTCACAGCCCTAGAAAAAAAGACTATAATCTTGCATTAAGTCGTACATGCCAATTCTTACCCCAGACGTCAGATTTAATGGAGAATTTGTTGTAGGCCAGGCTCTCTGGTGCAGTCCACTTGATGGGGAATTTGGCTCCAGCGTGGGCAGTGTACGTGTCCCCTGTCATTAGCCTGCTCAGGCCAAAGTCTGCCACCTTCACCAAGTGGTTCTCCCCTACAAGGCAGTTTCTGGCAGCCAGGTCCCTAAAAACAAGAATAAAAATAGACAATGAGAAGTCTTCACCATCTCGCTTTTTGTGATAGCAAGGAAACCTGCTGTTCCCAAAGAAACCTGGGCCTGTGTGCGATTATTTTGATCAGAGTATTACACAGAAATTATCTAGTTACACACATACATGTAAGAGGGAAAGTTATTTTCCATTCTGGCTTTGTAAGACTGTCATCCAAACTTTTTTTTTTTTTTTTAATTTGAAGTGAAAGCTTCAAGAAGCCCCCTCACTTTCAATAAAAGCTGCCACCCTCAGGATAAAAATAATTTACAGAAATGTCAGTGCTCAAGTTATCAATAGCTGAGGATGAGCACCGAATAAACGCAGTCTCAATACCTCACTTCTTGCCCACCTCTCTAGCACTCCGGTCACCCCAGCCAACACCAGTCACTCTCCAGAACTCTGTTCCCAGTCCTTGCTCAAGCAGCAGGTTTAGCTCCCAGCTATGCTCTTCTTCCTCCCAAGTGTACCGCATTTTACAGCACAACTTTTTCATACCCTGTTTTGGCCTTTTTAAACCTGTTGTAGCCTCTGCTATCAGTAATTACACTTTCAAAGGATTGGGCAATAAGCAAATTAAGCTTTTCCTCCACGTTTTTTCACCTGCCTCCACCCTGGCAGGTAAGAGATGTGCACGTTGCGTTTGCCACTTCCCTGGCTCGTACATGCTGTTAGCACTCTCGGAAATGCTTCTTGAGTACAGAAACATGAAGCACAGAAGTACATTTCTCCTAATACTGGGTTGCGTTAAAAACACTTTTCCAGATTATGCCACGTTGAACTAAAAATTGATTCTACCAGAAAGCTCGAGTGAGATCTTTAGATATGAGGCAGACGTTGCTGTTTCTTTTGCTTGTTCTGCTCGATCAGAATAAATTTAAAAAGAAGTACATCTTACTAGATGCCCATTAAATTTTCACGGCGTTTTTGAATATACCTTCTTATCAATGCTGATTACTACGACGTGTGTCTAAATAAAAGCTCCTCTTCATAATCAAATTCCTCCTCCTTCCCGATTCATTAAATGAGGTCACAGCCCAGCATTTGAATCCATGGATTCGAATTGTGACAACGCTCTCAAAATAATTGGGTAGGTGGGTATGGGGGTGGCTGATAAGGAAAAACGCTACTATTTATTTTAGATAAATGGGTCATCAGAAACAAGAGGAAATGAAATGAACGGGAGGGCAGACAAATGAAACTCACACAAAGCAGTTTTTAAAGTTCACTTCCTACGGGCTGAAGGGATGAAATACTTTCAACAGAGCAAATCAAAGGCTGTAAATTTTAATTTGCAGCATCACTGTTCACTTTATTGACTGACAGAAGCATTTAAACAGGCATTTCAGGCAGCAAAGGCAACGCATGACTTAGAGGAGCATCTAGAACTTTACACACGATCTTCATATTTGTCTCTATGAAAAAACATGTGCTAATTTCATATTCCAGTTAATTGGGCAGGAAAGGTCACACTACGGCACAGAGAGCATCTTGTATAAAGCTCAGCGACTCTCAAACCTTCGCACAGGATGTGTCATTATATTGCTAGGAGGCCATTTCTACAGACGAAGAATGCAAAGGTCCAGCCATAATTGCAGCACACTTAAAGGTCAGAGCCTCTGCGACTTTTAAGACTGCAGAGACGCTTATTAAAGTGAATACGCAATCGGGACAATAGCGGGAAAAAATCCCTGTGGAGGACGGAAAAAAAAAAGTGAAACAAACAAGAAAGAACATGGTATAAGAAGGCTCTAAGAGGGTGGCTTTGCTGTGAGCATCTATGCGCATCCAGCAACGTCAACTGCAGCAGTTTTTAACGGCTGTTAGAACCAAGGAAGAGCAGTAGCTTATCTGGTCCATTAAGAGCCCGTTACTTTGGGAAGCATTTATATTTAAGGCCCTTGCCCAACATATAAAAGTACTGATATGTCTTTCACCTGCATCTACTTCAAAGTTAAGAGAAAAACACTGAGAGAAAAAACAATCAGACCATTCTCTAGACAGGTTAATGTACTCTATCAGAATACAATGGACTAGTGTGTTAAATACAGGACACCTACTGCATCTAAATCAATGCCATGATAATCTGAAAGGTAAGAAAAAAAATCAAGGGGTGTTTTTTGCTCGAGATTCAGGGCTGCTCACTGTCCTTCCTACCTGTGAATGAAGTTTTTCTTCTCCAGGTACTCCATGGCTGAGGAGATCTGAGTTGCCATGTACAGTAGCACCACAGCATTCACCTCCTGCCGGTTACACTCACGCAGATAATCCAGCAGATTCCCATACGTCATGAACTCCGTAATGATGTAGAAAGGAGGTTCCCGTGTGCACACCCCTAGGGATCCACATAAAGTTTACAACGAACGCTGGAGAATATCAGTGAATCTTCAGGCTTTGTTCTCTAGGGCAAACTATACCTCTAGAAGGCAGAAATATGGGGCTCTCAGAAAGAATGAGTTCGGCTTGGAATTGGTTAATAGAGGGGTTTAATTTCCTGCTTCAGGCTCCGGCAACTTAAACATCAGGGAGATGTGATCATTAAAAATCATGTACTAGTGGTACAAATTGTGAATTCTGCCAGACAATAAGTGTCTGTATTTAAAGCCTTGGTATGGTAAGCAGCTTATCTGCTCCTTAACATCCATATCATTGCACAAGGGTTTAGTTCAAATCCCTCTGCTTGGTGTTTATCACTTACCTAATAATTGCACCAGGTTCGGATGCTTGATCTCCTTCATTACTGCAGCTTCTTTCAAGAACTCTTCCACCTCCATGGTATCCTCCTGCAGAACAACGGTAAAACTTTGGCAAGGACAGCACGCACAAAGGAGGAACAGATTTTTGTATGAGGACACAAAAAAACCTCCAAATTGACAACATAAGCCACAGCTCTTTCAAGGTAACTTTTCCCTGTAGCCACATCACAATGACAAGGCGTTAGGAATGCTGGGTTTTTTGTAGAATTTAAAAAATACATATATATTTATCATTCTTATTCTAACAGAGCTTTTGGGGGCAAGAAAATCCATATTCCTTTTGTGAAGGGCCTCTCACAGGACCACTCAGGAGTTGAAAAGGAAAAACGTGCTTGTTCCTAACAGGAAAAGAAAGATAACATGAAATAAAAAGTATGGAAAAGAAAAGAGATAAGACTGAACACAAAAGGAAGGATAGGCCACAATCAAACGCTTGAGAAGCTGCTGAAATGCAGGTCCCCAGTTTCACTAGGTAGGAGCAAGCAATCCCCCCTTTCAGGCAGGGAAGCATGACCGATGGCAGCCACTCCATAATTGAAAGCCCGAGGTTCCACAGATTTCATTTCTGGCATTTAGAGCCTGACCCATGACGTAATCGTTCTGGGCAGATGTGTCACTACCTATTTGTCGAACGCCATAAAGTTGCTTGGCACAACACAAAACCAAGGAAGATACAATCTTGCTCAAAAGACATATTTTCTGAAGCAAATATGACCCAAATGGCCGGAAGGTCATTTCAAAGCGGTGCAAAAATACAGATCTATTCCTAAAGCAACGTTTCTTTCTATATCCATATTTTTCTTTCATTGGTGGATTAACGTTGACAGGCTACATGGACGAAGTGTTTTAAGGAAGGATTGGAAAGGATTTACTGCTGCTGGTGAGAATGATAACAGTGGGCTGCTGCTGCAAGATCCAGCCAGCTCTCTGCTTTGCAGTTAGCAACAAGAACCTTTTTCAAACAGTTTCATTCCATCATTTACCATTCGTTGTCAATTAGCTTGATTGGCAGCTGTGATTTGCTGAACACACTCTTTGAAAACTAATAGCCCAAAGGTCCTCTTGAGCAGAACCTTCAACTGTTTTCTTTGGCAAAGGAAACTGGGTTAATAATCCAGGTTGCAAAATTACCCTAAATATGCATTTATACAAACTATACAAACTCTGAAAGGTTGCTCCTCTGCAAAGCTGTTGCACTGTTTTAAATCTCTTACCTCTCAGTGACCAAATTAATATGAAGGACACATACAGAGAACTACTGTAACAATGATCTCTCTGTAAACCTGATCCCATGCAAAGGGCCAAGCTTAACCAGCTTCCACTGTACAAAACCAGGGAAGAAATAAAACAGTCTCCTAGCAGAGCACATGCCACGGCATTAAGGGACACCAGGGTTGCACGCTGCCTAATTTAAAACACAGGCTTCTCTGCTGCAGAAAAAAATACTAAAGGAGGAAAAAAAAAGAAAAAAAGAAGTCCTAATGGATGCAGACTAGTTCAGTAAGACACGTGCTGGGATGACCAGCTCACAACAGTTCAGCCATTAAACAGCCCTGACTGGGAACAAGCTCCGGCCACGGTCACAGCAGCTGCGATCGGCCCAGCGCTACGCAGGTCACGGAGCTCCGCTCCCCGTTCCTGCAGCCACCGCCTGCCTCAGGCCCCTCTCCATCAACGTCAGGTGTAAAAACACAAATTCAGAGCATGTCCTGTTACGACGACAGACCCTTATAAACACTGACGCATCCTGTGCCGCTCACTGAGCTTCCAGTGACACATTCTAATGGCAAACATCTCCGCACCAAGACATTGTCTGGCACTTCTCAGTTAAACGTAACCGCGGAACGGCGTGTGCTGCTTCGATTGCCTTCTTGCGTGATCTACGGTTTTGTGCCAGCTATGAGCTACGTTTAGAGGCTTGACAGAAAACCGAACAACAAACGGGTGTTCGTAAGCATCGCTATTCAAAAGGATGCTGGAACAGGGGGGGTTTTTTTCCTCTTTCAGTTTTCCCTCCCCTTTATCTTTCTTACAGAGAAATGTGGAGTAGACGGGGAAGGAACAAGAAGAGTCATACAAAGTTCTGAAAAAATATTCTCTCCAAAGAAAATAAAGTGAGTCATTTGAACGTTTGTGCAGAAGATGCGGAGGGCTTGTTTTTCCCCAGTAGAACTGGGATCTAAATGTGATTTTAAAATGTTTCCCAAAACTTTGAAGAAAGCTACAATCCCACCTGTCAGGCAGTAGACTGATGGACTTAAGGAAGGTGAATTATAAATTTGCTTTTAAGGATGGTTTTAGTGTGCATAATTGCAGGTTGAAGTGTTTCTCAACTCTCTTCTTGGTTATTCTTACATTCCCCAGTGGAACATGCTGCTCCATACTACATTATCAACCACTTTTAGTCATGTTTCATTAAATATTTATTTGAAACAGCCATGGTCTGTATTAAGGTTTCTCCTTATGCACAAACAGATTTTATGGGATAACACACAATTTGCCTTTGTTGATGGGTTTTAGAGAGAAGAGAATGAAAACAACAACTACAGTTTGGAGCAAAATGAAAAGTCTGACGATGTCGACTATCCTCACACTGCAAGCAGAAGCAGGAAACATGTTACAGCAAACGATGGTCCTGGAAACAACTGGTGGCTCCAGTTCACGATAAATTGGTGTTTTGTTCAGCCTGGTCACATCCCAGCTCCACCTGCACCGCAATGCTCCCGAGGAAGCCCGGCGGTCCCCACGCACAGGATCCGTGCCGGGGTGACACTAGGTGTCACTCGCTCCCTGTGCAAGCAGCCGCTGGGGCTCCTGGCTGGGGAGCAGCAGCAGGAATCTCCAGAGTACAGAGAAAAAAAAAAAGGCCAAAATGAAAATACTTTCTGCAACCATAGCAACCCAGAAATACTGAGGTAGCTGCTGCTCAGAGTGTAAGGAAGAAATATTTTCCCCACATCAAGGAAATGTTCCTCCCCTGGCACTAAGGCATCTACACAGTTCTCTCCACTTCAAAGTTTCCATTGCAAAAAAAATAAAAAGAAACAAACAGAAAACTCTGTTCTGTTTGTTTCTGCAAGACCAAACCACATCCCCATTGGAGGAGAGAGAACATGGTGTCAAGTTAGCATCAACTCTTATTAAGCAATCAAACGCTATGTGTGTGGATGGTGCCAGAAGATCTCAAGACGTTTTTATAAACACAAACGAATTAAGCAATGACCTTATGAACTCACAGAGCATTATTTGCATTTCAAGAGACAAGGAAACCAAGATACAGAAATCAGGGAGCAGAGCCAGAAACAGAACTGATTATCCAGTTCCTCATTAAAGCCCCTTACGGATTTTAACATATTGTTCGCTTAGATGCACTTTTTCCTCCTCTTGTATCTTTTGATAAGAAGCAGCTGTGAACAATTGCTGAAGACTTCCAGGTACACAGGGAGCTTGTCTTTTGGGAAAGATGCCACATAAGACAGAAAATCAAAACACATAAAGCCTCCCTGAAGCACTGCCTTTGAATTTTAGGTTGCCTGGCACAATCCACAATTTTCCTTAACACACCAACTTGTGTTAGTTCATCCATGAATGGCTCACCTTTGCCACACCCTGAATGTGAGACATCAGGGCACTATTTACTTATCTAAGGCTTCATCAGTTCTAAAATTACACTGTTACTGTCCTCCTTTGTTTAGTTATGAGTGTTTCAGGTATCACATAAAACAGTAACAGGATCGAGCTCTTTCAAAACAACTCTACTCCAAGCCTACAGCACAGAAAGGAAGGGCCATCACTGACCCAAAGTGTCTAACTGTGGCTGAGGGCAGGCAGCCTGCCTGAACTTGGTTCCTGCTGAAAGGAGAGGAATGGGAATGCTCAGAGACTTGAGTCCTACCTTTAGAGTCTTCACCGCCACTGTAAGGTTGTACTTCTTCCAGACTCCTTCGTACACCTCTCCATACTGCCCTCCGCCCAGCTTGTGCTTCATCGTGATGTCAGTTCGCTCTATCTCCCACTTGTCGTAGTTCGGAGACACGCCATAGATAGTCGGCTTATTGCGTTTGGGCGCCGGGTAGTGCAAGGTGGTGATGAGCCCATCTGCCACAGTTGAATGATGATGGACCAACTCTGCTAAGGTGTTGAAGCGGCTCTCTGAAGAGACATACAGCTAAGGAACAAGGAGAAAGAGAAAGGTCATTCTCATAATGCCCATGGAAGCGTTCATACGTAGCAATGACATTATAAAATTGTGAAAGCGAAGTATTGCCTCGCTTCTACTCGATCTGCAGTACTATGAGCTCCACCAGCTCTATAACTAGTTCTCAGAAGCTCAGACCTGAGAATGATCAACACTTATACGGGAAATGCATGGATTCAGGAGAAAATACATGCACTTCGCTGAAACAATACAGAAGGAATGACTGCAAATAACACTGGATTGGCATGATGTTGCTTGAAATGTCTTTTATCAAAAGGCTGGTCAGTAGAGATTGCGGGATATTTCCAGAAGAGTAGGGGGTTGTCAGCCTCGGTGTCTTGATTCCATTATTACTATTTTGGTTATGACATTTTCACCAGCTTAAATCCTCTTTGACATGTCACTAGCAAACTGGTGCCTTCCCTGCTTTTGCCCTAAGCTTCTGCATAGCACTTTGGACAGTTGGTCCGCTCCATTTTTGTGACGGGCATCGATCGATAACACAGAAGTAAAATAATTCCTAGTGAATAAGAACCTGCCGGGAGGCACGATAACCCATATTTGTTACCTTTTTAACATTTATGCAGAAGATCTATTTTAAGCCCAAAAGTCTACTAAAGATAACAGACAAGCGACTCCCCACCACCAGAGCTCCGCATTTCCAGTTTGCACATTCAAGCTCAGTCTTCTGCTAGGCAAGGTGACAAAAGCGAAAAGTTTAATTTTTAAAAAACTGATGCTGATAACACCTGGAGGAGAGAGAGGAATCTTCATATCAAAGTGCAACAGCCCTGGATGCGGCACACGGAAGATGGAAGAGCTCCATTCCTCACAAAAGACCAAGGTCTGGCAAGGACAACCTTGCAGGAAGAGCAGCACCATGTCAGCCTCCCAGATTTCTGTGCAGTCCATGCACCGAAACAAGTGTGATGCACTGGTCCGACTGTGCACATTAGATGGATGGAGATAGCTGCGATCAAACTTCTCGAATGCTTCTGACTCATTGGATAGGCACTCAACAGTTTATGCATGTGCAGTGGCCATCTGTCTGGGATTTCGGGGGGCCAGGAAGCTGACGGGGCTGCCAGACATCCAGAAATCCCAGATTTAGGGTCAAATTCTGCTTCTTCCACCTAGACAGAATTTTTGGATGGAAAAAAAAACAAGCTGCCCTTGTTTTTATGACAGCTGATCTCTCATGATCTCAAAATCTCACGGAAGTTAAAGATACCTGTGTTTTATCCGAGAGATTATATCATCTTGTAACAGAGAAAGAAAGAAGTTAAATAAATCATAGAATCATAGAATGGCATAGGCTGGAAGGGACCTTAGAGATCATCTAATCCAACCTCCCTGTCATGGGCACGGACACCTCTCAACTAGATCAGACCACTCAAGGCTCCGTCCAACCTGGCCTTGAACACCTCCAGGGAGGAGGCACCCACAACTTCTCTGGGCAATTTATTCCAAAGTCTTACCACCCTCATACTGAAGAATTTCTTCCTAAGATCTAATCTAAATCTGTTCTCCTTGTCCTAAATGGACAAAGGTTTCACAGTAAACTTGTAGCAGGATGGGGAACAGAACTCCAGATCACCCTGTCCAGGCCACAGGACAACACTCCATGCCTTAACACACATGAAGTTTTCCATTTACATTAAAAAACCCACATCCACCCACTAAACGTGCTCATTATGCAGGCGGAGGTTTTCTAACCTCTCAGTGATTACATCTCAACGCTGACTCCTGAAGGCCTTACTTCCCATCGGCACCACTGGAAATCAGAGTTCCGCTCTGTTTAAATCTTCATCAGGAATTTGAAGTATGTCTCACAAGCAGATGAAGCAAGGAGCAGCTATGAACGGCACGCTGCCGCTGCAGCCCAGCGAGCCGCACACGCGCTGTGACTGTTCGCCGCAATCTCCCTTCTCCGCCGACCCCGTTACCAAGGCTTGGTTCAAGCTCCTTGCTGGATAACTTCACCCCAAGAAAACTGCCCGGTGCTGCTAGCTGGACTCATCCGGAGGTAACAGACTCCACGTTCCTGCACTGCGTGAGGTTATGTAGGACTCACCGAGTTTGCTCCCTGGCTGTGTTGTTGACACATTATTTGGGCAATTTTTCTATATCGTCGGTCAAACTGTAACACCGGTCCCCGTTCCAAGGGGCTCTGCTTGTACAACTTAGCTGCTTATCTGCAACTTCTGTCACCAGGCCACACCTCTTCCCTGGCTAGTATATTTTATAAGGGTGCTTAATCTGGCCCATGCTAACCTCCAGTGCATCCTTAACCTGATAGGACTCCCCCTTCACGGTCAGCAGACAAAAACTGAAGGTCCACACGAAAAATCCATGAAGATCCGCAATAAAAGAGCAAGTCTGCATCCAGTTCAGCCGCTGGAGGCTCCAAGAGACTCAAGCAGGTCATGTGTCCTGTGTCCTTAATGCTGAGGACAGCAGGATTTGAAAAACTGGCTGGACAACACTGTTTATTCAGTTGGGTTACTCAATAGGAGGCTTTGCCCCAAGTACTATCAACTCAGGAAAACCAAGTCCTCTGTACCACGGAAGTGGTTTACCAGATGACTAGCTACACCGTGCCAGCCAAATCAAGAAAGGTCACTTTTAATGCCTTCCTCAAAAAAAACCCCAAAAACAAAAACCACAAACCCAAACCAAAAAACAAACACCAAACCACCCCAACCAAACGAACAAAACATTAAAAGGTGGTCCGGAGAATACGATCCATTAAACTGGAAAATAAAGAAAAAATTCCCTGAGGAATTTTCTTTTTTTAAAGTTGTTGAACCTCAATGAATTCAGTATGAACAGTGCTAAAGGTAAAGACATGCACACCTCTGATCTTTTTCCTAGACCCTCCAGTTTTCCCCAGGAAAAAGCCTGGGTATGGCTGTGCGACACACGGCACACCTCCGCATCGAGCAGAAGTTGTTCCACATGTTTCCTTAATACCTCCTTCTCCCAATAGTGTGTTCTCCTGTCACAGGACATGATCCCACCAAAGCCATTTATCCTCACCGCAGCACTTGCAGATATTAAACTCCCTGGACAGGCTGACTAATGATACAGCAGGCTGGGAAGGCTCCAGGTGCTCAGGGAATTGAAGGTAAGAGCTTTCCTTCGGCAGAGCCATGCTCTGCCGCGAAGCGGGTAATAGAGTGAGACACGAGCAGCTCAGAGCGGGGGATCTGCTCCAGCAGTCTCCGTTCCGCAGAGGGAAAAGCAGGGATATTAGCTGTTCCTCCTCCTAGCTCCTCACCTTTTACAGCTGGGGACAGGGTGCTGGACGAGCGCAGCGTGCCCCAGCCCAGCAGCAGAGCGGGCAGCACGTGTGCCGCTGCGCTGCCGCAATTCACTGCCCAGCTCATTAACACAAATTGGAATGATGCGGGTTACACGCCAGGCTGCAAACCGCAGCGCCTGATGCACGGACGTGGCGAACAGGGATGCTGGCAACAAGGGCGACCGTGACTACCCCTGTGCTCGCCCCTGCACGAACAGCCAAAGCCTGGGAGCCACAGCTCTTGGTCACTGCTGCTTCTCGATTTTGAATTTCCAACCACCATCAGCCACAGATCTGCTTTAGTGAATCGTGCTGACCTGCCCCTTTTCTCAAAAACACCAATTCAAGCAACTTCGTGGAAAATGAACAGTTGACCTGGCTAATATAGACCTGAAAGGTTTATTTAGCTCGGCAGAACTGGTTTTTGGGGATATAAACAGCTCTGCTGGGATGAAAGCCCTCATATGCCAAATCCTGTTACAGCTAAAATGGAGAACATGTGCTATTGCATCACGGACACACGCTCATTTACACCAACTGAAGGAGGCCAGGGTTGAAAATGTTCGCATGTGAACACGGCTCATCTGCCAGCATCAACAGGAATAGAAGGAATATCAACTACAGAGACAGGAGGAGGAATAATATTCCAGATTGCCATGTAGTCCTTCAAGTATGCTGCACGTCAGCATTTCACAGTGCCGATTTTGACCACAGAGTGCGTCTACATGGGAGGAAAAAGGAAGAATCAAAGCACCATAACTTGGAAATACGTTGCCTTAAGTAACATGGTCAGAGTTGTCTCAATTACAATCTCTTTGCTAAAGCAGACTAAAAGTATTTCCTTACTGACTAAAATCTGTTTATCTTATTAAAGGTTTTAGAGTGATGAGTCTGATAAATAGGAAACACTACGTACTGGTTCCCTATGTTTTCATACTAAAGATTTTGCTGTCAACATTGCTGTAAGAAGAGTAAAGCTCTTGCAGGACAAAGGAAAATTGGCCATGGTGAGCCACTACTATACTACTATTTACTTTTTTTTTTTTTCTTTCTTTTGAAGTACTTCAATGGCACAGAATCTGTCATCTACTAGATGTTGGCAAGAAGAGCCTCAGTAGCCATGCTCCAGACCCACACTTCAACTTCTGCACAGGATCTAAAGAGACATTGCTTAAAACAGATCCATTAAAAACAAGCTTTTCCGAAATCCAATGCCAGTAGAAATGTTTCCATGAAATTCAAACAAAAATCTGTGGAAAACTACACTTTTATGCTAACATTTCTCTGCAGCATCCACAAAACACGGCACTGCAACACTGCTACAGCACACAATGATCTAGGAAAAATAAAATGAAGAAACTAGAGACAGGGCCCATATAAAAGTGAAAGTGCCTACCCGTTTCCAATGATCACGCTGAAATACTGTAGAGAAATCAAAACAGTAGTTAAAAACACTGCAGAACAGCTCAAATAGCATTCGGTCCCTAACATTTATAGGATTATTAGCAACAGGTGCTGACTTTTCTGATTCGGCAGTTGAAGAGATTATCTTTTGAACAAATGGGACAAGAATTCATCCTCAGGCTCTCTCATTAACGATACCTATTACATTCAGCTCTGATGTAATTCTGTTATCTCCTATCTTGAAGCGTTTCACTACTGAGCTGTATGATGCCTCACCACAAGTTTGCTAAAGGAGCAAAACCGTTTGTCACAGCCATGTCGGAATCTCAGTTTATTGTAATTACAGATGATGAACATTGTGATCAGGGTTCAGAACTGCTCAATTCAACTGCTGCTACTTGATCTTGCACAGTCAGTGGACAAAGCATACTGGCAAGGTTTTCTTTCCCAGTTTGGATAGCCTGCAGCCTACCTTTCCGTCAGATGCAGTGTTTATTCTGTAGTGGTACACCCTTCCTTCGTATCGCAGTGAAATAGATCTCTGTCCTGGACTGCTCTCACTCTCTCGCACAAGAAAGCTGCCGTTGATGCCGCTACTCAGAAGGTACTCAGCAGCGTTACGTGACACTGGTCCATGATACCAGGAATGCTTCTCCAAACTATTCACTGGGGTGATGTAGTTGCTGGGTACCCAGCCTTGTCCATTCTTCGTTTGGGCCTCACACCATTCCCCATTATGATTGTAGCCCAGGACACGGAGCTTTTCACCTTAGCACAAGAAGAAAACGTATTTAGACATGGCAAACCTGGGAACTTAGGACAAAAAGATAGGTTCTCTCTGGCTAACAGATCATTAAATAATGTCCTGTAAGAACAGGTATGACTGAGCAGGGAGTATGTGTGTTCCTCTATGCTTGAGTGGACCCCTCACAGCCAAATAAAGTCACACTTCAGGAATTTCGTTAGGCTCTTGTGCTGTCCTGCACCAGCTCTGATACTGCCTGAGCTTAAAAAATGAATCCAGTAAATTTTATTTGAACTGAGTTGGCTAGGAGAGAATAGGAGTGGATAAACAATAATAATAAAAATTCAATTAGCAAGGTAAGCTGATGTGACTTGGAGTATTCATAAGGAACAGAAGGACTGAGTAAGAAAACACTGTATCTGTATGATCATTTTTCATACAGGGACTGTGTTTTGGAGAACTATGAAAATGATAGAGGCTAGCCTCTAAAATCAGCTTAGTTTAATTTCTCAGTTCAAATTCTTGCTTCTAATGGAGACCTTAGTTTTGGCAGTTTCTTGCCCAATGCAAAAGCTTCAGACAGTTTTAACCTTTTAAAAGGTTATGACTTTCTGAAGTATTTGTATTTGTTTAAGGAGAATTCCCACAGTAAAAGAAATTCCATAGGGTTTAGCTTATAACTCAGTTATTCCACAGTGATTTTTCTTTCTACGCCTTCTCACACACTTCCAGTACCGCTCCACCAGCTATCTTACCTTTAGTTATGCTGAGAGTGTTGTCCCCACTCGCCACAAAATCATACAGTGCAACAAAGAGATGGGGGTCATTTTCACTAGGACAGGACAGAAGGTTTTCCTTGGAGTTCCAGCGAGCTGCTTCGCTCAGACCCTGGGGCTCAAAGTCCGACACTACCGGCCTCTGAAGGGCTTCTGGAGGAGGAAGAGAGAGGAAAAAGCACGTTCATTTTTGGTGATAAAAGCCATCTGGTTAACCCATGCACTCGGATTTTCTGGTTGACATTGTTCCTTGACATGTGTGCTCCTCATGCATCAGAGGACAGATACGGACAGCTCTTTAATGCAGATCTCCTGCCACACTGGCAGGACACCCTCGCTCCAGAGCTGTCCCCCAGCCTGCCCCAGGCCCCCAGCTCCTGCCTCCCAGGGCACGCAGGAGATGCACACAAATGCTGCTCACGTAGGCTGTTTGCTGCTTGTAAATCCTGTGGCTCGTGCCTAACTGCTGGAATGGTTAGATTTGAAAACAAACTCAAGACCTTTAAAAGGCAAATCCCTTAATTATCCTATAAATGAAATTGCCAGAACGTGCAGCACTGAGAGCCGGGCAAGGTGAGATTTATAAAACATGGTATTTAAGAATGAGATACGTACTTCTGTTGTTCACAGTATTTCTAATCGTTTCTCTTCTGATTTGAGTACAAGGCTGTCTCTTTTTTTTGCTGCCTTCTCTCCTGCTTGCTTCTCTTAAAAACAGAGTGCTGCGGTGGGCATACTTCGCACAATGAGCTTTCTACGTTTTTAGGAGCCCTGGGACACCTCCAGAAAACGAGATTCCTAAAAACTGAGCTTCACAGGTGAGTAAAAACCAACTGCCAAACTTTTCTCTACACTGCAGCACATTAGGTGTGTAATATTCGGTAAGTATCAGGCAAGTCCACGTACATCAGGGAATTTTTATTGCGGTCGCTCCTGCAAACCCTCCCCTCTGGACCATGATTCAAGAGTTTGGGGCAGCGATGCTCCAGGCAGCTGTATCCCGACTCACTCCAACGTGCCACCCCCGGCTGCACTGGCAGCTCTGTGGGCAACTGTACTGGCATGAACCCAGGAAAATAAGTTGTGAAAATCTTGGTTTTTTGAAGGGTTACTCTCCATCGGGATGAGTTCGTCGAGCAAAGTCACAGCACCGCACACGAACCATCGCATCAGTGCAGCTACGGGGACAGGAAACACGGCACTATTGCGCCCAGCCCCTTCCACCACAAAATTGCTCTTCGTTACTCAGCATCAGCCCCCACCTGCTCCCTGCCGCCCCCCCCCCACTGCTGAATCCCTCTTCTGCACAGGTGAACGTAGCAGAGCTTTGGAGGGAGAAATCCCAGGAGAAGCATCTTCTACGTTATCAGGTCACCTGGGAGCACAGTTCTCTCCTTACACTGCAATACTCACTAGCCAAGGGCTGCCACGGAGATGCGATCACACCAAAATATGCTTTGAACACCATTGCTTGTTTGGTCTGGAAATCCAGTATAAGCTGCACCAGTAAACCAGTGAAGAACTGATACGACTGACAGCAAAAAACCTCAGGAAGTCAAGCATGGATTGGGACAGGCCCAAAATACATTTCCCAATGGGGAAATGCTTAAAAAAAAAACCCAAACTACCCAAACAATCCCAACCCTACACACAATAACAAATCTCATTATTTTCTAAGCTTTGGAGGTGAAAGTGCCCCTATTCACCCACAGACCATTTGGTGTCCTCAATGTGTTGGTCAGATCACCACTGGTAAAGGCTCTCTGGGTGATTATTTATCAATGAGTACTACTGCATTCTCTGGAAAAAGTAAGATCATATACGTGGACAGAGAGCAAAACAGCAAGAATATGCACTGTTGGGCCTGTTTTCCTTGCCAAACCACACCTACAGGGAGATATATTTTAACAGTGAATCAGAGAAGTCACATAATTCTGCTTTCTAAACAATTCCACTGGCCATACCACAGTCAGAAAAGGTGGTGGTGTGTTGGGTGGTTTTTTTAAAGCACCTTTATATCCTTGCTTCCCTCTCCAGTTTCCTGCAGGAGAATATATTTTAATAGCCTGGGTTTGCTTCAAGGGGGACAAGGAAAAAAGAAACAGAAAATCCACTTTCAGAAAATTAAGCTATAATCATTTTACCATGAAAACGCTTTGATCCTGTCAAGCCCATTAAGCTCCCTTATCAAACACAGGGCGTTGCAGTGACTGGAGATACTCCGAGGAGTTACACCGTCAGTAAACACCTGGAACAGACAGACAGCAGAGAGCTGCGAGTAGCAGATACACAACCCCAGCGAGGAGCGACGCCGTGATGCTCTCCCCCAATTATGGTACAAACCAGTACATGCTGCATGGTGGGACAGACCATAACCTCCGTTAGGAAGGAAAATGCCTCCCCCACGGGGGACTGATTCAACAGGAAGGCAGGAAATCCAAGGCAGGCTCCCCTCCAACTCCAGCGCGATCGCAGCCCAGCGCAGGACGGCTCATGCACAGCCACGGATGGGGATGCGGGAGGAAAGCCAAGCGCTCCGCAAGAATCCCTCCCTCATGCCCAGGCCGCCGCGATGCTGGGACTGACTCATGATGCATGGATGCCAAGGTATGAGCTTCGATTCAGACCATGAGAAAGCCCCGTGTCAAACACTGAAAACGCCCACAAGCTGCTCTGTGGAAGTCACGGAAGGCTGGTTCTGCTCGATGACATTCCGGCCAACACTGACTCGGTGGTAACTGCCTGCGAACCCGGAGACCAGCCAGAGCGAGGGCTGTGAAACAAACGCACAGGAATTTGCTAAGCTGGAAAGCCACCCTAGTGAATACACAGGGTACTACGTACAGATGGGCTCCCATCCTTTGTATTCTCCCAGTCCGCTCCCCTGCTCAGCCGCTGGCACCCCGATGGAGGTGCCCGCTGCGTGCAAACGCTGCCGTGCCAGAGAGCACGACGGGGAGACGCAAGACCCAGCTCTTGGGGAGGGTTAGGGCTGGCGTTTCCAGATGGCAGGCAATCCAAAGTTAAGAACTGGGGTGGGGAAGGCAGTGACTGAATGAAACTTGAAGGGCAACAAGAAAGGGAGGATGAGGCCCCGAGTCAACACGGAGAAGAGCGTAAAGGAAAGAGCAGAGTTGTGGTGACCCGAGTGTAGCAGAAGCTTGATAGACCGTGACAAAACACACTTTTAAAGGTCTGGGCCCCAAGAGGAGGCTGTCAGCAGACTCAGGACACAAAACCATGAAGTGAGAGAAGCAGACAGGACATGTCCATCTGGGAGCCACGTACAGCTGGCTGTCAGCAGCATTTATCCCTCTGAGTTATTCCCTGGTAAATTTGCCCAGACATTACAGTCCTTCAGAGCAGGAATCAGACATTGCTGTTCATACACAGACAGGGTCTTTTTCAACACACTACAGCTTCTTCGCCTCACACTGCTGGTTTTAACGACAATTTTACAGCACTGCTGAGCTCTTCCATCAGCCAGATTCCTCCTAATAAATCAGCCCGGGTGCTATACCTACAGGAGAGTATTCTGGTGCAGCGATGGGGCAGGAAGCGAGCGTAATTCAATCTGTTATCTCTGCGCTGTGATTCCTTCCACACGTCCACTTTGTCTTCTGCTGCATCCCAGCAAGACTGTAATTTATTACTTTGATCATACCGTGCTCCAGATGACACCTGGATTCCTGGGAGGCGTCCCAAAGCAATGCTATAATTCGGTTCTCCACTAACACCAACTAAATGATGACTCTTAATTAAAGGGAGCAGACTTCGAAATAAGACAACAGGAGCTTTTATTTTGAGGCATCAGCCATCAGAATGTCTTCGTTTCCCCCTAAATTAAGTTTTTACCCAGAGATATTTATGTTTGCACACCAAAAGGCTTCATAAGCATAACTACCTCTTGCTAATTACTGTTTAGATGAAATCATGAATCATTGGTAGGGACTGTGCAAGAAGTCCTCAGATACAAACAATTCTGGTCTAGACCAACGCAAGCAAATTTCCTTAGTAATTTAAGGGAAGGGCTGGAAAACAGACAGAAGCACAGAATTACCCTCGGCTGCTCCACAGCTGACAGTGAGGCGGTCCCAAGGGAAGGAAGAGACCTCCTGTCTCCCTACAAAACAAACATCCTGTGGTCTAACAAACTGTGCTGGCGTTTTTTTCCACGAGGTTTCTAAAGCGAGGGAGCACAGAACACATCTCGCAGTCTCTTTGGAGGTACAGCACATGCTATGTAAAGCTTCTCCCTTCCCTACATTCCCCCTACTCTCCTTTTCCCCTGGAAGAAATGATAATAAATGGCAGAATAGCTATGCAGATTTAATACATCCAAATGTTCTCAACTGAGCACATATGACGGAGCAGCTGCCTCTGTGTCCCAGTGTTTCCTCAGTGGCCCTCACAGATTCCCTACGCCTGATGGAATATGGATTTAAAAAACAACAACAAAAAATCCATAAACCAGATCTTTCCAAAAAGAAGGACTGTCTCAATGTTGTGTTTCAGACCTATCCCTTTAGTGATTCACACTCAATCTCTCCTGTCACCCACTCCACAGCACAGGCCATATAACCTTCTGCAGCAAAGGCTATCGCTGTCACTTCTGCTCTTGGCTGATATTTGGAAAGTCCGTGTTCTTACAGCCAGCATGAGGATAAGCAATCACTTTTTAAATATTGTGTATTTCTATACAGAGGTGAAGAAGTGCAAAAAATAGATCCAGTTTGTCTCAACCAGGCCCATGCCCCTGCGCTGGGCCAGTCTCCCCAGTTGTGCCATGCTATTTCCCCTCCCAGGGAGGCACCTTGGTCCCCCTGGGTCCCCCCATGCTTGCACAGCCACCAGGAACCTTGAGCACTCTAAATGCTGAAAACCAAGTCTGCTGAGGGCAAACACAAGAGAACAAGGCCACTCATGGCTCCTGCTTCAGTGCCCATGCACAAACAGGCCCTCAGAGCCAACTGCAGTGTTGTATCTTGTCCAACACTAAGCACCCCAAATTATGTGGCTTCTCCCACTCCTCCATCATCTTGGGGCTTTTGTTGTTGCTGGTTTTCATTTGATTGTTATTCGGGGGTTTTTTGGAAGTTCACTCTTTCATTAGCCTGCTTGTTCCACCCAAGTTCATTCACTGCGTTTATTCCATTTACAAGCCCTCAGTGACATGGTCAATATCATCTTTCTCCAGCCAGCTAATCATAGCTGTAGATGTATGGAGTGGAATAGTGGGTATGGCAGAAATTTGGATTTTATTCCCCAATTTGTTACTGAGCTGCTGCCTGACCTTACACCATAACCTCTGGGAGAGGAAGGGGAAAGAGTAACTCGATCCAAGTGAACTTCAGTGACACTTGCGTATTTCTGAAAACTTTACCTTCCCAATTTCTGTTTTGGTTTCCTTATTAAGGGAGGAGAAGTAGTGAAGTTTGCCCGTTCCTGAGCCCTTGGGAGGGAAAGCATCCAGCAAGAATCATAGAGATTTACTGTTATATTTCCCTGTTTTACTAAGCAGCCTCAGACTACTAAGGGAAGGACTAATATGTCTGTGGACGAACAGTTTCAGGTCTGAAGACAGTTACTGCTCTTCCTATGAAATTATAATCCTTTCCTCTCCACAACTGAGGGGAAATGGTAGCAAGCACCATCAGCCAGATTTTTGACTGGGGATGGGACACGCAAGAACTGCCGGAACAAGCACACCTCTAGAAAGCCATTACAAAGCCAGAAACATAATTAAAAAGCAAGAATTCTACCAAGCAATGGTAATGAGAGGCCAAGAGGTGAGGAGCAGAAAATAGCCAAGGAAGAGAGGAAGCAAACAGAAGGCTCTTCCCTGGGAGGCAGCAATGCCGTCTTAACGCACTCGCTCTTCCTAACAGCTTGCCCCACAGCCTGCCTGCTCATCCTAGCAACACTGGGGCCGGATGGGCTGCTGGCACTGCCGATTTGGGTCCGGCTCAATACATGCCCAAACGCAGGAAAAGAAACTCTACAGGAGCAGGGCAATGGCTACGGGCTGCTGCTCCTCCCCAGGCTCCTCTACTCTAACTGTAACAAGATACGCTTAAAAAAAAAAAAAATAGAGACAATCTGACAGCTGGCAGGACAGAAATCATTTCAGTTGGAAAACAAAGGACTTTACCAGCGTCCCCAAACCAGTTTTTAAACTTTACAGAAACAGTTTTTAAACTTCACAGAGAACATCGATGGCTTTTAAACAAGGCTTTGCCTTTCAGTGGCAGAGCAAGCCCAAAAAGGCAGCAAGACTATTTCAGCCCCTATTTGGGACATGGACACGTTCTGTTTTTCAGATCAGATTGGCAGCAGTACTCGCTGTGCCTCTTCCCTTCTACTCTTTACCCTTTCTTGGTGTGAAGTGGGTGAGGAATTATCCAGTTTGGCAAAGGCAGAAAGAAGAAAGCAGATGACAGAAATTCAGATCTCTCACATTTTAGAATAATATTTACTACTGAGAATAGAAACAAGGGCAAAAAACAGCCAGCTCAAACATTGATATGAAATCCCAGAAATTGTTAGAACCAGTTTAAACTTATTTTTGACCAAGTTAAGAAAAGGTCTCAACTTTTTCAGCAAGTAGGCAAGCCCGCCTGTACACAGTGCAGCACATGGCACTGGGACACAGCACCTGCCACCGCTCCACACCACCACAAAGAGGACTCTACAAACAATCCTCCTTCCTGCAAATTAACGGAGCATAATAGTCTTTTGGAAGAGGACCACTATGTAAAAAATATATTTATTTCTGCTAACTTGGTCAAAAGACATGTAGACCTACACATGTGCCTGACTCTAAATGAAACTCACCCTCAATACAGTATTTTCAAAAAGTGTGTGTAAAATTACAACAAACAGACTTGATTTTGTTACAGTCTCATGCTATCCATCAACCAAACACTGTCATGCTTTTGCTAACACATGAAAACCAAAACAAAAGATTGGATTAGGCAAAATTGAATCTATCATCCTGACTGCAACTGGTTTTCCACATAACTAATGGACCTTTCATCCTCTAAGCAGTTGTTCAAGGTTTCATAGCCTACTTACAGTAAAGAAACCTTCAGCTTCCCCCTCATGCCCTCAACAGCCACCCACACACCTAAGATAACAAGAGTAGAGCTAAATTCTCCAGTGATATCACCATCATCTCCTTAATCTTTTCATAAGCTTCAGCGAGGCTGTGGGATGCGCATGGGAATGGACTGGCTGTCACATGCTGCTCATAGGATCCAGGAGCAATGGTCACTAGTTTGTGGTCCTTGACACCAGCCTGCCCCCTTCTCACCATCTGTCAGTCTGGCCTTCACAGCACTGCAAGCTTAAGTGGTTGCTAATAAAATTAACAAATCCATATGTAAAAACCTGCTATCTTCTTAAGAGTAATAATGCCACCATATTTTCACTTGTGCCCATGGAGTACAGGGGTTTGGGGCAAGCCACCACTACTCTTCTTGACGAGTCCTCAACAGGGGCTTTCAACATCACAGTAATTTTAATAAGAAAGCTGCCCAGGAATACCACATGGGGACCTTCAGGTTTAGCAAGACATAACACAAAACCCTACTTTTTCTTTTTCTTTTTTTAAAAAATAACACACCACAACTTTACTTCCCCTCCCAGGTGGGTATAGATCCTCACTTCTCACCCTACTTTCCAAGAGACCTACAGTCAATTACCGTGGGCCCTGGGCTGCCTATGTCCCGAGGGACTGTCACAGCATTAGAGTAGCAGTTCTCACACTTGTTCACCTTTAACACGCTGCTTGGATGCTGGCTTCGGTTTTGCCCCATGCTGAGCTGAGAAATGAGACTGAACTACTTGGATAGATGATCGTTTAGAAGTTGTTTCAATGCTCATTTCCCACTCCCTCATTAAAAAAAAATAAAAATAAATGTGCAACCACAGCCTCGGGGAAGCTGAAGGTGGAAATACTACAGTATTGTGTCAACAATAAAGTTGTGAACTGGATGCTGCCTGCATGGCCAAGTCAAACTATGCTCTAATGCTATTATGCAACTGCATTGCAAATTGGGGAGGGGGGGAGTGGTTGTAACACACGCACAAAAGAGAAAACTTGCAAAAACAGTCAGGGTAACACCCTTGTAACATCATCCTTCAGCATTCACTTCTGCAGGGCAGAGAGGCCCCAAACGCTCTGCCTATTCTCCCAGGGCTGTGTTGAAAGATCCAACGGCACAGAAAAGAGAGGCCCAGCACGGCTCGGAGCTCGGAGCCCCTCCTCGACACGCAGCCTGAGCAGTACCAGAGCCAGGGGACACAAACAGAGGTTTTATAGACCTTTCTAGGTCTATATCAGAATCACAGAAGATCACAGAAGAATTCAGTTGCATATGAAAGATTAAAATTCTTCACATGCATCTGCCCACCGTTAGGTTTCTGAAACTTTAAATAAATAAAAAAAAGTTCTCTGGAAACTGTTGTTTGACTTCAGACAATAGAAAATTCTTCAGAGCCACTAAACACATGAGTACAGACTCTTAATCCGAAATTTCCTCACACGGGTTTGCCACGAGAAGCCATTTGTAGATTTTGAGATTCCTAAGCTATGAATTTCCGAGGTCCATTTCTCCACTGAATATTCGAGAGTTGAGCAACAGCGACTTGCGATAGGCCCCGGGAAATCAGCTGCTGCCGTTCGTGCCTCTGATTTGATGAGTTAGCACGGTCCTCCTGGCACGCGGATTATTTTCACTGAAGCAACATCCAGCAACACAAAAGAAGCTGAAGAAGCCTGGACCGCCCCGGCGGGATGGACACAGCCCCGTTAGCCCAGCGAAGGGGCCGGGGCTGCACAGGGGGACCCGGGATGCTGCTCCACAAACGGGTGCAGAACTTGCTCAAGGTGATGCCGAGCAAGACCTCAGCCCAAAGTCCCCCAGCCCAGCACGGAGCCTCTGTCACCCAGGCCTTCAATCTGAACTAGTCAGGGCCCATATGTTTTAACATCTCAGTGCCTACAAATAACCATGAGTGTGACTCAAAAAAAAAATCACCTTTTAAAAGCAAACATGCAAGAAAATTTAGTTAAATGAATGCCCGAGGAAAGCAAACTTGCAGGGGGATAATCAAAATGAACTAAGAGATTATATATTAACACACGCTGAAAATATTTTACTGATGGACTCATCTAAATTTTCTTCCTGAGCCTGGAGTTGGCTGTATCATTCTCCTCTCATATCTAAAATAAGGGCGATCCTTCTCCAGGCAAAAAAAATTTAAAAAATAACGTCGAGGCCTGAAGATACAGCTTTGTTTATGGGCTCGGCAATAAGATCACTTGACATTTTACAACCATAAATGGTAGAGCCGCGCTCCCTTTGTATACTGCAGTTAATGAAAGTCACCTGGGGTCTGGATGCCGTCTATACCGCTCGGTTCCCTCGCCCTGGCATCCGAAAAGCTCAGCCTAAAGCTGGCCAGGACCAAAAGTCTCCCCAAATCTGGCCCCAAGTTGCAAGCAAGGGATAAAACTTTGTATCTGGGATGGTGGCAGAAGCTGGAGCAGCGGGCTCCAGCTTCTGCAGTCCCGATGGGGACACGGCCTGACCCTGGCCCCTTTGAGTACTCACCTTCCAGGTAGCAGCTGGAGGAGGAGGAAAGTCCCTTCTTCGATTTGCAACCCACCAATTTCAAGCAAATCTCCAACATTTTCATTTGTTAGAGTTTGGCTTCGGCTGTTTGGTTTCCCTTCCCTCCCCCCTCCACTTTCAGCTTCTTCTCGCGCTGTCGAATTATCCGGTAAAAGTCAAGAAAAAAAGTGGGGTTTTTTTTAAAAAAAAATAAATTAAAAATCCATAAGAGTCTAAAGCAAAGTATCCAGGAAAAGTCTAAAGCAAAGTATCCAGGAAGAGTCTAAAGTAAAATATCCAGGAAAAGTCGCAGAAATCCAGCGCTCTGAAAACCATTACAAGGGTGAGCCCAAGAGGCGGAAAATCCTGGGGCCCCACATCTCCTCTCCGGGAGAGTTAACTCCAGCCATCTTCCCTCCCTTCCCAACTCTTTTGGCGGGAGAGAGGAGGATAGAGGGGGAGGGGAAAAAAAAAAAAAAAAAGAGGGGGGGAGAGAAAAAGAAGAATAAAGCCAAGCCAACCGAGTTGGGCAGTCACTTCTGCCCGCGCTCGGCGGCAGCTGCCCGCATGTCGCTGGGAGCAGGCAGGGCTGCTGGGGCTCCGCTGCCAACAAAGGGCCCCTTCAGCCGCTGCCTGCCTCCATGACATCAGGCTCGGAGCAACGCCCTCGCTCCTTAACCCTCCTCCTGCCTGCGCCCTGCCTGCCTCCTCTCCCAAAGCCGGAGAGGCGAAGGTGAAAAATCAACGAGTTTCCTCTGCTTGGGAGAGCCCTCCTTGGTTTGGGAAGGGGGCAGGATGAAGGAATAACGCTGCTGCTTCGGTGGCTGGGTGCTTTGTGCGCGGCTCTGTTAAACCAAGTGAGAGTTGTAGATAGTCAGAAGTCTGAAAAGCGTGTCGTCTCGCAGCGTGTCGGGGAACTGTTGAAATAACGCGCCTTGTAACAGGGAGAAGCAAACCCAGAGCTATGCCCATTCGGAAACCAGTGCAAAAACTGCGGAGGAGCTGGAGCTCCTTCCCAGAAGACGCTGTCCCAGCAACAGGCGAACGGATTCACCCCGCAGCTGATGCAGTGACACTCTCAGGACACTACTCCTCTCGCAGAAGGGGCCAAAAGTTTCCACTCTCCCACCACCTGCTGCTCTGTGCCCTGCAAACTGTGCCTTTCCCTTGCAGGTTCCTCAGGGCTACATGTTAGTTTAATTACTGCTCTCCAGTTGCGCATTTTTTAATAGATTACTTTCTGCCGTTGGTGTGTGTCTCCTTTTTAAAACAATCCCCTTTTTTGTAATATACATTTATATTCTATATGTATATATATTATATTTTTATATCTTCATATATTATATATTTAAATATTTGGTATATTTTATATATATACACGTGAGTCTGTATATATAGATATATATATATATATATGAATGAGATAGCAGGTTAGGTGTGTATACTATTGTGTTTTTTTTTTCCCCACTCAAAAATCCCCTTTTATTTCCCAACCTTGGGTGCTTTTGCTGCTTGGAGCAAGAGGTGCTCAAGGCTGCAGAGCTCATCAGGGTGCAAAATAGAGAGGTTGGGGAAAACAGCCTGGGAAGTCCACCCTATCACAAACTCCACCACAACGTGTGGAGCATTTGGTATGCCACACACAGGATCAACAAAGCAGCAAATCTTCATTTTTGTCCCTGAAAACTTCCCTTCATATCTGACAGTTTATTTTGGCAAGGTTACTGCCTAGCTAGTGCTCTCTTGCCCTCCAACGTTTTCAAACATTTAATACTTTAAGGGAAACTCTGCATGCTTCCAGCATCTGAGGACCATGCCTCCGAAACAGCAAACATTGCTCGGACTCTTTAAACGTTATTTTACAGCATTAGTTTGTCTCAGTTTTCTGATCCATGGGGTGTACGCCTGAGAGACAGCTTGGAAAGACATCCTTGGCCTCTCAACCCACAATGAACTGCAATAATAGCATTTGCATTTTTTTTTAATTACCACAAGCCACATCGTTTCTAGCAGAGAAATAATGACGGTAAGGACAGTGTGATGTTCAAAGTGCTTTCACACTTTTTCTCGGAAAAGTTGGACACAGATATCCCCATTTAATAAATCAGGAAACAGCAAGAGAACGTAAACATTTCCTCAACTTAGACAGTCCAGAGAAGAGATGAAGCTCCAGATGCAATCCCCCACCTCTGGCTGCCTGCACATGCATTAGAAAGACAACAACGCAGTTCTCCCCGTGCTCTCCCTCCCTCCCTCTACTTCTGCAGGAGAATTTCTATTTTATGGCAGCACAAGAGTTTCAAAAAAAACCCAAAAAAAACCCAACACCTATCTACTTGTTCCCTGCCTGTCTAACTTCTGATGAGACTGCAACAGAAAACTTGTGCAGAAAGGAAAACAAAAAAAGAAGGAGTTAAATGCAGATTTGGAGGATAAAGGTTATATAAATCACAGGAGGAGCTCAATCATCACGTGTTTAGGCCCAGTGTCATGTTTAGGGAACTGGGATGAAGTAACATTGCAAGAGCAGACCAGGCATCTTGCACGCAACTTTCTTTTCCATGCGAGGAACATCCATCCCTATCCCGCCTCTCCTCCAGCTGCAGCTGTAGGAACGCAGAATCCCCACGGCATTCCCTGGAAGCACAAAGGCTGCCCCCCGTGAACACCACCCAGCCGTTACAATTAAGGTTAATACAATGGCAGAGAGCACTGGCAGAATTAATGCGGATTACGTTCCTGATGAACTCCTGGGGTTCTTACTCCAGAAGAAGAACGCCTCATCTCAAATTAAATTAACCCGCTTGCAGAAGACCCTCGCTGTAGGAGAAACGCATCCACTTGGGGAGTTAAACACAAAGAGCTATCCTGGGATAACTTCCTCTGTAGATAAACAAATTAATTCCCTTTATGTTTCCATGCAGACAAGCTTGTGTGGTCCCTCGGCTCCAAACGTCATCCTTCACCGTTTCCTCTTTTGTGTCATGGCAAACCGGGCTGTAAATACTTTTAGCAAATACCCTTTGCCTTTCCTGCATGCCATGAAATTAACCAGCAATACAGAAATAAAAGCCATATTGGTAGTGTCACACAAACTCTGCTGCTCTTACGGCTGACATCTATTAATGCCTTTCGTGTTTGTTTGTCACATGCACATCTTCGAACAAAATCAGTCATGAAAAGCGTGCAGACTTTCGGGCTACAGAGTGACTGATGCAACCTTCAGCTCAGGCTCTTGGCTGCAGAATGGCAAAACAATTTTGGTTGGGCACAGACTCAGAGGGTCTCCAGTCCAACCTCTTGCTCAGAGGGTGGCTATCTATCTAGATCAGGTTGTTCCAGGTTTTTTGCAGCTAAATTTTAACTGAGTCTGCTGGGCAGCATGAAAGTTATTTATATTTATCCTCTTATATCTACCCAGCTTTGTATTGCTGCAAGTTGCAAGTGTTGTTTCTCCTCCTTGTGCTCCAAGAAGAGTCTCTCTGGTCACCAGTTGGGTGGTTACGAGTGCACTGGGACCCCTTCAGCCCCCTCTTCCCCAGCTGGAGGACAGCAGCTCCCTCGGCCCCGGGGGGCACTGCCTGCTCTGGCCCCCCCCAGACTCCCTCCACTGTGTCAGCGTCTGCTACAGGGGAAGGAGGGAGCTGGACGCCACACTCCAGATGTGGCTTCACCAGTGCCAAAAAGAGGGAAATAATCACTTCCTTCGACCTGCTGGCTCTGCTCTTGCTAATGCAATCCAGTATCCATTAGCCTTTATTGTTCATGCTCATACGAGAACATAAACCTATTTAGCCAACTGCCTTCATGTTTGAGCTGCTTCTAGCAGACAGTCATTTATTCGTAACTTTCTTAAAGCTACTCAAAATTTGAGGACAGATTTTTCCAAAAGAGAACGATCACACACACGCACGACAGTGGCAGTGAAAGGACTGGACTCCATGAGCAGAAAGTGAGTTTTGGCATCATCCCATGATGTTCACAGCTGGAGTGAATTTTGTTGCGATACCATTAAAAACAGCTTGAGTGCTTGTCACCCGTTTAAAAGCAGAACTTAATTTTGGTTTAAAATCCTCTTCTGAAACATGGAAAGACAAGAGTTTGAAGCCCCAAACACTGGGCATTTTTTGATACGCACATTCAGCCATTTTGGGCTGGAAAAAGTCGGTTGAAATAGAAGCAGCACAAACCAGTGGTTAAAGCAAAGAAGTAAGAAAAAGAGCAAATTCTTGCTTACAGTTATGAGCTACCTGTGCCTTATCTTACTCTTCTTTAAATGCAGCTGAGAATATCCCCACAGGTGTTAAAGACTAACTCAATACCGTTTTGTAAAGCACTTTACTGATCTGGATGTACGGAGCAACGAAATGTAGAATCACGTCATTTGTAAGATGCATTTTTCCTAGTAAGTAATAAGGTGACATGTGATTTTGGGTATTCACAGGTCACTGCCTTTGTGATGAAAAATAGTTCCATGCCACAGAGCACTGCCATGCTACGTAGCTCTCTTCTGATGACATCTTTCACATTGTGAAAAAACACATTCTAACACCATTACCTGATTAAAAATGTATGTGCATGTGAAAATGATCAAAGAAGTCTATGTTGAAACCCATGAATGACCACAGCGTGTGGTACAGACACAGCTGTAACAAAGCCGGGCTTTGATCCGACAGCAAACGCAGCATTGCCTGTTTTCCTGGGGGCTGGTCCAGCTTTGTCTGACAGATTCCAGTTTTCCTGCGGGTTTTCAGATCCCCCACCATTAAACACCTCCATCCACTCTTAGATACAATGTGCCAAACTTTTGGGAAGATACTGGTGTGTGTTAGATTGAGAGGACTAGCAGCTTTAAAAGCCTGGTTACTAAACTCTACCTTCTTGGCACATGCAGCACAAAACACTGTCTGGTGAAGTCTTGTAAAACTCTTTGCAATGAATACAACTTCAGTGGGTCGTACGGGTCAGGTCATGAGAGCTTTACTACCGTATGCCAAGGAAAGCATGGAAGAATTTGAGTCCAAGACTGGCAGGGTTGGAGCCAAGTGCACATCCCACGCCCAGCCCACTAAAAGCCACCTCTGATTTAAACAACTGTCTCTTAAGTCATCACCTCTTAGTCTCAGTAATTGTTCATTGACACCTTGTAACTACTCAAAATGACAAGTGAAAACAAGTCTTCCAGGATACTCTGACGTTCTCCACTTACTTGGCAATGACAGCACTACACAAAAAGGCAATTATGTTTGTGATTTATTTGTAATACCTGCCACGTAACAGGTAGAGGGTGAGAAAATTCCTTGCTGGCACTTGCACACGGAATGACTACGTTAGCCCATTAAAGCCTTCCAAGTTTGTTCACACACCTAAGAAGAAAGCCCAAGTGACCAAGATACTGAAGAACCTCTAACTACCACTTATTTTGGTGATCACTAGGAATCAGTAAGACCACTGACATTAATAAAGTATACTCAGACAGGACTGGGGTGGTTTTACCTCTCTGCCCAGATACCTTGCTCGGATGAGCCTTTGTGCCTTCAGCGATAGTTGTAATGTCCCCTCTAGTTCTCCAGCACTGCTCTGCCTCAGAACCACTCCACTGCTGTCTGTTTTCTTCCAGCTTCTTATGCAGGCATCTCTGTTTTTCCTTTTCCAGTTCAGGTACAAAACATTTTGAGAGACCAGTATCCTACCTTTCCATTGAATCTCTTTCAAAATTCAGCTGACATGTTTACAACAGCTAGTTAAAATAGCATGTTAAAAACAAAAGCCTCTCGCTACTATTCTGACCACTCTACAATAGGCATTATTGTAAATTCAGAAAAAAAAACTACCAACAAACCCACACATGAAGTTGAACAAAGGCTGGTTAACACCTGAGGGCAAAGAGTGTTTTCCTTCCGAAACCATCTAGCACAGCGTGACTGGCCCTGCAAGAGCACAGAGAGATATCTGCATATACAGTGAAATACTAACACTTCTGTCACTTGGATTTAGCAAGGTCCACTCTCACAGGAAGAAACTTTTTTTTAAAAAAAGCCAGGTTACAAAAAGTCCACTGTGCACATCAACAGAAAACCGAAAGATTTTGCAATACAGCATGTGCATTTGTTGTTTTTTCTCCTTGATTTAACAGATGTTTGTTATTTGCAATTTTCATGAGCGAAGGAGGCGGCTGAGAAGTGGTGGGATTTCAGAGATGGGATGTTCAACTATTCGAAATTCCTTTCAAGCAACAGAGCAGAATCCTTCTTTTTAAGGTAGTAACAAGGCAGAGGGTACTACTAAATTCCTGCAATAGTGGTCTGTCTTCAACATACTCACGTAAAAAAAGCAAGATGGGTTGTGAGCTCCACAGGGAATTGCCTGTGGTATTAGCATTTGAAGCCTGCAAGGTTAAATCCAAGTCCAAAGGGGCTCTTCACAAATCAGAGAAAAAGTTTTGGGCCTCTTCCATTAAAAGCTGGGGTTTTTTTGCAACATCTGCAGGCAAAGAAAGAGGCATCTTGTGCTTTTCAGATCCGAAAAAAACAGCAGTTTACCTTAAAGACATAAAGATCACACAAACTTCTTACTACAATTACTTAACTTTCATTGTCTGGTCAGTTTATCAAGGTCGCAAAAAAGGGAGCGAGGACTGAGAGTTTCTGTGCGAATGGTAGAGTCACATCAGATTAGACTAAAGTTCAGCATTTTCTGCCAGACCAGAGCAGAGAGCGCTTACAGAGAGCCAGGACACAATCAGAAAAGATACATACTTGGAAAGTATCAGAAAATCAATTTTAGAGAAGTTCCTCTGCCAAATACTGACTCAGATCTTGAGTGGGAGCATTTCTGTATTTCTTTTAAATGAAAAGGCAAGGAAACGCAGATGAAAAAGTAAAATTAAAAGAAGAGGCTAAAACGGGGAGCTCAAAGCTGATGACTTCACGGGCTATCTTGTGTAATTCTGAGCACGTCGGCAGGACGAGCCAGGAGGACCAGTAAAACATGTTCTAGCCCCGACAGTAACGAACTGGTTAATTTCCTTCATCCAAGAGCTAAAAAATCTGCCAAAGCAGAAGACCAGGCCTAAAAGATCAAATTACACATGAGGAGGGGGTGGAAGGGGAGCAGGAGAAAAGAAAACAAGTATTACTGAACCACTGCTGCATCAGACCCAGCAGGGACTGGGAGAACACTGCAGAGGCGAGGTTCACCCGGCACCATCTCCACTGCAGCTGATGTGGCCCGTGAACACACGCGCCTGGTTGCCACCCACAGCTTGTCATTCCCATTTCAGGAACATCAACTGGTAACCAGCACCTTAACTCTTGCCAATATGAAAAAGCTTTTGTTTATCAGCCATTAAATTAATATTACTGGAAGAGTTGAAACTTCTTCCATTTCCTCTCTCCACTCGAGCTATTTTCTCTCCCAAGTGGAGAGTTTAACTTTGGGCACAGCTCTAGGAACCCATCCCAGCACACTAACTGCTGCCACAGGTGTAGGAATCAGCAAAATACTTGAAAAGCAAAGGAAAAAAAAAATCATGCACAGCAGACAAACAATAATCCATCAATAAGCAAATAACCCATCAAACCTAGCAGCAATTCAACTCCTTTGCCTTGAAGCTGATCACACAAAGGAGGTCTCACAGCGGCATTAGCATTTTCACAGGTATTTCAGGGATAACCAGGGCATCCCACCCAGCCATACACCACTCTTCTAGTCCTTGCTCACCTAAACTGTTTCAGCACTGAATTCAGCAAAGATTACAATAATTTTCAGAAATGCAGAAAATTTCAAGTAACACACAGAGCAACAGGAGACTAGGATAAATTCAATTGCAAGGATCGCTTTTCTCTAAGGATCTAATCCTAAACAGTTATGCTTCTGAATAGTATCAATACTGATGGTCAGAAACCTTTAGGATCACGGCATACACATTTCCTGACACTGTAATGAGTGTACTTCTTTTTAAATAGTAAAAAAAAACAAAACAAAACAAAACAAAAACAAACCAACAACCAAACAAAACACCACAAAAATCAAAATAAACCCCCAAAACCAGCGCCTTTGGATCATGAATTCAAGACTCCATTAATTCATTCACAGGGGAGTACATATTTTTTGAGAAAGTAGAAGCCCTTTGTAACTATACAAATACAAAAGCATCTATATAAACATAGAAAATGCTATATAAAAGCATCTACAATCACTTGATTTGAATTACAGTGCTCATTCATTCTCAGTATCTACTCTCAGCCTCCCTCAGATTTGCAGGTGAAGTGCCTGGTGCTTCACAGCACTAATTGCTTATTATTCCCAGTATAAGAAATCAAATATACACTCCCAGAAAGGAAAAGCTTCCAGTTAATTAGAACTGCCTGCAGCAATGGTTCCTTCCAAATAGTTGAGCATTTTATTTTGTTGTCAGGACACAATATAAGTTTTAAGAGTCCTGCTGGGACTATGACGTAAAGGCAGGACCAGTATTTTCTCTTGTGAAGACTGGGGCCAACAGGCAGAAACTTCGGATAGAAATAAGCTACTTCACTGTGAAGAAAGGCAAATGAAAAATGTGTATGTACACCTCCATCCTGGTCCAACTGGAGGAAGGACGCAGAAAAAGAGGTATCTGTTTCACTCATGCACTGCTGAGCATAGACAGATGGAGTTCAAGTGCTAGACCTAGTGCTAAACATTCACATGGGTTTAAAACACCATTTTTCAATTCTCAAACATAAAAACACATTGAAAGAAGCATTTTAATTTGAACTTTTTTGGAAAAGATGGAACATTCCCTCTAGGTTGCACAATTAAGACAAAGCAAAAGCCTGATGCTGAATTCATCAAGGCAAAACTTCTTAAATTAAATCCCATTGAGATGAGTTTCCTTGGTATGTGTGGAGTCTACTGCTTGTCATATTTGCATTTAGATTTAGAAAACAGCATGAGACTGTGAAATACCTTCACATTTTCTGCCTTTACAGACAAAAGAGGTAAAGAAGGAAGGTGTAAAAAAGAAATCGGTGCTGCTGATCTCCAGCAACTGCAAACTCTACCTCTCTGTGTGTTTTAAGAAATCTAAAGTTCCTTTCTGTTCATTCCCTCTCTACCCTACCTGCCCATCATTAATCAGAGCCATTCACAGAGCAGATATATTACATGTGGTCTGAGGTTTACAGCTGTTGGCATGAATAAAGATTGTAGATTCTGTCTGCCCGCACACCAGACGGAAAATAAAGAAAAGTGAGGAAGTATAAATGAACAGCAACAGTCGGCACCCTATACGCTGCCCGACCCTGCTCCGCACTGGCCCTATAGCTGCCACATCCTGCATTTCGGGCTCAGCTGAGTCACTTCACCGTTCACAGGGAGAGAAGTGGATTCTGAAGACTTGCACAAATGATTAAACAAACCAAAAAGTGAAGTAAAATACCTGCCACTGCTCTGAACATTTGCACAATGGAGCAGGAGGGCAGGAAGCAGCAAAATGCTACAGGCCAAAAAGAGATCATGCTGACACAGAGTGAGGGTCCTCAGCCAGTTAACCTCATCTAAATCCAGAGCGCCTCGGTCCCATCTCCTTTCTCATCTTCTCCCTGTTGTCGGCATTAGTGCTCACACAACCGTGTGGTGACCCAGTTCAAGAATGTGAAGACTCTCCTCACCACATGGTCATACAAATAACAGTGCTGGTATCATGAAGGAGCCAGGAGAAGCACTTCTTAATTCAAAATACTGAGAAAATCATCTCTACTGGCAAGCACTGAGTTGCACACACAGCTTAATCTTACTGACCTTTCCCACTGAAAGATCTACAAACAAATCCAAAAGAAATAAATGTGAATGGAGGAGCGGACCAGATATAGATGCATTTCATTAATCATTCAGAGACCATTGAATAGATCACAGAGTCATTCAGTGCGGGGAGACCTGCTTCCACCTGAAATGGAAGTATTTCAGCCAGCCTCAAGTAACTGGCCGTGCTCCAGACTGGATCTAGGGAAGGCAATGCCTCAAATTCCTAGAGCGCTGACAGACACCCAGGTATGGAACAGTGCTGCAATAGAGACAAGGCTTTCTGAAAACACAGCTTTGTGAGAAACCCTTTCTTGGGTAGGGAGTTTCTCTGTAGCTCCCCTGATTCTGGGGTGTTCCACGAAGTTCCAAGTAGAAGATACCATCACCCTGTAATTAAATTCACAGCTTTTCCTGTTTCTAATTAAACTCCAAACCCATATTGAAGTCTCATGTCAGCGAAATATGGATCAACTAAACTCCATGTTATTTCTACAGATTGTGAGCCTCTGGTACAACCTCTTATTGTATTTTCTTGTTCTTACTTTCTCCATGAAGGAAAAGTCACGCAACACTCTCAGCAAAAATAAACGCTACCTAACACTTTCTGAAGTTGTATCTCTCCCAACATGTTGCAAGAGGAATGGAAAATACCACGTTGCCCAGGCAGGATACGATGGTCGCTCCTTCGCTTGACTTCACTAGGCGGTATCTGATAAAAATTGGGATTTACCTGGATGATACCTGAAACATAGTGCAGAAAGCCCAGACTTAACTTCACGAGTACATGGTGTATTCAAGACTCCCTGTGCAAGCTCCTCTGCCTGCCCGGCCAAGTTAGATCCATTATATCAAGTTATTACAAGAATAAAGACTAAAGTCTGCAAAATAAGTGAACAAACGAAAGCAGCCTAGAACATGTATCACTAAAGGAGAAGGAAGGCTCTGGCTTGAACCAGCCAGAGGTGGGAAAACCCAGAGCAAAAGCCAACTGGTTTTTGTTAGGCCACGCGTCCCAATTTCCTCCCTTCTCTTGGTTCAGCTCGGTCTTTGCGAGTCTTGCGCCTGGAACGCGGCCAGAGGATTTTCACAGGGTGAAAGAGCTGCTGTGTTCCCCTAATCCCTCCCTCCAACACGCACTGCCGTTAGGGTGCCAGGAGAACCTATTTTAAAATTAATGTCAAAGCAGAGGAAGGTTTGGAGAAAGAAACAGGACTAAAACTCTCCAGCAGCTCTGGAGCCAAGGGGGGATGAAGCCAATGCATCACTTTGTATCGCACGGGTAGCAGAAGATATTGAAGAGGTAACGCAAAGAGATTTTAATCCATGTAACATATCATTTATAAGATCACGAAAAAGGACAGAGGAAAAACCCCCCAGACTATGTGATCTCTCATTTTTCAATTGTACCTGAAGTTTATATAAAGGATGGCACAATGCCATCGGGAGGATTAGCAGGTTATTGCTGTGGAAAGAGCTGAGAAATAGCTTGGTCCGCTTTTGCTTACACTGTCAACCCCTCAAACGGCATCTGGATTTTAAGATGGAAACCATTTTAGGAAAAAAATAAATAAATTAAAGGAAAATTAACTATTCAGTTTAATGATATGCTCTAGGAATGGACATGCCACAGTTTTATTTCCAGCTCTCCTTTAGATTTCTCCTGTAATTGTAGATAAACCAATTACTCGACTTGTGCCTCTGTTTTTCCCAAATGTAAAAGATTTTCTGGACAAGCTAACTACAAATCAGGTCCCACCTTGGAGATCCACTCTTAGAAGGTATTACACAAATGTGACATGTTCACTAACGCACTCGACACACCAACTTCCAATGTATAAAACACATTCCTCGTCCTTCGCGGGCACTCGCACTCTTTCCATCGAGCGGAGCTGCCTCGCGGCAGCGTGGCTATGGCAGAGCGCAGGACGTACAGACTCCGGACACTGAACTTGGGGCAGGCTTCTCACAGCTTGCCCAGGGTGTGTTCAGTATCAACAACACATCCTGCACAATCCGTGAAAAGCCTGCACATGCAGAAATTATAACAGACATGAAAAGGAGCTAGATCCAAGGATAACAGACAAATTCTTTTTTCCCCTCGCACAGAAATGTTTTGTTTATATCCAAGAGAAAGAGAAGGTTTTCGTGTGTCGGAGCACCAAGAAGCCTATCCCATGGGGGAAAACCAGGGGCAAGCAGGTATCTCAGATGACAAGCTGTTGCACATAAATGTGCTGGGACTCCCTGAGGTCTCTAACACAGACGGAGGAATAACAGAAATGTAATGAGCTCTACAGCCTAACGACAGAAGTGCTCCAAACCACTTCAGTCTTGAAAGCTGCAAGGAGTCAACAAAGTTGCAGTACCTTAATTGGAAAATACAAAGGCTTCCACAAACGCCTGTTAACACTGATTACTGCCCTTTTCTGAATCCGCTCTCTTCAAGCTTCTTACAATATCATAAGAAAAAGCAAACATGAACAGCAATGAGGAACAGCCTATTCTGAAACCACTTCCAGGAATGGAGCTTGTTTAAACAAAATACATTAAGTGAAACCATCTGTGTATTAAGGGTCAAACACCATCTGAGGCTGAATGTGCAAAAATAGCCATTTTACAAAATTTGGGCAATTATCCCTTTGTTGTTTTTGTTTTTAATATGAATAATCAGTGGCATGGAGGTGTTACCAAGGGGTAAGCTTGCACAAGGAATTTATCTCTGCAGCTTCAGAGCCTACAGTACCAAGATAATCCTGGTGCTCCCCTCTCCAGTGTGCTCAGAGGAAGGTTTTCTCAATCCCATTCACCGAGCATCCTAGTACGGAGCAACGTGCGGTCCGGCGCAGGGCGTTAGGCAATCGTCCCTGGCTGGCTCCCGCGGGAGGGGTCCTCCCTACCACTGCGTCAGACCCCGCTGCCAGACAGTCAGTTGATCTGAATCACAAGGGATGCTGCTTTCACAAGACTTGCTGGCAAAAGATAGGTGACAGAAGAGGTTCAAGGAAGGAAAAAAAAGACAATTTAAAGTTACAGAGCGATCAAAGATATGTTTTAACCCATGGAAGCTAGTGCTGGAATTCAGTAGGATTCAAAAATGTTCGGTGATTGCTAAGGATAATAAATATTAAGCTAAAATATTCAACATTTATATGAAGCCTGCAGACAGGCACCTTGTAAGAGACTGACACGTTGTACCGTTTCAAATATACGTTGATCCTTTCCCATCTCAAAGGATTCACACAAGTCTCATCCTATCTGAAATCTAACTTTAATTGGAGCAGCATGGAAACCACAGAGCCTCGAAGCAAAATGAATGGCAGCAGATCTTGGACAATAAGCTCTTCAAGTATTTATTTAGACAATGTAAATTGTGAACCGATATCCCTACACAAAGGGAGAAAGTGCCACGGAGAGGAACCTACCCTCCGAGATCCCGCTCACTGCAACACAGGGAGAACAACTACATCTGAGTATGGTCTTAGTCACCTGCTGGGGATTTGATAATGTCCAATTAACTACAGAAATATTTCCATATGTATCATTAGTGAAGTCAGGCTGCAATCAAATATTGCAGCTGGAAAGGCAAAAAATCATTAATCATTTTTTCTGGAAACCAAGAAGAGGGTGACGACGGTAGGGAAAACTACCATTCATTTTCTACAAAACTGCCAGCAAGAAGGCCAAACAAACACCAATTTTTAAATATTTTTAAATTAACATTTACATGTTAATGTGTAAATGCCTGGCAGCTTTTTAAGCAGATAAATATTTAATGGATCCAACATAAATGCAAATGTCAGCTATCAAAAGTCAAATTGCACAGCTATGATGTAATGAAATAGCTTTGCTTTACAGGAATGAGGTCACAGGTTTGAAATATGGCCTTAGGTGTAAAAAAAAAATAAAATCTTTCACAGAAGTTGCAAAACCATAATGCAATTACTTGCCTACGTTGAAAATTTTACAGATATTTAAATTCAACTCTAAAGATATAAACGAGTCATCAATTTGCATAAGCATTGCTGAGGACCATATCACTCTTCAATCAAAACGAACTAATGAAGCTTTCGTGGTCTGAATACAACAGCTACAGCAAGAGATTTAAAGCTAAACTATAACATTGAAATGCATGCACATTACAGTCACAAAACATTTTTATATTCCTGATAATAGTGTCAGAATAGCCCATACACATAGACGAATACTCAACGGAAGCAAACTCAAGGAATGGGTATATTCGGAGCCAATTAGGAAATACGGGGGAACTGAAGGCCCCGGAAGGAATCCCGCTGCACTCATGCAAACGACCCATGGTTTGAAACAAGCTAATCATAGAGAGACAGCAGCAAACCCTCAGAGCTTGGAGATTCTTGACATAGCTTGCAGAGCAGGATGAGGCCAGGCTGGTCGGACAGACAGGAACATTCATCTCAAACGCTTCAGCACCCTGTTAAGTAACACAGCCACCCCGGCAGGACTCCCCAGGGAGCCCAGAGACTGAGCTTCCCCGCTCAAAACACCCAAACACACAGGAAAAGCCAGGTTTTCTCACTTTCTTCATTCTTGGCTCTCCAGAAACCGGTTCTGTTATTTTTGGAAACATCACCCTGGAGGATCGCCTTACCTGTAAGGGACAGTGAGCTTTGATGCATCTTACACTCTTGTGTTCATATAAAATCAACAAAGTTCATCACCTGAAGTTGCCAAGTGCTCCGTCCCATCCAGAGGGGAGATTCGTCAGAGCTTTTTTTATGTTCTACTACCTCTGCTGGGAGGAACAGCTCAGTCTGTTGGCCTTGTAAATGAGGAAAATAGGGTCTCAATTCTGAAGCAAAAATAATAGGGATTCAATAGGGAATACATGAAGCACAAGACATTATCTTTGACTTCACTGTTATGCCACTGTATGGATACTTTTTCCCTCCAGAAATGTATCATAAAGATGAATTCATCTGTGGTTTTGAGGTGCCCAAACACTACACTGGTGACCATCACAGAAAGTTTTCACATAAAACAACCAACGCACCAACAGTGTCACAACAGACTACAGCTGTTTCACCCGGAACCAAAAGCATTTGAAGAGGAGCACACCTAATCCCTGAAACAACCTCCTGTGAATCAACATTCGGTTTGAAGGAAGGAGGTGTCCCATAACCCTTTTGTCTAGCTGTGGGTGGATGTGAAGAGAAAGACCAGTGTCCATTAACAGCAAACCTCTCTATGGTGGTGGCACCAGCAAGGACTTCTGACACCCGCTGCAACCCAGCTAGGATCTGGGCACGTCTTTACGAACCATATGGTCGTTCCTTAACAGGACCTTGACTTCCCTGGGCAGATGGAATGGCCCATGAGCAATCCCAACACAGCTGCATTGCAGCAATAGCGTAGCTCGGAACGCTGCAGAAACCATCCCAAATCTGAAGGCGGTTGAAATCGTTGAGGAAAAGGCTGAGCGGGGGCCAAACCGAGGGGCTGCCCCCCGCCTTCCTTCCTGTCCCTCCCAATAAGTTATTCATTAACATACCAAAACACACATATCAATGAAGAATTCATGGAGATTCCCTGAATACCAAAATACTGAGTATAATGGCAAGCAGAACTAGCTTAACACCCTCTTCCAGTTCCACACCCTGTCCCGGGTGGATCACTCTTATAAAGCTCCACTTGTATTTACAGCAGCAAAGTCCTTACTGAACCCCTTCGTCACCAATGTCTTCGACGAACGCAGACCAGCTCTAAACAGAGCAGCAGCCACAAAAGCTGTATCTTTAAATCCGTCCCCATTTCGTTTTCCAAGTTTCTGTTCGAGCCGTTACAGCTCCCTCAGGACTCCACTGACTCACTGCATTTTCTGGATGACGCAAGCACGCTCTTCTGCACAGCTTCAAAACAGGCTCCAAACATTTCCAGTCAGAAACTGGCCACCAAAGAACCATATAAATCAGGTGTTCTTCCTGAGCAGGCATCACCCTCGCGAAGCAGGGAGCAAGCTTCAATTCCGATCCTTATTGGGAACGTATTAATTACTGGCATTTCTATTCCTCGGGAATACTTCTAGGAAAGCTTAAGTTTCCACTATGAAATCCTGTGGAAAATAGTTTGCTCCTGACTAAACACCTACGAGAGCTGGCCCACCGCTTCCTCTGACCCATCCAGCTCGGCACCTTCTCCCTGTCTGTCCACGGTTACAGTTCTGCCATTGAGTGTTCACGCAAACCTCTGCTCTCAAGCTGCACCCTTCCAAAGCACCTGCAAATATAAAATCCCTCTCAAGGTCTCCACACTGGTTCCCAGTTTCTCAATTCTACCTGCCAGCAAGGGCAGGCAGGTAAAAAAAGAAAATCTGTTCTGGGAGGGAACATTTAGGGGACACTCAAACAGGCCAAGTGCTCGTGCCGGCGGGTGGACTCTAAGAAGAGACCTGAAGTCACCCCAGGGACAGATGCCTGCAAAACCACTGGATCGGGGAAAGCATCTTCCATGACTCCAGACTGAACTCTGTATCTCTTCCTTCTGAATCCCTTCACACAGCTCTTCGTGCTCCCCCAATCACTGCAAGTCAGCAAACAGACCTTTTATGTACATTTTTTCATACAGGAATGGTAACAAAAGCAAAACAAACACTGGGCTTCTGACTCACGTTTGCTGCTTGATAGCAAAGGCAGCTTAAAAATTTTTGTTTCTGCTTGTAGCTTTCAGCTTTTATCCACTCTGAAAGATTTCACTGTGACAAGAGAACTGGAAGTGATATAAAAATGTAAGACTGAATAATGAGGTGGAGAAAAAATTCAGAGAGAAAGATGAGTGTGTCTCGTTTTATCATCTACACTAACATCGATAACACATATCTTCGGAAAAAAGCATCCTTGCTAGACAGCCTGCTTATCCCCTTCAAGCCCAGTTAAGTAAGATAAATCTCTAAGACAAACCTGTTCACACTTCACACTCTACAGCACACAATGGGCAAAATCTTTTGCCAGCAGAGGGTTCCTGGCTGTTGCCATGCAGGTCCAACGCAGGCCGTCACGGCGAAGGCAGCACCACCAGATCCACACCGAGGCTGGCAGGGGATGCACAGGCACCTAACATCCATGTTCTCACACTGCAGAGTAACACAGCCAGCGTTGGTACAGACACTGCAGTGTCTGTGACCAAGAATATGGAGGAGACAGGTGGCTGGGAGCCACCAGGAGAAGAGCGGGCAGAGGGGCTGGAGCACATACGTGCTGAGAAATGCAGGATGGCTCTACGTGGTTAGTTAACCGAGAGTTCAGCAGCCAGTACACTGGCTCCATTCCTACTGCAAAACAATGACTTAGAGGATATTTGAAAAATTAGCTTTTATCCTTATTTTCAGTCATTCAAAAAAAGCACATACAGCTTAGCGTTTTCTGTGTAGAACCCGGGAGTTTTATATGGAACCATATGTTAAAAAGGTATTCTAGGGTGTAAGTATACACAAACAATTTTAGATTTATAGAATCATAGAACGGTTTGGGTTGGAAGGGACCTTAAACATCATTCAGTTCCAACCGCCCTGCCATGGGCACGGACACCTTCCACTGCACCAGGTTGCTCAAAGCCCCATCCAACCTGGCCTTGAACACTTCCAGGGATGAGGCAGCCACAACTTCTCTGGGCAACCTGTTCCAGTGCCTCACCACCCTCAGAGGGAAAAATTTCTTCCTTAGATCTAATCTAAGTCTACCCTTTTTTAGTTTAAATCATTTTTAATTGATATTTGCAATATCTTGGAACAACAGAGAACTGAGGATCCTGCCAATTCTTGACAAAAAGAGCAGATTTTCTAAACAGATAAATATACTCAGTTTTACACTGTGAACTGAAAACCGTATACTTGTCCTGCTTTTTCTCACAATCAAATTTCTGGGTATTTATCACATTTCTACAGCTAGCTAAATTTCTTTTTCTAAATTTTTGTGTCTCTTAGTTCCCTCTTAAAGCAACAGAGAAAGGAAATGAGCCACAAAGATAGAACTCTGATGTAGGATTAATGTATTGGTGTAGAAAATTGGCCAGCTTTTAAACTGCTTTAAAGCTTGTTTCTCCCAATCAGACTGGATTTGCAGCCCGAGAAGCAAGGACACACTAAGGACAGCGATTAGAAAAGTGTCAGGAATTGTGATTCAGAGAGGTGAATCACCACCAGCTCCCCTGGGCGCTAGGATTTGGGATGAGCATACCCAACCGTAGCCATCCGCAAGATTACACAACCCCGAGCAGCAAGCGCAGCCCCCAGGATCGTTTACTTGGAGACAGAGCTCAGGTCCTCATTCCCAGTGCTCTCTCCACCGCACAGCACAAGGCGTCTGTTGCTCTTTGCTGGGTTGTTTCCACTTGCAGCTTGAGGTTTCAGTTGCCCAGAAGCCCACACACCAGCACGGCCCCGCTGCCAAGCACGTGATAGATCCCTGGCATGGAAGGCTGTACTCGATCTTCTTGAGAGCTGTTTGTTATTCAACAGGCACAGACCAGCCAACTTTAACTTCACACGGGAAGAGCGGTGGTGCTGTGCTTTACTCCACTCTTCTCATTTCGAACATTACCTTTATACAGCACAGACTCTAGTTGTATCTCCAGCAAAAGCACATCCCGAGCTCAGACATCACACTCAGCCAAATAATCCGTAACGCTTTCAGAAAGCGTCTTTTGATCCACAGGAAACAATAAGATGCGTTTTTATTAGGCTCCTTTGGATCACGGATGTGCAAACAGGGAGAGAAATTCTGCAGCCCATATTTGTAGACAGCCTATGGCTTTTTGCTCCAGTAGACTGTGGAATTTGGCCCGCGGTGCTTTACTCGAGCAGCCATCCGATCTCATGACTAAGTGCATGTGAAGTGATGGGGGTGGTGGGGAGGAAGAGACATGCAGGAAGATGGAGCTCATAGTAAACATCTGAGCTGTCTGGAATAAAGGCTGTGCTATTAAAATGAAGCCGCTGCTGGTTTTCCAGTATCTTTTCCTCTGTTTATCTCAGTTGCCATGGCTCTCACTTGAATGATCTGAACAAATTACATACACATGTCCCGGGCCACATTATTTCCACTCACTCCACAACTCCAGATCGACTTTCACTCACCTGGCAGCCACTCGTGCCAAACAACGTCATCAGGGCTCGCGACAGAGCGCTGCCTCATGGACACTGCTGATTAGAAACCGATGTCGATTACTTCAAAACAGTTTATTAATATTTCAGGAAACACAGAAAAGAGGAAGAACACAGGAAAAACGGCATCGCGTTATCCTTTACGACCTGGGTTCCAAGTGGGTTGAATCTCCAGTGTTGACATGACCGAGAGCTCTTTCAGGTCAGCTGGAGCAGACCAGCTTTGAGCTGAAGAAGTTGCTTCCCTGCTCCTCCAGTACTGGCACGAGCAAGACTGAACGGAATCAAAACTCAGCTCTCTGGCATATCAAGCCATCTAAATAATCCAATATATTGTCCTCTGACTGTGCTCATGTGCCAAGTGTCCCAAACTAATTAGTTGCACAACCCAAAGGTAGATACCAGCCTACTGAAAGAGTGCCAGACTGTGCCCTCAGTGCTGCTAATCCACAGCTCTCAGAAATATACTTTATTGTGTTGGCAACTCTGAGCTCACCAAGATAACCCCAAAGCATCCTATACCTTCAGCAATAAAGATCCATTTTCTGAGTATTGCTCTCCGCATCAGGTTTACAGTAGGGAACTGTGCCCTAGTTTAAACAAACGGCATGAAAACCAACCTATATACTGGTGCCATATCAAAATTGGGAATATGGCAGATTTCTGCCCCGTTTCCCCCTTTTGCCCTCTCCAAATCATTAAGAATCAGAAGCCAAGAGCTGACGCTGTCTGAAAGCAGCAGCTGAGGCAGCACTGCAGACAGTACCCTGTGCCCAGACAGAGGATACACAGCTGCTGCAGACACAGAGACGGCTCGGAGCCTGCTGTCCTCCGGTGGCAGGGACCAGCAGGCGAGCACACCGCAAGGAGAGGCTGCTACATCTCAGGTTGGGAAAAAACGAGAATCTCTCGGAGTTTTTGTTGGGAATGACCTTTCATCTGGAGCTGAGCAAGACGGAAACACAAGGGGATCGCTCCCGCGGTTGGCAGCAGCCCGGATTTCTCCTACCTGCCTGCAGCCCGGCCCTCAGCTCAGCCAGAAATCTTGCTCCAGGGGCCAGTGGCGCGCGAGCACTTGCGCTCCCCGTCACACAGCTCAGAAACGGAGGTCTCACGATGCCGAAAATGGAAAATTAATTTTCTAGAACACCAATGTTCCCACCTTGGGAATTTAAGAAACAAGGAAAAATCAAACAAGGAAACTGCCACTGCAACGTTCATGTTTTAGTCGAAGGCTTGGATGAGGTGAGACTCAGGCCCTACATCAGAATCTCTCTGTTGCCTTCAGCAACCCCATTAAGCTGGTTTATTCTAGAGGAAACTCTAGTCTTTATTAGGTATTCTTTCTGTCTTTCTTACAATCCTGGAATATAGCTGCAAATTAAAAACAAAACCAAAAAACAACCACCCCAAACTGAACAAAAACAAAACAAAAAAACACCCAACCAAACAGCCCTTTGACTTTACCGTGTTTCTCCGCAATTCTGTGCTGAATTGAACACAGCACAAATTATCTCACTTCACAGCACAACCAGATTTCAGAACCCCAGTAAATTGATTCCAAATTCTTGAGATTACCAATTTGCTTCAGGACTTTGTCTGCTAGAAAGGTTCTCCTGGCACCAGCAGCATGAAATCTGCTAAAATAGCTCAATACTAGATGGGTTCGTGAATGTTTCAACAGCCAAGTGTTGTCGTAGAGAAGCACAAAAAGAGTAAATTGCTAATTTCTTTATTTTCTTTTACTCCTCTGACATTCTGGGATAATTTTACCAGAGCTGAATGGAAAAAGAAGATAAAATACAGTGAAACGAAAGGGTTAAATGCGCAATAAAAAAAGGAAGGTGGAAAATAAATATTTGCAATTTTTATGGTCAAAATAAATCCCAGCACAAACAAACACGACAGTGGTCTTTTTCTTCTCAAAATGCAAGCCCCTCAAAGGAAAGACAACTTTTGTGAGTTTATAGCGATTGATTCAAGGATTTGCACCAACTTTTCTTGATCACAGAAGATAAATGGAAAACAGACCTACAAAGTGGGACCTCGGCACTTCCACAACTCAGACAGCAATCGGTCTGTGTCAGAGTAATTGCACCTACTGTCCTTTATTAGGAGCTGTGTTTGAAACCTAGATAATGACCAACATATGATTTTTTCATAGGAAAAAAACTCATGCTTTTTTGTTCTTTAACCTTAAGTAGAAAGTACAAAGAATGAAACTTCTGAGCACTACCAGGAAATCCAAACCGGGCTTTGAAAAGAAGATTTCAAAGTTTAAGGACCTGTGTGTCTGGCCCCACTGGAAGAGGGGAAAAAGGGAGACGTGGGGGCGGGAAGGGGAATGGAAGGATGGAAACCTTGCAGAAAGCCTGACCAGGAGGGCGAGCACTGCCCAAGTCCTGCCCTGCAGAGACATATCTACATTCCCCACCAAACAAACAGCTCCAGCTCTGTCTGCCCCATGGAAAAAGCAGCTGTCTGGGGTTGTACAGAAGATAAGAGAAATGGAGAGCTACTGCTTTCAGCCTCTCCTCGCACCCATCCCTCAGCTCCTCGGTAAGCTCTTCTGTACACAACACAATGTAAAGCTTCCTCCAACACCTACGACTTTTTGGCCTTCCACTTCAGGAAGATATCCCACAGTTAATGTGGAACAACATATATGCTAGACTGGAGGGTTGACAGTCGAATTTTCCCCGCTTCTCCCTCTATTTCCAGGTTAAATTTGGCTGTGAGTTATTAGGTATGGACTAACTACCCCATGAACAGCAAGGCAGCTCCCAGAAAACTTGGCTAAAACCCACTTTCTTCACTTGAATAAAGGCCAGTTAACAGATTCACTGCCTAGAACAAATTAGCAAAAACCTCACCAGCATCTGGACTGGGCCTTTGTGTGCACCTATGGAGAGAGGAGTGAGGTGGCGTGAATAGCTGTGAACCACTGGGCATGCGTCACCCCTGGTGACAAACCCTCTGAGCAATGCTCCAGCGATGGAGACCTGTCATTTACCGCGTTTGATTGCTCCACAAAAAAAGCCCTACCACCACATAATGTTCCAGGGAGTGATTTAAGGGGAACTGGTAGCATTTAGGGCAAATTTGCATCGGAGAGCTAGATATCTACACCTCTACTTCACACACAAGTAAATTCTGCACCAGTACTTATTTATACCGAGATTTGCTGTGGAGAAGCACATGCTAGTAAGTTCGAACCTTCATTTCACCGGTGATGGTTTTATTTTGAAAGACTGTCACCAAGTGGCAGAGCTACGAACCGCTGTGCTGGGGTCAGCAGACCACACCGTGGTGTTCGGAAAAGCAGAGCCACAAATACACCATCATCAGACCAGAAAATCCACCGTCCCAGACGCTCTGTGCATCTAAGCACATCGATGGAAACGTTGGGACAGATCATGCAACAAAACCAAAAGAACCCAGGAAAAAAAATTATCTCAGAAGGAAACTTCAAATGCTGTAAGGTTTGTTCTTCCAGTATAAAAACCGCTAAATTCGATTTCTGATCCTTTCCTTTGAAGCACAAAAATCATTGACAACAAAGTCTAACGATACTGTTTATATGAAACAGCCGCCTTGGGGGCTAAACGGAGGCACACAGGAGAAGCAAATAAAGGATGTGGCTTGTTTGAAACACAAAGAAGGAAAGACACCACTTCTCAGTTTAGTTTACAACTTCTGTCAAAATGCAATGTTTTACACTTGACATGAAGTGATATAAGTTTATTTTTAACTATTATATTTAGTGTTCTCCCAAAGCACTAAAAAAAAGCAATTTTTAAGCATACATATATCTACGCAAAACAGGTATTTGAGGATCCATCTGTTAATCAAGCCGGAGCCTGGCTGGCTAAGCCACGGGCAATCGGCACTAACATCATGCCCATGGGGACGGGAGGATCCCCAGCTGCATTAGGCACATCATGATCCAGGCAAGACGTACAGGATCTGTTTGCTTCATCCCATACCTGTAAATCACCATCTGCAACACAACAGTGGCCAGGTTGGGCTTTTTATTCCTGCCAAGCAAAAGCCAGAGTTGCTCTTTTGAATTCCTTACAGTCTTAATTCATTTGAAGTTGTTGACTTCTCTACACGTAGCTGAAGGTTAAGGACAGGCAAGGGCATCTCCAGGAATCACTAAGATTTACATCATTACTGTGCGGGTCATTGCTGGATTTGGACTAGCAGAGCACGCTGATGGAGCACGTGATACCCAAGTGGTCTCTGGACAACTGGCTGTCAATGCTGTAGAAAGAGCTTTGATGTACCACTGCTAAAGTTAAATCAGCTCTCTGAGTCTAAACTTTCAGCAGAGGAAGCTTGTGGGGATAATTTAGGCAATCAGTGCCTGTTAGATACTCGCCTTCTAATTTGTTAGGGAAGTAAACCAAGTTAGTTTACATGGAACTTTCTTTGCACTCTCTACTCATTACCCAGAAATCCATAACAGCATTAAAGATCTGGGAAGATTTTCAAGAGTAAATTGGAAATAGTGACTTTCTTGCAGGCCTCCCAGTACATAGCTGACGTTTATTTAGGCCTGCTATAGGGTCTTCTCTTCAATCGGCAAAGTTTCTAGTCTCGGAGAAGCTACGGAAGTTTGACAGATTTCAGTCTTCTGTGGCAGCTGGAAGTCCCAGCTGTGGTCGGTCTGGGTGGCTGCGGATGTGTTCACCGGCTGCCTGGAGGAGCAGGATTCGCACTGAACAATAGAAAGAGAAGACGGTGCCACATTTCTTCTGCAGCTGACAGTCTAGTTAGAAACCGCGTCACTCGAGAGAGAGGAAAACATCAGGTATGTAAACCGGAGTCTCTACACTTCTGCTGTAGCTGCACAACACAGTTTGAAAAACACCATCTGCTATGCTGGAGGTAACATGCTTCAGCACCCCCAGCCCAGCCGTGCTGACTTAGCTCCCACCATGTGCCGTCCCCGTGGCTGCTTCCAGCACCCAGGCTGGTCGGTGTATCCGTGGGGTACACGCTGTCCCGGCCCTGCACGGACACACTGAAGCCACGCTCAGGGGCACCGACTCGGGCAGGGACATCTGTGCTTTCAGCAGGCTGGGTTCAACGAGAAGCTTGACTCATTCCACACAACCCTTGAAACAATGAGATGGCAACAATTTCACTTACTAATTGCTCTAATCTAGATTACAATAATGATGCAGAAGAAGGAGCCGCCAGTCACTTCCTGAAATAACCAATCATTTCCACCATCCTACTCGTCTCTTAAAAAAAAAAAATCCCTTCGCCATAGCAAACCAATCTGGAAGCTTTACAGCTCCTGGAGGAAATCTTGTATCGTGCCTGGAGACCTTTAGAAAAGTACTGGCAGCAAAATAAATTATTTACAGCACTATTTCTGACAATACAATCTCCATAAATGATACAAGATTGAAGGCTTTAAAAATGAGTGCTTGTGGCATGGGGCCCAACCATGTGTCTAATAGAAATATTGATTAACTCGATTTCTACAGACTCTGTAAACAGTCTGATGAAAAGGGAAACTGCAAGTATAATTTTTTTTCCTTCGCTGTAATGTAGGACCAAGCAATCACTCCACCCTTTCAAATTCAGCCAAATTAAAGCTGGTTTGGATATTTACAGAATTATTTTCTTTTTAAAACAACCCAATCTACACGTTGCTTACCTGATTCTAATTCACGACATTTCATTTCCCCATTTCCCCAGAATAGCTCAGTCAGTCGAGGCTTCTGGCTTCCAGCAAGGTTCCTGCTATTTACTTAGGTTTTCCAGCTGGGTTGAATGCTATGCAAAGAGGTCCGAGGACTTGCTGGAGGTCATACAGAGAGGAAAGTCAGTTGGCTCCGCCAGCGTAATAGCCCTGCACTTCTACAGCTCCCGAGACTTTGCTCCAAGCACCAGGCTAACCTTCTCATCAAAAGATACTAAATCTGTTCTCAGCATTTCAAACATTTCCGGATTCTTAGGAAAAGGCACTTCCCTCCATAAAGAGTTTGAAGCAACTCTGCTAAAGGGCGTGATGAAAATCTGAAGGCACTAAATCCACACGCTCACAATTAGAAAAATCCAATGGAAACTGCTAACGTGCAGTTTTCCACTTTCTACAGCAGAATTTTCAAACGTATTTCGGCATGCAATTTAAAAGAAAGGAAACTCCAGGGGATGTTTAAATAAATCTGCCTAAATATTTTGTTTAAGGGAACTATTTTCATTTTTGGACAGAATTTGCAGGGCAAAACATCCTAGGCAATCCGCAACGGCCGCTAGCCTTCAATCTGTCCCAGTCTGGACTACCCGCACAGCCAAGGACAAGCCACTGAACTTCTCAATGCCTCAGTTTCTGCAAAGCGACATGGAAGATAAGGATTCTCACTCAGCTTTTCCCACTCCTACAGTTCGACCAGGACAAAACTGGCCTGCTAAGCAGGGCTCAGAAGCGTATTTTTTTTATCGGTTGCGGGGTTTTTGATTTGTGGGGTTTCGTTTCGTTTTCCCAGAGCAGCACCGGGGACACGTACCACTTGAAGAGCAATTCACTTCCCTTGCGCCACTGCAAATATACTTGACATAAACAAAATCCCTTGAAACGCCGATGTGACAAAAGCAGGGGCTGTAAACTTCTCTTTGAACACAGCACTGACACTAAGAGATTAACAATGATATTTTGGAGAAAAGGCATGTTAGCTAGTAATTCAACATCCACTCTCATTCATCGGGGCATAAGCATTATCATACATCCTCCAAGAATTGCAGATCCCTGCAGCAAACCACTTTCCCACTTGTCACTTCACCCCAACAGGCCTCCTGCCCTTCTCCATTTATACTTCTGTCATCCAAAAAACACTCCTTTTCACTTCCAAGATCTTCAAACTCATGCCCTGATGTTCCTCAGCTCCTCTCCTCTTCCATCCCAGAATAACTCAGGCAATTGTACTTCTGAGATCTGATCTGCCAGCTCAGCTCTTCTAATGCCCTTTGGCTCCAGTGTGGCTCCTCAGCCCCTTTTTTTTGCTCCTCCATTGCATCAATATCACATCAGCTTCCATTTCTCAGTTTATTCTTCTTTAGACTTTCCTCTTCTTTTAAACCTTCACAGTTTATTCTCATCTTTATTTTCTCCCAGTGTTACTCACTCTATCCTTCTAATGGACATCTCCAATTAAACCTTAATTATGTCTCATACTACCAGCTGTTCTCAGGCTGATGAGCACATCCTAGAAGAAAACCCAAGGCAAAAGGTTTTGCCTGTTAGGCATTTTGCGATAATCCAAAGGTCGCACATAAAGACGCTTAACCCATTATCTGACACTTACTCCAGCATTATGGATTTCTTTTTCTGTTTAAATTACTTTGGAAGAGGTTACTTAACAAGGATAAGCATCTTCACATGGTGAGATTGCACAGGTCTAAAGCTTGGCAAGCCAACAAAGGTACAGTCAGCTATTTCCTTCCACTTAGATAAAATTTAACGTCAGTCGTTGCCAAATCCAGGCAGTTTTCAGGTGATCTCCACCTCTACACGAGCTCTGCATGGCTGGGACAGCGATGCTGGCTGTCAGGTTTAGGTCACCTGGTACACACCAGTCAGAAGACAAGAGCCTTTTATACGTGCCAGCCCCTCTGGCCACAGCATTTCTGTAGTGCCATGGTGGGCTCAAACCCAGAGCCAATCCCTAGCATCCAAGCAAACAGTTAAGTGCGCCCCAGGTCTGGCTCTGCCATGAAGCGGTCATGCTGCTGGGTTTACCAGGGTTCTCCAGCCTGACCTTGAACTAGCCAGGACAGGGGGTGGGGATGGAGAGGCCAAGTTATGCCAGGAATGAGCCTGGGGAATGCAGTAGAGGTCACATTGCAGAGCGGGTACCGACACATGCCGCTCGTTCCAGCCTGCAGCTTGCTGAAACTCCTGGACGGAGAGGGCTCTCCCAAAGCCTGGGAAATGCACAGTGGGCGATGACCTGCACCCACTGTATCTTCATCCTGCTTTGCATATGCCAAATACAATAAGATGCATTAAGTCAAGTCTTCGCTCTACCCAGCACATGATGTGATTGGCAGAAGAACTTTTTTCCCCCTCTAATTCTGCTGATAGTATGTAATTCTGTTCATCCCTTTAGCCTTAGCCAAATATTTATGTCAAGCTGGGAAAAAAATGCCAGGCACAGAGCAGGGGGCGGAGGGAAGGCAATCTAGAAAAGCCTTATAAACCAATTTCAGCGCACAAAGCACTTCTTACTTCTGCCCAGTCATACTCAGACTAACAATAAGGTCGCTGTGTTGGCCATTCCTGTTTTTAATTAACCTTCAACAGGTTAAACAGCTGAAGACTACGCTGTTAGATAATCAATAAAGCCAGGCACTAATTCCATACCCACAACAGGAACGTTTCATTGGGTTAGGATGAAGCTTCAATTGCTTGTTACTTGCAACTACCTGCTAGTGGGGGGCAGACAGACCCTAAAGTACTAATGATGTCACGTACTCACAAGTACTCGTGCATATCAGCCAGCGTGCCTCAAATGCATTCGATTTTTCAGTCACACTGCTGCTCCCAGGCAGGGATCTAGCACGTCCATCACTTCTACCACTTACCCAGTTCTGGCTGAATGGGAAAATTCATTATTCATTTAATTTTAAGTAACAGCCTAAGGGCCCAATCAGCAGCAGAGTGCCCCAATGCCATGCTAACGCAGCCGAGGTACAGCTTCTCTCTCATGCAGAGGTCTCAGTGTTGTAGTTCTTGGGTTAAGAACATGCCATCATTTTCTTAAGGGATTCGAAAGCAGAAACAAAGCCATAAATTATTTTCTAATTGCTTAGCAGTGAACAAAGGCAGAAAATGACCTGCTGCGTCCCAACTCTTCCAAAGGCACACGTGAATAAACAGGACTGCTGGAAGTCTAACAAACTGACAACCCATCCCAGGGAACACAAAGAGGAATGTTTGCCTAAACGTTGCCTTTCAGCAAGACTGTAATCAAAGAAAAAAAAAAGTATGATAAGAAAGATTCCTGGTGGTTCTGGCACAGTGATTATTTTCTACGCAATTGGGAAAGTTTGGAAACATTTGAATATGCTGGTTTGCTGGCATCCTTTCAAAAAAAGAGAAAAACCCAAATGGCTGTAGTTCAAACAGCAAACAAGGCCCCGAACCAGTTACTAAACCAAAGCGTTATGGATCCACAGGAAGAAGAAGCACATTTCCTCACATTTTCTGCCCTATGAATGAAAAGATAATGGAAGCCTGTACAGATAGCTGGTATTAGCCTGTCCACAGGACAGGGGTATAGTGGTTACAACTTAAAATAATCAACTTGCTTTTCTCGAGGAGTCAAACAAAAGAGCAGAGAGGAGAGCTCCAGCTGCATATCTCAGCAGGGACGGGACTGAGCAACGCGACACCGTCAGATACTACGTCCTGAACATTAGCCCTCCTGTGCCGAGCGCTCAGTAGGTCCGTATTCGATGACTTTGAAACTGATCCATGAGCTGTCTGGGTTTGCAGGAAATCATGCCGGCTTGCATTTTCTGAAGGGACTAGAGATGAAACAAAGAGGCAGAAAGATCATGAAAACAGGAAAACAGGAACAGCGAGAATACCAGTCAAAACAAGTGAGTAACAGCCAGAGAAGAAGATAAACTGGCCTTCTTTCTAGAGAAGCATGAAGATCTCAAAAGCTTCTTACAACTACTGGAGTAGCATTTCAAAATCCTACCAGAAGACAGTGTGTGCTGAGTGAACGATGCTCTCCTCAACGAGTCCAATAAATACTGCTTCTGAAAACCCACCTGAGCATGAGGTGCTCCTATATTGTACATCAGCTCTCTCTAGAGGCAGCTGCCTGCATGGAAAGTATTTAACCTTGGGACAACCCATCTGTGCAAGGGAAGGGCAGCATAGCCCATGAATACTGGGTTTGGGGTTTAATACCAGTTAATACTGTGTGTCTGAACTAGGCCACCAGAGGTAGCTCTGGAATATAATGAGATTGTGATGGAAAGAAACTCAGTCTGAACTTTTAAGGCACAAAACAGCACTTACTAAGCCAACGATTTATTAGTTATTTTTTCTAAAACTGAAAGGGAGAGAAGAATATTTATCTACTGAAATAAGAGCTCAATCACTCAGCAGGTGTTTCTCGGATGCATGGGAACAAAACATATTGCAAGGCATTATTAATGTTTATTATGTAGGTCTGTTACAACACAGTTTATCACCAGCTATCTTCAACAAGCTCAAAACCCATGCCGAAATTAGCCTGGAGTTTTACAGAAAACAAAAAACGCGGGTGCACAGCCTGAAGGGGATCTCACTGGGCTAAGCTGTGCCATTACTCCAGCAACCGAAGTCTGCAGGCTGGCACACCGCTGATTTACACCCACAAAGCCCCCGAAATGCCTCCATGTGCAAGAGCGGAGCAGTGAAAGGAGATGTAATACATAACTTCTTTCATTAGTCATGTTGACAAATCAGAAGTAACTCCAGATACCTTAGTTACAAAGCCCAAAATTGACTTTCACAGCTCACCAGGAGTAGCGGGAAGGGAATCAATCCTTCAAGGGAAAGGAATGAGCTGGTTCAAGTTGTTAGGGACGGTAAAGGGGCTGCAAATGCTGGTTTTAAGTTGATAAAAACATTGTAATGAATCATTCCTAAGATAAAGGGGTTTTTCTACATCGTTATTATATTTTCAAGACGCTTGTTATCCCGCAACAACTGAAATAAAAAGATCATCCTGAATTTCGCCACTAGCACCCCCAAGTCCAAGAATAGGCATCCTGAACTGATACAACCAGAGTTACTAAACCACCAGCCGCAGCACGTTGAAGAGGTCCTTGCACAATAGCCCTACTGATGGCACTTCTGCTGGGGGACGCTGCGTGTCGACCCCAGGCAGACGTGGCTACATGTGCCTGAAACAGTGAGGTCTGGCATAAAACGGTGTTTTGTCCAGGAGGCAGAGAAACACGTACACTGCCCACAAAACGCTCGACATCAGCAGTGTAACACCAGTGCTTTAAGGCATTCACAAAGCGAAACAGCGGTACAAAAGCCTGCTCAAGCCTCCCCAGAGTAAGCAGAGATTCCACCAGCTGCCCAGGAAAAGACCTAACATAAGCTGTAAAACTAATTTCAGCTTCAAATAGGGAGGCTGCTCCTCTATATCTCTCTCTCTAATTGAGCAGGATAGCAAGGCGTCGGGACAGCAGAGGAAGCCTGCTCCTCTCTCTCAGAGAAGCATAATGACATGATGGCAAAGTGGTTTTATCAGTTCCCCAGACTGCGAGAGCCGGCTCTGTGCCATTCATCAGGAGGAGAGTGGACCAGGAGAACAATCAGAAATCCATTAGCGAGCTGCCGCTCGCCTCCGCGGCTGCCTGAACTCCCGATCAAATGTCACAACGCTGATGGCTCATATTACTTGAGAGGAGGAAAGGACCCAGGAATTGTTTCAAACCGATACAGATATTATTACAATTTTTAGCTTTTATTAGCAACCATTTGCAATTCGCATTGTGCCTTTAGCTAAGTTTCTCTAATCCGAGACAAAAGCTTCCAGCGTAATTCAAACGGAGACAGAGCTGCTCCAGTACCACCAACTCACACTACAAGGGAAGTGGTGGGGGAAAACTGGGGACAGAGGTAGGGCTGCCCGTTGGTTGTTTTTAATATCTCAGCTTTTACTGCCTGCATTCAGAAGCCAGGGCTCAACTGTAAAATATCGCAAACTTGTAAGAAAATAGCAAGAATTAACACTGCTATTTATTAGCAGGGGAGTGACTCCGTAAGAATACATTAGCTCATCATCGGTATTTCAGCCGCTTCTCTGCTAAGCTGCAGGCTCATCTCTGCTGTAAGTGACGCTTTGTTGTCCATGTATCACAGCACGAGGCAGATCCAAAACCAATCTGCTCAATCAAGATCTTCCCCTCTCCCAGTTACTCCTTCCCTTAGATGAAAGGCGATTAGGCTGGTTAAAAAAGCAATGCAAATCACCAGGTCACATATAGATTTGTACATTAAAAAAAATATCCACAGCATCTCTCTCCAATATTATTTACAACGTGTCTGAAAGCTATTATCTGAGCTATTATCCGGCAGAGACTAGAATAAAATATTTTGAGCGTATTAGCGGCGTATCGCATATTGAAATGATTTGTGCAGATTCACTCCATTCGTTTACTGTTGATGCTTAAAATATAATGAAGAATTTAAAACAGGAAACTTGCATAAGTATTCGGAAGTAGGGAAAAAAAAATAAGGAAAAATAAAAATTAGGAATTCCTCAGTGCAAATATTCCCAGCTGCAAACTGATTCTCATTATCTTTCATCTGCCAAAAAAAACGAATTAAAATATCAATCAAATGTAGCGATCCAGGTAAAAGTCTTACACTGCATCTTCGGTTCAATAACAGCAATTATTGTGTCATTGTTTTCAACTCGTTGAGCTCCTCAAATGAGATCAGAAATTACTACCACAAAAAACACCAGAAAATCTCAGCAAAAATCTGTCATCCACAATACTGAATTACATTTGAGTCACGATATTTTTACCTCTAAAACAAGTAACAGTAAAACGAAATCAAGGTTGTCAGCATTTCCATGATGAAACGCTGGCCATAAAAAACACTACTGTGAAGTCTTTGCATTTTTTATTTATCAGAATTTTTCTGTTTTTCAATTAAAAGTCTGACTGAAGCTGTGAAGTGTGCTAAAACAACGTGGCAGCATTAGATCCCTGAGCACTAAAGGCTACTAAGCAAGGCTGAGATCCAGTGTCATAATAAGTCCGACGTGTGTATGGTGTTTGTTTTAAGCCGGTGTGCCCAGCTACCACAATTTACTCACAGAAGCAGCCCGATGAAACAGTAGCTGGTGTCATCTTAAAGCTCTGTTTATTTTCCATCTGGACAAGAGGAAGCACGTATCCAGTTAAGCACCCTCACGAGCTATTATTAAAAGAACACTTGAATCCACACAGGTCCCAGCGACTTCCCTTCTTCCGACTTTCCTTCTTCCACACAGCTCAGACTGGAAGGGACTGGAGCTAGTGGCAAGACTGTTCAGCCACTCCACATGCTGTAAGACCAGCTCCATCAGTAGTCCCGGTGCTTTACGAGTTGAGATCTCCTAAGCAAATCGCTTGCAATGATACCTGCTAAATTATCTTTATTTCAGAAAAGACATTTGGGGGTATTTAGACTCCCTGGTATTACAAATGTCCGCTGAGAGTGAATCTTTAAAACAAACAAGTTAAGCACTGATGGAGGAGGGAGTAACAGGTCTCAGTTTTTCACGTCACCCAGCCTGGCAGGGATCAGCCATCACTGGCATCCGAAGACTGCAGTGTGGCTGATGCCAGACGAGATAAGCTGTTAGTTATGGCCCAGTTCCTACAAGACAGATGTCCTCACTGCAACCCGTAAGCACGGCCACCAGCCTTGCTGATGGCACCAGCAGCTGGGGAAGTGGGCACAACATCCTAAAATGCCCTTTCTCTCCCTAAAAAGCCCACAACTCTTCCACCAGGCGCCCCAGCCAAGCGCTCACTGTCGCTGCCTGCAGATCTTCTGAACTGGGGACTCTTCTGCCAGGGGTGTCAAACCAGCACCTTTTAAAGTGCTACGTTCAAGTAAATAAGTTGGTTTTTAAGAACAGATTAGTTGAGCGTATTCTATGAAGTTATTTCATTTGTTTTCGCTCCTGTTCATTTATTCCAATCTGCTGCACCTTCCCTTGGAGAGGTTATTAAACGCTCTGCTAATGGCCGCCAGCACTCATTTAATTCTTCTTAATGAATGTATGAGTGAGTAGCGGAAGCTATTATGTAGGGCTTAATAAAGGGCGGGAAGGAATTTCCTAAAATTTATTGCCACGGGCTGCTGCTTGAAGATAAAATAAATGGTAATTGCTTGGAACAGGAAAGAGGAGGATGATAAAATGTCCCTAGACATGAGATAAAAAAACCCACCAAGTGCTATGAACCAAAATCTCAAAGCCCAAAGGATCGCAAATGCAAGATGGCTTCTTCCCGGCTTTTAGCTTTTTGTAATCCTTAAAACATTCCCTTTGAACATAGATGCTGAATGATGAACTCAATCTCAGCTGGAAGGATTATTTTACAACACTAGAAAGACAACCATTCACATTTAAAAAAATGGCATTAATTCAGACAGCATCTTATGAAAATATTATTTGAAGGAAAGGGACAACATGGAAAAAATGGAAGGACAATGTTTCTGGACTATTGAGTCCAGCAATAGGATCTTTCCTAAAGTACAGGGTTTACGGTATGAAGGAGACATAACATTTGCTACAATTACATTTCTTCTTTCCCATCGCTGCTTTGGTCAAGGCTGATGGAAGAAGGGAAATTGCTGAGAGGTGAACCTGTGCACTGTTTCTTCAATTTCTGCTACTGTTTGTTAAAACAAATCAAACCCAGCAGACTGAACAGAAAGAAAGCATCTGAACTGGAAGTCGTGAGTGTCTGTCCTGCACCAAAGTGCTGCAATCACACTGCCAGCCTCCCAGCCAGCTCCAGGTCAGACGGCAACAACTGGCGAGAACAAAGTGGAAATCAAAGACCCATCCCATGTAATCGCAATCGAGGAGGAAAATACAGGTTTTCAAAACAAAGCTTTTTATTACAACGCACAACAGACTTCTGTCCACATCCTCCTTGAGGCTTCGCTCAGACACTATGATGCAGTCATACAGATGAGTTTGGGTAAAACTTTCATCAGCCTCACCAAGAAAGCTGAAAAACAAGTTTCTCAAGAACGGGTCTGATTTTTTGTTTCCACTAAGTAGCTGGAGGTAATATTTTGCACATTAGAGACTGCCAAAGTATTGGCTAAAACCAGACTATTCACAAGTTACACGAACTTGTATGTTTAATTAAAGAAGCAGCAATCTGAGATTGCAACACTCCTGTAATTACAGCAACAGCTCAAGGGTTACGGGCTGCAGTGGGAGAGGAGAGCAGAGACGTCTGCACATCAACTAATCCGAGTGCCTCCGGTGTTTCAAGTACAGCTGCCCCAAAAAGAGCATCATCAATCTCTAAGCACCATCTTCCCAAAATGCGGCAGGAAGGAACAACTACGCGGAGCTATAGAAAGATGTCGAAATAGCAAACTGAGTGGGCATGGCATCCATTTCCCTTCACATAAAGGGGCAGAAAGAAAAAAACAGTATTCTCAAGAGTGAGTTAATATATCCAAGAGCTTAAAAGTTGACCCAAGAAGAAAAACAAGATTAGGTTTGCTCTTTTTCGCTGCTTAGGGCAGACAAAGCTCCTCTCAGAAAACCACCATTTCTCATGCCAGCTTTGACCATCTTAAAACCAGAAAAAAACAGGATAAAATCCAATTTTTCTTTTTAAATCCTTGGCAGGTCAACAGTAAGTGCAGGCCAACAGCTTTTCTAGCAGGCAGTAAGAAATTATGATTTTCTTTTCTAAACAAGGATTTCAGTTCCTTCAGCTCAAAGCAGGATTTTTGTAGTCCAACCGAATACAAAGCAATCAGCCAACCTGCAAGAGCATCCAATTTGAAGATGGACAGTTGCTTCTACAAGAGAAAAAGCAACAATCTGGTAGAGACAAAAAAAACCCAAACCAAAAAAACTCACAACAATTGAAACAACACAAACAAAACCGCCAGCTTCAGCACACTGGAAGACAAAAGGTGAGCAGCTATAAGGTGAGTGTGAAGTGTCAGGGGATACACTACACAAATTTGCAAAGGACTCGTGGTTATCAGATACACATCTACCAAAGAGGAGTTTAATCTTCTCCCACCACAATGAAAAAAAATTAAAGCAAAACCAACGTGCACAGCATCCTGTGTGTCAGCACTATTACCTTTAAAAAAGGCAGCGCTTCTAATTTAAACTAACAAACACAAATCATCCCATCCCTGAGTACCTTCGGGCATTTCCACCCTTTCTTACCCCTCCAACGCTCCTATGAAGAAGTCTTGTTACCTATTTAGATGGGCTTACAGAGCAAGAAGTTGCAGTTTTACAGTGATAAAGAACACAACGACAAAGGATGTTTTTGCCTTACAAACAAACCAAACAGGTACTTGTTAACTACCCACGATGTGCACCGCTGTTCCCCGTTACAAGGAAAAATGCAGCATTTCATTTGTCTCCACACTGGCGCATCCCTGGAATCACAACCTACACAAGCCTCAATTACCCAGCCTGAAAATTCACATTTTGCTTCTCCAAGGACAATCCCTGCACTGAGGGGAAATGATTGAAAAAAAATGTCAATTATTCTTTCAAATACAACACTAGTGATGTCAGGCATAAAGAAAAAGCTGCCTTTTTTTTCAGTTTTATTTGGTTTGGTAGCAAGAGTTTTCATTTGCACCGTGTGCAAGAGCCAGATGTGGGAGGAAAAGCAAATGTGGCACAAGGGAAAGTAGGAACGAAGGTCCTTGTGGCAGTTTATCTGTGGTACACTACGTTCCAAGATAACGGGAGCTCTGTCATCCAGGCTGGCTCATAACCGCCCCCGCAGCAGGAAGCGGCAGAAGAGCCCCGGAGAAGCCGTGTGCATTTCCGTCATCATCCTCCTCCTCCCGTCCTTATCTGCTTTTAGTTGCGCATCTCATAAAACACCCCCAGGCCAACCCCTTGCGAGGCCAGCTCCTCAAGCCAGACCTTTCATAAAACGTTCCAAGTATGATCCTGGGCTGAAAGCAATTTTGTCTCCACAGCAGCAAAGCCAGGATGCTCAGATTGATATGTGACCCTCTGAAATCAAGAGTCGGGATGGGTGATCTGTACTCCAGAGGAGTCGGAGGTGCTGCACGGCACTGGTGGGCTCCATTTGGGCAGGACCTGCATTCGCACACCTTTGCTCGGCAGCTGGCCCCACGGCCATACAGTGCCAGGGTGTAGGTGCACCGACAGAACTTCTTAGCAAATGCTCACCCACAGACCTCCTTCCCCCTCACCCTTTTTTTGATAGTACTTTGCCTGAAGTATTAAACTCAAGAGATTTTAAAAAAAAAACCACAAAACTTTTTTTTATAGGGAGAGAGAAGCAAGGGAAAGTGCCCAACCTACTCTCTTCCCATTTATTGTAGTCTAAAGAAATCCATTTGTTCAGCTTTATATTGTGATAATAATCTTTAATTGTACTGCATATTTGTATCCATTTTAAATAAATCAGAATTTCTTTACAAGTCAGAAATGTCCTCTACAATTGTGTTTTCAATGCATCTCCCTTAGGTGAGGCCTTACTCTCTGAAGGAGGCCACAAAGACAAAGCTCTCATGGACTCATCCCTTACTCACGCTGCACAAATGGGCAACTCGACGGCAGCTGGCTACAGATACGACCACAGTACACACTGAAGCAAGGATAAAGAGAACTCAAATCCAAGTGTGATTGTGTAAGCCTGTAGTAAAGAGGTCTCCGAGGTAGAAGAGAATGCCTTTACTTGCATGGGGTTGGTTTTACTTCTAAAAATTTTAGAAGTAGTACATTTTTAAAATTCAGCTGCTAGCAATTCTAATTTGAGCATCATAAAAAGTACTGCATTAATAATTGAAATGTAAAATGCCTGTCTGATTCGCTCCAGTCCTCAGTCCCCCTCCCCAAAGGGCTTGATTTGCCTTAGGGGAGCATTTCACAAGCAGCACATCAACTTTCTGAAATACAACTTCAGCAGATGAAAGCCTCATAACCACAGAAGAGCTGCTGTCCTTCTAATTCTCGAATTTAAAAACGGTGACATCCACAGAACTATTTAAACTAATTTAAAGGTAGAACAGCCAAAATATTTCAGCTCAACCAAGTACTTCAGATTCCACACGGTATAGTTATTTCAGATGCGGCTCACCAGCAATCTCCCCATTTCAACCACAACATCCACTCTTTATCAACTGGCAGACAGCATTCCGCCAGCGCCGCTGTGACTCACTGAGACCAGGGCGACGAGGCACCCTCAGCGCCGGGTGACTCAAGACTATCTGGTGGCCATGAAACGTGTCTCATACCAGGGGCTCCAGATCATCAGGTTCTGAAGTCCAGCTGAAGCCCACCACTTCCAAGTTTGGAAACGTTGGAGATGATGGAGACGTCTAAGCTGGAAAGCATCTGTTCTGTTGGTGTCTGTGTCTTTCACCTTGATGTTTTTAATGCCTCTGTAGTTATGCAGAACTAAATGATGTCAACATGACCAATGCACTGTAACATTCACTTTTCTGGGGAAAAGCAACCTAAATTATCAAAACACCTCACTGGATTTGTGCTACTTATTCCAATGAGTGGAATGCAAATACTTCATGTTAACGTTTCATGGTTCTTTGAATCCTTACCTGATAATAAATGCAGCACTGATCCCTATTTTCATTTAATGTTCTTCCAATCCTGTGGTTTTACCCATGATTACAAAGCCACGCTACTGCTCAGTGAAGTTCGCAATTACTCTCAGGAGATGTCTCCTTATCGACATTGCGGCAGGTCTTCAATGAAATGTCATGCAGCACCTTTGCTTTGCAGAGGCAGTAACTGAGATGATTATATTAGCATTTAAAGCTTGTATTTGCCTCCAGAAAACCAACCTTTATTATTCTAATTCACCCTTTTGCTCGACTCAAAATATTACCTACTTATTTAAGAGGTGTTATTAGCACTGTGCATTTTGCTAACCAGTAACAGCCTTTAGGATCTGGCCCTCTCCAGACCCATGGCTGCAGCAATTCCAGAATAAACTTCTGGAACACGTCTGCACGTTGTACTTAGCGAGCAATACAAAACACACAACGTATCTGGTGGTGTACCTGCCGTCATACAAAGCCCCACTGTATACCCACTCTTTAGCAAGGGCAAACTAAAAATCACCAGTAATTCTTGCAGTGAGGTCTAATTAGACTGAAGTTTGCCCAACAGATTTTTTTTCCTAATGACATGGAATGTGAAGGGTTGAGCAACACTTACACTGTCTTATGTGATCACCTCATAACAATAATTACTACTTAATACCTGAAACATGATAGCAACTTGACATCCAAACCTCTGTGTGGGAGGCACTATTTAGACATAACAGACAATCCACAGAACCCAAAGAAACTGCAGCTTCTATATGAACATCAATAGTATCAAATGATGGGAATAGCTTCGCCTTCCCTCCAGTTAATTTCCAGGAAAGGACATCTATTTAATATTAAATAGCTGCACATTTGGAAAAAAAAATGTGTATAGCAAACACATGTGGTGCAATCCATCAACAGCCTTAAAAGAAGTGAAGGTTTGATTGCAGGGAATTTTAAATGCATCTTCTTATCCATCAAGTTAAACATATTTAAGAAGAAATAACAGCTTGGCATTAATTCAAAACTTTTCATTTGAGCTTTCCCAAGTTATTTGCAAACATTAGGTGTAGCCAGACAACAATAGCTCTAATAGCTGTTCCAGTAATTCTGGCTAAACTAGAATGTACCTTTTAAACGAACATTATGCGCTGTCAGATTTAGAGAGGATGGGAAGAGAGCTTAGAGCTAATAAAAATAATAAAAACTCATTCAAGCATACATATTTATAGCTTAAACTATTTTGCTAGATGCACTAAATCTTCTTCATTATTATAAAATTCTCCCACCCCAAAGAGATTTGAGTAAAATAGAGTGTTAGTAGATTACAGCTTTGCTTTTGTTAGCATTGTTATGACTTCATAAAAGTTTAACTCCACAATTAGCTTTGCGATAGCAATTCTGACATTCAGACAACACCAACTGTGTAAATAGCTGTAACAGGCTGAATATTGTTTTCAGTTATTCCCTGAGCATCCTTGCAAGTAAAGTTCACATGTTTAGAAATGCTGGACACAGTGCTACAAGAGGATTTACAGAATCAATTTCTATACTGAGAGGGCCACACAATTTAACACTAATGTATATCATTTTAAAAAGTCAATGTGGCACAACGAAAGAGGCAGAGAAATAAGATCAAATGAAGAAGACAGCAGCAAGTGAAAAGGAATACAGCACTGAAAACTACTTCTGTTGTTTTAAAAAACGAAGAATGGGCTGAAATGGAGCTTGAGGAAGTTAGGGAGCAAGATTTTCCCATTAACAGCAAAAGCAAACATCACCTACCAGCCCCTTTTTCACCAGCAAACAAGCTCAGAAAGATTATAGGCTCTAAAAGTAACTAAAAAGACTTGACAGCCACTATTCGTGAAATTCACAGCTGTCACTTCTGACCCTGGTTCTTGCCATTAGCTTTTGCTTATTTCCAGGACGCTTCTTACTGCACAGGGGCTGTTTTAATCAGAGCAACTTAATTAAAAGATTCAAAGCAGACACCTGGTGGCCAATGCACCAAATGACAGCTTAATTTTCTCGAGGTTTATTATAAAGGTATCCCAAAAATCCAAGCGAAAACAGTTGAGTTAACTGCGTAACAGCCCCCTTGATAACCCACTGTGGTCATGCCAGAAACTGAGAAAACTCAGAACTCGGGAACAGCCCTTCACCAGTTACATTAAATGAGGCAGCAGCCTTTGAAATTGGGCAACTTGAACACAAACGAAACAGCAAACATTTCCTGAAAGCCTAAACAATTTCCTATTTAAAGTTTCCATGTCCTTATCCCACTACCATTCACACATTCAGCCTCTGGAAAAACAACATTGTTTATTCGGGGAATACACATTAAAAAAAAGGCGATGAAAAAGCCACCACCAGGTGTGGATTGGCAGCTGATCAGCTCATGGGGGTCACTGCAAAAACCTGACCGAGTTCAGCTGTGCGTGTTGGTAGATTGTGGATGCGCAGAGTAAGAGAAATTTCCTCCTACACAGCGTCAGTGCGACGGGAAACACAAGGAACATGCCCAGGTCACTCTGTACTTCCAACAGCAATGGACATCAGACAGGGAACAAACAGCCCGTCAGCAAATGGGAGAATCCTGTACTTCAGGCTTTGCCATCCCAAACCCCAGGCATTTAACAGGCAGCAGAGTATGCAATTCAATATCGTCTTCACCGCACATTATTCCTAGCTTCCGAGTTCGCCATTCCCTCTCTGATGAAAATGTGGAGTGCAAACAACAGCAGAACAAAGGTTCAGCATATTCCTATTTTATAAGCTTTAAGGAGAGACTGGACCAAACAGGATTTGCTACTGATCAGATGGCATTTCAAAGGACGAGTCTACAGAGGGACAGACTGGACACAACTCGGGCCCTGGAACGGCACACGAGAAGCACTGAGTTGATAGGGCAGGAATAAGGTAGGAACTGATGTCAGTCTAAAAGACAAACGCACCAAAATGCCTTAGAAAAGCGACACTAATGGGTAAGCAGCTTCTTGAGGCAGGCAACGTCTAGCAATATTGATTCTTTAATACACACAATGAAAGCAAAGTCTTAATGATTAATAATCTGCTGTGAAATTCTATTCATTAGGTAAAAACAGAGCACAGAGGTGGCACAACATAAATCAGACAGTCTCCTCACTCATGAAAGAATGATGATCTCGCTTGCGCCCGTGTAAATTAGCAACAGTCACTCTGCGGAAAAGCAAGTTCATGCTTTTCGCAACCTAACTGGTAACAGCAATGAAAAAATGCTGGGAAAGAACAACAACAACAAAAAATCTAATTTCAGAAAGTACTTTAAGCAAAAATTAAAGCAAGCTGGCATTCAGGACACGCTTGCCCCATCGTTACAATGAGATGTGTGAAAAGGGACTCCTCCCAGAGCAAAGAACACCATTTTAGCAGATTCGTATCAAATTTTGCCATCAGGGTGGTGCAACTTCCAGACGTTTCACAAAAAGTTATGGCAGAAGTGGGACTAAAAGTGCAAGTTTAAAGAAAGAACAAAGTGCTAAGGAAAGACATCACCTTAGGCAGCTTCACTTACTAAAATTGTCTAGATGTTCATTCTCCTTTTTGTCCAAGATTCTTCTTTAAACTGATAAAATGGATACTCTGGTAAGCAGATTAGTAACCTCCACAGGTTGTTTAGATTGATCTTCAACCAGCATAGAGCAAGATAAGAGGTGACTGATAAGACAGTCAACAACAGGAAAGCAACAAGAGTCCTTCTCACTTCTGCTGAAACTGCTTTGCACACTCCTACAGCGATGGACTTCTGCGCTTCACAACAGACCTTTTCATAAGGAGACTTTCTCCTTCTCGCAGGAACGGCGCAGTACGTCTGAAATGACAAAAGCCTGCTGGGTGAAGACACTGGCACTCTTTATACAGCTATCAACAGACATTGCAGATAGAAGGCAGCCCCCTCCCCCTGCCAAAAAAAAAAAAAAAAAAAAAGAAAGGAAAGTCCATCTGCAACAATAACTCCAGAAGGGCAGTAGTATTTCAAACGCTTCCTTCTGTCTGCATGAATGTGAATCAATCAGAGCGTTTTCTCTAGCTGAAAGAGATGCCACCTACGACGTACCGAACGTCCGCTCCCACACAGTACCACGGCAATCCATATTTTAAGCCTTGCGGTGTGGATCGAGTACACTGATGGAGCTGCAGTAACGTTCTGGGAAATCTGGGGATGCCAAAACACTCCAAACGAGGACGGAGGCTGAAGGCAGCACGCTATGAACCTTTACCCAACACACCACTAGTATCAGCTGGATGTTAAGAGCTGGACTAACTGTGGCCATGCGTTCAGACTGCCTGGTACCAGTTAACAGCACTCCTCCTCCGACACCTTGCCAAGACACTGGGTACAGTCGCATCCGTGTGAGTAAATGCAGCACAACTGCCCAGGACTGACAATACCCATTTATTTCCTGCCTGCTTTATCGGAGTTCCTATAAGCACAGCTGGAAACACAACCCTATTGTTCTGAGACACAACACAACAGCATCCCCACCCTAAACCGCCAAGGTTTAGGACAAGACTTTCCAAGGCCATTTTCACCTTTCTGCACCCTCATGATTTGCCACGTGCCACAGAGCCCATTGCAGAGAGCACCAGGGATGAAACTCAGCGACAGCGACGGGACTGTGCCAACTTCTCGCTTTTCAAGCTTAAGATTTAAACTCTTCCATTTAAAATACTGCGAGTTTGTTGGTAAGCGTTGAAGTGTGCTGAGCGAGATGATGGCTTACAAGCAATGATTTATACTATAATACTCTGCAGCTTTCTCTTGCCTCCCTGTCCTGATCTTCTCACATAGCCTTCCTATTAAAATTTGTGAATAAGAATGCAGAACCAGCACAATCTATTAAGGAAAGTCTGGCATACAAGCAATCACCACCTATTCATCATGAAGGAGATGAACTGCTTAAACATGACAAGTTATCAAAGATTAGTCAGTGCACAAAACAGAACTGCTTTTGCCCAGAAGAAGTATTAGCCTTTCCCCACCATCATCATCTTCCACTTCAGTGTGTGGAAAAGCAGTTTAGCAAGTCTTAGGTCTGCTTTCCTAACATATTCCAACCCTAGATCAAGTTTTGTGGAGGAGCTTCTTAGCGAAACCTACTGGTATTTGATAATTGGAGCAGGAAAAAATATAGCAAGAGCTTTGTACGACAAAAAGGGACATAGTCAGAGGCAGTAAACAAGTCTGCAGTTGGTGCACAGCAGATGCCAGCATTAACCAGACTAAGACCAAAGCACATCGAAGCTGGATACATACACAATGATCTCAAAAGCTGGGGATAAGTCTCTCCTAATAGAGATGGAAATTAAAGTTTGGGAGGTGCCAAATCTCCAACCTAACAACGAAGAAAGTTTTGCCAGTTTAGAACGCAGACCCGAGATACCGAAGGCAGGCTCTAAATAATGGACTCCTACTAGTCCGATGCTAACGATACAATTCCAGGTGAATGGTCTAAAGCAGAATCAGGAGTAGTAAAGCAGTTTCTTTCGAGTCTCAGGTTTTGGAGGTGGTGAAGCAGAGACAGAGTATAAAGATGCCCTAAGGAACAATGGAAAGAGATAAATGCAGGGTTTGTAACTAACATGGGCTTAAAGAAACGGAGCCCTAGCACAGAAGGAATCTCATTTAAATCATTTCCATGTATGGCAATGGACTATCTAATAAATGTATATTGCGTATAAAGAAGATATATTGAGCTCACCTGTAGGATAAAGGATAATGAGTACAAAATCATGTATTATTGCTTGATCACAACCTGCTCTGGACCACCCAGCTGATAAAAATATATTCCAAAGCCGTACAGTTATTACTAACATTTTACTCACAACAAAAAAAAACAAATAAAACTTCTTGGAATTATGCATATTCCTACATGGTATGAAAACAACTGGCATTTCATAAAAATAATAAACACCAATATAATCATAACAGTAAATATTGGGATATATATTCATATATGCTGGTCAACCACTAAGTCCTGAGGAAAGAACCAATTATAAAATAATTTACTCATTTTCACAATCCAAGTGGTTGAAACATGAAATTTAGCAGTGTAAAACAAGATAGATTATTAAACGTAAAGACTTTTTAAAATTAATTTTTAATCAATAATATAGGAAAAGATACTTTTAATTGTTGTTTTTTTTTTCTAATAGTGAATTTCATAGGGCATGTCTCCAACTGGCAGCTGTGGCAAGCTTATGCTATGGATCTGTTTTGTATAATTACCTCCTAATTAAAGCACTAAAACTTTCAGCACCCTCGTAGGAAAAAAAAGTTCAGATACAACATGAAAGAGACTGTAGTAGCCTGACTTCAGCTATATTCAGCACTAAAGGTATAAGAAAAATGGATACAGTTCCTGGACTTCATCTCTCTTTACAGTGAGGCAAACAGCTCATTTAAGCTTCCCTTTCACTCACCTGCTGGAAGAGAAACTACCAGGAAGAGCACATTTAACACTACGAGAGACTAAAAGAACATTCTTATGTGAACACTTTATCAACTCTATTCTACAGATACTTAAAATAAAGCTCAAAGCTGAACAACTATCACCCCCTGGCAGTGTAAAGGTATAACACAGATTGAAAAAGTTGCTTCTCTTTCTACCAACTTTACAGTTAGCTGTATTTGTATTACTTGGCAGAAGGTACCAAACACAAAACAATGAAAAAGTTATAAGACCAGGTTGATATCTATCAGTGATCCATTACCTGTAACGAGAAGCAGCATATAATAAAGTCTCATACTCAGAACCTCTTCAGAGGTTTCTTCTTCCCCCCAAATTATTTCTCTATCAAAGCAAAACTGGCAGCAATCACAGCAAATACATACATCAAACTGTAGCATCATTTGAAAGACTTATATTTCAAGATACTATTTACCAGAATTTTGCATTCTTAAATCCAAAAAATCACGCTCAAGTTCCCACCAACACAGGCACAGAAAGATAGTCCCCATTCCCAGTCACTGTCACAATTTACACAGCAAGGAGTACATATAAAACTCAACCCTTCTGGCTCGCACAAGTGGAGACAACGCTCAGAATTTCACCTCTCAGAACACTGCTCTGCTCTTGACCAAGCAGCATCATGACAGTCAACTGTGCAGTAAATGGAATTTGAAGCTGGGGACCAAATCCACTGCCTCGCTGAAGCGTTATCCTAGCGTCTCTTCCTCACCTCAGCATCACAGGTCTAATATTTAGAATTCATTTTTTTAAGCCTTCAGGTGCTGCTTTTGCCTGGAGATCCTGTTCTACCAAGACGTTCAAGGGGCCTGCTCATCATTCAGCACAGCAACACCTACCCAAGAGAGTTAAGAGAAGATGCGGTGTTTGCTGATCACTCCAGTCAAATACTGCCAACCCCAGGATCAGAGCTGAGCCCTGTAGGAAAAGCCTTTCCTTTCAGAAATTTGAGTTTTGCTGAGATTAATGTTCTGGAAAGGCACAAGATAACACTAGCGTGCAAACTTTGAAATGCATTGACAAAGTCTTTCCCATCAACTGTCCCATCAGCTGGCTTTTCTCTCAGTTGGATATTCCCAAAAAGCAGTGACTATAGACTCATTTTGCAGTTGAGAAAAAGTACCATGGAAGAGGCAAACCTTGCCTTTATACTTTCTCGATTTCAAGCTTGCAAGCAACCTAAGAGACTGACTAATCTGCATCAAGATCAAATCTGTAAAATCCCATCAAGGGCTACTCTGCTGCCCAGGGTAACCACACCAGCGTGAACTCCAGTTTGTAAAACACCCTTAGTGGAGAAAGCCACAAAACAAAGAAAGAAGTCCAAAACTTGCCCATGGATTATTTTTCCCCCCCTCAATGCACTCCTCAGTTGTCAACTCATGACAAAATTTAGAGCCTTTCCGCATTATTCTTGCGGAGCGTTTGACCACCAGCAGAGCTGATTTCTGGCCAGTTGCCTCCTTGCTTTTCAGAAGCCTCTCGAAGCAGTGCTTTGAGTGCCTCGGAGAGTGCAATGATGGAGAAATGGAATTACTTCCCTGAAAGTTATTTTGCCTTACACTTCTAGTATCCAACAATATTCACTAACCCTTTCGGGTAAGATTCAATATCACTGCAGCAATTAAAACCCTCAGTGCTCTGAAAATCACTGCTAAGTGTCTGCTGAATGAGCCTCAGTAGAACTTCACAGGTAGTGGTCCCACAGAAGCAGGGTCATGAAACAGCTTTACAAAAACACAAATGTAACAGGAGAGTCATGCTACTACCAACCCTGCTTCTTTTTTTGTATATAATTTTTTATCATTTTAATATACAAGAACTTCAAACGAGTACCTTTAAGAGCTCCACTATCTCTAGGGGTTTGCTTTAAGCAACTCGCTCTAGAATTTCTCCTTAAGCATTTCTTAGATATGAAAAGCAAGAAACTTCATTTTCTTGGGACAAACTAGTTCCCACAGTGTGACAGAGAAACCAGATACAGCCTTTGGCATTTAGAAGAAACTGTGTAACGAAAGTCCTGAAAGACAAATACGCAAAAACTTAAGCCCTGAAAATACATCAATCTATTTTTATGAACTACAACCTATGGAACCATACCTGAAGAGGACTGAAAACATTAAATACCATTCTATCCATTAACTATAAAGTATGGCAGACTATATATTTCAAAGACAAATCATCAGTTAAAAAAATAGAGGAAAATGAAGAACTTTCTAAAATGAACTTTGTTCCTTCTGTATTTTTCCAGATGCTTTAAGATAGCATTTTTCAGAATAGGAGCAGCCCAAACTCAAAACAGAGCTGAACAACAAATGGTGCTACAGCCTTCTACTGTCTGTACTTTGAAGAACCATTTCATACGCTCAAAGGAAGAAACTTTTCCTCATGTAGATAAGCGAGGCTGATCTTTTGCAGTTCTCTTAACAGATGTCCTGGCCTTGATGTCCCCTTTCAAGTTTATTCTTTTCTAAATCAAGACACTGAGGACTCTTGTGGACATATGGTGTATGGACATTACAGACGCTATTTTTCTTTGCAAACGTGCTAGGATCTTCTGACCTCAGGTCATGCTGGCAAGAAGTTACCATCTGCCTATTCCTGTTAGATGATCAAAAAGGAGCATTTCTGGCTCTTCTGCTACATCAAACCACCAAAGGTAGTTACAATACTGTACTGCTGCTAGCAGCCAGCGCTCTGGCTGTATCTCATCTGACCTTGAAACTCTCTCCAAAGTAGTAAAAGCAGCAACCAAAGCAGGGGTGGAGAGGCGGGAATGTCACAGGACTGAAAGCACAGCTTAGAAAAATCCAGCAGCGGGTTTATCATCAGAGGGCCAAGTTAGCCCTTACATTCTCTACCTGTCCCTTATGTAGCTTCAATTTCCAAATAACCTCAGTGCACAAACTTTGGGGGGGGAAATCAGAAGAAATAACATTGATGTAACTCAATACAGTAAGTATTTCAACGCAGTAGTACCTACACAGCATCTCTGCCTGTGTCTTTGCTGAACACTGCACAGGATTTCTTGGGCCCTTCTAGAAACACAAGCTGAGAGAAAGTTTGAAAGCAAAACCCAGCATAAATCAAAATTGAATCAAAACTTTTACTAACTAGCAGATAGTGTTCTCAGACACAGCAAATATTTCAGTTATATGAAGATTACAGATGCAGTTTTGTTTTGTTCATAAACTTTCTCAGAAGGACAAAACTGCTGAAGAACCTTTGTCAAAATCCCATTCTCCAGACGAAGATAGTGGCCAGCAGTGTGTCTTCTCAAAGAATACAAAAAGCATTACGCAAAAACAAGGATTACTCCAAAAAGTTCCAGTGGAACAACGCCTTTCTGCCTCTCACTTTTGTAGAGGTGCCTTCAGTTCACAATTTCTTTCTTTTTTTTTTTTTTTCTTGGGGAAAAAACAAAAAAAGCAACATTCTAAACAGTCACTAAATCTACCTCTGAGTCCTGAGTTTTTCACCCAGCTTCTTTCTTGATTCTGTCCCCTCTAAATTTGTGGAAGATCAGCAAGTGACAGGGTTGCTCTGCCCCTAACTTGGCCACTTTTAGCCTTTAGCATTTAAATCCATCCCACCACGAGATCAAGGCTTAACCAACTATGAGAAACCACTAACCAAAAGCACTGTAAGTGCATGAACCGAATTAACAAGAAACTGTTTTATTCCAATCAGTTGTCCCAACAGCAGTATCCACAAACTTTCCAAAAGAAGTTTGGGGTTTCTTCCCCCCTCCAAAATAACAGTCTCTTTCATAAATTAAAGAATGTTTGTCACTAACCATAGCATCACCATCAGGTGTTCTTGGTCTATACCTATGAAACAGACAACTCAAAAAGGATGACACACTTTCCCAGACTTTAAACTGAACATATCTAAGGCAGAAATGAGAAACTTATACAACGTTAAAAAGTTACTTCCTGGTATTTTACATTTAGCTGTATATTAACCTCTGCCCAGGTTTCAAGCAATCTGACCCAAGTTAAGGATCTTCTTAATAAAAAAATCACAGAATATTGACCTTAAAAGAAGCAAGGGAGAGAAAACAAGACTTCCATAAAGTACAGTACCTCTGTATCTGCACCATGCCCTTGGATAAATCCATATTGCATCTACCTTGGCAAATGAAAATTAGACCACAAGAAATGCCAATAGAAACCTCTTACCATGTTCGACAAAGACGTTACAATGTGGGCCCCCATGCCTTGATGACTCCTTCTTCCCTGCTCCTTTGATAAAGTGCAGGGCAGGCAGACTTGGCCTCCTTTGGTCCCCAAGAACTTTTCCAGGCTGCTGCCCCATAAAGTAACTATGGGCAGCCTTTCCCAGAACAAGAAGTTTTTGAAGAAGTCTGTGATCCCTGATCTTCCAAGTTGGGAAGGAGCTTTGAAGAAGAACGTATTTTCGGTGGGCGCGTCGGTTGCACTCGCTGTGCGATAAAGTCACTTGAGGCGAGGAATTAAGACAAGCGCAGGTTCCTCCAATGCTTCTGAAGGCAGCAACAAGGCTCCTTAGGTGACTCTATGCAAAAAAACGAGTAAAAGTTCCAACTGCTCAGTAATGACTAAGCGTCAACCAAAGTTTCAGGTTGCCATACGTAGTGTGTCTTCCACCGGGTAAAGGAGAATTAGTTCATCTCACAAGCAAGAAACCACACGTAGGCTCACCCAGGGCAGGAAACAGCCATTCCCACTGCAACCAGTGTCAAGGTTTCTTTTTTTTTTTTTCTCCTCCTTTTCTTTTGCATAGCATTGAGTTAGCAAAGGCCAAGGAGCCACGTATTTGGCTTCAAGTATCGCTGAAGTCTAGCAGGATCAGGTACACCGAAACCATGCCAGCTCGCACGGCAAAGCGGAGGCTCCACACGCTCCTGGGGGCGAGGGAACGGGACGGGGCGCTCCTGCGGTCCGGCCTCACCACGCCTCGCCTTCTTCCATCGCAAGCCTCGGGCCGCCCGCACCGCCGCTACCTCTCCCGCACCCCGGCGGAGCCGAAGCGGGCCGGCGGGGCCCGGGGGGCCATGGCGGCGTCGAAGCAACGCTGGAGCCGCCGGGCCGGCGCAGGTGGCCGCCCTCCCGGCCTGCTGCCCGCCTCAGGCGGAGCCGGGCGCCGGGGTGCGAGGCCGGGGACGCGCTCCGGGAGGCCGGTTCCTGCACAGCAGCCAGAAGAGGCCAAGCGGGGGTGAGCGGGCCGGCTGCATCCCCGCGGGGGAGGCCCGGGGGGGGGCAGCGGGAGCGGCGCCGAGCCCGGCCCGGCCGCGGCGGGACACGCAGAGGGGGCCGGGCGGGGGGCGGCCGGACGCCCGAAGAGGACCTCGCCAGGCCTGGCGGGAGGAGGGGGACGAAGGGCCGCAGGGCGGGGGTGCCCCGGGGCTGCCGCCGGGGGCACCCGCGGTGCGGAGCGGGACTGGCGGGGGGCGGCTGCCGGCGGCGAGGGAGATCCCGGAACCCCCGGCGCGGCGCGGCGCAGCCCCGTCCCCGGCCGGCGGGGCGGGCGGTCACATCCCCTTCCGGCCCCTCCTCCTCCGCCCCCGCCTCCCGCCCGGCTCGGCCGCTGCCCGCGCCCGGCCCCGCCATGACGGGAACCTGCCGGGGGGAGAAGGGGCGGCTCGGGGGAAGTGGGGCGATGTGGGGCAGCCGGGGCCCTGGGGCCCGTGAGGGCGTTCCGAGGGGGAAGCCCCTGAGGAGATGGGGGGAACCGCTGAGGAGAATGAGGGACAGAGCGGGGGCTGGGGGGGCCGTGAGGAGAATGGAGGTGAAGGAGAGGGCGAGGGGAGCCGTGAGGAGCATCGAGGGGGAAGCGGTGAGGGGAATGGGGGAGGATGAGGGAACAGGGGAATGGGGGACACGAAGGTGTCTCCGGGGTGAAGCTGTGAGGGAAACTGGAGTGCCATGAAGGGGTCTGAGGGGAAGATGAGGTGGATGGAGAAGGCACAAAGGGGAAGATGAGGGAAATTGAAGGGGAGCCGTGAGGGGAGGGAGATGAAGGGGAAGACAGTGAAAACGACAGGTGGGAGAGGGGTTTGCCAGTGTAACATCACCAAGGACCCAGAAAGCTCATGTCAGATCCCTTACCCCTTGGCAAGGGCCACCCAATTTGTCACCCTTAGATCTGAGCAGAGCTCCTTGGCCCTCTGCCAGCTGGAGACCCCTTGTGCACACAGCTCTTGAGGGTCCCGGCCAGCTCCAGACCCTGGATTTCTTGCAGAGACAGACAGGGAAGAAGAGATCCTTACTGGGTCAGCTGTGTGCACTGCCATCAGCTTTTCCGCAACCAGGGATCAGTTTCACAAAGGATTTCCCTTCCTTATTACCGCTGTCAGAGCACATGCAGACCTTGATACCAAAACAGCCATAGAGGCAATGAACGTGACAATAGAACAAATATTTTATTGATCTACTTTTGTGCACCGTTTGGTACAAGGATGAAGTTAAACCCCCAACTTCTTCAGCCTGCAGTGTGGTGCCCTTAGATGTGCAGCACAAGCGTTCCCAGAGCTAAAGAGCACAGACGGTGACGCTAAAGATATTTAGTGTCTCATACGTTCTCCAGTTCACCTTGGGAATAGGGAAGGGTTGAGGCAGCAGCTTGAGGTCAGGGTGTTTTGGTCAAAGGTCTGTGGTTGCTCCCACTCGACAGCAGGAGAACACACAAATGCAATTTTGTGCAGTAGCCTCCTGCTCAGGGTAACCATCTGGACACAGTGTGGCTTGTTTATAGCGACTCCTCCCTTGTGACAAATCCAAACACACTCCATGACTCCTACGCCATATTCAAGGTCACTGGCAGATGTGTATTTTTAATCTTCCAACAACAGGATCCGAAACGTAGTACTTCACGCAGCCCTGCGGGATCCTCCACCTCTGCCGTGCCCGTCTGCTCCAACATCACTAATTCTTAGCCAGAAGACTGATCCCAAACCATTCCATTTCTCCATCAGTGACTCAAACTGCAGGTACCGAGGCTGTTTGTGCTACACACATGCAGGAGAGTGAAATTCTGGTACATTATGCTGAGACAAATCCAGAGTCACATCTCAGTAGAATTCCTCTAGGATTATCTCAATAATGGAGATCAGCTTCTCACAGGGGTGACCCAACCCCCTGCTCAGCTCCCATGGATTGAAGGAAACTGAGGAAACAAAGCTGTCTGTCAACACAGGCCGAGCAGCCTGAGAGAAATTTGTTACAAAACCCGATACCAACCATCTTTTACTGACGAAGTTATTCCCTTCTGGGTCTGACTGGAGCATCCTGGATAATCTCTCCTACCATGGCAGGGCTGAAGCAGACCAAATTCCAGAAGACAACCACAGGTCCGTGATACTCGGAAGACCTTGAACTAAATACTCAAAGGTAATTGCAAGTAAGCAGGACCTGCGCTCTGGACGATATAGGCTGTATCATGCTTTGCAATGACAAGCAGCAAAGCAGAGCAGGTGCTTTGCCAGCAGTCCCCGACCTCTTTCCACTCAGCAGTTGCTCCAAAAGCATTTCTCCTCTCCCAAAGCAGTGCTGTAGTTAATCTGGGGCTATACACGGGCAGATGGGCCAGCTGCTCACTCCCAAATATCATAGCAGCATATCTGTCCTCTTTTCCTTCCTGAAGGGTATTATTTTTTCTATCCCCTACCCCGCTGCCAGTTTCTGTGAATGATTGCCTTGTGTTAACAAACTTGAAGTTGTCCAGTGGGTTCAGAAATTATGAAAAGACAGAGATAGAAAGATTAGGTGAATGCAGAACAAATTAAAAATCTACAGATTGTTTCTTTCAATCAAGCCTTGCATGTGGCCAGTGTACATGCCATATATTTCATAAAAGAAATTTCAATTCTTTTTCTGTTTGCCTTCAATGAAGTGTGGGTTGTTACACCCAACAGTTGCAGTGATGTTTCCTCCATAACAATATCATAAATCTTCAACCTCTTTACCAAATAATAAACTCTAGCATATTAATTAGCAGTTCTCAGGAACCTGAGACAACCATTTCAAGACTGCCTATAATATCTGTGGGTTTTCAGTATCTTCTAGGATCTGCTCAAAGCTTTGTGTTTATACCATTCACCTCAACTGAACAGCAAAACTGCACGTGGATGATACAGAAGCAACATAACAAGCAGCAGTAATTGGATTAACAACCCATTAGCACAAATTTAAAATCCCAGTGGTTATTACTGGGAGTAAAGGGAGGAGCTGCCATTCTTCATATTAGTACATGAATCAAACACTGCCACCAAGAAACAGGAAAATTATTTCTACAGATGAGCGATTTTGTGTTCTCGTTTCTGCAGGCAGCACTTACCAGCAAGGGAACTATTTAGTAGCTCCACTTTCAAGCACATCTGTGCCGTGAATTAACCCTGGAGTAAGCAGCACAGGCAGGTGCTACAGCTGGTTTACAAACAGGTTCCACGCTGTCAGACACTGGTGACCAAAGAAAACAGATTGGTCTAAGCTGTTTTAACGCCTGCATGGACATTTTAGTTCCCCCTGAAAAAATGAACGCTTATTAGTCTTCCTCCCCACTCTGCTTTTGACTGGTTTTGTTCTTAAACCAGAGTAGCCATAGTTTCTTCCTTTTCACCCTTCCTGCTTCAAAGTTACCTAGCAAATTCCCACAGACTATTTCAAGAATTCAAGAGAACAAATCCCACAGACTATTTCAAGAATCCAAGAGGACACTGCTTTTGCTGGAGTCCTTTACATTTCCAGCACTTCTCATTTCAAAGGCATTTTTTATACAGCCTGCCCATACTCCCGTGCAGACCTGCCCTCAGGGTAGGGTCCTCAGCTCGCCCACCTACCCGAGATGCCAGAGCCTCCCCCCACACCCCCTCTGACTCCTCACTCATCTCTGCTGGGCGCAGGGGAAAAGTAATTTGCCATATCGTCACGACTGTCATGGCTGAACAGTGATACTTGAAGCCTCTCCATATGGGAACCGCAAGCCCCAGCAGCACATCCAGTTGCTTTTGAGATGGATGAGCACTGGTGGCCCTCAACATTTGTCAAGACAGTGAAAAGTCATAGGGATTCAGCCAAATCAACAGCAAATGGCAGCTGGCCTGGTACCTTTTTAGACACCTTTGAAACTGCTCAGGACGTTGCTCCCTCCCCATGTAAGTTTGTCATTCTCATCTCTTGTTACCTGCTGGCTTGGAAAGCTGTGCTTGGTGGGGTTGCAGGACCTGCCAGCAATCCCCTCGCTGAAGCCTTATTACAGAATTTCGGTCTGGGCTTGGCAAAGCACTGGATGAATTCACAAAGAACAGCCATGACTCCTGGTGGCCAGGGAGGAAAATACCGAGACCTTCAGTTGCCTCCACATACCAGAATAAAACCCATAACCAAACCTTACCAGCTGGTGCTCCTGTTCTCAGGCTTAAAAACAAAAGTGCCAGGTATTCGGGAGCACGGGATGACTCACACACCCTCCCCCTTCAAGGGATTTAATACATCCCCAAGGCCGAAATATCAGGAACTCTGCAGCGAGCAGAAGGAATCGAAGCTCAAGAGCTAAAGCAGTCCAGGTCTTGGGCTCATTCTTTTTCATGTTATATGCTCATTTATTGAGCAGAAAGAACCGAAAAAGGTTCACAATGGGGAGAGAGGGCTAGCATAAGACGCCTGCAAATAGACCACAGTTTTAAAGATTGCTATGTAGAGAGACAAAAAGAATAAGGTGGGGGGGGGGAAGGAAAAAATATGTAACAACTCAGCTGTGCAGCCCACACAGCCTGCTGCAGAGACAGCAGCACCGTTTTCCTGAGATCTGTGTCTGGCACTGTCTCACCTTGCAGGTCTGATAGCTCATGCTTGGATCACGAGCATGATCCAACTCTAAATTAACCACCTCCACAGCACATTTCCTCAGCATGTTTCCACCAGCACTTTCAAGAGCCTCAAAATCTCCCCAACCCCTTTCTGATCTGTTCGATGCCTGCAGAGAGGTTGCTTGAGGACAGAGAAGCATTCTGCCTTCGTGCACCAGTTCAGCAGAAGTATTTCCAGGTATCAGATCTCTTTAGGAAGCAGTGAAGTACAGCCTCTTCACCCCTTTGCCCTTTAACTGACAGAGAGTTTAAATTTAAGTGGCAGAGACACGGAGAGATCTACTGGATTAACTACAGACCTCTCCATCAGCCTTCAAAAATGCTTTAAAAACAGGGAACATCAGATACTTTATCTCATTGCTGGTGTATCCCCAATCTGCTTATACCTAGAAGCCTCACAGCATAAATCCCTGAATCTCCCTATATGGTAATAAGATAAACAGCTGCTAAACTACAGCAATGGGGTAGAGGAAAAAAGAGGTACTTTCTAATTAAAAGATGCAGAGGCTGCTAAAGCTTTTAGCCTTTTGCGCTGTTCCTGTCCACGCAGATTTAGATAATGCTGCCACCAGCCCCATGCACAGACCTCAAAGTGTCACCATCGACCTTCAGTTTTCAAATTTTCCAAATCATCTTGAGGATGTGACTGGTGCAGCACTTACTACGGAATCCTTAAAAAACTCGAAAAATAACAACTCCCAGGTCTTGTGTGGAGCATTCCACTGATATTCCCGAGAAGTTAATTATTATTTTACAGAGGCAGCATGGGCAGAAGTTTCAGCTGTGCAGCAGCAGAACGGATTACCCATGTCCTTGCTTGTCCTTAGCCACTGAGCTCCATAATGCTCAAGTATTTAGGTAGCAGCACGGGTGGCAGACATCCAGCCTTTGCTATTTGGCAGGGCAATGAGGCAGAGCTGCTGGAGAATGTAAATCCCACAAACATGATCCAAAGCTGCCACCTAGTGCTCCCTCCGGACTGCAGGCAGAGCAGTTGGAACGAGATGAGAAGAAGCGATGTGTTATTTCTAGTTCCTAGGAAAAGACTGAGCAAACAATTTTTCCTTTTGCCTGGGGCAAGCATGAGAACTTGCAACGCTAGAATTAGATTCAGGGACAATTAGGGCAGACATTTTGCTTTTTCATCCTTTTTAAGAATTACAGCACTGTGGTGCAAGCAGCTCTAACACAATACAACTAGAATATATACACACAACACATATATGATACAAACAGCTCTAATATAGCACCAGAGGTCTGAGAGGATGTTCTAAGGAAGGCATCACATCCATTCTGCACAGAGAAGGCAAGCGACTGACTGCCAACAACTGGCCCACCATGCCAACATCTAACCGCTGACCCAAGGATCTTCACCAGCATCACACTGGGCTGCCCATCATCGCCAGACACAGCTGCTGCACGACTCACCTCTCCACAGGATCCTGCAGAGAAGCGATGTTGAGAGTGCCACTGTGAACAATGCCAGGCAACCTACTTACGGAGGAACTCCGCACAGAAGATATGCTGAAGAGGAAGGTCAAGTCCTGCTTGAACGGGATGAGGAACAACAGCTGAAGAGGAGATAACAGGACACTGCAACTGTTCTGAGTGTCCTGGCACAAAGAAACTTGAGCCAATCATAGCTCTCAAGCTAGACCCGATTAATTCTGGAGAAAGACCAACTAATGCACACACTCCTGAATGACTGATCTGTTTCAAAAAATTTATTGAAATGTAAAATATTTAATAGAAAACAATACTGGAACCTCCTCAGAGGAAGAGCTCACCACATCAAGCATAAAAAAAAAAAGAGACCAGCAGGATGCAGATAGACTGAGAAGACACTGCTCACCCATGGCTCCTGGCTCATGTGGACAGCCACGTCACCCCACATCCAATCTCATACCCTTGAGACACAGAAGCCATGAACAGCCAGACTCAAAACGCGGTTAGCAAGTGGGGTGGATACCCCTGTCCTCTAAAGAATTGTACCTGTGATTTGCAGTCTTAAAGAGAAAAACAAGAGCTCTCAGTCAGAGAACAGACTGGCAGATCTCTGTCACAGTAAAGGAACATCAAAACCATTTAGGAAGCCTTTAAGGAGAGAGAAGTATCACAAAACACATCCCTTCCTCTCTATCATTCTGCACAAAGTTCAGGGGCAACAGGCACAGCAACAAGTGCTATGAGATATGTTCCAGTTGCATTTCCATCTTCATAAAGGTCAGATAGCAGTTTTTCAGGCTGCTGCACTAAAAGGCTATTGTACTTAAGTACTATTTAGTACTATTGAACAAAAAGAGCTCAGGAGGTATCCTACGAGTTAAAATGAGGAATTTGGGTGGTTTCTGAAGTGTGGAATGAATGTTGGGGACTAGAACACTGAAAAAAAAAAAAGTACTCAGAATAAAAAGCTGCCATGCTGGGACTTCAAATGACTGCTTCTGGCCATCGGCCCTATCCCTCCAGATCCAGCAATCTCTGTCGGGTTTCCAGAACGATCTCCTCCATCACCTCTGGTTTGAGAATGTCCTTGATCTGGAGTGGAAAAAAGAGTAACATTGGCACCAAAAATCAACTACTACTATTGCACACTCCGTGGAGACGAGGGGCCCTGGCACACAGCAATGAGCAGCAAGTTTGTTGAGAGGGTTGTAGTCAAATAAGGCTATCATGGCAGAGGGTCCAAGGCAAAGTCAGCTTTGCCAGAATTAGCAATTTTTACACAGACCATAAGAAATCAAACGAGACGCTACCGACAACTCCTCATCTCTCCTGAAGAGACACACATCAGTATTTGGGAAGAGGAGAGATGACTTAAACAGAGGTATAGTTCTGAAGAACATCCCATCTAGCTAAGTGGGCTCTGGAAAGCCAAAAGGAAGCCCCACCACCTAACTTACTGACTTCAGCAGCAACTGATTCAGCCTTTCCATTCCCTCCCCAGCATGCGGAATAAATTAAACACCACTGGTTTCTGTACCTGATGAGGAAGGGATGCTTCATAGCAATACAGGATGCTGGTGTCAAAGAGCATCAATTTCTGAGTAACCAGAGCCACAATGCAGTTTCGGAGCCGTGATATGATCTCCCGGTCAGACAAGGAAACTGGCTGAGGAAGGACAGAGGAAAAGAGATGAACACAGAGGGAAATAATGTGAGCCTACTGTAAAAACGCTTCACCATGAACCTAAGAGCAAATCTTGAAAGTCTCAGGTTATTCATGTGCCTCCGACTATGTTAGAGTAAGAAAACATCGTTGGTAGGACCTTCCCTGAACCCTCACCTCCAAGTTGGTGGTGAAGCCCCCTGCCTCTTCATCTTTCTGCTCTGGAGTTGGGTAGATCCAGATGAAACCGTTGTTGCCAAGGATCACGGATGCACCACAAGGCAAGTCGTGGAAGTGAGTCTTCTGGCGTTTCACAAGGGAGGGCGAGACCTGAACAAGCACACCCTGGCCAAGCTGAAGAGGAAACCAGGAGACTCAGCATAAGAGACATGAGCCACCATAGATAACATGAAGTCACTGACATGCACTCCACTCCTGGTCTAGGAACCAGTCAATTTTAACACCTTTTCCTGTGAAACAGTGACTCTAAAACCTGCCTGCCTCTGGGAGTGCTGGGAGGATTAGCTAATGCCTGTGCAGTCCTTTGAAGATGAAGAATACTCTAAGTGCTCAGCACGCATGTTAAAAGTACCTTGATCGTAGCTACACATCAACCATCCCTGCAGAAAAATAAGGACCGAGAGGCCAAATTTAGCAGAACACTCTCCCTCTTAATCCAATCACTGTCCTTCACCCTTTGTGCAACAAGCACACTTCGCTTTCATCTTTTCCGTGCTAATTCCCTCGGTCTGGTAATCCCGAACTGCAGCCCACGCTCCAGTAGCCCCTTGGCTTACTTCAGTGCACAAAACCAGAGGTAAATGCCAACTGCGTAAAGCCTAAAACAGAGCCCTGGAGAGAGAAACAAGTCACAGGGGCAGTGGCCTGCAGAAGTGGAGTGATGAAGTTGGAGTCAGAAGATTTTTCTCCCCGAGGTTAAATTCCCAGGCAGCTAGTGGGGGAAAAAGGACTCACAGGCTGTAATTGGGGGCAGGGAGGGCAGCAGCTCAAAGGGCAGCTCAAGGGCACTCCCTCCGCTTTCAGGAAACTCCGCTCGGTGCTCCTTACATACAAGCTAAGACTCTTCCCAACCTGCAGGAACGGGCTATAACAACATCCTGCTCTATTCCAGAGCTTTTTTTTCTTAAAAAACCCTCCAAGCGGCCTTATACAAGTCAACTGGAGCAGAATTACACCAAGACCAAGTGCTTTTGGACAACTTACCTTCCCATATTTCAGACTCCGGGTGTGCAGCGATACAGCCCCATCAGAAAATATAGACTGGACCTCTGCCTGTCAGTGCCACTTAAGGAAACAAGGTCTGTAATGCTGCCCAGGGCCAACTGCCGCTGGCCGCCCCCCGGCTGAGAGCTCGCACTACCAGCCAGGCTGGCCGAGGCTGGCTGTTCTCCTCGTGCCCCTTGGCTCCTCTGTCTGAGCACGAGCAGAAGGATACGCTTATGAGGTCCCCTTCCTGCAGATAGTCCCTCATAGCAAGCTCATCTTGTGCTGATCTCCTTCTCTGAAACGCAGGAGGCAAGAAAAGTTACACATCGCTCAGAACGAGAAAACATCAGTTAATACCTACGCCGTGGTGGGACCTTGGGATGCCGTGCAAAACACAATCCAGTCACCAAAGGAAAACCAGACTGACTGGCCTGCCTTTGGATTTCTGATGTGTTTGTTTCCAAATAACACTGAGAGTTAAAGATATTGGAGCACTACAGACCCACCCTCAAAACCCAACGCTACCCTTGTGCTAACTGTGGGATGAGCTCCAGAGCTTCCCAGTGCCTCGGCTTCTGCCACGGAAGCAGAAGACGACAGGGCTCTGACACTGCTCTGCGTGAACTACACTCACCAGTTCCCCACCAGGTAAATTTATAGATGACAACAACAAGACTGAATCTAGCCTGGAATTCGTTTCCACTTTCCATCGCTTCTGCTGAACCTGGAGAAAAAAAAATGATCTGTTGATATATGCTCAAAAATCGAACAGAAGCTCTTCAGCAGAGCAGGAGGCCCCGCTGCCAGCCGAGCCCACAGGAGACAGCTCGGCTTGCTGCTTCCAGCCTCATCCCGGTTAAAACCCACGCAGGACTAACGCACTTTAGGGAACGTCAGGAGCGCTCCGGATCAGAGCCGGACACGCCAGTAGGCCACTCTCCTCCGCGCTGCATCAGGAAAAGCCGAGCCTTACCTCCGTAATCCTGCCGACCACGATATCGCCGACTTCGCCGTTGTACCTGGGAGCGGGACAAGAGGGAGCGGGACAAGAGGGAGCGGGACAAGAGGGAGCGGGACAAGAGGGAGCGGCCCGTCACACTCCCCGTCCCGCCCGGCGCGGGGCCCGGCCAGCAGCCGCCACCCCCGCCCGGCGCTCCAGGCGCGCTGCGCGCTCACCTGGTCTTCAGCGCCCGGACGCACACCAGCTTGTTCACCCTCTCCACGGCGCCCGCCACCGAGGCGATGAGCTTCTCCTCCTCCACGTAGGTGCCGTGGCCTCTGCGGAGCGAGCGGCCGCCTGAGCGGAGCCCGAGCCCGCCCGGCCCCCGCCGCCGCCTCCCCCCCGCCGCCGCCCCACCTCATGTAGCCCGTGTCCGTGGTGATCGTGTCCCCGGGCGCCACCAGGTGCTTCTCGCCGCCCCGCGGCGCGCTCGGCCCCACCGCCTTGCGGGCCACCGGGAGCCGCATGCTGATCGCGGCCATCTTGAGTGCGGGCGACGCCGCGCCGCTGACCCCATCCGTACGCGCCTTCCGCCCGCCTAGTTGACTGCTGGCGAGAAGGCGTCTGAGGCGCAGGCGCCGCCATCTTGAGTGAGGGCGGCGGTCATGTGCCTGGGCCGCCATTTTTGTTCCTGGCAGGAAAGGGAGTCGTGGGCTTCGCTGCGTTGGGAACCAAAGAGAGAGGGGGGCCATGCTTAGTGAGGGCAGAGTGTCTCCGCCCCCTGGGGCGGGCTGCGGGGCTGGCAGCTCCCCGGGAACGTTCCCCGCCGCACCGGGGGGGTTCCGGGCCCCCACGAGCCTCCCGGCGACCCCAGCCTGGGGCTCGCAGCGCCCCGGCACCTCTAGCCCACCGCGGATGAAACACGACCATTATTTCACGGAAGACATCAAAGGATCTCAACAGCCGTTGCTCCAAATAGAGCCTGTACACATGGAGACAGGGAGGTACCAGCCCAAACAGCATCGCCCGCTCCTGCACGTGTCCCGTCTCTTCCAGACCTGCAGAAGGGCTTGTTTTTCCCAAAGCTGGTCCCTCCTCTTCCCAGCTGCGTTATTTGGTCCAACAGATGATGCTACGTGTCTTTACTCACCTTGAGCTAGTCTAAACGTTCGCTCATCCCGACCTCTGCATCCTTCCCCGGCACACAGCGAAACAAAGCTCTCCACGCTACCCATCTTCTAAATGATAAACGTTCCAAGTAGTTTTTATTTAGAATACAAGAGAGGTACAAATGTATTTACACTGTGTACATATACAATCAAATAATATATAATATCAAAGTTTTGTAAATAATGTTTACATAAATATTTACAAAGTTAAAGTGACGGTTGTTTGTTTTTCGTTTTGTTTTGTCTGTTTTTCTGGAAGTAAAACACAGTTTGTGAGAACTTTATACATCTTAGACTTATAATTAATATTAGAATACCTTCTTTTAAGCTTTATGATACACAGCCCTCCTCTCGCATGTGGCAGGACTCCAGAGGGCGCTTAGATTTATCCTCGGGGACAGAGCTGGCCCGGGGACGGGTTTTCTCTGTCCCCAGAGGGCGGTAAAAATAACAGCAGAAATCACAGAATCATAGAAATGTTCCCTCCCGGCTGCGGGGAGTGGTGGGGAGCAGTGGTCCCAGGGCTGGAGCAGGCACAGCCCGGCAGAGCACAGGGTCCCCTGCAAAACCTGCCTGTGGATGGGCATTTCCAGCTGGCTGGGGGTGTCCCCGTGGCGTGCGGCTCGTCCCCTCTGCCCGTGGCATCGTTCAGTGTCGGGCAAACCTCAACACACGGCTTGGGCTGGAGGAGGGCAGGCAAGGGGATTTTGAGGGAAAAACCCAACTGTTTGCTAAATCGGGGCTCCCGAGGAGGGAAATGTGTCCTTTGGAAAGAGCCACCAGGGCAAAAGCCACCCCTGGGGTAAACAGGCAAAAACGGGGCGGCTGCCACAGGGCTGTGCCCGCCCTTCGATGGGGTGTGTGTCTTTCTGGGCACTCTCTGGAGCAGAGGAGGAGTGATAAGAGCAATTTTTCTTCCCATCAAATTATCTGTAAAATTCAGGCATGACTCATCCAGGCGCAGCTTTCAGGCTGCCCCAGCCCTCCCCCAGTGCACTGGCAAATCCATGCAGGGCATCCTGCTGTGTCCCTTCGCCTCTCTCCCGTTGCCAACCCCAGAGCCCAGCAGCCCACCCTGTACCCCATCTCCCTGGGGAGGACCCCACACAGAGGAGCTGCACCAGCCCCTTGCAGAACTGGGGAGGGTTCTCCTCGCTCACCGAACAGCCTGCCAAACCCCATGCAAACAGCGATGCTCCAAAAATAAACCAGCACCCCTCTTCCAACACACAAAGCACCCTACCTCTACCCCCCAGCTCTGCCAAGGGCCGACACCCCCCAGTTCATTGCATGTCTCGGCGCCGGTCTTTGCTGTCCGAAAACTCGCTGCCACACTGGGGCTTCACAGCACCATGGTGGGGATGTGATGGGCCAGGGAGGCGGGATGGGGCACGGGCAGGGCCGGCGAGTGAGCCTGCAGGGAGGCGTTGGGGGGCCGATGGCGGGCGCTTTTCTGGTGTGCCCGCAGCCCGGCGAGCTGGGAGTAGGCACTTTGGCAAACCTGGCACTTGTAGGGACGCTCGCCGGTGTGCAAGCGGACGTGGTTGCGGAGGGTGGAGGACTGGCTGAAGCGGCGGTTGCAGAAGCGGCACACGAAGGGCTTGTCCAGGGTGTGGATGCGCATGTGGGAGCGCAGGTTGCTGCGGGAGTTGAAGCCGCGGTGGCAGATGACGCAGCGCATGCGTCCCGTCGTGCTGGCCCCCGTCTCCACTGCGTGGAAGTCCTCTGGGGACAACAGGGGATGGTCAGGTGCTGCCCATTCAGCACAGCAACTCACCCCCTCCCCAAACCCCTAAGGTGTTAAATAACCACCCCATGCCATGCTGGCTCCTCTGCCCGCTGAGGCTGCCTGCGAGCAGACACACCCATCCCAGGCAGAGCGGGGTCATACAGGCTGGCACTTAGGGCTTTGGGATGGGGCCAGAGCTGGGAACGGGCTCACCCAAATTTAGGTGAGGGAGAGCACTCAAGCCGACCTGTCTGCCCTATAGATGGGCACTAAAAGTGCTTTTCGCCTCCCTGGGTTGCAAGCAGAGCTGGAGGGGGTGAGCGCAGGAGCCCCCCAGCCTGCAGCCGAGCTGCCCTGGCCCCAGCCTGGGCTCTTCAGCAGCAGCACGCTGTCTCTGCATGGGCCCAGCTTCTTCCCCTGCTCTGCTGGGCTCCAACCTGGCTCTCTCAGAGCAGGGGGTGGGGCTGGGGAGCACAGATGGGGTCTGGCTCTGAACACACCATCCCCCAAAAGCGCCCGAGAGCCCTGCTGCCTGCCCACAGAGGAACGCCTTGGGGGACCACCAAGACAAGCAGAGTGAAAGCCCAGGGAGAAAAAAGCCTCCTGTGATAGTGATTTGGGGAAAGATCCGTTAAACGCGAGTGGGGACGTAGGCACCTGTATTGACTCAGCGTTTCGCAGTGCATTGGGGCTGCCTTCCTCCTGCTCGCTCGCCTGCCCTGCTCCTCCCTGCCCGGCTGGGTTGGGCAGTGACTGCTGGCCACCACATCAGCAATAGCCATGGGCAAACCAGCCTGGAGGTGACCCCTCAAATTACTGGGGACCTGCTCAAGCTGTATGTGACATATCCCTGGGATGCCCCTGCCCCATGCCTACCCTATGGCCTCAGAGCTGGGGACAGGGTGAACGAAGAACGGGCAGGGATGCTGCACCCGTGGCTTTTTCCAATGTTACCTACCATGTTTGTTCTTCTTCTGCTCCTCTTCCAGCCCCGGAACACCCGGGATGCCCAGGAAGGTGTTATGGGAGTTCCCGTACCAGACCAGCAGCTCTTGGTCCGGAGGAATCATCTAAAAAAAGAAATACAGACAGGGATGTCAGCAGGGGTAATAAACGTCTCCCTGTGCATCCTCGACTGGTTGCTTTGGACCTGCCTTGGCCCTATAACATCTCCTGCTGCCATCTAGGACCTGCCAGCAGTCCACAGCACCCCCCGGGGAGGCACGGCACAGCACAGCTCAGGCTGCAGCACTGGAGGCGATGGCACAGCTCAGCACCATCCACCACCAGCACAAACCTGCACCAAGGCATCCCCCACGCTGGACCACAAACAATGTGACGGGCAAATAAGCACCTGCAGAGCACACAGACGGAGCTGGGGTCTCTGGAGTGAAGGACCCAGAGGTCCCACAGCTCGGGAAGATGAGAACACAGTGGCACACAGAGAAATAAACCGTTTATGGCCGCATGAGCTCAGCGAGGCACAAGTGACAGAGACCAAAGCAGGGACCCATGACAGGGAACCCTGGCTCAGGGTTTCTGCAGAGCATTTCAGCTCTGGACGGATCCATCGGCACCCTGCTGCTGCAGGGCACAGGCAGCATCTCCAACCCAACCCTGCTGGGGCTTATTTTAGCAGATGGAAATGCAGATGCACCAGCAAAGGGTTCATTGGGCCAGGGATCGGAGGAGAGCTCGGGGGCCGCAATAGGAGAGCGTGGCTCAGGTGTGAGATGCCACCTACATCCCATACCAAAGCCCCAGTGCCTGCAACAGGCCAAGGAGACTTATAGGGCCAGCGACGGGCTTTTGCACCACCCACACTCCGGTTTCCCTGAAATGATGGCACTTCTCCTTCCCCTGTTCCCGTTATGCTCTCGCGCTGCCAAGGTGGCTGGAGCGAGCAGCCGGGAAATGCCGTTCAAGCCTTCCTGTGTGCAGCAGCCGCGGCTGGGAAGACGGATGCTCTCACACGGATTCAGGCAACACTAACAACAACATCACTTTATATAGAAAAAAAAAAAATCAAGCAGATTTTTTTTTCTCCTTTCAAGTCCTTAGTGTCAAGAAACAAGTTTAGAAAGGGGAAAGTCCTCTGTTTCAGAGGATGACTTTCCATCCACAGAATAGTCCAAGAAAAGCATCATCCATGTGAAACACAGATCGTAAGTTAGATTACCCGAGCACTGAAAACGTGCCTAATTTTAAGCTCTTAAAAGCAGTGAGAATTTTGACTTCGTATTTTTAAGTTTCCGTCTGCATAAAGACCTCACTGGGGTTGCAACAGAGGGATTTGGGAAGCAGGGAAAGATGATACTGTTTCGCATCTCAAATCGGTGCTGTTTCTGTGTCATTTTCTCTTAACAGAAAATGATTTTTTTTTTTTAATACAAGCAAATAGAATAAAAATTGCTGAAAGGATAAAACACATGGCGTGTGTGCATATGTGTGTGTGCATGTTTTATTCTGCTGGAGCTGGCGCATCTGTGCCAGCAGCGGGTGAGCACTCGTGCATACACCCCAAAGCAATTTAAATGGCCCCCCAGGAATCTGATGGCCTTCAGATCAAAGGCCAAAACTCATTGCTCTCACTTTATTTTCCAACTTGGAATTGCTGAGGAAGAGGATGGGAAAAACAAACTAGCAAGTAAGGGCAGAAACAGGCAAAGCACATGAGGATATTAAAGGCAAATAGCAAAAGAGGCACCAAATAAATCTAATTTTTTGGTGGGTAGATGAGGAAAGTGTCCTAAGAGATATTGTGCTGGAGTCATGGTGCAGCAGAGGTGGGTGCAGGGTGAGAGGGGCCGGTTTGGAACTGAATGCAAAGGGCACAGGGCAGGAGGGTGTGCGGTGGGGGGGCAGGAGGCTGAGGGGGACAGAGAGTGACAGTGCCCAGGCACAGATAAATATGCTGCTGAGAGAGGGCACAGCTGAGTCAGGTCGGTGTCCGTGTATCCTGCCCGAGACTGAGCTGTTATGCTGATCTCAGGCTGATGCCACACTCTGGGTCCAGGATTTGTGGTGAGGGAGGTGACAAGGCAGGAGGGGGAGAGCTCGTTCCCGTCCGAGACACTGTATTTGTGTGCCCGTGACTTCGTGCTGGGGGTTAACCAGCAGAGAGAGAACCGCAATGGAAAACCCTCTCTTGCTTTTCCCTTTCTTGTTGGGTACACAAACTCCAACAATTTCAAACAAGCCATTGGTTTTGGATTGCATGTGTGTAGACACACACGTGCCCGCAGCACGTTGCACAGGCACGGGTGGGAATGGGGAGCCCACGGAAGATGCGAATCCTTGACCTGTCAGGCCCAGTTGTGACCCAGCTCCTCACAGTCTCACACCGAAAGCCCCGGCCCCTTCTGCTCCTCCCAGCACGGAGGGACCCTGCCGACCCAGCGGCAGCGGGAGCACCGCCAGGCACCTGCCATGCCCAGGGACCACACCATAGCGCGATAGCAGGTATCCCTTGTCCCCACATTCACCTCCCCATCACTCAGGGTTCTCAACATTTCAACTTCACTTGTGCCAAGGGAATTAAATTCACCCTGCACAGGCTGCTTCAGCTCCGGGAGCAAGCCTGCAGCTTGACCGTGACTATAAGGGGCCTCTGCTTGCACCTCCCCAAATATCAGCTCACCTGCCCCATCATCCACACACACACAAGGTGCGAGAAACACAACTGTATTCCTCATTACACCACAGCTACCTGGAATTATTTTACTTCTTTGCATAATTCAAGAACAGCAATAAATTCAATTAAGCTGCTCTCACAACAGGCACAGCTGCCCACAAGAATATCAGGTCTTAAAACCGGGTACAGCCAAAGCCTATGGAGGGGTGTCCAGGATGGGGAGAGCAGTGCAGAAGCGCTCGTGGCTCTCACTCACAGCGTTGCACGGGGAAAAGAAGCAAAGCCCTGAGAGGCATGTGGGATTCTCCCACAGCAGAAGAAAATACTTGTTCTCTTCTTGCCCACCCACTCGCCTTTCCACAATTCCAAACCCAGCCCCGATGCTGGCTCAATGCAGGATTGAGCCATGGTCCTGTGCCGTGGGGCGGTCCAGCATCTGCTCCTCTGTAAGCCAGTTCAGGAGCCCAGATAGGTGCGGGGAGCTGTCCTTGCCTGTGGTACCAGCAGGCACTCTCACCCTTTCCCAGCTGAGACCCTCTCCCAGCTGCGAGCAGTGCGGGAGCCCGCAGTCCTGAGCCTGTCAGACTCTGGACCCAATACTGGAGAGGAGCATCTCACAGCGCTGGTCTCAGGTGGAACTGGAGATGTTCCCCCTCCTGCCCTAAGCTGAAGCAGCTGCCCAGGGACATCTACCCAAGCTACCGCCTTCCTCCACCTGAGGCAGCATCAGGTTGTGGGGACTTGGTACACAAGCAGGGCTGGTCCCCACCGCCACACCGCTGGCTCTGCATGACTTGTATCCACATGGCGTCAATAATGCCAGGGAGCCAGACATCAACCTCCACCCCAGCATCTCCCATGTGGAGCTGTGGGTGCCTCCAGCTTTCAACCCACACCACGGCAGCCTGTGCCCTGGGACACCCCTGGGACCCAGCTTCCCCGCTGGGCCAGCACCCATCAGCACTTTAAATAGGAGCACATGGATGAGCAGGGCAGGATGAGTCCCTTCCCCACAGCCCCACTGCAGAAAGCCCACGGCACAGCTGGCCCAGTGCCGCACCCTGCCTGGCTGCCACAGCCCCATCCTGCTCTCACTCTGCTGCAGTCGGAGCTGCTTGTGACCCCCTGGGAAAAAGCTGTGCACAGCCTGCACTCAGCACCTGGCTTTCACAGAAATCCCCAAAATTTCCCTTGCTACAGAGAAGCAGGTTCTACACAAAATCCCATTTTTTCAAGAGAGCATCAAAACCCCGCTCCTGCCCGGAGCCCCAGCTGGGGCAGGACTGCAGCTCTTTCCACGCTCAACATGCCAAAACAGGCTCGGGCAGCGTTTGCTCTCCCTCTGCTCAGGACACATCACCCTATGAGCCCACCAAAAGGGGACAGAAAGGAGAGGGGCCCTTCGCTGCTCCCTGAAGCCTGTGCAACAGCCATTCTCTGCGCTACCTGCCTGTCCCCATGGGTCTGGGTCCTGGGTTCAGCAAAGTCACCCCGTGCTCTCACAGATGCCCCAGCAACAGCCCAAAAACAAGGGAGGGTCTGTGGGGTAGAGAGTCCCAGCACTCTGCTCCCAGCTCCTGCCCAGCTGCCCCCCAGCCCCACTTACCTCGATGGCCTTGTAGAAGATGCTGTTCCCGATCTGGACCACCTCCAGGTTCTGCTCCTGCTCATTCCGGGCACATTTGATGTATGTCATCCAGCTGCGGTGGTCCTCCTGGCTGGCATCGATGAAGTACCGCACTGTGCCATCTTCGTTGAAGACCTGGGAAGGGGAAGAGAGCAGTTGGTAGTGATGGTGCCCACAACGGACCGAGCCCCTGCACCTCCTGCGTGGGGGATCACCGTGCAGGGGGATGCTCTGTGATAAAGCCCCCGGCCAGGGACAAGCTCAAAGGCAGCACAGCCTCAGGGCTGAGACCTTGCTGGCAGCTGCTGCCTGCAGACGGGAGACCTTCCTGCTCATGGTGCCAGATACCGCACCCGCAGCGGGGCTGACGAAGGGTGCCCTGCTCTCACTGCATGGGCACGGCGGGCACGGATAACCCAGCTCCCTGCCTCAATCCCCCTTCTCGGCAGAGCCGTGCTAGCAGCTCAGCCCCAAAGGGGCTGCTCAGCATCCTGCAGCTGCCCACAGAGCGGAGGGGGAAGATGCCCACAGAGCTGGAACTTGGAGGGGCAGATGCTTTGCAGGGTGGCAGGAAAGGTAAGGCAGTTTTCTATTAGGCATAAATTAGAATAATGATTAAAAAAAATTAAAAAGTGCAAGTCTGACACTCAGTGAAACAAGTAAAGAAAAAGAGGAAAACCCCCTCTACCAGCTGGGCATTAATGTGTGATGTCCTGGCAGCTCAGATCCTCCCCAAACCCTGCGGCTTCACCCAGGGTTAACTGCACTGGGGCCAGGACAAAGCGGGACATGGGGCAGAGCTGGTTTTGCCCACGGAACATGGTACAGGCAGCTGCCAGCTGGGGGGTTCACCATGGTGGGAAAGGGCAGGGTGTGATTCTGCTGCGTGGGGCACAAGCGATAGCGTTTTGGGGATCCTCCAAGAGCTGAAGAAGTCTTGCCCTTCTCCTGCCCTGGAGGAAGCCAGATCTTGTCGTGAACGGGGAAACAGAGGCACGGGAAGGGTGCCTGGCAGCACACAAGCACAGGACAAAGCCCCCGGGCCCCAGCACCTCGTTCCTGCCTTTCCCTGGGCCAACCGGGGCTGGGGGTGAGGAGGGATGGTCGTTACCTCCCACATGAGGTTGTTGTTCTTGCACAGGTCCACATGCTCCGGCGAGATGACCCTGCCCGTGAACGGTCCCATCTCCGTGCCGGCCTTGATCCAGGTCTTGGAGAAGATGCCGAGCCCTTCCCCGGGGATGGAGCTCTGGGCGATGATCACTTCCGACGGCAGCACCAGGCTGGAGAGCTTCTGCACCTCTGCGGGCGGCGGAGAGGGCTCGGAAAAGGGACCCGCCGCCTCCTGCCCCACCGCTCCCCGGGCTGGCCGCGGGCAAGGGCCGAGAACGCGCCGGGGTGCCCGGGGAGGGGGGCAGCGGAGACCCCTCCCCGGCCTCAGCCCAAATCCCGGGTCTGAGCCTTTTAAACGCCCAACCGGGCTCCTACAAAGCGGTACAAGGTTCCCCCCGGGGCATTGAGGAGGTACCTGGGAAAAGCAGCCCGGGCTGGGCGAGGGAGCGGAGCTGAGAAAAGGAGTTAAATGGTGTCTATTTCGGCCCATCCAGCAATTTGTCATGCTGTTAAAGTGATCTGCATTCATTAAACTCAAATAGAAAGAAATTGCTAATTCTAAATTCATTAGTCCTTTAGGAATGCTGTAGCGGTACATTGTGCCTGAATGGCGCGAGGGCTTGTTTAAAAGGGCCCAGGAATTCCTCTTACAAAATGGGGAGATGAGATGGTTGACATATCGTGAATGGAAATGGAATTAGCCTTCATGGTAAATTAAGAGAGGAACAGAAATCCGAGAGGGGGAAAAGGGAACCGGGACGCCCCGGCGATGCCGGGGCGAGAGAAAAGATATTGTCCCGGGCGGCTGAATGCGGGGCGGCCCCGGCCCCCTCCCCAGCCCACGGTTTAAGTGGGAACTTTCTCAGGTCAAGCCCAAGTTAACCAAATGAATTTAAAGCCCTTCTTCCCCAGTCAACTGCTATTACACGCCTGGCGAGAGCGGGGCGCCGGGAGCCGCAGCCGGGCAGCGGTCCCGGGGCCGATAGAGGGGTCTGGGGAGGAGGATCGGGGGGGTCCGGTGCCGCCACTCACCTCCGGAGAAGGACTGAGCCAGGACCTCGGCCGTGAAGGCGGTCTTGGGGCTGCTCTTCTCCTCGAAGAGCTGCTCGCCCAGGACGTTCCTCCAGCGGCCGTAGAGGAAGCTGTGCAGGATGTCGGAGGTGATCACCTCGGCCAGCGAGAGCCCCTGCGGCTTCAGCCCGGGCTTGAGCACCAGGGCTTCGGCGGGCAGCACCGAGCCCATCATGGGGGCGAGGCGGCGGCGGGCGGGCCGAGCTCGGCGGGGCGCGGGCGGCGGGCCGGGCTCCGTGCGGCTCGGCGGCTCCCGCCCGGCTATATATGAGCTTCATTGACCCTCCTAATTGGTTATTAATGACCTCCCTGACGTTGGCGGAGAGACTGGGGCTGCCGGAGCGAGGCGAGCCGTCGGAGCCCCCCCCCCTCCCCTCCCCTCCCCGGGGGTGGGGTGGCTGGAGGGAGGGAGGGACACGGCGAGCACACATGCACATGTGCACACACACACACACACGCACCGGCCCAGCCTCCTGCACCCCCCGGCCCAGGCAACGGCAAACCCGGGCACCTGCCCCCGACCAGCAGCCGAGTAGGGTGAAAAAGTATCGAAACCGCCAGAAATGCCCATGCCGGTGCCCCACGGACGGGACGCACCCTCGCGCACTGTCTTACGTGGTCCTGCTCCCTGCCCGTGCCCCGCGCTCGTTTTAGGGGTGAAACGCGGTACTTTGGGGCTGCTGCGCACCACAACGAAATCGGCGGCCCTGACGCCGCCAGACCCCACTGCTCGGCGGCGTTTGGCTCCCGCGGGCCCCGGGGAACGGGCCGGGACTTCCCCAGCGGGTCCCGAGCCGCCGCGGCTCCCCACTCGCCCCCCGTATCCCCGGCACGGCGGGTCGGTACCGGCGGCCCCGGGAGGAGCCGGCGCTGCCTCCCAACTCTCGGAAAGGGGCCCCAAGCACAGAATGGGAGGGGGGGTCGCGCCCCCGGGGCTAGGACTCGCTTGTACCCAGGGCCAGGCTCGCCCAGCTGCAACCTCCAGCCCGGCCGGTCTCCAAACCCGCATCCCCGTTGCGTTTCCCAGGGCAAGGTGCGAAGGGCCGGGAATTGTGCCCAGGGGTGGAAGGGACCGGAGTGGACCCTCCACCTCATCGCAATGGCAGCCGTGTCCTGCCACGTCCCCCCAGGGCCAGACTCCCACCCGGGGGAAGCTGCGGCATCTCTTGGGCTCTGCCGCCGCAGTATCGCCATCTCCGCACTCAAAAATATTGCCCTGCCAGCCAGGGTGCCCACGCCAACCCCCGGGAGCCCCGCAGCCACCGCTGCCCTCCACGAAGGGGTCCCCACAGCACTCCCCACAAATTCAGTGCTCCCCTCCCTCAGGGCCCGCGGCTTTACCGGCTCAGCAAAGGGTTAATCTTTTCTGGATTTAAACCCAATCCTGCTGTGTCGGAGCTTAGAGCCCTCTCCTCAGCCTTGTTCTTTTGATTTTCATGGAGACGAGGGGCTGTAAAGGACTGTGGGGGGGAAGAAGGATGGGCCCCCAAATTCCTCAAGCCCTCAAAGGCCGGCTCCTGCGGTCCAAACCCCCGGGCAGCCCCGCGGGGTCCCATCCGTGCCCGGAGAAGGAGCCGGGCACATCCAGATCCCCGTCCTCAGCCCCCGGCTGGGCATTTTATAGGGTGAGCTTGTCGGGCGGCTTTTCCCCTTGGCAGGACTGCCTGGCGAAAACGATGTTACAACCCAGGTGCAATCGCTTATTCCTTTTAACCCGTTAAAGAAGTGGCGAAAATGTCAGGAATCAACCCAAACCTGCGGTTCCTGAAGGTGTTTGCCCAGAGAGAGGCAGCGCTGCCCTAGAAAGGGGAGATTAATAACCTGCGAGTCTTTGCTTTGCGTTTTAATAGGCGTAAAAATAAGTTGAGTATTTTTTTTCCCCTGGACTTTGGCTATAGGAGCTGTCAGCCGACGTGGCGAGTGAATATTTTAGCTTTGCTAAATAAAACGCATCAGGTGGAAAGCTTTCACAACATAGGTCTTCCTGCGGCCGCCGAGGCAAGCGATCCCCTCGGATTGCTTCTTCCCTCCCACCCGAGGAAACACATCAACCCTCAAGTTATCCCGGGACAAAAAAAAAAAAAAAAAAAAGAAAAAAAACCCCACCACCACAACCAAAACCAAACCAAACCAAACCCCCAAGACCACCACCACCAAAAAAGATGCTCTTAAAACACCCGCGGCTCCCGTGCGGGCTGCGCTGCAGCCCCGGTCCCGGCTGCGGGGGGCTCGGGGGTGCTGGGGCTCGGACAGGGGGACTGATGGAAAAAGGTGGGGAAAAAAAAAAATCCTTCCATTTTCTGCGTGGTTTTAAATATCCCCAGCTGTTTCCCCAAGCTTCTTCCCGGTCTTAGGAAGGTGCTTTGGTGTGTGTGTGTCCCCCCCCTTCTCGCTTCTCTTTTTTAATATCGCAGCTATCCCTCCTTTTTAACATTTAAGAGGAAACAAGTTTAATATTCATGGCTGTTAATAGAGAAGGGCCATTATCGCCGCCCCATTGTTCTGAGCCCCACACAATGCTGCTTGTATTTTCATGTGTATATTCCCAAAGTTCCTTCTGAGCGTTTAGTGAGCACTTTAATATTCATGGGTGTTAATAGAGAAGCCCTCAGTATATTGGCATATTGTTGGGAGGTGTACATATTGGTGTGACTTTGAATAGCCACAGTCCTCTTTTCTTTTGCTCTGTTTTGCAGGGTTGATGGGCCAGGAGTAAATGGGCATTTTTCCCCCCCGTCTCCCCCTTACAGAGAGAACATCTTTATTCCAGTCCCAGACTTTCTGGTTTCCCATTCAGGACCCTCAGAAATAATGTCAGGCAGAAGAAAAGTGGAGCAAATCAATCTTTCATGGTCTTTTTGAGACCAATTTGACATCCATGGACTCTTCTTTTCTTTCACAGCCTACAAGGGGATGGTCAGGATCTGGACAAGGTTGGGGTCTGATGAGGGGAGACATGGGATCATAATGCAGCAAAGAGAGAAAAGAAAAGCAAAACAAGAAAAGATTGCAGGGATGGGGTGATGGAGGAAAAATGAGGGTGAATGACAGTGCAAGAAAGGAGATTAGAGCCCAGCAGCTGCTTTTTGGGGGGCGGGGGGGAGGGGGGAGCTCTCTCCCCTCTTCCAGCCCTTCGCATGAATAGGATTTGAACAGAGCGGAGATTGATTTATAGTTATTGCAGTTGAACATTTATTGCTCTTAAAGAGTGGCGGGGAGAAAAGAGAGAAAAGGGGCTTGAAAAGCTCCTTTCTGTATTAAAGAGGTATCAAATGAAGACTGCTGAGATAATATACAGTGGCCAATGGGAATTTGATTTGCTTTAAAATTTAACTCTTGTGGGGCCGCCGCTGACGGACGCGCCGGGGATGGAGCCGGCCCGGGCGCTGCCTCCGCGGGCGCGCAGGGGCGCGGAGCCGCCGCTGCCCCGGGGCCGGTGGCAGCCGATATTCGTTCCTCTAAGCCTGCAAACTGCCCGGCTTTACCGCAAAAACTCTCCGGGCGGCTCGGGTGCGCAGCTAGCGAACGGCTACAGCCGCGAAATTATTATTATTTCTTCGCCGTTACGATCTTTTCTATTTTTTTTCCTGTAAGAGAGATGAAGGCAGACGGGATGCGGAGCCACGAAATAAGCGGCGCGGGGAAGAGCTCTTTTCGAAGTTGAGTTTTCCTGCCCGAAAACCGGCGGTTTCTCCTTCCCGGCAGCAGAAACGCGATCGCAGCCGAGTGCCCCCGGGCGCAGAAAGGAGCCCATTGTTCAATGGGGAGAAATACATTTTTAGCGGTGATTGAAAGCTCCCTTCTCGTTTGAACTCTAGAAGAAAGTCCCTGGCAGGGAAGAGCATCCCCCTCCCTCTGCCCCAACATCTGTTTGGAGCAATCCAGGCTCTAGGGCAGAGCCGGGCTCTGCCCCCTCCCAAAGTCATTAAAAAGATATTAGTGGAGCTGAGAAAAGTCCAGCGCAGCCCGCGGTCCGGGGTGCGTGGGGGTTGGTGTGTGTCATTAAAGACGATTTTGGATTTGCCAGCGCTAATACCAAGCGAAGGGACACACGGGGTCCGAGTTCAAAAGCTCCCCGTCCCCGGCCGCCCCGCTGCGCCCTTCCCGCTGCCCGGGGCCCTGGTGCCCGGGGCCGGCGCGGCGCAGCCCGGCCGACCCCATCACCTGCCCCGTGCGCCCCCGCCGAGCGCCGGGGGAAGGGGGAACGGCGGCGAGAGCCGGGCTGGGAGCCGAGGCGGTCAGGTGCTTTGGCCGCATTCCCCGCACCTCCACGGGCTGCGAATGCCCCGGGAGCCGGAGGAAAGGAGGGGCAGGAGGGATCATTGCACCCCTGCGGATGCCGGGGGAGCCAGGCGCCTCCGAAGTTGCTAAATGTGTCATTTATTAAAGCATTCAGGGGGCTTTTCTTTGGCGTTTGCTTGCCAACTCACAAAGGCCGAGCTGCTGTTTGGGGGTCTTTTCTGATGGAAAAAGGACTCGGAGACCCCCGGCACAAAAGAAATCCTGGCAGTGCTTTCAATGGCCGGGACTCAATGAGGGGGACCCTGCGCGCAGCGGGCGGGGGCGAGGGGCCGCCCGGTGCTGCTTGAAAGGCAGGCCTGAATGTAATGGGGAGATCTGCGTTTATTTGTTGGGATCACATTTAATTAGCTTAGTACAACCCTTGAAAGACAAAGGGACCTCAATCTGGATCCAATCTGAAGCTCGTTTGGAGAGCGAGGGCTCCTGGAAAAGTCAAAAGAGAGAAAGGAGAAAGAAAGGGGAGGCTGGGAGAGAAAGGGGCTGGGGGCCCAGCCAGGTGACTGGCACGCGTGAAACAAGGGGGCCTTTTGGGCACAAGGCAGGGCTCAAAAGGGAGGGAGGAAAATAGCCTCTTCCTCAGGTTTTACCTACTTAAAGCTCCTGAAAAGCCTCAATAGGGGCTAAGGAGGCTGCAAAGCAAACAGCAGTGCTGGAGAGGGGGCTCTGGCCCTGCCGCCGCAGCAGTTGGCGGCACTCGGTTATGGGAATGTGCCCAAATGTTACCTGCGCCCGGGAACGCTCCCACTGCTGCCGCTGGCCACTCTGGAGCAGGAGGCGTGGGCGGACGAGGCGATGGCTGGGGAGAGCCTGGGCTGGGGGCTCTGGCTGCCACCCGCCCCAGCGTGAGGTCCCTCGCTGGCCCCATGTCTCCCCATAGGGTAAGTACCCCCCTGCACCTCCACTCGCCCCGCCGGGACCCCACACAGCACCTGCCCAGTTGCGTGGGGTGTCCCACATGTGTCGATGGGGCCCACAGCTGTCCTGGGTCACTGAGGGGTTCCCTATGGGTGCACCCCTTGCTCTGGACAGCCCCAGTGTCCCTCCCTCTATGCCAACACAGGACACATACGTGTGGGTGGTGTAGAGAATGTGCTGCCACCTCCCCAGGGGCAAAAAGGAGGGGAGCTGTCGTCCCCAAGGCGCCACATCCATGGGATGGAGCTGAACGGACCCTCGTCCCCCTCCAAACCACACGCTGCCTGTCCCTGCTCTCTTCCGAGGGGCCAGGAGCAGTGGGGAGGGTTTGGGGTACCGGTCTCTCGGTGGGTGCCCAGTGGCTCTGAGAAGGGGAGGGTTTGGTGCAGTGAAGCCATGACCCTCCCGGCGAGCGCTCCGGCACAGAGCGCTGCAGCCCCTCTGAACCAGGCGGGCTGATTGCGCCGCTCGGAAAAGGAGCTTTAGGGCATTATTTGCTTCCATTTCACTCTGCGGGAGGCCGCAGAGCCGAGCAGAGATGCTGAGTGCTCTCCCCTCCGCTCTCGCTCGCTTTCTCGCCTTTTTTTTTTTCCCCTTTCTTTTTTTTAAGTAGTATTTCCAGGATTATTTTGGCAAGGGGTCACGGTGCACAAAAGCAAACAGAGGAGGAAAAAAATCGTCTTCCCAGCTGTGTCTGGCTGCTTCACGGGGCTCGGGCAGCCTCGAAACGAAACATGATTGTGGCAAATTGTGACAGCAACTCCTCGTCCGCCTCTGCGGTGCTGCGGCTCGGCGAGCGGGGCCGGTGGCACGGGGCGGCTGGATGCCAGCCCCTGCCCAGGCAGCCCCAGCACTGCGGGGCCCTCACCGAGCTGCTGGGAAACACCGAGTGTAAAATAGCCCCATGATGGCTTTTCTGCCCACGATCAAACATTTTGGCTGGGGATGAACGAGGCACCACGGGGGTTCGACCTCCTTGAAGGAGCTGGGTGCTCCCCTGGGTCCCAGCGAAGCCAGGGCCAGGCGGTGGGGCCAGGCACAGCCTCCACTTGCTTTCTCTTATCTCGGTGGTCTCTGCACCCAGGCTGGATGCCAAAGGTGCTCCCAACTGTTAAAGGCTCCTCCCCGACAGCATGGAGCAGGAGGAAGTGAAGGGAGATTTGGACTGGAGAAGTGAGACAATTTCTGTACCTATTTCTCCCCTCAGGCAGTGACCTGGGGATGGGACAGTCACATCCCACCGCCATCTCTCCTGCATCCCACTGCCATCTCTCCTGCAGCAGCAGCTCCAGCTGCCAGACTGGGACTCACGCCGGGGACTGCACCAGAGAGGGCCAGCACCCAGGGCAGGGCAGGATGAGCAGCCCAGGGGGAATGGGGCGTGTGAGCCCCACTGCTCCCTCCTGCCCGTCTCTCTGCTCCCCATGAGATCCGTGCAAGGGCCATGCTGCCCACACCACTCCATCCGTACCCATGGGCTGGCTGCAATGGGGCATTGCAGGAGCTGGTGGTGGGAGATGGCAGCTAAGGCTGGGACCAGGGTCCAAGGTGTCCAGCCACAGCCTCCCCGGACCACGGCTGGGCAGCGTCTCCAGGCCAGGGGAGCCCAGACACGCCGGAGGCAGCACGGGCCGTGCCCGGCCAAGGTGGAGGGCAGGGATGTGTGCTGGGAGCGGGGTCACCCCGCAGACAGGTGACCCCGGTGCGGGGCCGAGGAGGCAGGCGGGCGAGATGAACCCTCCCGCGGCTCCTGCCCTTTGCCGGCCCTATTCTCTCCAAAACAAACAGAGCAGTGGGCTCGGCCTCCCCGTGTAATGACTCCACGGCGGTGAAGTTTAATATTCCCCGGTGAATGGCCCAAACAAGGAGCCCCGCGGTCGGTGCGGCTCGCCGGGGCACGGCCGCCGGTGAGTGACGGCTCGCACAAAGGGAAGGGACGGTCTAATCCCCCAGGACCGCGGCACCTGCACCCCGGCCCGGCCGGGATTAAAGGGGAGCGAGCCAGCCTCTGCGAAGATCAGAGGCTTCTTTATAGCCGCCTTGAAACAGGATTTCCTCAAGTGATAAGGGACAGAGTGGGAAGATAATCGGGGGGGGGCTGTTGGTACCTGCCCCCATGTCAACCCCAGAGATGCTCTTTTGGGTCATCTGCCTCAAACGAGGTGCCCCAGACTTGGTGGCAGGCGGCAGGGGGGACATGGGCACCCTGTTCCCCTTGTCCCAGGGGTGGCTGGTCCCCCCCTGCCGTCCCCTTCCATCTCCAGCACCTGCTGGGGTGACACCAAGACGAGGATGGGGACTCAGTGCCTGCCCACCCGCTGCCCTCGGCTCCGGAGGCTGCCATCCCCTCTTGCCAACCGACCAGGGAGCTGTGGCTACTTCAACTCATCCTCGCGTCATCGAACTCCAGAGTTTCTCCTATAAGTATCTTCCTAGTGCCTGGTTTCTGCTGATTTCCAGCATGAAAAGTTATGAAAAATTCCCTTTATGTCTTTTCCAGCCCTAAAGGGGCAGAGAAGCGTCCCATCTGTGACAGGCACCCTGCACCGCTGCTACCCACGGCAAACCCAGGGAAAATCCTCCAAACCAGCCAAATGAAAGATAAACAGCTCCTTCCATGGACTAAAACACCTGTGTGCTGCTTGACAGGATACACCGACATCTTTATCTGCACAGGAACGAGCTGTCACCACGAGATCTTGAATCCTCACCCCATGCCACAGCCCCACGAGCACCAACAGCCCCGAAAACCTCCCCGAGAGCGAGATGAACCAGGTGGGTTTGCAAGAGACGCAGCGGCGCGGGTGGGACCTCGTGAACATCCGTGTCACGTCAAAAAGTCCCAAGTTAAATACCACGAGCTCTCCCTCCGACCACGCCGCCCACCACCCACCCACCTTACTGTAACATACTGCTGCTCTAATGAAATTAAATATTTAATACTGGGGGAAGCAAAAAAAAAAAAAAATCCCATGCCTGCTTGTCTCTTTCAATAATCATTTTGGTTGAACTCGCAACGTCCATAATGTAGTTCGTTTTCAAATCATGCAAAATTAAAGAAAGTATTTTAGACTGTCTTCAAGTCTCCCCTCCGCTCCCAAAATAGCCTTTGCCTGTTCAGACGCGCCGAATATAGAGCACAGGAGAGCAACGGGCTCGTCGTGAACCCAGCGAGATGCTTTAGGGACACGCTTTTTCAGGCTGCCGCTCAGGAATGTTTTGCTGAAGGATGGCAATAAATTTCTGTTTGGAAATAAGTCCGTGTGCCCGGTGAGGATCATGCTTGGAGGAAGGAAGATGACTTGGAGAAGACAGGAAAGAGCAGGAGCCGATGAGCCAGAGCTGGTTGGGGGCTGGGGATGTCCCACTGGGGCACTCACCTGGGATGGCCTTTAACTCCGGTTCCTCCAAGCCCAGACGCTGTGCTCCAGAGATAGAGTGTTCCCCAAACTGAAGGTCTCCTTGTGGGAGCTCCGTACTGTCCTCTGGGATTAACACCCGGGCATGGCCTCGCACCAGGCGCTGGCTCCTCCCGAGGAGGAAAATGCTGCACCGTCCCCACTGCCATTCACAGACCCCAAAGCCCCAGACGTGGCCCATGTGCTGGCTCCTACACGCTGCCTTGGGGAACCTGCCCTGCACCTTGCAGCATCCAACGTTTCTTCCCATGGAACAGAAGAACCCTTCCTGCTGTGAAAACCAACATGGCCAGTGCTTAATCCACTTTATTTGTGGATTAAACTTGCCCAGGGCTGAGCAAGAGACTCGGTTCTTCCCTGGGAGGCCACAGACTTGGCTTGAAGACATCACAGCAGCTTCTGGGCTGCACGAAGCACCTGAGTCAGGAGACATGAGGAGCTGCCTACAGACTCCAGAGCAGAATGCAAGGTGCCCTGGCCAGGGATTGACCATCCCACCATTCCCCAGGACCCCTGGAAAGCCAGAGGAGCCAGGCTGGAGCAGGTTTTGGAGGAACCCAGCGGTCACCAGCCCCTCATGAGGTGCCAAGGCGTCTCTTCACCTCCTACCCCACCCCTCTCCAGTCCATCATGGACTCACAGCAGAAAGAAGTTTAATGGCTGCGGCCCCTCCGCCCCACGCAGGCAGCAATAATGGAAAACAAATTGCTGAACTTGGGAACGTTTCAAGCACTTTAGCCTTCCAGGACACCAGACTGCTGATGAAAACCCCAGCTTTGCAGGCACCATCTTAATGACAGGCCGAATTTCAAAGGCTTGCAAACTATTTCTTTCGCTGCCCCACCCCCTCAATAAAAGGTTGCATCAGAAAGAGATATTTCCATAATTTATAGTACGGGTATTTCACTGGGGAGACTCACTCATCTGTACTTACAGATACATTTAAGAAAATGCATCCTCCCACAATCCCGCGCCATTTACGACTATTGGCACAATCTGTAATACTCAGTCTTCAATTAGGGGACACCTTAGGGTTCATTATCACACAATTGCTCCCTGTGAACCATGCCAAATGCTGTTTTGGCACAGAGCTTGGAAGATGAATTAGAAGGAAGTCTTCTCGGTAATGCCCGCTCCCAATTCCCATCAGCAGCCTTTATGCCCTCCTCTAGCCATTTTTTCCCCCCTCTCCCCTCTTTCCAAGTGGCTTTTACTATCCCATCTTTCACTGTCTCTCTTGATTCTCTGGAGGTATATTTAGAGATGCTACATCTCCTTTTCTTCCGGCTCTCAACATGCCTCCCGCTCCCTGCTTTGCAGATGGGATCTTCTTTCCTCCCTCCCTTCCCCCGTCTGTAAACCCCTACAGCTGGCTGGGGCGGGGTGGATGGTGCTATTTTAGGTTGGAGGAGCACAGACCCCCCATTTTACAAGAAAAGCATCTCCGAAGGGGATGAGTTATCACCCAACTCCTCCTGGATACAAGTAGAAGTTCCTGCTCCTCGACATACCCAATAGATGGGCATGGCCAGAGCCAGGTCCCTCCGCACCTCTCCCGCTCCAGCGACCCCGTTTGTAGGGAGGGTGCTAGGGTGGAAGGCAAGTCCTGGACAGTCTCAGCTGCAAAGACAAAAGTTGTGGAAGAGCAACAAGTTCAGGGTACTAAACCCAGGGGCTGTCGCCTCCTGGACAAGCAATAAAAAAACATTTATACAGCTGTAGATCCATGACCCTCTGGCTTAGGGAAAACTTCCCTGTCTTAAACCAGACCCTTCTGGCCCAAATGACGACAACAACAGCCCCTTGTTGAGGAGATCCTCGGTGCCACGGTGCCAAGAGACACGCTGCCGTGACGCTGAGGCTCGAGCTGGCTCCACTGATCACCACGAACGACGCGGCGCGAGCACGGCGGCGAGGGGACACGGGGTCTGCGGGCTGCCGGCCAGCTGCACCGAGACCTCGGCACGCGGAGAGGGAGCAAACCCAGTAAACCAGACTGGAAATACTTCACCCACAAGACACCTTGTGGAAATTTTATTATATAGAGTGTAAAATGCAACTGTCAGTCAAATAAAAAGAACACTTTTTTTTTTTTTAAAACACCATGCTCAACATTATCCAATTGTGTTTCTTTATAGTTAGACATTTCAAGCATAAGGAAAAATAAGGAAAGAACCCAAGAACAGTAACTTCAGTACATTTCAAAACGGAATGTCCCGCAGGGCAATTAAAAATGCAAGAAAAAATAGCTTCAATTCCGTTTTTCCTTTAAAAATACACTGTTATCTGTACAAGAAACACTACAGTAAACATTGGAAATCATATTATCCCTTTTATTAAATCAAAATTATTTAGCGCATACTGTGGTTAATACTAGATTCATTTATTTCTCTAGGTAATTTGACAAATATTAGATAAGAAAATATTTAAAAGAAATGAAAAAGCAAAAAACACCTTGGAATTAAAAAATAGTTACTACCTTTTATATGGTTTTATGTTCCACAGTGTTTGTTAAAGGTACTAATAGCAGATTCATTTTAATATTAAAAATAACAGTATTTATATTTCTGAGAGCATAGAGGAAAGTTTTTTTCTTTTTTTTTGTTTTGTTTTTCTTTTTTTTTTTTAAACAAGCTTGGAGGTCTTAGATACATAAATGCAACTAGCAATGGAGACATGAAAAAAATGTATTGCTAAAAAAATTAACACATTTTTATATTACCCCTTTAGACTCTAGAAATTATACAAATCCTACAAAATGCCCCCCCGCCCATAACTTGCCTGACAGCAAAACAGTAACTGTCTCAATACAGAATTCACATAATTAATTACAATACATATCATAGTTCAGTTTTTTAAAAAATGCAATAAAATCAAAAGACAGCCAAGGTACAAGAAATTAGAAGTAAAACATTTAATGAATTTACATATTTAAGAATATTTAAATACTGTTTAATTTTTTTTTTTCTTTTTAGGATTTGTTACATACCACCTAAGACTTCCAAGCCACTCTTTCTGTTGCAACAGAAAAGATTGAAAATTAAAAGGAAAAAAACACACAAAAACCCACATGTTGAAATGTCACAGCTCTGGGGTGCGTTTTGGTGCCTGCAAATTCTCTGGCTTCTCTCCAAAAAGAATCCCGGAGTTTGTTGGTTTTGTTTTTTGTTTTTTACAAATTTGGAAACAAAATTACCAGCATGTCCATAAGTTTAGTACATTACTAATTGCTCCTGATTCTTAGAAAAGTTCAGTATAGATTATCCTACAACTAGTGTTTCACAAACAAACAGAAAAGTCTTCATCAAAATGTTGCAAATCTAGAAACCTCTGTTATAAAAAGGTTTTCTTCCACAATGATTCCAAGAAAAAAAAAAAAATTGCCACGAGGACCTTGTTCTACTGCTCCTGGAGAGAGACAGGAGAGAAAAAAGGAAAAGTTACTCAGCGGCAGCAAATTCTTCAAGCTGTCAAACCCTCCTCCCCCGCCACTGCCAGGTCTCTCGTTCCCGGTGCGAGCCGAGCGGGATATATACCTCAGACGATGCTCCACGCCGCGACCGAAGAGATCCTGCCCTAACGCCTGCTATCCCTGAGCTCTCCTTCCAGGAGTTCATGCCTCTTATGGAACAAGATCTCTCTTCTCTAGAGGGCCAGACTTTGAGAGAGGAATGAAGAGAACTCCCTTTTATCACCGCTTCTGGGTCACACTTGGCCAGCGCCCGCGGCAAGTGCCGATTCCCGCACCCGGCTCGCCCCGCTCGACCTCGGCGCTGCCGGGGAGGTGGCAGCTGCCTGAGGATGGTGCTCGCTCCCGCCTGCACCCAGACCGGCTTGTGCTCCGAGGAGCCAGCGTGAAAACACGGTTCAGTGGGGAGAAGAGAAGCGTCTGATCCCACTGAGGTGCACGTGCGCTTTGCACACGCTTTTTGCCACCCACTAAGACATTCGCTCCGCAAACCCGGCGCTCGGGAAAGCCCCGTGGGTACGGTCGGGGTAAATCCCACACAATCCTCCGGCAGTCTGAGTGACAGGTGAGGTGACATTCTACTTGGCAGCTGGTTAAGCCAAATTATTTTTCAACAGTTTTCCACTCCCTTTCAGGACAGGGTGCTCCCTCCCCAGCTCCTGTCCCAGCACAAAGTTTGCAAGAGAAAAGGCAAAGGCTGCACACACGGTCCCAGACTACATGATGTGCCAGTGTTGTGCTACCTTGCCAGCCTGGTTCCATCATTCCTTTTGCTTTAATTCCCCAAATCCACAAAACAGCCTGGGGGTTATAAGGAAAGGTCCTCACGAGAAACAAATCACCTCCTGCTCCTCTCTCAAAAAAACCCTCACCCTGTACAGGGAAATAAGAGTCCAATGTTGAGACAACACTTCTGTGATCACTTCCCCCATCACAAAATATGTCTCTGCTTCACCATGCGAGCCCAAAGCAGAGTCCCTGCACCAGGGCAAGGCCAACGTACGCAATTCCCCAAGGGAAAGAGCAGTGGGTTTCAGGGAACATGAATACAGACCTGGCTGTGGGCCTGAGCCTGCCCTAGTGTCTGCCCGTAGTAGGCAGCCTGCTGTCTGTAATACTCTGCCCAAGCCATCGTGTAGTCCGGCTGGGAACTTGCCTGAGAAGCAGCACTGGCAGCATGACCTGGAGGAAAAGAAGGGAAAAGAGAGAGATGAACAATTCAAACCAAGCCCAGGCTTAGGATCTCCTTTTGTAAAGCTTAGAGAAGAGCCAGCCCCTTCCACCAGCTGCAGACATCCGACAGAGCAACACCGGCTCTCTGCTGTTCGGGCACAACAGGACAGGCTGTGCGCTGGCTCGCAAGTGACAAGTGACAGCAGCCAGACAGCACTAAGAGCTCCTTCCCGCGGCTGCAGGGACGGTCTGACAGCCTGCACTCCTCATCCTCAGCCCAAAGGCTCCAGCAGCACAGCGCCAAAAGCAAATCCACAAGTTGGCATCATGCACTTCTTGACAGAGTGGAGAAAGCCAGGTCCATGTTTTTCCACGTGTGCAGAGCTTTCCTACCCTCTCCACCACCCAGCTTCGGCTTTCTGGTTTTTGTTAGCATCAGTTCTTGTTGTGCGCTATGTTTCCCCCAGGCAGGCCAACTGCCAGCGTGGACATCAGGTCGACTGTGGTTCAACAGGAGCACCTCTCTTGAGGAGCACAGCAGACAGCACAACTGAGAGCTTTCAGGGAGAGAACTACATGCACCATCACCAACAGGAGAGGACCAAAGGGGTTTTGTAGAAGACTGGAAGCTAATAACAGCAGGGGATGGAGAGGCAAGTCATCGGATTAGAGTTAACTCTGTTTCCAACAAGAGCTGATTCATCTCCAATAACCCTGTTTCACTCACTCTGTTTTTTGAAATACTCCTCCCATGCCTTGCTGTAATCGGGATGGCTGTTCTGCTGCTGGCTCTGTTGGCCTGTGCAAAGATGACAACAAGGGGCACGTCAGTATGGAACAGGTGACAGTTTCCAGCCAGTGACATCTACCTTTCCACTAGACAGGCCCTGGATCTACCTCAGTTGCCCAGACTTCACACTTCAACTTCCACCTTTCTACAGTGTTGCACATCTTCAGTTCAGGGAAAGTTGAGGAAAAGCTCAAGTTCCTGATTTCATCTCACCTGCGCCCTGTTAAAGGGCAGTAAAGCCAAGTCTCCCCCATGCTGGGACCTGCTCAAGCCAAAGCACCTGGCCAGGATGCTCATTTTGCACATCAACCACCCTAGGCTGTTGGTCTAGCACAGAACTGAGACCTGTCACCTCTACCTCCACCCACGGAGCTGCCAAGGAAACAGCTGTGTTTTGAGACATCTCACTTGGTTTTCAGGAGTCTGCATCCTTCACCTCCACTCTTACCAGCAGACCACGTCTGAAGGAGTCCCAGTGGGCAATGCCTGTCTCTACAACGTGCCCACACATGAGCCTCCAGCGTACCATCTGCCCCAGCACACAGCTCCAGCATGGCCAAACCACTACCGGCTGCAGAGTCCTCAGGATGGAAAGGAGCTGTGAGCCCTGCACAAAGTCCAGCCAGCTCCACCTGCCCTCAGCACTATCCCTCACACGCACCCTTCAGAGAGGCATCCACGACACCCTCCTAACAGCCACCACCGGCTCTGCGGCACGGTCTCCAGACTCCCGCGCTGCACTAAGGTAAGCGGTGCCGGTGTCTGCGCTGAGAGAGACCTCACAGACCCCAAAACTTTGGTCTTCACCTAGCACAGGCTCCCCCTCTGTGGAGCACTAAGACACCTTCAATCCAGCACACCCAAGTGCTGTTGCAGGGCAGAGCCCAGCCGGGCACAGAGGTGGGATGCCCACGGTTTCCTCCGTCACAGTCAGAGCAGAGAGCCCTCTGCCAGACACGCAGCAAACAACCCAAAAAAAGCCCTGAACGGAAAACAGAGCAGTCGGAAAACCACGGAGAGCGGCAGGCACAGCGAGAGCGTGAGCCGCGGCGGCAGGAGACCCCTTCCCAGCCCACCCGACTGCCCGTGCTCCATGTGCAGCCCCGTGGCGCCGGGCGAAGGGGGGCTTTGAAGCGGGGGGAAGGGGGAAAATAATACACTGCAAGTGTGAAGTGGGTGGAGGGAACAGGGCAGCAGAGTCCTGTCCAGGGGCATAAAAGCGGGTTAAAAGACTTGACCAACGCTACAAGTCAGGACCTTTTCTGGCAGAGGTCAAGGCTGCCTCAACTGTCCACCTGCTAATGCCAACAAAGGACCTCCTTCAATGCCTTTTCTTCAAGGAGAATTACAGTCCGCAGCGGGCTGAAAGGACACGCAGCTAAATGCGTTTCACGGCAAAACGTTTCCCCGGCCAGTTCATTTATTTAAGATGGGGGAAGTAATTAAAATCTAAATACATGTGTAGGGGGTGGGGGGTCTGCCCCTCCTCCCACGAGGAGGGCACTCTGGAGCCTGGCCCTAGGAAGCTGCTCAGAGGACGACTCAGCCGGCTCGTTGACGGGGCCAGCAGAGCTGTGAACAAACAGGCTGCAGCACCCCAGGAAAGGACCCTTCACAAGACTGTTTCAAATTAAAACTTGACAGGCAAAAGCAGGTATCCACCTAGTTTCTTATAGCTCCACCTGGCCTGACTGGGTACCACTGTGATCCACAGCAGGAGAAAACGGCGAAGGCTTAAAGCACAGCATTGTCTTGTCTGTCCTCTCTCCTGACCAAGACTGCCTTCGGTGTGCCTGGCTACAAACAGGAACACGGAGGATCCTAAGTAGACACGGAACTGGAGAGCCAACGTTTTCCATCAGATTCAACAGCAGAAATAAAGCATCTGCAGCCAAAACTCGGCCTTGTGGTACTAAACCCACCCAGGGGAATGATCATGGCAAGGCAGGATGCTTCACTGGTCTTGGGAGCCACCAGAAACCTGACAAAGTCACTGCAAAGCAGTCATCACTGGGATACAAGCCGTACTACCTGGCATCAGGGGATTCAAAGGGTCTGTGCTTCTCATACCAGAGCTCCAAAGCCAGGAGGTGTGAAGCTTGAGACGTGACCATACATTGCCCTAAGCAAGATTTTTTTTTTCCCAGTGGCTAGTGGGCTGGGTAAGAGGATGCTTCAGGGAGGTGAGGAAGAAGGTAAGTTAATAAGGTGAGTTTCTAAAGGCATCTCGCAAGGCAAATAGCACCGCACGTTTCATAAGCATTTATTCAAAGGCTTTACAGGAAGATAAAAATGAATTTTTTTGCAGAGCTTTCCCTGGTGCACTGACTGCTCTGCTTCCCAAAGCTCGGGGAAGTCCAGTGCTCTTGGGGGTGCACAGGAAAGGACTGAAATAACATTTTTTCCCATAAAGCAAGCTTTACATGGAAAACACTCTTTTTCAGTACCATACCATTCCACTCCTGTGCAAAAAGAGAGTCCTTTCAAGCCCACCAAAGCATTTTGCTGTCCTGAAAACAACAACTATTGACTTTCTGCAAGTCCCTAGAGATCAAAGGAAGTCACGATTTTTAGACAGTAATTGCTGAGGAGCAGGATCCTTCCAGAGGCTTTTTTTTTTTAGTGTTTAACACACACTTCCTATGCAAAGTTCCTATGTCCTACTGTAGCACACATTTTCTAAGTGCACTAAGTTAACAACGCAGCATTGAGGATTTCCAAATTTCATGAATGCATAATTTCATAAACATTAAAACGTGATTAGCATCACAGCGAATCACAAGTGCAACTGCAGGCATTGCTCCTCCAATATTTCCTCAGGCACATCCAAAAGTGGGAATTTCTAATTAAGTTATCTACTTCATTGCTAAATCAATCTCAGCATTGAAAAGCACGTTATTAAAGCCCCCTACACACCCACTTTTTGGTGCTTATCTTCAGTTTTCACAAGACTCGGCCACTGAAAAACTTGTATTTCCTGAAAACTTGTGATTGGAAGGTGCCTGTTGGACATTACTGCCCATCACATGAGCTTTGAGATTACCAAGCAGACTTGGAAGCTGCTCTGTTTAGGGCAACTCATTAATCTGGTGTTGAAGACACAGGATGATGCAGTTACCAACGTCACCACTAGCATTTGCTACTTCAGTTATTCTGAAAAGGGGGACTCCCCAGCCCAACCTGCCGAAATTTGACTAAACAGGGTTTTAGAAATAAATGACACTTTGAACCTTGAAGAGTAACAGCCAGCCTGACTCAATGCTGGTGGCTTGAATTGGAAAGCCCAGCAGCACAGGTGATCTGAGTTCAGTTTTTGAACTCAGGACTAAGGACATCTGTGCATTATTTTTTGAAAAATTATTTATTTGAAAGCTGGTTACCCTGCTGGCCTCATTTTGAGCATTTAGCTCCCAAAAGGAGACACAGGGACACTACTACAGCCAGTGTGCATGAAGCAGCATAGGAGCCCTGCCTATCCTTTCTTTCATTTTCTGCATCTCCTTTCCATCAGATTGGGAGTTGAATAGTGAGAAGAGTTCATAACGAACATTTAAAAAAGAAAATAAGCAAGAACTGATAAGGTCAAGAACAAAGACATGGGAGGGGTCACCACCAGACCCAGGGGGAAGAGAGGTCGGCAAGTGCTTGCCTGGAGAACCCTGGCAGAAGAAAGCCTAAGGCAGAACCGTTTTTGTTGCAAACAGACAGCAAGGACTGAGTTTCCACACAAAGAGAGCAGACACAAGCAGTAAGCAGCTCAGTGCACAAAAACCGTTACAGTTTACAATGGACTTCAGCTTGTTCTGAGCTCAAACACCACAGCATGCCTCCATTCACCTCTTCTGCTCAGGAAATTATTCTGCTGTTTTCACACAAGCGATCTCATGGGTGAACCTGTGTTTTGCAGGCACGAAGCGGCAATTGCAAAGGGAACACCAACCCTTTTCCAATCCAGCTCCTAGACACTTACCTGGGACTTGCTGTCCAGGCTGCTGCCACGTCTGGTAGGTACTGCCCCAACCCTGCGTCATGAACGCCTGAGGACCACTGCAGAGGACAAAAAGGCAAGCTGAAGTAGACAATAAAATACTTACCAGGCCATATACATGAAGCTGCCCACAGAAGTAAAATCGTTACTTATAGTCAGCAACTGCTGAGCAAACAGGTGAACATGGGAAAAAAAAAAAGGAAACACTGTGTAGGTGTGCCTGCTAACTGTCTTGATATTGGTCTGTTCGTGAAGCCAAGATGAAGAGGACACTGAACAGGACTCCTTGTGATCTACGCAGTTCAGGCTTCTTTCCATGCTCTCAGTGCATTAGAGACAGGAATTCTGGAGATGCCACTACCTACCTTGCTCATAATTTAATAGCTAAAATCCTTCCTGCAGTCAAGCAGGTTAAAGGTTTTATCTCACTTGCTCCTTGCTTCCGAATGCTTGATCTTTAAAAGGCTCCACTTATACATTCACCCCTCCACCCTTCTCCCAATGCTTTTATAGCTCCCAGCCATTCCCCACAGCCCATCTGTGACGGGATGGAGAAGCTTACTTTTGATGAGGTGTAGCAGGTGCTTGGCTGAACGGACTTTGACCAAATCCTCCAGGTCCACCCATGCTGGTACCCTGTCACAGAATCCACAAATATTTAATGCCGGCTCTAAGCACAAGGTGGAGGAAGTATGAGCAGTAAGAAAGGGGAGAAGAGCCTGGGACACGTTCCACTAAACCCCAGCACCTGAAAGAAGTGACTGATTCTCCAGGGACGAAGTCCTCAGGACTGTCAGCACACTCCAGGAGCCTAGATTCAAAAGCAACCCCAGCCAGTCCACAAACAGGCTAAAGGGACTACAGCACAGTTGGAAGTTTTCCTTTGAATAGCTTGGATCCTGAGGTTGGTATCGAGCCTTCTCCACTCAGGTCACTGGGCATAAAGGTTGCTGTTCAGCTTTACCATGCCCCAGTTCAGTGTTTTCCATACTCTCTTTTACCCAACTCTCCCCCTTCAGTAGTACTCCAGCCTGACATTATTAAGCTTCAATACCACAGCACTGCATTAAGTGGAAGATAAAAGTCATTCTGGATTTACTGGAGCAAGGAGTTGAGTGTTACTTTCAGGATGATGATGCCAGGATTGTGTCATTCTCATGCAGGGACACTACTGTCTTCCCTTCAAAAATCTCCTTTGATAGCCTTCTCATACCTTATTATTGCTGTTCTTCCCTCTCATACAGCTGCACACTATTCTTGATTATGTCAGCAGTCAGATCCTTCTGGGAGTACAGCAAAAATTATTCCAATGGATGCTGCAGGGCCATCAAAGTTCAAGACAGTTGCTAACAGGCAAATGGTTTTGAAGCTAAATAACGTAAATGTGTGTATCCTGTGCCATCCTGTAAGTCCAGCCCTACACATACCTAAGAGTGAAAACACCACGTCTGAAAGAGACAGACCAAGATCAACAGAGATGGGACTTACACCAACTTTCTCATCTATGAGATGTCTAGCAAGTTCAATTTGCTGAGGAACTCCTCTGATTGTGAATATTCGTACACCAGGGTCTGTGTTTGGAGGCGGGTTTCTCTGGAGCTCCACGTGGGCTCCCGACTGCTGATTTATGCTCTTGATGTTCTCACCACCTGAAAGAAAAGAAAACCAAGACATAAAGAGGGATATTCAGCATGTCTTTCCATAAAAGCGTATCAAAGTCACGCTCTGGTAATGGAACATGGTTTTAACTACCTTCTGTGTGCCTCAAGGGAGGTGGGCTGAGGCATAAGAACACACAGTACTTGAGCACATGTTGCTCCTTTAAACTGCTCATAAACATAACCTGAAACTTTGAGCTACTGCAACCGTTTTTAGGATCATGGATGCTGCTGTTTCAAGAACAGGCACAGACCCCCTGTGTGGATATTTCTAGGCTCTCAACAAACACAGCATGGCTGAGATACTCTTTGACAAACCAGATGCAAAAACTGCATTGACTGAGTTCCGCTGGTTTTGCACAGTTGTTCACAATCCTCAAGAAAACAGAGTCACCTGCAACATGCTTTTTCTTTCTTTTTTTCCATGAGGCTTTTCTTCCATGACTAGACATTTCATGGCTCTAAGGCAAAAAGCCACCAGCCACATAGCTTAAGCTTTGTTTTAAGCTGCAAGGTGTCTCCCAGTCATGTGCTGTGCAATAGCTTCCTCCCTTAAAGAAGCCTCTGCTACCGCGCCTCCTATTCACACCGCAGCACGCGCACCCCTCTGTGCGACCGCAGGATTCCCGGCAGTCTCCTGCTATTTCAGAGTTAGTTGTGCATGCAGCCAACATATCTGGCTAGTTTGCCATCTGGATATACTAGAGCACAGGAGGGCTTCAAGCAAGATGCAGCCGGGCCAGCCAAAGTGGATCTGATTTCCTGAAGACCTGCTAGGTCCCGGTCTCTTAACGAAATTTGCTTAACAAAAGCCTCAGCCAATGTTACAATGGTTCAATTCTTCTTTTGGAAGCTCACACAACTTACAGACCAGCTCCATTCAACTGGAGAAATTAAAGGGTGCGGGGCAGGATGAGGTTTTACAACTTTGAAACCACAAATCAAAAATCACCAGCCAAAAGGACATACAGCAAGCAGGAAGGAGAGCAAAGGAAACTAACTGGAGATGTATGTTTGTTTTTAATTAAAAAGAGAGTCCAAAAATAATCTCCTGTATTTCGCTTGCATTTCCATCTCTATACACCCAGCACAACTTCAAAACAAACTGTGGATGTTGCAGACACTTGTTCATTTCATTGTAATGGACTCGTGACCTTTTTAACATTTTAAAGCCTTCTTGGGGAAGGGAGGAGGAAAAGTTGCCAAAGGGCAATTAACTCTTTCTAAATGAATTTTTGAAGATGCATTTAACAAAAGGTAACCGTGTCACATCCCTGGGCAGACAACAGTGATTGTACTGTGCAGCCAAAAGCCAAGCCTCTTATTTTCAGTCAAGCATGGTAAAGCGGTAAAATGAAGTTTCAAAACCAAGGAGGTTTTTTTATGTAATGCTTTTGTCTGATGCAGGCTTGTTCGAAGCTCTGGTTTTTATATATTGAGGTGAGATCTGAATCAACAGCCATTTCATCTGCTTAATGAAAACACAGGACCCTTTCAGCCAACACAATCTGGATCATGAAGGAGTGGGAGAACTTTACGTGGGGACAGAGGCATAACCAGAAGTTGCTACTCGCACAGCAGACTAGGTTTCTCCTTCTGACAGGGGATTAAACATTGAAGCTTTCTCAAACTGGAAGCAAGGAGAATACAGATATCAAATCACTTCCCAATTCAGCTTCAGCACCAAGGTGTTGGTCACTGGGCCTGTTTCCACATCAGCTCCCTCCTAGACCGTACTCTGCAGGATCAAGTCAGATGGCACTCCAGGTTTGGTCAGAGGCTGCAAGCTCCTACCCCTGTACCAGGACATGGTGCCCTTCTCCTCCTTACCCTCCAGTCTGGTACATGCCAAAGTGGTCCCTCCCATTCAAGCGATCCCAATTCAGCCTCCAGAGCATGCAAATGAAGTGACGCAGCCAACATGATGCTGCACGGTGCCGGAAGGAGTTCATCTTCCTCCATAATGAGGTGACCTTCTCAGCACATGGTGGCTGTCTACAGATGCATTCAGCAGCCTGCTCCATTCTTCTACCTGATGGGGGGCAGAAGTGATCCAAGAGTGGCCCCCCAGCTGGACGTGAAATCGTAAAGCAATTAATCAAACCTGCTAAAAGGCAGAGCTGACAAGAGCCAGGCCAGCCACGTTATCTGTCAATATTGCTGTATTTATCATGGAAATCCAGCGGGGGCCCAGTGAGGCTGTGGTTTGTTTCCAAGCACCAGCAAACAGAGAAAGCACTTGACATGTGTATGGCGCTCGTCTCCACCCTTCCTCCAGTCTTTCAGAAAAGAAAAGCTGCACCTACCCACCCTCTAGAGGAAAAAGCTACGAACACGATTTGCCAGGAGCCAAGCACTTCTTTCCAACTCATAAAGGCTCACGCTCCCCAGTTGAGAAGTGATGCCCATGAGAAAAGGGCCCTGGATCTTCTATCGCATTATGCTGCAGAAAGTAGCAGTTACCTGGCCACTCTGCACACACTAAACCTGGGGCCCGAGATAGCCATTGCTTGGGTGCTGAACTGAGACCCAACTGGCCCAGAGGTCTCGGCCAGACTTTACAGAGAAGGCTAACGGCCAAGTCCGGTATCATGGCAGGGGGCAAAAACAGCTGGAAACTGCTCAGAAACTAAAAGTGGGGAGCAAAGGTTTTAAAATTGGTCACTGTTAAAAAAACCCCACTAACATCCCCTCTCCCCTACACTGCCCCACAGGCAGTCAAAGAGGAAATAAGAAGAATCAGGTGTCTTGCATCAACCCAGTGGCATATCAGTCCTGGTCCGGGCCCCAGAAGGCAGTGCTACAGCCATCACTCACTTGACAAAAATGAAGGCTGCAATAGACTAAGAGCACGGGCACTGTAAGAACACCGATTACAAGGTGGTATTACAAAGCTACAAGCACTCAAATCACCATACAACTAGTAATTAGTCACTCCAGAAAGCTTCTGATCTGGCTGGGTAAGAATCCCTGTTTTGCTGTTGTGGAAACAAAGGTAAAAAGCTCCCCTTCTCCCCCACAGCGAGCCTGTGCCAGGCCTTGCACTTGACTGCTCGGACGTCGAACTCCGCTACCTGCATTTATCTTTTCAGCACACAGTGCTCTCTGCGGTCACAAATGCTCCACTTCAGCGCACCGCTGAACAACAAGTGACCTTTTCAGATCCTTTATTAAGGATGACTAATGGATACAGCAATAAAGTTTCATTATAATTTGATTTTTTCCATACATATAACTCTCACTTATGGGCTTAAAATTTGCTTTGCTTGATCTTTTGCCCAACTGGGCTGTTCAGTGAGATCAAGCACAATCGCTCTGCAATTTCTGCATAACGGGGGGAGCAGGTGTTTCTTCATCCTGAAAAAAGTTTTCAGGTTCCTGAACTGGCTTACGGCAAAGAACAACTTCTAAAAATGATTGCAGACTGCTGACATGTCCCGTATCTGTGTCCCTTGTCATCCAAAAAGGCAGGAGCTCAGGGTGCTATAGGGGCCAGACACATGGAAGGGAACAAGTGAGATGCATCAGGGCTGTACAGCAGGGGAAACAGCCCGCAACACGTTTCATCACAAGCTCACTCTGGCCCAACAGGAGATCAGGAAACTAAATGTCACTGAAACGTGGCACAACGCCCTCAAAGTCTGAGCCTCCTTTACTGCTGTAGCTAATCTGTTCCTATTCTATTCACCTCATCTCTGCTGAGGCTAAAAGCCAACTGTGACTACTTAAATACTAGTTAAGGCATATGTCATTCTTTCTGAAATAAGCAGACAGAAAAATTAAATACAACTCCTTTGATACGTCAGTGTATTAACTCAGAAGCATCACAACAATTCAGAGCGATAGAACTCTTCTATTCCTGGCTCTAATTTAAGTACTGCCATTATCCGACGTGTAGCTCATGCTCTATGACAAATGGAGATTGCTGCTGATGCTCTGGTTTCATAATTGTCTTGGGGTTGGACTGGTTCTTGAGAGGAAGGCCAGATGACTCCTTGTCCATCTGACAGGCTTTGACAGGCTGAGAGAGTTGGGGCTGTTCAGCCTGGAGAAGAACAGACTCTGGGGAGACCTTCCAGCAGGCTTCCAGTACTTAAAGGGGGCCTACAGGAAAGCTGGAGAGGGACTTTTTAAAAGGGCATGTAGTGATAGGACAAGGGGTAATGGCTTTAAACTGAAAGAGGGGAGATTTAGATTGGATATAAGAAATAAATTTTTCACTCTGAGGGTGGCGAGACACTGGAACAGGTTGCCCAGAGAAGTTGTAGATGCCCCATCCTTGGAAGTGTTCAAGGCCAGGTTGGATGAGGCTTTGGGCAACCTGGTGTAGTGGAGGGTGTCCCTGCCCATGGCAGGGGGGTTGGAACTAGACGATCTTTGAGATCCCTTCCAACCCAAACCATTCTATGATTCTATGATCTCTTCAGCATGGAGAGATTCAATGCTCCGTGACAGGCTCAGACGCAAGCTTGGATACAGACAAATCCTGCTACTTCACTTTATTCAGACACTTCAGGTACATGGCTGGAAGCAGCTACTGTTATTACCGCATTTGGAGACCTTCCATTTTATCCCATGGCACTCAGAAATCCAGCATGACGAAATGACTGTTCTGCTTGTCCCTGATAAACTGTCCTTTATATGAATTCTCTATAAAAAGAATCTACAAATGAACCTGCCTTTTCTTCGCCAGCTGCTTGTTATAACAAGCTTACTTGACAGCTCTGCATGAAGAGCCTCTCTTACATATTGTGAACAAGGGCCTGGAGAGTACAATTATGAGTGAGAGCACCACAAAGAAAACAGCTACAAGCGCATATAGCTTATTCCTACGCTGCATTCACCGGCCACTAAATACCTGCAATTACAGAAAACTCCAAAGCTTCACTGTCAGGCAGCAAGAATGCGACCATCCCGAGAGAGAAAAAGATTGCAAGCTCTAGCATTTAGTGCCACCAGACCTACCTTTGCCTATAACGAGACCACACTTATCGGCTGGCACCGTGTAGGTTATTTCCTGCATGCCCCCAGGTGTTCCAACACTCCAGTCCCCACGGCCACGACCTCTTCCTCGGGCGACAGCCAAACTTCCAAAGCCATCTCGTTCCTTGGAAGGCAAAAAAATGTTTATCAGTGTTTTTTTTTTGCTGGCCCCAATGTACATTAAAACCAAAATAAAGCAAGGTAAGTTAAATAGCATTATAATCAATGGCACTGAATTAAGATATTCTTGGACTTCAGTTTCACATTCAAGACTTTGAAGCACTTTAAAGAAATGCCAAGTAACGTAGGTTACAGTTGCCTTCCTGACTAAGGAAGATATTTATATTTCTTAAATGCATGTCTTTGTATCTGCTGAAATAAACCTATGAACAAGCATCAACTACTAAAGGACTTTTAGTTTGTGATGGGGGCTTTCCTTACAGCAACCAATACATCTTGGCACTGACACACACACAAGTTGCTTCCAAACCCTTTCAAGAGTCATTCTTTAAAGAACTCCTGGAATTACTCAGCTGAAATGCACATTTTTCCAAACTTCCAAAGGAAGCTTTTAAGCTCAAGGACACTTAAAGGACATACCTATTTTGGGTAACTGATTTCTCTAAAAGCAAAGGCCACAGGCAGTCAGAGGCTATCATGACAGACCTCAAAATTTAAGTCGATGATTAAAAAAATCCTATGAAATCAAGTATTTAAACTAGATCTCAGAACAAGAAGAGATATCAAGATCTACCCTTGATGGAGAAATTAAGCTCAGGTATCTGGTCTGGAATGGCCTAACATCCTTACTTCTCAGAATACAGAGGAACATACAACCTCCTTCGTGAGTCTGCCCTACTACTTCACCCATCTTGCTCTTGGGCAATGCAATACGTTGGTGTCTGTCTTAGAGTACAGCGACCACACACGTCAGCATTCATTTTCTTCTCCTGCCTCCCACAGCCACCAGACCAGAGGACTGGCGCCTGAAGAGGAGGCATTACTGAGCACTGATAACACTCTGCTGTCTAAGCGTTTCTCAGTCCTACCCAGCAGAGCCTCCAGTCACTGTCTCCCACTAGTGCTGGACTCCATTTCACTAGGTCACTGTTTTCAAATAACTTAAGAACAATTGAACCTGTGAGGTACAATGTGGAGCTACAATGAGGCCTCACAATACTGTCTGAGAACAGGAGACCTTCCCACAGCTCAGTCAGCCCGCATCCCATTAAAACAAAAACAACAAATAAACAAACCTAGCAGCTCCATCCTGGGCAGTAGCACTTGTGGCCTACCCGAGGGAAAATTTAACACTGCTGCTCTTCCGACGGTGGCATCCATCCACACAGCTGCATGCATGCTACGTTCCCATATAAGCACTTTCCTCCCAAAAGCCTCCAGAACCCACCTGTGCTGTAAGAATGAGCTCACTGATGATGTGTGCTGCATGTTGACACCTATCGGGAAGCCCCATGACCTGTGCGACTCTTTCAGAACTAATCCCATCATCTGTGAAGAGAGGTGGCAAAGACTAAATTAAAGGGAGAAAACATCCACCCGCCAACAAAACCTTCCTTCTAGCACCACTATCGCTAGCAGCATTTTCACATACGGAACTGTCCCAAGAGCTACCTCTTCCCTCCACCTTCAGCCCCTCTTCCATGTACTAAAGGACAACAAAACCGAGACCCAACCCACATTGCAGAGGGAAAAACATTCAAAAGGCAACACTTTCAAATGTCAAAAAGCCATGAAAGAGACTGATACAATTTTAAGAGGACAAAGGCAGCTTTGATAGGTGATCAGACAGCCAAGGACCCAGAGAAAGTTACTTAGAATTAATCAACTCCTGATCCCCAAAGGCTTTAGTATCCTGAAGGAGAATTCTTTAGACAGGAAATAAAAGTTTTTTTTGTTATTGTTATTTTGTTTTTCCATATAATTAACACTCAAGACATGACTGCTGTGAGATCTAATGTTTGCAAATGAGCTGTATATACTCTTACTCTCTGAAAAACAGAAAGTGCACGAGGAAGCAGCACGTCATATTTCAAATGGGTTTCAGAAAGAGACATAATGCACCTTTAAATTAGGAAAGCCTCGCTGCTGTAAGCTCAGATCAGATTCACTTTTGCAATCCAAACTGGAACACTGTTCAGAAAGCAACGGCTCTCCATCCTCACACAAACCTGGTTTAAATTGAATCCTAACTCCAGCATCATTTTGAATCTTTTTGATCATTTCTCCATTTCTTCCTATCACAATTCCAACAGCAAACCTGGGCACAGAGACCTGATGGGAAAGGCAAAGCAATATGAAAGCTCAGAGAACTAGACTGAATTACTCTGATTTTACAAGGAGATGCTCTTAACTACGAGGACAGGTCACATTAGGCAGCTCCAGGCTACAGAACCATATCCTGTAAGAAAAACAAACATGTGGCCACAAATTCCTTCCCCACTAAATGAACTCTGCACTACAAGAATGCAGCTTAAAAAGTCAATTAGAAAAGTGCCATCTGGGAGTCCATGAGAACTCCTCTTCCTTGCAGCCAGACTCACTCTTCCAGCGACAGAACACAATGCATTTAGAAATAAGCTTACAGGTTACATGTGCAATTTGATGACTTCCACCCACTGCCCATCCCACAGGGAGGTTAGCAGAGTACTTGTGAAGAAAACATACCTCTATGCTGCCTCCTCCCATTCTAGAACTGAAATCATTGCGTACGCCTCGGAAGTCTGCCTGATCTTTCTCTCGGATGATCTCCAGTACCATTTCCCTCGCTTGCTACATGGGGAAAGAAGTTACAGTTAGCTTAACATGATTCTGCTTGCCACCGTGGTGTTAGGGCCTCAACAGTGGCTAACGGGCTTCAGGTGAAGCGATCTCCATCTGCTTGATGGAAACAGCGTTCTAATTCAGCATTTCTTTTCCCATGGTCAGTGGAGATCTGTATCGATGGCATCTTCCATGTCTGACAAAACCTGCCAAGTGTGCGAGGTGGCAGCTTCTTGTGTGCAACTGCTTCCTTCAGTCTTTCCAAAAGTCCCTTTTGCTTCTAAAGTAACTTTTATGGGGTTTTTGCTTGTTTTGTTGTTTAAATGAAAGGAAGGCCCTTTCCTACTGGATAGAACTGAAACCAGTATAAGTAAGGTAGAAGCTGTGGTAGCGTAACAGAGAGCATGTCCACTAAGAGCCAGAGAGCATGTACCAAGAGGGCAGGTAGACAGTGCTGAGCTTACTGACACTCAGAAAAGTTAAGCCCAAGACTGCAGCAATCCAGCAAGACATTTTCTGAGACAAATGAATATTCTTCCTATCTACTTGCGGCCCTCATGGCCATTCACAAGCTTGCATGTAGCCCAGCTAGTAAAAGTGTAGCTTGGAAATAAGCCAACAATAGCCACCATCAAAAAAAAAAAAAGCCTACTTATCAAAATCAAAGCCTTTGTTTCCATATATTACCAGTCAAGGTTTTCACATTTTGGTTCTATTTCCAAGTTCAATGGACACTGGTGAATCTGACTCCTTTCACATTTTTATGTATTTTCCATGCCCCCATGGTATTTTTTACAGAAGAAAACAACTCAAGACCAGAGATGCCAAGACAGAAATAAGGGCAATGGAGAGATTTCATAAGGATTTGAGAGATTTAAGAAACACTGTTGCAGCATCCAGAGAATCCCACCAAATCCAAGGATTCATCAAGCTTCTTAAGTGCTTTCTAAGTATGCTCAACTTAAGTGCCTCAAAGATCTTGCAGCCTATGCAGTCTCCATGATTGGCAGGATTTATGGCATGGAAGATGTGCCAACAGCAAATCTTGCAAGGCAGAAGAAACCACATGGAAAGAAGCAGCACTTAAAGCATAATTTGGTTAAAAGTAGCAAGACTGCCATTAAACTCCTTTTTGCATATCTGTACCTCCACAATAAGTGTAAGAATTTTGAAAAAATCCACATTTAAATTTAAAAGCCCACTTGTAATAAGATGTGTGAAAAATACAACCTGAACGCACCATCCCTGAGCACCACAAACTGTTGCAGCAATTTATGAACAGGGAGATCCTACGAAACAGAACTATTTTTATTAGAGACAGGAATGCTAAGCTAGATTTAAGCACTTAACAAGGTATGAAAAGCACTTTCTGAGAAGTGGAACATGCCACAGTTAAACTTTAATTCTTTAATTCAAGCATTCCCATCGTGCTGCAATCTTCCAGTCTCCAGCTGATCATGGGTTTTTGCTTTGAACTGCAGGTATGAACACATCTGTAGAAACCTGACACAAGGAGACTGAGGCATCAATATTAAGCAAACCCCTTGGTTTCAGGAGTTGTCATGGGTTTGGGTTTGTATTTTTTTAATTACCTGCGTCAGTTGGCTGTCTGAGATAATGAACCTTCCACAAAACTTTCTCAAATGTGTGGCTAAGTTAGTCACTGCAAACCCATTTGCTCGAGTAACATATAGCTGTGATTTTTGCTTCACAGACTGGAAAGCATTTCAAAGCTACTTTTCCAAACCCTCCTCCTCAGCTCTTCTACAAATGTCTAATATCTACGTGGAGTGAGAGCTCCTAGGTTACACTGTAAACAAGACAACACTTGCTAGTGTGGTGATTTAACCTGCTCTACTCGAACTTCAACCTTACAGAACAACAAAACCAGGAAGGATTATTAAATTTTCAGTTGTATTCAACTCCATTAGATGCTCACAAAGATGCTAAACTCCTCAGTTCTCTAGGGCAACTGCATACTTTATTACATACCTGTACTTTAAATGCATCTCCAGTAATACGGAGCGGTTTATCTGCTCCAGTAGGCAACGGACCGTCTTGGATCATAATCATTTTCACACCTGTTCGCTCCTGAAGAAAAAGCACAGAGCACTTTGCTAAGCCGAGTCCCTAAAACAAGGGACTGTATTTTGGTTACTAAACATTACGCAGGTCAAATCCGCAGCTTTACACGACGCTACTTTAGCTCTTCACGGGCACTTATAGCACAAATTCAGTAACTATCCTACAGCGCACAGGACTGCCAGAAAGTGTGCTACTGCTGAGGTCTCAAACAGCTGAATCCCTTGCAAAAGGAGAACCCCTCTACCTCAACAACTGATTTTTCAGCCCTTTACAAAATCTGTAGTTGTCTGCATATAATAGTTATTAAGTGACCAGCCTTAAAACTACTGGATGTCGGAGGACTAATCAGGGTGCTCAAAAAACTACATTTTTTACCTAGGGCTTTTCTGAAACACTTTATTCTTTTAAAAAAAACTTGTTCCAGATGGAGGAATAAAGAATGTCTAGGAACACAGATTTATACATAACACAACATTTTTAATTAGAAAGGAGTGGGATGAGAAAAAAAAAGGAAGACACATGCCAGCTTTATCACAGATCAGCAACAAAAGAGAAGCACAGCACTCTACAACAGCATGGCTGGCATTAAAAACCATTGCAGCAGCAGACTAGAGATAGCCTTTTCTTGGCTACCAAGATCCCCTCCTAAACAGCACGCACCAAACACAGTAGTTCCTTTCACAGTTCTGGCAAAACTCCACTACATGCGCAGCTGGGGCCAAACCGATTTTGTTTGTAACACAAGATTGGATTTGAGTCCAGCTCTCCGAAGGCAGAAGAGTAGTCCCTGCTGTAGAAGGTTAGAGCATTTAAGGCTCTCTATTTCAGCACGTTCTTGTTGATCTAGAGAAGCTGCAGTAGGGAAGAGAGCCCTAAAGTAAATGCATCTTGCGCACCTGCAACTGTTTTATTGTTTCACCTCCTTTGCCGATGACTAGACCCACTTTGGATGCCGGGATCGAAATCTCCTGAATCGTACTGTTGCCATCAACATCGTTGTGAAAACCAGGTCCGTTCCGACAGCGATCTACAATCTGCCCCAGTAGCCGTTTTGCTTGTCTTTGGAAAAGAATCGAGGGAAACAACCATTAGACAACATTTTTCCATGTGACCAAGAGACCAGGAACCATCGGAATGGGAAGCGATTGGGGAGAGGAGAAGAAGTGAAAAGATGGAGGAAATCATAGTTAGCATAATGTTTGCTTTTTTTTTTTTAACTCTTTGATGTATATTTTCCCCCTATCATGACTACTCATAAGCAGTTTGATTTTTGAAAGGGGAAGAGAGTAGGAAGAGCAGCAGCATGCTCTGACCTCTTTGGAAGTTAAGGATAATACTTGAGCTACAGCATTTGAGGTGCTTATTTTGAATGAAGACGCTCTAGGTTCTAAACTTTTCTCAACTTTTTTTTAAACACATATACAATATTTGGTAAAACTCAAGCTCTGTTCTCCCTCTTGGTCAAGACAAAAAGCACACACTGCTCTGATACTAACGCAGCACATCGGTCAACCTCTCTCCCATCAGTCACAGGAAACTGCCTTGCTCTTCTCTGCCTACTCTTACCAGCAGCACCAGAACACTGTTCTAACACAGCCTCTGCCCCAGGCAGTAGGTCCTGAAGCTACACCACGAAGCGAGGCAGGGATACTGCAACAGCAACCAGAGAAAGACTGGGTTCTTCTACTCCTGCTGCGAAGAGATACACAAAGAAGCATTTGGGAGATTAACGATCCCTTTTCTAAAACCTTTAGCATGTCAGAGGTAACCGACAGGATTTCCCTTCATCTTGAGGACTCCTAGTACCAGCACATCCCTTTCTTGCTCTTCTCCCACTACCCTTCTCAAAGTAGGTAGAAGAAAGTCACAGGTTCCCTAGTCAGTCTAAAGCAGCGTCTTCCCCTCTCTCCGCTTCCTACCAAGCCGTACCAGGCACCCTAGGAGGACTGTCTTCCCTCTGGCCGTTTGAAGTAACAGCAGAAAGTATTCCCTCGTAAGCAGACAATCCACCCAAGACAGCTCAGGGGGTGGTGATCCGAGGCTGCAGACAGATCAGAGCACTGCCTTTTCTCAACTTTCTCACAAAAAAAGGCAAAAGGTGGAATTTCTGGAAGCCCAGTTCTATTATTCTGGAAGAGTCGAAAAAGGTTTTGTTCACTGACCTTCACATTTTCCATAAAGTTCTTTTAGTGACAATAAAGAGACTACAACAGTTAATACACAACATATTTCAGATGAGAAGGGGTCATTTGGAAATTAACCCTATTAGTTTGCCACTGGATATAAGTGATGGAAACACTCCTCACAAAACCCTTCACAAAAGTCTGACATCTACATTGGTTTCCTTACTTTTTTTTTCCCTACAAGTAGGCTGAAAAAATAGTTCAAATAACCAACTTGACAAGAACTTTAGCACAAAATTAAATTAAATTTCATCTAATTCCATGTCCTCAACACCTTGTTCTTCTTCACAAATTGAGTATTCTCACTTATATTTATTTATTTATATTTTATTTAGATACAGTCTTGGACATGACTACATTTAACTGCTTATTTCAGAACCATGAAGTCTTAACTATACTTCTCCCCCATTTTCCTCCAATTGCATCTCATCAGGCATCCCAGCTTTTTAATATCTTGCTCTTGTTGTGAAATATCCTTTTCTATGGGGGGAAAAGCACTTCAATATCAGCAAGAATATACTGCCTGCCCTATAATGCGACCTTGCCAATTATATTTATTCTGGCTCACTGCTTGCAGTATTATGGTAGAATAAGGAGATTTAAGTACCCTTAGATTTCTTAGGAATGGAAGAATGATGAGTGTCTTCTCTTTAGAGAGACAGTCTTTGCGCCCATGTATTTTCACTATCAAACGCAACTCAAAGATTTTCAGATGGATTTTAAAAAACCCACCTACCCAAAGGCTGGGGAGAGAAAGAGCAGCTCCATATGTTAAGTGTGTTCCTGTAAGCCTGAGGATCCTGGATCCAGTTCCAGCAGGAGGTCCTCAAATGGTTTGTGAGAGTCTCAAACTCAGCTCCTGGGAAGGGGGAGGGAGGAAACACTGTCCCTAAAGTTTCTATAGGCCTAAAGAGTAGAGAACCCTGCCGGCTGGCCACGTGTCTCTACCATGCAGGGATCAGAATTCAAGACTTTGGTTCAGTCCTTTGCTTCTTGTTGGCAGCAATGCAGAGGCAAGCACACCCATGGGCCTCATGCTGATCTGCAACAACGCCAACACCTCCAGAGTATTCTGGAGCAGCACCAACAGGCTTTGGAGGCCTCATGCAGCCCTTCTTCAGCTGGAAGGATGGTCATCTCAATAGGAGTAGGGAAGTGAAGGGGAGAAGAGAAGTGCCCTTCAACAGCTTAGCTCAATGTCCTGGAAAGCTGCAGTCAGAAAACTGCATCCTAGGTGCCCTAAGAGCAACCTTGCCCTGCGGAGGGGAATTCCATGGAAATTTCTGCAGAGGGTTCAAACTGCAACTGGAAAAAAGCCTTTGAGGTGCACAGTTTAAAGCATCAGACCAAGAGGTTCTATGCTCCAGAGACCCTCAAGTTTCTCTAGGCCAACATTTGCTGAGTGGCTAACCAAGTAGCACCACTGACAGAGCACAGCATTAGGGAGAAGAGAGAGAAGGAGAAAGGAGAGAAAGGAAATCAGAACTCACTCAATGCTCTCTGGTGTCCCAGTGAGTACACAGGGCCTCTCAGGCATCCCACCACTGTCTACAAAGGAAACAAGAAAGAAACTTTTAATACATGGAATTAAAAAATGGCAGCTGCTTCAGTAACTCCCAAGCACTAGTGGAAGCACCTCCCCTCCCCCTGCACACAGAGCACTTTAACGAATTCAAAGACATCCAGGGTCAACATATTTTAAATTATTTGCTGGATGTCTGCATTCTTTTAAAGCCTTCTCCATCAAATAAAGGAAGGGATAAGAACTTAGATCACATTCATCAGCAGTTTCCTGTACAGCACTGTAGCACAGTGCTCCCCAAAGCAAACAGGCACTAGCACAAAGCAAACGGATGATCCCATTTTTTTGATGCAAGGCCAGTTGCACTTAGAGTTGTTGCCACCCTCCTGAAATGTCTTCTGCCATGAGCTGGTGCTGACCAGACTAACAAGAGACAAATCACACAAGCTGAGCAAAGGGTATCACCAGGAAAAAAGTCAACAGCTGCAATTTCAGCTCTACGTACAATATGGATTGTCCATTTGCAACGTACCCCTAAGTTGGTTAAAGAGAATTCTTTAATTGTTTCATTCCCCAAAACACCCAACAAACCTGTTTTCTGTGCTAGTCAGGTCAGTCCCACAACAAGCCCCCCCCACGTGTCAGCCTAGTATATTAGCTGTTAATGGTGGTAACACCTTCTGAGCATGGCAAGGCGCCTGATCTAATAGAGACAACATCCTTCAACATTAAAACCCGCTCACTCGCCATACAAAGAGGCTCTTACCTGGAGCAATTTGAATTTTGCAGCCAGACTCTGCCTGAATTCGTGAGATCTGTTCACCTCCCCTGCCGATTACTGAAACGAGTTCAACAAGCATCAGAACATACCATTTTTCCAAGTAACTGCAGAGCACCTTCCCCCTTTAACTCCGCTGCAGCTATCTATAAAGGAACAGTTTGACTCCAGGATTGCAGAAGAGGCATCCAGAACAGCATGATCAAATTTATCATAGCACAAAAACATTAAAATATCACCAAAAGTTATTCCACTTGCTTGGAAAAATAAAACAAAAAAGCCTGTCTTGCTTGAAATACATACTATGCAAGTAGTAACGCACTAGTTTTGAGTGCTGCTAGAAGAGTCATTTAAGTATATTTTGTTCAGCCTGAACCAATAAACCAGTTATTTGGGGTACTAAAAAAGGCAAATACTATTGCTTTTATTTCTTTAAAATTCATATTTTACTGCCTCTTTTCAATGGACACGCTATTTGGCTGGTCTGCACTCAGGCAGAACTGTTACATACTGAAATGCTCTCTCAACCTTAAGAGAAAACAAATACCCATTTCCTTTAACTCTTGGAGTCAGCACATCACTGTTTCACCACGACACATACTGAGGAGAGAATATGTGCCAATCACCATTCATATTCCTCCCAGACTGCAAAATGACCAAAACTGTCAAAGCAAACAGGTATGCCTGGCTCCAGATGCTTCCACAGAAGCATCTCTCAGCTGTGGGTTTGCCACTCTCCTTTATCTGCCTGGCCCTGAAGCAGGACTACATTTAACACAGAGAAGATGCACCAACAGAGCATGCAGGCTCCTCTCTCAGAGCTACAGCATCCCTCTGACATTCCCCCACCCGTGGTACCAGGACTGATAAATGAAGAGGTCTGGCAGGAGGAGAGCGAGCATTTCCTTTGCAGGAATTTGAGTTACAGTTTTAGAGCTTCTTTAGAGTTGGGACAAAACTTCACGCACTGAGGGGCAATTATCATGGCCTGTTATTTTCCTTTTTACTCTCCATATATCAAATTGGAAGAGATACATAGAGATGTAGCAGTGGAAGGCTCTACGCAGTCACTGTAGCAACACAACAGCAGGAGGTGCCATTGAAAGGAAGAGTAATGATCATCAAGGGAAAGAGAGAAATTAGGATCAAGCTTGAAGAGAACAGTATTAGGAATGCAAATCTAGGAAAAATTCTTGTCTGAGCAATGGAGGCTGGTTGTGTTTCCCTTCAGCAAATGTATGAGAGATTTAAAATTCTGTTTAACTTTCCTTCAGTCAACTCTTATTTTAACATTTAGATGTTGTTTTTCTCCCTCAACTCTCTGAGTTTTCCACACTCAAAGGAAGTAAATGTTTCAGTGAGGGGAAATAAATTCACTTTTGACTTGTTTATGTACTATGCTAGTGGGAATTTAAAGGAGAGAATCACTAAAACTCTCAGTAACCTGTACCACTCAGTCTTGTTCATATTACTGAGACATCAAACTTTTCCATGCAGTTTGCCCCCAGATTTTAAACACAGATCATCTGGTCCCCATGAAGACAGCATCAGACAAAGCTTATCCAAAGCTAGTAAGCACAAAAACTTGTAAGCATGTCAGAATAAACAGCATTCCTGCACAGAAAACACACCAAGAAACATATCAAAAACATTCAAGGTACTTACTAAATCCAACCATTTTATCAGGCACTTTGAACTCTTCCGTTATTACAGCCCTGGGGAAAAAAAAAAAAAAAAAAGGAAGAAAAAAATCAAATAGTCGTTACAAAGAACAATTTGGAAGACAACTAAGTCCCTGCCGTGGAAACGAGGCACAGCATAAGGCTTTTGCACATACAAGTAAACACTTAATCACGGTCAAAATTTCTTTTGGAAGGGACCTCTCGTGACCACCTAATTTCTCCTATGCTGGATACATTTCCAGTCTACTCTCCACTATCTTCAATGGAGATGATGGAAGAACCTTTTTGTCATTGTTGCTCCAGACAGATTTAATAGAATAACGGCAACATTTCTTTAATATTTAGCCTGGACCTTCCAAGCTGCAGTCTCTGCCCACTACTTCTGGATATGCTCCTGCCAGGAGACACTAGCCAAAGCCAATCCTGATATGAAGGGCGCCTCCAATATTCACAGATCATTGGTTGTTTTGTTGTTTTTTGTTTTTGTTTTTGTTTTTTTTTTTTTTTTTGCCTGTCTGTCCTTATTGTTCTTTCCTTGGAATTTATAAAAGCCATCTTCAATTATCTTTTGAAGTCTTAGTATCTCAAGACTTCCGTATCTACTGCTCTTTGGACTTTTTCAATGTGTCTCTGCCTCAAAACCTTGTGCCCAAAGCAATGTCCTAAGACCTAACCATAATCAAGTAGAAAGGAATTACCTTGCCTAGTTTTTTGCTTAGCCATTTTTATCTTACAGAAAACATAACACGACAAATACAGAATTTGTAAACTCCATACATTTACGTATGCATTATATACAATTTGTTCAGCAATCTCAAAAGCAAGGCAACACCTGCATAATAAGTTCAATGCAGGCTTTGTGGTGAGCTATGTTAAAACCTTTGTGTTATTGGCTTTAGATCAGCTAGGGAAGGTACAGGATATGCATTAGACTTCACCAGCTAACCTGCAGATAAAGCACTCTCCGCTGTCCTGAGGCTCACCAGCAGAGATACAAAACCAAACAGTGCCATCCACACCTGCAACAGAACAAACTCACCTGCTACAGGCAGGTTCAGAAATACAGTTGTCTTAACCTGGAATAAACCCAGCCTGTTACCAAAATGTCCTATCCTGCACCATTTGTTAACCACCCTGTGTTGGAGGAAAGGTTGCAAACGGACAAAGCAGCTAACCTAGCAGAAAACCAACCACCAAAACCACAAAGAAACCAATTCAGGCTTTTCAGCCTCATCAATTCCCTGCATGAACATCACTCCTGGCAGAAGAGAGGTGGCAGGTAGCAGCAGAGGAAACAACACTGCCCACCCTTCTCTGAGCTGGACATTAGCTTTAACCTAACCATTAAAAACTGAAGGTTCCAAGGTCTTTATGTGTATTGCTTGTCCTTTCTGCTGAGGCCCTCAGTAAATAGCTGAGTATGATGGAAATGCACTACTACTAGCCCAAAGGCGAATTCAGTTTTAGAAGTGTTCTCCCCTTCCCATTCAAAACAAACAACTCCTTAAGACCAGGATTCTAGAAGAAACCAGAATTTTACTTTTGTATTAGATGCTAAGACGTGTTCCATGACAACTCATACTTGCTTCAGTCTCCCAAAACCATCCTTGACAAAGGAGTCATCCCAGGTCACATTACACCAACAGAACTAAATAACAACAATAATATCATAAGCATCTACCTGCCTGTTTAATACCTCCAACTTTTTTCAAAATGCCAGAGCTTTTTTACTTTTTTTCCCCACCAGGGCTCGAGAAGTGAGAAGACAGAATTTATTCTGCTTGGTCCTGCAGATTTACAGGAATCAAATCCAAGTTTCACATCAACTCTTCTTTCCTCACCACAACAAATAGCCTTAAAGAGTTAGCAGAAACCCCAGCCTGGAGAAAACCTAAGCTGACAGTTTCTCCATATTCTCAACCTCTGACTTCCTAACACTACTACAGATGGTGGATCAATAAACAATTAGAATTGATCAATAAATAATAAAACATAACCCACTGCTTACCTTTGATGTACCAGGGCCCCTAACTGGTTACCTACTGTGGCAGAGAGAGAAAAAAGGAAAAAATCAAAGCATTAGCACGGATAAACTAACTTCATCCCTATAGAAAAAGAGTTCTTACCATTTCATCAAAAAAAGAAAGAAAAGCAAAACAGTAATTTAGGTTCAGTGGCTGAAATGAATGCGTTATGTGGTACAAAACAGGAGGGGATTTCTTGATCAACACACACCATAACCCAGTGTCCAGCTGAACACAGGATAGGGAATTGATCCGCGTCTCCCCATGCTGAGAGTCATGGGAGAAAATCCTGCCTGCCCAAATCCAAATCCCAGCAACTAACCTCCCCCCTTCCCAAATTAAACCCAAAGTAGTAAAAAAGGAAAAAAGGGGAGGAGAGAGAGGGGAGAGCAGAAATTTCAAGCAGATCGGTACGTATCAAAAAACAAAACTAAAAGCTGAGCAGACTCAGATTTCGCCCAGGCAAAGCGTTCAAGACCACTTGCACGTACTTCTCTCTGCGTCTCTTATCTGTGCTCCATGGAGCCCACTTACACGGAGACCTGTTAAAGGAATAGGTCTGTTAAGTAAACTCGTGGCACCCAAAATTGTGTGTGTGTTTGTTTGTTTTTTAAAAAGCCAAACACATTTTACTGAATACACACATTCCAGGCATATCTGCCAAGTTAGCTGGTGGTCCAGTTATGAGCAGCAGTTGCCTCCCCAGCTGACAGCCCTCAAACAGATTTCTCCCCCCTCAGCCCCCACAGATTAGATCTTTCTTCCAAACGTTAATGGGGAAAATATCATTAGACCAACTCATGCAAAGTGGGAACACATGCCCTGCTGGGCTTCCTACTGGACTTTGCCTGCAGCAAACCAGCTAAAAAACAGACCATTTGGTCCTAACAACCAGTTGAAAGATTATATTGCATGCCTTGAGGGCACAAGTAGCGAAACAAATGAAACCGGTCAACATGTGAGCTGTGATAATAAAGATGCTGTTTCAAACTACCTTGCAGCAACCTGCACGTTCTTTGACCTGAAATAAATCGGCAATCAGCTGGCAGGTTAGAAAGCGGGTGCATCCCGCACTCTCTAAATTCGGTAGAAAAATGCATAAAGTTTGCGGTCAAACACTTGACTCAAACAAAACAGAGTCAATACTGTATTTCTGCTGTGTGTCAATACCTTCATCATAGCCCAGGACCGAAATATCGACGATATATATTTTATTACTCTCCCCAGTTTGGTGATGAGACAACTGCTGCGTTATTGACTCCGTTACATTTGCCTTTCCATATTCTCACCCTGCATATAAAAAGCTCTAATTTGGAAACTATCAATACTGCAGTGGAAAGAGGTGGGTGATGTAATGGGGAATATTTGCTCTAGCTGATAAGCTGCTACCGCAGAGCTGAGCAAATAAGACCAAACAAATTCAGAATCTCGCCACCTTGCCCCAAACTGTGCTCAAAATATTTTTTACTATGCACAATAGGTCTGGTGCCTATTGCTGTAGTACAGGACTGCCCTTGCCAGGGACCAGGCCGCTCATTATCCCGAGATGCCAGAAAGAGTGGTCTTAACACTACAAGGCTGTATTTAAATATCCACTTCGCGTTTCAATTTACCATAACCGCTCTCTTGAAGCCTGTTCCACTGCAGCCACTGCCCACAAATTACGAGACAGATACACATCCTATAATCAACTCCTGAAGTTCACACAAGGAACAGAAGAGCCTTCATTTTGTAACACAACCCTACACTTGAAAGAGACAACTTCTTAGAAGAAAACTGTACCAGCACAAGAAATTAAATCAGTCAGGGAAATAATGCTTTACATGTATATAAAATAATATTCCCAGTCCATTCCAAGCACTATACAAACGTGGTAAGCTGTTCACCACCCTAGGCAGGTATCAACCTTACTGTATATTTATTGTACAAATTAGTTAAAAACAATTAAGCCACACTAACTTATGTGCAAGATCATTCCTTCCACATTTCACAAATAACCTCTCCAAGAGCTGAGACAGAAGGCAGATGGAAAGAACTGGGAGTGATTTACTTGAAGTCAGTTATGATTTCTCTCTTTTGGGAGGAAAACCAGAAATCATGTGGCTCCTGGTTCCAGCCACCTGAAGGTCTGTTCCTTCTCCAACATGCCCATTTTGCTCTGAAAGACAGGGACTAACAGGGAGGCAGGGCTGGGGCAGACCGCGCTTGCTGCAGTACTGAAAGCTGATGTTCTGTTCCACCATCTCCCTCTTCACGCCAGGGAGGGGGCTGAACTCTGACAAGCCACGTACATACTTCCCCCTTTTACATCTATTGAGTACAATTTAACTGTAACTGCAGTCATTTTACTGCAAATAAGGAAAAATACTGAATAAAATCAGCACTATTTCCTATTAATGGCACCTGCTGGTTGATAACTCTTCACTCTGCTTTCGGCTTCACCTTAACTGATTTCTACCTAACAGACACTCAAAATAAATGCGGATTTTTTTTTTCCACCCCATAAAACAGAGCAGTGCCTCCCACTAAATTAATGTGCATGATGGGAATATACAATCTTGTCAAGAATATCTTCATGGCTAGAATAAAATCAGAGTGACACATCTCCTAGAGAGCAATGGAACAGGGTTGCATTTCATACTTTTGAACCAAAATGAGATCATCAAATTTTAGAAAGCTACAAGGAAGACACTAGTTACCCTAATTCTTCATCATTAAATATTGCTAGGTTTTTCTTTAATTAAATGGTCCAAACCTAATAATTTTCATGTCTGCCTTCACTGCAAATCTTTATAGGCTTTTTTCCCACCCTTATTTAAAAAATGGTCATCTGTAAAGTTGAGATTTGAAGAACATTGTGACTTTGTATATTACACTAAACCTTTTGCTGAGAGATCTGGATTTTTGCCCTGGTCTTACTGCTGCTACAGATGTGTCAATGAACATCACTACTAACTTTCATCAGCAGTAAGACAGGGATAAGATTTCCTTCCACCCATTGCTATTTTCCTTGAAAACATGTTGGAGCAAAATAATAATGTATCCTTACAAGAAGATCATGTTGTGTTGGAGCCCCTTGGCTCTACTACAATCAAGTTTTCTTACACCAAGACAGGCCCTCTTCATATCTGGATGCATCACAGAAGCTTGGGGAAGGCAAAGGGTGCAGAGCAGGGTACGAGGCTTCTCCAAGGTCTCTCATCTTTGTTTCCCCAGACTCAAAGGATGCCCCAGCCTTCGGCTGCAACACTGCTGCTTAAAACTATGTATATCACTGGAAACTTCTTCAAAACAGGGCAAAGGCAGGCTAACATGCTGGTGATCAGTCTCTTTCCAGCAGACTACATCACCGCTTCCTTTGAACAAAAGGAGGCTGTTTCTCTGAGGATGATTTAGCATTAAACTTATTAAATTGTGCTGGTAATTAGAGGGACCCATTAATTAGAACGGATGCCAGGAGCAGCCACTGGCCATCAACAAGAGGGCTGGGATCAACCCTCAGCAGGGAGCTGACAAGCAAGATGCCACCAGGTCTTTCTGCAGCTCAGAGCTAACCCCATCTCTAGTGCTCACCTTCGCTGAGAAACATTAACTGCGGCAAGCTATAAATGCCAGCGATGACTTACCATGAGCAGTACAAATAAACCTGATCTCTCTGCACTAGAGCTATTTGCAGGATTACTGTAAAGTTGTTTCCAGAAAGGAGAAATAAAGCAGCCAGGGAAAAAGAGTAATAATCAGTCTCAAGCTCCATCTAACACCAACAGGCCAGGTCACCAGGGCCAAGCCCAGCAGCTCTTCGTTTTAGATGAATGTTACGTTAACGGAAGTGCAAAAAGCGCTCACACATTCTGGTTTCCAATACTATGACAAATCTATTTTTCCTGGAAATGCCATAAAAGCAGCTGAATTTGTTTCGACCAGCAGATTGTCACCCTGTCTTAAGACCACTTCCTAAGCTGACATCAATCAGCCACGCCAGCAGCTGTTTACAGAAATGGACAGGCAGAATTAGGTTTTCCTGAAAGACAGGCAGTTTTCTTGTCACCTTACTCCCTCTGGACCCAATTTTTTCAGGAGTATTAGGAACAGAAGTAATTTTTTAACAGCTACACAGGGATAAGGAAGCAGTGAGACCTGCATCCAGCCATGAGCACACAGTACACAGAGGTAAACAATGAGAAGATTTACCACCGTTTGTTTCCAAGCTACCCAGAGCAGCAGAATGTATCCACAACCCCCTGACTACAAAATTTCTAGAGCATGCGTAACAACATAAATAATCACTTCTTGACAGACATGTCTCCAAACTGCGGTGCACAGACAAGCAGAAAATGGAGAAGAGCGTGGGCATGCAATCCCGACACCCCTTGCTCACAGCTAACAGAGGAAGAACTAAAAGATCATCCAAATGGGAAGTGCTTTCCTAATCTAAGTGTCCTATTAAAAGCAACTGCCATTCCAGAGGCTCAAAGCTAAAGCTGCATTATAGTCTTTTGATGCCACTGCAGCAAGGGCAGGTAGCCTATGACTGCCGAAGGTACGGGTGATATCACAAACAAATACAGAGCAAGAAGCACTCACAGCTCCAGGAGTTCCTTTGCCAGGAGCAGTCCTGGGTTTGCAGTTAAAGAGCAGTGCAGGAGGGTTACGCGGTGAAGTGGGGAACTCGTCACACAATCGTATTTCAGTGCAGGACTTACTATTGCCATCAGAAATAAACCCCAAGACGACCAAAGCTGAAGGAAGTGATACAGCCCTTGCTCCTATCCTGACAATTCCAGTTTCTTTGTGAAATTCCAGCCCTTCAAAATATTACTTCCATCGTTTCTCTTCTCTTCTTCTAAGATCTCGCAGATCAGATTTTTGGGGACAAAAGTTATAATGTCTACAAACATATATGAAAAACGCAAGGGCAAACACGGCACTTGGAGCTACTTTAAAAACTGTTACAAACAAGGCCCAAGTGCTGAACCAGCACCCGGGGTAAGTAAACACCTGTAGGTCTTTCCATCAGCAGAACAACTGCCAATACAACACTCGAGCACGGCCACTCTGGAAGGCTCTCCCAGGAACAATACTTGCCCCATGGAGTTATCTACCACAACACAAGAAACCAGCAGTAACATGTTTATAGCCCAGACTGCAACTGTATTGACACTGTTTGTGTCAACACAAACAAGGCTCAGCAAGTAACAGGGCTCACCAGTAAAAGTTTAAGTACAAAGTCTAACTTTGTACAACCATTTCACATGTTAAAAGTTCATAAAAACCCATTTTGTCAAGAGGTCAGACTTCTCAGTTGAGTCTGACAAGTCAATGCAAGAAGGAGGCAGGACTATTGTTGTGAATGACTAGTTCCTAGAAGGCTATTTTTATTCTTTTTCACGCAGAGCCACTTCTCCAAGCCATTCACAGACACAGCTCAAAGTTGTTTCACATTCTTCAATTTTGAACACCCTGCTTGAGAGCTGAGCACCTTCCTACAGAAACCAACACACGCCAGTAATACCAGGCCTCTGGCTTCTCACAGACACAGTGATGCTCCAGCCTGACATATAAAATACTAGAGGAAATAGGAAAAGGAAGACATAGCCACAGTTTTTTTATAACCAACTGCAAGAAAAGGTGAGCTCTTTGCATCTCATACAGCAGCAGATAATACAGTTTAAATACTTCTTGTAAAGGTGCACATCATTAGATTTGTAAACAGAAAACACCTGTTCTCACATTTTTGTGGTTCTTGCCAAAGATAATAACTAGTAATTTATTTGAAAACTGTAACACTTTGTACAATATTAACTCATTATAGTTACCAGATATGGTCCACCCAGTAAATCATTCTTTGCCTGTGGCCAACGTTAAACGCTTCAGAGATTTAAGAATCCTCAAAGAATAATTATGAAAAAAGCTAAGCCTAACACAGGAAGTTTCCTTCCAACTCACATCAACTTACATAGATATCTTTTCTCCTTAAAATTCATGTACAAAGCAATCAGAACTCTTGACAGCGACTCAATTACTGTGCTTACATGGAAAGGAGCACGTGTAATACTGTCTCTATACACCGCCCACTCAGAAAATAAGGGTCATCAGGGAAGAACAGCTTTACTATGTGTATCTGGTACCTGTACACAAGCTCTAGCACAGTTCCAATAAGCACATCCTCCTCACTCCCTCCCCCAGCTACCACAGAACAAGATTTAAATTACAGAGTTTGCTAATTCCCTAAGTTAATGAACTAAGAAAGAACTGCTTCATAATTAATACTACTAATGCCTAGGAGCTCTGTGCTATCTAGATAAGACTAAAGAGCACAGGGGATCTTGTGTAAAGTTTCCATACACAGAAAGATGCATTGATTTCTGCCCTTAAAGCAGGCAACTGCCTCCACAAGATTGGCTCATCATAGCCAGCTTACCTCCATCGTCCAGGGGCCGCTTCTGCACTCCATAACCATAGACTGACGGGTCCACAAGTGTTGTAGAGTTATTCAAGTGAGGAATATCTCCAATTTTAGCAGCAATCTAAAAAAAAATGGGATAAAAGCATGATTAGCATAACTGAACCACAGCTAAACACTCTTTCTTCCAATAAGGCATTTACCCCAGTCCAGTATTCTCTCAGCTATTTACTATATAGGTGGCTTTATAACAGTTCCAAGACAGCAGTGCTTCATTTGTAAAGTAAACAATCTTCTGCTTGCCTTTAACATTTATTTAATTAAGATCGCATTCACTCAGTTTCTCTTCCTGATCACAAGCAGGTATTTACTCCCTGGAACATTACATTCAAGTTTTTCCACTCGATGGACAGCAGACAAGCTAAATCTTGCAAAGAGGACAGTTCAGACAAGCTCACTGACTTTGTCTTGGAGAAGTTGCCACCACCATAGCCATGTAGGAGGACACGTGCTTCCTCCTGTGTTCGTGCGTATCCAGATACACAGAAATGCACACTCACACATCAGTGCGGGGAGTGGAGGGAGAAGAATGTGAAAATACACAGCACAGGACAGGTTTGGGAACTCCTTGTCAAAGAGACTGGATCACCATGTCTTTACTGTGCAAAGAATAAGCCACAATAGGTGGGCAAACCATTAGCCCCGAATTAGTTTCTATTTCCTGTAGTGGTTAATACAGCACGAACATCACCAATGCTGCCTGTGCCTCTGCTTCCATCCCTTACAGAGGGGTAACAGCCATTCCCTGTCAAGCCAGGATGCAAGGAGGATAGTTAGAGGACAGAGGCAGTCAAGTATCACAGTAAGGGGACTAAGGTAAGCAAATAAACTAGGTGAGAGAGGGACCTAAACAGCACTTAATAAAAATGAAAAGGTAAGCTTGTCTCTAACGACATTTGAGAGACATCCATGCAGATGGATGCTGACAGACACGAGCTCTTTCACCTGCTGTAAGCCCACTCCAGAAACATACAGGTGCATTAGTTCAGTCCTGCATCCCTGTTCACTCCTCCTTCAGGGATGTGCAGTCTCACAGCAGCCCTTGCCTACATAAAGTACTTGGCTATAATAAGCAAGTGCAGAACAAAGTAGATAGAGAACAAATATAAAGCACGGTGTATTCTACAGTGTTTGCTTCCTTTTCCAGCAAAAAGAAAAATCATTGAAAAAGATCTTTACTGGGAGTCTGATCTCACTCTATTATGAAGGGGATTTCACCAGAGAATAAGCAACAGAAACCGAAGAAAGAGCATTTTGCACAGATGTATTTTAAATGAAGACAAGGGCAAGTGGCAAATATAACTAAAGATGTTTCTAAAATTTGAGTTTTACTGCAACAGAAAGACATTTACAGTAACTCTGGTTGTTGACACTACTGGCTGCTGCAGTGGCATAGACAACTGCCCAAGATTCAGAACCACAGGGTACTGAAAAAAAGCTATTTGAAATAATCTTTAAAAATTGAGGGCACTGCTTTTAGAGAGAGAATTGAAAACACTGTCTTCAATGCCTCGCATGAAAACGGCTCCAAGCTTTGACTATTTTCTTCTCACAGTCCATTCCCTCCTGTCCTCATCTAGAAAGCCAACAACTTTGTTGTGTCAGAAACGCCAGGTGCTAGAGAATAAAAGTCTTCCTGCAGGACCAGCACAGTGGTCATGTAGCAAAGCTTTGATGACAAGCACCTTGTATATCAACATCTCCAAAAAGTAATAAGCCCATAGAAATCCGATTCTGAAAGGACTGACACAGACTACCCCAGACTAGAGAGTGCCAGGGGATGCCTTGCTTTTTTGTTGAATGCTCCCCTGCATCCACGGTTCCAGCCCTTTGCTCACATGCTTTCCCCTTAGGTCTGAAAAGCAGAGGATTTTAACAAAGGTACAAAGAGCATGGATGTTTCCTGACTACTTCAAGGCTGAAAAATAAATTTTAGAATATAACTTCTGACAATCTGTTAACAGTTTTCACATAATAACTTACAAAAGTATACCAAAAGGAACAGTGTCAGGTATAACATACGCTGGCATGTTTTAGAACATTTCATTTTAACACGCCCTTTATGAACTCTTTCTGTTAGTAATTATTGAAATGAAAAAATCTAAGTTCTGGAAACTGCTAGCTGATAGTTTGGAGCTGAAAACACACACCACACGCTCCAGGGAAATTAAAAAATAGTCTGTGGATAGCAGGAGCTGGCCTCCAAAAGGAAGCCTGCATGAAGCGCAAAGGTGTGCAAGAACACATCTCTGGCACTAAGGCTGCCTGTTCCCAGAGCAGGAGAGCTTTGCAAACTCCCGCTTGTGCTTAGCACACAGTTACCACCCTGCCACAGAACCCTCCAAGTAAAGGGCAAAATAGAGAGAGTCAAAGCAATTTTTACATTATCAGCTTTTGGGATATTTTTTTTTTTCCCCCTCCTTTATTTAAACTCGTACCCTTATCTCTAAAGCCTCCCAGCTGCCACTGGATTACAGGCAGACAATACACCACGTCACTGCAGCAGGAAAAAATACTCTGCAAAATTAAGAGTTGAGCTTTTTAAGTTGACATAAAAAGTTAAAATGTATTTTAACTGCTATGTTCAACTTAAAATGGGACCCTCAGTCTTTACTGTAGGTTCAGCAGGGAGATAAGCAGAAAAGTTGGAACACAGCAAAAGCAAGCAGACCTAGCCCTTATCTGACTAAATGACCTTGAGTAATGTACTGCTAGCCACTACTTTTGTCCCACTGCATGTCAGTCTTCATTTTTTTCCTTTTGTTCCCCCCCCCAACCAAACACATCCATTTCAATAAGCTCTGAAATACACTTGAAAAAGGCATCACTACCACAGAGCTGTTTCTGCATATCATTTCCCCAAAATAAAGCTTTCCAACAAACATTTTAATGGACACAGCACAAACCTGAGCTGCAAGCTGCAACAGTAAAGCCAAGAAAACCAAACAAAATAACCTACAAAGCTGTGTGAGAGATACATGTTCTCCTATACCTTACACTTCTGTCCTCCTGTAACTTTAACATCCTTTAAAATTGGTGTAATACCAAAACACTTTTAAATACAAAGCTTCTTTGCTAGGCACAGCAGGACTCAAACACCAACACCTGCAGAATCCAGCTTTCAAGAGAAAGGGTCTGGCTTCTGGGAAGAACCTCTCCAGGCTGTCCTGCAAAACAGCAACTAATAAAATCACCAATTCTAGGTGTTAGCAGGATATAAAACAATAAGACACTGTCATCTGACCCTTCAGACAATTCTAGTGCTTCTGCTATTCTTCCTATTCGTCAGGCAGAATACTCGAGTTCACGTGACAGACGTTTCTCCAGAACTCTGTAGGAAGCAGTGAAACCATCCCCAGCCATTTGAGGTTCATGTCACAAGAGATTTTCTTAAATACTAGAGTGACTGTAAAGCCCTAAATCTATTTGAGAATGATCTGAAAAAGTACTCTGCAAGGCAATGAAGAAAAGTAAGTCTTAAGACCCCTCCATCCCACAGAATTTAGAAGTTAGAGCCCAATAACAGAAAAGGATTTTAAACACACAGCCTGTTGACTCTCAGTAAGTCTCAGGATATTCAACCACTTCCAAGGTACCCAAGACAGCACGCTACAGGCTTACCAAGCCACAGCCTTTCCTTTTCACAGTGTTCCCAGAAATTCAGACTGGGATAGTAGGTATGGCAGGTTACAAGAAGAATAACACGAGCCAGTGACGCACATGCATGCGTTGTACTGAAAACGAGACTGCAAGGAGAACAGGAGAGGGTAAGAACCGAGCAAGACGCTGCTTTGTCAATAAGAACAAGACTCAAGGACAGCCCGATAGAAATCCACTTTTGTCCAAAGTACAGGCAGCTCTGACTATTTTCTGGTTCCATTACTCAAAAGGGGAGCAAACCTCCTCTCTCTCCCCCCACACCCCAAAATGCCACGGAAGAAAAGCCACTTCAATGGACAGATCAGTCACCGCCTATGACTCATAGACTAATCCACTCACTTGAGATGTGGTGCAGAAGATGCAGGACAGACCATCTCGAAGCCTCAGCATTCACTTGAAAAAGTATTTTTTTGATACACCTCAAATATTTAAAAGTCCACAAAAACTCCAAGCAAGTCTGGCACAACCATCCAAAGCAACGTACAAGTCCTTTCTTTCAAAGGCATTCCAGATTTCTCACTCTTATATCGTCTCACATCCCAGTGACTTTGAGGAATGCAGTTACTGTCATTGATCAGTGATCATCTTCCCTGTCCTGAATTACTCAGTTTTATTAATAACCACACACTGTATTCTACAGCCTGATCTTAGTGTTACAGTTCTCACGAGAAGTGAATTTAGTACATCTGACTACCAGCCTTAAGTGTAAGATCAAATTCTGACAGAGTTCAAACGTCAAGCCAGGGATGCCATACCAACCCACGACACCAGAACTATGACTGAATGTTTTCCCTCTGCTCCCTCATCCCCTTAAAGAGAAAGCAACACTCAGAAAAGGCTATGGCACTGGCCAGAAACAGTACACAAGCTGACATCTACGTACCAGATTGGCATCTTTCAGGCAAACACCTTAAGCACACTCAGTGAAAGCTCTGCCATCACCTCCAGGCAAGTGTTAGGTGTAACTGCCTTTACATCCCACCCGCTTCTCAGCCAGGAAGTTCCATCATGGATTACTTGGGCGGTGAGGTAAATATCCATCCACTGAGCAATTATTCACGTTTGGTAACAAGTCACTAGCAACAATTTAGTCCCACCATTCTGTGCAGAAGACAATTGATTCCCTTACAAAGCCTCTACGGAACCAGATTAAATCACGAACTTTTGCATGGGGGGAAATATTTCAGCACTTGCCAACAACTCTTTTCATCCCACAAATACTACTAAAAAAACCAAACCAAAATCACATTCAACAGGCAGTATGCAACTCACTGCACAGAAATGCAGGCTGCTGCACTCCCTGGAACACGTGCAGAGCGCGCATTTCTCAACACACTTGTCTCCAGCGTGAAGACAGCAGGAAGACTGCTACGCTGCAGCACCTGACCTGAAGTTGGCAGCTTGGAAGATTTTGAAATCTTCCAGTTCAGACTAACTCAAGTCACAGGGTCAAGGAAACCCAACACATTCCTTCAGGTTTAAGGAACTTACAAACAGCAAAATCAGAGTAAGTGAGCACAGCCAGGTTACAGAACTATTTAATATTCCATCTCCTTCACACGTGCATCGGAGGCCCCCTTACACACCCTACAAACATGACGACAGCAACCACACAACACTGATTCAAACCAATTTTCAGTTAGCGCTGTGTTTTAGCCTAATGCCATCCCAGGCATCCCACTTTCACATTTAACCTATTACTGATCAGGTGAGTAGTACACAGCGTGGCATTTTCAACATATTCACAAAACAGTTTCAACAAGGTGCAACTGAGCAGCAAACAGTTACTTTCTGCTACATAAACAGATTATTCAGATTATTCGGTTGCTAGCAGGCAAAAACATTATTGGACATTCAACGAGATGTTTTTGCAACAAGAGGCTTTTGGTACAGACGACGAGGTCAAGACAAAGACAGCTGCAACACCTCTCAACTTAACTCCATAAAGAAGACAACCCTGGGCTAACGACAAAGCGTTCAGACATCACACATCATCAAGGCCAGAGCACTTTAATAGGCAATGAAAAAATCGACGCGTGGCCTCACCCAGGATGCAGCTAACACGCAACGTGCCTACTGCAACACTTATGCTGAGAAAGAAATCAACAACCAACGAGCAGATGAGCTCGTGATCTCCTCTGGGAAGGTGCAGGGTGTTCGTCTATAACAGAAGACGACCGCACAGAACGCAGACTTGCTGCCGTACTGATTCACAAATGAACTGCGAGCGACGTAAGCCACTTAAATTCCACTAGAGCAGTCGCTTGGAGGGTCTTAGGGTCCAGCTTAGTTTCTTCACAAGCTTCTCAGTGAAATGAGAAAAGCAAGTCTGGGCAACAGAAGGAGTTTCTCCCACCTGGCCTGTAACACTGGAAAGAACAAAGTCAGGGTCTTTCTGCGCCAGCTGGGCTGTGGTTCTGGTATTTAGCTGGATTACACCTCATCAAGGTGCAGTTACTAAGCACGAGTAAGGTGCAACCTGTTCAGAGACGGAATAAACACCTGCAACAGACATGGAAGAAGAGATGCGATGAACAGCCACAAAATCTGCACTGTGAGCAGCAGCTTCTTGTTTCCACAAACCGAGGAGCACACAAATATTTGGAAAACGTGGTACTGAAGACAAGAGCGTCGATTTGTACAGGCCTGGGCGCTTTCACTGAAAGTTTCCATTTTAGCAGCGTGTAAGCTCAGAGATTCCTTTGGGGAGCACTTGACTCCCCTGTCTCTGTCCCTCCCAGCAGTGCACGCAAAGCTCCCCCTCTGTCAGGGCTTCTACTGATCAGCCTAACGCACAATTAAAGACTCGTTTGAAAAACGAACTCGCGTGAAGCCCACACCCACCCGCTGCAAATCGCAAAACTACAGCTTGGCAGCCGACAGCTCCCGCAGGCTGCACACCGCCTCCTTCCCCCACGACAGCGCTTCTGCCCTGTCGCGACCCGCGCCGGTGAGAACTGTCAGCGAGCCCCGCCGCCGCCCCCACCTCTCCCCCGGCCCGCTGCTCTCCCCGGCGCCGCCGCCCCCGCAGGAGACAGCCCCACGTCTCCCGAAACGGGCCGCCGGCTCCGGCTTTCCGGAAGAGGGGCAGCGGAGCCGCGGGCCTGCCCCTCACGGCGGCCCCGCCTCAGCCCCGCGGCCTAGCGGCGCCCCGCGGCCTCCTCCCGCCCGCCCCCCGCCCGCCAGCCGGCGCCTACCTGCCGGACCCGGTGCAGAGCGTCGACGAACCCCTCGGGCTTGATCCCCACGGGCGCTGCGCTCTGCCCCTGCGCCAGCTCCGCCATGACACGCGCCCCGCGCCCGCCCGCCGCCGCCGCGCCGTCCCGCCGCTCCGCCCGGGGACCCGCACCCGGAAAAGGAAAGAGCCCCCCGCTTCCGCCGGAAGTGGGCCGGGGGGAGGGGGGGCGTGAGCGCCGCGGCGAGGGCGGGGCCGGGCGGGGCCGGGGCGGGGGGGGCTCGCGCCGCACGTCACGGCCGCTCATGTGCCGGAGGGGCGGGGGGGGCTCAGGGCGGGGCGAGCTCCGGCCCCGCCCCACGGGACTCGCCACCGGCCACCGGTCGCCCACGGGAGTGGGGGCGGTGAGGGCGGGGGGGTCGCCCGGGAGCCGCACTGTCCGCGGCGGGAGCGGGACGACGAGCGCCGCGCCTGCCCGGCGGTGCCGTGCCGGGCCGGGCCGGGCCGGGCCGTGCCGTGCCGGGCCGGGCCGTGCCGGGCCGGGCCCGGCCCGGCCCCCGTCCGCGCTGCGGGGGTGGCCGCAGAGGCGTCCCGCCGTCCGCCGCCGTGGAAACGCGCCGCCCCGCAGCGCCCGTTTCCCGCCTGTTTCCGCGCCTGCGTTCGAGGACCGTGTTTCTCGCTGCCGTGGTGGCGGCGGCACGGTGCATGGAGCGCCCGGTGCGGGGTGCCCGTGTGCTCCGGGCGGCTCTGCCCGGCGCCTCGGAGCGCGGCTCCGCTGGGGACGGGAGCTCCGGGAGGCGCCTGGGTGCCCCCGGTCCTCTGGGCCGGAGCCCCCGGCTCCGACTCAGCCCCCGGTCCCGACCCTCCGGCCGCCGCGGAGCCGCAGGAGGCTCCGCGGTGGCGCAAGGACCGGTTCGTCAACGGATGCAAAGCTCGTTCCTCGAGCAGGGCGCTACTGCACGGCCCCTGCACCGGGCCCGGGACGTCTGGGTGACAGCAGTGCTTTTTGGGGGTGTCCCACCAGGGCTGCCGCCCGACCTGCTGCCCGTGCGCAGCCCCCCTGGGCTGGGGGTACACGCCCGCTGTGGGGTCGAGCGTCCGTGTGGCCTCCGTGATGTGGCATGGCTGGGTTTGCACGCTGAGCCCGGAGTCGTCCGCATTTCCCTGATCCCAGACTCACTTTCCCAAACCACTCAGTATTAAATCCAAAATTCCAGCTCTGGCCCAAGTTGTGTTGTGTTCTTTCACAGCTCTTTCTTGCTTTTCCCAGCTTCATGCATCTCATTTGTGCCTACGTGAGTAGGCAGGAATTGCTGAGGCTGATGAAACTATCTGGTGGCTTTCCAAGAGCAGGGGACACGCTTGTTCACCGGGATGCACAGTCTGCTGCCGGTCACCTATGCTACACTGGGGCGCTTGCAGATCACCGGCCTTTCTTCCTTTCAGAAGTCAGGATCATTTTCTTAAGCAAAATGCCCATTTATTATAAGAAAAAGGAACACAGCCCATGAGGGAAGGATTTTAAGGTCTGTATCACTGCAGCCACTCCGTCATCTTCTGACCATGATGGGGGGAAGTTCTCCAGCCATGCCAGAGAGCGCTCAGGGCTTTGCTTCTTCCTCTTGCAAACAGCCCGGAGACTTTGCTGGATTCAGGGGCTTTTTCCCCTCCTAGCCCTGGTCAGGAAGACCCAACAGGCTCAGCACCAGCTGCCCCTTTCCCCAGGCAGGCCCAGGGTCGGGGGGCATCACCCCAACAGCCCCACTCGGCTCTCACGGGTGCCCTGCCCTGAGCAGAATTTGCCCCATGACCCTCCAGCTAATGCCAACCTCAAAGCGGCTGCAAAAAGTGACCAACTCTGAAGCCTAAAGCCGAGCAGGGACAGCCAGGAGGGAGCCCGGCGAGAAGAAGACATCAGGCAGCAATTGAGAAGAAGGAAATTACAGGCCTTAAACACTTCCAGAAACAAATTTCTGATGTAAATCTTCCTTTTGAGGGGGAAAAAAAAAAAAAGAAAAAAAAAAAGAGTGATTCTACGCCTCCATCACCCACCTCCCCCCGCCTGAGACACACACACCTTCGCACACACACGCGTGCTGAAATTAGTTGTGACAGCTGAAATTCTCCTCTCGTCGGACGCCGTTTGACAGGGTACTTAAAAAAGGAGGAGGAAAAAAAAAAGGAAGAAGAAGAAAAGGGAAAGTGGTTTGGTGTCGCATGGGGGAGGCGGAGGGGGGTGATGGGGTGGGGGGTTTCATGTGATACAAGGCGCATAATTCAGGCTTCTTGGATTGCAAAAGCTCCTCTTACCTAAAGGGCCTGCTGCCTTTATTTTTATCCAAATGGCTCAATTACTGCAAAGCCCCACAGAGAAAATTATGGATGTTTGCCTCTATTTTTCTCCCCTTGTCTCGACAACTGTAGATATTTTGTTTTCTTTCTTTCCATCTCTTTTTTTTTTTTCCCCCCTTTTGGTGTTGGTGGGTGTGGGGGGTGGAAGGTGGCTGAGGACCAGGACAGGGGATAGATGGGGAGGTGCGAGGGACCCGAGGAGAGGGACAGGGTGCTGGTGCACGGTGGCCCTGCCACTGTCACACGACTTGGTCCTCTCTCCGTCTGCCCCAGGTCACCTTGCACCTCGCCTCCTCGCATCCCGCTCATCCCCATGTCCCCCACCCTTCTCCCTTCCTCCAGCCCTCTCTTCCTCTCTTCTCCCCCACCTCCCTCCTCTCCTTCCCCCTGCTCTCCTCCCCATCACCCCCTCCCTCTGCCTCTCAAAGCCACCATAATAGCAGCTTGTTTGGCACTTCACTTGGTCTCAATGAGAAAATTCCCCCCTCTCCCTCTTTTTGCCTTCGTTATTTCCAAACCCTGCAATAGCTCCTTTGCTCAGGGCTGCGGGAAGTGCCCATTTTTCAACATTTTTCTTTGGCTTATGTTTGTCATCCTCTGAATTACCGCACCGGGGAGTCCAGTCAGCCCGACACCGGGCCCTGCTATTCACGCCTCTCCTGCTCCTTGAGATCATGGAGGGAGAAATTAGTTATTTATTTCGAGCACCACTGCAATGCACTTCCCCGTAGTAGTGTTTGTTTTGATCCCCCGCTGGAAAAGGAGGCTCTGCGGGAAGTGTCGGCGTGGTGGCAGTGCCGGGTCTGGCAGGAGACGCGGTGAGGGCAGGACAGGGTGCGGGCAGCCCTGGGGGCTCCTGGAAGAGGTGTGAGCATGGAGACCCCCAGCAAACATGTGGCTCATGAGAGTGGTCCCCACCATGCTGAGATACTTCTCCAAGGCTCCTCCTGGAGCACATGATCTCTGCGGGTCCTGAGAGTTTCCAGGTGATGTTGTCCCATCGGAAAATCTGGTTTTATCCCTAGGTCAGACATGCCATGCTGAGATGGATCCCAAGACCATGTGGGGCTAGGGGCCACCCCAAGGTGGTCATGATCACACCAGGGAGTGCAACCCAGGAGGCTCTGCCAAGCGCTGAAAGATCGGGCAGATTTGGTGGCTGGAGGAAAAAAGCCCTCTGCCAGACACTGTCCCTAGCCCTGCTCACCAGCTGCTGTCCTGCCCACCCTGGCCCCTTTCACAGAGTGGTGCCAGCCCTGCCCGGGCACCCGGGCTTTTGGGCAAGAGCAACGCAGATCGGGAAACATCCATGAGCTTGGAGAGAGTCCCAGATGTTGGGAGATGGGGATGACACTGCCTGCCCAGGGAAAACCTGTCCGTGGAGGTCGTAAGCCATCTCCCTGTGCCAAGGTCAGGAGCCAGAGAGTCCCATTGTTGAGCCCACCAGCGCCATTGCAGACAGAACTGGCATCGCTGCAGCTCTGTAGCCGCCCCGGCAGTCGGGATGCTGCCAATGCCCACAAGCCCTTCTCCTTGCAAAGATGCTGCAGGCAAGCGTGGGCAGCACTGGCACCGGCCGCGGCAGGCTGCCGGGGAAGGGACCTGGAGAACTGCGGCTTTAAAGAAAGAAGAGGAGCAGCGGGAGGAAGAAAATGCAAAATTGGCCCAGTGGGTAGACCTGCTATTTAAGTGCAGTTGAGAAGCGAACGGGAGGAATTACAGGAGAAATGATAGTGCCCTGACAGCTGCCATTTCCCACCGCCAGTCTCCCCTAATGGAGTCCTAATGTAGTGGTGGGCTCTTCGCTAACAGCCCAGCCCGAGACAGGGCTCATCTTTGTGCTGGTGACAGATGGGACAGTCCGGCAACAAACCTGTAATCCTCTGATTTCTGCTGCCGCTGCCTCGGCTTAACCCCTTCTTCCCCCAGCAGCCACTCACTGCCCAGGTGTGTGGATGGTGTGGGGGACTGACCCGTCCCCGGGGTCCCCCATTGACCCGCTGCCATGTGCTGGGTCTAGCTGCAAAGCAAGGGACTGGGAAGAGGAGGCAGCTGCCTGTAGCTCCCTGCCCATCGCTCGGCTGCTGCTGGCTGGGGCAGTGTGGCAGAGCCTCAGCCCCATGGCTGAACCGAGCCGGGGCAGGCGGCAGCGCGGCTCCCTGCGGGGACAGCAAAAAGCCGGACCCCGCTCTGGCTGGTTCCCTGTATCGCTCTGCCCGTGTGACATTTAAGCGGGCAGGTGAGCACGGGCAGGTGTGCTGTGCAGCTCAGCGCCCGCTGGGATGGCTCTGGGCTGCCTGCCCGGCACAGCACCCGCCGGCAGCCTCCCGCTGCCACTGGCTGCTGGCTCTGGCACCAAACATCCTTGTCTGCCTCAAATTAGCCCCACACCAGGGTAGGATTAGACAGTTTTAAGCTCAAAGGTGTGACAGTTCCTCCCCAAGACCAGACTGCCCTGATCACACGCAGCTCCCATCCTGCTCCCCGGGATGCTGGGAGTGGCAGCAGGAAAAACTGCCGGAGTTTTCTCTGCAGAAAAATAAATGCAACTGCTCCACGCACATGTCTGTCTGCTGAGGGAAAAGGCTGGGCGTGCTGGGGGACTTACTGGGACAGAGAGGTGGGCAGAGGGATGCTCTCACCCCTGGGGTACAAAGGGGGAGATTAACCATTTGCTGATCTCTTCTCCCCCAGTCCCACAACCAGGATGAGCCCAGAGGATCACTGGGCAGGAATCTTTGGATTCTTCTCCATTAGGCAAAGGCTCAAGCCCCTCTGCCTCCTTCTCAGCATGCAGCACCTCTCACTTTGACCCCACCTGCCCTCCAACGTGCATCTGGGTCTCCATCCACTCCGGTGAAACTCATCAGCATCCTTCCGCGCTGCAAGGGAACTCTCTCCCATTGGAACGGGGCAGCCAAGTCTTCTCAGCCTTTAGCAGCCAGAGATATCACTCTGGCATCACAGGCACCAAGCAAAAAATCAGGAGGGTCCCAGCACCCCCCTCATCTCCCCTCTGAACCCCCACCCTGTGGGCAGCACCCCTGCCTGCTTTCCTGCCGGGACAGGAGTCGTCAGGTAGGACAGAGAGCTCCAGGCTTTGCTAGATCCATCTGCTCATCCATCCTGCTCCAAAGGGGGACCGTGAGCTGAGCTCCACTCCCAGCTCTGCGACTGTCCCCTCTGGCCGATCCAGACCTACCCAAGACCCCAGGGAATAGAAACATCCCCATCCTGCATCCCTGCCCCACCAACCCCCAGGGAACAGCCGAGACCCTGGGGCCAATGCTGGTGGAAGCTGAGGGTCCCCATCACCCCCTGACCAGCGAGGAGCCCCAGCCCCTAGCAGCATCGGACCCTCCCTGCCAGCAAAGCACAATGCGGCGCGCGCGGGTCCTCGGCACAATTAGCCAACAAGTGGCTGTTTTGTGAGGGATTGTTGCTGATGTGTTTTAAGTGGCTTTCTGAGTGGAAAATGTGAGGCGCTGGAGAGGCTGGCAGACAAAGAAGGGGCTGCATTAGGTTTTATTGGTCTGCTTCACACACATCTGACATCACTCCACGCGAGTTCGGCCCGGCTTTGGGAAAAATGAAAAATAAAGCAAGAAAAAGAGGCCGAGGCTACTGGGGAGGGGGGAAAACGGGAGCGATTCAAGCAGGCAAGTGGAGGCTTAATAGCAGGAGATGCTGGAGCAAACTGTGTCAACCAGATGGGACCCGGGTGCCGCGGGAGGAGAGGGGAATTAGCCAACACGCGCTTTGTTGCAGCAGAAAGCACAGCCCTCTCCCCCCAGGAGCTGCCTACGTGTCATATAATACGGCCCCTTTCAGCCGCTAAGCTGGCCAAGGACAAAAGTCACCAATAAATAGCGAGAGGGTGAGGCTGGAAGCAAAAGGCAGAGTTGCCAAGAGCCCTCGCTTTCTCCTCGGGCTGCCCGCGTTGCCGCGCATCTGCCCCGGCCGCCAGCGCGGGGACCCATGGGCACGGCGGTGATGGGGCTGGGGTGACGCTGGGGCTGGGGCGATGCTGTGGGGCGGGGCTGGGGGCACAGGAGGGGTTTTGGAGGTGGGGTACCTTCAGCAGGGGTGGTTGCAGCCTGCATGGATTCAAGGGCTGTCCATGGTTCTCAGCCTCGATTCCCTCATCCAAGCCGTAAGAGCCAGAACCCTCCAGCCTCCGGCATCTCCCGGCATGCGTGGGGAAGGGCTGGAGGCTGCCATCCCGGCCATCTCCCGGCATCTCACCGCTTGGGCTTATTAAACCAATGCACATCCTTTACCTTCACTTGCATGCTCCCATAAAACCGTTCCCAGCACCAAACAAAACAGTTCAAAACCCCCCCCACCCAGCACCAAACACCGGGGAGCCAGAAGCAAACCCCACTGAGCCCCCTCGCTGCAGCTATGCACCGTGACTATCGGTGACCACTCTGCACTCCCCCTCACTGCCGTCATCCTACCCACAGCACCCCCCACACCTCCTGGGTGGGGGCCTTGAGGGCTGAAGCCGCCCCAGCTCCTTGGGTTTTTGACTCAAAGGCATCCCGGCCATCGCACTTGAGACCTGCAAACGTTTGCTGGAAGGAGGAGACCCCAAATGTCCCCGGTCAGAGATGTCCCCCCCAATTTGGGATCTCCCTCCTCTCCCAGCCCAGCCAAGCACTCAACCAGCTGTGGGGCTGTGCCAACAAGCAAAACCCCCACTGTCCTCTCCCCACCCCCCTGGATTGGTCTTCCTTGGTCTCATGGAAATACTGATCCAGATAAACCAAGGAGACAAATTAGGAGCCCCGGGGGGTCAGGAGATCTGCAGCTCAGCTGGCCACCCCCGCCCCATGCCCATGGGGTCCGGGATAGGCAAGGGAAGCGCCAGGGGCCTCAGGAAGCCCCTTACGCTGCCGAGGGGACTGAGGCCAAAGTGCTTTTGCCAAGGGGAGGTAAAACAAATCGATGAGGGGCCGCCGTGACACGCTGACCCTGGCACTGAGCTGGGGTTTTAACACACGACAGTAAATCTGGGCGGGGGGTTCGGAGGCAGATGGCAGGAGCAAGGGAAGACGAGATGAGGCACTTGCTGGTGGGACGAGGGAAGAGCGAGAGCTCCCAAACTACGCAGAGGCTGGTGGAGCCCTGGGGAAGGAAGAGGAGGTGGAAGAGGGCAGCTGGATGGTGACATGGGGATGGTGGTGCCTCTGCCATGACCAAGGTGTCTCCTCGTAGCTGAGCATCACTCCCAGGTGGTCCCTCCTGCCGCCACACGTGCCCCGGTCTGGCCGGGACAGCTGGGGGGTGCCGGAGCAGAGACACCCTGAGGCTTTCTCCAAACCTGTTTCCATCCGGCTGAGGGGAAGCATCCCCTCCAAACGGAGGTCTCACTTTCCAGCCCTCGACTCCTCGCTCCCACCTCCCATCTCTCCCCACCCCACCGAAGCCAGAGGAGAGGGCAGGAAGGCACCAACGGCTGCGGATCCAGTTACCTGCGGCCAACAAAACCTACCTGTCCCTTCCCAGCCACTCCCCCTGCCCTCTCTCCGGGGGGACAGAACCAGAAGGACCCCCTGGCCCTCTCTGAGCATCGCCGGGTCGCTGACTGCCACGATCGAGTGACCAGATGGACGGTGGGCTCCAGCCACAGCCTCCTCTGTGGGTCCCTTGTCCCCGCCATGAGCCGGCCGAGCTTTGACGCTCTGTCCCCTCAGGGCAGCCTTTTGTCCGGGGTGTGCAGAAGGGCCCCTGTGCCCCTCTGATCCCTGCCGGCCCCACGGCAGCGCGTCCCTGGCCAGAGCATAAAGCTGGCTTTCAGGGATCTGGCGTTGGGAAACTCCTGGGGAAGAAGCAAGGGAGCTTCTTGTTAAACGGGGAGACAAAGCCACCTTGTTAAGGGGTTTACAAAGGCCACCATCTCCCCCTTGCCTGGGAAGCCTGCAGCCGGCGACTCCCAAACTCACCGGGGGGACGGCTTTCCCTCGGAAAGATGGAAACACTTAATAGCCGTGCTGTGCTGCAGCCCATGACCTGTGTGCTCCCATGAACCCACTCGGAGTCACGTCTCCGAAGGAAAAGGGGGACCAAATGCTCATGGCAGGGTCTCCCGTGGTTTTTGGTGCAAGTATGCCGCTGGTAGAAGTGTCCTTGTCCTTGGCATTGCCAAACCATTGCCAGCACCCAGGGACCACTGCCTGCCCCAAATTACCTGGTGTTGGGGTAAGGCAAGAGGATTTTCTCCCCCTGCCTTTGGGAGAGGTGCGCCGGGGTCCCCTCCCACATGCCCCGTGGGTGGGGAGATGGAGCCACAGGAGGGGCTGTGATGGGGACACAGTCCCCCAAGGCACAGCCACGCAAGACCCCCCTGCTTCCCCCTCCAAAACATTGTCCCTTTCGTTCTCACAGACCTGGTAATTCCTTTCTCTGCACAATAAAATAAAGTTTAAGCAAAAACCCAGCAGCCTCACAGCTGCTCCACCCCCCTGGGAATGTTCTCTTAACACTCATCTATTCTTACTGTCTTTTGCAGAAAAAAAAAATCCTGGCCCCAAACAAGGTCAGCAGGATCTTTGGCATGACCTTTATGGGATCTGGTGGCAGCTCAGACCCTGATGGGCACCCTCAAGGCCCTGAGCCCCCTGTTTTGCAGACCAAAGCCGGAGGCTCCACACCCCATGGCCACGTCTGAGCCCCTAGGATGCATTGCCCAAACCTGCGTGTTGTTCTGAGTTGTTCTTGGCAAAGCTTGTGCTAAAAATCCACGTGCATGTTAAACCTCAAACCTAGTAATTACCTCCACTTCCAGAGAAATGGGGAAAATTGATTTTGCCATAGTGATGCAGCAGGCTGCAGTAGTTGGCGTCGGCTGGTCAGCTTATGGAAACCAGAACCCCCTGGGCATGGACAAAGCCCGCCTGGGTGAGACAGCTGGCGGGGCAGGGGAAGGGGAGACCAGCCCCTGCTCGTGATCCCTGGGGATGGGCAAAACAGGCTGAACCCCGCCAGGCAGCGAGCACATAGCCAAAAAAGCCAAATTAACAGCAAGGACCTTTTTCCTCTGCGACACACGCTTGCCTCCCACCTGCGCTTGCAGGTGGCACTCTGAGGGGTCTACATCCCTCCTGACATCATCCCCCCATCCTCCTCCTCCTCCTCTCCCTTGGGAAATGCCAGCCCCGGGCAAGCGAAGCTGGAGACCACATCACCTTCTCTGCTTCGATCTGCCCACGCTGCGCGGTGCCACCCTGGTGCTGGTCCTTCACTGGGAAGCCACAGCCATGGCTCTGTGCCCCATGGGACCAGGCTGGAGGCAGCTCTCCCTCGCTGGGACCAGCAATAAATTGGACTGCTGCAGCTTTAAAGAAGCATATCTGCTCCTCGGCTGGCTACAGGGCTGGTGGCAGCGGGGAGAGCCGGAGGACACCTGCGGAGATCCTGTACAGCTGGGGAAGATTAGCCTTTTCCACTAGACAAGACCCATTACCATGTTCCAATATACCATCACTTCCGCTAGGAGAGCCTGCAGATGAGATATCGATTGCAGTGACCCCGGACGAGCCCTTCCCTGGAGCCCAGCGGGGCGGCAGAGCAGCCCCACGGTGCAAAGAGGGGGTGCAGCTTCCCAAAGGCATCCCCAGGGACCCCCAGCCCCAGGGCGGCAAGGGGGCTGCCTTGGAGCAGGCTGGAGCTTGAGCAATGGGCAACACTGCAGGGGGATGTGCAGAAGAGAAGCCCAGCAGGGACCCAGGTCCCTTCCCAGGGTCTCTCTTGGCTTTTCTTGGCCACAGCTCTGTCCCAGGGACAAGGAGCCTCCGGCCCACACTCGCTGCCCTTACAGCTGGGTGCTGCAGAAACAAGTCTGCCACCTTAAAAGCTCAAAATGTTATCCCAAAAATGCCTCTGCCAAGGAGTTAAGAGGTGGTTCAGGAACTGCTCGCACCACCCTGCTCACCTACTGCTTTCCCCTCCTGCTACGACATGAGGCCAGCAGCCCCGGTCCAAAATACCTCCCTGAGACACACCAGGGGTGGAGGGATGCCAGGAAACCACACAGGGGGCAATGAGAAACCACCAAATCATAAGAAGTGGAAGGGCTGATGGTAATTAAAGTAGTAAAGTAATTAAACATGTGATGTTTGACTCACAGCATTCTATCGCTGTAGCCCCTGGTAGTCCCACCAAGGGGAAAGGGCAGGTACCTGCTGGGTATCCTCTATCCTGCAACCCCATGATTTTCAAGGTTTTTTTCCTCCTGCAAGGCTCACACTGGATTTGATTTGGCTTTTCAAATACACGGAGCTCTGCTTTACCAGCACGAGGCGATTTCAGCCCGGTCGGAAGCAGCAGCTGGAGGCCGACACGTGCTGCTCCTCCAAAGTGACCACAGCCACGGCCACCACTGCCTGCGGGAGCAGGAGGAGGAATCGGAGCTGCTGGGGTGCACAGCATCCTTTACCCACAGCCCAAAACCTCATCGTGCATCCCAGTGGGTTTGGTTTCAAGCCTTTTCCCCAACCTGGGAGGGGGCTGCTGTGGGAAGGACAGTGGTGGGTGACGCCAGGCACCCGTGCTGGGGTGGGCTCAGCAGCACACCCCCCGACCACCGCCACAGCTGTGGGATGCTGCTCACACAGGAATCCCAAGTGTAGCTGCACTTGCAGCACAAACTTGCTGCTGAAGGCGATGAAATGTAGGAAACGGGGCAGCTCTGGGCAGCATCCCCCCTCCCTGCACCCCGTGGGGGTTGGACAGGCTCCGCCAGCCCCGAAAACCATTTCTGTTCCCTTGCCTGACAGCCCTCTGCTGCTTTCTCCTCCCAAGATGGTTGCTGCCAGTAATAGCAGGGAAAGTCACATCCAAGCTGGGAAAATAACATGTTATTTTCCCAGCTGTGATGTCAGAGCTTGTCATGCTCTCTGCCTCAGCAGCGGGGCAGGCAGGGCACGCCTGGACGTCCCCAAATGGGCACCAGGCCTGGCCGACACCCCCAGGGGCTGCAAAAATGCTCTCCTTTTTGGTGGCAGCTCTGTTTTTGCTCCCCAAATGTGCAGGAAAGCGGCAAATCACTGCCACGGGGATGGGGCTGCCTGCTGCCCCACAGCTATGCCAGGACATCTGCTGCTCCCGGCCTGGGGACACCCACCATGGGGACATCCCAAACCAGGTCCTTCCCCCATTCCTCAGCGGTGCAGGACAGCAGCACATCCGGGAGTCTGCATGGGTTGGAAAGTGTTTTCTTTCTTTCCTCCTGCTTCCAACGTAGTTTTGGAGCAGATCTCCCTCGCCGAGACATTGCTGCATCCCGGCCAAGCGCTGCAGCCCAAATCCCAGGGACGAGGGACCCACAACCTGCCCATGCACCATGGCAGAGAAACCTGCTGCCCAGCCCAGAGCGAGCTTTCCTCTCCTCCTCTCCGCAATCCCGCTAGAAGATATTTCCCCTGTTTTTTCCCTTTTGAAGAAGACCCAAGTCCACTCTTAAAACACACTAAAACAAAGACAAAAGAAAAAGGCTCAAAATCCTCTTAACCCATCCCTGCCACCCAGCTCGCCCCTCCGGACCGGCACCGTGCGGGGCGATGTCCCCCCGCTCCCCACCTTCCCAACGAGGTACTGACAACCCCCCCCACGTCCTTCAGAGCCACTTAATCCATTACAAATTTCACAAAGCCCGGCTTGGGGAAGCGCTGGGCCAGAAGAGCAAACAAACAAGGCAGGAATAAAGCCCCCTCTCAATGAGCACACCCAACGCGTGGCTGGCGTTTTATTTCTTTCCCCACTTCTCCTCTGGCCAACCACCTTTTTTTTTTTTTCTTTTTTCATGATTGCATTTCCCTCGCCGCCCCGTAACAAAGCCATCACCTCTGCCGTGACTCCGGGGAGGCGAGTTACAATTACAAATTACCACCACAATTAGTGCTAGTTCTTAGAGAAATTAGAAAAGGGAGCAGGAGGCCGGCGTGCAATTGATTGCTATTCATCCTGCTTTACGGTGACCTTGCTCTGGAGACGATGATATTCCTTCAGCCTGGAAACCGGATTAAAAAAAAAAAATTAATTGTAAATTAACAGTAATAACACACATTTCCTTTCAATTAATTTAAGCAGAATGAGGGGGCGTGAAGAGCAGGCGTTTGTTAAGGCCTGTACAGTTTAATTATTTTTTTTTTTTCCCACGAGATAATGTAATTAATTTATCTTAGAGGGGTGGGGGGACATGGTGGATCGGGGAGAACAAAGCAGTTAACAGGCAATGGAAAAATTAAGAGCCCATTATGTAAATGCGGCGTGTTTCACAGCCCTGGAGTTGGGGGGGCGGAGGGGAAGTATGGTGGGGCCTGAGAAATAAGTAAAATAACGAGGCTGGCTGTGCCGGGGAAGGCTGTAATTAGGCAGAGCTGGTGCTGGCGGGGGGCTGCTCGCACCCTGGTTGTCGGTGGGGGCTTAGGGGGAGACCTCAGTGCACCCCAAGAGCCCCAGCTGGGAAGGGAAGAGCCCCAGGGGTATGAGGGGTCACCCCCCCCCCGTGAGGGTCCCGCCTCGACCCCGCAGACCTGAGCGAGTTGATGTTGATGAAGCCGGTGGCATCGGCGGGCTCGTAGTCCCCTTGTACATTCATGCTGCAGAGAGAAAGGCACTGTCAGCGGGATGGAGGGTCCTGGGGGACCCGTTTGGAAAGGGCAGGGTCCCTCCCAACCCTGGGGACAGGGGCATGTGTTCTTGGGAGCAGTGGAGTCACAAGGCCACCCCGATGGGCATCTCGGGGTCCTGCTGGAGACATAGCCCCAAACTTCCCTCCGTGGTCCCTCGTGTGCATCGTCACCCTTCATCCCTGCACCCTTGCACCATGCAGGGATGCTCGCCCTGTCCCGGAGCCGAACCCCAGGCATGGCTGTCCCATGCCAGGCAGGGCATGTTGCCCTGGGCAGGGAAGTGGGGCTGGGGGACACCCCTGGTACCGGTGGGGGCTTTACAGCCGCAGTGGCCGGTGCCTCGGTGCGACGCCGAGCGCATCCCCCTCCCCAAAGGCAGCAGCCACCCACTGAATCCCAACTCCAGCAGTTTCCTACATCCCCAAAACACACGGCTCATTTCCCAGAAACCACAAACCTTAAAGGAGGAAGAGGAGGGGGGAAATAAAGAAGGAAAAAAAAAACAAGGAAGAAAGAGTTTACAGTGATTTTACCTCCCCTGACGGGCTACAGAAAAACCTCTGTGCTTTTATTTTTGCTCATTCGAGTGGTTCTGACCTGCTCTATAATTACGTTACTTTCTACCTACTGTGCAGAGGCATTTCCACACAGCTCTGCCTCTCACAGCTTTCTCTCGGGTTCCTGTGACGCCGTCACTCAAAGGCTTTCAAACCAGCGATGTAGAAATCAAAAAGAAAAGGAAAATGGTTGGAGACGCAGGGAGAATAAGTGCCCCTGCTTTTCTCTCCCTCTCTCTTTCTCCTCCATCCCACCCCCCTCCATCCTCCTTTTTTTTCTTCCCTCTTTTTTTTTCTTTTTTTTTTTTTAATACTTGATTCATTTAATCTCTCCAAGTGAGAGCGTGAAGCATAATGAAGGGTTGGGACGGATTATTAGGAGCTGTTGATTTTGAGGGGGAGGGAAGGGGGGAAAAAAAGCCAGAGAAGAGAAAGAGAGAAGATAATTTGACATTTACTCCGACTGATCTAAACTCATTCGGGTGTATTTATGGCTTATAAAGTGTTTAGAGAGATTGAAAGGGGTTGAGGGAGGGCTGGGGGGGAGCAAGCAAGCGAGAGAGAAAACATGAAGAAAAGGGAAAAGCCAGAGGAAAAATATAATATTGGCTTTAAAACATGGCTCATGCTTTGGCTGGGCACTTCGCTGGGAGGACCATGTCCCTGGTGTCACCAGGGATGGGACAGGATGGGATGGGACAGAGTGGGATGGGGTGGGATACAGTGGGATAGGATGGGATGGAGTGGGCCAGAGTGGGACAGGATGGGATGGAGTGGGATGGGATGGGATGGGATGGAGTGGGATGGAGTGGGATGGAGTGGGACAGGGTGGGACACTCGCTGCCATCCCCCTGCCCTCCCTGGCCCCCCAGACCCTGCTCACCTCACCAGCTCCTCGTTGTACAGCGACCGCGGGGACTCCCTGCCCAGGATGTAGACCTGGCCCTTGAAGACGGAGAGGCGAACGGTGCCCACCACTGCTTCCTGCGAGCGCCCGATGCAATGCCGGAGGAACTCGCACTCGGGGCTGTGCCAGAAGCCTGCGGGCAGGAGGCAGCATCAGCAGGGGCATGGAGCGGGGCTGGGGTGCCCCGGGCTGCCCATGCAGGGTGGTACCCCCGGGCTAAGCCCTGCAAAGCAGACCCTAATAATTTACAAGGGAAGGGATGCGGTCGCGGGACTGGGAGAGGCGCCAGGACACCCAGGTTCAGCTTTGCGGGATGGAGACCCCATGTGTGTCCCTTCCCCTTGATGGCCCTTGGGTGCCCCCCTGGGGAGAGGAGGCTGGAGCCAGCTGCTTGAGGAGAAGCCGTGGGGCCGTTCCCCTTCCAGCTCCTACGGGTGGGGTGTCTTGGGCACGGATGTCTCGGCAGCCCCGGCCAGGCTCAGCTCCCCAGCCCTTCCCAGTGCAGAGGGCTCCGCTTTCCCTGTGGGGAAGTTGGACTTGTCCCCCCACACACTCCCAGACTGAGACTGGTGGGACACAGGGAACTGGTGCCAGCATCCCTGGAAAGCTCCATCTAACTGCAACCATAGCAAGTGCCCTCCGCTCCTGTCCTGGCTCCAGGTGGCATGGCAGCCCCCTGGCACCCCAAGCCCCAGGAGCCCGGGCAGCGAGTGCTGGGCTGAATCCCAGGCTGGGAGTTGGAGTGATGTGCCGTCACACAGCAGCCCCCCAAAACACAGCCTGGGGGAGCAGCCATCGGCATCGCACTCCACGGAGGCCATGGTGGGCATGCGGAGGGGCCGTGTCTCTGCCTGCTGCCCCCGTGCCCCCTCCTGTCCCTAAGCAGGGCAATTAGCTGGGGAGGCCTCGGAGCCCTGGAATAAAGCCTGGGAGATGGAGAGGGAGATAGAGGCAGAAAGAGAAAGAGCCCATTCAGCGTCCCCCCCAGGTTTTATCTCTCCCATCACCCTCCCGCTCACCGCACACCGGTGCCCTCTCACCTTTCCCTTCCCAGCTGGGATCCGGGCTGAAGCCATTAAAGAAACAAACAATTTCTTTTGTTGTTTGGCCTCGCCGGCCCCTGAGCCGGGCCACATCCTGCACCCTTGTCCCCGGGATCTTGTAGCCCTTCTCTGAGACACGGCAGCAAAGCCCTGCACCCCCTTACCACCAAAACCACCTCCCTGACCCAGATCCCCCCTCCACCACCTCACCGTGGCATGGCCAGCAGGTTTGGGGACCCCTTGCCCTCAAACGGCACTGCCATGAGGGCAGAGACCCCTGCTCCGGGCAAATACACCCCTCTTGTTAGTAGCCATCCTCCAGGTACAACTCTTCAAACATCAGCATTGAGCTGTTGCATCGCCGTGAAAACAAACCCAAGACATGTTAAAATAATAACCAGCTACTTAAATCCTGACTCTGACAGCTCCAGGTGCGAGGAAACATCCTCCCCTGCCTCGCCCCCCACGGCAGACACATTCCCCACTGGAATCGATCCCCCTTAATGACCTTCCTGCCCTGTAACCCTCATCCTGCCCTAATCCCGGCACGCGGGCAGGGGGACAATGGCATTTCCGCACCTGGCCGTACCTGCCGGGACGGGAACTGGCTTCAAAGCCACCCCTCCACAATGGGATCAATGGGGATGGGGAGGAAGATAAACACTAATTTTCCTAAAATCAGGGACTAGTTGCAATAATGAGGTGTTAAAGGAAGGTGAGCTTGAAAGCCTGGCCTCCGGTGTGGGGACCCACGGGTGCTGTTTGCACCCCGTTGGGGGTTGTTCCTTGGGTTTAGGCTTGGCTGCCAGGAAAGTCTAGGACCACGCTGAGAATCCCTGAGATTCAGCATCTGGAGCCAGGGAAATAGCCACCTTCTCCTGGCAGAAGTGGGGAGGGAAAAGCAAAATCACGATTTCCCTGAGCAGCTCTTTAAATCTGGTGGTTTCACAACAAGCGAGTGGTTAGAAATAAACAAACAGGTTTATGCTTAAACTGAAAAAAAAAAAAAAAAAGTCAAAATAAATGCAGCCCAGGACAAAGTCTAATAAAAAGAGGCAGAAGCAGGAGCGGCCTCAGAGAGTGAATTAAGGCAGGGGCTGTGATTCAAGGGGAAGGTAATCGAAACTTCTGTGGCCTCAGCAGCCCTTGCCCCACCGGGGCTCTAAAATACACTTTAAGCAGCAAAGGGACTTGGGCATTAAATGTCAGTTCTCCGAGGGAGACACAGGAGGGAACGTCCTCGGAGGGGAACGTGCTGAGGATGAGCACATGCATCAGAAACTGCAGGGGAGAAGGCAGCCTGGCCCAGTCCTGCTGGATCTGCTGCTGCCCAAAGCCCAAGCTCCTGGAGGCAGGTTATTTCCATGGGAATCATCCCAGCCCTCGTGGTTAGAGAGCAATGCCTGAAAAGTGACGGGAGGAGGAACCGGGAAGCTAAGAAATTGGGAAATGCAATAGAAAAAAGTGCTGTTTGGCCAAGGAGCAGAAAATCTCCCAGGTATGGGGTCTCCAGGGACATCAGCTCTGAGCCAGGCAGGGGACAGAGGAAGAGCTGGGTCATGGGGACACACTGCTGTGCTTGGAGGTGTGCCCCAGACGTGGGCAGCAGGGTCTTGAGCCCACCTATGGCATTTTGGGCTAATCCTGCTTCCTTCAACTTAGCACCAGTGACGGAGTTGGGGTTGATCCACAGATCAGTCCTTGGGGCAGTGCTGGTGTCCCCTCCCAGGATGCCATTCCCAGACCCCCCCTAGACCTGGCAGCCTCCTGGCCCAGCAGGATGTTCCCTGCAGCTGACCTAGCTGAGACCCCTCAAACTCAGGGGCCAGCATCCCCTTGTCCCTTTTGGCTCCCAACCCTCCCTGGGCAGGGCTGTGCTCGCCCAGGCCCGGCGGTGCTGGGAGCAGCTGGAAGCCCCTTCTGCAGCCCCCGGCAAAGCCACAACCCGCAGTGCCCCTGTGTGGGCTGCGCACCACATAGCATGGCCAGGACCCCCGTCCCGCAGCCCCCCCGACCCCGGCAGCCACGGCCACAGCACCTCGAGAGCCCCCCGCTGTGCCACACACCCCCTGCCAGAGCACAAGGAGGGGTCTCTGGCTTCAACCCCCTCCCCTCTGCACAGGGACGGTTGTGCCGGGAGCGTGGATTTTGTGTGCCACATATCCTGGTGGGCTCTGGGGGTGAGGGCAAGAGGAGAGATGGAGGGGTGAGGGGGGAGTTGGGGAAAGGCTGCATGGAGGGGGGACAAAGGGATGGTGAATTACAGCCTGTGAGACATCCAAATGTGTTGGACAGGCCGAAGCGGTGGCACTGGGCTGGGAGAGATGCTGGGAGCATCCCTCGCCAGCAAGCCCTCGTGGAAGGCAGCATGCCCTCCGGAAGGCAGGCACGGAGCCCCTCTAGCATAAAAGCGGGCAGGATGCGGGGTTGAGCTCAGCCCTCAGCACCAGCAAACCCGTCTTTTCCCCCGTGCCCAGCCTCACAACGGAATTTTCCAGCCCTGAGCGCGTGTACCAGCCGGACCCACAGCCTCCGGTAGCAACGAGGGAGGAAGACGAGGGCTGGGAGGACAGTGGGGTGGCAGGGCTGGGCCGAAGGACCGTACATACCGTTGTACACCAGCTCGGAGAATTTCAAGGCGAGCCCTTGCTTAATTTTCCGTACTTCCCGGTCCATGGTGAAGGCCTCGATATCTAAATGCGCATGGTATAGGATCGTTCCCGCTGGGGTCTCATAGATACCTAGCCATTTTTCCAGGCAGGGGGAAAAGCAGAAAAAGAGAGAGAAATGAATGAGACCAAAACTGTCAGCAAATGACAAAAAATAATGACTTGGCTGACAGAAGGAGCTGTGGTCGAGCGCATTCAGTCCCAGCTTGCTGTAAAATGCATCTGTCATTATATTCATGCTGGGGCCGAGACAGTCCACTCCGCACCTTGTGGAGAAAATTTCTAGATTCCCCTCTTTGAAGAGGCACTCTGACGAGGCTAAATGACAGGGTTTGGGAACCGATCCCCCCGCCGATCCGTGCCCAACGGTCTGCGGCTGAAAACCTGTAATTAACGGAACGATGCGGGGCACAGGCACAGGGAGCGGAGGGCCTGAAGTACCCTCCTCTCCCCTCTAAGGAGCCCCGCGCAGCCGCTGCGAGGCAATGAGGCTACCTTGGGGCTGGGAGGGCAACCTTGTTTGGGGCTGGCAGGGGCCCCCCATGTCCTTTCCCGCCTGTTCCCCCATCACACAAGGCCCGGGGATGGAGGCAAACACTGTGAATGAGCTGCTCCCTTTGTTCCAGTCGCTCGGGGCTTCTTTGCCACGTAACGAGTTTACTTGGTGGTTAAATATGATGGCGGCCACGCGCTGCTCCGATCCGGGTGGAAAACTGGTGGGGGAAATGCTGAGACAGCCTGGCAGCAAACACGCAGCAGGCAGGGCTGTAACCAGCCCGTGGGGACGGTCCCCTCCCAACACCGGGCATCTGTGCTACGGCACAACCATTGGAATGGGAAAGGGCACCCGCACGCTGAGTTTCGCTGGCACACAAAGAAGCCCCATAGCAAACGGTACCCAGCACAGGACATGTCCCCAGCCCCGTAACAGGGCAAGGGCTCAAACTCACCCAGGGCTCTGCCCGCTCAGTGCCCCTGAACAGTGGCACGGCCTCGAGCGTGTCCCATCCGGGGGTAGCCACAGGTCCCATGGACACAGCTGGAGCCGTGTCTGCCACGCAGTCCAAGGCACTGCCATCAAACCCCATCCCACCAGCTCAGCATCCCACAGGACAGGTCTCCATCCCAAAGGAGAGCCACACCCTCCTCTCCAGCCACCCAAGCAATGTTACAGCCCGGTCCCCGGGGGCAGGCCACGGGGTGCTCGCTGTGCACCCATCGGCACAGGGTTGCAGGAGGACACAGCCGCGTTAACACCAAAAACCAGCCCACAGAGGGCTGCTGGATGCCCCCTCCAGCCCCCGACCACAAAGCTAACACAATTAATATTCCCTCTCCATCCCCTTAGGAGGTGTTAAAGCCATTTTGACCTGACCAAAGGTTTGGGTTCACATCTTGACCCCCACCTCCTGCCTCTCTGCCTGCATTCCTCTCATCCCGTTTGTCCTGATGCTAAAGGAGCGGGGACCAGAGCGTGACAGCCAGGGTGGAGGGGAGGGGAACTGACAGCCGCGCTCCCAGCCTCGCTGCCGAGGAGACAAGAGACACCTTCAAAGTGACACTCGCAGCGTCTCCAAGTGTCTATTTTCATCTCCCCGTGTTTACAGGAAAAAGACAGAGGTGTCAGCACTGCAGCCCGGCGAAGCTTCAATCACCCCGTAATTATCGCTGGGGAAGGGGGGGACTGGAGCAGGGAGGCGGGGGGGGACATGGAGGGGGGCAGCCAAGGAGACAGCTGCCACTGCTTAAAATTTTCTAATTTGTAACCTTGGCTGTCAGTTCCTTCATCCAAGCAATTTTGCTGTGCCGAGCGCGGGCTGTCACCCCAACAGCATCCGCAGGACCGGACGGGACGCAGTGGCTTCCCAAGGGGACAGGGAGGATGATGCTGCCCATGGGAAGATGCTGCCCAAATTCCCAGGGCTGAGGCTGAGCGTGCCCTGGTACAGATTCATCGCAGGGAAGGGGTGTTCCACTTTCCTCGTCCGTCTGCTCAGCGCATGGAGAGGAGGAAAAGGAAGGAGGAGAAGCCCCAGCTGAAGGCAGCGCTCAGCTCTTTTGGCAGCAGCCGTCCCCTCCTTCCCACTTCCTCCCCACTGATTTCATTTACTTCACTTAATTAGCCCCCCTTCGGAGTTAAAAAGATAATTTGATAATGAGGATGTGAAAAGGCGGGAGAGGCAGGGCCAGGCTCCCGCTCACAGCCGAGAGCCCCCAGCCGAGCCGTGGCCCCCCCGGCCGGCTGCAGCACGGCACCCCGGCACCCCATAATTATCCACCCTCCTCCCACTAAAACAAATACTGCAAAATCGAGTTAATAGGGCTTAAAAGGCTGGCGCGGGCACGCTTAGCTTGCCCCTCGCCCATTAGGCCTTAACGAAGTTCAATTAGGAGCTTAGTAAAAATCAATGCAAATGAATTTTTCCCCAAGTCCCCGGATCTGGGAGGTGAGGGAGAGGAGGCACCTGGCCGGAGCCTTCACTGCTACCTCCATGGCTGTGGGGGGCTTGTGCTGTGCCACTGACTGCCCGTGCCTCAGTTTCCCCAGCAGAGTGGGGATCCCTGTGCTGCTCCAAGGAACCTGCAGAGCCCCGAGTCAGATTTAATGGATCATCTCCTCCTGACTGCCAGCCCAGGTTCTGTCTCCTGCCCTGTTGACCCTAATCCCATTTGAGGTCCGAAATGCTCCTGGCACCCCAAAACCCCCATGGGGAGGCAGGTACAGGCAGCACCCTCCCGCTCCAGCCCCTCCTGTCCCAGCTCTCCCATCTCTCCTGCAGAACATCTCTTGGAGCAGATTTCAGGGAGGTTCCTGCTTGTCCCAGGGAGCAAAACTGGGGGCAGGATCCTGCTCAAAGCAAGGAGGAAAACCCACCACCAAGGTCTTGCCCCCAAAGCGCGCGCGCATCCCCACTGTCCCCAGAAAGCCTGGTCCTCCCGCGTCTGCCGGCACACACACACGGCAGCGATCGCTTGGCGATGTCACGCCGGAGACAGACGTGACAGTTAAATGGGGTTTAGAGAAATTATTAAATGCTGAAAGGGTCACTAGAGCGTGTCAGCAGCTCTTAAAAAAAAATAAAGTAGATTTTGACAAATTACTCAGCATCCTGCACGCAAACGCACAGGCTGGTTTGTGCGGTTTGGGGTTGGGGTTTGGTTGTTGGTTTTTTTTTCTTTCTTTCTTTCGGTTTTAATTTGATTATTTAAACTCAAATCGAATGATTTGGGGTTTCGTTTCTGTCTTTCGTGGCTGATGCTCTTGCAAAGGGGTTGGTGCCCTGCGGTGGGGAGGGAGACCGTGGGCTGAGTCTTATCAAAATATTTGCTGACGCCCTGCGCAGAGGGCAAGTTTAAAGAAAGGGAGCATCTAATTAGGTATTAATGAGATGTAAAACAAAAGAGCGAAGGCAAGAAGATGGGAAATGACTACGAGCCACATTACTTAGTTCTGCACGGGGCAGCTCGCTGCCTCCAGAGATTTCCAATGAAGCTGATCCTAATGGATGATCAATATCAAGAGTCACAACCTCAAAAACATAGAGATAAATCAAAGAATTGGCTTTAAAAAACCCTCAGTGACTCGCATCAGCCTCCTATGATTTGTACCCGTGTTACAGAGCCTCACACCCTCCGGAACCTCCTGTGAGCATCCTCCCGTGCAAGCCCACACGTTGGTGTTTTCCCACCGCAGACATGTCTCACCCAAGACACGGGGTCTCTGGTGGCACCGGGACCCTGGGGCTGGTGCAAGCAGTGGCACTGGCAGCGAGCGGGCAGCTGCCTTCGTTAGAGAGCAATGAGAAGTCCCTGTCACAGGGAAATCTCTGTCAAAAGCTGATAGGGATGAAGCGGTTGAGGGCTGCTGGTGTGACCTGGGCCAGAGCAGCCCAGCAATGCTGAGCACCCACCAGGGTTTCTCCCTTTTTTTGCTGATTTTAGGGCAGGGACAGTGACTGCTCACCTCTGGACTTCATCCCGACGAAGCGGTTCTCCACGATGTCAATGCGCCCGACGCCGTGCTTGCCCCTGTGGAGGAGAAGGGAGGTGGCAGCAGCCCCAGCCCTGCAGCAGGATGCAAGTGCCTGCGAAAGGTGGGTCTGAGGGGGGGTACGATGGGGGACAAACCCCAAATGACAGTGTGGCCAGCCCCTGAGCAGCACCGGTGACCATCAGTAGTGACCTCCATACAGGACGGGTGACACAGAGATGGATTTTCTCTCCTTTTCTCCTCTTTTTGCTGTGCCACCAGTCTCTCCATCCTCACAAGCAGCCGTCGCACTTGGGCCACCGGAAAATAAACTGGACGATGGGACAGGCCACGCTGCAGCTATATTCCAGATGGCCAAAGTAATTTTAAAACCATTTAATTTTAATTTTTAATTACCAAGTAATTTTAAAACCAACCATTCTATGATTCTAATTAACATTTAAAAAGCGAACTACATGGAAAAGTTCATTCCCATTCAGTGCCGGGGGGATAAAGGCAGAGGCACAGAGGGGGATGGCCGGGGACTGGGTGGCACTTGGCATGAGGCAGGAAGAGCGGGTGCCCTCATGGGTGCTGCTGTATTTTTGGGCAAGCCCATGGGGCTGGCTCTGCCTTGGTGGCAGCAGAAACTGGGCACGGGGTGGCCTAGGGCAGAAAACCCCGAAGGAGCTGCAGGGGAAGGACAGGGCGACGGACCTGGCCAGCACGTCTCCATGCACCAAAAAAGTCGACTCTTCACCCAAAAGGGACACTAAGCCCCCTCGGAAAAGTAGGGTGAGATAATTACTCCTGGGATGCAGGAGATGGGGTTCTGGGGCTGAGCCGGGACCAGGGACAGGGAGTGCCCTGTGGGCTGGGTGTGCCCTGGGGCTCACCTCCCCGCTATGGGCAGGGCAGCCCTCACCCAACTGGGGGGCTGGGGCACATGGTAAATGCAGAAGGTCTTAAGACTTTTTAGCCCTCTGCATGCACAGGGAGCAAAACCCTAAATATCCCCATGCTCCTGGCCTCAGACCCTAGCTCCGCTTGCTGGCAGGAATGGCACAACTGAGACCCAGCTGGGACCATCCCATCCTCACACTGCTGACCACCGTCCCTGGGCTCGGTGGGACGTGCCCGCTGCGAGCATCCCACTTCCACCCCACCCCGGGGACCCTGCCCTTGTCCCCACTGCCAGCTTGGGGAGGTGGCCGCGGTGGCAGGGGATGAGGTGGCACTCACGCAATGTCATTCAGGTACACGAAGAGCTCCAAAGCCGAGCGACGAGTGGCTCCATCCCTGGCGTTGGTGACCTTCACGGGGACACCTGCGGAGACGGAAAAGGGAGGACGGGCAGGATCAGCCGGTGTCAGGATCCCCCCGGAACGTCACCCCACGGGCATTAAATAGATGTGACAGATATGAACTCTAAATAACTTCTTAAAAAGGCATATCCAAACTGGTGCAGGGAGGGGGGGAGGCAAGGGGAGGGGGACCCACCTCGGGAGAGAAGCGAAATAAATAAATAAAAAAGCCCATAAACCCGTCCCCCCTCTCCTCTCCCTCTCTCTTTTTTAGGGCCTGTGAAATTGCAACCAGGCCCTTAACTAATTGAATTTCACGCTCAGCAATTGTCTTTCAGTGCAGCACCTTCTGTCCCACCAGCCCCTGCCAGGGAGGGGGAATGGGACTGACAAATGTGTGTACCCCCCTTCCACCCCCCGCCAGCACAGGGGGTGTCTGGGGGGGACCCCCACACTGGGGCACGGCTGCTCGCACACGCACGCACACGCACCCCGCGGCGGGGTGCTCCCTGCCATGAATTAATTATTGCACTTTTTTTTTTTTTTTATTTCTTCTTTTTCTTCTCTTTTCCCCTTAATTTTTTTTTTTTTTTTTTTCAGGGTGCTAGGCAGGAGCAGTGGCAGAGGAGGGCGGGGGGGGGGGGGAGATGCTGAATAGAAAGAGGCATTTTTCTTTAGCGGTGTGAAATGAGCAATAAATGTATTAGGAAGCTGACAAGGGGGCTGCGGGGCCCACAAAGAAAAGCGGTGCGGAGTCGGAGGCTAATCCCCCCTCCATCTGCCCTCCTCATTACCATTTAACGCACTAGCACTTGCCAATCAGCCTCAATACCTCCCTTTCTAGTCTTTATTACGAGGCGCCCGCAAGAGCCCTGTCTAGTGACGGGGGCTGTCAGCTCCCCCCCTCTTCCCCAAACCCCTCCTAAACCCCCTATTTTCCAGGGGTTTATAAACTCAGTTGTAAATTGCTATTAAATGTAACTCGCGGCAATAATGAACCTTAAGCTGCTTCTTGGCGCGGGACCCCCCCCCATGCCCTCCCCTCGCCCCGGCTCTTTCTATAGACTGCCTTCGCCGGGGTATTGGCCGGGGTCCGCTCGGCGCAGAGCTGACGTTGTCGGGGCCGTTGTTGGTGAAAGCTGCTTAGCCTTTAAAATAGTTAATAATTAGATTAAAACTTCAAATAAATTAACTAGGAGTTGAATGGGCTGCTGGGAGCAGGGGGGGGTTCTGCTCCATGCAGGGGGATCATTAGAATGGAGCTAGGATGCTGGCGGTGGGAGGGTGGTGGGGAGGGGGTGCCCCTCTGAGCGGGGTCTCCCCCCGCCCAGCCTGGGCTGGGCTCGCTGCTGTTGCCAGGACGGATGGTGGCATGGGGATGCCCATGGCTGGCAGAGGTGGGAGACGCTGCCCCATGTACCCTCTTCGGGTGACAGCTCTAGGGCTGGGCCCTGCTGCGTGTCCCTGGGGATGGGATGGGGTGTCCCCGTGTCCTTTGGGGATGGGATGGGGCGTCCCTGTCTCCTTCTTGCAACACTGATAGTGCTGCTGGCCAAATCCTGCTGGAGCATCCCCAGCCCTGACACTGACCAGGGCCATGTGCACATCCCCGGGGCCACCTGTGTGCCACTCCGCAGGAGAGGCCCCCTGTACCCGCTGCACCTCCATGGCCGGAGCAGGGGCTCAGGCCCCTCACCACTCTCTGGGGGGTCCCCCCATGACATACCCAGACCCACTTCACACCTCGAAGAGCCCTAAATTGCTGCAAACACCGTCCTGAGCCCTGACACCACAAGTTGGGGCTCACCCTGCCTGCCCCCACCCCAGGGATGCTGCCGGCATCCCTCAGTCCTGGCTGGGACGCAGGATTCAGCTGCAAGGAGGCTCTTACCCCGCTCAAACTCGATCTCCAGCACATCTGGGGTGTCAGGAGAGGTGGCCGGATCACAGGTCTTCGTGTAGAGCCCAGGAGGGGCCTGATTCTGTGGGGAGAAGGAGGGGGAAGAGAACAGGGAAAGTCAGTGGCATTGGCATTGCCAACCCCGCCAGCAGCCCCGACCTCGGCGCGCATCCCCCATCCCTGGTGTGCGTCCCTCATCCCCGGCATCCCCCATCCCAAAGCACGGGGCCGGCACGGCACAGCACCGGCACTTACCGGAGCCCCCGGGGAACAAAGGGGTTGGAGGAATCAGCCAATTTTTCCCCTCAACTTGAGCTCATCTTTTCCTCCGCCGCCCCCCCAGCTGGAGGCGGGATGGCTGCGGAGAAGCAAGTCAGGCAGGGAAAAGCGGGACGACGGCAGCGAGCGGCAAGACGGGTGCCCACGTCCCCGCACCGCGGCCGGGCTTATTCGGCGCTGACCGAAAAAACTAATGAGGAGGCCTGACCCCAGCAGGTGCTCCCGGCACACCGGCTCTTTCATGGTGTCCCCGGGGTTAATACACACGGGAGAAAATAGAGGAACAAAGCAAAAACCCATTTCAGAGCGCATCAACCTTTATGTATATTTTTTTTTCCCCTAGATTTATAGGAAAGAGGCATTTTATCTCCATCGGAGCCAGGCCACCGGAGGCTCGGGTGCCGACAATGAATTGCCACAATTGAAGCGTGTGCCAGAAGAGGGGGGAAAAAAAATAATAATAATAATAAAAAAAGCTTTCTGTCTCAGGTAGCAAACGTTTCGCAATTTCGCATCGCCCCCTCGGCACTCATGCGTGACGCAGCTGCATGTGCTGACCCCCCCAAAACACTTTTGGACCCGTGTTTGCAAACTCTTTGCTCTAAAGGGACCCCCCCACCTCCCAGCCCCAGGAGGTGGAGGGAAGGGAAACTGAGGCACGGAGTGCCCAGGGCACATGCAACACGGCGGAAAGGCCGACAGCACCCAGTGAGGGAATCGCAGAGCCGGGCCCGGCCAAAGCCACCCTTGGCAGACACTGGGGGGGATGTTGCAAAGGAGACCCCAGCTGAGGAGCCCCGTGATCCAAACCCCGTCTGCAGGTGCTCAGGGGGAGTCTGTCCAAGCTCAGACACTCCTGCAAGAGTTTTAAAGGGTCTAAAACTGGTGTTCTCCCCACAAAACCTGGCTGGTGAGAGCTGGAGCTCTGGGCATTTGCGGGGAGCCGGGCTCTGCCTCCACCCACCCACCTCCTGGCCTGTGCCCCTGCCTGTTTCTCCTCTCCTTTCTGAAGCACAGCTTTTCTCCTGCTCACTTTTCCTCCTTTCTCCTCCTTTCCAGCGAGGAAAAACCAGACAAGGTAGAAAGCAAGTTAGAAAAAAAAGAAAAGCCAAAGCGATTGCTTTTTTAAAAAATTTAAAGCTTTTTTAAGGGAAAATTAATTTCTGTGCACAAGTTTTAATCTAAATTTTTTAAAGATGGGGAATAAGCCTTTTAGTGAAAACTTCCTCTTTTATTTTCGGTCCAATAAATAGCAAAGCCCAAGCACTGCCGGCACCCGAGGGCAGCCCGCCCGGCTGCGAGCACTCTGCCACCCCCTCCACACCGGGGGCACCCCCCGGCCTCACCGCCAACCCCGGGGCGCACATCCCGGCGGCGCCTGCATCCCAATCCCAGGAATACAGACATAACTACCCCAGCACATGCTCCAGCAAAACCACCCTCAGGTTCCCGTTTTATCTCATTTTTGCCCCTTTCCCAGGTTTTAAACAAGAGGCGCCGGCTCGCACGCCTCCCCCATGCCCCCCCCGCACACACACGCACGGATTACACGGGCTGTGGATTTCAATTTTACATCGTCTGGCCTTTCCTAGCCCCGATCACACTTATTAACTAGACAAACCCACGAGAGATGATGAAAAACTTTGAGTTCAAAAGAAAAGCTGGGGGGGGGATGACGGGAGGGGAAAAAAATACCAGAAAGTATTAAAAACTCTTTACTAAACATTGGAAGTCAAAGTCAGGTAGTTTCCAATTTTCCAAGCCAACTATGAAAACCCCTATTAAATAAAATAACTAAATAGAAATAAAAGTGACATTTGGCTTAGCATTCCATCATTACGGTGGTGAGTCCGTCCTCTTTTTATGCTGTCTCCTAAAAGCACAGTTCAAATGACAAATAGTTTGTTGCAGTGTATCAATGCCTCCTATTTATCCCTCCCCGCAGGGGGGCTCGTCCTGCGATGTCATCTTTAAAGCGGAGTGGGGGGGGGGGGAAGGGGGGGGGGGGGGGGGAAAGGGGGGGAAAAAAAAAAAGGAAGAGTGTGTGGAAAGGGAGAGAGGGAGGGGGGAAGAAAGAAGCAAGAAAAACGGGGCAAGAAGAGAAGAAATTGGAAGCAAATGGTCCATGAAGTAAACCATGATGCAGAGCTATCGATGCCGCAAATGGTTTATTCATCCGGCTGATATTGTTGTGCCCAGGACTGAATGAACTCTTTCAGAGTGCCATATGAAGTTAAAGCAAGTAAATTTCTATCTTTCTCCGCATTAGCTGCCTCATTGCCCTTCAATCGGGCCTCACAGAGGCAGAAAATAGCTCAACCATCTGCTTTCAAATCCCTGCGTTTGGCAGGTCCCGGGGGTTTGGGGAGGGGAGCCCACCGTGCCCGGCACCCTGGCTCCTGCCGCGGCCTCCCTGGTGCCCAGCATCGCTTCCCGGTCTGGGGAAGGGGATGGCGGTGACACCGTGCTCCGGGAAGTCACCTCTTGGCGCTGGCGGAGGGAGAGGTGTCCGAGCGGAGGATGCTCGGAGATGGGGTCGCTGCTCTGTTCTCTGCTAAACTGGCCCCATTTTTCCGAGTTGGCTTTGGGAAGGATGTGGGCTTGGCAGAGCCGTGAGACTGGGGGATCTTCCCCAAGGAGAGGAGTGCTGGCTGCGGAGGGGAGGGTCAAGATGGGTGCACGGGAAAGGGCACGGGACTGCCCCTTGCTAGCTCCAGCTGGAGGCATGAAAACCCACCCTTGTGCCAAACGCTCTCGTGGAGAAGGACACTCCCTCCTGAAAGCTAGGCTTTGCAAAGCTTGACCCACAGACACCCCTCTGCAGGGGCACCAAAGGCGGAGTGGGACCCCTTGGCTGGCACGCGCCAGCCCAGCCATGGCGAGCTGGCCGCGGGCTGCTGAGCTCCAGCGGCTCCTCTCCCTCTCTGCCTGCCTCCCCCTCCTCGCCCGGGATTGTCTAATTAGCGCTGATGGATAGTCCACGGAGCCGCCGAGCGTCGTGACCCGCTGGAGCACGAGCAGCACAGGCAGGGGCCAGTGGGCAGCTGGACCACAAGCGCTATTTGGAGGTAGCCAAGGCCAGACCCACGCCTGTGCCACGATGGGCCGTGCTCACCAGCAGTGCATTGGCCACAGCACCCGCTACCAGCGGGCTCTTGGCCCCATCGGCAGCCAGAGCTGCCCGGGAGCCAGTGGTGCCATGGGTGCCCTTGGGATCTCCAAGCAGGACCCCAAGCAAGGGAAGGTTTTAGCCCGTTTCCCTGGATAGCGGCAATGGGAAAGCGGGGAGAGCCGGGCGCAACACAGGTACAGGCAGGGGACCCCAGCTGTGGGGGCCACACGGACCTTGGTCACCCACTACCAGTCCCTGCTCTCCCACCAGCACCTCATCTGTCTAATTGCTCCTTTATTGCTGCCCTGTGACATCGTCCCCTCCGGTGTCACCCTGAACCGGTCCCTTCCACTATTCGTGCCGGCGGCAATTAACGTGCCGGGAGAGGCGGCGGGGCTGGGGTGGGCAGCAGGGCCTCCCCGCCGCACACGGCCCACCGTGAAATTTCTAATTAGGCTGCAAATACATGAGACGCCCTCGGCCCCGTGGCTGCCCCGCCAGCCAGGCGGCCGTGATGGATTACCTTGGGGTTCTCCAGGATCCCAGCTTCGTAGCTGCGGCAGACAGGGAAGGAGAGAGAAGTCACTGCAGCACCTGCAACACAACTCTGAAACCCACCAGGACTGCCCCCCACTCCCACCACTCTGCGAGAATGAGTGTAAATACACATTATGGATCTCCAGGGGCTTTTAGCAGCAACCCTGCATGGAGTGCTGAGCTTGGGACAGCCCAGGAGATGGATGCTGCCACGTGGGACGTGGGCAACTGGGCAAAAATAGAGGCTGGAGGTTTTGAGGTCACCCTTGGCCAGCACGTGGTGGGGCAGCTTGGGACTCCAGAAATGGGAAGGGCTGTCCTGACCACATAGGATGGAGGATTTGGGGCCCCAGGCTCTGGGTCCTCATGCCACGGGAGCTCCCTGCACCGCCCACCCTCTCACCTGATGTGCATGAGGTTTTCATCCATGCTCCAGGGCGTCTGGGGTGTGACAGGCACCGGGATCCCATGTTTCTGCCAAGAGAAGGGGAGCAATGCTGAGCGAGCCCAGGGGCAGAGCCAGCCCCACCCAGCAGGTTCTCCTGCCGGGACCAGCCCCAACAGCGCAAAGGCACAAGCCACGGCCACCAGCAAGGCAGCACGGAGCAAGGTAAACATCTGTGTCCCTGACGTTGGGCAACATCAGCAACCACAAGGGCCACCTCGATGGGGACATCAGGGACATGGTGCAGCTGGAGAAGAACAGCTATCCTGGCCTTGCCACGAGCTGAGAGGTAGCCCCAGAGCACCCCATGAACCCAAGCGATGGAGACATCAGAGGGATGTTCTGTGCTTTTTCTAAGTCCAGGTCCAGGACAATGCCTTCCCCCAGCTTAGCTTCTCATCAGGAGGAGTGGCATGAGGACAGAAATCCCCAAAACCACAGGATGCTCTCCAGCCTAAACAGGGCTGAGGCTGTGCCTCGAGGGGACGGCATCCCTGTCCCCACGGTCCCGCACAGACACAGTGATGCAGACCCAGGCACCGGGGTGACAGGCATCCCCCTGAGCCCCGGTGTCCCCAGCGTGCCGTGCCCGGGGATGCGCAGCCCCGCACCGGCTGCCTCCCCGGCGGAGCGCACAGTGCCGAGCCCGGCTCCCTAACAAGGTCACCGGCGCGCTCAATTATCCGCTGACATTTCAATGGGGGAAATTGCCTGTGAAGACGAGGTGAATGCGCGGGGGAATTAGCGGGAGAGGCGATGGCGGCGAGCAAACATCAGAGCCAGCGGGGACGCCGCCCACCCTGCCAGCACACCGAGCTGCGACGTCCCGGCTGCAGGATGGCCATGGCGAGCCGGGGCCGGAGGAGGCAGCGGATTCCCACCATGCCTCAATGTGTTCATACAGCCTGTACATCAGCACGTGGTTCTGCCATTTTTGGTGTCATCACAGCAGGGACCTCAGGCTTAGCCAGGAGGAGAGGAGCAGGGACTGAGCAGAGGTTTGCTGGGAAATAGGGAAGGAAACACTCATGCTTGTTAAATCACCGTACTCAACCCATCACCTGAGATGGCAGCAAGGTCCTGAGATGCCTTCTATGGCTGCAGAGGGACCAACTCAGCCCTTGTCCTGGGGGATCAGCACCCCAATACCCAAACCAGTCCTGGTTTGCCGGTCCCAAAGCACGCTGTTAGGGTGGGACACCCCCAGGACCCCCAGCCCAGATTCTGGAAGCGGGCACTGGGCAGTCTTTGCCTCCTCAACCCAGGTCCCTCCGCAGAGCTGCCAGGCACAGGGACTGCCCGCAGATACAGGGGGACAGCCAGGGCACGTCACAGCATCCTTGTTTCGGCTGGCAGAGAGTTAGTTTTTCCTTTTCATAGCTGCTGTTTTGGATTCAGCCTGGGATTTGTTATGAGAAGAAAGTTGATAGCGCTGATGTTTATAGTTGGTGCAGAGACATCAGGGACTTCTCAGCTTCCTGTGTTTTTGCCAGTGTGCAGGAGCACAACAGGCTTGGGGGGAGCATGCCCGGGACGAAGGACCCACAACTCCTAGTTTAGGATTTGAGTTTAAGTTTAGGATTGAGGGGCAAACTGGCCAATGGAACATTCCATATGACACAACATCATGCCCAGTATATAGATGAGGGTTGACCGGAGAAATTTGGAAGGTTCTTGTTCTCTTTTAGGGGACTCTCTTGGTCTGTTCTCGGACTCTCGGAGTTTTCTCTCTCTGTCTCTTTTTGGGCTTCTCACTTGTCTGCGATTGTGGTGTCAGGACTGATCTGTTTCGGGATCGCTTACCAGGACAGGCGTTTGTCACCAGGAGGTGAGCAATTACACTGTGCATCACTTGTTTGTAGATATGATTATCATTATATATGTATTCATGTATTATTATTTTATGATTATTATTTTAAATTTGATATTATTATTATCATAATCATGAAATTGTTCTTATCTCAACCCACGGGTCTCCTTCCCTTTTCCCCTTTAATTCTCTCCCCCATTCCCCAGGGGCTGGAGGAGGCTGAGCGAGCGGCTGGGTGGTATTTAGTTGCTGGCCGGGTTAAACCATGACCCACAGGTTGCAAAACACAAGCTTGGGCTTGCTGGGAGGGCAAAACGCTGGGTGCGAGCGCTGGGGATCACCTGGCTTCTCCAGGAAAGCGTGAGAAGATGCCTCTCCCTGTCCCATCCCTCATATGGATGGAGCCCCACAAAGCCCCCCCAAATAATGCTGGGGAGACCGAGGGCTGGGGGACAGATGTCAATCCCATCTGGGGTCAGACCAGGCTCCCATCAGCACCTCTCCCTTGTCCTCAACCCAGTGCCCTCGTGGGTGTTGGCAGAGGTGATTTCACCTCAGTTAATTAAAGTCAAGCAATTAACACTGAGTGCTCGATGGGCCGCAGTCAGCAGTGTGAGGCTGGGGGGGCTGTGCCATCCCCATGCCATCCTGTGCCATCCGTCACGCCCATCTCGCCCGGGATGTACAAACGCATCGTCCAGACCCAAACACCTGCTGATCCTGAGCCGTGAGCCCCAGGTGATTGATCTTCCCAGCCAGCCCTCTCCTCCCTCCGCCTCTTCCCAGCAGCCGAGGAAGTCCGTGCTCCCCACCTCATTCTCGCCCTATATTATCACTTCCAAGGGGATTCTCCAAGTCCAGATCCATGTACTGACAACCGCCAAGCCCTGACAGCCTCAGCTGGGGCCAAATGTGCCATGACCGAGGAGAGATCTCTCTTTCAGGGCACAGCCCCATAAGCTCCATCCCGCCTGGCCCTGCCCGAGGCGATGGCTCATCCTGGAGCAGCTCCCAGGAGAGCCTTACCTTGCTCCTTGAGGGTGCTTCAGCCTCAGCTGGTTGCGAGGATGCAGTGGGTGCTGGAGCAGTTGATGCCAGAGCAAGGCTGGCTCCAGCGCCCGGGCAGCAAATCTACAGCAAGAGCTGTGCGGCACTGGCACAGATCCCTGCCGTCCCCGGCAGCAACCCAGCCCCAAACATCATCGCGTTGGAACTCCTTGAGCACATCCAAGCACTGAAAGGACCTGACCACGCATCTCCCTCTCCTGATCGTGAAAAAGAAGGAAAACTCCCTTTTTTTTTTAATGCCAACCATAACCAGAGACTGAGAGGCACTACAAACCCTCAACCCCAACCTTTCCGCTTTGAACGGGGCCCCAATCCATTTCATTTCCCTTTTTTCCCCCCTTCCAAACAAAAAAAACCCACCCCACTAAACAAAACCCCCAAACCCAAAACACATGTTCCATTTTCCATATAATAAAACCGCGGCGCTCTTAATAACTCCCCTATTTGACGATTTGTTTGGCAACATATGGAAAGCTCTCGTAAACTCGCCCCTTCATAATACAACGGCAGATGGCAAACACAATCCTCAACACGCCGCTCTCGGCGGCCCTAATGGGCTCGGAGGGCTCCTGGCCCCGCTCTGCATCCCTCTGGCTCGGCACCTCGCCTTCCCAGAGATTACCCAGGCAGCTTCGACGGCAGCTATTTAAAAACCGAAGCAATTTTCTGGTTTATGCACAGAGCTGCCTTTTCCCTTGTGATTGATTGAGCCGAGTTGTCAAGCATTTCCATGAAGTCGCTAAAAAAGAAAGGTACCCTGGTGTGCACGTAAAAACCTGATGCAAAACTTCTAATATGTTTTATTGCAACTTGTACTTCAAAAAGGAAGGGACAACAAAGGCGAACGTATTTGCTTTGTCTGTTACGCAAGTCAGGGAGCTGGGACTCGTTTCCTTGGAAAACGGGTTACAATTAATAGCCAGGTAATTACGGAGCTTTTAGAAAGGAAGGAGAGAGGAAAGAAAAATAGAGGGGGGGAAAAAACCCCAACCTGAAGGCTTCAGCGTGGTGCTGCAGGATGTCATGTGAGGTTGCTGCTGTCACCCACCAAGCCATGAGAGCATCCCACAACTGCCCTGAGCATCCCTCAACCACCCTGAGCATCCCACGGTCACCCTGTGCCAGCTCCTACCTTGGCGTAGTCCATCAGCTCGCGGCGCCCGGGGAAGCGCTGGTAAAACTCTGGCAGCCTCCATGGTGCGATGACCTGGTGGGAGGGCAGGAGCGTGAGACAAGAAGCCCCTGGCCCCCTTGCAGCCCCTGGGCCCTTTTTGCCCCTTGGCACTGTCCCAGGCTCCCCACGGGAGAGGGCTCCGGGCAGCCCTGGGGAGCTGAGACCCGTAGGGTACCGGTCTTCCAGTTGAAATTTGATCTCCCCATGCAAGGGTGGAGTAACCCAAACCCCTGACCCTAACAAGGCACTGGATGCAGCATCGATTATTCCACAGCTGTCTTGATACTGTTTCCTCTGCGGCCTCGCAGTGTTTGGGGTAAAAATAGGTCAATTAAGGATCATTACAGCCCCCTCAAATGCCAAAACGTCACTTCGTGCAGCTGGCAGCTTGTTAAAGTGAGGCATGGCCGCTCGCATCGGTGTTAAAACAAAATTCCACGCCAGCTGGCAGGGGGCCAGGAGCCTGGCGGTGGGGGGACGATTTTGGGTGCCTTACCTTGATGTTAGGACACAGGGCGTAGCAGGTGAGCTCGAACCGAACCTGGTCGTTGCCCTGAAACACAAATGGGAGATGCTGAGGGCTCACCACGCACCGGGGCAGGTGAGGACCTGCTGTTTCCCTGCTCCTGGCTGCTCTCCCTACACAGGGACAGGACCAAAATCCCCCAGTTGGGAGCTAGAGGGGACATGTCTTGGGGTCTCAGCTCCGGCCAGCACATGGGACAAGCTGCTTTGTGGGAAAAGCGTCTCAGCCCCCAGCTCTGGAGACCCTCGGCTGAGCGGGGCATTAGCAAACCCCTGCGAGAACCATCAGCCAGGAGAGACATTGGCCTGATGCTACCAGGGACTTCACAGCTGAGGGTCTCTGTGGAGGAGGGAGATCACACCTGTTCTCCCAATAATGCCACTGGGATGGAATTGCTGGCTATTTTCACTGGAAAAGCAAGGCCTGAGGCTGAGGACCCGTCTATCTCCACCAGCACGGAGGGCGGTGAGAGGGGATAATAGATGCCAGCGCCTGGGCTGGCTCTATCCCGCAGGGTTGCTTCTGGTCCCTCTCCATGACTGGTTTGAACCCAAAACCACCTTTCCTGGTGCTCCTGATAGAATTGGGCACTGAGTGATCAAAACCCTGATGCACCTGGCTCTGAGGGTCCCCAGCTGACCTCATATCACCCAAGAGCCATGCTCTTCCCCAGGCTGACACTCCTAAAAACTGAATGAGCAGAAACCCAGATTTGGGTATTTTTCCCTTCACAGGCATCAGAGGACACAGGAAGGGAGAGGGAGAGGGGGGAGGAGGACTACAGTGTCCAGGAGGATGCAGTAGCTCATAATTACATAGCTCTGAACCTCCCTTTATCTTAATTGGCCCATGCTGATGAGGTCCTGCTAATGAGGCCAGGTAGTTGGATGGGGGCGAGGAGTGAGCCTGGAGGTTATTAGCACTTCCAAGGGAATAGCCCTCACTAAAGCCTATTTTCCACCAGCATCAAGGGGCGTAAGGTCCCCCCTTCCCTCCTCTTGGCCCCGGCCTGGAGGATGCATTTACGGGACTGGGAAATCCCTGAGGACTATTACACGCAGGCGAGTACATCCACCAAAGCGCTCATTTAAGCACTCATTTCCCTTACAGGCCCAAAACAAGCCCATCTGCTCCGGCAGCGGGGACATCGCAGATGGCCACATTTAAGGCTCTGCAGCCGGGAACCGGGCACAGCCGGGTCGAGTTACCCACGGTTGGTCCCTGCCTGCACCCATGGCTTAATGGCTTTGGGGAGCGGGCAGAACCTCAGGAGCAGCTGGACGTGCCCCTGCAAGCAGGGCTGACTGGTGCTGGTGGTACCCTGGCGTGGAGGGGACATCATTGTGCCAGGGGTGCCTTACTCCAGGCTGGGCAGGTGCTTTCAAGAGGGGTCTGCTGGGAAAGGGGTGCAGGGAACCCAGTGCAAGGGGAGTTATTTCAGCCACAAAGTGCCCCAGCTGCCCCTCTGTCCCATCACCCCAGTGCCAGCATGTCCCTCGGCTGTCCCCTGGCTACATCCAACATCCCCCTTCTAGCAGGCTCCTCTGCCGTAGCTGGGGACCCCCAAACCCAGCGCCTTGCACTGAGACCCCTCCAGGTGAGCACCTCGCCTTTGCCCCTGGGCCAAGACATGCACGATCTATGCTTGCAATTCCTGTGGGACAGGGAAGAGGAAGCACCTGGCGGGTCCTGGATGCACGCACAGCACCCAAGGGTACCCCGGAGCTGCAGCCGGGACCAGCTGAGCTTGTGGCCTCTGGTCACAGCGTTCACCTTGCCCCGGGTGTCCCCGCACCGGGCTGGTCAGGGTGCGGGCAGGGGCTGGAGGTGCCGGGGGTGGCTCATGGTCACATCATGCAGGTCCCACGCTCCCCGTGGGGCCCCCGCCATCCTTTCCGCGGTCTCTGGCTGCCTCTAGCGGCGAAGGGCCCTCCCTGCGCCCGGCGGCGACGGGGACTGCCGGGGACCGGGATGGGGACCGGGACCGAGACAGCCGCACCCTGCCCGGGGTGCCCTGAAAGGCCCCGAGCGGTGCTGGCTCGGCCCCAGCCGGGTCGCGGTCCGGGCGGCCCCTCTGTGTCTGTCGTAACTTTTAGAAATCTGCTGCCAAAAGAGGGGAGTTTGGGCGGTGACCCCCAGCCTTCCCGACAGGGAACCGAAATTGGGCACAGAAATCCCAGAAGCAAGAAGGAAATGTCGAAACGCTTCCCTGCAGAGCGCCCACAAAACGCCCTGTGCTGCCCTCCTGGCATCCCCAGCTTGGCCAAGGTGCTGTCCGGGTCGCCTCCAAGCACCCTGTGCCATCCCTGCTCCGGTGGCCCCATCCTCCCTCACCTTGCCAGTGGCCCCGTGGGCGACGTACTGGGCTCCCTCCTTCTGGGCAACCTCCACCAGCTTGCGGGCGATGCAGGGCCGTGCCAGCGCAGTGCCCAGCAGGTACCGGTCCTCATAGAGAGCGTTGGCCTGCACTGCCGGCCAGATGAACTCCTCCACGAACTCCTTGCTGATATCCTCAATGTAAATCTGCCAGGATGGAGGGAGCCTTGTGATGGGAGGGTGGCTATAGGGGGGATCCTGCTTCTTTGGGGCCTTAGGGTCAGCATACCAAAGGGTCCCTTCTCCTCCCCTGCCCCAGATGCTGCTAAAAGGCTTAGGTACAAATCCTCTGGAAAAGGGATTCCTCACTGGCACTGTCTCCCTGCCGTGGCAGCCCCACCTATAGGGTGTGCGAGACCAGAGGGCTCAGCCCCACAGCAAGGAGAGCTCCGATTCCCCGGGTGCCTGGAGGGACAGACGCCGTTACCTTCTCGGCCCCCAGCGCCAGAGCTTTCTTTCGTGCTGACTCAAAGTCTTCTTTCTGCCCAATATTGGCCTAAAATGGAGGAGAAAAACAAGACTGAGTTTGAAAGGAAACCACAAAACCCAACGCAAGGCCAGCCCGGCATGGCGCATTGACCAAGGCACGGCAGAGCCTGTGCTGGCTGGGCTTGAGGCCACCCAGGATGGGCAGGAGGGAGTTCCCCCCTGAGATAGCATACCTCAGGGCCATACCTCCCTCTGCCAAGCCCGTCGGCTCTGCCCTCATTAGTGGAGGGTCATCTGCTGGCAGGAACAGGCTGTGCTGCGCAGAGCTGGTAGCTCAGCAGAGCAGCACCCGGGCTGGGCGATGGTTAACCAGTGACAACGAGGTCGCCACCACGGCCACACATATGCCAGGACCCCCGTCACCCACCCCAGGTCCCCAGACCCATGGCCCAGCACCCCCTCCACCCCTAGCTCCCGGTGATGGGGTCCACATGGGGCTCACCAGGTAGGCGATGACATCATAGCCCTGCTCCTTCAGCCACACCAGGATGCAGGAGGTGTCAAGGCCCCCACTGTAGGCGAGGACCACCGTACCCTTGGGCTGAGCCATGGCGCTAGCAAAACAAAGGGAAAAGGGTTCACGATGGCCCCAACACCTGTACTGAACATCATCCTGCTGTTGCTCAGCACAGGGATGCTGCACCCGTCAGCCATGAAACCCTCTCTGGTGTCCCCAGAACCAGCCACGGGGCCGTCATGGTCCAGCTGGGTGCTGAGGGCAGTGAGAGGGTCTCCTGGAGATGGGGTGCTGTGGGCAACACACACAGATTGTCCAGGGGATGAATAACCAGGAAGTAAGAAGCAAAGCCCAGGACAAAACAAACCCTCGGGGCCAGAAGCAGCTTGGGGAGGTGGAGGAGCACGTGGTGGAGCCACCGGTGCTGGGACAAACTCTCGGATTCAAACATGGACTCTCAGGATTGCTCTCGATCACAGGCACTAAGAGCTGCTGCTATTGGGTGCCAGGGGCTCCCATGGAACCCCCTCCTCCCCTGCTGGAAGCACCCGGCTGGGGGCAGCGAGCAGCAGGCAGCGCAGGAGGAGACTCCCCACTGCATCAGGAGGGATCAGTTGGACCAAGAGCCCTCCCGGGGATGCAGGAGCAGGGGGGAGGGCTGGGGCAAGAGGAAAAGCCATGGCACCACAGCCACGTCAGGCTGCAGCTCCCAGCCAGGGAGGGCACCCTGCCCGTGCACCCACCGGTGCACCCAGCGGCAGCCATCAGGGCAGCTTTGCTCTTACCTTGGCTCCACGTGGCTCTTGCTGCAGCAGCCCCAGCACAGCCTGCCCCGCGCTCTGCAAGCACCCTGCAACGCCGGGGAGCCGGGACTCAGAGGCAGGCACCCAGCCACGGCGGAGACACAGCCCGATGCCGTGTTCGGGCACAACCTGGCACATCGCAGCACTGCGCCAGGGCCAGTATGGAGGAGCCACTACGGCAGACAGGCTCAGCCCCGAGCACCCACCAGCACAGCTGGATGTGCGATCGCTGCAGGGCTGGGGAGCTCAGCACCATCCCCTACAGCCCAGCCTCAAGTCTAATTAATGCTTATTGGGCATTTGCCCTAATTACGCTGCCCTGTGCTTCCTGCCAGCGCGAAACACCTACGCAGGGATTCGGTGCCCCTCACTCTTCAGCCGAGGATATCGAGAAGGACTTCAGGCAACAACAGGAGATGGTGAAGGACGCAGCAGCCCGGAGCTCAGGGGAAGGGGCTCGGTGCTGTCCCCACAGTCCCCAGGCTGGGCTGTGAATCCCAGGGCCTCAGGAGGAGGCGATGCCAGCTGACCCTTGGCCGGGGAAGGCGGGTGGTGGAGCCGGCCAAATCCCGTCCCGAGCAATGTTCGTGCTGCTGCTGCTGCTGCCAAGTCAGCACAACTCTGCTCCTGCTCTCGCAGGCAGGGAAGGCGCTGTGCCCAGCTCCTCCAGGCTGGCCCACCCAGCACCTTTCCCAGCAGGACGCAGTTACGCTGGGGTGTGCCCCCCAGCACCCTGGTCCTGCCAGCACAGTGTGGGGCCAGCATCCCATGGGGCATGGCTTGGAGCTGGCCCAGGTACAGGATCTGTTCTGGTGCTACCGGTTTCTTGCTGAAGAGCAAAGGGGTCTGGCAGCCCCATAACCGCGATTCAGGCTGCCTGCGCTGGCAGCACCCACCACCCAGACTCCTGCAACTGGCGCTTCCCTATTGTTGGAGCCCGCGGGTGTGCCGGGCTGGGTTCCTGCCTAGGGAGGCTCAACCATTCCCTTCCTCACCAGGGCATTTACGGGAAGGCAGTCGCGGTTCCCGAAAGGGCCCAGCCCAAGCATGACGCTGCACCTGTGGCTCCTTGCTGGGCAAATTCCCTCCTTTACCCGTAAAACCCACCCGTGCTGCAGCCACCAGCATCGCTGTTGCAGCTGCCAGCCTGACTAAGCACCTCTGAGACCGGGCACGCTCGCTTCACGAGTGGCCCAGCAGCACCTTAGAGAAAACCCTTCCAACTTTTGCCTGCCCAGACATGTTACACTGCCCACACGATGCCCAAGAGACCTGGGGCATGTTGCCTTGAGGGCATATCCTGCATCTCAGGACCAGTGTGGGGCCACCAGCATTTCCAGCTCCGGAAATAGGGCTCATGCCAAGCCCGTCTGCCCAGGAAGGGAGAGCCCCGAAGTTTTGGCGTTAGGTGATAATAAATCAGAGTAAACAAAGCGCAGCAAAGAGGAACACAGTGGGACTTTCTCAACCCTGATTATTATTCTGTAGCAATTTCCGTGTGAGTTGGGGCAGGGTTTTATCCAGAGCGACTCCGGCTGCTCTGCTCCGTAGGAACACTGCGCTTTCGTTTTTAAAACCGAGAAAGAAAAAAAAAGAGAAGGGGAATAAAAAGCTTGAAACTTTGGCAAGGAGAGGAACCGCCTTCACCAGCCCAGCTGGAAGAACAGCCTCTACTCTGGCTGGTGTTGCCTGCGGGCTGGGCAGGGGCAGGAGTAGGGACAGGCAGCAGGGGTGGGGGCAAGCTCCCCAGGGGTTCCTGCAACAGAAGCATGGGGGGACGTGCTCGCTGGTGCTGGGATTTGTCTCAACATCGCTCCTGCACCTCGTGGAGGTCCCATCCTGCCTCCTCAGCATCCCCAGAGCAGAGTGGGAAGGGCACGGTGTGGTGTCAGCCGAGGTCCCAGCTCTCCTTTCCCAGGGTGGCCAAGCCTGGGGACCCCATCGCAGAGATGAAACTCACTTGCAACCCCCACCCTTCTCCCAAAACTGAACTAGAAGGGCCTTAACCACAGCCTGCACCTCCCAGCACCGGGAAGGGGCTGTGACTGCCCTACCCTTGCAGGGACCAGCAAGCCCTTCTCCAGCACCCAAGGGTGGGAGAGACTCATGGACGAGCAGAGAGGGGACAGCCAGGGCCAGGGGGCCAAGTCCCCCAAGGCAAAGGGTCCCCTTTCCTCTTGCCCCTCCCCATGCCATGTTTGCACTCACCTGCTCCCCGGGGTCCGGCTGCCCTCCGCGGTCCGGTCCGGTGCCTGGAGCATCCTCCTCCTCCTCCCTTATAGCCGGCTGTGGGCAGGCGGAGCCGCCGCAGGACTGTCCCCTCCGTGGGCACCGTCTCCCGGCGAGGCCCTGCCCTCCGCCTGCCCGCGGGGCAGAACCGGGGAGGGGGGGAGGGGGCCGCAGCTTGTACCCCGAGCCAGGATGGCAGCTGTGTCCGGCCCTGGCTCCCTGCCCGGCTGCTCTGGGTGCCGTCACTCCCGTCCCCCCAGTCCTGCCCTCCTCAGCCTCCACAGGGCACCGAGGGGGTGTCGCCAGCCCCCGGGACCTCCAGGAGTGGGAAAATGCGGGGGGGGGAAAGGGTAGCCAGCGCCTGGCTGCTCTGCAACTGCCCGGATTTCCTCCCCAGCACAGCGTGGCAGGGGAAGGTGAATTTACTTGAAACCCCACCAGGAGTACAAGTGGGAGTCTGGGTGGGCAGGAAGGGGATGGGGCAGGGGGCTGCGCATGGGGCAAAACCCTCCCTCCCCCTCGCACGTGCCCAGGGGACCCCAGACCAGCAGCTGACCTGGCCTTGGGGGACGGGAAACCCCTAACCCAAAGAACGGGCCTTTGGGGGCATCTCAGTGCCCCTGAATGGGTGCAGCAAGAGCCAGCTCCAGGGACCTGGGTGCACGGCCAGTGCCAGACCCAATGGCCCAAACCTGGGAACCCACAGGCTCAGGTCCTCAGGACCAGCACCCTCTGTCCCTCCAGCCAGCACCGTGGAGTAGGACAGAGATGGCTTTTTAGGAGTAAATTCCACTAGCACCATGTGCAGAGAGGCCAGATCCTGCTCTTGCTGACTGAGGGACCTGACACGGGGACAGGATTGGACCTTCAGATGCTGGACATTGGCCGTCGGGTGTTGCCACATCCAGACAATCTCCCTTCTCCAGTCCAAGGCCACGCAGGGAGGTGCCCAAAGCCCCGGGAATTCAGGGCTACTGCTGGGCCAGCCCTCTCCTGCACAGGGAAAGAAGCTGCTTTCTTCAGGTACGGCTGATATTTATCCACAAAACACCTTTATTTGGAACAAAACCATAAATAAATAAGTGTGCACAGAAACCAAGTGGATTAAAAAAAAAATAACACAAGGCTATTTCAATTTAATACATGGTTAATGCTGGGGTGCTTTGTCACCCAGCTCCTCCCCCCCACCCCTATCTGGGGGCTGATCTCGACCAAGGCCATCCAGAGCCCTGTTTGCTCTGGGGCCGCCAGTGCGAGTTGTGGGGTTGCAGCAAAACCTGATTGCAAGAGGCTGGCGGGACGTCTTGTCCCCCCCAGGACCCTGCCGAGACAGGGACCAGCCCCAAGCGAAGGCAACGCAGGCAGGGGTGCTGGGGGGCAGGGGAAAGCACGAGGATGTCTGGAGGGGGACAGAGGAAAGGTGCAAGCTCAGCTCTCCCTGAGCCACGTGCCTGCACCAGCGTGGCGGTGAGGGACAGAAGTGACCCCGCGTCCCCTCCTGTCCCTTGGCTGTGTCAGTAGGGGTAGGGCGAGACGGAGATGAGGAGGAGGAAGATGCTGGGTGCCCGTTGCCCGCCCAAGGTCGCCATCTGCACCTTGAGGCGGTGGGTGCCAGGGTCCCTCAGCGGGCGCAGGGTGAAGACAATGCCACGGCCACTTTCGGTGCGGAGGGCAAAGGGGCTGCCAGGCTCCTGCTCCAGCAGTGTGAAGATGGGGCGATGGCGGAGGGCAGTGCCCGGGGTGAGGTGCACCACGTCCCGGCCAGCGGTGATGCCGAGGGGCAGAGTGAGCAGCTGGTACCGCAGCGTGCGGGGACCAGCCGAGCTGCAGTCCGGGGTGCAGTGACCGACACAGAGCCTGCGTGAAAGCCGGGGGGACGTGGGATGGGGCAGGGGGGTCAGGAGCAGGCAGGGTGCCTGGGTCCACGATGCCATGAGAAGGAGCAGGGGACAGGCACCCCCAGCCCCATGGTGGGACTCACCCAGGGCTGGAGCCTCTCTGGTACCCAGCCGGGCATGGCACATCCACGCACTGGGCACCTCCACGGGTGTTGAAGCACATCTGGCTGGAGCCACACTGGATCATGTCCTCCACACACTCGTCCACATCTGGGGGCAGAGAGGGGACACAGCTGAGGGTGCCAGGGTGCCCATGTGCCCCAGGCCGAGATGGGTATTCGAACCCCACCTCCCAATCCCTGCCTGGGGCGTTGGGCACCGGGGCAGTGAGACAAAAGCACCCAGATCTGGTGGGGTGCTGAGCCTGGGAACAACCCTCCCTGGGAAGGAGGAAGACTTGCAGCCCCAAGGGACGGCATCCCAGGCACTGTGGGGAGTGGGTTCACACCCAGAGGGACACAGGCATCCTGCCAGGGCAGGGACAGCCCACCCCGCGCCCCCACACTGACCGTGGCACGTCTTCCCATTGGGCAGCAGCCGGTAACCGATGGGGCAGATGCAGTGGTAGCTGCCTGCGCTGTTCCTGCACTCGTGCTGGCACTGGTTCACCATCTGGCACTCGTTGAGGTCTGCGGGCAAGAGGGGTGAAGCCAAGTGGGGAAGCACGGGGTCCCCTCCACTGCCCACTGCCCTGGGGCAGCCTGGCTCTCGCCTCCCCTTCCCAGCGCAGCCAAGCCCAGGGAGACCCTGATCATCCGCAAACAAGGGTGCAAACAAAATGGGAGACAAGGCAGCAATGGGCACAAGACCCATATTTTGGGCACAAATGCCACCTTTTGGGCACAAAGTGGCCTCCAAATTCCCTGCAAAGCTCTTCTCTAACATTCCGCCCACGCATGCTCACCAGCACAGGTGCCGTTCCTCTTGATGAAGCCCATGGGGCAGGGGGGGCCCCGGGCATCCAGTCCCGCAGCCTTTGCCACGCGGCGGAGGGCAAGCTGGGTGTAGAGGGTCCGTCCCCGTGGGCGGCTGCTTGGCCCTGGCCAGTGCAGGGCGGGGTCCTGCGGGGTGCTGCCCATTGTGCCCCCTCCCTCCACCCCCACTGTGCCGCACTCGCCGCCTGGCAGCAAGGTCCTGCCAGGAGGGCACAGGCACTCGTAGGAGCCCCGCAGGTTGCGGCACTCAAAGGCACATGGTGGAGGAAACTGGAGGCACTCGTTTACATCTGGTGGAGAAAAGAGATGGGGAGTTGCAGCTGGATGAGGAAACTGAGACTGGAACAGGGCAGAGGAGTGACCACAGCCTGGCACCTCACACCCAAGGACCCTGAGACCCCAGCGCGTACCCAAGCACGGCCAGCCAGCACCCAGCGAGCGGTAGCCGGGAGGGCAGGCGCAGCGGTACGTCCCTGCGGCGTTCTGGCAGAGCTGGTTGTAGCGGCAGGCGTGGGACCCCTCGGCGCATTCGTCGACATCTGGAGAGCAGAGTGGGGACGGGGTGGGGGAAGGTGGCATCGTGCAGCAGGTGCCCCTTGCCATCCTCATGCCCTCCGTGGGAAGGGTCCGTACCAACACAGTACAGCTGCTGAGGGTCCAGAGTGAATCCTGGTGGGCACTGGTCTCTGTTGGTCCCTGGGAATCAAGCAGGGATAACAAGAAGGGACATGTCACTGCCGGGACATGGCCTTTGCACCCTCACAGCCACCCAGGACCAATGATGAAGCCTGGCATCTCCATCCCCATCCCTGGAATTCCCCATATTACCTGTGTCAAGTGAGGCACGGAGCTGGAAATGGAGCTTCTCCGAGGCTGGATCATAGGAGGCTTTGATGGCGCTGGCACGGATGTGCTGCACCCAGGGGGGCTGCGGGCCCACAGGGGGGTCGTACGTGATGGTATGATTGCAGCGGGCACGGGTGATGTGCCTGTCCCACACGAAGGTCTGCACCGAGCCCCCCAAGAGCTGCCCCACGCCCGTCTGCACATAGCGCTCGCTGAAGTCCTGGGGAGAGGGCAAGGAGGGTGTCAGGCTCCAGACACCCCCCTGGACCCCAGCACGGGAGTCGTGGCCCCACGGGGAGGACAGGCAGCACCAGCACCTGCAGCAGCACCGCAGCCTTGCCAATGCTCTCTGGCACGGAGCCACTGATCACGGTCTCCAGCAGCAAAGCACCAGTAGGATCCATGCCCCGGGCGAGGTGGGTGACCCGCAGCAGCTCCCCTGCCGGGGGGGGAGCAGTGAGGGGCTGCCCATGCCACCCCCAAACACAGCTCCATCACCACTGCAAAGCTCAGCCCAGTGACAGGCTAGATAGAGGCTGAGCTGGGCAGGACCAGGGGGTGCTCCTGGCATCTCTCACCTGTGCCAAACTCCAGCTGCGACTCGTGCCGGAAGGTGCCCCGGGTGAGCAGGAACCCTCTCCGGGCCTCCCCACTGGTGTGTGCCAAGGACCAGTAAACGGGGGCGATGATGGCGACCAGCACCCGCATCAGCGGCCCTGGGTGTGGAGGAGAAAGGGTGTCACCACAGAGGGCTCCCAGCCCTCCTCAGCCCCCTCACCATAGGGCACCAGAGAGACCAGGGGGTGCTGCTTGGGGGGAGGACGATAAATAGATAAATAAATATCTTTTCTCCAAGATTTTCACCCGACACAGGTCAAAATTGTCCCTGGGTGAGGGTGGGGGTGACCACCTACCGACAGCGGGTGGGATGCTGCCAATGCTGCTCTGGACGGCGGCAGTGCTGGAGTGCGGGTCATCCAGCACACTGGCATCAAGGGTGGCGATGCTGAGCTTGTGAGCGTTGATGACGCCAACCAGGCTGCCCCGCACGCGGCGCGGCTCCCCTGGGGCGAAAGGGACAGGGGCAGCGGCGTTGGGGCTGCTGTCCCACAGGCAAGCAGGGTGTTTCCCTGTCTCCCTTCTCAGTAATTCGTGTGTCAAGAAACCTCATTTTCTGACATGAGGGCAGCCAGAGCAAGGTGGGCATCATCCCGACCTGCCTGTGAGCAGAGTCCCCCAAAGATCTCACGGTGTGGGCAGCGTGGCTCCACGTCGGCAGGGGATGCTGCGAGTGTGGCCTCGTGCCTTTTGCTCACTGATGTGCACTAAAGCCCCCTCCCCAAATCTTGCTCTGTATCAGACCCCACAGCCCTGGTCCCAGCCTCAAGCTTTTAGCTGCTTCTCCTCAGCAGCCACACCAAGGGCACCCAGCACTTCCTCCACGCTGCCAGCCAGCCATGCCCTCTGCTCCCCAAGGGGCAGCAGGAGAGGATGTGCCTGTGCGCTGAGCAGAGAGCCCCTGGGAAATGGGAATGTAATCACGGGTGGCAAATGCAGGAAGGTTGAGGAGAGACAAGCAGGGGTGGCACATGGCAACTGCTCGGGCATGGGTTTGTCTGGGCTCAGCAGTGGGAGAGAGGAGAGGACAAAGCAGAGCATGAATCAAGGGGTGCAGAGCAAGAAAGGAAAGGCAACACCCCCACCAAATGACCATGTTGGGGGTCTTACCCCAGGGTGTAAGAGCCCTACAGGCAGCCCTAGCCCCCCAAGACAGCCAGAAGCCCCTGGGCAGCACCCACCTCGGACAGCCAGGGCGACGTGGGCAATGGCAGACCCCAGGGCGTTGCGAGCGAGGCAAGAGTAGCTGCCGGCATCGCGGTGGCTGACAGCCGGCAGGAGCAGCGTGGCATTGGGCAGGACGCGGGTGTGGAGACCCTCAGGCAGTGGCTGCCCATCCCGCCACCACTCCACGGAGGGGGTGGGCTCCCCCAACACGGCGCAGTGCAGCAGCACCCGTTGCCCGGCGTGGACGGTCATCACCCGCGGCATCACCACCACCATGGGGGCACCTGGGCAGGGAGAGGGATGCAGGCAGTGCCACAACATCCCGGCAGTGCTGGGGCCATTCCCCAGGGGTACGGGGTGGTCCAGAGGCTGGAGCAGGTGACATGATTTGCAGTCCCTCAAAAAGAGGGTGCACGGGGGGCAGCACTCACTCTGCAGGGCCAGGGTGACAACTTTTGCTGCTGTGCCTGCGTCGTTCTCTGCCACGCACTGGTAGTGCCCTGCGTCAGCGCTCTGGTGGTACCGACGGCATTAGCACCATGCTTGGCTTTGCCACAAAAGCTCTCTGTAACACGCTGGTACCCTCCAGTACCCACTCACCTCCACAGTGTGGATGGCCAGGGAGCCGTTCTGCAGCTGGCGCAGGTGCCTGTCGGCTGCCACCGGCACCCCGTCCTTGCTCCAGCGGATGAGGGGTGCAGGGTGGCCCCGGGCATCACAGTCAAGAAGGGCATTGCCTCCAGGGGGCTCCACCTGGTAGGTACTGGGGTCCCCAGATATGATGGGTGCCTCTGGGGAGAGGAGAGAGTTGGCAGAGGAGGAGGGCTGGCCAGGCACCCCGGTTTCCATGTTGGCACCTACCTCTGACAGAGACAAAGGCGGTGGCCCTGATGGCACCAGCGCTGTTCTCAGCATGGCAGACGTAGGTCCCGCTGTCAGCATGAGTGGCCGCATCCCGCTGCAGGGTGCTCCGGCCCATCTGCCCCGACACACCATCTGCGGGGTGCAAACCCCCAGGAAGCACGGTTAGGGACCAGCTGGTTATAACCCCACACAGCCAGACATACCAGCACCCCAGGGATTCCAAAAAGCAGAAGAAGAACTGGGATGGCACCAGGATCACATCCACCCCAGAAACTCAGCATCCTCTGTCCCCCACCCTCGGTCCCCCTGCCCAGGCACAGGGCTGCCCACGCACCGGTGACAAGCTGCCCCTTGGCCGTCCAGGAGACGCGGGGCTGGGGGCTGCCCACAGCGGCACACACCAGCTCCAGCCTCTTGCCCCAGCTCACGGTGACATCCCCGGGCAGGCGGGTGAAGGTGGGCAGGGTGTGGACAGAGAGGGACACACGGCGCACGGCCCTCCCGGCCGAGTTCACCACAGTGCAGGAATAGCTCCCAGCGTCCCCTTCCTGGAGGGAGAAAAGGAGGAGGACAGGGGGTGGGCTTGGGTCTGGGGTCTGGCTGCAGCCTTGGCCCACTGGGCTGCATCTCTGCTGGCTGTTGTGTACCCAAAAAGCCACGGCTCGGCCACGGCCACTTTTTCCAGCCCATGTTAGTGAATTCATGCTGTCATAGAATCATAGAATGGTTTGGGTTGGAAGGGACCTTCAAGATCATCTAGTTCCAACCACCCTGCCATGGGCAGGGACACCTGCTACTACACCAGGTTGCTCAAAGCCTCATCCAACTTGGCCTTGAACACTCCCAGGAACGGGGCAGCCCCACAGCTTCTCTGGGCAACCTGTTCCAGTGCCTCATCATCCTTATTGTAAAAAATTTCTTCTTTAGATCTAATCTAAATCTCCTTTCTTTCAGTTTTAAGCCATTACCCCATGTCCTATCACTATATACTCTTGTCCAAAGCCCCTCTCCAGCTTTCTTATAGGTCCCCCGTAGGTACTGGGAGGCTGCTAGAAGGTCTCCCTGGAGCCTTCTCGTCTCCAGACTGAACCACCCCAACTCTCTCAGCCTGTCTGCATAGGACAAAGAACAGTGTGGCTGCCCCGACCTGCCGCACCATTGCGGAGCGCTGAGCAGTGCGGTCCCTCTGCCAAGCACAGCTGGAAGCAGCCAGGATGTGGCTCTAATAAGCGACACCTTGTCCTGCCAGCCCAGCCCAGGGACACGGCGGGCACAGAACAACCTGGGCTTTATTTTCAGCTGAGAGAGATGCTCATTTTGCAGCTCTCCGACCTCACAGCCAGCTCAGCTGCGGGAGGGGACGGTGCTCACCTGGACATCCCGGAGCAGCAGGTCCCCAGAGGGCAGGACAGTGGCCTTCCCCCCACCACCCTGCACCGCAGCTCCCTCCCGGCTCCAGGACACACGGGGCTCGGGGATGCCACGGGCAGCGCAGGGCAGCAACGTCTCCATCCCCTTCAGGACAACCAGCTCTGCCGGGCCGGCTGCAATAACGGGGGGCACTGGACGGGGAAGGAGGAGGACAGGGACTTGCTCACACCTCGACAGCCACCTTTCACAGTGAGGTGCCCGGGCAGGAGCCAAGCAGAGGAGGGGGCGAGCGCTGGGACCCCTGTCCTGCCTTACCTTGCACAATCAGCCTGGTCCTCCCTGCAGCAGTGCCTGAGGGGTTGTGGGCCACGCACAGATAGGTGCCCGCGTCCCCGGGGGAGGCCCGGAGGAGACGCAGCTGCCCGTTGGGGAGCACCTTCAGCCTGGGCTCTGCAGGGATGGGATGGAAAGGAGGGCAGGACAGAGTAGCGTGGCCATGCTGGAGCATGGACGGATGGTGTGCCAGGGCTGCTTCGCCTACAGAAGCACCCCTTCCCAGGGAGTCCCCAGGAACGGCTCCAGCAGCTGCCGCAACTGCCTTGGACAGCAGCCAGGAGCCAGGAGGACCCATGCATAGTGCCACCCAGCACCTCATTAGGATGCCTACCACCTCTGGGCACCCAAACCTCCACCCGGACAAAGGCTAGCAGGCAGCACAGGCTCTGCCAGCCTCCATCCGGCTCCCACTCACCTCCAGCGATGCCAACACCATCCTTCTGCCAGGTGACCTCCGGCCGGGGGACCCCGGTCGCCTCACAGGACAGCACCACGCTGGTGTTGACCATCACCATCACCATGCCAGGCAAGGGCTTCAAGGCAGGGGGCTCTGCAAGTGGCAGGGAAGCATTGCCCACCAGGGATCCCCCGAGGTGGGCCAAGGCATGGGGAGCCGGACCCCTGGGAGCCACGTGTACCATGCACCACAAGCCAGAGATGTTTTCGGGCTGTGCCAGCAGCGCTCCGTGCCGTGCAGGTGTAGCGGCCGGCGTGTGCAGGCAGCGCCTGCCTGATCTCCAGGGCCCCTGTGGAGACAGTGGGCAGAGGGGAGGCAGTGAGGGGGCTGGCAGGGATCCCCCACCCTGCCAGGGCTGTGCTGCCCTGTGCCCGTACCTGTGGGCAGGACGCGGTAGCCCCCTCCTCGGCTGCCCAGCTGAGCCCCATCCTTGCTCCATGACACTGTGGGTGGGGGCACACCAGAGGCGTAGCAGGTGAGGACCGCAGCGGACAGCCGGGTGACAGCCACATCCGTAAGGTCGTCAGCAATAGTGGGGGGCACTGGAGAGGTGAGGGAGGGAGGTGGGCAGGGCTGCATGGGAATGCCAAAGAGCAGCCCACCCCCATGCACATGGGCACAGATGTTTCTATTTTCCCTTTTGCCTACCCCCACGCCAAGTTCTCTAGAGAGGACCCAACCCCAACCTCAGCCCCAACATAGGGGCTGCAGCATGCCCACGTCACACCTGAGGTGCTCACAGACCCCAGGAAAGCTGCTCTTAGCAAGACTCAGAGCCCCTGGGATCTCACCGTGGACAGACACGAGGAAGACCTTGCGTGCCTCTCCGGCGGCGTTGGTGGCGATGCACTCGAACCGCCCCTCGTCCTGGGGGCCGGGGCTGGCGATGAGCAGCGACCCCGAGGACCGCAAACTGTGTGGGCAGAGCACGCGTCAGGGTCAGCCTCTGCCCCGTGGCGAGCAGCGAGAGGGAGCAAACCCCACCCTATGGTGGGACCCTTGGCAGGTGAAGTGGCTGGTGCTGTGGGTACCTGTAGGCACCGGGCAGGAGGTGCAGGCTCAGAGGGTGGCCATCCTTCTCCCACCTGATGTGGGGCTGGGGGGACCCCCAGACGTTGCAGCCCAGTGCAGCCGGCTGCTGAGCCAGCAGCGTGAGGCTGGAGGGGCCGGGGGCAATGGCGGGAGGGACTGCGGAAGGGCACAGCAACGATGAGCAGAGAACAGCAGCGCATCGTCACACCGATGAGAGCAGCTCAGCTGCGGTGGGTTGCAGGCAGATGAGTCCAGGAAGGATCCATCTGGCTCTTTCACTCACCCAGGATGTGGAGGTCCAGGCCTCGCCGGTCGGAGCCAGCGGGGCTGGATGCCATGCAGACATAATAGCCCGAATCCTGGACCTGAACAGGGTGGATTTGCAGGGACCCACCTGGCAGGAGCTGCAGCCTGGGGAGAGAGAGCAAGGGAGCCCCGTGGGTGCTCTGCCACGCGTGGGGACACACGGCTGAGAAGGCGGCCAGTACCATTGCAGCCAGGTATGGCACGTGTACGCTGAGCTGGCGTGGGGACAGACACAGCCCTTCACAGGGGGACAGCACTGTCTCTGCTCCAAGCACGCCAGAACAGCTACCAATGTGGAGGGTGGCATAATCTGAATAAGAGCCCTTGGTGCCACCAACCCATACAGCCTCATACCTGTTGCTCTCATGGAGAGGCAGGAGCTGGTCGTCCTTCCGCCATGTCACCCGGGGCATGGGCCATCCCTCTGCCTGGCACGGCAGCACCACCGAGTCGTTGAGCGGTGCCCTCACCTCCTCGGGGCCCGGCCGGATCTCCGGGGCCACTGCAGCAGCACCCAGCCGGCACGACAGAGGGTCAGAGACAGGGCTCAGGGGATGGAGAATGTCAGCCTGGACCAGCACTGGAGGCTGGGCACGATCCAACCCCCTCTTCCCATTAACCCAACCTTATGACACCCCTTAAACTGGGAACACCCCATAATGTTGGGAACACCCCATAGTGTTGGGAACACCCCATAGTGTTGCACATCCCTAAACTAACAAGGACAGAGCTGGCACTCACCAACAGCAAAGTCCCCTGGCAGGGCATCATTGCTCACCGTGAACCTCCACCTGGGCACGCAGGCTGGTGTCCCCCAGCGCAGTAGTGGCCCTGCAGCTGTACTCCCCGCCGTCCGCCACCCCCACGGCCCGAATCTGCAGGAAGCGCCCCTCGGCCAGGAGCTGCCTGTGGCTGTCCTCCTAATGCCCCCGGGAGACCCGTCAGCAGCTCTCCCTGCATCACCCTCCACCATGAGCCTGGTGAAGATGCAGCCAGCCCCTGCCCACACACTGTCCTGGGTCCCATCACACCCACCTGCAGCAGAGAGCCCTCCCGGTGCCACTCGATGCGGGACGATGGCACAGCATCCTTGGGGCACTCCAGGATGAGCTGCCCCCCTGCCACGGTGGTGACGCTGGGGGTCTCTCCAGTGCTCGCCATGCTGAGAGGTGCTGTGGGACACATGCCAGGCAAGCTAAGGGGTGCCCAGTGGGTTGGGCACCCCCATGCCTGGTCCCCCAGGGTCCTGATGACCCCCCAGCACCCTCCTCGCCACACCGCTGGGGCCGCACTACCTTGGACGCTGACGTGGAAGCTCCTGCTGTCCTCCCCAGCGGGGCTAGTGGCCAGGCAGGTGTACAAGCCAGCATCAGCCACCTACACAAAGCCAGGAGAGGGAAAAATTGAGGCACGACAAGAAAACGCAGATGGGGAGAAGAAAGAGGAGCTCCTACCTTTGTGCTCTCGATGTGGAGGGTACTCTCATTCCCCGACACAAGCCAGGGCCCTGCCAGTGGCCACCCGTCCTTCTCCCAGGTTACAGCAGGCACAGGGACACCCGTCACCACACACGTCAGCTCCAGCGGGGTGCCCACGGCAATGGACATCTCGGTGGGATGGGGGGCAGCCTCGATGCGGGGCGGCTCTGCAAGGCATACAGCGAGGTGGGTGGGCTCATCGCCTTGTTGTTCCCAAAAAATTGTCTGGCTGCCCCTCCCAAATCCTCGGGGGCAGACACGCACCCATCACCAGGAGGTGGAAGGCTTTGCTGGCCTCCCCCACCTCGTTGGCCACCAGGCAGGAGTACACCCCCGTGTCGGCCAGACCCACGGCCACCAGGCTCAGCCGCAGGCCACCTGGTACCCGGTTGCTCTGTGGCGCCAGGGGCTTGCCGTCCTTCAGCCAGGTCACCGCCGGTGCTGGGGTCCCAGTGGCTTCGCAGGTGAAGGTGACATCAGAGCCCTCGGCCACCACCTGCTCCTCGCTGCTCTCTGGGCTCTCCAGGACAGGCGGCACTGCGGAAGGAGCAGTCCCACTTAGCGGGGCTGCAGGAGCCAAGCCGGGTCCCCAGGCACTGGGGATGGGTTCAGCAATTCCCCAGTGTCCTGTGAGCACCCAGAGGTGGCTCAGCCTCCCTGGAGGGAGCTCTGGGACTGCTTATGGGCTGGTCCCACCTCGCTCCATCCTCCCTGAGCCTGCTCTGCTGGCAAAATCAGTGTTTGGGTGCCCCCCACTCTGCTCTCCCCAAATCCCCAGCTGCCCCATACCCTGTATCTGCAGGACGAAGCTGCGATCGGCCACCCCTGCCTGGCTGGAGGCAATGCAGGTGTAGAGCCCAGCATCGGAGACCTGTGCCTGGGAGATCCTACCCCATGGAGTGGGGCATGGGGATGGAGAGGAGACATCAGCTCTGGGCCCCGCCTCTGCTCCCCAAGGTCTCCATGCTGACACGCAGCCACCTTCGGGGTGCAGTTGTGGCCAACCCGGTTCACAAACCTGGGTACCAGCCCCAAAGCCTGCGGCCGAGCATCGCTCTAGGGTCACTTCTTACCGGAGGACGTGCCCAGCTGAGAACAGGGTGACATGGGGGGACAGGCGCAGGGGCAGCCCATCCTTCAGCCAGCTCACGTGCACAGGAGGGGTGCCCCGCACCCGGCACTCCAACGTCACTGCCGCAGACAGGACACCACGGACCACCTCCGAGTCATCGGCGCCAGTGTCAATGGTGGGGGGCACTGGGCAAGGGGACAGGGGCTGACGGGGCTGTCGGGGGTGGGTGGCCCCAGGGCCGCCCTGCAGACTCCAGCCCCGCTCACCCAGCACGCTCAGCGTGTGCAGCCGCGCGTCTTCGCCCGCGCTGTTGCGGGCCAGGCAGGTGTATGCCCCCGAATCGGCAGCTTGGAGCCCCTTGAGGAGCAGGGAGCTGCCATCCAGGGATATCCTGCGTGGGGAGGAGGGGGCGGTGACCTGTGTGCCCATCTCTAACTTGCCCACGGGGCACAGATGCTCTGTGCTCGGTTGCAACCCAGGCTGCAAGATTTCGGGGTGCACTGCAAGGCCAATACAGGAGGTGGGACCCTGCCAGGGTGCAGTGACCACACCAGGCTGCAGCACCACCCAGGACACCCGGGCTTGACCCAGGATGATGTTCCTCAGCAGCAGCTGTGAACAGCATCTCCCAAGCCCAAGCAGGAGGCTGGGAGAGCAGGGAGAAGCAGCGGAGCTCAGCCTGCCTTGCACTGCTCTTTCACACATGGGGAAACTGAGGCACAGCCAGGGCTGTGCCATGGCTAGCCCCTGGGGTGGTGCCCAGACTCACCGGGCATGCGAAGAGGGCTGCAGTGCCAGAGGCTGCCCGTCCTTCAGCCAGGTGATCTGGGGGGTGGGCTGCCCCTCCGCCCGGCACTCCAGCCTCACCCCCCTGCCTTCCAGCACACTGTGCTCGCTGGGGACCCCCGCGCTGGCTATCCGGGGTGCCACTGTACCCAGAAGAGAAGGAGGCTGAGGAAGAGGAGGGAGAGCCTGCAGGGACCCCCGTCACCCTGGGGAAGCCCTACCTCGCACCAGCACCACGAAGTCCTTGCGTGTTGTGGTGCCCGGGCCCCGCACCAGGCAGGTGTACCGGCCCTGGTGGAAGGGCTGCAAGGGGCTGAGCTGGAGCTGCTCCCCCCCAGACACCAGGCCCTGCTCTGGGCTGCTCTCTGCAATGAGACGGGGCCAAGGGGGATGCAGCGGTGCTCCTCCACCCAGTCGTCCCCAGGCACATTGTCATGCTCCCTCCTTCCCACCCCCAGGACCCAGGTTTGGGGATTTGGTTAAAGTAGAGGTCAGGGCTGTGCAGAGCAGGGTGTTGGCACTGTGCATCGCTGGAGCTTTGCAGGAGAGAAAAGCCACTGGTCTGGGGGTAAATCCCCGTTCCAGCAGGTAGCCCAAGGGCTGGTACCCAGAGAGCTCACCCCCAGAGCTCTCCATCACATCCCATGCCCACCTCCCATCGTTTCAGCCTCTTAAAAAACATGCAGGGAAAATGCCAGCCCCCTCCTGCTCTGCCTCCTTCCCTGTGAGGCCCTGCAGGTCTCCTGCAGCTGGATTAGAAACGGGGAAACTGAGGCAGGACTGCTTGAGGTGTGGCAGTTGGGAGGCTCGGGGCCGCAGCCCAGCATGGCGTCCCCCTGTGCACGTACCCAGCGGGCTCCCGTCCTTCAGCCAGGTGACGGCAGGCGCGGGCACACCAGTCACTTGGCAGGTCAGGACGAGGGGGGTCCCCACGTCAGCATCCAGCGTCTCCTGCTGCAGGTCCTCGATGCCTGGGGAGGAAGAGCAGGAACGGGGTGTGTGAGCAGGAACACACGCACCAGGGTTTGCCATCAGCTCCTCGGAAGCTTACCGTGGACGGCGAGGATGAAACGCTTCTCGTCCCGGCCGGCTGCGTTCAGCGCCACGCACGTGTATGTGCCCGAGCTGGAAAGCTGCAGGCGAGGGAGCTGCAGCACCCGCGAGCCTGGAAAGGGAGAGCAGGGAGTCAGGGCAGGCTGGAGCTGGGACGGAGCCCAGGCCACCATGCTGGCAAGCTGACTCATCCCCAGCACAGCCAGCCAAGCTCCATGCAAGGGGTGTCTGGCCAGCAAAGTCTCCCTTGGAGGTCTGATGCCTCACAGTGCACAGGAGAAGGGTGCTGAGCTCCTGCGGAGTGGCAGCGCAGAGTTTGCAGGATGCAACCTTGGTCCTTTCCAGAAGGGACCGCCCAGCAGGGAGTCGTTAGCGTGTGGTTACGGCTGAAAGTCTGAGCTCCAGTCCCGCACGCGGTAAGGACAGGTTAGGGGAGTCAGAGCCCACCCTCGAGAGCCGGTGGCTGTGTCAGGCCTGGGGGACACGCTGCCGTCCTCGCTCATCCCAACGCACCTGGGGTGACGGTCACCTCCTCACTGAGCCGCAGGATGTGGCCATCCTTGTACCAGGCAACCTCTGCAGCGGTGTCGGACTGGACATCACACACCAGGGAGACGCTGCCATTGACGACGCCGTCGATGCTTTCAGGGTTTGCGCCCACAATCCAGGGTGCTTCTGCTCCGCACGCCCCGACAGACAGTGCCAGAGGGGAACTATCACTGTGGAGCTGAGCTCCCCCCAGGAGGAAACACACACCGAGCACCTCGCCTGCTCGGAGTGTGCCGGCATGTCCGTCTGCTCCCACTGGGTGAGCGTGACAAGCACGGGGGACTGAGGTGGCCATGTGGCTCAGGAGTCACGGGAGACTCCGGAGGAAGAGGGGGCAAGAGGGGTGGTAAATTGGGGGGGGGGAAGGGTGACAGGGGTGCCTTACCCTGCACAGTGAGGGCAAAGTGCTTCTCAGCTGAGCCAGCCGGGTTCTCGGCCACGCACGTGTAGCTGCCTGTGTCACCCGTCTCCACCATGGCCACCTGCAAAGGGGGAGCAGAGCCCTGCTGAGGGCTGCCCCGAGCCAAGGAGCTGCTGGGGCTCCCACCGGGACCTCGGCACTTGGAAGGACCAGGGCATCCCCCTCCCTGGGGAGAGAAAGGTGCCCTGTCCCCTCCACGCAGTGTTTCCAATGTCTCCCCCCAGCACAGCCACTCTGCCCAGGCGGATGCCAACCTGCAGGACTGTGCCACCCTCCAGGAGCTGATGCCGTTGGCCAACCACAACGGGGACACCATTCCAAAGCCAGGACACCACAGGCACCGGGTGCCCGGTGGCTTCGCACGTGAAATGGACAGTGCCATTGACAGCGGCCGTCACCTCCTCAGCCAGGTCCTCCATGCCATCACGGATGGCCGGGGCAGCTGGAAGCAGGTGGTCACGGGGCTGTCACACGCCTCCACCCACTCCCTGCCCAGTCCCGTACTCACTCAGCACCTCCAGCACGTAGTGCAGGCGGTCCTGTCCTGCCGCATTGGCCGCCTCGCAGGTGTACCTGCCCGCGTCCTCCTCCCGCACCACTGGCAGCTGCAGCACCCGGCCCCCTGTGGCAAAGGGCAGGGTCAGGGCAGGGGACGGGGAGGGCTCCGCGGGGGTCGGGTGGTCCCCTCCAACCTCCCTCTCCCACCTCACAGTGCCTGAACCCCTGTACAGCCCTAGCAAGACATGGTCCTGCTCTTGCAGGTCTCATGGGTGCTGTGCATGCTGGCAGCAGCAAAGGGACAGGATCTGACCCCCTCGTGCTATGGATGCTTCTCAACCCACGGAGATGCTGCAGGAAACCCCCCAGACCCCACACCAAGGATCCATTCCTGTTACCTAGCAGCATCAGCACCCCTGGGCCAGGGGAGAGGGGCTCCCCATCCTTGTACCAGGTGAGCCGGGGGGGTGGGATGGCATTGGTGTCACAGTAGAGTGCAGTGGGCTGGTTGAGGACAGCCTGCCGGTGCTCTGTCACCTCTCCATCCTGGTCTTCCTCCTGGTAGAAGATCTCAAGGGCTTCTTTGGGGCTTGTCTGTTGCTGGAAGAGGGGTGGCACTGTGGGGACAGGCTGCAGTCAGATGTGGGGAAGGGGAACTCACACCTCCAGGTGCAACCAGAGCATCTGTTCAGGCTTCACTGGGGCCAAGGAGATGCTCGTTTTCCAGCAGATACAAACCCTCTTCCTGCTCACCCTGCCCTACTCCTACCAAGGGATTCCACCAAGGACCCCTTCTCCTCGTGCTGAGACACCCACTCCTCCAGGCACTGGCTGGCCACCCAGGGCTCACCTTGGACGTGCACAATGAAGTCCCTGTCATCTTCACCCACGGCGTTGGTAGCAACGCAGGTGTAGTGCCCCGAATCTGAGACACTGGCTGGTTTGATCTGAAGGACCTGCCCCTCGCTGAGGATCTGGAGATGGCCGGCGCTTTCCAGGAGCTGCATGGGGACCCCAGCCCCAAGGCAGGAAGAAGCAGAAGGGTGGGAGGAGGATTGCACACTCAGGTGTGGGAAAGAGACATATAAAGGGTGTCTTCCCACTCCATCCACCTAGGAGGGTCCCCAAATCCAGCAGCTCCTCCCTGGTCGCAGTTCGGACCTCACCTGCTTGTCCTTGTACCACTGGATGGTCGGCTCTGGCACAGCCCACGTCTCGCACTCCAGCATCACCGTGCTGTTGACTTTGGTTTTCACCTCTTTTGTGTCAAATTCCCCCAAAGGGTCATCTCTGACAATCTGAGGAGGAACTGGTGGGGAGAGATGACACAGCTGGGATGAGAGAAGAGCCCCCAAAAGCTCTTGCTCTGCCCTGATTAGCAACAGGCAGCATCTCAGGGTGCCACTGACACCCCTGGTCAGACCCCCCTTCATTCTCCCCAGACTAGACCAGAGGCTTTTTGGGGCCACATGCTGCACCAGCTGCAAGAGGTGCAGCTCCCCAAGATGAAGGCATGGGAAGGGAAGGAAGGGGCCCTGGCCCCGTTAGGGCAGTGGCATCGCTGCAGCAATTAGGAAGGACATGGAGAGCTCCCGCACCCAGGACTTTCACGGCGTAGTTCTTCACAGCCTCCCCGACCTCGTTGGCCACGATGCAGCTGTACGTGCCCGCGTCCTCTTCCTGGGCATTCAGTATCTGCAGCCCGTGGCCATCTGGGCAAAGAAGAGTCTTCTGAGAGGGTTGTCGCTCACAGCCACAGCTGTCTATCTCCATGCAGCAGAAGGCGGCATCTTAAATAACCTGCTGGTCATCTGCAAGCCTCACTTGAGGGGTCTAACACTCTTCTAGAGCCTGGTTTCCAGGCTTATGCCAACCAGTGCTGTCTCACTGATGCTGCTGAAGAGGCTCTAGCTATGATCAGATGATGCAACATATGGAAGAGCAGCATGTACCTGATGGGCTGGGCCCCCAGGGTCCTGCAGGACCATGACTTCTCACCATCCCACTGCCCCAAACCACAGTCAGACCCAGAAAAGGTCCCACTCCCCCAGGCATGCAGCAAGGGGCCACCACAGTCATGCAGAGCCTATGGACACCAGCACTGTACCAGGGAGCAGGTAGATGTTTCTAGATACTTCGAGAGGAACTTCATCCTTGAGCCAGGTGATGTTGGGAGATGGGTAGGATGGAGCCTCACAGACCAGGGAGATGGGGTTGTTGATAATCACTGTGACTTCTTCTGCAGCAGCATCGTGGGCGTCTCCAGCAAAGGTAGGACTGCCTGCAGAGACATACTTGCATGGCAGATCAGCATTAGCACCCGCTTACGCTTCCAAATGCTTTATTCCCCCACCACGGAGCATGATCTGAGTTCAGGGAGTTGGACTTGACCACAGCACAAGCCCAGCTTCAGACTCTGCCCTCCAAAAGCACAGGGGACGCAGAAGACACTCTCCCCCTTCCCACCAGCCACCATAGAGCTGGATCCTGCACCATCAGAGCTGGATCCTTTATGCCCGTCCAAGAGGTCTCATGAAGGCTTTGAGGCAAGTACAGGACCTCACACCATGCTGCTGGCAGCACAGTTGAGGGATCCTCACCACCTACCTGGGTGGATAAATAAAAAGCCCTCTAAGCCAACATCCCCTGCTCACACCTGAAAATCTGCCTCCACCCAAAGGCACCTCATACCTGAAACATCTAGCAGGTAGTGCTTGGTTTGGTTTGCCACAGAGCTGGAGGCCACGCAGGAGTAGCGGCCGGTGTCAGACAGGGATGCTTGAGGGATGTGGAGCACGGAGCCATCAGGGGAGATGGAGAAGGTGTCTCCATGGGGCAGAGGGTGGCTGTCTTTCAGCCAGGTGATCTTAGGCTGGGGGTTGCCTGTGCAGGGTGGAAAGCAGGTTTTAGTCTTCATGCAAAGTTTCTCCATGCATGTGCACAGCCTGACCGGGGTCACTGTGCCGGAGCTTTTCTGGGAATCAGGGACGTCAGCCCAAATCCAAAGTTATCGTGATCTGGATTTCAGAGACTGCTGGATGAGCCAGCAAGAAGAAAGAAAACTGTCCTGAGTAGGAGGTGATTAATTACTCCCATCACTAAAGGAGAAAACAGATGAGAGGAATTTTAGCTCCATTTGGGAAAGATTAGATCTTATGTTGTGGAACAAGCTCCCCGCGTGGGTGCCCCCTCCCCAGCGCTTCCCGGACAGCCCAACTGTACAGCCAGGAACTATCCCAAAAAAGCTTTTCAGCTGATCTCAGCTGTTTGCTTGACATCGACTGGAGCCATCCGTTTGCTCTGCACCCCAAAAGCTTACGCAAGCTGGCTGTCCCCAAGCCCCATCTCCCACCTGCTGATGCCACCTCCGCTCCCCGTGTGATGCTCACCCACAGCCAGGCAGGACCAGGTGACAGGGTGGCCCTCAGGCACTTCGGTGGTCTCTTCTTCATCCGCATTCTCAATGTGGGGAGGAACTAGGAACACGAGCCACCGGGGACCTGAGCAGCCATCTAGCTTCACCGGGCCTCCAAGCTCACAGGCTAAGATACAACAGACTCCAGCACTGCAGCTCCCACCACACCCAGTCTTAATTCCTGACTATCCTTGCAAGGCTGAAGCTCTGAAATCCCACCAGGAATCGTGCAGCAGATGGAGGACCCCTCCTTACCCAGGACCTCCACAAGGAAATGCCTTCTGGCCTCCCCAGCTACGTTGCTGGCCAGGCAGGAATAGTGGCCACCATCCTCGGCTCGTGCATGGGTGATCCTCAGCAGCCAGCCCCCTGGAAGCATGGAACAGAGAGGTCTCAGGGCCCCGATCCAGGCACCAGCCCATCCCAGCAGTTCTCCTGCAGAACTGAAGCTCCGCCACATTTAAACCCATCAGCTTTGGAGTAAAACATGTTCCTGAAGTGCTTGTCTCTCACAGTGTCCATGCCTCGTCGCTGACCTGAAAGCACATGTGCGTGCTCGCTGGGGGTGACAGGAGAGCCATTCCATGACCAGGTGACCACAGGCAAGGGAACACCGGTGGCCTCACAGGTCAGTGTCAGGGATCCATGCAGAGAGATGCTGATGTTGGTTGTCGATCCAGATCCTTGAATGAACTCAGGAGGAACTGAGGAGACAGAAAAGCGTGGACATTCATTTGTAAAGCAGCCAAGACAGCAAAGGAGCAAGGGAAAGGGGCAAACTCGGCTTGTTCCCACCCTCCTGCTTGTACAGTTTGAGGACACAACCCCAGAAGGACCACTGACATCACCTGAAGTCGTTGACTTTGAAGACGTTATGGGACAGGTGACCCACAGCAAGTATGTGCCACTTACCTGCCCCCCCAAGCCCACACTTACATATGTGACACTAGGCTGGCCACATGCCCCGAGCCACCACAGGCCTCTTCCAGCCCAAGTGCTTGATACCTTGGCCCATGAGGTTTCCTCGAGTCCTTGGGAAGTAGATGACTTTATACAGTGTGAGATGACCTGCTCTGATGACCCTGCGAAGAAACTCCTGCCTGATAGACCCAGCTCTACAGCTATATTGCCTGGAGAATCCCCCTTCTGACCCAAGACTTTCTACATGCTGGGTTTTCCAAGATCTACTCCACATCAGGTCGCTCCATGCATCAAACACGCGGTGGGACATCACCACCCTCCTGAACCTGCCTGCATCCATCCATACCCCCCAACCACGGCCCCGTCCCACGCCCTTACCATGCACCACAACATCAAACTCCCTCTGCTCCTGCCCCACCGCGTTTGCCACCAGGCAAGTGTAGCGTCCTGCGTGGGCCACCTCCGCCTCGGGGATGCGCAGCCGCCTCCCATGCTCCGTAAGCAGGAGTCCTTCCCCGCTGGCCACAGGCTGCCCGTCTTTCATCCATGTCACCATGGGCGGTGGCATCCCCGTGGCCTCACACTCCAAAACTGTCTCACCAGCCTTGATAACAGAAACCTTCCTCGGGGCTTTGCTGCTGCCCTGGATCCTCGGCAGCGCTGCGGGCAGAGGGACACAGGGTGGAAGTGACGCTGCAGTGACTCCCTTGGCCGCGTGCGAGTGGATACACAAACGCCATTGGACCGGACAGCAGGGGGGTGAAGACAACGTGAGCGGGTGCAGCCAGTGCGATTGGGCTGCTGGAGTGAGAACCAGCTGCAACCAGCGTGGAGCCAAGAGTGAAGCTGGAGGGACAAGGCTAACCCAGCTAGCAGCGTCCTTTCCAAACACCCAAGGCAGCAGGCAATGGCTGGGAGCTTTTGGGTCCAGATGGACCTTGCATCAAGAGATATCTCTTCACCTTCGGCCACCCCTACAGGTCCTCTGTGTCTCTGGGCTCCCCCCAGCTCACCCTGCACCTCCAGGCGATGCTCCTTGCTGCTGCTGCCGGCGGCATTCCTGCACTCGCAGGTATACGTCCCCTCATCCACCAGCCGAACCTTCTCGATGTAGAGCACACCCCCTCCCATGGACACCAGCTTTGGACTCCTGGGTTGGGCAGAGAGCGGCTCCCCTGGGAGGACGAGGACAGCAGCCTCCTCTCAGGTTCCCAGCAGGACCACTTCCCACCCAGAGGCTGGACACTGCTCAATGTAAAGCACTCCTTGCTCCAAGGAGACTGACATCTGTCTGGTGGGTCAACACGTGTGGGGAGGGACGAGGCTGAGAAGCAGGTCCCTACCATCCTTCCACCAGCTCAGGGTGGGGAAGGGGATCCCGTGGCACTCGCAGGCCAGCCGGACGGACTGCCCCTCCAGTACGGACACAGCGGTGGGCTCTGCCAAGGAGAAGGATGGGGGCACTGCAGGGGACGAGAGGGAAGGAGCAGTTTGCCGGTGGCACTGGACAAGAGGAGAGGGGCAGCTCCCCACTGCAGCTCTGTCCCGCTGGCTGCACGACACCTGCACGCAGCTCCCCAAAAAGAACCGGCAAGCCTCCCCTGCACCAGCTCCATGTGGAAACAATAACCTTGACTTTCCAGCTACTAAGTGCACGATGCTTTTAATTGCACGTGGCCTACAGCAGAGGATGACCGAGCATCCCGCGCCAACCACGCAGGCGGGCCAAGCCCAGGCTGGCCAGACGCAGCATCGGGAGGAGCACAGCTCACGGGGAAGGTTACCTAACTCTTTCCATTATCGGATGCTGTTCTCAGTTGCTCATAAATACAGCTGGCTGGAAAACAGTAACTCCTTCCCATGAGGGATATCAATTTGTACAAGAAAAACCCCAACACCCAGAAACCCCTGAAAAACAACAACAGCAGAACCCAAACAATCTGCCCGCGCCAGGACACCAGACGTGCGTTTCCCTGGGAAGAGATCGCAGGAACAAGCCTGGATCAGAACTGGATTTTCTCTGCTCCCTGGCTGCTCGCCTGCAGGACTCCCACAGCTGGCCTAGAGCATCCCCAAGAGCAGCCAGACCCTGGCTCAGCCCCGGCACTGCTGACGCGCTGAACAGCGAGCGAAAGCAGCCAGTGCCCGTCCTGGCAGCGGCCCGGGAACCACCGATCCCGACTCAGGCAGGGAGAGAAGGGGACGGCGCCAGCAGCGACCGTCACACTAAGCGCAAAGAAAGGACAGAGGAGCCCCAGCAACGGCAAGGAAATCCCTTCAGTCTCCTGCCCAGATTTTGGAAGGACATCTCTTCTGCATCGGCACTGCAACCTCCCCCCGAGACTTGAGCAGACACCGGCGTTTTCCCCTCGGGCACCCATTCTGGTGGGGACTCCCCACCACCTCCAGCTGCATCATTTTGCAGAGCCTTAATATTTTAGGGTTAGTGTTTTCCAAGCCAGTCAGCTACCCCAGATACATATTATATATATGAACAAATGGCATATAACATAGCATATATGCCTCTATAGTATAAATATTGTGTGTGTGTATATATATAGTATGCGTATATACACACACTATATTTGCCCCGAAGGGCTGTTTCAGCCACAGTAGCCCTTACCCCACACGCTGAGGTCGTAGTGTTTCTCGGGGTGGCCGGGCACCTGGCATGTGTACCTGCCCTCATCCTGCACGCTGGCACGCCCGATCTGCCGGAGCAAGCAGACACTAGGATGCTCTGCAGCAGAGCCAGATCACACAGCCCTGCCGTGGGGGGACTCTGTAGCAGCAGAAGCCATGGGAATGGGATCGGCATGAGGGGTGGGAATGGTGCTGAGCCATGGGCAGCAGGGAGGGACACCCCTTCCCTCTGCACCCGCACTCTCCCAAGGATGGGGAGGAGGAGATGAAGGTCTTGACAGCTCTATTTCCCCTCCCGTCCTCTGCAATACTGCAAAATGTCACCTGGAGCACGGTCCCCTCTGCAGACAGCCACACGCCCGGCTTCGGTGTGAGCAAGTTCCCGTCCTTCAGCCAGCGGGACCCCCGAGGGGGGACCCCAGGGACCGGGCACTCCAGTGTCACCGGCTGGTTGACAATGACAGAGACGTTCTCCTCCTCACCCAGGGTGGTGGTGGGAACTGGAAAACAGATCAACAGGGCAACACCTTCCCCTAGCCACCCGCCTTGGCACCCCTCCCCAGGGCAGCGGAGCAGCCCCATAGTCCCGAGCGTCACTTCCCACCCTACAGCTGCTCTGGTGGGATGGGGCCAGGACCCACGGGGTACTTACACCGCACCTCAAGGGTGGCCTCACGTCTGTCTTCCCCCACGGCACTGGTGGCTACACATGTGTATGTCCCTGAGTCCTGGAGGCGAGCAGAGGGCAGGGACAGCACCTGCCCACCAGACAGGATCTGTGCTCCCCAAGAAGCAGAAAGAGCCCAGATGAGCACGAAACCGGAGAGACTGGAAGGCAGCTGCGCTGCAAGCTGGCACACGGGTACAGGGATGGGTGGGCACAAGCCTGCCTTGAGCCTGTCCTTGTCACGCCCCAGGGACCCTCTGCCCACCCGTACCCATCATGGCAGGAAAGCCCAGCACAGGGCTGGGCAGGTCTGGACAACGTTGCATCTGCTCAGCTCCAGCAATCGTTTGGTTTTGTATTGGTTTTTTGTTTGTTTTGGTTTGGTTTTTTTAAGTCAGAAAAAGGAAAAGGAGCATCTTCCTGGAGGCACGTGCCCAGCAAGCCCCCCCCTCCATCAGGAGCTCTCTCACCTGTGGACCACCTGCCACCACGCTGGTCATGGGATTGCCATCCTTCAGCCACAGCAGCACGGGAGCTGGGGTCCCCGTGGCATCATACTCCAGTGTCACCGGCTCATCCATCACCACCGTGACGGGGCTGGGGCCAGCTGTGATCCGCGGTGGCACTGGGAGGCGACAGAAAAATGTCACCGGGAACACACGGTTGCAAAAGGGACAGGGTGAGTAGGAAACACCATGGTGTGGCCCAGGCAACACCCATCCATGGGGCCATGGCTTTTCCAGGACATTATTTGGGATGGACATGGAGGATTGCATGGCTGGAACAGCAAACGGGGGAGAGGACAGGGGCTCTGCTAAAGCCATCTTCCAGAGACATGTCCCGAGGGCTGGGACAATCCCGTTGGTCCCATGCGGACACAAGAGGTGCTGGGGGGGACACTCAGCTCTTGGACAGCCACAGCCCATCACTGCTCGCCGCAGACTCACCAGTCACCCGCAGGCTGTACCAGAGCTCAGTGAAACCGGCCATGTTGGAGGCCACGCAGCGGTAGCTGCCAGCGTCAGAGAGCTGGGCACGCTGGATCTCCAGGTGCTTCCCATCCCTGGACAAGGTCCGACCTGGTCCGGCCAAGAGCTGCTCATGCCCCTTGTACCAGGTGATGTCTGGAGGGACACAGGGAGCCGAGTCATAAGGAGCGATGCTGCTGCCCCGCTCACCGAGGAGACCCAGGGAAGCCCCAGGGATGAGCAAGAGCTGATGGAGAGAACCAACTCACTGGGAGCCGGCAGCCCCGAGGCCAGGCACTCCAGGGATGCTGTGCTGTTCTCCAGGACGGCCAGGTCCACCGTGCTGGGTTCGATGTTCGGAGGCACTGCAACCCGGCACCCACAGTCACTGGCTCTGCGTGGCCCAGGCTGGCTGCAGCCACACAGTGCAGTGCCACAGGGCACGCCGGGCTCGCTGGGGGCTCTCAACACACATCGAGTCCTGGGAGAGCCACGGCCAGGGCTCACTCCCCACACTGGGAAGGGATCACGTCACCACACGGTGCCACTGCTGCTCCCTAAGTACCTAGCAGGTTTGTTCCCATCCCAATGGGACATTGTCCTGGTTTCGGCTGGGATAGGGTTAATTTTCCTCTTAGTAGCTAGAACAGGGCTGTGTTTTGGATTTAGTGTGGGATTTGGTATGAGAAGAATGTTTACAACGTACTGGTGTTTTAGTTGTTGCTAAGAAATAAGGAGCTTTCAACCTCCCGTGCTTTGCCAGCGTGCAGGTGCACAACGAGCCGGGAGGGAGCACGGCCGGAGCGAAGGACCCACAGCCCCTGGCTTCGGATGCGGGTTTAGGCCCAAATTGCCTACAAAATATTCCATTTCATGCAATGTCATGCTCAGTATATAGATGAGGGTTGGCCGGGAGGCTCGCTCTCTTTTCCAGGACTGAGGTTTGGGATTTCTCTCTGGGATTGCTAGCTGGGGCCGGGATGGGTGTTGGTCAGTGGGTGGTGAGCAACCGCACTGTGCCTCACTCGTTTGTATATTCTACTATTATTATTCTTGTCATTATTACTTTTAATTTTATTTTATTTCAATTATTAAATTGTTCTTATCTCAACCCATGAGTCTCCTTCCCTTCACCCTTACGATTCTCTCCCGCATCTCCGGGGGCAGGGGAGGGCGAGTGAGTGGCTACGTGGTGTTCTGTCGCGGGCCAGATTAAACCCGTGACAGACATTCATCCGTCCCGGGCAGGGATCTCTGCTCCCTGCCTGGTCTCACCCGCCACCTTCAGCACCACATCCTGCCATGCTGACCAAGGGGTGCTCTGGCCAGAGGGGAAACAGCGCTGGGAGTAGATGATCCACCAGAAAGAATCCATTGAAGATGGATGCTATGGTTTACTGTGGTGTCAGCAGCCACCAGCTCTCAGTCTCATTAACAAAGAGCAAGATCCCAATGGATCAAGCCAGTGACCCTACACCTCCCAAAAATCAGGAACAAGAACATACACCTCTTTGGCCAGCCACGTTGTCCCTGACACGTGGGATGGATAGCGGGTCTCACCCCGGACACTGTGCTCACCTTGCACCGAAACCTGCACCTCTGCCTGGGCCACCCCTGCCCAGTTGCTGGCCTGGCAGATGTAGAGCCCTTCATGATCAAGCCCCACGCGAGCAATCAGCAGAGTCCCGCCGTCCTCGGACACTACCGCATCGTCCCGCTCGCCCAGGGGATGCCCATCCTTCAGCCACCTGCGAGGAAGGGGACAGGAAGCAAGTCCCTGGTCTGTCCCACCACCACCCAAAGGAGTGAACAGTGGGGTGCTGGCAGCAAGGATTGTCCCCTTGTCACCTGCAAAGGGGCTGACAGCACCCAGATTGGGCAGAGCAGGATCCCAGGGGCAAGAAGTGGGAATGGATACGTCCCATCCCAAGGTATACCCCAAGTTGGAGGTCCCCATCACCCATCCTGAGCTCCCATCCTGATCTCCGCCACAGCTCTGCATGCTGGGTGCAGAGCACTCCCGGGGAGCGACACAGTCCCTACAGGAGCTCAGGGGGACGTTGGCATGACCCACCGCCCTGCAGCACTCACTGGATCCAGGGCGTGGGGACACCCGTGGCACGACAGTGGATCCTCAGGGAGCCGTTGGTGACAGCCGTCAGGTGGCTTTCCCCATCGCCCATCAGCACCTGGGGGGGAGCTGGGGAGAAAGGGGACCTTAGGCTAGGGCCACCCTCAGACCCCAACACAGGGACGTGGGAGCAGCCAAGGGCTTGGACAGTGCAGGACCCCGGTGACACAGGAAGACCCACAGCCCATGGGAGGAGCGTTTAACCAGCGGACATGAACCTTGGACGCGCAGGCTATAGCTGAGTGAGGCGTTGCCCGCCGTGTTGGTGGCCGTGCAGGTGTAGAGGCCGGTGTCCGTCACCTGGGGCTCGGCCAGCCGGAGGGACCCCGAAGGGAGGACACTGTAGCTTGGAGGAGAAGGAACAGAAAAGTTGGATGGGAGGAACAGCCGTGTCCTCCATCCTCTACCCTTGCACAGGAGCTAAGGGCTCACCATCGCCTCGAGACAGACAAGACAAGGTCCCCAGGGCCGCCTCCTGTGCAAGGAGGATGGCAGAGCTCTCCAGGGTGCAAATTCCCTTTGCTCAGCACAAGGCACTGGCACCAGCCCAGGGGGACGAAGGGAGACGAATGGGGACGGGGCTCCCCATGGAGTACAGCCCCTGCAGCTGGAGCTGGCCACGCTCTCGCTTCCAGCCCTGTCTGTGCTCCACAGACATAACATCATCTCAGCCCACGGCTGCAGATTCCTCCCCATATGCTTCCATAAATCATCCAAGCACAGAAGGACAAGCCAGCTGAGATGTGGGGAGCAGCATGGAGCAGTCGGGAGCAGCCATAGAAAACCAGACAGGAACAACAAGGCAACACAGTCCCTCAAGAAGAGTGAAACCAAGATGCCTCCCCCTGCTCCCCAGGTGCAGGGAAAGAAGCGATTAACCCTGATATCGAGGCCCATGGTTTTAGGGATGCCCTTCCAGCACAGTGCTGACATGCTGAGAAAGCAGGTCTTGCTTCCAAGGGATAAGACCGAGACAACAAACACACATCCATCCAACCTCCAGGTTATCTTCTCCCACCAAACAGCATCAAATGACAGCCTCGTCACTGCTGTCAGCCTCAACACCACCAGCAAATAAATTTGGCTCTCCAGAAGTCTCCCTTCGGAGCAGAACTAGCCTTTATATCCATGTCCCAGCGGAGCCAAAGCCACCAATGGGCTCACACAACTGCCTTTGTGCCAAGCCTTGGCCCAGGAGCATTTCAACACCTAAAGCCCGTGAAGTCACCCCAACACGTCAGCTGCAGCACCCGCAGCCCCACTGGCTGCCCATCCTCCTCTCCACGCTGCTCTTCTCCTCCAGACCTCAAAACTCCTCCTCCTCCATGCAAAGCAGCATCAAGCCCCGGTCCAACACCTCCTGCAGGGATCCACCATCCTCAGGTGCATCCTTGGCCTCACTGCCTCCATGAGCATGAAGGCACCAGGCAGGAACACGCACAAAAGCACATGGGCAAGCAGGGCTGGGGAGCTGCACCGGGGCCACCTTCCCTTCCCCAGCTCCAGCCCTGTGTCTGGGGAGAGCACATGAAGGGTCGGGAGCAGCTGCTCCATCCCAGCAGATGTTTGTATGATGGAAAAAATGCTTGGTGGTTCTCGCTCTGCTCTCCTTGGAGACCAGAGCTAATGCCATACTGCTCGGCTGCTGTGGCTCCTGCCAGAGCATTGAGCATCAGCCACTTGATGCCAGGACTGCCCTTTGCTTCTCCCTGCCAAGCAGCTGAGTCCCTTCATGGTCCCAACATCCCTCTGGGGAGACACACAGTCCCAAGAGATGATGGCCCCAGCACCCACAAGGCTTCTTACCTGGCAGTGGCGAGAGGCAACGGCCGGGACTCCTGGGTCCACACCACCAAGGGAGGGGGATAGCCTAGAGCCTCGCAGGGCAGGGTGGTCTCCTGCCCGAGCATCACCAGGATGGTTACGGGGTCCGGCGCCTGCGATCCGTTCACGGTAATCCTGGGCTTCGCTGGGTGGAGAGGGAGTGCGGCTGGGGCAGGAACGCTTCAGGTGCCCCACAGCCCCCATTGCTGCTCTTCCCACCCCGCAAACCCATCTGGGACCTAGCCGGGTGGCCCAAGGAAGCCAGGAGAGTGCCCAGGTCACGCTCTCCCAGCCAGGGATCTGGTGCCAGGGCCAGTCCCAGCACTCACTGCTGATGGAGAGCTGCATCTCCCGGCTGGAGGAGCCTGCCACGTTGGCAGCTGTGCAGAAGTAGGTCCCAGCATCCCCAGGTGAGGCCGAAGGGATCAGGAGGGTCCCGTCAGGGTCAAGGTGGTAGCGTGGGCTCAGCGAAACAGGCTCAGTGCCCTGCAGAGGAAAGGGAAGGGAGGAAGGAAGGCAGCAGAGACTCTCCCAGGAGCTGAGCACCCCGAGGGCAAGAAGAGGGCTCTGGACCCATCTGAGTCAGCTGCTCTCTGGTCCCAGCTTCCCAGGGCACTTGTTGCCACCCCTCCAGGCACTTATAGCTGCACTGGAGAGCTACGTCCCCTCCAAACGCATTATCCTGCACCCGAGGGTGACCCACAGCCTGGCTGGGAAGTCGCTGTCACCCACCTTCGCCCAGGTGACAGTGGGGGGGGGCACGCCGGTGGCATTGCAGCGCAGGGTGACGGCCGCTCCCTCGGTGGCAGTGACAAGGACAGGGCCAAGCTCAATGCCAGGAGGAACTGGAAAGGAAAAGAAGCACCTCATCCCATGTGGCCACATCCAAGAGCGGTGCTTTGCTGCTGAACGAGTGCAGAGGGCACCCGCCCCTGTCCACCGCAGAGCGGGGACGCCTGGCACCCTGCCCCTCACCCTGGACGACCAGGGACACGTCCTGCCTGTGCGAGCCGAGGGCGTTGGTCACCACACAGGTGTACGTCCCCGCGTCCCCCTGCAACGCCTGGTCCACGTGCAGGCTCCCATCAGCCCGGACGGAGTAACGGCTGCTGGGGGCTACCTGGGCACAGACAGAGAGCAGCAAGCAGAACAGACGGTGGGGTCAGACATCACCTCATCCCTGTGTCTTCGGAGCATATCTAGAAACCAACCCTTGAGCAGTAGGAACATCCTGATGCAGCGATGAACCTGTGTTACCTTCCCAACCCAAATTCTCCCCTGGCATCTTCCACCAGCAGCTTTGCTCCAAGAGGTTGGGGCACCCACCCTGCGGCAAAGCCCCCACTGCAGGGCTGTGCTCATGCCCACCCAACATCCTGGCAGTGCAGGACCCTCACCGGCTGCCCGTCCTTCAGCCAGCGGCGGACTGGGAATGGCCTCCCAGCCAGGATCACACAGGGCAGCGACACGGGCTGGCCCAGGAGCACACGGACCATGGGGGATGTCAGAGCTATTTCTGGGGCTGCTTGGAAGAGGAGAAAAGGAAAACAAGGCGAATTATAGATAAATTGGCCAGGAATACTCAGGACAACAGATCTGAGTTGCCTTTCTTCCAAGGTCCAGACCTTGGCTTGGCATAAGCCAGCTCCAACATTCAGCTCCCCCAAGAATTTGGGAATATTTGTCTACAGTTTGGGTTCAAGCACGTATCAGTTCATTAAGCCAAAGAGGTGGAAGGGCATTATCCGAACCCTGCGCCAGGGGTTTGCTGAGCATTCACTGCAGCCAGCCCAGGTGCAGACGTGGCTGCACGGGTCTGCTGCTTGCTCACCGCCAGCACAGCCGGGATCAGCACCCCAACAAAAGCACGTAAAAGCAAACCGTGTCCGGTGACCGCAAGCTTGACCTCCGCTTGGATTTTCCCAAACTCATTCTGAGCTTCGCAGATGTAGACGGCTTGGTCCTCCAGCGAGACACCTGGAGCACGGCGGGGAGAAACCTGAGCCCGGTGGGGCTGCAGAGCCCTGAGCAAAGCTCAGGATAGGGGGACACCACCCTCCCCTGCCCCACCACTGCCTCCAATGGGCAGAGACCCCGCAGCACTCGAGGCTTGTGGGCTGCTCCAGCACAGCCAAGCTTGCACAAGTAAAACGTGCAAATAAACCCACATGTCAACCCTTTAGTACTGCAAAAAGGGTGGGCACGGGGGCTAATCCCGCTGTGGGGACACCAGCCTGCAGTAGGTGGGGGGAGAGCACTCAGGGATGACCTGGTGTAAGCACACATCCGGGCAGGATGCCCACATGCGCTCTCCATCACACCAACGCACGTTCAAACGCTCAGTGATCTTACCATCGATGCGGAGCTCGGCAGCCTCCAACTGGCCAGAAGCACCATGTGGCCCGTGCCAGCCCGGCAGTGGCTCCCCATCCCGCCGGGACCAGGCCACTCGCGGCAAGGGAGAGCCCTCGGCGTGGCACAGCAGGCTCACGCTCTCGCCAACCTCGACCGTCACATCGCCCAGGGGCTCAGGAAAGTGGGGGGCAGCTGGAGGAGAGAGCAGCGGAGAAGGGGCTCAGGCAGGTGGGGCACCCTGGTGACCCCGAAGCAGGCTCTGTGCACGGCCAAGCCTGGGGAAGAGATGGGTCTGCGAAATGCATGAGCCCTGAAAAGTTACGGATTGACTTTGGCATTTGGCGTTTTCCCAAATCTCTTAGGGCCATTGCAGTTTCCATCCCTTCCCTTCTGCTGCTTCTTGAGCCTTTTGCTCCTCCTGACCCTTGGAAATCCTACCAGGCTTCAGCCTGCTTGTACGGAGCATTGACGCTCCAACCCTGGGAAACCCGGGAGCTGGGCGCAAGGGGAGCCTTGGGAAGGAGCAAGCAGGAGGTAGAGACAGGCTGGAGCTGGCAGCCGAAAGGAGAGACGGAGACTCACAGCCCACGTCCAGCACGGTGCTGTCAAAGGCGACGCCAGCCTCGCCGAGCGCCTCGCAGACGTACCGCCCCGCATCCTCCTCCCGCGCCGCCTGCAGCCGCAGGACGGCACGCTGGGTGCCGGCTGGGAACGCCGCCACCGCCTCCTCGCCTGCCCCGAGACCCCCCCCCATGTCAGCACCCCACGTGCCTCTGGGGGTCCCTCCTGCCGTCGCTCCAGGGGACCCCGTGCGCAATGGCCCTGCGGGGTGGCGGAGGGATCTCAGTGCATGGGCAGGGGTTGCCCCCCAGGTCCATCCCAGTCTCACCTTTGTACCACATGATACGGGGTGGAGGCACCCCCGAAACCCAGCACTCCAGGGTCACGTCTTCTCCCACCAGCGCCTTCAGGCTGGGCGTCACCGCCAGGATGGTGGGAGGCTCTGTGCCGCGGGGGAAAGAGACAGCTTCGGTGACCCCCTGCGGTGCTGGGCATGCTGCCCTTCACCCTGAGGGGACCCCAGAGCCCTGGGAGCTGCCCCCCAACACCCTCCATTGCAGACAGCCCCATCCCATAGTTCGAATGCTGCAAGGTCCCGGCCAGCAGCCAAGGGACAGCAAGGAGGGGTAATAAATCCCTCCTGCGGCAGCTCCGAGCCCGGGGCCCCTCCCGGCCAGCGGGATGTGGGTACCAGTGAACTCCAGGGTGATGACTTGCTCGTCCCATCCTAGCGTGCTGCTGGCGTGGCAGCTGTAATTCCCCGCATCCTCTGGGATGGCAGCCCTGATGTGCAGGGTGCCCTGTGCATCCGTGAACACCCTGCGGCAAACAGGGAGAGACGGAGAAACGAGCCCTGTGAAAACGGAGCCGATGAAAAACGCGCTGGAAGAAGCGCGTGGGCTTAAAGCCATCCTGCACCCGCGGTGAGTGCCGGGGAGATGGGGGTTACTACTGAAAGCCGCCTCCACCAGCTGCTGCAGGGAAGGATGTTTCTTGGAATTGGGGAAAAGCATCGAGAATGAGGCTTTTTCATCTTCAAAGTTTAAAAAAAAATAAATCCTTCCCCACATTCCACTCCAGCACCGATAGCCTGACACGGACAGGGAGGTGGAAGCCAAAAGCAGGAGAAATTAAGGGGAAGCGGAAGGAGTATTTTGAGTCTGGAGCACACCCTGGGAGTGCAGAGCACCTGAGTCCGCCTCGGTGGGGACGGTGACCTGGACAAGGCAGGACGGCTTGAAAATAAATATATGAAATCAAGGCCAGAAGCATGCCAGCCGTCTCAGGGGCACGGGCTGGGGATATCACACTTTCCTCTTCCCAGAGCTACAAGCAGCTCCGAGCCCCTCTCCCTCAGCCTGGAGACCCTGTGAGGGGACCGCCATCCCCAGCGGGACAGGGAGGGCAAAGGCACCCTGGTGCCCAGGGGTTACCTCTCGCCCTGCTCCAGGGCCCAGCCCCAGCGCTTCCAGGTGGTGCGGGGTAGGGGGTGGCCCCCGGCCGTGCAGTTCAGCCGAAGCTCCTGGCCCCTGCCGAAACGCTGGGGGCTGGCATCGACCCTCACCCTCGGCACCTCTGCACAGGGCAGGAAAGGTGGGCTCAGCCCCCAGGTGCCGTCCATCACCCGTCCAGGGGGCAAAGGCGTCACCAGGACCAGGGTCCCACACGGGGCAGAGCCTACCCTGGACGAAGAGCCAGAGGGAGGCGGTGGCAGTGCCGTGGGCACTGCGTGCCATGCACTCGTACAGGCCCCCATCCCCTGGCTGCACGCGGCTGATCTCCAGCGAGCGGTTCTGCAGCAGCCTGGTCCGGCCGTCCCCCGGCCGTGCCGCCTTCCCGTCCCAGCTCCACGTCAGGTTGTAGGGCACGGCGCTCAGAACCGTGCAGGACATGACCACGTCTTGGCCCGGTGAAGCCGTGATGTTGCCCGGGGCTACGAGGCGGGGCGGTGGCTCTGCAAACACAGCACGTCAGGATGAAACCAGCCCATGCCCGGGCATGCACACAGAGGCTCGTGGGCACCGAGGCTTGGCACGAGCGGTCCCCACCTGAGACAGAGACGTGGGCTTGAGCCCGTGTCACCCCGACCTTGCTCGTGGCCGTGCACTCGTAAAACCCTTCGTCGCTCTGGGACACTGCAGGGATCAACCAGCTGATGTTTCCCAAACTCCTGCAAAAAAGGAGAGACTGCGGGGTCACCCCCACCCTGGAGCTGCCATGCCACCACCCTGCTCCAAATCCCTGGGACTTTTTTTTTTCCATCCGAGTCAGGCAAAGGGGTACACCCTTCCCACTCTGCAGGCTCATCCCTTGGATTTTTCCTCTGCTGCCTTGGGATGCTCAGGGCTTGCAGGCACCCAGCCAGCACAGCTCAGGAGGGTGTTGCTGCCGACATGGGTCCATCGTGGAGTTCACTGGGCCAAACCAGAGGCTCACCTGAAGAGCTGTTCTTCCCCCAGCTTCATCCTACCGCGGCTGAGCTGCAGGCGGAAAGGGACCTCACTCCATGCGGAGCAGGAGATCAGCTGCGGTTCACGGTTGTACGCCTGGATCTTGCTGGAGATGTTCACTTTGGGTAGACCTGGGCGTAGTTGGGGACATGCACACATGTAACGCTCCTCAGGAGCTCACCAAGAGCTGCTCTGGGAAGTAGGATTAAAAAAATACCCAAGCAGAAACCAAAGCAGAGGTGGTGCTGGAGCCTGTGGTCTCTTCCCAGCACTCTTGGGGAGCACTCACCAGGGACCACGCTGGTGTAGGTAACCCCGGAGAGACGGTGCAGGGGGTGGCCATGGGCGTCTTCACCCTTCACCTTCAGCAGAAAGTCACCCGGGGGGACATGGAGCGGTGAGCCCACCCAGAGCTGCCCCAAAGAGGTGTTGGCAAGGGGCCGTGTGGGCAGTGAGAGGAGGGCATGGCCGGAGGCGTTGAAGAGCTCGATTGCCTGCAAGTGCCCTGGCGGCTTCAGACCGGTGCAATTCACCACCACTGAGATGGGCAGACCTGGAACGAGGAAAGGCAAAAACCGATCCAGCCACGTTCCTGGCTGCGAGAAGCCCAGAAGCGGCATCCGCGCCCCCAGGCAGCGCCAACCTCGCTCACCCTGCACTGGCCGCTCCCCGGGCTGACTGGCATCAAAGTCCAGCTGGGTGGAGAAGTGGGCTTGAAAATTAATGTTGCTGATGCCCGTGATCCTCAGCGAGTGGCGGCCGCTGCTGTGGGCCTGGAAGTGGAGGGAGAGGCATGTGCCGAGGGCCAGGGGAAGGGGAGATGGTGGGGAAGGGAGGGTGCAGCAGCTGGCCCCTTCCAGCCTGGCCACAGGTCCCCTGCCTGGCTGAAGGTGGATGGGGAAAGCCCACACCTGGCAAAGCCTGCCCAGGGATGGGTAGGGGACAAGGTGCAGGGTCTGCCACCAGCCTACCATGACCGACCACGTCCCTGGCTCGTGGGGCTTCACAGCCACCACCACGGCCGAGTTGGGGATGCTGAGCAGTTCCTTCAGACCTTGGCCGTTCTCGAGGACCTTTCCTGCAACAGCAAGCGAACCTCTGGGATGGGCAGCCCAGGTCCATGCCCTGCTCCCTGTGGCCAGTCAGGAGCCCACTTCCCTGGGGCCCAACACACATCTTACAGCCAGGCAGCAGAGAAAACCCTCCGAAAACCAGAGGCAAACCAACCTGGGAGGGGAGCAGAGCGAGTACCCTCGGTGCTTAGCGAGGGTTTTGCAGCTCGTTGCTTTTTTCATTTACGTTTCCAGCACAGGGTTTGGCAATCCTGCAGCCTCCCCTTTGTCCTGACCCTCAGGGACCCTCCAAGGGCTCTCCAGGAGGCAAAGCATCACCCCCCACTTGGTCCCTTGCCCTGGGCTCCCACCTGCTGGATCCCGGACCTCGATCCCCGGGGCAGGGCCACTCAGGGAGATGGTGACCTCCTTCAGGCTAGGGTCCAAGGGGATGGGCCACGTGCGCTCCCCGCCGTCCTCATGGTCCGTGGACAGCAGGTGGACCTTGGAGGCCTGGATAGCCTCTTCCACCCACTTCAGCACCTGGGGGAGGATTAACCCGGATGCCCCCTCACCACCAGGCACGGCCATTTCAGGAGTGGAGCTGTACTGCATCAGGTCAAAATCTCAGGCATGGCTGTAAAACAGTGCCCAGGTGAGGGACCAGCCCCAGCCGGGTCCGGCGAATGCCAGCACAAGAGTGGCACAGGGACAGGTGGGCAGGAGGTGATGGCCTTGGCTGAGCTCCCCTTGCTATGAGCAGGTGCAAATGGAATTGAGTAATTTGGTGTAATTGTTATTGCCAGGTGGCTCCTGCTCAAAGCGGGAATGTTGTTACCCCCTCAGCTCACTCTTGGGAATGCACACCACTAAAACCCACGACTGCCAGAGGTTGGGCAGGGCAGGGAGGGATGTTGCTGGGGGTCTGCTTGGAGATGCTGCCCATTGATGAGCAGAAAAACACTTTGATCTTCCTCAGGTCTCTGACATTTCACGCCGGTCAAAAGCTTCAAGGACAGGGACGGGGCGAGAAGCTCCTGTCCCTGCGGCCAGGCCACCTGCCCGATTCCCAGGGTGCTGACAGCAACAGGAGCCCCCCAGCTTCAGCCTCAAGCAGACACGTCCCCTCTGCGGGGACAGCAGGGTCAGCTCATCCCAAGGATCACACAAGCAGCCTGGCAGTTAGCTCCGGAGCAACCACCCTTCTCCAGCCCTCACTTTGGCTTCAGGCTAAAGCGGTGCTGTCAGAGCAATCCGGGGGTGCCTTGGGCACAAGGGTTAACCCCAGGGAGGGTACGAGAGCAGCTGAGCCGGGCTGGATCACAGGCTACCTCAGCCACCTCATCCCTCCTCCCGTAGATCTTCCCCTCACCTCTGTCACCTGCTGCTTGTCCAGGTGGAAGATCTGCCCCGAGCTGGTGGCAGCAATGCGCTCGTACACGCGGTACCCGGGGTGGCTCCTGTCCCCACAGTCCCCGGTCAGCACGAACACCACCTGCCACAGCAATGGCACCCATAGCATCACGCACAGCCTCGGGGTGTCTGTCCATCCCAGGGAGGGGACACATCCAGCATCCACCAGCCCCCAGTACATCGAGCCAGCCCAGGGAATGCAGAACTGACTCCGCTAACGAGTAACGTAACGGGGTCTACTGCCGCGGCGTCCCCAGCCCGGCTCTCGCAGGAGGTGGGTGAGCAGCACCGCTCACCTGGGTCTGCTTGTGCTGCAGCAGCCGCAGCAGCTCCTCCTGCTGCTCGTAGTCCTTGGCCCGAGCATCAGAGAAGACGTAGACAAAGGAGCCGGGGTGCGAGACCTCCACGGCCAGCCTGATGGCCCCCACGCTCATCTCCGGGCAGTCGCCTCCGCCCTGCGGCACACAGTGAGGGACGACGCACTGGCACCGGGCCTCCCGGTGCTCAGCCCTTCCCTGCTGGGCTCCCGGCTGGATCCCACCAGGGTCTGCTCATGGGGAGGAACTGCACCAGTTTGCTGAAGCCAGCCGAAGCACAGCCAGAGCAGTGCGGTGGCACCACAGGGACACGCAGGATCGCAAGGACCCGTCCCTGTCTCACCACTAACGATGATTAAACAACTCACTTGGGGATCCAGACTCACAGAAGCCACTGACTTCCCACAAACGCCTTTATGGGGCACACCCGTGCCCACTGCAGCCCACCACCCCCCACATGGCAGAACCAGACACCCCAGGCAAGCGCAGGGGCACAGCGAGGACCAGCTCCCGCTTCCACGGGTCTCTGCTCCCCAAAGGGCTGTGAAACAATCCACAGCCACAGCTTTACACCCCCCGCCAAAGCACAGCTGCATCCAAAGGGAAACTGCGTTGCCGCAGGGATTTAGCAACGCAGGGGAGGCAGGGCAGGAGTGGGAATGGATACAGCATGATTAAATTCCCAGAGAGCGTTTCAGCTGGCAGAATGCCGCTGAAATCGTTTAAAAAAAAACAAAACAAAACACCTCAATCAATTTTCAGACAGCACTTCTAGAAGAAGAGATCACTCCCAGCACCCACCGCCACGCAGGAACGCGGGGCCGAGCTTCCCACCAAGCCAGCCACGGAGCAGGGCTACAGGGCTGATGCCTACCTGGACATGGAGCTCCCGCAGGCGCTGCTGGAAGAGCCAGGGGTCCGCGGTGAGGGTGGCGGGTCCCACCTCTGCAAGCACATCACCGCCTCAGCCACCCCAACCGCTGGCACCAGCCTCCGGTGCCACGCTGCCGGCACTCCCAAGCGCCCACCCCAGCTTAAACACCCTTATGGGACCAGTGAGACTCGGAGTTAAGCATCTACCCCGGCTTGGCACCGAGCAACACGTGGATGCCCATGGGCACAGCCTGCCCTGGAAGGCTCTCCCCGACACACGGGGTGGTCCCAGCCAGGGTGGGCTGCAAACCCAGTGCCCTTTTCTGCTGGCAGAGGCTCCCAGCAAAGCGATGCAGAAACCTGTTTACTGCCTCTGCCTCCTTCCCTGTCTGGCTCCAGCGATTTTCATTCAAACTCAGGGTTTCTGCTGAAAATAAAGGCTCAGTCCCACTCTCCTTGCAGGGGGTCAGGGCTCTTTTGGGGAGCAGCTGCTACTTGTGGGTATGCACAGAAATCCCAAGGCAGGGGACAGAAAGAAATTATTTTGGTATTGCAGTAAATTACCAAAACCTCTTGGCAAGTGGTGCTTTTATCAAGGCGACCTGAAAGCACATTTTGGACTCATACAGAAATGTCCCCCCCGATTAGACTGAGATCAGAACAGGTTGGAAGCAGAAGAGCCACCCACAAGCGGGTCCCAGCATCACTGGGATTAATCCGCTGAGAAACACCTTGCCCCATGCCTGCAGAGTGGCTTGGGGATGGGAGCCCCCACCCAGCACCACGATCTCCAGCTGCAGCTCATCCTACGCTGCCATCCCCATCGCATCAGTCACCAGAGCATTAAAAAAAGGGAAAATGACAGTGCAGGCACTTGGGAAGCGCACACTTCAGCCCCAAACCTGGCCAGACTGCACCCCGGCTCCCCACAGCCCCATCCCCCTATGGGACACGTGCCCTCACCCTGTCCCAGCCGTACCTGGGTCGTGGAAGGGGACCAGCACGTAGTTGCTGATGGGCTTTGTGCTCCTGCTGAGCGTCCGCTCCAGGATGCGTGAGGCCCCGTCCATCACCTGCACCAGGTCGTCGTACATGGAGCCGGTGATGTCGAAGACAAAGGCCAGGGTCGCCCCCCCTGTGCCAGGGAGGGGCTCGGCGAGACTAGGGGCCAGCAGCAGCCAGAGACCCACAAACACCCTTCCGTGGGCTGGCATGGCAGCGGAGACCCGCAGGTGCTGGGGACACCCCTTCTGTCCTCACCCTACTCCTTCCCCCAGACCCCCTGGGCACCGTCCCCACACCGGGGAGGGACACAGGGTGCGAGGGGCCCCGCGCAGTGCAGACAGAGCGGGGACCCCGGCTGGGGGGACGCCCAGCCACCCGCAGCTGTAGACCTTCTCCTCCAGCGCTCAACTTCTGGGAGGGACGGAGGGAAAAGAGGACTTTTGGAGCCAGCGGGAGGTGGGTGGGAGCTGGAGGAAGCCGGGATGGGGATGCAGGGATTGGGAAGCAGGTCCTGCAGCCCACAGGGCTGCCAGAAGCACTGCCCAGGCCCCCTCCCCGGCCCTAACCCCCTCCCCACCCCCAGGCTCAGAGCCCCCCGCTCTGCCGAGGGGGAGCCGGGGTTAGGGGAGGACACGGGGGCTCACAGCTGAGCGCTGCGGGAAACCCTGCCAAACCATGGCGGGAGGAGGGGCAGCTGCGAAAGGGACCCCGAGGAAGCAACTGCCCCCCCGCCGGGCAAAGGGCCCTCCCTGGAAGAGGGGTCCGCGATGGGCCTGGGGGGTACAAGGGGTTTGGGGGGGTGGGGGCTCCCCAGCACAGCCGCCCCCGGGACGGGGAGCAAGCAGCCCCCAGAGCACGGACACGGCCGGAGCCAGGAGCCGCGCCGGGGAAGGCGGCGCTGGGCGGGGGCGCGGGCGCTGCTGCCGGCCCCCCCCCGCCGCTGCGGGGCCGCTCCGCTCCCGCTCAGCCCCCGCCCGGCGGGACCCGGGCAGCGGCCGCGGCCAAGGGCCGGCCCGGGGGGGGAGGCTGCGCACCGAGGGCCGGATCCTGCCCCGGGCTGAGCCCCTCCGCCGGCCCCCAGCAACCGGCATCGGCCCCGCTCGCCCCAGGCAGGGGCTGGGGGAGATCAGGGACCGCCCACCCCACGTCCCCACGCGCGGGACAGTGAGACCCTCTTGTGCATCCCTCTGCCCCACATGTCCAGCCCAGCCCAGTCCCAGGGCGGGCGAGGACCCCCTCCCCCCTACCCCCCCTTTCAGCAGGTCAGAGGGGGCAGCCAGACAGCACCTCTGCCCCACGGAGCTGAGCCAGGGGCTGTGCTGGGGGGCTGTCCCCATGGCCTGTCCCCTCCTGTCCCCCAGCCAGGGCTGTAGGTTCGCACACAACCACTTACCTGCAGCCCCTTGTGCCCCCCAGGCTTTGTGTCCCCCAGCTCCACACTCACTGCAAACTCGGGGGGGGGGGTGTCCCCCACTCCACAGCACCACCAAACCTACCACAGAGCACCCCCAGCCACTAACCCTGCACCCCAGCAGGGAGCACCTCTCACCAGCACTGCTGGCACCAAGAAACCCCAACAGGTTCTTTCATCACCAAATTAATCCCAGCCGGCCCTTTCCACAACCACCAGTGCTCCCAGCCCCAGCAGCACCTGCAAAGCAAGGCACAACCTCGGGGTAATGGCCACAGTTCAGAGCCTGTGCCCATCCTTGCCCTCTGCCTGGCATGGGGGACAAATCCCTGGGTGCCCCCGCCATGTGCTGGCACAAGGCACCCCCAAACAAAACCCCCTGTGCAAACACAGCCTCCTTGTTTCGACTGTTAGGGCATCTCCTCTGGCCTCCCGAAAATAATTAGTCAGCCTAGTTAGGAGGGCAAACAAACGAAGATGGGCTGGCAGGGAGGCCTCGCAGTGCTCGTTTCCGGAAGACTTGGCAGGGAAAAATGGCAAACGTGATCTTGCAGGATGTGAAAAGCCTAATCCAGGCTGTGAGCCTCCCCGCTCGGCTGGCCAGCGTGGGGGGAGCTGCCCAGGGGCACCTCCATTACGGGCCGTGAGGCACAATTACGAGATAGTGATATCTTCCCTGGCAGCCGTTGTGTGCCAAAAGGGACCCGAGGGCTCTTGGCCCGCTACATCGACAAGGGGGCTCAGAGGGGACGGTGCAGGTGGGCACGGCATGGCTGCGAGTGGCTTTGCTGTGAAAGAGAAATAGAAGAAAGGATGTGGGTGCTGGGGGGAGGAATAGGACCTGGCAGAAGAAAAGCTGTGTCTGGGTAAAGGGAGGTGGAAGGGGTGGTGTTACGGGGGTGAATGGCCCCCGATGTGCCCCTGGCCTGGAGCTGAGACCTGACAGCTCATCACAGCATGTGGGCACAGTGCCCCACTGCCTGCCTACCAACATGGCTCAGTGTGTCCCCATTTGCAGCCGTGTCAGCGGAGCCCGGGCACTGCTCGCAGCTGGTGCCGCGGCGGCTGTGTGCTCGGGGCACTCGGCACCGGAGGGTTGCACGCCCCAGCCCCCAGCCCAGCTCCCGGCCCCACCGAGCACGAGGGCAGCTTTGGGAGCCTTCCCCCCGCAGCACATCACAGACCACGGGTGCTTCGTTACTGTCATTAAGCTTTTATTTCCACTGTCACAAAGTTCCTGGGTTTTGTCTTGTTTTCTTTTTGTTTTTCAACTGTTTCGTTTGCTTGGTTTGCTCTTGAATTCATCTCAAGACAAGGCAGCAGGGCATGCAAGCCGAGACACCGGCACGGACGCACAAACAGGCTTCATCTTTACAAACAAGGCTCTTTGCTGGAGCTGCTGTTTCTCAGTCCCGGGGGCTCGGCTGTCCCCGCAGGCAGGGGTCCCCTGGGACACGGCACCCATCTGGGGCTGGTGGCCGTGGGAGCAGAGAGAGAGAAGGGAAGGACAGCTTTCCTGCAATGCCACTGGAACAGCTGGGGCTGGCACATAACTGAGACCCCAAAACTGCTCTGCAAGGTGCCCCCCAAGCTGCTGCACCGAGACTGGGTCCGTCAGCTCCCTCCTTGGCCCCCAGCCCTCGTTCCCGTCCCACCAGCCACCGCTGCTGCAGCTGCTCCCCTCAACACCCCATGAAGGAGGGGTGGCTGATGCCCTCTCAAAACACCTCAGATCCCCCTTTTACCCTGGGGTCGGGGACGGTGGCACAGCGAACTGGCTGTAGGTCACCCACCCACCTCGTTCAACCCCCCCCAACCCTAAACACGCAGGAGGAGGGCAGCTCTGCCAGCAATGCCACCTGCCCCCGTGCCGCCCTTGGCCCTGCTTCAAAGCCAGCCCTGCTCCCTGCGGGACTTGGGGACACCAACACCCTTCCACCCCCCGGTCAGTGCAGCCCCATGGCACGCAGCCGGTTACATGCACCCCTGCCCACTCTGGGGGAGCTGTGGGTCCGAGGTGGGGGTCCCACAGCCTCAGCGCCCCCATCCGACTGGGATGCCCTTGTCCTGCCAGCATGGGAGGCAGGCACCAATGGGCACCTGCTTCTGTGCTGTCGGGTGATGCTGCTGGTAGCTGGCATAAACAGGGTCTGGGATCCCCCATAAGCAGCCCTCCGCTCCCCAACTGCCCGGCAGGGAGGGCTCGCGGGGGCCGCCCGATCTCATTACAAATCTCAGCAATGAAAGGGCTGCTCTGGAGGAAAAACCCACTTCGCTGCTCTCTCTCGGGTCCTGGGTTGTGCCGTGACAAGAGGTTGGGGAGGAATCTGCCCCCAGAGCCTTCTCCCACGTCCGTGCTCTGGTGGGGGGGAAACAGCTCAGCCAGCCCAGCCCAGAGCTCACGGAAAGACGGTTACAAAGCAGCAATGGTCAGCACACGAACAGGAAAATGGAAAGAAAGGAAAGTACAGACACAGCATTTTAATGGGGCAAGAGTGACGGGGACAAACAGGGGGGACACATACACACACGCCGCAGTCGCTGGGGCCGGACCCTCGCCTCAGCCTGGCCGCGCTCCAGGTGCCCTTCCCATCGCCAGGGCTGCCGCCAGCTTTATTTCACACAGGCATCAGGAACCCGAGTATGAACAGAAACAAGCCAGGTCTCGTGGGCTGTTGGCTTTTAATCACGAGCAGGTGTAAAACAAAGACAAAAATTAATTATTTGCTGATGTAGACTCTGACCTGGCAGCTCGTGCCCCACTCCTGGTGCTCCGCACATGCCTGATGTTCGCTGGGTCTTGCCAAACTCTCGCGGTCGCAGCCACGAGCCGTACCCAGCGCTTGTGCTCCCCTGGGCACAGGCATCGAGTCGCTCTCCAGAGAGGGGATGGATCAGCCAAGACGTTTTGCTGATGGGGAAACTGAGGCACGCAGAGGTTAAGGCCAACATTTCCAAGAGCGAGATGCTTCAAGCCTTCTTTGCAGTGGTACTGAGAAGCTGCAGATCCTGGTGACGCTCAGGAGGAGCTGGGGGCTCACATTGCTCCCCAAAGGGAGACCAGAAGCATCCAAGCCAGGATCCCAAATCCGCAGCCAGAGGGGGGAACACTGGGGCCAAAATGATTTCCTCGGGGACACTCAGCACCCCAAGAGTGGGGCAGGACAGACCCCATGGCGGGACCCAGGACAAGAGCCAGCCCTGGCCTTCCCATCACCACCGCACTGCGCTTTTTGACACAGACAAAAAACTTTTTCCATTTTGCTCTCTTTTTTTTTGTTTCTAACGTGCAAATACTTCACGAGGGGTGAGGGAGGACATGGCATTGGGCTCCAGCCCTGAGCCCGCCAGCATCAACAGCAAGAGATTGCTGGCAGCGATGGCAGCACTGGCCTGGTAGCCACTGAATTTTGGGATTTCTGGGGTCTGAAGCTCTCGAAGCTGATGCTGGTCCCTCACCCCATCCATGGCGGGGGCCACATCCGCTCTGCCCTTGCAGGGCTGCCTCCCCAGCGAGACGTCAGCAAGAACTGATGGAGCTCAAAGCATGGCAGGTCCTCCGCAAATTAAAAGCCTTTCAGGGGGAAGTGTCGGAGCAAATGAGTTTTGCCTTTGCCTGGGAATTTTGTCAAATGTCGCAGGGTCCATCGTTTATCAGTGGAGGTGATGACAGCGGCGTCACATTCATTGGGAACATCAATTGGCACCGGGAAGGGACCAGTCTGGCAGACGAGCGTTAGAGAAGTCGGAGGCACTGCAAAGATCTACCCAAGGGAGCTGCGTTTTGGCCACGAAGCATCAAGGAAAAGGGGTCTCCAGGAGAGGGAGCGAGGTGACACCCTCCAGGACCCCCCGCAATGAACCACGGGCACCCCCCGGGGCAGGAACCACGGAAGAGGCAGAAATATTGCACGTAGACGTGAGGTCGCTCTCCTTGGGGATGAGGAAGGGTGTTTTTTTATGGGCATCAGAAAGTGCCACCAGCACACAGTCCCGAAACTGGGGAGCTGGTCTGCACGGCGAAGGACTGGCATCGTGGGGCTGGAGAGCCTGTCCCCACCACATGGGGAGGATTCAGACCCCCTGGGGCACCGTCATGTCTCCTGCATCGTGGGACACCAGTGAGAACGTCCTCCACGTCCAGCCATCACCTCCTGCCACCCTGGGGATGGTCCAGCTGTCACCTCCCGCCACCCTGGGGACAGTCCCCGTGGCCAAGGGCTATGGGACCGGCTGGGCTCGGCCACAGGAGCTGCTGGCATCCCGGCGTAGTGCGCAGTGGAAGGGTGATGCTGCGGCAGCTGCATCAGGGATGGAGGGGTGAGCTGGGGGTTGCTGGGCTGGAGCAGGAGGGTCTGCAGCCTCGCTGGCATTCAGGGTCCCATGGGCACCTTGCACTTTGCTCCTGAGGAGATGCCAATGTCTCCTTCCCCGGGCAGGGGCGGAGGCAGATGGCAATGGAGCTGTGGCAGCATCCATGTCACACTCATCCTCCAGTGGAGATGCCACCCATGTCCCACGGCGCGTGTCCCGCTGGGGCTGAGCCCCGCTCGGGCACATCCTGGAGCGGTGGCAGGTGACAGAGAGGCCACACAGACTCCACTCGTGGCTGGGGGGGCCGTTCCCAGGCCCCACGCTCGGGGGTCTCCAGGCACAGTTCCCCAGTCCCCCCAGGATGGGCACGAGCAGCTCCGCTTTGGGGTCGTACTCTTGCTTTTCAGCAAAATCTCCCATGTCCTGAACGAGGAGCGAGGGGATCAGGAGACACCCCGAGCTGCGTGTCTCCCAGCCTAGCACCCCTGAGGCAGGAGCTGCTGCATGTCCCCAGCCAGGATGAGGGGGACAGAGTGAGCTGTCCCCACGGGCACCCCCTCTGCTCCCCCAGCACACAGGCTAATCCCCAGCCACCTCCCTGGGGTGCAAACAGACCTTCCCCCCCATTTGCAAAACAAAATATTCAAGGAATATTTGCTTGAAAGCAAAATCCAACTCTCAGCTCCATTGACATTTTTTTTCATGCAGTGAGAAAATGAATTAAAAAAAAATTGGAAGTAAAGACATTCTGGTGCCCAGCCATTTCCTTGCCCTGCCCGACTGCAGGATGGTGAGGGCTTGGTCTGCTCGGAGCATCAGCTGAGCTTAAGAAGGGAAAGGTGAACAAAAAACTGCAGGAAACAGGGGAATGGGAAGAGGAAAAGAAGATACAGCATCCCCTTAAACCAGCAGCCAGCCCATGGAACTTGGGATACAGGGGGTGGTAGGAGGAGGAAGGCAGATTTTTGGCTTCATTGTTATTGCAGGCTCCCGGTGCCGCAATAGTGTACGAGCATGTAAACCTTCCAGATCATCACCTGGCTGGTCGGACACACACACGAGAGACTAAACACGGCAGCAACATTTACAACAAATAAATTAAGGATATCGATCGTCGAGACGGGCATATAAAAAAAAGCCTCACTTTTCTTCCACCAAAGGAAAAAAAAAACAAAACACCAAGAAAAAAAAAACACAAAAGAAAAAGCACAATACTGTCTCACAAAAAAAAAATTAAAATAATAATATAATCATATATATCCCTAGTGAGCCGGGCCAGGCTGCCAGTGGCATCGCAGGTGACGCCAGGACTGTGCTCCCAATCGCCGGTGCTGCCGCAGCTCCCCGGCCGCCCCGCGCAGGCAGCACCCCGGGGTGCGCGGCCCCCCACTACCTTTGGGCTCCGTTTCCAGCCGGCCGGTTCCTGGGAGAGGACCACGCCGGCGCTGGTGCATCCACAGTCCCATCCGAAAACGTAGGAAAGGGGGAGTGAAGGGGGCGAGGAGGCCGGGGGGGGCTCTGCCTTCGGCGATGCTCCACCTGTTCCCCCGGCCCTGGAGTCTCGGGTTCGCTGCCGCTCAGACCAGGGTCTCTCGCGGGGTTTTGGTGTTTTTGTGGGTGTTTGGTTTGTTTTTTTGGAAAAAGCAGAAGTTGGCAAATGGCAGCGGCTGGTTCAGAGCGCGGAGAGGGGGAGTGAGCTCGCGCTTCGAGGGCATCCTCTGCCCCCGGAACAGAAGGGAAGGCCGAGAGGGACAGGCAAGCTTCGCGCGGCGGTGGTCGGATGGCACGGAGAGCATCTTCCCCCAGGCATCTGCAGGAGAGGGTAGGCAGGAGGAAAAGCAGGTGAGGACAGGCAGAAAGCCCTGCAGCCATCCCACCCCGCACCAGTGTGGCTGGAAGGGCAAAGCTGGAAACACAATGAAGATTTGGAAAAGCTCGAATCCCCCCACTGCCACCCCTGGTCAGACACCGCCTGGTCCTGCGACGCCCCGAATCCTCCCAAAAAACCTCCTGCATGGCCCCGCGGGGCACAGGAAGGACCAGGGGGTGCTCAGCCCAGCACCCCTGGGCTGCTGCGAACCACAGCGTCCCCGACACCACCGTGCCAAACGCTGCCAGCTCCAGGGCGTAATATAACACGATTTAATATAAATAAAACATTTAATATAATATCTCTCCGGAGCATCCTCATGCCCCCAGCTGCCTCCCGCCTCCTCTGCAGCTGCATCTCTGGCCAAGAGTGTGAGTTGTGCCGCAGACAGATGCCTGCCAGCTGGGTGGCTTGTTCTGCATCCTCGTCCTGGGGTGCTCTGTGGGATGGGGGGGACTGGGAGAAACCCATCGGTACGGGGGCAACACTCCCCCCCAGCTGGATCTGGGGGGGATGCCCAGGCTTTGATGCTTCAGCAGAGGAGAACCAGCTGCCCACCCCCAGGAAAAGATGGGAATGGCACCAGGTTGGTGGGAGATGGGGCACCCCCGGACCCCCCACCCCGCACCGCACTCACCGCCACTCGGCCCTGGGACTATACGAGCCCGTCGTAGAGGGAGAGCGCCTGCACGATGGAGGGGTCAGCCTTGGAGCCCTCCTGAAACTCCTGGAGCGTCAGCTTCCCGTCCGCGTTCTGCAAAACACTCCTGCTGCAGCACCACCTCGTCCCAGCGAGAGAGATGCCGAGCACCCCAGGACCAAGCACCCCGGGATCAAGCACCCCAGGGCCCCAGCAGCACCCACCCCATCCTGTGCATCCGCCCGGCTCCCCTCCATCACCACAGCCTCAGTTTCCCCATCAAGCCACCCATGCCTGCAGCCAGGACAGAGTGCCACGGAGGATGCAATGCCACCCCAGGGACCCTGAAATGGATACAGGGATCCCGGAGGGATGCGGGGGACTGCAGCGAGCCCAGCGACAGCTGAGACCTTGTATTGGCAGGAGGAGGGGGCACCTGCCAGGGTCAGGATGTGGAAAGGGGGCCCACAACTGCTTCCTAAATCCCTCAACCCCAGGGGAAAAAACACTCGAGCATCCTCACCTTGTCCATCATGGCGAAAATCCGATCCACCCTCTTCTCCGGCGTGTTCTCCTCCTCGGGAAGCTCCACCGTGTTTCCCTGCGGTGGCAGGATGGGACCCGGTCATGCACCCATTTGTGCCCTGCCTGGACCATGTCCCCAGGCGAGGACACACATTTTGACCCTGCCCCTCCCCACATCAGGACAGGGCACAGAGGGCCAGATTCAGACCCTGCCCTGGCCACAGTGGCCACAAATCCCACCAAAAAAGCCCAGGGAGGGAATCAGGGTTCTTTCAGCACCCTCCAGCCCAGCAGAGACCCCCAGGGGCTGCTTGCCCCATGCCCCCCCCACCCCGGCTGCTTACCACCATCTGATAAATCGCATCCACAATGTCCAGCATCTCATTCCTCGTGATGTACCCGTCGTTGTCCAAGTCATACAGCTTAAACGCCCCTGCAAGCCAGAGCAACGTCGAGGTGCTTGGGACCACGGCCCCCCCTGCCAGACAAGCACCCCATCACCGCCCCCCTGACACCCCCCAGTCTCTCGCCATGCTGGGGGCTGCAGGGCTGAGTCCCCCATGCGGGGAGCACTTACACCTCAGCTTCTCATCCAGCGTCCCCCGGGAGGTGACTGACAGCGCCTGGATGAACTCCGAAAACTCGATCCTGCCATCCTGGAGGGGGAAAGGAGGGGGTGAGGGTGCCGCTGCCACCCCCACCCTGCAAAGCCCTCCCTGCCCACGCGTGCCCTCGTAGGGGGCACATCCGAAAAGGCAACAGGGCAGGAGGAGCGACGCGCGTTTATTTCCAGCAGCGCGATCCAGGCGCTGGTGCCCAGCTCAACAGTAAGCATCCCTGCGGGAGTGAGTCTGGAGCGTGGCGGGCACCGCGCTGGTGGGCATTTGTCAGCGGCACTGAAACATCACGCTCCTCTTCTCTCGTTTGCCACTTCATCGCCTTTTCCCACGTGACTCTCATCGATTAAAACAAGCGCGGGGGCTCGGCCGTTACAGCTGTGCTGCTTCAATTTCACGCCCCAGGAAGCGCCGGAATATTTCGCTCCTCTGGCACCGTGCAGGCACGTTACTGAACCTGTCCCACCATTGCCACCAGCCCAGCCCTGACTCCCCAAGCCCATGCCCCTGGCTCGCAGACTTACCTTGTTCTCGTCGAAGACATTGAAAACAAAGGTGGCAAATTTGGTTGGGTCGCCGAAGGGGAAGAACTGCTTGTAGATCTTCTGAAAGCCGGCGGCATCGAGCTGCCCGCTGGGGCAGTCCTTGATAAAGCCCTTGTACCTGCAGAGGAAGGGGAGAGATGGGCACCAGGCGGGTCTCCCTGCCCCCTCAAGCCCTGCGGAGCTGGGACCGGGCTCTCCCCTGGCTGGGCTGGAGCAGGAAGGTCCCCAGGTGCTCCCTGTGTTGCTCCCATCGCCTGCCTGCAGCCTCCCAGCCCCGCGGGATGAGGTCCCTGTGGGCACCTCAGCAAGGGTGGCAGTGGGGAGAGTCCGGAGAAGAAGCGAGCAGCACCGGTAACACCAAGCGGTGCCCTCCGTCCTGCTCTGACCCGGCTGCGAGCCCAGAGGGGCAACCGAGTCACAACCACACTCGTGTCAAACACTGCCCAGGGCCTGGGAGGGCACACAGACCCGCTGCTCGGCCAGGGGCACTCGGCCCTGACGCTGCCACAGGCACAGCAGGACAGTGTCCACGTCCCTGCTCAGGCCTTCGGGCACACGCAGCATCCAAGCAAGAAGCTGCAAATGCAAAGCTTCACCCACGGGCCAGAGCTCCCCTTCCCCGCACCGCTGCGGCACGGCCCCGCTACGGCACGGCCCCGCTACAGCAGGTGCATCCGACTGGCTCTCCAGCACAGAAGTAGCTGGGAAAGCTCCCCTGGAGTGGCTGCAGCACCGCAGGGGAAGATCTTGCCATCGACAGCAACCCCACGGATGATTCGCAACCCACTGCTTGGCACCCACGTGCCGCAGCCGTGTCCTGGTGAAAACCAGCAGCGCGACAGCTCCGAGCACCCGGGGCAGCTGAGGCTCCGCAACGGCATTTTCTGCACCAGCCCAAGCGAAAGCTGCCCCGAGGAGCTGTGGGGCACAGCGGGGTTACTGCGTCCTCGGGGTGGCACAGCCGAAGGCATCTCCCAAAACCCATCGGCACCTAAACACCCCCAAAAAGCCCTTTGTCCCAGCCCCAGGATGGACCTGGGTGCTGCCAAGTGCCACCCGGAGGGTGCAGGGGAAGGGGCTCAATGGCTCCATGGGTGAAGGGACCACGCTATGACCACATGGAGACCACGCAGGGACCAGGCAGGGTGCGTGAGCATTATGCAACGCGTCGCCCAGATCTGTCAGGCGCCCGCTGCAGCGGGCCGAGGGCTGGAGGAGGAGTGGAAGGGGGTGGCGAGGTGGGAAACCAAAGTGCCGGTGACATCTTTTTCACGCTGCTGCAGCTATGACTCATCGTGGGGTGGGGGGAGAAGGATGAGAGAAAGAGATAAAGAAAGCAAACCTTGATGGGTGGGATAGGAAGATGAAAGGAAAGCGGTGGCTTTTCTAGGGCATCGCATTCGGTGGGATGCAGGGGATGGGATGAGAGCGTGCTGCTGGTGAGGCACCACAGCCTCGGCCCCTGCCAGCCTCTGTGGGACACACTGGGACAGCACTGGCCTCCGGCAGCCACCAGCTGCACAGTTCCCATGTCCCCAATACCCTCATCCACCGGTGTGGGAAGGGAGCAGGGGAGAGGGAGCAGGCACCATCCAACACAGGCAGCCAAGAGCAGCAGGAGCCGAACTCCGCTGCGCGCCATGCACAAGGTGTGCAGGAAAACCCCCTCTATTTTCTGGCCTCCCCTCTAGGAGCCAACACCTGCACCCCAAAACAGGCACACCCCCCTTGCTTTGCACGGCCAGGGGGGTTGCTGAGTGCCACCAGCTCCCACCCCATCGCCCACCAGCCCCGCGCCCCGGCAGCTCACCGCCACGCTGGACACTCACCACTGCTGCACCTCCTTCTCCGTAACTGCAGGAGAAAATGGGAGAAAAGAGAGAAAGAAAAGAAAAAGGAATTTAGTGTTTTGCAGTGACAGCTGACGCTTCGCACTTCACATAAGTGACTCCCCCGGGGAGGGGGGGGGGATGCCCCAGGGCTCCGCGCGCTGCTGTGTGTTACCCACACCAAGCGGCTGCCTTCCAGGCACAGCCCGGGAGCCCTCTGCCAGCCCGGGTGGTCGGTGGGGTCAGGGCTGCGGGCACTGGGGTCCCGCCAGCCCCAGAACTGAGGAGCCCAATGAGACGTTTTGCCAGGGGAGCGCAGCACCATCACTGCAAGATGGACTGTGCAGGAGCCATGCTGGTTCTTGCCTGGGGAGGATCCATCCCTGCCCTCCCTCCTCCCCACAGCCAAAACATCCCTGGAAACATCTGCCAAAACATCTGCCCAGAGGCAGCTCAGGGAAGGCACCCACCAGCCGCAACACCAACATGCTGAATACTGGCATGGGCACAGGCCCGGGGCTGGCATCCCCCAGGTACCCACTGCCTCTGAGCATCGTCAGAGATAAGATTTCATTTCTGATCGTCATTCCCTGAGAAACATCGTCAAACCCATCCCAGGGTCCCGGGAAGCTTTACTGGGCACCAGAGAAACACCAAAAACGTGACAAGCTAGGAAATGGTGAGCGTTGGCAACCCCGGGCGTCCCCAGCCCGGGGACAGCTGCTGAGTTCGCAAATGTCCTCAGCAGAGGAAAGGCTCCAATGGGATGCAGGATGCCAGGGAGCCCGACAGGGCGGGGGGCTGGCACCCATCCCCACGTGTCCTGCTGCCGGAGCAGCGCCCAGCCGGCACGCCAGTGGGGAGCCCGGTGCCAGCGGGTGGGCATGGGGGAGGAACGGCCTCATTAGTCATTTCTTTTGCATCGTGCACCTAAATAATAATAAAAAAGCAATAGGTCTGAAAGGCGCTGGGATAACGAGGCAGAGCGGAGATGTGCCAATGTGCAACCGGCTGATAAAAATACAGACCCAAGACACATCAACAGATGCCAATTACCTTGGATGGCAAATAAAAGAAAGCAATTTTCCATCAGAAAGATTTACAACGTGCCTGGCAGAAGGCGCAGACCGCAGAGGGCGAGGGCTGGCAGGCAGCAGAAGCGGGGCGGCCGGGAGGGCACGCGCTGGCCCCCACCCCGCAGCCAGCCAGGCGCTGGCTCCTGTGTCCCCATGGGCAGGAACGGCTGTGCCCGAGGCTGTCCCCATGGATACGGGGGTCCCTCCATCCCAGCTTGGGGATCGCTGGAGGGACAGAGCCTGTGAACCTCCTGGGAAGGGGTTGGCACAGGGCAGAGGGGTTGGCAGCCTCTCCTCCCACCTCGCTGGGGAGGCGGCAAAAGGCTGCAGTAGCCGGCAAAGGGCCACGCCAGCAGCACAGGGACCAGTGCGGTGGGAGGGCAGCAGCACTCACCGTGCCACCACAGGGTGTCTGGACGGCAGCACCCAGAGATGGAGAGGGGAGGTGGGTGCAGGGACGTTTGGCACCTGGACTGAAGGACACTGAGGGCTTTGGCCACGCCACAGGAGAGATTTGGAGGGTTGTCTTGGCAGGGTTGTCTGGCAGGAGGAGAGCACAGAGCGGAAAGGACAGAGGTCTTCTGGCAGGAGGGAGCCAGGAAGGACACGCTGCATCCAGTAGCTGAGATGGTGTGGGCAAAACCAAGGGTCGTGCCAGTCCCGAAGGATTCCCCATCCACCAAAAAAGGGCTGCGCGGAACATCCTTCCAAAAGCGAGATCCCGAGCAACGTCTCTAACAGAAACAGCTTCTCCGCACGTGTTCCCCACAAGCATCACAACACCAGCCCGAACCCGACCCTGAGGATGCCGGGGACGCCCCAGGCACCCGCTCTGCAGCCTCGACCCCCTGCAGGCACGGATGGAGGTGGGTGGGAGGAGGAGGAGGATGAGGATGGTGAGCAGCAAGGCAGGACTCCACGCAGCCCTCAGGGCAGGCAAAAGGGGCACCAGGAGCTGCCCGGGGCTGCAGTCAGGGCTCAGCTCAGCCCCTCCAGGCACATCGCCTTCTGCTCCCTCTCTCGTTGGGTTGTTGCCCCCAACGTGCTATTTCAGGCCCGGGAGCTGCCTTTCAACTCCAGCAGGAAACAATTAAGAAATTTGGGCTTTTTTTAGTACAGGAGAAACGCTGGTAACAGCACGCTGGGGCGGGAGAGGAGGGATGGAGCCAGCTCCCTTCGTGCCCACAGGAAGGATGCATGATGCTCCTGGGAGAGGCTTTTCCAATGGAGAGGACCATTCAGGTGCCAGCCCAAAAACTGGCACAGAGATCTTGAGATGGGATTTGTTAATGAGAATCCCTGGAACTCGGCTGCACAAAGCCCCATCCCTCCTCTGGCATGGTGCCCTTCCTCCTGCCCCGGCTGCGAGGGGAACCTGCGGGGTTTGTCCTGGGGTGGGAATGCAGCCCCATCTCCCAGCCCTTGGGAAACCACCCGCCCCTGGGTGCATCCCTCCGGTACCACCAAATCCTCCTTGTCCGTGGGGCAGAGCGTGCCCAGGGCAGGGATCACCACGGTCCCGAGCTCAGCATCACTGCGGCCAGGCAAGCTGGGGCTGAGCGGGGACCTGCCTCCCCGTACGGATCCGAGACAGATGATGACATGGGGCTGTCACTTCCCAGCTGCTCCACCCTGGTTGGGTGTCCGCACGCAGAGTGGCACTGACTAGGGATTGTAATGCCCGTTCCTGCAGCAGGGAAGCCTTGGGGCCACGCCACTCTCCCAGCCGGGCTGAGCCACACATCCTGGGGTTGCGGACAAGGGACACACGCAGGGGCAGGACTGTCCCTCCACTCCCCCTGATCCATGCTCTGCAGCTCCCCGGTGTGCAGAGCCCAGTTGAGCTCACAGAAAGAACTGGTGCAGCAGCAGCTGCTGCATTTCCCTCCCCCGGCATTGATTACGGCATGATGCTGAGCCGATGCGAATCAATTTGCAGCGATATAAACCTCAGCCAGGTTTGACCCGAGCGCTCAAGGACGAGGGGAAGACCTGCAGCAGCCCCATTGCAGCATCCCACCGGAGCAGAACCGGCTCCGGCTCCCTCACCGTGCCCTGGCCGAGCTGCGGCTGGGCTCAGCTGCCGTGCCATGCTCCCCAGGGACCACCGCTCCCGCAGCCGCCGTGGGTACAGCTATAAATAGCGCACGTAGCAGCTTGTAAGAGGATGCAGCGTGCCCCGGGATCCTTGGGGATGAAAGGCACTAAATAAAGGCAGGATATTAGCATTTGTTATCAACCGCAACGCTGGAAGAGGCATCGCCGAGCCGGGAGCCCCGGCTACGCGCCGCAGCCGCCCTCCCGTACGTACAACGCCGCATGGCAGCTCGTGCCAGCAGCATCTTTGTTTCCGCTGCACTTAGTGAAGCATGGGGAGATGCCGAGCGCGAGGCTGGCACTGCGGGCAGGGGCAGGGGCAGGACAGGCAGTCACCCCAGAGTGGCACAGGAGCTGCCCCACGCTGCCCCGTCGCAGCACTGGTTGGTCCATCCCCACTCCCATCTCAGCTGGGAAGAGGGTTTTGGCCACACATTTCATGCAGCGCAGAGGGGCAGAGACCACCCCGTGGGGCTGCATGGCAAACAGCCCCCAGCCCCCTTCTCCCAGCCACCGGTACCCAAAATCCCCCAACCCTCCCACCTTTCCATCGATCCCAATGGCACAGGCGAGGACTGACAGCTCCGTCACCACCCGCCCTCCGTGTGCCCCCTCTCTTCCCACCACCCAGCTGCCGCTGCAGCAAGACCCAGCTCCGGTTAATCAGTGCTCAAGCCTGTTAATTTGTGTTTGCCAGGCAGCGAGGAGAGGAGGGACTGCAGATCCCCAGCCATCATCCTGCCCGTCGCTCACTGGACCGCGGCGGGGACAGGGAGGCAGTGAGGAGAGCAGGAGAGGTGGCCGGATTCAGAACGGTTTGAGAACCCTTGGCCATGATGGGATGCACGCAGTGACATGATGCTCCAGCCCCACGAGGGTCTTTTTTCTGTGCTGCTGTCCCATCCCACAGCCATCCCCTCCCCTGCCTGTGCAGGGGCAGTGCTCAGTCACAGCTGCAGGGCCAGATCCTGAGTGGGAGCAGGAATGCTCAGCCTGGCCCCCGTGGGCTCCCAAAGGCTTGGCAAGCGCCATCCCGGCACAGTAGCCAGTGGCGAGTCTCCACCGAGCCCTGGCACGTCCCTCCTCGCTCCAGCCGCTACGACAGCACCTCGATCCCGTGGAGCCATGGGCACTGCTGCCTTATCAGGAAACCAGGGTTAATTATTTCCAGGCACAGAGCGGTTCCCCAGCCACCGCAGGGCACTGCCTGCACCACCGTCGGCACCACCGTGCACCCACGGGTGACTGGTCCAGCGTCACCCGCCGAGGCGTGGCGGTGTTGATCCTGCAGCATTTATTTCCCTCAGGGACTCGCCTCGGCTCCTTCCCGGGGTCCCCCCAGGTCCCCACACATCCCGGTGCCGGGGACCCAGCACATTGCCCCGCGCTGGGCTCCCCTCTGGGTTTGGGGCTGCCTAAACCTGCTGCGGGTGCTCGGCGCAGCATCTGGACAAGGGCACCCACCGTGTGCAGGGTGGGTGCTCCCGCATCAGCAAAGTGGGTGCTCAGGCGTGAACTGATGGGGCACTCATGCACGCACTAATGGGGCACCCATGCCTGAGCTAGATGGGCACTCATGCAAAAATAAATCGGGTGATCATGCATGGACTAATTGGGCACTCGTGCATAAATTATTTGGGTGCTTCCAGGTGAACTAATTGGGTGCTCATGCATGATATCATCGGGCACTCATGCATGAACTACCTGGGTGCTCAGGCATGAACCAAAGGGGTGTTCATGCATGAACCAGCTGGGTGCTCATGCATAAATTTTTTGGGCACTCATTAATTTACTGGGCGCTCATGCACAGACTCATTGAGCACTCACGAGCACATTCACTGGGCACTCCTGCATGAATAATCAGGCACTCATGTGTAAATTAGTGTAATTAGTAGAAAACACACTTGTGCATGGACTAATCTGGCACTCAGGTGTGAAGGGATCAGGCGCTCATGCATAAATTAATTGGACACTCAGGCATGAACTGATGCACCAATTAATCGGACACCCATGCACCAACTAACAGGGTGCTCATGCACGGACCAGTCTGCGATCCAGTGCGAATTAACTGGGCACCCATGCATAAATCAACCAGGCTCATATGTAAATTAATTATGTGCTCATGTGTGTATTAATTGGGTGCTCATGCATGAACTTATTGGGTGCTGATGCAGAAATGACCGGGGTGCCGATGCACGAGGTGACCGACCCCTCACGCATAAAATATGATGGTGCTCCAGGGTGACGCCTGCAATTTATGTCCAATATACTCGGCCCCTCACCTCTGCAAAACACATATTTAAGAATCGTCTGCACATGAATCTGTTATAAACTCCTCTTCCAACATCATCACAACGTTAACATTCATTCATTATGAACTCCCGGCCCCCTCCCCACTCCGCATGCGATGGGACTCAGCAGTGTGTCCATGTGCTCTCCCCGATTCCACTCCTTGTTCCCAGTACCCCGATTCGGGGGTCAGCATCACAGCCTGGACAAACACTCACCCCTGAATCAGCCCATGGTCCCCCCAGAGCAACCGCAGGGCTTGAGCGCAGCAGCCTGAACGCGTGCTCGGGGCAGACTTCACACCTCGCTCCAGTCCCACCAGCTGGCACAGACGGCCTCGGCCCCGGTGCGGCAGAGCGGGTTACCCGGGGTAACTGCCAAACTGCATCCTAATCTCAATAGTTATCACCAATTTCAGGCCACATCCTACAAGACACGTAGCCAAGAAGGTGGCAGCAGCTCAAGCAGCTGGAGGTACCAACATGAGCTGTGGGGCTTCATCCAGCCCCCGAGCGGGCAGTGTCCTTATGGCGCAGCGCGGCCGTGAGGAGAGGGAGGGAGGATGCTCCATGGGCAGCACCCACCGCCTGCCAGGGCTGCCCAGGATGTTCCCCAGGCTGTTGGGTGGCTTTGTGCAGGCAGGGTGGGGGGAAGCCCCCACTGGCCCCGGGGACAGCTGGAGTGTGGGTGTGAGACTCCCCAGCAACGCGCTCCCTGGCTCCGGCACCAAACCCCAGCACAGAGCCCAGCGCCGGCAGGAGCCGCACTGCAGGGCGGGGGGAAGGGGTGAAAACACCCCCCAGGCTGCCGTGGGCTCAGTCCACCCCCAGAACCATCCGTCACCCCGTCTTGGGGCACCTTGGAGCTCAGCCAGGTCCCCATTCGATGACGCAACTTTTTAAGACACGCCGCATGTCAGCACTTTGGAAATTTGGGTTGTTTGGCCCTGAAAACTTGGTCTTGTTAAAATTCAGGTTTAAATATGTAATGAATGTCCTGGTTAATCGTGACGGACCACACCATCCTCCTGCCCTCCATCAGGGCTACTGGACCACCCCGGGGCTGAGGTTTGCTCCCGTGCCTCAGCCGGCGCAGGGCTGGCTTGGAGGAAGCAGCATTAAAACACGACCCTGGCAAAACCTGGCCCAGCCCCCGCGCAACAACCGCGGCAAGAGCCTGCCCGGTGACGTTTTCTTTTGCTCCCGGAGACAGCCCAAACCACCATGCCCTCATCTCAGCCCTGTGCACCCCGCAGCGCCCAGTCCCCGCTCCCGGCCGTGTCGCCCACGCGCTGGGGGTGTCCCTGTGGGTACCCGTCCTCACAGCATCCCACCGCAAAGGGAGGTCGGAGCAGCCCCGCCACGCGGCACCGCCGCAGCCGGAGCTGCCTGTCGGAGCGGGACATCCCTGTCCCAGCTTGCCCATCTCCCCACTCACTTGCCCAACTTGGCTTCTCTCGCCATCAGACACAGACATCACCAGCATCACGGCGGGTTCGGGAGCCTCCGAGACATTCGGAGCACAAGCCCGATGCTGTTGGTGCCGTTTGTCACCGCCGAGGCAGGACGTGATATGCCGAGAGAACCGCGTGTACGTTTGGCTCTCTCCTTGCCGGCGGTTGCCATTAGTGGTCTGTCTCGCTCCCAGACTGGATAAACAGGCCCACGAGCAGCTCGGTTCTCATCTGCCCCGGGGCTGGTACCGACAGCAAAGCCAATATGCAGTTAAAATCCTTTCTAGACTTTATTAAATATTTAAGGGCCCGACATCAGCCTTTGGAAATTGGGTTCAGGGGAGAAGCAGCAGTCGCTCTTTGCAGCAAAGGCAGCAGAGGAAGGGCAAAGGACTGCGCCTTCGTTTGGGAATTAATGAATCAGAATGAAACACACTCCCAGCAGGAGGTGGTGGCTGCAGCAGGTCTATCCTGGGCTGCATTTAATCCCAGCTTCCCCACGAGCCGATGCAGTGATGCCCCACGGCAGGGCAGAGCGTCCCCAGCGCTGCCGGGAGCAGGGATGGAGCAGCCCCCAACCCTGGCTGTGCAGGGGGCAGCTGCGTTGTGCCCCCCTGTTCAATCCTCCCCTTGGCTACAGGGATTTCGGCAGGGCCTGGGGCTCCCTGGTGCTGTCCCCAATCCATGGAGCAATTCCTGCCCCGGGCAGAGGAGAAAACTCCCCTCCGGACCCAGCGAAGGCAGGGGAAAGGGACCCTGGAGCCAAGGGGAGGTCAGGGATGCCACAGGGCAAAGCCCGCCTGCAGCAGGGCCACCTCTGTCCCCTGCCCCACTCGCCCGCAGGGACGGGGCTGCGCCGAGGGCTGTCGAAGCAGAGGGTGCTGGGGGCACCTAATACCCACTCCTCATGTGGAGCCACATACACCCAGAGCATCTCCATGGGGTCTGGCCATTGCTCAGAAGACACTGAAGAAACACGGGTGGATGAAGCACAGGGAGCCCTCCTTCCCTCTAGAAACCAAAAACTCATCTTGAAGGGAGAACAACGTGCAGGAGGGATGGGGAATGAGTGGTGATGGGAGTGATGCACACCACGACCGGGCTGAGCACCCCTGCCCCCAGAGACCCCCACCCTTAGGCAGGCAGGGCACGCACCCTCGCTCCCTTTCCCATACAGCTCCCTGGCAGACCCAGGAGGACCAGGAGGGGAGGGAGGAACAAAGTGACCCCAGAAATGTCATCCCGATAAGGGAGCAAGTGCATCCGCGGGCTCCTCCTTGAAGCAGCCACTTCCTTTGATGCCTTCAGAGCTTCTTGTTTCACAACCTTAATTATAGCGGCAGCAGCAAAGGTCAGGAAAGTGGTTAAGCAGATCCATTAACATGTCAGGGGATAAATGAAATGTGATTCTTCTGATGCCGGAGCAGCAGCCGGCAGCGGCGTGAGCACAGCGGGCAGAGACGGCCGCTCCACTCTGCCACAGAGGGAGCCCAAGGGGCCCTCTGTCACGTCTGCCCCCCTCGCCCTATCCACCCAGCATGGCAAACACCTCCTGGGGACCACAGGGACATCCCAAAAGTTGCTTCGCTTGCATCTGCGAAGCGTCAGGTCCACGCACACATGGGATACTCAGACATGAGATTCCCTGGGAGCAGGTTGGAGTTTCACAAGTGAAAGGGCTGGAGATGCCTCCAGACCACCACAGCCCCCCAGAGCCACCACATCAGGTCCCCGTCAAGCTCTTGGTGAACCTGCACCACAGCTGCTGCCTTCACAGCTCTGGGTTACACGTGGCTGCAGCAAAAACAGGCACAAAACTGAAGCCAGTCCCTGGGCATCCCTCTGGCACCCACCATCCTCCTCAGGGCCTCCTGGCTGGCATGGGATGGCAGCTCCACTCTGCCTCCCTCTCCCCAGCATATTCCCAGGGTGCTGGGGCAGGTGCTCTCGACCTCCCCACAAAACTTCCCTTTCGGGCTCCTACAAATCCTATTACAGGCTGAGAGTGCTCGGAGCAGGCTCACTCTCCCACCGGGTCAACCAGCTTCACACATCGGGCACACACCCACCACGGCACCCCAGTGCCCCATTCAACCCCCTCGGCTCCCAGGAGCAGGTCCCACGGGGCTCCCTCCCTGGAGTGGGATCCTGCCCACCGGCGCTGTGCCCACGGCTGTGCCGGCAGCCCCATGGTGGTTGCTTGTGGGGCCGAGCGGAGCCTGGGGCTTCAGGGCTGGTGCTGCGGAGGCCAGTGCGGGCAGCTGCCGGACACGGGGTTTCAGCTTCGGGGTTCCGTGCTTTTAGGTATTCCACCCATCGTTTGCCGCAGAGGGATAGCAGGTGCATAACCACCTGGGCAGCTCACCCTGCTTCCCAGCGGATGAGCAACAGGAGGGATTTCAACATGAACCAACCTGGCAGAGAAACCCAGCACACGGGGCCAAACATTTCCGAGGCTAAAAATAAACCCACAGTGAGGAGCCACCAAGGTCCCTTCTCTGCTCCTCCGGTCCCTCTGCTCCTGCCCACCGCCCCGCCGGCACGTTTTCCCGGCACCGGGCTGGCACAATGGAGCAAAGCCCCAACCTGGTGCCCCCAGGGAGGAACCAACCCCTTTTCCTGGCTGAAAACTGCTGCAATTAGAGAATTTTCTTTCCTTTCCCGCAGAATTCAACACGCCACCACATACCCCCGTAACTACAAATCGATATGTTTGTAGTTTGCTCTTAAACTAATGCCCATTAATTCAATGCATTACCGTCGAGCAACAGAGCCAATTTTGCAGCTTATTGTAAAAGAGCAGAAAATGATGATGCCAGAGTGAGTTTAAAATCCACAAAATAGATCACAGTGGGTGGGATGCAGTGCTTGGGAAAAGAGCATCTCTCTCTCCCCGCACCCACTCCACAACCTGGGCCTCCCTGTGCTGCGGGCGTCATTTTGGCACCCTCGCCGCAGCTCCCACACCCTCCCCGGAGCCTCGCCGTGGCCTCCGGAGTGCCGGGACCACCATCCCGACCCCTCGCCCGGTCCCGCTGCACCTACATGGCTCTCAGTGTGCCCGGTTGCACGGCTATTGCAGCTGGCGTTAAAAAAATACACTTTTAGTAGTTCTGGACACGGGAAATAGCTATGAAAAGTGAACCCTGAAATCCAACCCACCCCAAAATAACTAAAACCCCCAGTTTTTCTGAAACGACCTCAAATTTCTAAGCCTGTTTGGTGATTTCACGAGTTGCCAGTGCTGTGGCTGGGCTGGCCCTGCTGCAAGCAGGGATGCTCGGCACCGCGTTTCTCTCCCAATTTCTCTCCCAGGAGCCCACGTCGAGCGGTTTCCACCTGCAGCCGCACACGTGTGCTTCACCCAACTTCGTACAAGCTGCAGGGAGCAGCGACACCCCAGGACCTTCAAAAACCTCCAGCTTAGCAGAACCCTTCGACTGCGGCCCCGCAAGGCTCTTAAGCACAATCCCAAATCCCACGGCGGTCCTGAGCCGCAAGCACCGGGCCCAAGTTAAGCCCGGGCTTAAATCCCCGCCTAAGAGGGGCCGGCAGACGCGAGCCAGGGAGAACGGTGGTTCCTTTGAGTCCCAGGTGTTATCACCACCTGGGACAAAACACACAGCGGCCAAAACTCTGAGCTACCTCAAGGAGGCATCGGGAAGATTAATAAATTAATGATTATAAAGCACTGTAAGAGCTTTTGGATGAAAGGCTCTATGGAAGTACAAAGAATTACATAATTTATTATTCATTATTATTATCACTCAGCGTTGGCTTCTCCTACATGATCCTATATGGCACCAGCCTGGCCTCTGAGGAAGGTTAAACCCTTGCCCTGCAGTCGGGCTCTCCCCGCCAGTGCCTGGCAGATGGGTGAGCTTGGCACCATCAGGTATTCCTGGGCACTCGGGTGCCTGGAGATGCTGAAAGGCACACGGTGATGGGTCCAAATCAACAGGACTTGAGCAGCCGGCACTTCAAAGAAGCCCTTGGGTGTCCTTCTACGCCTTTAGGTGTCCAAGTACCATTAAAATCTGGCCCCCGGCACCGTCAGTCAGAAGCGGTGCGGGGAGAGGAGCCAAGAGACGAGGCTTCCAGGCTCCTGCCCTTCCGCGCCCAGTTCCCAGCAGGACCCAGGACAACCTGCTCTGAATACTCACAGTAAAATAATAATTGCGTCTCATGGAGGCCGCTGATGGCAACCCCGCGCGACCACCATGCCCACGACTGCCCTGGCATGTGAGCGGCCCCACACTCCTCTCCCAGCTGCTCCCACCACCTGCTTGCCCCAAGATTGCTGCTGCCGAGGCACAGCCAAAGAAATACCAAAACCAGGAGATGGAGAGACGAGAAGGGACAGTGGCCGGGGGACGCAAGAAGCCAGCGAGCATTGGAAGAGCACCAAGGGGACATGGCATGGGCTGTGGGTCCTCTGTAGTCCAAAGATGTGATAAATGGCAGCAAAGCCATGCGGGGCACGGAGAGGGAGTGAAGTCTCCCCATCCCACCCTGATCCCGCAGAACCAAAAAGGGGCTTTTAGTTATTTGCTTCGTTTTGTTTGAAAATGGCACAAATGGAAAATGATGCAATGGAAGGAAATCCCATCGCAGGAGAAACCATTCATGTACTGTAGCCACGGCTCATGCTGACACGAGAACCATTCCCAGACAAAACTGGGTCCCCATCATTAGCTACTGGTTATGGGCTCCCAGAAACATCTGCCCAGATGTGCTGTAACAAGAGTGGCACCACGCACAAGGCAGACCCTGCACCCACTCCGTAATGTGGCAGCCAGCATGGGAGAACGGCACCGTGCACCGGGGATGCTCCTCGAAGGATGATCATTCCCGGTCTGCCAGAAAGGTGCCCAAACACCACAGGGCTGTGGGGTAAAACCTCGCCCAAGCAGACCGCCAGAAATTGTTGAGTACACCATGGATTTGTGGGTACGACTACCCCTGCTCAAGCTGGTCCACTACCCACAGCACAGGGGTCTGGATCGGTCCCTCCCACTGTACTCGGTGCAGCCCTGTGCTCCTGCCTGCATTTCCACTGCCTGGATTCCCCGAAACGCAGAAAGAAATTAATATATTTCCCATCTCCCAGGGTCTGGAGACAAATCAGAGGCTCCCGGCCGCGCCTGGAAGGGCCCTGTGAAGCGCTTCACCAGACAAGGGAACGCGCACTCGCCTTGACAGCTGCAGAAAAGGGGCAGAAACACTCAGCAGAAGTAATTAATCCCTGAGACAAGACGTGGAACGAGCAGAGACCAACAAACAGAGCCTGGTATTAGCGACGGCTCTCCCTGACAGGCACTGCACCGTCGGCCGCGCACTGCCAGGGCACATTGGGATGCTGCACCGGGCTCCAGTCGCGCAAAGGGCCACATGCTGCCCGTGGCACAGCTGCCCGGGTGCTGCTGCCTCACCTGCATGGGCACACAAGTCTGGTGCACCTCGAAAAAGAGGGGGTGAGAGGCAGGGAGCAGGCAGACAAAACGCCAGGTAGGTTGGGAACTCATCAAAGGAGCAATCAGAGGACAGGAGTCTTTTTTAGAGACAGTGCAGTGGAAAGCAGAGGGAATCCGAGAGAGAGAAGCAGAAAGTTGGGAATAAAGCGATTCAAAAAGCAAGGACCCTCAGCTGGCCACATCCAGCAAAAGAGACATCCCCCTGCCCGCAGATGACAGTTTCACCAGCACTGTGTTTGTTTGGCATCGGCACTTGGTAAGACACGGGGCATCGCTGCCTGTGTGCCCCGTCATCAGCCCCACTGGGGTGGGCACCTTCACCGTGCAGAGCGGAGCCACCCCGGGGGTGCAGAAAGCCCAGCACACAGATCACCAGCAGACGAGGCTGCGCCGAGGCTGGCTCTTCCCAGATCCCTCTCCGTCAGCGATCGGATCATCGCGGCGGCTGCAAACCGAGCGGGCTATTGCAGTACGGCGATAACCGTACCTGGCCCAGCGCAGCTGTACCTGCCGTGGGGCACGGCTGCAGCGAGGACACCAAAACCCAGGGCTCAGCTCCAGCTCCAGCCGGGGTCTGTGCCCAGCCGGCACTGCTCACATTCTCGCTGTTTCTTCTCCCCAGAACACTTCGAGGAAGCTCAGCCGGGGTACCCCAGCCTCTCCCACCACGGCTCACAGCTTGGCTATGTGGACATGCGACCCACAACCTGCCCTCCTCCTGCCCGCTGCCGGCTGTGCCACGACAAGAGAGCAACCCCGCGTGTAGGGTTGTGCAATGCACCAGTATCGCCTCTTCTCCATATGGGAGAACTTGCTGCATCCTAATCTATTGCCTTTTTGGGTAAGCGCTGCTGTGGGACTGCAGCAATGACAGCGGGGAGAACTCGCGGGTCTGCTACACCTTACGGGAACATCTCTGACCTGCAAGTGAAGAGGCAAACTTGAACCACCAAAGCCTTTGTTTCCTTTGTGCATCCTTCCAAAAAAAAAAAAAAAACGATTTTGCTAAAACTGGACAGCTCTCGCGCTAGCCGCGTTAATAAGATTACAGCGGAGGTTCAGACGGGAAAGCCACTCACTTAGAAAATCAGGTTATTAAACTGATACTGAGACACTCATAGAAAAAATACCCAACTCTCCAGTATCAGGCTCTTCTCTCCACTTCAGAGGATAATAACAAAGGAAACCCCTCCAACTAATGCACCCCAAACTTCGAAACCCACCCAGGCGGTTTGGCTCCCTGTTTAAGGAGAAGCTGCCTGGCTCCAGGGAAGCGGCGAGGGGAGGACAACCACCACGGCCGGTGTCTGGGTACCCGCCTGGCAGCCAGATCCCGGGGCCAGGCAGCCCCGGGAGAAAGGATGCTCGGAGCAGGGGCAGGAGCGGGGGGGATCAGGAAAAAGACGGTGCATCGCTCCGGGGGGGCACAGCGAGCGGGCAGGATGCGGCCCTTGTCCCACGGCTACTGAAGGCTTAGAAATAGGCCACGGAGAATTGTTTTTACAAGAAAACAGCCCGTTTCTCTGGCTCCCTACCCCTCTCCCTTGTCTCCGCTGCCTTGTGGGTTTGTTTTTTTATCCTCTCAGGCTAATCTCGGAATTCTTGCAACAAAGCCCGGCCGAGCCTGCGCCCTGCCCCGGAGCACGGCCCCGGCCGCGCCGATGCCCGGAGGAATCACGGCCGCTCGCCGCCACAGCCGCGGGGACGAGCCGGCGCGGAGGAGGCCGGCGCCGGCACCGCGTCTCCGGGCTGCCCGCGGCCCCGGCAACCCCTCCCATCGCCTCCCCCGGCCCCCGGGGCCGCCCCGGCAGCATCGCCCCCCCGCCCCGTGCACTCACAGTACGTTTTCCTGGTCAGCTCCTCCACAACTTCAGGCTTCAACTTGCTGTTGGATTTCCCCATGGTGGCCGGCAGCCCCGGCAGAGCGCGCAGCGCCGGCTCGCCCGCCGCCTCCGGGCCTCACTGCGGGGGCATGGAGGGACGGGGGGGGCCGCGGTGCCTCGGTGGCAGCTCCCGGCCGGGCTACATCCCGCGGAGGGGACGGGCAGCGCCGCGCAGCAAAGCCGGGGGGGTAGGGGGGGGGTGGGGGGGTGTCTTTGTTGCCGGGGCTCGGCCGCAAAGCCGAGCGGCGCGGCGCTGCGGGGCCGCCCTGCGTGTGCCCGCGTGTGCCCGTGTGCCCGCGTGTGTGCCCGTGTGCGTGTCCCTGGTTACACGCACCCTCCCCGCCCTCCGCCGCCGGGCGCGGAGCGGCCGCGGCCGCGCTGCGGGGGCGCGCGCGGAGCGTTCGCCCCGCCCCGCGCTGCGGGATGAAGAGGGGCGGGGGGGCGGGGGGGGGGGGTTGGGGGGAGGAAGGGCTCCGGCACGGCCCCGCCGCCCCAAACGGCGGAGGCCCCGGGCACGGGGGGGGATGGCAGACCGGCCTCCCCATGGGGATACCCTCTTCCCACCCCACCCCCCCCCGCCCCCGCGCCGCTCCGCAGGGATCAGCGGGGAAAATCCGGAGCAAAATGTCGGTAGGCGGAAAGCGGGGCGATGCTCAGCTGGAGTCCTGCCAAACCCCCGACTCTAGTGGCTGGAGGTCGAGGTCCTGCCTGGAGGGGTGATGGGCAGCACGGGGGTGGGCAGAGAGGGGAGGTGGCGGTGGGAACGTGCAGCCCGGAGCGAGGCCGAGCTCAGGGCCGGGGGGAACCGAGGTGACCTTGGTGGGACACCAACACCTTCCGCGGTAGGAGCATCTTCCGAGTCCCGGCTGCCCGCAGGGCTGTGCCCCTCGCCCCGGATCCTCAGGGCTCCGTGAGCCTTCGTTCGCTCTCTGCAACGTGCCTATAGAGACTAAGTTCAATCTCTCCAAAAACCCCACGGATTCCACCTACAGCAGATTTGTGGCGCAGCCAGGAAACCGTACGAGCGGTGAAAGCGGCGGCACGCGGCTCTTTGCCACCCCAAAACCACGCAGGGCTTTCTGCCCCCACAAAAGCTCCCCGTGTATGTGCGCACACGGTCATTAGCTGTACCGATGCACACGATAAATACAGTTTTCTTCCCGCCTGTGTTGCAATGAAGGCCCCGCTGGAGCTGCCCAGACATGCTGGGACTTCTGTGGGAGCAGCCAAGGAGGGGGAAAACCCTGTGCTTGGATACAGTAAAACCTGTCTGCGAGGCTGCGGAGAGCACACACAGAGCAAAGGGGACAAGGAGCACAGCTGATACAACGTTGGTCTCTGCATCTTTTTTCACCAGTGAAGGGTTGCCTGACACTTCTCCGGGGATACATTCCCCAGGTAGATGTTTGTAAAAAGCAGAGTTCGACCCAGACTTCCAAAAAATGAACTCATTAAGGCAGAAGAGTATGAAAAACACCATCACCACGTCCCAGCTTGGGCACCCAGCAGCAGCACACCCAGGGGGACAAACAGGAGGAACGGCACCGAGCGACGGGGGAGCTGTGCAAAGGGGTGTGAGAACCCTACAAGGCTCATGTCCTCCCTCCAGCATCTCTCCCAGTTGCTACCAATATTTGCACAGCTTCTAGGGACAAAGGCCCGCCTGCGACTCAGGCCTCAGCAGATTTCAGTTTGGTCCCCAAATCCGCTGCAAAATGCCCCATGCAGCCCCTTCCTTTGCTGCCCAGCAGCAAAACGCCAATTTTTGCAGTATTTCCCTTCATCTGCAGTCACTGGGCTGTAACCGTGTTGCAGCAGGGGTGTCCTGCTGTGGGCAGAGCATGACCTGTCCCACGCCCGGCTGGGGTGATCAGCAGGGTCCCAAACCTTCCTCACGCACCACAGGCATTTCAACATAATCTCTGCCGATGCAAAACTGATGTTAAAGGGATTTAATTCTATTTAAAACTCTACCCTGCCTCCATCACGGGGAACGCTGAAGGGAGAGCTCGGATCACACAGACGAGAGGAGAAAAAGTAATGGGAAACTGTGCAAGCCAGTCACTTTCTCTTCCTAATTATTAGCTTTAACCCTATTATTGCTTAAATAACAACACTAGTGGCATTTTCTGTCATGCAGCGAAAGCCTCCTGGGGCTGAAGGGATTGAAATCTGTACAGTGACTGGGGCACAAAACAATCCTGTCCGGCTGAACGTGGTCAGTGCGCCAGGGAAGGAGCCAGGTTGTTTGCTCAGAGAGGAAAATCCAACACAGGGCCAGCCCTTGAGAGTGGTTTTGCTTTACAAATCCCCTCCCAGTTTCTTTTCCGAGGAACACCTCTGCAGCCCGGGCAGCACTCGAATCTCCCCCCTGCCAGCGACTGCAGCCCGGGCTGCCTTTTTCAATAAGAGCGACCACGCGCGCTGCTCGCAGCGCATCCGTCGTCTGTTCACCATATTGCAACGCTGCCATGGAAATGCTCATTCCCTGGGCGATATTTGCCGTCGCGGTCGGAGCAGGGTCCTGCTTATAGGGAGGCTGCTGCCTCTCCTGCCACGCCAGCGCCGGAGGCTGGGCTGGGATCTGAGGACGCTCCACGCTCTGACTGCAAAAGCTGGGAGCTGCGTGGGCTGCGCAGCCGAGTCTGTCTGCAGAAAGCGCTGCCTTCCTCGGGTATTTACTTAAAAGTGTTTAATAAAACCACTGAGCTCTTTTTTCCCCAGGACACAGCGAGGCTGTCGGGCTCAGCCACGCAGCCTTTTGTTCCACGTGGGCTCGCCACGCTGCCTGCATTTAACAGGCATCCTCAGACACCACCACGGGGGCTTTCCTACACGTGTCCTTGTTGATTTAATTATCGGGATTACAGTCACCTCCTGGGAACAGTGCTGCATGCAAGCAGTGAGGTTCGGTCCCCCCACTTTAGCACGCTCACTCTCTGCACTTCATCGCAAAAAGTCTTTTCTTCCCCCTGTTCTTGATGTGCTCAGACCTGAAAAATCAGTGGTATAACACAGCCCAAGCACAGCACCCTTTGGACCCCCACCTCGGGCATAGCTGGAGCCAGGAGTGGGGCTGGAAATTGGGGATGGGGTAGTATCCAGTACTGCACACTTGCACTCTTGGATGTACATCAATGCAGAAGCTGCCATGGGAAGGAGAGCCATCCCCTGGGATGAGCTGCAGCCCATCCCCTGCTTCTCTCCTCTCCTTCCCAGGGCATCACTAAACCCACACATCCATCAGTCTGTTACTGCCATCTCTGCAGCCAGCATTACCCCCTAGACCTGTCACCGTGTGAACATCCCCTTCCACATCCATCCACCCACCCAAAAGCAGATCCAGAAGGTGCTCCAAAACCAACTGACCATGTGAGCAAGGAATCCGTTATTGGAGACAGCAGTGAACTCATGCAGCAGAGCGCACACAGTCCGTACTTTGTGCTTTTTCATGAAAAAGCCAAGTTTTGCTAAGGGGTTTGTTGTGCCAAAGCAGGGAGTTGGTCAGCAGAGGGGTGGTGAAGCCTCAAAGCCAAGGATGGGAAAGGAACGTACACGCGCACACACACACACACACACACAAGATTAATTATATCGACTACAAAAATAGTGTCTATTTTAAGGTTAACGCTTAAGTGATCTGACTCAGTCAGAAAAAGAGCCAAAGAAATTATTGGCATCAGCATTGGCTGCTCCACCAGACAAGTTGTGGTCACCGCCGGCATGGAAAGCCACCAAAATAGTTGCTTTTCGAGGGGTTTTGAAAAAAAATGCCAGTAGAGTGAGTTCAACATCCTGGTGCAACAGCCACAAACTGAGCAGGCAGGAATGCATCAGCTCATCCTGGGGACATGCTCGCCCATGCCTCGACTTCCCAGGCATCACCCTCATCTCAGATTACAAAAATTTTACATACACGTATGATTTCAAGACAGTGGACAGCTTTAAATGGGACTCCACAGTTTTGAGGTCATCAACCAGTGGGTTCCTGAAGCTCTTTTAAGCTTGACAAGGCGGGACTGGTGCTGCTCTTGCCTCGTCCCTGGTTTCACCACGGGCCACAGCGAACAGCAAGCACTGGCACTTGAATGTTTTGATAACTGAGCTATATACAACTAAGCACAAAAGCCTCAGAAATCAAGATTTATAACCGAAAACACACCGAGGCTTGAACTCTAGCAGCTCTCCTGGCTATCACTGTTATAAATTAATTTCAGCTAGCACAGCATTTCAGTGCCAATACATAGCATGGCTTTAGAGAAAATGCAACAGAAACCAAACATCCCGGGTTTTTGGGTAAATGGCAGCAGGAATGGTGCCCTGCCAGGGCTCCCTCCCCAGGAAACAGAATTGCAGATGTTGAAACAATGGCCAAATGCAGAGGAAAGTCTTGGAGTGAGCACAACTGTGCCCAAGCTGCACGCACAGCTGTCTTTCAGGACTGACACGCAGCCGACACGCTGAGTGCTACAATTTGCTACGCTATTAATTTCTCTGTTAAATTCTAGTATTTTTTTTTTTTTTAAAGACTGTATTCTCTTTGCAGCCTCTGGGGCTGTAATTGTTATGGTAATGTGGGAACCTGGAAGGGGTGGCTGTGGTGAACTCATCAGCTGTTCTCCCAGGTGCCTGCCGTGTGGAACCAGCAGTTGGCTGAGACAAAGCCAAGCAGGAGGAGGTGTTGCCATCTTCCTTCGCAGCACATCACAAATCACAGCTGGCAACTGGGAAACCACCTTCTTTTTCTGCTCCTGCCACGCTCATCCTGCAGCAGGGGAACTGCAGAGCTCAGCCCAGCCGCCCTGAGCCTTCAAACAAGGCACGATATTAGAAGCAGGCAGCGCATTCGTTCAGGGACAAAAAATAAAAGACTCGTAACAACAACCAGGCAGGCGCTGCGCAGTTGCGTCTGCGTGAGATAAGATCACAGTCGCAGAGGTAGCAGCAGCTTTTTGCAGCAAAGACGCCCAGCAGCATCCACCAGCACCGCCAGGGCTGAGAGAGGGGCTGGAGAGGCTGTTCTCCACGCTGTGAGCGATGCACTGTATGAGGTTACTCGAGCACCGTTGACCAATTCTGCTGCCCAGCTTCAGCAGATGTTTTTACTCAAGAAAAAAACAACCAACCAAACCTCTTGAGAGAAGTGTCCCTAAAACTGCAAGACTGGGGTGTGGAGAAAATCAAAGCTTTTTTTAAAAAAAATATATATACGTAAGAACCTTTAAAATAAAAGGAAGGTATGACAGCTGCCAGCTGTCTGCTTTCCTGCCCAAATCTTTGCTCAGAAGGTAGCTCGGTGTCTTTGCCCGTTCAGTGCTGAGCTGCCAGCACTCACAGCGGGCAGGGGAACAGTTGCGCTGGTGGTTTTCACGCCACGAGCTGGAGAGAAGTCAGCCTCTTTCAAAGATTACTCATGAGTCATGTTAGATCGTCAGCCTCCCGGTGCGGGGAGTCTGTCTGCCGCACACACCACCCTGCCACGATGCTGCCGTGGAGCAGCCCACGGAGCAGCGGCTGGGGCTGGCCACAGCTGACCTGGCCAGGTTTTAAGAGGAGACCCAAAGCCTCTGGAGCAAGCTTCGTCAGCAAACTGTGCTGTCAGCAGGGGTGTCTGTCCACCCAAATCCTACCCTGCAATCATTAAATTAAAAAAAAAAAACAACAAACCCAAAAACACTCACACACATAAAATCATCCTGTACCTATTTTTCAAATTTCATTGCCACAGGAGGTTGAACTGTTGCCTCCCACAAGGCCGCTCTGATTCATGGTGATACATGGGCATTGTGAGCTTGGTAAATCCCGGCTGATATTTCTGCTCCCTTTTTGCAACAGCAGTTAAACCCCTGACTTACCAGGAATACTGATTAGGGAACGCACGTATCAGCTTCGTTTTAACGTAGTACTTTTATGTTCCTCCTATGGAGCAACGGAGCTCACTCAAGGCATCTACATGGTTTAATAGCAAAACAAAAATGAACTCCCAAACCAGAAATTCTGCACGCAACGTACTTCACACAGAGATAAGCAAATGGAAAGAGACTGACTCAGGCGTTTCGTCCAGCTCTTGGCCGATAAGGGGTCACTCCCTATGGTATATTTAGCAGTGATTTGTCCAGTCTAGTGTTGATTATCTAAAACAACACAGAACTGCCTCCATTTCTTCAGGGAGATTGTTTGCAGCCAAGCCCATCTCATCGGCACAAGGTTTCTCCTGACATCTTGTTTTCCTCTGCTTTCATTTCGTCTCACCTCTCCCACAGCTCACGCCTTGAGCAACACTAATTAATTCCCCACTCGTTTCTGCGGTTTCCCCCCATGCAGCCATTTTGGAGTGTGCTACATCTTCTTGCCTCTCTTTAATCATCACTTAGTCAGGCTTACAGCTTTAATTCTTATAATCTTCTGTCATTGCCCAATTCTCCTGTCTCAGTCGCTGCAGCTGTTCTTTGTAGCCCCTCCAATTTGGCTACTGCCTCCTGGTATGAGATCCATCCCAAAACGAACAAGTTTGGCTTCTCCCAGGAGATGTAGATCAATACCTTCACAGCCATGCTGGGTGTGGGATTCCGTCCGACTTCACAGAGCTCCTGCACAACAAAGCATCCTGAGCAGCTCAGGGGAAGAGCCGTTTCCAGCCGCAGCAGCTGAGGCACTAATTGCTCCTCCGCACCCCACAGCAAGTGGTGGGTGCGTACGCGTTCTTAGGGTGATGGAGGCTGCTAATGGCGTATCGTGCCACCCTGCAAAAACAACTCAAGACTGAAGATCAGCACCTCAGAACACTGGCCTTAGGGACCAAAAAAACCCCCATATCTTACCAATATATTTACCCTTGCTGCAGGAGACCCATGTTGTTAACAGCTCCTCTCACTGAGGATGCTGGAAGTCTCTCACCAAGCTTAGCACAATCACTCCAAGACGGAGCAGTAAAAGGAGTTTTAAGCCATCCTCTCCATTTTGATCCTCACCTATGCCACCTACCACCACTGTAACAGCCTCACCTTGCATTCCTGTTTAATTTTTTTACTAATACAAGAGCCACCTCACACATTACGTCTCAGTCACCTCACTAAAAATATTTCACAGGGGAAAAGAGTCGAGAAAGCAGTGTCACCCCAAGTTACATTATTTTCCACAGATGAGAGGGAAGAGAAGAAAGGGATGACATGCATTTGTTATTACTTAAGACACACGAAAACCTTTGTCTCCTAACTGAGGATCCCAGTACCAGGATCAGCTGTACCAATACAAGCTGTGTTATTACCTCTTCTGTACAAAGCAATTTGGTTTTATTGACCATTCACTACAACACGCTCCTGCTCATTAGAGTCTTGTCAGTCAGAAGGCAAAGGAAGGTAAAAGCAAGATTTAAGGAGAAGGCAGCTCTTTGCAGTCATGAAGATAATCTTGCTAGAGCAAGAGCACTGACAGCAGGCAGCCTGGACTGCAACAAGGAACTGCAAACGATCAAGACAGCTCAGAATTTCAAGTGCTAGAAGAAAATCCTTAAAGCAGGTAAAAAAAATTAACTCCTCTGGACAGGAAAACACCTACAAACTTGCATCCAAACACAACACACATTGAGGAAAGCTGTGTTAGGGCTCTGGTTTTGTTTATTCTCCTCCCTATATAAGTCTGCCAGACAATCTTCACTTGCAATAGACCTTAAATACTAGGAGCTGTTGCAATTAGGGGCTTTTTATTTCTGTCTCTCCTTGGAGGAGATAGTCAGAAATCAAGAATTTTCCCCCACATAACCTGCATTTGATCTCAATCTCAAGTGAATCTTCCCACAATTTAGTCCCACTTTACACAGCCCTCCTCTAACATTTCATCTTTCATTACAGCTGAGCCATTTTTTGGTCCCGTGCTGTGCACTGAAAGCAGGGAGGAGTTTGGCTGCTCTCACTTTAAGGGGGGTTGTTTTCAGGCCAGATATTTAATAGGCAGAAACAGCACAGGACATTCAGTTTGGAGAAACCTAACATCAAAGAACTACTTGCATAAAGTAGATATAGGCTACTCCAGTGCAACAACCACCACCTTCATCACATGAAGTTTGGCTTATTCCACACAAGGGTATTACTAAGCCCAAAACCCATGTACTTTTTATAGTTTAGTTTAGTTCCCTGGTAAAACACCACCCACCTGAAGGCTTGAGGCAATGCAGAACTGTTGGGATTTGCAGGGTAGAGAACACAGGCTATTTTTGGTGTTACCCCTCTGTGGTAGGCTGAGAACTATAGGCTAAACTGTAAGAAACATCTTAAAGACCTACATTTCGTGAAGAAGGACATATGCTTTTGCGGGCGGGGGGGAGGAACAGGACACGGGATGGGGAGCATTATCAGGATGAGCACTCCACAGAAATACTTTGCCCTCTTCATCCCTGCCAACCCAACCAGTTTGCAGAACTGAAACGCTTGGTTAGATCCTGACATGTCAGGAAGAGAACTACTACCAAAGTCCCAAATCACCCTCAGTCCAGCCTAAAACAAACAAACAGGTCAAGGACCTGCTCCTTTGAGACAACATGGCCAGATCCACAAAGGATATTACTTAAAATACAGGTTTCTACTCTTAATTTTTATCTGGTCACCAACATTCAAAGCACCAGCTCCTTGTCCTCCCTTGCATAGCAAGCTGACACCAAGCCCTGTGGAACGAGGAGACCACGACGCTGGCTAGCAGAGACAAGCCCTGGATGTGCCTGCCAAAGCCTGCCGGGCTGTGAGAAACAGGGCTCTATGAAACACTTCATCCACTTGAGCGTCAGTCCACAGAAACTACTGCAGAAGTTCAGCTTACAAAGCTAAAAGAGGAGCTAGGCACATAAAAGCACAGCTGTAGCACCCAGAGGTGTTTCGGCTCAAGGAAAGGCACCTCAGTGAACCCCACTGCGGGTCACGGACAAGAAAGCTCCCATGGACTACAGGTACATAAGATTTTTGTGATTTGGTCCTGTATCCATGATGCAGAGGTTAACAGTTCCAAATGAAGTCAGGCATGGGGAAACGCAGACTTTGGAATCAACGGGTCAGCTTGGTCGCTAGCAATTCAGAAGCAGAAAATGAGATGCATTGAACTTCTTTCTGGTCAATCTTTATTTTACACGTTTGCACCACAGCAGGGAAACCAAGTTACACAGACCATCCTGATTTCTGTCTACCTTGCTTTTCTTCAAATACTCTTTGTTGTGCTTTTAATAAAGCTTAAAAAAATATTGAAAAAATCCATTTGTACGTCTGTGCATGAACTAAGGAATAGGATATCCACAGGTCACCAGAAACTCTGGAACAAGACCTTGCTGTACAGGGAAGTCTTTTTCAGTTCTTTTGGAGGTCATTTACTAAATGACTTCTGAGCTACATTGCACCAGGTGCCCTAAAGCTGCTTAATGACACAAGAGGATCTAGAATTAATTATTAATAGTAATTTAAAGGGAAAGGGAAGCTATTTAGACCCATACTCTGTTTTGACAGAACAGGTACCAGCCCAATGCTTCAGTATCCTAGCTACAAGACGAAGTGCTTCTGATAATGCGGAGGTCGGGCTCTACTTTATTACACAGAGAGCAGAACACCGAGTGAAACCCCACAGGGAAATATTTATTAAGAATTGTCCTTTCTACAGGATTGCTGCAGTCAAAACATAAATGGGTTCTTGAGCCAGTCAACCTACAAGGAGTGACTCTTTTCTCAGCCGCTTTCTTCCGGTACCATCACTTTACACGTAAGTGAATATCTCAGTATTTTTCTTAAATCCTGTTCCAGCCACTTGCAAGTACATCTCATGCACATTTCTTACAGGATCACTGCTATATCCAAGCAAGAAACTACAAGGGGGAAAATACACAGCTTCCCAGTATTGCTAAGTAAAAGTGATTAATAAGCCCAAAACAGCATCATACCCAGTGGCTACCAGAAAAGCCAGATTAATCCAATTTAGAACAACGTTTTCCAGTAAATCAACCCCAGGGAACACAGGGAAACATCACTCAAGTGCCTCTGGGCAGCATCACCTCAGTTTTCATAAAACATCTGGGTTACTGAAGTTACACACAAGGTCACAGGTTTCAGACAGTCTAAGTCCCGTTACGTTTCGAATACCCCTGTACCCTCAATCTACTGCAGACCACAGCTCCATGCTCTTTTTACAAAGCTGAAAAATGGGGAAATGTTTTATGACTGAAGCGGAGGTTAGAATATAGAATCAATAAAACACATTTGCTTTAAAGTAACAGTAATCTGTTAGCTCTCATGACAGGTCAAACTTGAGGAGACAAACCAGGTAGACTGAAGGAGAAAGACTTCCTTCCCTTCAATACCTGTCCTTCTACCCGATTATTTTCTAATAGCTAAGCAACTTCAGTTCTCAGAGCTCAAGACAACATCCAAATACCCAATATTTGCTTCAAATGTGGCCGGGCAATTTTCAAATAGACAACAACAACAAAAAAAATCCTTTTTTGTCAATTTGATTGTCACTGGCCAGACTGCATTTCTCTTCTCTAAGAGGAGCATACTGTAAGGAAAAAAGATTTAACACACTAAAAACCTTCTACTGGACTTTCACCGAAACATGCACACTGAAGTACTTAGGACATGCCCTTTCACGGCCAGAAGGGATGTTACGGTGCTTAAGGACACATGGTAGATGCACACTCATGCTAGAGAGAGTCCACATAGCTTAGGAAAATACATCTTCCACGTTACTAGCTCCAAGACAAAATACTGCAATGCAGCAAATTTTTACAACATGCTCCCAGGGTACGCCAGCATGGAAATCCAGGAACAGGGCACTCAGCTGGAGAGAAACACTGAACAATGCACTGCACAGATCATGACATGCTGAGTTAGATGACAACATGAAAGAGCATCTTAATAGGACAGCATGTGGCTTCTTCAGCTCAGAACTGCTACATTTTGAGCAAGCAGCAGCGATGTTCCAGATGACCCCATTATGTCTTGCTTTCTTTTAGTACGTCTCTTGATGAACCATCAAGGAAAACATTTTCAAGCCTGAAGAATGCAAGAGTCTGACAGTCGCACTGCAAGGAGGTTTCCTATGGAAGACAGCTTGCTGAACAGTGACAGCAGGAAGGAGGAGTGCATCAGTGGCATTTGCATGTCATCATCAATAGGGATTTATTGGGGCATAACCTGCATTACAACTGAAAACTGAACCCATCTCATTTTTGTCTGCAGAGGGTGCCGCGTACTCCACTGCAGCAACATATGTGAATGCATTCAAACCCATTTATTCTGAATTGCACCAGATCTGTTTTTGCAGGACTTCTGTCATTATACCTCTGTGTACTCGCAGCCTGATGGTTTTAGCTGCTCACTTCAGTGAAAGGCAAAGACAGGAAAGTAAGGCTGTATCCCAAATCGATCCGTACGCCACAAGCAGCTCTTCTATTTTCCCTCCCCGTGAAAGATAGAGATTCCTGCCAGACAGACAGCCATCAGCAGCTGAAAGGCAAGCACTGCGATTATCCTGCCTGGTGAGCTCTAAGCTGCTGCTTTTTACTAGCGATGGAGAGTCATGCACTTGCCAGTCATGCAGATGTGGGTTCGCCTTGGGAGGAGGGGGGAGGGAGAAGCCCTCCCTTTGATGCTTTGTGGTGCAGCAGACACTCTGCTACAAGAGGAGCCATCCTCCAACATACCAGCCACTGTCCAATCCATCACACAACCCTGCAAGACAAATATTTTGAACTGCTTCAAGGAATTCCACCAGAGAAAGTGGAAATTCACTTCGGAAATGGCTGCAGTAAAAACCTTCTATCGCTCTGGTTTTTGACTTGTGCATCCACATTCATTTTCTTTACTCATGCTTAGGTCTGCCTAGTCACAGTCGTACGGCTGGTTAGCATCTTGCATTAAGTGCCAGGTGAACTGGTTGTATAGCTGACTGCTGAAGCTCAGCTCTGAACTTGGAAAAAGCTCTTCTAAAAACACTTTCGGAGTACTTCTGTGGCTTTTCATGCCAAGACAAAAAGAAATCACTCATTTTTTGGCCTTTGACTAGTGAGCCAGGGACTTGGCAGATAAACCTACACCATATGCAACTTTAGCAAAAAAAGTGCATATAAAAAAAGAAACCTGAGACTAAGGTAAAAGCCCTCACCAAATCGGCAGCACTGCTGATGCTGAGGTATGGAATAGGCAGCTGTCTGGAACCAGCTCAGCACATGCTGGGATCCTGACACAGCTCCCCATGTTTTTGGGTGAAACACCACACCCATGAGAATTTCACATCTCATTCACAAAAGGTATTAACAGGTTCTAAAACAGCATCATGCCCAGATTAACACTATTACTGCACTTCTGTTCCTGACAGCAAATCCTTATCCCTTACACACTTCAGTGCCAACAGGCTTCAAGTAGTCCACTTGTCCAGTGGACGACTCTGAACACAGTTTACAGTCTGTTTGAGTAGCCCTTTGGATGCAGATGGTGATGTTTCCACAGGGACAGAGTAACTGTGCAGAGTGAGAGGATGAGTTTTTCAGGTATCGTATATAAGTGTACGATGAGCTGGGACTGTCTGTGTTTGTTTATAGTTCAATTTCTCACACCTCAGCTACTTAATAAACACAAAATTTCTTCATACAGAAGGTCTAAAAGGCTCACAGGTAATCAAACAGCTTTTCTAGTGGCGTAGGCTCTGTTTCCACTAAAACTGTAGTATTGCAAGACAATGACAGCAAAACTATCACTGCTGTGATTACTATGTGGTTACAGCTGAGGAGGAAAACACAGAAGAGGACTCTGTACTCAGAGAAGAGGGCTATTGTCACAGTTTATCTGAAGAGAAACTATTTCCAGGTATCAAAGCAGGCAGATTAATTTCTACCATTTCCATGATGCATAAAACCAACACCTGGGAAAGTGGCAACTGGAGAAAATAATGCTGTTCTTCAAACAGCAAGTCTTGGTACGGACTGCTCATTTAGCAGCTCTACAATCCCTGTTCAAGACTGAAGAATTGGTTCAAGGTTCCAAAGAAAACCCCCCTTCTAAACTTAAAGAATAAAAAAATCCTAGTGGCTAACAGTCCTCTAATCAGTTGTGCCCCAGAGATATAGTCTCTTCAGTAAAAAAAAAAAAAAACAATTTCTAAATGAGTTGTAAAAGATACTGGCACACCCGAAGCTCTGTGATGATGCCTATCCCTGTCACCCTGACAGAAGCGCTTTGCTCTACAGCACCATATGTCAATGTCTCTACGTGAATATTAAGGCTTCATTGGGACAGTGAATTATACTTGATTTATTTTTCTTAAAGCTTATCCTTGTTCCATCAGTGAACCATTTCTGTCCCCCCCTAAATTAACCATTACTTGCTATGCCTTAATACTACAGCTACGGGCACCAGCTTGCCTCACTAACAATATCAGAGTACTACATATAAAACGCACGTGGCATTTGCAACATGTCTCTAAAGATTCCATTGCAAGTTTGCAGCTAATAGTCAAAACGAACATATTCCCCTGCACTGAGGTTCCGGTCATAGTCTTCTCCTTTCCTGACAAAAATCACTTACGACTGGGAGCTGCAGTTCCCCAGTTTTGGCAGCAATACCATTTTGACCAGTTCAGCTCATTTCAAACAGCAGTAACATTAATCCTATGTAGCCAGAGAGGTACAAGTAGCCAGAGAGGCTAAGTAACTCAGGATAAGGGTGAGCCAGAGATTTTTGGTGCAGTACATTTGCTAGACAGATTTCCACTGAAGATTCTGGTACTGTTTATAACATGCCAGAAGGGAGTGTCATTTGAAATACCTTGAAAATATTTTACAAAGCAGATCGAAGTACTCTGGGTCACAGTTTGAAAGGTTTAAGATAGCATGGCAGACCTCTAAAAAGCAAGCATCAGTCTTACACCACTTGTGTACCTCTTGTCAGGTGGGTGTGATCACACCATGAACAGTGGAGAATTTACACTAATGCTTACTGCACTATGGGCTAGTGCTTTTAATGAAGAACAGTCACTTGCTTCCTGTAGAGCAATACATTTGAAAACCTGACACATTCAAGTGGACACCTGCATGGATAAGACAAGAAGATACTCATCAACTTTGCCACTGATGTGAGTAGAGGCAGAAGTCATCTGACCCAATACCCCATTTAGTCTCTCAAACAACTGCAGTTGTTTCTATTCATTTGTTTTGCAATATTTTGTCCAAGACAAAAGGAGAGTTTATAAAAAGAAAAAAATAATACTTACATCTCTTATCTTCTTTTCCCACCTTCTGACACGCTTTGTAATTCCCAGCATACATGTTACATAGCAAGTGTGCATATATATATATGCGCATTATATAAAATATATATTTTACATACACACTAAAGGTCTCTTCACATCCGTATTACACGTTCTGCAGAATGCAACTGCAAACAATTCAGAATACCCAACCGATCCAGAAAGGGGAAAAAAGAATAAGCTACCCAAAATCCCTAGGAAAGCTTCGCACTTCTTGCAGGTACCAAGAGATCCCATTTTCTTATGATCAGAGGAATAGTTATATTTCTGCACTGCTTTGCTCCCCCTAGACACACCCCACTCTGCAGTTTCAGTGTTGGGAAGTGCTGGTTGCTCCCTTTCCACTGACAGTAACGTTAATAAATTATAAAAGTTTCTCTGAAAGTGCTGCCTTAGTCCAGTCCATCATGCCATGCTTTCCCACTCGCCCTGTGGCTCTGCTGAACCATTCACCACTTTCTTGACCTTTTTCATGCCCTCCATCACTCCAGAAGTTGTCACCCTGGAAGAGAAGGGAGAAACATCAGAGAACAGAACTTGAACTGTAACATCCGTTTCACCAATAGTCTACGCTTATCTTCCTGTGCACATGAAATAAGACTTCCCAAATATCTCTTTACCCAGATCTAGTAGTCTCAATGTTTGTTCTTCTCTTATTGCTACCATTCTGCAGGCCAGGCATCATCTTGGACACAACACTGATGGGCACTGGGAGCAAGGACACTGTCCTTGAGAGCCTCAAGGCCCTCTTTATCTATCATTAAACTAAAAAATAATATTTGCTTGTACTTGAAAGTAGATAGCAGGGATGGTTAAACAGTTAAACCAGGTGTTTACTTGCTAAAGTTTGAGCAGCTTGCTTGAAAAACATTTTGCTATACAGCTGAATACCCTTAATTCTGTGCATTAAAGACTTTGCTCTCCATTTGCAATGCTTTTAATAGGTACAACATGTTATACAAACGCACACACACAAGACAGTGCCTCAAATGAACCTTATTAGCTTAATGCACACCAACTCCTGTTAATAGCAAAATTACTCAATGAACAGCAACAAAGCAGAAGAGAGGTCATCCTTTTTATACCATCCAAGATTTCATGGCAATCTGACCACCGAACTATAAAGCCTCACAATACCATTCAAACATCAAGCAGACTGAACTGTTTATCCAGCCAAAACAGCACCACTCCTCTCCAAACTACCTTGGCTATCCAACCAGCCCTTCAGCCTGGTAGCCTTCACTCTTGCTATACAAAACAGGCTATTCACATGCACAAGACATATGCTTTACTCTTTTGCACCATATGATTCTCATTCCATGCAGGTATTTTTTCCCTACAAACGCGCTACAGAAGTTATTTTGGATGCTGAAAGTAAGAGTGCCAATAGCTCAATGGATTCACAAGGGATGCCTTGAAACATACATAAGACTGTCCTGTTCAAAGATGCCACTGTCAGTCTTTGTGTGCTTTCACCTGCTCTTTACCACGTAAGAATACTTTATTTGATCAGACTAGCTAACAACATTTTCACAGTATCACCCAAGAGGAGACGTAATCTTCAGATACATTCATCTGATAATGCCTTTAGTTCATGTTAGGTATCAGCTTCTGTTCATGTACTGGAAAAACAATTTACTCAAACTGGTATGTTCAATGACTCTCTAGTAGTGGTGATACTGGGATCGTCAGTGATTCAGACACTTTAGAGTGGGCCTAGATGAGCTTCAGTTTAAGGCAACAGGAAAAGGTGAGAAGAGTACACATTAAATAGCAACTTTATTTCCTATTGAAATTAAAAAAAAAAAAGCAAGAAGAGTAAGGAGGTTGTTTAAAGGAGAAAGATTACATTAGCAAACATTTGCCTGGAAGAGATCACATCAATCTTATCAGCACAGAGAACATGTTCTCTTAAGTTCTCCCTGTTGACATAGGTTGTCCCACCACCACATAGGAAAAAATCTGGGGAAACATGAGCTAGACAAAACCATCAAAGTAGATGCATAACTAATTGGAAAAGCATGCATCGAGATGCACTTAATGGTTTTCTGTCAAAAGTGAAAGAACATTGAGTGTGGTTCCAGGGAGGTCTGTCCTGGGTTCACTTCTATTCAATATTTTCAGTAATTGCCTGGGTAATGGGATAGAGAACTTGCTTATTAAATCTGCAGAAGACAGTGAGCGCTACATATTTGAGAACAGGACTAGAATGCACAAAGATTCTGGCAAATTGAAGTAATGGTCTGAAAAACATGGGACGATGCAGCGAGACAGCTACAAAGTTACTCTTCAGAAATAATAAAATTCATAATTATAGAACAAGGGGCTAAGTCTCAGATCTTCAGGGAGAAGCTGAAGATTACAATGGACTACAAACCAAAAATGAGCAACTGACATAGCAATGCCACAGATGACATACTGGGATATATAAATAGCTGTTTTACACATACATGACACCTAAGTAGTCCTAACACTTGACTCACAGCTAGTAAGATCCCACCTGGCACGCAGCCTAGCTTTTAGTACTGCACTCTAATACAATTACAAACCCACTGCACACCAAGATGATGACAAAAGTGATGAGAGGTTATGGCTAAGGGGGAATGAGCCACTTCGCACTTTCATGGAGGGACAGGACCGACAGCTACATACTGAAATTGCAGCCAGGTCAAGTCCCATCATTTGTTACCAGAGAGCCCGTTTACTGTTCCCCCCCCACCCTCAACAGCAAAGAACCAGCAGAGATTTCGGGGTGGATTCCTCAACAGTGAAGGGTGAAGACCATCTGATGAGCACTGTTCTTGTCTTATGACAAGTGTATGGCGTAGCTCCTGAGTCCTCATTTTCTCAGATTGTTTGTGTACAACGGGCAATTGTCCCTCTCAAAATCAGTTCAGCGAACACGTTTTAGTGCCTAGAAAAATAAGCGTATCAGCACGAAGACCGAGCACACTGCGATTCTCTTTTTAGTCCTTTGAGCAGTCTCAGGACTTCAGTTCTGACCTGCAATACTGCAATTAAACATTCCTCACCTGCAGTTTGCTGAAATGCATTTCTAGCCCGCAAACTAGCAGCAGCTAGAATACAACAAATCCTTCTCACTAAACCATCTCTCTCCGGAGAGAACTTCTGTGGCTGTCAGAGGGACACCTACCACAAATGAGGCACCAAAGGAGTTCCCTGAACACTCCCTTGCACAGTGGTACACGTTGCAGAAAATTCATTTTGGGCAACCTGGTGTAGCGGAGGGTTTCCCTGCCCATGGCAGGGGGGTTGGAACTAGATGATCTTTGAGGTCCCTTCCAACCCAAACCATTCTGTGATTCTATGATTTTTTTTTTTTTTTTTCCTCTCCAAGGTATCAAGGAACAGCTAAACATTCAGAAGCATTTTCAGCCCTCCACAGAGGTGAATCTCAGCTGTCTCTTCTCCTGTTTTTTTGTTTGTTTGTTTCATAGTCCAACGAGAAACACTGTGACACTGGCAGCAGCCAGCCTTTACAAGCTATTGCAAACTGGAGTGAAAACTGATCAGCTATTGAGCAAAAAAGCTGATCTCTGCATGGGAAAGATGTGCTAGGTGAAGAAAATAACTTCTAATGGAGAGTGTCATGAATCAGTCTGCCATGAAGCACAATCTGAGAGAAAGCAGAGAAAAGCAGCCAAGCAGGACTTCAAGTCTCAGCACAGAATAGGTTGCCTCATGATACAGTGAGAAACTCCAGATCCCAAGGCATAAGTAAAGGTAGGTCAGTGTTACCACAACAGTTCACTATGTTGAGGCTGGTTTGGGTGTCAAGGAAAAACAAAGCTAGTCTCCATGCACTCAGTAAGATGTATTTACCGCATTGAGAACAAAACCATTAATGGCTTTTCCTGCAATTCTTCCTCCAGTGGAAATATCTTAACCCTACATGCATCTATGAACATCATTCTCAACCAAGATCTGCAGAAGAACACTTTGGTACCTAACATTTAAAGCAAACTTACTGACCTAATGCAATGACTTACTGCAAGAGTCAAAAAAACCCCAAACTGCTTCCTTTCCCCTTCCTCACCCCCACCTCATCTACTGCACTGTTTATATTTTTCTGTTCATGCCCCAGAAATGACATTAGGACTGGAAACCTGACAACTCTTTCTGCCAAGTGTGGCTGCACCTTTTCAAAGAGAGCACTTCAATCTAAGAGACCGTCAGCGACAAGCCCACGTACCGACAGAACGGGCTCAGGAGGTGCCCAGCACGGAATGCACAGAAAGCCACTTTGCTGATGATGAATGGTTTTTGACCCTACTGGAAAAAGAACAGACTGGTCCTTAGTTCAGGTTTAGCCATACTCTCCTCTCCACCAGGACAACTTCTTTTGAGTCTGGTATAACTGCAGAGAAAGTCCTGTAACATTTGTGGGTGCTTCCTCCTAAGAGAGGTGTGTTAGGTGAAGAGACGTATTACAAGTTACCTTTGCTGTTCTTGATCTATATTTTATTTTTGAGTTACAAGAATTTAGAAAGGGAGGATTTGTGCCTTATGTTGCTTCTGTCACAGACATTTAGTCTTTAGATTTTTCTTGAAACTTCACAGATTTCCACACTGTCCTTAACAATATTTACATTTAGTGCCAGACTGAGCTTTGTATAGTTTGCACTGCATGAAAACAACAGGCATAAGCTAGAGAGCTGCACTTAAAATGTCCTATTTTTTGCTGGAAAGCAAGCAAGCCTGGAAAACAGGCTTGATGACCTCACAGCTCTCCCCTCTGTTGGCTCATAGAAATGTTGAATTTAAAGAAACTGAACGCTTCTGCAGCAAACGTTTGATTTTTGAAGAGAGCTTAATTTTAACAAAAACCCTCTAGGAGAGGAAAAGCACCATCAAACCTGGCAATAAGACATGGCAGAAGACCATGAAGTTTGAAGTTTGCAGGCTTTTACCTTCTGCCCTAGCCTCTGAAGACAAGTGGGTATTTATCACATGAAAGACAAAACACACTCATGCAATGGTTAGTCAGGATGCTGTCAGGCACTTAGTCACTTGCTCAAGCAAGCCTTGATATTTTTCCCCCCACAGAAACAACACTTAATATTTATAAAAGCAAAAATAGGACCAGCAAGACCAAGTCAACAAGAAATTCAACACAATTTCATTGCAGTGCTTCGCCTGTCATAGAACGTGTATACACCGTGCTTTTCAAATCCGTGCAAAATTAACCCCCCTGATGCAGCTGGGGAAGACACAGGTCATATCCTGCCAAGTGCCCAAATGGAGTAAAACTTCTGGTGAATCAGATTAAAAAAATTCAAGCAAGGCTAAGGGGAACAACCCACAAGGCACAACAATAGAGGCTCCCAAGGCAAAGAGAAAAATGCCTGACTGGGAAAACGCTCACAAGGAATTCTGATCCTCGAGTTTCTAGTAAGGTCTATTTCACTATGGCAAGATGTAAATCACTTAATTAGTTCATTAAACTTTCTCCAGTTTATTTCTGGCAGATTCTCTTAAATTTATCAGCTTCTCCAGTTTACTGAAATCACTAAATATGAAAGGTGTCATATTATTAGTCCTTAAAAAAAACCAAGTAAAAATTCATTAAGCATGTAATGCAAAGTCAAAAATCACTCTAGCGGCAAAAAGGAAAAAAAGCTCATTTCTACACAATCACAAACCCTGCCACATCTTCCAGTTCAGATAGTGCCTTCCTCATGTGGATATTTATTTACCAGCTTCCAAACTGAAACCAGTTTCTTAGATAAACCATATAAACACCTTTAAGTGACAGTGATTTTAAGGTCACTACCCACTAGCTGGATTCCACTTGCAACAGTGGGTCTATTTTATAGACCCAAAGCAAAAATAGCTAAGCACTTGGAAAGATCTTTGTTACTAGAGATATTTCTGAGAAATTAAACTCCTTGCATGACATATCAGGACAGATTCTACCTCAAACCTCCTTGTAGCAACTTCCCAATAAGATCCTTTTCTTTCTGAGCTAACTATGAAGGCAAACACATTTTTTTGCTCCTGCAATAAAAACTGGAACGTTGATTTGTTTCACCCAAGATAAGGTAAAGGAGATTGCCCACACTGGAAAAACTCTCAGGAACTGGCTTCTGAGCCTATATGTGAATCGCAATTACGCATGAAACGTGTAACTACTGAAGAAATTAGGTTAGTTCTGCTTCTATTAAGGCAACAGAGTCTTACACAATTACAGCTGTATTCAACATCTCTAGCGTGCTGAATTTCTTAGGGCAGTTTCTATCAGGGATTCCGAAATAGCAGTTATTTTAAGTCCTCAGAAAAACACCACAAAGAAAATGACAGGGACTTAGCCTGAGCCCTACTTTATAATTTCTCCAGACTAGCTCAGGTCCTACTGCATTTCTGGTGCCTTATGATTTAGTGGCAAGGAACAGAACAGAATACTGGTAAAAATCCATATCGTCAGCTCAGTGTTACTCAAGTTAAATTTCTGCAAAGCTACGGGCTGAACGTCAAGATAGAAGAGACCTTACACCATGGTCATTTATATTCTACAGATGAGTAGTTCATTTTTGGTGTTGGTTTGGCTGATTGTTTTTTTTTTAATTATGAAGCATTAATGACAATATGTAAGGTTCGTTGGTGTTCAGCAAATTAGAATAAACAGAGGCTTTTTTACTTGATATTTTCTTAGGCATCTTTTGGCCCCATAAAAAGCTTTACCAGCTTATTCAACACTACTGTAATATCCAGCTCAGAAGCTCCTATGCACATCAAATCTCTTTGTTAGTTTAACACACACCAAACAGACACCTCATCTTTAAATGTGTGGGCAGATGCTAATCTTTTTCAAAGATGGATTTGGAGAGATTAAAGTAAACTGTTTTTAAACATTACTTCTCTCAAATCAAGTGAAGAGGTTAAAAAAAAAGGGGGAGGGGGTTCTTACACAGCTTCCATCTCCAAGTCATCCTCATCATCTTGAGAAAGCTGTAGATAAGGGTTGTCTGATGCTGGACGGAATTTGTAACCAGTGAGGACAAAGAACACAAGTGTGGCCATTTCATCCAGCAGCTGCAAGTGAAAACACAAGATTGAAGTTCAGTTCTGTAATCCTCCATGGTCATGAAACATTTCTCCTCATTCACAAGGTTCAAGGTTTAATGGCCAAGAAGCCTGTGCCATAGCAGAAATAAAGCAATTCCTGTCCTGTTGTCATTAATTCAAGGCTAAAGGCTGTCAAGCCCTTTGTTCTCTCAGCTTTCCCTGTCACTTTAAATACAGTTACAGTTCTAGCCATCACTCTAGTGCTTTTAAATAACTACAGCAAGACTTAGCTTTTAAATGAGGGGGGAAAAAAACCCATAAAAATCATCCCTACATTGTTTGGTATTTTCAACAGTTAATATATTCCAAAGACTCCCTGCACAGTTACTTGGATTATATGTTAAGAAACCAAGTATTTAAAAGTCGCTAGGCAAATAAAGCCTGTAGATGGAAGAGCAAAAGCTTATTTCACTGGCTCCCTGGGGCCTCAATTACACAGGGCAAACCTGACTAATTTTTTTTCTCCTTTGTATGTTCTTGATTAATTTCCTTCAGACATTTTTAAATTGAAAGACTAAAAATCAATAATGCAATTACTTTCAGACATCTCATGTATAATCCAGCAGCCTTGCTGGACAAACATAAAACTAAAAATATATTCGTGCCACCTCAGGCACATAAGTGATAAAAATCAGGAGGAGACAAGGTGCAGCACTGTGCTTTCAGACGTTCTACTGCAACATGAGGAGCAATTTATGGATTATGGTTTTTTTTGTGCAGTTATATTTAAAGAAAAATATGGAAGAAAAAAAAAATCAAGGAATGGATGTATTTTCCTTTGCTGGCAAATACCTGGTACAACCATTTCCACTGGAATGGAACAGCAATCTTTATGAGAATTGCAATGATCCGTGTGAAGTAAATGTAACACACAATCTGGGAAGGAAAAGGAGAAAGCATCATGAGAACAATAGCACCACCCTTACAGAACCTCTTTTTCCAAAGAAATAACTCAAGCAATTACAGACAATTCATTACGTCAGACCAGCCTTATTATGCTCCTCAAAAAACACGGAGGATACAGGCTGAGGGCTCTACTGCTTGTTGAACGTCCAAATGACTGAAGCTATTGCTAACTTATTTAAGTTACAGCAGGAAATGCTTTAAGTATTAGGATTCTGTAGAACTTGAAGAATCATTATTGTAATTTATTACTCTTACCACTTATAAGAGTCTGAAATGAGGCCGCTGCAAATCATTAAGAAGCCTGTGCTCCCTTGGGAGGTATGCTCATGGCTCCCACTGTCTTAATCAGAAACTGCACACATGCATCTCAAGGCACCATTTGGTCCCAAGTTTAATTTTTAGCAAGTTTACAGTACGTTATTTAAGCCCATCAATTCAACTGGCAGCTCAAGCTGTCTCCAGAGGAAATCAGTAAGCGTTACAAATAGCTGGAACCAATTTAAAGATAGACAGAAGGATATAACACTAGGAAAAGACGGGAAGTTGCTTTAAGGATTGTAACTCAGTCAACTAAGATGCCAAAGCACAGCACTGCCACAGGACTAGGAACATCTCCACCACATCCACCAACTATAGTAACTTCCAACAAGTAATCCATCAAAAGGTTCCAAGTGCTCTGCATGCACATACAGGTGTTTTACTTACCATAACATAGTAATGTCTGAAAAGCTTCAGCTTTGCTAGGTTGATCGCAGCTATCAAGAGAACAGAGAAGTTCATCAGAATATCATTAAAATGAGACAGTTTCTTTTGATGCTTATCTGCACGGTAGGCAACTCAGGTAATCTCAGACCGGAACAGTTTGTCCCACAGCCCACTGGCTGCTCCGAGGAGTGCCAGTCTGGCTTGTCTATGTACTGGACGACAACTAGGCTGGAGTGAATTCCCTCTTAAAAAGGCAACTCAGTGAGATCTCTTCTACATTCAATTTTACATGCATGCACTCTGCAACACAGAACCTTCCTCTATCGCTTATCTGTACAGTCAACTACACACCGTCAACTCAGTCCTGCCAGAAGGGCCACGCGCCACTTGACAACGCCTCCTAGAAAAGTCGTCTTTTCCAGAGTACTTCCTGACCTGCTCTGTGCCTTCAGCTGACCTGAGCGACTTTGAGGTAATCATGGCTCTGGGAACCACTGCATCTTGTTGAACAGCAGCGTAAGTGTTGTAACATCTAAGTGGTATTCTCTATCATTCATGGCTCAGCCACAGGAAGTCCTGCTAAGTAGTTCTCACAGCAAACGCACGTGTTCCAGTCACAAACTGTGCAAGCTAAGGCCCCAGGCTAACCTGTACTTACTGTACAGATTACATCAGCTCTTGAGGAACACAGTAGATATTCATGTGAATGAGCAGAGGTCAACAACAGATGGAATGGCTGTCAACTCTGGTTTGAGAGTCAGGTTTTATAGATGCAGCAGGATTACAGACTCCTGGTGCTTTTGTGACAACAGGAGAAGCAAAGAGTCCAAGATATGTTGACAGTATACAGAGATGCAATTTACAGCCAATGAACACAAGCTGCCAGTTAGAAAAGTACTGCTGCATATATACTGGTATTCCCTCCAAACCCTCCATACAATTTTTTATCAGATGCAGAAGTGCAACACATTGTGCTTAAGTTCATCTGCACTCTGTCACAGAAATCATCCACTGCAAAAAACAGACTTATAAAAGGTTGCATGTATTTGGGCACAAGATTTTCTGGGTTCACAACAGTGCAAAATATAGTATTATTTATCACAAAGAGGATGGGATTTCCCTTTCCGTGACAAAAAAAAAAAAATGAAGCTTTTCTTATGGAAAGGTGTCAAACACAAAGTAAACTGTTCTAGGTGCCCAGTACATAAGTTACAGTGAAGACAGAAAATATTCTGTTATAAACCTACTTTGTATAATCTAGAGATCAAGAGTCACTTTCCAAAACTTACCTTTAGTCTTCCAGGAGAACCACTGGAAGCTATGGACACCTCAAGACAGATAGAAACCCTCCTCCAGCAGATATATTATGACAACAGCACCTGACTTGCACAAGGCATAAACTGACTGACGGGTAGATAAAAGCTCAGAGTAGTTTTGATTTAGTGCTGGCTACTGGCTTCTACACATTTCCCATTGTGATGTTTAACTTTTGACAGGAAGAGAAAGCAGAGCCAGAGCTCAAGAGGAAAAAGTAAACCCTATTTGTGAAGGAACACAAAGTTTGTTTCCATGCAGCTAAAGCTTATACTGTGCAACACTCATCTGAACACTGGTCAGACTGGGCTGGCTTTGGGCAAGACAGTGCTCATGGGGGCAATCTTACAGCACAGTATGTCAGAGGAACATCAGCTCTCAGCTTTGGTAGGATGCTCCCTCTGGACTGCAATATGAAACACTAATACAGAATAGCATCTACTTTGCAATATACAGTTCTGGACTCCAGAAGGCAATGCCCAAGCTCTAGACTTGCATCTGTAGAGTACTGGCAGTGAAGCACATGGCACTTCACTGGGCAACAGATGGCAAGACTTGGAACTGTTAGAACAAGAATATAAGTCCTTCACAGCTAAATCAACACTGAGACAACGGCTTAGCTAGTTTTCCCACATTTAAATAGCAAAAACTTACGGATTTTCATGGGTCTAGTGCTCTACTAGATAACCTAATATTAAAAACTTTCCATAATACAATTGGAGAAAGATTAAAGCATGTAAATATGCAGGACAAGTTCATTAAACTGTGAAGCAGGGAACCAATAATGTCCTATTTAAAGGAGAGCTACATTAAGTGTGACCATGAAGATCTTGTGATTTACCACATACCCGTTTGTACATAGAAGAATCTATTTTGAACTCAACACATTCATCTTCAAGAACTGCCACCAACTGGTGCAATGACAGGCCATGAGAATTACCAGGCTTTGTAGTTAAAGTAACACCAACTCAACAGCTGTGATTCAAACTGCCAGTCCATCAACGCTTTACAGTCAACAACTGAGTGAGCTGGGGAGTCATTTCTGTTGGATTCATGCAAGTGCACAGGAGGAAAGGACGGCGAAGCCAAAGATCTGGCTGCCAACTGAGGTGTCACAATGCCACCTCTCCCAGCTGACAGAGCACAGCTCAAGATCTCACCTACTCATCATGATAAACAATACTAAAGAGTCATAGCTTGGTACATTCAGATATCTAGAATGGCTAAGCATGGAAAAGAAGGGTGGGGGGAGGAAAAAAGACAACGACCATCAAGTAGAAAAACTGAAGAGCCACCCTGGAAGCTGGCTTGCTTATTTCTCACAACTAGGTGCTCTCCTCTAGCTACCTCAATTTCAGAAACTCTTCTCTCCACTATCAGATACTAAAGTCAGTATTAATGCATGTCTACAAAATTCTGCCAGGTTTTTTTGAACAGCTCAAAGTTACAGCACACACTGTTCTGGAGAAAGTCTAAAATCATCATTGCTTGGCATCAGCAGGCTGTGAATTGCTTTTTCACAGGCTGAATGTGCTCCAAGCAGTAACACTTGAGTCTCACTCACCATGCTTGGACACTAAGACTTTGATTCACCTTAGCCTGGCAGCGCAGACACTGACAGCAACACTTGCAAGGAGAGAGGCTAGGCCAGCAGCTGTCACTTACAACTTGAATCACTTGCAGCCTCAACCTGTAAAGCTGTGATAACACAGCAGCAATCACAGCATGCAGTAAAGGTTGGGTAAATTTATGTTTCGAGTATGATAACCATTCTTCAAGGAATAGTACTTAACTAAAGAGAAGGTAAAAAAGAAAGTGGAGACTTTCTACCAAAGGTTTTACAAATGAATTCACACTTGTGTTCCACCTCTTTTCATAAAGTAATTAAAAAGATAAAAGCCATCCTCCAAGAAAGGTTTATAATGTCGTCTATACCTTGCTTCCCTCAGTTTTCCCTCTCTATCACCATTTACTTTAACAGCTTGTGCCTGCAATAGCCAATCTGCATCGATCAAAACACAGCATACCACAGAATTTTGATCATCAGTCTCTTTTCCAGATTGCACCTTGTGCTAATTTCAAATGCTGAGACAGTCTATAAGATGGGGAAAAAGAAAGTCAGACCATCCACTACAGCCTTGCACACCAGACGATCGCTTTTTGATGATTAAATCTGACCTCCTTAGAATATGTATGTAATAACAATGAGAGGACTGCAGCTGAGGGCACAGGGAGCTCCAGTCCAGATCCTGTAGTATGCAAGGGCAAATCATAATGCATCTCAAGTGAACACATCAAAGTACAGCTGAGAATATTTCTGCAACGCTTTGTGTGCTATACTAACTGGAGCATTTGAGATGCAATCTGTCCCATTGCCAAATAGTAAATCCATGTTTTCTATTGCCCCCACTCCACAAGAATGAAGGCACACATGTAGATCTTGACCTCAAAAAACAACTCCAGGAGTAACTCTGAGAAGTATGGCCCCATAATCTCTACAGCACTCTGCTTAAAAGCATTCCTACACCAGAAAGAAGAGGTCGAGCAAACAGATACAGCAACTCTCAGTGTCATGCATTAGGAAGCAGCACAGACTAGTTAATCTTGAATATTCTGAAACACATTAGACATTTGGCACAAAAGTTCCCCCACTGGGGTCAGAACAGTGTCCAAAGTACAGGATAAGCAATGTATGTCCAACATCAACCCTGCATAGCTATCTAGGGTGCCTGGGAGTGGTACACTGGAACATAACAGGCCTCTTTCATTTTTCGGCTTGCATTTCTCAACATCTCCCAACTCTCCAGTGCTATCCATTGAGGTCTTGACACTTAAATCACTAAGCTTTATCTCAAGGTTTGAGATGCTCATGTACTGCCTGGAGCATGTTTACCCCTGTGCTACCCCCTCCTCCTCACTGGAGAACTGTGGAGGTGTTTTAGCACGGGTCTCCACGGAGCCATCGCCTCCAGCGTTTGCTGAGCTCAGCTGAGCAGACGGTGTTCTGCACCACACAGGACCAGGCTCTTTGCTCGCAGCGTTTTCATGGTACAGAAGCAGGAAGACACTGAATATGGCAAATGGGTTTTCCTGACATGGGGGCAAGCATGAAAGCATTAATCATCATTTACCCACTGCACAGCACTCAGGGAATGTTGCCTGGGAGCAACACACTGCAATGTATTTCCCCTAATTCTGCTGCCAACTATGACATGCTGCAGTGCTTCAGGAAAATAGCTAACTGTTCGTGATCAGACTGCACCGAGTATCACATCTCTCATCACGTACACAGAGGTACACACGGAACAAAAACTGCACTGAGGCTTCCAGCCCTCCATTCCTCCCTCAAACAAGAAATGACATGACACACAAGAGTGGGTTATGAAACTTGAGAGGTCCAGTGACCAAGAACTCTGAGTTTCAAACAAAAAATAAGCAAATTTAGTACAACATACTCTCTCTGCTCCCCTTTAACACCTCTTTCCCCCTGTACTTGGCACTGGTGAGGCTGCACCTCGAATATTGCGTTCAGTTTTGGGCTCCTCACTACAAGAAAGACATTGAAGTGCTGCAGCATGTCCAAAGACGAGCAACGCAGCTGGAGAAGGGTCTAGAGCACAAGTCTTACGAGGAGCGGCTGAGGGAACTGGGATTGTTTAGCCTGGAGAAAAGGAGGCTCAGGGGAGAGCTTATCACTCTCTACAACTACCAAAAGGAGGTTGTAGCATGGTAGAGGTTGGTCTCTTCTCCCAAGTAGCAAGCAATAGGATTAGAGGAAATGGCCTCAAGTTGCACCAGGGGATGTTTAGATTGGATATTAGGAAAAATTTCTTCACTAAAAGGGTTGTCAAACATTGGAACAGGCTGCCCAGGGAAGGGTTGAGTCACCATCCCTGGAGATATTTAAAAGACATGTAGATGCAGTGCTTAGGGACCTGGTTTAGTGGCAGACGAGGCAGTGTTAGGTTAAAGGTTGGAATCTAGGATCTTCAAGGTCTCTTCCGACCTAAAGGATGCTATGATTCTATGATTCTTCCTTTTCTCATGATTCCTGTAAACAAGGTAGTGCTAGCTGAGCAGCTTTCCAGCCCAAACCATTCTAGCTCAGTTTGCAAGGTTGATTTCCTTAAATTTGCGAGACATCTGTAATGCAGATCTAGAAAGGGACAGAGAGCATGGGCTCCCATCCAAAAGAAGATACAGCGACAGACCAAAGAGTTGCAGCTAGGCACTTGCTTATGTCTGAAGGTGGGAACTTTAAAAGGAAAAGAAAAAACTTCTAAAAATGGGATGTTTATGCCCACTGCTGTGCAAGGTAAGAAGCCTGTGTAGATCAGATATTTTGCTTTAGAGTTAAAGATCACCTTCAAGAAATAAAAGCAAACAACCAGGCAGCTCAAACTCAACTGTATCACTGTGCCATGCCTACTCTTCACTAACAATCCACAGCAACTGTGCATGTAAGGTCTCTCTGGATAATTATGGCTTTAGATCCATTTCTCTAGCTTTCTCACCTCAGAAAATCTTAAAAAAAAAAACCTAAAATAAATCAAGTTTAAATGACCATTAGCTAGTGACTCTAAACCACTGCTAATTCTAACAAGCCTTTTTAATAACTGTACATTGCTCATACAAAGGCCTATGGCAACCACAGCTCTACGACTAAACGACTGGTAGTCTGACCAGCCTTCTGCTTCATTTCTAGTCTAGTCACACTGCAGTCATAGCTGCACTTGACCCAGGGGAGTGCTACCTAATAAACAGGTTGTGAAGTAGCTGGAAGAGAACAAGACAGACAGACAGTCAGGAAACACCACCAGGATATTGAGCCATGAAGTCCTGCAGTTGTTAGTTCTAATAGACGTGAGGAAGCAAAAATAATTTTCCTCAGGTCTCTCTCACCCGTGAGAAGGTCACCACCAGAAGACTCAGCACCAGGAAAAACAGCTATTGAATTTATAGTATATAATTCCCCAAGACACCCTGTAAGTTAATGAAGTCTGTGTGAGAGAACATGGAAAGCAGCCTTTGAGGTAACACTAGACAATAAATCCTGACAAGCAATAGGCAGTCCAACCAGAACTGTCCGTACAAGATTCGGTGAGCTCTAACCACAGGACAGGCAGTGCAGCAGTTAAACTGCATATGAAAGGATCCAGTATATTTTCCAATTTCAGGAAAAAAACTATCTTCAACTGTGGAAAAAAAAAAATCCTGGTGATTTTACAATTAGCACTGGTTCTATTCTTCTCATGAGAAGACAGACACTGAGCATCACCTCTGCAGAACAGGCCCTCCAAGGGAAGCCTACAGACGTAAGAGTATGTGGTTCTAGTCAAGAACATTCATTGATAAGCCAAACATGAATGATTTCCCCTTATTACAGTGCAACCAAATCCCTTTTGGTTTTCTCAAGCAGGCACGCTAGCAGCATGACATCATCAGATAACATTCTGCTTCTGCTATCACATTGCCATTCACTTGCTCCCCAGGGGCTCCTATCAACAGCCTCTAAATACTCCAACCACACTGTATTTCACAAGTGAGTCCCAGCACTGTGGCTGTCCTGGCCACAATCTGCTGCCAGCCTTTGCAATGTCTTCCCTGAAAATTTTTCCTTAGCTATTCTTTTATTATTAGTGTAGCATAACACAGCTGCTAAGTCCCTCTCAACACACAATTACTGAGCCTGCAGGATCTGCACAACCAGATGGTAACATCAGTAGGTAAAGCGTGGTAATAGCAGTAGGTGACTCACAGCAACATTCATGATAAAGAGCATCACGGAAAGCAACGCAAAACCAAGGACTAAGAACAGCTCTTAAGGGCTACGGTGCACAGCACTGACTATAAAGACACGACCAGTTGTTCTCAGATCACCAATCTTTTACCTTGATACACTAAAATTCATCCTTCAGAACTGCTTGGATTTACTCAGATCTGGATTCTACCTGTTACGATGAACAGTGGTCAGGTCCAGTCTCTACGCTGAACATCCCTGATGTTGGCCACCTCACTTTTCTCCTTCACTCAACATGTTTTAAGTTAAGCAAACTCCATAGCACCATCTTGTGATAAGAACCATCAAGTGCAAGGTAGGCATGGGGTGATCATCTGAGGCTACAAGATGTGCTACAAGAGTGTAGAGAGAGACTGCTACAAGGAGTGTCTAAACTTAAGCCAACGTTGTAACAGTAAGAGCATAAGTACCCTAGAACATATACTCAGTTGAAAAGGTGACACAAATTCATCAGTGAATGTCAGAGAACCCATGTGAACATGCTGATGAGAAAGTTACCAATAACATCCCTTTACATTATCAACACTAACCTCTCTTACATTGGTTTCTCTTGGAAATTAGTATTTCCCCTCCTTTAGGTTTGGATTACTTTGTGTGTGTGTGTGCATGGTTGTTGTTTGTCTTTTTTAACAACTTTGAATCTCAAAAAAAATGCTGGGGTCACCTTAATTATTGTTTGAATTAAACAGATGGAAAGAAAAGACCATCTGTGGTCTGCACAGAGATGAGTTTAGTACCCGGCCTTATCCTTCATCTAGTAGACTACAGAGGCAACCTGCACTGGAGTGCAAGCATCTCAGTGGAAGCCAGGAAATGGCTGGAAGGAGTATCCAGACCTAGGATGCTATCTCCAGAAAGGAGAGACAAGAGTTAAGGGATAAGACTGGGTCGAAAGGATGTTACCAGCAAAAGACCTTCTACAAATGAAGCTTTCGAGAAGAATCGACCATCAAATGGCAGAATATTGAAATGGCTGCCTGCTTCCAAGGAAGCCAGTGCTACGCTCTGTGGCTTGAATCTGCAGCCAACTGAGGAACTAATTCGGAAGTGAGTGGATAAGGCAGGAAAAGCACACAGTACAGACGCCGTATTTGGGTTGGCCTTCCATCCATCATCTCATTTTCACTGCTACAATAAACACAATTTGACTTTACACAAGCAGTCCTTTAAGCTGCTGTACAAACATGGACAAGTCAAGAACTGTGTTACATTGAATGCCAATTTATGTTTTGTTTCATAGTGAGGTTTGCTTCCCTGTATTCTGGCAGGAACGATTTTCTGAAGAAGTTTAAGTAAGGGAGTCTATTTTGACTAATAGCAATTCTGGATTCATTTCTAGTTCTGCTTCTGAACACTCAAGTGAGAAAAGAAGTCAAATCTGTCAAGATAGTGTGCTCTAGATGTCATGTCTAGCTCAAGCACTGAGAGCTGTGCAAATACCAGAGAATGAGTTCCATGTGTAAGTCCTGATAGTCAAAGCAACACATGAAAAAGGTCATTTTCCAAAAGTTATTCCTATGAGCCCACTGTGCAAAAGCAGTAGCATGACAATAACACAGTGCAGATTTATAGTTTTAGTTTACATATTTTAAATCAGCATCATCTGTTTGAAATCCTGGCATTCTTTTATGGCATGTAGCATAAAACAGAAGAAAATTAAAGATTACTTGCCTTTCCCATCTGTTGCTGAAGCCTCCTGTAAATGTCTTATTGACCTGAAAAACAAAAATTAAAAAAAAAAAAAGAAAAGTAGTAGTAGATTAGCTATAATTTTTGCACTCCCTTCTCACTGCAGCCCTCTAGAACTCTGACAAGTTTTGTTAGCTCTTTATGGCTGGGCTATGCTCTTAATTAACTGTGCTTAGTGTGCTTGGCACTGCATATGTTTCACCCCTATCTCCCCAGCTCAGGCAGTTAGTTCAAATATCTGTATCTCCTTGTGATTAAGAAAATCGACTGCTAAAGCCTACTTCAGCCTACTGAAAGCTTCGTGGGAGGGAGGGAGCAGAGTGAGAAACTGGGGCATTTTCCAGCATAATGCTTTCCACTTGTACAATTAAGCTGAGCTACTATTCAGAGTACTGCCAAGCATTTGGCATCTCATTGCTCTTTTAAGCTCTTTTCATTTAAATAGTTGATTACAGCTTACATGTATCTACACAGGCAACTTACGTAACAAGCTACCCTGCAGGAATGTAAATTCAAGGGCCGAGTCTTAGTCACCTTCCTTGCTCACATGAGTCATCCCACCAGCTGCAGTGACACTATCCAGATGAAAAAGGGGCAGGATTTTATGTCCTGGGCTTCACTGTTAATTTATGTTGGTACCATGACAATGCAGGAACGGGTTGCGCACTATAAACAGCTACAGGCCAGCTCATCCAAATGCATTTGTTCTGCAGGTACAGTTCCTTTATGAAAGGGAAGCTTTGTACCAGCAAATCACCGGGTAGGACATACGGAGTCTAGCATTAGGTAATAAGAGCTGCGACTGTAGAAGTCACCTTTATCACAGAAAATCAGAGTCTCTCTACAATTAACGTTAGTATTCCTGTAGTTTTATTCACTATACCCAAATGCTCTCAACCTCAGAAGAGCCACAACATTTTGACTGGAGTGGGGGAAAGGACGAGTGGGTAGTGCAAATTTCTTAGCAGACGTTTCCCAGCCTTGGCAGAAGGCCACCAGGACTGTGTAGGGTTTTGCCCCTACACAGAGGGCAACTGGGAAGTTAAGGACAGCCAAAATCCACCCTCACAAGTCAAGCCGAAACTTACTCCCACCTACTGAGCAACATGTATGTGTGTCTTTACACATACACATTATGAAACAGTTCCTCTGAAACACTCAAGAGTTACACACTCTAGAGTGATGACATGTTTGCTAGACAGACATTTGTATTTACTCTGTGTTTCATAAAAAGTACTGGAGATACTGGAGAAAAAGAAGAATATTCTGTGTTTACCAACCAAGGAGCCAGAAGCTCTTTCGTATCCTCCTTTACATCCAGCTGTTTATCCAATTAAGACTAAAATTAATTTAGAAGATAAATGTTCTGACTAACTGGCAAGAAGTAACAATACTGTTTACCTGAATTATCTGTGTTTTGGTCGAGTTTTATATAACCAACATTATTTCTTGCCAAGCAGAGTGGAAGGAAGGGCAGGGAACTGCTCCCTGTGGGATTATTTCTTCTAAACAGTCAAGTGAAAATGCAGCTACTCTGCTTGAAAGCAGCACTGATCTGAGACAGCACTATTGTTTTAGAATTTAGCAGCCTAGCTTCCAATCTCAGTCAGCAAAGCAAAATCCCATTTCTCAATGTAAGAGAGCCAGCACTTCTGCAAAATTCAAAAGCACCTATAGCCTGCACTGTGCCAGCCCCCCTTAAATTGTCACCTTTCCTAATCTTTGACATCTCCAAACCAAGGATCTTCCACAACACAGGACTGATATAGTTTTAAAAAGTTAACGGAATGGTTGACTCCAAAGAATCAACTTTTTTTTTTGCTTTGGCACTATCTTTAGCTCTAACTAGCAGTCAATATTAATTCAGAAGCAGCTCAAGCCATCAGGGCTCAGAAAGCACACAACGCGTACAGTGACTCACCATACCACTGGAAATAGGATGGCTCCACAACATAGCAAGTCTACCAGGAAGAGGATTTCTTTCCACAGTCCATACTCAGTTGTCCCCTCCTCTGTTGACTCTATGATGATGTATGCCACATTTGCCAGTACCTACAGGACAAAACGTGCTTAATGGCTTCAGAAGCTTTCCAAGGAGACACCACATGTGGGCTGTCAATCCAGCTGTCCCACAGTTTCAGAAAGAGCCCATTCAGTAACATGTATAATTCTTCTGCAGCTCTCTGTCAAGAAAGTTACACCTTCAGCAGCATCTTCACAGGATTTACAGAAATAAAACTGACTGGAACTAACTTCTGCTGACATTCAGAAAGTAGTCCTTTTTGTTATGTGTTAAGCTGAATCTACTGTATCAGTAGTGATAAAAAGAGCAAAATCTATTTATAAAAATACAGAAACAGGACTCTGCATACACACAGATAGCAAACAGCCTAAACACATTATTCCAAATTAAGCCAATAATTCAAACTGGTCATTGACCATGTTTAGTACTCCACATCTGAGCTCTACAAGAGCCTCAAACACTAATTATATACTTCTGATTTTGCATATGGGTAAGGGATTCCATCTGGAAAGGCAGAAAAGCTGTTCTATCTACAGCAAATAGAAGTGCTGCCCTCCTATTTACTTCAGTTCCTGGAATAGGAGACAATCACTGATCACTCTGAACACACTGGGAAAATTTCCCTCAGACGCAATGGACCTCCAAGTCTTGGTTTTCTCCTTTTTTTTTTCCCTTAAGACCATTCAGCAAGCATTTCAGAAGTGACAACTTTAATTTAATTTCTCTGCTTAGTAGTTTAGTATTGTTTTGCAGCCCAAGTTTTGCCCCAGTGTGAATACACCTACCTTATAGCTAGTTGTTCATTTGCTGATACTATTTGATCACCGTTATCTCACACTCAATACAGGGAGAAAAAAGGGGAAAATTACAGAAGTAACTCTTGGCCCAGGAAATTCCAGCTCAACTGAAATTGTAACCTACAGGCACATATAAGCTACTATAACTACGCACTATTTTGTGAAGGATTCACAGCCATTTACAGTTTCCACAAGCAGCTCCCCCGCAACATAGTAAATATTGACACAGCTCAGTCCTCACCTGAAGTGGGATGACAATCATGAAAATTTTTTTGTCTTTATCTGACAGGATGTGTTTAATGAAAGCCCAGCCTGTGCCGATAAGGGCGATAGTGATGAACAGAAGAGCACCCTTCAGTCTGAAAGAGAAATTGCAATGAGAGACTATTTTATCACACTTCCTCTCCTGCCCAGGTTCTCTCCTACAGTCAGTAAAGCCACAAACCCAAACAAATGCCTTGCTATTCATAATTTTGGCAAGTGCTTATCCTACAACAGTGAAGCAGATGTACTTGCTTACAATTGTGCATCACATAGCAATATTACACTTTATTCACAACTTCAATATAATGCGATCTTTTCCTGGGGGAGTCATCTATTCACCACTGTGAACAAGGGAAAACACTGGCAGCTGCACCCTCTTACCATTCACACCAACAGCAAATTAGATACTTGAATATTAGTGTGAATAAAGAAAAGCAAAGCATTTCTTATCCTTTTACTCCTCAACCCACGCAAGTATCAATTCTCTGCAGCTGCCCTCTATAAGTAGAGCTTTCCCCTTCACACAGGGCTGATTGTTGTCTTGTCACTCAGAACACAGCACCAAAGAATCAGCAATTTTCCAGTTTGCTCGGGAGGGGCAGCCCCACAGGGAATTCAGTTTCATTGTTTGAATCTATCACATCAACCTTCTGACACACTTACAGGTGAGTGATGTAATAAACGACAGCCCAGCCTTCAATAGGAAATCCCTGAGAAGAAATGTAGTGATAGTCGATCTGGAAGCAGAAAATACAGTAAGTTACTTTAGAAATTGCTCATCAGCACCCCACCCATGTCTACAAAGTAGGTCTGCTTGACAGCCATTTCAAGTTTCACTTTCCAATCGGTGTGTACAAACTCAGCTCTGTTACACCTCAGAGAATACCTCCTTCCAAGGTGTTCTAGTTTTGTTTAGCAACAATGAGGTCATTCCCATTTGCTGTATTTCCTAAGCGTTAGGGAATATATCTTATACAATCTACATCCTCCCTACACAGCTCCCACACTTAACTATAGTTAAATAACTGCATTTGTAACCTATTTATTCATTCATTGTTCAAGTTCAGTTGCATTAGGTGACTAGAGGCTTTTTAGCTTCGCTTTCACTAGAAACCAGATTCAAATCATTAGACTCCAAAAATTTATGTAGCAGGTATCTTATCATGAATGCAAAGGTGAAGATCACGGCTGGCACAAACCTCGAAGCATTAAATGCTTGCCATTACCTCTGTTCATGAGATCTTGAAGGCAAAGTCAATACAATTCAATAGAGACTTCACGTGTTGGAAGTGCCAAAGCTGATAACATTAGGTCTGTTACGATACACCATAATACTTCATCTAAAGTAGTGGCCCTGAATTTTACAAATATTCATCAAGGTTTCCATTCATTAACATTTATTGCAAGCCATGTAGCTGGAGCAGCACTAGAGCTCCAGCTTTCACGCCAGCCTCAGATGGCCAAAACATGAGAATTCATGGAACTCATTCAACCCTCACACATGCTTTCTGCTTCATCACTTCAGGCCACGATCTCAATTGTATTTAAAGTCAGAATTTGCTGATGAAAACAGAATCACTTCCACCAAACAGCTGCAGTTCAGCTCCAGTGCTTCAGTACGAAAGACATTTCTCTCCCTCCCATTTTCCCCTCCAAAGCAGATTTCTCCAACAGCATGCCCCGAGTTCCATGTTTCTACTTCCCAGCTGAACAACTTAAGGCAGAGAAGTTATACGTACCGCATGGAAGACTAAGGACAGAGATTTTGTAAAAGGGAGGGCTGCCATTAGCCAGTGAATCTTAAAGACATCATTTCTGGGAAGAAAAAAAAAAACAAACAAACAAGGAAGAGCATCAATTAAAAGACAGCAGTAAAAGTTTCAGTTCCCAAGGGTGTTTCCTTAAAATCTGTAAATGTCAAACAGCAACTCCCAGGCTAAGATGACTATTAGAGTAAAAGAATTCCCTTTAAGGCTGCAGTCCAAGTGTTTTGCAACATCCTGAACAACATTTTAACTACATGTTCTCCAACTCTGATTTTTAATACTTGGGTTAATCAAAAGTAGTAATTCATAGGAACATCTTGCATATATAGATCATAACTGTTAAAACTCCAGACTAATTCAGAAAAGCCAAAATGGAATCATAGGTGCTCCTGGTTTCTGTTGCTATGCTTTAAGAAACATGGTTTTCAATTATGAATTCCTACCACTTTCAACTATAATCAAAATGTTTACGGCTCTCCACTGCCATAACCTGCCATTTCCCATATGAAAAAAAATGATCAAGATTTTTCTTGTTATTTAAAGTTATTTGCAGATAGCCTTCTTTTGTATCAACTACAAGAACTTCCTATTTATTTGTTGCCACAATATATTTTAATATGTACAATACACAAAAAATTTCCTAAGGTAAGACTTGACAACTTTACAACAATAGTCTGCAACAATTATACTGTCAGAATAGCTGTTTTTAAACTATAAACTGTATATATTAGGCATAAAATATTGAGACAGATTTGGAGTTTTAAGTTATCAAATCTGACTGAGAATTGGGCATTATAAGAGATTAAATAAAAAACAAAAATCAAACAAGGTAGGCCCATACTTGTCACTGACTCCGAACTAACCTGCTTACCTGCGTTTACGGAGTATGTGGATCCATACAGTCCCAGACAGGAAAAAGAAGAGAGCCATGGAAATGTAAAGTTTTGGCAGTGGGATCTCACCTGCTGAGAGGTAGCTTTCAGGATTCTTCTCCGTAATTTCTATCTGAATATTAAAGTTATGTTATATGTAGAGTTGCAAAGACATTTTGTTAAAGCTGAGTTAATGATTACAGTTCACAATCAAATTTGCTCGTTTAAAATTAGCTTTTCTGAAGCGGTGACCATAACGAGGCAATTAAAGAATAAAATAAAAGCAGCTCTTCACCCTCAAGAATCTCAAAACATTTTGCAAAATTAGACCTGCAACAATAATTTCCTTGAAAAGCAGAAAAGGACAGTTTCCTTCCAGTGCTTCAGTTACGCAACATAATTCAGAAAACGAAGTAATTTTCCCAAAGAATAGTTGTTCTCTACACCAAACTTCAGAGTTTGCCCACATTTGATTTGGAAACAGTATCTACAACCTTGTATAAACAAGCAGGTTTTTAGCACAGTCCCCATTTCAGGTGTGGAGAGTCATATATAGCTGAAAAACTCACTCTTAGGTTTACTACAGTGATTTCTTCACCTGCCAAGAGAAAGGAAGCACTCTGCTGCAAGACTATTACCCTGCAACTGAGAAAACAGAAGCTTCATTTTAACATTCTATTTCTGTGCCTAAATGGCTTGGTTATACGCGCCAGGACTTCATTAAAATAAAGCATCAAGACTAGTTTGGAGTACTGAAACTGTCCTGCATCTCTAAATACAACCAAGCACGTTAGTTAGCCAGGTTTTCTTCTCTTTCCAATTTCTTTAGTGGGTCAAAGCAACAAACTGCAATTAAAGGACTCGGAATTCTAAACCTACAACTTCAGGAGCAGATTTAAAGTAGTTTAGTCTGAGTTAAGTAAAGGGCTGCTAAGTTTTATCACCTACACGTTGCCTTGCTCTTCCCTTGCAGTAGCATCAGCACAACCACGTGAAAAGCAGTACAGGGGTCTGATCTGGCCGAGAGTTATCTCGGTCATGAGAGGATTCATTACGGGATAGCTCACTATACACCAGCATGAGCGCAGGAAAGAGAAAGGAAAAGCCTGAGTTCTGATAATGCGCTCTCGCTCTAAAGAGCCCAGGGCCAAGCCCTTGGATGTTAAAAGAGGTAAGACATTTGCCATAACATATTGCCTTTAAGATGTGCATCTAACACTGTAAAAACACATCTTTAATTTGGTCAGAAAAAGCAAAAGCACTGAATTCACAAATACCAATGATTTAGATTGCAGCGACAGCCTTAATATCTGCAATTGTGTAAAGAAAAAAAAGTGATTTTTTGAGCGCAGCCAAACACCAACAGCTGGTTTAGCTCCCATCTCATTACAACATCTAGTCACAACTGTGTAGACTGAACCCAGCCCACACAGTCTTTAGATTTCCAGACACTTCTCCAAAACCAGTATTTTAATTCTTCTTACTGTAGTTGCTTCCTTCAGAAATGCCACCACAGAGATGAGATGTACAGCTCTGAATCACTTCCCATCCCATATACACACTCGTACCGTGCGTGCTTGTATACCAAGCTAGAACTGAAAGCTGTGTTTCAGCCTATGAATGAGCTAATTATACTTTGGAAGCTATACTCACATCGAGACTAAATAGCTGCTGATCATTAGCCGGCCCTTCCTCGCCAACACATTTATGGAAATACAGGCTGTAGAGACCTTCTTGGTTATCAGAGCTGATGTTAAAAAAAAACTGGAAATAAGGAATAGGACAGTCAGCATTCTTCTCATTCACAACAGGGTTGCCCTGGTAAGGAGCCATCTCTAGTGAAGCATGAAAAAAGTCAGTCATTTAGGGTCAAGCTAGTTCCTTTCAGCAAGGAAAGTTCTGAGGATAACAGCATACCTGCAAGTTTCAACAGAATCTCAGATGCAAAATCATTGCACATATCTATGATTATGCGCTCTGGTAATCCAAGACGTTAATTGAAGACTCTTAGGTATCAGTGTTTAACAGTTCACGACAGGAAAAAATAGCAAGGTGTTGTATATTTAACATGGTGAAGCATAAAATTTTGATTATACTTGCCCTAAAGCATAAGCAGCAATTCTGTTCCTCCCCCAACTATACAAATTGCGACAGGTATAGAAATGAGATTTGTGTTACGTAACAGAATTTAACATATGTTTGTTTTACAGTAACCAACAATCACAAGTGGACCAGTATGCTGAAATGAAGTGTTAATCTGGTTTCATACGGAATATCTTCCCCTCAAGCGAGTCACCAGTCCGGTCACAGCTATTTGTTGTTAGGAATCTGTAAGCACTAGAGCACTAGTTGCATCACAGTAAACTTTAATATGCTGAGACTCACAGACCAAGATATTTAGAAGAACTGCACCATACCAAAGACAGTTTAAAACAGCTCCCACACCTTACAAAGAAAGATTCCCAGCATTTATTCTTAAGAAGAGTCCTCCCAAAAACTGAGCTATCAGAGACACATCTATACCAAAGAAATGGGGATTACAGTAGGGAGCAACAGACTTTTACTTTTCACAAAGTAGTACAGTGAAGGAACTGTTTGCACACATTGAGACTAGACACTGACAGACACCCTACCTGAAATGAGAAAGTTCCTCTGTCATTGTGAACAGGATGTTCTTGTTCTACTATGCTCTGGGAAAAGGAAAAGAGTTCTTTAGATTTTTTTAAGTAGCTAACTACCACATTTGGCTACATCACCCAGACTATCAAAACTGCATTCTGTATATTTACAGTGGAGACTGAGAGCAATAGAAAATAAGACTCCACTTTCTGGCTATGCTTATGCTGGAATATTCCCCCAGGCTCTTTCTGAGAGAGAACTGAGATAGTTTCTTACCTGGGAGGATGTTGTACTTCGTTTGGACTTCTTATCTAGAGATAAAAGTATTAATGGTATATTTAGACATCCTCATAGACTACCACCTTTTACACATTGCCAAAACCTTACTCAAATCTTCCTATACTTGCCTGCGTGGTAGTTTCCTTGATAAACAGAGATTCTTTCCCAGTCCCCCCTTACTCTCCTGCAACCAGCACTCATTCTGAATGCATTCTCTAACACTAGGATAGGTTCCTCTACTTTTACACCTTCTAGAAAAGCCTACCCAATAAACCTTTCCAACCCCTCCAGTTACAGTGATGCAGGAGGCAGATGACCTATACCAGATGCAGGTTACAGCTTTGTTTCATACAGGCTACAGCTATGACTTTTAATGTTATCATCGAGTACTGCTAATCTCACTGATTAATCTTAATCTGGGCGTTAATACACAGCCTGACAAACATGGAAGTCCTAGTCAGCCCTGGGGAAGGAAAAAGTTTTCAGCTCTTTACTAAGCAAAGCCCCAGAAAACCCAAACAAACAAAACCTAAAAGCATAGGTGACCTGCCAAGTCAATATCTGTTCTGAACTTGAGAAACTTAAAATTGACAGGAGATTTCAACAGAACAGCATGTCAAGTTCACAGTTTCACTCCACTGCTGTAAGAAGCTTTTCAAACACAAGGTCATCCCATTCTGTCGGGAAGTAAAAGTTCAAGACTTAAGCTTTGCTTTTGGCTCCCACGCCCCAATGCACTGTCAATGTGCCTGCCACACTTTTATTGAAAAAAAAAACCAAAACTAGAACTGTCAGGTCAATTATCTCCAGGCGATTCAGCTTTAGTTCTTGACTTGTTAGAATAGCTGTGCAAAATTTTCACCTACATCAAAGCTTGTGAACATGACACGGCAAGATAGACTCAGACTACTTCAGATCAGACGGCTACACTTCTAAACTCTTCCAGGAAGGGATAACATGAACTGTTTAGAGCTAATCTCATCAGAGCTGAGATTATAAAATTGTTTCGTCTGCTGGTGTGGAAGTCAGACAAAGATCTGTGCCTCCAAGAAAGGTAACTGGTAGTTACTTCTCCATCCCCCTAGCTTCTAAGTGACAGACTAGATTTCAACTCTTCAGATAAGAGGGTCATAGACTAATAGAAATGTTGGCTGGAAAGGAACTGTGGTAGCATTTAATCCAACTTCTGACTCAAAGCACACCTAGCGTCAGTACTATAAAACGCTGGCCCCGGCTTTCTTTAGTCAAACGTTTAAAACCTCAAAGAAAGGAGGTTCTAGAACTTCCACATATGATCTGCTACAGTGCTGTAATACCCACCTAGAAAAGCCTCATTTTCTCTCCCAGCATTCAATCTGAGACACTGACAACTTAATAAGGGGGAACAGCCACAGGTTGCATAGTGTGCCACTATTAAAAATAGCTTGGCATCCTTGTCCTTCTAACTTTCCTTCAACTAGTTGGTGCTGGCTACCAAATTCCTCCTTAGCCTTCTTTCAGCCAGACACAGGACAGCCAAGTACTTTAATCCCTTCTCACAGGCCTTGGAGGTCTCCAAGAGTCACGTTCGGTTTCTGCTGGGTCAACAGAACTGCTTAATGCAGATCACTGAGCAGGACAGACTCTAGCCCAAAACGCAGAGGTTTACACAAGTCTGTGCGTCAAGTTCTAACCCAAGGGGACCCCAGAATGTGACTACAACACACTGCTGGATGCTCATCAACAAGGAACTAGCAGTGAGAGCACATATAGGTCAGGTTTAGCAGGCTTACCTTTGCTGTCTGTATTTTGATTGGTCTTTGCAGGATTTTTATCGGAATCACTGCTCTGTTCAGAAGCTTTTAGCGGCTTGGTAGTTAAGGCAGTAATGTTTTCCTCAGACATGAACGAAATTTTAGGTAACAAAGAAGCAGCTTCTGCAGAGAATCGTACTTTCACACTAAATAAACAAAGAGTTTTTTATACAAAATGAAAGTAAATCAACATTCATGAAGAGGCTATCTGTCATAGCCTACATATATCCAATAAAGGAAAATCAACTTGTCTTGACTTGGTGGGTTTTTTTACCACAGAGAACAAACACCAGATAGCGATTTACAGAAGCCTGCCATTGAACTGATCACTGTGGGACAAGTCACACTATACGTTTACATGAAATACAAGAGCAGTTAAAGAAAAGTAAATTTATTTCGTAACCAGTCTCATTACAAATTATGTTTCCACACAAACAGTTACAGTTGTTCTTGCAAAATAAAGCAACTCAGCCACTTCCATAAAATAAGTAACTCAAGACAAACAATAAGGCATATTCAGTGCAAGAGCTGCAAAAGTGACCCAAAACTTCAAGTTCATGCCTTCAGCATAATTAAGGTATGATTCTTTTGCCCGATGTCCCCTTATCCCTCCAACATACAGCAAGAATTCTGGACCATTTTATACTGTAGATTTTTTTTCTTTCACTCTCACCTCCCCTCAACTCTCATGTAACCCAATAAAAACCAAGCTACATGCACAGCAGCTTTCCAAGCCCTTAAAGAAATTTCACAAGTGTTATGTTAGCTTCAACTAGAGAAATAACTTAAAAGTAGCGTACACTATTTACTCACACTTCAGTTTTGAAGTCCAGAAGTAAGATTACAACAGAGACATCTTGCTCTGGTTTCTTTTTCAAGATGCAGTAATCCATTTCTTCATCCTGGTAGTATAAGCAAAACATCTTTGAAGTGTCCCATTTCTTATAAACAGAAGGATGTGTTCCCCTCCAGGGTAGAGGTTACCATTCTTAGTCCAGCAAGTCATAAAATTTAATTATTCTGACAACCTGACCATGTCTAAAGGCCCACCCCCTCCCTTTTTTTTTTTTATTTCTTCCAACTATTCCTGGAGTAAGGTAGACTATGAGATGTTCCCAGCTTGAACAAGTATGATTGCATCTCTTATTCTTACCAGGTAAGTAGAGAACCCATCATTCCTTGTTCGATCCAAACTGAACCCCACCTATGAGACAATTGAGAAGAATCTGTTAAATTAAACCAGCTCAGGTTCCCCTAATACCAGACACCACCACTGAAAGAGTCAAAGATACTGCTCTCTAAACAAATTAACCTATGTTTAAGGCAGAATCCAGGTATTTTTCTCATTACCTAATCAGACAGAAAAAAATTATCCAAATATAATAAACTTGCTGCTTCAACCATATCTACCAAGAATAAAATATATACTGATTCAAACCTAAACTAAGCTAGAGTCCCTTCAGTCCCTGAACCTTTTAACTTATTTCATTATTTTTCCAGATGTTTTTGCTTGAGGAAAACATTTAATACTTTTAGTTATAAAGAGGTCGAACTGTGCAGAAGAGTATGAACACGGGTCTGTTTTCTACCCTAGTATTTCAGTCTCTCTATTAAAATTCCTAACATAATGTGCCACGTAACATGTAATGTTAGAGTCCTCTAAAAATCAGACAACAAGTCACTGTTCTGGAAATCTACTGATATAATGATTACAAGACACATTGCAACACAACAGGACAGCAATGTGAAAATCTCACATTGGAGGACTGCTTCGGAAACGTGTGTTCGATACAGGTTATAGATCTGTGCATCAAGTCAGTGATCCTCTGTGCAGCAGAGGATCTAGTCAATTCAAGTTTATCCTTAAAGCTGAATGGAAAATGCTTAAGGACAAATCTCACAATATACATATCCTCATAAAAGCTCACATCGGGGAGCAAAGCCAATGGCACCACCAGTCAGGATCTGACACCTCAGACAAGTTCAGGCATCCAGCGCACGGGCAATTTCACAGGAAGCTTAATACAGTCATTGGACTCAAAGTTTTAACTTACTGATAAGCTACCCTTGTCATCAGAGCCCACAGGTGGCTTCAGTGAAAGGTTGCTGACATTGACTTTCATGAAACCATCCTTGAAGAAGCCAAAGGTATTCAGATGCACTTTCTGCCTCACGTCATCCTGTAAGAAAGGAAAGTAAGTTTACAAATCATACAGAGTCACTTGCAGCAGCAGGCAAAGAGGGAGCAGGGTGACAGAGACTGGAACTTAGGTATCCAAGCAAAACATCTATCTGATCATACCAAGAACAAATTTATTTAGGATACCTTCAGATATAACCAATTATTTCACTAGAATTGACTAACTCTTCCAATAAGCTGAATAGCAAGAACTTTAAATAAACCTCTCTCTGCTAATTACTTGGCTATACTACCGAGGAATATGCAAGAAAAGGGTCTGTAAAAAATTACATATCTGGTATCACTGATTAAACAAAATATTGCTACCAAAAAAAAAAAAAGAGACTGTAGATAAATCAAGACAACTATTGTTTGAACACTATCTGCTGTCATTACAACAGACTGAAGAGAAATTAGTTGACTATATTGATCTTAACTATCTGAGAGCTGAGTTTTTGCCAACTCTTTAACAAGTATCAATCACAGTGTACTGGCATCGAATCAGATCTTCTATGTTAGGCAGGGTCAATGTTTGAACAATCACCTAACACACTGGAAAACTATCTATATGGTATAGATGAGAAAATTTCTTACGTAGTTCCATTCCTTCACATGATTTTTAGCAAGGCCTTGTATCTTGTAAGTAGTATAAATACCAAAAACTGGCTATGTGGGTTCAAAAAGAATCACCTGGGTTAGCTTCCCTAACAAGAAAATCCCAATCCCCTCCTCTGCTCCCAGTCTTAGTTGCAGAATAATTTACTTTCTCTCAATCTTGCAAGGAAACTGTAGGAATTGATCCCTTTCCATGCATTGTTCAGCTGATAAAGGTTCAAATGCAGCGACTTGTTTGTTTTTTTTAAATAAGGAGGTCATGAAGGACCTCACATGTAAAGTAGTAAACATTACACACAGATGCCACATCAGATGAGGAAAGGTCATATCCCTGTTACTTCACATTCATAAATCAATAAATAGGAATGCAGTTGGACCCTCAGTCCTTGACTGGAAGAAAAGCAGAAACAGAGCAAGAAAAAATTAAAAAGTTTAAAATCTGATTTAATGCACTTTTACAAGTTGTCACTAAAAATAAGAAAATTGTTTCTTTCTCCTGTTTCTTCTAGGAAAAGATAATCAGCTCGCAGAATACTCTAAGCAGAGAAGTCAGCTGCTAAATCAAACAAACTGTTCTGGACAAGGTACTGGAAGGCTGAGCTAAAAACTGTAAAAGTACAGTAAGTTCTCTCCCTCCCTTTACCCCCAGTATGAATTTTGACATCGCTGCATAAAACATTCCTGACACATAAATATCACTCACTGTAACAGCAGGACAATAACCATGACACAGCTAACCTGTAATCCAGCTGTAATAAGATCACCCTAACAGAATCAAGTTAACCTGGCAAATAACCAGATGGTTCCCTTAATTCTCAGAAGAGGAAAAAAAAGTTCGTGACACATGGCTCAGAGCAGATGCTTTGTTCAACAGAGTATTATAGCTGTGCTGTCTTCGGGTTTTAGGTCACTTAATGTGCTCAAAACAAGAGCCCATCTGGTTCATTTAACGCTGCTTTCAATAGAATTTCCCAGTCGGAATAGAAGATTAATACTGGCACTTTACACAGCACATCAGGCATATCTAACCACATCTGGACAGGTAAGCATTTGTCTGGGTGATCAGTAGAAGTGAAACAGTGTTATCCAGCCACAGGTGTTTGGCACCCTGTAAACATGACCAGAGACAGCTGCTTACTTCATAGTAACTGGTAAAGCTATTCAGTTCAAATTAAGGTTATTTACTCCGCTGTTCACCATCATCCTCCCCACCAACAAACGATAATTAATATACGACACACAAACACTTTCCTCCCTGGTTTTATCTCAGCTTTGAGTACTTAGAGTTTACAGATTTAGTTCACAAATCCTTCGGCTTGGCACCATCCCACACAGTCACCAGTTGCCACCAAGCAATAGCATGCTCTCCAAAAGCATCTCCTGCTCCACACACTGACAGCTTAAAGATACTGGCTTACTGATCACTGTCTCACCTCTCACGGGAGGTTTAATTGGTTGGAAGAATCCAGCTTTTATTTATAATCACTCAACTGCTGACTTGAGAAATACTGGACTGTAAGTTGACAGTAAAGGTGTGAACCCATCCCAGTGAACACCTACGCATCTGAGTAGCCAGCACACACACCATTTTAATTCACAGAGGATGTATTTAACGGTTGAGCCTGCCCCTTTGAGAAGAGATGATCTAGGACTCATCCCTAACAGGTTACAGCCAAATCAATACAGTAAGTTCTCAGCTTATTTCTATAAAAATCTTCCTCACTCCTTTAGGATAAAAACTGATCCCTCAACATTTGAGTAAGTGCCCAGGAAAGTGGTATCGAAGACCCTGTAGCCCCGAATAGGCAGAAAAATATTCTTTAACATTTTACCCAAAATCTAATTGGGATCACGCCATGAGTACAGCGAAAGTTTCATCAGAGAGTGCTTATCCATACATGGAAGGAATTTTATTATTTGTGTGAGACTAACAGCAAGAGTTATAATTTGTCTAATGCTAAATGAATTATTGTGAAAGGTATTTTCAACTTGAGCAATTGAAGCTGGAGACCTACCAACATTAAAAGGCCAGAAGTATTTACAAACAACCCCTGAAAAATAACATCTTCCAAATAATAATTTAACATGAAACTGCAGTCTTCACAATATCATAAAACCAGAGAGGCCTTACCTCTCTTTTGGAAGCCAGTTAACTGCAAATATAACTCATAACAATGCAGCTGCTACACAATGCTGTCAGTTGGATGGTTCCTCCTGATAAATCACTAGAAACTGGTACGTTTGGCTGTTCACTAGCATTAAACTTATCTTCCTTATTCTCCAAAACAGTTTGCCATTGCATTACGCAAACATAAGGCAGAGCATATTATAGCATTCAACTGTTAAACGACAAAAAAATTATCTCATTTTAGGTCGAGAGAAACATTCCAACTACCAGCTACGTCCAGAAACCTCTGAAAATGATTTCCAATCTTTTATAACTTCAATTTTTGTAGTTTAGTTTGTCTGTTTTTAAACATAGCTCATTAAAGAAGTGGGTAACAATTGCTACTAAGGAAGAGCGTCTCATTTGACCCGGTTAGTTTTATAGCAAGATCCAAACAAATCACTTTTCTAACTCGGAAGAAATAAATATTTTTGTATGTTTTTATAAGATAAAATAAGTTATTTTCAGAACAGGAAACCACTCAGATTGTGGCTTGTTTTTCTGACAACAAGAAACCCCTTCACCTCAGCACCCTAATTACAAAGATACAAGAACGAGGCTGTTCTAACGTAAGCAATGGCAGCTTGTTTGAGGAAACCTTATATCAAACACTCCTAGAAAGCTGTGGCCTTTAGCTTGGTACAAGCATCAACACAGGCTTACAAGCAAGGACTCAACGGCAAGAACACTAGAAGGGAGATTTCGTTGTGGAAGGCTACAGTTGTTGGAGCTCGATGTTTCCATAAATGCTGTAAAGCAATGGATAAAGTGGAAAGGTAGAGACTGTGCTCTAATAAGAAAGCTTCTGTTTACACATGAGGTGAACAAAGGCGTTAATGCACTTCTACTTTCCACAGTGCTTGGAAGGTCAGCATTGCAACTTACACAAATTATCCACAAAACTAAAACCATACCCCCGCTTTGATCATAAAAATCAGTAACCACAGCTTAGAAAATGATCCAGACAGTTACGAGAGTCCCCCTGGCATTCACTGTATCCCAACGGCTGAAAGTGAGCTCCAGCAAAGTTTTGGCACTCTCCCTAAACTGCTACAACAACAGAGTAATGCTGGTCCTAGTCATATACCACTTTATTAACTTCTTCCAACGTTACTACTGGCAAAACATGGCATGCTGTTGACGACAAGAACAAAATTAACATCATTCTGAAGATTTACAGAGCACTTCATGACCTATATAAAATCCTCAAAAAGCACCACTCTAAACGCACAGTTCCGCTATCACAAAACCACTGCAGAGCTTTTCATTTAAAACACAACAGAAAGCAGCACTCCAGAGCTGCAGAGCTTCACTGCTTCCCACCAACCATCCTGAATAACTAGTTTTTAGAATCATAGAATCACAGAATGGTTTGGGTTGGAAGGCACCTCAAACATCATCTAGTTCCAAGGCCCCTGCCATGAGCAGAGACACTTTCCACCACACCAGGTTGCTCAAAGCTTCATCCAACCTGGCCCTGAGCACTTCCAGGGATGAGGCAGCCACAACTTCTCTGGGCAACCTGTTCCAGTGCCTCAGCACCCTCAGAGGGAAGAATTTCTTCCTTATATCTCATAGAAATCTACTCTCTTTCAGTTTAAAGCCATTGCCCCTTGTCCTATCACTAGATACCCTTGTCAAAAGTCCCTCTCCAGTTTTCCTCTAGGCCCCCTTTATTTTTCTCAAATATAGGCACAGGATGACACATTCTTTCAAAGCACAACCAGAACTCCATTAAACAGAGAGCAGTCAGCATCAATACCTCCTTCTGCCTCTGATGATCACTTGATTAGCGTGGAGAAACTACATCTGGAAAGCAAACAAGACGGGCATGTAGCCTTTTGGAGTTGAGCGAGCAGTGATCAGGACACGAAGACTACTGCAGAATGCAGATGAAAAGTAAAACCAACCTCAAAGTCCCTTCAGAAACCTCCCCCCACCCCGCGTTCAGCCCTCTCTCATCACACGCAGCTTTCCGCCTCGCTTGTAACAGGACGTGAAGCATTCGCGCTTTGAAATCCCCGCAGTCCCGAGGTCCCTTCGCCCGCTCTCCTCGCGTCTAACCGAGGGCCGAAAAGGCAGGGACGGGGCTAAAGGGATGCGAGCGGAAATAACGGCGAGAGCAGGACACAGCGGGGCCCGGGCGGCGTGAGGCGCACAGGGAGAGCCCAAAAAGCCGCGAGGAGGGAGAAGCGCAGGGGGGAGGCAGCGGGACGAAGCTGAAACCGTGAGGAGGGGAGGAGAGCCGGAGCGCGGGCGGCGGGCAGGCCAGGCCGGCCTCGCCACTCCCGCCAGGCGGCCCGCAGCGAGCCGAGCGCGGCCGAGGGCCGAGCCTGCAGGGGCGGCGGCGGCGCAGACCTTACTTTGAGGGTGAGGTGATGGACGCGGGCGCCGGCCGGGCCCGTCCAGAGCAGCGCCAGCCCCAACAGAACCGCGGCCCGCGACGGCACAGCCCGAGCGCCGCGGGCCGCCATGTTCAGTCCAGCATCAGCATCCTCTTCCGCGCCACTTCCGGGGTCACGTGACCGGGGCGGGGCGGTCCCTCGCCCCAGTCCCCGCCGGGTCGCTCCAGCCAGCGGGGTCCGGCCGCCCCAGTCTGTCCTTCCCGGCCCCCTTCGCTCCTTCCGGGCCGCCCCCCGCGTGCCCTGGGCTGGGCTGAGCCCCTCGGCGAAGGCCGCGGTGCGCCCGGGGCCTTGTGGCAGCTCTCACCCAGCAGTTACCCAACCGTTTCAGGTACCAACCCCCGAGCCCTCCCGAGAACGGTGTGCCGGGGTGCTCAGCCAGGCCTTGGTTTGGTGCGAGGCACCACCGAGCTGCTGGGTGCCCTGGGCGAAGGGCAGAGCTCTTCCCGCCTCAGCCGTGCAGCAGAGTTCACCGGCAGCTTTTGGGTTGTTGTTTCCAGCTCAGCCGTGGATCAGCCGGCAGGTTCGCTGAGAGCAGATGTCTGCACATCAGGTAGTGCGAACAACTGAAAAACTGCCTTTCTGTTTGAAGCTGGGTTTAGAGTATTAATTTTAAATACTACCAAAAAAAAAATGTATCACAAAACAAAGCGCTTTCTGCTTCCTTACTGGAGTAGTTTGGCAGCTGTGGAACTCTTTGAAACTGGCAGCGGTAGCCCTACTCAAAAATGAAGTGACAAGCAGACTGGGCCTGGCATCAGTGACTTCTGTGTTGCTCAAACTGGGAGTAACACAAGCGGCAAAATGAACATGAATAGTGGCAATTGAAATGGTTTTTAGGCTAACACATTGCTAAAGAAAAATTGAAAGACTATGCAATGGGAAGCCAGCAATGTAAATAAATTTAATTCTTCGGTGGGGAGTCCTTTCTGTGCTGTCAGCTCTTGGAACTCAAACATTCTTATTTTCCCTTTCAGCATATGGAGTAACAGCTGTGCAAATTTCTTCATCCAGAGCCAGATAAACAACTGGGTTGGACAGGCAAGTAGTAAAATGCAAGCAAGGGTTAAAAGGCAGAGAAAAATCAGTAGTCTTGACCTTTATATTAGCAAGGTTATGTGGAATACCCCGTCTTTGTACAGAGGTCATTCAGATGTTACTGTTTGTTTCTTCTTACAATTTCTTTTCCGTGTTTCTTTTATACTCTTAGGTAACAAAATAAACTCACCATTAGCCAAAGAAACTTGGACTGGTACCAGAAAATATCTAGAAGCATGAAAAAAAAAAAATCTGTGTTTTTCTACACAATGTGTAGTTTTCCACACTTCCTCTGGACAGTAACTTTTATGTGCCACTAGATGTCCTGTCAGCATCAGGCCTTGTAGTGCACATAGCTACACATCACGGGTCATAAGAAGCCTACATAACTACTAACATCAGATAATTTATTCTGAAAAAGATAACTATTGTCCAGATATTTTCGCAGAATTAATATTTTTAATGTTGTAATTGTTATAATTCCTGTGCACAGACCGCCTGGGAAACCTAGAGACTTTCGACTTCCAAGAAATACTTGATTGCAACTGCACCTCAGGCTTCGGTGCCTTGCTCCACTATTAAGTCTCAGACACGCTTTGACTACTTCAGGGGTCAAATAGCATGAGGCTTTCCCCTTTAATCCTGGGAGTTGGTTCAACTGAAGAGCCTCTCTTAGTCTGAAGATGCTTCCTAATAGTAATCAATAGCTTTAAACTGAAAGAGGGCAGATTTAGATTAGATATAAGGCAGAAATTTTTCACTCTGAGGGTGGTGAGGCACTGGAACAGGTTGTCCAGAGAAGTTGTAGATGCCCCATCTCTGGAAGTGTTCAAGGCCAGGTTGGATGAGGCTTTGGGCAACCTGGTGTAGTGGAAGGTGCCCCTGCCCATGGCAGGGGGGTTGGAACTGGATGATCTTTGAGGTCCCTTCCAACCCAAACCATTCCATGACTCTATAAATCAGGCATTACTATGCCACAGACTAGAAAGTATCTGAAGAACTTTATTTTCACATGTAACTCGCCACCAACTATTAGGATTTTGTAGTAACTGTAAATTTCCCACTTCCCTAACTAAATAATCTCAAAGTTATAATTTATAACATGCTTACATTGGTTATGCGTTTTCCTAAGAATTTGTATGTTAAAAGATGTCTATACTTAAATTTACATTCCTATCAATATGCCAACAGGCTGCTGTCTGTAAGGAATATGCTATACCAGCAACTCTCATCCTTAGAATTGATATGTTTTAATGTTGCTTCTAGACAAGATTTGCCTTGCTCTAAACATGCTTTTCCTAGCAAGTACAGTTATTCTCAGCAGGAGTTACACATGTTTAGCCTGGATCTCTTTTTTATTTACTCCTTCATTGTACCAAAACATCTAATTAAAACCCTTCACAGTTTTTGTTTGTGGTTTTTTTTTTTTTCATGGGCATCTATTGAGATTGGATGGAAGGTATCAGCAGTTTCAGAAAAATATTGGTATAGGAAAAGCCTACAGGTACACAGGGAAGCAGATTGTCAATTTGTTAACGTACTCCATGAGCCGAGATATGGGTTGGCTATTCACTGAGGAACATGGAGTTGGGAGAGGAACACGGTAACATAGCCAGCAGAACAGGAGCCTCACCATTCAGGGTCCAGTCTCACAGTCCTCAAGCAAGATGAGCAGAGCAGGCCCAGCGATGGCGGCTGGGAGCAGCAGAGGATCCACATCACAGGTGTGCTCATAGCAACAAGACAGGGATAAGACTGAGTTCACTCAAGCTGCAGTCTTAGGCCATGGTAACTAAGGTCAGACACAATCTAGTGATGGCTGAGCAGGTCCACAGGGATGAAGCAGGTCTGAGATGAGGCTAGGTGTGAGCCAGGCTCTATGCCAACAAGGTCTATAGCCAGCCATAGCTATGACTGAGCTAGGGACCAGAACCTCTACAACATCCCTCAAACAGAGCCTGAGCCCTTAGGCCAAAGCTTAAATGGGGTTCCTGGGTCCATGGGCGGAGAGTGTGGGTGGAGGCCACAGGTGGGGCTAGCCAGGGCCATTAAGGTTTATCAGGTCTTAACCAGGCCTTAATTAGGCCCCTCTGGGCTCTGATAGGGCGTTTAATGAGAATTGAGGGTCCCTGCTGTGTGTGAATGATCCACCTAGTGTTGCAACAGCAGATAGGAAACAGCTGTGATGGTCTTAGGGAAAGGTGTGTCCTCTTCCCTTCCTGGTGCTGTTTCGGTTCCAGTGTATGAGAGGTTACAAGCAACATCTACGTTCCTTGTCTTGGATGTGGATGATACGGGTAGGATTATAACGCTAAAAGGGAAGCAGCTGTAAGGGTGATAACTCCAGGGGGAAAGGTGGGTCCTCTTCCTCTTATATCCTGGAAGCTAGAAATACTTGTATGTGTTCTGAAAGTTGGGTGTTTTTTTTTTCTTGCTTTGCATGAGTAAACAAACCCAGAGAAAAGGGTTTAGATTGAACGGTGGTTTAGGGATTTATTTTATCTTCTTTAAATACCTTCTGAATCATTTAGCAGCTAATCTGACTGTTTTCAAGTGAGACTGAGGTTTCCTAAACAAAGTCCTGATCTTCTAAAAAGGGAATTGCTTCTGCTGGGGCTTAGGATCTCCCCCTGAGAGTGCTCTGAATCATAACAACAGGAGAGGTAAACACAGACAATTTACAGGAATAGGCCCATATCTAGAGAACAGATCTGCATGGTCTTGTTCCCATTGTGGCTGAAGGAAAACTCCCACCAGCTTCTGTGTTACTCAGGTTTGGACTGTGCAAATTGAGTAAAGAAGTGCTAAATAATACAATTTCAAAGTGTTATTCTGAATTATTATTTCAAGGTTGGGACCTACTGAGCCTTCCAGCATCTACTTCAGCACAAAGGGCTCTTAATGCTCCTATCGTTGTCAATTACATTAGTAATTAGGGACCAACCAAGCTGCAGGCCCTGCTGTTTTGGGCACTGTATAACTGAAATAATAAATAATAAACTGAAATAATAAATGAAGTGGTGGTGCCTGCCTTGGAGAATTTCAGGCAAAACAACAAAGACAGTCAAAGATAGGAAAAGGTTCCCTTCCAGAAATAGACAAGATTAATTTTATTTAGTGTTTGTCTTGAGTCTATGTCCACACAAATTTTAAAAACTTTTCATAGGTTCTGGCGTGGCTGATTTCAATGTATATAATACAAAACTTGCATTTCTGGCCTTTATCTTTCTGTAACTGGTTAAGCACTTTTATCTTTCAGTGTGGACAGGTTTCCCTGCCCGTGCTGGTGTAACAGGTTTGCCTTGTTCCCCTCCCAGCTCTTTGTGCAAAAGGAAATTCCACAGCAAATTTACCTCAGATGATACTAGTGCTGCTTTCTGTTTGGTCTCTGTGCATTCTTTTTACTCAAGTATTTCTGGATTAAGCTCTCAAAAAGTCGTGATGCAACCGTGTTGTCTGGTTTTGCGACGCATTCTGGATGGACGTAGCTCTATGGACAGTGGGATTTGGTGCCCCTTCCCTGAGAATCTGTGGATGTACAGGCCATTGGGAGGCTGTGGTTTTGCTTTAGGCAGCATGGCAGACTCAGATATTTAAATACGTTGGCAGGAGCAGGAAGAAATACTCTAAGATGAGTTGAACAGCGTGTCTCTTCATTGTTACGAAGTCATTTCTTAATAGTAATAACTTTTAATGATGAACTATGTTCTCTGTGTCCCTTCAAAGACAGCTGTATGAGGAGCAGCGTTGTACTCTTATGTTCAAATCAATCGAACTGGGATAAAAATAAAATCAATTCTGTTATTAACATAACAACTGTCTTCATTGTTGTTCTAAACGACCTAGTGTGCCCAGCAGGTTGAGGGAAGTGATTCTGCTCCTCTACTCTGCTCTACTGAGACTCCACCTGCAGTGCTGCGTCCAGCTCTGGGGCCCTCAATATAAGAAGAACATGGAGCTGCTGGAGCGAGTCCAGAGGAGGCCACAAAGATGATCCGAGGGCTGGAGCACCTCTGCTATGAAGACAGGCTGAGAGAGTTGGGGCTGTTCAGCCTGGAGAAGAGAAGGCTCCGGGGAGACCTAGCAGCCTTCCAGTACCTGAAGGGGCTACAAGAAAGCTGGAGAGGGGCTTTTTACAAGGGCGTGTAGTGACAGGACAAGGAGCAATGGCTTTAAACTGAAAGAAAGGAGATTTAGATTAGATCTAAGGAAGAAATTCTTCACCATGAGGGTGGTGAGGCACTGGAGCAGGTTGCCCAGAGAAGCTGTGGCTGCCCCATCCCTGGAAGTGTTCAAGGCCAGGTTGGATGGGGCTTTGAGCAACCTGGTGTAGTGGAAGGTGTCCGTGCCCACGGCAGGGGGGTTGGAACTAGATGGTCTCTAAGGTCCCTTCCAACCCAAACCATTCTATGATTCTATGAAATGTTGGAATTGCTTAATAAGTTATTCTTTTGTTGTCTTTTCTCATGTAGGATAATAGCCAAGTGTCAGTGAAAGAGTGCATTAATCTAAAGGAGATAACGCTTGTTGTAGCAGCTGGTCAATTTTTGTCTTCTGATATCAAAAGGATCCCCACCCTTTACATACAGATGCTTTTTTACTTGGGTGAATAAATGTGCTTCCTTTTTTTTTTCCCCTCATGTAAATCTTTCATGAACAGATGCAGCAATAAATATGAAACATCAGTCTAAAGCTTTTTTCCCCACATTTCTTGTAGCTGAAAATCAGAAATGTAACATCAGATTAAGCGACAGAACTCAAATAAATGCTGTTAGAGAGGAAAACGAGCATAAAATATATCTTCTCAGGCAAGGAGATAGACCATTTTCTGCAAGGCCTGCATAATTGCTACTTATCGTAGCGCATTTATGCAAAGGCAGATAATTTGGTTATTTTTCTGCTTGCTTATTGAGCGTGTTGGTGACAGATGGTAAGCCTTAATATTCCCGGATTTGGGTTATTTTGGGGGATTATATGTGTGTGTCTATATGTATCTGGGTAGCTGACTTCGAAGAAGTCAGCCCCTTCAGTGGGTTTCCTTTTTCTCTAGGGCGGTTGCCCCCGTTCCAAATAGTCGAAACAGGAACATTTGCTTAAAAAAAAAGCCCCACCTCGGCCGGGGAGCGGGCGCTCAGAAACGGGGAAGCGACACCTGAGGGCGGGCGGGGCCGGGCCGGGCCGGGCTCACCGCCAGGGCTGCCCTCCGGGCGGGGAGCGCCCACCGCGCCCAGCCGGGTGCCCCCGCCGGCCCGCTGTGTCCTTCAAAGCTGCTGCCGCGTCGCCGTCCTGTGCGGGGACCCCGGGGGACCGGCCCGGGCCAAGCGCCGGGGATCGGCGCGGTCCCGCCGCAGCCAGAGCGAGCCCGGGATCGCGCTGTCTGCGCCTGCGCGGTACCGGCCTCGCCCGCCTTGGCCCCCCCCCCGTCCTGCTGCGGACCGCGCCTGCGCAGTGCGCCGGAGCTGTCAAGCGCCCCCCCCGGCCCGCCCGCCCGCCCGCTCCGCTCCGCCACCGCCTCCCCGCGCGGCGCCGCTCGGGCCATTTTGCGGCGCGATGAGGCGGGAGCGGCGGTGAGCGGCGTCCGTCCCCGTCCCGCTCCCGCTCTTCTCCGCACGCCCCGCCGCGCCCTGCCACGGCTCGGCTCTCCGTGCGCAGGGAGTGAAGGAGAAGGAAGCCCAGCCAGGGGACGGAGAAGACCCAAGCGCCCCCCGCCCGCCCCTCAGCGCCGGCCCTGGGCGGCGCGGCGGAGCCATGAGCTGGGGCACGGAGCTGTGGGTGAGTGAGAAGGAATGAGGGAGGGAGCGGGGTCGCCGTTACGGCGGTTATCGTGGAGCGCCGTGCCCGCCCCGTGTCATAACGGTCCGTGCGGAGGGGCCGGCGCCGGCCCCGCTGCGGTGCGGTGCGGGGGGCCGGGGCGGGGCGGCCGGGGCTCCGCTCTGCGGGGCACCGCGGGGAGGGCGGCCGGGGGCTGCTCTCTCTGTGGGGGGTGTCTCTCCTTTCTAGAAACTTTTGCGTGCAGCCTCGGCAGGGAAATCCCGGCGGAGACTTGTTAGTTTTATTTCTTTTCTTCAGTAAAATAAAATAAAAAAAGTCTTCATGGAAAGCGACGGCGGTGCTGGAGCGGAGGGCGGCTTTCGGGCAGAGCCTGGGGTGGGTTTTGTGTGTGGCTTCGGCAGGAGGAGAGGCTCCGAGGTGGATTTATATCCAAGGGGGTCCGATTTCAGGAGAGGGAGCTGCTGGGAGGAAAAGCCAGATGATAAAATTTCCTTTCGCAGTTGTTAAGGGTTTTCTCTCCACGCTTGTTTCCAAGGACGGAGATTTTTATTAGAGGGGTTTTCTGTGGTGTGTGAATAAGTATGTTTTAATGCTGGGGAAGGTTTCAGTGTATAAACCTCCTTGGTTGTTTTTGAAGTGAGCCTGGAAAGTGGGAAGTATAAATGCATTTGGTTAAAATTGCTGGAAAATATCGAACTGCTAAAAGGAATAAAAAGTGAGTAATAGCGATTCGAAAAGGTCCCTTGGTAATCTGAGAAAATACGGGTAGGCAGATAAAAGAAGTCTTGAAAGGCAAAAGAGCTATACATATTCATCACAAAGAGGACATGATGCAGCCATGTTTGGCAGCGTGATGGTGGAGCATGGAGCAAAACCTGTTACCGAGAGCTCGTAACAGTGGACAGGAGACCATGCAAGGGGTTGTTAATTTAACGGTGGGACACTAAAAATCTTTGGACAAATCTGCTCGGGGCGGGGGGGAAGAGGAAGACGGAAACAGTGTTTTGAATGGAGAAGTCGAGAATGAGTGGCAGAGGGTCATCTGGATTGCAAAGCACTGCAGGTTTTTTGCCCCTGTATTCATCTCTTGTGGCTAGTAACCGGTACAAGTTAAGGCGTAAACATATCTAAGCTTTTAAACTGTCTCTGTATAGGAACGGTTATTTTAGTTGTGCTAATTGGTGTCCTTTCTGGATGCGTTGCTGGCCCGTTCTGGCAGGCAGTTAAGTAAGCATCTCATCTTGCTGTGACATTGTAGTTATGTTATAGCTAGATCTGCTTAGAACTAAACAGTAAATCGGGGAGCAAATGCTTACTGAGAGATTATTGCGGTATGTTCGTGTATTCCAGAGAAGGAAAGGTGGTACATACTGGTGAAATGTTGTAGTGATGCTGTATTGATTCATCAGTATATAAACGGCTCTGCTGCATGGGAATGTTTAAGGTAAAATCTGCAGTTGCCTTCTTTTTCTGCATCTTGGATGCTTTGGGGGGAGATGAAATAGTTTGACTGGAATTAAAGTAAGAGACAGTATAACAATTTTGACACAGGAAAATACATTCTGAATTCTCCAGATGGACTTAGTTATTTTTGCATTCTGAAAAGTGTGCAAGCGATACTGAGACCTTTTTGCACAAGAACAGTAGAAGTAGAGTAGTGCTTATAAATAGTTGTTTCCATTTTATGTAATTTTTGCAGGTGGGTGTGCAGTCATATATTTGTCTTCTTTAACAGTTACAAACTGCTTTCGTATCTCTCCTTTTTTTTTCTCCCCCACCTGAAAATTTTGTTGGTGAAATTGTCTTCAGCAGCATCAAAGTGTTATTTTTTCATGTCTTCAATGTAGTACTTGGAGAAGCATAGCAGATTACTGAGGAAAAGGGTTGGACCAACAGTTTAAATGTTTCTAGATACAAAATTGGCAGGAGTTGCTTTGTTTTAAATTGGGCAGAGCTTTGAAAACACATTGGTTTCCAGTGCTCTGGGCATTTAGGCCAAAACACTTTTCACTTTCCATGTTTTTTCTTTCACTGGGAAAGGAAACCACACAACCAACCTGTATTTAATATATGCCATCTCCTTTTGTTGATCATGGCATGCATTTAAAAAAAAAATTAAATTTCCATTTACTTAATATTTGTTTTAAGTAGTCAGGGAATGGGCGTTTAGGAACAGGTGTTGTAAGCAACAAATGCCTGTTTTACGATGTGACTGGTATATGATTTGATGCAACCGTTTGATGGGCTGAAAGTTGAGGCAGTAAGAAGTGTTTCCAACTGTAGTTTAGAAATTTGAAACTTGCTAGAAAGATTAGCGTTGTTTGATGAGGCTTGACTTGCACCCTATATCTCTGATGTGCTGATGTGCCAGACTGGGTTTGTGTTCATGATTCACCCCTTTAAACGTAGCAAAGGAGAAGTAAAATTGAGCTAGCTCTTTAGAGCATGTAGAATGTTAATGTGCATGGATTTATGTAGAATTTCTGTTCGTTCCTGGAAAAAAAAAAAACACAAAAAACAACAAACCTGGTTGCAGAAAGCCTTATACTTCAGAAGCAGTAAAATCCCTTCGGCAAGATGTGAGTTATTCCCAAGACAGGCTTTTAGCCTTGTGCTGTGATGTGTGTTCTGTGCCTCTGGCTTGCAAATCTGATTGCAAAGTTCCTATTGATGTTTCTCGTGAATCTAGACTTCTGAGTTCCTAGGATTGGCCCTTGGAGTGTAAATGGACCCCTAACCAGTGGAATTATTAAAGATAGTAACGCAGCATTTATATCCCATATGAGGCTAAATGCTTGGGATAACGAGATCATCTGAGGCCTGCAAGCAATCCAGTGTTACAGAGCAAAACCTGAAGGTCTCATGTAACCATCTGTGAGTTTCCTGTGTGTAGGCACGTTGTACAGGGCAGCAGTGGCTGCTCTGTGCAGTTTGTCAAACTACTCAACCCTTGCAACAGTCTTTCTGCCCGTTACACTTGAAACTTGGAGCTGGAGGAAGAAGTGGTGGGTGAAGGACAAAGTACAGTCACAGGATTGAACCATTTTGGTTTTCACCCCAGTTCAAGAGTAGCATTAAAGGCTAACAAGTAGGAGGGTATAGTAGATACTTATTTAATTCTGATTCTTGAAATTGGCAATGTTTTCTAAAGACTTAGCTAATGTAAGTGACAAGTAAAGAGTATGTATACTGGTGTACAGACCCAGTTGTGCCTTCAGTCAACTACGCTTCGGGGACAATAGGCTGTAAAAGCATCCTGTGATCTCTTTCACCCTTTTCTTCTCTTGAGTAATGGGGAAGAACGTAGAGTATGGCACATACAGCTATTCTGACGGGTGCTTTAGCTAGTAAAATGCTACTGTGTGCCACGCTTGCCACCAGTGCCCTCTTGTGTGGTATGAAGCCTTTGAAGCAAGTGGTAGGAATTGCATAGCAAACTGAGCTAAAACTAACCTCAGCACTTGGGTCCTCGTCTTTTGAGTGGAAAAAGCTGTGGCTGCATGGTTGGTATATTGAAGGGAATGAACCTTCCTGACGATGAGTTTTGGTACAGAATGTAGTTTGAGGGAGCTACACGTAAATTTGTGGTTAAGTGGTCCGGGAAAAACTGTTTCTTCAGAACACTGTCACGTGGAGTGGCAAGTGCAAGTGGTAAAGTGATTAAATGTGGGAAGATTCATCTTTTTGTTACGAATGTTTCAGAGGTGCAGATGCTGTGGGTTTGTTGTTGGGTTTTTTTTTCCCAGGCTCAGCGTAAAGTTTAAAAAAAGACTGGGGAGGAAGGTGATGTAATAAAATTTTGCTTTCACCTTTGTGAAAACCTGGGTGTGCTAACTGCTGTCACTGTCCTTTCAGCCTTGAAATGGCGAATATTCTGTATTTGCAAAGGACTTAATTTGCTGTCCTTACGCAAGGGGCTGTCTTGGCCAATGCCTCAGTGATGGATGCTTTGGGGACTGCTCCTTTTGTTTGTAGAGTGTTCCAGTGTGCTTTAGTATGAAAAAAAAAAAAGATTTGTGTGTATGGCTGTCTTTGCTTTATAAAGTTAATTCCACTTGTGAATTGCCATTAAACCTTTTATCGTTTGGAAAATTATTTTCAGTGATAGTAATTTCTTAGTTCACAGTATTAAAACAAGTGGGATTCTTGTAGATCATGTTCTCAACTACATCCTCATTGTCAGACGATGAAACATAGGTGCAACTCAGAACGTGCAGGCTCCGCTTCCTATCTGTAACTGATAAATTGTTTCCTCTTCCAGTGCTTACGTGTCCCTTTCACAAGCAGAATTTGTGTTTAAACATCTGTAATCTTACATTTCTTATATTTACTTGAATGCAGTGTTGTTCAATAGTATTTGTAATGTATGGGTGTTGCATGTAGTGGTGACTCACAGCTGGAAGCTGTCTGGAGTACCCACGTGCTTTTGACCTTGGTAGCATTACATGGTGGTGTTATCTGGCCCAGTAGTCAAATGTGATTTTAAATGAAGACTCTGTTCCTGTCGGCTTCTTCCCTATAAGAGGATCTACAGAGCTGGATCTAGGTTTGATGCATTGATTCTTTTCTTAAGCCAACACCTAGTTTTATCCTATGCACCACTATAGCTGATTGCACACAATAGAAATCTGTGTGTCATCCCATTCTCACCACCCCCACCTGCCAGTTCTTTCATTTTTAGGTGTTAACTATTACTCTCCAAGACTGAAAGGAAGAGGAGCTGCTTTCTGATGGGACAAGGACACAGATTAGAAGTATTCAGTCTTGCATGCTGAATCACAAGTTAACTCTGATTATGAGTGGAGAGTTTCCATTGTGTAAGGTAATGGGCCTGACTGTCAGAGGTGGGTGCGTGGTTTGCAGCTTAGAAAATCTTGCTCTAGTGACAGGAAATGCTCCTTTGAGAAGTGTGTTTTATTGTAAATTGGCTGTGAATTGTTACAGCTTATATGGCATCATTCAGGCAACTCCTAAAGGCAGAGCTTGCATCCCAGACTCCTTTCTCTTTTTAGTAGAATCTTGGTTTCTATTTAGTAACATGTGAAAAGTTCTGTATATTTCAGAGAGGCTGGAAAAATATACTCTCAGAATAAGGCACCCTAAAAGCAAATACAATGAGAGGTTGGAAAAAAAGCTTAGGTCAGGAATAAATGCATCATATTTATAATTTTGGCTGGCTTATTCTGAGGCTCTTAGTAAAAGTTGTGTACAGAGTGCTGGAGATGGGCACTTCAAAGCAAAACACACTTTTCATTAGCGAAGTATCCTGCATGGTTGTTTGGAGAGTTTTGAGGTAGCAAAATTGCCTGACATTAATATCTCTTTGTTTCACAGTGGATCACTCCCTGTTTTAAGTGGTCAGCATATATATGCAGATTACTGAGTGAGAAATTGTTTACAGAAGTTGAATCATTACACAGTGTCTTAATGCTGCAGCGCACACCTTGATGTGTTTGCCCAGCACAGGATGGCAGCTCAGGCTGCTGCAGCCTGGAAGGATGCGCATTTTAAAATTAGTGCTATCGTAGTCCTTTTCGTTAGTTTAAAAGTAGTTGATTTTTAAACTTCAAGATTGTTGTGTGGGAACTCCCCTGCAGCTGGTGGGAGCTGGTTGGTAGGAGAGTGGGGTTGTGTGAGGTCCCTGCGTACTCCCAGTAGAAAGATTCCCTTCTAGCACCTGAAGGAATTGCTGGGTGTTTCATGTGTGAATGTTTGCGTAATTTCGTTTACAATTCTGCTTTGCTTTAAAAAAGGATTTCTGTAACATTGTCACCAGCCTATTCTTGTATTTCCTACCTATTCATTAAAGAATGGGGGATTTACGGTCTTTCAGTGTGAGTCAAGACTGCAGAATATCTTTTTTTTTTTTTTCCCCTTTCAGTCAAAGACTCTTCCCATTTTTATTGTGGCTACTCAAGATCCCCTGCTTTCTTGAACCATATGGGAAGGCAGTCAGACATGAGACGATGTTTTTCTGGACTCTTTGCAGCTCATTAGTGTTACTCATGTTGTGAAACATTCTTTTAAAGCAGAATTTCAAAAGCCATGCCCCACATGAAGAGTAGGAGCCATTGCTGCCCTGTAACATAATAATATGCTTTACATTATTGCCTTTGTTCATCGCTGGAAAGGTAACTGCTAATGAATTTTTTGAAATTCACTTTCATCCTTTTTGAAATAACGCTTCTGAGATTGGTTATATGTTGAATCCAATCCAGCCGCCAAAATCCAATGTTCCATTGAGAGTTTCCTTAGTGTTCGTATAAATATTTTTAAATAACTTCCCCCTCAGTATAATCATAAGCTTTTCAAATGAAATTTCTCTTCCTCCTTCAACCCCCAGGAATTCTGCTTTTTTATTTAACTTTTTTAAAAACAATAAACTGGTTAAATTGGTGAGAGGAAAACCACTGTTGTTTCTTGACATATTGCAGTCTTTGTCCCTTTCTAAAATACAAAATGGGAAAAAGTAGTATATATGCACATATGTACGTATGGGATATGATAGTTTTAGTCTTCTCAAGCAGGTGTGGTAGGGGTGGTTTGGATCCCTTTGGAATTTTTGATTGCTTTGCCTCCATGTTGTCTGGATAACCTTATTAACTTGGTCATTAATTTCTTTCGACTCGGTTGATTAAGAATGATTATAGAAAGTGTTTCTTTTTGTATCTAAAAATGGAAAAACTGCAGATGAGATTTCTAGATTACTTCCAGGACAGGGCAGTGGAGTTAAAGTGCAAGAATGAAATGTGGATTGCCCAGTTCTTCATTGCTGGTCACTGAAGCAGTGCATGTTGTAAAGCACGTAAAGAAGCAGTTCTGTTGCAACGTTGTCCTTAATTTATTTGGGGAAGAGTCAGCTTAAATGGAAAAACAACCAAAAGAACAACAGCAATCCCCCAGACACACTCAGAAACCCGGTAAAGCAATAAAACTGGAGTCTCTCAGGACTTAACGCCTGGTTTAGAAAGATGGTCCCTGATGAGCTACCAAGTCATCCAGTTAGTCCTTAATCCCGAGGAAATGCCAGACTGGATTATTTTTGTTCTTCTTGTAGCTGAAACAACATAGGTTTCTTATGTTAAATGTATGTCACTTGGCCATATATTGTTCAGTATTTTTCAAGTGCTTTTACTTCATACCTCAAAACATTTTAAAGCAAATCCTTGAATTCTGCTCTTTCAGTGGGGCTGGCAAGAGTGCTGCTAGTGGCAGTTATGTATCTGAAGGGGAAGGGTAGCCTGTAGTGTTTACTACACTTCTTTACTCCTCTGTGATCAGCAGGAACAATTTCTCTCAAATTATTCATTCTATGGTTCCAAAATATTACTTTCCTTGCACTGTGTCTGTGGCTATGCAGATAAAGGAGTATTAGCAATGTGACCGGAGAATGGTCAGCTTAGAGAACACTGGTTTTTGTGAACTGGACTCCTGGAGGTTTTTATGCTCAGCTCTGATTAACTCTGAGAAATTGCTCCTTGGGTGCCTGGGACAATTTTCTCTGTCTCAGCCTATATTCTAGACTGAGCTGGTAGCTCTTCTTATTGTGAAGGTTATTTAATGCTTTCTGTTGAAGTCACCTGTTTTCTGCTGCTTTTTTTTTTCTGAGTTAGCATGCTCAGACTGCAGTTTTCTTTTTTTCTATGCCTGCCTCACGTTTTTTGTATTTCAGATTGGTCAGGATTATTCACTTGTTACCAGGGCTAGCGTCTTGCCCATGCTAAACATGACGCCTCTTTGGTTTTGGAAAGCTGTAGTGCTCCTGTTCGTTGGAGCAAGGTTTTGAAATTTGACAGACAAAAGCTGTTGAACAGGAATATGCCTTCTGCTGTTCTTGAGAAAATCTGACCAAATTAGGCAAACTTGTAAGTATTTGGAAAAATACCACTTTGGAAGTACTCAGTGAATATACTAATGCCGAAGCCTTCAGAAGCTCCAGTGTGTGCCGAGTACATTTTGGCCTCGGAGGGCTTTTTGTGGGACAAAATGATGCCATCACCCACAGAATAATGGAACATGCCTCAGTCCTTGCAAGAGTGCAGCCAGACTTTCCGTGTCACGGTTGCTTAAGGCCAGGGTGGAGCCAGGCAGCCTCTTCTGCTCTCGGGCTCCTTTATTGGCACCCAGTGGTTCGGAGGAGGAAGCAGCTGGAACACAGTCCTGCATGAGTGGGGTCTGGGCTCGATTAAGGGAGGATGATGTGGGTCACTGAGTTGGGAGAAAGTGGACTACAGCCAGGAGGGAAAGGGAATGAAAGACATGGCTGCACTGAGTCATGCGAAAGGTCCATCTGACCACTTACTCTTCCTTGATGGTAGAAAACTGGTTCTTCTCTTGTTACAGACTGGTTCTTCTCTTGTTATGCTCACCTGAGGGTGAGGAACTGGGGAAGAGATTGTAGATGGTCAGAGAGGAGATCAGCTGATTCAAGAGACCAAATGTTGTGGCGAAGGAGGAGTAGATATCAGACTAGGATCTAGTTCCAGAAACTTGGAGCTGCTTGCTTGTCTAGGAACTGTTCCTGTGACTGAAGTGCCAAGAATGATGGGAATGGGGTCATTTGAGGAGAGACAGTTCGAATTGGCAGTTCTGATAGTGAACTCGGGGAGGATAAGAGAAACGGGACTGACTGGTCAAAGGAAACAGCAGAAATTAGCTCAGGAGGAGACAGGGAGTTTAAATGAGAGACAAGGAAGCAGCTTGGATAAAGAGCGTGTGGGGAGAGCAGAGTTGATGTCTGAGTAGGACAGGTGGGATTGTGACTTGCTGTCAGACAGGGTGTGTGATGGGATTAGTGCGTTAGGAATGTCAAGTCCAGAGTTTGATTGGATCAGGAGAAAGTGCAATGGGCGCACAAGGGGTGCGTGGAGCAAAGGAGGACGATTAGATAAGAAATAGAAAAGTGGTGAAGGGACCTAGCAGTCCTCTTTTGCGTGCTTGGCTTTGTAGCATTGTAGGGTTTAGGTGGCTTTTTCCATATAATATTTAAGTAGAGTTGACTTACTGGTTTGAATGTAGGTACGTTGATTTCTGTGGTTGTTTTGCAACTTTACTCACTGTGGAAGAATATTTGACCGCATCCCCAAATGAGAGCTTTATCCAGAAGTGTGTGCGCGGCTGTTTTTCATCCACTCATTCTGTGCAGAAAGCTTTGCGGAATTGTTTAGCAAATAGGTTTAAAATGCATTTAGATAATATTTTTCACTCTGCGTTATGCTTTCTCTTATGCAGAGATAAATGCTGTAACACATTTATCTTGTGTTTAAAAAGGGAAAAAATGATTGGCACGCAGCAGTGAGTGAATGGAAGTGTATTTTTTCAAACACAAGTTAAATGGGGAAGGGAAATATTTCTCGTCCTCTTGAGGGCTGTTAGTGTGTCAAGTGTGGGTCTTATAGGAGTGGCGTTCGTTAAGAATGTGTAACTAAGGTTTTGCTGTAGTAAAAGAAAAACTGGCAGTGGATAAATGATGAGAGCTGTGATAGTGCTACTTTTTTTTTTTTTTCACCTATCCTGCCTCTCTCTCCCAAGTATAACAGTCTGAGATGCTTTTGCTTGTGTGTTGTCACTGGAAAAGCCTAAAAATAAAGGGTGAGAGGAAAGGGTTGCATGTGCTGGTCAAGAGCCTTTATTTCCTTACAATTCTCTGGAGTTGTGAAACATCTGAGTTTCACAGAGGATGCTTTTGGCATATGTTCATAATTTAACATACAGAAGCTGAAAAACTGTAGCACAGCTTTACTTCAGTTTTTGGTATGCAAAAATGCTTCTTAAGCAAACATTTCAGTAGTGTATGGATTGGTTAGTAGTTGCTTTGCTCAAAGACGCTGTCACCAGCTGATCAGAAAGGCCTGGTCGCTCTGAAGGACAGCCAGCCTGCCCAGGGTGGTCAGGGCATTCAGTACTTAGATGATTGTTGTATGTTTACCTGAAAACCAAAATTGTCAGCTGAGCAAATGCACCAGCCTGTCCTTTAGGTAATGAGAATGCATATCACATGACATGTGTGACTTGGTTCCTATTTAAACCAGTGCCCTGGGGATTTACAACCTTATTTTTGGAGTGGGGGGTATAGCTAGGTTCCAACTCTATTTATAAAGACAAAATAATGTTTCTCTGGCTGTGGCTGCATGCAGTTTTCTGAGATGCAATAAAGTAGCCCAGGAAACAACCCTGGGAGAGTGGAAGCATGCATTCATTCCTGGTAAAGCATGATATGAACTGTGAGCACCTCTGTACCTCCTCTTCTGGATAATTGTGGGCTGTTTTTTTCTTTTTGCATTGTGGCTTTTGCTCTGATTCTTGTCTGTGTCATCTTTATACTTGTATTATGTGTAAAATTGCTGAAAGCTCCTTTTCCAGAGGTTTAGTATGATTGACATGGAACTATCTTGAAATAGGAAAGCTGCCATTGTTGAAAGAAGAAAATTTTTGCAAGAAATGTGCCATTGCAAAACACTTAGGCATTTTCGGAGATTGAGATCTGCATAGTTGTTGATGCTCTTTGAAATACTTAGTCTTGAATAGAAAGCTTGTGTATCATGGTGCCAACATTTAATGTTTGTGGGAGCGTGTTGAATTGTTCCAGCTAACGAAAGCCTTCACTGAGCTAAACAATACAAACATAAATATTTCACTTGGTTATTAGCAGTTGAGTTGAAGTACTTGATTAGGAACAGCATGACAAGTAGTGCACTCCATTCACACCAAGGTCAGAAGAGCTTTTCTTTTATGATATGTATGTTTTTCGTGCGTATGATTATAGACATTTGTATTGACTTGGATGTTGAACCTGTTGTTGGCTTGGTGTAGTTAACTTTTGTGGTTTACTTGTGGATTAATATCTGGTAACAAAAAATCTGGAATATTGACAGAGTAGTAAAAAGTTAGAATCTGTGCTTAAGAGTTGAACGAGTGTCAAAATAGTGGAAATGCAGAACCTGTTTCATTAGGACACAAGAATGAAGTGCTTCTTTCTTCATGATACATCGGAGCGTGCAGTGTTTGGAAGTTGCTGGTCAGTGGAGCACTATTGATTTCCCTCTGGGGGCAGGCATTCATCTAACCTTCTCGGCAGGGGGGGAGATTGATTCCTTAATCAGAATAGCAACAATCCATCCTGAAGCTTCCTCAAGGTATTAGGGCTAAATTAAACAGTCTGGGACTAATGTGTAAGCCCTAATGCACTTCAAGAGGCTTTCTTGGATAAGGAGAATTTTGAAAATAATCGGAAGATGAACCCAAAACTAAAAGAAAAAAGCCGCAGGCACCTTAAAGGCAGTCCCCTTAAAAAAGGGGACTATAATACATTTTCTTTGTGTGGTGCAGTGCTTAATGCTCAGATTCTCTTAGGGGAAAAAAAGAAATAATGCATGAACTATATAGCTCTATTCATGGCATTGCATTTATAACTTGTTTTTGCTCCTTTGTGTATGTGTTCTGTAGCCATTCCAAAAATAGATACAGTCACAAATATTAAATTAGTAGAATTAAGCATCTTAAAGCCAGGAAATACACCACTTTTAAACACCAGTTGCTACTGGGGAAGTGTGGGTTCCTATGCATATTGTATTATGTCTTAATTTTGCAATATTTTAGGGTTATGCTTACTAGAGTCTACAATTACATCTGTTTCTGGAGGATAAAAATGTCATGGTTGCATTCAGCTTTTCGGGAAATCCTTTCATTAACTTGAAGAGGAATGAAACATGACTGAACTTTAGCCTGTATATTAAGTGCTCATAAGCAAGAATTAATTGACGTGTCAGTGACCTTGTTAGATATGTGTACTGATCATTATGAATGTAATTTATATACAGGGGTACTAAAAAAAACCCCACAAACAAGTGGGGTAGATCACAAGGCGTTTCTTCCGTCTTCCTCTTAGTTCTTATTCACTTTGTCTTGATCCTTCTTGGAATCCTTTACAAATGTATCCAGGAGGCCTGAGGACTTTATAAAAGCTGGAATGTTTTAGGGTGACTCTCTGTTAATAATGTCTGTGAAGACGTGTTGCATGTTCGTGGTGGAAACTGGCAGATGCTCTCACCTTAAGTACCTCTGACTTCAGAGATGCTCTGCCATGGTATTCCACCATAAGATAAACTTCCTTGGTCCTACTAGTTTATGGCCCACCAGTTTGTGTTAGCAGCCAAGACTCCATTGTTTGGGGAGTTTGGGTTTAAACTTTAGGGTTTGTGAAAAATAAGCTCTTTGCTTTCCCTTACTTGGCTGAGAGCAGTAGCAGTTTTGAGTCGACTTTGGACCAGAGTTGTAGCTTCCAAAGACTATTTTAAGTGGAAGGTATTGTCATTATAACAACTGAAGGGCACCGAATGACCTCTCTTCCTTGCTGTGGGAGGGGATATTCTTGTCAAATTGTGAGAAATTCCCTTTCTTTCCCTCACCCTCTGTGTACAGAGGTAAGCACGCGTTTGTTTTCCTCTTTCCTTCTCCTCTGTATCAGTCTGGTTCAGTGGCCAAGCTTGCTTTCCCTGCTTGGCAGATAAAGCATCTAATAGATTCAAGTCAGTATCTTCTTTCATATTTTTTAAATGATTCAACTGCTCATCAAGCAAATGGTCTATCCCTGTGTTATAAAATAGTCGGGGAGTCATGGGACGTTCAGGGAACTGTGCCCGGAGCTCCAGTTGCTGTATGAAGATCAGTAGCTCTGATCCATCCAAGTCAAAGGTTGGACAGGAGGTTCCTGTTTGTTCTTCTTCAAACAAAGCCATTTCTTCTATGTTGGAGTGCTCTTTAATCCAACAGCCAAAGCTGCAGAGAGAGCAGCCCTGAGGAGAAGGACTTGGGAGTACTGGTGGACGAGAAGCTCAATATGAGCCGGCAATGTGCTCTTGCGGCCCAGAAGGCCAACCGCGTCCTGGGCTGCATCAAGAGGAGCGTGGCCAGCAGGTCGAGGGAGGTGATTCTCCCCCTCTACTCTGCCCTCGTGAGACCTCACCTGGAGTACTGCGTCCAGTTCTGGAGCCCCCAACATAAGAAGGACATGGACCAGTTGGAGAGGGTCCAGAGGAGGGCCACGAAGATGATAAGAGGGCTGGAGCACCTTTCCTATGAGGACAGGCTGAAAGAGTTGGGGCTGTTCAGCCTGGAGAAGAGGAGGCTCCGGGGTGACCTTATAGCGGTCTTCCAGTACCTCAAGGGGGCCTCCAGGAAAGATGGGGAGAGGCTATTCAGGAGGGCCAGTTGTGATAGGACAAGGGGTAATGGTTTTAAAATAGAGGGAGGTAGATTCAGATTGGATATTAGGAAAAAATTTTTTACCGTGAGAGTTGTAGAACACTGGAACAGGTTGCCCAGAGAGGTGGTGGATGCTCCATGCCTGGAGATGTTCAAGGCCAGGTTGGACGAGGCCCTGAGCAACCTGATCTAGTTGGAGATATCCCTGTTCCTTGCAGGGGGGCTGGACTAGATGACCTTTGAAGGTCCCTTCCAGCCCTAACCATTCTGTGATTCTATGATTCTATGAAATGTAATGGACAAAACTTGAAGCAAGCAAAGCATAGATACGAGGAAGAGTGAAAGGGGAAGAGGAGGAGGGTTGGCACATTGTTATTTTTAATGGTAGGAGTTGACACATTGCCAAGGGCCTGGTAGACTTTCTGTCAGAAGGAGCAGCTGCGTATTGAGAGCAGAGTCTCTGGGTCCACTGTAAGCTCTGGGGGTCCGTGGTCGCAAAGTTCCTGAAGCTCTCGAGCTCTCGTTCGTCACTAGTCCTGCAGAGCAGGTTAATCTCGGACTCCTGGGTTGCTTGTGATCCGCCAGCTGGGTGCTTACGATAGGGACTTAGTCATTTGGGGTATGATAGATGCTCTTATTTCTGGAAATGTCTTTTCTTTCTGGGGAGGCATTTCTGAGCATGAGCATTCTGAAGATTTATTTTTGGGATTTTTGTCTCTCCTTATTCCCCTCACAAGACAGGCAGTTCAGTTTACCTAAGAATTGTATTTAGGTCCAGAATTAGAAGATTATATTTCTCCTGTATTTTGCATTCACAATAAAAAGCAAATAGAACCAGGGGTATTTCTTTATCTTTGTATCCCAAGATAAAATTTTAATTACTGATGTATAAATGAGACAATATATGTTAATGTAACATTTGTGTATCAAAATACTTGATCTAGAGTTTGTAAACAATGTGATTTTCTTCAGCCTCCACTGGAAAGTGCAATGGAGTAGGAATTATAAAGGTGACAAGAAAGCAAAGACATGAAAAGTGTATATACCTTTGGGGATTTTATCTGTAGTGAAATTTATTATTTTTGCTTAAATTACAGCCTTTTAATTTTAGAGAGAGGATAAACTCATGAGATTTATTTTTACTTTTCCACCGCTATCACTTCTAGTATGAAGCCCATATGATAAGCTTTGTCTCACAAAGCACTTGCACTGGTGTAGAATATTGCTTAGGCTGTTTATTAGTGTATCTGTTATTTTAGAAATTGCTTCTATTTTGTACTATTGTTCAACTAACCCACGTTTTATAAAAGATTGAACCTTATTCTTTAGCCCTTACCCATATGAGTAAATTCAGTTATTTCGGTGCAGATAAGAGCTGAAGCTCTGGGCTTTTTGTCTGCACCCGTTGTGTGTCTCTGCATTATGGGTCTTCAGCTTTTTTTTTTTGAGGTTAATAAGAAATTCAAATCATTGTGCTTAATTTAGGTAATGCTGACTCTGCTCTCTGAACATCTGTCGCCCTGTTTGCATCAATGTCTCTGCAAGGCAGGGCGATGTTCAGAACTTTCAGTCTTGTTTCAGGCACATGGTTGGTTGGTTTTTTTGTTTGTGTTCCTTTTTTTAAAAAAAAAAAAATTTTGTCTCTAATATCCTGTCTAAGAATTTTTTCTCCAATACATGCAGATGCCTTACACTTTAGTCTTGAGTCCTGGTAAAGTAAATTTTCTCTTTTCTGATGGCCTGCAGCAGGACAAGTTCTTTTGTTAATATCCCATTATCTTCTGTTGTCCCCCCTGCGTCTTACTTTCCGTAAGTAGATGATTTATTCTCAAAGATGCTGTTCGTTCTTGTCTCTGTTTTGCATCACTCATAAGACTAACTCATATCACCGTGTACTTGGGAATTTGCAACCTGTGTTTCCAAAAATGTCAGCTGAAGTGTAGTATGATAACCTCTTGCAGACTTGAGTGCCAACTTAGGAAGCATCCTGTTTAGTGAAGGAAGGTGTCTTAGGTCACTTGAATATAACAAGTGTCATAGAAGCAGCAAATAACTTACTCTAAGGCTCCAGAGCATTGGAAGGAGGCTTGCTGATAGTAACCTGCTATTTTAATGCAATGGCAACACTTTTAATAAATAAATCAATAAATAAAAATATGATGCTTTGAGGTGAGGAGAACTTCTGATTTGAAGCTAAATGCTCTAATACCACCTCATTCCAGTAATAAATGAGTTAGAAGTGCATCTAGCAAGACTTTTGAGGAGTGTGTATCTGAGTAATCTATAGGATGTCAACCCTTGTAGCACTTAAACGTTTGCTGTTTTCATAAGTGGATTGCTTAAAGTGTTGTGCTGTTTGAGAAGTCCCACTTGCTTTTTTATTATTTATTGATGTTATGAACCTGGGAGTTGCCGTCATAGTTGTTGGAGGTGCCACCCTCATTGTGCCAGGTAGGCATGGTGCAATGCAGGCATTGATGGGCCTTGTCTTGCAAATTGTGTAATACAAATTAAAGACAAGCAAGATTGGAAGGATGGAGTGTGTGTCACTCAAGGACGTGGAAATTACACGCAGGTCTCAAACCTCTCCCATCTTATGACTCTTCCGGTCTGGGGAAAAAGATAATAATTTCTCTTGCACCTACTGTGGTTATGAAAGTTCTTATGTGTTGTGAAATTGTAAACTACTGAATAGTTACTGTACTCTGAGACTAATTTAAAAAGTAAAATAGAGGGTACCTATTTTATTTACATTGAAAATCAATATAGTACACTGATAGATACCTGAAATACATTCTCTGTACTAGAATTGCAGTGTTTGCTGTATGCTGTAAAAGGTCTATTTGTCTGACAGCCACATTTCAAAGAATTATTTTTCCAATGTACTAATTAATTCTCTTTAAATAAAGTCAGGCAAAAAAATGAAATACATCATCATCAATATTTCATGGTATCTGCTTAAAACCCTCCTGGTGTACGCTTTTGAAGTCGTGTGGGGGTGATATTCACACATCCTGATAAAGAGAGGAAGGAATGTGTGGTTGTCTGTGTTTTCTTTTCATTTAAGGAGTTAATTACTTACTCCTTAAAGATGTAATTGTGAGATGCCCTACATGGCCCTGTTCAAAAAATAATGGGTTGTAGGAAACAGCTTCTTTGTAGGCCTTTGCACCATGAATATGCGTTATAGATGTTACCAGAGGTTCTCTTTCCCAAATGGGATGAGCTGTCTCCACCTTTCAGCATGCAGCCGCTTCCAGTTGAAGCAAGTGTGCAGAAGTAGTACTGAAAGTGGGCTGTAATTTTTCTCCTGCTTCAGGAAGGAGTGAGCCCAAGTGACCGACATCTTACTCTGCACATCACATCGTTTCCTATTCTGCTGCTGCAGAGTGCAGCTACAAGCTGACCTAAATTTATGGTTCTCTTGCGAGATGCCGGTCTACTCTTGAGCTGTTTGGAGTGTTTTTGTATGTGAATTGGCTGCATTCGTTGTTATTGCTGTTATCAGCTGATTATTTTGAATGGCAGGCTTATGGAGAAGTTAATTTCGAACAGATTTACATTTCTGGGCTCTGTTTATTCCAAATAGACCTGTAGAGTTGAGGAATCCATTACTTTCTGGAAGTGAAGCAGACATTTGTTAGATTTCCTCCCACAGTAGTGGTAGAGAACAGCAGCACTGTGCTTGCCATCCCCTTTTGATAGTTCTTGGTTTGTTATTGCTGTGATAGGAAAACAGAAGTAGTACTTTGTAATGTAAGCGTTCCCTCTGCTCGTTTGGATGGTGTGGTGGTGTTGTGGTAGCCTTCTACGTGATCTTCCAGGAGTGTGAGAAGAGAGAAAGTCAGGATCGCATATCTTTGTAGGTTTATTCACAAAACTTCACCACATGTGCTCAGTGCACAGCATGCTTTTCTATGACACAGTCTTAATAAAGCCATTCATGAAGAAATATTCCTGTAAAACATGCTGTGCTATAATACCAACTCAAAACTTAACCAGCAGCTCTCCATTACTTCTATTATGAAGATTTTAATAACATTGAAATGTAGTTTGTGTTAGTCCTTTAACTAATAACGTCACAATTTATGTGGTGTGGTGGTCATGGTTTTGTTTGTCTTCAGGACAGAATGCTTTTTATGGCTGTCCCAGTAATCAGTCCAAAGCACAGCAAGCGGCTTTACGCTTGAAAAACTGTAGCACCCTTTCAGAAAATATCTTCGGTGCCTCAGATTTTTTCAGCCTGCTAACACATTCAGAACACAGGACAAGCTGCTTAAGATCTGAATGAGATTGTTCACCCAATGAGTTGGTGCAGCATATTAATTTGCTAGCACTTCTAAATGCCTGCAGTGTTACAAGAGCCTGCAATGTCACTAAAATACCAGGAGCTTTGTTGGTTCTAAACTCCTTAAAAGAGAGTTTTAAATTCTTGTCTGCTTGCCGTAGCCTTACCAGCTTTCTAAAGAATTTCGAGATCTGTATTTGAAACGGATTACACATCCTGAGCTTAGAAAAGTTAGTAAGAATCTTTTCCTGGTAGTATTAATTATCTTGGAGTTTCATTGTGCTCTGTGTTTTACTATATAGCTCATTATTATATGAGGCTCCTATTTGTACTTTTATCTAGTTGCCAGTGGATACATTTATTGCATGTTTTGACATGTGCTTAGTCTTGATGGACAGTCTAGGATTTATGTTGAAAAAATAGTTGCCCTTACAGCTAAGTGAACTAACATAATGTGGTTTTAATGAGACTGGATGCAGTCAACCTGATTTTTCTCATGTGTACTTTCTGTTCCATCTCAAGTTTGTAAGTTGGTATTTAGATGCCAGAGTAGAACTGAGATAACCCTAAACCATTTTTCCTCTGTGTAGTAAACCAAAGCCTGCTTCCCCTCAAAAGATATTCTATCTGGCAGTTCTTGGAGAAGAGAGATATGGATGGTTTTTTAAAACTACAGAAAGTTTCAGACTTTAGAAGTCTATTTTTAAAGTCTTAAATTGGATGTTTTTATTCAGCAATTGAATCCAAACATTTTAGTGAGAGCTGCATATGTCCCTACCTGCTGCAGCAGAACTTTGCCTGAGGTTTATGAACTGGTACCAGTTCACTGCTTAGAACAGGGAATCGAATATACAGCCATCACAGCTGCATGTTTAGGAATGGAATTTAAAAAACCCCAAACATAGAGAGCTGTTCCTTGTTTCACTGCTACTGCGTTTAGGCAAATACATAGTACTGGAAGATGGGATGGGCAGGACATGGTCAGACTGGTATGACATGTATGGCTTTTAATCTTAAATGTCCAATAAGCACTGTTTTAAATTGGGTAGTGCTTTTCCTTGTGACTGTGTCTGAAAATCAGATTAATAGTAGACTGTCTACGACTGTAATTCCCATTAGGGTTGTAAAGATAACATGCTGCTTCAAGCATTGTAAAGGCTTGAAATCTATATCATGGTACCATCATCGTTGTTATAGCTTGTGTTACAAAATACTCACATGTTTTTTTTGGAACCCAAGGACATGATGTTGTTGCCAGAAAACTGAATTACCCCTTTTGCTCAGCTAGACTCACCCATCCAGCTTAGGAGCAGAATATCCTTGCTAGGGAAGCAGTTCTTTCTTAAAGGATCAAAGGATGTTGCTTTTCTTGGTCAGGATGGTGAAACATTATTTATCCCTGATGCTTAGGTTTCCAAGTCATATTGGTCAAAACAGAATGTAGTTGTTGATTTGTTTCCATAAAATGTTCTAACTATTTTACCTTGGGAAGCCGGAGGCTTTGTAGGGAGCCAGGCTAGAAGGCTTGTGCAGTCAGTAGATAACCTAAAATGACGATTTCTAGAAAGTGGGGCATCTCGGTTAGCACAGTATGGTTAGCACACTGAACTTGAGCTTTGTCTGCTGGGGCTCAGAGTGTGGCCCTGCTACAACATCCTTGTGAGACAGTCAGCAAACCACTGTGCCTCACTCGCTGCGCTGTGGTTCCTCACTTGTCTCCGATTTCTCCGTGAACTGGTCCCTGTTTCAGGTCTGTTGGGTGTACGGGCAGTGTGTAGCACAACGGGGCTACTGTTAGAGCTGGAGGTACTTTGCTGCTGTTACAACTTGCTTCAAATGGTCTCTGATCCGGTGGTTGGGCACTTAAGTTTATGGATGGTAGAGATAATTGTGTTACAAAATTCTACGTATGTTCCATGAATATCATGTTTATAGGGCAGGAAACAGATTTCTTTCCAATTTACAAATCTTGGTGACACGTTCTCTCTATTCTTCTATGAATTTTTGTTTAGTGTGATGGAGTTAAATTTACCTCTTTCTCATCGGATGGTTCCTATTGTCTCATGTCCCCTGAAGAATCTCAAGTATCCTTGAGTGAGTAGCTGGGATGACTCCATCACAATCCATGGAGCACTGTAGCTCAGCTGCGTGCGTGCTGCTCTACTGACTCTGCAAACCTCAAATGTGTGTGGGAGAACTTTCTCTTGTATTCTAGCATGTAATTTAATTGATGTTTGTTTGGTAATTTGCCTCAGATTAAATTATTCCTTGTCACTACTGAACAAATGCTTTGTGTGCTTTTGGTGGGTCAGCATTTTGTACAGTATTTCCCCTTCTTTTTTCCACCTACTTTGATGCATTCATTTATTTTTGCTGTGATCTTTCTGCTGAGAACTGAGAGAGGCTTCTGTTGGGAGGAGGGGAGAACCCAGTGGAGTTTCAGAGAGGCTTTATACAGTGATTATTTGGTTGAGGGAAATGCGATTACTTTTCCTCAGATTTAAACTTTGATTTAACGTGAGTTCACACTATAATTAATGGGGGTTGTTACCTAAGGATAAACTTTAAAGAAATGGAATAGAACCGAGCATGTGACAATATATGTTCTCTCCTTCCAAAGGAAAAGAAACTTAAGTTGAAGACCCTTGTTTATTGATAGTAAGATATGCTTTAATGCACAGGAGGATGTTTCTGATCCCTAGCAAGACATGTCAGAAGTGCAATTGCCACATTAGTTTTGTTTCGTCTGTATTTTAATTAGTTAATCACAGAGTAAGTCTGTGGCCATACAGATGACCTTGTTTGCAGAGAAGAGACATGGCAAGATTCAGCTTAAAGTTTGAGTATTTTATGCAAGTGGGATCAGTCTGAAATCATGTTGTAAAAGTCAAGACAAATGGCCTGACTCTACAAAGTGCTGCAGTGCAAATGCAGCGGGGGTTAGTCCCTTTTCTGAAGTTTATCAACTGAAAAGCTGAGATGAAAAAGGTAATAGGAAAATACTGTTAGCTGAATGTCTTGTTTGCCATTTTCATAGCTGTAGAAGGAGTTGTGTCTTTTTGTAATAAAAAAGCTGTGTGACAAACCCCAATAGCTGGATTTAAGCAGTAGTGTCTCTCCAGCTATTCTTCAGCTCTTTGATATTTTCTATTTCTGGGCTAGTTCCAGAATTAATCTATTTTTTTCTGCCGGTGTTGCTTGACTCCACTCCACAGAGTGGAGCGTATGAGTGAATAACACTAAATTATGAAATGCACTTTGAACAGAATTAATAAATTATGAAGTGATCAACTTTTTGTTTAAAATTTAAGTTGAATTTATGCCTGTGTTTGCAGACTTTTAAAATGCTACACCTCAGAATGACGGTGTCATTTTATCTATTGCATTAGATTTCTTGAATCGTATATTTCTGGGAAGTCTCATGTTTAGGAAACTTAACTGTTTCTTGGATCAGAGCAGAAGCACCAAATCTAATTTCTGAGTTAAAAATGGAATGCAATGGCAGATAGAAATGCTTAAGGCATAGCAGTAATCTTGTTTAGTCCTGAGTGTGAAGTGGCCCTTGAAAAATCTGGGACTGTATTTGTAATGTCGTGGTATTTAAGGTATTAAATGCTTTTTTGAACCCCATCTGCAAAGGACTACTTTAGGTTTTTTGTGCTCTTAGTTCCATTTAATTTGGAAAAGAGAGGAGGGAACAGTCAGTTTAGAGATATTTCACTTTTCATTTGAGATTTAGGGAAGAGCTGTGGATGTGCTGGGGGTGGTGGTGGTGTTATTTTTTGACCCTAGGTATTGTCATTACTTGAGGCAGCCTCCAGCTAAGCAGAATTACAGTGACACTTTGAGCATTTTTTCATTTCCAAGCTTCTGCATAAACATCCCGTAAGGACACCGTGCCTGCAGTGGAGTTGGTAGTTGATTCTCAGAGTGCTTCATAGCCAGAGAAGGTGGCTGCAAGAATGAATCAGAGGAGTAAGGGCTGTTCTCTTCTGTTCAATAAATACATCTTTGCATTAACATCTGTGTAGAAAAGACTGCACACATGCTCCATACTACACCTGGCAGGTGATTTACTTAATGGAGATCAGAAGATCAGAAGTTTCACTATTAAAAATACCAAGCATACCCAGCAAGACCTTTACTTTCTTTTTAAATGTGGCCCATATGGGCTGCATTTAGGTAGAGGCAGATCAAGGACTCTTTATTTTGCAAAGTTTAACAATGTCACTGACACGATTTTTTTTTTTTAAGTGGTTATAGAAAGATAACAAAATTAAACCCCCTGAAAACAAACAAACAAAAAACTTCATCCAAATGTTGAATGAGGTTGAAATTCAGGAGTTACTAAACTCCAGCTGTGTGATTAAAGCAGCATCATATTTAAGAAATTTAATATTAATGACAAAATTGTGTGCTTTGAGGATACATAGAGCAGCTTGAATGTTCTACATGATGAATCCTGTATGGCACTGGTTTACGAAGAAGTTGGGCAGCAAAATACTACATACTACTACAGTTCCAAGTATTGTTCTTGTGGATAAGATTCTACGGTTGTAATTCAGTATGATTTTGGGTAAGAGAGGTTTTTTTGTGTGTGTCTTTTAAATGGATCAGCAGGCTTGTTTGTTTTTCTGTTGCAGTTATCCTTGCAATAAGGAAGAACACTGTATGGTTCATTTTTAATAATTAGTACACAGCTGCCCAAAGGGGAAACTGTGTGGGCAAGAGATCTTGTTGATCTTTGTTTTAACAGCTGGTATGATTAAGGGAGAGCTTCGCAGAATGGAAAAAGAGAGGATGAAAATCAATCAACAGTTAATCCAAAGATGTAGCCAGGCACCAAAACATTTATTGGGAAATAGTTCTAAAATTACATTTGTTCAAATTATTTCAGAATAAAAGAATGGGTGTGTATTAAATGAGGGAAGTGGGATGCTGCTGGGGAACGGTGAAAAGTTGCGACATTGTCAACTGAAAACTTACTGGAACAACAACAACATATATTTAGCGTTGTTACCATGCTGCAGCTCCTGAGGGAGGCAGCTCCGATCTGGAGCTCTGCTGTGGCTCATGATTTATACCATCCCAGCAGCAGAGCAACACACAACCAGAGTCTGCTCATTTTCAAAGCTCTTGTTTATAACGCACAGAACAGTGAATCCCTGTGGGTCGTTGCAGCTTTCAGTCTGCAGCTCTGGATACTGTCAGCAAAAACCAAATCCTTGTCCCATTCCTATTCCCTCAGGATGAGCAGAAGGAAGAGGTTAGCGTTGCTTTGTTTTGTTTCTTTGTTTTTTAAATGAGTTTTGTGGATCTCATTAATGCTAATGGTAGAGATGCTTCATCTGTCTGGGCCCCAGCAGATTTCAGTAGTTATGAACCTTTGCTTAGCTAATGAGTCTGGATTTTAAGGTCTGGATTCTGCTGCTTATCCCCATGCCTGGTAGGAATAAGTCTACTGAAGTTGGTTGAACTGCACTAGTATCGCCAAAAGGAGAAACAGCATGTGCATGTTTGCCTTCAGTTTAAATAACTGAACATGTACAGGAAAAGGCTGAAATGTGCTCAGTTCTTCAGTGAAAGTCGCTGGTATTTCAGACCTTACTTCTGGCATTAGTTGAGGTTTCTCTCTTATTATCTTGGTCTTTAAGAGCTTTCTTATATCCTGGGTTGTAATTTGCACATTATAACGTACTTTGAAACAAAACTCTGTCCCATTCTTGGGTTTCTTGCATGTATTTTATAAACAGAATTGTATGCTTGAAAAGAAGTGTTCATTTCTGAGTGGTCTGCTTATGACAGATGGTTCTCATTGTGGCAAAGTCTTGCAGTACCTCAAACCTCAAAATATACAAACTTATTTCAAGGAAATGAATTGCTGCTGCACCATGGCCATCTAGGAAAAGTATCCTTGGACATTGCGAACAGTGTTTTTTGAGCCTTATCTTTTCCTTATTCAAAGAAAACTATAATATTAATTTTCAAGAGTGTGAAATTTTGACTCCTCTAAGATGCATGTTTCCTCTTTCAAGAGATGTAGTACAGCTTTCTTAGAACCATCTCCTGCTGATAAGAGCAGATGACTTGTGTCAAGTCTCCAGTGCCTCTGTATGGTCTTTTCAGGTAATTGAATAAAAATGAAACAGCAGCCATTTAATGCTGTATACTAGATGGACTTACGTTCTTCCACATCTGCCATCCAGGGCACGTAACCTACATAATTTCAAATCAAAATCTCCCTTTTTCCAAGAAAACCATGCTTCCCGTTAGCATTTTCCCTGCAAAAGGATGACCATCTTATTGTCTCTAACTATGCATTATCCTTTGATTCAGTTGCTCTTTCTTTTAATCACCTGTTGCTCATCAGCTCTGTCCTGCTCCAGTTGAGCTGTTCACATCCTCCTCCCTTCCCGCTCCCCAGAATTAATCATTCCTCTCGTCTTACCTCTCGCAGCGTCTTTTTAAGCTGCTGCAGTACCAGCAACCACATCCTCCCTCGTAGGGCACATCCTCTCTCACCTTCCTTCCTGGCTGCTGTGTTAGCACTGTTACTTGCCCTGTTGCTGTAGAGGGACCACAAGTTCTGCTTTACCACATCCTCTGTAGGCTACAACAGGCCAAGGGGGAGGAGAAGGCTTAGTTTGGCACCAGGATAGCAGAGGTAGAGGTTTGGAGGTCTAATAAGTTTGGGCTCTGGTGAGGAAGGCTGTTTGCTGTAGTGGTAAGAGCAGCCCCTGGAGCCAACACCAGGAGGTTTCTTGCTGGAGCTCCACCGCTCCTGCACCCGTGGCCGGGTGGCAGCAGTGACTCAAGAGGCTTCTGGCTGCTGCAGGAAGGAGGAGTTTCAGAGCAGTTCACGGTTTAAGCTGTCAACAGGGAGAACTAGACATGGAGTGTGTGTGTGAATGTACTGGCAGTTGATGGCACTGGTTGTACTCACGCAGGGAAGTGTCCTCCTGTGAACCACGTGTCAGGTTTTGCTGGGCTCCCATAATAGGTGTGAAAGCGGGTTGCTCTGCTCCAGCTGACCTGCCAGGCAGGCAGAGCTGTCTTATTGCTGACCTGGTGCCCTGTGCTGCTGCCGAGGGAATTGCTCTTCTGCCTGTCCCCGCTGTCGGAGCTTGCGCGTTGGTTTTGTGCCACTGGTGTCTGTCGTGCTCTGTCACCTGCTGCTGCGTTGTACAGTCTGATGTTGTGCATCATCTTCTCTATAACGAGGTCGTAACCTACACTAATATGAAGACAAGGTTGGCGTTTTCGTTAGTGGGGGATGTACCTGTGCAGCTTTACTGTAGGTGGGTCTTTGTTAGATGTTGCAATTTAATTTCTTCCCCGTCAACCCTGACAATCTGGTTGTACTCCCCAAACTGGCCTTGCCGCAGCGTGGCTGTAACACTCGTTTTGCTCTCCAGGTGCTGGCCTCCGCACCATATGCTCAGGTGGCTTTTTTTTCCTGAAGCACTTCTTGTTTGACTTCAGTCAAGTTTCCATCAAGGCAGGGTTAGGGTATGGCCGAAACCTGCCTGTGAGACAGCACTTCTGCTTAATTAGCAGGAGGGGTCACTCTTGAGTTTGTGGAAGGTGGTTTTCTGGGTGAGGATGAGTGTCATTGGTCTCAGGAGCAATTAAGAGGGTTACTCCCTGTTGCTAGCCTTTGCTCTGCAAAGGGCCTTGCTATTATGCTGGGGCAACATTGTTCTAAATCCAAATTAAAATCGGCATAAATATTAGAACTTGTTTTGCTTTACAGCTTCAGCAAAATGCTGATGAGAGTCAGCATTTCAAGGCTGAAATTTAGACCAGTAACTGCTTAATTCATAGTGTTTATTGGAACAAGCAGGACAATTAGAGGTGAGTTTATCTAGCAACATAAATATTTCAACATAAAACATAGTCTGTTTCCACTCTTGCTTTTTGGGATTTCCCTCCTCCCTCCCCTTGGTTTGAAATGCACTCAGTTGTTTAACGATGCAGCAAAGAATCTTATTTTCGTTTCTCTTTTTCTCCTAACTAGATCAAGTTCTGAGGTGAATCAGAAGAGATAAAAGAATAGTTAAAAACCTTTTGAGCCTTATGGAAAAGCCAAGTTTAAGGGATGGTGGTGAAGGGAAAATGGGGGTGGGAAAGCAAGATGAATTTTTGCTGGGGTAACTATTATTCAGCTCAAGTGGAAATATGCCTGTTTAAGGTGATAGGTCAGGAAGAATTTATTTAATATTTAAAGGGTAAAATGAAATTAAACATGTGGATGAATAGGAGATCTGTATGAAAAATGCATGTTAGCATAAATAGTTTTGTGAGTGAGAACCGGATACATAGGGGTAAAGCCACAGCATCATTTGAAAGTAAACCAAAAAGAGACGGTCTCGCTGTCCCATCGGTATGTCTGCCATTAGTCGTCCTGGTCTGTGCTGTGTGAAGCAAAAGGTTGGTATCCCGTGCTTCGTTTCATACTTAGCATGAATAAACACGGATGTCTGTTTAGTTGTCAGCTAAAGTCAGTGAAATCCTCAGTTAATGACAAGTTTTGTGTAGGAAGTTGTCTCTCATCAGTAGTGGCTGAGTCAACAGATCTGAAGTGCTTTGTATTTTCTGCTCACTCCGTTTTCTGGAAGGCTTTTGCAGTGGTAGCCTGTACTTGGTGCGTTTTCTTTCATTAATGATTTGCCTGAAGACTGTTAACATTTGCATATAGCTCTGTTGTAGGTCTCTGAGGATCTGTGATCAGAATTCTGTTGTATTCTGCTGGCACTGTACTGCCATATGGGACTTAACTGAGCCTGTGAAGGTCTCATCATCTTAATTATTTTTATAATTTGAAGTTGTTAAGCCATGGAATCTAAAAAAGTAATTTAGAATTTGAACACCGTAATGTATTCTTGATCTTCATGTTAATTCCTTTTTGCCTATAGAAATGGGTGAGACTTTTTAAAAAAAAAAAAAAAAGTGGGAGGAGAAGGTATGAACCAGAGGTGAAAATTAGCATTTAATTCCCCTGTTTCTACTTACGTTTTTAGGACAGTGGATAAATAAGCAATTTTGGGAGGAAATGGAATCAAACTCCCTGGAGAATGAGGCAGTAGAAAGTCTTCAAATATTCTTAATGTTTAAGAATCATGGGTCTTTTATTGTGTTGCCAGATTAGAATTATAGGAGGAATACGCTAAATATAGAGGCTTTTTTTCTCCCGTTATTAACATCTGAATTTTCAGCATACTTGCTTCACTACTTGTCTCTGTATTGGCATTCTTCTTAATTTCACACTCCTGTACCACTACCTGTGAAAAGAGCAGGAGGAGTGGCAGAGTGATGGTTCAGCCAGTTACTGGTGTAGTAAACACTGCCAGCCCAGTCTGATCTGAGCAGGATGGACACGATGATGAAAACTGCAGAATGAGTCAGAAAAGTGTCCCAGAATCTAATCTCTTGTTCACTCTTGAAATCAAATAGAAATTCCAGAACTGGCCTTGCTGTATGGTGGGGCTGGACTCCACATCACCAGCCTTTCTGTTTGTGAAAAGCACTTACGGGACACGGGGAGTGCAGCGACCTGAGTGAGTGTTGTCTGGCTGCAGAGACTGAGACCCTAACTCCAGAGAGGAGCTGAGGACACCCCCTGTGTTTCAGTGGGGGTTAATGCTGAAGCCCCTTGGTGGCAAGTTGAGGTCCTGTCCATCACTGAATCCCAACGAGCCTTGTGTTGAACTATTTTGCAATAGGTGGAAGTACTCTTGAAAGAGGAAGGAATATCTCACTGGGCTGATCTTCAAAGACCGCAGGAATAACACTTTCTTTATTGCTCAATAATTGGTTGTACTCCATGTTATGGCTTAGAAATGGGAAGAAAGCTTTTCTTTCGTTTTTTTTTTTTTTTTTTCTAATGACTAGCTTTCTTCTTCCCAAAATACTCCGCATAGCTGGGGATGTGACTTCAGGAGAATGGTTGAGAAGTGAGGGGATTTGACAGCTTAAAGTAGCTGTTAAGATGAGGAAAAGCAAATAGGCAGCACTATTTCCATTTTAAGCATTGTCAGTGTAAGAAGCAGGCAGCCAAGTTTCAGAAAGAATGCATGAATGTGAGATTATTTGGGCAGCGGTAAAAATACCGGGAGAGAATTAATGGAAACAGAAATTAAGTTAGAAACACACTTTGCCTTAGGGATAAAGTTTTCAAAGCATTCTGGGTACTTGGATGTCCAGTTCCCATTCACGTTAATGACTAAAGCCCTTTCCTTTTTTGAGCTTTAATTTTTGTGTGCATACTCAGGAGGGTGTTAAGCTCTGAACAAATACGAAGCTGCTCTTTGCTTCAAGCAGCTTGCAGCAGAGGCTCTGCCTTCCCACCCACGTGAAGTCAGGTTGTGTGGTCAAACTCCTCCATCACTTGAGTAAGGCATGAAGTGTTTGTACTGGCACGTGTTGCTGTTGTTGGGAAGCTGGTGGAATGTGATGAAGAGGGATGAGTTACAGCTGTATGAGTATTTTAATTATGTGCATGTCTTGATGGTCAATCAAAAGTCTGTTCTTTTTAATATGCTGTTGATATCACAGTAAGTAAATACAAGAACTCGAAAATGGGAGAACATGAGATTTAGCAGGTCAGGAGGCCAAAGAACAGACAGTAACGTGAAGGCTATGGTGGGAGCCTGCTGAGATACACCACTCACTACAGTGTTTTGCTCAAGCGTTCTTACATGTAAACCAGTTTGAGTCAGAGGAAAGTAGTGAGTGCTTCTAGAAAATGTTTTGGTGCTTATTTTCAGAGAAAACAGGTGCAAAGTGACCTTTTCTTCCTCCCCTCACTGTGGTCTGGTGGGAGCATTCTCACTGAACACTGCGTCATGCTTCTTGTCTTGTTTTCTTGCTTTCCTTGAAGAATGCTAAAGCCTTGTGGAATTTATTGTTTTCTAATGTTATCCCTAACTGGAAGGGTGAGGAGGCTGCAAAAACAAATGGAGGAGATGATGTACATCAAAACTGAAAGCTGAAACAGCAGCTCATGGAGGTACTTGAGCCATGTTCCAGCTGATGACCGAACCTGCACAGCTGTCAGGGCACACTTTACCACCTGAATGTATGTCCATCACTGGCCGGGATGGTGCACTTTGTGCTGAAACCATGTGCTGCTCTCATTAGACAGCTACTGGTTGTAGAGCCAAGTTCCTTCAGAGCTGAGATGGGTAAACCCTCACGAGGTTTAAAATCCTAAAACTAGACCAGATGTGCTACAGAATAGTTGAGGTTTTTTTAACTTTTCAGGTTCCAAGTGGTAATGCATTTTTGTAATGAACTTTGGAAATACTAAATTAATTTTAAAAATGAATCTTTTAAATGTTGATTGAAGGGATAATATTGTTGGTAACTACTCTCAAAAATTTCTTTTTTAGAAGTTTTGGTTTTGCATTGATCTCGTGTATCCCTGGACTTTGATCATAAAGCATAACCTTTAATTCATGGAATCCCAAAGCACTCTGTGTACTCATCAATAAGCTTCATCAGCTTTAACACAAGCCTTCAGCTTGCTGAGCAGATCCTTGAAAGAAGGACGACTATGTATATTGGGTGTCTCTGGCTGCACTGCCTTTTCTTTGGAATCTCGTGCTCAGCAAGTGATGGTGTTGGCAATTTTACTGACTCTTGTTCGTCCTTGAGGAACTCAGAAAAGAGAACAGCTAACGGAATACATGATCCCAGTGTAACACACTGTTGTGGGGCGTTGGCTGCTTGGTGAAATGGCACTTGGGCCAGAACTATTCAATGCCTGGAAACTCTTATCTTAAGCAAAGTCTGCAGAAAGGAGCTACGTTTCATCTTGCCTTGCCTTTCGATAGCAGAGGTCAGTGCTCTTAGTTTATCTACTTGAGGTTCTTCTGGTTACAGCTCGGCGCAGGACGAGTGTCTCTGCTGGCTTTATAAGTAGAAAATCAGCGTCTTCACGCGGGGTGCCGGTCTGACAGCAGCACCGTGGTGTGTTCGCCTTTGCACTGCGCACCATGGAGTTTGCCTTCGCCAGATCTGCTCTAGTGAGGCCGCTGAAACAGTCCAGCAGATGCATCTATGGGATAACAGACCAAATTGAGGCAGCTACCTGGAGCCGTTTTCAGGTTCTTTTTTATACTCTGACCTAAATGATGCTCTGAGAATTGAGTCAGGGTGGTGGTGATGATGGTAGAAGAGGTTTGAACAAGCCGCCACCAAGATTGCTCTTCCAGGGTGAACCTGCTCCATCTTTCTGTGCACTCAGCAGCCTGAATTATCTTGAAGGGCAGGATCTCCTTGGAAGGCATTCTTTCCTATGGGAAACTATGACCTTTCCTCTTCGGATGGGGTTACACCATGCTGCTAAGTTAGTTTCTTGCTGCTGGTACAGTGTATCTGATAAGGGTGGTTTAACTTGCTTACAGGGATTAGGGAGTGGATTTTCCTCCCTGAGATTTCCCTTCTCAAAGGTGGGAGTGTGCGTGAATGCATGTAAACTTGTGAGTAATGGGCTGCCTCGTGGGGTATTTATTTTATATGCATGTGTTTATGTTAAATAATGTAAATTGTGGAAGAGTAGGGTGTGGGATAGCTGCATGACTTCTTTATCAGGAACATGAACAAGGCCACGTTTGCACGACTTTGACGCCAACATAATCTGAGAGATTCAGAGGTGGTACATTTGAAGCAGAGCAGAAGGTGCCTCATGCTGGCATTGTACTCCAGCACACCATGATCCTCCTTGACCTGAGCCCTCCAGAGGAGAGGCCAGTGGTGTCATCCATGTCTTTGTGTTCTCATCAGCCGTGAAATTGTCCGAAATGAGAATTTGTCTATATGCAAATACATACATGTCTTCTCTTTCTGTGGAATACATACATCCTCTTTTTAAGTGAATGGTGTTACATTGGTTTAAGGGTGATTTCTGTTGCTGGAAGTCAGGCTTTTCTGTGTAGTTTGAATATTCTCCACACACCCCCCCTGTTGCCTTTAACCACTTTTTCTTAGTTCCTGGAGCACAAGGCTTAGAAGTTCTTTACTATTTTTCTAACTTTATACTGTTGCCCTTTTGCTGTTCTCCCTCTAGTGCTTCTTTAATTGACTAATAGTGACATAAATTAAACTAAAACTTGGTCAAGTTTGGCAGAATTGGTTTAAAATAGTAACTTATGCTAAACCAGAGCAAATACGCAGATACACAAACTCTTTGTGTCCCATTCCATGCATATTGCCTGCTGTTTTGACTTGCTTCTTGCTAGGGTTTTGCAAATGTCCTCCCCTAACATGGTTTCTCTTTCTCCCCTTCAAAATACGGTTAAAGCAGTTTTGTTAGCAAGTAGCAGCTTCTGTGTACGTGACTGTTTCGTTCAATGCTGGAGGAATCTCTCCTGATACTGATCTAACTTACTGTCAGAGCCAGATATGCCACAAAGCATAAAGTGGTATTTGCTTAAAAGCAGCATATTCATAAAGTAGGCTTTGTGGTAATTTTCTGATATTTTTCTCCTCTGTGCGTGTAAGGAAGTGGGCTCGTGTTGCGTTGATAACATTCAGTGATAGCTCTACAAACTGAAAGTCACAAGATCAAATCTTTGGCAGACAGAAAGAAGCATCACTTCTGTCAGAAGCTTTAATTGTGGCAGCTAAGCATCTGACCCAAATCTGTTGCAGCGTACAATTAATTTTTTTGGAAAATGTTGTAAATCTAACCTTTGTATTGCAGATGTACAAACTTATTCTCTATTTTCCTTGTAAACTGTAATGGATCCTGGTGCCAGATAAGTCAGGCTGATATTAAAGACCTTGTTTACACTGTCAGGATAAGTATTCAGCATACCACAGTTTATAAAATATTTTTCAGATCTTGTAGAAACATTAACTTCTGAAATGCTGTGTGGAATGGATGGTTATGGAATTTGAGTGTTGAAGTAACCAAATTTTAAAAAATAAGCTAATTTTAGATTAAATCTGCAAATAGGAATAAGCTGGCTTGTATAATTAATTTGGATTTAGAGTTGCTTAATTTCTCTTGGCATTTGCAAATCCCAAACTGAATTGTGGAATGTTCTTGGTTGAAAAAGATTTTTATTGAAAACATGTGTGACTGTGTATTGAGGACAACAATATTTGAAGAACAAAGTAGCATTTGTATATAAATGGAGGTAGACAAGAAAACTTGCTGTAAACATAACTAATGCCAATTCTTGTGGCATGATTTGCTAGCATGTCTTCTGTTTTAGAACTAAACAGGTTGTAGGGGAAGTAAATTCTGTTCTGTAAAAAGATTGTTATGTGTCCTAAATGGTATTTTAAATTCGTAACACTGACAAAGCTCAAGTATAAGTCTATATTTTTCAGACTAAAATCAGAATTATGAATCAGGAGTAGACCTCGAATTCATGGAACTTCTGTTAACTCTTCAGAGTAAAATAAAGTACTGGCAAGAGTATCCAATTCTTATCCTTTGTCTAAGTATGTCTTTAATATTAGAAAATCGTGTTCAGTAGAATTGCCAGGATTTCTGAAATGAAACTGATTCAGAAATGAGGAATGGTACTGAATCAGTCTCGTGTTAAAAGACAGATTGCTGTTGATCTAAAAACCTGTGTTGCTACAAAAATGTCTAACTGTGGTAATGGAAAATATTAATAACACTTTTCTTAATAGTGATACGCACTTTGGAAATTATTTTTAGTTATCTCTGTGTTCAATGAGACTAAACAATTTTTTTGATTCATTGCAGGACCAGTTTGACAACTTAGAAAAACACACGCAATGCGGTATTGATGTTCTGGAAAAATACATCAAGTTTGTAAAAGAAAGAACAGAGATTGAAGTCAGCTATGCAAAGCAGCTTAGGTAAGTTGATACGTAAAGTTCTGGACTTTGAGTTGCATCTATTCAGAGCCTCTAATTATCTGTAAGTTTACTGTTGCAGTAGTGGTAATTTTTTTGGTTTATAATAATGGCTTTTAGAGAACAGCTTTAATTTAGAGAATGGAAAGATAAATTTAATTTAAGATACTGTTTTATTATCTCTGCTTTGCCAAAAGAAAGGTTACTTAGGTGACTGAGTAGCATACTAGGGCTTACTTACGATTTATGCATGATTAGTAGCTCAGGCTTTGAGGACAGTATTGTAATGTTTTCCATGAAATTAGGACTGCTGCCCGTAAATGCTGAAGGGTTTAAGAATTCAGCAGAATAATGGTCATTTGTTGTAAGACAAAGTTTAGGGTTTCTTTTCATAAGATGGATTCTTTTTGAACACGTGTTGGAGAAACTGCAGGTCAGAAAGTCAGTCTCAGCCCTGGTGACTTTGTCGATGTAGTTAGCCTGGTTGCAGCCTGAGATTGGAATTTTGACAGTTGTATAATCCTACCACTGTTCTCGCAGTGTCTCCTGAACAGGGCAGAGATGCTGTGAATTTATCTCCAGTAGCTAAATTCCCAGAAATTCCTGCTAGGTACTTTCTACATGTCTGACTTGACCATCAGTTTGTAGGTGAAGAGGAGCATATGTGAACCAGAGCCAGAAAACATATTCCTTGAGGTCAGATCCAGTGTAAATGGGGAAGAGAAGGGGTGCTAAGAACCCTTCCACAATGAGTAGCTCTTACTCTGCTTTTCCCAGCAGGGTAGAAAAAATGAGAGGTGAACAGGGGTTAGAAGGGATTACAACAGTCCTGCTGCGGAGAGAGGCTGTGGTGCAATATTGTTGGTGGCCGCTAGCATCTGGTGTAATAAACTGGAGGTGGTGGAGCTAACTGGGGAGAGGAGTGCAGAACTAATCCTTCCACGCACTTCCAATAAATCCATACAGGTTTTTTGCATGACTATAATACGTATTCAAACTCCTTCCATCTACTCAGTGTTACTAGAGATTGAGATCTGAGGTTCCAGTTGATCTGTATATATCTAAAGCTCAATGTCTATTTTAAAAAAAGAAAAACAAACAAACAAACCCCCACCAAAACAACAACAAAAAACCACCCAGAATTTTTTGTTGCTTGCATTAGAATGGATTTGAAATGCACAATGGCTTGTTATTTATGAGGAGTTGGTGGTTGATAAAACCCTGCCCTTATGGTTATGTGCTTTCTCAGGGGAATGCCACAAGGATTCCCCAGAGTTTCTGCTATAGACAAGCAGGAAATAGAAGATGACTTGTGCAGGAATAAATTGCTCACATCCTATGGAGATGAGAAGTGATTGAATTACAAAGGCCAAATGAGCTGGAAGAAAGAGTATGACTGGAGTGGGGAAACCCCAGCAGAGTATCTGTGTGAGTAGGCTTGTCTTACGGAGAATCACACACTAAACTCAATTTCTTAAGGTGACAAATTTCAGGTGTAAAGAGTGTAATTATGAAAATAAACCCACAAACAAAATGTTTAAGGAAAGTGGGAGATAGTCACAGGTAAAACTGTATAGAAAATCTGAACTCCTGAGGTTTTTTCTTATTCTGTCCTAGACTTCTGAAGCAAACTTGCTTCTTGTCTGTTTTTTTTAATTTGCCATGTGTAGTTGCATTTGTCTCCCTACTCACGGGTGTGATTTGTGCACAAACGCATTCATCTCTGAGGAGCAATTAAACACAATGCTGTTTGGAATCAACTAAGAAGTTAGAGGTATAAAAGAAAAAAACAAGTAGACTTATCAAATGTTGAGATAAAACAGTACTGGACATTTAAAAAAAAAAATCATGCATCTGCTTTTAATAAGTTTCCTCAAGCCTGGTGCAAACCTTTCTTGCATCACATCCATTTGGTGTAAAAGGGCTGCAGCATATCACTGCATGTCATAACATGCAGGCATGCTATTAAAAAGGGACAAGTTAATACAAGATACTCCTGTGGATTGAACTCAAAGTTTTATTTCTAGTGTAAGTAAACTGCTGAACTTTATTTTCTTTTGAAACCTGTGCTTTCTGCTTGGTCTCTGGGCTCCCAAGCTAGCTGTTCTTCCTGTCTAACTGACTACATCTCAGCCTGGTCATCTGTTGAAGTTTAATTGGCTTCTATTTAAAAATGTTTCTTTCCTTCCTCTTTATAATTCTGCAGATATATATGTAATATTTTGTTTTAAAAGTATTAAGTTGGATCTACCTACTTGCAGGATGCATCAAATTGATCTGGTACAAATTTATGCTTGTACCATTTACAGCTAGTCCTGGTTCGAGAGTCCGGTTCAGATTTGACATGATTGCTTTCTTTACAGTTGTTGAGTTGTTAAACTAGGCTGAGGAGGAGGGGATGCAGAAACTCGGGTAGAGTGTTCATTTGTTCCTGCGTTTTGCTTTGAACTTCAGTTGAATGGGACGTGCTGGAAGCTGTGGTCTGAGTACCGAAGTGTGTTTCGCTGTCCTTCCCTAGTCACTGCTCACCTTACAGCACACATGCTCTGAGCATCAAGTGTGTCAAAAGCGTTGCTTAACCTGGCAATGGATAACTAGCCTTGAGGAAGATGTATTGGGAAAAAAAATGCTTAAGATATCAGGGTAATCTGACAATCAGGAACCTCTCTGGATGATAAACAGGGGAGAGAGAGCAAGATGTCAAAAGTGGAAATAAGAGAGCGGAGAAACAAACTGGAAAGGCAGAAGAAATGATGCTGCGTGAAGGCAAATAGGAACATGAATCAGAGACATGAGCAGGCTAGCACAGAATCTTTCCAGAATTACTATTTTACTTCTGATCTTTGCTCCTATGTATTAGTTCCCTCTTCAATCACTCTTGGCTCTGACGGTGTCATTGCTTCATGAGCTTGAACCTGAGAAGCGCTGATGTTCTGGTCATGACACTGCCTGACTGCATGCTGAACTTCAGCGTCCCAGAGTCGTGTTGACTCCCACTGGATTCAGTATCACTTCTGGATTCAGTACCGCTTCTTTTTTATGTGTATCCTGGTTTAAAACACTATGTATGTTTTTGATTTTAAAAAGGGGGGAAAAATTGAAACCCTCAAACATATAGACTCTATATTTCATGTGTTTTGTAAAGTACATAGAAAATAATAAAATGTTTAACCCAGATGCTAATCTGTGTTACATGCTTTCAGAATCTTTGTTTTTCTGCGAAAGCATGCTGTCTGGATTCTTTTGGCCTAGTTCTGTAGCATTTCTATGTTTTTAAAGGTTCACAAGTAGCTCTGTATGTCAGAATTAATTGGGCAGTGTGACAGTGCAGGGATATGTGTTTTGAGCATGTGTGAAAATGCCTTATTAGTGTAGTCTTCTATGCATGTTTTCTTGTGTTTTTTCCCTTTCCTCTTTGAGCAGGTGTTGGAGGCAGGCATTCCCATGGCATGTGAAGATTGCTGTAAGACTTACTGTGATCGTGCAGAACAGTTTGCAGAGTTCTTGCCATGCTGGTATTCTTCGGTTGAAGCTGCTGTCCGCAGAACTGAAGTTCATTGTTTCAGAGCATCATGTTTTCAGAGAAGGCATAGACTGGAAAGGAGATGGTTATCTGGATCCCTTCCAGTAGGGATACTTAAATTTTGAGAAACATGTGTTTGTCTGTGCAAATCTACCAGGGTTCTGGCTACTACTCTGTTTGGGCAGATGCTTCTTAATTCCTTAAGGAGAGCAAAAGGAATAAGAAATGTGAGACGAGGCCCTGCTGTCTCCCAGTTAGCAGTACAACCAGCATGTAACAGGGAGTGGGTTACACCTCTGAAAAAGCAGTTTCTTTTCAACTGGATGTGTTCTGGGAGTCCTCCAAAGAGTTTGGCACAGATAGGTCAGTGAAACTTGATAGTTCTTTGGACAATGGTCCCATCGATACCACTTGTATGTTATTCTTAATTGATGAAACAACTTGTAAAGCTAAAACAAATGGCTTCCCTTTCTCAGTAGGGTAACAGAGGCTCAGGAGGGCACACAGCAATAGGGCTGAGTTTAGAATAGAGGAGATCCCAGAACTGTAAGGGTATAAAAATTGCTAAGTAAGATTTGTCAGCTCTGGTTTGCATTGTTTAAAAGGTGTGTGGTGTTGTATTGTGCTACAGTGCAATATCTATTGTAATGTTGAGCTCTAAGCATCAGCAAGGTGTGTTGAGTGTCAGGTGGACCGCACAGGTTCATTAACCCCTTGATTTGCTGCTGGCTAGAGGCTTGTAGTGAGTGCTTTCAGGACAGCGAGAGCTATATACTGTCAAATGTGTTAACTGAGTTATGATCAAATTTCTTATTCAAGATACGATGACTTGAAGAGTGTATTAATATCTCAGAATGAATCATTAGTTGGATGTGGGGTAATGAGAGATGCAAGCATCTGTGCTAATTGGGATAATAAAATTTCACATTTCTCCCAGCATCAGTTGATAACAATCCTGCTTTTGTCATCTCAGTGCAGCTTCCCACAGCTTTATGAAGATTTTTCTTGTCCTTGGAAGCATCCTGCCCAAGGCAGGCAAATTTGCCAGGCCATTAGTGTCATCTGCAGCAAATCACACTTTAATGAGCCGGCTGACCTTTGGATGTGGAGCAGCACCTTCTGCTGGGTGGAGTTTGTAAAGCATGTCTGTGTCTAAGGACCAGTACTTTCACTGTAAAAGGTATCTCCTTTAGATCAGGTGAAGATTTGTGCATCAGCAGAACCAGAACTCAGGAGTTGCTTTCCTGACCTTAATTTATTAACTTCTCAGGTTCAGAATCTGCTACTTTGCTGTGGTTAGAGACTGAAGCACTGTGTGACCCGTTCTATAGAATCTTGTAGATTCAGGTTGGATATTAGGAAAAAATTTTTTACCGTGAGAGTTGTAGAACACTGGAACAGGTTGCCCAGAGAGGTGGTGGATGCTCCATCCCTGGAGACGTTCAAGGCCAGGTTGGATGAGGCCCTGAGCAACCTGATCTAGTTGGAGATGTCACTGTTCCTTGCAGGGGGGTTGGACTAGATGACCTTTGAAGGTCCCTTCCAGCCCTAACAATTCTATGATTCTATGAGTGCTACTACAACGCAGTCAAACCCTAATTGCAATCGTACTTCTGGAAAGGTGTCTAGTCACTGCCAGAAATAACTGAAGCCCCAGAGAATGCGTGAGCAAATATTATCTAGTTCGTTTAAAGCATATTTTGAATTAAATTTTATATATATGTATTTTTAATTTTAGGAATCTTTCAAAGAAATACCAACCCAAAAAGAACTCAAAAGAGGAGGAAGAATACAGGTACGTTCATGATCTGCTGCTGGGTGAGCATGTGTTGATGGAGGAAGGGGAAAAGATTGGGTTACCAACTAGGATTTGGCTTGTAAACCAGAGATTTTGAAGTCAAGTGAAAGAGAATAGAAATCATACATGCAGAAACAGACCGATGCGGTAGATACTAAGGAATGGATTTTTGAACTTTGGATTTGGTCTGTAATTACTCGATTCCCTTTATATGTTATGTTTTCTGGATGCCTGATTTGATGTTTTTGTTTTGTTCTTTTTTTTCCTTTCCTATGTGCCTTAAAAACTTTAAGCCAGACTCTGTGGTTCATGTATTCAGACTCTTTTCTCCCTGGTGACGGGGGGACTAACATATTGCTCGCAGATATGGGCTGCAGCATCAAAACACAGCTCCTTCACTGAGTGATGGATAAAGGTGATGATAGACCCCATGTCGTTAAGAGCATTCTTGCCCTTTATGAGATAAAAGATGTTCTTTAAAGAGAACTTTCTAGAAGAGGAGCTTTCCAACAGACCGGCTATAAGGCAGAGCAAGAACCTTTTCCTTAGAACCCTCTGACTGTGGAGTTTCTCAATGTCAATGTTTTGTAAAGCATCAGCTTTGAATTGAAGGCATTGCAGAGTCTGGACCTGCAGCCTCGTGTTGCAGGAGGCTGCTCCGCCTCTGGAGAGCCTGGCAGCAGACTCAAACCCTTGACCTTGAAATTTAAAACATTTCAAACGAGTTTGGGGATGGGTCCAACTGTATGATTATATTAATTCAGATTTTTGGGTCAGACCCCCAAGCTGCTGTATACAGCTGCTTTAGCGGATTGTATTAACAGAGAGAACAGTCTTCTCGTTTTCTTTTTAATTTATTTTTAGTGACATTGTTTGGGAAACAGTTATTTATGCCATTGTTTCCTGAGACACTGATATTTAACATGAGGAAGTTTACGCTACCAGCATGTCAGCTGTTTCAGTCTGTATCCAGGATTAGGAATAAATCTGCCTTTGTGTAGCTATACCATAAATGGGTATTCTGAGTTTACTACAACCTTTTTGGGCACATCTTTCATTGCTGGAAAAGGATATTGGAGTTAAATGATTCATGTGATGTGGCACAGAAGATCCTGTGTATCCTTTGCCCTTTTAAATCTAGTGTTCACCTCAGTATAGTTTCCTCATATCTTTAAATAATGTCTGGGGTTTGTCATACGACCTTTAGGTGCTTCAGACACTGCTTTGAAACAGTCTGTCTAAAAAGGATCTGTTTTCAAGATTATTGTCAGCCTGTAGTTCTGTGGCTTTGATCCCTTGTCTTTTCCAATGGGGATTTCTCTCAAGGCACCACAACTTGACTGTGAATGTGGCTGCTGTAGTGGACTATATTTTTAGTCTCCTCTTTTAGGGTTTTTTTTCTATTTCTTTCTCTGATGCCTTTCATCCTTTCATGTACCACTTCTCTCTATTTCCTCTAAATCTCTTCCTCTTTGCTTTGTTTTTTGCCCTTTAGATGATGTTGTAAGTGCAGACCTCTAACACTTAATATTAGTAGTTTTCCTAGTGTGCACAAGTGCAGTGCTTCAAAGCTGCTGTTTTCCAGCTGACCAGCACAGCCAGCTGGGGTATTTAAATGCAGCTCTGTTGGCTTTGTGCTGAATATGCTAGTGATATAATCTGCTGTTTTGAAATTGTGTGCGCAGATGTTAGTTTCTTCCTTTTAATAATACATGGAATGTTGTATTGAAGAATTTTCTATGAAAAATAAACCTTGTGATGGGAGGTACTAAAAATATAGGTTGACAATGAACACCTGGTTAGTAAACTCACTACCTTTTTGAAAACTTTGTAATAAGCTATAGCTGATTTAAATCCAATTTACACTATGAAGAGTTTTCTGCTCTATGCTAGCAAAAAAGTTGGTTGCTCAGACAGGATATTGGCGGGTAGGGTACACTGATGACTCTGTGCACTGAATTGTAGGACTTGAAAGAGTATAACTAGAAACGTTTGAGTAGAGATTAGAATAGTGACGTCCCAGAGCTGTGCTGATGAACCTGGCACTCTAAAACGGCGATGTCTTAAGAGCCAATGTCAAACTGTCTAAATCGAGATTAATTTATCAGACAACTGTCAGTGTGGGGGATAGGCTTCCTTTTGAGAAATTCCTGTAAGTGAATCTATGCTAATGCATATTCAGTTTCGTGTAGCAATACTAAATGCTGAAGGAGGATACAACCTCCCTTTGCAGTGTGCCTTTCTGAAAAGAAGGGGACTAAAAACAAAATGTGGTTTTTGTCCTTTGCAGGTACACATCAACTAGAGCCTTCCTAGCCACTTTAAATGAAATGAATGATTACGCCGGGCAGCATGAGGTCATTTCAGAGAACATGACCTCCCTTATCACTGGAGAGTTAACACGCTATGTGCAGGAGCTGAAACAAGAGAGGAAATCGGTAATTGATATTTTTTTTTATTATTATTCACAATTAGTTGCCATTTAAGACAGATAACTAGTGATAGGGGAGTTCCATGTTAAGCAAAAAATATTTGTAGTTAATAAACATGAGCTTTGTTAATGAACCAAGCATCAAAAAAGTGGGTTACGTGCCCTGGCCAAGTCACTGAACCATTTGAACCGAATGTTATAAAATCAGACAGCAATGCCTTCAGGAGAATCCCTGCGAAATAAGGTCAGAGGCCCATCTGTGCTTAAGGCTCTGTGAGCCAAAAGCTTGTTTATGGAAGAGTCCAGCGGCACTGTGTAAAGCCTGAAATAAACAGAGAAATGTATTATTGAGACTGATTGAAAGAGTTCTTAGGATCTTGGTTCACGTTTTCCTGTTTCTCCGCCATATCTGGTCAAGAGAACTTTCTAAAAAAGGATTCTAATGAGGAATGGGGGGGGTCTGTCTTGTTTTGTGATGGGAGGAATCTGTTTTTCAACCTGTTATCCTTCAAGACTGGTAGAATTAGGAACGTTATGGTAATACTCTATTTTAACTAGTAGTTTAGAAACCTATGTGTCTGCTACAGTAAATGTTCAAAGCTAATTAATTTGTCACCAACTCTGAAAAGCAGACGTTTGAGATGTGAGTTTTCTTCATTGCCTTGAACCTTTTTGTCCCTGAGATGAGTGAGCATAAAAATGTGATTCTGAGCATTATTGTTACAAATACTCATAACAGAGGTATAAAATGAATAAGCAAAGTGCAAGAAGGCAAGGGAGCGTCAGGGCACTATATTTCTTTTCAAAACTGTTAGTCCATTGTGGAAAGTGCAAAAGTACTCTTGCTCAGTCCAGCAAAACTTGACACATTTATAAATAGTCCCACTAAACGTTAAGCATGTGTTGAAGTGCTGTGCAGGACCAGAGTCCTGGAAATTCACATTTTTTCTTGAGTAGAGTATTATTATGGTAAGTCTGTCAACAGAGGAACTGACTATATAAGCATACTTTTAACTTGCAGAATGGTATGCAGTCTTTCAAGGACATAATATTTTGGCAGCATCATGGAAGGATGTTTTGCATACAGGTTGTGATGAGAATGTTTTTTCAGTCACTTCTATGACCTTTTATTCATCATGGACTCTGTACAATAATCTAAGAAAAATAAGCCATTCTGGTATGGCATTTTTCTGTCACTTGTAATACTTTTACCTAATGTTTTCAATTATATGGGTGTATGAGATGATTGGAATATCTGTTAGACAAGTACGATGAAAGAGGACTCACTATCTTGTAAAGAACATGAGCAGTAACTGTATTGCTTTTTTGTTTAATTTGTTGAGTTTTGTAGGTAAGTATGGCCTAGGTAATGGGTGAATGACAGGAAAATTATTTTAATATTGGTTGAGTGATAATAGCATGGGAACAGCAAAAAAACCCAATTTACCTGCTGTTGCTCATAATTCAGTTGTCAGTCATGGTTGGTTGTTTTGTTCTTGTAACACAAATATAAACTGTATGATTTATGATTCCTTGTCTGATTCCTGTAGATTTCTCATTTTATGAGCAAATGGTGTTGAAAAGGAAACTGCTTCTGCCTTCAGGCATTTTTCATACATAGCCTCTCACTTCATACCCTAAAACACAAATCCTTCAATCATGCTGGGATCTGCAGGAGACAAAGGTGGTTGTTGTGTAAATATCACAGAGGGCTGATGTTTTGGCAGAACATTTTATGATACGAATTGATGAATGACTTGGTATTTCCAGAAATTTTGCTGGCAGAGTTCTCATGCTCACTGCTTGATACGTCATCAGCTGTTATGCTACAAGTTCATCGAATCATGGAATCATTTAGGTTGGAATAGACCTTTCAGTCTGACTGTTAACTAGCCAACTCCAGCCGTCGAGTCCGACCATTAACCTCTTACTACCAAGTCCACCAAGTTGCTGTAAGAAAAGATGATTGTTTCTGGGGCCAGGGCCACACGCAGGAATTGGGAGACCCACATTCTTGTCCGCAGAGTCTTGTATCGTTTGGATTAAGTCATTCAGGTGCCCAGACATCTGTAAAATGGTACAAATTTTCAGTGATTTCATTATGACTGAGATAGATAAGCACCCTTGCTCTTTTTGTTGTAATTTCCCACCTGAAAGATGGAAACGATAGAGGTGTCATAAGGATACATGTGTGAAAGCTGAACTTGAGTACAGCAGAAAGTGGTCAGACAAATGTATCAAACGAGCTTCTGTTTCCAAAGGAAACCCCTTTGATATGGAATACGAATTGTGCAATTAATAGATGCATGGGGGATGAGCGTGATGATCTTTACACACGTGGAGTCTGGTGCATGCCTGCATTACGCTGTTTTCATGCTCATTTAGCTCTATTGATTAAAGTGGAATTACACCAGCAGATGATTGAGGTTGCACAATAATAAATCACACTTCTTTATTTTTCCTTGACACGTACAAGCCCATAGCCTGTAGGCAGTGCAGAACCTCAGAGTATATAAAGCCTTGCACTGGTTTTATGCTGAATACAATTCATTTGGAATGCAACTTTTATGTATGTTGGATTGGTTTCACTACTGTGGAAGATGTACTATGTCGTGATTTCCATATAAGATAGTTGCTTATGGTGAAAATAAGGGAAGAAGAAGTTACTCAGAAACAGGCAGAACAGTCTGGAGGTTGGGCAAATGGGATGATTTTCAAATTCACAGTGGTTTGGCACTGTTAGTCAAAAGACAGATACCTTTTCTGTCCTGGTGTGGAGCTCAGGAGAGCTCTGTGTTACCTTTGTTTTTACAGATCACGTGCTTTGTTGCATGGTGGTTTTTGATCGTGAGGAAGCGATAAGAAAAATCAAGCAAAGACTCTTTTTGTGAAATTTGAATATCTTTAGCATCCAAGGTCTATCAATGCATTAAACTTTATTGTGTTATGCATTATTCTTCCACAGGATAGCCCTCATTGATGTTATCACCATACCAGATGAATTGTTTTGCCCTCACAGTCGCTGGACTTAGGTGTACACCTGCCTGCTTGTCACATACTGTGTGTGTGCGAAAGGGAGAACTCCTCATGCTGTTTCAGTTCTTCCCAGCTGTCTAGTGAAGTGAAACTCTTTTATAGCACACTTCCTCACTTCAACTTCTTCTTGTATTCTCATGATCTTAGTGTGTCCATGCTCTCGTGTGAGTAATTCTCATCTTCAGCCAGGATCTTGCTAGCTGCTCCAAGGCTGAAACTTAAGTTCTAAGCTATGTGTGAAGGTCATGCCCCATCCACCTTCCTTTTGAGGTTATTGAAGCCAGATGCATGCGACTGAATTCCCCTTCGCTGTGCAGAGACGTCATCACTGAGCCACACAAATGAGTTGGGGATCGCCTCTCAGAATGGGTCAGGCAAAGAAGTTCTGTGGTCGTTCTTCGTGCCACCCCGGTTTCACCAAAACCCTACTTTGAGGTAGCTGTGAAAAGGTGTCAAGTTTGAGCTGGAGGCCCTGCAATATCATCAAACTGGGTCTTAATCTTGCTTGTCTGTGACAGAAGAAAATGAGATGATCCCAGTGATGTCAAGACTTTACTTCACGAGCACTAACAGGTAATACATTTCCAGGTTGGAGATGTTCTCAAGAGTTCTACTCCCACTCATTGTGACTGTTGCTGGTTGTGATAACAGCTCCTAAGCAGACCAGTTATTCTCCATGTGAGAGAATTATCACCAGTATTTTGATTGCTTAGGTGAGACATTTTACTTCTCTACATTGCTGCACCTGCCAAGTTACTCAGCGTGCTTTGTTCTATTAAAAAACCCAATTAATGTAGACAAGAGGAGTTGTTTTGCTACCCTCTTTTTAAGCAAACATGTAGCCAGTGCGGCCCAGGCATTGAGAGTTTCTTTTTTTTGAAAAGCTTCACAGGAAATAGCTTGGTTTAGGTATTCTCTCAACTATGGTTGAGGAAAACCCTCAATACTGTAGTTTGTCTGGATAGAAACTCAGAAATTAATTTCTGGGACAACTTTGATTTAGATCTGTGGTTGCAAACGAGGTCTGACTCATGGTGTCCTCTGGCAGCAGCTGCTCTGCGTAGCCGTTGGTCATGTCAGTTTTGCTAAAAATGTATTTGGGAGTCATGAACTATCCCTCTTGTTACTGCTGCTGCTTTCACCTCTACCTCCACCTCCCCTTGGGGGTAGGCTGGCTCCATACAATCAAGCATGAAAGTGAAGTGCAAGCCAAGAGCTTTGCTGCAGACTGAACTGGTGAAGCACTGGGATTCTGTGGTTGGGAGAGAAATTACCTGATGTCAATACGTTCTATTTTGTGTCAGCAGAGAAGGGGAATGGGGAATGAATGTGTCCTTACAGGTACTGTGACGGCAAAAATGGTCTGGTTCTTCATGGTGGAGCGTGTGCGCCCTCCCTCTGTGTATTCATACGGGGGGTGTACGTGTCAGAGAACTTTGTTTCTTGTAGACTCTCGGGTGTTGATGAAAAGTAAATAATTGGAGGAATTCTGCCGTGTTCATTCTGAATAGCGTCCTGTTCTGCAATAGTCCTGTGGCTTTCAGCGGGATTTCTCACGGCGTAATGCACCGTGCAAACGTGGGACAGGATGGCAGAATACGACCCTGTCAAGTGCACAATGGGTTTTTCTGTTTTGCATTTTGCATGTGCCTCAAGGTCTCTGTGTGTTTGGGGCACAGCTGAGCTTTATGTTGCAGAGGTACAAAGAGACGTTGCTGCCTTCCAGTAATGACAAACTAATGGCAAAGCGGGTAGTTGGAAGAGGGAAAGACAGACAGTGAAAGGAAGTGATTTGCCAAACTTCAAACTTCAGGTTGATGAGATTCAAACTCAGCTTTCCCCAGCTCTTGTGACTAAGCCATGTCCAGCTTACTGCCCCATGAATGGAGTTAGAAGTATTTAGTTTTCATTGAAGTATAAGGTTGTAAAAAATAAACATTAATAAATAGTTATGCTGCCAGGTAGAAGCTTTGCAGGAGCTATTTATGAACAGAAGGAAAACTCTGGGCATTTATGGGAGATTTTGTGCTCAATAAACACACTGCACAATGATCCAATGCTACATATTCATCCTCTCTTTCTTACAAGATATTTCAGCTGTATTTCATTAAGTTAAATGATACCAGTAGAGTGTTAAGTAATAGCTATAAGAAATGGAAGTATGCAGAAAACTGTTTAGGAAAGATCGTCATAAATTCTGTATATTCTTACTGAGTGTTGATTGGTTTTGTACAAACTATGTCACAAATTTAATGAAACTGTGTTAAATATTTGTATGTATCATCTAATCATGCTGTGAAGGACTGTTCTGAGATAGAAAAAGCAAGTGCTTATTACGAAAGCTTCCGGAAACATTTTTGTGTGGGAAACTAATAACGATATCCCATCCATCTGAAAGGTATAATGTGAACTTTGGATTTAGCAGGGTTGAAGTTGAGACTACTGGACTTAATATCCTGCTCTTCCCAGTTCGGAATGGATACATTGAACTAGGAAATAATAGTTCAAATAAATAAATTGGCTTCTGTTTACTACATGAAGGAGTCTGACTGGGAAGCAAAATACAGTTACAAACAAATGTAATTACATTTTCTGTGAGTCAGCCTGAATATCTCACTGCGGAGCGACAACCTGTTAGACAAGATGAGAGATGTCTTCTATCGACAGGAACATTTCCTGCTCAGTGCGTGACTATGAAATGCCTGAGGGCGAGAGGTTGAGCACCAGCCACGTGTGTATTTTTCCCTTTGTGCTCCATCCAGACAGCCACAGAGATCGGCCCAAAATGAACGAGCAACAATAAAGCCATACTTGTACAGCGTGCCTTAACCGTGTGTGAATGCTGTTTATCCAGGGCCTGAGGTGTGATACATGTGGGCATGTTTAGCTGGCAGTTCAGTGAACATTCAATATTTTATATAGCTGATGCAGGTTTTTATAGTCGTGTGTGGGTATATGCATACGTGAAGGCTATGTGGATACAGCTAGAAGGTTGCTAATAAGTATTTCTCTTCCTATTGAGGCATTAGGTTGTCCATCTTCTAGTTTTCTTATCACTACAAGGGTTGTACAGGACTGTCATAGACCATTTTTATGGAGGGAAGAGACTTTCTTTTGAAATGGCATCTCTTAGTTGTGGATCAGTGGAAGAGAACTTTAACAAAACTGAGAACTAGGAGAGGTGGAAGCTAGAGTAGTGTGCTCCTTTATTCTTGTTGAAGGATTAAACCCACAAACATCTTTTCTTCATTCCGTAGTTATTAGTAGCAGTGTTGGATCTTTATTTGAAAAACCTTTAAGTTTGGTCTCAGAGCACTTTGACACAGCTGGGCTTTTAAGGATGTGATTAGCCTCCAAGGATGGATGTGAGAGAGGGTTACATGATCTCCAAACAGTCATACCTGTGTTTGTGCTCACTGAACGCAGGGCCTTCTGGCCTGCTGCCGAGAAGCCAGATGGTTCAGCAGAAGCGCTTGAAGAGTTGGCCAGTGTGGCAGAGTGCTTTCAAGGATCCCTGTAGCTTTGCTTCCATGGAGTTGTCCTGCTGAGCTGCAGGAGTGCAGTGCTGCTCTGCTGAGAGAAGAGCACAATGCATGGTTGTCTCTGCTCGAGAAGTGACTCAGTTCTGAGATAGGATTCCCAGTGTAATGACTTAAATCATACACAGCATGAAATGGCAAGTTACCATAAATATTACCACCACAGTGTCTTTTGGGTTTACGCTAATCACCATCACCCTGTTGTCACATCTCCCAGTAGGCATGAGCAGCTAGTTCTGGTTGTCTTGTGCAGCTGATCTGGTCTTGGTCTGAAGTCTGAGAAACTTTGCTCTTAGTGGTCTGTAACTGGAATTCCTTTGGAATGCACCACTTAATTCAACTTGAATGGTCTCCTCCAGAATTAACATCAACCTTGAACAGGTATTCTTATAACCTGTTTCAGGTTTGACCTAGTTGGTAGGTACCCGTTAAGAATAATTCACATGGAAGGTTGCAGAGGAGAATAGGGTTATGTCACAATATTAAGAAGAAGCACTGATGAATGTGTGTGAAAATAGTCATGTGTTTCATGTCAACGTTCACAGGACTGTCTTAATGCTACTCTTGTTACAAATGAGAGCCATAAGACATCAAGAGCATGTTGCTATTCTTGGAAACAAAGATTTCTTCCGAGAAGGCTGTTTCCTGTCTTTGCAGCCCGGAAAAGAAAAATATTTGATAAGGCTTTTTGTAAACTGAGCTGAGAAAATCGAGGAAAAAATAATGTTCTCTAATTTCCGTCTCTGGTATGCTTTAATCGCTGACCATTATTTTAGGAATCGCTTGTAACAAAAATGGAGATAGAGTTGGAATTGGAGGCGGAAGTACTACATTGGTAGGACTGTGATTATATTGACTATCAATATGAGCTGAGAGTGCCAGTTGTAGAAGTCAAAGATAACTGGTTTTTCAGTGTGTTATATTATCTAGTTTGAAAACAGAAAAGAGAACGAAGCAGCTGTGTCATGTATCTCTTTTTTTTGAAAATTCTGAAATAGGATGTGGTCATGTGATCCATATGCTATGCATATAAAGTAACTAAGATTATTTTTCTGACTGTTTCTGATATAGATAGACTGTAGATGTGTAAATCTTAAGTATAACTATGGAATGAATTGCTGTTTACTTCCTTAAGGAAGGAAGTAAAAGGCTGTCTTGTTACAGCCTTTCTTAGAGTGTTTCACATGGTCAGTTTTTGACAGAGCATAAGCAGCCCTGTGACGGTGGTCTACATGTTTCAGGCAAGTCTTTAATTTAAAACTGCCCAGGAATTCCTCAGCCAAATCGTTGGACTGTATTGTCCTTCCTAAGATGCTTTTAACCACGTCTTACTTTTCTGCTCCTCTCAAAAGGTCAGAAAGAAGCTAAGAGGCATCTCTTACAAGCTTTATTTGTCTGCTCTGAGCTGTGTGGCTGTGTAAACCCTCTTGCATACCAAGGAAGTTTTGCAAAAATATCCCACTGCTCCTTATTGTCGTAGTGTTGGCAGTAACAGGCGCCGTATTGTAGGTAGCTCGCTCGCTGCTCCCAGTGTTTTGATCAACATGGGTGAAATCCGAGCCTGACAAAAGTCAATGAGAGTTTTGTCTTTGATTGCACAGCAGCCAGGGTTTCTCCCCAGCTGTTACAAACACAGTCAGCATGGTAATGAGGGGAGTACATGGATTGGTATGACTTGATTTAAAAAGGAAAAAACTCATCGCAAACATTGTGTCTGTATATGGATTTCCTGCTCTTCCTAAAACTCTTCTTCCTTTACTGTAGCTGAGTATTCCTTGAGTGGGGAGTTTTTAGAATATAATGAATGCTTTTTAAAAAGTTGATCTAATCCCCAGTCTTCATATAAGCAATTTAGTGCTGTGCTGAAAATCTCTCAAGTCTTAACAACTCTCGTGAGATCACCTAAAACCTTGATTATTGGGTCTTATTCTGTGAGCATGGAATGGATGGAGATGCCCAGTCAAAATATGGCCAGTTATACATTGTTCAGAGCTCCCTGCGACATCCTAACTGTATTGTGATTTAACACACAGGAAAAAAGGATAGTTGTGGTCATGTAGCCATTGTGGTTTCAGTTTGGGTAGTGCTGCTATGTTTTAAGCTATTTAGTGTAGGTCAAATTCTTGGATAAAATATTTTTCAGGAAGAACCTGAAGTTGGCGTGGTGATTGCTAGCCTAAGACTCAGACTCCAAAGTACAGATTAAAAGGTGGTTTATGCAGGTCGAGTAATGAACACAAGTAATAAACCCAAAACTTTCACTTTACCATATTTTTAATATGTGCTTCGAATGCCGTGGATCTGGCAGAGAAGTCTGGAGGAAATCGTGGCATGTGAACAACCAGCAGTGCTGCTGTGAATGTCTCACTGGCACACTTGAAGTGTGATTCATTAATTCTGTATCTTGCTCATAATCTGAGGGTTTTAGGTAGAAAGCCTGATTAGGGTGCTCTAGTTGAGGCATTCAGTTTGGGGTAAAAAAAAAGTAATACTCTATATTTTATCAACTGCTCTAAATTCCTCGCTGCGTGCTGTGTGTGACTAAGGATGGTAGTTTTCCATATGATTTGCTAAATCATTTGTCATGTTCCCATTTGCTGAATCATCAGGTGTAGAATTTAATTTGAATAAAAAATTTTTTGCTTTAAATTAGAAGTTGTATCTTGAAACCTTATCAAGGGAAAGTTGATCTTAAAAGTTATTTTTGCTAAATTTTTTTTTTTGAAAAAAGCACTAAAAGGCATTTGCTGTTCAAGAAGATTGTAAAGTAGAGGAAATGAGTTTGCAGAAGTTGAAGATAGTACAGGGTTTGAGGAAACTGGAGGCTTCCTGTATGACTTTGAGCAGATCACTTAACCATACTGTCTCAATTTTCTTACCCATAGAATGGGAGCAGTGAAGAAATGTACATAGTTGGAAGGTCATACTTAGTTGCTTTATATAAAAATCAATTTTTGAAAGGCAGAAATTGCCCTTTGAGGGCAAAAGATTCACAAAATCTGAAGTGCTCTCAGTGCATGTTACATCTGTTATCACATGTAGCTTTATCTCTCATAACAAGGATATATAAACACAGCAAGAATTGAGGGTTATAAATATATTTAGAAAATGGTTGAACTAAAAAAGGCAGTATTGCACTGAAACGTCCAAAATGTGATGCACCTTTATTTATCAGACTGTCACCCAACATCGATTCCTTGGTTTCACTATTTAATAGTCCTCAGTACTGCCAATTTTACATCAATGCTCCATTTCTGTGAAAGAGTTTATAAAAAAAAAAAAGGCAAAATGTAGGAAAATCTGAACAAGATGCAGCCATATTGCTCAGGGCTACTGCTTCTCTCTTCAGTACTTCCAGCAGCTTGTAGAGTTCATTTTACAGAGAAGGCAAATTTGGAAATAGCAGGGATGGTTTGTGCAAAATGAAAATTACGTTACTGATTAACTACAAAGTGGCTTAAAATATGAGCTCAGGGTAGTTCTGTCATCTGATATGCTTTTGATTCCAAGTTTATCCTTCAGCCCCCATATATGATTGTGTTCTGTTAAATTAACCTGGCATCTTGTTTTCCGAAGGTTTATGGGTCATTGACAGTATTAGGTTTCATGCAGCCCAGCTGTTCCCAAATCAAGTCCCTCCAGCAAAGCTGGAGACAGAGAAGAGGGAAGCACACAAAGAAAGGCTGGTGAGGGCTGAAGTGCAGCATGAAGACAGCCAAGTAATTTTGCTTGCAGCTTCGCTGTTAAGACTTTCACATATTCCATGCTTGTTAGCAAAATGTTGAAAAATGCAGTGTTAAATTACAGTTGTTCCTCGGGACTGTTTTTGTTGCTCCTCGGGACTGTTTTCCTAAACTCTAATTACAAAAGCAAGCCTGAAATGAGTGTTTCAAAGCCCCCTGGCAAGGAAGATGCAGTATCTGTCACACGCATGGCTGAAAGGAAATAGGGATCTACAAAAGGAACTGAAATCAACTTGGAGCCTTTCCCCACCACTCCAGCAGTTTTACAGTTATCTCTGGGTTTTTTAATATCATAATGCGGTGAGTGAGTTTTTGGAGAAGCCTAGCGTGGTAGACAGGGGTCTGAACTGCACAGGTACCATCAGGGTTCATGGCAAAAGTCCATCAGGGTCCATGTCAGCTGTTCTCCCTTCCCTGGCCTGGCTGTTGCACGCTCTCCCTCCTCGCTGGGCAAGAGTAGGGCCAGAGCTGAGCATGGCACATGCCCGGGATTAAAAGCATCACTGATGTTGTGCCTCTCCTCTCTGCTTTGAGAGTATTTGTGTGGAGATAAACACTATCCAGAAAGTTAAAGCTATAGCATGCCTCTTATGTTCAACTTCACATGCGCATCCTTCCTTAACAGCCGGTGTTTGGGACTGCAGGTAGTAGTATCCGGAGTACTCGGGACGGTGTCGTGGTGGTGGTCTGTTCTCACAGACAGGTTGAAGGTTGTCATGATTTTTAAGGCAATACAAGTCTATTGGACATGGTGTGACAGAGAATTGCAGTTTTGGGGCTTTTTACTGGCGTGTCTAGTGGAGCCAGAAAGGCAGCTAGGAAATGTCCCTGGCACGTTTGCTCCAGAAACTTGCCTCTGACATAGGAAAATACCAGTTGCCTTAGTGGAAGATGCAGGAACCCAAGTAGCTGCCAATTATAAAGTGCTCGCAGGCACATTTTTCTAATTTTGGCAGTCTGTGGCATGCTACTGTTCTGAAGTTGGAGCTTTTCTACCCTAACAGACTGTTGACATCATATTGCTTAAGATACATGTAATGTCTGATTGTACAGGGGCCTGAGAATCCGGGAATTCTAGTGAGCTGCAGTGAGATTATCTGGCAGTATCAGACCTTTTCCAGTTTAGTGTGAAACCATACCTGTATTTGAGTAAAACATCCTCATTGTCAGTTCATAATATAATGCAGCAGAAAGGCAATTCTCTTCCTATTTGTTTGCTGTATTATTTTACACATGGCTTGTAAGGAGAGTAACCTGTTGTCGTGGTGAGTTGGGGGCTGATTAACATTCCTGTTTAGAGCTGGGTCATTGACTTGTGCAGTGATCTTGAACAAGTTGCTTATGCTGAGGAAGAGGGAGACATATGGATGATGGTTAATATCTGGAGCATTTTAGACTCTCTGATGAAGAGCATTGTGTAAGGGCTGAGAAGGGTTATTTAAACCAACAGCAACTAAGAGCCTTGCTTCAAGAGGCATGTCAGGAGAAGTTCCTTGTCATGCAGTATGTAGCTGACATCTCATATTTAAAACTTGTGTAACACCGTAGTGTGTGCACACATGCACGCACCCAGTGTGTGGGAGGGGAGGGTTTCTGGAGGGACCCAAAGGATTGAATGCTGCTCAAGAGAAACAAGCAGCTGGCCTCGCACACACAGCCAGTAACTAGGAGGAAGAGGGTTTTATGTTGGGTCTGAATGAAAATCAGGACAAACATCACTTGTTAGAATGTGCCAATCAAGGGCATCTTGGTAAATTCCACGTAGAGATAAATTTCAATTTAGAGCTCGTGTTCAGTCAGTAACCAAAGAAACACTCTTCAGATAGAAGCGCTTCAGATTTCCTGGTATGGGAAACCAATAATTATGAGATACAGTGAACAATACAAGGTAGAATTGCAAAAGGGATTAATTAGCCTGAGTCTAACTAACCACTGTAATTGATGGAAATATACATCTGCAGCCTGCTGAGACATTACATAGTCACCATACACCTGCTCAGTTTACCAGCGTTGCAGAACACAGCTGTCAGAATAATTTCTGGGTCTTTTTCTGGAACTCCTTGAGTGTAATTGACTATTTGCTCTTTTGTTGTTCAAAATGCTTTCTTTTTCTCTTTTCTTTTTCTGCACAGCACTTCCATGATGGCAGAAAGGCACAACAACATATTGAAACTTGCTGGAAACAACTCGAAGCAGTAAGTGGAAACTTCCTCAGATGTGACATTTAAGTAATTTTAATACTGTTTTCATAGAGGTGGTTTCAAACAGTATATTTGGAAAAAGAAGGATGTATGGATAAAAGCTGTAGAAATGTTGGGGTTTTTTTAAACTTCACTGTCTTAAATACACTGGTAGACACGAAAAAGCCTGTTTTATTAGCGTGTTTGGCTTTCTGTGGGATCTATGTCTATCATGAGTAGCATTTTGTTTGACATGACTTGAAGTGTGCTAAGCATTGCTGGAAATGCAGAGTCCCTAAGGGTCTTATTCAGATATTCCACTGAAGCTATTAGCTTCACACGATGTGAATAAATTGAATGGGACCATCTCTTGAGAAAGGTGCTGTTTCTCAAAAGTAAATACATTAGAATTGTTATTCATGTGATGAATGAAAAGTGAGACTGTAAGTAGAGGAGAGAATAAAGAAAAGGGGATGTCAGTAACCAAAAGTCCTACTTGCAAGTATATAAATCTTAGTAACTCCCTTGTTCTGCATTATAAAAATGAGAGTTAAGTGCTGAAAGGGAGTGATTTGATCTACAGAAGGAAAAGAGATGCTAACAGGAAAAAATATTGAAATATTAGTGATATTGGTAGAATCAAGCAGCCTGTAGAATAGAACAAAAAATGTGTTTCTGATAACTTTATTTTTTGAAGTTCTTTAATATGGAAATGTATTCCAATGTAAACAAGCAAGTCCTAAAATCTGACAGTTGTTACAGCAGATTAATTGAGGGGCAGGTATTGATTTTAGGAAGACTTTGATACCATGTTTCTTTCCATAATGAAGGCTTCTGTTTTTCTTTTTCAGAGTAAAAGGCGGTTTGAACGTGATTGCAAGGAAGCTGATCGAGCACAGCAGTATTTTGAGAAAATGGATGCTGACATCAACGTTACAAAAGCAGATGTTGAAAAGGTAAGCCAGAGGGTGGAGAGACTGATTGTAAACATGAATGTGATAGGTTCAGTTCCTCAGTCCTGCTGGGAGGATAAACCCTCTGAGGCTCAATGCCTCGCTTAAGTCAGTCTGTAGGTTAACTGAAAATAGGGAGATCTCTGCAGAGACCTACATTTGCATAAAAATTCTAAACAGATTCAAGTAAAGTGATACTTGAGTTTGACATAGCTGACATGGCTCAAAATGAGCTTATTCAAAATCAGTTTTAACTAATCCCCCGGATTCTGTGACAGTCAAGCTTGTGGGGGTTCCCTGAGGGGTGTTTGCAGTTACCACACACTACTGGTGACTCTGTGATCCAGGTAGAACTAAACTTCTGCCTTTTGAGCGACACTTCGAAGATGTCCCGATGTCACTGTTTGCAATGAAGTATTACCAGGATTGTTCATGCTCCTAGGTTGACAGCAGGAAAGCTTTTCATATTGTGCAGACTCCTGGAATTCATGCTTGTCACAAATGGCATGTCACTTTTATTTTTATTTCTTGGTGCTGTCTGGTTGCAGAGTCATTTGTGGCTTTTATCCATTGACCCCCCATTCAGTGACACTTTTGAACTGATGCTTGATTTTAAACACACGTTTCTGTTTCAGCATGTCATCTTGAAATGTTTTCTCTGTTTAGTTTGATTCAAAATTGGACACTTAAAACTTGAAGCATCCTTCTGCACATCCAAGTCCAGCGTTGCACTTGTAACTTCAGAAAGCAATGGAGAGGGAGAAAGTGTGTTTAAATTGCTTCTCTTTTTGGTGTTACACATTTGCTCAGGAGATGCAGTAATCAGAAACACCATATTACAATGTGTAAGGGCAGTTTTGTCATCCCTGAGTTTGATTCATATAGGTAGAAAATAGAACACTTAAAAAAGGTTTGTGTCTTAAGGGAAAAAAAAGGCAACAAAAAAGGCAAGGGGAAGAAAAAAGCTGAAGCTTAAAATACCAAACACTTTGTTGCAGGGACAGGAAAAGAAACTGAATTATAGGTAACGGAATCTTTTCTAGTCCAAGACAGCCCTTGTAAAATGTAGCTTTTGCTCCTCAAGAGGTCTGCTTCATTCTATTCTCAGTTAATTCAACCCTGGGAAGCTGTCAAATACAAACTTTTCTTTACATGTGTTAGATCTTAAGATGTTTCTAGTACGCTGAACGTCGTGAAGGTTGAGTAGCAGATAGCACCAAGGATGCTATTAGAAACGAGGACAGTAAATGAAAAAGCTCAGAAAACGTCCCCAAAGTGCTATTACTTATCAAAGGGAAAAATACCTCTATGGTCTTGTAATTTGCTTGGCTATTATTAGTTGTAAATTCACCATGCAGATTTGATCCTTTGTTGCCTTCTGGATTTGTCAGGGCACTTCACAGATGAATGCATGTACAGGATTGTTAAAGATGTAACACCACACGTGGGTTTTTCTGACAGAGGACGATCATCTCTGCTTTATCTGCACAAAGCCGTTTCAGAATAAATTTTTTTCCTATATAAAATTAGGACTTGCCCTAGATTTTTTCAAAGCTGAGGCCGTGTCAAAGGGATACAGAGGCATGACTTACTAATTGAAATAGAGGGCTGAAACTCCTTCCTTCTCCATCCCTTTCTAAGGCTGACCTTTTCTGGTCAGAGGGAAAGGCTGCGTATTGGCAGTATAGCAACCTGATACTGTAGGGTAAATTCTGGGAAGCAATCCCTACCCTGGTGCTCTTTCCTTGTGAAGTGAAGCAGAGGGGCTTCCCTTCTAAATTTCTCCAGCTTTTTATTGTATCTATTTGTAAATTATTTATTGCAAAATGAGTATCTTGAAATAAAAGGAAAATAATCTGTTGTTGAAGTTACATGTGTCGGCTAATCTCAGGAGAAGGCATTAATCGACTTTCCAGTCAGTCGGCGGGGTAGATGGAGAAGGAAAAGGTTATCAAAACGAGTGGAATGTGAAATAATATTACTGAACAGAGAACACAGTGTTTTCCAAGTGCATGTGTTAAACTGGGTTCATCCATGTCAGGCTGTGAATAATGCCCTTTCTTTGCTTCCCTCTGCCCGTGTGACTGGGACTGCTCTTGCATAACTCCCAAGCGCAAAATAGGATATTGTTTAACCAAGCGCTGCTGTTGGGAGCAGCTCTCGCCGACTCGCTCCAGGGAGAAGCTGAAACTGCTCAGCTTCAAATGGAAGCAATATGATGGCTTTTACCTCCTCCTTCTATTACAGCGCTTCTGACTTCTCTTGCCCCTTATGGCTTGGCTGCTGTACTCCTACTCCCAAAAGCTCCCAGAAATCTGTCTAGCCAGGAAAGCAGACAATTTGGCTGTGTTCAGAGCCAGTGCTATTCACTTTGGCGGAACAAGGTGCTCCTCAAGCAATGGCATCAGTTGCCCTCGTTTCTTCAGCTTGAGATTGACACTTTGGCTACTTTAGCTTGTCCCTGCAAATATGAGCAGACACTAGAGCTATTTTTTGCATCATGCATTATAGAGTAATGGAATTAAAATTCTGCAGTGATCACAGTGACACATGCAATCAAAAGAATATGTGGCTGCAATTCCCTAATGCACCTAATGCCAAGCTGTACGAAGCTCTGAAACGCTCGCATCTCTCAATCTGTCGGTCGTAGCCTTTGACAACTGTGGCATGAAGTTCTGTGACAGAGCTGCCACCCACCAGCACTTAGCATGGCCGTGCCTAAGGGATAACTCTTGGTATTACAGTTGCTAGGATTAAGTAACCAGAATAGTGGTACTGAAGCAAATTAAGAGTTACTTTCCTCCCTATTTCTCCAGGACTGTTTCATGAAGGGCCTCAGGTGTGTGCTTAGAGGCAGGGCTGGATGTGCAGCGTCGGTATCTTGCACTGAGGTCCAGGCTGCTCCTGCAGAACCAACTCAGGTTCGATATGCAGAGGGCACATGCCTTCTGTGCCACTTCTGTGGCCAGCATGGGTTCAATAATCTCTGCAGCTGGCCAGCCTGGCAATTGATCTTGGAGAGAGCAGGGTGTTTAGCTTTGTTTTCTCCTGTCTCCTTTTTTGGTGGTGGGAACATGGAGCCAAAGGCTGTGTTCAGTCTCTGCAATGGTCACGGTTCTTATGCAGGAACCAAAGGAGAGTGGATTAGGGCCCCTGAGCTCCCTTCCTCTGTTTGCACTGAGCGTCTACATTACCAGCAGCCAACATCTGCAGAGAGAATGTTTTAAGCGACATCACGAAGTGCAGTTTGGTACAAAGGTTTTGTCAGTTGAGTTTAGGAAGGTCGGAGAGGGAAGCTGACTGTGCTGCCGAAAGTGGTACTGTGAAAATATCCTTATGAACTAAGCAAGTGATGCAACACGCTGATGCTAATAGCGGGAAGCCGTGCAGTTATCACTGTAAGCTTTAGCTTTGTTTGGATTGCAGTGGGATGTGTGCATTAGAGCAGTTCTCTTTCAAAAACCACAGTGGAGCTGCTTCAATTTTTTTGACCATTTGGGGAAATGGTCTGTGTCACCAGTGCGGAGCCAGTGTACTTGTAAGGAAACGCTGTATTGTTTGTTCCTTCTCTTTAGAGCTGCAGTCACTAAAAAGCTGACATCTTTATGGGATAATGTGGTACCCAGTGGTGCCTTTGCAGACTTCTTGCACTAAAATAAAAATCAGCTGGCTTTTCTAAAGGTTTATTTTCAAAGTAGACTTTTCAGAATCAGTTTTTAAAGGGAAAGTGACTGAGGCCAGTCATGGAAAGGGGTGAATGCTTTGCCTCTTGATTTACCCAGCAGTTGAAGGGGAGGGCAGCGATTTGATGTACTCGGTGTCAGGCAGGATCTGTCCCTTTGCTGAAGAGTAGCACAGTTGTATGTTGGAGATCTAGGTAATAATTTTGCCAGAAAACAACTTTGGCTTTGAGCACTAAAAAAATGAGCTGTGCGTGATTTCCCAGAACTGCTGTTGGGAAGTCGGGGCTAATCACCTCCCTCTGATTTTTGTTGCTGTTATGCTAGGAGGGTTCCACCTTGAGTGGTTTTGAGATTAATATAAATGTGTTGTGGATTTAGAAAGTAGTTTAGTAGTAGTGAATTTAGAAAGACATAAAGTGCAAATTTGGCCATAACTCATTAAGTCAAGAAGCTTCTGACACTGCTAGAAACATGGGTGGGTATTTTGTTTTGCTGTGGTTTTTTGACTGTCTTAGCTTTAATAAGTCTTCAACCTGCACCCAGAAAGGACAAGTCTGTATTAAGATTTTTATTTGTATCCTGTGATATTCAGATGTAATTTCTGGGCCAGTGGGAGTTTCCTGTTGAATTTGCTTTTTTTTAATGTGCTTAGAGCTGTTTGAGCTTGTTGCAAGTCAGCTGTTGGTTTGAAATCAAAATTACTCCAAAATTACCCAACTTATATCCAAAGTTGTTATTACAGAATTATTATTCCATTCCTTCCTCTCTTTTCTGCCTAATCCTACATCATATCTAAAACCAAAATAAATGAAAAAGTTGATTGTTCTATTCCTGTGCTGACTCTGAGATGAGTTTTGGATGTACTGGCCTTAGTTTCTCCCCTTCAAAAACAAAACAAAAAGGGAAGTAAAAGTAATCTTGTTTACTGAAATCTCTGGGAGCTTTCCCCAGTGCTCTGCAACTTTCAGATCAGGTTATGTCTGCCATATCCAAGATGTTTTTTGGAGTCCCAGAACAGCTTAAGATTTGCATAAAGGCATAAAACCATGTAATACAATATCACCCTGACATAAATTTTCTAGTCTGTAAATGTAACTGCAGAGAGATTCTGATGTCTCACACTTAGTTTCATTCTCTTCTCTTTTCTTTTCCCTGGGTGCTCACCATGGATTTCAATACAATGTAGAGAGCCCCTATCCTCCCTCCTTACCCAGGGAAGACTCGTCCACTTACATTGCTGTGGGTAGTCATGAGCTGAATCACTGACAAAGTCTTACTGAACGTAGATGTAGAAATACTGCTACTTAGAAAGATTCTTGGATGATCTTCCTGCCCGTGTAAACGCGGTTATGCTGTCAAGTGGTAAACTGCTTTTCCAGCCCCGAGGCTGCTGTGCTGCGGGACGCAAATCTCTCAACATTAAGAATTTACACATCCTTAAAATGAAGGGTGCACGAAGCTGTTTTTACTTGGGCTCTGGAGAAATCTCTGATCTGTGTTTCAGCACTATCCTGCACACCGCGTTTGTTGGAATAGCGATCAACTCAGCATGGAGCTGGATGCAGCATGCATCACTGAAGCCCCACAGAGAAACCGTAGAGGAACATCTCCAGCTCGGTGCTCTGCTGCTGCAACGTGCGTCACTGAGGTTGAGGCAATTAAGACTGCTAGCAGTAAACTCTGCAGCATAACCCAAGATCATGGGTGCCTGCCTTCTGCAGACCATAACTACTTAATGGGCCTCATTTTTCAGGAGGTGCGGAGTCATCTGCCCTGTGACAGTGGGGCTCGTTGTATCCCCTCCTTTTCCTGTCCCCCTCGAGGCATCTACTGGCATGATGAACTTCTCAGCGTTTGGGAAAATGTAGTGCCATGCAAAGTTAATGTTAGAAGGTGGACAAGCTCTGCAGCGTTTGTGGTGTTAATATGCAAATACTTATTTGCAGTAGTAGTTCTGGAGGCTTTACTTCTGCTACACTCAGCTGTGAATTTATAAAGGTGCAGCAGCAGCAGCAATGTGTCAGTGCAATATGCAGCCAAGGTGTGCATGCTTCAGTCCTGAACGTAGCGCAAGAGGGCCGGGCCTGCGCCTTTCTTGTTTCAGAGTTGGATATTGCCGAAGGTTTTTCCCATGTTCTCTGTGCAGTGGTGAGTTTTACATGCTTCGATTAGGCAGCTACTGCTGAACTGAGCTGGCTGAACCCTTCTGTGTCTTTGCTTGTGATACGAGTCAAATTCCCCATCAATTCAAGTGCAGCCTTTTCTTGGTAACATAATTTAAGGCCATTAGATTCACACTAACGTTATTTCTCTGGGTTATGCAGACCCCAGTCTCCTTCCTGAACCGCTTCCTTCCTAATGGATGACGTAGTGTGTGAATATAGGGAGTCCCTCAGGACAGTCATTTGTGTTTCTGGAAGAGTAAGCCTTGTTTACAACCTGCTGTCTGTGACACTCTGGATATAGCAGCTGTTTCCCTTTTGGAATCATGACTAATTTAGGAGTTTTGATTTCTAGTCAATGAAGCTTAATGACTGCAGCAGGAGTGGCTGGAAAACTTAATAAATATCTGTATATATCCCATTCATACACTGTTTGGTGTTGAGATCAAGGAACAGAAATACCAGTTGGTTTTAGTGTAAGATAAGGAAATCCATCTGAACTCACATTTCCTCTTAGCAGTGCTCCTCAGCAGTAATGCTCTACATAGCAATTTGACTGAGTTTTGTAACAATACAACCCTATTGGGAGGCAGATTATGAAGGGGAGGCTTGAGAGCAACTTCTGAATTAAGGACCAACTGCAGTTTGAATCAGAAGTGTAACATCACCAGTGTTATTAGCTAATGCAAAGCAATTGATGTACTCTATACTCTTGCAAAGCTTGTTTATAGTCATCCTTACGCTGTCAAAATATCAGGTCCTTTCACCTGTATAAGAACTAAGGGAAAATAAAGCAGAGACCTCAAAGTTTAGCTTTATTGTTTGTAAGCTGTTCAGTTTAAGTGAATGCACTGTACTCATAAAGCTAGGCTTTAAGGCTAGCAAATTCTTACCGATGACTTTCTTCAACCCCGAGTATCCATTCCGCATTGACTGTGTTTGTAAATTCTTTCTTGGAGAGAGATGACTAGAACTGTGCCCAGTATTCAAAGTATGATCAAAGCAATCTATTATACAGTCCTGAAATAATTTCCATTATTTATATTCAATGCTTACATTTATACACCACAGAATTTAATTGCTTATGTAGTACAACCAAACAGATCAGAAATCATTTAAACATTGTTGGCCACTGCTCAGAATACATCTTTTCTTCTAACCTCCTCCCTGAAGCCTGTATAGCCTTCCACCCACTGTGAACACCTCATTCTTTTGTAAGAAACTAGACTTTTGTTAGATATCCTCATGGAACTACATTTCTCCAAGCTGTTTTTGGATGTTTAGCATTCGTGACATGAAAACAGCAGTGCAAGGAGACAAATTTTTGGATTCAAGGTGCAGTTATTTCACCAGGGCCTTGGAGCAGAGGGCTGAGAGGTGCTTTTCTGGCATGTGTCATGGTGGCACTTGCTGCTGTTGTTAATTCTTATGTAACGGTCCTTCTCTTGCACAGCATTTAGACTGCTCTGAACACTTCGCAGACTAAATTGAGGCGATTGATTGGATGCGATGAGAAAGAAATAGTGATACACTTGTTTTATATGTGGAAAATGCAGCACTCAATTTGTGCAAGGGAGCCTGTGGCAGAACTGAGGTCTAAAGCTAGGAAACCCAAGTCTGGGGCTCATTTACGTAAGCAAAATTTCAAATAACCTCTAGCTGTCAGACCAGACTCCGTTAATCAGCAAGCAGCTGTGCCCTTAGTCATGCTGCAGGACTGGTCGTATGAGTATAGGACTGACACAGGTGACTCCTTGTAGCAGTATCGTTATTTTCTCTCTTTTTTTAGTGGTGCAGACCTGAGCAGAGCAATTACAGAGCTGTGCTAGAGCCTTGTGCAGCGTGCTTGCTGTGTTCTTGTCCCGGCTCCATTAATTTGGTCCGTCTTTCTTGTTAGAGCTTCAGTGGTGCTTTGTTGCTTTGGTGTCTCTCTCATTAATGTGCACTTCTATAGTCTGGCAGCATTATGTGCAATGCCACTGCCCTAGATAACAGTTCCTGAGATCTGGTGATGAAGATTTTCCATCCCCTGTCAGGAGCTTGCTCATTTGTATATCATATTCAGCCAAAGGATTTCAGGGATCCACAGATTCTCAGGTTATTTTTTTTCTGCCACCTCTTCTAATGTTAAAAGTAAGGATTTTCTCTTTTCTTTTTTTTTTTTTCTGACTGTTATTTTGAACCTCTCATTCTACCTTCTTCCTTTCAGGAAAGCAAATTTCAAAACCTCTTTCTGCTTGCCAGTTCAGACAGACCAAACTGGTTATTGTAAAATAGTAAACAATGGAGCTTGATTTGGAGGCTATGTAAATCAAAGCCTGAAATCCCGGCCCTGTTTTGAAGTCCATGGCAGGATTCCCACTGTTATTAATGATTCTGTAAATGCTGCCAGTGTTGCTGCTACCAAGAGGCGCCCGCGGCTGCCAGTGACGGTGCCCGCTCGTGATGGAGCAGCTATGCGAGGGGGTCTGGGCAGGGAGCACCAGAGCCTGCAGCTGAGAAATCTGTGAGCAATTGAAAGCATTCCTGAAATGGGTGAAGTGTTTCTGAGTCTGCCTTTATCATTAAGTTATTTTGAAGGGGTTGGGTAGTTGAGGGGGGGCACGGGTGATTTTTTTTTTGTGTGTGTGTGTTTGCATTTTAGTCTGATCTTGGATTTACCAAAAACGGATCTATTTTGGCAGGCAGTGGCCTGGCAATGATGGCTCTCACATGCTGTCTGGGTTTTTTTTAAAAAAAAAAAAAAGCAGGGAGAGAATGGGAGAGAAGAAAGAAAACTACACCAAAGTTTTGACTGGAAACTTTGCCATCCTGGACAAGAGCAACTGCTGAGAAGTTGAACTGTTCCACTTAGTGTGGATCAGCTGAACAGCAGCCAAAGCTTTTTTCTGCCCTTTTCAGTTATTCATATCACTCCCACCATAACAGCCTTGAGGAGCTGGATTTTTTGTCTGCGTAAACCCAGAAGACAGTGTGTCTATTGACCCTCTTGCTGTTTCTGGAATGTGTCTTAGAAAATTGTTCTCAGCAAAATATCCTTCATTCTTTTCGGTATTGGAGACCAAAATGGCAGAAAGCTTACTTGTTTTTTAAGAATTTCTCCTACACTTAATCACCAGTTGCCTTTCATATTGAACTGGATTTTTGGAGGAAAAGGTGTACCCAAGTAACACTATACAAGGATTTATTCTTTGAATTCTCTAAGAGGCAGCATGTAAAGCATAGCAGTTTACTAACGTTTTCTCACACCTTCAGGATTGACAGTGCCCACCATAAAGATGTCCATATCCCCTTTCTTTGTTAAATTTCCCTTTTTTGACCACTGACTGAAGGTGGAGATTAGTGTTCTAGTATCCCAGAGTACTATGACTGATTTCAGATCAGTATATAAAGCTTTACTAGTGCTGCATGTTTGCAAGGAGCATGAAGAACTTTCCCTGTCTGTGATTTTTTTGTCTCATTCTGGTATGCAGTGATTAGTTAAGCTGCATTATATTGCTAAACTGCAGGATTTTTTAAGCAGGCGATGAGTAGGTTCAGGCTAAATGTATCTCCCTAACACAGGTTCCTTCAGAGTAAGAGTTGCATCAGTGTCCCTCCCTGGTATCCATCACTTAGCTTGAACCTGCCATCTCTGGATTCCTGGTAGAGTCGTTTAGACAACTGGAACTAACTTTTGATGCTGTTTGAAAGTCTGGTTTTTGCACCTCAGTGGTTAGGTAGAAAATCTGCAGGAAATGTGGTTAAAATAATTTTGAGAGAATAATGTTTGTTTTTTTCCTGCTACCTTGTAGAAGAGCTAGAAGCCATAGTGCTGGTTGCCAGTTCATGTGGCCAATGAGTTTAGTGTTGTTTTTCACATAAGGTAGGTGCTGTTGAGGCCTGATTTTTTTTTTTTTTTTAAAGTACTGAAGACAGCCACAGTTCTACCAATTTTTAAAAATCAACACTTTGAAAGTTACTACTGACTTGCATTCTCCGCCATCAACTAGAAGGCTGTCTAAAGGGTGGAAAAAAAGATTGATTTTGGTTATGTGTAATGGCAATTCAGTGTAGGTTTTGAGAGAAGAGCTCATACACAATAAGCCTTACCTGCTGCTAGTGTGCTTTTTACTTGTTCAGTGTATCAGAGCTACACTCCCTTTGCCTAGAGTTTTCTTTCAGAGTTTGTTATAGAAAACACTCCTCTGGTGTGATTATGTTTAAATCTGATTGCCGTGGCAGTGGAAACCTGAAGTTTACCTGTGTGCTCGTTGCAAGGTTAATGGTGCTGCAGATACTGGGCTGTCGTTCAGTCTTGGGAGTGCTTTTCTCGATGAGACGTGCATTGGCATATGTGACCTTTTGGTTTTGTTGCTGCCGTGTGAGTTCAGAGAAGAACTGCCTTAATAAAAACAGACTTTGGAGAGGAGGCAATATGTATATGCACTGCACATGTTCATTTGGGGACAAAAAGATATTACAAAGGTATGTTCAGGGGAGGAGTGTGCAAAATCTGTGTCTTTTGCAAATGTGTGCAGAAACATGCATTTAAAAGTAAACTGCTTTGCTGCTTCTGCCCACAAATCCCTCAAATGTATGTACCTTTTTCTGTTTGTTTTTTTTCATGATGCTGAAAGATGACCTCATTCTTTCTCCCTTTCAAGAGGGTAATGGATGTTTTGTTGCATTACGAGTACCTAGCCTTGACATATTCCAATTGAGTAATCTGTCTGTCTCTCTGTAGAAGATCTGGATGGTGGTTTCACAAGTGGTGCTGGAAAGGGGAGCTCTTGCTCAGTCATCAGTGCCCAGTTAAAGAAGAGAGTGTGTTGACGAGAAAGCTACATCACAGTATCATCCTCTTATATCTGAAGTCATGGTTTGGTTTTCCAGAGACCAATTATTCCAGAGCCTTTCTTCCTGAAACTACTGTTCAGAGCAGATATTTTAACATTAATCTAAGAAGCCCAAAAAAACCTGTTCGCATGCACAAGTGAGCAGTAAAGAAGGCACAAAATTATTTTCTGTAAAGCTCAACTATAAATTACTCCCAAAATAGCTCCTGCGACTGTGCAGCTCCAGGCCACTGCATCCATTACTCTGAATGTGAGACTTAATGTCATCAGCTCCTTTTTATCCTTCTGTGCTTCAGCACATGCAGGAACCTAGCTATAAAATATAATTCTCTTCATACTAGAAGTGATGATGTTAGAGTAAGTGACATGCTCAAATGAAGTAATAAAAAAATTTTTTTTATATATATATTTTTATTTTAGGATCCAAATACCTCATTGGAAAAAAATTTAAACTGTTTGAAGCTTGCCAAATGCATTAAATGGCCAGGAGAAACAAAACATCACTGGGACTCTCATACAAAAATTCTTGGTTTTGGAGTGTACCCAGTTTTACTTACTCGTCTGCTGCCTTCTCTTATTTGGGGCCAGATAAGATAATTTTGTAAACCAAGCGTCTACTCCTGTATACATTTATAGTTACTTTGCTCATATCTGACCAATGAAAATGAACTCTGATGGCTTAATGTTTGCTGGATCTGCTTGGAAATGTGTAATAATGGATTTCTTGTTTTTCTGCTTCAACAATAGAGTCAAGGGACAAATTCCTGAGTTGCACTATTAAAAAAAAAAAAATAGACAGCTGTGTGAGTGGGACTGGGGCTGTTGTAGAAGTCAGCTCGAACAATGGGTTGCTCTTAGGTAGATGAAGAGAATGGGCCTCACAAATGGATATTGATCTGTAGCAGCTGGGACTTGAGGAAGGAGTTGGGAGACAAGCGTACATTACTCTTACAGCTGTCAGCCTTTCCATGGCTGACTTTGTTTTGCTGGTAAATTTGTGTTTATGGTACAAGGCTATATTGTTTCCCACTCGTATTTAATGTAGCTGTATTTGGGTATATGGATGATAAAGTTTAATAAGCTATTATAGCACTTGGGCAGAAAAATGGTTGATATGGCTTCTTGGAATTTCACTGCAGCAGGTAAATTTTCTAAGTTATATATGCATCCTTGCAGGAGTTAGTGGACAGTTAAAACTCCTGGTGAACAAGCAGAGTTAAAAGTGTCTTTTCTTTAATTGAATTTATTTATTTGATTGTAGTCATGGTCTTTTCCATTTGATGTTACTGTTTCGTCTCCTATTATGCACTCAGTGCCCAGCGTTTTCTCATTGTGCTTGAGCTATTTTTGTAGAAAGAATGTGAAGGGGATCTTGGAAATTCCTACAATGGACTGCGTTTGCAAAAGAAATAACTGAATTGAGGTGAAATAAATTATTAGGTGAGATGTGCGAGCTGGACAAATGGGAGGGAAGTCTATTTCTTTGCAAATTGAGATTTGAAACCTTCTGGCAGAATTTGTTACCTTGCAGTTATGATTACTAAAATGTTCCATGATTTGGTATTTCATGGATTTATTGTCAGGAAACTATTGTCTGCTTGGAACAGTTCAAAGAGGAACCCTGTTCTGAACTGCTTTTAATGGGACCCCACTTAGAATATGCTAAAATTAATTGTTGTGCTGTTTTCCCTGAAACACCCAACAATCCTTTAAATTATTTTTTTAATGCAGTCTTTTTCTCCTTTCTGAAAGGGAGTATTCTGAAATACAGAACGTAATACTTTTTGGATGCTCACAGCACCGTTCCAAGGTTAGGTAGGCAGTGCAGGGCGAGGAGGCTCCGGGAGTGCCTGAAAAATGGAGCAAGCTCAGAATAGTTTAGATTTGCAAAGCCAAGTCCTGGGGTCGCTCCAATCGATGGCAAAGCTCTCACTGGAGCCAGCGTTTGACCCACAGCCATGGGGAAGGTGGAGTGGGGCTGCGTGGGAGCAGGGCGAGCAGTAGAGCTCTGGCTGGGTGAATGTGAAGTGGGAGAGAGAGGGGCTCCAACAGGATGGGGGGTGAAGGCATGTGGATGTAGAGAGCTGGGTAGGAAGGGAAGAGAAGGAAGAGTTGCTCTATAAAGACCGAGAGCAAGGAAGGAAAAGGCAACTAAAATAAACAGATGGGGTAGACAGTAAGGGAGTAATATTGGGCAGTGAAACATAACAGAAGGCCTTGGGAAGCAGAACTGTAAGGGGAGGAATTGGAAAATATAAAAGGGTCAGTCGGGGACAGACTGTTCTATGGAAAGAAGTGAGTTTAATTGCCCAGTGCTCCGCTATGCGGGGTAGCACAGCAGATCATCTCTGTGGGTGAAAATAGGAAGGGAGTCATGTCTCAGCTGCAACTCAGTCTCCCCTTTCCTTGTGCACTTCGTGCCAGCACTGTTCAAGGAGATGTAGATAAAGGACTTCATGGAGAGCACAGTGGGAGCATGAGTTGAGATGTTTTGTCATGATTATGTTGGCTAAGGCATGTGAAATGAGGCAAAACTGTTCTGATTTTTGTTTATTTGTTTGGTTGTTTTGCTTCCCTTTCTGCAAAAAGTACTGCTAGCCAGCAGATAAGTAGTTCCTTATGGAAAAGCAGGTGCCATCCAGTAGGGCATATGGTGGAGCAGGAAGAGTGTTCACAAATGTGTAGGAAATGTGCATGCCTGTTAAGTGGGCTAGTAGAGGGGTAAACTTGTTTTGATGTTTTACATTTTACATGTGCTACAGACAGAGGTTGTTCTTGGAATGCAAACATGGAAACACCATGTTATAACACAAGAAGAGAAGAGCAGCAGTGTGCACACTGCAGCTTTGTGCCTGCCGTAGATGAACTGCTTCACAAAATAGGAGTAAACGAAAAACTGAAGTGTTCAGAGACCCATAGGCTTGTGTTTCTGTGGTGCCTACTGGTAAGGATGCAAACCGAGGAGTAATACAATGCAATTTGTTTCAGTGTAGTGTAAATCATAAATTTATTTTGGCGTTTCTTTAGGCAAGACAGCAAGCCCAGCTGCGACATCAAATGGCGGAAGAGAGCAAAGCGGAATATTCGTCCACTCTACAGAAGTTCAACAGTGAGCAGCATGATCATTACTACACACACATACCAAACATCTTCCAGGTAGGAGTTGCTGGCACTAGGGTAGCTCATAATCTCGTTATAAGAACAGAGGCATGTATTGCACATAGGCTCAATTCTATGGCCTTGTCTTCTACTTTTTGGTAATTTTTGTTGCTGTTGGCAATTTTTATATACGTTCTGCCAACCCAAGAGGCAGAGAGCCCTTTCTCTTAGACTAGATACCAAGTGATCAATAATACATGAGAAAGGTGACATTGACTTGTCATGACTGATTACGATAGTCTTTGGAATCACTTACAGTCTTGCTCTGTTAAACTCTTGTGTCCATGCAGCTGGGGGATGAGAGCATTATTTGCCTTGTTGGGGCAGGAGTCAGCTGGGCATCATTACATGTGTAAAGACTCACAGCCCTTTGTAACCTGTCTTCAAGTCAGGCTTCACAGATGTTTAAATTTAAACCACGATAATTCTGCAGTAGTGAACGTCAAAGGGTTTAAGCAAGCTTGCTGATTATGTCATAGGGTGTCTAAAGAAAGACTGTAGAAGAACAAAAAACCCATTGGCTTTATACTGACCGAAGATCCTGAGTTTGTGCTTGACTGAACGAAGCGAGATTAATGTAGTAGAACAGAAGTCCTAAATGACTGTTCCATTGTAATGGGTCATAAGCATCAGAAGTGGAAAATACAACCTCTGTAAGGGAGCAAATGTCACATGCTTATCTGATGAGAAGTAACTGATATTTGAGTAACAGATAGGCGTTTTCTTATCCGTAGCTAGAACTTACCTAAATGGACACCTCCTCTTTTGCTTCATGGTATTTCAAACCAGTATTTTGAGATAAATTATCCCTGGCATCAGATACCAGATCTAGTGTTAAATACAAATCTACTGCAAAAATTTTGTAATTCCTCTGATGCGTAGATGGGCATACTTAAAGTACTCCAAAAGTATCCTTTTCACTACTGGTGCACCAGTGAGCTCTAGTGCTTTCTTTTAGATGTTGAAAGAACAAGTTGTTTTGTAAATAATTTATGTTGCTTGTGGATCAGTCAAGGCAATGGAGATTCTTTTAAGTTGACAATGCTCAGTAAGAATCCTGCAGTGTAATGTGAAACAGGCAATTCCTGTTCATGCCGTTCTGTATCCTGTTATAATCTGTCATAATAGAGTTACGCCACATCCAGTTTCCCTCTGTTGTAAATGACAGGCCCATGGGATAGATGTCGGAGATCATGGCATTGAATCCATTGAGCAACAGGGAGCATATGTTGAGAAGCCCTGGTGTGAGCAATACATGATGTATAGGACTGCCTGTAAACCAAAAATTACCTTCTAGGGAGAAGAAGAAGGAGAGACAAAGATTTTTGTTTGCTTGGCTTCTGCAGTGGAATGAAAATAAGATCTTTCAGAACATGCAAAGAAAACGAAGCAATTTATTGTTCTAGAAATTCTCTCAAAAGCCTCAGGAACCATCCTTACAAAAGTATAAACCTGAGGTTTTGACAAATCAGCATTTTTAAACATAAAACGTTAATTGAAAAATTCCCAGTAACAGAGATTACTTTCAGAATGGCATTTTGATGTTTGAAGGAACAATATCACTTGGTGCCTTCATGAGAACAGCTGTCACAGTTTGTTCTTAAAAATATATTTCAACCATAGATTTTAAAGCAGCTGATATATGCTGGGGGGGGGGGAAATTGGTTGAAACTGTGAAGTTAATCTTGATATTTGATCTGAATGAAATGTACTGTTTTAGAAAATACAAGAGATGGAGGAAAGAAGAATCGTGAGGATAGGTGAATCCATGAAAACTTTCGCAGAGGTAGACCGCCAAGTGATCCCTATCATTGGAAAGTGTCTGGATGAAATAACAAAGGCTGCAGAGTCGATTGATCACAAGAATGTAAGTGTTGCATTGTTTGGGTTTTTGATTGTCATCTTTAGTATTGCTCGCCTGTACACGGAGACTGAAATTCTGGGTCCAACCTGCAGCACAAGAGCATTATAGTGACAGAACCAAAACAGAAAACAGCTGCTTGTCCCAAGCTACTTTGTCCGAGGCAGGATGTGCTCACATTGTTTCCCAGATCTGCTTACCACTCAGAAATGCCTCTACTGCCACGCTTTTTATGTTTCAATTTTTTTTTCCTTTTAGGAATATTCTCTCCTCTTACTAGGATAATCACTTTTTGAAATACTGTAATTGAGAAATAGGCTTCTGCATAGAATAAGGAAGATGATGGACATAATTCCAGATACCTAATAATTACCAATTCTTATTCAGATGGGTTCCATGTATAATAGTCAGAAAACTGAATGCTGCAGAAAAGTATTTATAGTATTGGCTACGTAAATTATTGCAAACAGCTCTGGCAAAATTTCTACTTTACTGTAAAATCTTTCTTTGCAGATTTGAGGTTTGCTAGCAATCTGTAAATGAGCTCTTGCAGATCTTGATTTCTGAACACTGTTGTAGGAGTAAAAAGAAGCGTTCCTGATTAAAAAGGCTGATAAAGAGTTCGGCTGAGTTTCCCGATGTACAGTTAGCACACAGCCAAACGTGTTTTCTATTCTGTTTTCAGAATGATCTGCACCATTTGTAAATGAAGTCTGTGCTCTTTCAGCCCTTCTCATGGATCAAATTAGTGCTTCAAATACAAACGGCATGTGTCTTGCTGGCTGTTTGAATTTCCCATACTCTTGTTCACTGGGATCTTTTCTGACCTGTTCAGTGCCCAGAGCCTGGAGGCTGCCGTTAATTGGCAGCATAAGCCTGAGGCTGAAGTTTTGGAATGAATTCCCTACTTTCTGCTCAGCAGTTGCTCTCACAGAGAGCAGCATAGGAAAGCAAGGAATCTGAAAATTACTCTTTCAGGGTAGGAGAAGGGGGAGTTGGGGCACAGATTCCCATGTTAGAACAGTGTACCCTTCTTGAGGTACAGCTTTGGGTGCTGCATGGTGAAGTCGAGTTGGGGAGATTCTTATCTAAGCCGAAGTTCTGCCTGAATCTTCAAGTGAGGTCCTAGCAAAACAAGCACAAGGCTTAAGCTAGGTGTTTGAATCACTGTGAGTTTTATGTTCAAGTTAGTCTCTCTTGCATACAGATAAGTCAGATTGATGGCTTAGTGCACAAGTATGACATGAGAAAATGGTGACTTTGAGCACTGATAAATCAAGGATCTCCTGTAAACACCCGCTAACAAAAATGTATTTTACCAGACTTGTTATAACTGAACAATTAAAAAGAGTTTAGTATGTTCCATCTGAAACACAGTTATGTCCCTAAAGGGTTCTTTTTTCTTAGGTATCATCAAGGATTTTTTCTCATCTCTGAAACAGTAGTTCCTAACTTTGTTGGTTCAAATCATATGCTTGTTCCTCTCCTTCTGTAGCATGTATGTCCTGCCACTTTGTAAGAATGGCCGTAGGTGCACACGGTAGCAATTTAAAAGCTGTATTTTCTCTATTTCCAGATAGTGTGCTGCTTTTGCCACTAATGCAGAGTGTTACAGCAGGGTTTTCCCATCTCACCCCTTAAAGTTTTTAAGAATCAAGTTTGTGCTTTCTTAGGCTACCATCGGGGGAGTTTCTCCTTTTCATCAAAAGATTAAAATTGGAGGTTGTCTCCTTTACTCATTTTTTCAAGCTTGAAAAGCTTTGGATAGGAAAGTCAACTAGATCTGTGGTGTAGTCAGCTTTGAAAATGAGGTCAGATTCCAGGCAAGTTGAATGCAAGGACAGCTGGTGATAATACAGCTAGTACAGTGGTGAGCAAACCCAAGAGCCTGCTGAGCAGGAAAAGCTTTGTGTGAAACTCTGAGCCCACACAAACATGTATTTCCCAGCTGGGAGGAGATCTCCAGGATCTGGTAATCATAAACAAAAGTACAATATCACCAAACCTGAAATGTATAAGGTCAGGCACTATGACACTGACAAAGGCAATGATGTATTTGGAGTTCTTATTTAGCTCTCGGCAGCCTTTGGTTTTATTTTCACTTTTTCTACCCAGCTGTCATCTACAGAGTTACTGAAGAACAGGAGATGCTAAATGAAAGATCTGCTCTTTGTGCAGTAACTTCAGTTCAGAAACCAGGGCTTTAAATGGAATAACCATAACTAATACAGAAGATATGTTGACCAGAAAGAGGAAAAAAAAAAAGGTGAAAACACCAGTTGTAGTAGTTTACCTTAGGTACCAAACTGTGTGTCAGCTCTAGCTGAAAGGACATGAGAACCTGCAAGTTCTGCAGCTTTTTTTGCTGTCAGTAAAATATTACCCGCTGATGGTAAGGCACTACTGTTTAAAAAATGAAAAACAAAATAAAAGCAGCAGAACTTCGTGCTTGATGTAGGTATCTTGGAGCTTTTTGGTAATCAATTTTCAGCTTTGGGTAGGTTTGTTACAAACATTGGGCTATGATGGTGGAGTTCCTGTGGTATTTGTGAACCGCTGTGGTTTCTAGCATCAGGATTGTGTTGTGCAGTAGTAAGCAAGGATATATTTTTAGAGGGACTTCGAGACTGTGGAAGTGCAGACTGCTAACAGGTTTCCTTTCCACGGCCAGCTCTGCGCTCCCTCCCTCTGTGGATGCTAGCAGGATTCTGGAAGATGGCTTTTCTTTCAGGGCCTCTGTTTTGTTGGATAATGTTAAGAACCAGAACGACATATGGGACAGATTTAATACTTTCTGTATTCTCTGCAGCTTAAGTATTACAAAGTTCTGCCTCATGCCCACTTGCAGAATGACAGTCTTTCAGGCTTAGTTACTAAATTTGCAACTGTGTAAATAGGATTGCTTTACGTCCTCACCGAAGTGGATATAATTCCTGCTAATAGCAATGGAAACTGTCTGGATTTAGCTGGGAATACTGATTAGCCCTGTGTTTCTAATGCAATTGTAAATATCCTTCTTTTTCATGTCCTCTTTCCAATGACTCTGACGACACAGAGGTCGTGTTGCAAGACGAAGCTGTAGTGACTGCCAGGTGAACCTGTGCAGAACTTGCTTCAGAGGCCTCTAGCAGCAGATAAAATTAATTCATTATGGACTTTGGAGTTCCTGTTATGACATTATCTCTGTGATGTATGGAGCATGCTGGTTATTTTTAGTTCCATTGTAGTGGAAGGATGTTTTGATTAAATGGAAGGAACACTGTAAAATTAAGAGGAAAAAATGAGAAGCTCCATGCATAGGATAAAATACCAATAGCGTATTTAATGTAACTTTGTGTATGTTTATAGTCTTTTCTTTCTGCCTTCATCTTGCTTTTATGGCTATTACTAAAAATCTCTTCAAATGTTTAAGTCTCAAAGTTTTAATGATAAACTAGGATGAGATAATGAAAGTGTTATTCCACCTCCCTAAAAGTTGTGTAGGAATTTCACAGCACACCTGTTAGATTGAGAATCTTAAACCTTAATTTTCTTCACAATCCCGTGAAGACTTTTGGAAAGCTTTCCCTATAGCTATGTTTTGCTCAGTTGAGCCTGGCCTCTGGATGTGTTTAGATCCCACTAGGTTTCTCATGAATAGCTTTTTACCTACGGACATAAGCGGAGTCTGTGAAATGCCTTCAAAGCAACAAGTTCATCTTTTTTGGATGATGATGCTCTTAGAGACTAATAAGATATTGGTGTGATGTGGCACAGTTTCTCTAATGATCTAGAAGAAAACTGTTAGAACAGTGTACCATAAAAAGCTTTTTTCCCAAGAAGTCAAGTTAGATGAGAAGTGTGTTAAATTTTTTCTGAGTCCATTAGATTGAAATGCATTTGGCAGGCTGAAATCTGAATTTGAGCTTATGTATAATTAATTGTGTTTGTAGACCTGACTAGGAAGAATGCTATATATTGTTCTTGCTTTGATTTATTTTTTATAAATAAAAAACCAAAACCATCGTACATGGGATGCAGCCAGTGTGTGGTTGACTTGCATCTGGCACTCCTGATAGTGCCACAAGGGAATGTGGCTTTAATGACAGCACGTGGAGTTCCCAGCCACTGCCTGCACCAAGGTGTCGGGCTGCTTGCATGATGTTGGGTCGCTCAGTTTCTTGGTAAAGCTCATAAAATAAACTGCCATTTACTGTAGCTGAGTTCACAAGCACCAGTTTGTCAACTTGTGGCAGTGTGATAACTCAAGAGCTCCTTTATATAGGAGTATTTATTGGGATTTTCCACTAGTTTGGTTACAGCTGCATGCCCAGCAATTCTGTACCTTAAATCTTTGTTATGAGTCACTTAAGTTATCTGTTCAGTTACTGAAGTTTGATTGCTTTTCTAGTCAGTAAAGTTAACAATAAACTCTTAGTCATTTTCATCAGCAGACATGAAAAAGCCTTTAAAAGGTGTTTGGATCAGAATTTTGATTTTTGTGTTGGAAATGAAACAAAGGGAATGAAAACATTGCTGGGTTGTGGTCAGACTCGAGGGTTGTGCAGCTCAGTGGAAAGTTGGAGTGAGGAGACCTGAGTTTACTCTTCCTAAGCATCGTCTCTAGTTAACTGCAATGACCTATGCTTTAATTATAGTAATGTATTTTTGATTTTCCTAAATAAATCATAGTCCTCCACTTTGTTGCTATTTTGAGTAATGACTGGTCTCAGTGATACCTTTGCAAAATGGGCTAGAGTAATAATAACAAACAGGAATAATGGACTGTTTGAGACTAAAGCTCCCCTGCTTTGTTTCCATAGATTGATTGTTTATTTAGAGATCTATTATGAAACTGAGATTGTAGCCATTTATGTTCCCAGTTGCAATACTTTCTGACTGACGTAGGATGGAAACTTTTGTTCTGTGTGAGGTGGTGGTGGTTGTGTTCTTAATTGCATTTGTCACTGTAGTATCTGGACATATTGAATTTTACGCGTTAGAGTGCCTTGTTTTGGTAGGATGCTATGCTGTGCCTAGGTGTTTTTAAAGCATGTCATGGTAGTGAAAATAAGTCCAAGAAAAGCACCCTGATCTTAGAGCAGAAGTTTGAGAGACTTACATTGATCCTGGGCTCTGGAAGGGTGTTCGTTCCTGGGAGTGAGGCTGGTAAAGGTTGGTTCCCACACAGGCAAACTTTCTTGTCCTTGTACTGTTTTTCTATGCCACCAATTTGATGACAGCCCTCACCTGAGATGTTTACTGGATCTGTCCCATTTCAGGATTCACAGCTGGTAATAGAAGCCTTTAAATCAGGGTTCGAGCCTCCAGGAGATATCGACTTCGAGGACTTCACGCAGCCAATGAAGCGGACTATCTCTGAATCCAGCCTTTCCAACTCCAGAGGGGATGGGAAGTCTGAGCCGAAGTTTGGTAGCAAATCCAAGGGCAAGTTATGGCCATTCATCAAGAAAAATAAGGTACTGACTTGCGAACTTGAGCTTGGTGCTAGTTTGTGTATAGTCGATAACCTCTTGTATTGTCTAGTAATCCTGGCAATTACAATTTTTTAAAGAGAATTTTAGATTCAGAAAGTTAATGACTGATGTCTTAATATGGTGTTTTGTTGTAGTCTTTGGTTACTTAAGTTTCTTTATATCTTTAATTTTTTTTTCTTGTATGATTTCTTTAATTATGTTGCAGTTTTTGTATTAATTTAACTTTCGTTGTCATGTCTCTGCCATGGTCCATTTCTGTTCCTAACTCACAGAAGGAATTGTGTACTGCTGACCTAGTGCCATGTGTGCTAACTAACATCGTTACTTTTGGGAAGCTTTAATGTGGCATTACTGTTTTGACACTTTAAAACTCTCCTTGGCTTTTCATTTGCATTATCTTTCAGTCTGAGCGCTGGGTTCAGCTGTTGGGTGGCTGGGAACAAGGAATTGCTGCGATTCGTTCTTGTTAAGCACAACTAACGGAACATAACTAACTGAGCAGTTGACTCTCTTAAAAGACCATATTAACTTATGTAGCCATTAAACCTTTATCATTTCACTGTCATATTTTACACCATAATGCATGGCAGCATTTATCTGGGGTTACCAGAATGTGTCAGGGAGACTGGACTAAATGGGTTTTAAGTAACACTGGTGGAAGCCCAGAGTAGCTTCGTTGTTTTGCTCTTACCCTAACTCTGACCCATACCAAATCACTACTACTAATTACAGAGTCAGAAAAATCTACCTGTTCAAAATGGATCATTCCTGTTGTGCTGGTGTATGAGAGAACACAGCTGTCTGGTGCTTACATCAGTGTAGCCAGAAAAAAAAAAAAAACAGAACTAACTCCTGAGCAAATTCATAGAGTAATTTGTAAAAGCGAAGTGTGATGCACGTTACTGAGGTATGATTTGAAAGCAGGAAGGAATGTGGTTTGTTGTTTTCCAGATAATAGAAACGCTACTGGGCACTAAGGTACCTTCCTTATCTGATCCATTTAAATTCAGGTATTTGAAAGCTCTATCCATACGCATTATTCTGAGCTGTCCACAGAGCAGAACAGGGCAATTTATGGGGATAGCGCTGCATGGAAGAGTCTGCATGAGCCTCCTGCCAAAATACTTTGTGTTACTCTTCTGTTGCATCACTTACTAAAACTTCCATTTATCACATTCTTCATTTAACACAAATCTTAAATACTGCTTTCCCCCTCTTTTGAACCATGGCCTTTAATATTTAATTATTTAATTGTTTTTTTTTCTCTGGATTTCAAATATTGGTTTTGATGCTTATTTTCGTTTTGTGTTTTATCTTTTTATTTTGGTTTTTATTCTGTCACTTCTCCATCTCTTATACGTAGCTTATGTCCCTTTTAACATCCCCCCATCAGCCCCCTCCTCCTCCCCCTGCCTCTGCCTCACCCTCTGCTGTTCCCAACGGCCCCCAGTCTCCCAAGCAGCAAAAGGAACCCCTCTCCCATCGCTTCAACGAGTTCATGACCTCCAAACCCAAAATCCACTGCTTCAGGAGCCTAAAGCGCGGGGTAAGTTCTCCTCTGGATACCTCTCTCTCTTTTCTTTCTCTTTTCTTTCTTTCTTGCGCTTTTATTGCACGTTCTGTTATGTAAAAACTTGTTTTGTTTTGTGAATGAATCCATTGTGTTTTATCATAACATGCAGACAAATCCAAGGAATCCCAACCTGTAAAGCCATTTGTAGTCAAAAACCCCCCAGTGAAACCACGCAAAGTGCAGTTGCTGATGGAAATTACCCATTTGGGTTTTTTGGGGAGGAGAGATTGTCCAAAGTATGGAAGGAAGAGCTGGACGTTAAGTAATACTCATGTGGAGGTCAAAGTCATTAATTTAGTAGCTCTGCGTATGTCTGTGGCAGAGTGGGCTTGGAGGAACACCATTCAGAGGCTTACTCTGAACCTGATGATCCATGTTGTCTACGTTAATGTGAAAAGTTTTCCTCGCTGCAGGGTGGATTCAGCTCAATATCTGTCTCAGGAGAAAGAGTAAATTAGGAGGAGTTCTAGAAAATAATTCTTCTGACTTCAGTTGATGCAAGTTCAGGCATTTCTCTGAAAAGATCTGACACACCTTGCTGTAGTGGTGGGAAGATGACTTCCCCGTATTTCATGCCTCTGTGTGCGACTTCTGTACCAGTGACTTGGCCTCAGCTTGTGCTTCAAGTGCTCCAGTGTTAGCTTGCTTAGTAAGTCTGAGTCTTAAGATAAAAAAAACAAACAGGTGAGATGTGAGAGATGAACTGATTCGAGGTGGTAATGAAGTTGTCTATATGGTACCTGTGTGCTTTACACCAGGGTTGCCATGTGGTTCCCTGCAGCTACCCAGGTGTATTGGTTAGAGTTGGCTCTAAATATTTGGGACTGACGCTTGTCAAGGACCTTCACCACATCCTGAAGCTGAAGTTTCAATAAGATGCGAAGGTTTGATTTGATTCCTGTAGAGAGCCTAAGAAATTCTGCTTCCCAACAAGTTTGTTAATAATGTCTGTGTTTGAGCCTCCTTGAGTAGATGATGTGGCTTAAACAGCCTTTAAAGTGTCCATAGAAGAATTTAAAATCCTGCCATGCTCTTTAACTTTTTTCTAATTGGTTTAAAATGTTTTTTCCAGTTTTTATTCTTGACACTTATCAATGAAATACCTTCACAAAAATACCCAGTTGAAAAACTACTTGTAACGGCCCCTAATAGCTGCCATTCTTGCAAACTGTGGAGGAAAGACATTAAGAGTTTGATAAACATTATGTGATGAACCATTGCAAAGCTAGGAAAATTTCCAGTTCTGTGCTTGACTTGTCCTTGCAGCCTTCCCCGCATACATTAGCATGCGGAATTGTAGGCCAGCACTTCTTTTTCTGGGCATTTCCCAGTAAGTCCACAGATTTTGTTTGTTTCTGAACTGGCTTTCACTTCCCAGTACAGTCATGCGCACACAATTTAAAATTATATTCTGCCTGCAAAAACTTTCAGTCTAGCATGGGAGCTCCAAAACAAAGATGAGATGTTTTGAGGGATTAGGGTTCAGGTTTTTCCCCTGCCAGCAGCTGAAGTGCAGTGTGAGAGATGCTGGTTTATGCCTTGTACAGTGCAGAGAAGCCGAACGCCTCCGTGGCTGACCTCGGGCATTCACCTGGGTCTAGATCAAACTGGATCAACGTTTTGTGACACATTACCACTGTTATAAACGTAGTGTCCCTGTCTTCTTTGCTGCTGATAGAGTAGGAACCATGGCCTGAGTTCCCGGATCAGCTGCTCTGTTTCGGTCCTTGACATTAGCTGTGCCTATATTGGTAAACTGATGGTGAAGTGTTGAATTAAATGCTTTCGTTGGTGGTCTTCATAAGCAGTAAGTAACATGACAGATCCCTGATATAAAATTTTCCATTTTTCAAACAAAAAGACTTCCCAGACGCTCGCACATGGAACAGTTGTGCTGAGAAGTTGCTGGCATAGCATGGCTTTGACTCCTAGGTTAAGGTCCTTAGAATTGTTTCCTCCTGTGAAAATGACAGGAAGGAGATACAAGTGTTCAGCATTTTAAAATGTTTTTTAGAGCATACTGTAACAGCAAGGAAGTGACTACTTTAAAAAGCCCAAATTCTGCTCCAGGGACTGCACTGACATTTAGAGCTGAGGGCTGGAGCTGTATAAAGGCAGAGATGGTTTCAGTGGGGAACTTCAGTGGCTAGTTACAGAGAACTGAGAGCAGAGCTGTAAACAGTATTTTCTCTCGTCTGGTTGCAGACAGTACGTTTGAAAAAAAGATGGTTTATACAGAGTGGTTTTCAGTTCTTTGCTAGGGAATTGACATTTAATGGGACATTCAGAAGCCAAAAAATCCCATATCTGGTTCTTCTCGTTGAGGAAGCGGGAAGTTTCTAAGTTGTCCAAAGGCAGGTTCTGTAAATGTGTCTCCTCCCCTCAGTTGCAGTTTGGCTCAGAGTGTCTTTTCTCAGTGGCTTTTATGGGGGGGATACAGTTTTTCAATTCTGCTTCTGCAGCAGCAAACCTGGGGGATGTGCTGGGTCTTGGTGGCACCCACTGTGGCAGGTGGGCACTTGGCAGTCTGCTCCATACGGGGTGGCAGTGAGACATTTTGGAGAATAAGGCGCTGCTGAGGGTGTGTGTTGCAATCTCGTGCTCCAATAGTGCCATTCACAGAACAGAATATTGGAAATAGTCCTGACAATTTCTAACTTGATTTAAAAATGCTACCATTTTGTAGTTCCATGAGCACTTCTCAAGTTTGTATTTCAAATGGACAAATCTTTATTTAGTGAGTGTTTGGCTCTATAAGCCGTTACGACTAATTACTTTTAACAGTTTCTGAAGGAAGGCCATTGTTTTATGAATTAACTATCTGAGAATTCCAGGTGAGTCTTGAGAATTCTGCATACCATATTGGTTTTAAGTGGTTTGTGTGAAAGGTGAAATAATGAGAACAATTTCCTATAGTCTTCTGGAATCCCTCAAATTTTTGCTGACACGTTCATTAAAAATGTGCAAGGAAAGGCTATTGCTAAATCTTCATTTAAACCTTTCACTGTGTTCTTTTTATTTCATTTCCTTCCCTTGTTAGCTACCAGGATGTTTGTATGTAAATACTTTTCCTGCCTGACTCATCCCGTGGAGTTGGAGGCAGTGTTTCAGATCATGGTCTCTTATTCCAGAGGGATGAATTCAAGCCACTTGGTTCATCTAGAAATATGGAGTAGTCAAGGCTGCAAAGCTCTGGCAGCTTGCTCCATCTGATTTGAAAACTTGTCAAGTTCACATTTCATAGGTCCTTGGTGATTTGTTATACAAATAGTCAGACTAAAAGATCATGAAAATGCCATATGACCTTCAAAAAATAAAATAATTCTAACGAGGCAAAAAAAAAAATCAAGAACCACCCACCAATCCTGTTAATTTATCAGATGAAAAATGAGTGGTTGGCATTTGTTTCAGCTGATGTGGTTGATGTGACCCCCTTTATATTCAGTACAGCTAGACAGTGCTGTTAATTCTGCTTTTACCATAGTAAGTTTTATAAGATTTCCTTTTCTCAATTTCTTTCCATCACCCTGTCAAAATCCAAAAGCATCTGAATTTTGCTGATGAGCATGAGCAGTAATGTTACGAATACTGGATTGTGATTTTTGCCAGAGAAATTAGGAGTATGTAGAGGGAAACTGTCCTCTACACAGAAGAACATTTGACCTGTACAGAAATACATCAGTGAAGCAACTTTTGGAAAGGTCGTGCAGGGTGCCGGCAGGACAGTACGATGTAACGGGTGTTTGGCTTTGGACACTGAATAATTTCATTTGCTCTGAATATTGTCTCCACGCTGCTGGTTTTGTTCAGAGACGAAATTCCACTCCAGCCAGACACCGTGCAGTGAAGGTGGCCACAAGGCATTTTAAGTATTATTTTAGAGTATTCAACCAAATTGTCAAGCAGATCTTTCCTGGCTTTGTTGATAAATTGAGCTCTTAACTCCTACAAAAGTCAGGGTAACAACTTGTTTATTTCAGGGGAAACTGGATCATACTCCTTTCTTGCACTGGCTTAAGGAAGAAGTGCATGAAAAGGAACTACTTAATGTGAACAAGTCCAGTAGAGACTAAGACCTTAACAGGATAAATCCCGGCAGTAGAACTGCACATTGTGGTTGATTCTTGAAACATAAGTGAGTGAGTGGATTCCCATGCAATTCCTCCATGAAATCTTTGATATCAGAACATGTCTGAAGAGGCAATATATTTTAGTAATTTACTTATAAAGTTTTGCTTTATCGCCTTATGTTGTATTTGGAAAGAGAAATTAGAAAACTGAAGTGCAAGAATCACTGGTGACTGTTATAGTGAATTATATAATTAGAATTGACATGTCCTGTACCCAGTCTGGTTTTAATTTTGCTTCCAAACTAAAAATCCCATGAATCTTGTTTTCCTGTAAGGAAGCAGATGCCTAAACAATTTACAACAGATGCAAGGTTAACGTAGAGGTGCCAATACTAGTGTTAGTGGCCACTGCCAATATGAAATCCTAGTCTGTTAATTTTTTTTTAAGTGCTGACTTTTGTCAGTGTCCGTGGTTTTCTAATCACATTTTTCTTTTTTCCTCAAAGCTTCTTTCTTGAACCCCAACAGCAGAAATGTCCATTGTAGAAAATGCTGTAAAACCTTCACAGCACTTGTCATGGATCAGAACTAGAAGAGGAGGGGGGGAAAAGTATTTTACTGTTTCTAATAACTCTTTAGAAAGGCAGTATAAAAGTAATATAACACTTAAAATCAACTCTGTCTCTTTAGGGAAGTTAAAGCCAGAAGAGTACGAAAAATGAGGAACCACTTACATAAGTCATAATTTCATTTGTGCTTGCGCTGCTTTTTCTAATTCCATTTTGAGGACAGAGACGACTGAGTATTCTGCAAATTGATACTAATTTTACGTTCTTTTGGCTTATTGCTATAGCGGCAGTAACATCAGCACCTTTATTTAAAGAACAATACTTCTGAACTAACAAAATCCAGGGGCAGAACTTACACCTTTGAATTACTGTGTTGTGCAGACTTGCCTTTCCTCTCTTGCCACGGAGACTGGGTTGTGATGAAGCAGAGAGGATGGGTCTGGGAGCTGGGACGCAGATACTGCAGTCATTACCCCAGTTCCACCCTCCAGACAGTTCCGTAAGGCACGCGGAGGGAAATTCGTGGTTTCCTTTTTAGTGGAAGTTGTTGACTTCATTACAATGTGATTTTATTTCCATTGCACCAGTTAATGTTTTCCCTTACCATCCCGTCCTGCCACTGTGACGTACTGTGCAGTCTTCTCCCTCGACACTGAGCTGTTGGTCTGCCTGGATGATCAGTGCTTTGTTATTCTGTTAGCATGCAGAAACAGCAAACCAACCAAACCGTCCCCTCTTGTACCTGCTCTGTTCCCTGCCCCTGGGAATACTTGTTATTGTAATGTAAGTGTATAAATCTGTGCCAAAACCAGGATTTTTTTGGTGGGTGGGGTCATTAAAGCTGTGGTTTATTCTAGCACAAAGAGATGTTTTCTAACCTTGTGTGTTTAAGATAGCATTTAAAAATATGGTATTTTCTGATTTTTACGGGAATGCTAAACTCTTAATATTCACCTAGTTTTTAGGAAGCTTCCACGTTGCACTTAAAGGCTAGTTAAGTGCCAAGCTGTCTTTTGCTGTAGAAGCAGTAAACACAGAGGTGTTGTGCTCGTCTCCAGTGTAACGGATGTGTGTTTTCTCTTGCTGACTCACCAGCAGACACAGTCTTTGTATATTCACAAAGAACTCATGAAGAGGACTTTAGGGACACCCACGTGTGCCATTGAGGCTAGGGAATATGTTGTAAGTCCGTGTATGGTGTGATCAGCCCATACCGTTGCTACACAGTCGCTAACCCCACTTACAACGCCGTTAGAGTGTGCTGTGGAAATGTGCCTTGTAAAAGATAAAAGGAAAATTTGGTGGGAAGTGAGTTGCAGCTTACTGTGTTATGTGCAGGAAAGATATGTCTGCTAGTCCTGGAAATGCTGAAATTGGCACAATTAAAGTAGCTGGACCTGTGAAATTCAAAGTACTACAAACGGGTTCCATGCGTTTATTCTAAATTATTTTATGAACGCAGTCTTGAGCATCATGAGCCAACCCCTGATTTACAGCAGTGCAGTGCCTTGGTCGTGGAGCACTCCCTAGAGCTTTTTCTGAAGCTTCCCTGAACGCTCTGTAATGATGACGGTTCATGGAATGAAGATACATGACCTCTAAATCCAATACCTGGATAAAACAGAGTGTGGGGAGATTGTTACAGGACCACTAAGAAAGAAAACGATCTCTTGATTGTATGGAAGGCCAGTGATTTATTTCAACCCTGTTTTCTGTAAGTGAGGTTAGTGTCCGTGACTGTCCAATAACACATAGACTTGCTGGCTTTCATGCTCTCTCATGTGTTATTGAAGCTTGTGGCTCTTAGGCTCTTCTTTTTTTTCTCCCTGCAAGACTAAGCTACACTCGTTTAAATTGACAGCTTGAAACAGATCTGCTCGTTTTGAAGAAATTTAATTTATTTGATCATTTGGGGGAAAAACACCCCTCTTCTCCCAGGAGCTATGAGCAAGTTTCTAGCTGTGAAAGCCCAACGGAATGGGCAAAAGTAGTTATTCAGTGCTTGATGCAGATTTATTTTCAATCTGCTCATATTTCTCTATAGAAACGGAATCAATCTCATGTAAAATTATGAATACATTTCAGAAATGGAAAACTGTGAATATGACTTATTTCAGCATTTCATTGTTTCCAGTCTATGATCTGCTTTGTTATTTGTACTGGTTATAACAATCCCTGATGTACAATTTGGAAATGCTATTAATAAGTTCTCTATTTTTGTCATACTTAACAGTGTAAGAATTCGGCATACAGTGTCTATAATCCCTTTCCAATTTGCTGAATTTACAGCAAAAGAATAGTCTTGATGCAAATGATTCTTCGCAGTAGTGTAGTGCCTTTAGAGTGAGTAGTGTTTAGAAATAGCGCATGTAGCATACATTTGTGCCTTTTATAGAGTGCTTCGTAGGTAAATATTTATTCTGCACCATGAGTCTTGTCTGTATATATGTACAAGGATCTCAGTTCGTGCTGATCATGTCTATGCTAAAGTTCACAGGAGTGCTAAAGCGACCATGCAAACAAAAGCTGCCTACGCTGAATTTCTTCAGCAGCATATTTTAGCTCACTTTCTCCTTCCTGTGTGATTATTCTCTGAAATGGATTGGGTTTGTTTGCTTTTTTTAATGAACTCGTAGCTGAGAGAGTGGATTTCTTCATTGCACTGTGGTTATCATCATGTGTTTACTTCCTAATGGACTGAACTTCAGAGGGAAGTTTAACTGCTGCGTTGTCACTGGATGCATCAGTTCAAATGGAGTATTTCACTATTTATTGCAAGGTCATATGTTTTCCTTGAGTGGTTGGCATGTATTGCTGTACAAATTCTGCTAATTAATGGTAATTGTTATTTTTGAATAATGTGCATTTCTTAAAACATGCTGTCAAAAACATCATAGGTTTTGAGCCACCTTTATTTGAAAACCAATCCTAAAGAATGTGCTTTTGTTAAAAATGGAGTGTCTGAGAGCACCATACCTGGGAGCTGTTGGTACTAAAATAGTGGAGAACTCTTGAATGGAGAGAGGTTCCAAAGTCTCACAGTGCAGGACATTTCCTGGAGTGAGAGGTGTTTTCCAACTTCCACGTTTCAGCTGTCTGACACCGAGCACATCATTTTATGCACTTTTGTTGTGTAGTTTGAGCATTTTACCACTGTCCCCACAGAGCTGGCAGGACAGGCACAGGGCACACTGCTGGAGGAGGCTGGGTATAGTTTTGATTCTCCCTTTTAAATCTGGCCTTTTATCTTGAACAGGGGCTAACTTGTGCTCCTTGGCACAGAACACAAAGGCACCGTAGCACTGTTAGTCGCCTTGTCTCTTGGAAATCCTTCTGACTTGCAGCTCCCCTAATGTCTTGCAATGCTGGAAGGGGCTTTGGTAATTTTGGTGGTCGGTTGCTTGGGCACATTTGTTCACCTGGCAGTTTCGGAGGCCCTCCAGCACTGTTGAGAGCTGTACGGGCAAGTGGCGTAGGGCAGAGGCAAACCATGCTGCTGTGTAGAGTCTTTCAACATACCCTTCTTTTTAGTCTTACTTTCCCAGAGTCACTAAAAGATAATGTTTTGGCTCTGTACCAGGAAAAGGGGTTACCTTTGAAGAATTAGATCATGTGTATCACTTAAGGAGCTTGGATAATGTCTTATTATGCTGTCAGAGAATCAATTTGGTGTAAAGAGAAGAGATTATTTTTTTTCCCCCTCCTCCTTCTTGGTCCTGACCTTGCCTGACTGTATGGCCAAAGCACATTTGAGACTGAGTATGTGTTTAAGTTGTTCAAGAGCATGCAATGACTTTACGTGACTGCCCGGACAGCACTGTATGCAATGAACAGGGATGTTTCAGGGAAATTGTCCTTTGGGCATAGGCCTGAGAGCTGGGAAATCGCTGGAGATGCCTTTGTGCTTTTTACTGCTGGAGGCCAAGTGCCATACCTTACCTCTTCACTGAGTTTTTGCTGGGGGTTACCCCTCTTCTCTTAAGCCCTTGCATAAAGTGGCTGATGCTCGTGACTGCGTTTCAGCACGTTTTTGATCTGAAGTGACTGGCACACATTTGCAAGTTCTTCAGATATGTTACTGTAGGGAGAAAGATCCCCGTTGTTGTTGCAGCTGCTGTAAATGAGGCACTGCAGGCCAGGTTTTCACCTGCAGTGCCAAAGCACGCACGTAGAGGTACAGCACTTTGCCATTTCTGTTCCTGGTGAGGAGACGGCAGCCGACTGATCACGCTGGCCCATCTTGTGAACTTTTGCACAGATTTGTTAGTGTTACCCATTTTGCCTTCCAACAGCAAGGGGATTGTGTGGCATTTATTGTAACATCAGTCTGAAAAAGTTCCTCTTCTACTGATGCACTGTTGTTTTTTCTCTTTCTCCCCCCACCCTGTATCTCTCCAATTTTTACATGAAGCTTTCTCTCAAGCTGGTAAGCACATTTACAGCATGCCTGTCCTGTGTTTTAATCACGATTTTCTGTGTGTGTTTTAATGTGCACTGTGCCACATATGACATGACACTGAAATTAACTGTTAAATTTGTTTCTTCTTTGTGTTTGCTTTTTTTGATATTTTATCAGATAACTCTGAATACACAGGTCTGGAGTCTAATAGAGGTGATCGGAATTCAGTCTTTCTAATAAGCTGCTAAAAAATTAACTCTAATACATAGTTTAGTTTTCACTTTCGTAATCTAGGGCTATGAAAATGTAGAAAATCAGTATTGAGTAAGTTTGCTACTGGATAAGTATACATTAAAACATTAAAAGAAAAAAAAAAATATCTCCGTGCTTGCTGGACCTTCTCCGGAGAGAAATGCATGTCTTTTTGTGTAACATAGCAGCAAAGTTTGCTTTCCATGTCCAGGTATTACTGGAAATCTGAATCATTACCACCTACATTTTACAGCCCTATGTAGTCCTTCAGAATAACTAATAATGATATTAATTAAAGTTCTGTAAACCTTAACCAACAAGGTTAACTCAGTCTGATTTGATTCTCAAACGGAGAGATATACATATACATGAATCCTAAATTCTATCTTGGATGCAGCTGGAAAGGTTTCTTGAACTACGGTAAGATAAAAGTTACTGAGTTGGAAAGGGGAGCGTTGAACACCTTTGGGAAGGCAAATTATGTGCTGAACTTCATACTGAAGGTACTGTATTGCTTGAGACACTCCACACCTCGATGTGTTCCTGACAGCGTGTCTACATTCCTTTGCCCTTTGAGAGTCCGGTCGCAAGGAGAGTGCGACTGGTTTGCTGACCCACTTCATCCAAGCATGCAAGAGCTGCAAATGACTGATTGCAGTTTTGGAGAGCTTCAGAGGATGTGCAGTAGTGCCTTAACTGGCTTAGCTTGGAGGTTTTCTTATTCCTCACCAGTGCCTTTAGGTACTCTTTCCCCTACACATACATTCTTGGATATGTCATTGTGTACCTGTTCCATTCATAGCAGCTTGTTAGGAGGAAGTGTGTAGGCCATGAGAGCTACCTGATGTAGCTCTGGAGGTTTCAGGTCCTGCTGCTGCTCTGTCAACACAGTGACTTGCTTGGGCTCCATTAAACAATATTGCTTCTCACTGGAGACTTGTGGTAGGTCTGAGGAATGATGGAAATGTCTAGCTTACTTGCAAACCTTGGTTTTTTAGCTGTTGCCAAGCCACTGTCCTGGTAGTCCAATACATTTATACCAGGCATTTCCATTTGTTGTTTTCCAGGTCACAGTGCTAGTGTGTAGTATATCCTAGCTGTACGAGAACCAAAACTGATAAACCTTGTGCTCTCCCCATATGTAGCTTTAGCCCAGAAACTGGTCTTAACATGGCCTCTTTTTTCATAGTCTTTCATCTTGGGAAAACTTGCATCCTAAATCCCAGGTGTCTTTACGCAAAGAAATCTAGCGAGCACGGTCTCTGCTGGTCCTGTGATAGCACATCAAAAGTAGCACAGATTCCCCCTGCACACTGCAGGTGTGTTTTTGCTTCAGAGCATGAAATGTGCCCAACGTGCACAAATTGCTCCTTGGCTCTCCCTTTTGGAGGAGGAACTGTAGCTTCTGTTACGATAGAAAATTATTGAGAGGATAAAGCCTGAGTGAGATCACCTCCTAGTCTCAGGCATGCACTTCTATGCAACGCTAATGCTTTGGTCTGAAGCATTGTAAACAAAGCTACTGAATTTAGTCCGGCCTAGAGCTTTTGAAGGAAGTTGAAGAATCAAAAAGAAGATGCTTTTCTAAATTTGTTTGACTACATCGATCACATTCTCCCAATATGTAACTGGGGATATTTTCAAGCATATCTGTCTCTTCTGCTTAGAATTGAGAAAATATGTTAATAGTCTTTCTTGTAACTGCTAGTTTATTTACAAAGCTACCTCCAGATCTTTTGCCTTAAAAAGATATGTATAACTTTAATGTGTGATTATCTGTAAAATATATTCAATCACTCTCAAGTCTAATGTGATGAAGTTACTATCGAGCAAAATACCATCTCTCCTGTACCATGCACAACAAGTAGTGTAAGCACTGCTAGGACTTCACGTGGTTAAAGTTTCAGAAGCAGTGTAACTTACTAAGTTGTTTCCTTTCTCATTGTCTCACAAATGGAATTTTAAGTGTATTATTACACAGGCTTAACTAGACACATATGCTGTCTTTTACTGAAAATCAGTATGGCAGCAATTCTGTTAGGTTTGCCTGTTCTGTTATTTCGCAATGGCTAGACCAGAGGAGGAGAAGATCTCTCTGTAGTTGTCCTCCACCCTCTGACACCCACACGCTTTCTTTCTAAACAGCTTGTTCTGCAGTTGCAGAAGAAGAGTGCACTGTCTCAGAGCACTTTCAGTGCAGAGTTGAAAGGGTCTAATGGGCAGCTTTTGTGACAGAATCCGCTAGATCCCACTCCTCAGAGAGATTTGGCGTTTAGTAAGACTAATGTCATGACTTGGCCCATAAGCTGATGGGCCATTGGATTTGGTTACTGAGCTTTGTGTTTTTACCTTTCTTTCTCCCGTACTCTGGTATTCCCCTTTAGAAATGGGACGTGGAGTGAGCAGAAACCAAAAGAAGAAAAACCTGTACAAATTCAAGATTATGTACAGGAACCTCATTCCTTTATGGTGCAACTAATTAGTATTGATGTGTGTTGAGTATAGCCCATCCAAACTGTCCCCCGTGCCTTCTTGCAAGGCAAAAATAGGTGGTACTTTGAAGACAATAGTATGGATGTATTTTATGTGTCATCTATCTGCTCTATCAAATTGGCTCAATCAAGAAGAGACGTAGCAGTTTGAAGGCAGAAAAGGGCTTTCAAGCAGAATCACACAAAGGTAACCACTGTGGTCTTCAAATGTTTTCTTCAGTTATGATTTCAAATTTATTAATTCTGTGCCTTTGATGTAACTCCTGATTTTTATATTAGTCCAAGTGAGAGATGAAACGTTGAGAGACTGACATGGAATGTGGATCCTGGAAAGCAAGCAGCGTGTTTTTAAATTGCAGAATCCCTACTACCTTATTGTGTTCAGGAGAGCCCTGACATAAATTAACTGTATTGGACCAACACTCAGATTATGCAGAGCAAGCCCACAATTAGTAGTGTCCGTGAGAAGTGCAACTGTGACACCGGAGTAAAAGCTAGCAACTGATTTTATGGGAATGCTGTCTGTAGCAGAGTAGAGAAAGGCAGGAAAGATCAGCTTTCCATGAAAATGGAAGTCTGTTAAATACAACCTGATGATAACTATGGATAAAAATAGTTTCTCAGCTCTGGTGTTGAATTCTGGCATTCTTTAGTTGGTGATTTCCCATTAACCAGTTGGTACAGAAGCAAGATGAGATCCTGGGACTATTTCGAAGGCATCCAGGTTCCTAACCATTCAGGGACCGAAAACTCTCAGTACAAATGATAACAATGCTTCAGACCATTGTGATTTTGCACAGATTTTTGTGAGCTGTTTTCCAAATGCAGTCTTGAAGGATTCTTTCAGGCTCTGATTATTTTTTTCCTTTTTTTTTTTGTTTGTTTTGTTTTGTCTTTCCCCTCCCTCCATTCCACTTTGCAGGGCGCAGGGCCGGAAGACTTCAGCAATCTGCCACCTGAGCAAAGAAGAAAGAAACTTCAGCAAAAAGTTGATGAACTAAACAAAGACATTCAGAAGGAGATGGATCAAAGGTATGTTAAACCTCTCTAATGAAAAACAAAATAAGTAGTCACATATAGAACAGAAATAACTAAAATATAAGAGAAAATAAGAGCAAGGTTCTAGGTTTGTGGAATGTGCTGTTCCAGGAAAAGAACCACCAGAGTTTACATATGGCTAAAAACACCTGCGAGATGCAAGGCTCTCCACAGCTCAGATTCTGAAATCAGTTATTTAATTTTGGCTGATGGAAGTCAGAGCTGGGGCAAAAGCTGACTTTGTTTATTCCGTTCTCCCACCTCAGTGTAATGCATATCCTGCCTTTGGAATCATGAAAAGAGAAAATCCTAGTGTAAGGCTGGGAATGGTACGTGTAGCAATTAGAGACAGTTTTTCCTTCTTTCTGGAGCTGCCCTCCTGGGCTTGCGCAGGGGAGCAGCAGTTGAATTGTCAGCCAGATAAAGGTTACTGTTAGGTACACTTAAGTTTGTTTCTTGGTGTGAGCTGTTCCTGAGGGTGTTCTTTCGGAAAGAACAGGATGTAAATACAGCCTCAGTCAGGTACAAGCACAGACCTCTCAGCAGTAAGCAGGGCGCCTGTTACTGTGTGATGGGCATGGGTAGATCTCAGCAAGAGAGGCTGTTAGGAGCATGAGGACATCGTCAGAAGTGCTGATTGATTGTGTGTATCTTAAGACTCCCTGATCTGCAGCTTACGCTTCCTGGAAGCAGGAAGATAATGACTCCTGTGCTTTTGTGGATACTTTTTCTACAAGGCTGCATTTATCGTTCTGGTTGAGAGAAGACTATTTTCATTACATGTTTTTTATTGATTCTGGCAGCCTGTATTTGTTGCTTTGTGTTTGTTCACGTTCTGCAGTTGCATTAAAGATTCAACATGTTATGTTTGCAAGAGACAGAACTTTTCTTCCCTGAATGATTTCAAGACTTTGCCTCTCGGGTACTAGTCTGTCGCTAAATATTGCTTTGTGTTTGTACAGATGTGCTTACATTTTGTGCTACCTGACTTTAAAGAACCTGTTCATTTGGTCTGGTAATGCAAACTTTCTTCTTTGTTTTATATCATGAATAAGAAGGAAAACTGCACATGGTTATATGATTTCTCATTGCTTTGGGTTTTTTTCCTCTGCAGTAACTTACATTTGTCTCTGTATGGATTTTCCTTTCTGCTCTGCATTGATTCTGAGGTAACCCAATGCTAAAATTGGGTATGAAATCAGAGCAGAATGAAGTTATTTTAAATAAAGATAATATATGATTGAGAAAGTAGCACCAGCAGTTAAGTAAGAGTTAAAAAAAAAATAATAATCATGACTCATGTGTTTGCAATATGGTCCTTAGGGCTTCAACCACAGAGCAGTCCCACTTCCTTGCCACCCACACTTTTTCCCATTTTTTTATACACACAAAGCAAAGCCAGGCACAGGATTGCAATTGTCAAGAGTTTGGTGGGAAACTCTAAAATATAAAGAGTGTTAACTTGAGTCGTGGGACTGACATTAACCTTTCTCCCCCCAAGTAATGCCTAGAGAAAAGCTGAATAGCTGCGCCAGGAATACAGGAAATCAGCTCATAAGTCTGCTTCTCTAAGCTCTGAAGTGTTCATCATCACACAGATAACTTTTTTCTCTAAGTTCAGCCTCAACTCGACTCAGGTCACAGGCAGCACGCTGCTGTTGGTGAGAGCTCCGCAGGCTTTCCGACGGGAGCTCACGAAGGCATGTACTATGTTCATCTTGGCCTTACGGTACCATGTTCATTGTAGCAGGCCTTAAAATTAATGTCTCTGAAACCCTGGGTGCTTGGCATCTGGGTTGATATGAAACACAGCCCCCAGAAAGAGTCTGGTAAAAAGACTGTATAACCTAACAGGATGCTTGGTCGTGTTTTGTGGCCGAAGGTCCATCTGTCGCTGTGCTGTGACAAATGCAAACCATCTGGATTTAGCTTCGTTTTAAGCAGTGTGAAATAAATATCTTTCTTTGGCTTGCAGAAGACAAACTGCAACAGGCAGGGTGAGAATTTCTGTTTAGCAGAAATTTTATTATTTTTAAAAATAACACATTATTTTTATTAATAATGTGTTCACATCCAGCTCTTTGTCCCAGTTTCTCAACTGGATTTCAGCCTGTGGTGGAGAATAATGATGCAACTGTTCATCTGTGCCCCAAAAGCTGGGATGATATTCATCTAGAAAGCTGAAGCTGTCATTCATTGCAATAGTTGTGAGGTTGTTTTTTATTTTTATTTTTTTCCCCCCAGGGTTAGCAAATGGAAATCATACTATATAAAAGAGCGTGTCAGGCTAAAAGTCAGTACCAAATTCCTCTTTTTGCCTTGTGAAAGGCCACAAGAATTGATTTGTTTCTCTAAGATTGTTCAAGTTGGGCACGTGGAGTTTGAATCATCTGATCTAAACGTGCTGTGTCAATACAAGCACACAACACATCTGTGCAGCCTCCTGGTCCGCTGGTGAGGCTCCTCCTGCCAGCCTTGCTGCTTGAAGAACCCTCAGTTGCCTGTAGAGCAAGGAGCTCCTTTCGGTGGAGGGGCTTGAAGACTTCGGCTTATGCACAATGTCTCTGTCATGTCACATCGTAGCTAAAGCTGTTGCTTTTTTCCATCTGACAGTGTCAATTCTCTGCCAGCAAGTGATTTTGCTGTTATTTTTAATGGCTGCTTCTCTACAGGGCAAAAGCCCGTCTCATGTTTGTTACCTTTGTGACAGGTTAGGCTGGAACCACAGAGAAGACACAATTCGTGATCCTTCCATTTGCCTGTGTTTAGAGAAAGGGCTTTGCCCCCAGCCACACTAACACTTAACCTGTTTTATTTTTCCTCTGTCTCTCAGAGATGCCTTAACGAAAATGAAAGATGTGTATATCAAGAACCCACAGATGGGAGATGCAGCGAGTGTGGACCACCGATTAGCAGAACTTGGACAGAATATTGAAAAGCTACGATTAGAAGTTCAAAAATTTGAGGTATGGGAAGAGACGTTTCAGTAAAATGTAGCTTAGAATATGCTAAGTTTTAAGCAGATGCTTCATTGCTTTATCAGATGTATCGATGCATTTTCTTACTATGTACGTGTAAGATGATTATTTTAATTTTATTGAGATAATTTTAATTATCTCAAAATAATTGAGATCTTTGAGCCTCTTTGTATAACATAAATACACACCATCTCTTGTGAGTGTCAGCCAACAATCCTGCGGTTTAATTTGCCACAGGAAACAAACTGTGCTAAGTGGTGGACAAGAGAGAGCGTAGTGCTCTCTGGACTGCCCAGAGGAGTTCAGATGCTTATTTAATTAATTAATTAAATTTGAGCATCATGTTACAGATGTCTGTGGAAAATCAGAGGAGCATAAATTTAAAGCACGATTTATAGTCTTAACAGCAAGACAGAAGGCGTCAGATGAAATATGTTTTAAGCAATAGTCTGCCATGAACAGGAAGCTGCCTAGAGATGCAAAATCTCAAGAGTGCAAGGAGTATTTGGAATACATGAATCCGTTATAATTACACCAGAGGGATTATAGGGCTGAGGAAAGACTTCACTCTGCAAGTTACACTATGTGCATAAATAGATACAGCCCGTTAATTTTAGATGTGTGTTGCAGTTGTTGGCTTTACTATCCATTACGTACTTACCCATTTGAAAATCACTGGCTCATTCTTTCTGCCTGGCATTAGTCGTCTTGCATTCAGCAGTCACCGAGACTGTTGTGTTTCTGGTGTCACTGAGGCTGCTGTAAGCTGCCACACATCATCTTACTTGATTGTGACTAGAGCAGCAGCATCTCCCAACGGCTGTTGTTAACTGCTTCTCTGGGGTCACGTTGTTTTCAGCACCCGATGTCAAAAAAAAAAACCACAAACCAGTTTTCAGTGTGCTTTTTGGCAAGACTGATAGATTTGATATACACTTACAGTGCAGAATCTATACCCCGACAGCTGCAGCTCAAAGGAGTTTACAGTCTGGTTTTAGTTCCCTAGTCTGAATGTCAAATGTGACGCGGCAAAGTAAAAGCAACGTGTCCCCTTGCACGTGGAAGCACGAGAGATGCATGAGGCTGCTCTCCCCTGGCAGGGCTGGCTGGCCGAGGTGGAGGGCAGGCTGCCCACGCGGACGGAGCAGGCGCGGCGGCAGAGCGGACTGTACGAAGCCCAGAACACTTCCGCAGTGAACAGCTGCGCGCAGGACCGGGAGAGGTACAGTATCTGTACGGAGCTGTCCTGTTCGCACTGATGACGGGACCTGCTTTCCTTGGTTTATTAATCAGGGAAACTGTAGCTCTGCGGCGTTCAGAAAGTTATTCTGGAACCAGACTAAAGGCAGGCACTCCATGGAGTTCCCGATTTTAGCATGTAGAAGATCCCAACTTGGAGCTGCTTTTCTGAATAAAATGAAATGTGTAATAGCCCCTGCACTCACTGCTCTGAAGGTGAGTGAGGTAGGTGCATTTTTTGCAGCTTTTGATGGGAAAAATGACTGGTGTCACCCATTACATTGTAACAGCCAATTCTGAGCATGCTTTGGAATTACTGAGCTGCTCCAGCTACAGTTGCTCACCTTGCCTTACGTGTCTGATAACCAAGTCATTCTCTTTGCTCCTGAGACTGGTTGCTATAGTTGCTGTGTATTTTCCTCTCTTGAGCAGCCCAGATGGCAGTTACACAGAAGAGCAAAGTCAGGAGACTGAGATGAAAGTACCTGCAACGGATTTTGACGATGAATTTGATGATGAAGAACCACTACCCACCATAGGAACATGTAAAGCGCTCTATACATTTGAAGGTATCACTCAAACTTTACTCTCATTTCACTTGCTGTTTTGTTTATTTCATATGCCAAGGACCAGTGGGAAACCTTTGTTTAACCCCTGCGGTGCTTAAATAGACGAAGAAAGGGCAAGCGAGGCCCTGGCATGATTCTGTTTTGTAGAGAAGCACTAGGTGATTTTTCTCCCATTATGGTTCTTTTTCTTGCAGAGTCTTTGCATAACTCTGAAATCAGGATCACATTCATCTGGTTCTTTGTATACACACTGTTGTCTCCAGAGTTACATGCTTCTCTTCTTGCTGCTGGTGATGCAATGCAGGTTGCCCTGAGCACCCCAAACTGCAGCCGTGGTTCCCATTGTGCAGGACAGCCTAAACTCTGTGTTACTGTGTCTTTTCAGGTCAGAATGAAGGAACAATTTCTGTAGCAGAAGGAGAAATGCTCTATGTAATAGAAGAAGACAAAGGTGATGGGTGGACACGAATCCGAAGGAACGAAGACGAGGAGGGCTATGTCCCTACGTCGTATGTTGAAGTCTATTTGGACAAAAATGCCAAAGGTGCTATGACTTATATTTAATACTATTATTATTATTACTTTATTTGCTTTCACAGAGAGATCCAACTCTGAAAATGCTCTGTGTTGCAGATAGAGCCTTTAAGTCTGTACAGTGCCACAAGGTGCATTATTTCATACATGGACTAATATGGCTTGCTGTACTGCAAAACATGCTTTTTATTGATGGGAGAAGGATAGTGTGGTAGGCTCTAAAGCCAGAGGGGGAAATGGAGCCTTTCCTAGACAGTGCACTGTCACTGCCATTGCTCGCCCAACTTAGTGCAGGAAACACAAAGCCATTTGGAATAACATGGGCTCTCCTCAGATATCCAGGTGGCATCTTGGACACATTCACCAGTCAGCTGTTTGTCCCAAACTGGTTCGGTGGAATGCTATATAGGAAATATTTAGACTGCTGTTTGGTGTCTCAGTGTGGGTAGTGTTTCAGAGCCTAATGTGTTCTGTGGACCTTTTGGATTGAAACTTGGTCATCATTTAGTGTGTTTGGAAGGGGAAGGAGAGATCTTGCCAAAACCTGTCTACACAGTACTCTGTGATCCTTGATAAATAGGTAAAACATGAAGAGAGATCCTCTATTCTTTTCCACCTTGATACATTTCAGAAGATGTATTTGCTGTTTCAGATGACCATAACTAACTGTTTAATCTTTTGCTCACAAAAGATCAGTGGAGACATTCAGAGCTTAGGCTCTGCAATCTTCTGTGTTGTCGTTGCTTTTAGCTCCTCACCAATAGGTGTAAGCAAGCAGTGCTACAGGGGAGTCCTGGGTAGAGCATATGCTAGCACCTGGTAATGTAATACACCGAGAAGTTAAAAGATTTTAGTCCTGTTTCAAATCAGGATGTTTTTGAAGTCTACAGTTACATAAATTATGGGGTTTTTTTAGTCACTTAATCTTTCAGATTATTGTTGTTTTTCCTAGACTTTAGAGTTCTTGGTGTGAAACAAGCTGCCTCATCCAATTAAAAAAAAATGAACTGTTCTCATTGGGATTTATGGACAGTAGGAAGAGAAGAGTAGGACTGTCTCTGTAAACAAACACTATAATTTGATCAGTTCACTGTCTTGGATTCAGTATTAAACAGTGCAGTGCCTTGTCTGCTGTGGATGAAAATCTGGGATCTTGTTTTATTTTGCCATAATACAGTAGTTTTGTGTTCGTGTTGGCAAATACAGGGTCAGTTGAGATGCAAAAGAGTGCAAAAAGCTCAGCCTCTCTGTTGGCTTTTATTAACCTTTCAAAGAGGAACGTGGATTGTACGTTCTCCTTAATTCACACTCAGAACAAGGCAGAAAGCACGGAGTGGGAGATGCCATGTCTTACTCCTGCATTCTCTCCTATGGAGATTGACTGCTTTGTGTGTGGCAATAGTTGAAAGCAACATTATTATTCTGCTGGAAAATTTGTTGTTCAGCAGCGTAGGCTGCTCGAAGCAGCTAAGCTAGTGTGGCATCTAGATCTGTCTTAAGTAACAAGCGTGGCTCTCCTGCCCTCAGAAACGCAGCGTGGTTCTCGTCAGTGGAACGTGACAGCAAATCACCTATTTCCGAGCGGAGCAGCAGGTTGGATGGGAAGTAAAGCAAAGTGTATCTCTGGGTGGGGTGAGAAATCCTGACACAGTCGTGCTACTCTAGTTCGCCCTTCCAGAGAGAATGTTGCAGGAGTATTGCAGTACCAGCCAGAAAATTGTACTGTTTTATGTAAGTTACAGGATGATGCTGAATGGTGGTAAAAATGCAGTCTGTGCTGTTGCAGCCACTTCTGTCACAATGATGGAGGCTTTTCAGATCCTTCTAGATTTTTTTCCATTAATTTTGCTGGACTTCAGGCACAAAATCAAATGTATCTGTAAAGGAACTATAATATTTACAGGTTTTATTTTTCCATTCTCTGGTTAAAAAGAAAAGCTAAAAGAGACCTTGCCATAAAGTGTCACAGTAGCAGCATAAAGCTTTTTGGGGTGTTTAAAAGACAAACTTTGTTGCAAGCTGCAAGTTTCTCATTTGATTTTTAATATATTAGTAGAAGTGACTTTATTCAATCCTTGAAACAGAAGCTATGACATTAGTGAAAATGACACTGTAAATCCTAAAGCATTTACAAACTTGAGTAGTTCTTTTCTCTTTTTGGAAAGAAGCTTGAGCTTTGGCACCTCTAAATGTCAGTTGTGTGAAGCGAGGCAGAGTTCACACCAGCTCTTGAGTGTGTTTGTGACTTTTGTGGCCAGCAGAATCAGTTGTGGCTCGGGCATACCTGCGTGGCTCGGTTGTGCCGGTGCCGTGAGCCAGAGGCAGCTCTCCCTGGGAAATGCGACTGCGGAATGCGTTGTGAAAAGCCGCTTGGCAGCTGGCGAGCTTTTTCAGGCAGCTGAAGCCTCTCTGGTTAGGGATCTGCTGCCCAACCCTAGATGAATAGGACAGGTAAGTGCTGCTGGTGGTAATCTTCCTGGGAGCCCAGCTAGGTCTGTGTACTTGTGCAAACACCTGTGTGAAGGCTGGTTATAAAGTTTAAATGATGCCTCTGGTCAGAGAGTGTTAGCAAACCCTATCACAAAAAAGAACAGTAATGTCTATCTTGTTTTGCCTTTTTTTTTTTTTCAGATGTGTACAAATCACTTCAGAAAATCTCTGAGTAGGTTTGCATAGGCCTGTTCACCTTTTATTCTCCTGGTTTGCTGCTACGGTTGTTTTAAGAGCTCTATTTCAGAAGGTTTTCTTTAGAAGAGATGAATGCACATGTCCTATCTCCAGCAATGAAAGACTCTGTTAGGTACCGGTCACTCAGCTGATGCATGTATAAGTCCTTGGGAACAAACCTCCTGAAATTTCAGTGTGCATCACTGCCAGTGAAAGTACTGACTGCATGAATTCAGTTGTAAACAGCGTTACTGTCCTTCCTAATACAAACGAGAGCCAGCACAGTTCATTCTCTTCGTGATGTGTGCAGGAAATACTATAAATGCTGAAAAACACGCAGACTGAATTGGGTCTGTTGGATGTAAACTTGTGTTTTGGGGCTTATGCCAAGCTCTAACTGCTAGAGGATGAGAAAGGAAACTCTGTGCACACGTGTGTGTAGCTTCTTGCAGGGCTGTCCTGCACCTGTCAGGTATCTGGTGCTGACAGCTGTCAAATACAGGAACTGGTTGGACTTTTTTTGCTCCAGACTGACCATAGTGTGGTATTGAATATGGTCCCTCATAATCTGCTTGGGAACAAACCCATCTTTCATTGGGGGGTTTGTGAAATAGTGAGATTCACAAAAGAACTTGCATGAAATAACCAGCCGTATGTAAAATCTCTGTTGCACCCAACAAAAATGCCATGTTTGCTTCCACCAGAAAGACTGGCTGCTTGGGTGACATGGAAGGAATGGAGGCTGTTTTGTGAAGTTAAACTTCCTGAAAAAAAATAGGCTGATGAGTATTTCGGCTCCTTTGCCACTGTGGGTCTGTTCCTCCTCACCTGCAATTACATAAATAAATCCTTACAGACAACTCTGATTTCTCAGTGTTGCAGCTCTGCTCTTTGTTTGCTGTGACCATTATGCAGAGCCCTGACTTACCGAAATAAATAGGTAAAAGTTAACCATGCTGATGCACTTTTTATCTAGGATATATCTGATTATTTAATGCTTGCCAAACTATTTAGGAAACAGTAATTATAAACTGGACTGTGGCTTTTTTAAATCCTTTTGTTAAATACTTGCCCTTAGTTCTCTCAGTATATTAAAAAAAAATGTATATAACATAACTTAAAATCTAAAGTTACTTGAATTTGAATTGTTTTTATCCTTTTATATGTGTATAAATATGAATGGTTTTATAGGCTGTTCTGCTTAACCTAGCTGTTGTTTCGGTAACTACTCAGTCCCTCTTATGTTCATAAGTGTTTTTGGTTACTCAACTACCTGCATCTTGTTGGACTTGCATAGAAACTTTTGGTTTGTGTTAAGGTTTGTTAAATCTGGCCAGTGTGGTTGTTCTGTTTCTATTCTTATTTTTTAAAGAATCATCTGTCAGGAATCTCTTTATAGCTTGATGTACCATGGTGTCTTCTTCTAATAAACATTATATTTTCTCATTCCTGTGAGGGTTTTTTTTTTAGCAATACATTTAAGCATAACTTTACTGATGACAAGCAAATGGCCAGGAGTTGCTTTTCACCTGTTTCCCACACTAAGTACAAATGCAATTCCTTTTCAGGAAAAATATTTTGTTGTGGCTTGTAAAAACCTTTTTGTGCTATCATTTGGAGGGTTTTTTTTATGGAAGTTGGTGCAAAGGAGATAGGAAGGTTCCCCTTCTCTCAAGTGGGAGGGAAGTTTGGGCTCATCCTGTATTCCCTGAATACAGCAGTCTCTTTGGCCAAATCACAATTCCGAATTGTACCTTTGCTCGACTAGAAGCCTGTGGGTACAGGAATGTGCCAAAGGATGAGTTTAGAGGCTAAGACTGCTTTTGCTTACCTGTTTATTTTTGCACAGCTCTTAAGAATGAAAGATCTTTGCAGCCTGTTGTGGAAAGGATAGCTAGTCAAGGTTTGTCTGCAAAATTCTTTGTTTTAGCTTCCTGTTGTTATTCTTCAGTATCATTTGTGGTCTCTGGAGCTGTCACTTGAGCAGATACAGTATTCCTTAGCAGACTGGAAATCAAAATGCCGTTTGTTTTCTCTGTTGCACCAAGAAAGTGCTGGCAGGGTCCTGCTCCTGAGCTTTACATCCTGCTCCTGAGTTTTACATCCTGCTCCCAGAGACGAGTAGTGTCCCAGTCATGCTTATCACCAGGCTGGTGGGAAGGGCTGAGTGTGAATGATTACTGTTTGAGTGCTGGTGTTGTATGCCTGAGCTCAGGAGCCTTCCTTAACCCCTTGTACCCTGGTAGATGCTTGGATGCTGTATTTCCTTTAACCTCCTCCGGGCAGTGCTACCCTTAAGAGATCTTGTTTTCCCCAGCCTCTTTCTAATCCAGTCTCTTTCTTTTTGTCTTTCTTATGTTTTAGATTCCTAAAGGTGTTTGTGCTGGTGCAAGAACCTCGGGGCGAGCTTGTCACAGAAGGAGAAACAAAATGGTCTGTTTACCCTGCAGGCAGTTAAAACACACCCATGGAAAGCCAGACTCCAGTCTTGTCTGGAGTTCCCACTTGAAAAATTCAGACCTAAATTCCATCCCAGTATCATTCAGATGCTTGCTCTTTTCATGGCATGTTACTTGTGGCTCAGATTAACTTATCAGCCTTTCCCACTCTTCCACCAGCTTGGCACAGCTCCTCTGTAAAACATAACCAACACTTCCCCCCACCCAGTTTCTCCCAACACTGGTCAAAGAACTGCTGGCTGCCCTTTGCAGAGGGTAACCAGTGAGTTCCAGGCATGCACTGGTCTGTCTGCTGTCCTCCCGTGTCCCTCAGTCCATCTGAATGTATGCACTGGTCCATCAGCATTTCACATGGTGCCTTTAGTGCTAATCCTGCGGGTAATCTCATCCAATAGCTTGGGAGGGAGGTGCCAGAGACATGGAAAGCCTCTCTGGGAACAGTGTTGCAACAGCTGGACTGGGCTCTGAATTTGCAGATATTAAACTTGATCCACGTGCATTATTCAATATTCTGCTTTCCCCAAAAGGTCACTAATACTTGTCAGCCTTTATGTTTTTTTTAAATCTAGGCTGATGCTCATTCCAAGTATTAAATCCCTATGACCTTGCTGCTTCCTGAAAGCCTTCAAACTCACGTATGTACGCTTGTTTTCCTGCTTGTTCTCTCTGCCCCCTCCTCTTTATTCACCCCCTCGTCCCCCTCTCCTCTTTCTTCACACACAAACACACACACACACAGATACACACAGAGACACTGGCGTTTTGGTTTGAAGCCCCATTTTGCTCATCACAAAGGCCTCCGTTTTGCTCTCGTTTCAGTCTGCATGCTCGCCCTGTTGCCTTGCCTGCGCCCACCTTCCTGTGGGTCACGTTATTTTGTGGCTCATCGTTGTTAATCTGTTTGCAGTTTTCTTTTGTTGGTTTATTTTTCAGCATTTCAGACCTGCCTTCTCCTTTTGCATGACCTCTTGTACGTTCTCATCAGTTAATGTTTGAATAACAGAATTTTTTTAGAAAAATAAAAGAGGAAAAAAAGAAACCACGCTCTATTTTGTTCTTCCACCTTGTCATGGACTGGACCTCGACCCAGAAGCCAGATGCGAATTGTGACCATCCTGTTCTCACATGGTTTTATTTGAAGCCGAAGTAGCATGATAAGTGATGCAGCACTTGTTGTGCGTGCAGTGGAGAGAGAGCTGTAAAATTGCTGTAATATCGCCAAATATCTCATGATCTGAACCTCAACTGCCTAAGAAAGGGTCAATTGCTTTCTAAACTTGGATATTCTAACTGTTGGTTTCCCCTTACTATTGCTAGGATTTTACAGTCATCTTGTACACGCTGAGCCCTGTTAATAGTCAGTTGCTACTTAATAGCTGTGGAGGGCCTAATTTATTGACAGATCAATGCATCATTTGAGGCTATGTGCTTGCTTTTAGGGAACTTCAGCATCTTTTGTAAAAATCCCCAGAATTTGAGACAATATATATGGATGCCACTATGGACAGCGACCTTAAAATGAAACCTCTCAGGTGTAGTGTGCAGACACACACACGTGTGTGTTGTTTTGCTGCCTGCTGTGCTTTCGTGCAGGGTCAGCATGTAGAAATGTGTCCAGGAATCACATACTCTCCATGTTGGGGATCGCTTAGGTCGTCCCCACTCAGGATGATGTAATTTTTGAGTCGGGTTACGCGTTGTGTTCATAACCCTGTTCCTTTCCCAACAGCTTTTATTTTTCATAGAGCAGAGTCCCTCAGTCCTACAGTTAGTACTGTAGCTGTTGTATTATGGTGCTTAATATCTGCAAGCATCAACCAGCAAAAGGCTTTGGTTTTTAATCTAATCCAGTGGCTCAGGAGCCTGCACTGGAAGCAGGCAACACCAACGCTGAGGCTGTTCAGCTGCAGTCTTAGCGATGGGAGGGTCATAATCAACTAAATCACCATCCTTATTATTGCTGCTACAGTGGTCCTTTAAATGTTTAGATCCGTGAGCCTCCGATAGCAGCGTGTGATCCACACGGTCGGCACTTGTGGCTTTGTGCAAAGGCTTTTGTTGCACTCACGGCCACCATCCATCAGGGGATCTAAATGGTTAAGCAGTTAACAGGTGTGCAAAAATATCTTAAGAACTATTTTTAGCTGCAGTGTTTTTATTCTCGTGTCCAATGCACTGTTGAATCAGCAGCCAGGAGAATTCATTTTCACCTCTTGTTGTGCCATCTCTGTAAAAACTAGATAAAAGTTTTGCTTTTATATATTTAATCTAGGTGGACAGTATATTATTGTCAGCCTCTGTGGAACATTTGAACGATTGCAATGTCTGTGTTGCTAAATAGCGCTTTAGAAGGAGCATTAGCTTTAGCTGACTGATTTTCTTCAAAAGTTTTACCTAAAAGACCATGTATGGAGTTTTTATAAACTTGGCAACTCATTCCCAAAAGCCTGGATCTTAAAACTTGCCACAAGAAAAAAAATAGTGACAGTCATGTATTGTAGCCTACACATCTTTATTCCGTTGCCTTTATTCAGGGTAATAAATTAGTAATTTTGGTAGAATTTACCTTTTACAAAATCTGAAGGTCTAAATATGTGACTGGTTTATAAAAACTCTGCTTGAATTTACTAATCTTGCCCATAAATGTGGACTGTACATCCTACAGAATCTCATTATCCCCAGCAAAAGTCTCTAATGCCCTTTCTTAACACCTGTAAATAGAGAAGAAACATATTTACTGATACTGAAAGTTGTGTTTAATGCTGAATATTTTTCAGAAGTTCATTTAGTTTGATGCATATTGTTCTTTGGTTTTTGTTTTCCTGCCTGAAGTGTCAAAAGACCTAAAAGAAGCCAAATTCTATTTTAACATGATGATGTCGAGCACTTTTTTATTTGTATATGTGTGTGTATGTGTGTTTGAGCACTGATCTCTAGATTTTGGTGGCATCTCAGTGTTGTGATTTCATTGCCAATGTAAAAGGTTCTGGTGTTGCCCATTCATTTCTGGAGACAGAATTCAACCAAATAAAGTGCTTCCATTTGAAAGCGAATATTGACCTTGTAACAATGAAAGGAAAGTCATCCACATATTTAAATAACATTTAATTCCGGAAATACAGTTTCAGTGGACCCTTTTGATCATCCAGAGAAAAAGAAAAATGGTTTTGTCACTTCTCTTTCCCAATAAAAAAAGGCTATGCCTCTTTGCCAGGGTTTCTCGGATTTGCCAAAGTGTTCCAGCCATTGCTCTCCAGTGTGCTTTCTGCCTTCCCACAGCCATTTCCAGTTGAGAATGGGAATTTAACTGTGACTTACTGTTTCAGCCAGATAAAACTTTATAGCCTGAAACTTCCCCTAAGCTGCTCTCTCACTCCTCATTATTCTCCTTGACCATGAGATGGACTTGGATTTTGCTTCCAGCTGTAAAATTTACAACAAATTGAGCAGAAAGAGCCTGTTCTGGGGATGCTTGTGTGTAGCTGGTGCTGACATGTGATGGCATGTTCTTACTCGTGGTATTTTTTTGTTTGTTTTTTTTATTTCATATTATTTCATACTGGAATTTTCATGTATTTGGAGTATTAATTTGGCTCTGCCTGTACCTGTGAGTGTCCCACCCAGCTGGTTCCCATCAGGTCATTTTGAGACACAATTTTATCAAACTTTTGCCTTTCCAGCTGGCACTGAGGAGAGACTGAAGTGGTTGTTTTGGTTTTGGTTTTTTGTTGGTTTTTTTCTTTTCATTCGGTCATCTGAGGAGAAAAGAAAGATGTGCTGTTCTGGTTGGAGTTGTTGGTGTACTTGGGAAGGGCAGGTGGATCTTGTTGTTTCTCACTTCAGTAGGAGGCCATGAGAACTGGAGTCTTGGGGAAAATATTTCCTCTAACGGAGCTGAACCTCGGAATGCCATAGTGAAGGCTTTGGGTTAACTGGAAGTCTTGGCAGGTGGTTTTGGTACTGGCTGTTCATACTTTGAAACTGCACCTGTTGCAAGCTGAGCAAAGGATGTATTTGTGCGTGCACACGCGGACGTGCAGATGTGTGAGGTACGGTAATGTTTCATTCATGAGTCATCTGGAAAGCAGATGCATTTTGCTAAGTCCAGGTGAGGATGTTTACCGTTCCACTTCAATATGCAGGTTGGTCAATAGTCTCTAGCCCAGACGAAAACCCTGGTGAGCTTCTGGACAGCTTCTCCATCACCTGTTAGTCCAGTTCATTGGGAACAGCCCCATGCAGGAGCCAGGGGGATCTGTGGTTGCACCACTCACAGTGGGTGACACCTGACTGGCAATTTGATTTGAAGCAGCTATAGAAAGATTTTTTTTTTTTTCTTCCTAAGGTCAAGTTGGTACTTTTTTAACAGAATTTCAGTTGTTCTTTGCCAGCACTAATTAACATCCCTGTCAATTCAGGACAAATGACTACTGTTTATGAAACAGTCTGCCAGTCGTGCGTTTTTGGGAAACAGTGAATAGGAGGGGGTGTCCATCTGGCTCTAACTTTGATTTATCTTAAGCAGCATGAGCATGGCGACCTTTAAATAGAAACAGCACAACCAAATGAGTGAGTGAAGGCTGGAAACCGAAGCCAAGCTGAGAAATAACTGGGAAGAAAATAAAATGAGCTTTACATACGCCGGCTGCGCCACTGAACATGTCGGTGTACGGGACGCTGTGTGCTTTGGCTGTTCAGGAGGGTGGAGATGTGTCACCGGCCCCGGTGGGCTACAGAGGGGAGGGCTGTGGCCATGGGAACGAGGGCTGAGGGAGGTGAAGCTGTGGGGGGGGGGATGTGCATTGTAAGGTGAGACTTGTCTCTATCCAAGTGATGTGTCTGTGCATGAGGCCGCAGTCTGGGCATGAGAGGAGCCAAGGCAGAGGAGCCATGCATGTCAACTCCCTACTACTCCCAGAAGTCTGGGAGGAGGGAGCAGACAGTCTAAATACTGAGGTTAGTTCTGTCAGTCCAATGCACGAATAGTTCGTTCATCTCTCCTTTCTTGCAATCAGCAAGGAACTTGGTAAAATACAGGGAAAATGATTTGCAAACAGAACTGGTAAGAGCGCAGCCATAAAACTTAGCTCATGTTGGCAATGGGTCCCCAGGCTCGCTGCGTCCGCAATGTTTGCTCAGAAATTCTGTAGCTGCCTACTGCAGGAGTCAGAGAAAAGCAAGGCTGCAGTCGGATTTCAAATGAGACAGATGCAGAACTCAGCTTTGAGCGTTCCAAAGGACAGAGGATAACAAAAAGCACGACTATGGTTTTGCCCGAGCAGCACTGGAGCTGTTTGTCTAGACACTGAATAATCCCCTCCCCAGGGGAGGGTGTTCGCTCATGTCTCCTGGAACATGCCGAGCTGTTGTGCAGTTGCTGAGGTGACGGGTTTGTTTGGGAGATGCAAGTTTTGACGCTTGACTTCAAGTTGCTAAAGAACGAACTGCGCCGTTCTCATTAACCCACCTCGAGCTCTGTTTCTTCAGATGTCTCAGGCTGCAGCTATCGTGGTGCCAGTCACTGCTCTGGCAGAGCACTGGGCATCCCCCAGCCCCGGCAGCGCTCCCATCACCTGCCTGGTTTAGCAGCTCTGTTAATTCACAGTGCCAGGACGTGGTCGCGGGCTGGCGAAAGCACAGCGTGCCCATGTGTGTGACACCAGTGAGGACGTTTTAGCCTCTCAACGGACAGAAAACTCTTCTGGAAACCCAGAACAGCTCAGTGAAACTTCAGCTGTTTCCCTTGCAAGTTACTTTCATAGCACTGATAGTCACAAATAGCACATGCTTCGGGACGAGACGGCCTTTTCCCAAACTCCCCTGAAATCGGGTAGGTGAAACATGAATTCTCTGTGAGCAGCGACTGAAAGGGGCCGGCGCCCTCCCCTGAGCGAGCGCAGTATGGCTGGGCAAGGATCTGTCCCTGCACGGCCTCTCAGCAGCAGCAACTTTGCATTTTTAAAAAATTTTTAACTTTTTTTAATTTTTTCTTCATTAACACCATAAGCTCCCTGGAAGCTGTCAGACCCTCTGGCCACGCCAGGCAGGCAGCAGTCATGGCACCACGTTTTCAGCACATGTATTTATTGTAACACGTTTTCAGCACAGAGTATAACACTGAAGCACAGGAGTGTCGTTACGGTCTGTACAGCAGCCTCGGAACGGCACAGACGACACGGACATGCAGCCCCGCGGGCTCTGCAGCGCTCGGAGGCGGCTGCAGTGGCTAACGAAGACAGCTCAAAACAATGAGAAATCCCAACAGTGGCTCATTTCTGACCTCCCCTCGGGCCTGGCTGGGTCCACGCAAGCATCCACTAAACAGGATAGTAAACTTCACATGCTGAACCATTTACAGACACTTTTTTAAAGAAGTTGCTGTTTGCAGCAAACATTTGGTATAAAAAAAAAAAAATCTGAAGGCCACAGTTTTCTTTCCAAATTCTCCTGTCCTATGCCCCTTTCCACTTCCTAAATCAAAAAAGTGGCCTGTCCCTCTCCCCTCCCTCTCCCTCTTTTTCATGTGAGGAGCTCACACTGAGCCTGGTACCACCAAGACTCAACTTGATGCTGTGGAATCGTTCAGGTTCCAGCACCATGAACGTGCAGTTTGGTTCCTCAGCCCATGAGAGGCCACCTCTGCTTCCAGTGAACTCTCAAATGCTTGCAGAGTCACACATGATCTCACTACTGCCTTTCTGGCTTACGAGATGAACGACGAACTTTCAATAACAGCCCTGCTGCAAAAAGTAGTGTTTAGCTTTTTTTGTCTTAATTCCTCTCTCCACTGCCTGCGAGTGGATGCTCCATGGCTGTGTTAGCAGCAGTAGATTGGGGAGCAAGTTATTTCTGTTCATTAAATGAGCCACTGTGTACACAAACGACATCTGTGTTGAGAAGCTGGAATGACCTCAGCACACAGGTGGGGGGGCTTGTTTGCAGAAAGCAGCTCGTTCCTAAAAAGCTGCTTCAAGAGCCTGGGGCCTGCTCAGCCAGGCCCCTTCCCCAGCACTGAGTTACCCCCCTGTCCAAGGGTGACCCATCTGAACGGGCTCTGTGCAAACAAACGGGCTCCGTCTTGTCCTTCACACACCCTTTGCTTCTTGTGACAGATGTGGAGACAGATGTAGGCTTATAGCAGGGTCAGTCTGAGAATGAGGTTATGAACCAGACTGCATCAGAGCCTGCCCGTTAACAGCTCTTGAGTTTAAGCTGCTGGTGTACCCCCTCTGTGAGCTAAGCACCTGGAAGGCTGCATCCCATCGCTACAAAACTGCCAGGAGCGTTAGCAGAAAGAGTACAGTGGGAAGGGAAGGAGAACTCATCTTCCAGCTTTGTTCTCTGAAAATGTGCTCAAGACAATAAATCAGATACAAGGAGAGAAAAAAAATCGAGGAGGACCATGAAGTGTGTGGCTTTAGGGGCTGGGGAAGAAATGGCCTCTTTCAAAATTCTTTAGTTGATTGCAACTGAACTTGGAAGAATGAGATAAAGAGCAGGCCTAGGAAGTTGTGACAGCTGTGCCTCACCAGTGCAAAACTACTGGGAGACCTTGTGGCTTAGTCAGCTTCAAATAGCAGGTTTCTCTATTTGCAACACTGCCGGCTGGGAACACAAATAATGTTTCATTTTCTTTACACGTTTGAGTTAAAAAGTGCTAAAAGCAAAACCGGTAAAGGAGCAGAGACTCAGTTCACTGGGGCCAAGCTGGGAGTGCTGGTTCCTTGTAAGCAAAGAAAAGGGGGAGAGGGAGTGGGTCAGAAATGTATCCTAGTGAAGTCTGGCTGCGGTCTCCTACCACAGCTTTACCCGGAGGTGAATTACAGAGAACCCAATTTTCTCCCAGTCGTGCCCAGTGCCACCCCAACAATCAAAGCCACATGAAAGGACAGCGGAGGAAAGTGCCTTCCGCCGCAGTGGTGGGAGCTGCACTCACCTTTGAGTGCCAGACAGCGGAGGAGGTTTGACTCCTCAGGATTCCCCAGCCTTCCAACCCCACACAGATGTGTTTGTTCCATACCTTCCCTGCCCCATCCCGCACCGGTCACACAGCCCGTGTCTCCGCTTCAATCTTCTGCTCCCCGTGTAGGTTTTCCAGTTCCTGGACCTGGGCCACGTTCTGTCTGATCGCAATCTCTGGGCCCCCTCCGTACAGCGTGCTTAAATAAATCCACGTCTCCTCGGAAATCTGCCCATAGTCAGCACCTGGAAGGAACAACAGCAGCAGATGTGCAGCCAGTCGGCCCTTGGCCTGTGCAGATGCAGGAGGGAAAGGTTGGTCCACCACAACGCAAGGATGTTCTCTCCAACCACCTCCCCCTGCACAGGTCTGCCCACAGGAAAAGCGAGGCATGAGGCATGGTCTGGACCCATAGAAGCCCCCTGCCCTGCTGGCAGCTCTTCACTGCACAGCTGCAGCCACAGCTGTCCCCACCAGCCCTCCACAATGCCACTAGCTGCTGGAAACCACCAGGCCTCCACGGCAGCGTAGCTGTGGAGTCACTTCTTCCTCCCCCCGAGAGGAACTGTGCACCAACAGCCCATGAGATCGTGACCCCCTCTCTCACGCACAGCAGTGAAGGGGCTCTGGGAGCCCAGGGGCCTACAGACACGCACTCAGACACATCAGTCCCAGGCAGCTGGGGTTGCACTGCCTGGGAGAGACTGAAAATATTCCTCCAAGCTGTCCTAGGAGGGACAGCTTAAGGTGGTCAAAGCACAACGCAGGGAAAGCAGAGAACTTTGCCATAAAGGTTACAGAGGAGGAAAGAAGAAGGGGTTGCTCTGAGAGATAACCAAGATACAAACGTGATCTTTATCTGCTTGGCAGCAGAGCCCAGCGAGGACAGCACAAGCAATGTTATTTCACAAGCTGGGCGACAGCAGAGGCTGAATAAATACAGGTCAGGAGCAACACAAGATGAAAGCCACAAAGCTGGGCAAAGGGGAATGGTGGAGGGGGCCTGGAGAACAGCAGGAGATGGGGACTGCAGGCTTCACTGTAACGAGTCACATGGGCAAGTTGGGCATACAGGAGCTGCCAGTGGAGAGCTGAGGTGGCTCACGCAGGGCCATCAGCACAACGTTTCTGCAACACCATCTTGCTCCATGACCGCTTCACTACGGACAGCTAGATCCAGCGGAGCATTCTCCTTCACCTTCCAGCAACACTACAAGACAGCGAGCACAAGCCTTACCCTGCTTAACTTGCACGTGGCCGCCTGCTTTTGTGAGTGCAATCTTGCTGTTGTCGATCGGACCGGGAGGCTCTGTAAGAGAACAAACATGTCAAAACCATTCTGCTTCCCACACTGCCACCAGGCGCAGCTGATTTCCCGAGCTAGTTCCCTTGTTATTTCCACCCTGGCCTCGGGGGCCTGCGGGCAGTCTGAGCCGTGGGTGTTTGAACTCCGTGCTCACCGAGGAGGTGCACGTGGCAAACAGCCTTGTTGCCATTCCACCTCTCACCCCAACACACTCCAGAAGTCTCCAGCTTCTTACCATTATCCTTCCCCTTGACAAAGGCTTCCCACTCGCGGAACCACTGCATGCTGATGCAGTAGATGACACTTGGAGACTCCTCTGCCTGGAAAGCCTTGTTCAGCTGGGAGAGCAGAGAATAGAGACATGCAGGAAGGATTTAGTCACTCCTGAGATCTGGGGGAGCCCCTTCCATTAACTGTAGGGCAGCCTTGCTGTTCTTCAGAAGAACCCCTTGTAATTCCACCACCTTCCTCAACCTGCTCCTGCTCACTAGAGCAGGCAAGAGACTAGGATGGTTTCCAACTTCATGTCTGCAGCCACACACAGCATTATCGTGTTTCATCTGCCCTCCCCATGCTGTTAGCACTGGGGAACCCCAAGGTCAATCTCCTGGCCATGCTGTAGATCACGTTCTGGAAAACAGGGGCAAGAGTCTTCCACTAACTGACTGTGACAGGTCTCTATTTCCCACCTGTGCCCTTTGCCATTGCTTCCAGATGCTTCCCATACGAACCTTGATGAAGGTGTCGATTTCAATTCTCCTGCGTTTGGCCAGTGCTTCAATCTCCACTTGGCAAATCGAGCACACGTACAGATGGTTCACAGCAGGGCCACCCCCGAACCTGAGCACAGGAAGAGAGGCAGGGGAATGGAGAACTGCAGGAGAACGGAAATGCTTCCCAGCCCTGAATCCTACAGAGATGGATTTTTATGTTACCACAGACGCTGGTGAAGGAGAGGGAACTGCAGCCGTTTCCTGAACGGAGGGTACTGCCTTAACACAGTGAGAGTCACAATGCTGCTCTGGGACAAGGCACTGATACAGCTCGTGTGGTTTAGGTTAGGAGGATCTACCAAATACAAGCCTCTGCCAGTCCACACCAAGTACTGCATACCTTTAAGGTGCCCTGGGAAGGGATTGTGTGTTGGTCACTGCCCAAGGTGGGAAACAAAAAGCAAAACTCATTGGGAGGAAGAACGAAGTGGTCATATTCACCTGTTGTAGAGATATTCCCACACGTTCTGGGGCAGAATCACAACCAGGTCATCAATGTAGTGGTACTTATTAGGAGGAATCCCTGTGGAGGAAAGGCAAGAGGGAGAGTTAACCAGGGAGCTCATTACCACCGGGTAAAGGCACAAATAAAAAAAGGCAGATCTTCCTTGCTGAAAACTCCTTGATTCCAGAATCTGCTTCCTCTGCTAATGGAAGACAATCAGGAGTTCATTAATTGTGGAGGTTTCTCAATCCACGGCCTCAATTTCTAATCAAGTGCTTCATTTCCAGCTGGTGATTTATAAACACGAGGGCTCCCCAGCATGACAGATGAAGCAGCAGAACAGTAACACATGGTATCAGCTCTCTTCAGTAGCGGGTGCTCCATTCTCCAAACAAACACTGGAGGCCAACCTTGCTGATAGGGTAACACGGATAAATGCTGCCTTATCTGCTTTCTACACGTTTGTTTTCAAAAACAAACAGAAAACTAAAAACTATTGTTCCCCACACGAATCCCTCCGGGCCTCTGATCAGCAGGACAATGGGGTAATTGCCTCATCTCTCCCTGAGCAGGCTGGAGTTTCTGCCAAAGAAGCGGATCCCACTGCAGCGTACACTGTAGCAGGATGACAGCTGGAGCTTTTTTCCTGAAGCACAAAGGTACGGCCGAGAGTTGCTATTCCCAGGTCCAGCAGCACTGCCTCACCTCCATGAGAGCACAGGAAGGTGTGATTGGTGATGGGACCAGGCTCAGCAAAGGTGTTGAATTTATTGAGCCACTCTCGAGAGATGTAGAACTGCAGTAAACTGTGCTCCTTCATGCTGGCAAGGGACACAACCTTCTGACGCTCTCGCACAGCCTCTTCACTGCTTTTCCTTAAGAAGAGAAAGGAAGAGAAAATAAGCGATTCCTGAAAACTTAAGTTTTCCAAAGACATTTCTAGGTATTCTGCAACCAGCAAGGGGCTGCTGCTCACCTGTAGAACAAGACATAGGCTTCTGCGTTCTGTACTACGGTCTCGTGGACTTCAGTGACATACTGGTCATCAAACTCGTACCACTGGCCATTGATCACGTTCTGGCAGTAGGCTATGTAATGCCCACCTGTAAGAGAGGAAAGACGACACTGCTGGGATTCAGAGTGCACACAGAAATCAGGCCTGGGATAGTGACAGCAGCACAAATGAGATTAGCTGCTGGCAGAGAACAGAGAGAAAAAGGAAAAAAAAAAAGGTGTAATTGCTGTTCAGGCAAGCTTTGCAGGAGCATGGGAGCTTGGCACTGTCACCCTGATTTGCCTTCCTTGGAAAGGGCCTCTCAGTGAGACTGAACATCGGGAAAGTGTTTGAGCCAACCCAGCAGCGAGGCTGCAATAGCTGCAGGGGATCTGTTAGAAACTGCTCGGTTCACTTTTCAAAGGGCTGAGGCTGAGCAAGCCTGGGAATGGAGGGGGCAGGTCTTACACTGCACTTCATCCCAGAAGAGGCATTGGCCAGTCCTGGAACACACTTCTGCTTTGCTCATGCTTATCCCGTTCCTTTTCATCTTCACCTGTACTCGCAGAAGAAGGACTTACTGCCTGCTGTGCCATGGTGACAGATGACTGACAGGAGATCGTAGGTGGTGATCTGGGAGACACACTCCTTGGCTAGGAAAGGTCGCAGATCCAGCCCTTCCAAGGGGAAGGAGACATGACTGTTGATCTTGAAGGAATACATCACCTCATGTCGGAACCGTTTCAAGTGGATGCAAAGAATCTGAAAGACCAAAGACAGAGAACCCCGAAGTGCAGTTTTGCCGTGGGTGTTCTGATCTGACAGCACATCTCTGTGCATCTGATCTTTGCAAGAGTTCTTTGCCTGTTAGCCATGAATCCTGCTGGCTCATCAGCTTAGAATGGGCAAGTCTCTTCTGGTCTAGATACAGGACTTGGCCTCCGAAACAAACTGCTATTTCTGTTCTACCTCTAGCCTCCTTACCTCCTCAGTGGCTGCTGAAAGAAAACCAGGAAACAAGGTGCTTTTACTCACCTCTGGCAGCCGGAGGACTTTGCAGTACTTTACTCCATTCCGCAGTCTGAGGGAGAAAAAGAAACTATCTGTGAGAAATCTCTAAAGCAAAGGAATGCCAAAAAGTGAGACTGGGTCTTGCTCGCTTTGAAATCCAAGACAAATCCTGAATTCCAGCAGCAACAAATTCAGGCTCTTTGCAGAACCCTTCCCAAACAAAGCACAGCATGAGCAGTTTGTCATGCCTCTTCTTTCTAATACAATAGCTCCATTACTGCCAAGCCACATCCCTGTTCATATCCTTCTTCCTTTTATTTCCCTGCAAAGCCAGCACCTTCCCTATCTGCACGCAGTGACCTGCCACGACCAGAACTCTAACTTAAGGCAAGGCAGATTTTACATTACCACTCAGCAGAAGAAATGCCCAGGCGGAGGACATGGCAAAATGTTTGACAGCAGTACAGAGAAATAAAGTTCCAGAAAATACAACCCAATACAGATAATGCAAACTTACTTTTTACACCGTTCACAACTGTACATGTTGTCCCCTGTAGATGAAGAGAAGAAAGTCATGCAGTTACTCCCAGCACACAACGCTGATACGACTACATTTCTATCCAGTGCAGAGAAATCAAGCTAAGTGACCTCTTGGGGAAGCCAAAGTGAGAAGAGATGAAAAACAGCACTTCTCTCAATAAGCACAGGCAAAAAGAGAATGCAGTCAACTAGCGGAAAGGTATACACTGACACAAGTGAATACAGCAAATTGTTTAAGTCCTTTAGAACTCATGGAGTCGATGGAGAAAGTGAAGAATTGAGGGCAGCTAAGGAGCCCCAGCACTCACAACCAACCAAAAGCCACGTCTGCTCCTTGCTGAAGACACTCTCACCCAGATTCAGAATGGAAAAGCAGCTCCCCTGAGCAGGTGGGAAAACTCACTTCTGCTCTGAGATGCTGAACTGCCAAGTTTTGGTACCGCCAGTCTCTAAGTGAAATACTGAGGCAGGATTTCCAGGAGATTTAATCTGCCTCCAAAATGCCTGTGAAATAATCCTCCATGAGATTTTCCTTGTTTTGTGCTGTCAGATCCCACTGAAGAAAACTCACCCTTCAACTCATCAGCTGCAAAAAAGGCAGCGAGGCAATCCTCCAGCGTCACAACTGGACCCCAAAACCAGCTAGGGATACAGGACACCACAAATCTGCAGAAGAGAGGGGATTAAGAGGAAGAGTTATGCATAAAATAGCTGGACGCTTTGGTGCACAAAACCCCAAATGGATGATGGGTTTCCTTCTAGCCATAGGTCCTACACTCATCACATATCCCAGAGGTGCAGGGAAAGCACGATTTCTCTCAGCTGGTGTTCCTACTGTGATTGCTCAAACTGGAAATGATTTGGCAAGCTACACCAGGAATTAATTTGCTCTGGAGGGCAAGACTGAGCTAAAGGCAGAAGTGAGTGAGGGACTGATTATCAGCTGCACAAGGGATCTCAAGGCATATGACAGAACTAGAGGAACGGTAGCAACTGGTTTATATGAAAAGGCTCAAAGAGTTACCACATGCTGTCACCCAAGGAATGGTTACAATTGACATTGTGCTGTAAACACCACTGGTTAGGGACAGCTGCCTTCCAGCACTGCAGAGCAAACCCCAGGAAAAAGAGGTCCTGCATAGGGAACGCACCTCCGGATATACTCCATGATGAAAGCAATCCAGCCTTGCGAGGCATAGTTGTCCCCACATGCCCCTGTCTTAGCTGGCACGTTTTGGTAGATGGCAGAGTGCAGCTTGGCCAAGTCCTCCTTCCCTGGGATTGGGAGTGACAGGTCCTGGAATGTCTCCACTGTTGTAGAAACCTGGAAACATCCAAGAGGAAGAGGTCTGGGTTGCCTGTGCATGTAATGGAGCTGGCACCTGACCTTCACCACCTTTTATCACTGCTTGGATTTTGTCTAGGCTAGAAAGCTGGGCTGGCAGTAAGAGCAACTGCCTCTGGCTAACTATTCTTCACTGCTGTCAGCAGGATGACGTTTGTCATGGTTTTTGTAGCACTGGAATCAGTTTTCTAATGTGAATGTGGTATTTCTGGTGACACGGTTAAGCACACAGACCCCTACAGGGAAATACAACTTCGTGGCGTGGCAGGTTTCTCACACCTCCCCGCCATCCACCTATCCTCACTTTAGCATCCCACACCATTTGGGAATAGCAGCACCATTTCCTAAGAAGAGATCCACAAGCCAGAAGACTGTGCTCCCTGGCTGACAGCCACCAGAAGACTCACTCTGTCGCAGGTGAGGCACTGCACCAGGCTGAGAATGGAGCCATCGAAGATGTCAGAAATCACACTGCGATAGCGAAGTTCTTTCTTCTTTTTCCCAGAAGCCTGCATCTGGGCTGAAAGACAGACAAGGAAGACCCATCGTGTGAACTGACACGAAGAATACTGCTGCTTTGGGTGGTACAAGAAAGGAGGGGTAGTCAAGTGAACCAACACAAACGTGCCAGCTCTCAGCAGGTAAAAATTGCTTTACTGGAAATTCTGTCTTCGTCCTCTCACTACATGTCTAGAAGTCTGGCCCTGCCACAGAGAATCCCAGCTTTTCTGAGATCTTGCAACATTTTGCTCTAAGCTTTACACTTCCTCTCCCCTCTGACCTGCCAGTGTACTTTGTCCTTTTTTTTTCCCTCCCCTCTGACATTTACCATGTGTTTCCCAGGTGTCTTGCACTGGAGAGGACTCCCCACAGCACGCACTGGCCAAAACCACAGTTTTGTTTAATAACAAACCTTCTTCCCCCTGCACATGTGCATGGAGACAGAGTGCTTTTTATCCATCCAGAACATCTGTGGCTGTGCTGACCTCAGCCAAGGGGCTGGGACACAGTTGAGGAAAGAATGGAACGATTGAACAGCTGTAGGGACAGTGGTATAAGCACATGCCATTGTGTGTGCAGGCTACGCAATGCTGAGGGATTTCTTTTGTAATTCACTTGGGATGAAGAGACCAGTTTGATAGCAACAGAAGCCAGGCTCCACTCTGAAGCCTAACAATGCTCCCAGCACTGGATTGACATCTGCAGCCTTAATTCTGTTATTGTGAGCCCAAGATGTCTACGAGGCAGGAAGCTCTCTCTCGGTAACCTCATCTTACAGTTCTTTGGCCCACACGCTACGAAATGTAAGTCTGGCAGACAAATGTTTGCACATCTCCACACTCCCCTACATGGACAGAGCTTGTGCCTGGGACTTCACAGCCATTTTATTAATAACAAACACAGTATGCAGATGCAGACATGGAAATCATTTCAGGCTCCAATATAAGAGCAATACCAGAACATCTGTTGTGCCCAGAGTTTGACTTTACCTGCAGGTTTACTGTAGTCTTTGCCTAGAAGTACTTTAGATGTCTGGGGGAACCAGCTTTTCCTAAAACTGTTAATCAGGAATCACGATGGATTCCTTCTCTCTTCTGTAAATGAACCCCTCCTCCTCTACATGCTCCCCTCTTGGTGTCCCAGCATACACTCTGCACTACCTTTCTTGAGCACGTAGGAAGGTCCAAGCCTGGCAGGACTAGAGCGAGGAGGACTGCTAGAGAGCTTGGAGTGCATTTCATGATGGACTGGACTGCAGGGGCGTGAGGAGCAGCGCACGTAGGCATCATTGTCCGGTTCTGTTTGGGGAAATGGGGAGGGAGAAGAGTACTGGTGAAAACCTCAGATATGGAAGGCAACTCTACTGCAGTCAGTGTCAGCCCAGCTCTGTGTTCCAGCACAGAATCTTTCCCAATATGCACAGTTCAGGGTCCATTAACTGTCCTGCTTGCACAGGTTGGCAGATACAGCTCCTGCAGTGCACGGATAAGAATGCTACAGAGCTGTACTGAACAGCTAATACTTACATTAAAAAAAAGAAGCCATTTTTTCACTCTTATGACTAATTCGGTTTTACAGCTTGCTCCTGTATCCCTAATCCACATAAAGAGCATTGCCAGTTGGCAGAGTAAGACTCCTACATACAGAAGTGTTGAAAGATCGGATATGTTCAGTCTGAGGTGACTCCACACCTACGTCTTACCTGCTGCTCTTTTCTTTTCCCTAAGACACAGAAATGCCACAACTGTGCATCTCTCTTTTCTCTCCACAAAGCCCACAGTCCAACGTTAACAACTACCTTCTTCCACGCCCTGTGCACAGCTAGTATCTCCCCAGGCTGGCCTATCAGAGCAATGTACACATATAAAACCTTTCTCTTCAGTTAGGAAAAGGCATAAATACGGTGCTGGCAGGTTTGGCAGAGGCAGCAATTGCTGCCTTCAGGATGTAGTTTTTACTCAGTTCACAGCACTTTAGCCCAGCGAAGCACCTCTGTGGCTCACACGTTATGTTTTCTTACAGAAGCAATTGTGCACAAAGACAGAACTACTGCCAGGGACACTGAAGAAAGCCTTGGATGCAAAACCTTTTGAAACCCACAAAAGAAACAGTCACATTATGTGTTGTTTGCCACTGCACTACAGCACTGTCCCTGCGTAGGACGATAACACATCTTCTCACAAATAACACGACTCGAAGAGGTTTATACCTGGTGTCCTACATGGGCTGGCAGGACGAGGAGCTGGCAGCATCTCAGGTGAGGCTCTGCCATCAACTGGCATCATAGTAGTATCAACATCTGCATCCTCATCCACCTGCTCTGAGTTGCTGCGCCGATGGCCACAGGAGAACTTCCTGTCCTTCATCCGCTCTTTCTCAGAAATCCCTCGCCCTGCTTCATCCTGGATCAACAGCTCCGTCTCTGCCAGGGAGCTGCTGCCCATGCCCCCTGTGGTCCGGCTTTGACCATCTCCTTCACCCCTGTCACTGCTTGAGTCGCAGGAGAGGAACTCATCCTCCGAAGGGCTCCGGTCTCCCTCTTGCTTGTCATCCTGGTCACTGGTATCCAAATCCCTCGTCTCTGCAACAATTGGTTCCTTCAGTTCTTCGTGAAGCTGATCCATCAGGCACCGCAGGAACTCCTGAGTGTCCTGCAAACCACAAGTAATTCCACGTTAGTATCTATCAAGAAATGGGGAAAACGAGAGGGGCAAGAGAGGAGACGGCTCCATTCACCGCCTCTTTTGATGCTGCCCACAAACGTTAGCCACCTCTGCAACACAGGGAGACCTTACTAAAGCAGAGACAGTACTGTGGAGATGTACCAAGAAGCCTGTTTTTAACTCCTAAATGATAAAAGGCCCAATTTTATCTGAACATCTTCAGCTGAAAGACACTGAAAAGCCAGACAGCAGCTGCAGCATCAAACCACGAGCTCATTTATCAAGGGTTTACCACTGATAAGAGGTGAGACAAGGAGAAATCTAATGAAGGCAGTAGGCCTTAGAGAACAGACTCCTATCCACAAAACAAATTTCACGAACACTGACTTCTGCTCATGGCAATCCCTTTCTTAAATAGGGCAGATTAAAATCTTTAATAAATCGGGAATGGAACCAGAAACCACAGATTATACAGTCAAGGTGCAAGCTCCTACATTCATAATACATGGTAAAAGAGCTGGTACATTGGCTTCAAAGGACCTGCTGGAAAGTGACTTGGCATTTTGACAACTCCAGAAAGTTAATTATGATGTTTCTGTTATTTTGTGGAAGTTTGGCATTTAGCCTGCCCTGCCTTCCTTTCAACTTTATCTCTTTACAGCTGAGAGTTTTCCAATCCAATGTACTTCACATCAAAGATAAATATAGAAGTTGTTTCGTTAATCTTATTTTTATCCTGTTTCGACCTCCTGTCAGTATCACAGTTTAGATGTACTGTCCTACTGTCACTTCTTTTGTAAATCTTCTCATCAAACATAGCTTGATGTTTACATTTGATTCTAAAGAATAAACACAAGAGAGACGCTGATAAAAACTTCAAAGAAAAAAGAGGATACTATCTTTAAATAAGATTCAGTTTGCTGTAATTCCCCAGAAAAAAAATACAGAGCATTTGAGTATAGATTTATCCAGGTTTCCCAGCTCTGACATGAATAAATAACACCTCACTCTCCTATAGTACAAATCAATAGATATCAAAGCCCTTCATAAAGGAGGTGACCATCATAATTTCAGAGGTGAGAAAGCTGACGCTGGAAAATGCATCGATTTGATACCAGCAAACCAGAGGTGGAGCCTGGAAGAAAACCCACGTCTCCTAAATCCCACCCGAGTGCTCTGTCAGATCACTGATACTGACACAAAACAGGCATGACCCCTGAGCTCCATCACCTCCTCCTTCTCAACACAAGCATCACTGCTGCAGGAAGGAAAATGCCACCATCTTTGGAATAATGGCATGTTTTAGTTGAGGCCCCACCTGCTGTGCATAGCCTCGGAACATGGGGTTGACGAGTTTAATTCCATGGGATAGGCTGCTTGGAACAACATAACTCGGGCTGTTTAGATATGGGAAAAAAAAAAAAAGAGAAGTTAGTTTGCTTATCAGGCCTGGAGCCAGTTTGTCTAATAAGCCATAGAACGGGGTGTGGTGAGTAGCTAAAAAGCACAAAAGATAATTATGCACCTGCAAAGCCTGGGCATATATTCCTCTATTAGCTGGATGACATAGAAATGGAGACAGAAAACATCTCGCAGTCATTTCAGTCTGTCCTTCCAGGGAGACTCTTCCCCAGAGCACGTTTAACTTAAAGCTCTGTCCACACTTTGAATTGTCTCAAGTGATTCTCTCCAGAGCAGGGTTTTGCAATTAGTTACTTGGTTTGATTTTGCAGCATGTCTCAAAATCTGGGTGGGCTGGCCACACAGTAAACGAGGTAAGTCAAAACCATTATTGAAATGACATTACATTGCTTCAAAGTCTACAGTCTTTCTCTTCCAGAAAGACACGGTTCACTTTTGCTCTCTCTCTTACTCATCCCTTGTTAACAACTAACATGAAACAAACATGCAATGCCATTTAAATCCTTAGTTTGATTTTTTTCAGTTGATTGCACAGAGCAGACATTGTCAGATTTAAGCAGAGCTCCGTTATTTTACACTGTCCTTTGAACCGGTCTAGAATTTGAACCAAGAGCAAACATTTCCCAGAACGTCACCTGCCTTTTCCACTCTCTTTGGTCAAAGTCTCTGTACCACTTACCATCCAAATCATCAATCCCTCTGCTAATCAAGAGCAGTGCAATTAAGTGCTGGTCAGTCCATGCAAAATACTCAGAAATGGCCAGGAGTATTCCCTTACTTCGCCATTTTTCCTTTGTTGCCAACAGAGAAGCTATATAAACAAAAGCCTCTTCCTCTTTAAACTTACAACTTTAAGAATGTATTCTTTTCACTGACATCACTATGCCCACTTTATCACCAGTAGCAGGATATGGGATCTCCTAGATACGGGGGAATCCTGGCACACCCATCTACGTGGGGTTTGAACTGACTGCCTGATACAATACTTTTATCCATGAAGATCAAATTTACTCTTTGCTGATGTCAGACTTCAAAACTAACATAATCTGTCCAGATTAGCTTAGGGCATGACCACTCACCGTTTCTTATGCCAAACCTCAGACACCAGCTTCTGGTAACTTTTGCACAGTGCTGGTTTCTTATCTGTACGGACCAGTCCGCCACATTCCAGAAAAAACTGTGTGAGGGGTGGGCTACAAGAAAAAAGAGAAGAATTCAGTGCATCAACATTTCTCCTCTGCTTCTATTTAAGGGTTTATCAAAACTTTAATGCATGCCTTTTCAAAAGCATGCCTAAGATACTGGTTTTTAAATCGAGGGAAGAAGTGATTCCAGATGCAGACCTGACTCCTAACCTGAAACAAATGAAAAACGCTGATCTGAATCTGTTCCCAGGGCAGAGCAGAGATCCTGGAATTAGTTCTCAGAAGGATGGCTAGAAAATATTTTCGGATATGGGTTGTTTAGAATGATATCACTGGGGAGAATAAAGAGATGTGACATGCCTTGCCATGCAATAAATAATTTCTGTCACAACAGAAATAAGGAAGTTTTACTTCCAGCACTCATCTGATCATGAATCTGGCATGTAGCCATAAGTTGGCTATTCACTCAAATTCCTACTGCTGCCCTAAACAAACACTAACTTTTTCTGCACCTAGCCTGGCTGATTTCTCTTTGCAAAACTCAAAGATCTCCGACCAGAGGCACCACTTGTGTCATTTAGTGAAGTCCAGCAAAGACTCTACTGAAAGACCCTAATGCCTACCAGTTAGAGAGAGCCTGAAGTGCTGCATTCATGTAGCAGGAGTTCCCAAGATTTTTCATTCCAGTAAGGCCTAAAGCACAAACAAGAGAGGCATGAAACATTTTCCAGATGTGCTGCTTTCTACATTCCTCCCCAAAGGAGAGGGAATTCAGTCCTTTCTAGGCAGTCTCCACACTCTGCTCCCAGGGACCTCTCAGTGCAGGTCCTACAGATTGCAGAGTTACCCTCACAGCCCTTTCATCAACTCGATGCAGACTTACCTCTTGGTTTCAAATCATCATCCTCTGATTCAGATTCGCCTTCATCAGCCACTGCAATAGGAACAGCTTTCAAAGGGTGAGCAGGCAATGGAGAATCCTAGATGAAAGACAGAGAAATAAGCATCAGTGAGAGGCCTGCTTTGAAACATGAGTTCTGAGAGAGATTACCTTAAACATAAATCGAGCCAGCCTTTAAAAAAAGCACACTGGAGAGAGAACAACCACCTGCACTGTCTACCTTTCTCACGAACACAAGGAGGGAGTGGAAACAGTACCATGACTGCTTCCAGTACACATTGTAGGAGAGGCATCGGCAATGTGCAGCACTGTCACAAGAACAGATGTTTCTGGTCTTACAGCTAAAATTTCCACGGGCCATGCATTGAAAATGAAGATGTGACAGCCGTTGTGGTTCCTCCCTCTGGCTACAAGTACCCACTTTCAGTGAAAGCGTTCCTATCACAACAAAAGCCTGGACAACAGTGGGAACCTCTTGGCTAATTTTGCAGCAGGTGAACAAAAACCCCGCCAAGCGTTCAACCCCGCCACGTTGTGGCACAGACCCACCGGTTCAGAGAACTTTACTGGCGGTGACTGCGTGTGCGTGGCCAGCCGCTGGTCCAGGAACACCTCCTTTTCACAAGCGTAACACCAGACACGGAAAGTGGTCAGATTCACCGTCAGGTTGTGCTTTTTGGCCTAAAAATTAAAAAGTGAAATAATGGATCTGATTTGACAGCTGGCTCAAGCTGAAGAACAGAACTACCAGAATGGGGTAAAGGAGGATTAGGTAACGGGAAAAATCCAGCTCTGTGTTAAGATGGACAACAGAGGAAAGCTCACCTGTGCATGAAGTGTGCTGTGGTCAGCAAAGGACTCCCCACAACCAACGTAAGGGCAACCGATCTAGTGAGAGAAAAGAGCAGAAGTACAGTGGGCACATCAAATGAGTCCCTCACAAAACAGTCTGCAACTCCAGTCCCACCACCAGCTGCAACTGCAGAATGGATCTTGCCAGTTTTCTAACCCACTTTTTACTCAGGGCCCAGAATAAGATGGAAAACTGGAATTGCTTGATTTAAGAAAGAAAACGTGGAACCAGGTCTGCACCCACGTAAAGGCTCCATTCCAAGGCAATTGCTCCAATGGGCCACACATCTGAGCAGTCTCAAAACAGGTGGGCGTTACGGTGTAAAAATAAATCACCCCTGCCCATCCGCGTGCCCCTTATCATTCCTTCCCACCTTGCTGCCCTGAGCAGTGGCCTCTGATGGCTCAGGCTGGCAGCCTCCCTTCACAGTTGCCAGCAGAGGCAGGACCCAGCCAACAGTCAAGGCTGGGCATTTTCTCCATTCCTATTGGGATTACCAGGGAGCAATCTCCTATGAGGAGTGAACTGTTCCATCTTGGCACATTCTGACAGTTTTAGCCTTTAACCTAGGGAATCTTTTCCTTAGAATCCAGCCAAAAATGGTGCATAGTTTTACTGTGAACCCCCTCTTTGCTTCCCGCTCTTTTTTTCTTCAGTACAATACTTTATTTTTTTAAACATATTGCATGAAAGAGAAGTCCCACCGTATCATGCACACAAACAGCAAGCCATTTTTACCTGAAGACAAGCCCAGAGATTTGGTCCCACAGCTCCACAAGACTGGCAAGTTCCCTGCATATTCACGATAAAAGAAGGTTTGTTTGCTTGTTTGGTTTTTAAGTAACCTAGTCCTTCAAGAGTGGGAAACTTCTCTATGTGACAGGCCCCTCCAACCTGCAGCTCACAGTATTTCATTTCTTAATATTGTACTTCCAAGTCAATATATACTTGGCAGTGTTTTAGCTACGTGACACGTTTGAGCAGGATAAAATGACCGTGACAAATATCAGATGGGGTTGACAAAGGCTTAGGTCATGGGACCTGTGCAGGGTACATCAGCATGGGATGAAGAGTTTCTGCCTCTCCTCTATGGAGACAGGCAGCATGTTCATCAAAAAGCAAACAGGCAAACCCATGCCCAATAGCTAAAAGGGAAAGGACTGACAACCAGAACACTCCATACCTTGGATTTGAGCAGCAGATCATCCCTGGTCACCTCTCCTATGGAATCCAGGTGAGGACAGATGTCTCTCGTATCCCCCATTTTCGCCAACGCTCACTGGCAGGGGGGTGTTTTCCTAGGACAAGGAAGCATAGCTCCTTTCAGTCATACGTCAGATTTTTTCTCACATTGTAAGAAGATAAATTAGCGTGTTTTGTATATTAGAGATTACAATATCCATCTTGAAGGTTCAAACAGACCAAAACACATCTCAGTCTGGAGGCAGTCGTATCAGCTAGCACAGTTTTGACCCGTTGTTGAGTGGCTGCACTGTGGTATCACAGGTAAGCGAGCAAGGCAACGGGGAGGAGAAGGAAACACAAGAATGAAGCTAATAATCCGTACAACGTGGGATGTGCGTTCAGAAAACAGTGGGGGGACACACACACAGTTTAGTTACTATACTACTTCATCAAACGTTAAAAATATGATTACTGTTGTAAACAAAGCTGGGCAAGAGGGAATTAGACTTAAATAATCTGCAACACAGATAACCAGTCTTTGGTCTCTGACGAATTTACCATTTGATAGGTAGATTTTTAACAACATGAGCCACGTAACTCTCAAAGACTGTACAAAACGTAACACCACACTGTTCCACCCAGCTCGTACAGCCAGGCACCACAAGCACAGAGGATTTCATAGCTGCATGCTCACGAGCACAATAAACGCTTTCATGGTGGTCCACGGGTATGTAAAAAGACTTTAAACATGTCTCAGGAACATGCAGCTACAAAAAAGGAGATTAAAAGAGTTTGTGTTTCTTAAGCATAGTTTAGGTAACCTCATTTGTGGCTGTTAAAGAAAAAAGAAAACAAGCGATATTAACAACACAGATCAGGATCCAAAAATATCACTATTTGCTGGAAACGAAGCAGATATGAAAAGCCTGCATTGTTACAAAAAAGAACTGGAAAAATCTGATGAACTTGAAGTTAACGACTCCAGCAGCATGGTCGCTACACTCTGTTGTTTTTACGTTTTGAGAACATTTGAAGGAATTCCCAGAGTTATCTGATCTGAATCACTGACAGTGGGGAGAAAAGAAAAAAAAAAAAAAAATAAATGAATAAGCCATATCAGCAACACTTCTCTTGGGAGCAGAGAAGCTTGCCTAGCACCTTGCCTTGGCAGAAGACAAACCTCAAGGATAATTTTATAACAGTGTTTTTCCAGCACTCTTTGGAACTGAATAGACTGAACTGGAGGAGCGAAGCAAAACTGGAGGGGGAAGGAATCATATTTGCATGCCAGAAAACACAGCAGTGGTTGTAACCAGGATCCCGATAACCTGTGAAGAGACGCTTAACAAACAACCCAGCAATTTCATTCAGCTTCACAGAGAAGCAAAACAGTATCATGAAACTTATGTTGATATAAAAGACAAGTGACAAGACTGCAGGATCTTTGACTAACACATAAAACTGGGACACTTTCGGGCTCTGAGTTCCTTCCTCCAAACTGACCCCTTTTCCCAAATGCATCAGCTGGTCCAGTTTAAAAAAAAAAAAAAAAAGTATCCATGCCATGTTTGCTATTTCACTTTCCTTGATTTCTTACCCCTTTCCCAGAAAACCTAACCAGCAAAATATTATTTAAAAATTAACTCCAGACTCCTTCATCTTCATCGTCTTCAGCTAACCAGGAATCGGTTTTGGAGCACACTATGTTAAGCACAGTCTTGCGGATGAGGATGGTTTTAGCACATTCCATGGGACCACCCCTCTGCTTAAAACCAGGCCTTTGAACTTTCCAGCATTGGGATCCTGATCTTCCTACCTAGAGCTTCCCTTTTTGAAGAAAGCAGAGAAAACCTCATTTTCACCTCTCAGCCCCAACTGAGCACATCAGAAAAGGTTTGAGTCGTAACTGTTCAGAAGGAAGTATTCAATCCCTACCTGCCCACGAGTGCCCCAAGAGCTTTAGCTGGCGCACACAGCTCTCAAACGCTGCTCAGGAAACTTGGAATTCAATAAAAGCACTGCCAGAAAGCTTAACTGCGCTTGTCACAACGTATTGTGGATGATGGGAAAATAAGTTACCTTAAAACGAGTCCTTCAGCCTGTCTTTCCCAAGCACCGCTGTGGAAGAACAGTACACGAACATGTCAGAACAATTCCACCGTAACTGCAACCTACTTTCAGTTGCTTAAGCTGCTGCCAAACCCACCGTCTCTGCCTCCTACAGTAACACATTTCTAGAGCTTGGGGTTTTTTTGGCTTAAAACAACTGTGTGGTTTTGCACCAAAGCTAGAGCCAGCTGTTAAGAATTTCGGATACACGCAGATTCACGGTGCACGGAGTAACCGAACTAATCCAAGAAATCCTGGCACTGCTCATCTGCAAAACAACTGCCAGGTCTGTTCACTAATGGTGCACAACCTACCAAGATAAAGGAGTGTCTGTAGCTGTTCTTAGCGACATTTTGCACTTGAGATACCAAAGAAAGAAATATTTAGTGAACTGCCCCTACTGACAGGGAAGAGCCAGAAACCAGGCGCTGACTCTTAGCTCGACGTTTGCACTGCACCACGTACTGGGAAGCCAGGAGCTTTATGTGGAACAGGCAAAGGAGACCGGATTTTAACACGGATTCATTACTGGAGGTCACAACACCACGGCACACCTAGACATTCAGCTTTCAAGAAAAAAAACACCTTCAGGAGCTCTCCCCTCGCCCTGCTACATGGCCCCTCAAACGCAGCGGACCCCAAAACACACGTCCTCTCCGAACAGCCGCCGCGGCTGTCTGAGCACGAGTGAAGTTTAATGGGAATATCCCTGCACGCCGCTGGAATCGTGCGGCACGAGCCGCCGGCAGAGCCCTCGGCCGCCCCACGGTCCCACCCCGCGGGCCGCGGGGGCGCAAAGGCCGCTGCCACCGGGAGAAGGCACCAGGCGCCGGGGGGGCTGCAGGGCGGCCCCGCGGGACCTGGGGGGCCCGTCCCGGGCGGCCCCTCGGCCGCCGCTGCTGCATCATCCCCGGCCCGGCCCTCCCCACCACACCGCGCCCGAGGCGGCGCGGCTGTGCCGGGCCCCGGCCCGAGGCCCGCCCGCCCCCCGGCCCCGCCGCCGCCCCCAGCCCCCGGCCCTGTCACCTGCGCGATGCTCGGGGCGCCGCCGCCGCCGCCGCCCCGCCGCAGGGCCGCGCCGCCGGGTAGGCCGCGCCCCGCGGCCCGACGCCGGGAAGGGCCGCAGCGCCCCGAGCAGCGCGGGGAGGCGGCGGCGGCGGCAGCGGAGCGGCGGGCGCCTCGCAGGCCGGGGGAGGGGCGGGGGCCGGGCCGCGGGAGGGCGGGGCGCGGAGGGAGGGGAATAGGCGGGCGGCGGCGCTGCCCCTGCGGCCCTCGGGGAGGCTGTTCCCGAGGGCTCTGGGTCGGAGCCCGCGTTACCGGAGCGGTCAGCACTCAGCCCCCGCCCGCAGCCCTCGGCGGGGCGTCTGCTGCGGCAGGGGGTTCTGGAGGGGCAAAGCCCGGCTCCGGCTGCGCGCGGGTTTGGCACCAGCTGGACGCGGTGCAGCTGGGCGGGAGGAGCCATGTCGTGCTCGACAGGCCGGGTGTAAGACACGGGAGTGCGAGGAGCGCTGCCGGAGCGCTGCCCGTTCCGCGGCGTCGCCGACAGACCCCCGCGCGCGGCGGAGGCGGCGCTGCCCGGGCCGCGATAGACAAAGCGGCTGTCGCGACTGGGCGGGGTCTCATCGGAAAAGAGAACTGGTGGCCCGGGAGGGCACGGAGGGGTCTCGGCCCAACCGGCGGAGCGGCAGCGGGAGCGGGCGCCGCCTGCCCGGACCGGCGGCGGCGGGACCGGCTGCACCGCCCGGCTGCGTCGCGGGGCTGCGGCGTCATCACCGGGCGACGCGCCCGCCGCGGAGTCGGCGGTGGGGGAGCGCGGGGTGGCCGGCGGGCCCCGGGAGCAGCGACCGGCGCTATGCCGGCCAAGAAGTCCTTCCGCCGGCGGAGGGAGGACTCTGAGGAGGAGGAGGAGGACGAGCAGATCGCTGAGGAAGTCAGGTGGGCCGGGAGCCGGCGGAGAGCGCGGCTGGGCCCACCGGGCCCGGGGCGGACCGGGCCGGGCCCGCGTTAGTCCGGCGGGTCTGTGTCGGTCGTGTCGTGTCGTCATATCGACACGTACCGCTGTCGTGTTGCAGCGTTGCCGTCACGTGACGTTGTCGTGTCGCACCGCTGTGTTGTGGCTTCATCACGTCGCAGCATCGACTCCTGGCGTTCCCTTCCCTCGCACTCCTGCCTTTTGGGAATTGGCGCTCGCTCGCGGGCCGTTTTGGTTTCGCATCCCAGCAACGCCTCTCTCGTTACAATTTTGTCTCTGAAAAACGTTTTCGTGGCGAGTGTTTGGTGGCAGATGTCGAAGGACAAAGCCTGGGTGGCTGAAGGAGTGAGGGATGCATGTCAGTCCAGAGAGACTTGGGATTTGGAGTTACCATAAACTTTCTTCTGAGTCACTCGTGCGCTGATGTGTCGTGACAGCAGCTCTGCTGTGCCGTGTGCCCTTGAGACCTGCTGCTGATTTTGCTGTAAATTGAGTGTTTCGTCGGTTCCCCATCCCCCTGAGAAGGGACTGTGTTGTTTTATCAGCTGGCGTCGATTGTTGAAGGAGTAAAGGTGTAATTCGTGTTTCTTAGTGGCCCTCTGTTAGGAGAATATTTTCTGGAGACCTTGATGGACTAAAACCTGTGATCCTTGGCTTGTTCTTCCCATCTTGGCTTCTTATTAAAGCCTTTCAACGTTTGGGTGCTTTTTTCCTTGGCTGAAGGAAAACGTCTTGAAGAGACATAGCCAGCAGATGCCAAGCCTGTTTTTTTCTGATTGCTTCAAGAAATGGAATTGCTTATGTAAAGTAAAAAGGAAAATATCTGTCTAATCTGTAACCAGAAAAGTGGACCCTGATATGCAAGAGTTTAAGGCAAAGCTTGTCTAGATGTTTCCATGTTGACTGCTGAGAATCACATTAAGTTAATTAAAACCAAAGTATCAAGTACTAAGACAATTGTTTTTTTCTTCAGGTTAAAAGTTGAGGAAGCCAAAGAAGTTCAGAGCCTCAGGAAGCGACCCAATGGGGTGAGGTAAGGGAAGCTGCACCAAGGATGTGAAGTTGTGTTTTGTCTGGTGGTGTAATGTAGCAGTAAATTTCTCTCTTGCCACGTGCCTTCTTTCAGTAGACATCGTTACATGTCGGATAGTGCCAAAACCATGGTCTTGAGGGAGGAGGTTCAACATTAAAGTCTGAGGATGGGAAAGAGGGGGAGTTAGGTACAGGCATCCAGTGTCAGTTTACAGTGGGCAAAGTCTCTTCTGTATCCCAGTCGTGGAGAAAAATATTAAGATTGGGATTTACCATGAAATATATTTTCACCAGATTACTTTTGTACTGCACACGTGGTTTAAATTGGACAAATTAAATTTCACACCTCCTCCAGCCTCATTTCCTCTTACCCCTCTCATCTAGTGCTGCTGATTAGCTGATGAGCTTGTTGAAATGTGTACCAGCAATGAACTGCGTTCCTTGTTTTAATGACGTGCTGTAAGGCACTAAAATCGGCCTTAACTTCTGATCTCCTCAAAACAGTAACAGTTCCTCTATCCGTGTGGAGAGATTAGGAAAATGGACAAGTCAGTGTTAATAAGACCATCTGCTAAATGTGTGGTGCGGTCAACACGCTGGAGGGAAGGGATGCCATCCAGAGGGACCTTGACAGGCTGGAGAGATGGGCCTGTGTGAACCTCAGGAAGTTCAACAAGGCCAAGTGCAAGATCCTGCACATGAGTCGGGGCAATCCCAAGCCCAAGTACAGGCTGGGCGGAGAATGGATTGAGAAAAGCCCTGAGGAGAAGGACTTGCAGGTGTTGGTTGAACAGAAGCTCACCATGAGCCGGCAATGCGCACTGGCAGCCCAGAAAGCCAACTGTGTCCTGGGCTGCATCAAAAGAAGCATGGCCAGCAGGTCAGGGGAGGTGATTCTGCCCTGCTACTCTGCTTTTGTGAGACCACCGCTGTAGTATTGTGCTCAGGTCTGGGGACCCCAAAGTAAGTAGGACATGGAGCTGCTGGAGCGGGTCCAGAGGAGGCCATGAAGATGATCCGAGGGCTGGAGCACCTCTGCTATGGAGACAGGCTGAGAGAGTTGGAGCTGTTCAGCCTGGAGAAGAGAAGGCTCCGGGGAGACCTTAGAGCAGCCTTCCAGTACTTAAAGGAAAGGGGTCCTACAAGAAAGCTGGAGAGGGATTTTTTTACAAGGGCATGTAGTGATAAGACAAGGGGCAATGACTTTAAACTGAAAGAGGGGAGATTTTGATTAGCTATAAGAAAGAAATTCTTCACTGTGAGGATGGTGAGGCACTGGAACAGGTTGTCCAGAGAAGTTGTGGCTGTCCCATCCCTGGAAGTGTTCAAGGCCAGGTTGGATGAGGCTTTGAGCAACCTGGTGTAATGGAAGGTGTCCCTGCCTATGGCAGGGGGGTTGGAACTAGATAATAAGGTCTCTTCCAGTGCAAACCATTCTATGATTTAGAGAAGGATAAAGAAATGCAGTATTGTTGGTCATATGTTTCCTGCCACTGAATTTTATTTACTTTATCTGCTTGACTAGCGCTGTAGCTCTGCTTGTGGGAGAGAAGTTGCAAGAAGAAGCAACACTTGTGGTAAGTGCTGAACACTTTGATCACCTTGGCGCTGAGACATAATGATGTGAAAACAGTGGCCTGGTCCAGCCGATGGCTGCACAAGTCTGGCCTGGGGTAGGTCTGGTGTCGCAGATGAATATGTCAATGTTCTCTGTGGTTTTAATCCAGATTTTGAAGACTAGAGTTAAACTAGAGGGTTTGTCATTAAAAAACTTAAATGACAAACTTTAGGGTTTGTCATTATTTCTTGTTTTACAGGATGACCCGTTTAAGATAAAATCTGGGGGAATGGTGGACATGAAGAAGCTGAAAGAAAGAGGCAAGGACAGGTGGGTGTGTATGAGCTCTGAAGATCTTTTGCTGGACTAGCATTAAATCACAGCTGGGAATGAAGTAACCAGACATTGTGTTGCTTTGAAGAGTTAGTTGCTAGTTATTTGCTTTGAGGGGTAGTGCACTTTGGCTAGTTACTGTTACCCAAACTTGTTAAATTAGGTTAAAAAAAAAAAAAACAAACCAACAAACCTCAAAGTGTAAACATTGTGTTTTCCGTTTAGGATTAACGATGAGGAAGATCTAAACTTGGGGACCTCCTTCTCAGCTGAAACCAACAGGCGGGATGAAGATGCTGACATGTAAGTTGTGCTGTGTTGTCTGGGATGTTGAATGCTGGATCGAGAGTCCCCTCCCAATTTATTTGTGTCTGTCTTGGATACTGAGTCCTCCCAGAATGTCTTCCCAGTTCTCACCGAAACTTTCACTTGCCCTTTCACCTTCTGGCTGTCAGACTAGAGGAGGCTTTTTCATGGACAAAGGTGGGAGGTGCCAACCAACTAGCTTGACACGAAATACCCGTTAGAGCCTTTCTTGCTGTTTGTGAAAGAGCTTGGAGGATCCGATCATTTCTTGGACAATTGCTTCTTGCAATTGATGTTAGCTGAGTTGTTTTGGAGAGATCATTCACCCCTCTCTCCTAGCTATTGGGACAGTGCTGCAGCTGTGCTCAGCAGTGCTGGGACAGAATACAGAAAACAGAATTAAATACTGTGTGTCCCTCGTGTGCTGTTGTTTAGGATGAAGTACATTGAGACTGAGCTGAAAAAGAGAAAGGGAATTGTGGAGAATGAGGAGCAGAAGGTGAAACTTAAGAATGCCGAAGACTCTCTGTACGAGCTGCCAGAGAACATCCGTGTCTCCTCTGCCAAGAAAACTGAGGAGATGCTGTCCAACCAGATGCTGAGCGGCATTCCTGAAGTGGACCTGGGAATTGAGTAAGTTGTTGGTTATGGCCTGGATTGCCAGGATGAGCACGTGTTGATGGGCAGAGCAATGGTATGGCTGGATCCCACAGCCCCAGTTCGGCTCTGTGATGAGACTGAGCCTTGTTCGGGATTAGTGCGGTATCTAGCACAGATGTTCCGCACAGTGATGGGGCTCCAGTGCAGCTCCATCATGTGACTTTTGGGAAAAGGCTCTTAATTTTTGTGACTTGAATCTAGTGGCTTTCTGGAGGATCAGTTTATGCCCTGCACTGAAAGAGGGTGCCCTAAAGATGCGAGCTTCCCTTTGCCTTTGAAACAAAGCACCTGTTTCTATATGTCGTGGTTTTAGGCTGATCCAGCAACTAAAACTCACACAGTCTCTCCTTCTCCAGTAAAGTAGAGAGGAGAGAAAAAAAAAACAAAGGGACTGAGGGTTGAGACAAGAACAGAGAGAGCACCCACCAACCATGGTCCTGGGCAAAACAGGCAGAGCTTTTCTCAAAGCAAAACAGTTTATTAATGATTACTTAGAAGGACAAAGGGAAACAAAAACCGATTACTTGAGAGGACAGAAAGAAACAAAACCAGATCTTAAAAACGACACCTTCCCCCCCCCCCTTCCTTTTCCTCCCGGCTCTACCTCCTCCCCCCAGCAGCACAGGGGGCAGGGACTGGGGGAGTGCAGGTCAGTTCATTCTGTGCTGTTACTGCTGCCTCTTTCTTAAAGGAGAAGGAGTCCTTACACCCTTTTCCCCTGCTCCAATGGATCCCCTACCCACGAGGAAAAATCCACAAACTTCTCCAGCGTGAGTCCAGCCCACTGGAAACAATCCTTCCCCACAGATTGCTCCGGTGTGGGCTTTACCACAGTCTCGGGTACTTAGGGAGCTGCAGCCACTCGCTCCGGCGTGGGTCGTCACGAAGACTCCAGATGCCTCTCTGCCTCGTCGTGCACCCCAGCACGACCATCCTCAGGCTCAGGCATCTTCTCCCCACGGGCTGCGAGTGGGTCACTGCTCCACCGAGGCCGTCCTGGTTGCAGGGGGGCAGCCTGCCATCTCACCATCAGCCGCAGGGGAAACTCGGCTCCGGCACACCTCCTCCCGCTCCATCCTCACTGACCTGCTGTCGATGCAGCTGTTTCTCTCAGATCTCAGTCCTCTCCAGGTGAACTCAGCCCAGTGGGCACCCCGGGAGTGGGGTGCCCCTGAGTTCCCCAGCTGGCTCCGCCACCGCCATTCTCCGTGGGCGGCGCCGGCCCGATGCAGGCAGCTGCCCGGCCGGGAGCCAGGGAGCGGGGGCAGTGCCCTCCTCCCTTCTCTGCTCGATCCTGGGCAAAGCACCTTTTCCGGTTCCCTTGTCCTGACTTAAATAGGGCAATTCGCAGAGGCGCCCTATTGGCTCAATCCCGAGGGGGATGGCAGTCTGATCTGGTGGCCAGAACTAAGCCTAACCCGGTTCCAAAACCGGGGAGGTCGCAGGGAGCAAAACCCCTCTCCTGCCACCAGAACCGCCCCCCCTCCACATCAAACCATGACACTATAGCACTGCCTGCTCTCTCCAAAAACACATCAAACACCATAGCAGTGCTATTACTGTCCCCAAAATCCATGCACTTAGCACTTCTATGCCTATTGCCTTTTTAGATGTGAGTGAGCATTTTTTCTTTGTTTTTCTTCTAGCGCAAAAATTAAAAACATCATCTCAACGGAAGAGGCCAAGGCCAAGCTGCTGGCAGAGCAGCAGAACAAAAAGAAAGACAGTGAAACTTCCTTTGTTCCCACCAACATGGCTGTTAACTATGTCCAGCACAACAGATGTAAGTCTCATGTAGCTCTCCTGACCCAGGTGTGACCCTCTCCTCTGCTGAAGAAAAGCAGTCAGCTGGGACAGAGTCTGATGCAGGAGAAATTAGTTCACATATCAGCACAAGCAGCTGTGTGATTCCTGTTTCTGGCATGCTCAGATAGACCCCATCTGGCTTGATCTTTTTCTTCTGTCCGTCAGCAAGGAGAGGGACATCTTACTCATGCCTTAACTTTCTGCTCTTGGACTCCCAACTGACACTGCCTCATATTTCAAGACATTTTCTTTAAATTGTGTCTTGAGCAGATGCTGGACATGCCTGCCTCATCTGTGATTCTAAATAATGGTTTATCATTGAGATAATCTATTTTGTAGGCTGCTAAAGCATACAGGTGGTCAAACAAACATGGGCCTTACTGGACAGGAGATGGGCAATAATTTCCAGGAGGGCCTCTCAGACTGCAGCCATTGGGAGGAAATGGAGCCTTTGGCTATGTCTAACCATGCTTTCAGGGGTGATGTGGAGTCAGATTTGTGTGTTCTGAAGGAAATGAAGAGTCTTTGGGCCACTTACGAGGAAACAGTGCTACTGCAATTTGCTGTATCCCATCGTACGTGTATTGATTATCTATAGAAACCAATTCCAAGAACGCTTGTTCTGAGGTTCCATTGTTTGTGCTAAAGATCAGTTGTAACAAATGCCATAGAAATGTATCTGTCTGAGTAACGCTGCTCCAGATCATACTCCTTATCTGATGTTTCCTTCTTTCAGTTTATCATGAGGAGCTAAATGCCCCAGTGCGAAGGAACAGAGAAGAGCCAAAGCCCCGTCCGCTGAGAGTGGGGGATACGGAGAGGCCAGAACCTGAGCGTAAGTTGCAAATCTGGAATGTCATAAGGAGAGACTCTCAAACTCTTCAGGGGTCTTGCACAGAGCAATGATCTAGCATTTCTTCCTTCTCTTCTTCTGGGTGCCCTGCAGTAGTGGGGAAACGGAGCAGTCTGAGTCCATGAGATGGATGTTGCACTTGATGTACCCCTCCTAGGTCACACATGAAGCCCTCTGGACAGAGGATGTCTTTAGAGACGCCCAAGGGTGGAGTAGCAATGGTCACAACTGAAAAGTGTTGCCAAAGCTGGCTGACAAGGGTTTGACGAAAGCTGGGAGAGCACGGGTGGGCAGCACTGGGGAGCACTGACAGTTAAAGCAATAACCTTTCACATAGCGAGGGGCTGTACAAGCAAAGTGGTGGAGTTAAGGAAGTGATTTCTGATAGGACAGGGAAGTAATATTTCCTTCTCTTTCTTTGGAAGGGTCTCCTCCAAATCGCAAACGTCCGCTCAATGAGAAAGCAACAGACGATTATCACTATGAGAAATTCAAGAAGATGAATAGGCGATACTGATGAGCGTGGACCGATTATTTTCCACTAAAGGATTTTGTGTTAGTGATCTGAAATGGAGCTGGGGAGAGTCACCGCCTTCACACGCTGGTGTTACCTGCAGAGCGTTCCTTGTGATCTCGTAGTGAATCGGTGTGCTGGTGACTGTGAATGCTTTAGTCAGTGAAATCTTGTATATAACTTATTTTCAGAAAACTTCTTTTGTAAGAACAGGAGCTTTTATGGTTGGCATTTTTTAGTGAGAGAGCAAACTTGCTTTTACAGATTCTTTCACCCTCTTTAAAAAATAATGAAAAAAAGAGATCCTTTAAAAGCAGCAGTGCTGTTTGCCTTGTAAATATAAAGGGAAGGTTTCAAGCCAGTTTGCTGGAATGTGACTGTTCTTCCCAAGGGCCTTTGCTGTGCAGAGGGTGCAAAGCTGAGACGCTGCAGCGGTGCGTCCGGTGCCGCGGCTCCTCAGCCTGGCTTGCAAGTGCTCCGGGAGAAATCCCTGCGTTGGCTGTGCCCGGCGCTGCCTTGCGGGCTCCGTTGTCAGCGCGAGAAGCGACAGCAGGTGCCCAGTGCCAGGGGTTTTGTATCGTCCGCCTCGTCGTGTTTTGTGTCGTTTTTCTCCCTGCAGACTTCTTTCTGTAGCAGTTCACTGCGTTTTATTTAGCTGTGAAGAAAAGGAGAATTGGATCAGGTTGTAACTGCTGAATTAGAGGAAAATCACGTTTTCAGCTTTTAGGACAGGGTCAATGTGGCGGCTGGTGAAGAAGTCGGAAGCCCCGCAGCCAGCATCGGCCACCTCTTCCCAGGAGATGGGACGTGCGGGTGCGTGAAGGCAGGATTTAGAACTTGAAAAGAATAAAATTGTTTTTAAGTGATTGTAAATGACGTTTTTCCTCCTGGGATACCCAGGAACCATGGGAGTGTGCTGATGTCCTGTGGCTGTGCAGGTGTCCGTGTCCCGAGTGGGAGCCGCAGGGCGGGGTGGGGGATAGACCCAGGATTTATTTTTATTTTTTTCTGGGAAAAGGGGAGCAGTCTGTGGGCCGGGAAAACGCGCGGTTTGTCGCTGCGCCTGTGCCCCCATCGGCTCTGGGTGCCACGCACGCGACGCTGCTAATGAACGTGAGCGCGGTGTTTAATTAGGGCGCGCCGCGCGAGGCCGCCCTTGCGCTAATTACAGCCGCGCGTGCCCGCCCACGTGCGCCGGCCCCGCCCCTGCCCGCACCCAACATGGCGGCGGCGGCGGAAGCGGCGTTGCGGGGCGGAAGCGGCGGCCGAGCGGCGGGGCCGGGCGGGCCATGAAGCCGTGGCGAAGCGCGGCCCTGGGGCTGGCGCTGGCGCTGCTGCCGCTCCTCGGGCCGGCGAGCGCCGTGGAGCCCATCAGCCTGGGGCTGGCCATCGCGGGCGCCGCCGCCTCGGCCTTCACCGGCTTCATCTCCTACCCGCGGCTCTACTGCTACTTCAGGGAGTGCTGCCTCCAGCGGCACGACCAGCGCGCCGCCGCCGGTGCGGGGCCGGGCTGAGGGGCCGGGGCGGGGGTGGCGGGAGGGCGCTGGGAGGGCGCGGTGAACCGGGCAGGGCCCGTGGGGCCTGCGTGGGCCGCGGGCGCTGCTCCGCCTCGGCCGGGCCTTCGCCCCCCGGCCCCGGCGGGCGGCCGGCGGGGCCCCGCGCCCGCCCCCCTGCGCGGTGCTGACGGTGTGGTGTGTTCGTCCAGCTCTGCAGGAGAACTTGGACCGGAAGCTGTTCGGGCAGCACCTGGTGAACAAGGTGGTTGTCAAGGCCGTGAAGGGCTTCTTGAACAACACCAACGCCAAAAAGCCTCTCACCCTTTCCTTGCATGGGTGGACTGGGACGGGCAAAAACTTCGTCAGTAAGATCGTCGCCGAAAGCATTTATAAAAGAGGCCTGCAGAGCAAATATGTTCACCAGTTCGTGGCAACTTTACACTTTCCTCATGCTCACAGCATCAACCTCTACAAGGTACGGGCGTGCGGCGGGGCGCAGCTGCTGCATCGGTTTGCAAACGTTACGGCATGATCAGCACTAGAAACCTAGAAGTAAAACGCAGCCTGTGCCAGTTCTCAGATCTTCTGTGCAGAACTGGGTAAATCCTGACATCCGTCAGGACTGCTTTTCCCATGAATGTAAAGTTTTTTGCATGTGTTTTGAGCCTCTCTTTAGGGAAGAACGATACGGTTATTTTTTGTCTGACGCTTTGCTCAGAGATGTGACTGACTTAACGATAAGAGTGATTCAGCATGATTCCGTGGTTGGGTGAGGACGTTGGTCGGTACTGCAAAAAAATAGTAGTTCATGACTTTGGGGAACCACCTGGTGACCTCCAAGTGTGTTAGGTACCACAGCAAGCTGAAGCTTGCCCTCTGAGGCCCTCTGGGTGTACTTTTGAGCTTCGTCACAAACCAAGTGGGTTATTTAGGTTTTCTATGTGTCCAGCTGTAAAACAAAATCACAAAATACTCTGTGGTCAGAAGGTACAGGTATATTTATTTGGAATTGTTCTGCCAGTTTGCCAAGTGTCAGTGCTGTCCAGTAGTCAGGTGGGTATCGTACGGAGCAGTAGTTCAGATACATGTTTTCTGGTTTTTCTTTGTTCTAAATGTTAACAGCAGTCTGAATGAGTACCACTGTCTTTTGTAGTACTGAATGTTTATATTCAGTTTGTTAAAAGTGGGAATGGGAGAGCCTACAAACCTGATTTCTAAATGGAGGAAAGATCTATTTCCTCTTTTACAGCTTACTTTTCCCCTTCTTGCAGCTGAGCTGTTTTAAAGTAGAGTTGATCCTTTTCTTCTTTTGTTTTGAGGTGATTACACTTGAGAAACTTGCTGCTCAAGGCGGCTGCTTATTTACAATACATCCGGTGCCACCTTCGTGTGCTGCCGCTGCAGTTCAGGGACTGAATAAACAGTGAATACGAAAAAAAGATCAGTCATGAAAATTGATCAGAACAGTTACTTCTCATTCATTTGCCAGCAGATCAACCCTTTTTTTCCCCAGTTACTTCATTATTGGTCTTAAATGCAACACTTAAGTGAGAGAATCTTTAAATACAGTAAAGTGTTAGCCCTTCTGAACAACATTGTGTTTTAAGAAGGGCTTGTAATTGTCTTTGTGTAACTTCTGAATTATTAAAACAGGGCTGAGAATTGAATTCTGGTTGTATTTCTGCCAGTGACTGCAGGTGCAATTTCTCACCGAGTAGCAAATTTAATATTGTTCAGAGCTTTGACACCTAAGGATGCCTAGATCAAAGTGCTGCCAAAAGTAATCGTCTTACTTGTCAGGGCGTTGCTTTGTGTTGTTGTTCCTTGGTGATATTTGTCCTTTGTCCTGCTGTGCGCTTTCATTTTTGCTATGTTTACAGGAATATCTTTCTCTTGAGGAGCTTTCCTGCTTGTCCCATCGTGTCTGTTGTTATCTTAATTGTTTTTTTTCAGAACCAGCATGAGAGTTTGTTTTATTTACAGCTTGTAACCATGTTTTAGCCATGAAGCCAAAGGTGTTAAAATGACACAATTGAAATGACTCTTTCAAGACAAAGATCAATAGGCAGAAGTGCTTTTTTCTGTTTTTTCAACACAAACTCTTTCAGCACCTTTTCTCTTTATGCTGCTCAGGACCAGTTGCAGTCGTGGATTCGGGGCAATGTGAGCATCTGTCCCAGATCACTCTTCATATTTGATGAAATGGATAAAATGCACGCGGGACTCATTGACTCCATCAAGCCATTCCTGGACTATTACGAGCTGCTGGATGGAGTGTCTTACCGACAAGCCATCTTCATATTCCTCAGGTGAGGAGTGACTTCTCAGATTTGCTGTTCAATACACTCCATGCCTTTTAAAATTGCCTCCAGCTACAATCTTTGTTTCCTCTTTACTTAGCAATGCGGGAGCTGAAAAGATAACAGAAGTGGCACTAGATTTCTGGAGAAACGGGAGGACAAGGGAAGACATACAGCTCACAGATATGCAAAACGCACTGTCTGTGTCAGTCTTCAATAACAAAAATAGTGAGTAAAACTGTGATTGCCTTTGAGGTGGGAAAAGTTACACAACAAGGATGGGCTGCATTTACCTGTGGTTTTACGGCTGTGGTTTCTACTTGATGTGGCCTCCAGTTTTCGACTAGGGAGGAGCCAAATGCAGTTTTGAGGCTTACAGTCGGTTCTTGAAATGAAGTGGAGGTTAAAGAGCTCTGTGTGCACCTTTGCCACCAGCATGTTTGTTGTCCATTGAATTGCATATAGTGGGGGAAGTCTACACTGTGCATTTATTGACTTATTAATGGTTTAAAGGGAAAGCAAACAGAAATCTAGACATTTAGGCTAGATATTGCATTAGCTGAATAATCCTTAACCAATAAAACGTTTTATTATGAGGAAGCTGCTTCCTTGGCCCCCAGCCCACTTAGCCTGTCTTGCTCAGTCTGTTAAAAGCTTTCAGGCAGTTATTTAGGAGCCATTTACGGGGGAACAAGCTGACATGCCAGCTCTGCTGTGGGCAGTCCAGTGCTTCCTAGGTTTCCTTGCAGAGGACTTGAGGTTAAAAAGGATTTTAACATGACTATACACTAAAATTAGTATTAGAAGCCAACTTACTGCTTTTTTTAAAAAAAAAAAGTTAGATGCAAGCTCTGAAAAAAGGAGCAAGATAAGCTAGTCTGGGAGAGCTGATAAGAGACAGAAAATCTGTTCTGTAGGTGAGAGAGGGGAAGGTGTGAGACTAGCACCTGGGGAGCAAGGCTTACACGCATTCAGTTAGAATTCATTCGTTCAACTCCAATGGACCACATTTGTGTGTTTGTCCAAGACTTTATGCACAAAGTACCATGAGAACGGGCTTGTATTTGGACTTACTTGTCCATTACGGAGCCCTAAAACCACAGATGAATTCTTACTGGTTTGTAGCAGAGGGCTGTGACACGCATCTTGCTCCCATTCAACCTATGGCGGTGTTTAATTAGAGGAGCGGAAACAAACCTCTTCTCTTTCTCTTTGTAGGTGGATTTTGGCACAGCACCTTGATTGATAGAAATCTCATTGACTACTTTGTTCCCTTCCTGCCTCTGGAATACAAACATGTGAAAATGTGTGTCAGGGTTGAGATTGAATCACGTGGCTATATTGTGGATGAAGACATTTTAACCAGAATAGCCGACGAGATGACCTACTTTCCCAGAGAGGAGAGAATTTATTCAGATAAAGGATGTAAAACTGTGGATGCAAAGCTGGATTATTACTATGACTTCTAATGCTTTGTTGCTACAACCCGCAAAGAAGCAAATTTAACTTAATCACAAAGTGGAGAACCTGGGACATTTCATTTTTAAGCACTTTTTAAAGAAAGGAACATTGTTTTTTAACTGGTGTGTAAATAAGCAGCAGTGCCTCTGCATTTTTATTCTGTCACTAGTCATGGCTCCCGAGTGCTTCGTCCTTGTCTTGTCAAGGTAAGAACAAACTGCGTCGTGAACGCGGGGGTCCATGTCTGACAGTGCCGAAGATTCCTCTCGGATCGTGTGTCAGTAATGAGAACTGTTTGGCAGATTGTTGGCACATATAGAAGGACTGAGACTATGACTTAATTTTAATTGTACTCTGGTTTGATGTGGATGATGTCTAGACAAGATTGAGAATTTTAATCAAAATTCCTGTGTCTGTGAAAATCTTAATTTGGCTTATGTGGGAATATTCCTGTAACTGCATTAAAAGTAGGATATGTGTCTTTTCTCCTTAACCAGCTTGGTTCCAGTAAAGATAAGGAGGGGATTCTGTAATTAAAAAAATCTGGAGTCTTCTATCCAGCATTGTGCAGTACCATTGTCTTTCTCAAAACACTGGTATAAATCTCCTGCGTGTCAAACCAGGAGTATGAAACACTTTGGATAGTGTTTCAAAGGGTGGGCTTAGCATTACAAAGAACTGAGTTAAAATGCCTGACTGCTACTTCAATGTAGTTGCTTCCTATTTTGGGTTATTTTTTTTTTTTTTATGTATAAAGTTGCCCAGAGCATGCTCTCCTCGCAGCGATCTCAGGATGGAGGAAAGTGTGCTTTCTGACTGGTGAGTCAGCTTCATGGCAAGGACATAACTTAAACACATACAGGTTAAATTTTACACCAAGGAAGTGGAAGAGAGGTTTATCCTCTTCTCCTATATGTAGAAATTTGGGGCCAGTTTGCAGGGTTTTCCCTTTTTTCTGTTCTCCCAATACTGTATGCCTTTGAGGCAGGGATGAAGACAGAGCATTTGGAAAAAAAAAAAATAGTGAAATGTGTCAACTGAAGTTACTGTGAAGAGTGTCAGACTTGTTTCTAAATGTGAGCACTGCAGAGGCTTTTTTACACTCCAGTTTCTATTAAAAATAAACTTTTCTAATCAGGAATGTATTCCTTAGCTGCCTTCTGGTGTTCTTTGTATTGAGTGATTTGATATTAATTTTTCACAAACTTACTACTTGTTGAGGGAGAGCACGCTGTGTTTCTGGCTGAAGTGTTCAGCTCTGCTTGAATACAGGTGTCTCCCTGGAGCAAAAAGGGAGTAGATATGAGGAGATGGGACTCTTTGCTACGTGGTGAAAGGGAAACAAATGAAGTTTGGACTGGAAACTACACTTCTAGACCATCAGTACTGATTACAGTTGCACAGTTTTTGTAGAGGAGGGCTTTCTAGATGTCTACATGCTCAACAGTATTATAAGGATGAAGTTGTCTTCTAGAGACTAGTTAAAATCCTGCTCCTCATCTCCTCCTCCCACTGTGGTACCACTGACTGAACACCCTGCAGGCTCCGATTGAAGCCGTCCACGTTTTCAGTGGCGGCATCTTGGAAGTTTTCTCTGCAGGGGAGGAAAAAAGGGTCAGTAAGACTTCAGTTGTCCAGTTCTACTCTGAAGTTGTGTAATATGCAAATTATCAGTCCTAATATTTGTCAGCAAATGAGCACTTTGAACTCGGGTACTTGCCTGTTTCTTTGACCTTCTGATTACAGCAAATGACTGTCTAATGGAAAAAAGCAGATGTGAAAATGATAAACTCTTAGTACTGTCTGGTATCTTCTCATGGAAAGAAACCGTTCAGCCCAGCAGTACTGTGGCTTTTCCAGCATTGACTGCACTCTTAGTTCTGCTTTACATGCCATTGCAGCATTGATACTGGTGTTTGACACACATTGGTAGCAAGTATTTAATTTTGTCGTAGCCCTAGATGGCTCAGAGTGGATGGAAGCTTCCTCTAGAGGGTGTACAAATGATATTCAAAAGGTAGAGACTGCCTCTGTTTAATCTCTTTGCAGTCCTTGAAAACAGTCCTTGCCTGGCTAGGAGCATCTCCTCCATCTGGGTAAAAGAAACGTGTGTGCCTGAAAGCACTCTCAGCTTTGATCCCGTCGTCGTTCTTCCCCTTTAGACTGCACGGTTTCAAAGCTGAGGTCCGCGCTGTCTTCCTCGCTGTGACTGTTGGCCATTACTCTTTTTAATGGGCAACTTGAAAACGTCAAACAGGGGGAAAGGTCGGATCCCCAGAGAACAGTCCATTGGCCAGGTGAGAGTAGCTGAGCAGTCGCTGAGACTGGCTTTTGTTTGTTCTTACCAAAGTCCAGCACAAGCCAACTGCTGCTTTAATTCAGCCTTCTGCAGGGAACGTTCCAAGATCTCATTCTGTGCTCATAAAATTGGAGGCTATGGTTAAAATACATTATACATGTATTAATTTCTGCTTTTGAGAGAAAGAGGAGACCTGGCCTTAAAGATTCATCTGCCTGATGCCAAGCTGTCATGTGCCAAGCAGTGCAGGCATAGTGCAAAGTCCTGGCGAACCAGACAGCTTACGCTTCCCATGCGCGCTCCGTACTGGGTTTCCCTGTGCATCCTTACGGCACAACACATGGCTCACCATCCTGAGAACAACTGACTGTTCAGTGAAGTGCGAGTTCTTTCCAACAGCTGTACCTCGTGTGAATTAGGCTGTTATTTACACACTGGCTTTTTTTCAAGTGCTAGAGAGGCTGCAGATGCTCTGGCCCATGGAGATAGGATGAAAGCCTTTGCCAGCTAGAGGAGAGGTGAAGAGCCACTTGGAATGACAGCTTTCCAGACACAGCACAGAGAGGAGGAATAGTTAAACAAGCTACCTGAGGCTTCTTTGTCTTGCAGTGCCTGCCAGTATGGTAGGAGATAACTCCTCATAACTACGAAGCAGAGCAGGCAGAGGCTTTAAGGCTTTTTCATAGGTGTTTGCTTCTACTGAGCTGTATTTTAACTGCTGAATGCCTTACTGTGCTGTTGGATGACTCAACATGTTTTAACATTGACAGGCTACTTAATCTGCTTATCTGTTGTTACAAACAAATTTTTAATAATAAAGGAAGCTCAACAGAAAGCTGCAGTGCAGCTGGCTGACCACTTGCATAAACTACTACTTTCCTATAGCTGAAAATGATGAAACCTAGAGAGAAAAGTGACTTCAGATTTATTCCAACTGCAGTTCAGTAGTAATATTTAGTGTTTTGAAATTGCACAAGTATTTTGTATTTGGAGTGACTGAAACTAGAGGCAGCATTTACACCTATGGATAAATCAGTTAAGAGGCAAAACATTATACATGAAAAGCAACAGTCCAACGTCCCAAGGTTAATGGCTAGCTAGCGTTTGGCTCTGAAGATTGCATCAGCACGAACAGTTTGCCAACATCTGACAAATTCCACATGCGGTTGTAAAAGGCAGTTGACACTTTTATTTCAGAGCTTAACATAAATGCTAAGATCTCTGTTGTAATTTGAATTAACATAATAGTCTTGAGACCTATAAGTTGTGCATCACATCTTAAAGCAAGTTTAAGTACAAGTGAGGGAGTAGATGCTGCAGCACAAAAATAGCCTGATCCTTCATACCAGTTTAAAAACCAATCAGCTAAGTCATAGGCACTTCTGTCTTGCACTATAGTATTTGAGCCACAAGTGATGGATGATGAAAGAGTTAAAGCTTACAGCAGAGTTTTAAACCCCAGTCTTACCGAGTGGGTGAAGGTTAAATCATCCTTCCAAGCTTCCAAACTCATCACTTGCCCTTCCACACAGACATTCTTTAACGTTAAAAGCTACTATAAAACATACTTACCTACTGAGGTATGGGATTGTTGATTGCTCCCATTTCTCTGTGGCTCTCTAGGAAGAGCTTTCTATTGCTGTTCCTTACACTTCAGTATAAAAATACACTACTAAAAATAACTTCTGCCATAAAAGTGTCTTCCAAGCAAGGTGAAAGTAGCATTACCCACTCCTAGGCTATTGGGTGCAGCTGGGAGACACTACGAAAGCTCTTGCGGACTTCAGGTGCAGCAGCTCACATGCAGGTTAACCTGACAAGCTGTAACAGTCAAATAAATCCTCAAGAAAGATTTTTCTGATTAAGGAAAAATATTAGACTGGCCTAATACGTTGCAAGTCAGATCCCTCAGATGAGTCCCTCTGCTTAGGAAGACGAACACCCTGGAGTTACCACACAAATTCACTTAGCCCCCTTAGTTAGAAGAATAAAAAGTTTCTTTTACAATTTCTTTTTCCCCAAAGCAGCACAGGGGCGAGCCGTTACTTCCCGTCCAACACCCCTACTAACAGATTTCCCTGTGCTCATCATGACTTTCCGTATTACTGCAGCAGGAGATGTGATACGATGCCACAGCTCAGGCATTAGCTATAATCATGCCCTTCTGTCCCTGAATAGCTGATGCTCGGCTGTAGAAGCCACAACAGCATCAACCTGCTGTGAAGGACACGAAGCCTTCCACCATACCAGCACACCATTAACACATCCACCTATTCACCCTTACAGACACTATCATAGTCCTGAACACATCACAAATCCTTTTCTCTCACTAGCCCATGAGCGAGACCATGTACAAGGGAGGGAATATGACTGCCTGGAAGAATTCCTCTGTTCTCCTTTGCTCTAGTCTAGTTTTTGTGGAAAGAGGAATTCAATACTTAATCCCAGCACTTGGAAGAGTAAAACAGGAGAGGCTGTATCCAGTGCTGTATGTGTCACGCTCAGAAATTCTCTATAGGAAATAGAAATTCTCCGTATTTAAAAATAAAATTAAATTAAAGGGTCCAACAGTTGGATACCAGCCAGTTCAGGTAAAAAAAAAAAAGTTAAAAAGCCCACACAGCTCACTCTGGTATTTTCACCATACTCCCTGCAACAGTAAAAAAAGCTTAAGTGCAAACACACAGATTTCCAAAAGCTCTGAAAGTGCTTTGGAGACCAGAGGGGTAATCAACCATTGGCTGTCGTGTCTCTCATTGCAACGTCTTCATGAATGTCCAGCTTGGCCTGTACGGTCTTGCAGCCTTTATCGGAGTAGATTTTCTGCTCTTTTGGGAAGAAAGTCATCTCATCAGCCACTGCTTGAACAACCTTCTCATCAACAGCATAGCCACGGGCTATCATTTCAGCCCTGATGCACATCTTCACGTGCTTGTGCTCCAGAGGCAGGAAGGGGACAAAGTAGTCAATGAGATTCCTGTCAATGAGGCTGCTGTGCCACAGTCCACCTGGAGGAGTTGGGGGGAAAGGGAAAAGCAGGGCAGGGTCAAGAGATGAAACCTGTCTTACGAAGTAAAAGGAATTTCCCATCTTCTGGGGAAAGTGACTTACTATTCTTGTTATTGAAGACTCCTACAGATAGCATGGGCTCCAGGTCTTTCAGCTGAATCTCTTCCCTGCGCTTTCCACTTGTCCAGAAGTCAAGAGCTGCTTTGTTAATTAAGTCACCACCTGCATTGCTATTCATAAAAGGAAAATGCATAGTGGTGAATACAGATACAACTGAACCAGAATTTCTTTTTTTTTAGCTGCTTACATGTATTAATAATCTTCTTGATGTCAAAAAAATCATCAAAACAGAAACCCGTAAGCCAAAATTTAGGGAAAATCTCCAGTTCCTTAAATAGCTGTCAGTGTGTGGTGGGTCGACCCTGGCCAGCAGCCAAGCACCTACACAGACACTTGCTTACTCCCTCCTGCCTCAGTGGGATGGAAGGAGAAAATGGGAAAACAAAAGTGAGATGACTTGTGGGTCCAGATAAAGACAGTTTCATAGGTAACAGAAAGAGGAGAAAAAAAAAAAAACCAAGGAAGACTAAGGAAATCATTCACCACCCCCCCAGTCTGACCAACACCCAGGCAGTCTCTGAAGAACCATCACCTTGGAAGCTGAAACCCCCCTTCTTTCTCTAACCCAGTTTTTTATTGCTGAGCGCGACATACATGGTGCTGAATACTCCCCTGGCCAGTTTGGGTCAGCTGTCCCAGCTGTGCGTCCCCTCCCATCCTCTTGCCCACCCCCGCCTACTCGCTGCGGGCAGCATGGGAAAAAGAGGTGGCCTTGAAGCTTTGCAAGCACCATCCAGCAAACAGCCAAAACACTGGTGTGTTATCAGTGCTGGTTTAGTCACAAATCCAAAACACAGCACCAAACTGGCCGCTCTGAAGACAGTTAAGTCCGTCCCAGCCAGACCCGATACACTGTGCATCCATCTCAGAGAAATTCCCCAGAATCTGGACTCTCATAAGACCTGTGCTCTGGGCCAAGGCTCATGTGCCCAGCACGCCGCAGTGGTCTGCTGCACAGTGTCAGACCTGCTCCACCACAGCCACAGGCCACTCAACAGCTCACAGTGCTGCTTCCCTCTGTCTTTACAGAGAGGGTCTCTGCTCCAGAGCGGTTCTTTTGCTGATCTTTGAATGAGATCCCATAGGAACATCATTATCGTCATAAATAGATTCATGTCAGTATCTCATAATGACCAAAATAGGTGCTACAGACCTGAGGAAGATGAAGATGGCTTTCCTGTAGGACACCCTATCAACGTGCTCGTAATAGTCTAAGAACGGCTTGATGGCATCAATGAGACCTGGATGCATTTTGTCCATCTCATCAAAAATGAAGACGGAGTAGGGACAGGCAGTGACATTGCCCCGAATCCAGTTCTGCAGTTGTTCCTGGAACAAGAGGTTGAGAAACACTGAAAAACCAGGTCTCCTGGGGATGTACTGCAAAATATTTCTATGGGGCAGCCTCTGGGGACACCCTTTCACATGTCAGCATCACACACTCATTCTTTATACTTTTTCTTGACCACAAACTCTGTGACTGATCCCTTTAACAGCTGACATGGAATTTAAACGTGAATTCTTTTCCCACTCACAGATGAGAGACACTCTCATTCTTTCTGCCTAGTGTATGGATGAGGCACAAAAACCAGGCTGAAATGGGAAGTCTTGGAGAAGAGAAAGCTTCTTTTTGTTTTAAAACAAACAAATCAGTGTTTCCTCTTTCATCTATGAGAATTTCATATACCTACAAACATCAAAACATGAAGATCAGAATGGTGCAATGTCAAGGAATGAAGTCACTTGATAAATCTCTCATGCAGGCCACGCTTTCCCACAGAGTAATGTGCGGTGGAGTGACCTGGCAGCAGCCAAGCACCCCGGCAGGATGGGGCAGAGAGGACAAAGAATAAAAGTGAGAAGATCAATGGGTCACCATAAAGACAGTTTGATAGATGATGGAAAGAGGTAAAAAACAAGCAAAGGGAATCACTCATCCCTCTGACACGTGCAGACCAATGCCCAGCCAGCGTTCGAGCAATGGCCACCTTAGAATCCAACACTCCCTGCTTCTTCCCTCTTCTACTCCAGTTTTTATTGCTGAGCATGACAGTTTATGTTACGGAACATCCCTTTGGCCAACTGGGGTCAGCTCTCCCAGCTGGATGCCCTCCCAGTCTCTTGCCCACCTCGGCCTGCTCGCTATGTGTGGCAGAAAAAAAGCAAGTTTTGAGGCTGTGAGATGCTGTCCAGTAACAGCCCAAACACTGGTGCATTATCAACATGGTTTTAGCCACAAACGCAAAGCACAGCTCCGCAGGGGCTGCTCCAGGGAGAGTTACCTCCATCCCGGCCGACCAGTACGCGTAGTTTTAACAACCGGATTCTTTCCTAACAGCAAGCACGGCAGGAATCAGCAGATGGCATCAGTGAGAGGACAGCACTAGGAAATTACTCTCACTTTAGATTTCTTGGCATTTTGGTGCCTTGCTCTTTCACTTTCTAAACGCGTTTCTCCCTTCGTCTCTCCTGACCACCAGCTTTAGAAACAGCCGGCCGTACACCTCCAGTTGTCGGATATCTGGGGGACACGTGCAGCACAAACAGCCAAACCCCCGTCCGAGGGGGCTTAGGGACTTGGGGTAACGGGATTTCCTCTTGTGTCCCTCCTCACCTTGTAGAGCTTGAGCTGGTCATGGTGGGGGAAGTGCAGGGTGGCCAGGAAGAGATGGACGAACTTGCTGCGCAGGCCGGCGGGGTGGACGTGCTCCGCCAGGATCTGGCTGAGGAAGTTCTTGCCGGTGCCGGCCCAGCCGTGGAGCGAGAGCGTCAGCGGCTTCTTGGGGCTGGGGTTGTTGCTGAAGCCCATCACCGCCTTCAGCACCACGTCCTTGGCCAGGTGCTGCCCGAAGAGCTTGGTGTCCAGCTGCGCCTTCAGCGCTGCAGGGAGAGGGAGGGCTCAGCATCGCGCGGCCACCAACGGGTGCCAGTCACTAGCCACACACCAGGCGAGCTCGGCACGGCCACTGATGGGTGCCAAGTACTAGCCACACACCAGGCGAGCTCGGCACGGCCACTGATGGGTGCCACGTACTAGCCACACACCAGGCGAGCTCGGCACAGCCACTACTGAGTGCCGGTCACTGGCCACGCACCAGGCGAGCTCAGCACGGCCACTGCCGGCCATGGGTCTCAGCACGGCCACTGCCGGCCATGGGTCTCAGCACGGCCACTGCCGGCCATGGGTCTCAGCACGGGGGGCTGCCCCGAGCAGTGACCGGGTTACCGGTATCCCGGGCCGGGCTGCGGCGCCCAGCGCGGCCCGGCGCCCCCCGCCCCGCCCCCGCCGTACCGGTGGCGTTGAAGCGGTGCCCGTCGCTGGGGCAGCACTCCACGTAGCTGCAGTAGAACCGCGGGTGGGACAGGTAGCCGGTGAGGGCCGAGGCCACGCCGATGGCCAGGCCCACGCTGAGCGGCTCCAGCGCCGCCAGCCCCGGCAGCAGCAGCCAGAGCAGCCCCGCTGCCCGCAGCATGGCGGCTTTGCGCCCGCCGCTTCCGCCCGCCACCCGCTGCGGGCGGGAAAAACCACCGCCCCGCCCGCCGCCGCCATCTTTGTGAAGGGCAAGGGCGGCGTTGGCCGCGCCGCTGATGACGGTGGCGGGCCGTGACGTAGCGGTGGGGGGGGATGACGTTAGGGGCGTTACGTGACGGCATTAGTAGCGAGGTGGGGAGGCGCGGGGCATCCTCGGGGCGTCCTGACCGCCTCCATCAGCTCGGGGCGAGCCTCGTCCGGGCCGTCACCCCCCGGAGCGGCCCGCCCCGTCCCTCCCCTCCACCCCACCCGGTTTTCCCGCGAGGCACCGGCGCGGATGGCGCTCCCTGTCCTGTGCCACAAGCATGAGCCTCCGCTCCCTCTTTCCCCGCCAGCCCCGCGGCCGGGGGCACACCGACAGGCACGGGGGGCTGCGCTGGGCAGAGCGAACCGTGGCGGAGCTGCCCGCAGCCTGCGGGAGGGATGCTGCGGGGACACGGTGTGCAGAGCAGGAGGGTTTTTCTGCGTCTTTTCCATTTACCCGTCAGCGGCACCGGCGTGCGGCGTTCCGCACCGCAAACGGCTCGGCCGGGACGGGGTCACCGCCGGTGCGGCGCGGGCGAGCTGCGGAATCCCAGAATCACAGGATGTCAGGGATTGGAAGGGACCTCAAAGGATCATCTAGTCCAATCCCCCTGCCGCAGCAGGACCGCCTAGATCAGATCACAACCGGGAATGAACCGGGATGCTGCCGCGGACCGGGACCTGCTGCACAGCGTGGGAAACTCGGTCTGCTCCGTGCTTGGGTCGCCGCGCCTGGAAAGCAGCAGCAGCGGTGCCGAAATCCTGTGCGATTTCTGTGAGGTACACGAGTGACGGCCAGTATAGAACAGACTGGTACTCTTACTGGGAACGTTATTTATTGATAGATTTTATTAATTAGGGCGATGCTAGGACTTGCGACCAAAGTGGAAGATTTTCCTCTTTAACACTGTTTGGGAATGTTTCTGAGGCAAGGAGAGCAAACTTCATCACCCATTTATGTCTCTCGTCTGCATACTCTATGCCCCAATTGTTGCAGTGTCCTGTGTGTTTATTCAAGGGCTCTACAGAAGGTGTCTCTGATGTGCAAAAGCCCGAACCGCTTCAAGGAAGAGTGTGTAAACTGAACTGCAGGGAAGGGACAGGGAGTTACTGGCTCTCCTATCTGCTGTGGTCTTCTAATAAGAAGACAAGGCATTTGGCCTTGTAGTGCCTAGATGCTCAGAGTCACTCTGGAGGCTACAGTCTTGCAGCCTTTGCTGGAGTAGAGCCTTTCTTCGTTGGGGTAGTCGGTCATTGCCAAGGCAATCTCTGCGATGAGGTCTTCATCCTCAGGATGCCCTCGCATACGCAGCTCCTGCCGGGCACACTCTTTCACATGTTTATATTCAAGAGGAAGGAAAGGGATGAAATAGTCGATCAGGTTCTTCTGGATCAGTTGACTGTGAAAGAAACCGCCTGGAAGAGAGAATGGGAAGCTTTACCATTGGAGTCCCGTGGAGGCCAGTGTGTTGCTATACACTTTATGTATCATTTTGCAGAAGACACAGCACATCGGTAGTCCTGGGACTGAGCTCTGAGCCCAGAGGTACTCACTGTTTCTGTTCCTAAAAATTTCCTCTGAGAGCAGAGACTGGAGCTTCTTCACAGGAATGTCTTCCCTTCTTTTCAGCCTTCTCCAGTAATCAAGGGCAATCTCTGTTATCTTATCTCCGCCTGCATTGCTGTTAGGAAAGAGATTCGCTGGCTCAGAGCTGTATCTTTGCCATCTTTGTGCTCAGATCTGGGTAGTGGTTTAAGTCATTTTGTGTGAATCTGCACTGGAGTGGAGGTGACATGTCCCTACATGTGGGTGTTGCCCGGAGATGGGAAGTGACATGGACCACACTATCTCCCAAACGACAGCAGTGTCTGATGGGATGAGCTCTCCTCTGGCACAGTGCCTTGAACTGTGCATTTGTCGCTGCAGGAGAGCGGGGGAATTGGTCGTGTGTTTGAACATAAAGTCAAGCCGAGAAGTACGCCATCCCAAAGTTTGGGGTTTGGGCTTGCTTCAGTCATGTGATGTGAGTAGGGCCAGGGTGACATTCAGCAAAGGGATTTCCCAGGAATAATACCTGGAGGAATTGTGCTCCCTTGGTCTGTGTATGCAAGTGGTCTTCAGTAGGTGAGTTTTCCCCTTTCTGCATCTAAAGATCTCCCTAGGGGAGACTCATCCGTCCTACAAAGACCTTTCTGCCTAATGGTGGTGTTACAGAGCTGGAGAAAACTTATTTACTGACCGTTGTGGAAGTGGCATCCCCAGTACTTTTGGAAGCCAACATGGATACTTGACAGTTTCCAATTCACTTGAGGAATGGGAGCCTTTTCAGCCCTGGGACACTCTTTATAGTTTTGAGTAGCTCATATCTTCTAGCTGACATGATGGCTGGGCATGTTCATTGACAACATGCTGTAAAGACAGACAGCAAGGGACCTTGAACTGCTCAGCCACACTGCAGTCAGCTACAAATCTATCAGCAGCTGTTACTCCCTTTGTCCGTGCAGATTCTGTGGGACTGTAATTCCCTTTTTGCCTTTGTCTTTCCTTACTTCAGAAAGAGGAAGATCGCCTTGCCGTAATAAACACCATCGATCTCTTCATGGTAGCCAAGAAATGGCATGATGGAGTCTATCAGGCCATGTGGCATCTGATCCATTTCAGAGAAGATAAAAAGGGACCTTGGACAGGCACTGACATTGCCCTTAATCCAATTCTGCAGCTGCTCCTGTGAGAAGAGGCAAAGTTACCTGGGATTTTCACTCACAATTGCAGACAAATTGGAGAAAGTGAGATAAAGCTGGAAGTACCTTATAGAGATGGACGTGTGAAAGGTGTGGGAAATGCAATGCTGTGCTGAAGTGGTGCACAAACCTCCTCCTTGGTATATTAAGCTGATAGAGGTTCTTTGCAATGATAGTGCTGACAAACGATTTGCCTGTTCCAGTCCAGCCATGGAAGGACATCACCAGGGGCTTCCTGGGCCGTTTGGAGTGCATATTTGCGCTCAGAGCTCTCAGAACTATCTGGATAGCAAGATGCTGGCCAAAAACTTTTCGCTCCAAATCCATCTTTATAACTGAAGGAATGAGGGGAGAGAAGAGTCAGAAAATGCTATATTATTCCTGCTTTTTTTTTGGTTGCAGCTGAATGACCATCAGGGAGAACAAATGTTCGCTGCCCTCCAGCCATGACAAGATTGTGAATCAGCGGAGAATCCAACTGAGGAACAGACTCATGAATCAAACTCTCCATGGCATTTATGGGAAACAAGCAATTTGTATGAGATAGGCAGGAGTCCCAGCGGTATTGTGGCTCCTGCCTCCTCTAAAGTCCTAGGATGGGATGTAATGTATTTGCAGAGACTTGTTCACTGCATGTGCTAAATTCTTGTTAACTGTTTTTGTGGCATCTAGCGTACCTCACTTTTATAGAAAAACGTGCTTCTGTTGCTATGTCAAGTTCTCTTAAAAAAGTACCGCAACTGGTGTTTCAGTGGTTAAAGTACTAGAAAACAGCCAGTTTGTAAGCAGCCAGAGCTGGTAGGAAGTGGCATACTGAAGTACCTGGAAGGCACGCAGATCTCCAACAGTTGAGGATTTGTTTTGAAATCTGCGTCCCAGCTCTGAAATGAAGCAGTATTTGTAATCCCATGACAAAGGGAGGGGGGATTTCCAGGTGGCAGGATCCAGAGTTTATGGTTAAAAGGTTGCGTAAGCTCTTTTTCAGCCCATGCATTAGTTCCCCACAGGCAGAGTGAAGCAACCCTTTCTTCCCCCGTCACCGAGGGCTGCCAGCCTGCCTGCCTCAGGGAAGTGAAGCAGCATGTTTCGAATCAAGACCTATCACTAATTGCTGCTCATTTGACATGTATTATAGGCATCGCCAAGTGAGGTGTGGGATACCACTGGGGTGTCCTTCTCAAGAAGATGTGAGATTATTTCATTAGCTCTTAGCCTTGAATTCACCTCCAGCATTTTGCCTGCTTCTGCCAATATAAACCAAGACACCAGAAGGAAAACGCTCCAGTACTTCCATGAGAAGCAGGGTACGTGACTGCTTGTGGGATAAGCAATTTTAGTTGGTACAGCCTTTGCCTTCTAGAGCCACTGTGGGCAATAACTCTTATCTTTCCACAACCATCCCAAAAGAGGCTGGCACTAAAAAGGAAGCCCTCCCCACCCTAGGAAGGGCCACCAGCTGGTCCCACTGACAATTTGGCTCGAGGTGCACTTGCCGCTTCCTTACCTGATAAGTTCAGTGTGTCCTTCATATTGCAGCACTCCAGGAGACTGCACTTGAGCCAGGAGTGAGGGGAGAGGAGCTGCCACGCAACAGCAGCACCTCCCATGAAGACTGAAGTGCTGAGAGGGTCCAAAGCTGGCGTCAAAGTGGGCACAAGAAAAAAGAGTACAGCAGCATTCGTAAGTCTCATGGTGAGAACCGAAAGTCAGCCTGGCTCAGCAGGAAAGGAAACCAAAACAGAAGCTGCAGAATAACTTCCTGGACCGTGGGGTGTGAGACTGTTGAAGAGGATGGAAGCCAAGTCTCCTGTAAGCTGGAGGTGTTAATGAGTTAACAGGCTTATCACACTACTCCTTAGGCAGTGAAAGTGTTGGAAGCAGGGTATCGCTGTATGAGTAGAGTGAGAGTTTCATCAGAACAATCCCAGCTCTGAGGTCTGTGGGGAGCAGGACTGGAACCTCACTGCATCTTAACCAAGGTGCTAATTGGTCTGGTGATTAACCAGGAGCATAGCGATGCTTGTTTTGGGCTTAGTTCAGAGTGGGCTGTGCCCCTGGCATCGCAGAGCCCAGAGATTGCTGTAGCAGTGGCTGGAGCTCTGCAACGCGCAGGACTGAACACGTCGGAAAGCTGCTTTATTAAAACCAGCACAGATATATAAAACTCAGCACAGATATTTTGTCCTGACAACTTCATGACCCCTCCCAACCACCAAAGGAGTGTGTTTGCAAAGGGGAAGGACAGACACTAAAACAGCTTTCATTTTCTCGGCAAACACTTTTTTTTTGTAAATGAAAAAATGTGAAAAGCACTTTTAAGTAATTCTCATTTTATTTTTAAAATCTCATTGAAAAAACACCAAGCAACGTTATTTAGTATTCAAAATACATGCGCAAGATTTGATGTCTCTCTTGAAACAAGCGCCCTGTGCTGCCGACTGCCAGGCACCCGGGAAGCCCCGTTGTTCCCAGTTTTGAGAGGGTCCTCACTGTCAGCTGCCCTTGAGTCTTGAGGTGGGCACACCTTAGACTCTTGGTTTGTTATTCCAAGGTAGTTTGCCCACATGACTCACCTACAGAGGGGTGTCCTCAAAGCCCCAGGGTTTGGGCTGCCGAGGAGCTAACACCTGAGGAGTGGGACTTGCTGGGCTTTTGGCTGCAATCTCTCTATTAGGAGACCCAGAGGCTGCATAGAGGCCAGAGGAAGGAATCGACAGTGGCATATGCAGGTTTCCATGTTGCCTGGCCTCTGTCAGAGCTCTCCTGAAGTCAACTCAGGTGATATTTTTACAAAGGTCGTTTAATACGCTGAAAAAATGCTGGGAATTTTCCAGTCAACTGTTTCCTTGATGCAGCGGCCTTTGTCTGTGCTGAACACTAGATGGGGTGTCACGCAAAGGTTTTGGTCCGGGATTTGCAGGGTAGAACTACTTTTGTAGAAAACTGAGTCATGCCTGAGAAAAAACTGGAGAGTACGCATCCGCAGAGCTGACCACTTGTGTTATGAAATGTGATTTCTTGGGATACCGCACAACCCAGCCCTCATGGCTGCTCAGGCTTCACAGAGGACACGAGCTTTCCAGGCGATTTCAGCAGGGGACTGAGAACAGCCAAAGTCATCTTGCAAAGGAAGATGGAGAGTTTGAATAAAGAAATGAGGCTGTTTAGCTGGGATCTGTAGATTTTCTTGGCTGTACATCTGAATTAAAGATGCAAGCAGGTTGTGTTGTTCACCTCACAGATTTCAGCAGATACTTCAGCATTCCTCTGTAGAAACAGAGTGTGGTCCCATGAACACTGAAATGGATCGTCACCCCCAAATCTCTCTGGGATAAAGCATAGTGCCAAGTCATGTCTTACAAAGGGCAAATCAGTTTCACACTGTATGGTCACCCTTTCAAATCTGGCTGGCATGGAGCCTCTTCTGACTGATGTGCAAAGGGGACGATGAGACGTCCCCATTAAATTTTTCATTGTGCTCTCGTGTCCTTTCACAAGGTCTCACCAGACTAAAAGGGGGTGCATCTCTCAAAACGCAGATAGAAAATGCAAAGTGATATGCTAGAAACAACACAGAGAAGGCAAATTACCTCATCTATGCAAAAAGAAGGGGTAGCAAGGGACACATCTATCGATCTTCTCATTTCCATGTGGGAGGGAGGTGGCATATATTTCCTATACAACAATAGGATGTATGCTGCATAACAGGTACCAGATGGGTGTTTAAATAACCTTCAGCTGCAACATGTCATGCTGTTATCTCATTATCCCTTACAAGTTAAATGGGTTCAAGCTGGGCCCGGACATGGATGAGATGTCTAATAGCGGTGGTGAGGCTGACATTGATGGCAATTTCCTTGAACAGCTGTCTGGAAGCTCCAAGTGGAGCACAGACCCTACAACACACACTCCACAGCGCAATGTCTTGTTGCCTGTTGTGTTGTGCTGATGAGCGTATTTTTCTTCTGTCCCAATTCCCTCCTGTGCCCTGGGCACAGAATTGGCGTCCTGTTATGTATCCACACTGCCCCCCTGACCAGCGTAGGGGTGGAGGTGGTCAACCAGCAGTGGGTCATCTTGAATCAGCTGCCACAAGCTGAAAGTACTGAAAATTTGTAGCTGAGAAGAACTTTCAAAAAGTGTTGGTTAGGGGTATCTGCGATTTGCAGTGTTGATCAGTGGTGGAAGCGGTGTGGTGGGAAGGTGAGGGTGTGGGAGAGGTAAGGACATGGGAGGATTACAGGAAGAGGGAAGGCAGGTATTTGGGGAGCAGTGAAGCGAGCTGGAGGATACGGGTGTTTGCAGTGAGTAATTGGAAGTGCTAAAGCTATTGTGATAGGGGAGGTCATGGAGGTGGGGTGGGTGTGTTGGAAAGGGAGAGATAAGGGATGCAGAGATGGAGTACTTAAGGCCAAGGGTGAGGGGAGAAGAAAGTCCCAGATGAGAGCTTTGCCTGGCCTTACTCTGCTTTCAGTGTGTTGAAATTTTCTGTTACCCACTCACAGTTTGATTTGTGCATTGTTGGTTTCAACTCAGCATTCTCAAGGCTTTGGACTTGCAGCCTTCATGGCAGAGAGCCTAGAGAATTCGGGATATGGCTGGTTAGCGTGGCTTTCTGATCACGAGGCAGCATACCTCGCAGTTGGCTGGAGAGCCAAGAAACATAATGTCTCCGGCCAGGGGACAGGGTGCTAGGAATCGGTGTTGCAGCCCTGCCTGGAGTTCATGGAGTGCAAGAGGTTTCTAGGTAAGAATCGTAAGGTCAATGAATCAATGCTTTTCTCAGAAAAAGTCTGTATTTTTGTTGGAGAATGTATAAGGTCCTTAATATTTCTTTATGAAAGAGGTTTGATAGTGTAGCTGCAGTTTTACATGAGGTGCTGAGCTGGCAAGAAATTCTCGCTGAAGCTTTCTAATTGGAGAAGAAAAAGTAGGAGACTGTCTTTTCCCTGTATTCAGTTTAATTTCTACCTGAACATGTCCCTGTCCACATCTCTGGTTTCCCTGCCTGCTGACTGAGGCTAGACATTCCGTAACACTCAGAGTTTTTTTGAGGTGAGTTTGGTTTATTTTTGCTTCCCCCCCCCCCCCGCCCCCCCCGTCACTTCCCCTGTATGTGTGGTTTGGGTTTGTTTTCTTTTCCTGCTTCGATTTCAGCATCATCTTCCAAGTGCTCCTTATCCTAAACATAGAGATGAGGCAGCAACAGGAAAGGGCTGCCACTCTGACGTACATTGGGATCTTTTAAGGGTGGGATTGTGGTGGGCTTTATCCAAATACAGAGCCTGGCTAAACTCTGAGGATGATGCTAACGCTGTGGGAAGGCTCTGACTCACTGGAATGTGTTCCTTGAATTTTCTATAATGTGGCAGTAGCAATAACACAAGACACCAAAAACTACATTACTGTTGAGCAAACATTGTCTAATCCTAGCAACACCCAGGGAGTCAAGAGACTGTCATCCTTCTCTTGTAGGTAGGAAAATTGAGGTTTGCAGATGATGAAAGTTCTTAACATGGAAGTTCATAGCAAAAGGTTTAGCAATTCTGTTCTGTCTTTGAAATCTTTACTCAAGGGCTCAAGCCATGATTTGCCTTGGGCAGGCTTAAAAATCCTTGTCTGGGGTACAAAATCACAGAGTCCCTTGGGTCAGCGTGTGCTGTGTGAAGAGGGACTGTCCAACAAGGAAAGGTATGGATGAGCTTGGGATTTCAGTGAAGTGGAACATCACACACATGTCCAAATAACTCTATGCCTGTGAAATAATTCCTTTGGTCGTGTTTGAACCCTTGCAAAATTCTGATGTAGTAGTAGGGTTTTTTTGGTCTGGATGCTGACTCCAGAGAATGCAATTGAGAGGTTCTTCCCTACAAGAACAGAAAATGATTTCCTATCTGGATTCCCAGCTGTAAAGCCCTTTTGCCTGAGCCTGGGTTGCAGTCAGAGACCAGAGTCTCACTGTGCTGTACAAGCAGAAGGAATAACCAGCCCTAGGGACCTTACAGAGTTTGGATGCAGTGATGGTCCAGACCAGAGCTTTACTGGTCTACACTGGTACAGCACCTACCCAGAGCAAGGTATAGCAGCTGAGGATTGAGCAAGGTTTGCCAGTACTGCTGATGCCCTTTGGCCATGGTGAATGCTGACAGTCTCTGCAGAGGGAGACAAATGTGATTTTTAATCTGATATGAAGTGGTTTTCAGCAGGTGGAGCTACACAGGTTGTGTTACCTGGTAGGGTTAGGAGTGAAAGGGGAGGGAGAGGAGAGCAGGGGAGAGGAGGTGTTTAAAGCCACGCTTGATCTACAGCGTTGGTGTGGGTGAGGGAAGCAGCCGTCTCACGTTTCGTGCCTCCCGTGGGAACTTCCTTGAAAGGTAATGTTTTATAGATAAAAGTGCAAGGCGACAAGCTGGCAGGGCACTTCTTTGCTCTTTATATGGTGAGACTTGGTGCTGAAACCTGTTTGATCTTTCGGTCATACCCACTCCATCAAGCAATGATGGATGGAGAAAGTCTTTCTCAGAACAAGCACAGGGAGTTGTTTAAGTGCCTGGCTGCCAGACTGGCTCTACTCCTCCACAGGCCACTGTGTGCTCTAGAGGGAGAAGGGATGGAGGAATGCGGCTCTTTGGCTTTGGGAAAAATGAGGGGTTTCTATTCATCTGAACAGGAGATGCAAGGACTGCTGTAGTGACAGGCTTTGAGGAGAACAGTTTTTTTAATCTGTAGCTGGGTGATCTTAACAGGTGTCTATTTCTAAAATGGACTTTCATGGCATAGGCACCTCCAAGCTCATGTAGGTTTTGGTGCCAGGAGTGAAGAGGTTAAGGTGGAGCTTGGAGAAAATTGCTCTTAAGAGTTTAAATACCAGTGCTGCAAGGACACTGGGGCTCAGGTGGGTGTTTCATGAGCTGGCTTGGGTGTCTCCTGTTGCAGGGCAAGAGGGTACAGCTCAGGGTCTGATGGTACCACCCAAAGCCAGGTGCAAATAAGCAGCAGCTACCTATGGACCATGCAAATCCACCTGGGCTGGCAGCTGAGAGAGGCACCCTCGGGGCAGGAACGGAGGAAAGCAAAGCAGGGTGCAGGGACTGGTGTTTTACCAGCCTCACCTTTTCACCCCTTTCGGCAGAGCTGGCTCTGCTCCTGCCTATTTGCCTCTGGGTTCCGATTTCAAGGCCTGTGTTGTGCAAGATTGAGATGAATAATGTATGAAGTGGTAGTGATAGAGCCGGTGGACAGGCTATCTATTGGGTTGCACTTGCACGCTGGCAGTTAGAGTCTGTTTTGACTTGTAAACTAAACACTCCTGGTGCAGACATCCTCTGTGGTTTGGTGATTAGATCAGGGGACTGCATTTGGACTCTGGGGTCAAGCCAAGGTGCTGTCACTCAGCTCTGAGCAACGTAGGGTAAGTCCTATTATCTGTGCTGTAGGTTCCTCATTGGTAAGGGGATGCTGTGAGACTTGGATTTCACCCATCTCAACCCTGCCTTTGTTTTTTTCCCTTCTTTTTAAAGTTAAACCCCGAATCTGAAACTGGAGACTGTTCCTGTTTGGCTTTGACTGGTCTAGGTCTGGGCCTAGGACCTGCTTTCTGGTTTTGTTCTCTAGGCTGTCTTGGAAGCAGCTGGAGTGGAGCAGCTCTCGCGTGAGCCTGTCTGCTGTGTGTAGCGATAGCTCTTGTTGAGAGAACAAGAAATAACAGGAAAACTTTAGCCCATATTCTGTCTTAAAACTTGAATTCTGTTGCAAATAATGATTTAGGGATAAGTTATGTGAAAGGGATGAAACCTGAACCTGCTGAAATAAAAACCCACTATGCTTACATGGCGGGGAGGATTGCTACAGAAGAGGATTATAGGGCATGAGTAACGCAGTGCCCTTACTCCAGTCATGGGTTCTAATGTGGCGAGTGGCTTGTATTTCATCCAATGTACATAAGGTGGTGGTGTTATTAAGCAGATATTCCCATCCAATGCTTTGGGACTCTTAGGTGAAAGAGTATTTAAAAGGACTCCATAGGTTTTGGGTTGGATTAGACTCAGAGGCTGTATTCAGCTTGAGGTTTGCAAAACTAAACACCCTGCTCTTTCACCCGTCTACTGTGGAAGAGCCATAAATACAGGTCACTAAAATTAGCCTTGCAAAGCAGCTATTCTGACTGACACCTCTGTTATTCCTGCTCCTCTGGCTCCAGCTCATGCTTGAATAAAGTCTTCTGCCTGGTTTTGATCAGCTCTAGCAGTTGGCGTTGAGGAACAAGTAGGTTCACCAGAAGAGAGCAACTACTTGCTGCTGTAATAGTTCCTCCGTTTGTTCAGACAGGCCCAGTCTGGCTGCCCTTGGAGGGTTGTGGAGGTTACGGAGCTGGGCTTGGGGCCTACCAGCTGGTTGCAGGGCAAGAGAAGAGCACCAGACAGTTTGCCAGTGAAAGCTAAAGGACAGCAATGACTCTTCAGGTTCCTGGTTTGTTGGAGAGCCTCAGAGGGGATCTGTAACCAGAGAACAACAGGCACCAGCAGCCAGAAAACCTTGGTACCAGCGGTGAGGTCTTCTGTGCAAGGAAGGATGCAGTGATTTCTCTGGAGAGCACAGTGAGGAGGCTTCCTGTAAATTGCACTAGGTCTGTCCATCTCTGTGGTTTGGAAATCGGGCTGTTGACGCGGGACAGCCAAGCTGTCTCTCCTGTTCAGTGACTCGCCCTTGGGAGCTTTCCAGTCCACCTCTGACCTGTGTGCTGTCTCTTCTGCCTCTGGTGCTGAGAACAACTGTAAAGAAATCAGCCAGGGTAGCATCTCAATGCAGAGTGAAACCCTGAGATGACAAGCTATTGTGTAGCTATTTCCTCTAAACAATAGCAGACCTAAGCAACCAGCTGGAGAAAAACAGCTTTGTAGGGCCTGAGGTGGTCCTGTTGCATGTGGCCTGTTGGAGTTGACAGTCTCAGGCCGGTTTTCTAGAGAGAACTGTGTTCTCTACAGCCTGCCTGTGTTTGTCCGTTATGCCCAGGGTAGAGCTCTGCCCTGCCCATCCTGTACTGCAGGTCTAACTTTGATTCCACACTGGCTCAGTGCAAAATGAATTTACTCAACCACTCTGTTCGGTTGATAGAAAAAATGTCATCTTGTTTTTTTTCTAGGTTCTTTCTGGATTGGTTGGTTTGTGTTACTGAAAGAAAATAGGGGGAAAAAAATAAAACCCAGGAACAAATTTTCAAATTATGTATGTGTCCTGGGAGTTTGGAGAGGATTCCGTAGCTTAGGAGCATGAACTTGAGTGACTGCAAACAGACACTTACTAAGGTCCACTTACTCAACTGCTTTGAGTGCTGCAGTAGGAGAGGAAAAGTGTCACATCATACAGGAGCTCCTTTTGGTGGTTCTGTAGGTTGAACATGAAAGAAGACCTCTTGGGCAGGTAAATATCACATAAATTTGATGAGAGACACCAGCTCCACTCTCATCCCTTCATGGTTAGCACCACCCCATCAATCACACTGGATGGCTTTCCCAGTCTCCTCACTCCATCTCCCAGGCTTGTCTGGCCACATACTGGTGCACTGGAGGAGGCATGTCTGTATTGGTTCCTGTGGAGGGACAAGTGACACACTTACTGGAAAAGAATCAATGAGCAGTTGTCACTAGGTTTTGGTGTTCAGAGGTGTGTCCCTCTATTTATGCAGGACCAGATGAGAACTATTTATTCTTTCATTTCTGTGATGTTCAGCTGAAGTGCTCTATGAGGTCCTGTTAATTTATGCCTCACATCTTACTCTGAATGACCTGGAAAGTATCATTCCCATATGTTAGATATAGAGACAAATTCATTGATGTTAAATAAGGGTGGAGGATCAGGAAGGGATCTGAAAATGTTAGGTTCTTTTTCCAGGAGATATGTTATCTAGCAGGAAGAAAACTGTACTCTGCTAAAATAGAAGATTGTGTGCAGCACTTTAGTTTCCAGCTATTGTTAAAATGTATGTTTGAGAACTGGGAATGCTGTGGCCAACAGTGAGTTGGAGTGAGTTGAAAACAGGAGAATGGATGTGCTCTACAAAGAATGATGTTAAGTCCATTCTAATAGCATAGTGAGAGAGGAGACCATGCTGGAGGATACAGAAAGGCCCCAAAGGATCAGAGATTAGCAAGCCAGATCTACTGCCGGATGGCTGCGGAGTGAGTGTCCCAGATCTGTCTTCTCTAAGAACATATTTGGAATTCCTTCAGTTTGGGAGTAGCCCCTCCAGAGTACTAAATAACTCAGTGTAGAGTCATCCCAGACCCCTCAGTGAGGACTCGTGGACATTTAAAAGCAAAACAAGCTAGTAGGATGCTGAAGGACAGTTAGAGTGCAAGGGGTGAAATGAGTCAGCAGTCGTGCTGGTCATCTGCTTGCTTCAGCGTTGGAGGGAAATAAGAAAGTATGACTGGGATAATCAAAAACATGGAGGAATCTCCTTTGAAGAGAGATGAAAGCAAATGGGACTGTAGCAAAGCTGAGTAAGAGGCGATTTCACAGACGTGTCTTGAAGGTGGAGTACACTAGACAAAGCTGAGCAAGAACTACTGTTCTTCTGAAGCTTCTGCATGTGTCTCTGTGACATGAACAAGAGAGGAAGGAGATCTCCTAAAAAGATTATTATCATCATCATCATCTTAATTTAAATTGTGTTTCATTATGGAACTTATTGTCCCGGGAAGTAATTTAGTTTTAACAGTTTGGACAGTGACTTGGCGCATGTAATTATCAAGCATTACCATCAATCTATGACAACTAATTTGCAAGAAAAGAATTAAACCTTGTGATTCAGAGCTCGAGTTAATCTCTGACTTCTGAAGACTGATGATCCAGGGTGTATGGGGGCCAGAGAGCCTCAATCCATTGCTAGCTGCCACCGGGGCTCGCACTGGTGTGCTCCATGACTGGTGCAGCCCGGCAGGATCCCTGCTCCTGCTGAAGAGCAGCAGCTCCCTTCCACCAGCGAACACGCACACAAGCTTCCCCCAGCGTGGTATGGTGCAGTGCTGCTCCCTACCCCAAGCTCTCCTTGGGGGACAGCTCTAGCCCTGCTAATGTGGCCGCAGCATCCCATAGCCTCCTGTCCCTACGCCCTTTCCACAGCTGCCTTCCCACCTGGATCCAGCTTCTCCCCTGCTCATGGGGGAGCACTTCTTGTCCAGTTTTGGCCGAGTTGGTGGCACCATCAACAGTAACGTGCTGTGCTAGACAGATGCATTCCGCTGCTTTGTAAATGTTTGTAATGAGCACGTATCAACTTGTGGGGGGCTGTGTAGAGCAGTCAGGGTTGGATAAACACACGGTGGAGCAGATTTCTGGTCAGAACATGGATGCAACGACATGGCCTGCAAGTCGGAAGAGTAATCGAAGCATGGGAGCCAGGCAGGTTTCTGGAGTCCTACGGACGGATCATTCAGGAGGGGAAGAAATCTTAAGATGGTTAGCTCAAGCATTGCAGCCTGTGGAGTAGTGTGGAGAGGTTTCTCTACTTCCTTGCATCATTCAGGCCAAATTCTGCTCTTGATAAAGTCAGGGAATCACTCTGGGAGGTTGTATGGCCCTACATCCCCTTCCCTTTTCTCACTGTGTGTTTGGGAAATATGCACTGACTGTTCTTAACTTTCAAGTGTAGTAGATGTTGCATTGCACAGGGTACATAATCCCTGCTCCAGGCAGGAACCTGTGAGCTTTATTCTCTTCTTATGTCCTGCTCTGCTGCCTTGGGATGTGACTCCAGCCTGGGTCATGCTCTGTGAATGCTCCCACTGCTGTGAGCAAGAGGGCAGCTGAGACGACGACGCAATAAAAAGCTTCCAGGCAATGCAGGCTGTAAATAATGTGGCTAAATTACTCCCTGCTTCCCAGGCTGATTATGGGGAGGGAGCTTTTAGCATTGTGTATGGAGGGTATTTATTAGCAACATCAGAGTTGAGACCTGGAACACCTTTCTCTTGGCTGCTGAGATGCTGAAGCAAGCCCAAAAGACGCGTTGTGCGTCATTCAGTGCAGGGAAAAGAAAGGGAAAGTTTGAACATGCATCTGGAGCATAGCTATGGGCTGACAAGTTACTCAACTCAGAAAACCTCAAATTGCTGAGAAGCTCTGCCTTCTGCCTGACTCAAGACTCGTGAGAAGGAGGTCCTGGTCTGCTGCTCTAGGAAGCCCATCTGCCCTCCTTCTGCCAAGGACCTTGCTCTGAGAAGTGAGAGCATTTAGGAGATCAGCATGTGTGATAAAGAGATTTAGAAAAGATGACCTATATGGAAGAGTGGAAGGAATTGCTGCTGTTTAGTCTAGGGGTGATGGAGGGGACACAGAGAACTTGGAGTTTTAAAAATAAGCTCTGTGTTTTGGAAAGCTTTGTGGTGGGTGAAGCTCTACGGCAACGCCATGGAGGAAGGCTTTCCTTAGAGTCTGACTTGCCAGGATGGTGTAGCCACTCTCAGCTGCAGTCAGAGACAGGCAATGAAGTGCTGACCTTTCCACTCCCTCTTGTGCTGCATTTCCACATCTCTAACCACTTGAAAATGCCTTTCTGTTGAAAATGGAACTTAGAAGGCTTTAAAATGGTGAGCTCTGAAGCCTGCTCTTCTTCTAGGGTTTCAGGGCAGGGTTAAGAGCCCAGGAGCTGAGAGGTACCCACCTGCCAAAAAATGTCCCTGTTCTTAAGCTGGGCACCCCATTGCACTTCTGAGGGTGAGCAGAGCCCTGAGGATCAACACAGAAGACGACCACAGTCCTTGGTCAGGCACTGAAGAAGAGAAAGGCCATCTTGGTTTGTTTTCTACTTTTCTCCTTAAAGCTGCTCGTCTGCTGTTGAACCATAAGGCTGGAATCTGGGACCACATCTGCTTTCTCTCCTAGCCCTGTTAGTGAGCCAGTGCTCTTAATGCTGCAAAACATGCCTCGATTCCCATTTCTCTGTAACGCAGCACGTGGAGGCAGGGCCATGCAGCATCCTTTACCTTTGCTCTTACTCAAGAGCACCCCACCAGGGAGTCTGTATTTACTTTGTAGTTTTGCAAATGCTTGAAGCCTAGGAAATGTTTCCAGTTCTGAAATTTTTGGCAGCAGGATTTGTTTCTCTTCTCTTCCAGTCTGATGAGGAAACTCCCTCTTTTTGGGCAGTAACATAAGTGGGTTTTGTCTGTTGTTTACAGCTGATGGGGTCTGGTTCTTGGGAAGAGAAACACATCATGAGTTACTGCAGTGTGGCTAAATGAGGGAGATGCCAGCTTCCTGCACACCCCCAGGCTTGTCTCCCACCTTTGCCCCATGGCAGCAGTGGCAGGTGCAGCTTTGCCTAAAGCCAGCTTTTCAACCAGCTGGGTCAGAGGGAGAAAGCAGGGGAGACGAGGAATAGCTTCCCTCAGCCCTTCTCCCAGCTGGATTGCATCCCTGGAGGCACAGAACAGCATAGCCAAGGAATTCTTTCCTCTTAAGAGAAAGCCCAGGCGTGGATCCATGTAGGGCTCAGAATAAGAGAAAATAATCTGCCTCCCACATGCTCATGGCCTGATGGCCCCTATTCCAATGTCTCCTTGCTGTCACAGCAGCAGGAGACATAGTGACTCCCCTGCAGCCAGGGTGGGTATGACAGTTTGGGGCAGGAGAGTGCTTGAGAGCTGGGCAGCAGCCTGGGAGCAGGCAGGAAGAGATGGTGGATGGAGCTGGAAGGAGAAGGCAGGAGGACGTGCCGCTGCATCTCCCTTGGCCCTGAGCCTGGTCCCTGTCCCAGGGCTGGCTGAGGAACAGCAGCTTCATCTGCTCCTCTGCCTGAGACCCAGAGCCGCCGCACCCCTGTCCCTTCCCCTGGCCTCTCCTCCTGGCTTTCTCCTGCTGCAGGCATCTGGTCTTCTGAGTGTGAAGGACTAGTTGGGAGAATCTGATCCTACATTCCTCATGCCTGAGGCCTCTCAGATAGCTCCAGCCAGTACAGTCACTTTAAAATGCAAAACAGACAAAATGTGCCGGAGTTTGCCAAAGACGGAAGCATCCTGTTTGTTTCAGGAGATACTCCTGCTGGTGCTTTCACTGCTGAGCAACTTTGCTGTGTCTTCTGCTGTCCTGCATGCTGCCAAGAGCAGCAAGGAGCCCAGGAGCTGGGTGACAGGGAGCTGCAGGTGGAGCAAGGGGATTTCATTTATCCGAGGGAGAAGGTGCGTCACGGTGATGTGACTTTTCATGCAGGCTGAGCAGTGAACGCAGGTGGAGCACCTTCCTCTGCAGTAAAGAGCTAAACCGCTCATGCCTTTACTTGAAAACGTGGCTGTGTTTGATGAGCCAGCGCAGCGCAATCTCCCACGGGCAGCCGGATTTCCCAGGGCTGGGTGCAGCCAAGGGCAAGGGATCGCTGGGGCAGGGCATGTCTGCAAGCCCCGAGGCTTTGTGCTGGAAGCAGCAGGAAGAAACGACAGGGAAGGAGGGCACTGGCACCCAAGGCAGCATCGGAACAAGCCGGGAATGTGGCTCAGTGCTGCTCGGAGACGTGGGCTGAGCTGTGGGCCCACGGCAGGTAAAATCCCAGCTGGGCTCTGCACCTTCTCCACCAGCACGTGGGAACACGCTGGAGAAGTGCCACCCGCCTGCCTGGCTCCTCCAGGCTGGAGCAGTCCCCTTGGGCTCTTTGCCTGGCCCGGCTGTGGGATGTAATTGCTCGTTTGGGAAAATTTTGGGGAATCTGAGCTATAATTGCCCAAAGCGTCTGCTGCCCTTTGAGATCAGGTTGGAGCCCAGGCCATGCCACCCCGGCATACATGCCTGTGCTCCATTGACAAGGGTTTATTACACAACCAACCCTCTTGTGTAGCTGCCACCAGGAAATTCCCCAGCATAGCAGTAGTGGAAAAACATGTAGTTATAATACTGTAGTGTAATTCAGCTGGTCAAATAAATAACAGCTCGTGTGAGAACTGAGGGTGATTTTTATTCCGTAATCTTTCCAAAGCAGGATTGTTATCAGAGGCTTCTCTTTTCAAGTACTTTTCTCAAGCATCTTCCATGAATTTTTCCTTCCTCTGCCTGCTGCACTTCAGCTCGTCCCCCAGCAAAACCCTCCATCTTTTCCCCGCAACTCCTGGGGTCAGCCTGACCTGATGACTAAATCTTTCAAAGCCTGACCCTGATTCTTATTAATAATTTCTCATAAAATTCAGTGATTTTTGCTAGTGATGTTGGTTTTGAGTAAGTTTTGTCCTGTCTTGAGACTTCTCGTGCTAAAGGCTTTAAGACACAGTTTGTAGTTTAAAGACATACTGCCCTTAGGACCTGGTCTAGTTCAAGCAATGACTCTGTCCTAGCAGGATGTGATCCGTGGAGGAGGATCAAACCATTAATATTAACAGCCTGCTTCCGCCTGGATTAACGGATGGTTGAACATGCTCCTAGCAGCTGTGTTGCTTTGGGTCAGGAAAGCCAGGAGGGTGCGACTGTGGATGTGTCCTACCTCGTGTGTGACCCCAAAACTTGAGGAATCAAGTGGGAGCCAGCATCCCCAGAACATTACACCTGCTTTTACAGGCAGCTTCTGCCCCTCATCCCCATCCACATAGGTCCTGTGCCGACAGACACCGGCCCTCCCTACTGGGGTTCAGCTCTGTGTAATGGTGAAAGGGTCTGAAATGCATAAACACATGGGAAAAACAACTTTGTTTGCCCACATGGTTTTTACACACCACGTAGTCTGCCTGCCACACACAACACTCCCGCCTGGGTCAACCCCAGGGGCTTATGCCTAAACAAACTGTGCTTCTTGATGGCTCCATTCAATTTAAATTTGTGCCAGTTGCTGGTGCAAATTGTCCAGGGCTTTCTGCCAGTGCTTGAATAATGCTGAGGAGGAGAAAGGCTGGCTAGCAGGAGAAGTCCTGGCTTGTTTGCAGGTGGTACCAAGCTTACGCATATTTCTGCTGCTCAGTGAGGTGTGCTGGCTGCCTCGGGAGGGAAAGAAAGTGCAGGAAGGAAAAAGGTCTCACTGCCAAAGAGCCTGCGGCTGGATCCTCAGCTGGTAAAAACTGGAGCAGCTCCATGGAGGGTGTGATGTGTTGGCAAAGAGTCTGACTGCCTGCCCTAGCCCCTGGCTCCTGGGAGAGCTGGGGAAGGGGCTGCTGATGAAAGTCTCATCCCTGCTGCAGGGCTGGTCTGACCCTTGCATCACCCCAGTCCTTGGGCACCAAGGTCTTCTCCACTATGGGTTTGCTCCCTATCAACTGTGGAGGGGGGAGATGGGAGGGAGCAGTGTTTGGGATGTGGCTTTACCGTCAACTGCTTATGCTTGGCATTATGACATTTCTAATACTCTGCCAAGCTCCAGGGAGATGTGAGTGGGGTTGGATGCAGTTTGGTGGCAACACAGGACTAGGGTCCAGGATGAACACCCCAACACTTACCGCAGTGTTTGAATCCACGTGGCTGCTGCATGTCTTGGTGTCTCCATTCCCACCCCTGGGGAGGCAGCCCGACTTCCCTGGGGAAGCATTCACTGCTGGGCTGCAGAGCTCCACGCTGGGCTGTGCTGGGACTTATTCTGCAGCTGCCCTGACGCCAGGGTGGTGATGACCAGCTGCAAGTACCTCTCCCTTGAAACCAAGCATTTGGGATCTTCAAAGGCTCTCCGCACGCTTGGATGTCCCGGGGCTGAGCCAGTGCATTGCGATGAGCAGTGCGGCATCTTTGGGTTTGCAGCATCAGGGCAGAACAGTCACAGCAAGGGAGATTCAGAGACAGATGCAAAGAATTTGCAGACCTCCATGCCAGGAGGGAGATCGTGTGCTTGAAGGGTCTTTCTGGCTCTGAGCCCTGCCCTGCCTGGCTGGGAGCAGTGCAGGGGTCTGGAGCCAGGCAGGCTGGGGTGGAAGGAAGGAAGTCTGCTCTGGACAGGCACAGGAAAATCTCAGCCCTTGCCTGGGGTGGCTGGAGCACGCAACTCACACCTGAGCTGAGTGTGGCAGGAGCAAAACCTCTTCTGCAGCACTGATCCTGGCAGGAAAGCTGCCCTGGTGTGACTCCCCGCTGACCGTTTGCTGGGAATACAAGAAATGGTGTAACCCTTCCTTTTGCAGGGACAGAGGCAGGGGCTGGCCTGTGGCATCCTTGGACACGGGTTGGGGCTGGTAGGATAACACTGCCCAGACGGAGACGTGACTGTTTTCCTTCTTGGCTTGCTACCCAACCAGGAGCCGACCTTCCGGATCTGCCCATGTAACCTGACTCATGCCCACATCGACGGTACTTGTGAATTGACTGGGCCAGGGCCGCTGTGCCCAGGGCATGAGGCTGCCTTGAATTCACACCAGCACCCCAGGAAAAAGGCTCCTGTAGCCCATTTTCCCCAGGGAGCGGGGTGCCACCAGCGTCCTATTACTGGGGACAAACCTGTCTTTGTGTGACACGGTCTGTAGTGACGGGACCGGAGCCTGGTCCTGGGCTGAGTGCGATGCTTCTCCTGGGTTACTGTGGACCCTCTTGGAAAGGACAGGGTTAGTTTTGCTAAAATGGGCAGGTAAAAAGTTAAAAAGCCCTGAAGAACAAAACCAGTCTGAGAGGCACTAATGCTTCAATAGACGGTTTTGTAAATGACAAGCTGTTGTACTCTGTTCATTGTTTTTTGAGGCTTTTTTTGTGACTTGAAACAATTTCTTTTACTCCAGCTTGTCAGTAAATTAAAAAAACTGCTCGCATCCTCAAAGCATTCATTTTCCACTCAATCTTCAACTTATTTGCCTGAAATAAGTCTTTTTTTTTTTTTTTTTTTCTGTGTAAAGGAACCAAACCCCAAATCCAGCCCTCAACACTAATAAACTCGGAGGGCTCCAATCTGCTTGGCGCTGCTGGCTCGCTGGAGCTTTGCTACTACCAGCACTGGGGCCAGGGCTGGGGGAGAAGGAGTTAAGAGGTTTGCACTGGAAAGAGCAGCCCAGCTGCCTGCAGAGCCTTAGATCCCACTCTTTCTTCACCGGTGCCTGACGGCTGGCGAAAGCCAGCTCCGAATTCAAGCACCACTTTCTAGACCGAGGATAAAATTACCCCCGACCCCCCTGATCCACCCTCTCGGAGCAAACCAGGATGAGCTGGCGCTGGGGCCGGCCAGGCTGCAATTTACTTCTCCTTGCAGGTTTGGGGCTTTGCGGTCCGAGACTCACCTGGTTGTGCTTCCAGGCTGGTCACTCGGGAGCTCCCATCCCAGCCAGGGGCGCAGGAGCAGCCCAGGCTCCCGGGTGATGGGCGCTGGTGGGGGTGAGGGACGGCCCTGTCCCCTGTACCCCGTCCCTGGGCAGGTGGCTGTGCAGGGCAGGGCTGGTAGCCTCCGCCGCGGGAGCGCTCAGCCGGCACTGGGCGGGACTGGGGAGGACCGGGAGCGCTGCCACGGAGGGGTGGCTGTGGGATCGGGGACGGAGGGAGCGCAGGAGCACAGGGCTGGATGCGGCTGAGGTAGGTGCCTACCTTCTTCCTAATTCCCCTTCTCCACAGGGCCGATCGGTTCATGTCCCGTGGGGGAGCAGTGCCCGGCTGCTCCGTCTCTCTGGGCACAGACAGCAGGGGAGGTGGGACTGGGTGGGGAGGGATGGTGGTGAGCTGTTTTAGGGAGGCAGGAGGTCGAGCTGTGGCCAGGCTGAGCCTTGCTGTGGCCCACACGCTCGAGGGGGCTGTATCCCTATTTGGGGCGTCGCGCGGAGCTGGCGGTGGCAGGGAGAAGCAGCCTGGGGCAGGGAGCAGCGTGGGCAGCCTGCTCTGCGAACCCGTCTGGGCTCTGCTCACCGACAGCTCTGCTGCATCATTTACTCCTGTCCAGCCCAAAGGGGTCTACAGGGGCTTAGGGCTTTCCTCAAAGAAACAGCAGTGACTTCTGTTGTCTTTAAAGGTGGCTGTTCCTGCCCCCTCTCCCCTAGAGCCCTCTGGAAGCCCAAGCAAGGTCTCCACTGGCTGTGAGTGCTGCAGGCGACCGAGTGGCACCTTCCCCCCAGATGATGGAAAACACAGTGTTTATGTCATTTACGTTCTACAGCACGATCTTGATTTTAAAAATGTATGTCGTTGCCATCATTACGGGACAAGTAAGACTCAGAAAGAAGGTAAGTTCCAGTTTCCTTTACTTTTTTCTCCCTTTCTGGCTTTTTCTTTGGGTTTCTGTGTTTTTCTTTCTTCTTTTATTCCTGTAAAGGCCGACAAAGTTTTCCTGAAGCAAGCTGAGTTTTCTTTGACTTAAGATGAAAGCAAAATGTGTTTCATAGCTGTGCAGATAAATATCTCACTTCTCTTTTGCTCTTTTTGTTTGTTTCTACCATCTGTAGCTTGATGTTTATAATTTCTGAATCCTAATCTAAATAGTAATTTCAGATCTAAAATGCCACGCAGGTGAGATGTTTCTGGAAAGAAACTGTTTACAGTTAATTTGCCACGTCTGGAAGAAAAGGAGAGGGAAAAAAAAAAGGTTTAAGAACAAATTATTGCAACGATCTTTTTTCTTTCAGTGTAGCAGAAAGCTTTTGTGCTTTCAGAGGCTGGATCGCTGTGTGAATGCTCCAGGAGAGCAGAAAGTCATGAGGAATAAAACAATAGCTGGAGGAAACAGTTCTTGGACACAGGGGGAAATACAGGGAGGACCAGGAGCTCTAGCTGCCATTGGGAGACAGGGTTAACCCAGGTTTTATCACCCGCAACCCAAATTGAACTCGTGGCAAAACTCAGCTGTCTGTAAAATCTATTTTAAAGTATTTGAGGAGTTTTCAACTACATCAGTGGAGCAGGAGGGAGAGATTTCTGCCCTCAGATAAAACACAAAGAGATATTCCTGTGTTGTAGCATCATTGTAACAGATTATTTGGCTTCTCCCCTTGTGTTTCTATATGATGCTCCAGCTCTGGGACAGTCTGGGCTTGGAACATGATTAAAGAAAGCACCAGGGTCCTTTCCAGGCTGTAAAGTGAAGCTGTCGCGTGTAACCAGTTCCCAGAGGAACAGCTTCTGAGCATAGGTGGGGAGCTCATAAATCATTTTTATTTGTAAGTTTATTAGTGTAGGATCCGATTTCCCTGAGGCTGGTTTCAGTCACACAGTATCACTGCCAAAAAGCCAGCCAGGGAGTATTCTTTCTCGGTAGGGTGAACTAATCTGTCAGTCTCGGTTATCTTTTGGATGCTGCACTCAGTGTCTGCAAGCTCTGTGCCAGCAGTGATTTCATTTGGTGGTTGGCAAAGTCTCCTTTAAATGTGTTTCACGGGGAGAAGTGGAATGGGATCAGTCCAGAGCTCCTGTGAAGCCCTCGGTTTGGGACCTGCTTGGTGGACAGGGCTGGGGTTTCCAGAGGACAAGGAAAAACTGTCAGGAGGTGCAGGGTTTGACCCCAGGACTGTGCACACCGAAGTGCAGTTGCTCTTGTATTTGTGAAGGGTGGTGAGAAACAGGCTGAAAGGTCTCCTTGGGCAGAAAGAAATCCCCCTGCTCTTAAAAACTGGGGGCAAAACTTCTACCTGTAATATTCACAAAAACATTATGACTACATACATTATGGGAACTCTCTCTTGCAGGCGTTTGCAAACCCGGAGGATGCGCTACGCAACGGGGGGCTGCAGTACTACCGCGAGGACCCCGACGTGGAGCGGTGCCGCAGGTGAGTACGCGGTGGTGCGGTGCTACGGTTCCCCCTGCACCACGGGGCGGTCCCGGGCAGCTGCTGGTGAAGCAGCAGTGGGAAGCTTTAGCTCATTAATGAAGTTATTACTTAGATGGGTTGAATGCCTGGAGCTCGGCTGCAGGACCCCGTACACTGGGGCAGCTTAATATTGAAGGGGAGCGTGGTGTGCGCTGGAGCAAGGGCACTGGAAGGGCCCAGGTTTGAATCCAACAGCCAACTGACACAAATAAACTCATTCCTACATGCTCCAAGTCCCACAAGCCCGAAGGGCTTGTCCCATACCAACACCAAAGGCTCCTCGTGCCCTGCTCCAACAGGACCCTGAATCCCTCCAGATCGCTGCACAGCTTGGACAGGGAACTGTGTGACTGGTCCCAGTGCTGTACACAGCTGCTCATTTTGGGGATTTGGGAAGAGTCTGGACATGATTGCAATAACTTCTGCCTCCCTAATTGGGCAAACTCTGAAACTTCCCCCTCTTCTGTGGGGCTCACAGTTCCTTGGAGGTAAAACACAGGGTGATTCAGCCCTGGGCTTGGTTTGCCGTCCCCCTTACCCAGCAGGAGGTGTCTCGAGTGTTGGGCTGGATGTGCAACACACTGGCGATGTGCAGGAAAGGGGCTGAAGCTGGGCCCTGCTGTCACTGAGCCTTCGGCCACCAGCTCTGCCATGGGTGGGGGACCATGCCGCTCACCTCTCGCTGCCTGCGAGATTTGCTTTAAAAAACATCCAGTGCCACCTAATCCCTGGGCTTCCAGAGGGAGCAGGAGGGGAAACAAGCTGTTCCTTGCTAGGAAAAAGAAAATAATAGTAGTAATAATAATCCTCTTTTGATTAGTCAGAAAGATAAACTTCCATAAAAATAAATAACCAGAGTTGCCGTAAAGACCTGGAGAAGTCTGGGATCTGACTCATGCAGTTAAAGCCCTCAGGGTCAGTCCTTGCTGATCCGCTCACTGCCCCGGAGAAGACAAACCCAAGGTGTTTCCCGTGAACAGGGGGGATGTCAAGTTTTATTCTCAGGTGTTATCTGGAGGGGGAGCAGGGCCATGGGCGGGCTGCTGGGGTCTGTGAAGGGCAGGAGCAGAGCAGGGGAGAGCAAGCGGCAGTGGGAAGGAGGTTTCCCCTCGCCTCTCAGAGAGGCCCCCGGCTGCGTCTCGGCTCTGGAACAACAATTTGCCTTTTCTTTCCTTTCTCCTCCCTGTTCTTCCGTTTGGCATTCCAGCTCTGCTGAACCTCCGAGTCCTTGGGGGCTTGTTTGGACAGGGCTGCTGCGGGGTGAGGTAGTGGGTGTCCAGCAGCTGTCCTCTCCTGGCACGGCTGACACCAAAGCAAACCATGCTCATCACCGTGGTCCTCCTGGGCTGTGGGAGGGTTTTGTGGCGGTACCTGCAGAAGTGACACTGGCTTGGGAAGGCGAGCAGGGCCCTGAGCTGGGAAGGGGCTGTGAGCAGGCAAGACTGTCTTCACGTCTGGCAAGGGGCTGGCTCTGCCCAGGGACTGTCTGGCCAGGAGGACCAGAGAGCTTCCTGCAGCTCCCCTTCACATTCCTGGGTTTGGCAAGGAATATGTCTCCTCCATGTCCAGGCTCTGATCAGCTCATCCCCACCACATCCTCCTGGCATCGCTGCTACAACAGCAGAACTTGTTTTAGTGTCTTTTCTAGGCCAGTTCCTCCATGCTGTCCCAAAATCACGCCCAGAGCTGAAATAGGGTTTCCAGCAAGCTCCTTGCCATGTTCATCCCCTCTTGCTTGGGGACCTGACCCTTAGGCTATGGACTGCTCCTCTTGGAGGTGGAAAGAGCAGGGAGAAGAAAGCCCCTTGCTCTTCTGCCTGTTATAGGGATAATGGGGTGCTGAAAGCCCTTGGGGTAGCTCCTTTCTGGGTACAACAGACTGTACATCCCCTTCTTGCTTCAGCAAAGCCAGGCCTGGAAATGGCTCAGGTGCAATATTTACCTGCAGGTGCCCTTGCCCTGCTGAGAGGTGCCCTTGCCCTGCTGAGCCGGTGCCTGGCCTGGGCTCTGGTGTGGGAAGGGGGCAGCGAAGGACGCTGGTGGGGACTGGTGTTCAGCACACAAGTCATTGCATGTGAGATGGTGATGGGAACTATCTGCTGGACCCAGAGCCTCTGCTCACATCCCCATCCTTGGGCATCACAGTGAAGGGGAGGAGGTTGGGGCAAGCTGGGTGACCAGAACCCTTGCCTGCAGCTCCTGCTCTGTTGCTCAGAGACTGATCCTGCCTGGGAGCAGTCACCCTCCATAAAACCTGGGCACTTGATGTTGAAAATTTCTGATGGAGAAGCTTTTGACAAACCTTGGCCTGAGGAAATAGATGTGTTTGATGTGGCTGTTGCCAAGGCAGACACAGGGACATCTCCTGCTCCGTAGACCTGACCTAACGGGCAGGAGATGGGGCTTAAAACACAGCCCTCTTTCTTTTCCAAAGTCAGTTTTTAGCCAGGTCTATCCCAGCCTGTGTCTGCATTAATAAGCTGTGGCTGAGCATCCTAAAACTTCCCAGACACCTAAAAGCAGCACAGGCACCTTGGCCTTTGCTTCAGGGAAGAAATCACTTAAAGTTTTCTCTTGGCTTTGTGAACATTCAAACATCCAGGGCACAGGAATGGGGAAGCAAGGGCAACTCTTACCAAGGCTTCATCTCTGCCTCTCAAACCTTCAGAGATAACAGAGAAGAGGCAACTGAGCCTCGTGCCTGGCTCACTCTCCAGCCAGACCTGTCCCCACCAACCAGGGCATGACATGAGAGTCCTCCCATCGAAGCACGAGGATGGGGCTCTGTGCCGCAGAAAGCAGCTCTTTCATCACAAGGGAATGAGGGAAGGAGAGGCAGAGGCGATGTGGGAGGGTGAGGACAGCCTCACTGCTTTGGGGACCAGTTTCCCTCCTTCATAGGATGGTACCTGAGGGAGGAGGGACACAGCGTACGCTCACGGCACAATCTGCGCCTGTTTTGGTAGTGGTGTGGTGTGGGTGGTGGCAGGTGGTGTTGTGACACCCAGGCATGTTAAGATGGAGCACAGGGTTTGGCCCCATCGGTGCCAATGTGTCACCACATGCCCACAGCAGTCCCTCCAGCCTGACTACACTAAGCAGGTGCTGCTGGCACAGTGCGGGCATGCAGGGGATGCTTGGGGTGCTCATCCCCGGTCCCCTTTGGATGTGCTTGTGGAGAGGGGTGAAGCCACGAACCCTCCCGCCCTAGGAGTTTCTCCTCTGGAGAAACCACAGTCTGGAAACCACCTCATTGTGTAACGTGGCCACATCTGGGGCCGTGCTGTGCTGGCACCACACCAGCTTGGAACTTTTCGCAGCTTCACAGGGTCTTTGTTTTGCCTTGTTTATTTAAAAAGCTGGAGCTGTCATCCATCGCGGCAAAGGTGTCCCAGTCACAGAGGGCAAGCTTTGGGAGCGCAGCATCCCAAGGGAGAGATGACGGGTGTGAAATCCTGCTGCCTGTGTTTGTAGGGGGGAACTGACTCCTTTGGGGGCTGCGTCCACCCTGTCTGATGCAGCTGCACCCTAAGCTGGGTGCTCTGGATAGAAGGGATGGGAGATGGCAGGGATGGGAGATAGCAGGGAAGCCTGATGGGAAGGAGCAACGTTATCTCCCTTTTCAGGGCTCACCGCAACGACATGGAGAACATCTTTCCTTTCCTCTTCCTTGGAGCTGTCTACTCCTTGCTGGATCCCAGTCCTGCAGTGGCCAGGATCCACTTCTTCATCTTCTGCGTGGGGCGCATTGTCCACACCATCGCCTACCTCCTGCAGCTGAAGGCACCCACGCGCTCCGTGGCCTACAGCGTGGCACAGCTGCCCTGCTTCTCCATGGCTCTGCAGATCCTCCTGGCCACCACCCCGTACTGGTAGCAACCAGTGAGACCAACCATCCAAATCCCCTCGTCCTGCGCTCTGCTGGTTTCCCTGGTTGGACCGGGTGGTGCGTGTCCAAGTGTAAGCGTGCACGTGTGTGTGTGGGCACGTGGTATGTTGCCAGGGAGGCTGCCTGCACCCTGGGGATGCTCAGTGCAGCCTTGATAAAGTCAGCATGCTATTGAAATTGGGCAGGGAAGTCACCAGAGAGAAGGGGCACGTCTCCCCACAGAGCTGGAAGGGGATGCGGAGGCAGGTGCCTCCTGCTGAGGGTGGGAGGGGGGAAAGCACAAGGACTACCCCTCAAGGAAGGAGTTGCATCAAAGGAAGGAAGGTTTTCTGACCCAGCCACATTCAGAACTGAGAAGGAGAAGATGTGCCCTTTCCCCTTGGTCACAAACACCCTGTGGATCAAGAAATGAAAGCCATGAAGGTCCCATGAAACCTCTTCAGTCAGCAGATGAGTGGTAGCAGAGTGGGGTATAAAACAACCGCCCTCCTCCTGTCTGTGGGGACAGGGGGTCCCTTCGGTTCCCTCTCCTGCGAGGAGGACAGGGGACAAGTGCCTGCCAGGCAGCATAAAGTGGAAGTCGAAATCTCAGGGGTGACATCGTGAAGCCACCGAAGCCCTCAGTGCTCCCAGTGCCTCCTCGTCTCATGCCGTGGGATGCAGCTCCCTGCTGGGAGCCTCGCTGCAGGCAGATCCTGCCTGTCTCAGCAAGGATAACCATGGCCAGCGGATGGCAGCTCCCCGCCAGCAGCTGCCGTGGCTTTTCCATCTCAGTCTCGCCGTGGCAAGATGCAGAGGGACATGCCTGCAGCAGCCAGCAGGAATCGCTTACCCAGTAGAAAGCCGGACCCTCGCCGAAAGCTTTGGGACTTCTGGAAAGACTGAGATGCTCACACAAACGTGAGGTTTGCAGTTTGCAGACAGAGCTTTCTCCCAAGGGTGGTGTCTGCGTTCACGTGCCGCTGAGGCCTGAAAACGCTCCCAGGGCAGCAGACCAAATTTCTCCCCCTCTGTTTGTAGCCTTTCTCTGGCCGCAGAGCAGAACAGCCCGTTGCTATTTGGGGAATGTGCCGTGACCGCTTTGGGGTGTTTTCTTTCAGCTGTTTCCTGCTGTCCACTGCTGCTGGATTAGCTGGTGTTTGCAGAAAGCTCTGGAAATGAGCAGAGCGGCTTTGAACTGCCTGGCAGGAGGAGAACACCACTGCTCTGCCGTGTCACCTGAAAGCCGTTGTGTTGGAGAGGAGAGGCTGGGACCAGGGCATCGCAGGATGACAAACCCTCCTGAGGTCCTCTGCCATGCAGGGGTCCCGAAGTGCCAAGGGGTGGTTCAGGCAACAGCAGCACACAATGTGTGTGCCCTCTGGAGGACACGGCAGGAGGAAGTCTCTGCTGTTCCTCCCTCCTCCAAGGGCAACAAAGAGTTTTACTAAGATCGCAGAGGGAAACCAGAATGAGCAGAAAATAAATTCCCTTTCCACCTGTCCTAAGCAGTAAAGCTGATCCCTTAACTCTGCTGTCCTCAGAGATGCTCCTACTTCAGACCTCACTGAGCACCTGCGTGCACAAAGCATGAGGTGGAACACCAGCTCTGAGCCCTTGCCCTGCTTGAGTGGCAGCTTCTGTACCAGTAACTCCTGACCCCAGTGAAGATGTTAGATGCAGGCTAAGCTGTTTGGTGAGGTCCGGAGCAGAGCACTCTGCTTTCCTGCAGGGAATGCAGGGCCCACCGTGTGTGGAAGGTGGGCAGGACTGCAGGTTCAGCGATTTTGCTCTTGGCCACTTCTCATTTACGCAGCCTCAACAGATGTCTGGCTAACACATACCCCTCTTAACAAGCCTTTTCTGCCTCACATGGTGCACAAGCTCCCAAACCTCTGTACGTTTCGCTGCTGCTGCACATGCATCCTGGTGGCAGGAAGCAAATATTCCCAATAAAAACAAATCATTGTGCTCTGATACATCCTTTCTTCGGGAGCAGCAGATGCAGCTGGGAAGCAGCTGGGTCCAGCCCCAGCAGGATGGCTCCCCAGCTGCAAAGCGCTTCGCTAAACACCACTGCAGAGCCTGAAGAGCCCCAGAACTCCTAAAGAGCCATCCCTTTGCTTGGAACCCACCTGCCCTGCAGAGGAAGCTCTTTGGAAAGTGCTCTTTGGTGTGCATTATTTGTGCTGATCCTTTAAATTCAGCAGAGGGGGGGCTTGTAAAGAATCTCTGCTCGGTTTTCCTTCCTAGAATAGCAGGTTGCTACAAAGCCTGGTGTTCCCCAACCCTCCTCCAGCCCAGTTACCCCAAAGTTAGACTAGCAGTGTGAGGTGCTTTGGCCCCAGCAAGCTTCCTTCACACCCTGTGCAGCCAAGCTGGTGCTTAAATCCTGGAGGGCTGGAGAAGTTCAGGTAAGATGTGGTTGCTCTTGTTTCTGTGGTTATGACTTGCAGAGGAGCTGCCTGTGTTTTCCAGGCTCAGCTGTCCCCTCCTTTTGCTGGGAAGCAAAAGCCTCATTTCCTGGCTTTCCTCCTGTCTTCTTAAACTGTTGGTGTTTGGGAGATGCTGCCCCATCGATGTCCAAGTTAGCTTGTTGTGATGGCTGAAATAGCTCCACTTGGTAGTTTTTTCTTTCCCTTATGCTTTTTGCTTTCAAATAAGAAAAGCAACAGCTTTATAAAATGAACTTTCTCCAGTATATGTTGCTGTGGTTAGAGATGTAGCCAAGACTCAGATTTTGGCATGGAAAGGAAGAAATTGGGCTGCAGAACCCCGCCAGCCCCCAGAGATGCTGGCTCCTTCAGCCTCCTCAAAACTGCCTGTTTGGTGCCTGGGGCTGATGTCCTGTTCAGGGAAGCTGAGGTTACATGCAGAGCTCTGCTTTCTTCTTTTTTTATTAAAAAAAAAATAAACTCTGCTGTACTGGCTGCAGGAAAAAGCTTGGGAACGTGAACTCTCCTGGTTCCAAAAAAACAAACACACAAAGCCCACAAGGCAAACTTCAGATAGGCCCAACAATTGTGCTTATTTTGAAATGCTGCGGAGGTTTGTGGGAGGCAGGACAGAGCTTGGCTCTCGGCTGCCTGGTCAGCCCGAGCCCCGTCAGGGCTCTCCCAGGACCGAGGTGGCCGGAGCCTCTGCCTCTCCCCTGGGCACAGCTGGTGGAGTTCATTGGGTGCAGGGCAAGTGATGAGCTAAAGCATCCCCTGCCTTTTCCCAAACGATATCCTAAAGCCCAGGGCTTCCAGGTTCCCACTCCAGCATCGATGTTGGGGAAGGATGAGCCCAGGGTCTCCCACAGCTCCTTGACGGCGGGGAGAGTGGTTGTATCTACCAGTCTCTAGATTTTGGGGTGTGTGTTGTATGTGCCAACAATTTGGTTTTTCACACCCGGCTCAAACCTGAAACGGTAACACTGCGAAACCCACCTGGGACTGCTGAACTGCAGAGTTTGGTGCTTAAATACTTGAATATGATTCATGCTGCCAGTATGTCTTCCGTTTGCCCTGCTGAGCCCAAGGTGTCTGGAAGTGGGAGAAAAGCAAGCAGAGACCTGGCACAAGCCAATTCCCCTCCCACGTGCCAGCCAGTTCAGCCCCGGGATCCCTCCTGCTCCTGAGCTTTGGGCTTAGCCCTTCCTTACCTGCCTGCGGTGCTTCCCAGATTCTCCTGTTCATCCAGGCCTCTTCCCTTGTGGGGTCTGAGACAAAGATCCCCTCTTGAGTATCTCTTCTGTGACACAGGTCACTCAGCCTCCTCTGCCCTCCCAAAATCTGTTTCCTCTAGCAGATACGGGGTTCTTCCATCTCATGCTGTTGGGTTTTGCCACACAAACCCCCTTATTCCTCTTGAGGAACTGGGATTCCTGTGACTCGTAGGGAGAGTGTGAAGAGGCAGCTCTACAGGTGCGGGCATCCCGGAGATTAGTCCCCTGGAAAATGTAACGGGGCTTCCCTGCTCCTCTGGCATATGTGAAGATGAAGTCGGCACAAGGAAAACTTTATCCACCGGGATTTTTCCAACCCGGCTCCGAAGCTGAGCTGTAAGATCTCTCCCCTGTTTGAGACGGAGGTGCCAGGAGGGGTGTGGGGGGGCCCTGGCTCCATGTGCGGAGCAGAGCAGCACGATGCCGGGGGGCTCCACTCTGCACCCCCGACCCCGCCGGGCTCCCGCGGGGCGCGCTGCGCTGCGCTCCCCTCCGCGGGGCTGCAGCACCCTCGTGTGGCTGCCGGCACCCGCGGCGGGGGCACCCAGCGCCCCGAGCCGCCCTCTGCTTGGTGCCACGGGCACCCTCACCCACGGAGACCCCAGCCCAGGTGCTGGCTGGCCGGGGAGGGGGGAGCTCGGAGTGTTCGGGGAAAAGGGGAGGGGGGTGGGGGTGGATGGATGGATGCTGGGTGCCGTTTCTTGGGGAGCGGGTTGAGGAGGAGGCTGGGGGAGCCCATGTGTGCTCCTCTGCCCATCAGCCTCTCCGGAGCAGACAGACGCGATGCTCTGCCTTACTGCTGGCCACGCTGGGCGGCTGCATGCAGTAACTCTTCCTTTGACTTCTTAACACCCACTAAAAAGTAATGCAATGTAAGAGCTGATGTTTTATTCCTACCCTTTTGTTTCTTATCTTTTAGCTAGTTGTCTGTGCGGGATCTGATCCTTCTCCTTGCTGCCTTTTAGCTCAATTTCTGTAGAACTGAAGGAGAAAACCCTCAGTGAGCCACGTGCTGTTCTGGCCCCCGTGTGCATGCTCTCCAGCTTCTCTGCTGTGGGCTGGACCAGGGCCCTCCTTGGGACCCATCCTGCTCACGGCATCCCTTACCAGTCCTGGCTCCTAGCAAATCCACTTGACTGGGAGGCTCTGCCGAGCCCCCAGCAAGGCTGGGCTGCCCTTCAGGTCCTGCATCTTCTCTCCCTGTCAGCCCACGTACCCTGTTAGTGCTCACCAGGTTAATGTCTGCCTTGGTGCACAGGATGGAGCCTATAAGAGCTGGATTTGGTGCTGATTTGGGCACCTAGTGCTTGTGCTGCCCAGCCCTTTCCAAATCTGTGTACTTGACCAAGCAGCATCTGTCTGACTGCCTGGATGTGGCTGTGGTGACAGTGTAGGAGACTATTTTCTTATTTCTCCAGTGTCTTCAATTCTCCAAGCAGGTCCAGACTCCATGCTGCTCGTTTCCATCTCCCAGGGCTGTCTGATAACTTTCTGGTGGTCTCTGCTGTGACCAGTGATGAGTGCTTGTCCCAGGAGGACAGGACGTCTGTAACAGATGCTCATCCTTGATGTCTGTGGAGCATCAATTAGTGTTTACAGGTTTCCACTCCCATTTACCATGCTGGATTTGACCGGATAACCTGGCAGCAAGAGGCTCTGTCGCCTGCTCCTGGCCACATTCCATCTCAGCCCATTCCCTTGCTGCTGGGAGGAAACGTGGATGCTGCTCCCAAGGCTGTGGGTGTGAACTGAGGCCAGCGTTAATGTGAGCTGTTGCTGCGTGGGGGATTTGTGAGTTACTCGGGGCAGACCCTATAAGCTTTGCCACTGACAGTGGGGTTTTGAAGGGGAAAAGCAAAGTGAGCCCTCTTCCTTGACACCCCTTCCTCAATAGCCTACACTTGTTATCCCAGAATGAAATAAGACGGATCTGGCAAGACCCTGCAATTAGCTGTTATGCAAGACCCTTGTTACGCTGTTTTCTGTGCCCCCTGAGTTTCCACCTCCTCCAGGCACCAGCTTGAGGGTCCCCAAGCCGGAGGGAAGCCTGGCAGCTCTGCTGCGGTATTGTCGTCCCTCTGCCCCATCCCAGCTCCAAGGGGCATTGATGTGCTCCCTCCTTGCTCCTGCTCCTCTCCTGGGGCATGGTCCACATGTGGTCCACACTTGCTGTTGGCGAGCCTGAGATGAAATCCAGGTCTCAGGGAGAAGTTATGAGATGCCACCATCATGCAAGGTGAAGGTGGCTGGATCCTAGCTCTTGTCGCCTTGCCCATGGCAGTCAGCCCCCTGCTTGTGTTGCTTGTCCAGGGCAGGTGGAGAAACCACAGTGGCCAGTGAGGAAAGAGCCACATCCCCATCACATGTGCAGACACGTCTCTACTCAGTAAAATATTTATTCCTCCATTATTTCACAAGAGTTGTTTTTACAAAAACCTTACAAAAATTTCCAAAACACAGACATGCAGAAGAAAAAAAAAATATCCACTGTGGATCTTGTTACAAGTAATTGAAATGTACAAATAGAAAGAGTGAGAGGGAGCTTTGGTTACAATAATCCCTCCGTCCTGCTGCCCCTCCGTGGGTGCGATTTGTATCTCGTCTTGGTGAGGCTTCAGTGATAAGCTGCCAAGAGCACGGCGAAGGAGGGGCCCTAAGATTAGGAGCGAATGTTTTCAAATATATATATACATATAGATATTTAGTGAAGAAATATTTATTCCCTGCTTTTTTTAGGTTTACAGAAACAGCATCTGCAAACTATTAAATGGGTTTATTTTCATTAATGCTCTCAAAGAGGCAGCGACATTTATATCCCTGTGGTTTCATCTTGTATAACTGAAAAAAAGAAGACCCCTGTGCTTTCCATGGGAATAGGATCCCCCTGGCCCCCTCCTCCTACCCCAGGCCGTGTTTCTCATGGTGGGTGATTTCATCCCCAGTGGATCCGTCTTCCCCCTGACCTGATGTGTCTCAGCTTTTGTCAGGTCTCTGTGTGGTGACGTGCTGCAGTCTGGGGAGCTGTGTGGTCCTCTTCTGGCATGGCGAATGGGAGGCAAACCAGCCCTGGAAATAGGGGTGGGGAGCATAGGATGGGTATTTAGGGTGACTTTGCTCCCTGGATGAGGTGAATTGTGCTGGAGGAGGAGGCTGTTCCCATCTGGGGGCTGCATCGGATGGAGCAGAGAAAGCCAGGGCTGGGGGCAGGGTGGAGGGGCTGGTTCAGCCCCCTTCAGAGGAGATGTGCTCCTCTCCTAATTCTCCCATCGGGTCTCCAGGTGCTGGGTGAGTCCCCCTAGGCAGGTGCTGCCTGGGGTGAAGCTGAGGGTCCTGGTGTCACAGCCACTGGGTACCACGTGTGGCTGCAGTGAGAGCCCCAGAGGGAAAGGGAAAGGATGCTTCTGGGAGCGGTGGGGACTCAGGTGGGCACACATGTAGTTGGGACTCTCAGCCTTGGCGTTGCACACTGGAGGACACTTATCTGGAGGAACCACCTTAGTGATTGCTGTATTTGTCCTCAAATCTGCTGCTACAGTCCCCAGAAGGGCAAAACCCTTCTAGGCAAGTAGGGCTGGTGCCTTCTCCATCCAGGCCACTGGTCTGAGCTGGTGGTGTCCCTGTGCTTGGCTGGTGGCTCTTTGCAGTGGATGAGGAAAGGCCGGTCTGGTTTCCAGAGGGCTTTGTCTTCAGGGTAAAACCTCCATCTCTCTGGCTCATCCCCTGTTGCTGCGGTGTTGGCAGGGGAAGGTGGGGGCTGCGTCTCTCTGTGGCTCAGTCCCACCAGTGAAGGACTGGTGTAGCATACGGCTGGGGCAAGGTTGCCCACCCTGTGTCCATCCCCCTGCACATCCCGCCTTGCGACCTCACTGGGCTGCAAGGGCAGGGTGGGATGAGGAGGAAACCATTTCCTTTCTGCAAAACTAAAGAAGCCAACCCCCATGGAGTCGCCAGCCCCAGATCCCCGCACACATCTGCGGAGCTGCTGACGGGGAGGCTGTGCCTCCGGAAGGCGAAGCCTGCTTTGCCGTTGGCACGGAGTGCTGGGAGCCGCCTACTCAGCTGAAACCCAACAGCTTTTTCCAATTTTCTCTTTCCCTGGGACAGTTCAATGACCTGGGGCTCTGCAGAATCGCTGGTGAACCCACCGAGGCAGGGCAGTGGTGCTTGCTTGGGGACCAGCACTGCTCCCCACAGCTTGTGGGAGAGCTTGCAGGCTCTGAGCGAGTCTGTTGAGATGCTCCAGCCCTCTCGTCCCTCTGGGAACCGATAAAGCCTTGTTCCATCAGCATAGGCAGCTCCTAAATGCAGGCAACATGGTACAAGGGCCTGGCCTGGACCTGCCTCGGCAGGGGCGAGCCGTCAGCTTCCCCAAGTCTCTCCCAAGCACCGCAGCTGGAAACGAACAAAGAGGCGAATGCACGGGTTGGCTTCCGCACGCGTGGTTGAGCGCTGCGAGTCGCAGCTCAGCGAAAAGGGGGGCTCGCGATCCTCCCACCGCTGCACGCTGTCCCTGCGGGAGGAGAAGACCCAATGACTCTTTGGCTCTCCGGGTGAGATACCCAAATTGGTCAAATCCAATAGTCCAAGATCCTTCCATGTTTGGAAGCAAATTCTTGTTCCCTTGGCAAGTCTGTTTGTCCTCGAAGACCGCGTGGGGGGTATGTGTGTGTGTATATATAGCCTTTATTATAAGGGTGTGCGGAAAAAGCGAGTTTCTAACCAAGTTTGCTCCATATGTGGCTATAATTATGTGCCACTTTGGCCTGGGACTGACTCTACCTTCAAAAGGAAAGAGAAGAGGAGAGGTGCTGAGACGTTGGATGAGTGGCATGCGGATTGGGTGGGTGGTGGATCTGTCCTGGACTGGCACAGGAGCTCCACGCTGTATCCTGGATGAGGCCACGGGGTGGGCTTTGCCCTGGTCAGTTCACGGTCGGCACCTGGTTCTGATGGAGGCTGAACTCTTTGGCTTTGAGGCGCAAGCTGGCGATGCTGTTGGCCATGTTCACCCCTTGGGTGGGTGTCGCGGTCCCGCTGGAGCTGTAGGAGGGCACAGTGCTGCAGGAAGGGAGCAGGGAGGAATGAGGCATGGCCCACGCAGGAGTCCCCATGCCCCACACTGTCCTGTTGGCTTCCCAGGCCAGGCTGGCCATTCCCTCTTGGGCATCTCCCACAAGAGCAGTCAAGGCTTCAGCATTTTTATGTGGCTGGATGCATGTGGGAACCCTTCAAACTATGCACCAGGAGGCCCTGCCTTGAGCTTTTGGATGAGATGGCTGGACACGGAGAGCTGGGAACCAGAAGGGACCCATACCACCTCCTGTGCCGACATGTGGGAAGGGTCAGCACGAGGCCAAGTGAATCCCTTGCGAGGACCAGGGCCCCTGCTCCGGCCCTGAAATGCATGGAGGCAGGGAAGCCTGCTCAGCGGTGGGCAGGGGATGCTCAGATGGGGCTGAAATGGGTTCCCAAAGCAAAGCCAGATGAGCTCCTTTCGGCCCCATAAAACTCTGTGTCCTCAGCAGCTGCACAGGGCTGCAATCCTGTGGTGATGGGGCAGTCCCTATGCAGCCTGTCCCATGACCACCTCCTCCCCAGCTCCTCCAGTGGCTGCACCTACCTGTATGGGGAGGTGCTGGTCCAGGAGAGATACTCTGGGGTCAGTGCAGTGGGGCGCGGTGCCATGGGCTGCTCAATGGCTGCTTCTTGGCTGTAGGATTTGAGGAGTGATGCCGATCTGTTGGCCAGCATTGCTCTCTCGTTACGGCGGAACTTGGCCCTCCGGTTCTGAAACCAGACCTGCACGGGGAGGGAAGGTGGTCAGCAGGGACCCGGTGAGAGCAGGGATGTCCCAAGCATCCGTCCTACCGATCATGGTCATGTGCAGGATGAAACAAGAGAGGGGACGGTCCCTGCTCTTGCCCAGGGACAAAGCAGAGGGTGTTGTTTTCTCCCACACAAACCTTTGCTCACCTGGACTCTCGCCTCGCTGAGGTTGACCCTTCTTGCCAGCTCCTCCCGCACGAAGGCATCGGGGTAGTGCGTTCTCTCGAAGACCCTCTCCAGAGCCTGCAGCTGGCTGCTGTTGAAGGTGGTGCGGTTCCTCCTCTGCTTCTTCTTCCTCTTGGCTGCCCCACGGCTGGGGCTGAGGCTCTCACCTGTGGGCAAAGCACAGAAGAGGCCACATGAGAGCCAGACCTGTGCAAGACCCCACACAGAGACCAGGTTGGGCTTGAGCCCTCCTGGGGTTCTACGCTGCCCTGCTCTGTACCTCCCTGTGGCATCCGGGACTCTGCGGGGAGAAGCGTACGTACAACCCTGTGGTCTCCATGAGAATCAAACCCTATTTTGGGACCTGCTGGAGCTTAGGGTTAAACCCAACTTTTGCGAAGACCTGTGGTGGTTTCACATCTGGCTAAAATCCCCCAGACCTGATTTTGAATACAAGTCTCAGTGGATTCTGGGGCAGCACTTGGCCCAAACTGCTGGGACTGCATCTGGCAGCTCCTGCTTCAACAACAACATGTCCATGGGGTGTCTTGAGCTTGACTCTTGCTAAGGGTTTAGATCAAGCTTTCATGGATGGCGATGGAAACTCAGCACTAAAACATCTCTGAGACATGAGTCTCAGCTCCCACCTCCAGCACCCTCTGAAGCCCCAGCTGTGGCGTGTCCCGAAGGTGACACAGGACTGCAACCGAGCATCTGCTCATCCAACCCTGGTCTTCAGAGCTAGGAACAAATGCCACCGTGTCTTGCAGAGCTCAGCCTCTGCAGTGTTTATTTCTGGCTTTGCTGGCTCATGGAAACATGAAGCTGAGGGTGTAGTTTGGTTTCTTGGTATTGATCCTGGGCTTCCAGCCAGGCTGAGATTAATCTCCTCTTTGTCACTAATATCATCAGGTTTAGGCAAGTTTATGAAGTCTTTTTCTGAGATACCCAGTCAGTTGGGGAACACGTCTTGCTGTCATTCCTCCTTATGGAGGTACTGGTTAATTATTCTTTCTGTTAATAAAGCATCTGGATCCAATCTGTACCTACTGGTGGGAAAGTATTTTGGAATTATTTGAAATGTTAATAGTTTTATGACATTCTGATTCATAGCAGGGTTATATTGGGGTTTTCTGCTCTATATCATTGCAGAGGCCGTGATGGCAGGAATTACCACTCCCTGAATATGCTCAAGAGAGAAATACTTATTAATAAGCTGTCTTGTTACTAATTAAATAGATGTGCAGTATTTTCAGATGATACTTGGGCAAGTAAAACAACCTACTGGAAGGGATGGAAACTATGGGCTCCAAGGTCTTTAAGGCCAGGAAAACCTTCTTGGACCTTAATTCTGAATAATTCAAACCATGAAACCTCCACCAACAAGCTCTCCATCAAGTCCCTATGGTCCCTTTGTGTCTGAGTATACCAGTCTCAAAGACCGTCCCATCCTGAGATGAGCCATGAGGACCAGAGAAACCCCAACATCTGCTGGCAGGTTGTCCCTGGGACTAATCACCTTCTTCCCAAAGCAGGGTTCAAACTTAGAGCTACTGTAGAGTTTCTTTGCACTGTTCTCTGAAAACCATGCTGATGGCACCAACAGTGCCAGGGGATGCGGCAGAGGAGGAAGGGCTAAATTTATTTCCATTGCTGGCAGTGGCATCCTGGAAAGAGCAGATGGCCTCTCTGGTGCTTTGCTATAGCGAGGACCAGTGCCAGGGCCTGGGAGTGCTGGGTGCCTCCAACAGCCTGACCTATTAAGGGATGAGTGTTGGACTGGGAGGAGAGGCAGGGATGCAGAGGTGGGACCTGGGCACCACCATCGGCCCCCTTCTCCATCTCCCAGGCATGTGCAGGGATGCAGCACCATTTTGACCATGATGTGGTCGTAGTACTGGCACCATGGGAAGAGGAAAGCATCCCTGGATGGGAAGGGGAGGAAAAGGAACTCTGTCCACCTAGCAGGGCCTCACTGCAGCCACCGGTGTTTCTCTGGGTCTTATTGTGTTGTAGGTACTTTTGGACCTTGGTTGACCACCCCTTGGGCTGGAACCGGTCCATGCTCTTGTATTTGGGACGTGGCCTTCTTGGTTGGGTAAAGACATGATGGATGGCGCTGTGCCTGAAATAAGTGTGGGTTTGAGGCCCTTTCCCTGGCCAGGAAACCACAGGCTGCCCTTCGCCACTGTTCGTGTTTAAAGGCTCACAAATAAAATTCTCCAGATTCCCTCCAGCCCTTGTTCCTGCAGCTTCAAATGTTCTGCCAGTCTCTGCTTTCCAGTTGCCCCTTTTAGTTAAACTCCTTTTTTGGTCCTGTTTCCTTCAGCGAGCTAACGAGCTGCTGGATTAAAATACATGAAGTCCAGCCATGGTTGTCCCTGAGTCTTCCAGGAACCTGGGACTGAAGTGGGAACCATCAGGCTGGGAAGGAGCTACAGGATGTAACAGGGCAAAAGACATTTCCTTGCGGGTTTATGGCCACCCCATAGGGTTTCTGAGGAAATTATAGACCAGGGCTTGATTCACAAAGTGCTGTCACCAAGGGCACCCACTGCTTCCCACTGATTTCAACAGAACCATAGTAAATGTATAAATGAAATTTATAAACCCCCTTTGGTTTCATCTCCAATTTAAAATCTGGCTATAGGACTTTTCCATAAGTGATGGCTTCTCTCACCTGCTCTAATTTGGCTGAAAGCAAGGAGGAGGAAAGGTTTCTTAAATTAACTCTGAAACCAGCTCTGCGGGATCCGGCCCCATTTCTGGCTGGTTTCTGTTGCCCCAAACTCACGGAGGCAAGAGCTTAAATGGCTGCGGGAACTGGGCACGGGGAGTGATTCCCATACGGGGCTGGCAGGCGTGCTGGGATGGAGATTTAAGACCAGAGTCGGGTCAGGATATGTCCAGGTGCTGGCAATTCCTGTGTAGTTGGAGAGCTGCAAGCCCTGGGCAGGCTGTGGTTGGGGCATTTTGTTCAGCCCCTGCTGCTGATTTTAATGAAAGGACTTTCTCCTGCACCACAAAACCCCATGGGATGCTCCAGGGAGCTTCTCGGAGGATGTTGGTGACCAAAATCCCTTTCATGCCTACTCACACCTCCCCTAAAACACACCGTGCCCCAGTGTGTGTGTGAGCTCAGAGCTTCCCCAGTCCCCTACACAAACCTTTGCTTTCCAGCTCAATTCTCTGCCATGTTCATCCCCCCCCCTCATTTTCCATCCCATCTCTGTACTGCAGGGAGGCAGCTCTGCACCCGGGACGCCTGCCCAGGTCCTCTGCTCTGCTCAAGGATGAGCCTTGGTAACGGATCGACATCTTTTCCCCATTAGCTCAGGCATCGCAGCCTTGTGGGACCAGATAAATGCCACCCTAATTGCTGGCGGCGTGCGCCTGACAGGTTTACAGCGTGCAAAGTCGGGCCGGATCTCTTCTATCAAAGATGTTTTAATAACCCCAAATCAGCTTTCCAAAAACGAGCGTTGCGAAGCGCTCCGCGGCACTGGAGAAGGATTGGGGAAGGGGATGGGGTGGGTCTCACGAAGACCCCCCGCCATCTCGCTGCTGCCCATCTGCAGGAATCGGATTTAACCAGACTCGCTGACACTTTGATGGAGGAATCGGAAACTGGTTCCCCACCCCAACGGGCTTCCAGGAATCAGAGTTTGTAATCGCACAAAGTCAAAAACCAGCTCGCCACCGTCTGTCTTTTGCCCCACAGCAGTGTTTGGGGAGGTTATGGAGAAAGCCGAACCCCTGCCTTTGCCAGTTACGATCTGGGGGTTCGTTTGGGGCATGGCTGGAGGCACCAGCTCGATTGTCCAACCCCAAGGTCCGAGGGGGCTCCTGAGCCATACCCCAAGCCGCCTTCGCTGTATTTATCTTCCACTGATTACAATTTCCGCTAAAGGGAAAAAAATGCAGGAGAAGGGGGAAAACAGGGGGGATAACATTACGGAATAATGAAAGATGACATGGAGGGGAGGATGGGGAGAGGGAGGCGCAGGGGCTTTGCGTAGAGCAGGACGAGCCCGGTGTGCTTCACAAAAAGAGCCTTAAATTGTCCTGCATGTTAGAAAAGACATGAGTCTTTTTGCCCGTGCTGTGGATGAGTTTTGGGGTGCTGGATGCAGCCTGGGTCACCTCCAGCCTCCCCTCCATGATGCCCAACCTCAGGCAATGCTGCCTGCCCAGGGGCTGGAGGCGGCCCGGGAGCCAGTGCTCTGCCCTATGGATGCCATGGAGGTGCTGAGACTCACCCCAAAACCCTTCTCCAACTGGAATCACCAACGCCGGCAAGCCTGGACCATGCCGTGCCGGCAAGCTGCTGGGTCAGAGCCGTGCCAGTTCAGCTGAGCACCGGCCAAGTCGCAATTCTGGCTCTTGCCCTCTGTGCTTCCACCAGTTTTCCATAGGAAGGACTGGGTGGGTTTCGGGAGCTGGGCTTGCCAAGGGGGGGCCCGGCACTGGCAGAGCCCCCAGCCTCCCGCGCGGCCGCCACCGGCTGCGGCAAAGAGGTAATTTTCACTAGATTTCCACCGAGGCTTTGGCTTTGACTTACGACCTCCATTAGCGAGCGACAAACGAGCTCCGTGCAGCTGCAAGCCAGACCCAACCAGCATCTCAAATCGCAGCCGCTCGCACGCCTGAGCCCCGGGGACCACCACGTCCCCGGGCAGGGACGCTCCGGCAGAGCAGCTCGTCCCTCGGGATGGCTCTCGGTGGTGGGCTTCACCGCCAACCGTGCCGAGTCTCCCGCTGCCAGGCAGCTCCCCTCTGGACACCCAGTTTAGGGGGTTTCTTTGCAAAAATGCACATCCCAGAGCGCGGTGTTCGCCCAGCACTGGCCCTGCGACCCGGGATGCGACCGGGCCCTGCGACCCGGGACCCTTGGCCGACTGCCAGCCTGTCCCTCCTGCAGACGATGCTGCAAAACCCGCTGCGTGCTCCGCCACATCCTCGGAGAGGTTTTGCCAGCTCCAGCTCTGCCACTTGGCTTTGGGGTGCAAATACTCCCCTTTTTTGGGGGCCATGCCACAAGGGAGAAAGTTCAATCCTCTCCTGCAAAAAACCCAGGCTACATCTCCTCCAACGTGTTTCATTTTCCGTTGCGTCGCAGACCCCGGAGCCCCGAACGGTTTTCTGTTAAATTATTTCACGCGTTCCATTTATTTGCGAGCAGTTTGCCAAAGACTTTTTAAGCTTTAAATTTTTCACCAACTCCCCCCAGCCAAATGATCAGATCTGCCACACCATTTACTTTCCTTCTCCGCCTGGAATGGCATTTTTTTCCCCCTTTTTTCTTCTTGGGTATAATTTAAGGGTTGAAATAGCCTGGAGGGAATTAGCTGTAAATTCTTCCTAAGACAAATAAATTCAGCCCTCTAAGTTTCTACGTTTTTCAAACTGTTGAGAGACGTTTTGGGTTTGTTTTACTTGAAATAATGATCATGGCATATCTGACCCTCAGGCTGCGGCCGGCTCTAACCAAATAAATAGCTTTTATTAATTAAGGTTTATCCTTAACAAATAAAACCCCAATTTGATCTCGGCCGGCTGAATTAGCAAAAATAAACAACGGGTTCTCCGGGCACTTGATGTGGATTTAACAAATTAACGCTGGGCCTTCATCAGGGAAGCCGCAGGGTGGTGGAAGCCTTTTACAGCCAAGAAATCCTTTGGAAAAACAATGTCTTTCATTTCTCCCATGGTCTCTCTCGGTAAACATGTGGACTCCCTTCATCCCTTTATACACTCGGGGGAAGCGAGGAGAGCTCCGGCGATGACGTCCGCCAAAGTTTCATGTGCAATTGTTTAACTTGTTCCTCTAAATCATGCAATGGGGAGGAAGCGTTTCCCTTCGGATTGCGGTGAGCAGTGCCGGACCAAAGCACTTGGGTTTGGCAGTTGCCCCCTCCCAGCTCCTTTTTATCCCCTAACCTTCAGCTGAGACACCCAGAGCCGGGGGTGATGGGGGTGCCTGGGCAGCTGAGCACAGCTGAACCCCCTTTCCAGCAGCTACTGCCAGCGCTGCCCTACCGTGGGACATGGGTGGGAACAGCCCAGGAGTCCCCAGGGGGTTTATCACAGAAGCGATGGTGGGAGCTGCCTACACCGTTACAGGTCTTTAATCTCCCCAAATCATTCTGGGATGCCCACGGGGCTGAGAAGCAGCCGGGAAGGTGCCTCTCCATGTGTGCCAGGTTGCCCAACTGCGGGGCCTTTCCTGCACCCACCAGTGAGCCCAGCCTGGGTGCATGAGGCCAACATGGCGCCGCAGCTCAGGACAAAACCATATTGGTGTAACTCTGTTTTCTGGGTTGTTTCACCCCACTACCTGGAAGAGAAGCCCTTTGGGGCCACCAAGCCCTGCCCATGAGGTGCCAGTCCCAGCTTTGCTCGGCACAATGCTGTGAGGTCCAAACCCACCCTGGGAACAAGCTGTGGACACGGGGGACGGGGTGTCCCTGGGGAACGGGGGTTGCCAGCTTCTCCCCAGGCTCCCATGCTGCCAGGAGCGGGCTCCGACCTCCTCGTCTCGCTCCCTGCTCCCCCTCCAGCCCAGCCCCAGCCTCATGAAGAGCCCGGGAATGCCAGTGGCTCTAGGGGGGGTCATTGAAGCCAGGGGGGTCCAAATGTGCTGAGTCCGAAGGAAACTTTCTCGGCTCAAGTGGCGTACATGAAAAATTTAAGAGAGGGGCAAGTCTCAGCTACTGGAGAAACATTACAGCAAAATGTTTCCGAGGATGTTTCACCTCATTAATTGTGAAAAAACTGAAACGCTGACACGTTTTTACAGGCTGCCAGTTTTGCTGGGGGAAAAGTGTCTCTGTTAAAAAGGAGCAGCAAAAGCCCGGACCGAGAAAGAGGCCAAGGCTGTCCCGGGAGGGCCTTAGCCCGCGCGCACTGACAGGCAGCAGCAGCCTGTTTTATGGTTATGGAGCCGCCGCTGCACCAGCCAGAAACCACCCAGCACCGCCGTTCGCTGCCCCCAGCCCTGCGGACACCTTGTTTTCGGCAGGATCCTGCCTGGTGATGCTGCGGCCCCAGGGATGCTCCGTGTGCAGGCTGCACCCTCCGCACCCAGGCGGCTTTTCCCCTTTGCACCCCCAGAAGCTGCAGTTACTGCTCGGCGGCGATGCCGGGGATGGGGTGTGGTGTCTGAGCACCCATCGTGGCATGTCCAACTGAAAGCCTGAGCAAGCTGGGAAGGTTCTGGAGAGCCAGCAGAGCCGGCAGCATCCCTGCATCCCAGCAGGGATGTGTCCAACCTGTGCTTGCAACCCTGCCGTGGCACTGCAGCCTTTTTTTTGGCTCATCCTCATCTTTAGTGCAGCAAATGCAGTGGGAACGTGATGCTTAGCAGAGTTTTGGGACCAGAAGGAACCTGGAAAGGAGGAGCCCTGTGTTGCAGGATGCTGCCTGTCTTAGGGATGGTCCCAGCCCAGCAGCGGCCACCGAATTCACAGGTGAGAGCTGTGAGCAGATTCAAAGCCGACTCTTTAGCAAGGGCGGAGGTGGTTTATCTGCTGCAAAACCCAAGTGCATGAGAGAGACAAGGTGTGACAGTGAGGAGGGGAAGAAGAGAGGGGATAAAGGGTATGAAGGACGAAGGGGATGAAGAGAGGGGAATCAGATGCTGGAGAAGCCAGGTGAGGACCCGGCCAGCCGAGCTGTGCGCTGTGATTTAGAGAGGATGCCCCCAAAGCTGGTGAAATCCATGGAGCTGCACTTGTCTGCCGCAGGTAAAGCCCCGAGGCTCTGATGTGACAAGTCCCCCCCTCCGAACACCTCACTGCCCTTCCCACCATGCCATAAGCTCATGTGCAGCCCAGCACGGTGCTCACCCAGCTGGGGTCAGGCCCCAGGAACGGTGTTTTGGCACGGCCGTCTCCTGCGTCAGCAAAAGCGTTCAATGAATTAATTGCAGCCGTGTTCCCCGAAGGAGGAGGCAGGTCAGTGGGATGCTGTCAGGCAGCAGGAAGGGGCTGGGGAACATCTTTGGCCATGAAGCTCTGGTGGGAGAGGGCTGAGAAGCACGAGGAATGGAATTTCTCCCACTCTCCCGGCGGCTGGGAGAGATGGTACCGTCACTCGCCTTTTACCCGGGGTGGGAACCGTCTGCCTGTGGACAGACCTTTGGAGAAGGGGACACGGACAGACCCCACTGTGGGGCTCACTGGCTCCAAGATGTACCCAGTGTCCTGGCCCCTGGCCCTGAGCCTGTGGCAGGATCCAGATTGTCAAGCCTGGCACTATCTGCCTCCTCTGAAACAACTGCTCCAGAAACAGCCTTTAAAGCCATGCAATGGTGTCGGCGCAGGGCTCAGCAACGCCTCTCGCTGCGCTTTCCCAGCTGCCTGGCTCCTGCACACCCCAGGAGCCGGGGCCGGGGCCAGGGCCATTGTGCAGGGCTGCAGGGCTCAGACTGCCTGGCTGCACCCGCTGACGGGTGGCACCAGCCCAGGGCATCCAGCCCGGGACCTGGGGTGCTGAGCACATCCTTTGGGCTCCATGATCTGCAAGCAAAAAATTGCCTCCCAGGACGACGCCTGCGCGGGGCAGCGGGTGACCCCAGCCTGGCGAAGGGCTTTTGGGAGTTGCCAAGAGCATCCCGTGCGCTCGGAGGAGGCTGCAACCACAGCCCGACACAATGGGCTGTCCCAGCTCCAGCGCTGCCGTCACCTCCGTTGTGTCAGGTCATTGCGGGGATGGAGCCGCAAAGGAGTCGAGTGGGGAACATGCTGGGATACTGCTCCCCGCAGGGTATCCCGGATTTCCCCCACGAGGAATAACAGAGTGAGGAGAAAAAACTCTTGGCAAAAGTCCGTTGTGTGCATGAGTTTGCTGGGGACGGTGGCACCGTGGTGGTCACCGTCAGCTGCCCCAGTTGGCTTTGCATGGTCAGGGTCTGGCATCACTCCCACTCACCACAGGGAAACGTGAAGCCCAGAGGGGTTCACTCCCCTCTGGGGTCCCCCCTTTCACAGATGGGGCTGGGGCCATGCAGAGCCTCTGGAACTCGTCTGTGACAGTGCTGGTTTAAGATGTCCCCTGCGAGTGCCAAAGAGGCAGAGGCGGAGACAGGACACAGGGACGTGGTGTGTGTTGTGCCGCAGCTCCCAGCTTTGCCCAGGGATGCTCCAAGAGGCTGTCAGATCAAAGGGCTCCTCGGGCAGATGCTTGTGGGCTCGGGGCTGGGGGTGACAGAAGCTGCTCAGCCGGCTGAGCCGAAGCTGAGCCATGGCACAGCCAAGCGCCTCGGGAAAAGGCCCCGTGGTGGGTTCGAAGCGCCGAGCGGGGCCAAGCACAGAGCAGCACCAACCGACGGGGGATCAGGAATTTTAATTTTGTTCTCCTGCGGATCCGCCAGCCCCCACGGTGGCGGCCTGGGGACCAACAAAAGGCACTGGCTCTCCCCCAGCCTGGGCAGCTGGGAGCCTCCCCAGCAAGGCGGCATTCACCGGGGGAGTTTGCTTTCATCTCCCGGCCAGGAGATGTTCTCGTGGTGGGACGAGACCAGTGCTCAGGCCATCCTGCGCCTCGCACACCGCTGTAGCACCCCAGGATGCCCCTGGGGACAAAGCCCCCGGCACCTACCGGGCTGCAGCCTCCCTGCTTTGCCAGCGTCGTTTATGCCATGTGTTAAAATAGGCGAGCGCGGAGCATGGCAGCACCGGTGATGGTTAACAGATGTGTGAAGGGGCTTCTGTGGCGCGGGGAAACGGCCGGCCCGGGCCCCGCTGCCAAAATGCTGGGGTTTGGGTCAGCCCCGGGCTCCGCAGCGGGGGGGGGGGAGGGCCGGGCAGAGGGGTCAGCCACGGTGGCTGCCCACAGCCATCAACGAGGGGATGCCAGCATGGACGATGCCAGGATGGATGATGCCAGGATGGACGGATGGACGGACCCTAGCATCCCGCATCAGGGCTGAGCAGGACAGATGCTGCTTTTATCCCCCCATCCCGCAAACATTTTAGGCACTGTTTGGTGCATCCACGATGCAGCCGCGGAGGTGCCAGCATCGCTCTCGCGCGGCTGCCTGACATAAGAGGTGACACAGTTTCCCAGCAGGGCACGGGGCATGTGTAATTAATTAACACTAATGAGACTTGTGCAAGCGCCGGCCCTGGGAGCAGCACCCGCCTGCACATGCAAAGCTCCACTGAGAACTCAGCTGTAACTCAAAGTGGTTTTCCCTGGAGGTGTGGGAAGAGGACGGGGTGGCGGGTGCCTTGGACCATCATGGTGTCGAGAGCTCGCCAGGACTTTTGCACGGTGTTTAAAAATAAAACTAATCAGCCCGGGCTGCATAACAGAAAGCTGTGCAGAGGGCTGGCTCCCAGCCAGGGACCCCTGGCATGGCGATCCCAGCCTTCCTGCCCCCTGCCCCTAAAAAAAGGTGGTTTCTTGAAATTTAATAAGCAAAAGCCCATAGCGAGCCAGCCCCGATGGCATCTGGCACCAAAACCCAGCTCCAGCGCACCAGGTTAAAGCACGGACCCCATTGTGTCAGAGTCACTGCCCAGGGGGAGAGAAGAGGATGGGCAGGGACCAAGGGGAAGGGTGGGAACCGCCATGGTGTCATCTCCTGTCACCTCCTTCCACCGACCCGACTCCCCTCTCCTTTTTGAAGCCCGTTTTATCAGCGAGTGCTGGCACCTGCCGAGAGCCCATCCCATGGCTACTGGCCGGCATCCCTGGACCGGGGGCAGTGGCATGTTTGGCCAGGGTGCAGGATGGGCACGAGCCCCCATCCAGGACCCCATCCCACCGCCGCTCCGAGGAGGACCCTCGCGGGCGCCTGCATACACAGACATCCCGGAAAGCCTCGCCAGCGAGCAGCATCGCTGTCCTCCAGTCTGGTTCTCATTTGAGGTCGGTGGCCTCTCGCCAAATTTATTGTAAAACATTCATTTTAATAAGTGGCTCGTATCTTTTTTTTTTTTTTTTTTTTGGTAAACCCAGCCCGATTAACTGTTTCCAGGTTAAAGCAGAGCTGCACGTGGGGATCGTGGGGACGGCAGGGATGGCAAGCAGGTTGCTGGGGGCAGGTGCCAGTCGTGGGGAGGACACCAGGGGACACCTCGGAGATGACAGGGTGAGGGCAGCTGCATCAGGGTCCCACTTCTGCAAAGCCCGGCGGAGCCGAGACCCTTGCCTTCGACACCTCAAGCCTTCATCCCCTCTGGGTCCCCAGGGAGCCCAAGCACCATTTTGCCACCCTGGGGACCCTGACCCCAGCACCCTGCTGGCCAGGAGCAAAGTGAGGAACATGCTGGCACTGATGTTTGGGGACCTCCAGGCCCTCTCATACAAATCCCATTAAAACTTCACCACCGATGGGTAACCAGGTCGTGCTGAACACGCGAAGGGCTTCGCGAAGTGGACGGTGCCTGGTAGTTTAGTTTCGACATTTGTTTTAAGTTTTATAAACCTCTAATACTAATAGAAATGCTTCAATGTCTTTTAATTTAAATGAAAACAGTTACTTTTTTAATTTAAAAATTCCCCAGAGGTATTTACAACCCCCAAATTACAGCCATGTGGCCGCCCAGCAGAGAAAGTGACATCGATGGGGAAGGAGCGTGGTGGCTGTCCCGGCCCACGCCGAGCCCTGCACGGCCCCGAGCAGCACCGCGCCAGCGGCCGTCCCCACGTCACCCGTGTCCCCTCCACAGCATCCCCTGGACACGCTCTGCTTTGCACCTTCGCTGGAGACACAGGGTGCCAGGTCACAGGGCAGCCAGCCCCTCGAGGTGCCAGCCACGGCTGTCCCCAGCAGGATGGTGTCCTTCTGACATTCCTGCCTTCCTTCCGTCCTTCCTTTCTCAGCCTTCCCTCTCCCCCTTCTCCCTTCCTCCTCTCTTTCCCTCTCCTGGACCCCCAGTACGCTGCTGTGGGCAGGAGCAGCCCCACAGCTCTGCTGGGTTTGGTGATGCCCCATCCCATGCCCTCCTTGTGCTGCTTCCCAGCCCCCTGTACTGCCACCAGACCAGGCTCTGTGCCCCCCACCACCTGCCCAATGCTGTGTGCGGGGTCCCCCACATGCTCCCCACAGCATTGCTGCTACTCCCACCCCAACACACCCTCTGCAGCAATGCAGCCCCCCCAGCCCCTGCAGTGCCCTGCATGGCTCAGGGTGCGGCGTAGCCCCTGCACCACCCAAGCAATGCCCTGCACGGCCTGGGGTACAACACAATTCCTCAGCATGGCTCAGGGTGCAGTGCAACACTCCCTCCCCCTGCAATGCCCTGTACAGCTTGGGGTGCAATGCAACCCCCCGACACACACTGTGATGCCCTGTACAACTCAGGATGCAATGCAATCCCCACCCCACCCATCAATGAGCTGCATGAACAGGGGCACAACACAACCCCCCCCCTGCACAACGCAATCACCCCCCCACACACACGTTGCAAAGCCCTATAGAGCCTGGGGTGCAATGCAACCCCCCCTACACACATTGCATTGCCCTGTACAGCTCGGGGTGCAAAGCAATCCCCACCCAACCAATGTGCCGCATGAACAGGGGTACAACACAACCCCCCCCGCACAACTCAGGGTGTAACGCCACCCCCCCCCCCCCATACACATGTTGCATTGCCCTGCACAGCTCGGGGTGTAACGCAATCCCCCCCCCGCAGCGCTCCACACCACTCAGGCTGCACCCCACAACCCCTGGCAGCACGACCTGTGCCCGCCCCAGCCCTGTGCCAGGCTCAGCCCCCCCAGCACCCCGCTCCCGCCCGCGCTGCCGTGCGCTCCCCGCCATGTGCACGCCAGTGTCGTTGCGTGTGAAGGCGGCCGCCTCTCCCGCTCGGCGGCGGGGAAGGATGGCGCCTCTCCACATCTGGTTCAACGCGCGAGCCTGGCGCCGGGCTTAGCCACAGTCTCCGCTCAGAGACACACAGACTTTAATAGAGCCCCACAATTCCTCCCGATCTATCACTGCAGCCGCAGCTAAAAAGCTGCTTTATTATACGCGCTCCAAAGGGGGACGGGGAGGGAAGGGGAGGGGGACGGCGGCTGGCGCTGCCGCTCGCTCCAGGCTCCCAGTCCGCCTGGCGTCCCCCCCGCCCCCGGGACCTGAGCTGCTCCCCTCGGCCCTGGCTCCCGGGGGGCCGTTTGCCTCCCCCCAGCCCCGGGGTGAAGGAGGAGCGCCGCGGGCTCGTTACATCTCCCGCTCAATTAATGCCTGTGGTCCCCCGAGCTGCTGTTTGCGCCCCAGCGGAGCTGCAGGGGTGGGGGATGGCAAGGGGGACCCTGTCTGTCCCCCTAATGTCCCCAGAGAGGGGTGCATCTGCCCCCTGAGCTGGGACAATTTCCCTCAACTCCTCCAACACCAGCATCCCATTTACCCCCACCTCCCTGCTATGGGATCCGTAGCCGGGGCCGTTAGCAGGGGCCTGTGCACCAGGGGCTGCCCCGTGGGTGGGTGCTGCACCCCCCTCCCCGCATACCTAGTGATGCCCCCAGCAGGTCCCGGGGGCACTGGTTTCCCGGGAGAGGTGCAGGGCGGGGAAGTGTCCAGCGAGGGATGCTGAGCACAGACGAGGCGTTTCGTTACGCCGTGGGAAGGCTGGAAAACATCGCCCACAGCCATGTGTCCCTCGGGTGAAGGCGAACGCTGGGAATGCCTCGAGGGTGAGGGTGGGATTTTTCTTTTTAATTCTCGGAAATCTGGGGGCTTCCAGTGAAAAACAACCCGGTTCTGCAGTGCCACGGCAGCACTGGCGGGCAGGCATCAGAAAACTGCCTTGAAACCCCAAATCGGTCCTTCCTCTCCAGGAGGGGTTGTTTCTCCATCCTCCCTGACCCCACATTGCTGGCCCCGCATAGGCACTGGGACCGGGCAGGGGACGGCTGCCTCTGCCCACCACGCTTTTACCCTTTTCCCAGTTGGTTTTTCCAACCAGGAAAAAAAATGATACACGTTAACTCTGATCTAAACCCTTGCCCAGTCCCGGCTCAGCCACAACCCGCTGCCCCGGCATTTTAAAGGATGCTCCGAGTCTGCTGGTGGCTCAGGATCCCATCCTGGGAGGATAACTCCTTCCAGCTGCTGCTTGTGCTGCAGGGAGGGGACATGATGCCAGCCTGGGGACACCAAGCTCCTGCGAGCCCCAAAGCATGTGGGTCCCATCCTGCTTCAAACCTCATCCCTGCGGCTCCATATTTTACAGCTTTTTGGGGATAATTCCTCATGGCCAGAGGAAATTAGCCCTGGGAGAAGGGATGATCAGCCCCACTCCCTGGGAGAGAGGAGGGTTTCTAATGAGGCAGCCTCAAAGCCCCAAATCATTTCATCAGCCTCCCAGCTACAGACACACGCCCAGGCTCTCTTAAAATGCTGATTCGTTGAAATTCACCCATCTTGGCTGTGTGGAGTCGAAATTTCATATTTTTCCTGTGAATCAGTCCCGTTCCCTGAAATAACAGCCCAAAAGGAGAGGGGAAATAGTCTTGCACTGAGCTGTTCCTGGTCGAGCTAGACATAACAGCCTGGGGGGGGCTGGGCAAGGTGTCCCCATGTCCCAGCACCATCCTGGGCTGGGCATGGCCGTGCCATGGGGCGTTTGAGCTGCTGCTGGGGCTTCAAGCACATCATTGGGTGCTGCCGGGGCCCCCAAGGGAGTGGGGCAAAGCCCCCTGTCCCCTCCGGACCCTGTCTGGCGGTGGCTTTTCCAGCTCTGTCCCATACTCCTGCCCTTTCCCTGCTGGAGAGGGGAGTAGGAACGAGTATCCACCGCAGCAACGCCTGCCGAAAACCTGCCTCGCTGGGGGTGCCAAGGGGAGAAAAATCCCAGCAATGAGAAGTTGGGGGGGAAAAGTGATTTTCCTGCCCTCTTGTCCCAACCAAGGCTGCTATGGCTCTCGGGTTTCCCCAGCAAGAGGGGACTCATCTCCCCAGGATCTGGTTTTGAGTTTTTTTTTCTTTTTACCCTCTGGCAGCGGCTCCCCTGGCGCAGACGCAAGCATGTGCGGGGACCCCACAGAGCCCTGCGAATACTGCACAAAACGTGCTGGTATGTATTTTTCTGCGCCCCTGGGGAGGGCTCTGAGTGAGCAGAGCTGCTTCCTGGGGCTGCAAAAGCCCCCGCTCCAATCCAGAGCCCCCCCGAGCTGGGGTGGGGGAAGCCTGGAGCCCAGGTGGGGGTGTTCAGCCCATCCAGGGGCAAATTTTCCCCAAATTGGAGCCCAGGTGCCACCAGTCAGTAAGAGCCTGACTGCATCCTCCCAGCGCACGAGGAGGAGGAGGATGGTGAGTGGGCGTCACCGTGAGAGGAGCGGGATGGTGAGAGCGGGTGTCACCACGGGAGGAGAGAGGTGGTGAGCAGGTGTCACCCTTCAGCACTGGAGGGCACAGGGAAGCACAGAGCAGTGGTACTGGGGTGGGCCCCATGCCAGAAGCCCCATTAGACCTGGGGTCTCCCAGCTGTGACCCCCACCCTTGGGTCCCTCCCTGCCTGCGCCTGGCAACAGTCTGTGCTGTTCCAGCTGGTTTTGGCAGGGCTGGGACCTAACAGCCTCTCATCCTGCTCATGCCGTGGGAAAAGCATCGCTGCCACCCACCCCGTGGTTTTTGGACGGGTGAGACATGGACAACCAGTTCCCCGCTCTCTATGGGACAAGGGACCCCCAGGCAGTCCACGTGCGGGACAGAGTGTCCCATGGCAATGGCACAGGGAGAAAACTGGAGTGGAAAGGGGTCCCAGCTAGGGATGGGAAGCCTGGCTGGAGGGGTCACGCTGCAGTTTGGGGCTGTCCTGTGTCCTCCGCAGCAGCCTGGGCGGGTGCAGGGTGGGTCCCTCCGGGGTCCCTCCCCACAGCCCTTTTTTTTTTTTTCCTAACTGGGATACACTGGTCTCCTCGTGAGCGGCTGGAAACCGTCTGGGCGAGCCAGGACACATCAGGCTCCCCATCCATCCCTCGCCTGTCGCCAGCCTCGCACTAAGCGCAAACAAATGTGGTGGGCTGGGAGGCAGGCCGGGGCGGGCAGCTCCCGCCCAGATTAATTGGCGCTTACTCAATACGCGCTGACGGATGATGGATGCTGCACCAGGGACCTGCCAGCATCGGGCACTGGGCAAGCATTGGTCTCGGGCACAAGGCCCAGCTGTGCTGCCCTCCCCCCAGGGACCATCCCACTCCAGCAGCCTCGTGGGCACTGACGAACCCCTTGTCTTGGAGTCTGCAGCCCTTGAAGCCCTCCAGGGATGAGAATGTCCCCAGGCAGTCGCTGGGGACAGTGAAGGTGACGTCCTGTCACTGACAATCATGGCCGTGCCAGGATGGCTCCTGTCCTTCTGCCACCCAGCCCAGCTGTGCTGGCCTTAGAAGGACTGAGATGGCTCGCCTCCCCCCCTGCTTCAGATGCCACCGTTCCGGGCTCTGCTGTGCAGGGACCGTCCCCACCAAGGGCCCTCAGGACATTTGCCAGCCTGGGAGGATGCCATGGACAGTAGCTCCTCCGCCCAGGCACCTTTGGTCAATGTTTTAGGGAGTGGCGAAGGACTGTGGGTGCTGTAAACCTGGAACCTTAGCCTTTCTGCCCACTGGTGGGTCATCTCCTACCCCACTGCACCCCAACCTCAGCCCCCGGGCTGGGGCAAGCAGGTCCTGGTGCCACCCCGAGCAGCCAGGACCCCTGTTGTCTTCTCCTTCTGGGGACAAAAGCATGAGAGCCTCTCCTCGGAGAGCTGCAGCCGTGTCCATCAGACACTTCTCAAAGCCTCTTCTCCCCTGAGTTGGGGTCCTGACACCCCGTCCCTCCCCAAGCAGTCACCCAGGAACTGTGGAAAGCCTCCCAGCAGAGAGTCTCAGGAGATTTCCAGCACTTTTGGGGACATGGAAAGCAGATGGATGCTGGAGAGAGGGGTCTGACTGGTCTGGTGTTATGGGGCAGGGGCACCTTGGGTGGCTCCCCATGGCCCAGCCCCACTGACCTCAGGCGTCAATATTGCCCTGAGCCAGGCACAGGGGATCGGCCACGACTTCGTCATGCTGGGTTTAATTGCAGCCGAGCCATGTACGTGCAGGGATGTCCCAGGGAAGGCAGATCCCTGTGGGCACATCCCGGCCCTTTTTCAGCAGCGTTATGTTACAGAACTGCCTCCTGCCCGCACAGCCGAGGAGTACCCGAGCTGCGTCCCCTGTCCAGCGGGGATAAGCGGCATTTGGGAAGGCAGAGAAGTGCAGCCAAAACATGTCCCATGATCAAGGACCAGCACAGCCCCTGGGCTGGGCCACCATGGGGACATCGGCCAGGATGGCTCTGCCTTGGGGAAGGTGCCCCAGTCCTGGGAGTGGCAATCAGTCACCGCTTGACCCCAAAAGCAAACCCCTTCCCCTCTTCCACTGTTACCAGGTCCCTTCCTCTCTTCTCCCTTTTCAACTGCCCATGTTTATGTGATTAAAACCAATTTGCTGTAACATCAGCTCAATCCCCTCTGCCCCCTTGGACGCAGCCTCTCCTCTACTCTCGTTTCGTCACTGCTCCGCTCAGCATCCACACAGCCTCAGTGCCGGTCAGAGGGTCCTGGCCGCCCCAGGGTTGAGGAAGGGGCTCCAGGAGCTGCTCCACATCCCAAGGGCCACCACATCTCCTCATCCCATCACCCACTCCCACTGGCTGCAGCCGAACGGGCAACGCATGCCCACCCCGTGCCAGAGGACCCCCTCGGAGGGGCCGCAGACCTTCCTCTGAGCCCGGCCACGACAGAAGTGGCTCTTTCTGAGTTTTCAGCCCTGAAGCGGAGACCGGAGCCAGTGCCCGATTCTTTCTCCCATCCCCAGGCGGCACCAAAAGTAAGTTCATTGTTTGAAAAGCCATCAGTCAAGGCCTGCTGGCTAAAATTACCCTCCTGCTTTATCATCTTGAGAACATTAAGGGCTGTTGTTAACAGATGTTTCGCGTTACACATTATTTGTTAGTCTAATGAAAGGAGGTGAACAAGCTTTCAAGACCTCAGAAGTTGTGCGGAAGGTTTTCGATGGGAGGCTGCTGCACCACTCCAGGGGAGGATGAGGATGAGGATGGAGATGAGCCCTCACCACTCTGTTGGCATTTCCTCACTCTTGCCTGGCTTGTGGGATGTCTGCCTCTTAATTTTTGGTTTCGATGAGAACAATGTGTGGCACCGCTGATATTTGCAACCGTCCCACAGCAAGGATGCGCTGGGTGCCCTCAGGGCTGGTTTGAGGCTGGGGCCAAGGCAGGGGTTGAGCAGCCCCTGAGGATGGAGAGGGAGGAGGGGACCTCTCTGATTCTCCATGCCAGTGGGAAGGGAAGTTCCAGCCCTTCGAGGGGCTAACAGAGGGGCTGCTCCTGCAGGAGAGATGTGCCTGGGCCCCCAGACACCCTCCCCAGTGGGAAGGGCTGTGGGATGAGGTGGCGGGCAAGGGCAGGAAGGGGTTGAATCTCCCTCTGCAAAACATAAAACTCTGCTCTGAGCTTCTTCAACCCCACCAGCCTCAGGAACAGAAGCCTTCTCCTGCTGCAGCTGCCTGGGGAAGAGGAGAGGGTCTTGCTGAAGTTGCAGTGTGCTGAGCACAGCCTGGGGCTGCCTAAAGCATCCCTGTGCCAGCACAGCCCCCTGAACCGCGGAGAGGGAGTGCCAGCAGCTTTGCACTCTGGGCTGCTCTTCCTCCAACCCACCGGAGCGATGACCCTGATAATGGTTTCCCAGCTGGAGCACAGAGCCGCATCCTGCAGAGAGACACTGGGGTACCAGGGTCCATTTGCATTAGTAATAAACCCACTGCCACCAACCTGTGGGGCTCCAAACTCGCATCTGGCAGAGAAAAAATGCGATGGTGAAGAAGACGAGAGAAAAAAAATGCTGAGAGGCTGTTTTACTTTAGGATGCCAATAAAAGATAACGTTACCAGTAAAAGTTCCTCTGCTGTCATCACCCTGATGCTGAAAGCATCGCAGATGTGTAGCAAAAGGCTGACACTCACAAGGGCAGGGCATTTGCTGGGTATTTATAGTCTCCCCGTCTCCATTTAGGAAATTAAATCCCAGTTTAGGCAGCAGCAGTGGGTAACGGGTCTCACAGGTCGATGTTTGCATGGACACAGGTTTTCCCCATTTCATTGTTCTCTTCTTGCTCATTGCTCTCAGCTCCCATCACTCAGGTATTTCTCTCTCCGCGTGGGTTCAGGGGGAGAGATGCTTCCAGTCCTGGACAGGCTGTTGGAGCATCCCAGATGCTGACGGTGTCTTCATCTCTGCAACCTCGCCAAAACATGTGCTAACGGGAAAAATCCCCCGTGGTCCAGTGGTGCTGGGATCAGTGGGCCAAAACCCCCAGAGCCTCTACCCCAGGAGGAATAGGCGTTTAGGGTGAAAAATGGGCTTATGGGGATCAGCTAGCCCCCTTGCCTCTCTCTGGTATTTGGATCGCTCCCCTGAGCCTCTTTGGGGTGCGTTAGGAGCTCAGCAGGGTGATAGTTTCTCTGCTGTTTTGCAAATAGCCCCATGAGACAAGCTGGCTGGTGTGGGCTGGGCTGGGTTTTCGAAAGCGGTGCTGATCCCACACGTCATACTGATCCCCTGTACGGTCACATCAGCGGGCGAAAACCTCCCCACAGTCCCAAAGGCAATGAGAGAAATACAAACAAAACCCAAGGGAAGGGGAGGGGAGGGAAGATGGAAAATAACGCCGAAAATATCAGATACCATCCCAGAAAGCGGCATCCAGCCTCACCCAGCCCTCAGCATCCCAGGCAGAGGCAGGCTGGGAGTCCTGGGGGAGCTTCTCCGCGGAGGAAGGAGGTTGTGCAGGGAGTGAGATTGGGTGGGAGAAAGATGCTTCAGACTTGCACGCAATGGGGGAGCTGCAGGAGGGGTCAAAGGGAGCACCCTGCATGGGGGGGATTCCTACTGGGAGCCCCTCATCTCAGGTCTGGGCAGCCTCCGGGGTGGGCTGAGCTCCCTTCGCTGGCACAGCACCCGGGTGGGCTGTGCACCCCCAGGCAGGCATGGGTCAGGCCCTCGGCAGGGCTGTCAGCACCCCAGGGCTCTGCTCCAGGGGCCGCAGAAAACAAGTCTGGCGTTCCAAAGCCCAGTCGGGGTGGGCACCACAGCCCGGACCGTGGGGAGGTGGCCGGGCTGCACCTCCACCCCATGCTCTGCCCCTCTCTCGTTCGTCCTGTCTCCCTTCTGCCGCTTCTGCGCCCCGAGGGGACCCCCGGCTCCGGAGGGGCTTTGGGGGCCGTCGGGTGCCCGCGGACAGAGGCTTTGCCGCAGGGACGGGGCGAATCCTCCTCGCTCCCGCCCCAGGCACCAGAGCCGGGATGCGCCGGGGCCGGCGGAGAGATGCGCGCTGCCCGGCGCGGCAGGCAGCCGCGGAGCCTCCGGGCAGGCGGGGCTGTCCCGTTAAAACGAGCCTTCTGCCAGGATCGAGCGCCACAAAGCCGGGTCCCGGGTCGGTCCCTGTCCCCGCTCCCAGCCCTGGCTCAGCGCCGCCTGCCCGGCTCTGTCCCCGCCGGCCCGTTGCTGCCGGTGCTACCGGCCCGGAGACGCTTTGCGGCGGGCGCCGGGAGAGGACCCGCTGCGTCCCGGTCTCCCCGGCCCCGCCGGGCCGCCTCCGCTCCCCGGGCCTGGAAACCGAGGCGGGGAGCCCCGGGGAAAGAGGTACCCTGCAGGCCGCGCAGAACCGGGACGCACCGGCTGCCCGGCACCGTCCCGTACCCGGCACCCGCCGCGGCGACGGGAGACAGCCGGTCCCTCTCCTCGGTGCGGGGTCCCTGTGCCCCCGTCCCCGGTGCGACGGCCCTGTCCCTCGTGCGGGGTCCCTCTCCGCCAGTGCGGGGTCTCTGAGCCCCCTGTCCCCGGTGCGATCTCCCTCTCCCCCGGTGCGGGGTCCCTCTCCCCCGGTGCGGGGTCTCTTTCCCCCGCTGCGGGGTTCCTCTCCCCCAGCCATCGGGGTGTCGGCAGCCCCGCAGCTCAGCCCAACGGGGGTCACCTCTCGCCTCCACCCGCCTCCCCGGTCGCCCCCACCCCGCCGCGGGGGGACACTGATCCCCTTTTGTCCGCGGTGCCCGGCGCTGCGCAAGGGCCGCCGGCGCCGCAGCCTGGCCCGGAGCAGGGGAGGGGGACAGCGGGAACACCCCATCCTCAAAGCTGCCCCAAATCGGCGGGGGCCCATCCCGGGGCGGCGGGACTCACCGTCCTGGGGTGCTGCCTCGCTGCCGCTGCTGCCTCCCGACGGCTCCGGCATGGCCTTGCCGCCACCGGCGGGCGGGGGACCGGCCGGGGGGGTCCCGTTCATACCGGCCGCCACCTCCTCCAGGTCGAGGAGGTGGCTCACGCTGAAGTTTTTCCGGCTTTGAGGGTTTTCGGGCGGCTCCGGGCCGCGCACGGCGCTGGGGGCGAACGGCTTGTCCATGGCGAAGGCTGGCGCCGAGTCCATGGCTCCCACCCCCAGCCCGCAGCCCACCCCAAGGTGCCAGGCCGCTCCCCGGCCCCCTTCCCCTTCCCCACCCCCCCAAAAAAAAAAAGAAAAAACCCACCCACACTCAAAAAAAAAAAAAAAAAAGATAAAAAATATAATAATTTTTTTTTTTAAATGAGAAAAAAAAAAAGAAAAATCACGGCTGCCCTGTGAGTCCGGCTCCCTCCTCAGCCCCTGTTCCGCCTTGTGCTGACGTCTGGGGAAAAAACCACGCTCCCTGCCCAAACTTTCTTCCCCTGCTCTTTGCTCTGGAGCTGTTCAAACAAACGCCCCTGCTCCGAGCTGAGCAGGGCGGCCCCTCGCGCCCCCCCCGGCACGGCGACCTGCCCCCCTGCCAGGGGCCGAGCACCGCCGGCAGCCAAGCCGCAGAAAAAGGGGGGGGGGGGGTAGAGAAGGAGGGAGACCCGCTTTTACCCCCTCCACTTACCCTATCCACATCATCCTCCCCCCCCCATCCCTGCTCTAAGTGCTTCTATCAACAAGTGTAAGTGGCTGCGCTCCGTGGGGAGGGATGTGGGGGGGAGAGGGGCTGGATTTCCCCAGCCCCAGATGGGGCTGGAGGGAGAGGTGACCCGCAGGTTAGCGGGGGACACGGCCCCCCTCCACCTCCAGCCCCCCCCTCCCCGATCCCCATCAACCCGGAGCAAGGTCACCTCTCCTGGGAAAAGCCTGGCTCTCTCGCCTTAATGAGATAATTACGTCCTGCACCACAGTTAAAACTCAGAGGCTGTTTCCCTTGGGGTTCGAAAGAAACCTCCCTAATGAAAACCAGCCACCAGGAGAGGAAAAAGGAGTTTTTCCTCTTTAAAAATTATATATATATTTATATACATATACACACATCTATGCAGGGAGGAAGCAGTGGGAAGGAGGGAGGCAGAGCCAGCGGCTGGGGCTGGTTGCTGGTGTCCGGCGAGGGCTGGGCTCGGGGCGACGAGCAGAAATGGAAGAGGTTAACGGTTATTATTTCTCCCCCTCGATTCCCGCGTGCTCCCCTGCCCACTGCCACACGCACATATGGACGGGGCTGCGCGCACGCGGGCTTCGACGCGCAATCTCCCCGCGAGATGGGCCGCTGCAGCCCAGCCCTGAGCTCATAAACATCCCTGCTCCAGCGCAGCCGAGGGAGGCAAACCCCTGGCTGAGTTATTTTAACATTTGTCGAAAGCTTTTCTTGCTCCCTCTTCCCCTTCGAGTCGGAGCCGCGCAGATTTTTAAGGCAGCCGGTGCTGCCAAATCTGATCTTCCTGACGGGGAAGCAGCTTCCCAGAGCTCTCCAGCTTGGAAGGGGTGTAGCTGGAGGCAGATTTTGGCTCTCTCCGACTCCGCGGGGGGCTCCCCGAGTGTGCAAACAAGCCAGTTCGACCTCCCTTCCCCCCTTCTTTTTTTTGGGGGTCTATTTATTGACCCTATTGGCCCACTTTATTGGCCCTAGGGCCACTTTAGGAGGCAGCTCCGGCGTCTGGTCCTGCCCGCCTCGGCTGTGTAAATCACGGGCTGGTGTCACACCACCTTCTGCTCCTGCTTCCTCGGGGGCTGATTCCCATGGGTGAGTATTTGACCTCTGCCCAGCACCCAGCTGGATGGGTCCCCGGCGGAGTGCGGTGCCGGGGCGATGTGCACTCAATGTATTATAATATAGATTGTATGTATTGCCATCAGCCTTCCTGGCTGCTCCGTGCTTTCGAGGAGAGGCGAGAAGCCTGCATCACCCCTGGGACCACTGAGCCCTGGGGGACCCAGCGCAGCCCCATGCCACCTCTCCTCGGCCGGGAACTCGCTTTATCCTGCTTTTTTGCACCATGGCTGCAGGGATAGACCCTTCCCAGGATGGGCATGACACCATGTCTAGGAAAAACTGCTCGAGGACCAACCTGGGGGACAGAGATGTCCCCTTGGAAGGCAGGGACGCATTGGTGATGCACTCCAGCTGGCTGGGGCTGGTGGGGATGCTGGAGCAGCGAGAAGCCCCGTCCTTCTCCCAGCATTTCCCCCTTGGCCCCGGAGGCTGGGAACATCTTGCTGTGATTATTTTGGGGGGGGGGCTGCGGGGCGGCTGGTCTTGGCCCATGAAGGGGCGAGGGCGGGCAGGGGGGGACGGAGCAGCCCCAGCCCCATTTATAACCGTCTTCCTCCTCCTTGTTCAGGGCCAGACCTTATTCTTGAACTGTCTGGCTTTTCCAGGGGAGACAGCTTTCCCTCGGTTCGCCGCATTAAATAATTAAATGGAGGGAATAATCGTCGGTGAAACCCCCTTGGGTTCGCACTTCCTCGGCCCCTGTGATTGCTGATATTTTTTTGGGTGAAATATGACCTTTTTTATGATCAAAGGGGATCAGAGTTCCAAAGGAAAGTAAAAAAAAAAAAAAGGTAAAAGAGAAAAAAAAGAGGGCAAGCATTTTCTTTTTTCCCAATCCTAGCGGTCTGGTAAAGTTTCTTTAGACATGCAAAGATTTACACACCTTTCTGCAGGGTGCCTTAAATTACCCTCCGACTCTTTACACATTTCCATGAGCAGAGCAAGAACAGTAAGTCATTGAGAAATTAACTGGCCTTTCAGTAATATCCCCTGTCGGCCTTTCAGAAGGAGAATGTCTAATGACTTTTTTGAAGTAGAGGTCAGGGTTTGCTTTTTTTAAATAAAACAATCTGTATTAATGCAATTTCCTTTTTAGCTGTAGGATTTGCCTTTTTTTTTTTTTTAAACATCATTTTTTTTTAACTACACCAGCCACACGAAGTGAGACCCAGTTGTTTGAAAGCCACCCTCCTGGCATTTCCTAACTCTCTTGTGCAAGCTCTTCCTTTTTTTGGGGTAAAAAAATACATTTTAAGTGATTGAAACTGGACGTTGGAGCTGGCAAGGTGACTCTCAGCCATGCTTAGGGCAAAGCACGGGTGGTTTGGAGGCGAAGCCAAGCAGGTTTGATTTGCCTGGTGGGTTTTGCTGAGCAGGGTGTGTGCTCAGAGTCTGGCTGATGAACCAGAGTGGCACCGAATGGGCAGAGCCATGCCAGGCTCCTCAGGGTGAGGATCCTGCTGCCCAGAGCCTGCCAGGTTTGCAGTTTGCAGCCCTTGGGATGAATGTGGTTGTTTGCCAGTCCTTCATCTTCCTCTCTTGCAAAACAAACAACCCAAAAAACAATATTTTGGTAATCTCGCTTTGTGTCCTTCGAGGGGTCTCCTGATGTTTCTCCCATACTGTGACAATATCTCGCGCTTCCACAGCGCTCGCCATGGCATGGATCCGAACGTGCTCTGCCAGCCCCAGCCCTCCTCCTCGCCCCGATCGGCGGCGGTGGCTGAGGTGGGACCGTGCAGCATCCTCGGAGCGCTGCTTGGGCTGGTGCTGCTCCCTGCGGTACCCGGCTGCTCGTTCTCCTTAATATTCCCAAAACCTTGCTTGATGGATATTATTGTGCAGAGGAACTGGGCTGGCTTGCCCACATTCCCCATGGGTGGAAGGGTTTTTCTTACTATGGAGCTGCACCTCTGCTCCACCGTAGGAGGATGGATGGAGTAGGGAGATAGTAAGGAGTAGAAGAAAGGAGATGGTGGGGGCTTGCTGGTGTCTGGCCAGGCCCCAGTGACCGGCTCTCGGGGCGGGTGGCCGGAGGTTGATCCGTTCCCCAGCACTGAGGGAGCAGGGCTGCCTGCCGCATCTGCTTAAACCGGAGCCGTGTCCAGCCCCGTGTCCTGCCCGGGGTGGGGGACCAGAGCATCCCTGTCCTGCCCCCAGCACCGAGGGCATCGTGCTGGGCAGGGGTCAGGGCAGCGCTGTTGGGGTGGTGGCCGGGGGCTCCTACATGAGGAGTCCCCCCAAGTCCAGCCCTGCTGGTCCCACCAGGAACGGTATTCCTCTATCTGCTGAGCAATTCCTCTTTCTCCCTCCATCCCTGCCAGACCCTGAAAGCATAGCATGCCCTGGGCCAGCTCCTCTCCTCCTCCTCTCCCCTCCAGCTCTTACAACTCCCCCTGTTCCCTCCTAGCTCCTTGTCTCTGCGGTCGGTGGCATTATAAAACACCCCAGCCAGGCCCTTGGTGAAGGTTTTTCTCCCAGCTTTCTTATTCCCTCTGCTCTGCCTCTTTCTTTTGCTCTTTCTTTCTCTCCCTCTCTTTCTTTCCCTGCCAGGAATCCCAGTCCCAGATGAACCAATACTCTGTGGCTCTGCTATTTCCCTTTTATTCCACCCCCCCTCTTCAACAGCGAGATGGGAAAAGAGCTAACTAAAAAAAAAAAAAAAAAAAAAGACAGAAAGAAAGAAAGAAAAAAATCAAAGCTGCACATATTGGATCCAGATGTGCTTACAGCCCTTTCCAGCAATTTAATTAAATTCCCCCAGACAGCCAGGAGGATTTCTTAATGATCAAATTTCCCTGGCTTTCCTCCTAAAATGCCCCTCTTTCTTCGGCTGGCTGTTGCTCTGTCTCCCTGATGGATAGCCAACTCGCATTCTTCCTAGTCCACCCTGCCAAGGCAATGGGGAGGAAGGGGGCAGATCCCAATGCTGTTATTTTAGCCGGGCACTCAAATGCCCCGGCCGACCGCGCCAGCGACATCCCTGTTTGCAAAACGGATCTTTTTGCCCAAGAAATGTGGGGATCGGGAGCCACCTCCCCAGAGGCTGTGGCTCATGGCATGGCCATGGCAGGACCAGGGCAGGGATGCTCTGGGGAAGGGCAGCCCCCCCACCAGCCTCGCCGTGCTGATGGCCAGGGAGAGGTTTCAGCCCTTGTGTCTCTGGGCTTGACACCTCCCAGGGCTGGTTTTGAGCTGGGTTTGGCCCCACACTGCACCCCTAAAGCCTCCTTTCCTGTTGCAGGGGGGTGAGGTGGAGGCGAAACCTCAGTGGGGCTGGTAGGGGCATGGCCAGGCAGGCAGGGCCCTTTTGGGGCAGCCTGGGGTCCCCTCTCACCCCCAGAGCCAACGCAGCTGGAGTCAGAGGTGGCGATGAGGTGACCCACACTTGCCAGCCCTCCTTCCCAGCCAACGGTGGGGAACCAGGAGGGATTTCCCCCCAGAACAGGATCTGATAGAAGGCTGGGCCCTGCATGGATCCCACGAGTGCCACGCAGCTGGGCACAGTGACCGTGCCCAACACTGCCACCCTGACTGCAGAGTCCAGAGTTTTACTGGACCATAGAGGGTTTGGGCTTTACTGGGACCGTGGAAGGTCCAGGGTATACCCAGCCACCGATGGCAACGAGGAGGCACTCGGGACTGGAGCGAGGGTCTCAGCTGTCCAGCTTACCCAACATGGGGTCTTCTCAGCTGGGCTGCACTGTTTTGGAGCCAGCTCATATGGGCATAAAGCATCCTCCATGCAGAGGGAGAAATCCTCACTGCTCGTTACTCCTCCGGCTGTTTTCCCCTCTGGTCTCTGCCTGGGGTGCTTACACAGGGTTATTTCCACCCCTACTCAGGACAGCATAGGGATGATGCCCCCCAAAGCCTACCCATGGGGGCTGCTGTGCTGCAAGGGGTTGTCCATACCGGCTGCCCAGCGAAGTGCCACCACCCGGCACCGAGTCCCCATGGCACTGGAGCCGGCAGCTGTTCTGCAAAGGGCTTGGAACCCACTACCCTGCCACAAAGGTGGGCTCAGGGCCGCAGGCACCAGGGTCCCCCACACTGGCACCCGACTTTGTGTGAGGAAGAGAAGGGTGAGAAACAGGGGGAAGCGTGACGGCATGTCAGAAAAATGCCCAACTGGCGCGGCCTCCTCGCCCCCTCTGCCCCCGGGCCGTGGCTGCCTGCTGAAATCTGGAAGCGCTCCACCAGAATAAAATAAATACGTAAATAGGAAACCCAAGGCGGCTTCAGTTATTGCCGGTTCTCCGGAGCTCCCTGCGTCTGGAAATTCCACCGGAATAATAATAAAAATAATGATGATGATAATAATACCAATAAATCCTGGGCTAATGCTTCCCCCAGCAGCTCTTTCAGCAGGAGAGGGTCCAAGTGTGCTGCAGTCAGCAGGCCCTGAGCCCCCCGAGCCCTGGGGAGGTGGCAGCCACTCGATGCCACCTCCCCAGCACCCTCAATCCTGTCCCGGGTGGGTGTGAGCAGCCTCGGTGGTGGGTGCTCCCAGAAGGGCAGGGTGCTGACTGGGGAACTGGGCTAGTGCATGGGGTTGCACAACCGCATCACACCCCCACACTCACACCCTGCACATACCCCCACACCACCCCCACACTCCCACGGGTGGCAGAGCTGGAGCTGAAGCCAGCACAGGCACTGGCAGGGGACGCAGCTACGTGCGTGCGCGCACACCTTGCCCGTGCACGAGTTTGTGCACTTGTGTGCGTGCCTCGGTGTTCCTGCCGTCCACCGTGCGCGCGCGAGCAGCTGCGCACATCTGGCGGGGTTGGAGGGGTCGTGCTGCTGCGTCTCGGGCAGTGCGTGTGCACGGGAGGGCGCGGGGGGGGCGGCTCGGGCACTTGCGCGTGCACGCGGGGGTGCCCGCGGACGTCGGGTGCGCGCGCGCGGGTGCGTTGCCGCCGGTGTGCAAACGCCCCGCGCACACCTGCGCCCGGTGCGCGCACCCGGGCGGAGCGTGCGACCCCTGTGCGCGGATGGGCGCGTACCGGGGGGGCGCGCGAGGGCGTGCCCGCACCCCGGGGCAGCGCAGGGGCGCGCACCGGGGGCTGCCCCGGGGGGTGTCCCGGGGGGTGCACCGGGGGCTACACCGGGGGCTGCACCGAGGGCTGCCCCGGGGGGTGCCCCGGGCCGCGCCCGCACACCCCGCCCCCCCGCGATCATTCCCGCCCACCTGCCGCGCGCGCCCGCGCCCCCGCGCGCTCCCGGCGCGCCGCTCCCGGCCGCGTGCTGCCCCCTGCTGGCTGCGCCGCAGCCCCGCCCCCACGCGGGCCCGCCCCCCGTTAAGCCCCGCCCCATAAGTCCCGCCCCCAGCGAGGCTCCTCCCCTCCCGGTACAACCGGCCGCTTCCGTTTCCGGCGGCGGGGCGCGGGTAGGTGCGGGCTGCGCGGTTGTTCGGGCCGACGGGTCCCTCCCCCGGGGACTCGCCCCGTGAGGCGCGGGGCTGTCAGGGGCCGTCTCGCTGCGGCCCCGGGGCTCCCGGCGTTGCCCCCCCGGGGGGTCTGTGGGGCTCCGTGCTTGTCCCCGTGGGGCGCAGCGGGATTTCGGGGCCTCTCGGTGCCCTCCCCGAGGCTGCCGCCCGGTGCGGTGCGGGGTCGGTGGCCCCTGTGCCGGCGCCTGTGGGTCGCCGGGTGTTGCGGGTCCTCCGGCGCTGCGGGAGCGGCTCCAGCCGAGCTCTCCCCCGCAGACGCAGGCAGGGTGCAGCGCTCCGGGGCGCTCGGAGCCGCTCTCTGCTCCGGCTGCCTCCCCCCGGCGCCCCCAGCGGGTCGGGGCTTGCGCAGCGCCTCTGCAGCCCGGCTCTGCCCCGAGCCTGGGCTCTGCCCCGAGCCTGGGCTCTGCCCCGAGCCTGGGCTCGCTCTGCCCCGAGCCTGGGCTCGCTCTGCCCCGAGCCTGGGCTCGCTCTGCCCCGAGCCTGGGCTCGCTCTGCCCCGAGCCTGGGCTCGCTCTGCCCCGAGCCTGGGCTCGCTCTGCCCCGAGCCTGGGCTCGCTCTGCCCCGAGCCTGGGCTCGCTCTGCCCCGAGCCTGGGCTCTGCCCCGAGCCTGGGCTCTGCCCCGAGCCTGGGCTCTGCCCCGAGCCTGGGCTCTGCCCGGCGTGTTTTCTCCCTGCGCCCGGATAACTCCAGTTCGCGGCTCTGCGTGCGGGAGATAACTCGAATACATCGCCGCGGTGTGTGGGAGGAGATCCTTGGGCGGGTCTTCGTGGCCTTTTAGAAATGCGTGAGGAGGGAGGGAGGAAGGCTGTGGGTTTTTTTTTCTAAATGCAAATCTAGAAATGCTTGTTTGTTTTCAAAGGAGGGAAAAGTCCTTTGGAAACCAGGCAGCGCCGGGGTCTGCCTGACAGAGTCCTGAGTGGGGGAAGACGCCAGTGCCATGCTGGAGGCCCCTGGGCGGTCTGTGTGCAGAGCAGAGCACGATGCCTTTCCTGCACGGCTTCCGCAGGATCATCTTCGAGTATCAGCCCCTGGTAGACGAGATCTTGGGGCTGCTGGTGATAGAGGATGCGGAACAGCAGAGCACCCTTGAGAGGTAACTAGGCAGGGCTGTCTGGGGCTGAACACCCACTTGATGTTTTAGGAGATGATAGCTGGAGCCCAGTGGTGCAGCCGAGGTCAGACACAGCACTGCCTGGGAAAAAAAAAACAATCATGGATGGCGAGCAGCTCATCCCATGGACCCTCTTCTTGCTCTTCTTTGGGAACATGGGGATGGAGCAGAGCAAATACAGGGACTGCGTGTACTCCCCAGGAACAGCCCTTTCTGCCTGATCTATGGCAATAAAACCTAAACTGGGGTTCAGCTGTGACCCTGATGCTGCATAATCCCACAGGCGACTGGTTAGAGACCCAGTGGTTACAAGATAAGAGGAGACACCAGGGCTTTTTTTTTTTTTCCTCCCCGGTGCTACTGTGACCCTTGCAAACACCCCTGAGGGATGTGCTGTTCAGCTGAGTAACTGGTTGTTTCTGTGTGTCTTGAGCCCTGCCTGTCTGGGCAGTGACAGGAGCCAGCTCTCAGCTGTGAGACGAGTCTTGGAGAGGGAGACCCACTCCCCATTTTATCAGGAAGGTGTGAGCTATGCCCTGCTGAAAGTCACCGAGCTGGGGCTCGTCCCTGCTGCAGAAATCCTTCTGGAGTTCGGAGCTGACCTCAGCTTTGAAGGTAACGCTGGTGAGGAGGGGGCTGGGCCTGGGTCTGTTTCTCGGGCTGGCCAGGAGGAACCAGCTGGTGAGAAGCTGGCCTGGGAGGTGATGATAGCTGGGGCACAAAGAGGAGGTGCTGCTAGCTCAGCTCCCCACTCCACTGGGATAGCGTGGATGTGCTTTGTGGCAGCCCTTGTCCAGCTGCAGGCATGGACTGGGGGTGGTGAGGGGCTTGGGGCCAGTTTGCAGCTTCGAGGGCTTCTGCCAGAGGTGGAGCCATTGCTAAAGCAGGACCTGGGGTGTCTGACCACGCTGTTTTCATGGGCATCGCTGTGTTGTTAAGGCCCTTCCCAGCTGCCCCCTTCCATTTTTGGCAGGTGTCAGGGCCGTTCTGGGGAAGCCCTTAGTTCTTTCTAACTCTGTGTTTTTGTCCTCAGATCCAGTCACCTACTACACCCCCTTGCACATCGCGGTGCTCCGCAATCAGCCGGATATGGTGGAGCTCCTGGTGCGCCGTGGGGCCGACATCAACCGCAGAGACCGGGTATGAGCTTAGCAGCTGCCTGGGCACAGCCAAGCTGAGGCCCCTCGAGGGGGTCTGCAAGGGACGGGTGCGTGGGGACAGCCCTCCCTGCTCCCCACCTCCAGGGCCTCACTCCATGCCACTTCCCCTCCGATGCCTGTTGTCCGTAGTGCTCCGATGCTGTGGCAGGAGTTCAGGCTGCCTTTGGCCGAGCAAACCTGCCTCTGCCATGGAGCGGTGGGTGGGAGGAGGCTGGGGTAGGCTCTCCCTGCGGACACACTGGGGAAGGTTCACTTTGATTATTGGGGATGGGACGAAATCTGCACTTGCTGTGGCCATGGTGAAGCCCCAGCAGCGACTCTCCAGAGGCACTCACAAGTACTCTTTAATACTTTCTAGTGATTTTTTTTTTTTCTTCCTGCTCTCTGCAGATCCATGAGAGCAGTCCCCTCGATCTGGCCAGTGAGGAGCCCGAACGACTGCCGTGCCTCCAGCGGCTGCTTCAGCTGGGGGCTGATGTCAACGCAGCTGACAAAAACGGTCTGTATACCCCGTCTGGCTCCCCCAGCCAGGGTGCTGCCAGCAGTCAGCCCTCATGGGTGGGCTAGAGCAGGGCGTGGGATCTGGGTCCTTCTGTCTTGCTGCTGCAAATGCGCTCTGGTTACAAACTGGTTTGGAAGTTGGGTGCAGGCTGCAGAACCTCCTTTGTGCTCCGTGTTTTCTCGTTGTGTCTTGGCTTTGTCAGGTGCAGGAGGAGGCTGAAACCAGCTCTGTGCAGCTCATAGGAGATGGGATGGGGCTGTGCCTCCTTAGCCCTGTGGTGCACACATGCCCTCTGGGGCCACCACTAGCCCTGCACATGTGGCCCGTCACCCTGTCCCCACGACTGTACACCATCGTGGGGACGGCGTGAGCCTAAAAGAAGAGAAGGGGCTGTTTCTCCCCATGTTTGGCCATCTGGTTGGTGGGGTGGTTTGTTTTCCTTCCTGCCTTTTTGGGTGTCACCCTATTTTCATCTGACTGATTGCTCCGTTGCAGGAAAGACAGCGCTGTTGCACGCCCTGGCCAGCAGTGACGGTGTCCAGATCCACAACACTGAGAGCATCCGTCTTCTATTGGAAGGAGGTGAGGGCAACCCCTCCAGGCCTAGTGCTGGCTGGTTCTTTGTACAGCACCGGGCACTGCCCTCCCAACTCCTTTATGTTCTCACTTGAGTGAGAATAAAGCCCAGCAGTGCCAGAGTTAGTCCTGTCCTGGCCTTATGGTCTGCAATGCCAGTTATATTCTCTGTCTCTTCCTCCAGGTGCGGATGTCAGGGCCACCACCAAAGATGGTGACACTGTCTTCATCTACATCATCTTCCTGCTGAGAGAAGTGGTGTACAGCAACACCGAGGAGGCACAGGTGATGAATCGCTTCTGCTTTCGTGTCACACAGCTGCTGCTGGCCCACGGTGCCGACCCCAGCGAGTGCCCGGCCCCTGAGTCCCTCACCCACCTCTGCTTCAAAAGCTTCAAACACCACTTCCCGCTGCTGCGTTTCTTGCTGGAGTCAGGTGCTGCCTACAACTGCTCCCTCCATGGCCCCTCGTGCTGGTCAGGCTTCCACATAGTCTTTGAGTGCCTCTGTTCACACCTCAGCATCTCCGAAGATGACAGCTGCTCTACAGACCTCATCCAGAAGGGTCAGACTCTGCTAGAGCTCATGATGGCCAGTTCACAAGCCATCCGGCTGCCCAGCAACTTTGAGGTCAACACTAGCAGCTGTAGGTACCATGGGGAGAAGATCAGGACTCTCTTCTGCTCTCTGAAGCAGCTGGAACGCTCCCCGCAGGCACTGAAACATCTCTGCAGGGTTTTTATCCGGCAGCACCTTCAACCGTGGCCAGTAGATGTCAAAATCAAGGCTCTACCTCTTCCAGACAGGCTGAAGTGGTACCTCCTCATCGACCATGCTGCTGCCGGGCATGAGGACCTCTGAGCCTGACTAATGCCTCTCTGTCTCCCCCTCCATGGTTGTGGTGTGCCCACAGCCACCAAATCATGGCTCTGGGACAGTTTTCTCTGCAGTAAAAGCTGTTGCTGTCCGTGTGCCCACAGCTTGGCCAGTGCTGCCCACGGTGTCCCTCACTGCTGCGTTTTGGGGGGTGTGCTTTTTTTGGGCATGACACTGCACGTGTGTCTGTGGAGGCCTTGTTGTTCTGGGGTATGTCATGGGGAGGCGGGCAGAGCCCCGTGGCTCCGTGGGGGTGAAGAGAGCATCTGGGCATCAAGGAGCTGGATACTGGAGCAGAGGGTTGGTTTTTGTGGATTTGAAGAGCAAGCCTGGCGGGAAGGACCAGTGGGACAGTTGGGGTGATGTAACTGGACAGGCAGCTTGTCCTCTCTCTTTCCAGCCCTGCTGGGTCCAGGGAGGTGAAGCAATGCCTTAGGCAAGGGGCGGAGTCGTGAGATACCTCAGGGTGCTGGGAGAGGAAGTGTTCCCTGTGCTAGGAGAGCGCTGGCATCTGTGTCCTGGCTTCCTGCGTCTGGTCCTGCTGGTGGGAGCAGCTATGGTGGAGGCAGGTCTGGCATCTCCATGTAGGTGTGGATGGCTTCCTCGCTCGCGTGGGCTTCTGAAACCAGGAGCAGGGTGGGGTGAGGGGAAGTGGGGCTGGCAGCGATGGCCAGCTGCTCTGCACCCTTGGAGTTTTTGCTGGGAGCACCCTGTCATCCCAGCACAGAGGACCATCCAGCAAGGACATCTCAGAGGTGCTGGCCCCCAAAACAGACAAGTAGATGTTTCTTGATTTCATGGTGTGTTCCCTGTGCAAAGAAGAGGAACGGGTGGCTAACTGCTGAGTGCCTTGTGCCTCCCTCCCTGTTCCTTGGCTCTTTCCCTTGTTGAGTGCTCACAGGACCTCGGTCTCCTGTGCCTCCTTCCCGGGAACAAGAAATTGCAGGACTTGAGGGTTTTCTTTCCAAGCTGCTACCGGAAGCTCCGAACTCTGGGGCTGTACGTGGAGATCCCATGTCCCAGCCTTGCCACAGCTGGCTGGGTCCCCCTTCTAGGCATCTGCTTCCTCATGATATGCGAAGGACTGGCTGCAGAGCTGAGCCCTCATGCTTTTGTTGTTTGGTTTTTGTTTGTTATGGGGGAACAGATGCAGAAGAGGATGGAAAGAGGAAGAGTCTATTCTGAGCAGGTACAATTGATAGCAGGTAGGTCAGGGATCCGTGGGCAGTTTGGCTGTTGTCTCCACCCATTGCCTTCCTGGCAGCATCTGTGTTTTACCTTTTCCCACCCCGTGAAGTGGAGCTGTGCATCCTGATGAATTGATGTTTAAAAAAAAAGAGTGATCAAATATTTCCCTGGTGTCTGGAATGGGAAATGGGCAATTAAATGAGGCCTTTTTGTAACAACGAGGGGCTTGTTTCTTCTGCAGGAGAGATGGGCTAGAGGGAGAGGGCTCTGTGGGGATGGGGGGAATCGCTTATGAGACCCAGCTTGCAACTGGGGTCTTCTCACCCACCTGGCAAGCTGTGGTGCCAGCGTTGGCAGAGTTGTGGTGCATTAGGTTGGCACAAGCCAGTGGCCAGACTTGTGTAAACGCTGTGGATATGGCCAAGGAGGAGGTGGGAGTGTTCAAAGCTGGGTGATGGTGTGGGGTGTTGGGGGAGCAGCTGTAGCATTGCAGCGTTCAAGCAGGAGGTGCTGGGCATCACCGTGAGCTGCGGCAGTGGGCTGGGGGGTCCGGGGGCAGCTCAGAGGGGGCTCCCCGTTAACACCGAGCACACCAGCTCTCAACCAGGGTTGCGGGGCTTTGGGTGACCCCTGTCCCTGGAGGAAGATGGGGACCCAGTGTTACATCCACCTCCTCTTCTGCTGCACATGTGGGAGACCTGCTCCTGGGTTTAAAGGAGAGGCCTCTGCAAAGCCCGAGAACCTGGTGTTGCCTCCCCAGCCCACCACAGGGTAACGGCACAGGTTTCTCCTGTTTGCCTTACCCAGCTTGTTGCTGTGAGCAGCAGCAAGTTCAAGAGCAGGAAAGGGTCAAATACCCAAGCAGGGAATGGAGCCCAGACCATCCCAGAGGTGCTCTGAGCTCCTGTTCTCTAGCAGAAGCCCTGTGCAACTGTGGTCAGCAGCCTGCTGGTGCCCACGGAGCGTGCCTCTTGCAGGGCAGACCCTTCTGCTCGCATACAGAACCCCTGGAAGTCGCATCAAGCCAACACGGCATCTGACAAAGCCCACATGCAGAAGTGCAACAGCAGAAAAATGTATTTGGCAAACACCTCTTTTCACAAACAGCAGCCACTTGGAAGACAAAGCCCCGTCCTTGCCACCAGCTCCAGAGAGTGGGAGTTGTGACACCCTCACCACTGTCTGCAACCCTGCTGTGAAGGCATGGTCCTCAACCCTCCCGGCCCTGCAGGAACCACCGTGCTGGCCCGTGCTCCGAGCTGGCCCTGGAGAGACCACCTCCTGCTGCCGGCCACCCTCATCTCATGGCCAAGGTATAGACATGGTAGATCTCATCGGGGAAGTTCTCCTGGCGCTCCTCAGCCAGAAGGTGCAGCCCAGCTCGGCGGATGATCTTACGGACCACATCCAGGTCCCGGCAGACGCTGCTGTCCACATCATCCATGATCACGCCCTCCTGAGCCATGTTGTCTTTGATGACCACAATGCCGTTGGGCCGCAGGCCGGCACGGCACCGCTTCAGGAAGTCAGCGAGGTGGTTGTCAGTGAGATGTCCTGCAGGGGCAGAGTGGGTGTTAGAGGGCACAAGGTGACTGCAGCAGCACCCCCAAGGAACATGCAAGGAGAGGAGACCAGGAGACTGCTGACCAAGGCCTGACCTGTCCCAGCTAGCAGCCCCAAAACAGAGAAGTCCCAAAACTGCAATCCCAGAAGAGCAAGAGCCTCAAACAGATCCGAAGAGAGAGAACAAGCTTCCTGGCCAACCCTTATCTATATACTGAGCATGATGTTGCATGATATGGGATATTCCATTGGCCAGTTTGGATCTCAACCCTAAGCCTGAACTGAAATTCTAAACTAGGAGTTGTGGGTCCTTTGTCCTGGCCTTGCTCCCTCGCGGCTTGTTGTGCACCTGTACACTGGCAAAACATGGGAAGCTAAAAAGTCCTTGATTTCCTTAGCAACAACTAAAAACACCAGTATGTCATCAACAGTCTTCATACCAAATCCCATACTAAATCCAAACACAGCACTATTCCAGCTGCTGAGAAGAAAACTTAACTTTATCCCAGCTGAAACCAGGACACCAGGGAGCCAAATATTTAAGCCATTTGTAGGTCAAAGCTTTAGCTTGGGGGTGTCCAGCTTGTGTCCCACAGCTCTGTCCAACTCCATCCAGCCCACGTCTGCCCTGGCCTCCGAGGGTTTGGGGGAAAAGACCTTGCAGTGCCCATGGTGGGCAGGTCCCCAACCCAGCCTCCCACCCACGCTGTGATGCTCATCCTCAAGCTCTCCTGCCCAAAGCTCTCCCTGGTGTGTGAGGCACCTGCCCCTCAGGAGAAGCTGCATGGAGAACAGGCTGGTGAGACCCCTACAAGCAGAGCAACCCTCACCAATGACCCACTGGATCCAGATGACATCGTAGGAGTTGGGCTCGGGGCTGAAGTCCTGGAGACCGCAGCAGAAGTAGTTGCGCACCCGCCTGCCCTCCTCTCCCAGGTAGCTCTTGGCCTTGGTGAGGAAGTCCTCTGTCACGTCCACCATGTCCACTGTCTTGAAGAGGGGCAGCAGTAGCCGCTTGGTGATCCGGCCGATGCCCGCCCCACAGTCCAGAGCACGGGTTGTCCCTGTCCGGTTGGGGCCATCCTGGAACAACAACAAAGGACTGAATCACACCACGATGTACCCACAGAGAAGAAATGGGGCAACCATGCAGGATGGGGCTGGGGTATCCGTTGCAGGGTAAAGCTCTCCCAGCACATAGGCAATTGTGGATCCCATGGAGCATCTTGAAGGAAAGACCCCAGTTCTGTGCTGGGAGAAAGACGGGGCTTTGGGAGCATGACAGACCAGGCCACCTACCCGCAGAAACCTCTGTAGGAACTTCCTGGAGCTGTTGATGTCGATGCTGGAGATGTGGCCGTAGCCCCCCAGCATGCCATCCACTGTGGCGGGCACATCCTTCCAGTACTTCTCTGCCTTGGAGTAAAACTCATACTCATTCTCCACCACTTCGCTCGTCATGCTGGCCGAGAGGCACGCGCCCGTGTGGGACTCGCAGCTCCTCTGAGACAGGAGAGAAACTGCCAGTCAGGTCCAAAAGAGCTACGGGTGCAAAGCTCCCCCAAACTGGACAGGCAGGCATCAGCTCTGTGAGTACCCCAATTTCTATTTACCACCCCTTCCTTCTCCCCAGGGCTATTTCAAACCCTAAAAACCTTCTGCTGAGAGCAAGAAAGAACAAAGATCTAAATCCTGGTATTTTCTGGAGACCAACAAGCCCAAAACCCCTACCCAGGCAGGGATGCCTCAGCCAGACCAGGCATCCTGGAGCCATACTCAGCAATATACCCAATTAATTTTTTTTTTTTTTAAGGCTGACCCACCCTTTTCACCTATTCTGCCTCCTCTCTCCCTGTCTTAAAAGCATTAATGTTTTACAGATTACATGTTTATCTGTGGTGACAGCCCCATCAGTCACCTCCAATTACATCTGGAGTTACTAAAAGTTATCCTAAGCACCTACCTGAGGATTGTAAATCTCAGCCGTGACCGTAAGTTAGATATTTGCAATATAATAAAGTCAAGGTATAATCAGCAATACAAGCTATAAATCCCCCCCAGACATCTCATAATTCAAACCACTGTGGATTTGATTAACTGCGCTGGGGATTAGAAACTAGATTTAAGGTGGCCAAAGGGTAAATTCAAGGACTTCAAACACCTTTACAAATAAAGAAATATATAGCATTCGTGGCTTGAATTTGCTGGCAAATACCCCATTAGACACAAAACCTTTTCTATGGCAGCTTAGGCAGTTCCGGTGGCCCCGCGTGGTCTTGAACAGCCTGGGGACGGAGCAGGGGGACACAGCATCTCACCTTACAGATCACCGCTTGAAATCCAGTTTGGCTCGATGGTGCCAGGAGCCAGTCCACACGCTGTGATCTACGGGAAGAAAAGATGGGATTTTAGTCTCGAATCACCCCTTTAGTCCTGCAAGCAGGAGTGATGCCGACTGCACCCCCAGAGAGCTGGAGGTAAGAGCCACCCCAACCCCACAGGCACCCTCCTGGGGTGTTTGGGGGGCAGGAGCTGGAGCTGCCCCATAGCTCAGAGGTGGCAGGAGGCTGAGCCACGCGGGCAGCTGGTGTGTGGAGGGTTTTGGCCCTGCTTTTGAGCAGCGCTGCTGTCTGATCTCAGGAGCTGGGACCCTGGTTTGCCTTCCTGTCTCTGGCTGCAGCGTCACCCCCTCCTCAGGTTTGGCTTGGTCACCCTCTGGTGATGTTTGCCAAGGAGTCACGGGCCACTGGCACAGGTCGAGATCACCCAGTGGGATGACCCTGCCCACCAGCGCCTCCCCACTGCACTGAGAGCCCCAAACCGTGGCAGCTCCCCAGGTGAGGTGGGGGCCGCTGAAGGCAGGTCCTCACCCCGCAGCCCCGCTGCTGGGAGGTCACACCGGCCCTCCCTGCTTTTGGGGGAGGGGGTCACCCCAGTGTGGGGCCCATCCCCTGACCCCCGTGGCCACTCGCAGGCTGGGGTGTGGGAGGGCGAGGGGATGCGTGGGCGGAGAGGTCCCCAGGACGAACAGGGGGTGCACTGCCACGGGGGGCACTGGGGTCCCATCCCGAGGCCTGGGGGTGGGGGGGTGTTACAGCAGCCCTGCCCGCGGGGGTGCGAAGGCCGGTTCCTGGTTCGAGGCCGACACCAGCCGTTTCCCCGGTACCCCCGGCTCGGGGCTGGGGACCCCCTGCGCTCCAGGGACGCGGCGCGGGCCCCCCGGGGAGCCCTGCAGGCCGCCGGGCTGCAGCCCTGCCCGCCGGGAGCGCCGGATCCGGCACCGGCAGCTCCCCCGGCGCCTCCGGTCCCCCCCCGGGCGCGGGGCGGCCCCAGGGACGGGGGGGTGCCCGGTCCCGCCCGCTCCCTCGGGCCGGGCGGCCGCGACCCCCGCTTCCCCCGCGGTTACCTCAGGCGGCGGCCGCGCTGTTCCCCCCGCCCCCGCCGTGACGGGCGGCCGCGAGAACCAACCAGGCGGCGACGCTTGCGGTGACGTCACGGTGACGTAAGCAGGAGGGGGCGGGCCCTCTGTCGCGCTCCCGCCGGCTGTCCGCGGGGGGGCGCCCCAGGCGGGGGCTCCGCGGCGGCTGGGGGCGGCGGGGCCGTCCCGCCCGGTGCGGAGCCTGGTGCCCCCGACGTGTGCCCGCACCGTGTCTCGAGGGGCCCCGGGGCTGCCCGTGGGCTCAGCGGGGCTTCGTGCCGCGTCCCCCACCCTCGCCCACCCGGCGGCTGCGCCCCAGACCCCCGCCGCCCCGGCCCTCAGCCTGGCACCGTGCGGCTCTCTGGGGGGCAGATGGGCGCAGGTGCCCGTCGGTGGTGGCACGGGATTCCAGGGCCCAGGGCGGTCGGTGAGGGCGGCGGCGCGTGGGGCAGGGCAGCGGGGTCGGGGTGGCCAGGACAAGGACTACCCGGGTTTGGCAACCGAGGGGGGTCAGGGTCGGGCTGCCCGCCTGCTCCCGGCCCGGCCCGGCTGCTGCTCCGTCCTTGTCCCGCCGCCGTCCGCGTACCGTCCCGTCCCGTCCCGTCCCCTCGCGCCTTGTCGCGCCGCGGCCGCGCGGGGCCGCTGTTGTCCCGCCGTTCCGCCGCCGCGGGAACATCGCCGCGTCCTGCGGGGCTGGGGCGGGGGGAGCAGCCGGACCCGCACCCACCCGGCTCTGACACCCCACCTGCCCTGCCCCCCGCACCGGGCACCTGCCCCCCGCTCACCCGGCACTCACCCCGCACTTACCCATCACCCGCCTGCGCCCACCCTGCGTCCCGGTGGGGGCACCGGTCCTGCTGCTCCCGGAGGATGGCCCCGACTCTCCCGTGCCCTGCCTGCTCTGCCCTGCCCCGTCCTGCTGCACCAACAAGGGGAGCTGAGGCCAGACAGGCTCATCGCACCAGTGGCCCCCTCCGCATTGCACCCTCGCAGCCCGGGATGCTGCTGAGACCGTCCCCTTTGGGGAAGCTGCCTCTCCCCCACCCCTGTGGTGGGCTCTGGTCCAGGGGCAACCTCCTACACTGTGGCCTCCTGTCTGTACCCCCCATCCCAGCCGGACCGGGTTGACCACCCACTCCTGTGGATGAGGGCCTGCAGTGCCCGAGGTCTTTGAAAGCGGATCACTGTGGGGACCTTGGGTTGGCTGCAGCTGTGTCCCTGGGGACAGTGTGGATTCTCTGGGGTCTAATATGGGGTGAGTCCTTCCCTCAGCAGAGCGCCGGCCCCTCCTTCACCTTCCCCCAGACACCGGATTGCACAAAACTGGGAGGAACAAAATCCGCTTTAAATCACCCAAAGTGGTCAGAAGGTAGCGGCAACTGGGACGATGCTCCCTGAGCACAGAGGAAGTAGGGCCAGTTCCCGCCCAGCCCTCACCCACTTACACCCCAAAACATCCTAATAGCCCCAGCCAAGGACTTGCTGTCCCTGAAACAGAGCTGCTCACCCCATGGCCATCCAAAAACCCATGGTACAACCAGGACGCAGCCTCGGTGCTGGAGCCTCTTGCCATCCTTCCACGGTGCCTCTGTGGAAAGTGAAGGGAAATCCCATCCTTGGGCAAGCAGCTGTCACCCCAGGGCAGCTTTTGGGCACCCAGGTCCTCTGAGTCCCTGCGAAAGGGCCCAAGCATGCTGGGGATGGCAGTGACCCGAGGTGGGGGCTGATGGCTGGGGGTTGGCAGCGCGTGTTTAGTTGGCTGTAGAGGTGGGGATGCAGCGAGAGCATCTCTAAGCACAGAAAGAACTGCTTTTGCTCCATTTTGCTTTCCAGATTTTAAGGAAATGAGGCTCTCTGTCACTGGAGAGGGGACACTGAGCCCAGGGCAGCAGCACCCAGCTGCTCCCGGGATGGGGAGATGTTTGGGGAGCTGCCTGAGGTGAGCTGGCACTGAGCGTCTCCCATGCACAGGCACTTTAATGACTAAAACCCACTGGTTTTCCCCTCACTGAAGCCACCAGCAGCCATTGCATTGTTCTGGTCGTCACCTCTGTTTTCAAGGAGATCATGGGGCATCCACATCCCACCCATGCCTCCTATTTCCCACGGGAGCCTGCAATATTTGCTCGCCCCCCGGCTTCCCCAAAAAGACATTTTTCTCCTTTTTTTTTTCACCACGCTGCACTGGGGCTCCTGCAGACCTTTTCCATTAAGCCCCAGCCTCCCCCTCCGTCCTTTCCCACCACCAAAGCCCTTTGCGGTGGCAGGGATGGGACATTGCTCCCGTCCCCCACCCCGGGGCTGGGGCTCCACATTGGCCTCTCAAGTTTCAATGAAACCTCCAGCAATTGCCTTGAACTGGGGGCCAATCTCACTTGCAAACGTTCCTTTGGATTTTATATTATTATTATTATTATTATTATTATTATTATTAAGGCAATGGAGTGTGGCTGAAAATTAAGAGAAGAAAAAAGAAATTGGTTGAGCATCCCTCAGCTCGCCACACTCCTGAGCCTGGCAAAGGGCCAGGGCTGGGGACGAGGGTCCCACCATCAAGGATGCCCTGTTGAGCCCCACTCTCTGCTGGAGACGGGTCCAACCTTGGGGCCAGTTTGTGCAAAGCCAAGTCTGCAAAAAAACGTAGCAGTAGCAACAGCTCCGGCCACGCAGCAGAGCTGCCCGCTCCCCTCCTCGGCTCAGCTGTCTCCCCGTGGTCGCTGCTGCCGGGAAATGCTTTTCCTCTGACCGGTTTCAATCTTATCACTCAGTAATATCTTGTGTGACGAGACAGAACTGCCCCCCCAGACCCCGTTCTCCAGCCCATTTGTTTCCCTGCACACTTTCCTCCTGCTCCCGCTCACTTGCCGCCTTTCAAGGTAATCACCGGCGCTGCACTCACTCTTCAGGAATATATTTTTTTTTTCTTTTCCCCAGGTGCTTAATCACCCTTATTACCCTTTTCTGATTAATTAATTCTAATTAATTTTGCACTATCATTTTTGAGAAGAGGTGACCAGGATGGCACATGTTGTCGCAGGTGATTTGCAAGGCAGGTCCTGCAGCGCCGGCACAGCCCTCCCCTCGGCAGCGTTTAACCCGGGTCCGGGCGGGTGCCTGCTGCCCCGTTTGCTGCCATTAATGGCAATTAATAGAGCAATGAAGCCCTCTGAGACCCGGGGAAGAGCCCCGAGGTACTTTGCTGGGAACCACACGGGATGCTCCCACCTCCTGTGCTCTGCCGAGGCAGCGGGGGTCTCACCCTGGCCAAACCTGCCCCTGTGACCACGTTTGCCCAACTCCTTCAGCTGCTTTTGCTGCACCATGGCCAAGGCTTAGGAAGTCGGAATAAATTAGGTCAGGGCTTCTCCTTGCTGGCTGAGAGCCGCCAAGGCGCTTGGAGGGGTGGCAGAGACGTGGGTCTCTTTGTGCCAGCCATGCTCTGTCACCTCTCCTCTTCCAGCACTGGTGCCAGCCCCTCACTGGGTATCGGTGCGGGCTTCAACCCCGCGTCACCGCAGGGCCTTCGGAGCCCAAGCCCAACGTGGTTTGGGTGATGCTGCCCTTACAACAAATACACATGCCCTGGGGACAGAGGTCACTGTCCCTTTGCTGTTTGTCCCAAAAGAAACCCCACGTCTGCATCTCATCCCCGTGTCCAGCAAGGAGAGGGCATGTGGGCTGGGAGGCTGTGGCTGCACTCATGCCCAGGAGGGTTGTCAGGGCTTCCCGTGTCCCTGTCACCGGCCACCGGTCGCTGTCCCCACACGGAGCTGGTCGAGTGATTCTGCTGGCCAGGCGGCCACCTGACACGGCTCAGGGCTGGGACCATCCATCCCACCTCACTCCCTTGACCACTGACTCTCACCAGGAGGCTGAAGCACCACCACCAACACTGCTGAAACCCTCCAGCAGCCCTAAATATATACAATGTATTTATTATATATAGGGTAATATACGCTATATACTATAAGCTGTATGCCATATACTAGATGGTAGATAATAGCTATAGTGTGTGTATAGAGAGATTCTATGCACTGTGTGTATATCGTGAGTATAATAACTGTGTATATATGTGTGTATATACACACATATAGAATGAAAATGGACTATTTATGCCTATAGGTATATACATATATGTATATAGCATACCATATACACCATACATACATAAACAAATATTTATGCACCAGATAGAGAGATATAGGTATATGCATATAGATATCTGCACATGGATATATGCATATATATATACACACACATACATAAGACATTTTTATATATGTGTATATGGTATGGTGGGGGGAAAGAGAGAGAAAGAGAATGTGTACATGTGTGCAGTGCACAGTGAAGCCACCCCAGCTCCTTGGCCAGTGCAGGGCAGTGGGGAGGAAGAGGAGGAAGAAGAGGGAGACACGAGGAAAAGCACCCAGCAAGGAGAAAGAGGGAGAATACGAACTGCTCTGTTGCAAAAGCTCCCCTCTTTGATTAATTGTACTTTCTGTTTGATAAATGTTACTCATGAGTATAAAATATGCAAAGCACTTAGCAAGTTCACACTGTTTAAAGAACTCAACTAACTAAATTAAAATTCGATGATACGAAGGCAGCCACTGAGGAGCAGCGTGGCAGCGCGTGGTCGCGGAGCCAGCCCGAGCAGGGACCCTGTGCCACGGCCATACGTCCCACCCCCGCACCCCTCCGTGGCCAACCCAACCCAACCATGCCGGGCACAGCGCGGCGGCATCCAGCCTGCGGGAAGGCGCCTCGGACCTGGCTGGTGTGGGGGATTTCTCGTGTGGTCCCCAGTGCCCCAGATGGGTCCCCGCAGGGTGGTAGGGGGCTGCGAGGGGCCAGCCCGGAGCATCCTCACCCTCCCGGCTCTGCGGCACTGCCAGCCCAGCGCCGTGCTGTGCAGGGCTGACCGCAACACAGGGCTGGCTGCCGGCTTGGATGGCAGAGGCTGAATAATTTGCTTTAATTCCCAACGGGCCACTGCTGCAGGTGGGGGCAGCCCAGCACCCAGCCCCAGGGACCCAGGGTGACTCTGGTGGGCACCCAGACCCCCAGAGCGGGGCTTTTCTGGCACTGCTGAGCCCTGATGCAGCACCCTGGCATCCCTCCCTGTGACCACCCTTGAACCACCATGTCTTCCATCATATGCTGGCGAGCATTACCCTCCCTGCACGCTCGCAGCACTGTATTCTCCCAGGCCTTTGAAGAAAACCATCTCAGCCCTTCTGCAACGGCAGCTAAGCACCCTTGGATGAAGGGGAGCCCTCCCAGCATGGGGAGGATGGGGGACCCAGTCCCTCCATGAGGCTTCTGCAGTCCTGCCAGCTCCCACCTCTGCCCCAGCTCATACTGGGGAATGCAGCGAGCACCCTGGGGAGGACGCAGTGTGTGCACAGGGAGGACACAGTGTGTGCATACTCAGCGGTTTCCCTGGCTCCCAGTACATGGCATGTGCCAGGCTCACACGGGCCACGCTGCCCTGCGTGGCCTCCCACACTCTGCCACCATCTCAGCGCTTTGAGCCACTTTGAGCAGCAGCCGCCGCATGTCAGGCAGGTATCAGCTCCCTCCTGTCCGCATTTGAGAGGAGAAGGAAGGAGGAAAACCTGGCCTTGACCCAGCCCGACAGACTGCCTGCCTCTGGAAAGATTTAAGAGCCCAGTTCAAAGCGCGTTCCCAGAGCTACCCCCAAGCCCCCAGGTGCCCTCATGGGTCCCATGGGACCCCCAAGCCACCCTCACCCCGGCTCACAGCGCGGGAGCCGCAGCCCACTGGAAACCTCCAACTTCGCAAACCACCCGGCAGGCAGGACAAACCCCTACACAGCACCCCCTCCCCTCCCACCCTCTGCCCCCAGCCCCGGACCCTGCGCTCCCTCTATGGGCAGGGGTTCTCCAGCCCTGCGTGCCCTGGGCAAGCACCACAGGCACTGGACCTTCAGATGGAGCTTCGAGTTCATCATTTTCGATGAACTAGAGAGGGACTTTTTACAAGGGTGTGTAGTGATAGGACAAGTAGCAATGGCTTTAAACTGAAAAGGGAGATTTAGATTAGATCTAAGGAAGAAATTCTTCCATCTGAGGGTGGTGAAGCACTGGAACAGGTTGTCCAGGGAAGTTGTAGATGCCCCATCCGTGGAAGTGTTCAAGGCCAGGTTGGATGGGGCTTTGAGCAACCTGGTGTAGTGGAGGGTTTCCCTGCCCATGGCAGGGGGGGTTGGAACTAGATGATCTTTAAGGTCCCTTCCAATCCAAACCATTTTATGATTCTATAATTCTATGATTTTTGTGATGCCACAAACCCTGCCAGCGTGTTAGTGCTGATGGGCCAAAACTCCGTGTCTCGCTGCCAGCAGGTATCTCTTCACCTCCTCATGCTCCTGAGCCTCCTCCCAACCCTTCGGCTAAGCCGACCTCTTGGGGCAAGAAGCCACGGGAGGGAATGGGCAGGGTAGAGGGACCTGACCAGGGGAAAAAGATTTTCTTTCTTCCAAAGTTAGTCTTCAGTGGACTAGTAAATCCTGCTGCAAAATGTGACCCTGCACCCACTCAGCCCCAGCAGGAGACACTAAAATGACCCACACGTTGCTGGGGAGGGATGAGCCGGTGTGGCATGGCAAGGCAGTGCTGAGGAGCCAGTTCCGAGATCCCGGCACGGCCCAGGAGCCTCCGGCACATCCCATCACAGCATGGCTGATGCCGCGCTTGGCGGTAGCACGCCGGCTTAGCTTATCCTTGCAGTTTGAGCGATGATTTAGCCCCTATGAACCCACCCAGCTGTAAATCCTGGCACGGCCAAGTCCCAAACATTCATTTCAGGCAATGCAGTTTGTGTCATCTCGGCATTAGCATTTACACTTTTATTAATTAATACTTGTTAAACTGAGACTAAAAATAATGTGCTCAGCTCCTCGTCTCAGCTAACACCTCTTTGCCCTCGCCCGGCAGCGCGGCTGGGCTGTGGCAGGCTCAGCACCCGCCTGCTCCCTTCTCTGTAGCCAGAACGGAGGAGAAAAAAAGGGCTGTAGTGAAGCAGAAATTCCTCTAAAGCAAAAATCACCCTTTTCTGCACAGCCTTGGTGGGACAAACCGACCGTCTCAGCTATCACTAAGGGCGTGTGGCAGCGTGGGGCTCGCTCTCGCCTCCACTCCTGCCTGGGACGAGCTGTGGGGTGACAGGGATGGCAGCACACGTAGTTTAACCTTTATTTTCTGTTCCAGCTTCTGAACTTGTTTTTCTTTTGCTGCTCTTTTTTCTCCCTGGGCTGGACCAGACCAGCGCAGTTGCATTTCCCGTTCGAAGCTGATTTCATTTCCCAGGCTGGACACCCCGGCAGGGCTCGTGTCCAGGAAGGAAATGGTTAAGTGCAGTGGGCGCAGGTGGGCTTTTGTGCCTGCTCACAGGCAGGCGCTGCCACTGCTGCCTTCAATTACATCGGAAGGGCAGCAGTTGCTGCAAAAGTCCCTTTTTTTCCTCCCTGGAGCTGCTGCTGCCCATCAGCATCCCTTCGGACGCAAAGCTGGTGGCTGCACACGGGTTACTGTGGCTGCTGGGGAAGCTGTGAAGGAGAGAAGAGCCTGAAATGGGGGTCAAAAAGGGTTTTGGAGAACCCCAGGGGTGAAACTGGCTGGGTTTGGGCATGGGCGGTTGTGCTCCCCACCACACTCCAGCCAAACAAACCCAAAAGGATCCCGTTTTCCTCCCATCTCAGTTGCCCGGGCTCTTGGGCCCCCTTCAGACCTCAGCTAAGCAAAAGAACAGACAGTCTCAGCACAGGCTGCTGCCCGTATAGATTACATACATTGCACATGGATCTATAGCACACAGACCCATAGTGCACACAGAGCCGGGGCACACGGCTGGCATGGTGCTGGCTGAATGAGGCTGCACTGACTGTGGCTCCCCAGTGCTATTGCTGGGGAAGGCAGCCCGGTCTGCAAAATTTAATAACATTGGTGATATTAAATAATATTTAATAAGTTGTTGTTAACCTTTATTAATGAAAATCCAAAGCTTGCAAATTTACATGATTTCGGGAGAGCCCTGCGTTACCAAACTGCATGACTTCAAACACCGAATCTTGCAAGACTTGGCCATGCTCTTGGCTTGGGTGCTCTTCACAGACAGAGCCCCTTGGCTTTTGTTTTCTTGGAAAGACCAAGCTCCAGCAAAACCAGAGGCCAGGATCCCACCCTCCTTTTTGTGCTGGGGCAGCCCAATGTGGAGTTGGGGGGTGGAGGGTCTCTCACCGGTGTCCCGGTCCCCTCTGAGCCGGGATCAGGTACCAGAGCCAGCAGCGCCGACGGCACTTGGTGATACAGTGCAGCTCGCATGTATCGAGAGTGAATGTTAATGGTGCTGAGCTCCTGGGAGAAATGATCAAATTCTCCATCTAAAGCGAGGAGGAGAGGAAAGGGAGGGGGAGGAAGCGAAAATAACTCCACAGATTAATTCTGCTGATGAGAATTAAAATCGGGCATCGCCAAACCAACCCCAGAAAGAGCTGCTTCGGAGCTGCAGCTCAGCCCCAGGCTGGCCGCAGCCACCCTGCAGCATCATGTCTGCCCCAGCTTTGCTCTCACTTGTCCCCTAAAAGCCCCCAGAGATGTTAAGCCAGCGGCTCCCTGCACCGGTAAATGTGCGGAAGCCGATGGGGCAGGATCAGGCCCCCCGGGGCTGGGAGGGGCTGGGCTAACCTGGCTGTGAGCATCATGGCTCAGAGAGGTTTTATCTTCATCTCTGGTGCCATCATTTCACCCGACTTTACCTGTCCAGGGGGTGAGTCAGAGCACCCAAAATTGTCAGATTCGTTTCAATGTCAAAGATTGAAAAAAATGAAATGTCAAGGGCTTTTTAGTTATTTTTTATTAACTTCCTGGGTTTTGAGCCTTTAAAGATTTACTTTTCCCTCCTGTGCTCGCTAGCGAGGATGGCTCCGAAGATCTTCCTGGTCTGAAACGAAGGCAGAGACTCAGCAGTGATCACGGGACTCCAGGAGCTGCTGCTTTAAAAAGAAAACCAGCTTTACAAAGAAAATAAGGTAAGAACTTGGGAGTGGGCCATGCCATGAGCTGCTCCAGGATCCAACCCTCCAGGCCAGCAGCTCCCTCCTGCTCTGCTCCTACTGGAGCTGGAAAACCTCCTGCGGAGCCCAGGAAGTCCTGTGGGAGGAATGTGGCTCTGACATTCCCCGGGCGGCTCTGGGGGCACAAGAGGACTTTCCTCGGCTTGGACAGCCATGGGCACATCGGATGGCACGGAGGTGGGCACAGGGCTCTGGGCTGGGGGACACAGCGAAGCCTCAAGGGTCCATGCCAGGATCAGGGCTGCAGCAATCCCGGGGCGGGGGGGGGGGCACCCATGGGTGGGACCCCCTGCATGCCTCCCTCTGCTGCACCCCACCTTCCTGCTCCCCTCTGCTGCGTCGTCCCTCTCCCCGGCTGTGATTTCATTCCCATCTCGGGCTTCTTCTCTCTCTCCCTCCCTCCTCCCTCCCTCCCTCCTCCCTCCCTCGCTCGCCGCTGCCAAGTCCGCAGGTTCCCGCTGTGACCTTGAGCTGGTTCCTGGAGCCGGTTGTGGGTTTCTTAAAGGAGCCGTGGGGGCTCCCACCACCTCTCTCCTGCTCTCCCGAACCCTGGCACAGCCACGCACTGGGACCCCCGGGGATGGGGAGAACCGGGAGCTGGAGCGGGGAGGGCCCCAAGGGCACAAAAATTGCCAAAGGGTGGAAGTGGCCAATTTGGCTGTGCCCACCACCCACCACTGTGTTTCCTCCGAGGCCAAACAGCTGCTGGAGGGGGTGTCTGGCCACCAGACCCAGCACTGTGTGAGGGTTGGGATGGGCAAAGCCCCCACTGTACCCCATGGTACCCAGTGCTGGTGGCAGCATGGGGAGGGGGAGCGCGATGTCAGCATCAGGAGGTGCAGAGGTGCTCACGATACTGGGGTGCACCCATCTCCCAGCATGGAAGTGGGTCGGTGGCCCTTGCTGGCAGCGCAGTGGCCCTTGAAGCCTCCAGCAGTGGCAGGGAGGGCTTGAAGGCGACGGTGATGCCGGCTGCTCCCAGCTCCTCTCCAAAGCCAAGCCAAGGGGCAGACAGCCCGCCCGCCATGGAGACCTGCAGGTAACACCTGCAGGCACGCTTTGTGCTGGAGCACACGTGTGTGCAAACACAGGGTGGCTCACTGGGGAAGGTGTCACGTGCATTCATGCAGTGGGTGTTGCACATAAACCCCAAACATGTGAGCATTCCCATGGCCCAGGGTGAAGGTGAGCGGTGCCTGGTGTCTCAGCAGGGCAGAAACCCCCCAAAGTGCCCTCACCCCGATTCCTAAATGCACCTCAAACTCTCTCAGAAAAATCCTCTGGGTTAAACCCCGTGTGGGATGTGGCTTGGCCTGGGGGGAACCAGCTCTTGGGCTGAGACTGAGAAGCCAAAAGGCATCTCAAAGTGCATGTAGCTCCCATGTGGATGTGCACACGGAGACCCAGCACCCGGGAGCAGAGGTGTCCCAGCACCCACGCCACAGCGGGTTTAAGCCACTGCTTGGCTAAACTGGACAGGCTGAGGTTACAGCCTTGCTTGTCCAGCCCAGGCCACACTAAAAGCTCCATCAGCTGGAGAGGACCCCAATCAATAAGTGCCTTCAAGGCAAGTAATAAAACTTTGAAATTATGCAGGCAGCGCTTGGCGCTCGGCAGCGAAGGCGGTGTTTAATTCATGGGGATGCTCTCGGGGAACCAGGGAGTGGGGTCTTAAATTAGGGAGAAAGGACGAGGGGCCACACTGTTGCCCTCTGTACTGGGTACATGGTGCTTGGACAGGCTTGGAAGCTGCTCCCCTGACAAACCCACTGCTGAGCCTTCCTTGCTGCAGCGCCCAAGCACAGCACCTCATCCAAAACCTGCTGGAGATATCGGAGCGATCCAGCGGTGCCCCCAGATTCCACCCTTGTCTGAGCATCTCTGTCCTGCTGAGCACGCAGCATCGCTCACTGCTGCAACGATCACCACAGATCAGCCTGGGGACCCCAAAACCAAGTGCTACCCTGTGAGCCACAAACCAGCAGCATCTTCTGCCCCAGCCAAGGAGCCCATGGGGGATTGCAACGGAGTGGGAGGGAGCAGGAGGGGATGCTCTCAGCCCATCTATTATAGATACATATGGGGGAAACTGAGGCACGGCAGGGTTACAGAAGCAGAAGGGATAAGGGATAGTTATAGGAGAAACTCAGTAGGGCTCATGTCCTGGAGGAGACCAAGCATCAGGCGACGAAAACCTCCCTCTCTATCACTATAAAAATAAAAGCCACATTTGGACAACACAAAGGCATCAACAGGCCACCAAATGTCACAGCCTGGTAGCCAGGGCACCCTCGGGAGCCACTGATCCCGCTGAGGTGAAACTGCTCCTCTGCCACCTTCATCGGAGCTGCTGGGACCGACGCTGTGTGCAAGCAGGTGACAGGGACCAAAGCGCTCAGGGCTGTTGAGGTGGCACAGGAGGCTCAGCCATCACCCCCACCACCACGGGGACAGCTCGGGAAAGCCCGAGCCCGTGTCCCACCCAGCGTGGGGACACATCCCATTGCCACACCAGGAGGAGGAGGAGGAGGGATGGAGTGAGAGGAGGTGGGAGAGAGGGAAGAAAAGGAGAAAAATGAGTTTTCCTGCTGCCCCAGTGGTGTGGCCATTGATCGGGTGCAGGCTGGTGTGGAGCGGTGCTGAGAGCCTCATTCCCCACCACCGGCTCACAATTATTGGAAAAAAACCGGCGCTGCTGCTGCAGTGAAATTAGTTATTGATCTCTTGTCTGGGTGACAAGCGCGGTGCTCGGCTGCGGGGCTGCTTTCCCCGCCGGCCGGCCCCGCAGCCTCCTCCGCTCGCCCCGCCGGGGCTCGGCATCCCCGGGGCTGTCCCATGGGCAGAGGGGACAAGGAGGCTGGAGGTCTCGCTGCTCATCCTGGCTCCAAAGCTGCTCCCCATGGGAGGTTTTACCCACCCTGCTGCACGCAGTGAAGGCGTCAGCAGGAGAAAAAGGGCTCTGCCCCACGCAGGATGGGACCTCCAAGTGCTGACAGTCCCCTGCTTCTGCCCTTTGCAAAGCTTTGTCCCCCATCCACAGCCATCACCCACCCCTGCCAGGGCTCCCGGCCCTCAGGAATCAGGGTCAGGGTGTCCTGGGGCCTTTTCCACTTCCTAATAACCTGGCCACCACCCAGGGAGATAAGGCAGCGGGAAATCAGGCAGCCAGAGAGCTTTTATTGTCTGGAAAGGCTCTGCACATCCCTGGCCACCGGCCGGAGAGGCTGGACCAGCATCAGCTGCCTGGCCCCGTGGGGACGGGGACACGAAGGGAGACACAAGGCTGGAGCAAATGGTTTCCACCCATCCTAGGGACACTTACACAGTTTCAAAAACAACAACAAAAAAGGGTATTTATTTTCTTGTTGTAATTCCCGGTGCGAGGCAGGAACAACAGGGGACATTTCAAATAATCCTGTTTTCCTCCAAACGTGGTCACCAGAGAAACGCTTCGCTCTGGGCAAAGTTGGAGTTTGGTTTCCAGCGGGTTCATTTTGAATCTCACCTTCGCTTTGAGTTAATTTGGGTGTTTCTTTTGCACAGAGCGAGGGTGTCACTGGCAGGGCTGGTGGTTTGAAGCTGCCACTGGGGTCCCCTCGGTCACATCGGGGTTGTTTGGCTGTTCAAAGGGTTTTTTTCCACCAACTTTTTGCCCCAGAAAGAAATTGCCTGAAGTGATCCCTCCCCGGGATGTAATTAAAGTGGCTTTTGGGATGTAAATGAAAAGGCACCTGATGGGTTCCTGGGGCCAGTGGCCTCTGCAAAACCCACAAACTTTTTGCTTGGGCTTTTTCTGCGGGGTCCCTGTGATGGGGATGTGGCCAGTGCCTCTCTGCCTGTGGGGTCCCGTGGGTGCTGGATGTCGATTGGCATCTGGAGGTGTCCCTGGTGGGGGGCACAAGCTGTGGCACTGCCCATCTGCAGGGTCTGCAGGCTGTGCTGGTGATGGGGTGCCAGGAGGGAACAGGATGGACCAGGACCTATCCTGTGAGCAACTCCCAGGGATGGGCAAAAAGTGGCAGTGGGGTGGCAGGTGAGGGGCACAGTGGCCAGAGGCCACTGAGGGCCACCAAGGTGGCTCATGGGGTGTCCTCAAGCCCCGCAGCGAGGGGCACAGCCAGCTGTCACCTCCTGCCTCCCTCTCAGCATCCCAGGCAGCGTAGGATCCTGTCGGCATGGGTGTCCGCAGGGAGGCTGGGGGGTCCTGGCCCCTTCCCCAGCCCTGGACAAAGGCCTGGGAACAAAACCCCGTGGGATGGGGAGGCAGCTCCCGGTCGGGGGTACTTGTTTAGCCTGGGGGGAGGCAGAGGGAGGGGGGGAGAGGAAACTGCATTTCAAAGTGTTTCACCCTTTGTGAAACCTTCAAAGCCCCCCCAGTGCCCCCTGCATGGCTCCAGTTACAGCGGGGTCCCCACATGTCCCCAGCAAGAGGACACTGGGTCCCCTCTGGCCAGCCTGTCCCCTTCCCAGTGGGTCTCTGGGAGGAAAAAAGAGAGAAGAAAGGGAAAGAAACAGAGGCCAGTCCGGCCAGGAGCAAGGAGACAGTTGCTGCCAGAGCATTTCCCCGGCTCAGCCCCTCTCTGGGAGGGGAAGTCGAGGATGCCCCAGCCCCAGGGACTGACTGCTGTGCTGAGAGTGAGCTTGGGAGTTCACGTGTTTCTCCCCAGTTCTCTCCATTCTCACAATTACACTAAGGGTTTTTTTTTGGGGGGTTGGAGGGGGGTTATCCTGGAATTGGATCAAAACCAGCACCTGGCCCCTTCCCCATCTGCCAGCAGCTGGAGCAGGGCCACAGGCACACGGGTCCCCTCAGACACATCATAGGAGGTCAGCAGAAGCTGGCCAGGCAAAACTCATCCCTCGTGGAGCTGCCCAGGCTCCCCCAGCGTGGTGCCACCAACACTAGGAGGGCTCTGGCCACTTGCAGTTGTCCTCAGGCTGCTTTTGCAGGTCCCCTCATCACCTCCATCACCCAAAGCTGGGCACATCCCCGCACAGACAAAGCTCCGGTGCCCTCAGCCCCACTGTGACACCAGCCTGTGCCCCAGGGACTGCTGCATACGTGAGGTCTCCTGTGGCTGTTTCAGTGTTCCACCACCCTAAAAGCATCCATTCCCGCCCCTGGCTGGGCAGGGAGGTGCAGCAGAAACAGCCGCTGGCATCTTCTCATGAGGAGCCACTTCCCAGTTTGAGTTGCCCTCACCCGTCCCTGGCACAGCAAGGCACCCTGCGAGCGAGCCAGCGCAGCCCCAAACCCTGGCAAAGCTGGAATGTGGATCCGAACGGCTCCCGACAGCCTCCAGAGCTTTGCACTCCGCAGGTGCTGCGCAGAGATGAAGGGGGAGGAAGGTGCAGGTGACGGGGCTGACCCCATCCGCCGGCTCTCCTGCCTCCCCACTTCCCTCCGGCACGCCGGCGGAAGCCGAGCCCACGCCGACAGCGGCGGCTGGGCAGATGGAAAGACCAAATGATGGCTTTGCAGGGGGCCTGGGATTTGTTTGAGCCATCGCTGTCTCAGTGAGTGACTTCGAATAACGGATACACTTGAGAAAATCGCCATCTGCTCCCGGACAATTCGCAACCAGAGGAAAAGGTGAAATAAATTCAGCGACTGTGTTATCTGCCCGGTCTCAGCTCCAACAGCATGGTCAGGCTTTGTGCAGCATCCTGAAAGTGATTTGGGAATGAGAGGACGGTTTGGGATGAGCAAAGAGTGGAAAGCAGGAAGAGGATGGAAGAGGCGAGGCCTCGGGATGCTGTGCCCGCAGCAGGGCTCTCCCGGCATTCCAGGTTTGGTGAGTTTGGCAGGAAGATGAAATCTCACCAGATCCATTATTTTTTTTCCATCTCTGAATTTTGAGTGCCTCCTGCTTCCAGCTGGGCTGGAAATACCACAAAAACAGATGCTACAATGCAGCACTTCAGTCCTTTAAAACCAGGAAGAAACGAGACATGAAAAATAAATGCAGGGTTTTGCAGTGCCAGTCCCACCGGCTGGGCTGGAGAAGAGTCTTGAGGGCGCTGGAAGAGCCCTCGCACCCACAGACCCGCCCTTGGCTGGCTCAGAAGCTCCAAAAATCAACCCCTCCCCATCCTCAGCAAAGCAAATTCATCTCAGGAAGGGATAAAAGTGCCCACCACATCTCTGCTCGGCCATGTCTGTGAGCACAGAAACCCCACATGCTTAGACAGCTGATTTTTGTGCACTTGCAATTAGAAGAGGGATAAATCCTGCCCCAAAGTCACGGCACCGTGTGGCAGTCCCTGGCTGGAGGGATCCCATGTGCCTCTGAGGGGACTTTGCTGGGGAAGAAAAAGCCTCAGCACTTGGTCTTGCACGGGCGGGAGGAGCCGGGGAGGAATTAAGCTGGATGTGACCATTTTCGGTGGCCTTTTGCTCCCAGCAAGCCCAAAGCGAGGGCACAGAGGTGCCCAACACCAGCGCTGCCTTGCACTCCCACACCGAACAGAGCCTGTTGCACTGGGAAAGGCAGTGATCGGGTTTCTTCATCCATGTTTTCCTCCTCACTGGACTTTACCTGGGCATAAGGGTGTGTTTGGCACCTGGGGAACACCACCCAAGTTGGCACCACCAGCCATCGCCTCAGCCAATGCAGCCACCTCGTCCCACCCCAGCCCTCCCCACCAGGGACGCAGCCCCTGGCCCAACCAACACGGCTCCCGCCCAGCTGGTCCCTCTCCTGGGGGAGAGGCTGGCAGCGCCCGCACACCCCACACACCACATCCAGCTGCCGTGAGCAGCCCCTTGGAGATGAACTCTCCCCGGGGGGCAGTGGCCACCAGTGCCAATGCGCTGGTGTGCCCAGGTAAAGTCAGGCACAAGTAGAGATGAGCCTCCTGATGTATTTGCTGCCCACATGGGAGACAAAAGCTCCTGTTTGGTTTTTACAGCCAGCAGGATGCGGGCAAGGCGCTGCCTCAAAGCACTGCTGTCACGGTCAAAGAGAGACGAAAGCCACTGTGACACGGCGCTGGGGGCACAGCCCTGATCACGGTGTCAGGGTGGGTGACACTGCTGGGGGGGACCCCAAACAAGGTTCTGGGGAGGGCTGAGGGCTCAGCGGTGAGCCCGCGCCGTAGCCACACATGGAGCCCATCGACCGGCTCAGCATCCCTGAGCACGGCGCACCTCTTCGCCGCGCCACTATTGCTCCTTGCTCCTTGAGGGGGATGTTGGGGGTGCTGGATCCCCCGGGACCTGTGATGGGTTTGTGTAAAGGGGTTTCTGGTGGCAGGAGAGAGGATTTGCTCCTTGTGACTTCCCTGGTTTCCCAACCCACCTCATGCCAAGTGGCACGAGCAGATCTTGCTCAGCATATCGAGGGAGAGCGAGCGCCTGGGGAGCACGAGCCCGGGTGGCCGCCTGAGGAAGAAGAGGCTGAGGATGGGAAGGAAGAGGATGAAGAGGAAGAGGAAGACGGGGAGGCAGGCAGGCGGGATGGCAGGGCAGACCGCGTAGCGAGCGGGAGCGGGCAGGCGAGGCTGAGCGAGCGAGGGAGAGGGAGCAGAAATCTGTTGCCCAGGCTGTGCTTCGCTGTCAGCCGGCTCTGATTAACGGGCCGCCTTCCAGCTCCGCGCCGGCTGCGTTCCTGGCAGCAGCGGAGCCCCCCGGCTTCCTGCCGTAGGAGTGGCTCGCTGAAAGGTTACATTTGCACAATGTGCCGCTGGAAAAGCGGTGCCAGAGGTTGCAGGCGGGGGAGCCGGGCGAGCGGGCGAGCAGGCAGCTCCGCTCCGCCTGTGTAATGGAAAAAACCCTCTGGGGGACGCGCAGGAAAATATCAAGTTCCTCTCCCCCAGCACAGCAGAGCTGGGCTCGGCCGGCCTTGGATAGGGGGGAAGGAGAGTGAGGGACGGGGTGATGGCGGTGAGCACCCCCAGACCCTGTAGCACCACTCCGGATCAGCCCCAGTGCAGGGAAAAATAGGACTGTGCCCGTGCACCCCCATGGACTGCAGGGCAGCAACACCCCCTTCGTGGGGCCAGGCTCCCCGGTAAGGTTTTGCACTTGCCTTCATCGAGATCCCGCGTCTGTGCCACTTGGTGGGGAAATTAGAGGTTGTCGAGGGGAAATTTCCAAATCTGGCAAGGAAGCGTTTCCTCCAATTTAGGTTCAGCCCACACCACTGTGATTTATGGGGCTTGGCACAGCCATGGCTCCATCCACACACAGGCGCATATCTCATCCCCATTTTTCCCAGTCCCACTACCCCATAACTTTTGGTCTGGGGATATTATTTTGTTGTCTGGAAAGTCCAGCTCTTTGTGGGATCGCTGAGCCCACCACAGCTGCTCAGTGCCCCACAGCATCCCCTGAAAACCTCCACTCACTTCCTCCATCATCCCTCCTGCACCAAAGCAGTCTCCTTCCAAGCACCCCTCCAGGGTGAAGCCCTTCATCCCTCCCTGCACAAGACCCTTCCTTTCACCTTCTAATTTTTTTATTGCATCTCAACTTGCTCACCTTTTTGTCCTCCAGCCATGGAAGAGGGTTTGGGGCAGCACCCACCCTCACCCCAGGGTGCTGGAGCCAGCCCACTCTGCCTTGCAGGAGCCGACATTTTCCTTTTTGTCTCCTTCGTTTCCTTGGTTTCAAGGTTTTTCTTCCTCATTGAGCCTTTAATTACAAAAAAAAACTAGGGAGGATTCCCAGATTCAGGGCACTCGGAGGGGGACCGCAGCTGCTCCTGCACGTTCTCCCTCCCTGGGTGCAGGACCCAACGGTCCTGTCCTGGTTCCTTGGGTTTGCTCCAAGGCTTTTAAATTTCACCCTCCCCCTGTGCCGGAGCCAGCCAGACTCCAAACCCCACCACATCCCCCTGCTCAGCATTGCCCAGCCCCGGTCCCCACCGTGCTGGGGTGTGAGTCCTCCCCCTCTGCTGTCCCCGGCTTCCCTCTGTGTCTGTTTTCATTAGGATTTGGAGATAAGCTTCCAAATAAAGGCAGTGTTTTTAACCACTTGGCCTTATCAGCCCCAGCGGGGCTTGGAAGATGCTCCAAGGCAAAAGGAGACCCCAAATACCCAGACCTCTCCTTCTTTAAACCAGCCCCACAGCCTGTGGCATGGCTCTGGAGGACACTTTGGGTGGCTTTGGGAAACTATTTCTACCATGAATGGCCCCTGCCCCGGGACAGCAGTGTTAATGCAACCATGTGCATCAACACTACCCACGGCCCAGCTTGGCACACCTGGATTTTATTCCTGATTCTGCCGCTGGCTCAGGGATGACCTTCAGCAAGTCATTTCCCTTCCCTGTGCCGGTGTTTCCGCTCGCTCTCCCACTATCTGCCCTTCCTAAGCCCAGTGAGATACCCCCCAGGCCAAGGAGACTCCATCTGCCTTCACATCAGTTCCCCCAAAGGTGAGCAAACGGCAGCAGCTCTGAGCATTGGTGAGTCCTACAACCCCCGAGCACTCGCCGGACCCCCCCGCTGCCAAGCCCCCTCCCTGCCGGGCTGTCCCGTGGCTCATTTTTACGACGTGTGTGCAAAGCCCTGAATATAGGGATCAGCTGTCAGCAGCTTCCAGCCCTCCCCAAGCTGCTCTGGGGAAAATTAGCTCCTCACATGAGCCTCACCACGGGGGTGTCCCCTGGGACAGGGCTGGAGATCATCTCACTCTCTTCCTCTAAGTCCTGGGGACCATGGTGGGGGGAAGAAGTCCTCCAAGGGAGTAACACCAATGATGGCAGCAAACTTGCCCCCCTAAACATCCAGCTGCTTGGAGGCAGCAAACGAACCTGAACGCCCCAGGTGAGCCCTACGACTGTTACCCAAAGAGCCCCCACCCCGCAGAGGGTCCCCATTAGACCCGTTACTGGTGGTGGAAGAGCACTTCTACCTGGATGGTACGGAGAGGAACACGAACAGGAGCCTTTTCTACCCCTCACCGGCAGGATCTCGGTCCACAGGAGGCAGATGCTGCCCCGGGATGTGGGCAGGGAAGGCAGGAGGTGATGCATCAGACCCTGGGTGCAGCATCCCACTCACACCGCAGCCCCGCTGAGCCCCCTCCCTGCACACAGCGGAAGGTGTTGGGGTGCTGGCCGGGAGGGCAGTGGGGGGGTCAGGCATCCCTCCCCATCCTGGGGTGGAGGAGGGTAGTGCAGCCTGGCAGCACCCACCTCCACAGCAAATCCAGCCCCAGGAGTGTCGCAGGAACCTGGGACTGCGGACGGCAAGGGCAAACATGTCCCGTGTTAAGTGCCTCCAGTGCAGAACAGATGTTTTGAAGAGCCTGGATCCCAGAAACCTCCGCTGCAAGCCCTGTTGCCAGAGCACGCAAAGAATCCCATTGCCAAAGCACGGCCAAGACACCCAGCTCTTTGGGGAATCAGATCTAGCCACAGTGCTCATCATCTACAGATATGGACAGCGTGGTGGCTCCTGGGGACAAGTGTGTCATGCCAGGAGCTGCTGGGTCCTCTGGCCTCCATCCTGCACTCGCTGCCTTCCTTGAGCCAGAGCCTAAATCAAGGATGAGGTTGTTTCCTGCCCTTTTCCCAAACAAGGTCCCCAACCATACCGAAAAACCTCGAGTCTACCGAGCCCTCGCTTGTGGACAGCAGAGATCTGCCTGATTGCATGGGGTTGGCTTTCTTCCTCCTTTCCAGCTGTTAAACTGCATTATAGACAGTTAAAAATATATCACATACTTTCCTAATGTGACTTTTCCATGGTAAGCAAGCAGCACGGCCGCCATCGAGATGCTGGAGGTTGCGGGGAGAGCCGCTTGCTGGGCCCACGGACAGCTGAGCTAGCAGCTCTGCTGGTTTGCAAGTGCCTAGCCCCAAATTTGGGTCCCACAGAGGGGAATCGCGTGGCCCCACGGAAGCTTCGGCCTCGGCAGACTGACCCAATGGGCTCGCTGCCTCTTGCCTCAGTTTCCCCACTTGTAAAAGCATTTATGGTCTGTCCTCTGTGATGAGATCTCACTTGAACCAAATCTTGGCATTCTTTGCTGGGCTTTACAGAAAAAGAGTCTCTCGCATTGGGATCAGAGGTTAATAGAAGTCCAGGGTTGAGCTAGAAATGGTCTGTTAATAGGATTATAGTGGAAAAACCTAATTCCTGAGTGGGATTGGAACTGGCGGTACAGCATCCCATCGAAATGCTGGCGGGACATGGCAGTGGGCACGGGGCAGGGCTGGGGTGGCTGAGCTCAGCCCGAGGCAGCAGCATTGCTGCAAGCCACGTGTGAGTCCAGATGAATTCCCCCTTCTAGTAGCACGGCAAGTGCCGCTGAGGTCTGGGGTGGGTGGAAAATCGTCTCCTTTTGGTTTGCTGCTGTGTTGGAAGAAGAACCTACGTCCCCGAGGACGGGCTCCTTCTTGGCCAGGAGACATCCATGGTGTGGAGAAGGCAAGGGGAGAGCAAAGGTGATCTCCGTGGGAGGTGGGAGAGGCAGCAGTGGCTTCAGAGCAAACCACCCTCCTCCTGCCCACGGCACGAGGATGAATGTCGCCAGGGCAGCCCCTGATCAGCCTCCCACCTTGTGCTGAGTTTGCTGGAGGGGACGACCCAAGATGAGCCCTGGAATCTGGTGGCTCCATGCCGGGAAGGAGGGTGCATGAGTCCCCTCCACCCTGACCAGGCTGCATCCAACCCCGACCCCCCCGACCCCCCCCCCCCAACCTCTCACAGCACCGATGCCACAGCCCCAGCGTGGGCTCAGGCGGCAGAGAGGAGCCCAGCACCCCAAAGCAGCTGTGGTACCCTGGACCCCCGGCGAGGGCCTGGGATGGGGAGGAGAGCCTGCGAGAGGGCAGGGAAGGAGTTAAATCCCCAGCACTGCCAGCCCCCCCCTCCTGCTTCTCTGCTAACTTTGGGAGGAAGGGAATAGCATAAAGGTAAGAGTGGAGGAAGGAGAGAGGAGACAGATGAGAGAAGGAGCTGGGGAGGGAGAGGGGGAGCGGGAGAGAGGAACAGACGGCAGAGAGGGAGAGCGTGGGGGGGGAAGATGCTGACGCTTCTCCTCCATCTCGGCTAGAAGCAGATCGAGGGGAGCAAGGGGAAAAAAACAAACAACAAAACCAACAAAAAAACAAAAAACAAGGCAAAGACCAAGGGAACATGGGAGAGGGAGAAGGAAGGAGCCCGAGTGAGGGAGCATGTGTGAAAGTCGCAGTGAGAGAAGGGGCCTCTTTGATTCCCAGTGCCTCATACCAGACAGTGTCTAGACTGCAGCAATTATTGTCAGCTCAGAACACCCAGGCATTGCCATTTCAGCTGAAAGGGAGCTTAACAAAGAGCGAGGAAGAAAAAAAAATATCCTGCCGGCAGAGAGCTGGTCTCCCTCCAGCACAAGGGGCTCTTCGGAGGGTCCTCCATCGCCCCGAGCCCCTGGCGAGCCCCAGCCCCAGGTGCCCTCGCAGCCGGGGGAGCAAAGAGTTTGCTGCGTAGCGAAGTGGCCGTGGGGTGCGAGTGGTTCCCAGCTTGGCATCGGGGTCTTTAGCTGGTTTTGGGGTGCAGCTGCTAGGTTCAGCTCTCTCTACAAGCCCAGGTTACGGGGTGCAGGGCCGGGGAGAAAGAACCCCCAGGGAGGTCAGAGGTGGCCTGGTGGAAAGGTAGTTTCCCCAGCGGGCAGCATTCGGCTGACAGCACCCACAGAGCTGCTCCCCAGGCCTCCTCCCGAGGAGCAGGGACAGGAACCATAGAGCTGGGCACCTTCCCCCTGCCTGGGGACCCCAATGAACGCTGCTCCAGCAGCTCTTTAGCTCCCTTGGGTTTAAGGAAACGATGGGAGGTCACTCGTGCAAAATCACGGGACTGGAAATCATCCCTCTTCGCCTCCATCCCGTCTCCCCAACACCATCAGAAGAGTTACCCTTTCCTCTTTTGGCCCCTTTGCCCTCTGAGGAGCTTTTGTGCCTTTGGAGGTCCGGGATGTGGCTGAGCCTCCCAGGAGGGAATTAACGCCTAGAACTGGCTGAGAGTCAGGAATTCCCGCCGTCTGCTGAAAACACCCACCCCATGCCCACCCCGGCTCTCCGGTGAGAGCCAGCTCCCAGTACCTTGGAGGGGGAGAGGAGACCTTGTGTGCCCTGTCTCTACCGTGCTTGTGGTTTTGGGGGTGGCGATGATCCCACTCCACTGTCCATGGGACTGCCCAGCAGATGAGCCTCTTTGGGAGCATCCTCAGCTCCAGGGCTGTGCCACCTGTCTTCAAAATTTGGGTGCAAAGAGCAGCACAGCCAAAGGACCTTCTCTGCTGTTGGATGGCACCAGGGACCATCCCTGCAGAGACCCATGGCCAGTCTGCTGGGTATGGCAGCCGATCCCTCCAGATGCCGGAGTGCAGCTCAGGTTTAATTAGCACTTTTAATGCTTGGAAAGGAGGCGTGAGGGAATACCCAATGGGTTGGACATATTTTCCTCACTAGCGATCTGGGCTGGTGACAGGGAAGCTCCCCAGCTCCAGCTTGCTTGGCTGGGATGGGGTGACATTGGCCTGGGGTCTAAAACATGGCAAATACCCTTGGTGAGCCCCTCTTAGGCCCCTCAGAGCTGAGGCACCTCTGTCGAAAGGGTTTTTTGTAGAAAACCCAAACAGTTGGCGCATTCTGCCAGCGTGGGATGCAGTTTGATAGGTGCTGAACCCAACACTAGCTCAGTTGAGCTGTTTGTCCTTGTCCACCCTCTCTGCCTTTGGGGAACAAGATCCATTTTCTGGCCAGGTCTGGTCATGTCTGCTAAATCAAGGACTTCTTCTCCCTTGGGTACATGGCACAGATGTTGTTGTGTGGATAAAATCAGTCCCACTCAGGATTTGGTCACTGTGGCAGACCAGAGGAGATGACAGCAGAAGTCCCACCAAGGACTGGGATGGCAAAACCTGCCTGGGAGGGACTCATCCCCTCGGTTTACCTTGGCTGGCCATGGCGTGTCCGCGGAGATGATGCTGTTTCCCAGCGCAGGGTCCCCTGGGCGAGAGTTAGAGGAGGAAAGTGCCAGCCCTGCCCATTGCTCACATGTCCTGTCACCATCCGATCGTGGCAGTGCCCTCGGCTCCCAACACCATGATGCTGAGCTCCCTTGTGCGCCGTCACAGCCCACGTCGCTTCTGCATCTTGGGGACGGGGTCTCCAGCTCCCAGTTGCTCCTGCAAAGCCCTGCACCCAGGGCTTGTAACGCTCCAGCCATGGAGGGCACTGAGCTTCCAATAGCTGTGGGTGCTGCAGGGAAAAATAAATACTTGATATGAGCAGTGGTACGTCTTCACCGTGTGAGCTTGGACCAGAAAGTGTTTGACCTTTATAGGGAACTTTTGGCCAGCCTGCCCTGACCCAGGGCTGGATCATGAGGAGCCCAGACCTGTGACGTGACTCGTAGGCTTGGGGAAGTGTTTTCCCAAAGATCTGCCAGCTGCAGGGCTTCGAAACTACCACCCCAGGGCTTTGTACCCCAGACCAAGCACAGCCACGCAACGCAGCGGGACTGCCACCGAGGCCTCGCTGCAGGCTCTGGTGCCGGATTCTCACCACAGCATGGTGAGGCAATGGAAGAAGGAAGGCCTTACCTTCTCCTCCATGATACCTTCCCTTGGGCAGCCTGGCGTGCCTTCCAGAGCAATGTGGGGAGACCCAGCCCTGTGGAGACGTGGGGTCCCACCAGCAGTGCCCGAAGCTGCCAGCGTGTGCCCACCATCACCCCCCACCCCGAGCTCCCTGCTTCTCCCCCAGTCTCCGGACAGCCACGGTCCCAAGCAGGGAGGAGAGGAGGGAGCCGGGAAGCCACAACCGCCGCTGTACGGCTGTAGGTGCCCTCTGCATGTGAGCGAGTGGTGGGAAGGAAACAGGATGCATCCCGCTCCCCTGGCACGCGGCCAGGGGGGGCACCGACACGTGCCAGGAGAGGCCGGAGGTGGCGAAGGTGTGAGGCAGGCTGGGCTCTCAGGACAGCCAGGGCTGTCCCCGCTCCATGTCATGTCCCCGCCACTGTGCCAGAGCCGTGCAGGGATGCACCCGGGGCAGCCCTGGCATCCCTGTGCCACACTACGACCCTCTCTTCTGCAAAGCTGTCTGCAAATGCCAACTGCCAGTTTTCCAGTTCCTGCAGATTTACCCCCTCCTCTTTTTTCTCTCCCCCCTCACTCCCTCCCCCCCCCCTTTCCTTCCTTTCTTCTTCCTGGGTTAAAAATAATCAAGTTTCTGGGAAGCAGCAGCTCCTGCTGCGCTGCCTCCCTGCACTCGCGCCCCGGAGAACAGCTCAGCGCTCGGCTCCGGCTCCGGCCCCTCCTCGCTGCTCTCTCCTTCCTCCTCCCCACCCCCTACAGGGATCTGACTAATATGCTTGGGCTCTGCTTGCCAGCTCAGCTGGAAAGGAATTTAACCATTGCCTGGCCGAGAGGGAAGGAGCAGAGAGCCCGGACCTCCCTCAGAGAGGAGCGACCCTTCCTCCATCACTTGGGAGCTCTGGGCTGGGTCCCTGCCCGGCCACGCTCCCATGGGTGCTGGCTGGAGAGTGACGGAGGAGGCAGGATGCATGATGCCAGCTTGCCATGGTGAGCGGTGGTCCCAGACCTGAGCCCCACACTGGTGCCATAAGCCTGGTGGACTCCCCCAGAGGTGTCCTGCCTTCCTGTGGGCCAGGCGAGGTGAGATGCAGCACCCCAGAGGCCGTGGTCCCCATGGCTTGGCTCGTGGGAGCTCCTCATCCAGCCATGGATGCTCCCTGGGCACCCGCAACTTGAGCCTGCAACTCGCCACAGGCCTCAGCTCCAGGCAAAGGTGGGAGCTGGGGTCCCACATGACACTGCTTGGGGGTCGCAGCGGGACCAGCTGTTCCAGCCCCACAGCCCCGAGGTCTGCGGTGGGAGACCCCCCTGGGCGCGGGGAGCTGCGGCTCAGCCCTGCTGCAGTGCAGCTCTGGCAGGAGCCAGCAGCCATCGGCCGCGTGCCGGGACTCAGCCTCTCCTCCAACACAGTGGGTAGGAATTGGTGAGCAAACGCGATGTCACACCTGGGTGAAAACCAGCAGAGAAAGCTCCCCGTCCCCCGAGGCTAAACTCTGTGCTAAAAAAGCCGGTGTTTGTGCAGACCCCCTCCGCTCTCCCCCCTTGCCAGCCGGGCTCTGAGCACAAGTGCATTTAGCAGCACAGAAGGAGCAGAAGCTGTGGCTCTGCTTTACAGCAGGACAAGCAAAGCACAAAGCCTTGACCAAGGTTATCCCAGAAAGTCTGTGGCAGAGGTGAGAGCTGATCCCCCCCACCCAAGGCTCCAGCTTGCTGCTGTATTGCAGCATCTCCTTGCTCTGTTAAAGATCCCCTTGAAATCTCCTGGCCATTGCAGGAGGACTTCAAGGCCAGAAATCCTAAACGCAGCACCCCAGCTCTGAGCCGAGCCAAGAGGCACCGACTCAGCCGCCGCTAACCCCCTGTGCTGGCTGGCTCAGCCTGGCTGCTCCAGTGCCAGGGCACAAACCATCCCGGAGGAGGACACTACCTTTCCCAGAGCCCGCTGCCGGGCGAGCTGTAAGCACGGCCCCTCCAGAGATGGGGCTGGGGAGGAGGAAAGGGCACCGGGCACAAACAGGGACCCAGAGAGTACCAGAAAGCTGCAGCCAGAGGATGACCCTTCAGCTACTGGGATGCTCTGTACACCGGGGTCCAGCACACGCTGGGGAGGGAGGTTGTGCTGGCGAGAAGGAATCTGAAAGAGGAAGATGTCTCCTCTCCAAATCCTCCCTTAAATGGCAGTTCTGCTGTAAAACAGAGTAGGATGGAGCTCAGTGTTTGTTTTCTCTGCAGGACCTGAACGTGGTTCAGCCTGGGACTGCAGTCAGGCTGGGCTCCTCACCTGCACAGCCCTGCAGAAGCAGCTCTTTCTGCAGCCCAGCACATGTCCCTGCAAAACCATTGCCAGGTGCAGAGATCCGGGACCTGAGAGGGGAAGTCCAGCTCTTTCCCACCTCGGCTCTCTGCCCTGGCTGCTGGGGCTCGAGGCAGCAGGATGGATGCCTGGGGGACCTGCAAGCCCTTGCTGTGCACCAGGAGATGCACAGTCAGAGCCCTGTGGCCCCACACAGCTGATGGTCAGAGGATGAAGCAAGTGATGGCAGGACACAGGCAGGAGCCGGAGCAGGACCAGGCTCTGACCATCCCTAAATGAGCAAGGATGCTCTTGTTTGCTCCCCGATCCTAAATTTCCCGGTGCCTTGGGAGCTCCCCCGGCCCTGCCTGCCCCGCAGCAACCTCAGCAGCCAGGAAACGCTGGCAGGAGCAACGGGGATTGAGAAACTGCAGGCAGCAGGATGAGACATGAGCCAGCACAAGCAGGATGTGACTTGGGGTTGACGGGGACTGCCGGAGGGGTGTCACCGGGAAGCGGTACCTGGGGCCCATCCTGTACCCTCCCTCTCATGTTCTCCACAGCCGAGCCCCAGCCCAGCCTCTGCTCCCCACACAAGCCACCGGGTCCTATTTGTGTTTCACCACACAAATTCTCTGTTAGCAGCACAGCAATGTCTATGTCTTCTCCATCTACTGTAAGGTTTTGTACTCCTGCCCTTCCTGGGGCTGTCCCCTCCACCCAGGGCTGTCACTGCCACTGCAGCACCCCAGCCCCATCACCCCATCCGCATGGCAAACCTGATTATCTTCCAAGGTTTTTTCAGCATGGACTGGATGGCAGCGGTGGGAGGTTTGGGGCGAGGGGGGGCTCAGACACTGGCTAGACCTTGCCCTTGTCCTGCCTCAAACCAGCTATTCTAGCCCTGCAGGAAAGCAGAAAGGAGAGGATGAAGGAGGAGAAGCAGAGGGGAAAAAAAGCAACAAAAGAAAACAGGAGGAGAAATTATTTTTTTCCCCACTAAACGCCCAAAGCAACTTTGCTTTATGTTTCCACCAGCTCCCCTGGCTGAGTCCAGCTGATCCCACGGTGGCCCCTTCCATGGGTGCTGTCTTCCCTGCAGCTCCCATCTCCTTGTCCGTCACCTGCTTATCCCCTCTGCATGCCATGGTCCCTGGTGGGGACTCCAGCACATCCTCACCTTTCTTAGCTCCAGCATGGCCAAGGAAAGCCAACTCAACTGCCCTGCCTGCAAAATTACCCACTCAGGAGGAGAGATCCAACCCCAGGCAAAAGCCATGGTGTCCAGTCTATTAAAAGGCAAGAAGGGATGAGTGAAGAAGCCCCCTGCCAACCCAAAATGCATTAAAACCATTAAACCCCAAAGATCACCCCTCCACACAGGGAATTATTTGCCCCAGATGAGGAAAACCAGAGCAACAAGAAGATACATCCAGCAGCTGAATCCAGTAAAGCCCCAACACTGGATCAGCTGTTTCCTTGCTGTGGGGCAGGACAACAAGGAGACGTCAGCTTGCCGTGGGGCAGAGCCCAGGACAGCCAACCCCCTGCATCCCCTGGTAGATAAGGGCATCCCACATCCCTACAGAAAGACACACGATGGAAAAGACCCTGTTACACAAACAGCTCTGACCCTGGCCCACCAGCCAACAAAATCTCAAAGGCACCAAGATGCTGCAGCTCTCCTTTTCCATCTCACTGCGCTGGCAGGTCAGCAAAGCACAAGGACACACTCCCAGGGGAGAGAAAGCTCTAAAGCTTGGGAGGGAGAAATGGGAGTGCAGGAGTGCCTGAAGATCAGGAGGTCCTCCTGGGACATATCTCTGGACCCAGGAGGATGCAGGACCAAAACACCACATCACAGGAACTCCTTGAAACATCACAGTCGCTCTCTGGGCAATGCAGTATCTCCAAGGTGGAGCAAAACCTTTATCTTCCATCCGTGATCCAAGGGTGTCTCCATCACTTAGAAAATATGGCATGTTTTTCCATGGCCAGCTCCAATGCTGGCATGGAGTTAGCAGCTGTGGGTCTGTAAGGGGACTTGTGCTGCGCTCTACTCACTTGGTCTCTCTCATCTCTCTAAGAGCTGAGGGGGACTTTGTTTGCTTGGTTTTGGAGGAATAGCAGATTTACCAAAAATCGGAAGATTCAAAAGGGCTGAAGCATCCTGAAACTCAGGGTGAAGTTGAAAAACTGTTTGGAACGAAAAAAAAAGAAATACATGTGTGGACAGGGGAGAAGGCTTTGAAGATGTCAAACCATCTTCTTCCATCACTTGCGTGATGAATTGTTGTACTTGGGCATTTTCTAAAAGAATCTTTTTGACTTTTTGATTCCAACAAATCTACTTTTCTCGGTTCAAAAAATGATCTCAATGTAAAAGAGATCTAGTTAAAATTAGGCAACCTCCAAACATAACAAAACGAAAACCTTTCAAGCCAAACCAAATATTCTGGCTTTATCTAAAACAACTATTTGCACTGGTATGGGGTATTTTGTAGGTTCTTCTCTTTTTTATTTACCATTTTGCCAGAAACTGCCTCCTAAATCCCTGTTCTGGGTTGATATGGACCAATTCCCACACTCAGTATGTTCCCTTTGGACACGAACCAGCACTCTCCATTCATTTTCCCAGCAACACGGTTCTCCATCAATGGACCAGACCCACTGGATCCACTATGTCCTCAAAGAAGGACAAACACTTCGGTTCACCTGATCTTCACAGACCTCTGATCTTGGCCTGTGCATCCTTCACAGGACCCTCACCCAACCTCGAAACCCTGGTTGTTGGAGCCTAAGCCTCCTTAATAATAACCCAACACTCACCTCTACTCTTACACTGGAGGAACCTCCTCTGGAGAGGAGAAACAGATTCTTTTCTCAAGAAACCTGCTCTCCAACCCAACCCAACCCAACCCAACCAACCCAACCTGACCCAATACAGCCTGACTCAACCCAGCTCGACTCAACTCAACCTTCCCCTTGCCACCACTCAGAGCCCCAGCCTCCATCCCCCGCCACCCAGGGCAGGTGGCATCATGTCCACCTCCAAGCTTACCATACAGCCATGGCCAAGAAGAGGGACTTAGCACCCAGAAAAGGCAGGTTTCCCTAAGGCTGCGACGGAGGAGGTTGGGAGGGGTGGGGGGGGTTAGACAAGGAGGTGCTGGGCTGCATTTCCAGCCCCTGTGCCTGGCTGCAGAGGCAACCGGCAGCAGGACTGTGCTCTCCAACCCCAGGCAAAGAGATGAAACCCCAGGAAAGTAACAAACAAGTCGAGGTGTAAATACGACACGAATCCACGGCACTTCAGCGTGGTTCGTTATCTCCGCTTAGACTGGAGTCGGTGGAGCCGGGTTTGAGAAGAGCAGAAATATCAGCAATTAAAGATATGTCGTGTCAAAAAAACTCTAAACTGATTAAAGTTGAAGGCTCCGTTTTCTTCTTTTCATCAGAGAACGGAATCAAAACCTGCCTGGAAAGACGCGCTCCCCCCGTTCCCAGCGCTCCGAAGGCAGCGCCTGCATCCGTCCTGCTGTGTCCCTGCATTTTAATTACCACCTTATTAATATTCATGAGGCTAGGCACTCAAGGGGGATTGCAGTCTGTCATTCTCTCTCTCTTTCTCTCTCTCTCTCCCCCCCCCCCCCCCCCTCGGCTGAATCTGTGGTGTTTTTTTTCCCTTCCCCTTCCCAACAGTTGGTGTGCTGCGGATCCGTACGCGGCTGCGTGTACACGCAGCCCCAAAGGCGCCGAGCGTGCAAGAGGCCGTGGCGCTGGGAGGACGCCTGTGCTTGCCGTTGGCAGGTGGCACGGCTTGGGGTGCGGGTGGGTGGGTGGGTGGGTGCAGAATTGCCCCCGCCGTGCATGGCAGCCCCAGCATCCAGAGAGAAAACTTAGGGATGCTGAGCGGCGCTCCGGCTTGGAGCGAGCATGTGTGTGCGCATATGTGACTGCCGCGCGCTTGGGGCGTGATGCCGGCACATGAGCACAATGGCCCGTTGGGGAGCGGGAGAGCTGGTGCACGTGCGAGTGGGTGTGCAAGGAGCGGGCGTGGGGAGGGGGGCACGTCTGCGTGTGCTCACACTCGCGTGCATAACTCCTGGCAACAGCAGCACCTCTGAGTGCTGGGGTGACGGTGTGGGACCTGCGCGAGAAGAGCGTGGCCATGCAGAATGGCACTGGGGGAATGCAGATGCCCTCAGCCCCCACCACTGCTCCTGGGGGATCGACCACCCTGCACCCCAGCTCACCCTACACCCCGGCTTCTCCACGCTCGGGCAAAAACAGCCACTGCTGAAGCGGGCAAGTGCACCATGGTACGGCCAAGTGCACCATGGTACGGCCAAGGGGCCGCTGTATCCTTGGCAGAGCTGAGGGCCATCAGGGTGAAGTGGGACCTAACAGGTCTTGCACGCACCCACCACAGGGGTGACTGGGTGACCCCCCCCAGCTGTGCCCCGATTGCTGCTTGGACAAATTGGGTCCTGTCTGTTTTCTCAGGTCCACTGCATCAGCATGCCCTGGGAGGAGAGAGGGCTGAAAGCCCAGCTTGAGGGCGCAGGGAGGGAGTGGGCTGTCGATGGAGCTGGAGGTAAATCGATTTTCTCATTCCTAAATTGAGTAATGTGGGGTTTACCCCCTCCTTGCTGCCATGCAGTGTTTAACCCTTTCTATATCCCTTACTGAAAACAGCGGCCACGTGGGCAGCAGAGAGCTCCCCTGGCTTTGCAAGCCCTGCTCCTCCCTTGCTGGAGGAAACCACAGGAGGGCCAGGCTGTCCCCTCCCAGGTCCCTGTCCATGTCCTTCCCCAAGGGATGGTGCTGGGGTGATGCAGAGCCCAGCAGCAGCCTGTGGGTAGATGCTCCCGTCACCCCACACTGCTCAAAGCTGTTGGCAACAGGGCACATGAGGCTTCCCTGTCCCAAGAGCCACCAGTTGCAGGCTGGAGCCCACCTTCCTTTTCCAGGCAGCCGCAGCAGGACCACGATCCCACCTTCCCCCAGCATCTTCCTCTTGGCTAACAACACCCAAAGCACCGTCATGAGCTCAAAGCCCCTTTGAGGATGGATCCTGCAGCCCAGAGCTCTGCCTCCCCATCACCAACCACCTGCGAGCAACCTGTCGAGAGACACTCCAACTCGGCGGCTCCCCAACGCCCCACTTGCTCAGCTCCACAAATATATGAATTAAGGTCCCCTGGGGAGCCACAGTCACAGAGTAACTGATTTCTCCTCCTTCATTATATCTCTGTGTAATTTACCGAGGGACGGCGGCGTGTGCCTCCATTCGAGCGAATTCCCAGCAGGACACCCGAGAGCTCACAAATCAGGCAAAGGCAAGGCATTAGAATATGAAAGGTGAGGCTGGTCTCCCCACCAAGACTCATCTCGCTCTTCCCCGGCTCCTCCAGCCCCGAATTGTGTTTTATTTCCGCCTGCTGCCTCTTGTGCGAGCGGGAAGGTGATGGGTTGGGGACGGGCCACGGGCTGTGTCCCCAGCTCTGTCCCCAGCTCCTGCTCCCTTCTGAGCAAGAAAAAGGGGAAAAGGGTTACCTCCTTCTTGGAAGCATCTCAAGAGCCAGCGATGCCAAAGAAGTCAATGCAGCAAAGGTTTCCAAGTGCAACCATGTCACCTGGCCCTAAAATCTGACTTCTTTTCACCCAGATAAGTAGCTTGTGCCTCAGTTTCCACATCTACAGAAAGGCATAATCACTCCCTCCATTTACTACTGTAAATCCCCAACGTTTAGATGATGGAGGTCTATAAAAGCCAACCAGTGTTACAAATCCATCTGTGTCGCATCTCCAGCAAGGAGGAGCTGAAGGACAAGTTTGCCAGCGTGGCTCTATAGTTACCAGAAAGAGCTCAAAGAGTCACCAAGAAGAAAGAGAAGGAAGAAAATGAGGAATTTGGACCAAGAATGAACAACTGACCTGCTTGGCATTGCTATTTTGTGAAACAGGAGGTGTGAGGAGGCTGGTCTTCTGTGGACCCATCTCAATCTGAACCCAACCCAACCGAACCCATGGCCAACCGCCACATCTCAGCCCTGCGCCAAGGTGCTGGGGTGGGAGCAGGTCACCCTGAGAGTGGGAGGCGTTTGTTAGTAGTCGCTAACGGAGAACCACTGGACCTCTCGCAGGTCTTTGCAGCATCTATGGGCTGGGTAGGAGTTGTCCCTCTCCAAACCCTCTGGCCACCACTGGGGATGTGACACCAGAATGAAGTGCCAGCCGGGCTCGGACGCAGTGAGCTTTCTGTTCCAGCTACGCTGCAAACAGCGGAGGGCAACATTTTGCTTCCTGGAAACCCAGAGAAAGAAGTATTTTTTCTGAAGAGCTGCAGCTCATAGGCAACCTGTAATGGAGATCTCAGAAAACTGGGTGTTCCCCCTTCCACCTCCTCTGCAAAGACAAAGGCTTGGCAGATAGTGGTGGTGCTTCACAGGCCTTCTGCTAGGCTTTCCTTCGGGAGTTGGGTGCACGAACCCTCACCCTCATGCTTCCCTTTAGAGGTATGAGTGGTGTGAAATCTGCCCATCCCAAAATCCGCCCATCCCTGGGCTATCTCAACTTCTCAGAGCTCTTCACACAGACTGACTCAAAGACCTGGGGCTGTTCAGCATTTAACAAAGAGCTCCTTTCTCCCCAACCTTTGCCAATCCTTGGAGTTAAATAGGCTGCACTGAAACCAAACCAAACAAAGCCCCTGCAAAGCAGCTCCAAATCCCCGTCCCTTCACCAGCGCTCTGGATTTCCACCCCAAGCCCAGGCACGGAGCTCCCTGGTGCGCTACAGCTCGCTCCCCGCTCCAAAAGGCAGCACGATGGGCTGAAGCAGCGAGGTTGTGTTCCCTCCCATGCTTCTCGCTGCTGGGCATCTGTGGGAGGTGACAGGGGGGTGTCTGAGGGAGGAAACGTGCCACGGAGTGACTCCAGCCTCTGCCTGCGATACCCCTGCTGCGGTGGATTTCCTCGGCACTCTGGCCACGCTGCCGCCAGTGCCACGAACCCCCCGGAGCGGCTCAGAGCCACCCTCGTGGGTGCCACGTGGCTTTCCCAGGCGGGGACCCCGACATGACCTTTCCAAACACACTGCCTGACCCACCCCCTCGCAGCACCCACAGCGCACGTTCACCCTCTCCCATTTTGGGGGACACCTCCCCATCACCGAGCCCTCCTTCCCCCTGGCATCGCAGCAACCAGTTTGCTGAAGGAGCTGCCTTCCTGGAGCGGGGAGGTGATGGCAGACGGGGGTCTCTATCAACGGGAGGGGGGGATTTTTGGCAATGCCAGCCACAGGAGGGGCTGCTGGGCCCCCGGCGTGTGGAGTGTGGGGGTCCATGGGGTCCCCGAGCAGGCAGCTGTTGATCAAAGCGCGAAGCCCAGCCCGGGCAGGGGGGAGGCAGGCGGTGCAAGATGGAATGGAGCAAAGTTCTCCGGGTTCGGACGCAGGAGTTGGAAAGGATTCGAAGGCAGCTTGGAAAAGGAGGAGGAGAGGGCCGGGAGCAGCAGCGTTCAGCAGAAAGGAATGTCCTGATGGGCCGGCAGCCTGAACGCCGGCCAGGACCCCCCCTTCCCAAGGCTGTTTAAAAGCCCCGGACCTCTCCAAGCTCTTTAATTGGCGCTTTAAAAAACTTCCTTGTTCCTTGACGCGGCGAGGTTTGCGTTTCATGCCCAAAATGACTCAATTCCCCCTCTCTCTCTCCCCTCCCCATGCAAAAAAGAAAAAAAAAAAAATAAAAAAAAAAAAAATCTCCTTTGAAAGGTTTGCTAGAAGCCGACTCCGTCCCCTCCCCGGTAGCCCCCAGCCCTCACCCCACCAGCCTCTTGTGTGTATTCTTGTTCTCCCCTAATAATCCACATCCCAGCTGCCTCCCTCTGCCTTCGCCCTCCTCCTCCTCCCTGCCTCTCTCGCTCCCTCTTTCTCTCTCCTCCCCCCTTCCTCCCCCTTTCCATAACTCAAAAGCTTGTCAGGCTGGTTCCAGACTGCTGGCGCCAGGCTTCACTCCAGGAAAAAAATAAAGCAAAAGAGAAAGGCATGCAAGGCAAAACAGCCCCGCCACATGAACACACATCAAACCAGCCCTTTATCTCCCCGGAATGCTCTCCCCGCTGCACAGCTCCCTACCCCGGCCCAACACCCGCGTGCTCGCGCACCCGGGCACGCGCTCCCCATCCCCGTAACCCCCACGCAGCACCGTGGGGCTGCGAGCGCCCGCGCCCCGGCAGAGAAAAGCGAAGGAGCAAATACAAGATCTATTATTTATCAGCGTATCAATTATTTAGAGCCCCGGCGCGGGGAAGGGGTGGGGAGAGAAGACCGTGGCAGAGGCGGCTTTTACCCCAGCAATTCAGGCGAGGGGTTCCTGCCCCGACCCACCTCCCCGCTGCCCTCGGCTCCTGCCCACCAGCGAGGAGGTGATGAGATGTCTCCAGCACCGTCCCTCCATCCTGCCCCACTGATGTGGGGTTGTTTCTTACCCTGACCCTTCCTGCCTTCAACAGAGCTGGGCTCCCCCCTGCTGTGAGCCCTCATATCCAGCTCCAGTGGCTTCCCAGTCCCAGAGGCATTGGAGTTGGTGCCTGAATGAGGGCTGCGCCCACCCACCACGCAGGGTGGCCACCCCAGGGTGGGAACCCCCCAGGGGACCACTTAGCCCCCAGTAACGCAAGTTTTAGCATCAATATGCACTTTCTCAGGCACTTCCAACAGCGATCTCCACGTTTGGCAGTGCGTGCCTCCACCCCACCTCTCCCCACACTGCACATCACCACCCCCAAACGGCAGCAGTGGCCGGCGCAGGGCTCCAGTCCCAAGTCACCCTGCATCCAGCCAGCCCTGGTGGAGCTGTGTTGGTGCAAGGCAGGAGGAGGAGGAAGGTATCCATGGCTCTCCACTTCATAGAGGTTTCAGGTCAGTCTTGACCCCAAAAGGTTGAAACCAACATCCCAAATCCAAGACCCAGCCCAGGCTGCAGGAAGAAGGCTGCACAGCCTCTCCAGGTCTGTTTTCTCTTGGATTTTGGAGTAAACCTCAGCCCACCATCTTTGTGATGCCACTGGCAAAGGGTTCCAGCCACCAGGCAGGTGACACCCCACAGCACTGTGCCCATGGGCACAGTTTTGCCCACGAGCCATTGCCACAAGCTCCCAGATGGCTACCGCAGCCTCCCCGCAAGGTAGCCGCCTTTCAGCAGCAGATCGCACTAAAGTAGCTACAGTGGGAACGTGTGAGGTGGGTGTGCTAAGAAGATTTTTTTTTGGCAGACTTCAGGATGACTTTATTGCTCACAAGTTCTCGAGTCATGGCTGAGTAACGCGCTCATCGCATGTCTGAAACAAACAAAAAAATAATATCCCTTACCCCAGCACAAAATAAATAGCCCGGACAAAGCCTGTTTGCTTTTCTCCCCAGCCCTGCTCCGGCTCCGCACGGCCAGGGGCTGCGACGCTCCTGCACGCTCCCACTGCCTACCAGCCTCATCTTTCCCCCTGCCGTTTGGGAAGAGATGGGCAGCAGCAACCACCAGAGGAGCACCAGCCCTATCCCAAGATGTCCCGTAGCGGGTCCCCTTCCCAGCCAATGGGTCTGGTTACCTGCGGCAGAGCAGCAGCATCTGCTGCGACGGGACCTCTTTAATTAAAACAACTTTAATTTGGGTGGCCAAATTAGGCCCGCCATGCCCAGACATTTGCAGTGGAAGGCGCAACCTCAGCCCACCATGGGCTCAAATATTTTCTTCTAAGGGCAAAGAGCTCTGTCCCGTGGCACCACCTCCCCAGCCAGGCAGGACTAGGTCAGGTGAGCCCCTCAGATGCACCACGGAGGATAAATTTCTGAAACACGGCTGCTGGTTTGGATGCTTCTGGGTGCCGAGAGGGTGCAGAGAGCCATGTTGTCTAAGAGCAAAGCGTCCCCACCTCTGGTGCCTTCAAGCCTGAGAAACCTGTAGCTGCTCTTGAAAAGCAACCGAAGGATTTCTAACCAGGCGGGAAAACTACTGTCCTGCGCTCCAGCCAAGTCAATGGTGGCTGATCAAACCCCTGCAGCAACTCAGAGCGACCAAGTGGTATTAATGACCTACCAAAGCCCCTGGGTGCAAAGAGCGAGCCCTCCTCTTCCCCAGGTAGGGAAACAAAGGTGAAGAGGGATGAAGTGACTTCCCCAAGGTCAGCCGGGAGGCGTTGCTGGAGAGCTGGGAACAGACCCCAGGACCGACGGTTTCTTCTGTCCTACTCCCAAGTCCTCACATCCAGCCTGACTTACCACTGGGTCAACCCCAGCCCTCCCATAGCCCAACGGACCCTACAGAGCCCCAATGACTTCTGAACATCCCTCCACCAGAGAGGAGAGAAGGTCAAGGGCATGAATTCCTCCAGATGTTGGCTTTTGGGTGCCCACAGCTTCACGAGCTCCTCTCCAGCCCCAAAGGAAGACCTCAAGGGATGGAAGAATCTTTCCCTTGAGTAAAGAAAGAGTAGGAGCTGCTTTCTGCCATTTACTGTCCGTGTTCTCCCACACCAAAGGCAAAGAACAGATTAGAACTAGTTGGAAGAAGGGGGAAACAACCAAAATTATTAATCCCATTCCATTTTAATGGGTTCAAAAGGGACATTTGGGTAAATTTTCTACTACATTTTCCTTTTTTTTATTTTAAAAAACAACATTCCAGAAAACACAGTCCTTCTATTTGTTGTTCCTCCTCCTGAAAGAGCATATCTTGGGGAGGAGAACAGGGTGGCTCAAGGAAGGGAGAAATTTTACTGAAGACTGAGGGGGAAAGCAGAAGGACAGGAGGAACCCTTCCCTTAGAAATGTCACAGGCAGTTTTGGGAAGAAGAGAAAAATCCCATTATGTTGAGAGTTTTTCATGAAAACTTTGTGTGTGTTTGTTTTCTAAAGGCTGGGGTTTTTTTCCCAGCTAAAAATAAAACTCCACATGCAAAAAAAAAAAAAGTCAGCCGTCCCTGGGCACAGCCGAGAGCACTTGAAGGGACAGCAGCCACCCTGGGACGGCTTGTGCCACTTCTCGACAGACAGCCCTGATCGTGGTGACACCGCTGGTTCTCGCTACGTGCCGGGGAAGGTTGGAAGGACGGGATTTGCCCTGCACCGCCTTTAAACAAAGCCAGGGAGCTGGGCTGGCAGCACACCATGACGGCTCTGCAGCCAGCCAGAGCTGGTGACTGCCGGATCGGGTGATTGCCGGATCGGGGCTGCTTCCATGCAGCCAGTTCCTGGCACAAGGGGATGCGGATGCCCGAGAGCATCCCTGGTGGCATATGGCTGGTGGCTCCTGGCCAAGCTCCTGACCTGCACCAATGAGTGCAATCCCCAATGGGCACCTCTGGGACGAGCTGGGGGCTCGTCCTGCCCCTGCCCATTCCCCCAGCCCATCCCGGGGGAAAAGCAAGAAGCAGCAACACCGTTGGAGCAGAGCACGCGGGTGCCATGGCCGGTCCCAGCTGTATCCTTTTCCCATTTCCCTTCCATGCGTGCAGCCGGGCTCCCCGCCCCGCTGAGGTCAGCTCCGGCTATTCTCTCCTCCGTTTCCCCTGCTCCTGCCATGCACTTCCCATCTCCCTTTGATATTTCACCTTTGCTGCGTCATTCCCCTGTGCCATTTTGGGGCTTGGGTTCACAAGGACGTGCTGTCCCCCGCTGTCATTCAAGAGTCGAGCCAGGGCCGAGCGTCGCCGTTGGGGACCGCTTGTGCCGGGGAACACAGGGAATAACCTGGCTTGCACAGATAAGCGTTCAGCTGAACGAGCACGAGCCCAGAAGCTGAGCTTGCACCAACAGCCTCGAGCAGCACAAGAGCAAGAGGGGGAAACGCCATGAAAAATAACGAGGAGCTGGGAGGAAACAAAGGCTGGGCAGAACGGCGAGCGTTTCCAGCAGACGGAGATGGCCAAATCCGGTGGTTTGCTCCCAGCGCTGGGTTTGCCAGAGGAGGGACAGAGCAGAATTGCCACAGAGAAAACACTCAGAGGGTGCCCAGAGCTGAACGCGGGGCTCCAGGTGGGATCTCTCCCGGGCGTTACAGACAGGACACCCGAGCACCCACCCAGCTGATGCGGGCGCAGCGCTCTGCCACAGCACGAGCGCAGTCCCCAGCAGGCTTTGGGAGCTTCCTTGTGCTCCCACAAAGCCCCAGGGAATTAAATGCCGAAGAGAGCAGCTGGGCTCCTCCCCAGGCAGAGCGACACCGCGCTCACACGCAACCCATTTCGGCCAACCGTCCTTCCCACCGACGAGCCACGACGTTGAACAAAAACTGTCCCTGCTGGCCCCCAGCGCTGCCCGAGCTCCCCGCGTGGCACCGGGCCAAACCCGTTAACAAAAGGCTGAAAGGAGAGCAGGCGTTAACTCCATGGTGGATTTCCCTCGACAGACCCCAGCGAGGAGCATCGCCCACCGCGCCACAGCAGACACCGCGCCAGCAGCACGCGGCACTCGCCCATCAGGGCTGCCCCAGTGACAGGGTCACTCTGAGCTGCCTGGACCCGCTGTGTCCCCAGGACACTGCTCCAGCTCTTCACCACCGACAACCGGACACGGGCCACAGCCAATTCATGTCAGCGAGATGAGATGCCGCGCATGGGGGCTGCTCCCTCCGGTCTTAGGCAGGAGGTGGGGGGACTGTCATGACATGAGAGCCTGGAAGAGGGGCCTGACCCCAGGTTATAGATTTTTGCCTGTTTTGATGGCAGTTGCTGACAAATGCTCACGAGCACATTTCTTTGGAGAAGCACAGACTTTTTGAGACAAGAGAGCTGGGGGAAGGGCTGCAGCCTTCTCCCCTGTGCTCCCCTGCCCAGCTGTGCCTTTCAGCAGGGGCTCAGCCAGCCCAGGTCACATCCCACCCAACTCCAGTGGTGTTCTGCAGATGGAGGTCACAAACAGTCCCATCCTGCTCTGCAGACGGTTCCCAATGAAGAGCGGTGCTGCGAGGGTACGGGCGAGACCTCGAGCGCTTGCTTTGCCAAAAGGCTTTAAAGCTTCCTCATCACCTCTGCCACTGCCCAGGGAGGGACTAGGATGTCCCCAGCTCTCCCCTCCTCCATCCTTTCCAAGCAGTAAGCTTTCACACGGTCATGGACGTGCTCCCAAACCATCACAGACATCTCCTGAAGTCTCTGTTGGATATCATCTATAGGGGAAAAAACCCTCAATGCCCGCTCCACACTTCTTCATGGATGCTCAGGACAAGGTTGATGCCTTCAAGCACTGGCACAACCATCTCTCAGGCTGGACCTTGGGAGTCCTTCAGAAGTGAGAAAGGGGCTGAGAGATGAGGGATGTATGAAAAAAATAGCAGTAATGGCAGCCCTATAACCCAAACCCAGCTCTGGATGATGATGGTCTCCCAGCCCATTGCAAGGGGAAGCAGGCAACAGGCACCAAATTTTCAGGCTCAAAAATAGTGTTTGAGTGAGTCACAGGGATTTTTGTCCCTCTCCTGGAGGCCTTACGTTCATTCGTTCTTCCTTTCTTTTGTCATTTTCGATAACCTGAAATATTAGTCAGCTGGACTGAATCTGCAGGTTTTACTCACCACCTCCAAAGGAAAACACAACTGAAAAACAGTGTGGCCAACCCTGAGCATCCAGAGCTCCTAAAGATTTCCAGTCCCTGGAAAAATCAAGGAGCGGCCTTTAAAGTAACAAGATTTTCAAGGAAACGAAAAAAAAAAAAAAGGGAGACCAGTTGGCTTGGTTTTATTTCCCTGTTGGCTTTTGAGCCTTTAGGCTGCTCTGACGTCATGCTGCTAAGCTCATCTCTGCAACCATGAGGTAAGAAACCCTTAAACCAGCAAAAACCCTGCCAGTGCTCGGCAATCACACAGCTTCAAGAAAAAGAAGGAAAGAAGGAAATGGTGGGAGCTGAGGGAAATCTCAAGAGGTTTGGAGGACCTCTCATGGGACCAAGAGGAGCATCAGTGGGCGATGCAGAGCAAGCGGTGCCCTCGAAAGCCCCTCTCTGCCCACGGGGTCGTGGAGAGCTGGGGAAAGGGGTTTTGGGAGTAGGGCAGTGAATGTTGCCGAGTGCCAGCATGGCCATGGCATGTGGCTGGCCTCCCTCTTTGTAATCCAGGATGGTCCCAGGAAAGTAAAAAGACTTTCCAGCACATCTCAGCAATTTCTTTCCGCTCCCAAAGGAAGCGTGTTTATTGGAAGCCATTTTATGCATAAATAGCCCTTTCCTGCTGTTCCCACAAACTCAGACTAAAATAATTTCCTAGGCTTGAGCACACCACCCCACAGCTTCCTAGGTGGATGTGCAGAGCTCGACCTTGAGCGAGAGACCGAAGACATTCCCAGAATCCTGCCCAGAGCCTGCCCAGCTCTCCTAAAGCAGAGGTTTTACATCTCCTCCCCAGCAGTGCTTGTACCAATTTCCAGTTTCCAACTGCTTCCATGCATTACTTCTCCCCAGCACTTTCTTTTGGGGGTCTCAACGCCTTCTGCAACATCAGGCCCATTCACCCTCCACACACGTTCCAGAAGGAAACATCACCCCAAATGACTGCTCGACTCACAGAGAGCGAGGACCAGCTTGCTGACAGACCCAGGCAGTGCACGCTGGCAGAGAAAATGGTCTTCAGCCCCCGAAGGACCAGTGTGCCAGTAGAAGAGCAGAGATGGTGACAGTCAAGGGGCAGGGCTCTCCCACCCCACACCAACATAGGATCAGTATCTGCTCCAGAGCAGAGAGGTGGTGATGGGGATGGGTCCCTGTGCCCACCAGGAAGGGCATGGAGGTCCCTTGAAGGCCCACACAGCAGTGTCTTGGGGGCTGCTGGGGAGAGCTGTGGTGCTGTAGAACAAGCACCATCCAGGGCAAGGACTGAAACGGGGTTCCCACTCCAACCCCCTGAGTTCTGCAGCCCAGCACAGGGTCCCATCAGCCAACAGGCAGCTGGAGGGGTCCCTGCCGGCACCACTGCCGGCTTTGCTGCCAGTCCTCCTCAGCCACGTTGTCTGGGCTGGGACTTGGCTGGGACAGGCTAAGCCTGCACAGCACAGTCCCCAGCCCGCATCCAGCAGCCTCGGCAACAAAACCACTTGAAGACCATGACCGTGGCGGTGAAAACCACAGTGCGTGTAGCCCGACCCTCCCCAGAAGAGCCCTTGCCCTGTCTTCCAAGGCCAAGCAGCCCATGGACATTACACAGCGAGCTGCTGTCCTTGAGGTTAGGGCAGGGAGCAAAAGAGGAGGATTTCGAAACGTCTGTTTGACGCCACCAGGGGATGAAGGCAGAGGAACCGCAGCGCTCTGGAACTGGAAACGGGCAGGACACAGTTAACGCCTGGTTCCTCGTGCAGGATCAGGAGGAACTTGGCTTCATATTTCCCGTGTGGGATGTTGCAAGAGGCCGAGGAGCCCTGAACCCAAGCGACACCCGTTCCCCTCCCGGCTCCATCCACCACGACGTGCCCCAGCCCCGCAGCCGCCCCGCCGAGAGCCAGAGCCTCCGTCCCGGCGCAGAGGGCATCGCGGGCGAAGGACGGTGCCACCACGCCAAGAGACACCAGAGAAACGCCGCAGCCATACCCACTCCACGGGGGCACGGAGATGCAGTTTAATAACTGGCAACCGAGCGGCCGGGGGCTGCCGGCAAAGCAGCCCCGGGCGCGGCGGGGGGCAGGGGGTTCGCCCCGCCGGTTCCCGGCTCCGGGAAGCAAATCCAAAGGCTGGGCTGGGCTCCCCCAGCCCCGGCTGAGCCTCGACCTCTCCGTTGTCCTCGCCGCACGCCTGTCCCAGTTCCAGCAGCCGGTTGCTACAGCAACTGAGCTCTGACTAATCATTTGCGCAATGACCTTTTTTCCCCCCAGAGAGAGGGAGGGAGGGAGATGGAGAGGAGGGAGGGAGGGGAGGAGAGGCAAAGCAAGCGAGGTTAGCAAGAAAAAGCAGCCGGGGAGAATGGGTTGGTTTTTTTTAGGGGATGTAAGATTTTTTTCTTTGTGGGGGGGGATACGGGGGGTGGGAGGGGGAGAGGAGAGTGAGTGTTGAATGGGGCTCTGTGCTGGAGAAGGGATGGATGGGGGCAAAGGCTGCTGCCAGTGGGCAAAGCACCTCGCTGGGACCGTTTCCATGGGCGAGGGGGTGGGGGGACTCCAAACGGGGCTGACACCACAGCCTTCCTCCTCCTCCTCCTCCTCCTCCCCACCCCGTAGCGACCCTGGCCACTGCCACTGAAGGGCCAGAAGTCAAGAATTTGGCTCTGCCTCACCACTGAGAGCCTGCAAAGGGCTGGCCAGCCCCGGGTCAGCCTGGCTTGAGCACCCCAAGCACAAAACCTCACTGGTGGTGTTTGGGGAACCTATATCAGGGCTGAGCTGAGCTGAGCTAAAAAATCCTGTGCCAGCATTATACCAAGGGGGAGCACAGCCGGATGGCTGAGCCGCACAACCAGTCCGGGAAGAAACTTGAGCCCAGCTCCAGTTGCTCTGATGGTGTTACTGGGAGAGCTTTGCTCCCACCTCTATCACTTTCAGCTGAGCAAGACTAGGGTCAGGTCTGGCTCCAGCTCCGGCTCCAAAACAAAGTAAATAATGCAAAAGCTTCTTTCTGCACAGCTCTGAGGAGCATACATGAGATTGCATCTTACTGACTCGGTAGGAGAAAACAGTTTAGAGGTTGCACATTGCTCCTCACACCAGTTGGCACTTAGAAGCTGGTAAAACCAAAAAAGCAGTGGAAAGCAGGTCCTCCTCACCAAAGGGTGGATGGTTGCACCACCAGTCCCAAGTTTTTATGGCAAAAGGATTTGGGCTTTTCTCCAGTTGGATCAGAAAACAGTTACGTCTGACCTTGGCCAACCGCAAAGTACTAAGCCAGCTGAAATGGACAATAACGGAGATCCCTGGTGACAAAGAGGAGAAGTCTATGGAGAGTCACAGAAGAATGAGTTGGCCATTTGGAAAGAAAAAGAAGTTTGAAGAAAACAAAATGTTTTTGTGGACAGACACTCCACAACAGAGGCTGACAAACTGCAGTGGTGTTGTGTGAATAGGAGGAGAAGGAGGAGAAGGAGGAGAAGGAGGAGACGGAGGAGAAGGAGGAGAAGGAGGAGAAGGAGGAGAAGGACTTGGTATGACTACCAAGCAAACCAAAGAAGAACGAGCTATATCCTGAACGTGCTAAGTACACACTCCCCACATGCAACTCCTGCTGACACAAGCTGGAGCTTAGAACAGAGAGCTCTCAGGTAGGACAAAATCTCATTCAAAGAGGTATTATGGTGGCCTTGGCTGCTCTGTCCTTGCCCTCTCTTTCTGCACAAAGATGGGCCCTTTCCTTAAGGCAGCTCAAAGTCCTTGCTCCAAACACCTCCAAAAGGTCCTAGAGCCAACTCTCCTCCTTCAGCTTACCATCCTTCCCTCTGCCCTTCAAAATAACGCAAAGGACAGGACACTCCTAGCAGGCATTGCCCAGCTAGTTTGTACAGCTAGAAAACGTAAAGCAAGACTCGCTAAATCATCCACAATTTATTTAAGGCACGTAAAAGAGAGACCAGGTCGTGACAAATACTCTGCACGCAGCGTGCACCCAACATATTCCCCTTATCAGCACAACTCGGCACCTACGGAAATTCCCATTGCAGCATCTGATCCCAAACCTGGACTAACCAACAGGAGGGTTCACATCAAGCCCATACCGGTGCCTACACTATGCGAGGCATCACAGGCAGCCACAGCTTGCTCTTCTTGAGCTTGAGCAGATCAAAGCCATGTCAAACCCAATGTAGTAAGTGCTGCTGAATGGCAAAATACATTAACTCGGGCTCGGTCCTATGCGGCCGTGGACACAGGGCTCGCAGACCCAGCCCGAGCTCACGCCTGCCTCCAGTCCACCTTGTAGATGAGCACGGGGCTGCAGTGAGTCTGAAACACAGCGTGTAGAAATAAAACTCTTTTCCACCTCTTTTCAGCTAAGTCGCTCTGCAGCTTGCAGAGCTCCACCAAGGACAATTATTTCCAGCATGTGCCGTGCATGAATGCTGCGAGCAAGACGGAGCTGGAGTTTCATCATAGCCCGGCTTTGTGTGCGGAGTGAAGAAGGAGGGAAAAAAAAAGAGAGAAAAAAAAAAAGGAACTTGGAACAGGAGGCCCCCCCGGCCTCACCCTGATCCCGAGGAGGCTCCGCTCTGCTCTTGCTCAACCCGACACCGAGAATGAGGAAGCGGAGGAGACAGGCGGGGGAGGCGGAGGAACGGTCAAGCTGAAGACAAACAGCCTCTGAGCCGGGCTTGGAAAGCTTCACGAGCGAGAGGGCATGAGAGCAAAGAGTGGGCTGTGTCCTGTGCTGGAGCCCCTTCCCCGTCCCTACTGTGGCCCTCACCCCAGAGGATGCTCTGGGTTTTGATAACCTGACTCCAGGTCTTAAAGGAGATGGTCTTCAGCATGGAGATCTGCAAAGCCTCGCTGCGTTGCCAGCCCAGATCCCCCGTACCCAGGCTGTGGCTGGCGACAGCCGAGCACCCACCTGCCGCGCTGCCCTGCGTGGGTGCCGCTGCAGCGCACGGGGACCGCGGAGCCCTCGTCGGGCAGAGCGGTGCCATGCCGTGCCGCGCCAGCCGCAGCCAGCCAGCTCTCCCCCATGCTGGGTTGGACCTGCCTTTCAGCACAGGCGGCAGCTCAGCAGTCGCCTCCGCGCTCTGCAATACCAAGAACTGCAACACCGTGCTCGCTGCAAACAGGAGTTCGCATGAAAAATTAAACCCCAGCCAGGTGCGAGATGTTCCAGTCGGCTCCATGTGCCCGGGGCTGCTCCTCTCCCATCCCAACGCCCCACACCTCACCGTTCTGGGAACTGCGCACCTTACCTCCTCATGTGCCGACAGCCACTGTCACCTTCCCTGTCCTGCTGTCCCCTTCCATGCACACGGGCTGGTCTCTCCTCCTTGTCTTGCCCTGGGAGAGGAAGAAATCCAGCTGAAAGGAGCCCTACATCTGCAGAGCCCCATTGGTGACAGAGTAAGACCCCAACATGATATTCTGCTGATGTGCCCTTCCACCTCAGTAGGCCAGTAAGGAGGTGCCTTGGTCTCATCCCTCCATACAGCAAAGGACATTGTAGCAGAGACATGCAGAGACGTTCCAGAGGCCAAGGAGGACAGAGAACCAGGCAGAGGAGTTGGTTGGACCCACTTGTTTAAGTTTCTTTATGACTAGCAATGTTAGCTCTACCCCAGCAGCGTTACTGCCCGCGAGGGATGGTCAGACAACTGCGACCGATCAGCTTGGGACAGACTCCAGAGTGCAAAGACGTTGCCCAGCCCTCAGGCAGGGCTGTCCCCGAGCATCACTGGGGATGCAGGCACCATGCATCTTCCTGGCCAGCCAGCCTGGGATCCCACCCGGCTTGTAACCCTCCCACTGTGCGACATAGTCAGCCCACACAGCACGAGGACCCAGCAGGAAACACGGCTTACGTGGAAAGGAGTGAACACGTAAGGCTGGGGAGATGCATCAGTTTAAATTCTGTTAAAACCAGGCAGGTGAGTGGGTACCCCAGGCAATCACCTATAGTGAGTGGCAATTCTAGTAAATTTACACCCAGTTTGCATTTGGCCCCAGAGGTGTTTTGCATTGAGAGCATCCCTGGAAGGGAAGATTCGCTGCCAAAAAACCATGAGCTCCGCCTGCCTGGATTTTGGAGAGAAGGCGGGTTGTTTGCATTTGCAATTTGGCTGTGAAACTGGAAAAATACAGACCTGAGAAGCCAATTCCCCCCAGCCCATCACCTCCCCCAAAATACACTAGTCTCTAACCCAGAAAGACGCTGGACCGGTGCACCAGTGGGGACCTGACCTTTGTGGTAGGAGGCTGGAGAGCTTTGGACGCACGATGGTGGCTCTGTGGTGGCAGGGACCAGGGGGAGGGTTTGGAAAATGGGGCCAAGGGAAGAGCAAAGGTGCCAGGATGGGGCTTGGGGGCACCAGCCTGACACCTCTGTCTCCACCATGGGACTGGGCAAGGAATGAGCACCTCAGAGCAACGGCACTGGGCTTAAATAAATAAATACAATTCTGCTGAAAAGGGAAAATAAAAAAAAAAAAAGGAATAAAGGATGTGCCTCTCCAGTGCCTCCTCCCCTCCCAGAAACCTGTGTGCTATGCAAATATATGCAAACGAGACATGGAAGGAGAGAATGAAACTGGCTTTCTAAAGCAGCATGGTTTTAAGCTGGGAAGCGTTGGAGGCAGCTCGCTGGAAAGTTGAGGCAGAAATAGCTGTGCCATGAGAGGGACGAGCAATGACGACTGGAGGGTATGTGTCCCAAAATGCCTTCGGCGATGGGATCAGCTCCCACAGAGTCACACCAGGACACAGCAGCAGCAAACTCTCCCTCTTGCCACCCCGGTTCTTAAAGCACTCCCCAAAATCCCACTGCCCTCCAGCCCAGGTCTGGGAAAAAAAAAAAAAAAGGGTGGGGGGGAAACTTGGTGATCCCCCCCCACAATTCCTTGAAAGGGATGGCAAAAAACCACTGCAGTGTGTGGAAACCCAGGAAGCTCGGTGCAAAGCAGGGGATGGCCAACATGGGCAGCCCGGGGTGGTACTTCCCAGGGTGGGCACTTTCCCTGGGGGCTGCTTAAGGAGTGACATCTTTCTTACATGAAGAATGGCATCGTACGAATTCCAGCTCGTTTGTTCCGAGCAATTTATCCACCCAAGTATTGCCTTGTTCCGTAACATTTTCTCAAGGGGTTTCTGCAGAGAAGCAGGTGAAATCTAGAAAGCCTGAAGGCTTCAGAGTGTAAACACCATTTGCCTGGGCAATGCTGCTCACGTTGATAACCAACGCCTGAGTATTTTTTGCTCCGAAGCAGGAGGGTTGGCTGGAGCAAAAGCCCCTTTCCTGCCTCCTGACCCAGCACAGGATTTTTACAGAAATAGCTCAGATGCTGTGAACTCACTGGAAAGTTTGGGATGGGCTGCCAATGTCCCGGGCAGCCCTGAGATTTCCATCAGCATCCGTGGGATGCGGTCAAGAAGTCACCTCCTGGGCTCTCCAAACCCACCCCAGGCACTGGAACTGGGGGAGAGGACAGGAGAGCAGAGAAGCGATGACATGACACCGGCACCCGCAAAGTTGTTCTTCCTGCACCTTGAGACCAGAGGCGTGACATTGGGGTCTGCTTCTTATCTCACAGCGGGATGTGGAGGAATAGGATATCTGCTACAGGCCCTGGAAAAGTCTCAATGGCGCTCTGGTCTGAACCCATGTAAGTCGGCCATCTGCTGCGATCACCTCTCCAGTGTGATCCCCTCTCCAGTGCCTCTGCCACCATTTGCAACCTCAGCTTCCCCCCAGGAAAGTCACAGTGCTGTGCTCGAGACAGCTCCCACAGCTCCGCATCTTACTTTGCTTTTCATTTTGCCTTTAATGAGACAGATAAAACAATCTCCAGCGCCTCCGACGCCAGTCTCTAGCATGGCGGGCGGTTGCGTTCGCACCGTTGGGTTGAGCAGACTGTCAGCAGTGACAGCCCCGTGCACAGGTGCCATGCTGTCGTTTAGCAGCACTGAGCACGGAGCAGAGGCACCTTCCATCCGCACGCTGCTTTGCAGTCACTGTGGGGTTAGCGAGGTACGTCCAGCCCTGTCCTGCACCTCAGAACTACCCCTGACAGATATTATGGCTGCAGTTGATACATCCTCCAGACAGAGGTTCATTACCCGCTTGGCTGCAGTATCTTGCAGTCCAGCACCAGCATTTCGGCTTCCCTGGGAAATGTGAATAAATCCAGGCCATTCCTGTGCCACAACCAGACCTATGCCTGGCCTATAACACAGGGACAAGTTTGAGCATCTTTTTCAGTGGTGTTTACTTGAGGCAAGAACAAAGCATCTCTGGCTCTTCCCTGTGTTTTCCTATACTTTCCTCTGCCCTTTTTACCATATTTTCCTGACACCTCTTGGGGAACTGCCCTGGCACCGGGGCTCCAGCAGTGTCTGTCGGTGCACATCCTCTCTCCAACCACAGTAGTGTTACACAAACCTTCAGAGCACACAACAGCTTGTGATGACATTGTTTTGTGACTCTATATTAAAAATACAGCCTTAACCCACCTCCCTAAAGAGAGACGTGCCATGAAAATGCCATGGGTTGGCAAGTCCAGGAGATACCTGGCAAAGGGAGAGGAGCTGCATCTCGCCCAATCTCTTCCTGGTCCCTTCTCCAACTCCTGCTCCCGTCTGAGAGCTGCTTATTTCTCCCCCTGCGAACCTGAAGAATAAAAGGTGCAGACTAGCTGGGATTTCAAATTCTGTGATTAAGGATGGAGGCAATTTCTCCCCTCCCCAGGCTGATAGAGCAGGCAGCGGATGAGGACGGCTTTTTTGCGTGCTGCCAGCAGCTGCGATAGGCGCCTCTGCCGTCACCAAGCGCAGAGATTATTCTCTGGATCTCCCGGGCTGTTTATCAGGAACACTCACTGCTGCAGCCGCTAAACCAGCTTAAATACCAAAATTAAAAAATAATGAAAAAAAAAAAAATCTTTTCTGTAACCTCAGAAGGAGAGGGATTGGGGAAGGGGAGGTGAAAGCAGTCAGGACACAAGTCGGGGTCTTAATAATGGGCACAGGCAAAACAGGCTCCGCAGCCACCACTGCGGGGACCGACATCCCCAGCCGGAGGGATGGAGCCGCAAAACCCGCTGGCAGGGGACCGAGGGACCCGCCTGGAGCAGGCAGCTGCCAGCCTTGGCCAGCGGGCACATTGCTGGGAAACCAGGACAAAGTCGGCAGCGCCTGCGCTGGCACATCATCCTGGCCCTGCCTTCGGCGTCACGGGCTGGGGAGCCGTTGGGAGCGGGCAAGGAGCAGCAGCTTTGCACCACGGCCGGGGTGGCCCAGCTCTGGTACTCGAGGAAGAGCAGCGGAGCGATGCTCCCTCCCCGCGCACGGCCAGGGAGGGAGCGGCACGTGTTGGGGATAATAAATTTCATCAGAGTCCGGATCTGGGGACTGCACGGGAAGAAGAGGCACGAGGTCTGATTTCCTTGGGCATTCCAAGCCTTTGAAGATGAGAAAGCAGCTAAGTGCAAGGCAGGCTTTCAAGCTGCCAGTGTGGGTTAGCGGTGGGCCTGGGACTCCCCAGGGAGCAAGAGCTGTAGGATCCCGGCTGCCAGGTCGGATCCTGTCTCCCAGCCACGGGAGGGTAAATGGGAACAGCTCTACTAACATCGCAGGAATGCACTTCTTGATGGGCTGTTTAATTAGCACGTGGGCACGAGCTGGGCAGCACCAAGCTGCTGGCTTGGGGCTGGCTGGGCGCTTGCTGGTTTTGGATTGTCCCAGCACGTCCCCCTGCTGCAATCTTCCTCTTCACTTCTGTCTGAGGAACCTGCTGTTCTGGGGACGGGCCCATCCCCTGGCACCAGGGTGTGATGCCCAGGAGTGGTCTCTTTGGGCAGACGGGTTCCTGCCCCGCTTTGGAGGGAGAGTCAGAGTCTCTAAACCTCCCATTCTGCTGAAATTCAGGATGAGCGAGACCCTTCCCGGGGTTTCTGGCAGGCAGGGAATGTCCCAGCCACTCGCATGAAAGGTTAAGACCACTTTCCAATTAGAGAGGCAGGAGCCATCGCAATAAAGCTCTTCTGAGGGGATATTAATCAGGGCATCTTCCTCTCACGGAAACGCAAATCAGCAGAATGGAAATGGGAGTGATTAGAGCCAGGGAACAACGCGGGCACTTCGATAGCAGCTCCGCGAGCAGTGAGGGCCATGACAGTGCAAGAGAGATGCCCCAGGCTCCTGCACCGGCTCTGACAGCCAGGCAGAGCCATGGAGGACCCAAGGGCTCCACCTGGGAACATTCAGCACTGGGTTTTCAGGTCAACGCTAGCACCAAGGCCACGGAAACGGCACCAGTTACAGCAAACCAGCCCCCAGCTCTCGAGGTGGCTGCAGGGTGTTGCTCCACAGCAGGGACACGGGTCGGGGACCTGGCAGGAGAGATGTAGAAGACAGCAGCATCGGATAAAGGGTGTAGAAGGGAAGGAGAGGGGATGAAGAGCGAAAGGTGATGCAGAAAGGGGCCAAAGCCAAAGGTGCTGCACTGAGCACCTCCCTGCCCGGAGAAGTGCTGCACCGAGTCCGGAGACGGCTCTGCTCCTCGCGGCAGGAGGCATTAGATCCAGCTGAGCTGCTTCAACGCAGCGTGCATGTAAATCAGCTGGACAGGCAGAGAGGAGAAAAACAAGGGGGATGAGATAAGAGGATAGAAAAAGAGGCGAGGGGAGGAGGAGGAAGGAGAAAAGGGGAGGGAAGGAGAGGAGCAGGTGTGGAGAGAAAGAGAAGCAAAGAGAGGGCAAAGGGAGAAAGGGAGAGGGAGGAGGAGGAGGAGGGATGGGGAAGCAGAGAGCAGCAGGCAGGAGGGCAGGGTGATGGGCTGGGGTCAGTCAGTGCACCACGGTCCTGCCTGAGCAGGGGCACGGGGTGAAGGTGCCAGACCACAACCCACCAGCGTGAGCCTGGGCTGGCACACACTGTGCCTGCCCCTCGGCTTCCAAACCCTGCAGCACTGCTGGGACCCCGCTGGGGTCTGGGATAAAGCAGCACCACAGACTTGATTTTCCAGCCATGAGGGAGATGTCCAACAGCTACACAAGTAGCCAGAGTCTGCCATCCTATAATCCCTCCCCTGCAAACATGATTCCTTCAAATATCCTGTCCTGAAACCTGATGTACATTTATGATGGAAGAGTTGGTGGGCACCAACCTGCAGGTGGCTGTGTCTGGGGGATGAAACGAGGTGGACATGTTGCTCCTCTAAGCCAAGAATATCTTGCAAAGCACAGCAAGTGATTCCCGATAAATAATAACTGTGCCCTCTCTCTTTCAGCCGGGGGACACAAAGGCTAAATATTATTATTAAACCCCCAGGTTGAGGATCAGCAGCTTCACGAGAAGTTGTCGTGACTGGGAAGGACACAAGGATCTCCTGACATCAACACGCACTAAGCAACCAATGCCGATGCAAATACCATCTGCTGTAATCATGACATCACCTTTAATTACATAATGAATGAGAATGTCGCCACATGCAGAGGCCTGACGTCACCAGCAGAGCTGGAAAAAGTAGTCTAGAGTAGGATAATCAAAAAAATGAGTCTGAAGAAGGAAGATCTCAGCCTGGAAAAGCAGCAGCTAAAGAGGCACATTCGTGGCCTCAAGAAGGTGAACCAAGATCAATCGCTCACTGCGTCTCCCAATAAAAGAATTAGGAGATATCCAATAACATTAAGAGGCAGCAGGTTCAAAAGGAACAAGAGGAGATGGTTCCTCACATGGTGTGTGGTTAAGCAGTGGAAGTCCTTGCCACAGCTCTCCAGGGATGATTAAAGCTTACGTGTTTACGAAAATCAACAAGACAAATTCATGGGAAATCCATTGAGGGGTATTAAAGACAAAATGCCACTCTGGCTCGGGGAGTCCCTGAGCTGTCACGTGCTCGGGGCTGGGAGATGCCTGGGAGATGCAGCGATGCTGGTCATCAGGGGGACGGGCAGGGGACAGACCCGCACAGCTCCTCAGGCTGCACCGAAGATGGCAGATAACATCTTCAAGCCTGTGTGATGCCAATACGCTCTGCATCGCACCCCGGGCCATCCCAGCATCTCAGCAGCTGGGTGTATTTGCACCCCAGTCTTGGGGGATGCTGAACCCCCTCAAGACAAAGTCCACAAGAGCAGGACCAGGCAGTGTCACGATGAAAATCACCGGTTTAACACAACACAGAGCCACCCTTAACCTCACCCAGTCCAGCACTGGGTTACCCTCACATTACTTTGCCAAACACCTTTTCCCAGGACTCCAGACCCTGCCGGGAGCCCAGCTGGACACAGAGGTCCATCGGCGGGGAGCCTGGCCACGCGCTTCCCCACGCGCAGCATCCCTTCCCCGCGCGCAGAGTCGGTGCACGTAGCGCTCCCAATTAAAGCGAGGCACAGCGCGGAGGGGCCTGGCAGCGCTGCATTTATCAGCCTGCCTGGAAGGGGCTCGTGCAAGCTGTCCCCCCGGCTGACGGATTAGACGGCAGACAATTAGGTTTCAGACACACACACACACACGGGCGCGCGCGAGCACACGCGAGCACACGCAGGCACACAAATCCTTTTTCTCCATCCATCTGCAAGGCTGGGGCGGCCGAGCCCAGCTGCGCGGCCGGCCGGCGCTTCTGAAGCTGCGTGCAGCTGAATAAGAACGAGCCCCCGCGCCTCGGCTTTCAGCGCCCGCTCAAAAAATGAGCGAGAGGTCCCCAAAGAGATGACACAATTGCAATGGAAATGATTAACCCTTGACGGGCTGGTTTCGCCGTCACCGCCGCCTCCTCCCCGCTCTGTATCGCCGCAGCCAGCCTGGCGGCAAACTCCCACTCTTTGGGTTTCAAGGACAAAGCCGGAGCAAGTTAGCGCTCAACCAACGTCATGAGGAACGAGCAACCTCCTCGTTTGCGCTTCGAGGCGAGCCGGGATTCTTTGGAGCTTGGATTATTTCAGATGCATCCCCTCACTGCTGGGAGGTTCCCAGCTCCTGAAAGCGGGGATGGTGTCTCAACGTGAGCACCAATTCTGCAAAAGTCCCACCAAAAGCATCCCTTCTTAGTGCCCAAGACAAGAAACTGTGATTGCCACATCCAGATCCTAGGTGCAACGCAAGCCAGCGTTGCTCCTCCGATTGTCCTTTCCAAGGACTATCCAGAACAATAATTCAATATTTCAAAATTAATTGAAACATGAAATAGCAAAGATAGAAGCAGAACAAGCTGGGGCAGCTTCTGAAAGGTAAAGCCTGCACGTCCGCTCTGGGAGAGGATTTCTGATGGAATCAACAAAACAATGGATAAAGGGAAATCAGTAGATATAATTTATTGGGATTGTCCTAAAGCCTTTGATAAAATCCCACATGAGATGCTATTAAGGAAACCAAGCATTACTGGGCGAGATGTAAAATAGTGCTGGGGAGCGGGAAGCAGTAAAGTGTCACAAACTGGCATGGGAGGAGGTGGTTAAAGCCCTGCTGGGACAGAGGTCAGGGAAGCTGGAGCACGGCCACGCTCCGAGCCCAGCCCCTGCTGGCATCGGGACCAGGGAGCCAGGAATTGACACCCCCAGGATAGCAGCACTGCGGATGCTCAGGGCATACCAAAACCTTCACAGAATAGCCCCCAAAGTCCCTCGCTCCTCCTTCCTCGCTTCCCACAGTCTGTCTCACCATCCCAGGCTGCCTGTCGTCCCATGTGGGCAGGGGTATGGGGCGAGAACAGCATCCCCCCCCTCCATCGCTCACACCTACTCGAGGGAAGATAAGCTGAACACGACACCAAAAAGGACCCTGTCAGCCCCTGGCCTCGCTCCTCACACTCGCAGCCCTTGATCTCCCCGTGTCCTTTCAAGACGTCTTTCAACTGTCCATCTGGAGAGGAGGAAGCCAAAGGAGAGAAATCTCCCATCCCATGTTAGGAGTGGGACACGCTGGGGGAGGGAGGATCCTCCGGAAGCACCACTCTTGGCCGCACAAAGAGATTTCTAAAAACAGCACCATGATTTAATTTTTCTTGTAGTTAGTTTTTGAAGAAGAGGAGTCTAGATGAGAATAGCCCATCTCAGCGCCTGGTACCCACCTCACCCAGGCAGAGGGTGCAGCCAGCTCCAAGACAGCTGATGCCCAGGTAGAAATGACCACAAAGGTAATTCATCCCATCCCTAAAACCAATACCAGCATTTTTTTGAGATACGTTTTCATAAAATACAGGCATAAGCCCTAGTGTTACAAGATGCATCATCCACTAAAGTTAGAAGCAGCTCTCCAGATGCACTGGGGAACGTCTAGATGTTTGCCAAGGAAGATTGCTGCTCTCCCTGACTTCTGATTACTGTTAGTAGCATAATACTGGAGCTAGGAGGTTGGATCTGGCCTCTCAGAGCACATCGTACAGGGATTTAGGACTGTCTGGAGGCTGCCATGTCCATCGTCTGCGAGCAGCCAGGTCATGCAGCCGGCTCTGCCCCACACTCGAGCTGCTCCATCTCCAGACCCACTGACTTTCTCACCTGCTCCAGGGGCTCTGGCCAGGAGCCTCATCCCTCCCTTCACCAGAAACCAGCTCCTCAGTTCTCAGCTGTGGGCAGTTTCTAGTCATTTGGTGCCCTGCCAACAATATCCATCAGTGAAACAGCTCCTCTCCCGCCCCAGCGCTCCGTGTCCCCTGCTCTACCAAGATTTGCAAAGCTGAGTTTGCAGAGTCTCGGGAGATGGGCCATTCACTGCTTCTCCTTGGGGACTTCGCCATCATTTCATGTATCAATCCATAAATCACCCCTCCAGGTTTATCAAGGACCTATATGTTTCCCTCTGCAGCACTAAGCAGGGTACCGGAGAGAATTTTCTGATAACTACGCTGCATTTTCCTCTCCTCCTTTCATCCCATTACCCACAGTTATATCCCTTAGACCACTCTAAATAATTACTCAGCCGGGTGTTTATGACCTTCAGATATTTGTCCATCCCTGGTTTAAGTGAACTCTTAGTCAAGCTACGCTTAATATTTAGGCTACACAGAGCAACGCTCGTGTTCAAAACACTTCCAGGCTGTGGTGGGGATGTTGATAGGAAGGACCAGTCCTGCACCATTTGCCACAGTGCTGAGGCCGTTTTTCAATCCCAGGCAGTTTTTCTGCTTCCTCAGTGGGATGTTTTCCCATTAAAAACCCCAACGCCTGGAAGCCTCCCTGTGCATGCTTCCCTTGTCCTTAGCTTGGGGACAAGGGCACAAAGGGACAGTTTGTACGGGGTGGTTCATGCAGAGGTGGGAGATATCCAGATAAAACCATCCAAGCATCTCCTTTGGAAGGAAGAGCCAGGTTGTCTGAAAAAAAGCCCTTGGGAACGACAGGGAAGGGAGGAACGGCCGTAGCTGCTTGCAAGAGGAGCCGGCCTCCAAAATAACAGTTGACGAGGGCCAGGAGGACCCAACACTTCCCTTTGCGCCAGGAGCATCACCGCTGTCAGCAGGGATGCCTGTTCCCCTCCAGCCTCCCAAGGATAAGTGCCCGGGTGAGGCGAGGGTCAGGGCCATAGCGAGGGACGGTGAGACTGGCCACAGTTATGGAGATTTACTGCTCCGAGCCCTGGTAGCTGGGCCATCTGGATACCAAGTGTCAGCGTGAGTTATTAAAGACTACAGCCTGACATCGTATGGGCACAAAGGTGGGGAGAAGCGGGAGATGCTGCGATAGCTTCTTCCAAAGCAGGAAGAAGGTGGGAGCCCTGGGAAGGTTTCTGCTGGAGCAAAACCCCAGTGAGGGGAAGGAGAAAAGGAAACGCACACTCAGACACTGCACAGGTGCTCGTGGGTACCCACACAAAGACGCCGGTGTGCATGGAACGCACCTGCGCTCATGGCTCCGTGCACGGCTCCTCTGCATCCACTGCAGAGGTGAGAAAGGGTAGAGGTGGATGGAAGAGGAGGAGGAAGCAGCAGGATGAGCTCCCTATCTGCAGCACTGCCAGCTTCAGGCATTCACCTGTCGGTGCCTAACCCTAAGCAAAATTATGAGGAAGGGCTAAAAGTTTGTGTCTAAAGAGTGTTCAGTTGAGGGTGTTTATGGTGTATCTTCTGCTTTTTGATGATTTAGTAGGTCATGTTTTCCTTCATTGCTTTTGCTATAGCTGCAAGAGATGGAGAGACTACCTTTATTTGTTTACTGAAAGCTGAGATCTTCTCATGGCCACCAGACTGTCACCTGGACCTTTAAAGTACTTGCTGTTGATGAAGAAAAGAGCATGGGTGGGCGGCACCGTTTTGTAGGACAAACACCCCAGGACCTGGCACAAAGACGCAACCCACCCCGGGTTTCTGTTCCTTTGCAGCGAGCTCGGCCTCAACGGTTAGTCCCAATATACGCCCTGCAAGAGGCCCCAGTCTGACTCATGGAGGGGAAATGGCTCACTGTGGTTACAAAGCATCACTTCCCAAAGAGTAAAACAGTCCAGCACATGAAACAAAACCTCTTTCCTTTCTTAAAACCAGGCATCACCTTTCAGGAGACAAAAGATGAACCAACCTGACCCACACATGGTCTGAGAAACAAAACCTGGCTTGCATGGGTAGAGGAGTATTTCCACCAAACCTGTGCCAGCCCCTGGGATCTCCAGGTACCATCCCAAGTTCGCCATCATTGACGTGACCCTCACCCTGCACCCATTTCTGTCCTCTGTGGGTGATGTAGCTGCCTCCAAACCTTCAGCTCCAAAGGAAACAGACCTGGCCACATCCAGCCCTATGGAAGAGCATCTTTCACACATTCCCTTCAGCCCTCCACCCCAATATCCACCTGGTCATCCCTGCTGCCTCGATGGATCCTCGGAGAGGGGCGATTCTGGCTTGAGAAAATCAAATAGTATGAGGAAGGTAAAAAGAGAAAGAAAGGAGGGCAGAAATAGGGCCGGGGACGTGGGGGGCTGCTGGGCCGGGGCTCCCGCAGGTCTCAGCCCAGACTCGGGCTATTTTCTGCCTTTTCCTCTTCCTCGCTGCTGCGTCACCATGGCAACCCCATCAGCTGAGCGGCTGCTCCTGACTCCGCTTCTCGCTCCATGGGGATTTTTGGAGGGTTTTTTTCCACCTGTTCTTCTCACCCTAATTTCCCACTCAGGCCCCATCCCAGGGAGGCTCCCAGCCAGTCCCTGGAAGTGCCAACTGGAGAATTACAAGGGCTGCTCATAAGGTCCCCCTTGTGCAGCACAGACTTGGGGGGGGTGGGCGGCGGGGAGAAGTCTTTCCTGCCCTCAGTTCAGACAGCACGTCCAAGTGTGACAAAGAGCCCTCCACAAGGAAGAGGGGTTTGAGAGCATCCCCTGGCATTAGACACCTTCTTCCACTTAACATCACTGCTCTCCTTTTGCTCTTTCAAATCCCCAACCTTAAATAGAAAGGAAAGTCTCTGGCCCCTTGAAAGTCCACCTTAGAGGAGCCCAGATTCATCTCCAAAGTATGATCTCCGCTTTCCAGCCTAGTGTTTGGCCCTGCCATGCACTGGGCTGGCACATCCCCAGAGCACCATGAGCTCATCCCGCCTGCCCAGCTCCTTGCCAGGACAGAGGAGTCTCTTTGGGGTGTTCTGCATTGGTTTTGGTGCCTTCAGAATAGCTGTGGTTGGAAATCAGAGGCTGGGTTAATCTGACCCTGTCACACATATCAGATGTGCAGCAGAAACAGCCCTCCAGTAAGCGTTACCACGACATTTGGGGAGTTTTTTCTTTTTTTTCCTGTTGGTTTTTGGTTTTGATTTTTTTTTTTTCTCTTTTATAGCAGACATCTGCAGCAGGAGAAGAGGGATGGAGAGGAAAGGAATGAGAAGAACAGCAATTCTTCTGACAGCCGAATCCCACTGACTCACAGCCCCCCACCACCCCCAAATCCCAGCTTGCTCAGGGTCAGACCAAAACCTCGACAGAAAGAAGTAGCCCCGTGGGGCTCCGAACCGCTCGGCACAAGCCCCGGCACACAGTTATCCCTGCTCACATCCACACCAGGCTCCAGGTTTCTTCATATGCAGAATCACGCTGACTTAAGGTGCAATTTTGCAGCCGCTTGCTGGGGAAGTCGAGTTTCTTTCCATGTGGTTTAAGTCAATTAGGAGCAGGTTGAAGCTGAAGTGAATTAAGGCATTCAACCCCAAATACAAGCGCCTGCCTGGAGGAAAGGGGAGGGAAAGGCAGCTCTGCACCACTTTTGGCTAATCCAGTGCAACTCAAGTGATATAAATCTGAGAACAGACAAGGCAGCATCCTTTCTCCCTCCTCCTCCTCCCTGTTCTCACTTTTTCTCCCCCCTCCTTGCTTCCTGCATCCTTCCCCCAACCCCTCCCTGAAGACTTTTTCTCCTGCTGCTCGTCTCTTCCCACTTTCTCAGCCCCCCTCCCAGTGCCCACATTTGCGAGGGGGCCGGGAAGCAGTTGGAGATCAAACTCTTGGCAGCGCCAAAGCATCGGCCGTGCTGAGAGCCCAAGAAAGCTCTGGAGCAAGGAGGCAAAGGAGTGGGACGAGCAAAAAGCAGGTGGTTTTGGGTGCAAGCAGAGGAGCTGCTAGCAGCCTGGGAAGCTCAAAGGTATAAGGTGGCAGGGGAGAGAGTGTGTTTTATAGTACCAAGCACAAACGGAGTCGCTGGGGTTTGTCCTCACCTGCTGTATCCAGCCCCTCCCAGGATGCAGGGCAGGGAGAGCCGGCGTGCCTGGGCGACTGGTCTGATGGCACGGGAACGGCTCTGCTGGCTCAAGGAGCACGGCAGCGGTCATCCCTTGTGGCATCCCTTGCTTCCCTGTTGCCTTCCATGGAGACATCAGACAGCATTTTAGAGCCCAAGATTTAGGGTGTTTAGAAGCTGTAAGGACATCTATTAACACAGAGAGATGCATTAATGTGGACGCCACAGGGTGTTTTTAAAGTTTAAAAGCCCCTAAAGTACCACCTTCCTCTATCCCTCAAAAAAAAAAAAAGTCTTTAATCTCTCAGACTGAAGTGTGGAAATAAAACCAAATTCTAATTTCTCCTAGACCTCCTCTAGCTACTCAGGTGTCAAAGCCCCTGGCAGAAGGATGGCTTGTGGCCCCACGGCACAGTGGCAGAGGCTGTGGGCAGCCCCTGTGCACACCAGGAGCCAACTCCAGCTGCTCTTAGCAGCTTCCCTCAGCAAAGGGAAGAGCACAGAGAGGATTAAGCAGCTCCAAGCCTGGGCCCTTGCACCATTTGGTGTTTCTTTGCTGATGCAGAGTATCTGCCTCCATCCCCTAGAGCCACAAGTGGGGTTTCCTCAGGAGGCTGGGGGAGAGGAGGAGGAGGATGGCAGCTCAGGGGCTGCTTGAGAGATGCCCAAGCTCTGTGCAAAGGTACCTGCCATGCTCTGGCTGCTACCAAGGACTTGCATATCACACAAACAACCCGCACGAAGAAAACGCTGCCAGAGCGAAGCCCCGCACGCCCTGCTCCACGCCCCAAGCTGAGCTGCAAAATCCTCGTCCCTGGGTGCTCTCTGCAAAAGGGCAAAGACACCAGATATTTCCAGCGATGCCTGCTGCAGGTTGAGCTGGGAGCACTGTGCAGTCAGTCTCCGTGGTTCACAACATTGCTGCTGCCAGCAAAGTAAAGGAGGAATTGAGGGGGGAGAACAGAGCAAGCACAGTGGGGGGACGGTTAATTAGAAAAGCTGCCCGAGATGTGGGCTTGCCAGCCAAACTTTGGGATGTCCCTCCATGCCTCATCAATGCAAATAAAGCAGGAGGACCCAGGGAGACATCCCTGGCTCCCTGTTGGGTTCATACTCAGATAAGTGGATGACAAGGCTGGCTCCTGGCACCCTCTGACCCATAACTGCAGCATTTCAGTCTCCGCCAACACCGGCTCGGACAAAGATGTGGGAGCTGCCGCACGCCGAACCCGCTGCGCTTGTAAACGATGCCACTCCAGAAGGAAACGTGGTGTGGGCAGATGTACGTAAAGGAGCCTGTGACCCATCGCAAACATCTCTGCCCTCTCTGCTTCCCTCCAGCCCCCCAGTATCCACACACACCAATCTCTTTCTGGGGACACACAGCCCTGGTCTGCCTGGGGATCACTGCAGTTTCCTCAGGCACTAAATGCCTCAAAAATGCCAAATCATTGTTTTCTACCTAAATATAGATTTCCCTCAACACCCTCTGGTTAAACACTCAAAAGCAGCCCTTCCCATGAAGGAAAAGTGGGAGGACCCAGCCCGCCCTGCGTGGGGTCTGTGCTCCCACTCGGGAGACATCAAGGTTGGCATGGACATCCCAAGACCTGAGTGCAGGATTTCAGGAAGCTCCAGATGGAATGACGTGAAGCAGGCGTGTGCTAAGGGTTAGAGAGGAAGGCTGGACACATGGGAGAGGAAGCCAGATCCCGTTCCTGGCTCTGTCCCTGACTTCGCCCATGACCTTGGATAAATTCCAGGGGCACCAGATTTTCAGGCAACTTCTGCTCCTGTTTGGGCCCAGACTCATCCAAGCAGAGCTTGGTGTGGCAGGCAGGTTGGTGAGCAGGCTGGAAAGCCAAAGCCTGGCCAGCACCTTGGTTCTTCACCATTCTGAAGGGCATCACCAAGGCTGCCTTTCTGTCACCCCATTTCCAGCCAATTTTTCAGAGGTACTGGAGTGGGAAGGAGATCCTTCAAATTTGTGCAGCTCTCTGGGAGGTGGAGGAAAGTCCCTCACCTCCAGAACGGCTTCAGAGCAGGTGTCCAGGAAGAGAAGTGATAAAGAAAACTCTCCTTAGGAACCAAACCAAAGCATTGGGTGTTTGTAAATAGCCAGGGTGGTGGGTGGATTCACTACTCCCGTTCTCTCGAGGGAGGTCAGACATGCTGTTTAGGTGAAGTAAAAACCTTCTGTGTTGAAACCCAGCAAGGCTTGCAAGGGACTTTAATTTCTCCCTGATGCTCTGGGGTGCCTGGAGCCCAAAGCTGCCCCAAAAGGGGCAATGCTTGTGCTGTAAACCACTGGTGTGGGTGCAAGGAGCTTGGGAAAAAAGCAGCTGCAGCAGCGAGAGCGCCGGATCCACCAAGCACCGGTACCCTGGGCTGGGCTGGCCTTCGCTCTCTGTTTTGCTGTCCCCAGTAGCTGTGTGGATGTCGCCCAGCGTAGGTTTTTGGAGACCCTCTGGAGCAGGGCAGTGGGGGCGAGCCAGCACCTAATCCTGCAACATCAGCTCCGACCGCTCCAACTCTGACTGCAACAGCAAGGAGGAATGGAAAAATACAGAAAGGAGCTGGAGAACACTCCCTTGTAAAGGGGCTCAGACCACGTTTTGGACCCTATTTCCCACCCTTGGTCCCTTGTCTTGACAGCTGCACTGTGTATCCACAGGGAGAGAGAGCAGATCTGCGCTGAAAACTTTAAAAAAAAAAAAAGGAAAAGAAAAAAGGAAAGAGGGAGCGAGCAAGCGAGAGAGTGTCTGACTACAGCCCTAAGGGCTGTCACAACAGATAAAACCTCAGCCAGGCTTCGCAGTTTGAGCTCCTGCACGCTAATGCACAGCAGAGCTAAAAATACCGATGTGTGGAAACGCAGAGGCTGCTGTTGCTGCCTCTCGGAGCTGATCGCGGGCTCCAGCTTCCCGGCCAGCCCCGAGCAGCCAGATGCACGGCCACAGAGGGGGAATTGCAGCCGTGGAGAGGGGCAGGGGCACCCCACGGGTCTCCCCCACTGCCCGGCTCTGCCCACGCCAGTCCCAGCCGAGCCATCTCATGGAAAGGGCTGGGTTGGGTTTGTGCTGATGTGAAGTAAAATATCTGGGCCACGCACTCTTTGCTCCGCAGGCAGAGTGGGATGGAGCAGCCTTGGGGAGAGGGGCCAACGCGCAGAGAAAGGGGAGGATGGAGCCCGCGATGAGGAGGAGGATGCGGCGAGGCTTCGTGAGACGGCGAAGAGGCAGGACAGGCCCAGAGCCCCATTCCCAGTGCTGCAAAACAACCAGCCTGGTGCTGATCCCCAAAGTCAGCCTCCTGTGAGATGGGAACGAGCTTGTGGTCAAGCTGCCGTGCTATCTCCTGATTTATCTGGCCACCTTCTCTACCACAGTCGTTACCCTATCTGAGGCCCGTGAACAGGGACATACATAACCATGCACTTAAATTCAAGCATGCACTTAAAGTCTATTTTCTTCAATGGAGCTGAAGGACGTGCTCAAGGGTTAGCACGTGATTAGCTGCTTTCAGCAAAGGTCAGTTCTCTGAACTGGGGCTCGGTCAGGGCCCCCTTCTCCCAAACCCAGGGAGGGCACCCAGGTGTCCCTAAGCTGTTACATCCCCTCCTGCAAATTCAGATAGAGCCCACTGCTCCTGGGGACGACAGTCCTCCAAAACACTGATTAACAGCAGGCATCGAGCAGTCATCATGCTTCCCGCAGCAGGTCTGTGCTGTCCACGGCAGACACCGAGCAGAGCAGCTGCCTGCCCAAAGCCCCCGGCTCTGCAGCCCAGGAAGGTCTCAGTCTAATTTTGGAAGCTATCAGGATGATGAAGGTTTGGATGGTCTCCCTCAGCTCACAGCCAGAACGCAGCTCTCGTGTGCTATGCATGTTCCTGCCTGGTCCCACAAGCGGGACAGACACAACCATGTCAGGGTCACTTCACCCCAAGACCTGGAACCTGGTGGGACCAAAAATAGTCTCCAGAGCCCTGATGTCCTAGCTAACACAGCTGCACTGCCTTCCCACACCTCACAGGGTTCAAATCCTTGTGTGTTCATCAAAACCAGAGGATAAGGTCACCCTCCCCAGCCAGCATCCCCGCATCAGGCCTCCCGCATCGGCACTGATCCGCCGGCGGAGTTCACAGTCCATTATCCCATGCATCACCCAATTCCTTTTCTACCCACAATAACATTCAAAGCCACCAGCACAAAGTCCCCGTGGATCTGTTTCAAGTTGCGTTATCAGCACATTTGGCATTTTCATCATGCTTAGGACACGGTCCCCTACAAAAGAGCCAATTTATCTTGAAAGCAAACCCCTGCCTCAGAGGCTGCACTTTCCAGCAGGCAACGGTTGTGCCAACATAGCTTTTGGGCAGGGTGGAGAGCTCTGCTAAACCCAACAGCGTTGGCCATGCCCTGTGCTGGGGCATGCAGCCAGGGAAGGAACAACAGCCCCACTCCACCGATAACCCACATTTCTCAGCATCTGAACTGGTTATTTTCACCATACCAGCGCAAGCCATGATAGCAGATCGGTTCCTGAGTAATAACCATTAATCAGATTAATTAAATGATGTTTCCACAGCATGTTAAGGAATTAAAAGGAGGGGGAGGGTGAAGGAGGGGGCAAAAATCAACAAAAAAAAGGTGCTACTTAAGCCCAGAGGATGAACACCACGCAGGCAGAGAACAGCAGGTTTTTATAGTAATTACAACATCAGTATTTATGGATTAGGCCAAGAGGGTCCCCCTGAGCACTGGCTGTAGCTGGGTTGATCTGCAACCAGCCTCACTCACACAGGACCAGGCAGAAAAACTCCCTGATCCCAGAACAACCCATCCAAGCTGAGCATCCGTCACTGAATCACTCCTCTGTAATTTGTTTTGTAGCATGACAAGCTCCCGAAACATCAAAACTCCAGCTTTTTTTTTTTTCTTTCCAAATCAAGTAGACACTTGCCAACCAGCCAGCCCCACACTTCTAGTATTCCAAGGATTCTTCCAGCTCTCTTTTTTTGCTACACACAAGCACATTCGTATTATATCTACACTAGACAGATAAACTTTACACATCACCATCCAACTATAACCCAGTGTTGGCAAATATCACAGCACCATCACAAGGTGTTGCAAACCTTTTGACTTTCACAAAGCCCCTGATCCCAGAGCCATGAAGTTATGGAAGAAAAAAAAAAAAAAAAGGAAAAGACAAACCTCTTCTTTCATTAAAAAGGAAAATTCCCAGCCCTCATGGTTAGAGGCAAAGAGTTGAAAATATGAGTTCTGAAAATATGACTCCTAGCCACACAGAAAGCAGAAAGCACATAGAAATCAAGATTTTTCACACAAGTTTTACCCCAGACTTTTGATCTGGGAGCAGCAACTAGCATAACAATCACTCTCCTTATTTGTTTGTAATTGAGCATACAAAGAGGACAGGTCCCAACAGAGGAGCACTCACAACCAGGACCACTTTTTCAGAGTCAGCTTCAGCAAAAAACTGGATATCCATAGAGAAGAGTAGACAAAAGCTGATGCCATCTAACAAGGAATCCCACAGCCCAGGGAGATCAGACACCCAACAGACCCCTTGACCAAGCAACAACCCACACTGCAATCCTACCCATGGCTCTCAAAACCCCCTAGTTCCTCACCTCTTTGACTCAGAAGATCACTAATAGCCACCAACACTTCTGCTGAACCACCTTACAGCTTCATCATCAAGCTTTTAATTGAAAACCCTCTAGAGGCAGTGCTGCACCAGCTGTGGTCACTCAAGATGGTCTCACACCGTTAGCACTCTTGAGGAACTTCTTTGCAAAAGCGAGGTAAAGGGGTATGGAAACTCCCACCTGGAGACTCAGGGCTGCCCAGCCCAGGGTCTGAAAGCAGCTCTCCAGTTCTGGCAGGCTGATGGCCCCGTGAGGCCGTACTCCTCCTTGGCCTGGATGTTTCAATTTGGAGTGCAAGATCTGTGAGACAAGGAGCATCTTATGCATTGGTCCAGCTGCCTACAGCCCTGAAGTGCTGCTCTAGCAAACGTAAAGTGCAGCTTGATGAGTTTCTAATAAATATTATCAGACTCATCACCATTAATGTGTCTTTGTTGGTCTTCCCAATAGAGTGTCCAAGAAAAAGAGGGGCTTTGGGCTTTCACACCTCACAGTGTTGTCTCCATCAGGGTCACATCCACCAGCCAGCACAGGGCAGTTCCCCACAGCACTCCCTTTCCCAGGCTTTGGGGCAAGTCAGCTCACCCCATCCACTTCTCCCAGGGTCAGTGCAGCCCTCTCAGCCTCTGCGCCCCATCTCCAGCCTCCTGCCCGAGATGTGGAAAACCCACAGCCATTTCAGAGGCGCATGCTGTCACCATGGCATTCGGGCAATTCAGAAAACCCCCAAACCTGCCTTAGTCCAAACTCCTAAAGATGCTCCTAAATCGGCACTGCCTGTTGGTGCTGGGACAGGCTCCCGTCGCACACTCCTGTCCCAAATTCATCAGGCCTCTTCGCCAGCTCCAGCCTCTTGAAATTCTGCACACTAATAAAATCCCAACTAATTTACATCCAAGATGGGGAGTGAGTGGCAGTTGTTGCTATAGAAACTCTCTCCTGAGCCCTGGCTCCCGGCTGCAGCTCTGAGATGAGAGATGGGAAGCCAGCTCGGTCCCCAGCCCCAATGGCACTGGGACGTCCCGTGGTGCCCAGCCAGCCCCACACGGGCTGAACGCACCGCTGCTGCCTGAGGTCCCACCACAGCAGGTCACAACCACCACCAGCCAGCCCCAGGTGTCCTGTCTTCCTCCAGACCCTGCCTTTTGCACCCTCCGTCACTAATGGGTCTTCCCTGCCCACCACCCTTCCCCAAAAGCCTTTAATCTCCTGGAGTCAGGGATCTGTGTGACAAACCCTGCTCTCATCTGGAGAAAGCAAAATAAAAAGGAAAACAAAGCAGAATTGCCCCCTGAGCTGCCAGACTTTGAGGAAACACTGGAAAACTGAGTTGAGGATCCCACCAGCAGAAGGAAACCTTGGAATGTGTTTAATATCTAACATTATTTTTTTTTTCCTGAGCTTGGACTGATGATTATTCAGTGCACGACCTATGGAGGGGTTAATGCTTTGATTGATAACAGCACCTTACACAAGACCTTCCCTCGGCTCTGAGTAGGCTGAGTCCTGGTTTACAGAAGGAGCTCATCTTACAGCATGAAACCTGGACCTATCACTAGGGCTTCACTGTTCCCCAACAGCTTTGCTGGGCACAGAGACATCACATCTCCATGGTGAAGCATCTAGGAGTGAGCTTTTCTAGCAGAAAAGCAATCAGAGGACATCATCTCTGTGAGAAAGGGAAGAAAGCAGCTCCCCTTTCAGTAAAGCAACCAGTGGACCCAGAGTGACTGTCCCACCTTCAGTCTTCACGCTGGAGCCAGGTGGTTGCACCGTCAAGGGTGCTGGACCCTAAGCTCTTCTAGTAGCAGCTGGATGCAGATCCGCTCATATCAGCATGTAGGGGACAGTCAGTGAATAAATGTTTCTAGTCCCTGGGGCCGGATCCTGCTCTCAGTTACACCCATGTAAAGCTGGATGGAAATCAGTCCTTGAACTGGCACATCAGCTGGCGTGTCGAGCAGTGGCAAGCACACACGTCCCAGATACACGCTGGTGGGGTGAATGTGTTTCCTCCTCCATGGACATATTCCTCAGGTCTTCCTGGGAGCAGGATCCAGCCCACAGCACAGGTGCTCCTGGGTCAACCCTCTTTTCTTTTGACCAATATGTCAGAGATGTATGAAGGTTGCTCAGCGGAAACATCTCCCTCATCTCCTACATATGTGCTGAACCATGTGGGCACCAGACCGTGCGTGGTGGAAGGCTCCTGAGCCATCACCTTGTCCCCAGGGACAGATGTCCCTGGCATACCACAGGAGCTATTTATTCCTTCCTCCAGCTCTCAGCTGCCTGCTCCATCACGCAGGGAAAAACTGACTCAGACCTTCCCAAGATAAGGCGACCACATCTGCAGCCCAGCTCCCCAGGAATGCAATCAAAATAGCGACCGGCAGCCCAGGCGAGGGAAGGAGGGGGCAGAATCTTTCGCTGCTGACTCCGACCCCCTGATGGACCGTTGCCATGGAAAGCCAGCAGCCAGCACCGACAGCTGGGGTCCTGCTGAAAGATTTTCCCTGCTTGGCCTGAGGCTAGGGCAAGGGGAGTGGGGGGAGAATGCCGAGGACGAGCTTGCATCTGGCTGTGACAACTCTCCACTTCTAGCAGGTGTGGAGCTCACCTCCCTCTTGGCTGGAGCATCCCAAGATGGTTTGTGATCCAGGAGAGGGCTCAGACGGTGCTTGGCGGTGTTTGAAGCCTGATGCAAATGCATGGATAATAAACCAAATAAACCCAGCTCCATATTAATGACAGAGGGATCACGGAAGGGACAGAGAGACGGTAACCTAAGACGAGACTGCTGTCCTCTGGGATGGTGAGGTCTCTGGGACACCCTTCCAGCTCCTCTCCCCTTCAGCCTGTTTCCAATCCCTCATTTTTGCATGAAGAAATAGGATAGTAATTTCTCTCCTGCAGGGAGAAACAATACAGGAGCTGAAGCCGACCCTTTCCAGGCTGCCTGAGCAGGCTGACGTTTGGGGGAAGATTTGTACAACTTTCTTATTGTGAAAAAAACCACCGCAGTTGGAGACTGCACCGAGCTGGGCACTGCGTGACGGTTTCTTGCTGCGGTGCATTGAGATGAGGTGGAAAAGGCCGGAGCGCGAAGCTGCCTACTTCCACCAGAGCCTGGATCAGGCACTACAAGATCTGCTGCCAGCAGCAAGCACCCAGAGGAGCCGTCACCCCTCCTGCTGCCTCGCCGGGAGCTGGCAGGAGGGGACGGACAGCTGCTTCTCCATAATCATCTCCCCACCACTGATGACATGCTGGAGCTAATTTTCAGAAGACACCTTGGGAAGAAGAATGCATTTACAACAGCCAAAGCATCAGGAAGAGCATCTCCTTCCAGAGAACCAAAGATGCACAGCAAAATAAAATGTTGCTTCTTGTTAACCCTTGCCTGTACCTACGCAAGTGGTACAAAAGTTGCTGGTCAAATCCTGCCCACGTTCCCTGTCCTGTAGCTTTGCCAATTGTCTCAGCAGAGAGACAATGACTCTTCAGAGACTTTACTGATTGAGAACCCTCTCCGAAGGAGGGACCATGCCCCAGTTTGAAGCCAAGACTTGCTGTCTCAGATACGTGCCGAGATCACCGTCCGAGCGATCGCCGTTCCAGGCACCTCTCAGCCGTTCAACACGTGCGGCACGCACAGCAGCCGGGATGGGGGACGAGGTGCAAAATCCACTGGGTAGAGATCCCAGCCCTGCTCTGGCTTTGAAAAGCATCCCTGGCCCCGGAGGGGAAAGGAGAGCTGGAGAAGGGGATGGGGAAGGGAGGGGGAACACCACCTGCGTATTGATCTGACAATATGAAAAGGGTTTTTCTTCTGGTTCCTGAGCTGGAGACAGGAACGTACTGGATGAAAACCTCAGCTCTCACGCTGCCCTGGTTTCAGCCACTCCAGGCTGCTCTTTAATTAGATGAGCATTAGCAGAAAGGCAGCTGGGCAGCTGGGAGGGGCCCAGCTTTGTGCACCCCGCAGTCGCCCGCTCGACGGGAACGTGCTGCTGTTGGAGGCACTGCTCAACCGTACCCGCCGGGGCGTCCTCCCGGCTCCTGCAGCAGCCAGGCTGAGCCAGCCAGATGAAACGTGCCAGGGAGCAGACCTGGCTGACCCTGGAGCCATTGGGACCTCAGCCGCTCCCACACAATGCAGTTGTTAACCCCTTCTCCCCAAATTTCCAGCAGCCATGTGTGAAGCCCAGTGATGGGACAGGGTTTCCTCTTGGATCAGCCTCAGCTTTAGCTCAGTAACCACCTGGGAGCCGAGGAGGCTGGAGCATGGAGCCGGCGTTTTTCCTGCCTGCATCCTATCTGGGAGAAATTACAACAAAGTCATGAAGGATTTGCAGTTATTTTCACACTCCTTTTCCCAGATTAACACATGGATCCACTTTCTGTTCAGCAGCCTGAGAGCGTATTGTTTTGTCTCTGTCGCAACCTCACACTCCCGCGTCCCAGAGCTTTCCACCACCCCACCGATGGGTATGGGATATCAACAGGAACGGAGGAGCTCGCTTTAATTAGCGTGCACTTCTTAATTGGGCTGCAAGCTCCCAAGCAAGTCAGAGAGTATTTTATCTTCATTTTACAGACCTGGGAGCAAGGAGGCAGCGGGAAGACCAAGGGTGGTCAGCAAGAAGGTGGCAGAGCAATGGAGTCCTCCCTGTCCCCACTACCTGCACTGAACCCAGCAGTGGTGTTACCCAGCTTACCAAAGCACTCTGTTTGCAAGGAATAATGGGAAGATCCCATATTACCCACTTGCATAAATGAGCCTCCTTTGCTATCAACGGAGCGACACAGATTCAAAGAAACTGGGTTAGATCCACATTTATATTGGGATGCAACACTCACAGGTTAAGCAAAGTTCCCCTGACTGTCAGACTGATGCCAAATCCCACCAGGGAAAGACCCTGCACAGATGGGGCTTTATGTCAAAGCTTTACCAGGGACACGGGGCAAGCTCGTATTACATGTTGTAAAATCAACTTTCCAACAACCCCAGGATGCAGCTGTTTCAGCTGCTTTCAGCAGAAGACATTATCCGTGGAGCAGATAAACTCAGCTCAGCCTTACCTACGGCTCCACCGCCAGCTCCTCCACGGCAGCGTCAGCACTCCGCTAGCTGCTATCAGCACATCTGCAACGCATCCGTGCCGGAGCAAACTTATGCCTGCTGGTTTGGAGGGAGAAAGCCAGAGCCTTTGCTTTGTCCTTCTCCCGCAGCACTCTGGTCTGACTGGTCTGAGCTGGCTGTAGTGGGAGCAGGAATGCGTTGCTCTCGTTTCTCACCCTGCTGCTGCTTTTTTTGTCCTCATCTCTTTCCATGTGTACTCATTCCCAGGCCAGCATGGAAACACAAGGGGAATCGCGTGGCTGTGAGCTCCCACGTAACAGTGGCACAACATGGGGCAACAAGCAGCCACCAGGTCTTCTGCAGACCACGGAGTCAAGGGCTGCAAACGCTGGTGGAGGCAGTCGGGTGAAGGTGCAACCCACAGCCAGGCTCTGCAGGGCCAGAAGCCAGGAGGGATGAGGGAGCAGAGCCTTGGCTTGTATTTCCCCCTCCCTCTCTTACTGTTCCTCATCGCTCTCCAGAGGATGATTTCATGCCTGCTCAGGGAGAGGTGTTAGCTGAGATGGACAACCCACCACGGGAAGCTGCTGTGCCCAGCTCTGGGACCTCCACATGGTCCAACAAGCTCCAACCAGCCATGTGTTGTGCACCCGCAGGTCTGAAACCTCTGCATCTAGCTCAGGAAACAGGTTGACTCAATATCTATGGGAAATAAGGGGAATTTGGGAATGGGGAGCCAAGAAGGGTCAGTGGAGGTGGGCGACACCAAACCCATCAGCTCGGTGATGTGCGGATGCCCAGTGTTGGCTGGTGTCCCCCTGCACTAGTGGGGAAGCGAGCTCAGGGGCTGTTTTCTTGAGACTAGTCCAAAGGATAAATTTTCCCTGCCGTGTCACAAGACCCAACGCAGCAGCCCACAAGCACGACGCGCTTCGACCGCTGAACCCCACCACCGCACACGCGAGCACCGGAAACCTCGTGCATGCAAAGCGGTGAGCACATCCCACCAGATAGAGACGGAGCTCCAGCGAGAGCTGCAGGGAGGACTGTGCCTCCACCTCCCTGCGAGCAACCCGCCGGATCCAGGCAACCGTTCGCAAGCACAGCGAGAGCTACAGGCGCCAACGTCCCCCTCCGGCTCCCAGCATGACTCACACCGGTTGCCATGAAGAAGTCAACATTTGCACGCAGCTACCCCACGGTGGAATGAGAAGCTCCCTCAGCTATTTGCCGACTCTCTGGGGGAGGGCAGCGAGCGGTGGGACCTCAGGGGCCAGCGTGGCACCAGATGGCAAACTCTGGCATCTCCACAGGCATCTCCAGGCTGCTACCAACGCAGTCAGTGCGTACAACACGCCCCAGACGATGCTCCCTGCAAACGAGATGTTCAAAAAAGAGAAGGGAGCTGGGCACCCAACTCCTATCGGATTTAGTTTTCTTTCAGCTTCTTTAAGCTCCCCACCCTCACCAAGCACTGCACAGAATTAGCTACTTGTGGAGCGATCGATGCCGGCGAGGGAGAAGCGCACGCACGCTCGCACCCACTCGGCACATGCCGCTCGGCACAAAGCGAGCCCGAGCACACAGACCCCAGCTCAAAGCTGAGCTCTGGCAACAGCCAAACCCAGCATATCCCCAGGCAGCTTCTCCCAGCACCGATGCTGGTGATGAGAGATGTTCTCCCGAGCGATGCCCCGGCCCCACAGTGGGACGGCTGCTCCCGCGGGCGTGTGAAAAGCCCCGGCTTGGGAGAGAGGGGGTAATTATATGCCAGGGGAGCAGCTGATTCAAACCCTTCCTGACCCCAGGCTGAAGAGTTCTCCTGATCGATCACGAAGATGCTCTTTCATTTTCCTCAAGCGTTTCACTGACGGATGGAAAAATCAATGCCCCACGGAGGAGTCTGGAGGGGGGTGGAGCAAGGGGAAGAAAGGGAGAGAAAGGGAATGGGGAATGGAAAGGAAGAGAAGGGAGAGGGGAGTGTGCCATGGGAGGCAGGGGCTCCTGGAGGGATGGTGGGAAGGTGGGTGGGCTGGCAGCACCTATGGCCATCGCCTGCCCCCAAGGTTTGGGATCTCCGCCGAGGGCAGAACAAGGCTCCTCCTGGCTGTGTGCCGTGGAGCCAGGGCACTGCTGCCTGGAGAGCCCCCGCCGGACTGGTGCCTCCCCGTGCTGAGCAACGCTTCTGCAGCACCCATGAAGGCCTCAGGTCTGTGCCGTGGGGTCCCCACCGCAGGGATGCTGCTGGTTTCCATAGAAACACCTCCCAGTTCCCCACACAGAGACATCCCTGGTACCCACGGTCAGATGTGGGGGAAGAAACCCTCAAGTTCCACAAGGCTTTTGGGTGAAAATTCCCCATTACCTTGTTCTTCATGAAAATTTCCCTCCTGAGATCCCCAGCTCTGACTCAGTACACGGGTGCAGTCCAAGCACCATCTTAAGGTCCCATTCTGCCCACGCAGCTCTGCAGGGTGCCCCGGGCTGGGACAGGGATCCCCAGTGCCTCCATGCTGGCAGACCCTGCGATTCCAGCATCTTGCCAGTCCTGCTGGACAGAGATGCTGCCAAAAGGGACTTCATCCCTTCAAGGGGAGAAGTCTTTGCTAAAGACTGAGCTGAGACCCACACAACTCATTTAACTTCTTGGTTTTGGACTGCTGTGGTTTTCAGAGAGACAGTCGAGCCCCTCCATTCATCCTGGCTGACACCAGCTGCTGGAAAAGACACCCATGAATCTCCCCTTGGGTCAGGGGAAAGCCAGGCCACGCTGCTGGACACAGATGAAGTGGCAGCTTGCCTCGAACAGTTGGGATTTTCCAGTGTTTTCTTCCCCACATCCTATTAATAATTAACACAACTGCAATGAGACTGGCTTTTAAGAGGCTTTACTGCCATGGGCTGTGTTACAGTCCCTCTTCCAGGAGCAAAGGTTTGTTACCACTGGAAACCAGGAAGGCTCCGGTCTCATCTCGGCCAGGGATGCCGTCCTCATGGGAACCTGTCTTTGTCCCCATCGAGCTGGGCCGACCCATCGCACTGCTGGATTCGAGGCGACGGAGCTCTGCCAAGGCAGCCCAACCTCAGCTCCTTTCCAAAATCCCACCCTGGGTTAGAGACAGCTCGTTGGGCCATTTTAAAATTGCCACCTTCTTCTCATGGAGGCTGACCTGGGTGTGAGGTCACCAGGCAGGAAGATAAGCTGATGTTCCCCCTCGGGATGGGATATGGAGGTTAAAGGACAGAGTCTGGGGGTCAGGGGTGGTCTCTGCCCACCAACACCCAACCCCGTCTCCAGAAACCTGCAAAACAGCGAGTGAGCAAAGCCAGAGCAGCCCTTTTTAGGTCAGTCTAGGGGGTGTTTTTCAGGATCTCGCTTTCCAAAGGGCAGGGAGCTCCTTCCAGATCACGGCAGCTCCCAGCTGCCCGCCCGACCGTGCTGTGCCGGGCTGGGGATGATGCTCTGGGCCACTCGGGAAGGGAGAGCTGGATTCAAGCTGTCCCCAAAGCCTAGGATTCGGATCGAGCGATCTCCACACCTCCAAACACCCTGCTCGGGAGAAATGCAAACAGAAGACAGGGAATGTGACAGAAGCACAACCCTCAGCCCGACCAGCCCCGTCTCCCAGGAATTGCTTTGCCCCCACGGAGCTGGGGCCCCGATCCCCCACCTGGCCCGACACGGAGTGGCTGCACCAGCCCAGCTGGTTGGGGCGGCTGCAGAGCTGCGGGAGGCAGAGCAGGACCTGCAGCAGCCCTGGCAATAAACAGCTTCCACACGCGTGCCGCGGTGCCCACTCCGGGCCCTGACGTACCAGCACACTTATCCATCGGTGTGCGAGGGGCTGAAGCGGCATTGAGGGTGCTTGGCCCTGAGTGCTCCAGTGCCTGCGAGCTGCAGCCCCTCCTGGGACGGGGTCCTGCAAGCCCCCCACAGTCCCTGGGGATGCGAGTAGCCCGAGGTGCCCATTCTGCAGCCATGCCACAGCGCCAGGGCTGCTGTGGGACTCCCAGGTTAGCAAACACCCACTCTACGCACAGACACCAGTGCTGGCAAATCCCCTCAAATCTCCTTTTAATTGGATTCCCAGTTTTCCTCCTCACCTCACACTGTCTGCACTCCCCAGGCCATCGTGTCGTGCCTCCGCTTTGGTGAGGGCCAGACCAAACCCGCTGGGCTCAAACCCGCATCAGCCTTTCCCCACCGCAGCGACGGTGTCCCGCCCCCGCCTTGTCCTCTGTATGACAAAACCTCTCAAATTAGGGGGTGGGAAAGGGTTTGAGCCCCCAGCCCTGTGGCAGAGGGGGGTCAGCGCTCTGCAGAGCCTGCAGCCACGGGGACATCAGGGACACATGGCTTGACAAGATCCCGTTGCTGTCCCATCCCAGCTGGGACATCCAAGGACGGGCCAGTCCCATCCTGGCAGCCCCTAGGGATGGCAAACCCCCTGCGAAAGCAGAGAGCAGGCAGAGCTCCAGCTCACCAGCATCCCAGGAGGGTTACGAGGAGATTTTTAGCAGCAGCAGGAACAGTCCCCGGATTAGAGCTACAAGCTTCAAAAGGAGCTGCCGAGCGCGAGAGCCGAGGGCTGGAGTCGCTGCGGCTGAAAAGGGAACGCTGCACATTATAAATAGCTGCCTCACTGGCAGCACATCTGTTTCAGGCAGCGGCTCGGGAAGGCTGTGCGTGTTCTGGTTTGGCTATTTTGAGGGAAAGAGATTTGAAACTCACTCCTCATTATTACTGTTCGCCCAAGAGATGCGAATGATGCTTGTTTCTCCTTTGCCTTTTCAAAACAGAAAGCAAAACGAGGTGAGTTTCAAAGCATAGGGGTGTGAGGTTCTCTGGGAGCTGCAGCTCTCGCCAGGAGATGGTACGAGCACCCCAGTGACACCTGGATCGATGGGTGGTGGCACACTAAACCAGCCTGGTCATGGGACAGGAACAGCCCAGCCCTCGTCTCTGCTCAGCCACGAGCCACCCTACAGCCTCAGGAAGCCATGGGGGTGGGAGGGGGACAGGCAGCAACGAGGCCAAGGGCAGGCGTTGAGGTGAGGCTATAAGCGATGCTCCCCAAAATGCCATGGGCTCATCTGTGCCCACTAGACAGGACCTCCTTGTCCCCCCACTCAGGCCACTGCATCCCCCATGGCTTTGGCTCATCCCTGCACCGGAGGAGACTCCGGACCCCACCTGGGACCGACCTTGGTGCAGAGGGGCAAGCCAGGCATCAGGATGAAGGCCACAGCCCAGGGATGCTCCAGCACCCCTAGGTCAGGGGCCAGAGGGATGTCCCAAGCCCGGCTGCCCCGTCCCTTGAAGGGCCAACATCCTGCAAGAGCCCACATGTGCCGAGGTGTCGGGCGCCGCCAGAACGAGCATGCCCGGGGCGAGCGGAGGAGGATGAAGAGGCGTCCGAGGTCCGGTGGCGTCGGAGCAGCCCCGCGGCGCTCAACCCGGCCCGAGCGCTCCCGAACAGCCCGGCAACGGCTCATTAATCACTCGGCACCGCGGCGGGATGGAGGCCCTCGCCGGCCGCCGCCAATCCCCGCGCCGTTACCACAGAAACAACCCTTACCCTGCACAGGCTTCAAAGGGTTTTGTGCGTGTGCCTGTGTGCGATTCTCCATCTCCCCCCTCCCCTTGTTGTTTTTTGTGTGTGTGTGTGTGCGCGAGAAAGAGGGGGTTTTTTTCTCTTCCCCGGGAAGCGTTTGGCACCGGGGCTCGGATCATGTGAAAAGTGAGTGTGGGAGAGATGGACAGACGGACAGAGCGAAGGAGAACTGGGAGAACCAGCCATGATAGCCACAAGGCTGGGGGGGGGGTGCTTCGGGAAGGGGAAGGGTTGGGGGGTAGCGGAGGCAGCTGCGGTGCTAACGAGTCAAAATAAATATTTATATGGGGAGAGTTTTAAAACCCTATTTTGCATTGTTATAATAAATTATTCATCCGCCTGTTTCTCCCTGCCTGGTAGGGAGCTGGGAAGGGGATGGTGCTGTGGGGTGGGTGAAGGGGGTCATGGCTGACCAGGACCCAGGACTCCCCCACACAGTGCCCAGGGAGAGGAGGCAGGGAGGTCTTGGGAGGGAAGCAGGGACACAGCGCAGATGCAACCAGACCCCGGCACAAGCGTGGCGGTGCCAGATGGGGAAGGGCTGGGAGAGACGGGTGTTGGGAGCGGGCGGCTGAAGGTGCCCAGGGGACTCAGCGACCTCCTGGCCAGCAGCATCGGCAAAACGCGGCTGCTCTTGTGTTGTTCGCTGGTTTTGTATGGAGCTCTCTGTGACTTCCAGGCTCCCAGATTTTTGTTTTGGCAAAACCAGTAGTTTCCAGTGGGCTGGCTGATGCCTGGCACTGTCTTTCTGAGGGGATGGGGAGCTCTGCAAGGAGCCCCACTCCCCCACACCCCTGGCTGTGTGGGTGTCCTGGTGCACTCGCCGAGGGCAGGCACGCACATACACAGGCAGCGATACGGCTCCTGCCCTCACTCTTGCACTTGCCCAGCCGGCCAAAGAGCCGAGCAGCCTGGGAGCCCCGCGCCACCGGCTGGGATAACATTTCCAGGAGCCATCCTCACGTTCGCGTCTCCACCTACGCGCTGACATGCACACAACACAGCCCTCTGCAAAGCTGGCAGCAGCTTCCCATCGAGGGCCCCCAGCAACATCTCCGAGGCTGCCCCCAGAGTCGGTCTTGACCCTTCTGGGTGCAGCAAAGTGTTTGTTCTGGTCGCTATCACACATCCCGGTGCTCTGCTTGCAGCTGCCATTACCTCCACCAGCATATGAGGTTTGAGAAGAGCCACCAAGCGCAAAGGAAAGGTTTTGGGAGGAGAGGCTTGCCATGGCTATTTCCAGGCTTGCTGCAATTGCATTTTCCAGAACTGCTGCAGCAGAGACAAAAAGCAAGGAGAGAGAAAGGCACGAGCCTGGCTGAGCAAGCCACAAAAAGCCCCTTGCCTAGCTGGAGGCTTCCAGCATATGGAAGGGGAGGTAAGAGGGCTGGAGAGGATGAAAAATGATCTTCTGAATCACCCCACTATCCCCTCGACTCCCCTTCAGCCTCTCCTGACAGCTGCTCTGCTGACCTGCCCCTCCAGCAACTCTCCGACAGCCTCCTCCGGTGCTTCACCCCCAGGATATCTCAACATCAAACCTAAATCTCCCTTGTGGTACAGTTTAAGCCCATAATTTCTTGCCCTACCCACCATAGGATGCAGAGAATCGTTTATTCCTATACTGTTTGCAGCAGCCACTGACATATTTTTGAAGGCTGTTATCACATTTCACCTTCAGTCTTAGACCTCTTCATGAAAGATGGAACAGAAACACAGGTTTGTGACAGGGAGGAAGGACAGAATAACAAAGAGGTTTTTCTGGATCACACGTGGAAACCAGGAAAGCCAGTGGAAAGGCAGAGAGCCAAGGAACGGGCAAGGAGCAGCCTGCAACGCTGAGAAGAAGCTTAAGTGCCACCAGCCAAGTTCAGGACACAAGGGAAGGTGCTGGAGACAGCAGGAGGAAAAGCGATGACACAAGGGTCGTAGTGACATGGTGCAGAGCACCGGGACAAAATGGGCCTACGGTTCCCATGCAGGGTGACTTGGCAGTGCCCAAAAGGGGCATTGGGACTTGGCTACAAGCAGGAAGAGGAGCTAGCTGGCCTCGCTTTTGCTGGTACCATTATTTATGGCAGGTAATGTGCAGACTTGGTCCTAAGGTCCTGGAAAGGTGCAACAGAGAACCAAAGATGTGAAGAACATGCCCATAACAGTGCGATCCAATATGCTTATCGTGCCTTTGCACGGCCACACGTATCAAAAGTACTTACAAGAAGGAGATAATCTAATTTGATAAGGGAGAGGGTAGAGGGATAACACTGTGGGCACAGATACGAGGAGCAGAAAACAAAGGAGAGACTGCAGCAGGCATCTGCTACAGACCCCCAGGACTCGAGGAGAAAAAGAAAGAACAAAAAGATTCCTGAATCAACTATCAAAGAGCTCGCAAACACAGGATACTTGTACTCAGGGGGCACTTTAACCACCCAGACATCTGTTGGGCGACAAACACATCAAAACGTAGTCAGAACGGTTTCTTCGTTATGTAGAGGACAATTTACAGATGAAGGAAGTAGAAAGGCTCCACGAATCTACTCGCCAATAAAAAGACACTGTTAAAAAAGCATCCGTAAAAGGGGAAGTTTGGAGCCTGTGATCACAAGCGACACAAACCCACCGGAGCGAGGACACAGCGGCACGAGATATTTACTTCTCAGCAAACATGTTGCAAGGGGAACTAAGGGACAGGCGAGACCAGCAGAGCTGGAGCTGCTTGTGGAAGCTCTGCGCTTGCCCCCTCCGACAACACGGCTGTTGAGAAGGGCCAGGATAAGCCTCCCAAATGCGATGGAAAGAAAAGCAGCAGAAAAAACAGCCCTTTGCATCAGAGACAGCCCTAAACATGGGCTGTGGACCCAGCGAGCAGAGCAGCCCGTGAGCCCACCCCGGCTAGGAGCTACAGCATGTCTCAAGGTTGCCCACGGCAGGCTTTTGCCCAGAGCACAGAGAAGACAAAGGCAGGAGCAGGCAGCCCGTCAGAGCTCATCTCCCGAGCAGCGAGACTTTCCATGCCTGTTGCACGAACGAAACCAGCTCTTGCACATCACTGCAGGAGCTGAGCACCTCCAAACACTGAGTCCCTCTCAAACATCACCCCTTGGTCGCTCTAACTCTGTGCCAAAAGCGGAGACGAGGTCTGAGTTCCACGTAGCAGAGTCCCAGCACAAGGTCCGTGCGCTGCCGTGGCTCCTGCCTGTCCCCCCGCCGGGGCATAGCCCTCCTACTGCGTGGAATGGGGTTTCACAACGCCCAGCGACACAAAACGCTCTTGCAAAACTTGGAGCTGCAAAAGTAAACACATCTGACAAGTCTGTACCACAGCAGAGGGGGTTTCCCAGCACGCAAAGCCCTTTGGCTTCCAGAAAGGAAAGTAACTTTGTCTATGAACTCCTGGAGGGGTTTGGAAAAGATCCAGCTTTGGCCATATTATCCACGCTCCACGGAGAGCCCCAGGCTCAGGGGGGACACAAGCAGCAGGAGGCTGCCCAGGGCTACCCCTGGCCCTGGGGTACGTGGTCCCCGGCTCCCTGCAGCCCCTCCACCTCGCAACCAGCATCCCCCACCAGCCAGGGCAGAGTTGCCACTCTGTAACGGGGTTCAAATCTAGCCAGGTTTTAAAGGCGTCTTGTGTTTAAAGATTAAAATAACTAGTGACTTGAAGTGCCTAAAATATACCTGAAAGTCTGGCCTTTGGGCATTTAAAGGACCTACATTTCACTGAAGGTGGTGGGATGCAGCACGAGCCTCCGTTTCCCTGCCAGAGTCACTCGGGCGATGAAGGGATGGATATGTCACCCCCTGCTTCCCACACCAAGAGCAAGGATCTCCTCAGCCTTCACGGTTACTTCCAAGGAGATGCAAAACTGGAGATCTACAACTTCTAACTTAAAAAAATACCATCACTGGGGACAGGAAAAACTCCCCTACTTTTGGCCATGTTTCTAAGGGTGGATCCCACATTTTGGCCTTCGCTGGAGCACGCAGTTTCCCATTTTACTTATACAAACGTAGCTTTGGGTATATGAATGTCCAAGTTTCACGGGTGCTGGTTTTGAAGTGCTTTGGAAAAATACAGCCATTAAGAAAGAAAGGAAAAGAAAGTAGCAGCAGCTGTATACTGCCCCTTTGCAGGGAACAACTCTGGACATCTTGCTCCTTATTTTTTTTTTTTTTTTAAAGCCAACTTTGCTTTCCAGGCCTGAAATCCTGACTTCAGTTACAACACATGTCTATTTATCAGGAGAAAAGCTGAATATTTCCGCTATCACAAGATTATTGCCAGCGCTTGGATTTTTCCCTAACCTCCAGCTAAAATCCTCTGAGCTGATGCTCTGAAAATGGAACGGCATACGAAATACACTCCCTGATTCTCAGAGTTGGAGGACGCTTCCCCCCCCCCCCCCCCCTTTCTCCCAATAAACAATTTTGCATATATTTAAATCTTCTTCCTCTGCTTTCCCCAACTCCTCCATCCTCCCCAGCAAAGAAATTACGAAAATCCGTCATTTCTCTCTTTTTCCCTTGCACTTCCATCTATCAGCGTTTCAAAGGCAGTCTCCTCGAATGCAGAGCGGAGCAGGAGATGGGCAGCGGTAATGGGAATGTGCTCCTGACTGTGCAAACCCACACAGAGAGTGAGGACAGGAGAGACTGCATTTGCATACATATTAAACGAGAGCAGTAAAAAATGCAGACGTGCAAACCATTTGGACATGGCTCGCCTCGGCGATGCGCCCTGCAAGGGAATCAATCTTCTGCGTTCTTAAAGGGAAAAACCTGTTACGGAGCGAAAAGCAAAGCCAGAGAGATGTCCGCTTGCAAACACGGTCAAGGTTTCGAGATGATTATGACCTTCTGCCTTCGCTCACACGGACTCTCTGTGAAAAGGCTGCCGTGTAGGAGGGTGAGATCCCGGAGGGACTTTCCATCTCCAGCTGCTGCCCCTGCCCCGGTTTCAACAAGGCAGGTTGGTGCCTTTGGTCCTCCTGCCACCATCACTAAGGGGAGGAGAGCTGGTGGGACCCCCATCCTCAGCCGACTTCGTGGCTCCCTGCTTGAGTGGGAGCCAGATAATCTCACATTGACCAAGCCCTCAGGTGAAGGCAGAACAGAGAGCTCCCTGAAATAGCCTGAGCCGAGCTCCACGGAAGAAATAAGTGACACTTGAGTGTGCTGAAGCAGCCCAAACTCTGCATCCCACTACCTTCACCGACTGAACAGTGAGTACCAAGCGTTATGTCTCACATTGGCCCTGGTTGTGATCCCAGTTACGGCGAGCTCCGGAAAGCAAGGCAGCGAGCCTGGAGAGCGTGACTCCCCAAAACAGCTTTGGTCCAAAGTTTTTGGGAGTCCCTTTTCTGGCCTCGTGGAGGTTTGTATCCACCCTACCACACACCAGCTGACTACACCGCACAGGTCACAACCGCGTTGTACACACAGGCATCTCCCATGGTCAGGATCTACCTTGCCCTGGAAAGATCCAACCCAAGCTCAGCTCCACATGTCCCAATGCCCTGGCTAAGGACGTTCCCAAGATACGATGTTACACCCAAGACAACAAATAAGTACAGTGGAGCTTATGGAGTAGATGATTCCTAGGAGCCTGCAAGGGTATGCACCTAACGAGGCAAATCACGCAGGCAAACCTACTGATTTCAAAGTCTGCAGGTTCAGATGCATAAAAACTGCAAAATCAGTAACTTTTATATTGCCACTCAAGGAACCACAAAGATAAAAGCAATATTCTGGGAGTGAAGATGCCATGAATATTTCTCATCTGCACTTATAAGGGATATTTGGGACCAACGGCTCGATTCTGCGTTAGCCTTGTACAAGTGAGATAATTTACATTCCCTGCCAGCTGAAAACAGTCTGTCAACATGTATACTTGTGTCACTTTCCAACCACAGGGCTAAAAGCCATTAGGTGCACGTGGAGAGCAAAGATGGGCAGTGGACAAGTCCAGGACCAGGCAGGAACAGCAAGGATGGGGTCCAGTACGGACACCTTGGTATGCTTTCAGCCAGCGAAGTGTAAAGGTCCTGCAGGGAGGGACACCAGGATGCATCAGCAGCTTGTGCTTTGCCTCACATCCTCCCAGCTTCTCCCTCCAATGGTCCCCCCTGGAAACCCAGGAGCTTGCCAGGCTCAGCTGTCCATCCCTGAAGGTCCCAAGGCTGCAGACAGACAACCGGACATACCTCCTGCTCAAGCATTTTGTCCTGTTGTTGCAGGCACCACCTCCTGCTGACCGAGCCTCACCGCCCAGCAGGGTTTGGCCTCTCTGCTCCTGTGGGAAACGCTGTCTGGAGCCTCCCTTCTCCTCTGCTCTCCAGCTATCCCCTGCTGGATAGATCTAATCTAACCGCCTGCTTCTCCGTGGCTGACTCACCCCTGCCTGCCTTTGCACCTCTAACCCAAAGGACACGAAACGAGAACACGCTGCCAGCATCTGCCTGGCTTTCAGCTGTCCTTCCCCACCAACCCCCAGAAACATCCCTTCTTCCAGGTCCACCAAGCCTGGGTGTCCTGGTTTTGACTGGGACAGAGTTAGTTGCTGGCTGGGCTAAACCACACCACCAGGGTAGCGAGGCAGTGTTTAACTGTCTTCTGCTTCTCTACCACCTCCAGCCCCTCCAAAGAAGGCAGTCTTGGGGTGAAGGCAAACAAAATGGGCTTCCCAGTAGCCTTTCCAATGTGGGTTCTCTGGTGTCTCATAAGGGTTGAGTTCCCAAGCGGCTATCGAGCGCTTGACTCTCTCCTCTTTACCCACCCACCCATTTTCACAAGACTTGCGGGAGCCATATGAGAGCTCTATCCTTCAGCCAAACGTCACTGAAACTCATCGCTGGGTAAAAAACAGGGGGAGGCAGAACAAATGGAGAGAGAAAGAAAGAGAGACACATACACACATGCACAGACTGGATCACAGAGGTCCTATTCCTTTAAAGAAAGGGAGGGGGGGGAGGAAAAAAGAAAAAAACAAAGTAAGACTACAGTGGCAATGTGCACCAGCTGAGCTGTTGGCTTGCTTGAACGCAGCACAATCCCACCCCTCTGCCTCAGCTGCTGGGGATTTACAGGCACAAATGATCTGGGGAAGGCTGGTTCATCCACACACAAGCGTTTCTGCAGTGCCCTACACAAGAGTGGCCCCGTTCCCAATAGCAAGTGACAATTAAGAAACATTTTGGGCTGTTAATTATATTCTGATGATTTTTTTTTTTTTTTTTGCAATAGCAATGCCCCCGTGAAAGGGCAGTGGTGAGAGTCTCAAAGAGCGAACCCAGGGATTTACACCCAGAAACCAGCCCCCTGCCTTGCCAGAGAAACATGAAGGCAAAAGAAAGTGAAATTCGACAAAACAGAAAAACAACTTATTGAATAGCTGTCATTGAGCAAGTATAAATATATTAGTGATTGTGTTGATATTAGGCTCATATCAAAGGAGATTAATTTGATAATTGCCGGTGCAGAGAAATCAAAAAACCACAATCAAGTCTATTGCCACTGGCATCCGAAATGCCTCCCCTGGTTAAATCAATTTCCTTTTTTAACTTAATTTGAGTTAACAAGAAAGTTATGGTGTAGCCATAACCCAAAAACACATTCCCTCCCCCTGCCACTTATTCCCTTTTTGACTGATCTTATTTTGGCATCGGCCTGACAGCCTGGAGCAACCAAGGGCCAAGGACTTTATTTATCAGTTTGGGGTAGTTTAAGAGACAGTAGAAAAATGAAAGTTCTTTTGCTGAGAAGCTTGTCCACGAGCTTCCCCAGCAACACAGCGTGCCACCTCCCACGGGTGCTGCGCCCTCCCGCAGGACACGCACCCCAGCAGTAGTCAGCGATGTCAAACTCACCCCGCAAATGGCCCCAAATGACATTTTTAGAGAGGCTCCGTTATCTGAGACTACAAAATTAGCACTATATAACAGCCTCGGTCTGCAAGACGGTTCCTGCCAATGTCAATGGCGCTGCTGTACGAAGATCAAAGGCGAAGCACAGCCCTTCAGCGACAGCAAACGTTTTTGCTGGTGGGACAGCATGGGGGGAACACAGCAAAGCCAGCACCAGTCCCTGCCCTGGTCAGAAGAAGCCCCATTGAGGCTCAAAAAGCTCCAGAATGAAAAAAATTATTTCTGCCATTTGCCTAAAATGAGGGACTCACATGCACAATTCTTCAGGGATATCCCGGAGTCATTTATCTGAAAATTCAGTAATAAAACCATTGCCCTTCTGCCAAAGAGTTAGTAGCCCTGAGAGGGAATCGGAGGTCTCGCTCTTGCTGCGGGATTTCTCCCAGTGACACCACGTTCCCACTTGGAGACAAGTTTCTTTGTTTGCTTTTCCCCAGTTACATAAGGGACATAATTTCTTGTTGCAGAGAGAACTCCAGGCAATCTGCATCTCCCTCCAAGGCTTCTCGCTATGTTTCGGCTTGAATACTACTGCTGTTGCTGCAATTTTCCAGCTCCTGCCTGCGTCTGCACTAAACCCTCTCCCCTGCCCCAGGAAGCAAGAGCCTGCCCGAAACACAGCTCCATGTCAGGTCTAACCCCACAGGAGTAGCCAAAGCCCATTCCCACCCTTCCACCCCCAGTCAGCGGCATTACAAAGGCAAAGACATGAGCACAGACGAGCTAGGAAACCTCGGGCCAGCACAAGGACGTGCCCAGAGACGCTCCCCTGTGCAAGACTGTCTTGGGCGAGCGTTTCGGTGGAGCTCGGGGTGCTGCTTTGCAGCTCGACTCTTTTCCCACTGATCTCCTCCAGCCCCTGGTTTTGCTCTCCCAGCAGGTCCCCGATCCCCACAGCTCCATCCCTCGGCGCTGAAGGCACCAGCCAGGGGAGGGGAGGCTGTGCCGGGAAAGGCTCTCGCAGTGCTGGGGCAAGGGCTGGGTGCTCTCGGCAGCCCGGCGCCGCATTGCACACATACCAGCAAACCTCAGCCCGGCAGCCCCGGAAGGGGAACGAAGCAGCCAGCAGCAGCTCCCAGGCCAGCAAGGAAGCCTTAACCCCTTCCCTGCTATGGCCCAGAGTCTCTCCAAGAGAGCCAGGAGGCAGCGGGAGAAAGGAATCCACCCTAAAGCCAAGCATCCCAATGCTGCATCCCTCTCTCCCTTAAAAAAAAAACAGCAATACCTTAAAAATTCCCTGGGAATGCAGCCCTCCTCTTCCCCGTCTCATGGCTCAGCGGGGAGGCAGGGGACAATCCTCACCCCTGGCCAAAAGCCATCAAGGCTCCCAGCAGCCAACACAGCCCCAGGCGACGTGGAGTCCTCCCCAGTGCCCAAGGGTACCCCTCTGCTCGGGATCAGCCCCTGGGAGACCCATGCCCTGGAAAATGGTCTCAGCAGGGTCCCGGGGGTGACCCAGGGACAGCCGCAGCCTGGTAAGGCTTATTCTGCATCCCAGGGAGCCGGACTTCGGGCCCCCGCTTTTGCAGCACTTAAAATGGTGGTGGCAAGGAGGGTTCCTCATCAACGTCAGCAGAGGAGAAATCCCTCAGGGTGAGGTTTTGCTCTCGAGTCCATGGGTGTGAATCTTCTGCCACTCAAAGGCACATGGGTGCTGGCACCCATCAAGAGCCAGATGAAAGCCATAGGTGCCCACGGAAAGCCCGGCTTGTCCCAGCTTTCCCCAGCCCCTTTCCCCAGCCTGGTTTCTCTTGATCTCCTGATCCCTGTCCCCAGAGAGATCAGGGATCTGCTCTCCCATGCAAGGCACAGCTGGGACATTGGTCCCCAAGAGCCGGAGCAAGAGGAGGTGGCACATCACCTGCAGAGCAGGTACCAGCACATCTCACCTCTGAAAAAACAGCAACCAGGTGTTACTTCAACCCATGTGAATGGACTAAAAATGCCCTGGGCAGGGCTGTGCCACCCCAGCTGGAAATCAGCTTGGTCTGAGCAGTCCCCAGACACAGTTGCAACAACTTAAAAATCACTTTTTTTTTTTTTTTTTTTTCCTCCGACTAAGTGGAAAAACCAGACAAAGCCCTTCCCAGCCCAGTTAGGATCACTGGAACCCAGGGCTGAGCCTGCAGCTTCGGCAGGAAGACAGACCAGCGGTTCTAGGGGCAGGGGGTGTCAGCCAGCCCCACTGCCCCGGGGTCACACTGCCCCCCCAGTGGAGATCGGCTCTCCCACACCAATATTCAGCTCTGCTCGGATCACTCCAGCACCAGTCCGATCGGATCAGGCCCAACAGGATTAACCACATAACGCAGCGCCAGCTGAAGGCAGATTTGCCATTTAAAAAGAAACGCACGCACACACCCCAACGCCCGTGTTAAAGAAACTGCCTCGGTTCAAAAGTTGCTTCCAGATTTAGGTTTTCTAAAATTAAGATTTTGGGGTTTTTATAAAATAGAATTAGAGCCTTCATAATAAATTAATAATCAAAGGCCCACAGAAATGTTTCCATAAACTATTTTTTTAATTTCAAAGGAAACCATTTGTTTAAGAAAAGCAAGTGTTCCCCTGCAGAGCCGGCACTCCAGTAATTGCAGCATGATGATAGAAAATGGGGCTGGATAGCAAAAATAACTTAAAACTATTCTAAACAACCATGAAGCTGAGTCATCTGTTTCAAAGTCCAAGTGGAGCTATCCCGGTGACAGGGCCCACAGAAAATGCTAAGGTGCATAGTTAAAAGGGGAGGGGAGAAACAAAAACAAACAGTAAAAATAGTACAAATTCCATCAGATACTATTTGTGACAAAAGATGAAAGCTGGGATTTTCATCCTCTTTCCAGCATCTCGACTGCAGCGAAGCTCAGGGTTTCGTCGCGCCAGGCACCGTGCACCAGGCACCCCTAACGCAACAGTCCCGCGGGTGTTAAACCAGTACTGAATACTGGAGCTTAGTGTTCCTCTGGAAAAAAAAAAAAATCAAAGAAAAATAAAGGCACCTTCTCCCCCACTGGTATCAGCCAGTGCAATCCCACGAAGAACAAGGGAAGGAAAGGCCAAACCCTGATCTCTCAGTCTTTTGTACTCCAGCCTCACTTGTACACGCTGCTATCACGTTACAAAATGTGTAAGTCAGTGTATGAATGGCAAGGTGCCACCAGCATAAATACATTCGTATCTGGACAAAGGATCTGTCCGCACGTCAGGATCTTCATTAAAAATGAGTTTGTAAGCACTTCCCCCCATTCTTTTGGTTCATTTCCACGAAAAACAAAACTGTAGCGTTGCGTCAAAGTTGCAAGGATGCCCAACACGAGACCAGACCAAGCGCTCGGTGCTTCAGACAAAGCCAGCTGCGCCTTCCCAGCGCTCCCAGCTCTCCTAGGCTTGTGGCAGCACGGGTTTAAAGTGGTGCCATTTGATCCGGGTAACCAGCTCGGTCTAACGATGGGTACACATCTAGAGCACAGCCTGGCACGGCTGCAGCGAGGCCATGGGCAGAGCACGGTGTGGAAATGCAAAGCCCAGGCAAGAAGCTGGGCACACGCTGCGCAGGACGGCGAGGCACCATGGGCACCGGGCGGTTGCGGGAAGCAAGTGCCGCAGCCACTAAGAATAAAACCGTCGTGGCTATTTAAATCCAGAGTTGCAGGTATGGCACCTCGCTCTGAAGGTTTCTCGGTGGATATTGCTGGAGATGGGCAATCACGAAGGGAAGATCCTCAGCATGTTGCTCATGCATACTCGCTCCAGGAGGGACAGGGCTTGGCAGACCTGGTCTTAACCAATGCAGCCGGTCCTTTACGCCCTGCCCACTAAGACTAATTTAAAGCTAATTCAGGTAGATACGGGCACACAAGACCACAGCAATTGCCCACATCAAGTTGACAGTGTGGCATTTGAAAGTCAATGTTCATGGCACGTGTTTCCGGAGCTGCTTTGTGAGCAGCCATGGAGAGAGCAGAGCAGGAGACTCCTCCACTGACCCTCCCGAGCCGCAGGGCACTATCTTGTGGCTGGAACTCCAGGGACAGTTCAATTCCCCTGGGATTTCACAAACAGGATCCCTGACAAAAGCAGGAACCCCAGAAGGAGGTGAGAAAACGACGGTGAAGCCTGTGGGAACAAGCAGCCTGTTACGACTGAGGGACAAGTGACAGCGACAAAGCTTTCCTCGTGCATGCTCGACAAAAGCACGCTGGAAACCTGGTGCCCATTCCTGCTGCCAGCACCTCCCTCTCCAAAAACTCTTTCAGACTTCCCTTCTTCTCCGAAAGATCTGACCGCCTTAAATTCTGCCCTTGTGCCGCTGTAACGAGGGAAGGGCTCTTGCTTTCTGCTTACTGATGAGGAACCAACGTCCAAAAAAAAAAAAGCACGGATCAGAGGCAAACAGAGTTTGCAGGGAGAGGCCATAGCTTTTATCAGGCCAACTGACAGAGCCGGAAAAACAACAGGCTGAATTTTGGGCACAACTGGCTTTCTTCAAGGTCTGTCTACGTTGCATGCAGGAGAAGCCTGTAGTTAAGACAGGGTGTTCCAGGTTTTTTTCCTAGACTGCACCCTGAGTTAAAAACGCCACTGGCTGAAGGGCTGGAAAAAAACAATGAGTTCAAACAGGAAGACATCTGAGAGGGGGATTTCCAAAAAGGTGGGGAAGAAACCATCAAAGCAAGATTTCCAAAGAGCTCTGTGCGTGGGGTGCTCTTTGGGCAGGGAAAGTGTTCCAAGATCTGACGCCAGGACAACTTCAAGACAACGATATCATCAATATGTGAAGTTGCCTCAGTGTCCACTCCTCCAACACGGGTCCAGGTGGGCAGGTGACTCAGCTGGAGTTAAGGACAAAGCATGATGGCAGATCTGAACCTCATGTCCCTTTCACCCAACGCTCTCATTGTAAAGAAGTCATAAAGCAGAATTTCCCCTAAGCTTATGTGCATTATGTGCATCTATTTTAACTTTTCCTTTCAGCGGATAGAGGCATGAAAGTGACCCAACGCATGGAGAGTCAAACCTTGCACTTTGATCGCCAGCAATTCAATCCTCCACCATCCAACAGCCAGGCAGAAAGACTGTGGGCTTTATCCCAGGTCACTGCTGGAGCACGCAAGCACCTTCCACATCCAATGTTACAACATCCCTCAGGCTTTGTGGAGTCTCTTAGCAGCGCTGTCTTTGGGGGTCGGACACCTGGGTTTGATGCCTGGCTGGAGGGATGAAGGTCCCTTCATTTGCTAAAAGAGCACGCAGAAGAGGATGGGTTCCCTAGCAACAAGGACCATGCAGATTTGCCCAACCTCACCCAGAAGACTGACCTCTCTCACACCTAAAGTGTGTCCTAGGCTGACACCAAATTTAGAGGTCTGTCTCCAATGTACTTGTCCTTTGACTGCCCCAAGAGGTGAGGCAGCACTTATCTGTGTTTCACAGATGGGTCACTAAAGGCAGAGAGACAAAGCCCCAGCTTCTCTCATCACCAACTCCTTCGAGCACCAGGTTTGAGGATTTCATGGTGTTCAGGCACCTGAACCCGAGTCCAACATCACCCAGAGCAGAGAATCAACCCCAAAAATCCCAGAATGCAAGCCAAAAGCCCTGACCACTGGCTACCCTTGCCACGTCCCAGCCAGTTGAGATTGCTCTCTTAGGTTTCATCCCAGCCTTCTTGCTCTGGACTGCCTCAGAGGAGCAGCTTGTGCTGCTCACAGAACAAAACTCAGCCTTTGATGCCATTGGCACTTCCTCCATTAGTTGCTTTGAAGATTAGGGCCAGAGCCTTCAACTGGATTCAGAAGCTGATGGGGAGCCAGTGGAGCAGCTTGAGCTCCCGGTGGCCTAGCCCTCTGGGGAGGTGAACAGCCGTGCTCTGCACCAGCTGGCCCCACCGTTTCTACTTCTTCTTCTACTTCTGCTACGATGCACAGACGCGCAGCCAGCTTGAGCCAAGCAACAGCATCGATACAGTGGACAAAACTGTCCCCAAGCTGGAGGGAAGACAGCAGAATTTTTGGAAACAAGCATTGCCTGGTCATCACAGCTAGCAAAGAGGCCAGAAAAATTGGGATTCTCCAAACCACACCCGCAGTTCAAGGCAGCACAGTGACAACAGAAGGCAGGGTGTCACCATGGACTTCAAAGCCTCATGTTTTCCAACCTGCTTCCCCTCCATCCTCAGCTTGACTCAGCTGCTCATACCTGCATCCCACAGCAGCAGCAGCTCTAGTGGGTGTGCCAGCTGGGAACAAGAAACATGCCTATGGCATCTCCACCTCCCCTCCTGGTGGGGGTCCCTCTCCTCCCATCACCACACATCCCGTGACTGCCCCTGCTGTACCATGCTGCCTGACCCGGGGATGACGGGCAGCAGCAAGAGCAAGGTCTCCTGGGGGTAAGCAGGTAGCATGGAGACCATCGGGAACATTGAAGGGAGCCCAGAGTGGGAGCGTCAGGCATGTTTTTAGCTCCTCTGTGTGTTTTTCACCAGACCAGTTCTGCACGCACAGCATTTGGTGCTGTACACCACAAACGCGTGCAAAGGGACCCTCTTTGCTCTAATCCGTGCACCAACCAGGTCCCCTCCCTGGCCCTCCCAGCTGGAAACCATGGATCAGCACAGCTGGATTTCACCTGCACTCACCTCCCAACCCCACAGCATCCCCTAGGATGGTCCCTTTCACCAAATTCCTTCAGCCCCTTTGGAGACTGCCAACTCAAAGGATGCTAAGAAAAGAGGCGCATGGACCACAAAAAGCCACAGCCTCTCTCCCCGATCAAGTTGAATTCCCAAACAAGGGCAAAGATCCACACATGACAAACTTGCTTCCAAAGCATCTCCCTCCTCCAGGAGCCAGGGCACAGGGGCAGCAAGACGCCCCGTGCCGTGAAGTGACACGCACTGAAGTAACATGTGGCACAGTCACAGCAACTCTATTAATTTAAGTTAATTTCCTGCAGTTCTGTCTTAGTTTTCCAGCAGATTCAGGACTTAAAGGTTAAAGCGTAACCTTGTCTCAGTAGCTTGCTATTCGCTCCATGCAAATGTCTACCTACAGCCTGGTAATTACATGCATTTCCAAAGAGCCAATCCGCCGTCAGCCTGACAGATACTGATCTTCCCGTTTTATTTTTAGCTCTGTGCTTCCCCCTCTAGATGCAAAAAAAAATTCTGTTTGTTCCATCTTTTGCTGCAGCCTCTTTTTTCCCCGGCTCGCCAGCCAGCTCCCAGCTCAGCGAGGTGCAGGGAGCAGGCTGGGCAGGCACTGGGCTCCTGGTGGGAGTCCTGCACGGGTCCCCATCACGGTGACAGTGGACAGTCAGCTCCTTTGGGGCCACCCACGGAATTTGTCTTCTCTAGCAGAGAAGGGTGTTTAAATGGGAAACACGAGTGAGACACGAAGAGCTACGCACTGCTTTGCAGGGGAGCTGGACACTTTCTCTTGGGGACATCTCCAGGTGGCACACATCCAGCCAGGTCCCAGACGAGAGAAAAGGGGCCAAATCTGGCAAGATTCAGCCATCTGCTAGTGGCTCTGCAAGTCCAGGATTTGTCATCTTGCGGAGGTGGGTGGCTTCCCTGGTTAACCACGCGGGGCCACCCAGAAAGAGGAGGCAACGCCAGGAGGGCAGACAGCGGAGGCAGGTCAGACACGCAGAGACAAAGCTCGGTTGATGCTTCCAACCCCTAAAATGGGCACATGTGAGAAACTCAGCATGTCTGGTGCCACTGAGGCCAACATGCTGTCCTCCTCCAGGAGCTGCTCTGGTGGCTTTGGGGAGGAGGCAAGGTGTGCAAACCACTAGAGATTTGTGTCCTCCAGAAGTTTAGCCCCATGGTGCAGCCCACCACTGAAGAGCAGCCCAAAAGACTGAATGTAAATCACGAGACTTGCAAGAAACAGGGATCAAGTTGTTCTTTGCCTTTCCTTTTGGAAAGAGTCTGGGAGTGGGGATGGGTTGGGCTTTGAGGGGTGAGGTCTGAATGCCTCTCTCCCCCCTCTCTCTCTCAAATGCATATTTTAGATTTAAACCAGAACAGATTCGCACAAACTTTAGTCACGTGATGGGGGAAAAAAAAGACACTGAGCCTCAGAAGCGACACGCGAGGAAAGGGCTGGCTGTTGGAGCCAGCACAGGGGCCAAACTCACCACGGGCAACACCAACTGTGGGCCACAGGATACAGTTTGGGGACATGAAGGGAGTGAAAAGGGTTGCATGAGCAGAGAAAGGAAACCAGGGCGAAGAGAAGCCACATAATAAAATGCATTAAATAAATAGCTGAAGAGAAAGAAGAGGAGCAGCGTTGGGATAAAGCAGAGGGAAGGGTTGAGTGTGGCAGTTGCAACTTCTGTGAGACTCCAGTAAAAGCTGGCAGAGCTGGGACTGATGCATCTCCCCAAAGCTATGGACACCTCTCTAGGGCCTCCCCAGCCCCAGCCACCTGGGAAGTCATAATTGTGTCTCATACCTGCAAAGGAAGGACTGCTTCTCTTGTTATACTTCTAAGGATCCTTCTAGTCACAACAGCATTTAAAAAATAATCTAGAAATCATCCCTACGTGGTTTTACGTTTCCAGAGGAATCTCTTCAAACCTTACCAGCAACTCCCCTCCTTGAAATTTTGTATCAAATAACGCACACAACACTCCAAAGCAGCAAATCCAGCAGCCTTCAAATATTTTCAACAGGTGGGTTTAGGCAGTTAGTAGGAACAAGGATTTTATGGAGATCTGGGCTCCACTGTCCCAAGCTTTCCCTTCCCACAGCTCCTAACCTGAAGGTCAATCTAACACACGACTGGGGGAGCAGGAGCCATCCCAACAACTGGAGCAGGCACTGGAGGAGACTGTGAGATGACGGAGCAGAGAGCATGGAGGGGAAGGTAATCATCCCTGTTACAGAGCTGGGAAAGCCAAGGAACAGAGATTTCACTATTTACTTAACAGCCCACAAGCTAGGAATGAAGCTCAGATCACAAATCCCCATCCTTCTGCACCAAAATAAATCAACCAACCAACTTGCCTCCCATCGAGGAGGAGCTGCGGAACTCCAAGGGAGCTCTTCCACCCTCCACATAGACGTGAGCCCTGGCTGAGCTCCGCAAGAACCAATTCCTCCAATGCCAACAAGTTTAGCCAAAGGAATTCAGGGCAAACAATAAGAAAAGGTCTGTGCAAACCTACCCCTTCACCGTGTTCCTGCAAAACGTCTTTAAATCTGACAGCTTCACATAATCGTGTTTTAAACAATTCAAACCTGGCACTGCCAGTCTTTCATTTGAGAGTCGCTTTCTTGCTGCTGGCTCATTTAGGGATTTTTTTTAACCACTATTCAGTCTCCATTCTCCTTTGTGCGATTCAATCATATCATTCCCACCTTAGCTTGAAATTTTAAAGGCTGGGTACCCCCAAGCCTCTTTCCTTGCCTTTACACCCTTCTTTTATAGAGAACAACCACAATCTCTGCCATATAACATTTAACCGAGGACTGTGCCCAGTGCTGCAGTTGTTCTCTCACATCCTAGACACCCCAGCAGAATCCAGGGCCTTAACTCTTTCGACTTCTCCTCCCACACTTACCCCTCAGGCTCCATGTCATTGTGGTGCTTTTCTCTAAATCCCTTCCCAGTGGGTTTACACTCGAATGTCACTGCAGTGCCCAGGCTTGGGCACTGGAAAACAGTGCTGTGAGCACAAGCAAGAGAGAAAGAACCAGGGTAGTGTCTCCAGGGCTGTCTGACACGTTGCCTCAGCATCTGTTGCCCAAAAAATATCAAAAGGCAGATCCTGCACTTACACAAGACATGCAGAACAAAAGGTTTTAGGCTTTCTGTGACCACAGCCAGCTTCAGAGCTGGGTCCTCACCAACGCCGTTTTGACTAGTGCTTACATTGCACCCTCCAGTCCTGTGGTGACATTTATTCCAAGTCTTCCAGCTCTTCAGCTGTTCTGCAAGAAGCTCTTTCCCTCTGGATCTCTATTGCAGTTACATCCACTTGCCATTTTCCAGGTTGCATGGTTATTTCTGCCCTCTTAAGCTGATCTTCCCAGGCTTTCTCTGTATTTCTTTTCTCCTTGGTATTTTTGGTTTCTCTTTCTGTATCTAGTGGACACACTCACCATGACCTGGGAGAGGGCTGTAAACAGCAACATGGACCATATGAGCAAAATCCCATGACGGAGGATGTGACCAGCTAAATGAAACTGGAGCTGCAGTCAGATCCTTGGACGGGTGCTGGGGGCTCCCCATCGCTCACTCTACACCTGCTCACCTACATCTTTCCTTTACAGCATTCCACTGTAGCATTTAAATCCATGGCTGCATATATCTCCTGCGAGACGTCCGGAGGCCATAGAGTGTTTACATCCATTGAGTTCCCCATGGCTGCTATGACTCACAACAAGCCCTCCCGTGCTCCTTCCCCTGGCCCTGCCACCTCCTAAAGCACCTGCTCGGACATCAAAGGAGCAAACGTTTAACTTCAGGTGCATTGCTGGGAGCCGTTAAATACCAGCTCTCTCCCAGTGCCAGCCCCATTCCTTTGCTAGAGACTCCTACTATGTGGCCAGATGGAAATTGCCCAGCTCAACCTATTTTTCTCCATCCATCCCCCTTGCCCCAGGCTTTCCCACCCCAACGCACGTTTCTCTGATGTCCCAGACAAGATGCAAGCTCCTACCCTGCGGCAGGGACATCTCCAACCCACCAGTACAACATTCCATCACCTGATACATGGACTCAATGACAGCCTTTCCACTGGCTTCATTCCCCTATTCCTCTCGGCCTCTCTATTCCCTCATGGGCTGCTTTTCTATTTGGGAGCCCATGATTGTATCTGACAAGGTCTCCTAATTGTCTCCACTGATTTTACCAGAGACTGATTTTAAAAGCAGCTCAGTAACTTAGTCACTTCAATATCATTGCTGAATTCAGCTCCCTCATTTATTAATGGGCCTACTTTTGCTCTTTCTCCCCTGATATGTTTGCAAAATCCCTTTTTATTTCTCTTAACCCCTTTGGCTAACATTAACAAGCAAAAACTCAGTAATATTTGATATTATATGTATATAAATAAAAGCAGGAAAAGATCTTATTCACTCCTGTTATAGCTACTAAAGCAGGCCTAGGGCTCTGGAATAGCAGCTTTACTGCATACGTTAAATATCTCCATTACTTTATTAACGCACAGTGTTGGTATTTTATTGGATAGTTTGGGTTATTTACCTTATAAAGCAACACGGGCATCACAAACCACAAAAAGAGGGTACTTAGTACCTTCTCCTTAAGTCTGCATCCCCACAAACCAAGTGACCACAAGCTACAAAAACAAAGCCCCATGTGCTACATGTTCCTCCTTTTACGAGAGGTGGGGAAGAAGGGGGAGAAGGGAGACCAGCAGTTATCCTGGCACCAACACCATCACAATTCTTTGCTTAGGAGGAATTTGTATGGGCAATTTGCAAGCAGCAATCCCAGCCTGCTTTTATGGCCACAACGACGGCTGACAAGTGTGAAGCATCACTCATCCGGCTAGAAAGAGGTTTTGGGGTGCCCCTTCCTCGCAGTCCAAATCCAGAGGTGGTAGGCAAGAAGGAGAACAAGAAAAACCCAGCTGAACCCAAAAAACACAGAAGCAGTTTCCAAGAGGCAATTTTCCATCTTCAGTATTTTCATTGACTTCTCCAAAACGGTTCAAATGATGCAAAATTGTAATAATCAGAACCACGTAGCAAAGTGATCAAAAAAAACACTCCCAAAAGTCTTTAAAAGAAATAAAGTTATCTGGATAAGTGAGGCCAGCCCTGGTGAAGGGCCAGATTCCTAACTCTGCAGGCTGAACTTTTATTTATCTGCCTTTAAATCGCTGCCTCAAAGACTCCACAACCTGGGCACCCGGAGACCGGCTCCAGTTCCCTGCAGGGAGAAGACGATCACAGGAGAGCACTCAGAGGAGCTGCTCCAGGGTCCCGTCCCCAGATCTCAGATTTACGGCTCCCTCAGGTCCTGGTGCAAAGGGGTTCCCAGGGGAGCAGCACTGGGGCTGGGTGAGACCAGCTTAGGTGACTGCGTTTTGGAGCTGTGGGACATCAGTGCCGGATGCTGCAAGCAGAAATTCACAGCATTTGCCTTTTTAATTTAAAGCTGAAGTGGGGAAAAAAAAAAAAAAGGGATTTATCCCAGAAAATAGTGCAGCACTTGAGCCTCGGCAGGGCAAGGCTCAGCCCACAGCCCAAGTGCCTGCCACCCTCACCTCCTGCCAGCCGTCAACGATGGCGAGCCGTCACCCTGTTTATGTGCTGCCTTCCCCTCCTTTCTCGGCAGACGCTGCCTTCCCACGCGCCGCTGCTACTGAAGGGAGGGAGAAAATCCAAGGGAGAAGTCAAAAAATGGGCATGTGGGGCACAATGTGTCCCTTGGTTTCCCCCACTCCAGCCAGCGCTAGTCCTCCAGGGAATGAAGAGACAAGAGGGCGGCTGGCATGAGGGGCCTTTGCCAGGCAAAGCCCTTCCCAGGGGCTGAGGATGTGGTGCGGTGATGGGATGAGCCGAGGAAGGAGGGATGCTCGGACCCCATCTCTGCCAGGCACACAGTGGTCGGGCAGCGCGGCTGCAAGGGTGAAATCCTGCCCAGCACCACGGTGATGGGCGTTTGGGGAGCTCAGCTCACCCCCCAGCAGGGCTGAGGTGACAGGTGACATCATCCCCGACTTCACCCCTGAAAACACTTCCCACCCACTTTTTGGGGGTGCAAAACCAAGAGAACCCAAAGCTTTCCCCATCACCCTCCACCACGCTCCCTTCTTTAAGTACAAAACTTCCCCTCCAACGCCTATTTTTAAACCCAGCACAGTCCAAGCGGGACCGGGATCCTCTGGTTCGGTGGTGGGTTTTTTTCCTGGGGGCTGTGATTTTAGGCAGGAGGCAGAAGCACCTGCTGCAGCCGCCCCGGAGCTGCGCGCGAGGCTGCCCGCAGACCGCAGGCAGCGGAGGAGAGGGAGGGCGGGCGAGCGGGCTCCCCTTGCAAAGGCTGTCCTGTGCTGTCTAATAACACAAGGTGTCATTGTATACCCAAATCAGTGCCTGGAGCTTTATTTATAACAACTGAAACACAAAACGCAGCAGGCCAGAAACGGCAAAGGGAGCGAGAGACCGAGGAGGGCAGGGAAGCAGCCGGGCGAAATCTCCCTATTTAGCAGGATTTGCCTTGAGATTTTCAAGCTGGATTGAGGCTGGGGGGGGGGGGGGGGACACACGGACGGGACACGATGCATGCGGGGGGGCCACGGGAGGAGGAAGGAGAGATGAAAGGGAGGGAAGAGGGAGCTGGCAGAGCAGCGATGCTGCCTGGCTGCGGCAAGGCGACGATGCCATCGCCGCCACGGAGCCCTGCATGGAGCGATGCGGGTGCTTTGCTCGCAGCCCCCCCGCCAGCCAGCAAAGGGAGGTGGGGGGAGGCTCCAGGTCTCCTGGGACTCTCTGGCTTTTACAGCTACTCTTTTTTAAAGGCTATTTGTGGCCACCCCCTCCATCCCGGGAAAAGCTTTGCAGTTCAACAGCTGGCTCCAGCGGACTCCCTCTTGCCTTGGAATAGGCTTTATCTGCAAACTTGGCAGGAGCCACCCAAAGGGACTCGCCCAGCCCGGCGGGCAGCAGTCCCAGCGCGCTCCCTCGGGCGCAGCTCCTACCAAACCCGACGCCAGAGGCTTGCACGACCCCACTCCTGCGAGAGGCTGAGCACCCTGAACTCTTGCTGAACTCAGGGAGAGCAGAGGCAGCTCTGCAGAGAAAGGTCCCAACCCTGCACTTACAGCATCAGGAGGTGTGCTCTCCTCGGGTGGGTCCAGATGTTATCACCACCACTGCCACCCCCGGCAGCTTGTTCATCTGCTCCCCTGTGCCGGAGGCTCCTGCTGCCAGCACGGCGTCAGTGGAACAGCTCTTGGGCTCTCCTCCATGGCTCCTGGGCAAAGACTAGCAGCTTTGCCTAAATCCCCTTTCCCCAGCAGCTGGAAAGAAGCTGCTGCCAGACTTTGTACTGAAGCGGCTGAGGTGGGAGCGTTCATGTCCCGTTCTTCTGACTCACTGTGGAGGTGGTAGGCAGCAGCAGGAGAGAAACAATAAAACAATAAACAGCTGGAGGGGTAAAAGGGGAGGTAACATCTTCAGGAGTTGCAGGTAGGGATGCCTTTTGGTGCTCACCTCCCCTGCAGACAGATATTTAAATCTTCAGGTGTAAAAGCCACTGAAAGTTCAGGCTGAGTCAGAGCTCCAAAATTTGACCTACTAACAGGCAACAGAACAGGCCCATTAAGAGATAAGGCTGAATTCCAAGTCTGCCTTGCACCAAGGGCCTCTTTGGTCCAGCTTTGCTTCTGCTGAAGACAGTGGGAGCCAAACCATGCTCCCTGCAAACAAACCAGAGCCAAGCTACAAAAGCAAATTCATAATCCATAAAGGAAAAGACTCCCATTAACTTGACCAGGACTTTAAAATCTCCCTTTCCTCCCACTCTGTCCCAGCATTGGTCTCAGATGTTTTCTGACTCTTCGTTTGAAGAGGGAAAACAAAACACCACCAAACCCACAAGGCGCAGGGGGAAGCGGCTTTCGTGTTCCTTCGCCAGCAAGCGTTCGCCCAGCGCCGTCCCAGCTGCACCCGCCGCCTCGGCCCCCCAAAGCCTACCTGCAGAATTACATTTGCAAAACTGTTGCCCAGGAAATGTGCAACTAAAATCTGTGAAACAAGCATGCCAGGAATCAGACATTCCCAGTGTAGTTAAACGACCGTGCCTTGAAATCTGCCTCCGCGTTTAGCCACGCTGCCATGTACGGAGCTACAAAACAAAACGCTTGGCTTGTTTCACATCCCAGCCTCAGCACTGGGACTCTTGTTCCCTGCAAACAGAGAGCCCGAACTGCTTCCCCCGAGGGCTTTAGGAGCGTGGTGGCAAGAGGAACGGCAAGATCGGGGCCCTACACCCACGCTCATGTACAAAATCAGTCCGAGGGCTCAAAGCGCAGCGTATTGCCCGTGCAACGAGCTGTAGCCACTCAGGAAACAAAACCCCGCTGTCTCCAAGCAGAGGAAATAGAGAACCAAGACACTGGAGTTCCCCATCTCTTCCACCACGTGTGCCTCTTCACAAGGGGCAGAGCCCATGGGGACAGCACGACCCCGGCCACCTTCTTTCAGCAGGATGTAAACAAGAGCTTTCGTGGGGAATGACCGGACCCCAGGAAACGTCCACCGAGGTCTGCCCGGCGGAGGATGGAGCCTTCAAGGCAAGCAAACCATGTCAGTCCCATGTGGAGCAACAAGGGGGTGAAACTTGGGTCCCCTCAGCCCACACAAGGGCTAGAGACACCATCACCAGTTATTCCAGAAGAGGGGTCAGAAAGCCTGAGCCCCGCCGGAAATTTCTGACGGGTTATTTCAGAAGGGTTTGTCCTGTGCAGTAAGGAGGGCAGGATTTTTCTTTTTTTTCTTCTAAGATTTTTGTGGACGGGAAAAGATCTCTCCTTCCCCTCTCTGAGCTTACCGTTCCAGTCGCACGTCCTGCTAGAGTAAACCACAGGACGCAGCCTTCCCACTCGCCTCTTTTCCCAGCAGCAAACAAGTTTTTACTCCATTTTTCCTTCCTGGGGAGACTGAGTTGCATAGGAAGGTGGGCAGCAGAAAGACAGGTCCCCAGATGAAACCATGGCTCCACTGTAACCCCCAACCATTCAGTGAGAGTCCCCAGCAGTGGGGGGAGAGCGCAGGGTTGGGAGCCCTCTCCGAGCTTCCACGTCTCACACAGTACCTACACCTGCAAGGAGACACCGCGCGACCCAGGAGGTGTTGCCTCCCCAAGACAATTAGGTTGTGTTCAAACCACGACCTCAAGGAATCGGATTAATTATGGCGATGTCGAGTATGACTTCGCCTACAGGGACAAGTCATGTTTGACATCCCTGCCAGCTGGTTACAGGGCTGGAGGATGAACAAAACCTGCACGGTCCCTCCCTGGGCTGGTTTATTGGCCCACATTCAGCAACAGTGCAGGTTTTGGGGAGAACAGCCTGTGTGAAAGCTTCAGCAAGCAAAACCTTACGCCAGAGCATCCACACACCAGCCAGAGAGGAGCCACGTTGCAGTGTCACACCAACACGTGCAATCTGAAGCAATGCTCAGGTAGAAAGCCAGGATCTTCCAGCAAGCAATGGCCAAGTTTCATGAAGCATCTGAACAGGGGATGACTTAAAACTGTTGTTTTAACACACAGATCGGGACATCTCCTCAGGGAAAGGCAATAGGTCTCGCACATGAAACAGCACGTTCCCCAGCCTGATCCATGGGTTTTAGCTAGCACGCAAATACCTGATATTATTTCTCACCTGCTGATGGGTCCTGTCTGTGGGAGGATTACACAGTCGGTCCCAGAGTCACAGACAGACCTACAGGCTCGAACAAGGTCTCCCTGAAGGGTCAGTGTCTCCCTTCCCAGACACCTTGCCTGCACTACCCTCACTCCGGGGCTGCCCACCTCCCATCAGGCAAGGCTCTGCCTCAAGAAGTCTAAAACAGTAACAAAAAAAAAAAAAAACCCACAAGCTGATCTTTGAGGCCAAAAAAGGGTTTTGAAGCAAAAGGGGAAGGGGGGGGAGGTGGGGAAGGAATCTGAAGTTGCATCACTTGGAAATACTCAAGTGCTTTGGAGATGTATGTACATGTTCAGCTTCCTACTGTTTCTCCAGGAACCTACTTGGGAACAGCAAAGTGACACCAAAACGAGCCCAATGACATTTGCCTGAAGCAAATAAAAACAGCCTTGAATTTAACCCAAATTAGCCCACCTGGGGGCACTTTGGGGGTTTGGAGCTCCAGGCAGACGAGTGGGGTGAGAGAGGTTTGAAATATAAATCAATCAAGAGATTTTGCCCTTTGGCTGGGCTCAAAACCAATTCAGAGACGTTCTCCATGGTATTTCAAACATTTCTCAGAACATGGAACTAAAACTGGGTTTCATTTCCTTCAACAAAAGTCACCATGGCTCCTTCATGACAAGGAAAAGAGATTGGAGAGGAAAGTCTTATTTTCAGTAAAAGTTTTGCTCTTTCAGAAAACCAGGATGCTTTCTAGGCAGCTTTCCTGCAGACAGACCTGCACCCGGCTCCAAGAGGTTGCTCCTGCTTCCACCCACTGAGGCGCACTGAAGCCCAAGGAAAAGCGTGTGGATGGTGTTGCAGGTATGATCCCATCCAGGGAATGCGATGCCCTCTGGGGAGGCCCGTTTTGAGGTCAAGCCAGGACACATCTCTTATGGGGACCAGCCTGGGTCCAGCCCAGCTGAGGAGACACAGGCCAGTCGATGTGCTGGACCAGGAGTGGACCTGGCACGTCTCGCCCAGCCCCAGTGATGCAAAATGTTCTGCTCGCTGTCTGGTGCGGGCAGGTCTGCCTGTAATCGCCCTCTCTCAGATGGATCTCGAGAGCCTCCCTTCTGCAAGGTGTAAGGCAGGAAGAGGGGAAATATAAAAACTATAGGCCTGACGCTCCATTTCCAAAGGCCGCTGTGAACCACCCATCCAGACTGGGAGCGGTCCGACTCGACGCCTGCAGCCACAGGAAGAGGATCCTGGCTGGGGCCGTTCCCTTTCCCCGAAGCATCCCCCAGCCCCTGCTCCCACGCATCCCTGGCAAGCCGCCCTGCGCCGCTGCAGCGCTGCTCCTGCCCGCCTGCACAAAGCCGTGAGTATGGCGGGCGGGCCAGGTGGCTCAGGTGTGCGTGCCAAGCAGCTCCCGTCTCACCTGCAGCGACTTGTCAAGGGGGAGCTGCATCTGCCCTTTCTTGTCTGGCTTTAATCCGCCTGGGGAGAAGGGAGAAAAGGGATCCGGGAAGGGTAAACACAGCTTAGGCAGCTGCAAGTCCCGGCAACTAAAGGGCTGAGCAGGTGATTCAGGGAGCTGGGGGCCTGCAGACACCCTGTCCTCTGCCTCTCACCGACATCTCCGGTGATGGCAGCGGCCTGGGAATTGCCAGGGTAACGTGCTGGCTGCCAGGGCTGCAGCATTCATCGCCAGCCCAGCAAAGGCAGGACAGGGAGTCTGCACTGCAAGGTTTGGGGTAAATTCCTGCCTCTTCCTCTGCTTCACCGCTTCCCTGCAAAGACTGATCCCTCCCAAGGGATGGGATGCAGGACCCAAGACAAGCAAGGCAGAGCATCAGCAGGTCCGGTGCCAGCAAAGCATCCAGCACTGCTGCAGACACTGATGTCCCCTCAGGCACCTCCATGGCATCACCCCTATAGAAACATGGCTGTACTATAGCCCCAGCCACAGCGCCAGCTTCCTCAGCATAACTGCTCCATGGGACCACACTACCTCCCTGAGCACAGGAGCTCAACAGCCTTTGCCACTATCCCATCCAACAGCTTTCTCACTCTCGGAAAAAAAAAAGACTAGGCTTAATCAAGGGGAAGCTCATTTCTGCCTCTGCTTCCATCAGCCTTTCTGCAACACCAGAAAAATCCTGGTGAATGACGAAAAAAAAAGATTTTGCCCCAAAAGGTAGATGAAGGTTTTTGGTACAAGAGCTGATGACTTTTGAAGTAAGGTGCTCACACAGTGCCTGGCGCTGTCACAGACGTCACCTCCAGATCCTCTGCTGGGACTTGGGAACCCCCAAGATGGAGCTGAGCCCCCTGCATCCAGCCTGGGGTTTGCACAGACTCCAGACAGAGCAGCTCAGGACCATGGGTGTTTGGTCCTCATTCAGCTGCACAGACAGATGCTTCTCGGGGGAGGGAGCTTTTCCAACTGCAACCACACCACTGAAGAAGCATCTTCAACCTTGCCCAAGACCTGGGAACCTGCCCAGCCAACCAGTCAGGGATATTCTGCCTGGGTGAATCAGGTCACAGCCCAGCAAGAAGCTGGAGGAACATGAGTGGTGACAGGACCGCGTGGGGCAGGCGAGGGGAAAGGGCCAGACAGGCAGGGAAGGGCAGCAACTCCCTCAAAACTAGGCCACGGCTCTGGAGAAGTCATGCGACATCTCCCCAGGCACCACCACCTCCCCTCTCCGCAGGGAGGGTGAGGAGCCGGGCTGGCCCTGTGCATGGAAGAGACTTGCCACCCCACACCACCTGTGCAGTCCTGGCAGCCCCTGGCCCCCCATGCCACGCGGGCAGGGCCAGGCAGCGCTGCCTTGGGGCAGTGAGAGCCCCCGGTGCAAACCCAGGAGAGCTGCTCGGCTCATGCTAGTGCTCCATCCTTTCCTCACCCCGGAGGCTCAGGGTTACAAGACAGTCCGGTGCACAAGTGCAGGGATTTTTTTTTTTTGCAGCTTGCCAGCCCTGCCAACAGCCAGAACCCCACAAATCCTTCCCCTGCCTGTCTGCTCTCTCCTCTCTGAGTCAGGGCCAGCTGTAATCCACTGCAACCCTTCGCCCGACAGAGCCACAGCGCTTGGAGCTGCCCCAGGGACACAGGAGAGCCAGTCAGACTGGCTTGGGGCTCACCGAGAGCTCCCTGGGAGAGCAGCCTTCCTCATCTGGGAAGCATGGGGAGACCTGTGCTCCCAGTTACCTCCCAAGCAGGTCAGGATGAGGGCTCTTCATCGCCCGAGCCTTTGGCCTAATTATTTTCATTCCTGTCCCCACACCCTGCCCCGAACAGCAGGGATCAAGATGTCTATTACAGCATACGCGTTTCGGAGGCACTGCCCTGTCTGCCAGCAGTTTAGAGGAGGCGAAGTGGCCAAGCCGGAAAGAAAGGGCTTTGCAAGTCCAGCCTACGAGGTTGAATCCAATTTGTATGTATTTGGGGCAGGCGGACGAGAGGATGGGGCAGGAGGGTCCCTGACTGCAGATGCAAACACCCGACTGGGTTTGCACCCAGGCAGAGAGCTCAGTGCTCGGGTCCATCAAGGATGCCAGCACAGCCATAGCAGCAAGGCTGTGACAGGGAAAAACTCTGCCAAAAAAGTCCCATCAATTCCTAAATGGCACTGCATGGGGTGAGGGCTAAATGGGCCTTAAACTTTTAGCCTAACCAACAGGAGGGGGATATATAGGAATGGGGAGGAAACTTGTGTGTGTAGGGAGGGAAATATGAGGATAAAAAAACCCTCAAAGACTGCAAGAGGAGGAAAGAAGGGCTGGAAGAAAACAAATGTGGGTAGGAATAGTCGTCAGGCTCTGGCAGCAGTTAAAACTTCCATGTGTTTAGATCCCTGAATCGACGGTTGGAGATGCTGCAACAAATGTCACCTTCATGTGATCACCAGAACTGCAATTTTCTCATCATCCCTTTCCCCACCACCACCCGTTTTGCTCGTCTGAAGCCTGCTCAGAAGATACCCTGTTGGGGACCAACCCTGGCACCCAGCAGGTGCCGGGTTTTTCTCCTGGGTTCCTTCTCTCCCCGCTTTGTCCCATGCTCTGTCGCTCCCGCACACACCAACTCCCTGTCAAGTTTCTGGCTGATCCAGAGGGAGACGTCGGTCCTGCCAGCTCCAGCATCCAACTGCTCTTCCCGGGCCAGGGAGCTGCAGTAACCATAGAAACTGCATCCAATGCGCAGGCTCCGCTGGGGAGGGGGGGGACCGATAGGATGCTCAGACACATGCACAGGCAGGTAGGGACCAGCCAAGGCTCTGCCAAACCACCTCCAAACGATGCCCAGGTCGGGGAGAGGGGTGAGGTGGAGGGGGGACGATCGAGGCTTTTCTCCCCCAAAACCTCGCCGAGCGGCTCGGAGCAGCGTCAGGAGGTGTTTCATCTCCAGGCTGAGCGCTAGCTAGCCGGCTGCAGAGCTGACGGTGCATTTTACGGCATGCGAGGAGATCGGTGAGGTAATTGGGAGGATTCTGTTGCAAAGCTTTGTCTTGGTCTGCCCCGCATTTTATCTGCAGACTAGATGGGTACCCAGGGCTCCCGCTGGCCTGAGAAGTAATCAGTCATTAATCCTTCGGTTCTTTTTGCACCGTGAACATAAACAGGCCAAATCCTATCCCCGGCTGTGCTGGGGAGAGGCTTTATGTTGATGGCACTGGCAGCAACACACATGCCTCCAAGGGCAAGATTTGGACCGGCACAGTTAGTGAATGAGCTGATCCCAACATTGCATTAATTTTACACCCCTCCCAACGCAGACATAACCCCCACTTTCAGCAGCACAACGCAGAGCAGGCTTGAACTATGACCACCTCTTCAGATACCTCACATCAAGCCCTTGAATCCATGCACGGCTAAGGAAGAGGCGCGATTTTTGGAGTCACTGGGCACAGCAGATGCTCGGTGTCTACAAGAGCCAGACAGCATCCATTTCAGTGCCAGGAAAGTGGATCGGCGGGGATCTGGTGAGGGAGGATGGGGAACTGCTATCTGCAGACACTCATGTGCACCCCACGGGGCAGGAGGTGGCTCTGACAGCCACAGAAGAGCCCAGGACTAGTGACTGGGGCACATGGAGATGGACAAACACATACAATGGGGACAGCTTAGTGGCCTCACCAGCTGTTGACAGCATCTCTCCATCCCTCTCACCCATCAGGGTCAAGGGAGCACCACAACCCCACCACGGGGCTTTCATCCTCTCTGCCCCTCGTCACCATCGCCCATCCATCACGTCAGCTGGTGGAACAAGCCTCTTGCTCGTGCACCGGCTCAGAGGTGCCCGGCTTGCGAGGAAGCGCAAGCACCTACGGGAAGGTGTGGGGCGGGGATAAAAATATCAGCGGTCCTGACTTTTTAACACCAAAAAAACAAATAAAAATAAGTTCGCACAACTTCCAGGCTCCCTCCTTCTTTCCCCTCCTCCAAGCCATAAATACTCCACAAAATCCCCACGTGCAAACAAGCCGTGGCTTCTGGACAAAGAGGCCCAGCCTCTGAATGGCCACCAGGCGCCTATTTTGGGCTGTAATTCAGCCAGGGTGGAACAAGCGGGCTCAGCTGTCCTCCCTGTCCGCAGCCCACAGCCGGGCTGGCCGGGCCTCACCCCCATCTCCAGCCCCTCAATGGCCCCATTGTTTGGGGCCGGGAGCTCAGCTGCGATGGCCAGGACGGCCTGTCTGGCTCCCTGACATCCGGCATGGTACGGGGACCGCAGCGGGCTGGGGTCCTCCGCCATGGCAGGCGGGAATGCCGGCCCCCAGCTCGAGTCACCCCGCAGCCCCCCGAAGGGGAGGGAGATGTGTCCCAGCGAGGGAGAGCTGGGTCGGGGTCTCCTCCCTCCCCAGGGCTGTCACAGAGAGTGTGCAGGGCGAGATGGCTCCCGTGTCCTTGCATGTCTTTTGGGGGCTTTTGTAGGGGAGGAGGGGGGAATATGGTGAAATGAGACTCATAGGAGTCAAGCTTTCCCCTCCCACCCCAGAGACATGGCTTAAAATCTCCCCACTTCCCCAGCCAGGTCCCCTTGTCTTGCTCCCCCATGCCAAACTGGGGTTGAAAGCAATCCCACAGGCAGCTCCCATCTCCGAAACGGGCCAAGGGATCGCAGGGCAGGCACGCACGCAAACCCTCCGAGCAGCCAAGAGCTGACCTGAGCGCGGGTTGGCGTTGGGGCAGACACACTTCAGCGGATCTCAGATCTGCAGCAGATACCGGCACCCACGGAGCCTTCCCGCGGCTCGGCATCCTGCCAGCCCGGCACTGCCGAAAATCAGAGCCCTCGAGCTACAGCACGGAGAGGCTCCGGCACCCTCCGCCCAACCGGCGGCTTCAAGGGCTCTGCTCGACACGCAGACACCTCCACCAGGAGCTGAAATTTTCCAAAAGGAAGGTCGGTGTCGACATTTCTTTTTAAACTCCCAGGAGTTTCCTCCTGAAAGATGCAAGGGAAGGGCTGAAAGAAATCCCTTCCTTGTGCAGCGCGAGGGCAGCATCCTCAGCAAGCTTCAAACACCACCCAAGGAAAAACGTTAAAGAGACTAAAGAAGCCCAAAAAGCAGCCCAAGGCATCTCTGCACCATTGTTCTTTCTGGGCCAGAAGGGGTGAAAATGCCTTGGGAGCCGCAGTGGGACATCACTTTTAACACCAACATGCCACGCAAGGGACTGTGTCCTCTACCGTGTCACATCGCAGCGTCTCGTTATGTTCCTGTTGGAAGTAACCGCTGCAGCAGCCCACCCAGGACCGGTCACACCGACTTAGCCACAGCAGCCAGGGTGATTCTCTGTCAATGCCAGCACAGTCCAAAGGGTCACCCTGCATCAAACACATCCCCGTAACCAGCCTACCGAGCCAGCCCCGTGCAGCAGCACCACCATGTACTGGTTGAACTGGCAGGCCTATCAATACGAGACGTGCCTTCTTTTTGCACAGCTCATTTCTCTCTGCTGAATGAGAATAGCTTTCCTGGCAGCGACGGTAGCCCACGCGCAGGAACAGCTTGCTGTTTGTACTCGGCGCAGGGAAGCCGCGGAGCAGCCCAGCCCTGCTTTACTTACTGCTTGAGATAACGTTACTGTTATAACCAGTTGTCCTGGTGCAAGGCTGGGCAGACTTGAGCAGGTACTAGTAAAGCAAAGGGAGGTTTGGATTCTCTCTCAAACACATGCCCCCCACAAAGATAGGGAGGTCCAGTCTGTGCTGATTTATTGGAGGAGATATGATTTAAACCCAATCCTCCTTTCAGTAATTCTATAGCTTTGCAAACAGAGCACCTGCAGCTCTCATGCTGTCCACACGGACTGTCTCCAAAGATCCCAAATGAAGAATGCAGTCAAGCAGTCCCCAAGACCAGCTACAGCTGACATATGGCTCCCCAAAACAAGGGAGAGGGGCATCAGGAACCTCCTCCTCACAGCCTGTCCCCAGATCAGACTTAGGAGAAGACAACCCATCACTGCAGCATCAGGAGGGCTGCACAGTCCGCTCCCTCCCACCATGCTCTTCTTGCATACGAGTCTTTTCATGTCTGTTCCCTGCTTTGGAAGAACCTCTATGATGGATAAAAGGAAAAAGCCAAGACAAAAAAAAAAAAAAAATAATCTAGCTGGACCATCTCCTTTGCTGGCTTTCCTCGTAGGATTTCTCTCACACGTGCCTGACACCTCCCTGTGCCACACAGGCTCTTCAGCATCTTTCATGAAGGTCGTTTAGCAATTGGCTCCTTCCCCTGTATTGACCTCTTCTATCTTTTCAGCTGCCAGTGACCCACCTCTCAGCTCACAGAGAAGCATCTAGCAAAACAGCCATGTGCTGCTGAGGACCTGGAAAAGCCCTTCAATGGGCCTTGCAAATTCAGGAGATGCTTTTGTGGGCTGGTCTGCCCCAAGCCCAGCTGGAGACAACAGCAGCTGAGGACACTCCTGCCAAAACCCCTCCGGTTGCCCCTTCCCCTGTAAACCCCAGCTCTGGATGCTCAGGCCATCCCAGAAGGGCTTTGTTTGCTGTTGCTGAATCCAAGCTTCCAGGAAACAAAGCTGTAGTAGCAGAGAGCTGGATGATGCCATTTATGCGTCTTCTTCAAGTAGTTGTGCCCAAACAGCCTGGAAGCAATGTTACCTCCAGCAGCCAGTCAGACACAGCGATAACCCCATGCCAGATCTCTGCTCTGACAGCTCCAGAAGATGATTCACAGAAGAAATATTCAACCCAGGGTCTCCCCATCCAGAGGGAATACCCAGTGATCTGATCTCTCAGAGACTATATTTTGCTCAGCATTTAACACTGGCAAAACACTTGGTAGGACCCAGAGGGATTTCTGCATCTGCTGATCCACTGTCTCTTCTGTCTGTTCCTCTCCAAGTTTTCATTGTTGCCTTGAATTTGACTTCAGCCTGCTTTTTTCATGGTATGATGCTGATACCATCACACCGTATCTCCCCAGAACTTTTAAACCCACTGACCCACTTCCAGACAAGTTTATTGGGGCAGGTGGAGACCTTAGAGATAACATTCCTGCAGCCACAGAGAGTGATGGTGGGATGGGATGGGGTGCAAACTCTGCTCAGACATCGTACAATGCACACAGAGCAAGACACTACGATTTTTCCCTAACCACAGGGAAACAAAACAGAACAAGTTTCAGAACTGGAGCTCGTGGTTTAAAACCCAACTGCTAGACAAAGCTGGAAGAATCAGGCTTTGCAGGCTCCAACCCCTGCAAAGCAGCACATACAAAACCTTTCATCTACACGGCCAGAAGTGAGGTGAGACCCTGGCCTTCAGGCGTTTGCTGGAGGAGCTGTTTCAGAGCCGGCCACATTGCAGCAGCCACCACTCTCCCAGCAGAGCACCCACAGCACTAGACAGATTCAGTAGCAGAGAGATGGGTGGTATTAAAGTCACCGTAGATATGTACACCCCCCCCTAGAATACTTCCCCAGCCCTGCTCACCACTACGTGCTTTCCCAGGTGCTGTCAAATGAAAAAAGACCAAGAAGCCCAGGGCTAATGAGCCACAGGTACAGCGCAGGAGAGATCAAGGACCTTGCAAACATCTCATGTTCCTGCAAGAGCAGGATAAAATTCCCCGAGGATCCTGGGAAAGGGATCATGCCCCATGCTACAGAACAGGTTACTTACCAGCATAGCCAGATTCAGGATCAGAAACCTCGAGACAAAAAACCCCCAAACAGGCATTCTGGAGGTTTAACATCCCTGAGGAACATCTGCACATCCTTCCCTTTATAGCACTCCTCTTGCAGTGCCCAATCTCCCCATTTAGAAGACAGCAGAAACAATTTCAGGTGCCAGCTTGATACACCAAGGGCTACAAAGAAAAAAAATCCTTTCTTGGAGGAAGCCTGGAGAAGCCTCAAAGCCTTGGCTTCACAATGCAAGATCACTCCAAATTCCTCTCCCTCTTTAGCACCTCCAGTGACTCTCCTGCACACCAGCCCTTGCATTAGCCCCCACCCAGGAACAAGGTGGGAGAGGGGCACAGGTCCATGCTGAATCTCCTGGCCTGGAGGGACGGTGCCCAATCCGTACCCCATCCCAGCTACCAGACCATCTTTGCCCCCAGTCTGTTACTGGACGTCCCGTTTCATTAGGAGTCGTCAGCGCTCCGGCTCACACAGCCTCGCCCAGCGGGCTGCCCAATTTACTCCGCCTGCCCCAACTCAGGGACGCGAATCTATGTCAGACGATCTGAAGTTATTATCTGATTAGCCTATTTGATATGGCAGTGCCTGATTCAATACCCATGGAAATCAAAGGCCCCTTGATCTCAACAGGCACTAAATCAAGCCCCGGTTCCCTCCAGCCGAGCACAACCATCCCGTCTTCACCAGTTACTCTAGCAGCCTAGGCCACCGCTACATAATTAGAGGGCATGATGCTGGGTTTAACCCAGTGCACCAACACAGCTTTTCTTATCAGTTGTGAATTTCCCCTTACTTTGGACTTCTGTTCCAGAGGAGTTAAGTGCTATTAAAAGCTTCTGTAACCACTCGCATCTGAGGATCTCAAAGCACTGCAGAGACACCAGTGAGTTATGTTAGCAACTCTCCTAGGAGAGTTTGAGCAGGGTTTAATACAAGGCAAAAATGGAAGCACCAGGGGATTAAATTGGGTCTATCCCAAAATGTCCCTGGGCCCAATTACTGCCTTACTTTCACTGCAGATGCGAGTCGGAAGTAACTACCCCGAGTCGCAGAGCTGGAACGAGAGCAGAAACCTGGCCCATCGCGCGCAGCTGCAATTTGAGATGCTGTTCATTTTCCTTTTGCTCATTCAGGAGCAGAGCTGTCCGTGTCAGCAGCCAGTCCCGTGGCACCCACGCCGAACGACGAACCAGCAAAGGGAAGAGCAAACCAGAGACCACTCCACGCGTGTAAACAAAGGCAAGGATCGTTTCTGGGAACTGACACTTGCGCCTGACGCGTTCTGGTGTGAAAGGGGACACGGGCTCCCAGCCTTGCCACCCCCTGGAGACACGTTCCTCAGTTCAGCCTTTTGCGAAATGCTTTTGAGGCAGCAGAAGACATCCACCAGGATTTGGCCATGCATTGCTGAGCCTTGGAGTCTGCCTGATCTGGGGAACCCCAGAGTGGTAACAGGCGATAAAAGGGAGACTCAGAGCTCCCCTCCAACATCTCCCTTTCCCCATCTCCCAGCATGTCCTAGAGCAGGGGCTGGGAGGCAGTGCAGGGAGGGAGCGCTCCTGCCTCCAGCACGAGAGATTCAGCATTTGCTACTCCAGCAACAGCAGCTGAGACAGTAAAAACTGTTGCATGAGCAGGAAGGAGAGATGGACAGGGCTGGGCTGCAAACAGGATACAGCCTCCCTTGATAGAGCAATCACTTCCCATTCCACTCTGCTGAGAGCAGGAAAATCCCTTCCATAAATAAAACAAATAAATAAACAAAATAAAACCCTGGGGTTGGGGAAAAGGAGAAAAACCCAGCACTAAACCAAGGCAGCATGTTGGCAGAGTCCTGCCAGTCAGCAGCGTGGCTGAGCAGCACAAAGAGCAAACAGTGGAGTTCACAGCAACGGGCACTGGGAGCTGCGGGGTGGGTGGTTTATAGGCCAAAAAGTGGCTTTATAAAACTGAATCTTTAAATATTTGCTCTGACGTGTCTTGAGTCCCATCTGCTGTGGCAGTTGAACACTCACAGTCCTCTCGTGCATCCGGCTCCCACAGCAATTTGGGGAGGGCGGCTCTGGCATGGCAGCAATTCCCTGTCCCTGCCCAGACCCAGGGTCTCCAAGCACAACACTGACATTTTCATGCAAACCCAGCCCCTTCCTCCCTGAGCTGTAGATGAAACAGATGTGAAAAGCAGTTATTCCTTTCCCACCTCTGTCAAGTTTGGCAAAAAAACACAGATCTGCTCATTTTGGTGATGATGGAAACGTCACCATCTGAACTAGTTACTCCAGAATTAAGAATTGAGGGATGGCGAATTGAACAAGCAACATCACAAGAGCCAACACTGTTGTTTGCCTTGGGGGTCTGCAGCCTGGACACAAGGACCCTCCAAGCCACCTACAGCCACTCATGGCCCTGGGCAAGCCTGAACACCAGGTCCCCAAAGGCCAGCAGGGGAAAGTGGTTCCCACATGGTAGATCTGGCATGACCAGCCTCCCAACCAACTTTCAGCATAGCAAAAAGAAACATGAGAAGACCAAATTCCTCCCCGTGCCAGGCTGGATGCCTCTGGGCTTCACAGAGTCCTGCTGAAATCACGCAGTCTTTCAAGCAGCTCCAGTAGGCTCAGACAAGGCAGGAGGAGACCTCCACTTCCCTGGGCAGAAGGGGAGAATGTAAGCCTGGGAACCCAGAAGACACTGGAGACACAGAGCAAGGAGACCCCAAAACACAGTGGGCACACATTAGTGTTTGCATTCCTGCCAGAGAAAGGGCTGAGAGCAAGGATTCACGCAGGAGAAGACAGGCAGCACAGGAGGCAATGGGAAGCAGGGCAGAGGGACATGGATTAGACCCTCCATGCTCCATCCAAGGCCACCGGTCTGTCCCGTTCCTGGGACCCCGATGTGTCCAGGCACGCGTGTGCAAATATCCCATATTGATGGCCCTAGTGCTGCTTGAAAGGGAGGTCCCTGGCACCTTGCCCCTGGGCTGCTATGGGGCAGAAGAGCCCCATTTCTCCCGGGTGACCAGCCACTGCCACAGCTCCATCTTGACTTTGGAGGCATCTCTGAGTCTCTGAACTAGGCTCAGCCCTGCCTGTGGCACAGCCAGTCCAGGCAATGCTGTGTGGCTGTGAATCTGAGAGCAGCCAGAAAACTTCCAGTGCCTTTCCCACAGGCCACATCCATGGCAGGCACGTCCAGCACCCCAAGCTGCTCAGCACAAGCAGAAAGTCTGGAAACCATGTGTCACCACGCAAGGGAACACCCAGCCTGATGGAAGAGCTCATGCACCAGCCATTGCTGCTGACTTCTTAGCAAAGGCTTTTTGCTGGGTTTTCCACCTCCAACCTTCATCGCTTCCCATGCTCAGGGACTCTGCTCCTCCCCAGCTCAGAAACTCTCCCAGTTCTTTCACAAAAGCAGCAGCTGCCAGCATCAGAGAGTCCCAGGATGTCCCTTCTCACTCCTGCATGGGATTTTGGGGTGACAAAAGACAATATCTCCACAGTCCCCCACAGCTCCTTTAGTCTGAGGACCACATTCATGATTTTGTCTGCACAGGGCTGGGAAGCGGTGCCTGCCCTTGTAGGGCACCAGCCAAGGCAGAAAGCTCACCTCGATGCCTGAAGCAGGCAGGCAGCGCAGGCAGGAGGATCACAGTCCCCTCCTAGGAATGGCTCGGCACCAGGCAGGGAGCAAACAAGCACGATTCAGGCACAATTTCTGGCTCAGAAATGGCCTAAGCCTGCCCACGTCCGAGCAATTTCATGAGCTGAAATCACAGGGTTTCTGAAGCTCCTTTGCTCTGGGAGAAGCAAACAGCTGCAGCAAGCTGGATTTCTGACCGTGCTGCTGGAGGGCCTCCGTTTCCCAACAACTGCCTGTGTCTGGCTGAGAAACGCAAGCTGACCTTCCCCGCACAGCACCCAGCCTCGCCTGTGCCGAGCTGCCATCCCACCCCAGCACCCTCCTGCCTCCTCCACCCTTCCTCCAGCCCCCCCAGGGCCAAACACGCTCATTTGGTTGTGAAGAGCCTGAAGGTGCATCTACGGCACAGAGCAGCAGCATCCAGGCTGCTTCATTTTCTGCTTTTCTCCTCCTCTAGCTCTTCGCTGAAGCACGAGCGCCTGCTCCTCTGCACCCTGTGCTGCTGAGCAGCCTCCACCTCCCCAGCTCGAGAAGTCTTTCCTCTCCCTCCCTTTGCATTGGGTCTGCTGAGCAGCTTGGAAGCAGCCTGCATGAAAGGTACTGACAAAATAAAGTTGGATTGTACTGCATTATTGAAAAAGTGACCTCCAGTGGTCAATAAAGCCTTTGCCCACCGTTTCCAGGCAGCGGTGCCTGTTGTCAAGCTCTGCCTCGGTTCAGCAGGACGGAGGTTCGTCTCTCCCAGTCCCAGCTCCCACGGGTGGCTCGTTAAAACTCAGAGTCTGCACTTTGGTAACGAGGAGCTCAAAGCACTTTAATGCACGGATGCAATCATGAATGCAAACAGGCTGCAGGCGAGAGAGCAGCCTAACAGCAGTCGTTCCCCCATCTCCATCCTTACAGCTACTGGCTCTGGGCGAAATCACGGGGTCTGATAAGAGAAGTTGGCAGGAGGCACAGTTCTAGGACGAGGTATTTTTCGGTTTTACTGCAAACCCTCAGCCACACTGCATGGGGAAAGGGAAGGGGGATTCAAGGGACACCATTCCCTGTGTCTCAGCAGTGCTGAGCTCGGCATCTGGACTGGGAGGAGGCTGAGGGACCCAGCACAGGTAGCACACAGGTTCTCCTCGAAGATGCCCTCCTCTGTGCCACTGCGTTCCCACTCCTTTCACATTTGATTTCTATGAACAACTGCACAACCAGCTTCCTCCTTCCCTCCCCTACCCCTGCTGCAGAAGGCAGATCTGTCCCTGCCACGTGAGATGCCACTGGAGGAGGTTAACCCCGGTGTGGAGGGGGAGCAGCCCACCGGCAGCACCCCTCTCACGGGTACCCCACCCTCCACAGCGGAGCATGAAGCACAACCTCCCCTGGGGAGAGCAAAGCTGGTTTCCCTTCACATCACACACGGAGAGGTGTGGGTGCCCCACTACATGCACACACACGCAGCCCTACACCGCTCGGAGGAACACGCATGGGAGACGGCAGCGGCCCATTTGTAGGATCAGCAGTTCCTCCACACGCAGCAGCTCGCTGGTGAGCCCGGCTGCACCCTCACCTGTGCATCCAGTCCCCTCTTCCTTCTCCCTCTCCTTTCACAGCCTCGGCAAGGCAAGCAGGGTCCCCTCACCATCCCCAGGCACGAGGCCAGCTGGGAGCTCTAGGTGAGGGTTTTTTTCACCCTTGTTGGGATTAGCTTCAGGTAGAGCCCCACTGCAATAAGCTGAGCCTTCTTAGGACATTAGGCAAGGACAGAGAAGAACCAGCATCCCCAGAGAAATGGAGGGAAGGCCCTAACGCAGCCAGCTCTTAAGGACACTATTTGATCTCCAAGTGCCAGTGCCACCATAGTGAGGGACGCCTCCCTCCCACTTTGAAGAGGAGAGCAGCAGCGGCCGACCCCTCCAGGTCTCACACCATCTCAGGACCAAAGCTGCTCAGGGACAACGTTCTCCCACCTTGTCTGGGATCTGTGCCCAGGGAAGAGTCTCAACACCTTTACAAACCAGGCTGGGCTGGGAAGAGCTCCCCACGCCTTGGCAGACGCTCACGACGGGAGCTGGAGCCTTTGCAGCATCACCTCCCCTTCCCTCCAGGGAAATCTGTACAGGGCAGATAACAAGCTTCACAGACACATTGCAGAGGGGGTCACCAGCCAGCGGGGTCCAGGAAACAGGGGCAGTGAGAAGCAGGGGGAGAAGGGGCTAATTAACCATCTCCTTCCCCAAGGGGACTGGTTTAGACAGCATGAAAGATGAAAGGTCTCAAGGATGCAAGGGGAGGTGGAGGGGAAGAATCTCCTGCCTTGCATGGACACAGATAGGCACCACAGAGCTCATCGGTACAGTCAGGATCAGGCTATGAGCCATGAACATGATCTAGCACACCAGGCAAGGAGACAAGTGGCAAAATGGTGTTCTCTCAAATTTAGCAGCCACCGTGCATAGCATCTCCCAACCCTTCACCCCCACAGCCCACCCCCAGAGCTCTGCAAGGCTAATTTCCATCAAAGGCTGTCTTGGAAGAGACTCTTCCCATTTCAACCCATCTGCCAAGTGCAGGAAGCCTTCCCCAAGTCAGCTCCTCTCTTCTGCAGCATGCCAGCAGCGTGGACCAGGCTCCTCTCCACCTAAAGCAATGCACTCGTGGCACAGAGACAGCAATTGCCTACATACCACCTGCAAAGCAGCCTCTCCTTGCACGGAAATGTGCAAAGCATGGGTGTTTAACAGCAGGATCCCGGCATATTTATTGTACCCTGTTGGTGGAACAGCCATCTCCCTTCCTCCATTATTCTGTGGTTCACAGCCCTGAGATCAAGAGCAAGGGTAAAGCTTGCCATTCCCCTCTGGTAGGCACCCCAGCAGCTCTCTTCTTCGGCTGTACACTCAAATAGTTCTTGCAGCCAGCAACTGGTACGTGGCTCCGCTCCCATGAGAGCAGGAGCACACAGCTCCAGCTGAAATAGTGATTTCAGTGCTGCTCTCCAGACCTCAGCATCGGGCATGGCAGTGGCACCAAGGGCAGGACGCCTTCAGACAGACCCAGGCGGTCGCTCTGCTCTGCAGCAGGTTGCAAGTTCCCAAAGGAGAAGTGGACCATGACACTCAGAGGGCCAAATCACAAGGCTGAACCCCGCTGCCTGCAACAAGAGGGCATGGTCTTGTGATGGCCATGCATGGCCAGGAAGGAGGGAAGACGAGGGGACCCAAGCTTTTAGGGTGACGGTACAGCCAAGACCCAGCCTCCTCCAGACTACAAAGCACCTCTTCTCCTGCCACGGGTGGGTGGGCTCACCTCACCAAGTGGAGACCACCTAGATACAAAGCTTGACATGGTCCTGACATTACTGCAATGGGCAACAGCCCAGCCATTTGTCCTCCTGAGGAACAGAAGACATCAGCAGCTCCTTGCAGCTTCAGGAGCTGCAAGTATTCCCCATGGCACCTCACGTGGGAGCTTAACCGTATGGGGCAGCCACAGAAAGGGTGGCTGTTTTGAGCTGCTGTGAGCTCCCACTGGGACATCTTACATCGTCTGGTCACAAATCCTCTCCTCCACTTGCTGCTGGTGTTAAGCCCCTTCTCCTGGTAGGGTCACCCATGATGAGAACAGCTCTGGTAAGTGTACCTTTCCCTCTCGCCTCCCAGGATGGGATAAAGGATGATATCAGGGCCTGGAATTTCACTTTTTACTTCTTTTCATGCTGCTGAAGGACAAGCTGGACCAAGAGTCACTTCACACAGATGCAGCATTACTCTGGGCTCTGGTAGGGTCCAGCAGATCCTCCATCGCTGGCAGGACCCATCTGGTCACACTCAGCCACACAAAACATCCATTTCTCTCCAGAGAGATGAAGACATGCCATACCCTAGGTGTGAATCAAGCCTGGGTTTTGGGATGCCAAAGGCAGCCAGCTTCAACCCCTGAAGCTTTGGCTTCAAACCTAAAGCTGAGGCTTACAGCTGGGTGGAGGCGAGGGACAAGGTGAGATCCCGTCACTGCTTTTGCAGGTCTTGTTTGGAGCTGCACCAGCACAACCCTACACAAACAGGCATCACATCCAACCTCATGTCCACTGCTCCATCCCTGGTAAATCGGGTCTATCAGGTGAATCTGGGCCCAAGTTACAGCTTTGCAGTTTCAAGCTTTAGAGGTTTTAAATAATAATAAGTCACAGCCTCGCATCTCAGATCAAGATCCCTTTTGGATCATCCAAGCCCCAGCCAGGAGTGCTAAACCAGACAGGCAGGACCAGAAAACGTTCCCATCCTACCTCTGCAAAGAGGAGCCTCCACTCCACACCCTTCCAGTCTGCCCCTGGGATATCCGTCTGACAGGCAGAGCAAGGCTTTGTTGTTTAAGGCAGCCTAATCCTGCAACCTTTACATCAGTGGGGCCAGACCCTGGCGCTCTTGATTCACCCAAGGTTGAGATGCAGCTGGGAAGGACGACTGCAAGGGGCAAGAGAGGGGACATGATTCAGGGCCATCACACACCAAGCAGCCAAGCACAAGCTGTGACAGCTCTTCCCTTTTCTCTGCTTCCCTTCTGCCTCTGCAAACCCTCTCTCAGCTTCACCCGGCGAGCGAGGCTCAACCCGAAACCGGGCTGCAGCAGGGTTGTACCTGCACGTGTTGGTGAGTCAGAGCTGGCCGGCCAGATAGACACACATGGAGCCCTCCCCCACAGCCCCTTTTAACTTCTGCCTCCTTGACATGCCCTCACCAGCAGTTTAAAGAGGTTTTTTTTTTTTTCTCCCCCATCTCTCTTTTTCTCTTCTGCTCTTTTTGTCTTCAGTTCTCCTAGTGGGTGGGGAAAATCCCGGGTGTCAAACTTCAAAAGGAGAGCCTGAGTTCACATCGCATTCATGTCCAACGCGCTGCCTAACCACAGGCTCCTGCCCGCACCCACACCCGGGGCTGGCAGGAGCTCGCGTGGGGCCTGACGAGCTGGGCACTCGCAAGGGATGCGGCAACGCCGCTGCCTCCCCTCCCCGCAGGCAGCTCGCCTGGCGACGTCCGTTTGTCCGTCCACGGCTTGGTGCACCAACTAAGCCAGAGACGAGAGGAGGGTTTGGAGGTGGAGCCCTTCTCAGGGGGGTTGCAGGGCTGGAATTCAGCCCCCTGTCAACGAGCCCATCCCAAAAGCAGAGCTCCTGGAAACTGGCTATGCAGGAAGGAGAGAGAACCCCGCGCCTTCTCCCTGCTCAGCACCATGTCCCAGACAGCAGCTTTGTGGCACAACAAACCCTGCTGCCTGCCCCGGGAGACATCCCCGTGGCACAGTACAGCCCTAGGACGCTTCACACCAGATATTTTGCTTTGTGCATTTGAATTTCACCCTTGGTCTGGGTGATTTTTGCCAAAGACTGTGCCCAGCTGAACAGAGTGGCCAGGCCAAGGAAGAAGCAGAGCACAGACTGGCACAGAGGCACAAGATGTGCTCTGTGCTGTACGGCCAAAAACCAGGAGGCACGAGGAGGCAGCGTGTCCTCTGCAAGGGTTTCGGTGGGGATGAATGGCTGGATGAAGCCATCCGCACCAAACCCGCTGTGCCATGCAGGGCTCGGGTGCTCTCTGCACGCTGCAGAGCCGCCAACCCCAGCCTCACGTTGCTCCTGCTTACAGCAGTCCTGGTCCACGCAAGCCACCTCTTTCACATCTCCTGGTTTCCAGATTAACAGAGCAGGGCAGTTTGGGCCTGGTGCTTTCATAACAAACCTATTTTCTTTCCCCCAGTCACCTGCAACAAAGAAAACCAGGCACACAGACAGTGGAAGGAGATGTAGCATCTATTTGATTTTCTATTGTGTTCCTGAATAGTAAGTTAAAGCCTATTCACAGCTGATTTGGTTCTGTTTTCGGTGGCATTTCATGGCTTCATGGGGAGACGAGGTCTCCCACAGAAGAGCTGGCAGGAGCCAGCCTTGCAGAGGTAGGAGCCAGGTCGGTCCTGGGAGGCGAGGCCAGAAACCCCACACAGAGAGGAAAAGGAGGATGCTCGGAGCAGGAGAGCCCAGACCTGCAACGCTACACCAGGAGCCCCACAGTTAGAGATTGGAAACAGCTTAACTCCCTGCCAGGAGCAGAGAGAAACATCAGAGTGGCATTTTGTTGAAAGGAGATGAGCAGGAGTGTGGGAGGATGTGTTGATGCTCCCTCCCTGGAGGAAAGGGCACAGTTTTCAGTGAGAAAAAGCTGTCCTGGCTCGGTAGCTGTGCCAAGGAGGACAGCGAGCACTAGATGGGCAGCACTGCAGCCTCCCCTGATGCCCAGGGATATATCAGGGCAGCTCTGACGCCCAGGTCGACCCGCAGCATCTCTGACAGTCCACCTCTGCCAGCCACCGCCTTGCAAGTACACACACCATGATTTTAGTCCCAGTCTATCCAGCATGTTTGGATGCAGTGTCCCTAGCCATGGCAGCCTGGGAACGGGCTCTTACCCCACCTGCACTGCCAGGCACACAGGCTCTGTACGGAGCATAAGACCAAATACCAGGATATACAGGACACCAGCCTACTAAAAGCCTTGAATAGCGATTCCTGAATACAGTGGAGGCAATGCAATGGGGCACACACACCCACCGCAGACATCTGCTCTCAAAATACCTCCCGTGGGCTCACCTCCAGCAAGGTACGGAGCCAGCTGGGCACTGAGAGACAAGCAGTCCTGCTTTCCCATGTGGCCCACAGTGCCCAGCAAATATTCAACCTGTGTCTAACCTGGTGAAATGCTCGTTTTGATTGCATTTTCCCTCTGCTCCCCTCCAGGTAAGCAGGGACCCCCAAGGACTTCAACAGGCAGACGTGAGAAAGATGCTTTGAGCAGCACCTCATTGCAATGGAATAAGCCTCTGCTCCAGGATTGCTGGGATGAGCCTTGATTTTAAGAAAGGGCTCAAACATCCTGGATTTGCAGGGAGGCTTGAGAGGAGGGACATCCTTGCAGTGAGGTAGCCAAATAGCAGCACCCACATGTCCCATCGTGAGCCGTTCCTGAGGAGAGGCAGGGCAGGAGGTCCCCAGCATCTCCCCAGGGCTGCCCCCAACAAACCCTTCAGCCCCCCAGTGCCCCTTCAAAGGGGTTTCCACGGCAGGACCTGGGCAGGAAGCCAGGAACTGAGGGAAGAGGGCTGCCATTCCTCCAGCCTATGAGCCAAGGAGGACGCACGTGACTAGGTGTTGGCTTGGATTTCCAAGCCCTGCAACAGCACCAGCTGCTCCTGCCCGTCCCTCTCCCCCAAAGAGGCCCACAGATCGAGTTTCCTGGGCCGCTACATCCAGGTGAGTCCCCGCAGACCTGGCCAACATCCCCTTCTCTGCAGCCATTCCACAGAGGCGTTGGACCAGCCCTTTGGCAGGTGAGCACCGGAGCTTCCCCACAGGCTCCAGCCGACACATTGGTGGGGAAGCCAGCACGTCTCACCTCCCGCAAGCCCAGGGGATGCAAGCGCTGCGCTGGGCAGGGACTCGCCCCGGCAGAAACCAGATCTGGGCCACTCCAGAACCAAAAATAACCTGCCAGCTGCCCGGGGAGAGAGGAGCCAAGCGTGTACAGATCACACACATGTCAGGAGGGGAGTCATCTGCACCCATCTTCAGGGATAACATTGGGGGGAGCACAGTTTTCAGTGCAATTCAATGGATAACAGCAGAGCAGTGGCATATAACAGCCTCCAAGCCTTTTGGGCAGCAAAGCAGCAGAAGGCCAATACCCCCAGGGCCCCGTCCTCCATCTGTGGATGAGCTGCCATGCCTGCGAGCTGCAGAGAGCCCCTGTGCAGCTGTGCCGAGGAGCAGAGACCCCTGCTCGATCCCTTCTCTCCTCCCCCAAGAGGCAACAGCAGCAGCAGCCAGAGCAGCTGGGAGCCCGGAGAACTTGCAAACTCATGCTGGGTGGGAGGGTGTTCTCCCACCCCTGGTCGCTCCAGCAGCAATTACCCAGAAATGCTCTCCCAGGCCAAGCAGGGGTGAGCAGTGCTCTGAGCAGGCTGGAGAAGCACGGAAGAAAATCCAGATGTGCAAACCAAACAGAGTAAGGAGGCACCGAGGCTGTTCACATCTCATGCCAGCCTCTTGGTGCAGCCACACGTCATGTTTTCGAGGAGCAGCAAGAGCCCTGATCCTCACGGCTTTCAGGAATGAGGGTAAGATAGAGCTTTTCCTCCCTTGGGTTAGCCATGATTGCCACTTGGGGCTCGGGAACGATAGGGGTAGAGAATCCAGAGCTGCCTTTGAGGTGAATGCAGGCAATCAGACCCCATAAACAAAGCCCTTTGGGCAGACACAAGGTTACCATGGCCCACACGTGTCCTGCCAACAAAAGTGCAGAAAACGAGACGCTCACTCACCAAAAGCCTTCACTACCAGCACTGGAAAAGTGCAGTCTCTTCTCGAGGACTTTCCAGTGCTCTGCCGCTCAAAGACACTTTCCCTGGGAGATGTTCCCAAGCAAGGCCACATATTTTCCATATCAGAAAAGTATGATTTTCTAAATTCCATAATTACACACTGATCACTATTGGGGCATAAAGTTAAGCTGAACTAGAGAATCAGCAGGTAACATTTCTGCATCAACACATACTTCAAGGAGTCATTTTTCCCTGATCATTCTCAAATCTTCCACTTTTCTTTCTTCTTCCTGCCAGCAAGGCACTCACAATTCGATGTGTTTCAGGATCTGCAACCTCAGAGCAGGTCAACACCTGCCCCAAAACCCAAGCAAGGAGCAGAAAGACCTGGCACAAGTCACTCAGCGCCCCAACTTCATCAGCCTCTCGAAGGCACTGGCATTGCTCATCTCCAAGCACCGTTACCGCAGCCCAAGGGAGGGCATTCGCAGGGCACAGCTCATGGAAAAGCTCTATAAAACAGGGCCAAGCCCTCGGCAGGTACAAGCCGACCTCAGAGCCACAGTGGAGCTGACCTCAAGGGGAAGGCAGGAGCCTTTCCAGCCAGACTTGGGAGAGAAGCTGGCAAGAGCAACACGAGGGTGCAGCGCTGCAGGATGCCAGCACTCGCATCCACTCGCTGCCTCCTGGGGTTGTGCATGGGATTAGGGCTGTTCCCGCGTTCCCCGAGCCAGCCTCCCCAGGCAGGAGGAGACAAGCAGGAGCTCAGTGCTTCTGGAACTGCCATCCTCCCTGCTCTAGCAGCAGGAAAAGCGAGCAGCATCCAACAAGTCTTGGGCTGTCGGCTTCCCAGCACCCTCGGCAGTGCTGCCCATGCCAGCATGGCACTCCTCCACCTCCTTCCCTCCTCGGCATCGCTGTGTCTGCAGAGAGAGGAGGAGTGGCTTTGCTTCCCAGCCTGGGGTAACAGCGGCTGGGGAAGGATGGAGCCAGTTCCTCCCCATTTCCCAGCCCCAGGGTGCTGCACCAGCCAGAGAGGAGCATCTCCCTCCTGCTGCCCCAGCTCCTGGCGTGACAAGAGCCATGGAGGAAACCCCTGCACGGGGCTGTTGCTTCCCCAGGAAAGGCTTGTCTGTGCAGGGTGGAAGAGGAAGCCCTGGCACTTCCCAGCTTCATTGTCATCTCCCTGCAATGGCTTGGGCAGAGCTGCTCCACCCAGATCTTCCTGCCCCTCGCTGGAGTGGGGAAGGCACCGGCCCATCTCCCACACCCAGACTCCGCTCACTGTGCATCATCAGAAGAGCCTGCATGCAGTTTTGGACCAGACTCTCTAGTTGCCATCAGTAAGTCTTCTGAGCAGGAGGTTTTAGAGCCTGGCACTGCTCACTCTGCCAAACCAATCTTACTGGTGTGGGGAAAAACCCTTAACTGCTCTCCAGTGGGGGTCCTCAAAGCACTCACCAGGGACTAAGACTCTGCTGTCCTGACTCTCAGCATCCCGAAGGACCGTGTGCTAACTCAGACACACAAAGCGAGCAGAAGCTCCACATCGGTGCTCTGCACCATCTAAAAGGCTTTCATTTCATTTCACTTGCTCTCTCATTTTAAGCTAGCCGCCAATACCTTGGGAAACACAGTATAGAGAGACTTAGGATTTATTTTTGAGAGCTTAACATCCATTATGCTCTTCAAAAATTTATGCCCTTAAGCATCTCTACAGTGGCTGCTGAACACCCATTAAAAAAATTTCATCCAGTGCTTAAGCCTGACAAGTCTCACCTTCGAGAGATACCCGTAAAGACCTGGCAAGATGCTCAGCTTGAGCCCTGGGCTCCTAAGACCTCACCATAGTACAAACAGCCCTGGGAAAGACATTATCCCCCCAAGAGAGCGAGACGCCAGAGGTGAGGTTTATATCCCGGAGCAACCACTACACACTGACTTTGCTGCAGATGACCGTGGCAGGACAGCTTGATGTGTCAGTTGGAAATGCAATTAACTTCGATGTGCAAGGGGATAAGGGAAGAACTGAGGTTCCTATGGATGCAGTTGCTTGGCTCTTAATTCCTCTAGCAACGCTAGCCTGGCGATGTTATCCACCTTTTATTTCAACCCTTTCCAGAGCAGGAAAGGTTCCCTTCAGCCTTGGGAACACCAGCATGCGTGGGAAAGTCATGTAGCGTGCAAAGCGGCACTGCACCCAGAAGCTGTTTGCAAACAGCTTCACCTCCAGGACTCCTAACCCACAGCCCCTGCTGCCTTTCACCCTTTGGGACTTCTGCTCCAACATCTGGGCAGGGCAGGAAGGGTCCAGGCTTGGCCCAGGTACGAGCAGGACTGCATCAGAAGCAAACAGCTCAGGGGACACAGAGGGGTGCAAACCTCAGCAGCCTTCATGCGGGGCTCCTCCGAGGCGCCTGCTGCAACGCAACCATCACAATGCATTAGGCAGCTGTGAGGCTGCTGGTACAAGGCTCCCCAATGGCAGGCAAGGGATAAAAAAGCAAAAAGGAACAAGCAATAGAGCTAGACGGGCCTGCAGGGGAGCTTTCCTGTGCCCTTCTCTACCAGACAGCTTCACCAGCTCCCCGTGCAGCCCACGAACCCCCCCAAAATGCTGTATCAGGGCTCACACAGCCTGGCAGGGAGGTCCCCACTGGGCCAGGCATGGCATGCACACATACAGGAGCTGTTTGCAAGGCAACGAGCGACAGCCTCACAACACTGAGGAGCACAGGGAGTAAGTGACTGGACCAAGGTCAGGCAGCATGGCTGCAGGCTGAGCTGTGCAGCCGACAGCACAGCACACACACCTCGCCCGGACCCTGAACAGCCCCTGGAGAGGAGCCAGGCACAGCGCGAGGTGTTAGACGGAGCCTCCACCCTCTCCCCTGCATCGAGGCGAGATGAATTTGTTTCCCCCTACACAATCGCCTCTGTCCACACCTCGCCATAAAGGATGCACTGGTCACTCCGTGCTCCTGCACGCTGCTGCGGGCTGGCTGCAGACAGACAAAGACACCCCCCCCCCCCCCCCAGGCTTCTTATTTCAGGATCCATGAGACAGCAGGCTGGGTGCACTGGTAGCACAGAAGCAGCATGGGCTCCCTGTGCCCCAGGCACCACAAGCTCCTCACTGGATGCAGCAGCCAGCAGCTCGCTGCAGGCAGCCTCTCCCACTCCACTGTTTCCTTCTGCACTGAAGAGGACCCGGTGCAGACTGAGCTGTAGCCCAGAAGAGTCTTTTTGCTGCCCTGAATGCACCCAGGAGGTCACAGCTGCACAGGTTGTGATCCAGCATCCAACCACACGAGTTCCTGTACACAGGGCAGCAGGTCCTGGCACTGCAGGTCCCTCAGCAGCCACAAGTTCTGATCGGCTTCAGCTCTTCTGCTCCCACTGTGCCATACACGCACTGGGAGCTTTCTGAACCCCAGGGAAGACTTCATCTGCTCTGAGTAAGAATTTCACCCAGACAACCCCAAATCCAAGCAAGACCAGGTCCTCTGCCCACTGCCAGCCATGTCTGGCCAGGCATCGGGCTGGAAGCAGTATGGACATGAGCCTGAACTCACAGCATGGACCAGCTGGAGCCCAGTTCCAGGCAGGATCAGGCATGCCCAATACTCTCTCCAACACCTGCACCCTGGAGGGAAAAAGAATATAGTGCGGCCCCTTGGCAGGCAAGCACCCAACCCCTGGGCTGCAAGGAGGCTGAGCTGCACCCAACAGCCCAGGAGAGAAAGGCTGGGCTGAGGGCACAGGGCTCAGCCCTGCCACCCAAGCCCTCCCTTACCTTCACGCCGATGGCAACCCATAGGTGAGCTGTGGTGTGCGACCACGGGCAGCACAGGCAGGCCTGGGCCATCTGCCCCAGAGCATCACCCAACGCCGGCCAGCTCAGCTGCCGGCTCCCTGCAGCGCCACAGCCCTCCCCACCAGTTGCATTTTCAGTGGTTATTCCTGCTTTTCCAGTCAGCGAGGTTCCCGTGCTGCGCTCCAGCAGCCCCTCTCTAGCACATTTGCATTCAATCCCCTCCGCCGAGGCTCAGAGGGGCACCCAGGCAAGGACTGCGAGGACAAAGTGATTCAAGGCAGCCAGGTGCCAGCCCGGGGCCGGCTCCGCTGGGGCAGATATTTCACGGATACTCCCTTCACGATGGCAGCGCAGGGTTGCCCACTCAGCTATGGCTGCCACCCCGCACCCAAGCTGGCCCCAGTTGCCCCATGGCAGGCAGGAGCTGGATGCTTCGCTGTCATCTCCCTCCAGGTTTGCACAAGCTGTCGAGAGGTAGCTGCTGGCAAGGGGCCAGGCGAGCCGCGGTGGCTTTGATGTGGGTGTCTGCTGGGCACATGCCAGGGCCAGGCCAGGGTGTTTGGCTGGAGGCACCGGGTGCCAGACTGAATTATGCCGGGGGGAAAGAAATCTCCAGGTCACGGCTGTGCCACAGTGGCATGAGAAATCCACCTCGCTGCCCACGCCGGCGCTGCTCCGCGCTTCGCTCCGGAGCTCTTTAGCTGCGGGGCTCCCAAGCAGGGGTGTCTCCCCGGCGAGGAAACAGCCTCGGCGCTGATTTTCCACGGCACGGAGAGCGCCGGACGGTTCGGCACCCACCTCCCGGCAGCACCGGGCTTCGGGAGGGGATGCGGGACCAGAGGCGGTCCAGCCCCGCAGGCAGGTCTCCGGCACCGAAGGAGTTACTGAGCGCGGGAGATGTCATTAAAAACGAAGGCCACGCGAGTGATTTTTATCTTTAAAAAGCCCGCAGCCCGGGTTGCGGCGGCTCTGCCAGGGAGCTCGCTCGGGCACCGCCGCTGCTCCTTTAAGGTGTTGAACAACAAAGCGGGGAACACGCTGGCTCCTCCCCGAGACGGCACATTCCCTCCGGGTCCCCTCGCCCCAGCCACGAGTGGCAGCGGGACCCCCGCGCCAGGCCCCGGACTACCAGTCCCGGCATCGCCCGGGGCTCTGCTCCCTGCCGGGGATTGTAGTTCTGCTGCCGCCGGCCGTGTCCGTCCGTCCGTCCGTGCGGGGCCGGAGGGGCTCAGCGCGGGGGAGGCGGCGGTGTCCTTCGAAGGCGGCGGTTAACCATTTCGGAGCCCCGCCTCAGCTGGCAGCACTCGCCGCACAAGCTCGGGGTGACTTTTAGGGAAGAGGGGGACCCTCACCGTGCCTCGGGCCCCCCACACGCACTATCCCGGTGTTCATTCCCCACCCAAGCCACAGCTCCAACTTTAATACAGTTTTTGCCCCGGCTGCCCTCCCTGCAGGCTTGGCGAGCGCTGGGAACAGGGAAGGATCTGCCGCTTTGGTCACTCTCCGTGCGAAGCATCATGCCGGGCACCGTGAGCCCTGGGAAGGTGGTCTCACTGGAGGCAGGTAATTCCTATCGCAGCAGTCACCCAAGGGCACCCCTCACCAGGTGCTGCCTGTACGGTAAGACAGGCCCTGCCCTGCGCAGATTAGCATCTAGAAACCTCAGGACAGGGTAGATGGGAGGGGAAACAGAGGTAGAGAGACATCATTAGCCCTAGATCACAGGCGCCTGGTGTCCATGCCCACCCATCACTGTATAACACCTTGCTGCCCAGGCTTCTCCAAGAGCCCACTGGTCCCACTGCCAGGAGGGAGCACGGCTACAAATCCTGCTCAGTAAGTCCCAACAAGTCCCATCCTGCTTCACCTGAGACAGACCTGTTACAGCAGGTAACATCCCATGTCCACACTGGTGCTGGAGACAGACCTTCCAGCTGGGTAAGGACTGTGCTTCAGCACAGCCGCACTCACAGCTATATCATGGGGTCAGACCAAGCCCAGGGATCAACCCCTTGTCTATGCAGGACTAAAGACTTGGGGATGTTTGATCTAGCAATTAAATAGAGTCGCTATCAGATACTACAGCCCAGCAAACATCCCTGGCTACCCAGGGCATCTCATCCCTCCTGGAAGCGATGCTCTGGGGTGGCAGCAGCAAGACCCCAAATCAGCTCCAGAGAGCCAGTTGCCACCAGCTGCCAGAGGAGCCCTCAGCAAGGACCTGCTTTCTCCAAGGAGGGGGGTGGTCATGTCCACAGTCTCCAACAAAACCAGCTCCGGGGACCTGGCACCAAATGCAACAAACAACTTTGAGACCCTTCTCTTGGTTTCTTCCCAGGACAATCCACTGACATTGCAAACATAAGCATGGAAAGGCAGCCTAACTGCTCAACATGCAGCCAGATCATGGGGACAAAAGCACGTTTCCCAGACCGGGATAGAGCGCAGAGCTTTTAGCCTAGTGTTCACCTCTCCATGGGCTCTAAGTGATATTTGTTCCCTTCCCTAACCCAAGAGCCACCACAGGTCAAAGCATCCTCCTGGGTGTGACCCCGCAAGCCATCGTCACAAGTCCCCTGGGTGAGGGACCTACCCTTACCACCCTGAAGCCCCAATCTTCAGCTCTGCCTAGATGAGAGCTAGGGCTGAGCACAGCAAGTTTTCATGGACAGAAGCACCCCAAATTTGCTAGCCCTGCAGCACTGCTCCCACATGTCAACCAGGAAAGCCCCAAGGCAGCTGAGCGCAGCCTGAAGCCATGCAGCTCTGTGGCCAGGCTGAGCTTCAGTGCCATCACCAGTGCAAACCGCAGGACTCGGATCACCTGCAAGTCACTGTCGGGCAGGGCAGAGGCTATGGGTACTCTGACCCCTTCAGCAGCCTAGAAACGCTCAGGGGAGCTGTGGGGATGCCACTGACAAAAGGCTCCCGTGGAAGCCCCCAGGCAGCCACCGCGGTGGCTGTGCCTGCCCTGTGCAGGCAGCAGTGGAGCTCCTGGGATCCCTCTTGCCCCAGGAGGGCAAGTGCCATGTCTATCAGGGAGCTCTGAGCTCCCTGGGGTGGCAGGGTCCAGAGAAGCACCTAGTCCAAGGCCTGAAACACTAGCTTGCTGGAGGGAGTGGATACCAGCTTCATCCTATCTTCCCGAAAGAACAGCTCCTAAGCTTGCTGCACCAAGTTTATTTTGCAGCTTTAGCATCCCACAATGGTTTTGCAGGAAATCCATGTTCTCCGAATGCCAGAAACAAGGAGACAACGCACCAGCAGGGACCAGCACAGTAGGACAGGCTTGCTAGAGACCTGGCAAACCACCTGTGCCAGAAGCGTAACAATGCTACAGCTGCAGAGCATCACCCCAGTGGCTCTGGGTGCCAGGCGAGCGAAGCAAATCACACCGAAACCAACTGGGATGCTGCAACCTCCCCATGAGCACCCACAGCTCCGCTCTCACCATTGGCAGCTCATTGTCCACAGCTCTAGCAAGGAACAGATCTGCTACTGCAGATTGACCCGTGGGCACAGCAAGCCAGCAGCAAAAGTATGCATGGGCTAAAAAGCACCCATGAAGGCAGAGGTCCCTTTCTTCTCTAGGCCACGTCACCAGCTGGCTGACACAGCCAGCATTTGCCTGCTTACAGCACCATAAGCTGAGTCCATTGAGGAGATGATCAGCAATAAGATCCTGGTAGCAATCATCTTCTCAATTCCACCTTCCCAGGGTTAGTCAAGGCAAGAGTCATGCAAGTCCTGGCCAAGGGGACCTCACAACACTTTGGCAGGAGTGCAGAAAGCACTGGGAGCTTGGGCACAGGGATGGATTAGGCTGTGCTTGGCCACACAGCAGTGAGAGGCCATGAAGCAATGGCAGGGAAGCTTATGGGTTGCACACATATCCTGCACAGCCATGCCCAGTGTACAAGAAATGTAGGAAACAAGTTGGTGAAGTTGGGTAGGAACAGATCAGATCAAAGTACTAAGCACTTTATCCGTGCCCCCTGCCACAGTGGTGCTTGGGAGGCATTATACAGCTTCCCAGTTGAAAGAAAGGAGGAACAATAATTAAATAGATGATTTTTCCATATGGTTTTGTACCTATTTTTTCTAGGGTTTTATACGAAGTATTTGACTGTGGTACCAGAGCTGTGAGAAAAAGCCAACAGCTACAACAGTGACAGCCTTACCCACAGACCACTCGATCCGTATGGATGGATACGCTGCTCTGAGGGCTGACGGCTCTGGAGCCGACATGCCCCGTCCCCCTCTCACTGCAGCAGGTCCTGTAGGTCTGTGTACAGGTCTGTCCACGTTGGGGAGCAGCTTATGGGCCAGGCAACATTGCGCCTGCCCAGCACAGGGGAGGGGGTGGCAGAGGCCAGCCCTGCTCCCGGAGCTCAGCCTGAAAACCTTGTTCTGGCTTGTTTTCCCACTAGCTTTGGGTACCTGACTTGTAATAAGAGAGCCTGAAAAGCAGGCTCCTTTTCAGACATGCCAGGCACCCACAGCTCCAACTCACAGACGCGTCTCCAGGGAGTCAACTTCCAGGTGCACCCAAAAACCTCATGTTTCAGCCAATACCCAAACGCCTCTGCTTCCTTGTCTGAGAAATGCTGGGCAATGCCCAGGCCCAGGACGCTGAGGCTCAAGGGGAAATTGCTCTATAGCAGCCAGTCTAATTACACTGAAATTACGAGATCAAGCAGTAAATTCACGTCTGTGTTCGTTGCTCTGGGTGGCAAAGCTGCACCGGCAAGCTCCTCATCTCCGATCGCAGCAACTTCACGTTTCATTGGAAAGGGAAGGAGGGGGTTAATGAAGGAGAGCATTGCCAGTTGGAAGTGCTACCTAAAAAGGGTTTCTCCTACTAGCTGAAGCAAAATGGTTTCTCTTGCCAGCTTGTTTACTCTGCAGCTGAGAGCAGCGAACCGCCAGGTTTTGCTCCTGGAGCCTGCTGCAGGATCGACGGCTGTGAGACCGGCCCTGGCACCAGGACATCAACAGGGCTGGACCAACTGTGGTACAGCTGCACAGTCCCCAGCCCAGGGCCAGCCCCACGGTGCCCACACCGCAGCCCGGCCCCCACAACCAGCAGCGTGTACACAGGGAAAGTGCAGCTACAACCCTCCAGACAGCAAATCCTGGGCCCATCCTCCTTTCCTTTGGGGGAATAATGGTACTCGCCATTTGATGGCCAGTTAAAAGCTGCAATTACATTTCACTGAGATGGTTCCGGACCAGCCGCCTCCTCCAGCAGTAGGGTCCTTAGGTCCCATGGGAAGGGCACACAAACCCCAGCAGAGACCAGGGAATATGGATACTGGACAGGACAGAGATTTTCCTGGGAAAGGCAAGCACCAAACAGACTCATCCCGCCCCAGCTTGCTGCTGCAGAGACAGAAAACGGACAGGACTCGTTATCCTCTTTTAGAAAAGCAGAGCTTACAGTCATGTGCCAAGACAGGTATCAGCCAGATTCCTGTCTCCGGGAGATTTCGGAGTCCACAGGCCAAACTGAAGCAGCACCGCTTTTGGGGCACGCAGCCTGTCCCAGCTCCAGGATTAAAGCCACCGTGTCTGCAAACAAAACACTCGTACCAGCTGGGGAGGAGGGAGAGCCTGCAGCCACCGCCAGCCTCACCAGCTGCAACGCAGTGCCTGGCAGTCAGCGAGAGGATCAGGCCCATGTTTTATAGCCTTTATATTAATTACTCAGAGTCTAAATAAGATTAAAGTTTTAATTCCATCTTCATCTCCTAGAGGCTCCTGCTGTGCTCTTGGGTTTTCCTGGTGCCATGAAGCTTCTCAGGCAGCTACAGCAGAGGGCACTTCCCTGACAGCCAGGCAGCATCTCCTGCATCGAGGTTTCCCCACGATACCCAAACATGCCCTGAGGATGCACCACCCTCTGCAAGGGCCTCTGCACCTCCATAAACCCGGCACTGCTGCAGGCAGGGCACTGCAAAGTCCACCTGACCCTTCTGTTAAAGCCACAACCTGAGGCCAGCGGGGCCAGGCAATGATTAAAAAGCAGAGAGACGGCACTGGGCATGTCCCAAGGCCATGCTGCAAGTCCAACACGAGGTGGGATGGTGAGCAGGAGCTTGAGGCAGAGGATGTCTGCCAGGGTGATGTTTTGCGGCTGGCACCATCCGCGGTGCCCAAGTCACCCCGTAGCAGCTGGCTGACGGGCAATTCGGGCTCTTAGCCTGGACCACCTAGGCTGGAGTTTTACAGCTGGAGATGGGCCAGAGAGCAGCAAATGCCAGCTGAGCAACAGAGGCAATCGTGCCTGCACTGGCTGGGTGGAAGATGTGGCACAGGCTGGCAGCAGCAGCGTTCACTGCCCTGGTTCCCTGATGCCCAGGACACCACAAAAAACACTGCAGAGCCACAGCTGGGGCTCAGTCCATGGCCACCAGCACTGACACCCTGCGAAGGCAGAGCCTTTGATCTTGCTGAGCAGGAGCAAGGCCTGGCTCCAGCTACCAAAGCACCCAAAGCTCAGCACTGGTCTGTGTGATGTGCCCCAAACCCCAGTCCTGCTGTACTCCATATTATCTGTGCAGACCAGCTCCAGGTATCACCTGCCGGATCTCCAGCTGCAGCACAGCCACAGCCTTGGAAAGGCCAACCTGCAGCCAGGAAGGATTGCAAGGGAGAGAGAGACTGGTGGAGGAGAGGACGGACACAGTGCAATCCCCCATCTCCAGTGCTGCCTATACCCACCGCCTTGAGCTACAGCCACCCTCTAGGCAGGGTTGTGATTATTTTCCACGTTACAAACAACGAAAGCGGGTCAAGAGCATCCTACAAGAGCTTGGGAATGCACAGAGTGTCATTCACACCAGTTTGCGTGGCTGAGGGAAGATGGGGAGAAAGTTGCTCCACAAGCAAGCTTGCACAAGCAAGGAGGACTTAGCTGGCTGCCACTCAGGAGGCAACGAGCTACCTCAGCCCAGCTACTGTCCCAAGGGCCCTTCCGCAGGGAGAAAATCCTCTGTGGCACTATGCCTGCTCCCATTTCCTTAGACGGGGGTTACAGGAGAGCTGAGCCAGTGGAGTCTAGCAAACAAGCAAAGCCCCCAGCCCTCCAAGCATGGTTCCACAGCCCTCCATGGAGCCCAGGCTTTGCACAGTGCCCCCAAAGCTGAGGAGTCCAGTGACCACTTTGCACAGCTACCACTGTGGTTTGGAGGTTGGGCTGTACCAGCTGCAGCAAGGGCTTCAGAGGTTTGCTAGCCAGTGGGCTCCCCACAACCTGCAGGCACGAGGCTGCTCGTAGTCACTGCTAAGATAGGCACACCAGCACATCCCCCAAAGCAGGCACCCAGCACAGGGAACCTCTGCAGTCAGTGAGGAAACCCCCTCCTCTCCCAGACCTTCTGCTTTCAGAAGCAGTTCTGCAGGTCCCACTGCCCCAGCACTGCAGTTCTTCCCGGGCTCCACAGCTCACAGCCCCTTCTCTCATCATCCCCAACACCCCCCAGTTGCACGACCAGCCCCCAGCTCTTACCTGCTGGCCAAGGGTTGCTCCTCTGCAGCGACATTGGCTTCCTCAACTACTGCTGCTCCCCGGGCAAATGGCTGTCCCTCGGTGACCAGGTCCTCTGAGCAGACAGCACGGGGGGCAGCTCTGAGTCCCTGCACCCCCTCCATCCCACAAGGGCCTGCCCAGACCCACCCCCTCCACCACATGCACCCTGTGAGGGGACGTGCTTTGGAGCAAGGATCTCCCACCGCCCCACAGATTCAAGGCATCTGTGTGCAACGGGGTGGAATGGGAGCCCTTAATTAGCCACAACCCGTGCACGGTCCTACGCCCACTTTAGGGGAAAAACTGGTGTGATTGGGGTACTTTCTGAGCAGTGACTGGTGCACGGTCCTGCTCCTACGTGGGAGGAAACATCTGGCTCGTCTCTGCGAAGCACGAGGCGAAGGTGAGTGTTTGCAAGGTGGGAGAAGGGGCTGCACCCACCGGGGGCTGCTTGCTGCCGGGCCACGGCGGGAACCAGCAGCGCTGGGTGCCACCAGCCCTCCGTAACCTCTAACGCCGCAGCGCGGGTGCAGCCCGAAGCGGAGGGGGCTGCACCGGGGTCTGCAGGGGGGGACAAGGGGCTGCGTCCAGCCGGGAAGGGAGCAGCCCCCGGCGCACCCGGGGAAGGGCCTCGCAGAGAGCGCTGGCTGTGCCGGTAGCACCGAGCGCGCTGGGAGCAAGCAGTGCTGCCGGCGGTGTCACCGTGGAAGGGGCGCAGGGGGCCCGGTAGCCCCAGAGAGCGGAGCGGGGCAGCCCGTGCCGCGTCCCCGGGGGGCGCCCCCATCCTCCCGGCTGCTTGGGGCCGCCCACCGGGGCGGGAGCCGCCCCTCGCTCACCTGTGCGAGGGGCGCGGCGCGGGGAGGCGGTGCCCCGGCCCTACCGCCGTTCTGGGCGGGGCACCCGCTGCCCGGCACAACCCGCCCGCCCCCCGCCCGGTCCGGCCGAGCCGCTACCGAGCCCCCGCCACCCTCCCGGGCCGCGCCGCGCCTGTCAGCATTTGAACGGCGCGAGGGGCCCGCCTCGCCCCTATTGGCCGCTGCGCCCGCCCGTCAGGCCGCCCGCCGCCGCCCCGTTGGCCGCCCTCATCGGGGGGGCGGGGCGGGGCCGGCGCGATGTTATAAAAGGCGGGGGGCGGCCGGGCGGGCGCTCAGTGCCGCTGCGCGACAGGTACCGGCCGGCGAGGGCGGGGCGGTGTGTGTGGGGGGGGAGAGAAGGGGGCGGGGCGGGCGGGCGCGCGCGCGCGGAGGGCGGGCGGGCGGGGGCGGCGCGGGGCGGGGGCGCGCGCGGCGCTGGTGGCGCTGGCTGCACGCGCCGTGCCTGCACGGAGCGCGGCGGCGGCGGCAGCAGCGGGAGCCACCGGCGCGCGCGGCGATGCCCGCTCTGCTCCCGCCGCTGGCCGCCCCCTGAAGACACCCCTCTCTATTTCCCCCCTCTTCAGCGACCTCAGGCTCTTCCCCCCCCTTCCCCTTTCCCCCCCCCTTTCTGTTTCCCTCCCCCCCCCCTCCCCGCCTCTTTATCCTCCTTTTTTGCGACCCTCCGCACCCTCCCGGCTGCCGTGTGGATGCGGCCCGGGGTGCCTGGCTGCGCGGGTGGCGAGAGCAGATGCTGAGGGGCCGGAGGAGGATGGAGTGCACCCTCGATGCGCAGAGTTTGATCAGTATTTCCCTGCGGAAGATCCACAGCTCCCGCACGCAGCGAGGCGGCATCAAGCTCCACAAGAACCTGCTCGTCTCCTATGTGCTCCGCAACGCCCGGCAGCTCTACCTGAGCGAGCGCTACGCCGAGCTCTACCGCCGCCAGCAGCACTACCCCGACGGCGCCCCGCTCCTCGCCATGCCCGCCTGCCCGCCGCCCGCCGCCGCCCCGCCGGAGCTGGCGGGGCTCCCGCTGCCCGCCGACACGCAGGACCGCGAGGCGCGGAGCTGCGCGGCGGCACGGGGCGGCGCGGAGCTGCTGGAGGTGCCGGTGTGCGCGGCGCCCCCGGAGCTGCAGCGAGCGCCCTGCAGAGACTCGTCCCCGGGCTTCTACCGGGCCGCCGGCAGCGCCGGTCCCGGTCCCGGCGGCAGCAGCGCGCCCCCGGGGCTGCTCTACGCCGCCGGCTGTGACTTCGGGAGCGGCGGGGCGCCGCACTGTAGCAGCCGCACCACGGTGCTGGATTTGGACACTCACGTCGTGACCACGGTGGAGAACGGGTACTTGCACCAGGACTGCTGCTCGCAGTGCCCCTGCTGCTGCCAACCGGCACCGGGGCTCGCCTCCCCGCCGCCCACGCCGGGCACCAAGCGCAAGTATTACCCGGGGCAGGAGGAGGAAGAGGAGGGGGTGGAGGAAGGGGAGCCGGGGGGAGGCGGGGTGGCGGGCGGCCCCCCCTTCGCCCCGTGCACCAAACGCGCCCGTTTCGAGGAGTACAGCGCCGAGCACCCCCAGGACTCTTCCAACATCTCCAACTTGATCTCCATCTTCGGCTCCGGTTTCACGGGGCTGGTGAGCCGGCAGCAGGCGGACTCGGAGCAGCCGCTCAACGGGCAGCTGTGCAGCAAGCAGGCGCTGGCGAGCCTGGGAGCCTGGACTCGGGCCATCGTCGCGTTTTAGAGAGGAGCGGGGAGCAAAGAGAGGGGGGAGAGTGTTGCAAAACCGGGGGTGCGATCCGAGGGACAGCGGCTCCGGAGCGGGGGGACCCTGAAACAAAGGCGGGGAGGGGGGGGGAAGGTTGGGGCGAGGGGAGGGGGGTTGGGGGGGTGCCGAGGGGTGCGCAGGGGAGGTGGGAGGGCAGAGCCACACTAGTGTTTTATAAATTGTACAATAAAGAAAAAAAAATCTAAGATCTTGGGACTTTATTTTTGCAGAGATGAGAGAGAAAAAAAAAAACCAAACAACAACAAAAAAGCAAACAAATGAAAACAAAACAACAACAAAAAAACAACAACGAAGCACCTATTTAAATAATCCTCTTTGTGTCCGCTCGGGTTCTCTTTGCGGCGGCTCTCCCCGGGCCGGTGCTGGCGGTGGGGAGCGCCACGTGAGAGCCGGGCCCCACCGCACCGGCCCCGGGACCCCGCGGCGGGGAGCGCCCCCGGTTCCTCTTCCCCGCCCCGGGCTGCCCCCGTGGGGTCCCTCCGCTCCCGGCTCGGTCGGTTTTGGGGTGCGGGGAAGGGAAAAGCAGCCGCTGCCCGTTCGCTTTTGTGCGTTTCTTTATATGTTTAAAAAAAAAAAAAAAAGGCAGAAATGAAAACATTTCAACTTTCCTCCCAGAAGAAACGTGTGCGATGTGACTTCTCCTTCCCACCGCTTGTGCCAGGGTAACGCTGGAGGGTTACGAGAGCTGAATTTGGGGGGTGGGTGGGGGGGTAAAGTAAGGGCTGGCGGTCCCTCCGGGCTGCTCCCTGCCGCGCCGGGGAGGGGGCGAGCCGCCCCCGGCAGCCCGGAGCCTCCGCCTCGGTGTGTGTTTGTGATGCCGCAGGTAACCGTGTAACACTACTCACGTCTCCGGTGTGCTGTGTCGGGTCTCTGACTTCTTTTTTTCTTCTCTATTTTTTTTTTTTTTCCCCCCTTAAGTTCAACTGTTCTGGTTTCAGCCTTCCAAATCATACAACCAGCATTGTTTGGTCTTGTGAAGAGATCTGTCTCCTGTAGAGTCTCTTGATTTTTTTTTAATATATATATATTATGTTTTTCCTAAAGAAAAACCTTTTGTTGTAAAAAGGTGGGTTTTCTGGTCGTCCCCCTCTCCTTGTTTGTTTGGGGTTTTTTTTGGTTTTGTTTTTTTTTTTTTTGCAGCCTGCCCACTCCCAACTTCACGGCATCAGCACTATGTGTAACTGAGGATGCTTTGCCAAACGGTCTGTTGGGGTCTTTTTTTTTTTTTCTTTCTTTCTTCCCCTCCTTTTTCTTTGTTTGTAAGCCCGTATTTTTGTGCATATGGAATTGTATATCACCGGGTAAAACTGTTCAGATTTGTTTAAATTTCTAATCTTAATAAAAAGTCGATTATAAAGTTGCTGTGCCCTCGATTTCCTTCACACCGCAGCCCGCGGAAGCCCCTCTCCTGAGCCACCGCTTCTCCTCTGCACCGAGGAGCCTTTGCGGAGGCTCTGACACCCCCCCCCCCCCCCCCCGTGCACCTACCCTGGCCCGGCAACCCCCCCTTTCTTCCCTTCCGAACACCATCCAGCTTCACCCTCTTCCCCCCCACCGGCTGGCAGGAGGCAACAAAAGCGCCTCCCACCCCCCTCTCCCCGGGGGTCTGGAGATGCCACGCAAAGCGAGTCCCAGGTGGGGAAGGGGACGGAGCTGGCGTCCCCTCCCCGCTTCCCTCGGCGGGGGAAGCCGGCACGACCCCCCCTGGCCCTGCCCCTGCCTCTACCTGCCCGGCCGGGCCGCCCCCGGCACCTGGGCGGCAGCGCCGCCGCCTGCGCGCTCCTCCGCGTCCCCCGATGCGCTCGGGAAGTTTTTTTTAAGTTGGAGTTTGTTATCACCGCGCGGGGCCGCTGGGTGGTGCGGGCGGGTTTTCCCTTTTTTTTTTTTCTTCACCCCCTTTTTGTGTGTGTATTTTTTTCTAAACCCCCCTCCCCTGCTTTAGACCAAAGGAACGAAGCCGCGGACTCCTCACCCACCCCCGCCCGACCGCAGAAGGGGAAAACGCAATTTATTTTTTTTTTTTTAGTCCATGCAAAACGCGCAGTTTTCAGCATCCAGCGCAAATCCCGCAGCCGGAGCCGCTCCTCTGCCCCGGCACTCCCATCATCCCCGGGACTCCTCCGCCCGGACCACCGCAGGCACAAAACCCCCTCCCCAGCCCCGCGCATCACCGCGGGAGCGCAGCTTTCCCCTCTCCCGGACAGAGAGGCCCCAAAAGCGAGACTGCGGAGCGGGACGGGAGGGAGCTCCGCGACTGCGTTGCAGCTGCAGACGAGCCGAAGCGCCGAGCGCTCCCCCCGCCCCGCTGCGCTCCGCGCCCGCTCCGCACCCGCGGCCCGCTCCGCGCCCACAGCGCCCCCTGGCGCCCGCCGCGGGAGCCGCAGCGCCCCGCCGGGGCCGGGGGGCGGCCCCGACCCCACCGCGGGGCAGAAGAAGGGGCAGGGGCGGCCGCGTTTCTCCCGCTCCCGGCCGCGGTGCTGCTGCCCACCGGCAGCCCCGTCCTTCTCGGGCAGCGGGACCCGGCCGCGGGGCTGAGCCGCGCCCCCCGCAAACAGCCCCAGAAAAGAAATTAAAAGTATAAACCCGGTGCCCAGGTGCAGCAGCGCTGGCGGGAGCAGTGCTGGGCACACAGGAGCTCTTCGAAACCCAGGAGCTGGACGCTTTGACCAGAGCAGGCTCACGCAGGGAGAAGCCCCCTCCCCGCCCCAGGCCCTGGGGCCGGGACCCCGGGGCCTCACCCGGCCCCATCCTGCTCCCCTGCCCCGGGAGCCGCGGCTCCTGCCCAGCACGTAGGCGGCTGGAGAGGGGCCCCGGCGGTGGGATTAGCAGAAGCAGCAGCTCCTGCGTGCGTAGCCCTGGCTGGGAAACCGCAGCTACACGCGGTATTTGGGGGAAGTTTTAAAAAACAGGTACTCCTGCGGACAGCTGCAGGGCAGCACAGCCGGGTGTTGAAGCCCAAACCCTGCACCCTCTTCTGCACCCCCTCCTGCCCCACAGCCCCTGCTCCAGGCAGCGCGGGCAGAGGTTGCTTTAGCCGAGCAGCCACACGCACACACTCATCAGCCTCCCAAACCTTGGAGTTTCCAGTGGAAAGGAGACCATCACCAGGCAAACTCTGTTCCTGAAGGACCTGACCCCCTGAGGTGCACCCATCTCTCCAAACCTCCCCTCTCCCAGGGGAAGCCAGCCCTCACCCCCACTCACAGTGGAAGTTTCTGGGGCTTCAGTCAAGGTTTCAAAGGCTGGAATCAGCAAAGACACCTCCACATCACCAGTAACCACACAGGGTGGGGGAGATAGGGTGCATATGCCACGGGGACACTCATAAAAATCCCTGACACTGAGGAACGAGGAGATCCTGCAGCTCCACGGAGCCGCTGAGACTCTCATGCTCTCGGTGGCGCGGTTATTTATTTATTTATTTTAAACCCTGGTACATGACATTTCTCTTCCTATGAAGGCGGCGGCAGCAGCAGCAAGCCCATCACACAGCCGCTCTCCTGAAAGCAGAGCCTGGAAACCAGAGTCTCATCTGCATATTCATAAGTACCTGATAAATTAATCATGATGGCAGAAGCATTCAGGCTAGAAGGGAGGTGACAGGGGAAGGTTGCACCCCCCCAGCACAAGCCCATCCTCACTCTCGCACATGCTCCTCGTCTTCCAGGCACAAAATGTTTTGATCCCTTCGCAACTCAGCTGAACCCCCTGGGCACTCGCAGGGAAGGGGGCTGTACCCCCCACACACCCCAGTAGGCACCTGCCACCTTGGCCCCCCCAACCCTCCAGTCCCCATCTCTGGTGAGAAATGTTGAACAGATGGGCTGGAGCAGGGCAGAGGTCCCGAACTCAGGGGTGGCTCAACTGCCACCACCGGACCACCCCCAGCCCAGACATGAGCTCTGTTCCCATGTCAGCCCCTGTCCCCATCCCACATCTGCCCCCCAGCACTGTTCAACGTGCCCCAGCGCTGTCCGACCTTAAAGCCGGCGTTGCTGATGCCAAAGAGTTTGACCCCAAAAATCCTTCTGTGTCCTCTCTCCCCTTAGTGTCCCCTCAGCTGGGGGACAACAGGCATTCCCAGGATTTTGTAGCTGGCAGCCCTGGAGCAGGAGCATGACCCAGAGGGGTCCTGCAGAGGGGCAGGTGGAGCTTGGCTGGCACAGAGCTGCAGAAGGTGGGGAGAGCAAGGGGAGCCAGGGTGTCCTGCACCACGATATGGCAGGGGGAACCACGTCTCCATGCACGCACCACTCACTCCACCAGCTGCAAGACAGCTGTGGCCTTCCCTTCACCATGAAAAACACTCTCCAGAGGCAGATCCACTTCTCAGGATGTCCTCAGTGTCTCACTCTGCTGAAACCCCTTGGCTTGGGGGAAGAGTCACCCTGCCCCGGGGAGAGACTCTGTCTCTGGTAATAGAAATTCAACCTGAAGCTGGTGCAGCACCTGAGCCCGCCCACTTTCCCCAGGAGCTGCCCTCAGCAGAGTGGGCAGAAGGCAGCTGGCAGCTGCCTGCAGAGCCCAGGAGGGTCTGGGATGGCTCTGCAGAGGCAACTGCAGAGGTGGCTGCAGGGCTGGGCTGGGCTCACCAAGAGCAGAGGGGCAGCGCAGACCCCAGCACTCACCAGTCACGGAGCTCTGCCCAGCATCAGCAGCACCCCACAAGCATTTGGAAGTCATATATCAAATCCAGTGCCAAAGCCAACAGCTCGGCCAGGTTCTCGCACTGCTGGAGCGGCTCAGCCTGGGAGAGGACATTGCTGCATAGCCAACAGGTCCCTGTGCATCAGGAGGGACAAGGATGGCCATGGTGATGGAGAACTGACCCCACTCACCTCCCTACAAGAAGCTGGGCATCTACCCAAGGAAAACCCACCTTTGCACCACAAGCCAGGCACCAGTTCCCAGGTGCTGACCCATGGATGAAGCTGCCCCATGTCCTCCAAAACCACAAGGGCCAAGCACAGGACTGCACCCAGTCCAGCAGCACATCCCCAGAAGAGCAACTTTTGCTCTGCTGACGCCAGTGCAGGATCTGGCCTTCCTTCAACCTGTCAGCTGTGAGTCAGATCCCTCCCATCTCATCTCCCCAGCTCAATATGAATGAGCAGAAGTATACTTTGGGATCTGCACGTTAGCAGATGTTTGGAGGAGTCCCCTGCAGAGAGAGCAGTAAGAGAGACTGGGAGACACAGCAACGTGGTCGAGAGGCCGCTCCCGTTAGCGGCGCGTTTAATATGTCTGGTTTGGTCTGGGCCTGGATAATTAGCATCTGAGCAGTAATTATTCACACTTGGCCTTTCTATATCCTGCTTATAGATTTGATGATTAATGTTACTCCTTGAGTTAAGGCTACCCTGGATTTACCAGCGTGCACCGGGAAAGTTAAGAGGAGGCCGTGGTGTGACGGAAGGTGCCGTCCCTAACACATAACAGCGAAAACAATACGATAGAAAAATCAGAGAAAAAAGCGCTTTGCACAGAAGCAGCAGACACTGAGCACAAAGCAGCCATCTCAGCAGCACACCACCGCCACCGTCGACGCACGAGTATCTCGGTTGTATAGTAGGAGAAGCAAAAACCTCCCCCAGCACTCGGAAGACGCTGCAGCCGGATGCTTTGGGGGTTTGCCGGCACCACGGAGACACAAACTGGGCACAACCCTGCAGCAATGCAGGGGCGCACAGACCCCCTCAGCCACCTTTCCACCACATAAACCCAACAAAGGGTCTCCAGAGAAGGACCCGCTACTCCCACAAGCTGGAAAGCGCGAAAACCCACAGCTGCCAACATCTCCGCGCTGGGACTAATACAGCTCAGCCGAGCAAAATCCGTAAGTCAGCAGTGGGCTCACCTGCTCTCCTGGGCACCCACTCCCCAGTGTTGCTGCTGGCCCTGGGCGAGGACAGTCCTGGTCCCCTGCAGAGGGACCTGGGGCAGGTCTGCAGCGCTGCTGGCCGAGACCCTCAGAGGCCAAGTGCTTTTCCGGCTGCTCCTCAGGGCAAAAGGCATTTCCAGCTGAGCTGCAATCTGAGGTTTCTCCACCAGGCAGGTAACAGGGCTGCGAGCTTCATGCGGGATCTTGCCCGATGTCAAATGGCACCTGGAGGTTGGCGTTAGGAGAAGGAGCCAGCCAAGCCCAGAGGCAGAGTTGCCTCAGCTCCTCTTCCTCAGGGAAGGCACCAACTGACTCCAAGTCCTATAGAGGAAGGAGAGGAGCAAAGATAGGGAGAAACTTCACCAAACCCTGCTGTTATCCTCACCCTGTCCCCATGATTGGCCCAGCTGAGCAGAGGCACCTGCCCCACACCTGTGGGGGATGAGGCAGAGCATTAACCCCATGTGTGCTGCTGCCCAGAGGAGGGAAAAGGGCTTTCCCCCCAGTGATGAAACCCCCATGAGCTGCCCAGGCTGCTGCTGTGGACCATCCCTGCTCCTTGCCACCCTTCTCCAGATGCTTTTATGGGACCAAAGCTGCCCCTTCTTGCCTGGCTGGCACATCCCCCTTGGGCTGGACCCGTGGCTGGGACAGGAAAGTTTTCCCCCGACTCCTGTCGTGCCAAACTCATGGGGATTCATACGTATCAGAGCGCAGCACCTGCACCGTGTCTCCTGCGTGTGGAAATGTGGATGGCGGCTGCAGCGTGAAGCCAGAGGCACTTCTGAATTCAGTCCCGACCAAATCCACTGTTCGTTCTCCCCAAGTGGGGTAAAGCAACAAGTTGCATCTTTTAAGGTCGGAGCTGGACTCCAGCAGCTGCTTCATGGCCCCGCTCGGGCTCGGCCTCGCACAGGCAGGAGCAGCCCCAGGCTTCGGGGCAGCCACATCTGCCTCGGGTCCCTGAGTATTTGGGACTATTTTGAGGTTTTGAGTATTTTGAGTTATATTTGGGGGGGCTTGGTTTTTTATAAATTACCACCAAAGCATTGCTTTCCCCCTCCTTTTCCTCACCAAAATGAGGCTTTTGCATTGAAATTTGTGAAGCTGCTTTTTTTTGCCTTTTCCCCAGGTTTTACAACATGAAAGTGGATGTTGATGTGAACGGAATTTTGAAACTGGAGCCAGGGAAGTTCTGCTCCAAGAGGCGACCGTTTGCTTGCAAAATCGCCTCTTTCCAAGCTCCTTGATGAAATTCTGCACAATTATGTTTTTCTCCTCACTCAGCCAGCCCCGTGCCCTGCTCCAGCTTTTGTTTCTCCCTTGCTCCCTAGTGAGGATGAACAAACCACCACCACGCCGTGCCATGTCTGTGCCCACCTTTCCTCCTCGTCGCAGCTGCCTGCAGCAGCTGCCGCACACAGCCCAGTGCTGCCCGTGCACGGTGCTGCCAGTGCTAGCACACATGGTCAGCAGCGTTTAGCGCTGCACACCCCAAATATGAACTTGCTCCTGCTCATAAAAGCATTTGCAAACAGGGTACTGGCAGGTCAGGGTTTGGGAATATTCATCTGAACTCCTCCCTAGCAGAGCCAAGGCTTGTCGGATGCACAGCTGAGGAAATGGTGTTTTGGAAACCCAACGTGTCATTTGGTTTGGTGCTGGAGAGCAAACACCAGCCCAAAATATGTGTGAAGTGATAGGCTTCACCCCCAGCAGCCCCATGTTGGTGTAAGGGCAAAGGGAAGCTTTGCAGACAGCTTCCAGCAGGACTCGGGTTGGGGTGCAGGATGATCCCACGCAGGGGCGAAGCAGCACCCTGGGTGCACTCCTACAAAAGCCTGGAGGACTTTCAGGGCCACAGGACAACCACCATGTCCAGGCTTCACGGCTGCTCTCCTCCATCACCCATCTGCCCCGAGCAGAGGCCACACTTGTGGCCCCTGCAGCACCACGAACATCCTGGCTCTTCTGTCCTTGTATGAACCAGAAGGCAAGACCATGGTTAAAAAGCCCCAAAAGCCACGACACGAATGCCCCAGGCTCCGCGGCATTCTGCACAGGGCTTGGTGCTCCCGCTTGGTGACACGGAGAGCTAAGGGGGAGGATTGAGCCTTCAGCTTGTCCCCCCGGAGCTACCGCTGGATTAACGCAGCCTAACGTCGTTTAACGGGCATTTACAAGCAGAGCTTCTTCAGCTCAGCCCTCTGGTGCCTGTCGGGTTGGGCAATGCCTCCAGCTTATACCTTGGCTTGGGAGCTGTTGACTCTGGAAAATCCCCCGGTTTTGGAGCACGGCTATTAAAACAAGCAGCGCCGCGGTCATCTAGGCTCTTCCCCTTCTGCCCATGGACCACGAACACCACGTGCCCCAGTCCAGCGTGAGAAACAGCAGAGCCGACTGCCAGCTGGGGCAGATCAGTGGTTCCTGGCATGGTGCTTCTGACGGGGCACCATCTCCACAGCCTCACTGCTACCCTTTTGTCCCACGGTCCTCCAACACCAACTGGGGCATCTCAGAGATGCGTGTTCAGGACAGGCAGGATGAGGAGCACAAGGCTGGCAGCTCCAGCAAGAGCAGTATGTGGAAACACTGCAAAATGGAGGAAATCGGGTCCCTCTGACCCCAATTTCAATTTTTTAATTTTTTTTTTGTATCTACGGTTGCAGTAAACAGGAGCACACCACCAGGCTGGGCTGAGCAGAAACGTGAGCAGCTGCTGGAAGTCATGAGATGCTCCACCTGGGCAGTGCAATGTGCGGAGAAGACAACTCATGCCCCAGCTCCCTGGATTTCACGTTACTGATGTATTTATGTCACCTCATGCCTGGATTTACTGGGTTTATAAAGAAGGACAGTGCTTTTATTCTTGGTCTCCAGGTGGGAAACTGAGGTGGTGTTAAGGTTACAGTGGGGGTCTGCGGCAGAGGAGGCAACTGAATCTGCATCTGCTGAATCCATCCAAACCAGTGGGCAGCTCTCTCATGTATATGCAATTTGTATTTGACTCTCTCCCCAGGGACTCATCTCCCATCTTCCCCCTTTAATCATAAAAATTAGGAGGTTTGAGGTATATTTGAGGGGTTCTCTCTTCCTGTGTTGACAAAGTGCGATACTTGATGACTCTAACCCCAAATTCTCTGTGACACAGATACCCTGGCAATTATAAAATACTTCCAAGCTCGCTCCATAAACCCCTTTGCTGTTGCTATTAGTATGCATTAACATTTTATTGGTGTTACAGGATGAAACATCCAGTCTTGCAGCTCCAGTGGGCTTGGGGATTTCCAGCATCCTGCAATATGTATCCGTGCAGAGGAAATTAAAATGTGGATGGATCAGCAAGATACAGTCAAATCCTCTACAGTAATTTGGAGAAGACTAAACTCTGGTGCTGGTGGAGCATATTCCAAGCTATCTAATAGAGAGCTGATCATCTCTCTAACAGCCTTTTTGTAAGTTTTATTCTTGCCTACAAGGGATTTTTTTCAAAGGGGATATGGAATACCTAAACTAATATTTTTAAAGGTATATGCTCTGAACATGGAAAAGTCCCTTTGCAGAGCAGTCGCTTTCAGCGATCACCTAGCACCCAATGAAATAATACACTCCAGCATCTTACCATCTAGCTGGAATATCTTTCTAACCAACACTCCAGTCGAGTTTACATCACTTTTAGCCATTACAGGACATACTGACTCTGAGGAACATTGGCACGCTTTGCTCTTTTTGCAGTAGTTGTTTCCTTTAGCAGTATTACCACTTGAAACCCAAAGCGTTGTGTCTACGCGAAGGCTGTAGAAGCGCGGTGCTGGTGTACCTCATTAACTCATACATGAAGTGGTCTGCAGTGACACAACTGTTCACCAGGCTGAGGTCCAGCACTGTAGACCTCACCATTCCCCCAAAAAAACTGTTTCTACACATAAAACAGGGAGGAAATCATGTCAAAATAGATAATTTGGGTACCTTGACTTGTGCAGTGCAGTCTGCTTGCGTTTGTATCTCCCGTGTGTCTTAGAAATGGAAGAACTGATAAGGAACTGCTCCTCTGCTTTCTCTCCTTCCTCCATTTAGAGACTCTGCAAATCCGTGAGCACATCCTTAATCCATGTTTGTAAAAGGAAGCGAGTATGTGCTCAGGAGGACTTAAACACACACCGTGGTGCCCCCTGGATCAGGGCCCCGCCGTGCTGTTCCCATAAGACCCCACTCGTTTCCATGAGTTGACATGCACCGAGCATTAAGGAGCACATTCTGATGAGGGATTGTGATGTTATTTATTATCTGTGTTACAGTCGCAACTGGGAACAGGGGAGTGACTCGTTCCAATTTTAGCGACAACTGTATTTACGCCCTGCGTAGAGCCGGCCGATGCAGACATTCCCAAGCCCAGGCTTTTTATAGCAAGCAGAAGCACCCGCTCCACCCCCTCCAAAGCCTTTTCTAACCTCCAAAGCCTGCTCACAGCCTTGTGCTCTTCAGAACGAGGACATCTCCAAGCTGAAGATGCCCATCACGCTTCAGCCCTGGCTAAATCTGATGTGGAGGCAGCCCTTTTTCAATTTGGCTCATCCTAGTTTGAAGTTCGGCGCAATTTTTACAAGATCAGTCCAGGGAAAGACGTGTCCATCCCCAGGATGCTCAAGGAGTTTCTTCCAATGTCAATGGGAAGAGCACTCATCCACTGAAGGGGAAGCTACATTGAAGGATGAAGATGTCTTCTCTTGGCTATTAGAGCATGAAATGACCTCCAAAAGCCCTGTTAAATTCTACATCTGAGCCAGGAGAGTCCTTGTTGAAGCAGCAATGAGATCCCCATGAGGAGCTCAACCATAGAAGGTTCCCGCTGGCACACTGGCAGCAGGAGAGTTCAGGTTACATTAGTAGTTACCATCAACCACCAATTCCATCTTCTCCCACCTATTTCTGCCTCCTTCCTTCTCTCAGGAAGGTCAATGCAGTTGCAGAGACACAGTGCAGCATCCAGGGCTCCTGTATGGTTCAACACCAGTTCCTTGGGGTATGTCTTCCATAGTATTTCTTTGTCCTGGAAATTGCCAGCTCAGATTTTGCTGCCCAACGGACTCTGGTTCTGCAGCGGGGACTTCTTTTGTTTATTTAATAGCAGGAACCCAGCACTACGTAATGGAACTGAGCCACACACCAGGGACAAGTTCACACAGCAACAATGGCATGAAACAGTTCTATTTTTTTATTCTTTTACTACTATCACTGCACGAGGCTGCTTCTCTTAACTCTTACTTCATTTATTACTGGCTGCCACGAACAATCGTTTATAAAGGAGGGCTGCGAAGAAAGACAGGGAAGGTCGACGGTGATTTGCAAAACGCACCCCATGTAAAAGCAACAGCTGTTAAACAGAAACACCAACGGGCCTACGTATTGCAAGCCTGAATGATCCAGTTCTGAAAATTGAATTTAAAAAAAACTGGCTTGGTCAGTGGGCTGGGCGGGAAGATGGTGAGAAACCCATGCTACGTCTGCTTCCCCTTCGCCGCGCGTCATGTTCACCAAGGGACATGTTCAAGACGAATTCAAGTGCTTTCAAAGAAAACATCTGTGATCCAAGATGACATTTCTGCTCACCATCCATCCCTCCATGCTGCTGCCACTTTTAGCAACATGCACTCACACAGTTGGCCTGCGTTGACAGAGAAGATAGAACCCAGTGACAAGAAAACCAGCGTTTGCTAAGGACATCTACACTGGCTCCAACCGCTCATGAGAAGGCCCAGGTATAATTTTCTATATAAATCCAACAAAGCTGCTGAGCTAAACTGGTGTTGGAAGTCCTGAGTCAGCCTCTATAGCAGGGCAGGGAAAACATCTGAAGAAAAAGGTTCCAGTTCTCACCCTTCCTCAGAAACAAGGCTCAAACGTCCTTTAGTTACAACAGTCTCTGATCTTCAGGAGGTATTTGCTGGCCTGGGACCAGGCTTCGCACATCACCTACCTGCCAAATCCGAGCCGGGGGAGAGAGAGAAGGATGGACATTGCAAAGAAGTTCAATAAATAAATAAAGCATACTATGTGACAGAAAGACTCCTAGGAAGGATACAAAGACAGACTGGACATACTTGATTCATGCAGTTAAATAACGAGTCCATTTTGGTGCAAGAAAGAGATAAACTACCGACATGGCAAGTGCCTCCGCAAAGCCTGTTCCCTGTGCCGAAGGCTCCACTCATCAGCTTCGCTGGCTCTGCTCCCAAAGCAGGAGCAAACCCCAGTCTGAGAGACACCAACACAGTCACTGGTGCAAAACACAGAGACTTTAATTAAAACCACAGCGTGGGAGGAGGCGGGGGGGGCTGTGCTGTTTCGGACATCGAGCGGCCCTGGGTGGTGCTACGTGTGTTGACCCACTGGGAGAGGAGCAGAGCCCCGAGACCCAGCGATGGGCATCAGTGGGAGCAGCTGACTGCCATGCGACGGGGGCACATCCCAAGCGGGTTAAGACTCAAACAAGAATTAGCTGCTTGAAGTCCAAAAATCCCTAGCAGGACAGACGTGCGGACTCAGGCAAGCAAGAAGCACAAAGCTCTACGTGAGCCCCCCCCCACCTCCTCGGCAACTCCCAAGTCCAGGGACACCATCCCCAGGGAGCAGTGGCTGCAGCTGCAGGGGAAGGAAGCACCTCCCCACCCTTTTTTGGTGCTGTATTTCACATTCTTGGTGTCCCTTCCATACATGGATGTCAACATTTCCACCCATCCTTTTGCATGGAAGCTCCATTTCCACAAGATGAGTAGGAGAGACGCATTCCCAACCCTTGGGCAGCTTTGGGAAACCATGGGCTTTAGCTCAGCCATTGCCTGCCAGATGCTGCACAGCCATTTAAAGCACAGTGACACTTGCCAAAAGCCACGCAGCGAGGTGAGGGGACACAGGTGGAGACACCTGAGGTCTCCGCTCCAGGCGATGGCTGTTAAACTGCTCCACTAGAGACAAATTCACCAAGTCCCAGCAAGCACACAGATCTCCAGCACCACTCCCAGAGTGGGTCCGTTTGGAAAGTCAAGACAAAACACACATTCCAGTTAGGAGTAAAACAAGACTCAACTCCAGTCTTACATTTTCATTTAAAACACAAGTTTATCGAGTTGTTTCAGGCAGGTCAATAGATCCTTGGCCGCTCCCGCCCAGGGCCGAGCCAGGAGCAGACAGGACAGCAGCGGCGCTAGAAAGCTCTGCTTTAGCTCTGCAGACACCTGCGTTTCACTGGCTCTTAATTTAGACTCTTTTCTTACTCTCCCTCCCCTGAATGCCTTGAAGAACCTTTACAAGAGGGAGCGAGTAGGTCTGGCAAAAAGAAACTTGTGAAAAAAAAAAAAAGAAAAATTCACAACCAGGCTTTTTCTGCATTCCCCCCAACAGTAAAGCAGCGCAGCAGTGAAAGCTGAGCAGCCTGGCTGGGGCAGCCCCACCACCCCCTCCACAGTCTTGGGAGGACCAGAGAAAGGATCCTGCTGCCTCCGACCTCCAGCAAACATCAGACCAGAGCCCTTTTCCCTCCTGCATCCAGCCTGGGAACCCCAAAAGAAAACATCCCCTCTCCAGCTGCAAAGTTGTGGACCACTTTGATCGAGCCACGACAGCTCATCTCAAACCTGGCACCAGCCCTTTCTGCCCCTCTAGTGATGCTGCTGGTATGATCTGGACCACGTCCCCGTTCATTCACCCACCTTTGAGCTGCTGCTGCTGGTGGCACTGGAAGTCTGATCCCTCTGCCCGAGGTCCAGCACAGCAACAGCAGAAGGGAATGACAAAGGGAAAGAGCTTTCTCCAGGTATAACCCGCTGTCCTGGGCTATTTATGCTTTTTGTTTCCAGCACAAGTATATAAACGCACGTAAAGCTGCATGCTTGCCCCCCCATGCTGCCTTTGCTCCAGGGATGGCTCCCTAAAAGAGCTGGGGAACGTGCTGCTTCGTGGGGAAATCCCTTTGCTACAGGGCTTTCGCTACAATTTATGACCAAGCAGTAGCAACCACGGTCACATTGTGCCACTGAGGCCCCAGGGCAGCGAAGCACAGAGGAGGAAACGGGAGCGCAGGGGGCGGGTTGGACCCAGTGATGAACGTGTGCGAACATATGAGGTTTTGTGCCCGTTAAGAGGGAGCCTGAGCAGGCACCGCTCGAGCAGTGTCTTTGCATAGCTGTTCCCACAGAGCTGGGTCCCTCCGGGGACCTTATCTCCGGCTCCAGAGCCAGCTCAGACCCCCACAGCCCAGAAGGTTCCCAGCTTCACCCGAGAGAAGAGGCAGTGGTGGGAAAGGAAGACCCAGGGAACCTTGCAGAAGAGATGGAGGGAGGAGGCTTTCCGTACCCAGAATAAGGGAGAGATGGCACCCTGGGCTTCCAGCAACCCACAGACCTTCCCTACAACTTCCTTTACCCATTTCAGACCCCGCCGTGCAAGTGGAGGTGGCTACCTACAGACACGTGCAGGCTCACACCTCACCCCTCGCAGTGGTTTCCCAAACCAAACAGCAACAGGAAACTTGAATGAAATTCAAAAGGGAAATTGCAGTTACCACTGCCCAACACATACACACGTGCCTTCCTCCCCTCCACACCCCCTTCCTCCCGGGAAGGGAAGCAGAGGGCCTTTGCTGCAAGGTAGCCCCTGCTCAAACCCCGTTCACACGCCCAGAGCCGTACACGGCAGTCACATTTCCCATGGATGCAGCAGAGCTTCTGGAGAAGCACAGCCCCGGCTTGGTCGCTGGAGAGACATCCCCGTGCTGGGGATGTGCAGGAGGAGCCGCTCCAGGTCTCGTCTCCTGTGCAAGGCTGGCGAGTGCTTTGGATCTGTGGTTGCCAAAGAGGATGCGCAGGAATGAATGGGCTGTGCGTAACGGGCAAGGTGATGAGGAGGGGGTGAGGGGAGGAGGAAGAGCGCTGCGCTACGCCTCCGCTGCCTCGACTCCTCCTGCGGTCTCCTTAGGACGTCACAGGCTGGATGGGGAGCAGGCTGCCGAACTTAAAGTGCTGGATTACAGGAAACTTCTCCAGGCACTGCAAGAGGGGAGATAAAGAGGGGTGAATTCAGGAGACATTTCCACCTTACGCATGCAGCCAGAGCTACATCCTGTCTCCAGAGTCAGGAGACAGCGAGCTCGGGGCCAGTCGGCTCAGCCGCAGGCAGAGGGATCAGTCCCATGTCTCCCTCCACGTCCCCATCAGTCTCCTCAGCCCAGTAACACTCCATAATCCCATCCCCTTCCCTTCAGCTGGAGCCTTTTGCTCACAGACATTCAGGACTGGAGCATGAACAGAAGAGGCATGTTTATGTCAGCAGCTTTCTCTCTCTCTCTCTCTCTCTCTCATTGCTCGAGCTGATCTCTTTGAAGAGCTTCACCCTACAAACCCTTAGAGAACTGCAGAAACTCCCTGGGGAAGAGACTCTCCCTCCCCAGGATGGCGTCCATGCTCCGGGTTCAAGGCACCATCCTACAGCTGCAAGGCGCTGCCCAAACTGCATTCTGGATTCTCAGGTCTTTGACAGACAAGCACCAGTGATTTTGCTACTAAAGTTGAAGACGTGATCCCATTCCCACTGACCCCTTCCCCCTGAAATTCCCACCTCTCATCACAGAGTAAGGGTAGAGGGAACGTGGATCACAGATCAGTCACGCATATCCACTATCCAAGTTGTTTTGGCCAGCTAAGACCGGGCTCTGCACAGGCAGAGCTGGGCTGCAAGGACGCAGCCTCTTCTGCTCACCATCCCACCAGGGCAGGAAGGTCAGTGACTGTGGTCAATAACCACGTCAAAGTTTGCCAGCACTCGCCTGGCAGAGCCACCCAGAGCTCTGTTTTTTTTGAGTCATTGCAGACTCAGACTGCCCAGAGCTCACCGAGAGCACAGAGCAGACTCACCTCCAGACACACAAACCTCCGCAGTACGTGTACACCATCCCAGCAGCTGCATCTACGCTAACATGGCCCTCGGTAGCTGTGAGGGGTTGTGCTAAACAAGGGCTGTACACCATCTCACTGTGCTGCAACAGGGACTCATCTATTGGGGTGTCTGGGGGCAAGGCTCCTGAGATGGTGGCCACCTCCTTGCTGCAGGCAGAGGGTCATGTCCTTCCCTCCAGCATGATACGAAGAGGAGAAAAGAAACCCAAGTGCCCTGTGTCTTGGGAGAGCCTTTCTCCTGTATCCAGCTGAGGGAGGTCTGCTGACGGGAGTCTTATCCTCTAGGAGACGTGAAGTACGTGCAACCAAAGCACAGCAGCTACCAACCAACAGGAGTCCAGCTAATCCCAGCAATTCCTTGCCACAAACAGCATCTGCTCAGAGCCAGGGTGGATAGGATGCTGCACTAGGCAGGCGCCCAGCTCCCCACTAGCTGCACACCCAGGAGCAGGAGGGTGTCAAGGCCACACCAGCTCCTGCCTGCAACCAGCTGCCTCCCAGGCAGATCCTGGGGACAAGATGCATGGCTCATTCCTCCACACACTTCTTTGAAGTACAGTTCCTTCCTGCCAAAGGGAGCAAGAGCCATGTCATCGTTACAACTCTCCCTTCCATAGGATGGAGCCTTGTGCCCTCCACGGGGCGAGCTGAACCCGCTGCAGCAGGGGAGATCCCAGCTCTGGGGATGGGGAGGAAGCGGTGTGCTGCAGACAGCTCTTCACCCCAAGGCAGGGCATGGGCAGAGGCAGGCAGCCTGCTCTCGTGCTGTCGTCACGGGCAAGCAGGAGAATTTGTGCTCAGAAGCCCAGGCCTGTGGTAATCCCTTTGGAGTCAGAGGTCAGACAACTGGTTCCAGCACAACTGAGCTGCTCACAAGCACACTGGAGCCAAAGCAAGTTCGGAGGTGGTGAAAGTACAGCACGGCTGTATCCACTCCTGCGGAGTAATAGCCGTACAGAAAACCACAAGACTCCATGGCAAGGCACGAAGGAGAAAGAAGTCTTGCGACCATCAGGGCACACCACCTTCAAACCTTCCTAATGCATGGGATGCTCAGAGCTGCTGCCATCTCCCAGCACAACCACTTAGACAAACCCTCAGAGGAAGCAGTGTTGGCCAGCAGTGATGCAAGGGAAGAACAGAGAAAAATGAATATTGGAGATGTTGACAGCTAGAAATGTCAGCCCAACTAGCTCCAAGGAGTCCTACGGAACACCAGACTGGTTTGGTCTCCGGATGAAGAGACTTTACCATCAGTGGGAGGAACAGGTATCCATTCCACTTAACATATCATCAGCCCAAGAAGAGGCAAGTAGAGAAACTTTTCCTCCTCTACCCAGCAGAATTAGCACAAATTTACTGGATTATTTGAGGTGCCAAGAGACAGGACCCTCCTTGCATCACTTGTGGGTGAAACTTAGCCAACACTAGCTCAATGGAGGGGACAGGCTTATTTTCTTCTTGCCATCATCTTGATCACGTTGAAGGCCTCCTCGAGACTCAACTGGGGAGTAGAAACATGCATTGGGTCCAACCTTTAAAGATGGAACTAAGACTAGATTAGCTACAATGGAAAGTATTTCCTGACTGACAAGCAGAGAAGGAAAGGTCAGGAGACTCAAAAGCAGACTCAGGGGAAAAACATCAAGGCTGCTGCTTTAACCACACTCTATTCTGTCGACTTCTTCACTCGCCTTTGATGGAGAGACTAAGAAAAGCCCTTGCACTTTCAAGCGAACATGTCTTCACTCATTATATTTATATTATAAATAGACACATTTGAGATTTCATAAACACACAGAGCTGAAGACACCTTGTCTTTGGTCTACTGTCCATCCACAGACCCTGCGGCAGCACTCTGGAGTGCCTGGATCCAGACTAGAGCTCCCAGCCACATGGACACACCTGAGCTTTCTGTCAGCTGTTTAAAGTCATCCCATAGAGGGGACAGTGCAGAGACAAAGCACCCAGAGTGCTTTTTAAATGAACCATCCTGCTCCTGCCAAGTGAGAGCAGGTTGCGAGCGAGCATTTGATTTCTCCTGGTCTGCTTCTAGCAAGTGACCCCTTCACCCTGCTGCTGCCTCCACTCAAAACCCGGTCACGGTCGGCGCCGGCCGGCACTGAGCACTCCTCAGCCACCCCAGACGTGTTAAGGAGCTGGAACCTCCATCCGAGTGTCTGATTTCACCTGATCTAATTGAAACGGGTGATCGGAGGGGCAGGGAGAAGGGAGGGGGAAAAAAAAAAGAAATCTTGTTCTCACCTTAGCCAGTCAGGCAAAAAGCAACACCACAATCCCAAACCTTCCCTCTCTTTACTATCACATGCCCTGACTCTGCCACAGAAGCTGCCTGCCTTGAGCTGGACAAAGACCCGTATCAGCAGTTGGGGGCTGTCGGCTCACTTATCTTCTGCTAACGTTGGCAGTGGCTAATTGGAGAAAGACCGCAAGGGTGAAGGCAACACACCTGGGAACATCAAGCAGAAACTTGCTCCAGGAGCCAGCAGCAAACGGACAAGATCTGCAAAAGTGACTGTGGGTGCCTGGCCTGAAACACCCAGAAGGATTCAGTTTTCAAAAGGATGAAGCCTCAGCAATTCCTGAACATTGTGTCCTTCCCAGAAAATCAGAGATCCTCTAGTTGCAAGCACTGGTAAAAGCTGCATGGCCAAGCACACCATAACTGAAAGCTCTGTCCAGCAATGCTGCCATGTCCATGCTCCTCTCATCTCCCAAGCGGGCAGGAACCAATCGAGTCAGCAGTGTGGTGGGAGACTCCCCAGGGCAGATATAAAGAACCAGTGAGGACTCCTCAGCAGGAGTCCTCCCTCTCCTCTGCCCATCCAGGTGAACACAGGCACTGTGCAGTGCCAGGAGAGGACACGGTCCTCATGCAGCAATGTGCTTAGGAATAGTGCTTTAAGATCCACAAATGTTCTCTCAGGAAAAAAAGTTGAATTTAAAGCGCTTTGGTTGACTCAATATTTTCCACACCTTAGCCTAAATTTGTGTTGTTACTCTTCCCAGCAGCTTTTGCATTCTCCCCCGACACAGCTACAGCTCTAGATATTTCTAGAAACCCACCAGTACTGGATCTGGCATTTCTACACAGAATGTCATCTGCTATTGAAAATAGATTGAGGCCTCCAGAAAAGACCATGTCTTGGGTGCACCTAAAAGAGGCAGAGAATCTCCCAGTCGCCAGAGGATCCCTGGGCTGCACTATGGCCCCGTGACATCAGTGGACACGCACACCGCACCGCCGGCATGTCACTGCCAAGCTCCTCCAGCCATGTACATGGTGCACGAGGTGGGAGCAACCATGTGGCACAGGGCATGTGCGGCAACAGGCAGGAGCACCCGAACAGCATGGGCACAAAGGATGCCAGGGGAGCACCCAAAGGGCGTGAGAAGGAACTGGTCCAAAGGGAAGGATGGACCAAGGCAGGGCTGTCCAGGCAGCAGCAGACTTGGGTCTAGGTTTTAGGGGACTCATGTTTCACTTTAACAGCACTCCCTGGCCTGGGGTCTTCAGCCCCCCCAGCCCCCGCAGCTCTCACACCAGAGCCTCCAGCTCAGGGTTTCCCAGCCGGCAGTGCCTCCAGCCCCTGTGACGGAGCTGTGAGCGGGGGCAGTCCCGGAGGGGCAGCCCAGGGGCACCCCTCCGAGGAGCAGCCAGTGGAGGGGGTCGACCCGCAGCCCCGCTTCTCCTCTTTGGAGGCTGGGAGGAAAGCTGAGCTGGGGGCGGAAGGAGCCAGCGGGCCTGGGAGTGACACCTCGCAGATTAGAGAGGTATGTGGCCTGGAACCTAAACACAGGATGTGCAGAGCAGAGGAAGGGCTGGGGGAGGGAACACAGTTCGGCACAGTTAACCCCTTTGTGCACTGGGCCTGAGCAGGGCTGCCGGTTGAGCCTCGGCCATACGTCCCAGTCCCAGCAACACGATCATGGCTGCCTTGAGTAGAGACCATGGGGTGTAGGATTAACTCCTTCAAGCACCACCGGTCTCCCTGGGTGCACCAGGGAGCTGTGCCATCCCTGCTCCTCCAGCGTCTTTAACCAGTGCCTCCCTGGAGAGCCAGCACAGTCCCATCCTTCCCAGTAGGAGATGTCGCCTGTCGGCCATTCCCTCCAGAGGCCCAGATGTGGTGGTTCCTGTCCTGCTTCCTCAAACTCAGGGTTGGCTCGAGCAGGAAGGAGAGATAAGGGAGAGCCAAAGCTGTCCGGTTCCCCAGGTCAGGGCTGGCCAGGAAAGCCTGCTGGGGCAGCGCCAGCAGAGCCCCGGCAGGTGGAGGGCTGCCAAGACGGGGATGCAGCTGTGGCCTCCCCGGTCCGGCACACCGCACAGACAGGATCTGTAGCGAGGGGAGATCAGTAGGAAGCGTTTGGCGTGCTCTGGGGCTCTTGAAACATGGGACGATAATTTAAAGCTAAGTCTCTTCCAGCTGGTAAAATAGCAGTGCAGGGACCAGAAGGACAGCAGGTCAAGACATCAGCCCTAATTTGGAGACCTGCAACTTGCACTGTGGGGAGACAAGAAATGGTGAGAGTCATGTCTGGAAGGAACAGTCATTTTGGGATTGGCTTTGGGGCAAACACTAGGTGGGCAGGAGCCTCCTTCTAGCCAGCAGCACCTGAATTGTCAAGGGCTGCCAAGCCACATTCAGCACGAGGCCCCCACCCAAGGAGAAGCAGAAGAGCTGACCCACAGAGGAACGGAAGGGAGGAGGCACGTGGCCAAGCAGCCTCCCCCTGCCCACGGCGCTCACCTCTGCCTTGTACATGCGGATGAGGCCCTGGTTGACCTTGGACCAGGATGGCACGGCACTGATGTTCCAGAGCTGGTTGGAGTGCTCGGCAAAGGGGCCCGTCTTCATCTGAAAGAGACCCAGGAGCAGGGCTGAGGGAGGCAGGCCAGCCAGGAAGCTCGTGCACCAGCAGTGACTCACGCTCACACTCTCTCCAAGCAAACATTCCCACCAAGCCCTGTGACCCACGCACCAGTCACCTCACTGCGCCTTCCTTCCCTCCCTCCCTCCACGCTCCCTCCCGCTGCAGCCACATCACATGAAGCCGTGGCAATTCAGCTCCCCCCTCTTCCCTGATAAAATTAAGCCTTTTCCTGCCACGCTTTCCTAATCAGACCTCCCTCTGCACACCTCCCTTTTAATGACTGCATTAAAAAAGCCCCGTGTAAGTCCCGTTCTCCCCCCAAGTAGAGCTTGGCTCAAAGCTGTTCCTATTCTACCCAGAAACCTCCCAGTGCAGCGCTGCTGGGCTTTCCAAGAAAATGACTCATTCCCCATTCAGATCAACAACAAGCGGCAGCAACAACCACCGCTGCCCTCCCTGAATACAGAGGGCAGCACAGGTTGGCAGCAGCTCTGGTGTCCGCAGCCCACTCCACACCTGCCTCTCGCAGAGGAGGGTTTTGGGGGGAGGCAGGAGCAGATGGGACACGCTCCAGTCCCGCTCTCCAAACCGGCTCCAGAGCTGCGAGTTGCTAGCTAGCTTGCAGCAGATGCTCTCTGTTTTGTTTTTTTTTTTACACTCCAGAGCTTCTCCTCCCAGGGCGAGGGGTTTGGAGGAGGGAGGGCAGAGGGGACGCTGCAATCAGGGACAGTTGCATGTAGATTCCCCGGGTGGTTGTCTCTCCTTCTCCTCCATGAACAAAAACAGACCCTCGGGGAGAAAAAGAAATACAACGCAGCCACTCTGACTGAGCAAAGTTCCCATGACATCAGAAACCACAAGGCCGAAGCTCACGCTAAAAAGGAGCGTGGGGAGAGAGGAATCTCTTGGACTCTGCTTCTCAACTCGGGGCTCGAACAACTCACCCCTTCCCCCCGTGCACGCACAGGCCTGGAGCGAGGGTGGGAAAAGAGCTTCCAAAACCACCCCTCTGCCTACTGTGAAAGCAAGCAAGGGCGATCAATCTGCTTTGGGAAATTACTGCTGCCCTTCTGCAAGGTCTGTGTGGCACCAGCCTGCAGCAGAGAAAGAGAGAGGGGGAAAGTGGAGGGGGACAAAACCTCAAAAACCCCTCACTGCTTGGAGGAAACCCACGGACCTTGGGGCTGGAGCACCGGGGAAAGTGGGTCTGTAGTTGTGCCCGCTGCCAGGAGAGCGCAGACGCATCCCCGCATCCTCCCGGCGATTCCCGTGAGCTGGGGGGATGACGGATGAGCCGTTCCCGCTCCCCTCCGCCGTGCGCGCTTTCCTCGTGGATAAACGATGAAACGTGCAGATACACAAAGCACGACGTTGCCCAACGGAGCCAGCGAGTTGTTAAGTGCCAGGATTTGGCACCGGCGGGTACCCGAGTTGAAGGCTGCTGGGGAGCTCCGCGCCAGGCGGGTCGCTCAAAGCATCCCCCTCCGTATGGGAGATTTGGTGGTGCGCGTTTCAACGCCAAACCCTCCTCCAGCATCGCCGCCCTTCGCAGGGGCACAGCTTGCATCAGCCACCACCACCCCGCTTTGCTTTCCCCCCTTCCCAAGCCGGAGCGAGCCTGCCGGAGAGCGTGGAGGAGGCGAGCGTGCCTGGCCGGCCCCGTGCTCACACCTCGGGCTGCGTGAGTGCCCAGCACAGCCGCCACCGTGGCCCTCCTCGCCTGGCGAGGGATGGCTTGGCTACGGTTTCAAACTGGAGAGGGAAAAAATAAGGGGGAAACAAAACAAAATCCTCTCCTTCCAGCCACAAAGGGCGAAGAGGGAGAGTCGAGGGGGAGAGCGAGAGGCAGTGAGTGCGCTGCAGTCCCGCAGTGACCCCAGGGGAACGGAGTGAGTCAGAGCAGCCATATTGAGCAGGAAATTACTCACAGACGCGGCGTTCCTGCCTCTCGGTTCCCAAGAGAATCGGCCTTTTGTAAATGGTTCCTCTGTCAGTGCCGGGGGGGAGGGGGACGGCTGAGGCTGTGCTTTCCTGTCAGCTCCTTCCCTTCCAGCCGAAACCCGAGCCCTCCCTTCCCAAACCTCCAAATTTAGAAGCCAGATTGAAGCTGAAATTCCTGCTGCCTGCCCCGGGCCCTTGGAGAAGCATCTGGGCGACCGCACTGATCCACCGCAACAGCGGGGGCGTACCCAGCACCCCAATTCTGCACAAACACACACAGCCGTGCCATCGCTGCCATCCACAGCCCTAGTATGGCTGGCACCACAGAGATGCTCCCACACCCTCCTCATCCTCAACACCTACGGGTACCACACGCAGCCCGCAGCATGCTCTGGCAGGCAAGGCGGCAGGAGGGGGACAGCTCAAGTCCCAGCTGGCTCCGTAAACCTCATCCTATTCCAGAACCATGTGTTCAGGTCCAAAACCACCCCGTGGATTTCCCAACAGTGAGTCAGCTTACGTCGGGCTTGCTGCCGTGCCCGTGCGTGGTGCAGGGTGGTGATGCTCTAAGGAGGATGCCTCGGCGGGTTCAGCCTGGACATCATCTTGCTGCTGCTTTAAGAGCCTGAGGTTTAAATATACACGTGGCCAACACCAGAACAGTGTATATTCACATCCCTGAAACGTCACCCAGGGGCTGAGTATTCTCTTGGTTGAAAGAAAACAACCTACCTCGGCTGCATCCTGCTGAAACAAAACCTGCTCTCAGGTCGCTAAGACACACCAGACCCACTATGGGAGCTGTTGCGGTGTTTGCTACGTGTTTAACAGCTTTAAAGAAGAGCTGTTTCCAGCTGAAAAGTTCAGAAGAAAATAATACCGTTCATTTAATAAAGTCTTTAATCCCTTCTATCTTTCTCCCTGCTATTTTGTTTTGTTGTTGATTTTGGAGAGAAAACGTTTAGAGGCACTCGAGGCTGTCTCAGCCCCCTCTAGTGGCAGTAACAGCCTTCCCAGGCATTCGGAGAGGGAAAAAAAAAAAAAACAAATTTCAAAAGCAAAATCTTAAAAATCTTAACACAAAAATAAAAAGTGCTTGCATGAAGATGGATTGAAAATGCCATGCGTTTGATAAGCCAGGTTGTTGCCATCCCTTAGCGGCTCAGGCCAGGAGGGCTCCTTGCCACCAGGTGGCACTGAGGAACTCCGAAGAAACACTGAATTCCACGATTCTCAACAAACGTGCGGGAAAAGAAGTAAAATCACTTACTTTAAAAGCCTACTAAAAAGCTAACTTTCTGCAGGCAAAAGCAGAGCGACCTGAAGAAGCGTGTTGTGTATTTTGGAACTTTACATGTCATCTGTGCACTGCAGAATTTTCTACACACGTGTCAAGAGACGTATGGTTTTATGTTTTTAAAAGGATAGTGCACTGCCCGGATATTACAGAGCCCCAAATTAAAATAAATCTTGGAGCATCTCGGCTCCTGCTTTCCCTGTCCTCATCTTGATCCGCCAGCACCTCTTTACTACCTGTGGCACGATTTGTCTTTGCATGAAGAGTTAAACCCTGTGAAGTGCTAAGTACCAACAAACCCTACTAGATTGAGCAGGACGTGAGAGAGGACCTCCTGGGGTTTGGGTCAAAGGCTCCTATGAAAATTCCCTACATGAAAGGCTAAGTTCATATTCCGTAACTTCTCATTTAATCACTAAATTAGAGAGGTGAGGAGGGGGGAAAGGCAAACAGAACAAAGGGGAAGAACCACACTATGTCCTTCAAAATCAATCCCATCAACTCTCTCTTGCCAGAGACAAGAAATCCCTCACCTCAACAGGGTGTATGGTTCTTGCTCTCCCTGCCCAGACCATGCAGCAAGAGAGATGGTAGACACATGGCCAGATCGTCCACTGCAGCTGAGGGCAGAAAGCCATGAGCTTCCTCACTGAGAAATACTGCCCATGGTTGGCAACAAACTGAGCATCACCAGTCCCTCACCCAAGGGCCCTACAGAGCTTGAGCAGAAACACGGGCCTGACGAGCTGGGTAAATCTCAGCACCATCTCTGCTCTAGATCATTTGCAAACAAGGCACATTTAATGGGCGACTCTTTTGATAGAGTCTGGAGGAGAACAAGCTGCATGAAGGTTTGGGAGCTTGCCCTAAGCAAAGGGAGGCCCAGGGCCTGTCAGGCAGCACCCAACGACTGGAGGGAAGGGAGGTTATCATGGCAAGCCCAGTTGTTTTGCAGCTCCTACTTCATCTTCCTAGCAGGCACCAGTCTTCTCCATCCAAGTTCTCCCTGACTGATCCAAGCTTATTTGTTTGCTCTTGCTACAGCTCCCTTCAACTGCAATCCACAGCCCATCTAGCTTAATTATACTTCCCTCTCAACATCCCTGTCTCAACTCATTCAAGGAGAGCACCTCAGACATGCAACAATGGTTCCTCAGCACAGTTCTATGAGAGGAAACAAACAAGCAAAGCAGAAAGAGAAAACCACAGCCAGAGCCAAGTATCTAACGTCAAGAGAACCTCCCTGCAGGACAAACCTTCCAGTCCTCACCTCTGTAATGAAAAGGATGCACTCCAGGAACATGAAGTCCTTATGGTTTTCGTTTACCACCTTCTCATCAACAAAGTGTCGAGGCTCCAGATTTGGATGGTCTAAAAAGAGTAAAAGACAATAGGAAGTAACCTGTATGGCACCCCCCTTCTGAGACCAAGTTCAATCAGGTCTTGCCCTGCCCCTCTTCCAGAAGAAACACAATCCTCCCATCAGAGATCTTCAGAGGTCAGCAGAGAGCTGATCCCTTCCAACCTCATCTCCCACTCCAGTGCCTCAGCAGTGAGAGCACGTGGTAAACTCCTCAGGGCACAAAATGTGTTTTCTAGCACCAGAAACAAGACTCTCCTTTTAAAAAGCTTATAGCTATTGCAATAAAGACTGTACTGTACAAGGAAGCGTTCCATCTTCCAACCTAAGCAACTAGCCTTATTTGGAAAGCTGAGAGAAAAAAAAATAAATCCAAGTCCCCAAACTCTTCTACTCTATTATACACAAATTTGACAGATTTGAATTTAAAAGTCAGTCCCAAGCCCCATCATCTTTGCAACCCAGACAGACGGGGCAGGGGGCAAGCTGGGACACGAGAAGAGTTTTATTAGTACCTATCAGCTGGGAACTGCCCCATATGAAAGGTAGAAATTGGAAGTCATCCAAGCCCCACACGCCCTGGCTGCCAGCAGGTTCCATCCTGTAGGTCTTCTGAAGTTTTCGCATCACTTCTAGGTACCTGAGACCAAAGAGAGAGAGGGAAGGGTTAAGACAAGGCCTTCTTCTGTCTTCATTGACTTACATGAGAACAAAACCAACCAGTCCGGAGAAGGACACAACTTTATCACTTGCAAGCAGGACCTCCACATAGAGCACAGCACATAGAACACCACAGAAAGCAGCCTAACGGTACGTGTAGTAGCAAATACCAGCACCTTCTAAAAATAGGGTGGGTTTTTTACACCAAATTCACTGAAAAAACAAGTGGCAGGGCTTATTTTATCTGCAGTGTCTTAGGCTGATGCAGATCTTTCCCCACCTCCACTGTTGTTTGAAAACATGGACACTTTTCTCTCCTTCAACAACTTCCAAAAATGCTTAGAAAGCTTTCCACCTTACGGCAACCGCTACTTCCACTTTTCACGTGGAAAATTAAAGCTGGAAGTACTATCGAAGCAAATTCTTTCCATGCCACCAAACAGTGATACAGTTGGGATTAGATCTCTGGACTCCAAATACCCGTTCCACCAGTTTCATCACTATCAACTCTACCTCCTGGGCTGGAAACACATCTAGAGGAGCAGTGGAGGCCTGCCAGTTTCATAGATTTTTTTTTTTTAAAATGCCTGAAGAGATGTTAGATCCTCTGATCAGATATTCCTGTCTATCACAAAGCACAAGAGCTTCACCCAAACACCTCTGCAGAGCTCAGTAACTTGTGCTCAACTAAAGTAACTTTCCAGAAAGATGCTCAGCCTCTAACAGACAATGTGCTATCACTTCTTTGGAGATAGTTATCATGGGTCACTGTACAGTCCATCAAAAGTACATCTGCCTCCTAATTTTGCCTTCAGTTTTCCCATTCTGCCCTTTTTCCCTAGGCCAGCAAGCCCTCCAGCACTCACGTTCTCTAATTACGTACACATCTTTGTAGAAGGCTCTTGATTTTCCCAGCTCACACCCCAGGAGGAAGCTCTTCTTACAATTTCTTACTCCCAAATGGGTGCAGATGAGCAGAAGAAAGGCGGCACAATCAGCCCAGACTACAGAAGGAGTCAGGTATACAGAACAGACAGTAATATCTCACACATCTCAGACAGCTGGAAGGGGACACTGTCAGAGACCTGCCCCCAAACAGCCCAATGCTTCCAGCCCTTCTCGTCCCATTATCTCACCTGTTAAATACTTTAAAGACGATGGCCATCTGGTCATCCACTCTGAGCACACCGATTTTGCAGAGGCAGCAGAGGAAGGCTGCAAACGCAGCTTCGTGCCCTGCAGTTAAAAGACATGAAGAGACGTGACACTGGTGTCTCTGGCCCCAGGACAACCTTTCTGTGGGAAACACAATGGCTTTTCAGAAATCACAGCAGTCACAGCCCCATCTCAAGAGCCGCAACCCTATTGTCCCCTGTCAGTATTTCATCCCCATGCAGCACCCACCCAAATTGTACCTTCTAGACATTGATACTGTGATTATTAACTTTGAGAAAAGAAGACGTTCTTGAGGAAAAACAGCTCCAACATGAGCATGTTGGGAGCAAGGCAGGGCCTTTCCCAGGAGCTTGGCACAGCAGGAAAGCGGAGCACTGCAGTCTCATCTGCTCAGGGGATGCGAGAGAACCTCACATCTGCAAGTAAACAGATTTTCTCTCGCTTCAAAAATATCTCTGTGTTGGAAGGATGCAGATCCCATGACGCTGCTGGGAACAATCCATCCCAGAAGGTACTAGGATCTCAGGCCGAGCCCCTGCAGCTTGGTCCTCCAGCTAACAGCGAGCAAAAGAAACAACCAGCAAACCCAGAAATGCCTTTTAGTGGAAGGGACCACAGAAGAAGGGAGGGTACAAGATCAGCAGCTCCACGCTATGAAGAAGTGCAGCTCCCAGCATAGGAACAAGGTGCCCCTATGGTCCAGCCACTGTGAGCTAGGACATGGACCTCTGGCTTGGGACACACAGGAGGGGAGGAAAGACTGAATTTCCTTCCCTGAGCTGACAAAACCCCAGTCAACGGGTTCCTTTCCAAAGACAACATCTCCCCCTGGTGCCGGCGAGCCGCAGCTCTCCTGGCAAGCGCTGCACAGCCTCCAGCTCTTCATCCTTTTACCCATGTCCTCCTCTTCCTCTCCCTGCCCCGGTCCACAGCCGTGTTTTCCTTGCACCCAGAGAGTCCTGCTCTCCTACCTTTTGGTGAGGACCTTCTTCTCGGCACACCTGTCCTCCAGAGAGGAACAGAGCACATATATGATTCTGGATTTAGGTCTAACTGAAGCCAGTGTGGCTACTCCAACCTGCAATTCAGTATCTCCTTAGGTGAAAAATGCTTCTGCCTTCAAAGTCCCTCTGTAAGCAGTGATGTCACTCCTAGGGAGCACCAGACTTCAAGACACTTCCCACTAAACATGAACTCGATTCCCATTCTAGTTCCAGTTCAAGCAATTATATTTCATCTCTCTAAACTGCCTACTGCAGATCAGCAGGTGCAGGACTGCTGTACGTGGTGAAGCAGTTCCTACAGCTTATCCCAGAATGGCTTGCACAGTTTGGTTCACATCTCCTCAGATGAGACATGAAAAGGGTGTCTTAAGTCTAGCATAGCCCTGCTGCCAGTCCCAGCCCACACTGGACATAGGGGTACAGAGGCCCTAGAAAGAAGGTGTTTGTATCAATCTGGCACTAAACAACAGTGGCAATAATATATTTAAAAAAATGCAGCACCAGGCTCCAAAGGGTCACTATCCAAGGAAGTCAAGCCTCAATCCGCATGCACGCCCACATACCTGTGCCATAGTCAATGCGGGTGGAGTTCCCCACGGATTCCTTCAGGTATACAGCCACTTCGGGTGCAGCGTCAGCCAAATGCTTGGGGATCACTGTTGCCACCAACTTTTCTGCTTCCTGAAAGACACAAAAGACTTCCTCGAGTGAGTGCAGATCCGTCACACTCCCCAGGAGCAAGACACCCTCTGCTCAGGCACTGTTGCAGAGCAGGAGCTGCAATGGTGCACTCCTACAATGGCCAGAGCCAGCATGACAGAAGAGCAAATTCTCCTGTTGGAGAAGTCATTTCTAGAGATGGAGCAATTTAGGGGGAGCTTGTACTGACACTTATTCAGGCCACATGTATCCTGTAGGAAAAAAAAGCTTCACCATCCAAGTACATCAACCCAGTTACCCACTGAGTTATCTCCAGGACAAAAGCGCTAATAGAGCAGAAGACCACCTGCAAGCTCGTTGCTGCTGGGATTGTGCCTGTGCCACCTCCAGAGCTCGATGAAGGGCAAGCATTCTGAGCTGAAGGAAGGCGAGCAGTTTCACAACCTTCCTCTGATTTTGCGTGTCACTCATCAGCTAGCAGACACAGCGGGCAGTTACAGAGCAAAGTAGTTCCTTGGGCTTGGAGGGCCCTCGTGGACCATCCAGAACTTAGAGACCCAGCCAAGAGCATTTACATGGACCATATGCTCTCATAAGTGGAGAAGACAGCACCGGATCAGGGGTAAATGATGCATAACAAGAGGTGGATCCTTCACAGCTTATCTGAATAATTCCTCTGTAGGCAGCCTGGCTGTCACACAACGACAGAGCCATTCTGCTACCCCTTCTGGGCATGCTGCCCTTCTGTAGGAGCTACACGTGAAAGACATGCTCACCTGGTCTAGTTTGGCGTACCAGGTCCTGAAGGCTTTGTTCCCAAAGCGAGAAGGTTGATCCACTGGCGGGGTTTCATCGATCCATCTGTCAAGGGTGTTCAGAAGGGCCACCAGCTTTTCAATGGGCTACAGAAACAAAGATGATGAGGGGTTACAGTGACAGAAAACAGAGCAATCCCTCAGGCTTCAACATCTCTGCCCCGGATTGGAATTGTTAAAGCCTGCACCATCCTTCCTGAGGCTGGCAAGCAGAAATGGGATGTGCCAACCCTCCTTGAAATGCAGAAGGGCTGAGAAAGCCATCTTTTCCCTTAGAAGTTCAGTCCAGAACAAAGCTCAGCCTGAGGCAGGCTCTCCAGTCGCCCACACAGCCTTTTATGAGCTGAAACGGCACTATGCTCCAAAACCTCTGGGAAAAGAGCTACAGCAAGCTCCTAGCTGTAGGGCATCCAGGACTGAGAAGCAGGGGAACTGCTACACGATTTAGAGATCTCCAACACAAAACTCAGGCTTTGCATCTTGAGGGTCCTGCGTCCCCCACGGGATATAGCACAGTTCTCAAGGCCAGTGCAGCAGGGCCTAACCGCAAGGCAACCTCCTCAGCACGATCCCTGCTGCTTCCAACTCGTACCAGCCAGGCTGCTACAGCAGCTCCAACCCAGGGATGCTCAGCGCACGTGGCAAAATACAACCTACCTAAGGGAAGGGGCAGCCTGGTTTGCCCACCAGTGGTCTCATCAGAGCAAGCATGAGAAGCTCTTGGCGCTCAGAGAAATGTCTCAATACAAACACAAAGCTGACGGGAAGACAAATGCAACAGCAGGACAACAGAGCCATCTTTCTTATACCTAGTGCTGGAAAGAGAAAGCGAGGAACCTGTGTAGGATGTATGAGAGAGACTGGAGGGGGCACTCCTGTGGCCATGAAGGAAGAGAGGTGCAAGAGGCGATCAGCACCATGTCTCAAGCTGCACTGTTAGGACCAGGGCTGGCCGATGCACACAGCCTCCTCCCTGCCTTGCCCATACAGCTGGGGAACAGTTACAGCCCACGCACCAAGAGGCAACACCGTAAGCCACACTTTAAGCAGCTCTGTTTTAGGAGGCTCTGCTGACAACTGGTCAAGCCTGCCAGAGGCTCTGGGATTCTCCTCACCCAACTCCAAGCAGCCAGAGAGCCGTCAGCCACCACAGCAGCTGGCCAGGCCCCGGGCAATGTAGGCTCCTCTGTCTCGAGAGGGGATTCCTCCTTCAAGGGGACAAAGAGGACAGCAGAAGCAGCGGCTGGTTTGACTTTGCTGGAGGCATCGACCGTGTGAAGCCGGCTGGTCTCCTGGGCTGTGGTTCAATTCTTCACGCTGCCTGCCGGGAGGACAAGGAAACAGCCGAGCCCAGCAAGTTTCTAGCCCTTGAAGTGCCACTCGAAGGGGGCGGGCGGAGAGACAGGCATGGCAGAGCTGTGCTGCTGCTGAACCAGCTGCAGATCGCTCCCCATGCCCTCCACTCCCAGGAGGAAGGGTCTCATGGCAGACACAGCCTCCCACAGACAGCAGCTCCAGAGGTGCCATCCTGAGGACAAGGTGGGACCAGCCAGCAGGATCGGGCAGAGGAGGAATCCACCCGCCCCACAGGACCCTTGACACTTGGCCACTGAGCCAGGCTAGAGGCTGGGAGAGAGGACAAGACTTGAGCACACCAGGAACACAAGAAGACCCAAGTGCCACGGGACACAGGGGACCAGAAGCTCTGAGTGCCCTGGTGAGGCTGCAAGCTGGAGCCACTGATGGACCAGTGCCCCAGATCTGCGTGGACTGAGGCAGCGTGACCCCCTCTGCTTCAGCTCCCTGCTGCCCGAAATGCCGTGGAAACCTGGCACCTCCCCACTGCACCGGGCCAGCTCTGGACTCAGCTCTACTCCTTCCTGGCTATTGCATTCCCCTCCAATTAAGCAACAGCGTCCCCAGCACTGGGTTGCATTAAATAATTAAATTGTGCTGGTGATTTATCCGACAGCACCAGCAGCTCATTACGAGCAGCTACCATATTTCAAACCCCTCTCAGTGAGCACTCAGTGCTGCCTGGATAAATGGCTGGCAAGGACTGGCTCCTTCCCCCTCCCCAGATCTGCCTGCAGGCCTTGGGGAGCTCGAGAGTCCAACCTCCCTTTCCCCACTCGCTTGCTTTAAAGGGATTAAAAAGGCCAGCCCCACGGAACACGGGAGAGCAGGACCCAGCTGCTGGCTCAGCCACACCAATAAATAATTAAAGAGATACGGCTCATTTTGGGCTCAAGGCCCTTTGAAAAGGGGGTTACTAAAAGAAGCAGCTTCCCATTGTCCAGCAGAGGAAACTTGTGCATCCAGGGCTGACCCCTGCAGGGGAGAAGGAGGGGGAGAGCAGAGCTTACGGGAACACAACCATCAGCAACGCTGCAGCCTTGTTTTGCCTGGCTGGGTTTTTAAGCTCTATTTTTGCTTTACCTTTCCAGTGATCAAAGCAAGGGCAGCCTCCCCCTGCTCTCCTTGCTCTTCTCATTGTGCTGATTTTGCATCCCCTTGACCCTGAGTCTGCCATCGGTCCCAAAGGCAAACCGCAGAGTCTCCTATGGAGCTGAGACCTGTCAGCATCTCTCAAGAGCAGGGGCCAAGCAGACAAAGGTGCTGAGAAGGCATCACGGCAGCCAAAGCTGCCTGCGGGGACCAAGCCTGCCCCTGTGGGCTCCTCAGACCCCGTCAGAGGGGGGAGCTGCTAAAATTGGGGCATTTGGTGATTCCTCCACTTCCCTCCTGGAAGGAGCGCAAGCCACAAGGCCAGCCAGTTTCCCCCAGTGCAGCTGGTACAGTCTGAAGGGAAGGTCTGCTCCTCGCATGGCCAAAGCGAACCGCCTCCTTGCTGCACGGCTCCTCCGATCAAAGTCACAGCTTTGAAAAACTGCTCCAGGCTGCAGCCCCAGCTCTCGCTGCACAGACCCCCACGTGAAAAGCACTCCCAGGTCACAGCCTATCAGTCATAGAACCTTGCTGCAGACAGAACGTCTACACCCGAGTCCTAAACAACAGCTCAGCTATCACTACTCGTCAGATGCCTCCAGCAAAGCCCCAGACAGCTCCACGCAATTTCTCAGTAAGAGCAGAGCAAGCTCAGCAAGTCTCAGAAGGGGCTCAGCCCCCAAAGGATCCAGCTCTTGCTCCAGCAGGTAGTTTGGTATCGACACACGCTACTCTGGAAACCATTAAGCTGTCTCTTCCGAAGCAGAGCAGACCATACTTGCCTTTTTTTTTTTTCCACAGCAAAGCAATACCAGTAAGTCGTGTAGAGGATATGTGTTCAGCAGAAAGGATTCCAGGAGGTCATTTGCCAAAGGAAGGTGTCCCCAGAATTTGATTGGGGAGGAAGATGGGACGGCACAAAAGCACATCAGCAGCAGGTACGGCAGAAGAGAAGAAAGGCGAGCAGGGATGCAAGCCGAGGCCGCGAGGGGCTGAGCCGTTAAAAGCACAGATAAGCAGTTTGATCTACAAACGAAGCCGCGCGAACAGGCAACCTCATCAACAAGGCGACCCTGGGGATGCTCCACCTGTGCTTCAAGTCACAGGCTTCTGCTCTCCTCGGTGCGAGGGGAATGAGACATGTTCCCTGGCACTTCCCAAGACACAAGGATTGTGTCTTGTTTGTCACCTAGACTGGGACTGTGGATGGGAAACGTTCACTCCAAGAGGGATCTGCTGTATGGACACAGCCCTGATACAGCTTTTCCTACATAGCTGACAGCTCAAAGGGCTGGCAGAAGAGGGGGGGAGTTTTCCCCCGCTTTGTTTTGCTCATTTTTAATGCTTTGTTTCCCTAGAACTGCTCTGTGAATGGTTGGGAATGAGCGAGATCATGACAAAGACAAAACTCAAAGGTGAAAGGCAAACAGTGGAAAGCAAGAGCAGCATTTGACAGCAGTTTCTACTGAATTGAAGGAACAAAAGGTGGAGGCAAAGCCTGCTACTCATTATCCCTGATCCCCCCCATGAACTACAAGCAAGTTTCTCATTCACCCACTGGCTCCTAGAAGGGAAGGCTGGACTTAACACGCCTGCTTCAAACATAAATTACTAGGTCAAAGATCATCGTAGGCTGCCTTCTCACACTGGAATGAAGCTATAAACACACAGGGCTCAGTCTGCTTCCCATTCTGCCTAGATCTTTTTACACAATTCCCAGCTTTCTTGCACAGCCGTGTAGGTCTGAACAGTAAAAACGCACCCAAAAATCTCCCTATTGCAACGCAGACCAAGGGAGGGGAATCCAGCGTGCCACACGGAAGCGAAGCCGGTGACTAACATACGCTCTGCAGGTCACGGCAGCACCCAGAGAGACCTCAGGCCAGTGCTGAGCATGGCTGAGGCCAGCAGTAACACCAGTGAGTATGTCTGCTCTTCCCCTCCACACGATCTCACCATGCCCTGGTAAGTGCCAGGCATTAAAACCGCCCACGGCAGCAGACAGAGCCAGGCGACAGTCACATCAGCGCACGGGAAAATATAGGTCCTTTCTGCTTAACACCTCAGAAGGGACAATCCTGCCCCACAGGCTAAAAATACCCACCTCAGCCCAGCCCTCCTGCGTGCTCCGCAGCCCCCCACAGCCCTCAGCACAGCCCTCGGCGAGGCAGGTCCACGCAGTGACATGCCTTGAGCTGACATGCTGTCAAACCAGAGCTCGCACGGCTCAGCTACAGCGTGGGTGGGGGAGATGGGCGCTGTTAACACACGGCAGTGAGGAAGCCCAGGGACAGCGAGACAAGTGACTTGCCCAAGGCTCCCCCCAGAAAGGCAATGGGAGAGCAGGAACTGTACAGACATCTCAGTCAGGATGTCTGCAACCAGGAGGGAATACCACATCTTCAAAACATCACTGGTTGAAGTCAGATTGCGAAAACAGGATGAAAACATATCCTTTCTGAATCCTCCTTTTCACCACCAGCTTCTGTCTGTTCGTAACTTGCTTGATTTCCCATCCAGTGAGCAGACACAGAGCCTCTGCATCCTAGGGGGAGGATTGCAGGCTGACATTTGCAACCCCAAGCATAACCCAACCGCATTTATTCTCCCTGGCTCCCAGATAAGCTGCCAACTCTTTCCTCACCTAGGAAATACTGTAGAGCCAAAAAAAAACCCACAAACAAACAACAAAAAAAGGCAGAAAAGGAGAAACAAGGGAATCCAAACGCTTCTCCTACCTCTGAAACTTTGTATTCGCAGGTCAGCTTCTTGCCCCTGACACCTTCGTTCAGAGTGAGGATGAAGCCCATGTAGTCCGCGTATGCCTGCAAACACACCCGAGAGAGCAGGGCGTTAGTGATACCCACGGTCTGTTTGAACAAGCAACGCGGCATGGAAGCACTCCTGCACATCAAGGGGACCTTTCCCGACACACAAAGCTGCTCTCCTGGAGACACACAGGGTGCACGGCTTGCTGTGAGGTCACTGCTATTTCTGGCAAACCTCAGAGGCAGCTGGTGATTGCACTAAGAACTCTGCATCGCTGTAAAAATTACAGTGGGAGAATCCTGAAAATTCTCATGCTGCCCCCAAAATCATTCCCTCAGCTCCCTGCCTCCTATCAGGTCAAATTCAAACTCCTCGGCTCTGCAGTCTCAGTTGTGCTTAGACATCCTGCTCTGCACTGCTTCTCCCAGACCTGGGCCATTATCCCCTTTCCTCCTTCTGCTCCTCTCCCATGCTCAGCCATGATGGAGAAGCAAGAGACAGCCCAGCCTCCTCATGACTGTTCTCTTTAAATTCGCTGCTTTTGAAGCATCATATCCAATGCAGCTCCACAGCTCTAAATCTTTGAAAACACCAGACCAGCACACTGCCACCTCTCCCTCCTTGGGCCCCTCTTGCACAGAAATCCTGACCAGGAGCAAGTCCTTAAACCCAGGAGACTTAACAATGGAAGCTGCGCTCAGAAGTTTGCTTGATACCTGGCTACAACTTAAGCTTAAGACATCACAGATCAGTCATCAAGAGAGAACTTGCTCCTAAGAGGTGGGACAAGTCTGGGCTAATACATCAATCCCTCAAAGGCAGAGAGGGGAGAACCTGCCTGTTCCACCAGCTCCACACATGCTATAAACAAAAATTATCCAGGAAATTGAAGGCCTTGGCTCTAGAGCTCTTTCCAGCACAGCAAGGTGCGAAGAGCCCAGGAACCAACCCAGCCGGATGCTATTAGAGGGCCAAGCAGCAGGACCGGGTTCAAGTCAAGTTCAAACAGTGCTGGGTAAATCCAGTTTTGATGTCATGTACAGGCTAAGTAGGATGAAATAGTTACCAGCTTCTTGTCTAGCTTGTTAAGAGGGAGTAGTAACAATTTTTAAGTATCTCTGGTCTCCCTCAACCTCTGGGCTCTCCCTGGTTCACTCCTTTGTTCGAGCATTTGGCTGCCAGACTCCACATCCCACTGCCAAGTCATGTTCCTACAAACACGCAAGGACTCCTCTGCTTTCAAACACAATTCATTTCCCATTACTTGCCCAAACCTGCTTTACCTCGTGGCTGTTCCCAGACCAGACCTGGCTGCCACCAAAGCATAATAAGCACTTACCAGTTTTCCCTGACCCCAGAGCCATACCTGAGAGCGCTTCCACTTGGCCATGTCGGAAACCATGTTTATCTCTTTTTTGGGGATCATGAAGCTCTGCTGGAGTGGAGGAGTCACCTCCTCAGAGGTGCCTGGGAGATGCAAAAAAAAAAGTAAAATAGAAGCAGTGGAGAAGAAGAAATCCTCTATCCTCCTTTTTAGAAATCAAATTCATTTCTCAGGAGACTGAAAGCAAACAAATCCATCTCTGCTATTATCTCACCAAGTCCTCCTCCTCATCACACAATATCCTCTCCATCCCCAGACAACATACTCCCAGGGATGCTACAAGGCTTCAGAAAGCGGCATTATGTTTGTTTTTACTACTAAAGATGCATTTCCCATGCAGAGAGGCTGGTGCAGGAACTCACAAAGACAACATCCAGCTAGTTTGTTTCTGTCTAGCCTCAGGTTGTGCTGAAGCACTGAGCTCTCCTAACAAACCAACTGTGCCTTGCTTTTAGGGTGTTAAGCCCAAGTTGCATTCTTCTAAAGAGGACAACTGCAAAGACAAAGCTGGAGCAATTCAATAGATGGCAGTCCAGAGCTGCAGCCCCTGGTCCAGGCAGCACAGGGGCTTGGAGGATGCGGGGACACAGCCTCTTCCAGGTGGAAGCTATGAGGATCGTTTACTTTTAAAGCTCTCTCAGAGCCCAGGATGTAATACTTAATGCAAATGCAAGTTGTTAATGCATTAGAGGGGCTCCTTCCCCAGGCACTCGAACCAAGGACCCAACCCTGTGATAAGGGTCACCCCTTCCCCACGTTCTCCAAAGCTCTGCTCTCAGCCAGCAGTCCTGCACCAGGACACTGCGGAACCAGAAACGCTCCATAGGGTTAGAGGTAATTTGCATTATGCTCCTATAAGCACGAATTTTAACAGCACAAGGCAGTGCAGCACACCACTGCTAAGGAAACCAGGTGCTAACGCGAATTTGTGAATTCTGTTAGAGTCACCCAGTTCATCTTTTTAACCCCAGAAAATCTGAAGGCATTTGTTCAGCAGCAGTCACCCTGGCAACACTTCAGCGACTGCTCTCCACGGCAGGCTCAGGCACTGGCTCCCTGACACACACCAACAAACTCCAACTCCTTAAAATATTATTAGCTGTATTTACACAGGAAATACTGCCCAGAAACATCAGCAGCCTTTTCTGCAGCAGAGCAGATCAGGGAAAGAGGGATCCAAAGACCCAGGAACCACCAAGTCCGCTACAGACTTGTCACCTAAACTCATTTAACTCCTCTGCCTTTCAGGCTCCCCATTACAGAATGAATGCAGCCTCAGCACCTGCCTAGGCGGTTACGGTGTCTCGTTCCTTCCTCTGCACAAGCTACGGCAAAACTCCCAGGTACAAGGATGAGAGGAACAACGCACAAGGAATTTAAATAAAGGACACGGGAGCCTCTCCTCTGAAAATTCAGCACGCAACTCGCAATGAGCAGCATCCTAACGATGGAGCTCTTATTTTAAAATAACTTTAAAAATGAAAGCAATGAAAAACTCCAGAGCAGTGGTGCACAAAGGCAAACACTGACTTGTTGTTAACACAGATCACTCGTAAAGGCCGGAGATGCAGCCGGGGCGGCGTCCCGGACCAAGGGGATCCAGGTGTTCCCCCAACCTCTGTCTCATCACAGAACTTGTTCCGTTTCTGCATTTTCAACCACCATCATCGCTTCTTCAGACGTGCATTTGTGCGTTTGCTCTTGGGGAGGAGCCGACGGATACTCCAGGAAGGAAACACCACGAGGGCTGCAGGGTTACAACATTATAACACAGATACCGAAGGAAAAGTCCAAAGCCGATGCTGCCATGGAGCCAGGAGCCGAAGGGGTTCGTTTTACGACGAGAAGCAGTTGGACAAAGGGGACACTTTCACTCTCGTGGTGTGGGGAGGGGGGGATCATGCCCAGTCGCGAGGCAGGTTTTTCCGCACCACCCACCTCAGCAACGGGAAACGGAGTCACGGAAAATGGGGTACGGACTCGGGGAGCCCCAACTCCGGCTGCCCCAGCCGCAGCCCACATCCCAACCCATCCCAACACAACCCACCCCGCCCCTGCCGGCCCCCACCCCCGCTGCGGGGCGCAGACCCCGCGGGACCACCCGCTCAGCCCGCGCCATCCCGAGGGGCTCCGGCCTCCACCGCGCCGGCAGCTCACGGCCCGGCAGGCCGGAGGCGCCCCCGCAGCACGGAGCCCCGCACCCTCCCAGCCCTTCCCCCCGGGCCCGGCGCTCCGCCCCGGGACGCCCCTCCGGCGCCCCGAGCGCAGACCCCGGTCCAGGAGGCCCCGGAGCCGCCCCCGCCCCGCCCCGGCTGCCCCTCACCTGCCCGCCGCTCGCTCTCTGCCATCTTCCCGCAGCCCGGCCACCGCCGCCACCCCTCACCTCTCACCTCCGGACACGCCGAAGCCGCCGGCGGCCATCTTTGAGCAGGGCACGCCGCCCTGCCCGGTCGCTCCTGGGGCTGTCAGACGGCGGCGCGGCCCCTCCCGGCCACCGTCGTGACCCGCGCCGCCATGTTTGTGTGGGGCACAGCTCCGTCTGCCCACACAGGGTGGTAGGGCGACCATGTTTCTGCGGGGCGCTGCGGCGCTCTGAGGCGTGAGCGTGTGCAGAGGGGAGAGAAGCCTCTTGTCGTCGGCTCCCGGAGAAGACAGCTGGCAGAGAAGCCACATCCCCGCTCCGACACGGCTCGCGGCGCTCCCTTCCCTCACCGCGGGACCCTGCCCTTTCCCAAGATGGCGGTGTGGACTTCGCCCCGTTCCAAGATGGCGACGGGGCAGCCCCGCCCCCTGGCGGCCGAGGCGGGCGGCGGGGCAGCGGCGCCCGGTGTCGCCGGTGTCCTTGCGGCGGGCGGCGGCCGGGGCCAGGCGCGGAGCCATGCTGGCCTTCGTGGCGAGGGCTGCGGTGAGTGTCAGCCGCGCTCTGAGAGCAGGGACGCGGGGGGGCCTCCCGCGGGCCTGGGACGGACGGGGGGCGGCGTGAGGCGGCGGCCGGGCCGCGCCACCGGCTGGAGGGGCGGCAGCCGGGAGGGAAGGGGCTGGCGGCGGCGGGGCGACCCCAGGGGCTTTCCCGCGCCGGGCAGGTGGCACACGGCGCCGGCCAGCCCCGGGCCACGGCCCCGCCGCACGGGTGTCACCGGCCGGTTCTGCCGCGGGGCCTCCGGCAGCCGCAGTCGGCCGGTTCGCGCTGCCCGGAGGCGTTCGGGGCAGCGGACGGGGTGGCGCTGCGGGGCTCCGGCACTGCGGGGTGCCGACCCGTGGCACCGCTCCCCAGACCTGGGGGGAAACGCGGCCTCCTCGGCGAGGGCCGTCGGGCCGGTGATGAAGGCACGCCGCAGGCGCGTTTCCCGGCTGTGAGGAGGGGTGGAAGGGGCTTGGCCGCCAGCAGGGAAGCCGTGAGAGCAGTTTATCCCGGGTGGCAGGCAGGACGCTGCTGAAGTTCCTCCTCCAAGCCGGCTTGGCTTCTTCATGCTTCTGGAGCGTGCACCGGAGCTGCCAGAGCCGGAGGGCTTGGGGGGCTGCACGGCAGCAGGGAAGGGGGCTGCTGGCCACGGCGGGCCAGGGGCGAGGGAAGCGCAAGAAGCAGCTGTCTGCGGCTGCAGGCTTCGCCGTTAAAACTCGCCTTTCCTCGGGAGCAGGGGGAAGGCTGCGCGCACGCCGGGGCTGAGCGTCTGTTTATGGCAAGCGCTGACAGATCCCGGGGGATGAGGAGGCAGAGCGGGATGACAACAGCTACATGATGGATTCACTCCTTGAGACGCTTTCTCAGGGGCCAGGCAGGGCTGGTTGTCTCTGGGCTTCAGGGGGGTCTCCAGCTTTTAATTTAAAAATAAAAGAAAAAGACAAACCTCTGTCATCTGACACTAAACACTGGGGACGTGCTGGGAATCAGACACTGCTCTAAAATTCCTCCAGCCCCAAGCTGCAGGTGGGTTTCCCACCAGCTTTGCAGGCTCTGGAAAAGGTCATCTGCCGCGTTGGTATGTAGCTCGGGAGCAATGCCAGCCTACGAGCTGCCATGTGTGCACACCCCACGCTCCGCTGGTGTTCGTTTTCCCTGTCGCTTGTGGGGAAAGGGGGACTGTTTGCTCTATTTGCTGCCAGCTGCCTCCTCTGTTCAGCTGCGATCGCTATTCCTCCTCCTACCAAATGCTTCAGTTTGACCTCAGACTAAACAAGCAGAGGACGTAAGAGGAAAAATACAAATCCACTCTGCGTTTTAACATGCAGTGTTTTCAATTAATTTGGTTTCGGATTTTCCCTGTAACCCCAGGGGAAATCTGAAACTGTTTGGAATCATCATACTTGGTCTTAGCTATGTAGAAGACTGTGCTTGTCTGCCCCTCAGTCAATTCGGCGTGAAGGAGGACGTGATATTCCTTGTGGCTCCACAGTTCTGTTGTTGCCCTGTTTTGGAGATATCTAATTTAATTTTTTTTAAAGAGTTGACAACCCAGAACTCCCCAAAGTCTCAGTTTGCAATAATGACCACACATGCCTGGGGCATGAGGATGGGCAAGATACCACCTTTAGCCCCAAACTGAATTTGCTCCCATCTCCAACCAGTCGACCAACAGTGATGCTGGGTCACTGTCCAGTTCCTGCTGGGGAGCTGTCCTCACCTCACACCCTCTGGCTCCCTTTGCCTGAGCGAAGGGACTAAATTCCCTGTCACCTGCAGAAGTGCTCGCTGCAGCTTCTCCCGTGCTGTGGCAGCCCACGGTCTCACCTGCTTCCAGGATATAAACTGGGGTTTCTCCTGCCCACAGACGTTCAGGTTTCCCACACAACGGCCACTGTGGTTTCATGGTCCAGGCGAAGGTTGAGGGCACGACGTCCCCAGAACCTTCACTTTTGCCATGGTTGGAGGCCCAGAGCTATTGATCGGAGGGAGGCTCTGCCCACATAGTATTGATCAGCGAGCACCAGCCGGGCAACGCGGGGCTGAGGGTCAGTGGCCATGAGAGGGCTGCCCAGAAAGGCGCATTCGTGGCAATCGATGCAGCCTGATGGTCTGATCACCCCCAGCCTCTCCTGGGCCTGTGTCTGGCCTTTGGCCCTCTGATCAGAGCAGTCATGTGGCAGTTTGCTAATGAGGTGACGCCCTGCACGGGCAGCACATTGTCAGGTGGAAGAGGAAACCGAGACAGGCCGAGGGAGAGGTTTACCATCTTTTCTGTCCTCCCAGCCATGGATAGGAAGCAGAAGCAAACAGAGAAGGTACAGTATGCCCACACTGCCCCTCCATTTCTTCCCAGCCCCACTCTTCTTTCGTGCTTCAGTAATTCCCCCTTCTCTTGTTTTTAACATTTCTTCTCCAAACCTTGATCCCATAGATTTTGCCAGGTCCTACAAAGAGCATAGAGCATTCTCCCTGGGGGCTCAGCACCATGCAGAGGCCTTGTCACCTTGCAGATTTAGCTCTCTCTTTCTTCTTCTCTGTGCGTAACTCCTGGGGGGAGGTGGGGGGACAGCTATTTTCTCTTTGCCTTGGAAATCTAAGGGCATGTTCTCTCTGGCATTGCATCCCCAGTGTACTGAGGATGCAAAGTCCAGAGTCCTGTAGGAGAGCGTCTGATTCAGTAGATCCAACAGAGGGGGAGGAGCAGAGGAAGCTGAAAACCTTTAGAGTACAATTCAAATATCTTAAGTCAAAGAGTGTCCAACCCGCTCACCTGAGAGGATGTTGTTATCTTTTGGGGTGAAACTGGCAAGTTCATTTCCTGGTTAGTAGTTGGATTTGCTCCATTTTGTTTCTCCACCTAGGGAAATGCTATGGTGCTTTCACTCCTGTATGACCCTGTCAGATCCCAGGAGCCTGTTGGCATCAGCTACAGTTTCCTGAACAGCTCTCGCTGTCGCCTCTCCAAAGGCTCCTGTAATTTTGCCAGTCCCATACTGGTACAACCAGATAGAGGTTCTTCTAATATAGCTGGGTTCTCCAGTCCCTGGGAGGTTCAGCAGTGTAAAGGAGCACTGCCCCACAGCCAGTCAGGGCATCACCACATCACTGGTGATGTGCCATCCCTGGCCAGTCAGGGCCGAGGTGTTTTAATCCTGCTTATCCAAATTCTGCCTCCTCAAAGCCCAATGAGTAGTCTGATTTGGCACAAGGGTTCTGCTTAACTTTCTAGCCTTACGCTGCTGTAAGTAGTAATAAAACAGCTTCCAACAGTACGTAAGATGAGTATTTCTTTCATGACTTACTTTCTTGCCACTTACCATGGGATGGAGGGGTTTGACTTTGTCGAACACATGGAGACTTTAAGCTGGAAGGTGCCCAGATAGTGGGAGATGTATCATCCTCCTGACAGCATTTTCTCTGATGAACTGGAGGTCCGTATCTTGGGAGATCAAGTTTTCTTTTGCAGTGTTTCTGGGTGGCCCACAACCATCTCTAGCGTGTGGCCAGTAGACCTGTGCCTTGCAGTTGCGCTTGGTGTTCTCTGCTCACGTGCTGAGACATCTGTGTGCCCTCAGAGAGGCTGGGATGGAGACTCCCAGATCCAGGTTATTTGCTACCTCGTGCACATCAGGAGGAAGTTTTGTCTCGACATTTGCTCTGTGCTTTGCAGGCCAGGCCCTACGGCCTGCTGAAGCCAACAGCTTTAGGCAAGATCCCAGGCAGATTCCAACTTCATCAGGAAGCGCTGCCCCATCTCCCTGTGCCACCGCTCCAGCAAACGCTGGACCGCTACCTGCTGGCTCTGCAGCCCATCATCAGCGAGGAGGAGCTGAACCACACACAGGAGCTGGTGGCCGAGTTCCGCAAGCCGGGAGGTGTCGGGGAGAGGCTGCAGAAAGGCTTGGAAAGAAGAGCCAAGAAAACGGAGAACTGGGTAGGTCGGGACTCTGGCTCAGGCTCTGGTAAAGGAGGGTGGAGGTCTGATGCACACCTCTCCAATGTCCTGGCTGCATCCACTGGCACCGGTGTTTTTGTGGCATCACCTTCATGACCAGCCTGCTGCTGACTTCCCTGAGCTGTGCGAGCTCCTCACAAGGACTTGGGTGAGCTGAGAGATTTATGGCAGAACAGGATGTCGCTGACCCTGCTTGTGGCTGCTGAAGCCCCTAACCTGTTAGCATCACACAGCTGCCCCAAGTAGTTTAAGGAAATCCTCTGCTTGAGCCCTGCACCAAGAGCCCCCACTGCCTTGCTCAAATCCCCCTCTACCTTTCCACATGCAAAGCATAAAACCCAAACAGTTTGTTTGCAAATGTGGGACAGAACCGGGGGCAGAACACTGAGACCGTTCAGCTGGCCTTGGGGCAAACACAGCAGCAGATGCCATGCCTACATGTTGTCTTTCTCCGTGCCAGCTCTCGGACTGGTGGCTGAAGTCGGCTTACCTGGAGTATCGGCTGCCAGTTGTGGTCCACTCCAGCCCAGGTGTGGTTTTACCTAAGCAGGATTTTCTGGATCGACAAGGTCAGCTCAGGTAAAGTCCTTTTCTACCTTCCCCTAGGTTTCAGATGGGATGAGCTGTCTCTTCTGGACAGGGAGGAGGGTGTTCAGGCTGATTGAGAAAGAGAATAATTAACATGTCATCCCCAAGTTTGATAGTTGTCTGTGGTGTGCAAGAGGGCTGTACAGATAAGGAAAGGCTGCCAGCTGTGAGGAGACTCCTGGTTGCACCAGATTAAATATTTCAAGAGAGAAAACGAAAGAGTCCAATGGTTCAGGTACTAAACTAGGACTAAAACCATAAGTTTTGGCCTTTGCTTTAGCACACATCTGCATTGCGAGATGGCCACATTGCTGGCTGGAGGCATTGTGGCAATAAATCCGACACGCTGAAGACTATGAGGCACTAAGGTTGTGTGTGCAGTTAGAGGAGGCATAAAAACTAGCCCAGACACGTAAAGGAGACCAACCAGAAATGCCCCTGGAGTTTGCTAGTTTAAAGGGATGGGGGAACCCGCTGCAGGGACAGTCAGTCTGTTCCTGCAGGGGACTGTCCCCTTTTGTGTCATTTCACTCGTGGATTTATGGTTTGGAAAACTTAACAGTCGCTAGCCTCTCCCTCACCCAGTTTTTCCGGGGGAAGCCCTGCCATATCCTCTCTTCCTGGTGGGCTCCCTTTAAACCACTACCATGGCTGTGTTAAATCCACCTGCAAAACTTTAGCACTGACCTTTATGCAGAGTTACCTTCGCCACCGTTAGCAGTTATCACTGCTCTGGCAGATCAAAAGTACCAGCTGAGGGAGCAGCAAGGCTGAGAACAAATCCTCAATTCCACTCCCCTGGATACACCCGAGCAGCAGTGCAGAGGGTAAGCCTTACAGGGACAGTGCAAGACTAGACAAACATTTCTGAAAGCTCTTTCTCATATTATTCACTCTTAAGTTATCCAAACAGAAGATCTGGAGCACTACCAGTGCCCCAACCAGTGGAATCAAGCATGAAAATCTGGGCTCCTACATAAAACAATTTACATGCATGTGCAGGAAAGTTTGGCAGTGTGGCTTGAGACTAAAGCCTCAGAAATCAGAAAGCCAGGCAAGTTGAGAAAGCAGAGATCTCCATTCCTGAATCCGACAACACTGCTGGCTGAAAACAAGTCAGCTAACCTCTCCCGTCTCTGCCTCAAGCCCCATCTCTGCTCCCAGGCTGTTTGCTCTCTGGGAAGGAAAACAGGCTCTCTCACTGTTGTTTCCCAGCTGTTTTACTTCTTTAGGTTTTGCAATAAGGCTGGGAGATTTTAATTGAAAACTACTTGGAGGATGTTTTATTTGTTTAACAGCCCTTAGGTTCTTAGAGTTACATCCTTTGATCTTTCCTAGGGATGGGTAGGCTGAGCAAATGTAGATGACACTGCCTGCAAATGCCAAATGCTCGTACCACTTTCAAGCCTTTGAAGCTCAGCTGATTGCAGCCTCTTATCACAGTGACCTCCTGCCTCCTTGCTCCCATGCATGGGTGGCAGCTCCCAGGTCAGAGTAGGCCAACCTGTCACTCCCAAGCTAAGCGGTTTGATGTGGCTTGTCCCAGCCTCCCTCCCTGCGGGGACTTGGCACTGGCAGTGTTCACGTTGATCCTGGTAAACACGACACCTCTGTGTCAGCGTGCAGCACGCCTGCCTTTGCTTCAGATCCCTCGCTGCCAGAGGAACGTTCTTAAGCGCTGCATTAGCAGCAGAACATTCACTGGGTAGGACTTAAGTCAGCAGTGGTGAGTCTTGGATGTGGAGAGATACAGCTGTGCCTTGGCTTGAAACTCAGAGGTGGCCCCTGGCCAGGGAAGGACAGAAATCTCCTTTTCTTGGTTCTGTTTTAATGCCAAGACTAAGAACTAGGATGTGATAAAATCACAATACATCAGTAAAAAATGCTGCTGTTAGAGGGTCATTTATGCATCTGGACTGAACCCTGCTTTCTTGAAAGTTGTCCAGAGTTCCTTGGTTATACACTAGGATACGTTAAAAAAAAGAAAGTGCTACATGGTAGGACTATCCAGCAATCTCAAATCGCAACCCAGAGTGGCTGTATCAAATAACCAGAGATGGGCACAACAGGGGCTTGGCAGAAAGGCTGAACTTTCTGAGGAGCAGAGGGAAGCTCTGCTAGCCCTCCTCAGCTAGTTCCTCAGCCCCAGATGTTCTCTGTTTGAATCTCAACTTGTTACCTTTGATATTTTCCCAGGTTTGCTGCCAAGCTGATCGAGGGCATCCTGGATTTCAAGACCATGATTGACAAGTGAGTTAGTGACTCTCCTGACTTCTCACATGTTCCTTACTGTCACAGAGAGGCTAAGCCTACTCAATAAATCTCTCTTCCAAAGAGAAAGGCAAGAGTAGACAGCACATATTTGAAAAGAGATAACTGTGATCAACATCACTGCTCACTGCCATGGTCACCACCACTGGAAAAAAGCAAACTTTTCTTTCTTCATGTTCTTTGTTTACCTTAATACTTTCATTGGCACGTGTACATGCTTAGAGGGAGTGAGCCTGACTGACAGTCCTGTGGAGCTACATACTTTTGTTTGCCCACAGAACACATTACAGCTCAGGCAGCAGGAATTTGTTTCTCTCATTTTGGGTTTCTGGTGTTTCTCATCCCCCAGCTAGACAGGATGAGTTCTAGAGAAACTTATTCCTCCCTACCTTTTTTCTTCCAATCACCAACAAACCTCTGCTGAACATGCCTTATTTATGTTCCAAAAATATGTTTACCAACACATAACCAAGGTCACACCTTTACATCCAAATTCAGACAAGGCTCAGGGCCAGCTGTGAGAAGGGCAGCTGCAATATGACTGCTTAAGTGATCGACTGAGTCCCGTAGTTCATGAGTCACACACAGCACATCAGACACTCACGACTCAAAATTAGAGCCCAAAACCTCTTCCTGCCATTTCACTGGAAATAGTACATCTCCCAGTATATTGTTGCCAGGGTTCTTCTCTGCAGACAGCATGGTGTACACTAAGCCATATAAGTAGGTCCAAAGATCTATTTCTGTGGTGTTATAGAGAAGAACTAACTCCATCCCAGATGAAACCAGGACAATAGTGTTTTTCCCCTTCCCAGATGAAAGGCCAGCAAACAGACATTGTTTGTAGCCTCTACTAAGAAAGCTGGTAGGAATGGGGAAGGATGGCCCCTCTTTTATACCGCCAGCACCAACACGTTTAGGCCTTGCTGGAGCGAGTGATGGCAGCTGCATGGCTGAACCTGTGCCTGTCTTGGGTGGGGAGTGCAGCCCTTCTCACTGATCTGTTTTTCTTTCCCCCTTCCTCCTTATCCTCCAGTGAGACCCTCCCAGTGGAGTACATGGGTGGGAAGCCCCTCTGCATGAACCAGTACTACCAGATCCTCTCATCCTGCCGCATTCCCGGGCCCAAGCGCGACTCCATTGTCAACTATGCCAAAGGCAAAAAGCAGTCCAGACACATCACAGTGGTTCACAACTTCCAGGTACGGCAGCTGCTGAGCTTTCGAGGTTTGTTTAGATGTAGGAGTCCCTTTCAGCTAGCTGTGGTCCACAGGAAAGGGAACAACAGAAAGTCTCTACCCACAAGGTTTGCCTCACCAGGAATTCATTCCTGCTTCCTTTATCCCCTTTGGCCTTCGCTGGTGAACAGCTGGGATTGCTGTGGGTGAGCAACAGACCATGAGGCAGAAAAACACTCTCTTCCTCTATTTCTGGTCCCTGCAATTCCTGTCTCTCAAAGCCCAGAGATCAGGTCTGGAATGGGAAATTGCAAGTGGAAATTGGATAACAAACCCCACCACCGCAGCTGAGTCTAATAAACAGGAATTCCTCATGTGTTTTGGCCCTCATTTCCATGGTTTCTGAGCTTCTTAAAACCTGGACTGTATTGATGCCCTGCAAGGGAAGTTGGATTTGAGTCTCTCAATTCTGTGCACCCTTCAAAGGTCTGGTTACAAGCTGAGTTCTTAGGTCAGGTCTTGCCTCCTCAAAGCAGCTGTTTCATGTTTCTGGGCCTGGAAAATAAAGATCTTCTCTCATGTTCTGTCTCTGTCCTTGTCTGCTCCTCTCACCTTCAGTTCTTTGAGCTGGATGTTTACAACAGTGACGGAAGTCCCCTTACCACTGACCAGCTCTTCATTCAGCTGGAGAAGATATGGAACACCTCCCTGCAAACAAACAAAGAACCTATTGGGATCCTCACCACGAACCACCGAAACAGCTGGGCAAAGGCCTACAACAACCTTCTGAAAGGTCTGTAGAGCCTCTAACATGCAAGTGCCAACAAACACCACAAATGCTTCATCTGTCAGCCCCACCGCTGTGCTCTCTCAGTTCTTTCCTTTGGAAGCTTGTTCTGAACAGATAATGTGAGCTTTCCGCCTTGAGTGGAAAGAGCAACTTGATTTCGCTGCAAAGTGGAGTTATTTCTGTTTTGGAAGGCACACAGGTGAAGTTGTTAGACCTGAAATCCTAGAGTGTGTTGCCTTGCAAATGGGTGGGATGTAAGAAACACGAAAAAAGGTGGGTGAATGCAGCATCCGTAACAACCCAGCAAGCTACAGTTTTAATAACCGTCTGCACTCCTAAATGACCAATATTGCACTGAGGTACAATGGGAACCCAACACTGGGTCCTTCAAACCTGCTTTTTCAAATTTCAATTTGAAACTCCCTCCAATTAAAATACAAGTTTTTCAACTCTCCTTCCTTATTTGCTGTTGGTTTCTCTCCCAGACAAGACCAACAAGGAGTCAGTGCGTACGATTGAGAAGAGCATTTGCACCGTCTGCCTCGATGCACCTATGCCACGGGTGTCCGACGACATCTACAAGAGCCGCGTGGCCGCTCAGATGCTGCATGGCGGAGGCAGTCGCTGGAACAGTGGGAACCGATGGTTTGACAAAACCCTTCAAGTAAGTGCTGATGGTCTGAAGACACTGAAGATATGGGTGTGGAGGACGTGCTTTTTCCTGAGACTACAAAGATCCCGAGAAATCCTGGAAAACTTTGGCAGGAAGTTTTTCCTCGTATCAAGAGAGCAGGGAAATAGGGGAGACAAGGCGTGGTGGCTGACAGTATGAAATCCCAAGGTTTCCCTTGCAGTCACCACAAGCACTCATTCCTGCCTCACGAACTTTTGTTTCTCTTATTGCCTCTGCCCACGCTTATTCAGTGTAGCAGTTCTTTGTGTTCCTTGTAAATCAATTTTCTGCCTGCGGTGAACAATGCCTTGTCTTCTTGGAAGCAGCCCAAACGTAGGGAGGTCTGTTCCTTGTATCTCCCCTAGGCTTGTCACTTTTCCTGTTTCTGCCAGAGGCTGCCCAATGGCTTTTTTGTTTTGATTTTTCAAACATCAGCTGCCATCCCATGGCATCTCTCTGATCTCTTCTCCATTCAGTCTTGTCAAGAGCCTTCAACAGCAGCTGCTCCTTCATTAGTTGGTATATCCTGGCTTGGGCATAGTAGCAATGGTGCTTTAAAAGCTTCTTCTTGTACCTGCTGAACTTTTCATAATGTTTTCAGCTATTTTGTTCACATTTGGAACTCTTCATTGGATGGCATAAAGCTTAGATGTTTCAGCTAACTGAAAAGTAAGGGTAAGCCAGCACACGGTGATATTATGCCTGTGTTGTGTTTGCATCTAAGTAAATCAAACCTGTTGAGCCACTCTGTATTGCCAGGATGCTGAGCACGCCAACGTATCTATCAGGCACACTCTCACCCCGTTAATTCTGCAAAACTGTAACAGTGCTGTCAGATCTTCTGGGCCTGCTGAAAGGCTTCCATTGCTCTTCTGCTAAATGAGACTTCCGTGTTACCTTGCCAGGGTGCAAGGACAGCATCACTGTCCATTCCGATACAAAGCGGCAAGATACTAAGATCCCTCTGGATCCTGCTGCACACATTGGATGTTTGTCTTCAACACCGTCTTCTTGTACTTCTCTTATAGTTCATCATTGCTGAAGATGGCTCCTGTGGTCTTGTATACGAACACGCTCCCTCAGAAGGCCCACCTATTGTTGCTCTTCTTGATCACATCGTGGAGTACACGTGAGTCTTGCCTCTTTTACTTTTCCACAGCATTGGAGATAGGTTTTAAACCACCTGCTCCCAAAGAACATGCCTCTTCACAGCTCAGCTGTGAAGGAATTTGTTCTGGAGAACGAGTAGAGGTACACTCATTAAGTACTGCAGATCGTGTATTCGTGAGGAGAATTGAGTGGCCAAGCTACTCTGGTAAGTTTTGCTACTGCTTCCATTCTCAAGGAATTACACTGTTCAGAGTTAACAAGACTTTTGCCTGGGAGAGGTGTTTCTTTCAGGCAGAAGATACAGAAGACATTTCCTTCCTGCCCTTCAAAAAACACTGTAATGGCACAGTGAAGAATTTTTCAGCCTGTGACTAGTGTCACGAGGCATTAGGGAAGATCCGTGTATTTCTACCCGGGCTCTGCTGTGCTTAGCTGAGCCTCCCGTTAAAGGTCTGGTTAAACATAATCGTTTCTCTGTGCAGGAAGAAACCTGAGCTGGTAAGATCACCCATGATTCCTTTGCCAATGCCAAAAAAGCTGCGGTTTAACATCACCCCAGAAATCAAGACTGACATAGAGAAGGCAAAACAGAACCTCAACATGTAAGTATGAAGCAATGGAGAAGTCTGGTGAGCGACTGAGTAATTCACACCTCGCTCACCATGCGTCAGGGGTTTAAATGAGACTTCCCCACTGCAGCCAGGGAGTTGCCCAGTGACTCCTTGGGTCAACAACATTGAACCTAGCTGAAAAGCTCACTAAAGCCACCTGCTATGAACCAAGTCAAAGGTGCTGGGAAGGGGGTAACTGCTGATCCATCCCACTTCACTGAGAAAGAAGGCAGCTTTACTGGATCTAACTAGGGATACTAGAGCATACACACACAAGCCCATCAAACCTGGTGAAGATTTTTTCAGTAGTGGCCAGAAAAGCTCATCTCCATAGCACTGCCCAAACAAGTCTGTGTGTGACTGAGGTCTCTCTGTCCCTGTGTAGATCAGATCCAAACAGCCTGTTCTCTCTGAGCCTTGAGAAAGCAAAGTCCTTACCTTTATGTTATAAGAGCAAGTAACAGGCAAAGGAATGCTTCTTACTTCTTTCCTTGCAGAATGGTCGAAGACCTGGATGTCAAAGTCATGGTCTTTCATCAATTCGGAAAAAACTTCCCCAAATCAGAGAAGATAAGTCCTGATGCTTTTATCCAGCTGGCCTTGCAGCTAGCATATTACAGGTAAGACCACCAACAGGTGGCTTCTCAACCTCTTCACCACCACACGTAAAAACGCGAGCTTGATAAAGATGGCACAGACAAGTCTCTCACAAGCCACTCCGGCCTGCTTCCCAAGTCCCATGTTTTCCCCACGCACAGGCACTGAACAGATCTACCCCTCTGTGTGTGTACAGTCCTAGGAAGGAAGCATCAGAGGCCAGCTGTCAGCGAGACTCAATCATATAAAGTCTTCCCCCCAGTTCTGCTTCACAAGATGCTGTTTCTCCCAGTGCAAACTCACCTTTGTGACTTTCTTCTCCATCTTCCAGGATGTACGGCCATGCCTGTGCCACGTATGAGAGTGCATCACTACGGATGTTCCGCCTGGGCCGCACAGACACCATCCGCTCCGCTTCTGTAGACTCTCTTAAGTTTGTGCAATCAATGGACAGCCCCGACAAATCGGTGAGGATCTCAGAAGTGGAGTAAGAGGACTCTACTCCGGAAAAAGAGGAAAGCTGCTTATTTGGCTACCCCTCTTGTCAGCTGGTTTCAGCTAAGCAGAATGACACTCGATACGGAGTTGAGCTAAAGCATAGCTTGGAGTATGCAGTCACACACCTTGGGTTTCATTTGGCTTTCCTTTCACATGTACTGAAAGCCAGGGAAACAACACATGGACACTTCTAATCCCACCAGAAAGCATGTCCCTTCTAAAAGTCTGTTTAGCTACTCAAAGTAAGTTCTTCTACTGATGGATGGAGAACTCCATTCAGAATGAAGTAACGCAGCCAAACAAAATAATTTAAAAATTAAATCTAGTAAATCTAAAAATTAGCCAGGCAGAAATGCCCTGCATCCTAGAGGAACAGCCAAAATGAGGTTTTCCATTCTGCAGAAGAACTTAGATCTTTTGTGTTCTCAGGATCAGGAGAAAGCAGACTTGCTGCGGAGAGCTACCCAGGCCCACAGGGAATACACTGATATGGTAAGTGTCCTCTGTGCCAGAGGTTTGGGGTTTTACATAGCAAGTGAGGGTTCTGGTGAAAGGTGAGACCTTAAGAGCTTTCTCTGCTGACACAGCGATGTGGCCATTAGTGCTGTTGCATAGATCTAACTCTGATCTGACAGTGGTCTCTAGGCCACGGACTCAATGCTGCTTCTCCAGCTAGTGATTTAAGTGTCGCTTGTGACTGACCTAAAGGAGACGACTGAATATGAAAATAGCTTCAGTTCTCACTGACACTGTTCCTGATAAATGCCAAAGTTGCATGAGGACCCCTTAAACCAGAGGGAGCCCACAGGCAGAAACTGTTAAGGTTGGTTCCACTGGTGTGTTTAGTTTCACAATCCTTACAAACAAGACTGACTATTGGTCCTAAAGGCAAGATCTAGTTTCCTTCTAACTTTAAACATTCAGAGATTTTTCAAGTGATTTTCTTCTTTAACCTAAAGTAATAGTTTCACTCACTTGCCTGCTAGACAGGTTTTTACCCAGTCTTCCTTCCTGACAGGCAATAAGGGGCAATGCAATAGACCGCCACCTCTTAGGCTTGAAGCTGCAGGCTATTGAGGACCTCGTGAGCATGCCGGAACTCTTCATGGACACAGCCTATGCTGTTGCAATGCACTTCAACCTCTCAACCAGCCAGGTAGGACTCGTCTGAGTGAAGACTGACTTGCGCTGTTTCTTTTCATTGCCTTTCCTCTCCCCGTTTCTCCTTCGTTCCCTTCTGTTAATCTTCATTTGAGGACAGAAATTTTTAAGCTTGCTACTAATCCCACAAAGCTGCAGATCTCATCTTATAGCTGCCACAGTCCCTCTCAACCCTGTAAAACACCAGCATAACCAAGGCCAAGATCACCAGAAGTGTTTGGTGTGTATCTGCAAGTGATAGCAATTTAAGTTAGCTGCCAGAATAGCCTTACGTTCATCTGCTGGGCTGTGAGTCTTGCTGATACAGTTCTGCTTGTGATTTACTACAAGCTTATCTCAGGGAAAAGAAGTACTCCTTTGCAAATGCACAGCAAAATACATTGCTGCTAAATGGCAGAATCCAGCGTGGATGTGGTGGTAGGTGGGTCTGACAAAAAAGACCCTCTTCTAGAGCATTTTCTGAAATGCCAGTTTTTTTCTACTGTTGACAGAGCTGTTAGCATTTCATGGCTGCATTTCTCTCTGGCTGGTTAGAAGTTTTTAATCACATTGTCTCCACAGGTCCCAGCAAAGACAGACTGTGTGATGTGTTTTGGTCCCGTGGTTCCAGATGGCTACGGAATCTGTTACAACCCTATGGACGAACACATCAACTTTGCAATTTCAGCATTCAACAGCTGTGCTGACACAAACGCAGCCCGCATGGCACATTATCTTGAGAAAGCACTGCTAGACATGAGGATCTTGCTCCAGTCCACTCCCAAATCCAAACTTTAAGAGGCAAACATGATGCAAAACTCCCAAATAAAGGGGCTATCTCTCATGCACTGAAGTTCCCAGTTCCTCAGAAAACAACTGAGGGGACAGCTTGCCCTGGAACCTAGGAGAGCATCTACCATTTGTTTTCAGCAAGACACTACAGAATGGTCATCCCCAGATACTAGACTCTGTGGTGAGACAAAACATTGTCTTAAACCAAAGTAGAACTGACTGGTCCTCTCCCATCAACTCAAAGTGGACCTTCCTGTCCTCAAAGAGGACTGAAACATGATTTTTATGGAACTTATTCTAAAGGAAGACAGAAAGCACAGTCCTTACCAGTATCTAAATCCATTTGGTGAGGAAGGTAGTTCTTCTCCAGGAAAAGCAGGGAATGTTTACTCTATGATGGAACTCCTTTAAGACCAAGTCTTGTTGCTGGTTTTAGTCTTCTCAAGAGTGCATCATCTTTCAAACTTGACTGAAGATTTTTCTGCTGCTCTAGCAAAATGTTACCATTGAACTTTGGCAAGGGGAGAAAGAAGTTCTCAAGTCAGAGCAGATCCAGTCTTGTTGGAGTGCACTGCACTACTTATTCCAGGCACTCCAGCCATTACACACTTCACTGGCCTGGGAACATTCCCTTCCCCTCCTTTCAGGATGCTGGGATCTCCTTTCTGTTGCACTGACCCTATAAACAATATAATTTGCTACAAACTAGGGTTGTTTTTTTGTTGTTCTGGGCTTTTTGTTACGCTTGCTGTTGCGGTCCTAGCCATTGATCTTCAAGTTCAGCGGAAAGCTTTTTCCACGCAAAGCTTCCACAAATCCTCTCTCTCACACAAGTTTTGCTAGCTCTGGCTTTATGTACCTTAACATTTGCAGAGATGCGAAGGCATTGCCTATGCATTTAGCAGGACACTCGCTTCATTGTACCTTTCTTTGGAATTGGGGAAAAGAAAGAGATGCTGACCTTCTGTTTACTACCCAGAGGGCCACATGCCTAGTCTCCTTGAAGGCACACACTTTAACACAAGGTGGTTTTATACCTCGCTTTCAGAAACAACATATTTGTGCATCACGTGTTACACCTAAGTTGTGGACAAACAAGAGTGTTTCTGATCAGGAACTCCAGAACGTACTTCCATTTCTGGCCCACAGAGTTCAAATCTGTTAGAGCTGAAAGAGAAACAGTTACAGAATCACCCTTCCTTCACATCACTCTGCTTTAACAAGGCTGAGAATCTTGAAAAGCAGGAAGAAAGCTGAGAACATGCAGCACTGTAGATGTTTGTCCACTGTGGCAGCCATTGTTCCTGCAGTAACAGCACAGCACCTTTTCTGCCACTGTTGGAGTTTTTTCTTACTGCCAGCTTACTCGGGTTTGTGCCAGCTCTATTCTGTGAGAGAATTCTCTCATGACAGTGTTTTCATGTTATATTGACAAACTTGAGACAGAAAATGGTTATATATAAACATTAACATACAATTGTAGCATAGGAATTTTTGTACTTCCAATGGATCTTCCAGAATCCAAGCTCTTGACTATGCTTTTATTTAGTAAAACCGTATGGTAATGAAGAATTCGAGTGGTATTTCTGCAACAGGAATTTAATATTTAAATTGCACACCCTCCAAGATGTGGCTGCTAGGACATCACCGTAAACAAGAAGCATTAGGAGTCCGATGGCCTGTTTTGTTACAGGGAAATATTTGATTGGAATTGCTACTTTTCTGATCATAGAACATGATCAAAGTGCCTTGGTGAACACCTATGAAGAAATTTGCACTAAACCAGTTTAAAGTAAAAAAAAAAACCTCTCTCGCAGGCCAACACTACTGCATTTTTTCCTAAAAGGATGTTATTTCAAAGCTTCTTACACCTAAATAAACCTTAAAAAGGAAAATTTAACTGAAACTCACCTGTACAGCCAGTGATTGTATGAACTGCCACTTTCACGTCATCTACATGGATTTAGTTGATCTTTTAGAAGAATCCTGAGTGGAGTGAGATATTCTAAAAAAAACTTAATAGGAGCAGTACAAACCTGCGAGCACGCACCCCTGCTCTGTCGACGCCTCTGTATGAATTAGAGTGAAAACTGCAAGAGGATGCTCAGTATTATCACGGTGTAAGGGGTTGTGTAAATACTACATAAAAGACCAAACCTTGCTGGAGTAAGATCTGGGTTTATGGAGCCTTTTGCATTGAAAAAATATTTCTTTTGCCAAAATAATCCTCCGCCTGTACTCAATCAGCTTCTGTTGCTAGGGGATGAGTTATTTTTCCCTGTCTGCAATGCCTTCAACCACTGATGCTACAGTATTGCCACGTAAGTATTTGAGACTGGCCCTTTGCTACTTTTGTCTCATCAAAGGGAAGGCTCTCAAAGTAAAGTGCCTATTAAAGATTAAGCAGAAGTACGCGCCGCTGTGACTGTGTCTCAGAAGATGGGATTGATCTATTCTGGATCTAAACCTGGACAGCCCACTAGCTTCAGCAGAGCACAGCTGCAAGAAGCAGACTATTACACTGAAAGAGAAACAAGATTCATAAACCACTTACTGCATCCTTAATGACTTACAGAGCTGAAATTCAGATGAACGAAGCTGATTTTTGAAGTGCTTGAAAGGACACTAAAATCATTACAAGGTTTTTCCTTTAAAAAGCCTTTTCTTATTGTGCAAATTCTAAAACGTGATGTCCTTCTGATTCATACCTTCTGGATATTTTCAGTGTCGACTTACTGAATACTGTTCTCCTCCCTGTCTCTGACTGTCCGATTGTTCTATCAAGAGATGTCCATTGTCTTAAAGGCACATTAAGTACAAGAAACTTAAGTTCCAGAAAAACTACTGATTTGGAGCAAAAAATTTAAGAAACGCATAGACTGAAAATATTCAGATAACTCTTGGGGTACGAGTGCAATTTATGACACAGCCTGGTAGTGTTGCATGCTTTGCTGGTTAGCTGTGTTACATACTGTTTTGGTAGTGTAATCCATGTCATGCAAAGTTTTGAAATGTTCCTTGAATAAACTGAAACACAATAAACAGGTAAGTGCTACAAAAAGGCTTAAATCTCCTTAAGACACTGCAGAGGTTACATAACTACCCTTACGCGAGGATGTTTGTGTGGGGACAGCAAGAACAGTGAACCACAGCATTCTGTCACCTTCCTTTTATTGTCTTAGTATCTCCATCCAGCCCCCTTGAGTACAGGGGAGGAAGAGAAAGCATCTGCTTGCAAAGCCACATATTCCAAAGAAAATATTCCATTTCAGAAAACGAGTGGCAGGAGACTTCATACAAGTGTAGGATAATAAGGCAGAGCTCAAATCTTTTTCCTGCACAGCACCATTTAGTTAAGAAAATCCATGGGATCACTAAGGAATTTCTACTATATCAAGTATTGCAAAGATTTCTGGAAAGGTACAGCAAAAGTAGGCAGAAGATGCAGATTACAAACAACTCACAGAGAACAGAGGAGAGTTTATTACAGTGTCTTACAAGAGCTCTTCTTCCTTTCCCTTACTCCTAAGAATTACTGTAGGAAGCTTGGGTTTGAAGGCAACACGAAGTGGAACAGCTTTTTACACTACACTGCTCTCCACGAGGAGATGAAACTTCCTCCCTCTGCTCTAGTTCTCAATAGGTGCTTCCACACACAGTTTTTCCAGCAGTCTGTCATAACAGCTTAAGAGAGGCTAGGGAAGTGCTAGCCACTCTGGAAACAATCCACTCTTTCAGCCTTGTCCTTGGGGAAGAGAGTTGTGATCTCCCTTCTGGCTTTGTAAGTTAACTTACAAGAGAGATAAAGAGAAAGTAAATAGTTTTGCAAGAAATAAGTGATTAGTGCCAGCTTTCAGACTGAAACATATGGTACCACCATTTCATGTGACCTATCTGATGTCCTGTCTCATTTTAATAGAGCTGTTCTAAGCCAGATCGAACGTCCCCGTGAAAGCTGCAAGATGCCTCTTTATTCTGACACACCTTCAAAGCAGATCCAGTGCTCAGGTCCTTCAGATGTTAACAGGATTGCTCATGTTATACTAAACAGTTCTTAAAAAAATATCTTTTTCCTGTAACAACTGGAAACAGTTAGTTTACTACCCATAGCTACTTAAACACAGAAATTTAAACAGCCTTCATTCCTGATCTCCTAGATCAGGATCACTGCTTTCTACAGTTAACACTCTGGTTGTCCAACAGTTTCTACAGCAGCTCCCACTCCATATAAACACACAAACTCCTATGGCAACAGGCACAGATGAAAACTTAAAAAAAGTAAAAATAATCAAAATCGAGATGAACAGAAACACATCTCACTTCAAGCAGCTTTATAACGCAGGAGTCTGAGTAAAACAGGCAGCAAGACCGAGGTGTGACAGTTGCTTTACCTCTGCTCACATGACTGCATCGAAGGCACACCGATGGATGACCTTTGAGCCAGTTCAGAAGCTGTCCTTTATCTGTGGAAGTTCAAGTCAGTTGTGCTTTGAATAAATACTTCTCTGTAGTTACACTTGAACCGCTGCATTATACACCAGGAATACAGAAAGTGTCCATGCACAGCCCTGCAGCACTGTGAGTACAGCCCTTGCCAGGTTAACTCATGGGTCACAGAAGTCGTAGGCATCACCAGCACACACAGATGGCAGGCACACTCCCACAGAGACACGGCATCCCGAGAGCTCACTGGCCAAACGAAGAACCAGAATGGAAGAAGGATGGAAAGCAAAACTTGCTCGTAGGAGTTCAGCATTCAAGGTTACTACTGCAGAACCCCGACCAAGCCACCGTGACAACTGGCAGGAGTCTCTGCTAGGACAACCTCACTGCTTGAGTTCATGGTTGGATCCTAACAGGACTCTTCAAGAAATAATTCAGACAGCAGCTGAGCTACTTTTTAGTCACTCGCCTTATTATTCATTTATGGTTGTCACTTTGTTCAGTCTTAAAAATCCCTCCCTTAAGCTTTAACGCACAAAAAATAATCCAGTGCTCAAGACAGAGACTAGCAACTGAATTTTGTAAGGCTTTGGGCTGACTCATACTGGAGCCCAGCACTGCTTATAACCCATGGGCCTTCTAGTGCCATCGGCTGTACGGATCACAGCAACCCTGAGGTAATAAAAGTGTACAGGAAGAGATGGAATAAGTGTGAGATATGTACGATAGCCTTGCCACCTAGAAGAGATTCTGAGAAAGACACTCTTGCTAATTACACAACAGGAGCAGCAGTGGGAAAAAAAATAAAATAGTCAGTATATTTCAGTTTTTCCTTTGTTTTACACACACAGTCCCCTTAATGATATCCGTGCAGGCTTCCCTGCAGAATCATCACTAGTGTTAAAAAAATCAGATCTTTAGTCTTTCTTTCCATCTGTACAAAGTACAGTTGGAATTGATTTTGATCTCCCAAACTGGTCGCAGAAAGGAAAGGAAGCCACCTTCTCCCTTCTGCCTAAGTCACCCCATTGTGGTCCCCCTCCCTCCTAAGTAGTTTTTAAAACTTAAAAGCCCTAATTAAGCATGATCAACTTGAGATTAGTTTTGTCATCTTCTTCCAAAAAGAAAAACCCAAACAAAAAGCAAAACCGAAACACACAATCAATGCCTCACCCACCCCAAAAACAATAGTTCCATTTAAAAAAATAAATAAATAACGTGTATATTTCATGCTGGCAAAAAAAAAAAAGTCACAGAAAGGATTCATTTTTGGTTTTCCCTCCCCCGAACATGACACCAGGCATTTTCTCCCCCCTCCCCTGACGTAGACATGATGGTACATTCCAACTGGCAATGTGCATCTGTGTTGAAAATGAGTTTCTACTCCTGCACAGTCCCACATGCATCAGGGAGCATCCAGCTAGCTGCTAAAGCAGAGCAAAGGCTTTCAGGTTTTTGGGTATGGTCCCTGCCTGCTCCTTTGGTCCGTCTGTTAAAAGGCTCCTTGCTGCTCCCAGGTCTCTGCTCTTGTCTGTCTCCGTTAAAACGTGCACTCTGGTCCCCACGCTTCCCGAGTCACTGGAGCTTCGTACCCAGCTTGCGCTGTCTGTTTCTGCAACGGCAGAGGACAGGGTGAGAGAGGTGGCCCCAACCTTATTGCAGGGTACTGGGGCAAACCAGGGGGCAAACGACAGGACCACCAAAGTAAGGCTTTGCTTAGCCCCCCCCACAAATAAATCTGCCCCCACCCTACTCTACAGGGAGACCAGTCCTTCCCACTCTCTCCAGTCCTAGAACAGCCACCATGTCTTAAGCGTGCACAAGCTCACGGGTGGATGCAAGACTAGAAACAATTGCTGCCAAGAACACAGGCTAGGGAGCTGAAATGCTGCCTGCTTAAATGAAACATTCTCGCCAACAGACTCACCTTCCGGATGCAGTAATTAACCCACAACTCGGTATTTCTTGACTCTACACTATTCTACCCACAGCAGCTATCTACATATTGGAAAATAAATTAATAATTACATCTGACAAGCCAAACCAGTTACAGCTCTTCCTCCCCCCAGATCACTTACCTCGCCTCTGCTCTCGTGACTGTGTATTCAAACCACAGGATGTTAGGAATGAGGCTGGTGTCTCGGATTAAAAAGAACTCTGAAATTGGCCTGGAAATGGACAAGGTGGTGGAAAGGGGGAAATAATTAGACTTTTTCTCCACCACAATTTTAATCAAAATTTAAAAAATGAGCACAAAAACTGCTCCAGACTTAACATTACTATTCCATTACCCTTCAGTATGGGAAAGGAGCTCCTTGTTAATTTAATTTAAAAGAGCCTCTTGGTATTTTTTCTTTCCTTATACAATGTTTCCAGACTGTATTACGTTAAATGGCTTTGCAATTTCACTAGATTCTCAGACCTTCATTACGAAAGGTCTGTCCTGCTTGAAAAGCTCCTCCAGCACTCTGCCACACCTCACAACTTCAGTAGGGCTTTACAAACGCAACAGTTGCTTAAACTTCTTCTCTCCCGCGCCCATATCAGGCAAGGATATATGATCCTTAATAGAGGCATGCACAAGAAAACACGGAGGAACAAGTAGGTTACACAAGCAATAAGGAAAATTGGAACAGGATGCAGGAATTCTCAATTTGAATATCTGTAACTTCGGTGGTTCATAGAAGCTTGAGCTTTGGGCCAAATCTGGGCTCATTCAGGGCTTGCACAGCTACAACCAAAATTTTAGAGACTGAAGTATCATTACGTTTGTTTCGCTTCAGATGCAAGGTACAATTTTTATACCAATTGGTCAGGAAGAGTTTTTTTTGAGCAACCTGGTGTAGTGGAGGGTTTCCCTGCCCGTGGCAGGGAGGCTGGAACTAGCTGATCTTTGAGGTCCCTTCCAACCCAAACCATTCTGTGATTCTATGATTCTAGGTAATTCTAACTACACCTGTGTTACCAGCTCATTGTAAGGAACTCATTTGAGCAAAACAGCAATCCACGGAATGCAGACTTGCAAGAATAAAATCTCCACAGGATAGAGAGACTTACCATGCAGCTATCCTTGGGAAGAGAGGAGTTAATATCTCTTGTGTGAAGGCAAACCAGGCTATGGCCATAATGCTTCCTGCCACACCTCCATATAAGACTTGGCTCCAGGTGTGGTAAAGCAAATAAACCCTGCAGTGGAAGAAGAGAGTCACCAGGCAGGCTTTAAAACAAGAGGAGGCATGACTCAACGACTGATGTTTTCCTGGACCCTCAGACATTCTGAGCAAGTTATCCTCCAGATGCTAAAAGTGGATATCTTACTTTTTTCATTAAAAAGCTGGCAAAAAAAACAGGGAAAAAAAATAGGGAAAAACTGTCTTCCCTGCTACAGCAGTTCCAGCTTAGAGCACTTCTAGTTTGAGCTTAACTCAATAACCCTACACATTCTTCACTTATCTTTGGATTAACTGAGGAACTATTACTGTTGGTTTCCTACTTTTCCAAAGCCAGTGACAGGACAAGCCCCCTCTAAGCCACCAAAGCTGAGGTTTAAAGGCTTTTAAGAACATAGACAGCATTTTTGTTATGATCTTCTTGCTCTCAAACGTGACAGCACGAAGGCTACGCTACCAGTGTGCTTACTGTGACTGCACCCACTCAGAACGTTGTATTAATGGTCTGTTGTGACCTGTGCACAAGCCACCTGAGTCACATTCAAGATTTTTTTCACCCATATATCATAAAAGCCATTAAGATCATCTTATCTGACCCTCTGCCTAGCACAGGCCACTGGATTTCCTCAAATTAATTTTTATTTCAATTAGACCATATATCTCATGAAATTCTCTCACCAGAACTTTAAAAATAACCAGTAATAAGGAATCAGCTCTAGTGTACAGTCAACTTGTGCCAACAGGTCTTTACTTTCCTTTGGAACACATGGCCTTATTTCTAGCCTGAATTTGTCTGGTTTCCAGTCACTGGGGCTCATTTTATATGTGTGTGTATGTACATATATATTTATTTATTTAAAATCTACTAAAGCAAAAAAATCATTATCGAAGTTTCGTTTTCTTTATTCATCTTAACACAGCTAAATCTTGCAAGTCAAACAGCTGTAAGTGTTTTTATTAACTAATGCTCAAGCAAAACAATCAGTCTGATCAACTGTAGCAATTCACATGCTGCTGCTGCTGGTGTGCCAAGGCATGGTGCAATGCTTTCCCGATTACTGCCGGAAAGAGGGCAAGGCGGTGAGGCTGGAGCGTGGCAATGGAACCAGCGGGATTTGGTATGGGCTCAGCTGATCTTGGGCTTTAGAAATGCTTCTGTGAAGCACCACACATGTAACATCTTTGCTTATTTGAAGGGCCTCATGGCAACACAGCAACTTCTGCAAAGCTCTGACTTGTACAATGCAGCTGTGGAGAATTAGGTACGAAATGCAGGACAAGGAATGACAGGTCTGCTGGCTGTTAAGGGCCACAGGACTGTATGAGAGCGTAAGACAAACAATTGCTCCATACCTACTATATGAGACTAGCAAAGCCACTGTGACGAGGCAGATGGACAGCACATGTCGCCATAGTAAATCCAGAAACCTTGCATTGTTTGTTTGGTGCATTCTGAAAGAGATGGAGAGCCATTAGCACAGTGGCAGGGAGCTGAGCAGTCCTTATCTCTGTTCTCGCTATCTCTGAAACCCTAGGAAAGCTCTACTCCAGTGGGGTCATGGGCAGCTCAATACCATCCCAGCAGCAATCTGTCCCACTGGCAGCAGTTAAAGAGAAGCCAGAAAGCCACACTTCTCTCTCTCCAACTGTTAAAAGGGATTTCTGTGATGGAAGGCAGAACACTCACAATTACTGCAATTGATGTGAAAGGCACATGCTGAGCATATGCAACAGGGAGCCAAGACATCAGAGTCCCTCCGTTGTCCACAAAGCCAGGAGGAACTGTGAGTTTTGTCTTCCTCCACACATGGAGCCATGAGACAGAGCCATTCCCCAGCAAAAATTTCAGAAAAGCACAGCGCAGCATGTAAAACCAGTACTTGGTAAGGGAGACGAACTAAAAGGTCATGCAAGCGGGCAACAGGTATTTCCTAAAAGATGGCAGACAACCCCACTGACAAAACTGCGTAGACACATGAGAAAGCAGCTCTTCTTTCCTCCTCCTTATTCCCCTCCCCTTCCCTCACACTGGTGGATCCTCATGGCTTAGAAAAAGCAACTCAGGAAGACCTGTACCCAGACAGGAGGCCCATTCGTACCCTTCAGTTTTCAGCCACGGTAACACAGTTCTACATTCAGACTGAGACAGGCATGCTGCATCCACCCCAGCCACAGCAAACTCTGCAGTTCCTCAGATTTCATCCCACTATGCCACCGAAGCAGCACACAGCAAGGGAGCCATCTGTTTCAGGTGTTTAAACATACTAACAGCCAAAACCTGACACCGAATTTTTACCTTAAATAAAGGAACAGAAAGGAATAGACAGAGAAAAACCACATGAATTGGGAGTGGCTGGACGGCATCCCATATTTTGTGGTCACTGCTGAATGGGCTTCTGGGAAGAGAAGAAGAAAGAGTATGGTCAAGGTATGCTCTGTACACAGCAGCTGGAACGCTCCAGATGTGAAGCCAGACCACTCTGCTGGAGTGTGTGCACGCGAGTTGACAGGACACATCTCTGCTCAGATGGCTCTGCCAGCCTTCTTACACCCAAACACCCAAAGCCAACAAGAGGCAAAGGGGAAAACACCCTCCAACCTCCCACAGCTAGAATTCTGCTAAAAAAAAATAAATAAAAAAATCAACCGACACCACGACACCAAGGGGCCATACCATACCTTCGCAGGGCCGAGGCTCACGGATAACATTTTTTATTAACCAGTTCACTCCCTCGTTGAATGCCAGCCCTCCCAAGAAGGAGATCTGTGAAGGCAAGACAACTGTGTCATCCTATCTAAAAGATCCATGTCCTTACAAGGCGCTCTCTGTTGACAAAACCCCAAACCATGTGTTTTTAATGCTCTTTTTTGACTACTAGTTAAAAACAACAGCTTCAAAACTCTCTACCTGAGGAAGAGAAGCATTTCTTTTTCAGCCTACTTTTTGTATTTGGCAACACGTTGCGTATATGCAGCTTTTCAGCAGATGACACACAGAAAGAGACAAAAGTGATGCTGTATAGCAACTCTGTTACCACACTTCCACCAGCAAGCAAAGTGACATTTTTTTAACAGGGCAGGTTTTAAGGGATTGTCTTTCCCTGACAACCAACAGGGGGAGTGCACACACCATTATTTGGGTAAATAGCTAAAAAAAGGTGACTTTTTAGCCTTTCTGGCTTTTCCCTCTACGAGTATTTTAATCTTGAAGTTACTGTCTTCAGTCTAAAATGAAGTCACATTCTGGACTGAGCCAGACTGGTAGCATTTATTTTTACTCTTTAATTTCATAGTCCATACACCTCCCCTAAATTAGTCCTGCTGCTGTGATCAAATTTCCAGCTGGTGATGACACTCTGCCTCCTTACACTCAGTCCCATTCCAGATGATGAAGCAATTTTTCACTCTATGTCCTGAGCTACAGGTCAGGCTGCTGCAAGCCACCTACATCTCTCTCCAGCTAAGAACGAACTGGGAGTCAACCTCAACACTTGCCTCCTTACCAACAAGCCCCTGTATTTAAAAACCTATGAATTTGTACAATAGGTGCTCTAGCTTATTGTCCCTTTTGGGTCGACAAGAAACCTTTGGATTGCCAAAATTTAACAGCTGCCTCCCCTAGCTACCATCAGCTTAGTAACCCAGAAGTCCTGTTCCCAGGTCCCTTGAGCCACTGGTTCCCATGACACCGTGGCCCTATATTAGAAAACTGCTGCCAAAACACTTTCACTTGCCCCATCTTTATCTGCTTACTGAGGGCAAATGTTACAAGAGGTTTATACCTCCTAAAGGGAGTTTATCCATGACACCGACTCCCAACTACCTGTCAGAGCAGACAGAAAGCATTATGTGTTACAAAAAAGTCCCTTCTGGTCATTCGGACAGAAGAGGCTCTTCTGTCCTTGATATTCGATGCACAGCTGGGAATAGGCAGATCTACTCCCTTGGGATTCCGTAGGCTTTATTTCACATCCCATTTTCTGCCTCAGTACTGTTCAAGAAAAGCACATCCTACTGAGTTACACACATCATCACCTGCACCTGCTGCCCATCTTGCAGGAATCTACTAGTACTATCGTCCTACTGGACCTTGGGAGCGTTCTCACTGTGCAACAGCATTCTTCAGTTCCTCAGACATCTCGATGTTTTGAGGCAGACAATGCCCAAAACATCCCACAGAGTAACAGAAAGTCAGCAAAGGCTAAGCAGTCTTTTAACCTGGTACAGGTGTTAAGTGTCTCCTGCTGTTCTTTGACAGGAAGATCACTCTATCTAAGCTTGCTCTTGAAAGAGAGAAAAAGAAGTGTGAATACAGGAGCACCAGGTGATAAAGGAAAAGACTTTTGCCATAACGAGAAGCTGGGAAGGGAGAGAAGGACTCACCGTATGAAGCTCTCTCTTGAATATGATGAGTGTTACAAAGCCAACAATAATGAATATCGGACCAAGACTCAAATAAGCTAAAAGTTGACCAGAGAAATCACCTGGGAAAACAAACAGGAGAAACAAATCAGTTCAAACTTCACAGGTACTTGCCTGCCCCCAGAGCGTGGGTCAGCTAGTGCCCCGAACCACTGAGAGCAGAGGTAAACTCAGCGCTGCAGCAAGTCTCCATCTTGCAGACTCCTGCTCCAGCCCGAGAGGAGCCGAGGCAAGGAGGGCAGCAGTGCTTACATGCAAGTTCAAAAGCAGGGATGAGAGGAGCTTGGCATCATTCAGCTGAGATTACTGCCAGCCAGGTTACAACAATGACCATGGGTGTGGGCCCAGAGTCACTTTAATCCAACACAAGCACAGGCTGCTTTCCCTCCCCCTCATTCATATTGCCTCCCTGTGCCAGCAATCACCAGCACGCACCCCCCAAACAAATCCTTTCCCACTCCCTGACTAAAATGGGTTAGTTTTCAGCTGGATCAGCTCCCTAATCTGTCTCACCATGTGTCTGCATGAACACTAGCATTAGCGACATGGGGAGGAAATAAATAGCTAAACATAGCAGGAGATAAAGGGGAAAAAGGAGACTGCTTTTTAACCAGTAGCCCACTTGGATCACACAGAAGTGACTTTGTGTGTCCAACAGTCTAGTTATCCCCCAGGGAGAATGAGGGAGCAGCAATGGGACCTCAGAAGAGGTCATAAGGTACCTTCAAAACCTTTATCTTGAATTATCACAGACACAGAAGTAGGCAAACAACAGTAAAGAGTAGCTATGTATTTTGATCTAAGTTTCTCTTGCCTCTGTTCCCTGAAAAAGGACACATACAAAAGTATTTGGAGAGAAGAGGTCAGCATAAATTCTGGGGAAACGAAAATTACCAGACTAATTTTGCTCCAAGATCAGCAACTCGCATCAGGAGGGTGAGATCTACTAGAGAATCTTTAAAGACAGCAGTCACTACAAAAATGCAGTATGAACCCAATGAGCAGCTTAAAAGACAGGGTACTGTCTACACCAGAAACCAGATCTTCTCCATCCCATCAGTGAAAACAAAAGGATCAGCCCCCACATACATTTATCCTTCCTCCCTCCTCTCCAAAGGAAACAGGATGCCTCTGCAAGGCTGAGCATTGGACTCATTCCTAGATCAATTCCACTGCAAGACACTGAGTCTCCCCAGCCCACGCACCCACATTTTAAAACAGCACTTGGCAAAATGGACTTTAACCTCCGCCTCTGAATACTGGAACTGGGAAATACAAAAAAAAAGTTATTGCACTGCTACAAAGTTCATGCTGCTGATGTTATTGCCACATAGTTGTGGTGACATCAGGTACAGTGCACAAATCCCTCTTGAATTCCAGACTCTGGGTTGGATTTGAGAACCAGCAACATCAGCAGCAAGGATTACTTTCAGGAGTTGAGTTTGCAACACCAGCAAAATCCCCAAGAGTTGGAGGACAAAACTTGCAAGAATACTAGATTTTCACTGAAGTGAGGTTCTGTTTTGGTTTTCATCTGAAAAAGCGCTAGAAGACACTCAATTTGAAACTTGTCTTGCAGCACAGGGCAGGTTAGCCTTGCATCAGGTGGGTTCCAGATGCTCACAAAGCAGAACAATGTATTATGGCAATGCAAAGCGGATGAGAGTGACAGACCTGGCAATGGCAAAGCAAGCCCCTTATGGTTTTACACAAATCACAAACTCTGTACAAAATTTATCCTGTCTTAAATGACAAGGGAATTCATGAGACAAGCCACCAGACAATCAAAACTATCCTGAAAGCCTTAGGAATGCTTTCCAATAGTCTTCATTCCAGGGTTACCAAATGAAGATAGCTCCTCAGCAAGGAATCACCATATTGCAGGTCATTCACTTTGTTAATCCATGGTGCATAAAGGCTTAGCACTTCAAAACTAAAAACCAAACCAGATTATTTATCTTCTCAGGGAGGTCTACTTCTTGTGCAGATGGCGGAAGAATACTTAAAGAAGCAGTCTTTTAACTTAAACAGCATCAGCAGTACCAAACTCAAGATCTGCCATTCTATAACACACCCGATAAATCAAGCCACCCAGACTTCAACGGCACACGACCCACACTTGCACCCGAGGCAGAAAACCAGGAATCAAACAGAATCACATTCTGAAGCCACTTTTTCTAGGGCAGGAGGCAGACGAAGAGCTGTGCGCTAAGGGAAGGCAGCAGCTTCGCCATGCCCTGGGAGCTACCCCAGAACTCGCTAATGCCATCAGAAATGTACCTGCTGATGAGCGGCTCAAGGCAGAGCTGCACGAACTAAAACCGCCCGAAACGACTAGAAATCCCCAGAGAAGAAGGCAAGGCGAGCTCCGAGAGAAAGGCCAGCGCTGATCACGGCACAGCGCTCCCGGGGCCTCGGAGCGTGATCACTTGTGTCACTCCCAGCTCCTCTCACGCTCCAGTGCGCTCAGGGACTTATTCCCAGGGAAAGAAAGGGGAATTGCAGGAGAGCTGACAGTTTGAAGTCCAGTCAGATTGAGCAAGCTGATCCCCCCCACCTTTTTATAAAAAAATATTTTTTCTTCGTTTACTACACTTGGGAATTTTAAAGGAATTCCTCCAACCAATAAGAACAGAGACAAAACCTTGGATCAAATGCAAAAGGAGAATCTATTTAATATATAGTTTGGGCTTGGTTTTGGTTTAAATTCTGCTTTTTTAAAATCCAGCCTCCTCTGAACATCATCTGGGGCTTAAGATGCAAAAATAAAGAACTCAGCTACCTCATTTTTAGGCACCCAAGAGATAAATAGGTGAAACACTATACATAGCTCAGAGGCACGCTATTTTTTTCAGCCTTCACTCAGCATCTACTTCTGCTCCAATTCAACATTCTAACCAGCAGTCTTTCAGTGGAAACATCCAAGCTTTAGCACATTAACTTAACCTGTATATAATGTAAAAATGTGAATCGACAGCACTCTAACCACATCCTACCGCAAGACCTAGCCTCGCCACCACCACCACTGCTTCCTATTGAAGCATCTATTTGTGGCACTGCTGCTTGTCGCATGTTCTGGGCTTGCACATGTGCAAGCTGCACAGACAACACACAGGGTATGTGTGTCACACGCATTTGCACCAGTAAATATTCATGACGGATCGTCATTTCCTCTACTTGCGCATATCCTGGTATCACAAGCTGCGGGACAGTAAAAATATCTTCAGAAGGCTTTAAATTACAGTGTAAAAGACAGGCATCAGGCACGAAACTTCTGCAGGAAGATTAAACATAAAACCCCACATTTAAGAAGCCAAACAACTGAGTGGTATCTGCTTCTCTCAACAGATGTTGCTTAGCTATGAAACGAGCCCTCTCTGGTGAGCCACCACCCTGAACAGAAATCACAGCAAGGGTTATCAGAACAAATGTTCCTACAGAAGCAACACACGCCAATACTGAATAGCAATGAGAACCGCTGAGCAAAAGCTCACGCACAGCACGAGCACCTTTGCTCCAATGCACCTTTTCACTGACGGGCTGATTCTACACACTTGCCTCTCCCACTTCGCCTGACTGTAGCAAACACCCTTCCCAAGTGAGAAAATAGGAAGAATGTCTGCCATTCTGCAGAGAAAGGGCTTGGCATGCCAGGTTTCTCTCCTTAAAGAATTTTTCCAACATGAGAAGAGGCGGTCCAGAAAGTCCTGGAGCTCTAAGAATCCCAGCTGCACTGAAGAGAGGAAGTTTTTTTCTTTTCTTCAAATAGTAATTAAAAAAAAAAAACAACAAACAAACAAACCAGGAACTCAATGTTTCTCCAGTGAAACTCACTCTACAGACAGGAAGTCCCTGAAGATGAGTTTTAAGTCTGCAACACAAAGTCATCCCATGCAAAGCACCGCATACGGGAAAAAACAACCCTAATTATACACACAACATGACAGGATTTAGTTTAGTTGTTATCAAACAAAAAAACCCTCAGGCTTAGTGTGAGCCAATACCTTCAGAGTAGTATCCAATGCTCTGCAGCAGTTAAAAAGGCAAGAACAACATTTTTAAGAGCAAAACAAGTCATTGTTACAGCACTACAAAAATTTTTATGCAATTCTGGTGTCACCGTCTAAACAGGGATAGTGAACACGGAAAAGGCAAACAGAAAGGGGACAGAGATAACATGAATGAAACAGTAGTCACTCAGGAAATACCAAATAACTCAGATTTTCAGCTGAAAAAGGAAAACAGAGGATAAAACTGCCTATAAAGTCATGAATGATAGAGATGGCAAACATTTGTTACCTCTCACTAGACGTGAGATAGTGTTTGACGAAATTACTGAGCAGCGAACTTAAAAGCAGAAAAGAAACAACCACCACATTAAGTTACGAAGCTCAGTGCCAAGGATACTGAGAGATCCCAAGTGGAAAGGGAAGGGTTCAAAGAGCAACTAGACATATTCAGAGTACAGCTTTTACACATCCATCAAAGGATTTAACAACTCTGGTGCAATCACCAGCTGATTACGGGAAAGATGTACAGAAGAAGGGTTATTCCTGCCTACCCGCCAGCAACACAACACTGCCAGATCGTTCCTTGGTCTCACCAAAGCACAGCTGCTGACACGAAAAGCTCCAGGACCAAACATCTCCGAAAGCGCTATCAGGACGGTATTTTTAAAAACTGTCCTCTTCAGCCTTTAATATACTGTCAAGTAACACTCTCGTTGGTTTCTTCTCCCTATGTTTGATCTTGACATTCACTACGTGTAATATTTCAGCTAGTCTCAGAGATCCCATTGCTCAGACCAGTTTGCAGTTGACTACCACAACGTTCATCCACTGCTTCTCATTTGATCTTGCTCAAAGTTGACATCGCAGAAAGCCCAGGAGGACTGAGCCACCACACAAGCAGTAAGGATGGGTGTTTGGTGTTTTGCACTATATCACTATTGATAAGCAAACACCAGATAAAGGCAGGGAGAACGAGCACCCTTCTGGAGACACTTCTCCCCTTGACAATTACAAGCAGAAGCCCAAGAGCAGGCTCCATCTGCCAGACAGAAACCCGCAGTGACTGCTTTTCACCTGGTCACAGCAAGAGGGACCATCGCTCTCGGCAGATGAAAGCTGGGATGACAGCAGTCCTGCACTGGAAGTCTTCAAAGACAGGAGATGTTAAGAGCCGGTTGCCAGAGCGGCTCAGCGTGCTGCGCTCCAGGCCGGCAGTCTCTGGGATCAGCCAAGAGCAAAAGATGTTTGACACACAACAGTGTATGACATGCCAAGACAGCTTAATAATTTATCTTGGTAAAAGCAGGATCTAGTTCTCATTCTGAGCCCTCTCTATCAGCATAAGGCTACATCAACTCCATCATGCTGAGCACACTGCCAACATCATTATTTTATAAATATACATTATCCAGCAGCTTTATGGACCTGGACTTAAGCCGTACGCAGGCAGAATGTAAACAGCTTTCTGAATAAAGTTGGAGCACTTTCCCCAAAGCCAGGTAAAAGAATCAGACCTACCATCTTACTGCAACTCTTTTCTAGACCAAAATTAATTAAGAGAATTTTGTAACTCCAGCTGTTTTAATGTTTTAGTCCTTTGTCTCCACTTCACAGGCTTCCACAATTACATATTTTCATCCAAGACAAACAGAGTGTTCATCCCCTCAATACATAACCCTAATCTCGGGAGTGATTTACCCTCTCCACACAATCATCTTCTCCACTTGCCTGTATAAAAGCACCCAATGTAGAGAGAAAATAATTGCGTTATGCCACATTCTTTAAGATCTGACAGATAATCCTTGTGCAGCAGTTTCAACCACCTTCATTTCCCAAACTAATCCAACAAATAGCGCACAGGATGCTCTGTGTATACTGCCAGGTTCAGATAAGGAGATAAAATACAGCAGTACTGATATATTCATCTTTGTAAAGATTATCTCCCCGTCTCCCCCAAACTGTCACATTAACATATCTGAGAAGGGCGATGGCAGAACAACATACGGGGTGAAGAAAAATGGAAGACACAAAAGGAAATGGCAATCTTTCACAAAAAGTACCACAGAAAACCACAGAACAGCCATACTAGGGGGAAGACTGGGCAAGAAACAATGTATTTCCAGCACCAGATCTTTTCAGTGTTGTCACATTTCAAGTCTCCTGCCTAAATAGGTACTTTCAACCCAGAAGATCTCTGAGCACTTCAGAAGCTTTAGGTGATGTGTTACTGAGAGGAGCTTTCATCAGGAACTAGAATCCAGCTATTGAAACAGAACACACAGTAACGCTTGATGGCAAGATAGGGACCTGCTAGGAGAGCCAGCAATACCGACAACAGCGTTAACACCAAACGTGCATTTTGACCAGACTGTCGATACTAACACTCTGACACTTCACACCCTGCTTTTTCTATTATCCTTTATTACAATAAAAAGAAAAAAAAATTGTTTTCTGTCTCACCCAAAACAAGCACAGCACAAAGCACCTGAAGAGGAGCTCCTACAGACCACAGTACTAACGAGACAGCTCAGACAGCTGCCGTCTGGATACAGACCCATTTGCTCTTGCACACTGGTAGATGAGGGATTCATCCTACCACAACGGGGGCCAGGCTGCTGGCACACAGTGCCACCGGGACACGGCACAGGACTTTCACGGATCACACCACTGCCCCAGCTGGAACAGCCCATCCCGCACGCAGGAGCCCATCACTTCTCAACACTGACTGTACCCAAACCCACCTTGCCAAGAGCTGTCCTACAGGATGCCCTGTGCCTGTCATCCTCCGGGCACATCCCACAGCGCTGCCCGATCACAGCACGACGCCAGGGCCCGCTCCCAGCACAGCCGGAGCTGCCTGGCAGCCAGGCTCACCTCAGGGGCAGGGCTGCCCTGCCCGGCACGGCTCCCTGCGATGCCATGAGGGCACAGCTCCTGCGACACCCCAAGGCAGACCTCCGGCACCACCCCGGACACCCCACAGCACGGCAGGGACGGGACAGCCAGCCTCGCCGCGCTGCCCTGGGGCGGCACTGGGGCTGCGGGGCTGCAGGTGGGACCCCTGCCCCGAGGCCCAGGGCAGCCACGCACGGCCGGGCGTGCCGGGGGGGCTGCAGAGGGGCCGAGGCAGCAGCGTGGCGAGGGGAAGGCAGCAAGGGCAGGTCCGGCCCCGGGGCCCCGCGGCGGCGGGACGGGGCCGCCGCTCCGCTCCCCCCCCGCACCCGACCCCCCTCACCGCCCGGGGCTCGGCAGCCCCGGGAGCGCGGCGCCCCGGCAGGGCGCATGCGCACCGCGAGCCCCCCCGCGGCTCACTATCCGGCAGCGAGTCCCGCCGCCCCCAGCGCGCAGGCGCGCCCGGCCGCCTCAGCACGGCCGCTCAATGGCTCACTATCTCGCAGCCGCCAGCCCGGCCCGCCGGGGTGCCGCGGAGCGGCGGGACGGGCCCGCCGCGGGCAGCGGAGCGGCGAGGCCAGGGGGCGGCAGCGCGGAGCTTTACCTGCGGGATACTCGACGTGAGTGAGGGAGACCGGCCGCCACGGAGCGGGGAGCGAGCACTCTCCGACTGCGGCCATCTTACCCGGATACCGGGCCGGGCCACCCTGGCCAATCGGAGCGCGCTTAAGGGGCGGTGCGACCAATGGGCGGGGGCGCGGAGAGCAGCGGCCCAATGACGCTGCGCGGCAGGTGAGGCACGGGCCAACCCACAGCCACCCAATTAAAAATCCAACCCGGGGAGCGCCAAAGCCAATAGGCTACTAGTAACGGTGCCCAATAGGAGGGGGACGCAGGTAGCCAGAAAGCCAATCGAAAGAAAGGCGGGCGTCACTGCCCTTCGTCATTGGCGAAAGAGCGATGCAGATTAGCCAATCAGCAGCTTTCCTTGCCGCCAGTTCTTAGCCAATCAGCTGCGCCGCTGGGGTGCTGGCACGGGGGGCTCAGGGAGAGGCTCCGTGGCTCCTTAGCGGTGAAAATGGCCCCCGCCGCCCTCCGCCGGCCAGACGGCGCTCGGGGGCCGGGCACGGCCGGTGGGGAGCCGTGCCCGCGGGAGGACTGCCCCTCGCAGCCTCCCTGCTGCGGTGCGGGGCCTGGCCCCGCGCGTTCGGGGGCATGGGGCCGGGCCGGGCCGGGAGGGGGGCAGGTCGGGGCTGGGGTGCGGCGGAGCTGCCGCCTCCTCTGAATAAAACCAAAAAAATGTGTTTTTAAAAAGGAATCTTTCACTTTATAAATGGTGTCACTACAGATACAAGTTGAAATTTTCTGTTGAAAACGGTTTTTCGGTGGTATCCCATGCCCCCCCCCTTTATTTTCTTTTTCCTTATAATAACACTAGGAAGAGGATGGATTTTTCCAGCAGCGCCTGGAAATAAAGCACAAAATACAGCCCTGGCAGAATTCCAAGAGAAATCAGGGTGCTGCTGCTAATGCTCTGCCCATCCTTCAAAAGGCACTGCAAAGGCCAGGCAACACCTGGTCCAGGGAATACCTGCTCTCCTCCCCAGATACCTTTGACTACTGAAATCACCCTCTCTGAAGACCAAACCAAAACTGATGTTCCCATATGTGACCCCAGAAAATAATACTCACCCGGGGAGCCTGAGGAAAAAGCAGAACACAAACAGTGCAGCACCTCAAAAGGGAGAGACACGAGCAGCATTACAGAGAAAAGCTTGCAGAAGGCAAATACGCCTTCAGACCAAACCACCAAAGTTAATTCGATTTTAAAAAATAAAACTCACAGAAAAATAAATATGCAACAGCAGTGCAAGAAGGGATGAACATAGGCAAGGGGGTGCCTTAAATTTTTATATGTCAGGAAAGCACACGGAGTAGTATTTCCATCCCTAAACAATTGCACCTTCAAGTAAGATTTCAGAATATGGCAATGGCTTTATATTGAAAGAGGGCAGATTTAGATTGGATATAAGGGAAGAAATTTTTCACTCTGAGGGTGGCTAGACACTGGAACAGGTTGCCCAGAGAAGCTGTAGATGCCCCATCCCTGGCAGTGTTCAAGGCCAGGTTGGATGAGGCTTTGGGCAACCTGGTGTAGTGGAGGGTGTCCCTGCCCATGGCAGGGGGGTTGGAACTGGGTGATCCTTAAGGTCCCTTCCAACCCAAACCATTCTATGATTCTACGAATAGGGAGCAAACTCCTTTTCCTGTAGTTGAAATATACTTGTTTTCAGATAGCAATTACAATTACATCCCATTAATTTTAACAGGCTCTTCAAAGCTGACAGTCTTCCTGGCATTGCAAGAAGAAAAATGGCATTAAAGTAGTATTATTTAGACAGAAAGAGCAAATATTTGCTGCAGAAGTTCAGTTCACTGCAGAAGACTGCTGCTACAAGGTAGCATGAGTGATTTACTGCTTTCATTATTCAAGTTAAATAAATCTCCTCCTTTCCAAGCTATTGAATATAGAGTTATGCTGGCAGAGTGGATTACATCTGATCTGTGTACCATGACAAGTACTGAAAATTGTGGGCTTCATTGCTATATTCACCCACTCCTTCCTGAACATAAGAAGAAAGTGTCAATACACCGAGCAGCCTTTGCTCTGTTCCTTCAGCATAAGAAAGCACAAAGCTGCTCTGGAGATGTAGCGAGTACACAGTCTGACACCATGGAAACCAAGAGAAACTCCTTTTAACTCTTTCAACCAACCTTCAGGGTGTGGCATTAGACAAAAATTTTCCTTCTCATGAACATTTTATTTGCATATATCTCAGTTCGTGACAGGCTTGTGTTAATGCTAACCAAGGCTTATTTTTTTATTTTAAGCATATGGATGAAATTTTAATCACTGGAAGCAAACAGCCTATCTGATTCAATCCGGTTTCTGTATCATTTGAAAATGAAAGTATTTAAACATACTGTAATCGTTTCAGAAGAATAAGATGAGTTTCCTGCATTGCTCAGCAGATGGGCATCTCTGATATCAACCCACAGTCTTTACTCTGGATTTCACATCGTTTGGGAGGCTGGTAAGTATGCCACAAGAGCTGGGACACTATTTGAGATTCTGCTCTTTAGTGAGACTTCTGTTACCACTTTATCACAGTCTGCTAGCCTACCCACACCACCCCCAAACATAATCAAAGCCACCACAGAAAAAGAAAAATCTGAAAAATGAAGCTCCACAGTATTAAATCACCACTCAAAGTACAATGAGTTGTCTTGTGTTTTTTTTGTAGGCCGCTTAATCTACAGACTTGTCTTCAGTAGAACCAGGAAGATTCCCCATGCAAACAATACCCTTAAGTTTACTTGCTGTAAGTTTAGCATTTTGACTCTAGGAAGAGCAAGCCTTGTTTTATACCAACGCTCTAGCAGCAGAGGTGTACCACAACTGTCAGCTAAATCAGAAACCAAAGACTTGGTTTTCCAGCAAGTTTCACCAAGAAATTTAGAAAGAAAAAAGCCACAATCATGAAGGGAAGTTTTATTTGACTTGTAATGCCCACATCCTAAGATTAAAAGGTATTAAAAAAAATAAATTAGCTGCAAAGAAAAAGAAAGAAGCAAAACGAGAACAGATTTTTACACCTTTAGGAAATCAAGTAAAATTAGGCACAAGTTTACATTCATTAGTTTCAGATATGGCAGAGGAATGTTCTACTGAAGAGCAGTAAATAAAATCCTGTTTTCCTACCTTCTTGTATGAGACAGCACAAGTCATGCTCTTCAAAGCCACACTGATATCATAGATACAAGGCAGATTTTTCCTCATATTTTTTTTTAATTAATGTCTTTGTGCTTTAAAGATCATAAAGACCCTCCTAGAGCCATTTGGTGCAGTCTCTACACACACACTAAAGTACTGAGTACGTACTTTAACCACTGGTGCAGCTTGTTACAACCTCCACATAAGAAGTGAGTGTCATGCATATTTGAAATTCCGTTTAAGCATCAGAAACTACTGAAGGATTTTATTTCATAGCTGCTAAGCCACTTTAAATCCCCATCAGCGTTAAAATCTTGCAAGTGTCAGCCCAGAATGATTTAACCCCTTGAGAATAAGGGTTCATTATAAAAAAGGCAAATATCCTATCTCTAGAGATTCTACCTGAATACTTATCTCAACTGCTACTAATACTGAAGAATTTCCTTTGCTAAACATAATATACTGGGGAAAGAAGGATTTCCTAGTGATCCCTCACGAAGCCAGAGGGCAGGCAGTTGTTCTGTCGTAACCTTTTACACCAAGTGTGAGGTGGTTGCTGTTTCAGCCAAGCCCTGCTCTGGATGGGATCAGTGGCAGCAGCCTGAGTCCCTGCTCAGTGTTGCATCCCAAGGAGCTGAACACAGCAGGTCACTGACCACCACCCCTCAGGTCAGGGAGAGCTTCTTCCACAGGAACAGCTCCTCTGAACCCGCTGATCTGAACAGCACCCTTCAGTGCAAACACCTTTCTTCTGCCTTTCCTCTCAAGCTACACTGGGATCGGGGAGGGAGAAAGAACAGCAATGAAATGGGGATGGGGTGGGTACAGAGAAGTTTAACACCCTCTCCAGTAAAGAGAAAATCAGTTTGTCTCGGCAGACATCCTTAGCTTGTGCAGGAGCAAGTTAGTGTTGGCAGGTGAAGGGGGAGAACTCAACCTGCAAGAAGCTGTGGATGTTCTCAAGGAAGATCCCTCTTTACCTTCACTGGGAGGGTGGCATACCCTGTTTGCGATAAGGGCTAAAGAAAAGCATAAAGCTGCAATAAAACTTTCTTCCCTGTGATTGATTAGGAATTCACACTTTCTCAGCTTAAAAAGCCACAGTGAAAATTAGTGTTTGCTTCACAGGGACCCTGTTTCAGTACCCTCTCCCGCAAGGATGTGAAAAGACCAAAGTCAGCGGCCAGTGTTCTTGTCTGCACACAAAGCACGCAGGCTGCCCCAAGCACTGAGGCCAAAAGACACTCAAAGTAGTAAATAAATACACATAAACAACTTTAAAACTGAGAAATTAACAGCATTGATTGTTTAGAACTACAATCCGTCTTATTACATCGATCTTCACATTTTAACATCTTTGTAACCACTATACAAGCTGCTGAAGTTACTCTTTCTTCTAAACCAGCCATACAAAAGCACAAAGCACTATAAACTTGTGGGTTTTTTGGCAAAGTAACTTGCTTTTAGAATATAACATACCTTGAATCACAGTTTACATGTAGCAGGTGTGTGTTGTGCTAACACAACATCCTCTGTTTCTTCTCTCCCTGCATGCTGCCAGGAGCAAGACGCCTCAGAGACCTTTCCTAGTTCCAATTGCTCTCTCTTAAATCCTTCTCGTCACAGTTTATTTCGTGCAGCCTCACTCAGGTCAGCTGCTCCTTACTCCTGCCTCAGCACTGTCTTGTTTATTGCATTAATCTGTTCTCCAGGATCAGCCACATCAGTCTCATCTGCTTATAGAGCAACAGATGTCACGTGCTCTACACTTGCCCTCTTGCAAGCATCTCAGGAGCATTTATCTACTCCTTTTACATCCTCCTGTTTACTTTTTCCTGCTTACTTCCTGCTTTTACCAGCAGACTCCACATTAGAGATCTGAAGAGGAAGAAAGAAGACACTTGTATTCTCCAAGCCCATGCACTGACTTTCCATTCCTACGGAAACTCCAGATTTTACATATTGTTCCCTTGCAAAAATACAGCTAGGTAAAACACCTTTTATCTGCAACAGACACTAGGGATAACTAATCAGTCTGGAGAAAAAACAGTGAAGCCCATGTTTTTGTGATAGTCCCCATTTTCTTCTCTCTGAAGATCTCCCGAGGCTGGGACTTGGGGCTACATGTGGACTGAAACAAGAGAAAGCACAGGCTGGACCCTCAGCCTTCACCCGTGGCACTGCACTCACAGAGGGCTCAGCAAATCACTGCAGACCTCACACAAAGCCAGGACTGCCTCAAGTCCAGCACACTCCACTGCCGCTGTCCAGTGTGTGACTGGGCACATGTGCCAAAGCAGCCAGATTTCAGGTGCCGGCTGTGCGGTCAGTTTGAGAACAGCCTGTCCCAGCACTACGAAGACACACATACACATGGCGTTGGATCTATACCCCAAACTACGCTATGTTTCTTAGGACTGACAGACACAAAGAGTCCTTTCCTCTCTAGCAGCTTGATCCCAGCTCTCCAGCTATCCGTGCACATCACCCCTTTCGTACATCACATCCGACACCTGCACCTCTTACTACCTTGTGCATAACAGGAACAGGCACCACGATATTCCGGTTCCCTCTGCTTGTGCGCACCCCACACCTACCCAGTGAAAACTGAAACACAGCAAGGCACTTTGATGGATGTTAAAGACTTTGTGCATGCACAGCAGGATGCAAATCCACCCTCTCCTCACACTAGCTCACCTTAAGGGCAAACATAGACCTCAGCACTAAGCGAGGAAGACCACGGCACAGAGCCCATCATCTGGCCTGCAAAGAGCACCAACACAGAGGAAACAGAGCAACTTCCTTACAGCTTCAGACTGGTTAGAAAAGTCTGCGTTTTACTTCAGTGCTTTACAGAAGTATTTCTTCCTCCCTGGGAAAGAAATCTTCTCTAGTCACATTGCATGTGTTAAAACACATAAGGTAAAAATCAGCAGTAATGTCTGTAGAAACAACAGCAGAGAAGAACAATAATAAAAATCCCAAAGCAAACAAAGCCTCCTTGAGAAGCTAAGGGTCAAGTGGAGAATTTACCAACTATGTTCCTGCTCCCACACACAATCGTAAACATCAGGGATCATCTCCCAGAAAACGCACAGGCAAAACGGGTACATATGTTGCCCTAATTCAAGAGAACTGGGCAAAAATCTGGGCCCAGGCAGTTCATGGTTTATATGACACATTAAAAATAACAATAATAAAAAGAACAGGAAGGTGGAACAAAGAAGAAATTCAAACCATAAGCAGGCAAGTGGTCCTGGATCCATCCCAGCAAACACTACTGGCTACAAAAAGCAGGTCCCACCAGGTTGCTGTGTGTTGAGATAGTCTTGCTGCCACCACTGAGCATTGCAGGTAGTTTTATCCATCTTGGAGGAAAAAGGTCCTTGTATAAAACTTGTTTTCCTCCCCGACTGACATCAGATGAGCTCCTTCAGTGGCTCATTTTCACCAGGAAGCGTGCCGTTCATCTCAGGGGAAGTCTCGGTGCCCAGATATCCCAAGAGGATCTCACTGCGCCGCCGCGACAGCTGCAAAATGTCTTCTGCCAGCGACTGCACTGTTGTGTATCTCACGTTGTCCAAATCAAACATGTCCTTCAGATATTGTACTATCTGGTGCTGCAAAGACAAAAGGAAGGTTTACAGTAAGAAGACCTCCTCCCAGCTGCCAATACCAGCTGCCTGGACTGCAGCAAGCAGAGAACCCTGTAAGGAATTTTGCATGTCTGCCATCCCAGCAAAGATCTGCTTTAGGCTGGATATTACTGGCTAGATCCCTTCATGCCTCTGAAACAGGACAGCAGAGCTCTTGAAGTCAGGGAAAGCAATGTCCATGGCAATACCCATGCAAACATTCAATGAATGCAACAAAGCTTCTCATGATATTATCTACAAGAACAACAGGATTTAGGCTTTAAGGTCAAATAAATTGTGAGATCCCATGTTCTCTTAGACAACATCTTCTTTCAGCATATGCATCTGCAGTCTTTTCCAATACTGATGGCATAAATTGATCACATCACACATTCATTGCTATCAGCCATGGCAAATTGTGTTGGGAATTTTTATCAATCTGAATTCAGCAATCCACACCTCAATCAGCAGTGATTTTTAGAAGGCTTTTGTACAGAGCCAAGATTCTTAATACCACCTCAGTCAAAGCCAGCCATCAAAAGCACACATCTGCAGCTTTAAGCAACAAGACAGCAGGAGTCCCGCACAGACCAGATACAGGAAAGCCATCTTACCTTGAAGAAACTGCAGACTTCAGATAGCTGCTGCTTGGGCCCCAGAAAACCAAAGGCTAGAACAGGACTGACATGCTCCGATACGGAGTAGAAGTGAGAGATAAAGCCATCTGGAACCTGCCACAGGGAAGAGAAGAATTGGTCAGTCTCAGTTCTCAGACAGAATTAGCAGCTTATTCCCTATCAGCTACCAAATTCCATGTCAGAAAGCACCATGCATCAGTAACTGAAGTTAAGAGCTACTTAAGAACATCTCTTCCTGCAGAATTACATTTATCTTTCAGATCTCTTGAAGGATAACTACAGCTTTCTATCTTCATGTTTCTAAAGTATTTCAGTAGGAGACTTAATAGAAGAAAGTGAAAGGCAACTATCAGACTGTCTTTATAGACTCTCTTTATAATGTCCAGACTAAGCCAGGAAAGGGCATGCAAATATCCAAGACAGAGCTGCGTGACAGCACCAATACAGCTTCCAATGCTCTCATTTCTCTTTGTACCATCTCATGAGGCAAACCCAGTCATACCAGCTGGTTGTGGGACAGGAGTTGAAAACTTGCCAGAGGCCACAGACCCTGTGGCAGAACTGGGGTTGTGAAGTTGCGGCTTCCTGCTCCCCAGGTCCATGAACTCCTCTGCTGTGATACTTTGGAAGGCCACAGATTTAATGGAAACGCATCAAGTAGTAGCTAGTCAGCAGTCAGTGCTGGGAAGTGAAGCAGCACATGAGCCATTCACAGCACTGCCAGCAGAGGAACCACGATTCAGGAGTAGCCCCTTGTTGCCTGTGACCATTCCTAGGGTACTGTGAGCAGGGAGAGGGAATACCAGATAGGCAACATTGTCTTTTGAATCCTCACATTAAGAAAGAGGGAGAATAACCTCAGACTGATTCAGTGAAACACTGGCATGGCACTGGAACAATGACGGCAGGACCCCAGTGCTCTAAAGCATCACACAGAATGCGATTCAGTTCAGTCTTATACACTCACATTTTGTATTTTGTCAAGATCTAGGTGTTATCTTTTCAGCTTCGAATACATTAGATTCTTTCCTTTTTAATTCGTTTTCCTTACCATCAGAAGCCTCCTTTTTGCTTTCAGAACTGACCAGCAAGCAGTTGCTAGAGCCTACAATTAACAGAGAGACACTATCAGTTCCTGGGATTTCTTTTCAGATAAAAACAGTTTACCAATACATTGCTATCAAAATATCAAAGCAGTGGCCCTTTTGTGCCAACAACTCTAAAATTAGTGACAAAATCTAAGTAAATTAGAAGCAGATTTGGCCTCTCCAGAAAAGCCAAAGTGCTTTTGAAGATTGTTAACATGATCTGACACAGTTGCCAAACACCCAAGAATGCAGACTATAAGCAGAGAGCTGTTAAAAGGTGCCTCCCAATCATCATCTTCTCAGTCTATGAAACTAAACAGTCTTAAATAGGCAGCTGGGGGCCAGGACTAGAGGAAAGCGTTGCTATGTGAGCCTCAGCATCTGCTGAGGTACCACCAGAAATGAATGACCAGGTACAAAAAACCCCACGTGTTTTCTCCCTACATTTTGATCCTCTTATTCTCGCTCATGCAAATATGCGCTGTCATCTTTTAACATCTCCATAGCATCACTGATCAAGCTCACTAGAGAAATACATCTACTGAAGCCAACCAGATGCTTTCAAAATAAGGAAAGCTTTCCTGTAAACAATTTACATACACCAGAAGATTGTTGTTTAGAGCTTCAGGAAACCATAGTGTTTATAAAGAGAAAACTCAGCTCAGCCAGGACAGCCGAGGTTATACTCCTTCCTAGACTTGGCACTTCCATCTCATGCTCAGCACAAGGACTACTCGCTTAACGCACCGTCTCCTTGAAGCTGTCGGAGAGCCATCGGTTGCGCAGCACAGCCAGCACAGAGGAGGGCGGGTTCTCCAGATCCTCAAAAGCATCCATGAGGATGAAGTCCAGCACAATATCAAAGAAACTCATGCACACCACCTGTCAGAGAGCAGAACAGTCTGTAAAGGAAACAGGTTTAATAAAAAAAAAAGAAAAAAGATTAAAAAAAAGAGACAGACTTTACTCTTTTGGTTTGAAGCAACAAAACATAATGAGTTGAAATACACAATGTACAATTGCAAAATAGTCATATTTCTGGTTCTTTCATTCCTGGGCTGTTCCTACACATCCGTTATCTTCCAATCCCTCTGCAGCTTTGTAGAGGGAATGTCTTTACCAACCCCTCTTCCTTCCAGCTCCTGCTGAGTGGTTGGCCAGGTCTCTTGCTTCAGTGCATAATGCAGCATCTCCTCGTAGCTTTCCAGAAAAGCTTTGGGATTCTGGGAGAGCAGAGAAACAAAACACATTTCACCAAAGTTTGACTACTCTATTTTGAGCTAACATCAACATCAATGCATGCGACTGGCTGAAGTTTTTAACCAAAACACTGTGCAGAAAAAGAACTTGGTTCTAGGAAGCATGAATGGCTCCAGGCTCAGCTGTGGCTCAAAGCATCTACGTTGCTCCACTTTCTTCAGGGAAGTAGGCAGAGACACCTGTACACAAACTGATCCAGTAACGGACTAACACTATGCAAGGAACAATCTTCCTGTTCAGGGGCTGACCAGTGACTAAGCCAGTAATCTGAAAACTAATACGTTGTTGATGTAAAGATTTGATTTTCTTTTTCCTTTCCTACGGTCCTTGAGATGATGCCACTGTTGATGCACAGCCTGCACCCTCTGTTCGCTCCAGTGAGCCACAGTATCAAACTGTGGACAGGAGATGCACAGAGAGACTCTTTCAAGAGAACTTGGTTAAACGAGATTAAAAACACAAGTATTTTGTTTCTCACAACAGTCACCATCATACGAATGAAACTTTCCTTCTTCCAATACACTGGAAGAACTCTGGGTTGGGATGGGGGAACAAGTATCCCTGTGCTCAAGACACAACTTAGTTGTCATACAAACTTCCTACCTTTTCAGCTTTTGTCATCAGTCCTATCACCATTTGCTTCCCAACTTCCCCAAAAAACAGTTGATTGCTTTCATCCTCCAGCAGCTCCTGCAAAGGGAACACAAGAAGTCTCGTGTGAACGCCTACACCCACACAAATTCTGACTTGGGAGAAAAAAAAAAAAAAGGACAGGACATAAAGCAGTGTGATGCTGCATACACCAGTATCATTAACCGTTAATAAGCTGGAGTCTAGAAAGCAAAACTGCTCTCTCCAGGAATCAAGTTTAAAATTAGGCTGAAAGACTGGAAGCAGCAAGAACAGAGGTATGGGAGCCATGGGGTGGCAGTGGGGCCAGGGCACAAAAGTTGCTCTTCAGGCTCTAGACATACATTGCCAGGACGGGGACTGTGGTAAGGGGAAGGAAACCTTGCTCCCTCACATCAGAGGTTTGACTCCAGTCCAGTGAAAAGCTCTCAAGTGGGAGTACCAGCTTCTGGGCAACTCTGAAATTCCCAGACTTTAACTTCCCAGAACTAAACCAGCATCAGAGGCCATGTAACCACCACTCAAGCTGGGCACAGGGACCAGGGGATCCTCTCCCAATCAAATCCATCAGGACAAGATTACAGAGTTAAGCAAGGGGAGCTTGGCCTGCTGCTGCTTCTGCTTTTACTTGCTCTAGAGAGGCAAAGGCTTCACTCCTGTGCTGGCAGACAGGAACGTGCTGCTGGCAGCAACATGCTGCCGGAATCCAGGTGCCATTCTCACCTGGAAGGCCTGCCTGACGCAATGCAGCTTCGCAAGGAAATCCTGGTCGCTGTAGCAGCCAAGGAGCTCTGTCCTAGACAGAAAGGGGAAAGATTGCATCAATTTCAGCTCTCCCAATGTCTGTGTTCCTAACAACTATGCTCCCATGAAAAAAGAAAGTCATTCCCAGTCTGTGCCTAGGAGAAAGTTAACAACTGCATTCCCTTTGCACAGCTCCCTGGGGGACCACAGCACCCCTGCAAAGGCTGTTACAACACAACTATGCCAGCCAGCCACACAGAACAGGCACATTTCTCATTACTAATTTCCTGGGACAATTACCCTTTAATGTCTCCCAAAATCTGGCCCTAGTTCCCTGGGAAGTCTAAACCAGCAGGAAAGATGCTAAGAGTTTCTGTCCTCAAAGGGTTATTCTCGTCATAGGGCTGTTCGAAGGCAGATAAGGTGTCCACACTGCTCAAAGGAGCCTGAACACAAGGGCCCATGACTCCAGCTGGCACTTCACCTCAGCGTCCGGCACGCAACTTTCCCTTCTTTCACTAACTGCAGAGCTTCTTCATATGCTGCTACTGGCTTGGAGAGGTGGAACGGTATTTCCTCAAAGTGGAGAGAGTCAAAGAGCTGTAGAGGTGGCAAGAGGCATGGGAAGAACAAAACGATCTCGTTAAATATTTGCAAATAGTCAAAAACTGCACACAAGCAAGATGTGCCTTCTTCAGCTAGCAAACTTTTGTTGGTGCCAATTATTTCATGCAAAGTATTTCTTTTCCTGTCAGTTTCAAAGCTATCTCAACTCTGCCACAGCTCAGTATCCCCTAAAATTTACAGAACCAAGACACATTACATTACATTTACAGTACTTTCCTAGCTGTTATGCCATGTTTTCTACAGTAGATAGGAAGATGACACAGAAACGCTGGTTGGAAAGGGCTGCACCATGCCCCTAATGAAAAAGCTTTTCCGAACATCCATCATGAACCTCCCAGCTTGGGGCTGTTGCTCCCTGTCGTATCATCTTCCTCTACCAAGATGCATCTGGCTCCACTGCCTTTGTGGCTCCCCTCCAAACAGCTGGACTGCTACGCACAGCTGAAATTGAAGTCACCTCTGCTGCAGAGAAGAAAGAATCCTCGGAAATTGAACTGTCTTCATCATCTGTCCGAAGCCGCAGTGACCCATCCGTCAATGGAAGCATTAAAGTCTTCTCTGGAGGAGAGGAAGAAGTTGCATGTGTTGGAGTTTATAGACTAGCACTCGTCTTAGCCACTGTGCTCTCCCTCCCACCCCCACAAACTGCACTTTGTCACCACTCCATTGCCTAGCTTACAGAAAAGACACAAAAATCAGAAAATAAACTGGCCTTCTGATGCTTTTCTATCCCAGTTGCCATACCCAGATCCAGCAGCATGCTGTCTGACGGAAGCGAAGACCCAAACTCTTCCTGGAGGTGGTAGGCTCGGTGCAAGAGGGACTCCAGCTTCTCGGCGAACTCCCTTTTCTGGGACTCCTCCTGGAACACACACATATGCCACCCTTAGTTAGCCAGCTGGGCAGACAGATTGACAGCACAAATATGGAAGGAAATTTTCAGTAAAATGGGATTTAGTTTGCAGATTAAATGATTTAAAAAAAAAAGTGAGGGGACTCATTAATCCTACAATGCAGCTAATAACGCAAGGGGAGGGAAGCTTCTACACAGCCTGTTCAAACCCTCTGGCTTTTTAGCTTTACAATTTTGTTCTCCTGTTAAAAAAGGAAGAAAGATTTTAAGAACATTAACCTGTCATCCAGAAAAACAGGTATTTCAATGAGTTACAGATCACTTAATTCTCTTGACTTGTGACTTTAGCCTAATCTCAGGAAGGAATCACATCAGAAGCCTCTGTTGAATACAGAGTATCCAGAACTGGGTAACAGACAATGAGCCTTGGATTAAGGCGTTGGGCATAAGCAAAGTTTGCTGTAAGCAGCACAGGAAGATAGGAAAAAAAGCAAGAAAAATAAGATTTACACAGCATGTTGCCTTCATGCCCCTGTGTCTGCATGAGTATCTCACCCAGAAGACAAGAAGCACAAAATCTATTTTGATAATGAATCAACTGTTTTTAAGTCAGTTTTAGAAATACTATAGGACTCTTCAAGGAGAGACAACATGAGAATCCAGATTTGACTTGGATAAATATTATCCACCGCAAAAGACAAACATCCCACATACTTACTACACCAGGCCCTGTTTATACGAGGCTGGGAACACTTTTTGCCAGCAAGAACTCTGGAGAGTCGGGAGTTCAGCTCCTTTCAGTCCTGAGCTACAGCTGCTCTTTTTAGCTTCGTGATTGTCACTGAGCCTTTCTAGTTTGGATCTCCTCTTATCAGAGGTCTTCCTTGCATAGTCCTCAAGTCCAAGACAACAAAGAGTTGTCCTAAAATACTTGTTTCTGTAGCTGTAGGTAGAACAAGTTACACATCTCCCTGACCCACTGGCTCAGTGAGCAGGGGCATGCTTAGCTACTACCGAGTTACCACTTCGCTTTACTCATCAATACGTGCAGGCAGCTGGCCTCTGCTTCTCCACCCAGCTTCCTAGCAAGCGATAGCGACCATCAAGATCTCTGCTTTCAAACGCATCAAAAAGTTACAGACACAACACTGCCAGGCAAAATGCTATTTCTCCCTCTCCGGTGCTGTACTTTTTACCACCTTTTCCTACCGCAGCCTCTGCTGCTGGAAGACTTGTGACAGTGACTGACATAACACTGGAAGGTGGGTAGAAAAGCTGGGGAATGAGGGGGCGAGACTTATTAAAAAGAGAAAGAAATTAAAAACACCCACTCACATTTGCATAAGGAAGGCACAGCTATAGACATCTCTTAAACAGTCTGGCCTGCCTCTGCCCTTAATTTGCTCTTCTTTTAATCTGCTAATTACTGCTTCCAGCACCCAGGCTGGCCTTTCAGCATGTTCCCCAGCTGGCAAACGCAAGAGAAAAGTGGAGGCGTACCTCTGGGATGCTCTCAGACATGCTCTCTTGCTGTTTCTTGCTGTCCCAGGGCACAGGGGTGCTGGTACTAGCACTGTCCCTCTGCCTGATGGTCAGTGCCTGCTCCCACTTCTGCAGGGCCTCCTCAAACAGCTCCATGCCTGGCAGGAACCAAATACAAGCTGTGAGAGTCCCAGGCCGCTTAGGAACAAGGCGATACAGCACGAGTCTTTGCTCACTGAGACAATCCAGCAAATACTGTTCTCTGAACAAGATGAGCCTGTTGCTCAAAGCACAGTATTTTGGAAATAAATTATTCACTGAGAAAACAGAGAAACGTTTCTTTAGGAGAAGATGGGATTTTTACAACTAACAAGTGACTCAGCTTAAGTTGAGAATGAGAGAGAGCTTCCTCTTAGAGCTCTACATCAAGCTGCTGATGCTCTATGTCAATTTACCCTCTCTTTTTGCTCTCACAGTGATAAACAACCACTCCAAGGTGATGTTACCCTTGTGCTTGTTTACCTTGAACATAGAGGCTTTCTGCACTGGAATCACCAATGGCTCCAGCATCTCCCATTGCCTGGGCCTCCCACATCCCTGCTGATGCTGGTGTTGGACTTGAAGAGTTGACTGCTACCATCTGCAAGAAAGGAGCAGAGAATAGCAACTGCCTTTTGAATTCTCTCCAAGGGTAGCAGTGTTAAGACCACACAAACACCACCACCAGTTAAATCTGGACTACAAGCCATTTCCCTTCCCCATGTTTACTCTTAGGCTTCCCTATATCAATACTCCCTTGCCTGGAAAGGAGAAGGTACCAAGGGTTACTGGCCCTGTCCCACTTGCATTCACGCTACGCTGTCAACTGCCGAGAGCTGCAGATACGGTAAAGTGAGAAGCCCTCCCCTTCTTCACCCAGCACCACAGCAGCCTCTTCGAAAGCACAGAAGTTGTGTGGGAAATACCTTCCCAACCAATCTACACTGAAGCTTCATTAGGAAACGGCGAGCTGAGTAACAGTGATCACTAGCAGGAGAGCGCTGACAGAGGTGACAGCCCAAGAAAGCTCCAAAGCAATTGCTACAAAGGCACAAGGATTTTGATAGAAAGTTGATGTCAGCCCCAGTTGCTGGTGCAAAGAATGCTGGAAGTGGGGAGGAAGCACCAACAGCCTAAACAAAGGAACAGATTACCAGTAAAACTACAGCTGAGGACTTTGGCCAGGGAGATCCTCGCCCTTCTCTTTGTAACAAAACCTTCTGCTGGGAGAACTGAGCACTGAGATCCACATGGCAAATTGTCAGCTGTCTACAATTTCACACGAGTGCATAAATATCTTTTGAAGTCTGACCCGATAAAGTGCTGGGTTCAGACGCTATCGATGATGAGTATTTTCACATGGCTTGGAGGAAAATGTCCAAACATGAGCCTGATGCTAGGAAAAAAGCTACAATAACCATCTGACAGATGAGTTCCTGCCCTGCCTCCATGGATTAATCTCTGTGGAGTGTTAATAAATCACCTTGAGATCCAGAACTGCAAATCATCAGTTCACTGTTGCTGACTTATTTACTAGATGGCAAAGGGCAGCCCCAGGAAGCAGACGAGAGAGCAGGCAGAAACTGCAGGTGTGCGAAGGAGGAGCTGTTTTCCCATAAAGTAACATGAAAACAATGAGCACGGTGTCACAGACGCTCAGCTCCCACACAACGCAGGGGGTACGGGAACAGATCCCTCTCTGTGTGGATATCCCCAGCCATGCACTGGCAGTGGAAAAAGGAATTTAGACCGTTTTTTATCTAAAGACAAACAGACTTAAGCAATACAAAACTCAGACAGCATCTGTGGGAAGGGAGAGGCCACGGGGGAATTAAGTGGACGTGAGAGTCCCTGCAGGGAGAGAGAGGCCACATGTGTCCGCACTGACGCGTCCCATCATATCCCAGTTACCCCAGGGGAACACTGGTGCAGGGCTGCATGCCCAGCGCCGGGCCAGCACTGCCGCCTGCTGGAGACACTCTTTCAGCCAGCACAGATTTTTGGCAACCTTCTGGTGCTTTAACCATCCAGGAGAAGCTAAAATACAGCAGTGCCTGTAGATACTGTAGGGCGCCGACACTCCCTTCGAAGGGGTGATTTTTCTCCCACTTTCCTGCCTCAGCATTACTAACCAGCCACCGAGGCTGGGTGCTCTCGCAGGTGACACCAAGGGAGGGGGTGTTTCCCAGGAAGTCACAGCGCACAAAGCTGCAGAGGTTTGCTTGTGCTGCCCACTGCTCCAACAGCAGCAAATGAGGCTTTGAGCAATGGGGATGTAAAACGGGTCTTGAAGCCACAAATGCTCCCCAGCACTTCTGGGTTTGGTCTCACAAGAGGTGGATATGAGCAGTGGTGGCTTCTGCTGCCTGGTCAAGCCTGAATTACCTGTATTTACAGGATGCTTCTGGCTTTGGAGGTGGTAGAACAACTAGGCTGTGTTCTCAACCTGCACTGTTTCCCAATCAGAGCTATTTGATTTTGGTAGTTAACTTGGTTTTATCAACCAAGCAACCTGTGAGCAGCTGCAGCACAGAAGGGCTGTGCTGGCACAGGGACTGCTGGGCCACCCAAAACCCCACTGCAGCAGGAAACAAACAAGCTCCCCATTGCTACAAGACCCAGCAACAACTCAGCCTCGCTCCTTGAGGGTCACAGAGAACCCCCAGGAATCATGGCCATGTCCTACACGCAAGTCTCTCCTCCAGCCTCTCGCGTGCCAAAGAAGTGGGAGGTACCCTGGGGATCTTGGCCACAGGAAAAGGTTGCTTTGATTCCACTCAGGCAACTCCAGTCACTGCAAGGTTAATATCAGAGTCCGCCCTACAATTATGCCATAACCTGTTCTGCTTCAAAAGCTCTGGCATTATCCATTGGCCAGTGCAAGCTCAAGGACCTGGTGATCTTGTCACAAGTAGGTGCACTTGTATATCCCAGCCCTGATTCTCCCAGTCCAGCTGAGAAGGTCCTTACCGAGGCGAGGCTGTGGGAAGAACTGGAATGTTTGCTGGGTTCAATGGAGGAAATCCCACTGAGCGTGTCATTGCTCTTGCTGCCAGGACTCTGGACTCTCTTGCTGGAGTATCCTGCAGTTGGGAAGGTCACACAAAAACAGGATTTTAGGCCTGGTTCACTGCAGCTGTGAATAGGGGGGGAAACATCACCCTGTCAAGGTGACTGTGGATGGACAAAGCAGCATCCAATACCTAAAAATGAGTCATGGATCTCCTGTACGCTCTATTTTGCTCTGAGACACTAAGCAAGTTGGTATCAGTGGGGATCTGAGGCTGAGGAATGAATATTTATTCACCACTTATGGATGGCAGGAGACAAGCACAAGTAGAAACCATCAAGAAGAAACTCCTCCAGCTTCCCTCGGGCCAGGCAGAGCACAGACATCGCTCCCTTGGTTATTATTAAAAATGCTTAAATATTTTCATACATTTCACAAAACAAACACTTAATCCCTGAAGTGCTTTGCTGAGTACCTGTGTCATTTTCACCCCCAAAATCAATACAATCAGATGAAGAAGCTGCTCAAGGCGCAGGAGCCACTGCAGAGCTGGATGGACACTCCTGACTCCCCAGCCTGGCCAAGGCCACCCTTCCCTCCACCGCCCAGCCTCGCCGATGTGGCTGCACACAGGACCCCTGGGTCAGGCACCACATTGGCATCACCAAGATCAATATGCAACCAGGTCACTGTGCGCCCTGGGTCGTCATTATTGGGAGAAGCATGGTGTAACGGGTCCACAGTCTTTCTGTAGGAAGGAGAATGGGAACTGCAAACCTTGGTGAAAACCTCAGTGTCACTTTTTTCTTGCAAGGGCTTTGAGCTCAGGGTCTCTCTCTTTCCTCCACTAACCCTGTGTTCATGGCACTGTGCTTCGGGCTTCTAATTTCATTCTGCATCAATGCACTACACCAATGGCTTTGCTTTCCTCTCCTCTCAGCTGTCAGGAACTTCCCATCACTCCCTGTACACGCTTTTAGCTCCCTCACGGAAGGCTTTTGGACATTTTCCCTTTTTGCAAGGCCAACCTTTCTTCACGGAGGAGATCCTTCTGGTTGGCAAGATGGGCACTGTGATCCCTCCAGGTTTAAAGCCGCACTTCTCTGGAGCAATCTGCTTCTTCCGACGACGACGACGCTTCAGCTGATGAGCTGCAAGAGCCAACGCAACCGTCCCGAGAGCTGTAGCAAACAGCACCTTACGCAGGCCTGGAGAGAGCCGCAGCTGAGAGAAGACAGACTTTAAACACAAAAGATATGAAAGAGCAACAATGAAAAACCAATTCCACCACCCTTTCTTTTTTTTTTAAAGCAGTCAAACATAAGACACCTTAGCATTCCCCCTCCCACTCGTAAAACACGACTCTTCCTCCACAACCAAGACTTGGCAGCAGAGAAACTGAGGAGCATTATTTGACAGAACCTGGAGAACTTGGTCTCAATGCTCATTACCAAAACGCACTGCAAAATTCGCACACAGCCTGTAACAGATTTAATCTGAGTTGCCCAAATTCAGCTCTGAAACCCTGGTATGTAGCTGAGCTTTATTACCCTAAGTGTTGCATTACTAGAAGTGGGAAAAACATTACTCTTCTTTAAAACAAAGGGGTTTTTTAGTGCCTTTGATAAAGGGAAAGGTTGAACCTGGGCAGTCTCCTGGAGAGCGATGTGGGAAGCACTTCTCTCCCCTCTCCAAGTCCTTCCTTCTCTCTCACCACCTCAGGCTCCCCAAGCAATTCTTACAAACCTTCAGGCTGCCCAGGTCCCCCAACATCACCCCGTCATGCCTCTGTCCCTCACTACTAACACAGACAATCCTCAAAGAGAAAACTCAGGCAACCCGACAGAAAAGCCTTTCCTGCTTGTTGTACCTGCCCGAACGTCGTGTACACAAACACGGGGATCTCTGCCACGGTCATTGCCAAGGCCTGGATGATGGACATTCCCTCTGTCCTTCTAAATGCCATGTCTGCACAAGGATGTCAGCACCTCCAGAAGCCACGAAGGGGAAGAGCACTTGTGGATGCTGTGTGAGCTGCTCACAAAGAAATCCAACTTTTCTCTGACATCTGGCTGAGAGTCCTGCGGTCGCCTTCATCCAGCAATCCTCCTGCAGGAGGAGGAGAAAAATCAGGTGAGGGAAGGGAACACAGGACCTGCACTTCCTCGTACCGCACTTCACAAACCACACACCAGGTCACTTGGAGCAGCAATGCTGCTAGAGCCCAGCAGGAGATGTAAAGAATTTTCTCACCAACAGCAGCAATTTTTTTTTGTTTGTCCTACCAACCACAGGGGCAGATTCCCAAACTGCTCTACAGCAGCAGCATCCTTGGACTCAATAGCTGCCAGGGATTTCCACACAGAATCAGCTGCACGTGGCTGGAGAGATTTTGTTTGCAGTCCCCATATAAAAAAAAAAATCATTACAAATGACTGTATGTACACTTTCACTGTCAAAACTCCCCTTGCCTACAGTGTTCTGTGCATCAAAGACCAACCAAAGGGTGTTTGCCCAGGAGGTTTCAACACTGCTTGAGTTTATGCAGAGGTTTGCTGGCCGTGCTGGGAGCTGGGGAGAAGGGACGCACTTCACGTCAAGGACAGAGCTACGGAAGAATGTATTGAAACCAGAGGGGGTCATTTTTTAAACGCCACAAAGTTATAAACTCTTTGGTCCCGTGCCCTGCCAGGCCAGCCTTTGCAGTGAGTCGCCACTGCACAGCAAGGAGATGCTGCTCTTTTTCCGTGCATGGCCACGCTCCGGCCACGCCGGGCTCTGGTGTCTCCCCACACTGACCAGCTAAACCCATCCCGGGTGTTAGTCGTGTGACACCCCCCGATTCCTGCCCGACCGCAGGGCTGACAGCAGCCTCACACCCCACGGCCCCGTGGGTCGGTGTAGCCCGTCTGGGAGCTGCATCTGGAAACGGTTTCAAGGCGGCTGCAGCCCGCCAGGGCAGACACGGTGACGGGCTCTCCCCACAAGGTTAAACGCAACGCTTTGGCCAGAGCAGAGACGGGAGGGCAAAGTACAAGAAATTTTGGGCACAGAAAGCAGCCTGGGGGTTACTACGCTTGCCCGGCGGGCACACGCAGCAAGGGACCAGGGCAATCCCTCCGTCTGGGGCACCCCACCGCAGCCCTGCCGCCGCGGGCTCTTGTGGCGAGGCAGTGCGGGCACCCCCGGGCGCGGGGGCGTTCAACCCCTCGGCCGGGCAGGCCCGGGGCAGGGAGGTCGCCGCGGGACACCCTGTACCGGCACCGCAGCAAGCCGGCGCCCTGCAAACGGAGCTCCCCGGGCTCTCCGCACCCCGGGAGCGTCCCCAAACCCCCCGCACCCCCGGGCAGCCCCCAGCGCGCTGGGGTCACTCAGGCCCCTCGCACCGCGGGGGGATTCCCCGGGCCCCCTACACTCACGCACCCCAGGGCGCCGCCCGCACTCCCCGCATCCCGGAGGGTCCCGCACACGCTGCACCTCATCGCGCCCCCCCAGCCCCAGGCCTAGCTCCACCCGGAGGTCCCCACTCCCCCCCCCCCGCTAGTGATGGTGCGGCCCGCCCTGCCCGGTCCCGCGAGGGAGAGAGCCGGCCGGCACCACTCACCGCGGCGCGGGGGCGCGCAGCCCCGCTCGGCGCCCTCTCGCCCGGCCGCACGCCATGGCCGCGGAAGGGCAGCGTCTCCTTCCCCCGCGCCGCAGCCTACCCTGCGCGGGGGCGGGGCCGACCGCAGCGGGACAAAGCCACGCCCTCCCGCGCCCCTCTAGCCAATAAGAGCGGCGAGCTGCCTGCCGGTGCACCAATCAGAACGCTTCCGGGCCCGGCTCGAGGATGCGGCGGCGAGTGCGGCTGAGCGGCGAGGGGAAGGGGCGGGGCGAGCGCCCATTCGGCGGCGGCTGACAGCTCCCCCCGCCGGGCGGTCCCGCTTAAAGGGGCCGCGTACGCCACCCACGCCCCCGCCGCCCGAGGCGCTCCTCGGGGAGGCCGGACCCCCGCAGCCTGTCGCCACGGCTCGGTGCTCCCCTCCTGACGCCGCGCCGCCCGCCCGCTGTCTCGGCGACGTCAGGCCCCGCCGGTGCCACCGAGCCCTTTTAAGAGGCCGCGGCGCGGCTCGAGGAGGGCATCGATCGGCGCTATAAAGGGCGGCGCGCGGTGACAGCGGGGGCGCGGGGCGGCGGCGGCTCCCCCCGGCACCGCCATGGACTTCAACGTGAAGAAGCTGGCGTCGGACGCGGGCGTCTTCTTCTCCCGCGCCATGCAGGTGAGGCGGGCTGGGCCGCAGCGCGTCGCCATGGCAACGGAGCCCACCTGAACTTGGGGGGGAGGCTCGGGCCGGGCTGCGGCCGGGGCTCGCCTGCGGCTGCCGGGCCTTCCCCTGGCGGCGTGTTCCCGCTGCCTCCCTCCCATCTCCCGGGCATGGGGCGTCCTGCGCCGCACCCCGGGACTCGCGGGTCGAGGCCACGGCGGAGCCAGGGCCCAGCCCGGGGGAGGCTGGAGACTTTGGAGCTGGATGGGTCTGCTTGGCTGAGCCGCAGCCCCGGGAGCGGCCGCCTCTGGGCGCTGGGAGCTCCGACCGGTGCTGAATGACCGCGGGCAGGAGCTGAGCTGCACCGTGGTGCTGCTGCTGCAGTGAGACGGTCCGGTAAAGGTTAATACGGCAGACAGCCCCAGAGATGCTGCTCACCAACCCACTGATTGGGGCAAGGGGAGAGAGGAGCGTGGGGAGGACATTGCTTGCCTAATGGTTGTTGTTCTTAAAGGAAAGCCGAACTTGCAAACAGCTGTTCAGCTAGCTGTGCCCAGACCCATCTGAGAACCGTGCCCTTTTGCCAGGGAGGTGTGGAAGAGGTGGCCTTGCAGATGGTCTTCCACTTCTCCTCCCTCAAGAGGTCATGCAGCAGCAGCTCCCAGGCCCTGACAGAACAGAGTACTGTTAAAGTGACGGGAAGGAGCTGCTCAGACTGGGCAAGTAGTGTCTCAGTAGGCTAACGTGGCATCAGGACCATCCTTCACCAGCTTGAGATCAGGAGCTATTTAGGGATGCAGTGAGCCCCTGGAGCTGTGGAGTGAAGAAATTTGGCTACCCCTGAGGAGCAAAGTGTGCAGCAGGTGGTGAGATGTGGCTGCTGAGTCTGTCCGCTTCTTGGGCATAGTAACTGGAAAATGCTCTTGGTTGGACAAGAGAGGAGAGGGGCGAGTCAGAGATGGTTGGGATCCTGCCTGAGAAGTGAAGTCCAGCTGGTGGCTCTGGGACTGGGCTTGTTGTTCTACCTATTGTGTGGGAGTCGATAAACAAACAGAGCAGTGCTGCCTTGTTCCAAACCTTCTGTGCAATGGAGTAATTCTGGCTCTTTTAGGAACTGGTCTCCTGTAAACAGATATCACCTCCTGTAACTGTGCCAATGAGTCATATGTTATGAAAAAGAGATATTAACTACAGGTGCAAAATAAGGAGCAGATGGAAAGCTTAAAGATGCTGTTCTCATGCAAATGACCTTGGTAGCAGAAGAAAGGAAGAAATGCTGTAAAGAAATCTTATGTTTAGAAGCCTTATTGTGGGTCTCTGATAAGTGGTTTTTAGCTTCAAGGCGTAGGAAGGAGACAGGCATGGGAACAGTGTCTGCACACAGTGATTCTGGAGCAAGGAGGCGTTTATAAATAGTGGCTTCTGCCTACTACACCTACTCCACGATCTCGTATATGAATATTCACATGCCTAATTACAGTAGTAATTTCTTGAAACAAAATGGGTGCTGGTACTTGTGGACAGCATGCAGGTGTTTGTGTAAGGAGGGGAAACTGGAAGGAAATGGATCGTGGAGGCTGAAAACCACTTTCTGAAATGTGATTTCTGGGGGAATTGGGACTATTTGGGCTGTCCCCGTAGAGTCCTGCTGCTAACGTGGGTGAGCACTGCCCTGTTCCACCAAGAGCCACAAATGACAGTTGAGGTCTGCTGTTGGCAGCAAGGATTGGGTTTGTAGCGCTCTTTAGCACAGCAGATCTTCTAGGAGGGGAGTAAGACTGGCCTAGAATAAGCTCAGTTTTCTATAGCATTGGAGATGCTTTCTTTGGCTCCGGGCATTTAACAAAGCAATGTTTTACTGGAACTGCAGTGACTGGGAAATAAATGGACTGACCATTATGTGCTGTGCTACTCAGACAGCATTAGCTATTGCTGTCTGGCTGAGATGTCTGGCCAACACGCAAGAGCTTAACTCGAACTGGAAGAAGGGCTGCAGCGTGGTTCAACAAGGGGGAAAGGAGGCAGAAAATGGTCAGCATGCCACCTCTGGGGTGGCTTTCCTGAGGCTTAGGGCAGGAGCAGTCCTGGTTTGAAACCTGTCAAATACAAGCAGGTATTTGGTTGTATTTGCAGGTGTTGGATGAAGGATTTTGTGGACTAGGCTTGATCTCTCTCATGACCAAAAAACACCCCCCTCAAAAAACAAAAAAACAAAACAACAAACAAAACACCCAGAAACAAACTGAAAAAAAACCTCAAAAACCCACTGCTACCTTTACATGTCTCTTCCTAGCTTGGGTACCAGTTAGCAGGACGCCTACCCGAGGAGAAGCTAGTGTCCTGAGGGTTTCATGAAATCTCTTGTGATCTCCTTCAGAAAAGCAAAGCACATAGTAGAAGGTGGTGGTCAGCTCTGCGACCCTGGGAGTGGGGAACAAGCTTGGAGGCTTGGGCAGCTGCAAGGATATAGAGCTGTTGCGCGATTCAGCATCTCACTTGAGGATGTACTATATTGACACTTGCACCACCAGTTGCACCTATCAAGTCAGCATCCTCCAAGGGGATGCAGCACGTAGCCCCAAACGGCTGCGGCACCTGCAGACAGACTTCAAACAGGTCATTCTCTTCATTTTCCCTGAAGAAGAATAAGGCCTTTCTCTTTGATCAGCTGCACCTTCCAGTTATCAGTAAGTGGGTTTGATCTCAAACCTCTGCAGAGGAAGCAACGCTAACAGCTCCAGCTTCCCTACAGAACTGGCATCTCTCCTTTGAAAGGTAACGCATTGGAGGTCTCTGTTGTAGACAGGCTGCAAGCCAGGCTTTCTCAGGGGTGTCTGGAAATAATTGTAGGTGTCTGTCTTTCATCAGTTCTGATGTAAACTGGCTCTAATGGCCCAATTGTGAGTACAGCTTTTGGGTGCTTACCCCTCTGCTAATGTAATTACTACTAGCAGCTAGAGGTTGACTTATTCTATCCTGAAGCTCCTGAAGAAAGACAGACTCTTCCATCTCTGAACTCCAGTGATAAAATAGACTTTTCTCTTTGTCTTTAATAGATTAAATAGACTCCCTGCTTGCCAGCCTTACTGGAGTTGATATCTTTGTTGCTAGACGTCTTAAAAGTCAAGAGAACAAGAGGTGACTGAAAAGAGTTTTGAAGGCAGGAGGTATGGGCCCGAGCATGTTTGCATTTGAAACAGGCCTATAAATCCACGAGGGCAGTATTTTTTTCTCTCCTAAATGCCTTGCTCATGAGCTAACCAAGCTGTCCTGTTAATGGCTTCCTTCTGTCCTCTAGCACAGTTTCACTTGGCTCACAGCCTGGCTTTCCTGACTCCTGGTGACCAAATACTTGAAGCATACTCTGTATCTGGTCCAGAGCTGTTGAAATTCAGGTAGTTTTAAGATTGTGAGTGGCTATGGCTGCTTTCTTAATGCAATCCCATACAAGGTGGGAGGTAGATTTGCCCTAACTGATTCTGTTGTGCCCCTGATCACTGAAAGAGTGAATGTTACCATAGCCTGGGCACTTTGAGCTGTTCAGAGGCTTCAGAAAGTCCAACAGCCAAAATCTACTGGCAGGTGCAAGAGACTATTCCTGGTTTAAGACTCCTGGCCCTGGTTTGATCTTTCATTTTAAGGTGGAAAGTCACAAGTAAAGTGCAGCTGGAAGAACTGAGGACCTTGCAAGTGGTACAAGGGCCTGAACTCTGCCACTAGATCCTCTGCAAGGGGCTGCAGCTACCCTGTCTGACTCACAACATGCAAGCTTGGGCAGCTGGAGGGGAGAGGGATGGAAAAATCTCACAAGCCTGGTAGAGACATAAGTTAACTCGTGCTGCCTTGTGCAAAACAGCTGTGGTGTTGGCATAAGTCAGTGGGAGCACTGGGATTTTATTTCCCTCACTTTTAAGGGGAGAAAGGTGCTAATGCTTTCAGCCAAGAAAATGATGCATGTGCTACTTTAAAGCCTAACCTTGATGGCTTCAAGTTGCTAGGACTATAAGCACAGCCTTCTTGGTAGTGCAGAGGGACCCATCCAGCTCAGCACTATTTGCTGACCCTCCGGATAGCCCAGTAGTGTCTCTACCAACTCCCTTGGGAAAAGGGGAGTTTTCTCCCAAGCTATGAACGCGGGCAGCTGCCCTAACTGTGGTCCAGCACAGTCTTGCTTCTTTTGGGCCTGTCGCCCAGCGCTGCTCTCCTGGTCTGTCAGCCTGCTTGCCCACATGGGCCCTGATAATGCATCTAGCATTCCTGCTGGCCAGCCAAGCCTCCCAGAGGAAACCCAACCTTTGGCTGAATTATTGATACTTTGGAATGCAGCACGACTCTCCTCTTCCTGGAGAGCGAGAGTGGCACTCGACAAAAGGCTGCCCTGCATTATTAATCACTGCATCGGCTTCCTTGCATAAAGACCGAACCGGTGCTCAGCTGGGTCAGCTGCAGGGACGCTTCCTGCAGGGCAGGATCAATGGGGCCTCTCAGTGCTGTGACCTGGCACGTGGTCCCAGGATGCAAATCCTGGAACTGGTTCAGGGCAGGACTGTTGACCTAACCGTCAGGTTCTAGAAAACAAATGGGAATAGTTCTGCCACAGCAGGATGGAGGAGCTTAAGGTTGTCCCCAAGCATTGCAAACGCATGTGCTCTGCTTGCCCTGACTCTCTTCCAGGTGGATATGCACCAAGGCTGTAGGCTGACTGGGTAAAACCAAATAACACTCTCATTTGTGGCAGTCTGGAGTACTTGGTGCTGCAAAAGCTGGCCATGCCGCTAGTCCAGGAGCAACACGACACAAAATATTTTTCATCTGCCTTTTTGCAGTCAGGAGACATGAGTGTATGATCAGCTTGTCTGTTCTCCTGCATCTCTTAGCCTCACAGTGAAATCTGATGTCTGCTCAATGAGAAGGAAGAATAACGACACTTCTGTAAGTGTTAAGAAAACAAATTCCTAGGAACAGGGAACAGAAATCCTTTATGGGGCAGTTCTGCTTGAAGTGCTTGAGCAGCCAGCCTTCATAAACTGCTGTTCTTCTACCCTGATTTTCACTGGGGACACTGACTTGGGCAGCCAGTTGAGAGGATCAGCAGCCGAGACCTGTTGCCACCTGAAAGCTCAGATCTCCATTTGCACCAGACAAGAAGGACCAGCTCATAGGATAAGGCAGTGTAACTTACCTCTAATCTCTTTCACTGGCTGTGCTTTCATGAGAAGCTTCACCTGGTCTCACCGCAAGCTGCTCCTGCAAGAGGTGGTCCTGCTGTCCCTCCGCCTGATGACACGTTCCTAGTAGGCTGTGAAGTCGTGTTAGCTCTGGTCTGTCTCAAAAGTCATGTTAGAGGTCAAGCCAAGCTGGACCAGTGACTCCCCATTCACAGATGAGGAGGTAAAAGTGTGCTGTAGGGAAGGAAAAGAGCACCCTTTGCAGCAACCCTCAGTGAGATGGTACCAGCTGCCCTGGGGCTGACTGCTGGGCAGGAGTGAGGCAGACACCAAGGGAGTTGAGCGTAAACGGAATAACAGCCTCCCAGCAGTTGAGCTACAGCCTCCCATGCCCTTGCACCCACTTCCTGACATTCATGCCCTGCTTTCCAACTCTGAAAGAAAGCCTGAATAAGAGATTGTTTTCTGGCCTGACCCTTTGGAGCCACAGACTGTGGCTGAGATTCCTGCCCATTCTCCCCTTCTGGCATAGCCTGGGCTCACAGTGAGCACTGTGCGTGTCCTCTTGCAAGACAAACAGCTTTAGTGCCTGACTTGAGATAAGAACCGAGTGACTGAGTCCTGCCTGCTCCCCAGCCAAGTGCTGAGCAAATGACCCGTGTTGTCCCAGTGCACTGGGCCAAGGGGTGGGTTACGGAAAACAGCCACAAAGGACAGTGATGCTTGGAGGTGCCACTTGTGAATATAGCAAAGGACCCCAGAGCTGGAGCAATTCATGAGTAGCACAGTGCAGATGCTGGAGGGCTTCAGCAGTGATCTGACTCTGCAGCAATGCTGTAAGAAGCTGACGAAATTCAGATAAGAAACTGGGTTCAGGCTTGACAGCTCCAGGGCAGACACTGGTGCAGGATGAATCTAAGCTGCAGGAAGAATAGCTGGACTTGAAAGTGAGACAAGATCTCAAAAAAACTGTCTGGGAAAGGGGGGTGTGAGGGAGACTGTTACGCCTGCATCAAAAAAGTCTTGGCTTGTTTAAGAAAGCTCTTAAACAGATGACGTGAGAATTGGTGCCAAATACCTGGGAAGCCCCAGTTTGCTGCATGGCAGTGACTCAGCCCATCCTGGCAGAGTCTGACAACAGCCCTGGGCTTCCAACAGTGACAGAGGAAGAGAGCCTGGGCTGCTCACACGTGTCTGTTAGTCGTGTGTGTCCTCCAAAGACAGTCACAGGTGTTAGGTACAAAGCAATACAAACGCTCTCGCACCTTGAATCTGCTTTTAGCCACGTCCAGCAATAGCCACGGGGCCATGGCAAGACTGAGCTGAAAATAACTGCCTGTAACTGGGGGCTGCTGGTGCTGAGGAAGACTAGTGAAGCTAGCCCAAGGACTAGTGGGCTGCGAGTCCTCTGTCCCTACCGGGCTGCAGGAGGGAGTGTGGCTGTCCTTGCGGTTCAGTGTCCGTCACCACAGACATCAGGCAAAGCAGCTCACTGGCTCTAGCCCGAATCTTGCCCAAACAGGTCACTGTGTAAACGTACCTGCCGGGCTTGTATATCTGGGACATCTAGTAACATTTGCGCAGGGCTGGTAACAGGACTCCTAAAGGCGTTTGCCTGCCTCTGGGCTTGCTCCTTATCTCGCTTTGTTCCCAGCATTGTACTGGATGTACACCTGGGGCTGTTGGGCAGCCACAGGAACAGAGGCTTGCCAGAAAAATCTTTCAGGAGTGGCAGCAGATACCAGACCAAGACCTGATGAAGAATGAAGAGGGTACCTTGGCCCATCTAGAGCTGAGCTGTGGGATAGGGGAGGGGAGAGGAGAAGCTACAAGTGGGAGATCAGGCAGGAGTTGTATTTCACCTGAGAGTTTTAGCCAGGCTTTAATCTCTTGGTACCTGACTGTATCAAGTATTGTACAGTACCGTGTCCTGATAAGTCCACAGTGGTACCAGAGGCCAGCAACAAGGGCTAAAAGGACAACTGCAACCTCTGTAGGATCCCAAGGGGCATAGCCGTCTAAAGGGTCTTTTAGTATGATCTAACAAGATGCTGGTTCCACGAAGAACAGGAAATTGTGCTTAAAAATACACTGAAGTTGGCCAACATCACTGAGAAAAGTGAGTGGAAAATGGGAATGGGGTGAGAGGGAATGGGCTCTTCTCTCAGAAATCCCCCGAGGAAGCAATGGGGGGTGTCCAGGCCATCTGACGCTGCACTTGCAGACTGACAAAGCTTGCTTGTCGGATGTCACTGCCCAGTATGAAACCACCAAAGACTTGCACAGCCTGCTTTTCCCTGCTGCTAATTTTAAACTTAAAAGAAATCACGGTGGGGGGACAGTCCATTGCCAGTATGAATCTGAGTGCTGAGAGAAGACAGACACCACTGTATTTCTCTCAACACCCTGCTTCAAAGCCTCTCCAGCTGCTGCACGTCCTAGAGGAAGAGTCACTTGCTGGAAGCATTTCAATCTGAGTTTGAGCCTCCTTAAACCTCAGATGCTCAGTTGGCAGCTCGCTGTCAGCAAGGCAGGAGGTGAGCTGGGAGAGACAGCGCTCAGACGCTCAGTCTGATGGCCGTCAGAGGCCACTCTCAGCCCTGTAGCAAAACCCGTGTTGTGTACATGCTTGGCCAGTAGGATGAGAAGAAAGCCTGACTTGTGAGGTGGTAGCAGCGTTCCTGATGCCATTGGGTTTGCAGGACATAGAGTTGGTTAGGAGGAGGTGAGGGGAGTTGGCACCTTGCCTCACCTGAAGGATGTCTGTTGCTCTCCTGCATGAAGTACTGCAAGCCATGTGCACATTTAAATAGATTCCTCACAACTAGAGTATTTTTGTACCAGCCCTTACTAAAAGTTACTTATTCTGGAACACCTCTCAAACCCAGACTTGACTTTTATCTCCATGCTTTTTCCACTCTTGGGCAAAAATTTGCCCCCCTCCCCTGAAAGATGCCTGGGAATAAAGAATGACACCTTGAAGGCTTTTTAGCTCCATTCTAAGATAAATGCATGCGACAGAAGAAGCCTCAGTGTCTCTTAATAGCTCTATAGCACACTATAATTTTGCTTTAGTAGAACAGATCTTCTAATGATACCTCCTCCCTGCAGTTTACTGAAGAGAAGTTGGGCCAGGCTGAGAAGACTGAACTAGATGCCCACTTTGAAAACCTTCTGGCCAGGGCAGACTGCACAAAGAACTGGACAGAGAAGATCTTGCGTCAGACCGAGGTTCTGCTGCAGCCAAACCCTAGTAAGTCCAGCTGCTTCTCGTCCTTGAAGGACAAATAGCACTTGCAGCTCCATGTTAAAAGACATGCCCTCTGGCAGAAAGCCCTGTTCCATTGAGTTTGTGGGGGCTGGAAGAAACGTCTTTGCAGGGCCTCTCCTTGCTTCTCTGTGTAGCTCAAAGCTGACTGGCTGCTGCCCTACACAGCCTGGCAGCACTCCTGAGGACTGGGAGATGGTTGAGAGGGAGGTGACACCTATCCAATGCATGATTGAAGACTGCATGGGGTGGGCCACCATGAATGCCAGTTTCGAGGGTAACCACCAGTGTCATCCTCATTCCAGGTGCCAGAGTAGAAGAATTCCTCTATGAGAAGCTTGATCGGAAGGTGCCTTCCCGGGTCACCAATGGGGAGCTGCTGGCACAGTACATGACGGAAGCAGCTAATGACTTTGGGCCAGGGACACCTTATGGTAAGTCAGCCTGGCTAATTAAAAAACCCTGGGAATCCATCTCTTCCTAAGAGAGTATCCCTACTACTGTTTTGGGTTAAGACTTCCCCAGCATGACTCTTGAAGGGGGCAGGTTTGCCTGCTCCCCCTGTGGCAACCCATCTGCTAGTGCGTCAAAGCTGATGCCAGAGAAGGGTCTTCTCTAGCACAGAAGCAAAGAGCCCACCTGGAGTGGGAATTCAGTCTTATTCCACAGAAAAGAATCCTCCATGTTGTGGGGGAGAAGGGGCAGGGGTCTCCCCCTTCCTTATACAGTCCTCAAGTCTGGCAGAGCTAGAGAAGAAACAAAAACACGCAGATCCAGAGTAGCTAGTGGAACTGGTTACTGGATGCAGAAACTACTCTGTGCTTTTTCGGTTGCTTTCCAAACCAGCCTGAACAGGGAGTTGCAGTGAATGGCTTTTTAGCTTTGTCCAGTCTGAGGTGGTATCTAGTTGCGCAGAGTTTCTCTAGACTCTGAACAGGACAACCAGCCTTTAACCTGCAAGCGGAGGGTAGAAATCTTTCTCCAGCAGAAAGAGAATAGGAAACCAGACTTTGGAAGGCTGGTGCTTGGCCCTCTCCTGACCACACAGTGCATCTTGCTGCTCTTAAATCCTAACGGTTGCCCCTTCTTGGGGGAATTTTGGGTTTCCTTAAGCCGCAGACCTGCTCAGAAGCACAGCCTTAACTTCCAGCTGTCCTTGCCTGTGCCATGAGCTTTGTTACTGCTCTCCAAATCAATATTTGTTCAATAGCGAGTCCAGTTTCAGGCAGGACAGCTGTAACTGCATCTATAGCCAGCGCTGCCTAATCAACTCATTTTTTCTGGTCTGCTGCTTTTTAATTTGCTGCTCTGTTCCTGTGCCTCCATTTTTATGAGGCAAACAAAGATCATTCTGCACAAAGCAGGTGTATCAGTAAAAGGACATCAGTGGAATAAGTGCCTCAGCAGAGAGATAAGATCAAAGCTGCACTGAGAGCAGCTGAGAAGAGGCCTCAAGCTAAATGCAGACTGTAGTTAGGACTGAAGCTGGTGTGGTATGAGCATGGTCACCTTGTCTAGGCAGGGTACGCTGTGCCTTTGTCTCCCAACACTGGAGCCTGGTAGTTCAGTGTGAGTTGGCTGAAGCCAACGCAGTGTTAATTGGTTTCTGCTGGAGTTGAAGGCTCCTGTTATTGCAGGGAAGACCTTGATAAAAGTTGGAGAGACTCAAAGGCGCTTAGGTGCAGCAGAACGGGACTTCATCCACTCTGCCTCCATCAACTTCCTGACCCCACTGCGCAACTTCCTGGAAGGGGATTGGCGAACCATATCGGTGAGTATGGTAGCAGGGAATGGGAAGTTTGTCATGTCACTGGAGACAAAGTGGGGTGGGAGAAGAGGGAGACAGTGCTGGAAGAGCTCATTTTCCTTTCCTATGAGAAAGGGGGACTCCATACCTCTCCCCTGGAAGAACACAAGGATGGGGGACTATCAGTCCTAGATCTGCTCAGGACTCCCTCAGCAGCAGCATAGGATTGCCAGTTGATGTGCACGAGGAAGGTAACTCTTTTCCTGACTCCTGCAGCTTACTGAGCACCACCCACCCGTAGGCTGCCCTGTTTCCAGAAGGTTAGCCTATATCCCTGGCAGCCAGGCCCAAAACTCTTGCTAAGGAGATGAACGTAGCAACCGTTTCTTTCTCACTATTTGAGAATTTGATTCCTAGATGATACCTTGTCTCTTTCTTCCCCAGCAGTTCCTAAGCCGTCCGCTCTTATCCCATTTTCTGTCCCTTCCAGAAAGAACGGAGGATCCTGCAGAACCGCCGCCTGGATCTGGATGCCTGCAAAGCCAGGTTGAAGAAAGCCAAAGCTGCCGAGGCAAAAGCAGCGGTAACTTTTTCCCTCATTCCCCTCACTGTCCTGGCCCCAGGGCTTGGCTCACATGAGCAATGCCACATGCTCTCTGGACGAAAATTAGGCTGCCCTCCTATGTCCTGGCTTTGACAGGCATGAGTGGAGGTATTCTGTGTCTGCAAGGAAACTGGGAGCAGGAGTCATGTGCCTGTTCTTCAGATGCCCTCCCATGGGGAAGTTGTTGAAACAAATAGTTCTGAGCTTCCAAAGTCTGGAAACTCTACTTGACCCAGGCTCTTATCTCCTGACTGATAGTAGATGCTGGATGATTTGTGCTAGTAACTAAAAGGCTACATCTTCTGAGGACTTGCTAAGTTTCCCTGGGGATCTCAAAGGAAGCCAAGAGAGAGCTGAGCTGGGAGGTGTGCAAGGGAAAAGCACGCTGGGGCTCTGCAGCAGACTCAGGCTTTCAGACTAGTTAGGATTCTGCAGGAGTGCTGAGGGAGCCTGTACGGGGTGGCTGGGGCAAGACTGGCTGCCACGAGGCCCTTCCTTCAGCCTCTCTATTTGCTTGATTTGTGGTGCTGTCTAGTCCCAGGCTAGCCTTGCCCTCTCCCTCTGCCTTTGGGGAAGTCATGGCCAGTAAACTAGCAAAGCTCCCAGGTCAGTGCAGCGCAGAAAGGACTGTCAGCCCCTGTCCCTGTCTGCAGGCCTGAGCAATGACGACAAACACTTCAAAGTGCTTGGCTGAGGCTGATGAGACCTGCTGGCTCAGGGTGCTCCCTGGTCCCGAGGCATCTCCTGGAGCTGAGCTCTCCCTGGGCAGAGGTGGTGTGGCAGGAGGAAGAGAGGATGTAGCTGGGCACTGGTGGGTTTTCTGGGCTTTGTTGAAGCAGACTGCCATCCTGCAGTGCTCTGGCTGTTGGCACAAGGACTTGCCAAGTTCTGATTCTAGTCTGTGGCCAGGAGCTCAACTAGCAATCGCGTGCAATCAGAACAGGCAGGAGTCCTTGTCAGTCTCTGGGACGCATTGGGGTACCAGCCTAGAAGCCCTGCCTTGAGCCCACATTCTAGCCATCTGCTCAGCTGGGCCTCTAGCCTTGAAGCTCCCTGGGTGGCCAGTTCCCAGGTGTTTTCCCTTTTCTCCAGCTCTAACTGCACTCATGCCATACAGGAAAGCTGTGCTAAGCTCAGCAGCCTCCATCAGCAGGTCTAACAGAGTGCTCAGGCCAATATGGGAAAGCCCTGAACAAAGCTTTGGGTGAACAAAAGCAATGGCTGCCCTTTTAAAAAAGCCTCCTCTCATCAGTCAAGTCACTCAGATCCACTGAAAGTAACTTCAGGGATCTCCCATTCCCCTTCTGAAGGGATAGTACCCCCAGTTTCAGTGGGAAGTGGTGTCCATTGCTTTACCTGAAGCTCAAATCACAGCAGGAATTCAGATGCTTCCTGTGCTTCCTCCCTTTCCACCCTCTTTACCTTGCTTTTTATGTGAAGTGATCCCAAGGCCTCTCACCTGCACACAGACCCTTGGGAGAGGGACTTACCTGTAGCTAGAGAAGAAAAGCTTTGTTTCCCATGGGAACTGCAGAACTTGGGTGCCCCAGGCAGGATGAAGAGCCAGTCCAGGCTTCCCAGGGTGTTTGCCCCAAGCCACTTTTCAGCCCCTCTGCTTCCTTGAAAAAGAGATCACACAACAGAAGAACAACCTCAGCTGCTGTTGTGGGCACCCATCTCTTACCCAGCTTAGCTTACAGGTGAGGTCCCTGGCCTTGGCACTCCAGGTGCCTCACTGACTTAGTAGAGGACAAGGCACAGGTGGATGCTCCCAGCATGGGAAGGGAGAACTGCTGCCTCTGCTGTAGGTGTGTTAACTCATCATTAGACTGCAACGTTCCCTGTCACATGCCTGGAGTCCTGTGTCAAACCTCTCTATCCAAGCTGGCCTCAAGTACTGCACCTCTCCCAGCTCACCACTCTCTTGCTGCTCTTCCCCTCTGTAGCGCAAACTTGTGTTCCCACAGCTTGTGTCTCGTGACTGACCCTCCAGACGTGCTGCTGCCCAGACCTGTGAGCTGCTGTTCGAGTGTCTGGGCTTGTGTGTTTCCCCTCGGACTTCGTGCTTTGTCCTTCCTGTTGATGCAGTTTTGTTTACTAACCTTTTTTTTTTTGTTTCTTTGTAATTTGCTCAGTGTGAGGGAGATGTGAGTATTGACTGCGCTAACAGTGCTGTGATTTTTTTCTTTAACACCTCTCATTGTCTCTTTCCCATTTTAAACGAAAATTCTTATCTCCCTTGTCCCATTGGGACTGGCCCTGGAGCATGCACTGACTGTGGCCAGAGCTGTGGTGGCCTGGGGAAGGTGCCCCAGAAAGATGGGAATGTCCATCAGCTGCCTGCAGCCCCTCTGGAGCATGCACTCTGTTCCATCAACGCTGCATGCAAGCAGTGCTCAAGAGAGACAGGGGCTCCCATAAAGACCTGCTCAGGCTCCTCCGGCTGCAGGCAGGAGGAGGTCAGGTTGGGTGGCAAGTCCCTCTCCTGGAAGGGAAGCAGTCCAGAGACAATGACAGGCAGGTTGATCTGGTTGTGGTGCTGTTCTGTCCTCCAGGCTCCAAGGCTCTGCCTGTTTTCCCCATTACAAGAGTGGAAGGGGGAGGGAGGTGGGTCCATTTTGACCACTGCTTGCAAATACAACTTGTTCATGCATAGGAGTGCAAGAGCAGCTTGCCTCCTTCATCCCATGTGCTGTGACTAGTTTTGGGAGTCTGGAGACCAGGGAATGGGAGGAGAGGTTTCTTCTGTTGCTCTTGATCTTAAAACAAACAAAAATAGCATAAGAACCTACTTCTGTGGAACATCTCTTCCCTCAGGGAGGAGTCAAGCCTAGTTGCTGTGCTGGCCTCAGATCTCACTGGTGCATTTTTCTCCCTATATTCAGATTTGACTTCTAATAGGAATCGCTCCTCCTTTTTCCTTTCTCCAGCCATCCCCAAAACTCCTAGATGGTTTAAAAAAAAAAAAAAATCTCATTGAGACTGCCTGACTGCTCTTCCATACACTGGTCACTCATTCCAGCAGGCTGCTCGGGACCTGGCAAATCGGGACAGTGTGTATAAGTAGATCTGGGTGAGCTGCACAGAGATTAACCTGGGAGAGGAAATGTGGGGCCTGGGGGGATTAACAACGTAGCTGGGTCACAGCTGCATTGTGTACCAGCCTTGCACACCAAGCCACTGCGCAGTGGAGGCTGACCAGGAGGATGCCCTGATCTGTCGCACCAGTGTGAGGATCCTATTGTAAGCTAGCTGGTTGGCTTATCTCTTTGGGTGATGCTACAGCCAAAGGCCATCCTAGGAGGAGGCCTAGTCTTAGCCTAGCTGAATAGAGGCACTTATGTGATGGTTAGCGAGCTCACACCTGTGTGGGGGTGGACTGAGGAAAACCTCCAGAGTGCTTAAGTCTTTCTGCCCAGGGCGGAGGGTATGGAGGAGGTAGCTCGGAGGCTTTCTGACCTCTGGGCTAAAAACTCCTACACCACCTTTAACAACAGCAAGGCTTTGGACTAGATCTGCTTTGGCTAAGCCGTTCTCCTTCCTGAACATAGCAGATCAGAGTGTGTTAGGAGGAAATATGCCCTAAGGCTGGTGAGAGTAAGAACAAGTAGATGTGTTTCTTTAAAAGGCGCTGTGGAAAGGATGCTCTGATGGTAGTAAACACACCTACTCTAAGGACAAGGCCCTGTACAGGGACACTTCTAGAACTGTAGACAGGAAGCAAGGGGAAAGAAGGTGCTGCCCACTGGACTGAGCCAACACGACATGAGCAACCTGCTGGCTGCAAGGGAATGGGAAACATTTGGGATTGTGCCATCTCATCTCCACTCCAACTGGCCGCCGTATGAGCAGATAGCTGTAAGTACAGGCAGAGTTTCTAACAGTAGAAACATCTGCTGTTCACATACCAAGTGTGACTGCATGAGCCAGTCCACCTCCTCTTGCACAAGCCTGGCTTCCACCTGGGGACAGCTTCCACGTGCCACTGCCCAGGCTGTTGGGAGAGCTCCTTCCCACCATCCCGTGAGAATTTGAACTAAGCTCCCAGCACAGACAGGAGGAAACCACTGCCTCTTCTTCCATCCACTGCCTGACTGACTCCTGTTGACTCTCCTGAGTGACTTGTACATGAAACTCTATTCCCCTCACTAGGCTGTGCCTGACTTTCAGGAGACTAGACCTCGTAATTACGTTCTCTCCGCCAGCGCATCAGCGGTAAGATTGCCTCCTCCTAGATGTTGCCTTTCCAACCTCTTCCTGCCCCTCTCTTCACCTGACTTAAATTCAGACCTAGTGCTCTGCCGTTTTCAACATTTTAATGTGACATGGGCTGCTCAGGGTTCCTCTGACTCAACCTCAAGGATGCAGATCGCCCCTGTGGAGATGCATGGTCAAGGTCTGGCACTCCTGCTGCTTGGTTTGCTTTCCAGTTTCTCCACCAATCCATTTCCACATTTTTAGTGGGAATCTTCTGACAGTGTTTTTATTGCTGGTAGAGCAATTGAAAGGAAAAAAAACCTCAAAGGTTAGCCTTTCTGGATGGTTCCAGCTGTACAGTGGCAATGTCACATGTGTGACTGCCTGATCAGTACTGTGGTGTCAGTGTTCAGAGGCTTTGTAGCTGGTCAAGAGAAGCAAAGGTGGAGGAATCTTTCTGCCACCCATGGTGTCTGTTACACAGTAGGCTGACAGTGCAGGCTTGTCTATTCTGCAAATAGAGGTCAATTTTTTCCTTTCATCTTGGGGCCTGTCTGTTGGTGGCTGTTATGCAGTCCGATGCGTTGGGGGTGGGTAAACAGCCCGTTGCATCTCTACTGTTTTGCACTGAGTGGTCGTGGTCAAGCAGTTGGCTTTCCACACTGTGTTCATGGCTCCCCATTGCACAATGTCACATTTCTCGTTAAAATGTTGAAAACTCATCATCTTGCTTCCTAAATAGCATTCAGAACAACACTGATGCCTGTTAATAGCATAATCTGGAAGGGCTGGGGACTGGGATCTGTAGATATGAAAAAGGACAGCCCAGCCTTCTAGCAAACAAAAAACGTCATGGAAACAAGTTGGATTTTGTTAATGGGCAACCCATCCCATTTGGAGAAAGAGGTATGTCTGAGCTGATAGCATCAGTGTTAGTTCCCAAGGGGACCTGTCCTGACCTTCTTGGAAAGTGATGCTGGGATCAGAAATAGCTTTGCACAGTAGCTAGAAAACTATTTCCATAGGTAATTGGCTCAGTGACGAGACTCCTTAGGAAGAAGCTGATAGTGGTGATGCTGTAGCAATTCCTCAGTTTCCATCTATTCTAGCACAGCAACTAGCAGCGAGCCTGTGGCTCCAGCTTCTCCCTTGCAAAGGTCTGTTCCAAGAACAGCGCAATAGTGGACTAAAACTGAGCTCTAGGAGAATTAGAGGAGAGGAACTGGGCTTTCCATAGCTCTGATCAGACCAGAGTATCCTGATCATTTCCTGAGGCTTTCTAGAGCGGACCTGAAGGCACACTTTTGCCTAACATGCATTAGCATCTTGTAGAGTACCCAGATGCTCAGTTGAATCTGTCTCGTCATCCCCAAACGACAAGCTGATCTGCTTTTGCTGTACTGCAAAGCTGTACAGAGCAAATGCCAAGCACAGTAACATGACAAGAGAAACAGATTTTGGGGGGTTTTTAGCCCACAGGTGCCTACCTTGACACATCTCTGCCTAGTTCAGTGGTCCCTCTCCAGAGCTCAGCTAGAGAAGCTCCAGCAGCAGTGGTGATGACAGGGGACAGTTAGAGCAGGGCTCCAGGAAACTGACTTGCTCTAGGTAAGCAGCCAGCACTGACCTTGATCACTTAATTGCGTTTGATGGTTGCCCAGCAGGGCCTGCTACCAGAAGTGCCTGTAGGAAACCTACTGGCCTGACCAGCAGTGGTCCTTGTGGCTTCCAAACCTGTTTCAGAGACTGCAATTGGTAGTTGAAGTACCACCTGAAGTCCAGCTGCACTAGCAGGGGTGACTTGAATAACAATTGGCATCTCTAGTTAGCAAAACATGGGCTGAGCCCAGACAGCTCCCCAGCTCCATGCAGGCAGGACTGCTTTGCAACAAGCTGTCTAATCCCAGCATTCATCCCAAGGGGTCAGGCACTGCAGCAAGGTAGGAGCTCTTCATACTGTTGCTCTGCTTTTCTTCCAGGCGAGAATCCTTGTGCTACTTTAGTCTTAGTACATACTGACAGCGTAAAGCAGTGGTTGCTGCTCACCTTGCTGTTGAGCTCTGCTCCCTTCTGGAGGGAGGGATTGCCTATGCCCAGGTAACAACTTTGTCTTACAGGTGAGCAAACAGGTCAGCTCTCTCCTGGACCATATGCCCTCAGACGGGCTCTGATTCAGATTCTAAATTTATGTTGCTGTTTTATGGAGAGGTGGATAACATGGTACTTTTAGTTTTTTTCCCTTCCGTAACAGGAGGGCTGAGATGGAATTAGATCCACCTGGAGACAAGCGCCTCCCTTGTTTTGTATGAATTGGAGGCTGAGGAGCCATTTCTCCTCTCTCCCACACTGACCTTTTGTTTTTGTGTAAGAAGGTGTACGTGGGCTGTGTGAGCCTAAACATCCCTTTCTCTCAGACCCTGCCACTTGCCGTGTGCTGAACTCCTACGAATGATTCCAAGAAAAACATATTGAGTACCTTAAAGGGGGTTCCTCTGGCTTGAGCTGGGGTGGAGGAAGATAGGAACAGTTCATGGTCTTTTCTGCTCCCTGAGCTGTCTGAAACACTTCTGACTAAAGCCACATAGCGCCTTAGCCCGGGGATGGTTCTGGGCAAAGCTGAACTGCCCCAGAGCACCATAGGGTCAGAGCTGGAGGCTGCAGAGCAAGGCCTATGGAAGGGGAACAGATCTGGCTGTGAATTCAGTGGGTTCTGCAACAATTAAATAGGCCTGAAGTGGCTACTTAAGTACCATCTACAGCATCTAAGTAGGAAAACCTGCAGCCAGAGTGAAAGCTTCCCTTTGCCCCTATAGTAAACCTTCCTCCAAAAACACAAGGACATGCTGGCAGAGGTCTTGTGCCAGAGCAGTGGTTCAGGCTGGAACCTGCTTCTCAGCTGCCTACAAGGATCTTCCCACCATCTGCCTTCCAGAGTGGGAGCTCGTAGGACACGAAGGGGCTGGTGTCCCTCTATGCGGCTGAAATCAATCACCCAGGCCCTATTTGAGCAAGTTTCTGACTTACAGTAACAAAACACCCACCTACAGGTCAGAGAAAACACCCCACCCGAGTGCTCTGAGCACCACACAGGGACTGCACACGATCGCAAGGGGACCAGCTACGATAATGCCACTCAAGTAAGAAGAGATGCCAGTCAGGCTACGTACCATGGAACAGGAGCTGAGCTGCAGGCCAGGAGCCAAAACAGGAGCAGGCAGCAAGCCAAGGAATTGGCATAACACCTCCTGCTTCAGCCCTTCTCCACTGCAGGTGCTCCTTATATTGGCTGGTGAAGCTGTCTCTGCACCTGGGGCTACCACAGCCCACCTGGGAGCAGCTGCTGGTGAGAAAACCTCAGCAAGGTTCAGCTGGGAGACCCTGGGTCTGAACAGAGCGTGTTCTCCCTCAGATATTAACAGCATCCAGCGAGAGGCTTCCAGGTGCCTGCAGCACAGGTTCAGCAGTGCTGCGGTGAACTTCCCTGATCTGCAAAGGTGACATCAGAGGGTGAAGCTGAGCTCCTCAGAGGCCCATCTCCCCTGGCCCTGCAGATGTGGGCTGTTGCTGGCAGGTTGGTGTGCTCCCAGTTGATCCAGGGTGGTTTCTTTTCATATTGCCAGGACTGGGGGAGTAGTTATCTGCTGAGGAAAGGCCAAGCCAAGGACTTCTGGGAAGGATCAATGTGTTTTTCTACCTCTTCTCTCCCTTTCCCATCGCTGTGCGTGACTTCTGTTGTCAACTGTTTCATGTCCTGGAGCCAGATCCCAGCAAGCAGCTGGCAGTCTGGTGCTGCCCTGAATGTGCCCTGTGGGTGAGGAGAATAGGAAGGAGTTGCTTGATGTTTTGCCTGGCTCAAAGGTGGCATCCAGCCATTGCGTCCTTGCTAAACACACCAGTTGGTAGTGCAGACTGGCTGGATTGTTATCCCATTAGCCTGAGCTCTCTAGATCGGTGGGTGAGGAACACTGGTGTCTGTCTGCCTTGAGCTCATGGCAGTTCCCAGGCCCTATTTGTAGGCTCAAGCAGCTCACTTGGCTCTCCACAATCCTAAAAGAAGGGCTGTTCTTTAACACTAGCCTCTGCAGGCTTCAGCAGAGTAACCCTTGATGGTCAGAGGACTCTGCTGCTTAATCCTTTTCTTCCTGGAGCCCCTTGAACGCAGTTGCTGTATCAGCCCTGGCAGGGAGCAGAGCTGGAGTGCTGCTGGCTCTGGTGGCATGGACTTGCTCTCCCATTGTGAAATTGAGCTCGAGGGTGCAAGAACGAGGGGAAGGGGCATCGATCTGGCAGCTGCTGCTGGGTGAAGGGCTAGCTTGTCCCTGGAGTTGGCCTGCTGTGTCCACGGAGCGTCCTTGCCAATTGGTGTTAATGCCGAGTGCTTCTTGACGTCTCCAACACTGATCTCCTTTCCTGTTGCTCTGTGGCGCCTACAGCTTTGGAGCGACGAGGTGGAAAAAGTAAGTACCCAGATGAAATTGTGCTCAAGCCTTCTGGGCGTGCTGGTGGTGTTTAGGGGGTGGAGGGGAGCTGTGGACTCCTTCCTGCTCGTGTGCCTGCACACGTGCCAGGGAGGATGAGTGGGATGTCGCTGCCATCAGCCCTAGGCCTGCTCCTGCAGCTGTGTGGGTCAGTGCGACTCTGAGGGTTCATGGGCAGAGAGTGCCCCGTGGGCCAGCTGCCCGCACCGCAGGCGAGACACTTCCTGGGCAAACCAGGCGGTCATGTGTGCGTGACAGAAGTCAGCTCCGAGAGCCCCGTGCTGGTGTCACGGGAGCAGAGGTGATGCGCTGTGATGTGATTCAGCTCTGCTCCTGGGGCAAAGGCTCTGCCTCCTCCGATTTCGCATGTGCCATGCATTAGCCTCTAGTAGCCCCTACCTGCATGTTCTGGGGTCCAGGCAGGAGCTCTGAGCAGAGCTGGAGCAAAGACAGAGGGTCTCCCCATGAAGAGCCCCAGCTGCTGGAGGGAGCAGCTGTCAGGTGGGCAGGATGGCAAGTTTGGAACTTGTCATGGAGTTGACTCTGAGCGAGCTGCACTTACCCTTCTGAGTGGATCCATGGAGGCAAAGTCCCAGATCTTGCTGGTTTCCTGGGTTCCCCAAGGAGTGCACAACTCATCCATGAAGATGGATGGAGGGCTGCTAGTGGACTAGAGACCAGGGTGAGCTCTGTGTGGAGCTCCAGCATGATATGGAGCTTCCAGAGACACCTTCTGGGATCCCATTGCTTTTCATACCTCAAACACGGATTAGTTTGAAGCCTCAACTGCAAGGTGCTAGAATGGCACGTTCCTGCATGCTGTGCATGATAGCAGCCTATTACTGCCTTACTCTAAATGTGTCATCAGAGCAGACTGGCTGTTTTTGAACCAGCTCATCCTGTACTTTAAATCCTTCAGTCCCTCAAACAAATAAGCTGACTGCAGTCAGCTATGAGCATGCAAGGCTCTGTTCCTCTGTCCTCTATCTTTGGTCTGTCCTGGTTTGATAGGCCAAGGTATGTCAGTAAACTTCAGAGTTCTCCATGTCTTGGAGAAGCACAAGACTGGAAGGGACCTCCCAGCTCACAGTTTGGTGCTGACTTTATGGGAAACTACATCCTGCAGCTGCTCAGAGCTGGCAGGGAGAGGCAATGGGTCAAATCCCGGGCAGTGCCAAATGGAGCTGGGTCTGCCTGTCACAAGTTTCAAAGAGCTCTGCTGCTACTGAAGTCTCAGCTCACTGGAGCGAGAATCTCTTGGTGCTTAGTAAGGCCTTGTACTGGTATTTCCTGTTACATTCCCCCTTCTCCTTTAAATAATCCCTTTCATACAGAGGATGCAAGAAAATAGATCAGTTGTAGCTTAAAATAGACAAATCTGATTAAAAGACAGTCAAAGCATTTCTTTATTCTCCCCTGGCTGTACAACAGTACTGGTAATGCTGTTACCAGATGAGGGATGTGAGGGCCCCCAGCAGCTCCTCCAGCTGCCCCTGCTGAGAAGGCTGCATCTGCTCTGGGGTGACCCTGCTCAGAAACACCAGTGATGCCACCTCTGCTCCATCAGCCTGTCTGGATTAGCTCTCCAGGGTCAAGTCCAAACAAATCCCGTGCCAGAACGATCACGGCATTTCCAAAGCAGCAAACGGAGCTCTGTCACAAAAGTGCACCAAGACAGGCAGCCCTCCAGTTGCTGCACCCCCTGGAGAAGGAGAAAGGGACACACAACCCCCACTCCTCTCCTTCCAGCAAGCTGTAGCTGAGGGGACATCCCTCTTCTGTGCCATCCTAAAAGGGAGATGGCATGTTCTGCTTGGTGTTAAGGAGTGACGCATGCTAGAGAGAGCAAACGTGCCTGTTTGTCACCCCTTTCCCTTTCCCTCTGGCAGTGGGGCGAGGAGAGCAGGCACCAGAGCACCTGACTGCTCCAACGCTTCTGGAGCTCTTCTCTTTGCAAAGAACCACCTGAGTATTCTGGTACCGCCCTACTGTAAATACGCTGTTTGCTGGCAGGGGAGAAATGTTCCGTCTGTTCAGTAAACAGTCTCCAGTATCAGTCTGTCTTTGAATTCCCAGTGCTGCATAGCTGCCTTCTGTTAGCCATTGTTTAATTCCTCCTTGCTCAAAATAAGTACAACTGGCTTCAAAGGAGAGCCTTGGGTAGAGGTTTGATTGGAGTGTTCGTTTTCGTTGCAGAGATGTAGTTTAATAACAGCAATTAGGTAAACGCTCCCTGGCCTCAGCCTTTGTTCTGCGACGATAAAAAGGACACGGGCAGAAGTTGCACTTCTGGAGAGCAACTGGGGGAGGTTGTCACATTCCTACACCAACAGGCTTAGAGAGGGGGTTAACAGCTGCACAGCTGTGTTCTGCAGCAGGCTCGTAGGCATGCTGACCATGGGAACTGTCCTGTTTCCAGTGTTACCTTCGCAGGGGACAGATACTGATGAGCAGTGTTGGCTGTCCAGTTCTCAGAGTCCTACAACAGGCAATAAAAGGACAGGTGCTGGTGTGGGACTGGCTTTCCACATACCTCCAGGTTAACAAAGCCTCTCCATTTTCGTGTTCTAGTCTTGCGGGAGTAGGAGCTTCCTAGCTTGATGCATCAGTCTTGAGCTGCCATTCCATGACCTGCAGTGATCCAATGCAGGATCAAGCAGGAATCAAGTTGAAATACAGGCAGAGGCCTCTGGGATCCTCACCAGGGCATCTTGTGCCTGATGCTCAGTGTCACAGGTGCACATGGATCCTACTGAGCCAGCAGCACACTTGTCTTGGTGTCAAAGGGAGGGGCTGGTGGAGGAGGTGGGTGCTGCCTTTCCCTGGGAGAGGCAGAGCAGGGTTCCTTGCTTTGTGCTGTCTTGAACACCCAGTCCTGTTTTGCAGGCAGAACACGAGCTGCGGCTCACGCAGACCGAGTTTGATCGACAGGCAGAGGTGACACGTCTCCTGCTTGAGGGGATCAGCAGCACACATGTGAGTCTTCCTCAGTAACTGGGGGGGTGACAGGGACGGCAGAGGCTCTCGGCTCCTTTGTCAAAGAATGTCAAGAGGATGCTGGAACCCTGCACTGGGAGCAAGGTAGAAGAAGTCATAAATTTGGAGGCTATAGCCACCTCCTCATAAAACCTGGAACATTCAAGCTAAAAAAACAATGAAGCATGCACAGGCAGTGCCACTGGGACACCTACAGTTGTGCAGTCTTCGAAACGCTTCTGAGCCAGAAAAACCTTGTTCTTTCCTCACTAGAGCTGCGGACTAGCCACATGGGCATGGCTAGAGTGTCAGGAGCAGCCTGCTCTCTTAGATCACCCTTGGGCCTGTGCACCATTCCCAAACTTAAATTAGTGTATTCAAGCCAACCAAGTAACTCAGTCAAATACTGGCCTGCACAGTCTGCTTCTCGTGTACTTGCAGGAAGAGAGTTCCTGTGCCTGGCACCCAAACTAACAGACCAGCTTGTGGTCCTTCTTCCTCCAGGTGAATCATCTTCGCTGTCTCCACGAGTTTGTGGAGTCTCAGACCAACTACTATGCTCAGTGTTACCAATACATGCTGGACCTGCAGAAGCAACTGGGCAGGTGAGACGAGACTGCTTTTACTTCTCTGAGGGTTACACATCTGGCTACCCCTACCTCAGACCTCCTTCCCCACCCTGTGTCATAATGTTGAGTAGAAATTTTAAAACCCCCTTCATGCTCTGACAGAGCTTCTGAGCTTACAGAATGGTGACCAATCCTGGTAGTAATGCATTTAGAGCAGGCTTTGCTGTTGGATTCATCTGGGTTTTATATGTTCATCTCAGAGCGTGATGACCATGAGAGTTCAAATGTTCTTCCTTTAAATTAGTTAAATCACATGGGAAACAAATTCCTGTTGCCAAGCAGCAAGCCCGAATGTGTTCAGCTGCGGCAGTAGCTAATTCTGTGCTGCTGGCTGCACATCCCGTGGGTGTGAGCAAGGGCTGTTCTGTCTGTTCACCTGTCCCATCAGTGCGGTGGCCTGACCGAGGAGGGGCTGTTGCCTCTGCGTGATCACTCACTACTCCTGTTCCATTCTTTTCCATGCTGGCAGCTCAAAAGGAGAAATGTAAGTAAGATGTTGCACAGGACTGGCTCTAAGAGCTCCACCTCAGCCAAACTCTAGAGTCTCTGCAGACTCGCTACAAAGGCCAGAGCTGCACTCCCTTAAGTGCAGAAGGGGGCATATATACAGATAAACGAGACTGAGCTCCGTTACTGTCTCTATCTAGAGAGCCCAGAAAGCCTGGGAGGCTCCACTTTGGCATCCAGTTTAACAGCAACAATGACTGTCCCTTTCCTGAAGAACCAGCAGACTAAACAGATAACACAGACCATGTGAGAGCAGGGCAAGGACGCAGCACAATGCACCCAGGAAAACACCTGCAGAGCCAAGAAGAGCACCTGCCCAGACCCCTCTCTGGTGCCACGCTTCAGTCTCCTACTCTGCAAGTTAGATGCCAGTCCTGTAACAGGACACTGGAACCAAAATAAGCAAATATTACCTGTTGCATAGTCTCAGAACCTGAGAACTGAGTGCGTTCCTCCACTCAGAGGGCAGCGTAGAGATGTTCCAGCTGTTAGCTGAAACTCCTGAGCATCACTCTGCAGTGTAACTGCTGAAAGAGTGAGCTCTTTTTTGGTTCCTCACACTAGAGTCTTACTGAACTCTGCTTTTTTTTCTCCTAAGATTTTCAGGCACATTCGTAGGCAACGCAGAATCCACATCTCCTCCCCCAGCTGCTACTTCTCCTCCAGCTGTTGCTGCTGCCACACTCCCTGCTGTGCCTACTATTCCAGTTGTGCCCACGATTGTTGGGGTGCCTAATACTGTGGCAGAGAGTGTCCTGAACCCAAATGAAGTCAAGCCTCCTGCCAGTGGGACGCGGAAGGCCAGAGTCCTCTATGATTATGAAGCAGCTGACAGCACTGAGCTGGCACTTCTTGCAGATGAGGTTGGTAGCTTTCCTTCGCGTTGAATTTTGCTGTAACTGCCTAGCAGCCCACTGCATGCTCAGCAAGGTCTTGGTTACTTTTCCTCCCCCTAAAATCCCTGTTTTATGGAACTGCTAATAGTCTTTTCCTTGACTGCTAAGTTGCAGTGAGCTTGTGCTCATGGCTATTTGCTATTTAAGAATATCACCCCAATAACTCTTCTGTTCCTATTGGAGTCCAGCTGTACCCAGCTAACAAAATACTCCAGTACTTAGTATCTTCGCTGTGACCCTCAAACACAGCTACTTTATCTGAGAGCAATGGGATAAGCTGCTGGCTGAAGGCCTGGTCTAATCATGCTGAGAAAAAAGGAAATTCAGCAAGTTGGAAACTCTTTTATTGACTAGTCTGAACTTTTGTATTCAGGAGGGATGACATAGCAGTATTGTGCCACCCAGTATGCAAAAATACCTTAAGTCACTTTGGAGAACGAAAAGGCAACAGGGACATCACTGGGCAGATTTCTGTTGCTCTTCTATTAAAGCTGCAGATAGCTCCGGGAAAAGGGCACAGATGCGTGTTAACTGAACTTCAGAAATTGACTTACTGTTCTTTCAGTCCCCATCTGACTGAACTTCTTAGCTCTGTTTGCAGAGTAGGGTCCTATCTAATGCTGTCTTCTCTCCCCAGATGATCACTGTGTACAGCCTGCCAGGCATGGATCCAGACTGGCTCATAGGGGAAAGAGGGAACCAGAAAGGGAAAGTTCCTGTCACTTACTTGGAACTGTTAAGTTAAATGTCTCCAGGAAGAAGAATGTACAAGCAGAATGCACCCCTCATCTCCTGGCACTTCTAATGCGGATTTCTTCATCCGAGACCATTGCTCTCTTCAGGGTTGACACTCCATTGCTAATATGAGAATTGTGGGAAAGAAGTGGCAAAACTGTTGCAGTAAGGTTTTGGGAAAGGGCTGATGGCACCTGAGACTGAAGTTATTAACTACCAGTGCAGCCTGCTTTGAGGTTAGTCTTGATGGTGCAAGATTCCTTGATGACTTTTTCTACCCTACCCCAGTCTTGTTTATTGCAGTGGCTTCCCCAGGGCCGGCACGCTGTCTCCCTCAGCAGCTCCTCCTGGAGCTTAAGTTACACTTCCCTTGTGTCTGGTGTGGGTTAGTGCCTGTTTGCCCCTCCTGTCCTCTCTTCTTCAGCAGTAGAATTGCCCAAGTCAAACCATCAAGCATTCCAGTGGGGAAGTGTCCCACACAGACCCTCCAACAGGTTCTAGCTCTTGAGGCAAGGAAGCTGAATTCAAGAATTAAGAGCCTGTTAACCCCATCCACCTTGCTCACCTGTGGGAGAACAGTAGTGCAGGGCTCTCTAAGAGCCATGCTTGCTATCATGGTGCCTGATGGCTTCAATCTAGAACTGTCCTCTGAAGCTAGAAAGAAATTTGTGAAGAACACCCTAAAAACATAGGGCCTGTATGTCGAAAATCAAACCTCAGTGCAAGGGACCATGCATCTTGCTTGCATTTCCTCTGAGAAACTGCTCTTGGACTGCAGAGTTTACAAGCCTTTTTACAAGCTTTGCTCCCTGTGTTAATTGTCCATGCTTTTCTTTCTGTGTGTCTGTTCCAGGCATGTTTTAGCCTGACTTTATTTTCACCCTAGATCACTGATTTAACTAAGGCTTCCCCTCCTATCTCAGCAGTGAACAGACTTGGTGCATGCTAGTACAGCAAGGGATAGTCCCACTCGCCGTCACCTCCAACGATGAGCTGTTCTTGGCCACACACACACACACTAAACAACCCAGGCTGCCCTTGATGGCTGTGGTGGTTTAGCCCCCAGGAGTGCTCAGGTGTGTACACCTTTCAATCCTACAATGAGCTTTTTCGCTAGAGCTCGCCTGAAGGACTTCTGCTGCTGTGTAACTGGTTTTCCACACAAGCTGGATGGAAGAGAAACTCACCTGCACCAAGCTCTCTGTTCACTACCTTCCCCTGGTATGTCAGAACTAACTTTGCTTGTTTATTGATCTTTTGCACTTTCCCCAATGGTATTGTGACCACTCTAATGTAACAGGGCACCGAGCACCTGTGTATGTAGGGCTCATGGTTTTCAGCACTTATTTGCCAATAAACAAACTGCCTGACCTCCTGCCTCAGCATCTTCTGTGGGTTTGGGGCTGCCCTTGCTCTCCAGCCAGGTGATGGCAGGCTGTAGGGACGAGCAGCACTGGCAGGGAGACAGCTCAGGTGGCAGCTGTGCTGTTCTGCTACCCCAGGCTTGGAAGCCGCGGGTAAAAGTGAAACAAAGCTGCTCATTCTTCCTGCCCCAGCGGAAACTCTCAACATGCCTAAGGTTGTTAAAAGTCTTGCAGTTCCTCTCCTAGATGACACATCTCAGTTGTACTACAGCTTCAGGAACTCTAAGAAAAACTAGCTCCTCCTTAACCTGAAGCAGAAATGGAGCAGCAGTATGACTTTAGCTGCTGAGAGACTGGAAATGCTATTCTAGATCTAACAGACTTTTTTTGTTGTTATGGAAACTAGATCTGCTGCTAAGTTAAAATCCTAAAGCCTTGTCCCTAGCACCCAGCTTGGAAGGAACTCCTGGGAAAAGCAGCTGTTGAAATGGTCTGTAGTGTAGCAACAGCACTCGCTTTTTCTAGTTAAACTCAAATAAAAGAGAATGGGCAAGTCTCATCACGCCACTGTTTTAGTGAGTTTTACAACTGCCATGATTACCACTACCCCTGCCTATTTTCCTTCCACTTTCTGGTATGTGTACCTTTCCCTCAGGCCACTGACATCCCTGTTACACCTCTCCCTGTTGCATTAAAGAAAGAGGAAGAACAGCTTTAGCAAAACCAGCAGCAAATTAATGATGCAGAAAATGGTGTCTCTTCCCTCAGAACAGCCACAAGTCAAACTGTTCCTGGCAGGAGTGCTCCTTTCCCTCTGCATTAGAAAAGAGCACATGGAAAATCCAGTGCTACTCCTAACTGGCTCTCTACAGGAAGATTACACTCTCATGCTGCTTATTTGCAGATGTCACAGTGAGCCACCCTTGGCTGAAGGCTGTTCCGTGCCCCTTTGTGGCTGAGGGGCAGGTAAAGGTACAACTCAGGGTGAAATGCTGCTGTCTGAAGTGAAGCTACAGCTCTAAAACACAGAGGTAACCAACAGCATCCACTGTTCTTTGGTAGCTGGCACCACGGACTCCTGCCTAGCACCATAAACTCACTCTAGTGCCCAAGTAATGTACTACTTCCCCCTAAATTCTCATTCTCTCCATTCTTCTTGAATGCTAGTAAAGCGATTAGCACTCTGCATCTAACTTCAAAAGCTGTAACACAAGGAAAGATACCTACCAGAGCTATCAAACAACAGCCCTAAGCAGGACTGAACTTGCTTAGATGTACTGAATTCTGGCTTTACTTCCACTCCCCAGAGCTACCCTCACCAATTCACTATCTTCTCTGCACAGTCCCTCACCTTCAGTTCTCCATGTTCACACTCATAGTCCCTGTGGCAGGTGGTGTTAATGGTTACAGGTAACCCCACCTAGATACTCAGGCTTGCGACTGTCACACCACCTCCCTCGCTGTCAGAGCAGCTCACCTGAGCTTTTGGAAGGTAATCAAGCCCCTCTGCCTGCTACTTTAAGACCACTTTGCTCCAGCCAGCTAGTTCAAATCTCTCCAAAGCCTCCAGGGCAAGTAAAACTAGATCAAACAAGTGTGCTAGAATATCACCATCCTTGTAAGCACAAGGAAAAAAACCCAACAAACTCAAAAAACATAATCTAATTTTCTTGCTTTAGTCTCTTAAAACCATTGAGATTAAAAGGGTTGACTGGTAAAGCAATCAAGTGTCTCTTTAGGAAAGAATTGGTAGGTTACTAGCTCACGGCTACATTGAAATTTGATTTCTTACCTTAGAAAAGTCTGTCTGGGTTTCAGGCTTTATTTCAAGCAATAGTCACTGACCTTCTCCGAGTGCCTCCGTCACACATCGAGCCTTGGAACCTTAGTTTGTTGATCTACTTGGGAAAGCTGCAACAGCACAAAGCAACTTCACTGTAGACAGTGTCTGTCTTCTAGCCAGAGCCTGTGCCCTCCCCGGCTGCTGCAACAGGCAAGAGCAGCAGCTTGGACCTGTGCACAGAGCAATCCCTGCACATGGTCCATGCCATCGTGTGCAGAATGGTTCCTGAGGAGTATTTTATAGTGATGCTTGTCTAAAACCTCCTATGAGTTCCCCAGTACGAGACTAAGAGAACGGGATTGGGCGTGGAAAAGCCAAGGGAATCAACCTTTGATGATAATCGCTTCCAACGGTACCTGGATTGTCACAAGCCACAACTCACGTTGCTGCTCGCTGGGACTTCAGCCCGGTGGACGCAGCGGAACTACTACACAGAAGATGCAGAACTGGTGCTGCAGGCTGCTGTGCCCAATGCAAAACCATGAACCCAGCTGCTGTCTATAAAGGTTTTAATATCAGTATAAATAGGGCACAGTTACAAAAAACTGCAAGACTGGAGCAATGGAATTTTGACTTAAAAATATTGCGTGAGGCCTTGCTCTTCAGAAACACACACAACACACAGACTGCAGGGTGAGGGGAAGGCGTGAGCACACATACACCATCTCGCCTTGAACCATTCCGTACAAAAATAGCAGTAGAAAGATGGTCTCTGAATTGCTGGCTGATCCCTTGGTTGTGCCTTGACCGGACTCTGACTGCGAAGGAGAGGCAGCTTGCACCTTGTGTTAAGAGCAGAGCTAATGCCCAGCGGAAAGTTTGTCTCCCCTCTCCCTCCAGCCACAGCGTCCCCAGCTGAGGTACAAGCTATAAAAATAAAGGTTTTGGCTGTTCAGCACTATACCCAGCCAGGATGCTCTGGCAGATGCAGAGGGCAGGCTGTGCACGTGGGCTGATCACTGGAGAGCCGCTCTTGGCTCTCCTGACATTCGCTCTGCTACTGGGTTGCACGAGTTCAACGGGATCTGGCTGCTGATGTTACAGCTTGGTTTACACCACCGCCCACGCCAGGCCGCCCTCCCTCTCCCAGTCCTTGTTACGAGCTCTGCCAAAGGTGATGCCTTCTGCGGTGGATGTGAATTGTTCCGCTGCAAGTCCTGAAAAGGGAGGCTGGGGCAGGGTAGAATCTATCTCTGCACGTGCCGGACAAAGGCCTGCACGAGCTGAAACAAAGGCTCCTGCCCCTCAGGACCCAGCTTGGAGGCAGACTTTCCTTGGGGAGACGGAAGAACTCCGCTGGCAGGTGAAGAGGGACCACCGCGGCGGAAGTAACGAGACAGGCTGGAGAGCAGCGTACTCTGAAATTAGAAGGATGGAACAAGTTAGCTACTTTCAAACACATGCCCCTCTCCCTCCCCAAACTGGAGCTGGTGGCACAGGAACAGGTACCAGTTACCAGTACGTGCATCCCAAGATGCCGAAGGCTGTTCAGAGATGCTGGGGAATGGGCTCTACTGGGCAGCCAAAGACAAACGACCTTCTCCCACATGGCACATTTACAGTGAAGAGCAGGGAAGGATGGTACAAGCTGCTTACCAGCTCAGAGCTGAGCTCCTGTTTCATCCGCTGCTTATCACGGGGATGCACAGCTGGGTCTCTCAAGTACCGAACAGCCTGGGAGATGAGCAGGTAGAAACAGTTTTCCATTGTAAACATGAGCAGAGACCTGTGCAAAGAAACACACATCAGCAGGAGTCAAAAAGGTCAGCACGCTCTAGTTTCAAGGTCAAAGGCTCTTAGAAAGACTTCACACACAGGGTACATAGGAGGGAACACTGTTACTGTTCACGTTCTGCTCAAGCAGTGGCACCCAAAAGCTACGGTTTGCAGAGCAGAAACCCCTCTGAGCCATCAGGGAAGTCTGATTTAAAAGTACTGGTAAATAAGCATCAAACTACTCTTGAACTGCATCTAAGTGGTTGACTTAGGAGGGCATGGCTTCACACACCCTCCCCAAAAAAATCCCTGCTTGCTTTGGAGAGCTTCTGATGGGCTGTCTGAACTTCCTGGATTCAGAGTGAGAAGCTCTCAAGCTACACACACGCCTCTAAACATCAGTTCTCATCGAGGAGCATTAGGTTCTGCTCCTTGGCCATGGCTAAATCAAATAGCTAGAAACTTACTTCAGGGTTTTTGTTCCCTCTTGCGTATTCAGCCCTGCAGCCTGAGGGAAAGGTTCCTTCTTCTTATCCAGCTTGGAGGGAAAAAAAAGACAGGCATTAGAAACAGGAGATACAAAAGAAGAAATGCTCCTACTCTTCAAAGCAGCAGTTGAACGAGGGCTCTGAGGCCACTGCAAATGCTGTGCTCTCCAAACAGAGATGGCTAGTACCTCTCCCAACATGTTAAGGGCCACGTTGACTGTGGCAAGGAGGGTCCCAAAGGAAGGCGCGACATCTGAATCAAAGGCTGGTGTGGTGAAACTCAAAACGAAGAGCACGTTGTACTCAGCAAGGTCCAGTGACTGCGGAGAAACAGAAAGAGGAGCAAGTGACCCCTGAGGCCATGAGTATGCTATTATCAGAGTAACAGGAATACCTAGTCCCTGTATCACACTTTTTGTATGAAGAACTAGAAGCACTGAGATAATTTCCCAAATCTCAGGTATACAGATGGAGCAGTAGAAAGCGTCTGTACAGTACTGCACAGTCAGACTATTCCTCACGTGAATGAACCTTCTCCAACTCCCGAGCCGTACAGCTTGCCACCAAGTGGCAACCTAAAGTAATGCCTGTTTCCAGATTGTTTTCAAAAGCCCAAGCATATGTACCTAGAGGCATAGGAAAAGGAAGTTACCTATTCAAAAGTTAGCAGCAGGACACTGCCAGAATCAAGGATTAAACCTTCCTTTTCAGAACATGGAGACCAGCCACTAGGTCACACCAACACAGGAGGATAACAAGAGGATGTCTTTTCTGAAGAGTGACATACTGAGGATACAGCAGAACAGCAGACAGATGTATGGTGGGGTCATTGTCTCACACAGGACAGAGTGTGCCTCATGGCATAAACCCAGGACATCACTTGAAATGCTGGGAACTCTCCCCCCTTCAGGGAGCAGCACCTCTCCTCTTTCTTAGAATCTTAGACTGGTTTGGGTTGGAAGGGACCTCAAAGATCATCTAGTTCCAACCCCCCTGCCATACGTAGGGGACACCTTCTACTACACCAGGTTGCCCAAAGCCTCAACCAACCTGGCCTTGAACACTTCCAGGGATGGGGCAGCCACAGCTTCACTGGGCAACCTGTTCCAGTGCCTCACCATCCTCAATGCAAAAAATTTCTTCATTACCTGATCAAGGAGGATCTGGCAGACATCAGGGGTGAAATGGCGCAGAGCAGCAAGAGATTTGCTGAGGATTTTCAAGAGGCTGTACTGCACTGTAAGCAGTGCTTTCTGCTCTGCTGCCTCTGACTCAGGGCTCGGATGTTTGGATGAGGCTTGGGGATTACGCTGCACTCGTGGAGTAACACTTGATGGAAGGGAATCACCATTTTTTGTCTGTGAAGAAAGGAAAAAATAAAGTCTTGAATGCAGATATGATTATTTTGCACTACTTTCAGGAAAGAAAAATGCTATGAACAAAAAAAAATGAGGAAATAAGGCACTCAAATTCTGTCATCTGCTAGAAGCATGAGAATCTACACGTAGTGTGCAACAGGGGAGGCACTGCATTGCAGGGAGGCAGCTGCAGAGGCTATTCAGATTCCACGTTCCAGAAAAAGAATGTCCAATCAACACACCAAGCCTTAGCCATGCTGAAATAACACACCAGTAGTAATGCATCGTCCCCGCCTCATGAATCAAAGGATTCCCCAAGAACAAGAGCTATCTCTACTAAACAAATTAAATCAGATCAAGGACACTAGGTCAACAGTGGCTTAATTGATGGCACTACAAAGTACTAGAGCAATGCAGCTTTCTTGCTGCAGTGTGGGCAGCTATAAAATGGTATCAGCACCATTCAAACACAGGCTGCTGTTTCTCTAGGACTGGCTTTACACAGTCCAGAGTTTTTAGAGTCCAGAGTACTCTTTGCACGTTCTTTTTTGCTGTGGAGAAATGCAAATCCTAACTATTGATGATTGTCAATAATCACTGCTAGGATTACTGACAATCAACTCAATATCCAAGAGCCTGGATATCGAATAATATTTGTCTTTTAACAGGGAGCACGGGCATGCAACACTCCTAACTTACATTTTGGCTTACAGTCCCCATCCTCACCTGCAGGTAGTGCTGGAGCATTTTGCGGCTGTGCAGGAGGGAGGTACAGGCCTGACACAGGTAACACAGATTCACCTGAAATAAATAAGGTGAGGGAGAAATCTCTTAAAAGTTCAAAATCCATCTACTCACTACCGTTGGCAGAAGCTAGAAAATCCAGTCAAACAGAACACGGTGATCGTAAAGGACCAATGCTGTCTCTTGATTTCAGAGTATTTCCTCAGGGTCACCTGGCGCTGAGAGCAAGATACTGAATTCCCCAAGTTATTTTTCCAAGCTACCATCTGTCATTCCCCAACAGTTACCTTTCCTCACTCGATTCAGACAAGGTACTGACAGAACAGACAATTAAATGACCTCAGCAACAGCTCCTATTAAAAGAGCAGCAATAAAAAGGGGGTATAGTGCCATTTTCTCTTAACACATGCAAATCCCTGTATTCTAAAGCAATGTATTATCCACAGCAGTATCCTGATTCCTACCTGCATGTCCCTCATAAGCTGTGGCAGGTGGAAATGCCACTCCTTTGTGAAATTTGAGAGCTGAAGAATGAAGCCAACAGTGTGGTCGGCCTCTTCCAGACAGGCCAAGCTCTGTACTGTCCGTACTGCGTTCAGGCACTGGAAAGGAGAGCGAAGTAAATCAGGGCGATTACAGTTAAATCACAAAAAGCCCATTCCCTTCTCGGGAAGAAAAAGCTGAAGATGCAGAAGATCTGCCCTTAGGGACAGACGGTGCATTCATGAATGTAGTGGCACAGCACGTGGGTCGGACTCAGAGCACTTTACGTTCTCAGTCAGAGGTCAGTGCATTTCACGAGCTGTGCTGCCCTACAAGACGACAGCTATTTGTCTAGGGAGCACACTTACAGACCCGTCATTCAGCACCTGTGTACAAACAGGACCGTTCCGCACATCCGCACTGACACGATCCGGCCAGTACAAGTATTTCAGTACTGTGGGACATGAGAGCTTGCTGACCCGAACAGTGACTGAACCCTCACCACGGCACTTTCACTATCTGAGCAAGGCTGAGCTGAAGCCACCTCCAAGAACAGCTCTCATTTTCTTCCAGAGCAGCGAGCCCCAGAGTGAGTTCCCATCAAACTCTGACTTCTGCTACTGTGTTGAGTAAGCGTTTTAAACATCTGTAGCAAAGTTATAACCCCAAGAGTGAACAGGATGAACAGATGGTGACAGCCCAGCTTCAACAAGCATCAAAACAATCATCCCTGCCTGACCACATCCTTTGTATATTCTACCCTCCTCCTCTCACTATTTAATTATTTCTACTATAAATCTTTGAGGCAGGAGCCTCTTTTCAATGCTTCTGCACTGACATGTTTCCACTGTTATTGCAACACGGAAGCCAAGCAAAACCATCACAGAGAAAGTATGTGACATACCTGAAGAATCCTCTCTTGATGGACACCGACAAAGTCCAGTGCTTCTGTCAGAAAGTTGTATCTGAGTGTTTTAAGAAGGCGTTCCATCAGTGACATGGAGAGACGATAGACCCCAGGCCAAGAGGGGGCATCCAGAGACTTTCGAGACGAAGCAGATGTCTGAACAAATCAGATACAAAAATAAATTACTTATTTACACCACTGCTCAGTGTGGCACACGCCACAAACCCTCCACACCATTTTGGAAGTCTCTGGGCTCTAGGGGCGGCTGCTGTCCTCCTCAGACCAAAAGGGCCCTGCTCCAACCACAGCCAGCAAGACAGGGCATGGTAAGCTTTCCTGGCATATTCCCACCCAAAAGGAAGCAGCACCCACCTGAATGGCTCCGTTAGTGCTGAGCTGGTACACACTCAAGAGGGGCAGGCAGACACTCTGCGTGACGCCAGCTCCAGCCACTGCTGCTGCTCCCTGCAAGTCACAGAACAAACTATGGTTAAAATCTGCATGTCTCCTCTCTGAGACTACAGAGACTTATTTTGGATTAGGTATTTCTGTGCTTTCCACTGTCACCACTCTTTTAGAGAACTTTCATCTACACACACTTCTTTTATGTTGTTAAAAATCCAGTATCAAGAAAAGCAATACTGTTCTTCCACTAAAATCTAAGCTGCATAACTGTACTACAAATTCCATTTTGCTGTGACCAGGTGTGGTACATACATAATCTTGGAAAAGGGCTGGTTTTGGAACAACTTTGTTTTCACCTAAAGCCCCACAGAAAGTTCAACTTGTAATAGACAAATAATGTTTTATTCCAACTAAGGAGAAAGCAGGTTCCAACACTTAATGCTGTTTTAACTCGGGCGGGGAAATTTGCATTGGAGAACACATTCAGGGAAAGTGCCTGCTCTAAATTACAAGTCTGCTCTGGCTGGCTCAGCTCTTCCATTCGACACATCCCACTATCAAGAACAGCAAGGCAAACTAAACAGATGTACATACAGGACCTACAGCTTGCCAGCCTCTAAAAAACCTCTTCACCTACAGATCATTGTTCCACTGCATCGCAGACAGAATAACGAGATACGTGGTTCCTATTAAAAACGTATAGCTCTATGCTCTCATTTCTCTGCACCTCTCACCTGTTGAGTCCTTGCTAAGGTCAGCAGCAAATGTAATGAGGCCTCTGTGAAGTGAAGGTTTTGTTTAACTCTCAGGCTGATCTCCAATGCAGCAAAGATAGTAGGAAGCACAGGGACTTTCCTAGTAACCTGTAGCCAGTAGTCTCCATCTTCATCAACTTCACAGAGCTCTTTAGCCAAATGCAGACCCAGAACACACACCTGCAGCGACAAGGGAAGGAGAACGTGGTATAGACCTGACATGGATACAAAGAAGATCTTGAAAGCATTTACTAACACAACCTAAAACTTCAATCATTCTCAGAATCATAAATTAAGGCACCTGGTATCCCTCACACTGTACTCCGCACACTTCCCAGCTGTATTAGCAATTGTCGAAAATGTTTTTAGGGAAGATCTGAATGAGAGGCAGCAACAGCCAATTTCTCAGACTGATGCATGCCAAAAAGACATGGAGGAGTTCTGAGATGGAAAATGCCACAACTTCTTTTGAAGGCAACAGGCTGCAAGAGAAAGTTGTTCCAAACATACATGGAACTTCCGTCTAGAGAGAAGAAACATGGCTGCAAAGCAGATGAACAGGTCCTTTACCCCATCTCGCTGGTCTTTGTGTTTAAGTCGGGAGGCATCATCTGTTTCCATGCTGTCCCTGTCATCTGCAGCATCTCCGGAGGTCAGGGTGTGTCGAGTCTGATCAAAGAGCGCAATGACCTCATCTTGGAGTGTTTCACACACGCTCAACACCAGCTGGGAGTACTGTGGGATCTCATTCACTGGGACACACACAGAATAGACAACAGTTAACACACAATCCTTGTACTTAGGTTTCCAGTTTAGCTGGTAACATCATGGGGCCACATATCTTGGCTTTAGTATTTATTCTGTTTTCATTTCAAAATCTAAAAACCGGAATGTGAGGAACTAAGTTAGATGATTAAGTCTAGGAGGATATAATGAGGGATTAGATGGTCATCTGGATAACAAATTGTGTAGTTTTACCAAGAAGTCATATCAAGACATCTCAAGGCACAGATCAAGCACTACTATAGACAGGTTATCCCGTAACTGCTCACAACAGCACTTCCTACTCATTTCTCCAGACCGCTGGTACTGGCCCATGCAGATTGGGTGCAGTCTATGTCCTGTGAGTCCATATAAATACTACATCCTTATCAAAACCATTATAATAAATTGCACCACCTTTTACCAATAAGACTGTAATCTCAAATTCAACAGCAAAGAAAAACATTTTAAAACAATCCAATCCTCCACTTTCTATTTATTTTCCAAAATACTGGGCTTGCAGAGCCCAAGCAGTGGGACAATGAACACAGAGAAAGGTAAGGTGGTACACCTCTCCACACCACAGTTGCCTTTGTATGTGTTGTACAGAAAAATACTGCCCTGATTCCACTGAGGGTCTTCAAGTGCCACCGCAACGTAAGATGCCCCACAAGTGACAGGAGTGATGACCAGACTAGTTGCTCTGGTTTGCAACAAAATGTACCCTCGGGAGACTTTCTGGTGTTTGGGTCTTTTGTTATCTCTAGCTAGAAATCCATGTCAGAACCTACACTCCATGGTCACTCTGTGAGATGGTGTTACTAGGGTGTCCCTCCCACACCTGCTGAGCTATTTTCAAAACCACATGGGAACTCTTTATCGTCCCTTATCAAACTGATCAAACACAGAGGTTATTGCTGGGGAATGACAAGGGAAGGGAAGACATACACATATCGTGAATTATAAATCTCATCTCTTTCTAAAACTAGCTAAAACAAGTAAGAAAAAAAGCAGAGAAGTACCACAGGTACTATGCTGACTATATTCAGCGTCCTGAACTACTACTACCACCATATGCATTTTTATCTTGGAAACACAAGAGTGTTAGGGTGTGCTGAGCCATGGCAGCCCTGCTCTTTGGTACCTGTACATACACCATCTCACCTTTCATCGCCTTCATTTGCAGCACGGTGATAAGAGCTGAGAACACTTTGGCTTTGCTTTTCTCCATCGTCTGCTTATCTGTCTGTAGTATTCCCTCCAGAATCTGCATCAAGGAGTTTATGATTTTATCCACAGAACCCAATTCACTGAGAAAAAAAAAAAAAAAAAAAAAAAAAGGAGAGTACTTGACTGAGCTATGTGTATAAGCTATATGATCCATACAAATAAAAGCAGTTCTTCCAAGTAAAGTTTAGGTCGTCACCTGGATCTCACTAAAGACATTCCACAGCACAGTGAGACTGCAGGACTATCACAAAAACTTTTTTGATACACTTCTCATCAGCAAGCAGGAAGCCAAACCATAAATGTACTGCTGCAAGAGATTTCAGCAACAACCTACAAACACTTGCCATCCCAAAAGAGAACTCTATAATAAGGCTTCAGTTTCTTCCCCAAATCACTAAGGGAATCTCCTAGAGCAAAAGAGTTAAACATTAACCTCCCAAGTTTTCATGATTAGTGGTGGCTAATAATTATCCAAACAAAATACCTACCTCTTCCACTGTTTGAGCAGGATCAGAAGAAGGGTACATAGCATAGACCCCAGATGCAGACAGGATTCTGACGTGGGAACTAGAAGCTAAGAAGAAATACTGCAAGAGTTACAGTTGCAACGGTCACATGTAAGAACACTTAAAAAAATCCTCATCCCACGCACCACCACCAAATAATCAGATTTCCTCTTCAGCAGCTACGAGCATCGACGGAACCAGAGCCAGGATCTTCTGCAAGGTCACCCGGTGATGACAAGAACAACACATATAAAATATTTATTAAAAAATTCTTCAACTCAGGGAGAGAGACTTTCTTTTAGCCCAATTTCACAGGATCTAAAAAAAAACTATGATGGCAAGCAACTGAGGAAACAGAACTCCTTATAGTACAAAGGAGATGAGCAACTGGAAAATTAAAGAACTGACAAGAAGCAGCACCTACCAAAACCTTGGTCCCATTTAGCACATCCAGAAACAACTGCTGATGAACTGCAGAATCGGTCAGATGCATTATATCCGCCTAAGATCCACAAAGACAGAGATCAATCTAACGCAACAAAAGATGCACCTTCTTAGCAGTCTAACATCAGTCTACTGGTTTAATTTGTGACTTTAAGAATTCGCCAAATTTTTTCAAAAATTTCAGCCAAAACTGCTGACTGATGCAGTTTTACAGAAATCACTGAAGTACTACATTAACAGTTGACAGGGAGTCGGAAATGACTAATCGCATCCCTGCCTCACTTGGCTTGGCAAAATCTCTTCTGTATTACAGAATTACTTAGGATTGCTATTAAATTTATTTATTATCTCCCTCCTCTGCTCATACAATAGCTTATTTTGATCAAACAACAAAACCCCACTACTCTAACCTCCAGCACCATACTCATGCCAAGTTGTGTTCTAAGCATACATGCAAGAAAATTGGGAAAAAAAATCAGTGAATTCTTCATTATGGCTTAGCTGGCCCTGAGAAGTTGACATTATATTATTCAAAATGCTAACTCCAGATTATGATGAAAGATGAAGTACGAGGTAGCTCTTACATGGCTAGCAGAGATGATCAGCAGCATCCGCCAGGCTGAGATCAGTATTTCATATTCTGCCATGGAGGCACAGCTGGCACCCTCCGTCTCTGCCACGTGATGTGCCAGAAACTTCACATATTCTGACCAATAGGTGAAGCGCTTTTTGTTGGAGAAATTCTTCAGCGTGTCTTTCAGGGACTGACACAGTGAGCCCCTGACCAAATCAAGAGGAGAAGTTATCTTCATTTATTCTTTGGTCAGAAAATACACTTCTTCTGAGATTCAGGTAGGAAAGCCAAGGACACAGTTTGCAAGTGAAGGTTATTCCACATATTAGACCTGTGCAGGGAATCCCACTTTTTGCATCAAATGTGAAGGAAAAACCATGATCCCTGATGAAAATCTGTGATTTATTATTTTTTTTAAAAACATAGATTTTAGTCAATCCTGACTTTTCAATGTATTAAAGGGCAGTTATGTTCAATAAAACAAAACGAGGAGAAAACTACTAAAATGTTATTCAGCAAACACTATACTAGGCGTACTTAGCTTAGTTTACAATTAGTTTTAATAAATACTGTATATTCTCATTCCAGGCTACAAGGAAAATACTAACATTCTCATCTACAGGCTGCAGAAACACTGTAACATCACTTTCTGCAACTGGTGATTGCAAGAATCTCAAATGCACATTTGTGATTCGTTTATACTGTTTCTCCCTCGTTTTCACAGGATTACATGTACTTTGTCCCTCAAAGAGTGCATGGTCTATCAAGATTTAACACACACAGTTTAAATAATTAAAAAGGAGAGGGACTAAGGCAAGACTACCAGAGACTCACTTGACAGCATAGTAGATCTCCAAACAGATGATTTTCATGATTAAGGCACAGGTATCCAAGACACTGAGCTATAAAGACACACACACACAAAAAAAAGCAAAATCTGAGCACCTAGCTCCGCAGAGTAAGTGGAATTCTGATTTATCCCTACACATCCACTTGTGGTGGCTGATACTCTAGTTTTGCAGGAGATTTGTTTCTCCCACGATAGCAACAGCTGTGTCGTTTGACCATGGACCAGTGATAGTAAGGAAAGAATGCTGTGTTCGAAGCAGCACTCTGGGTGAGAGCATGGGACTTTCATAATGAAGGGGAAAACTCCTACAGAAAGGAATAATAACAAGAATCTAATCAATTTCTCTGTGATACTATTAGTCAGCCTGAGCTATGCTTAAAAAAAAAAAAAAAAAAAGTTTATTTTGCCAAACAGCACAAAAGGGACAGTATGGATAAGCTACAGACAGCGTACTTTTCAAAGAGTGTTACCACAGATGCCAGGTAACATCTAGCCTTGTTTCATATGTGAATAAAGAGTAGAGAATTTCAAAAGACAGTACATGGCTGTACAGTCCCTGCAAAGCCAGAAAGCTTCACTTCATCTCCTGCCTGTGTTTAAACCACTTGATCATACTCCCGCTGAGAAAACTGCAAGCAGAGGGAAGAGCCACACACATCCCTTAAAAACCTTTTCTGATAAGCACACAACTACCTTCATTTTATTTGGATGCAACTCACCTCTGATGATTCGGAAGGTGGAGGAAGGGTCCCAAAGAGAGGACTGGTTAAATTTTCCCAAAACTTTGGCCTAAAAATTATACAAAGAAGTAAAATGAGTTATCTCCCCCACGCCACATGCCTAGCTGCATCTTGACCATTTCAAACTTCCCAGAAAATATGCTTTGGTAAACACCAGCTTATATAGCTTTGTATGAAAGAAACAGAATTAAATATATTTGCTCTGAACATGCACACATGGGCTTATCTTCTTTCCTGAGAGACTAAGTTCAAAGCCCACACACCGGACACTCTTACCAGGGCACGCAAAGACTAAGATGCAAATGTTCCTGAAAAGTCTAATGCGCCAAAGAAAAAGTGTTTTGGAAAAAAGGAAGGTAAATGCATTGTAGAAAAACAACAACTCACTTTGTACCCAGAACTAGCATGGCACTATCTCGACGGTCCTGCCACAGAGCATGCAGGAAGGCAATGGCAGCACGATGCAAGAGAGGAGGGCACCAGTACCTCTCCTGTTGTTCGGAGTCTATCAACTCTAAGACTACTTGGAGGCAACTCCACTCCCCTAAGCTGAATTTCTAAAGCAAAAGGAAACAAAAGAGAGGTTACATCACAACACAACCACTACGTAGGCACCTATTAAAGCAGAATGTGCTTGATTCCACTTCAACAATACACAGACAAATAAATCTTGAGTACATGATGCCATCATATATTTTGTGTAAGACTACAAGGAATGTAGTCATAACACAGGAGAGAATAAAAATATTTTTAGGTGAACAAAAAATGAGTTACGCTAAGACTTAGTAAGACCAAGTGCTTTCAAAAAGTCCCAACCCAAGAAGACTTTGAACTGCAAAGAACGAATTCTGGAAAACTGATATTGTCCATTGTACCTCAATCTTCAGCTTTCTCAGTGGCTGGCCACTCTCAGAGTCAAGAGAGAGGGCGACAGACATCTCTGGTCTGACCCAGTAGATGTTCTTACCTTAACTCAGTATCTGCCTTGAAACACTGTGAAAAGTTTCTCTTTGGCTACAGGGAAAAGTGAAAGCGGGACAGTGGCACATCCACTAATGGCAAGCACAAGCTGGCATTGTCTTTCCAGGAGGCACACCAGGTTACAGGTAAGAACGATCACGTTTTAGAGCCTAGTGCCGTAAGACTGCTACGTACGCGACAATAAAAGACTAGTGAGTCCTTGGGCAAATATATGTTATTGTACCTTTGACCCCTCACTGCCATCCTTCAATTCCAAGTTCAGGAACAGCTCAATGAGCCCAGGTTGTGTCTCCACCGCAACTGTGAGGAATTCCAGTATCATGACCTTAATACGCATGTCCTCAATCTTGCTCTGCAGGCGGATGAGGAAGGCATCACGGATGGCAGCAGCATCACTGCCAAGGCAGGCATAAACAGACATGGGAGCAACCTGCAAAAGGAAAGGAACATCAGAAGCAAGAATATCCAAACTCTATAGAATGCTTCTTCTCTGTACAAAAGGTGATTTGCATTTCAAATTGAAACTCCAAAATATTTTATAGTGAATCTACAAACATATGTGAGGGAACTCAAAAGTAAGTTGTCATTAAGTAGGAAGAAACTTGCAAAACGATCCAAATTTTCCTCTTTGGCAATTCTGCTCTCTCTCTCACCTATTTCTCAAGGGTTATGACAAAACTGGAAAAGGCAAAGAGAAAAAACAGTTTTGGAATACTGCTTCTTGAAATAAATAAACCCAGAGCTGGATTTATATGCTTTAATAAAACTGCAAACACATTCTCAGAAGTTTAGTAGCCAAAAAGAGTAAGTCTAAAAGGCAAAGCTGAAAGCTCCTGATAAACACTTAAATAGGATCCTCTTCTCGGTAGCACGTTAAAGTTCCAGGTGAGGTGGTGTAGGAATTGTATGTAGGAATGTAAGTGGAGAAAGTTGCTCAAAAAAAATGGAAAGAGATCAACTGGAGGTGCAAATACTTGGCAGAAAACACCCCACTCATGTGAAGCCTCTCAGTGACTGAGTGACTTCTGGAAAGGATTACGTTAAGCTAAGGGCCCTCTGACTTCCAGTGTGCTCTACCTTACAGCTTTCAGCCCACACTGCCTTCAACCGACTTGCATTAAGCTCCCTGACACTAAAAAGCCTGAAAAAACAATCTTGAAAGAATTTCGGTGGTGCAACCAGTCGCAAGGGGAGAAGCACAGCAGCACTTGTGGGAGTCTCATCTTACCGTAGCCAGTCGTTTGAGCAACTGGATGGCCAGGCGGGGAAGTGCAGGGTCATACTTGTGGTAGATATATTTGGCCAAGACCGCTATAAGATTGTTTCCATGAGCACCTGGAGAGAATACAATTAAAATCAAAGAGAAGAAACTAGAACAAGATGTAACTATTTACCAAATACTGATTTCCATAGCAGAAGGTGAGCACTAAGTTAGTCTTCCAAAAGAACAAGGCATGGGCCCAGCCAGAGATACTAATGGCAGCTGATTTACTATATTCCGATTTACTATAGAGCTACACTCATCTCATTACAAAGCAGCAAAGAGCCACGTTTGCTTAATACTTTAGAGACTGTCCCAGAGGAGAAGAATGCCTTAGAGCAGGGAGAACAGGCCTTCTGCCATCACTAGAAACCACTTTTTGGAACCTCGAAATCTGAACTGCTGTTTGCAATGAGACACACACTGACTATTTGTAAATAACAAAAAAGCATACCTGCCCAGGCTGTGCCCATGGAGAAATACGTACCATGCTGAGTAAGTGCCTGTTCCAACGGAGACACCACACTAGAGGGGGGTTTCAACCGGATGACGTTATTGGTAACCGAGAACGCCAGCTTAACTGTTTTGATCAGCAGGTGACCTTGGCCTTGTGACTCATCACTGTGTTTCCAAAAAGAAATGAAAATACATGACTGTGTTGGCAACTGACAGTTATTATTTGCACAACATTCAAAGGGGAAACTCTATACTCTGTCAATCAGGGGTTCTAAGACATTTTTACTCAGACTGTCACGGCACCACATAACAGCTGCTGAAATACAAACCCCCGCACAGCCACAAAGAATAGCCTACCCAGCCCTGAGTTTACAGCATCAAACAAAAAAGAAAAATAGCCTGACAGCCTATTTTCACTTTTTTCCCCCCTCTTTGGGATACAGAGATTTAAAACATGTTAAGACAGAGGAAGAAACACTTACAGAACCATTCTCACAGAAATGATAGTGTAACAAAACTGGATGAAGAGATAAAACTGGCTCTAAGTCTGGTATTTTCCTAAGATTTTCCTTATCAGATAAACATTCTGAAGAGACAATAAAGCAAAAAAGTTTTCTCAGATAAGTCTCACTTTCTCCTTGACAAGTCTGGATTCCCTTCCAGACTTGTTTTGAAAGAAAAAAACGGCAGACTTTACCAGAAACAACCAGCTAGCAAGTTTGGCTGGCTATGTGTCAAGTAAGGCTGGCCAGGAAAAGAGAGCAGAGGAAAAGCAAGAGATTCAAGCCTCAGTGAGAGGCACATAAGGAGGTTAAAGCACTCAACGCTGGAGACATCTTCAATACTTCCAGAGTACTTCAAGCTACCTTCGGAACCACCCCAAAAAGACTGATCATCCTCAGCACTTCCAAAATTACAGTTCAAGCTTTATTAAAATTTACTCATGAGCATAGCTTCACTTGAACTGTGGTATTACTTGAAGATACAAAACTTCTGACACTGACTTGAATCTTATCCCTTCCAATTCACTCATGCAATCCTATAAATTGCATTCAAGTGAACTCCTTATTTAAAAAATGTAACTGCTAGCAAACGTTAAACAATTGAGCACACTTCTACACCCACCATCATGCTCCAAATGTCATTTAGAAATAGAAAACTAAAATAAGTGCATGAAACCATGCTAAGGCACATGGAGAGCAAGGAGGTGGTGGGTGACAGCCAACATGGCTTCACCAAAGGCAGATTGTGCCTGACCAACTTGGTGGCCTTTTACGATGGGGTGACAGCATCGGTGGACAAGGGTCGACCAACGGATGTCATCTACCTGGACTTGTGCAAAGCTTTTGACACTGTCCCGCATGACATTCTTCTCTCTAAACTAGAGAGGCATGGGTTTGATGGATGGACCACTCGGTGGATAAGGAATTGGCTCAATGACCGCACTCAGAGAGTAGTGGTCAACGGCTCGATGTCCAAGTGGAGACCGGTCACGAGTGGCGTCCCTCAGGGGTCCGTGTTGGGCCCGGCCCTCTTCAACATCTTTGTCGGTGACGTGGACAGTGGCATGGAGAGCACCCTCAGCAAGTTCGCCGATGACACCAAGCTGTGTGGTGCCGTCGACACGCTGGAAGGGAGGGATGCCATCCAGAGGGACCTCGACAGGCTGGAGAGGTGGGCCCGTACCAACCTCATGAAGTTTAACCAGGCCAAGTGCAAGGTCCTACATCTGGGACGTGGCAATCCCAGGCACAAATACAGACTGGGCGGAGAATGGATCGTGAGCAGCCCTGAGGAGAAGGACTTGGGAGTACTGGTAGGCGAGAAGCTCAATATGAGCCGGCAATGTGCTCTTGCGGCCCAGAAGGCCAACCGCGTCCTGGGCTGCATCAAGAGGAGCGTGGCCAGCAGGTCGAGGGAGGTGATTCTCCCCCTCTACTCTGCCCTCGTGAGACCTCACTTGGAGTATTGCGTCCAGTTCTGGAGTCCCCAACATAAGAAGGACATGGACCAGTTGGAGAGGGTCCAGAGGAGGGCCACGAAGATGATAAGAGGCCTGGAGCACCTTTCCTATGAGGACAGGCTGAAAGAGTTGGGGCTGTTCAGCCTGGAGAAGAGGAGGCACCAGGGTGACCTTATAGCGGTCTTCCAGCACCTCAAGGGGGCCTACAAGAAAGATGGGGAGAGGCTGTTCAGGAGGGCCTGTTGTGATAGGACAAGGGGTAATGGTTTTAAAATAGAGGGAGGTAGATTCAGGTTGGATATTAGGAAAAAATTTTTTACCATGAGAGTAGTAGAACACTGGAACAGGTTGCCCAGAGAGGTGGTGGATGCTCCATCCCTGGAGACGTTCAAGGCCCGGTTGGATGAGGCCCTGAGCAACCTGATCTAGTTGGAGATATCCCTGTTCCTTGCAGGGGGGTTGGACTAGATGGCCTTTGAAGGTCCCTTCCAGCCCTAATGATTCTATGATTCTATGATTCTATGAAACAGAGAGTGTACAGAAAAGACTATATGCAGATCTGGAACAAACAAGGCTTGTTCCTCCAGACCATACGAGGCATGCTGTCACGGCTGGCCGCTGTGCTGATGCCCTGTTGAGTGCAATCAATTAAAGCTACATTTCAAATATTATCATTTGCTTCTTTCCTCACACTACTGAAACGGAACACACCACTCACCTACTAGACTGGGAGGCCATTACCATATCAATAGTGTCCACACCAATTCCCATGATGTTAATGACAGCTTGCCCTGCTTCAGTGTTGGCCAGGCTGAAGACGCACAAGGACTGAAGGCTGGGGGCATTGCTGTGAGAAAGGAACATGGGACATCATCTCTAGGAGCACTCACCATATTTTCCCAGCTAGCACTTAGAAAACTACCGCAAAGTAACCTCTTAAATTTCTATACCCCCACCAACCCCTACTTTATTCTTTCTTCTACTTTCTTCAGAGGGGATACACCAAACAGGAAAGTGGACAGCAGTCTGTCCCAGAAAATTTATTTACTGTTTTCTCTTTCTTCAGGTGTTCTAAAAGACAACATCTTTCTCTAACCTTTTTCTACTCTTCCTGTACTCAGTAACACTGAAAAGAGCTGAAACCAGCACTACATAACCATGCCAGTTCATTCCTAGTCATTTACATCCAAAAACTGAATCAAAAAGACAACAACAGAGCCCTTCTGCACTGTAAGCCAGGCCAGTGCAGATCATCAGATGCACATCTCCCGTCTTACCCGCTGCGAGGATCCATTTCGGGGCATAAATTCAGTATAGCATGGATCAACTGCAGAATAAGGCACCCTGAAACAGAGATGAAACAGACCACTCAGTTGAGGAAGATCTGTTGCCTAGTTCCTAATATTTTCAAACAAGTCACAGCATCTAGCGCTACTGGTAGACACACAAAGCAAATCCCAAATAGCTGCTAGAAAAGGCACGATAAAAAGGAGTAAAAATTCACGTATTCTGCCTGACCAGACAGGTGATCCTTTTTATACTCTCCTCCTCCTTCTCTCCATCCTTACCAATTTTCTCTCTCACTCCATGACAGTTGTAACGCCATTTGTGGTAATTTGGTAACATTTCCTTCAGGACAAACACAATGCAAGGTACAAGTCCTTGGCTCTGGGTGCTACCAAGTTGTCCCTAGGAGAGACAGAAGCATTATTTTCTCCCTTCTGGTTAAAAGGACAAGCTTTTTGTGGGAAGATATGCCACATGTCTTTAAAGTGTGGGAAAACTATTGAGCATGGGGACATAGATTTACAAGTGACTTCTGTTGGTTTGTAGATCATAGGAATGAAAACAGTTTTTTGAAAGAATCAGACTACAGAGAAAGCACAAACAGTAGCACAGAGGGAGTGTCAACCAGCGATTACTCATGGAGACCCACTGCACAGGGGATCTCGGACACAGCTGTATTTCACTTTCCTATTGTAACTGCTGACTTCACACGCAGACCATTCCAGCAGCACTCACCCGGACAAGAGTTGTGATCAGGTTCAGGAAGGAGATGGTGACACTGTACTCGCCTTGAGGCTGTTCTATGTTCATCAAAAGGTTTCCATAGCCCCCAGCGTTCATTCCCTCTGCACTGTGAAACGAGCAAGAGGGTTTATTACATGAATAGTATGACTCTGACACGAGTGAGAGACATCAGATGCACAGATTTCACACTGGCAAAAAGTTCTTATGATAGGTTATGAATGAGTTAAGCAAAAAAAAAAAAGGGCTGAGGGATCATGAATACCTAATCATGTGATTCATACTGGACACTGGGTTGGCAACAAATGGTAAGAACCCTGTATGGTGAAGGTCAGTCCAAACCTGCAAGAGGAAAAGTACAGATATTTCCTCTCATTCACATATACATGTCTACAAGTTCTGAAACCCAGCAAACTCAGGTCATTTCCTCACCTTGGCTGGCATTCGAGCAGCCAGTACTGTCAAACAATTGACACAAGAAGCAATAACATCCACGGGAGGAGAGATTACAGTTGTCAGCCTAGGAAAAAGAAATATTATGCATAAAAGCACTGCCATCTGTGGTCTAGCCTATCTATGTTGTTTTCATCAAAGCTTCTCTCTCACTACACAAGTATAAAACCTTAAAATACAGACACCAGAGTCTGAACTTTCAGTCTAGACTTGCCACCTCCCCCTCACGCGTGAGTCAGACCAATTTACTGCACGAGGCAAGGCTGGCAACCAGCAGGCTGGCAACCAGCAGGCTGTCACAGTGAACAAGAATTATGCAGGCAGTTAACACTGCGAGGAGAGTTAATAAGTGCAACTGTTTTAACACCTGGAAGTTACTGCTCTAGTTTTACTCCCCTTTCATGTAAATACAGCTAGCAATAAAAAGTGCTTTTTAACAGGTAAAATTGTACAGCATTCAGGAAAGAAGTGGAAGAGGGGCCATTCTGCTGCATCAAAGCATTAAACAGTGTGTAGCCAGAACAGTCTTGAGAACTGAACACCAGCCTTGGGGAGTTCAAGCACTGAGACATACTTGTTGCAAAGCTCTTGGCAAAATCAGCAATTAGCCGTTCTTCCAGCTCACTACAACTTCTCAGGTAGCTCCACCATTAGCGACTTCGTGCCAGTCAGTGACTTACCTCTGCAGGAGCATGTAGATGCGTGATGTGATTGGCAGAAGGCAATCTGCTATCGATGCATCAGTGCTGATGACTTTATGAACCAGATCAATTATTGGCTTGACCCTCTGGCAATGCTGAATCACATCTGGGTAAAGAAAACTAACACTAGAATGCGAAATCATGCTTAAGCAGTAATCAAATCAGAAACAATGCACATTAACCTTACCACACATCCCCATGATCACTCCCCATACCAAAAAACATTTATCTCAACTTTCCCTCATCTAAAATTTATCTCATCTCACTACATGCTCTTGGCCTTTTGCAATGAATTTTACAGTATTATTATAATAATTAAAAAATCAGGTTTCTGGGAAAGTATTCCATGCTCTTTCAAAAGTATTCAGAGCTGCTCAATCCTACTGTTAACCTCAAATTGATACCAATTAACAATTATTTATTCTCTTTTATACTCTCAGCCTATCTCACCTGCTGTTGATACAACATGGAGCAGCATCTCAATCTCGCAGGTAAACAGTGTCCAGCTGCTGTAGGAATATTCCCATCGTACCAAATAAGCCCGGTCATCCAGCATCACTTGGCCCACTGTTCCCTGAGGTATCCGTAGATTTGTTTGACCTAGTCCTAAAGATTGAAGAAGCAGGTGAAATAAATTCACAAATTTACCCTTAAGTTAGAAGCCAGATACAGAACCAAATTCCCCAAAGCATTTCAGTAAGAAAAGGTTAAATACAGTCTCCTTACCAAGAGGATAGAGGAGCTTTGGAGCCTGTCTTCGCCAAAGGGTGCCATCTTCATGAGAGATCACATCAGGAGGTTTATGCTTGTACAGCTCAATATAGAAGGACATTTTATCCAGGAAACTGTACACCTGCATACAGAGATAGCTTAAATGACACAGTCAAAGAGCCAGACCTTCTTAAAAATTAATCAACCAGGTCATTTCCAGGAATAGGCAAGTTTTCTTGAGATGGACAATATCCTTCTAATACATCAACCCTACTAAAACATCGTTAGACAGTCCTCATGTCCAGACAAGTCTGAGGTAACAAATCAGGAACTTCTTATGAGTAAAGTACAACCTGAAAAACTAGACAGTATCTTAGTCTTCATTCAGTAGACTTGATGAGTTTTCTAAAAGCCAGAAAACAGTTTCTTGCAACAGCACAAGACTAAAAAGGAGCCCTGTCCACTGCTCTTAGACAACAGACATCGAGGTTTTGTCAAAGATTGCAATTGAAATAAGCACATGTAATGGAAAGAAAGAATCACACAGAACTTTACCCCTTTTCTTAAAATAAATCATCTCACAAATACCAAGAAAGATCCTGTACCTTTTTTGCTGTAGATTTATCTGACACGAGGGCTTGGAGCAGCTGAAGAAAAGGAGTAAGAAGATGGGGGAACATCCCACAGACACTCTCCAGGATAACAGCCAGACCCATAGTAGGTTCCTGGTGGTGGAAACAGAAAACAAATGTCTTATGACTAAAAAGAAATGCTAAAATGGTCTCAGAATAGCACAAGGATACAGTTCCTTTTTGAGTTGTACGTTTAACATTAATCATGCACGAGAGTATCACTCCAGTCCTTGCACAGACTAAAGCACCAGGCAGTGTGCAAGTATAAGGCAGGAAGTAAGACTGTAATGCATTACACGTCATCCTAATTCTGTGACAACAAAAAAATAAGCATGATGCTTTTGCCAGCAGTTAGTTCAATCCTTGCAACCCCAGCCCTGGTTTAAACTATCACCTATATTAAAACTTGTTCCAGTATCCTTCAAGAGAAAAGCCAAGGCTGTACCTAAAAGGCAGGAAAGGGCAAAAGTAAATCAAAGATAGATACAAATGAACACTAACTCCTCAGGCCCTCCTAGAAACTAACTCCATACAATCAGTCTGTTCCTTTCCCAAAAGGGCATCTTTTATCAGGTTTTAGTTATAAGCAAGGTAGGTCAAAGCAGATGCCAACACACTCACCGACTTCCAGAAGGTCTGAGGAATGTTGTAAGCTGCCAGAACTTCACATGCAGCATCAATTATATCCTTCAAAGGAAGGGAGGACAGAGAAAATAAAAGTTACTTTACACAGGGAGATTTCATCCCACACAAGTTCAGCTGCAACTCTGGGATTTAAGTTTCCATGTTCACTAGTCAAGATGTAACTACTTCCTCCAGTCTAAACAGAAGGAAACACCCAACGCACCCAAACCCAGAACACAAAGCCAGTCTAAAGCCATGCTCCTCATTGAGCATGGAGTGGCCGAGACTAATACATCCACTATATCTGCACGTCTCCTCCAACTTGGAAATCGAGTATGTATTATTTCCATCGCTCTGGAATTAACACATCAACTGTTAGTTTCAAATCCATACAACTTCAAGTGCAAGATAAGCTATCTTCATTATTAACCAGCCAGTCTGTAGAGGCATTTACTAGATTTGCATTGTAAATGCAGTATGAAAAACAGCAATTCACTCTTTTAGATCTGTCACATAAAGTTTGCAGTCTCAAATACAGGATTACAATTTAACAAAAGTAATTAGCATCAGTTATGACAGGTTATTTTAAATTAGGTAACAGACACAATGAGCCTTGGATGCTCACCTGCTGATTGCCCAATGTATGTAATTCCAGTGATGTCAGGACAAAGGAAAGAAGCCCATACACACACATAGAAGCTGTGCTGACAGTACACTGGGAAGAGAGAACAGACAAGGCCTTTATAGGAAAGGCTATGGATCACAGGACACACTGTAATTGTACTCAGTCTCCTTTACAAACTGTGGGCACATCTGAGTAACTGCCTCTTTCATACATCCTTGCTGCCATCAGCAGAGGGGCAGCAAAATACGTCAGTTAAGCTCCACATAACATGAAATATTTCACTGAAATGAGGAATCTTGCCACTACTGTCATCAGTAGAAATGCCTTCAGAATATCAAAAAAGGCAACACTCATGTGTTGACAGAAATCAAAAGGATTTGCTTTCACAGGTTGCTCTTTACAAAGTAGTTTACTCTCATACATGGTATTGTCTAATAAAACCAGGTATGAAGAACAGTGCTAGTACTCAGGACCTACAATGGCAAGCACATCTATTGAGGCATATCAACAAATGTGATTAAATGCAGTCTCTTCTGCCCAAAAGAGATGTAGTTTCTCAACTTACAAAAGCATTTTTTTAATTATTTGAGCATAAAAATCTGTTTAATTTCTGCTCTTCCCTGAAAGAAGGTAAGACAAAACATGCTTTACTTCGCACTCTGCTTAAAGCCAGATTTACTTCGGAAGAACACTGGTTCACAATCATCTGCTTCCCACCACACCTTTTATCATTAGTAGTTAAAAACCTTCAAGAGCTTATATACATGATTTGAAGAAACTCACATTCTTCCCCACACTGCTCAGCGATCGCAGAAGCTTTGTCAGATACTGGAAAATGTTCAGCTGGATGGCAGTGCTGCCGATTCTGCTGATGATGTTTGCTGACTCCTCCGGGTTTACAGTGTGACGGAGCAGAGCCCAGGCCAAAAGCACTGGAGCATGATGTGAGACATCTCCTAACTGCAGCAGCTGATTGTCCATCTCCTGCACAGAGGCAAGACAACAGCAAAATAACTGAAATCTTCTGAAAGAAGCTCAAATTCACCAAGCATAAAGCTGACCGCAGCTTCTTGCTAACAGTCATCTGTCCCTTGCAAATAATTATTTCAAGCATGCAACTGACCAAATTATTTACTTGAAGCCTCGATCTGTTTTTCTACATAGTTTACTGACTTATAGTTGGTCTAACATCAGATGATCTCTGTCCTAAAAGCCCTGACACTATAAATCTTTTGCTTCCTTCCCTTCTGGAAAGCTCACGCTGCCTATTTCTGTGCACACACCTTTCTTTAGAGAAACGTCCAAGATAACCAAGGAAATAAGTGGGAGAGGAATTAATTTCATTCTTATTTGCCCCAAAATGTTATGTGGATGCTAGTTCTTACATTTCATCAATGAACCCAAGGACCAGAAACTTACAGACAGAATCTTTAAACAGTACTGCTTGGGTAACAACAGTAAGCTCTGTATTGTTAGGCCTGATGAGGGGTTACTCTGCCAGTGTTTTACCTGGTGGATGCGCTCGTTATTGGCTAACTTGTGCCCCTCCGTCCTGCCATCCAAGGCCCGCTCATGGAGGGTGTCGATTTCCATGCCTTCCACCAGAATAAGAGCACTAAAATAGCTACAAGCAGGAAAAGAATAAAAACAAATAGGTCAGAAACTTTATTTAAGAATTCAGTGGGTTTTCTTAAAATTGCAAGTGGTCAAAAATCAACCTTTTGCAACCTGTTCTCTGAAGCAATAAGAAATTGCACGAAATTAACAGCAGGTAATTCAAATTTTGTCTTGAAATGCTAGTATACGACAGATTGCAATCTTCAGAACTACCATTTCTGGTTGCACAGACAAAAAAAAATAAGTCACTGAAATTTGAAGATAGTTTTTCCACCTTTGTAACTCTCGGCCACCTGGCAGGATTTTCATCCCCCCTGGGGGCAGCTCAAGTTATGTCCCATGCAGCAAAATGAAGACATTACTGTCATTTTTGTAAGCAGATCCACAATAGGTTGCACTGAGGCTACACAGTTAACAATACAGGTCGGAGTGAGAGTGCTAGCCTCCACGCAGGCAGCCAAACTCCCAGCACAGGACTGTGAAGACACGATTTCATCTTACCACTAAGGACCATCTAAGGAGGAGCAGTACTGTGTCTGCGTTGCCATTCTTACTAGAGGCAAGATTATGCACTAGATTAAAACCAGTATACGGACACCTCTCTACTTTGCAACACCTTTCTACACCTTTGTTTTGCCACAAACCTCCAGTGTGACCAGAAAAGCTATTCTGCCTTCATCACGGTAAGCTTAGCTTGAAATAGCTGTGATTTTAAGAGGCAGCAGTAAGAATTATAAGTACTTTTTTCCTGGGGAAGCAATTGTTTTGTTCTGTACTCTCTTCACAAATATACATAGAATCACAGAATCAGAGAATGTTAGGGATTGGAAGGGACCTCAAAGGATCATCTAGTCCAATCCCCCTGCTGGAGCAGGACCACCTAGATCAGATCACACAAGAACACATCCAGGCGGGTTTTGAACATCTCCAGGGAAGGAGATTCCACAACCTCTCTGTGCAGCCTGTTCCAGTGTTCTGTGGATACTGTGTGGATACATGATACTCACCCAATACGATCCACCAGGTGATCCATGCTCTCATCTACCAAATGTCTGTTGGTTTGCCTAGTGCCAAATCCCTGTTCTTTGAACATCTTTGCAAATGCCAGAAGATCATCAGGTGCCATTTCAAAGTATGCATGGTAGAGGAAGATGACTTCCAGGAGCATGGACTGTTCACGGAGGCATTGCACAAACCAACGGGAAACCTGACGTTCTGTCTGCACAAGGAAAAGTTCTACCATCATATGTTGAAGCTCACAGGTCAGTCAAAGCGGTTAGAAAATGACAAGTGTTGGAGTATTTCAACAGCTTGTGTAGCCAGTGGTTTGTATCAATGGCACAGAAAGCCGCTGTAAATACAGAGCGTGCTGATGCAGAGAGATTACCAACAACTACACGCAAATGGATGTTAGCCTAGAACTATCAATTAACGTATCAGAAGGAATAATATGTTCCATGCAACTATCTCTGTTTCTGAGTAAAAGTGTGTTCTGTTAGACAGAAAATAAATTTTACGTTTCTAGGACCAGGAGAAGCATCCTTTTTAACTTCATCTGCACATACGCATTTTCCAATACACTATATAAGGAAAGACTTTGTAATTTGGTAAATAATAGCAAGAAACAAAATACCATGAGATTTCCATGCGTTTCCCACGTAGGAGCTTCTGCTTTGTACAGCGCTTCAAACTGTTTCAGGTAATTAGGAACTAGCTCCTTCTCCAACTTTTCAACGCACTGGGAGTATTGTGCCTTAAATAAAAAAACAAATAAATGAACTTCTCGCATGCACACTCACGTGCTTTTTACAATCACAAGTGGAGGACTACCACATAACTTAGACATTTAGCCTATTTCAATGGCATCACATCCAGGAAAAGGTTACGGTACTCACTGAATACGGGTGCCTCTCATCCTGAAAATAAGTGAGTAGGTGGAGGACGCAGCGCAGAATGCAGATCCTCTCTTCATAGTAATAGTCAGCAATCTGTGAATATATTGTGTCACCAGTATCAATCTGGTATCATGTCCAACTCCCATACACCGCCAAGGCCTTCATCACAAGAATATATGTAGCGTTCAAACACTACTACAGATGGAGTTTCAACTAAGCAGTTTTTAAGTTATTCAAAAAAAAACCCACCTTAATTAACTTTACAGAATTCAAAACACACCTATAGGGATACGTCTACAATTACACCGCGAAGTGAGAAAATTTGGGAAAGAAAGACAAAAAGACAGAGTGAGATGATGTCTCATTCCTCATCCCTATTATCCTCTGTCAGATATGATCACCAGTCTCCATTTCAGAGTTGTCACGTCAGACAATACATAAAAATCCATAAGCTTTGGAAAACATGGGAGCATACATCTGCCCAGCTAAATTCCCTGATGCTAAACCTAAAATTTCCTTTCTGTAGCAACTGTTAACACTGTTCAAATCTTTACGCACATCCCTCTACTCCAGAAGCATCTTCTACAACCTGTTCTTTCACAAAAGAATACTTCAATTATTCCAAGATTTTCTGGATCTACAGAAATTAAGTTGTTTCTCTGTCAATAGATCTTATCAACAGAAGATACAAATGGAAATGACTAACCTTCAGCATCAGAGCCTGACTCTGCCTTTCATCCTGAAGAATTGTCTGTAAGCAAAGCATCACAAAATAATTATCTACTGCAGAAATACATACTGACAAAACACAGACTCACAAAAAAAAAAAGACTGAAAAGGGCAAAAGAAAATTTCTCTTTCCATTTGTTTTGGAGAGACAGATTCCAAAAGTACAAAGCCAAAATACTCATTTGTAACTACATATTTGTTCTTCCTCTCCACTTACTCTCCTTCACAAATGTGTAGCTTTCCTGTATTCCTGTGATAGAGAGAGGAGCTGAGTTCCTGCAGAAAAATTCAAGCAGGAAGACGTACTAGAAAGTTCAGCCTGGATTTCTGCTGTCACATCTCTTTAAAGCAGCACTTGAGCATTGTAGGTTCAGGGAAGAAAAGCTACAAAGCCATTTCCAAATCAGAACTCAGACTCGCATGTGACCACATGCATCAACAAACTACTGGTATTAAGGAAAGATGTGGAGTAAACAGAACATAAATGGGAGCTATGGACCTTCAGGGAGTCCCTCGTTCCTCTGTAATCCCCTTGAAGAAAACACTGTAACAACTGCACGCTCTGCTCTTCATTCAGACCCTGAAAAAGAGAGAGATGCTCTGAAATTAAGTAATTCAGTTGCCTTTTATTCAAGATAAAGATTCTCTCTAAATATTCAGGCAGCCCTTCTCTTCAAAACAAATAACTTCCAAAATATGACAAAAGAAAATTTTTTGCATCAGACAAATGCTTGCTTTAGTCAGCACTTCTATTTCAAGCAAAATATGTAAGCTTTGATTCACTCAGATGTAGCCAAAAGGAGTATAACAGTGATTTTCAAAAAAGGTAACAGCACCAGTCACCGCTGAGGGAACATAACCCTGCAGGAAAACCAACAGGATTTTTCAAACATGGCAGGGACATCAGTTTTTAGCTGAGCAGTTTCAGATGTCTGTAAAGAACCCAAGAAAGTCTAAAAACAGGTGACTGTTTCTGAAAAAAAGGGCCCTTTTTGCAGCAGGAGGAGGAGTTAACCAGGAAAACTGAGGCACCTCAACATCACTAATCACTTTTTTAAATTTTCACCTACAGCCCCAACATGTAGTTCTAATACCCTTTAGATTATTTTGAACTGAAAGGAATTTAAATTTGCCTCTATTGAACATCATGAAGCTTACTTAAATAACAGAATCCCAATAACAATGCATTCCAATTGCAAGGATAAAAAATAATCTGAATAGCACCTTCACTCACCAAAAACTTGCTGACTCTCAGTCCCAACTCTTTTAGTGGAGCAGCTATACTTTTGTCAGCTTTTATTTTTTCTGCGGAAGTCGTACTATTGAAAAAAGAAATCTTAGTCATGAAAAATACAGCAATTCCAAGGAATGAAATAAAGAAGCTTAATTTCAAAGATCTCAGTTTTATCAGTTTACACTTAACATTTGCTTTTTCCTCAATGGCCTTTCAATATTTCATACAACAATATTCTGCCATCTTCCCACCAGACAAAACTTAACGTTGCTCGCAAATATTCCCACAATAAACACAGGCTATATTCATTCCATCTGCTCCAATGAGGGAATCTGGATATCCTTCCAAGATGACTGTTAACAGGAGTCACTTCTCCACAGGCTGCCCCCTTGCACATGATGGCTCCAGCTCAGCCGTGGCAAGGGTTGAGAGCAACCTAACGTTAGTAACGACAGCAGAAACTGCTGTTACTTCTTTCTGGTCTGTATTTCATGTCCCAAAATGTTACGTGGATTAAGTACTTTCTCCTACTATTCCTCTTCTGAAATCTCAAGTCACGCAAGAGAGTAAAAATCTACTTTTATGTAATCAGAGAGAAATATTCAACATGCTCCTCTACTTACTAGGAGACCCCATTTTGGAGGTTAATTTCTCAAATCAGGCAATCACTATACCTTGGTGGTTTATAGTATGAGAGTCCTTCTAACAATCTCTGCCAGTGCTCGCTCAATTCTGCTGCAATCTGTGCCTAAAAAAAGAACCCAATACTACTGAACAGAGTCCTCAATGCACACTGCCAAGTATCAGATTTGTTAAATTTAAGCAAAGTAAAGAAACTCCACCACCACAGAGAGACAGGAACAACACAGGACGAGCATCTATGATTCAGACTGATTCAAGGTGCGCATTGTATGAGAAAGCTCACTGCCTGCCTAATCATGGGAAGGGAGAGGAAATAGGAGGTGATGGACTAAGTTCAGAAACATTTGGATTTCCAACCTCTGGGCAAATTCTTGAAAGCACGGGCTCTGTCACAGAAAATACGGAAGCAGGCTGTACCACTCATGAATACCCCAGGTCAGCCAGTCTAGAAAGTAGCACTTGTGTCCACTCCAGAAAGGGAACCACCTTTTCACATACACCCTTCCAGGTAGCTCACGAAGCAGCTATAAACAAGGAGGGGAAAAATGAACAAGGAGTGGAGATAGAGGAACAAAAATTGCACCAAGGAAGAGAGAAAAGCAGCAAAACACGTTCTCGCTAATACTCAAACATATGTACAAGTGACATATTCAGCCATGGAGTCCACTCAGTGACAGGCAAGTTTACTCAGGAAGACACGAACTTACTGCTTCTCTTAAAGCTGATTTGCCCAGAAGAATTGTCCACAATTCTCTGCTGCTCCTGTAGACAAAGGAAAAAGGTGGAGAGTACTTTAATGACGAACACTATTTCGGGATTCCCGTTAGCTTACACCTTTTCAAACCTGCAATTAACTCAGAGCAAATCCTACTGCAATACAAGAAAACTGATTTAAGGAACACTAGGTTTTAGCTAACCAGTTTCAGATGTCCTGGAAGAACCCAGGGAAGACCCAAAGAGGGTGACAACTGATATAGTAAGACTTGCAAACTCATATCAAAGCAGCATCACATTTATGTCAGTTTATTAGCTCAATTTAATTTTGCTAATTAGATATTTAAGGTTAGTAAAAAGAAATCTAATGAAAGGACAGAGCAATATTTTATCCAATTACATTCAATGCCCTCCTCCAAACAAATTCTTCCGTAACGGTCTCATCCTTCACTCTAAGCGGAACACAAAACTGAGTGAAGGAAAAAACTGCAACATTTTTACGTAAGGTAGAATGATTTGCCACTGGTCTTCAGAACTTTTACCCCTGGTTTCTTGTTTCTACCTGAGAACTCTGCAGAAAAGCCAATCTGCACTATAAGGTATTATAGATCAAATCCTGACCCTGGCATATGCATCCAGAAAAATGAGTCTCCTGCAACAGCTCTGAAAAAGGATGTTTGCCAAAAAGAATATTTCAGGAACTCAGACAAATGCTGAGTTGATAGCAATGTAATACAAACCAGGAGCTAAACACCATAGCTCCCCACGCAAAGACTGTCTACAAAAGCAAGAACACTCGTTGACTTATTTTTAGAACAGCATCATCAAAATAACTCACTACGGCAGTGAAAGTCATCTGCGACTTCTGACACACGGTGCCACTTAAAAGAATGATAAGACCTGTTATTTCCAGTACACCTGTCAACATAATTTCCACCTGCTAATTCCCTGATTGTCAGGCGCACCTCCCTGCGCACAGGCTAACAAACCCCCACCACTGGGTTGCCATCCCGCTGCGGGTGAACCTCTCCAGCACACGCAGAGCACCGAAAGGGCACCACGTTTTACCGAGAAAAGAATGGCTTTGTACAACTGAGCACCAGCCTAGCGGAGCCAACCTTTTCCTTTTCACTCCCCCAACCTCTTCTGCGAATAAAACAGAGCACGGCTTGTTGCCCCTTCGTTAATTAGTCTCCAAGATGGCTGAGGAAGGAGAGCTCTGCTTATGGAACAGCGGTGCTCCTGTCCCCATTAGCACTTGTGGACATTCATTCAGTAAGAATTAGGCATCTAGGAACGGACGTGACACAAAAACGTGACAATAAACGTGAAAAACGTGCTCAGGACAGGCGAAGGCGCTGATCGGAAGTGACCGCCGACCCTGGCACTCATTGATTACCTTCCTTGATACATCTTCCCTATCTCCCCTTCGCTTTTGACACTTGCAAAAAGTTGCCCAAGAGGTGCCCACCAGCTCCGGAACGCTCAGCCCCGAGGCGAGCAGCCGCGGGGCCCGGCGGTGGCGGGGCAGCCGCCCCGCGACGTGACGGCGGGCCGGGACTGCGGCTCCGCCGAGGCGGGAGCTCTGCAGCGGTTCCGCTCAACCCTCCATCCTTGGCGGCGCCGCAGGACACAAGAAGCGCACAGTCACCGCGAAGCCACCGCTAACGCCCAACTCCGGCCCCGAGCCCGCGCGGTCCCCGCGGCGCCGCTCCGCCACGGACGGGACGGGGCGGGGCGGGGCCTCGCCGCGCGCGCGCGCGCGCGGGGGGGGGCGGGGCCAGGCGGGCGCGGGCCCCGCGGCCGTTCCCCGGCCGTTCCCCGCTCCCCGCGGCTCCTCCCTCTGCCCCCCCCGCAGCGAGGGACGGGGCCGCCCCCGCCTTCCCCCCTGCGCCTCCCCCGCCGGAGCAGCCGCCGCCGCAGCCCCGCACCTCGCGCGCAGCCCGCCCGCCGCCATCTTCGCTCCCCTGTCACGTGACCCGCCGCGCGGAGCCGTCCACCCGCTCCTTCCCGGCGCCGGCGTCACGTGGTGGGGCCGCCGCTCCGCCCCCCCCCCCCCCCCCCTCTCCTGGCGGGTCGGGTCATGTGACAGGCGGCGGCGCCAAGATGGCGGCGTCCTGCGAGGTGGGTGCGCGGTGCTCGGCTCCCGGGCTGCGGCGGGGCGGTCGGGGAAGGCCGCGGCTCCTCGGCGAGACCCGCGGCTCACCCGGGCGGTGTCTCCGAGGCCTGTTGCGGCTGCCGTTCCCGCTGCGGCCCGTGCTCCGCCGCAGCTTCCCGCAGCGAGGACCGGGTTGCGGGGTGCCGTGGCTGGAGGGGAGAGGAGGCGGAGGGCGGCGTGGAAGGACAGGGCGAGCGGATCCCGCAGCGCTGCGGCGGGCATAGGGCGTGTGGGAGCACGGCAGTGGGAATCTTCCCTGCCCAGAGCAGCCGGGATGCAGATCACCAAACAGGCAGAAAACTGGGAGCGATGGTCCCGTTCGGTGTGTGAGAGCGCGGGAGTGCCGAGGGGCTTCGCGTTAGCTGAACGAGGGTGTGAAGGAGGGAAGGCAGCAGGCACAGGAAAATTAACTCCTTCAGCAGTGAAATACACCGTGTTGCAGATTCACAGGTCAGCGGCTTGCAAAGCCGCTGCGTTACAGCAGGGGAGCTGCGTTTCCGATGGTGAAATTCTTCCTTGTCGGGGAGCCCGGCTGGCAGGCTGCCTGCCGAGGGAAGCTGGCACGTCCTTGTTGAAATCTTAAAGTTGCCAGACTGAGGGGGAGGTTTCTTTCAGTCGTTGGCTAGTGTGCAGTATTTGCCCTGCCTCTGCTCAAACAAGCCTTAAGCTTCCCCCACCCCCGTGCTCAGAAACAAGGAGTGGGACCCCAAACCCCTTACTGGTCGCAGGCAGATATTGCCCATGGCAATTCTGTTTTGTTGACAGTGTGATTAATACTTCTCCTGTTCTGTTTAAAAATGAATTGTGATGGCAAAAGATTATGCTTGGCCTGATCTAGCTGTATAGCAACAATAAATGTAATGAAGCCATCAAGTATTTCAGGCTATACAGATAAGAATGCCAAAAAGCAATCTATTAATAATTAAGAGTTTTCAGTACAAAGTCATAAATAACTAAACGCTCCAGACCCACAGTGTAGAGGAGTTTGACAGCACAAACTTTAATAGTTGCCCAGTAATATTGCTACTAAAATCTCTATCAGCTGTACCATTGGGTGACCCCATTCAACGCTGGATGAAAACCCAAACCAGAACTTTAAATAAACTTCTAGCTTTCCATGAGGCAGCTAATGTATATACTAGTAACAAAACTGAGGAAGCAGAATCTAATAAGAGTTTACTACTAATCAGCTTAAGGGTGGGCCAGAAAGGATGGAGCAATCCAAAGTTTCAGCTGGAGATATCCAGTAGGGATAAATACAACTGGTCAGCCATTCTATTGCCAACAGAAATACGGAAATGGATACCTTCAAAGAACTCAAAAGAGATGCCAATATAATGACATTTGCTTACATACAGCTAAGACATAACCAAATTATGTTATAGGGATAGGGAGCAATATATATATAGGATAGGGAGCAATAAAGGTTGTCAGAAGGCAATAAATGCTGTTGAGAATTGCACAGCGTTGTGAATGCCCACAATACTTCAAAGAAGAAGAGAAGATGTAATTTAACCTAATGGAGTCATTATGTGCATTGCTGGCTATCTCAAATATATATCTGATAGTCCAAAATTGTAAAGGAAAGTTTAGTTTGCAACGCAGCTGTCATTGTGAGCCTTGATTCAGAGGAAGTGCTGTAAATGCAGTAAGTGTTAGTAAGACAAAGGAGTGAGGGGATGTAGAAAATAATGACAGCTTTGGATCCTGATCAAAAATGTCCTGCAAGGTGTACTTCTCTTGAAGCATTTGAAGTAAATAGTGCATATGAGAGGTCAGTTAAACACATCACATAGAAAGTAATGATGCATCTTTGGGATGAGACTCACTAATATTTGTCTAGTGTCATTAATGACCAACATTAAAATATTTCACTTATTTACACAGGTCTAAAGTCTGTGTAATGTAAGAGTGCGGGGTTCTTGCTCAAAAAATGGGAATCAAGATAGCTGACAGGGGGAAGAGGCTGTGCCATGGGTTAAAGAGAAATGAAGCCCATACCTTTCTTTAAAAATAAGGAAGAATAAATCAGACTCCTTTACTCACATATGAAGCTTTTGTAACAAATATGACCCAGCAGTGCTGTAGAAGCAAAACAAATTAAGCTACTTAATACTAAGGATGTGATGAACATCCTCTCATGGCTACAGGCAAGAGGAAGTCTGTTCATTTCATTTTTCTGTGCTCAGGTTTCCAACTTAGCTTATCTTGACAGTTCTGGTAATAGATCAAAATATAAAGTATGCTGTTTGGCTTTTTTTTTTTTTAATGACTGTGATGTTTTCTTTCCTACTTCTATTGTAAATACTACGTAGCATTATAAAACACCTGCTGCAATACTGGAAGTATTCAATCATAACACCAGTAACAGAAGGGGAGAGAGGTATGTAGGGGGTTTTGCACAGCAGTGGGAGGAGAAATATTTAATAAAAGGAGGAACATTATGTAAAAATACAATGAAAACTGCATACAAAATTAGGTTCGAAAATTAGCTTTAAACTTCTGGTTTAACTATATTTCAAATTCACACCACCACAATGAAGCTTTCTGGGAATATTTATGGCTTGTTTGCTTCATATTTCAATTCAAAGACACTGCAACAGAAATATTTAAAACTGTGTCTGAATACCCTGGTATTCAGTGGCTCATTTCTTTGATTCTCAGAGGGGAATAACAGCTTTGGCTGATCCATTACCTTACTGGGTTTATTTTTTTAATTCAGCTGTGTGTTGACATTAACAATTGGCACATAACTTGTCAGTTTAAAATAGAGCTTAAGAACAAAAGAGCTGTGCAGAAGCTTTAGCTTTTCTAGTAGTTGCTTTAATTGTTTGCTTTTTCTTTTTTTAAATAGGAATTGCAGTAGCATGGAAGGGAATTCTTCCTAATGGAAAACTGTTGAGCGCATCAAGACTCCTGAGAAAGATTTTTGGAAAGCTTGGTCCACATAGGAGTGGAATCATGTTAAACAAGCCAGTGCTGGTGGAATCCCTGGTGGTGTTTGTCATCGTTCTCTTTGTGCACGCGGTGGTGTGGGACCGGTACTCCTGGTGCACTGTGGCTCTCGCCGTCCAGGCTTTCTATGTCCAATTCAAATGGGACCGTCTGCTCCAGCTGGGTGGGGCTGTGTTCCAGTTCCGTACAGCAGCGAACAGCGGCCTCCTGCCAGCCAGCATGGTCATCCCCTTGTTGGGGATAGCGATGAAGGAGAGATGCAAGTCTGCTGGCATTGTGTACTTCGAACGTTTTGGCATAGTTGTAGCTTCCACTGGCATGCTGGTTGCTCTCTTTCTGTCTGTAATAGCGGTTGGCATCACAAAACCTGTGCCAACCAACACTTGCATACTTACTGGTGTCGCTGGCAGTGTGATTATCTATACCATGAAGCACTCTTTGACTGTTTCAGAAGTGATAGAGGTCCTAGAAGTGCTGCTGATTTTTGTCTACCTCAGTATGATCTTGCTGTACCTGTTGCCCCGATGTTTTACTCCTGGAGAAGCGTTGCTGGTTCTCGGAGGTATAAGTTTTGTTCTCAATCAGCTCATTAAACGCTCACTGAATGTAGTTGAGGGCAGAGGTGATCCCATAGACTTTTTCCTTCTGGTGGCAGTTGTTGGAGTTATTCTTCTTGGGCTTTTTTTCACTGTTCTCTTCATTTTCATGGATTCGGGTACGTGGATCTCCTCCATGTTTTTCCACATGATGACGGCAGTGCTAGGCTTAGGGGTCATCATGCCTTGGCTGTACCGACTGATCCAGAGGAACCCTTTGTTCTGGCTACTCCAGTTTCTGTTTGAGACACAGACCAGAGTTTACCTTCTTGTATATTGGACCTTTTTGGCTGCTTCGGCATGTGGTGTAGTTTTCTACCAGAATGCTAAGAGATCATCTGAATCTAAAAAACACCAGGCCTCGACTATAACCAGGAAATATTTCCATTTCATTGTTGTAGCTACTTACATTCCTGGACTAATTTATGACCGCCAGCTTCTCTACGTTGCTGCAGTACTGTGTCTGGCAGTGTTTATCTTCTTGGAGTATATTCGGTACTTCAGGATCAAACCATTTGGCCAAACCCTTAGGCAGTTGCTGTCGCTTTTCTTAGATGAAAGAGACAGTGGACCTCTAATCTTGACTCATATTTATCTCCTCCTTGGCATGTCCCTTCCAGTATGGTTGTTCCCCAGATCTTGTGCTCCTAAAGGTACCTTGTCTGGGGCAGGAGCACTGGTCCCCTACTCCGGGGTACTGGCAGTGGGGGTAGGAGACACTGTTGCCTCCATTTTCGGTAGTACAATGGGGGAAATCAAATGGCCAGGAACAAAAAAGACCTTTGAAGGAACAATGACAGCTATTTTTGCTCAGATCATTGCTGTGGCTCTTATTCTGATCTTTGACAGCAGTGTGAATCTGAACTCCAGCTATGCCAGGATTCTGGCGTCTGTGAGTTTAGTTTCTCTTTTGGAAGCTTATACTACCCAAATTGATAATCTGCTGTTGCCTCTCTACCTCCAGATAATGTTTATGGCTTAGAAGCATTCCCAGGAACAGAGATTTCTCCCTTTCTAGCGAAAAGTGGTAATAGAACATGCACTGTAATGAGAGCTCAGAGCTGCTGCTTTTGGTACAGCAGATAAAATTGTTAATAACAGAAATGAAAAGGACCTATTTAAAATAAAGGTTTTGTTTTGATCTTGTTTCCCCGCCCCTGTTTGAAACAGCATGAGTTGATTTATGGTCTCACAAGAACACAAATGTAACTCATAAATTGGATTATTAAACACAAATGCTATTTTTGTGTCTCTTCTGGGTGCTCAGAGGCAAAGGAGGTAGAAGAAGAAGAGGTAAGTCAGTAAGACAGAAAAAAAAAGCAAACCTCTCAGATCTTGCCACCTCTGTAATGTATCAGAGCCAAAGCTTGTTTTACTATGCTGGGCACTGCCAACTTGTATTACTGCATCTGTGAACTCCTCGTTTCTGTATAGGTACCATTTCAAGCATGTTTTGTAACAAGGGTGGCCACTGTCTACACAAAGTGAATACGACTGTCCCAGTGTGTCCAGTCACTCCACAAGAGCTGTATTAACACACTGTGATGTACGAACACGACTTCAAACTCAGTAGCTGCAATAGCTGCGTTTGTCTGGGGCAAGTGCAGGAGGTTTGAGAATGCAGGAAACTGTTTATTCCCAACAGTACTAAGAAGAGAGTTGCAGTCTTAGCCCTGGAGATTTTACGCAACAAGAAAAATGCTTTGTCTTCAAGATTTTAATATCATTCAATGTAGGGGAAAAAAAACTAAGCAAAGTCACAGAAAAAATTAATTATACATTAATCATGAAAGCAGAAAATCTGTTAAAGTCAATAAACTGATACCATTGCAGTTTTCTACCTTCCACATTTTTTCAGACAGATGTTTAATCAAATAATCTATAAAAATGCTTCTACCAACAAATTGAGTAAAGCCATTTAATTATATATATCTTATATATAATATAAAGTTTTAATTATACACCATTTTGTGGCCAAAAAATTCACCTAATCTTTATGTATTAAACACCTCTGTATTGACAATCTCTTCTTGCCAGTTTGCCAAGTGTCCATTTGAACAAGACACATTAACAGATGCCCTCCCTGCCTCTTCCCTTCCCCTGAGAAGTGTCCAAGCAGAAGATCTGCATTTCAGGATTCTTGTTTGCAGGGTGAAGTTAACTTCTGGCACTTCTCTTACGCACTTTTGGGAACAGTTTTGTGCGAGTCCAAGAGACCTTACACAATAGTGTCCTGCAGTCCTAGCCCTGAGATTGTGTTTTAGGAGTGAGAATAAGACAGGGGTGGAGTGAAACTAGTGCTCTGGGCCAGACTGAGCCAGCAAAATTGGTCCCAGAATCTAATATTGTGTTTGTCCCTGCAACAAGCCAGGACTTGAACAGCTGAGAGGCAGCATTGCCCAATTTCCCCGTGCCTGGCCACAGCTCCTGAGGTTTGATACTGCTTTTCCTGAGGATGTCAAAATTGTCCAGAGTTGGTTTTGGTTAATAACACAGTAAGTTGTCAGATACTCTGTGTAGGAAACCAAACTGAGTAATTGTGCTAGACTGAGTTTCCTTCACATTTAACAGGAAATCCTGGAAATCCAATCCAGCTTCTTGCCTTTATTTATGTGCTTGATGTTTTTGTACATCGCAGGTAGTGGTGCATATAATCAGAGGACATAGTATCACTCCTCAGCAGAAAGGCACTATTCTAAATTATCTCTTCTAATGGAAAGATACAGAAAAGTTTTACCTGCTTCCATCACGAGCCACAGCCTTCATTAACGTCGTAAAATAGTGCCAGAGTTAAAGTCATTTCCCCCCCACCCCACTAACAGCTCTTAAACACACTGTAGAAAAGGTAGGGGAGGGCAGCAGCTGTACCTGCAGAAACTTTGAACTCAACATTACTGCTCTTGCCATTACCCAGCTGCCTAATTCCTGCTACAGCCACCTCCATGGTGAATTCTTTGCTGTTCTGAACCTGTTCTGCATTGCTCAGCAAAGAAAGCCCAAAGGGCTGAAAGGACACATCTTCCCATAAAGGCACCAAATCTCACCATTTCACATCAAACAAGTGCCAGAGACAGGCAACATGCTTTGGAAAGGGATGAGTCAGTAAGAAGTGGGGCTCACTCTGCCAGGACTCTGAGCAGTCTTAAGGTTACTACAGTATAATTAGTGCATTGATGATACTGGGCTCGTATCTCAGGGTTGCCACGGCACCAGTGCCAGTGAAGCTACACCTACGTGGCTTCTGTTCAGTTCAGGATACAGGCTTGAGCTTGCCTCGGGTGTAACATGTTTCTTAACAATCCTCAGGTTTCACCTTGCTCGAAGCTGGTTTGGGTTTGTTGGGGTTTGGGGGACAGTAATTGCTCTTGTGCACACTGAGAGTTCACACCGGTCATCAGACAACTTAGCCCTGGCCTCATCTGCCACACTGCGTCTTCCTCAAGTAAAAGATGAGGGAGATGAAAAGGAGAATTTCTGTATTTTGTTTAAGTGTTAGGAGTTTGACTGGGGTTTTTTGCTTTCATAATTTCCACACGAATCTTTAAGAACTGTAATATTTTTAATCAACGCACTCAGAGATCAGACACTCAGCTACAGTTTGCTAGAAATACTTAGAAGATTGCTTATAAAAGTAGACTTCCTGCCTCATTTTGTCCACAATAGGATCATTTTTAATCACTGTTATTCAAACAATAGGACAGAGATCTAAGGGTGAAAGTCAGCCATCTTCGCATGACACATTCACCTGCATTGCTGAGCTCAACACAGCCAAGAAATGCACTAGACAAGCTCTTGACCTAAACCAGAAGAAAATACCGAGTATCTGCAAGAAGAAATACTTCTTAACTGGTCCCAGTCAAGGCGCAATGGACTTTAACGGTCTATTCTCAAGACTGAAGAAGCTTCCTTACCCAAAGGACTGGGCAACTATTCTCATACTAGTAGGGCTCATGCTGTAGTAGAAGCTTCTAACACAGGCGTATTCGGTTGTGTCAAGGGTCCTTGTTCTGAGAAGAGGATGAATTAATCTTGAGAGCTGATCTAGTGAAAGTTCTATTTAAAGGGAACGTGAATGAATAATCAGAAAGGAATATTGATCATCTATTGACTCCAGAAGCCAGTCACTAACTTCAAGTGTAAAGCGATGGAAAAGGCAGTTCAGGAGTTGGCTGGAGCCTAGGAAGTAAGGAAGAGGTAAAAACAAAACTTCAGAGACTATTCCAGTTCCATGGGTCTGAACTCAATGCTAACTGAGGTACTACCAACAGAAACTATGTGACATGCAAGACCACCAATAAAGTTTATCCTGGCTATTGCCTTGAAAAGGCTCTAGTTTCCTCAGCTGCTTGTTCAGATGGTGACCTTACCAGTTCTCTTTGCTCCAGCTGGTGTCTTTGGCTTCCATCACATGGAAGGTGAAAGCGTGGCGAGAAGACTCCGAGCTGTTCAGTTCACTCTTATGGACTACTTCGCCATGGATGAGAATGAGTCCACCTGTTTGAGAGAAACGTCTGTACTGCTTTTTTCAAATTGTGAGTGCTTGCTTTAAAACATAAGGGAAGTTGAAAGTGTTAAAATACGATTTTAGCTCTCATTTTTCTTGAGCTGTAGAGCAGACTTGTTTGGGGGTTGTTTTTACCTTTACTTATAGGCAGAGGTATGAACTGGCTGTCATTGTAGGCTGGTTCTGACCCTATAAACTCTACACATGTTGAGGAACCTGAAGATGCACGGACCATTCTTCGGGTAATTCCACCTGCAAATCCACAGAATAAGCAAGCACACACAAAAATTAAACAGCAAGCTACATTCCACAGAGCAGAGGAACAACATCTCTGATCTCTTGGCAGTAGAACTTTATTATTACAGTATATCAAATTTTTTTCTTAGTAATTTGGGTGGGTTTTTTTTTCATTAAGCAAAGATTTAGGATTTTCCGGCTGTGGCAGAAACTGATAAACAACTGCCTTTTCTTTGCCCTTCTGACTCTTTCTGTGCATTGCAACATAGCCCCTTAGGAGCAGAAATAGTCATACGCTTATGCAAAGCCAACCTTTGGTCCATTTCTCCTTTCTATAAGAGCATAAATTGCAAACAGAGCGCAGATTCTGACTCCAGAATTTATGAGGGATGAGCGTCTTAAAAAAATTATTACACTCAGCGTATGAATGCTTAGGTGAGCAACAGTTTTAAAGCTGATTAGCGTGCCCTAGAGATAATGAAAAACAGGAAACTGCGCTGGTAATCCAATAGTGGTTACACACACAGAGCAACTACCATCGGTCACAACAGCCTTTACACAAGTCTGTGCTGATCTGGTTTTGTCCGAGTTCCCCTGGGATGCTGACTCTTCTCCAAGGGCTTGGATGGTGTCCAAGTGATCCTTATGTTGACTTGGAGGCTTTCCTTATTTACTGAAATGCAGACCACATACTTGACAGTTGTGTGTGTGTGTGGAAGAGGAATTTTTTTATTCCCCTTCCATAGGGCTGTCAGAACTAAAAATTTTATCAGCCAGGGCAAAAAAGGGGATTTTTTTGTGAAGGAGATGCAACCTGGAAAAGAAACAGTTTTGTGAATGAATGGGGGAAAATAAAAAAAAAAAGAAAAAAGAAAAGAGTGATTTCTCAGTTTATTCCTACTCTGGAAGGCAAAAGGAGGATTATTCCTCTTTCCAGTTCACATCAGACTTGATGAACATTTTCAAGGCTACAGTCAAAACTGTGGAAGGAGCAGCAACATATAGCAATGACCTGTTTCACTACAGGAACAAAGGACCCAGTGGTTTAAGACCTTCTTTACATTAAACCTTAAATCTCAGCAGCCTGGCAAGGCAGAGCCTGAATCTTGCAGAGGAAGCTTCTGAAATAATACTGAAATGAAAAGATAAGATTCAGAAGCAATTTTAATAGACCTCACCTTAACAGATTCTGGAGTAAATAAAAATTCAGGAGGTCTGTCCTTCCTTTCTCCAGTGCCCTGGATTCTTTGTTTCTAGGCTAGATACCAATTTAAAACTAAATGTAGTGTCAGTCATGTATACCACCTTTTTTTAAATTAAAAAATATTGTTATATTAGACTCATCTGATAGACTAGTGGCCAAGAGCAAAGTGAAGCAGTTAATCTGCTGAAAAACATGGTTGGGGATTTGACAACAGGATAAGAGGAGATCTTTATAGTAAAAAAAGTTGTCCTTTCGACAGCAAGGACAGTAGCGTGCTTCTGCAGGCACTGTGCAATGCAGAGAACGTAACATGGTCTGTGTTACCCTCCACCCTTAAGCAAGAAGATGGCACACACCAAAACGCCACCACCCTTACTGGTGTGAGAACCAGGAATGAACCACAAGCAGCCGTTCTCCTGTGTGGCATCCTCCAGGGCAATCCAGAACCCCAAGATTCTGCCCAGAGGCTCCGTGTGCAGGAAGGTGGCATCCTGGTGCGGGGTCACTGCAACAAGACACAGTCATTAGGGTCTTTTAATGCCTGAGGAATTCAGTGCTGCTGGAAGGACAGCAGGCTTGTTCTCCCTGACTCCTAGACCTGACCTGCCCTGCCCACCCATCTGTCATACACATTAAATTGTACATGAAAATAACACCTTTCAGCCTGCTAAGACAGGCTGAGAGAGTCAGGGCTGTTCAGCCTGGAGAAGAGAAGGCTCCCGGGTGATCTTATTGCAGCCTCCCAGTACTTAAAGGGGCTACAGGAAAGCTGGAGAGGGACTTTTGACAAGGGTGTGTAGTGACAGGACAAGGGACAATGGCTTTAAACTGAAAGAGGGGAGATTTAGATTGGATATAAGGAAGAATTTCTTCACTTTGAGGATGGTGAAGCACTAGACCAGGTTGCCCGGACAAATAGTGGCTGCCCCATCCCTGGAAGTGTTCAAGGCCAGGTTGGATGGGGCTTTGAGCAACCTGGTGTAGTGGAGGGTGTCCCTGCCCATGGCGGGGGCGTTGGAACTAGATGGTCTTTAAGGTCCCTTCCAACCCAAACCATTCTATGATTCTGTGTAGAAATATTTCTGGAAAATGTGGATGCTTTTTATTAATTTTAAGAAGGTTTGGACCATGAAACTCACAGGCTTAAGTCTGATTCTGAGCCTTTTTCCTGGTAATATTCCTTTCCTGAAGGAGTATTATCTGCAGTGTGATATAGAGATAATATGAATCTCACCTTCACCGCCAATGCCAGGTTGCTGCAAGGAAAGAAAAGTGATGTGTGAAGAATTTCACAGCTTCCCACCTAACAAAGTCTTATTTATTGAGTGACAAGACAACGTGAATTACTGTACCTTGAAGATATACATGCTTTGCACAACTACTGGTCTCTCAAGGCCTAGTTTTCTTCCCAATTCCTGCAAGAAAACTTTCCAAGATATGTTTGCTGCTTTCTGCACACTATAAAGCATTATTCTGAAGATATTTAGATTTCCTTTCACAGACAAATTGACTATCCTTGGGAGTCTAGAAAATTAAGGTTAACTACTCCGTAATTTATTCCCCCCCCCCAGACCATTCTAGGACACAGTAACAGCTCACCTGCACCTTGGAAGAGTGGGTGATTTGCTTGAAGACAGGATCATAAGCATGTAAAGCTAAGGGGAAAGAAAAGGCTTAGACTGAAGATTTCATTAACAGAAGGGAACTTGGCAGCACTCCATGAGCTGATGAGACAACAGCCAAGCAAGATAAATTGCAATCAGAAAATTTCCTCCCTCCCAAGAGTAGGTATACATGGCTTATCACGCCTAAGGTGATACAACACTTGTAGATTTGTATAGCCTTCTTTAGAGACCAAAAACATAATCACTCACTGGCCACAAATTGCAGCTACATAAGAAATAGCGTATAAAAGAGTGAACAAAAATTGAGTATTATGTGATCAAGTATTACATTATACATATGCTACAACCACTATACATGACCCTGAGGCAGATAAGTGAATTCACCCTTTAAAAACACAGTTCTTAAGAATAACCAGAAAAGTAATTACTGCAAAAGACAAGCTACAGCTTATCTTTGGTGCCCTTCGCAGGGGGCCACAGCCTGCGGGTCAGAGCTGTTTGCCCAGACGCTCGCTATAGCCCAGCTCTGACAAAATCATAAAGCAAAGACTTGGAATCGTGTCTCCATCTCATCGTGATCACATTTGCCACAAGGACACATGACTGGGTCCAGCAGGGACTGCTCCTGAGCAAGGGATGAGGCAAGACTCGACCAAAAGGAATAATTACAAGAAACAAGTTTAGAGAAGCCTTTTGAATTGGTAAGTTGCTGAGTCACAGGGCATCTACAGTGGTTTTCGCTTTCCCAGGGGAAAAAATGAGGTATAACAGAACAGCAGGGGGGCTGGGAGGGGAAGAAAGTTTTCCGAGAAAACCAAAGAACTGAGAACTCTCAGTACTGAATTTCCAAGTTTAGTGAAGTTTAATCTGAACAAAGTTCGCGTGTTCAGAGACGCAGTGAATCCTGCTCTCATTCTCCATGTATCGTTTGAAAACAAAAAGGGATCAAAACGCAAGTTCTGTAACTGAGAGAGAGGAAATAGGTCAAACTGAAACCAGTCAGGATAAAGAAAAGGCGCTGGTGACACCAAAGGAGGGAGGACAGCTTCAGCGTCGGCACCCGCCACGGCACGGGTCGCAGAAGACAGTTTGATCTGTACTGAACGCCACCAGGCTCAGGTGGTACATTTGTTCGAGCAATCTCTCATGTAAAAGAGACAAGGGCTGAAGTCCAAACTTTCACATGTCAGTGACTCTGAGCTATGCACAGCCCAAAAACCTCCTAGAAGGGTTTTTTTTGAAAAGGATTGTAACAGGAGATTTTTAAGTCCTGTGACAGCAGAGAGCGAGGGGCAGTGCAGAGAGAACTGCAGAGACACTGCCAGCAACATGGGGAAAAGCAGACTGACACGGAGAAATCAAGTTGAAGACTTTATTGCAGAAACCCAGAGCCAAACGGCCCAAGGCTGCAAAGACAGGAGCTGCACGGCCACAAAGGCAAGAAGGAGTGAGGTCTGAGATATTTGATGCAGCAGTCCCCAGGAGGCACAGAGAAGCAGCAGAAGAGGCAAAAAGTCGCTTCTTTGCTCAGAAAGGTTTCAACTCAGATGGCCGAGGTTATTTATACCCAGTAGGTCTGGAGAAAGCCTCATGTCTGAAAATCACATCCCTTTTGTCCATCCCTCTGAAAACCCCATCCTTTCAACATACCGTGGCCAATCTTGCTGATGGATTTCTCCTTTGGAATTAGAAAGTTACCTACAAAACAAAACCAGAATTTAATGTTGGTTGCAAAGCAGGAATCATTCCTCAAGCTGGAAACTGGCCCCTGACCCCTCACTCAGCTTTCTCTTGTCCCCTCGCTGTGACTAACTCAGGCCAGAGCTTACCTCTCTCATCCAGAACACCTTTCTCAAAGAAGAATCTAATCTTGTCTCCACTGGTGAGGAAATAATCCGAGCTACCCTGCCAGGGATAAGAGCCCAATAAAGATAGAATCCTTGTAAAAACATAAATGAACCTTCGATCAAAGCATTGATGCTCACCTGCATCTTTTTCCCATCAAGCCGCAGCACAAAGAAAACACAGTCAATAGAAATCACTCACACGAAGGAGCCCACAATACTGAATCTCTTGCCATTGATTAGGACTTTACAAGAACCTCTCACACAGAAGCTACCCTTGCTTTTCTTTTGCTGGCTGCCTGGAAAATAACCCATTTTTTGTCTGCAAAACAAGTATAAAGCGATTGGTGAGAGCAGCTTGTGGCTGCTGGGGGGGCAATTGCTGTGGGGGCAGAAAGCACAGCAGAGCCACACACCCCCTCTCCTCCTTCACCCTCTGATAAGACCACCACCAAACATCTGTAGAAAGCTGGAGAGCAAATGTCTCTCACAGCATTATGTTCAGTTAGAAGAGAGAGTCCCGTTCTCCCAGAGCGAATCCTGAGCAGCTCTTTGCCTTTTCCCTTTCTCCTTCCAGCGCTCCGGCGGCGACAGCCCTGCCCTTCTTGGTACCTGCGCCCGGAGCTGCTCCTCTTCCTTGGTGGAGAACTCAGTGCGGCAGTGCGGTGGCACTTCCATCTCTGCTACAATTCTCTGAATCTGGTTCCTCATGCTGTCACACTCCTCTGCGGTGAAAAAATGCTCTAGGACCAAGAAGCCATCCTTGCGGAACTGGAAGAGACGGAGTGACTGCTCTCCTCCAGAGTCCTCAGGGGAAGCAGCACAAAGCAAGAGGAACCAGTTCTGGCCCTTTGCTGTGCCTCAGCTCCCTGTGAAAAGCATCCCAACTTCAGCTCTGCAGCTGGACAACCTGCTCTTAATTTTTCATTTCAGGAGGGGTTTCAATTGTAAAAGATAGTTCATTAACACGCTTAGACTCCAAGCAGTTAAGAAGAATTTATTTCAGCTTGTCAGTCCACAAAGCAGAGTAGATACCATCACTAGAGCCTATGTGGCTTAAGGATATCTTATCTAAGACCTGCAACCAACAACTATTAAATTACAGAGCCTGCAAACGCCATCAGAGCAGTCATACCTGGATTTGTAATAAGAATGAGATTCCTTCACAAGCTGGAAAGCATTGTTTTCTCTAAGGGAAAAAAAAATTCCCTGGGTGATTTCTCATGGTTGACTACACAATCCCATACAAAGTCAAGCGAACTCTGTCGGCACTACCGTTTCTTTATATAGAATACTCTGGAGATTATCTTGGACAGGCAGATTTCAACTTCACGGATGAGAGCTGAGCAGCAGAGACAGAAAGGCACGAGAGAAATTCCTCCAAGAGCTCTGCGGGTAAAGTTGCCCTCTGGAAGAGTTTGTAGCCACAACAGGGTCCTCACACACTCAAAATGAACGTAATGCAAGAAGCTAAGAAGAATATAGAGTGTTTGTAAAGCTGATCTTTGCTAGACCTGATCACAGGTTCACTGGTAGTGACCGTATCTTACAAGTAGCGTCATCTGCCTGCGGTCCAGGCACGCTCCTTCCCCGGAGTGCAGTTCCTTACCTTTTGGATCTGATGCTGGGTTACAAGCGCCATCGCAGGCAGAAGCTCCCAGGATCCCACCAGCAACACCAGAATGCCACCCAGGCTCTGCAGGGCTGACTCCCCGCCTCTTCACGTGATCCGTTCCCAGCATGCGATAACACCAAGGGCTCGGCTGCCGGACTGTCACGCAGGCGGCGGATCTGCCTCCCGAGGAATTTTGTCCCATTTCTGGCAGGGACATTCGTGGATGCAGAGTTTTGCTTTGGCTCTTAAGTGCTACTGTACACAAAAGCATTCTGCTCCAGCACCATCACAAACTTTATTTCCTTCTTAACTCCAAGAAGGAATCCCTGTTTTAATTAGTAACCCAGATTAAAAAATAGAGCAGTTAAGCCAGTAAACACAGGGGTAAAACAAGATGAGAGGTAAAACGAGATTCAAGCAGGATGAAGAGATCTAAGAGCTTTGAAACTAATTTAAAGTGGCAATTCAGGCTCCTACAGAGCCCTTTTTGCTCAGTCAGAGTCCTGGCAGCTGTGGTGGTGCAGCTCCCTGCACCACTTTGTGATCTCAGGACGAGCCAGCATCGTGGTTACAAGTACAGTGAGTCGGGACAAGCTGGCACATTCTTGTATCGGTTACAAGGGCGGTATTGGTTTGTACTGGTTACAAGAGCTGGGACGATCAGGCACTCCCTGACCATACCTGAAACTCCTGCTGCCTAGTTACCGTATCTGAAGCTCCTGCTGCCTGAATCGTAGCCAGATCAGGCAGGTATCAGAACTGCATATTCTGGAAAATACTGGAGTCATACAGTGGCTGAGATACCAGAATCACCTAATACAAGTTGTGGCCAAAAAAACCACCCACAAAAAAATACCGTAACAAAAAACCCACACCAAAGAGTATCAACCAAAGTTAATCATCTCACAGTCCCATATACAGCGATCCTAAATGAGACCCTTTGAGCTCTCTGGGGTCACAGCAGGCAGTGACCCAGTATGTCCCCCTGAGCTGGGACACCTCTCAGGGTAGATTTCGTGAGGTTCACAGATCATCCGCTGATAGATGCTGACGATGAAGAGTGAGTAATTAACTATAATTAGATTTTGCAGAGTTTTAGAGATTAATTGATACCAATAACTTATTACAATTTACAAATGAGACAGTCTAAGTCATAGTTTAACCTTTGAGTGTGTGTTTATGTATATGGTTTAAGAACTTCTATATTTGGATGTGATTTAAGAATCTGTCATAAGTCTTGTGTGAACCTTGCCATTTTCGAATCTTTAAGTCACTGCTTGATTTAACAAATTTAATTAAATCGCCCCATTAATTGGCTGACAATCAAGTGTCATTAAATACCATACAATCTAATCTGGTGATTGACCTAATAATAATAAATCCTAAACTGCTACTATCTCAAAGTTGTGTAAAATCTCATCTGTGACACATTGGCATGGTCAGCAGGATCCTAAATCAGCCGTTTGTGACACCAGCGCTTCAGCACGCTCATCTGAAAGGGACTTCAGTGGCCCAGGAGATGGCAAACAGACTCAAAGGTGATAATTTAGCTAAAGAGGTTTCACCAAGGGTTTGGTAAAATTCACAGGGACTATATCTCCTGTTTTCATTCACAGCTGCTCTTTGCCAATGCCCACCTTCTCCTGCTCAGTTCGCTCTCCTGCAGCTCCCAAACATGCATGTAAATTTAGGATGAACCCAAAGCCACAGTTCAAACCAGAGAAAATGCAGAAACTAGATGTAAAAGGCAGCAGAGAGGGGAGAACAGCCAGCAGCCCAGCGATGGCGCTCCCCACCAAAACATCCCTCCCACTGCACAGGAATCAGTTTTCACTCCAGAGTAAAATGTGTTTGGCTCATGCAGGAAACACTGAAAACATCCTTTCAGCAGCACTCCACAAAGAAATAACGTCGTGGGGGTGGTTTTCTGCACCACTCACTTAGCCAAAAAAAAAAAAAAAAAAAAGACAGACTCCAACAAACTGAAGGAGTGCAAAATGCTCTTGGGAAGGTGTTTACTTCCAAAATGTATTTGCTGGCACTGAAAGTTCATCTTAAAGAGATGAAATTTCTGAAAAAAAACAAAGAGATGAACATCTGAAAAAAAAAAATTCCTCTATTCTGTAAGGGAATCAACTCTGGATAAAAAAAATAAATCCCTTCTCATCTTGTTCAAGGTTGGTTTTGGTTTTTAATGAAAAGAGAAATTAGTGTTTTCTCTTGTTGAACATTTACACCTTATTTTGAAGCTTTTCTCTACACACAAGGGAATATGAATTCAGTAGCTTAAAAAGTTAAATTTTGCAAGATAATTTAATCACTGTGCTACGAACTTAGAGGGGAAACAATCAACGCCCAGTGCTGCAAAACTCAAAAAAAAATAATCAAGTACTTCCTCTTTCCTGTTAAAGGACTCTCACCAACTGATGGAGCTGAAATGCTTTTAAGGAAGATGTGTAACCAGTGGAAAAAGTCCCTGCTGTAGCTACTGCCTGTAAGTCAATCTCATGAGGACCCACCTCCGTGGGAGGCAGCGATCCTGGAGACACGTGCCTTCTACACACACTCCCATGCCACTCCTCAGTCCTTCTCTGAGTTACCCAGGTCATTCGTAACGTCATGTACTTCTCATTCCCAGTCTTTTATCTTTTTCTTCCCCAGCAATTTCACACGTCATCTTCTCCACTGCCCACCTTACGCACACACGATGACTTCAGCAGCTGTTTTAGTTCATACACATGACAGTAAACCACAGCTTTCCTGTTCTATGGACTGTTTTGAGCAATATAAACAGCAGATCACAACCAAGTGAGAACCAGAAAGTAACTGACTGCATAAACCAGGAGAGGCAACCCATCTTGGTTACAGGAGCATTCAGTGTCTGTCCTTTGGAGTCCTCCAGTTCTTTGCCACTCCAGATGTGCTCCTATTTTGAGGCTTTGAAAGACCTTTTCAGCAAGAGGAAAATCACCTCTGCCACATAATGCCCAAAAAAAGTCAAAGAGAACAATGTCACCTTTGTAAATAACTTTTCTTCCAGTACATTTAAATAAGGAAGGTAGAACGTACTCAGACAAAACTGGGAAATGGCCCCCTTTTCCTTCCCTTCCTCCCCCTTCAAGAGCTCTTTTGCAGACTAACAACATTTTCTCCTGCCAGCTCCAGAAGAAAACTGCACTTCTGGCAAACTCCATTGGAGGCTGCCAAAGCCCATCCCATGTCCGCATGAGAGGTGCAGTGACATCTACAAAGGGAGAGCGAGTGATATCTGGAGCATGGACAGCCCTGCAGCAGACAAAGCACAGGTGTTCCAAATGCCTTTTTGACTGGCACGATTATCCTAGTTTCCTCCTCAATAAGAGTTCCTGTTGAAACCATTCAGAGCCAGGCCAGCTTGCCAGTTCAAGTGGCTCAGCACTCCCACCAAAATTGCAGCTGTTGGAGCTGCTGGGGTTATTAGGAAAGGAAAAACTTCAGCTAGATCTTGTCACCTCTCCTGAGGTCATCGATATGATTAGCAGCAAGCAACAGAGTATTTAACGAGAAACAAGGAGCACAGGAATAACGATAACCATAATGAGTATTTAAATTGTATTAAATAGTATATTAGTTTTTAAATGGCATAGATACTTTAATACTTCTGTACTCAGAAATGCAGCAGTTTTCCATCAAGAGAATTCTCATTGCCATCAACAGGTAAAACCAAGATGGTTACTTTCTTCAAAAATCAGCAAAGTAAAAAGCTTATGGAACAGCAGGGCTAGAGGATTTTATCACAATAAAACCAATGTATTTCCAGCTGCCCCTATTGCATCTTTACTCTGTGCTTTTCAGTGAGCTACGTAGAAAACTCAGAATTATCAGGATTAAAAGTCTTCTCCAACAAAGACAGATCAGTTCTTTACCCTCAGGCTCTTTCCCCATCGCTGTATTAGTCCTGCAGGAACCCACCAAGCACGTTTCCGTTGACGGTACCTTTCATTCTTCCCTTTGGCTCAGCTGCTCAAAGAGCTGGTAAATCCTTGCCAAAAGTCCAAGTGAGCCTTTATATGACAAGAGGCATTTTGTCCGCTCTTTTCTCAGTGCCAACCAGCACCACTGCAGCCCAGCACCTTTCGCCTGTTCCGCAGCCTGCTCACACCTGCGGTCACTGCAGTGAGACCAACATCACTGTGGTCAAGTCCTCTTGGACCAGAGAGGCTGGGGAAGGCAAAACACAAGAGAAACACCTTTCTGTACAATAAATGAGCTGCACAGAAACTCAAGCTGCCTTTGAAAGTTACAGGCCGATTGTCTGTAACACATCATGAACATACTCATCTAGAAAGACTATCTGCCAGTGTTTTCAGTTGAAAAAGCGGTGCCTGGGGTAGGCAGACAGCTAGGAAACACAAATAACTTGTCACCAGGAGCTGGCTGAAGACAATTTCTATGACAAACAGGCAGCTTTCTCCATTGACTTCAGTCCCTATCCCTTTCCTAGGGAAGGAGAGCACAACATGCATTTTGAAAATCCAACTGAGCCTCTCTAGAACCATGTAGAGAAGACTCCCAGCAGTCTTATATTTGGCAGCATAAACTGTTTCAGCCATTTGTCAAAGTGACAGTGAAATACGTACGGCAGCCCAGGCTTGTCACTGAGCAGGATCTTTCACTGTATGTGCTTATTCATAAAGGAATGTCATAATCCACAAGGACTCACAATATGGTAAAAAACCTCAATAATCCTACACAATAGCTGGAGCTATTAACATCTGTTCTTCTGAAACACGAGATCGTGAAGGGGTAAGTGCCTTTGCATACAGAGAACTTAAAAGAAAGCAGACGTAAAAGGAAAATGCAAATTAAAAATTAAAACTTTTATTCTGTTAAAGTGTCCAGTCTTACAAGTTGCTCAGAGAAAACAATAGCAGCCTTCAGTGCTTAAGGTGGAGGTGCTGTTGATCAGCTGCCCAAACAATCCCACACGCAAAGTGAATGTCATGATTCCAAAATGTTACATCAAGTTGCAGGTCTCAGATGCCAAACCACAACCCTGCTCATGCATTTACAAAGTGGGAGTGAACAATGTTTAAGCCATGAGTAGTGTCTTACTGAAATGGGTACATTTGTCAGCTGTAAAATATGACTCAGGCTCATTAGCCCCCTTCTCATTAAGTCTCCTCTAGAAAAATTTCCCCCATTGTTCAATAAAATTCCTTTAAAGGAGACGGAGAGGAAGGAAAGTAAGGGTAATTCCAGAAATCCTAAATTAAGCCTTTCTTTGGGTAAATTCACATAAAGTCCACCTTTGCTATTGAGGTCTATCAATTCGAGTACAGCTACTTTTGAAAAGGGATTTCGGAGATGAGATCTCCGGGGTATTGCACACTGCCGAAGCAGTTGAATATTAACCTACCACTGCAGCTGGAGGGATGGAAGGAGAGGTCTGAATAAACAATGCAGTTCAGTTCCAGTTCTGCTTCATGCACTGGTAGAATGCAGGTAGGAAAGACAACTCACTGTTTTGGCATGTGCTACAGAATCCACTGTGTGGCCAAATAGTGGGGAAAAAAGTTCCTTTTAAAATGTAATGAGAAAAAAAGTGACATTTAAGCAATATTTTTACAAGTTAGCATTCACGCAGCCTTACCTTAGGTAACATTTCAGACTGGATGACTCTGCTGTTTATGGTATGACAATATTGTTTGCCAGTGAGAAGTCATGCCAAAAGTTAAGAAATCTCTCCATGATTGAAAGAAAAAGAATCAGAGGGAACAGTTGGCTTCAGGCAGAGACTATTATAAATACACTTGAAGGAGCAAGTGCCTCTGTGAAGTTACATTAATGTATCTCTAGAGAAGGCACGGCTATTAATAAAAAAAAAAATTACTCTTCCCCTGAAACATGACTAAAAAAAATTCCAAGTAACTGAAACCATGTGAGTTCCTTTCCAGAGCAGAAAAAAGGTAAAAAGGAAACAATGTCACAGGTGTTGAATTGATAATATTTGAAACTTTTTCCATACACCTCATCCTCTGCAAAGGATGTATTATTGTTCTCAACATTTCTAGAATCATTAGAGAAGGAAAAAAAAAAAGAAGAGGACCTCCATGTGGTTCAGCAACAGAAAGCCACTTAATACTGTTTATGGTAATGAACACCAAGAACTTTAATTAAAATGAAGTGAGCTAAATGGGGTGTATAAATGGCAGTTAAGAAAAAATAAGAAATGAGGTAGGATTATTATCAGGAAGTGATAATTAATACCAAAGAACACCACATAGTGAAAGATAACCTGTAACAGCTATTTAACCATTCAGAGTGGCAAAGTAAATTAATTCCAGCTGCTGAGTTAACTGGGGACCAAATAATAAAATCAGAAAAAAAATCTTAAAGAACTACTTCAGCTAACATTCCAGTGCATAGTTTCAGAGATACAGCAAGATTCAACACATTTAATAGGTTTGGTATTCCTTGCCTTTCAGTTGGTTCAAATAATTAGTTGCAACTTATTACTCTTTGGAGTATTTAGCAGGAAAGGTAGAATTCCATTTTACTAACCTCCGGTCCTAACATGGGATGAGAGTGCTTGTGATCTACAGGGGCTCCAAGAACTCATGCAGCTCAGAAGTGCTATTAAGGGAACAACTGGTTTTAATTCAAGTTGTGGTACGGTTTAGCAGCTAATAAATAATCTGGTTTGCTACTGCTAGAGTGCTTTGAGAAGCCTGTCAGGAGAACAAGACACTGACCAGACTGTTGATTGTCCACTTAAGTTGAACTTTTTTTTCCTGAACACACAGATCGGCGTCAGAAATAAAACCCCTACACTTCAGTTTGATAGAAGCTTAAAGGAAAAAAAACATAATACACACAGACTGAATACTTGCAAACGAGGAAGGATTGATGTAAACTCATCAAAACTAAGCAATCCAGACAAGCATGGGAAGTGGATGACTCGCTTTGCTGTGGGTTGTATTTTGCAGGAGTCCAAAGCAGTAAACACGTTCAGGATCTCATGGTTTAAACCCTATTGGTGAAGTTTTAAAGCTTCTTCCATCTCATCACGAGACTGATACTCTGGAAACAGTATCTATTTGAGGGAAGACCAAAAAGGACATACCAGGAGTAAATACTAAATATTGCTGCCTTCTGGAATGGCAATGTATTTTTGTGCCACCTGTGTTTCTGGCACAAGAAGTTATCGGACTGCTCATCCCAGTTTTGCCACAAAGGAAGCTATCTCAAGCCCTAGCAGCCATAACCAAAAAAACCTTGAGCTTGGGATATTGTTAGAGCAGCAAAAAGCTAGTGCATTCATGCAGGATCAATACTGGCCTGTCTTACAACTGCTTTGTAGACCTCAGGGCAGCCTCTACTCAGCAAGCAGCAGGAGCACAGCTCTGTTATCGGTGAGAGGTTGGAGACAGTCTCTGACTGCCAGCAGAGCCGCCCACTTGTCCTACGGACTCAGCACTGAGACACGCGGCAGTTCAGGAGGCTTGCAAGCTTCTAGAAGCACTGCAGCATATTTTCAGGAGCTGCTTATAGAAACTTCTAACGTAGCTGTGTAAAGTTCAGTTTGTATAACTAAGACCACAACTAGAATCAAGAGTCAAAGCACTCAAGTGTCTACAATGACCCAGACATACAGAAGAAAGCTCTCTGCTCCTGTAAGCCAGGTGAAAACCCTGCGAGGTGCTTTGCCCTTTCAGCCCTGCCTAGTCTAATACATGAGTTATAAACCAATTAGAGCTTATAATTGGCCCAGTGGCCTTGAACACAAAACAGAGCTCAAGTCTCTGTTCAGTAGCCATTACTTTCCAGCACTATCTTTTGGCACAGAGTAAAAAATAAGTTGCCTTCACAATCCAAACTGCCCACACACCCACCATGAGGAACTGACTGGAAAACAGTATTCCTGTAGCTAAGCCTGAAGCCATTCCTGCTTTACTCAGGAAGCATTAAGCTCACTTAGCAATTTCTGCTCTCTGTGGATCTAAAGCGCTCATGCAAATAGAACAAGTACAATCCAAGAAGCATCCGCATCGATACTTCCCCATCCTTCCAGCACTGGCCCCATTCTTAACACAATTTCAAGACACTAACCTCGTTAAAAAGAAGAGCTTTTACAGTACCTTGCCTTCCAGACAAAGAGATTTAATTGTATTATTCCCTGGACTGTTTAAACTTTTCATAATGAACAGACTAAGGGAGGCAGAATTTACATCTTTCTTAAAAGCAGTTTTATAAACAGATCTCCTGTATTTTAATGTAGCTTTATTTAAGCATCTGAACATCAACAAATCCAGAGCCCAGTTAATATTGTTCATTATTTCAGCATGTTTAGTGTATATATTTCATATCTTACATCTGATGAAGAAAGCCACAGCGTGCCTTATTGCCCCAACATCCAAGAGATCACCATGATTTGCTAAGCCAGGGCACTGGCTGGCAGCTTGCCAGGAACCACTTTGGAGATGGCTGCAGCTTCCCCGTTTTGTACACACAGGAGGCCTCCGAACTTCTCATGCCCCAACATGCAGCACTCCACCTTGGAGCCAACCTGTTGGTTTCATGCAGAGTATTACAACCAGGACCTGCAAGCCCATGAGCCTCCTCTTCCTTCTGATGGAAAAGAGCAGACTTGGGGTGTATCGTAGGCACACCTTCACCACCCCACCTTAAGGACATGATTATCAGTAGCTATTACAAGTTATCTACCTCTGTCAGTGCAGAAGGTTGTTTTTTTGCCAAACAATACCAAACAGGTCAGACTTGTTTCAATAAAGACTGCTCTGTCCCAGGGATCTAGAGGAGCTCAGTCCACACAGGATTCTCATACTGTTCCTTAACACTGAGGGAATGAGAAGGGGAAGAAATAGGAGTACAGGGTTCTTTTCCAGCATCAAGTGCAATCAGCATTAGCCTCTTATTTAGGTCAAGAGGTGTAACAGGAACTGACAGCTGTTGAAGTGAGGAGGACAACAGAAAAGAACAATCAAGCAGCTCTGTAGACTGCATTCATGAAAAACACTGGCTGAGCATCTAACTGCAGAGGGGGAGGGGGCAAGAGGTGTAGAGGAAACCTAAGTGTTCCTCTTTACTAACACCACCAACCCCAGGAGACACCTCAACACGCTGGCCAGTTTTATGTTCATATTTGATATGTGACAAAACACCAGGAATTTAAAAGTAGCTTAAAAAACTTTAAAAGCAACTCCGTGCTTCTGGGAGGGTAGATTAGACAGCGTGACTGCTTTTTATCCGGATCCTTCTCCCACACTTGCTCTATAACCATCTCAGAACAAGTCAGAGTTCTGGAATTATGTCAGTCAGCATCCTTCTCCAGCTGATGTGCTGGAGGCACTATGTGATACACTCATCAGCACAAAAGATTTGAAACTGTTAAAATAGTGCAATCTTAAACGAGCAGTTCCTTCTCCAGGGGCAGAGGAGAAGGTATGGAGTGCAAAGGGGAAAGATGATTGGTAAAAAAAAAAAGCAAGATCCTGTGTTCAAGCTGATGTCTGAGATAAATTTATCCCCCAAATCCTAACGCCAGCATCTAGATAAAAATCAGCTGTCTGTATCCCGTCCCACCCCACTGTGGGGCCTCACTGACTGAATCCGAGTCAGAAGGGAACAGTACCAGGTGTCACAGAAGGAAATGGAGGTTCAAGAGGTCTCCTACTATCTGGATCTTTGCTTACAGGACACACTGGACACTCTCAGTCCCTGAAACATAAGCCCCATTTGGAGCAATGCAGCAATCCCCACATTTAATTTTCTCCTCCATTCAAAAGTCATTTCTTCTCACCAGCACCATCCACCTCACCCCACTTCCTGCCCAGATCAGCAACACCTCTTACTCTCACTGGCCCTTGCTCAGAGGCCAGCTAATCTGTCTTGATCCTCATCCTGATCCCAAGCTCCCCCCATCCTGCATCTGAGGCAAGAAGCCACCTCACTCGGAGTCATGTTCATTCAGGGACTCCTTGGCTAGTCTGGTAGTGATTGGAGGGGAAAAAGGAGAGGATCTGGGGAAAAAGGGACTGGAATGGCCTTTTGTTTCCTTCTAGTTGGTCAGAGGCTCTTCCCTTTTTTCAGGGGTTCAAGCTTGCTCTTTGTCTGCCCTCCACAGCCGCTCTTTGACTTCCAAGGGCAGTGTGTTGAACAGGTCCTCCTCTACCACAAGCCCACTGCGTTTCAGCAGAGGACATTCTCCCAGCTCCACAGGCAGGCACTCCAAGCGGTTCCCTCGTAGCTCTATCTGCGACAGATTTGTCAGCTCTCCAACCCGGGATGGAAGTGACTGCAGCACATTGTTTCCCAGGTTCAAGGTTCTCAGCTTCCTGCACTGGAACAGCTCTGGTGGGAGACTCTCAATCTGAAAACAGAAATCAATCATAGGCAAAGTCACCAAACAGGACATGGCTCATAAGAGACCAACAAGCCCACTCAATGCTTCTGCTAGATTTACAGAGCACTTCTTTTCAATCATCCACTTCTCACTTGAGTGAGCTCCTGCTTTCCACCATAAGGACTGTTCCCAACGACACAATTGTATGGATTCCCCTTTCAGACACTCTATTGCATTAGTTACAAAAGATCACCAACGAGAGTGGCTAAAGCAGCAGACATCACCAAGGACAGGATTAGAGGACCAGAAACCTGCTCACAGCTGACCTGTATGGTCACATGCTCCCATCAGTAATACCTTCTCTCCTTTCTAAACTCTTTATACCATCATTGGATCATAGTCCCTTTGAATAGCCGTTGTACAACTGGTATTATACTGAACGATGTAAATACTGGATTTAGTCAGTACTCCTAGTTTTGCAGTAACAAAAGAAGAGACTATCATAGGTATGACTTCCAGGCCCTGAGAACTAGGGCTATTCTCTCATCACTTCTGTAGGGTATTGAAATATTGTAAGGACTGTCTGGGCTCCAAAGCGGGTTGGGTGGGGTTTTTTTTGACAGTACCAAAATGCAGCTAAAAAAAATGAAGCCACCAGCTGTTGGCTTTCCCACCACCACCTTCATGTATCCATGAGTCACTAATTTAATAAGGCTTATTTCTACTAAAGCCTTTTAATAGTCCAGTCCTCCCAATGAATTTCTAGGAAAACAATATGGCTAAGGTTTAACACTAGGCTACGAACTGCATGTAGCAATTCCGTATTTTCCCTTAATTCAAAGTCTCATCTCGGAGGCTATCATTTGCCTTTAAATGCAACCGTGTCCCTTCTAAAACTTAAGTCACACATGACATCATTCATGGCTAAATCAGTTCTGAATGATATGGAGTCCAAAGAAAAGCCACGACAAGCACAGATCAATTAAGGATAGTTCAATTCAGCGTTTTGCAAACAGTAACATGCAATCAAATGATCACAGACTCTTGAAAATAACAATTATTATTGAAGGGACAAGTATTGGTTGAGGAAGGAAACAATGTGCTATAATACAACCTGTTGCCCAGAACAGCACACTGGTAGCAGCCAACTCCAGAAGTCTCTATTTGCTAAGACTGCTAGGAGGAGACATTTCAGGTAATTCCTGGCCTTGGGAAGTGTCAGCCTACCAGTCCTTGAGCTTCTCGCTGTCACTGTTTACTGTAAATAGCCAGGCTGCCACAGCCCCAGGACAACAGTGGCCTTGCCCAGGCACTTGCAGAGTATACAGACAGCTTGGCTGTTTCACTGGGCCCCCACCACCTTCTGCTTCAGAACACACTAGAGCTAAGCCTGCCCCAGCCTTCCTGTTGCATTAGCATTTTTTTCCAGAGAAATGGGTGGTGCCACACTGTGCTGCAGAAAATGGAGCTGCCTCTAACTCCTTTTCATCCAAGAGAGGCTCCTCCCTAAGACTGCAGAGGATACACTGCAAATTAACCCTCAGGAAGCTGTGCTAGACACATGGTACAGAATTACCCAAATTCTGAACAGTAGCTTAAGAAAAAAAACTCCCTCATCTTTGCTTAGTGCCATCCTCAGAAACTGCTCGTATTAGCCTCCCTTGCCCCAACAGAAATATTTTGGCTTTTAACTTCATAGGAAATGATGTGTGCATGCTTGAAGTCTACCAGAGCTTAAGCCACCCATACCCAGCCTGTTAGTGCTGGGAAAACCCAGCTGGCAGCTATTAAACTGGGATAGCTGAATGAATGGCTGCTTGTCTGCCACTACTCTTCAGTGGCACAACACAGACCTGAACCCTCAGACACTAATGGTGGCTGGAGTTGTAGGAACTCCTGTGTAATGCTGAACTGCATTAGCAATTAAATACTTGATTTGAGAGTGTTTTCCCTGTGAAAAGGCAAACCATACCAGAGCTGCTCCATCTGCCTCTCACGAGCAATCTGACAGTGTTCAGTTCTGAATACATCTTGCCAATAGCAGTAAGGATCTTGATATACAACAGTGAAAGCTGGGACTGCTCCAGGACAATTCTACCGCATGTTCCCAGAAGAACCCAGAAGCCACTAATTAGATCTGTCTGCAATTTGTAGTTACGTCACAGCCTTTTACAACTTCAGGTGGCAATAAACTCCAAGAGAAAAAGACAAAATGAATGGAAGCTTCAACAAGACATTCAGCTCAGCACATTAGTCTGTGCAGTCAGACGCTGATCTCTGTGACACATGGTAAATGGAGTCTCCTTAATTCCAAACACAAGAACAAAGATTCAGGAAAAAACACAGGTTCAGTTTGCTTTAAGCAAACAAACACCCTTCAACACAAGCTAAGAAGCAACTTGAGGTAATCAGGCAGCACAGCACACTTGGTCGTCATCTCCTCTAACCCACCCCGCACTTAGACTTGGACAGTTAAGGCTTAGATGTATCCCATCTGGAATTACAAACAAAAACTCAGTCATCATTCTGAGGCATAACAGGGTGCCATGATATTTCCTCCCCTCTGAAAAATCAAGGAATTGCCACAGTTTGCATTTTCATATCTAGCTGACTGCCAACTGACAAACCTGGTTTAGTTCACTCTGCCCCGAGTAAGGACACTGCAGAAGATTGCTTTGCTCTCTCCAAAGCCACCTCTATGGAACAAGGCAATGCATTTTAAAAGCGAGAGCTGAAGAACCATTTTTCATAAGTCTGTCCATATCCAACTTCTCACAGAAAGTACATGCTTACAAAACCAAACTATGGAGCATTCCCTGGCCAACAGTCCTAGACGGCTGCTGCTGTAGCGTTATGTGCATGGCTGAAGTAAAAAAAAAAATAAGTGCATAGTTCTAGATTAAGACTAGAATTTCTCAGATCTCCATTTTAAGACCAAAACTGATGTCAAGCTACAGACTACAAGCTTCCGACTGCAGAGAAACAACGGAAAGGCCGGATTTCTAAACAGCCTCCAATGGCCACTTAGAAGCAGTTTCACTGTTAAGAGAGGAAATGCTACAGAAGAAGGGCTGTTCCAAGAAAGACTTGCCCCTGGAGTTATTTGTAATGTTTTGCCTTCGATAAACCCCTCAGAAAGGAACAAGAGCTTGAGAATTCAAATAGAACGGCAGTGCCAGGAGCGTTCCGCACGTCATGTAGCATGTTTAATCACACAGATAACACAAGTGCCAGAGTTACTTTTACTCCCAAAGGAACGTTCAGCTCCTTGCTCACTTACCCTGTTGGCTGTCACAGCTAGGTTCTGCAGGTTTTGAAGAAGTCCTACATCCGGCGGTATGGAAGTCAAGTTGTTGTGGCTCAGATCCAAATACCGAAGTTTTCGGCAATAGAAGAGCTGGGTAGGGATCTTCTCTATCTTGTTGCGATTCAGGTAAAGGCGCTCTAAATTGGTTAGGTTGCCTATTTGCATGGGGATGTAGGCAATGTGGTTGTACCACAATTTAAGGCAAGTGAGACGATGTAAGTGCTGGAAGCTGATGATTTCCTCAATGGTCTTTAAGTTATTGTCCTTCAGGTCTATCTCCTGCAGATTGTGGAGGCTAAATATAGAGTGAGGAATGCGTTCCAAGTCACAGCGGATCAGCTCAAGCTCTGTCAAGTTGACCATTTTCTTAAGGCTGTTAAGAACGATGAGTTTGGTGCCCTCATTACTGATGGAAAGTTTCTGAAGATGCACACCAACATCTGTCACCACCTGTGGCAGCTTGGTGAGGTTACTTTTCAACCTTAACACCTTCAGCCTCTTCAGCTCCCTCAATCCATCTATCACAATGTACCGGTTGTTTTCAGCACTCAAGTTCCCTGTCAGATGAAGCTCCTCTAGTGTCTTCAGGCTATAAATCCAAAGAGGAATTTCCTTGATGTCTGTGAACTTGATGTGGAGAGATTTCAAATTCTCTCTCAGGAAGGCAAGGGCTGGAGCCTCAATTTTGGCAGCCGTGTGGTAGAGCCATAGTTCCGTAAGGCTAGTGAGCTGAGCAATGCTTGGGGGAATAGTGACATCAGGGATAAGCTCCAATTTCAGGACTTCCAGCTCAATGAGGTCAAAGACCGTGTCAGGAATGCCACTCAACATGAAGAGATGCAGTTCCAGCTTATCCTGGGAGTTCTTGGTGATCCTCTGGCGCAGCTTCTCCAAAGTCCACTCATTGTTGAGGTTCAGCTGCCGCAGTTTGTTCTCACTCACTTCTGACAGAAAGACAGCGAAGCGCTTGGAGTACAGCGGATCATACTGATCAATCAGATGGAGCATAAAAGCAAAGTCATTTTTCACATCAGGAATGTCGCTGTAACTGCTCTCCTCCCGGATGGACTCAAAGGAGTATTTCTTGAGCGATCGCCTCAGCATCCACCAGAGCGTGTACATGCAGATCAAACCATAGAATATCACCAAACTGATGTAGAAAGATGCCAAGATTTTAAAGAGAGTGGCCAAAGGATGAGCACAGCGGTACATCCTGTAGCCAGTCAAGCTCTCGATGTCCACTTTACAGTCAACATCAAACGTTATGTTGTTGACATAGTAAACCGTATAGCAGATGATCAGAATGAACTTGATCACTTTGATGATGGTCTGTCTCATGTACAGGCGATAAACTATATCTCCCTCTTCCACATGCGTGCGGAACTTTTTCACTTTCTCAAAGAGTGCTTTGGCCTGTTCACCTTCTTTTTTGTCCAAGACACCAGTCTCAGACCGGTCCACAATCCCTTGCTCAATTCGAGACTTTGTTCTCTGCAGCATGGGAACAGTGGCTTCCACATCCTCACTGACTGTGGAGGATTTCTTGTCCATGGAGCCATTCATTTTCCCAAATGCTGGCTTGGTATCACTCTCTTCCACCACTGTCTCGGATAATGCCCTTGTTGTCCACGGAGAGTCAAAACACTTAAGCAAAATAGATACAAAATGCTCCAACTTGGAGCTGGTCCTTGGGAATTTGAACCAGAAGTTGCTACAAGCCAGGAAAATAAGAGTATGTAGCAGCACCAGATAAGGAAAATACTTGGCAAACCAGTGAAGACGGTTCTCATAACACACCGCATCCACATAGTTATACTGGTGCCGGTCCAAATCATATCGGATCCCTGTAGGCCCTGCATCAGCAGAGGGAACAAGACTAGAGTTATAGTAGGTACGCTCTGGGGTTGCAGCTGTCCAACCTCTGACTGAGTCGTTGCAAGAGTCTTTGGTAACCCATTTACAGGGCAAACAAATCATTTTGTCCTGGGTGACCTGAAGTGTCCCTCCGAACACTGCAATCATCAGCATCACTATGGAAATGTAGTCTGTGAAGACATCCCACCATGGCTTCAGGATGCGGTATGCTGGCTGGGTGTCAGCAAAGTAGCGCAATTCAGTGACCGGAATCATGATTCACCTGGAAGGAAACCAGAAGCAGACATTACCAGCTTAAACTGTTTCGTTCTGCTTTTCAAGAGGGCATCAGGAAACTCATGTTAAATGCTGGCACAAGACGACTGGAATTAGTTGAGGCTGGATTTCAAGTCACTGAGAGAAATGAATGAGGCTTCCTGAGAGTTATTTGCTACAACCGACCCTGAAGTTAGTTTGTTGCTGTCTTCCCCACAGATGAATTGCCACAAAAACATCAGAACTGGTACTTACCATTAGCAGTCTGTGGGGCAACACAGTCACACTTGAAAGAAAGCTCTCAGGATAGACTTAAACTACTCCAGCCAGATAAGGATTTGGAAGTTTATTGTTTTATCTAGGGATTTTATTTCAAGGGCCAGCACTGTTAGAAGTGGTAAAATCCACACACAGACCATAGATGTCATGAGTTCGTTACTGTTTTTACAGAGGTAGAATATAGTAATTCTGCACTGGTGTGGTTCTCCAACCGCAGCGGCATGGAAGAGGATTTACATAAAATACAGTTGTATTTCCTAGAACCACTTCATTGATGCAACTGAACATCACATTGATAAACCAAGCTGGAAAAAGAAAAAGTTGCCTACTATAATGACTTTTCCTTACACATAAGGAGTTTTGGCTTCCCCTCTTCGCGTTAATTCTCCAAGGAAAGATTAGTTACTTGCCCTCTGATAGATTCAGCACTGAAATCCTGTAACAGCTGCTCTTTGCCTTATTTATTTCAGAATTAGAGGAAGGGGGAGCGTCACACTCTAGCAGAATTCGCTTCCCTGACCAACCACTCCCACTTCATCTCAGCTGGGATTTAAGTGTCACAAAGGAAATAAAAGGTTCTGGGAAGCAGAAGCCTTATGGCAGTGCTTGTTCTGTCCTTCGGACTTCCAGATGAAAATTCCAGTACATTCTTCCACAAGCCATAGAAAGCCCGGAAGCCTGACTGATGGATAACTGTGAGCTCAAAATTCCCCTATCCGAGGCAACACAAGCAAAGAACACAAAGTCATTGTAACTTGTTCTGATGACGGTGAGAAAGCGGTAATAGCACATCATACTCACTAGCAAAGTTCAGGAGTAGGACAAGCACTAATCTTTCAGTCATTTTGAAACCCCCATAAAATCAATTGTAAAGGACAAAGAGCAAAAACTCAATTATGTTTCCCCAACCCATAAGACACCATTTGTACAGACAGCCCCAACATGTCCTGGGGGACTGCAGGGTCAGCAGCAGGTTTCCCTGTGCCACTGACCAGGAGAAAGCTTTCTGTGATAAGTGGGGTGCCCAGACCACCTGCCTTGGTAGAATTCAAGTTTGTATTTAAAATGAACTTCCAGCACAGAACTGCAAAGGAACTCAAAAAGCACCACATTCCCTGGAGACACTAAATATTCCCTGGTTTGCTCTTTACAACAATAAACGGTAAAATGTCAGCTTTAACTCAGCGCTACTTGGCAAGGCTGCAAGCAACTAGAGGTGGCACATTGAAAGATGACAGTCATCCCTAAAGAAGCATTCACCCTTCTGCCCATCCTATTCCACACTACATTAGTTCATCACAAAAGATAGACTAGGGTAACTCTACATACAATTTTTTTTTTTTGAGTAGGGAATTTTGAGACACAAAATGGCAATAGAAATTGCAATTTTAGAAATTCAGTAAAACAAGACAAGACAGCAAATCTATTAATTTATCAACCAGTAAACTCATGAATCCTAGCACAGGATGCAGAAACAAGGGATGAAAATAGCCATATACAGCGTTGCCAGATGAAACTGCCATCGTGTTGGGCTGCAGAGCACTAGAGAAGCGGCTGGCATGCCTCTGCAGAACGGACTGCATGGAGCAGATTAGAGCAAGAGGATTACATATTCACAGGGAGAGGAGAGAACAGGCCCCTTACCAATCCATTCCCTCCCTCTTCAGGAGCACCTAAACAGGTTATATATCCGATTTTCGTTTTTTCTTTTGTTTGAGGGTGTTTTTTTTGTTGTTAGGACCCCTACTACACCAGGCTAGGAAAGCAAGACAACTCATTGGGAAAGCAGGAAGTTCAACTACTGAGAGGTTAGGGAGCCAGGGCTGACACTGCCTGACCACAAGACAGAACAAACAAGACAAGAACACACATGGCCCCCCTGTCACCCTCGGCATCCCTCCTGCAGTAATCAGACTGAGGGAGCAGAGTCCCGCACTTCTACAGTCCAAACAAGAGAAAGCCTGGAAAGCTTTGCAAAAGGGGAACATCAAAAGCTACTGCAGTTATCTGCTGGAACAGTTAACTTTGACATGGCTTAGCTTCTGAAATCCAACTACGCTTGCAGGTGAGCACAGCTTCAGTTCTACCAGACTCATAACCCAGGGAGGACTTTGAGAGCCAGAGGTCTCACAACACACCACCCTAAGGCTCCACGAGAGTCTAACACCAGTCTCCCAGCAAGTATGCATCTTTCTTAAACACTCTTTCCCAGATGTCATGGAAAGCTTTTGTAGTGACTCCGTCTAAGCTACATCCAAGAGGTAACACAAACGCTGCCATACCATTCATTGCTCTCCACAAATACTGTGTAAGATCCTATTCCTCTTTTCTTTTCAGAAACATGCAGCGAAAATACTGATATTGTTCATGAAAGAACTGCTCCCTGTTTAAACAACTCCTTACTCTTTCTACCCTACACCAAGGAAAAAAAAAATTATCTCTTTCGTTCTCTTGCCTAGATACCACTTCTCCCAAAGATCCTTCTTCCTCCCTCCAGTGCTTCAGCACTCTTGGTAAAGAAACTTTTGCAGGAATTGTCAGGCCCTTCATAGTTACTCCTAGTAGGCTCAAAAAGCAGGGAAGATGTCTTTTCAGCCATCTTTAGATGGTTAAGGCAATTTCAGACTTGAGTTGTAGTGCTGGGTTGATACTTTTGCCCAATCCAGGAAACACCCAATTTTTTCTCACAAGAAATTAACCTTGCGCTCACTTGGATTTGTATCTCAAGATAGCCAGGAAGGAAATCAACAAGAAATTAGCACAGCAGGCTCCCTAATTCTATTTACCAGTTACATGGGGCAGGAAGTCTCCCTTTACATTGTGCACCTACCTCTTGCAGATTAAAAAAAATAAATCTGAGTGTCCCATGATAGTCTATTACAGTTCAGTGTCAGCAATTAAACTCCAGTAGGGTGGAGCAGGAAGCCTTCCAGTAACAATGACAGGGTCACTGGAAGAAGAAAAAGACATTTGTAGCAAGTCCCCACTCCTGGCAGTACTGGAAACTCTGTTCAAGTCCCAGAACAACAATAAAATTAAGGGCCACCTTTACAGAAGCTGGGATTTGCCATGTCTTATCTAATCTTACTCCCAGCATCTGCAGTAAAAGGGAAAATTGCCCACCAAAAACTTGAGAAAGTAAGTGGGAAAGTTGCATCCCTCCTCACCCAGAGTTCCCATGCATGTAGTCCGTTTCTAGTTCCTGAAAGACACTTCTGCATCAAGATGCAAATGTCATCTTTATTTTGTGGACTCCATTTTGTACTCATTTCGGAATGCGATTCGTGCTGCAACACTCTCCCTTCTGGATTAGAGCAAGCAGTTTTGCTGCTGGGGTGGCTGACAACAGCAGACTAACTCCGAGAAGTGAGATTCTCAGGGGCCGTGTCTCTCACCGCACGCTCCCCTGTGAGGTAGGATTCTTCCCAAAGGGACAGTGATTCCAACCACTCTATAGAAACCAGGCAGGTAGCTGGAACACAGACACTCCCAACAAGTACACAGGCAGCAGAACGGAGTGATTACATGGAGGATATTATTCTGGCATAAGACTAGGAACAATCCTTGCAAGAAGCCAGATGGCCAAAAATAAAGTTACCTTCCTTGTGACCAAGACCAGATCAAGCTCCACAGGACCAGCAGGCAGACTGCAGAGATTTCAAGCTTCTGCTCTTTTCAGAAGTTGAACTCCAGCGTGCTTTGTCAGCAGGAAAGTGTTTACTGCAAAGAGGTTTCATTTGCTAAGTCAGTTCTGTCATGTAGCCTCCCTGAAGGCTGCAGCACAGAACACAGGAACTGAGTGAAGGAGTTGATAGACAACAACGGTCTTAACTGTAAAGAAAGCACTGTGTCAGAGCAGTCTTGCTGAAGAAGGATCCAAGCTCCTTCATATATTCCTCAAGTTGCAGAACTTTCCAGCTGGGGCTCAGAAACAGGTGATGTGCTTTGCTTACAGCACAGTTAACTCTGCCAGATGGCAGGCATTGATACTGAGATTTTGAAAGAGTGCTTTATCCAAGTTTAAAGGCAAGTCGATCTCACTAAAATTGCATAAGCTAATAGGCTGGAACATCTCTGTCTGAATTTCTGTCAATTTATCAGAAGCATAAGGAAGTAAGCTTTCCAAGGGTATAATTAAATAGGTAGGCTTTAGGTATTGCACACTGGGGGGGCAGAATATCTTACAAGCGTGTCTCAGATGTTTCAGCTTTTGCATCACGCAGTGCTTTCCCAGCTACCACAGTCCCTGAGCAGTGTCTCACCCCCCGCCCTCCAAAAAATGACTTTACCTTTGAGGGTTTCATCTACATCAAAGCAGCACTACAGTTCATATCCAACACAGAACAGCGATATCTGAGGTTGTACAGGGAAAGATCTGTATGCTAAAGCCTCATTATCATACAGCAGGATCAATCCAGTCTAAATAAATACACTCCCAAAATCTTTGCACATTCCACTATTTAGATACTACATACCTTTTCAGTGCCTGCAAATTCACCTGGATCCAAGTTTGCAATCCACCAAGGGATCCTTTTGCCAGACAACCATGCCTGCCTCAGCCTGCTGGGCACTTACCTACTATGTGCAGCACAGCCTCACCATGAATGCTGAACAGGCTGGTACAACAGAAGAAACAGCAGTTTCAGACTTACATAACCAGCCTGCCAAACCTACCCAGACTTCAGCCAACCATAAGCATCACCAAGTACTAATCCTATGTCTTACCAGACACACCTGGAGGAGAAAGATAATCACTCACATTAGAAGAGCAGGGACATTGTAAGCACACCACACCTAAATAGTAAAACCAGTCAGAAACAAGATTAAACGTATCTGGCTGACAGAGACATCATAGAGCAGCATGTACCTTTCTGGATAAAGGCTGACAGAGCTGAGGGCATGAATGCTTTCCACAAACCCCAGAACCCCTGTGACATTTAACAAGTTCAAGGTATTAACAGAGCAACTGCTGCAGGAGCAAACATCCTCCAATTTGGACAATTCCTCTATCCAAAACCATCCAACCTAAACAAGTGAAGGCTGACTTACTGTTGACAGACATCTGGCTTGAGCAGTGCTTGAAATTCCTGCCTGCAACTGCTGGCCAGCATATCCAGCTAGGGACAAAGTGAACAGAAACAACATCGCTGTTCTGTTTCACTGGCTAGTTTGTCAGCTTGACTCATCATTTGTTGAATGTTTTATCCAGCCTCCTCTTTCCTCCTTCTTTCTGTTGGCCATTCTGTTACTAATGGAGCTACTGGCTAAACAGGACTACACACAAGATCTCATGACATGCACAAGAAGTTAAGTTTCCACCCCTTACTCCCAGGACCACCCTGAAATCAGCAAAGTCATCCTCACCTTTAGTGGGGTGCAGCTTTCCAGTGACAGTCTCATAAGACGTTTTCAGGTAAGTAGATCTGGATGCACTCTATGTCAGATCTTGCAACTCTTTAGTTTCCACTGTACATATTCTTAATTCTCAATAGATTTCCCTCTGAAATTGTAGACTGCAAAGCAGAAGTCAAGCACTGCTGACAGAACTTCTTACCTCTCATAAACGCAGAGAAAGAGGGAGTTGACTATGTGCTGACAGCACCAGAGGTAGATAAGGGAAAGGAAAACCTTGATGCTGTTAAGACTATAGCCCTGATTGTTGACGAGCTACAACACGTTACAGTAAGTTTTCAACAGAGCAGAGCTTCCCTCCCCAGCATGCTGCCACCTGAAATTCTAAAGAAGGGCATGACACAGAGCTCTTTGTTCAAAAACCCGGAAATAGAAGAGCTTTGCTGGTCAGAAACAGGACTGGGAATTTACATGTCTCCTTCCCCATGTTTATTAGGCCCAGAAATAAAAGAAAAAAAAGGAAGCTGAACCTGAGCTGCCTTCAGGCAACCCTCAGAAAATCTTCCAAGCACACGGACAGCCATGTGACCAACTGTAAAAGTCCAAGACACAAGATGGAACAACTCAAGCAATTTTGTCCTTAGCTGTTTAGAAATAAACAGCAGTGAAGCCAGATGCCAAAGCCCTGACCAATCGTTATCACGGCATCAGGCCCTTTCTGCATCAAAAAAATAAATCCCTCCTGTGGGACAAAATGTCTTCTGAGACAGAGAAGCGAACATGTGAAGTTTAAAGGGTCACTTATTTAGACTAGTGGACTAAGTAGTGGAATAGCAGGTGCCAGGACTCAACTCTTCACTTAATGGAACAGCCAGTAAACTCCATGCGGAAAACAAGGCAAGTTGGTTTTCACAGAACCATCCAGCAGCTGTATGCAACGTTCAGTCCCACCCAAGCCACAAGATCCAGCAGGATGAAGTGAACCAACTGGGTCACAACATCTTTACTGCAGCTCATGAAAAAGAATAAGCCACCTACAGTATGGATGGCACTTTATGATCCTTACAGCTACCTCTTGGTTGACTCTTCCTGTCAGATGCAACACTGACATTCTTTTCTTAACAGTCTAGTGCAACAGCTCCCATTTACCTTCGCACAAGCAAGCCCGTCCTAACAAGTACAGGGAACATCTGCACTATCGGAACAATCCATGCCGGCGACCTGGCTTGGCCCGCCACATCCTCTGACTTCTGACAGCATTTTGCCCCAGCTGCACAGAACAGAGCAGAGTCCGAAGTTATCAGCATCACTGACACTTGGAGCAGAGGCTGTATGTCAGTGTCATACAGCTATGTAAACTTCAGCACTATCAGATGACTTGCAACAGCGATGCAAACCAGAGAAAAATGTCTGTGTCAGCTCATAAATTATGAATGTACATGCTCACAGTCTTCCTATCCAAAATTAATTTTCTCTTTGCCATAAAAAAGACGTTTCAAGGACAGGGCATTGGAACTTGTCTTGGAAAAGCACAACTGCCTTATTCCAATAGGACACTATGAAACACTCCTTTGTACTGACTAATGCAAATGATTGAATTAATTCTGTTAGTAACTACTTCAGATAAACAGAGAGCAACAGCATTAACTTGTAACAACCAGAACAGCTTCAGGCACCTCATCAGCTGCAGAAGAAGGCTCTTCAGAATTTAATTCCAGCATTGAGAAGAGTCATACAAGAAAACGTAATCAACTGTTTTCAGCTGAAGACAGAAATGGTGGACAGAGTAGAGCTTTCACATATCTAAAAACAGATGAAGAAATCAAGACACTAGATTCAAAGCGAGTAAAAACTTTTAAGCAAGGCTAATCTTAATTGTCTGTTGAAAGACTGTCACAACATGCACAAATCCATGGGTGTTGCCACAGCTGTTTTCAAGCTCAAAGAGATAAGCCAGTTAAGACAGAAGATGCAGATGAGAACAAAGCAAAACAAATAAGACAGAGCTATCAGCACAATAATGTTTAGCCTCAGACTGAGGAAAGAAGAGGAGTAAGTACACATTCACCTATTCACAAATTCACCATACCCTATAAGCCTTGCCTTCAGGACCATGAGTGCCAAAACAGTTCTAACTTCCATCTCAGAACAGTTTTTGCATTAGTCAGTTAATAAGGGACAGGCCATCTAACCATTGATCATCGAGACCTGATAAAACCCAGACTCTAAAGGAGAACCTGTTAACTAGTCCAGTACACACCTTTACTGAGCACAAAGGTGGGCTGTAGATAGAAAAGCAGCTTGCAAATTTGTCACAAGAGGAGCTCTGTGAATCGCCAAGGTAATTTTATAGCAAATGTTAACAATGCTTAGTACACAAGGAGAAGGAAGCACTATTATTTCAGCAGGCAGCTCACGACTGAATAGCTTTTAGTTTCAAATGCAGTTTCATAGCAGCAGGAGGGGCATGTATAATCCAGCTATACAAACCGGATTTCAAGTTGCAATACAAAATACATGCACCACATCAACAGTTTAAAGGAAAAAGCTGCTTGGAAGCATTCAAGATACGCTCTTCAAAGCGCGTAGACTGTTAAACGCCTAGTCAGTATCAGTGTGTGTATCCTAAACTGAGACTATTTTTTAGAACACTGAAAGAAACACACAAAGGAGGCTGACCACACAGCAGCTGAATATGTTAACTTTTACTCATTACCAAAACAATAGCTATGCACCTCTCCCCTCATAATAAAGAGCCCCTCACAATAAACCTTTCTCTGTGCTCCACCGCCACTCACCTGACATTGAACCTGTTTTCCTAGACACCAGTTAGGCTCAATCTAACACCAAAAGGGAGTTTCACTCCCTTTTTAAGTACTCTACTGAACAAAAGCCTTCTTTAGGATGTGGAAGAATTACATGAAGGCCTCTAACTAAGCCTGCTCCAATCACACAGCAATAACACAATAACTTATACATTTGACAATCACTGCTTCTTTAAAAAAAACTGTGTCAGAGAACCCCAAACCACAGACCATCTTTCTGAATGCCTGCAGCATTTACTAGAACGTAATCAACTCTAAGCATTCAGTAAGTCATCACTGGAAGGCTCCAGGCACTCCACATTTCAAACATGGAAATATTAGCTTTAACATATGGCTTCTGGCATGCTTTAAGGAAATATTTATGCACATTGTCTTTGACCTACATGAATAAAGTCAGGGTTTCCAAACACCACGAGAGGATCAGTACAAAAAACAGATCGGTGAACTGCCAGAACACTAACCAGAACACCAGGCAAGTCTTAGGGATACCTGCATTCTGGAAGCAGCATACTGCACATCTCGCTGCTCAGAACATGGCCAACCTGGATAGCATTTCTCATCCTGAAGATAAGCCTAGAATTCTGCAATACCTTTCATCACTATCCTAGTGAAGAACTAAGGAAGCGGGGAGTTTCTTGTAACGAGTTTCTGTCATTGCCTAACTGACGCCCACACGGGTGACGAGCCAGTGCAATCCTAAGAGTTCACTGGGAAAAATTCCCTAGGAGATGCCTATACAGCAATACAAACATCATCCCACAGGAAATGGAAGAGTGCCTACCAAAGTGAGCAGTTCTTGCTACTTTTCAGCTCCATTCCTTTTAGGCAGTAGTCACCAAACCATTTACTGAACAGCCTTCAAGTATTTACCGTTTAGTGCATTGAGAAGTCGGGGTTTATGTGGCCAGGAGTTAGATGTATGGGTGAATAAGTAACAGTTATGTTCTACTTTGGACAATGCTCAGTTCCTTTACTCTTTTCTCATCTTCGAGCTGACTAATGGCTCATAGAACTTAATTAGCATTCCACCACTCTCCCCATATCACCCTCTGATCAACCACCTTTCCTCTTGCTCCTTATCAGTCATCCCATCATTTTCCTGTGCTTTGCAACTATGTTTAAGTACTATCCTGGTAATTTTTTTGGCTTTACTTTACCACTCAAAAGCTGGCCTGTAGCCCTTACCCTGCAGCTGGGTTCTGCTATCTGCACTTCAGTTCTCTGTGCTGGAAGTGGATGATGTTCCTGCGTGCTGGATCCTGAGCAAGTGCTGAAGCGTTGCATTCCCCACACGCCATGGGAACAGCTTCCCTGAAATGAAATGGAGATTATCAGCAAAGAAGAGGGGGTCAAGTTCACAGAAGGATGATGTTATGTAAAAGCTTGGTAAAAGATTTCTAAGAAGCAAGAAACAACTCAGAGGGTCAATGGGAACCACAAAGAGTCACTCCAATACCTAGAAAGATGGTAAGAGCTCCAAGAGCCAAGTAAAACTCTCAGGAGGAAGGAATCTCCACCATCTGTAATTCCAACAGAATTTATCAAAAAGCAGATGTTGCAGACCCAGCCAAGGGAGATGCTGAATATTAATATTACAGCTAAACCTAAACTGGTAGAGGCAGATTAACCTCATGGGAGAACAAATATTTTTTTGATAGAAAAAAGGATTAATGGCTTTATTACCTACTTTCTAGTCCAAAAAGTTTTAATTTTTGTTAAATGTTACCTTCAGGAGTATCTGAAAGTACAGATCATGTTCCTAACCACTCTGGATTCAAGCAACCATCCCCTGTTCTCTCAACACACATCTACCAACATGAGTCTCTTTAAAGGGGCAGCAGTTTATCATCATCAACAAGGACTACAACAGCGGGTTTTTTCTTGCTTCCTGCATGTCAGCATGGGGCATGGGAAAACAGACAAGGGAGCAGACCTAGGCTTCGAGAGACCTCTCAAGCATCCAGCCTCCTAGCTATGCAGAAGGGGACTGCAGAACTTCAGAAAGTATTTTGTCAACGATAGGGACAAATTAAAAAGAAGATATATCACTGGAAAAAAAAACAAAACAAAACAAAACCAACAAACAACCCTATACTTGCAAAGATGTTGAAGAACACATTCCTCCTAATCCCAAAGTTACCGTGAGGGCTGACAGATTTTGAAGCAGCCCCCTCATCACCAGAGCGATCCCATTTCGGCTGTGACAGACCGCTGCAAAGGAAACGTTTAGAGGAGGGGACTGTCTGACCTTCTCCTTCCGCCCCCTCTCAGGCGACAGCCTCAGCCCAGAGCCGCAACACCTCGGTGCCCGCTCCGCGCTCCCGCACAGCCTGACTGGCATCGCCCCCGCCGCCCACGAGCCTGCCGCGCCACCTCAGCCTCCCAGAAACGGAAAAGACACCCTCTTTAAGAAATAAATGAAAAAAACAACCACCGCCCGTCCCCACACCGCTGCCAGGTAACCAACACCGGACTTGTCCCCCTCGCCGGACACCCCGCACGCACAGCCGGGACGGCCCTGCCTCGCCCCACAGACGCCGGGGAACCCACCCGCGGGCTGCCCCGCAGCCCGACAGGGCAGGGACGGACACGCGGAGGAAGCGAGTGGCTGCCGAATTAGTCAGCAAATCCTGCCCGCCCGCCTGGGCGCTGCGAGGGGCTCAGCCCGCTCGGGCCTCGCCCGGCCGCCACCCTCCCCTCAGGCGCCCCCCGCCGCTGCCGAGCCCGAGCCCCAGCCCCGGCCCTGCCCGCCGCAGCGGGCCGGTCCCGTCCCGTCCCCTCACGGCCGCCCCACCCGGGGAACACGTCCCCCACAGCCCCGCGCCGCTGAGGGGAGCCGCGCCGCAGCGCCCCGCCGCCGGCACCCACCTGCCCGCCTCACGCCCCGCCCGCCCTCGCTCCGGCTCCTTTTGTTCGTCCCCAACCGCACCGCGGCGGCCACGCCCCGGAGCTGACCTCACCCGCCAGGCATGGCGGCCAGCAGCCCGTCCCGCCGCCGCCGCTCCTAGCGAGAAGCGAAGGAGGGCGCCGCCATCTTGGAGCGGACATGACGAGCAGGGCGCGCCGCCCTCTTTGTGTGGGGTGAGTGGGCGGCATTTATAGTGGCGGGGGATAATGAGGGGAGGGGGAGGCGGGGAGGGGAAAGTGAGGGCGGGAGCGCCATCTTGGTGCAGGGCAGAGCGCAAAATGGTGACCGTCTTAAAGGGGCCGCCGCAAGTCCAGCCTCAGCGCTGGGTGGAGAAGGGGAGGTGGAGAGCTGAGCGCCTTCACCTGCTGCGGGTGACTCCGGAGTCCAGAACTGACTGTGTTTGCCAAAAAAGAAAATATACTTATTCACCTCTTTATTAAGGTTTGTGCCTCAGTCACGATCAAGCCCTCTGTCACGATTGCATTTCACCCCGTGCCACGTACAGCAATGCTGTCCCACAGCCTGTGGTGCTGAGGGCTGTCGCTCAGGAAGAAGGGCGGAAAGCCAGGCCTGCCAAAGGCAGCGTCGGGCCCTGACTCAGGCTGGCGTCACCGCTGTGAAAACACCACACAAGGGTACGAAACGCCAGCTGCCGTGCCCGGACATCGCGCTTCGTCCGTTCCAGCCCCTCGGCGTGGTTCGAGCTGTGCAGTCCCGACAGGAGACTGGGCCTGGCGTGCGTCACCCGCAGACTCACAGACAAAAACAAGGCTGTGCCTTTCCTCGTTGGAACCTGCCTCTGCTCAGGTGTCATTGAACCCTTTCCTGAGCTCCTGAATGCTTAAACTCAGCTTCTTCTGCCTTGGCGGGTGCAGGGATGGTGCGTAGCGCAGACCCAGCCACTCAGTCCTCCTCTCATCACCCACACCAGCACAAAACTCTGATTCATACCTGGTTCCCGTCCTGCAAATCACCGAGCAATAACCGAGGCTGCAGACATTATCATTATTATGGACTGGGGGTACATGGTCCAGATCAGTGGAGAAAACCTGGAGAACATCTCGCTGGACGCCTCAAATAAAAAATAGCGGATACACCTAGTATCAACATGAAGGCTAGTTAACAGTAAGAGAATGAAAATAATTCAAATTGCAGCTTTTACCACTTTTTCCTTAAGAATCAGCCTATGTGACATTTCCGAAGTGGAATATTTTGAAAACCCCATTCCATTTCTCTAGCAACAGCTCATCAAACTAAATCCACTGGAAAACACAGCATGTGTTTCCTCGCAACAGGAATAGTAACACTGGTGTGCTACGAGGATATACACAACAGTAATTTTGTGGTACCTGAAAAAAGCAGGCTGATTCACTAATGGTTATTTTGATTTGGCTGACTCACTGGAGGACACTGGGCAGCATCATTTTTTTAAAAAATTCATAAAGGATGGTTCAAAGGCATTCATTATAATTTCATTAGTGCACAAGAAGCAGTTCTAAGTGGTTAAGTGCAGCCAATTTTAACTTGTATACACCAGTGATCACTGCCATAGTAAAATAAACACATCTGTGGCTTTCTAGGAACATTGTAGGTCTTAGGATCCTCCTGTAGCCATGGGCCCAGGACCTGCACCCCCAGAGCTATGATCCCACCTGTCAGCAGACAGTGTTATAGACACTAGCCCAGTGCAATAGCTAGGGTTTTCTAAAAAACATCATTAAGAATAATTGTTCATGCCTAGAGGCACTTGTGAAATTAAAATGACCAGAAGGAAGATGGGGTCCTAATTTTCCTTGAGTTTCACAGTACAAACTCCAAGAAGGTCAGATAGTGTCCTTTTCCTGACTGGCCACATGCATATTATCCACCAATTTCTGCCGAATTTCAAGAGGATATTAAGGCGAAGTTACATTTTACTGTTGAACCAATATAAAGGCCAAATCCTGCCGAAGAAGGTGGAAGCTTGTGCTCTTGTCCATCCCTTCTTCTCCTCACTCCTCTGCTCTGATCCCTACCCAGCTATTTCCTTGCAGTGCCCTTAGCACTCACACCCACCTTCCCCTGAGCCAGTTCAACTCACCGACCTTACAGAAAACAGCCCACTTTTCTGACAGGTTGGCTTTTTGCTAATTTAGCTAGTCGAGTGAGCTCAGCTTGGGGGCAAACAACAACTAGGGAAGGTGCAAGGCTGGCAGGGGAGGGAAGAAAGCACAGCAAAGGCAGCAAAAGGGAGAGGAGAAAATGGCATTCAGCTATGAGATGGCTCAGGATGTGCTGTGTACATTCTGAGGGAAGCAAACACAACTTTTCCTTCCATCTGTTTGCTTCAATGTTTGTGTTAAGCAGAAGTTTAGAAAACAAAGAGTTTGCATCTGCCTGCAATGACATTCCCTCCCACTTAGTCATGGCAGGGATGCTGTGATCCCAGGAACCTTTGGCACAGCAGACATCAGCCACTTCCTTTCCCTGTGGCTCACTTTTTCCTGCTGTGAAAGGGAGACAGTAATTACTCACTCGGGAGAGCTACATGACTTGATTCACCAGTGCACGTAAAGCCCCGTCACAAGAGGAAGAGGGAAGTCAAGAGAGGCCAATTTGCTCTCCAGACCTCACTGCGGGAATTGTCACCACTCAAATGACTGATGGGGAGTTCAGCTCCTGCATCCATGCGCGGAAATCCCGCTCTGAGGCTGTAGTCTCCCTGCCCATCCACAGCCCAGGCATTGGACAATGCTGCAGGAGCTGCTTTACGTGGTACAGTGGACAGCTGGTCATTATCCTCTGATGAACCTAACACTGATGCCTTCACCTCTGTACCTGTGATCCATTCTCTAGTAATATGAAACCTGCAGGGTGGAATTTTTGAGTGTCTGACTGACTTAAAAATTCATTTTTCAAAATGATTGAAGCTTCACTTAAAGGGAAATTCTTGGCCATTGCCATGCCAAAGAAATTATAGCCATGCCACAAAAATTATCCCACTATAATTATATCGGTATGAGCCTCCATCTGAACAATATGCAGGGATATTTTCCCAGGCAGCCAAAATCCTCTGGCAGCTCTGGCTCCAACCCTCCAGGAGGAAGGGACTTGCTCCCAAAAGCCTTCTCCTCCCTCACCCTGATACTTTAGAGAGCGACCCAAGATCTCCTTTCCCCCGGTACTATTTTCCTCATCCAAGTGTTGTAGCTCGACTCCTGCCTTCCTGCAGCCTCTCCGACTCCTCCCAGGAAGTCCCAGCTGCAGACGAAGAATTTCAGAGACAGGGAGAGGGCGGCATGTGTGCAAATGCAGCTCGGGCGGCTGTGCCAGACTCTCGCAGCGTAAGGCAGCGTGGCCCAGCTTGATGTAAGTTGGTTTTACTCCCCACCATCCCTGCTGGGAGCTGCCTCGTGCCTACACCTGTGCGCTTGCTGGTTCCTGCTGCTGCGTTTGCCCATGTTCCCGCTGTGGCTTTGCCCCCCACGGAGTGACAGGCTCAGGGGGATGCTTGTCTCCAAAGTCTTTCGGGGAAACCTAGGAGCAGCCACGCCGGTCAGCACCGTGGAGGTGCTTGGGGAGCACTGGGACGGAGGAGACGGCTGGTGCCTGTGGGCTGGAGGGCAGGAGGTGGTGAGTGACCGGTCCCTGCGGTGACCTTTCGGCTGTCACCTCCAAAATCCTCAAGCGTGCTCCGAACTATGCACCCTGCCAGGGCGAGAGGTGCCTGGGCTCCCTTGCAAGGAGCGTACGTACAGCACAGCCTGAAACACCCAAGCAGGTGAGAGGCTCCTTGAGCCTTTCCCAGGCTTTTTTTACTCTCTGGTGACTGACCCCACTCCAAAACTTTGTCCAGGGCTGGAGAGGTGAGGCAGAGCCCTCTGCCCTAGGTCGGCTGCTCCCGCTGGGAGTTCCACCCTGACCCCAGTGCTGCCTCTAGCTCTTTGCAGGAGCCTTGCGTACAGCTCTCGCACCAGCTCTGTAGTTCTCCGTAATCCAGTGAAGCCCTTTTCCCTGCCATGCTTTCATTTTGTCACCTGCAGGGTTAGGCCCCTCATTCCAGTACTCATTTGCTTTGCATCCCAAAGCAGCGTGTGTCCCCTCACATCTCAGCGCCAGTCCCCAACATGCAGCTGTCCTGCACACAGGGACAAGGTGGATATTTTGCAGTCCTGAGCAACATTATGCTGTGGCTTCCCATTTTTGGCTTTCCTTTCTTTTCCCACAGAGGTGTAAAAACCCACTGGTCTCAGCTGGCAGCTGCTTTGCACTTGCGTTAGAAATAAGACAAAGTGCAAATAGTGGGGACTCAGCTGCTGCATGCAAGGCTGCAAAGCGCACTTAGCAGTACTGAGAACTTACCTGTGGGCTGGCCAGCTTCAAATCTGTTTTAATTCACTTTTTGGCACCTGGCTAAATTAATCCATGGCTGGTCAAAATACAGGTGCATGTATCCTCCAGACTCACTGCTTTTATCTCAGGTACCTAACGAGACATTAAATTATTTTAGCTTAAATACCACATGTTTAAACAGTGCGGTGGAATAGTTGAGGGAACCTGAGGTGAAGGAACAGGCTGTATCGGGCACAGAAATTAATTTGTTTGGGGCCTTGAAGGAAAAGTAAACACCAAAATTACTTTGGAGATGGAAGCTGACATCTTGTTAATCAGAATAAAACTTGCAACTAAACAGCCTGGAGCTGCAACAGCTGAGAGGCCAGAGATTCTCTAAAATAGCAGCACTCTTGCTTTGATTTTTTTTTTTTTTTTGTAACATTAAGAATACGAAGGAAGAGGCAGGAGTGGGTTTGTGTGGAGAAGGTTTTCCCAGTGTAAATCCCTAAGGCCCCTTGTTTCACTTGCCAGTCCCAAGAGTCAGAGTGTCTGAGCGGCCCTGCGGTGGCACAGCCCTATCAGCGAGGAGGGTGGCGGAGCTGCAGGGGAGGAAGGACAGAGGCAAGAGATACCTGGGATCAATGAAACCGGATGGGAAGCTGATGCTGAATTTTCCAAATTCCCAGAGGGTGCCATCTCACTGGTGTCCGTATCTCTCCTTGCTGTTCAGAGGAAAGTGAGGGGAGCCTGGAATTGGGAAGAGAGGAGGCAGAAGCCATGGTTGCCCTTGTGATCCTGACTTTGTGTGTGTCATGGGCACAAAGTACAATCCCAGCGCTGTTTGACATTGCAGTAACAACACACAAAGTGGCTTGTTCCCCCTTTTCTTTTCTGTGGCAGAATAACCACAGCTCTGGGTCTGGACCTGTGCTGCGTCCCCAGGTACACGGAGTGTTTGCTTTGCCGCTGCAACCATGGAGTGATTATCTCACCCCTCTGCTTTTTGTCTCGGGGAAATGCAGGTCCGTGCTTGCAGGAGTGAGACAGCAGGAGCCGTGGCATGCTCAGGAGAGCCGGACAGTCTCTGCGTCACTTCTTGCTGGCGAGGAAGAGCGGTGCTGGATATAGCTCAAACTCTTGCGAGGTACTGAATGCCCAGCGTGACTGTTTCTGGCTGGCAGCCCGGTCCCTGGCTCAGGCTGCAGTGGTGTGGTGCCCAGGGGAGCTCACTGCCCAGGAGCTAGCCTTGGCAGCGATGGCAGAGGCGGGACATCAGGAAAAGCCACACTGGTGCAATCTGCTCTGTACCTGCTTATGTCCAGGTAGCCCGTTCAAAGGGAACATCTCATAAGCAAGAACATATCCTTCATACAGTAGAAAGCTCATTGTTCATGGCGTTGCCTTGTCTGATGCTCTCTTCTGCTAAAGCCTCTTGGGTTGCAAAGTACTTGGGGAAATATCAGCATCTCTCCTGGAGATACAAACATGCAGGACAAGGAAATCACATGCGGCAGGGAGTCAGTGATGGAAGGCTGTGGCCACTAAGTAAGTCTTCTGCACTTGCACTGAACTGTCCTGTCTGTCTGCCAGGCAAATTGCAACTGGAGAAACACATCGTTCGGTTTGGGGAGCAGAAGCAGCTGAAACAGACTGGGGGGCTGCGTGGCCCCAAGCCTGTGTCACTCTCAGCCTGATGGGCAGCCACCCGTGGCAGCATTACGCAGGCTGGGGATGGGATGGGATGAGATGGGATGGATTTCAAAAGAAGAAAGTATTTTTCATTTCCCTTCCTGAAAGGGCTGGAGCAGACAGGGCCTTTCCTCAAAACTGTGAATTTCTAGGCTTAAAGCACCTTCTTCCCACTGACCCACATCACACTTGCTGATGCTGTTAAATTTTCTGAACTGTGGCCAGCAGCAGCCTCGCCACAAGTGAACAGTGCTGGAGCTGTTAATATTTGACATCCAGCTATCATTTACTTCCTCAGCCACGAATCTTTCTACTCCCACCAAAATAACCTCAAGCACTGGGTCTTGCTGACCCTAATATCCATGAGCTTGTGCAGAAAGCACGAAGCAGGGGGCTGGGGGAGAGGAGTGGGGCTTGTGGGGCTCTCCTAAATCCGAGGAGGCAGTGACTTCTGTTCGCCCTTGGCTACCTGCCCGGCACCACAGGAGAGTGCAGAGTCCACCTGGTGCTCTCTGAAACACAGGGCTCCTCAGCAAGGTATTTGCAAAGATTCCTAGTGAGGGCTGAAGCTGTGTAAAAATCCAAAGCTCTCAACACCAGCAGCCCTCTGGGAACGGCAAAGGTGAGCAGGTAAGTGGGGAATTACCACTGCAGCCAAGCCTGGGGAAGGGCGCTGACCTGGTATCCCTCCTCCCAGACCTAGCACAGACCCTGTCCCCTCAAATCCTGACTCTGCATCTCATGTCTCAGCTGCTCTCACGTGTCTTCCTCATCCCTGTTCAAATGTACGTTGCTGCAGCGATGATCATTTTCTTGGCTCGTTGCTTCAGAGACGCCCTCCTCGCATCCCCACACTGGCTTTCCTTGGTGCATTGAGCATCATTTGTTTCTGGTTTTCAGTCCCTTCGCTGGCTGGTTACCTTTTCCCTGCGCTGTTGAGTTATGAAATTCTGCCTCTGCCGCTCTTCATCATCCTCGTGCTAAATTCCCCATCAAGCACATCTGACTTTCTCCCACTCTGCTTATCCAACTGAAAGGAGGATTTTGCTCTCAGTGTTTCCTACTGTCCTTTTTCCCACCCCCCCAGCCATGATGCATGTGGAAATTAGGCACCAGTCAGGCGAATGGTACCTTGGTATCTCTGTACATCAGACTGACCTGTGTGCTGTGCTCCCCTCTTGCTTGTACCCAGTTGCTGCTTGGTTTTGCCAGGAACTTTAGGTGCAAAACCCAGCGTGTTGTTTAGGATCTACAGCAAGTCCCTTCACCAAGGCCTCAAATAGGACAGAGCAGTAAATACTTTTGCTACTGTATAGAGCAATGTGGAATAAAAATTTTGTTCTTCTAGGAAAAGGGGATAGTTTGTGGCCTGTAGAGAACAAAGAGGTGCTTCCGACGGGGGGCGAGAGAGGCTATGAAAGGCAGAAGCCTGACGTCTGGGGTCACTGGCCTGTCTGTTAGAGCTTGGCTGAGCTCATTTGACCCCTTGATTTATTCCAACTGAAAATGAGGTTTAAAGCATTGCCAGCTCCCCAGTGAGTGTACACATGCTTCTTTTGTTCATCTATTTTCTCAATTCTTGTTGAAACTTGTAAATGAAACATCCTCCTCTGCCAGCTCTCATCTGTTTGATCTTTCATAAAAAGTGTATGAAGCTTCTTCCAGAAGCCACTGCATCAATATTACTGCTCTGTGGTTGGTCAGCCACAACCCAGGAAGCAATACTAAAGGGCACACACCTTCTGTTGGGAAAAACATACCTGGTGAGGCCACGTCCACTTCACGCATGGCTCAGTAAAAGCTTCAACTCACTCTCTTTCTCTCTCTTTGCAGGCAAAAATGTCAAGGCCAGTGCAAGCTCAGAGGCTGGAGGGAATAGATAAGAATATCTGGTGAGTTAAGAGAATATTTGGGTTACCCTGGTGGTAGATGTGGTTTTAGGCAGTCTAATACTCGATAGAAACCGCCGCAGCCACACAGCGCAGAGCAGCACAGTCTCCCTTGGCTACTTTGCATTTGCTTAGGAAGCACATCAGGGCAGGTTTGTCCTGGGAGACTTTACCCTGGCTCAGCGCTCTACCTGCTGCTCACACTTTATGCTGTACCAGGTGTCCCACACCATGCTGCGGGAAGGCAGGTGGGAGCACCTTGTAGTGCATTGTACTCCATCCAACCCGTCCACCTGAATGATCCCAGCAGCACGCAAATCCGAGCCAAGTGGTCACAGCACGCTGGCTTCAGCCCCGTGTCTGCTTCAAGCCCGACCTAGGGCACTGCAAGCAGAGGGGCAGATGAAGGGATGCTGCAAGTGCCATTCCCAGCCTGCCAGGCACAGGCATTGGGAAAACTGCATGCTTGAAGAAGAGATTTAAATGGGCTTTCCCTAAAGCCCTGCTGTGCCTGGTTTCAAGCTACAAACTGCCAATGATCCAGTTCCTGTTTAAGATAAGTGCTGAGTTCAGCCTGCCTTTCCCTTTGCAGAGGCCTTCACACTGTCTAGATGCTAAATTTTGCAGAACTGATACGAAGTTGAAAACCTCTGAGTCCTCTCCTGCTCAGTGTGGGCTGATCAGCTGCGACTGCACACAGACAGCACAGTGGCTGTTTCCTTCGAGAACAAATTAAAACCACCCCTCAGTGCAATAGCACCTCACCCTTGTTTTAATTAAAATGGGTGTGAAAAGACCTGTGCTTGGTCCTGCCCACCTGTGAGCAGTGGGATGGCTCTGCAGGAAGGGCACCAAGCTTGGTCACTTCCAAAGGGATGCTGGCAAGCAGAGCCGGTGCCAATGCGCTGCCCAGACCCTCTGTAAACACTTGTCTTTCTCTCCCTTTCTTCTCTCCAGGGTGGAGTTTGTAAAACTGGCTACCACCTACTCCACGGTGAACCTGGGCCAGGGCTTCCCTGACTTCCCCCCACCAGACTTTCTGAAGGAAGCATTCGTGAGAGCCATCAGCGGGGAGAACCACATGCTGCACCAGTATACCCGTGCCTTCGTGCGTGGACAGACCTCCCCTCCTCAGCAATACCCCCCTGGCCCCCCGTTAGCCTTAGCTGCTTTAGGGCTCACCAGGCAGCAACAAATGGGACAAACCACATGAGGCAAAACATCCATCCAGCCTCAGCCTGGGCCCCCCACACCCAGGGCTGGAACACCCTGCCTTCCCAGGGCGCTTGAAGCAGCCGGGCTGGAAGACGACCTGCACAGAATCAATCACAGAATCACAGAATGTTAGGGATTGGAAGGGACCTCAAAGGATCATCTAGTCCAATCCCCCTGCGGGAGCAGGACCACCTAGATCAGATCACACAAGAACGCGTCCAGGCGGGTTTAGAACATCTCCAGAGAAGGAGACTCCACAACCTCTCTGAGCAGCCTGTTCCAGTGTTCTGTTCCCCTTACTGGGAAGAAGTTCTTCCTCATGTTTAAGCAGAACCTCCTATGTTCCAGCTTATATCCATTTCCCCTTGTCCTATCATTGGATGCCACTGAGAAGAGCCTGGCTCCATCCTCATGGCAGTCACCCTTTCCATATTTATAAACATTAATGAGATCCCCCCTCAGTCTCCTCTTCTCCAAGCTAAAGAGACCCAGCTCCCTCAGCCTTTCCTCATAAGGGAGATGCTCCACTCCCTTCATCATCTTTGCGGCCCTGCACTGGACTCTCTCCAGCAGTTCCTTGTCCTTCTTGAACTGAGGGGCCCAGAACTGGACACAATATTCCAGATGCGGCCTCACCAGGGCAGAGTAGAGGGGAGGAGTCGCACGTGCTCTTAGCTGCTCAGGCCCCTTCCATGGGCTCATCCATGTTTTAGGAGGCTTCTGCAACCTAATTCCCACTCTTTCTCTCACCCCACAGGGCCACCCACCTCTGGTGAAGATCCTAGCCCAGCTCTTTGGGAAGCTGCTTGGACGAGACCTGGATCCTATGACGAATGTGATGGTGACTGTGGGGGCATACCAGGCTCTTTTCTGCTGCTTCCAAGCTTTCGTTGATGCAGGCGATGAGGTAACCCAATATTTGAGCTCGATGCACAGGGAGCCTTTCCCCAGGAGAGCCCTTCCTGCGGGTCTGCCAGCAGCTGCAGACTGGCTTTCATTGTCCTTTTCCAAAGCAGAAACATTTTTATCCCAATTCTCTCGTATCTGAGCTTCCAAAGGAAAAAATTGTCTGCTGCAGGGCATTGTCTCAGTTTTGCATGAGGCAAAATAACCCTTTTGCCATGAGCGGTGATGTTCTTCCCTGTCACTGCCCACAGCAATGCAGACTCTCCGTTACAGTAATTCAGGGATTAAAATCTCCTGTCCATCCCATTGCTCTCTGCACCTGTCAGGGAAGGGTCTGAGCAGGGCCAGGAGGGTGCTGACATGTCCCTTTCTTCCAGGTGATAATCATTGAGCCCTTCTTTGACTGCTATGAGCCGATGGTGAAAATGGCTGGTGGGATGCCTGTGTTTGTCCCGCTGCGACCGGTGAGTAGGTTAGAGCAAAGCTGTCGAGGAGGGAAGAGTTGTAGCAAAGTGAGCGAAGAGGTGAGTGGTAAGCAAAGTGCAGAGGTAGCAAAGCAAGCCGAGATTCTCCTCTGTTCTCTCTAGAAAGCTCCAAAACATGGAAAGTTGATGTCTAGTGCAGACTGGCAGCTGGACCCAGCTGAACTGGCTTCTAAATTCAATGAACGGACAAAAGCCATCGTCCTGAACACACCCAACAACCCTCTGGGCAAGGTAATGCCTCTGGCTGTGCTGTGGCTGGCTCTGAAAGCAGCTGGGGTGCTACAGCTCACCCAGCCGCATTTGCAGTGTAGCAGGGACTTGACTTTCCTTGCACAGAATGGAAATGGCTGTTGTGGCAGCAGCACACTCTGCGCTCACTGTTCTGCTGGTTTTAAGCCTGGTCTTTTTGTGCGAGCAGTGACTTTGCTCTGTTAGACCATTGCAGCCAGCTCCTGCTCACCCTGGCTATGGAGATGGTGCAGGCAGGGCGTGCAGCCTTTGCAGAGGGGCAGGGACAGGCAGGGGCTCAGAAATGCTCCTGCTGCATCTCTGCTCCACTCCCTGCCTGCTGCAGGTATTCAGCCGAGAGGAGCTGCAGCTCATTGCAGACCTGTGTGTGAAGCATGACGTCCTGTGCATCAGTGATGAAGTGTATGAGTGGCTGGTCTACGACGGGAAGGAACACATCCGTATCGGTACGGAGAATGGCTTGGCTGAGCTTGGGTGTCTTCTTTGGGTACAGCATCTTCAGGGAAGGAACTGGTGATTTAACTGGGGTCCCCTGGAAACTGCATGGGCTACTTGCTTGCATAGCTCTACCAGGCATGTATCCCTATTAGAGGTATGTTGCTGCACTTCAGTTCAGCCTCCAAACCAGGTCTTAAACTGGAGCCCTGACTTCCAGAGCCAGTCAGAGGAAACAGAGAGTTGGCTTCACAGTGTGAGATCCAGAGCAAAGAGCCTCTTGCCTCCAGAGAAACTGGATTTTCTCCCCCCCCACTTTGTAAAATGACAGTTTTCTGTTGTCTCTAGTTTTGAGACATGCATTTCAACATGATTTCAGAGTCGTGTTCTTCCTGTTGCAGTAACACGCAATCACCTTGTTGCAGGGTGGTGGTGCTTGGCAGCTATGGGAACCCCTGGGGCTGGGTACATGTGTATGAAAACAATTACAAAGAGATGCTCTTGAGAAACCTGGCTGCCTGCTTGGGATGTGCTTTGAGGCTCATCCCGCTGGAAGACATGCTGTGGACACAAGAGGCCACTGCGGGTTATGGTGGACAAAGAGCTCCCACCACGTCATTAATGCAGCTCAGAAGTGAGCGTGTTGGGCTCTGCCATTGGTGTTTCTCTCCTGTTTCATTGCCAGCCAACTTGCGAGGGATGTGGGACCGCACGGTGATCATCGGGAGTGCTGGAAAGACCTTCAGTGCCACTGGATGGAAGGTGAATTCCCCATGTGGCACCTCATTGTGTCCCTGTCCCTTTGCTCCAGGGTGTGGGTCCGATTGCCATAGCACAGCACTGGGGACACTGCTGCTGCATGCTTAGCTTTGAGCCTCAGGGTCTGAAAGTACCAAAGCTGCTTTATGATAGCCCTGTCTGGAAAACACAATGAAGCCAGCACAGGCAAATAAAGGAGAGCCCAAGTAGGTACCCAGAGACTTACCACCTTCCTCCTCCTCTCCTGGCCACAGGTGGGCTGGACTGTGGGACCCAACCATCTGCTGCAGCACGTCCGTACCGTGCACCAAAACTCAGTGTACCACTGTGCCACGGCTGCCCAGGTAAGGCAGCTCCCTGCATCTGGCCCTGCAATTCCCAAACCCCTGAAGCAGGGGCAAGAGAGGGTCCTTCTGCCCACGGCTGACCTGAAAGGCACAGACAGGGTGCTGCATGGTGCCCTGGAGAGGCTCCTTCCCTTCTGCCTGAGAGGAGGGGGAGAGTCCGGCCTGCCTGGAGTATATTCTGTATTTTGTATTGACAAATCTAGGAGGCCATTTAGAAGGGCTGGAGGCAAAGAGCTCAGCTTGGTGCAGTGAGAAATCACCGCCTGCTCCCTAGTCACCTGTGAATTGCATTGGAGCAGACTGCGTTCTCAAGCAAGCCTTGACCATCTTCCCACCGGGCAACTCTCTCCTCCCAGGAGGCCGTGGCTCAGGGTTTCCAGAGGGAGCTCGAACTCTACAGGAAACCAGACAGCTACTTCGTCCAGCTGCCCAAGGAGCTGCAGCAGAAGAGAGACTGGCTGGTCCAGAGCCTGGATGCTGTGGGGATGAAACCCATCATCCCTGAGGGCACCTACTTCTTGGTGGCAGACATCTCCGAGTTCAGTGAGTCACGCAGCTGCGGTTTTGCTCGGACAGGGCTGAGTATGGTGGGGGCAGCTTGGAGGGGTGCCACTAGCAGGGACAGGAACCTGCATAAACCACCACTAAAGTGGGTAGGGATAATAGCATGTTCCCTGTCCAAGCTCCCAGAGGTTATGGGTTTGGGGATTGGCTGAGGCATCCAGCAGCAGCCTCCACCTCTGCGCTGCTATGCTTCTCCTGCAGAATCCGATGTCCCTGATGTCCCTGACTCCGATGAGCCCTACGACTCCAGATTTGCAAAGTGGATGGTCAAGAACAAGGTAAATGCATCTGGCCCTTTCTGACACATTTGCCTAGCGTGGGTTTGTACCATCCCTGCTGGCTGCACTCACAGGAGACAGCAGCACACCACATCGCCACTGCCGGGTCTGGCAGCTCATGCAGGGCAGTGCCTGGGGTGTCTGTCAGCAGCTGACCTCAACCCTGGCAGCCTGAGCTAAAGCAGAGAGAGCGCAGAGCACCAAGGGCATCTACAAGCCCGTCCGTGAGACTTGCGAGCAATAAGTGGACGGCTTCACGCCACCCCAGAAAGAGTAACCTCAGCTCCATGTGTTTCCCTTTCCCAGGGACTTGCTGTCATCCCGCTCTCCACTTTCTACTGTGCAGCCCACAAGAAAAACTACAACCATTTCATCCGGTTCTGCTTTGCAAAGGTGAGATACATGACAGCATGAAGCAAGGCGAGGCTGGAGTAATAATCGGGGCTGGTTTAACGAGGTAAATGCCAAGAAGAAATGCAGAGCACCCTGGGCATTAGAGCCTGAGCATGGCATCACAGTTGGTCCAGCCCCCTCCTGCAGACATGTGAGCCGAGCTGGGAGCAGGAGGTGTGCTGGTGCCATCCTAAGCTTTTCCACGTCAGCATCCCACATTTCTTGGTCAAGGCAGGGAGTCTTCCAGGTGTATATTTAGCTGCCCAGTGGCTATGCCTGCCTCAGAGGTGGCTGTTCCTGTATCATGCTATACACGGAGCATTTGCGATGTTCCAGAATGAGAATGGAATTTTTATATGAATGATGACTGCAATGAGGAGAAAGGGGATTTGGCTGGAAGCCACTGACCAAACTGGGGTATTTGTTTAGGAGGAAGCCACACTGAAGGCAGCAAACGACTTACTGCAAAAATGGAAACGGGAGAAAACTAGTTCCTGAGTGCACTGGAGAGAAAACCAGGCTCTCCTCGGTCCTCATCTGCCACCACTTTGCTTGGCTACAGACTGGTCCATCCTCATTTTTGTGCCTTCAAAACACGTTTTCTGTCAGACAAACGGGTAAGAGGTTTGCCATGCCCAGGGTCTGGGGGACATTTTCTGTCACTGTGAAATGGTTGCGCTGTTACTTGCAAGAAGTGAGTCCTTGCGTGTGCTGCCAGTACTCGGCATTTCTTCCTCTTATGTTTAAAGACTGATAATTGGTTCTGGGATGTGTGCAGCAAGACACAAGGTAAGGATGGCTCCTGGGGTCTTTTCCACCACCAAATTCTGAAAAGGTGTTTCAGGACCTACCTTTAAGGCTACGCCGGGGGGTTACTGTGGCTTGTCTTGCTCCACATCCCCACTCACGTACTCCAGGGCGCAGGGCATCATTTCCACCAGCACCCGTGTTCCCAGAGGCCTGTGCAGTATCACCACCCATCAGTAGGTTGATTTCCATGGTCCTGAAAATTGTAAATGCAATGAAATGCTGTTTCCCATAATTAACAATTTTCCCATTATTTTTTCTGTTCATCTTTGGGGAAGGTGACCACAGAATCGGTAACTGGTTTCCCCCAGGAAACAGGCTTTCATAAATAGCCTGGATATTGTCAAACCTTCGCTGTGCACCCCCCAAACTACTCCTGGCACTTTGTCAGAGGCTTGGCAGCATCGTTCAGGCTGCAAAGCAAAACCTTCAGGCCTTTGACAAGTGCACACAGTGGCTGGGGAGGACAGGCACAGTGGCCTCAGGCTGCTTCGGCTGCTGGTGGCCCCCGCAGCCTCCCACCCGCCAGCCTGGTGGGCGGTGGGGTAAGGCGAGCAGTGTTTTGAAAGGTAATTCTTGCATCATTCTCGATGTCAACCTGAATAAGAACGTTAAACAGCATCATCAATCACGCAGGAGTTATGTGCAACAGACTGTGCAATAAGTACTTGTGGCAGTTAAATTATTAAAGTGGAACTACTGCAATTATCGAAGAGCAAATGTCTCTGTAATGACTATAGGGCTGACGCAGCTCTCCTGGAGAGCTGCCGTCACCCGTGCAACATCTGCGTAGCGTCCTGCAGTGGTGGCTGCTTGTCCCACCCAGGCTGGCAGGTAGCGACAGGTTTGCTGTGTCGGGCTGTAGCTGGTGGTACGAATCCCCTTGGAGCAAGAGCTGCAGCGACCCGCGGGAGGGAGGAAGGCGAACACCCACCTCCTGCCTGCGCTCATAGGAGATGCGTCCCGTCTCACCCGCCTGCGCAGCCTGGGTGGGTGAGGGTGCTGCTGAAGGCCCTTTTGCACCCACACATGTGCCAAATGCTGGGAGAGCTGCAATCACTGAAACAGCTGCCTGATGGGATTAAACCACAACAATCTAAGAACCGCAGAGCCGCTCGCTCACTTCCCTCCCGGTAGGATAGGGGAGAGAATTGGAAGGGTAAAAGTGAGAAAACTCGTGGGTTGATATGAAGACAGTTTAATAGGTAAAGCAAAAGCCGCTCACACAAGCAAAAGAAAACAAGGAATTCCTTCACTGCTTCCCATGGGCAGGCAGGTGTTCAGCCATCTCCAGGAAAGCACAGCTCCATCACGCATAACGGTGACTTGGGAAGACGAATGCCATTGCTCTGAACTTTCTCCCCTTCCTTCTTCTTCCCCCAGCTTTCTATGCTGAACGTGACATCATATGGTCTGGAATATCCCCCTTGGGTCAGTTGGGGTCAGCTGTCCCAGCTGGGTCCCCTCCCAACTCCTTGTGCTCCCCCAGCCTCGTGGGTGGGGTGAGGAGCAGAAAAGGCCGTGACTGTGTGCGAGCCCTGCTCAGCAGTAACCAAACCATCCCGGTGTGACCAACGCTGTTTCCAGCACAAACCCAATAACCCCATACCAGTTACTATGGAAAAAATTACCTCTATCCCAGTCAAAACCAGCGCACAGATAAACAGCCGTGATTAATTGCGACATCCCGACGCCCGCGTGTCCTCCGGCCCCTGGAGAAACTGGGCTACACCCTCACCTGCCCGCCCCCCTCGCCACGGTTTGTCTGCGGTCACCCATTCTCCCGCAGAACGAGGCAACCCCCGCTTAGCTTCACATCCCGCGCAGGCGACTTAAATGCTGCCCCTGCCCCCTGCCAGGCCATTGGCTCACGTGACGCCGGCCTCCTGCCCAGCGCGGGCGGGCACCGGCGCCCTGCGGCCAATCAGCGCCGCGGAGGGGCGTGGCCGGGGAGCGCGGGCGCAAGATGGCGGACGGCGGCGCGGCGAAGCGGCCCGGAGGGGCGCAGGTGGGGCGGGGGGTGCCCCGGGGGGGGCCTCCGTTACCGGGGGCGGCCCCCGAGGGGAGCCCGGCGGTAACGGGCGCTGTCACCCGCAGGCTGTGAAGCGGAAGGTGGACTGGCGGCGTTGGAAGCAAGAGAGTAAGGCCGGGCGCACGTGGGGGCTGGGGGCGGCGGGAAACCGGGGCGCCGCCGCGGGGGTGCCCGGCGGGGCCCTCGGACCGGGGGGAGCCGTCCCGGAGCGCTCCGTGCCCTGGCTCGGCCCTCACCGCGGCGTCGCGCCCCCCGCCCCGGTCCGTTGTGTGAAGCGAGATGCTGCTCTCCGTTCCAGGGAAAGCGGAGAAGAAGAAATGGAAGGAAATGAAGCTGCTGAAGAAACTGGAAAAGCAGCGGATGCGGGAGCTGGCAGAAAAACAAGCCGAGAAGCAGGTGGAGAAGATGGAAGACAAAGGTGATGCCTCAGCGACCCAGGGGGGAGGCCTGGGGTGGAGGAGCTGAGCTGGGTCGTTACGAGTCCGGTTGGCATAGCGATAGGAACGGTGATGCTCAGCTTCCCAGATCTGACACAGATCAACCACACGCATCGACAGGCACGGACACAATGCATGAAACACTGCATGGCAGACCTTTCGTAAGGGAGAACCTGTGGTTGAAATCTAAGAAACAGGTTGCTTTTTTCTCCCATCACAAGTGCAGTTGAAGTGGTCAGTAAAGCGCCGTACGTGCGGCTGTCACGCCGTGACTCTCTGCTGATGGCCTCTGCTCCCCAGGGCGTCACTACACGCTGAGCGTAGCCCTGCCGGGCTCTATCCTGAACAATGCCCAGTCACTGGAGCTGCGGACATACCTTGCTGGGCAGATCGCCCGGGCCTGTGCCATCTTCTGCGTGGATGAGATCGTAGTGTTCGACGAGCACGGAGAAGATGTAAAGTAAGGAGAAGCCCTCTTCTGCAGAAAGTATTTCCTTTCTGCTTTGTGTTTCTTCAGGCTTTCCTTAAGCTGAGACCAGGAAAGAACTGTGCGTTCTCAAGCAAATGCTTGAACCTCTCTCCGATGCCAGGATTACAGGGACCTCTGTGCCACTGGGCAAAGATGTTGACTTAACTGCCCTGGCAACTAGGATCACTTAACCTAGCTTGGGGATGACAAAGCAGCAGGAGGTCAAGTCCTCCTATACTCCTAAATCTTGCTATGGAGGGACAGGGCACGCCTATATCCTTATGGAAGATTAATTCCTGTCCTTCAGCTTTTCAGCCTGGACCTGTATCTGAGTTAAGTGGCCAAGCCTGTAGCATCCAGCTCAGTAGTATCCAACTGCCAGGCTGTGTCAATACACAGATATGCAAATATTAAAAAAAATAAAAAATGAAAAAGGTATTTGGCTTACAGAGAGTTCCAAATATGGCTTGTTAAATCTCTGCCTCTGGAGTAGCCCTTTTACAAGGTGGTCCATTTATTTCTTGGGGATGGAGGGAGGGCATTCCACTATTTTCAGATTAAGGAGCAAGGCTTGGTCTTCTGGAGACTTGACTCTTTGGGGCTGTGCATCATTATGCTGAGTTGACAAGCTGCTTTCTTTCAGGAGCGTGGAGGGAGACTTTGAAGGAATTGGGAGGAAAGGCAAGGCTTGTGTGCAGCTGGCTCGGATCCTGCAGTACTTGGAGTGCCCTCAGTAAGTCCACCATGGTCAGCGTGCATCAGAACTGACTACCGTGGGTATCTCACACTAGAGGCTATGTGAGCAGGAGGCAAATTCTGTTTATATTGCATAATTATGCAGGAACACAGGATATAATTGTTTCACATGTTTGGTTTAGGAGTTTAACTAAAAGAAGAGCAATGAATGCAGGATACAACCTCCGTGTTATATTAGAGGTAGATCAGGGTCTTGACGGAGCTACGCATCTTTTCTCTGTACTCAGCTCCTTTGAGTCAGAACGGGGCTGGAGTTGAGGGTTGGGTTCCTTAGAAACAACTTTTCACGTTTGAACCTTCTCTGATACCAGGTACTTGAGGAAATCCTTTTTTCCAAAACACGAGGATCTGCAGTTTGCAGGTAATAATTAATTTGTCTCTGTCCCAAACTGATGGCTCGCCCTTCCTGAGCTCTGGCTCTGGTTTTGCATGGCGTGCTAGAATTGAACAACTTTTCCCTACCTTAGAGCACAGGTGAGGTGCCGTGCCATGGTATGCTGGACCAGAGAAGGAAGGGGCAGCAGAGCAGTTGTACTTACACCTGTGTTCCCACAGTTTGTCGTCTCCTTAGCAGCTGCTTTCCTTTCTGCTGTTCTAGGGCTCCTCAACCCCCTGGACAGCCCCCACCACATGCGGGTGGATGAAGATTCGGAGTACCGAGAAGGCGTGGTGTTGGACCGGCCAACTAAGCCAGGCAGAGGCTCTTTTGTTAACTGTGGGATGAGGAAGGTATGTCTGTTACCTACAGATCCCAAAACAGTTCCCCCTGTCTCTCTGGCAGAATTGAAGCAGGCAGGGTGAGTACTGCTGGGTTTCTGAAGGCCACAGCAGGCTGGCATGGCGTTTAATGCTGCTGCCATCTTGTCCCTTCTGGCTCATTAATGGTTGTAGCTTCCCAGGTCCTGGTGGGCCTGCCCATTCCAGCACGTCATTGCTTTGCTGCTGGAGTTGAGCCTTTGAGCAGCAAATTTAAGTCTCAGACTGCTGACCCAAGCCACCCTGAGCCTGCTCTGCACTGCATGCACCACAAAGGCCCTGATCATAGAGCTCCTCATTCCATCTCCAGGCCAGAACAGACTCCCACTTCCTCAGAGAGTTCCCTTCCTTCCCCACCTTCCCCAGTACTTCCAGAAGGCCTGACACTGATGGTGCCTGTCACTGCAGGAGGTGCAGATCGACAGACAGCTGAACCCTGGTCTGCGAGTCACTGTGCGGCTGGAGGAAGCCCAGAAGCCAGGTAATCCACTGCTCTGTTAGCATCTGTAAACTTGTTGGTCCTTCCATACGACAGCCTTCAGATTACTAATGTTTGAAGACACCCAACAGCTCTGCACGTTCCCTTTGCTCCACACACAATTTTAGTTAACACCCTTACCATACCTCCCCAGTTAACTGGAAAGGACTACCAGTTCTTTGACCAACAATAAACACCCAAAACATAACTTGCATGCTTTCCAGAATGCACTCAAAAGGGCGGTTCTTGGTTGTACGCCAAGTCAGTGCCCAGTGCCCTGCCCCAGGAGAAGCTGCTGGATGTGGCAGGTCAAATCCAGCTCTCACTATGAGGGTTTTTAATCTCTTTGCTTCCCTTTCAGAAGCTAAAGTGCGGAAGGGCACCGTCGTGTCCTCACACCACCCTCGGACGGTGTCAGGCTTGTACTGGGGTTACAGCGTCCGCCTTGCCTCCTGCCTGAGTAAGTATTTGCGGGGGTTTTCCATTTTCTGCCACATCTCTGCCTGGGCTTCCACATCAATTTCAGGCCTACTGGCTGCACACCTGCAGCACAAATTAACATCTCTTTCTTGGAAATCTCTTCTGTCTCAAAGGCAGCTTACACATGCAGCTAACAGCCATGTCGCAATCAAATTTAAAGGTTAAAGCTAAGGGCATAAATCACCCCAGTCACCTACCAGTACTCTGCCCTGTACTTCCACTCACCATTGCGACAAATGTCCACATTGTAGCAGGAGACAAGAGTTGGTGCTCTCCATCTCCAGCCAGTGCATCTCCATTTCCATTATTACTACCTCCCTCTCATTGCCATCAAAGCTAGCAGTGACATTCGAGCTCAAGAGCCCTGCAAAATCCTTTTCTTCTCATTGATTAGACCTCCTAGGAAAAATCATAAGCCATTAGTCAAGGAATGGCTCCTGGCACCTGTTTGACCTTTGAGGAAAAGGTGCTGCAGTCAAGAAGGGTGCCAGAGACTTCTGCAGCAAAGGAATTTATGTGAGAAAGAAATCGTTCTTCTGTCTCCCGATGCACTAGTAGCACCGAAAAGCAATTCCTGCTGCTGCTACCACTCACCCATGGAGTGTTTCAGCCTGTCCAGAAGGCAGGCAGCATGGGCGAGGGCACCACATGAATAACCCCATATTGTGTTTTTCCCAGGTGCCGTCTTTTCGGAGTGCCCATTCAAGGAAGGCTACGATCTCTCTATTGGGACCTCAGAGCGGGGCAGCTCCGTGGACCAGGTTACTCTTCCCTCCTTCAGGTTCGTGTCTTGCCTGCTTGGCCCCACTCAGAGTCCCCTGGCAGCAGTGCTGCACTGTGGCCTTGGTGTTCTCCCAGGCAGGAACGCTCTTAGATAAAAGTGCAAGACTTGCCTGCAGGCTTTGCTGCTCCCTTTTGCACCAATGCACATTCCTCTGCATGACAGAAGCTCGGGGAAGTACCCCAGGACAAGGCCAATTCCTTCCCTGTTTCTCTGGAGCTGGTAGCAGGGACTGTCACATTGGCCAGGTGCTGCGGGGCTCTGCTGGGGAGCCAGCTGCATTGGGCATCGGCAACACAGGACACAGCTCCTGGCTTCAGCGGTACAGAGGAGCTTGAACACAGACCTCCTGAACAAAAGAAAGAAGTCTGCTTCTTGCAGATAGTTAAGAGAACTGTTTATGTGAAGCCAATTCTTAATCCACTTGAAGGTTCAAGGAACACGAGCAGCTCTCCTACATAAAGCTCCCCTCTCACCTGTCCCCGTGCTCTCCCCTAGGCATGTCCTTGTCGTGTTTGGAGGTCTTGAGGGCCTGGAAGCTGGGGTGGATGTGGATCCAAACCTGGAGGTCACTGACCCGAGCGTCTTATTTGACTTCTACCTGAACACTTGTCCCAGCCAAGGCAGCAGAACCATCCGAACAGAGGTAGGGCAGGTGGCTAACGGTGCAGTGGGCCACGATGCCAGCATGCACAGAGCAGTGCTGTGTTTCTGCCTCTGGCAGTGACACACGGCTCACGTGAGAGCGCAGCGGTTCTGACTGCCGCCTGGGTCCGTTCCAGGAAGCGCTGCTGATCTCTCTGTCCGCGCTGAGACCCCACATCAATGAGGCTGTGAAGACACCCAGCGACAGCTGAGGGAAGGAAGACCACTGACCTTGCCACCAGCTGAGGACTGCCTCAAGGAAGCGGCTGTTGGAACGCGGGGTGCTGCACAAATCACTCCAAGAGCGTGGTAGGGCCAAGACACCGTGTGACTAAAGCTGGCAGCGCTGCTTGGCCAAGGGTCTGGCTGCTGTTGGGAGCTACAAGCCTGCGCCGTCCTGCCTGCCTGGTCCAGCCAAGGGCTGGTCTCTGCCTCTCAGCAGCTGGGACAAGCCTGGCAGCAGACTGGGACTCAGCAATTCAGATGTCTGGGGTAGGGAATAAAACAGTATGGAACCTCAGCTGCCTTGAAGTCCATGTGCAAGTATCTTAATGTGGAGGATGGGCACTCACTGTCTGGAGATCCTGCACGCTCGGTGACTCTGGAGCCATGTGGCCTTCAGACTTAAAGGAAGTCAAATCTTAATCCTTATTGCCAATAAACTGTTCCTGTCTCAGCCTGACTTCCCTCAGCCCTGCCTTCAACTCCAAGGCTTCATCCTTCCTAACAGCAGGAAGGGCTGGAGCTTCAGTTGGGCCTCAAGTATAAAGCACATCAGTGTAGCTCGTTACAGTTTGGCTCCATCCGTGAGGCCTTAAGCTCTGCCTGCAGTGACCTCAAACAGGAAAGCAGCTGGAAAAGTTGGCTCTGTCCTTCCCCCCTCCTGCTGAGATAATCAGAGCTTGGGTAAGAACAGATAAGAAACCACCAATGCTGTGGGTGTTCAAAGCTTTACTGTTAAAACCATCTTTTCAAAGAAAACAATTGTACAATTCTTTGGCTACAGAAAGGCAGGAACCTCTCCTCCCCCTGCACCCGTCTTGCTCTCATCCTTCCCTGCTAAATGGCACAAATTAACTGACTTCCCTTTGTGTTTTAATGAGCCACACACAACTCAAGGGGAGCAATTACACAAGTAGCTCTGTACTGCAGATTAGGGGCAAATTCTAGAGACCTGCTACAAAGGTCAGGTGCCTGGGGACCTTCTGCAGGACCTGCCCTTGAGACCTGCTGCGTGTGCGTGTTTCACTGTTACATGAAACAAGGGGAAGGGTAAAGAGAAGTATTGGTTTGACTCTTATTTCCCACATTTGAAATTGCACAAGGAACTATTACACTGCAGGTGACTGCTGTCAGTCCCTTCCCAGGGACACCTGGATTTGTTTAGTCAGGGTTCAACGCTTGTTTCCAGCTGTGATGGCTTTCAAGTTACTAGTTCTCTTCAAGATGTTCGGGACAAAGAGGAGCCCCGAGGCTCGCTCAATGCTCTCGATGGGAACTAGGAACCGTTCCAGGGGGATATTCTCATCCACAGGGCTGTTGGGCATCACATACGAGCGCAACTCAATCTCTCCGCTCTCCTTTTCCAGGATGAGCACCTTGAAGAAATGGGTGGGGACGGCCACGTTGTTCTTCCCAATCACCTGGTACTTGACATACATCTTCCCATCGGCCTCCATCCTGCACCAACAGCAATGCCTCACGTTACCTCCTAGTCTGGTGCCACCTCTGCCTCCTCAGCTCTTCACCACCACCCCTAAGTAAGCCCCCACCCCACAGCATGGCAGGGAACAGCCCTATTTCTGCAGTAAGGGTGTAAAAACATTGCTGAAGCAGCAGCTACGTGACGTGGTGAGATTAAGCAGTGCATTGCATCTGCTCCCCCCCCAAATCCCTTCCCTGCTGTGTCTTAACATTGTCTTTCCAAGCTATTTCCTGCTGCTAAAGAGATCTCAACCTGAGACAGCTGCTCCTTAGTGTTACATGAAGATCTTTGCAAATAAAGTTGTGCTCTTAAGTGGAGAAATAGTCCATGAAACAAAACTTAGAAGCTTTACTCTGCAGAGAAGGGGTCTGCAGTCTAATCTGTTAATCTAATAATCTGCTACTACTAGGTTGTTAAAGACTGCAAATAAAAGTGATTTTTTTATGTTGCAGCTCAAGAAACCAACCTTTTCTCATGAAATCATCAACTTAATGGGAAACACACTAACTAATCCTAAGAAAGTACCTTTCCACAGAACCTCTGCACACGACTGGTCTCACCCACTGAGCAGGGCCTTAGTCCATCACTCCTGTTTGGGAGCAGCTGGGAGGCTGCCCCCCCCCCAGCCTGCTTTCCTTTCCCAGCGCGATGCACCATTCAAGCACAGTCCCAGCTCAGCCCTCGTGTTTACCTGGGCAGGTAAAGGGGTCCTGTGCAGACATAGACGTTCTTGTTGCTCCTTGCCAAGCTTCTGCTGTACTTCTCAAGGTTATTCCAGGCATTCTGGTTTAAATGAGGAACCTACAAACAGAACCAGGGCAACACAGGCAGCAGAGTCAGTCAGTGGGGAATTTCCTCACTGTTCAGAATAACACCACCTGCCTTCTCTGTAACACATCTCACAGTGTTCTGGGCACTTTCCAGAACAGATCTCCACTATCGCCTCCGCTCTGGACGCTGCACACAGCAAGGTCCTGGTTTGCACACCCCGGAATGGAACCTGCTCGCCTTACACCATGATTTTTGCAAGCATCTGCCCGCCCGTTTAACTTCACTCCTGCAACGAGCTGTGCTGAACGGCGTCTCTCACGGCTGGAGAGAAGTGCACAAGCAGGCACGTTTGCAGGCCCGCTGCTGCTAAGTTCAGCAGGACATAGAGCACGCTCGAGTGATTTTGGCCCCTTTGGGCCCCCTCTGCCTGAACCGCTATAGGGACAAACACACGGAAGAGCCAGAGATGCTCCGAGGTGGTTTCAGCAGAGAACGAACGTCTGCCCTTGAACACAGACCCTTCCCGCTTCCCCGTTCCACCCGCCCCGGGCGGGGCGAGTCTCGCTGCGAGCCGCCGTGGCTGCGGGAGCCGGTGCCCGCGGCGGGCCCTACCTGCGGGGCGACGTTGCTGAGGTAGAAGGTGTCCCGCATGGCTTTCTGGCTCCACTTGTGGTTGGCGGCAGCCGCCAGGTGCCCGCGGTCGAAGCCGCTGCCGCGGTAGTCGGCGTTGGTGGCGCGGTGGTACTCGTGCACCGAGTCGTCCTCCTGGAAGTCGCAGGCGGCGCGGTCGGAGGCGCCGCTGAGCGTGTCCCGGTTGAGCTGCTCGATGACCCAGAGCGCGCTGCGGCTCCGCGGGTCGTAGCACAGCACGTAGGACTCGCGGCTCCGCAGCTGCGCCAGCCCGGGCAGCCCGTACTTGGTCAGCTCGGGCCGCCCCGCGCCCGGCAGCGCCGGCGGACCGGCCGCCGCCACGGAGGGCACCACGGGCAGGCGGCCCAGCAGCCCCGCCACCGCCTCGCCCTCGGCCCGGCGGCGGGCGGCCAGGGCCGCCCCCAGCCCGGCGCCCAGCGCCAGCGAGGCGCCGCTCAGCACCCACCGGCTCCGCAGCATGGCCGTGCGCGGCGCCGCGGGGGCGGCCGCTGCTTAAACGGGCCGCGGCACTGCCGCAGCGGGCCGCTCCCTGCGGAGGGCACCACGGCGCGGGGCATCGCCCCTTTAAGGCACAGAGAGAGCGCGAGGGCGCCGCGACCGCCGGGCGCAGACGCTGTGCGAAGGGACCATTTTATTACAAGAACAAACGCGGGAGCGGCGGTAACGCGCGTCCCCGAGCCGCGAGAGGCGCGCCAAGGGGCAAACACAAAAATAAAGAGCGGAGCGGCCGGCCAGGCGGGTCCCGCGCCTCCCCGCCCCGGCCGTGCCAGCCCACCCGCGGCCGGTGCCCCTCTGCCACCCCCGCTTGCAGCGGTGCGCTCGCAGGTTTTTCCTCGAGGAAAAGCCCCCGCGCCCCCGGCTCACCCGCTCCCCGCGGAGCCGGGCAGCAGGGGGGCCGGTGGAGCCAAGAGGAAAGGCGATGGAGACAGGCTAGCACGCTTGGGGCTCTGCTAGCCATGGCTCCCAGCCGCATTTGGAAATGCTGTAGCCATCACCTGTAGCAGCGTTAACTCCAGTCGCAACACAGCAAGTCACATCGCCAACAGATGTCTGCACAAAACCACCCGTTTAGTTAAAGGAAGCGATATAAAAATAGTGTTTAAAAAGAAGCATAAAAGAAGGAGTTTGAGAGTGATGAAGTGCTCTCTATACCCTGTTCCGGCAATTCTTTCCAGACAAGGTATTGGAAAAGACGAAAAGTGTTACTTGTTCCTCTCTTCTGGGCAAAGGGCATTTTAGAAGAGCACTACAGCCAGCTAAAACAAAGTCACTGACACTCATCAAGGGAAAAGGGCCTCTGCTTTCCCCAAACACCCCAGACTGCCCCAAAGCAACTTCCAGCCTTCATTCCACTCACTGCCAAAGTGCAAATAATTCTAAGTTAGGTCAAAAAATTCAAACTCACATCAGTGTTCTGAGTGACCACCATCAATGACTCGATCTCTAGTATCCTGTTGCTTCTACCTCACTGGCAAAGCCACAAAGTTTCCCAAAGCCTGAATTACAGTGAGGTGCAGGTAAAGCAGACCTCTTCCCACCAGGGAAGGCTCATTTCTCCCCACATTCAGCAGAGTGTCCTGTTTTTCCTCCCAGTGGAAGATTTGTCCCCCTTCCCCTGCCTGGCAGTAGTCCTGTCTGTGACGAATGTGTTGTAAGAGCTATTTAAGCATCCCCTGTTTCGGCCCCTATGAAACAAGGGGTCCCCAAGGCACCCCAGACTAACACCTCTCAACCCAAAGAACTGCTGCTTCAGCCAACCTCACTGCCGCGGCAGCACAGCAGGATTGAAACAAACCAGCAGGGGAAACGTCTCAAGTGTGGTGCAGTTGTTACTTGGCCACACAAGCAAGGAACCACTAGTTACATACTGTCTGACCTCAACAACAACAAAAAAATAAATCACCAAAAGCCTTTGAGGAATGAAGCCAAAGAAACTCATGAGAATTCAAAGTTGGTTGCAAGTTAAGGCTTTCTTTTCTCCCCTCAGAAAATCTGGGTTTGCTCTTAAAGAAAGGAAAAAGTGTTGGAATAAAGAAACTGATGTCCCAAATCATTGAAAAGTATAACTCCTTTCAACAGGAAGACAGAAGTCCTACCACACAGGAGGCGACAAGGAAGGACATAAAACAGCTTTTCATGTAGGAACCAGCCTGTCTGGGTGTATCAGAGTTGTTACAAGTTCTCCCTAAAGAACTCCTCATTCCATTTAGCAGCCATACCCTGGATAAGGTTACAGAACTTATCCTAGAGAACCCTTCCCTCAGCCAAAGTGCTCATCACATCCCATTAAACCACTGCAGACTCCTTTTAAAAGCATTTACCATCACCCCCTAAAGAGAAGTAGGATGGCACAATGCAAGCCCTTCAACACCTAGGAAGGGAGAAGACAGCATGACACCTGCCCCAGCCAGCCACCCGCACCGCTACTTGAGCGGACACCTCCCAGATGTCTTGGAGCATTTATAATGCTGCAGACCAGCACCTGACTCAGAGCTGGGCAATGCCACTGCAGGTGGTCACCTCAGGGCTCAAATGCTACTCTGAAACAAGCAGAAGTTCATCTCTAAGTAATGCTTAATCTTGATCTGCCTGCTGCCTCCTCAGGTTGTTTTAAGGAGACTTCCAGCTGTTCAGAGCAGGAACTCTCATGGATGCTCCTGTCACCAGTGAGAAAACACAGCGTAAGGGAACCCTGCACTTGCCAGGGGAACCAGAAATTAATGGCCCGGGTATTTGTGGAGGTGAGAGCAAAGCTTGTACATGGAATGTGAAAGAGCTACAGCAGTATTTAGAGCAGTTCTGAGGCAGAAGTGTTTGGAGGAGGTCCAATTCTGCCTAAGAGTTTGATCCTCTGGTTCTACATTCATGCCCACCAGCTAACCCTTTGGCCATACAAGGTCAGACTGCTGACCTCTCTAGCACAGGGTACCCAAGAACTGAGACCAGCTGGAATAGCTCAGTGACAGAAGGCAAGAAGAACATCCATCCAGTGGTTAACGCAGACAGGATGCTTCATCACACTGCTGTCCTGGTCTATCAGTTCCATATTTCTTGGAGGAAAACTCTAGCCTCTAGAAAGGATTGCAGCAGAGAGGGATACTGTTAGCCACAGGTATTAAATAAGTCTTCGGTTGCTCTTCCCCCACCACAGCAGCACCACCTGGCTGCACCAGTGTCACTCAAGCATCTTCTGAACAGGCAGAGATTGCTTGGGATTGCCAGTAGGAACACAAGTACATGCATCAACCTGTCCTCTGGTCTCCCCACTCACCTTTGTGAGAATTACAGAAGCCTGTAAAAAAACAGCCTTCAGTGAAGGAAATAACATTAGTAAGAAAGCTGAAGGCTGACAACATCCCTCCTGCTAGGGCAACTCTAGGCCATCAGCAGCTTAAGCAGATCTTGTCTGACCTTTAACAAATCAATACTCATAAATACCGAAAACTGCAGTGTCAAACAGCTATGCAGAGGTGAGCCAGCACAGCACAGAAAAAAAAAAAAGCATGCTGGATTAGTGTTCACTCAAGATCTTCTGCACAACCCAAGCACCTGGGTGTTGGCAGTTTTTCCCTCTGAGGATTACAGTCTCTGACCAGCTTGACACTGCTGGCAGGTTAGCAGTTCTCTCCATACTGTGTCTTCATCAACCTTCAACTGAGCCTGCTCCACTGCGTTTGAAATGTAGTTGTCTCCCTCTCAGGAGGGACAAGTGTCCGACTCAGGATGGTGACTCCAACAGGACCGGTACACAGAAAAGTGGATCAGCCCCAGCAGTCAGCTGACAAATGCTTGTATTCCCACTGGATTACACCAGAAAAGGACTCTTGTAGGTCAGACCTCTACCATGTCTCTTCTTGGCAAGAAGTACTATGAGACAATGTCAAGGTTACTGCGACCAGAGCTCATGCGGGGTAATATTATGCAAGCCACCGAGGCAGAAAACCCCAGTGCCATCCCTGTATAAGCCCCTAGATACGTCTGTCTTCATTGCACGTGACTAGATGCCCGTTTCTTGTATTTCGGAATCCTGATTGTAGCTGAATATGCTCCAGTTCAGAGCAAGGAAAGCAGAGTGAGGCCTCCCTGCAGCAACAAGCTCCTGCTCTAAGGCTGTGCGTAATAAGGCTTGGCTTCAAACTACACTAATTGATGAAAACCACCACAGTCTTGCTTTCAAGGAGACCTTGTTGATAAGGCGATTCTGGATTCAGGCAGTTTCAGTGCACAAAGCCACCAGCTGTAACTGCGTCCTCCCATCTCAGCTTGTCAAGGTCTCATTCCCAGGCAAAGGGGTCCAAACTGCTGGATGTCAGATGACAATCACCAGAAACTGATGCAATCTTCTTTGCACACCTCACAGATGGCCAAATGCAGACATGAGGGAGAATAATCCAGAAGCTACTTGAACGGCAGGATGTGGGACTTCATTGCAATACATTCTATTCACAGGAGGAAGATCTTTCTATACTCACCCACCAATATCCACTGGACTCAGCCTGTCCCTTCCCCATCAGAAGTTACTTCACATGAGCTACTTCCATGATGCAAGAGTCCATCCCTTCAGGAATATGAAGACAGATGGTTTCATTCTCTCCAGACTTAAAGTCATTAAAAAAAGTTACAAACAACTGCTTTTGGCAGCACAGAGGCATTCGAGATTTGAAAAAAATCTGGAGTGCAGGACCCAAGTAGGTGGGGAAGTAATCAGTCCTTGATCTAATAAACAGAGTAGAAGGAAGTTTTCAAGGTGGCCAGTAGGCAAAACACAAAACCTGAAGTCCTGCAGAGACCACTAGGAGCTTTAATGCACCACACTGCATGGGGGCATCTCCTGGGATCCACTGCCATACAGTTTCTCTGACACCTTTTGTTAGGCTCATGGACTATTTTGAATCTTGAAGTTCCTTTGCCTTCTTCAAAATCAGATGAACATCAGAGATAGGATAATCCTATGTCAAAGAAACAAAGGGATATAAGTGACTACCTAGCATTTCCTGCACACGTCGTTTCACTTAAGCAGGGCAAACCTCGACAACAGCATTCTTGGCCTACGGTAACATACTGCTGTGTTCAGTTACTCCCTTAACAGCTGACAGTTTCCTGTTTTGTAACTGATCAAGCCTCAATACCCTTCAAGAAGGTGTTTTGGTTTTATTTTTTCATTTGTCCTCCAAGGGTACAGTAGGCTGGCCTGCTATAATAGCTCTCTTCATGCCAGAAAGCCTTATCAAAGCCAGTATCTTGCACAGCCCAAAGCAGGAACTTGCAGACTCAGAGATATCCTGCTGTGCAGTGCAGCTGTTTTCAGCCCTGGGCTCTCTCAGATCCCAGAACTAAACAAAAGCCTTTGGCCAATAAACTTAATACTGTTACACAGGGTTTCACATCTTTACTGGAAAACATTAATTTGTTTGCAAACCAAGAGACATTAAAAACCTCTAGTCTATAACAATTTCTCTGCAGACTAGAATGGGTGCACAAGCAAAAGGCAGCTTTATTTTAATGGCAATGCTGGGCTCCAGACAGCAGCACTGTGCCTCACCAACACAACACTAGAGAAGGAATATTACTTTCTGGAACAGGGCCTGTTGCAACTGTAAAACTAAGAAGGGGGAGGCAGGAGGAGAGATCCATACAGTGCTAGGAAGACAAAACAGTGTACGGCTCCCCGGTCAGCGGCACAGGGAGCAGACACCACCACCAAGGAAGTTAAAGTTAAAGTAGTCATTCGTCATGAGTTTAGCTTCCCAGTTGGGGGCGGGGACCACAGCATGTGAAGATTCATACTTCCAGTAACAGGCACGCTCCAAGATCAAACTTCAGACTTTTCTGCATTCAACCATCAGAAGTCTGGTACCTCTCTTCAGCCAGGCATACCCCTATCATCATCATCATCCTCTCTCACAGTACTATTTCAAGACTCTTCAAATTGCTCCCTATACCCACCATATTTAATCCTTACCTGCAGCAGCCTCATGTTCAGAGTGAAGTCTCCTTCCAGCAACTGATCCCGAATTAGTCTGAAAGATGGAAATTATTGCAGCTACTTTTGACTCTTTATGAGGGAACTTTAAAAACAGACTATACTGTGCCTTTATAGAGACTTTTGAATACGCTGCTGCTACCACTGTAAAAAGCAACTATAACCTATTCACCAGATGCCTTAACACATGCCTACAGAAGACTCCTGGATCCATGGATTTAGGTAAAAGAGGGAAAGAAGAGCAGGGCGGTTACCACTGTACTTACGTCAACATGGCACAACAGACGAGCAGAAGAAAATCAAAGCGATTATCATCAGCAAAGAGGGAGTCCCAGATACGGATGACGTCCGGCAGCAGGAACTCTTGGGACAAGAGCAGCGTCAGCCAGCGGAAGGCAAAGAACTGAGGTTTGATGTTCTGTTCTTGCTGTCAGACATGCACCAGGCAAAGAATGAATACGTGCTCTCGGCCCATTCCCTACAAGTGAGAGATGCGCCCCATGTTTCCATCCCCATCTCCACCCTGATATTGCTCTAAGCTGCCAACTCATCCTGCAACATCAGCAAACCCACTGCCTCTTTTGAAGACTCTCACATTCAAGCTAGACAGAGAGATTTTTAACGCTGCCACGCTCCATGTCTACAGACAAGTCAGAAAATGCTTCTCTGTCCACAACATGGAGTGAAGGAAGCTTTTCTTCCTAAAAGCACTACTTGTGTCAGTTCCGTTAAACTTGCCAAGTAATTTTAACATTCCTATTTGAACACCATTTTATCTGCAAAGCCACAGCCCTCGCCCTCTAGCAGAGGCACTGTTTTGTCAGGATTTCCTCTCCTTTCCAGAAGCCCTGTATTCATCAAAAGGTTTACTCTTCACAAAAAGAAACAATGATGGAACAGAGTTCACACTGATGGTCAGAAAAACATACTATAAGCACTTCTAGCCTGAAGCTTTCTTGTTTTCTGCTGTTAAATCAAGGGACTGTAAGTTTAATCAAGGTCAAACGAGTTCAGAATCCTGCTGATATTCTTAAGGACCAGCTGCTGCATGGCCAAGACCATTTCCCATCAGCCAAACTGTAAGCATTTTATTTTCTCTCCACTGAATCAGCACCAGCCAACACTGTGGGTCGTGTCACTGTACTGACAAACTATCTTTTGCATTATAAAAGAAACATATCCTGATTTCTCTAAACCCCCTAAAAGAAATCTCAGTGTGATTTGGTGAAGGTTGGATGGAGTAAGAAGAACAACTTTCCCTTCCAAATTCTCCTTGAACTTTTACACTAAATGGACTATAAGACCCAAAGATGTTTCCAACAGAAGCTGCCTTCTACATGTTCTACAAAACCCACATCAACACAAGGAATCTTTGGATGAAGGAGAATTAGGTGTGTGGGATGTTCCTGCTTGCTGGATTTCAGTTTACTTCTGGGACGATCTCCATGAAGTTTAAGTTAGTGCTGTCAGGGCAGCCAGTGGCAACAGAAGTGTGTGTGGAGGAGGGGGGCTGTTTTTCATTTTGCTCTTAAAGATAGAGACACAATTCCTGTAACCTCAAATTCCAAGGAACTCTACAGCAAAACTCATGTTTTCCTTATAACTAGAAGAGACTCCAGCTCCAACTACACCTCAACCCAGGTGACCAGGGATAGTGGCCAAATCACTTCAGACTCACAGCTGGCAGCTTTGCAACAACTATTGTTTGCTTTCAGTCAGGCAGGGGAGGAAAGCCTTGCTGTGTCAGCTTGCTCCAGGCTTACTCCAAGGAGAGGTTGTTTCAGCTCACAGATAAGGGAGCCTCTGTGCCCTACAGGCAAAGCCCTTTATACACTCTCTCAAGTGTTCTATTCAAGAGCAGTAATAGTTTAACAAAATTGGTTGACATTTAAATACACTATTAAGCTCCACTCCTTGCATTCCAACCAAGACTCAGAGAAACACCTAGCTCCTCACCAGTTTCAAATACAGCTCCACATCTTTTTCCTTCAGGGTGGAGTAGACCTTCTCCATTTTGTAGGTGATACCACACTGGGAATCATCCAGGCTCTTAATGAAGTTGTCTCGAATTTCAGCCATTAGATTGGTAAAGCAGAAAAATGTGTCTGCTTCAGCATGTTCTAGGGGGAGAAAAAAAAGAAAGGGGGCAGGGAGAGAATAGAGGAAACATCACTGACAGAAGCACGCAGTCTTAGAACTGTTCTTGCTCCATAATCCGGTTGCTGTACTGACTTCAAATAGCAGATCCCATAAGATCTTGGCTTGCTTGGTCTGGGACAAGACCAGACACTTTTTTGATTAAACTAGACACGTCTACTGAGTCACTGCAAATACAGTCCCTGTGTGCAACACAAGGTCTTCGTGACATCGGGTCACAAATCAGTTATCTATGTCCAAGAACACCATCTGCTCTTCCCACCATGAGCACACGCCCTCAGAGGTCCCACGAAGTAGAAGCAGCAGGCAAAATATTCCCACTTCATTCTTTTCTTACCTGGTATACACAGTATAAGCAAACGAGACCTTCTAAAGGGATTTTAAGTTTCATGAAGTGCAACTTAGATCTATGCTAAACAAACAAAACCCCCTCAAAAATCCTCGCTTCCCATGTTCTCACCACGTTTCTATCAATTTGCTATGGTCCCCAAAACTTCTAATCTCTTGCTGTGTTTGCCTTTTGGCCCCCATCAGCCAAACCCAACTTGCCTAAAGAGAGATCAATTCCCAAAACAGTTCTTTACAGAGAGCATGCAGTACGACAGCAATTACTGAGCAGTCAAAAGTCTCTCACCTTTCCATTCACTGTTGGGATCTGTAGCAAAGGTGTAGTAAAGAGGCCCCACGATTTCATTCATCCCCTGAACGTATGCTATCCCAGGGTTCAGCTTAGCATAAATGAACAGGATTCGCTCCACCACTTCCCAGTGGGCTTCACAGCCGTTGGGCAGGACTTCGTACTCGCTCAGAGAATTAGGAGTTGTTTTGAGAGGGGAGCTCACCTGAAGAGCAAGGTAAGAGCAGGGCTGATTCAGGATAACCAACCAGCACAGATAGTTTTTAACACACACAGCCCCCCAAAAAGATTTGGGCAGCTTATACCAAGCAGGCAGATTTTCACGAAAACCAAGACAAATAACTCAGGAAGCACAAAGGCAGTGAAGTCCCAGCGCTGGCTAACCCTGAAGAACAAAACAGTCTGTGCAGCAACAGACAGCTCCCCTGAATCATTGCACCACCTGATCCCACACAGTACAAAACCACAGCAGCTCCACTTCTTTGTTAGCAGTATGAGGAAAAGTATAGATCTGTTGTGGCAACAGGCCACCTTCCCCAACAGCATGTGGCACTTGTACTGTCAAGCTCATGAAAGAGGACAGAGACAACACACATTCCAGCAGATACCCTGCTCTTTTCCTGTTTGCAGGTTTATTGATAGTCTTCCAGAACTGAATCTCACAAATTTACCCCTCAGTTTTGTTCCCATACAAAAAGGTTCATCATGTCAAGCATAAAATACTCGCATCTTCCTGCAACTTCAACTTCCACCAGAAATCAGGAAAAAACAGCCCTTAAAACTGCATACATCTATAGCTCCCTACTAACTGTCAGGCACGACAACCGGTTCTACAAAGCTGTCTAGCCACCAGAATATACAGTACGTGCTGGGGTATTTGCTTAATTCCACCACAAAAAAAAAGTGGAAAAACAGAAAAAAGCCTGCAAAACAGCCCTCCCCTTGTCCGCTAAGACAGCCTGCCCCATGGACAGCCCCCACCCAGATCTCACATTTGTAACCCCGCTGCGGTTTCGCGCCACCGTCTGTGACTTGAGTGTGGTCTGCTCCACCCGCTTGCGCAGCGTCTCAAACTCATTTTGGGGGTCCAGGATTAGAAGGCAAGGGTAGTCTGTTGGGCGCTGGAAGAATGCCATGTCAGGGTACAGCCTCCTAGGATGGGTACAGAAGGAAATCGGGCATAAGAAGAAGGAAGTACAAGGCCCATGTTGAACAGGAGGCTCGGTTTAATAATAAACTTCGTTTTCAAAGTACAATGTGTTAACCAAACCACTCGGATTCAGAAACCTGAGTCATTAAGCTTCACACACCTGACATCTTTGTCTATCTGGAGAAGCACTTCGTTGTCCTTGAAGTAAGTGTTCCATCGACTGTCTGGATTTGGATTGAGGGGCTAAAGAAATAAAAACCAGAAACAGAACAAGCATGTTTCGCGTGTATCAAAATCCTCAGCAAACATACACTGAGTTAACATTTCTGATGCCCCTTTGTCATCTGGTACCAGCACACTCCTAGCACATCAGGTTTACGTTTTTTTTCTCACTAGCTACGTTTAGTGTCGTTTCTTCACACAGTGTGCAGGAAGTGGATCAGAACTTGTGAAACAAGTGATCACGCGGGTTCACTTAGAGAGGGAGAAGCCAACACTTCCAATCTCTTTTCACCTGACTTTTAATGACTTTGCTCCCAAATCAGGTGTCCTGTCCTGTGTCAGAAAGATTCCTGATTGCAGCTCCAACCTGTACAACGGAGAGGGTCTTTGCACTTCATTAGAGTTATCCACCCACTCAGTACTCAGGTGCTGTGGTTATTAGTTACAAGTATTCCCCCCATCTCAGCTCTAAGAAGTCTGGTTAAGCACAACCATTCTGCCCAGGAAGAAATAGATATTACTATGAACAAACTATCCTGTATCTGACCAGTTTTCCAATATGACAAACATAATGCCCCCTCCACACACAGACTTTCCTCTCTCCACATCAAGATCCATGTAAAGTTAACAACTAACAGAGAAAATAAAAAAATAAAAAAGCCATGTTCCAAGAGATTCAAAGATCACTGTAACCTGCCAACACATGAAGCGTTACAAACACGCTGATTTTAAAGCACCAAGGCCTCCAGAGATCACAGTAGCACAGATGACTGCACGCTAGCAGGGAAGTTAATGTTCAGGACCAGTCATGGAAGCAGTTGTATCGTTTTACAGTCTCTTCTGATCAGTTACTTCATTCCCTCCCCCAACACATACACTCTTAACAGTGCTTTCAGAGAAGGAAAAAGCCAAGGGATTCAGGAAATAGTCAAATTTTTAAAAAGCCAGCAGCAGAACTAGAAATAAATGAGTCTCCTGCCTTCCATGCCACAGTCCAACTTGATTCTCCTGCCTCTTTTATATTCTCTGTTGAAATTAGCTGTGAGTCCACCCACAGACCTGAATTACCAGGAGAGCGTCTCTTTGCTAGAGGTACCTTTTGTGAGCCTGTCTCTTTCCCTAGGAGACCCACAGCCCAGGCAGGTAGCCCCAGTGGAGAGGAGAAGGGATACACATAGCTGAAAACAGCTCTCTTCAGAACTATTGGTGCTTTGCCAATAATCCACGCTGAAGACTACTAACACACAAGTGCCAGGCTGGTACCTAGGAACCATCCCTCTTGCTAGCAGGGTAAAACAGTTGAGAACAGAGCCAAGAGCAGCCCAGGGGTCCAGACTCTAGAACAACAGTTTATAGTTCTGGGGAATTTTATGCAACCCAAAGGCTTAACAACACTTACGTGATCTTCTAAGGTCACATCTTCCCTTGAAACACCCAGGTTGGCTTTGGCAATGCCAGGCTGGATAATCATTTCCTTTAGGAACTGGGAATACAGATCCCTTCAGAAAGAAAAGAGGAATTTGTAATGAAGCAGAAGATTAAGTCAGCGTAAGCACCCAGGCTGAGTTCAAATAGATCTCTCTGTACCACCCTGCTCAGCCAGAAGGCATTTGATTTTCTCTTCAGTTGAGTTTAGCTGAAGAGGTCAATCCACCAGACAGCCTACAGAACAGTGCATCCCACACAAGAACAATTCATTTTATGAAGGTACTTAATTATTTAAGGAACTATTCTTCTTCTCCACAGATACCATTAAAGGGGGAAGTAGCCATGTCCTCACCTCTGTTTCTTCAGCAAAGAGCTCCATAAGGCTTTCTCTAAAGGGAGGTAGTTCAGGAGTATCTGTACAGAAGACAGATGCACACAAATTAGTATTTGGGGAATGAGCTGTAGTATCAAGATGAGCAAGCCAAACACAGTGGCTAGAACTGGCTCTTTGAAAATTCTGGGAGCTTTCTCCAGAAAGCCTAGTACTTTGCAGAGTGACAGTCAGGAATACTTTGGGGATTGTTTTTCAGCACAGACCTATTTGTAGGATCGATCGATGGCAAACCTGACTGAAATGCACTCCTAGCTTAATACTGAGGGCTGTTCTCATGCAAAGAGCAGACAGCCCCTTTCAATCACCCAAAGTGACAGCTGTCTCAGTAAACACTACTGCAGCTGTGCCAGTGCTGATCCCCACAAATTACTGCCAATTTTGAGTGGCTTTTAAGCTCCGGATTTCTTTTGTTTGTTTGCTTACAGCTTTAAGTGCCCGAAAACAGTATGCCCTTAAGCAACACAAAGCATCACTCGCAAGAAACAAAAGCGCCTCAAGCAAAACCCACCTTCCAGCACAGGCAGCGCAGCCCCCCATCAAAGGGAATTCCTGTGGGGCAGAAGGCAGAGAGACACCGACGTTAGCCCCGGCCTCCTCACCAGGCAAACAGGCGACACTTTTCCCCCCGGGGGGCACGAAGTTTTCACAGGGACGCTGCAGGGGTCAGACACGGTGCCTCCCCCGGGGGGGGGGAGGTGCCTGCGGCGGCCGCTGGAAGCGGAAAGCCGGGGAGCGCGCAGGTGGCGGACAGGGCGCAGCAGAAGCGATGAGACCCAGGGGCGCCTCGGAGAAGGGCGGGAAGGGCTTGCCTGGAAGTTTGTGGCTGCGCTCAAAGCACGGGCGGAGACCGCTGCGGCCTGATGGAGGTGGGGCTCGAAAACACGCCCGCCGGCCTCGGGTTTGCAACCCCCGCCGCTCCACAACGGGCCGAGGAGGGGACTGATGCTCGGCAGCCGAGGCGGCCTTCGAGCCCCGCGGCCCCCCCGAGCCCCGCGGGGGCAGCGCCAGCCCCGGGCCGCCGCCGGCGGGAGCTCCCCCGCGGCTAAGGCCGTGCCCGGTGCCTGCTCCCCGGGCCGCAGCCAGCCCCGCACCTTCCCGGGCCACTCACCGCTGAAGCAGAGATCGCGGAGCTTCGCCAGAGCCACCGTGGGTTCGCCCAGCACCTCCTGGAAGTCCGCGATCCTGAGGGGAGCGGAGCCGCGGCCGTTATAACGCTTGTCACCGGCACCCCGGAGCCCTCCCCCCCCCGCAGCCCAACACCGACCTGCTCCGGTGCAACCGCGACATGGCGGCCCCCTCGCCCCTTCCCCGCCCGCCGCATAAACGCTCCGGCTGGAAACGCTGCCCGCGGGGGGTGGGCGGGGCTCCATAGGCCACGCCCCCAGCACCGCCCACCCCGGGGCGGCGAGCCCCGCCCCCGCGGGCTGCCCGCCCGTTCCCGCCCGCCGGCGGCGCCTCCGCCCGGCCCCGGGGCGGCCCCCCGGCTCGCGGGTGGTTCCGCTGTGCATCGCGCCCTGTCAGGGCACCGCGGTCCCGCCCGGGCAGCCCGGACTGGGGCCCCTGTCCGGGCACCGGGCGCCGGCAGCGCGGCCGGCCGCCCCGCGGGGCGCGGGGTTCGCGCTCGCAGAAGCGCCGGGCGGCGGCGGCGGCCCCTGGCGGGGGAGACACGGGGCTGTGGGGACCGGGCAGCACGCGGAGCCCCGGCGGGCCCCGCCGGGATGCTGCCGCCACGCACGCCCGCGCGTGGTGGCGGCCTCGCTCTCCCACCCGCGCCTTGACATCAGTGCCGCTGCCGTGACATCACCGCCGCGCCTCGTGACATCACGTCACCTCGAGGTGACGGCGTGCGAGGCAGCGCCGAGGCCAGCAGGGCGCCGCGAGCCCCGCGCTGCCTTGCGGGCTCCGGCGGGTGCCCGGCTCGGGGGACCGAACGTTCCGAGCTGGCCGGTGTTTCCGGGGGGGAAAGCGGCGGCGCTTCCGGCGCGGGCGGCCCGGCTGGCGGAAGTGACGGCCGGGTTTGTTGACAGCGGAGGCTGCGGCGGGGGGAGCGGGCCCGAGGAGGACGCGGACCCCCTGCCCGCCCCGGGGAGCGGCGCCGGGACGAGCCGGGACTCCCGCCGCCCCCCATCGGCCGCGCCGGGCGGGGGCCTGGCGCCAGGTGAGTGCCGGCGTCCCCCTCCTCAGTCCGCCGCGCGGGTCTCGCCATCCCCGGGGGCACCGGGCCTGCCCGCCGAGCGGTGGGGGGGGCAGTGCCGCCCCGGGCGACACCGCCCGCTGCCCCTCAGCGAAGCCCCCATTCCCTCCCCGGGACTACCGGGAGCAGCCGGGCCCCGCCAGGCAGGGCGCGGGGCGGCGGCAGGCGGAGCGGGACGATCCCCCGCGCTGCCGGGCGAGGTGACCCCCGAGCGCCTCGGGAACGGAGAGTCGCCGCGCGGAGCTCGCCCGGGGGGCGAGCGAGGGTGCGGGTTTGTGACCAGAGCTGCCTGCGGGCTGGGGAAGGGGCTCGCCCCGCTGTCGGAGACCGTGGCGGTCTGGCTGTGTGCAGGGAGCGGGGGCTCCTTGGGATGTCCTCTCGGGCAGGTGACCTTTTGGAAAGAAAATCCGGGATATAATTCCGTGATAAGAAGAAGCATCTTTACTGCAGGCAGGTACAAAGATCAGCGTGTTTCCTGGCTGGCACGAGGTGTTTCGTTTGCGATGTCGGTCTCGGCAGGCTGACAAGTTTGGGAATTGCAGGCTTTGCTGGGCCACAGAATAGTTTAATTTACTCCTACTTCAGTTTCCCTGTTTTAAGGCAGGGACGGTGTTTCCCCGTACACACTACGATGACCCATCGATTAACAAAAAATCGTGATTTGCAGCTGCAAGATGCCAGCTAAAATGACAGTGCAGTTTTCCTTCAAAATGTAACCCGTGCCAAACTCTGCATTTACATTAAATTTGTTATTCTGAAGTCATTGTAATCAGTTCGCATCCATGCATATTGTTTGCTCTCTCCCTGGACAAGTCCCTGATGCTGGAAAAGTCAGCTTTGCCAATCATTTTTGTAGCAACAGCGTAAACGTTATGTTGTTGGCGGGGAGCCACGATGAGTCAGGCTTGGCTTTGGGCAGCCGCCTGGAGAGGGAGACTGGGAGAGAAGATCGGTCTGAAGTCCAACGTGGAGAACATTGGCACGAGCGGCCCCAGGAACGCCAAGAGCAGTCCTGAGCCTCGCGTGCCCGTGCAACCTGAAATGCCATAACAATAGAGATGCAGCCTAAAAATAAGCAATATTTGCCAAAGAGGCAGGCAGGAGCTGGAAGGCTGGTGATGGGGGAGAGTGAAACGGCATGTACTGCTGTTTCCTTTGGGTCTGTGCATGGTGGGAGGGATGTTACTCCATGGACGGCTGCTTCTGGGTGTAGTTGGGTACAGAGGCTTTTATATGCCTCCTCCTGTGTCTCCAGGGGACTTGATTCCTTTGTGCATTGAGATGAAGGCAAATCTATTAAAGAAGTAAATTGGAAAAAGTGCTGGCAGCTGTGGTTCTAGACGCTTTTTGATTCCTGCACTTGAATTTTCAGCGTCTTTCACACATCTGTCTTTGACCCTTCAAAAACACGTGCACTGGCATTTCATTGCCCGTCATTAGAAAGCACTGGTGACAGTCTGCTGGGCAGGCAACTTGCTGATCTATTGCTGGTGGAAAGCTGCCTGAGGATAACAATTTGGCAAATGTTACTGTTTTGTCAGCATCTCTAGTTCGCTTATTTTTATCAACACACCGAGCTTGTAACTAGAGACAATATTGATCAGTGCAGCTATTGACACTCTTACTTCCATCTCCCCCTGCCCATGTGTCATGTCTTGAGTCCAACTGCAGAGGGAGAGACTGGCTTGAATTGTGTCCTGTACGAAAGGTCGCAGCAGCTCCGGGCGCTACTCAGATATCCCTAATAAATCACGAATACGAATGCTTTGGTGTTATTTTACTGGGACGGTTTAACCACTTTTCTCTATATTAACCTTCTGTATAGGATTTCATTGGTGGATCACAGGGAGCTCAGAAGTTAAAGGGCAGCTGATTTCTCCAGGGCTGGGATCAACCAGCTGCATTGTGCTGGTCTCAGCAGAGAGGGAGCAGAGGATTGTCAGAGCCACAGGAAGGCAATCCTTGCCCTTTAGTGCTCTAAGCTGCTTGGACAAGTCCCAAGCACTGGCCGTTTCCAGCTGCACGTGATAATAGGTTGTCAATGGGAATTCGTTTTCGAGTTCTCTGGTAGTAAACAGTGGGAGAACACTGTCTGCTGGGACCTCCTGTCTGATGGCACAAGGGAACTGGTAGGGATAGCAGAACACGTTTTCCGACTGGTTCAGATCTTCCTGTTGATCTTGCCTTTCTGGAAAGATTCTCTCAAGCAAGCTTCAGGCAAAATCCGTGAGAGGGACTTGTTCTGGAAATGAAGCGGATTCATCTCCAAAGCAGACAGTACAGAGCGCAGGACAGGTTCCTCCCACCTGCATTCCCTTAGCCGGGACCTCACGGCCAGCGGGATGATACTCTGCGCTCAGTGGCCCATTGCATCCTTGATTTCTCTGACTTAACTACAAAGGGGAGGGCTGTGGATTAGGGATTTCCTTCTTTTCCAAAACTGAAGACCCACCATCTTACTCATTTTTATTGTTTGTTCTACTTGTATTACAAAGGTCTCTGAGCTATTGTTGGAACCCTTGAGGAGTCATACTTTTGTGTTATGGCCCCAGCTAAGGATTCAGTGACCCAGAAGAGCAGGTTACACCCTTTAAACTATCTCCGATCAGGGTGTTAAGTACAATTTCTGTGATTGCTGAGTTTTTGAGTTATTTTTTTTCTTCAGCATCTGCTTTTGCTTGGAGACCTTTTGCCTCTGGAGCCCAAACCAGCAGAGAACCTGCAGGAGATCCCCACTGGAAAGGCTGTTGAAAGTTGTAGGTCAGAACATAGTGGGTCAGAAGAAGTTTAGGATTAGAACATGATCCTGCCAGTTGCCTGCAGATATAGTTCCCAAAGATGCTCATAGGAAGGAGAAACCATCCATCAAAATCAAGTAAAGCCAAAAGATAATCCAGTTCATCACCTGTGCCTGTTTCTGCCTGTAAGGTTTTGTCCACTTACACTGAACGAGATTTGGCGCAGGGAGATGAGGCCTGGGGTGGGCACACTGCAGGAGTGATCCAGCTCAGCCGTTCCTCCATTGCTGAGCAGGGAGCAGTTCTGCTGGTCTCCGTTTGGTTTTTTCGGAGGCTCCTTTCTGTCTTGGGTTAATTCCTTGGCCAACTCGTTGTCCCTGGCACTGAAGCGCACCCTCAGAAAAAGAATTAATGAAACACTGAAGGAAAGAAGAAAGAGCTTCAGTTTCCAACTTGTGCTGCCTTCATGTTTGCATGGAAATCCACTCTGCAGCACAGGGAGGGATCGGAAGGCCAAAAAAACAGGCTGCTGGACAGGCTCAGTCACCGCTATGCTTCTGTCACTCATGGAGACCATTTGGTGCCTGAATTTGAAAGGTGACCTCGTCCACAGCCTTAACTGATCCTTCGTACAGGTGTCATCGCCCAGGCAGTGGCCAAACAGAGCATCTGAAAGGGGAGGAGGGAAGGTGCCTGACCCACCCCGGGTGCCTTTGGGGATAGTGATTAAGGTGAGGAAGCATAGAATCATAGAATGGTTTGGGTTGGAAGGGACCTCAAAGACCATCTAGTTTCAGCCCCCCTGCCATGGGCTGGGACACCTTCCACTACACCAGGTTGCCCAAAGCCTCATCCAGCCTGTCCTTGAACGCTCCAGGGGATGGGGCATCCGCAACCTGTTCTAGTGCCTCACCATCCTCAATGTAAAAAATTTCTTCCTTAGATCTAATCAAAATCTCCCCTCTTTCAGTTTAAAGCCAGAGTTAAATTCTTCCATCTTGTACTGATACTGGAGGAATGAAGGAAAGAAAAAGCACCGGAGGCTTGGGAGCAGCAGAGAGCTGGAGACAGAGACAAGTGTCCCGATCTTTGCAGCTCCAGGATAAAGATCAGAAACAGAATACAGTTAAGGATGTTTTACAACAACTTCCCCAGCAATGGCTGCTCAGCTGTGACACAGAGAACAACAACTGACTCCACAGAACTGGTGTTCTCACTGCCAGCAGGGACATACTATTGATGAGACACAGGTTTTACCTCAAAAATAAACATTTCAACACAATTTTTGTGTCTCTATGGAAATATTCAGAATATTAGGATTGCTTCTAATGTGATTTGACCCTTTGAAAGTGAAATGGCATTGCTGGTCTTCCATCACTTCTGCTAAACACCTCCAAGGCTCCACCAAGCCCTCCCTCAGTGCCAGTGAGCGAGTCTTAATAGTAGAGCCATGAGATTTTTTTAAAATAAGAAAATAGACAGGAATAGCTTCCCCCAATTATCTGTCACCTTTATCCTGTACTAAAAACAAAGAAGGGCAGAAGTGTCTTGCCTTTTTCCAGGTCAGTCACTCATACTTTTTTGTGACAGATTTGGGATGGTTTGAGTGAGTGCATCCCAGGAAGCTGGACATATAGATGTCTAGCATGTGCATAAACCTTGCTTTCAAAGGGAAGCCAAACCAGTCTGTATGTTTCCCTCTGGCTTCTGATCCACTTCATGGTCTAGTTCAAGGACTTGCATGAAGCTTCTGGCTCAGCACTACAGAGAAACATTCAGCTGGAACATGAAATTTCACTTGGAATGATGGTGAACAGAATTACAGGCACAAGACAGAGGGCCACCAGATCTCACTGGGGCTATACGAGATCGTCCTGACAGTAAATTTTCTGGTGGTTTATCCAGCCCACCCTGAAGGAAACCAGGCAGTGTGGTTTCTGCCACATCCCTTTCAGACAGCCTTTGTCAGCCAGATAACCCCTGCAAAGAGGAAACATTTTCTTGCTGTGTAACCTCATTTCCAAACATGTTTTGTGTTAACTCATTCCCATAGTGTCCCCTGGGGGTGAAGATACCAAGGAATTAAGGGCATACTGCCAGAGAGGCCAAAATGCTGCAGGTTCTTTTGAGGTCAGCAAGTGGTGGGCTGTGAATACAGTTACCAGCATCCTGCTGGTGCAACAGCTTTGCAAGACACTTGCCAATGTGCCTTTCTCAATGCATCTCTTTCCCCTCTGCTTATAGCTGTCCTGATGTCCCTGTAAATTCATCCTGGAACTTCATTTGAGAAAAGAATCTACTGAATCAAAAGCTTCCTTCTGCTCTTCCCCTTCCCATAACATCTCTCAAGATGGCATCTGATAGCCCCGAGTCGCTAATGACCTTGTGCACAGATTACTGCCTTCGCAACTTGGAGGGGACTCTCTGCTACCTACTGGACAATGAAACTCTCCGGCTCCATCCTGACATCTTCTTGCCCAGCGAGATTTGTGACAAACTTGTCAATGAGTACGTTTCAGGCCTGTGGAGAAGCTGTTGTCTGGTTTGGGAAGGAGCTGGGAGCTCAGGGAAGGGGGAGTATAAGTTCTCTAAAAAGAGTGATGGGCAAAGGGGGAAAAAAAAGGGTAAGAATCTGTAGGGCTGGGTTTTTTTTTCCAATTAATCCTCATATTGGAAATAAGAATTTGCATTAACTTCAGAAGGAAGCGTTCCTAGGGGTCATTGTACTGCTACATATCATTCTAGTTTCTGTGGAAATCACCCTTTCCACATAGGTAAACCCAGCGTGAAAAAACAGTCACTGCTGCTTCCAAGAACATCAGAAAGCAACAAAGGAGCCTTCCTCTTTCCCACCACTGAAGCATTACGACTCTCTTTCAAACCAGAGAGCTAAGAGTGCAAAGTGCTAACAGATGTTAAATTTTAAAGCTACTGCTCCCATAGCTTTGCAAAGCAACCTGCTTCCAGGGATTTATAATTTGGCTAACACCAGTCTCTCTTGGCTGAAGTCCTGCCCACAAAGTCTGGCAGAGAACTTTGGCCAGCTAATTTTCTGAAAATGAAAAATCAACTTACCAGCTTCAAACAGCTAGGGAAGAAAAAATCCTGGAGTCTCTGCTTGCCAGAATCCAGTTTGCTCACACATCTTTGCCTGAGATTTTCCTAAGGATTGTTAGTTCTGTGCAGGAGGAGATAACAGGCCAACTCCTGTTACCCCAAAGGCCGTTCTAGGTGATCAGGAGGGACTCCGTGTGTGCTTATGCGCTCAGTCACATTTTCTTGTAAGCAGTGACTGTGCTAGAGCTGTAGCTGAGCCTTTGTGTTGTGCTGTGCTAATGCCATTGCCCCAATACAGGTACGTGGAGTTGGTGAAGACAGACAGCATCTTTGAACCCCATGAAAGCTTCTTCACCCTGTTCTCAGATCCCCGGAGCACCAGGCTAGCTCGGATCCACTTGCGGGAACAGATTGTGCAGGACCAGGACCTGGAAGCCATCAGGAAGCAGGTGGTATTGCACTGACAGCCTCCAGCTGGCACTTCACATAGCAGCACTGCTGCATGGGCACCAGGTAGAATCCCAGGCACCCAGAGATTCCCAAGACTCCATCCTTCACTGGCCAAATTTTCTTTGGGAGAACCTCAGCTTCTTCCTTCTCAGCTCCCAGAGCCAATGTAGGGAATGGGATGGGGACACTGGTCAAGTTCAGTGATACGTGATCTCAGGCTCTGCTGGTGGGAGGTGGTGTAGCAAACCAGGTGGGCGCTCTACCTGTGAAATATTTCTAATTTTGATTTCCCATCTTCCAGGATCTTGTTGAGCTCTACTTGACTAACTGTGAGAAGCTGACAGCTAAAAGTCTGCAAACCTTGGTGAGCTTCAGCCACACACTTATCTCCCTTAGCCTCTTTGGCTGCTGTAATATCTTCTATGAGGAGGAGAACCCTGGAGGCTGTGAAGACGACTGCTTGGTGAATCCCACTCGCCAGGTGTTGGTCAAGGACTTTACTTTTGAAGGCTTTAGCCGCTTGCGCTTCCTGAACCTGGGCCGCTTGATCGAAGGGGTAAATGTGGAGACATTACTTCGGCCTTTGGCCTCCCTTGCAGCTCTTGATCTCTCTGGGATCCAGCTGAATGACGTGGGGTTTCTGACCCAGTGGAAGGACAGTCTGGTTTCCTTAGTGCTTTACAACATGGACCTTTCAGAGGAGCACATCCAAGTGATCGCGCAGCTTCGCAAGCTCAGGTCAGCAGATCTGTTCTTCCTTGTTTATCCTTTTCCTAATGATAGGGAATGGTCTTTTAGGAATGGTCTACTTGCCTGCTAACAGAGAGCCACCCACTGCTGGTGTCAAGTTATAAACCTGCCTGTGAACAGGCTCACTCATTGACTCACTATACATATCTGACATGTCTAAAGCCAGCCTGCATTTTGCTTGCAAAAGGACACCACTTAGCAGAAACTCCCTCTTGGAAAAACAAAAAGCAACACACACCCTCACAAAAAACACCCCCCACACCACGAAAAGAAAACAAAACCCAAACCAAAACCAACCACCCCTCCCAGCCAAACAAAAAAGAACAGCTGAATACATGAGAGATGGCAAAATAATTACTACAGAGGTGTATATACACTAATACACCGATAATCACACTGAAATGCAGTCCTCCAAACCACTTGTCAAGCAGGAATGTCTGAAGTTTAAGCCTGGCTCTGAGATAAACTAGGAAGAACTCTGAGCTCAGACTGTCTGCCTGCTGTGCCATGTGGAAGCACACCGTGCAGGGATGGTGCAGCCAAGGGAAGGAGCAGTGTAAATACAGAGGCACTCCTGACCTAGCGGTGTTGACAGTGAAACAACTTCTTGAAACAGTTGAGACAGTTGCTACTCAAACTGCACAGAGGTGTCAGGAAAGGGATCCAGGACTTCCCAAGCCGAAGAGAAGGGCCTCACTTCACACGAAGGATGCTTTGCAATGGCTTTAGCGTGGTCTCTACTGACTGCAGACACTAGAGGGTACCGTGTTAACGTACGACCTGGAGTCTCAGGGAACATCCTGGATAACAGTTGCTAAATCCCAGTACTTTAACTGCCAGTGACTTGCAATGAAACTCGGTCTACAACAGGTAGAAGACACTTTTGTGAATGGGATGTTGGCTCCTGTTTTAGGCAGTTTAGGAAAGCCTCTCTCAAGGGTCTTAGATCCTGCTTGGCAGTCAAGAACGGCTCCTGTCCTGCAAGGGACCCCACCTGCCTGTGAGGGCTGGTCAGTTTGTCTCACCACTCCTTTAGCATCAGGGTTTCCCCAAAGCTTAACTATTTAAATACCTGAATGAAATCAGGGCAGCGTAATAGCCTGGGGTGGAACAAATATAAGATTGGGGAAGCAGACAAAAACTTGTGTATCTTAATCTGTGGGATTAGGCAATATATGTTTTTGGGGATGCAAAGATCCTCTAGCTCATCTTAATCACCAAGCAGAAATGCTCAGGTGGCTGCTGTGATGGAGCTTGGGAAAGGCAGTTCCTGAGCCTGGAGCAATTTCCTTTGTGATGTGTGGCCAAATGATTCATTGTGCTCCGTTCTAAGCAGGCCTCTACCAGATATCTGTGTGCCTCGGTTAGACATAGGGCCAGATCCTGCTGCCACATCCTACAGAACCACATTCCTGTATCCTGTGACGGAAATACTAATAATAAAAAATAAATTAAAAATAATAATCACACTTGGCTTGTCATCTTGCTGTGGTAGAGAGGCAGACACCCCAGCTAATGCTTTCCAGGCTCTGAGCTGCTCTCTCGTATTTGCAGGCACTTGGATATCTCCCGAGATCATCTGTCCAGTTATTACAAATTCAAGCTCACTCGGCGGGTTCTAAACCTGTTTGTGGAAAACTTGGTAAACCTCACTTCGCTCGATATCTCAGGGCACACCATGCTGGAGAACTGCACTATCCCAAGCATGGAGGAGAAGATGGGCCAGACAAGGTAAGGAAACAGCAATTACTGAGCTCTGCTTGGATGGGTAGTCAAAGATGAACTAAGAACAGTTTAAGAACAGTTCCCTCTTCTAAGTTTCCAAATTCTGTAGGCCTAATTTTTTAGTATTAACTAAAAAGCAGGATACAACTGTTGCTGGTTTCTCCTTATGCTGGGACTGGTATGAGAATCAGCTGTGATTCCTTTCTGAGACACATCTAAGGACTTTTCTAAGAGGAAATGTTCACTCCAGTGAGTGAATTTCCAGGACAAATTCTACCTGGGAAAGCTGCATTCTGTCTGCACGAATTCTTACTGCTGTTTCTGCTGAACGCATTTAGCCCTTCACCCAGGATCGCCTGGGTTGAATGTCCAGTGCTAACATTTAGGAGGAGCTGGCTGGTGTACAACTGAAGTGTAGCTGTTATCACTCTAGTTATGAAGCAGTGCAGTCAGAGTGAGTAGAGAGCTGATAGCTGTCTCTGTGGCAGGAGACACTTGAAGAAACATGGGACCAACACAAGTGATCTCTCTTTTTTTCCTCTCTCTCCTCAGCATTGAACCAGCAAAGAGCAGCATTGCTCCCTTCCGGGGTCTGAAACGACCACTCCAGTTCTTGGGCCTTTTTGAAACATCTCTCTGCCGCTTGACACATATTCCAGCCTACAAGGTAATGAGGCTGTAAGAATATTGGTAGTAGGTACTTGGTGGAAGTTGAAAGAACATGAAAATTACTGGCTGTCAGTAGAGTGGAGTTCTTAGGGTCTCAGGTGTCACAATTGAGCTCTGGCCTTTCAATAGTTGCTTGATAATGCAGGAAAACTGCCAGAAGGCAAGACCTGTACCCCATGTGGTTTTTACAAGGGTTAAAAAAACATGCCTCTGAGAGAAGGGCATGGAAAAATCATCCTGCCTGAAAGACAAGGGTGTCTGTGACTACAGGAAAAGGATTTAAGACAATAGGAGTCTTACTTGTGAATAGCATCCTCCTGCCCTAAAGGTGCCATTTCTCATCCCTCTGGGCTGAGAAGTGATTCAACCTCTTTTCTCTCATCCTGAGCCTAATCCTACTGGCAGGGCGGAGGGAAGTTGTACCCTTCAGCCTTCCAGATCTACCCTTAGACTTCCCTTCTCATGTTGGTTTTCCTCCATCATTTCTTCCCTGACTCTTTTGTTCCTCCGTGCCAGGTGAGTGGAGACAAGAATGAAGAACAAGTCCTGAATGCTATTGAGGCTTACACTGAACACCGGCCAGAAATCACTTCCCGGGCCATCAACCTCCTTTTTGACATTGCCCGTATCGAACGCTGCAGCCAGCTGCTGCGAGCCCTTCAGGTAAGCCCCGTGCTAGCATTTACCCCCCACTTACAAGGGAAATTTTGTAGTCCCAGTCTTTTCTTCACCCTGGGACAGCATATCAGGCCGTTCTGGAGAAAGTTCCAGTAGTGCAGTGGAACTGGGTATCTTAATTTTGTAAGCGTGTTCCTGCAGTGCCTGGGCCACGCGTTCCTTGCAGGCTCGTAACAGTCTTTGCCCCACACAGCCGTAACAGTCACTCCAAGACTCAGCAGCAAGTCAGTGGCACTGAAGCTTCATGTTGCTTCCCTGCAGCTGGTGATCACAGCCCTCAAGTGCCACAAGGATGACAAGAACATCCAGGTGACGGGCAGCGCGGCGCTGTTCTACTTGACCAACGCCGAGTACCGCATGGAGCAGAGTGTAAAGCTGCGGCGTGAGGTCATCCAGGTGGTGCTGAATGGCATGGAGTCTTACCAGGAAGTCACAGTAAGAGCAGCTCGGCATCCTTCGGCCCCCCAGTCTTCCTTCCCTGTATTAAGTCTGTAGCCTGGTGTTAGCATCTGGGTCTTCTAAACCTCCAAGATGCAAGCCAAGGCGCACACCAGAGAAGCTATTGCCCAGATCTGCTCCTTGCCTTCACTCAGCGATGGGGATTACATGCAGGGTACTCCTTATCCATGTGATGTTCTCCAGAACAAGGGGAAGAAAGCGATGACAGCAAGGCTCCTTTTTACCTGATCACAGAGGTCAAAGCGTGTGTTCGACACGCAGCGTAGATTTCCAGCACTGACTGTGGGGTGAATAGGGTGCAGGTTTTTGGGATGTTGAGTCAACAGAAAGAAACATTATGCCAACACACTGCACTGGAAGCTAGCTGACTACGATGCCACGGGGTTGCAGAACGGCAACTGCTGCATAGAGAGTTACAGGCAGCAATGAACTGGCTTGGAAAGCGATGGACATTGGGTGCTGGTGTGGCAATGTGGGACTTGAGGGACAGTGAGAGAGAAGAGGGTACCAATAGAGCATAGCTAAGGCAGAATGCTGGATAGGAGGGTAACACAAATTTTAGTGGTCGTAGTCGAGCAAGAAGATGGTTTCAGTATCAAGCAGCAATGAAATATGAGGTGACGAGGTCCATGTTTTCTCAGCCACCTGGCCCAGCGTTTGCTTCCTTTTGACCCAGGTACAGCGAAACTGCTGCCTGACGCTGTGTAACTTCAGCATTCCTGAGGAGCTGGAGTTCCAGTACCGACGAGTCAACGAGCTGCTGCTGAACATCCTCAACCAGAGCCGGCAGGATGAGTCTATCCAGCGCATTGCTGTGCACCTCTGTAACGCTCTGGTCTGCCAGGTGGACAACGATCATAAAGAAGCTGTGGGCAAGATGGGGTTTGTCATGGTTGGTATGGTCCCAAGGTGTCTATTTACCCTTAACCCAGGCTAGCACAATTACCTTGTAGCAGTCCACCAAATGCATCCAGCCAGTGATCCAACCTTGCAGTATCACAGGGGGGAACTCATGTCCCATCAGTGCTAACCTCTCCTGGAACCTGCCCCTCCATGTGACATCTTTTAGTGGCTCGCCAGCACTGGAAGTCATGATCTTAGGGATAGGCTGTCTGTGACAGCAGGGAAGTGGTGTGACCCTATACCTTGCCCCTTTACCACACCATACCATTTCCAGAACTGGTACCAACCTTTGACTAGCATCTTCTGCATCACCCTGAGTTTGCATCAGCTTCTGAACTCATGTCAACCCATATCCCTCACCTTTTCAAAGTGCTGCAGAGGCTGCTGCTTTGCTGCAGTTATACCACATTCCAGACTTTGTCATACAGATCAAAACTGATTTGACTGCAAACTTAACAGCTCAGGAACTGTGACATAGCTCAGCTGTGTGAATACTTGCACCATTGAACATAACCCAGGCCCACTGGTTTAGAGAAAGATACCAAGTAGGTTCTCTACAAAGTTTCAGAACCGCATACGCCTGCAAATCAGCTATAGCCAGCCCTGCAGTAGCTACAGCTGTTAGTTTTAGCTCTGTGATTCTTGAACTGTTTCTCACTCTTTCCCTTTCCTCTGCCCACAGACAATGCTAAAGTTGATTCAGAAGAAGCTGGCTGATAAAACGGTGAGTGTTTCCCAAAAAAATTAATACATAGAGGATTTTCTCTTCAGTCTAACGTAGGCATGGAGATCAGTCCAGAGCACCAGCTCAGCTTCTCTACCAACACAGAACATCTCAGAATTTCCTGTCCCAGAGTGGGGGCAGGGGAATGTGACAGGGAGGGAAGTATTAAACAGAAAACCTCCTTGCGGACAAGTTGAAAGTCAGCAACAAGGTTTTCTTACCTCTGGAGCCATCTTAAGGTGATACCAGAAAGGTAACAGAAGTGGTCGGTTTATACTGGGCTCCCACATTAGTGAAGCTCTGTTTCTGTCCCTTTCTCTTTGGCACTGTAGTGTGATCAGGTGATGGAGTTCTCCTGGAGTGCTCTCTGGAACATCACTGATGAGACCCCTGATAACTGTGAGATGTTCCTTAACTACAGCGGCATGAAACTGTTCTTGGAGTGCTTGAAAGTAAGTTTGTCTGGTCTTCTCTAGAGGAGTGCTGACATTAGCAGGGGAGACACAGGTGTCTGCACAGAATCCCTGGCTATGCTAATTTAAAAGCAGCACTTCCTGTGCTGCACAAACAAAAAAGAAAAAGCTTACATACCTTCCTCTTTCTCACATGCATTCATCTCTGTTCTTTGCTTGCTTAGGAGTTCCCAGAGAAACAGGAACTGCATCGCAACATGCTGGGCCTCCTGGGCAATGTAGCAGAGGTGAAGGAGCTCCGCCCGCAGCTCATGACCTCCCAGTTCATCAGTGTGTTCAGGTGAGTGCCTGGCTAACGAACAGCTGGGCTGGGGCAGGGTGAACGCTCTGGACCTCTGCTCCTGAATCACCTGGAGACTTTTAAACCTTTGGTACATCAGCACCTCTAAATGATCTCTTCTCTCTTGGCAGCAACCTGCTAGAGAGCAAAGCAGATGGGATCGAGGTATCTTACAATGCCTGTGGTGTGCTCTCCCATATCATGTTTGATGGTCCAGAGGCTTGGGGTATATGTGAGCCCCACCGAGAGGAAGTTGTAAAGAGGATGTGGGCAGCCATCCAGAGCTGGGATATCAACTCCAGGAGAAATATTAATTACAGGTGAGGAATAGAAAAGTTTGGCCCACTCATGTAGGAGCCGGGATTGTCACAGGAAGCAGACACCAACAGAAGGGAAGAGGTATAGCCCAGCATGGAGGCTCTGCTTAGAGTCAAGGAGAAACACCCTCAGGGTCATATTTAGTCAGCGTTTTACATCTTCCTTTGAAACATGTTAGACTGCTGAAATTAGACACCTTGCCTGGCAATTTCTATGGGAGAAGTGTGAGAGCCTAACAGAGTTTCTCCTGCATGTTTCTAGTGAAATTGCATAGTAGGAAACCCATGACCTGACTATCTAGGACTACCTAAACATTTTCTTCTGTGACTGCTGTCCTTTGCACCTCCTTAAGCCTGTTTGCTTCCAAGTCACATGGATTGCTGTAGCTCTCACTCTCCCGTGGAGAATATTTAGACATAGTTCCCAGAAATCCCTTCAAGGGTTAATACAACTGGTGGAATCCTCCAAAGCCATTCCTGTAAGAGGGTATCAGGTACTCTGTATTCCCATAGTGCCTGGCAGGGATCCAGAACAAATGGCGTTTCAATGCCCGCGCTACAGTACAGATGCATTATTGTTGTCAGAAGAAACACAGCAACCATGGCACGCGAGCAGCCAGCTTTGGCTGGGCACAGTTTTGCTTTGGCCCCTTTACAGAAAGATCAGTGCTGCTGGGTTTCAGCTGTCGTGAGGAAAGGACTGACAGAGGATGGAAATCAGTTCTTGGACTCAGTTGCGTTTGTTGCAGCGATTTATCTGGGCAGTGTGTTTATGCTGAAGTGGTAAGGCCTGTAGCCCTGCCAGTGCTGCCGTGTGACACAGCCTTAGTCTCTGATGCCAGAACCTTCACCATGCCCATGATTTACTGCTATGGTATCTATAAGCACAGAGTTTCTACTGCTTTGAGTGGCAAAGGTGCTGAAAGAAGTGGCTCTTGGATTTTTAACAACTGCAATATTTCCATGCAGGTCATTTGAACCAATCCTTCGACTTCTTCCGCAAGGGATCTCCCCAGTCAGCCAGCACTGGGCAACCTGGGCACTGTATAACCTGGTCTCTGTTTACCGTAAGTTCCCCTTTCGAAATCACATCCACTGCACTGTAGAAGTTGAGGGTGTGGATCTGAGCTTGTTAGCAGAAAAAGTTTTCCCAGTTTAGCTATGTAGGAAGAGAGAACCTTCTTTGAATGATTCAGGAACATCCAGGCAGCACAGCTAAACAAAAAACAATGAGACTTAGTACGTAGGAAATTCCTTCAATGTTTTGATCCTTCTGGCTATGCTTTTATGTTCTCAGCCATTTTTTGTCCATTGTTTTCACAGACAGGGCACCCCTAGCAGGCTGACTCCATAAAAAAGAAAAATTTTGTGGCTTCTTAGGCTAGAGGCTTCTCCTTCCCCTCCTGCCACCCTTTATACCACTCTTGTGAATTTTCACAGGGACCTGTTTTATTCTTTTCTCTGCAGCTGACAAGTACTGCCCACTGCTGATCAAAGAAGGTGGGATTCCCCTTCTGAAGGACATGATTAAAATGGCCTCGGCACGGCAAGAGACCAAGGAAATGGCCCGGTAGGAAACCAATACGCTATCATCAAACATCCAGTTTACCTTTAGTTTAGCTTTTACTCTTCTACATCAAGTAAGGCTACCAAGGAAAGGTCTGTACCGATGCGTACGATGCGTAAGAAGCGAACACAGGAGAAGAGCAGGAAAAAGAGGATAAAAAAAACAGGGAGGTGTTTGTAGGTGGACAATACACACAGCTCGGTAAGGGTGTTACAGAAGAGGCTTGTTGCACAGGGGAGCCGCACGGCTAATCGCGTCTCTAACGCTGGTAGTCTCCAGTCATCACTGTTGTCCGTACTCATGTGGGCTCCCTGTCTCCAGAATCATACTGGCCTGTCGGTAAAATTGCTGACTGCACAGTTAAAATGAGAGGATTTTTCAAAAGGTGGAGAGAGCCCATCACCTTTGTGGGCTTCCCCAACTTAGTTATGTGACCTTTCTCTGGAGTTGTTCTTTCAGAGTTCTAAAAGCCAGCCGCAGGTGCTAGTCATTGGCACAGTGAGAGCTGTAATTTCATACCCGCAGGATGAACATAACAGAGAGGCAGAGATTGGCTGGGAATAGGCACCTTGTGGGTGGGCAGCAGGAATTCCCCATAGCTGAAGGGCTGCTGAATGCTGGAGGTGAGTGAAGCAGGCAGGAGACTCGCCGTTAGGCAGATGGCGTGTGGTGATGGGACAGCGCAAGAACGGCAAAAGAATGGGAAAAACATCTGTATGCACGTGTTTGTGTCTCCTGATGTGATTCAAAGGTACCTGTTTGGATATGGGGGTGATGAATGGTCGGTCACATACAAATCTGGATGTGCACTAACGTGACTTGAAATTCTGAGGGGAGGAACTGCGAGCTCTAAGCTGCTTTTGTGGAGTGTACTGGTTTTGACACAAATACCGGTTGAGGCATATCTCAGAAGAGACTGCCTGCTGCAAACAGTGTACATTTACACAGAGATCAAGCTGTTGGACAGTTCTTATGTTACTGTCTCACAACCATCATGCAATAAGCTTTACACTAAACCCTCTCTCCTTATCCTTGTTTTATCCATAGGAAAGTTATAGAGCACTGCAGTAACTTTAAGGAGGAGAACATGGACACTTCCAGATAGAGGCAATCATCTAATGCCTCTTGCCAGCACTGTATCCAGCTTCTCTCTAATTCACTGTATATAGGGAGGAATCTTCTTACCAACTCGCCTGTTGGAAGGAAACTTTATGTGTGTGTGTGAGACCCTCAGTAGATGAAGGTGAACAGGGAGGGGGGAGGGATTTTTTGCACAACAAAATGCTTTCCTTAAATTAGTGGACTTTTTGTTATGAAGTTTCAGGTTGAAGTTCTGTGTGTATGATTTCTGTATAAAAAGAAAACAAAAAACAAAGACAACTACATTATGTATCTTTTAACCTTTCTATTTTAGACCACACAGAGAGCCTCGAATGATCATGAGCTTGAAAACCTAGTTGTGTGATTGCTAGTGTGACATTTTTATTTCCCACTTTTTAGAAAATTCCCTTTTGCTGTATTGCATGAGGTCCTGTAATGTCTGCAAGAACACCAGTCCTGAATCAGTATTGGCTGCTCAATGAGGTTAAATGCAGCAACGAGTTATTTATTTGGTTAGAGAGGTTGGGGGACACAATACCAGAGAGTTAGACCAAAAAGACTGACTTTTTTAGTGATATTTGTAAATGGAGGAAGTGGAGAAGGAAGATCTTTCAAGTCAATTCACTCCTTTAAAGGTTTTTTATAGAAGACTCACATTAACGGAAGCATTGCTAACTGTATGTGGGTCATTCGGAAGTAAGACATTCCCATCAAAGTCAAGAGGTCTGTTTTGTCCCCTTTGGCACTACAGTGAGATCTGCCAGCCCACACAGCCTCATAAGGTCAGGGATAACCAGTAAAACCAGTTACATGTCCTTGGCAACAGAGCTTTTCTCTCTAAGGGAGCCTGTGCAACAAGGAAGAAGGTTCACAAAGGGCTACACATCTTCATTCCAGTCCTTCACCACCTTTTTGGTTGTGTTCTGTTTTATGGGGAAGGGCTACAAATGCCAGAGAGCATATTTCCCCTCTGCATAATAAGCTCTACTAGGTCCCAGTCCAGAGTGGCTTGTACCACTCGTGCAAGTCTCAGTAATGGACTGGAGCTGTTCTGCTCTTCTTCAGTCTGCATCAGTGCAAGCCATGCTCAGCGGCAAAGTAATCTGCCCTTATCAGAAGCTCAGTGCAGCACAAATGCTGTGATTGGAGGTGCTAATGTCCTCTCCTGAGACTGAGAAGTCTCCAGGCACCTTTGGAGGGTGATCCCATGAAACAGCACCTCTTGCTTCACCCCAGCATCTTCCTCCTCTTCTGGGAAACAAAAGACCCTGTTCTTACCTAACTCCCGCTAGCACTTCACTGCTTGCATCAGCAGCATTACTTCAATTTATGTGATGTCAGAGGAGAGTCCCACTAAGGTGGTCTTCACCTGTAGGACTCTAGACCTATAAAGGCTCAAGAAGCCAAAGGCCAAGGTTTGCCTCACAGCCAGGCACTCAACACCACTGTGTGCAGTCCAAGCTTAGAGCCCTCTGCTTGCCACAGTTCTTCCACAATTCATACATCTTCCCTATCGAAGGGATTTAGAAAGGATTTTTATGTCTGGTAGCAGTAAGAGGAGACCACGGCCATGTGAGTTAGGACATTTCAGGCCTCTAAGCACAGCCTCGCTGCTCTCCTCCCTTGTATACATTGCTCTCAGATTTGACTCGCTGCTATGAGGTTCTTCTCATGCTCAGCATTAATGTTGTCATGGCTGAGCACATGATAGATGGATTCTAGATACACAAACTGACACTTTAAATGACAGAACACGTCTGCCCTGGAGAGGTTTACTTTTTCTGCCAATATGGTGTTATTCAATGTCTTTTATTTTTTCTTTTTAACCATACGTCATTTGTTTGGATATTGTGAGATCTGTACTTTTTTCTTTTAAGTATTTTTCAAACTTATATATATTTTTTGTGTCACTTTTGAATTGTTTTCGTAATGGTTTGCAAAACTTGACAAATTATACTTTTTTGCAGTTGTTTGATTGAAACGTATTTTTCTCTCTCTTATTCCTGTTCCCCAAGAATTTGTGTCCCTATGAGCTTTGAGACAGGAAAGCTTATTTCAAGGTATGTTTTCTGCGTAACGTTTGCTAATCTTCCTTCTAGGTGCACATCTAAGAGAGGCTGCAGATACTGCCAACCAGCCTTGGAGCATTAGGGGCGTCAGGCTTTGCTCATTTAATTCTCAATTTAGTGCTGCTGTCCTTTTGAAGTTGTTTCACATGACAGTGCCACCCTCTAGGTTTCTTCCTTTCTAATGCCCATACAGTGAAAGCTCCTACCACTAACATTTTGAATCACGTGACAAAGAGCGCTCAGGATTCTGACTATGTTGGCAAGGTGGAAGTGGAGCAGAAGGGGACACATCACAGATGTGAGAGGTATCAGAAACCCACATCCCCAGAACGCAGCTGCCACGTTGGGGAGACAGCTGGAGCTCAGGAACTCCAGTCTCAGCTAGAGCAGACCTCAGCCTTGCATTGTAATCAGAGCCAGACAATCAGGCATTATGCTGAGATTTTGGCAGAACTACATTAATGAACAACCAATGGCTTGGTTCCATCTGCCTCAAGACTCCAACGGTTTGGGTTTTTCAAACCAGTGCCCCTATAGGTTCAGCTATTACTGGTCTCACCTGCTCCAAGCTGGACCATGGTATCCCAAACTAGTAAGACCCAAGCTGCATCAAACCTTTGTTTCACACTCTAGAGAAAACCTCTATCCTCACTGCTCACGCACCATTATCAAGCTGTACCTGGATAAAAAGATTTCAAATTCCCAACAACATGGAGATTAATGGAGTCAGGCCAGCCTGCCAGAAAAGCTTAGCTTTCTCAAATCTGTCACTGATCCCAGGGGGAAGAGGGAACTATAACTAGTCTGCACAGCTAGCTACACATAAGATTTTGAGTCAGGCCACCAGCAAGGTAAATTCCTGAGACAGCATTTTTTAAAAAATCGCATCCCTATTAGAGTAACAGGAGCTTTGACTACAAGCTTCAATGTCTTCAAGCCAACAGACTTTGTGAGCTGAAAAATAACATTTCCCTTTCAGTAAGGAGCAAAAGAAAGAAAGGTATCCTCTGAACACCTGAGCATAATCCAGGAATTCCTGTAATTGGAAGGTTGCAACTTGATTTCTCTAACTGAAACAAGAGGAGTTGTTGCACCCTAGGGAAAATACATGTACCGTGACCTGAAAGCACTTTTTTGAGTCAGAGAGGGGTTCATGAATTGTTGCCATAGATCCAGTGCTCAGGACAGAACAGGATAGTTTGTCTGCAGCCATCACACCAATATTCTGCAAAGGAGGGGAGGACAAAGTGGCTGATTTTTTATGAAGGTCTAATGTAAGAGGGGAAGTTGGATACCCTGAAACTCTTGACTCTTACAGAGAAGCCTCTCAGGCCTTCCAGCTTTGCTGGAGTGAAGGAATGAACCAGGAGACTTAACTCCACACAGAATTATAGAGCCAATGACCAACCCTGCCCAGAAAACTAGAATAGGGTTCTACCTGTCAAATGAAAATTCTACTGGAGAGAAGTTCACAGTGTGTAAAGGTGTGACAGAGGGGCTCCTTGTGCTCTGTAGCTCTTGTCCCATTCAGACTCTTATTTGTGTTTTCACTACTACATTTCCTTTAATATTCAAAAGCTTTGCAAGCAGAGCACGAACACAACTCGGTAGTTCTCTGCAGAGACTGTGCCAACAAAGGAACCCTCTACCTTCACTGTATGTAGCTTCCTTCCTGGTCAGTCAGCGGCCCAAGTCAACCAACAGCAGTCCTCGGCACACAGGGTGTCAGGCATCTGGCATTTTCTCTGGAATAGGTAAGAGAGCAAATTAGTGGGCAACTCTCCACAAGTGCTTCCGTTTTACCAGATCTGTGGGAGGAATTGCTTGTAAGGATTGGCATCGATCTGTATAATGCCCAACACCACCAGACTTTCTCATCTAGACCAAGCCAAGAAAGTTTAGCATTGATATTTGTGACAATTAGTAACATTGCAGATAATTCATCTGCATGATGGCTGCTATTATCCTGCAGCTCCCTACTGGCAGAAATTGTATCTGTTCAGCACTGAATCCTACCCAGCTTGTCACCTGGGTTGGGCTTCTGCTGCAGTCACTCTGGTCTTTGAAAAGGATGAGTGGGAAGAAAAGTCTTGGGAGCTGTGAGCCTGTTCCCCTCGCATCACTTGAAGAAGGCAATTAATTACCAGTAGAGCAAGAGCTATAGGGGCGCTGCATTCAGGCACTGCTCCACAGAAAAGATGTTTTCTTGAGACTAAGGAGGAGCCTGGCACAGCTCCGGTGTTAGAGGGTAGCTTGTGCTGGAAAAAGAAAAGTAGGAAAACAGCTGGTCTCCACGACAACCATGTGTATAAAGCACAGAGGGTAATGGTCATTGAGAATGGATGACAAGCAACTCGGGGGCTGAATGAGAAGACAGCACTTAATAAAAGGAATGAGGGAGAATTCCTGCTGAACTGAAACACTCCTGCTTTAGCAGACTATCTTTTGATTTCATATAATTGTCACTGATTCTCTCTGTAATTCTTTTCTTGTTTTAAAAAGTTTTTAAGCTAACCAAATATGTATTTCCTTGTTTTGCTTAAAGAAAATAACCTCAGTTACAATGAGCAAGCGTCTGCTTTTACTCTGTCCATTGGCCTGCCTAATGTCGAGAGGCCTGGTTCAAATGTTTGTACATGGTGAAGCCAAGAAAAAAAATAATAATGCACAACTGTTGCTTCCTTACAATTCTGAATGAATTAACTTTTCTGTTGTATCCATTGGATACCCGCTGTGTATTAAACCTAGTGCTTAACAATGTCTTCTTCCTTTGGTCTATGAATGTGGTTTATTTAGGTACATTACTGCTCCATTTGCTGTCATATGTTTCATTAAAAATGAAAGGAACTGCCATGTGTTGATGATGCAGTTCAATGGCTTTTCCTTTCATCACTCCAAGGGACACAATACTGTTTGTCAATAGAAAAGAGGCACAGAGGAAGAGTATTGTTATGAAATTATGTGAGAGGAGGAAAAAACTCAGAACAATATTTGACTGTACAGATTGCCTCTGAACCCTGCGACAGATCTGTGGCTTGCATTCCACAGCCTAAGCTTTGTAAGTGGGCAGAAGCTGAGTACTTAAGAAAAGACTCCAGCTTAAAACAGTCAATCTGCTTTAAGGCCAGCGTGACTGTCTTCTTAAGACCCTGGTCCTGCAAGAGCTCAACTGCCAGTTAATTCAATGGTCACTGTAAACTCTAAAGGATCAGACTCTAGGTGGCTGAAGTAGGAGGAGAAATAGCGTGAAACTGAACTGCCTCTAGGAAGCTGAAAATGTACCATGTTGTAAGAGTACAAACATACCTTAGGCTTCCAGCAGCATGAAATTCCTAGCTAAAATGCCATAAGAATCTACATTCTCTACTCGCAAACTTACTAGTAGAGGCTTTCTGGAACTAAGCCTAATTTCAAGCAGTCATTTAAGTTGAAACCCTTGAGACAGAGGTAAGCTCTGATCTGTGTAAGACAGGTTTCAAAGCTGTAAGAAAAGATAAAAAGCATTACATGCACCAAATTATTCTAGTCATAAAGAGAACGAGAATACATTCCTTAGGACAGATTATTCTAGAATATCAAAATGTTTCTACTTTTAAGTGAGTAATATTGTTACCACTCAAATTGCCTTCATTAAGCTTTAAAATTTACACCTCTCTGCAAAGAACGGAAAGACACTACCCACCTTTTTTTTTTCTCTGTTTGTAGACACAGCTTGGTGTTACTGTTCTGAGCTTCCTACTGTTCTGACAGGCTTCCTTTGCAACTCAAGGAACAGAAAGATTTTCAGGATATTTAAAGCAGGCAGAGAGTAGCAGGGCCATCTCGCATACAAACTCTGTATGTGAGGCTTGATAAGCACCGATGCAGGCTATGAGCTGTCTGAGGGAGAATTTCTGTAGGTTTTGCATTTACCTAGGATAAAAAAAGAAAGCAAGAGGATTTGAATGACTGTTAGACTGCAATTTTTGTTAACATTTCAACACAGCTGTCTCAGGTAAACCATTTAAGTAACCTCTGCAGCCAGGTGCTTTCCTGGAATCAGCTGGTGGCCACTGACTCATTTAAAGAATACCCAATTTGTGGTCAAACAATGCCAAGGAATCAGCTACTTTTCAGGTGTTGGAGGATAAATTTGTAAAGAATGTGACTTTGCTTTCCGAGTTTTTACTGGGAAAGAAAGTAACAGAAGCATCGAGACACAGCTAAGTTAAAACTGAAGAGAGTTTAAAGAGAAAACACTGATTTCAAAACTTTTACAGGCCTATGCTGAGATTCATCTCCCCCACGTAGACAGATACTCAAAGTGTAAACGAATACATCTAAGCCGGTCTTCTTGTGGTGGTTTTTACTGTTAGCAAGAGATTAAACACATCTAGGGTGCCTTTCTGCTCCTTTTAGCTGCCCGCTTTCCGACGAGCGGGACCATTCTCTAGACGTGCCTGCTTCCTGCTGCCATCGGGGGAGCCCGACGACCCGGCTCCCATAGCAACGTCTTCACCGCGGACACCCGCAGTTGGATCGAATCCCACCCGGGCGGCCTCCTGCCACAGCCGCGGCAGACATTTCACGGGCTCCCTTGCACCAACCGTGTGCACTTAGCAGCGTTCGCCTCCGGTGCGGAGGAGTTTTACCGGCACCGCTGCGTTCCCGGGCCCCAGCCCCGCGGGCCCCAGCCCCGCGCTCCCCGCAGGACAACCCCGGGCGGACGGCTGCGGGCTGCGCGGAGCCCGCGGGTCAGGGCAGGACGAGCGGGAAGCAGGGCGGGAGGACAGCGCCCTTCTCCCGGGAAAGGCCTCCGAGGCGGAGGGCCACACGCAGGGCAGGGCAGAGCACAGACAGCGGGCCGCCGGGCTCCGGCCGGGCTTCCCCTGCGAGCGCGGGGGAGGAACGAACGGGACCGCGGTGCCCTCTCGGGAGGAGCCGCCCCAGGGCACCGCCCGCGGCCCGGCTGACGGCGAGAGCCGGCCCCGCCGCACGGCGGAACGCCCCGGCCCGGCCCCGCCCGCCCGTCCGGGCCCGCGGCGCCATGGCGGCCGGCGGGCGGTGCGTGCGGGCGGCGCAGGCGGCGCTCAGCGCGGGGCTGACGCTGGGGCTGTTCCTGCACCGCACAGGTGAGGCGGGGCCGCCCGCACCCCCGGCCGCGGGGGGCTGCCCGCCCCGGGGAGGGGGCGGCCGCGGGCCGGGCCGGGCCGGGCCCGCCCCTGAGGCGAGGCGGCGGCGGGGAAGGCGCGGGTGTGCTCCGCCCTGCGGGCCCGCCGGGGTGCCCCGGGGGCAGGGGGGTGCTGCGGGGCGCTCGGGGCTCTCCGGTACCTGCTTCTCCTCGCCCCGCGCCCTCTCGCTGCCCGATCTCCCCATCCCCGCGCTGTGGGTGCGGAACCCCTTCGTTAAGGCCGGAGGGAAGGATCGTAATGGCTTCCAAAGGAACCACTGCTCTGTTTTTGGGGTACCTTTCAGATCTGCGAGAGCAAGAGGAGCGCGGAGAGCTGCTGCAGCCCCTGGTCTTCGTCTCGCTGGTTCTGTGCTCGGTCCTGCTGTACTTCAGGGTGTCTCTCATGGATCCCGGTTTCGTGAAGTCTGACGAGGAAGTGAAGGTGCATCACTTCATGGATGGAGGAAAGCAACGAGGCTTTAAAATCTCACAGGCTTTTCTCTTTTTCACACTCTGCTGGTTAAGAACAATCTGAAACGGTTTCTGTTGCACTTGGCATGAAGGAAACATACACCGGCCGTCAGAGACTCGGCTGGACAGTCCCCAGTTCATATTCTAAGCGTATCTTTTACACCAGACTCCTGGTGCCAATGCACTGTGCCATCTGGGCACAGTCCTCTCTTGCATCAGAGGCTGCCGTACCTTATGGCATGTATACATGACCTGGTTTATGCTAACCACTGCCAAGCGGTACAAGTGCAAAAAAACCCAAGCTGAATTGCAAGCTTGGAATGCCGAGTGCTCTCTGCAGCTTTATTTGTCAAACTGTTTATAGATTTGTTGCCCTTTCGGAGGACTTGTACACAAACAAGTTCCAGCGAAGGAAACGGAGATGCAAAGTTTCAGTAACTGATAGTCTACTCCAGGTTCGCTGTCTTACAGATTGTGCAGGACAAGAGCATTATCAATTTTAATCATCCATCATTAATGTAAATACTGGCTGTGTTATGAGTAAGTAGCACTGCTAATGCCAAAGAGGCATCATTATTGTGTTTGGAAGTGAAGTCTCACCTTGTTTATTTTCGTCCCAAAGTGTAGCATTGGGATCAGTGTGGTATCTTGTCCACAATTATTTCTGCCTCTGTGCAAACATTCTTTTGATGGTTACAATAGCCTGATCTCTCTCGCTGTACCTTAACTATCTGCAGCTTCTGTAGCAGGTCTAAGGAATTATTTTGTTTAACCTCCCTAATGATAGAGATAACCAGCACTGTGTGACTGTAAAGTAAAAGGATCCAGACCCCTCAGTCATGCCAAGATCGCATCACACAAAACCTCCTTCATCACTCCCTTTTTCTCCTTTTTTGTAGGCAAGCAAGAGTGAAGAACAAAGCGTGGTAATACCCCAAGTTCCAAGTGATATTAAGATGCGGCGTTGTGGTTACTGCATGGTGAAGGTAGGCATTCAAAACACACTAGAAGAGAATGGGATGAACAATTTGCAGGCTTAAATTTTTCAGCAACATCTTTATTCAGCTGCTGTTGCTGGTGTTTTTCTGCTCTGGCGTTGTTGCTCACTGCTCAGTGGTTTGGAGGCATGGTAGAACTCATTAATTCTGTCATAGAGTCACCCTCCTGCTGAAAAACTCAGAGAAAAAGTAAATACAACTAGCAAATTGAATTCAGATACAAATTAAAAAGCAATCCAAACAAACGGTGTAGCTGAAGGTGTTGTAGTGATGGACATTGGCGTGTATGTTGGTTTTCCAAGGCTGAAACAAGTCCCTGCTGGCTCATAGAAAGAAGAGTCTTCTTTTGCCGTGGGAAAATTGTATTCTGCGTTCTTACTGCTACGTCAGTCAGACCTTACAGTATTGTCAAAAAGGTTATTGTGAAGATATCTTGATAGTCAGAAAAGCAGTTGAGCATGACGTGTAAGAACTGCCGGCAGCTTGTTTGGAGGCCTAAAACCAACAAAACAGCCTGAGTTGTAAAAGACAGCATGAAGGAAAAATTAGAGTAAGTAAATTAGCTCTTAAAACAGTTTGCCTAAAGCCTAGAAATGCCTGTTTTCAGAGTGATCCTTATCAGTTTAATAAAATCCAGCATTATCCCAGCTTCCATAAATTCCTGAAGAATGTCTACCAGGAGAAGTCGGCTTATTGCAAGAAGAAAAGCTGGCAAAACATAGATACGCTTCAGGGAACAAGTCCTAGGAGGCACACTCATACTACTTTCCTCAGCCAGATCTTTCATCATCTTTATTCCTGGCACTTGCTTTCCATGCAGGTGTCTTGTATTCACACAGAAGCAGAGACACTTCCCTTCTCCATGCAGTCACATGAATACATCCTGTCCTGCACACTTTCTTCCATAGCAGAGGTTCTAGTTTTTCACCTCAATGCTCTGCTCTTGCTTTCCTGAATAGAACAGACTCATGGGCTCTATCTCCCTCCTTTGCACACTGGACTTCTTAGAAGTATGTAGATCATAAAGAAAATGTATAGATAGAAGTAGTGTGGGAGAGTCATTAATTTGGATCTGTACCATGGGAATCATGATTCCCTTTAGTTGTCTTAGCAATGTTTGTTTTGTGCCGTTATCTCAAAACGGAGTGCTTTTGGGACAGTACTGCTGCAGAGGAAGACGATGTTGCATGATGCTCTCTTACCAAACAGGGAGTTGAACCAATGGAGTATTGCTAGTGTGTGTTTCTTCGTTTCTGTTTTGCAGCAACCGATGCGAGCCAAGCACTGCCAGCTGTGCCAGCACTGCGTACGGCGTTACGACCATCACTGTCCCTGGATTGAGAACTGTGTAGGAGAGAAGAATCACCCCCTCTTCATAGTCTACTTGAGCGTGCAGCTTGTAGTTCTGCTTTGGGGAGGTCACATTGCTTGGTAAGGCCTGGAGGTGGCACTTGGACCTCTGAGATTGCTAAAAGTTTTTGTGCTCCTGGACCCCTGCTGTTGGCTTTGTATCTTCAGCCTCTTTCGCATCCTGGAGATCAGCTCTTCTGAACCCCTAATCTGCTGAGGGACAACATAGCTGATCAATAGCTGAGCAGAATCTGACAATTTGGGTTTCATTTTCATCTTTGTTTTAAGCTTGAATTAACAGAATTAACAACAGTAAAAAAGCTAACTAATTTTGCTTCAGTTACTTGTAATACGATCTTTGTAAACAAAATCAAAGTACTGGAAACTCCAGTGGGGTTTCAGCTGTACGCCTGTTCAGGAGAGCAGTTAACTGCAGGTGATTGTCTCAGCTGTCAGGGGAACCAGCATCTTTCAAACTTCTTAGAATCCAAGTCATTACTAGTGGAGTCTCTTAAGAGTTTATAGTATATTAACTCTCTGCAGTACGTGGTTATCAGAAGCTCACCAGTTACGGATCAAACGTAAGTGTGCCGTCAGATTTGTTTGGCTCGTGTAACTAGTTCTGCATCTTTAACTGTGAATTTGTTTCTCTCTGAATTGAAAGGTCAGGCCTCTACTTTGAACAGTCCTGGGACTGGCTGCAGCACAACATTCTCCTCCTCATGTCCTTCCTCCTGATAGTCGTATTGACCATCATTGACCTGCTGCTGCTGATTTCCCACCTCTATCTGATCTCGTGCAACACCACCACCTGGGAATTCATGTCACATCATCGCATCTCCTACCTGCGAAACTCCGAGTTAGAGAATCCCTTTGATCAAGGGGTAGTCCTCAATCTCTGGAGATTCTTCTGTTCATGCCACCTCACTGCATGGGAGAAGATCTATTTCCACAGGAACAATCAGCCTGTCTAGGCACAGCGGTACCTGCCTGGTAGAGTGCCAGCACAGCTGCAGGTTGCTGGGTAAAGCTTTGCTCATGCGATTGCTGCCGTTTCCTCGCATGGAACTTCAGTACATCATGAACTGTGCAACCTGTTCCACAGCTGTTCATCCTACAAATTACGTTTCAAGGATAGTCAGGGTTATTTTTTGTATACGATAACACTGTTAAAGGGGAGACACTAGTTCTGGGAAGGCCAGTGGGGCTGAGTTCTGGACTGAGCAAAGGTACCTGTCTAAATTTGCTTGCTTTTGCTAACTGCATCCACATCTTTCCAGAAGAGATGCAAGAATAGTGTGAGCATGCACGTTCACTTCTCTTCTTCAAAGTTTCCCTCTCCTTCTGCTGCTAGGGAACAGCAGCTATTACAGACAAAACCAGCCAGGATTAGTGTAATTCCTGTGGCCTTTCTTCAACACAGTTCCCACTGTGAGAACCTCAGTGCCTTTTGTCAGTAGTGTTGAGCACGTAATAGAAATATTTGAGGAAATATTTGGACAGTCAAAAGCAAATTTCATTTTGGCCACAAGCCTCAACTTGATGCTTTTCACAAAGATTTGAGGCTTAGTAGTGTTAACGTGCATGAGAAAAAGCTACAAGGCACCAAATTCAGCTTATGAGATAATTAGCCTGTACTTCTTAATGCCCTGACCAGCTTCCTAATAGTTTTTTCTTGAAGTTGATGGTGCTGTTAACAGTTCACAGACTATTTTGAATCAAGCCAGCAAAGAATGATGCCATCCACTTTTCTTTGGACAGAAAAGTGACACTTGCCTACTGAATTGTTTCTGCAGATAACTTCATGCTCAGGCCTTTCCTTGTAGCTTCTGGGGAGAGAACCAGTAGCGAAGGTGGGCACTTCTTGCCTAGCTCAGGTAACACCAGTGGTAATACTTCTACCTCAAGATACCAGTAAAATTTTAATAAAAGAGTACATAGTTTCTATGGAAGAGGAAAGGTACTAGGTCCTGTTTGTTCATTGAGATGAGGGGGTGCTGACAGCTTTCTAGGATAGCAGCAACACTTGTTTTCCAGTGTAATAAAAGGTCATGCTTCAAGTTTCCATGAGGAACTAAAAGGGAGTTTGGAATGACCAATTTTAGCTTTAAAACCAGAAGAGGCTGTGGTGTGAATTTTAGTCCTGACCCTTTCCTGTTTAAAAAAAAAAAAAAAAAACACAAAACCACCACTACCAACAACAACAAAACAAACCAAAAAACAGCACCACAACAAAACCTGAGTTAAAATTATTCTGTGCCTTAATTGCCTCAGCTCAGGAATTAACAGCAGCTCAAGACCACATCTGGCAAACTGGTAGGATGCACTCAGGGTTTAAAATTGATGAGCACTCATGAAAACACAGCATAGTTACTAGTAAAGCACGATAATCCAAAAGCAGTTTAAAAACTGCAGAAGGATCCCATCTTTCACCAACTCCAGAGCTTGTAATCTGTGTCCAGTCTGGATTGTTCAGGGTAGAAACTCCTATCAGAGGGATATCAGAATGCTAGGAATTGTTTTCATAACAATAGTACACTGTTCAGAAAGGATTCTACAGTTTGTTGGTGTCAGCGAGGTGCCTGCTAAAGCAGCTGCACTTACCATTTCTGGTTCTTCAAGTATCAGTCAAATAAAAACTTGTCAGCAGGTACTAAAGCTCAAAACACAGGTTTTGCTCTGTTTGGTAATTCTTTTTTAAATCCACCAGGTTGGTAATTTACAGTCGGTTTACTTTACTATAAGCTATATATATTAATATTAAAGATGCTTTTTTTTGGTTCTTTATGCCTGTCTCTTTGAACCCAAGTTCTAGGTTTCACCTGTGCTAACAACCCACTGTGCTACTCGCCACTTTACAGCGGCCTTGACCTTAAGAAAAGTCACAAAACACTCTGTAGGGCCAACAGCAAGCCAACCATTGCTGTTCAAACAAGGGTGAGGAAAATGCTGTCTTGGTTTAAACGGGCCGTTTCACTGCAAGGCAGAGCAGGAGATTGAAAGGACATTTTTATGCGGGAATTCTCAGAAGCAGTTATATTTGGCTCTGAAAATAGGAAATCCAAGTTCAGTGTGAATTATTTCTGTTTTGCATGAATGCATGCTTTTACCTCCTTGGATTCTGAAGCACTTAGACCAGCCTTGATGTAATAATGACAACTCACTACCTGCACCTGAACCTTATCTCCAGATGTAGTGCAATTGCTTTAGTTCAACTTCTGTCTACCTCTGTTGGAGACAAACCGGAAGAGTAATGGCTGTGTGTCCCTATTCGTCATCAGTGTGATGCTTTGTTTCTAGATACCCTTCCCTTTTCTTCCCAACAAGCTAACATTACAAATTTAAGAGAATAAATGTATGTTATCAAGTAAAATTACAAGATATGTTTACCAGGAAAATGACATCACCTTTAACTTACTGATTTTCCAATATTAATGCTGTCATAATTTAGCTATCCCTCAAAACATACAGGATATAGGAAGGAAGAAGGGAGGAAGGGAGGAAGGGAGGAAATATTACTATTGACATTTACAGAGAAAAATAAAATCCTGCCTGTTGAGCAGAACAAGGTTAGCCCTGATCTGAGACATTCAGCTAACACAAAGGAGATGAAAAGCTGAAATTTCATTATAAGGAAAGGTATCTTTATTTTCAAAAAAGAATAATAGCATGTGCAAAGCTATGCCTTTTTTATATCATTAAAAACAATGGCTGAGAGTTAGCATCCTCAAAGTAGAAAGAGACTCCTTTTCCTTAAGTTATATCACTTGGATCATTATCAAACCCAAACATCATTATCTTGGTTGTGTTAAAATCCATTCCTTCTCTGGCATACATACAACTATGAGGAGGAATGGGCATAAAACCATTATAAAGAGGGAACATTGCCAATCTTTTCTAGAAATAGGTGAGAAGTGGCCATTCCCCCTGCTGCTATGCAACTTTAAAAAAAGCTGTGCTACTTACTTAGGCTTTTTGCAAAGAGTAACCTGGGTTGCAGAGATGATTTGATTTCATTAAACGAAGTCCAGCTGAAATTCCAAATTTCCATCTATATTCAATGGCAGAAGATACATCCAGTTAAACATTAATTACTCCTTAAAGATAATTGACATCCAGTATTCTTCCAACAAATGAGGCTGAAAAAAACGCAGTAGGTTAACTCAGCTTGCAGCGTGCTGTCTTCCTGGGGTGATCGGCACTACCAGCCCTGTGAATTCTGTTGACTTTTCCACTGCCCATGCCAAGTCCTCTCTACGTTCTCTCAAGGTGGTAACAATCTGTTCATGTTTCTTATAGCACAGGAATCAAACATCTAAAAGGTGTCTGGAGACGAAGTCAAAGTCCTTGAAGACAGTCTGCTCCTTACGGGTTAGGAGAGCAACCTCCTCTGGAGGAGTAAGGATTGGCTTTTGTGATGTAAACTCTTCGTCAAAGTTGCTAATGTCCATTGGATCTCTTAAAGTGGGCACAAAAGGGGGCTTCAGAGTCCTGGCTAACAAGGCATCCCAGTCCATTTCCTGTAAGAGAAGGAAGTGAACAGGCCAGATTGACATTATTTATGAAATGTGAAAGTAAGAGGGAGGATTGCATCTTCCCTTCCAGATCATTCGCAACATGTCTGTCTTCTACTATTTTTTTTTTTTAAAAAAAAAAGAATATTAAAAAAAGGCTGAAAACAAACAGCAGAGTCAGTGCAGGCCAGGTAGCACAGAGATTCCATACAGTCTAAGGCTGTTCTTCAGAACACCACGAAACAAAGCTACAGCTCCAACTGTATTTAGGAGGGACAAAACTAAAGCACAGATGTGGCCAGGTGGATCTGTGGTCTTCCCGGCCGTTTCTGCTGTCATCCAAGTTGTTTTCTTACTCCAGTGCAAAGCCAGCCAGGGGCTATAAGGCTAATAACTTCTGGCAGGTGGGTAATGGTAACACCTTTGCCTGGAACAGATGTATACCCTTGACCCAAAGCAACTGTGTCTTTAACCTCAGCTTCTCTTAGGATGTTTCTCTCATGTGCATCCTGCAAATGAGGTGCCATCGAATAGACTGGCAATCACTGTCAGCACTAGACAGCACCTTTGACTGCTGCAGTTTGATTTAAAAGGGGTGTTTATTGATGGCTCAAAAGGTAGGTGTATTTGTACACAGAAGCAGAACAATCTTGCTCCGGAAGCTTACAGGGCCCAGAAAACAGACTTGGGGGATGTTGTTTCAAATATGGATTGAAATACGTATTCCTGAATACAGCAATGAGGTGCAACAGAAATTATCCCTAAGATCTCACTGATAACTAAGGGAAATATGCCTCAATATCAACAGAAAGCAAATCACTCTCAGCTCGAACAGAAAAGATGAGCAGGAGGGATAACGTGAGTTCCTACCTTAAAAAAAGCCTGGATTTTAATCTCTTCTGCATCTTTTTCCCCTGCTCCCAGCCTACGCTCTGGACATTTCCGAAGAAGCTGCAGGAAATACCAGTTCAAAATTAAACAACGGGAGCAAGAATGAACAGAAATAATGTTCCAGAGAGAAAAAACAAAAGGAAGGAGAGGGACTGACCCTTCAGAATGTTCTCATTCTCACTCTGCAGCAAGGCCATAATCTGCTAGTAATAGCTCAGACCTAGTTCCTTGTAAACAACTTGCCCACACCAGTAAGGTACTCGCTGTAAACTGCATGAAGCTTCTCATCTCAATGGTGCGCCTGTGACTACGGGGTCACATCCAAAAACTGACCCAAGCCACCTCCACCGAATCACTCTGACATTCTTGCCCTTGAATCAACTTTTCTCCATTTCAGAGTTAGCAGCAGCAGACCTCTGTAAGAAGCCTGCTTAGTCATCCCTAGGCAGAAGAATAGCATTTATGTAACAAAAAAGAAAGGAAAAATATGTGTAAATTTAAAATGTTTCCTTAGTCTGTGTAAGCAGCTCCAGATTACAGACACAAATGCCATCCAGAGTCCCTCTGGATCCACTTACACAGTAAATACAAATTCCTCAGGCTCCCAGAGACCCATCAAGCCCATTACCTTACGGATTATAGAAAGTGCCTCAGATGAAAGGAATCGTGGATACCGGACTTCATCGTTGACAATACTGTCAAAGACTTCTTCCTCATCATCTCCAGGGAATGGTGACTGCAATTGTGACATTTTATTATTTAATCCACACAGCACCCATTCCTCACTATTAAATAGGGATGAGAATAGCAGGGAGTTGTGTGGATTAATTAGTGTTTGGTAAGCACTATGAATGAGGAAAATGTAATTTAAATACTAATAAATAGTTGGCTAGATTTTATTTCAGTTGATCAGGTACTACTCTCCCCACGCTGTTTGGTGAGATCCTCTTAGAGAAAGGTGGTCTTACCTCACCAACAAGCATCTCATAAATGAGTACGCCCAATCCCCACCAGTCTACTGCCCGAGTGTACGAGATGTCTGTCAGGACTTCTGGAGCCAGAAATTCAGGAGTTCCACAGAAGGTGTTTGTGCGGTCTCCAAAACCTATTCCTGTAGGAAAAGAACAGTTTTGTAAAATCCAGCATGCATTACTCAATGGATCACATGCAGTCTCACCTTCTGAAAGCCACAGATTATCACTGTATAATCTAATGTTGTTAACTGGGCAAGGGCTCTCATCAATGCTTGCAAATGCCAACAAGGAAGTATGAAACCTGAGACCCCTAAAAACTGCAAATAAAAAATATACAGACAATACTTAAATAGACAGCAAAACCATGGAAACTTCCTGCAGATTCCACAATTCATTTACTCAAGTATGTATGTTTTAGTATCTTATATTCTGGCTTCTTTGAGCAAACAAGAACACTGCAAACTCTTTTTCATAAGGTTCCTGAAGATTAAAGGACAAAGTACTCTTTCCAAGTTCATCATGGCCAGACAGGTGAGACTTTTTTGTTGTTTGGTTTGTTGGGGTTTTTTTTTGTTTGTGTTTTTTTTTTTTTAATTTTTGTTTTTAGGTGGGTTTTGTTTTATTTTTTTTAAGATGGTGATGAATATAAGTTACACAGCCACCTCAGTACCTGTATGTGTGAACCCATTACTAAAGCCTAGATCCTAAATAGTTTCTGAGGGTTCAATTTTGGCCTCACCAAAGTCACTCACCTTCCTTACACAATCCAAAATCTGCAATCTTCACAAATCCTTCAGCATCTAAAAGCAGATTATCCAATTTCAGGTCCCTGCAGGCAAAAGAGAGGAAAGAAAATGGTGGATGAAGTCTGAGGATTGCCACCCAACAGCTTTTTTTGCAAGAGGCAGAAACTAGATGTTAATAAAAAGAATAAAATCTAAATTGGGTAAACTCTACATTTGATTTAAATAATGTATTATTTAGAAGATTCTCCTTAATTTATTGATATTTTCCTCTTAATGAAAGGCTCACAAAGCAGCTGAGAGCTGGGTGGGGCTTATTCATCTGAAAAAGACCATCCTACAACAGCATGACAAATTACTTGACTATCACAGTAAAAAAGAAAGCAGTAACTTACAGGTGCCCCTCAGAATGTATTGACATGTCACAGAGGATGAATCACCTGCAACATGTCAGATGAATAACTTCTTTCTTTACTGTAAGCACGATGAACATGCTGATAGCAACAGGCAATGGGGAAAATAAAGACAGACAGAAAGATTAGAAACCCCAGCAAGATAGCGAGCTCCAGACATACAGCTAAAGGAAAAATAAACTTTCAAGTTGCCAAACTGTCTTGTGTTTGATTCCTTGCTGCATTACCTATAAATTATTTTCTTCTCATGCAAGAACTGGAGCCCCAAGACTACACAGGCTGTATAAAACCTAGAAGAGAAAAATGATTATCAGGAAATATCTATAAGAACCAAGTTAAAAAATTATAGTGCCTGGAAACTAGACTAATTCGAACTCACTGGGCCATATGCTCTGGAAAGACATCTTCATGTATGCGCATCATAAGATCACCACCCGGAGTATATTCCATCACAAAACAAGCATGGTGAGGTGTCTGGAAACAGGCAAACATGTTCACGAGGAATGGATGATCAGAAGAATTGACTACTTCAAATATCCGCTTCTCACAGTTTAAGCTGCCAGGGTTGAAAGAACGAAAACATCAATGTTAACACTTGGCAGAAAAGCCTGTTTTGAGAAAGACAGGATAAAGAAGAAAATCTTTACATCTTGAGTTAGAGAAATAAAAAGTGAGGGCTAATACCATATTTATCTTACATACTTGTAAACCTTGAGTTTTAGAGAGTTCTTCAGGTGTTATTCCACCAGAAGCTAGAAAGCAGCACTTTTAACAAGTTTCCTTACTCCTGATTTAAGTTACACAAGCCTTAAAGTTACATTTAATCATAACAGTGCCATGACCAGCACACATCACACCTACTAACATTTGATTACAGGTGCATAATGTAGCCTCTGGCGATAGTACCATCTCTAAACAAAGCTCACCTATCGATTTCATCTCTCCTAATAATATCTTTTTTCTTCAGGGCTTTGATAGCATACAGCTTCCCAGTTGGCTTGTATTGGGCCAGCAGTACCTGAAAGACAAGAGAAAAGCTGCACTTCAAACAAAGCTGTTACTTCCTTACTGGATTACTTTGGCTCCCATTGATACAAACTATTTCCATCCACTCCAGATGGTCATTCTCAAAACCAAGCTCAAGTAACTCCAGAAATTGAGCACTTTTTTTCTGCTCCTTGTGCTGCAGCAGTCCAGAAAGATGCCAGGGTAAGTTACATTCTTTTCACAAACAGCAGCATCACAGCTGCCCGAGTGCTTTATGAGCACCTCAGAGCTCCCACGGCAAGCAACTAGGCACTTTTGGGAATGGAGCTATTCCACTAGTGATCACAATGATAACGAAAGGAATGGCAATGATGTGCTTTATGAAATGACTTAGCACTCCCTGCATGGTTTTCTCCAGGCTTTGAAGTCACAAATCTTCAGGAGTTTTCACTGTTAGCTGCTTGTGTGGTTGGGTTGGGTTTGTTTTGTATATCCACATCGCAACAAATCTCTTTTGTACTGCAATGTTTCTATTCAGACTGAGGCAGAGGCCCATCTTCACAACCACAGTCCTACTGCCTCCTCCTCCACAAAACGTACACTTCTACACTACCTTCCCAAAGTGGCCACGTCCCAGCATGGCGATGCAGTGAAAATCCTCAAGATGAACTGTCCTTTTCCTGCAGACAAACCAAGAAGAATTGTTGAGACAATACCCAAAAGATGCATAAACAGATAACAAAGAAGCGTGTATTTTTTTTAGGGGAAGAAGCTCGGGATAGCAAAAGGGAAAGTGAACAGCTGTGTCAACCACTTCTCACCTAGGCTGAAATCCTGAGGAGTTAGGCTTGATGCTGCTGTTCTGCCACTGAAGAAAGGAGTGGGTAACCCTAACTTTCCTCACCCTAACTGGTGAGGAAACCGCTCCCAGTGGCAGCAGTCTGACTTTCATCTCTACTGGCAATAGGAGCACCAATTCTGGCTCTCCAAGGCTGGCTCTCTGTTATTCCCCATAACAGGATTAGATCCCTCTGACCTCCATCTTTGAGGTAGTAAAATTCAGTTTTGCCTACACTCCTTTCAGCAGGCTCAACGGCAATTGTGTTAATCAGACATGAACTTGTAGATCAACTGCTAGTAGGACAAGGGCATAAAGGGAAGTTCTCAAACAGGAATCAGAAATGAAACACTATGAGACAACAGACATAAGACGTTGCTGGAAAAAAGTAGCTGAATAAAGAGATGCTATAGAATGTTATGTCAGCCACAAGGTGTTACCAAGGAAACTAAAGCTGCAGAATTGCTTGGAAAGAATTTTTTTTTTAAAAAAAAAACAAACCACCCACCCACACCCTAAAAGCTTTAGTCCAGGATCATCTTTAAAGGACAGCAGACACTCCATACTCTTCCACTAAGTGACACGAAGGGCTAAGTATCTACTTATGAAGGACTCAACTCCCTCCTCAGCCTTCTCAGAGAGAAGGTATGTAGGTGCCCAATTGCATCCTGACTGCAGGGGTTTGAAGTTGAGACCTCTCAAAAGTGATGAAGAAGTTGTGAACATAATTCTATGATCCAAACTGTCAGATCAGCTTAGATAGATTTTTCTATTTGTGCTTTTTTGGAGCAGTATTTGTTCAATAATATTAATTTTTTTTTTACTTGTTCTGTTTTTGGTATATTTACTACTGTGTATCCTTGCTACATACAAATTGTGTACATATAATCGCCTTAGACTATAAATAACTTACTGTTTTATGCCTCCCTACATAATGAAAGACAGTGTATCTTGCATATCAATAGAAACAGAAGAATGTGAGGGATGCCAAAAGTGCTTCTGAAATGTATTACTTAGAATGCAGATACATCTAAATATGCTACACCATAAAACTTCAAACACAAAGAAACACTTTGAAGACAGTTAAGTGACTTCATCACCTACTTAAGTCACCTATTGCATTGTAGCATAGTGTATCAATAGGCTAATATTAGGGTTAATAAGCAGATAAGGCACAGCAGATGTTTGGACAAGTCAAGTTCAGAGTAGACTTTTCATGGTATTGTCTACGCTCAGCACTAAGAGCCTGCTGCAGAGAAACCAAAGCATATATTAAGCAGAGTTTTAGACTGCATGCTCAAACACTTCAGACCAGTGCCTCTTTAATCTGTGACCCAAGACAGCCCATGCTGTCTACAGTTACCTTGGAGATGCCTGGATTGGAAGTTCTGTTAGCACAGAGCTGCAAGACTTCTCAACATGCAGCCTCTTCAGACACTAGGAACAGAAAGAAAATTACAGTGTGTCATCCTCTGGAACCATCAAGTCGGACCTGAATGCTCACATCCAAATTTTTTCTTCTTTCAAGATCCAGCACAACCACAGACAAATTCTAGCAGTTAGTCATCGCCTCTGCTTGGAGGGCAGGAAAAGAGGTTGTCTATGGTCACATAGAACTATTCCCATGTACAATATTTTTTTAATAGGGCCAAACCCTTTAAAATAAAAGCTTTTAAAAGTCTAGGATAAAACATTTCCTTTCTAGAAAAAAGGCATCTCACATCCCAAAAAGTCACAATGATCAAAGAATGCAGTCTCCTCTCTGACCAAAGCCAAACGAGGAAAGGTAAGATACGTGGTAGGACACAGGTCATTAATCATTATACTGCTCAAAACAAATTTGCTGCTTCTTCCTGACAGAAAAGTAGAGCTCTTCTTGGTGTTGTCCAGTTTCTTCAATGACAAAGAACTTCATCTGGTCCTAAAAGCCTGCTGAACTTCCTTCCCTGCTTTCTCTGTGCAGTCATCTGTGCTGTACTCTTGCCCCGAACTCCCAATGCTGACCTACCTCCCATTTTGCTTCTCCAAGAAAAGCAACTTATAATTTGGAAAAAAAAGGAAGGCAAAGGCAGAGGAGAAAAGGAAGGGAAAAGAGGAAAAGAGGAAAAGAGGAAAAAAAGAGGAGGAAAAGAGGAGGAAAAGAGGAGGAAAAGAGGAGGAAAAGAGGAGGAAAAGAGGAGGAAAAGAGGAGGAAAAGAGGAGGAAAAGAGGAGGAAAAGAGGAGGAAAAGAGGAGGAAAAGAGGAGGAAAAGAGGAGGAAAAGAGGAGGAAAAGAGGAGGAAAAGAGGAGGAAAAGAGGAGGAAAAGAGGAGGAAAAGAGGAGGAAAAGAGGAGGAAAAGAGGAGGAAAAGAGGAGGAAAAGAGGAGGAAAAGAGGAGGAAAGAGGAGGAAAAGAGGAGGAAAAGAGGAGGAAAAGAGGAGGAAAAGAGGAGGAAAAGAGGAGGAAAAGAGGAGGAAAAGAGGAGGAAAGTGGAGGAAAAGAGGAGGAAAAGAGGAGGAAAAGAGGAGGAAAAGAGGAGGAAAAGAGGAGGAAAAGAGGAGGAAAAGAGGAGGAAAAGAGGAGGAAAAGAGGAGGAAAAGAGGAGGAAAAGAGGAGGAAAAGAGGAGGAAAAGAGGAGGAAAAGAGGAGGAAAAGAGGAGGAAAAGAGGAGGAAAAGAGGAGGAAAAGAGGAGGAAAAGAGGAGGAAAAGAGGAGGAAAAGAGGAGGAAAAGAGGAGGAAAAGAGGAGGAAAAGAGGAGGAAAAGAGGAGGAAAAGAGGAGGAAAAGAGGAGGAAAAGAGGAGGAAAAGAGGAGGAAAAGAGGAGGAAAAGAGGAGGAAAAGAGGAAAAGGAAAAAAGGAAGAGTGCAACACTTTTGTGAAGACTCCATGCCAGTATAGCTCGCTGGATTCTGAATCCCTGGAGATCAGCCAGCTAATGAGGAGGTGCCTGCCTAAAGTATAGTTAATTTCTCCAGTAATAAACAAATAAGAAGAACCGAGCTTGAAAAAATACCAATCAACAAAGAAAAGTCTCTCTACTAGCCTAGACGATTACCGGAGAATCTGCAGGAGATGGTGTTGATTCTTTGGAGTTGGCCATTAGAAACAGGCGCGGAGGCTTGGGTGGTGCTTCATCAGCAAACGTAAGCTTAGCCACGGGAAAGCCACTGCATTTGTAAGACAAAGTTGAGGGAGATTTCCTTAGGGAAGAACACTGCGCACAGACACCTTTGTATCACCTTCACTATACAAGCAAAGTTCAGTCCAGTCCAACACACTGGACAACAGGACTCTCATTCCCACCACAAGGCTGTGAAGTATCAAGACATGCTCTCCTAAATGAGTGAAAAGGAAATGAGCTATGAAGTCGGTGATGGTTAGACTCCCATCCCAACACTAGCTCTCTGATGCTATAAAATCAATGAAACATCCATGTGCAGCAATAAGTCACTACGATCAAGAATTTAAAGGAAGTCTTGATTTTAATAGCAACAGAGTAATTGATATTTTTTTTCTTCTCTGGGTCTTGTGAATCAGTGGGAATAGTCTCTTCTAAAGTGACTAATTCTCTAAAAACTAATTCCAACAATTTGAGAAAATTATTATTTAGAGAATATTCTTCTACAGCATATTTAAAAGCTTAATTGTGCACCTTCTGAGTGCTACATTATGCTAGTTTTACCACAACAAGAAGAGTTCAGTTTTAAGAAGAGTGCATTTTTACCACAACAATCCCATTGTGACCCTGTACAGATTTCATTAGTGTACTCCTGAAGACAGTTAATGAGTGGAATCTGCTCTCCTTTACAGTGCAGAACCAGTACATCTTTTTGAGTACATAAAATTAGTTTGGAAAATCTGCTTTTGATTTTTTTTTCCCCATATCGTGGTGTTTACTTATTACCACTTTTATACCCACAGTTCTTACTACAGAGGAAAAGAAAGCTGCTGAAGTTCCCCTGGATCTGGAACAGACTGCTTGTTAGGACAGCAATTCTGGAAACCCGTCCCACTGCTGACAATAAATCAGAGCCAGCCACAGCATATTGAACACCCCACTAAAAACACATAGTTTCAGCCAGCATTGGCTTTTCTTCAAATCCTATCTGTGGAATCAAGTTCCACAGATAAATTTTTCACATCAATATCTTCCTCCACCTTAGTAAGGTGCAACACAATTTTAAGATCTATCCTACAGCCATTCCAGAGTGTCATCCAGCAACACTCAGAACATGACTCACCTACTGAGTTTGGACATTGAATCAACATGACTTTGGGGGGGAACTGGAGAGAAGGCTGTGTGAATGGGATCATGAAGTGGAGGACTCAGAGTGCTCAAGGAACTACACGGAGGGAGGAAACTCATCATCAGGCGACCCCAAGCAGCAACATTTATGTTCATTTGAGGAGCTCGGAGAAATTCCTTCCCTGGAGGAGCCAGAGTCAAAACACCAGTGAGATTACAACGCACAAATTATAATCTCATGTACTATTAAATTATCATTTTCACCCAAACGCTTGTGAGTTACTCAAAAAGGTAGCCCAACATAGGGAGAATGAGCTTTTTTTCAGGGAAGAAAGTTTAATAATGATGACGATGAAACAGATCTACAATTTCACCTGTGTTCAACTTTATATAAAATCGTAACAATCCTCAAGTGGAAATTGCATAAAATGTTTAAAAACTATTTTGATCTAAGTCAGGTTTTCTTCTACTTCAACACTGCACTTTAATCATGCAGCCCGTTAACAGAAAGTTTCTGAAAGCATCTTAAAAAGGGTAAAACATTTGGGATATTTTCGTTATTTTTACTACTTGCTGAAGAATATAGATATAAAATCTCCTTTATCCTCACTGCCAGGAGTCCTCAGTATGTAAAGTCTTACCTTATTCAGATTCACAAGAAAGAACTGGCAGACAAAAAAAGAAAGTATGCAAGTTGTTTCAGTCCCTACACTATTAATCTGAGATGCCAGCTCTAAAGACTTGACAGACAATCAGTAGCCTTTTCATGCTACAGTCTTCTATAACTCAGAGTTTTCCAGAAAACCTTCCAGTATCTGTTCATCAGTAATGGCATCACTGGTTAAATTAGCACAGCTTGAGTCCTGGATCTTCCTAGGAAGTCTGTTAAATAACTAGTAATTACATCTTCCTAACAATACTAATTGTGAATAGAAACACCGCCACAACATCACAACATTACACACTATGCTGCAGCCAGGCTGTCTGCACTTTTTGTGACTGAACAAACTTTCACGTTCTAATAAAGCCCACCTACTTACACACAGTAATTAGCAAGCGTTTTAAGGTCTCACAAACCCAGTGGAACAGGAGAGCATGCCAGCTTGCTCGTGCAAAGCCCTGCCCTCCCCTAGGCACACTAGATAGTAGGTAGTCAGTTCTCTCGCAGCTTACCTTTCTGTTTGGGGAAAATGCGCCTCTGTCGCTGCAGTTTTGGCTTTCTCTCAATGACAGGATTACAGAACATCACCTGTCAGAGAAGCAAAGAGGATTTCACAGGATACTTCATTTACACTGGGAACACAAACACTGTCACGCGTGCCTGCTCTCTCATCAAATTCTCATCTGTTTGGTAAGTTAGGAGTCACTGCCACACAGAGACTCCAGGCTGTGTTACTCTAGTTTCACCTTCTAAACACCTGTTACTTCAACTGTGGTTTTAGGTGTTGGAATTTTCTGCTACCTGAAATGCAGAAAACCTCCCAAATTATGACCAATTCATACCCCAAACAAAATTAATCTAATTTGTAAAACCATACATAAAGAACATAGCCATTTGTAGGATTAAAAAAAAAATAGTAGTACCTCATGGCACAGAAGTAAAAAACAAAACAAAACAAAACAAACGAACCCAAAACCAAATACCAAAAACCACCAAAACCCACTCCTCCACCCCTAACAAAACAAAACCACAAAAAAAAACAAGAAGGCCGGGAGAGGAGGCAAATTTGGGTATATGAGGTCAAGATCCCACTTTTGGAAAGATAACCCCAGGAACTTTCATCTCAACACAAAGGAGAAAGTGCTGCAGCTTTTATGGGATTATCTGGATGATCTCTTCATTGACGGTACCTCAGACTCTTTATTATTAGCCTCAGAAAGATCATAAAATAAGCATACCCAAAGGGAATTCGGATCTCTGATTCTGCAGTCTCTGTGATTCAAATCTGACCATAAAGCCAAATGTTTAATTAAAGTGTCACCAATGGGTGATAACGAAAGCAAATAAAACCCAATGATTTCACAGCACACACACACGTAATTACAGAGGAGCAGATGAAGAATCACTCCGGGCTATGGCACTTGTACATCTATTATATCATGTTGTTCCTTATTTTTGTGTGTGATATTGACGCAAAGGATTTCAGGTGACATTCTACCCTTCTAGATACTGCTCCTTCCATTCCTTGTATCCTGGGTTGAACAACTGCTTGCAGGGCAGGCACCCTAAACAGAGTTCTCTGAAAAAGAAACAAAGCTGACATTTATACCTCTGCAAAAAGCATTCCTTGGGGTTCGAGTGAGAGGCACATCCCATGACGTTCGTTATCAAGGAAATCATCCAAACGTAAAAACTTCACGGCACATAGTTCTCTCCAGTCTCTCCAATAAATTGCAATTTCCAGCTCACGAGACTGGTGGGATGGGTGAGTGGTGGGGGAGGGAAAAAAAAAAAGCAGAAGAGTTATATACTGTCCCATGCTCTGGAAATGGCACACACACATTGTTGTAACACAAAAACAAACAAATGAAAAACCAACAGTAAACTAAACAGTATGCATAAGAAACTTCTTCAATCCTTCTGTCCCCTGCTTTCTCTGGTGTTTTCAGATTTTCTTAGCTACAGACTCTCTTGGAGATGGCTGTCTTGGCTCCCCATTTCAGAAATCTCTCTGAGAGCCACTTTGTTGGTAAGATGAAATAAAACTGCTCAGGTAAGGAGAGAAGGACAACAGATGCTGTTCAGGCCGAAAGCCTGCCAGGGACGCACTGCCTTCAGGGGAAGGCCAAGATAACTGGCACATAAAAGGGTTGAATCAAGTCTGATTCAACAAACAAGAGTTGAATCAAGTGAAATGGCAGCTAAATGGGCAAATCACGGAAGGTGAAAAGGAAAACCAAATACAACACATGGAACCTGGGGCAGACTTACCCGATCCAGCTCAATGACAAAGCTTTGGTCCCATGCCTGGTTATTAACCGGTCCCCAGTTTGTTTGGCCAACCACTTTATTGTCCACTTTGAGCACGGCAAGGACTTCATCTGGACAAAGGAGAAAACACAGACTATAATCTTTTACCAAAGGAAGTATCTCATGCTGAAGGTGAATATCCCAACCAAATGTAATTTCCAGGAGAGTACTAGCAGGACTAGGTATAATGCGATTAATTCTCACTCTTAGTTTTGCAGAAATCAGGTTTCTTATAATTACACTCACACCAAGCCACCCTAATACCCAGACGGGAAGCCCCCATGCTCCCATATGCCACTCACAACTCAACAGGGAACCCCATACTCACTGCATGGCTCTTCATTCCGCAGGTACTTTCCTGCAACACTACGGCCATGGATACCCAGGCCAACTCGTGGTCGGGAAAGAGACCTCAAATCACTTGGGCTGCCACAGACGGGAGAAGAACTAGCCATTCGGGAACGTCCTGGAACATTTTCCAATAGATCCTGACACCCCATCAGTCTCACTTCCAATGTTCCTGAGGAATTTTAGGAGAGTAAAGAATATTATTATTATGTAAAAGATGAAGTGATTCCAGTCAGCCTGTCCTCACAGGGGTTCAAGAATTTCTCAGATTCATGATTTCTCGGTTAATAGCTCAAATCTACCCCAGATTAACATACATACTGCAAATCCATATGATTAGAAAGCTCTGGCTGGCCTAGAGGAAATAAGTCCAGTTCCTACAAAATCAAATGTCCATATAACAGGAGGCATTACAACAATTAGAAGAAACACAACTCATTTTTCCCTCTGTCCTCCCCACAACAACATGCCATGTAGGATTTATGTACCTGTAAGGGCTGTAGGTTTGATGACGGAAGTGGGTTGGATGTTGCCATGCTGAGCTCCCAGGGAGGAAGTATTTACTAGTTCCTGCTTGATGAGCGCTCTTTTTGGGTGCTCAGGAGAAAGCTCACTAAGCTGATGCTCCAATGACAGGCGCAGCAGGTCAATCTTCTGAGAGGACTCTTGCAAACGACCCTGAGCCTAGCAATATGAAGTAGAACAAAAAGCAGAAAGAAATTTTCAATGTACAGCCCCAGGCCAGGTATTATTAATCCTTTATGAACTACTAGAGTAAGCTTCAGAAAAAGACCAGATAACATCTTACTAATAAAGGAACCCAACAAAATATTTCCCCATAGATCCTGACCACCCCATCAGTGTCACTTCTGATGTTCCTGAGAAATTTCACCAAAGCAAGGAACATTATCCCTAGAAGAAAAAGTGATCCCAATCAGTCTGTCCTCACACAGAGACAAGAACTTCCTAAATTAATAACTCTTGGTTAACTTTACTCATTCATGCCAAATCACTAATGTTGAGGCATGAAACCACTCTCTCAAGAAGGCTTGGATAAATGCTTACCTCAGCCAAAAACTTGCGATCCTGTACCCGACTCCCTCCCAAAATCTTCAGCACATTTTTTGCCCCTTCAGCCACAGCAGCTTCAATGCGCAGGTGATGTCTCAGCTCCTCAATACGCAGCTCCAAAGCACTGATGGCAGTGCCCATCCTCACTGGCCATTTTGGAGATAAAATATGGTGAAGATAAGAATTGGTTTGAGTATTCTGGATCTTGGAGATTTGGCCGTAGCTGTTCTGGGATGTATTAGTACTTAGAACACCATACCTGCTGGATCCACTGTATCTTCCATCCCTCCTGCTGACTGAGACACTTTCACAATGTGCATGCGGATTATTTCAATCTTTGTCTTGCTGTCCTGAAGCATCTGCTGAGCTGTAGCTAGCAGCTTCCGCTCCTGCCAAAAAGAAAGCACATGCAGAGAGGGAACCATGCTCATTAAAAACATCACGATGATGTGCTCACACGTGAGGATGAGGTGGTACCTGCAAGACGGGTCATAAATGATCCTGAAATGGCATAAATAAGCAGTTATGTAAAGGAGACACTGCTGAGGATCAAGAACTTTGTGATCACTATCTCCATTTATAGAGGGAAAGGACAGGTCAAGGACACCTCCAGTTAATACCAAAGCTTGCAGTGACTGAGACCTGGGGTTCACTGGTTAACTGTGCTTACAGTTTTTCTGAGCAGAGGTTTTTAACAGAACAAAACATCACAACCCTCTATATACTGGTCTTACTGAATTAAGCTTAAAAAAAAAAAAAAATCTCTGAGCTTATTATAATTATCCTTTGACTTTTAAATACGATTATGCCAAACTCAAAAGTGGGATGAATATGAAATCAATAAACCTCTGAACCTTTTTCTCACATGAAGAGATATCGCACGCTGTGCTCTACCCTAAACAACCTAGTAATATCAAAACATCACACCAACTCAGTGCACAATACCAACGCTTTTTTAAATTTCTTTCCTCGAGTCAGTGACTACATGTACCCCTCATAACCGCCCCCAGTACCTTCTCAGGCTTGGAAGTTTTTCTAGAGATAGCACTCCTACCATGCCACTTCCTATGAGATAACTTTTCTCCAGTTCCAATCCGGCTCTAATCTTGAGGCACTGGGAGCACTAAGGTGAGATGCATCAACATCTCTATGTCGGCATTCAGCCAGCTCAGTTAAGCACCTAGACCTCAGTTAAGCACCTAGACCGAAGAAGTAACGCACAGTCTGCAGCTGGTAGGGAGAGACAGGTGTTTCCAAAGGACCATTCAACTCTTTGAGAATGACAACACAAGCTATTCTATGGGCACCTAGCATTGCTACTGAGGCTACTGAAGGATTTACATGTCTAAGTTAAAACACGATTCCCAACTTTCTCACTAATACCACTAAGCGACATTCAAGAGCAGAAGCAGAATCAGCATCTGCCATGTAAGAACTGCCAAAAGGATCGATACTGCCAGACTATGCCCGTCTATCCAGTCCAATAACTCCCCTCCATCAGTGATCACCCACCAGACGCTTCAGAAAAAGGCACAGGCAACCACATCACAGGCCAAAACAGAATAAACTACACTTTCAGAAGCGCCTTTTCCTAACATCCAGTAATTATAGACTGGCTTATAATTATTAGTAATTAGTAATTATAGACTTTGACCCAGGAATCTATGTTCCCAAATGGTTGCTTATTCCTTCTTACCTTGGATGTTGAATACATTTGGATCATATTCTCAGCTCCTTGCTTCACTTTCATTTCAACATGCAGCTGCTTTTTCAGAGCTTCAACCTTCCTTGCCATGGGGTCTGGGTTTCTTTCCCATAGACAAGGATCTGGAGACACAGATCCATCTGTACAAACAATACAATCAATACCATTAGTCATCTTTTCTTGTGTCATTTCACTGGGTTATAGATGGGTGACTCCATAAAAGAAGGTACAAAAAGGTCTTCTCTACAAAACTGACTGCAAAACCCTTTCAAATGAAGCTCAAGCTCACATCCATAAATATTTCTTAGTTTATCAGTGAACTCATCCTAAAAAGCACTCTACCAATTCTATACTCATTCATCCTGTAAAATACTTGGATGTTCAACTGCCCAGAAATGCTATTCAAATCTCTTCAATTCCACTTACAGCCTGCTCCTGAATATTGTCCATGCCCAGCACTCTCAGCTCTTCTCCCTACACCGATTGCTTGTGTTGCCTCCTTCCACCTTTAGTGCTCCATTCTCAACTTTTCACTGCACAGATCATTTCATCAGCTAAATATCACTAGAAGAAACTCCCACTACTTGTGAGCCCTCCACAGAAAAACACATTAATTCAATACAAACAAATATCAAAGCATTATAACACAATTTTCCTGTCAATCACGACCCAAGACCTACCTGTCTTACCCTCCTCTTTGTCTGTTATTACAATTCTTGCATTAAGCTCCCGAAGTTCCCAATGCAGTTGCTCCAGTTTTCGGTTGGAAGATTTCAGCACGTGCTCTATATGAACAAGATTCTTTCTGTCTGTCGTTGCTTTGCGCAGGTTTTCTGCTCCCTCTTTAATCTTCAGTTCTTTCTGTATAGCACGGCGAAGTAGTTCCTTCTCGCCCTCCAGTTTTTGCTGGAAGCTTGGATCCATTAAGTTCATACCGTTGCCCAGTTGCAAGAGACAGCTGCCCTGCAATCAAGCAATGTTGGACAAGAGGATTTCAGAGATAACACAGTTCATTCAATTTTTATGATTTAGCAATACACTCTTAAGATTCTGCTCCTTCATTTCATTAGAAACTGGTTCACACAATTCTGAAGGCAACCTTTTCACCAAATTTTCAAGACGACCAGATCTGGATTTAGATTGCAGAGGACAGAATACAATTTGATCTTAACATGCTTTAATTTGGTTTTAAACCATAATGGAGACAAACCTTCATCTTACTTTTTTCCTTGTTATTAATGTCTACACGCATCCTTGTTCTTAAGTAGCAAAGCCCAACCAATATTTGCCCTTGTTCTGATCAACATTAACTTTTACTAGTATGATGTAGTCGATAAATACTTTATCTGAATATGTCTTGATACTGACTGCTCAAAGACACATATCAACAAATCTGACAGAGCTTTTTAGGAATGTCACAAACATGCATTAACTCTCAGCTGTTAGCCCTGAGGAAGAAAAACGTAAAACCTATAGCTATTTCTACAAAAAAAGAAGAAGAAGAGTAAGCTTAACTTTGTGCTGTCTCTGAAAAGGCAAGCAGACTGTTGTCTCAATCGCTATTCTGCCCGTGGTTTACAGGTAGTGAGGCCTCTTTAAAACATTATTAAGGCTTTAAACTGAAAGAGGACAGATTTCGATTAGATGTAAGGAAGAAATTCTTCACTCTGAGGGTGGTGAGGCACTGGAGCAGGTTGCCCAGAGAAGTTGTGGCTGCCTCATCCCTGGCAGTGTTCAAGGCCAGGTTGGATGAGGCTTTGGGCAACCTGGTGTAGTGGAGGGTGTCCCTGCCCATGGCAGGGGGGCTGGAACTAGATGATCTTTGAGGTCCCTTCCAACCCAAACCATTCTATGATTCTATAAATGTTTAAATTCAAAATTTAAAAGTTGCATTAGTAGCATTCAAGCTTGTTCTGGGCTTTGTTTTAAATCATTTTCAATACTAGTGGTGATATATGCGTCATCAACAGCTCTGGACAGGGATGCTCTGCGTCCAGGCAGCAGCGGCAGAGGTGTATCTCACTGACCGAATCAGCACTGGGCTCAGACAGGAGCTGCAAAAGCTTTATCCAAGAGGATGCTACTTAACACTGTAACAAACAATCCAAGCAAGCCATTCATTATGCTTTTCTCTTCAACAGGAAGAGCAGCTTCAAGGCATTCAAAGCAATTAATATATTAATAACCGAAAATTAATGACTCATCATACTCCCTGCTTAAATGCAAAAGAAACGGTTGCACAGTCAAGCTCCACTACACTAACCGACTCAATGTCGCACAGTCAGTCACTGAAGACAGAACTCAGGAATCCCGACTTACTTTCACATTTTTTAGGCGGCTGACCACATTTCCAACAACAAACCACACTGGGTTTGTGTTACTTGTGTACATTACTGCACTCTAAGAGTGTGCTGCGCATCTAAAGCCTACGCTACTCACACAGAAATAATTATTTAATCATATTAGTATATTTTGTCATGCACCTCAAAGATCCAACCAACATTCTCGATCATTTTTTGCTAGGATTTCAGTCTAATAGCAAAATAACTAAAGAAGAAGGAAAAAAAAATATCTATTTTAAAGTTGGCCTAAACCCAAGTTGGGTCTGCAACAGATACACAATAGCCAAAATAGGAGTTGGTCAGATTGGTAACAAAACAAAAAGGTTCAGATTAACATCCTGAGTCCAGGAAGTTCTCGCCCAATTAGTAAAGCCAGGAACTAAGCCAGAGCTTTGAAAAACATCCAAAGTTTTGTGAGGAAGAACTTGAATCATGGAGTTCCTGAGTCACAGGCAACCTTTACCAGCTGTATATTGGAAAATCAGAAAATGCTTTATCCAGTCTGTAGCAAGTGACTAAAAGTAGTTCACTGGTTGCAATTCTTGTTTAAATAATTAGAAAAGCATATAGATTTATTTTTTATCCAAACTATGCAAATGGCTGTAACCAATCCACCCCTTGGTTTCGCCCAGAGCAATGGAATGAGTAGTGGTGCAAGAGTAATAGTGATAAAGGGGGCTGAATACAGAGACCTGGGTACTGATACAGAGAATGGTACAGTCTGGGCAGTTCTCAGGTCAATTTTCCTCCACACCACTCTCTGCCAAAAGCTAGTCTGAATACCAGCTAATGCACCATGCTAGTTTTCTAAATATATTTAGAACGTAAGGGTGGTGTGTTTTCCTGGGTCCTTCTTCCCCTCCGTGGCTCAGGGAGTGCCATAACATTGACATTGTTTGCACCAGGAAGATGAAATATTCTGTTATTTAGGAGGACGGGAAAGCTGAATTTGCATTTGGGTTGATCCATTTTGCATTCTGACTCAGGAATTTCGGTGGGGTGTTGAGACACTGCCACAGTCCATGCTGCAGCTGTTCTTGGATTCCCTGGGAAGGTCCGTCCTTCAGAGTTATGTGTCCAATGCAATCCTGAAACACGTTAAAAGCTTGCGGAGAAATACCCAAGCTAGCTTATTTTAGCTTGCTTTTGGTACCTGTAGTGGGGCAGCCAAAATTCACCCAGGACTTCCACTAGACTTATGTCATACGGTAGCATCTAGACTGCTTCCTAACAAGCCAAAATTTCAGCAGTATCAAAGTTGCACTAGTCCTTTGGATTGCAGCCCAGGGAGACCCCATTCCCTCAGTTGTTATGCCCAGCCTGGCATTGAGCTTCACCTGCACAAAGCCCAGAGCAGACCCGGCCCTTAAGAGTTTCACCACTGACCCAGAAATTGATTTACAATTTGATTTAATGAGCTGGCGATGAGGAGGCCATCCCCCCTGCAGACCACACGTGCTCACCAGGACGTTTTAAATCCCATCTTTCACGGCAACTTTGCGCTGCGGGGATGAAGCCCGCGATGGACAGGCTCGTGCTAACCGCATCCACTATTTACAAGAAAAAGCCACTGCAAGATTTGGAACAAGGCAACTGCAATCCTGTCTGAAGCCAGTCCCCTTTCCAACTCCGAGCTGCGCAGGAGCTGGCGAGGCTGGAAAGCAGCGAGCCCCGCGGGCACCGGGATGGGCAGAGCCCGCTCGGGCCGCAGCGCTGGCAGCGAGGGATCTTTGCGCCGCTCTCTCCATCCGTTCTTTCCCAGATTAGGCTTGAAACGCCTCAAGGAAAGAGGGCAGATCTCCCCCACTCCAGGGAGCTTATTCCAGAAAGGAATGTTTTTCCCAGCGCGGAGGCTGGCAGCCCTCCCCCGGCTCCCGTGTGCCAGCCCCAGCCGCCGCCTCGCCTCCCACACCTCCTCGACGCCGAGAGGGGATTTTCTCGAGCGGGCACAGACTTGACCCAAACCCCATTTCCCTGAGGGGAGGAGGGACGTTTTTCGGGGATCTAACCCGCTTCGCACGGTCTCTCCCACCTCCCCGGGGAGCAGCCACCGCGAGAGGCGGAGGAGGCAGCGGGAAGCCCCGTTCCCCCCGACCGCCGCCCCCTTCCCGGGGCCGGAGGCTTCCGGCGGAGCAGGGGGCTGTGCTTTCCCAGCGGGAGGATGGAGGGGGGGGGCCCTCCACACTTTGGGTGCCCCCAAAAGGGCGCAGTGGTCCACCCGGGAAGGGGGGAGCCCCCCTCGCCCCGCCCGCCATGCCGGCGCCCCTCCGAGCCCTCGGCGCGGCGCTCACCTGCGGGGTCCCCGCCGCCATTGTTCCGCACGGCACCGCCAGCAACCGGCACTTTTTCAAACTTCGGTCTTCCCGGGAAGCGGCGCGCCGCCGCCAGCGCCCTCTCGTGGGGTGCGGGCCCGGGAGAGCGGCCGGCGGGCGGCCCTCGGGGAGCGCGGAGCCGCCCTCTCTCCGCACGCCGCCCGGCCCTGCCCCGCGGGGGTGCTCGGCCAGCCGCGTTTCCCGCCCCCGTCGGGAGGTCGTCCCGCTGCCTTCGCCCGCCCTGAGGGGGCCCGGCAGCGCCGTCCCGCAGCGCGCCCGCGATGGCGGCGGGAAGGAGAGAGGCGCGACAGGCCGGACGCTGAGGAGACTGAGGTACCTCCCGCTTCCCAGCGTGGACATCGCCCTCCGCGCCGGGCTGCTGGGGAAGGAGAGGCGTTAGGGGATCGGTGTCCTTTGTGGGCACGACAGTCGGGTTCGCGCCGAAGGGACGGTACCGGGACACAGGCAGTGACAGATCTCCTTGTTTCCCGACACCTCCGCTGGAGGCCGTGAGGAAAAATCCCTGCGGCTGCCTCCAGCCTGGGCCCGGTTTGCTGTGCCGAGCCGGTCGGGTGGTTTCCAGTTTAGTTGTCCAGACGGACTCAAACTGGCGTTTGTTTGTAGGGAAGGGAGCTAAGTGCAGCTCCCCTTCAGATAGGAAGGATGCTTCCCTGGAAGAGGGGCGATGCCTGTCTCCAGTGCGGGTTTTTACTCACTTTTTCTCTGCAGAACAGCCCCTCTGCATGTAGGACCTGGGATTTCGATGAATATTTGAGTGAAAAAACAGCCCGAATGCATTGGCAAGGCTGGCAGCGATCCCTCGGCCATCAGGAGTGAAAACCCAGCGTGCTGCTGCGCTGCCGCCGCGTCACGCAGAGCTGATACGCAGTGTGCCATGGGCCCAGGGCTTAAAACAAGTGAAAAGGAGAATTGCTTTCAGATGGTGAAGACCAACGCTTGCAAGATCCCTCCTCAGCAGTATTACATAATATTATTATTGCACTAATATACTTTTTCAGTCCTGGAGCAACGCACAACTCTGAGTCAGAAGGCATCCAGAGGTGATAAAGTATTCCCACACACAAATTTAGAACTATACTAATAAACAGAAGTGTTTTCCTTTTATTTAATTAGAACAGTTTTTCCAGCATAAGCATTTTGTAAATGATCTGCAGCTGAATAATTAGTAAAAGGAAATCACCAGAAAATATAAAATTTAGATCTAGCTTAACTGAGTTGAATTAATAAAGCTTTAAACTTCTATAAAACCTTTTAACATGATCCTCCTGTTAATAAAGCAAGTGCATTAGATTAATATAAACCCTTCTGAAACCTGTTGCTATTTGTAAAATGGTCCAGGCTCTGGTGTTTAAGGAATTATTTTAATTAGACTATTCATTCAGTGGAAAGGCAAAAGTCAAACTGGTAGGAGTAGATTGAGTGTCAGAGGAGCAGGGACACTACCATACCTTCCGTGGACAAAGCCTGTCCCAGCAGACAGGGATCAGGGCTGCGTTTGCCTCGGTCAGCTGGAGAGAAGGTCGGCGGGAGCCCTCGGTGGTGGCAGAGGTCGGTTTGCCCACTCTCACCCTTGGGGTTCGCACAAGGGCATCCTCCTCTTTCCTTCAGGTCTCGTACCCTCCAGGTGAGGCAGGAGGATGGTTGAGAGGGCAGTTCAGGGAGCCTGAGGAGCTGGAGCAGTTGGCCAGGGACCATCTGGCTGAAGGAGCTCCCCAGCCTGGAGGGCTCAGAGGGTGGGCGATCCCAGAGGAGATGAGGATGCTCTGGCTTTGCAGCCCTCTGCCTCCCCCCTGGTCAGAGATGTCCCTGGCTACCCAGCATCCCAGCTGGGGCCTCAGCCCGTCCCACGAGCATGGTTCGGCTGTCCCCTGCAAATTCTGCGGATAGAGGGGGCCGGTGCGTGGGATCAGCAGTTCCTGCCCGCTCGGCAACCTCTGTCCCACGGGAAGATGAGCGTTACAGCTGGGAGCACGACGTGCCCGGCCAGCCCTTCCAGGATCCCGCAGGGCACGACTCCCGGGTGCCGAGGGCGCTCCCGGGCCCAGGCCAGCCCTCCAGGTGCGGCTGCTCCCGAGGCAGGATCATCGCCGGGAAGAGGGAGCGTGTGACCGGCCCGGGGGGGGGGGCGGGCCGCGGTTTCCGAACCGCGGGAGGGGGCGGTCCCGGGATCGAGCTGTGTGGTCTGTCCGCGGCCCCGGGGGGGTGCGGGGGTGAAGGCGTGCCCTGCCGTTCAACCGGCGGCCCCTGCCCTCCGCTAAACCCGCGAAGGGACGGGACGTGTGCGGCACGGCTCCTAGGCGAATTCCGGCTCCAGGAAAGCCTCTCCTTGCGGTCTCGCCGTGCAGCCTGCGGTTACGCGAGCGCTGAAAGAAAAGGGGGAAAAGTGCAGGGGAAGGATGCCCTCGCTTCCCGGAGCCCTCCAGCTTTTTCACCTTGGTCAACTCTCCCGTTTTACGCTCCTTCCCAACCAGGGAACAGCAGGAGCACCCGGAGGGAGCGGTGCTGCGGGAATCCTTTGGCAGCAGCGTGGCTGCCGCAGCTCCCGGGCAGCACGGTGCCTCGAGAGCCGACCCGACGGGCACGGCTGTGCCTGGGGGGCACACGGGTCCCACCGGCTCTGCTGGCTGCACAAAGCAGCGAGGGCTACTCGGCAGGCAGCCGGAGTTATGTCCTACAGGGCTCTCCCCACTAGAGTACATTCACTCAGAGAAGGTGATGAATCAAGAGAGAAGTCTTAGAATCCGTTTCCATTTTTAATCCAGGAGAGGGAGGGCAAGAGATTAAGCATAAATCTGTTCCCAGAGGAAGCAAGCGTCTTGTTGCAGAGTCAGTTGTGACCTCTGGTCACTCTTATCCCACCGGGCATCTATTTCCATAAAAGAGAAGTGAGCACTGTCAGCCTCACCCATGAAAGACAATGCCGACTTTGGGACCAGTAACTGATTCTTTTGAAAAGAAATGGTAACATCAAGTAACAGGTAAATGTACTTTAATTCCTTCAAACAGAAGGATATCTTGAAGGTACAGCAGAGAAATTATTTCATTGATTTCAGTCTCTTTAAAAAAAAAAAAAAAAGCATGGCTTCAAAATTCAGGAACAATATCCAATAAACAAAGTACTATCGTTATGCACCTGGTGTAGAGCGTGGTACAAAGAGAAGCTTACAGATTCAAATGAATGGCATAAACGACTGAGAAATCGATTCAGATAATGCTCATTTACAGGGACAAAGACTATGTTGACAGGTATGAATAAGCACACACATAATCTGTTTAAAAAAAACCCAAACCTCTCTAACTGTATTTACACACATGGTTGTATTTGCTTTCCTTTGGCACTAGAAATTACAGACAAAAGATTCCATTTTATAGCAATTAAACTTCAAACTTAAAATAAAAATAACCTTTGAGTCATTTTAAGTCATTCAGCCCCAGCACAGCAGCTTCACCTTTATTAAATTGCCACCAACTCTATATTCTAACCCTGGAAATTCAGCTTCCACCTGTGACAAATTTCACTTAGCAGGATTAACTGGATATGAGGAGCTCAAGCAGCAGTGGGGAATTAATGCGGGATACAGATGTGCTTAATAAGAATGAATCTCTCATCCTTCTCCAAGGTGGACATCTACCTTTAGATGCTCTTTATATGCATATACAAATAAAATAAAGTAAAAATGGACACTCATTACATATTTTGAGCCAAATTAGACATGAAGTGAACAGTCAGAGCACATGATGGCGATCTGTAGTATTTCTTCAGTGTTGCAGGGAGATGTTAATCCCTACTCATTTCCATTGCTAGGGGAAAAAAAAAAGATTGCACTTAAATATGTTTTTTTGGTTTAGCACATTAGTTTACTCTTTAGCCATTGCCAGGAGAAAAACCTTAAGTTTCACCAGAAATTCAGTATTATCAGTACAGTAGCAAGTGTTTTGTCACCCTGTAAAATCCTAAAGAATGTGCAAGAAATATCGCAGCAGTAACATTTCTCTATCCAGACTTCTCGTTTGTTGTTCATGGTAATTGACTTTACAGAACCTGAAGCTTTGATTACTTCTGAAAGAGTTTTTATAGGTTTTCTGCTAGTAACCAACAACGGCAGTGTATTTTACCTAAACCATTAAAGACTAGGAAAAATTCTTTTTCTTGAAAAACTGTCATCAGTTAGGACTACATAAAAACTAAATAATGAGGCATCAGGGCAAGTAATAGCACATCGACCCTCTCCCACAACAGGAAGCAGTTTTCAATCTTACAACAAAAAGGAATCAAATGAAAAGGAATCCCAAATTTATACACTTCACAGGTTTTGTTCCTTCTCCCTCTAGATGGTAAGAAACCATTATGAATCAACATTTTACTTTGCCCTGCAGGCAGTAGCAGGGCAGCAGCTTTTGTTGGGATGGGATAAAGTAAATGATTGCTTTTTCTTTTTTTTTTTTTTGCATTGATCATATGCAGAGTGGACGTCATATTGTCTCTGATAACTGGAATGAATCCAAGCTGGACCAGACACTTACAGAATGTTTCCCCCACGCACATTACTTGGGCATGTCTCAAATAGAGATTAATCTTGTTCTGGTAAGTGTATCCTTAAGCATCAAAAAAAGCTGAATTTGACTATAGCAAATTCTGCGAGGAAAAGGAATCAGAGAAAATAACAGCAAGTCTTCCCAGAAGACAGTCTTTTCTACACATCCAAAGAGCACGAGCTGTTTGAATTTTAGATTAGCTGATACAACATTTTTTAAAGTATTTCAAAAGCACAGCATGTTAAAATTACTTTTGTTACACTTTGTGGAATACCAGTACCAACAACTTCCATGTGAAATTGTTACAAGCTACGCAAACGCAGTCTCTGAAAATGGGAGTACAGAATATCTAAAGCATATATACATGCTGCTACCCAGGAAAGAAAGCAGTGCAGTAGCAACTTTTTATACACGAGTTTTGCCAAGAATCTTGCTCTTTGAAATAGCCCAACTTGCACTTAACATTTATTTTCAACTGAAGAAACTTGAAAAACACCCAGACATTATTATAAGACGCCTTGGTCTTTTTATTCTGAGCTTGCATATTTTCACGCAAACTGATTTACTGGAGATACAGTACTGCGAGTCACCACTTAAAAAAAAAGTATCTAAGAATCAAGTGATTTTTCTCTTTGCAAAACGTGAATATAAACCTCTGTCTTCACACAAGGCATATGCACCTACAGCCCTGTCTTACAGAGTTAGATAAGTCAAGAAACTGAGTGTGCAAGAGTAACTACCAAATGAGACATTTTACAAGTCCTGAAACAGTGGAAACTAAATTAACTGATTATCAGTCCACACAACCACGAGATTGCATTGCACTACGCATATACTGACCAAATGCCCCAAAAAATGCCAAGAAACTACAAGCAAGTTCAAAACAGGATATTAAAACTATTTCTTTCAGTGAAGACCAACCAGTCCCTTTGTGTACACATTTAGTTTTATTGTAACAAAGCAACTTGTACACTTTAACGTTTAAAACTGAGCATCTTTCTTTCCTTTCCAGTGAAACAAAAAAAAAAAAAGAATTTAAAAATAAACAAGAACAAAATTACAATAGAGAATGTCAATTCCAAATAAGATCCTACAGGTTCTGCTGATTCTCCATCAAGTGGCAGGGCTCAAAGTCATCATTAGGAGAAGATTTTTATTTTAAAAGTGTCATCTTAAACTGCAAGGATGTTTGTTAAACATCACAATTAAACATGCCAAAGGAGAAGAAGCCATGTTGTCAAAATGCCCACTTAACCCACCCAAACATCTGAAACCCACCCCAGCTGACCTTCTATAACCCCATTTTTTATTTTTTTTTTAAAGTTTTTTCTTTTTTTTAAACAAGAGAAAGTAGACAGATACATGTTGGTAAATGCTAACTGTCCATATTCACATAGAGACACAGTGTAATCTCTGAGCCCAATATACAGAGAAAGAAGGAAAAAAGCTAGATTCTATGCACTACTACACAGGGGCCTAGCACTCTTCAGCTTCCAGCAGAGTGAAGGGAGCAGAAGGTTTTTCTTTTTTCCCACAGAACATGGTGTATTGATTCCATAAACAGTTTTTGTTTTGAGACAGAAAGGGATAAAAATGAACTTGAAACAGAAACTGGTAGATTCTTTCCCAGTGTATTCTGCTCAAGGTATTTCCCCCAAAATAAATCGTGAACCGTGGTGTAGAGGAGAGAAAAAGAGACCTCAAGAGAACAAGGCGACTGAGCACAAGAAAAAAAAGACAGCAACTTGCTCCCAGGGACTGGAGAAAAATTAAAAAGGTAAAAAGGGGGTTTGGAATCCATCAGTGTTCAATTAGTCATCTTCTCCTTCATCCTCCTGTTGAAAGATAAGCAACAATTAAAAAAAAAATCTAATCACTGAACCTCAGATAGCGCGACCTTTCAAATGCAATACCAGAATTGTTTCACTCCCCTACAGACTACAGTGTTACTCACAGCATGCTGTGTAACGACCTCTCTCTCCCTCTTCACCACCAAGTAGTAACGCTTCCCCTGAGTACTCATCCACTACAGAAATCAGTTAGTAACTGGGTGTCCCAACAAAAAAACAGCAGGTTTGAAAACATACCGTGACTTAGAATCACCACAGACCTCGGCATGACTTTTGACAGTTAGAAAGTGAAGGGGTCATCTTTTCCCCCCCTCCTGGTTTTAAACTCTGAAGAGCGAAACGCTTCGACTTTCAGATGCTAAATTCTACGTTACATAGTAGAGCCCAGTACTCCAGTGCACACAACAGCTCTCCTACCTCAATACACAGAATGTTTTGCTGCTGAAATTCAAACACATCACTCCCAATCACAAGAAACAAAGACATTCTAAACTTTAAGTTACCAACAGCCTGAATGCTATCCCTGGAATCTCACTTGCTACTAGAGGAAATTTCTAATTCCTGAACCCAACGGAGTCTTAGCTAAGCTGGCCACAAGCAGAAATAAACCAACAGGTGGGAGATGACAGAACTGGATGCATCAACAAAAGCTATTGACAAGTAAAGTGTTGCTAGAATGTTCACTAATTAAATAAGCACTTTGTTATCCTAATATCCCAGTTTTTCTACAGCACTTTCCTTACAAATTCACTAAAACTACTTACTTGCACTGTCTCTCATATACACAAACATACTTAATACTACATTGAAACCACTCCACAAGGTGGTAACAGTTCTGCTTCTCTCCTTCAAATACCTTGTCAGTGATTGTACAGAAAAGAGCTACTCTGCCTTTGCAACAATGGCTCAGCATTCTTGCAAGATCCCTCTTACAAATTCCTTCTGATTCTCATACACCAGAGTTGGAAGGAGTAAGACTACTCACCTCTCCTTCCTCTCCCTCATCATCATCTTCATCTTCCTCTCCCTCATCTTCATCTCCTTCTTCATCAATATCCTCCAACCCTTCTTCCTCTTCGTCATCATCATCATCCTCCTCTCCCTCCCCCTCTTCATCATCCATATCAGGAACCTTAAAGACACGTATGCAACATTAACTACAGCGATCAAATTCACTTTCACCTGCACAGCGCCATTACAGGTGCGGACCAACAACGCGGTGCTACACTTACCAAGTAGTACTGTAATGGATTTGGCCAGATGTCATCCTTGATGACTTCTCCTAGCTCATCAGCCCCTGCATCAGAGTGGTCAGTGAACCAGGTAAAGAAACTTTCTGGCTCTTCATGCTGCCTCTTCCTACTGGCTTTGTTCTGTGTCTGGCTTGAACGTTTTGTCAGGTCCTGAAAAGAAAGTTAAGAAGTTCCCTAAAGACGTGATCTTTACATGGCTTTTTTTTTTTTAATTTAATAAGCACCATTTAGAAATGTACTTGTCTAAACAACCACAAGAAGTCACTTGCTACTGCCTCTTTCAGGGAGAAGTCTAAGAAACATTTGGAACCCAAAAAACTCAGAAAAAGACACTGCATTTCTCATGAATGTGAGAAAACAGTAAAACTGCCTGCTTCTTTTCATGACCTCCGCTGAAATACTGAAAATTCCCAGGATCTCACATTTGATTTATGCTTCCCTATCACAGGGAAGCACAAGTATGCCAAGTGTTTAATGACTTACTCAACTTAAAAGATATCACAATGGCTGAACACTGCTTAGAGCAGCTGTAATTGTAGTTAAATGCTCTGACTACTACATAAATGCAATTTAAGAAACAATCAGACTCCACACCTCTAAGCTCTGTCTTTAACTCAAGATAAAGAACTGCCTAGCCTTCCTATTCAAAGATTTCCCGCTTCGAAGTGTTCAGGCCATTCTTTGTAGAAAGTGAAAAATAACCACACAAACTGCTAAAACATATGGTCACAGGAACATAAACGAGTCCTGTATCTACCACCTTACCCCAGCAGTTGAGTAAGTTTGCAACAATCCGTTAGCTAAGTCTGAAAACAAAGTATCTGTTATTTAAATTCATCTTTCTCTGATCATATGGCAATTCCAAACTTCTTTGGAATTTGCTTTCTTCATAGAATCACAAAATTTATAGATTTAGACTGTTTAATGAAGAACACCACCAGAATTCACATTGGTTTGTGTATGTTGTAAAGATCATTTGGCCAGCTGGCACGAGACTAACTTCTTGTACAAGAGGAAAAGTTCTATTTCTCAATGAAAAAAGATTAAGTTTCCTCCTCGGTCTGAAGGTGATGGAACAAGAAACAAGCCACAATTTAACTGCAACCCTCAGTTCTATTTTTAAATACCGAGTTTCAAAATCTTCAGGATAACACTGAAGTGCTCCAAAGTTTTACAGAAACTAGCTACAGCAAATCAATTATGCTTGAATACTGTCTGGATGAAAGACATGCCCACAGTATTGTGTGGCTGCAACTTCTCCAAAGGGGTAGTGTCTGGAAATGAAGTTGAGAAAATAAAGAGAAAAAAAAAGTTCACACACCCCTATCTGACCCCCCCAAAACCCTGCAGTCCTTGGAATTCTTTATTTATCTTAAGAAAACAACAAAATACAGAGCTTAGATTCACTCCAAAGAGACAAGCTAATGAACTTGTTATCTCCATCTGATCAGACTTGTACTTTTACTACTTTGATGGTGAGAACTGAGCAAGAGAATTCACTACAGATCTCCACATAATGGGGTATTCCAAACCCTGCAAGATAGGCGTGAGCTATGTATGTAGAGAAGTGGCAAGGGGGTTGAGAGGGGAAGAAAAGGACATGGCAGCTTCCACACAAAAGAAAAAAAAAAAGGAATCTAATTGAAGTGATGGTATCACACAGAGCAACCATCTCTCCCAGATACGTACCTTCCCAGATTTCCATTTGATCTCAGTTGATTTTGAAGATGGGTCTCCACTTTCATTGAGGTGAAACTCTTTGGAGAGAACTTTATTTTCAAAGTATGGATTCTCATCAAAATACTGCAGAGTTGAAAGGAAAGAGTTAGAATCCACATAACATACAGACACATGCCAAGTCAAACCTGGTACTGAACAGATAACTACAAGAGATTCTCTTACAAACTACAACCCAATATGTGAGTACATTCAGAAAAACTCAGAAAAATCACACCTGAAGGAAATTTAAAAGTACTTACAAAATCTATTCTGTAACCTGATTTGATGTCTTCAAATTCTGTCACCTCGACTCTGGTCAAATAATGCAGTGCTTCCTCATCTTCTTCTCCCAGCAGTGCAGATACTAAGACAGAATCAGGAATCCCACGTTAAGAGCTATGAAACGCGTATCGCAGATGAAATACAGGAAATTGGCAGCAATTTGAAAAGCAACACATCTGTCCAGGCCAACTTCTTGTGGCCCTTTTTTCTCAAGTTACCAGCCAAGAGACTATTAGCATTCGATCGATTTGCACTTGCTGAAGTGAAAACGTTATGTTTGCTTGTTGTAGTTCAATGTCAAAAAGCAGAAAAAGCTACCTGGGTACATCTACCCTCTCTGAAATATTTTCACACACGTAGTTCGCTCAATCTAAGCAGTTTACAAACTTGTTTTGTCCTCTCAGAGACAGTCTATTGTCAAGAGTCACAAGGAACTCACCTCCAATTAAAACAAACTCATTTTTTTTTTCTTTAAAGGGCCCAATTAACTAAGAAAAGTAGGAAACGTGTTGTTTAAAACACAGAAAGAAAACCAAAATGGGATTTTAGTGAACAAGATGTTCCTTTGGTCAACAAATGCAAGAAATAAAAAGCTTATAAAATGCACTCTAGGACAAAAACGAAATGTTTGCATATGAAGCAGGCTTCTGTTTAAACACACATCCAGCAACAATCCTAGAAAACCGTGAGCGCTGCAAGACACTCACACAACAGGCAAACAAACACTGAATTTACAGAAAGAGAGGGCTCTTAAGAACATACCTTGTGGGTGGTTGACAAATGTTGTTACCCAGAAATTTGGGATTTTGGCGATCAATTCTGACCTCTTCTGGAAGAATGGTTGGCGGAGTTTGTTGTATTTCTGTTCTACTTTCAAAATTTCCTCACTGGCTTGTTCGTTCAGTCTGTAATAGAAAGAGCCATGTCAACCACAGGAGAGAGAACTGAAATTTCAAGACACATCATCAGTAGTTAGCTAAAAACTGAATGAGCCTGATGAGACCAGTCTGCCATATGTAACCAATGAGGTATCTCCAACAAAAAACTCCGGCCCAAACCCGTAATGACTATTAGGAAACACACCACCAGAAGCAATCTCACTGATCTTAATGAAAGTTCTTAACACATCGTATGTTTTGCAGCACTGCATAAGGGACGGACCCTTATTTATGCAAAGCAAAGTAGTATTTTACCTCTTAAACACTTTGTTTTCAAAACACCGGAAGATAGATAGCACGTAACTGTCACCTGCTGTCTGTAACTTTGGGGCAGGCAAGCAAGCAAGCTACAGCCAAGCAAATTTGTACTCCACACAAGCCAAATCTTAAGACGCAACATTTAACTGGTTTTGTAAAAAGGCAGAGCCCTGACACTGCAACAACTCTACATGGCCAGAGCCTCAACAGTCACCTGCAGTCTTTGTATAACAGTGTGCACGGAGATAAGGTCCAGGCAAATATCAACGTAGGGCCCACAGACAGTTCTGGGATATAAAACTAATCTTTCAGTGACACCTTCTACATATTATTCTATAAGCATTTGAATGTATCATAAAAAATTGTAGAAAAGCTAACTTTTCAACCAAGTTTTTGATTCTGCTTACAAACATGAAAATACTTCTGCAAAATTAGCATACACATGAACTTGAAAGAAATATTATCAAAGTGTAACATTTAATTTTAAAATTTTAAATGCAAGTTCTACCTTTTTAATGATACACAATTAAACAAGAAACCAGGATACTTCGTCCATTTTTTAATCACACACTAATACCTCTTACATGTAATCAAGTCACAACACAAATGTATCTTGGTGGAGTTTTAAGAGAGAACTACCTCCGAGCGCTCACTTTACTCAATATTTTCATTTTCTGAAGTTAAAATTTTAATTTCTGCTGAAACAGTTTAAAAATTTGTTAATGGTTACCTGTCTATTTCATTCTGTACTTCATCAATGTGTTCAATTGCTTCCTGTTGCTCTTTTTCTGAAAAACAAAGGAAAACGTATCAGAATCCCTTAGTTCTCAAGGCTTGACAAATCACCTGGGGTTTCCGCTCAAGATCTTTTCGCATCATCTACTTCAGAAGTGCACAGATATTTCCATTAAATGTCACACGTGTTACTGGCCTTAAAGCTTCGGCTAATCCCAGGGTGTGCTATCTCAGAGGAGCAGAAGTTGGACGAAACGGCACTCAAAGCGAGTTTACCCCTAGGAATCACAGCCGACATTCCCCTACGCAGTTTTACAAGTCGATTTAAACGATAAGTCAATCGTGATAGACTAATACCAATTTAATTAAGAAGCTGTAAGCCGCATTTGCTAAGACCAAGCCGTCTGAAGGAACGTTGAGCAATTTAAAGAAGAGAGAAACATCAATAGAAACAGCGTATCTGGGAACGCGCCGCCTTCTAAAAACTGAAAAGAACGTTCCGAAGGGCCGTTACAAGCCAAAAAACCTCCAAGCCGCCGTCTGGCTGATGTTTTGTGACGGGGACTTGCCCTCGACACGGTTACGGGGGACTGTTTACCTGCCGCGCCGGGAGATGAATGACCGGCAGCGGGAAGTCGCTGGAGCGGTGCAGCACGCTCACCGCTCCCCCGGCGAGTTCCCCGCACGGCCCGGCCCGCGGTGGCGGACAGCTCTCCCCGCTCCCCGCGGCGGGCGGATGCGCTGCCCCCCCTCCCCGCGACGGAGCGGCGGCCCGGTGCGGAAAGCACGTGCGTGACCGGAGCTCGCGGCGGGCGCAGCACCGCGGCGGCGGACCCGGTGGAAGGGGAGCGCTGCGCCCTTCCCGCGGCGCGGCCGCCTTTAAAAAACCGCGGAGCTGCCGCGGTCGCACGTGGCTCCGCCGCCGCGCCGCCCGGGCACCGCGTGGCTCCCCGGGCGGACGGGCCCCGGCGGCGGCGGCGCCGCTCCGTACCCGCGCCGCGGGGCAGCACCACGCGGCCGCGGCGGCGCCGAGACCAGGAGGCGGCGAAGCATCATGGCGGCGGCGGCGGAGCACAATGAGGCTCCGCGGATGCTGCTCCGGGAGGGGGGGCGGGGGGGGTCCCGCTGCTCCGCCAAGGCCGCAGCGCCCCCCGCCCGGCCCCGCCTGCGCCCGTGGGGAAGGAGGTCGGGCCGGGGAGCGGAGACAAAAGGGCGCTAACATGGCCTCCTCCTGCTGCTGCTGGGGCCTGCACATCCGCCCGGCCGACCCCGCGCTCTTCCCGCCTCCGGCCCGGCCGCGGCCCGTGTGGCTGGGGAAAATGGCGGTCGGTGCGGCGCGGTGCGAGGCGGAGGCCGCGGCGGCTGCCGCCATTCCCTTCCCGCCCCCGGCGCGGCCTCACCTGAGGTCTCGTCGGCCCCATCGTGATTGGAGTTCAGCTCCTTCTTACTGACTTTAGCCGCCGGCGCCGACATGTTGGTGGCTGCGGAGCGGAGCGCGGAGGGAGGGGGGCTGTAACGGGACTGAGCGGAGGGGGGGGCCGGGCACAGACTCCTCCTGCTGCTGCTGCTGCCACCGCCGCTCTGGCTCCCTCCGCCGCCGGGGCGCTCCCGCCTCCTCCGCCCGGACCTGGGGCTCCCGGATAACAGGGGGCGGCAGCGGCGCTCGCACTGCCTCACGCTCTCCACAGCCAGAATCACCACCGCCGCCGCCTCCTCCTCCTGCTGCTGCTGGCGAGGGGCGGGCAGCGCGGCGCACATGCGCAGCAGCCCCCCCTCCGGGGCACAGGGGGGACGGCGGCCGCAGCGCGCAGGCGCACCGAGCCCCCCTCCGGGGCGCTGGGCAGCGGGCGACAGACTGCGCAGGCGCGCTTCGCTCCCCTCCTCGACCGAGGGCGAGCGCGCGGCTCTGCGCAGGCGCGGACCCCGCCTCCCGGCCGCGGGCGGCTAACGCGCAGCCGCAGTGAGGCCGCTTGCCAGCCCCGCCTCCGCCGGCCGCCCTACGCTGGGCGCCCATTGGCCGCGCCTCGCGCCCTCGGGGGGAGCGGGGGGCGGGGCTGGGCGCGGAGACACAGAGGACGGCGCGAGAGGCGGGAGAAGGGCGGGTGGGCGGGGGGGGGGGGTGAGTAGGGCGGCGGCGCGCGCAGGTGCGCGTGTGGGAGGAGCGCGCATGCGTGCGCGCCGCGGCCCGGCGCACGTGGCCGCGCGCTCTCCGCGGGGGCGGCGCGCTCGAGGCTCGCGCGGCCCCTCCCGGCCCGTGTGGAGGCGCGGCCCGTGAGAGGGTCGGTCGCTCCCCGATCCCCACGCGGTCCCGAAATGGCTGGCGTCCCGAGCCGTGCATGGGGAGGCTGCGGGAGGTGAGGGCGCGTTTCCACCCTGCCGCGCTGAGGGATCATGGCACCGCCGTCTCGGCGCACTGCCTCCCTGATCTGGAGCGTGACCCAGAGCGGTAACGTCAGGCGGTACATTCCGAGGGCGCAGAGGCCCTGTCAGTCACATCCAGCCCACTGGGTTACTGTGGGAGCACAGCTCTAGAAGGTCATGGAGTCCCGCCGTCTGCCAGCACACCTGCCACTGCACCAGGAGCGAGCAGACTTTAAATAACTCTTTTTGTCCCTTTCCTGTCCACCTGTCATGGTAGAGCTCATTGCAGCTTCACAGCTACAGCTAACTCTGTTGTGCTCTTAAAGTAACAGCTGAGCCTCTTTTCTATCCAAATACGCAGCGTATCATTGACAGATGAATGCTACGATACACATCAGGCTAAGGAACAAGTACTGCTTTGATAAAGCAGGAGCTTGCCTTTTGTGTTTGCTTTCCAGTCACACAATATTACCATATTCTCCCTACTTGTTTCCTTTTTTGTCTCCTCTTCAAATTGCCCTTCCAATGGACGTGCTCAACAAGGCCTGGATTAGTTCCCGCCACCTCAGAGGTCTTACTATAGTTTTGTGATTCCTTCTCCCACCTGTTGCTTTCAAATCCCAATTGCTTTTTCTTTTGTATTCCCAGCTGTCACTTCCTGCCAGCTACGTCCTTGCTTCCATTGTCACCCACAACTGCTGCAGCATGTCCACAATTTGTATTTGTCCTTCCTCGTGCAAACAGCAGGAGAGAGGAGCTGTCGCCTGTTCGCCCTGTTTTCACGTACAGCAACGAGCTTTCTGCTGGGCACAAGGTAAGCAAAGCATCGCAACTTTATATACATGCAAGATTATCAAATCCTTCCCAAGAGGGATGTCTCAAGACCTTCCTGAAGCTCGTCACAGTGAGAATAACTTCTCTCATGCTCTGTCTGCATCTCCCAAGATGAATTAATATGAACATCTTCACATTCAGACAAGGTAAGGTCATGTGTGTTGCTTGGTTTTCTTCTTCTGTTTCCCTTGAATCTCTTTACTATGCAGTTGTATCTCTTGATTTGTTTTTCCCTCTTTTATCACCTGTAATTTACTATTATATCATCTTTCTCTAGATTAGCCTTTGAAGGTCTGTAATTTAAAAATAAGGGCCGTATGTTTGAAAGCTGTTTCCAGGCAGGAACATGACAATCCAAGCGGCATCTGCCTGCTCTCTACTAGAATCCCTTGTTTAGTCTATGAATTACTAGGTATACCTGAAGTACATGATTGAGGTGATCCTCTGATGTGTCGAAAGTCAATCATTAATTTTAACTGCTATACCGTTAAAAACATTTCCACAATCTTTTTATCCTGCCCTAAAACTAGCTATTATCAAGAAAACGGTATATATTAATTACATCTATTAATATTAAAAGAAACACTTTTAAAATATATTTAGTTTTGAGACACAAACTACACAGCTATGATTTCACGCCAAAAGAGAAAACAGAGTTTTCAGTTTTTTCGGGGAGGAAGTAGTGTTCTTTCACAGTTACTTTCCTTTTTTTGCTTGCTTTCTTCAGTTTAATGCTGGTGATGTGCTGTCCCCAGCTTTCTAACAAACCTTTTGTCCTAACTCTTCCTCAGTTCTCTTCCTGTTAGAAAAGTTATGTTAACATCAATACTTCTCCAATTATACATCCTTTCACTCCAACTGACCAGGTACTGTTGCTTTAACAGCCTCTATTTTCTGCTTTTCAAAAGAGAGCCTCGCTTACACAGTTCGACTGCGGTCTAACTTCTGGGTACGTGTCCTAAAAGGTCTCAAAACAACAGGTGCTTCCATGCTTCTGGGGCTTGGCTCAAAGAATTTGACAATTCACAGAACGATGCCCTCTCTGCGCTCTCCTCCTTGCTTTATAGGAAAATGAAGAGTAAAACTAAGCCATTGAGTTAGAGAAATTGTTGAGCCCTGCGAAGGATGAGAGCAGAGCACTCAGAGGTTTTTGCAGCTGAAATGATTTACTGTTTGTTCTTGAATCATTGCTAACATGTACACTCAGGAGGAACAAGACTCAAATATTTGCAAAGCAGCAAGAAGCAGCACCACTCTCAACTCAGTCTGAAACTGTTTTTCTGTGTAGGTACCCCAAACCCCACGTAGTTTCATTACAAAGGAAGGAAAATGGCATCAGGTGTTATAAAGCCTTGTTACATGAGTTACCTGCTGTTACAGAAGATTTTCAGCAAAGACATGTGATGCTTAGACCTAATAAGCAACTGTGTTTAATATCCCTGATACTGTAACAAAAAATAATAAATACTTAGAGGTGTAGTTGATAAATATTCAGCTACCTCCTGCCACTTCTTTCTAATGTTTTTTATTTTCTGTAAATAACCTCTAAGGCAGTTTTAGTCCTTGAATAACTGTTGAGGGGTTAAAATGTACAGTTATAACCATACGATATAGGGGAGTGTGAATATATTTAGAGAAGATGATGTACTCCTTCTCTCATCTTCTTTAAGACCTTTCTCAGCTCTGATTACATCAAACACAATAGAACAGGAACATTTTTTCTGACCTACACAGTCACAGTACTCCTGATTTGGTTTGAACTTCAGGTTGCACGGTTCCAGTTGCATAACTCTACTGTATGTGGCGTCTTTCACATTCAGGGCATGAGTACTCTGGTGTTGACAAACAAGGGAGTTGGATCTTTGCAGCCTTCCAGATCACGATTAATTTGTCAGATGAATAAAGAAAATTTGTGCTAGTTTTTCTTTATGTGTGTTTGGATATCTGGGGGGTTTGGCAGCAACTGATAATGATTAATGGCCTTACAGTTTTAGATAGAGTGTAGCAGTAAGTGCACATTTTTCTCAAGAATTGAATAAACAGAGATTCTTTGTAAAGAAAATCTTGTATTTGCTTCTTGAGGTAATACCAAGTTTGCATCTCCCAATATTTCGTTCCTTAGTTAGGTTTGTTACTACAAGACAGAGACATAACTGGCAATCATGCTTAGTTTCTGGAATGTAAAGTCAGCTGTAAATTTTAAACATGAACCCCTGATTTGGCAAGTGAAATCAGAAAATGTGCTAAATCCTCGTGAATACAGTGCAACGGTATGTGAAAGAGTACATTTCCTTCTAGGAATTTCTGCAATGCAAAATGGGCATACATGAAATCATGCAAGTCAATACAATTAACAGCAACTTATGTTTTCATAGCCTTCCATCCCAAAGAATCCCACAGCCTTTCCAGAAGTTAGTGTAGAGCAATATAAAACAAGGATCATTTTACTACTGCTGAAGCGCAACCGACTGCTCAACAACTGTACATCTATGCTGGCAGCCTGGTTGTCCACAAAGAACTTGCAGACTTGGGCTCCGTATTAGGAACAAAGATTCCCCTTTGGAATTTTTTTAGCGTATGTGAAAGCTTTTAAATTACTGAGTACACCAGCGAGTCGAAGGCTGCGCAACACCTCAGCGCACATGAGCTTGTGCTTGTAGTAAAGTCTGACTGGTGTATCAGAGCTTACTCTGAGCAGAGACACACCGGCTGGTGTGCTGCGTGTAATCGGTTTGACAGCCCCCAGGAACCGCCGAGTCTCCGTGACCCTAGAAAGACAGGTTGGCACATAAATTAAACAGTTCAGTACCTCCCCTCCAACTGTTTATCCATCTCCACGAGTCATAGACCTTCCCAGTCGAGCACTCACATCGGAACTGAATGGTTAGATAACAACGGAAGAATCTTCCCCGTGTCCTCGCAGTTGTTGCAGTTTAAACCCTCAGATGAAAATATTTGAGGGCTGATAACTGCCTTTGAAGCAGGACAGTGGTTCAGTAACACAGACAACAGGGAGTGACTATTAGTAGTAGTTGAATAAGTGCAGTGATTCTATTTGGATTTTTTTTTTTTAACTTTTGGTAAAGTTTGCATTAGACATAGTTGCTAAATCTGTTTTTTTATTTTTTCCTATAGCAATATTTTTACCTTACCAGAGCACTTGCTTATAATCTGGGAACAGAAGGAACAATTGTGTTCCTTCCCAGATACTAGAGACAAAGAGACAGTCAAAATATTCTTAAAAATCTTAAATTCAAAGTCAATGAAACCTAAGACACTTCTGAAAATGGGACATAAGCTTTTCAGATGTGTGGGTGCTTAAGAAGGTTTTGGTTATATTTTTCACATAGGGTGTACAGTTGTGAATTTTGTAGGGAACTGATCTGTGCCTTCCAGAATATTAGGGGAAGCTGTTTTTTGGAAAATTCTCTTGAAGTTACTTTCTGCATTGTGAAATTAAGATTCCTTGCCCAAAGACACATTTGACTGGAGGAGTGTCCTGCCCTTCTTGACTTTCATTCAGATTTTGTATCTCAGATGTCGATGTTGTCCTGCTCCTTGGCTTAGATACAGCCCTGTGGCTGAAAACTACTGATCAGCTGTGCCAACAGACATATATATAGATGCTGCTGTAAATCCACAACTACTGAACTGCAGTTTCTAAAAGCAAAAATGTTTTAAGTATCAACTTGTCCAGATATGCTACTACCACTTCTGGATGTGAATATCCATCTCCTCTTGCCTGAGGAGTTCACAGTCCAAGACAGGATCTGAAACGTACAGAAGTTTTGTCCGAAAACATATATTGGCATATGCAAATGTCTCTTCACTATCTGCAACACCTGCAGGGTGTTACAAGGGCAGATATTTAGATTTCATCAGTGCAGTCACACCAGTGGATGTTCAAAAACGATCTGTAGGGTTACAAAATTATTAGTTTCGCAAGACAGTATTAGAGCCAAGCCATCCTGCACTGAGGCAATGGAAGACTTCAGGCTTAACAGTTTCTAGAAGCCTTAACAGGTTCTACAGTTTCATAGAAGATGTCTGAAAAACAAGATGTTTACTTGAAATCATCTGGTGATTAAATGATATATGTTGTGGTTGGCTTTGTGCGTATGTTTGAGGCTTTATTTTACTACATATGCTCCTGCATAATGAAAGCTCTAAACAGAAGCTGTTAGAAAAACTGACCACTTCGAAGAAGTATTCCTAGGTAGAACGATCAATCACAAATAAAGACACTTTCAAACTGGAATACTGCAGTGTTTATCCTGGGAGTTATTCTGGAATAGCTATGCCAACCAAATTTTACGTAGAAGGCCCTGAAGTAATTCACAGAGGAAGCAGCTACTACTCTTTGATTTCCTTCCGTGGTGCTCTGTCCGAAGGAAGGCTGTAATTTCCTCAAAGCTAGGGCAGAAGCTCTAGTGCTAGACAGTCTTTCAAATGAGAGACAATAGATATCAATAAAAATTCATGGGAGTTACAGTATGATAAATTTAAATAAATGCTGAAATAAAGTTTTAAGATAACTAAGCAGCAGGGGTAGAGCACTGCTGAGGACTTACACTTTGTGCTTCTGTGGGCTATCCTGCAAGGAGACTTGCAGATGATCCTCTCCCTCTTCTCCCTTCATGGGAAAATTAAAAGGGAGCCAACACTTCTACAATTGATAAACATTTGCTTTCCAGGATTTTAACTCTGACCGATTCCTGAAACTCTTATTTATCACTTCCTACAGCAGGAAAACTCTTGCTGAATCCTAAAAGAAACTGAGTAACACTTCAAGATTTGGTCCCTCAGAAATAGCAGTAGAGACTAAAATTTTACACTATGTGTATTCCATCCATTGTCTTGTCACCAAGTGGCAGCTGTTTTTGTGGGAATCATTAAAAACTTCCCTTGTTTTGTAGAGCACTATCAGTATTTGAACTCTCACAGGGAGTAACCTCTGCTTCTATCCAGAAAATATCAGATTCAAATAAACACATGCAGCAGTGCTCAGTGAAGCGCGAGTCCATTATTTACAATTCTGCAGTTTCAAGTTGGCATTATTCAAACATTTGCAGTGTGCCTTGAGCCTTGGGTAGGAGCACAGTGGCAGAAAAGGTGAGACAAAAAAGAGGAAAATACGCAGGGATCTGCATACACAGCTTTTACTATAATAATACATTGTACACATTATTCCTTTCATCTGAGAATGTCACCGCTCATTAAAAAACTCTAGTTAAATACATAAAGCTCTGTGAGGAAAGTAATTCTTTTATTGGTAGGTTAACTGAATGCCAGAGTTATTCAGTGTTTTTCCTCATTAGAGCTGGAGACACAACTCAGGAGTAGAACTAGTCTTCAACTTCGGCTACATAAAATGCTGCGCGAGTTGCCAACAATGAAGATCTGTGAGTGGAGTTTGGTTCATTGTGTCAGTCTGTAGGAACACTTATTATTTGTTGGTATTGCAATAGCTCTGGGAGTCCTGAGAGTCCCGCGACTGCGATTCCTTTGCACAAGGTGCTCTCTGAGCACACAGCAAAGAGGTGTGCATAGCCCCATGTTAAATTGAATCAGGAAACTGATTTCAATTAGAAATAGTCCCCATAAAACCCCGTTTATTTTTAACTCAGACTAGTACTCCGATCTGATTCCCTAGTGCAGATGCATGAACAGAATTACAAGAAAGAGGGTCCCATGCAGGCAGGAACGAACAAGGAAAGGGTAAGGAACAGGTTGCATAAATCTTGCTTACGTAGAAGAGGTGTTTGTCCAACTGTGCCCTTAACTTAGCCTAACCATGACAAGGTTGCAGTTGTAACTGATGTGAAAACAGCGCTATTTTTTCTAGTAAGTTTTGTTTAAATTAACACAAGCAAGTGGCATATATCAATAAACAAAACAGTAGCTCTGCCACCTCAGGTGATACTGTAAACGTTTTCAGAGTAGAATTTGAATCATTGACTAAAAATCATCCTTTTCCTTTCAGATTCAAAAATAACTTCTCTCAGAAACACACAAAGGAAATAACCTTTAAACTCCATGTTTGTTTTTGCAGTGGTATGACTGGAAAATAATTTCATCTGCCTTTGCAAGGGGGGTTGTGTGTGGTGTAAAACAGAGACCATTTCCCTCCCACCACAGTCATACATCTATTATCCGACTCACCACTTCTGGGACTCCTTCTGGCTGCACTGGTTTTATTGCACTGAAAATTCAAGCATGTGAAAATATTCCCTGTTTTCAGGTTACTTTGTTCACTGTTTCAGGTCAGTATTCCTTCCTTTAGAGGTCTGGAACTCAACATTCAGAAAGTGCTGGATATTGCTGTCCTTAAGCCTTGTGAGAAGGACCAGCACAGTGGAAAGGAAGGGGGGAGGGAAGGGAAAAATGAAAGGGGAGGAGAGTCCATATCTGAAGAGAGACTCCAGACTGGAGAAATTTTACTGACATCCATTCAGTACCCAGCAGGGTCTCCTTCAAGGGCTTTTGCTGAGATCCAAAGGCCCTTGCAATTCACAGAGGCATTTACATGCAACGTTGCCCTCTGGGTGCTAAGGTATGACTGTACTCCTGGATAATGACAACAAAGACTACTACCAGACTCCTATTGAAATGTCAACCAGGCACTACGGTGGTAGAGAGTAACAAAGAGATGCTAATATAATTAATTATGAAGCCTCAGTACCCTCATTAACACATCTTTGGTGCCTAGATCTTTAAAAATCAGCTGTATAAAGTGACTGTCAGAATTAATTCCTTATAAATTGCCTCCTGTCACGTCCCAGCACTACAGCAAGTTCTATCAGGCCTTGTTGATGCTAAGAAATCCTGTTTTTTTTTAGTACTGATGCAGCTATACTGGTGTTGTTAAAGGTATCAGCTGTTGCATAAGCAGCAGTTTGTCAGGCTAAAATACAGCAAAATAAAAGTGCCTTTAGTCAACCCAGCTTCCACAATTGGCACCATAAATAGGAAAAGTTTGAATCCATTAAATGGAAAACTAAGGACAAAAGAAAAACAGGAATGAAAGGTGTCATATAATTTGGCATTAAAATGTTTCCAGACTTTTTTTTTTTTAAATTTGATGATTGCAGCCAGTTTATGGCTCTCCCTCCTCCTGCTGCCTTTACAACAGCAATTCCGCTTCAGGCCTCATTCCAGTGCATCCTCCCTCCCCACCACTCCCACTTACAAATATATATTTCAATAGACTTAGGCTACATGGAGTTCCAAAACCAGCATGTAATTGGTGCAATTGTCTTTTACGCTTCGCCACAAAGAGCCACATTCATGCCTTCTTGAGCCCTGTTTTGTCATGTTTTCACTTTTTTTTTTTTCAAGTTAGACTGGCCTGGCGTCAGTACTTGTGTTGGAAACCCTACACACACACTAGAGTTACACACACCGTCTCTATTGGTGGTTCATTCTGTTATTTCTGAGTACCAGACTGCTATCCTGTCATTCTCCTAAAAGATAAAGGTGCCATCTTTCAGAAGTGGTAAAAAGAAAGTGATCGTTACAAATCACTTGGCATTTCCTGCAGCAGTTGCAACGCACACACCGACACATCCAATTTGTCTGTACAACATATTCTTCTTCCCTTAATCTTCCATGTGCTTCCGAGAAGATTATAATCTTTCTGCAGTGCATAATTTTGCAAAGTTATCTCTGTGTGTGTTTCTATAATACGCTCCAGGATCCTTGGGATAACAGACCAGTCAAAATGGGACATTTTTATTTGCCATTTCAGAAGCAGCTTTTACACTAAGTGTAAGATGATTTTGCTGGTCTAGCTAAACTGACAATATGCAAACTCTCTAAATAGAGGTGAAATTTATATCACTAAATGAGTCCTTGCAAATCTGTTTTTTCTACTGTATTAGTTAACGTCATGGTAGAAGCATCATTTTATTCTCCACTCTTAAATTACATATCCGTACCCCAGAAAAGCTGTGATGTATTTATGCATCATTCAGTGTTCATAGAAATATTATATAAGAAATGAAAGTAGCATGCTTGAAATTAAGTAAATACATAGATTTCTTAAGAGTGATCAAGAAATCACACAGATTCTGCTTGCCTGCTTTACGTAAGTACAAATCTGATGGTACCAAGTGGAATCTCACTCCTTATTTCTGAATGTCCTTTTTTGAAACAACACTTCTGCAAGGATAGCCAATTCTGTTCAGATGAGTAACACCTGTCCGCAGTGCTTTTTGAGATAGCCAGCTGCTTTACACATATCAATTAAAATTCCGACTGTTTGAGAGACTGCAGACAATAGTACGAGTTGGTGAAGTGATGTACAGAACAGATAAATAATTTTCAGTCATGCATGGTTACCGACTATGGGATTAATTGAAGAGATCTCAGTTTTCTTCCATGTTGTCAGCACTGCAAAGGGTCAGCTACCTTTTAGGAGTGGCATGCCAGATTGTCCTTTTATTTCTGAGGTGAGATGGTTGGCATGCTGCTATAAACTCAGCAGGAACTAGAGGCTGCTGAGTGTAAGAGAGAGACACTGCCCATCACCTTGTTGGCAGCATCAAGCCTCTGTCCAGGGCAGAGGCTCCCAGCTGCCACTGAGTTCGCAGCGCCATGACAGCCAGGAATTGGGATCCTGAGCCTTTCGCAGATGCCTCTTTTGAGATGCCACGGCTCTTGGCCCTGTGCCAACTCTTGCTTGCCACTCAAAACCTGTCAGCATGGTGTCTTTGGGCCCCTGCGGTGGCAGCTTGCTGCCACCTGCAACAAAGCAAGCTTTCCCCACGCTCCTTCCCCTTTTGGTTACACTTGGCTAAAATCTTTGTCTTATTATGACATAGCACTGAATACGGGATAGGCAATACCTGTACAGTGCCAAGAAATCATACCCATAATATTTAATAAGGAGCCCCCAACTCTAATGCTACATAATAGATATATGATTTTAACAGAGATGGATTCTTTTTATAATGCATCGCGTCTCCAGGTGTAACAGAACTTTAGAAATGAGGCAAAACACTTTCTGCCTAAATTGAAGGTGTAGCTTTCAAAGCAAAAAGGGCCCAGCATTTGCAGGGACGTCTGGGAGAGGGAACAGGGAAAAGGAGGTCAGAAATTAGAGAAAATGCACAAGCCTTTGCCGCACAGCCCTGAGGAAGCAATAGCTGGAGCATTCACACAGCTGGAGGTAACACACCGAGCCCTCGCAAGGACCCCAACCCTCATTAAGCGACTGAGCATCTGGTTGGCTGCACGGACGCCGTGTCCTCAACACGGAACAGTCGGGTGACCTTTCCTTCCTTCAGGTTTAGTGAATGGGTGAATACCTGATGTTTTAAAAAAATCAAAAATCTCTAACAAAAAGAACTAAGATGTGTAGATTAGCAATGCATCCACAAAATATATACCAAATGTGGCTGAAACACCACTCTGCAGTTTAGGAACTTGGGTCCTGTTCTTTCTTCCGCCATAAATTCCCAGCATGATTTGGCAAGTCGTCTAATCCTTAAACCTGAATTTTTCCCTGTCAAAAACAAGCATCAGCAGTTATCTACCTTGCAGAGCTTTGGCGAGGATAAAATAAATACTTTTGGTATATTGCAAGCATGAGATGAGAAGTATCACAGGTAACACTGCAGATTAAACAGACTTCAGTCAACTCATTTACTTCCTGGTCTTGCATTTGAACTCCAAAATCACCTGCAGTGGCATGACAGGGTGCTGCTGTCATCTTTCAGGAATGAGCTATGCCGGACTACTGGTGAAACCAAAGAGGTGTCCTTTAAATAATGCTGCTGCAGATGTAAGGGGCTTCCCAGTAGTTTTCCTTTTGGGTAGTATCTCTATTATATCCTCTAGGGATATTTCCATTTGATGCAAACCTCCAAGCCTCAGTGAGACTAACTTGTAGATCAGTGGAGCAAACAACCTCACTCTAAAGCAAATGACACTCAAGATCTCATTCAAAGCTAACCAGCGTAGGAGGGAACTGGTCAGGTATTGCCTGTACTCAGACAACAAGCACAAAACGTCAGCATAAAGCCAGTTTGAACTCGATATTGCAAACCTGCGTTAGTTCAAAGACGGCCAAGAGCCCAGACCTCCTCCAAACCAGATTTGTCATGCTAGGCAGTAGAGAAGTGCACAGGTTTGAAATAACCATCAGGAAAACAGAATTAGGTCTTGCTGGTTATCCTACTTGGGGAGACAGGCAGGTTCTGGAGTGATAGTTCTTTGATAGAAACCCTTTTTATTGTTTGCAGAGTTTTGGTTTTAGGCTGTGTTATTGGTTTGTTTTTGTTTTGTTTTTTAATAAATGAGACTATGTAAAGAGCTCTGTTCCTCTGAACAGAACCATTAGTCAGTAAAAGGTGATGCCTTTGATCCCATTTCAAGCCCCTCACTGCCCGTCTAAGCCCCAAGAGCTCTTTCTCACAGCCAGACACTCCATTCTTGTTTGAACTATGCATGTTGTTTTCATCTTTACTTGCATCTGTTTGGGGTGGAGGGAATGGGGAGAAGGTGTAAAAGGGGAAGCCTCAGTTATGTTTATTTTTGGGTGGGGACTGCTGTTTTGGCTGTCTGGAGCCTCAACAGAATTCAGTTGTTTCACTGATCACAAACAGAGGGCAGCTACTGCACCCACTAGTGGGTGAATCTTTACTGAGATGCAGCTTGGAATACTTGGTCATAGAAGTCATACCCCTGGTGTTCACGCTTATCGTTACATCTCATTCTTTTTTCTGATACTTGCTCCCCAGTGCTGCTTCCCACACTGCTCTCTCTACCTCAGTCTTCTCTTGTTCTCTTTTGTTTTCTGATGTCGATTTACTCCCTTATGTAAAAGTGAAAAGTTATTAATACTTTTTATCATGAAACTCAAAGAAGAGAAAGCACAGATCAGCACTGTAGTAATAACAGCCACTTTAGAGAGACTTAGTAGCCTCAGGTTAGTAACAACCTTCCCCCAGTTATCCCTGATCTTACCTTATTTCCAGTGTAGTGTTACTATGTCAAACCAAAAATACCTGTTTCTGATACCTCCATGCCAGAAGAAAAAGTAAGATATGATTTATTGAACTACTGTTGATACACTGAAAGCCCAGCACATGAGAGATATTGGAATAAAGAAGGATTCAACTGCAATTACTTACAACAGCCATCTTCTGGAGCTGCTTGTTCCTTTCTCATCCTCAGGGAAGAAAAAGTCCAGACGTACCATGTTACGGGGAACACGTACTACATTTGCAGTAACTTTGCGTATTACTTGCTGAAAAAAACCCGTTGATTTATTTTTGGTCTGTTTCACATATTCAAACTCCAGTTTTCTTATCTCACTTCACTATCTCAAAACCCACAAACTTATCTCCTTAAATTCCCTCTGACAAGTTGTTTGAAGTTTTTAAATTGCAATCTGCACTTGGCATTTTTATTACGATGCAGACTGTATATAAATTCACACTTGTAATATTTACTCTACTACCAAACAGTAATATTCCTTGACAGTTCTAATCATATCAATTAAAGATAATTTAGTGATGCCTTAAGACGACCTATTTATAGATGACAAATCTTCAACACTAAGAACTTCTTAAAAAAACACTCTGCTATTGGGTTCAAATATTTAGTATCAGTTATTCAACATAAAGTAAACTGAGATAAAAAAAATCCCCCTACTTCCTGCAGTTAACTATTTGCAGTAGGAAACCTCATCCAACGATGCTCAATGTACTTTCAATAGGGCTGTTGAATTTGAATAGAAAATATATTTATTTCCCTCATTAAGGGACAGATTGTCTTGTCAGTTTTGCCTCTTCAAGATGATCTCTTTAAAAAATAAGCCTTTCTCAGTAAGTGCTGTACTAGGATTTCACCTATAATAGCAGCAGAGCACCGTTTTATGATACAGCACTCTAGTTCTTGGACGAATACACTGAGGCAGAACACCAGCGCAGGGACTGGAATTCTGCTGGGACAAAACCAGTACAGTGTTTCCATACTCTTATGTCTTTAAAGCTGCTTTGTAAATGGATGCTTAAAACAAGGTGGAAACAGAAAGCTGTATGAGAAATGAAGACAGTGAAGCATTCTCAAACCCATGGTTACAGGCACCTGGTTGAAAGTCTAGAGGCTTCTAGAGCTGCGGCTTTTGGGATGTTTCACTCGTGTTAAAATTAGGAGAAAAGGACAGGAGAGTATATACTTTATCAAAGTATTATCATTCATGTCCTGACGTTTGACTTGGTAAAAAAATAAGCCATACCACTGCCATACGGCGGTGCCCAAAAGAGAGGGGCAGGGCCTGCCTACAAGGAGTGGACTGCGGAAAGCGGCCAGGCTCACGTCCCGTCACCGAAAAGCAGCCTCCTGCTGCCACCTGTACCAGCCACCCTCACTGCTGGAGACGCCAAAGCTGAACTCTGGAAATTCAGATTCATTCTTACGCTAATCAGAGAGAGACTACAGGGCTAAAAGCACCATCAGCCCAACCTAAGGATGATTTATGTTCTTAGCTGTACTGTGGAGTATCGTGAAGGTCCCACAAACCAGGGGAAGCATCACAGCAGATACACAGTGCAGGACTTAAAATCTGGGGGCCTCAGTTCCATCGGCACTTTTTTCCTTGATTTTGAAGGAGGTGCCACTTACCTTTTTCTGCTTCAATTTCACTATTTGTAAAATGTCTGTAATAGTTCTTTACCATGAGTTTTAAGGAATCTTATTTCACTGTTTGTGAACTCCTTTAAATTCCTCAGAGGAACTGCTACGCTCAGCTCTGCGATAAATGGATTCACATGTGCTGAAGCGGCGCTACGTCCGTTCCCACGAGCGCCTACTCTGTACCCTGCGATCCTGACTTTTATCCACAGGCCAAACTCCTTCCCAGCAACAGTGGGAATAGCTGCGCTGAAGTTAGTGCATCTGTGCCTCCTTACGCCAGGACTAAATTTAGCCTGTGTGTTCATCATTAAGTTGTTCCGACCGAGTTACAGTTAGAACAAACCCTGTTAGTAATTATTCCTGACATGGCTATGCTTAAGGAAGCTGCGACCCCAGCACACGTTCCTGCAGACACACGGTGCACAGCCGCCATCCCCTGTACCCGCACCGACGGGAGATGTTGTGCCAGGTTCACCGCGGCGCCCAGGACGAGCTGCCCACGTCCGGCTGGCGTGCAGCGAGCGGGGACGGGGGTCAAACAGGAGATAAATCACCGTAATTCCTTCACACGCCCAACAAAAACAAGCAGCGCGGAAGCCAGACGCACAGCAGGCTTTACACGCACCCAGTAACGCCAACCAAAGCGCCGTACGAAACGGTCTTTCTAGCGCGACAAGTAACTCCAGCTCCGCAGGGCGGAGGGCTCCAGGGCCGCGACTCGTACCGCCGAGCGCTGCGGGGCGTTGCGCCGCCGGACCGGATTTCTCCTCCAACATCGCTCCATGCGGCCCTCCCTCCCCTGCGCCCTGCGGCTCCCGCCGCGGCACCCCCGCACGCCGCTTTCTCGTCGTCCCCCCGCGCCCTCCCAAGCGCCATCTTAACTCCTGGCAGCCCCTGCGCCCTCCCGCTTGTGCCCCGGCGGCGCGGCGGGCCCGGCGCGGGTACGGCTTCGGCGGCCGAAGGGGAAGAAGCCCCCGCCGGACCCACGGCATTGACAACGGTGGCGGCCGAGGCAGCCCGTACCCCGTTCCCACACGGAGCCACCGCCCGCCCCACGCAAACCCCCATGCCCTTCCCCAACATGGCACCCGCCCGGCTCAGTTTACCGCTCGCAGGTCGGCGGCTCCGTCGCTCGGGGGTGACGTCATCCCGCAGCGCCTCGCCCGTTTCCATGGGAACCCGCGGAGCGGGCGGCGGGAGCTCGTTGGGCCGGGACCCCGCTCGCCGCCATGTTCGCGGACGGAACGGCGCCCGGTGCCGACGTGGAGTCGCTGTGGAGGAGCGCCCGGAGCGCGCGCTGCGAGGCGGTGAGAGACCCCCGGCGGCCTCGGCCGTGCTCCGCGCCCTCGGACCCCTTCCCCTCCCCGGTCCTGCTGCAGGGGCGGCCGTGCCCGTCGGTGAACCCCCCGCAGGTCTCGCTGCTTCAGCGCGACGCGGAACGGAGATTTTCCCCGCAGGGAATTCGCATCCCTGCCGGGGCGCGGGGCCCGGGCGGCAGCGGGCGGTGCCGGTGTGCGGCTGCTCGGCTGCCCCTCGGCAGCGCTTCACTGATTGAGGCCCGTTACACCATCGGCAAAGGAACACGCGTGCAGCGGCCGCAGAGCCCGTAACGCTGCGCCCGGCATCTTGTTCGGTGTCTGGCGTTTGGCGCTCCCTCCGCCTCCCGCTCCTGCTGTAAAGCAGGTGCCCTCAGTTCGGCTGACACGGGGCACCTGTGTCTCGTATCAAATCACGCGAAGCTCACAGATGTGGCCGACGCCTGGGCAGTTACGGGCACCCTGCTTTTAACGTGAACCACAGGTGTGCAAAAGCGCTTGAATGTCTATGAAATGCCAAAAAGGGGAAGATGCTTTGACTGCTGTGTGCAGCTCTCTTTTTTTTTCTGTTTGGAATACAGCGTGTCTGTCTTCTTTTAGTAGAAAAGCTGCCAGACTCGGAAAATTTCAACAGCAGAAACTGCAGTACAGTCTCGTACTAGCCGAGATGCTGGTGTGCAGACAGATCAAAGTGAAGATGCTTTCCAAGACCTCCAGCAAGAAGTCCAAGTAGATTACACTAGCCTTCTAGCATTCCTTCAGAGAGTGGAGGATGCTGTTATCAAAGAGCTAAATAAAAACTGGAAAAGCCGTGCCTTTGATGGCTTTGAAGTGAACTGGACAGATCAGAATGAAACAGTAAGTTGACAGAATTCAGGTCATTGTTGTTAACCAAGCAGAGCTGGTTGCAGTGGCTCTGACTCATTAGTGCTGTTTCTTACTGCTGCGACTGTTCGCGCCGGATTCTAATAGTCAGACATTACCAGCTGTTTTTTTCCTCCAGCTTTCTGCCTTGCTTGTGGCCTGGCCTTGCTTGGTAAAACCGTTTTTCCTGCTGGTGACTGTGTTGCAGCAGCAACCCAGCTCTAGAGATTTAAATCTCTAGCTTGTGAGAAGGAAGCCTGCAGCTGTAGGCTTGTATACAGCTTCCAGTAGCCCCTTTAGAGCGTGCCAGACCAGGAGGTACCTCGGAACTGCAGTCAGTGATCTGGCACATCTTCCTATTTAGATCGTGTTTGTTGAGTGTACAGCTGTCAAGAGTGGAAGCAGGTTGTGTCAGCCAGTACATGTTGGTGGAGTCGTTTTCAAACCGTTGTTTGTGAAGCTTAGCAAGTGCTAGAATCACACCTGAGTGGGCTGCTGTAAATCCTTACGGCACAGCCTTCCAGAGTAGTCCTGCAACCCCTGGAGCGTGCAGTCAGGGAGAGGAAACCATGAGGTGACGGCTGGTTTGGTGGGGTGGCTGTGGGTTTGTTTCCCAGTGGGAGTTCAACAACTTTTTCACATATATCCATGTGCTGCTAGGACAGGGGGGAAGCCAGTGCTGTAACCATACAATCATATCTCCATGTTTAGAGATTATCACTTCAGTGCTTGAATTTGATCTTTTCCAGGTGTTGTGTTTGCATACCTTGTCATACCCAGCGGCTCAGGATCAAAACCTACATGTTACCAGTGTCTCGTGGAACGCAACCGGATCCGTTGTTGCATGTTCATATGGCCGGTGAGTGTCCGAATGGATTGAGAGCACAGCTGAGGTTGATGTGATGTCTCAGGCTGATCTGAGTTTTGGATGTGTTCACTTTCTCTGCAGTAATAAACTAGATACATATATACACACACACACACACACACACATCTTGTGCAAGTTAAATAATTTATATTCAAAGAATCAAAGTCTCGAGGTAGTCTTAAATTATGGCTTTTATTTCTTCTACCTTCCCCCCTGCCCCGAAAAGGCATACATGTACTCTTACTGATTTGTTTCTAGATAGATTTTATTTGAAGAGCAAACGTAAAGAGCAGATGCACTTGCAAATATGCGTGGGTGAGGTTTGGAAGTACGTGCTTATCTTCATTGAAGATCGTGCTGGTTTAACGTGGTCTCTTAGCACCCTGGATGAATCTGGCACCCAGTCAGGCATGTGCCTGATGCCCCAGGGATGTGGTAACAAACATGTAAGAATTTCTGAATTGAGGGTTGGACAAAACTGTCATCTAATCCAATGGATGTCTAGAGCAGCCTCTCCTTTCTGTGCCCTACTGCTGCCCGTATTCCTTTTTTCTTCCAATACGGTTTCCTTAGGTTAAAAGCCCCAGCAAAAAGGAGATCCATGAGTGAATGCATAGGGAAGAGCAAAACAGGGCAAACCTGTATGTTACTTGCCCCTTCTGCTCTCCCAGTCTACAGCTGTTTTCAGATTAGAATGTGGTTTCTATGTCTGTGGTTACCCTCGGTAGAATTCCCAACTGTGATCTTAATACAGTCTGTCTGAGTCTGTAAAAACTTTTAGTAACATCCTTTAATAAGGAATTTCACAGCTCAACTACCCATTGGATGAAAAATTGCTCCTTTTAATTGATCATACCTCTTCCAGCAAAAGAAGCATCAAATAAAGGCAGTAGAAGTCAGGCTCAAAATCATTGCTTCCTGTCCTGGCCACTGGCTGTTCTGTAGATCCCTGTCCTCCGTATCATCTCCTTGTAGCAAGATGGGACACGGTGCTAGTGAGGGAATACACGTAACGTGTTGGTAACCGTGCGATGAAGCAAACAGATGGAAATAACAAAAACAGTAGAGTGGCAGGTGTCTTTTAGCATCCTAGAGAAATAATTCCTGAGCCACTTGTGCCAAACAAGGATGATGGGCATAGGACTAGATTGAAATCTCAGGAGCTGGGGTGCATGGCATGATTTGTGCAGGGTCATCAGCACCATTTGGTGGTTGTGAAGAATGTTCTCTGTTCCGTGGTGGCACCTGGACTTCAAGTCACGCTGCTTATCTCAGGTCAGGCACGACTCAGTGAGTCTTTTCAGCCTCTATCTGTCCTCCAGGTTAGATATTTCCCCACTGTGTATTCTCAGACCCTGGATCTTTGAGTGCTTATTTAGAGGAAACCTGGTTTGCAACTTCAACCAGTTTGCAACTTCAACCAGTTTGCAAATCAGCAGCAATTTGGTCTCTTCAGATTTTAATTCCCAAATACTCGTAGCAATCTTCCATATAGACTCTTTAGCTTGTTCCCATTATCTGAATGGTTATAGGTCTTGAAATAGTGAATCGTATCCGAGATTTGCTCGCAGGCACTTTGCTCTGTAAGTACACTGATGTGTGTTGTACATATACTAGTCTGGGGAGGAGTTTCATCACCTCATGATCCCGTCACCTCAGTTTTACTTTGAGATATGAAGCAGCATATTTAAATGATGAATCAGACATAGCAGAGCTCTGCTGGACTGGGATTCTTCATGGACAGACAAGGTGAGACATAGCTTTCTCTTCTTCAGGTTGGATGGTGGGGACTGGAGCACAGAAAAATCCTATGTTTGTACCTGGAATCTGGACAGAAGAGGGTTGAATCCACAGCGCCCGGACCTAGTGGTGGATGTTCCCAGTTCTGTCATGTGCCTGGCTTTCCATCCCTCCCAGCCTTCACTGGTAGCTGGTAGGTTGCTGCTACCTTTGATCACATTTGAAATGTACCCTTATTTCCTTCAGCTTCGATAATTTTTTTCCCCTCTCTCAGCTCAGCCTAAGATTTCTTGCAGAAGTAACGGTGTTGCAGCTCCTCAAGCTGAGGAACTAACGCTCACCAACTTCAATAAGTGCACCCTTGCTTCTGAACTGGGACTTGGTGCTTTTTCAGTGACATCTGCGTTTCTGAGGAGATGCTAGAGAGATGCTGTAAGGAAATTCAGCCCTGGGCGTAAGTGGGAAGAGCGCACTCATTTCAGTAGAGCTGTAGTCTCCTGCACCAGAGCTGACTGTGCCCTGCGTGTAGCTGCCAGTCCTTTGAAGCTGGCGGGCCCATTTACACCATAACTTCATTTCTGCTTTTGTTCTGTGAGACCTTAGGTGTTTTATCTTTGCCCTTTCAGGTGGCCTGTTCAGCGGGGAGCTGGTGGTGTGGGATACCAGCAGAACAGAAGACCCCATAATGTGGAGGACAGGGTTGACAGATGACACTCACACTGATCCAGTCTATCAGGTAATGGAGACCATCTTCAGCAGGCACAGCTGGGGGAGGTGAGAGTTGCCACTACTCCATTTCCTACTTTCAGTTCTTCTTCACCTTACTGGTGCTCCACCTGAAGCTCTCAGACAGGCCGCCACCTTCCAGCAGTTACATTCTCTGTGGTTGCCTGTTTTTTCCCCAGATCCAGCTACTGAGCAGGCATCTGCCGAATGGGACACGCCCCCTGTCAAAATAACTTCTCTCCGTTCAGGATAAATGAAGGGTAGGCCTGTTCCCGTGCTCTGTCTGCTTATTGATGCAGATGAAGCCAACAATACTTGTAGTGGTTTAAAGTATCACTAATCCTTGCTTGGAAGCTTAAAACTACACGAAGGGTCACAACTTGTCCTGCACTCTGTCTTCCTCGTGGGTTTTGTCCTTTTGGGGTATTGTGACACTGGGGAACCTGTGTATTTTCTCATTGAAAGGCAGGAAAACATGGCTGTTCGTAGCTGGGTGAAAGTGCTCTATATAAACACCACGGCTCAAAAGCGATGGCGGGTGAACCACAGAGACTGCAACACAGAATTCAGCCTCGAACATCCAAACGCGTTTCTCTCCGAGCTCGTATGGCCGTGTGCCAGCTCCCAGCAGAAGCTGGTTTGGTACCACGATCACTGGCTGCTGCCCAGCTCCGCTCCCACATTGTCGTGGCGGGTCAGGGGACCACAGGCTGCTGAGGGTGGGCTTGGCAGCTGTGACAGTCCCCTCAGTGCGAGCTCATGGCATTTGGAACAGGTTAACTGGTTACCTGATGCCGGGCACAGAACCCGCTCCCGGCTGCTGAGCGTGTCGACGGACGGAAAGATCCTAGTGTGGCGGGAGGAGCGAGATGGTCGGCTGGCCTTGGCCGAAGGATTCGCCGTGGTGGCTCAGCAGATCCCTCGCAGCACTCAGCTGAAGAAGGTGAGTTCAGCAGTTCGAACAGGGCTTTTGACAAAAACACTCTTAACTCTGGAGCCCGTGTGGCAGAGCTCACCTGCCACAGGAGAAGGGGTAGGAAAAGCCCCTTTTGAACATAATGCACTAACCCTGGAGCCCCCAGCCCTCACAACAGCTTTGGCTTTTTTTTTCCCTCCCAGTTTGCCCAGGGAGAGGCAGCCGTGGGTGTGACCTCGCTCTCTTTTTCACACTTTGATCCCCGCGTGTTCGTGGTCGGCGTGGAAGGCGGCTGTTCCCTGAAGTGCTCCACTGCAGCAGAGACACCAGCTCTCCATCAGCCCCGCAGTTCTGTCCCCCTCCGAGCACCGGCGGAGCTCGCCTTCTCCCCGCACGGCGGGCCCGTGTACTCTGTGAGCTGCTCGCCCTTCCACAGGCAAGTGCTGCGACTCAACTGCCGCCTGGCTCTAGACGCGTGTTTTTCAGACAGCCCCAGGGCGGCGGTGTGCGGTACAGGTTCCAAAGAAGGGTCAGCTGGCATTGGGAACTTGATCCAGTCACTTCCAGTTGTAGGAGAAACAATGTCCGCTGGTGCTGGTGAAGCTGTGCCCACATGAACATGCTGCGTGTGGGCACCACACGAGTAACACAAAACCGCGTTTGTACCCAGGCTGGCACAGAGCATTGACACCTTCCTTAAACCACCCTAAATGTTAACAATAGAGAGAAATTTAAAGACAAGGGGAGGAGCTGAAAATGTAATTTATTTATTAGTGCTTCAGTGAGCTGCCCATCAGAAATCTTACTCGCAGCTGCCTGAATTTACACGAGAAGCTCCCGCCTCCGCCTGCATTTGCCACCCATCTCGGGAAGAGGCCCCGAGCCATGTTCTGTGAAACGTGCTGACAGCCCAGGTTTGTGTTTGGTTTGTGTGAGACAAACACGACTCCAACAATGCCTGTCTCCAGCTCAGCAGTTCTCGGGCATCCCTGGCCCACGACTCACCAGCAATACTCAGCGGACAACGCGAGTCCTCGTTAAACTTAATTGAGGGCAGTAACAAAGCTGTCTCTGCCAATCACATCCCAGGGTACAGCTTGGAATCGCTGCTTTAGGAAACGCAGACCTTTGCAAAGCAGTAACGTTGTCCAGGATTATGCTTCTTGACTTTTTTGTTGTGTCTCTTTAGCAATAAAGCCAAAAAAGCTGTTTCTTGCTTCCTCTCTCACCCAGGAACCTCTTTCTGAGCTGTGGGACTGATGGACAAGTTCACTTGCACTCCATGCTGCAGACACAACCCCTCCTTTCTCTTCAGTTATCGAAGAAATACCTCTTCTGTGTACGCTGGTCTCCAGTTCGACCACTGGTCTTTGCAGCTGCATCTGGAGAAGGCAAGTAACTGCAGGTGCCTATTCTCAGACATAAAATTAAAATTGTGCTGAGTATTAATTAGTACAAGTCAATTGTACTGATGAGCATTTTCCACAAGCAGAGCGCAATGACCATTGTACTGTGCAATTAGTACAGAGTCACTTCTGACTAGCAAGACAACTCCAGTCACAGTTACTTTTCATTTTTTTATGGTACCTTCTGTTGCCACAGCCGTTCACAGGGCTGTAGCACAGTGGGATTACTGTGGCCAAAACTTACTGCAAGCTTCCTTGGTTTTGACATTTACTTCTAGAGCTAATGGTTTAAACCAAGAAATTTTTCCCTAGAAAATTGCCCAAACATTTTTGAGTTAAGGAATGGAGATTTCACAGAATTTGGCAAGCTGGTTTCAGGTCTCAGAGCAGAACAAATCTGCGCTGTCTTGCAGTGGTGTGAGCTGTCACAGCCTAAACACCCGCAGAGGAAAGGGGAAACAGGCTATAAACCCCTCAGTTCCAGACTAAGCAGGCACTCATCTGCTGTGAAATACAAAGTCCATTGCCGTAGAGCTGCAATGAGTGTGTGTTTCACAGGAGACGTGCACCTGTTTGACTTTGAGAAGAGCCCGCGGAAGCCTGCCCTTTCCCTGAAACAGGCCCCCGGTGAACGCCCCGTGTACTGTGTAGAGTTTAATGTCAAGCAAACTCGGCTGTTGGCAGCGGGGGATGCCACCGGCACAGTCAAAGTCTGGCAGCTGAGCTCTGACTTCACGGAGCAGGGACCCCGGGAAATGAATCGTCTGGAGCAGTTGGCAAGCGAGATCACGGACTAAGGCAACAACACAACGGAGCTGTTACTCTGACTCCAGGAGAAGTTCCCCACTCACCTGTTCCAGTGTTGGCCTGAAAAACACCTGACTGACAGCTGGAGTTTCATCCACATAAGAGCTACATTTGCATGTAACCATTAAACACAAGATGATGTGGTTCGACCAGTAACTTTTATTGAAGCACACTGCAATATGTTTGTTTTCCCTAAGAGTTTCAAGCGAAGCAGTTTAAGGTTACATCATAAAGTAACATTGATTATTGTAGAGCACAAAGAGAGAGAGACACATGCAGAACTACAGTCAGCAAACGTGAGCATGTCCTTTTCATCTTTTGGTGCGAGTGTTGCAGATCAGTTCACAAAGAGTGAACGTGTAAATTCGATGTAGTCGTAGGCAGAAGGCAGTTCCCTGCCCTTGCCATCCATGTAGGGCTTCATGTGAGAAATGCAGTAATCGGCCTGTTCCCGGGTCAGGTTCTGAAAGACAGAGACAGCGCGGAGGTGGAGATGGGCACTCCAAGGCTGCGGGTGCCTCCCATTCCCAGGGGCACACAGCTCAGAGCAGAAGGCAGAGCAGCAGGACTACACCCAGCATGGAAATGCTCTGGCTGTTCACACTGATTGTTTAAGGGTTGGAAGGTCTGGCCCAAGTCTTCCCACCGAAGAGAAGACAACAGGTAACTGATACAAGGAAGGAGTTCAGCCTCTTTATTTCTCTGCCAGCTGGTGGGATTCAGACAGGAAAAACCTGCCGTCTTGGCAGGGCTGCGAGAGGGAGGAGGTGTTCATCCTGTCTAAGCTTAGGCTTAAGTTTCTCCTTTGAATCACTGTCTGGAGAAACATCTCCCTCTAGTCTTCCAGACGATGAAAGGAAAGCCTGAGTTGCTGAGGACACATGGTCAATGCACCCCCTTCCTAGGCCTTTTGAGTAGCTCTTGTTTTACTCAACCTGAGTGGTTCTTTGGCAGTTAAAGCTTCTCCTCTTCCTCTATAGAGCCAAGAAAGTAGCTGGGCAGGTAGGGTGGTTACTGTCATTTGTTTGCTGCAGAGGATACCTTGGCAGGTTCAGAACTGACTCAGTTACAGTGACAAGAACCTCCAAGCAATTAGCACTGATCTTTGTTGACCATCTATGCACAAAAAGCCTCCGTCCATCCCTCCCTGTTGGGCCAGCACCAGTACTCACTTGGTAGAGCTCCTCCTTGGTCACGTAGGGCTTCCCCTCTGAGCTGAGGGCACGGAAAGCGCTCTCGATCTCCTCGCTGGATTTCACGTTCTCTGTTTCTCTGCTGATCATAAATGCCATGTACTCCTGCAGCGAGACGTGTCCATCCCTGCCGGTGAAACACAGCGTGTGAGCACTGCTGTCCATGAACACCCAGAGCACAGTGCTTCCATACCCTCCTTAGAGACACGTTCGCTTTTCCGGGAGGAATGAAAAGTCTTAATGCAAGAGACTGTCAACACCAGGTCATTTTCTAAAGTGAACTTCTTCACAAACATCAGTCTTACCTTCACAGAGACTCTTTTACATGAATTGCTGTGAAAGCAACCATAGCCGCTCCACAACAGAAGGAAGCGCTGCTCTCACCCTGTGAGAGACCTTCCAGCCAGCCTCCCAAAGGATACCAGTGCAATATTTTGCAATAGAAAAAACAGAAAGTCCAACCCACGTACCTATTGGGATCTACAGTGTCAAGAATCGACTCAAACTCTGGATCCGGCTCTCCTTCCTCAACCATAGGCAGGTCGTAGCCAAGAGAGCGCAAGCAAGACTTAAACTCCTGGTGATTAAGCCGTCCGGATTTGTCCTTGTCAAAGTGCCTAAAAACGCAAAAACAAACCCCACGTTTTTAACTGTCACTTGTTGAGTACTGCAAGCTGTAAAGCGGGCTGAAAACTACAACAGGTTACAACCAGCCCACGATTCTGGACAAACGAGCTTGAATCAACAAATAGTTCTATTTAACGCACATAAAATGTAAGGACAAGTTCTTTACTTTGCTTAAAAAGCATCCAAACCATGGCTGTATTCCCAGCTGGAACTCTTTGGCCCTCCCAGTTCTTACACCACCGTGCCCCCAAGCAAGGGTGAGGCTCCGGGTGGCCGTGCCTGCACCACCAGCCACAGGTGTGTCTGCAGCCTTTGCCACCTGGCAGAGATCAGAGTGGCACAGCACAAAGTTGGGCAAACAGCAAAGAAGCTACAAACAGATTGGCTGGAGAATCCCGGGAACAGGAGCCATCCACATGCCAGAAATACCTCCCAAGCATTCCTCTGGCATGCTTTCCCTACAACTCACTTGAACATCATGCTGAACTCCTTCAGGGCTTCCTCAGTGACTCCAGTGGTGTTTCTGAAAAGCAAGAAGCAAAGCTCATGAGCGGTTCCTGAACTGCACAGCTGCTGGAGCCCATCCGCCCCGAGCCAGCGTCTGCATCAGGTAAGGACAAATGAGCAAACGCCACATTACGCCACCACAGCCCCACAGAATAAATCAATTCCTCCAAGATCCTGTCATTGATAATGGCCAACAGGAACTGCTGCCAGAACTGCGAACTTCATCCCTGTGAGGAGAGCCAGGAGGTGGTGGGGATTTACAAGCTCACTACACCCATTAGTCAGAGCACAGGAGGGACTCAGCGCAGACCGCGCAAGGGTTGTTTTCACACCCAGGCAGATCCGTCTCCTGTCTTTTGTCCCTGCCAAGTCCGACACGCTTTACACCGCACGTGGGGCAGGCAATACCGAGCTTGAATCTGCTGTTCCAGATTGTGCTGCATTCTCATCCCCAGCTGGTCCAGCTGGTCCCACTGCTGTGCCAGCCCCACGGTGCTGTGTTCTGTGTATTTGTTGTCCAAGATAAGTGCCTCTTCCATGGCTGCTCCAAGGTCCTCGATCTTCTTCAGCTGGCTCCTCATAGCTCGGATCTCCTGGTGCTTGCGCTGTTAGGAGAGAGCGAAAAGGAGAAAATCAAGGAGAGAAAAAACCCTTTAAAAAGTCAAAACACAGGCTGGCAGGGGAGGAAGAGTTATATTCTTCTTTTTCTACTGGGATCATATATACACATACTGGGATTTGTGAAATGGTGTTCCAGACAACATTCCTCTTCCTGCACACTGTTGGAAACCAACAGGGTTTGCAAATGACTTCTTGAGACAAAAAACCCTCTTAGTAGGTAACGTGCTGAGAATGCCGTATCCTCTCTGCCCTACCCCACTTATTTAGCAAAAAGAACAAGAAGGAGAAACTACATCAGTGTTATTTAATGGCTTGTGATGTGAGTAGACACCAGATATGTAAACAGATAATCCCAAAGGTCTCTTCAGTACCCAAAATCTGTAAAATCAATTAAGATTTTACCATATAATTACACGTGTTTCCATTCCCACCCTGTGTTCCCAAGTCATCAGTTGGGAAAGGTGCTTTAGCACTAGGTGAGCATTGCTTACTTTAGTAGCTTCCAACTGCGATTCCAGTGTTCCCGATTCCTCCACCATACAAGACCTAAACACAGAATCACAGTGAGAGAATGCACTTATCCCATAACGATGGCAGGTGGGGCTTGAAATTAACAGTCCTTCCTTGAAATTAAAAATCCTTACAGCAGTATTTTTCTCCTGTAGATATTTAAACACTGTTTTTGTGTTTTGTTTGTTCTGACTCGTTCTGTCTCAGACTGACACATGCACAACTTGTTTGATTCTTATTTAAATAGTTAATTTCTAGCCCCATTTGAAAGGCAACACGACCAGCAGCCACACTCCATGCCAGATCCAAAGCGCTCGCTTTACTGGACCTAATGACATTAGAAACTTAGTGCAGTCCCACCCCACTCCCCGTGCCCAGCGCACACACGCACACACCAACTACAGGTGATTCACTGGAGATGGGGCTATGTTTGCCAGTAAAACACAGGAGCTCTACAAAGGTGTGTTACATGGGGATAAAGTGGGGGAAGAGGACCTTGAAAACTACTGGTTTGGTTTAAAAGTAACCTTAATATGGCATAATCTCTGCAGAAAAATATAGACCTCTCCTACACAGCAGTGGTTGGTGGACAGTTGCCTTTCCTGCCCCACCTCTCCCATCCTGCACCCAGAGAAACTGAGGCACGGCCACTCCTCTCAGTCTCATTTCCACACTGAGCTTCTTGGCACACTGCAGCCCCACGCCAGCTTATAAAGATCACAACTGTGGTGATGGTCTCCAAGACCTACTTCATATGGACTAGCTATGGAAAGTCTCTGGATGCCGCTTCCCCCCTCTCCCAAGATCCTAAGCAACCTTTGAGCAGCAGTGTTGAAGAATATCTGCCCTTCCAACTTGTACGCTGAGAGTTCATACTCAATGGCTTATGCATGGACAGCAGGTCTGGGTGCTGTGCAGGTGGGCTGTCCTCTCCTTTGACTGTCTGGTGTTTAAGTTCCTAAAGCTTAAGTCGCTAGTATTCAAATCACTAAATCCAAGTTTTCGTCCCCACTGAAATCTATCCTCCTGCACGCTTTTGAGCTTATTGAGAAGGGGATTCCAAGTGCTGAATCACTCTGTAGCAATGAAAACGCACCAAACATCTGGGTGTTTTCCACCACAGGGTTAAGGCTCAGTGTCACTGCATGTCTAAAGAGCTGAAGCGCACACCCAGAACCCTGAGCAGGAAGCTGGGAACCAACTGTGGAAAGAGTCAACAGGGAAACAAACCTCCAAGCACCTCTAAGCCGTGAAAGTTAGTTGGAAGGAAAGCGAGCCTTGGAATTAAAGAGTGCGTTTGAAAACCAAAGTGAGGTAAGAAAATAAGAGGAAAAAACCTTCCAGATAGATCATCCCCAACTTCATACTGATAGACACGAATGACACGACGATATGCTATGCTAATCAAAGAAAAGAAACCAAGTAAATTCCAAAAAGGAAGAAAGAGAGAACAGAGGAAAGAACACACAAACATGGCCACTGCAGTGGAGCCACACTCCACGCCAGCACCACCTTGCAGCAGACACAAGCAAGTACTTAATGAAAGAAAATTGTTCAAATGCTGGTTGCACATACACAAAAATAATCTGTTACTGTTTTTGTCTAAGTCACAAAAAATGAGTCTTGCTAAGAGATGAATTCCTGCAGTTAACTCATCTACAGATTCTTTAAAGGCATTCTTCTTCCTAAACTCCAAATTCTTCTTCCTCCCCTCCTCAAAGAAAACCCCCTCCAGGCAGCACTGGGAGCACAGAAGTGGCTACAGCACAATGAAAAGTGAGGTGGACACCTGGCAACTCTTATCTCCAAGCTTCTCTGAAGCCCTGCCTTCCCTCTTGCCAGGGAAGGCCAAGCACAGCCAACCCCTCTGAGCTACATCTGCCTTTTCGATCTACCCACGCAGAATTACGGGCAAACTCTGCCTGGCACATCAGCAGCCTTCTTGTAATTTGTTCAACAAAGGAGCCTGGCATGGTGATCTGGAACTCTGACCCTACGTCGTTTAGTAAACAGCTCCTTTCTGTTCGCTCCTTCTTGGATACCAGAACTCATCTACAACACTGCTTCACAAAGGAGCAGAGAATTCCGCATCTGTTCCAGGAAAATCTGCTCGGTTCCATTAAACTGCACAACAAAAATGGGGGAAATTATTTTTATCGGGCAGAAACAGCAGAATGATCGTTACGGAGCAAACAAGGAGCGGAGTTATCTGCAAAGGCTCCACCCTGTTATTAGGAACAGCCACCTCTCCCCCTTGGAGAAAGCCTCTGCCTCCTCTGCAGCGCTTCGCGCAGCGCTGACACGCAGACCCCTGCACCAGCCCACGCACTATTTGTTGGCATTTTACATCATGTCTGATTACAAAGCTTCCATTGTGCTGCAGACTCCTAATACTGAGGAAATTTAAATGGACAGACACACTCTGAGAAGGTTTGGCAGGCTAAGACACTTAAAAGATTTTATTATTTCCTTTCTACTTCTTGACAAATGACCAGTGTGCATCCTCATCGGGAACTATTCCCATGGACACAAAGCGGACTTAAAATCACAGGTATCAAACTGCCTGCAAACCCACAGACGCTCGAGGGTTCATGGAAGGTTTGGTTTTCTCCTATCAAGAACAGCATTTTCGTGGGGAATGGTTATGCAGCAGATTAAAAACCAGGCAGTTCATATTTGCACACTACAGAGTTTTAAGATAATTAATTTCAGTAAAGCCTCTTTGTAGGAATCTTCCCTCCTCCTTACAAAATATGGTCAATACTTTGAAGCTTTAATTGTTCTGAGAACTGTTATAATGGAAAAGGTTATTTCACTAAGCAAGTCTCTGAATGCTGGAAAACTAGGAATGTCTACTCTTTTCCATAGACAGGCTATTCTACGTTCTCCCACATCTCATCAGGTTAAGAGCCTTTTCTTGGGCAAGCCCTCAGAGAAAGCAAGAACACAAGTTAGGGCTTCCATAGTACGCCAGTGGCTACCCATTAATAGTTTCTTCTGCTTTGTCTAGAAAATTGTTATGTTTAGAAAACGTTATATTGTTAGAAAATTGTTACTGGTTTATACTTAATCTATTCCAAAATCTTGTCTCCTGTTTCTGTGCACCTCAGCCACAGATTGCTCTTTTAAAATAAAAGGGGTTTCAGCACAGCTTTTGCAAGCAACGTAATGACAGAAAAAAGACAGAGCAGAACACACCAGCAAATTTTCAAAGATATAAAATTCAATACTAACCCATCTAGCAGGTAAGTCCTGTAGAATGTGAAGATCCGAACATCAGGCAGCAGGACAGAGACAAGACAGTAAGAGAGGGACAGAGATTTGGGTGGGAAGCAAACATCAAAAAGTTAAAAATCGTATTTATATTTCATTATCTCTTGAAGAGACATACAGAACTATTTGTAAACACACAGAGACAGAGAATCACAGGATTACATGGGAACAGAACCCAACCCGAGCGTGTCAGCTTGGCTGACAGCACTGCCTGAGCACGGTCACCTGTTTTCTACAGGCGTGCTCCTCCCTTCTCCGCAATCCCCGACCCTGACACTTTTTATTTATAACGCAGTTGTTAAATGTTCCCTCCCTCTCCCTGGGCAAGGACATTATTAGCACCCCGGGTCAGTGATTACAAATTAGTCTTCAGCTTTTTTCACAGCTTCTTTCTCTACTGAAATTGTAGTGAGATTTCTCATGTGCTGCTCAGTGCAAAAGGAGCATTCACCCAAACGCCACCGGCACTTCAATCTGCTTCGAGCTATTTGCCCCCCCCGGCTGTGCTGCAGACTAGTTCAGGAATAACTGGAGAAAAGTCCTGGATAACTGGAATTACTGCAGGAAAATCAATTCAGAAGCATAAACATTTTTGAAGTCTGGTGTGTTTCAGGGCTTTCCTCTTCCCTACGGCTCACAGGGCCTCCCTCAAACCCCAGCTGCAGGAAATGAACCCGTCCTGAAAAGCCGTTTTACAGCAGGAGACATTTACAACTTAGACCAAAGAAATGCAGGATGGACACAAATATCAGCTGAGAAATTCTCTAAGGGCAGCTCCTGGGAAGACAAACTGTACCTGGTCTCCTGAATCCACTGATGGAAAGCATTAGCATGCTGAGCAAATTCCTGGCGCAATTTGTCATTTTCTTCCTGCCTTCGCTGTTCCTTCTGCAGCTCCAATTCACGTTCCTGAGAAATGAACAGAAACAATTTCAGACGGAGAAATAATGTGATTGCCCTCATCCTGTAACAAAGAGCAACAACTAAGAGCTGCATAACAGCACCGTCCTGAAGCTCACAACAAGGCTGAGTGCTCAAAGAGCGCCCTGGATATCTAGATAAAATCATCTCAGATGGCAACACAGAACATCCTGCTGAAGTCCTGAGAACTGGAACTGAACGAGCAGTTACTCTACTGCATAGCATAGATGTTGGGAAGTGAGGCACATGTGTTTTGCCTTTTGAAAGGCCGCAAACGGAAGACCATGAAAACAAATGACAACAGCACAAGTTTATAGCTAATGGAAATTTTTTGCAGATTTTGAGATGTTTCCATCTGCAGTACGGTGACAAACTGTCGTACTGATTATCTTGGAGGACAACTTCCAGAGAAGACTTGAAAGGTCATAAACTATGAAAAAGTCTCTCGCTGACTTGCCTTGATAATTTTCTGCAGATTCCTCCAGGTTTCCTCAAGAGCCTCCATAGTAAACCAAGTATATGGGTTGGAAGCTACACGGAAGCTCTTGATCTGGCGATCAAGCTCTGCCAGCTGGTTGAAGTCAGCTTGGGCAGAACTCAGCGAAGAACGGAAAGCATCATGAGCTTCTCGCAGCGCCTTGATTTCTTCCAGTGAGTTACAGCGCACAGGATCCGTCAGGTCCTCTTCAGCATTCTCAAACCAACTGTTGAAGGCAGATGCCTTCTTTGCAAAAGTCAGGAACAGATCCTCAACCTTGAAAAGAGACAACAATCCAGTTGGTTCAGTTCAGTTATGCAGTAATGCAAATATTCCATACGAGTTGATCTGGAATTAACACGCATCAGTGTGAGTTTGCCTTTATTACTTATTTCTTGCAAACATCTCAAAAATTCTTATGAAAAATCTCCAGGATCTCCATAATCATTAGCTGCAAATGAATACGCTACACAGGTTGAAAATGTTTTACGTTTTCAAAGAGAACAATTAGATTTTTGTAGCCCCACGGTTTGGCCAACTCACCTTTCTGAAATGCTCCTGAGCCTCCAATAGTTTCTTTTTCCTGGCAGCAGAATTAGCAAGTAGTTGATTCCAGCGTTTCATCAAGGAAGCGTGCCGAGCCTCAATGGCCTTAGATTGGATATGTTTGGCTGCTAGTAGCTGGTCTTTCAGAGCAGTGATGTTTGCAATTCCCTCCTGCTGGAAAGCCTGCAGTCCAGCGTCAAAAGTTTCCTGAAGTGTTAGAAGAGCAAAATATTTCAGATTGCATTTTTATTTAACCATTCCAATATGCTGCACGTATTTCCAACATAAGTATTAGATTCTCATGTACTGTAGAAGAGTTCACCCTTTCTCTCTGTCACTTACGTGGTGGAAGCAGCATTACACTAACCTGTTTGGTGAGTAGCGTTTGCACAGAAGAGAGGTCACGTCCATAATCATCCGTCTTCAGACTGTTTTCCTTCTCACCTGGAGAACGAAACAAATTTAATAAAAATGTCATGTCTCCACTTCGAACATTCCCTCTATTCCACATCAGGTTACCTCAAAAGCATAAATCAGGTACAGCACTGGTGGTTGATTACTTTGGGTTTAGGTCTGTTTGTTACAACAGCAAGCCAGAAGCTAATTGAGACCTTTTGAAACGAAGGAGGGTGTCAGTTTCTTTCTGACAGGGTACTGTGCTCCAGCATAGAACATACCTATCCATGACTCCACTACATCCGCTTTCCAGTTGAACTGGAGGAAGGCAGAGTTCTCATCCAATTTGGCTTTCCTCTGAGCTGCTGCTTTCTCCAGATCTGACACCTTTCCTCTGAGGCCCTTCATCTTGGCAGTAATGTTCTCCTCGTGGTGATTGTTCTGCATGACAGGAGAAAAAAACGGGCATACCATATGTTGTTAAGGTCATCCAAAGCACCCAGTAAGTTGGTGACAGAGCAAGGACTTCAACTGAAAGATGTTGTCCAAGAAATAGCTTCGAAAGCAGTTAACGCCAACAGTTTATTCATCCACAAAAAATGAGTAAGAGCTCTTTCAAAGAGGTGACAAATCAGTCCTCAGAGAAGAGTAAGTCTGCTTTGACTTAAAACATCCTGGGTAGCCTTTGAAGGTTTTTCTTTACCAGTTTACACTCACCTTTTTAATGAGATCCTCTCCATTAGCACACACATCATTCACTCTGTCTTTGTGGACAGTAAAATCAGTCTCGAACGCTTCATGCTTTTTCAGCAAGCCCTGCAAACACAAGACACAGTCAATTTTTAAAATAATTTCTCACCACTTAAAAATAAAAAAAAAAACCAAAAGAATTTATTGTTATAAATCAGCTAGCATAAACTTTTTCTGACAAAAACTATTAATCTTAGCTGGTTAGCAGAACTTTCTGTTTTTCTGTGGACAAGAGGAGACTAATATTGACTTTCGATATGATTTCAGCCATTTGATTTAACCAGGACTGCCCATCAGAGGTCGAGAGATGCAAAGCTACACCACATTGCAAGTCATTTCTACAGGAAATAACATACGTGGGATGCTTTTATAAAATTAATTCACGTTTTTTTACAATCTAGGCCTTCAAAAGGCACCAAGAAAAACCTCTGGATTGGAAAGACACTTAAAGAAAAGGTTTGTTAAGCTCTAACTGACAATAATCCAAGAAGAACAAACTTTCTCCATACCTGGATAGCCGCAAGCGTGTCCCCATAATCTTCACTGGCTACCAGTGTCATTTTCTCATTGATCCAAGCTTCTTCTTCCTCAACATTTGCTACAAACTGCTGGTACTCCAGAGACTCCTCTAGACGTTGACCCCTGTATGGGAAAAGAAAGGTAAAATTAGTCCCAGTGTTGCCTTATGGCTTTTCGACATAAGGTGTTAAAACAAATTACAGCAGCAGAAAACCTAAGCACGCACAGAGCCTGAGCCCTGAACGTGCAGTCGTCACACTTCACTCCTCCAGCAGCCGACCGCAACGTCTACAGCTCTAGAGAGGCACTGGGCCACAGAGCCTGCAGCTGCTGAGGGACCAAAATGAATCATTTTCTTCCAACAGCCGCTATTCAGAGAAACAACCTGGTAGGGAATTAAGGCCAGTCTATGGCTTCCAACTGGTGCGAGAAAAGGCTAAACCCAGTGTACCTCAAAAAAAGACCCATATTTCTACTGAGCAACATTATCACTAAAACTCTTCAATAGTAAGAGTCTGTCATCAGTGACATGTGCTATTACATCATATTACTGATTAATGACCCATACCCTAAACCGCTGAAATTCGGTAAACCTGGTTGTTATGAGTCCATGTAGCTGTCGTAACTAATACTGAATTTTACAAAAACAGGTCTCACACACCTAGCAGCTGCCAACTGTTTTAACTCTTTCCAGTGATCCACAAACTGAGCCAGTCTCTGCTGTATCTCCTCCTTTCCAATTGTGTTATCATCTGAAAGCTTCTTACCAGTGTCTAGAACACCCTGCAAAGCAAAGAAACACACAGTTAATGGAACATCACTTGCTCTCTTTTCATGCATTCTGTTTGGATTCCAGCAAACCTATTACTGGCTTTCCTACTTGCCACAAGCAAGACAGACATTGCTTACAGAGAAATCTGTGAAGGAGAGAGGCATTTACCTGGATAGCAGGTTCATGGGCAGCTAATTCTGCTTCTAACCGCTTGTGTTTTTTCCTAAGGTTCTGCACACCAGTTAGGTCTCTGCCATAGTCCTCTGAGCTGACCAACAGCTTCTTCTCTCTAAATTGAAGAGAGAAAGAAAAAGATCGAAAATTACTTCTATAGGTCGAACTTGACAAAAGGGGAAAAAAAAAGCCAAACCACTGTAAATATGGAAATACTCCTCATAGCACAAAAATCTTGGATATAAAAAATTGTCTACATGAGTTATTGGCAAAGAGCAGCCGGCTCCTGGCAGCATGTTCAGGGGTAACACGTCGGGGAAAAAGAAGGTGGCAGAGGACCTACCATTCCTCTCTGAAGGACAGTTTCTCTGTACTGTTTTCTTTCTAAGAAGATAGATATCTTTTGTAAAGTTCATCTGCTGTTATTTGATTTCATTTTTGTGTTTTATAAGCATGACAAAAAAAGTAATCTGATTTGAATGATTTCAATCAGGCTCACTTCTTTCCCCTCCTCCCAAGGTACTACACAAATATGAAGAGAGCACAACTGGCTAGAACAAAAAAAGTACTTTGAACTGAAGAAGTAAGGTTTGAATTTTGCTAGGAGCTTTCCCAAAAAGACTAGAGTCAAATTTCAGTTATGTGGTCCAGGTATAAACAGCATTAGTCATTCCAGTACAGAGCTTTCCTTCTAGGAGTTTGACCAGAGAAAGCTATAGGTAAGAAGCCCCACCCAAGCTAGTGCCGAAGCCATTTTGAATATCGTTTTCCTTGAATGGGAGGCAAAGGTGATTTCTTGTAGAGACACATACTTGTGCAAAAAGCAAGTTATAAAACCATACTACAGACTATGAGCATTGTTAGCAAGCTGGCAGTAAGCACACGCCCCCAGGCCAGAGCCTAGAACTTCCAAAATACACACTTGATCCAGGACTCCTCATCATCCATATCACGGAAAAACTGATGCAAACGATGGGACTCGTTCAGCTTCGCGCGGCGGGCAGCTGCCATACTCTTAATCCTCTGAAAGCGTCCGTTAATGGTCTCGCGTTTGTCCTTCACTTGGGAGGTATCGAAAGCGCTGCTGGTCATCAGACTGTCAGCCTGACTGTTCAGGTCCTTCAGACGATCCTGGAAATGCAGGTGGAAGTGTGTGAGTTGCTTGGATCTCGTTTCTGTGTTTGTTACACCAGTGTAAAAACCATAATCTGACTGCTGTGCGGAGTCACGGTTTTTAATAAGAAAACATGTTTCGACAAGTAAATAACTGCAGAATGTATTGAAGTGGTACCTGTAGGATTTGCTGATTACTACATTTTGTCTTCCAAAATTAAAAGAGAAAGCAGTACCTCGTGAGCAGATATATCAGCTTCCAGTAACTGGTGTTTCTTCAGAAGGTTGTTAACCGATGCCAAGTCCTTCCCATAGTCTTCAGATGCCAACAAAGCCTCCACCTGGGGGTGGGGAAGGAAAAACAGATGGAGAACAAGTCGTGTTTTCGCAAACCCCTTGAAATTACAACGTCTTTAAAACCGTGGAAATTAATTCTCTTCTCAATTTTCTACCGTGTGGATAAACCATTGCCTCATCACCTGTTTAATTCCTAACAGAGCCTATGTGAATATGCTTCTTCTCACCTTATTGTTTACAAATAACAACATAAAAGCATCCACAGGATTTTCAGTTGTAACAAAGATTTTTTCAAAATACATCTAGACTTGCTCAAAGGGGGACTGTGCTCCACAAAATCTAACATCAGCAAAGGGAATAAAAAAATTAGAAAAACAAGTCTTGCAAGTAAATAATCCCAATCTCAGTTACCTCTGAAAGCCAGAAATCAAAGTCCTTGATTCCAGTATTGAAATTCTGTTGTTTATTAGCTTCTTTCAGTTTCTGACTCTTCTCTGCTGATTTCTGTACCAGGAATTGCCATTGGTCAGCCAGGGCAGCCAGGCGTGCCTGTTATAAAATGGGAGAGATTAAATGCTACGAACTAAAACCATAAATTCTGATAAATTCAGAACCAGAATAAGGTACAGATTTGGCTGCTGATTCCAGACACACAAACTACACAGTAGTCACTATTTCACGCTGCCTAGCTATAATTCAGTTCAACTTTTACAAACCAGTCACAGGATTGGAAAACTTCCCAGCCTTGAGAACGACGAAGAACGATTACCCTGATTTCTACTGCATAGCTGAAATAGAAAAGCTTCTATAAAACAAGATTTGTTTTCAAGGGGCACTCTCCTCCTGCAATTATCCAAACACTTCTCTGCTAAGCAAATCTTCTAAGACTTGCTGAATCTACCTTCACAGCGTCCTCGCTGCCAGCACACGCTCCTCTTTCAATTAGAGAGTTCCCCATATCGATGACTCCGCGGATCCGATCTGCGTTGGCATGGAGCTCAGCTTCAAAGGCCTGGTGTTTCTGGTGTTTGCTCTGAACACGACAAAAGCAAAACTGTTAGAGACTGGACAAAAGGCTCCTGAATTGTTCTCATGGGCTGAGAGGACAGCACAAGAGTTATCTACATACATAAAGAGATTTCTATATAGCCTGATCTAAAGAAATTCTCTCGCTCAGCAAGAATACTTACTGCTCACTCAAACAGTAACTCTCATTCATCTGAGTAACCATTAAGCTTTGGCCTAACAAAACTGTCTGTGAGCTCATACATAAAACTCAGGCAACATCTGCCTTCTACAGATGCCCATGCAACATTCCTTGCATTAAGCTCAGCTGTTACTCAAGTAAAGCTTTCTCCTTTTCAGTGCCATCACCTCTGAAACGCAGCGATTACACACACTCTAAGCAGAAGCACAGTAGTTCATCCTCTCTGGTCCTACAGTAATGTCACAAATTTCTATTTCCCTTTCTAATCTACAGGTAGTTAAGAGAAATCACTGTTGCAGCTGCTTTCTGCACAGTTTTGATATTACTCATTCGTGACCACGTTATATATTGAAATTAACAACCATAAACTCTGTAAAAATAACTGGGAATTATTTGTTACAAGATTTCTCTGCTGAGTTCAGAGCACCATGAGAACAACAGGAGCCTTGGTGTGGGCAGCAGTACGCAGTTCTCTCTCATATAGACATGATCCATCCACCCACCAGGAAGGTAACAATAGCACAAAAATGACAAGACAGAATTTACAAGTATTAACTGGAAATGCTAGTAACATTGGACATGGGTATACAATGCCCTGAGAGAATGGAATGAAAGGAAATGTTAGATTAAAAAATAAAAGATGGAAAATACTAGAGCGCTGGCATGAGAAATTCTGCATGAACTGCTTCATTTTGGGAACAGTTAATCCTGAATGCTGAGATTATAAAAACACATCCTTCAAAATTAGATTTACCAACATGTGGAATTCAATCAGAAAGCTGCCAACTGCATATCTCCATATAATTACCATGACAACAAATCCAAGACAAGCCTTTTTTAATAGAAGATTTTAATTTTTTTCAACTAAAAAAAAATAATAAAAATTTAATGTAGCACGGTCTAAAGTGACAAACAATTATTCCTTCCTTTTTTAGTCTAGTTAGCTTCGTCTTTCTTTGTTCTGTCTTCTCCTTCCATATATCCTCATTTTACTCCACTTCTTGGATTCTTACGAGTCCTGTCAGCTTTCCATCTGGTGCATATCTTTTTCTGGAGTGCTCCTTCTCTATTATTCTCTTCTATGCTACTGCTGCAAGAACTAAGGCATCTAGGTCTATCATTTTATTGAATCCTCCATCTTCAGCATTTGATTCTACAAACATAAGCTACCAGAGTTGGCGTTCTGTGTCATGCGTTAAATTGTCGCCACTCTAGACCCAGACAGGTACACAACAGGTCCCATAGCCAGATTTCTGAAAAAGGAGGATAGAAACCCATTTTTCTATGGGATAACTCCTAAAAAACCCCATCAAACTACATCACTAATCAACCACAAATTAAACAGATCATGCAGAACACCTGCAAAACAAATACATGAATAAGTGATGCTGAATAGGCATTAACAAAAAAGCCAGACCCGTAACATGAAGATCAATAGCTGTACCTGGATGTAGGTCAAGAACTAACAGAAAACAAAGAGCTTGCATGAACTGATGGATGGAGCAACAGACTGCAACCAGACCTTGTGCTCACACATAAGCTATACAAAGAAAACAGATTCACGTACCAAGGCTAGTCCAAACTACTTACCAGCAGTTTGGAAAGCTATAAAACAGATTGAGAGAAGTAGTTCAGTGCATTCATACTACTTCATGAACCAGTACTAAAACATAAGTGGTAACTTTAATTAACTATTCCTTAATACTGAAAAACAAACGAGACTTCACATTTTAGAATGTAAGAGAGATGAGACCCACGAACTCCATTTTCTTATTTTGTTATCTAGATGCTGGAACAAAGAAGAATAGCTACTCAAGGCTTTTTTCAGGAAACATGCTGCCGCAGATACCACATGTATTATTAATTATATGCATCAATAATTACCAAGTGAGTTCTATTTTGGGTCTCCTTTCATGTATAATGTAACTTCCATTTTCTCCCTGTTAAAGGGAGACCACGTCCAACATGGTGTATTGTTCTGTTATCACTGAACAAGAATTCCTGAGTATATTTTTTCAAACCAGAGAATACTTCCTAGTGTTAAAAATTATATTTTCATTTTTTTTGAGCTGAGAATGATATTCACCTGGATATTTGTGGGATCCTTGTATGACTCATCACTCGCAGTTTGGAGCTTTTCACTGATCCAAGCTTCTATTTCATCCACATCACGACTGAACTGCTGGAGTGTCTGAGATTCTCCTAGCTTCGACCTCTTTTCAATCATTTGAGCCTTCAGACGACGCCATCTGTGTACATTTGAATACATGTATGAATAAAAAACTAGGACTGCACATGGCATCATGTTTAACAGCTACAAAATATTGCCAAAGAGCATTGCCTCAGTAAGTATCTGCATCTCATCTAATGGGCCAATACTGACCTGTCCAGAACCTCATTGCGTCTGGTAGCAATAACTCCTTTTGCGTAGTGATCAGCAGAGATCAGCTGGTCAGCAAAAGACTTCAAGACAGCAATTTTCTCTTCCTATTAAAAACAAAAGCCATATATTAGAACTGTGGTTCCTTAAAGTCAAGCAATGAGCAGGGTCTGGAACAGGACAAGACTTTTTTTCTTCTCTAAATATCTATGACTGTAAACGTGACTCTGTGAAGCAAGTGTATCTTGTATAGGACTGGAGAGTTCAACTTCAAAACATCTTTCACCTTTGGCACTTAGGAAAAAAGCATCTTTTGGACTTTTAAGTTACAGCAGTATGATCTCTTAATAAAACCAGGCAGCCTTCTGTTACAAGAAACTGAAAATATATCTTTTTCTGTTGTAAAAAAAGAAAAAAAAATCATTTCAAAATAATTAATTTACACAGATACTTGCCACTATTCCTACCCTGTTTGTAGGCAGTGAAACAGGTCCCTCTCTGCATTAGCCACCGCTAAACTTCTGCAGCAGATCCCAAACAGCTGACCACTTAGAACTGAACTTTAGAAGCCACACATGGTGGTAACTTCTTCCACTAATAATCCGCATAAGGAAAAACAAAACTATTTTCCCCTTACTTCAGCTACTCTCCTCACCTGGACATTGATTGCCTTATCAAAATCTTCGTGCTTCTTGATGAGTGCCTCCACACTGTCTAAGGAGTCTCCTTTATCTTCTGTATTTAAGAAAGCCTCTCGGGCAGCCATCCAGTTTTCAGCTTGTTCGCAGTCCCGATGAAACAGCTAAGGAGAAAGCACTCCAAAGCATGAGAAACACAGACCAAGAGCACTGCTCATCACTATGAAAGAAGGAATTATTTTTCTTTTTATAAACGCAGCAGAGTACCTGCAGTTCTAGGCACTGGTCTAGCATCATTCTGCGCTGGACCCAGGCCTTCTCTAGGTCTGTCCGTTCTTGCTCTAGAATATCCAGTTTCTCCTTGATTTCTGGGCTGGCATAGTGTCCATGAGCCAGGAGCTTCTGTCCAAACTGTTCAAATGCCTGGAAAGTGCCAGCCCTCGCATCTATTTCAGTGCGGTGTTCCTGCAAGGTACAGAGATGTGTTACTAAATAACTGAACAGCAGAGCCAGAACTGAGCCATTTTTGGAACTCTAAACAGAAAGTGTCAGAAAAAGAAGTATTTGTTAATATTTATGATGTACACTTATCATCTTTCACATACCTGGTGCCTTTCCAATAAAGCTTCAGCTCCGGTCACATCCTTTGCAAGTTCATCTGAGGAGACCAGGCCCCGGATTCCATTGATCCAAGACATAAGGTCCCTGTGAACACACATTAGTAGAGAATTTTTCCCTCCCTCCATTGAAATAAGGTTGTAACAGGAAAAACAGTCGTTTTTCAAACCCTCCCTAGAAATATCCCTGTGGAACCATAAGCCATATATACTTCACTAATAATACACCAGACAGACGAATCGGGAGGGGGAGAAGGATAGAGTCTTCACCTGAAGTCACTGAGGAAACGCTGCAGGTCATGAGAATCTCCAAGCTTCTCTTTGCGCTGGTCAGCACGTTTTCCCAGACTATTCCAAGCCTGATTCAACTCAGTACATTTTTCTTGGAGATCTTCAGCAGATTCTGGATGTGACTGAATCAGACGCTGAGCAGTTTCACCAAGAGAATTCACCTAGAATTAGAGAAAGGGAAATAAACACAATGAAGGCAGAATTTCCTAGTTCAATCATTTCTGCTAGATAAGAAGAAAGCTTTTGGTTTTGTCCTCCTCGCAATCCCACCTTGTCTCCAAGAGCTGCCAAGTCTCTCTCAAAGCCTTCATGTTTGCGCTGCAGGGCCTGTACACTGGCCAAGTCATGTCCATAGTTGTCTGTATTTAAGGCTTGATTCTTCTCCTCTATCCATTCTTTTGTTTCGTCAGCATCTCTGATTTGAGTGAAGGGAAGGCAAAAAGAATTAAAATAGAGGTCACACTGGGATCTCTGATATCTAACAGGTCACTGATTTCCAGAGAAGCTCATGTAGCTGATAGTTCTATTAAATTATTTCCCAAGATGACACAAGCAAACTTTGGCAAAAAGGACAGCAGTCCAAACCTCCCAAGCCTGCAGCAATTCCATGCTTTCACATGAACAAGTCTTTCTTTACTGGAGACTGGTGTTCTAACTTCCACTGAACAAGCTGAGAGTTGAAATATAATTTGTTTAGAATAGGTCCCACTAGGTTTTTAGAACTCTTATAGACAAAGCATTTTCCTGAATTAAGACCAAATATTATACAAACACCTCACCTGTGGAATCTCTGGACTTCATGGGCACTGCCCAACAGCTGGCTTCGCTCCTCTGCTAACTGCTGCAGAGATCTCCAGCGTTCATTCAGTTCCTGTAAAATATAAGAAAACACACCACAGTTTTATAGCATTTCTGTTTACACAATAAACTCCTCCTGGACCCACTGAAGCTTTATGATGTCAAACAGAAAACGTGAGTAACCAGTGACATTTTGTTCATTATGCTTATCCGCATCTCCTTCATTCTGCTGATATTTGCAAACAACCCCTTCTTCATCTCCATCCTTATAGGCTTTATTTCAGGGGTCTACTGAAAATACTGACAGCAATGCTGAAAGATTTCCTAAAATAGCTACGCTGCTTTCTTTTACAGTACATAAGCTTCATCAAGCAGTCAATAAAGAATGCACAAATTCAAGTAGCCTACTTCAAAAAATATTTTTAAGGGTTTCTCCTGAGATGTAAAAGCAAATGATTTTATGCATACAATAACATACTGATGTCATCTGAGAAGCAAATGCTGCATATGTCAGTTTCTTTCATTAAGCTGCTCAAAAGGGTTTATAAAGAAAAACGAAAGATAAAGGCTATGGAAAGGGAAGGTGAAACAACATTCTCAGCTTTTAAATCAGCTCAGAAAAAGTTGTGTTATTACCTTGATTGAGCTAAAGGTTGCCACTGTGTGTACCATCAAACGTGCAGACTATATGAAAAGGCAGAAACAAAAAAATATAGTATTAAAGTCAACTCTAACCAATCAGAGCCAAAATCAGACTGAAATAAAACTCCTTAAAATCTACGACAACTCGATCTAGATCAAAAATACAGACTTTGCAAAATACAACTCTACAAAACGCAGGAAGATAGAAACACTCTAGACTTTAAAGGTTTCAATGAAAACTGTTGAATTCTTTACTTTTATATATTTCTTTAGAGTATTACTTTGAACATACTGTTGTTTAAGATGAAAGAGAGAAGCGAAGAAGAAAATCAATGCAAGTAAATTACAATAGCAACTAAGAATTAGTTGCAATACCCAAGGTATAAATCAGAGTGACAACGGTTAGAAATTTACAATCAAGTACTATCTTGTTACCGTAAATTGAAACAAACAACAGTCTTAACAAGGACAAAGAGGATGAAAATTTAAAGGCAACATTCACTAAGTGAATTAAAAAAACCCCTAAACCTTTAGTTGTAGGGACAGGAAAAAAAATAAATAAAATTACCCAAATTGTTTAACTCTTGGCAGAACTTTTGGCAAAAATCAGCTTAGCAGTTAAATCAGACACTTCTAGAACATCATCAAAATTGGTGAAGGCTAATGAGAAAAACAACAACCAATTCCCTCCAACATGCAATCTACTTTTCTGACAACAGCGGATTATTTGCAAAATTCATCCCTTTGCAGATATACACAGAGAAGAATTTATAGTTCGCTAAGTTACTATGAGACTCTTAGGATTCAACGTACATGTGTACAATCTGTGCAAAAAAACCCCTTTTTTTTTTTTAAATCACCCATTCTTTTTGACATAGCTGCATTTTCTACCAGGCTGTCAAAATATGGCACACTTACTTGGTTATGCCACACTCACACAGCTTAAAAGATGTACAAGCAGCTTTTAAGTCTAAGAGGGTGGATGGAAAATATGAAACATGGGAATGGAACACTAGAGAAAAGTACAATGATGGATAACATCAAAAATATTCAAGATATTTTTGTGCATCGGCATGTGACAGCTATTCCATTGTAAGCCACTGATGAATGGAGAAAGGCTTCTTCTAACTGTTGTAGAAAATGAGCTAGGGATGAATAATGGAAGATGAAGATACTGCTACACACATACAACATACTCCTTACTAAGGATTATTGACAGAAATGGCTTTGACTTTCAGGAATAAAAACACTTCTTCCTGCTCACTACATAAAAAAAAAAGAACTCTTGCTAAGTGAACAGGGACTATTTCACATCTAGTGGCCAGGTAATACCTAAAAACAGGGGTATAAAAAAAAGCAAAAAGGACATGTGAGAAGGTGTATGGCCTAAAACAGATGATGTGCTGTAGTTTTTGTTTTACTTTGCTATTGTGTACTACTAAGTAACAACACCTACCTTCCAAGGAGAGGCTGTCTTAGAATCAGTTTCATCCTGTTTGAAAACGTGAAGAAACAGCTTTAAATAGGAAGCAAAATCTAAAACTGTCAGAATATACTAAAAATCTTTGAAAGTTCTCCATGTTCAATCCTTAACAGAGTAAATAAATTTTTACAAGGAAGTATTTTCCATCATTTTGAGTTATCCTGCTTCGCTTTGACTTGTGATGTGGGTTAAGACACTCAGGAAACACAGGGATCAAAGAGAAGACAATAGTTTTATGTCCGTTCAAAATCAGTACTGAGTTGCTTCATGGAAATGGACTACAATTATGGGTGAACTTCGACTAGTACATCCCAAATCTGCTCTAATTGCCACACTATTTCAGAAATGAACACTTACCCTGGGCATCATACCATAGACTTCCTGCAAAGGAGAAAGGACAAAAAGAAACAACGTGTTATTTTCTAATAGAAAGTAAGTTTTTACTGTTTTTGAGAAAGGAAAGCTAGCAGGAGATATGCTTCCATCCTCCTTCTACAAATTGGTTACCAGCATGTCATTGAGCCAAATTCTGCTCACACAACCTCAACGTGCAGCTGAAGTGAGAGTCCAACTGCCCAACCATCTACTGCGACACATCATCTTAGAGCACAGAAAATAAACAAGCTGCTCCAATACTCTCTTGGCATCAGACAGAATTATTTCCAGAAATAGCACAAGTATGTCAAAAGCTGGAAAAAAACGTAACAGAAAGCCCACAAAAGCCCTCCACTGTAAGATGAGCTCTGTTTTATTTCTCTTTTCCCCTAGCACTCCTTGTCATTTTTCCCGCAAAGAAATAAAGGCTGAAATTTCAAATTTATATGAAACAAAGCTAATGCATGGATTCCCCATGACTTTTAGAATTATTTTAAAGACTTTCTCTTACTAAAAAAAAAAAAAAATAGAAAAGAGTTCTAGACGGTGCAATTTGCTATAGCACTATTTAGAAAAAAAACAACAATTTGAAGGATATCCTTGTGACGGCCACACTACAGAACAAGCATTAAGTTAGAAAGAGGCATCTCTGGTTAGAACACCAGTATTACCAAACCAAAGAGCAAAAATGAACAGCTAGAATCTTGCAACAACACGCAAAACGGAAGACAACAGAACAAAGAAAGGGAGAAAGTCTTTTGCTTCCCAAAAGGATGAGACTAAGTCAAAAAAAAAGCGGACCTGTTGCTGTACTGCTTGCACTTCATCTGCCATCAACCCTTCTGACTCCAGGTCATTTGCAACCTTGTTGATGTCCTTCAGACGTGACTCGTTAGCTTTTAAATCCTGCACAGGACAGTAGAACATCACAGCATTAACATTCACACACACAAAACACGTGGATCACGCTGGCACACCAGGGGTGCCCCAAGTACGCAATGCATGAGAATCTCTGCCAAGAAACCCAGCTGCCAACGCCAAGCATCAATGATTAAAGAAATGAACTATCAGAGTTTTCCATACACAAAGTTAATTAACAATCAGGAACAGGATAAACTTTTAAACTGTCAAGTATACAGCACTACCGACGTGAAGATAAAACCTACCATCCATATTACTGCATGAATTAGCTAAAAGGCCAACTCAAAAAGTAATTTTACTGTGATGATGTAGTAATGGAGAGCTTGCATTTAAATTTTAACAGGGGACACATTTTAACTTCAACCATTAGTTTATTTTAAAAGAACCCAACTCCAGTAACTGCGATCATCTTCTCACCCACAATACTAGGTTGGCTCGAATGGTTCATTAGCCAACTTTCAAGCTGTAAACACGATAATGTCCACAGAACTGTCAAATTACTGTCTTTTCTAATGTATAAAGTCAAGTATCTTTGCACTTCAGGGCTCAGTATCTTACCAAAACGGACAGAATAAATGTATCTGCCCAAGCAATTCTTTCACACCTCATGCAAAGAAAAACCAAATTAACTAGTATTGCAAACACAGGGATAAAAAACAGAACTGAAAGCCTACCAGCATTTTGAAGCAGAGAATTATTTTTTCTTATGTTAGGAAAAAACTCTACAGATGGAAGCTAAAATGCATCTTTTCTTTCAACAAAAAGGAAGAGGAAGAGCTTAACTGAAGGTTACGCTTTACACAAATGAAATTCCTCCAAAGCTTAACAGGTTCTATATTTGAATTGTTGAAAGAGAGTTACAGTTCTCTGGGAGCTGGGAAGCATGTAGCAACCTGGAGACTTAATCAAAGTGAAGACTTTTGAGTGTGGAATTCTCTCTATTCTCACAAAACAAAATAAATTAAAAAATGCATATATACCTTTCCATTTCCAATCAAAGCTAGGTTTCCTTCTCAACTATGCTCAGCTATGAAAAATTATCACGATATATGGACAGAAAGACTGAAAGGCCAAAACTAACACACACATTATGCAGCATTACAACATACCTTCTGAAAATCATCAAATTTCTTCTGTAGCACCTCCACCTGCTCCAGATCAGCACCCACTTCCTCATTTGTGAGTGCAGCTTCCTTCTCATTGATCCACTGCTGAAGCTCATTAGCTTCACGGAAAAGCATAAATTTTTTGCAGCTTTTTTCTAGCATGCCTTTACGTTTTTCTCCCAACTCAAGAAGAGAATGATACCTGGAACAAGCAGAAAATGAAAGCAGGAGGCAGTCAGATTGAACTGAGCAGGGTCACAGTAACTCACCAGTTACTGGTATCACCAAAGACGTGGCAAATCCCTGCAGACTACATACTGTCTCTCTACAGAATTATCTACTTTTACCTAATCACGTACAAGTAAATTGCACGTTTCTGCTCTACGTGAATGTGCACACCAAAATGAGATCTCCCACATGCAACACTTCACTGGGCTAGGTCTTACCTAGCCATTATTCAGTGCAAAATCTGCTGAGTGTTTAAAAAAAGGTGTTATTTCTTTGATAACACAACTATATTCAACTGGGAAATCCATGAAATTCATTTCACATACACTGTGTTTATATCTGGAATTCCCAACAGCATCAGTAAAATTACTCTCATTTACATTAGAATAAATGCAAAGCAAAACCTCTAACATGTTTAAATCGGTTTGAACAGGCAAATAAACCTCGAAAGACCAGACAATTTATTTAAAACTAAAAAAAACCCTGATGTCTCCTATTTGATTCCTGGTAAACAACTAGACAGACAATCCTACAAGACCTTTCCCAAGCTATTGGTGAAAAAAGCCAACGGGAGCTTTAAAGTCACTGACTGAATTACAGACCTTTTCAGCAATGCATAATGTCTGTTTGTACAAAAAGCTGCGTTCAGAAAAGCCACACTCTTAACACCCATTCTTACTGTTACTCTATTTTAAGTCTTCCGGAAGATGAGATACTCCAGCTGCACCTGGTGGTATTTTTATATCCTGAATCAGATTGCACATTGGTCTACAACTGTGATCAACAGTAGCAACTGATGATCATTACTAAGCCACGAGAATATCCATTTGGATGTTATTAAATCAAATAATGTAAGACACTGCTGAGATACCTGTGGGGGCCTCAAACAGGGAGAGGGCAGCCCTACGCTCTTCCGTTTCCCACCTTGAAGCACACAGGCACACACTAAGCAATTACACCTCTCAGCTTGAGGAGATCAACCATGCGTAGCATTTTCCTAACCAGTAACTCAGAGGTGACAAAGTCTGTTGAAGAAAATCCTCAACACCCTGGGCTGTAATGTCTATACATCCAACTGACAATCAACACTAAGTCTTTCCATGGAAGCAGAGACTGTGTGGTTTCCTGTCTATCCTGGTTTAAGGCTGGATAGAAAGGAACTAAGAATCTATCGTATTCGTTTTGAACAGAAACATTCTACCCTGACTTGAGGAAAAGACTAGTTTGAAGCCTGCCCCAATTGCAGAGGTTTGCCTCAGTGTACGGTTTTAGGTACTAAATACCTCTGAAGCTCATACAAAGATCTGGCAAATTCCTTTAGAAGCAGATCTTCCCTCCAAGTTGCTTTGCAACACTTCAGAGATAACATAACACTTTCACTTTTGATTCTCAAGAAATATAGTCTCTATTACCAGACGGTCAGGCACAGCCAGTGAACACTATTACTTTGGATTTGAACATAATGCAAACTTATTATTTTTTCCAGGAAACTTGAATCCAAGTTTGAAAATTACGTTAATGTTATAATTAAAAAAATCACCCTATATAAATAAACTAATGCTTTTTGACTACCCAGCATGAATGTTACTTTAACTATGATAACCCCACTCTTCCCAAACGTCAAGGTATTCATATGTGACGTCATAGTTGGCGAACATACTTTATGTGTATTTCTACAAGCAAACTAATATTTCTGTCTGCACCTCAGAAAATGCAAGACGCTTTTTAAAGAAAACAGTCCAGATATCACTAAAGCCTTGTCTGTTAGGCAAAACCAGCATAATGGAAAATAACATCAATCGATTTAGCAGCGCAGAGGCGACCAACAAGATAAGCAGCTGGCTGGATGGCTGGCTATAAAGAACACATGAAACACACCACGACACTCATCTAAACTAAAATAATTCACACTGCAGAAACAGCTTCCTTCATGTCTCTTTGGAGCAGCTTTCCCAAAGAAAGAAACAAAGGGAGGGAGAATGAACAGTGACAGTATGGAGACAGCATGGTTTAGAAAGGGCTAATCCTACTCACAGTTCTTCGACCTGTTTCATACGCAGAGATACACTGCCGACTTCCTTAGTTATGAGAGTCCTGCACAGACAGAGGGAGCACAGCAAATGCATGCAAAAAATTAGTCAGATTAACAAAAATAATGAAAGCAGCAGCTCCATCCATGGGTTGGCTATGGTAGGAGATGGTTAAGAGTTCACATTTAAATGGAGAAAATTAGGTTGTCATTCAGAAGCAAACAGAGCAAATCAGACCAGAAGTACAACTCACATGAGGAAACCTCAGCAGTACAGTTGAACTCTCTCTATAAGGTCTCCTCATTTCCTGACCATTGTGCCATGTCCCCTCTCCTTGGCTCTAACATAAGGCATCCCTGTTCTAATTCTTAAAAGCCGCAAGCAAATCCATGAAGTTACACATCATTAAAATCCTGAACAATTTTCCAGCATCCTTTCTTCTCACTGGTACAAGCTTTTTTTGTTGTTGGGTTTTTTTTGTTTGTTTCGTTGGTTGGGGTTTTTGTGGTTTTGTTTTGTTGTGGGGTTTGTTTTCTTTTTAAATCTAGAGCTAAAGCTAGTAATTACTGCATGTCACTGAAACAACTGGTGACTCAAACCAACTGAGTGGGAAGAAATTCTCCTGTAGAATGACAGCGTAGCTGTGCAAACAGGTGGGAGTACGCACAAAACTTTCAGCTTTGGCTTCCAAGCGGCTGATAAGATGAGCCAGTAGCTCACAGCTATCACCCACAGCCCTTGCTTGAACTAATCTACAACTACCATGTGCTTTAGGAGGCATTATCAAACAGCCATACAGTTTTCTCTATTTGTGATGGCATGTTCCTCTTCTAAACAAGAGGAAAAAAAAAAAACAAACCCAACAAAAACCAACGGAGGCATGTTGTAGGTCATGTGCTGGCTACAAATAATGGCACCATATTTCAGGAAAAAAGGTAATGAGCTTGTGCCAAAGTAGTCACAGCTCGTAAGCGGGTCACCTCCAGAGGCAGCCCTATATAGGGAGGGTACTGTACTTTATGTAACCAAATTCAAGAAAGCTTTTCAAAACAGATCACACATTAACAAGTGACAACTACAAATACAAGAGCTGCTTAGCACAGATAAAACTCACAAACAAGTTTAAGTTGTTAGGTACAACAACAAGAGGAACACATAAAATACTGAAGTCAGACAGCAAGTTGAGCTCTGGTGTCATGAGTTTTACAGTTAAAAAATGGGAAAAGCAACAAGAAAATCTAGAATAAGAATAAAACAACTCAACATGGTGCCCCTGGTAAAGGAGCCCTTTGTATTGCTCCAATTAATTACTCCCTACTGTAAGAGGCATCAAGCTGAACTTCTGGCATATGTGAGGTAAAAGCCAAGCCAGCAAATGCTGGATGGGTGTCATATCTCATCAGTTAGATCTTACTGGTTGTCAATTTGCTCCTGTCGCAATGCTATGCTGCCTTGCTCCTCCAGGAGATTCTCTCGGGATGCAGACTGGGCAGGATCGAGTTTTTTCACATAGGCAGCTGGCACAAAGCCCTGACGGTCATTAACTTCAACCTTCCACCAGTCCTGGGGAAAAAAACACCACCACACAACCACTGTGAGGCAAGCATAAAGCACACTGAGCAACTGAAAGCTGCAAATTAGAGGCTTCTATTAACACAAGAAAAACAGAGACGCTCACAACAGTTTGCTCTTTTTATGAAGATCATTTGAAAAAGTCTCTTGAAGACATCTGGGTCTTACTTCCATGTCTCCCCTTGTGTTTGGTCAAAAATTCCTCAACAGTAGGGAAATCAGTTTTCTCACAGACACATGCCCTGTAGCACATCTTATCTGACTTAGAAAAGCTGGCAGCTACAGAGGAGCCGTGAGAACGAGCTGAAGAGGTATGCTGAAGTGCTGAATGGGAACATGGACTAAATGTGCAAATTCTTTAACTTCTTTGAATGCCCTTATTCAAAAAACCCAAAATCAAAACCGCTCCGCAGACCACACAACACCAAGTGAGCCAAGCAGCTCAGCGAACCAGAAGGCCAGAGCATACCTTGTTGGTGCTGTTGAGTAGGGTGAGGATATCTCCCTTTTTCATAGTCACCTCCCGGGGACTCTTCTCTTGGTAATCATAAAGCGCCAGAACAAGCTCTTTTCCAGTTTCATCATCTGTAGGAGCAACTTGTTGCTGACAAAGAAGGAGCACAAGAAAAATGACTTGTTCAGTGCTTATTACACTCAACGTGGCTGTCCTAAAAAATACTTCAGCCTTAATTAAAGCTACTGTAGTGCCTTAAAATCATTCTTGTTGAAACAAATGCAGAGAAGACTTAGTTTAGGTGCTGTATGGGCTCAGACCTTGAAAACCACCACATTATACTGTTTTCTTCCAAAGCAACACAGCTTTCTCATGATTTGGAACTAAATGATCTTTGAGGTTCCCTTCCAACTCTAACCATTCTATGATAATAAAAACAGACCACCAAATTTTTTGAGAAAATCAAGTACAGTCTGCAATAAATTCTCAAAACCAACTACTGTTATTAAGCTTTGTCTTTACCTTCTGCTGACCCAGGAATTTTGGCAACGTGATTAGCATCTTTCCTTACCCTGCATGACTGGGCCTGCTCCCTTAACGCCTGTATGCTACTGCCGTAAGCAGAAAGATCCGACATCAAAGCTTCATGTTTCTTCAGAAGAGCCTGAAAGCGAATGATAAAAACAAAAGATGTACACCTAGCCATTTTACAAATACTGCTCTGCTTAAAAGATATACTTTGGCTCCATACACAGGGAATGTGGGTTTTTCAGAGCTGTCAGTCTTGTGACTCTCATGAGAATAACCACTTCTATTTATTCACAGGCTAGATAGTAGTCCGAATTCTTCTAGTGCTTTCCCTCTACCTTATCTCAGAAACATTCTTTCGTTCTGACCTGGAATACCATGTATGAGACTGGAAACAGGGTTAAGTTTGAAAGCATGCCCTTAAAATGCACTTCATTTTGATAAAGTGTCAGTCAGCAGTGTCTGGGATATGGCCTTTGATCGCAGAACGATACTAGTGAAATAACTCTAGACAAAAAATTACTTCCAGACCAACGAACTACTGAAAACCAGACTCATACTGAAATGCAACATGAGGAATTTGCTGATAATAGTCCCATTATACTTTACCAAAAAACAACAAAACAACCCACACTAAAAAAGACTGAATGCAAATGTAAGCTTTCTTTGCAATCAGTTTAATATACTGAACAGTAAAATTTCACGTGCAGAAACAACCAAAACACAGGAAAAACCGTCATCTTTTGACTCAGAGCCAAAATTCAGCTTGATGCAAGAATCTTCTGCCCTTTTTGTTAAGAATCCTGAAATTAGCAGAGCTCCTTGTTTTTTTACCACTGGACAAATCCTTGCTGTGTTTATGTAAAACTGATTCAAACAAAAATCCCAAATACCTCAGCAGAGTCTTCATCTTTCCCATAGTCTGTGCTGCCTACAATGGGCTCCTTTTCTCTCATCCAGGATTCTGCCTCATTAGCATCAGCAAAGTACTGCTGAGCTTGCAGGGAATCCTCTAGATCTTGTCGACGCTGAGATGCTTTAGCTTTTAGAGAGTCCCATTTTTGGTTTAGCTCATTCAATTTGATTTTCACATCCTCAGCTGCAAAATGTCCTAGGTAACAGAGAGAGAGGGAACTGAAGGACTTAAGGAGACAAGTAATTCAAACTAAAAGATTACTCGTATTTCTTGAAAGCCAGAGAAATTGGACCTGCTTAAACCTATGTAGCCTATTCTGATGAGAATAATGAAAGCGTAACTCAGCTTGTCCTTTTGCCTCAAACTGGAAAACATTGCACCTGTCAATCAAACGGGACTAGGAATATTTACATCACAAAGAACAAAACAAAATACATCATAACATTTCTTCTCAACGATGAAACAGGAAAGATCATCTCTTTCCAGTGGCAGAGTTTTGACAACAGACAAATATTTCAGATCTGCATTCTGAATCTTGTAATGAGGGAAATTTTTTTTTTTAGTATTCTGGTATAAAGAACACCCAGTCAGAAACACACATACTTATTTAAAAGCAGAAATGAGTCTTACTGTCTTTGTGGAGGATCATCTCTCCCGTTATCATTATGTATCACAGATACAAGCCTTTAATAGATTTAAAACCAGAGAATAAATACCATAGGCACAAAGTTGTGGAATACAGGGCTCATGTATGTTTGTCAAGAGCAGATGGAGATCTGTGAAAATCGTGACAGGTTCCCATCAAGGAATCTATTTTTATTTTTAAGTGAAAGAATGACCAGAAGTTCATCCTGTCAGCAGCTACCTGTCTATTGCCTGAATAAAAACAGGCAGAGATTAGTTGTACAGAGTCAGAGAACAAAGTCCAGCACAAAGACTTGGACTTCTGAAAAAGGAAGAGTTGAACTGAGACATACCTTCTTCCACCATAGCATTTCCTTTCTGTGTGACTGCTTTAATGCGAGGCTCATGGCCTGCAATTTCTGCCTGCAAAGCCTGGTGCTTCTTTAGCAGGTTCTGGACACCAATTAAGTCCTTGCCTGAAAGATACAAGATAATTAATCAGCTAAATCAGAGTCATCAGACTAAATAAAATTTCAAGGCAGCTGCGACCAGTGCTAGACAAACTCGTAGAGTAAGTACTGTCACAATGAAGACAGAGCACTATGAAAACTAAGTAACCCGTTGGAATTGTAGAACTATTGTAACAGTTAAAGAACCACGGGTGATGGCAAACGTGTAACTCCAGTCAATGCTCATTACAATAAACATTTCAGAATTTTCCAGCGAATGTTCCATAAAGAGACAAGTTACAACAGAGCATTCTGACATCTAAATCCTCGAGGTATCGGGATGGACCAACCTCGGTTTGTTGAAGCTGCAATAGGTTCTTTTTCCCTAATCCACGTCTCTTCATCCTCAATGTCACGGAAAAGCTGCTGCAGGCGAAGAGAATCTGCAAGTTTCTGCTTGCGAGCTACCATAGGATCTTTTAGAGCTTCATAACGAGCTACTAAAGCTTCTTGTTTCTTCTTGATATTGTCAGCATCAAAGTGTCCAGCATCTTGGAACTGGCGTGCCTGGATGGTAATGCCATCTATACGATCCTAAAATTAATTCAGCAGACGTGTTATGTCAGAATTTCTGTAAGATGGCTGCAGTGACTGAAAACATTTTCAGGTCTTAGCTGATACGTTATATTGTGGCAGAAGAAGAGAACCACAGCTGCGCACTGCCAGTGCACTGATTTTGGTAATAATTATATCCTGCACAATATTCAACATATTATGTAAATGTAATTGGTTTTAATATACGGTTTTAATATTTATTTTTTTAATAATATATGGGTTTTTATATATGTCAATATAATAAAGTAAACAAAAGATTCTTAAAATTACATTAACTTTACAGACATGCTACTCTAGATTAACCGTTTTTCAATTGTTAACAACTGATAATTCCAGTTGTCAGAACTCCGATTTTGTTGATTTTCTTGCTGTGGATTTCACTCCCCTAAAGATCATTTGCAAATGAAAGAACCATTTGCTGAAAAGTTCTACATCTGAAAACTGATCTGTTCTCCCTCCCCTCCCATTTCTTAGAGCTATACGAACAAGGTCTGAACAAGAACAAGCTGTCTGTAGAGAGTCTAAGGGGGAATTATGTCCTATGCAAAGCACAGCACATCTTTTTAAGTCGGTATTCACAGCACAAAACAACGCTGTGCAGTCAGCAGATCACAGTATGGAATTATTTTACTTTTTCAAAAAGCTGATTTTTGTCAAAGTCACGAAGATGTTGTTCTTAGAGACATACGATTTATGTCTCAGTTTAAAATGATTTCTGATAAATAAACCGTAAAGCCCAAAGCTACAAAAATTATGAAAACATAGACCTGCTAAGGTCTCTGGAGTAAATACGTTTCAGCAAGCAGATTGAAAAGGCAGGAAGAAAAATTATTTTCCTTACCTGATGGGCAGCAACATCTGCCTCCAGCAGGGCATGTTTCTTCTGAAGATTCTGAACATTAGTAAGATCTTTTCCATAATCATCAGAAGCCAAGTGCCCCTCTACTTCATACAGCCACAGCTCAATGTCTTCCACATTGCGATTAAACTGCTGCTGTTGATTGGCTTCACGCAGCTTTATACCTGACCAAGACAGAGCGGCAAAAGGAAAAGAGGAAAAGATGACTTAAGTTTTCCACTTCGTTTAACTTGCTTCCTGTCTTCTCCTAGCTAAACTCTCTGGAAAAAGAATTGCCTATATTCTTCTGAGCAAGTCGTACCTTTGAGCTCAGTGGCCTCCAGAAGTTTTTTCCACAAGCTGATAACTTCATTCATGCGAGCTGCCACTTCATCAGAGGCATAGTGATTGACATCGATCAGCTTCTGGCCAGCTTTCTCCAGTGCATCAATACGACTTTGATTAGCAGAAAGCTCTGCTTCGAAAGCCTGATGCTTCTGAACTTTACCTTGCAAGTTGGACGGATCCTATAGGTGAAGAAAGAAAAAGAACCTTTCAATCCAAAATTAGTATCTACGGGTCAATGAAGAATTTAAAATTAGTCTACATTAATATGCATGCCAAGACGTCACTAGAGGATTTGGTGCCAAAAATATGCCTTAAATCAGAACACTTAAGCTACTGAATAAGCATGATTACAGTATCATGGGATAAATCCCCCTTGGGGTCAGGGAGAAATCACAGCTTCTCCTGTTGTCATTAATACTGCCTACTATCAGCAACATTTTGGCTGACACAGTTTCATATCATTAGACTGATTATATTAAGCCTGTTAGTGCCTTAAAATCATCCTAACGTTCGTCTTTGTGTTTACCTTGTATGCCTCATCTGTTGCAGTTTTCATTTTTTCATTAACCCAACTCTTTAGCTCATCGGAGTCTCGGAAAAACTGCTGCAGATGGAAAGAATCTGCCAGTTGAGCACGGCGGTACATAGCTCTTTCATGAAGGGCGTTTCGGCGGCTCAGCAGCTGAAAAAAAAGTAAATGTTTTTCAATTCTTCAAGCTTGTAAGAACCATCATTGTATCTGTACTTTTGGGAGAGGTCTGATGACTAATCCTATATTGCAGTCATACCATTTAAAATAATAAAGCAGAACATGATCTAAAGCCTACAGTCCAAATCCGTTTTAGATACTTACAGCATCTCTGCGTGTAGCAACATCATCCATGGCATAATGGTTATTCTGAATCAATTTAGTAGCAAACTCATCTAACGCCTAAAGAGAAAACAGTTTTCCATTTACTTGGTGTAACAAAAATTGTTTGTGCAAGTTTACTTAGCAGATTAATTCTCTAAAGTTTATCACAGTAAAACTAACAGAAAGCCATTAAGATAGCTACTGTCACACTCTCTTTTAATCTGTACCATCATCTTACACATGGAAGAGTGTAGATTTTTAACAAATCTTCATCCACACGTGTGCTGGCCTGATATGCAAGCACTGGGTTACTCAGATCTCTGAGGCAGCAACTGAGCCCTATCCTATCTTTTCCACTATTTTCCGTTTTAGAGACAATACACATAATTCAGAGATAACAGATCCCATGTAATAGTGGAAGATTCTGCAGAGCAAACCCCATCCTTCCGCGTCATCCTCCAGCAGTGTCTTCTACCCAGTCAACAAATTCACTTGTTTTATTTCTTGCCCATTTAGTGATCACCTAATATAATTGTCTTACTGTGATCTTCTCCTCTTGGGCACTGAGGGATTTCTCAAAGTCTTCATGTTTCTTTAGAAGAGCCTCCACACTATCCAGAGAATCACCAAGATCTTCATTCAGTAGAAACGCCTGAAGTAAGGAAATAAACACATCATGATTTTTGTTTCCATGCTCAGCTGCTCAAAGTCAACTCAAGCATGGCCAGTGATGCTTCCTACTGAAAAGTAAAAGATGATATATTGGGATGGTGTTCCCTGCACGCCTCAGCCTCAGGTTCTGAATAATTCTTTTTAGCTTCTTATTCAAACAGCATTTTACAAGAGTTACACACACAAAAGCAATCTCAAGCCATCTTGTCACAACTAATGGTTTCAGCGTTACATAGAAACAGTCACTGTGGCAGCGTGGGCAGCCAGATAAACAACTCCACACAGCACCCTGCTCACTATCACGTTCAGTGGCAGTCATCGCCACTAGGAAATACCAGTTGTTTAAGTCTACAGAAGACTAGCCAGAAATGAAAATCAACCATATCTGAAGAGTTCAAAGACACTCACTTCTTGTTTGCTCATCCAGTTGTCAACTTGTTCAGTATCTCTGTAGAAAAGCTGCAGGTCCATGCACTGCTCGTACTGCTGTCTGCGAAGCTCCCATAGTTCTAGCAAGGCAGACCTTTCTTCTGAGAGGACGGTCAGCTAACGGATTGGGAAGAGGAATATATAATAATTTTATTTAACAGTCTGGTTCTCTTCCATCTCGATGTAAAATCAAAGTTGTGGCTATAAAAAAGTGGTTAACACTGGACTGAAAAGGACCTTCTGTGTAAAGAATCATTCTCCTGTTACTGACATCCTCATCCTCATATAGGGCAAGCCTTTTCCCAGCTTACCAAGCTACAACCTTCTGACTTCAGTCAGAAACCTCTCCTTTTCCAAATTAAATCTACACAGAGATGTTTAACGGACAACTGCTTTTTTCAACTGCAGACCTATTCCTAAGAGAAGCTCTTTGGCAAACCCCTCTGAAATCTCTTTGGCCTGCTCACTTTTACAGCATTTGAATTCTCTGACTGAGCAATGTTTCAGTATGCAGACTTCATAAGAGGCCTCAATAGTTTGAAAATCAAAATTTAGAAATACTAAATATTTACTGACACTTCTGAGAGCAAACCTAAACTTAGATAAACAGAGAATCTGTTTGTTTTTTTTTTTTCCATTGGAAAGATTTACTAATAGTTCCTACTAGATAGCACTAATAATAGTCCTAATAGTTCCTACTAATAGACAGGCAGAAGCTGTCAATTTGAGAATGAAAAGCACGCGTTACTTAAATACATGAAAAAAGCCCTGTAACCTAGAGGGATGATACTTTGTGGCTTACCATCTTAACAAGAAATAAACTTTTAAATTAAGGGACACAGACGAAAGAGATGAAATTCCTCTGGGAGTTCTTGCTCTCAACTTACCTTTTCTTTAACTTCATCAGAAGCATAGTGGCCAGCAGCCAGCAAAGCCTGGCCAGACTCATCAGCAGATTTGAAGCTATCTTCGTGGGCATCAATTTCTCCCTATGAAAGGGGACATGAATGAGCTGTTACCAAAATTCACCTTAGAATAGAGTGTCAGAATATGAAAACTGCTATTGAAAATAAGAGACAATAGTGTGGACACTTGCATGATAAACATTCAACTACCTTTAAATACATTACACTTAACATGAAAACTAGAATTAAATGTATTACCTTACAATGCAGATAAGGTAACTATAAATCAGTATGTTGAAATGAAACTAAAGGTTGTGTTTAAGCTGCACTCTTTCTGCTTACTTATAGCAAATCCTCATGATGGTAAACCAAAACAGTCGTTAGTCCAACTGACTGCTATCAGGTCTAATTATTTTTTATAAAATATTATCATAAGTATTCTTCAACATTTGTTTATTAATGTATATCTACTATAAAGAAACAAAGTAAAAATATTAAATCAGGACAGCAATCTAGCACTGTGTTAGCTGCATGATCAAAGGATTCTAGTGATACAACATCAGCAGTTCTGACTCAGAGACTGTGTCAGACATATAAATCAGGCGTTGGGAGCTGCTTGCTGGATTTGGCTCTATAACCATTGTACCTTATGTTCCTGATGTCTATCCAGAAGGGCTTCTGCTCCAGCCACGTCATTGGCAAGCTCATCAGCGTTTATCAGAGCCTTCATCTCAGTCACCCAGCTGGTGAGGTCTCGGAAGTCCGCAAGAAAGCGCTGCAGCCTTAGGAAAGCAAAAGGTAAAATACAGTTGGGGATAATTGTTTGCATAGCTACTCCATCCTTACCCCAAAGAAAAGGTTACAAACAAAAACTGTTCCTCAGATAGAAACAAAACAAGACAATACCTAAAGGCAACAAGAATATTAAATAAAAATATACTCTCAAAAAAAGAAGCCCTTTAAGTTAGGAAAACACTAGGTTCAAAATCGATTTCTCAAAGACACGTCTGGCACATAACTTGCATTGACAGTAAAAGGAACATGCCCAACTACAAGCCTGTATGTCAAAGACAACAGAAATCAAAAGACAGTTCTCGAGCAGAGTGTTTCAGGGTAGACAGCCCACGGGACTGCTTCTGTCACAACCACCACACTGTGTGTGTGGGGAACTGACAGAAAGTTTCAGCTGCACATGCCTCAGCCTTAGAACAAGCAAACAAATTCTCAGATTCCTTTCAGCATGCCTTTACAGTTATTGCCTTTGGCATGTGCTTAACACTTATCAGCAGAAGTGATGAGTTTTTGTTTCCCTTTTAAATTTGCTGTTAATTGAACTGAAGAGATTATGACGGGGAAGGCAAAGGAAGAACGATTACTTGTGAGATCTCCATCGCCATAAGCCTTGCATCACGGGAGGGAACAAACAGCAGAAAAACAAAAGCAGAAAGGATGTAAACTAACCACCACATTAGGATAAGTTGCTTTGTAGTATGGCTTCTCAATAGTGACCTAACAGATTATGTTTCATGGACAACCAGGCCAGTACAGAAGCAAGATCAGATGAAAACAAATCCCACAGTAACAGAGCAACTATCACAGAAACAGCTACTTCCATTTAGCCTAGGAAAATGCATCAAACAACATACCCCACTTTAGTCTTCACAGAGAATCATAAGGACTCCATAGCGAACAGATTTGTAATATGTGTATTAAACAAAACATCAAAACTAAAATATAGTCAGATAATTTGCTTCAAAACACAGGTATCAACTCAGATGAGTAAAAAGCAAACGACCTAAAACATCAAGATGTCTGTTTTCATAATTGATCCACATCCAGAGAATGACCAAAAGCTGTAAGTATTTATTTATCATATAAGTATTTCTTTTACTACAAGAAGTTAGTGTAAAATATAATTTGGTGAACAAGACTGCTTGCGAAAATACCAGAATCATCAAAAAATTTTGGAAACAGCATTACTTTCTTCTCCTCCCAAGAGCCCTCTGTCGAGCCTGAAGGAGGAAGAAAGGTCATTTCGGCATGACAGGATTCCTACCTGTAGGAGTCATTAAGGCGAGCGTGCCTCTCCGCTGCCAGAGTTCGGATCTGTTCCCAGTTGGCAATCAGCTCCTCCCGTTTCACTTGGATTTGAGAAGCGTTTATTGGGTGAGACTGCTGCAAACGGTCCGCTTCTGCACAAAGGGCCTTAACCTAAACCCAGTCACAAACTGAGAGTCAGCTTCTCGCCTTCTACAAGCAGGTTCTCTCATTTAAATTGTAGGTAAAATGCATCTCAGATGGGTACCTTGTCTTCCAGAGCTGCAAGATCTCTTTCCAGGCCTTCGTGCTTACGCAGTAAAGCCTGCACACTGGCAAGGTCTCTGCCAAAATCGTCTGAGGCCATCAACTGCCCTTTCTCCTTAATCCAGCTGATTGTTTCATCCACATCCCTTCAAAACAAAGCACAAATTGAAAGCAGTCAATCTTCTCTGGAAAAAAGGAAGAGAGCAGGATGTTTTCCTGTATGTATGCCAGATGTACTGGCATACAAACCCATATATATCAGCACTGCAGCCAACTACAATCATCCTTTAAAAAAAAAAAAAACAAAAAACAAACCACCACCCAAAGCAAAAAACCTAAAAAGTTAGCTGTCTTTTCTTTAAATCTCAAAAACCCTTGAGGTGTATTGGCAGGCCATTCATTAGATGGTGTCACCAGACGCGAACAAGGAATTATAGCACCACTGAGCACCATCACCTAGAAGATGTGTTTCCCACACTAGACCCTTCTCCAACTTAATTACAGCAAACTCAAAATGCTGTAGATAGAGATGAGGATAGAAAGACACTGCTCAGATCTCCAGAAAAACTGGACTGACATCCATCTGACAACAAACCACCCTTTTAAGGTTCACGGAGGAATTGCAAAAGCCCTCAGAGGAAAGGGAAACAAAACTGCCATCAGCAAGAATGAACAGAAATGGCAAGGGTTGAGAAGCTGAATCAGAATGACTACTCTAAGGTAATTCTAGAACAAGGCCCTCATTCAACAAGTTATAAGGAAGAGTAAAGCAAAAACATAACAGACAACAGTAGCTCTTCTCACAATGCTGTATGCAGCTGAATGCATCATTAAACATCCACACAAATATTACATCACTTCAGGAGATCCAGCCAAGATCATACCTGTTGAAGCGCTGGACTTCAGCTGCCCCAAAGAGTTTTCCCTGCCTCTGAAGGGCAAGCCCCTTAAGACGCTGCCAGCTTGCATTTACTTCATCCTGTTTGGACTTTATCAGTTCCTCTTCAGGGTGTTGTTCCTAGCAAGCAAAGGAAAAACGCTGTTTCCATACATTCTGCTGTTTTATATCTAATTGACAAAACCTCAAAACACCACTGGTTTTCAGGAGATCAATTTATAATAATTGTACTTTCCAGATGATCACTCAATTTGATCGTTTTCCTGACACCTCACCATATAAATGTTCAATATTCCTGCAGTAGATTAAGTTTTCCTATGCACTAATTAGTCGAGGGGAAGAGGGCTGTAAACAGAATCTATTTTTCCTGGAATGCAACACTTCCTGCCCTGTGTCCATTCTGGATCAAGCCACAGATGACATATCAGAAGAGAAGATATATTAATCCTAGTTGTCCAAGGGAAATACATTTAAATCCAAATACAACAGTTTCTCTTACTAATCACTACCCTTCATGTTTTCAGGAACATTCTCAGCTGGGGCAGTTGCTCAAGCTGCTCAGCACAAACACAAGCCAATCAAATGATGACCATTTAAGATTAAGATAGCCAAGGATCTAGGTATACGTAGAGTAAAACTTAAAGATCTGCTACCAAACCAGGGGGAAAAAGAGGAAATAAAGCTTGCTGTGTTATACCAGACTTGCCAAGAGAGGTTTTCAACACACATGAATGTTTACCTGGATAAGTTTGCCAGCAAACTGGTTCACTTCATTTACTCTTTCCTCATGAGCAGCAAGGTCTGTCTGGAACTCTTCAAACTTCTTTTGCAAAACTTCAACATGCTCCAAGTCCTGCCCAAGCTCTTCTGAGGTCACTATTGCTTCCTAGCACATCAGGAAAAAAACAACTCAATTCCAACATAATCTGTGGGAAATCACTACTAGAAATCAGGAAGCAAACCGTCCGAATTTTGAATAGATGGAAGATAGTTACAATCACTGTGTTTAAGTCAGATTTAAACCTACGTTTCCTCCTTTAAATTCCACTCCCCCCGAACATCACTCCATTACTGCACAAAACGTGCAAGATCACTGTGGGTATTACTTTTTCATCTTGCTCACTCTTATTCAATTTTCAAGGCACTGAATATAACCAATTCTACTATCAGAAGTTTCCTGTTCTGTGCACGATGATCACTGTAACAACAATCTAAATTTCTGAAAGAAAATACACACAGAAAAAACATACTTTTTAAACTATAAAATAACTGTCCATGCTATTTCTGAGTACACACAGTGACTAGAACTTGTTTACGTTTTTAGATCACTTATGGGCCTTTGCTGTAGGCTTCTGATGCAAGATTTCTTTAGGAAAAGTGCACCGTCACACTCAGGAACCGTTATGCAGGGTTTATCACTTGAACCCACAGTGACACAAAATAGCAAGCCATCATTAAGAAAACCTATGTGATCGTTTTGTGGCTTTTTGTCTTGATAGTGTGGTTTGTGGTCTGTTTCCTCAGAGTTCAAAGAATCAAGAGCCAAAAGTTCTCTTGCAGTAAACATCCTTACAATGTGTATCTAAAGATATTCCAATCATTAAGTAATTATGTACACACTGCTTGCTGGTTAGGCTGGCTACTTGCTATAACAGATCATTTACAAAAAATATTTGCTTTCACATGTCGTAGATTTCCTTTACAGGAAATTTGATTACTGGGAGAAATATGAAGGTCTCCTCAAAGCAAAGAGAGAATTGAATATGTTTAACTGTGCTCTCCAACACGCAGGCTCCCTTAATCTAGTATCTTTTTTTTGTGGCTGCAAAAGAAGGAATAGTAGTTTGCATACCTATTGCTCATATAATATGAATAACCTAAATAAAACGTTTAGGTGCCTTTAACAGCTCTCTGTGACTAGCCAAACTCCAGCAACTCTATGTTGACAGAAAATTTCCACACAAATACATCAAATTTCCCATCAAGAACACAGTAAAGACAGATAATAATATACTTTATCGTTGATCCAGTCCAAGACATCTTCACATTCCCGTAAGTATTGCACCAGCTTCTGTGCTTGCAACAACTTCACCCCCTTCTCCCTCATCTTTTCCAACAGTAATTCCCATAGCCGGTGCAGCTCCTGCAGCCGAGTCTAGAACAAAAGGATGTTGTTATTAAAATCCTGTGGCAGGGAAGATTAGATTTACTCCCTTCCTGACCTTAATAGCAGACTTTTTTTTCCAAAGGGGTACATCCTATACCTTACTTTAGACAAAGGGTGGACAAATCTCATAACAATTTCATCTCCAGTCATTAGTTTTCAAATGATGTAAAGTGATGTAATAACACAAAATTAGAAATTACTGAACTGAGTATTTACACACTTGTTATTAATTAATGAAGATACCAAATATTTACGTGTTCATAGCTATGAGGTAAACACTTGGAGATAAAATTTTATTTAAATTCTATGCTAGTGTGAAGTCGGACCAAAAATTTCATGCTGTCCCCTTCAAGTGTTCAGTCTTTTACATGGAAGTCAACTCCCAGTAAGTGAATCTCATCTTCATTTTGAGATTTATTTTTATTTAAGACCGCACATTTTGTTTCAAGTCAAACTTGTGCCATTTCACAGTATTTTAACCATTTCTCTTAGCACTAGTTAGTTAATATTTTTAGCCAACATTGTTAAGTAATGTAATACTGAAATACTAAGAGTAATTACTAGTTTTAATATTGAGTGTCTCTCCAGTTGCACTCTGTCTTTCAGAACTGTTGGGAGCAACCATGAATTTTACAGACAATTAAAAGAAAAACCACACTCCCACACAGAAACACAGCTTGCAAAACAGGAAAGCATCTGCTCCACCCATCACCTATAACGCTTTGCTCATCGAGGTCTGAAACTCGAAAGTCACGCCAGAGGAGCTTCTGAACCTCTGGCACGGGCGGACGCCCGTTTAATGCATTTAGAAAGCTCAGGCAGGCAGGTTTCGAGGGAGGGAAGAGCTCACACTGCTCTGTTTCCTAGCACTGCCCAAAAGGATAGTGCACGCCGTCAAACAGAGGAGGAAGAGGACATTGCAAACAGGAGTTGCACTGCACAGCCACAAGTTTCACCTACTCGTATGTGGAACCCCACTTGGGTGGCCGTGACTATCGGGCGCTGTGCAGTCCGGTACGGCGTGAAAGACTGAACCATTAAAAGGCAGATTACCACTCCAAACAGACCACCAGTAACAACTTACACTGAGCAGCTAAGACATGGTGTTATTTAAGATTACCCCACTGCAAAGCACTTTTTTTTTTTCTATTTGTGGTAAAGATTACACAATCACAGAGATTTCTAAAGTAATAATTACTTTAGGTTTTTTTATTATGTAATGTATAAAAAACATTCTGCTTTTCTTAGTTACAGTGAAATGATGAACGTATCAGTTAAGTTTGATAATCACTACAAAAACATCACAAGAGTTCTACTTTTGAAAAGTTTTAACAGTTCACACCCAAATCTTATAAAGGAAAAAGCTTTAAACAACAACTTTGCATTAAAGAAAAATGCAGCCATAACCAACACTGGAACGAGTGAGGCCCAGAAATAGCAGATTTAACAAAATGAGCCCCAGAGAAGCAGCTGATACACAGAAAAAAGTGTTTACTGGTAGGGTATGTGTATGTACACTTGTGCACGTGTGTGGGGGAATTAGAGAGAAAACACTAACATAACCAGAGGAAAAAATAAAATATATAGGAGAAATAGTAAAAGATAACTATCAAGTCATTATGTAAAATTTACAGTTTGCTCAGACTTTAGATAATCACTCAAATACTGTTGAATATAAACGTGTCTAGCGCAGCAGCAAATATTTTAAAAATACATTTGAACATATAGACAGTGTAACCACCAGAAAGTAAAGATCACTAGTGACCTGATCTGAGTTGGAGTACACAGAAATTACATGTCTGAAGTTTACTGGCATGGTTGCTTGTGTTACTCACAACTATTCTTGCAGAAAATCAAAATCCTATATATAAGAAAAAAATGAGTGGTCAACATCCCTGTCACCAGGCCTTCTGAATTTGCTGCTTCTTGATATTGTGCCATTTTGGGAAGAACCACAAGTATAATTAATCATTTGCCTTGTGACTGTCAAAACATCTTTGAGTTTACTGATAATTTTCCAGTCCAAGTTCCTGGACTCCACTGGCAGATCGTTCACCTCAGAACTGGATCCAAGAAAAGATATGAGCTGGGTGCTCATGAAAGAGAAAAATACCTGTAAGCTTTACAAATACTAATTCTCTTGTGATTTCACTAATCAAATACCTGTAGAATGTTAAGAATATAGAGTTATCTGTGTAATCTGCACAAAGTATTTAAGGAAAAGTCCATAAGAGGCAAAAAAACCCCAAACCCAACTTTTAAAACTCACTCTTATGGTTTCAGATGCAAAATGGCCTTCATTAATCATCTGATTTCCAGTCTCATCCAGTTTAATGATAGCCCCTGAATTGGCCTGCACTTCTGCTTCGAAGGCTTGGTGCTTCTGCAGCTTCCCCTGCAAGTAAAACATCAAAGAACGTGACTGAGATTTGGTGCACAGCCCTCCTCCACGTTTCCCAGCATCAAGATTTTTAGTGTATTTATGCACACTCAGTACCAATAAACAAACAACTGAAATCATAGCTGCATCGTACGTTTCACAGGTGGATTCAAACATCCCAATTTTAGTTATTTCATTACTGTGCTTGCTATTGTACACTGGAGTGTTCAAACATCTGAGAACCCACCAGCTTGTTCAAGTTTATTTTCTGCAAATATCATTTTTTTGTGAAAAGAGTAAGAGCTAATGTTTATTTACAGAGCCCAAGCGTCCAACAAATTCTAGGATTAAGTAAAGCTGGGTTTACACTACATGACAGTAAGTAACTTTTTCTATGCTGATTTATCATCTAATCCATTATTGGAAATATTTCAGTTATATCAGCAAAGAATGGGGCTTTTGAAGAACACTTTGCAAGGCCACAGGTGTTTGCATCTGTCTTTCTTCACCACTCCCAGATCAAGTTACATTTATGCATTTGTTCTGTCTATCCCAGTTGACCTGTCATGCCCTAAAATTAATAGTACAGGAAACAAAAATGGTAGTAGGACTTGCCTGTAAATTGCTTGGGTCTTTGTAATTTTCATCAGATGCTATCTGCAGTTTCTCTTGGATCCATTTTTCAAGCTCATCTGCATCACGCTGGAAAAACTGGAATCGATAGGAATCTTCAAGTTTTTGGCGCCTTAGAGAAGATAGTTCCTTGAACCTGTGGTAACGGTCCAATACTTGTTGACGCCTTTCTTGGATATCTTCTGCTGTTTCCAACACTTTTACCCCACTCGGATCCATTTTCTGAAAGCCAAAAAAACCCCAATTTGTTGGTATTATAAAACCATGTTAGGGTAGGAAGAGATCCATTAAAAAAAGCCTGCTTTTCTGAACTCACACATGGTTTACTTACAGTCTTACTCCTTGTGTGCAGGTATGTACATAAAATATAACTACTATAAATAAACAAAAGCACACTTCTAGCAGAAAACAACAGGAAAGGAATATTTACAAAGACATTTAACATCTACTTGGTGTGGAAAAAGTATGGCTGCGGTCATATAAAGGCCATCTCACCTCGAACTGCAGCATGCAAGTGTCCAATCCAAACATTAAAAATGTGTTTCTGTGCACATAAATATATACAGATATAAAATGTTTCTTGTACAACAAAATCTGGAAATATTTTATTTAAAATACTCAGTAAACGAAAGTAAGAATATTACTGCTCTCTAAACAACAGCTGAGTGGTCCACACATATCTCTATATATTATACATACATATACACCGCCCTGTGTGTGTGACATCTCCTCTGTTCTCTGATAACTAAAAAAATAAATCACAAAGCCATCGTGCCGTTCCCCATACGACCTTTGACAAGCCAGCAGGGCGCTCACAGCACTTCACAAATCCAAGTCCACCTGCATTTCCTATCTCTAGTGATCTTACTCTGACCATTCCGACTGAAAATCCATTGCTTTATATATGAAAACCTGCTACTGTTATCACAGACCGCAAAGAACTGACTACTGTTCTGCTTTATCTCCTTTCTATTAAAATTGGGATAACCTTTTAATTTTCAGCTCCTAAACTTTCACAAGGCAGTTCGATTTTCACTAAGACATCTGTGCATCAGAACTGAACTGCGAACGAATTTAAGAAGCAGTATCATTACTGTCATCAGAGTTGGGATCTCTACCCACTTATTTGACAGTTCACTCTGCATATCAAGAAGCTGTTGCAGCAAACACTCTGTGCTTGAACAATTATGCAATTAATGCCTTGATGTACAAATGTTTACACGTATAGCTCATTTCATGCCTTTATTATAAATCCTGTAAGCATCAAGCTAAAAGTACTTCCTGACAATCCTACCAAAGACAGGGAAGAAACCCAGTCTACAACTGCATCCTAAAAACCACAGGCAATCTCTTAAAACACGCCATTAAATATTAAATTGTTATTCAGTCATTAGCTAGCCACATGCTTTAATTAGACACGTATCTCGCATAATTGTACGAAAGACTGCGCAGGCTGGAAAGTGATCTGTATGGCCGTGTTTTCTGCTTGGTTTCCAAGCACTTGCGAAGGGATCATCTGATGGAAAGGAACATACGGGGGCGAATTCACACATTCCCGAGCTCTCTTCCAACAGTCCCACCCTGCAGGAGGACAGCCATTTCAGCAGCAGTTGTTCCTCCCGTGAACTCTGAGCCCCAACTGCATTGCGGCACTTCAAAGAGGGAAAGAAAATTCACCTTGGCTTTCTCTTCCAGGCCCGGGAGTTTCATTCATTATCCTCAAAAGAAGGCAAGGAAAAAAAAAAAAACAACAAAACAAAACAACCAGTCTGTGCAGGCTGTATTATATATAAACGAAGGCCAGGTTTCATCTGGCAGCGGTACCAAAGGCTCCCCTTGCTCAGTGTGTCTGATTATCCAAGGATCCAAACCCCGAACACAACTTGAGTTCAACTACGGATCTCTTTCCCTGAGAAAGCAGCTGTTTTTTCACAGCCTTTTCCCTCCAGCAGAGCAAGTCATTGCTGAAAACTTCCTTCCCTGTGCTGTTACACGGTGTTTGAATTCCAGCCACACTTCTTTCAAACTGAGCTGTGCTCAGGAACAACAAAGTGGCAGTTAGTCCAGATGTACCCGTGACTGCAGCCAGTCTCTCTGCTTATTCTGGTGATGGAGAAGTTTAAATCCTACTTAGTCTTTGGAACACTGTACAGTCTTTTGCTGTCACCTTATATTTCAGTATTAAAAATAATCTCCACAGCCCAAGTGATTTTAAATTATTAAATTATTTAACTATGCAAATAATTAAATTATTTAAATTACCATTTAAATTATTTTTACATTTAAAAAAATTTAAATAACAGACCTCCTGTAATTTAGCCCAGTAGCTGGTTTGCCTCTCACCACACAAGTCTTGCAATCTGGCCCATCTTTTTGCTGGAACTCGTTAAAAGAAAGGCTCCTTTTATAACTGCAGTAAGTCGAGCCAGTCAATTGGAAGAGAAGTGCTTTGGTCCAGCAATAATAGACTGTTCTTTCCTGCCCGGACCGGCCGACGTCAGCAAAGCCTGTGCTCTGCCAGAGCACGATCAGCAGTCACTGGGGAGCTCAGAGCTCAAAAGTCACCGGTGCTGCACAACAGCATGGCCCACCTCCGACCAGTTCACCTCCAACCAGTCCACACTCCCACTGCAGCACCCTCTCCAACACCAAGCACTTCTCCAAGACATCTCTGAACCTTCTCGGTTCAACCCCCTCACTTGAGGCACTCAGGATACACCCCTCGCCAGAGAACCACCAGCAAATTATGTTTTTAACATGAAAAACAGTTTATACTGGGATGCACGCGAATGCCCGGCCCAGCCCCAGATAACCGTGCGCAGAGACAACGTTCCCGCGTCGCTGCTGCCTCCTGCGCCCGCTGATAAGGCCAGGCAGAGCGAACCTTCCAGGCGGTGCTACGCCTAACTATAAATAAATAAATAAATAAATAAATAGATAGATAGATAAATAAATAAATAAATGCTTCTTCACACTTGCGGTGTAAAAATATCACCATTGTGGTGGTATTTAAAAAAAAAGACAACCACACAAAAAACAAACAAAAAAACCCAACCAAAACACCAAGAAAAGTAAATAAATTTAAGATAAAAAACCTAACCAACCAACAAAACACCAAAACAAACTTATCGCTCTCATCCTTCAATCTAAAAGGATCAGCCTTCCCCAGACAATCCAAATCATACCACGGGGAGGCTGAGATTTGCATGGGAACACAGGAATATACAACTGCAGATATTGACAGACACCGCAGTGCAACAACGGTGATGTCAGCAACATCGTTCCAGTTCGGGAAACAGCGGTAGCGAGGTGGGTTAAACGGGAATTACAGTGGTGCCATCGGGGCAGACACACATAGAGCTGTCAGCGTTTCCTTTACCAAAACATGTTTGCAGGGATTTAAACACTCAAACACAAAACACACAGAGCGCTGTACAGCAGATTTCAGCGTGTTTTTAAAAACAATTGCATGGAGCTTAAAGAATTCAACTCCTCTGCCTGAAAAGCAACCAGATATCAGCATCTAGATCACTCTCTTAGGATGTAGTGAAATAAGGACCTTCTCTTAAGACAAGTCCTGATGTGTGTTACACATATCCAGCACCTGTGAGCCTATAACAGCCTGTGATACGAGCACGTTCCCCATCAAAACGCTCCCTGCTTCCCAAGGATGCACACATGAGCAGCTTGATGTGTTTTTTTTTGTGTTCATCAGTATAATGCATCCTAAGTCTTGTCAAAAGAGCATTTATACTGATATTGGCTACTACCTCCTGGCTCCCTCTCAGGGGACAGGAATGCATTGCTGATCTGTCTTCTTTAAGCAAAAAAAAAAAAAAAAAAGAATTCTAATATTGGATGTGAAAATAACCTTCAAAAGGAAAGGACAGAGGAAAAAAAACAACGTACACTTTTCCAACTTCCATTTCTTCCATCCACAGCTTCGTCAAAATGCCAGGAAAGAAGTAAGCCACTATGTGTGTCTCCAACACAAAACCACCACAACTGCCTAGTTTAGTACCAAGTTAGCACGTACCAGTACTACAGGTAAATAAAAAATCCTTCTGAAAAGTACATGCAGCACTGGCTCCTGCTCTTGTAGAGGGAACTGCACGAGCATATTGTGTGACAAAGCAGTAACTGAAAGATGTCACGTCGTAGACCTTATACTAGGGATTTAAAACACTAGTGAGACACAATTAATGCTCAGCCATTTGGTTTGTTAGGAATTCAAACCTGGAAAATAAAGAAATTTTAAGGGTGGCCTACATGCAGCACAACCCCCACGTCCAAACGCTCCTGGTTACTGTTAAGGAAGGTCACCGACAGCCTCAAAGCTCCACGAATTCCAAGCCAGAAAAATAAGTCAAGTGCTGCAGTATGAAACCCCAAGGTGTGTTGAAGTCACTGCTTAATGCTGTAGTCTCATAAAGACAAACCGCAGCGCAGGTAAAATTAAAATCACCCCAAAATTTAAGTATTACCAGGACCGAAGAAATCACAGCATTATAAGCAAAAAAAAAGTAAATTGTTGGAACTAAAGCAGGCTGAAAAGCTAGTGATTTAGGCTGGTCAGAGGGTTTGTGCACAGCTTTAACCATGCACTTTTGAAAAACAGACAACAATTAAAGACCTGCTCACTTTCAGGCATTCAGTCTTAACATTTTAATTCCACTATTCAAGTAAGAGCAGCTGAATTGCCTATCTGAATTTGGTGCCTTCATGTTCACGGGTTTTTCTGGCTTTGTTCTGATTTTAACATCACCACAGACTTTTGATAAAACCATGCAGCGCTGGCAAGGACTGCGCTCTGCCGAGACTCCTGAGAAAGCAAATTACCTTGACTGCATTGCAGAAAGGCAGAGTTTACAGGTAACGTGATGCTACATAATTACTCCAGCATTTTCCATTCCCATTGGTTGTTTTCTCGCAGCAATTTTAATTCTAGTATAAACATTTACACTATTATCATTTCCAAACAAAATCTAGTTGCTTGTGTCACCCAGCCAAAGTTTGATCCGCACATCCCATTTATTTCACCATCACCCAACAGAAAACACCACAGAGGTATAAACAGTGACCCCACAATACAAGGATTATAAATTTGTGCAAGCGGCTGGAACAGGAACCAAAGTCCACTTCAAACGCATTGTTCCACAACAATCTTATCGCAGTTGGCTTTTAGACACTGTAAGTAAAAAGATACTGCTCAAGTACTTTTTAAAACAAAAATATTTTAGAAAATTAATCCACATCAAAACCCAATCACACCGAACTAGAACAACTACAAAACGCTCACACACCATGCATCACAGACAGAAATCAGGCAATTCAAGTATTAAAGGAAAGGGCAGATGAGACTCAGCACTGAAGGACAGAGAAAGCACCTGCTATATAGAACAGACTCTCAAATGATGGGTTTTTGTTACAAATAGGTCATTGCAATCAAGGCAAGCAAGCGTGGTGATGACATTTCATGCATTATGTAAAAATACCTGGACTTTGACTTTACGAAACGATGACAACATGATGGAGGAATGCAGAGTCTAAAAGGGAGGGGGAAATCAAGATAACATTCAACTAATGACTCCCATAAGGACATGGCTTAATTCTTTTTTTTTCTAAATACATATTCCAACACAGTATACATTTCATACTTTCCTTCTGGTTCCTTGCCACAAACAACAATTTGGCATTATTGTTACGCAAGCTATTGCAAGCAACAGACCTCCCCATGCAAAAAAAGGTTACAAATATCAACAGGAAACCTTAAATAATTTGGTATGTATTAACCTTTCCAGTTAGTTTAAAAAAAAACAACTACCATAACCTGAAGGTCAAAAGAGAAAGTCAAGAAAGTTATCTGGACTTGGCAAATGGCGCTTCTTGTTACAGCGTAATCAAGTGGGGTGGCTGAAATTAAAGACACAAACTCAATAAGGAGGTTTTGAACATAAATATCTACAAAGATTTCAACTTTCAATCACCACAGTGAAAAACCAGACAAGTAGCAGCTGTGACAGAAGGTATTTTTTTGAGATGACTAATTACGCAGCTGTTAAGTGTATCTAACCCACTGAATTTTTAACTGAAGGTTTCCTTGCCTCCCTACCCCTACATTTTCCCCACGAACACATGACAATCCCTGAAGCAGCTCATGGACAGCTGCGGTTGTGTGCCGTGGTGCCCACTGAAGCCAGCGCATACCTCTCGTGGCATTGGCATAGCTTAACGTGCAGCAGCAAGCAGGCAGCTTGCCACTCTGAGCAGGCAGCTTGCCACTCCGTTTGATCCACGGGCAGCCATGGGAGCACAATGCCGGGCTGCGCTTGGCAATCTCCATCAGCAGCATCTGCAGTCTGCTCCACCCCATTTTTTCCGCTGCCTACACCCCAGGGACAAATGGAAAAAACAAACTCCCACACTACACTAACATACAGCAAAAAAAAAAAAAAAAAGGAGGAATTTGTATTATTTCCTCCAATACAGGGGAAGCAATTAGTTACCCCCCAAAAAGCAACATATTTATGACTAAAACAATTACAACTCCATAAATACACTACGTAGACAAAAATAAGGCAGCAAAGATACTAAGTTATTTGCATTGGATTACTAGGGATTGTTATAAACATAATAGTTGAGAAATCGGGATTTCACACCGAGAGGCACCACCCTGTCTCGAGATTTAAGGCTTCTGCTACCTTTCTGCCATGCAGGAGAAAAACACATAAAATACACTTCAGAGACCATCTTTGACATTCAACGTTTTTGTCACTGTTGCTGCCTTTTTTTTGTTATTAAAAAACCGAACCACAAATATGCTTGCTAACTTCATCAACTATGGATCTCTCAGAAGCCTAACACCCCAATCTGATTTTAATATAAAATTCCTATTTCAATCTGACCAGTACAGAGGTTTGGTTTTGGCTGTTGGTTTGGGTTTTTTCCAACAGAAATCAAAATAAATTACTTCCTGTGAACAATGTAACCTGCTATCTTGGTTCAAGTATTTTCCACAGCTTCACAATTCCATTACTACAGTTACAGATGCTGCACACAATGCAGCAGAAAGCATCCCATTTTCAATCTTTTGTTCATTATTCTCTCTGCACAACTTATAAGTGAGGACAAATGAAGATTTCATGGAAGAACTCGTTGCTAGCTGCATTTAAATGCATAAAAATCACACAGTGGGATTTAATATTTGTTTTGAACAAATCTGAATCCCTGACCAAGGCCTTTCACTGAATACAGTCATCAGAATCTTCTGGCACTTTGCTGAAAACAAAATGCCAAAAGAAAACGGATTTTTTTTTTTTTTTTTCCAGAAAGATACAGAACCATTTCAGGCTGAGTTGTTTTTTTGGGGGTTGGTTTGGGTTTTTTTTTTTCCCCCCTCCTCGTGTTCATTCGCCATCTCCAGACAACTGCTCTTCAGAATCTATTTAAATATGTATGAAAGACTGCTCAATAGTCACGTACATTTTAGACTGGAACTCGCAGCTGTTTTATGACACAGTAGCTACTAAAAATCCTAAATCATCAACACGGACTTGCTGAAAAAACGTCGTGATAATTGCTTATGTTTTTCTTTAAATACCAGGGCAAACGATTACCTTATTGGTACATATTTATGATCGAGCAATATAGATTTAGATTTATATCACTGTAACCGGCCAAGGTGTTGGAAAGGAATTGAGGAAAAATCTGACTGCCATTACTGTCAGCAAGATTACTGTCATTTGATTTTTGTTAAATTTAAAAACAAACGCTCATCAGCTGAGGAACAAATCCTGATTCTTTCATGAAGGAAACCGTAGTGCTTGACCTATATACCGAAATGACACATCTACGAAAGGAACGCAGGTTGGGAGGATTTCTTTTAAACGTCTTCCTGCTAGGCTGGACAACTCCGCCGTGCGAGCTATTTATGTGCCCGTCGCTTCACCCAGCTCCCGGAGGAGGGTTCTCCAGCCACCGCCGAGCACCCACCCCCCCCATCGCTCCCTACCCTCCCCTCACACCGCTCTTTCCTGCGTCTCCCGACCCCGGGCAGGGCTGGGCTGCTGCGGGCAGCCATTGCTGTGCAGTGAACCCCCCGCCGGGGCACCGCACAGCGCCTGGTTCTCCGCCTCCCCCGCGCCGAGATCCCCCTCGGGAGGGAGCGCTGGGTTTTACCGCAGACCTCCCGGGCAGGGGCGGGCGGTGCCCTCTCGCTCTGCCCGCAGGGACGGAGATTCGCTGTCGCCGTTACTGACCCGCCTGTTTATCCCCTCCCCAGGGCGCTGAATGAAATTCCTGCCGCGGCTCCAGGCTGCCCAGGGCGGATCCCGCCGCTCCTCGCCCGCCTGCCCTTTATCCGCGCTGCGCCTCCGCCCTCCCCTCCCCTCCCCCGAGGCCGCGGAGGGACCCCGGGCGCCGCCGCGGCCCGGCTCTGCGGCTGCCCGCCGTAAAAAAACCCCACGGCAGCACCGCGGCCGCCGGGGACGGCCCCGGAGACAGGGCCGGCCTCGCCGGTGCTGAGGGGCGCGCGCACCCGCACACCTGTCTCCGCAGCGGCGGAAGGCGGAGCGGAGTCGGGGCGCGGGGAGGACTCTGTCTACCCGAGCGGGGCCGGCTGAAGGCGAGCGCGGCGCCCCCCGCCCGCCCGCCCCCTCACCGGGTCGGTGCGCAGATCCCCGCCGCCGGCTCCGCGCCCACCGCCACGGACAGCGCGCGCCGCCTGCGCCCGCCTTTTTATAGGGCGGCCCGGAGATGACGTCAGCACCGCAGAACGGGCTGCCGGCTGGCGGAAAGAGCCGAAGAGCTTCGGAAAGATTCGGGACCCGGGGGCGGGGGAGGAAGGGCCCCACCCACCCGTGCGCAGCGGGGGAACTGCGGGAGCGGAGCGTACGGGAAGGGCCGGAGAGAGCCGAGGGGCTCCGGAAAGGGCCGAGCGGTTCCGGAAAAGGCCGAGCGGTTCCGGGAAGGGCCGAGCGGCGGGACAGGGTGCCGTGCACCCCCTCAGCGGTGGCGGAGCCTTGGGCCTTTGGCCATCGCCTCACCGCCCCAGGGAGCGGCCTCAGAGACGGGAACAATGCAGGATTACGCTGGGAATCAGTGAAAATGTCCGTGCCGCATGGCGGCAGCGGGTTTTGTGCCCCCTTCTCCTCAGCCAGGGTCCGTTCGGGCTGTGCTGCGGCCGCCGGGCGCGCAGGGTGGGTGACAGGTTTCACAATTTGAATCACCAGGCCAGGCCGAAAGCGGCAGCCTTGTTCGTTTTACGTTATTAAAAATAGGCGGTTTTGAAGCCCCGTGCAGCGTCACTGTCACAGAGAAGCCCGAGCGTCGAAAGGCTGCAAACGCTCGTCAGGAGAAATCTATTTCTGAAAAGCCGATGCATAAATTCAAAGGAAAATGAGCCTTTTGTATAAACTAGATGTTTAAAATAGACATGACAAGAAGTTTGACTCGAATTTTTTTTTTTGGTAAGGCAGCAAGAACTTTGAGATTAAAGTGGTGAGTGGGTTTGATTGATTTTTGAGTTAATAACACTCTCTTTTATTAAAAGTACTTAAATGGAAGAAGCACACTTGCAGTGACATTGTATTGCAACCCATGGGGCTGCCTGGAACTATTGTCTCCCAGGAAGAGCATGACTCACAGCAATTTTAATGCATCTCGTCCTGAATGCACAGTGATTTCACATCTGAGATGCTCTCCATTGTCAGAGTTGATACAAATATGTGTATGAAAATACCACGAATATGTGCATAAGACCTTAATTGCACCTTCGTAACACCAAATGGCTAGCACTCAAAACTGCCAAACTGACAGAAAACAGAATAGCATCATACAAGTCAACGATCTGTTCAAGCAGCAGATGCAATCTTCAGCTACATCTAAAACTAAATATTGACAACTTAGATTCCTTTGAAGTTCAATTAGAAATTCTTATTAATGTTTTTGAAAGAGTATAGACGTATCTGGATGTCCTGACTGAGGCAGAAAAGGATACTATATTTGTTATTTATAAAAATACATATTATATATTCTTATATTCCCACCACCACCCCATAATGTTAGAAAACCCTAGTACCCGTCAGCAAAAAAGCAGCAAACTATTGTATCTTACATATAGATCACTAAATCACTCCCTGGGTTTTGGCACAGGCAATTGTTTCTAACAGACAGTACCAACTACCATCTTGGCAAAGCGAGTCTCCTGCAACACAACCGTAGATACGCAAGATGTAATTAAAACATCTCCACTCAGTCTAAGAAAACCCCAACGTTTTCAAGTGTACTAATGAAAGTCGTACATTGCTTCAGTGTCATCTGGTAAAAGGATAATGGAAGGAGACTTCCGGCATCCCAAAACAATCACCAGTAGCACCAGTCTAAGAATTCCAGAGTCAGTTTTCAAAATGTATATACCAAATATTAATTTATTTCCAGTCAATTTTAAAGTCAAGGCTAAAGGTTTTAAAGGCCTGAATTATCAAGTACATTTTACAATGTTTTCTCAGAAGTCTGAAGAGCTGTATAAAAACCAAATTCAGATTCTCATATGGTCTCGACTCTGATTTCTACTGCTTCAAATTGTGGTGCCTTTAGGAATAACAAAAACCAATCTGGTAAAAATAATAATTTTAACTTGCAACAGTATATTCCAACAATAACACACTACCTTCTAGAACTCAGAAGCAAATTTCCTCATCTTAGAGACCAGCAAATAGTTCAAGGACAGAGCACCATTAATCGGACAAATCTCTATCGCTCTGATCTCCCACGCTATCCATCTCCTGTATTCACCAAGGATCTTGACCATCCTTCTTCAACAGAAAAAAACAAACTGCCTCAGCTTCAGATTAAAGAGGAAAAAAATAATAAATCAAACTTTAATATTCATTTAAACAGATTTTTAGAATGAACTATTCTCAGAATAATCCACCATTGGTACAAAAGTATTACAGTACTTGATATGTAAAATACCGTAACATTGGTAAAAAGGAAATCTATTTACATAAAAAGAGCCCTTATAAAATGCACCTTAGGTAACCCAAGCATCCCATCCCCCCCTCAAATGATGGCAGAACATCAGCAAAAGTGCTAGAATGAATGCACCATTTTGCCCCCTTTTTAATAAAAATAACATTTATTATTAGCTTCCATTCATCTGATGGATAATGGACTCGGATCAGGATCTCTTTCCCCTTGCAGTTACTCATATCCATCCAAACCTTTTAAAACAGTGACTCCACCTCTCCTAAACGGAGAGGACTGCCTCTTGGAGCAAAGGACATTGATCAGAGGTAAGTGCCAGCACCACTGGGCCAAATGCCTTTACCAATCTCACTGCAGTTTTAAGATGTTGTTGAGACAAACAGGATGCGAGTCCATCAGCATAATTAAAACTGAATTATAAAAGGCAGATGTAATAAATACAAAAATAAAGCTCAAGCAGTAAATTTCTGAGACTGATCGCTCTGTTAAGGCTTCATAAAGCTGTGAGGTATTTTCACTTCCACGAACAGAACAGCACTGTGCAAATTTTCAATCCAAGAGGCTTTAATCTGTGAAGCCCAGATGTCATCGAGATACTATCTTCAAAATATCTTCGCATGTTTAAACATATGATACCAAAGTCTACAATTTTCTGTAATTTATTATACAAAAGCATATAAAAATCCAAAGCAAAGAATACCTTCCAATTATTTGCAACAAATTAAACACAAGTTTGTTCTGCCCAACATAAGTCTTGATGAAATAAACACCATAAACGGAATATTATCTCCTCATGCTTCTATATACAAAATATATTTAATTTTGCCTTCAAATGTAAACAGGAAGCCAGGTCCGAAAGCACTGACATCCAGGGGGAAAGAAATATAAACTGATTTATGATCTCCAGAAGGAAGACTGCAGAGCGCCCTTTGGTAATGGAATTTCCTTCTGCTGTAGACATTTCTGGTGGAGAGAGAAACACAAAGAAAAAGAAATGTGTATCTTAACTTGCCATCTCCTCTCAGGAACGTTGATGGCTCTTACTGCACCCATTCAAAGCGTTGCTAACAAAATTAATTTTGAAATGAAAGTACAAACTCTGAAGCTATCATATTTTAACATCATAATCTAAGCCAACATTCACAAAACAATTTAAATAACCAAGTATTTTAAAGTTTTGCAAGCTTTCTTAAAAAAAAAGATGCAGAATACGATGCTAAACAAGTGCTACAGAAAGCGGTTCAAATTGTCCACTTCCTCGTGTATCTGATCAGGACAATGGATAAAAATAAGCAAACCACTGATAAAAAATAAGCAAACCACTGATAAAAAATAGCTGTTACAGAAATGACTCAGCAGAATCCTCCTCAACCTGTGCATCTCCTCTCACTGAACTTCACTTATAAGCAAAATACATTTTCACTCAGAAAAATCAGGCGTGAGGTAAGAACGAATCGAGATGTTTGACATCACAACTACCGTTCAGCTCATTCAGAAACTGAAAAATTACAAAAGACAGGCTGCATCGTAGTGATGGGTCTGGACTACCAGCTATGCTGCAAGAAGCACCAGCCTCACTATCGAAACAATGCATATATCAAATGAAGGAGAAAAAAAACACAACCAAAACACTTGAAAACAGAAAAAAAAAAATGCTTTACCTCCAAGAATTGCTTGAAACGCATTAAAGAGCCCATCTGTCCAGAGCTGGTAATTGCTTCAATTCTGCAGAAATAGCAGAAACAGCAGATAGTGTCTCAAAATCTACTTAGAAAGTTGGGTTTGATTTACAAGGGGTGTGGGGGTCAATAGCAGATTGGAAAAGATGGACGAGTCATTCGGAGCAAATACTCACAAAGTAAAACACAAGGATTATTTCACAGTCCCAACCACAGAATCGTACCTTGGGATATAGTCTTCTCGGATAAACAACATCATTTTCCAGAACTGAACCTGATACTGTTTCATGAGAGCATTGCCACACACCTAAAGAACAGATTCCAGAACGGGGTTTCAGACTCTTGTGACAACTTCAACGAACCTGTTTAATATCAACCACTTAGTGTTTGTCCAGACATTTAAAGAACTACACCTTCACCTGCAATAAAACACAGCAAATCCTCAAAATGCCATTACTGCTAGCACAATGACCTTTTTGTCTCGTTGACTGTGTGGTGGCCACTGATACAAATTTTATGTTATTCTTCCTCCCACTCCAGTCTCTCTCCAAAAATAACACTTTTCCCCAATACCATTTGCTAAGGGTGTACTGTGGTCATTTCTCCACCTTGACTACTGCAGTGTGGATTCATCAGCTTTCTTCATACAGGCAGTTTACAGGACAAACGTTCCTCAGACTGCACCACTACCAGCACAATCCCCATGGTGTATTTCACATTGTACTTTAATTTCTTCTACTTTTGAAGTTCTTCAGAAGCACTTGATAAGCACAGAAGCTGCTCGTGTTCAAGAGTGTTTGTCTCTCCTGATTTCAGCTTTAACTTTGGCTCTTATTTAGCACAGCCCTATGTCCTCGGATATAGGATTAATATAGATCAGGCTCTGTCCTTTTCAGCCTGAAAAGCCCATCCTGTTTTATGAAGTAATTCAGCTGGAAAGGCCACAGGACCTCATTGCATTGTATGAACTGATGCCAAGTGCTTGGCAGAGCTTATACTTGTAGGACCACGCAACTATCTTTCAAATACCAGGAACCTTAAATGGAACCAAATACAACAATAGAAGTTGCATGTATAAAAACTTCTGGGTTTAAGTCATTCAGCTCCAAAGGTATATTTGCAAGAACATGGAAATACTCACATTCCTTTCTGAAGGAATAAGGACAAGTTAAAGAAACCTCCTGTTAAAAATCACAGTGAACCTCACCTCAGCAATCCCTTTAGAAGCTAAAATATCACCAATTTAGATCCCTTTAGCTACCAGCAATCCACCTCGCTTACCTCCAGAAAATCAAAGAGAAGTGTAGCTGTCACATCTGCCAGAGGCTCCATATTCAACATCTGCGCAAGCCAGCGCCATCCGTGGTTCAGCCCGTGAGGATGTGTCTATAAACCAACAGAAAAGCCACCCACCACTTCTTTCACAACTTGCAAAATGCTAGTATCAAAGTGGGCAGCTTTCTGATTTACTTTCTTCTTCATAAAGTTATTTTACAACAGTCTAACATAAAACTTGATCGTTGTGAAAATATAAAGCAAGGAAGTACAGGTCTACGCTACAAATTACTTTGCATTGCTTTGTTGCTTACACTTATGACATCTCTTTCAAATATATTATGAGCTGGTTGAAGTTCAGCACACCTTAACTACAAATCAAATTTACAACACACTTAATAGACTCCAGGGGTAGCAACGAGATTCTACTTATAGTGCCACACACGCATACCCCTTGTTTGTTTCCGTAAGGCCACCGGAGCTGAATGATGGCAGCATAAAGACGAATCAATCCTGACATCCGTTTAAGAAAATGATCTTGCTCTTCCACTTTAGAATCCTTAACTTGATATCCAAGCATCCTAAGTATGAGGAGACATTCCAGTATTAGTACAGCAGAACACATTCACTCGAGTCTCTGCAGTTCTCAGCTTACTTTAAATCAACTGTACGGAGAACAGGGATATGCCAAAACCATACAAGAATTATTGCAAAGGCTGATCATTACCCTCTGGATCATATGTTCCACTATTTTATAATCACATAGAATATTTAGGATCTGTACTGGATATTTCAGCTTGAATCAAGCTATGGCTACCAACTATTCTTTGAGAAGGACAAGGAAGAAGCAGCAAAAGAGCATTTCCTAAGCTGAAGGATGCAGCATCTTCCAAGGAAACAGCATCAGGGGAACTGCACACTTTGTGAATGAATCTCCAGAGTCTATGCCAGTGTGTCACAGTGCCTACGTCACCAGAGATGGGGAAAACTGGAGTTCACTCAGAAGAATACGGTCTTCACCCTCGCAGGGATCATGCTGAAGAAGTCCAGTAATAAACTTACCTCTGATACTCTTCCATAGAAGTCCCCTCTTTCAACGCAGGGTAAAATGGCACGGAATAAGGGCACTTTTTGTGCAGATGAGCTAAAAAGAGGTCTCCAACTCGAGGATGTATTTCCCAGATTCCAGAGGCGACCACACCAATTGGGAAAGCTGCATCACGGTGAGAAGCTACTTCTTCTTCTCCCTGACTCTGGAACAGGGGAAGGAAAGTCAGTCCCCACCCCTTCAAGCCATTTCTTAGACAAAAAAAATTTCTCTTTTTTTTGTGTCATTGCCGCTACTAGAGGATCCTAATGTTTTCATGGCTATGTAGCCAACCACAGGAAAGCTGATAAAGTCCTAAGTCCTCAGCTCCCACAGAGGATGACAATAAACTTTGGCTCAGGGCAGAAAAAAAGGGTTAACAAATACAGGCAAAAAGTGCAAGGCTGCACATCCCCAATTTAGCAAATAAAGACTAGAGAAAAACACTGACAACTTCAAAAAGCAACTTAAACGATGATGTTACATTTCTTGGGGGGTGTTAACTACACAGCAGGGACAGAAGTTTGCCTCTTGAGCCTTAGCTTTCTTTTTTCCTCCCTCAATTCTGCCAAGATGTAAAGTTTTGAGCACATACAGTTTTGTCATAGGTCATAAATTGACTATCGACCTGTTCTCCACTAACACTGTACCTAAGTAGTTTAGAGTACGTAACATGTAAGCCTGAAATTCAAGATAGTTCTTCCTATCTTAATTTTCTCTCTTAAGAGAGAAGTCATTTTCTTTAATTTATTCTTTTCTTTAATTAATTCTTAATTTTCTCTCTTTCTATTTTCTTAAGAGAGAAAATAAGGGAGGAAAGAGAAACTAAGTTCTTTCACTTTTTCTTAATTCAAAAAGCACTTTCTCCAATCAATATGAACATTAATACACGCAAGCTAAACACCTAGTAATTTTATTCTCAGTAGCTGAAGACAGAGGACAGTGTCCAAAAGAACCTCCTAAAGCACGAGCTACCTTTGCCACCCCAATAAAGAGAATTATTTCCTCACCACAAATTTCTCCGCAAGTTTGTAATAAACAAAATCAAGACCCTGTGGATGCTGAGTCACTGATACAGTTCGCCCTCCAGTTTGAACAGACTTTCCAGAGAGCAGGTTATTGATCTTGTCAAATATCTCTCTCAGCTGAGAGCCTGCAAATATATAAGGAACATATGGAGACAGAAGATTAGGAAACAGCAGACAAGTCTTAACAAGACTACATCAACTTCACAAAAACTAGACCTACATCCTGAAAGGCAAGCATCTCGAACTGCTGCATCTGATTAAAGGAACTTAATCATGATGAAGCAAGATGCCTCCGAGGGAAGCAACAGACCTCAAAACATAAGCAAACACTGTGCAAAGACTTGGACTGTATGCATACAGCTTTCTGCTGCAGGGATAATTATAGAAACACTGGATATGCTATGTCCTACTAAAATCTTTACAGCAAAAGTCATTACAGTTGGATTGGGTTCTTGGCGTTCTCCTGACCTGCTATTCTAGAGATCTGACTCACAGGGATGGTAGCTGCTTTCTGCAAGTCTGTTTTTATCTTCTTAACCTGCAGAACAAACAAACAACTTTTAGAATCTTTGCAGACAAGTAAACTACTATGACAGTTTGAAGGAGCAGACTGTTAACAGAGGCTGCCAAGTTAGAATGTTTTTAATTACTCTTTTTTTTTAAATGAAAGCTGTCCTATTTCCTCTAGAAATGATGATAATCACTCTTCAGCAGTATTAAATCATTTGCTCATACCTCATTGTTGTCTTTGCATTTGCTAATTCCACTGAAAGAAGCAACACACTGCTCAGCAGCATCTTGAAGCTGCTGGTACCACTGCATGGTACTTTCTTCTGCCTTAACTTGAAGTCCTGATAGTAAAGCAAACCAGCAGAAGATTAAGAAAGACCCAAAACTCCAGAAAATCTTAAGAAACTTTTTTTTTTTTTAAATTGCAAGAAACTAACAGCTGCATGAGTGCTTTTTTCCCAGAATTTAGTTTAGAAAGTTATGTTCATAAATGAACTACAAGTTTGCAAGCTATACAGGAGTCCTCCTTCTTCAGCTTATGGATGTAGGATATCTGGGCTGAACTTACTCTCCAGAAGGAAGTCATTTCAGTGGTCTGTCCTTGGATGTTTTTCCATATCATGCGTGACCTGTCTACACTCGCAAGAAGGCACAACGTTATTCTCTAATATTCCAATATATGGCATACTGTCTAGGAAGAGCAGGTTTTGCTCCAGTTAATCCAGTCAATTTATGCTGCATCCATTTAATCTCAAAAGTTTGCTGCCAGCAGTCCTACACCCATTTTGTTAGTTGTGCTAAAAGTAAAGGCTACAGGAAGGCATGTCATCACAACGATCAGATTCAGCTTAACGGTAAAAGAGTGTGTAAGGAGGGGGAAAAGCAAACAAATAAAAGCAGCAAAAAAGCCTAACCAACCTTCCTTCTGCTGTTTTCCACCTGACTGCTGGGCAGGGGCTGGACTCTGAGCCTTCATCTGCTCTTTTTTCAGTAACTCCTTCTGCTTCTGTCTCTCTTCCTCTTCATCTCTCCTCTTCTTTTCTTCCACAGCCGCAGCGATTTCTTGCTGCATGCTGGATATCAACCCTCGCATCTCCTGCAGCGCTCGTTCGGTATTAGCCACGTCTGCTTGAGTAGGGAAGCCTCTCTGCCAAGAAACAGAGGAGGTAACATAGCATCAATTTTTTGTTCCGCTATCTGTAGACCAACTGCAAGAGCAAGGAACCTTCAAAGCATCAGCCTTCAGATAATCTGGGAGCCAACTACACGGTTTATCCTCCTTGGTGAAAATATCTTTTTCTCCTTTATTTGTACCTACATTGGTCATTTAGTCCGTGACTAGATCTCACATCATCTTGGACAAGAAAAACTAACACCACACTTTTAACAAGTATAAGGGAATCCCCTAGACAGCTTCCTCTGCAGAAAGCCAGCTGTGAAAAGCTGGACCAGAGAATTAGCCTTATTAGAGTGTTTTATTTTTCAAGGTTTGTATCCCACCTTTACACAGAGAAAAAAATTTTCAAGGAAACTTAGTTACTGCAAAAAGGCTTAAAAGTATAGAAGAATCATAATGTGTTCAAGCGTTTAACAATTTATGAACCACTCTGCTTCCATGGTTGTCTCAAAAAGGAACTTTACAGCATTGAGAGTTTACAGAATTTTAACATTAAATCTTTCTCCTGTAGAAATCCTCATGCATTTTTATACGTCATTTTCAAGAGAGCAGCTGAAGTGCCGTAGAAAAGAACACTTAATTGGACGAATATCTAAAAACATTTCTGTGACACCTTATTTAACAGCCTCGTAACAAGCTACTTCTGAGAACAACTACAGGAAGCCTTCTGAAGGAATGGCAATCCAAGTTAAGGACAACTCTGCTGAGCCTCTACCTCACTTGTGGTGCGGATGAGTCCCGACACCAGCCCGCAGATCTGGTTGCCGCGATTACTGTACGCGGAAAGGTCGACTCTTGGCAAGTCTTTGTGTCTGTAGTTGGGATCGATCTGCTGGTTAAGCTGCAGGACCTCCTCCTGGATGGAATAAAGGCGACGCAATCTTTCCTGGCCCTCTTCCTTACGCAAACGCTCCAGCTCTTCCTGACGCTGCCTCTGCTGCTCTGCCTCGCGCAGTTTTAGGTTCAATATCTGGGGAGACAAAGACACAGGAGATGCAAAACACTTAAATAACTCCAGCTTTACAGGTGCTTCCTGCTCTGATGACTCTAGCTTTACAGATCCTTCCTGCTCCTACAACAGATGTACCTTTGCTGCATTTCCACAACAATGCAGCAGGTGTCAAAGACAGCACCAGAAAATACATTCTCACTCAAGGGCCGTCATGTAAATACGAATAAGTCAACTGGTCTTTCCAGTTCCCACTGAGCAGCCACGATCTTTTACGAAAGAGCTCTTACAAGTCTCAGACCTTAGCTCTGTGTCGGTGTTCTTCCTTCAACTTCTCTTGCTGTCCCTGGGCCTCCTTGGAGCTACAATACACATTAAGACAGAAAAACTGTATTCAAGACATGCACAAAATATGAAGAAACACACAGCAAGTTACTTTTAAACTAAGCCAAACTAAAGGAACTTTAACTGTCACAAATATAGTCTTTTTCTAACCACTGAAACCTCAACAGTAGCCAGAGATCTACTCTGAAGGACAAACAGTAACAGGGTAATTAATGTAAGAAAAGCAGCAGGTGAGATTCTCAGGCACAAATTACTAGCACCGTATTGTCAGGCACAAGAATTAATCCTCATTTTGATTAAATGCTATAATATTTAAGGATATCAAAAATCAGAGCTAAGCTCACCTCTTCTCCATTATATCTTGCAAGTCTTGGAATTCCTGATGCTGCTTTAGCTCCTTCAGTTCATCAAAGCGTTTCAGTTGTTCACTTGCCAGGTCATACACTGCCCTCACCATCTGCTCTTGCTGCTCCTGCCGTCGCCTCAGCCCCTCCTGCAGATTGCAGAGGTGCCAGAAGTACCACAATGTAGTAACCACCAGAATTTGGACAGAAGAAAACACAAATTGAACTGCCCAAAGTGGGCCAGCATGGCATACTTGAGGTTATCCTAAACTTTAAGGTTTAAGATAACTTACTGCCTTGCTACATTCACCAGAGCATTGTTATATCTGATTATGTAGCTCTCCTGTGATTCACATAAACCTTCAATTTTTTTGTTTTGGTTTCTTTTGCGTTTTTTTACCTTTCCTTTCAACCTGTGCACCTCTTCATACATCCGAATGCAGCCTTCAACTTCTGTAACTTTCGATGGCATAACTGCTGGAAGGACTTCTTGATCCGTTTCCAGCAGACTGAGATCATCATTTCCCTGCGTGGTCAGCACATAAGCAAAATCCGTGACTGAATTCATGGAGAAAACCAAGTAAATCAAGTCTCTTAAACTACTCATTATTTGTAGAGAAACAAACAAAGGAGTCAACCAACACACAACTTTTTAGAGCAGCTGCACACCCCAGTAGTGTAGCCTCACCGTTTTGAGTATCTTCTGGCACATACACTGCTCCTTGCCCAGGTTCCCATTCTTTGTCTTGTAAAATAACACATCTAAGTCGTTCAAAGGCGCCCGAGAACCCAAGGGAGCTACTCACAGACTGTTACAACAGGTCTGACCCTCCTCTGTACCCTTATCCCTCTCTACGGATGAATCCCACGCTACTAATCTATATAACTATACAGCTCCAACTAAATTTTCCTTAGTTATGATGAAAGCAGGAGTTTGCTTTGGCTACTATGAAACATTACCCTATGAAAATGTTGTTAGCACCAATTTTATCAGCACCTGTTTATCCTGCAAACAGTTGAAACCAAGCACGTTTTTCCCCACAAATTAACCAATCTTTACCAGACAATTTATGGCAGGAAGTTAGTAGGTTTTTTCTCACAGCAGCTCACATATGGATTAGAATCATAAAGCTACCTTTGTTTCACTTGGTCCTGTAGTTGAAGAAGGTGAAGAGCCCTGGCAACTAGCAGATTTCTCCAGAGATGACTGGTTTGTGAGGGGAGGGGATTCTTTAGGTGTTGAACTTCTGGAGGGTGCAACTTCTGGGGCTGATTGCCCAATCAGTCTGTCTAGAACCCAGCCAGCGTAAGGGGACAGCGCAAGAGGAGACATGCATCCCTCCAAGATGTCCTAAAAAGAAAACATTTTCTATGAATGCAAAACATATCAAGAGAGCAATGAAATGAAGACACCTGTCCCTGGCCACAAAGATGATTCGAGGGCTGGAGCACCTCTGCTATGGAGACAGGCTGAGAGTTGGGGCTGTTCAGCCTGGAGAAAAGAAGGCTCTGGGGTGATCTTATTGCAGCTTTCCAGTACCTAAAGGGCTACAAGAAAGATGGAGAGGGCTTTGGACAAGGGCGTGTAGTGACAGGACAAGGGGCAATGGCTTCAAACTGACAGAGGGGAGATTTACACTGGATATAAGGAAGAAATTCTTCACTCTGAGGGTGGTGAGACACTGGAACAGGTTGCCCAGAGAAGCTGTGGCTGCCCCATCCCTGGCAGTGTTCAAGGCCAGGTTGGATGGGGCTTTGAGCAACCTGGTGTAGTGGAGGGTGTCCCTGCCCATGGCAGGGGGCTGGAACTGGGTGATCCTTGAGGTCCCTTCCAACCCGAACCATTCTACGGTTCTAAGATTCCAATCCCTCGCGCCCGTTAGCGAGGCAAGCAGTCACGTCCCACCGCCGGGCCCGCGCTCCGAGGGACGAGTCACGGACCCCTCCCCCGCCCCTTCTCCCCAGCCGCCCCCGGGAGCGAGCCCTCACCTCATCCCGGAGCCAGCGCCGGCAGTAGCTCAGCCGGCCCTTGCTGGAGGCGCGCAGAGCCGCCAGCGTCTCCCAGCGGAGCTGCCGCGGCTCCATGGTTACTCGCGCCGCCTCGCGCGCCGACGCGCTGACCCCGCCCTTCTGCTTCCGGGGCGCCGCCAGCCGCTTCCTGCCCCGCGCGCAGCGGGCTGCCCCCTGGCGGCGGGCGGGGCCCGGCCTCTCGGGCCGCAGGTTCGAATCCCGCCGGGGGCGCGTCCCGGGGCGGGGGTGGGAAAGGGGCAGGGCCGTGAAACACCAGCAGCTGCACGGATTTTCCCGTTATTTCGCGTATTCTCGCGGAGCAGCGCGGTCCGTGCGCCATGAGGAAGGGCTGGAGGTCAGCCCGCCTTGCGGCGTTTACCCGGGGCCACCGCCGGGAAACACGGACGGGCTGGAGCGTAGTTCCCTGCTCCAACAGCCCTGGGGCTGTTTTTCTGGAATAAGGGCCAGAAGAGGAAATTCCCAAAATAACCCATTAAAATGCAGTTTATTGTTTGTTTTACCATAGCACCTTTAGGATTTTCAAAGTGTTAAACACAGACAATTACAGAACTCTCAAAAAAATGATTTAACTTAGAAAACCTTCATGACAAACACTGCCCCATGAGCACATCGCACATAAATAGGATACAAAAGAGAAAAATAAAAACCAAGTTTATTTTTGCCCTCATAAGAACCATTTACTGGAACAAACAGGGCACTAGAGAGCGCGTGAGTTTTAGGGACTCAACACATGGAATTCCTGATTTTCCCGAACAGGCAGGCTGGTTCCACGAAGAAGCTGAGTGTTCATAGCTGCTCTTTAATTGGCTTAAGACCGAGTCAGTATTTCATGCACACGCTGAACGCGCTCGGCGTTCACACCAAGACCCCAACCGAAGCACCGCTGAGGTTAGATCACAATCTTTCCTTTGAATTCACATGGTTTTGGCTCAGTCCTGGGGATGTTCAGGATCAGGAAGTAAGCGTGAGAGGAGTACAGCAACACTAGCATCACACTCAGAAAAAACGGTGAGGATTAGAGAGCATGTAAGAATCAAGTTAAAAAAACCAACAAAATCATTATTTCTGGTATAAAACTGTTCATGAACATTGTAGATATTCAGGAGACAACCTCTTGTAAGTGTAGAGCCCAGGCACTTCAGTTATTTTCATCTTCACACTTTTGGTGGGTGGACCCTCTCCCATTGTCCTGTCATCCAACGTATCAATATGATGTTCAATAGTTTAAAAAAAATTATAAAAAAGCCCCACAAACAAAAAACCTCACATGATCTCCCCAGCAAAGAAACCGATGAAAAGGAAACATGACAGGAAAAGAGCTCTTACAAACATTAACATGATCGACAAACCGCTGACAGGTTTTAAGAGCTGAAACCATCAGGACCTTACAGGATGAAAAGGACCTTTTCCATCATATACAAAACTATCTGGTTTTGGGGCACAGCTTCTGGTGCAATGCCAGCCTCCCAACATCAAACCAGTATTGCTGATACCCTACACTTAGGACATACGCCACCATAATTTTGTCATCTCATGCTGCAAGGAAAAGAGGAAAACGTCTCCTGATAACGACCCTGAAATGCCAACCTATTTTCTAAATAACGTATGGCTTTGAAATAGGTCTCCTTTTGTGCTTGGAAGCAGAGGTGCGGGGAGAGCATTGTCCTCATGGAGAAGAACGAGAGCGGCTGGGGGAGCCCAGCAAGGCACTTTCTCCAAAAACATTGGCATAGGAAGACTTGAGGAACTGGACATAGTTTTGCATGCTGCGGTTGGTGCTCTCCGACTGCTCCAACCGATCCTTTAGATCCTGAAGGCGGCTTTCATACCGGCGCTCTGCCTACACGGAAAAGCACAAAACACAGGCTGAAAGACAGCAACGTTCATTCTATTCATGTTAAAATTAAACTGTTCCCCAGAAGTGCTGAGAAGAGCAAGAATTGGCACAGCAGTAGATGACATTACCATAGATGGTGCTATGATACCTGTAATGTGAAGAAATCCTTTCCTCTAGAAGAGAAATTGCATTTTCTCTCAGATAACCAAGCACAGTAAATGAAGCTGAAATCTGTCCATGATATCTGGTGCAATTCTCATTTGAATATAACAAAGGTCTGATTCTTTTCTTACACACATGTAAATTTAGAGCAAGTTCATTTAGATCATTTAGCAAGTAAGAAGCAAATGAGAGTCTACATTCCTGAATTTGTGACATAACAGACATGTCATATCACACGTCTGTCATGGACACATACAGCAGCATGTCGTATTCAGACACAGCTCTGCACAACTTTTGCAGCAATCCACAGGACCTTGGTTTATGAACTCCAGTTGCTGCCAGGACACCACCAACACAGCAAGAGTATCCCTTGCAAGTCACTCACATCGTCTTTGCTCCGACGCAACTGGTTCAGCTCTGTTTTATTCCTACTCAGTTGTGTCTCCAAATCCAACACCTTGGACTGAGCTGCCCTCTCTCTAGATGTTGCTCGTTCTCGAGTTTGTTCCACCTACGTGTTAAGAGAACAACAACTTTGTTAAAGGGTTGTCTATGGAAGAATGATCTTTCCCTACTCCAATGGCCACAGAAGCCCTGTAAAGTTTAATTGGGCACATTCTCATACCTAAGCAGCAGCTCAGTCCTGTGCTTTCCTCTCTTTTGTCACAAACTGGAGCACAGGGTTCAGTTTTTCAATGGTTGAAGTGCTGACAAACAGTACCAGCACGTTTTATTATTTGTATTTCACTGAACATGATTTTCATGAATTTGGTCATAGGCTGAGGAGGTATTTCCAGCATTCTCGCTGTTCCCTTTTTACAGTCTGGGTAGTTTTGGGAAAATTCACAAACACAAGAAATTACTTACTTGTCTTTTGGCATCCTCAATGGCCATCTCCAGCTGACGTGCCAAGGAGCTACATTCACGGGTCTTCTCCTCTAGCCGCAGCTGACACTGGTGGATCGACTCCTCACGTTTGGCTATGACCTGGAGGAATTCTATGTTCTGGGAGCTTGTTGTCTCTAGTTTTCTAGGTTAAGATAATAAGGGAAGGAAACCTATTCATTTCAAATGGAGTGTGTTTCAGACTGCGTTTTTGTCACATTCTGGCTAGTCTGGGAATAGATTCTATTCCTCCTTGAAAGGTGAGAGCCCAAAGAAACGTTTCGCCATTTCTCAAATCAAAATTTCAAAGATTGAAGGACATACAGAGCATCCACATACCTGCATTTTCCCAGACACTGTCACTTAAAAGAATTTATAAACATGGGTAAAAATACTGTAATATGCAGTAATCTCAAAATTGGCAGGCTAGATTGGACAAGGAGCTGGTTATCTGCTGTGTACGCCATCATCCTTTCTAACAACATTCATAAAAGGTGCTGCAAAAACCTATTCCTCTCTCCAGTGGACAGCTACTGATTAGAGATCCTTGTGGGACAATCAAATGCACAGAATCCTGGAGGCATGTTGGGGACAGGAACAAGACTGAAGCTGTTTCAATCCCCTGAAAAAATGAATGGGAAGAGGATGGAAATGGAAGGTTAAGAGAGCAAGAGAGCCTAATATTTCTAACCTTTCTAGCTCCTCCACCTTCAAGGTGAGCTGCTTTTTTTCCTCCTGGGCAGACTGGTACCTCTCTCTTGTCAACTCCATTTTGTCCCCCTGGAGCTCAATCTAAAAATCACAGTAAGCAGTTACTTTATGGAGTAGTCACTACACACACACGACCAACCATTAAAATGTATGCAGCGCTCCAGAAGGAAACATACTCAATTCATCATTTCTGGAGAGCCCCAGAAAAGGAACAGTGGATAGAAAGGCAAAGCACTAAACATCCATTTTGCTGGTGCTTCAAATCAATGTTTGGAAAGGTGTGAGAAAATTCTTCCTTCTGGCAAATGAAAAGCCAGGTCCATAAACGTTTGCATGCAAGCAGCCACCTGCAAGCACAGCGAAGCACACGCATTAAAAGCAGCCACACACACGACAGCAGCCCACAAAGGCACTACAGCCCGAAATACCGGAAAGGTTCATAATTCCCATCCAAAGTAAAGCAGTCAGACTGCGAGATCGTTTGCTGTGTCTTGAGGCATGGTTGTAGAAGCCATGTCTGTCTGTAATTGTCTTGCAATACCTATACAGTCCTTCTGGGGATAAAATACAGGGACTGGGAAAACAACCTGAAATCAGGGTGAGAAAACAAGGTTGGGACAGCAATGTTAGCAGAAAACCACAGGAGGGAAAGCTGACATGATGAGGGAAGCAACAGAAGCGAGTGTTGGCATTGCTGCTATTCAAGTCCCAATAATGTTCTGCACCAAGGGATGAGAAACCTTTCAAATAGTAAGGAATGCTACTAGCTACGCCACTAACTTCTTGCACAAAGACATGGCACACACCTTCATTTTGCAGTGCATGTTTAATCTTTTCAAAAAGAGATGAGAACAGAGACGAAGTTTGAACCTTCCTGTGATTAGAGATTCATCTTGGTCTCAGACTTGCAGATTGCAGTGTTGCAGGTACTTTCTGCCAGTCCCTTACCCTCTGACGAAGATCTGCAATCATGACAGACAGGTCCACTTTCTTCTTCTCATAATTCTGAAGCTGCTCCTGACATTCTGCTAGCTGTGTCTCTGTGATCTTTAGGATCTCGGGCAGCTTTTCCAGTTCAGCAAGCCGGCTCTGGAACTGCTTACGTGCCTACAGGCAAAGAAGAGAACATGAGGAACTTTCAAATGTTCATAAGGTCAAAACTAAAAAGTTTCTCAACTTCAACGAAGCTTTGTTAGTCTGCAACCACAATGACACTGTGTGGATATTTGGCCAATGTTGGAGTTCAAAGACTAAGGTCTTCTCCTACTCCAAAGACTTTCTCTTAGGATTTGGCATTCCTTATGGATGAATATTTGGATCCTGGGCTTCAATTTTACTAGAAGCTTGCTCTTTTTTGAGGACAGCTGTTCCACATCAGAAAATGGTGTAACTTGCACAGTTCATTGTTCTAAATCACTATTTCTGCAGCAAAGGACACATTAAGCAATTTAAACATCTCTGAAGAACAACATACAGTAAAAAAGAAGCTGCTAAATGTTCAATAATTTTTGCAGAATAAACAAGTCCTGAGAAGAACTAATGGAAAAGGTAAACTCAGATAAGCCTTTTATTTCCTATGCACAGTTATTTTTTACTAAATTCAGAACATTAAGATCCATTAACATCTACGACATATCAGTCTTTAGAGGAAGAGTTACCAGTTCAATCTCCTTGTTCATTTCATTCTTTAATGTCTTGTTTTCCTTATCACACTTCTCCAGTTTTGCTGTCACATCGTCCGCTTCCATTCGGGTCTTCAACACCTGGACACATAAAAAACCCCACATACTTTATCTGTTATATATAATTTTCAACAAATGGGCAATACTTGGGAGTAACTAAAAATGCTGAAAGATCAACAAGTTTCTTGACACACTAACCACCACCCCAGAACTGTATTTGGTAGTTGACTTTCTGCTTCTGCCATCTGGATCATTTGGGCTTTATACCAAATGTTCTGCCCTTTTGTCTTATCTTTCTACTACCACAATATCCAAAATCCCCCCCCAAAAAAAGCAGACAAGGAACAGTACTTGCCATACTAAAAGGCAGAAGAAAGCATCTCACTATTTTCCTTTACCTTTTGAAAAGGAGCAGGGAAAAGTGAAATAATTAAAACTAGTCCTTTGTTTTCCATTAATCAAGATCTCTGCTGTGCGAGTCAGCTCTTTGTAATGACCAAGTTATCAGCACGTAGTGAGGAAGGCAAGTCTGGCATACAGCACATGGCAGCCTGGATGCTACCATTTAAGAAAAAGTAAGGCTAAGAGAGACAAAAGAACCAAAACCACATGAAACTGCAACATCCTCCAACAGCAAACAAAGGGTTAAGGTGTTACAGAACAAGCCACAACAGTGAAGGAAGAAAATATGTTTGTGCAAGGGCTGAAGGTTTTGATGCCTACCTGTGACTTGTAGGTTTCAATCAAAGCTTCATAGTTCCTGACAGAGCTCTTGAGCTGCTGCACTTCCATTTGCGCTTGATTCAGCTTTTCCTCCATTGAGGCCACACTAGCCTGAAAAATGAAAACATCTTCCATTGAGTGCTTGGAAGTAACTGCCACGCTAGCTGTCTAACATTGTCCAGACTAAGAAATAGACTTTTGTCAGTGTAAGGTGACAAAACTTTCCAGACTTCAGTGGATTGCCAAATTTACACCAGCAAAGCACAGAGGTTTGCCATGGATGTGCTATCTTTCCATTTGCCTGAATGAGCTGTGCTACTTGGATTAGGGCCACTCCTTATTTGGATCAATGCCTAGCTTTCCAAGAAGAAATTTATGTAGGTCAACTACAAGATCACCAGTGGTAAGAGATGACAGGAGAAATATGCCAGCCTTTTTTTTTATTCTGGAGATTACCATTTTGTCTGCATAAGTTACAGTTGTTTGTTCCCTGGCCAGCAGCATCAAGGTGTACGGACAAAATGTAAGATCCCAACTGGAAGAAAGAGTACGTGGATAGGAGATGTTCTTAGCCAAAACAAACCACAGTCTTCCTAGAACGTTCACTTTCTTTATGTCTCTTCCCAGCATTCTCGTCCTATCATACTCAGGTTATGGTAAAATGGTTTGAAACTAACCAGCAGCAATGGGTGCAATTCAGCTTTGTCTTCAGAGGCCAAGCAACTTGTTATAATTTCTTTTTTTTTTTTTTCCTTAGCATTTCAGCCTCAAACTCCTAGGAATAACTGACCTTTAGCCTTTCGTTCTCCACTTTGAAAGAAGTGGTCTCTGTAGTTTGTTGATGCAGTTTATCCATCAAAGCTTCTCTGTCCTCCCGCATCTTGTCCTCCAGGGCTGTCTGCTGTTCCAGCAAGTCTGCAACACGGCTGCCATACAGAAAGAAAATTAATCCTTAAGTGACAAGAATGAAACTCCTAACCCTTGAAAATTGCTTCAGAAACATGGCTTTTCCCTGTCCTTCCATCTTCCTTCTCCAGATGTACGCACACCCATCTGTTACACTGTTTTACTACCTCAGTCTTCTTAGCCAGCTGGAAATCAACTTGAGCTGCCTCCCTTGAGCTCAAACACACTGCCTCCGAGATACACAGGATACTTCTCTCATCTCGTACCTACCTATTCCTTCCTGGAGCAACAACTGCAGTGATACCAACACATTTATTTAGCTTCAAAACAAAACTGGCATAAACTGAACTGTCTATCCCTTCTAATCCCTTCCATTCATGCACCTCAAACAGATCTCAAAAGAGAGGCATCCTCAATTCTTTCAAAGCATTACAAAATGGCAAACGAACAGAAGTTTTAAGGGTCAGCAAACCCTTAAAAACCCTGCCTTTGCTGTGGCAAGTCAGCAGCAGAAGCCACATCTCTCTGTCTCTCCAAACTCTGTTCTAGTCCTTAGGCAGTGCTGGTGTTGCTTGGATATTTACAAGCAATGAAATTAAATTATTCAATTTAATGACATTATTCAATGAAATTATCCTTGAACTTAGAACTCATCCCCACTCACGCTTGTTTCTCCACACTAGTTTTTATTTTAACCTGTTCAGTGTAACAATTTCCAGTTCGAGGTCACTCTTGTCCTTTACTACTTTGTTGTAGCGACTCCTCCAGGACTCCAGAGTAGACAGCGCCTCAGCAACATAACTGTCCTGTCAAACAAAAGAAATACATGAGGAAAAGAGCAAGGGTGACAAAAACATCACTGGACACAGGATATGCAGACAAAATGCAGAGATACTGATATGAGTAAGCATGATCTGTGCAGAGACTTCACTAAGACTTAAAATATTGAGGACAAGTATTTATTTTTATTCTTCCTGATCTTTCAGAGAGATGTGTTCTCCAACACTACTGTCAGTCAAAAGACATAACAGCAGTGAAAGCATTCACTTGGAAGGCAGATGAACTATCACAAATATAAAGCAAATTTCATTGGCTTTTGTCAACCCTCAGATGGTTCTAAAGAACCAGGTGAAAAATCAGATCTGCTAGTTTAGTATGATCTAAGTTTATTGCACGTCCTAAGTAAAGGACATGCAGCAAATACAGTGACAGCTGAGAAAACTGGATTTGTTCTAAACTTAGCATAAACGGGCCAAGGCATCAAGACAGAAATAAATCTCATTAGTTGAAAGCAGAGACTCTCCCCAGGGCTGCTACCAGAAACCAAAGATTCAGATGCCTGATCTGAAACGAGGTCTCTCGTCCCATATTACGAGGTACCTTTTCTGCTAGCTGGGCAGTCAATTGCTCTGCATACTCTTCACTCCGCTCCGCCCGCTCTTTCTGTGCACGGATGGCTTTCTTCAGCGCCTCTTTACCACGGTCTGCCTTCTGCTTTAGTTCTTTCAGTTGTTCCATGATATGTTCCACCTCTGCTTTATGCTGAGCTTCACTGCGCTCCAGATTCTGCAGGAGGGGAGAAAACACACCACATAGAATAATGTCCTTATACCCGCACACCCAAAGCGGCAACTAATTTCCCAGAAACAGTGGAGAGAGCTGGCCATAAACCCCCAGCCTCCAGCCTGGAGGTACCTGCAATCATATTCCACCTACACAATCCTGTCCTAATGCTGACAGACATGTCAGGATGACATGTCTTTCTTTCCTTCCAAAAGTTTTATTTTCTTCTTTCATAAGCCACTCCCTCGAATACTGAGTTCCTTTCCTGACCAAGATAAATACCCATCTACCAGTCTTTTGATCTACCTGAGAACATTCTCTTTATTAATTGAAATGCTCAGATATAGTAATGGTGCTTTATGTAGCTATATATCTTAACAGAATTAAAGCTCATCTAAACCTTTAACACACATACGTTCATCATAACATCAACAGACACGTTAAACATAAAACTTTGATCAAGATGAACCAGGGAAACTTTCTCCTCCTCATTAAGGAGAAATGTAGAAAGCATGCATGAGTGTGATCGAATACAGGAACTCATGACACGGCATTTTTCCCAGAAAGCAAATTAAATAGTTTATGATCTGGTGTGATGCTTGACTTCTTTTAAATAATTATGTAGTAATTAACATAGAAAAAAAATTATAATCGCCATAGACCTTACGGCTCTGATTTTGCTTCATGCATCAGAAATAAAAAGCTTTTTCTTTTCTTATTTCATTTGAAAAGTACGTTGCGTGTGAGCAATATAAAATCACCAGCTAATATCCCAGGCTGCCAGACACAGTAGAAGAATAATTGGCGAGTGCTACTTCCCTTGTCAGTCAATTCAGATCCTGAGAGTAAAGGAAGAGACAATCCCCAGGACCACTGGAAACGTACCCGCATCTGTATGCTCAGACGGTTGTTCTCAGCTTCTTTATTTCGCAGCTGTGCTTGCAAATGGGCTCTCACAGCCTCCATAGATTTAGAGAGTTCACTTGCTGTCTTTGCTTGATCCTAAACAAGAAGCAAACAAGACACAAACCTTTTCCTTCAACAAGCCAAAAGAAAGAACGCTTTCTAATACGTAACCATTCAATTAAGAGATCTGATACTATCTCCAGCCACCTCCACTTTCCTCAGATGGACCCTCACAGTTCCTCTACCCACGTGCAACAAATGAGTAGCTATTTATTTTATATCAGATGTGACTAACTGGCCTGAAAATTTATTCTAGGGCAAAGCATCCTTCATATCTGATCTCTTCCACTACATTCCTTTTTCACTTCCTGAACAGTGGAACAGACAAATTTGACATCAGGCAATTCAGTTGTAAGCCCAAGCAAAGAGAATGCTACCTGTTCATCTTTATAACAGATGTCTTATTAGCAGAAAATTGAATCCACAACTGTGTGGGAATAGGTAGCTGCCAGTCTAGTTTTATAAGCAAGCCAGTCACCTGGACCCTTAAAAAGTAATCATCTGTAAATACAAATCCATATTTCAGAGTATCTGTGGTTCTACAGAACTGGCAGGTGTAGCAGGGAGAGGAAAACAGAAAAAGGAAACTACCTTTTCTGTCTGTATCTGAACGGTAAGATTGTCCACTTCATCTTCTTTCTCCTGAAGCCTCAGCTGAAGTTTCTGGAAAACAAACTCCACTTAGATGTTAAGTAACACCACATTTAGGTTGGCAGGTGGAGGGAATGAGGTGTAAGTGCCTCCCTCCTGAAACCCTCTGATCCACAGCATGTTCTGCCCAGTATCCACAGCAACAGCACCCTCAGCCCTGGAAAAACAGTCTGCATTCTCCTTAAGCAGAAAGCAGAATGGCTACGCATACATTTGTGTAACAGGGCGTAGGATACCCAGTCACGAACGAGGACCTGACAAGACTGTATACTCCACAGACAAAAAAAGGACCCTACCTATGTGTCACAGTAAGTTTTATAACTTCTGTCAGCATAAGAACTCTTTTCTCAGTTTACAGGTAAGGAACTGAACAAAAACTGGCACCAGGTCACACACTCACTCAGTGACAGAAGCAGATACAGAAAGCTTACTCTCTTTCTGCTTGTCTATCTCCAAGGATAAAACAATAAGATGATTTCCAAACTGAAGAAATCTATTCTGACTGTCAGATGGTAGACATTTTTTCCTCTCACAGTTTTCTTTTTAAAGAAATACATAGTACAATTCTTGTTTTGTACGTTTAGTACCAAAAAAAAAAACTAAGCAGAATAATTTGTGTTTGAACAGAATAACATAATGAGACAGGCTTAAGTTCTCCTTTGTAGATTAATACTGTAAATCCTAATGGTGCTCTTATATGTAAGTCTCAGTTGTGCTATCCCCATTCTAAGCCCCTATATTTCAAAGGCTATGAAAATCTATCCACTTTGAAATGTAGGTTGTTAACCAGGGGAGCAATATAGTGGCTCTGATTACCACAAAAGCCGAAATATCCTTTAGTGGTCTAAAAGGCATTGATGTAAGAGTTGATGGCTGAAGACAAGACAAAGAAGAGCTTGTAATTTTAGATCTCTCTGCTTTATCGTTAGAAAAAAAATAATTTTGGGTTGCTTACCACTTTCTCTGCATCTGAGTCAGCCAGCCTTTTCAGCAGTGCTCCTTGCCGCTCCAATATCTTCTGAGCATCCTTCTACAAAAGAAAAACACAACAAAAGTTATTAACTAAAAAGTCAATTTTATACAGATTCTTTAGATGGAATAGACAAATCAACTGTTTTCCCCCCAGCTGCAACAGCAATTCTCAGAAGCTACTCAGCAGCATCAAATTTGCTAAATATTTCACGTCATCACCCATCTCAGAAAGCTTTTCCACTTCTCACAGTCAAAGATAATGAAGCGCACGATGGTAATTTAAGATCTTTCAGAACTCTCACTACTCAGAGAAGGTCACATGGAAGAACTCAGCCCTTTTATCCAGCCTCACTGGTGGCTGAAAGAATTGTTACCACCAGCCTGCTTTTGCTCAAATGGAATACAAACTACAGGAAGAATAGCAATTTCATTTCTGCACTGCTCCTACAAGCAGTATAGAATTGTTCTGTGCAAGCAGTACAGAATTGTTTACAATTTCTCTGTTATTGCTTTTACAGCCTACAAAAAAAGTTGTGAACATCCTCAGGCTCCCATTTGCTACGGCCACATCTATTCCTCAGACTTCAGCCAGTGCAGCTAACTGGAGATGACTGAAGATACAGCTGTATCCAGATGAGAAAGAGTTGGCAAGACAGGAGCACCTATACCTTTGAACAGTCAAAGACTTAGATGCCCTCCCATCCTCACAGCAGAAGAGTCAGTCTTACTCTACGACATAGGCAGGGATGAAAAAAACCCTTATCCATCCTTTATGACACCAGGTCAACAGCAGGATTGGAAAAAAAAAAAGAGGAGTTAAAAGCTCTCAAACTCCATTTCAGTGCACAAGACAACATGGCTTCCTGTAACCATCCAAGTTCAAGCACACAGTGCTGCTCACCTCCCGGTTGTGCTGCTCTCTGAGAAGTTCTCGTAGTGTCCTGTTGGTTTCTTCAAAGGTGCTCAATTTCTGGAGCAGGAGCTCTTTTTGCCTAGTCAGTGCATTAATGTCTGAGCTGCTCATGTGTTTCTCCTAGAGGAAAACCAAAAACAAACCAAACCAAAACACACAAAAAAAGAAAGAAAATAATTATTCCAATGGAATTAATGTATGAAAAAGTGCAACAGTCAGCACCATGTGTGCAGAAGATGACTGGATGCTGCAAGTAAACACCTCAGTTCCAAACAAAACTAGCAAACACCTTAAGCATGTTAAATCCCTCCACTTTTCCTTACATTTTTCTGGATCAGCGACTGTAACATTACATTTTTAAGACAGCCATATAACAGGACAACGTAGTAAAGTCAGGAACAAAAAAAGGACAACACCTACAATGTTGAGTCTCCCAATTGTATTTTTCAGGGCATGGATCTGCCTGGCTGCTGCTGCTCCATCCCTTTCTGCCTCGCTCAGCTTGGACATCAAACACTCCTTCTCACGCTGCAAGTATTTCTTCTGTAGCCTGTAACGAGAATTCAGCCATCAGAGAAACAAGCGGCTTTGACAGCTGGACCAGCCACTGTTGATTACAATTGATTTGGTCAAAACTGATAAAACCCCTCAAATCAGAGGATAAAAGTTCTAAACAAACACTGCTTAAGATTTACCCTCTTTCAGTGTGGAAGTTGTTGTGATGGAAGACAGTAAGTAGACACCAGGAGCTTGATAGGCCCACAGCTATGAAACAGGAATTTAGAGGGGACAAACTGGGCTTATATCGAAACGTGCACAAACTATTAAACCCAAAACACAACGCTGTGCTTTTCCTGGGCACTTAAGCCACACCAGAAATAAGACTCCAAATGGCTGAACACGAAACAGGAAAGCACAAGATAGGCAGCTCCAAGTTTTTAGCCAGGGCTTGTAATCTCAGAAGTATTCACAAAGTTTTCTGAAAAAGGAATACACAGTATCAACTTCCAAGTGATCCTTCTTAAGGAAAAAATAAAACTAACTCTCTTAAAACACTAGTGCCCCCTGGAGACACAGATTTCCCTAATTCTTTAGATACAAAGCAGATACAAAAACATCAGACTTGGAGACCTTCGGGGTCACTAAGAAAAAAAAATTATTCAGTCCTCTCAGGGGCAGTCACTCCTGTCTCAGTATGATTTTCACAAAGGACAAAAATTCTCTAATTTTCAGCTCCATGTTTACTAATTTCTTGTTCTACCAATACAATCACAATTCAAACAGCATCTCAACCTTCAAAACATTAACTGCAGAGCTAGGATGACCGTCCAAGTAGGGCACACAAGGCAACCACTCTCAGGTTCCTCTCAAAGTAGTTTCTTCCATTCCAATAATCATGCTAGAGCCCTCTCTGTAGCTATCGCCATCTGCAATCCAGGATACAAACTACAACCTCAAATACTGTTGGCAATACAGGAGGCAGGTGCCCTGTCAATACCACTACTTGCAGCAGCAATGGAGAACTGGAGCTTTCTTACACAGTCAGGTCTTTCTCTTCCTTGATGCGCTCAATATTGCGCCTGAGCAGGGTATTCTCATGTTCTGTTTCCACCAGCTCCTGTGTGACCTCGTTCAGTTCTTCTTTCTGCTCCTCAATGAGACGCTTTGTCATTTGCTGCTGTTCTTCCTTTTTCTGCAGCTTGGCCTGATGAAGATATTTAAACAGAACTTCAGGCAAACCAGGTGCTTTTAAAATTATACACTGACTCCACATCTCAAACCAGTGAACCAGCTATTCAGCTGCTCCAAACGACAAAGGACCATGCTTTTCCCTCCCACTCCAGATACTTCCAGACTGTTCCTGTGCACAAAGGGAATAATTCATCTATTGCCTGGAAATACTTCCCATCTCACAAACACAGGGAAACACAAGCGTCCTGGCTCTAAGTCCAAAAATTGTCATCAGCCATGAGACACGTGACAGACCTCAAACATGGCAGGAAAGGAGCTCTGGTAGCTGTTCACATGCTGGCAATGGTTCCCATTGCTTCACTACTGCTTTGGGAGAGCCAGGGAACAGGATGAAATCAATCTAAATAGCCCCTGTCATTTTGTTTCCATCTACCCGTTTTGGACTACTCAGGAGGTTCTGTGGCAGCTCAGTGTCACTGCTGGCAGTGTGACTGGAGGTGTGTAAAGATTACTCAAGAGCAGAATGGGGCTCAGAACTTGACTACTGCTCCTCATGAATGACACATGCATCCCGTTTGGCAGTTAAGAGCACTGCAAACAGTTGAAGACATGCACTAAGAGAGAACATAGAGGAGGGTTGAACTACTGTACCAGACTTGTCTCTTTTTGCAGATAAAAAGGTCACTGGAGACTCTTTGGCTTGTACAGAATTAAAGCTAACAAAATTAATGTGATCTCACACCATGGATTTATTTAAATGATAGCATTAACCATTCATTCAATTCAATTAACTTAATAAAAGTATCAAAATTATTTTTGTTTTGCAATCATGCAAGTAATTCCATTAAATTTTGTAGCATAAATGGAAAACACTTACTGTAAGAATCTACTTGTCTCAAATCCTGTTCTTGTCCACCAACATGAACTTCATGTAGTTTTGAGTAAAATAATAAGAATACAAGATTTGCTACTCTCGATGTTAACTCAAAGTTAAAAATGCATTTTGCCCCCACAATAGAGCATCTCAGGAAATCTGGAAACATCTCCTACCCATTTTTTAAATAGTGTCAAGTACAAAAGAGACTATTTATCTGGACTATATGACATCACTGGGTTGCACATTTTGAAACAGAATCAGAAGAAACAATCTTGTTGAGGAAGTGGATTCTTTGACAATAAAACACCATCATACTGTATTTTTCACCTTCTGGAAGGATCAGTTTTCAGATTTGGGGCTTGGGCAGAAGGCAGATTAGTTGGAAACCGAAGCACAGCAACACCTTACTGAAAGGATAATGTTTTAAAGTGTTTCATAGTAGGTTTGGTGAATTGCTCCCTAGGATAGTTCAGCTTTTCTAAACAACTCAGATTGGTGAGCTTGCTAAAAAACATAAAATCAAAGGCCTGGGTAGTCTTCCATTGCAATAAGACTTGACTCTAGCCTCCTCTTGCCCAAGGATCAGCAACAAAGTTTGAGTCAGTAGGTCTTTACACTGCCTTCTCACCTCATTCTTCAGCGTTCCCACCGCATTCATCAGGCTATCTATCTTCTTTTCATATTCATTCATTTTGCAGTAAACAGCATCCTCCTCATCTGTAGAGAGGTCACTCAGGTGCAATACTGACAGCATTTTTTCTGAATCTGGAGGTGTAATTTCTAGGCGGTGAGTTGGTCCCTGGTAGAAAATAAATGGGCATAATTTTTTAGTATAAAGTTGTAAATAGTGTTCTAACCCTAACTCTGCCAAAAGCAGAGACCAGGTCACAGTGCTGCAATAAGGCTAGTAAGGAAAAAAGTGTTTGTAAACAGCTCTTCCGTTTCCATTAGGGAAAGGTCAAGAATGTAGAAAGACTAGAACAGAAAAAGAAGAAAAAATAATGAAAGTTCAAATTCTCATCTAGGAAAATCCAGGAATACGAAAGGCAAAACTATCAACTCATGAGAAAGAAAATATTACACAATACTATACAAATGCTCCATGCTTTGGAAGAGACCAAGAACAGCAGTCCCTCGCTATGCCTCCAGATAGGATCTTGAAGGGGAGTAGTAAAAATACAATAAACAAAGAAATTTGTCTGGCTTCTAGAGGCAGAAAGGCATGATATGGCCAAAGGCTGCTACTTAATTTCCAAATTTTCTATATTAAAAAGTGAAAATGATTTATAGAAGACATTTAAAATGGATGGCAGGTGACAGTAGCCTTTTTTGAGATCAGCCCAGGTCCCTCCCTCACGACACAACTCCTCTCCTCAACCTCAGACAAACCTGAAAGCTTGTTTTAAAGAACAAAATCAGCCATACCTCCCATTTGCAGGTGGACTCTCGGATAGAAGTTTTGCCTGGGGGCATCCAGGGGGCCTTAGTTTTCACCCGGACAGTTCGGCTTGTGTTCACGGTATCCCTTTTCATTTTCTGTTTCTGCTTTTGCTAAAGAAAGAGAAAATAAATACGTCACAGACTTTTTTATGCTTTAAAGAACCATTTACGATTTTTAGTGCTGCAAAACTAAATGAAAGTTCATTCTTACAAAAACATCACATAGAATTTCACATGATACATCAGGTCAGATGAGCCAGCAGCCATCCGAGGAGGCTAACACCAGCCAGAAGGAAAAGTTACAGAGATGTAGTACGTTCTTGCACTCTTGTCTATCACGTAGCAACCCTGTTATGTCACTGGGATACCTGCACTTGGGATATGCTGAGAGCCTTACCCAACAGGCCAGTGGTGGGAGACTGGGGCAACAGGGAAGGAAGTCTCCTGTCTGGAGATCCACAAAAAAATACCACAATACAACACATTCATGTGAAGAAGGAACAACTTGGGAGATCCCTTCTCTGTTCCAGATTCATCTCACAAAAGAGCAGCTCTATCATTTGACAACAGCACTACCAGAGCAAAAAGAACAGTGTGGCATGGTTGGTTATGAAAAGCCTCTGCAGTGTTTTCCCTGCTTTGAAGTCAATCAATAGATTCACCTTTATTTGCATCGAACTCGAGGTGCTCTAACAGAAGCTGAAGTGGTTTTGCACCTTAGAGAAAAATCGGATATTCTAAATATTCCCTAAAAGCAATTAATTAATAGAAGTAATTGATTTCACTGTCAGGCCCTACTCCATTATGATAGTTGCCATCAGCAACAAACTCAAAATTAACAGAGGACTTAGAACAGGACATCTGCACATAAGGAAGAACGAGTTAGCAACTTCCATCACCTTTTAAAAACAATTTTACATAAACATGCAACTACAAAAGAGGATATGAGATAGCTGGAAACTCAGCTTCGGTATTGCCTTCTACCTACTGTGGATAAGGCTAGAGAGATCCTCTTTGCTGCACAGCTCAGCAGACTGAGAAGGTGCTGAAAGTCAGAAGGTGGTTTGAATCCAGACTCTTTTTTTCTAAAGACATTTATTTTAATATAATTGAGATGGAATTTGAAATGCCTAGATATTACCTTTCCACAAATCTTTCCTACAAAAATAGGGATGAAGCCAAAGAAAAAACATTACAAGACACAAATCCAAGAAATAAAAGGAAAAAAAAATCCCCCAAACCACATCTCACTGGAAGCAACACTCCTCACAATCACACACTAGGACATGAAAAGCAACTATATATTCTATATCAGACTTAAATCATCTCAAACACAGAAGACGTGTTACTGAGAATTCACCATTGAACAGGAATTCAAGTCTTACAGTTCTAATACAACGGTAAAACAGACCTGGAAGGTTCTGTGGTGCTTCTAGGACCGTTCACCTTCCTCTCTGTAGCCCTTACAAACACCCAGCTACACATTCCTACCTGGCATTTGGCCGGAGTGGTTTTCTGACCCTTTTTAATATGGACATGGACAGGGGTGTTTTCATCCACATGGACGTGCAATGGGGGAGATGAGGAACGGTTCTTCATGGCTCTTCTCCCACAAATGGAAAAGGGCAATACAATGAAAGGAAACCTGTGAATAAGGAAACTGGAAATAACAACATTTCCCTCTGTGCTAGAGAGCCACAACGGCCAGCCTTAGTTAAAGTTCGAGCCTTCTTTCAGTAGCATCTGCCATTTTGAACCGCAGTGTTTTGCTGTAAAGCTAGGATTGCTACAAATATTTTCTCTGCCTCTGGTATTTTCTGCTTTTAACATGGTTATTAAAGACCAAATACAGTTGGATTGATAGCAGGTGTCTGTAAGAGTCATTGTCATTGAAAGTCTTGGAGCAAGAGAGCAAATCAAGGGATCAAGGGTTCCAGTAACCAATAAAATTTCATTATGGAAAGAAATTTGAAGGGGGGGAGCATTAATTTAACAGTTTAGTTAAGAAAAATCAACATGAAACCATCATATCCTTCCATCCTAGAACCCAGAACCTGTAAATTCTTTCATATGTGCTTAACTTTAAGTATCTTTTTGAAGTTAAATAAATGCTTAAAAGCTTTTAGGTCATGGCCTTTCTTTCATCTTCAGAAAAAGGCACAACCTTAATCAATATCTTACTTAACATGGAAAAGCCTACAGATGAAAAGTTAGAGTCATCACCTTTGAGCTTAATGCTTTGGTTGAGTTAACGGTATAATGCAATCACCAATCCTACAAAAATCCACCAGTGGCACTAATCTGCTTCTGGCAGAAAGATTTTTGCCAGCCTAGGTAAAATTACTTACGGTTATTGTAAAGCTTTTTGTTCTTCTTGACTGTGCACTCTGTGCAGAGACTGAAGTCACTTCATTGTTGTTGGACAAGGGACACCTGAGACAGAAATAATAAAATGACCACTAATAGGAAAAGGTGCCAATTTCTGAACATCCTCCTCCTTTCGATTTAAGGCAACATGCTGGCTCAAACACATAAAATTTATGAACCCCAACAACAAAAGTTGATGTGTCTTGGCTTCCTCTGACAAGCATGGGATGAGGGAAGGACCAACATTTTAATTCCTTACATATGGATGATGAAAGATGGTTTAAACCTTGGAAAACGTTTCGTACAATCACATGATGGCCTCACTCAAAGAGTTACAAACCTTCAAATTCTAACTGCAATTTTCAACCAGTTTGATAAGGAAACAAGGTTTGAAGAGTTCCAAGGCTCCTGTATATCCCCTCCCAAAACCCAGACCCTCTCTGAATTCTGCCACCGTCTACAAATTCTGTAAAACTTGATAGAAACGTTGAGGTTCTAGATTTATACAGTTTTGCAGGCTGAAGAGATGCAATCAAATTAGCGCTCATGCTGAGGGAAATCCAGCACCACAGAGACTCGTGTCGCAACACGGTCACTGCCCAGAAAATAAGCGTACTGCTTGGCTAACCAGTAGCACACGCAGAACTGGGAGTCAGCTACAGCATGAGCAGCTTCTTGCCTGGTGGCACTCGGGGAACTTGAAATGAGAGCAAGGGAGGAGGGATCGCCAAAGGACTAATGTCTATGAGGGACTGAAGAAGTGGTGGTATTTCAGGCTTAGTTAGCTAACTTTATGATAACATTCCTTCACAATTTGCTATGTAAGAACAAGAGTTACAAGTAAAACACTACTTGTAACACAGCAGAGCAGGATTTTGTACCATACTTCTGCTGGACTAGAATTTAGACCAGTCTGTATGGCTCATTGATCCATTTGTCAGCTTGCCAAGGTTCATGTAAAAAACCTACTCTAAATAAAACTAATAATGGTACTGCATCTGTTTTTAAGCAGTACGTGTTTAAACAAAACACTCCTGTCAGATTTATGAAAATTTCAGAAGGGAAGACGTAGCAGTACTCCCCTTCATCAGGAACAGGGAGCGACAGTTTTCTGAAGGAACAGGATTCCCCAGGTTCTAGCTATGAACAACTCCAAACACCACTGCGTGTTTTAATCCTCTTCTTTCCAAAGAAAGGTCAAACTGTCCCCAGGCCCAAACGTGTGCAGCACTGAGAACTCGCTGAGCTTGTGAATCACGAGTGAAGCCCAAATGCTGTCTCCCGGCTTTCCCCACCAACGGGATTTATTTCAGAAGTTTCAGTAACTTCTCCTGCCATCTCCGGAGGGTTTTCAGGGTGTGCGGCCACCTCGGGCTGGCAGGGACTCAGTCTGGGGTCAGTGTGCCGCTCGGAGGCCAGAGCACGGCTTCACCCACCGGGGCTGGAAACCCCCCGAGGCGGCACCGCCCCCGGCAGCCCACCGGAACGCCTGCCCCGATACCACGCGCGTTTTCCGTTACATAGTGGAAGTCGCCCGATAGTTCCCGCTTTCCCGCGCAGGGAAAGGCAGGAGGTACTCCTCACCACTGACACGACGGAAAGACGCCGAAGGAATTATTCCCGGGGGCTCGGGCAGCCCCGCGGCCACACGGAGAGGGGACCCCCGCCCTCCTCGGCCGGGCCCCTCACAGCGCCCAGCGGCCCCGGCCCCCTCACCGTGAAGGGCCGCGCGGGGCCCGCAGCCGCGGCCGCCTCAGGAGGTCTTCGGCGGCGGCGGGAAGGCGGCGGGAGGCGCTGCCGCTGCCATGGAGACCCCGCGGCCGCGGAGAGGGCTGCAGGGGGAGGCTGCACCAGGGGCAGGCGGCGCCGCCGCACTTCCGGGCCCGCCGCCGAGCCGCCGCGCGCGGCTCCCCCATTGGGCGATTCAAACGCGCCTCGTGACCCGGCCCGCCGCGGTGCCGTCACACGGCCCCGCCCCGCAACGGCCCCGTCGCCATAGCGACGCGGGGCCCCGCCCGGCGCCGCGCTCCCCGGCAGCCCCGGCCGCCCCCGGCCGCGCTCCCTCCGCCCCGCAAGGCCCGGCTGACGGGGCGCAGCTCCGTCGGGGCTCCCGGGCGAGGAGCCGGCCCGGCGGAGGCAGAGGTGCGGCAGACAGCGCGGCACGGCCGAGCGTCACCGCGCTGCGGTGTCAGATCCCCGTTTGACGTGCGCTCGCGCACCGTTCTGGCCGCGAGGCGCTTTTCCTCCATCGAGGGTTTATCGAGGTGGATATTCCAAGGGATCATAACGGGTCTCTTTCAAGCTCCTGTCCATGCATGTTCGATATATTTTTTTTTTTAAAAAGAACGACATTACCTGCTTGAACTTTGTTCTCTTGATACCGTGGAACAGAAATTCCAGAAAACAGATTTTGCAAAATACAGCAAGTCACAGACCAGCAACCCAGCTGGTGTTACCATAAACGTTCCTCCCCACACCCCCCCTTTATGTCTGATCATAACTGAATTTGTAATTAGTCTCATATTTGTAAAAACCCAGCACCTCCATCACCACCTTTGTTGTTTTAAGGGTGCCCCCTCGCCTCTCCCCTCCAACAGAACCCGCACCACACCAGCAGCTGTACCACAACTACGCACCGACTTCGGCTGCTCCTGCACTATCGCAACAAACCAGCTTCTCTGAAACCCGTCTGTTCTTCTGGAGAAACACAACTTTCTCCAGGTGACCACGAAGGAAAATGAAGCGTTGGGCTGCACAGAGGATCACTCCCACTCAAACCCACATTGTCTCTCACAGTGACAAACGTATTTCACAACATCACCCACAGCCACGGCTCCCAATCCTATTGCTACAACGGCAAATCCCTTGTTACTCTTGCATGACAGAAACATCTAGAGATGCCGCAGGCATGCAGATGGCTCTTAATCCTTCTTTTTCCAAAACGAGAACAAACTGATTTTCAGGGGTATTCCAGAGAGACTTAATGCAACACCAACCTTTAAAAGAACAGCTCAGCATTACTGATTTCCACATAGGGTTGGCTTTCTGGCTGTAGCGAGTAAGTAATAACTCACAGATGTCACAAAGGGCACAGGAAGAAGCAAGACTTTATCCTTGCAGACCGTACTGAGAGAACCGTTTACATGGAAGAGTAAAAGCACACGATCGGACAAGTGCAGCCTCGTTTGTGTCACAGGAAGGATGCCACTCCCAGTACCACCGATTGCTCCAGTTCCCTCAGCACTGGGCTTACAGGATTCTATTGCAGGAAAAATTGCCACTTGAAAACTAGTATCCAGTGTCTCAGTCAGGAACACCCTTCCGATGACACGGCTGAGCAGCGGAAGACAGCCTGAAGCAGAAGCTGCTCAGACCTACCGTACCTGACATGGCTGCAACACTCGCTAGCCGAGAGCGCCTTGCTTCTACATTAACCTGCTCCGAGCATGGCGCTCGCCCAAAAGGAGCCTATTTACTGTGTTCTTCAGTTCGGAGCTTCTCCTTTCCAGCAGCATCCAAGATCCCTTCCTTTTACCTGTCCCAGACGTTCTGAACACCGTGTTCAAACATACAGCTGGATCCCTTCCGCTCACTGGCACTTGATATTCTAAACAGGACAGCCTCTGCTCCTGTGTATCAGTCCATGAGGTGTGACCAGTCCATTCAACTCTTAAAAAAGAAACGCCGTTCCTTCTGAAGTGTTTTACCATGCAAGTACTTCAGGAAGGCAGCTGCAGCTGGCATCAGATGGCAGCTGCAGCTTTTTTAATGACTTCTTCCATGCGCAGGTACCAAGGCTGAATCTTGGTGTGAACCATCATGTCATCAAAGGCTTCCAGCCCTTCCATGACTCGGAGGACCCCATACACCGCCTGTGCCAGAGGATAAAGATCAGAACAACACTGAAAGAGTCAGCAGTGGAGAACGCATTGAGGTACCAAAGAGAGCAAACAGCTGAGGCAGTAAGGCTCTTTTCTTGTCCTACCATCTACTCCACCACTCTGATCAGCAAGGAAGACTGAGTAGGCAGAAAGGTAGTTAAGAATATGCATATTTTTCCATGAGGAGGCAGCAAGAAGAAAATCAGGATCTACATGCAGTTATGGGGCAAAAGTTAATCCCATCTCTGCACCAAGCCCTGGTGTGAAATGGTTCACCTGCATTCCAAGGAGAACTGGTGGTGCAGGGGATGAATCCTGCTCTGCTCTGCACTGCTGCCTGCAAAGGAAACCCCAGCAGCACTGAGTGTAATAAGACTTGTGCAGGTGTGAGGCTTTATTCACCAACATGCACAAGCCAGAGCAGTGTCCTGGCCTCTAACCTGCTCTCCTCATGCTTCCACATGATCAAGAACATCCACCTGGAGATGGCAACTGCAGGTTCCATCTCAGGAAAATGTTTATCTGGAGGAAAACAACACATACCTTCGTATGTGTCCTCCTCATGTGGGAATTGTATTACTGCACAAAGGACACGGATAACGAATCTTACATAACTCACCTTCTGTGTCTGTATTGGTACTCACCATTTCACATGGATAACCAACTAGATAATTTGCAATACACCTAACAATTAATGCAGAAATTAACCTCTTACCAAGTCAGCAAGGTTGGGCTGATTTCCACCCATGAACGGTCGATGTTTGCCAACAGCTTTTACCCACTCATTGACAGCTTCATACAAGTCTTCTCGGACATTATCTTGAAGGTGATGTCTGGATAAAGAGAAGAACTAGTTAGAAGACACTGGTTTGTTCCTTTCTTTAACCTTTTATCATCTCTCATCTTATGGGCTGGTCTTTGCCTGGGAATAAGGAAGGTATTTGAGAGTAAAGGGGGCAGTCAGTGATTAAACAGTAGATGAGTAGAGGGGTTCAGTTCCTCCAGTTAAAGTGATACAGCTGTTACTCTCATTGGATTAAATGGTTTGGTTTAAAACACTGAGGTTCTGCCCTTTGGCATCTGGGGTTCACAGCTAAGGAGGTTAAGGAGCTATTCTTCTGGTGTACTTGGTGCTCAGCAGTACCAACCTTTTCTTCAGCCTCTTGCTAACAAAGAACATAGCAACAGCCCCCATGTACTTGGCAAAGAAACCTTCCACAGTGCCAAACTTCCCCTCACGGACAATGTAATCAAAAGATGCCAAGGCTTCTCTCGGAGTACGGTAAACATTGGGGGAGATGAGGTGAACAAGCCAATCGTCTGCCCATTTTCTCCACTTCATTTCTTCCCTGCAAGTATTCAAAAGAGACTTTTCAGTGAATGAGGTACAGATTGCAGGGCTACAGAAGGCAGACAGAATCACAGTGGCATTAGCCAGAGGTCCTGCCAAGAACAAGTGTGTCAAAAACTCCTGCCCAGCCTTGTGCTCTGGTGACCTCTCTGAAATGCACTCAGGATCATTATCTTTGGCAAGGCTACCCCAGTCTCAAACTAAAATTAAGACTAAGAGCATTAGCTTCTCCTCCCAGTATGAGAACTAAAGCAGAAAGGGAAAGTAGCACTCCGTTAACATTCCCCTGTGACATAAAGGAAAGGCCAAGAAGGAAACTGGAGGCAACTGAAGGCTGGCATGACCATGACGGTGGTAACTAGGCCATCCAACAGCATTCTTTCAAATTATGTAAGAAACACAGCAAAACCACTCTAACTACTGAAGTTTTAAACACTAAGGGGTGTGTGTGACAGGACTGCCAGCACTGGTAGGATTTTATGTCTACACCATTCCTGAGTACATCTGGAGGAGGCTGTGACCCTACTTGGAGAGCCCAGAAACTTAAGGGCACTTACACTCTCACTTCTTTGACAGGATAGACTCGCTTTGTCTCCTTCTCATCCAGCATGAGCCAGTATTTATTCCCATACTCAAATACCTCCTTGCCTTGCTCAGTCACAGTTTTCATCGGAGGATAAAAGGACACAATCTCTTCTAAGCTATTCCTCCTGTGGACAGAAACACAGTTAGCACCTGATCTGGCTGATATAAAAACGAGCAAGAGTAAAGCACAGACTGAAAGATACACAATTTAAAATGCGTTATTCTAAAAATAACCATGCAAGGTTTCAAATTCTATTTGAAATAAGTTCTGAAAAGGGACAGGAACAGCTACTTGCAAACAACCATTATTAGGGTGCGCAGTCTTGTCTGCGCCAGAACAGACATTTTTGCAGGCATAAAACTACCCACCATTCTGAACTGCTCTGTAGCACAGACCTAAAGGGCAGGCCACAAGTACAGAAATTTAATTTCATTCTAGATGTTATAGCTGAGTAAATGTAAGCTTAGTTCCAGGACTAACACTAGTCCATGTTTAAGTAGCTTTTGTGCAGAGAGAATCTCACAGGTGAAAAAGGAGTAGTTCTGAAAGGAAAAAGCTTTGCTTTACTGCACATACATCACAAGATACATCGACATCATCCACACCATCAGAGCCAGGGTCAAGTCTGCTGGGCCAAACACCCAGAGCTTCAGAGACCAAGGTCAGCAAGATACTTATGACTGACTCTGAGTCTTCTCAATCTCTAGCTCACTAGGGCCATTTGCATTCAACTCTTCTCTCATCATCCTGTTTTCTTACTTGGAAACGAGATAGGTCTTTATTGCACTGATGATCACCGAGGAGTCATTCAATTGCTGAAAAACAAAATTAAACCAAACTTTTAAAAGAGGCTGGTAAAATTGAAAAGGAAATTCTTCAAAACTCTACATGCTGAGGCTCCAAGTTAGTACTGCAGTCCCTTCTTCTCCCGTGTGTTTCCACGGGAGTCCCTGCACATCTAAAGACAGCCCCACATTCTGATCTCTTCTGTGATTGTTTTAGAGTATCATTTCAAATTTGTCTTTCGTTCTGACAACAGAAGACCTGAGAGTCAGGTACACAGGCCATACTAGTGGGTTTAGGACTTAGGCTCTTGGCAGTGAGGGAAGAAAGCAACACTAACAGCAAAAAATAAAAAGCCAGGTTGAATCTTCAGTATTCTTAAGATCTTATTCTTTTCCCACAATATATAAGCAGTTTCTGTTACTGTTGGTACAAATTACATATCCTGCATAAGAGCTGACAGAAGCTAATCACTGGATTACACAGTCACTACACAAACAGCATGCCTTGTAAGAAAGACCAACAAAAAAACCTAATAAGGCCAAGGCACAGGAAACCACGAAGCAAGAAACAAATCTTAGGCTCTTGAGAAAATAAAAGATGATGTAAAGATTACACTGCATGTGATAAAACACAGAGACATGACAGAAGCAAAGCCTCCAAACCACTGCTTGGGAGGAAATCAAACTTTCAGCACAGCAAGACTTACCAGAGGGCTCCCAGCATTGGCTAGCAGGATAGGCACCTTTCTGTAGGAAGAGAATTTGATCTCTTTCCTCATTATCGGGTTCACTTCCACAATTTCATAGGGCAGTCCATGATAATCAAGAAAAGCTCGGACTTTGCTGCAGAAAGGACACGTTTTATACTGGTAGAGAGTGAGCTTCAGGTTCCCTCCAGGCAGCTGGGAATGAAGAGACCAGAAGTTTCCATTTTCTACTAAAAATATAAATATTACCTTCCTTCCACCCTTATTTTTGTTATGAAGTCACAGTCATTGACATTCAGTTTCAACATCTGACCATCAAAATATCTTGGTTAACAGATTCTTCCTTCCAGCGGCATCACAAACATTCACTTTCTATTGGGACCTAACGCTTGTTTTTCTAAGCATCAATTTAACCTGCTGGGAACTCCTACTCAAAGCCAAAAAAAAGCATTTAAACCCAGACAGCTTAGCCCTCTCCACACAGTTCTAAAACTAAAGAAAAACACAACCATATTTTAATCATCTGTAAATCAATAACAAAATAGCTTTTTCAGTTCAATTTTTTCCCTCTGTTGAGGTCAAAAAGCAGGGAAAGCAGAGAGTTTGCTGGTGATTTTAGGCACGTGCCTGCCCAAACACAGCTTCCTGGCGTTCACCAACAGCTGAGACAAGGCAGGAATAACCCAGGGCAGCACCAACAGTGAGGCATCAGGCAAGGAGGGATGTTCCCAACTATCCTTCAGGGGTCTGACAAGCTACGCTAACCGTTAGTCATACATTTTAAAGCAAGGGCAATCATCTCACTTTTGCTTCTTATTTGCGAGTTATTGGGTCACACAGCCCTGCGTGGCTGCTGGGGAAAAGAAGCAACTCCCAACAGACAACGCTGCTCCACAGCCCAGCACGCTCCCACCTTCTGACTGGAATTCCCTACAGCTCCTGAAGGAGCGCGCAGCCGGGGCCTCCTTTACACAATTTTAAGCCGCTTCCTCACTGAAACTGGAGCAGAAGCCACCGCTGGACCCGCAGAAGCTCCGCGCCGCCCCCCCCCCCCCCCAAGCTCTGTCTCCAGGGGCTCGGCCGTGCCCGGGCCTCGCCACAGCCCGGAGCCGAGGGAAGGGGTGGCGCCCGGGGGCAGAGGCGGCCGGAGCCGCGGGGGAAGGCCGAGGGAGGGAGAGGGGAGGCCGGCGCAGCCCGCGGGCAGCGGGAGCCGCCTCAGGCAGCGAGCGGGGCCCGGCGGCGCGTTACCTCAGCGGCCGAGTGCTCCCGCAGGCGCTGCCGCGCCGCCAAGTAGAGGCCGGCGCCGCCGCCCAGCGCGAAGGCGGCGCCCAGCAGCAAGCGGCCCCCGCCGCCCGCTGCTGCCGCGGCGCCGTAGGCTCGGCGCGGGGCCCGCAGCCGCCAGGGCGGCAGCAGCGCGGCGGCCCGCCAGGCCCTGCCGGCAGCGGCCATCTTCCCGGCACGGCGCGGCGCGGCGGGCGCCGGGGGGCGGGGCTTAACGGAACCGCCCCGCCCCTCTGCGCGTCCCCCGCCCCCGAAGTGGCGGCCGCGGGGCCGCGCTGAGGTGAAGAAGCTCAGAACGTGAGCTCCAGCGAGCTGGGCCGTCCGGCTGCAGGGAGCCGCGACGAGCGCGACCCCGCTGTCTCGCAGTGATCACAAAATCCGCGTTTGCTGATCACGCACCAAAGCGCAAAGTGGAAATAAAATAATCCGTTCTCTGGAAGTACGTGCTGCCCAGCGGGGGCTGCTGCTCTGACGAGCGCGTACCCACAGCGCGAACCTTCGCGCTGAAAGTCGTCATGTTTCTCCTTAAAGCGTGGTTGCGTTCATTAATTGCGCTGCTGTTCAATTGGCCTGTTTGGGAGACGACACGAGCCCAGCTCAGTGCCCCGCAGCGGCGTTACCCGACAGAAAGGAGAAGAGCTGTGACAATGACAACTTTTTATTTCTTCTTTGCCCCAAATACCCACTTAATAACGTTGAGTCCTCAAACCCGGTTTATCTCAGGAGCACTGCTTGAATTAATGCTCTAATTGCAAGTTATTTTCATCCCAGTGACATCTCTCCCGGGGATGAAAAAACCACGCAGCGATTACGTCTCCTCAGGGCGCGTGAGGCACGAGCGATAACGGGCCAAAGACAAGGAAGGGCGAAGCGAATTGTGCTCGTTCCTTCGGGGAAGAGGAGGTTTGAAGGTGACCTGAGGGCGGTTCAAGCCGCTCAAGGGATGAAGCGCTGCTTCACGCCTGCGTTCCGGAGTTCAGCAGCAAAGGCCTCGCTGCTGCGGCCTCAGCACTCGGACGGCCCGGGGGCTCCTCGCAGGTCTCCGCGCACAGACCTGAAGCTGTCTCGGGAGGGAAGCGCCGGGTGCCCGAGGACAACTCTGCTTCGTGCCCAGACGCACCCGCTTGTGCCAGTGCGTGCTGTGGCCGGGACCGCCCAGGGGACAGGGAGGCCTTGGGGGGGCTGAGGACACTGCGGGGCGAGGAGACAGCTTGGCTTTCGGAACGCGCCCGGGGGAACACACAGGAAGCGCGGAGCTGCCCTGCCCTCCCCAGCGGCCGCCGCCCCGCCGGCCATCGCCGCTCCCGCCCGCGCGCCGCCCGCGCCAAGCCCTGCGCGCTAACCACAAGCTTTACGCCGGCCGGCGGCCTGCGTGACGCGCGCGGCGCCCAGCCTCCCCATTGGCTGGCGGCGCTGCGGCCGCGCCGTTGCGCCGTGCGGGCGGCCCCGACGTGCGGCGGCGATGTCGGGGCCGAACGGGGAGCCGCACGTGCCGGTGGGCGGCGGCGGCGGCGATGAGGAGGAGGAGGAGGATGGGGACAGCTTCGGGGAGGAAGGTGCGTGGGCACAGCGCCGCCCGCCTGGCCGTCACCTCCGCGCCGGCGGCGCCGGCTGGCAGGGCGCGGCTCGCGGGTCCGCCGGCACGGGGGACAGGGCCCAGATGCATACTGGTTCTGCTGGGAGCGGTGCCCGACGCCGAGGGGGGTGAGGGGCTGTGGGGCGGGTTTGGAAACCCAGAGGGGCCGGGATGGTTCCCAGCCGGCGATGGGGCACCGAACTCTGCATGCTGCCATGGGGGTATTTTTTTTTTTCCCCTTTGCGAAAGGTTATTCTGTGCTTTTGCTGGTGTACAGGGTGCGGATAACCAAGGAGGAAGAGGACGTTCAGATTTTGAAACCGTAGGACAGATCACGGGGGCAGCTCTGGGAGAAGTAGTCACGAGTGAAAAAAGTGAATTGAATGCCATTAGCTTGGCAAATTCCCCTTTAGGGCATTTTTACAGTGCCTAGGTATGAAATTTCTGATACTGGCCTGACCAGTTAGAAAAAGCCAGTGGAGAAAGTGAGACAACAGCAGAGCTGTAACATGTTTGTACAGGTCACTGTTAAAATTGGAAATTTCTCGAAGAGTAAGTGCTTCGCTACTCTGCTTTGAAAACGGTGAAGAGCGGGGTTATGCTGTTTCCCTAAACACCATTCAGTTTCCGGATGTGACCGGTGTAGGTGAATCTTGTCATTGCTGTGACCTATCTGCAGTGACAGGAGGACCATTTCTGCCCTGAAACACCCCAAGAATGTTCACTGCTTTGCATCATCACAGTGATTTGTGTTTCAGACTTTTTGAAGAGCCAAGAGACACAGTGGATGTGGCAGAGAAAGTCACTGAATCTCATCTACAAGTCTCTGCATTAAGTTGTTCTGCTTGTAACTAGCCGGGGCTCGGTGCGCAGCAGCCAGTCATAAAGTCTGAAGCTATTTCCTGGTCCCGCGGAGCTGAAGCTGTGGATCACTTCGTTGATCTCAAATAGGAAACCTTATTTTTGGCAACTGTTCTTGTAAGAATGCAGAGGAGTAAACAATGCGATTGCCATACTCCTCAGCATTTTCATTAGGGGATGTGGTTAAGTTTCCACAAAAATACCCCAAGCCAACTAACACAAGACAATCAAATACAATGTTTTTACAGCTTATTTTAAATTTTTTTTTTTTTTTTTCACTTTCCAAAGCAGCACAATTTACATAGCCTTCACTTGAGCTCTAGGCACTGAGAACAATTAGGCTCCTGCTGTGATTAGAGGCTTCTTGCCAAGTCGATGAATCATGTCACTTGCCAGAAGCAGTTACCACACCTGCTTGGGATCTGTGCACCGTTTGGAATGTGGTGCATCAAACAGGCTGAAGTAAAGAGCTCGAACTCACGGACATTCAGGGATCGCTTACTTTTAAACAGGGTTTGCAAAATACTGGTAACTGCTGCCGTTTTGGAAAGGACGTGTCTGTGGGACTGATTTTTAAATGCAATGACATCAGCAGTGCTCTTGCTCATGACGTCAACTCTGTGCATACTTGCGAGGCCAAACTTATAAAGCTTAAATGCAACACACGCAATTCTCCAAGGAATTAAAGGCTGCAACAGTGCTGTGAATGGCTCTGTAGTAGTATAAGAAAAGGACAATTTCTTTTTATAATTAAACTTATCCTTAGCTATTAAGAATTCAAATGAGTGCGATTTTTAAATATTCACAGTTCTTTTAAAGCTGCCAGTAATGGCAGCGCCTGGGCCTGTTGTGCTGGGGGCTCTGGGCACCTTCACTACAAAAGTGTCAAGGGGGCAACCAAGAGGGGCAAAGTTGGGCTTGTGAGGCTGGGGGATTTCAGCACAGCTCAACCCTCCTCCTCCTTCTTTTCTTTATGTTCTCTGTTAGCTCAGAGCAGTGCTCCAGCCAGGTGCTGCATGTGGCTCTAACACTCCCCGAGCTGCTCCAAGGAGCTGGCTGGACAGGAGCCAGCCCCAGCCAGTGAGGTGTGGGCTTGTCCCACCCACAGAGGCACCTTTTCCCTGTCCTGCAGCCCACGATCCTCACAAACGTCAGCCTGCGGGTCACAGCTCAACGCCTGCCTCCCTGCACTCGCCCAGAAGGGCCTGTGGGACTGGCTCTGCCCGGGGTCTCCCGTAACCCCCCCAGGGCTCCCGAGTAATTTGTCAGCAGAGGTTTATCTTGTCTGTTTTTTCAGGTGTGGGTTGTTTTTTTTTGTTATTCCTTCAGATTGTGCAAATATTGCTTGGAGCAGTCCAAAAGCAAGTGTTTCATCAGAGTAGCACAGCGATCTTCATCGGATTAGCAGTGCCAATACACGTCACTGTGAAATGCCATTGTACTGAGGTGAAGGCTTCTGATTTGAAACAAATGCTGCGAATAAGAAACTGTACCTAGGGTACCAACTGTCAGGATCATCCCAAATTAGTTTGGTTTAATCTGAAGTACCCACATCCTTCATGGTGCATGAAAATTCTGTGGTTGAACTTGGTACCCCACGGTTACCTCCCTTGGGAAATAACGGTGCCACTACCAGCGCCTCTGGGCTCCTGCCGCAGCAATGACTGTGCTGTTTTGGCAGTCTGAGCCCAGCCAGGCCCTTGTGAAACACATCCCAGCCTGGGAGCCTCACACCAACGATTCACAGAATGTAAGCCCTTCGGCACGCTGCCAAAACACCTGCACCCTCGTCAGGAAAGATGAGCCCTAAGGCAGCTAAAGAGACTGACTTGTCCTTGGGGTTTACCTGGCACTGCTGCAGTGCGGATCGCCACGTGCTGGCACTCAGCTATTTATGTACGAGATCAAAGGCTGTCAGATATGCCCATAGCGTGTTTGGGCTGCCCAGGTTAACTTGCCTTAGATATTGTTACCAGTCCTCCAGCTCCCCATTCATCTCGTTTGATCGGTGAACACAACACAGGCAGGGTTCAGTTGCATTTTACTTCACGCACCCAGTGGCAGATAAGGCACAGACAAAATGACGTCAGCATGTTTTGCAAGAGCTCTCGCTGCCTTCCCGGGCTGCAGTAACAACATACTTACATTGTTCAGTCTCTCATTTCCCTTCCTTTTAGAATATGCAGCAATAAACTCCATGCTGGACCAGATCAACTCCTGCTTGGATCACCTGGAGGAGAAGAACGATTATCTACATGCCTGCTTGAAAGAACTGCTGGAGTCCAACCGCCAGACCCGCCTAGAGTTCCAGCAGCAGAGTGAGCAGCAGAACACGGAAGCTGATGTGCAGGGATCCCAGCCTCCCATCTAGCGTGCTGGCCACAAACTCTGTTGGTATTGCTAAGGGGACATTTACCAGTGACTGATTTAAGAGCTATGTCCTGCCTGTTACCTGTTCCTTTCTGTGGTTGTGTCCCACCATTCACCTCCATGTCCTGTTTTTATTGAGCTGTGTGATGGGTGCACACTGGTGGGTGTAGGGCAGTTGGGTCTTTTCGCTCCCCAACACGAGCCTGGCACTGACACTTGGTTAAAGCTGGTTGTAGGAAACCTGATGCCATGCAGGTTGTTTGCAAGCAGGCCCTCTTCACAAAGAGGAAAAACAATCTACTCTTTTGCACTGTTAGATCCAAGCAAGTAGCATTACGGCTCTAGCCTCTTCCCTCAAAAAGCACTGTAGGCAGGGGCTGTCCTGACTCCAGGCTTGCCCTGGAGTAACTCTGGTGACGGATTTTGAGAGGGAGGCCCTAGGCCAGCTTCTGCCTTGAAACTACAGCTCCCCCATTATTCACATTAACTGTGATGTAAGAAACATTGGCAGATGGTCCCAGATCACTGGACTTTTCTGTCCCTTTCCAAGACAAGCTACCTGGGTGGTGGTTTTGACTGCTGTAATTGGAAGCTGCTATTAAGGACTCGGGCGTTAGAGAGGCAGAGCAGCCTGGTCAGCCCCCACCATGGCATTAGCTATATAGAGCAAAGAGAGAGAGTCCTGCCTGCCGTGGGCTGGGAGCAGAGTCCTCCCTGTACATTTTGACAAGAGTATGCATGAGCATTCTGGTCTGAAACTTTGTGATCTTGTCAGGATGGCCTGGGGCCAGCACTGTGCATCAAGTCGTACTGTTCTACTTCTGTAGAGTTAAAGGAGTTTTTTTGAAAGTTAAAAAAAGTTATAAGAAATCTGTTTTATTAAAATCAGTTTGAAACAAATTTGTTCCTGAGAGTCTCCACTGTATTAACAAAGGATGAAGATGCACATTCTTGCCTAGCTTAGGACACAGTGCTTGTCCAAGAGTGTGCATCTTTGAAAGGAAACTGTTCTGAGGAGCAGAATTATTGGGCACACAGTCTCCCAAGAGAGAAACTTTTCCTCTGCCTGGAAAGGAAACTATGGGAACTACCAAGAATTCTTAGTAGAAAATAAGTCTGCATCCATCTACTTCATGAACTTTGTGCCCTGTGGAAATCACATTACCATCTTCTTTCAAGTTCAACAATCCAAGCCTCAGTCTTTCCAGATAATTGCTGTATCCCAACTGTACAAGTAATAACCAACACCATCCTGTATTAGACACGCTAAAGCCAGGCTTATTTTATTCTTAAAATAAAAACAGCAGTAAAGTTGAAGGGTTTTGCTCTATTAAAAGACTCAGAAAATAAACATTTCCAGCAAATACCATATGTAAAGAGGCTCTCCCTTTAAGGCCACTCTATCTGGGTTTGCGCCTAGTAGAGCGTCTGCACCCAGCAGAGGCAAGACTGGCTGTCTCACCTTTGGCTAGGGAGGAAGGCTCTGCCACTGCCTCCTGGCCTGTGTTTGCTGCCTCTTTCTGTCCTAAACTCCCTTCACTCCCTGGATCCTGGCGGTCGTCTGTGCCTTCCCTTTGCCTGGCTGCATTGGCTTCCTCCTCCTTAGACACAGTGTGTCCCAACAATTCCCCTACGGTGTGGTTCTCTTCAGGGAGTGGGCAATCGGCACTACTGGTAGGGGACTTGCTCTCTTCCTGTAGATTTTCTTCATCTACAACCATGATTCCACACACATCGTCAGTCATGCTGGCTAGGCTTTTGCCCTCTGCTACAGAGGTGGCCAGCTCACCCTTACCCTCCAGAGGCCTCGAAGCTTGTTCTTGCAGGGCTGACAGCTCTGTACTCTCCTTGTCTATACCATGATCATCATGCATCTTCTTGCTGGTATCTGCTGTTGTAGCAGGAGGCTGTTTCAGATCATCCAGCAATTGGGAGCTGGAGCCCTGGGAATGCAAAGGAGCCTCGGGGTAGGCAGCTGTGGCACGATGCCTCGCTGCCTTGTATCTCTGCAAATACAAACAAACCAACATGAGAGAAGTCCAGCTCAGCTACTGTCACTGCAGCAAGTAGCAGCTGGTCCAGGAAAACCTGTACAAAAACAGTGGTGAGTGGCAGCTAGAATCTGCAGGGGCACAACTTGTCTTGGCAGCTCTCCTGGCCTGGCTGCTGAGGCTTTCAAGCAGAGAAGGGTCAGCTCCTGTGAGGAAAAGTGGCAATATTAAAATTGGAAGTCCCTCTTGCATTACTTAATGCTGAGCGAGTGCATGGCAGACCTGTGGCTCCTGAGACAAAAATTTGGCAATCTCAGTCAGACTCAGGACTTTGTAGATGTAACAGTGCAAGTGACAGCTCTTGCTTCAGCTACTGCCAGGACATAACTCTGGACGTATACCCTGGATACATGAGGCTATGCAGTGCCCTCAGCTACAGAGGTGTGATTTAATGTTTATCAGCTGAAGACTTAAGTTGAAAGCTTAAGATTTTTCACTCTGCTGATACAATCTGTGCAGCCAGTGAAACTGTTGACAGGAACACTATGGTATCAAGAATATCTCCTTGTTACAAGGTACTGAGGTTCTCTACAGAATAAAGATAAGCATATTGTCAATAAAATGACTCATTTGCACTAGCTGTCATGCTGAACCAGTAGAGGTGTGTAAAGAGGCTACTAGCCATTTTCAAGACTGGATTTCAGAAAAACAGCAACTCTACATAGCTAGCTAACATACAGTAGGAATCTGGTCTTCCAGACCCAGACAGAGCAGGAACTAAAGGAATAAAGCAAAGCTCCCTCTTTTCTACAACAGTTTCCTCTACAATCAACTCACTTTCAGATTTCTGCTAAGGGGTCCCTTGAACTGGCACTAGCATCAGACCTGACAATTTAAGGAAACTATTCTGAGCGCACTGGCTTTTACCACTGCCTTAAGCACCACTACTGTAGTCTGCAACGTGGAATTACAGCACATCAGACAGGCAGCTTTACATTGTAATTCAGTTCATCATTGCAGACTTGCTCTTTCCCTGTCCTCAAATAACGGGATATGCATAGTATCGTAAACATTGGAACTACACCAGTCGAGTCATAATGCTGTACCCAGACTAAACCAGGTGCAAGCAAGCCAATTTGTTTTCAGAGCGATGCCGTCAACTGCCTCGCCAGCAGACAATTCTCTGCTTTGAAACTCTCTGCTGAGCTACTCTGATGAGAGTACCTCAGAAACTGGCAATGATTTAACTCAGACTGTGACAATCCCAAGGCACCGAGGCAGCCAAGAATAATAGTTATCTGCCCGCAGATATTTAGGGTTGGACTCTTGTCATAAATAATCCCTCCAGGTCACTCTGGCATCCATTTGAAGAGTGTCTGATTTCAGCTCTAAGAGGGCCAAAAGGCAGGCATAACACTGCTGCTGCAGTTTCACGTTAAGCTGATCTAAACTAAGCCAGGAAAACTGCAAGGCCGATTCTTTCATTCCTGAAATGACTAGCTGCAGGAGTGGGAGAGGATGAGCAACCATGAAGGAACAGCTGTGGTCATCTGCTATTTGCCATTCCAAATCCACTGCTCTAAGGGCTGCCTTCTGCAGCACCCCACCCCTTTCTGGAGGCAGTGATGGTTAACTAGGAATAGTTAACCTGTCTGGAGACTAGCAGAAAAACACTAATATTTTTAATTTTTTTTTTTTTAAACACTAACAAAAGCTGGATACATCTGTGGTAGGGAAGCACAATGGCTTTGCTGGAGCAGTTTTTGGATGCAGGCAGAGGACAGGGTCAGTGTGGGAGCCTCCCTCCTTGCCAGGGTCAGGGAATACTGCTCTTCTACACAGGCAGGGCCCAGGCAGTGGTCATGGGAGAGGGCAGAGACAGTGCAAGCACTGCGTACCCACCACAAGGTACTAATCCAGGCCCCTCACCCCCTGGCAAGTCAAGAAAGACAGAACGATGGAGGCAGATTCCAGGCCAGCCCAGTAGGAAAAGCTCCTAGATACGAAAGCAGCAAGGGGTGATACGGCTTCTTTAGGTGGAGCCAGTAAAGCAAAGGAACAGCATCAGTTGGCAGAGCTTTGTGCTAAGGAGCTTCTAGGAAAAGGTAGCAGGCAGACAGACAGACAGACTGATTTCCTGTTGCAGGCTGACCCTGGGGACCAAAAGACTCTCGCCAGCTTGTAGCTTCCATCACATAAAGAGTTTGTAACGTTAAATTTCTGGATTTCTGAAGTGAATATCTGATTTTACCAGGCCCCTTCATGGATGAATCGCACCCACAATTTTGGCTAAAGGAGCTGTTCCTGCAGCATCGCATGAAAAGATGCGTATGTACCAGCTTTCTTTAAAAGGAACAGGCTCCATCTCTTGTTCTTTCCCCATCTTGATCCACCTGTAACCTAACAGAGAAGAGGCCTAGTCTAAACAACAGACTCCACAGGTTCAGCAAACAGAGCAGACACTCTGAGGAAGATTTCCAGCCAGAAATGGGCAACGAGGTGACAGCAGCAGTAGCTGGGAAGCAGGACTGGACTGGTTTCAGATCTACAGGGGTGATGGGAGACAAACACGGAGCACACCAGGAGAAAGCTATGGCACAATGGACACCAAGGATGATGGAAATGAACTGAAGACAAGACAGCTAACGTGGTGGATTCGCTGAAGAGACACGCACGGGGGTAACAAATGCCAGGCCATGCAATCGCCAAAGGGTCTAACCTGAAAGTTCTCAAAATGCATCAGGGACTTGCAGTGTGCGAGCCGGGCAGCAGAGTCGCTATGGTAGAATTTGTGACACAGCCTGCAGAGGTAACCTGCGACGGGGACCAGAAAATCCAGGCCTGCGAAACGGGAGGGGAAGGGAAATCACAGATCACATTGAATGGAACTCAAATAATGAAAGCATGTTAAAAGGGAAGGGGAGGGAGAAAAAGAAAAGTGGAAAGCTTTGCTTCTGTTAATCGGGAATTTGCAAGATAACTTGCTGAATATCTCATCTTACCATGGAATGGCTGTGTGGTTGATATTCAGAGAGAAATCTAGCTGCCAGAGCAAAGAAACTACACCGAGCATTAAGGGGGGGGGGGGGAAGGAAAAGAGAATACAATGGAAAACTACAGAGAACATGTGATCTAATGTAATGGGATCAAACCAAGCAGAAGACAGCAGGCGCGCAAGAGGAACACGCAGAGAACATTCACAGCGTGAATCATAATTCCATCTGCCACACGATAGTGGAAGGTTACAGCGATATGGGAAGATTGGTGTAAACAGAGCTCTCCTTGGGCACAAAACAGCCTCTGCAGAGCTGCCCTCCTCACAACACGAGTGGCCGTTAGAGGTTTGAAGTCAGAATCACTTACAAGGTGGGGACCAGAGACAGCCATATGGAGGCAAGATTGCCCACTAGTCCAGCAACATGTCTGAATAACCGCTAGGTAGAGCGTGGGGGTTCTGAAGCGGAGGAAACATGCACAGTTTGGGCTCTGGCAGAGAGCTCGATACTGTCAGTACTGCTCAGTATCTCTATACAAGCTGCATTTCTGTTGGAAAGCATTCTAATCAATATGCTTTCAGGCTCAATCCTTCCAGAGCATCCCTCATTTGCTACCTACTTTCTTCAGTACTCCTGCTCTACTTGTTCCATTTCCTACCTTAGTAAGGTATCTGGTTCTCATTCTTTCTTCTTCAAAGCAAAAGTCACCTGACAAACATCAATGACATCCTATCGTTCATCACACAGTAATGAAGTGTTTGGCTCTTTCTCCAGGAAGCAGTGACTTGCACAAGTCCAATGCAGGTGCTGAGCTCCGTGGCCCAAAAACTTTATAGCAGTAGGTAAAGACCATCCTTTTTTCCAGATACAGCACGTGGCCAGAGAAGGCTCTGTGGGCCTTTGTGCTTAACTTTGCTTGCTTACCATAGGCTGTGTCTGGACAATACTTCTCGCTTCCTTCGTAATCCTCCAAAGACACTTCCTTCAGCCCAGTCTGGAAACCAAAAGAACATTAGTGCCTACTGTTATCTACGCCAATTCCCTCCCTGGGCTCTTACACTTTTCTGGTAAGCTTGGGAGCAAAACAGAGGATTCACATACCAGAGACAGAGTTGCACAGTATCTGGTTAGGGGCAGATACAAAACTCAATGTCAGGAGGCCACTTCATTACAAGGGTTAAAAACACCCCTTGCACTCCAAGCCTGAAGTAGCTTAGCCATGTACCTCCTTCTTAGTAACTGCTCTCTACTAGGAAAATGATATTATCAGAGTAAACCTCCACGCATATTTCTGTTATGATACCAAGCTACTGCTGGGCTATTCAAAGAGACTATGTCAATACCTTTTCAGAAATCCTTTCCCTTGAAAAAATGTTGCTTATGCTCCTCAACAACAAGGTAACGCCTGAAGACACCAGTAGGAGCTGTACAGCACAGCAGAAACACCCTCCTGCATCCACGTGTAGTGCCTGATTCTGTTTTGCATTGTCCCGTGCTCTGGAAGAACCCCAGAGCCCTCACCCTTGTACTGCAGGGTGCCAGGTTGACTGGACTCTTGAAATCCTGAGCTTAACCAGCCAAGACCAACTAAGTCACAGGAGCCCACAGCAGATTCTCAGATAGGTCACTCCTCCTCCTTTTGCATGGCATACCTGTTTGGCAGCAGAATCCTCATTCTCCATCAGCACTACATCAAGGTCTTCCTCTTCACCAGCTCCCCCCTCCTCCTCCTCCTCTTCATCATCATCATCTTCAAAACAGCCAACAGCATCCACTGTGATCAACTCCTCTGAATCTTCTGGGCTGCCCAACTCCTTCTCTCCTAGCCTCATCTGTACAGAAAACAAAGACCAGATCAACTTTGCACTCTCCATTTAACCAAGGAAGACCCCAGAATGAACAGATGAGTAAGAAGAATCATAGAATGGTTAGGGTTGGAAGGGACCTCAAAGATCCTCTAGTTCCAACCCCCCTGCCATGGGCAGGGACACCCTCCACTACACCAGGTTGCCCAGAGCCTCATCCAACCTGGCCTTGAACACCTCCAGGGATGGGGCATCCACAACTTCTCTGGGCAACCTGTTCCAGTACCTCACCACCCTCAATGTAAAGAATTTCTTTCTTATATCTAACCTAAATCTGCCCTCTTTTTAAGAGACTGCGAAAGAGGCACAAAGCTATCTCGCTTCAAGACACATCTAACTCCTTGTCCCTTTTCACTCAATTTCTTTAAGCTCTAACAATTGAAGTCCAGCAAAAGATGAAAATTAAAACAGGGTTGGAAGAACTGCGCATCTTCCTTTCATCCCTGCAATAATCAGGGAAGAGAAAGTCAACCTGCTCCATAGTGTAGCTGCCTCCAGTCCTGCGTGGCTCTCCACTCAGGCAGCATTACCTCTTTGGCTTTCTGTTTGTGCTCAGGGGACTTCATATGCTCCACGAACTTGCGAGGGGTCTTGAAGTGGCGGCTGCAGACAGTGCAGAAAGGACGAAGCGAGCGTTTGGCCAGCTAAGGAAAGAGACAATTCAGTAAGTCACAAGAAACACTACTTTGGAGGAATACAGATAAATCTAGAGTGAAACAAAGTCACAGCCCTGCATCTAAAACAGGGAGACCACAAAGACAGTAGTCTTTTCAGCAAAGGACTCCCTAGCTCTTATCTGCCAAAAAGATGGAAAACATGCAGAGCAAAACAAATGTGGCTTATAAAAGGTGTTCTGGCGCTTCTGCCCTAGGAACCAATAAATATGATGGCCCATCTAAATTTTAGCTTGAAAATTTATAGGCTGCCCACCAAGCCCTCCATTCAATTGATTAGGCGAGTATGATAGGCCATATTTGTTGAGAAAAGTCAAGAATTATATACTAGAAGTGCTTTAGGCCATAGCATGACAACTGGAACTTCTAAGAGTGCCAGTGTTCAGAGGCAGTGGGAAGCATGGCAATGCCCTTAAACAGTGCGGATGTTACTGGCAGAACTTTATTTGCATCTCTCCGCTCCAATCACTTTTCCTTTGCTGCTTGGGGAGCAGGAGATGCTAGACACTTCCACTCAATCCCCATGAAAGGTCAGTGCAAAGATAAAATCCAGGCTATGTTTGTTACCTTGTGTTCTTGAGTTCTGCGATGTTTGATTAGATCTCCTGTGAAGTGTATCTGACAAGTGTTACACCATCGCTGCTGGGTCTCTCTGAAGTGACAACAGACATATCTGTAAGTCACACCTTTTTACATTCTCCATGGAACACTGCAACCTGTTCTCGGCATTGTTTTCCTCAGCATTCCTATATTCACAGGCTCAGATTTATCTTCTCCCCTTCCCAGCCACCTATATAGGTTGCTTTAGCTCATGCTGACAGAAAGGCACCAGTTAAAACAAGTCTCTGACCTGGTCTACTGTATTAAAAACTACACAGCAAGTCAAAGTCAACATTGGTATCCTTCAGCAGGAAGAAAGTTGCCTGAAGGAGATAAAGGCCCCTGAAACCAGAGAGATTTTGTACCTTACCTAGAACACAGGGGCACCCTGGTGCAGTGAGGCATTTTGGAACCCATGTAGGTCCACATTCAGATTGAGTTTTCCAGCACAGATCAACACTTACCCATCTTTCTCAGCCAGCACTTTCTGCTCCTTCACCATGGGCAGTAGTGAAACAAAACAAACATTGCTCATGTGCTGAATCTCCCCAAGTCGCTGCTGGTGCTGAATTCCAGCCATGTGGGATTGGAAATTCTGAGAGAGAGGTTAGGAGAAAAATCCATTTAAATGAGTTCAAAATACAGAAAATAACAGGTACGAGCTATGCTTTTCATTCTCTTAACTGCTGTTTAACAATGAAATGGTATAAAAGCTTAAGAGCACGGCTGCCTGTGGATCCACCCACATTTGCTCTCTGGAAGGTCGCTTGCCAGCTCCTCAGGAGAGGTTTATTTTATCTGCATGCTTGTCATTACTTTTTGTTTCTTGTTCCCAAAGCATGAGCCCTTCCTAACAAGTCTCCTGCTGTACCTCCCCATGGCAGCTGGCCATCTAATTCACGTCTCTTGACGACCCATATCCCAGTCAGACCTGTGGATTTTTACCTGCTGACTGCAGCAGTTGGTCTTGCAGATGTAACAGTAGAATTTAAGGACCGATTCAGGGCTGGGATCAGCTGTGCCCACCTCGCAGGTCCAGTGCCCTGGTTTCAGAGCTGTTGTACTGATAGCTCTACTCTCACTGCTCTGCTGGATAGTCACTTTCAGTGAACCTCCAGAGCTCAACACCTGCCAAAAGAAAGAGTCAAGATAAAGTCCAGCCTCTCAGTAGAAGACACTAAAAATTACGTTTGCTTTTTGTAGGCGACCTAAGCTCTCTACCCCTTAAGAAAATGCATTTAAGCTTGAATCCACAGAAGGCTGATCAGAAAGACTCTCATACACACTCCTTCTCCCAACACTGCTAAATCAGCAATCCCTGTGTCACAGTACCAGGCCTATTAGTACAGATGGTTGTTTCTACAGCCTCTGTAGACACAGTATGATCCAATCTCTGGAGACTGGAGCAACAGACAACGCACTGGTAAAGGGACACCATCAGATCACGCTTCTCCAGTGCAGAACTAAAGGCAACACAGCACCACAACTGATGGAGTAAGGAACTCAAACAAGGACAGGATGATACATTCGATCACATCAATAAATGTCTCCAATTATGGAAGACTATCAAGTCTGATTCACACCATGGGTTAAACCTTTGCTTACAGATTTAGACAGCATAAGATCCTGGTTTAACACCTAGCACATGGGCAAGGTATTTTCATGCAAAAGACTCTCCTGTTGCTGGCTTCACCTGTGTCTCATTTTTCCAAGCTGCCTTTCAAAAGCATAGACTCCCACTATCTGCTCATACCTGCTGTGATGGCAAGTGCCACAGCAGCTGCATCTTTACTACCATCACCTGAATTTTTTTACATCTGCTCTTCAGCAACATAACGGATGTCTTTAGTTAGCTATGGCTCTCAATACATATATTTTTCAGTGGTTCTTTCAATTCAACTTTTCATCTTTCCAGATGAATACTGAAATCTTATCGAACCCCAGCATCCACAAACAGCCAGCAGTAGGTAAGGTACAGCCTAGCAGAAGCATAAAAGCAGCAAGTCAGAGCAGACTGCGCACTAATTGCAGACATATTATGCCTTATTGCCAGGGACAACAGCTTACAGCAGGAGACAGAGCTCCAGACGTGGGTGCCATCTGGTTCCCAGTGGCAACGGGTTTCTCTGGGATGGAGGGGGAGGTTGTATGTTCTGCACCACCCCAGCCTGCATGAGTGGTGTCTACTCACCTCAGGAGCCTTTGGTTCCTCAGAGAATTTCCTCTCTTTAGAGAGATCTTCGGCTGTGTGCTCCTTTGCATTGCCTGTACCTAGGAAGAGAGCACCCTTTTAGCTGCCTTAAATCCAAACAGCAATGACAGAAAACACAAAGCAGCAGGTGAATGAAGTCAGGGAGCTTTCCTCACAGGGCTGTTGGCCATAAGCCCAGTTCACAAACCTTTCTCCAAAGAAATCCTTATTAAAGAGGGAAACTTCCCATCATTTGCATTTGGTGGGCAACAGGTTTTAGGGGACTATGTTTGGATTTGTTTCCTAGATTTTCTCCTCCTATCTCCATCCCGTATGACCGGAGGAAGGACGTTTCTGACAAGACTCACAGGATCTACAGATGCTCATCTACAGGTTCAGTTCCAGCAAGTGCCCTAGAAGTGCAAATCATGGTGCCCAGAAACTCACCAGCAGCTGGGACACAGGTGCTTGACTCTCCTGCTTCCTTGCTGTCTGCTGCATCCTCTAACGCAGACTCCTCAGTCACACTTCAAGGATATCAAGAAAATAACCTTATTCGCCATGTTACAGACAAAGAGATTCAGAAGACATACAAAGGCACAGGCTGGGGTCTAAGCTACCACACTCTCCACTAAATCCTAAACCCTCAAATCAGTAAGCTACTGGAAGTGGTATTTCAGGCAAAGATTCAGCAGAAATAAATAAACACAATGAAAAGTGGGCATTCTAGAATAGATTCAGAAACAGCAGATAAATAATCCAGACAAGAAGGTTACAACTGATTTTTTGGATCACTGCCCTCTTCTGCAAGAGGCCTGTAGGGAACTAAGTGCATATAGGAAATATTCTTAATAAGAGCTCTGAGAGCTCACTCCTGTCTGGATTGGTGACTGCACACACAGAGACCTGTCAGAGATGAACAGGTTCTCAGTGGTGTCTTACTGGGATTTCATCATAACTGCCTGCTCTATTCGTATCACTCGTGTTTCGTTCCAGAGCCCTACGGTTCTGCTTGGGGAGGAGAAGCGGAACTGCACAAGACACAAATCGAAAAGACTTTTCTTTAGTTTGTTTGGTACCCGTGATCTGCTAAGGAGAAAAAGGATCCTGAGGGGACTGCTGAGAATTAATGGCTGACTTGCACAGGACACGAAGCGTGCTTTACAATGTCCTTCTCCATCCCCCATTTTTCCCATCAGGGCTAATACTTTTCACCATGGCTTGAATGTCTTCTCTCTCAGGCCAGCTCGATATCCCACCCGCTGGTGTCCTTCTGCCAACAGGGAGCAGCACGTTCTACACAAGCAAGAAGGCAGACTGTGCAGGTACTGCATCCAGTGATCCAAACACACACGCACCGCATAATTTGTCAGATTGATAAGTGATAATGTAACTGGGTTACATGGCTATAAATATGCAGCAGGGTTTGGGCAGTGCAAACACGAAGAAAACAAGAGTGGCTGGCATTAACATTATTTGTCAAGTGCTGCCAGCAGGCTCAACACTATACCACACACAGATGGTGACAGCACTCCAGGGCAAGGGTTTGCAGTCTAAACTGCAAATATAAGGAGCAATCTAAGGGAGCAAAAGCCATCACGAGCATGATCTAAGGAGGAAATGGTATTATATGGATACTTGTCAGGCCATGCTAGAAGAAGTGGGTGTTCAAGGAGGATTTGAAGATGATGAGTGCTTTCTGCACTGGAATGAGGATGTTGTTCCAGGCATACAGATGGTACATAGGAGAAAAGGCAGAAGTGGGAAAAACCTGAAATGAAGAAGGAGCCTGGTATTCCTGGCCAAAGGGAAATGGAACAATGAAGCATGAAACAAAAGTTTGTGACATGGATGGGGGGACTGCCGTTCTCATCAGTGAAGGGCAATATGAGAACAGTAAACTATTTTTTTCAGAGATCCATCATCTGTTCATTAGAAGTAAACAGAAACACTTCAAAAAAAAACTAAGGAATGGTCTATTCTAAGTAAGTACCCGCCATAAAATATGCATCAAATCTGGCAGTCCCCAACTACTGCTTAGGACAGGATTTTCCTAATAGCAGGCTGCTGCAGTGAGATCTGTCATTCCTCAGACTTGATTATTTTTTCAGTGTATGTAACAGGACTTTGATTAATACCCTACTAAATATTAATGTAATTAAAATTAAATTAGCTTTGGCAAACAGATTAACAAAGCATACGCTCAAATGCATTTGACTTAGCTTTCATTTAATTTATTCACTTTCTTGCTAATCAGCGTCCATAACTCACGATGGTCCCTGCTCACATAATATTTATCACTCTAATGTTTTACATGATCAAGGTAATATCCGACCATCAAAGTAATCCTGGAATATTCTCCCTAAAGCTAGCCATTAATCTCTAATCTACAGATGGGAAACAGAGAGGTGAAGAAACTTGTCCGAAACCACGCAGTGAACTGTTAATAGGGAAGATAAGAGGACCCAGGAGTCCTGACTCATAGTCATTAACATATGTTGGAGAATTCTCAAATCAATGCCTCCAGAAATCTGTACTCACTCCCTCCTCTTCTCCCTCTGCACCAGCTAACGACGACAGTTCTGGCAGAGGTACAGCACCGCACAGATGGCACCAGGAGCTCCGTGATGTGCCTTCCCACTAGATGGCAATACAGCCTTGTCCGTTCCTTCCTGCACCCAGGGAGGCAGGCAGTGCCAAGATGGGCCTGCCATGGCCGGCATGCCTGCGTGCTGCTGCGCATCCCTTGCGGATAATAGGATTGCCTTTGTCTATTTTTACCCAACAGACAGGGGTACTGGCAAGACAATCTTTGCAGAAGGGATACAGAATTCAACACTCACAGATACAGGCTGGGATACTAGGGAGCATTGATTCCCTTCCCTTTCTCGTTCCTCAAAATACACTACCCTCTCTTACACCTACTGTAACCTAACATATTCCAAGGCTCTTTCTCTCTGCTGATACGTGGCTGCTCATTTCCCTTTTTGATATTCATGGAAGAAAATTAGAGAAATATATCAGAACAGAAAAGAACCTCTCTGCTTCTTACAGAATTCTGGCAGGAGAACACCCGAGCAGACTCCACTTTGTTGCACGTTTACATGAGCTGCATCTCTTATTTTTCATTCCCATAGTTGGATCACCCTCAGCAGAAACCCTACAACACCCTAGATCTCAGCAAGCATCATGAGATTTTCTGAATTCTCCAAAAACATCTGAAATACCTCTTACATGCTAGCCATCAGCCCAGTACAGCAGAGCCCTAATTATTAGAAAAATAAAATTAGACAATAATTCTAAACCCAGTAACGATTTCAATCCCCATTCAATAAATACCTCTTCAGTCTTTTTGCTGCAGGCTCCATGTTCAACACAGATTCTGTTGGAGTTCTTGGCTCTGCAGGAACATAGGAGATCTCCTTAGCAAAGCAGACCATGCCACCTTGAGTGTGTTCCCTAACCGAATGGCCAATGCCAATAAAACTCTGTTAGAGCAAATAATACTATACACTTGCTTATGCTGAATTTGAGAATTGTAGTGACAAGGTTAGATAATGACCTAAGAGATTTGAGTTTTATTGCAGATGTCACTGTATGAGGTGTTGTCCAGAAAGAAATCTATGTTTATGTCTACTACGTGGGTCTTAGTCCTATACCTAGGTGACAAGAGCCCAGATCATAGGAACATTAATATAAGCCAAGGAGGCATATCTACCTGACAGCAACAATTTAATCAGGTAATTTTCCCCACTGCATATACACTGGTCACAGCCTTATCATATGCCTGCATTTTTAGACTAGGCACTCTTCAGTCAGAAATAACATTCCCACATCTGTACTGTACCCAACACGAAGACATTCGGTGCCAGCAGTTTCTGTTCTGAAAGAGTACAAGTACTCTTTCAATTCTTCTTTTCCTTAGCACATTGATTCCAACTGGTTCTGTTTCGTGTGTTTGACACCATGAGCTGCTGAGTTCAGAATGGGTAAGGCACTGTGGAAGCTTCCGTTTCTAACCAGTTTTATTTCCCCCCCCCTTCCCCCCCCCCCCCCCATCTTAAATGGAGCTCACTAATAAAGTGACTTCTGAGAGGCTTCCACGCAAGAGATATGGAGCTAGCTTATAAAAAACAAAAATATCTAGGAAAAAAAGGAAACATGAAGCACATAGCAGAGGGCTGTCACAGGCAGTTTAAGTATGTACAATCAGAGAGAAACGCAGCTGATTAAGACTAAAGCCACCTCCAGTCTTTGCTGCAGGAACAGCAAAGAGAAGTTTAGCATGTTTAGAAGCATTTGTTTGACTATAGGCTCTCCCTTACCTGTGGATGGCAAGGAGTTGTTCTGCTCTGAGCCTGCTTGCACCCCCTCTGGGATTTCCATTTTCTCATCACCTTGTGTCTGAGATGAAGAACCAGGATCTAGTTCCCGCTTCCTGTCAGGGACCCTCTGGAAATCCTGCAATGGGTAGAGGAGTCACTGCCAGCTCTCGGTCCTTCCTCAAACCCAACACACTGCCCAAAGCACCAGGCTTTTACTGTGGGGCAGAAACAGGAATTCCAGCACGCAGTAATAGAAAGGAATAGATGGTTTACAGTGGACTGTCTTGCTTCAGGCAAGTTTACATGGTTAAACAGAGCAATGCACTTTAACTCCACAGGCAGATCACGACATTTCTCCAGTGCTTTAAGTAGCAGTTGTAGGAGACCCTGCTGCTTGCAGAACAGGATCATCTTAGAGGGACTCTGGCAAGAGGTGCACGAGTAGGGAAAAATAAAAGTCCCAGATAATCCCCCTTCCTTTTGACTCTGGAGAAAGGACAGTCCAAGAGCGGAAGTCTCCCTATCCAGCACATCTTTTTGACAGCTAATCTAAGAGGATGGAAGTACCAGTCAATTAATCTAAGAACCATTTCCAGGATACAAAAGAGGTCTTAATGGTGGAAAGGGAGAAAGGTTTTTACAAAAAAAAACCCGTAGATTTTACAAAATCCACAAGAACAAATGTGATCCTGATCTTAAAAAAAGGGAAAACAGCCCAAAGAGGCAGAGTGATGTGTCCTATGGTAGGATCAAGTTGTTTGAGAATAACAAACTGCTTTGGAAGACTAATGGGGCAGAACTCTGGCCTGTGAAGAGCAAAGCACTCAGCAAGGATCTCTCCTCTTGTAATCACTTTGAAGCTGGTACTTCTAAAAGCTCCTTTCATATCTTAGGTTTAAACAGTTCTGCTATGAGGTATTCTCTCTCTCGTGCAAGAAGTGACAAGAAACCTTTGCATCATAAACGTAAATATGGACCACAAGAACCTTAGGGATGGACTAATTTCTGCATTTCTGTGTCTGCAGCATAGTGCAAACATAGTTTTCATCATAAGGCTCTCTCCTTTCTCTTTTGTTCTCCACCTACAATACAGTCAACTGCTGCAAGAGCAAAAGGAGCACAAAGTTCCCGAGCAGTTGGAAACTACAAGCCCACCTTGCGAAAGGTCCGGTTCTGCCGTTGGAAGGGAAGGCTGGGGAAACCCAGCCGAGTCGGCTTTAATGAGACCCCAACAGGTGGTGGCCCCAGGAGAGAATGTCTTGTAGCCTGAGGGAAAAACTGCTGCAGTGCTGGCGCTGTCATGTTAAATCCACGCAAGTTTCCTATAAATGCAAACACACAGCGTATCACCACCCTGCAGTGCACAAAGGAGACAGAAAATCTTCCACCTGTACAAGCAGCAGGGAGTGGGGAAGGGCTCCTCCACGCAAGACCACATACTTTACTGGGCGCTGTATGAGTGCTCTATGCTCTACTCTCTTCAGTCCCGCAGAACAATTTGATGTGATAGCAACTATTACTGTGTATCAGGCTATTTAATTATGATTGTCACTGCAGGCTAAGATCATTAGAGCAATTACTTTTTCTGAGCACACTAGCGCTTGTGTTTGCAACAAACAAGATCTCGTTTTACAGCAATTCTCTGTAAAAAAAGGAAAATTCATCCCACATTTGCGCAGCTGGCAGCTCACACCATAGTATGGATGCTGTTTAACACAGCTGCTGCTGGCCTGGTTTGAACAGCGTTTCATCTGAAACAACACTGGATTTTTCAAACAAGAGATTCCACAGTCCTCCCTGCCACCTGGTTATCATGCAACCTCCACATGTCAACCTAAACTCCGACACTTGAGACGCTGCCATTTCCAATTTTAATGCTCTGCTTTCTGAACAGTTCTTTTCAGCACCCACAGACTATTAACTAGGTCTCAACGATTTCTTAAGAAAGCAGTCCTTGCCATCCCCATTTCAGGGGTGAGGGAATGGAAGCGCCCAGGTGTCTCAGCTGCACCCTCAGAGGCTGCCCACCATTTTGGGAACCTGGACTTATATTACTATTTTTTATTTCTCACCTGAATTAGCGCATACTCTGGCTTTTTCGTAGCTGTCAAAACATGGCAGAGAAGTTTCGCGACAGGCACCCAAAATTTTAAAAAAACAGGCTATGCTGTTTAAAGCCTGCAACATAATAGGAAGTACTCCTCCATGTTTATCTTCAAAAGTAATCCAATCTCTTATTACTTACCATAAATAATCTCTTACTGTAAAAAGATATAGTTGTATTAAAAAATAAATAAATCTCTAAAGCAAGAAATCATCTCCTGCTCTGGGTTTAGCGCCTTTAAAGAACCACACATCTATTTCAACTTGAAGTATTTATTTTTTCCCACTGCTGAAGCCACATACAGTCAATGAATTATTTATGTTGATGTTTCCCAGGTACACAAATACTGCAGCATCAGATATTCTTACACGTAACCCAAACGACCAAAAAAAATTCAGATCCTTAAGAAGGGCCACACTGAACGTTGCAACCATACTACAGGCTACCCGTGGCTAACTGATACAGATTATTGAAGTCCTTGGCATACTATTTAAATACAACCTCTCAATAAGAGATTTTGCTTTAGGAAAAAGGCCAGCCCATTCTAATATCAAACATATCTGAAAGGACTACGGCTGACTAGAGCGGAGTCAGACTTTTTTCCTGACACAAATATATACACCAATCTTCAGAGCATGGCTTGTCCTTTTTCACTGCCAGTTTCCCTACAACCTGGGAGAGATCTGTAGAGAACCACTGGAGTCACTAGAGAGCCCTCTCGTTAAATGGGCAAGAGAGAACAAAAGGAGAGTTAACGACATGCAGAATAAATCTATTGTCTTCACATCTGGGCATGATTCACAGGCAAGATAAAAACTGCAGGCACTAATCTAAACTAGGCACTTTAAAACTATCCCAGGTACTGATTTTCTGTGTTGAAAAGAGCTGCCAGGTTAAGACATGAGCAAAACCAAAAACCTAGCTTTGTTCCTAATATCTTTATGCTAGCAATGCTATTATTAAGGCAGCTTCACAAATTTGTTTTGAAAACACCACATCTGGCAAAAAAATCCATTTGTGGAAACACAGTGATGGAAGAACAGTGATATTATCCACAACACAAATGACAGTCATTTCAGGGTATTGAAATTTCACAAGACAATTGAAACCTGAACCATTTTCCAACACAATATACTTCTTTTGTTTGTTCTGCACTAAGTTTGGACAAAGACAACCATCTACTGGCAAACAAAGTTAGCATATATGTAACAGACAACGAAATAAACTGTTTTAACCTTCCAACCAAGAAAGACAAACAAATAATAAAAACCTAAGTATTTTATATAAATATATTGATGGAAGAATACTCTCTCCACCAAGTCTAAGAGGGAAGGCACCTGTTTAGTATCTAACCTGATACCTTCTAGTGCTATTCCCTGTTGTGAACAGTTGGGCACGTGGGATTTTCAGCAACTGATGAACCTCTGTGATGTGGACTATGGACAAATTTGGGGGAAAATAAAAAAAAAAAAAAGAAATGACAAATGGAACTGCCAAATACAAGGACTGCAATGGTTCAGCAAGAAATAGCCATACTATGGTTTCAGTCCATGAAGGATGATTAAATAACTCCAGTAAGTAAGCATCTCCCATAACGACAGTACCTTGCATCTGCTGCATGAGTAAGGCCCGCTGAAGCATAGGATTGGCATTGAGCAGCGATGGTTGATTTGTTGCCCGTAAGCTCAGCATCTGTTGCTGTTGCGGTGGTGGCAAACCCCTGGAAAAGAAGGCATTAATCATAAGAACCCAATAAAAACTGCACCTTTCAATTCCAGGCACCTAACGAATATAAAACGGAGGAGCAAAGAACAGCTGAAATGCTGATCTATATGCATGAAAAGATACCACACACGAGCACTATATCCTCTTTCTTCCACTCTCCTGGAATTTCCAAAGCTGACAGATTGTCTATCAAGGAATTTGAGGTCAGAGAGAACTCCTTAGCACCAAGCCCACATAAAGCCTGTCAGGCAGCATAAAAAAAGCCCAGGAGCTGACTGCAGTTCTACAGATTTATGCAGCACTCGTCAGTGGAAACGAGCGATCTAGATCAGCAGCTACATTTAACACAACAACAAAAAAGAAGTTCTAAAAACCAGGGAGTTTTCTCAGTAGCTTAAAGCACATTTTTCCAAAATCGATGCCTCCCACACAGAGACAGACAGGCCATAACTGTAAATGGTGCCCCCTAACTGCAAGAACCAGATGGAAAAATCAAGCATGGCCTTCATATTTAAAACACGAGGAGGAAGAAGCGAGTGGAGGAGGACTCTCCAGTCCTAAGGAGGGTGGAGCAGACATGGGAGAAAAGTCTGAAGAAACTGGCAGGCACTTCTTCAGGCGATTGCAAGGTCAGGCCCACCTCTAAGCACGACTGCTGACACAGCTATATCTGTTAGGGCCATAAAGAGGTACAAACACAGATCAAAATATCCATGCTGACAAAAAAACCTGACCCTCTTAACGGCATTTACAGCAGCTCATCTTCGTGTTTGCTGCTCTAGATTGTTCCAGCCTCGGAGCTGAGGTATTTATACCAGAAAAATAATACTTTTAAAGGTGCAAGATGCATCCATGCTATCTCACAGTTTCATACTAGCATTTTAAGAGCAGCTTTGTTTATAGAACATATGAAAATGGTAAAAAAGGTTTAGAGAGGTTTATATTTCTAGCTGAACAGAAAGATTCCCAAATTTACCTTAGAGACATATGCCTAATAAGGATAAAGTAATTACCATAAACTTATTAAATAAGGAATTAACTTTCTTCTTAAATTCACATTCCATTGCTTTGAATTTCCAGAGGCTTTACAGAGAACAGTAACTGCAAATAAATGCACCATTTCAGAGAACTTGTGTCAGCTGCACAGATCTCAGCTCATCAGGGACAACCGTTCCTACCTAAGACAGTTATTTTCTCTCTTCTATTTTTCAGAAAAACCCGAGCTATTTGCCTTTCTATTTCTGGCAGATGTCATTTGCCTTTTAACACACAAAACATGATTTTCTCCACACACACACCCCCCCCCAGTGCTCAGTCACATCCTCAGCGCTGGTGCCACCGCAGAAATAAGTTCAATAATCTCACTCAGACCAGGAGACCCAGCCAGACAAATAAAATAAGTGAGTGAAGTTCAATAATAAAACAAAGTGTGTGTCTCCATTTAGGGAGGCCCAGTCAGGCGCGTACGGGCATTTCCGCGGGAGAAAGCGTTCTCCCGAGCCCGCTGCCCGGGCCCCCGCTCGGCGCCGGAGCATCCCCTCCCGCAGCTCTGCCCGGGGTCACCGTACGCGCCCTCGGGGGCTCCGCGGCGGGGGCGACCCGCCGAGCGCAGACGCGCCTCCGGAGCGCTGGAGGAAGCGCTCAACGGCTGCGGCAGACCCGCAGCCCCCTCCCCACAGCGGGGTGTGCCGCCCCACACCGGCCCCCGCCCCACGCCCCTCCGCCCTCCCTCCAGCATCGCCCCGCACACACACCCCGACCCTCCGCCCCGGGCGCCTTCTCATCCCCGCCCGCCCCTCGAGGCCTCCCGCACCCCGCCCGAGGCCTGCGCCCCCCGCGCCCCCGCCCGTCGGCCCCCTTCTCCCTTTGTCGCCTTCCACGCCCGGGGAGGGGGCAGGCCCGCAGCCAGCCCCGCCGCGGCGTTCGCGGGGCGAGGAGGGACGGAGGGCAGGGAGGCGGAAGAGCGCGGTCCCCCGGGACAGGCCCCGGATCCCCGGCCTCGCGTAGCGGCGCTTACCGGCCTCCCTGCTGCGCCGGGGGGTGGTGGTGCTGTTGCTGCTGGAGGAGGTGCTGGAGCTGCAGCAGCTGCTGCTGGAACTGCTGCTGGTTGAACATGTCTGGGGAGCCCCGAGCGGGGCGAGCCTGAGACAAAACACGGGAGGGCGAGGGAGGCACCGGCTGCGGGGCTGGCGCGTATCAGCCCAGCAGCCATTGAGCAGGGGAGCCGCCGCCGCGGCCGCCCATTCATTCACTGAGCCGATCCCCCCCTTCCTCCTCCTTCTTCCCCCCGGGGTCATCGCAAGCAGCAGCCCGTGGAGGAGGTTTCCAAACCCCACCTCCCAAAACCCGTTCCCACCCTCCCCTGCCAGCGGAGCCCGCAGCCCGCCCCGCTCCCCGCTCCCGTGCCTTTCCTTCCCCGCCGGCACTCACGGCGCAGCCCGCGGCGTTCACCGCTCTCCGCCGGCCGCCTCCATCTTCCCGCCGGGGACAACAACCACCTGCCCGGCCCCGCGCCCCGGCCGAGCCCAGGCAGCGGGCAGCTCCTTGGGCAAGGCCGGAGGACCCGGCCGCCCCCGCAAGGCTCGGGGTCGCCCCCAGAGCCTCCTCTCAGGTCGCCCCAGCCTGCAGCACCTCCATTTCTTGTCCTCCGCCCAGGAACGGGAGTGGGGTCCCGTGTCCCTCGAGAGGGCTGGGAGGAGATGGACACCATCTGTGCAGGGCTGGGCAGAGGGAATGGAATAAACGGCTGGAGAGGGGGAGCAGATGGCATCCAACAGCGTGGGTTTGCTGTTCTTTATCTTTTTTTAAATAGTCTAGGGGAATCTTTGGTAACCATCTCGCCGAGGAGATGGAAAAAACCCAACAGCCTCTGGCTATTCGCTGTGGTCACATCTTGGTAAGGCTGCCATGAGAACCTGGAAAGAAACAAACAGAGACTTTTGCAATATTACCGTGTGCTGCAGACTGCGATGACTTTTCTAGCAGGTCCGTGTCCTCCCCCCTGTTTTTTGTGTTTGTGAGTTTGCATCAAAAATCCTTCCTACAGCACCTGTTTTCTATAAGTGAATTAATTTTAAGGGTGCTCAGTACACATGGCTTCCGTATGAAAAAACACAGTGACTGTCCTTTCTTCTTACACTACACCTAGCATGGGTAAGGATGCATTTCTGCTCTTTGCCATTCCAGAGAATCCATCCTGAAATCATTTACTTTACAGTCGTATTATTCACGCCAATAAAGACTATTTCATTCATTAAAGGCCTCAGAATTGATTTTTAATGGAAAGTATTGTAAGCTGAACACAGTTACTGGTGGTATACAGTTAGGATTAATTTTCAATGCAGCAGCATATGTTGATATTTCCTGTGGGCCTTTTTATACTGTCCTGATTTTACAATAATCAATTTGGAGATGACCATCCATATCAATCAATGGCTGGCCATGTTAACGCCCAGGGTCCTTTATCCAGTCACAGCTGTCTGCACACGGAGAAAACACTCTCCTGTTAAGCATGAAAGCTGAAGTGTCATCCCAGGGAATACACACAGGAGCAGAAAACGTTTATGGAGTCTTTTTCAAATCATTTTGCGTAATTATCTCCTGCTCCTGAAATCATGCTTTTACAGCAGCCACCAGTCTGGCTAGTTTGCAGTGGTGGGGGAGAGGGCTCATCTTGCCATCCTACGAATGTCTAGCTAGTCTGTATATTAGCCAGACATGTGAAAGGCAATTCGGGTTGTATAAATAAGTGTAAATCTGAAATCGATGTCTTTGTTCTTAATTCTACAACTGAAGTTCATGTAAGTATTCTTTGTATGTAACATTTGGAAATCTACAAAGCACTATGTTAAAGAGAGATGTAAGTAACTAAGTCTACAGTTTTGTTACTGTTAGATATCATATTCTGACAGTCTAGAGGCTCCCCTCAAAGACCGGGCTTTCTTCTGTGAGGTCCTATATACAAATTATTAAATAAACAGCCTTGCTGAGTTTAGGAACAATAAGCCAACAACTCACAACTCAATGCATAGATATACTACTGCATAGAATACAAACCTGGATGTGGATTTACTCCCTTACACACACAACGCAAGTCAGGATTAGGGCTGTAGAAAGTGAAGACACACGCTGCTTCATTAACCTACAATCAAAGGCTGATCTTTAGAGAAGCCTCTATGTGCCATATGTAAACACCACACCTACCAGAGACAGCTTAACTGAACCCAGAAGAGAAGGTTCCAGATTCAGCTAATCACACCGTTCAGTTTGAAAGTCATACACAGCCATAAGGTAACAGCACAGAAAATTGGTCTGGGAGCCTTTCTTTCACTACAGACAATGAACCAGTTTGTCTTCAGCTGACAGCCAAGAGGGACTCACTGTCGGTGCAGAGCGTTAGTACATGCACCTCAGCCTCTCATCTACTAACAGTGGTTTTCTTCCTGCAAGGAACATCTGCTTTTCAATTATTAAGCCACTTGCTATTCAATATGAAGTGGTAAATACGTGTCATAATGTGAGAATATGTGGAACGTTAAAAATACAGTGCTACAATAGAGACTACGTCATGACTCAGTAATAGCCCAGGTATCCACGAGGCCCGGGGGGGTAACACAAAGATTGTGTCTCATTGACAGCAGGAGTGAACCACACAGAATAAAAATTAGAAGACCAAGGCAAGAAAATGACCCAGAAAGTACCCTGTGATACAGAGACTGACATCAGCTGAGTTGTATCACCACTGTAAGGCAACCTGCATTACACCTCTATATGATTAGACCAAAGTTTTGAAATTTCTTGGCAGATTTCTTGACAGACCATATGAACGCCTTTTATTTGGGAGCTGGATGGCATTATATGGCCAAGTTTTTGCCAGGCTATTCGAATTTGTTCCAGGGACCAGATCAGGCATGCTGATAACCAGAGATTTCTAGTTTCCCCACACACGACTGGACTGTGCAGTTGTATGTTTTAATTTTGGCTTTGAAAAAACTTGGTATGCAAGCCTTGGTGAAGCCACACAGCTTTTGAAAATCCAAGTGTTCCTCAGTGCCTACGACAGCATCAAGATACTGTGGTGCCCACAATTTCCTCTGCAATCCGCAAAGATGGTATTATTACTCATCCATTTCACTAGGATATAACTCATTCTCACCATAACGTCTTTAAACTTCCCGAAATCTTTGGAGAAAAAGGCAAATGGAGCTTTAAAGTACGTTTCTCCCCTGCTTTTGGGGTCTGTCCATTGAAAGAATGGGACAAGTTTCACCATATCTCTCAAGAGCGGATATTAATTATCGAAATTACACTGTTTTCCACATTTGTTTTATCTGGAGGAAGACTGTATTCACACATGTGGCAGTGGCACACAACATTTCAAAGCAAAATGGTCTGTGCATTAAGGGATATTTGCACCCACTCTTTGTTCTATTGCTTCAGAAACCTATTCCCAGTATTTCTTGATTGGCAGGACAGGCCCACAGGATATAAACTAAGATACTGGTTTTATATCCGTTTTGCCACATGGCGAATCAGCTTCTATTACTGATTTTCAGTCTCACAAGGTAAAATATATTCCAGAAGCTATTTTGTATTGTCTCACTGGGTACGGAAAGCACAGAGAAATCAGCTTTGTTGCTCTTAAGATATTAAACTCACATTCATGTTCAGATTCCTTTCCTAATGGTCTATAACATTCCATTTATTTCCTTCCTTATGTATATTCTGGCTTCTGTGGAGTCACGCTAAACATAAACCTGACCCGGTGTCTCGTACACTAGATTTACCTTCTTTTACCTGTTTTTGAGGTATTTGCAGACCAGTTCAGCAAATTTCCTGTTTCAGAAGAGAAGAGGAAGAATTTCACTTGTTATTCTACAAAAAAACCTCTATATTTGAAAATGAAAAATTAAAGGCTGCTTTTTTTTTTCCAGGTATCTTTTCCAACCAATAGGAACATTAGAAACTTTTTCTTTCCAAGCAACTGATACCAAAAGAGATGAATGAAGTTACTATAGTAGCATTTAAATAACTGTAAAATAGACACTTGTTCTATCTCTATAAGCAGCTTTACATAGTCATATAAATTTAAGAGGCTAAATAAAGTTTTTTAACTATTTGTCAGCTGTATAATATATTCTATATTGATACAGTACCAATCCCAGCCCTGATTCTTTCTTTGTGGAACTTACGTTCTAACCTCCGCTTGTAAACATTCGATTTAAATTCTTACCTGTGTTTATAAACATTTTTTTAGGAACCAAAAGAACCAGAAGCGTTCACTTCATGATCCACTGTGAAACACTCTGAACATTCTCAGCTCTACCTGAGTCAGTGGAAACAGTTTGCAGATAACTTGGAGAATCGTAAGCTACTTGTATTCCATGTTTTTGTTTCTTTTTTCTCTGAGGACTAGATGTGTTATTTTTGCAAGGGCAAGGAATGAGGGACAAAATCCAGCACTCAAATGTCTATTTCTAATTATGCTAACTAAATCGGGAGTTCTAGTTGCACAAGGTGACAAAATCAGTGTACAAAACTGTTATGTTGATAACCATACGGAGAAACACACACAGTTATGCTCTTGTGCATTTTTAGGGATTCACATCCAGAAACATTTATAGCACCTTGAGAGGAGGGGAATCGCTCATCCTTCTTGTTTTTCTTTGCTTATGTCTTAAGTTTTTCTACCAAGGTAGAAAGAAATAGACTTTTCCCATCAGCTCCAGTTTATATAATTCCTTTTTATTTCACAAACATCGCAGTTTTTCAGTATTTCCCACGAAGGATGATGACATAGTCGTTTTTCCTCCTATAACTGCTACCTGCTGCTGCATAAGTCACAGGTGGGAGGTATTAGAGAATCAAAAGGCCTGTTTGCTGCTAACATGCTTGCAACTCAGTTTCTTGCGGGAGAGAAAATGGAAGGCTTCAGGAGTGATTCCGAGTGCCTGCAGTTCTCTTTTTCATCGATGGGAGGTGCAGGTTTCTAAAGCTACTTAAAAACCAAGCCTCGCTGTCTCGATACTCGAGTTTGGGTCTCTGGTTGTGTGGTTACAGTCGCTGCAGAAAGGTTTAGACAGACTCCACGATACTGGGTTCTTGCAGAGGTGACGCTGCAGGCACACGCTGCGGTTTTGTTTGTTTACAAGCATCTCTGCAAGGCAGGGAAAGCAGGAGCACACGTTGTGCACCTTCCAGTTTTACACTAACATCGATCTGCTGAGAAATCTATGTAGAGTTCACCAATATTTCTGCAGGTTTTTACCACTTCCACCACCCCTTTTCGTCCTTTCTTGTCTACCTGGAGAGCACCCCATTAACTCTCTCTTGTCCCTCCAGTGCACTTTTGCCCTTTGAGACTGCAGTAAGTTAGAGCAAGGACCCCTCTGACCCCCCCGAGAACCACATTTCCCAAGAATTAAGTATCAGTTTCACAGAAAAATAAGACCAGAGAACATAAGAAAGAATACATACAAAGAAGCTGTGCTTGAGTCTTCCTGCTGTACCAACCCCTTAACTGGCAACATGAACTCTACTTCCTCCTCCATAGTCTTCAGTATCAGCTGTTGACATACTGTACTTTCAATATTCTTTCATAAACCTTTCTCAAACAAAGGTATTAGTTTAATTTTAGCTCTTCCAAAAAATGAGTATAATCCTGAATTATTATTTCTGGACTGAAGTGGGCTCAGCCAGAACAAAATACCTGCTTAGAATGCGAAGCAGGGAGTGGAACACAATTACCTGCAGGTTGATGCTTTTATTGTTACCAAAAATGCTGACAGTCACAATCAAATATAGTTGCTGTTGTGGAAGTATTAATGCAGGTGCACATCCGCAGGGGGACAAGAAGGGGAGCAGAGCCAAGCCCCTTTATGTACTAGCTAAGCAGCTAACGCTGTTGTCAAAGGACACCAAGAACAAGGCTGCTTCCCAGGGAAAGGGGAGTCAAGAGCCAAAGGGGTAAATCCCACAGCTGGCAGGGGTATTGCCAACCAGGGCCCAGTTCCACAGCACCCAAAAGAGGCAAGCAAGACAGACCAAAAATAACTTCTAGGTCTAATAAAAAGTCCAGATCATAAAGCAACAGTGCAGCAATGAGGCAGGCCCAAGATCAAGCAGAGTTACCAACCTGCAGGCCAAGATTAGGACCAGGTCTAGTGATCACCAGGTGCACCCACAGCAATGACACAGACCCAAGGAATCAACCCACAAGTTGAAGCTAGAATCAAAGACACCATGGGCACACGGCCTGCAACTAAACCACAAGCTAGCACTTCTCTATAATTCATCAGGGACTGATATCCCTGGGCTGAGCTTAAATAGAGCTCCTGGGCCCACAGGTGTGGGGAGAAGCCCCTGTAAGGCTGGTCATGGTCATTAAGGCTCATTAGTACAGCTGTTATATTGTGTGAGATGACTGCAGCGATGTGACTGGGCAGTCTTCCTCTGCATGGAAACTAGAGCTGTGTGGATGAATGTCAGGTTACAGGAACCTCTGGGAGGAGGACAATTTTCTTCTTACAGTTCCTCAAATAAAGCTTCAAAGATCCTCATGGTCTGAAGTTCCCTGAGCATCAGCTCTCATCCAGGGAAGAAGGTGACACCATTCTTTAAATCTTTGATACTCTTCACTGTTTTTTTTGTAGTGACCTCTAACAAGGAGCAGCTATCAGCTTCTGAGGGAAAAAAAAAAGTGTGTTTTTTTTTCTCCAGGTTCTTTCAACATGAATGATCAGAAAGGCTGCAAAGATGCTCAAAGACTTTTGTCCACAGTCTATATTGAGTTTCTTAAACTTGTTTCTTGAGATTTACTGGGCAATTTGCTGAGATGAAAAAATAGCATCAACAGCCCCCAAAACAGCCCACGTATGCCCTGCAATGGTGTTACCCATACAGATGGAGCAGCCCCCTTCCCTTCCTTCAGTGTGCTTACCTGCACACTGGTGATTTTCCAGAAAATTTTTTGGGCATCTGCACTGACACAGCGAAGCAAATTCACCTCTCTGTGTGATTGTTCTAGTTTCTCTCTACGCCCAGGTAGGTATTTTTGCATGGATTATGTTTGATGGACATCTGTGAAGTGTTCCTTAGAATCATTATAATTAAAAAGTTGCTGTTGAAAACAAAACATACAGCTCAAAATCTGTTGCATTTTTGTTATTCCTTTCCCCCACCACCCCCAGCTCTCTGAGCTGTGAACAAGAGTACTGGGTAGCGCGAACTGAGAGGTGTTTGAAATGCAGCATTCTCCATCCTCCTGAGTCACCCCTAGCCATCGGCTTCTTTTCTGAGCACTTGTTTTCACTGCTATGCTTTCAAATCAAATATGGCCTCGTATTATATTCTTATTAAAAACTCAGCCCTTTTAAAAGCTTAAAATCAAACAGTTTCCTCTTTATTGCAGACAAATTTTTAAAAATAAAAATCTGTGTAGGTAAAATGAAGTACCTTTTAATGTTTCTGTAAAACAAATATAGCACCATTGACCGCTTTGCAGCTGTAAACAGAAATTGACGCATTTTTCATCCGTGTTTGAATGAAGATGAAGCAGCAGAAGCGCAGCAGTGTTTTTACCAGTCTCCCATTCAATCATATCAAATATTTCTTGTACTCTGGCAGTTCCACAAGCACTGTCCTGGCACAAAGCACTTCCATACAGGTGTGCCAGCCACCTGTACAGGTTCCGTGACCGAGCTGCGTGGGTGTATCCGCTGAACTGTATGGATGTAAAGATGCAGGTGTGGTAACCAAACCATACGGGTACACTGACCAAATCACACCTGTGCATTGCCTGCACTGCATCGATACAGTGACTGAGCCCCGCAGGGGTAGCGACCGGGCTGTACGGGCTCACGGACAGGTATGTTCACTGCCTGACTGTGCCGTGGGCCGCGCTGACCGGGCTGCACAGGTACCTCAGCCCGCCACTCACGGACCATGGCACCAGGCAGCCTCCAAGGCTCGGGGACACCCCGCGTTGCTCCGGTTTCGGGGGAGCGAGCTGGCTCGTCCCTGGGCGCAGACCCCGGCGCCACGCCTGACCCCCGAGGAAGGGGTGTCAGAGGGCTCTGCCGCTGGGCGACCTCCCCTCAGCCCGCCCGGACTACATTTCCCAGGATGCAGCGCGGCTCTGGCGCCTTTAAGGCCCCCTGGCGGCGGCGAGCGGCCGTCTGCAGGCGCGGCGGGGCGCGCTGAGGCGGGGAGAGCCGAGCCCGGGCGGGAGCGGGCGGTGGCGAGCGGGGCGCGCTGGTGCCGGTGCCCACTGGCCGAGGCGGCGAGAGCTGGGCTACCCGCCGGTGAGGACACGGGAAGCGGTAGTGTGAGCTCGCCTGTGCCAGGAGCCAGCGCCGCGCCGCAGCCATGGGGAACCGCGGGATGGAGGACCTCATCCCGCTGGTCAACCGGCTGCAGGACGCCTTCGCCGCCATCGGGCAGAACGCCAACCTCGACCTGCCGCAGATCGCCGTGGTGGGGGGGCAGAGCGCCGGCAAGAGCTCCGTGCTGGAGAATTTCGTTGGGAGGTAAGGGGGTCCCTGGGGAGCCCCGCCGCAGGGGCAGAGCTGCTGCATGGCCAGTGCGGGGCACGGGCAGAGCTGCTGGGTGCGTGGGCAAGCGCGGTGCCCGGACGGAGCCGCCGCACGCACGGGCAGCGCGGTGCGCGGAGATAGCTGCTGCGTGCACGGGCAGCGGGATGCGCGGACAAACGCGGTGCGCAGACGGAGCCGCTGCACGCACGGGCAGCGCGGTGCACGGGCACGGCGGCTGCACGCACGGGCAGTGCAGCTCACCAGCAGGGCTGCTGGCTGCATGTGCAGTGTAGCGGGGCAGCGCTGCAGGACGCCCGGGCGCTGCGGTGCAGGGACGGAGGGGGTCTCCCCGCCTCGGGGGGAGTCTCCGCAGCGGGGTCTCCCCCTTTGCTGCACCTTCGGGGCCGGTAGGAGCCCACCGCACCCCCCTGCGCCAGGAGGTGTGCCCCAGTCGTTACATAACGGGGGAGAGGAGGGGGCTGGAATGTCAGTGAGGACCGGCCCCTGCGCCATGCGGGCCGCCGGGCCGGGGTGCCCCCTCTGCGGGGCTCCGAGCGATGGATGTTGTCACCGGGAAAGGGGAGCGGGGGGGGTGCCGCGGTGTGTGTAAGTTTAATCTGCTCCGTCCCCCTCCCCCAGCCCTGTCTCGCTGTCTTCCATAGCGGATGCCATGTCAGGAGCTGCGGGGAGGCTATAGGAAGGACGGGGTTATCTCTCTCCCATATGCTCAAATCTCCGGGTGGTACCATTTTGCGACAGGGAATATACCGCTGCCTTCCCTTCATGTGACCTTCGCATTCATCATCTGCAACTTGAGTAAATTGCAGACCGTGCTGCCTGGTTATCTGCTCCAGCATAGACACACAACACCTGGGGAGGGGGGTTGTTCCTCACCTTGGTTCTGGCCTCCTTAATTAATTGTCTTCAATGATATACAGGTTTTAATCATCAAGGTCTTTATTGTATGCTATGAGAGGCATGCAGGTTGCTGGTGACTTGTCTTAAAAGCAGTGACTGCTGTGATACCTGGTCAGATGATTGCGTGGGTCTCTCTCTTTCAGCAAACTGCATTTGTGACATCTATTGGATGTCGTTCCCCCACCCCCACTTTTTGTTTTAAGCTGTTTTCTGCCGAGTGGCTTAGAAAGCTTTTCTGCTGTTGGAAGGGTCTGCAGTGTGTATGAGTTGCTTGTTTAGCTGCGAGTAGCCCCAAATTCTGGACTTCTGCAAGGGTAGCCTTGAGCAGAGAGTGCGGGGTGTGCTGTGTGTACTAGGAAGAAGGCACAGGGATTGCATCTGGTGCAAAGAAAGCATGATTGCAATAAGATTCTTATTTTTTTTCTTGCTTTCTCATTTAAAGAGTTTGGGATCCTCTCTAGTTGACTTCCAGCAGTCCATGCAGTATCCTCCAGGGATGCTGGGAATCATGCCAAGGGAAGGACGTTGCAGGAACACGTTTTTCTGAGCCTTAGGCCATAGACCAGGATCTACTTATTTGTCCATAGACATAGGAAGAAAATAGTGATTCCTACCACCAAAGTGAAAAACTTGCTGTGCTGTAGCTTTCTAAGAAGGGGAAAACAGGTCTTCTGAAATGTGTGAGCGAAACAGGTTCACCTGTGGCTCTGCTGTTTTCATGCTTTCTAAGTAGTGGCAGCCTAACTGAGTAAATCTTTTCCAGAGGATCTATGCAGTCCGTGCTGCAGTGGCGTAATATATAATGTATGGCTGTCGGGCCAGGGCAGGGTTTGTTGAAGGACAGTCAGTGTATTGGGGTACGCTGCCCCTCTGTTTTAGACTGGGCAAACAGAACGGGATGTATTAATCCTTGATGTATCTCCACTGGCACCAATTGAGAACTGGGGATTTTATCTGCCTGGTGGAGAGCAAATGAATTAAATTGTTTTCTGTCTTTCTCTGATGACCCCTGCCCCAGGAGAACTTGTGACCTCACTGTGTCTCATCAGTTGTCTGTCTAGCAGCAAGTTACAGTGCTGCAGCTCTTAGAAAATGAAATAATGAAGGGTCCCCTGAGCAGAAGCTGAGAGACTTGTCTGTAGAAAAGCATTTAGAGGAAATAATTGGAGTGGAAATGGAAAATATGTCAAAGGGAAGAGGTCTTTCTCCATCTGATACCCTTGAGTGCTGACTAGTTTAGAGACTGGTAACATGAGACATCTTACCATAGAATGTATGTGTATATGCTGCAAAACCCAATCCTGTTAAAATGATGTTGGGGCCCTGCTGTTGTGTAGTCTCTTTTCTTTTTGTGTGGGTTTTGGAAACCATGATAAGAAGCTATGGGAATAATATCCAGAAAAAGGGTGGTTCCTCAATGTAATTGTGACAGGGCTGTTTTATTGTCTGAATAGGCGTAAGAAGAAATTGTGTGTAGACCGACTGTGTGCAAATACAATTACTGCTGTAGTGTGGACATGGCATATGTCACTGCTGCAGCTTGATACCAGGATGATGGTGCAGCTATTGCCCAGCAGCTGCTCGCTGCGCAGTGAATGTGAGTGCTGATGAGTTTCTCTGAGCGGGTAGAAAATTGTGCAAGAACAAATGCTGATGCAGTTGGTACTGACTCATGTGCTTGATGGGGATGGTTCAGCAGAGGGACTGGAGGCCCTGTCAGGACTGGTTTGCCCACTCAGTACCTTGCAGGGTTCCTTTCAAATTGTCATCAAGGCATGTTCACATAGTAGGGCAGCACGCTTGCCCCCACTGCCAGACGGAGCCTGTGGCTGTGCAGCACTTCAGTCCGGGGCTGCTGCTGGCACCTTGCAGTGGCACTGGATCCCACACAAGCTGGAAGCACAGAGGGGTGATGCTGACTGCAATCAATGTTTAGTTACATGCCTTACCAGATAAATATTTTTTCCTCCTGAATGAGATGGTTTGCTAGTTGCTGCTAATTACTCTTCCAGTGTCACTTACTCTGCTGTTAACAGATTATCCAACAGTGCAGAGCCTGTGTTTGTAATACCAGATGTCCATGTGGCTGCTCTGTGTGCTTTTGCTGCTGGGGACTCAGCATGGTGATTAGGGTACCTGCTGATGGTGTTAAAAATCACTGAAGAAACAAGAGAAGCCATGTAGAAGCCAGACAAGTGACACATCTCTTGGTAGACTGGTTTGTTGTGGGCCACAGTACTGGAAGGAAGGTGAATTGGGTCAGCTCCAGGCATTTCCTGTTGGTGTGGTTATGGGCTCGTAGGATATCTTGGGTTGGAAGGGGGACCTCGGGGGTCCTTTAGTCCATTCTTATGATGGTGTTACTTCCCTGCTGCCACCTTTCTTAAATTAGAAGGTCTTAGAGCAGGCACCAGTACCAGCAAAATTGGTCTAATAACAAGAACAAAGCATGTGGTTTGTGCTAATTCAACTTGAGAGCCCAAATGACCGACAAGTGGGGGATGCACAAGATAGCCCACAAAGCTGTTTGTAAAATCATCCATCTTCATGCCACTCTTATTTTGCCATGTGAAAATAACAAATATAAGTGTCTTTAATTCTAAAATCTCAAAGCACTGTTACACAAATCTTTGGATTTGAGGGAGTATGACTGTTATCTCTGCTTTACAAAGGACAAAACCCAAAAGAACTGGGATTGTGTTCAGGTGGTTGCATAAATGTCTGCTTTGTTCTTGTTGTCTGATCCAAGGCAGCATGCTGCTTAGCCCTGCTAGGACAGCTGCATTGCTCTTCAAGGAGAAAATAAGGCACCTCTGACTTCTGGAGAACAGATGGTTTAAGGGGGCTGCTGAGGAGGTGGTGACTAAGGACTGGGAACAGTAGGTGGAAGGACTTGAATGGAGGTGAAACCATCTTGTTTCTGATCAAGGGAGCTAAGCGGTGCCAAAGTTATGGGAAGTGAATCAGGGTTTACTTGATCCCAGACCTGGGCATTAGCCCTAAAAGCATCCTCTTTTGGGAGTTTTTATATCCCAAATCAAATAGAGATACCTAGAAGTGTATCACCAGACTCTGATGGTATATGCTGTTAGCTGATGTTTATAGGTTGCCTGGAAGGAAACTGGAGGCAGGCGTGAACCTAAACTCAACAGTGTGGGGCTAGCCTTGCCTCTCCTAGCAAACTGAAATTTCAGTGTAAAAGAGCAGGGAAAAAGCAGCATTGCAATGCTTGTGGTGGTGGTAAGGATAAGTATCTATTAAGCTTGGTACTTGTGCTACAGTCATTGCCCTGACAAGACCAGGCAGCATGTGCTGCAACTCCATCTTTGCCTTGCAGTGTCACGTACTGAAAACACAAAGCTAGTTCTTGAGGCCACAGGGTTTAGTTTTGCTTCAAGTGTAATTTTAAGTAGTAACTCAATATCTTCGTATCTCAACCTTCCCCAGCTGTTTAGAGATAAATACTTACACCCCTGAGACATGATGAAGGAATGACTTCTTTGATAACACACACTTTGTTTTCTCGTAGGAAGCTTCTCCTGCAAAATACCTTCAGAGACCAACAGCAGTATTTGACAACTATCTAGAAGTGAAAGATACTATAGGGATGCATGCAGAAATGCAGATACTTGGCCTGTTCATGTACTACAGGAAAACTGTTTTGTCAACGATCTTTGTGCTTTTTAAGTTGCTGAGGCTTCTGCTGTAGCACATGCTTTGAGAACTGAGGGCTTAAATCTTCTAAAAATCATAGCTATGTTATGTATAGATTGAGGATGTCTGCTGTACTGGGTAATGCTGAGCATGAACACAGTACTTCCGTGGCAGGTTTAAATTTAGATGATAACACTAACTTGCTCTGCTCTGGCCCCAAAAGGGATCCTTAAATATGATTCTTCTGTTTTGTCTTTTTTTCTTTTGTTCTGCTTTGAGATACATTTACATGCCCAGAGTGCTGGTAGAGAGAGTAATTGCAAGTCATGGACCCTTAATTGTTGTATGATAAACACATCTGTGAGCTGACCAAATGCTGTTATGTATTTGCAAGTTAAAGACATAGGCATTGCTTGGGAACTGACTTGTTTAGGGATGCAGAGGATGGTGCAAAAGCCATGAGTAGAATGCTGCTGTTGAGAGAAATAAGTTGTGGTCAAATAATAGTCCTTCAAATGGCAGCAAGCCTTTGGTCTTCAGTGAAGAAAATACCTATTTTCATCTCAGATTATTTGAGAAAGGAAGGAAATATGGAGCACTGGGGGAAACGGACAATGTGTTACAGTAGATAAAATAATTTAAGAGAAATCTTTACAGCTCTCAGCAAACACTTGTGGGAGGAGGAATGCTAAGAGGAAATACATAATTAAGTTAAAATGTAACATAAAATGGATGGCTGTAAAGAAAAAAAGCATGAATCTCAATGTAGATGCAGCAGCAGTCTCTGCCTGTGTTTGCCCTCTGACTATGTGCTTTAATGTTTGTTGTGGGTTAGGCTGTGTCCCAGCTAAAACCAGGACAATGTTACAGAGGTTGGCTCAAATAAATACGTGTCTAATATCTCTTCTACTTCCTGCAGCAGTTGGATGTTCTCTGCAGATCTCGCTGTCTGACTGTATTCTTCAGCTTAACTCTTTAATGGTGATCTTGTACTTCTGGTAACTGCCCACTAGCCTTATATTCACTAGAAAGAGATCATTATGGCATGTCTTGGATCATATCAATTTACCCAGGGAAAGGACACCAGCTGTATCTCCAGTTTAGAAGCCAATGCTCAGTATTGTGCAAACTGGGGCTTACCTGGACCTACGGGTGTGTGAAAATGACAGGTTGCCTTGTCATTGCTGGAATTCATCACCTGATAGCTGGCAGATCTGGAGGATGCCTTCTTTGCTAGTGTTGATTCTTCCTTGTTACTATGCTAATCCTCGTGTTTGGAATCTTGGAGCATCCTGAGCTTTGACTAGTCCTTGCTGTGCTTTGAGATGGGTAAGTGGTGTGGGTTTCTGTGTGTTTGCTCTGTAAGCAGTATGTCGTGATACAGGGCTGTAAAGAGTCTACAAAAGCAGTGGGGGAAAGAAGTGAGAAGTTCCCAAAAGCGTTCCCCTATGCTAAAACTGTCAGCTGTTACTGTTTTTCAGAACTACATATGCTTATAACTTTTCACACAGTTAAAAAAAAAAAAAGGCAAAGCAAAGACAAACTTCTAATTTTAAAGGCAACTGATTGTTTTCAGGAGCCATAGTTCAATACCTAGCTGGGGATGCCAAGTCAAGTCCTTGAACCTGACTTCTCCAGATGCTTGGAGCAGGCAGAACTCCGCTAGACTTAAATAGAAGGTGTGGGAGTCTGTCTGCAGCACCTCCTATCTGAGGCAGCTTCTGAAAATGTTATTCTAAGGCAGGAAGCTAATCTCCTTCCTGATATGGTGAGTTACTGAATGTCCCTACTTCGTACTTAACTTCAAGTTTGAGCCAGTCTGTGCAAGTGTGAGTAAAAGTTCTTCTGAGGAGGGATTTCTTAGCATCTTTAAGATAAGCTTTTTTGAGAAGAAATGGAAGTTTCTTCCTCAATGTAAGTTAATCAAGAAAATAGTTCTTGCTGGGTTCTGGCTACTGGAGTGAAACTTATTATGATGCCTTGAGCAGCAAATTTATTAGACAAGAGCAAACCCATGTGTGTTACACCCATGTGAGCCAATACTCAGATTTTTGTTTCATGTGGTGCATTTGAGTGGCAAAACCAGAAGATTTACTGAAGGGGTGGCAGGCAGTCACCTAGAAACATATGGTGTTCAGCCTATAAGCCCAATGTAAAATTGGTTTTGAGGTGGTGTCTCTGAAAGGAAATTTACTGGTAGTATGCAGGGTAAACCTACTTCCTTGATATGCCACTAAAAAAACACTCAAAAAATTTTGGGTGTAATACTTTCCTTCTTGGACTCGCAGATCTGTAACCGTATGAGTCAGAGTACTGCTAGTTGGGAGGAGAGCGAAAACTTAATCTGGTCAAAAAAAAAGAAATCTAGTCATGTATGGTGGGAAAATAGCGCACTAGTGGGACAATTTCTCATTCCACTTGAAGTTTTCTTTTCCTAATCTCAGACGTGGTTTTGCACATCCCAATAGAGTGAAAGCTCAAGGTAAAGGAATTTTGTCTCTGAAACAGGGAGACAGGTGTGTTCAGCCTTAAGATAGAGTTCTGTTCTCAGCTCTGAAACTAAATTCTTGTGACTGATGTTTTTTTATATCTTTTTCTCCATCTGTAGAAAGGAGAGGCTGTTGGTCTGTCATGCCATGTAGGTGTATATCATTAATGGACACTTGAAATAACACTAGAAAAAGTTAACCGTAAAGATGGAAACTTCTTCCTAACAATAAATTAAAACTCTGCAAGGATGGTACAACAATGTCTGCCTGAGCCCTTTGGAAGACATGCTTTCTCTCCAGAAGTGGCTGCTCATGCAGCCTTATTTGCCCAATGTTGCTGATTACTTAGGTTTGCTCTGCAGAGAGGCTGGGACTGATGCAAGCACCTTTGGCAGCTGGCAGAGATCAGGTACTGAATTTGAGGAGTCAGAGTATTCTTAGAAAGTGTTGGGAGATGAGAGGCTGCACTAGATGAGCTGGTAGCACTTGGATTCTTGAGCGTAGTCTTTCGGAGGAGGGATGGGTAGCACAGCCCTATAGAAGAATGAGCCCAGGCTTTTGTCCCTAGTGACTTGAAACACTCAGATGGTCAATCAGGCCTGGAAATGATCAGACTGCAAGCAAGAAAAGCTTTGGTTCTGAAAAGCTCCAAAAAGCTATTCTATTTTTACATTTATCTGTGATCCTTCTAAAGCATGCATCATGCTTAGTTTTGAGTGACTTGGAGTTTAGTCATGAAAATTGGATGTCTTAGGACTAACTACTATAAATATTGTTGTGGCTATGAAGAGGGGACTGAGACAACATCTCAGTGTTTACTGAGGAGCAGGCAAGCATTTGCATCAAAACATTGTGACTGGCAACTGAGGGCACAATTTAATGTTAGATGTTTAAACAGTTATTCCAGGTGACTCGTTGGTACTTTATACTTCTGTCCAGCTTTTTGCTTTCAAAGTCCTATTAGTTAATACTTTAACAATGGAATCTAGAGTGGTTCAGTAATTTTCTTAAGCTGTTAATATAGATGGGTGGACAGGACAATTAAGTTGCTGATGATTGCTTCCTGAGTGACCTTCAAGCTTGCCACAGCCCCTGGGCTGGTGCTGACTATAATAGGTAACTGCTTTGCTTTCCTTTGAGACACAGTACAGGAAGAATGAGCCCTGAGTCTAAAATCTAACAGTGTCTCTGATTGTTCTCTGCCGTGTTAGATACTCTGAAAGCTTTGGCAAATCCAGCCATGACCAAATGGAAGAGATGGTGCTTCAGTCCCTAGTCAGTAGCTTCTTGCAGTTCAGCTTAACATGCTTTTGGAAACATCTTGGAAGCAGACATTATGCAAGCTCCTCAAGCTGTGTCTTGCTGACTAGAGGCAAACTTGTGAACTTCTGCCACTTTTCTGCAAGTCTTGTGACTTGTGTGGCTTTTCTTGGAGCCCTGGACGCAGCAATTAAGCTAACAGAAGACCAGTGTAGCTTTTATGCTTTTTTGTTTTTGAAAACATCAATTTCTAACATGGATATTTGAGGATAAGTTTTCTTTAAAAGATGCTGTTTCCCTAAGTACTCTTGGAGACAAGTATAAAGAATCCCAGAACTTCTGAGACCTGCATTATCAACTCTTCCCTTCCTAAAAATCAGAGCTTAGTCCTAAAACTCTAAGCTCTGCTAAAATACTTGTGTTGCAGTCACAATGGACAATAAATTATACAAAATGAGGTTTGGAATAAACCCAGTTCCTCACTTGTGACTGAAATGAGAATTGAACTCTGGTCTCTAGGGGTGAAAATACTATTTTAATAATGTATTGCCTCAGCAGTCCCCTTTAACACTCCCTTTCTTATTGCTTTAGATTGCATTGTTGCAGCTATGTTGAAGGATGAAGAGTTAATTCTATCATAACAAACATGAGAATTTCTGGGATCCTGTCTTACTATGCTAGGGCTGTCATTTTGTGGCTGTGAAACAGTCTTGATTTGAGAGCAGCCAGTCTAGTATACGAGATGCCTGAGAGAGGACATAGCCAATATTAAACTGACGCTGCTGTGGATTTTGGCTGAAGAGCCAGGCTGTGTTGCTGTTATGCTGTACAAAAGCTGACGATAAACTGCAGACATATTTCAGAGTAGTTTTTTGGCTGTATTTAGACCCTTTCTCAAAGTATCAATAGGCAGAAGTCTACAGAGATGCTGAGTAGTCGGTTCTCAACATCTGCAAGCATTTTTACAGCAGAGCTAACTTGCCCTGGAGAGCACTAGGAAAAGCTATTATTTTTGCTTTTTTTTGAGAATGGAGATCCAGGGATGGGGGAGACTGCTGAATTTCTTGGAACAATGAAAGAGATACCTAAAGGCAAAACTCTTGAAGTCTTTGTTCAGTTCCTCCTCTTTGCCTTCCTGCCACTCTTGCATGTATAAAGGCAGAGTAAGTTATGTAGGATCTGGCTCAGGGCTCTGACAACAAATTAACAGACTGTTTCGGCTCTGAGAGCTCTTCCTCATCCAAGTAATTATAAACCTCTATGAACAGAGGCTTATAATGAAAATAACTGTTTGCCACCTGCCTGACAGCACAGGAACAATTCTCTGTCAGCAGGGGAATACACCTGATGACCTGTTAGTTCAGAATTAATGCAGTAAAAAACAAAGCTCTAGCCCTCACAGTTTTTTGTGCTGATATTTAGCTCCATTGACTTGCTTATGATTTACTCTGGACTTACCCTGCTCTGCATCAGGATGGAGCCCCTTGATTCTAATACACTTGTTCGTTTTTCTCTTTTTCTGGCTGCTGTGATCTCCTGAGTAATCTCTGGCTATTTCTTAAGCTGATTGTGCTTTTACTTTTAATAGAAGCTCCACTATGAATAGCTGGGAACTGCCTGAGCATGGTGGTGGCCTTGAGAGGAGATGTGTTGCAGTGAGGTTATAGCTAGAGGTAAGGAGGAGAATGGTACATACCAAAACACAGAATACCCTCAGGGAATGGTGCATGACCTGTGTCACACTGCAGAGCTGATGCTGCAGCTCCAGTGCTGAAACTCAGGTCACCTTTTCTACATCAGTGCAGCTCTCAGCAGAGATCCCAGAAATATACTTCTTTCCTCTGGGCTGTGCTACTTTGATTTGATGTTCCTGTTCCTACGCATTACTCTGTTTATGCCTGTTCATACAAAATGTGTGTGTTATGCCAGGCCTGCAAACTACCTGGCATCCCAAACTTGTCTTAGAGAAAGAGGTCCATTTTCTGGATGGATTTGTACAGGCTATTGAAAGAATGGTATTTAAAGAATACTTACTGCAAAAGAACAAGTGAGGCACTGCCTTAGCACTTGATATTTTTGCCATCTTCTGTTTGGACAAAGTTGAATTCAAACTGGACACCTGGACAGGCAAAAGCAGATGTTAGCAGAAATCAGTGTATTGGTTTGAAGGGGTGGGGGAAGATGGCGGGGGAAGGAATTTAGATAAACCCTTTACTTGTGGAAAATAGGGAAAGGAATGGAAGACCAGAAGACTCTGTGTTTGTCTAGGTCACTATGCCACAATTTTGCTATAGATTCAGAGTGCCCATTAATAGACAACACGGATTTTGACTCTGTTCTGCTTTTTGAATTTAAGCTCTAAAAGTTCTCCATGAAGACTTGTACCCCTTTAGAAATTCTGTGGATGTGTATCTGTTTATAAACTTGTCTTTTTTTGTCACCTCCTATGGTCAGTGTTCAAACTTGACTGTAGAAAAATGTTTCCTGGGACATGAGAAGTGCTGTCCCACTGGTTGATCAAAAGGACTTTGGCAGACGCATTGGAACTGTCTGGGAGGTCAAAAGCTGATCTCTTCTGGGACCATTGATCCAACTTTTGTTCTGGTGTAGCCTGAAATGGAGATGTCTTGTGTGGTTTTTGAAGTAGTTTAATGCCTCTGACTTTGCTCTGCACTAGAGGTGTTAGCAGTCAGTTTGCTGGTTTTGCTTCAAGGGCTTAAGAAGTAGTGCCTCTGCACCACGTTTCCAGCTAGGGTGATCCTAATTATATCTGAAACTGCAGAGGTGCAGTGCATAGCAAGGAGCTTGGCACTGTTCCTGCATACTACTCCAAGCAGAGTGGAGATATAAGTTGGCATCTTAAATTCCCTCTGCAGGACAACCATGCACCTTGGACAGTTTGGTCAGGATGCCCGAGTGTGCCATAACGCTGTTACCCCACAGAACCGTCCTTCATGCCTGGCCTGTTGGAGGGGAAGCAGCCTACCTCCTCATCCACAACACACTCTGCTTCTTACCACTGACTCCAGATAAATTGTCAGGGTACATGAATTCATTTTATAAATCTACCACCCATGTCTGGCCACTAATAGCATATCATAGCTTGAGGTACCACCCCCTTTCCTCATGCAGTTTCTGCTTTGAGTTTGTATTAGTGGGCTCATGAAAGTGATTTTGCCTCTTCCGATGAACCCTTTCAGTTGTCTGTACCCTTTATGGTGTTCAGGCTCTGGGGAGACTGTCTCTTTCTAGAATACAGTGCTGTCTGGGAGTGGAGGAAGTGTCATACTGCAATGATGAAATGCGCCGTGAGCTATGTTTGTTCTTTTCTTAGGTCTTGCAGCACATACCAGCACTCCAGAGGTGATGGAGTTCCGACAAGAAATCTAAGATGACGCTTACCATGAGTGTTTGGTATCTTTGAGTCTGCCATTGTACCTTCCCTGAAGGAGAGAAGGGCTAAAAGGGGAATAAACCCTTTTTTGTCAGTTTCTGTGTGACAAATAGCTTGAATATTAGTTGCTGCTGCGCATTCTAGTGGTGTCCCCGAATGCTGGAGAACCTCTACTGCAAGACAGCCTTTAGTCTAGACTCAGCTGCAGCCTGACTCCAGAGAGCTAGGGCAGATTAAGACACTGTTGGTGGGAAATAGCAAGGTCAGTCTGTTGCTTGCTGGTCTTAGCATACATTAATCCTAGGGTGTTATTGTGGCTGTGCTTTCCCATCAGTCATTCCTGTCCCAGAGTTTTAGTGTACAGCTTGTCCTTTTGTTTTCTCACAGCTCAAGTTGCAGGTGCTGTATGGGTCATGTTTTTGAGGGCTGCAAACCTTCTGTTATGGCAAAGCCAGGATTTGTCAGTAGATTTGCTTGTGCTGAAGCAGAGCAGTGTTACTGCAGTATTATGACAGATCAATGCGGCTTGAGAAAGAGACAAGCAAAGATGCTGGGTCGTGGGTTTACCTTTATGGCTGTAAAAAACCTGTTTCTTCATGATTGCTGTCAGGACTGGGCTAATTTGGTGCTCTGGGGTGTTGTTGATGCGTGGTATTGTCTTCTTGGAAACTGACTGGAAGTTGCAGAGATATGCTGGAGGTAAAATCTATATGAGTTTTTTTTTTTGCCAGGATATATATGCTTTGGTGGGAGGAAAAGGAAAACTTGCTTTCATGCTACAATGGTGAAAATTAAGCAAGGCAGACAGGTCTGGTTTACAGCTTCTGGAGCAGATAACACGTCATGCTAGTGCAATATTTCTTATACCTATGGCTCCGGAGGCCTCTGGACCCAGCCAGTACTGTGGGTGCTTTTCCCCTGAATTCTAGTATTGCTACTCAGATCTGGTGTTGCTTTTGTGTTTGTTAAATGAGTGAAACCAGCCTTGTTTTCTTTTTCCTGGGATTGTAATCCTTGAAATCAAAGCTGTAATTTCCACAAACATGTATTCCTTCCTGCCACATCCATTCAGGACACACCAGACTGCTTATTCCCTTGAGTTCCTGATATTGTCGTGTAGAATCAGTGCTATATTATTCTTTACCTTGAATATCCCAAGGCAGCAAGCAAGATCCAGGACTTCATCTTCTATTATCCAAAAGATCCCAGAGGAAGCTGCACAGCAGCAGTGCTGCAATTTTCTGTTCTCTCAAGATTCTTTCCTTCCCCAGTGCTGCAGCCTGGAGTCAATGCGGTATTTGCTATAATGGGCAGTGACTTTTTGAGATCAGGCAATGCACTGTAGGCTGTACCACTCTCTAAATAATCCTCCACAGTAAAATCCAGAGTTCCAAACAAGAAAATCCCTTTACAGATTTTACCTGCAAAAATACAAAGAGGAGATTGCTCACAAGTGCACTTGAGGTGTTGGAGTGCCGTTTTCCTTTGCCATCTGTGTTCTACGTCCTTGCGTATTCTGGGCTAACCCATCTGCAGGAAGATAGTAGGGAGGGATCTGGCAGATAAGTCAACCCTCAAAATGGAGGAAGGGAAGAATATTCCTGATTAATTCTCTCACAGCAGAGATGAACTGAAGCAAATGACATCTTGGGTGAGATGGCTGGTTTTGTATGCCAGGAGTACCTCCTGAAACTCTTGACCTATAGCTGTAGACACTTGCCTGAAATCTCTCAGCCTCAGCAGCTTGGGGCTGATGCACAGCAGTGAGGGATGCAGGAGCTGCGTGGACATCAAACTGATTTGTTTCTATGGAAACAAGTAGATTTTACCATGTTGTACGGAAGTAGGAGGGGAATTATCCCCCTGGGCCTGGTTCTAGCTCACAGATTGGATTGGTTGCTGGACTGCAGTTGTAGAGCAGCAGCCCATAAAGGGATTATCCATCTAGTCAGTGATCACAGCTCGGGAGAGAAGCACTTAGATCCAATCTGCTCCCATTGCAGGCCTGCTCAGCAGGGATGACACAAGGCACTGTCCTTGTGTGCCAGAATTCCTGGGGTCACAGCTCTCAGTGGCACTTAAAGAATTTAACCTGGGTCACTCGTAGCCAAAAGGAGTCACACAGGTGACTGCGACTATCCTGCCCAGACTTTTCAATTGGGATGGTTAAGGTGATGAACAATGCTCATATTTTAGCACACCTTCTATGTGGTGTCTGCAAGGACTGTGGGAAGCTGACATCTTTCAGACAGACTTCAAATGTTGCTTGCTGATGAAATTATTGTATGTCCTGTTATATTTGGTGTACTGCTTTCAGAAAGTTCCAGCACCAGAAGTCCTGTGACTGGGAGTGATGATTTTGAAACCTTTTTTCTAAAATCAGAGTTAATCTCATGAAACCAGAGAAGGAATCAAAGCATGGATAAAACCCTCGATCAACAGGCTTGAATAAGAACAGTACTTACTAAAACCTGTATATTCATAATGGTCTGCAGTACAGAGTCTGTTTGAATGAACCTTGTGCAAGATCCTAGTGCTGATCCCTCAAAAGGGGCTGACCAACACTCCTGTATTTCAGACTCTCATGTCCTAAAGGTACTTGCCTACCTAGGCCCCAGCAATAATTAAGAGGGAAAACACATTTCTAGATAGAAGGAAAGCAGACCATAGGAAGTTGGTAAAAATGGTAATGCCTGTGTGTGTTTGAGCCTCTTCCCAATGTATTCCTTTGTCTGTTCTCTTCTTCCCCTCCTACAAATGTAGCACAGGAGCTGTGTAACTTTCTCTAATGGAGAGAAATTTCTGTACATACAGACTTTGGTATGTGTTAATATAAACTGAGCTAGGGGTGGAGTGCAGCTCTATCAGAAATTCTTGCTTTATGCTTTGTGAGCATAAAGTGAGTTGACTGGATGTGGTAACCCTTGGTTATGGGTTTACAGGGGTGCATCAGAAGAATGTAGCAACATCTCTGTCTTACTTTCAGGACATCTAAAAATATGTGTGCATAGTGCACCTCAAAAATTGGGCCAGATCATGCTGTAAGGTCTACTAAACATAAAGCTAGGATATACTGGCATCCTTGGAAATGCTGTAGACATACAGCAGCAGCAGAAATCCTTGGGGCAAACTCTTGGCTGTGCCAGTTTACTCTGTGGGCTGGCAGGCCCCCAGGCCATTGAATAAGCATAGTAGCTAAAGTGTAAGACTGCTTCTGACCTCCTTGGTTGTCCCTTGCCCTGTGGAAGCAGTGCAGCCATGAAGCTCTGTAGTTCTGCATCAGATTAACTTGTGCACAGAGGCTCTAGTGCAGCCATGACTTGGCATAACGCATACAGCTGTCTTCCAGATTTTGATGTACCCTGGAGCTAGTGGAGTGTGAAACAGAAAAATCAACCCCAAGGATTCAAATCAAAATAAACAATAGCAAAACTTTTTATCTTATCCTGCTGCTTCCAGAGACCTGCAGAGAGGCACGTGCAGGAGAGGGACTGAGTGAGATACAAAACGGGGAGATGTAGAAAGGGTGAATGAGAAAGGCACTGACTCCTGGGAAAACCAGTCTGTGAAGTCAGAGATAAGGCAGAAAAGCAGAATTTGGTGCCCTCCGAGAGGGGTAGGGGAGAGACTGTTTCTAAGCAAGCGTTCTTGCAAAAACTGCTGTGCAGTTTCCCTTTTGCTGTAGCGGTGTTGATAAAGGTGCTGCAGCCGAAGCGCGGCTGAAGCGTCAGTGGTGTGAGAGGATGTTGCACAGGGCCTGTCCCCTTTCTGGTTTTCTGAGCCCCCTCAGCTGACTCAACAAATGTGTTCTGGGTGGGGGAAACATGTTTTTAATTAATGCTTTTGGTGTTTAAGGATGCTTGTGGGTCCTCCCAGGAAACACGAAAGAGCACATAAATATGACAGTGCGTTTCAGTAACAAAAGGCTTTATCCTCTTCTGTAGGAAAGAGATGATCTGTGATTCACCAAAAATCACCAAGAAGGTGACACAGGGAACAAACAGTACTGGAGACTGTCACCTCTGTATATCTGTGTCAGTGGCCAAGTAATTGTGTCTCAGGATGAGGAGACAAGCCCTATAGCTGAGATGGAAGCTCGTTCAGCTACTGTCTCTCTATGGCACATCCTTTAGTCCCAAATGTCAATGAAACAAACCCCACCATTATGCTTGTTCATGAGGAGCTGGATTTGACTCGCCAGACTTGCTGTATGTAGGCTTTCAAACAGCCAGCCATGCAGTTTTTTATGGAGATGGATTCTCTTGGAGGGGGCAGTCTCCTGAAAGGTTTCCTGTCTTTTTGGCGAAGCCTGTGATGTGGGGTCATTATGGTTTTTGAAATGTTGCCTTTTGTAGTAAGTGCAGATTTCTTATGTGACTTTATTTACTTCATATGTTAACTCTGTGAATACACTACTTTTTTTCTTTGAATAAAGTGAGAGCACAGCATGGAAAAGAGGTGCAGGAGAGTTCCAGAACACTAGTGATCCTGGTCAGTTGTAAAAGGAGCAGAGGAAACAAAACAGGAGATTCTTGTGGCAAGAACCATAATGTCAGTTCTGGAGCAGGATGTGTGTGTGAACATGTAATACAACCTATTTCTACATTTTATTTTTTTTTCTTACAGTGGATTAGTGTATAGTTGCTTTCCTTTCGTGTTTGAAGACCACCGTGCCTCAGTCTCCGCATAAAACCTTAGTAAAGGCATCTCGGACCCCTCATGCTTGCTGGGGATATGTGCTGGTGTCAACTGCAATGCTGCATGAAGACATAGAAGAAATCAAGGCAGATAGGGGCATAGGAGAAGGTGTAAACTTCAGAAGTTACTTTCTAGTTGGCTATCTATCTCCTCTGACACTTCTTTGCAAATGATCCAGTAGTATGCTATAAATGAGTCCAGCTTATACCAGCATTTGTGCTTTGCCCTGTTCAGACAGCACCTGTGAAGTAAAGACAGTCTCTGGAACTCACCTTATGTACAGCGAACTCCCAAACTTGAAAAGAGGTCTGCTTGGCCCTTTTTGGTTACTGATCTGGAGGGATGTATTGTGGAGAAATGGCTAGGTGTTGGAGATGCTATTTGAGTTAATTAACAAAGCAATTGTGAGTGTTCCAAGCCAGCACAATAGTGTTAACCTCCCTTTGCACTATTGTAAATAGGAACTCAAGGTACAAGGCAGTGGCAAGCCTTCTCTTTACATGTTAGCAGAAACAAAAAAATATATTATGATGACACATGTGAGCTATTCCCTGTCTTTATTTTTTACAATTGTATTCTTGAATAATGAATCATTGTGCACAATAATATTGCCAGTATGCTGGCGTGTGGTATACTTACAATAGATCTTTATTTCTATATGTATCCATTGTTTGACCAGTACCAATTACACCCTAAGAAATTATATTGCACCAAGTGCTTATGGAATTGCTCTCTTTCACTGTGGGTCAAGGCTAGGCGCACTGTTGTGATGTGGAGATTGGCAGATAAATAACATGCATCCCCTGGCTTAAACTTCTGAGTCTGAAATTGCTAACCTTAATGGAAAAAATGTGGCTACCTAGGAATGAGATTTACCATGTGATTATGAGTCTGTAGGACTGTCGTCCAAGTTCACATGATGCAACATGAAAGGAAGATGAAAGCTAAAGACAGAGAAACAGTTAGAATAGGAGGTTGATGGGTGCTTTTTTATAATGCAACTGCTTTTAAATGCTTGCTGGTTCACATTGGCCCGTCTGGTGGGGTTTTTTTGAGAAGTGTTTTTTTTCAGGGAAGATAAGAGCTCATAGAGGCCACAAAGTCAGCAGGAATGGAAAGTCTAAACGTGTAATGCAACCCTCTTAATCTGCTGGATGGCAGAGGAAAAAGAACAAACTTGTCCTTGTTCTTGCCCCATGTCTGAGATACGGAATTGCTTACGAATGTACTTGCATGTCACTTGAAGGATCAGGCCAGGTAGGTGCTCTCAAGGGCAGTTCCTGCATCAGAATTCTACCTTCTGGTAGAACTAGATGATGTCTGTTAAGAAGGAACACTAGGCTTGAATTAGTGTCCAAGAAGTAGAAAGCTACTACCATTTCTGAGATGTTTGTTTTAGCAGTCAATAAGATTAATAGTAAATTGTTTTAGCCTTGCAGGTGTCAGCTTGTGTTTTAAGAATTTACTTGAGACACACACTGGAGTAAGAATGTTTCAAAACATAGCTGTTGTACTGTGAGATGAAGTGCTGTTCAGAGAGATGTATAAGCTGTCCATAGAATTCAGCCTGTATGAAAAAGATGTGAATGTTGCCCATCAGTGCAATGATCAGAGGAGTCATATGTCCATATGATGCTACCCCCAGATTGTCTTAGGATTCTTGTAATGAATTGTGCCATAATGAGCTAATGAAGAACTCTTGTTCTGGATGTGTGTGAATGATGAATGATCAACTAAAGACTTGACAGGTGGAAATGGAGATAGTTTGAAGCTTAAGCAGGAGCAGGTCTGAACTGTAACCAGATAGTAAAGTCCATTGGGGCAGGAACTGTATTTCTTGCTGTGTATTTGCATAGTGCTTTGTGCAGTGCAGTTCTGGTTGAATTGCTGTCCCCGGGCACCACCAGAACACAGGAGGTAACAAATACTGGATTTAAAAACCAGAAGCAGTCATGTGAAATTGTGGAGGCTGTGTGAATCTTAATTTTCTGAAACTAATATAATCCAAACTGAGGATTAGTCACATCTGTTAATACCCTGTTTGTCCGTAGATGTTTAATAAGAAATCAAATTGAAATTAAATGATCAGATGGTGGTGTTCACTCTTCTGTTCTGTGGAACTGCTTTTATGTCTTCATAAGCTGCTGGTTTGGCTTTGTAATTGATGCTTTACCTTCTCTAGTGCGTTCTAATCCAGGAATCTCAAAGGACTGACTACTATAAACTGCACGGATGCTGCATTGGTATATCTAGACTAGGCCTAGATTCTTATTTCAGAGCCCTCTACAAACAACTTTGCAAGCTTCCCTGGAGGGAAGGGAAGTAAGTGGTGGTAGAAGCATTTGGTATGTCTTCTATTTAGAACAAGAGATGGTGTCATGGACTTGGTTCTGTTGTTGACTGCCTGTGACTTTTGTTGCAACTTCAGTGAAGACTAAAATCATGTATTAAAAAGCTTTAACTCAATGTCCTTTCAGAGATACAGATTACCAGTGGATGGAGAGGGTGCAAAACCTCTTAAATTCTGTGGTACAAAGAGTAACTTGTTCATGAGCCTCAATAAACCAGGGCTTAATTAATTTATAGTCCAGGAGTTCTAGCTGCCTGTCCTATGAACTGACAAATGTTCTTGGGGCTTCTTTGTGTGTGTATTTTCTATGTATCTTTCTGCTCTTGCTGGTTTGAGAGCTGGGCTCATAAAAGTGCATTTGTATTGCCACATGAAGGATTGCAGTAAGCCGCCTTGTCTGGCCATATTAAGGTTTCTAGAACGTGTGAGCAAAAAGCAAGTGTCTCTGTTGGGTCTCTCTCTGAAGATCTGCATTACTGCAGTCTCTTCTTGTGGGTATGTTTATAGCTGAAAGGAAATTTCTTGGTCAGTACTACACAGTGATCTTTTGTCAAGCCTCCGAGGACCTCTCATTATTAAAATGATGAGCTGCAAAAAGGTGGTGTGTCTATATGCAGTGCAAAGGAGATAGCCAGCAGAGAGACTTTTCCTTCTGAATTGATGGAAGGAGAGAAAGCACAATGCTCATGCTTGCAGTTAGAGAGTATCTATGAAGAAGCAGTTACAATCTGAGCTGGTATGTAGAGATGCCATTAATATGTTACCTTCCTGCACCGTTAAGAAGCTATGGTTGCCACTACTGAATGTCATGGCTACAAGATCATGGGCAGGTTACCTGCAAATGCTATATTGCTGGAATTAAATGCCACTGTAACTGTTACAGGGAATCTCTAAGCCTTGGAGTGCAAAGAGCTAACTGTTTCTAGCAAAGCATGAAGGGACAGACTTGCTCATGCAAGCACTTTTTTCTCTTGTGTTTGTCAGGTTTGAGGGCACTTATTCTGACAAAGCAGGTGAACCAGGCACAAGAGATCACTGAGATGCTGGAAGACTAGTTCCTCCTCCAAAGATCAAGTTATCTCTTGTTTAACAAGAAAATACAAGATCAAGAGTTTGACCGAAGGAGTAAACAAGTATTTTGTTCATTAGTAAAATGTGTGGCCCTACTGTTGCAAACCAGCTCGTGAAAGTCTTGTCTCTTAATGGAGACAGTCACATTTTCTTCAATGTAGTAGCAATGAATAAACACGAGAAACTTGTCTGAAAGTTTCAATGTGCGTTTCTTCAGGAAGTCCCGAACTTTCCATATGGGTATCCGTCCTGCTTTTTTTGGCTGCATCAATGAATGTTTTATTCTCTTTCCATGTAATATATATTGAATTATACAAGCAGTTTGTCAATCTCCTATATAATCTGGGGGAGATGTTTTTGGTCCATGATACCTTTACCTTCTAATCCTCTGTGCTGTGCAAGTCATTAACTGCGAAACTTGTTTATAGAATAAATATGTGCTTTTTCTGTCATCAATAGCACCTTCTTGTTCTGTAGGATTCCAAGATACCTAATGCATGGAGGTTTTTCATATAGTGTCTGGCTTTAATTTAAAAAAACTAGTAGGGAAACCCCAAGTCTCCAGTGTTTTGATTATAAATGTATTGTTGCATGATATCAAGATTGCCTTAATAGGTTTCTGACCTGTTTGGATTTTGTTTGAATGTTGCTCTACAGTAACTGCTAGATTGTTTTCCATCCCTCAAATATTTTTTTTTTACTATTGTGTTACTAATGCAGCTTTCAGCCCAAATCTGTACTTTAATGCAGCTCTGCATACTAAAATAGAAATAAGACTGGAAGGGATGATGTGATTGGATTTGCTGTGAGGTAACTAGTTGAGAACGTGTAAGCACTTCAGAAGTGAGCAATAGAACAATAAATTTCTTTTCAGATTGCTTCCCTGCCTGAACTTTTTCAGCCTGAGACCCATCAGGATTTTCATCCTTGGTTTTTTGTTCTCTTGATTTAGAAGAGATCTAGCACTGGTCAGACCAAGAATTTACTTTCCTCTTTCTGACAAATCTTAATAAAAGATGAGTGTGAAATACGTATAAATAAGTCCTCCAATAGCTGATGGTTTGGGGAATGTAGCTGATCTGGGCCTGGCTTTCTGGGTCTGATAAAATGCTTGGAATTGCGTTGCTAGAACTGATACCTCATTATCTTGATAGAGGATTTTGAGTCAATAACTAAGCAAAAAAGACACAAGCAAATTAACTGTAGTCTCTGAATACAGCTTCTCTGTTTTAGCTGCTGCTTTGCCGTGTTTTCCAGATGCAGCCTAGCCTGAAGTAGCAGCATGGTATGATATTCCTGCTTAAAAGCATAGGAAATCAAATGTTGTCATGCCACTTCTATGTGTTACAAACAAAGCAACAAAAAAGTGATTTTCAGTTCTTAAGATGTCAAGCGAAGAATGAAAACGGGGATTGGTGTCCTCAACCTAACTGAGTAACACATTTCAGGCACAAAGTTGGTATGGCGATGTATGTAATGAGGCTGCTTTTGATGTCATGCTCGGGGCTGCCTTGTCTTACAAGTGGAATCCCTGCTGCCCTCGTTCCAGCTCTCGGAGCCTTATAGCATGTTATCTCTGAAGACTTAATCCATCCTTCTATTTTCCTCCCCAGCCTTGCTACCATACATCTCCTGCGCTGGAATTGAGTAAGCCAGTTTATCTAACCCTTCTGTTCCTGTCTACCCAAGTCATCTGGCATGTGGTTGTTCTTATCTTGTGTATCATTTCCCTGATTCTGACTTAATTTCAGCACTCTGTGCTCCTCTTCGTGGAGCAATAGGCGTGTGTGTAGATCTTTTCCCTTGTGTCCTAAGTGGACTCAAAAATTGTGCTAGGCATGTTGTCCATGCCACACATGTTCTGTTGTTGTAGTTTATTTACAGAAGCAATTTATTGTGCCTCCTGCAAGAGGGCAGGCAAGTCACCCATACACTGCCTTCTCCTTGATGCTGAGCCAGCTTGCTGCAGAATTTACTAATCTGTATGTTTTAGTGTCTCTGATTTAGCTGGAGGAGGAAGGAGTTTGTCCAAGAGACTATAGAGAGAAAGGAAGTGAAGAAGAATAGGAAATATTAGGGATCAGTTTGTGCATATTTTCACTCAGAACTAAAACAGCACTAAGATTGTTGATTTAGGTGACTAAATTTGGCTAATAGATTTGTCATATGGTCTTCTATGGGAACTTAAGTGTTTCTTCCTTGAAATAGCTTTCCTTGAAAAAAACAGTAAATTGGTTACTTTTTTTATAATACTGGAACCTAGGTGCCACATGGTTTTCCATCTACCTTTGTCCTGAGTTTTTGCCTCAGTAGCTATGACAAGGACAGCAGAGAATTCAGGATTTCAGCCAAAGCAGAAAGCTTCAGGAAAACATGGAGCATAACATGAGTGGAATCTTAATTCCTGGAGTGCTCATGCTTGTAAATGCAAGAGGTGCTTTTCCTACGCTAAAGCAGGATTTGATACTGCCAGTAGGAGATCAATAACTAGAGTATTGTCTCCGTATGCTAGAAGGGGAATCTATAGTAATAAGTTACCTTTTTCTCACATACGGTAAGTTCAACATGTCAGTGCAGCTCATGGATTTGTTATGCTAAAAAACTGGTGCTAGGGTAGGACTTTGTCACGTATTGACCACAGGTATCTACAGGAATGGAGCTGAGGCAGCAGAAAACTGCTAGAATGATGCAATACCTCAGAGATTCCAGGGTTAATCCCACTGGAATGGAAAAACTAGTGCTGTATTATTTGAAAAACAAATGAAAGACAAACCCAAGTTAACTCTTTATACTTCTGAAGAGTCTGAAATTATGAGAATGGGTTACGGTCTTGTTTTAACTAATAGAGTTGTACCAGAGGTCCTTTTACTCCAGACTTAGTCATTTACAGGAGAGATTATCTGAGGTGTTATTGAGATTGTAGGATGCCTCCTTACCCTTCCTTCACTTGCAACTACTCTGCAGTTTTTGGATATTATCAGGCTATTCTGACAGCCCCACAGATCGAGAGCTACTTTTATAGCTGAGGAAAGGGAAATAGAGAGAAGTAGAACTTGCATAGGATTACATCAGAAATCAGTGGCCAAACCAGATGCTGAAACAAAACTGCTGAAATCCTTGTCTAATGTGTTAAACAAAAGCTCATGCCTCATCCTCAATTTCTTTGTCAGTGTTAAGCTCATGCAGGACTAAGAGCAAGATGCTCCAAACGGAGAGCCCTGGATTTCTCGTTTACCAGAGCAGTTAGTCACTACTGAATTAGCAAAATTATTCATTGCCACAGCTGTCAAGGGAGGGGGGATTGTGTGCCAGGATCCCAGCAATGTAGGTAGGACTTCTTTTAACAAAGAAAACCATATTCATGCTTTAGGAACCATGTTTGAAGTGATGATTCTCCCACTAGGCAAGGAAGCAAGTGATCATATTTTCAGAAATGCTCAGTGGCTATTGAAGAGCCACATGAACAGCTGAGTACTTGAAAACCAGGCCACAAACTAGCAAGGTCATCTGCAGATGCAGTAAGCATGCCTGGCTTTGCTCAGAGCACTTGAATCTGAAAAAGAAAAAGCAAAGGAGAGCTTGTGGGCTGTGGCTGCTAAGTCAGCATTTGGAGAAGGATAGTGAAAGGCTTCCTTCCTTTGCACTGATTTCGAGTACACAAAAATTCAGGTTTCTTGTGACTATGGAAGAAAGCTGCTGTTTCTTTTGCCTTGGCAATACTCGTATCTTGAGCAGTTAGCCAGCAGAAAACCCTGGGTGGAGGCAAGCCTTTGGCTGCTGTTTGTTCTTTCGGATGTATCATATGGTGTTTGCACGCTGGAATAATGTGGTGTCTTCTCAAGCCCCAAAGTGCAGGGTGTGAGCGATTTTTGTTGTATTTTGTCAAAAGGAGGCATGCTAGGTTTTGGGCTCTGCTTCAACTTTTCTTCTTTCTGATGAAATAGATTTTTTTTTTTTTTGAAATAGAGACACTGTATTAAATGGGCTTATTCATTAGCTTGGAACTTCAGCTGAAGGAGCTATAGCTGTTGTGGACAGGGGATATGCTGCAAGTAGAGCCTTTTTCAAAACAGCAAGCTCTTATCCTCCTTGAGGAGGAGCACTTAGTTTTTAGTGCCTTAAACTTCTTTTGTGCCCATGGCTGAGACTCACTGTTAGAATCTATGTATGCTCATAGAAGCAGAAAAGCTGTGAAAAGGGAAGGAAACAATCATTCACTCATCTGAAAATTCCTGTTTCATTTCAGGGACTTTCTGCCACGTGGATCTGGCATTGTAACCAGACGCCCACTGGTCCTGCAGCTGGTAAACTCCAGTACAGGTATGTGAGCCGCCTTCCCTGTGTGTCCAGCTGGATCGCTGTCTTAGTCAAGAAGTGTCATCTTTGATCAGTGGCACTACTGAGTGTGGGGAAAAGAAATAAGAATTTCTCCTTGTAAAAATGATCTGCAGCTGGTTTTCCGTTCTACCTGTTTAACATCTGATGTGTTAAGTATTCTGAAGCAAAACGCTTCTTAGTTTTTTGGTTTAATTTATTAGGCAGGGCTCCCTGCATACACTTTCCTTTGCCTATGCAGCTGTAACTGAGTGGGTAAAACCTAAAAGCCAGATGACTCTGCTGATAATCTACTGAAATAAGGGGGTGAGATGATTTAATGTACTGGGTGTGAGAACACTGGGATCTGGAGAAGAAAGACTACAGAGTTCTGTGGCTGGTCTTTTGCCAGTTCACTGCTTTTGCTACTTACTTGTGGGATGTTTTCTTTACCATTCCCCTTAACGTGTTAAGATCTCATCCAGGAGTTGGCAAGTGAAAGTTTCAAGGTACTCTTCCTCTCTTGTCAGGTGAATTTAATCTATCTGTGGTCCTCTTGTTTACACTAAGGAGACAATTTGACTTCTCAGAGGCTTTTAAAATTGAAACGGAGGATTCTTGGATTGGTTAGTCTGTTCAAGGAATTACGTACAAAAAACCAACCGCTAGCCAATTCAAAACTATGTCAAGAAAAGGTTTTGGTTGTTTTGTGTGTTGTTTTTTTCTCTTGAGACTCTCTTGTTATGTAATGAGACTGTTGTTTATTCCAGTACTTTAATACAGAGCTAGTCCAAGTTTTCCAGAGTACCAAGGTATCTCCCAGTGTAGCTATGGAAGCTGTTGCTGCTGCAGACAGGCACGTGCTAAGTTTGCTTAGTATCCACAGAGAAGGTCCTGGATTACTACTTGAATGAGGACGAGTGAGGATGCCACCCCTGTTGAGACTGTGAAGATGTTGGGCTCAACTGAATTCTCTCAGATGTTGGTCAGTTAATGGGACTGCAGTAACTTCTGTGCCAGCTTACCAGGTCCTAGAGGGAAAGTCCCTTGCCAGACTTCATCCCTTCAACTGATTTTTGTTCTGTTTTGCATTGGAATGTTTTCATTACACTTTGAGTGCTTCACTGATTTCAGTGACTCTTCCTGACTCTCTGCTTCTGTTCAAATAGAATATGGTGAGTTCCTACATTGCAAAGGAAAGAAATTCACTGATTTCGAGGAGGTCCGTTTGGAGATTGAAGCTGAAACGGATCGTGTTACTGGCTCCAACAAAGGGATTTCCCCTGTGCCCATTAATCTTCGAGTCTACTCTCCCCATGGTGAGTCCTAATGCAGAGACAGGAGATAGATGAGGCAAGTTACTGCTTTCTCATAAAGGAAAGACAAAAAGAACAGGTGAAATGGGGAGTGTGCTTGGTTTTGATTTTAATCTCCGTGTGCCTGGACCATGCTGTATCAAACCGCCAGCCTTAGCTGTACTGGTAAAATGGGTTTATCTGACTGCTAGCAGAACTCCTCCTTGAAACAACTGATGTCTGTGCAGAAACATGTTCCTGAGGCTGTTTCTTTCCATCAGTATGCTGTCTCAACCTGCTTCCTGATATAGCTTTACTGGGAAAATAAATGGAACAACAACAAAAAGATGGAGTGGCTTTCTTGAAGAGCATTTGCCTTCTGTTTGCATGTAAATACGTACTTTGTAAAGCTCTCTCCAGGTAGTGCCTATGTCATATGCTGCTGATCTCTGTGGAAGAATTCTGCTTAAACAGGGGAGTGACATAGTCCTGGATTCGCCAGCTCTTTAAATGTGAACAGCTGTGTGGGCATTTTTTGAAAAGCAGCAGCTTAGTACTGTGTATCACTTGGCTGGGTAGAACTTGCGCTTGCTTTTTAGTTTTCAGTTTTCCCTCTGCAAGACAATTAAACAGTTATAGGGCTGCATATTGTAGTTCCTCAGGAGAAGGCCCAGCTGACTTTGACAGGAGTCTCCCTTGAATAAGGGTGGCAAGACTGAGCTCTTCAATGCTGGAGACAACCCTTAATGAGTGGAACCAACTCTTCTGACTCTCCAGTCTTTGTTGTGGAGTGGGGAAAAAAAAGGTACTGTCAGCCCTTCCGTTTCAGTGTAGCGTATGTAGAAAGACTTTGAGGGCACAGTTTCCTTGATCAGTGTGAAAACAAGTGGTTTGAAGGGAAGGGTGATGAGATCACTGACAATCATGGCTAGAAACAGCTAGCAACTAGTTCTTACTAAGCAGTAACAAAAAGGAGCTAGAAAGCTCTGTGGGCTGCTGTGTATGCATCTGTTACACCCATTATGTATTGGAGATACTAAAGCTACAGTTGGTAGCTTTAGTGTAAGTACACTTGTAGACTAGAACACTCCTACTTCAACACTCTCTTGTGCTATCTTGTTTCCTGTGTCTAGTCTTGAACCTGACCTTGGTGGATCTACCGGGTATGACAAAAGTCCCAGTAGGGGATCAGCCCCCTGACATCGAGTTTCAGATCAGAGATATGCTCATGCAGTTTGTCACCAAAGAGAATTGCCTCATCCTGGCAGTATCCCCAGCCAACTCTGATTTGGCCAATTCTGATGCCCTGAAGATTGCAAAGGAGGTGGATCCTCAAGGTAAGTATCTCTTTAGCATGACGTTACCAGACAGTGGCCTGATTTTCCTTTTACGTTTTGGTTATAATTGGCAGGAGCTGTGGGCTCCTGTCTGTCTTGGGTTGTGTTTTCACCAAGACACATTCTTCTGGTTAGCGAGTGTTAACAAAAATCCTATTACAGTAACTGTTATTCCCCTTTTCCTCCTTTGTCCGAGCACCATTTCTGAAGAGGTGAAGGATTTCCTTTCCTGTAGTCATCTGCATCCTGCCTGGAGAAAAGTAGGAAAATCTGCACTAAAATTGCTCTGTTGTGGATGTTTCAGCAGAATATAACTGGAAGCTGAGCTTAATTATTGTCTGTTTTACTCTCAGGCCTCTTAGACATGATGGGACTTCAAGAGCCCTTGAGTAGCCAAGCTGGGGAATCTGCACGCTCTGAACAGAGGAAAATATTACATCAGTTGTTAGCTTGATGAAATATGTTTTTTCCATAGGGCAACGCACTATTGGAGTCATCACTAAGCTCGATCTTATGGATGAAGGGACTGATGCACGAGATGTATTGGAAAATAAATTACTTCCTCTTCGTAGAGGTATGTTTCCTCATGCTTTGTCCATGATCTCCTTCCTCTGTTTTCCCTATGTGAGGTGTCCTGGCCTCATCCTCTTCCTCCAGTGCATCCTTTTCCTGCAACGTCTGTTACAACTTGTGGTTAAGTCATCTCTTTTTCAAGCTGAAACTGAGAAAAAGTTGGGGAACAAGGATCTGTCTTGCTATGAATAGGAACTTTTTAGATATTTGTACCTTGATTTGTAGTTCTAGCAGAAGCATAGCCTTATGCTCTTGTCTTTGCTTTCTTTTTTCTTACTTCTAATAAGGCAAGCAGCAAAACCAGAACTCCTCTCTAAAAGACTCTCCTTTTATCTAGATGGGATTGCCATAGTATATCAGATGAAATAATTCTGGACTGTGATACATCCTGTGTATAGCCATAGCGAAGGACCTATCCTAGGGACTTTAACGGAAGAGTCTCAAGTGAATGAGACTTGGGCATGCTTTGTGATTGGAGGAACAGTAACAAATAAGCTAATCTTCAGTTGCATAGTAATTTTTGTCCTCCATACCAAAATATCAGAACCTGGGCTGTTCAGAGGAAATTCTAGTTTAAACTCTTCTAATTGGTTCCTAACAATGTGTTGCCACTAGAATTCACCTTTTGCAGTGCTGCCAACTGGATAACTTCCTTCTTAGTTCCTCCTTGCAACCTCCTGATCTCTAACCCCACTCTTACAGGTTACATTGGTGTAGTCAACAGAAGTCAGAAGGACATTGATGGCAAGAAGGACATTCAGGCAGCGCTGGCTGCAGAGAGAAAATTTTTTCTCTCTCACCCAGCCTACAGACACATGGCTGACCGCATGGGAACCCCCTACCTGCAGAAAGTATTGAACCAGGTACTGTCAACAGTTAAGAACTACTTCCCACTCTGTCATGAGAATGGCTAGGCTGGCTGTCAGGGCTCTTCTGAGGTGGAAGAATACAGGAAAAAGCTAAAACTTGTGGTTAACGAACTGAGAAATGATTTAAATTGTTTTGCTGTAGTGAGACTTGTGAAGGCTGGTTTACTCTGTCCTCTGCATCATAAAAGGCATTTTGGTGGCAAGTCCTGTGAAGTGTGCCTGACTTCTGTATTACTGATAGAGTGAAACACATTGAGGCCGTTATTGGCATTTACACACCAAAGGCAGAACGCTGCTTTATCCTGACACTGGTGCAAAATCAATAGTTGGTTCATGGCGTTTACACTATCAAAATACAAGGTCCTTCTGGTTAAGCTAAAAGATGCCTTCTCAATTTCTAGTGGTCTCTGTACCTAACAGTAAAATGCAAAGATTGATTTAAATGTGATATTGGTCACTGTTTTCCTATTTATTAAGACTCTGCTTTATCTCCTGTCTCATACAGTAGCAACTTATAGTTGCTTCTCTCTCTGCTTCCTTGCAATACTCCCTGAAGTGAATAATTACTTTGTCCTTTTTTCTCCTTATTTAAATATTCATCTTTAAACTGGAATTTTCTAGAGCTGTGCTCTGTGGAAACCTAATTGGAGCCTCATGAGTGGTTTTGACTTCTTCCACCTTGCCTTGTCACCCTTATCGTTGAAAAAGGGCTTAACCACCACCTTGGGTGTCCACGGTTTGCTAATCTGAACACAGAGTAGCATTTACCCTGGTGTAAATAGCAAATGCTAATACTGGTATGTGAAGCTTATTCTTGGGTTGGAGGCAGCAGGCTTATATGAATGGGAGTTTTGTACCAGACCAGAAGGTAAAATGAAGGTTCAAGAATAGAGGAGTGTAATAGGTAGGAGCTGGGGATGCAAGGTACACCCAGCTCATAACTGGTATCTGTCCTTGGATGAACTTTTTATTAGGACCACTCAGAAGGACTGAACATAGAAGAGAGGAGCATTCCTCTTTATTTTGTGGTGCAGAGGAGGTAGCAAACTCTTCCCAGTGGCCACCTAGAGGTTTATTATCATCTTAAACCTTCTTTTTGTGCAGCAATTGACCAACCACATCCGTGACACCCTGCCAGGGCTGCGGAACAAGCTCCAAAGCCAGCTTCTCTCCATTGAGAAGGAGGTGGAGGAATACAAGAACTTTCGCCCTGATGACCCTGCTCGCAAGACCAAAGCTCTGCTTCAGTAAGTGACCTCAACTGCCCTCTCTGTAGCTGTCTGCTCAGCCATGACTTCTACTTCATGCATTTTGTTTTGTTTCAGGATGGTCCAGCAGTTTGCTGTGGACTTTGAGAAACGAATTGAAGGCTCTGGAGACCAAATTGACACCTATGAGCGGTCAGGAGGAGCTAGGATTAACCGCATCTTCCATGAGCGGTTCCCCTTTGAGCTGGTGAAGGTACTGCTTCTCTGTGCTGCTGAGATCCACTTTGTCATCTTCCGCGTTGTCTGTAACCTCTTCTGTCTGTCTCCTTACTCCTCTTGGTATCTTTCATCATCTGTCTTTCCCTTTGACTACTTTGTTCATGGTTTTCCTTTTATTACCTCTTTTACTTATTTTTGTCTCCTTTATTGGAGACTTCCCACAGTATTGACCTTTCCCTCAGTCCCTGTCCTTGTGACAGAACTTAACTTCTCTTAGTTAAATTACAATATTTCTCTGACTTAATTCCTAGATGCTAAATTAAATATGCAAAATAACTTCCTTTAGCACAAACAATAGTAAAGCGATGACTGAATGTCCTTGCAGATAGTTTGTGTCAAAGCTACTTGACTGAATTTCAGAGTATGAATGGTGCTGAAACTTGTACTTCCTTGATCCTTAGCACCAGACTAGACCTAAAGTTGCCTTATAGATGTGCAAGAAGGAGGAAAGAGGATATAAGTATATCTGGGATCATTTCTGTCATTCCCTGTCAATGTCCTAGAGGTGGGAACAATGTAGATACTGTTTCTACTGTCATAACAGTTGAAAAGGACTTTTATTGAATGATAGTTTTCTTGGATGACAAAGTACACTAACCTGATCAGAAGTGTTACAGAATAACTTTTATTTAATGTCAGTTGGAACAGGCTTGAGAGCCAAATCGTTCTGCTCCTGGATTTTCTGTGCTTTGCTTCCTTTTTTGCATTTGAATGAGATGAGGCCTTTTTAGTGAAATACAAGAGCTTGCCTTGTATTGGATAATACATTTTTTGTATGTGAATTGTAAATCTATTTGTGGTGTTCATGGAAGAAACAGCTGCCAAGACCTCATGCTAAATCTTGGGAGAAGAAACTGTTTGTTTTAGAAAGCAATCTAGCACTTCAGTCCCTATTGCTGTATCTCAAAGCAGCTCCTTGAGAGCTGCTGGAGCTTGGCATCTGTAAATGTAGGCCCTTCGCTATTCATATTTGTTCAGGATGCCTGCATTGGCAATAGGAGCTCTATGACTGGACTCTGTATCCAGCGCTTGGGCTAATATCTCATCTGCTGCATGGTAGTGCTGGCATGGCACCTCTTCTGTGTAAAGTGTGCGGTTGTGTATGCTGGGGTTGTGCAAATAAGTGTCAGATGGTTTCTGATAAAAACTCTCTCTTGGCGCAGATGGAGTTTGATGAGAAGGAGCTGAGGCGTGAGATCAGCTATGCCATCAAGAACATCCATGGTATCAGGCACGTATCACGCACTAGGCAGACCGTTGGCTGCATAGCCTTGTAAATACCTCTAGACCTTCTGAATGGAGTTGAAGACTTCAAAGGTACAGTAGTTAAGCCAAAGAGGGAGGGATAATCTCCTTGGACCACCCCAGTGGCTTGAGTCTGGGAGTAGGGACAATCATCCAAGTCAGTTTGCTTTCTCGTCCCATATGAGAGTCACAGAAGCCTGAAAGGTAAAACTGCCTTGGTGACTAGATGTTTTCTCCCTCTTTCTTGTGTCCTGATATAAGAAAAGATAAAGAGGGATTCAAGCCCATACTACTCCTTCATTTAGGTAAAACTAAGATGTTGGTTTTCACTTTCTGCCTCCATGCTAACCAACAGTTAGTGGTTCAAAGCTGTTGTGTGGGTACTGAGCACCTCCTCCCCTGGAGATCTGAGGGAGCGCTGGAGTGCCCATCGCCAGGATCCCAATGGCCCCAGGACATAGATAGCAAACACGTGTGTGCTCCCCTCAGCGTAGGTTAGCTGTCAAAGCACAGTCCTGAGACCCTGAGTTGTGCTGCTCCTGGGAAGGCTGCAGTGCCTGGTGCCTTTCAGAGCCCTTCCAGCATGCAGGGATGCGAACAAATGCTGACTTAGACTTATTTTCATTCCTTTCTTTTGCTCAGTCACTGGCTGAGCTTGATAAAGGATATGGAACCTGTTAGTGTCTTAATAAAATCTTTCAGAAAAGGCCTCCCATCTGCTGCACAATTCTTAGGTCAAATATGCTGTGGAAGGGTTAGCCCTTGCCACCTTAGAGGCTGGTGGCTGAGGTGGAATGGTGGCCTGGCCATGGCTGTCCAGCTGGGATCCATTTTTCCCTCAGCACCTCCTTCCTGGAGGTGCTAGGTGTCCCCCATTTTCCATGGACTCCAGTCAGGGCTTCTCTGGGGGATGTGACACTCCCCAGTGCCGCGTGCTGGAGTTTCAGTGATGGCGGTGCCTGCTCCAAGATGTGTGTGTAACGCTGTGACGTTTCCTTGCCCCTTCTCCCCCTCCTGCCTTGTCTTGTCCCCACCCTGGGTGTTTAGAACCGGTCTCTTCACACCCGACATGGCCTTTGAGACCATTGTGAAAAAGCAGGTGAAGAAGATTAAAGAACCTTGCCTGAAATGCGTGGACATGGTCATTTCGGAGTTAATCAATACCGTTAGACAGTGCACCAAGAAGGTAACCAGAGGCAGCATGGAGCTGACACCTTCCACCCGCTCGCTGGCTGCAGTGCAGCATTGTGACCTGGGCAGGGACTTGCCTGCAGCCACACTCAGTGTTTCTAACCACCTCCTCAGCATGACTAGACCTGAGCGGCACCAGCCTGGGGCGATCCAGCCAACAAGCCAAACAGGAAGGAAAGTGCTGTGGGACATGGGCCATGGCCCTGTTTCCTGAATGTTTTAGAGCTGAGGGATGCTAGAGATGTCCTTGCCACCCCTCTTTCTGTAGCATGACTCCTCATTCCTTCTAAAACCAAGGATATTTCTTACATGGCCACATTTGGCTTTAAATTTAGTATCTGGGTTTAGTTTCTAAGCCAGAAACTGGGATTTAAATTTTGTCCTCTCTGTTTTTGTAGAAGTGAGAGGGTCGATGCCAAACTAGCCTTTGGGTGCTGCTGAGAAGGTGTATGAGGCTGAACTTCAGAGACTGCAGCAGTTATAGCTGTGGGCTGTATTGCAGAGAAACGTTCCTGTGGTGTTTGGCTTGGTTTCTGGTTGGCTTGGTCCCTGTCCTGCTCTGGAAGAGCAGCACATGGCTGAGAAGAAGCAAGTTAGAAATGTCCATCAATCTCTGGGGCCCTCCTGCTCCCCCCAAGAGAGGGCTTCAGGTTTTGCCCTTTGGGATCCATACTGGTATTTGTTGGGGTTGAGGGATGGAACCTACCTTGATTCTGCCCTTTGAATATGGCAGGATTGAGGTTGGGATTGAAAGGCAGCAAGATAAGACAACTTATGCCATTCCTCTCAGCCATGACTTGCTGCTTCAGGCAGGGCTAGGTGCTGGTGAAAAGGCACCCACCTCAGTTAGGATGGTGGTATGGGCACTGGAGACTGGAATCGCCACTGGTGCAGGTAAATGGGCATTGCAGGTGTTTGGAGAGTCTGACACTCTGTCTCTGCAAGGGTGGGGAGAGGTGCCCAAGTAGTGATACTTGTCATTGCTTGCAGAAGTGCCTAGTCCTTAGGCCAAGAGCCTCTATAGAAGGGCTCAGGCATGCAGGCACATGGTTTGCCCCCCAGGACAGACTGGGAAAGCAAAGTAGATGCAGTGAGAGATTGCTCAGGTTTCTAGAGTGCTGGAGGAGCGTCCTTTTCTGTCCTGCTGTCCTCTCTTGGGGTATGTGACTGTGGGGAGCACCCAGGAAAATTGCCATTAGAGCCTGGCGACAGGTAAGCACAGGCCCTCGGGCTGCCAAGTATCCAGAGTCGCCTGCTAACTGGATCAGAAGGCTCTCCTTTTTCATGCCCTCTGAAGCTTCTCTTGATTTATTCTCCATCCATCACTTGCTATTAAAAATTCTCCCGTTAATTCTTCTCGTTGCATCCTTCCCTCCATTTACCACTTTGTTCAGTGTTTCTTTTTTTTCCTCTTTTACTGACAATTTCAGAATAGACCATCTGTTCTGGACAGTGGCAGGTTCCTCAAGTGATCAGGTGTGGGTACAGCAGGGTGGGAAATAGGAGAGAGACCACAGGGATGGGGAGGAAATGTCACGGATTTAGAATTGAAGCGTTCCATTTTAGCTTAGATCCTACTGCTGAGAAGTTGATATTTGACTTGAGTGCTAGTTGCTCTGTGTGTGCTCTAGTAGCCTTGACTACAAAATATTGTCATTTGGGTGATACTCAGGTACTGGAAGGGACTGACTTTAATATTTTTTGTGCAGAGCCCCCAAGTCTGGTGGAGGAAACAGCGTATATTGAGCTTAGCAGGGCAACTGAATTAGTAGGAAACTGTTGCTCTGTCAGAGATGTCAACTCTAGAAATGCCCTTGCTTTGCTCAAAAGGGGCATTGTTGGCACCCTTGAGAGAGATCCTTGGGTGCAGCTGAATCCTGTAACATATTCCAACTCCTTGCTGCTTAAAAGGCAGAGTAGTTGTAGGTCCTATAATATGTGTTGAGTGGTTTAATACTGGTGTTGCTTGGGGTCTTGCAGGTGTTATCCATAGAGATGTGAAGGGAGAAATACCTGATTTAAATGAGGTGTTTGTTATTTATAGCTCACCCTGGATTGGTTGTTAGCCATAGGCACCCCAGGTTTGACCATTAACTGTCCCTTTAGAAAGGCAGTATCCCCTTCCCATGTCAAGGGGACAAAGTACTTGCAAAGCAATAGTGCCCCATGCTAAGACAAGTAACTCAGATTGTGTAACAAAGAGCATCCTGGTGGAAGCTCTAAAGCATTAAAGATGTGGTGAAAAACTTCTTTGGGTGCAGTAGTCTTGAATTGGATTAATCTTGGCCATATTTTAGTAACTAGTTTCTGAGGGCTTTCTGCTTTTCAGAGTGGAGCCACTGAGAATACAGGCCACTTAGTATCTGTGAAAATTAATACTTTCTTGTAAACCTCAACAGGCCTCTTTTGAGTCTGATGCTGCAGGTTAGCAGGGGCAGAACAGATGCTTTGTATAGCAATGGATGGCCTGTAGCATGTTTGCATTTTCCTAAATACTGGATACATCTGTTCTTGCTGAGGAAGTTAATGTTGCAGGGAGGGTGAGTGAAGTGAAATACGCTCTGTAAGCAGAGCGGTTTGTCTGAATCCCTGAAGCTGAGAGACATTGGTTCAGTTCTGCCAAAACAAGATGCAAGTGACAGACCTTTGCAAGTCTTGGCTTGCCTCCTGTTCAGGCTTCCTATAACTGGAATAAGGAAAACGTGAAGGGGAGATAACTGTGGTGGGAAGGAAAGGGGAATGTGTGAGACAAAGGGAAGCGAGACATGGTGAGCCCCTGGGAAGAATGGCAGTGGCTCCCTGTGGCAAGCAGCTTTGTCTTAAAATTGAAAGAAGCTTTCCTTCAGGAAGAGATCACTTGATCCCTGGGGGGATTTCCATCCATTCATCTTGCTCTTGACAGCTCACCATTTCACTGGCCCAGTTGCTCCTACCTCATTCCCCTTTGCCACTTTGCTTGTAGACTCTCCTGATACTTGGCAGTGCATAGGCCCCATAGCAATGCTCACCTGTTCAATAAACTAATGGAATGAACCAAAATCTCACTTCTCATTTTGCCTTGTGTTTCTCTCTTCTCCCTTCTCCTTTCTTCTCTTTCCTCCTCCTTCCTGCTCTTTCTCTGCTTCGCTTTCTTCTTCCTCGTTGCTTCCTCCCACCCTGCCCCTGCCATGCAGAACGGGTCTCTTCACGCCTGACCTCGCTTTTGAAGCCATAGTGAAAAAGCAGGTGCAGAAGTTGAAGGAGCCGAGTCTGAAGTGTGTGGATATGGTAGTGAGTGAGCTCACATCCACCATCAGAAAGTGTAGCGAAAAGGTAAAGAAACAAAAAAATGCAAAGAAAGGTCAATGCCCACCCCGTTCCCACACACTTCCATGCTGTTTCTCCACACACATGCCAGGAACTCCAGCAAACCTAGTGAAAGAAATAAGGTGCATTGAAAGGAGAGCAGCAACCTGCAGGTGTAAGAGCAGTTTAAAAGCAGGCTAGGAGAAGTGGGCATCAGCTGATGGCTCTTTAGTTGAGAAGTGAGCTAGGATCCAGTGGATAACTCTAGCATACCCTTTTCCTCTGGCTCAGTGACATTCCCCTCAGTGTGGATCAAATCCTTTGCAAGCCCTGTTTGCTGTGCCACTACCTGCATGTTTAACTTTTCTGTTTTTTTCTGGGACCTCCTTAAAAAAATCCAGGTATCCTAGAAAAAGATAAGAGCCAGAAAAAAGACCTTGCATCCCCACAGCATGAGTGGTCTGCAGGTTTCATCTTGTCCTGCAAAGCTATGTTGAGTGGTAGCATATACAACACAGTTAATTAAAAGTTTGAAGTGCAAGACGTTCTGCAAGAAATACTCAGAGTCAACAGAAGATTACTGCCCTAAAAGCCTTGGGGAAAAGCTTTTCCGGGCATTATATCCTCTGCATCATTCTCCTGCTGATCTCTTGCTCTCTGGACTATGCTCAGTGGGAGGTAGTGTGGGATACTCTTCCCTGTTATCCTGTGAACAGCAGGACGTGAAGCCTTAGGATAGCAGCAGGCGGAGAGGGAAACTGCCCTGAGTGACATGGAGGGTGTCAAATACTGCTTAGAGGCTGGGGCAGGCATGGGTTTGTTTCCTAGGCTGGTTTTCCTCCAGGAGGGTGTACCACATGCCTCCTTTAAAAAAAAAAAAAAGACAGATGTGACAGTTAGTGTTAAACTTAGCAGTGAGGCTGTGGCACAACGCAATAAGTTCTGGAAACTGAGTTGGAAAGGGCTGGTTTGTGGGTTGTTTTAGGACTTGAAAACTGCAATTCCCTTCTTCCAGGGTTCCAGCCAGACTCACCAACATATACCTCTAAATTGGGAAGGAAGGGAAGATAAGAATTGATGAGTTCAGTGTGAAGGCAAGAGCTGAGCTAATGAAGTCTGGTTGTGCTTAGGAATACACAGCTCACCTACCCCTCTGTTAAGGAGATATCTTTGACATGCCCCGAGCTCTGCCCAGTCGGTTTCTTGCAGAGTCCTGCAGTTGCCAAATTGTGGGGGCTAATGTGGTGAGGCAGAGTAACTCCTTTCCAGCCTGTTTGAATTGCATTTTTTTTTAAATTATTATTCTTTTTCTTTTGATGGATTTGACTGCTTATATTGTTTTTTGTACCTGGCTGGAGATGCCTGCCCTGGGTGGGGAAGGAGAAAGGATAATGAAAACCCAAAGGATGTTGAATTCCAGTTTCTCTATTGGACCATGTAATTTAGAGCAGCTGGATAGCCACTTGCTCTGTGAATTTTAATCCATGATATAGTGGAGGACCCTGTGAGGATGTTCCAAGGTGATGCAACCATGATAATCCTGTGAGAAAGGTGATAGTAGCAGTGACATTGTAGGAGACTGATGGCTGTAATAAAAGCCAGAGAGGCCAGGGAGACAGACGTTAGAGATGTGAAATAACTGCCTAAATGAAAATATGTAGCAATAGTACTGGAAAATAAAAGGAAGGCTTTAGCAATGCTTAAAGTCAAAATGTGTACGTGTAGTGAGAAGGTTAACCTTGCCTGTATCTCCCTTTGAAAGAGTAGGAGGTAACTGCCATAGGCCACTTTAGGAGAGCAGCCAGCCTGAGATGGGTTCTGATGGCATACGTTAGTAAAAGCACAGGGGTGTTAGTTAATTTGCAATATTTATCTTGCATGTTATAGCCTTAACTGCTTGATGTGGACAACAGCATGTGCTATTAGGGGAGGCATCTGGAAAAGGCTACTTTAGGACTGATGCTAATTGTAAGGTAATACCCATACTGCTGTGTTGTGGACTGATGCTGCCTTTTGGATGACAAAACCAAACCTTTAAACTCACTAGTGGTTCCATAAGGCTTCTTGAAAGGAAGACTGCTTGGGCTAACACCTCTTGAATTAGCTTAACAGTCCTGTAGCCTTGGTTTGTTGCTGTCCTGAACTATTGTGTGTTATTGTTTGTGTGCTGTCACAATTATTTCATTTCACCCCAGATGGTGATGAAATCTTTGTATGTGCAGTTGAAAAAGCTGCATAGGTGGAATAATATCAGACTATCAATAAAGAACAGAGAAAGCAGCAAACCCATCTGTTGTCTACGGAAGTATAGCTTTCCTGTATGAAGAGATTTGCAGTTGACTATCTTTCAACTATTAGACCAAGTTGAGGGCTGAAGAGAAGGTAGCCATTAACAGCTGTTCTCTGACTGGCCTGATTCTGAACTTCCAGTTGGTTAAGTGGAGAGTAGCTCCAAAATCAACAGAAAGCTGGTGTAAGCATATAAGCCCTTACATTCAGGAGTATAATATTCTAGCCAGTGTTTTTTCCAAAAGCAGGAACCTTCTGTGCCAGACTGCACTGCAGCATCTCACAAGTGCAGGAAGGTCTTGCAAGTCAGCAGCCTTTCAGCGAAAGGTCGATCTTTGGTGTGCTGGCAAGGACTCCTGGAATCTGCAAAGAGGGGAATTAAGGAACATTGGGACAAAATGGTTTTCAAAGAGGGCTGTAAGCTTGTATTTTGATTAAACAGGCAAATGCAGTGAAAACAGGATTGAAAACCCACTTGAGCTGGGACACAATCTCAGGCTGACAGAGTTAACCTCTTGAAGGGTCGCCTGCTCTCCTGTCTTTCAGAGTCATGGCATTTCTGGGTGCTGTTTGTACTGCTGGTGATAACTCCTTGCCCCTCATGCCCTGTTGCATGTTCCCTGGTGGTGTGACATCCTGTAGCTTGTCTGTGTCCTCTTTCCTTGCCCAGCCTTGCTTCCCCTGTGCATGCTTGGGATTGGAAGCTTCTGCATGGGGACTGATGCTGTCAATTTATTTTTGCACATGAATGTTGCTGGATGACCTGGGTTCTGAATAAACCACAACTTGTTTTGCACTTTGTGTGCATCTTTACTGATTGGGAGTGGGGTCGGGGAGGAAGTTTGATGTGTTTTTTCTTGTTTGACTGTTTTATTTTTTTTATTTGAAGCAGAGAAGCTGAGACTTGCTTAGAGGTTTTCCAACTTCCTGTTTTTCTGTTTGACATAACTTGCCCATCTATCCTTTGCCAACCTGCCAAAGGAAATGGGAAGCCTTGCCTGTGTGTTTCTGAAGCAACCAGCTGCCTGAACCATAGAGATCATGAAGAACACCCAGTTTGTGCTTTCAAGACAAGGTGGTGGTGGGGAACACTAACTTGTTTTTCTTGCCTCTGTAGTGTCATTGGTGTTCAAAACAAACCACGCATTTGAAAATAGGCAGTGTCAAAGCTAGTCCTCTGTTTCAGTTCCAGGCTGTTGCAACTTGCTTGATTTGCAAGGGTTTGAGACTTTTTGTAGTCAGATGTTAGGAATATCGTTGCTGGTAGTGTGGCATCTGACTTCCAGTAGTGATGCTGCACACTTTGAGTCAGTTCCTTCTAGCATGTTATAATTGCTTATGTATACAGAACAAAAGGCCAAACCAGTTTAAGAAGCAGCTCTCATGTAAATTGGAGGAACAAAACAAATGCTGTACAGATCGTAGGCAAATGAAGTTTCTTCTTTATATACATCCAGAAAAGACTGATATTTAGGAAATGCTGTTTGACATTATAGTAAAATTGGAGGTAATATTAAAAAAAAAATGGAGGAAGTGATTTCACAAAAGATAGAGATAGGCAAAGCGGGTAAGGAAGGGCTAGATCCTGGGTCTAGAGGATGAATTTCATTTGGCTGTGCTAGTCCTGACCTAAAGAGCATACAGTTACTGCTGTTGAAATCACTAGCACCTTATGAATCTAGGCAGGTAGGTGAGTGCTGTGTGAAACCCAGAGGGCTTTAAGGGTGCTGATTTTGAAAGCTTCTTGTGTATGATCTTGTAGACACTCTTCCTCTGAACCACAGCTAGTAAAGTCATTCTGGTTCTCTGTCTGGGCAGAAAAGGATTCCCTTGGTAATGTGGAAAAAAATGTGTTGTAGATGTGATGTGAATATAGACCTTAGTTATAGAATCTTACCCCAGCACAGGCGGAGAGCAGATAGAAGCAGCTGGATGCCCAGAACACAGTGTTTCTTGAAGACATGTACTCTTGATTTGGTCAGATCCTCTGTCTGCTTGTGGATGTTAGAGTGGGCTGGATGCTTTCATTTAGGGCCTCAGCAAATGGGGATTGAAATCCACTTCACTTCCCAGGGAGACTTCCTATAGCACTTAGCAGGTTGAGCAACAGGCCACTCAACTACGTAACATACTACAATGAGATGCTGAACATTTACAGAAATTGTTCGCTTTAGCAGGAAAAACCCAACAAACCATAAGCAGTGTGCTTACATCTGGGGTTTGTCAAGAGCCTCATGCCGGGAAGAATGTGGTGGGTTTGGAGTGGGTGGTCTTTGGTGAGGCAGAAAGGTTGCTGCAAGAGTAAAAACTTTTCTGTGAAGCCCAAAGCAAGAGGTAATTAACTTTTCCCCAGCAGACCTCCAGGAACTTGGAAAAATCTGTCAGCAAGTCCAGCTTTCTAGAACTTCCCTTGAAAATATCTGATTGCAGGGTGTATGTATGTATGCATGCATACATGTGGGGGCTACTCCCCCACTTATACCTCCCTTTCCCATGTGCACGTGTTTTCTCTCTCCTGCAGCTCAGCCAATACCCTCATCTGCGTGAGGAGATGGAGAGGATTGTTACTACTCACATCCGTGAGAGAGAAGGCAGGACCAAAGATCAGGTAGGGGATCAGAAGTGTGTGTAAGAAGGGAGATGGGATGGGGTGGAGGACACCTCCGAAGGAACAGTCTAGGCTAGAGGGGCCTGAGCCAAGAGGTGCCTGGCTGCAGAGGGCTGATCAGATGAACAGTGTGCAGGGCTCTGTCCGCCCCTGACTAGTAGCAGTGTCAATCACTAACGTCTGTCTTGCTCTGTCTGTGCCTCTGTTTGGCAGGTCATGCTTCTAATAGACATCGAGCTGGCTTACATGAACACAAATCATGAGGATTTCATTGGCTTTGCCAAGTAAGCACTCACATCCTATTCCTAGTCTTCTCTGCATGTGTTTCCTGTGGCTCTGTCCTATAGCTGCTCCAGTAAACGGGTTGCAAAGGCCCTGGTGCAGATGCTGCGGTCCTAAAGTATGGTTCAGCTCTCAGTATTGCTTTTTTCAGTGGCTCCATATTGCAAGGCTGGGGAGGAGAACAGGAATGTGTAGAAGGGGAAGTTTAGAGTATTAGGGTTGTGTTGGGAGGGGAAAAAGCAGAAGCTGTAGAGGGTTAGTGACACAAGTGTGGTTCAGGTGAGAGTGAGAAGATGAGTAGACCAGGCTGAGAGAGCAAATTGAAATAGATTGGATTATCAAGGCTTGGAAGCCAGTGGTGAGGGGCATGAACTCACTGTAGCAGCTATCTGATGGGAGCAGGATTCAGGTGATCCAGAAGGGCCTGAGAGGTTTTGAATGTCTCTGCTGTTGTTTGCAGTGCTCAGCAGAGGAGCAGCCAGATGAGCAAGAAGAAGGCAGCTGGCAACCAGGTAGGCCAAGTTCCATCTCCTTCAGGGCTGCAAGAAGGACATGTGTGCTGCCTGGAAGCTACCAGGTGGACAAGTGCTGGGCTGGATGTAGCAGTGGTCTAAGTTTGGTTGTGTTTTTTTTTCACTTGTCAAACTCCATTTATACCTGGAGGATAGTGTGTTAGGCTCACTGCAGTCAGGAGGAATTGAGCATGTAGCAGCAATGTAGGGAAAGTGTTGTAGAGGGACATGGATGCTTGATAATCAAGATCCGATCTTGCTTTTCTGGTAGAAATCCCTATTAATGTTGTATAATCCTTCTTTGTTCAGCCCCTTCACTAGCTGTGCTAACTCTTGTGCTGAAGTGAGGGGTACAGAACACTAGGTCTGTACTGTTACAGTACAGAATTGTCTTTTCTAGCTGTCTTTCCCATCAGTGGTATCTGCTTTCTGGAAAGGTATTTCAAGAGAGTTCATGGACTCTCTTCTGTGAAACTTCACTGGAAATACTTAAACCTCTATACAGGGAGACAAGGGGTGATTATAGCTGTGGTTGCGCTGAGTATGTATGAGAACACACTGGGGGAGAAGACAGCAATGGAGGGAAGGAGTTCTCTTGTTCCTTCAGGAACTGTAAGGGGTGTACATATGATTAAAAAGGGGCTGATGACGCTTTATCCCGGATTTGCTGGGAACATGGCAAGGCTGTCAAAGCTAGAAGCTCTTGTAGACACAAAGTCTTACAAGCAGCTTCATAGTGAATGGAAGCAAATGCTTTTGCTCAGTCTTTTTAAAGACATTCACTCCTGACGTCCATCCTCTTTGTAACATATTTGACCACCTTTCCCTGCACATAAACATGCAGACTGTTTCAGTAATGTTGGCAGGCAGGTAGGTCAGCAGGCGGGGCTGGCCAACCATCCATTTCATGGGGCCTTGGAGTAGCTGTAGGGAACCCCATCCTCTGCAGTACACCTTACAGAAGAGCTGAGTGTAAAAGAGTGCAAAGGGCAAACTCTGGATCTACCTGTAAAGTGCTTTGGCTTTCCCGTTAGCAGAATTTATTTTTGGGACGGGGATTGCTTTTGTTAACTCCTAAGGTAAAAGATTTGGTACCAGCTTCCAATTTATTTTATTTTTGAGCCTGTCTCCTCCTGCTCCAGCTTTCCTAGTAACAATCTCTCCTCTCTTTGCTCCTCTCCTGCTCTCTGCTCTGCTGCTGTTGCTATGGTTCCCCTTTGCAGGATGAGATCCTGGTGAGTAGAAGGCCACTCAGCAGGGTGTGCTAATGAACATTAATGTTGCATCTGGGAAGGCAAGAACAGTGCCTAGACAAATTATTCTCTCTGCTGCTGAATGGGCAGAGGAGGGCAGCTGGCACTAGACACAGGTGAAGCAGAAATGCGGTGAAAAGGTAGTATGTAAAGGAAAAATTCAGAACTGCTGGTACATCTTGTGAGTGGGTGGAGATAAAAGCCAGTAATCCAAGGATGTGTGGTTCTGTTTGACTGCCCCCTCCTGTCCACAGAGAGAATAGGACTGTGTCGAGCTTAACAGTAGGCATGAGATGAGGATCCAATGCTTCTACGTTTATCTTTTTAGGGTAAATTGACAATTGAAAGGATTGTATAGCTCTGGTAGGCTGCTTGCACAGTGCAACTTGCTAATATGCAGTGCAGTCGCATGTTTTTTTCAATGCCAGGTCGTTTTCAGCAAGCACATCCATGCAACAAGGTACCTGCACATAATGCATACAGATGGTTTTGGGTGTTAACAGTGCAGTAGTACATATAAAAGCTAATGCATTTAAGCTTATGTGTACTTGCATTTGATTACTGCATGTGTGAGGCTCTAAACCAGCACTTGGTGGACTGGAGTTCCCTAGAGGCTAATAGCCTGGCTTCTTTACAGACTAAACTTAAAGGAACTTGTTTTGCCCTAAATTAATGACTACTGAAATACCTGGGGATGCTGAAGTCCAGGGTACTAATTCCAGATGCACCATTTTGTTCTGATATACTTAGTGTCTCCTTCCTACTAAACTCAATTCTTTCTGGGTTGCTTGCCCATCTCTTCTTGAACTGGTTCCCCCCACCCCGGAGTTGGGTGAAGCACTCCAGATGTGCAGTGTGCCTAAAGGGGTGTGGGTTTTCTCTAGGCCTGGCCTTTTCTGGGTGTGTTGCTGTGATCTGGTGCTTGTAGGTTGTGCCAGTGTCTGAGGCACTCTTCATGCAGTTTTTCCCTGCATCTCTTTTCTCTTGGTGGAGGGTATAATGCACAGCACTGCCAGGTTCCTTCCTGCGTCCTTATACTATGCCTGGCCCTTTCGAGGCAAAGACCTTCACTGGCCAGTTGAGTGGGGGGCTCTTCTGGCAGCAGCAGAGAGCATGGTGTGTTCCTTGTCTTTCCATACTACTCTGTGTGTAGGGATACCCTCTGATCTTTCCTTTGTCGTGTGAGGCCAGGCTTTTAGGGCCCTCTTAATGCTCACTGCTTCCACCCCCTTAGGTCATCCGAAAGGGCTGGCTCACCATCAACAACATTGGGATCATGAAGGGTGGCTCCAAGGAGTACTGGTTTGTCCTGACAGCAGAGAACCTCTCCTGGTACAAGGATGATGAGGTGAGTAGCTCGACTCTGCGACTTGAATCTTGGGGACCTCATGAGGCTAAGGCCTTCAGTTTACTGGCTGTTAAAGATGTATCTTCTAAGTATTGCCTGCAGCTTGTGACAGAAGCTTAGACTATCCTTGGGCCAGGTTCCCTGTGGTCTCAGTACTGCTGAGCATTTCTAAATTGATGCGAACATGGCGTTTTTTGATGCACAAGAAGTAACATCTATGCTTGAAGCTCTGGCTCAGCAGAAAGCCAACAGACACTTGGAATGAATTTGACCTTTTTGTCTTGCTGTGGCAGCTGTGATCAAGGGTGTGATGGGTTAGTTCCAAGATTTGGGCTTTTTGGTGTTTGTGGAGCAGCCATGTTGAGTTTTCTGAAGTATGAGACAGGTTTTTGTGCATCTCTCCTGGTTATAAGAAAAAGCTATCTCCTTTCTGGGCATAACAACAGGAGCTGTGGACCTGAAGCTGCAGCACAAGTTCTGGCTCCTTCTGACTTGGAGTAAATTACAACCTCTCCAGGATTCAGTTGTTAAATCTGCAAAGCAGGAATGTGTTTTTTTAACATGCCAGTTAATGCATTATTTGTAAAATTGTTTGAATTGTGCATGGTTAGAGTACTGCTGATCAAAAGTACAGTGACACATGGAATATCACTGATAGGAACATGGACCTGCTCTGTAGAGTTGCTTGAAAATCTTGAATATTAAGAATTCTGGCAATGTGCTGCAGTGTCTTTCTCCTTCAGTGGGGAATCATGTAAGTGGACAGAATTGTCCCAGCTGAATTATCATTGTCAACAGTATGTTGCTTCCTGCACAAGACAAAGGTAAATAATTGTCTTTTCTGATTACTTTGTAAAGAGAAAGAATAGCTGGGTAGTTTTGGTAAGGATATGATGGAAAAGGTTAGCCCCACCTAATGTGCTGGGGGATCAAAAATACCTGGTATGCTGTAGTCATGCATTCTGACTAGATTGAGGTTTCTGATTGCAAATAAAGAAACTGCTCTGCCTCTTATTGTGGTTTGTGTCCCTCAGGTGTTCTGAGGGACACAGTAGTGTTCCTGGGAGCTGCAGTGAGCTCTGGCTTGTTGTCTAGTTGGTATCAGTGGGCCTGTTTCATTCTCAGCAGGTGGAAATGATGACAAATACAGTGATGAATCAGCCTCTAAATATCGCTTTCTGCATGGAGACTGCTGCTGTGCTGCTATGGATGAGCAGGCAGCAATTTCCTAATTAAAGAACCAGGCATTGAAATGTCTTTTGCTAAATCAGTGTCTCTCTGCTGTAAGACCCCTGCCCTTTTGTATTCAGAGTTGCCAGGCGAGGCTTCACTTTCCTCTAGGTTGCCTATGAAGGTTGAGTGGTTATAAACATCAGGTAGTTTAATCAGAGCCAGCTGCTACATCTGCATTAGAGATGATCAGAACTCCCTGTTCTTCCCCAGGGAGTGGGAGGGAGAAAGGGCTGCAGTGGGGATGTGTTAACTGTTGATCCCAGTTGCTTGGGATGGGGATTGGACCTCCCTTCCCTCCTGAGGGAGGGTAGCCTTGGGGGTCAATAGCAACTGGAGGTCTGCACCGTTTCCCTGCTGCATAGCAAGACGTAGAGCTGCCTAATGAAAACAGTTCCCTGCCAGTCTTGGTCCCTTAAGCACAGGAGAACTAGTGCTGATGAGGTCAGAGCTACCTCTGAGAAATGAGCCTTTGTCTTCAACTGAGCAGGAGCAGGGGGAAAGGGAAGCATGTTTTTATTTGCTTCCTTCCCGTCTTCCCCAAGTTCAGCTCCTTGGTCACTGGCTGTCGTGAGGGAGAAAGGAAGCAAACTCTGGACTCTGTAGTTGGTGCATTTGAGAGGCAGCTTGGAGAGCCTTGAGCATGGGGATTCCCATCCCAAACCTCAGTTCTGCATGGAGCTGGCTCCATCCTGAAGAGCTGTCTGCAGTGCATGGTCCTCTGTCAGATAGAGTCATCGTCTTTGCATGTCTGTCCCAGAACTCTCAATCTCCACCAATTCCAGAGGACTCGTGTCCTCTACAGCTCCTGAAATGTTCTCTTGTGTTTTTTTAAAGGCTGTACACTATGATCTTTCTTCACTTAAGCTCTGGGAGAAAGGAGAAGGCTTTGTCTGCCCCACCCTGCACTTCTCTCTTGTCCCAGTTCCCCTGTGCTCTGGCAGCTTTCCAGATGGAACAAGGAGGGAACTGAATCTGTCTTGTGTGGATGGGAGTGCTGGTGGCAGAGCTGTGATAATGGAGAAAGGAGCTGGGTGAGGTGGTGTGCAGTGGGGTGAGGGTGAAGGCTGGGCTAGCACCTCTGGAGCTAGGAGGAGTGGGGACACAGCCTCTTCCTGCCCTGTTTTGCAGACCAGGACCCAGAGTCTGTGGAATGAAGACATCTGGACCCCATTAGTGAAATACCAGTCTTTCCGCAGCACTGGCTTGTTTTTCCTCTGCCTCTAAAGAAAGGAACTGAAACTTAGAATGTCTTAAAGGGCCCCATGTTACATCTTAGCAGGCATATATGGCTGTTGATGCTCTGGAGGCGCCTGAAGGAGTGTGCTGGGGAATGGGAGGGGAAGGAAAGAGCAGGCCAGGCGGGGGTGGAAAGTTGGCTCCCCACTCTGCCGTGCTGCCAAGAGCATGTGTGTGTGCTCCTGGGCTCTGTGTTTTTCTTCCTGTCTCCTTTCAATGAGTCAACGACTGGCCCCATGGAGAGCAACCCCACACAAAGCTTGCCTCCCAAGACCTGGAGACCCTCCTGAGATACCTGAACATCCTGAACCCTGTAGGATTTATGCTGCAGGCCAGCGATGGGGAGGAAGATGTGGGGAGGAGCCTGCTCTGGCTGCTGGCAATATAGAGCAAGATTCCCTTGCTCAGTGAGGCCACAGTATCCCCAGGGCTGGAGCAGCAGCACGGCACACTGACTTGCTGCGCAGCAAGCACCATAGTGGACGTGATACAAGAACTTGATTCAAATAGTCCCTCTGCCTGAATCCATTATGAAACGCATGGTGCCCACTTCTCTGCAGAGCTTTCTCACCTGCTGGAAAAGAGTCTGTGAGCTGGGCTAGGGCTGCTGGTGATGAGGGCCTTACAGGCAAGAGGCAGTGAGCACTGTGCTCAGTGGTTCCTGTTAGTAAAGCTTACTGCCTGCTGGAGGGGACCCCTGTGTTCTCTGCTCTGCAAGGGGGACTGTTTCTGCTAGAGTGCTTGTGACTGTGTGCCAGAGCTTTTGCACAGCTGGGTAGATGGGTATGTCTGCTGTTTCCTTTGGGAATTTGTGTGAACGTAGAATCACCTCCACAGGGACCTCCTGTCCTTACTCAGGTAAATCATGTACTAGAAACTGAGGGCTTGTAGAAACAGGTGACTACATGAGAAGAATATGGCCTTATTTGCTTGTGTGAAAGTATTTGTGTTGCATGCAAGTCAGTGCATTTGAGTCCTGTGTGTATGCAGGAAGGGTAGGTGCAGAGTTTTGGGTACTTTGAGGTGTGTGGGACGTGCTTCATGTTCTTCATGCATCATGTTGATTCCTGCTGCATAAGTTGTGCTTGAGCTCTCTTCTCTGTCTTCATGCCTTATCTTTTGCTTGGAGTACAAACGTATTCTCTCCTGTCCTGAGGAAGATGTGACCTTATTGACAGTCACTAGATAGCTGCTTATTCTGTACCTGTCAATGTCTTGTACCCAATGCTAGTTTAAAAATACATTGTTCAGTGCTGAGATTGTTGCCCCACTGCACCCACATGCACTCCCCACTGTTCATCCCCTTCACTCCCCCCCACCCCAACAGCCTGTGTCCTTGAGGCCCAGGTCAGCTGATAGAAATCCTTTTGTCTTTGCTCTGCCCACGAGTCATCAGCAACTTGCTGTGATGGGTCTGGCTGCAGCCAGGTTTTTGCATCCAGCTTGTCTGGTCTGTTCTGAGGTGGTTCTTCTCCTGCTTTCACACTGCTCTCAGGTGCTCTCTGGAACATGCTCCTTCTCTTTACATCCTCTGTGGAGATCTTCCATTCATTCACTCATCTTTTTTTACAAGTGCATGTTTTCTCATGGATAATATCTTAATCAGTTCTCATTTATGCTTTTACTCACTGTTTTTCTTCTTTCTTTCCCAGACAAACATCAAAGCAAACACAACTTCCAGAGAATCCAAATCTCCAACTTTAAATCCTGTGTGGTTTTTTTATTAATGACCAGCATTATTTACGATGTGAAATCCTCTTTATCCAGTCACCTTTCTGTGCTTGATCCTGATCCTGCCTTCTTAGAGCAAAACACAGTGCAGTTGTAACTCTGCCAGGCCTGTGTGTCTATCTCTGCATTTTATGGCAAAGTTTAGCCTGTGAAACAGAAGCCATCCTGCACACAGCTACCCCAGGACAAGTGCATGAAGCTGAAAGAAATAAGAAGGGGATGAGAGAGATGGAGGAGGACTAAAAGGGTTGTGAGTAGGCTGGTGAGCAGGCAGGTAGAAGTGATCATCAAGCATGGCTCCAAAGGGTTATATCCTCCCGGGCTGAGGGAAGAGTGAAGTTTGCATGCAGCTATCCCTGCAGCCCACCCTCTCCAAGCATGTCCTTCTGCCGTGCAGGTGTTGCCGTCCCCGTGCAGCACTGGCAGTGTGTGGTGTATCCCAGCACAGCCTAACCAATGTGCAGACTACTGTACAATCTCGTAGTCCTGAACAGGTAGTCTGAACACTGGGCAGACGGAGTGGAGCCTCTGTGATCTGCTCTCCGGCTATCAGCAGCTTGTTAGTCCTTTCCAATCCCTGCTTTTGGGATGGGGTTTTGGGGGCAGAGATGAGATGAAAGAAGTCAAAGTCCTGATTGAAAAAACATCCTCCTCTGGCAGCTGGGAAGAAGAAATGTTGTTCTCTGCATGTTTCCAATTTGGAGCAAGCTTCCAAGTTCCTTCCTCTTCCAGTGCTGGTGTCAGGCTGGTACCTGGTTTCCACCCGGGGTATGCTGCACCTTTATAGAAAGAGGAAAAAAAAAAAAAATCAATTACTGCTGTTTGAGGAGGAAATGCTGCGAAATTTTGGCTGTCACCCAGGTGTGCAGAACTTGATTCATTCAACTCCTTTTCTTCCCCATGGAGCTGTGTGGGAGGATTCCCAGGCCCCACACACCCTCATCTCCTTCTGCCTAGCTCTGCCCTGTAGATCAGCCCTTTGCCTGGGGTCCAGAGCAAAGCTCAAACAGGACCATCTTCTGCTTCCAAGCCCTTAAAATGGTCCTTTGACCACCATGGCCCGTTGCCTTTGCAGCTCACCTCTGGCTACTGCAGGAGCAATCCGCATTCCTTCTTTTTCTCCCCCCATGATGTCTGGCATTGCTGAGCCTCCCTCCCTCTTCTGGTTTTTGCTCCCTCCCTTCTTGCTTCCCTTCTGTCCTTCTGCCTCAATTGACGTGGCAGTGGAAAGCTAACTAGACTCGAGGGAGGAGCTTGCTGGCTGCTGGGAAGGCCAGAGGTTGGCAGGAAGTGAGCTGCTGACGGATGGGGTTGTGCGGGGGGAAGAAAGGTTCCCTACCCCGTATGGAAACTTGAGGAATGCTGTCGCTTTCTGTGGTGCTTGGCTCCCATGTAATGATTCCAGATGTTAGCCCTAGTCTGCGCGGTTTGCTCCCTCTCCCCCTGGTGCTGCAAGGATAAAGAGGGCTTTGTGTACGCCGCATGTCTCCCTTCCAGGATCCCCTTTGCTTGTGTGCATGCTAGCAGACGGTTAAGAGTTGCGGCCAAAAATATGAACACTCTGAACTCTCACTTTGGCTCTAACCATGTGCTGGGGAGGGGTAACCAACCCTCTCCGTTTCCGGAGATGTGTTGCACTTTGCCTCATCAAAGCAAGTCAAACAGTTGGGGACAATTCATCCCTGTCCTGGCACAGGGACAGGTGTAGGAAGAAATGTGTGCTTGTCCTTTGCAAAGGCTGGTGGGCATTACTGTGACCTTAGAGAGGCCACAACAGTGGAGTTTTGGGCTCTGTAGCCTCTCTTAAGCTACTCATTTTCTGCCTGTGCGTTCTCATACGTGTTCTGATGGCTTCCTAGGGTTGCAGGCAGCTGCCTTGACTATCCCTGCACTTAGCTGTGTGTTTAAATCTACACATTGTTTCAGCTGATGGAAAATCTTTACTTTCGTGCAGGTGAGTTGATTACCATTGCTGTGCTTACTAACCCAATGGTAATGGCTGTGATTAATCACATGAGTCCAGGTCTAGCATCTACAGAGCTTTTGAACTAAATCAGCTTAAAATCTTAGGATGTGTTAAGTTAAACCAGTGCAGCTTTCTGATGTAAACAAGCCATTACAGCTGCTTTGCAGCTTGGAGCAGTGATTGCTGTGTCCAGTAAATTATGCTCTGAGGGTAAAAGTTAAGTGATACAGGTGGGCTGTGTTTTGGAAAGATGTTCTTGAGATCCATGCATGTTGTGGGGTGACTAGGGCTTCCTGGAAGAATCACAGCTCAGAAATTCAGCTCTTCTGATGTAGACTTTCTTTGCAAAGACAAGGAGCAGAAAGCAGTCAGTGACATCTTGTTTGGAGTAGGGGGTGGGTTCAACTTAAACTGCTCAACTAACTTGCTTTCAAATACTCCAGACTGTTCTTCGGAGACTTTTTCCTAATAATCTTGTAGTGCGCATGTATTCATGCAGTGTGTTTATTATCAGTTATGATGTTAATATTTTTCCATTTGAGTAGAGTTTTATTACAGGAGTTCCCAAAATACCATGCATGTGTTTAACACAGATGATTTGACTGAAACTCCAGTCATCTCTGCGGCAGGTTTGTTTACGCGTAGCACTTCACATCTTACAAGAAGGAAAGGAGATTAAGAGGTTTAAGCAAGATAAATTTCTCCTAATTTCACATGGCCACCAATTAAAGAAATGGCAATGCTCTTTCTCCCATATCCACAGACCCTTGTCTCTGTGCAAAAGGAGGTGTTTGTCATAACAGCTACAGGGAAACCTTTAATTAGTTTATTTGTGCTCCGAATGCAAACTGAGACCTAATAATTCTGCCAATTACTTTCTTGTACTGTGAGTGCCAATTTCCAACCTTAGGGGAGCCCACACATGCATCTGTCAGCTTCATTTCACATGTAACCAAGAGCAGGAAAATTTAACTCGCTGTTGAGGCAATCCAGTTGAATGGAGGAAGTGCTTTGAGTCCGGCTGGCTTGCTGCCTGCTGAATTTTGTGAACTTCTAGTAGGTTATTACCTACAGAATAGCAACAAATAATTCAGGTGATAGTGCAAACTGTTGCTGTCTCTGTCCAAAACCAATCTCTAAAATTTAGCCACCATAAGGAGATGTGTAGCCATAATAAGGATCATGTGACATCAGGCTGCAACTGCAGCATCCCTTTTTTCCTCCGGCTATTGTGCTCCACACCCCTCAGTTGGAATGGTTAATGGATCCTGGTCTCCTTCCTGGCCATGTGTCTCTGCTTTCTTTCGTAGATGCAAAGAACAGAGCCATATGGTTGGATCTGCGCTATGTTGGGGGCAGGGGCGTAATCCTCTGGCACTTTTCCTGCCTGTGCAAGTAGCTTGCAGTCATCTCTTTCTGCAGTTCTCTGTGCAAGCAGTGTGACTCCCGTTGGGAGCAGCAGCCTTGATGAGGGGTAGCTATTCCTCTGCCTGCAACATTTCCTAGTCAGTACTGAGCCCCCATGTTCTGTTTTGTACGGCCAGTCTGACTGCTTCTGCTGCTTCACTGCCTCTCCTTGGCCTCATGGCTCCATGGATTAACTCGCAGTCAATGTGCGTGTTTTGCGTAACATACTCTGCTGCTGAGAGAGAGTTTTGCCTGGCTTTTTTTTCTTTCCTTACTGATGAGAGGAGATACCTTATGAGCAACGCAAGCCTCTTGGGACCAGACCAAAGGCTTTGAATGTAGTATTTCACAAACTGCTTTCCCATTTCGATGTGTGCTGGCTCTTCCTGCTCTTAGCCCCCTGCTCCAAGTCTGGAAAGCTAGAGAGAAGCCCTTTTCCCCTCTGGGCCAGGATGCTATTCAGCCATAGCACATACTGCCAGATTGCTAACATATGGGCAGAGGGCTCAGCCAAAGTTTTGAGAGGCTCAGCCCTTGGCAGCTCGTTCCACACTTTCCTGTCTCTACATTCAGGAAATGAAGTCAGTGTGTTGATATAAAACAGGCTGGGTTGAAAACTGAGACACTGGAAAGACTGAAGTGGGGGACTGGGAGGGGGAAGGTGTGGGGAGATGGAGAGCGGCAGGGGCTTGTTGGAGTGTGCATTGCCCTGCAGCATGTGTGGGAGGGGGCTTCTTGCCTGCTGCCAGTGTCCTCCATTTGATTGCTCTTGCTACCTCAGAGTCAGAGGACTGATATTTTATGCTGGTGGACAGATACATGCGTCTTTCCTCTGGTGTGTGGAAAGATCAGCATGCAGAGATAGTGTGGTCTTGATCATGCAGCGGCATTTATGCAAGAGCTTGGACGGGGTGAAAGTCAAAACTCTGGCAGAGAGTGTGTATTTCCATATCTGGGACATGGGATTCCCTTGCCTTTTGACTTTTTTCCTGAAGAATGGCTCCATTGCTAAATTTCTATAGAATGATGTGATTCTAATGCATAATGAATTTTTCTCAGACAACTTTAACATCTGTTATTTTTTACTAGCCCAGAGACTCTGTGGGATGGATGCAGGGAGTTCCAGTTAAGTGAGACTTCAGTGAGGTTCATCTGTCTTGCCTAGGGACTTAGCAGTTGGTGTACTTCACTTCTAGGTCACTAGTTCAACCTAAACCAGCATAATAATAGTGACCCAAAGTAGTAGAAAACTGGGAGCTGTTTGTGGCTTACAGAATCTGAAGTGGTGTGTGTGGCTCTGAGACCAGTACCTGGCTGACAGATGTCCCATCACAAAAATGCTTGCTCACCTCTCATCGAGACTGATCAAGATTATTAAGAAATCTAGGGAAATTTACTTGGAAGAGCTCTCCTGCTTTCATAGCCTGGCGTCTTTGAGAAAGAAGGGAGAGTTTGGCAGCTACTTCAGTGATCCCTTCTATTTTGTAGATGCTGGTTTCTGGGATGTTCTCATTGCATAAACTTTGTAACAGACTGGTACGGCTCCATCTTTGGGGTGTGTCTGACCTATGTAGTGTCTAGTATCCTTGGCAAACACAAATCAATTTAATCATAGAATGGTTAGGGCTGGAAGGGACCTTCAAAGGTCATCTAGTCCAACCCCCCTGCAAGGAACAGGGATATCTCCAACTAGATCAGGTTGCTCAGGGCCTTGTCCAACCTGGCCTTGAACGTCTCCAGGGATGGAGCATCCACCACCTCTCTGGGCAACCTGTTCCAGTGTTCTACCACTCTCATAGTAAAAAATTTTTTCCTAATATCCAACCTGAACCTACCTCCCTCTATTTTAAAACCATTACCCCTTGTCCTATCATAACTGGCCCTCCTGAACAGCCTCTCCCCATCTTTCCTGTAGGCCCCCTTGAGGCACTGGAAGACCGCTATAAGGTCACCCCGGAGCCTCCTCTTCTCCAGGCTGAACAGCCCCAACTCTTTCAGCCTGTCCTCATAGGAAAGGTGCTCCAGGCCTCTTATCTTCATGGCCCTCCTCTGGACCCTCTCCAACTGGTCCATGTCCTTCTTATGTTGGGGACTCCAGAACTGGACGCAGTACTCCAAGTGAGGTCTCACGAGGGCAGAGTAGAGGGGGAGAATCACCTCCCTCGACCTGCTGGCCACGCTCCTCTTGATGCAGCCCAGGACGCGGTTGGCCTTCTGGGCCGCAAGAGCACATTGCCGGCTCATATTGAGCTTCTCGTCTACCAGTACTCCCAAGTCCTTCTCCTCAGGGCTGCTCTCGATCCAATCACCACCCAGTCTGTATTTGTGCCTGGGATTGCCACGACCCAGATGTAGGACCTTGCACTTGGCCTGGTTAAACTTCATGAGGTTGGTACGGGCCCACCTCTCCAGCCTGTCAAGGTCCCTCTGAATGGCATCCCTCCCTTCCAGCGTGTCGACGGCACCACACAGCTTGGTGTCATCGGCGAACTTGCTGAGGGTGCACTCCATGCCACTGTCCATGTCACCGACAAAGATGTTGAAGAGGGTCGGGCCCAACACGGACCCCTGAGGGACGCCACTTGTGACCGGTCTCCACTTGGACATTGAGCCGTTGACCACTACTCTCTGAGTGCGGCCATTGAGCCAATTCCTTATCCACCGAGTGGTCCATCCATCAAACCCGTGACTCTCTAATTTAGAGAGAAGAATGTCGTGCGGGACAGTGTCAAAAGCTTTGCACAAGTCCAGGTAGATGACATCCATTGGTCGACCCTTGTCCACCGATGCTGTCACCCCATCGTAAAAGGCCACCAAGTTGGTCAGGCACGATCTGCCTTTGGTGAAGCCATGTTGGCTGTCACCCACCACCTCCTTGCTCTCCATGTGCCTTAGCATGGTTCCCAGGAGAATCTGCTCCATGACCTTGCCAGGCACAGAGGTGAGGCTGACCGGTCTGTAGTTGCCCGGGTCCTCCTTGTTCCCCTTTTTAAAAATGGGGGTTATGTTCCCTCTCTTCCAGTCATCGGGGACCTCGCCAGACCACCACGACTTCTCGAATACAATAGCCAGTGGCTTGGCAACTTCATCCGCCAGTTCCTTCAGGACCCGCGGATGGATCTCATCAGGTCCCATGGACTTGTGCACCTTCAAGTTCCTCAGATGTTCTCGAATCTGGTCTTCAAGTACAGTGGGCGGTGGTTCATCCTCACAGTCCCTGCTAGTTCTTTCCACAGCTTGGGTGGTAAGACAAGAGGCTTTACCATTGAAGACAGGCAAAAAATTCATTGAGTACCTCAGCCTTCTCTATGTCCCGGGTAACCAGAGCACCAGTATCCTTCCGGAGGGGGCCTACATTCTCTTTGGACTTCCTTTTGTCCCCTACATACCTATAGAAGCATTTCTTGTTGCTTTTTATATCCCTTGCCAAATTCAATTCCTTCAGGGCTTTAGCCTTCCTCACTTGATCCCTGGTCACTTACAGCTTCTCTGTATTCCTCCCAGGCTATCTGTCTCCGCTTCCACCCTCTGTAGGCTAACCTCTTCATTTTCAGTTGGTCCAGGAGCTCCTTGCTCATCCACGCCGGCCTCCTGGTCTTTTTGCCCGACTTGTTCTTCGTCGGGATGCACCTCTGCTGAGCTTGGAGAAGGTGCTCCTTGAATGTGGACCAACTTTCCTGGGCCCCTTGTCCCTCCAGGGCCACCTCCCACGGCACTTTGCCCATCAGGTGCTTCAAGAGGCCGAAGTCCGCCTTCTTGAAGTCTAGGGTACAGAGCTTGCTGAATGGCTTCCTTGCTGCCCCATGGATCTTGAACTCCACTGTGTCGTGGTCACTGCAGCCAAGGCTATCCTTAAGTTTCACATCGCCCACCAGTCCCTCCCTGTTGGTGAGCACAAGGTCAAGCATGGCACCCCTCCTTGTCGGCTCCTCTATCATCTGCAGGAGGAAGTTGTCATCCACGCATTCCAGGAACCTCCTGGACTGCCCGTGCCCTGCCGTATTGTCTCTCCAACAGATGTCAGGGTGGTTGAAGTCCCCCATGAGGACCAGGGCTTGTGACCGCGAGGCTGCTCCTATCTGGCTATAAAGCGCCTCATCTGCTCTGTCCTCCTGGCCAGGTGGCCTGTAACAGACTCCTACCGTAACATCCCCTATCCGTCCCCGTCCTCTAATCTTGACCCATAAGCTCTCTGTCAGCTCCTCCTCCGACCCCAGGTGAAGCTCCACGCACTCCAGCCGGTTGCTGACGTAGAGAGCAACACCCCCTCCTCGTCTACCCTTCCTGTCCTTTCTAAAAAGCTAAATTTAACTGAGACTTAGGAGGATGTCAGGCTGGACTTGCCATCCTCTGGGTGTTTGAGCGCAGCAGCTTTGTCATCCTTATCTGCTGCTCTGATGTGTCCCTCTTTTCTCGCTAGCTCTTCAGGATTTCTGCTTACTGATCATCTCTGGTTTCCATTCTTGTTTCCCCTGAGAGCAATCATGTTTTGTTGTTTCCAGCCAAGAAAGGTCTACAAACATGCAAGATGCTCGCAAGAGGACAGTCACACATGCATGCTTGCACACAAAAGCATGCCCTTTTTCTATTTCAGTCTTGGATAGCTGCATTCTGCCTTTTGCAGACCAGTGTGATGGCTCCCTCTCTTGTTATGTTGGGGTATAATACTCAGCTGGAACAGGATGTTCCAAATGGGACCTTAAACCAAACTCACTTCTGTTAATTTGCTGTAGATCCAGATTTGGGACTAAGTAGGGAGAATGATTTCTGACTTAGTTTTTATATTTAAAGTCAGAAACTAAGATCAAGTTTGTTTGTTAAAAGATGATACTGAGGGTCAAAAAAAGTTGAGCTTGGATTTTGGATGCCCTGTTCTGGGTTTAGCTGAAGATGTCTCATAGGATCCAGGCTGGAGGGTTGTGCATGCAGTTACTCTGAAAAATAGGTCCCTCAAAGCTCTCTGAGTCTAGTCACTGGAATTTCAGACTCTGGTTTTTAACGTTCACCAAGCAGTAAACTGCCCCTATTGCTTGAGCTTCTAATCATTCAGAGCATGAGATTTTTAGTAATAAGCAGTTACTTGATTTTTTTTTTAAGCACAGAAGGCCTTTGAATAACCTTACAGTAACTGGTGGTATTACAGCCAGATTTGCTCTTTGATCTTCCGATTCATTTTTATTATTGCTTAATTAATACTTTAAAAGGGTTCACAGTAACCAACCAAGTGTAGGACACTGATAGGGTGAAGGGAGAAACTCAGCTTTTTCTGAGGAGGTGGATTTAAGTTGGTATAATCCATAACATCTGTGTCAAACCAGCTTCTCTCTCATGCTTGGCTTTTCTTGAACCTGGATATTGGCTTGTAGTGATCAAAAGTAAAACACTGAGGTGGTGACAGTGGGGCTGAGGGGGCTGCTTGCCCTGACTCTGACCAGCAGCAGTGTTTCCCTGTGTAATGCTGTCCTGAGGACAGAGGTGTGAGGAGCCTTTCCTGGGCAGAGCTGCTCTGGGTGTCAAGTGGCTGGTGAGGGTCTTGGTGCTGATTGACCCCTTGCTGAGAAGAGTGAGGACCTTGGTGTTGATCACAGCCTGGGGAACTGGGACAGTGCCATGCTGCCGCCTGCTCCTGGAGGAGTCAATGGGGCAGGGTTGTTGGGCCATGTCTCAAAAGCAGTCGGGAAGGACAAACTCTTGGTTTTAGAGATCTCCTCTTCTCACAGACTTAAGAGACCACAGGACCTGGCTTGAGAATGCCTCCCTGGTGATGTGGAGGCTGTATTGCTCACTCCTCTGTGCTGACAGAGTAGAGGCTTTGTTGAAGCAGTGAGTGACTTGTTACTGATCCCCTTTTCAGGAGAAGGAGAAGAAGTATATGTTACCAGTGGATAACCTGAAACTGCGAGATGTTGAGAAGGGGTTCATGTCCAGCAAGCACATCTTTGCTCTCTTCAACACTGAACAGAGGTATGCTCACATCTCAACATGCCGAAATTGTTGAAGCTAGGGACAGGATTTACATATATTAGATAGGAGGGAGTGGAGATGTGTGTTGGGATAACTGTCCAGGAAAGATGTGAGTATCCTTTAAGGATAGCCAGTTTTGGAGGTGATGTGAGACTTTTTAAAAAGTCGTCTGACTTGATTCCTTCTGGTCTTACAGATAAGTACCGTTTTCTTTCTTCACCAGTGCATGGCCTCCAGTGTGACCTTAGCCTTCAACTATTTGGTGTGGTTACCTGGATCTGGCTGTGGCTGGAGTATATATTTATAATCAATGTTCTTAGTGAGTGACTAGAGAAAGGCAAAGGAGATTGGGGACCTAGGTTGGCTGGAGGAGTCCAGCAGTGAGCAAAATTGAAGGAATCTCTTTCGGGCCTTGTTGAAACACACAACTGATTTGGGGGCAATCAAACTTGCTGATAAAAAAAAATATTTTTTTTTCTCTTCTGCATAGTCATCGTGAGGATACTAGCAAGGGACTAAGTGTCTCTGCCTTAAAACAATAGGAAGATTCCCTGGTCATTGACATCTTTCAAATATGGGCATTTCAAATGAAATGTTTGTCTTCTCAGGAATGTTTACAAGGACTACCGGCAGCTGGAGCTGGCCTGTGAGACCCAGGAGGAGGTGGATAGCTGGAAGGCTTCCTTCCTTCGTGCAGGAGTCTACCCAGAGCGTGTTGGGGTAAGTTACAGCCATAATAATGGGATGAGAAGGAGCACAGCATGTATCTTAAGGATAGCTGCATCCTCTTATGTTAAAAATAAGTCTGTGAAGGTTTTGTTTCTCTCCTGAGCTGAGGATATTTTGGAAAAAAAATTCAAGTTCTTGGTATGTCCTGGTGCTTCCTTTATGGAAACTTGGGATCAAGTAAATGGCAGCTTCAAAGGGGAGATAAAGTAGGCAAAGACTGCCTTGACTAAACCCTTCTAGCTCCCTTGTTTTGTAAGCATTAAATTCCCAATAAAAGGAGGACACTTAACCACCTTGACTACTGAGTGGTACATGCCTGCTGAGCGAAGGCACCATCCTTTTCAGTAATGCTTACTGCACAGCCTTCTTAGAAGCTTCCTGGCTTAGTAGTAGTTGTCCTTCTGTTCCTCCCCCACCCAGTTAGGAAGGGATGTTCTCTGAATTTTTCTCTTTTGGTTGGTAGACACCTTAATGTGCTACTTTAGCAAGACCTCTTATCTCTTCCCTTATAGCCTTGTCCCACAGCACTTGCTGTCAGCATTATGCTCTGCTTTAAAAGCATGTTCTAGAGAATTGTTGTGTACGTTCCTGTTCAAAGCCTTCCTGTTCCTCTGTGAGAGGAAGCTGCTATAAATAGTTTTTCCATTAGAAAAGTGATAACTGCTTATCTGTTTGTATTTGTTGCTTCTAATAGACTTCTTGCTTTTATCTTTTCCTGTTACACTTGAAGATTGTGGGTTTTGCCTTAAAACATTTCCTGACAAACTGGTGTAACTTAAAAAAAAAAAAAAGGATTAGAGACGGGACCTTAACAGGGACATGCTTTCAAATTGGCTTTGGACCAGACTGGGACTCTTAAACACGTACTGGTAAAGGACATGTGCCACCTACTGGTGTGCAAATGGAGTGGTTTGAGGTAGGAACACTGATTCTAGGTTGACTGTCTCAAAACCCTGTGTAATGAATAACGAGTAGCTGTTGTAGGTAAGTAAATTGCCCTTTGTGGCTAACAATACAATTTCCTTTGCAGAGCATCCCATTTTGATTTTCAGGTTGTTCTTCCAGGGTAATCGAGATATTTATGTGTTTTTAGTGGGATTGGTCTTTTGCTTTTCAGTGCTATTATGGGATCTTCTCCAAATTCTGAGACTAACTAAAAGTCGTCTTTTATTTTTTTATCCCTTTTTGTTTTAATTTTTTCCACGTATGCTCAAACTGGCCTGCCAGGACAAGGACAAAGTAAGTCTGACCCTCTCTGCCTGTGTTGCCCCCTGGGGCTCCCACTGAATAGTTCTCTCTTGTTTTTTCCTTTTGTCACAGTTTCCTGAGAGGCGTTTCGTCTTCTCCCTCTTTGTACCTTCTGTTGGATTGCTGCTGCTTGTTTCTGTTCTTGGTTTGAATTTTCCTTTTTTCTTTTATTTCTCTCTTTTTGTATGGCTTGTGAATCTTGGTGCAAACTTATTTTTGCAGTTTTTGATCCTTTTTTTTTTAAGTTGTCCTGTTTGACATCCACTTCCTTTACTTTGTTTCTTACTGAGAACTTGTGTTCTTTGTTACGTAAGATTTTCCCAGGAAAAGCTCAAATGAACAAAAGAATTTGTCCTTTCTTATATGTTTTGTTCCCCCAAACAAAAAAATAAGCAATTTCCCACACTACTGCAAATCCTTCAAACTGGGATGGTTTAACAGAAAGATTTTTCTTTATAAAATCAAGGGGTTTTTTTAAATAAAGATGGATAGCAGTTTTTTCTTGCTTTGAAATTGATCCCAAATGGATGAGCCTTGGTGATTTTGCTTGCTGTCAAATAGCACAGTTCAGGTTTTACCTTACAGAAAGCTAAACAATGCATTTCAGGCAGATGGGCAGAGATTCGTCTGCTTGGTGTGAAAGAAAATATAATTATGACTTACAATGCAGGATTTGCAGTTAAAGTGATCAAGAAGGTTTTCTAGATTATTCTATCTACTTGCAGTCTGACAGAGGTGAGCAATTATCTGTATCGGTTTTCTCATTTGTATAATGAGGATGAAGATGCAGTGTGTCACAGAACCTCTAAGACTTAATTTATGGTGAGTGATTCTCAGGTCTAAACTGAATCTGGGCATGGAAAACCCAGCTCAGATGAAGAACCTTTCAGGAACCTATGAACGTTTAAAGTAAAAATACAGCTTTAAGTATTTGCTAGAGCCATAACCTGTGAACGTTGGCCAGGAGTCCCTGTTGCCTTTCACCTTTGCGTAATAACTCTTGAGTAGAGCGCGTAGCTTTGTTAAACCTCCTCAGATCTGAGCTGGAGAAGTCTGTACAAGCTGAGATGTGCATTAACAATCACAGCTCGAAATGGAAGTTTGAATAAGTTTTATTTATTGCATGCTTCTCCTGCATGTTCCTTTCTTTTCTTTTAGCTCTCATGAAAAGCTAATTTTATGTTACATTTGAAGAACCAGTCTTTCTCCTTTTCTCTGCAGGCCAGTGAAGCAGAGGAGAATGGATCAGACAGTTTCATGCATTCCATGGACCCTCAGCTGGAGAGACAAGTGGAAACGATCAGGAACCTGGTGGATTCCTACATGGCGATTGTCAACAAGACCATCAGAGACCTCATGCCGAAGACAATCATGCACCTCATGATAAACAATGTACTTATCACACTGTGGTCAGTGGAAGTGGAGAGACAGAAGGGGAAAAATAGGGAGGGAGAGAAAGAATAAAGAAAAACTGAAGGCAGCTTGGAAGGAGGAAGAGGTGGGGACAGGATAGAGTGTTTTGGGGAAGGTGATGGAAACTGGTTCCCTCTTTGCTCGTTTACAGACGAAGGACTTTATCCATTCGGAGTTGCTGGCAAACCTGTACTCTTGTGGTGACCAAAACACGCTGATGGAGGAGTCGGCAGAGCAGGCCCAGCGACGTGACGAAATGCTGCGCATGTACCATGCCCTGAAAGAGGCCCTCAACATCATCGGGGACATCAACACCAGCACTATCAGCACCCCTATGCCCCCACCGGTGGACGACTCTTGGCTGCAGGTGCAGAGCGTACCGTCTGGACGCAGGTACCAGAGGCTCAGGGGGAGAGCCCCACAGACCTGCCTGATGCCTCTTTGGTGGCTAGCTGGGGCCTCCTACTGAGACAGGGAGTCCTCCTCTTCCCCTCTGATCCCTGTGGATATGAAGAGCTTGGAGTGTTTGTGTTGGGAGGCTCCTAGGCCTTGAGAGCTCTGTAGGGTTGCTGTGTCTTCACAGAAGATGCGGAGGCTTCTAAACCCTTAGATTAGATGGGGCCTGAAGTAGCTTTGAAGGCAACCTGAAGCCTGGCATGGCCCTTGAAAGCCAAAGAGTGGTGTGTAAAGTGACGTGAAACTAAAGAAGGAACACTGAAGGCAGCTTATGGGGACCTGATAGTGACAGAGGGATCCCAGGCCTGTTGTTGCAGTTGAATTTCTTTGTTTGTTTGCCAGGTCTCCTACATCCAGCCCCACGCCACAGAGGAGAGCTCCTGCCGTTCCACCCGCCAGACCTGGGTCTCGAGGCCCAGCTCCTGGGCCACCTCCTGCTGGTGGGTCCACGCTGGGTGGTGCCCCCCCTGTGCCCTCCAGGCCAGGTGCCTCTCCTGATCCCTTTGGGCCCCCACCTCAGGTTCCTTCTCGGCCTAATCGTGCTCCTCCTGGTGTTCCCAGGTAAGTCCTGAAACGCTGCCCCATCCAAGTGGGATATGTCACCAATTTTTGGGTAGCAGCCATGACAGCACTTAGCCTACTGGGGCCGTAGAAAGTGAATGGAGCGCATGGAGTGGGTACAGTCTTTGGATATTTGAATTGGGTCTGTAGGCAGGAACATCATTGTCCCCTGAGATGTCATTGTACAGATGAGGCAATGCTAAGGCAGCTCTCAGGAACAGAGGGGCAACCTCTTCTCTGCACAAACCTCTGTGCAAAGGATGGGGGAAGAGGACCTTGTACCTGAGGACTTTATTAAAGCAATCATACCAGTGCCTCTACTCACGAGGAGGAGGTGGTCACCAAAAATCACAGGACTGGAGTGACAGTTCCCTGCTGTCTAGGGCTCCCCAAAGTCTGAAGTTGCCCCTATTCTCCTGGCCCAGACTTCTTCAAGGTGAGTTGGAGAGACCTTCATCTAAGCTGTTCAGGTGCTTTTTGGCTAGGACAATATTGCAGTATCACTGGCAGGGAAATGGATTTTTTTTTTAGGCGTTTTTGTTGCTTCTGTAATCAACTCGAAACCTCTGGACTGGAAAATGTTCAAATCACACAGCTTTACTTTCCCATTAGGAAACTTAATTCCCTTCCTGTTCAGTCACTTCAAACACACTTCAGCATAGTAATAGGGGATTATCCCCTGTGCAGCTAAGCACCTGTTCCTGAACAGGACTTAGGAAACGGTCTGGAACCAGGAATGCTTTTATGTTGGGCACTTCCTTGTGAGGAAGATAAGGTAATTGCAGAGCAAAGAACGAACATAACCAGAAACTCCCCAATGACATGTCAGAGGGAACACTTCCCTCATGGAAAATATCTCCTCTCCAGTGGGTGCAGGTGGCATGTGTCTGAAGCTTTGCTGTTTTCTGGAAGCACCCGGCCTGTCAATGGGTAGTGATGGTGTATGGCTCGGGTGGTTCAGTCTTCCTTCTGTGACAGTGCCCCAGCTCATACTTGGTGCTGCCTGTTTGGAGGGGAAGTGTTCTCTGCCAGGCTGTATCCAACCCAGAGATGTAGGAGTCCAAAGAGATTATAGACCAGTTTCTGACTCTGGTGTGTGCAAATGGTTTTACTTTCTTGGTGCCTCTGCCCCAGTCCTCCCTGTGCACCTCCATGCAGCTCCCAGAGTAACTTGTCCACAAATGCCTCAGTGTTGACCCAGAGACTGCAATCCTGCTGATGGCACCTATGGATGTCAGCATGCTTCTACTGTGTATTTTGGCCCTTGCTTCTTGTGACCCTGCTTTTTCCATATCCTGTTACTTTGTGGTTTTCTTTTTTAGTATACTTATGCTTCTTTCTGTCTCCATCTTTCTTCTTTCACTCAGTTTCATTTCTTCACTCATGAAAAATATTCTATATACCTGATCATCATGATAGGATTTCCCAAATGGGCTGAAGTGAATTGGCCTTTTCTGAAGAAATCTGTCATAGCCTATCTTAATGGCTTTTCTGCCTTTTGCCTGAGGTAGAAGGGTTTAGGGGAAGGTAGGGAACAGCACTGGAGAAGAGGAAGAAAGTGTTTCATACTTAACCGAGCAATCCCTGGTTTTAGAAGGAAAGATGGTAGGTTGGATTGCATGCTACTGACTGCCCTGATCTGGAGTTGAGAATGTAATTCCAGAAGCTGTGAAGTGATGCTCATTCTCTGATCCTCCTCTCTGATTCTTCCAGTTGTTCATAGACTCCTCCGGATCCTGATACCAGCTTGTCATTTGAGTTCACTGATGAATGGAGAATTTCCAATGACAAGGGACTCTTTCTCTTCCTCTCCTGTATATAGAATAAGAAAGTTCCCTGCTAGCACTTGGACTCGGGTCCTTCTGCCATGGGTGAACGAATGCCATATTCATTGTTGCTTTTTTAATACCCATCTCTTCCCTTGCTAACCGGGCTACACTAGTGTGTGTGTTTGTGTGAAACAGAGCTCTTGTGTATGGCCTGAGTGAGCTTTCTTGTAGGAGATGGCATTATGTAGTGAACTGGAAGCACATGGTGGTGGCTGGATGCACTTGGTGTGTGTATGCACACTGATGCCTGTGTAGAAGTTTAGCAGTTTGTGCCTCCAGTTTGTGTGAGCATCTGGTTTTATGGATGATGAACTTAGAGAAGCATTGCTCCACTTCAATTTTTTTAATTAACATGATTGTACAGACACATGCTTTCACATATAAACACCACATGGTCCATTTTCTTGCACAGGAAGGTTTTCCTGCATATCATTAAACACACTTAAAACACGACTTACTGTCCTACTTCTGTACTTAGCATTTATTCAGTCTACTCTGGAAGTCTATTGCCGAATACATATCTTTGGGAGCTGAAAATTACAAACAATATAAGGTCTTATCTGTGTGCAGTGAAGGACTGCATTCAGGCTACATGCCTATTGGAGCTATGCAGGAGGATTTGTTCTGTGGAAAAAAACCATGAAGATACTCCTCCAGGTATTTAGTATATTCAGTTTAAAATAGTTTGATAAACTGTAGGTGAAAGAATTTAGGCAAGCTCAAAGGAGAAATGAGAAAGTTTCAGTGAGAATGACTTAACAATTGGAAAAATCTGTTGAAGATATTAATGGTTTCTCCATTCTTCGGTGCATCTAAGGAAAAATATGCAAGTGATCAGCATCACTGCAAGCGTAACTTCACACAGCTTTGACTTTTAACTATTCAGTAGGTCAGAGTGGCTGAATTCATGATTTGTGACCTTCAAAATATAAATCACCACCTGCTTCTTTTTTGGGTAGTGTTCAGGACTCCATGTAATCTCACTCTTTCCTGAGATGTTTGTTTCAACTCTGGCATTTAATATGATCAGAAGACAGGAATCCTCAGCAAGACAAGTCAAGCCACCTGTGCCCAGCTGATGGGTGCTGAGACCTAGATATACTGCTGGTTCAGCAGCCATGAACGTCAGCCTGGATGTGTGAGCAAGCTTGCTTAATGGGTGAGTGAGCAATAGGCCAGTAGGTCTGCGAACAGATAGGTGGTTTTTGATGCACCCCTGTGCACAACAGGGTTCTGGATGTGTGCAAAGTCGAGGCTGTGACTGTGTGTGTGAAGTCCTGCATGTGTGAGAGTCCAGCCCTACCCAGCAGTGCACACGAGTGCTGTGTTCTGGAGAGGGACGTGTGAATGCGTGACTGTGCAAGCATGTGTGTCTCTGTTCCACCTTCCTGACAGTCTGTGTGGCCTCTGCCTTGAACTGTCTGAACTGCCATGTTGATTTCATGTTGTCTTTCAGAATCACTATCAGTGACCCCTGAGGACTGGCAGCCACGGTACGTTTTGCACTCTCCCTGCAATGCATGAGTCACTGTGTCCCCATCCTCCATTACTTTGCTCTGCAGCTCACCTTTGCTGCCTAGTTCTTGTGTTAGTAACAGAGTCCCTTGTCCAATGAACCACCTCTGCCAGGATCTCGTAAAGGGAGGAGTCTTGAACGGAGAAACTGACCGATCAGAGACAGAGCAGCTGCCTGAGCTGGGAAATCCTCAGTACCTGACTTAAGGTCACTAGAGGACCCTTTCTCTGCTTCTAGATAGAGGAGGTGGGATGGGGGAATGAGCTCTGGCAACAAGGTCTAAACTGTGTGAGTCGTTCATCTGGCTTATATCCGCACTGACTGGGAGATCAGCTGAATGAACTGTTTTGATTTGGTTTGTCAGCTCTGTTAGGATCAAGATAGAGACTTGGGGAGCTGTTAGTTCAGACTCCTCTTCTTATATTCTAATATCTGGCTGGAGAAGTGCTCCCATCCTCACTGTGTCCCTAGTGCTTGTGGAAGGCAGAAGGAGCTTGGGTTGTTAAAAAATAGGACTTCCATGTCTGAGCGCAGAGTAACCGACACTGAATGTTCCCTGTTATCCTTGTGTGTGAAGTGAATGCCCTTTGCTTGTTCTCCACTTGAACCTTTACCTTCTAGGTTACTCTTCTGCTCCCGTTCAGTCTGCCTTCTCTCCTGTGCCCCTGCCAGAGGAAGGGTTTAGTGATCCGTATCCCCACAAAGACCCTGGCCTGAGCTCCTGCCTGTTCCCCTTTCCTATCTCTCCTGTGTTTTGCAGCATTGTACTTGTTCAGTGATGTAGCAGGATATTGGAGCAGGCTCACGTGTACTGCACTGGTGCAACAACTCTTCCTTGTCATGTTAATGCTGAGAGTGAGGGGTGGTGTGAACAGAGACCTGGCAAATTCTCCTGAATATTTTTCCTGGGAACCTCCAGCCAAGGTGACGAAGGGGTAGAGAGGACAGAACAGGGCAGGTGTGGATGTTCTGGGCCCTTTCTCCCTTTCTCTGTGGATATTGTCTCTTGAAGTGAAAGGTCTGACTGAGAGGAGTGGAGCAGCAGCAGCTCCTGTAGATTCCCTTGCTGCTGGTTGTGGCAGAGCGCTGGGGAAGCTTAAGTCCTGTCTTAAGAATAGCAGAAGTTCAAGCTCCTGTTGCAGGGCAGGGGGGTTCACAGCTAAGCCCCCATCTTGCAGCAGATGGTGTCTGTTACTGTTGTATGTAACTGCTGTTAGAGCTGAGAGGTGCCACATCACATCAAACCAGTGCAGTGATTGTTCAGTGATTGGCATCATCTTTGAGGATGTCATCCGTCAACCCTCGTCACTGATGACGTACTGCAGAGGCGTTGGAGCAATCAGCAGTTTCCTCCAGTACTCTGCCTACTGCAGACATCCCTGGCAGCCCTAGAAACATGCCGCTTGGTGAACAACGTCAGGGAGGAGGCTTGCTGTTGTCTGTACCTCGTTCTGGGACTCACTGTTATGGGGCATTCTGTTCTTAATCTGGCATAAAGAGCACCAAGGAAATAAAAATTAAAACAAAACACCACCAAAAAACAAACAACCCCAAAAACCCCACTCCAAACCTTTTGCAGCGCAAACAAATAAACGTAGTGTTTTGCCATCTCTGTTAAGTCCTTATCAACAGAACTCTCTCAGCCCGTTGGTTTCTAGATGATTATCTCAGTGTTCTGTCTGGATATGGCTTGAAAGACTGACTTCAAGGGACGCAACAGTCAGTGTAATGGGTCTTCTCGAGTTCCTGCCAGGTCTCAGGTCTTACTCTAATGTACTGGAGACTGCCACAGGCTTCCCTGTGGGCAAAACTTTTTTGTTCCTTGTTGTCCTGACAGAAAAGTGACTTTTCAGTGGTGTAAAAGGGCTTGGCTAGCAATGTAGTGAGACAGACCGAAGCAGCATTGCAGGGATAAATGTTGCTTGAGAGACTTCTCTGTCCCTTTTTTGTGCTGGGAAACAGTTTTCAACCTTCTGTAACCTTACCAGGGAGATTCTGCAAGTGTCTCCAAAAAACTTGAGCAGAGACAAAACCTGTAACTTTAAAAAGTGACAGCTCCTCCCCCTAAAATGCTCTGAGTGCTGAGAGAAATGTAAATGTCTGCAAAAATCAATCATAGTACATTACAAAAAAGCAGCCCATCTACCTGCAAATCATTTGTGCTCCTTTCAGCCCTGTTTATTCTGGTAGGGTCAAGTGGCCTCTCTTGCTGAACACATTACATAGTCCAGTGACTTCAAGCATCCTTTTCATGTAAATCCACAGAGGCTGTTAGGACAACCTGTCCAAACTCCTGAAATGCAAAAAGTCCTTCAAGCTTCTCCAAGGAAAAAAAAAAAGAAAAGAAAAAAACAAACCACACCTTCCAACACATATAGCAGTGCAACAGCATCTCAATAAAGGCTGAGCTGAAGTTTTGTAAGGTTTTAATTCAAGTGCTATTACTGTTCCAGTGACAGTAGTAGCCGTCAAATGGTTGGTATGGTTGCATTTACACTAGGAGCACCCTTTGGAGATAATGTGCAGATCCCACATGTCATGAAGCTCAGGTTTGCAGATTCCCCAGCTACATCTCATAGCAGGTTTTGCTTCTGGGAGATGGTATTATTTCAGCATCCTTCCAAGGTGGTTGCGATTTCCAGGTTAGCTCAATCCCGTCATTATTAGCCGTACAGGAACAGTAACGTGATTGGCATGCTGACAATGGGGTCTTGCAGTCCCCACTGACATTTTTCAATCAAGGAAGTAAAGTTTGGAAACGTTTTAGTGTCTGAAGCTTTTTTATGTATTGTCTCCCAAGGCAAGGAACAAGTGGTTGTAGTTGTTTTGCAATCTGGGGCTTAATAAATATGGAGCAATAAATTCTGCTGAGGTCTAATAAACAGGACCGTAGACTTGCTCTGGCAGATTTGCGAAGATGAGAGAGCTTGCCCCAATTTATGGGACTATAGCTCCTCTGGTACCAGCATGATTATAGACTTGCAGTCAGAGCAAAACAAAGGCTTCCCTACCTCGGAAAACTACTTGTGCAAGTATCCCCCTCTTCCCTCAGCCCCTGTGTTAGGGAAGGGCCTTCACTTCCAGCAGTCACTTGATTCTCAGTAATCCAAAGTAAAGCTTGTCAATGTGGGATTGTTCAGGCATTAATTCTGTGACACCTGTGCAAATACTCCCTCTCTGCTTGGTCTACATCCTGTTGGGTTCACTCTTTGCATTTCAGGCAGTTTGGGCCATAAAAGTGCTCTGGCTTGATGCTGAACAACTTAATTATTCTGATACACCATCGTGATGCCCTTTAGATTGCAGACGCTGCAGGGGGCATGCTTTAGAAGAGCAACATAGATTGGACTCACTGACTTACAGAACACATTGGGTTTTTATTTGTAGACTTCATAAAGCCTGTAGTTTGAGTCTGAAGTGGTCTTTCAAGTAATGAGTTCAGAGAGATGGCAGGGGTGTTATCTTGTATTTTCTGGAGTTTTGTTTTTCCCCGGTCCCTTACAGTAAGGAGATCCTAGAACACTTAATCCATGCAGAGGGCAAACACTTAAGTTGCTGCCCACTTACCTAGCTAAAGTACCAGCAAAAGCACTGAAACAGAATGGAGTAGCTGTGGCCAAAGTGTTTCATTGAAGTAGAAGCTGCATTTGCTGAGCACCAGAACTAAAGAACTGAAAGCAGCAAGCTTTCCCCTAACATCAAAGATCAGCATCATGTATGGGAATAGAGAGTCTCAGGCTTGCAGTAGCCTCCAGGGCAGGGGAAGAAGGTGCTCCTCCAAACCAGCCAAGAACCTCTGACAGCAGCGCATCTCAGAGGACCCCATCCATGCTGTGTGACTGTCATGTGCTTGATATAGGAGCTCACTGTTGTCCATGCTTCTCAACTCTCATTCCAGAGCCAGTGCATTCACTGGCAACGAATCTCTGCACTTCCAAATTTCAGAGGGAGAACCAAACTGGCTGTCCAGCAGATTACTTTGTTGGTGATCCATGCTGTGCAGAAAGGCCAGTGCGAGGCCTGATAGAAACCTGTAAGTTTCCTTCCTGGAGCTGCACTCTGGTGGTAGTTTGTGCCTCAAGTTTTATTCTCTTGCTGGCTCAGGCGAGGTGGAGAAGCATGTGTGATTGTGACTGCGATTGCTGTGCTAACCACAGTGTGTGTTCTCTTGTTTTTGTTTTCTGCTTTTTCACAGCAGAAGGGGCCCCGCCTCACCTACTCGACCCACCATAATCCGACCGGCTGAACCGTCCCTCTTAGATTTATAACTTGAGGCTGTAGACAGCTGGCAACGAACGCCGTGCTGGCGGCTTCCCCATTCCACCCTCCCTTCCACAGCCACAGTCACTCCTCTCATCCATCCCACATCTCTGCCTCCCACCGCCCCTTCCTGGTGTGTCGTAAAACACTAGCCTAGTGATCGAGCTCTTCGTCTTCACTCGTGCGTCCTGTATTGCTTTGTGAGCGTAGAGTAGCCTTCATTCAGTGGCATGGATCCCTGAAGTACCCAGGCTCCTTGGAGAGATCAGCCGCAGGGACGTCCTTAAGTCCAAGTGGTGGCTGTCCGTCCAGGAATTTCATCTGCCTGGTCTAGCCTGGATAAATGTCCTGCCTGCATCAGTTAGCTGTAGCACCTAGGACTGATCTGTAGCTATTTTCTTTTCTTGTAGTTAAGAAGACAGAAGTGTGACTTAGAAGAAAAATACTGTCAAAACATGTGACACCATTAGGAACAGATTAAATGTCCTGTGTATTAGTTTGACTTCTAAGGTGCAAAAATTCATGTTGGGAACAGTGCAATCAACCTTATCTCAGAGTGAGGCAGGGAGATGGAGAAGGGGGGAACTCAATGGATCAGCACAGTCCTGCTAGAGTGAAGTCCGAGATAGCGCACACACCTCAGCGTGCAGGGAGCACACGGACCTGCTCGCACTTAGCTCCCCAAAAGAGCTGGGGAGATGCTGCTGGTGACACTGGCTCCTGCCAGCAGTTGCCCTGCATCATCCCTTTTGGCTGACTTCCCTGAACCCAGCAGGGAGAGGGGAATAGATAATGCTGCTCCCCCCTTGCAAATGGACAACCAAATGTTTTCAGGGAGTTTGCTGTGTAACGTTTTGTTAAAAATATTTCTGCTTTGAATAAGCACATCTTTCAGTGTTTTTTGGGTACTGTGGTGACTTCTTCCGTAGCCTTTTCTTGCATGTGGATGGTACGTGTTTGGGGAAACTTGTAACCGTTGTTGATCTCAACTCATCTTCTTAAGGTTTGTTTTTGCTTTTCATGCTACATGTATTAAAAAAAAAACAACTTGAGAATTAAAAATATATCAACCCTGTACATCTCAGATGTCATGTCTCTACCAGAGCTAAATGAGCCACCTGTGTTGCAGGCTTTCAGCTGGGCCTGATTCAGATTTAAGTTATGTTATTTCAGTGCTATTGCTCTTAATTTCTGTTGTGGATCCTCTATTGTTCTGATGCCAGTTCCTTTCTGTATTTTAACTATTGTTTTACTACTTTTCCCCCCTCTTCCTTCCCTTCCCCTTTTCCTTTTTTCTTTTTCTTGTCTTTAAACTCCAGCCGGCCGGGTAAGGCCAGTCCCTCCCGCCCAGAGAGCCCAAAACCACCATTTGACATGTAGTCCTGCTCCCTCTGAGACTCTTTGCCTGCCTCTTAGCTGTTCTGTCCTGGAATGGTCTGACTCCAATCTCACACATGGCTTGTTTTGTTCGTATTTCGTGACACGCACATATCAGATGTGACTGCAGTGAAACTGGTTTGTTTGGTTGTTTGTTTTTTTTCCTTCCCAGCTGCTTAAAGGAGTTAAACGAGTATATTGTAGTAATGAGAAATGTATCTTTACTGTTATAAATATCTATAAATATATATATAAAAGATGAAAAATCTATATATGTCCAAGTGTTTAAAGCCATTTGTGCTTCCATGTGGATTTTAGGAAATACTTAAGTAGGGAAAGAATATCTATATACACATATATATATACACACACATCCAAAAAGTTAACCAAATCCTGATGTTGAGTTTTTGAGCTGATTGTTAAATTCTCTGCTGTGTGCAGTTGGGTTATTGTATTACCCCAGACTTGTGGGTGAACTGTCTCAGTGCTGGTAGTAGCTGTGATGCAGTTTGTGATCTACCTGTCACTCTTGTTTATTGGATGAAATAAACTATCATTTCTGTATAATGAAGATCTCCATGACTAGAATAAAGCCATCTCTCTTTCTCTTGCTCTTTCTCTGGGTCATTTTCAAACTGTGAATAACCATAACCTAATCTTTTCATCCCATAGAGCTTAAAAAAGCTATACATGCAAGCAGATGGTATCCCTAATAGGGAAGGTGGAACAGATCTGCATCAACAGTGATATCCGGGAGCTGCAGTAGAGTGAACCAGCTCGTCAGATGTGGAAGTTTAACTCACTTTCTCCATTGTAAAGGAAAATGCATTGAGGTCCTTCAGGACATGCAGGAGGTGGGAGTTTAGCACACAAAATGGCTTTGCTCTTAAAAAGGTGTTTCTGGCCAGGGTGTTTGTGGAACATGGTAAGCAGGTGTTGAGTTGTGGTTTCTCTGGGATGTGGTGTCTTTCAGGCCCATATCTGAAGTGCAGTCTAACATGCATGGCAGCTCCTACTCGGAAGTTGCCTTTAGGCTAAAGTGGGATTTTTCCCCTAGTATAAACTGGATAAACCTGTTTCTACCATCTCTATGCTAAAACAGTGGGTGCTATGGGTCTTCAGTCATGGTTGCTGCTTCTCAGTGACAACTGCATTTCTTTGTAATTCCTGGAGTTAGCACTGTCATCATAACGATTGCAATGGATTCCTTAAACCCCTGTGTAATGGGGCTCCAGCACTTCTGCAGGAAGAGACCAGGAGCATTGGAGTTGCTGACTTAATCAGTGACACAGATTTAGCCCTGATTGCTCTTGGCCACTGCTGGCTGTGGTACTTGTGGAGTCTCCCTGGTACCCTAGTAAGATTTTAGTAAGTTAAATCTCCTTGGAGACTTTATTTGTGGTAGATACTGGTGTGGGTTGAGGGAATAGACTAGGTCTCTAGTGATTCCTTCTGTGTATGTTCTAGCTATCTGTCTTGCATGTTTTTATGGGTTGTAACTTCAGCTTCTACGCAACTGAGGCAATAACCATTGCTTGCCCTCCCCTGTATTTTTTTCATCACTGATGTTATATATAGGGTTGTTCTTAAATACTATTGTATTTTTGAAAGCAAAACTATGTATTTATTCAAGTAAATATTAGAGCCTTATTTTGAAGAACTAGAAACCTCTCATCTGCTGGTTGTCATAGGTTCAATATGTTCTGCTAAGAATACTGGCTACCCTGCCTAGGCAAGAGAAACTCAGTCTACTGAGCTACAGCCTTGTCAAGCAAAGTGTCCTCTTTCCAGCACAACAGCTCTTGGCTGCTGTTCAGTGCTTATGGCCATTAAGAAGCATTTTTCCGCTTTTTCTCAAATCTAGAGGTGCGGAGGTGGTTCAGTTGCTCCAACTTAGAGCTGTTGTCTGTCAGCTGAGTAGTGGTTCCTGCTCTTAGTTCAGTCCAAGTAAAGGTGGGTCAGGGAAATGCTCCTGAAGCAAACAGGGTAAAAAATGGATCTGAACCTAGGGTCTAGATAGAAGTGCTAGCCAAGAGAAATGTCTCAGGCTTGTCTACAGGAAAACATTCATGAAAGCCAAGTAAAATAGGGCATCAACACCAGGGCAGGTGTTTCTAAAAAAGAATTCATTCTTCACTCTTTTTCTGGTCAAATTTCAAGGTGATGTATGCAGAAAAAAAAGACATCTAGTCAGTGCCCATCTGAGTAAGTTTATTCAGGAAGCAAATTTGTAACAGAATTAAGTCACCTCTGCAACAAACTGCAGACCTTCTTCACTGGTCTTGTCTCTTTCACAGTACTAGAGCAGAACACCCAATAAATATTTATCCTGTTTATAATAATGCTTTGTATTAAATCACAGCCCTGCCCCCATTAGTTATGATACAGATTTATGAATAGCCTGAGCAGCCATAAACACTGCAAAAGGCTTAGTCTCTCTCCAAGGAATATACAGCATTTTACACAGATACAGTATGTACACAAACCCATGCAGCCAGGAGCTTGGGAGCCCATGTTGCTTCTGTTGTGCCAGTAACAGACAACACTAGTGCTGTTCAAACAAAAGGAGTTCAAAAAAACAGTTTCCATCTTCCCCTGGTGGGTTTACAGGAAAGCACTAAGTCTGTGCATGCTTTTTTCAGTTTTATATGGAAACATGAACAGTTGGGGGGAAAAAAAAAAAACCAAAAACAACCACACTTAACCTGCTTCTGGCATTAGAAGAAAAGCTCACTCTACCATGCTGGTGTACCTTGGACACAGAAGAAATGAACTCTGTTGACAAACCCAAAAATTGATACTGCCTTCCTGTGCTTGCATCTCTTATCATGACAGGCAGGTGCTGTATGCTGCTTTGGGCACTGGCCCAGGCTTGTGTGTTTGGATCACATAGCTGTGATGGTTTTCCTTAAAACTCCATTGCTGAAGCTAACCATCCTAAGGACAGGTATTTCTTGCCTGAAAGGCAAATTCAGTTGCAGAATATCCAGGTGCAGTTCACTTCATCACTTGCACACCTAAGAGATTTGCTTTGCTGCTTCTTCAGGGGACTCTATCCTCCCACCATGTTTTGTTTTCTCCTTAGAATTAGGGCTACAGCTTCAAGGCAGTGCCAGGTGATAGCTTTATTCCTGATGTGCGTCCCAAGAACTTAAACAGGGGCACAGAATCGGGGATTCCACCCATCTAATGCTCTCCTTACCAAAATGGGAGAAAAGGAAAGTAAAGTGATGGAAAACTAGAACCCCTAGAGTCGAGAAATTCAAAACAAAGCATGTTTATTAAGTAGTTTCCTTTTACTTATTTCTCCCATTTTTTAAAATAAATAAAACCTTCAGACACATACAAGTGAAACACATCATCCTTCAAAGTGCAGTTACATTTCCACCCCACTCCCAAGAATCACATAAAGCTTTGTCAAGTAACCAAAAAAATTCCAAAGGCAGCCCTGGCTCCCTTCCCCCCGCACTGAGAGTACATGGGTCTGTTGTGCTGCCCAGGAGATGGATCTTTGGGCTGCTGAAGGCTGACAAGGCCAGTTTCGGATACAGTTGCAAGAGGCAGGCTGCAGAGGAAAGGGGGAAGTTCAGGATAGTACATAGTATGAAACAAAACCCACCTGTTTAGAGTCCAAAGAGTTTGTTACCAGAATAAGTTAGTTACTTCCAGAGCACTGGAAAGAACTTAGGCTGATTACAATCATGAGTGACAGCTCAGAATTGCTGCTTGGTCACTGTTGTGAAGGTGGCTGCTGGCAGCAAAGTCTGGGATAAGGGATTAAGTCATTTTTCCCAAAGTCATGGAATCCCCTTCCCCCGGCCTGCACCTGGCCCAGGTGAAGTGCCAGCACCAGCTGCCTCCCAGAACTAGTCTGAGTCTGTCTGTACTCCAAGCACAGCAAGTAACAGAAGAAAGAGAAAGGGAAGATGAGGTCTAATGCTCAAATTCCATCTGTGCAATCCCTCTTTCCTGATGTCTTTAAACATCTGTTCTGAGCAAGGGCACTGAGCAGAGGTATGGGCACATACAAGTCAGTTAAGTCCTTTCAGGCTCATAGAAAATTGCTGTAAATAAGATTTAGTGCCGCTTAAACTACCATGATTTTGACCTCATCGTTCTCATCAGCACGGTAGAAGAAGGGAATGCAGGGGTTTTCCAGCAGGGAGCCCAGCCTCTCCTGAGGGTTCTGGATTTCTCTGAGAAGCTGCATTATTTGCTTTGCTGTGGGGTCCTCTTGGCTTGGCTGAGCGGCTTTACTGTCAACAGGGGAGAAACCGGATTGATGAAGAACAGCAGCCTCTTGTTCTGCTTCATCTGACAAGTTCACTTCTCGTAACGCTGTAAGGAACACAGACAAGGCAGGCAGGTAACTCTTCCCATCTGTTCCCTCGGGTTATTCCATTTTACAGAACTCGTCCTGGCTGCAGCTTACCTTCTCCATCAGTAGCGTTCAGTTCGATGCGCCTCTCCACTGGAAGTACACCTTCGTTCTGGCTTGCCAACACCTCTGGGTTTTCAGCAGCTGCTACATACTTGCTGTACCAGTCGTTTCTTTCCCTGACCAGACGCATCACTAAGTCCTGCAGATCCAGTAGTTTCATCTGCACCAAAGTAAAGGAAAGCTCATGAAACATGCACATCCCTGCAGCTACAAACGCTGCTCCATGGTTTGCAGTCCTGCCTCTGTCACAAAATTAGCAACTTCAAAGTTCCAGCTAGCTGAAGAACACCACACCAAGGTTTGGACTGTGCAAGTGCTCCCCAGGCCCGCCCTGCTTGAAGTAGTACTACAGAAAAGGTTCCTTGCCTTCATCTCTTCCTTGTCCTGAGCCAACCTGCTGATGTACTCCTCCTTCTCTTGGTGTCGCTGTTTGAGGATAGCCCTTTGACTCTGGTATAACGCGATATACTCCCCTAGAATGCAAGAAGCGTAAGGAGTAAGCGTTAGCAAGACCAGGGAACAAGCCTTTCAGTGAGCACAGAACTATGTGGCATGGGGATCCAGCAAATGCAACTCTGGTTTGGAGATATTGCCTAGCTAAGCAGCAGTAGGAGACCTGAACTGCTGGGTAGCTGGAGGGCTCCAGCTTCAAAAGCTGTTGGGGACCTTCTATTCCCCAATTAAATAATGCATTGAGTGAGCTTCAGCTTGTGCTGGTGTTGCCTAAACATACCAATGGTGTCTGTTTCCCCAGACAGCTGTATGCAGCGATGTTCCAACTCTTCTAGCCGTTCCTTCAGATCAGCTTTCTCATGCATCAGGTCTGTGAAACGGGACTGAACACAAAAATTGGTGTCAATCACCTGAACTGCTTCATGTACAGAGAATGCCTGTGTCAAAGACAACACCCTCCATTCACATTGGTCTGAGCCTAGGGAACAAATCTTGCTGCCTTTGCAACTTGGCTCCAATTGGATGCTAAAAAGGAACAGAGAGGAGAGGGCAAGACAGGGAAGGTGTTAAAAAATAATCTCTGCATTTTGGGAAGCAGGAGGGCTGGTGAAACAAAGTGCCTTTTAACCTTCTCATTGCTGCGCCAGCACAACTCTGGTCATACTTGGCTCCAAGAGACTGCAGGCCACCTGCTTCATCCCAGCAGGGTGAAGACAGTCTGGTTTTCAGCCATTTCTTCAGAAGAAGGCCACAGATGAGTGTTAAGCCCTTACACTCAGTCTTTGGAGGGGGTGGGAGGGGAATTTCTGCTGAAAGTTTTCCTGTGCTGAGACAGGCAGTGATAAGCTTTTTAGGAAGTAGCTTAATTATTATGGGACATCTGCTACTTATTCCCCTACAATTTGTCTGTGTGTGCTATGAGAGCCTGACTCTGGTTGGAAGTCTAGCCGAGCAGGGTAGCAGGGCTGAAAGAAGATGAGATCCTTTGCTTACCTGTAGTTTCTCCATGGCAGTTTTCAAAGCCTCGTGAACCTCCACTGGAACAGTATCCATAGTGGAATCTGGAAGGAACATGTGTAATTTACAGTTCCTCCTTGGACATGATGCACTCACAAAACCTGTAGATCTGTTTAAGAGGGGCCAGTGCAGCTGGCTGAGGCACCCCTCCCTAGTCTTACTGTCCCCAAACTGCACCAAAGCTTTACCTCCACCCAGCGTGACATTATGTTGCTGCTCCTGCCTCAGAGCTGTTATTTGCTGCAGGAGGCTTCTGCAGTGCTGCCTCTGAGCAGCCAGCTGCTGCCTCAGATCTTCTCGCTCCTTCTCCACTTGGGACATGGCAGATGTCAAGAAAGCCACCTAAGAATTCCAGAATATGCACATTAGTGCTGCTCCTGTGTGAGGCGTGATCAATGGTACATCTCAAACAGAGTAGCAGTTTACTCCATTTTGTTTACAGGTACAAAACCAAAGTACCAAGTGAGTGCCCTGGAACTAAACCAGGCAGCAACTACTGCGTTCTTTTTTCTCATTCCCAAGCAGTAAAACCACACAGGTTAAATACTAGCTCTCACGATATCTGTTTGATCACAGTATTCTCCAATTATGACTGTACTTACAGAAAAATGTAGTAGATATTTGACACCATTCCTAAATTACCTTCCAAACTAGAGAGAACCTAGTAATCATCAGCGTAACTGGAGAACTACTCTGCCAGCTGAGTTGTCTTCATCATTAAAGCCACTGTCAGACTTCCAGCCTGTCTTGCAAAGATGCTGCAGAAGTCCTGTTTTCTCTGCTGCTGTGCACAAGAACTTCTACACTTCCCTCATTACTGTGCCTCAGCTGGTAGGGATCACAGCTGATAAACAGCCTACTCCATGCACCAAGTGGAACCTTTCTGCAATTTAACCTGCCTCCTTTTCTAGGCATTTGTTTAGAACTAAAACCAAAGGCTTTTCTACCCGTTAAGACTCACCATTTCTTCATGGCTTTCAAACTTCTCTGGGATCACAAACGAAGATTTTTGCATTTCTTCTGTCATTGCTTCACTTTCAACTCCATCTCCTGTAAAAGGAGGAAGGTGAACAAAGACGTAATAGCACCGAGAGCCCAGCTGTACCTCCTCCCTGCAGACCAGCTGCAGCTACTCACCATCTAGTCGGTGCAAAATCCTGCCGTCCAGGTCTGCTGCTAACTGACTGATCTGGGCCTGCAGCTCTTTGTTTTCCTTAGCTACAGCTTCTAGGCTTTCCTGCAAGAGAAAACCAGAAGATCACTGAAACGTGTGCAAGCCAGACTGCCAACAGTCACTACATCTTCAGGCAGTAGCACCACACACACACAAAAAAAACCCCACTGCTTCTGCTCCACACAAGTGTCATTCACCTGTACTGCCCAGGATAGAATCACAGAACAGCCCAGTTTGGAAGGGATTGTGAAAGATCATCTGGCCAACCTTTCACTTAATGTAGTTAAGCAGTTTTCCTCCTGTCTTTCCACTTGCCCCTTTTTACTGTTACCTTGGTCTGCTGCAGCTCTTTCAGGTGCATTTCCACTGTCACCTTGCCCTGAACTTCCTCATGCTGTAGCCGGTCCATAAGCTGTGTCTGAAGCAGGTACTGTTTGTGCAGTTCCTCCTTCTCGGCAGACAGCTGCTGGTACGCCACGGTGTATTGTTGTAAGTGGCTGTAGTACTGGTCCCGCTGCTCCTGCAGACTCTGAGCCTCCTGTGTTTTCAGTTCCAGCTAACATGACAAGATAGAACCATCACATCAAACAATTTCTGCCAGAAAATCTAATCCATGTGATGTGATCCAAACTGTCAACGTTGCCCTAAAGCCACCAACCAGGCAGCCAGCCACCATCTGCCCCCACATGCTGGTCCCCCACATCAGACAGCAGACAATGGAGAAGGCTCCCAGCTGGATCATTACAGTACCAATTTCCATCCTTCCATCAAAGTTTGGAAAGTTGCCAGCAGTTTGCATAAACCGCTACGTACCTGCCCTGCCATCCCACCGGCTGTCACTTACCGTCTCTTTGAGCTCCCCCAGGTTCTCCTGCAGCTGCCCAAGCTTCTTGGCCAGCTCCTTCTTTACATGTTGCTCTGACTGTAGGGCACTTGTAACCTCCATGTTTTCATTTGTCTGCAAGACAAATACCACTGTGTAAGGAAACTGCCCCAACCAACATAAACATGTACTCGGAATAAACTATGTTTATTCCCGATTTGTCAGATGCTATCCCTTGTGTTATTCTGGAGTGTAATTAAGGGCCATAAATTGCCTGTTCAGGGCAGTAAATCACTTACAGAAAGGTTCAGAAGATGGGAGAACAAGGAAAAAGCCAGGGGAATCAGTGCTGGGACAGTGCCAAGAAGAGGCCTGGCACATCACACAGCCTGTCAGCTCCAAAGCAGATGGGTGGCATGTATATCCCAAACAGAGCCACGGACATTCAAAAACAAGAAGAGTTCAGAAAGGACTAAAGAAAAATCAGCGGCTAGACCATGTGTCAGTTTGCTCGGGCCCCAAAGGGGAAGCCATTACATTGAAAGAAGCAAGCAAGAGTAAGGATTCAGCTCCAGGGCGGATAAGAATGACAGCAGCAGGACAGAAGACTGCTGAGAACTACTTCCTCATGGACAATTACATGGAACAGAAGACAGGTATCTTCAAGGGTAAGAGGGCAGGAGGAATACTCAGGGAAAGAAACAGCCTGACTTCCAGGGAATGAGAGGGAAAAGGAAACTGCTCTGGACAAAGATACTGGTTCATCTGCCAGAGCACCTGAGGGAGTACAGGGAACCTCCTGGCATGGCAGTATGTATTGCAGAAGATGGAGCATCCATAACTTCAGAGGACAAGAGACAGCTAATGCTTCTGCCAGTTTTTTACATCTGTGCTACAAAAGGATTGCACCAGTGAGGGAAGCAGTGGGAAAAGATGCACAAAAGAGACATACCAGTTTGACAAACCCATTCTGCAGCTCAGCCAGCTGCTCCTTCAGCTCCCGATTTTGGCTCAGTGCCCTACTGATGGTGGCCTTGTCACTCTGCATGTCCTCCAGGATCTGCTGTCTGTCCACAGACTCCTCATTGTAGCGCTGCACAGCCTTCTCGAGTTCCAGCAGCCGCTCCTCCTGCTCCCGGTTGAGGTGGCTCAGCTGCTCGTTGTCCCGGACCTGGGCCTGGTACTGCCCATGCAGTTCCTCCTTCTCTTGCTGCAGCCGCTGGATCTCTTCCTGCAGACTCAGCTCAGCTGCTGTGGGCTCCGCTGGTGAGGAAGGCTCAATATCCATAGGCTTAACTGCTGAGGAAATGGAATCAAAAGCAGCTCAGTCCAGGGGCTAAATCGCTGTGTAATACACATCGCTATTACATACATAAAGCATACCCTAACCCATAGGGCTCTGTGACCCAGCAGGTATCACCAGCTACAGTATCCAGTCCTCACTGCAGCGCACTGAGAGGAACGAAGGAGCAAAATGACCCCAAAACCAAGCACAGCATCCTGCTGTGTGCTGCTGACTCCCTCAGCGCCCCAGCAAGCGCATACTCCCTCCCCAAACTCCTGGGCCAGAGAGGCTGACAGTACAGTCAGGTGGATACTAAAGACACAAAGAGTCTGCTGGTCAATGACCTGAAGTAGTCCAGTTGCTGTTTGCTGGGGTATGAGGTTTCTTTGGGTCACCGGGCCTTCAGCTGCCTTCACGGCTTCAGAGCATCAGACCTACTAGCAGGTCCTTCCTGCACAGCAGGGACAGAGTTAACCAGCTGGTACTCTGCAGCATGAAGTCTGACTCTGGAAGCCCTACCTGATTTGCTCAACAGCTCTGTAACATTGGCTTCCAGCTCCCGAATTTGGGCCATATGCTTCTCCTTTTCCTCTGCCATTGTGTGGACCTGCAAGGCCACACAAGTGAAAGGTAAAACAATGTTCACAGTGCGTTCAATCCTGCCTGTGTTTATCAAAAGCAGCTGTGATACTGCCCCAGCTGTTACCTGCTCAGAGAGCTGCTGTACCCGCTGCTGCCAAATGCTCCGCTCCTCCTTCAGTTTCTCCACATACTGATCTCTTTCTGCCTGCAGCTGCTGAAGTGACTCTGAGAGCTGTTCAAAACAAAATAAACCACAGAGAAAATCATATTGGCTAAACAGATTTGGCAGTGACTGTTTAAGGGATGAAGCCTGAAGAAACCAGGGCTAATGCAAAGCTCATGCTGCATTCTTCTGCCACACAAGTTTCTTTACAGAGGTCAAGATTTGGGTGATATTTCATACAGCCTCATACCTGAGCAACCTGGGTTTCCAGGCTCGCCTTCTCCTCCAGTGCCATCTGCAACTGCTGGTTTGCATCCAGGCTCCCTGCCTGATTTGAGAACTGCCAACCAAAATAAAAAAGTTATGGCAAAATCTTAATAATTTCTCTGTGGCCTTTCCCTTGAAAGTAATGTGCCACATGATCCATGTTGTAACCTTTTATAGTTTTTCAAAGTGCTCCAACTCACAGTGAAGTTCAATGAAAAAAAAAAAAAAAGACTGAAATCAAAAAGCTTAGATTTTAGCCCTGGAAAACAGGCTGAACTAGGAAGCTCCTCCCTATCACCTCTACATTTACTTGTTTTTTAATTAAGAAAATCAAATCATTTAGCTCAGAAACTGTGCATTAAGTCGGAATTACACAGCCAGATCAGATGGTGTAAAAGCTTGTGACCTTAGAAGTTGTCAAACATGTCAGGAATTTAAAGCCAATGTCTGGAACATGTCAGTGGACTAAGCAGCAAGGCTGGCTCAGTTGAGACACAGTACTTTTCCCAGAGGAGTAGCAGCTGGCTTTATTTCAAGGGTAACTTAAGCCACTGTCAGGGAGGGGAAGGAAAAAAAAAAGAGCAGTTTCTTCCCTCACAGGCTCACCTTCATACCAAGCTTGCTCTTGTTCTCTGAACTGCCAACAGCTGGCTTCATGCATTCCCTTTCTAACCGGCTGCTTCTCAGCCTTCCCCAGCTGACCCTCAAGTTGCCACTGTCCAATTCACACCTTCTGCTAGGTCACCCCCACTCAACTGGTTTCTCAGTAAGTACACAACTGAGGAACCAAAATGCACAGACACAGGCAGGAAAAGTCAGTGTGTTTCACACTTGGTGTGTTCAGTCGCCCTCTCATGTTGTGTAAAATCCTTTTAGCAGACCAATGTCACAATGTCTTTCAATCTACTGCTCCAACTCCTTAGAACGCAGGCTTTCTACTCCTTGGAGCCCTTGCTGAAAGCCTTTTACTAAGAGGACGTCTCCATGGGATTTTGTGCCTCCCTTTAAAAACAAGAGTTAAGTCTTATAATGATTGGTGTGATCTACCCTCACATCCCAGAAGTATCGTGGTTACCTGCTGAATCATCAGTTCAGCCATTTCCAGTTTCTTGTGCAAATCCTCCATATCCAGCTTCATAGCTGAGTTCTTGGAAACCAGGGAGTGAACTTGCTCTGACAGCTCTGAATTCTGCTGCTTCATTTCCTCACTACTTTTGCTGAAACAAAGTGACATCACTGTATTTACTATGGGTTTGCTGATGTCCATATCGTAAATTTACAATCCAGTTAGAATCACAGAAACGTGACATCTAGTGTTTTGGTTTTTTTTTTAATTGAATATCTAACCTCTCGAGTCCCCAGCTGTGGTCTGTGCCCCTTGTTATGTTCTGTGGCTCTACCGAGACGACTAGTGTTACTCTTGCAGTAACAAGCAGAACAGACTTACCTTCGTTTGTACAGTTCCAGTTTCAGGTTGTCTCGCTCCTTCACTAACTCTTTATTATGCTGGAGAAAAAAAAAAAATTAATTCATCTACAGGCTTTAGACAAACAAATAAGATATTAAAAAAATACTTCATTTCACCTTTAGCAGATCAGCTAAAGTGGAAAAGGTAATAATTTTGGCAAAATCCTCAGGACAGGTTTGCTTAGAACCTCCTGAATTTGCCAGGAATAAATCTGCTCAGTCTTTTCACATGTGATGCTACTAACTGAACATGAAGTTATTTCTGCAAACTTCTGGAATAATATCAATACTAAAGTGCCTGTTTAATGGAGACCCCCCTGTAAGAAGGTCTCAGTGAAGCTTCTGTTGGGTGGAGCTGGCAAGACTAATGAAGTAAGGTGCCAGATCTGAAGGCAGGAACTAGACCATATGATTAGTGGTTACAGAGACCTGAATGAAGTTGGCCTTGATCATGGAGAATACAGGGCTTTACAAGGTTAATTAACAATTAACAAGGTTAATTTCTGCCTCTTCTCTAAGCAGGGACTACAGATCGTGCAGTAGTGTAGTGACAAGCAAATAGCCGAAGGCAGAGCTGCTGATGAAGCACGAACAGAGGCGACTCTTACCTTCTCTGACTGTTTTTGCTGCATAGAGATGGAGGACAGGGTACGTTCTAGCTCCGATACCCTCTGGCGGGATGAATGTAAACGAGCAGCAAGGCTTTCAGCTTCTCCTGAGCAAGTCAGAGCAGAGTCAGTTGAGGCTAGACCACAAAGACCTTTTTGGAACTGGCGGAACAGCACTTTCTACTTTGTCAGCAAGCTCCTAAGGCAGCACAGAGCTTTGTAAATCAGTAGACCTGGTTCCACTGCTGGCTCTACAGGTAAATCACCAGCAACTCTGGGCAGTAAAGCTTTCTGTAACTCCCCTATTCACTTTTAGAGGGAGATGGAACTTCCTTTGCAGAACAACAGACAATATAGGCTTTGAGCAACCTGGTGTTGTGGAGGGTGTCCCTGCCCATGGCAGGGGGGTTGGAACTAGATGATCTTTGAGGTCCCTTCCAACCCAAACCATTCTATGATTCTATTAATATGTTGTTTGTTTTCCTAATAGAATAAATTGTTCAAATTTAGTTCAGAATGAAAGGCTTGGGTAAAACCTACATTAACATGACAGCTGTATGGGAGGGAGGGTGGAGAAAAGGGAACAAAGTTTTAAAAGAATGAGAAGAAAGTCAGAAAGGAACAGCCTGGGGTAGTCACCAGGCCCAAACAGGGCTGACAAGGCTTTAGAGATGCACAAAAGAACCTCAACTGCCATGGGATCAACATGGTCCCCTTTGGGGGCAGCTGTGATGACAGAAGCAGCGACGGTGCCAAGTACTGCTCATTAAGGAGTCAGCGAGTCTTGTGAGCCGGCTGCCAGCAACTGTCATGCCTGTGACTTGAAATCTACAGTTCAACCAACAGCTTGAGCTGGAGTGCTCACAGCCAGTTACCTGATTTCTGCCGTGCAGCTTGTTGAGTATGTCCAAGGGCTGTCTGCAACTCAGACTTCTCAGAAACTAGAATTCCAATAGTCTGGATATGAACCTTTGGGAAAGGAAAATCAGCTCAGCGTACAACTTCTTTGCCACAAAAGGATCATTCAGTAAAGGTAAAGAGCTCTTGCAGTTAAGTACAGTCTGGCTGACTGACTCTCCCAGTTTTTCTGAAGGAATGGACTTGTGGCTTCCAGGCTGAAGACTGAGTGGTCAGTAATCCAGAAAACAGCAGAAGCCAAGTGATATTACTGTAATGGAGGCTCCACCTTACCTGTAGCTGTTCCCTCAGCGCTGCTTGCTCTTTAGAAAATTTCTGTTCAAACTCCTTCTTTTCCTGTATAAACAAACGATGCCTATTCAGCACAAAAACGTAAATAGTTAACCCTTGTTCTATGTCAAACTGAAAAAGCAGTGATTCATTGGTAGTACTTCCAGCATCTACATGATACCAGTATTTTTAAAGACATACTTCGATCTTCCGTTATTTGAACTACTTCATTATTTATCCATCCTGGAATGGCAGTGACAGCATAGTGCAATCACTGCTAGCATAAACGTGGCAGTGTTTGGAATGCAAGCTACTGGCAAGGACTTCAACTGTAATCTCCTGCCTCCACTGCACTCCTCCCATACTTGAGCATTTAAATATTAGCTTTTCTCAAAATAAAAACACAACCTGCCAGGCTTAACTCATGAAGTCAAAATATTCAACCTTATGCCACAAATGAAGCTGAATCTAACAGAAGACAGGATCACACATGCCTGTGCCACAATATACTATACTTTCTGCTCCTCAGAGAAACAGATACCTATTTCTGTATCGATCCCAAAATAGGACACACTACCTTCTCCAGCTGATTCACTGCTTCTTGGTTCTGCTGTTTCTGTGGAAGAAAATTAATGCACCTGTATTAAGAGAAAATTTTCTCATACTGCTGAAACACATTCTCACTTTAATGAAGTAGGATACAGGCCCAATTAATGCAAACAGAATTTTCATTACCCTTTCTGTAGAAGACTAGGAAGTTCATCTCAGCTATTAAGAACAACAGATTTAAGGCTCCCTTCACTAATATACTTTATATGTCAGATATGTTTTTCATTGCTCAGTACATTACCACAATTCTTCCCAAATACCACTACTGAAACCCCTGTAGGTTTACATCTGAGTATCCACCAACTGCAGTTAAACTTGCATCCCACATCTGTGAAACTAAGCGTAGTAACCCTGGTGTATTAGGATAATCACCAAAAATGCTTTTTTTTAAAAAAAAAGCAACAAACAAACCACCAAACGAAAACCTTTAACTGACACCTTAGACCCTTATCCCACTTAGCAACTGGCCTTTAAGTCATGCAGAGCTGCACCTACGTTGGCAGGCTCCTGCCAAAGGTGGTATGAGAAAAAGCTGAAGCAAAGAAAAGGGATGATTCTGTCCTAGCCGATTTCAATCTTATGGATGAAGTATCTGGAGATCTGTAGACTGTACACAGTGCATCTTTGGATAAGAGGTGAAGGAGAGAAAAGTGGCAGTTGTCCACCCAGGCTGCCACACAAACTGCTGCTGTGTTTGCCGTTTGCTGCTGTTGTCCCCCTGGCAGTTTTCTCACAGATGCCTCACAAGTAACTACATAATTAGTAGTTCTTCCCTTCCCAAACAGCCAAGCTGTTTCTTTAGTACTACTACTTCAGTGCATTTTGAAACATGACTACAGATGGAAGAGTGATGAGTAAGAGGTTTTGCTTCTAGCAATGCCAGTGCACAACGTAGCCAGGAAAAGCAAAGGTGAGACCACAAATGCAGCAAAGGCCCTAGACAGTTCCAGGCAAACAGAAAAGTAGGCAAACTAGGAAAATCCTGGGTGGGCAATGCACTATACTAGGTACCTCTGCAGCCTAGCTAAAGGACAAAAAGAAACAGATGGGAAAAAAATAACCCAAAACCGAAAATAAAACAACACGAAGGGTCATGGGGAACACTGGGAAATGCTTAACTTTGGGAAAAGTGTAGTTTTAGAGACGAACAAAACAGGGGCAAGTATTTCACACAAGAAAGGCTCTTTCCAGACTGAAACAAGTCCACTTAGCTGCATTTCTTGCAGTGTTAAAGCTGAAGGCGAAAAGCAGCAGCGGGAATCCATGCAGGCCACAGGACAAAGCAGTTCATTCATCGTGCCAAGAGAAGCTGAGGATATGATCAGAAACCAGCCCCAGGCTCCCTCTTAGACCTATTGCTCCCATTCTGCTAACGTATTTAGAACAGCATCACCACCTGCAGAAACAGGTTTTCACACTGCTGCCAGCACCAGAGTTCCGTATTTCAAGGATTCAGACCAGGACCAGAAATAGCTGTTTTATCAGGATGCTCATCATTGAGGGAAAGCATGACGAGATCATCAGAGCACACTTAATGGAAACAACAAAACTCTGTTTCTTGTTCCTCAGATGAGCCAATACATTCACGAGTGCCCTTAGACTTTGATCCTCTTGACAGGTTTTCCATACAGCCCATTTTGTTCCTTACAAAGTGCTCTGTAAGCAGCCTTGCTTGTGGCACTATGAGAGAACCCATAACCTTGCAGACACCCAGAGAGCATGGAGGAGCAGCAAAGACAACGTCAAACTTGTTGGTTGGATTGTTTCTTACCAATTCCTCTATCTTTGTAACGAGCTGTTTGTTAGTTAGATTGCTGGAATCCAGGGCTACTGCCAGCTCCTGGTAACGTGTCTGATGGGCACATGCAGACAGGAGAAAAAGGAAGGAGCAGAAGAGGAGGAGGGGAGGAAAAAGGCAATAATTAAAAAGAACAGAAAAAATAAATCATCATCAGTTTGATATAATCGGATTCTCCAAACACAACAAAACCTATGGTTTCAACAAAAGCAGCTGGGACATCAACATATTTTATCCATTTCTGCCAAGGCTTCCTTTTGACATAAAACCGAATCAAAGTAAGAACTGCAGTGACATGGAAGCCAGATTATCCCCAGTCCCCAAACCAGAAACGCATCCGATAGCTGCCTTCTGCTGCTGGCCACAACTACCCGACTACGGCACAAGACACCACCAGACAGCTACGTATGTGAACCGTGCGTTGTTAGGTCTCATGGACACTGCTTTAAGCACAGAGTCCCAACAAGTGACCAAATAAAAAAGAAGGGGAAAAAAAAAGATAAGACTGAGAACAACTTACTTCCATTTCCTTAATATTTGTGGAAGAAACAGCACTTTCCCCATTCACATATGACGTAGACTAGAAGTAAACCAGTCAAGTGAGTCAGTTTTATTCCCCAAGGCAACAAATCAGTATTAAATAAGAACCAGCTATCATAACAGCACTTCTTATAGCATCTTTCACTTCACAGTACCACAGACAGGCACAGCAAACATACTTTTCTAGGGACAGATGCAGACTTCCCCTGTGACAAGCTGATGTGAATTATGCAGACTGACTTCAGATTCTTTTCCACTAAATCAAGAATACATCTTTCCATGAATACATGCTGCTCATTCATCCCACTCCGCTTTTCTTCCTACCGCTGAAATTTTACATTCCTAAACCAGGAGTTTTGCTTCTCAGCGCTTAAACATCTTATTGTTTAGCACGATGACTGCAGACACCTCTGCGATTGAAGAGTGTTTTCCTGAGCTGACTGCTTAAAGCTCCACATCAAACATCCAGAGAATTAATAGGACAGATGGATTGAAATGAGGCCGTACCTGAGAAACCAGGCCATTGAGTTGTTCAGACAACTGGCGGAGACTTTCTGTTGACGAGAAAGACCTGGGAACAAAGAAAGACCTTGCAATGAAAATTTCTGCCAGAGAACCGCCCAAATCAGAACAGCACTGAGGAGGAGTAAAACCTTAATTTGTTGGACACTTTGTTTATCCAACAGCTTTGCAACATGATTCCAAACAGACACTCACCTGTTCTCATCCAAAGTGTTTTTATGATCCTCAGCTTCATGAATCTGTGGATTGAAACACAAAAATTTACAAGCCTGTAAAAAAAGATGGGAGTCGCGTTTGTGAATGTGTCACTAAGACTTGATTACACATGGGCTCAGGTTCCACAGCATCTGTAACTACCACTTCCCAAAGAAAGATGAACTTAAAACTACCAACTCAGTCCTGGCTTACACATAATTTCTGAGTGGTGTGAGCCCAGGCTTCCTGGAATGGAGAAACTTAGGTGTTACAGGCTTTATGTTTGCTGTTACTATTTATCAGTGTAATCAACACGTTTTACTTTGCGGGGAAAAAACTTCAACTGAATCTTTAAGTAGTGAAATGAAGCGCAGATTGATCTGATCAGAGACCTTCTGTGTTATTAAGGGCACTTTCTGCTAATGAAATAGGAGAGAAGGGGAAGGAAAATAACAGCTTTGGGAGACGTGTGGGCATGTGCACGCTAGTACTCTCTACGCTCTCACAGACAGATGATGACTAGATGGAGAGTGGAGAATGTATTTTTAACGGGAAAATCTGAACTAGTCATGTCATATTTATGAAGATCAGAAATAATATTTATGAAGATCTTTCTCAGAAAACACATGATATCATTAACAATGGCTCAATGGCAATATTCATGATGGTTCACAAACCTGTGTCAGCTGCATGCTCCCAGGAGCAGGCAGAACAGAACCAGAACTAGGTAGACTGTTGCTGTTAGATAGCACGGGGACATCAGTAGCAAGCTGTTCAGCATTACGAGTGGCAACATCACTGTCAAAGTATGCCTGTCACAAAACACATCACAGGAATTACAGCCTTCGTGCAAAACGGAGGAAAACACACATGAGCACATGACCTTCTGATCTGCCTGTGAAAACTAGACAGATGTAAACAATCCGTCATTTGGAAACACGTGGAAGGGAATCTGTGTTCTCCCCAGAGCAAACAGGTAACTGCATCAACCCACAAAAAACCACCTCCCAGATCTGTGCCCTCTCAGAGCCAGTCTGAAGAACAGGTGTCCCATCATCAAACTGGCTTCTTTAACGTGGGGCAGTAATGTCACCCAACTCTGAGCTCACACACTAGATTTACTGCAAAGGATTCCCCAAAAAGCAAGCGAGGGCAAACCCAGAAGGCAGTTGCTCTGCTTTGAAAAGCACTGCCTTCAGGATGTGTCTGGGGAAAACACGGACCACTGTATGCACGTTAAGATGGAAAAGAACAGGTTAGTGACTGCTTGAAAACTGGGTTAGTCAAACTCAAATGCTCAGTGAAGTTTGTGGCAAGCCAAGGACCACAAGCTTAGAAACACGACATTTACAAACTGGCCAAACTGAACGGGGCTGGGAGCAGGTGCCTGTGGCCCTGCTGAAGCGATGGATCCCATGACTGGAAGAATCTAAACAGAAAAGAGAAGGGCTGAAAAACTTTCTGGACAGCGATGCAAGTTCTCTTCCAGCCTCCGTGGGAGGATGAAGAGCATCTGATGACACCTCTACCAAGCCACAGTGAACTGGACAATTGCATCTGGCTTGTACAGCATCAGAGAGCCATGAAGGCCCCGAGCAGTATTCTAGTGGTTTATGGCAATTTCTTTTATTTCATCATCCAGCTCTGCTAAGTCATCATTTAACAACACTATGAAGCAAATGAGAGAATCTCTCAACATTCAGCCCCGCAATATATTGCAGCTCTCTGCTATTCCATCTGAAAGCTCCCTCTTACTTCAGTCACTTCCCTCTTGGCACGTCATGGCAAACAAGAAACCTCTCTCTTGGCATTCCCTGTTTACCTGCTCAGCACTTTGCTCATGAATCAAGCAGCAAGAATACAGTAACAGTGAAGGCAGATTTCATGAAAGCAATAAGCTGGAAGACTGAAGATGGAAACAGAATTTTCTCAATTTCTTTTTAGCAGGACAGATAATTCTGCTCTCAAGGAGCAATATATGTTAGGTGCTTATAGGAAGGTCCACTCCCTTACTTCCTCCAGCTAGAGGTTACTTCACCTTTATTGGTTCAGACACTCATCAATATAGAGCATCAGATGGACAGGACGAGTATCATCCCCAGTACATCTCAAAAATGTTTCCTTAATTTTTTATGATCAGGATGTTCTTTTTGCTTAATGCTTCAAGGCACAAAAACCAGTAACGTGCCTTAACCACAAGAACCCCTTCCTTCTTCCTCCACAATAAGCAGTTTTGAAATAAATTAATAAAAGAACCCAACAAACTATCTGAATACTTGAATTTGTTGGAAACCTAAAGAGTTAGGAGCACGACAATTAAATGGAAATCATGCACCATGAGGTTCTAATAACACAGAATAAAAAGTTAGTAATTCTGTTCAGCTTAGCATATAGCAGGATCCATTTGCTTTCACACAAAGGCTCCTATTTTGCTGGGTTTTCTGTGTTTCGCAGCCAAGAAAGCTGGAGTGGGTGAGATGGGAGGGGTCTGTCTCCCAGTAAGGCACCAATGGCAGCAGCAGCTCAGATGCCAACGATCGCTTTTCGGCCCTATTAGCGTCGAGTGAGTTTCTGAACAGCATTTTCCTGACTCAGGATTTTTACAAGATGGTAATTGGAAAAAGAAATCTTTCTTTCATTACATATTGCAATTACAGATTAGCTTTCAAATTATTCCTAAAGCCCCAGACACAATAATCCACAAATTCCATAAGAGCCAATCAGATCAAAATGTATATCTCCATGCTAAGGAAGGAGAGAAAAAAAATAGGAAAACAAGAATGAATAGAAGTAATAAATTCTCCGTTTTCAGAATGGGACTAAAACTTCACGGCAAGACCAAATGCCATCTCAGCAGCAGGTGGACCACCCATCTTCACCTCACCCTCCAACATGAAACAGTCTCCTTCTCTGAGATCTAACTTATGCTGAGCTTACGACTATTAAGTGAAATTAGTCCCCATCACAAGAGTGAAGCTTCAATCAAAACATGATTTCTGATGCTAGACAGGCATATCCAGCACCCACAAAGCTTGCAGGAAGTCTTCCCATCACTCAAGTTCTACTGATACGCAACCTACACATAGAAGGTCCAGGTGGAGGAACTTTCTGCTTCCACTTTACGTGTTGGACAGAACGGCTGCTGTATTATCACACAAAAAAGAGAGAAAAGGGATAGGAAGGCAATTCAAAGTGAATTCCATTCCATCTTGTGGGTTTCACTGCATCTATCTGGTAGCCCTGGTGATCACTACAGTTATATTTACTGCTGGAGACACACGGGTATGCAGTAAATACAATAACAAGTTACTTTATTACAACAATGATGGGGAAATGAGCTACTAAAATGATGGAAGTGAAAATGAAAAGCATAGCAAACAAAATTGCAAGAAAATTCTGGGCTATAAAATTTTACTTCTCTGGGTTTCTATCACAATTTGAGCCTTATTTAAATAAGCTGACTGCCTGAAAATAAGGGGTTTTTTTAAAAGGCTGTTTGTTTATGTTTGCTCCTGAACACATTTCTATTGCTTTTTGACATACTCCCTGCTCTTTACTCTTCAGAAGCTTGGGAACGTGAAGACACTAAAGCCTGTAAATGCTTGACCTGAAGTATCTGACTTCCAGCCTAAACACGTTTAAACCCATAGCACTTCCCAGACTGTACATCACCTGTGCCAGTTTCATCGCCTGTCATAGTTTGGCTGGAATAACTAGACAGTTTACTCAGGTCAGCTGCTTGCCTGGAGATGGGCAGAAACATGCCCTTCAGAAATGAGGCTCCAGGAAACAAAGCAATGACACGCAGAACAGGAGAAACACAGACTAAGAAAACACTGCCTCTTACTAGGGCAGTTTTCCTCAGTGGGTCAGTTAGTTTATTGCCTCACCCCAAATTCCTGGCTTTCCTCAAAGCTCAGCTGTCTCGAGGAGTTTTTGACAAGGCTCACTTTTTCACATGAAGTTTGACACAAACCAGAAGGAAACAAGCACTTACGAGCAATGGAAACGCATGGTAACAAAGAGCTCCATGTTAATAAAAACAGCAACAAAACTCAAGCAACTGACAGCGGACATGTCAGGACAAGGCTCCATCTGAAAAAATCGAGGCCAGTGTAAACGGAACCCGAAGCATGCAGCAGGGAGAGCGAGTCACTGCGAGGGACGCGAGCACTGCCTCACCTTCCTCTTGTCCAATGAGGGTATGGCTACCCCATTGGAGCGGCTAAGGTCTGACACCAGCACCTTCAGAATGTTCTGAATCTAAAGGAGGCGAAAGAAAAGGGGAAAGAGAAACGGCTCAGAAAAGGACAGAGAGAAAACGTCAATCAAAGGCAGCCAAAGAACCCGGCATCCTCCAGCTTGTTAGGAGCACGCACCTCTGGACACACCCAGGGTGGATCGGACACCGCGTCGGCACACCCCGACTCTCGCGTGCACCTTCCAGTAGAGGCAGTTGTGAATACTGCACCACACTTCGTGCACTTGCAACGCAGGCACCTACGCCACTCACATCGTACACCGGCGTAACCATTCCTCATCTCCAGTCACGTTGTTCGGGAAACCAAAGAGCAAGGAGGTGGCAAATGATCTGGGAGAAAGAATGAGACACTCACGTTCTCTGGAGACTGCCGGTCATCGTTGGTGGGGGTCTCGGGTCTACTGCCTTCTTTAGTTTTTCGTTTTTTCTTAGTTCCTGCAGTTGCTCCAGGGTTATTCTTCTGCTGATATTCCTTCAGCTGTGGAAACAAGAAGAATCTTAAGTCCAAACAGAATATGCTTTCTATGAATATAATGTCAAAAAAAATCCCACAACAAACTCCACTGGGTAAAAAGACAGGACAAGTGCAAGGACAAGAGAAACACCCTTCAAAGATTTTGTCCCTCTGAGGGGAAAAAAAACAAAAAACAAAACAAGACCACAGAAGTCTAAAGTAAGAACTAGCGTGATGGGTTTATGATAAGATGCTTGGAGTTGTAAACGTTCAACTTTTCTATACAGCTGATGATGCTCTTGGGAAACAATTTGATGCTCCATACTGCAACTAAAAGGGGATTAAAAGAGGTATTTTTGGGTTATTTTAGCGTTATAACTAAAAGCAATAAGGAAAAATTAATCCAGGGCAACTAATCCTGAATGCAAGTGAAAAAGCAGTGCCTGATAGTAAGATCTTCCACTCTGTGAAAGATTTTAAGGAAAATTACAATTCCCAGAGATAACACATTAATACAGATAGAACCACAGAATGGTTTGGGTTGGAAGGGACCTCAAAGATCATCCAGTTCCTACCCCCCTGCCATGGGGGGATACTGTAATAACTGTGGACTATGCGTAGGAGCTATCTGCAACTGATTTTTAAATCCTATCTATTTTACCCAGGAAAAGCCCACCTAATAAGCTGTAACTTGAATCCTGCCACATCTCCCGGCATTTTTGTGCGTGTTATTGAACACCTGAGCCCAAACCGAGCGAGTCCCGGGCAGTTATGTAAATTACCCGCGTCCATCGGCCGCCCCCCCGCCACGCCACCTCCGACAAAACACCCGGTTCCCCCCGCCGGGCCGGACTCCGGCCGGGCAGCGGGTGCCTGCGGCCGCGCTTCGGAGTCCAGGTGGGGGAAAGAAATAGGAAGGATCCCATTATTCGGAGGATTTCAAAATGGAAGCCTGAACTGCTCCAGGACACTTTCCCATTCCTATGACTTTGACACAAGAGGCGCGTCCCGGCACAGACAGGGCCGAGCCGCCCCGGGGGAAAAAAATAAGGGGAAAAAAAAAAGGAAAAAGGAAAAAATAAAGGTGGTGTGTGTGGGGGGACACACACACAACCGAACCAAACGAGGCAGAACGCACAGCACCGCAGCAGCCAGGCCCGGCCTCTCCCCGGCCGCCTCCCCCACGCCGGGGGCGGCCGCCCGCCGGGAAGGCCCGGCCGCAGCGCCGGACACCCGGGGGTCCCGGCGGCGCCCCCCCGGAGCGACCGGGGCGGCGGCGGGCGGGCCTGGCCCGCGCCCCGCGGGGGGAGCCCGGCCCGGCGGCTGCGATCCGCGCGAGGCCCGTGGAACCCGCCCGGCCCGGCCCCCACCGGCCCGTCACCTTCTTCTTGGCCGCCGCCAGCCTGCTCTGCCTGCTGCCGTCCGCCATGTCCGCCCCGCGCCCGGGCCACGTCAGCCGCGGCGGGGAGCGGCGGAGGCGGCCGCCAGGCCCCGCCCCCGCCCGGCCCGCGCTGCCGCTGGGGCGGCCCGGCCCCTGCCGAGCCCGGCGGGCGCCGCTCTCGGCGCTGCGCCCCTTCGGTGCCCCCTCCGCGCTGACCCAGTGCCGGGCAGGCACAGCCCGGGGGGCGGCCGGGCGCCGCTCGCCCTTTGTGAGCGCGTCCCGCAGATGGGCGCGGGTGCCCGCGGAACGCGGCCGTGATGTCTGAGCGCTGCCTTTGAGTCACGTTAGCGCGGGCGGTTGGCTTTGCTGGGCTGCGATCCCATTCCCAAGCCCGGCGACATTCCAAGCACGGCTACAGCAGAGCTTGGCTTGTCGGGAATCGGGTACGGCTGCTGCCAGCGCCCGGCACCGCACCGGGCACGGTCCTCTCCGGCCAGGCCAGGAGAGCCGCAGGGAGCCGGCTCCTCCTGCGCCAGTCCCAGTCTCGCACGGGGTTTGCGCGGCGAGGTTTGGCGGCGCAGTCACGGCCTGCGGAGGCCATGGCAGCACACGGGGCCGCGCCAGATCAGCGGGTGCCTCCTCGGGCCGGGCAGGACGTGGGGCAGCCAGGGGCTCGGGCGGCGGCGGCTCTTCCCCTGCAAAACCAACAACGGCACGAGTGACACCGGCGCGCTCCCGGAGACGCCGTCCCAGCCGCAGCCCCAGGGCTGAGGTGGCTCTGAGGTGTTTTTCGGAAGGCGCGGGGCGTCACGGCCTCGGCCGCTGTCATGGCGACAATGGCGCCCTGCCCGCCCGAACTCCGCCTGCGCGTTCACACGGGACGCGCCTTCTCCAGCGCTGCCTGCCGCTGCGGGCGCCGGAGCCACGGCCGGGCCCTGTCGGGGGCAAACTACCCGCCCCGGCGGCGGGACTACAACTCCCGAGGCGACCCGCGGCGGCGGGGACTACAACTCCCGGCGTGCCTCACGGCGGCGGGGAACTACAATTCCCGACGCGCCCCGCGGCGGCGGGGACTACAACTCCCGGTGAGGCAGTCCGCGCCGGTGTCGGCGGGAGGTCGCCGTCCTGGCCGAGGGGGTCTCGCCGAGCGCGGGCCGCAGCCCGCCCCGCCACCGGCCCCCGCCCCCGCGGGCCATGCCCAGGAGGTAGGAGCCGCTTCTCTGCTGCCCCCTCCCTCCCTTGCTGCGCCACGGGCCGTGCTCCCGCTGAGGTGGCCCGGCCCCGCCGCGGCTTTGACGCGGCGCCCCTTTGCTTTGCCAGGACGCCCGGTGGCGGCCGGCGGAGCGGCACGGCCGGCTTCAAGTCGCCGGTGAGTCCCCGCCCGGGCTGGGGGGGGCGGGCTCCGCTCGGCGGCTGCCCCGGGAGCGGGGGGCCGGGCCCGGGGCTGCTCCCACGGCGGCGGGGCGCGCGGTGCCCCGGCAGCCGCCCGCCATGGCCCGGCCCGGCGCCGCGGGGAGCGTGTTCCCGCGGGGGGAGCTGCTCGTGGCCAGAGTACCCGCCCGGGAGCTTCTCTGCGGCGCCAAATTGGCATTTTTATTTTTTATTTTCAATTCATGCTGTAAATCTACAAAGCTCTGTAGAATATGGTATGGATCAGGCTGGCGTTACATAAACTGGTAAATATTTTATCTGTGCCTCTGCCCCTGCGCCAAGGAGATTTTTTTTTCCCCCTTTTTTCTCCAGTGACACATAGAGCATTTTTTGCTCTGTGTACTGTAACATCCTGTCCGGTGCTGAGTTCGTGTTAAATGTGTTCTGTGCTCTACAGATCCTGTCTCCAACATCCTGTCAGCCTAACGGAGCCCATGAAGAAGCCCTGCAGGATGAAATTGAACAGCTGAAACAGAAAGACCTTGCTCTAGACCAGGAAATTGCACAGTTATTGTCTGAGTATGTCCTTGGCAAGCTCGGTGTTCGCTGTGATGCCTTGAATTAGAGCTAAAAGCTGACCTCTTGTGATGCCATTTTCATCATGGTGCTAAATGATGTGCTGGTTTGAGTTACCCGATAAAGACAAGAAGGAATTCTTCCTGGTTTATTTCTTAAAGGGAAACAAGTTTAACTAGGAGCTTAGATAAGAAGATTTTAACTTTACCCCAGGTGTTGCTGAGGTAATTACATGTAAATTTGGAACAAATAATTTTAACCATCATGATAATACAACATGTCAGGCTACCAGAAGAGCTTGTTCATGTGAGAATTAAAATTGAGATCATGACTTGTGTGATCTGCCAAATTTAGGCCCAGAAAAACTGTTTCCTTTTTTGTTCCATCTCGATCAAGTGTTCACTTGTTTCGTGTCAGAGGCAAGTGGGTTAAGCCTTTGTGCTCAAGAAGCAGAGGTGTTTTCCAGGCCTGCACAACGCTTTGGCCCGACGAGTGCCACGTTCAGGGTAGTGCAACTGTTTTATTGTGGTTTCTTATGACTCAATGTGGCAGCTGCTTATTAGAAACCGTTTCAAGATAAGATTGCTGCTTGATTTTTATTTTAAAGGGAGGGAATCTCGGGGTTATTCGTTCTGAGGGTGTGATATCTTCTAAGATAATGTGTAGTGCATAGAATGGATAGAGCAACAAAGGCTATTCCAAAAGCTTTTTTGTTTTATCTTCAAGGATAAACAGAATTTTTTTCCCCCTAGCTACAGATTAGAGATACATATAAGTTGAATTCACCACAGCTTATTCTTGTTTCCACTTGATTCTGAGAATTCGGGTGGATTGGGGTTTTTTTGATGTCTTGATGTAGCAAAAACTCAAGGTGAGGATCTGCTCGTTGCAGCTTTCATGTTTATCATTTGCAGCAGTGGTACTTGCTGCCTTCAGGTTTGGCTGTAGAAGTGCCAGACTTGGGTATCTCAGATATCCTTGCTGCGTTTGGTCGGTAGTGGCAGTGCTTGCTGTGCTGCAGCAGCAATCCCGCTGTGCCGTTTTTGACCTGTCTGGTTTTATTGTTACAGAGGCTACAGCCTGGAGGAACTGGAGAAGCACATCTCCCTGCTCCATGAGTATAACGATATTAAAGACGCTGGACAGATGCTGCTAGGCAAGCTGGGTAAGGAAGGGGAAATTTGTTGAAGAACTTCTTAGTCAATGTTTTTGTATGGACAAGAGACAAGCTACTATGCCATGAAGGCAGAGCTCATTTGAAAGATCCTTCAATTCCAGGTTTATGTTACTCAGTTACTCAGTCACTTGTGCAAGCACAAATGCTTCTGTTGTTATTTTCTTGAGATGTTTTTAGAACTGAACATGTGAAATAATGGTCACTTAATGGTATTTTAGTCTGTTATGGATTACCAAAATTTGATGTCTTATTAATTTTTGTCAGTTTTGTTCTTTATATGCTCAAAAAAAAGACAAGCGTTGAGACAAATGGGGAGCATAGCTGCCAAACCTTAGGTTGGTTTCTTGGCTGTGGGAGGTTCTGTGGGATAGTCAGGGGCTGCTGTGAGGAAAACACAACTTTTCTGACTGATCTGATCTCTGTTGAACGAAAGCAATGGTATTTCTTCTTTTCTAGCTGTTATCCGAGGAGTTACTACAAAGCAGCTCTACCCTGAGTACGATCTGGAGCTCAGCGACTAGCATTGAACCTGCGGACTGCCACGGCCTATAAAAATAGCTGTTGCTGAGCCATCATGTTTCAGCATCGTAGCAGTTTAGAACTGACATGAGGTGGCCTCGGAAGTACATCTGCAGGGTTGCAACAGAGCGTGGGTTAACAGCCTTGTTTCTGAGAAGCTTTGGAACATGAAAGCTGTTAAATCTATCAACCGTTTCCTGCCTGTGGGAAAGGGATGTAGGACTTCGGATAATCTCGTCTGCTACCTGATCAATGGTATTTTTATTTCTTTATTGGAAAGGTTCTAATTCAGGTTGATATTAAGACTCTTTCCATTGAGCCTTTGCTTCTCCATAACATCCAGGGCCTGTCTGGATACACTGATCTGCAGGCGGAAGCAGCTACCACTGAATGGATAGAGGAAGCGTGGGCATACAAATGTGCAATGCAATAGCTGCTTTGAAAGAAAAGAAAATCCCCTCAGAAGGAGGGAGGGAGGAAGGCTGAAGTTGTGGTGGTTTGGGTTTTTTTTGTTCTGTGATCAAATCTGGAGAAGTCTGGGTGTTCCGCAGTTTTGTACTTAACTGCTCTAGAGGTTTTGTATCGTTTCTGTAGTAAATAGCAAAATGTGAAGTTGTGTTGAACTGTTCACTCCATGTTTCTCTGTTATTCACTTTAAGAGCCATGAACCTGGGAACAAATTCTTAGTGTTGAGACATCTATAACATCTATTATTTAGATGTTTTCTGAGGACTCTTAATGGAGACACTGTGGCAGCACTACCCAGTAATGAGTAGGTGCAGAATTACCTTTACTCTGCAAATGCAGAGCCCCTGTGAAAGCAAGTGGTGTCCTAAACACAAAATTATGTTCAGAGCATGAATGTTTCAATGTCAGGTATTGGGATTGAGGGTGACTGCAGACTAAATTTGGCTTCTTCAGGCAGTTCTAAGTGATAAAGAGCTCTGCTGACTGCAGATGGTTGTCCCTTTTCACTCCAGCTTGATGTCCTTCTGCTCATTTCTACTTCTAAAACCTTCCTGCCAGTATGTTTTTTCCCCAGTCTCCAGTGGGGAGGACCTCTCCAGAGGTCCATGCTGCAGTCTGCTCTTATTTCCAAATTTCAATCAAACGAATCTGTCTTCACAGCGCTTGGAAACCAGGAAAAGGTCACAAAGGCTGCTGCTGAGAACGGAGAATTGTTTTTGTTCTCTCTGTTCTGGACCTGGTGCAGAAACATCACTAACAGGTATCTTGTTTTGCCACAAATGCCCCTGGGGAAGGGTCTAAAGCAGAGGGACGGACAAAATACCTGGGTTCTGTGGTTCATTCAAGCGTGTCTCTGCTAACGTCCAGCTGTGCTTCTCTGGATGGTATTTACTGTGGCCATATAAGAATGGGCTCTCATGGGTATGGTTACAGGTGTATCCTCCCCACCATAAACCCCTCTTGCCAAGTGTTAAAAACTCCTGTGTTTTGGAGTAGTTTTAAGGGAAGGGAAAAATGTCACGAGAAGGCTAGAACTGGGAAATGCTAACTTCGTTCTCAAAACCTATGTTGCTGTTTTGGCTGGTATTTTCTGTGTGGAAGAGTTGGTTTAGCCTGGAGTGTTCCAACCAAAATGTTAAGCCTGGCAATGGCACAAGCAACTGGAAATGGTTTTATACTCCATCTCCAAAGTTACTGAAGGACGGAGAAGTCCATGTTTTCTTCCCCTCCTTGTAAGAACACTAGTGTGACAACTTGCAGCCGTAGCCGTGCAAGCGTTCTGCCCAGCTCCAGAACTCACACTTCTGCTGTGATGGGTTTACCCCTCAGTTAGTACAAGACAGCTGTCCCTGGAAGGTGCCCTGACCCCACACCCTTGTCCACGGATGATGAACGCACACAGCACCAACCAGCTGAGGTGAGAGCAACCTGCCCCTGCGGCTGGCACAGAAACGTGCCACATGGTGGCAGCTCCACTCCACTGCTGTCCTGGCTGCTCCGTGCAAAGCAGGGAATCCCAGAACAACTGAAAGATTCCAGGGTCTCAGTTAATGACTCCTGGGATGCTTCCGGGCAGGACTGGACTCTGGTATTTAGGTACTTCATCATGGCCTCTCTTACTGCTCCTCCCGGAGTTGCTTCTTGTACCTTAATGGCTATCAGCTGGAGGATGAAACACGCTGGCCTTTGTCCAGATCCAGAAGAGGAATAGAACAAACCTCCTCTTCTGCTTTCTGTAAGTAAATCTCCAAACTTGCTAGCTAAGCGTATAGCTGGAAAAATACTGAGTGCAATAATGGTAAAACTTAAGACTTTTAATTCAAATTTAGAAAGTGTATTTCTGGTAAGTCAGAACCTGCTATAATGAGCTAACAGATAACAAATGGTATTGCAGAGCTTAACGGAGTTTCACTGAAGGGCAGGCTGCATGGAGCTGCTGCAGAGCAGGATACCAGAGACCCCTGAACACCCTTGGTTCCTCGGGCGGGGGGGGGAAGGGGCAAAAAAAAAAGCAGCACATGCTCTTTTTTTTTTAATGAGTGACTGTATTTATGGATGAGTACTGAGCCAAGAACCAGCCTCTTACCCTTTAGGTCACTTTCAGTTTTATTTCTTGTGTATCTTATGCATCAATCCCTATTACATGCCACTTTCCTCATCAAACACGCCTACTCTGGATATAACCATTTCCTTGCATTGCTTCGCGTGAGCTGTGTTTTCTCCTGCACATCCCTCTTTTAGTCTGATTTTGAGCTCTTCTAATGGAAAAAAAATACTCTAGGACAACAAAGGGAAAATAAAATCCACATAGATAAGTTATGCTGCCAGTTGCAAGGAACAAACAAATCCGTGCAATCAAAGGAAAACAGCTCTGTAAGACGCTGCCTATTTCCTGCTGCTAAACAATTTGGGGATGGGTTTTTATATCCCTTAGCAACCTAATGTTCCCGAAGGCAACAGGAATTTTGGCACAGCTAACTCCTGTTAATGAACTGCTTGCAATGCTTTAGAAAAAAATTATACAGCCTGTCACTGAAAAAAATGCCTCTCTGATTAAAGTCATCTCAAGGAAAGGGTGGAAGTGAACTGCAATTAACCTCTTTCCTTCTGCTGTCCATCATGCTGTCAGCACGTAGCTGTGTTATTGTGCTGCAAAGATCTCTTGTGGACGTTCCCTGCGCAGTGCACACTCAGCTGTCTGCAGCGTGGGCCACCTCCACGTCCATCTTCTGAAGAAGGTTTTCATCCTGACAGCCTAGCGTCTTCTCTAACTCTGTTCTCACTTTAAGCTGACAGTCCCAAATTGCATTCTGGATGCTCTGCAGGTTCCACTGGGTTCTCAGGAGGGCATCATCCAGTGTGAAAACACCATCGCGTATTCTCCGCACTTGCGTGCACACGGCCGATGATTTCAGCTCCAGACCAATCTCATGAACTACTTTCCGGAGGTACTGCTGAGTCTCATGCAAGCAATGGATTTCTAGAAGGACAGAGATGTTCCTTCAGAAGAAGCAAAGCGTCGATGCAAACTCAGACCTTGTCTGTAAATCCAGACATTGCTCACAGCTATGCTGAAAGAGCTGGTTTGGTAGAAGAGACTATTTTAAGATACAGCACGGCTGGATTATGATTTTCTGGACTACTGCAGGGTGTCCTAGCACCTCCCAAAATGAATGTTTTAGAAGCCAAACTCATAGATACAGGAGAATAACATAGAAATTTAGGTATTTCAAAAGGGTAAGAAAAGGTACTTTTTTAATAAGACAATTTGTGAGGAGTAGGAGACTGGTTGCAGGAAAGCATGCTTTAAAAAAACAACCAACCCAACCACACTGAACTGTATTACACCGAAACACTGGGATACGGAAGAATTTTGCCCCATAGGCAAATTTTCTTGCCTGTCTTAGACCTGGAACTGGCAAGGAAAAACCTGTGAGCTAGGTGCACAGCTGGCTTGATTTATTATAGCAGCTCCAGTACTGTGAGGGTAGTACTGCGAGGGTATTATAGCAGCTCCAGTACTGCGAGATCTTGCCTTACCAAAAAATCCTTCCACCACACTGAAGAGTTCATCTAACGAGGAGATGCTTTTGTGACTTTGGAAACTACAAATCATTAAATTTTCTGCAGAAATTACCAGTTAAAGTTGACACAAAGTTCCCACCAACCCATTTTGCATTAAACCACAAAGAAGCTGAAGTTTACTGACTTATTTGCCATAATATATACTCACACTTCCCCAGCAGTTTTTGTACCAGTCCTACCTAGTTGAAATTCTGGAGGAGCGAACTGGAGGCATCGGATCGCTGTGATTATCGGAGGGCTTTTTCCCATGGGGCGAATCAACCCTTTGACAGCGAGCTCGTATGCCTCTTGTGTTTTCATATCAATGTTAGAATGCCTGGAGAAAGAAAAAACAGAGCAGACACTTAGTACTTCTCTTCAATGAGATCCAAAATATCTCCATCCCAATAAAGCAGAGCTGCAACTTTTATTCTTAAAACTGCCCACGTGCTGAGCTTTTGCATACATTTTAATGCTACATGTACTGTCAGTAGTGTCACACAGTTTGAGGGAGGTACTTGGTCATGTCAACAAGATGTTTTGTAGGTTCTAATGTAGCTAATAGGCCCTAAAATAGCCAGAGGATACAAGGATACAGCATACAAGGACACTTAACTGCAACCTCTCACCAGGGTACAAAGCACTCAGAGAAACTTCTCTCTGTTCCTGTCTTGCACTCCAACCTTTAAAGACTTTGATTATGGCCACCAAAATCATCTCATTTGTTTTAAAGACAGCAAACAGCAGTTGGATGAGGTCAGCTGCGTTTCCCCATTGGATACGTACATCAGCAGGGCCTTATGATTTGTTCCTTGAATGACAGCGAGAATCCGCTCCAGCTTCTCCCTTGTGATATGATCTGCAAATATTAAGGTAGAAACAAAGTCTCAATTATCCATCCAGAAACTGGAAAGAGACAGCAGCCTGAAATGTGCCATCAGGGCATTACTGTCCCTTTGGCAGGCAGTCACATCAACACAGGCTGATGAGAACGGCCGAGAGGTGGCTTTAGCAGAGTCACTTCTCTTGGCTGTACCATGGTAATGCGCAGAGCACAGCACTGGGCTACAAAGGGGAGAATCATGTTGCTTAATTGATTTCAGGACGTTGGCTCCAGCTTCTCTAATTGGGCGTTTGAAGAGTTTCATTTGAGGAAAGCTTCTAACTGCCATCTCTAGGTGTAATTTCTGGAGAGATCTGGGTCCCACCCAACCCAGTAGCAACCACTGTGACCAGGACTCATCCTGGCTTTCTATATATTGCAGTTGTACGTAGCACAGGACTGCGATGTCAGGACTGCGCGTGGCTGCACGTACAAACAGAAACAAGGAAGCATTTAAGGCATACTCTTTATCTTTGTGCAATTTACCTGGTTAAGTCCTTTGCAGTCAGAATGCTGTTTCTTTGGTATTTAAAAAAAACAAAAACAAAAACAAACATCAATTCAGTTTCTTACCAAATGTTGTCTTCTCTACTAGCTTCCCTGTGTCTGAGAAGTCATCAGTGGCTTTACCAAACAGCCCACCAACAGTGTAAGCCTTGAAGAAGAGCAAAGAGTGCAATTTATCAAAGAAATACTCCAAGCAATTGACTAGCGATATTCTGCTGCGCAGTTGCTAGGGAGTGCAGGCTATGATGACGTTGCACAAAAAGACAGCAGCATCCTCCACTCAGACGGCCACGTGTGGATGCTCACGTGAAGGATGAAATTCTGGACCCCGAAAAGCTCTCAAAACCATTGGAGGGTTTGAGACTCAAAAGCAGAATCACGGTCATGAGGTTAGTCTGCGGCAGGAACCGAGTGTGCCATTGCGCTCAGGTATTTTGAGGCCGTTCAGTGCCATCGCCTACCTTGGTCAGGTGGCAGTTGTACAGATCAGTGAGTAGTTTGTTTCCATGGCCTATGCCAAGCACTGGAACACAGAAGACGGAGAACCCGTTATTCAGCCACACAGAAAGTTACTCACAAGCATTTACACAGCGCTGCACACACACACTGCTTTTCTTTTCCCCTGGACAGGGCCATACCTCTTCAGAAGTCACGTCTGAGCAATGCAATTAGACCCCAAACTACTGCCTGTGGTTTAAACTATGATAAGGCTGTAACTAGGGTGCTTGGATTTTCCCATAACTTTCCAGCTGGGTACTTCAGGGCAAATGCTCAGTGATGCCAGCCACAGCGAAGCCAATTCAAGTGGTGAAGCAGAGAGAGGGGGTTACGAGGCAGGAGCTCCGTGTCTCCCAGCAAAGCCCTATGTGCTGGGGTAAGGGGTTGCTCCTGTCTCCTGGCATTGCCAGTGTCTCCTTGGATTGTTTTTCTGTGTTTTAGCGTTTATACTCCCTGCTGGGTTGTGGGATGCCTGAGCATCCACCGCTGCTTCCTTACGTGGAAACCCATCACCTCGCAGCCAGCGGGACGCGGTGCCGCTTCGAGACGAGACCCACCGAAGACTCCCGAAGCCTTCGTGTCCAGCCGGTGACCCGCTCCGATCTTCAGCCGCCTGAACCGCGGGCCTCGGACTGCAACGGAGACACCGTCGGGGCCGGTCCCGGGGCTCCGCCACCCCGGGGCTCCCATCACCCCCCTCCCAGGCCGAGACCCCGCGGCGGCCCTTACCGAGGGGGTGGTCGGCCAGCACCGGCACCCTCGCGGCCACCAGCCCCGTCGCCCCGCCGTCGCCCCCGGCCGGGGCCGGCAGGAAGCGGACGTGCTGCCGCGGGGCGCGCCCCGGCGCCGCGTTCAGCTCTGCAAGAGAAGCCGGGGGCGGTCAGGGGCGGCCAGCGGCCCCCTGGGGGTGGGTCCCGCCGCCGGCCCCCGCCCCGCTCACCGCGCAGCAGCCGCGTCTCCACCGCATCACGGACGCGGCCCCACGCCACCCCCGCCGGCTTGTACACGGCGAAAAGCCCGCCCGGCCCCGCCGCCGCCATGTCGCGCCGCCCGCTCCGCCCCGACGGGCGCTTCCGGGGCAGGCGGCGGAGGCGGCGGGATGCTGCTGCTGCGGCGGGCGGGGGCGCGGGCCGGGCTGTCGTTGCTGCGAGTGGGTCCCGGTTCCCCAGGCAAGTGCCCGTTCCCTGCCCCGGTGCCCGCCGTCCCCCACAGGCAGCCCCAAGGGCGTCTGAGCGGTGCCGGCCCCGTTTCCGTGCCCGCGGGCGCTGGGGACTCGCCGGGCCGGTCCCTCACCCCGTGCTCCCCGCAGGCAGAGCGTGTTGGAGCCGCACCGAGCCGCGGGCCCGGGATGGACGCAGCGGTGAGGAGGAGGAGGAGGAGGAGGAGGAGGAAGGGTGCTACCAGCTGTACCCCGGGCACATCCCCACCAGCCCGCTGCAGAAGGCGCTGCTGGCTGCCGGCTCGGCGTCTATGGCTCTCTATGACCCCTACAGACACGGTAAGCCGAGCCGGGGGTGTCGTTCCACCCAGGTCCTTATTAACGTCCAGCAAGTCCTGGCCCGTGTCTCCTGGAAGGTTCACAGGGGACTTTATTTCTCCTTCTGTTGGGTGAGACATTTTGTAATGGGGTGAGTGCAGGGCTGAGACCTGGCCCAGGGCAGGAGGCTGTGGAAGAGAGGGAGTGAGGAACCTCAAACACTTCCCAGCAATCTCCTCCTGACCCCCTGTGATGCCACCCAGCCCCATCTCATGCCTCCTTGGTCCCCCAGGCCTCATGCCTGCTCCTACATCCCTCCCTGTGGGTGACACCAGGGCAGAGCAGCCCCAAGGCTGAAGATCTGTGGTTTGTGGCGTCTGTGCTTTGCCAGGAGCTTCCCACATGGTCCTGGCCAAGGAGGTCATTGCCCCGTTTACTCACCTGCCAACCGAGGACAGATGGGTGTTGAGAAAACCACTCTTGGGTCACTTTCCGGTCTCTCTTTCAGACATGGTGGCAGTTCTCGGGGAGACCACGGGCTGCCTTGCCCTGCCCAACCTGCGAGACAAGATGAAACACCATCCTGAAGGTTACCGCATCCTCCAGTGCGTTCCTCCACATCCCTCCCTCCCACCCTTGCCACGTGGTTTGTGGTGAGGAGGGAGACACAAGGCCAAGCAAGTTCCTTGGGCCCCGTGAAGGGAGAGCCCTGCGCTCCCCATCTTGAAAGCAGCACTAGCATTTTGTGAGCTCTAACACTCCGAGTTGTTTATTTTAATGTATTTTTAACGATCACAAGAGCCCCATGGCAGGTCTAAGGGCAAGAGCACTGCAGCTGCTGGGCCCAGCCCTATTTCAAACGCTGCTGTCCGTCCGTTCTGCTTCGCTGCTGGAACTGGCAGATGCCAGCGCAAGGGGATGCAGTAGCAGCGATGAAAACCCGCCACATCCATGGATATCTCCCCTGTGCCTGCTGCTACATCTCCTCGTGTTGGAGACTTCATCTCCGCTGGTCTGCCTCTTTCCTTAGACACCTCCGTATTTTCCTTCCAGGCGCCTGCAGCATCTCCCCAAGCTGTGAAATGAGGCCGCTTCTTTTGTCTCCCTTTTTAAGACTTGATCACTTCTGTTTCCATGTCTGCAGGGACTTGTCAAGCAGCAAGGCTGAGGACCTGGAGGGACTTCATGAGTCTCTTATTAGCCAAGATCTTCCTGCTCGTTTGCTTGCCTTCTCCCTGCTCCTTGTTATGTGTCACACCAGCCGCTGGTGTATCATTTGGGTTGTACCACGAAGGGGCTGGGGAAAAAGGCTGCTTCTGGTCATATGTTTGCGCAGAGCAGCCTGGTCCTGGTTCCAGACACTGAACTGGTAAAGCACCCAGAGCACCAGGATGGGGCTGAGACCCAGAGAAACTGCCCAGGGAGAGGGGACAGCAAAGGCACCGAGGGCTGGGGACAGATGTCTCCACCTGCACCTTGCCCTGTGGTGTTGCAGGGATTTGCAGTGGTCCGATTTGTGCACACAAATCTTTTAGTCCCTCAAGCTGCTGAGGTGCTTTTGACACCAAATATTCAAAGAAGTGTCTGCAGCCAGGGTGAAGCTGGTGCGAGCCCTGCTTATCTCCCTGGCACCTCTGCTCCAGGAGCTGAGGAGCTCCTAGATCCACTGCAAGGCTTTTCTCATGGAAATGATTTATCCTAGGCATGGAAATAAAAGAGGTTTTGCTTAGTTCCAGTGGTGCTGTGGGGCACTTGTTTGCCAGCAACCTGGAGAGGAGACCTTGGTGTGCATGGCTGCCATGTGGCTGGTGGTGAAAGCCTGAGCAGGAGAGAGGTTAAACCTGTGTTTAGAACAAATTCCTCCCCTGTTTAGGGTTGTTCCTTTGAAACTCTGGCTGCTTTGCAGGGACACTAAAGAGCTCTGCTCCCCTGGGGCCACCTCTTGCTGGGGGCTGTGCCTGGCCAGCAGCCCACACAGCAGCTTTCCAGTGCAGAGAACACCAGTGTTTTTCCAACCAGAGTTTTACAGGGGTGCAAGATGAGAGCTCTTTTATTGCCAAGGCTTCAGGTAGATCCTTTAAAGCAGTTTGTGTCCCAGCCTCAGCAACAGAATTAAGGACAGTTCTATCCCTGCAGCGAGCAGTCAGGATCCATGCAAGGAAAATGCCCAGGAAGGGCACAGGCAGGGGATGGGGGTTTCCAGGGGCTACTTTGCTCCAGGACCCCCAGCTGTGGGTTTCACTGGGAGACTCAGTGACTTGTGTTTCACTTTCAGGGAACGGCCTCGCATCCGTCTTTCCACCCTGGACATGGCCAGGCTGCAGGCACTGCCAGATGGCACGCTGGGTCGAGAGTATGTCCGGTTCTTGGAGGACAATGTGAGTGTGGGGCTTCACAGGGTGCAAACAGCTGTAGTTGATCCCTGTGATGGGAGCATGGATGCACTTTACCGGGAGATTGGAGCCATGGAGGAACCTGTGGGGAGCCCTGTGGGAATGAGAGGGAGTCGAGGGGACAGAATATGATGCTGGGTGTTGAACGATGCTGGATTTGTCACCAGTGCTGCATGGTCCTTGGTTTTTGTCTGTATAAATGATAGTGACCCCCATCATTGGGGGCTGGGAGATATGCTGATGGAGGGAAACATGTATTGTTGTGCACTAAAGAAGAAGGTTCCTTAGTGAGGTTTGGAGAGGGCTGAATTGGGCCTCTTTGGATTTGCAGAAGGTTTCTCCGGACACCCGAATGCCACCCAAATTTGTTGATGATGAAGAGCTGGCGTATGTGATCCAGCGGTACCGGGAAGTCCATGACCTGATGCACACCCTCCTGGGCATGCCAACCAACATGCTAGGTGAGCAGCAAAGGGCTCAGAGGGCTGCGCTGCCAAACCCCACTGATGGCGCTTGGCCGCCTCTCCCAGGAATGGAGCGGGCTGGGCCGGTCAGAATCCCCAGTCCTCAGCCCAGGGAGGTGTGTGACAAGGTTTGCGTGGTCACTGTCCTGCACCGCTGGCTCTTTGGTGACCAAGAGCCTGCGGGATGTCACCTTTACCCTGCTGGGAGATGTCCTGCCTGAGCTGCTGGGTGGGCATGTGGGTGTTTGCTGCCCGGCAGGGAGGGTGGCACGGAGACAGGGATGTTTCGCCAGCTCCAAGCGAAGGTACAAGTGGAGGGTTGCTGGTTGCTCCGTATGTGCGTGTCCCCGTGTCCTTTGCCCTCGTTTTGCGTTTGACTTAATAGCAAGTCACAAGTTGAGCCTTGCCGGTGAGCCTGTGGGAACCGGCATGTCAGGTCTCCCACGCAGGCTTCAGCTGAGACCTGGTGGCATTTGTGCAAGGTCTGTCCTGTGCCAAGAGATAGGGAGAGCTGCGTGGGGGATCAGGCTTCAGCAGTTGTGTTGCTAAAGATCTGCAGGGACCCAGTCTGACCAAGAGATGTTTTCCAAGCTTATGGGTCATCGACTGTGGGGTCCTGTTCTCCCAGGGGCCCCAGGCTATCCCTCTCGGGTGGGTGGTCCGCAACGAGGCTCATCCTGGCACAGGAGGCCACAGCCAGGCTTGGGAACCGTTCCCAAGTCCTGCCACAGAGGTGGAGAGGACAGATGCGTAGCTGTCTTCGGGAAGGGGCAGATCGAGCAGCCTGGGTTGTGGGACCATGCGGCACTGGCTGGCCCTCAACCCAGGCACCCTGCCTGCTCATGGACTCCCTGCTCCCTCCCAGGAGAGGTCGTGGTGAAATGGTTCGAAGCTGTCCAGACGGGGCTGCCCATGTGTGTCCTGGGAGCAGCGTTCGGCCCTGTCCGTCTCAGCGCACGGTAGGCACCGGCACCGGCCGATGAGGAAGGAGAGAGTCTCTGCCCTGGGGACGTGCCAGCCTGGGTGATGCTTTCTCTGGGGATGAAGAGGGGACACTGCTAGTTTCAGAGGAGATTCAGATGGGGATCCCTTGTGTGAACCATCTGCTCTGCCCCCGTGGCCCAGGGAAGTGGCGACAGCGGGAGGCATGGCTTTGCCTGGTCACTGAAGCAGAACCTGATGCTTCATCTGCCTCCAGCACCGAATCTCCTGGTGCCAGGCAGGAGGAGTAATGCCAAAGCCTGTCCGCCCTTGGCTGCACATGTGTTGAGGGCCAGCAGGACCCTTACCACGCTGGTGGCCGTTCACTGCCCAAGCACATCTGTTTTGTTGGCACAGCACAGTTTGGGGATTGCAGAACCTGAGGTCTGGTCTTGGGTTTGCTGCCAACTGTAATCTTCCTAGCACACTGTATTCTTCTATGCCTCAGTTTCCCCTGTGAGATAAGCAGAAAGGATGCCAGAGAGGTGGTGGGGCTTGTGGTACATGGGATGCATGGGGTTGGCATCTGCCGGAGACTTGGAGAAGGAAAGCAAAAACCAAACATGGAAATCAACACTGTCACCGTCTGTGTCTTTTGTTGCAGAAAGCTGCAGCTCCTGGCCACCGAGCTGGTTCCCTGGGCGATTCGGAGCGGGCGCAATGCCAGCTGTATCTTGAATGTGTACTACGAGGAACGCTGGGAGCAGCCAGTGGAGTCCTTGCGGGAGGAGATTGGCATCTTCCCTCCCCCAGACGTTCGAGCGTGAGAGCTCAAGTATGGGGAGGGGACTGGGGATCCCCTTAGCTGACAGCAGCCAGCCCCTGCCACGCTCTGTCTCCTCTTGCCCAGGAGCGCAGCATGGCTCTGCTACCAGCCACCACCTATCCAGAAGCTGAGTTTTCTCCTGCCAAGAGCTGGCACCCTCCTGTGGGTAGAGGCCCAGTGGCACCTCCCTGTGTCATGACAAAACTTGACCCTTTTTTCTGTTTGTCATTCAGTGGAGGGATGGCAAGTCCTGCCATGCCTTTGCCAGCTGGGTCTGGCTGCTGACTCCAGTACTGATGCTCTGAAATACTGGGATGGGGAGGGAGCAGAGCTGATTTACAGCACACCGAAGCAAACTTGGCCTTCTGCAGCTCTAGGTCTGTGTAGGTAAATCCCTCCTCCCATCCTCCCCGGGAAGACAAAGGCTTAAAGTCTTGGGGCCACCCTGGACTGGAGCTAAACCGGTGATTTACAGAGGAGCCCAGGGGCAGGTTTGATTTGTGCAACAGTGAAAACCCATCTCGTACTGGTACCTAACTGGTCTCCTGGTGGGTCATATGGGATGTGCCTCATGCCTCGGAGACCAGGCAATACATGATTGCATGCCCACAGGTGCAGACAGGGAAATAGCTATGGATATTATCCTGGCTGGATTGACTGTTCGACTGCCGATCCCAGTCTGCTGTGTCTCCCTGTAGTCCCTTCCCATCAAAAATGCTGAAATCTGCGTGATTGCACTGGGTTTTCAATAGGAGTTGTCTCCTCCTTGGGCAAGAAAATGACGCCATTAGGAATAAGGGGCTGAATCCTGGGAATGCAGAAACAGCGGCTGCTTGCACTGCGTTGGGGAGCTGATTGCTGTCTGGGTTAATTAAACAGGGCTCCAGACTGCCAGTGGCTGGAGTGCAGAGCTGTCGGATGCGAGAGCAGAGAGCCACGAGGCCAGGGGCTCTTTGTACGTGCAGGTTTGCTGTTGAAATCCCTTCTTGCTTAATAAAATCCATGATGGAGATTGTGGTTCATTACCCCTCTCCTTCCACCCCATCTTCCTTTCTGAGGGAGAGGTCTGATGTGAAACCTCATCCCTTTTCAGCCCCAGTGGGGTTTGCTGTGCTTTGTCTGTGGTGATAGGTGACAGCAGGGCATGTGCATGGCCACACATCCCTGCGGACTGGGGCACAAAATGGGCTGCAGAGCTACATGTTTCCAGCTGGGATTTGAGGATGCTGGGCTGTTGAGTGGCTCCTTGTGGTGGTCATTGCAGAAAGGCCTGGACAGAGGAAAACTGGGGTGTGGAGTGGGAGTGGGGCGAGGCTGAGGGCTTCCTAAAGCAATCCTGGTTCCTGGGGAGGGAGAGGGTGCTCTGACTGGGGTCCTTTGGTGGCAGCCAGGGGATGTGGCATTGCCCTGCAGTGAGCTACACCAGCCTCGGCCCAGTCTCCTGCAGGATGCTGGAGCAGATGGGCAGGAGCAGGGGCTGATGGTCCAACCAGGGCTCAGAGTTGCTCCATTCCAGGAGGCTGAGCAGGGCCAAAACTCTTGTATTTTGTGCTACGTTTTAAGAGTGGACACCAGGACAGAGGGACTGTCTTGTTTCCTGCACCTCCAAATCCCTGTTTTACACTTATCCCTCATCTTCCCTGCCCCCAGCCAGTTTTTCTCCAAAACCAGGCTCGTGCCTCTGCTTGGACTCTGGAGTTATTTCAAGCAGATGATAAAGGATATCGTATAAATTCATCCTTCAGCTGCTGGTAAAATGCATAGAGTGGGGGTTGTCCTATTGCATTGGTTGAGCTGAATGAAGCGTTTGGCCCTAAAACAACCCAGAAATGTGCTTTTCTGCATTGGAAACGTGTCTGAGCTTTGGGATGGTTAAACCGAAGGGCAGCAAAGATTCGCTGCTTCCAGGAGCCATGAGCAGCAGTCAAGAAAACACGGAAAATGATGGTCTTGAGAGAAGGTTTTGCTGCACTTTGGGTTATTTAGAGCGGCTATGCAGCACTAGGGCTGCCGGTGGCGGTTGTGCTGCCTTTGCGCAGCCGTGTGTTGCCTGATGGGCTGGTGCCAGCGCTACAGAAATGGCACATAATGTAATTTTAAACGGCATCTGCTCAGCCAGATCACTTAATGGCCACCGCGGCTCCTGTTCGCTGCAGCCGTCGCTTGTCGAGTCTGCGAGAAGGAAGGCGGCGGTGGCAGAGGCGGGGAGCGGGGGTGATTTTGGCAGGTCAGACACAAGCCATGTGAAAATGCTTTTTTTGGGGGGACGTATTCGCTGTGGACAAGCGGCAGCTCCACCACCGCCACCAGCAGCGGTCCGTGCCTGTGCTGCTGGCGCCGTTTTGGGGATGCGATAACAGTAACTGCTGCAGGAGGCGATGCTGCTGCTGTGCCACGCACGGACCCGCTGGGATCGGTGCACATTTATTAATCCCCGGGACGGCCGTGTCCCGGAGCTCCTCTCCGCGCGTGGGCGCGTCTCCTCGGCCCCGGTGGCCCGGCTGCGAAAACCTGGGGCCCCCCCCGCGCTATGCCGACCGCAGCCGCGCTCCGGCGCGGCGGCAGCGGCCGGGGGTGGCGGCTCCCCCCGGCCCGTTGCCGTCGCGGAACCCCGGGCGCGATCGGTGCTCCCCGGCGGCAAAATGCGACTCTGGTGGGACTCGAACCCACAACCTTTGAATGACTCCCGTCACACGCTAGAAGTCCAATGCGCTATCCATTGCGCCACAGAGCCCTCGCTCTGCCGCGCCGCCCTCACCGCCTCTTCCCGCCGCGCCGCCCCGCGCCCCGCCCCGCGCCCCGCCGTTCCCCGGGACCGCACCCGCCGCCGCGAGGCCGGACCGGCGGCGCCGGGCGGGACTACGACTCCCGGCGGGCTGCGCTGCGCGCCCCGCCCCCGCTCTGTGCTGCAGCGGCGGGCGGGCCCCGCTCCTGCTCCCGCTCCCGGTGCAGGTGGCCGGGCCGCAGCGGACGCCCCGGAGCCCGGTAAGAGCGCGGCACCGTTCTCCCCCTTCCGTGACCTCCTGGCGCCGCTCTGCTCCGCCGCGGCGGCCACGCTGCCTCCCTGCGGGCGGCCGGCCGGGCGGGGCCGCCGCGGCCCGTGGTGTCCTCATGAGGCGTCGCGGCCCTGCGGGCGGTACCGGGATCCTTCAGCCCTCCGGTCTCCTCATGGGGCACCGGGGCCCCTCAGCCTCTCGGCTTCCTCATGGGGCACCGCGGGCGGCACCGGGGCCCCTCAGCCCCCCGGTCTCCTCATGAGGCGCCGCGGCGCTTCTCCTCAGCGGGCTGCGGGGCTCCCCCCGCGGACACCGGCTCTCTCCGTGCAGTTCCGGGACCCGGCCGGGGCTGGGGGAGGAGGGTCCCGGCGGCAGCCCCGGTGTGAGGTCCTCATGGGCCTCCGGCCCCTCTGCCCAGACAGGCTGGGGCCGTGCTGCTCGCCCTCCCTGCTGGGAACGAGCCCGCCGGCCCCGGGGAAGGACAGGGAGGGCGAAGCGTGGTCCCTCATTTCGCCATCCCCGTCCTTCCCCGGGGCCGGTGAGCTCGTCCCTGTCGCCCTGCCCAGGGTCAGGTGGGGGGACAGGTGCCTCCCCAGCCGCTCCTGCTGGAGAGATGCCTCTGGGGATCTCCCAGCCCCTGGAGCCTGACCATTAGTGCTGGGGCTGCTTGGAGCCGGGTCACCTGCCTGTTGTCCCCCCTGTGACCTGCCCCCCAGGCTCTCTTCGGGTCTCTGTGCCCCCGGGTGATGGATCCCTGCAGTTTGCCTTCATGCCTGCTGGCTGTGGAGCTACAGGCAGGTCTTAATTTTCTCTGTGCTGATGCAGCTAGACAAGACCTGAATCCTTAACGGCAGGGCTGGAGGTCTCTGGTAGTAATGCACCAGTGATCTCTTGGTGGGAGGCAGTGGGCATGGTGGTATGAGGCAGAGATGCAAGCAGAGGATAACAGGGGCCTGTCTGGGCCCGTCTTGCCTTCAAGTGGGAGATTAAGCACCTTGCTGCCCACACAGAGCGTGGCTCCCCCACTGCTGGCTCTCGTGTCTGTCTTGTTTGATGTGAGTGTGCAATGAAGGGCTCAGGTCTTGGCTGAGGCGTAGTAGTTTGATGGCGGCCTAAGAGCTGTCCTGTTTAACTGTGGAGAGAGGCTCCTAGGCAAAAACGCGTCAGGTCCTGCCCTGCGAAAAGCCCGAGAAACTGTGTTGTGGGACCTCAGGCCTGGGAGATGTTTGGTGGAGAAAGCTCAGAGACCGCTGGCACGAGCAGGGATCTCTGGGCAGGGGCTGTGGATGGGGGGATGTCCCCAGGCCCCCACCTGGGAGCAGCATCCTGTGCTCTGCTGCATCCCTGCCTGCTGCCGGCGGCACAGCTCAGAGCTGAGACAGCCTGCGTGACATGCCAGGGTACAGCGACCACATGGCACTGCCTTGGCTCCCACCCTGCCACCATCTTGTACCAAATCCACAGAGGCTCTCCAGACCTGGGGGAGCGGCATGGAGCAGAGTGAAAGCTTCAAGTGTGGCTCCCGGCCCCACTGGCTGTGGCAGAGCCCACTCAGGGCTGCCAGCTTTGGAGCAGTGAATCCACCTTCAAGAGGGAAAGGGAAGTGATGGGAGTGTTTCCTTCCTCTTCGGCCTGCATGCATGCCGGGAAAGACCAATTTTATCTAGGAGCCCTTGAGCTGCAAGGGTCACATCTCTGTCACTTTCCTCTGCCCGATGCTGTCACCTGACAACAGCCTTCGCTAGATCGTGGTCTCCTGTGAGTCTTAGGGCCACATCTGGGGTGTGTTTGGGATGGGAACAGAGGGGCCGATTTTGGGGGACAAGTACCAGAGACTGAGCCACTGTCCATAGGGCACAGGGGCAGGGGTCTGGGCACTCCCGGCAGCAGCAACAGCCCTTGTTCTGTCCACTCCAGCCTGGCCAGGGCATGCCTGCACCTCGCCTCATCCCCCACCCGCTCTGGCAGTGTCTCCAGCAGAGCCAGGCCAGGAAACTGCCCGCCGACACGTGGGTTTGCAAACACGAGCAGAGCTCAAAGGACTGAGTTTCCTGTCCCTGTTCCTGTCTGAGCTGTGTCGGGGAGCATGTGAAGCTACATTCCCACCAGCCATGCTGGCTGTCCCAGAGCCAAACATGCAGGAGCGCTGGTGCTGGAGGACAGGGAGACCTGGGTTTTGGGGACGGAGGGATCCTTGGGGTAAGGAGGATTTTGGAGCTGGGCTTTGTCAGGCTGGAGGTGAGGGACTGAGCCAGCCCTGCCTGGCATCGCCCTGGTGCCTGCCAAACATCTGTACAAAGTCTCCTGTTGTAACTCTGCTCCCACGTCTGTGAAGTGACTTTATCCTGCATCTCATGCTGCTGGGGCGTGGCTGTGTCCCTGGCTGGTGTGCAGGATGTGGCTCCTCAGGTGGGAATGGCTGGGCTCTCAGCTGATGCTAACCAGTGCTCTGCTGGCAGCTTAATTGGAGGCCATCTCCAAGGTCCAGTAAAGTTCCATCTGTGGGAGCTCTGGGCTGCTGGATTACATCCTCGCTGCCAGGAGGAGTGGTGACTCAGGGACCTCATCCAGGGCATTGGGGGCTGCTAAAGCATCTCCTGCCTGTGAGTTCCTTGTTGCTGAGTCCAGTGTGCATGTGTTAATGGCCATGGTTTCTTTCTCTCTGCAGGCCACAATGCTGCGTCTGGCTGCTTTTGCAGCGCTGCTGCTGTTCTTCAGGGTCAGTCTGGAGCTGTCCTGGGCCCAGGCAATCCCTGCTCTCTTCATCTTCTACCTGGGATCCGGTGGATGGGACTTTTTCCTCATATTCATCAAGACAATACGAAGGGATGTCACGTAGGTGTCCTGGCTGGGATGACCCAATCATCTATCATCCCCTGGCCCACTGCTCTGCCCTGGTGTATGTGTGAGTGCAGCCCCCAGCTCCTTGCACAGCCTTGGGTTTCTGCTGGCACCAGGCCCAGCTGGAAGGAGATCTCCCTCTGCTGTGCCCAGACGGCTCCAAACTCTTGGGCAAAGGTTTCATAGGAAAGATAGATTTCAGCTGGGCTCTGAAGTCTAGTGGCTGTCCTTGTACTTCACCCTATCCATAATGCTGCTAGCATAGCGCCAAGTGCCTGTGCAGGGTCAGTTCTGAGTTGGTACCAAGCTGTGCCAGCTCCTGGCAAGGATTTGTGGGGAGGGAGCGGTGGCACCTCTTGGAGAGCACCTGAGGCTCAAAGATGCACCTTTGATCATGGGACATCCCTGTCTGCAGCCTTCCAAAACACATCTCTCCCTGGCCTCCATCAGTTCCTGGCTATAAGTATATTTGCAGAGGACCTCTGCCTATGTCCATGTGGTTCAGGGGAGCGCCCGGAGCTGCTGCTGACCTAGAGTAGGACCTGGAGCAGTGCTGGGCTATTGCAGCTCCTCGCATGGTCCTCGTGCTGTGCTGGCTTTGCTGGAGGAAGTGGTTTTGCAGGGGTCACTGAGCAGCTGCCCTCTTGCTCCCCTTCCTTTGGCAGCACGGGACTGGTCCTTTTGCGGGTGAAGTGGCTGGTATGGAGGCACATGAGGGAGAAGAACACAATCGCCAAGATCTTCCAGAAGACTGCGAGCAAATATCCAGAGAAGACAGCACTGATCTTCCAAGGCACGGGCGAGAGCTGGACCTTCCGGCAGCTGGATGAGTACTCCAACCAGGTGGCCAATTTCTTCTACGGCCAAGGCTTCCGCTCTGGTGATGTGGTGGCTCTTTTCATGGAGTCTCGCAATCAGTACGTGGGGCTGTGGCTCGGCTTGGCCAAGATTGGGGTGGAGACCGCCCTCGTGAATTCCCACCTGCGCATGGAGGCCTTGCTGCACTGCATCACCATCTCCAACTCCAAGGCTGTGGTTTTTGGGGTGGAGATGATGGAAGGTGAGGGGCAGGCAGATGCGTCAGGGGTGCTCTGAACCTAGGGGGCATGTCAATGGATTTAGTTCTTTTCTGCCCACCACAGAGCAGGGATCTGGAAGAGAGTAGAGAGTTGGAATTGGATCGGTGTTTTTTTTTCTTATTGGTCCATTTGGCCACTGGGCAGGGTCTGGAGTTCCGTGCTGTCTGGCTCCCAGGCAGGCCAGCCTGGGTGTGAGGATCCTTCCTTGTGCCTCTGGGATCCATCCCCTGCATGGACACCTGGGTTGGGCTGGGCCAGGCCTGCCCTGCTGCACGGGACGAGCCTCCCCTTGCTCTTGGTGGCTGTTAGCCACATCCCTGCAGCACCTCAATTGCAGCACCTTGGCTCCAGCTCCTCGCGTGTTTCAGCCCACGCCTCTGAGATTGACGGTGTTAACAGACTTCTTGGCACCAAAGAGGTTTTGGCTGGGTAGAGGTGGAGAACAGGATCTTCTAGTCCCTGCGGAGGCCTAAGCTGTGGCCCCAGCATCTGTTAATCATGGGAAAAACATCTGCCTGGGGTGGTTCTCAGCCTTTTGAGGACCCTGCTAAGCACAGTGAGGTGCTTCTACCTGGAGCAGCGTCTCCCTGAGACTGTCTGGGAGGGCAGGAGGTCTCTGTGCTGTAACCACCCTGCGGTCTTTCTCCATCTCCCTTCTTTACTTTCTCAGCAATGCAGGAAGTGCAGCCCTCCCTGGTGAAATCTATCCATCTCTTCTGGTCTGGGGAAGGAAGCCCAGAGTCCATGCTTCCTGGTGTGAAACATCTGGACCCTCTCCTGCAGATGGCCCAGCGGCACCAGCCACCCCCTCCCAATAAGGGCTTTCTTGGTACGTGGTCAGCTCTTGGGGGCCAAACTCGCAGTTGTGTGTTTGTGGATTAGCTGGTGACAACACTAGCAAGAACATCTGCTTGGGATGTCAATGGCCGACATCTGCAGCAGGGCCTGGGGTGTCTGGGATGGGCATTACTCCGGTGTCTGAAGCCCAGCCCTGTGTGGAGCAGTATCCTGTGGTGCCCTCCGTGTATCCAGTAGGCCTGATCTGCCCAGGGTGAACCCAGCATGTTCTCGGTGCTGTCACGTTATGACGTTTTGGCTCCACTAGCACGAGCAGTGTATAAATTTGACTTGTCCCCCTCTCCCAGTTCAGCCAGCTCCTAGATTGGGTATGTGACCTTGTCTCCTCATTGCTCTCCAGATAAACTCTTCTACATCTACACCTCTGGCACGACAGGGCTGCCCAAGGCTGCCATTGTGGTGAACTGCCGGTAAGGCCGTGGGCAGGGGCTTGGGGAGGACACGGCTGAGCTCTGCCCTGTCTTGGCACAGTGCCTCTGACCCTGCTGCTGACATGTCCCTTCATGCTCCCCCTCAGGTACTTCCGCATGGCCAGCTTAGTTTTTTATGGTTTTCGCATGAAGCCTGATGACGTGATGTACGACTGCCTCCCGCTCTACCATGCTGCAGGTAACGTGTGCCGTACTGAGCCCCGCATGCCGGGACTGCCTCTTCCCCTCTGCCGAGCCCAGGGCTCAGGCTGGAGCCTGGTGCAGCAGTGATCTCCATGTCAAGGAGGAGCTGGCTGCTGGGGGCAGTGTCTGACCAAGGCTTTCAGCTTTTTTCCTGGGAGTCAAGAATTGATCTGACTGACCTTTGGAGTGGGGAGTGTGTGTGAGGGCAGTTATCCCAGCTTCTAGCCTGACTTTAGAATAGCTGCACCTTATTGCTGCTCCATGTGGGAAATCGGGGGAAAGGGAAGCGGTACTTGCCTGGCTGACTGAGACATGCTGGGACATCTAGGTGCAAAGCCCTGCCTCACATCTCACTGCCACATGACTGATCCCTGGTGCCTGTGGTCCTGGGGCCTTTGCCTGGGTGAACATCTGTCTGCAATGAGCCAGCACGCGGCATCTGCCTTGCCCTGCCGGGCCTCTCCCTGAGCGGGCCAGGCTGGAGGTACCTGGGGTCTGAGGGCTCCCCTGTCTGCCTCTCCGCAGGGAACATCGTGGGGGTCGGGCAGTGCCTGCTGCAGGGCATGACGATTGTCATCCGCAAGAAGTTCTCTGCCTCGCACTTTTGGGAGGACTGCGTGAAATACAACTGCACGGTGAGGCCATGAGGCAATGGGCCAGCTGAGACTGGGGAGTGGAGCCTGGGGATCTTTCTCATGCTGGGGAGACACCAGCCGCTGGACAAGGGAGAGGCCTGGATCGGTTCTGCCTGTCCATCTGAAACTGCATTCCAAGGTGGTGGGGCTGTGTCCTTCCCACTTGGGGTGGTAACTCTGTGTCCAGACCCTTCCTGTGCTCCAACATTAGCCAGGAGGTCTCAAATAGGTTTCGTAGGCTGGAGGAGCGGGTTCCGGGGAGGGACAGACACTGAACGAGCTAGCGGGACTCCTGGGCTTTACTGCAGCCTCTTTAGGGGACTTTGGGCATGTTGTGCTGTTCCTACCTGCTCTGAAGAAACCCTGGGCAGAGGGGTCCTAGTGAGTCTTTCCTCTCCATCCCTCCCAGATTGTGCAGTACATCGGGGAGATCTGCCGCTACCTGCTGAACCAGCCGTACCAGGAGGTGGAGCAGCAGCACCGGGTGCGCATGGCGCTGGGCAACGGGCTGCGTGCCTCCATCTGGCGGGAGTTCATGGCCCGCTTCGGCATTGCCCAGGTGGCCGAGTTCTACGGGGCCACTGAGTGCAACTGCAGCCTGGGAAACTTTGACAATAACGTAAGGCCCCACCACCCTCCCCGTGTCCCAGTGGGTGCCTGCTGGCCTGGGTAGGGTTGGAAACCCAGGCTTGGTGTAGGTTGCCATCTGCCCCGAGGGGTTTTGGCTGTTGTGCTGTGCGAGCTCTCTGGTATCCTGGATGTGCATGGGCAGCAGGCTCAGGGCAGGAGAGATGTCCCTGCTACCCCCAGCTCTGAGCTCTTTCTGTCTTAGGTTGGTTCGTGCGGCTTCAACAGCAGGATTCTACCAGGCGTGTACCCCATTGGCTTGGTGCGGGTGGATGAAGACACCATGGAGCTGATCCGAGGGCCAGATGGTGTCTGTATCCGCTGCAAACCAGGTGAGGGCAACCACAGGGTTAAGCGTCCTCAGCCCTGTGCAAGTCTTTCCCGATACTTTAAGATAATTTACCTAGGTTTGAGTCTTTGCTCAGTTAAACCTCACCCACGCCATTAGACACCCTTTTGGCTTTCGTGCGGGTGATTGCTTCCCCGCTTCATCCCCTCTTTTCTCCCTGCAGGGGAGCCAGGGCAGCTGGTGGGCCGCATTGTCAAGAGCAACCCCTTGCAGCACTTTGATGGCTACCTGAATCAGTCAGCCACCAGCAAGAAAATTGCCAAGGACGTGTTTACAAAAGGGGACACTGCCTATCTCACAGGTGAGGCAAACAGGGCATCTGCTGAGAGCGGAGGAGAAGGGTACCTGGGTGGGTGTGGGGGCTGTCCCAGGCTAGTGACACTGCCCCAAGATGCTCCAAGGTCGTTCCTAGCCCCTCTGACACCTCATTTTTTGCCTATTTCTCACTTTTCCTGTAGGGGATGTCCTAGTGATGGACAAATACGGCTACATGTACTTCCGGGACCGCACTGGGGACACATTCCGCTGGAAGGGGGAGAATGTCTCCACCACAGAGGTGGAGGGGACACTGAGCCGCATCCTCAACCTGACGGACGTGGTCGTTTATGGGGTGGAGATCCCAGGTAGCTGAGAGGGGAGAGGATGATTGAGGGAGGCAGGCAGGCCTCTAGCACTCGAATGTGAGCATGTCCTGCATCTCCAGATTGATGTGTCCTTTTGCAAGAGGCTGGTCTGAGGTTCTCCATGAGTGAGCTGGGAAGAGGCCGCTGGGGATGTGCCTAGCAGGAACCAGAGGGTTCTCTTCCTCTCTAAAGTTTTGATCTGATTCTGGCTGGTTTGGAAGGACCCTGTGTACTTTCTGGACAGGCTGCAAGTGCCTTCTCTGGGAGGAGGTGACCATGTCCTCAGGGTGTCATGTGTAGCCTTAGCCGCAGGGTGGTGACACAGCCGGGGACACAGCTGGATGCACCAGCGCTTCCGCACAAAGCGGGATCTGTACCGGAGGCCTGGCTGATGCGGGGCAGAGGGAGATGATGGATGCTACAGGGACAGTGTGTCTGAGTGCTCTCCCTCCTTCTCTGCCTCTTAGGGATTGAAGGGAAGGCAGGAATGGCAGCCATCGCCGACCCAGAAAAATCCTGTGACCTGGAAGGCTTTGCCAGCGAGCTGAAAAAGGCCCTGCCACTCTACGCGCGGCCCGTCTTCCTGCGGTTCCTGCACGAAGTCTCCAAGACAAGTGAGCTGTGGCGTGCACGCTTGCACTGGGCGTGGAGCTGGGGGACAAAACAAAATCTGCAGTAGGATCAGGATGGAGCCCCTCTGCCCCATAGAGCCCCTGGCCAGTTCCTCTGGTGGTTTGGAGGTGTGGGAGTGCAAGGCTGGGTCTAGGGCAGCACAGGGTGGTGCAGATGGAAGCATGTGCAGCCAGTGACCCTTCATTCCTCCTTCTCTTCCTGCTCCAGGCACTTACAAGTTCCAGAAGATGGAGCTGCGAAAGCAGGGCTTTGACCCTGCACTGGTAAAGGACAGGTTGTACTTCCTGGACTCCAGGCAAGGCCGCTATCTGCCGCTGGACCAGGCAGCATTCGGCAGGATCCAGTCAGGACAGCAGAAGCTGTAATGGTGGGGTCTCAAGCAAGGCACCTCGTCGAATCCTGCTGGGGAGAGTGGGGCAAGGCAGGCGCTGGGGAAGAAACGTTCAAGGAGTGATATAAAGGCCCACTAGAGGTTTTATTTGATGAATTCTGCAGATAATGGTTCGGGGGGATGCAGAGGGGACCAAGGGGAGGGGGATGGTTATGTACCAAAGCATAGACTCATTATGGCTTTATTTTCTACTTGGTACAGTGGTGTGGTGGTCCTGTGCCACGGGAGGGGCAGGGCCCTGGCCAGTTGAGCAGGGGTGAGGTGCCCCTGCCATTTCACTTTGCTTTTCCTGTTTTTCCTTCCCTTTCCCTGCCTGCAGCAACCCTTCCTTGTGAAGGCCATGAAGGGACCAGTGCTGGGCTCTTTCCCCGCTCTTCCACCAAGCAGCCAGCTCCTCCTTGGCACAGGGCCCCCGTTGGCAGAGGGAAGCCGGGTGCCAGGCGCAACCCTTGCCCCCTGTGTGGTTCCGCTGGTGTGTTTCTGCTGTGAATCAGGGGAGCAGGGTAGTGCTGGGCTCAGGAGAGGGACAGGGATGTGTTTCTGCCATGCCTTGCTCTCTCCTGGGGATGACATTTCTATTTTTCACAATCACACGCACATTATATTATATTATATATATATTATACACGCTGACTTTTTTTCAATCTTAATTTATTGTCTGTACTTTTGAATGTGTCCCGGGTTTGTGCAGTAGGTGGAGGAGCAGCCCAGCCTGTCCTCTCTTGGAGAGCCCTTTTCTCTCACAGGAAAAGAGGACGCTCATCAGGGACTGATTCTCCTCTTCCAGCATGGGTGCAGCCATGTATGGCTTTGTGGCCTTGCTCCATGGTGAAGGACATGAGCGAACCCCGCTATCTTGTGGATGCTTCTCTGGGTCTCTTACTTCCACCTTTCGTGGATGCAGCCTTGTTTTGTGCACCTTCTTCCTTGCAGAAAGCAGGTGGGAGAGTGGGAATAAAGGGCCCGATTGGCCATACTCAGCATCACGGAGCAGCTCTCGGGGCTTTCCTGCTGCGATGTCTGTGCCCTGAATGCAGGAGGCAACTTGCCAGGGGGAGAGAAGGTCCTCCAGAGGGTGGTCTTTGTGAGAGCCTGACTTCACGTGGTCTGCATCCCTTCCCGCAGGAGTCCTCCCTGTCTCTGCCACAGGAGATGGGCCCCAAACGGAAATGTCCATGTTAAACACCTGACTTGCGCTCTGTGAATTCGCCGCGTTGCGTCTCGTGTGAAAACAGCCTTAGCAGCGATGTCCGATTCCAGTCCTTGGAGACCGTGCAGAAATGTCTGACCCAGAGAAAACTCTGGGTTGGGGTTTCTTCTTTTTTTTTTTTTTTTAGGATTTGTTTTTATGCTTTTAGCAGGGTTACTCCTTAAAATGACGTCTGTTTTTTGCAAGGGCAGGGTATGCCTGCTCTTCCAGCTGTGCTTCCACACCAGCTTACCTGCCTGCCCCAGTCTGTCCTGTCCTCACGATTAAATGCGAGTATGGGCTAAGCTGGAGTTTCCTACTTCTTCCTTGTGCAGTCCTGCTGTGTGGGGGGAGGCAGGGGACTGTGCCAGTTTGGGAACTGGGAACTGCCCCTCCAGAGCACGACCTCCCCATGCAGATGCTCATCTTGCAGCAGGGGGAAACAAGCCCCTTGCTGCTGGGATGACAACCATGTGAAAACAATCTATTGATGAAACACTCCCCAGACCTCTCCATTGGCTCCCTGCTCCCCCTTTCTCCTGGTCCTGTTCTCGGTGTTGCCATCCCATTTTTGTGCTGGCCCAGTTCTCCTTGTTTACCCTGTCACATCTGGCCTCCTCCCTCTCCTGTTCCCTCTTTCTTCTTCCTGCTGTTTCACTCCTTGTTTGGCCACACTTAACCTCCCAGCTCATTTCTGCCCTTGCAGACAAGTTTTTTGGTACCTGTTCCACTTCCCTCGCTGCCAGAACTGTCTTTTAGACCCTCTGCATCCAACCCTGGGATAGCGGAAACCAGCTCCTTCATGGTACATGGGTAACAGGGAGAAATGTCTTGCATGAGCCTGGGTGAAGTATGGTTGCCTGGCAAGATGTGCTATGGGAAAAGTGATGGAAATTTGCATCCGTTATATACCAGATGCACCTTCAGGCATGCTCAAATTGATGGCTTCTCCAGCATCTCAGACTAAAATTAAAAATTTTGGCTTATTCAGTCCCCTGGACACAGTGATTCTGGGCGGGACCCAGCTGGCTCCAGGTGGGGACAAGGACGGGTGAGGACAGGAGTGTGGGGTGGTGGAGCAGCGCAGCTCCCAGGATGGCCTCTGTCCCAAAGCAGCCCCTCAGTTCAGTGGAAAACAGGCCTCATCCCCACATCTTGCTGTGCCCACGGCACTCAGCCTTCAAAGGAGGTGGCTTTGCCTGCAGGGGTTTGTGTTTAGGGGCCTGGCAGTGTCCTCTGGCCTCAGGGGGCTGGTGCAGGCTGTGCAGTGGTGCCCGCCAGCTGTGCAGTGATGCCCGCTGCCTCTGCAAATGCCCTGGTCCCACTTCTGGACATTGTTCCTCTCACGGCTGCCGGTGGAGGGCAGGCTGGGCTCGGCAAACGTCTTGCCTCGGGGGACACCTCTTTAGGGGGTCCCCTGGGGTCTCACAACCACCCCTCTCAGGGAGGTGAGAGCCTTGGGAAGCAGCAGGGAGGGCACAGGGTGCTGGGAGCAGGGGGTTTCCCAAATAGGGTAGATCAGACCCCGTCTGAGGTGGAAAGGAAGTTTCAGGTACAGACGATTGTGCTGGATGTGAGGCCAGCAGCGATCCCAGGTGCTGGCGTTCCTCTCCACTCAGGCTCCTGACCAGAGCCTGTGCCTGGAGGAGACTTCAACAGCACTGAGGTCACCCCATTGTGCCAGGTGGGCGGTGGGCAGCAACCCAAACCACCCGGCCTCACTCAGCCCTCCACTAAAGGGAACGGGTGAAAACTTGGCCTCCTCGAAGCCAGCCCTGGGGATCCTTTTCTGGAGGTGGATGGTGTGAAGCGGTACGGGAAGAGATGGGAGCGCTGCTCTCCCTTCCTGGAAGAGATGGCCATGCCACCCTGCACATGACGCCGCTCTGAAGGAAGAGGGGCTGCGGGGCAGGACTCAGCGCTGTTTCCGTCTGTCTGAGCATGGGTTAGGTTAAAAAAACCAAGCAAGATCTGCATTTAGAGCGCAGCCTGTTAAACACAGCTGCAAACAGCTTTGGAAGCTGTGGAAGTATGGCTGTTATTTATTTGCAAGTAAGCCCATCCGAGCGGACACTGGCTCGTACTGTTGGGTTTTGGAGATGGATGGGGATTATAGGCACAGCCGAGGCCCATGCAAGGAGCAGGATTTAGCCCTTGCTGGTGCCCACACAACAGGGGCTGTGTATAGCAGGGAGCTCACCCCGAGCCCTGCGTTCCTGGCTGGCTGCGAAGGGGAAGGAGGTTGTAGTTGCAGGGTGCAGGAAAGAGGAGCAGGATGGGGTCCCCCTGAGGTGAGAGCTCCTGTTCTGGGGAGACGAGAGGTGCTGAATGACTGGGAAACAGCTCAACAAACCGCCCAGGGGGCTCTGATACACAGGCCTTTGATAGGGGAGACCTGCAGAGCTCAGCAGTGCCGACGGAGCGCGGTGCTGTGCTGGAGGGCTGGGGCGTGCATGTCCCACGTCCGCATGCCTCCGTGCTGGATTTCCCAGGGAGAGCAGAGCTTGACAAAGGTGTGTTCATAGCTGTGAGTTACGTTGTAAGGAGCCACTCTGCCTGGTGATGCTGACGGCATGGCGGCATTGGGAGGGTTAAAAATAGCAGCTCTCGTCCCCGCTGGAGAGCTGGTGGCGTTTGGGCTGCTTTCTGAGGAGGGTTGTGTCGCACTTGGCAATGCTTTGAGACTCCCCACAAAACCCAGCTACACCAATTGGAGTTTTTTGCACTGGCTGTCAGCTTTAGGTTGAAATCCTGGGGATTTTTAAAGTCCCAGCTCCTCTGGAAAAATGAAGCTTCAGTACAAGTGTCCCTGAAAAGGTCCGAGCCTAGGAATACAAGTGCAACGTGGTACTGAGTCCAAAATCAATGCTGGGACAAAATCCTTCCTGGCAGAGAGGTGTTTTGAAAGAAGCAGCCAGTGCTTAATCTTATTCTAATTTTTTTAAGTTTTCTTTCTATTTGTGTGATTTTAAGGAAGAAGCTAATTGAATCCTCCCATGATTGGAGACACTTTGTGAGACTTATCTCTCTCCTTTGATCAATAAGCTAGTCTGGCTCAACAGCTGCATATAGATGAAAGTACTATGAGGTACTATTCTTTTTTAATTAAACCACTTAAAAAGCTGTTTGCATGAGGTTAAGAAAACCTTAAATCCTTTCCTGGGTTATTATTAGCCTATTATTTTAAGGAAAGCCAAAGAGCTTTACAAACCAAACGTACATTTCACCGTGGAGTTAACTGCTTCTTGCAGACCCTGCATCCTGGACAGTGACAATAATATTAAGAAAAATAATGCTGCAACTTTCTCTCTGATCAGCATCTCTTTCCAGCTCTAGGTTCAGCTCAGCCAGGCCACGCTTGGTGTGCAAAACTGGAGCGTATTTTAGCCTAAATGCAGGCAGGGGCTTTGCAAGCTGCTCAGGACCTTTCCGGGTGAAATTAATTTCTGCTGCTGAGAAAGCCTTTAACGCTGCATCTCTCCAGCCTCCTCCTGCCACTCTTGGCGTGCTGGAGTCTTCCCAAACAATGGCAGCCGCCTGCTCTTTCGTGTGCTGGCGAGCTAGTTTTGCTTTAAGCAGCGACAGGGAAATACGCTGGACTAAAGAAGGGCCTGTCCTTCGGTGCACTCTTTAGAAATGGAAATACACGATTCCCCTGAGTGGTTCAAGTGTAACCAGGAGCAGGGACGGCTTCTCCGCCTCCAGTTTGAAGGGGGCTGTGTTGCCAGGGATTCCACCAAAATGATGGTCCGCAGGGAGCACCTGCATCTTGTCATCCTGCATGCGGCAGGGAAGGGATGGCAGCTTTCCTTGAAAAGGCTTTGCTAGGGAAGCAAATGTCTTTAGGGCTGTTTGCTGCTTAGCTCCTGAACAGCACGGGATGGCTGGGCTGCGCAGCAGGGGGAGGCTTGGGGAGCAGGGGATGGGTTCTGCTCTGCTCTTTTCGAGCCTGGCCCTGTTCAGTGGCAAATCCCACCTTCTAAAATAACCTGGGGTTTGACCCTCTTTTCTCCTCGTTAATTACAAATTCCACCCATAGGCACAAATGATGCCAGGCCAGGCTCTGGGAAAGCTTTGAGCAGCTGGAGTCACACCATACAGGCTGGCAACCCCGGGAATTGCAGGTGATGGTGACTCTGCCGAAGGCCTGGACATCCCCCTGCTCAGGAGCAGCATCATTGCGCAGATCTCCCCAGATCTCCTGCAAAATGATCTCAGGCCTGTGAAGCGGGATACGACCCTTATTACAACGCATCCCTCTCCTCAGTATGGCTGTGCCTTCCTCTAGCCCCATCCTGGAGGGTGCTGAGCAGCCCTCCCCAGGGATGCCAGCGCCTCGCCAGCCCGAGCAGGAGCCGGGGGCTGATCCTGCCCTGGAGCTGACACCTCCCACCACCCACCCAGAGCCCTGCGCGCCCCCAGCGCTGTGCCAACTGGGCCGAGGAAGCCAGGGCGGTGGAAGCCTCCCTCCTTGCCTCCGGCCATCCCCGTGGCCTCGGGCTCGGCCGCAGGAAGAGGCTAACAGCGGCGGGCGGGCCACCTCCTCTGCTTGGAGTATCACTTTCAGCTATTCTGGAGGTTAAACGCCTGTTTAGAGCTCCCTATTGAAGGCAGAGCCGGGGTGCGCCATTGTTAGGCCGCCCTCCCGCTTTGTCTGGCCGCTTTCAGGGATGCCCTGAATGGGAAGCGGCCCCCCCCGCCCAGCACCCCAGCAGAAGGGCTCCTGGGGGAGAGGCGCTTCCTCCCGCCCTAATGACATTCCGGCCTCCATCGGTTCAGCTCCCGCTTTCTTTCTGCTGCAGTTTAACCCGGGCACAGAGGCCGGGCTCCATCGGACTGATCTCTGCTTGACACCCAATTACCACATGAATGGGAGAGAAAGGCTGCAAAAGGCTTTAACTCCCACTGACCCTCCTTCCCCTCTGCCGGCTTCCCCCTCTCCCCATCCTACCCCCTCGCCTTTCTCCGGCGAGTTCAAAACTGAGGAGTTCAAAACTGAGACGGGGAAATCAAACAAAGCCCCGAGTAGGGAAACCCATTGTCACCGCCTCCGCCATGGCTCCCCTTTCGCCAGCCATTGTTCCCCTCCAAGTTTGCCTTGCTGTGTGGAAGGATGCGAGCAGCTGTTGGCGCATTCCCCTGATGTTTTATTGAAAAATAATTGAATCGTCAGTTCGGAGCTCTCCGATAAAACGTCTCCTCGTAGCGCAGGGCCCCGCCGTAGTTATAAACTACGTTTCCCTGTAAAACGCAATGGCGACCCAAACCGTTTCCTCCAGAATAAGCCCTCGGTGGAGGGACAGAGGCTTGCCCCTTCCGCGCTCAAGGGGAGAGGAAAAGCACACAAACAGCAGGAAAAAGCAGAAGCCAGGACTGAGACAAAAGAAATTAAATCCTCTTTATTGCCAGGCTCAGTTTCCAACCTGTCCTTTTGTTTGGCGCAGTTGAATTTGCGGGAGGAGAAGGGCGGGTGCAGCCGGAGCACCCTTGTCTGCTGCCTCTTGCCCTGCGTAACCGGGGTGAGCACCACCGCCACCTGGGGACTCCGCGTCCTGCCCAGCACTGCTCCACACTTGGGACCAAGTGAGGGATTTGGCATGGAAAGCTGGGTATAAACAGAGAAGTTTAGCTTGGTAAAGCACAGTGACACATCCCTGGGCTTGAAGGAGAGGACGGCACATCCCAGCGAGCTGAGCCCAGGGCACCCATTCCAGGCAGGAGCCTTGTCTTTATCTGGTTGTGCTTTATGTACCAGTTTACCCAACACCATCCACGTTTACAGCACTCTGGAAAGAACAGTGTCAGCATTCCACTTTCTCCAGGAGATTACATGCTTGCTTTCCCCAACCCCAAGAACATGCCGGAGAATTTGTGATGTTCTGATTTCAGCACCCAGCACAGAGACAGGACTCAGTCCTCTTCCCAAGCACATGACATCCATTAAAACGTCCCCTATATCCCATGTGCTCACTGACTGTATTTCCAGGGCAATTGTTAACAGTAACCAGCTTTGAATGCTTGAATGAGCCAAATTGGTGTTTATGATTACTGTTCTCTTTAATTTCTTTTTGGTTTTCTGGGGAAGTACTAACACTAAATCTGTAATATTTTGTTGTATTTCTATAACTCAGGAATCGAGATTCTTTTAGGAGCCAGTTCTCCTCTTATTCGGCCTCATAAATGATTTCTGGAAGCAAGAAGAATAGCTCATAAAAAAACATAACTGCAAACACTGATCTGGAGTCCAGATCACCAAATCCTCTGGATACAGCGGTCATTTCTGAAGTGTATAGAAGTAAGATTTTTGTCTAAGGCTCCTTTCTTCAGCCAGTTTCCCATACAATCGGTTCAACATCCTGGGCCATATCTCTGAGATACCCAAAAGCCTTGGGATTTAGAGACATTTAAAATCCAGCTGGAATTTTTGGATGAAGACCATGGTCAACAGCTTCACGTCTCTGCCATCACGTAACCCCAGCAGCAACGGCAGCGTTCATCTGCGCTGAGGACCGGCCTTTCCTGGGGCCCAGCCCAGAGAATGATCTCCTCTGAGAACAAAAGGCCATTACAAACACCACCACCTTCTGCTCTCGGGGTTAGGCGTGCTCTGACCCCCGTTAGCATAAACGAAGAGCAATCTGTCTGAGTAAATTTATGCCCCTTACACACAATGCGCCACATATATGTGTTTATATTATGTTTCTATGTGCATGTGTGCACAAGTACATACATTTTTTAAATCCAAACCCTGCACCGTGTGGAGGGAGGGTTAAGGGGCTGCAGTTTTTCCACCAGTGCTGCCCAGTACAGCTTCATGTTGTGGGGGAGAAGAGCCTGCGCCATTGCACGGCCCAGCTGTCACCACCACGGCTGCATCCTGATTGTGTACACGCTTCTGCCTCTGGGGACGGGATGAGAAAACAAACAGGCGACAGATGTGAGCCGCCTTGTTTAACGCAGTGCTGGAAGGTGCCGGGTGCCGCAGGGATGTGCCCGCTGGGAGCGGCTGCCCCGAGCAGAAGGGGATGCCGAACTGCCATCTTCTCGGACGCGCAGAAGCACATCTTACGTGGTGGTGACAGAAGCAGTCGTTGGTCTCACCCGGCCTGGCCATTTCTGCTTCCCCACTAAAAATGCAAATGAACTGGGAGGCAGCAGGTTGGCTTTCCCGCTGGGAAACGTCTGCCGAAGCCCCTTGCCTTTGCGCAGCTGAAGCCTCCTCAATACGTGAGAAAGGGCTCTGCGTATGTCAAGACGTGTATTTAACGCAGAAACAGGTATTTTAAGTTAAAATAACACTGCCTGGCACACAGCTCTGGAGGAGCCGCTCTCCCCCCCAGCAGCCCTGGAGACAGCGTGCGCCCAGCCGTGGGCCCGGCACTGGGGAGCCCCCGCTGAGGGCGATCCATACGCCAGGCCAACCCAACCGCTCCGCAGCCCGTCCATAGAGCCCACCGAGGCCCCGCCAGGCCGCGGCCGCCGGGCTCCGGGCCGCGCCCCGCTCGTCCCGCCGTTGCCGGGCAACGCGGCGCGGCCGGAAGCCGGCGTACCACTTCCGGCGCGGCCCGCGCGCGCCTTCCCCTCCCGTCCGCCGCCGCCAAGATGGCGGCGCCCGTGTCGCTGCAGGTGGAGTTCGGGTGAGCGCGGGGCGGCGGCGGCGGGGCCTGGTGGCCGCAGCGGGGGCCGGGGACCCGGGCGGAGGGCGGGGCCGGGCTGGGCTGGGCCGCTCGGGGAGGCGGAGCGGTTGATGGGCCGCGGAGGGCGGTGGGGCGGCGGCCCGGGGGGGCGGGTGCAGCCACCCCCGGGGAACGGGCCGGGGTGTCTGTCGGGCACCGCCGGGGCGGTTTCCCGCAGCGCTGCGGCCCGGGCCCGGCCCCTTGGTGCTGCCCCGGTGGCGCGGTGCGGGGCCGGGCTGCCCTTCTGCGGCGGCGCGGCCCCGCCGCGTGTCTGTGTGAGCGTCTTGGGCCAGTCCTTTCCTTTCTCCCCTTTTAAGCTTTTTTTTTTATTATTATTTTTTTACAGTATTAAAATTATTTGTGAAAACCTTCCACTCGTTTTCCGGCTTTTTTTCTCTGTACGTGTCTGTGTCTGTGTGTGTTTTCGTGTGTGTTTTTACACGCGCGCTCTGCATGGTGTTTCAGTTATTCCCGGTCAGGGTGGAATAGCCGGGCTCTGGCTCTCCAGCTTTTCCATTTTCAGGCCCTCCTCGCTGTGCTGTCTGCATTGCTAACGCTGTTGCTGGGAAGTTAAGCGTTTGCAGTGGAAGTCTGTGCATATTTGTGGAAATACTTGTGTTATTTTGTTAAAGCCTCCTTTTAGCAGAAGCTAAAAGGCTGCTATTTATTTGCTTTTTCCCACCCTTTCACAAACACAGAAATGCCATAACCCTTTAAATGCCCTCCTCCTTAAGAATCCTTTCCTCAGTCTTTCCCACTTCCAGCTGCAGTAACTCTCCTGATTTTCCCAGAAGAGTGAGATGCATTTTTGCTTCCCTTGGAAATGCATAAATGAGCTCTCTATGTACAAATCACAGCTGAGTTCCCCACAGCTCGCCCATCACAGAAGGACCTTATCTTGCAATCTACATTTCCCGCTGCAACAAAGCATGACCTTGTTTTCATTACATAAAAAAATGTTTTTCATGTAATTGCTGTGGCTTGTTCTCCTGCGTGAATCTCGACTCGTGTTAATAATTGCTGCTTCAATTTCCAGATAACTATTTTTTGTGAGCTGGTGGAAGAACACCAACAGAGTGCTCTTTAGGAGAGCTGCTGCATATAAGTAACGCTGCCGAGGGCATAACAAGGGTCCTGTTGTGCTCTTCCATGGCAGAGCCAAGAAAACCTAATGTGCCATTTTTAGATACTGAATTTAAAGGAACTTAGTAACATCTGGATGTATCTTTGTTGATATTTAGGTAGGGATTACTTATTTTAAATACTTCTCTTTATTGTCTGGGTTTCCAAGGGATGCAGGGCACCAATCAAAGTTTCCAAGACGTAATTTCATAAGAAAATTTTTCTAAAGTAATCTGCCTATAAGTTGGAAGAACATTTTGCCACAATTATGTGTCCTTTGAAAACGGGTTGGTCATTTTTCTGCCTCACTTGAGTATCAAGTGAGTTGATTTTTTTGCGTTTCCTAATTGCTAAAACTTTGGCCATCCTGTTCAGTCTAGAGCCAAGAGCTCATGCTATCTGCTTCTGTGTCCTGTATCTTAAAGCAGCATACGTGTTTCTTACCCATGTCCCTTCTCACATGATAAAGTTTTATAATCTAAGACTGAGTTTGGCCTGTGGCCTCACAACATAAGGAAAACTGGTTTATATTTCTAAAGCTCAAGATTTTCAGTTGTTCTTTTCCAGAAAAAGGAAGTAGGTGAGGAGCTTCTCAGGCTTGTATATTGCAGTTATAAAAATTTATTGTTTTTTCTAAGAGCTTAAGGAGATCAGGTAGCTGGACCCAATTTAAATCCCATTTCCTTCAGGTGTGAGGACCAGCTCCTGTACTTGCCAGCCCCTGCATGTCTTGCTCACGCTTGATCTCGTGTGCTTGCTTCACTTAATTATCTGAGCCTAGTCCCCCCTACGTTCTGAATATCAGAAGAGAAATGTTAATCAGATGGTTCAGTGGCAGAGGATTGTGTATTTACTTACTTATTTTTACTGTAATTGTCGTCATTGTCACCTGCTCTGCTTGCTTCTCCCAGTCAAGTCGCTCCGAGAGGGAACGCCCTGCAGTGAGTAGATTGAGAAAGGGTTGCCAGGGCGTGAGGGCTGCTGGCTCTGCAGCTGACTTGCTGTGTAACCTCGCGTGAGTCATTTCCTCTCTCTGTTCACAAGTGGAAACTGGAGGAATGTGTGTTCCAGAAGGATTTTTCACGTTTTGTGGAATGCCTTGGGACTTGTGGCTAAAAGGTGTTGGGGCCGAGCGGTGTCGGACGGTGTGCTGGCTGGGATGTTTGGCTGGAAGCAGTGCCGATAGCTGCAGGGAGAGGGAAGGCGTCAGGCCAGGCGCTGCGTGGCGGTTTGTCGGCGTGCTGGGATGGGAGCCATCTCCCTGCTCTGCCGGGATGATGCCTGGCACCGTGGGGTTCTGGAGCCTCCTGTATGTGTTGGCGACAGGAGATGGCAACTTCCCCTGCGAACTTGTGGTTCGCGAGAGGGGAAAAAAAAGACAAAGAGAATCCTGTGCTAAATATAGTCTGTGTCATTTGTTTTCTCTGCTGTGGCATCAATGTAAAACGCTTCTTTTGTACTGTCTTCCTGTTGTCAATAAAGCAAAATCTCAGTGGTTCATTGTTTTTATTTCAGAGGTGGTGCAGAACTCTTGTTCGATGGTGTCAAAAAGCATCAGGTGACTTTGCCTTGTCAACCAGAGCCTTGTGAGTATCAGAACCTGTTGGATAACTTGAAAGAATGACAACAAGTGAAACGAAGCTGGTTTGTACAGCAGTTTCATTAGTTGACTACAAGAATCAACGTATTTTAAAAGCACTTTCAGACATGCCATGGATCCGATAATGTGGCAGACGATGTAAATACCAAGCAGAAATATTCTGAGCATCCATCCTGCCCTCTAAGCACTTGTCAGTCGAGCCCTTCCTTAAGACTTTTGCCTTCCCCTTCCTGGATAGACAACAGCCTCTGCATAGAATCATAGAATGGTTTGGGTTGGAAGGGACCTCAAAGATCATCTAGTTCCAACCCTCCACTACACCAGGTTGCCCAAAGCCTCATCCAACCTGGCCTGGAACACTTCCAGGGATGGGGCATCCACAACTTTTCTGGGCAACCTGTTCCAGTGCCTCACCACCCTCACAGTGAAAAATTTCTTTCTTATATCCAATCTAAATCTCCCCTCTTTCAATTTAAAGCCATTGCCCCTTGTCTTATCACTACCCGCCCTTGTAAAAAGTCCCTCTCCAGCTTTCCTGTAGGCTTTCATGTAGGCACGTTTCCATCAAGTCTACATTTGTCTTGCTTGATGCTTGAAGCCACCGCTAACCTCCTCTCTCCTTTGTTCTTTCTTCCCTGTTCTGAGGTTTCCAAGAGGCATATGTGTATGTGTGTGTGCATATACGGGTAGTGTATAGATGTGCAGGTTATATATAGCAATGTAACATAAATGTGTATTATCTACTTGTTCGACCTTCAAGTATATGTAATTGTTTTATATTAACGATGCAGTTGAAAATGGCAAAGCAAATGCTTGGATGTGATGCTGGGTATCCTGCCTATAGTATTCTCTACAATAAAAAATAGGATGCTGTTAAGCTAAAGACTTGTGTGTCCCAGAGATAAACCATCGTGATCTCCAGTTTGTGGTTTGGAATATCAGTGCTGAGAAGTGCTGCTGTACTAACTCTCCTGTTTGTTCTTACGTGTGTGCATACTTCAGTTGCAACGTAATTTTTCCACAGGTATGTTTTGAGTTCTTCAGCTAGGTAGGAGTGCTTTATGCATCTCATATCCATTGAAGAATGGGATTATAAACCGAAATAATACAAAAAGCATCAGGGAATGTTAACAACTAATATCTCGTGAATGGCTCATGCCATAACCTATGTGCTGTGAACGTTCAGGCCCGAAATCTTGCTGTGCCTGGAAGTAATTAGAGATTGGCAGTAGCGCTTTTGATGCTCAGACATAAGTAGGTGCAATTCAAACGTAACAGGAGCACTGGAATAGTGTGTTGTCTTGTGGTTAAGGACAGGAACTAGGAATCCAGACACATGACCTGATGCTGGTTTGCTGTGTGAGTTTAGTCATGTTGCTTAACTTTCCCCTGTTGCTAGTGAAGTAGTAGTGATCCTTTCATGTATCACAAGAGAGATCAGCATTAAGTTCCAGCACTGTTAAAGCACTTAAGATCCTTAAATGGAAGGTAATAAAGAAATGCCAAAACGCTCATTTAGTTGGTTTATAAACTGGGAGGCTAGAGCATCATTTTCTTCACTGTTCTGTAAATTTAAAATACCTACTGATATCCACCGCATTGGTGGTGCTCAAAGCATGATCAGATGCTCAAGAAGAAGGGGTTATTACGTGAGACGTTTATTTCTGCCAGGGGAAGGGGGGAAATAATACCAAAAAATGATTCTTACAGCCTGATGGTTGTCAGTGGTGCAGTTGTATGTGGCCTAATCCATTCCCACTTGAAGTTGCTGGGAAGACTTCTGTAGACTGCACTAGGAGCTGGATTTGTCCTAAAGGACAAATCTTTCCCTGAAGATCTGGCTCCATCTCAGGGTTCAAACTCATGATCTCCAGTGATTCATTCCAGATTCATCCAACACATTATTTCTCCCAGCTTTTCACGCTGCCTTGCTTTTTAAATGCTCTGGTTGCCCAGAGAAGCTGTGGATGCCCCATCCCTGGGAGTGTTCAAGGCCAGGTTGGATGAGGCTTTGGGCAACCTGGTGTAATGGAGGGTGTCCCTGCCCATGCGTTGAGAGACAAGAGAGGTTACAATTTTTGGGCTGGTTGTGGATTGCAGCAGCTGAGGAGCAGGCACTGAACTGTGAGGCTTCTGCTATAGTGATGTTTACACCCAGCACAGGGATGGGATAGGCAGGCATGGGGTTAATGTCTGGCAGTAAGGGATTGCTGGAGACACCCAGCAATATCTGGATATTTCCAGATGAGAATTATGTTGTAGTGGTGATGAATCAGTCGAATCGTATCAGAAACATAAGAATAAGAAATTTGGTAAATTCTTGCAATTTCATGTTGTTCCTAATGCCATGTATTTTCCTCATTCACATTAAGAAAGTTTAACTCACCTATCTCTGGGAAAATAAAGATATTTGTACTATGTTCCCTACTGCCCTTGTGCAGCCAGAATTGCAATGACTAGAGAAATAAAACAGCTCAGTTCTGCTCGGTGCACCCTGTTGCTTATGTCCATCACTGAACGTGCTGAGGAAAGATCTGTGGTATGAACGCTGCTTGAAGACCTACACTTCTAACCCCATTTTTACTGGTTTCATTAGCCATCAAGCTTATTTTTGGCCATTTTGGCCTCTCTTACCCACTCTTTCTTTCCTTCTAGATTATTTTTGTCTTTGTCCTCCTTTTTGTGGAGCAGCTGTTTCTCTCTGGGACATTGAGTCCAGCTATATTTTAATTGTTTAGGCATTTTTATAGATATCCTAGAAGTGAAGGAAGGTGGAAAACTATGTGAAGAAATACCTGCAAATATTTATGTGAATAAACCAAGCTGTGCTCCATAGCTGACGAGGGCGGTGTTCTCTGAATCATAATAATATTTTTCGAACAAATTCTGATGTGGTCATTTCCTTTTTCCTGGTAACAGGCACTAGGTGGAAAGTAGGTGGGTTCCAGATCCTCTTAACTTTTTCAAGAAGATTTGATTCTCTGTCCTTTTCTAGTGCCTGGAGATGCGCTCCTGGAGGGATTAGGAAAGGCAGGAGGAAGGAAGCTGCAAATGGGCCAAGAGCAAGCCACGAGGGGTACAGCCATGTGGTGGGACCTATTTTTATTATCCAACGGGCTTTTTGTAGCCTAATGTCAGTAACACAGCACTTCTGTATTTCCAAAGCGGAGGTGTCTTAGCCTGCACGTTGAAATTGCTGCCGAGCAGGAATTAAAAAAGGTGTGATAGATCTGTATAGGCACGGATTTCCGTAAGCCACACTCTGTGCAAGACTGTGTAATCTTTTGGAGCTGTTGCGGAAAGAAGACCTCAAGTTAAACAAGAATCTTGTCCCAAATTGCTGGCTATCTTGATGATCCCGTTGATAATGCTTTTAGAGGATCTAAAGGCATTAGTGCCCCATTGGCTTATTCTGCATAAAAACTATGTGTGTGGGAGAAAGCAGCTGGGGGAATAAGGGTATTTGTCATATGGAGAGAGGATTAAATTGGCAGGGAAATCAACTTTATTTTCAAGCATCTAAGAGGCTATTAGAGACAATGGAGCATAAAAGAGAGAAACCCTAAATTAAAAACTGAAAATGTATTTGGCAGCCTCCTCCTGAAACAAGCCATGGTAATTTAACCAAGTGCTTCAGTAATCAAATAGATCATTGTATGACTGCTCTGCAAGTGGTGCCGGAGCTCCTTCCTCCATTTCGCTGGGACTCACAGGGGTGGATTTGTCTATGGCCATGCAAGTTGCATGGATGCTGTTGGAAGGATAGGAAGTCACTGGCATTGTTTAATCCTCTTAGTCATTTCAGGTTTAGCTTGGTGGCATCATGCTGATGAAGGGTGTTTACAAAACGTCTCTGCTGTGCTCTCTACTGGATGTTGTATCCAGAGATTGGGATAGTCTCTGGCGGTTGTGCTGCAGGCTGCTCAGCCGTGGGTCCAGGCCTTTGAATTCCAGCTGCTCCTGTGATTTCAGTGATGGGACTTGTGTTTTTGGAGCAGCAGTGACCAGTTTCAGCAGTGGATATTCTGGGGGTAATAAAGAATTCACTGTGTGTTTTGGCACTTACAAGTCTGGATGGATAAATTTTTAATCAGTGTGTTTTGGTAATTGTTTGTGGTTTCCCTTTACCAAAACCCCAGGGGAAAAAGCCTGTTGCCAATCAGAATTGTTTTTAGAGGGAAAATTAAAATAATTTGCCAAGTACTGCTTATGTTAAATCCTGTAGAGGAGAGCATGGTCTGCTCCTCGAGAGCTTTGCTTTCCAGGAGACTTGTTCTGCACAGCATGGAGGATTGCTGGGGAGTGGGGAGCATTCATCTTCTCGGAAAAGAGCCCGGGAATCTCAAGAGATCAGACTTGTGTTACAGGCAGAGTGGCTTAAAAAATACAGGATGGCATGCCTTCAGAGTTGACTGGGGTTCTATGCCAAAACAACGTGTCAAATCGAGAGACACGGCAGTTGTCTGTAAATGCCCAGTGCTATCGCTAGGTAGTGCCTTGTAGTTAAGTTATTAATATTGTGGAATGCTTTTATTGCCCTGTTTATTATTCCTAACGTTTTAAAACTTGCTCCAAAGAAAGAAAAAAACACATTTGATAATGCAGAGACTTATTAGAAGAATGAGGGGAAAAAAAACGGTCGCTCTATGGAATTTCATGCAGTCAAATCTTTTTAACCACAGTGCATGGTACTCACAGGTCTCAAACGACTCTGGGGTTATTCCCCTACTGGTGCAGCTCTCTTAGGCACGTAATTATATGGAATTATAATTACAAGGAAAAGAGGGCTCAGGGGGTGACACAGGGTGACCTCAGACCGGACCGCCCCAGCCCTGGATCCCGGCTGCTCTTTCCAGCCATGGTGAGCAGCCGTGTCCGCAGTGCCGGGAGCCCGGCGTGATGGAGCAGTCCCCGCCACGCTGGCAGCCCTGGTGCGAGGCTCAGCGGCTGCACGCTCAGTGCCGGGTCGTCGTCCCGGCGAGGCCACGCGGCGCTTCTGCCCAAGGAACGGATCCTTCGGAGGGAACGGGCCAGCAAACGCGCGCCCTCGCGGGAGCAGTCCCAGCACTCTCCTGGGAGGCCACGGAGCCGCGTTACCGGATCAACTCATCCCAACTCATTGTGGAAGGAGCTTCCCAGGCACCGAGAAACCAGCTCGTGTGTGCGACCAAATCCCTGGGATAACAAAGCCTGGCTGTTCCACCCTCCTTCCCAGCCACTGTATTGCAGTGCAGACACCTAGCAGGATAACCTTTCAGTGCCAGCCCCCCCTGCTCCGCTCCCTCTTTTCTCTTGGTGGGATTTGCTGTGCTGACAGCACTGTTGAGAGGGTGGCAGCGGAGCAGGGCTGGGGAGGAGGATCCGGGCCCTTTAAACCGCTTAGCATGCGGTTCACACGGCTCCGGGCCAGCTGTTCCTTTCTCCTCCTGCCCTCACTCGCAGGAGTTGTTTGCTGAGCTCAGAGCTCCTGTGCAAAATTGCTTTTCAAAAGAGCCACTTTCTGCTTAATTAAACAATGAGCCGCCGTCCCTCTGCACATCTGTAAAGCTCCCTCTGCAGCCCCTTTATCCCACAAACTGCTCCATTCTTACCTCCATTCACTTGTAAATCTTACCCCCCCTCTCCTCCACCCTGATCATCTCACTGGCCCTTTCTTTTCCCCTTTCAAGTAAGACTGAGGGGCTTGGAGTATCCGTGGGGGTGGCTGGGTTGGGTGGGCAGGAATCGGTTTAATGGTGCTTGCCGTATATGAAAGTCTAATAATAGCAAAGAAGATCTGAGCCTGAAAGTGAGAGGCGAGGACTGGACTCGGCACGATTTCTGGGTTTAGAGGAATAAAATCATGGCAGTTACTGAGACACTGACTCATCCAGCAGCCAGAGGGGACACCAGCCACCAGCCAGGCTGGGAGGGGGGCAAGGAGTTGACTTCAAGGCACTTTCTGATCCAGCTGGCAGTGCCAGGGAGAGCCCAGCCCAGGGGATTCCCTCGGCCAGGCTGGCTGCCTGCAGGGCAGTGCCAGGCTGCTGGGGAATCCCTCTGCATGCTGGCAGCAGCAGCCACCTTCCTCTGTGGTCTGGGGTCTCACATCAGCTCCGTGTAGTCTCTTATGATAGTGGTGCGGTTTCCCTTTTTAACCCTCAGTGTGTGTGCATGCACACAAAACCCAGAAGCCAGGAAAATAGGAGAGGAGAGAAATTTCAGTTTCATGGGTTTCAGCTAAGCTTTACACCCGTGGTTAGTAATGCATTCTCTGAATTGTCTTTCTGAGGATCTTTAAAAAAAAAAATTAACCAGCGACATTCAAGGTTAAGCAGGATAAATGGATGGAAAAGTGATGAGGTGGGATATCTCCTTTATCACTGGGAAGGACAGATTATAGCCAGGGTGACGCAATATCATCTAGCACAGATTGATAGGGAGGGATGAAGAAATGGGAGTTTGGTGCATTAGCAGAAGATTCCTGACTGCAAAAACTATTAGACCATGGCACAGTCTCCTTGGGGTTTGGTAGTAGGTCTACATCGCTCAAGCATCTTAAAGTCAAAGCAGGCAAGGCTCGGGATGGTCTTTTGTTGAGAATAATTCTGCACTGGCAGAGGAATAAAAACACAGGACCTGTTAACGAGACGTTATTTTTAGTGTCTGCGATTCCCAATCTGGCACTTCATGGCCGGTGCGATAGCCTTTGAGGCTCTCTCGGTTTCTTCCTTTGACCATTTTGAATGAGATGCCAGACCCTGGACCAGCACTAGTGATCTGTGATCCTAATTAAAAGAGACAGTTTGGTGCACTGGCATTTATTTAGAAGCCTGGAGTGACAATAGTGTTGGGCGTTACGGGATTAGATGCTCTGACTTTGGAAATGAGTAGGGATTAGGTTTACCCTGAGGATCGGCTCGGAGCTGCTTTTTTTACCACGGGAGCTGATGGATCCGGAGGCTTGCTGCTGGCTAGTGAGTGGGATTGGAGATCCCTTGAACTTGTATTCTCCTACCGGGGCATGGAAGCTCCCAAGCGGCTCCCTCTCCAGTTCACAAGTTGTTGTGATTGAAACCTCAGGGCTGAGAATTTCTGGGTGATGGCTGGGATTTGGGTCTTCGCTGCTAACTGGAGGACTATGAAGGACCCCTGTGGTCCCTTCCCCTTGTGGGAGCACAAGGAAATGGAGAAGAGCATTGCTCTTCTAGCTGAGAAGTGAGAAAAAGATGTCGTAACACAATTAAAAATTACAGAAGCCAAGACTTTGACATTCATTTGTAGCAGACAAGAATAGATGAGAGCAACTATTGGGATTCTCTTATGTCTGGCTGTAGTTACCCCTAATTTTTTCCCTAGTACGTAAATCACTGCCCACTCCAGTGCGTGGCAGGATTGGCTTGTGCGCTTGTCAGAGAAAACGGATTTTGCTCTTGCTGCAGAATTTTGCCTTGCTGCTCACTCTGCATAGTACTGAACCCATTTGCCTGTGACTCCATTTATATCAGCTATTCCAGGTCTTCTTCTGCAGTTTATGGCACACCATCGTCTGCTTCAGTGAATGATTTGCATATCAGATGGGAGGCTGGAGGAGTCTGAGGGATCCCTTAGGTCAGGTTTTATAACAAGCTCTTCTAGAGAGCAGATTCCTGGAGGGCCGTCAGATGCAAAAGCAGAGAGAAGTCATCCACCTGGAGGGGTGGCAGGTATCAGGAGCTAGTCTGTTTTAAAAACAAGCTGCTTAAGCAGGGAAAGGGGATACAAATTGTCTTTCCATACATTTCCATGAAGGCAGGGGGAATAATGGCAGAGGAGCTGCAGGGAAGGGGCTTTGTCATGGTTACAGGCCGGTGGCTGAGAATGTGGGTGGAGCGGCGCTCGTCCAGAGTTAGTGACCTCAGCAAATTGGAGCTCAGCCATGGTCAGTATGATAAATGATCTTATTCTGGGTCAAAGAAATGGTACCCCACAGGGAGGTATCCGCAAGGCGGCCCGGGAAAGCGCTGTGCTCTTGCAGCACTGACCCCTTAGTGACCAGTACTGCATATATCTTATTTATTACGGACCAGAAGGGAGTTTTTAATGGTTTGGCCTTTATAGGGTTCCCCTATTTCCCTGAAATAAGCTGCCAGTTCTGCAGCCAAGGCAAGAATATGGGTGCCCTTCGAGGCACGGTTTGCTTTGTGCTGTGGATTTCAAGGCAGGGATGTGGAGGTGTCTGGGCATTGCGTGTTTGTGCGTGAGTCTGCCCGCGACCCTGCGCGTCCGTGTCAACTGGTGCGACAGTTGCACAAAATCCTTCTGCGTTTCTGCACATTTATCAGTTCAGTGCGAGATCCTTCGAGCACAACACCCAGCTTGGTGCTTCTTATTCAAGGCACCTGGTTTCTCTCTGCACACAGCGAGTGTTCCCTTTGCTGAGTTATCACTGACGAATCTGTCAGGCCCAGGAGGTTTTATTGAGCTGGGAAAGATCTGTGGATTCCAGCCCTGGTTTTGAGGGTGCAAATGGACCCAGGCTCTTGTTCCAGGCAGAGCTAAAATGGAGTCTTAGCTGCATTTCTCTTGCAGAGGACGCTCAGCAGATTCTTCATCAAGGAACAGTTGGGATAATGCAGAAGATCAGGCCTTGGAGGATACACAAGAAGACTGAGCAGACTGTGCAGTTCTGTCTGCCACAACCAGGAGTGTTTATGATGCAGCTGGGCTGAAAATGAGCCGACGCTGTTGGGTTTTTGTGTGCACACGTGCTGCAGTTTTTGCATCCTGTCCGCTTGCGTGACAAGCCAATGACTTTGTGTCACTGCGAGCACACACTTCGTTTTCCTGAGCTGTGTGTTTCGCTGGGTGATTTGTTTTATGCATGTGTTGTGGATTTGAGGTCCCATCTGTGCACTTGAACTAAGCAGTTTTCTCAAATGTTTGTCGGTTTTTCTTTTTTTAATTAACTTTAGATTATTTTTCCTGAGAATTTGGAGAGGTTTGATGTACTGTTAGCACAGGCAACAGAAGCTGTCTCTGTGTACAAATGAGACAGGGATTTCCTACCATGTGCTTCAGTCCCTCCTTTGCAGTTTGAGAATATTTCGGCTTCCTTGGCCCGTTCACTCTGGCTTCTCAGCCGATGCTGCCAATGATGAGGACAGTTAACGACAATTAGAGTGGATTTTTTGGTGTGGATATTTGTTTGCTGTGAATGAAATGGAGTAGGCAACCAAAAGGATTTCATTGAGACCATGCAGCAATGATAAAAATGTGTCATTAATGGGATGAGCTGGACTTGAGTTGGAGATGTGGGAGGGAAATGCTGAATTGTCTTGCCTCTCACCTGAACCTCACTCCTGGGCCAAAATGCTTGACTGCTTTTGCAGCCAAATGGCAGCACACACAGTACAGCTGTGCTCCTGCAAATAACAAATGCCGCTGTTCTGTGATGGAGGCCAGCTCGAGAACCAACACAAGTGTAAAATTGCTGCGTTGCAGTGACCATTTAACTTGACAGAGGATGTGGTGCCTGACCAGGTTGAGATTTTTTTCCCTCCTTATACATCATTTGTAGAGGACCTGCTGTTTGCTTAGCAAATCCTCAGCTCAAGGAGCTGGAAACCTGTTAGACCTGTAGCATAGTATCAGAAAGAAAATGTCTTAGGAACGCTACATATGTCAACTGTAAGAGATCAGTGGTTGTGGTATAATTTACCTCTTATTATTTCCATCATGATAACGTACAGAGTGCTGAGCTGTTGATCAAGACTGCTGTTCGAGGCACTGAGCTGCAAGATGGCTTCTCCCCAGACCACTTGCAATGGAAGTAATCTTGTTCCTTTTCAATATCTTACTTGTGGGAGATGGTTTTGGTGTGGCTCCGGTCATTTTTCATCCTTTATAATTGATTTGTTCTAGTAATATTGGTGTACAGAACGTAGGGACATGAAGGTTGGGGAAGAAAATTCAATGCTGAGAAAGCAGCTGAAAGTATTATCTCTTAAGGTTGGCCGCGGAGAAGGGGTCTTAATTTTTGTTGCTGTTTGGAGCGGGGAAGCTGCAGGCATGCACAGGGATATCACTTTTTTCCTACTGTCTAAATTCTTCAGTATGTGTGTACATGACTTCTGGGGAGGGGTAAATGAATGTAGGCTCAGGTGGGGCTGAAAATAACAATTATTATGGAAGGAGTAGGGGTGAGGGAGTCTACCAGCGCAGCCTCGAATAAATCAGTCCTCTCGCCCCTTCGTCCAGACTGCTTCTCGGTGGCTGTCTTTTATCCAGCTGGTGCTGCGTGTTTCTGTTTAAATGATCTCTCCTGAAAGGTCCCAGAGGAAAGGGCTGCTTATTCCACGCAAGGAGAATGGTATATGGCACAGCTCATTGTTGTGTGCCCTGCTGCAAGTGCATAAATATGAAACAGCTCACGGGCGTTGCTGCGGTGGGGCTGATGTCCCCTTTGCACCCCCCCTCTTCTTCTCCTGAAGGCTCCTCTACATCTTTCTTCTTCTCCAGCTTTCATTTCTTGGTGGTGGAGAGCAGGAGCCGTTTGGCTGTGAGATCCTGAGGGCTGTACGTTACAGCAGCATTTTTCTGGAAAGCGAAGGGGCGGCTGACCGACCGGCGTGGTCATTGCCAGTGCACGTTGCTAGGAAAACGGCAGAAAATGGTCTATTTTGTGCTCTTAACTATGTATCATTACAAGGGAGTCGTGGGTCAGCCCCAGGCTGATCCCGCTCTCCGGGCAGTTTTAAGGCAAAAAAGCAGCTCTTTTCGCCCTGATCAGAGCGATCTCATGCTCAGAGGCAGCAATACCTGTCGTGCCCCAGGCAGCCCCGTGGTGGGACTGGTGTGCCGGGGTGCAAGCTGCCATCCAGAGGCACCGATGCCCTGGGAGACAGAGAGGGGGGGAACAGAGGGAATCCCAGAGCATCCCCCTCCCCCTTTCCCTGGGAAAAGAGGCCTCCATCTGCTGCAGATGGACGTGTCCCCATCTCCTAGTTCGTGTGCACCTGCCTGCACCGGGGCTGTTCATCCTTGGTGTGACAAGAGTGATGGGGGTGACGTTATTTGGAAGAACCTCAGCTCTGCTCTAGGTAGCATCCAGGATCCTGTAAAATCCTGGGATAAGGCATGGACTGAGTTGAGCCACTATAAGCACCTTTATTTTTCCTGGTCATGAAGCAAACACATGGGGAATCATACGCAGAGTTTGGTTTTAGCTTGGAGAGAGCATGTGCAAAACGTTCCCCGTGTCTACAGTGAGGTTTACCACACGTGAGGGAGACGTGGAAACCCATCCCGCCGTCCCCGCTCATGCTGCGAGCAGGGCTCCAGCCCTCACTGGTGGATTTGTGCCTCTGGAAAGCTTCCTCGCGCCTTGAAAACAAACAAAACTCTTTCGGGGCTTTCAAAGGGCTGTTTAAAGGAGCCCCGGGAGAATAACTGATTGTGGATTCAGAATGATGAAGTGGTTTGTGGAATGGTGAAATATAGAGGCAAATGCAGGAGAACTCCACATTGCAATTTGTCAGCTTCTCTAAACCCTCCAACGGATTATTCCCCCCCTCTGTCGCTTCTCACCTCTCCAATAGGAAATTAACTGATGCTATCACTAAAGAAATTGTTTTTGCCTCACAAAGTAAAATTGATACTATAAAAACCCGCCAGCAGTGTCTCCTCCTCCTTTTACATGAAGACAAATCCTTCCTGTCACCTACTGAAATGGAAAGATAAAGGCTGAGCTTTAATAAAGAAGCTATAAGCACAAAGTGCGGAGGGAGGGAGCAGCACAGCGTGGGGAACACGCCGCAGCAGCAGGTGTGGTGCTGAGGGATGTTCCCAGTGTCCAAAATACTGCGGCTGGTGCCTGCATGTGTGTTTGGTGCACGGTGGTGTACACATTTGTGCCCAAGAACTCACGTCTCCAAGAGGTCGTGCTGGTTTTGGTACCCATAGTGTCTATGGTTTAGTCCTTCCAGGTACTCGGGCTCGCTTTTTGAACTTCTTAAACCTAATTGAACACACAGAGAGTTAAACATCAATTTGTCAGGTGATAACAGAACGCACAGGGTATGAGACGTTAAAGAAATCTTAACATTGACAGTCTCCTGCTGGATTGGCGCTTCATTGTGAGCTGCACTCGTGCTTTGTGGGATGGGTTTTCTGTGGGAAACCTCTTCTGCCAAACCGTGAGGTGTGAGGCAGAGCCCTGAGCTCCCTTGGTGCGGGGCTGCCTGTTAGATGCTGGTAAGAGACAATCCTGTTAGGTGGTTTCTTTGACTGGAGGTTTGCAGCTATCCCCATCCATCCTGCATGTTCCTCATCTACTCTTTTGTGGATAAACAATCACTTTGTTCTGGCACCAGCTAGGAGCTGTCAGCTAGTTTATAAACTGCTGTACTTTCTCCTTTCAGGGGATATCAGAAACCTGCTACAGTGGATCAAACAGAATCTGTTGAAGGAACGACCAGAATTATTTATGCAAGGGGAGTCTGTGTAAGTACAGCTGTTGTGAATCCTCCTTGTGTTTCTCTATTGATCCCCATGGTTCGGGATATGTTTTTCCTGTTGATTGCAAGAAGCAAGTTAATGACCATGAAAATACGGGATTTGCTAAAGTGTTAATGAGGGGATGTCCTGCACTACACCTCACACTGTTCCATGGAGAGCATCTTGTGCAGCCGTCACCCCAAATCTTAAAACACTGAAACGTGAAGCAGGCCATGTGTGCTTTCTCTCCATTGTCACCTGGAGCAGCATAGCACATGTATCCTCAATTCCAGGAGTTTTAGCAGGTCTGTCCGTTCCCTGCTGACATCACTGGGACTGAAGCAGTCACTCGGAGAAACGCCAACAAATATTTCTTCTGGGAAATGTATTTTTATTGTCAAAATGGGGCCAGCCTCGTGGAGGGAAAAGAAAAAAGCCAAGAGAAATGGAGCAGAGTGAGCTGTGCAAGCCATCCCTGACTGCGGGGTGGCGCTGGGGGTGTTTAACATTCGTCACGGATCTTTGTGAGCTGAAGCGTGTGCCAGGTCCCCTGGTAACAGGAGAGACAATTGCAGGACACTGAAGATCAAAGAGGGGGAATCCCTTTGCCTGTAATCAGGGGCTCGGAGTGGATCCCGGGTGTTTAGTGCCTGTGGTAGGGGCACCGGAATAGCTTACCCTACCTTCATATCGAGCTCTCTGCGCTCGACTGTACTGCGTGGGTTTTAATTACCTGGCTTTTCTACGTCGTACGGAAATGTAGTCATCTCGGAGCATCCTCAGGAATGGTGCGTTTTGATTCAAATGAGCTCTGGGATTGCTCCTGCCTTCTCTTTATTTGATCTAGAAAGGGCACAGACTGTACCTGTTTCCACCTCCATGCTAGGATTCCTTTTTCTCTTTAGCTTTATAGGCAGTCAGCTTGTGATCTGTGCCATCACATCCCTTGTTCTTAACTATTTGTGAAGCTTTTTAGCAGCCCTGTATCCTAATTATTTCTCTCTGTTCTGCAGGAGGCCAGGAATTTTGGTGCTCATCAACGACGCAGACTGGGAACTAATGGTCTGTACTCCTTCAGTTTGACTTTCTTTGTTGAAAATATTGCTCTCCCTGTTCTGTGGTTGCTCTCAGAGAAGCTATTTCTGATTCTTGCCCCAAGCGAAGCATCTCGTATTTGAGAGGGAAGGGGCAGGCTGGGATCTCTCTCCCTGTATTGTACTGTAGCTGTTGGGAAGCCTGGAGCCTTTCTCTAACCTGCTGAGTCTCATCAGCCAGCCAGTGTCCGAAGCCACCCATATTCCTGGCCTCTGGCAATGGGCTTCGCACCTCTGGCTGCTAGCAGGTCTCCCCTACATGGGGGGTATCAGCTTAGTGGGCACCAGACAGCGTCACAGCCCCAAGCAGGCCCCTTTTGCTGGAGTAAGGTGGTGCCCTAGCAGGTGGAGGCAGCCCTGGGGAGATTTCTACCTAAACAGGCGACTGGTAAATATCTTCCCTTTTCTGCCCACGGCTGTGCTCAGACAACAAACAGCCCCTAACTGTTTTCCTGCCTCAGGCAACCACCTGTTCTGTCAAACCCCTGGTCCAGAGAGTGGTGAACGTCAGCTTCTTGTCTGATCTCTCACCTTTGCTTCTGTTACGGTGGAAACATCAGTCTGTCCCCTTCTGCTCTCTCTAACCCTCACCATCTTTTTATGAGCCATTTTCTCTTTTGCAGCCAGTATTTGGAAATGGCATTTAAACCATTTTTCATTTTTTTTCTTGACCTGCAGGGTGAGCTGGATTATAAACTCCAGGACCAGGATAATGTGCTTTTCATCTCAACATTGCACGGTGGGTGAACTCCTGGAAAAACAAGAGGATGTAAATCCAAATCCTTGGACAAAAAACCCAAACAAAAGCCTAAACCCACCCAAACCTCTCTTGAACTGCCTCTGCACAGTCTCTGCATCTTCCCACCGCGTTCACTTGTTTCTAGCCATCCAAATAAAGCCCTGCCAGTGCGCGGCCTGCTGTGCACCACAACAGCATCCATCTTTTGGTCCTCATTTCACCTCTCCTGACTGCATTTCCAGGTACCATAATGAGCAGAGAGCACCTGCAGCATGTGGGACTTTGTTTTTGCATGACGGGAGAAAGAGGGATGCCGAACCTTGAGTAGGATGGTGTGTATTTGCAGGCAGCGAGGCGTTCTGAGGGGGTTGTGCCTGCTTTGGGGCAAGGCTGGGGTGCCTCTGCTTTGGTGGTGGGAACTAAGATTCTTTTAACACAGTTCTTAGCGTTGATACAGTCTGTGCATCAGCCACGGGGATGATCTGGGAAGCATGAGACATGAAGTGCAAAGAAACAAAAGGTGACTTTACTAGTTTTTCTCTGAGGTGGCAGACATTACAGCTTCAGAGTCCTCTGTAGTGGCTTTCCACTTGTCACGATATTTATTTATGGGATGTAGGAGAGAAATAGGCTGCTTTGGTTTTGTTTTTCTGATGCCTTATGCCTCTTTCATACCTGAACTGAGGCAGGGTGAAGTACTAGCTCATGAACAATGTTAATTTATAACCATTTGGCTGGAGGGGAAACCAACCCCATGCCCGGCCTGAGACAGCACAGAGTGATAAGGGCAGCAAATTATCTTTCTGTCACCGTGATAGACAGAATTGATCAACTTCCCTTGCGCTCTGTGCAGGCGGGGGAGCGCCGGGGAGCTGCATTGCTGCAGCTTGGGCAGGGAAGGGCTGGGGCTGGAGATGCAGGGTTAGAGCTAGGAGACCCGGGAAGGAAAGTCAGTGGGTTTTAACCCTTTCCGTCAAGGAGAGGGGGAGGCTTCTTACTGCGTGCCCTGAGGAAGTCCTGTGAGCGCAGCGGAAGTGGATGTGCACGGCTCTGCTAGGGCACGGATGCTGTTCGCCTTCCAGAAGTTTCCTCAGATAGGCGGACTGGTCTGCCTGCCAGCCAGGAGGCCACGGCGAGAGCAGGGGGAAGGGATCAGAGAGGATAGTGTTGGCACCTACAGGTCTGAAACTCCACAAGCTTCTAGGAATGTCCGACTGGGATTGTCCTTCCTGCGCTCCCCCCTGCCCTGCTGACCTGCATTTCAGCATGGCTCCAGCAGCACACGGTGGTCCCCAGCGGCAGCACTCCTGCCCGAGGAGCGGCTCTCCCAGGGCTCGCCGGTGCTGTAAGCTCAATCGGTGCACATCTCAGAGCTGATCTGCACCACGCACTGGTTGCCCTGTCCTCGATGTCCAGGAGCTGCTGAGGAGGAGCTGGGAGGCCGTGAACCACGCCGTGCACCAGCTCCTGCTCGGGCAGCCTGGCCTGACACCCGACTGCTCCGTACAAGGAGCCTTTCCCAACCCACACCTGGCAGAGGAGTTGCTCCATCTGGTGCAGCTGGAATGCCCAAGAGTAATTCCCCTGTCTGACTGACTTCTCCCGTGACTCCTCTCTCACGTTTGCCCCACCACAACCTGCCTAACTAAAAGCACCCACGGTCTATGATGCTGCTGCATCTGAGAAGCTCTAACTTCAAGCCCACTGCTAGTAACGAGCCGATGTTCAGCCTTTTCCAAATCCAGCTGTAGCAACTCAAGTCCAGCTTGCGCCGTTCGTAAATGACAACGGACGGGCCAAAGGCTCTTCTCTGTCCTGAGTTGATGGCCATAAGCCTCGCTGGGCCAGGGCAGCAGAGGGGGGATTCCAGGTGACGGCAGGAGCTGGCTGAAAGACAACGAACCCGCGTGGCTTGCAGCTTGAAACGGACTTAAAGCCAAGTGGGAAGAGGCAGGCTCGTCTTCAGCATCTTCAGCGCTGCTGCCTGCCCTGCCTCTGCGCTCGCTCGCTGCGATTTTGCCTTCGGCTGAGCTTGTCTGTTCTTATCCCCCCGAGCTGTTTGCTCACGATAGGATGAGTTCCTTCCCTGGGAGGTGTTACTCCCCTCACTAGCGCAGGTAGACCCGGATGGCTTAGCTCCTGCTGTAGTAAAAGCTGCCAATCATTGCTAAAAAAAGCTAGGAACGGGAAGACGAGGGAAGCCAGGGGAGGGGAGAAGAGGGGTACAACAAAATCCTGTAACAAAACAAAACAAAAGTTTCTGAAATAAAAGCCTTTTAAAACATTCTCTGCCTCCAGCTTTGTCCTAGATAGGCTCCTGGTGAAATTTTGCTCGGATCTTGCAATGCTTCCCTCCTCCTCCTGGGTTTCCTTGGCAGCCCCGGCCGAGTCGCTTGGCTTGCGGAGTCATAAAGCCTCTCTGTTCGAAGCCTCCCTCCGGCCGTGCTTTCACGGGGGCTGCTCCGGGACCGCCGCAGCCCCTCGGCTCGCAGCCCCTCGGCTCCGCTCCCGCCTCGTCCCCTCCGAGCCCCGCCGCGGCGGTGACACCCCGTCCCCGCAGCCCTCGGCCGGGGGCAGCCCGGGGCCGGGCCGAGCCCGCCCGGTGCCAGTGCGGCGGGGCCGGTTCCTGGCTCGGCGGAGACCCAGCGCAGCCGGAGCGGCCTCCGTGTGCCCGGGGCGAGCCGGGGGCTGCGGCAGGAGGAGGAGGAAGAGGATGTCCCGGCCGGCGGGGACCTTGGCGCCCTGTGTCGAGGGTTCACCGCCGAGCCCCAGCGTCGGGCCCACAACGAAATAAATTAAATGAAATTAAAACGCAAATTAAAAATTAATAAATAAATACCAGAAGGATAAACCAGGCTGGAGCCGCAGGGCCGGGGCGTCCGCACGCTGCCGCCCGCCGCGCTCGGCTCCGTCTCCGCGGCCGTCGGCGAAGCGCTGGAGCCTCCGGTTCGGCCCGGTCCGTGCCCAGCCGGAGCTGCCCGTCCCGGTTAGAACCCGGCCGATATTTGACGCATTGGGACTGAGCCCCCCGGCAGCGCGGAGCGGTGCGGAGCCGCCGCCGCTGCCGCCGGCGTTTATTTAGTTTCCTTGAAATCCTGGCTAAGGCTTCTCCGGGCTGCAGCCGGGAACGGTTACCTTGCCGTGCCCCGGGGAAGGTCCGTCCTTCTTCCTCCGCCCCAAAACATCTTCCTGGAGCCCAGCCGGTGGAGTTGAAATCTCTGCTACAGATGTCCAGACACAATTCTTGGTTCGTACGGCTCCATCGCACAAGAATTGCGTTTGGACAATCAGGAGCGGAGATTCCCGTCCCGGGCTCACGGGATCTTCCAGGAGGAATCCGGCTGGAGCCTGGAAAACAAGGACACACGGGCACCGAGCTGGCTGCCCGCCGCCGCCCGCCGCCCGCTCCCCGTTCCCCGGCCCTGCGAAGCCGCTTCTCCGGCCCCAACAAGTTTCTAGCGCAGCCGCGGCGCTTCGCATCCCGGTTTCGATCTAATGGCACCACGAGGGGTTTAATTTTATCAACTCGTTTCTTGCCCCTCCGAAAAACAGAAAAATTTAAAAAAAAATCGTCCCTTATTAAAAAAAAGACAAAAAATCGAGCGGAAAAAAAAAAAAAGAAAAAAGAAAAAAAAGCCAGAAAACGAAAACCAGCGATCCATCCCCGCCGGAGCAGCCCCGGTGGAGCAAGGGCTCTGTGCGCCGGGACCGGCTGCCGCCGGCGGGGCTCGGTGCCCCCGGCAGCCCCGGGGGCTCGGCGGGGTTGATGCCGCGGGGCTGCGGGCACAGACCCCCGGCCCCGCGCTGCGGCCGCCGCTCCTGCCTCGGAGAATTAACCAATTCCAAGCGGGTCGCCCTCAAAATTCGGACACTTTGAAAAATCGCAGACATATATAAATGCCCAACTGGGAGGGGGAATATTATTAATAATAGTAACAATAAAAGAAAAATAGGAAAAATCCAGGCTTCTGCCCCAGCCCCTTCTCACCGACCGGCTCCTACGAAGTTGGGAACAAATCTCCCTTCTCCAGCCAGGGAAAATCCCGGCCCGCTGCCGGCGCTTCCCTCGCCGGTGCCGGTGGCCGTGGCCGCTCCGCGGCGGGGCCGGGTAGGTCCCCCCGGGGGAGGGCTGAGAACGGGCGAGCGGCGGACCCCCGGCTGCCCGAGCCGCCCTCCGCCCCGGCGGCCCGCGGGGCTCCGAGTTTCCACGGGGCGCGGAAAGTGCGTCCCGCGGGGGCGGAGCGGGCGGCCCCCGCGGCTCGGCGGGGCACAACGGCGGGGCCACCGCTGCACCTGCCGCCGGCACCGAGCCGAGTCGAGCCGAGCCGCCCCGGCTCTGCCCCTCTTCCTCCACGCCGTATCCACCCGGGAGGGTCCCAAATCCGCCCGGGAGGATGCGCACACCGGGGCTCTGCGGGCTGCGCCGGGGCCGGGCAGGGCTTTTAGTTGAACGGCACAACAATAAATGTGTTGCAGAGCCGGCGAGAAAAGAATGGGGATGACCTTCAATTGGTACTGGATTTGAATAACACCACGGGGTGATAAATGCCCATTGTGTTTTAGGAGTAATGAATCTCCACTGTCTCTATAGCACAGAAACAGCAGCTGCAACCTGGAGCCAGCCATCTCTTAAAGACACAGCTCCCAAACCTCAGCCCCTGGCCCGGCTCGGCCTGGCCCGGCCCGGAGCCCCCGCACATGCCCGGTCCCGGCACTCGGGGGCCCGAGGTGCGCCCTGGCTCGGGGTCTCGGCGCCCGGCCCCGGGGACGGCCGGGTTTGGCCCCACTCGGGGTTGTGGGGGTCCCCCCCAAGCCGCCGGGCAGGGCTGCGGCTGGGGTCCCCTCCCACCCCCCTGGTCCCCTTGGAGACCCTCCAGGTCCTGCCGCTGCGGGGGTACCACTGCCCGGTTCCTCCGTGGGGTGTGGGGTCACCTGCACCCCACTCCGGTCCCCCACGGCAGGGAAAGTGCTGGGGATAAATAATGCTCATTGTTTTCCCCTAATGAATATTACCGACTTGCCAGGCCGGCAGCTGCGGGCTGCGACCGGCGGAGCGGGGACATCGCCTGCCTCTCCCCTCCTGGGGATCCCCCAGCCCTGACCTGCCGAGGGTCCCCGCAGCCGCAGGGCAGAGCATGGTGCTGGCATCTGCCTTCACCCCATCCCTGACTGCCACCCCCCTGGGTGTCACTGGGTCCCTAAGCAGAACCAGAGAGGAGCTCAGGGTGAGTGCGGGGGCTAGGGCTGTCTCCAGGGGGGTCCCTGCCCCTCCTCATCTCCCCAATGTTCTCTCATGGGTTCTGGCTGCGTAGGGCGAGCGGATCGGTTCGTGCTGGGAGAGAAACTCCCCTGGCCCCAAGGATGCTCAGAGCAGCCTGGCCCCACAGTGCTGCGGGGTGACTCCTGTGCCCGTCCCCGGGCCGCAGCAATGTCCCTTGCCCTTGCCAGGCACGGGGCAGGGCGGCTTGAGCCCTGAGCTGGGACCAGCGGGACACAAATCTGTGACTGGGGGCTACTCGCCTCTGGAGGTTCATTCCCAGCTCCAGGAAATTTCGCACACCCACAGAGGCACGAAGGCATCCTAGGGCTTAGAGACAGCCACGTCCCCACAGCCCATGCCCCACGCCATGGCCAGGGCCTGGGGGATGCCCGGCTCCTGCCATGGCCATGCGCCTCCCTCTGTAGGGCTCCCGTGCCTCCCCACACCTCCCTGCCAGCGCTACTAGCAATAAACCCACTTCCAGGAGTGTGAAAATCAAAAGAAAGCCGGCATTTTTAAAAAAAAAAGAGCATCAGCAAAAGCTGAAGGCCCCAGCACTGGGTCGAAGCCATCGCCCGGGACCAGCCGGCTCTTTCGGAAGCGGGAACCGTTGGAGGGAAGCCCCCGTCGCCGCTCCTGGGTGCTCCCGCATTGTTTTAGCCCCGGACTTGCCGGCCTTTTAACTCGTTTTAATTCCTAACGCTTCCCCCCCACTTTTTTTTTTTTTTGAAGTCTCTTTCCCAAATCTCGGCTGAGTTAATGAAGTTATGTGATCCTATAAATGTTAATTGTCTAAACTTCTTCTCTTCTCTCCCCCTTTTTTTTTTATCTCTCTCCTCCTTGCTGCTTTCTGCTCCACTTGTAATAAAGAAAATATCTTGGCTGGTCTTAGCCAGTTGCTTGGCAACCTCAATAGAAAAAAAGAGAACAGAATGTAACCAATCCCGAGACAACCGAAAGATTTTGGTGACATGTGACCTCTCCAAAAAGGGCAGCCTTAAACTGTCCCTTCTGTCCTTTGCTCCTGACCATTAGGGTCTCTTGCCCTTCCCCCCCCCCAGCTTCTTACACCAATAAATATGGATTAGTGAAATACTTTTTCCCACACTGATGAAAAGCCGGGATTGATCTTTCCACCTCCTTTATGTACCAACCTGACAAGTTTCTAAACAAAATTAAGAGGGAAGAGGCGAAAGGAGCCATCCCAGCTTGGGCAGCCCGGGGCCGGATCCTGCCCCACCACGGGGATGGGGGGTCCCCGACAGGGCGCTGGCGCCGGCCGTGCCGGGCCGAGATCTGCTCAGCCGCCGGCCGGACCTGCCCTCTGTGTGCCAGGGAGCACACAGGACGTAAAATGTAGTTTTTCTGACCTAGAAGGGGGGAAAAAAAAATAAAGCCTCTGCCCAACCCTGCACTCCCTCGTCGGGCGCCCATGTATCCTGGGGGGACCTGTCCTGTGTCTCGCCGCGGAGCCCCAGCACTCAGGGGCAGCCGGGGAGGTCAGCTGCAAATTATATTTCATCCTGGGAAAAAAAAAAAATCCGCAACACGATGTCATTGGCTTTCTGGTGTATCCATCCCGCCGGCGCCCCTCCACCTGCTGCTGGCCTCCGCTCGGCCGTGAGCCCCGGCACGGCGGTCGGTGATGAGCCTCCTGCCCTCCCGCTGGCCCCCCGGCTCCCGGCTTTCCCAGGCTCCCGGCGCGGTGAATGCTGCTTTCACCAGCAGTTCCCCTCTTCCCAAAAAAGCATCACCTTGCCAGCTCCCTTCCTCCCGCCGCCTGCCAGGAAAATAAAAATTAGGGCAAGGAGAGGGAGCGAGAGAAAAACCAATGAACTTGTTTCCAGCTTTTCCTTCGGATCAGCCGTCCAGTACCAGGAGAAAAATATTTCTCCTGTAAAAATATCCCCTCTCCGTGCAGGCTCGGAGCCCTTCGGCACTGGGACACTGGCCGGAGACGTGGGCTCAGCTCGGCGACGGAGGAGGACACTGTAAGTTGGGTGTCTGCTTAAGCAGCTTCCTGGCTTTTTGGGGGGAATTTTTGCCATGGTTTGGGGCTGAGCCACCCCCAGGGATGGAGGAGGAGGGTTGGGGCAGGGGACAGCTGGAAGGGAGCAGTTTGGGAGGGGTGCGAGGTGTCGGCAGGGTGGGCACCGGCATGGTGCCCGTGATGGCGGTGGCGGGCGGTGCTGGGCACCGGCGGCCCCGGGGTGCACAAAGCCCCTTTTGAGCCATGCACAGAGGAGCTGCTCATGCCTCTCCCGGGCCTTGGCCCCGAGTCTGGCCCCGGGGAGGAGAGAGCAGGACCCTGGCCCCAAACACCAGGGGGGAGCTCAGGGCTTCAGGGCTGCATGTGTCCCCAGCGTGGGGACGGCTGCCGGGGGGAGCCTGGCCCCGCTCTGAGCCCTGACCTGTGGAGGGTCCACAGTCCCTCCAGGACAGGCTGGTCCCCAGGTGACCCTGCTGGCATGGGATGACGCGGGCAGCTGGGGGTGCCTCAGGTGTCCCACATGGGGATGAGGGACCTGCTCCCTCCTGCCATGGGTGACAATGACAGCCATGGAGCCACCAAACCCTGGTCCCCAGGGTAGCCGTGGGGACGGCTGTCGGTAGGGGCTGGAATGGAGAGTCTGACGGGATCCAATGGGACCCGGTGGCACCCGATGGTACCCAATGGGACCTGGTGGACCCTGGCTGCCCTGCGGCCGAGGCCGGCTGGCCAGGCACAATACCACGGCCCTGCTCCCGAGCTGCCGCTGAAGCCCCTTTCCCAGCGTCAAGCGCCTTTGTCTCGCCTTTGTGATGGAAAGAGCCCCCCCTCCTAAATCATGGCCCTGACACCCCCATTGTCTCCTTCCCGGGGAGGTTTGAAACTTTCCCCCCCTCCTCCCGAGGTCAGGAATGTGGCCGGTTTCTATTGGGATGGAGGAACAGGGCTGGGTGGGGGGCTGTGGGGTCATGCCGGCTCGGCGGGTCAACCCGAAAACAAAACCTTTTGAAATACCTACTCTCCATCACTGCCAACATTGTCCCCTGCCAGCAGGGGCCTGGCACGGCCCCTCGACGCCTCCAGCCCGGCCGCTGCCCACCCCAGCGGTCAGTATCTTCGGGGGGGACGACAGAAGGGTATTGTGCCGAAGGGGACAGCTTTGTTTTCTGTCACAGCTGCCCCGGGTTGGGACGGGGACCGACCGTCAGCCCCACCGAGAGGGGAGACAAGGGAGAGGATGGAGGGGACGGAGTGCATGAGTCAGTGTGTCGCAGTGGGGGGACCCATCCTGTCGGGGTACCCCCTTCGTTGCTGTCCCTCCGAGAGGATGGGGAGCAGCTCCCCTTAGTCCTTGGGGTGAAGCCCCGGCAGGGTGCGTGGCCTCTCCCTGCCCAGCAGGGATGGGGCAGCCTGGGTTTGGCCTCCTGCCTCAGCTTCCTCTTGCTGAGAGAGGCATCCCTCTGCTTGTTCCTGGGGCTGATGGATGCCCAGGGTCCCCTTTGGTGCCTGGAGCTGGGGGATGCTGGCTCAGGACACTGCTGGCTCTGCTGTTGATAGATGTGGTCCAGCTCGGTGGGAAAAGGGACCGTTTTGGTGCTGAGCTGGCTGCACCACCTGGCAGGGACTTGACTGTGTGGTTCGAATGCAGCACCAAGAGCAATGGTGCAGGTGGAGGAGAGCAACCCACACGGCCCTGGCTTTCTGCTCCCCAGGGGAGGCTTTTCCGTCCCTGATGTTCACAGCCCACCAGGAGCACTCCAGGCTGTCCCCCAACAGGCCAAGGTGCAGGGGAGATGCAGCTCAGTGGGCACTGGGGCTGGCGACACGTCTGCCCCATTTATGGTGGCACAGATCTCCCTGTCTTCATCAGTTGGAATGGGGATGCTGCTCCCACCAGCCTCCAGCTCCTCTGGTAGAGCATCTCTTGGGTGGGCCAAAATCCCCCCGCCCGGCCAAATTCCCACCCGAGATCATCAAAATCCCCCTGGATTTTTCCGGGTGGGAAGATCTGTTGTTTTTGCCTGTCGCAGGAGCAGCTTGCTGAGGAGGAAAGCAGAGTGGCGCCTGTGGATACGATGGGTTTAGCAGAGACCTGGAAGGAAAACAGCTGGGAGGGGAGCACCGGCCTCCTGAGCTACCCAACAGCTGGAGGACAGCGAAAACAACTGGAACAGTTGGAACAGCTGGGGATGAGGGGCTGGCGGGGCAGAGAGCATGGTGGGGTCACGGCACTTCCTCAGGTCTGATATCCTTGCTGGCTGGGCAGCCGCAGGGAGGCTGTGTGGGCTCTGTGCCTCAGTTTCCCCACCTGGGAACTGGGCTGAGGTTGTGAGGCTGGATGAGTCAGGGCGGTGGGCTGGAGGTGACAGTGTCACTCGGGCAGCGTCACGGTGTGGGAGTGGGAATCCCCGGGGGCACCCATGGGCACTCAGGGACACCATGGACCTGGGCAGCCGGCCGGGCCCCCGGTATGCTTCTTCCTATGGAATAAGTTTAAAAAAAAATTGTTAGTGGCTGAGGGACTTGCAGCAACCCCCTGGCCATGCACATACCCACAGAATCTCTGCATTTGTGTATATATATATATAAACACACACAGATACATCTCTGTATATTTGCTTTTTGCAACCAAACCTGAGCCTTTTAAAGCAGAAAAATGTGACTTTTGAGGGACCTGGAGCTTTTCAAAGGCTTTGTTGAAAATCCTAGAAAATTTCAAGGAAGTGGTGGAGAGAGGCAGGAGGTGGCCAAAAGCCTCAGCTCTGGGTCCAAAAGCAACTTTTTCCTGTAAAAAAAACAAACAAACAAACACAACACATACTGATGGAAAGGTTGTGCAGTGTTGGTGCCTGCCTGGCACTGCAGGGATGGGAAGGTGCTTTTCTGGGCTGGACGCTTTCGAGCCTGACGTTGGATCTGTGTTACAGGTACCACCATGGGTGTGTGGAGCTGTGGGGACACCCTGAGCCCCGTGGGGACCTGCCACTTGCCTACCAGTCCTGCTCCTGGGGTGTGGGGGCTGTCGCAGCCCTGTGCCAGCAGCGTGGCAGGGATGGAGGTGCTGAGCCGCAGCACGGAGCCAGGTGGGTCATCACCCCGAGAACCACGTAGTGGATGACCTGGCAGGTAACCTCCATTTCCACCTTCTCCTCGAGCTCGCTTGTGTTTTTTTTTATCATTGCATGGTCAAAGCTGCTTGTAAGGTGTCTCCCGGCCCACAGTGAGCTCCAAGGATCTGCCGTGAGCCCTGCGGCAGCCGGGCTGTGGGGAGAAGGCAGGCTGCAAAGCTGGCAGCAAAGGGAGGGATAATACTGACCCCAGCTGAGCTTGCAAGGCCACGTGCAGGGTGCTTCATCCCTCTGTGTCCCATCCATGTGCTGCACATTGTGTTGGTCCGTGCCTCAGTTTCCCCACATCAGGGTACAGGCATCCTTTTCCTCTGCCTGCCTTAGGGGCAGTGGAGCTGTGGACCTCCACAGGGACAGTCTCTCTGCCATCCTCACGCCGGGCAGTGCTGGTGTGGGCTGCGGCTGGGACAGCGGGGCCATGGCTGTGTGTGAGCAGCCGAACCATGCTGGGCCAGGGCTGCTGCATCCCTGGGGCAGGGTCTGAGCACGCTGTGGGGATTTTTTTCTGGGAAAAGTATTGCTGGCAGCAGCTGGGCATTGCTCTTGCTCATGGAGCAGCACCCAAGGGCTGACCCCAGGCCAGGCCACATCAGGCTTGAGGCCCCCGGCCCCAGTGCGGTGTGGGGTGTCAGGGCTCTGCGGGGGTCCATACCAGGCTGCAGCCGGGAGCTGCCCTGCTTGGCGCCTCTGAGATCCAGGCCTCTGGAAATCCTGTTATATCTGGCGCTGAAATCCCTCTCTGCCCTTCCTGGGTGCTGAGGGCAGGGGAGGGCTGTCCGTGACCCCCAGGAGGGGCTGCAGGGACGGAGGGATGCGGGGACGGAGGGATGCGGGTATGGAGGAATGCGGGAACGGAGGGATGCAGGGACAAAGGGATGCGGGAACGGAGGGATGCGGGGACGAAGGGATGTGGGGATGCAGGGATGCGGGGACACAGGGAGCAGGTTGCAGATGGAACGAGGGGATCGCACCCTGCTCCGACGGACCCCGGAGCCCCCGGCTCCCACCGAGTGCCCGTGCCCGGCTGCTGCCGGCCGCGCCGGGCCGTGCCGCTGTGCGCGGTGCCGGGAGGTGGCAGCAGCGGCCGAGCGCGGGGCCGGGCCGCGGCGGGGGCGGTGCTGGCGGGTGGGTGTCGCCGCGGGACGGGGCCAGCCGTGGGCTCCGCGGGCATCCCCGGCGCCCTGCGGCCCTCCCTCCGCCTTAATCCCCTCCCGGGCCGCGGGGCCGCGCTCAGGGGCTGCTGCGAAGCGGAGAGGGCCTGCCTCTGCTCGACCCTCCCGGGGGGGCGGACACGCGGGTGGGGTCCGGACACTGGTGGGATCTGGATACGCGTGGGGTCGGGCTGTGCTCAGCTCCTGGGGTCCTGCCCCGTCCCGCAGGGATGCACCGCAGCACCCATCCGTGCTGGCACGGGACCCTTCCCGGAAATACTTGTCCGAGCTCGGGCTGGAAATAGTTTTTATCTCCCCAGAGCGGCCGCAGGGCTCCCCAGCGCTCCCCGTGTCCGCCCCCCCCACACTCTGTTGCTTCTTTCAGGTGCTGCTGGAAATGTTCACCCCCCGACCCTCTTGCTGCGCCCTGCCAGAGCCCTCCCGGAGCGAGGGCACAGCGTGGGGAGCCGGCGAGAGCAGCCCCCCAGCCGGGCTCCTGCATCACTGCGGGTGGGTGCAGGTTTGGCCACGCGCGGCCCTCGGCCCTTTGCCAGGGCTCCGGTGCCACCGCGGCGAGGGGTGCCTGGCACCGCCATCGGGGTGCCCGGAGCTGTTGCTCCCCAGGACGCGGCCCCCTCCCAGCCCGCGCTTGCTCCGGGAGCTGATGGCGGCAATTATGGGTTGGGTGGTTAACCAGCCGTTTTGGCCAAATGTCCCAAAGGCCCCAGGGCCGCTGGCGGCTCCGACACGTGTCAGACTCGCTTGGGGGGTGCAGATGGTCACCCCACCAGGCGTGACCCTCCAAGCCATGGGGGGCAGTCTGGGTGGGACATGGCTCGGTGGAGACCTTGGCCTCTGATGGGGCAGAGCCATAAGCCCCCCTGGCCGTGCCCCACCCTGGACACAAGCCCCCCTCAGCCACAAGCAACCCTGGCTTTGAGCTCCCCTGACCATGAGCCCTCTGGCTACAAGCCACCGGGCCACAAGCCCCCCTACGTATGATCCCCCCCAGTCATGAGGCCTCCCGGGCCACTTGCTCACCCTTCCGCTTCCCCCCTTCCCCCAAGCCATGCCGGGCACCGCGGAGGACCCGACTCCGAGCTGGCAGCGGGCACTCGGGGATGCCCAGGAGCATCTTCAGGGACCCCGAGGAGGGGGAACCGGGGGTGTCCCCCGGCCTCTCGCCCCCGCCCGTGGGCTGTGCGGGGCTGTTTACCAGCACCGACTTTATTTAAGGAAACTCAACTCAAACCCGCCCCCGGGGCTCGCAGCGGCGGCGGGGCCGGGCCGGGGGCGGGGGCGGGGGGTGCGCTGAGCGCCGCGGGTCTCAGCCCGCCCCTTCCCCGCCCGCCGCTGCCGCCGCCATGGGCGCCGCGGGGCCGCTCTGCGCCCTGCTCCTGCTGCTGGGCACCGGCACTGGCACCGACACCGACACTGGCACCGGCCCCGACCCGGTCCCGGTGCCCCCGCGGGTGGTGCTCGCCCTCCTGGCCCGTAACGCGCAGCACTCGCTGCCGCACTGCCTGGGAGCCCTGGAGCGCCTGGACTATCCCCCGGGGAGCATCGCCCTGTGGTGAGGGAGCGGGGACCCCGGGGGGAGCGGAGACTCCCGGGGGGCGCGGGGGCCCTGGGGGAAAGCCGGGAGCCCGGGGTGCGGGGAGTAGCAGGGATCCAGAGGGAGGAGGGGGTGTGCGGGAATTGGGACCCCGGGGGGAGCCGGGCTGCTGGGGTCACAGGGACCCGGGGGTAATGGGGATCCCCGAGGGAATGGGGATGCTGGGGGGAAACCGGGATGCTGGGAGATTGAGAAAACTATGGGGGGAATGGGGAGCCAGAGGTAGCGAGGACCCAAAGGACAATGCGGGGAGAGGAATGGGAAGCTGGGGAGAGTGGGGGGACTGGGGGCTCGGGGTGGCATTGGGGTAACAGTGGCCTGGGTGGAGGGAACAGAGATCCCGGGCAATGGGGGCCTGGGGGGTGATGGGGACCTCTGGGAGGAACAGGGACTCTGGTAGTAACAGCCTCCCCAGCTCCAGAGCGTGAGGGGTGGCTCTGCCCTGGGTGAGGGACCCATCAGGGACCCAGGAGGGGCTGGGTGCTGCCCCATGGCGAGGGGGCAGGACCCACAACTTACCCCTGCTGAAGTTGTGGGGCTGGCGAGGGAGGGAAGCCCTGGGCTTGGGGGGATTCTGCATCACTAGGGACAGATGCTGCCTTCCCCCTCCCTGCAGAGCTCAGCCCCAGCCCCCCCTTCCCCAAAGACACCCCCAGACCCCCATTTAGCATGCTGGAGGGAGTGGATGGGAGAGGAGTCCCCCATCCCTCCTCTTCCTCGCTCCTCCGCTGCTGCCATCTCTTGCCTGAGCTCGTTGGAAACTTTTCTGCAGCTGCTTCTGTGGGGGCCGAGGCGGGAGCTGGTGAGGGTGTCCTGGCAGGGGCAGCTGTGCTGGGGCGGGGGGCAGCTGCCAGCAGCAGGGAAGCAGGGGGTCCTCACCTTTGCCACCCGCAGCCCCTGGGAGACCCTGGCTGCAGGACGCTGCAGGGTGTTTCAAGAGCAGCTGCCCAGGGAGCTGAGGGGGTGGACAGAGGTCCTGCCTTGTCCCCTGTGTCCCAGGGGGTCTCTGTGACAGCAGTACCCGGGTGGCAGCTTGGGGCTCATTGACAGGTTGAGGCTGCTGGGGAGTTTGGAGACTTGGGGGTTGCCCTGATGCAGTGTGGGGCTCAACCCCATCTGTGCTGGGGTCCCCACGGACATTGTTGGGGGATTGGATGAGAGAGCTGGGGAGGGCGGCTGTGCGTGGCAGGGGGAGGCTTGGGGAGGGGGGTTTTTACTGCCTGTTGAGGCCTTTCCTCCTGCTGCGGGAGCCGCGGGGTGAAGCGAGGTGTACAGGGCTGCAGCGGGGTGCGTGGGCAGGGGGATGAAGCTGCTGTGCTCCGATGCTGTTCATGGTGGGCAGCCACAGGGCCGGGATGAGGACAGCCCTGGCGGCGGCGGCACCAGGAAAGAAACTACCCGTTCGCGTTCCCCCTCCCGCCAGCGCAGCCTCGGTTCTTTCAAATTACATGTTACATTCCCAGGCGAGTCCGTCACTGGCTCAGGCTCTCGGCCCTGGGAGCGCTTCTAGTGCAGGGAGGGGGCTGTGGTTGTCCCTTCGTGCCTTTGGGGGGCACCCTCAGAGGCTGATGTCCCCCTGCCCCAGGTGCGCGACGGACCACAACTCAGACAACACGACGGCGATGCTGCGGGAGTGGCTGGAGGCAGTGGGGAAGGACTATCACTCGGTGGCCTGGAAGGTGCAGGAGGAGCCCAGGTGAGGCTGGGGGGTGCCGAGTGGGGTGGGTGTGGGCTGCGAGGGGCTCTTGGAGCAGCACCCCACTTCCCAACCAGGGACACTGCCCGCAGGAGCGGTGGTGAGGCAGGGCTGTGCTGACTCAGCCGGCCGGCATGCAGCAGCATGCATGGAGTTTGTTCGTTCCCAGTGAGCGGGGTTAACCCCTGCCTCCCCCCACCCAGCTCCTACCCTGATGAGCTCGGGCCCAAACACTGGAGCGACAAACGCTACGAAAACCTGATGAGGCTGAAGCAGGAGGCTCTCACCTACGCCCGGGAGCAGCGGGCAGACTACGTCCTGGTAAGGGACACGAGGTGTCGGCAAGGTAGGGGCTGAGGGAGATGTCCCTGCGGCTCCAGGACCTGTGCTGTCCTCCCAGTTTGTGGACACCGACAGCATCCTGACCAACAACCAGACCCTCAAGTTCCTCATGGCACAGAACAAGTCAGTGGTGGCCCCCATGCTGGACTCACAGACCTTCTACTCCAACTTCTGGTGCGGCATCACGCCCCAGGTACGCCCTGGGGAAGGGGACCCTCCTCCCCGTGGCACAGGAACCCCCCACCATGGGGGCATCATGCTGGTGTGCTGCAGGGCTACTACCGCCGGACAGCCGACTACTTCCCCACCAAGAACCGGCAGCAGGTGGGCTGCTTCTCTGTCCCCATGGTCTACGCCACCTTCCTGATCGACCTGCGGAAGGAAGAGACATCACAGTTGGCTTTCTACCCGCCCCATCCCAACTACACCTGGGCCTTCGACGATATCATCGTCTTCGCTTACTCCTGCCAGGCAGCTGGTGAAGGCAGCGGGGAGCCGGGGGAAGTCTGGGTGTTTGGGGGGGCTGTGGTGCTCACCTGTCCCACTCGGCAGGTGCGCAGGTCCATGTGTGCAACCAGCAGCGCTTTGGCTACATCAATGTCCCTGTGAAAGCCCACCAGACGCTGGAGGATGAACGTGCCAACTTTGTGCATCTCACGCTGGAGGCCATGGGTGAGCACCTGCAGACGGCAGGGTCCCAGAGGTGTCCCCTGCCCCAAGGGTGACATGGACCCGGTGCCGGTCCCCAGGGCAGGGCTGCTCCTGGCCTGGGGGGTCTGGGCTCCACCCAAACGGATGTCCCCTCTCTCCACAGTGGATGGACCCCCCATGCAGCGCTCCAGGCACATTTCTCTCCTTCCCAAGCCACTCACGAAAATGGGCTTTGATGAAGTAAGCACCCAAAGGACCCTGCCGTGCTCCCGTCTGTCCCTCCAGCTGCATGTGTCCATGGCAAAGCCTGCTGTGGGCTTTGGCTGAGCCCCTGTCCTGCAGTGGCCAGGCAGGCTGTCCCCCACCATGACAACAAGCCCCCTCGGCGGGGCTCTCCCCTTCCTCTCCAGATCTTCCTCATCAACCTGTTGCGGAGGCCAGACCGGCGCCAGCGGATGGTGGCATCCCTGAGGGAGCTGGAGATCGCTCCACGGGTGGTGGACGCCGTGGATGGGAGGTGGCCATGGGGGAATGCGTCCCTGCTCTGCCAGCCCCCCGATGTCACCCTGGGGAGGGGACGGGGTGCCTGGGGGGGATCTCTTGCTGATGCAGCCCCTCACCTTGCAGCACCCTCAACAGCAGCGACATCAAGGTGCTGGGGGTGGACCTGCTCCCCGGATACTATGACCCCTTCTCTGGCCGCACACTCACCAAGGGCGAGGTCGGCTGCTTCCTCAGCCACTACAACGTCTGGAAGGAGGTACGGGGCCGTGGAGGCCATGGGGTCCCTGAGGGCCACGGACCCTGTGAGCATCACCAGGTTTCTGGAGAACCTGGGTAGAGGGGTGTCCTGCAGGGTGAGTGGATCCAGTCGGGCCAAGTACGGTGCTGGGATGGGTTTGCACCTCTGCCCCCTCCCCACAGATCGTGTCCCGGGGGCTGGAGCGGTCTGTGGTCTTTGAGGACGACGTGCGCTTTGAGGCCGCCTTCCCGGCACGGCTGCAACGGCTGATGGAGGAGCTGGAGGGGGCACAGCAGGACTGGGACCTCATGTAGGTGCTGGGGCCAGAGGGATGCAGGGTGGGGGTCTCCAGGGCTGGCTCTCACGGCTTGCCCGCCACCCCGCAGCTACCTGGGGAGGAAGCAGGTGAATGCAGAGGACGAGGCACCCGTGGAGGGCGTGCGAAACCTGGTGGTGGCCGGGTACTCATACTGGACACTGGCCTACGCCATCTCCCGCCGCGGGGCACAGAAGCTGCTGGCCGCCGAGCCCCTCTCCAAAATGCTGCCGGTGGATGAGTTCCTGCCCATCATGTACGACAAGCACCCCAAGTAAGGAGCAGGGGGTGTGGGAGGGGTGCTGGTGGGGCAGGGCGGCCGTGCCGGCAATGGAGCATATGTTTCTTCTCTGCCGTCACCATCCCACCCCGTTCCCCCCCCGCCCGGCGTTGCTCATGCTGGAGGAAAACATCTGTAGCATGAGGTCATTCCCCCCCAGCCGCTGCCTGGCTGCCGGCTGCTGGAAAATGGCCCTCTGCCATGGCAGGGTGGGGGGACAGTGATGGGCACGGAGCCAGGTCTCGGTGCTGGCCCTGCTGGCACAGGGGTCTCAGCCCCATGGCGAGGGGGGAGCAGCCCCATGTACTCCTGTGCTGAGGGGCTGCGTGGTCCCCTGTCCCTGGTTGTGGGTCTCAGCCCCACCTTGGGGCACCTCCATGCCCCTCTTCCCGGGTGGAGGCCAGCAGCAAGGCTGTGTCTGAGGAGGCAATTTAAGGGGTCGGTGAGCGCTGGTGGCCGGGTGTCCCAAGGGATGGGGGGTGGGAAAACCAGTGAGCAGGATAGCGAAACAGAGGAATTAGGCATGTGAAAGAGAGGGTGGAGGTGGATGGAGAGGTGGACTAGTGCCCTGGATGTGAACCAGGAGCAGCTGGGAGCCCCGTGCTTGCCAGGATAAAGGCAGCAGACAGCCCTGGCTCGGGGCCAGCCGGGGCCGGGCTGGCAGGATGCTGTGCTGGAGACCCCCTCTATGCCAAGGCCGGCCCTGTGCCACCGAGCCTGGTGGGGAGAGGCGAGTCCTGTCCCCTCCGCAGTCCCTCCATTGTCCTTTCCCAGCCAGGCTGTGCAGGCAGCAGTGGCGTGGGGCAGCCCCCCAGCTTGGCTGCCTTCCCCAGACCCCTCCCCAGTACCCCGTGTCCCTCCCCATCGCCTGCCCTGCGTGGTGCCTTCCCCAGGTGGTCAGTATGGTTTTCCAGCCCTTTTTTCTTCATCCGACCGTGCTCTGTAAGCCAATTTCTCCTCTTGGGTCCACTCCACTTTCCCCAGTGAGGATTACAAGCGGCACTTCGCCCCTCGGGACCTGCTGGTGTTTTCGGCTCACCCCCTCCTGGTTTATCCCACCCACTATGCTGGGGAGAGCAACTGGCTGAGTGACACTGAGACCTCCACCATCTGGGACGATGATACCAAGAAGACCGACTGGGCTGGCTCGCAGAAGACCCTGAGGGATTCACGGGGCAGTGCCAGCCACCTCCGCTCCACCGCCCGCGACGAGCTCTGATGGTGAGTGAGGCTGTGGGACCCAGGCGTGTGGTGCCAGGGACAGGGCGCCTGGGAAGCATCTCCCTGCGAGCGCCATGTTCGGATGTGTTCCGGGTGCCCAGTTTCTTTTTGCCATGTGGCAGCAGCTCTTCTCATCAGACTCAAAGCATTGGGAAATGGAGAGAAGACCTTCTCTTCCAGGCTGGGAAAGGGATGGGGACGCAGATGTCCCATGTGGGGCTGCACTGGGCTGCAGAGGACCAGGAGACGGGGTCCTGCTGCTCCGCGGCCCCTCAAGCGAGGAAGGGACAACGCTCCTTCACTTCCTGCAAAAGTCACCCTAGTTTGGCAAGAGCCAGAGGCGTCCTGCAGGGAAAAGTTTCAAACCCTGGCACTGCTTGCAGCCCCCAAAGCATGTCTCCCTGGGGCTGTGTGTCTGCAGGCAGGTGAGCACCCGCGCTCGCTCGACCCGAGGTGGCACAGCCACAGTTGACGCCAGGTCAGACTTTCCCTGTCTGAAGTTGCTTGTGCTGGCAGCGGAGCCTCCCCCGGAGCAGCCAGACTGGGGAGGCTGGAAAACAACCCTCCCACTGCCTCTGCTGCAGGCGTGAAAGTGTCGGGGCTGCTCCTGCCTTGACTGCTGATGTTTGCCTCCTTGTCTCCTAGGGACGAGGGATTGTGACCCAGCTGGGAGCACCACCGGCCAGCGGCATGATCCTGCCAGCTCGCACTTGAGAGATGGAGCTGCCCTGGACGGCTGTGGGTCCTTCAAATCTGCGTGTGGTGAATCCACCCATGGCAGGATTTGCCCCAGGGCTCCCACAGAGCCATCTCCCTGCCAGGCAGAGGGACCTGGGGAGCGCTGTGCTCCATCTTGGCTGAGGACACATCTCTTGGAGCACCCTGAGTGATGCCAACTCTGCCGTCTCCCACCAGCTTGGACTTTGGGGAGTGTTTTTCAGGCCAGGGGCTGACTCCTGTGATGGTGCACGTGGCCTCCTGCCACCGACGGGGCTTGTCCCTTGCTTGTGCCATGTCTGGGCTGACACGCAGGGAGGATTAAAGCAGACTGTGTTTGAGCTGACGTGCCAGGTGCTGGGTAGCATTGCCCCTCGTAATGTCCCCAGGGCAGAGACCCCACAGGGTCACCTCAGAGCTGTGGTGGTGAGGGTCTGGAGGTTCCTCCAGCTGGGGATTTCTTTGGGAATGAAATGTGTAATGGGGAAAGGGAGAGAGGAATGTAGGGTGAGAGAGGGAGACTGGAGCTCTCCTTTGGGGTCCGGGGGTGAAAAGGTGGGTGGCATTTCCACAGAGCTCTCCCCTGGGAATGCTGATGGAAATTATTTCCTTCATTGGCACTGGGGTCCTCAGCAGAGGGTTTGGCCTTGGGACTGAAAACCGAACACCAGCTTGAGCACTGAGATGTGCAGCCGAGTCCTGCTGGGCTCCGGCATCTGTCACCTTTGTGGCCAGCTCTGGAGTTTGCTTTCCAAGAGCCACGGCCTGTTCGGTGATAAACCTCAGCTCCTCGGCAGGGTGACATTCAGTTGGAAAGTGAGGGTTTCCTGGGGTGGAGGAGCTATTCCCTTAAAAGCGCTGCAACTAGCCCTAGTCTGGGTGAGCCAGAGAAATGTGAGCTCCCTCCCAGGCCTCTGCCTCTCTCCACCACTGCCTGGCACATGGCTGCCCCTTTTGGCCCTGGAGCAGCGGCTGGGGTTAGCCCCAGGGTGGTGGGTTGCTGTCTTCACCTGGGGTTTGGGGGGCTGAACTCCTCTTCTCCCCACAGCCTGATGAAGGGTATGGAGCAGTGGGTGGAAGCCTTAGTAGCTGAGACCCACAGTGGGATGTCTGAGACCATCAAGTGCTCCAGGAGAGCATTGTTCAGGGCAGGATGAACAGCTACAAGCAAGGAACTCCTGAAGGCCAAGAACCAACTCCAGGAGATCCTGTAGGACCTGAAGGTCCAAGAGAAAGAGAGGGCCAAGTGCATGGTCTGCAACCACAGGGTACCAGCCAGTACAGGCAGGGGTGGCACAGCAGGGTGGAGAGGTGATGGCAGGTTGGGGGCATCTTTGCTTCCCTGCCTGTCCCCTGGTCACAGGTAGCCTCAGTGCTACAGGAGGAGCTCAGGAGCTGGGGACAGAGCAGAGGAAGGCCTGGTGCCAGCTGGAGCAGAGGAAGGAAGCGGCAGCAGTGCTGCGGTACGTGTGACCCAGCAAGGGTCCCAGTGCTTGTTCCAGCACCTGCTGGGATGTGGGCAGGGAGCTGCCCGCGCCAGGGCTCGCGGTGCAGCCATGCTCATGGGGTACGCAGTGGGACAGGGTGTGCTGGCGAGCTGGCTTGGGGAAACTGCAGTGGTGGTGGTGGTGGTGGGACCCCACTTCTTGGGCTGCCCTCTCCGCCATGAGGCCTGTAATGGGTCTGTGAGGAGCCAGAACTCCTCCGGCTGTTAGAAACTCCAGGGTTTTGGCTTAAAGCCACCTAACTCAAAAAACTACGAGGCCAGCCCTGAGACTTGCTGCAGCTCAGTGAGAGCCGCCCTAAGCGACGAGATTCCAGGCAACTCGTGCTTGCCACGGTTTCTCAACAAAGCCGAAGCTGAAGTCGCTCCCGTCACTCCCCACTTCCCACCGGAAGCTTCCCTCCAGCCTGGGCTGGTGGAAGAGGGATGGGAACACGGATCTGAGCCACAGAGAGCCAGGGACTGCCCAAGTCCAGCGGCCGGTGCACGGGAGAGAGGCAGGAGCGGGGCAGAATGAGGGTTTATTTCATTTCTGTCCCAAACTGCTGCATGAAGCCGCTGCAGCGGTCTGAGTAGGACACGAGCTGCCCGGATCTGTGTGGGGACAGACTGGGGCTGCCCCAGCACCCGGCCAGGCTGCCCGGCAGGGCCAGCTCTGCTCCGCACCGTGGTCACCCCAGAGTCCGCAGCACCCTGTCCACTGGCCATGCAGGTCCCCAGGGCTCCATGTCAGCCCCTGTCCCCCGGCTCTCCTGCAGGCGCTCTTCTCCGCAGGATGTGCTCCAGCAGGCAGGTCGCTGCCTGAGCCAGGACCTGCTCCAGCCTCTCCTGCTCCTCAGCACTGAACGGAGCCAGGACATAGTTGGACACTGTCACTTCACACTCTGGCCGCCCGATGCCAACCCTGAGCCGGGTCATCTCCTAGGGAGAAAGAAGGAAAGCTGGAGGAGCTTCACCTCAAGGGCCCAGCTGAGACTGAGCTGGGGCAAGAGGACAGTGTTGTGAGTGGGGCTGGGTGGCGAGGGAGTAGGCCCCTCATGTTTTCCAGGTGGTTTTGAGTGCTTGCTCCAAGAAACATGATTTTGGAAGAGGCTTTTACTGGGCTGTGCTGAGATCCCGGGCTCCTGCCAGGCCTGGCAGAGCTGCTCGAGCTAATTGTTTCCATGTCCTCGATGGCGGCCAAACCGACATAAGCTCTCAGGGAAGCAGAGGGAAGGAGGGAAAGGAGAAAAGGGGAGAGACGAAAGGGAGCAGGGGCTTGTCTGAGGGGAGTCAGAAGAATGGGAGTGGGGGGGAGCTGACGAGCCATGCATTGATGTGGAGGCAGGATTAATCCCCTTCCACTGAGTCCTACTCACGTTGGAGTGCAAAGCACTGATGCATGACCGGACCCCGTTGTGTCCCCTTGGGAGAGAAGAAAAACCCACCATTAGTCTGTAAAAGACACCCCCCACACACACAGTATGGTCTTGAGGTCTGTCGCTGCAGGGATTTGGGGATGTGGTCCCAGCCAAGGGCTGCACTCCTCATGCCCTGACTCTGCAGGAACATCCTAGGGCTGAGAGCAGCGGGCTGGGGGATGAGTGAAGCAGGGCTGGGACAGCTTGTTCTGCGCGTCTCAGCTCTCGTTGCAGTTGGTGCACGTGTGACTGAGCGCTGTGGCCAGTACCATCCCTGCCCCATCCTGCAGTGGAAGATTTCCTAGGTTAAATGTCTTGAGGCTGACCCAGGAGCTGGCACTGGGGCGGGCAGAGTGGAGGTAGAGTGCTATAAAAAGCCCATGTGGTGCAGCCGATGGGCTGGATCCAGCCCACAGCTGCTTCCAGGAGGCTCCCTGCCCTTCCTGCCAAGGGCAGGCACCGGGAGGCTGCCCAAACAGTTGTCTGTCAGCTCCGTAACTAGGATCAGGTCCAGGGCTGGCGCTGGGGTTGAAAACACCGCCAGACTGGTGGGACAGGGCCAGGACCAGCCCATGTGCCTGTACGGGCACGGCAACACCTCGAACCAGCTCACACAACCAGAGAGCTGGGGCCACCCTGTACCTTGCGCTGCCTCCCAGCTTGATCGCCACCTTGCCTAGGGCCTTGTCCAGGTCGTCGTGAACCAGATAAATATCTTCCGGGCGCAGGTTGTAGATCTCAGCTTTGGAAACAGAAATACAACCCAAGAAACGAGAGAAAGGCAGACTCGCCGGGCCCTGGCCCTGCAGAGCGCGGCTGCAGCGACTGTGCTGGGTAGGGGGACAGCAGGACTGCCGCAGGGCCCGGTGGCACCGCAGCCTGCGGGGGTGGCCGAGCTGCTCACCAGCACTGGCGACGCTGAGCCCGTTGAGGTTCATGAACCGCCGCGGCTTGAGCAGCACCAGCTCCAGGCCGTGGGCTGCGGCCAGGGCCACGTCGGCGCAGCACCGCCTGTCCGCTCGCCAGCCCTCGGACACTGCCAGCTGCCGGGCCAGCCGGTCCAGCACCGCCATGCCCACGCTGTGCCGTGTCCCCCGCAGCCCGTGGTTGCCCAGGCCGGCCACCTGCCCGCCGGGCGTCAACGCTGCTCTGCCGGGCCGCCATGAGGCCCCCAACGCCCCAGCACCCCTCAGCCCCAATCCCCCTCAGCTCCATCCCCTCAGCCCCGATCCCCCTCAGCTCCATCCCCTCAGCCCCGATCTCCCTCAGCCCCGATCCCCCTCAGCCCCGATCCCCCTCAGCCCCAATCTCCCTCAGCCCCGATCCCCCTCAGCCCCGATCCCCCTCAGCCCCAATCTCCCTCAGCCCCGATCCCCCTCAGCCCCGATCCCCCTCAGCCCCAATCTCCCTCAGCCCCATCCCCTCAGCCCCGATCCCCCTCAGCCCCGATCCCCCTCAGCTCCATCCCTCAGCCCCGTTACTCCCCCCGGTACTACCCCCCCAGCCCCACTCCCCCCCTCCTCACACCCGGCCCCGCCCCCCCGGCCCCACCATGACGCGCGGCCCCGCCCGGCTGACGAACGGGCGCGCGCGCCCCGCCAGCATCGCGCCGCGTCGTCCCTTCCCTGTGACGTCAAACCTGCGCGCCGCCAATAGCCCGACGCCGCCCCGCCCCTCGCGCCGTCGCCATCTTGCTTGTGGGCAGCAGGGCGGGCGCGGAGCGGGCCGTGCGGGGCCCGCTGCTCCGGTAAAGCCCCGCGGCTCGGCGGGCTCAGCTCGGGGGACCGGGGAGAGCAGCCGGTGCGAGCTGTGAGGTGCCGGGAGCCGCGAGCGGCCTCTGGGGCGGGAGCGGGGCGGAGGCCGGGGGGTGTTTGGCGCGGCGGTGCCGGAGGAGCCGCTGGGGGAAGGCCGGGAGCGGTCCCTGCGGGCCCCGCCGGTGTTCGTGCAGCGCCGGGCCCCCGCGGGAAGCAGGGTTGGTGCCCGCGGTTTGTGTTCGTGCCTGCTGTGTGCCCGCTCGCGCTGCCCTTAGCAGTGGCCTTTGGGGTACGGCTGGCTGGCGGGATACAGGATGCCTCACCTTCCCCGGCCGCCCTCCAGCCCATGGCAGCTCCCGGCCCTGCTGGTGGAGCAGAGCTTTCTTCCAAGGCTGCGTGACAGTCACCCAGTCCAGCAGGATGTCACCGGGCTTCGCTCGTGGCTCTTTTCCTCTCCACAGCTGGCAGAAAGAGCTGGACTTCTGTGGCTGGTGGGAGGAAGCCATCACCTGCTGTTTGAAAGCCATCAGCCTGGCTCCACCGAGGGCGAAGGGTCCCCAGATGGCTAGGGGTACACTGGGCTGGGAGCTGGAGAAGGGAGGCAGTGTTGTAAAGGCTGGCGTCTGGCTTCAGGATGCTGTTAACCTCTTGCCAGGCTGATTCTGGGTAGTTTGAGGACTGCTGGGCTGGGCCAGCATGGGCTAAGGGTTGCCCGTAGTGCAGGCAGAGCTGTATGAGCAGTGGGCAGAGGCCTTCCTGCAGCTCTGCAAGTTCCAGTCAGCCAAGCTGAACTTCAGGAAGGTGGTCACAATGTCGCCTGCATGGGAGCAGCAGCCCTGCCTGGCTTGCCTGGCCCTTGTCCTTGACCTGCAGGTCAGCCACTGCTCCCTTCCCCATGTCCACAGCTGTGGCTGGGCTGGGGTGATCAGGCTGACAGGGCTTCCCTGCAGGGCTGATGTCTTCTTGATCAGGAACTCTACTGCAAGGCCCTGGAGGCCTTCACAAGGGCAGCCAAGCTGCAGCCTCACCTCAGGGTGCTTCTCCAGAGGAGGTAAAGCCAGAGCAGCACCAGGCTGTCCAGCTGGGCTGGCCCTGCCGTGGGCTGCCTTCCACCTTGCCCATCTCCTCTTGCAGCATCGTGTGTCTCATGGCCATCTACAAGTTCCCGGAGTGCCTCCAGATGCTCAGCAGAGACCTGGAGGAGGACACAAGGAACTCTGATCCGTATGTGCTCTGTGCTTCGTTATATGAACGCTTAGGTACAGCTGCCCTGGTCCCCGAGAGGCCTTGCTGCCCCTCCTGCAGGCTGGGGATGTGCTGGTAAGTGCCAAGCCTTGAGGGTACCCGGCCTCCATGGGCAGCTGGCCCTGTGTCACCAGGACATCCAGTGGGCCCTGGAGCTGGAGTCACAGCATGGAGCTGCCCAGCCCTGAGGCGGAGGCTGCTCAGACAAGGCCAGGGTGGTGGCCAAGGCCTTGTGTGGGGACCTGTGTGGGGCCCTGCTCGAGATCAGCTTCACCATTGAGAGTGACCCCTTGGCTGCCAAATTCTTCACCCTGTGGCCAAAGTGGGCAGTAGGGCCCCTGAGTTCTCTCTTGGTCCTGACCCAGGGTCACAGCTGTGCCTGACTGGACCATTTCAGCAGTGGGGAGAAGAATTAGCAGCTGGGATTTACCACTGGTATTTCAGCTCCCTCCTCGCACATCCTGTCCTGGGGCATGGCTGGGAACGGCTGCTCTCTTCCAAACTGGGCTGTGTCTCCTGCCCAGCAGAGCTCAGAGCTTTTGGCTTAATGGCACTGAAACCTTTGTGGCTGAGGTGGGCTGGACATGTGCTGTGCGTATTTCCCACTGGCACAGAAAGCTCCAGACAAAGCCTGGTGGCAGCAGCCAGCCCTCAGCGCTCTCCTTTAACAGAGATGCCCACGCTGCCTCGCTGCAGACTGCTTCCTTCCCCCGGGAGAGCTGGCCCATGCGCTCGGGGATTACCAGCAGGTGCTGGAGCTGAGCCCAGGGGACTGCGTTGTGCGGAGACGGGTTGCAGCAGCGCTGCGTGAGCAGGGCTGGCACGACTGGGTGGTGAGGTGAGCAGGTGGGCTGGTGCGCTCTGCCCCAGGGCTGGTGGTGAGCCAGGCTGCCGAGTGTGCTCTCCCATCCCCTTGCAGGCAGTACCGGCAGGCGAAGCTTGCTCCTCCGCAGCCATTGAGCACAGAAACCGCTGTGCTGTTTGTGCCAGGCCAGGGCCCGCCTGTGCCTGAGGAGGGTGGAGAGCGTGAGGGAGGATGTTGCCCTAAGTCTGTGGCTCGACCTGCACAGACAGTGAGGTGCAGCCCTGCGTGGCTTCCTGATGTTCTCCTTGGGCCACGGGTGATGTTCTTGGCTTGCTGCCTCACGTGCAGTCTCTGTGCCTGTCCCTTATGTGGTCTGGGGCAAGCCTGGTATTTCTGTTCTGCAGCAGGGGCCAGCAGCTGATCAAGGGTTGGGGGTTCCACCAGGGTGTGGGTCCAAGCCAAGGGTTATAGCCTGGCTCTGAAAACAGCTTTGTGCCAGAGACATTGGACAGGTCTCCTTCCTCCTGCTTATCTTCATTTTCCTGTGTCTGTGAACCCAATTCAGGGCAGAAGCCCTCCTATGTCTGGCTGTGATAAGGGGAATGTGTCCCCACACGGTCATTGCCCACTGTGGCACCGCTCAGGGCAGTGGCATGGCTAGATTGGTTGTCTTTGTGGTGAAACCCAGGCTCCCCAGTGGGGTTGGTGGGGCCTTTGCTGGTGGCACAAGGCAGACATTTGGCTGCAGTGGTGGAAAGTCTGTGGCTCAGAGAGTAAGGGCAAGAGTTTTTCCATGGAGAGGAGATCCAGGTCTTGCCTTGTCAGCGCTGCAGATCCTTTCCCTCCTATGCTACCTCTTTCCAAGGAAGTCCCTCTGGGCTGTCCTGAGGAGCGAGACTGGATGCCTTGCCCAAGAAACCTTGAAGAAAATGCTGAAGAGCTGCCCCAAACTTGCCATTTTGGCTGATGTGGCCTGGTGTGACAGCAGCCAGAGGTATGTGCTAGGGGGTAGTGTCGTTGTCGTTAATCTGCTAGCGCTGCTGATGGCAGCCCTGGACCTGCACTGGCTTCTCTGCAGAGGACGTCTGGCCCAGCTACTGCTGCTTCGCCTCCTCCCCAAGGAAGAGTTGCTGTCTTGTTTCCAGACCTACTTGGAGAGCATCAGCTCTGTGCTGTGAAATCCCCAAAGTCCCATTGCATCAGGCAGCTGTTCCCATGCAACTGCAAATCTCCCTAGTCCTTCTGTGCTAGCTGCAGTCAGGAATCCAAGTAAAAGACTGTTCCCCAACCGTTTATTTCATAACAGATTTATTTTAAAATTAGAAATGCATAACACTTTTGGAAGAGGGGGGATGTTTGAGTCTGTCTATGGGCCTTCTCCTGTGCAGCGTTTGGGTGGTATCTAAAATCACTGTTCCCCAAAGCTCTGGCCCTGGAGCTGGAATGGTCCCCAGCACTGGCAGCTCCTTTCAGCGTAGGGCCTGAGCAGAGCATTGGGAGCTCTGGGAAGCACCCCTGCACCCATCCCTGGGGCAATTTGTTCCTAGAGAGGGAATGATTTCTGGTTCCTCTGACCTGTTCTCCTCCATCTGACTGCACAGAGGTTAAAGCCAGCACAAAGGCCAGCAGTGCTGTGCACCCCACGCTCAGCAGCGTGGAGCACTCATCTCCAAGTTGTCCTCGGGTCTCCCATCGTGACACTCCCCAGAAGCTGAACGGACACTGGCCCAGCCGAAGCCTGTGAGGTCTGACCAGCAGAAGGATGTACAAGAGGCTCATCAGCTCATAGCACCAACTCCCAGCCTGCTGTAGAAATCATCATAAAAGGAATTTTCAAAACAGTTAGTGGCACCACGGTCTCCCCTGGAGGTAGGACTGACATTTTTAGTAGCTGGGAAAACAAATAAGAAGTCTTTTTTGTTGTTATTTTCCTGATTTGCTGCAGGGAAATCTTTTGGACCTTAGGGTAAAGATGGACAAGGGGGTCAGTAGGAAGAGCTGGGCTCTTGGCAGGTTGGGTGTTGCTGTCTCCCACATTACACCCACCCTGCACTTGTTGATGGTGAAGCTGGTCCCTACCAGCACCTATTCACAGTGAAAGGAAGCTGGAAAGAAGGTGGCTCTCAAACTTCCTTGAAAAGAAAATTTTGCTGCAATGTTCAGAGTGTTCCCAGGCCAGCGCTGCTGCCGTACCAAGGAGCCAAGGCACAGCCACGCTTAAAAAGGTTCTATAAAACCGTTAAAATGCGTAGGAAAAAAAATAATTCTTCTGTAGGCTCAGAATCTTGATATGTTGGATATCAGCAGCTGCCAGGAGAGGGGAGAGCTGCAGGTGGGCGCTGCTGACAGGGAGAAACCTCCCTGACACTGCTGGCCCTCTCAGCATCTTCCCCTTGTTGTCTCAGGTGTCCTGGGTGGTGTGTCGGGCTAGTGGTGTCCACCCTCACCTGGCCAAAGGGTAAATCAGTAAAGTGCTTTACATCATCACTTGCACTTGGTCCCGCAGCCACGTCCTGCAGTGGCCTCCTTGGGGCTGGAGAGACGAGTGCAGCAGGAGAGCGCATGTGCTGCCGAGAGGGAAGATGCAGCTCCCACTGCTCATCCCGACAGCCCTGGGCTCCGCTGCTTTACCGCTCCATATACACTCCCTATGGATCTAGTAAGGACCTCACCAGTGGCTAGAAGAAAAAACTGATCCGAGAGGCCACTGTTTTGCAGCCTGTTGAGGAGAAAATTTTCTCTTCTTCTGGGAAGTAGGGGATACTGTCGGCCACCTCATGGACAACACCCGGACGTACTTCAAGGCCTTGCTGGACAAGTTCACTGATGACGCACTGCTTTACGTGGTGGCGCTTCAATGGGAGGAAGGGCACAACGAAATCAATGAGGTGTTCGTTAATGATCCCAGATTTCCAGAATCCACCTGCAAAAGCAAAGGAAGAGACAGGTTTTACCTTCAGAGAGTCTCTGCAGTCCCTGGAATTCAAAGAGCTGCTTTATGCGAAGCCAAGATACTGGGCTGAAGACAGATCTGCTCCAGTTTTGTACAAGGAGGGAGTTGAATCCATCAGTTGTCACCTCCCCCCTACCCCTCAAATGGACTTGTTCTCCAGGAATGGGGAGATTTAGCTTGACTAATCACAATTAAGCTCTGCTCCCTGTGGCAAGGGCAGAGCAAGGAGAACTAGGCAGGCAGTGGGGATCGGTACGTCTCGGTGCCTTTCCAGTGAGCGTGCCCTGCTGTTTGCCATCCCCCAGCCGTGAATACACCTTGTCTCTAAAGAACTCAGTTAAGCATGGTAACAGGTCTGCTGGCTTGGAAAGCCAGGCTGCTCCTTCCCTTCACCAGGAAACCTCCAGGGGATCACAGTTCTCTGCCCTCAAACCCTTCTCCTCCCCTTCTGGCTGCCTGAGAGGCGGTAGGCGGTGTCGGTGGCTGCCTGGAATGGGCCTGGCTCCCTCTGCCGGGCTCTGACCCTGTAGGAAGGGCTCTGCTCCGCAGACTCACTCTGAGGGTTTTCAAACACTGCTTTGGAGATGGCTGGCTCCAGGTCCTGCAGACTGATCTCCTCCCGGTCCTTGCGGGCACGCCACAGGTCCAGTGTCATTTCGTTGATCTGCTCCCCTCCTGCATTGCTGCACAAGAATGAGATGCTTATTTGGCATGGCTCTGGGAAAATGGTGTTGCAGGACAGAGGAGGCATCTGGCACTCTCCAGCCTACGTGGATGCAAGCCAGGTTCTCCCAGCTGCCTGGCCTAAAGTGACTCCTGTATAGGTAGCCAAATACAGGTAGCTTTTTCAGACTCTCCAGTTTTGCCCATTTACAATGAAATAGTGTCTCTTTGTATTTGTAGAGGCTCGAGGCTTGGAGAAGGAAAAGCAGAACCAGCGTGTGCTCTGAAGTAGGTATGACCTCTGCCCAGATCAGAAGCAGCGTGCTGGAAGGCCCCGTGGTGCCACAGAGGGTCCTCTCTTACCTTATGAAGATGAAGATTGCTTTGCGGTAGTTGGTCCCATACACAACCCACGAGGGTCCCAGGAACGGTATGATCACGTCGATCAGGCCGGGGTGCATCTTGTCCATCTCATCAAAGACAAAGGCCGACCGTCCACAGTTTGTCAGGTTCCCTTGGATCCAGCGCTTCAGGTTTTCCTAGGAAAAATACCCACCAAGATACTGAGGGCAGCATGGGAGGTTCGAGCTGCCCCAGAGAAATGGCTGAGGCCTGAGCTCAAGCAGAGCTGAAGGTGCTGAAAGCACCTTGTGCCTGCACAGCACCACCTACGTGGAGCAGGAACAGCCAGAACTGGGGAGGCCTCCTTTATTCTGGGTTTCGCACAGTGGCTGTTACCAGCTTTATTAGCCCGCTGTAGAGCTTTTATTACAGATTTGAAGAAGGTGGCAGCAAACTAAGGCTGGGTATTCAGACTCCTACGGTTCCCCATGTTCTTCCTTCATTGTGTATCTACACAGTTCGCAGCTACTGAGTGCTTTTTGGCAGCTCGTGTTCTGGTGCAAAAACACGTGCCTGTGCTGACCCAGAAGAGCTCTGGCTCTTTACAACAGCTGAAGTTACTTCAGTGTAGATGCCAACCCACACAAAACCACACACCTTGCCTGGGGGCACGTGTAACTCTTAACTGAAGCACTTCACTCAGTGTGGGTTTTACCTTTGTGACAGTATTTCTTCTAAGGACACAATGCAGCAAATAACTTCTCCAGACACCCAGAAAGCAAACGTCCAGGTGTGCTGATGCTCCACTCCGCTGAGGGTTTGGCAGCTAACCTCCATATTTTGATTTCTTCCCTTTTTCAGCTTTAAGAGGCAGAGTGGTGTGGTTAAGAGTCTAGAGCTGGTGTTCAGGAGCTGCTTGCTGTGTGAGGAGGGGATTACAAGTCTAGTGATACGCAGGTTTTCACAGCCATCAAGCTGTTTGGAAAGCAATGGGGGCATTTTAGTGCCTTTCATCTAAACTAAGCACTTTTGTTTGTGCATTCAAAGGGCTATGTAAATATTTAAAGAATGAGAACATGATCACAGCAAGGACTGCTGTGGAGAAGATAAAAGTGATAAACGAGTGCCAGAGTACATCACAGTTACTAGTGGATCCTTCAGCCAGTGTGTGGAGCCACTCACTCAGTGTCTGTCTGAGAGGGTAAAACAAAGAGCTTTTACTCCTAGTGCACTTCAGGAAGCAGCCTGAAGTGCAGTACTTTTTACTTCTTACTGTGAATTCAGCCTGAATGTGCGTGTACTGATGATCAAGATGGCCATAACCAAAGAAGACCCCACTCAGGCAGTACTGCACTGAGGGCTGTCCCTTACCTTGTACTGCTCTATCCGCTCAGCATGGGGGAAGTGCACTACCGGGGAGAAGTGGTGAACGTAGGGGCTCTGGAGCCCACCCTGGAAGAGGTAGCGGACGAGCATGGAGCTCACGTAGGTTTTGCCTGTTCCTGTCGAGCCGTGGAAGGACATCACGAGGGGTTTCACAGGATTTCTGTTCTCCAGGAACTCTCCCACTCCCTTCATCACCTGCTGCCTCACCAGGGGCTGCCCCACCAGGTTCACGGCCAAGTCACACTCCAGACCTGAAGCACAGCCAAATCAAGACTTGGAAAACGCAGGTTGAAACAGCTCTCGTCTCCCACTGGGGCTGTCCCGTCTCTGAGGGCAGCTTCCTCGGGCCCTCCGTCAGCAGCCCAGGCGACGGCACGACCCTGCCCGCCTGCTCGTGCCCCTCCGCGGGGCGAGGAGGCCGACAGCCCCCTCCGTGCCCAGCTCCAGGGATGGCCTCCGCGGAAGGGTCTCCCGGAGACACCCTGGCTGCCGGGAGCCCCTTGCCTGCCGCCTTCCCGGCCTCGGGGCTCCCCGGGACCCCCACCTCAGGGCCCTGCGCCCCTCACGGCCCCTCACCCAGGGGCTTCCCCTCTCCCCCCCGCACACCGCCCCCTGGCCCGCCGCCCCCACCTACCGCGCACGTCGGGCTCGAAGCCGCACTCGCAGTCCGCCGAGAAGCCGCAGCGCAGCGCCCGCAGGTCCCAGGCGGCGGCGGCGGGACGGGCGGCGGCCGCCAAGAGCAGCGACAGGGCCAGCGCCGCCGCCGCGCCGGGGCCCATGGCGGCCGCCCGCTCCGGCACCGCCCGCACTACAGCTCCCGGCGTGCCCCGCGCGGGGGCGGGAGGCGGAGCCAGAGCGCGGGGCGGGGCCAGGAGAAAGGGGTGGGGTTGGAGAGCGCGGGGGCGGGGCCGTCCGCATATCGCTCCGCCCCCCGCCGTGCGCAGGGGCTCCGCCCCCCGCCGGGGGCCGGTCCTGCCGCGGGGCTGCGGCACGGCTGGGGCGCTGGGGCACGGCTGGAGCTTTGGGCACCCCGGGTTCCCCCTGGCAGAAGGGGGTGGTCTGGGCAGCCCCACGGCCTTTCCAGTGAAGGGCTGTCGCTGAGCCACTGCGGGGGGCCCGGGGGTAGGCAGGGCTGGGTTCGGCGTGCCAGTCCTCCTCACCAGACCTGCCCAGGCTCTGCTCTCCTGGGGAAGCCAGGGCCTCATTCAAATGACACTCGTGGGAGAGGGAATCCCCTTGAGGAACAGCATAAAAGTTTATTGTATGCAAGAACCAAACTCATGGGATATGTACACATATTTACAAGACAAAATGAATGAGCCTAATTATTTACAACAAGAGCTGTCCTTCACAAGTCTGTACATCGAGAAGTGATCGTGAGAACGTATTTACAAGCAGGATCCAGCAGCTGTGGGCAAGATGGAGATGGAAAAGAAACAAAACTGAAGGGCAAGGTGAGGGGCAACGTGTGTGGAGAAACCTTTTGGCTGCTGCAGCATCCTGTGAAAGTTCTTTCCCTATGCAGGATAACTAAGAAACACCTGTAGCTCGTTACACTGGGAAAGTTACCTTGAAACAGGTGCTGTAGCATTCAGCCAATCACTCTGGGAGATGGATGGTCAAGTGACCAATAGCCTTGACCCATCTAGCAAACCATGTGACTCCTGACTATTTAAGGCGGGGCGTTTACTCTTAAGGGCGAGGCATTTTCTCCTGAGCCTTAGAGGAGTGTGGGCCTTCCTTAGAGTAGAGCCTAAAGCCTTCGCATTAGAACATTGGTCTGCTTGGAGCCACCTGAAGCCTTCCAGCTGCGACAAACGTGTATGCATGGACCCTGGTGGGGCTGGATGGTGGACACTGGCAATGGCCTGCCCAGTGGTGCAGGGGCAGCAGTGCAGACTCCCTGGTGCCTCGTGTCCTGGGGAGGTGGGTGGTAGATGGGACGTGGCTGTTTTTCCTCCTCTTTGTCCCAAAATCGCTGATCTGTGCCCCAGTGCCTTCCTGGGCCACCCTTCTTCCTCCTAGTGCAGGGCACGTGGCCCCATCCCATGCCCCACAGCTGCTGGGGGGGCAGGCTTGGATCTGGGGGGCTCCCAGCACCCGGGAGGGTTACAGCTCACTGAAGCGCACTGCTGGCTCCAGCTTGTGGGACAGGGCGGTGAGGACTTTGTCAAACTTCTCGTAGCGTTCAGCCTGGCTGCTCTCGGCCCCGCGGCTGCCCCAGAGCAGCCGCAGCTGGAACTCCGTGCTGAAGATCTCCAGCAGCTCCGCTCTGCTCTGGAAACCTGCAGAGAGGGAGAGTCAGTCCCAAGGGGATGGGATAGGGACCCTGCTCCCAATGGGATGCTCCATCTGGTGCTGGGATGGAGCTGGCCCAGCTGAACACTGGGAACGTGGCAGAGTGAATGGGGCTTTGCCGTCCCCATCACTTACCCTGCAGCTTCACCTCGGCGTTGGTGTGGTAGAGCCCACCGTGGTGGGCCACCATCCGCGCTGCTTCCAGGTGGGCCATAACCACCTCCACGCCATTGTCGGTGGTCTCCCAGGGCTCAGGGCTATCCGTGAGAGCCTCATCCCGCTCCAGGAGAGTCACGAGGGGCATGATGTGGGGAAAGGTGGTGTTGGTCAGCGGCGGCCCTTCTGCAGAGAGAGGCACCGTGAGGACCCTGTGCGGTCCCATGCCCCTGCGTCCCCCTCCCCATCTGCCCCAGCCCCATGGAGCACTCGTGTGGCCACGCAGCCCCATGAAGCTGGGCTGTCACTGTGCTCCTGGGAGAAGCTTTAAGGCTCAGCTGCAGCACAGCAGTGGCTGTGGCTCTTTGGTCCCTGTACCCGAGGCCATCAGCTAGTTCAACACCAGCTCCTCCCAGCCAGGCTTTCTGGGAGGGGAACACTGCTGTCCCCACTCAGGCTGTATCCGCATTTCCCAGGGCTGTGGTGAGGAGCAGGTTTGCAAAGCCCAGAGTGCTGGGTGTTGAAGAGATGTGGCTTTTCATCTTCCCCGCCTGTCTGCCCTGTCCCCTCGGCTGGCGTGTGTCGCCAAGCAAGTGCGAGGGTCTGGCTTGGCTGAATCATGTTTGTGCCCAGCTACTGGTTTTATTTAGTTATGAAATGTTTCCTTGGGAAAGAAGGAGCAGCTGAGGCCAAACGGGCCCTGCTGGGTGCTGGGGCGGTCCAGCAGCCGGAGGGGAAGTGTCTGGCACTGGCTGGAAGAGGGTCAGAGCTCTCAAGCGTGTCCTGCTCCAGTAAGACCGTGCCTGGCTGAAGCAGGAAGGAGTTGACAGGCGAGAGAAGGGGAGTCGCTCCCATTACCTTTCCCTTCGTTCAGGCTTTTCAGGAATGGCTTGAGCTTCTTCTCGTAGAGGATCGCGCCCTCCGTGTGCCGCTGCCGCAGCACCATCCAGGTCTGCTCCAGCCGGGCTATCTGAAAGCAGATGGGGCAGATGGAGGGTGCTGGGGGCAGCACAGCCCCTGGGGCACTAAGCTCTGGGCTCGCAGGGTGCTCCTGGGGGGCATAGCCTAGCCCCAGAGCCATGACCCCCAGCCTTGCACACAGAAGTGCCTGCTGCTCCCCAAAACAGCCTCCTCCACTAGCACTCAGCCAGAGATGGCACATCCCTGGCACCGAGGCTGGATTCAGGATTTCTCCCCCTTCCCCGTGCCCCAGGACAGTAGCTTCCCTGCGTCACAGCAGCCTTGAAGATGAGACGCAGGGAGGGGGCAGCCGTTCCACCTCCTTTGTGCAGGCAGGAAGCGAGACTTCCCAGCTGGGCTCGATTTAAAATTGAATTTTAATCTCCTTTCATCTTCCAAAGGGAGCAGTGTGGCCCGGAGACGCTGCTGCCACAGCCTTGAGACTGGTTTGTATTGTACCGGAGGGCAGATTCATTTCCTCCCAGGAACACAGCCCAGCACAAAACAAAAAGCCCAACCACCGAAAAACAATCAGATCCCGGCAGGACTGGGCTGTCTGCTCCGCAGAGGGGACAGTTCTTCCCCTTCCCTACTTACACCCCAGCGGATGTGGCCCCACACCTCCTACCCTGGGTATTCTTCCCCTTCTCCCAACCCAATGGGTGTTGGAGCCCGCAGAACATGGGGAGAGGGCTGTGCTTTGGGTGAGGGGGCTGAGCCCAGGCCATGAGAACAAAGGGAGCGTCCCCATACCTGTGTCATTTCCAGGGCGTTCATCACGGCCGCGAAACTGAACATGTTCCCCATGGTGCTCTTCAGCTCGGCAGCCAGCTGGATGGTTTTGTGGAGCAGGGCCGCCCGCTCCTCCGTGCTGCCCGTGCAGCCCAGGATATCCACGGCGATCATGATGGACATGGTATGAAACCTGCCACGGGGTGAGACACAAAGCAGGGTCAGCGAGGGCTCAACCAGGGCTCCGCCACCCCGAGAGATACAGTGGACCCCCACCACGTGCCAAGCTGGGGACATCCCAGGGCAGCCAGGCTATGCCATGCCGGGGAGCCCGGCGGGCTTTCCTCCACCGTGGCATGCTGTAGCAGCGTACCGTTCCAGCAGGTCAAGGCGGAGCTGGTGGCCATGGGGCAGGGTAAGCAGCTCCATGCCGGAGCTCACCCCCATGAGCCGCTGCATCTCCACTGTCACACCCAATATCCGGGCGACCTGGCAAGAAAGACGAGAGCTGATTAAACTTTTGTTAATGGAAGACACGCGGAAGTGTCCTCGAGCAGCCTCTTGCCCCAGCCCAGCTTCTGCCTGCCCTGGCTGATACAGCATGGCAGAGCCCAGCAGGGATGCTCCAATGCTCGGGGTGCCCCAGTGCTCGGGGATGCTCCAATCCCACGTCAACACAGAGCAATCGGAGGGCAGCAGTGCCTGACCCTCCCACCTGGCCCCAGCCGTACCAGGCAGTCCACTTTGGTGATGTGTTTGGCCAGCGTCTTCACATCCACCTCTGCCAGCAGCTCTTTGACCTTCTTGAGCACAGACATCTCCAGCGGTTTGTTCTCCAGGGGGATGAGCAGGGACTGGAAGGCCACCGGGTTAAAGGAAGAAGTCATCTCCATGGTGGGAGGCACAAAGCCCATGAAGTCCAGTTCTCCTTTGAACCTCTGCCCTGCCTCTGCTTCCCCAGAGCCGTTCTCCACAGTCCCTCTTTGTCCTTCCTCCACCTTTAGCCTCTCCACATAGCTCTTTGTTGGCAGCTGCTTGGTGTCATGAGCTGGCCGATCTCGGCTCATCGGTGAGGTGGGGTGGAGCTGGCAGTAATGCCCTGTGTCCGGGTCGCTGTAGCTGTTCACGGAGGGAGAGGGGGAGGCGCGGGCGTACCCGTGGCAGGGAGTCGAGTGGGTGCTGTGGGCAGGGTCTGGCAGGGGTTTGCTGTTGTTGCCCGGGCACAGCTGGGGCTCGCTGGACCTTCTTATGACCGGAGAGGCCGGGGCAATCCCAGCTGCTTGGCAGGCATGCGGCTTTAGCCGTGTAACTGTAGGGAACAGGAGAGACCCTGTTATCAGAGCCTGGAGATACCTACGTGCATAGGGACCATGGATGCAGCAGCCTGGGGATGCGGAGTTCAGGGAAAGCCCTGCTGCCCGAACAGACTCAGATGGTCTCAGGACAGCTGCATGATGACGTGGCTGAGGACAGGCTGAGTTCCCATCCTCTACCCAAGCCCTCTATCAGGACAGTTTTCTTTGCTGTGGAAAGAGCTGGACGGGGTTTTGCTAGCAAGGAGTGATGTGGGGGCTTGTCTTTACAGCCAGCTCTGTCTCCCTCCCCAGGTGTCTGCATCACACCAGGGCCAAACCCAGCCCAACTCACATCCCAGTGGGATGGAGGGACGATGCTTACCCGTGCTGTAGGCGGGTGATGCTGGGTTCTCGGAGATGGGGGACATTGGAGAGTGCAGGTCTTGTATCTGGTCCACACTGATGGCACAGTTGCGAATGATGTCTCTGTGGTGGGGCAGGGACACGCTGGGGAGGGGCAGACAGGGAAGGTTAGTACCTGCAAACAGGGCCTGGGCAAAGGCAGAGGGGTTAGGATGAGGGCTTGCTGCCCCATCACCTCCCCTCAGGTCATCACCTCCTTCCACAACCATCCCTAACGAGTGGAACCCATAACGAGCTCAGCTGGAGCAATGAGCAGGTGCCAGTCCCTGCGGGCAGCTGAGAGCAGAAACGGTCAGTACCTACATAAAGCGGAGACAGCCCTGCCTGGAGGGAGCTTGTTCCTGGGGAGCAGATGAGGATACCCTGATGTCAAGGTACTGCTTTGGGGTGAGGGATGGGATGACTCCAGGGTGCTGTGGCGAAGTCAATCTAGCGGAAGAGTCATGTGGGGTAATTTTCTAGGGTTGTGCTGCAAGGTGGTATCTGATGCTGGATGTGTTACTCTATTTCCACCTGACAGCTGTGTTGGGATGGCTAGATTAGCTGCTGCTCTAACTCAAAGCCTGGGAGAGGTGGAAAGTTCCTGGAAGCTGGACTCTGGATCTAGCAGGTGCCCACTGAAGGCAGTGAGGTGCCTGGGTTGGTAAGCTGCAGCATATATGTTCAAGGAGCTGCATAGCAAGCAAGGAGGTCTTAAGCTGGTGGGGCAGCAGTTGTGGCTTGGTGCAAACACCCTGAGACAAGGGTGTTGCAAGAGATGCTGTGTCTGAGGTGTGCTGAGCGTGGGGAGGATTGCAGGGAGGCATGGCAGGTACTTCACTGTCCTCCCTGCCACGGGTGAGAGCTGGGCTGCTGTAATGTGTTTGGTCTTGAGTATTGTGCCTCTGCAGTGGGAGAAGGATGGGAGAGCAGTGGTGGTGATAAGGGGTTTGGGGAAAATGTGAGTGATGAGGAAAGACTGATGGATCTGGGCTCTTCTGGAAACACATATGCTCTCCTAGAAGGCTGAGTGTTTTCCTTTTCCCTGCCATAACAGTTGGTTGCCTGTTTTCCACTGGTGTTGGTTGCTGGTTTTTCTGTTTTTCTCACCCTGCCCTTGGGCTGAGAAGGTCAGGGTGGTGAGAAAGAGGCTTGGTTCAATGACAGGCTATGGGGCAGGCTGTGTCCTGCTGGGGAGGCAGGAATAGATGGGTCCCTCCTCAGGTGCTGTGTGTGAGGATGTGTGTGTGGCTCTGCCTTCCCTGCTGGTCTCTGAGCAGCCCAGGGCTCCAGAAAGCAGGCTGTAGAAAGGAAATCTCCTTTGCCTCTGGAGAAGCCCAACTGCTCCCAGGTGGGGGCTGTGACCTGGGGGCTGTGCAGAGCCCCATCAGCATAGCTCCATCAGTCTCCTCCTGCCCATCAGGCTTTCAGCTCTGCTTGGTAACTCCTTACAAATGCTTCAGCTGAACATAAAGGGCTCTAAAAGGCCTCTTCAAAAACAAATCAAAAAACACTCTCTTGGTGGTTGGGACTGGCTCTCCTCTCCCATCTGCTTGGGAAGGCTCTGACAAGCCCTGACACGCTGGTAGTCCTGGACTTGGGTGATTGTAAAACAGTCTCTGGTTTCTGGCCTGTGATGCTAAAGTCATGTCTGCTCACTGGGTGTCTGTTGCGGTAGCTCGGTGCAGTTGGCAGCCAGCCTGGGAGAAAATCCCAGTTCCAGCTGGATACTGGTTCCTCCTCCCATACCTTTGACAGTCTCTCTCTCTCCCATTCTAAATCCCTGCCCTGCACCTGGGGAGCATGGACCAAGCATGGCCCTGCCTCTTTCCTAGGGGCTGGTCCTCTGCCCAGCTGAGCTGGGATGAGACTGTGTGCTCACCTGGTTGGGCACCCCTCAGCCCTGGTGATCTTGTCTGCTGTCAGGCCATCTGTCATGGTGATGCTCCTCCTCTTGATGTGCCCCCCTTTCTGGGTGGTGGGGCTGTGGGGTCCCCCATGCTTCCCGTTGGCCAGCCCATAGCTGGCTTCCAGGTAGCGCAGGGGGAAGGTGCGGTTGATGGGGCAGTAGACAATGGCTCCGCTCTGCTCAGAGATGGCCTTCCGGTTGCCCACATAGAAGCGGACAAGGGCAGGCACATTGTCAAAGCTCTCCTGCTCGAAGAGGTACTGGACACGGGTATGGCCCTCACTGGACTTGACCGTCGCCTTGTTGATCTTGAAGTGGAGGGGCTCATTGCGCCAGCGGCACGTCAGCACGTAGTCACCCAGGCTGGTGAGCGAGTCACGGATGAGGAAGTCGCCGTTCCTCTGCACGAGGCTCTCTGACACCTGGCAGGGGACAGGGCAGCAGCTCAGGCACAACCACGCTCCTGGGACTATGCTGGATGGACTGGGGGACATGAGTGAACGCTCCACTGAGGCATTGGCTCTTTCCCCGTGTCCCTGGTTCTGAGCCACAGGAGGGCATTTCCCATGGCAAAACCAAGCAGCTCAGGGCTAACAAAGCCCTTGCCCAGATGCTTCCCAGGAGGAACAGGCTGGTGGTTCTGTGTGGTCTCGGAGTGCTCTCCCTGCGTAGCCCAAGCAAAGGGTGCCCGGAGCCACCCGCCTTCCCCTCCTCACCTCCCGGGGGATGCGGCCGTGGTACCAAGCGTGGCTGCGCAGGTCAGTGCTGCTCAGCTTCAGCTCCTCTTCCAGTTCCTTGTGCAGCTTCTCTGGTGACGAGTCGAGGATGTATTTCTCCTTGGAGAACTGTACAGGGGAGGAGAGAGTGTCAGGTGGTGCAGCAGTGCAGGGCCAGCGGAGAGAAGGGTTGACCTTGGGATGGGCTGGCAGGGTCCCCTTGTGAGGGCTGCAGGACCCTGCACAGCACAGGCACTAGTGATGCCACCTGCCAGGAGCAGACATGTCCCCAGGGCAGGTAACTGGGAGCTGTGTGTGAGGATGTGGTGGGGTAATGTCCTATTGATGGTCAGATCCTGCCACCAGAAGCACTCGGAGGGTCTCCTAGTGATTGTCTCCATCATGCCTGACCACCCTGCCCCAGCTCAGAGCTGAGTGTGGCTGGGCAGGAGAAAACCTGGCCCAGCTCCCTTTCAATCATTGCCAGGGCTGAACCACCACAGGAAGAAAACCTGCATTATTTCTCCTCCTTGAACCATCCACCACAGTCCCTCCTCCAAAGGGTTAACTTCCTGTGTTTAGCCTGACGGTGGCATGAATAGTAATGACAAACGTAAAGAGAACCTTCTGCATCAAAATTAGCTTTTACTGGCACTGGTGCACCTGAGCCTGGAGGATGCAATTTGCCCCCTCCCTTCCCCTGGAGAGATAAGGGATGGCGTCATGTCTCCCATCAGCTGGAGCCAGCCCTGCTCCCTGCCCACTGCTTCTCCAGTGTTCCCAGAGGGCAGCTGAGGATGCTGAGCTGCCGGCATGGTGGAGCTGGTGCTTGTCTGGGGAGGTGGGCGCAGGCTCAGGGTTCCTGCATGCTCCCCACAAGAAGCCAGTTCCCTTGGTTGGCATGGCAGCTTTGAGACGAGCCCTGCTGTGGTGCCAATGCTAGTGCCTTGGCAGCACTGTGTGGTGGAGCAGAGCCTGGGAGCCAGGACTCCTGGGCTCCCCCCACATCCCAGATGAGTGCTGCCCTCCAAGGGGGATGTGTACCACTGCCATGGACCAGGGAGCTTGGATGGGACTACTAGGGTGTCCCATTCCACTGCTCCCATGAGTGAGGGTGGCTTGGTGGCCTGGCCCCTCTGATGGCAGTACCAGCATGAGGAGGCACTGCAGACTGGTCCAGCTCCTTGGTGCTGTGGTGCCCGTTAGGGTGGGATGGTTCTGGTGTCTCTGAGGACAGGCATGGGCTTGATTGTGGCTGGCCCTGCATGGCAGCTAGTTCCCCAGAGCACTGGGGGCTGCAGCCCCATGCCAATGCACTGGGAGCCCACCTCAGAGCTGACCCCTTTGCCCAACACCTCATCCTCTGCGTCCCATATCAATTCTCTCTGCTTCTCTAGCAGTTGTGAGCAGGGGAAGGCATAGAGCACTGCACTGCTCTCCTGCCTTGTACCTACTGCTCTTGGGGTGCTCCTGGGACCCCACTGAGCCCCTCAGCAGGAGCCTGACCCCAGCTCTCCCCCGTTCCCAGGGGAGGTGCTCTGTCCCCCATGGGTAGCTGCATTCATCAGCTAAGCTAGGCAGCAATGCTGTCCTGGGGACCCTGCTCCAGCCTGGGGAGGTGGAAGGAGGCTGCCAAGGGCCTGTGTGATGGACCATGCTCTCCAGGGCTTGCCCTCGCCAGCCTGGGCCTGCCCCTGTTCCTCCTGTTCCAACTCCTGTTGAGTGAAAAGGTGCTGGGCCAGTGGAAGCGCAGTGAAAACACTGCAGACTGAACTCAGAGTTGCTTGTCGGACCATGTTTACCCTCCCCATAAGAGGGTCCCGCTCGCTGGGCCTGAACCAGGAGATGTGGGTTGTCCCCCCCGACCAAGGGTCGCAGGGAGCTGAGGGCTTGCTGCTGCTCTGGAGCCCTTGTGGAGACAAAGCCACTCAGCACCGCTGAACCCTATTAAAAATAAATGGTAGCCTGCGGATGCTGCCGAGGTCCAGCTGCCTCCCGGGGGGCTGAGGCCGAGCAGATGCCGTTTCCATGACAACCCATCCACTGCCACCAAGCAGACCTGGCTCGGCTGAGCAGCAATGGGGGACCCTTGGCTGCGGCACAGCTCACCCCAAACTCTGGGACAGGAAGAGACCCTGGGGATCCTCTCCTGTCTGTGCAGCAGGGGGGAGTGGGCGCTCCTGCCAACCCAGCTCAGTGCCCGGGGCGGCAGGAGCTGCTCCCCAGAGCTGCAGCGTGCCCTCTGCCTGCTTCAGGTAACCAGCTGGCTAAAGCCGTCGGAGCTGAGCCGGGAGCAGTTTGGAGCCGGCACTCCCCCCGCTGCCCCTGGAGCAGGGATTAGTGCCTGTTCTGCTCAGTGTTGTACAGCTGGGTTTTGCCCCAAATCCTCCCCATGCAAATGCACAGGATAACAAACAAACCCAGCTGAGCAGTGCCCAGTGTCTCCAAGCCTGGATTTGGGCAGCAGCCGGCTGGCATCCGTGCCAGGAGCCAGGTGCTAAGCTAGCAGGAGAGAACAGGAGGTTTGGGAGAGGCAAGGGGGGTTTTGCATCTTGCAGATGGGGGAGGGAGACTGGTTGTGAGCAGAGGGTACCATGAGCCACTTTCTCCAGCCATGTGGAGGGCACTGTCCTTTGGCTCCTCAGCTGGGCAATAAGATCCCATCTGATTTGCATGGCCACCAAAAAGCCACTGCTTGGAGTGACTGTGCGGCTTTGATAGCTGGGGAGGGAGCAGGAGACCGGTCATGGGGAGCCCTTTTCCTCGGTGAGATGTGACTGGGGACTGATCGTTGTTGTGAGTCACTTGTGTTCTTCCAACACGCACTAGTTGCTGCTGAAATCACCTGGCTGCTCCCCTCTCTGTGCAGGAGCTGTGCTCACCGTGAGCCCTCGGTGCAAAAGACCCATGTGCCATGGAGGGATGTGCTTCCTCCAGCCCTTGAGCCCTTCAGCAGCTCGCAAGCTGCCAGCTGGCCAGGCGCCGAGGCGCGGGTGCTGGCAAGGCATGGCAAGGCGGTCCAGGGCAGCCGAGCGCTGTCAGGAGCGTGTAAGCGGATGTCTGAGTGCCGCGCTGAAAAGGGCACCGCTTGGCACTCTCGGCTGCGCCAAGAGGACATCAAAAGATGTACGTCCCAATGTGAGGTCTTGCATACTAGTGGGTTGGGTGTGGGGAAAAGCCTTGACTTCCACTAGCGCCTAGCTCGAGAGTGTGGTGCTGGCCTCCTGCACAGAGAGCCCCAAGGCCTCTTCCAGCTAAATGGGAAGAAACGGGGATTAGAGCAGTTCTCCAAACCAGCCGCACCAGACAAACCAGCTCAGGAGCTGCCAGAGATGGTGCCAAGCTCTGCTTGAGGAATCCCAACCAGCAGCCAAGCTGGCTTGGCTGGAGGAAGGAGAGCTCCTCCATCATGTTCAGTGCCCTGATGGGCTGTTTCACAGCCCTGGAGCTGGGGAAACCTCTGGTGCCACCGTGCAATGGGAGCAGCCCCCATGAGGAGGCAATTCTGGGGACTCTCCATCCCTGCCTGCTTCCCTGATTCTCCTTGCTGCTTTCTTGGGGGAGGAAGCACCTCCAGTGTCAGCTGAGGGGCAAGGACTGGAACTGGCAGTGGAAGGGCAAGAGCTGGGGGAAAGGAGGGTGCTAACAGCTGTGGTACACATAAAACGGTGGCTGTCACCCTGCCTGGTGTAAGGAGAGCTTCAAAGGCTGGCGTTTGGCTTGCTCTCCTTGCAAAGGTAATCTTATGAAACAGGAATGATTTGCAGTCTGCTTTCCTGCTCTCCCCTCCCAGATCTGGAGGAGTCGCAGCTGAGGATGAAGTCAGCTTGGAGAGCAAGGTGTATTTGCACCCCACCCTGCTCCCTTGCCGATAACATCTTAATAACCTCGGGGCACCAAGCACATCTGCTCTCCCTCCTGCTCTCATGCTGCCCGCTCTGTACTGGGACCCTCACTAGGGAAATCCCAGCCCCTTCTGAAGTTTTCCACCCCTGCTCTGGCTGCCAGAGCAGCTGTGGGGCCTGGGAAGCAGAACTGGGAGGAAATGGAGTAACAAGCCATTTGGAGCAGGTGTATGGGGAAAGCCCCAGAATCGCATGAGGGGTCTTCTCTGTTTCCTCTGTACCTGGCAATGGACTACTTCAGTGAAGTATTTCAGAGCAAACATCCTTGCTGAGAGACAGCCAGCACCACGGCCAACCCAAGAACCCTTCTGCAAGCCTGCCTGGCGCAGGACTGCTGCGCTTGCTAGTCCAGCTGCCAGGTATCACCTGAGAATAGTTAGTCCATCCTGCGTGACCACAATGAGAAAATCTTACCACAAACAACCCTCAAGTTGTTATGGGCTTGCTCTTAGTCTGCATGCCCTGGTGTGAGCCAGCCTGTCCTACTGGTCTTGATATCCAAATGGAAAAGAAATAATCTGTTCCTCTGTCCTGTCTTGCAATTACTCTGGGCATCTAAATAGCCTCTGAGAAAGCACCAGCTCATCTGTCCACCCCATGGATGACTGAAGGTATCTCTTGGGTATGCTGCATCTCCATTAGTCTCCGCTGAAGGCAGAGCTTGACTCAAGATCTTTGTCCTGGCGTTCAAAGCCCTTCATAGGGCTGGTCCTGGGTACCCATAGGGTCTCCTCTCCTCTTGTCTGTGCTCCTTTGTGGCAGCTCTGGAGTAATTATGTTTAGCTGGCAGGGGTGGGGTGCAGCTGGGGTTGATGGCCAGGAACATCTGGATGCCCTAAGGTGGGACAAGTGCCCCAGGCTGTGCAGTGAGGTGCTGGAGTGCCCTGCTACTGCTGCCCTGGGGGAGCAGGTCTCCAGAGCAGTGATGGGGTGTGTGTATACACACGTTTACATCCATCTATATATTACTTATCTCACTCCAAGACGGCGGCAGTGGCTGCTGCTGCATCCCTTTTCGGAGCTGCTATTGGCCAGAAATGATGTCAGTGCTTCCCAGGCTGGGTGCACTGCCATTGGCGGTGAGCAGGGATGCGGCTGTCAGCTGGAAGCGCTCCAGTCATTCATGGGGACTTCAGTGTGTGTTTGCTGGGCACGCTTGGACACAAATAGATGGTGAAAGATCTGGTGGAGCCAGGTGAGCACTTAGGGCTTCACTTTTAACTCTTTCTGGGGTTGGGATGGAGTGCCCTCCATCCCCTCTTGCATCTCTGTGCAAAAGCCAGATGCCCACCTGTCTCTCCCTTGTTCTGGCAGCAGCTTGCTGAAAGCACCCCAGTACCCCCTGCAATGTGCAGCCCAAGGGCTGCTGTGCTAGGGCATGTCCCCCTGTGTTGCTCAGTGAGCTTTTGACAGCCAGGCGAAGCTCTTCTGTTTTTCCCTCTTCACCCCCACTAGCAATCAAAATCCCTGGCTTTGCACTGAGATCAGCCGCAGTCATGACAAGACTTGAAATGCTGCTTCTGGGCTCCGTCTTACCCAGCATAATCTCTAAAGCGCGGCACCTACCTCACTCAGCAGGAGTACTGAATAAGACTGTCAGCTCTCTTGGCTGCTGGCTCCCTCCTAACTTGCAGTATGCTACAGCTCTTGCTTCAGACCAGAGCCTGCTTGCCTCTTGCAATTCTAAACACCTTTGCTCTCTAACTCTGTAAATGAGGGGACCAATTTCTAGTGCTGTGCCCCTCCTGTGCAAATGCCAGAGTCCAAAAATAGGACACCTAGACTTGTGCCCAGACAGTGGTGGTGCTGGAAGCACCATAGGACAGGTGACAGATGGATCCCAGCTTTCTCCCACCAGTCAGACCTGTGAAGCGCAGCACATATACAGAGACCCAGGCCAAGAAGCTGTGTGTTCATCTGGGCTCGGTCTCTCCTCTGTGCTGAGTGATGCTCTCAGCACATACCATCTTTTGGGGGATGCTAAATGCTGCCCTTCATGAGGTCTGCAGTGGGTGAGGGCTCCCTTCAGAGACTTGTGCCGCTTGTCTAAAGTCTTGGTCTGGGGGGCTCTGGCTGCAGAGGGGGCTGCGCTCTGCCCCGCGACCTGGTGCTTGGCTCGTCTCGCACTCGCTGCCTCCTCGAAGGCGGCAGGCAGGCAGGGGGCTGCCCGGGGGGCTGCCCCCTCGCACTCACTCTCCAGCGCTGCCAGCCCGGGGGCCGGAGCTGCTCCACGGCGGGCGCGGGGCCGGGGGTGCCCCCGGCGCTTCCCCCTCCCGCTTTACCCTCGCCGCCCTCCCCGCGCGTGCGGGCGCACGGAGCCGCTGCCCGGCGGCACCCGCGGAGCCTCCGCGCCAGCGCCGGGTCCCCCCGCCGCCCCCGCTCACCTGGACCTGCATGAAGGAGCCGCGGTAGAAGCAGCAGGCGGCCGCCGACAGGGCGCTCCACAGGCTGCACCGCTCCGTCATGGCGCGGCGCGCCCGGCCGGGGCTACCCCGGCCCGGCCCGGCCCGGGCTGCACCGCCGCCGCCGCCGGGCTTCAATTTCAGCCGCTTCCCCGATTACCTCATCCCTTGTCGGCAGCGGGGGGCGGTGCCGGCGCGGCAGCTCCGCCCCGGCCCGCCCCGCGGGGCTGCCCGCCCCGCCACCGGGGGAACCGGCACCCCCGGCGCTCCCGCGGTGCGAGGGGAACCGGCACCCCTGGCTGCCTGTGCCCTGGGAGAAACTGGCACCCCTGAGGGGAACCAGCACCCCATATCTCCCCCATCCCAAATCCACCTGCTCTCTCCAGTGACGCACAGGGAGGTCAGGGACGGCCTCGTCCCCTCTCGCCCACCCCGTCTTCCTGCACGCCCACCCCGGTGACGCCTTTTTGGGGGGAGACACCAGTGCCTGCCTCGCATGGCGGGGAGCCGGCTGCCTGCTTCCCGCGTAGGCCGTCTCTGAGTTGCGTTTAATTAAGGCTCTGCTTCGGTTTAATTAAGGCCACAGTTTCACGTATGGGATGTGCGAGGCAGCGCCGATGACTCAAAGCATTGCTCAAGCCCTGAATCTTCAAAAAATCCTCTGAAATCCCTGCCTGAACCCGCTGCCGGTGCCCTGCCCACGGGGACAGGCAGGGGCTCCTCCAGCACCCAGCAGTGAGCTCGGCACCTGCTTGCCCGCACCCAGCGAGTGGGTCTCCCTCTGGGTGCCCAGCTCTGCCCCACACCAGCACAGCCTGGATTTGGCCATGCTTTGCTAACGGGGGGCTTTACGCTCCCATCCACAAAGCATGTCCTGTCCTGAAGACCCCAATGCCTCCCAGTGCGCCCCTGCCCAGGGGGATGCTGTGAGCTCGGAGAGGTAAATCTGCTGCCACTGACCGCACAACCCTGCAGCCTCCCCGCTAATTAATTCAAACGAGCCCCTCGCATCTCCAGGCAGGGAGGCAGCAGATAGGGCTGATGAGATACAGGTCCCCCGAGCGAGCAGCTCCTCCGTGCAGAACAAAGAGAGCTCGGAGGCGCACGCTGGGCCCGTGCTCTGCCCTTGGTTTTGCGGGGGAGAAAGGAGATGGGAAAGCAGTGCGGGTTCGCAGTAGGACAGGGCTGAGGTGTGGGAGGAAGAGGGGCAGCATGCAGCTTGTAGGCAGGGAACGCGGGGTAGTGGGTGCTCATGGGTCCCGTGGGTGCCTGCAACCCCATCGGGACGGGTAGGGAGCGTGGGCTCTCCTCTCCTCTTGCACAGGGCTGAGGGACAGACCAGATGGCAGTGTGCAGGGAGATGCTGCTCCAAAAGGATCTGATGGTGAATCATCCTTCTGCCAAGGCTTCTCCATGATGGGCTCAGTGGTTTCCCTCTGAGGCTCTCACTGAGTGAGAGCTTCATGGGGCGCTGCGGGGTGATGCCCCTCAGCTGTGCTAGTGCTGCCCCTCTGCAGGGGGAAGCTGAAAACCTCCGACTGAGCTCTTGCAGGGACACACAACAGCTTTACCGGCTGCTGCTCTCCCGAAAAGTGATGCCATTCCGCAGCTCCTTCACCCGCGCGAGGGCCAAAGCTAGGCTGGCTCTGATGTTAGCAAACAGAGCCAGGCGTGTGATCCCCATGGCAGCTTGGAAACACCAACCCTTAGGCTATTATTAAAGCACGTTAATTACCAAGTGCTTATTGATCCTGGCTTTCCAACCCTCCCTACCTCCTGGTTGTACCTTTAATCACTTCAGGCTTGGTGATGATGGGAGAGCTGGCTCTGGCTAGTTTGTGGCTGAAGCTCAAGGGCTGATGTTTGGCAGTTTCTTGGTGCACATCTGGACACACACTTGCCTATGAGCCTTTGCTCATGAGGGCTTTGCAGTGCGTCCTCTCCCTCCTCCTGACTCTGTCCTTCACTGGCTCTTTTCTTCCTGTCTTTCCTCCGCGTGCCCCTGCAGCGGTGTTTCCCCTCTGCTTGTTTCCCTCCCAGCCGCAAAGTGAGGACCTATTCCGGTGGCGGGTTCCAGCCCTGTCTCCCCTTGCTCCCAAGGGATCCTAGGCACAGCAGCTGGCAGCCACATTCCCACCCTGAATCCTGCAGGCCCTGGGGCCGAATGCTGCTGGGTGCTGAGCACCCCGCAGCCGCTCCCAGCGAGGGACGGTGCCTGCAATCAGCCAGTGTGCCCCCATCATCCTGGTCACTCATACTCTAGATAATTACTTATTTGACTAAAATAGCTGCTGTCATTGCAGCCATCAGTTGCTTCCGTGACCAAAGGGAAGTGGCGTATAAATCACAGCCCATGGGCCATGTCTGGGCACCATGGGGACGGATAAGAACTAAAGGCTAGATAGCTCAGGTCTGGGATCTGCCTGGAGAGTACCGAATTCTCCTGGCTCACCAAGAAGGACTCGATCCCAAAGATAAAGCCATACCCATTGCTCCACACCTGTGTGCTTTCAGTCTATTACATCATGAGCCATAAAACGTGTCTGTCTCTGGGTGTACACGCTGCTGGAGCAAGGGAAAACACCCCAAATCATGCAGCTCGGCCCCTCACCACCTCCCTGCTCTCACAGGACTTGCCTGCATGAGGTGAGCAGGAGCTTTCCTGTGCACGCTGAGGTGCCCCACGCCAGGGCTCTACCCTACGTAGCCCAGTTGGAGCCTCAGCATTCCCAAAGAAGCCTCATTGCTCCAGCATATGTCCCACTTCCAGCCCTGTGAGCTCCTGCTCTGCCAGTCCCACAGCTAAAGGAAGAGGAGAGGACAGACATCCCACCCGGGGCACCGCTCTGCTACAGGTCAAAAAGCTCCATTTGGTCCCACTGCCCAGAGGCTGCCAGTTGCCAGACCTGGCATGCGGGGTCCTCGTTAGCCCCAAGGCTGGACCCGGGGAGGAGTGACCCCGTTAGGAGAAGCAGATGAGCTCAGGGTTCAGCCAGCTCTCTCCTGAGCCTGCTGTTTGGTGCCACCATGGGAGGTTCCCATATTTCCATGTCTGGCTACAGTCACCATTGAGATCCCCAAGTCTGAAAGATGAAAGTTCAGGGCTCTGTACTAATTACACCACCCAAGCTGGGCACCTCAAGCCACTTCTCAATAACTGCATCTGCCCAGCAGCATTACATCTCCACTGGGCAACTGGACTCAGGAGGCTCCAGTGCTTCTTGGACAAATTCCCCAAAGGTCATAGCACAGCAGCAACCACCCAGTGCTCCATCCCCAAACCTCACAGCGTCCCTGCCACCATTCCTCTGCGCCTGCCGGGCTCCCATCGTGCCAGCAGCCTCCTGCAAAAGGGCCTGCTCTCCTCTGGAGCCAGGCGCCTCGCTAATGAATTTCTGGCCAGACATGAAGAGTCCTCAGGAATGTTAATAGTTTGCTGGAGGATAAGCAAAAGATTTGGAGAGATTTACACCGACTTTCATGTGACAGCCACGAAAGTGGCTCAAACTCTTCCGTTTATTTATGCGAGGGTGGAGGGAGGAGGCTGCCCCTGCATCTGCAGCATTCGCAAGCGACGGGGATCATGAAACGCAGGCAGCTCCTGTGGGAGCAGCATCTGGGGAACTATGTAGGGTTTGCATCATCTCTGCCTCCCCCGGCCTCTGCGTTTCTGGCAGGGAATTCCTTCCAGGGCCAAAGAGAGAGCCTGGAGGAGGTCGTGGGATGGGGGGTGCAGATCTGAGCACCCTGCTGCTATAGGACCTGGCCAGCCCCATGGCCGTGATCCCCCCCTCCACTGCTGGCACCCAGCCGGGGCAGGTTGTCATCATGCTCGGCATCTTACCTTCACGTATTCGCTGCCGGACTCCAGGCCATCGTGGTGGCTAGAAGGAAGGGGAAAAATAAAAATATTTAAGTAACGGGGCAGTAAGTCATGACAGTCAGGTCAAAGGCGGTGTTGGCACGGCAGGGGGAGCAGGGGTCTGTGCCCCTTGCCTTGCCATGAGGTCAAGAGCATGGGCATGGTTTTGGGAGAGGTTCTCAGGGCCTCAGCCCTGTTCCTGCCCGCTCTGTGTCCACCCTCGGCACAGGGCTTAGCCTCCCTAATGCGATCAGGGAAGAATGAGGCCTTTTTAGAGGATCTCTCCCCAAATCGGCTTGGGACCGTGGGAGCTGAGCCGGGAAGACCCAGCAGCCACTCTGGGGTCCCTGTGGGTCATGGTGCTGGGGGCGCATGCCGAGGTGGGGGGCTCTGTGCCCTGTTCCCTGGCAGAGCTGCATTTCCAGTAGGCAGCTGTTGGGACTGTGTCTATTGGGACAGCTGTGTCTCTATGGCCTCATGCGACTCCACAGACATCAAACTCCCGCTGAAGCCAGGGGTGAACTGTGACGTCCTGGCTGAGACTACAAGGTTCGTCCTCCCAGCATACTGGCAACGGAAACTCCCATTCTTCTCGGTGACATGTTCACTCTTAGCCGTACTGACCACAAACCCAGCAACCCTGAGATGCAGCTGATCTAGCAGCTTCTTTACCATCATTTCATGGGGGACGCAGATGGTTCCTGCCCTTTCCTGAGCATGTAGCACTGCTCCTAGTGCTTTTTGTGCTCTTGTAGGTCGAGGTATGTGTCTGTACGCATGAGTCCAAGGGGAACAACAGAGAGTTCAAAGGGAGAGAGCCTGTAACAGCCTGAGCTGGGATGTGCTGCCCTGACGTTTGACCTTTCAGAATAAAATACAAAAATTCAGACTTCTTTAACCAGAACCCAGTACCTGTCACCTCCCCAGCACCAAGTGTCAGCATGGACATCCCACTGCTTGCCGAGGTTGCCTGCCTGAGCACGGGGTGGCAGCAAGGGCCCTGGGATGACAGGCTGCCAGCACAAGGGCAGGCAGCTGCAACTAAGAAATAACCAAATCCAAGGGCGTCACTGCCTAGGGATGTCCCTTCCCTGCCAGGAGCCACCTTGCTCCACCTAGTGCTACAGCCACAGCTGGACCCCCGCCTCGTACTGGGACCTGCTGGGGGTCTTGCATACAAATCCCTCCTGGGAACCGCATCAGTGGCATCCCTGGGGTGCCAAATTCCTCCTCTGTGGACTCCCTCCAGGTTGGGGATGGTGCCTGGGGGCTCAGAAATCAGTCGCCCAAAGGGAAGTGGATATGGCAGAGGCGACCACTGTCACACGGTTGCCCTGCTGGACATTCCCCGTGGCATTACAGCGGGTCCTGCCGGGGTCAGCGTGAGCCCCTCGGGGTGTCCAGCCCTACAGTGGGCAACCCTCACTCCTCTTCTCCAAGCCCACGCTACTAAAACTTCATTCTCCGCTGTCCAGCTCAGAAGGGGAAAAGGGGCTGGAAATCAAGCCCACACTTTTTTTTGGGTAAAAAAAATAAGAGGAGCATTGGAGAGGGGGGACGGACGCAGACTCCCTCGGGCAGCTGCGGGCTGCCTGCCCGCCCCAGCGCTGCCTCTCCAGCCTGTTTGCCTTTCACATGGCTGCAGAGAGCTGCCTGGTGCTGCGAGAGCCGTGAGAAAAACCGGCAAGAGGACGGGGGGCCTCCGGACAGGAAATCGGGAGCATGGGAGCAGCTGGGACACACTGCAAGGGCCTGGGCAGGGGAGGCCCCAGTGCCGGGGAAGGGCAGCAGCTGGGGCCGGGGGGGCTGAGCGCCGCAGCCCCCCTGGTTCTGCGCATTCCTGGAGGAAACAGCATTTTTGGGGGCAGCCGAGTGCCTGGGAGAAATTCCAGGGCTGCCTTTGGAGTGCGGCATGGCGGAGCCATTGAGACCCGGCGCTACCGCAGTGGCACTGAGGAGTGGGTTTTCGGCAGGGTGGCTGCTCCTTTGGGCTCAGGAAGGCATCGCAGTGACTTGCAAGCATGCCAAGCTCTGGGCTGGCTGCTGGGAATGGTCAAGGGTGATTGCGTGGGTCCAGCCCCCGTTTGGAGCCCAGCCTCTGCTCATCTTCGGACACGGGTGCAGGCTGCACCCCAGAGGAACCAAGTTTGGGCACCTCGTGCCTCAGTTTCCCCTTCTGCCAAGCTGCCTCCTTTGAGGTTTTGGCTAGCAGTGCTGCCAGAGGGTTCTGCCAGTAGCTGCAGGCAGTGCCCTGCGGGAAGCAGCATTTCCCAGTCTTCGCACACGGCCGTGCACGGAGGGAAGTCGAGTCACGTCCGCTCTGTGACCTGCCTGTGGGTCATCTCCCATTAGTCACCGTGTCCCTGCTGGAGTCATGGCCACCACCTCGCTCCGAGCAGCTCCATGGGCTGGGTGCTGCTCAATGTCCCATGGCAGCACGATTGCCCCCCTCAAGGGCCTGATCCTGCAGGGAGCATCCCTGGGAAAGCCTTCCCATTTGTGAGCATTCTCAGCCCGTCCTGCCTCAGGGTCTGTCCTCATCAGGGACGCTCCACTGGGGGCAAGCGAAAATGTGCCCAGGGCCATGCTCGTTCACCCCCCTTTTGGTTCCTCTGCACTGGCACACCCTGCGCCGGGCAGCTGTCCCCGGGCCCTGCCATGGCCTGGCAGGAACAGACTGTCCCTGTCCCCAGGGATGTGCCTGTGCAGGAGGAAGGGCTGGGGCGCAGCACTATCCCGGTCCCGCTTCCGCCCGCCCGCCTGCCCCGCAGCAGGGCCCAGCCATGGGGATGGCTCCAGCAGATGGCTGCTCCCCGAGGCAGGGGCTGTGGCAGGGGCAGAAGCACGTAGAGGCAGAAACACCCCTGATGCCAAGTCCTGATCTGGTCATTCTCATGCCTCAGTTTCCCTGGACTATGACCATCACCAGGGCAGCCTCAGATGATGCAAAAGAGTGTTTGGCCCTTAATTTTTGGTGACCCAAGTCCGCGGTCCCCAGAGCCAAAACACCCGGGTCACTCATACACATTCCCCTGCTGCTTTGCTCCCAACCGCGCTGATCAGAGACCTAAGTCATTTCTGGGAGACGGGAGGGTCTGGGTGAGCCCCGCACACCCTCCATGGGGACCCTCTGCCACTGCTGGGGCTCCGTGCTCACCGGATGACATGGCAGTGCTGCCGGCACCCCAAGCCCCCAAGCCTCCAGCCCCCCAAGCTGACTGCAGCCCCCAAGCCGCTTTGTCCTGGCGCTGGGTCTGACCGCGGTTTCGGCAGCCGCAGCTGATGCGCTCGCTCTCTCCGTGAGCAAGAGCCACCACGGGCCGGGGGCCCCGGCAGCCGAGCGGCAGCTCCAGCTTTGTGCCCTTCCCAAGCAAAGTCCTTTCCCAGCCTCTCCCTCCCCATCCCCTCGGCCGTGTGAGGGGTGGCTGGGGGGGCCGGGACCCCTTACCTGCCCTGTCCCAGGGTGGGAAACCTCCTGCCCACCGCTGTCATCAGCCCTGCGTGGATTCAGCGAGCGCCTTTGCTGTGGGATGGGGAGAAGCGATCCCAGGAGCTCTCCCGCCTTGCTCTGCTCTGAACGTTGGGACTTTGGGGCGCGCAAGGCGGTGGCGGACCCTCCTCCTTCCCGTCCCAGCCCTCCTCTGGCCCTCCCTTCGCGGCCGGCAGGAATGTGCGGCCGGCACAGCCCAGATCCCACCACCAGCATGAATTCCTCCTCCTCATCCTGCTCCTGGGGCCATCCAGACCTCCCAAACACTCAGTGCTGGGGCCAGGAGCCCCCACCCCCGGGGCGGTGCAGGGAAAACAGGGGCGTTGGGGGCTGCCTGGGTGAGGAGAGAGGATGGTGGGACCAGGGGAGGGGTGGTACGATGTGACCTCATTTTGGGTATAAATCTGAGGTCGGTGCCTCTGCCCATGCCCCCAGTCCCATGCACGCTGCTGGGCTGGGGTTGTGTTTGGCCTCTCGAGCCCAGATATGCAGGTGATGGGCAGAGGTCTTGTTTTCTGTGGGCAAAAATCCTCCAAAAAATCCAACCCTTGTCAGAGAGGACTGAGCCCCCAAATTCACCCGGAGGATGGGTTTTGTGCCTGGAGGTGGGAGGGTTATGCCTAGAGGGGGTGTTTACTGGCAGGTGATGGAAATGGGGCTGGGGTTGCTGGTTTCAGGGATTGCCCCTGTGCCTTGAGCAAGGCAGTGCTGCTCAGGAAGGGGGAGAAGGGTGGAGGAGGTGGAAAAGAGGAGAGTGAGAGGTGGAGGGGGCCAGGACAGTGCAGGTCTCAGCTCTCTGCAGTGCGTCCCGGCACTGGAATGGAGCCGCTAGCAGGACAAAGGGATGCCGGGGCTGAGCAGGGCTGCGAGATGTTTCCACCCCGTCCGGAAACAGGAGGGAGCAGAAATCCCACAGGAAACTTCGCTCCCATGGAGCCACTGACCTGACCGTGGTGTGGAGCACTCAGGCTGTGCCATCCCACCGGCCAGGTGCATCCCGCCGGCACTGCGGGCAAGACGGGAGCACTGCAGGGACCCGACTGTGTCCCAGACCCCTCCCCTTGCCGTGGATGGGCAGGAAGGGCGTCCTGGCAGAGGACAGAGCAAATCCAACATGGCTGTACCTGTCCAGGGAGCTCTCTCCGGGATGCTCTTGCTCCTTTTCTGGCAGATCCCCGTCGGTGGTCTCTGCTTGCACTGCCGTGTCAGGGCTCAGGGTTTTGCTGGGATTCAGGGCCAAACTAGAACTTGGTGCCTCCATCCCAGGGCGGGAGATGTTCCCCACGGGCTCTGGGTCTGTCCTGGCCATCGCTGCTCCCAGGATGTTCTGGGGAGCCTCTTCCTCCTCCTGCTCTGCTTTCCCAGTGGCGGAGGACGGATCCATGCCTGGGTCAGGGGTGCCGAACGTCTCAGGGGACTTGGGGTCAGGGATTTTGTCACTGGGGGTGCCTTTCTCCCGGCAGCTCTGGGTACTCTTGGCTTTGCCCAGGCTCTTCCCTGCCTTGCCCAGGTTCATCCTGGGCATGGTGCCCATATGGCTGTACATGTCCGATGACCTGGCATAGGGGCTGGGGTTCTTGGGGATGGTAATGAGATCATCCTGGGTGCCATCGAAGGGCTCCTCCAGGAAGCCGTGGGGAGAAGGGACACCTGGTCCCAGGTTCTTGGGAGAGCTGGAGGCAACAGACATGCGCCGGAGGTTGAAGGCACGGGGAATGCTGCTCATGCTCCCGAAGCCTTTGAACTTGAAAAACTCTGGCAAGGAGAGAGGAGAGATGAGTGTGGGGTTACTGCTGGCATAACCTGATGGTGGGGGGTCCTGGGGCCCCTGGACCTGGGTTGGGATGGGCACGGGGCACTGTGCCACAGTGCAGCCTGGTGTCAGCCCCATTACACCCCACATCTCCAGTCCCAGCCTGGCATGATGTCCCTGTGGCCTGGGCTGTGTGTGATGCTACTTGGAGTGTCTCTGCGGGGACTCTGGGAGGTCTGTCCTGGTCCCTCAGGGAGCAAAGGTTCCCTATGCCCTGGCAAATCTCGCAGTTGCATTTTCCCACTGCAATTGTAGGGGCGGAGGAAGAAACACCTGGCTCTGGTGAGCAGGCAGAGCCAGAAATTATTTCAATTCTCTCCTCCCACCCTCCGTCTGTGCCCATCTCCGTAGCCTCAGGGCAGCCCCGTGGGCTGTACCCCCTGCCCTCTCTAGGATGAAAGCATGGGGGACACCGCATCTCCCCAGGGGATGGGGGTCCCGGCCACATGTGACGTGCCCACGTGTTTATGTCTGCCACCAGCACGGTGGAGCAGGAACTGACCATCGTCGCAGGGCCCAGCAGCACTCGCGCGGGAGCACTGGCTGCGGGCAGGAGATAACCTGCTCACTTCCTCGGCCGAGTGCTCAGCCCCTCGCAGCCTCCCTGCAGCTCCCAGCTGCCACCTGCAAGCGCTGAGAGCAAAGCCTTCACCAGAGAAGTATTTATAACCTCAGCAAGTGGCTTTGCATTTCACACCTCGGCCCCAGCTCGGCTCTGTGTGCTGCTGCGGTGCAACCCCAGGCCGGTGCTGGTGCCGGTGCCAGCATGAGAACAGCAGCACATGGGGCAAAGCGGGCTGTGGCTGCAGCTCTGCAGGGCAGCGTTTTGCTGCCGGAGCTCTGGTGTTCTGGGTGCCTCCCGGGTTTTGCAATGTTTATGCCACCACCGGGCTCTGCAAAGCCTCTTCCCCTCCGGGCACGGTGAGTTTGCCAAGGCAGGAAGCCACACGCTGTGCTGCGGTGGTGCTGTGCGAGGAACCGGGTGTCCAGGGGCCGCTCGGCTGTTGGACCCCCACCTCCTGCCACCATCCATGGGCTCTACAGGACATCCCTGCAGCTGGATGGGGCAAAGGGCCATGCAAGGGGCTGCAGCAGCCCAAAAGCCCTTTCTGCATGGCAGAAACCTCATGCTTAAAGGCAAAACTGCTTTGGGTTATACATCCCCTCGTGTCGGAGCATCCTCTGCTGCAGAGTAGGAAAGGCAATGCCGGGGACTTTCCCCATCTCCCCACTCTCCACCACGAAGGAAAATCCCAGCTGTGACAGGGCCATGGGTTTTGCCACTGGAGGGGTCCCAGGGGAGTGGAGGGACCGGCGCCCCTCCAGCAGCAGCATCACGGCAGGAATGCAGAAAGCAGCAGCAAAGGCCAGCTCCTGCACAGCCCAGCGCTGGGAAGCTGCCTCCCGGGGCTCTGGGGGAAACCCGAGGTCTGTGAGAAAGAGCAGAGCTCGGTACCGAGAGCTTCCTCCGAGAGCAGCCGGGGCGAATCTGCTCCCAGGCTCCCACCCTGGCTGCTCTGTGTCATCCCCAACCCCGCGCTGCAGGAGCACCCTGGGATGGGGGGCCTGGCCATCCCCAGCACCGGCTTGCACCCCAGCCATGCACCCTGAAGGATGTGATTTGGGGAGCGAAGACCCCCAAACACTGTTGTGCATCCCCCTGGGTGCATCCCGGCACTCAGTGCAGGGCTGGGCTGCAGCAGACAGGTCCCAGTGCCAGCACCCAGGTCCTGAGTCAACACGACCCGGGCTCTCCCCCAGCCCTGGGGATGGAAACCCCCAAAGCCCCTCACTCCAATGAGCTTCCTAACGAGACCAGAGTCTGTCTTGGCTCCAAATGTCCCCGGGTGAGGGTGACCTGGGGAGCGTGTGAGCACACACTCACACTCACACTCACACTCACACTCACACTCACACTCACACTCACACACTCACTCTCACGCATGTCCCCTCCCCGCCGGCCTGTCCAGGTGAACATCCCATCACCCGCCCACCCTACGGCCACTTACTCAACTTCTTGAAGCCCCCTCGTTTCTGGCCCTCGGCCATGGCTGCGCTGGTCGGAGGCCGCAGGGACCGAGAGGACAAGTTTATAACCGTGAAGTCCTTCCCTGCCCGCTCCTCCCTTCCTGCCCGCCCCCCCGCAGTCGCTCATCGCTCGCTCGGCGTTTCCTCCCCAGTGCTGTCATCTGCTCCCAGCCCCACTCCTGCCCCTGCGCACCCTCCCACTGTCCCCACAGTCCCCGTGTCTGCTCAGGGGCCACCTCTGGGGCCCTCGTTTGGGAATGCTTGGCAGATGTGGATATCCAGAAAACCCTATGCTTGGCAAATGTGGATATCCAAAAAAACCTAGAGGAGGTTGCCAGCCCTATGGAGGAGGGTGCCAGCCCTGCAGACAAGGGTCTGCCATGCACATTTGGGGTTCATCCCCTGCCCTCATTGGGCCCCGTGGAGTGACAGCCGGATGGCATCACTGCCAGTGGGAGTCCCCTGCCACCAGCTGTTCTCTCATGCTGGGGGACCTTGGGGTGCCCCATAGGAGTGTCTCCATGCAGTCACCAAAGGGAGCCGGCCTGATCTGCTACGGAGTGGCAAGAACCAGCAGCTCTTGTGGGAGATGCTGCTGTGGCCTGGGCATTGCCACCCCCACCCCTACAAAAAGCAGCCGGTGCTGTTCAACATCTTTGTTGGCGACATGGACAGTGGGATCCAGTGCACCCTCAGCACGTTTGCTGACGACACCAGCTGTGTGGTGTGGTGGACACGGTGGAGGGAAGGGATGCCATCCGGAAGGACCTTGACAGGCTTGAAAGGTGGTCCTGTGTGAACCTCATGACGTTCCAAGGCCAAGTGCAAGGTCTTGCACAGGGGTTGGGTCACAAGCCTTGGCTCCCAGCACTCTCTGCCTTGGGCACTGGTCTCAAACAGCCCCCAAACCGAGCTGTTCGTGCTGCACCCAACCACGCGCATTGCCGGGGAGCGCACTGTGTCCCCAGCCCGGCACATCTCTGCCCGCAGGGCAGGAGCTGGGATCCCCCCGACACCAGGCCCTGGCATCCTCCCGCCCCGCCACGGGACCCCCTGCGGCAGCCACGGGGGTGGTGCAGCGCAGAGCCAGGGAGCGGGAATGCCGTTCAATCCCTGCTGGTTTCAGCGCGCTGCGGACACGGTGACGCCGGGGCCGTGCGGAGGGACGGCGGTGCCGGCGGGGCACGGGGCTGCTTCCCCGGGGTGCCGGGGCGCGGGCACGGACACGGCCACGCTGCGGGGCGGCTCCCAGCGGGGCGAGGGGGCGGGGGGGGCGCGGCGTGTGACGGAACAGGCGTGGCGCGGGCCGGAAGGGGCTGGCACGGTGCTGTGGCAACGGCGGCGGCCGGCATGGCCAAGCAGTACGACATGGTGGAGTGTCCGTTCTGCGATGAGGTCTCCAAGTACGAGAAGCTCGCCAAGATCGGGCAGGGCACCTTCGGGTGAGCGTCGCACCGGCCCCGAACCCCCCCCGGCCTCCCCCTCCCGCGGGCCGCTCCCCGCGCCCGGCCCCCTCCGCCCCGCGGCCCGCCCGCCCCAGGCCCGAGCGCCCCTTGCCCGGGTCTCCTGTCCCCGTCACCCCGCCGGCCCCTGGGAACCAGCCTGGCCCCCGGTCCTCTTTTTCCTACCGCGGGGCCCCGCTCTGGCCCGGGCTCTGGCCGCGGAGAGCTGCCCCGGAGACAGGGCGGGGACCTGCAACTTGGCCCAAAACGTGCGGCTTTGCCCCAAATCCTCGCGGGGCTGCGGGAGCGCTGGGCTCAGCCAGCCCCGAGGGCATTTGATGCGCGGGAAACGTGGCTGTGCCGGAGCCGTCTGGGTGGCACTCTGATGTGTTTTCGTTTGGGCTTGTCGCTGGTCGGGAGCATCTGGCTCCTTCCCTTCTGCCTTGTGGTGCTCATGGATCTGTTTCTGGTTTTACAGGGAAGTTTTCAAAGCCAAACATCGTCAGACTGGCAAGAAAGTAGCGCTGAAGAAAGTGTTGATGGAAAATGAGAAGGAGGGGGTAAGCGTGGGAGCGTGGCTGGGCTGTGTTTGGGAAGACCTGGACTGGGGGGTTCAGAGGTGAAAGCTGATCTTTGGGATGGCAGAGATACATTTTCACTCTGGTCTTTAACAATATTTGCTGCTATAATGTGCCAGATCTTGAACCTGTAAGGGTGTGGACAGGATCTCAGCCCTTTGGTCTTTTTCCACTCCTACCGATACTGTGATAACACTGGGTCTTGTGGTTGCCCTGCCAAAGTGTACGGCTTATCACCACCTCGGCTGCAAAGGCGTGTTGCAGCAGTGTGGTGCAGTAGCTTTGTGGTGACTGGGCTGTGCAGGATGGCTGCTGGGTGGTGACACTGCCCGTGCGTTCCTCCTCCTGTGCAAAACCCTGTCACCCCCAGCGCAGGGCTCCACACTGGCTGTTGTTTGTCGAAGAACTGGGTAGTGTGTGAAAGGCACGTGCTCAGGGGCGTGCAGAGCTGGGGCAAGCTGAGGAGAGAGTTAACAGCTTAAACAGCATGGGCAGCGGCCGGGGAGCCTGCTCAGCCATTCGAACTGGGCTGTACCATGTCCCGTTGTGAACGTGCAAGGCGAGAGGAGGGAGAGGGGGTCTGCATGTCTGTCTCGGCATCATGGCAAACACCTCACCCATGGTGGCCTGATGGTGAATAAATTTTGGCAATCCCAGTGCCAGTGTTACATCTTAAACCTCTGGTTGCCCTTTGGTGACTTGTGATGCTGCTCGAGCAGGTCCCCTGCCAAGCTGCTGTGGTCACATCTCTCCTGTTACATGATCTCCTGCACCCCTAATCCCTGTCCTCTCTTTCTCCTTTCCAGTTCCCCATCACCGCCTTGCGAGAGATTAAAATCCTTCAGCTGCTCAAACATGAGAACGTGGTGAACCTCATTGAGATCTGCAGGACCAAAGGTAGCTTGCGAGGGTCTCCCTTGCGCTGGCAGTCTGCTTTTTCTCAGTCCTCCTTTGCCGCTGAGCAGGCTGGTGTTTTGTGCTGGGAGCGGGGTGCTCCAGCTGAGCACGAGCCTCTTTTCCTGCATGTGTTGTGGGGTGACGGTACCCTCATCTTGGAAAAGAGTTTCTGAATGAGTTAGGACATTGCTGCAGCTTGGCTGGAAAAAGCGGTTGTCAGTCCTGCTAGGACATGCCTGAGCTGTGTCGATGAATCCTGCCCGTGTTGAGAAACTCCTGTCTGAGAGGCTTCAAATAAACCGGTGCTGGAGACACTTTGAAGCAGAGAGTTCTGGGTCTGGAGCTGATCTTGTGGCTCTGCACAGCTGGTTCCCTGTCAGGAGCTGGAGCCTCCCCTTCACTTGGCTTATGATGGCTGGTGGCAGCTCCAAGCTGATGACACAGTTCCAGCTGGAGACTCGCTCGGTGTCTCTTTCCGTGGGTGACAGTAACTGCTCGCGCTGCGAGGGCTGTGAGTCCACACGGGGCGGTTCTGAGCGGCTCTTCCACCTCCTCTGCTCCGCATCATGCGGAGTGCCTCCGCTGCGTGACTGGTGTGCTCAGTGCACCTGTCCTGGCTCTGTTTCCAGTGAAAATTTGTTTAAAAACGTTTGCTAGTTTTTATATATCGTTCTCTTATATGGATTTGTGCTGGAAAAACAGTTTTGAAGGTGACGGCTGATGTTAAAGCCTGCTGTTCTCTAGTTAGTCATTTCAGTTTAATAAAAATGAAAGTGGTACCTGTCTGATAGTGATGTTTTAAAAAAAGTCCAGAGACTAAACTGGTAGAAATCTGGCCTAGGAGTGAGAATATGAAGTTACTCTGGTACTCCATTGCTTGTAGATTGTTGTCTGAACAGGTATGAGTAAAAACACCGACAACAAGTTAATTTTTAATTCATTGTGTGATTAAACAAATTGTGATGCTTGCGTGTCTGGCATGCCTAAAATAAATATTTTTGTAGACATGTCAATTGTTTGGGCTTTGAATTCCAGTTTTCATCTGAATCCACCTTGACCTCAGTTTCTAGTAAAGTAGGAATGTTGCATTACTGTTCTCAAACTTCAAGCTTTTCTCTTTTACATTGGAAAGGTGTGGTAAGGGCCGTATCCGTGTAAGGAACTGCAAACTCAGTCTAGCTGTCAGAGCGCGGTGTGTTTCCGTGGGGGCTGAGCTTAGCTGTCGTTTTCCGGTTGGAGTTGCTGATCAGCAGGTTTTGCTGATTACAGCTGATGAAAATCAGCCTTTCTTTTTAATAACGTTTTGCATGTGTGCTCTAGGAACAAGATTGACATTGATTGCTTCATTTGAGGTTTTCTGTTGTTGACTTTAAATTGGAGTTGGAGTTTTAAATGATTTTGATCCAGATCAGTCTGTTTTCGTAGATACTATTTGAGGTTGCAGAAAACCTCACTTTCTAATGTTATATTAGACAGATTTTTCTGTGTTTCTGCGTTTTTCCTGGGGCCGTCTTTGTGGGTGCCTCCTCTATTGCTGATGCAATCGGTGATGGTGCTCGGCTGGCAGCTAGCGGTATGTGCACCTACCGGCCACAACTTGCAGGGAGCAAAGCCCACAGCCGTTATGTGCGCAGAACAAGACTAAAATGAAGCTTTCCAGGATTTTCATGCCCTTTCCTTGCCTGTCTGATGACGTTCACTACTCTGATCCTCATCCCCTGTTCTTCCGTTGCTAGTTGCTCGTAGTGCCCCTTTATGAAGGATCTTGAGGCCTGCGAACTGTCTCTGGTTCTCTGCGTTCCTGTGCCCTGAGGTTTTGTCTAGTGAGTGTTGTATGAGCAGCAGGGTGGCTGGAGTTCAGAAGGAGCTGTGATGGAGTTAAGGGTTCCTTGCTGACAGTCCCTCCTTGCCTCTCCCGTAGCCTCTCCATACAACCGCTGCAAGGGCAGTATCTACCTTGTGTTTGACTTCTGTGAGCACGACCTGGCTGGCCTTCTCAGCAATGCTCACGTCAAGTTCACACTCTCGGAGATCAAGAAAGTTATGCAAATGCTATTGAATGGACTTTACTACATCCACAGGAACAAGGTAATGGGCCAGATCCGTGCTGTGCTCTGAGGCCCTGCTCTCTGTGGCCTGGCAAGGAGCAGGTGTCTTAGCACAGGCTGGAAGGAAATCCTTCCTTGTCTTTCACCTTCGGAGTCCGAGTGCCCTGCTGGCGCCAGGTGCCCAAGGAGGATACCATAATGGCTTAACCTTTTGATGTCTGTCCTTGTACAGATCTTGCATCGGGACATGAAAGCTGCGAATGTCCTGATCACGCGGGATGGAGTCCTGAAGCTTGCGGACTTTGGGCTGGCTCGAGCTTTCAGCCTGGCTAAGAACAGCCAGCCAAACCGCTACACCAACCGGGTGGTGACTCTGTGGTATCGGCCGCCAGAGTTGCTCCTAGGTAGGAAGTGGTGGGCTCTGCCAGCTTCTCAGCCCTTCTCATTCCCCTGGGTGACTAACATGCCATCTCCATTTAGGGGAGCGGGACTACGGTCCCCCCATTGACCTCTGGGGCGGAGGCTGCATCATGGCGGAGATGTGGACCCGCAGCCCCATCATGCAGGGGAACACAGAGCAGCATCAGCTCACCCTCATCAGCCAGCTCTGCGGATCCATCACGCCAGAGGTGAGGGCGAGAGCATGGGCAAGCTGTGGAAGGTGGGAGGAGAGCTGCAAAGCAGGTGGTTTGGGCAGGGTCCAGGACCAGGCACTCCTGGATCTCTTACTTGCCTTGTGCACTGGCTGATGAATGCTCCTGGCACAGGAGCATGCCCGCTGCTGGTAGGGCCGCCAGGGAAGCTCCTGCAAATACTGTTTACCTCCTGGGAGCCAAGTGCACAGTGGGATGCTGCACTGTCCTTGCTGCTCTGTGTGAACTACAGCTGTCATGTTACTTGAGTTCAGCCTCCTAAACATAAGAGGGTGAACTTGGCCTCCCAGACCTTTGGGATGGGCGAGTCGTGTCCTTGTTTTTGAGCACAGAGAGGACGCTGTCTGCTCCAAGTCTGAAAGAACAGAAAATTATGTGTAGGAAGCTGTTCTAGCCTGTGTTTGGGGATTTTCTCTCCGATAAAAACCCTCTGAATTTCTGCTTAAAGAAGGATGGGGTTTTTATGTTTTGCATTTAGAGGTTTGTCTCAGGTGCTTTGCACTGGTCACCTTGAAGAGCCTCTTTAATTCTGGTTTGTGATTTGTGGCATCAGCTCAGCCCTGGTGTGAGCACTCAGCCCTTTCTCAGCTCCTTAGTTAATGGCAGCTTGTCCCTGCCCTCTCATGGGGAATTGGGCTAGGGGATCTCTTGGCCAGGGCTGTAATCCAGTGGGCTGTGTTGTGCCGGCAGCTGCAGAGGCCTGATGCCTCTGAAACATACATTACATACATACATTGAAGGCACTTTCTTCTGTGTGTAAATACCTGCTGTGGTCTCTCCCAGATCAGGGTTAAGTGCTGGTGATTGCAGCAGGCTTTGCTTTCTAAGGATAAAAGGTGCTAAATACATCCGGGTTGTTATTTAGCAATAGGTTTTGTAACTTTACCTTTCTGGATGTTGTAGCTGGCCTGAGATTTGCTCTCTAGGAGCTCTTTTGTGGGAGAACCAGAAATCCTAGAGCATCCTGTGTGCTGTTCCCCCAGCAGGAGGACTCTGTCCTGACTTGTCCACATGTCTCCAGGCTTTACTGCACCCTTTAGTGCCTCCTTTGTGCTGCAGGAACAAGGTCTGCAGGCTTGCAGGTTATAAAATAGTATTGTTCTGTCGGCAGATATTGCCCTGGTTTGCCTGAAGGTGTTCGCATGAAAAAAGGCTTGTCTTTTCTGTAACTATTTTCACCAACCCTCCCTTTCCTGCCCCTTCCCAGGTTTGGCCGAATGTGGATAAATATGAGCTGTTCCAGAAGCTGGAACTCCCCAAGGGCCAGAAGCGCAAGGTGAAGGACCGCCTGAAAGCCTACGTTAAAGACCCCTACGCACTGGACCTCATCGACAAGCTGCTGGTGCTGGATCCCGCCCAGCGGATCGACAGCGATGACGCACTGAATCACGACTTCTTCTGGTCAGACCCTATGCCCTCGGACCTCAAAAACATGCTGTCCACCCACAACCAGTCCATGTTCGAGTACCTGGCCCCACCACGCAGGAGGGGTGGACACATGCCCCAGCAGCCAGCAAACCAGGGCAGGAACCCAACTGCCACCAACCAGACTGAATTTGACAGGGTATTTTGAGTGGGGCTTCCCCAGAGGGGTCCCGGTTGGGCTGCTCCGCAGATTGCATTAAGTGGGGATGTCCTGGTGGGGTCGTTCTGTCTGGGAAGAGACTTTCTTCAAGGCGAAGTGTCTGCCGGCTTTAACCGAGCTCTGCTGTCTCCTCTCCTCGTGTAGCAGCTCCGCCACTGCGGAGCTGCGTGACTGGGGAGGCGATGCTTGCAAGCCTGGGGTTGTTTCCCTGCAGCTTTGACGCAGAGCCTGTGTCCCCCTGCAACAGTCTGTATTGGTTACGTTAGTCTTGTGGATCGATCACTATGGACGTGGTGATGCAGAAAGCGGCTGTGTCAGTGCTGCGGCTCTTGGCAAATGGTGCTGTGACCAGCAGGACTGGGAGGAGCTGCCCAGGACCAGACTGGGCACTGCTGGGAGATGTCTCAGCTCTCACAGGTGGTCCTAGCTCCTGCGTGGCGTATCCTTTGAACACTGAAGCATTGATGCAGGACAAAGCAGTTGCCTCTCAGTGATGCAGAGGTGTCTCCTGGGGAAGGCAGAGTTGCTCTAGACAGCACGACTAACTCTCACTGGCCTTTGGGCTCTAGCGTGGAAAGGGACTTACTGGGCAAACCAGAGGGGTGGCTGGCAGAGCTGCTTGCTCCGTACAGCCAGGATTTGCAGTGGGAATTGTTGATCTCTAACAGCATGCAGCGTCCGTGCTTTCTTGGTTGCAAACTGCAATTAGGAGTCTTGTCAGACACACCCAGCCTGCTGCGTGCTTTCCCCGTAGTGCTGGCTGCGGCAGGAGTTTGGATGGGAAAAGGAGTTGCGAGTGCTGGCCTCAGCCTGGGGCGAGACCTGCCGTCCCGCTGTCTGTGGGGATTTCACGGTAGCGTGGCAGTGCTGGGAACGCTGTGCTGGGAGCAGGGCGACTCTAAACACTCCTGTGTCCGCTCCTCTGTCCTAGAGCTCTTTGCACGAGTCTAGAGCAAGCCTGCTGCCTTCCCCAGGTGCGGCGACCAGCCTGGTGCACGGCCATGGTGTTGGTGCACCTTCGGCCAGAGCTGGTCAGGACTGACTCATACAGAGTGAGTGCTCCTTCGCAGCCCGCTGCGGCAGAGCTGCGCGCAGAACGCTTTGTCTTCCATGGCTGTCAGCTGCGGCTGGCTGTCTTCTCAGTGAGCCCCATGGATCCCCGGACTCTCAAGCAAATAACGTGTACAAAATGCAGTGGGTGATAACCTTTGGCATTCGATAGGTTGTCCATTAACAAGACTAATGGCAAAAGCCCCATGGGTAGCATAAGGTCTCAGGGGAGGAAGCGGTGGTGAGCCGGGCCATTCTCGGGACAGAAAGTGAGGATGATAAAGGACGCGTACAAGGTAAATCTCTTGATGTGGGGTTCCAAAACAGTGTCTGGTTGGGGGGACTTGGTTTCTTTGGGAAAAATGAAGTTGGTTGCAAGCAATAAGCCGGTTGACTTCTGCCAGCTGTGAATAAATACCTTCCTGTCCCAAATGGCTGGGTTTAACCTCGTGTCACTCTGTTGCCTAGAGAAGGCAGCCGGAGTGCTGTCAATCAAGCAGCATCTCTGCGAGGACAGGTGCCCGGGTTTGGGTTCAGACTAATTCCCCTCCCGGGGGTCCCGGCGATGCGCCGGCGCTGTGAATGGAGGGAGGGGCGCTCAGCGCAATCCGTGCTGCCGCGAATTAACGCAGCAGTACGGGCAGCGGGAGCAGAGGCGGCTGTCGGGGGCAGCCTGGCTGCTCCGGTGGCACCGGGCGAGGGTGATGCTACAGCGCCCGGGGGCCCGTGCGCCCCACGGCAGCCCCTCGTGCCCCGGGGCGGAGGCACGCGGGGGCCCGGGCTGCAGCGCTGGGCCCGGCGTGCTGAGGGATCGCGGCCGGCGGCTCCCCCCGCACCGCTCCCGGAGGCGGCTCCGCGGGAGGAGGAAGGGTCGCCCCGCTCGGCCGCCCCCTTTCCTTCGCTGCCCCTCGCAAAGATGGCGCCCCCCTCCGACGTGGCGGCGCGCTGCCCTCTTCAAAGATGGCGACGGGTGGGGGTGGGGGGAGGGGGGGCGGGTCAGGGCGGTCCCGCCCCGGACGGCGCGCGGGCTCCCGGCGGCAGGCGCGCGGCGTGGCGGCATGGTGGCGCGGGGGTTGCGCGCGCTGCGCGGGGCGCTGCGGGCCGCCGCCGCCGGGCGCCGGTTCAGCACGCGGCCGGCGCGCGCCCCCGCCATGGACTATCAGGTACCGGCGGGGGGCGGCGCCGGCGCCGCGGGGAGCGGGACCTCGCACCAGTGCTGCGGCGGGGACCTGGGCCGTGCGGCGGGGCACCGGGGGGCTGCACCCAGCCGGGCTGCGCGCCGGGGCCCGGAGCATCCCACCGAGCCGGGCGCTGGCGGGCAGCGGCAGCCGGCGGGGCGTTCCCAAGCCGCCGGCCCGCGACCTCTGCAGCGGGCAGGGGGCCACGGGGCGGCTCCGGTGCCATGCAGGGCGGCCAAACCCCGCCGTCTGCAGGGCTGCCCCTCTCCCGCAGCCCCGGGCCGCGCCAGCCGCCGCTCACACCCTTCTTGCCGCTGAGGACAGCCGGTGCCCGACCGTCCCCCCGCAAACCTCCGCCCCCCGTGGCAGCACTGGAGCGACCCCAGCAAGAGCTGGTCTGCAGCCGGGCTGCATCCCGGGCCCGGGCTGGCGTGTCCCGGGCCCACGTGGCTGCCTGGCGGCGTGGGGACGACGGCGGTGCCCGGGGCTGAGATCGTGCAGAGCCCCCCTGGAAGGCGGGAGCTGTGCTGCCCCTGCCCCGCACTCACCGGAGCTGGGAGCGCCGCCAGTGCCCGCACTGCCGTCTGCTGGGACGGGGTCCGGCTGCTCGGACAGGGTGTCCCCGCACTGGGGACAGGGGCTTGTCCCATGCCAGGTGTCTGTTGCAGCACACGGTGGTGCCAGGGCCAGGCCTGCGTCCCCCTGGCACAGATTCAGGGGGATTGTCGGCAACAGTGATGGCTGGCAGCAGCGGTGGCTGCGCAGCAGGTTGTCCCACGTGTGCCATGCAGGTGCAGCTCTGTTGCTTTGTTTGCACCTCTAATTAAACACTGGCGGGGCAGGTGTGCCAACGCTGGAGCGCCACCCGCTCACGCCCTTGGGTGGCTTCGTCCTACTGGGGCAGGGGTGGGTGGTGCTGGGCTGCCCTGTGCCCCCCTTGCAGGGCCAACGGGCACCCGGGGAGGGACGGGCTCCCCCACCCATAAGTAGCCTGTCCTCACAGCATCCGGGCGACAGGCTCTGCCAGCTCGTCCCTACGGGCACCATGGTGGAGGAGTTGCTGCCGGCGTGGTCAGCCGAGGGGACCGAGCCTGGTGGGGTGGGTCGAGGTGTGGTGGTCACGGGGCAGGCTGGCCCCTGGGGCCGTGGTGGTCGGTGCAGCCCTGAGGCCATGGTGATGGGTGCCATCCTGGCCACCTGCCGGGGGTCTTTCCAGGATGCCATCCGGACCCTCAACACCCTGCAGACCAACGCCAGCTACCTGGAGCAGGTGAAGCGGGAGCGCGGTGACCCCCAGGCCCAGTTGGAAGCCATGCGGGGCTTTTTGGAGAGGAGTGGTCTGAAGGTGAGGAGGGGGTCCCTGTGCCCACCCCCCGTCCCAGCAGCAGTGCCGCCGCACTCAGCACTGGCTGCGTGGGGGTCTCATGGGGTGGTTGACCTCCGGCAGGTCGAGGACCTGGATCGACTGAACATCATCCACGTCACAGGGACGAAGGGCAAGGTGAGGCGGGTGGGTGGTGCTGCGGGGGCTTGTGGAGGTGGGGGGGGGGGCAAAGGGGGTGCCGCTGCTGTCTCTGGCTCCATTTGCTCCTGCCCTGGGCTGGGGGGCTTTAATGCTGCCATCTCCCCAGGGCTCAGCATGTGCCTTCACCGAGTGCATCCTCCGCAACTATGGGCTGAAGACAGGCTTTACAGGTGGGCAGGGGGCTGGGAGCGTTTGGGGGGGCTGGCGGCACCGTGCCTGACTGTGCTTCTCCCTGCTGTGCCCCCCAGCTCCCCTCACCTGGTGCAGGTGCGCGAGCGGATCCGCATCAACGGGCAGCCCATCAGCAAGGAGCTCTTCAGCAAGTACTTCTGGCTCGTCTACAACCGCCTGGAGGAGACCAAGGTGGGGTGGTGGGGCTTGTGGGCGTGCTCCCTCCCTTGGGGGATCTCCTCCCAGGGCCACGTGCCCCAGTGCTGGTTGAGGACACCCTGTGCCATCCCCTTACACTCGCTCTGCCCATCAGGACCCAGTGCACGCCAGCATGCCGGCATACTTCCGCTTCCTCACCATCATGGCCTTCCATGTCTTCCTGCAGGAGAAGGTAGGTGGTGGTGGCCTCCAGCTTGTGATGGAAACGTCAGGTTGGTGGGGACCTCAGGGAGAGGGGCACATGGGGTCCAGCCCCCACTTGGGGCAGAAGTTGTGTCCATCGGGCTGTCGTGGCTGTAACCAGGGGATGCTGTGCCAAGTGGGTGGTCCCCCCACGAGTGGGGCACGTGTCAGGCATGGGTTTGGAGGAGTGATGGGAGGGGCACAGACCCACCCACATCCCTGAGTCCACGGGGACACGTGCTGCTGGTGGCCTTGTGACGACTCTGGTGTCCCCAGGTGGACCTGGCAGTGGTGGAGGTTGGCATTGGCGGCGCCTATGACTGCACTAACATCATCAGGTAGGAGCCGGCGGGGCTGAGCCTGTCCCCTGGGGCTGCCAGGGCCCAGTGTCCCTGTGGCCAGGGGACAGCAGCGGCACTGCCACGCCATGTCCCCAGGACGCCGGTGGTGTGTGGGGTCTCCTCCCTGGGCATCGACCACACCAGCATCCTGGGGACACCATGGAGAAGATTGCCTGGCAGAAGGGGGGCATTTTTAAGGTAGGGAGACCCGGTCCTCCCCCTCTGGTGGTTTTGGGGTGTGCTCCCCCATGGCCCTGAGCACCCCCATCCTTTGCAGCCTGGCGTGCCGGCGTTCACCGTGGCGCAACCAGAGCGGCCGCTGCATGTGCTGAGGGACCGAGCCCAGGAGCTGGAGGTGAGCTGAGTGGCGCGTGGGGTGGATGAGGGGTACCCGTGGCAGGGGGCTCAGCCTTCTCTCCCCACAGTGTCCCCTCTACCTCTGCCCAGAGCTGGACACTTTCGAGAGTGGCCACCAGGTGTTGGAGCTGGGGCTGGCGGGTGCCCACCAGCGCTCCAACGCTGCCTTGGCCCTGCAGCTGGCACGGACTTGGCTGCAGCGCCGCGGCTGCCAGGGTAAGGTCAGGAGGACGGGGGGCTGTCAGACCGTGCTTCGGCCCTGCAGGGTCTCAGCAAGGTGCCCGTCCCCCCAGGTCTCGGGGAGCTGGAGGAGGTACTGCCGGGCACGGAGCTGGTGGGGAGGCCGGTGCCGCTGGCGCCTGCCTTTCGACCCACCCATGCCATGATCCAAGGTGCAGTATGGCCGTGCCAGGACCGTCCCTCGCCGTGTCGTGGGGCTCAGGGTGGGGTTCCACGCTGCCCTGGGGGGATCCTAGCCATACCCTGTGCCCACCCCCAGGCCTGCGGGACACGGAGTGGCTGGGCCGGACCCAGGTGCTGCCCCGTGGCCCCGTGACATGGTACCTGGACGGTGCCCACACCACCAGCAGTGTCCAGGCATGTGTCCGCTGGTTCCACCAGGCTGCCCTCAACCAGGACAAACGCCACGAGTAAGGAGGGGGATGCGGAGGGGGGACAGATGGACACGGGTGGCGCTGGGGGTCCCCGTGGGGCATGGGCCACCCATCCTTTCTCCCCGCAGCGGCTCCGAGGTGCGCGTGCTGCTCTTCAACGCCACGGGGGACCGGGACACGGCGGCGCTGCTCAAGCTGCTGCTGGTGAGTTTTTGGGGGGGCGAGGGGGTGGTCGCTGGGCCCCAATGCCTGGGTTCTCTGCCTGGGGTCGGACCTGCTTTGTGTGGGTGTGGGGAGCCGTGGGGTGGAGCTGATGCCCTGTGCTGGCTGTCTGTCTGTCCACCCCTCTGTCCCCAGTTGTACCCTGCCTTGGTGGCCCCTCTGCCAAGGGTCTCGCAGCCCTGGGTGCAGGGGGATACTTGGATCATCCCCCCCAGGACCAAACCCCATAACCCCACTGGTGGGGGGTCCCAGTGGAAGTCCTCCAAAGTGCTGACCTCCCCTCTTCCCACAGCCCTGCCACTTCGACTACGCTATTTTCTGCCCCAACTTTACGGAGGTGTCTGGGAATGCAGGTGAGTGCCGGGAAGCCAGTGTTGTCCCAGTCCCCCCTTCCTCAGCCCCTCCCTGGCCCCCTCCTAATCCCTGACCCCCATCTCTCCCAGACCAGCAAAACTTCAATGTGACGCTGGAGAATGCCCTGACCCGCTGCCTGGAGAACCAGCGGACGTGGACCCGGCTCCTAGAGGAGAAGGGGGGGCAAGATCCCTGGCTCCCAGCACCTCTTCGGGCAGGGGGGCTGCTGCAGCCGGCCCCCACCCGAGGCACCCTGCTGCTGGTCCCCCCAGCCCCACGACCCCTCAATTCCCCAGCCCTTGTCTTCCCCTGCCTGGCCCAGGCGCTGCGGTGGGTGGCCCAGGGCCGGGACCCCCAGCTGGCAGCACCCGCTGCCACGAGAGCTCACCCCCACCCCGCTGCCAGCAGCGGGGCCGTGCTGCTGCGGGAGGCGTCCGCCGTCCGCGTCCTGGTCACCGGCAGCCTGCACTTGGTTGGGGGGGTTCTGCGGCTGCTTGACCCCGTACTCTCCCAGTAATGGGGGGCGCACTGGGCTTTGCACTTTTGTTACTTGAAGCACCGGTTTTGCCCCCGATGATGCTCGGAGGTGGCCGGGGGGGGACACACGGGACCCCCAACCCCATCCCGGTTCAGCCCTTTTCACCCAGTGCCTTTTGCCTGTGCCCTGCTGGGGACACTGGCCATGCAGGGGATGCTCCTGGTCCCCAGCCTGCCTTGGTGAGACTGACTAGGGGGGCCCGAGGCTTGGGGGGGGGCTGCCCCAGGCTGTGGTGGGGTCTCAGCGCCCAGGGGGGTGGGTGGTTTTGGGGGGGTGGTAGGTGGGAGCCTCGAGGTGCGGTGAGGCTCGGCATCAGGGTGTGACTAATTTAATGTAGGGGAGATTTTTATTATTATTATTAATAAATTGAGTTTGTAACTTGGATGGGGAGCTGGGAGGGGTCGTTTCTGCCCATTGCCCCGCAGGGGGGGCAGCAGCCCTGCAACCACCCCCAATAAACCTCTTGCTGCTCCCAGCGGTGCCTGCTGCCTTCTTGGGGGCACACGGGAGGGGCGTGGGGGTCACCCCAAGTGCTGGGGCATGTCCTGGGGGCACCCCCATTTCATGGGGAGCCTTGAGGGGGGGGGCTTTGACAGTAGCTGCTCTATCTGCCTCCCTGGTGCACCCAGCAGTGGGGGACCCCCGGGGGGGCTTGCAGGGAGAACCCCCCCAGCACAGGCTGCCCTCGGAGGGCCAAAGCATTCACTGAATGAGTAACGGAGGCCCCCTCCGGGCTCGGCCTGAGATTTGGGGCAAAAAAAAAACAGCTTAATGAGGCTGGGGTGGGTCCCCTAGTCCGGCAGCCGGAGGCTGGGTGGGCTCAGGGGGTCCTGGGGGAGTCAGGCCATGCTGCTGGTGGAGCAGGGGGTGCTCTGGGTGCTGCCGATGCTGTGGTTGGTGCTGCTGCTCTCCGAGGCTGGTGCCGTGCTGGAAACCGGCTGCAGTTTGGAGATGGGACCTGGCTCACGCCGCCCGCCGCAGGGCCGGGGGGAGAAACACCGAGGGGAAACCAGACTCAGGGCTGCCGGCGGTGGCCATGGCTCGTCCCCAGGGGATCTTCCAGTCCTCCATGCACAAACCCTCCCGGATCACTCCCCAGCCACCCCTTTAGCCCCCAGGATGGAGATGGGTACAGGTGACCATGGTGGCACTGGAAGCAGGAGGAGGGGCAGGCGGCAAGGGGGATTCCAGGGCAGTGAGGGGGGACCTCAGGGAGCTGTGGCCACCCTGTGCTGGGTAATGCCCCCATGGCATTGCCAGGAGAGCCGTACGGATGATGTCAATGCAGCAGGCTGGTCCCTTGCTCATCCAGGGACCTCAAGCCGGCTGCTTTGGGCTGAGGGGGGCCTGGGCAACCCAGCAGGAGACAGGCATGTGGCCCCCCAAATCCCACCATGGGGGTTTGCAGGGGCAGTGGATACTCACGGGTGTGCGAGTAGATGTACCAGAGCCCAGCGGTGAGGAGCGCCCCGATGAGGAAGGCACCAAAGGTGATGCCCAGAACGGCAGCCAGCCCCAGCCCATGGTCTGTGGGAGGATGAGGCTGTCAGCACCATCACGCTGCAGGGGGGGTGTCCTGTTCCCACCTCCGTTCCCACCCCGGCTCCCTCCCTTGCCCCACACTCACTGTTGTGTGGCTGCCAGTTGTCTTTCACTGTCACCTCCAGCACCTTCTCAAAGATGGTGGTGTTCTGCAGAGGTGGAGGGTTGGGGTGAGAGGAGGGAGAGACCCCCATCCCCTCCTACACTCAGACGAGGGATGTTGGGGACGAACCCACCGGGCTGCCACCACCAATGGTGGGCACCAGCATGGTGGCATCACAAGGTGGTGGTGGGGTTACTCACGCTGACCTGCAAGCCGGCCGTGCACTTGAGGGTGGCCGAGAAGGGGACGCGCCCGCCCTCGGGGACGGCGTAGGTGAAGCGGAAGCGCCAGACCTTCCTCCCACGGCTGCTGGGGGGACCCTGCAGCACGGCCACCCCTGCGCTGCGTGCCTTGCCACCCTGCACCAGCAGCACCGACTCCCGCCCTGGCGCTGCCAGCCAGCACTCCTTCAGCTGCAGGTCAGCCGGGTGGTCCTCCCACCGCATGGACGCCTGTTGAAGGGGGGGGACACCATCAGGGTCACCAGCCTGGGGACAGCTGGACCAAGCCCGAGCCCAGGCACCAAGGCGGTGGCAGTACCTGCACAAAGGCCTCCTTGTTGACCACCAGCTCCGTCTGCGGCACCTCAAAGGCAGCAGTGGGGAAGAGGCGCAGGAAGAGCTCCCGCGGGATATTGCACTGGAAGGCCACCTGCAAGCAGGCACGGTGCTGAGGCCACATCCCCCTCCAGCACCCAGAATCCAGCTGGCAGCAGCACCGGCACCCTTCTCCCACGGTGCCACCCCTGGACCTGCCAGGAAACCCAGCTCTTACCCGTACGCTCCGGAACACTGTGCCCCTGGCCAGGTTGAGGATGAGCTGCAAGAAGGAGGGGAAGGTTGGGTCAGCCAAGTGGTACCCATTGCCATGGTCTGTTGTCCCGGATGGGATGGGATGGGATGGGATGGGATGGGATGGGATGGGATGGGATGGGATGGGATGGGATGGGGGGGGTCCCGGGGGGTCCCACCCACACACCCCCATCTCCAGGCTCAGCTCTGGGCTGCAGCAAGATGCTTCCAACCATGCAAAATCAAGCAGGTCCCAGTGGAGAAGCCCCACTGGGCATCACTGAAGCACTCATGGGGCATCAGTGGGGCTGGGGGCAGCGCCCTGGCTGGCCCCCTCCTCACCTCGTTGTTGGCGTGGCCCCTGCCCTCCAGCGAGGTGCCGCAGTGGCTCAGGGGGGTTTTCAGCATGAAGTGAGTGGCGTTTTTCTCTGCCTGGCAGCTGATGTCCCGTAGGGTGATGTTCACCACGTCCTTGATCGGCTGGGAGAAAAGCACTCAGCAGTCAGCCATCAGCTACAAATGGCCCCATGCCACTCTCTAGGTCCCTAAGTCCCTGAGCACCAGAGCAGGATGCAGCCCTCCCCGAGTGATGCTGATGGGGAGCAGGAGACCCGCCACCCCTCACCTCCAGGTGGGACCTGGCGATGATGATCTCCATAGTGTCATCTGTGCACTTCCAGGGCTGGAGCATGAGCAGGAGACTGTGGGGCACCAAGTCGGCAGTGGGGGCTGGGGGAATGGGTGTCACAGGTGCCTTCCTGACTGCTTCTGCAGGACAGGGAGAAGGGGGGCTGAGCAGGGGTGACAGGAACCCCCATCCCACTCAGTGACAGGGTGCCAGGAGCCTCACCGTGCTCCCGGAGCTCCAGGCTGATGTGGGCGCTGGCAGGGATGACGGAGTAGGAAGCGATGACACTGTAGTTCTTCTCAAAGGCTTTGGCAATGAGGCCCTGCTCCGTGTCAGGCAGGAACTCGCTGGGGGGCAGCCACGAGGAGATGGGCGCGATCTCGTAGTTCCCAGAGACCTATGGGAAGCGGGCAGTGTGGGGCGGCTGAGTGGAGATGGGGACAACTGGGGATGCTCAAGGCAGGAACGGCTTCTGGGGTTGTCTCCGTTAGGAGGGCTTGCAGTGAGGGGGCTGCCATCTCCTCATGCCCAATGTCCCCAGGTGCCCTCCCGCCACCCCCATGCAACCAGCCCCCTTGGCAGGGGTGGTGGGGGACACACACATCCCACTCAGCCCTACCAGGAACTGGATGTGGCAGTTGTTGACGGAGAAGGACCAGTTGAGGTTGGCCCGGCTCTGCAGGATGAGGAGCTGGTTGCTCATGGCTCTCTCCGTACAGTTCAAAGACAGGTTCACCTTCGTGACTGAGGAGCTGCGAAACCATGAAATCCCCCCACCCCAGTATCAACCTCCTGCTCCGGCAAGTCCTGTACCACCCTTGGGATGGGGGCTCTGCCTAGGACGCACCTCAATCCCTTCCTGAGCGTCTCCAAGCATGTCCCACCATCAGTCCCATCCCCACCACCATCCCTGGGGTCCCACCACCTGCGCCGGGCAGTACCTGGGCTCGGGCTGCAGGCGGATGATATGGGCGACCCTGGTGCTCTGGGCGTCCCCATGCGAGCAGCCCTTCATCCCATGGAAGAAGACCTCAGTCTTTAGGTGTGGTGTGGCATCAAAGCGCTCCTGGGGGATGCATTCTGGAGGGCTGTGGGCATCTGCAGAGGTAGGGTGTGTCACCAAAGCCAAACTGGGCTTGCTGGGTGGGGAGATGCTCAGGGCCAGCCATGCTGCTCCAGGCCAGGTGTCATCGGTCCCCATAGCATCTCCCCTGGGGCCATGCTTCACCTCGGCGGGTTGTCACCCTTTGGATGCAAGGAAAGCACAACTGCCCACCCTGTCCCCCCAGCGTCAGCCCCCAGCCCCACACACCTTCTCCCAGGTGCAGCTGGACCCTGCGGGGATCCCGCAGCTCACTGTAGGATGTGATGCCCCCGTACGCATGCTGAGCCCAGTCCAGCAGCTGCCTCTCTCCAGTGGGTGCAGGTAGCTCAGGGGTCAGTGCCACGGTGGTCCCTGGGCTGAGGTGGGCGTCCTGCAGGGCAAGCGGCAGCCTCAGCTGGGGTGGGTGGTGAGGGTCATCCCTCCCCAGCTTGGGCTGCTGGGGGGAAAGCGTGACAAGCCTTTCCCCTGGCATGGAGGATGAGGATGCAAAGCTAAGCCAGGTGGGCATCCCCAGAGCCCCGGCTCCATCATGACTGGGGTCACCCAGGGGTTTTTGGGGCCACGGACTGGGAGCAGCGTGGGCGGCTGGCGGCACGCGGAGAGCTCAGCCCACTTTATTATTAGCTGCAAACAAAGCAGGAGGTTTATTTTGCTAACAAAGCGCCCGGCCCCAGCTCAGCTCACTGGAGCCAAACCCCATCCCTGACCTTCCTCCCGCCGGCCAGAGGAAACGGGAGCTTTTTCCAGCCCTGTGCGTCATTCCCTGCCGGGCCAGCCCCACACTCAGTGTCGCCGGCAGCAGCCAGGCGCGTCCCCTCCTCCCCAAGGCACCACGAGCATCGTCTCCAGGGATGGAGGACCAGTCTCCAGGGACACCCCACAAACATCTCCAGGGATGGCCCCAGCCCTGTTGCCCCCCAGTGTTGCTCCCGGCACGGGGCGGTGGCACTCACAGTGTGGACGAGCAGGTCCGAGCATGGGGAAGTGACGGTGGCTGAGCAGCGGGCGCACAGAAGGACGAGCACCACTGGCTTGGTGCACCCGCCAGCTTGTCGCATGACGAGCACCTCCAGTGGGATGGCAGGGGCCTGGGGGGAAAGGGGAGAGCGTCACCACCACTGTCACCAAGCCGCAATTGCTGTTATCTCCCCTGCTGCCCCTGGCCACCCCACCTGTCCCCGGAGCCAGAGGCAGCAGAGAGAGTCCTGGGGCTGGCCCCAAGCACAAGGCACGCAGGAGGCGGCCGTGGGCCAGTTTAGGGGACAAGCTGGGGGATGCAGAGATGCCATGTGGATGTGTACCCACACTGGGGTGTGGGGGGCTGGCAAACAACCCCCAGTTTCTCCAAGCAAGGGACCAGGGCATCCCCACCCCGGGGATGGTGGCATCCCCACACTGGAGTCCAGGGCACCCCATATTGCGGACTGGGGCATCCTTGTGTCAGGTACTGGGTAATCTCTGTGCTGGGCACCAGACTGTCACCCCACTGGGGACTGGCATGTCCTGACACCACAGACCGGGGCATCCCTTCACCAGCACCCAGGGCATCCTCACACTGGGGACCGGGGTGTCCCCACACCAAGGACTGGAGCGATCCCAAACTGAGGCAAGGGCTTTCCCACCCTGGGCACTGGGACATCGTCCTGCATGTTTCCTATCCCTGTCCCAGCTCCGTGCAGCCTCTCCGGGCTCTGGAATGGCTGTATTGGTGTGCTGGGATGCTGAGGGCACGGTGGTGGCACACACTGCTCCCCATCGCCGGCACTGCCCGGCTGCCTCCAGCTGGAAATCCGGCTGGGGAAGCTGAACTGCCAGGTGCTAAGTTTGGCAACTGCCGCCTGAATCATGGCGTGCAAAGTGCTGAGGCAGGTGGCGGGCAGGGAATGCCAGCTGAGGACCGGGCGGGTGGAGGCAGCTGCCAGCACAGGGCTGGCAGGACAGAGCCACGGGCATCCCGGCCTGACTGTGGCCCTGTGGCGAGCGTGGGTGGCCGGGGACCCCGGGTGGCCCCGGGTGTCGGGAAGGAGCTGGCGGCTGTTTTTCCTGCCGCGTGTTTTGTGACGCTCCATTGTTCGGCTGCGCGAGCGGCGGGAGCCTCGCCACTGCCCTGCCGCCGCCTTTCAGGTTCTTTTTTTCTTTTTTTTTTTTTACATCGTGGGGATCTGCTTATAGAAAGTGGCTTCCACTAATTCTTCTATAAGTAGAGCCGCATCCCTGCCACAGGGCTCCGTGCCGCAGTCATGACATCAGCGGGTGTCCCCCGGCGCCGCCGGTGACAACCCCGGCGCACCCCCGGTCCCCGGCACTTATTCACATGCCAGAGGGCCAGGGCCAGGTCACACCAGGCTGGGACAGAGGGGCCCTTGCAAAACCCACCCTCCCCAGCGGCTCCCAGCCTGGCTCCCGCCTCCCCCCATAAAGCAGAACTGGGAGAGCTGGGAGGTGGCGGCAGGGGGAAGAGTGGCGCCGGGCAGCCCTGGGCTGGGCCAGAATTGGATTCTGGGTTTGCTGGGGCCCAGCTATCGCGAGGGGAGCCGTGTCATGCTGCAGAGCAGCTGCGCAAACCCACGTGCTGGTGCTAACTCAGATGCTGGTGCAAATCCACGCACCAGTGCAAGCCCACCCACCAGTAACAGCGTCCGCTGGGGATGCAGCCCCAGCCCCGCCACTGCTCCGCACCCGTCTTCACCCAAAAGCTGCCCCGGGCACCCACAACACTGTTATCGCCCCTCGGCAGGCCGTGCAAAGGCTGGCAGCCAGGTTTCCGCTTGCTTGGCCGCCTTCAAGTGATGCGTCTCACTCCATCTCTCCCCCTGTCCCTCCATCCCTCCTTCCATCCCTCCTCTGGCACCATCCCCATCGGGTGCCTGTGGCTCTGCCCTACTCCTGAGCTGGGACCCAGCCACCTCCCTAGAGCAACAGGGGTTCCTGGGACATCTAGCACAGGGACAGCCCCCGCAGTGTGGGCTGTTAGAGAAGTCGACTCTGAAGACTTTAAATCCCCGTCGGGGCCAGGGACACCCACGGCTGCGCTGGGAGGGGAAGCTCGGTGAAGGCACCATGGAAAAGGTCAGGCTGGGTCCTCTCGCTGCACCTTAGAGAAAACAGTTTCGACAGCCGGGACACCCTGCCCGGCGGGGACAGTGCTGGGGTGATAGTGCTGGGGCGATGCACCAAGACCTCACTGGCTCACCTTGGACCACTCGATGTTGAGGATGTGGACTTCACGGCTGGTGCCTACGGAGCTGCTGCTGCTGCAGCCCCGTGGCACCGTGCTGGTGGCATAGGACAGGGTGATGAGCGGCTCCTCTGTCACCAGCCGCAGGTCGCAGCCCTCGGCTCTCCCGGGGTCTAGGAGGAGAACAAGTGACTGTCAGTCCTCGCCATGTGGACGTGGTGACAGGGAACGTGGGGTGACATGGCACGGAGGGGACACACGATGCAGGAGGGGACCGCACTGCAATGCCAGTCCTGGCGCTACCCCCCACGCCACCAGCGTGGCGTCGCCACGGTCCCACCGCTGGCGGCAGAGCGCCTGTGGGACCATCTGCTACGTGTTTGCTCAGGGCTCGTCTGCCTTTGCTGGCCCCCAGAGCAAGCGTGTTAATGACCCTCGGATCCGGGCTGGAAAAATCCACTGTCCCCGCTCAGCACTGCCGCGTGCCAAAACTCGCGCCCGGCTGTCCCGAATGCTCAGGCGGTGGCGGAAACCCCCCCCGCATTCCCCATGCCGCAGGAAAGCGGGAAGCTCAGGTATGGAAATGGCTGTAAAGCTCATCCTCTGCAGGCGTCGAGGCGTGAGCTTCGCCCCATCCTGCACCCCCTGCACGGCGCACGAGCGAGCGGGGCCGGCAGGCGGCTGCCAAGGGAAATCCTGAGTGCAAACAGCCGTTTGAAGGCCTGATCCTGTAAATCACTGTTTGCCTCCGCCATTTCCCCTGCCCCCAGCAGCCCTGCTGTGGCTGGGCTGTCCTCAAGCTGGCCCCTGTGATGGGAGGCATCTTGGGAACCTGCTTGCACCCATGGGTGCCCCTTTGCAGGGAGCTGGGCAGGATGAAGCCCCACAGCCATGGCTGGGGGCTCCCCATGGGTACACGGTGCCTTGGGCACTGTTTGCTTTGGAGGTGGCCACTGAGCTCTGTCCCTTCCCATCCTTTCCCATCCCTGGTGGCTCCAGCCACTGCACCAGGAGGTGACCGGACCCTGTGCCAGGGCCACCCAGCTGCCCTTGTGGGGACTGGGGCCAGAGAACATGATGCTCCAGACATCAAGGCTTTGGGATGTGGCAGCTGGCAAAGGGCCGCCCATGCCATGTTGTGCCCATCACAGCGTCCCCGGCTCGTGTCTCGCCGTCTGGGTGGCACGGTCATGGTGGTGGGGTCACGGCACAGACCTCCCTGGTGACGCTGCCACGGGCCCACCTATTGTCTGGCGTTTCCTCCCCCTGTCCCGGCGGCCGCATGGCCGGCAGCATCGGGAGGAAGATAAACAACCGCTTATCTGGGCGCCGCAGGCTGCGTCCCTCTTCCCCTCCGCTCGTGCCCCAACGGCACTGGGCACTGTCGCACAGCCCCCAGCACGGCCAGGCGGAGGACGGGCAGCTCATCACACCTCTGGCAGCATCCCGTGGGGAGGTCGGGCAAGGCTGGGGGCCCGTGGCCTGGCTCGCCCCCAGTGTGGGGCAGGGATGCCCGTGGAGGGGATGCAGGGCAGAGGTGCCAGCCGGGCACTATCTGCCCTTGGGGAAGGCAGCGGGCTCCAGCATTATGTCAGGATCAGATAAGGGGGCTCAGCTGGGCCGCCCGGACAATCAGATAAGGGCACTGTTATTTTTGTACTCCGGGAAAGGGAAAAAAAAAAAAAAAGAAGGAAGCAAGAAAATCCACTTTATGTTTTTCCAGCCGCCTGCCCTCTCCTTTGCTCCAGCGCAGCCGAGACCAGACAGTGGGGATGGGGGTAGGGGACTTTAGGGGGTGATGCCTGGGTTTTTGGGAACAGATCAAAGGCCCCGGGTGGAGACCAAGACCCAGGGGTGCAGGGCTGGGGGAGGCCCGGGTGGCTCCGACGGCGCAGGATGCCCCATGGGACGGGTAGCGCCACTCCGGCATCCTGGCATCCGGCTGTGCCGCGTCGGCACTTGTGTAACGAGCTAGCTGGCCTCAGCCCGGGTCAGGAACGGGGACGGACCCAGTGCTTCAAACTCAGGGGGGAGGTTGCCACCCTCCCTCCCCGAGTCACCCTGGCAGTGGATCACACAGAGGCGGCATTGGGGCTCAGATAATGGGCGGATGGGACTGATGCAGGCCACATCATTCCTGCCCCTCTCTTAAGTCAGCTGGGCACTGAGCAGCTTCTCCCCAGGGATGGAAAAGGCTGACCCAGCACTGTGCTGGCCCACGGGGAGCAGCGCTGGTCCCTGTAGGGGGAGGGCACAAAGTCCCCCACCTCTGGAAGCCTAATGTGTCCGTGAGGCATTCCCAGCCCCGTGGGTTCCCGTGGGGGAAGGCAGCAGCTGGACAGGACGTGGTGTGTGTGGCCAGGTAGGCAGCGACCACATGGCACAGCTACGCAGGATGGGGACTATATGGCACAGCTACATAGGGCAGGGTTGATATGGCATAGTGACATAGGATGGGGACCATATAGCACAGCTGCACAGGTTTGGGATGGTACGGCACAGATGAATAGGACATGGTCTATATGGCAGAGTTACACAGGACAGGGACCATACAGGAAAAGTCATGTACAACAAGGACTGTAGCTTACATAGGACAGTGACTGTATGGCACAGCTACATAGGCTAAGGACCATATAGCACAGGGACAGGATGCAATAGCTACGTAAGATGGGGGCTGTACAGTACAACTACATAGGATGGGGACCACATAGCACAGCTAAATACGACAGAGACCATATGGCACAGCTAGTCAGGATGGGGACCATATGCCATAGCTACATAGGACTCAGCCCATATAGCACAGCCATGTTCATGCAGGGACTGTATGGCACAGCCACAGGGGATGGAGACAGTATGGGACAAATACAAAGGACACAGACTGTATGGCACAGCTACAGAGGACAGAGATGACATTGCACTGCTGTGTAGGATGGGGACCAGACGGCACAGCTACGTGGTGTAGGGACTATAGATCACAGACAGGGAGGACAGGGCCTCTGTGGCACAACTACATAGGACACAGACCTTATGGCACAGCTAAAGGATGGGGAATGTACTGCACAGCTATGCAGGACACAACTTACTGTACATCTACGTAGGATGGGGACCATACAGCACAGCTACGGGGGACACGGCCCATACGGCACAGCCTCACCGGACAGGGACCACCAGCTACCAGGCAGTGACCAGGGGGTGACAGCAGGCAGGGAGCAGACACCGAGCCTGGCACAGAGGACGCCCCAGCAGCACCCACCGGCACCGGCGCCTGTGGTGGCTGGGAGGGACCGACCCAGCCAGGACACGAAGTGCCGCTGACCCCAGCCTGCTGCTGCCTTCCCAGTTCCCTTTCCCTCTGCCGGCACGTCATGTCCCCAGGTCCCCCAACTCCCTGCCCTCCATCTAGCAGGGGTGACCCCAGACATGTTCCCCCTTGAGATTCCCCCTGTGGCTTCACAAAGATCTCAGGGTGGTTATAGTGCTTTTCTGCCCAACTGCTCCGGGGCGGACAAGCCCCCAGCTCAGTCCCCACAGTGCACGCAGGGCATTACAGGGTTTTTCCCATTCCTTGTCCCCAGCTCCCAGTCGACCCTACCCTCCCGCAGTGCCGGGAGGCCACAGAAGCCACCACAGACCTTGTGGGTGCCATTGCCTTGGTCAGGGTGCAACAGCTGTGCCTTCGACACCTCCCGAGCCCCAGTGACGCAGCCTGGATTTCAGGGGTCCCAGGGAGCGTCAGGACTGAGCTGTGTGTCCCTCTCGAGGCTGGGGGGGGGGGGTGTCGTGCCTCCCCACCCCGGGGGCTGTGCCCTCAAAACCTTCTCACCCAGGGACTTCCCGGGGGTGACACTGCCCGCACTGGCACAGCCAGGACCCTTTTGGCCACGGACTCACCACCCCGCAGGGACTCGGACCCCCCCCCCCAGCCCGGGTCACTCGGGGACGGAGTCACCGGTGGGTGCTGCCGCCGCTGCCGTCGCGGGGGTCCCGTCCAGGTGTCCCATCCCGGGGTCCCCCCCACCCCGGTGCCCCCCCAGCCCCACTCACCCGGGCGGCCGAGCAGAGCCAGCAGCAGCGGCAGGAGCGGGGTGGCGTGGGGGCCCATGTCCGCCTGCGGCCGCTCCCCGGGAGCCAGCACCGAGTGCCGGGCGGCGGTGGTGGCAGGAAACCGACTCCCTTTCGGAGGAGGGTCCGCGGGCGGCGCGGCTCCGCGCCGGGAGGAAATGCCGCTGGCGGCGCTGGAGCCGTGCCGGCGGCGGGGGGGCGGCGGCGGTAGCCGCCCGCAACGGCGGCGGGGAGAAGAAGGGGGGACCCCCCCGGAGGCGCCGTGCCTCAGTTTCCCCTCAGAGGGGAGCGGGGCATCACCTCCGCAGGAGTGCGCTGGAGGCGCCCTGAGCACCGAGGGGGCACAGGCAGCCGGGGAGGGTGTCTCCAGAGACCCTCCTAGGCTGGCACTGGTGAGCAGAGGAGTGGGACACAGGGGTTCAGGCAGGGCGTGATCCCCAAAATATGCCCCCGCACACTGCTGCAGCACAGCCCGACCCACGCAGCGAGGAGGGGTTGTCTCACAGCGATGGGGACAGAGGCTGCCCCAGGTGATGGGGAGAGGGGGCTGCCCCACAGCACCCCGAGATTCAGTCCACATTGCCCCCAGACCGCACCGCAGCAGAGTCACCATGTCCCAGGCCCACAACTGGGCGCCCATGGCCCTGGAAGCCCACTCTGGGGCTGTTGGCAAAAAGTCCCACAGCACTGCTGTTGGCCCTGCCTGTACCCTTGGCCAGGCCACAGCCAGGGACTGCCTGGAAGTCCCTGCCTGGCAGGTGGGCTCAGGGTTGGGAGGTCCCCCAGAACAACCCTGCCTGGGCGATGGGATCACCCACTGAGGTGGGAGTCATGGAGTGGCTGGGGGCACCCAAGGGACCACTCCTGCACTCCTGCCCCATTCCTCCTACACATGCCAGCGGCTGCTGCTCGAGGTGGGAGCCCTGACACAGCTACCACTGGGGCTGGGAGCCAGGAACCCTGTGCATGGGGTGGGCACAGACCCCCTGGGGTGATCTCCATCCTGAGCCATGGCAACGGGTAGGAGGACGGCATGGGGATCTGCCAAGGAAGCCAGCGAGGCCTGTCACCACCGTCCAGGATGTCCCTGGAGATGTCTCTGACCCTGGGGTGAGCAAAAGACATCTCCCATGACAGAGCACTGCCATCTCCTGGGGACCGCGGGTGCTCTCCAGAGATGGGGACCGGGACCAGGCACAGGCACCCCTGCCCCTCCACACCCCTCTCCCTGCAGTGACATGGCAGGGCGATGAGCAACAGGCCCTGGGTGCTGGGCCCTGGCATGGCAGTGGCTGCAGGGTGACAGATGGGAGGGTGGCTGTGCGTGCAACCCCATGCACCCCGTTCAGCCCCAGCACAGCACCTTTCCCACTGCCACAGCTTACGGGGCAGCCTCGGCTTTCCAGCCAGATGAAAAGCATCTAAAAACCCCTCACCAAGCAGCCAGGGGCTGTGGTGGCAAGGAGGGCAGGGTGTCTGGTCCTGCTGGGCACCATAGTGTTCCCCCTCTCAGCCCCACCACCCTGCTCACCACCTGGGTAAACTGAGGCACGCTCACAGCACACCCAAAGAGGGCTGGAGGCATGAGAGACAAGTCATTCCACTCTCTGCTGCACGGCTTTAGGCTGTAGCATCCCAAGCCTCCTGGCCCCTCGTCCCCACCGGCACGAGGCAGGCGCCTGCCGGCCCCAGCCCCGGCTCAGCTGTGCTGGCAGCACCCCAGCCCGGGACGGATGGCCGCATCCTTCCTGCCCGGCCGCCTGGCTGCCTCCCCACAGCGCCCCGGGCTCTGCTGGTGGCTCCTTCGCCCCCCGGGCATGGGGCTGACGTCGGAGCCTGTCAGGTTTGGATTTGCTTCTTGGGGATTTTTGTTTTTTCCCGCTCGCTTCCTTCCTCCGCTCCGGCCCCGTGGCCTCGGCTGCCCCCGGCGCTGCCTCCACCCCCCGGCTCCCCCACCTCCCCTGGCTCTGTGCCCAGCTCCCAGCGGCCCCAAAGTGAGTGGCTGGGGGCCCTGCCGGGATCATGGTTCTGCTGCCTCCCACCCTCAGCGGGGGCTGGGTAAACCCCAGCCCTGAGCCCCTCTGCTGTGGCATCGAGCCTGGGCACCTCTGCCAGTGCTGGGAAGCCCCCAAATCCCTGTCCCCAACCCAGCATCCCCAACTGCCTGTCTGCTGGGGCCCTGCAACTCACTCCCCACGAGGACCCCACCCTGTCCCCCACCCACGAGGACACCCACCCTGATGGCAGGGCTCAGTGGAGTGTCCCCAGTACATTCCTCAGCCCCCGGGGACAGGGATGCACCCCGGGGTGAGAGGTAGCACCGATGGCAGCAGGTGCCCAATCACAGTGAGCCAGGGAGCACTCTGCTCCAGGGCATTGTGCCACTCCGAAACACCACACTACAGCCACCGTGTATCCCAAAAAAACCCTGATAGCCAAAAGAAACAAGGAAAGGCTGAGGCATGAAAGTTCTGGAAAACTCCATCCCATCATGGCTGGGCCCATGGTGGGGTATGAATCCAGCTGCCCCCAGCCCCTGGCAGCCTGCGGTAGAGCCAGGGGAAGGGATGCACATGCAGGATACGGCTCAGATGCTGCCCGTGTCTCTGTGGACACACACTGAGAGCACAAGAGGGTTCCAGAAGTGGGACAGGATCAGGGCGAGCGGGACGGGATTGGGGCGAGCGGGATTAGCTGCAGCATGCGGCCGCAGGCTGTGGATTGGGAAGCTGGGGCGAGCAGCCGGGATGCTCCCTCCCTTCCTCTGAGCACAGAATCCTGCTGCCTCAGTGGGATAAACACCCGCTTCCTGCCCTTAATCAGCTCCAGAGGGGCTGAGGGGATGACAGGGGGGGTGAAAAAAAAAAAAAAAAAAAATCTCTGGAAAGAAAAACTCATTTCCTGCGACAGAAGAGAAAGATAAAGTCTGGGCTCATTAAAGCGAACTTTACTGGGGAGAGACGGGAAAGAGCCAAACACAATGTCCTTGAAATTTCCTCCATGTGGCTCTGTCCACGAAAACAGGATAAAGCCGCTTCCGCTGTCTCTGCCGGAGTGTGCCAGGCGGTGAGTGGGGCTGGGGGCTCGGCTACAGGCTGTCGAGGTGGGAGCAGACCTGCTGGAAAACCTCTTCCACAGAGCCCTCGGCGTTGAGCTGGGTGCAAAGGGGTTAGCTGGGGAGGGGGGGGGGTCACCCGAGGGAATGGCGTGACCGGAGCTCTTCCAGGGATGGATTTCAGCCATGGGCAGAGACATCAGGGACAATTTAGGGCAAAGGGGTGCAAGGCCATTCTTGGAAGGGGTCTCTGTGTCAGGAACCAGAGGGTCTGGCTGGCTCCAAGAAGTCAAGCCCACCCCAAACGAGCTAGGATTGAGTTTCTGCTCTGCTTCCTTCCTCATCATCTCCATCTATCACTTCCCCTCCCCTGGGACCATGTGCGCTGCATGCCGTGGGGCTGGAGGACGGCAGCATCAGTCACGTCCCCGCTTACCTGGCGGACAATGCCTCTGCTCTTGTAGAAGGCGATGACGGGCTCGGTGGCCTTGTAGTAGGTCTCCAAACGCTTCTTGATGGTCTCCTCATTGTCGTCCACCCGCCCGCTGGTCTCGCCTCGCTTCAGCAGGCGTTTCACCATCGTCTCCTTCCCCGCGTCCACGTAGAGCAGCAGCGTCGGGGGAGCGATCTGTGGGCAGGGAGGATGTGGTTGTCACCATGCCGAGGCAGCACAGGTCTAGTTTGGTTTAGGGAGACAGATGTCCCCACGCCATCCTCTGCCTCCCTCCACATGGGTCTGGGGGCCACCGGGCCACTGGATTGGCAGTGCAGCCCCCAGAGGAAGGCACAGGGACACCGTGTCCAAGCCCTGGGTCTCTGCCATCACCATCACACCAGCACTGCGGTCATCCTCTGTCAGCCTGAGGACACCCTGGAGACATCACCCCCCAACACACACCCTGGGTGCAGGCTGTCCCCAAGGCAGGGGGACCTGCTGGCTGGGACAATGCCCAGTTTAGATCCAGTGGGGATGAGATCTTCACCAGGATGGGGAGGCCAGGCTGCTGTCAGATGGAGGCCCTCTGCCTAGACGGTGGGTGGCACGGCATGGCACCAGCCCTCACCTTCTTCTCAAACTCCTCTCCCTGCTTCACCTCGCGGGGGTAGCCGTCGATGAGGAAGCCCTTGGACACGTCTGCTTTAGCCACCATGGCGTCCCGCAGCATGTCCAGCACCGTGTCCTGAGGAGGAGAGGACAGAACTGTCAGGGCTGACGTGGGACACTGTGCCCCCCACTCCAGCACCCCAATGCCTGCTGCAAAACCCCACTGGGGTGGCAGGAATGGAGGTGTCCACGGGCCATGTGGTAACCGTCACCATGGTATTTGGTGTCCCCACAGCCACCCCTGCCTGCATGCCCCACCGTGGACTCACTAGGGGCACCAGCTCGCCCTTCTCCATGATGGTCTGGAGCTTCTTGCCCCGCTCCGAGCCCGAGCTGACCTCTGCCCGCAGCAGGTCTCCCGTGGAGAGGTGGGTGTAGCCATATTTCTGCACGATCTTCTCACACTGGGTCCCCTTCCCTGAGCCGGGGCCACCTGCAAGTCACATGAGGGCCACATGTGCCCCAAGCCACAGGTAAGGAGCTGAAGGGGTACATGGAAGCAGCAGCACAGACCCATAAGAGTCCCAGTGAGATGGTGGACAGCATCCCCAAGCCAAGCACCAGAAGGATGGAAAAAGCTGCTCCTGGGGTGGGCTGGGGGATGCCAGGTCCTTGGAGGTGGCATGGGTTGCTGGCAATTGGCATGCAGGCACCACCACTCTGATGGCACCCAGGAAACCACCACCACCCCATCAGCACCTGGACATCGCTGTCTCAACGGCACCCAGGGTATCATGACCCCATCAGCATCCAGGACATCACTGCCCAATAGCACCCAGGACATCACCACCCCACTGGCACTGAGGACATCACTGCTTGATGGCACCCAGGATGTTACCACCCCATCAAGCACCCAAGATATCACTGCCTTATGGCACTCAGGACATCATCACCTCAGACCCTGCCCTCCTGGTCCCAGCACAACCCACCATGGCCTCAAGGAGCTGGGCTGGAGCCATGGCCACCCCACAGCGCCTGGGGTCAGCAAAGGTCCCACAGCCTCAGCCTCCAGCCCTGGGCACCAGCTGCTCCCTGCAGCCCTCCCAGTCCTGGAGGAGCAGGGGGTGATGTTGTGCTGTGGCCTTGATCCTGTCAGCAGCAGGACCCGGACACCAACTTACCCACCACGAAGATGATTTTGTGGTGCTTGAGTTTTTCTGGGAAAAAGAAAGAAAATAAGTAATTACCAAAGTCAGAGAGCATGTTGGGGACCGAGGTCTCCCCAGGGGGGTAAGATCCAGGGCAGGTGTCCCCGGGGATGGAGGGAACCCATCCCAGGCCCCTGGAGGATAAAGGTAAAGTGGGAAGCAGCCACGTGTCCCCTTTGTCACCTGGGTGGATCAGGATGGCTGGGCTGGACACGGCTGAGCACAAAAACCCCATGGCACTGTGGCCGCAGGGCTGGAATCTCACTGCCACGGGGCATCCCGGAGACGGTCACTGTCCACAGCTCCGCCGCGGGCGAGAACCAGCCACATCCATCCCTGTGGCTGGCTTGTCACCCTGGCGGGCTAATGGAGGCTGTGGCAGGCTTGGCTTGGCATGGCCACTCGGGTGCCTGGCATGACCCCCGGCAGTCCCTGAACCCCGGCATTGGTTCCCGGGCCTGGTGGCTGACGTGCAGGTGGCACCAACCGCCCCGTCCTCCACCGAGCACCCAGGCGCAGCGTCCCTCATCACCTGCAGGATCTGGCCCAGCCGGTGTGACACCCCGGGAGGAGGCAGAACTAAAATAAAGCCAAGCTGCTCCAGGGCCGCTCTCCCGTCTCCTGATTACAGCCGGCTGAAATTTCAACTCCTCCGGCACTCGGCGATCCCCAGGGCTGGGGACAGAGCCAAGTGGCTGGCGGAGACCAAGGGGACGTGGGGCACGTGGGAGGCTGGAGGGACACGGGAGAGGGACAGAAGGGAGGGAGGCAAAGGGGAGACACAGGGGAGGGATGGAAGGGGGATGGAGGGGAGGACGCAAAGGGGACTGAGGGGATGGATGCAAGGGACAAATGGGATGGATGCAAAGGGGACTAAGGGGACGTGTGTACAAGGGACAGATGCAGGGGTTAGAGGGGAAAAGATGCAAAGGGGATGGATACAAGGGGGACAGGGGGATGCAGAGGGATGGATGCAGGGGGGATGGATGCAAAGGGGACCGAGGGGGACAAGGGGATGGACGCGAGGGGGACGGAGAGGACGGATGCAAAGCAGATGGATGCAGCGGAGACAGAGCACTCACCTGTCGACATGCTGCCTGGTCCAGGCACAGCGGCACTTCAGGCTGCAAGGGGAGAAGAGCAGGATGAACGACACGGAAACTCGCGTGTACATGATGTCCTAAGGCCAAGGTCTGGGGAGACACGGGGTCTCCCTTCCCTGCCATGCTGGCGCCCAGCTCCATGGCCAAGCCAGGGTCGGATCTTCCACCTTTCACCCCAGCTTGGCCCTAAAATAAGGAGCTCGGAATCTCTGCTCCTACGGCTGTCACCTACCTGGCTCCTGGCAGCCACCCGCCCCATCCGGCTGCGGCGAGGGCTTCCCCATGCCAGAGGTGACGCACAGTGACGTTACCAGCTTCCTCTCCTGCCCTGACCACATCCCCGTGCCTGGGGTGCCGCCTGGCAGCCGGAAACCGGCTCGGGTTAACCAGTGTCACCAGGACACCGAGTGATGGAGTCAGCATCCTCCCAGCTCCTCACAGGCGGACTTTTTTGGGGGTGCCCTAAGGGGGGAGGGTTTGCAGCACCCCATTGCACCCCCCTCATCTCAGGAGAGAGGTTTGGCCACCTTGGCCTGCCCACACCCGGCCCCGCAGCACCTGACCTGCTTGGCTGCAGCACGTCACCCCAAACCGGCTGGACGAGGTGCCGGGACGGGGCACACTGCAGCCAAACGAGCTGGTGGCCGCTGACGAGGTTGTGTTACAGCTGAGAAAGGGCAGAGGCTAAGTATGGCCGGGCTGAAACCGGCACCAGGTCACGTCCCACCTGTGCTGTGGGGCCGAAGGCCTGGGATGGGCCCCGTGGTGTCTGGGTGGGGCTGAGAGGGTGCACAACCCCCAGGGTCCCCAATCGTTGTGGGTGCTGAGCCCCAGGACCGGCAGGGCCATGGGGGGCTAGGGGCAGTCATGGGTGCAGGGCGAGGGTGCTGTGGAGGGGTCTGGTCCTGCAGAGATGGGGAGGAGGTGCTGGTTGGGGAGTCCAGAGGGTCGGGGCTGGGGAGGGTGTGCAGCATGGCCTGGGACTCCCCAACAACGGCCACTGCGAGACACACCCCAGGGTGCTCCCACCAATCACCCCACCGCCAGCTCCTACCCCCTCCTTCCCCATCTCCAGCCCCCACCCCATCCCATCGGCATCCAGAGACCCCCTGGGACCCCAGGCCCAGGACTGGGCTGCGCCAGCACCCCTGCAATCCTCCAGCACCCGCTGCAAGCCCCCAGCACCCAGGCAATGACTCCAGCACCCGCTGCAAGCCCCCAGTACCCCTCGCCATGGCTCCAGCACCCATGCAAGCCCCCCAATACCCCCTGCCATGGCTCCAGCACCCCACGCAAGCCCCCCAGTACCCCCGCCATGGCTCCAGCATCCCCTGCAAGCCCCCCAGCACCCCCCGCCACGCCTCCAGCATCCACGCAAACGCCTCAGCACCAACGCCCCCAGCACCCCACGGAAGCCCTTGCAATGCCCCCCCGCACCCCTCGCGGCGCCCACCGTTCGCAGCCGGTGCTACCAGCTCCCCCGGGCACAGGGGCCGGCCGGGCAGCAGCGCCGGGCACAGCCCCCCCCATCGGCCGGTGCCGCAGTGACACCCCCCCCCCCCCCAGGCCGGTGCCGGGCGGGGCTGCGGCACCGGGACCCCTCGGGGCGGGTGGGCACTGACCTCTGTGCTCGGGGCCGGGCAGCCGGGCAGTGCCTGCTGTCCTGCCCGGCGGCTTTTACCGTTATATATAGATGGCTCGCGCCGCGGTGCATGCCGGGAGCGGGTCGCTGCCGCGCAGCGGGCAGGGGACGGGCAGCGCGCGGGGGGGGGCACCGCCCGCCGTAGCTCCGGTCCCCCCGTGTCGGCCCGGGAAGGGATGCGGTTAACCCCTGCACGGCCGAGGGGTGCGGACCCGCCCCCCCTGCCCCGGGCCGGGGGCTACGCTGCACCGGCCCCCACGGTCCTCGTGCCTCAGTTTCCCCATCTGCGGGGGGAAGCGTCCACTTTGCTGGGTTTGGGGTCTGTGAGCATCTCCCGCGCCTCCAGCCCACACCCCCTTCCCTAGCCCCTCGGTAGGGACAGCTGTCCCAGTCCCCTTACCTAGCCACCCGCAGCACCCCCACCCTGCCAACCCCAGGGTCGGGGGTAAAGACCTGCGGGGTGCTGTGGGCTCACCTGCCCTTCCTCCTCATCCTCCTCCCTGGCCACAGAGACCCTGCCCGAAGGCGCTGCACTCATCAGGACACAGGTGCAAACGTGGCCCCAGGGCAGCTGGCTGGGGTGACACGAGTTGGGGAGGTCTCAGCTGCCACCCGCTCCAGGGCGGGCACCTGGGGGGAACAGCTCACAGTTGGGGTCGCCCTATTGATGGACACAGGTCCCACACCAGTACCCTTCCTGCATCCTCCCAAGCATCTGAGGCCAGCACCCCTGTGGGCTGGGGGTCCCGAGGGGCCCAAGATTGGCTGTGATGGCACCACTGGCACCTGCTCCTCAGCCCCAAAAAACAGCCCGGAGCCAGGGCCCAAGGCAACAGACTGCAGCAATATTTATTCCTGTACAAACCATTACAAAATGTGGGTGCTCCATGGCCTCCCCCAGCACCGAGCCCCCCGAAGCCCCAGCTGCAACAGAGACAGGCCACAGCCAGAGAGAAACTGAGGCGCAGAGCCCTGCCAGCGCTCAGCACCCAAACACACCGTATTTAGCTATTTTTCCCCAAACCCACTTCTCTGCTGCTGAGAAATTAATAACAAAACCCTCCCCCGGCCACAGGGTGCAGAGGGGCACTGCCGCCCTCTCGCGCCGCTACATACCCGCTTCTAAATAGTTTGTAAGCGGTTAATCAATGATGAGGACCCAGCCATAGGCTGCTGTCGGCCCCTTCATTAGTGCTAACGAGCAGCCTCCTGGTACCTCCTTTGGCCGGTAAATCCAAATACAAACCCCGGGACCCGAAGCAGGGGGGAAAAAAAACAAAAGCCCCCCCCAAAACCCCTAAAAATCCCATCGCTTGGTTAGAAAAGGTTTTGGCAGTGTGGGCGTGGGGCGCAGTGGTGCTGGGAAGTGCCAGGTGGTTTTGAGGTGCTGGGGCACCGAGGGTGGCAGTGTCACCCCTGTGGAGTCCCACCGAAAACTGCAGGGTTCTGCTGAGGGAAAGATGCCTGTGCACTGGGATGGGGGTACTGGGGATGGCAGAGGGGGGCTGAGCCCCAAGAGGGGATCCCCACCCCAGGGGTTGGAGGAAACAGTCTCTGGGGTGGCCCCAAAAGTGATGCAACCCCAAACCAAGCTGCGGGGACCTGGTGACCCCCCACACACTCGCAGGGGTTGCAACGTGCCTGGACCAGAATCAGGCAGGACCTCACCCCCACGCCTCCTGCAAATGGAGGTGGACACCCCCCTCCCCAAACCTTGCACTCACCACTTGCCCCCCCCAAAACCAGCTCAAAACCCAACACGTCCCAGGTGGGAGGCAGCAGTGGCCCAGTGGGAGGCACCTGACGGTACCCTGATGCCTGGCTCCCACTGCTCCCGGGAGGGTGCCGGGGACCCCCCATCTACCCAGCTCCAGGAGGTCTGCCTGGCTTGTGGAGAGCAGCCCCTAGGGCCAGGCAGGGTGGGAGAAGGTGATATTGTAGAGGCCGGCCCAGCTGGCAAAGACCCGCTTCTCAGTGATGAAGCGGTGGTGGTTGCCCTTGCGGCTCCGCTCGTTGTGGATGTAGGTCGTGCACTCATCAGGGCCCTTCGGCTCGTAGTAGTGGTAGGGCAGACGGTGCGGTGGGGGCCGGCGGCTGCAGGGTGGGAGGAAGCGTGGGGTGAGCTCCACGGTGGGACCAGGGGGTCGAAGCGGAGGCTTGGAGGTCTCCTTACCCGCAGTAGTTGGGTGGCACCATGCCGTAGACGTGGACGGTGTCACACAGCTCCACCGCGATCACCATGGTGAACCAGCCGGTGCTGAGCCACGAGCGCGACTTCTCCCTGGGGAGGAAAAACCGGGGGGCGGACAGGGGCAAGGTGATGTGGGTGATGGACTCCCCCCAAGGTCCACAACCCGCCCTGGGAACCCTCAGCCTGGTGCTGCAGCCCAGCCCATGGAGGAGCCCCAAGAGCCATCTCTGCCCCAGGGACCTAGAAAAAAGGGGGACACGGTGCAGGAGGTGGCTCCAAGGTACCTGTCCTTCCCCGTCTCCCCCCGAAACAGGTCATCAAACTGCTTCATGCGGCCAGGGGAGACGACGTAGGCCGTCATATTGGGGAAGGAGGCACTGACACGTTGGATGATTTTCAAGAGGCTCTTCTGCATCTTGGCAGGCGGCCCCCAGAAGATGAAGATGGTCTCTGGGGTCTTGTTGACGAACTCCTGGGGCCGCTTGAGGACACGGTAGAGGCTGGAGTGGGCCACCACGCGGAAGCTGGTCTTGTTACCCACATCAACCTCGTAGCCGGTAGTGGGAGCGTCGTTCATGCGGATGGTGCACTCGGCCCTGTCGATGGCCGTGCCCAGGCGGGTGCCCAGGAGGTGGCTGGAGCTGGTGACGATGACGCACTGGTGGCAGCGGGCAGTCAGGGTCTGGGGACCACAAGTGCCATGAGCAGGTGACTTTTAGCGTCGCTGCGACCCAGCAGGGAGGGATGAAGCTGGGACAGGGGACAAGGCACCGCCATCCCCTGCGGAGCCGCTGTCCCACTAGAGGGAATGATTCGGCCAGACATCGGCGGAGGGCTGGATCCTGCGTCCTCCACTGAGGCCGGACCCCACCGCCCAGCTCGTACCTTGTTCCCACAGACGGGCAGGTACCCGCTTTTCACGCCCCACTTCTTGAGGTCGGGGGGCCGGCGGGCTCTGCCCCGCAGGCGGCTGTAGGGGAAGACCTCGCTCCCGCTGCCGGAGCTGTAGATGATCAGCAACATGATCAGGGCAAAAAGGACCCCCAGGGCGGCGGCGCGCTGGCTCTGCGGGTGGGGGGAGAGCGTCAGCCACTGCCCCCATCCCACGGGTGTCAGCATCCATCCCCGCTCCCGGCAGCATCTCCAGTGGGATGGCTGGTGGCAGGACACCCTGCTGTCCCCACGGTGATGCCCTGGCACTCACCGTGCTGCCACTCATCTCTCTGCGCCGGCCTTGGTGTGCAGCGATGGCCGGTGTCCTGCAAGCACCTGCAAGGCACGCGGTCAGCCCCAGCACTGGCCCCTCACCACCACGCTCGGGCTCCCACCTCCAGACTGCCGGGCTGGCGAGGATACAGGATGAGCCACGGGGCAGCTCGGCTTCGTTGTGCCGGAGCAGATCCCCAGTGTGGGCACCCAGCCGGGCTCTGGGGTTCCCTTTTCAAGGGGAGGGCAAATCCCCAGCACTGGTGCGGGGAAGGGAAACACGGTGAGCAGCAGCTGAGCAGGCTCCGTGTGCGGAGAGGCTGAACCTGGATCATGCCAGGGAGATCCCTGCGGTGGGCTGGGCTCCAGGGAAGGATTATCCTCTGCCGGTGGGGCCGAAGCCACTCAGACCCACAGGGTCAGAGAGGGTAAACCTGCAGCTCACGTGGGGAAATCCCATTAAAACAACCACCACAAGAGGCTTGGACAGAGTGAGGGAGCGAGGAACTGAGACCTGCCCAACTCGGCTCATGCATGGGCTCAAATCCAGCCAGAGGCAGCAGGGACCTCTCCAGCCCCGGGGCCCGAAGTGCACCCCGAACGCCCACCCCCAGAGGGACCTGCTCTAACCCCCACTCGTCCGGGCTCGCAGAAATGGACTGATCTAATTTATTTTTTACAGCCTTCATTAGTGAGTCATGGCCTCTCCTGGAGCACTCAGAGCAATTCGAAATTTAAAAAAATAATTGAAGGCACTTTACTAATTGCTCTGAGGGAGCAGGGACGGAAAATTACGCAGCAGCCTGGGCTCAACCCCTGGGGAGACCGGGGACCCCGACGGGCAATCAGGGCCAGCGTGGGAAGGTGCCAACCCACCGGAGAGCTCAGGCATGGTGGGGGCAAAGGGCTCTCGCCGCGCACGGGCTGGGGGGCACAGCCGGGACCCTCGCTGCTGCCGCCGCCCCCCACTCTGCCCCCTCCGTGGTGCTCGGGCCACGGGTGACCCCACAGCCGGGACCCCGCGGGCCTTACCTGGGCAGGGGCTCTCATCTGCAGCGGGCGGCGAGCGGCGCGGGGGGGGCCGTCACCTCCTGCGCCCCGCGGGCTGCGGGGGGCTGCCGGGCCCCGCCGGTGAGCACGGCCATGGCGGCGCCCCGGGGCTCACATCGCTGCTCTGCCGGGGAAGGGCTCATCCAGACCCGCTCCCCTCTCCCTGCACCCCCATGTGCCGGTGTTCCCCCAGCCCCGGATGCAAACCCTCCCGCATCCCGGGAAGAGAAAACCCTCCCCCGGTCCCCCGGGATGCGAACCCTCCCCCCCCCCGGTAGGCAACCCCTCCCTGCTCCCGGGGTGCAACCCCCTGCTCCCCAGCGCGCAGCCCTCACCCACCCCGCGGTGCAGCCCGCAGCCCTGGAAGCGCCAGCCCTCCCCGGCAGCCCCGCTTTGCAGGAACCGTGCACACCGGAGCCCGGCCCACCAGCACGGTGCGCGCCCCCGCCGTGCACCGGAGCCGCGGAGCGGGGGCCGCTCCTCCAGCACCGTTTCGCCCCCCGCACCGGCTAAACGGGCCCGGAGGGGAGGCGCCGGGTCCACCGACCGCTCCGCAGTGCGCCGCGATGCTGCCGCTGCCGCCCGGCCCGCGGCCGCCGCCGCCGCGCGCGCACGGAGCCCCGGGAGCCGCGCGCCGCCGGGGACCGGGAAGCGCCGCTGGGGTCCTAGCGCCGCCCTCCCCGCGCCGGGCGGGTCCCCTGCGGCCGGGCCCGTTCCGCCCCCGCAGGGCACCAGTGCGGGCAGTGGCGGGGGCGGGGGGGGAGGAGGAGGAGGCGGCAGCGCTGCCCGCCAGTGCCAGGAGCAGCACGTGGTGCCTGACCCGCTGCCGGGCGCAGGGCCGCATTGTCGGGATGCCGCGGCCTCCCCCGCGCTGGCCGCGCAGCCCAGGGTGCCACTGTGGGAGGTTTCGTGGGGCGAGGAGGGGGCTCCACCGCTGCCAGGGCCCTGCGTTCTCGCAGCGGCGGCTGAGGCCTGTCCAAAAGGATTTTGGCTCTGCTGTGCTGGCGGTGCCCTTCCCTGCGTGGGGCTGTGGCAGCTGGAGCCCCAGCTCCGCGGGCTCCTCTGCTGGCACTCGCCTGCGGGGAGCTGCCCTGGCAGCATCCCCATGTCCCAGCCGACTTGCTCCTCACTTGACCCAGCACTTGGCCTCAGCTGAAATGGGAGCGAACATGGATCCCTGTGCCCCTCCTGCTCACCCCCAGACACCGCCAGGCCCAAACATGTGGCGTCTGTTATGGATTCGAAGAGCCGTTGTGGCGGTTCTGCGCAGCCGGGCTTGGGGCTGCACACGTGCCTGCAGGGTGCCCAGTCTTCTCTGGGATGCAGGAGCTGGCGGCCATCCTGCCTGCAGCTCGGCAGCACTGAGTCCTGTGGGGCTGAGGATCACCCCGGACACAGTGCGAAATCCACGCTGGGCCAGCACCCATACTGCAGAGACGCAGCCGCTGGTTCCCAAATCATCTCTCCCACTGGCTTTTGGCACCCTCCTCCGTGCTCAGGCTCAGCTCTACCCTCTCATCACCTCCACTTTGTTATTTATAGCCTGGCAGGAGAGCAGGACACGATAGCCCTGCGACCAGCTGCCATCCCCTATCCCCACGTCCCACAGGCACAAGGGGCACAGCACGGGGCACCACCAAGTTAAAAAAGCTTTTAATGGCTACGTTTGCTTTGGTCTGTATCCAAGGGCACTTGTGACAAGGCAACTCGGAGCGCCCAGGGCACACATGGCCCCTGGACTTCCAGGCACAGGGGCAGCCGGAGCCGCAGGGACGTGTCCAGCAGTAGCAGGACGGGTGGGCCCGGCCCCAGCTCCCCACGTCCCATACCCAGTGTCGGGTCTCAGGGCAGGGATTGCGGTGGCACTTCATCCCTGGGAGATGCACCAGCTTCTGGCCCTGGTGCGGCCAAGATCTCCTGCCCAGGAGCCCAGCAGCGTGAATGTTTAATCCTGCATTAAATATTCATCCCAGTAGAGCGGGCGGAAAACCTTCACGGTTGCCCTGGGTCTATCCAGGCAGGCGTCTGGAGCCAATGGGGCTCCATGGGTCCAGCTCACACCCCCCTGTGCACTGACATGGGGGGTCCCAGTCCACCCACTGGTTGGGGGAACTGGCCCTGCTGCTGCGGAGACAGAGACTCCCTGCGCTGGGGCTTGGCAAAAGGCTTTCACCTGTGGCATCAGCAGAGCCGAGACGCATCATTGCAGGATGAGAGCCACCCTGTGGCCGGGGTCTCTGTCACCTCGTCCCATGGCTGGCGCTCTACCCACCTGCCCAGGACGGGTGGGTGAAGACAATATTCCTCCTCTTGGCCCAGCGGGAGAAGACAGCTTTCTCGGTGATGAAGCGGTGCCCGGCGCGGTGGGCTCGCTCGTGCACCAGGTACATCCTGCACTCGTCCAGCCGGCCCTTCTCGAAGTAGTGGTAAGGCACGCTCGAGTGGTTCTTCTCCCTGGTGGAAGGGGACAGGGTGGGCATAGGACTTGGGGGGGACACCGAACCACCCCACACCTGCACCCACCGCTCCCTGTGCACCTGCAGTAGCTGTCGCTGACCATGCCGAAGACAAAGATCTGCTCGCACATCTCCATGGCCAGGATCATGGTGAACCAGCCTGTGCTCAGGAAGGAGCCGGACTTCATCCTGCAAAGCACCGTGGCTGCGCTGGAGTGGGTGGCATGGTGCTGCCATCCCAGCTGGGCTATGGGTGCCTGATGGGGGGAACGGGTGCTATGGTGGGAGGGCCTGACAAGGTCTCTTTGAGAGCCAGCGGTACCTGTTCTTCCCCGTCTCATTCTGGAAGACATCGTCGCAATACATCATCTTCTCCTCAGTCAGGGTATAGATCTGCAGGTGGGGGTATCTCTCCATCACGTTCAGCAGCATCTGGTAGGTCGAGCCCACTGGCTCCCGGTTCATCTTCTTTGCTGGCCCCCAGATGACATAGAGGGTCTCCTGGGACTGCTGGAAGAAATAGGGCTGGTTCCTCAGCAGCAGCGGAACGCTGGTGTGCGACACCACGCGGATGGTGCTCCGCATCCCCACGTCGTCCTCGTAGCCGGCGGTGGGGGCATGGTTCATGCGCAGGACACACTCGTGCTCGTCAATGGCCTGTCCCAGGAACGAACCCAACATCTGCCCCGAGCTGGAGACGATGGCGCAGCGGCGGCACAGCGCTCGCTCCAGAGGCTGTGGGGAGACGCGCCGTCAGCCATCGGCTCCCCCTTCCCTCCCGCAGCAGCTGGACACACCGCAGCCCCATCCGCCCTTCCCTAAGGAAGGGGAAACTGAGGCACAGATGGGTCGAGCTGCCCCACCAGCCCAAGTGCTGCCCCATTCCCACACACCTTCCCGTCGGGGACGCGGCTGTACCCCTGGAAGCTGAGGACGGAGGACGGCACCGGGCTGCCCGACTGCCCCGGGGCCCAGCAGCAGGCCCGCAGGCAGGCGTGGGAGCACAGCAGGACGTACAGCACCGTGACTGCCGCCACGCACACCAGCGTGAGGAAGACCCGGACCTGGAAGCAGAGCGGGGAGTTTTCTCCAGGCCTGGCCACGTGCACCGGCCCCACGTCGGATCCCGGCAGCCTCGCGGTGCCGTGCGGCCCCTCGGAGGAGCGTGTCGGGGCGCGGGCGAGGGGAGCGTCGGGGCCCGGGGCCTCGCTCGCTTCCCGCAGGCAGCGACGGCCCCCGCGCCGTGCGGCCGCGCTCGCGGGGCCGGGGCTCCCGTGCTGCCCGCGGGGACCGGCGGCTGCCAGGCTGCGCCCACCCCCAGCACCGCTTTCGGGAGGAGCGGCCCCCGCCCCGGTGCCGGTGCTGGCGGGGTCGCACCGGCCCCCCGTGCCCGCCAGAGCCCCGTGCCCTCCGTTCTAGCGGGTACTCACCAGCGTCTTCATCCTCGGGGGGCTGGCGGGTCGCCCAGCAGGGTCCGGGGGTCACCCGGCGGGTGGGGGCTCGCACCCTGCACACAGAGCGGGCTCAGCGGCGGCATCGGGCGAGCGGGGTGCGGGGGACCCCCGAGGGTGGGATGCCCCAGCGAGGCCCTCCCCATCCCCAGTACCCCAATGCCCAAGATCCCTCCCTCCATGCCTTGTGTCGGGACCCCCCCGGGGCCGGGATTTCCCCATGCACCCCCGGGTCCCGGACCCCCTGGAGTCCCCCCGTGTCCCCGTCCTGCTGCGGGGCCCCGGGGGCGCAGCCCGCCCGGGAAGGGGCGGCCCCGCGGAGCGGCACCCCCGGTACCGGCCCCACTCACCGCGCCGGGAGCCCGCTCCGGGTGCCGCATCCCGGCCAGGCGACACCGGGCTGGGGCTGGTGGGGCCGCAGCAGGGCGGAGCGGAGCGGGCACTGCCGGGTCCGGGCCCGGGCCCGCCCCTGCCCTCCCGGCTCCGCCCGGCTCCGGCAGCGAGCCCCGGCTCCTCCGGCGGCGCGTCCGCACACCAGCGCCGTGCGCCCGGGCCCGCGGCTCCAGCACCGGCACACAGAACCGACCCCAGGAAAGGCGCCGGTACCCATCCCCTATGTCCTGGGATCAACCGTCCTGGTACCGACCCCGGCACCCACCTCATGTGCCCCGGGACCCTCCCCACGTGTCTCTGAACCAAGCCCAGCACCCATCCCATGTGTCCGAGGACCAACCATCCTGGTACTGACCCCAGCACTCACCCTGTGTGCCCCGGGACTGACCCCAGCACCCATTTCTCTCTACACCTGCTCTGCCCTCTCAGGCTTCCCCCCAGGGCGGGGGTCCCTGCAGCCAACCCCCGTGTCCCAAAACCCCTCTCACATCTCTACACACCACTGGATCCCAGCCATACCAGACACTGGTGAGCTCAGGCACGGCGGTGATGGCCCAGGGACGAAAATGATCCAAAAAGGCTCAGGAGCCGGGCACAAGCAGGCCTCCTGGTCCTGTTCCCCATCTGGTGGCCCCAGGGGGCCACTCATCACCCACAGCCCCTCATGCCAGGGCCAAGCTGCAGAGCACCGGTGAGAAGCGTCTCCAGAGCCAGCTGCCTGCTGCCCATCTGCTGAAAGCAGAGTACTGGACTTTGTTTTCTCTGTTTTATTTCTTTGTTGACAGATAGGAGAGGTAACCTTTAAACTGGTCCCAATCCTGTTCCCTGCAGACTCCAACCAGGAGGAAACAGGTGACTGGGACATCGCTGGACTCTGGAGCAGGAAGCAGTGCCCGGGAGGCACACTTGGAGCTGCTCAGAGTCATGACCAGATTTTCCTCCCTTTTGTGTCCCTCTGCCCCAGCTCAAACCCACCTTCATGGGGCAGGCTAAGCCATGTCCAGCAGGCAAGGGGCTGGGAAGGGGAGCGAGGGATTCCTCACTGGGAAAAAGGGCAGCAGCAAGACACAGGCAAGGGAAAACGGGGATGGAGGACTTGGCTTCAGGGAGGGTGCACAGCCCCACACTGTGCCTGGCAGCCTCCCTAAGAGCTGGAAACAAACCTCCAGCCAGAGCCTCGCCTCCGGGCCGCTCACTGGCTCCAGCCACGCAGCAGGTTAAACCACAGCCAGGTTCGGCCCAAGACCCACAGCACCCGGGGTGCCCCTGAGACACCAGCATCACCGCCTGGCAGGACGGGAGACAATGAGACATGCTGCTGCCTGGTAGGGGATGTTCCCAGTACACGTGAGAAGGACCAGAGCACCTCAAACCTGCCCTCCTTTCGCTGGAGCTACCCCAGGCTGGGTAAAGTGGCCCCGCAGCGTGGCAGGGCCAGCACAAGGCCAGAACCCAGCCAGGTTCTCTCTGGCACTTCCCTGCCTGGCTCCACTGGCAGGACAGGTCCCTCGGTAGGACCTTCCCCAGGACGGCGTCAGGCACTGCCAGGGCCACGCAGCGGAAACCATCCTGGCAGGCCGGTGGCACCCCTTCAGCACAGGCAGACAACAGGGACTGAGACCTTGCGGAGCTTTATTGAGGGTGATCCTGCTTGTTGTGGTCCGGGGGGAGCTGCCAGGGCACCACAACCCTGCAGCAGCAGCTGCTGCCAGGAGAGGAAACTCCAAGGGCGGGGTGCCACTGGAGCAGCAGCTGCTGCCAGGAGAGGAAACTCCAAGGACAGGGTGCCACCACACCTGTGATGGGAGCTGCACCCATCAGCAGCGAAGCCAAATGCTTCCCTGTGACCCAGGGCACCCGCTCACCATCAGCTGGATGGCTGCAGGAGGGGACACCGCGGGCAGCAGGGGCACTATCTCCATGCCTGGCCTCCTGAGGGCCCCTCTTCAGAAAGGTAAGAGCCCACCAGCACCACCACTAGCCCTTCCAGCAGGCAGATGGAGAACGCGAGCCTGCCTTTTCCAAGCTCAGTCTTGCTTCTTTCCTCTCAATCTTGAATCCAATTAAAAAAAAAAACAACACAAACCATATGTAAACATTTAAAAAAACCCAGAAGGAACAAAGTACTGGACAGACCAAGAGCAAGGGGGAGGATCACCCAGAGGCTGAGCAGCGGGAAGGGGTCACGGCTCAACTTGCACTCTGGTGGTTACAGCTGCTGGACCCTGACAGCTCCTCTGGCCAGTCCAGGCCGAAGCACAGCTGGCACAGGCAGTGCCAGCTGGGGAGCAGGTCCCTCACAGCCAGGGCTCCGGTCCATCCCTCTCTCGATGAGCCCCGGAGATCAGTTTTGCTTCCATTTGGTCAGTAAGTTGCAAACTACAGGCGGCTTCGTCCCTGCAGGAAGGAATGAGGGAGAGCACAGCCAGCTCGGCGCTGAGCGCTCCGGGGGAGCAAAGTCTTTTCCTGGTTATGTGGCCACAGGGTGGGCACCTTCTCCTCATCTCTCTCAGCTAGGCCTTCAGTCCGATTTCTTGGCAGGTTTCCTGCTCTTCCACATCACGACCATTATAAAAACACCTACCAGGGGAGAGAGAACAGATTCAGCCAGAAAACTTCTAATTATGGGCACTCTCAAAAGATAACGAGAAACAGAACCTCAGCAAGAAACAATTCCACTGTCCAGACACTCAAACAGCCAAAGTTACACACAAACACCCTCGTCAAGAGCCAGTGCCAGTCTGAGCTGCAGCAGTAGCCCCAGAGAACGTGTCATGAGTGTCACACGTTAGCTAACCCCCTAGCAAACCTCTTCTCTCGTCCTAATTTAGAAGCTCCTAATTAGAACACCAGAAATAACTCACCTATAAATAGCAGCAGCAGCAGCCCAGCCACCACGGGGATGATAACTGCGTACTCCCTAGGCAAGAAGTACTGGTGGATCCCATGGTCACTGTCGATGAAGGGCTGCAGGAGACAGAGAGGGGTGTCAGCAGGTGGGCACAACACCAGGACAAGTCCTCGACACCTGCAGCCTTGTGGTTTCACAAGCAGGATGGAAATATCAGGGAGACAGCTAAAAAAAGGGTGCCCAGACCCGCAGGTGGCACAGCCCACAGCTGCAGGGACGTGACAGCGGGTGGGCAGCGAAGGCTTCGGCGCTCAGCAGACGACTAGGGGCAGCTACACCAGGCTGGCACAGAAGCCTCCCAGCTGCGGGGTCCCAGGGTGGGCACGGCTGCCGGCCCGCTTGGTGCTGAACAGCACATCCCCGGACTCTCTGCCCTGCAGAAAAGAGCAGCTGACACCAGCTCTGGCTCATGGCGATCCCACCAGGATCCCCTGTGGAGGCCAGTGGAAGGCTCTGGACACTAGAGAGCAGTGTAAGGATTCCTACGCAGCAGGGAGCACACCTATTCGCTCCCAGGAGTCCGGACGGTGTAAACATGTATTGGACAGCAGAGGCAGCCGGTGCAAGAGGGGAATTCGAACCTCAGAGGTTGGAGGGGAAGCTGCCAGGAGTTCAGACCTCGGCCCAAAGCTGAACCAGGCCTCTCATACCTGGAAAGATCAAGAGGAGATGTTTTCTTTCCAGGAATAAAACGACTAATGACGCCAGCTGATGTGTCCCTAGAAGTGGGCAAACTACTAGGCTCACAATCACTTTTCCAGAGCTCTGCATTCCCTAAACCCTCCTCCTCCCTACCAGGCTCCAGATTTGGTAAGCATTGTCTCTTTTCTAGGTTTCCCTCGGGGATCTCCCACCAGAACCAGGAATCTGGATGACTGCAAACGTGAACACCACCACCACCACCACCTCCAGACGGACCAGGCTCCGCTCAGTGCGCCGCGGGTCTTACACCAGCCGGGTCAGTTTGTCTGAGAACAGCAGGGCAGGCGGCACGATCAAAGCTTGGTCTTGCCCAGGCAAGGGCAGGCACACCCAGAAAGGGCAAGGGCTGCGCCAGCAAACAGATGAGCGCCGCCCTGAAATTTTTAACCGGGAAGCTGGAAAGGCACGTGGAAACATCGGCACCTAAACAAAGCCTGGGCTAACACCTGAGTGCAAAGTGACTGGGATTAAACGGCCAGAGGAGACCCGTACCAGTATGATGATCCAGAGGGTGTAGTAAACAAAGAGAACGAGGCTGAAGGCAACCAAGCCGAATCCAACCGCCTGGTCTGTTGCTGTGGCCTGCAGAGGGAGAGAGAGTCAGAGCGGGACCTGCCTGCTGCGCCGTCGGCACGGGAACGGTTAACGGGCACCTGCTGCGTGTTCAGCCCCAGATTACGCGGCCGCGGGTCTGACACGAGAAGGGGAGGGGAGACCCTCCGCCGCGGAAATAACCCACCGCGAGGGCGGCGGGGAGAACGGCCGGGCCCTGCCGCCGGCCGCGCTCCCGGAGCTGCCGCCGGACACAGCAGCTCACAGCCCCGCAGCTCTGGCCCAGTCCGCTCGAGTACCGACCCCCGCCGGCACCGGCGCTGCGCCGGACGGGCCGCCGGGACGAGCCCCCTCACCCTCACGGCGTGCCGGGGCGGGCGGCGCCCCCAACCCCACTCACCATGGCGACCGACAGCCTCGGCCTCCCTCCCCGCCGGCCCCGCCCTTCCGGGAACAGCCCACCAATCACCGCGCCTCCAGCCAGCCCCGCCCTCCCCTCTGCAGGAGACGGCCAATCAGCGAGGGCCGCCTGTGTCTCGCGGCATGGTGGGAAGCGCGGGCGCGGCTCGCCCAGAGCATGACGGGAGGCGCAGTCCCGGGGCGGCGGCTCCGCCGGGCCCGGCACGCAGCGCCGAGAGGGGCCCGTTCCGCTCCGCTCCGCCCCCCCGGAACGGGCCCGTTCCGTTCCGCCCCCCCCCCCCCCGCCCTGGCGCGGGGCCCGCTCCGCTCCGCCCGGAGAGGCGCAGGGGCCGTGCCAGGCGGCATCGGGCCCCCGGGAAAGGACAGGGCGGCCACTGCAGCGCGAATTGTGCACGCTGTGCCGAACGACGCTGGGGAAGGCCAGGCGTGAAGCTTCTGCATCTCCGGGGCCAGCACCTGGTGCTGGGAGAGGACGGTTTCCTTGGCAGCCGGGTGCTCTGGTTTCATCAGCCACCTGCTGCATGCGAGTTCCGATGGAAGTGACTCATCTTGAAACCAGCCAGCTCCAGTACCCGAGATACTCACGCCCAGTGCTCCAGGCGTCTCTCCACACACACACACTGCGGCTGGAGGAAAGAGAAAAGTGAGACCCAACAGCCGCGGGATACAAGGGATCAGGATCGTTTGAGGGAGGGGAAGCAGCTGAGGGAGAGGAAGGCTCTGCACGGGACTCCAGGGTGCAGCTGCCCAGTACGGGTGGCGGAGGCCCTCCAGCCTTGGCACGCATCAGCAGCAAGGACCCAGGCACTGAGTTCAGCTCAAACCTCCGTTAATGGGCTCGCTCCTCCACGGTGGAAGAGGAGGGGCTGCCCCTGCACAAGCCATTCCCTGGCACCCCCCAGGGCTGCAGCACCTTCCCCCAGGCCAGCCTGGCGAGGTGGTCCCACACAGGGGCGAGGATGAGGCCGCTCAAGCACAGTCTGGGCTAGGACATGAGACATTGCCAGCGACTTGCACCGGTTCACCTTCCCCCTGGATGGCAGGCTGTTGCTCCCACCAGACTTTTGCAGTGCTGCCAGCTGCCCTCTCCAGCCCTTGCCTGTCTGCAGGGAAGGGCTGGCACGGATCTCCACTCCCAGCAGCCAACGAAATTCTGGAGGGCAAAGCTAAATCCTATTCCAGGGCCCTGCATGCCAGCAGGCACAGTCTGACCCTTCTGCTTCCTTAGCAGATCCTTGAATACATTTACAACAAGAAACAAAGCAAGAAGAATCATTGTGAAGTACCAAAACCCTTTATTTTTCCCCCAAACCATAACAACATTTGACATTATATTGATTTCCTCATATATTTGTTATTTCTCTACGTTAGGAACCAGATACAGAAAATACAAACACGATCTGTTGCATTAAAGACGGCACAGCATTCCGTTAGAAAAAGAAACAAAAAACTAGAGGAGCAAGATAAAAATGGTGAAAAATAGTCATTCCCTCCAGCCCAAACTTTCCAAGAATCATCATCAAAATAGAGCAGTGGAAGTAGCTTCTCTTTCTAAACGCACTTCTGCTTTAAGAAAAAAGTTAGATTTATCTTTAGATTTCAAAGTAAAAAAATGTTAGACTATCTTTCAAGCAATTTTGGAAGTTTGCATAGACCCATTCCCTTTCCAAAAATATCAGCCATCTCTCTATAGAATCTGATATAAATCGAGTGCACGCCTCACCTGAAGATCACCAACCTCAATCAACTTTCAAGAAAATAAAACATGATCTCCCCTTCCCCTCCCTCCCCCCACAAAAATATGGGCTCTACTGTTATTCCTTGTGTTTGAGGCAAGTTACGAGGCTCAGCCACACTTCTCGCTCAGAGCTTCACCCAAATTCCTTTTTCATTTCCCAGGTTTCCATGTCCGCTCCCTCCCAATGGGGCGGGGGCGACGCAACGTGGAGCGGCAGAGGGCATCGGGCTCAGGTGGCACGGGTGGGCTGACGGACATGACGCAGCTCTTGGGAGGGAAGCGGTGGGGAATTTTGCCCCCAGCAAGGAAGTGGCTTTTCAAGGACAAACAGCTGCGACCAGGCAGTGTTTGTAGGAACTCGCTCCCGGGGACAGTGAGCCTTGTCCACAGGGCTCAGTCACCAGAGCAAGAACTTGTTCAGCTAGAGACTAGGTGGGGTGGCAGGGGACGGGGCAGGAGGGGCAGAGGGTAAGTCTGCAGCTCCTGGGTAAGGCAGCGAGGAGGGGAGCGTGGGGACCCCTCTCCAGGAGGGGTGTTTAACCTAGTGCTCTAGCGTACCTGGAGTGAGGTTTTCCCAGAGGTTCACAACAGCGCGTGCAGAGTCCAGCTGCACAGCCACCGGTTTAAAAAGAAACAGCAACGACAAAATAAATAAAAAGTCAACCCCTCCTACTAAGATGCAAATGAAATATGTATTTCTTCAGGTCTCGGCCTGGTTTGGAACTCTCTGAAAACTGAAGCAAACGTTTAAAAGGGCTTATTAACTTTCTTCAGGGGGCAAAGTGATGCGGCAATGAGAGGGGGAGAGATGACACGCCTGCTGCCCATCACATCGAGGGTCAGGACAGCGCAAAGGCCCCATTTAAAGTGCCGACCATACAAGAGAAGATGGAGGAGCAACACCCTTCTCCCCTCTTCTTCCATCACAATTTCCAACTGAAACCCATCTCCTTCACCAAGTCACAACTAAGCCTATTCTTTTGGACATTCACCCAGTTTATAATGTTTGTTCTTTTTTTTAAAAAAAAAAAGTTAGTAAAAAAGTTACATTGAATTTGCCAACTCTTTGCAATGGGCTTCCACCAACTAAAGGTCCAGAAACTGAGAGAGCAGAGCCCACATGTTTCTCCTGGCCCCAAGACTGGAGCAGAGAGCCAGCTCTGCTCTCCAGGGTCGGCCAGGCGTGAGCAGCCCTGCTCGCCAGCAGAGACCCAGGGGATGCAGAGTCTTGCCAATAAAGTCCTTTTACTTGTTTAAGCCACCTCTGAATCCCCTGAGCAGGGTAACAATGTGGGGAAGAACATCCCCCCCTTCAGCGCCCCAGGAATAAAATATCAATGAAACAATAATGCAGTCAAAAAAACACCAGCCTGCTGGGTTTATAAAAAAAAAAAATTTCAATAAACTTCACAACAGAAAAAAAAAACAAACCAACAACCCAAAGGAAACTAGCCAGCGGTTTGGGTCTGGAAACTCATTCACTTAAATGTTCGAAGTCCAACAAGGAACAGATGGCAATGCCACAGGGAAAAAAGTGCTCGCCAGACGCAGCTTCCCGAGAGACGGCCGTGGGCCTGCGGGACAAGCAACCCCGCTTCCATCGCTATCGCCTCGTACGCTGACCACCGGCCGGGGACCGCTGGGCATCGCTCTTGTTCGGACGCACAGCGGGAGCTCTGTGTGGGATCTAGAAACAGGAACAGACTGCTCCTTCCTCCCTCCGGGTCTGCTCTGGGTACTCCAGCCCTGGCTGTGCTGCACCAGGCTGAATGACTAGGGCTACTTTCTTATTCAAAATGAGGGGTAGGGGAGCTAAAAAGCTACATAAAGACCAGGATCTGTGGAGTCAATAATAACGTGGAGACAAGGAAGAGATACTCTATGAGACACATCAAAAATGCAAGCAGTGATGTGCCAAGCTGCTGGAAGAGAAGCCAGAGACGTGCCCAGGTTGGCCACAGCTATGTGATGGAGCAGGTTACGCCTCTGCCAGCCCAGGAAGATGAGACCAGCTTTCTGAAAAGCTCAACTGCTTCTTCTCTTGCTTCACTAAGGAGAGATTCCTCTCTCTGTCCCACAGGGGATTTCGTGACATGCTGAGCTGCCAGCACCCCGGAGCAGCCGACTCTTGCCAATGGGAGCCCAGAAGAAAGCCTTGGGTTCCCAACTGCTCTGACAGTGACTGCCATTGTTTTTCATGGGAACAAAAGCAAAGCAGCAGAAGCGAGCTGGGTTTTGGCCTCTTTCCTGGCTTATGTTTGCTCCTCTCGAGTCCTGGTTGGACCTGATTTCCCAAGGAGCTCCGCTGGCCCCTGGGGACCAGCAGGTGCTGGGGAACAGCCTGAGCCTCAGCTCTGCACAGCCGCCTGCAGACAGGGCAGAACACCCCCTGAGCCTGCTTCTGCCCTCACCCTGACCCAAGCACAGCGCCAGGCCAGGCCTGGCTTTCTGGCACAACCCCAGGGAGAGAGAAAAAACAAGCAGTTCTCCCCTTCCTGCAGACACGAAGCAGCCTAGGAACAGGGCAGGATGCTCACCAGCCTGCTAGTGAGTGCCAAACCTACCCAGACTGAATGAAGAAGAGATCACCATTAAAAAACACCAGCAAGTGTGAAAGAGTTTTTGTTCTAAACAGACTGAAAAGATTCAACACTTTTTCCCTACATTGAGCCAAACCAGCGTGCTGTCTGTAGCCCCTTCTTACCCTAATCCAAATTTAATTCCCTTTGAAGGGAAAGGGTGAAAAAGATCCATATCCTATACGTTGTCTGTCCAAATACAGAAAGAAACCTCTTGACTTGAAGAGAGAAACAGTCAAAACAGAGTAAGCAGCTGTATAGCTTTGCCACACTGCCTAGCATCCTCCCCATACAGCCATCCTTAGCTAGCAGGGTGGGGAAAAAAAATATAAATCAAGGCTCTTTAATTCCTTGTTTCTCATTCTGCCAGTATTCTGCCCTTTTCCAGTAGCTCATCTGCATGCATTCTGGGCACAGAGACTACAATTAATCATCTTCCCCCCCCCCACTTTTAAAAAAGGCTTTACAATAACTAAGAATTTGAACAACAATGTGATCAGTTACAAATCTTTCCTTGCTGAATGGGACAAGTGTGTGCCTGCGTGTGTGCATGCACACGTGTGTCAGAGGAGGGCACGTTCCCAGCCATGCCCGGGAGCGTGCATTGCTCTGAGGGCACGGCCGCTGGGTGCTACTACAGTACACCAGCAAAAGAGGAAAGGGCACTACACAGAAATAGCTTATCGGCTGAGAGTCTCTCCAGGAAGGGCTGCAAGCACAGCCTGCTGACAGCCCACAGCTGGAGTCTGCCTAGATCCTCGTTCGCAATTCAGCTGCCAGGAGAACCTGTAAGTGGGAGCTGAACGGGACTGACATCTCTGCCACACACTGCAAGGAAAAGAGGCAGCTAAAGTGTCAAACAACTGCAGAAACCAAACCCAAAGAAGAGCAATTGAAAGATCAACCAGAAAACAGTTTGAAGCCTTGACAGAAGAGTTCACTCGCCACGGAACAGATAAGAACGGCTAATATGGCTAGCGCAGCAGAGAACACCCAGTCTGCCTTTGAAGGCAGAGACAGTGGCTTCTCCCCAGCCCCAAAAGGAACCAGCTCAGGCATAGAACCCTGCTGACAGGGCAAGAAAGGTCAACCAACACCAATTCCCTTACTGGCCCAGGCCAAGAGAGGCAACTGTTAATCACCACGATGGAGAGACCATTGGAGTTAACTGCATCCTGCTCTGGCCCAGGGAGGGCTACTAGATAACCAGACTCTCTTCACACTCCAAGAAGGGCAGTTCCCTTCCTGAGCCAAAAAAAAAAAAAAAAAGAGGCTTTGTATTCCAAGCTCCTACAGTGACTATTTGCTGAATCGGTCCAGCGAACAGGGATTACGCTCCTGGAACAGCAAGTAGAAGCCTCCTCCAGGTAAAATGTGGAACCTCTAAAGTGCTCCTGCTAATGCTAGTAGATGAACACTGCCCTTCCATGCCCAGCAGTGGAAGGGCATAATGCAGTTAGTGGTATAACAAGCACTAGCATTTAACCGTTCAACTCCCATCTGGATTGTGGTAGTTTTCTGAAATGCACTTTTGGGAGATATTTCCTATGAGAAGAGGACATTTAGGGGTTTAAGGGTAGGAAGGCGAAGTGCACACCATAGCATACCTTGTTCAGTAAAACCGTTGCCTTGGAAGGTGATGTTCCCTTGCAGAGTCAACGGCATAAAGCATCCTGCAAGTGGCCATCTCGCTGTGTCACCAACAAGCAGCTCTTAGTTTGGTTAGAATGGTTTCCCCCTCCCTCAGTGGTTTGAAGAGTTCACAGTGGTATAACCCAACGTTTTGGGGAGACAGAAGCTGAGAAGTCCCCTGTTGCAAGTGAGTGGGTGGAGTGAGGGATGCAGATGAGCAACATCCTCTAGGACAAAGGATAAGTCCAACAGACACCTTGCGTCTGATCAGAAACAGGGGGAAGGCAGGCACTGGAAGAACTGGGAAGTGGAGAAGGGTAATGGCAACGCAGGGAAAGTGCGTGATCTGGAGTGGTCTCGGAGTAGTTCTGCAGTGCAAATGTATGGGGAGGGGTGTGGAGAAATCCCTTCTGGAATGCTGCATGAAGAGAGGTAAAGGTTGGCATCCATGTGGCAGCGGACTGGGTAGGGGGCCTGTTTCCAGCAGCTCTACCCTGTTCTTCATTCACATTTAGTGGGTTTCAATCACCACTGGCTCGTAAACTCCAGATGAGACCCTGGAGAGGCAGAGGAGGGAGAAGATGAGAAAGTCAGGTTATTTTCCTCAGTCACTTAGAGCAAGTGAGTTCTTATTCAGAGTGCTCCACTCAGAAACATCACCCTCTAATCCCACACAAAATACTGAAAATAATGAGTCAGTCTGGCGAGAAGTCAAGCCTCACAACACAAACCAGACAGCTATGTGGCAAGCTAACACCAGAGCACTTGAAAGTGCTGGGTGTAACTCATGAATCCGTCTAAAGGACAGAGAAAAGGGGGGAGTATCCCGTGCAAAGATCCAGTGTTCCTGGCTTTGCTTTGCTCCCAATTTTGTCACCAACTTGACACATCTTTGCATTACCATTATTGGTTTTGGTTTTTCTTTTTTACATCTCAAAAGGCTCTGTAAAGGCTCAAACTCAGCTAGCCAAGACACTGTTCTAAGAGCTGTTGTGGCAAGAAAACGTTTTATTTGTTCAGAAGTCTTTTATGAGAGAGCAAGCCCTCGATGAGGATGGAGGAAGCAGGGAAAAGGGACAATAAACCAGGCTGCTGCAGTTTTGCTGCAAGCCAGCAGGAGGCAAAGCTCCCTGCCATCAGTGGGGCACAGGAGCAAACAGGAACCAACTGCTACCATTTCGTCCTTTCACCCCTTACTTCTGTTCTTGGATCTAACAACTAGGATCATATTATCCCTCTGAGCTCCTGCTGAGAACTGCATTCATACTCCAGTGCAGCTGTAGCCTGTCACCAGAGGGATCTCAGGGGTGTTAATGTGGGAATAAAGCCACCATGTGGCACATGATGTTTAGAAATCTCTCCTGTAGCAAAAGGTGAAAGTTTCCCAGGTACAAAGAGATAACTAATGTCTCTGGAGCGCCAAAGTCTGCCGGCCTTTCAGGAAGCCTACCTGTTTCCCAGCTGAATACCACTCAACGTAGTTGTTCCATCTCTGCTCACAAACAACCTCAGGTTACTGTCTGCAGATAGAAAAGGAAGTAAAACATCAAAATCCAGAACTACCGACTGCTGCCAGGTGCTCCCCTCCCAGCTGCATTACACAATGGTCAGCACAGGACCAAGTGCATTTCTGGGAATGCATGTGCACGCTTTCTGGTGTTCCCACAGTAACAGAGCCCCTGGGAACACTTCTTCTTGCTCTGAAAGGGAGCCCCACGTACAAATCAACCACAGCATTAAGCTTTGGAAGAGTAAATGCAGAGGAATTAATTCAGTGATACTCCTCCAGCTACTTCTTTTAAGGCAATTCCACTGATGCAAGCTCTCGGACAGCTTAAACATGTGAACAGACAAGATGTGAGATCTCACGCTGCTTTTGTAGGCTCACTGGAGGAGAAACTCAGCCTGTTCTGCTGGTGAAAGGTGGCTACATTCAGTCTAGTTTTAACCCATACTGAGCAAGGTGTAAATCCCCATATGGTAAGAACATTGCCATATGTGATGATTTAAGGTGACTAACTACAGAAGTACTAACAACAAGCTAGGCTCAGGTTTAAAACGCATCAAAAAACCCCTCGACTAGATGAAAAAGATTGATTTCTAGGCTAAACTAGAAAATTTAAACAAATGCAGTGATATTAGTTTTCTCTTAACAGATACTGTGACTGCAATGGAGAAAATCCCTTCTTAGGCTCTCGCAACGATCTGATGGCCCGTGACCCATCTTTCTTCAGAGATGTGCTGTTTTCCCTCCAGTTGTGCTCTCCTACTTTCATAGAATCATAGAAAGGTTAGGGCTGGAAGGGACCTTCAAAGGTCATCTAGTCCAACCCCCCTGCAAGGAACAGGGATATCTCCAACTAGATCAGGTTGCTCAGGGCCTCGTCCAACCTGGCCTTGAACGTCTCCAGGGATGGAGCATCCACCACCTCTCTGGGCAACCTGAAATTGTTTATTATTTTTAAAATTATTTTTAAAATTATTTATTAATTTACTTTAATAAATACCCTTGGGCTGACCCTGCACAAAGGCCACTAGAGCAGTGCAGACAGCTGATGAAACTGATTTCCACTGCACTGAAGAACTGGTGTTTTTCACAGCTCATCCTGTACGTTTGAGCTACCATTCAACCTCTGCTGTCATCTGTAGAACAGCAGCAAACACTATTTGCTAACGGATTTGTAGCTCTCAAATCCACATGGTTTGTTTACCTACCACAGAAACACCTAGCAAGCACTGAAAGCAAAGTGCTGTCAAAAGGAGAAAGGAGTCCATGGCAGGTTAGATCTGACTGTGAAAGCTTGGCAGCCTTGCTAAAAGAACAGCCGAGACACCCCTTCTGAGACTACTCCTCTCACCTTCAGTATTGCTGACATCTGTGAAGTCCTGACTCTGCATTATTTTCTCCACTATATCATCAGCATCGATCCTGGTGTCATCCACTCGGGTTGGGTGACTCTCTACTGAATCCTTTTTCCTCCTGGGGAGAGAAAATAAATGGAAAACTTACTCAGCTTTTCAAGATGCAGACTTCCATATACTCTCCTGCTTCTCTTGGCAATAGCCTCCTTCTCAGCAGCTACAATCCAACCTACTGCTACATGAAGACAAAGGAGTAGATTCTGTCTCCCCTTCCCAGAGAAGGAGCTTTGCTCCACAGTTACTTACCGGGAAGGTCTATCCAGCAGAAGGGCTGGTCTGGGGGGGCGAGGTGGCTTCTCAAGTTTGTGGTCCCGCTCTCCCTCAGGACACTCCACTGTCATACTCAGCCCTCCAGACGCACTGCTGCTGGTGGAAGTATTCCGGCGATGGGTCAGGTCGGACATACTAGAAGAACGGGAGTGCTCTGTGCTGTAACCTGCAAACACAGAGTGATTAAAGCCAGATCTTCTCCCCTTCCTGGCAGCACAGTTAACAGGCAGGGCAGCTTGAAAACAGCATTTCTGCTCCCACATACCGAGGTTTAGACATACACCTATAAGCTCATCTGCAGAGACTAAACAGGAGAGTGACATTACAGAGCAGGGCGAGAGAGATGGCTGCACATCACTCTCACAAAAGTGACTGTAGGAAAGAAAATGGATGGGGCCCGTGCTGGCAGAACCGTGCGGATCAATGGTTACCAGAGATCTTGGACTGCTGGCTGGCATAGCTGGAGTTTCGCGAGTGCCCCGAGTGGAAGACTTCCTCTGGGCTGGACAGGTTCTGATCCGGTTCTTCTGGGACACCTGCCAGGGAACAACAGGGCACTCCATTTATGCTGTAACCAAGTCAGCACAGTGCCCGCTGATCACCTTGGGCTGGAGGCTGATCTTGGAACACTAGGTGAAGGAAAGGACAAGTCTGTTGGCAGAGCCTTGCTGCACAGGCTAGCACAGAGATAAGAAGCAGCTGGGGACCAGGGAAGACGATAGTGAACTTCTCCGTCAAGTTTATCACTAATCCCAGCATCCAGTGCCTGAATTCTCAAGCACCTCTGGGGGCTTAAGGATCTAGAAGGACAGGTAGTGTCTGAAGCTATCCATAGTTAAAAGCATTAAGCTAAGACCAAGAAAGTATCAAATGGCCACTGGCAGTAAAGCATTACAACCTCTGTCTGGGTGCTTCTCCTGTTACTATCTTTCCCCTTCTATCACTGGTGAGAGCACCCATGCCATTTAAATCACATCTGAATACAGATGATACAGAAATATTGACATTTCCTGATACAGAAACCTCGGCATAACCTTTGCTCCTTTGCCATCGTCCCTGCTTGTCTCTCTCACAGGAAGCTTATCCAAAAGTGCACAAGTGTAACACACTAGCCAGCTTTTTAAGAAGAGCACTTGCACAGAGTGCGAAGTCACTGAGGTGATGAGACTAGAGTGCTATTTTGGTGCAGTGTATCGCCTGCTCATTTGGAATGTGCTGGGAAGGAAAAAAAATCTATGGGAAAATGCAGTGCCCTTGAAAATGGGCTCATACAGAAGACAAAGAACTCTGCATCAGCAGCTGGAACAAGGCCATTAGACCTCAAAACCAACCTCTAAAACCTTCACAGGAACTTTTCTAGAAGATAAGTCTAAGAAACAGAATAGCTGAGTGGTGAACAATGTTAAGTGTCATTGAACACAGCAGACAGCAGGGATGAGTGCAATACATGAATTATTATATCCCCAGTAAAAAGAACAAATTGCTTCATCTCTACTAACAGAAACATGCATGTGGCAAAGATTCATCCTTCCTTTCCTCAGATGCACTTAATAGATGGCTTTGTTTTTCTCAGTTTTCTTAATGAGCAGAGGGGTGAGGATGGGTGTGGGAAAACATGAAAAATTAAAGAGTTTCTGTGCTTGCAACTGCTGGGAAAAACAAAAGAGTGTCCAGGCACAGCCAAGCATTGCATGGCTCCAGGACAGGCATTCATACCCGAGCTGAGAATGGCAGCTCTTGGCTTGGTCTGACGCAGGGAGCCAATCGTGGCTGAACTGCTGCTGCTGCTGCTGGTGGTTCCCTCGCCCTTACAGGTCAGCTGCAGGGTAGAGTCCTGTCCCGGTATGGTGATGGATTTGGCGGTGGAAGGAGGCCTGTAATCAGAAGTGAAGAAGGTTAGAAACTGCCAGGCAGGGGCCAGGAATTACCCCACTGCGCTGGCAATTCCCACTCTGTTCTATCAAGAGGGTTCCCCCACCTGCCCCTACCCTTTGTGGCGGGGGGAAGCTGGCAGCCCTCTGCAATTAGTGGCACAGAGTGATACTGGATTTTGTTTTCCTACAGGCAAGACTCGGGTCTTCCCTACCTTGTACTGCATACGGACTGCATTACAAGGAAAAGCAAGTTTCTGAGGTAAATTAAAGAAAAAAGGGACCATTCAATTATTCAATACAGGACAACAGGCTCAGAGCCTGCACTATCCTCCAGAAGACCATCCAGAGCTGCCCTTTTCCTCCAACATGTGTCCAGTGGCCAGCTGGCTTCACAAACAGGAACCAGTTTGCTGTTGTTCAGCTCTCAATTCCAGCACCCTTTCGTTACACCTTTCTGACTCGGGTCAAAGAGAAACCTTTTATCCCAGCAACCTCAGCTCCCTATGAGAATACTTTCACAATGATCAAATAACTTTCCCATTTTTTAACTGACGATTAAACTCCTTTCCAGTGAGACTAAAGTGTTTTTCCAGCTGTCGAAATTATTTTTCTGGTTATTCTGCGTGCTCCCAACATCCCTTTGTAAATGCTGACTGCAGGGCAGAGCAGTGAGTGCCTGGAGCCCCCTCCCTTCCTCCAGAAATGTTTTTGGGTGGAAGCCACGGCATGTGCAGTGTGGCAAAGTGAATATTCCTGTCGCAGTCCTAACCTCCCTCTAGCCCTAAGTCTGAACTGGAACTAAGGGATCACATTATGCTTTTTAAGTGAGGAGTGAGAAAGAAAAACTTTTATTTGTCTCACTTGGAGCTCTGAGGGAAGATGCTACATAAGAGGACCTTTGCAGTATTTTGGGAGAAAAAATAAAGCACTGAGAATATTTTACATGGGCAGCCAAACAGCCATAGAGGTTTCAGGAAACCCACAGCGTGCCTTCACCAGGAAAAAAAAACAACCTCTCTAATCACGTTATCACTGATTTACACACAGCCGGGTACTCTGGGGACTTTGCTTTGCAGGTTAATAAGGTCTTTACAGCCTTAATCAAACAAAATGTTCCCGCAGCAACTGTTGGAGCAGCCCGTAGCTCCATCAGCTCAGGAAAACAGCCTGCCCTGCCTCCTGCACAATGCCCAGGAGGAGAAGGTTCATCTGAGTGCTGCAGAAAGTCAGTGCTCGGAAGCAATTTCCCAGCACAGTTTAATTCCTGCCTAATCCCCTAATGAGTGCCATTTCTCAAAAGCTCTGCTGATTAAGGACTATTCTACATGCAAAGCTTCCATTTTTAGACGTTTGCACATCGTCAACGTATAAGGAAAAAACGGGAATGACTGCAAAAATCCTTTAAGAAAATTAGGAGGTTTGACTTTCAGACTGCCCTTACTTATATTAAATGGATATACATGTCCAATTCTGTATAATTTTCAGGCACTCTAACAGTGGGACTTGCTTCCACAGTGAAGGCGCAACAGGTATTTTTGTCAGACATATTATTGCCAGATACCCTAGTACCCTAGATTTAAAACATCTGTTACTCTGTTACAAAGTTATGGTTTAAGATATCCAAAACTTCTTTACTACACTTCCTTCTGAAGCAGAAATTTTTCAGAATCAGATGACATTGCATTTAGGGTTTGAAAGTCTCAGAAAACGCTGCAGCACTATGAAAAGCCATTCACAAAATAAACCAACCAAAAAATTATGTAGCATTTTATAACGAAAATGCAAGCTAATTTACACACTTCAACCTAGATCCTAAAATTAGCCCTTTTAGCCCAGAATACCACTACTACAAGAGATGGCCCCAAGGTAAAGCTTTCTTCTCTCACACTGCTGGGAGTCAACACAAAACATTTATATCAGCACATGGCACTCCTGTACAGCCACGCACCTCACAGCACACTAGGGCAGGCTGGCTCGGGCTGCGGAGCTGTTCTGCGGTCCGAAGGTACATGTTGCTGGTGTATTTGTTAGTTGATCCCTCAACAACTCTTTAAGCCATAGAACTGCTTCATAGCTTAACTGTATTTATTCTTTCCTATCATGATGCATTAAAAAGCACATGATTGCAATTTCTCTGCTAATAAACACAGTGAGCCTGGGTCCCTGTAGAAAAAAAAAAAAGAACTAAAACCTTTCAGCCTTGCAGTATTTTTGTTACTGTTTCAATTCAAGATCTTCATGCTGTGTGATAGGTGCTGAAGTGCATCCATTTCCAAGACTATTTTCTTCACTGACCTTTCCCTTCTTGGAAGTCAGCGAAACCAACCCCAGGGCTATGAGAAATTCTATCCTTCATGCAAGACATGAAGTTTGTTATCAACGTCCATTACTTTCCAAAACCTAACTGACACTAGCAGCGAAAATACTGGCACAACCAATAACCAAGCTGGGAAAACCAGAGCAGAGAACAAACCAACCAACAGAACAGGCTTGCTTAGCTATTCTGGCTGATTCAACAATCCAGACCACCAGTTTCAAACTTTCCTCTGTACTTTCCAACATCAAGGGCATCTTTTCCCTCTCCCCATCAATTTTAGTCTCCAGCAGAGAATGGCAAAAGAACCAGGTGTCCTGGTCTGCCCATAATGAGGAGAGCACTCAGAAACTCACGTTTTGAAGCAGGGGTCCCCCGAGAGCAAGGACATTCCGATTGTGACCTGGAGAGGAAGGAAAAGGCACATTGTTAGGCACGCTGTGGTGAGCTCCTCACTTTCCAACAGCCAGGAGGTCAAGAACTAGGTGTAAAGATTAGCAACACCTAGTTCCTTTCCAAAGGAAATCAGCTTCAGGGATTTAGCAAGGTACTCCTCCCCTCTCTGCCCCAAATCAATGGCATCAGGAGTTCCAAGTTGCAGTGGCTCAGCACATCAGCCTGGCCACCCTGACGATATTCTTGGAACTTTTTCCCCCCCTCCTGTTCACACTTTCTTTAATGACAAAGAACGCTGTCGAGGGCCATTGCTTGGCCAAATGGATGCCAAGATATCAAAAGGCAACTCTGATAACGAGAAACTTCCCAAGTCAGACTAGGACCATAAAAGCAAAATCCTGTCAGGGTACATAACGCGACTTTCTCTCAGGCCCAGCACTGCACTCTGGCTGCCATCCTTCCCAATTCAACAGTAGGATTTCCATTGTAGCAGCACCAGCTGCTGTACCTTTAGTATGGAATTGTCCTGTCGGGTGTTCTTCGTATCATATCCTTCCAGCAAGCAGCAACGGACAGTGGATCCAGAGCCCGCAAATTCTGCCAGATTTAGATCAGCAAAGCCCAGCTGTAGCCAAGAAAACAATAGAAGGGAAGGGGAGAGAACAAAAATCACTCAATAAAGGGATACACGGTGTCACACAGACCAAAGGAAGAGAGCACATCTGCAGGGGCAGAAACAGAAGCCAGTATGCACGTAGTTGTGGCTGTGAAGACCCCTTACTCTCAAAGATGGGCAGGGTCACATTCCTAATCCCAAGCCAGGTGGACATGGAGACCTTCAGGAAGCCAGCCTGGTGCGGAGGAAGGAGGTACAGTAGCAGTGCTGGCCAGGACGGTGTTAACCAGCCCGCAGTGGTTGCATAACCAAGGACATGGAAAGCACTAGGTCAATGATGTGGAAAAAACAGAATCACATACACACAAACATAATAAGGCACGCTTTGTATCGGGCCACCCCAGAATGCAGTGGAGCATGTGAACCAGGAGATGAAAGGATATTGTTACAGAGGAAAGTGACACTGTCCTGAAAAACAACACCGAGACTCTCAGCACAGCAAACTGGAAGTCCAGAGCCACGCAGCAGGGCATATGCCTCACTCCACAGATGCAGCTGCTGGGCTGGGGGGCTCCTGGAGTAAAGCTTCCTCAACGATGCTGAAATTTAACTAGCAAGTGGTATGTTTGACAGGCAGAAGGGAAGAAAAATATTTGTAGAGATCTAGTTGTCAGCCCTCTAAACCTTCTCTAACAAAGGGGAAGCAAATAGGGAAGGCGACAGAAAGGTGGAGATTACAGGCAAATTCAAAGAGGGTACTGATGCCTCTAGAGTAAAGACAAACACAATGAAGGGTACTTTTTTTTTTTTCTGCTCTAATTCCTGGTGTATGAATACAGTGTTTTCCTCAAAGTAAAAGCTTCTTTTACGCAGAACTTTAGCCTCAAAAGTCAGTCGTGTCTCATCTAATCTGATGAGGAAGCGATGCTGTACCCCATATTTGGCCAAATCATCCAAGCATGGAGAGTCTGCATCACTTCAAGTCAGCTGCCATGAGAACACGCAGAGAAGGTGGAGAAGTAGCAGCTCAGGCTTAGCTGTTACTCTGTGCATTGCAGTATATTTCTTCTGCCCCGGTGTTGACAGCCAGATGATACAGCTAAACTGGGAACCTCGAACAGAAGCACCATCCTAAGGAAACGTGGTGCCCTGTCACTGTGGAAGCTGATAGGGAGTTACAGTACAAACCACAGGCACTGCTGTATGAACCCTGGCTCCCACTGGTCCAAATCAAAAGTCTAAACCACAGTCTGCACAAGATGTATGATTTAGGGGAAGACAGCAGCAAGGTTAGTACAGCTGCTTCCTCCATCCCATTCTCAAAGGCATGAGCTGACGGCAAAGGAAAAAAAAAAAGTGTGGGATAGAGCAGGAACCTTTCTTCAACAAAAAAAAAAGGGAAGGAAAAAAAAAAATCTTTCTCCCTCTTTTCTCCCTTCTTAAGAATTCCCCTCACGTAAGTGTTTCTCCAGCCCTTGCTGTAGATGACCCTGTGTCTCTTCCAGCAAGGGTTACGCTGCTTGCTGAGTTTTCACCGATAAGGAAAAACCAGTGAATTTTTATCTCTCGGAGATAAACAGGGCAGGAGAAAGCCACAGAGCGAGCTGCAATCCATCAGCATGACAAAACTGGAGGACAGAGGAGACACGGCACAACCACACCAGCAGAACAACATGGCACAGGAGTGGTCCAGCGCTAGATGCCTCTTTCTCCACCATGGCTCTCAATTCTCCAAGAAGATCAGCACAGGAGGATGCAGTGTGGGAGAACACTCCAGTGACCCACACGGCATGCCGAGGCCAGAAGCTCTTCTCAGGAAGCAGACTCCCAGTATATAGAGGAAGGATCCCTTCACAAAAGGATGTTTTCAGATATAACCTTTCAGAATAGTTTCCTCAGTTTTCCAGCCAGTTGATGGTGTTTCTTCCAGCTCGGGGAAAGAGTTTCCACTTTATCAGTCCTTCCTGTTGGCTTCCGCTTTATAACCCCTGACACCAAAGTGACATTAACGTCAAAGCAAAAGGTGCGTGAGTCAATGGAAACTGTCTTGGGCACAAACAGCTGCTGAAGGGGGACCAGGTAAAGAGGGCATTCTTCTTCCACATCTGCTGCCATGATTAGAGGACTTTTCAGCTGAATGAATATGGTTTAAAAAGGTAAGGACTTTAGAATAGGAAAATAGTTGCATGAACATATGCTACAGACTTCTGGGAGAAGTGTTACAAATCCCAGGTAAGTCAGCTCTGCCACAAGGACCTGCCTGGAACAAGCCTGGTCCCTAGAGTAAGACTGCAAGGCTTAATCACCCTGTCTGGTGTGACATCTCTTGTCTCTGTGCTGCTGAAATGCTCAGGTCATGTTCTGTTGAATTCTAGGAGAACACATCTGTCTTCTTCACAGGAGACTAAGCAAGATATCAGCCCAAGAGATGACAAGTACTTGAGATTTGGTCTCCAATTTCAGGCTGGAGCAACTGGGTATCTTTAAAACATCACTAAACACAACTGGAGACTGAGTAAAAGAGAAGTAGGTTAGAACATGGACCGAGTAAGAGACCAGGTTAACTCCACCACAGAGACATGCCTTCAGGCTTCCTTTAATTCTGCACTTTCAAATTCTGTGGGAAGCTTGAGGATGATGGATATTGTGGGACGAACAGGCTGATGCATTTAGTTTGTCTCAGAGGCATGTCTTTTCCTCCAGCTATGCTGCTCTATCTGGGCAGGCAGCTCTGCAGAATGGAGGAATAACCTCCCCCCAGTGTGAATTCAGTGAAAGAGAAACTGATGGCCCTAGAGACCATGTCCTAATTAGCAACAAAAAGGGAACGGTGTGGGGGGCAACATTGCCCTCTTCCATACAGCACAGCAGTACACAGGAGCGAGTGCAGTTCACCCTTCAAAGCCTGTTGCCTCCATGGTCTCCGGAAGGATATCGATGAGAAGAAATTCTTACAAGGTCGTGCGTGACCTGAACATCTGTTTATTAGAAACCAGCAGCAGTGACTCATTTTCAAACAAACATGGTTTCGGGCTCTGCATGAGCTCAGCTTCTAAGCCAACATTGTCTCTTGATCCAGCACGAAGAGGAGAAGGGGGTGGCCCATTGTCTCTCCGTAGCACAGGCAAGAAAATGAGGGGGAACAAACCAAAACTACCATCCCTGCTGATCGATTTGCTTTTTGCCTCCATGGCTCTTGTGCTTTGGAAGGTGGCGACTTCTGCTGTAGGTTTCTGCCTGTACTCGTGAGGCAGTGAGGTGCCTACCCCAGCCACAGCTGGCTGCTGTGTTCTGGAGAACAGAACTGGAGTCTGTGTTTCTTCATAAGCTAGACGTTGCCAGAAGCCAGAGAGTTCACATCTGACTCAGAACTTCCCCAAAGTTTGAGGACATGCAGATCATCTTCCCAACCCCCTTCTCAAATCCACATCCAGTGCAATCTGGATCCTGTCCCAGCAAGTTGATTTTTTTGGGAAATCACTTAACTCAGGCTTAAACTAAGAACTAATGATCGTCTGTCTCTCCAGATTGCTTCACGCAGCACTAACAAAGGCAAGGCCGTCATCACTCTGCCACATTTGCCCTTTCTGTGCTCTTACCTTTGAGTAGGTTTTTCCGCCCTTCAGCTCCTATAATGGGAGACAAAACAAACAGGAAAAGCAGCTATTATATGTGCTGGGGAAGCAGGGGGAAAGTCATTACTCAATCCTGGAATTTGCTCTTGGGATTTCACAAACCTCTGTCTCTCAAGGGTTACCACCACCCTGGTCGCTCCCACCCACTGCTGAGCACCCCTGCTGGAGAGAGAGGCTCCGTTCGAGTCACATCCTGGCCCAAATGATCTTTCCTTCCCTCCACTGTCCATGCAATTATTTTTGCTGCCAAAAAAGCAGCTAGTAACCAACACCAGCACATGGGTGGTACTACCTGCCAGAAGCAGCAGTTAGATGCTCACCTTACGGACAGATACTCGGCAGATGCAGGGGTCCAGGAGTCCTGTGGCTGGGTTGGCACTCATTTTACACACAAAGGTGAATTTCTTTTTCCAGCGGACACAGTTTTCCTGAACTTCCTCCCTATAAGAATGCAAAAAAACCCAGAGTCTTCAAATAAAGCCAAACTGATCCTGACTATTAAGTATCTTTTTTAATAAGTGGCAACCCGGCCTGTAAAGATCCTCTACAATACAGCTTGGTCCACACCACCTGTGACTGCACCACACAAAGGTGGTATGTTAGCAGCAAGCTTTTTATTAGTCAATACAGGTAAAATCCAGCTAGGTTACAGGGAAGACTAATCATCCACAGAATTTGCCTTTAAAACTCTCACAAGCTCTCCAACATTTCCTGCTTAGCCGGTTTAGCTTATTCATTGTCCGGACAAGACAGATCCAACCTCCATAACCAAACTGGGCTGAAGGTTCGCAGGCTTCCTACAATGTGCCTGTTTTGTACTGCCTCTGTGCAGCAAACGTGCTATGTGTCCTGGATGGCTTGTGCTTCTCAGCCAGCCATCCTGCTTCTCATGCTGGGACAAAGCCAGTAAGGATGGCCAGCTTGAAGGAGAAAAAAAAAAAAAAAAAAATCACCTCCGCCACACGTGGAAATGCTCCTGGGTGCACACAGATAGGACTATGCCAAACAAACGCTGTGCTCCAAATCACGGAGGGGGTTTCAAACCATAAAGCAGTCTCAGCCAGGGAGGAGGTGGTTTTGCTTGCACAGCTTCTGAGCAGCCTACCCTGATCTCCAGGGTGAGTGGAGAAGCACATGGCTCCAGCATAGCCTGAGCCCACAAGAGGAAGAGAAGAAGCTTTCCCAAGCACAGGAATCGCTTCAGGTATAGCTTTGGCTTCTGCAGAGCCCTTGAGGGAAGATGGACTTCATCCTTCAAAGGAGGCAGGTTCAGAGGAGCCTGGAAACAAGGTGCGTGGGTCCTTTCATGGAACTCTGGTTCCCCACTGATCCTCTGCAAGACCTGATCTGTTTATGGCTCAGAGCCTGGCCCTCAGCCAATTGAGTTCTCAAAGTAATGAGGCCAGGGGGAAGGAAGGGAAGGCACTTTTGACAGCTATGAGCCAGCAAGTTTGCATCTCGCTCTTATCTCTCCTCTTAGCACAGGGCAAAGAGGAAAGGGCACCTGATAAACTGTTTGCTTTAGCAGGAAAAGGGAAGGTTCCCAGCATCTGACCTGGGCACAGTGCAAGCCGAAGAGATCAGTGGCAAAGGGGAGAACGATTAGTCTTGGTATTGCCTCAACTCTCCTCCTGGGAAGGAAGAGGCAGAAGATGGTGCACAGCTCAACAAGCCCTTCTGTAACCTCGAGGTGAGCCCAGCAGGACGGATACTGAGGACTGGATCCTGACCCAGAAGGTCCCTGCTGTCGTCTGAGCTATTTTGTGGGACCTGAAAGCGCTGGCCAAGGCAAACTGCAGAGAATAGAAAAGGGGTAGCTGAGAAATAACCGCAACCTGTAATCCTCTGTAATGCAGATAAGAGCTGATCATCCCTGTTTAAAATGTGGGAAAACAGAAGGCAGCAATTCCTTCAAGGCAGTGAACTTAAACTCCTTCCAGATAGAACTAAGGTTAGCTATTGAAGTCATTGAAAAGTGAGACATCTAAGTGCCGAAAATACCTTTGAATCTAGGATTAATTCAAGATGAGATCTGGTTCTCATTGCTCCACTCAACTCACTCCAGCTCCTTCAGACAGGAGAAGAAACACTTCCAGAGGGATTAAAAAGGCTTTGCCTATAATAAAATATTCACTGAGCCAGCCAAATTAGGCAAGTTAAGTTTCAGATGTGGGGTGCCTTGAAGCTGACTTAATAGTAGGTATCTTGAATGACCTAAAGGAAGGAAAAACTCAGATACAGATGAAAAAAGGAACTCAACAGAAAAACACTTGTGAACATATGAGCTTCAGAAACACAAGGAAGGTACATGCGATGCAGAAAACACCGAACATTTTAGCAGCGTTAGTCTTCTTAAAAAAGGAATCACTGTCTTCTAGAGACCAAGGTTAACGCTAACTCAGCTTCAAGCTGACTTCTGGAAGGCAGCTACAAGTGAACCATGTTCAGCTCAGGCAGGTGCAACAGCCCATTGCTGCAAACCTCGTTCACAAACGCGGCTCAGAGCTCTAACTCCGGTCACAAGCAAACGTTCCAGTGACTAAGCTCCAGCTCCCCAACACCCATGGCATGCGCCTGGCTCCTGCAGCTGCCTTGTCAGTGGGACCGGCAAGAACTGCTCCAGCACGCGAGTTTCCTTACCCAGGAGTTCTCACTCACATTACAATGCAGCTATGATTAAGCATCTGCTGGATGCTGCTAAGTCCAATGAAGGCTAATTACTTCATAACGTGGCAAAGTGTACTGATTAGTAATAAAGCTCCTTCATCGCTAATTTGCTGTTAGCATAAGCTCTTCTAACAGACATTCTGCTTCTTAAGGATGTATGTTGGCTTTCCAAAACTGCTGCAGATACCACCCAGTGCAAGGGATTAGGAAAAGGATTTGGGGGGGTTATGTTACCCACAGCACCACCAACACGAACCCGAGCTGCGGGTGCACGCGCAGCTTAGGGCTTTTTATGACTTTGGAATAGTCTGCACAGGGTGGATGAGAGTTTAGAAGATAAAATTCAGAGCTGCTTTCCAGTCACAAGTTTCATAATCATTCAACAATGACCTTCAACTTTCTTTTTTACTTTAAAGAGTGGCTTTTAAGGGTGGAGGCTGGGTCTGTATCATTAGACGAGCTAAGTGACAGCACTATTGTTTCAAGCCAAACTCTAAAAAATTAGTTCCATGTTTCCAGAAGATGGCATGTGGCGAAGCGATGGGCTTTGTCTATCCACCTCCTACCAAGCTATCTTTAGGCTGGTAATTACAGAACACTAAAATAGGGAAAAAAGTGGACTCAGATGAGAAGCAGTTTTGTATTTAGCCCTAGAATATTCTCTAATGTACAATCAAGAACCATCATGCAGAAACCAAACACATACAAGGAGGGCGTGAGGGCTGCACCCAGAGAGGCGTTTCCTTCCATCCTAATCACAAGGCACCTAAAAGCAAAGTAGAAACTACCAGCTTAAAACCAGAAGTGTCTAATTTTAAGCTTTACTCTGTATTTGAGAGAGCCAGAAATAGATCAAGACCAATGCCTGGTACTAGGTGCCAATTCAATGGGTCTTCAGAAGTTTCATTTTAAAAAAGCCGTCTGTACCACTTTGCAGAAAGACTCCCAGAAGGTTGAATCCCTGCCAAGCTAAGCTTTGCCCTCTTCTGACTCGAGACTTACTCAAAGCTGTGTAATTACTCTTCCAGACCTAAATATATCTCCTTAGAATAAACCGATGCAACCCTGCAGCAGATTTTGTGAAAAGTGGAGCTCCAGAAAGGGCTTCTCAGGGTCTTCCAACCCCAGAGCTGCTCACCCACCTCCAGCTCCTTCACCTGCCAGAAGGGACAGGTTACTGCATCCCCCCACCACCATCCTACCCCCGAGTGAAGATTTGCCAGAAAAAAAGATCAGTGAGAAGAGGTTTCACCATAGCATGGTATGAATCCAAGTAATGGGAATGACGCACAGCAGCGACCCACCGGTTTATCTACTTCTACAGAAGCAGCAGTGTGCTCAGTGGGGCCACTAAGGCCTCTTTGGGTTCGGATCTCACGCACAGCCTTACTGTGGCTCTGGAGACAGGCGGAGGAACACGCGGCGAACAGATTTCAGAGAAGTGATGTTTACGAGCTGTGATTTTAGTGCCATGGACAGGGTAGCACTGTTACAGAAAGCCGCAACGCTCACTATGAATGTAAGTTAGCTAAAGCAAACACTTCTAGAAAAAGGCCACGTATACAACCCATGCTATCTTGGGCTACTGTGGGCCTCTGTCCCACATGAAAACCTAGCTAATGAAACACCAGAACAGAGATTAAAACTTCTATTTACAGACTCAAAGCTGAGTTGTGCCCAACTGGGTATCACGCTTCAAACAGCAACCTGCTGAAACAGTTTTGCCTTGCTGTAACAGTTAGAAAAGCAGATGTTTCACTCTTACTTTATGGCAGTAGTCACACATAAGACAGTTAAAAGTACAAAACATCATAAAAAGGCCACAGGCTTACTGGGAGGGCAACGACAACAAAAAATAGCTTTCTAATGTCAAACATTTCAGTACAGCAATGTGTTTCAGTCTGATGTTTCACGCAGAGAAGCAGATGTGGGAAAACCTCAGGCTAAACGAGACAGTATATAGATAAGCACATACAAAGAGCTCCTTATTCAGATTTTCTCCTCCTCATTGACACAAAGGGGGAGAGCAAGATTTCTTATTTTTGATGCCCAATCCACGTGCTCACTGTCCCCCAAGATGTGGATCTGTGCAAGACACTTTAAGCAGAACTAATCCTCCTGCCCGCTCACAGCAGGCTGTGCTCTGCATCCTCCTTGCTGGTTCACCACTGCACGCAGGAGTGCAACATCACTGAAGCAGCATCTCGATCTGATAAGGCACGAGAAAGATAACACCATTTTAAAGAGGCCAACGAGCCAAGTCCCAGCTCGGATTCATTTAAGCACAGCAGATTGAAAAGCAGCCCTCGAAGGCGCCCCGACACACTCCAGTAGTGGGTCTTTCGGGGAGGAAGGTAACACGACTGCAGTGGTGCAGGTACAATCCCCTCAATCACAGAGGAGGAGAAAAAAAACCTGATCAAGTTATTTCAGCAGATGGCATCTGAAGGGCAACATCATGTATCCCCTACAGCATTTCTTTACATGGTGCTGCTTCCAGCTGCAGAGACTCACCGTTACCACAGCCTCATCTATTCCCCAGCAGTTCCAAAGGCTGAATTAGTGCAGGATCACTGATGCTCCCTTAGCTTGGCAAAATCTGGAACAATCCTGTGTTACGCTCCGGAGAAGACAGTTATTATTTTAACCAGGTTATCTAGTGCGAAGCTGTAGTAGAGATCTTTGGTAAGGGCAAGGGAAAGTCCCTGAAAAACCTGTTTCAAAATTGGCTTTCTAAAACGCCCAGATCAGTAATGAGTATTCACACCACTGTGCTCACAGCATGCCAAAATTTATACCATCCTATAGACACAGCAGGTCCTGCTACAGGGGGCCTAATCACTGCCTACAAAGCATACAAAATACAGAAGTGGGTGAAAAGATATATAACAGAAAGTGAGCCTTCAATTAGCCATTATCTAGTTTAGATATAAGATCCAGAACCTGTAGGTATCCCCAAATAATGGGCTTAGGACGAGACACTTCACTATAGCACAGATATTATTAAAGAAAACTGCAGGTCTGAGGCTTTGCCATCTAGATGCCTGGCAAGGAAAAGAAGAGAAATCAGCAGCAAACAAGATGCTGATTTGTTGGCAGACAGCACACCAAACAGCAGTGTGGGAACGTATCACAGTAGCGAAGGTTTAGGCTGTCATCCTTTTTATCTTGTTATCAAACTCATGCAGGCCAAATGCAGGTAGAAAGCAGAAGCAAACGCAATGCAGCAATAGGTGTCGGGTGCTGGGAAGCTCAGTGGAAACGTATCTCAAGAACGAGGTGTGACACACTGTATTCCTTGGGGAACACCATACAGGATCATAAAAAACACAGCTGGACACATAATGCATGGAAATCCAAGACAGTTTAACCTGTATGCATACAAGTGCTTTATGGCAAGTTATTTGCATGGAGGGGTTCTGCCATCCCTGAGCTGAAGAACCGAAAGGGCTGCAAGTAGGGCTCTCAACAATAAAGTTCCTCTGTTTTGACTGGGCTTACATCACTGACCAGAACAAGTGCCAACCCAAAGAGCTGGACGTCTCTCCCACTGTGAACAACCCCGTATTCTCCAGCCGACAAGCGCTGGTTGTTGTGTAGTAGACATTAGCAGTTATGATGGAAAAATGGCTCAGAGACAGACGATGCGGACTGTGTTACGAAGAGAACTAAGCAAGCCTTTGTCATTTGAAACAAGTCTTATTTGGATGTTTCACTGAAAATGTTTTAAGTAAGGGTTCAGCAGTAAGGTCATCACATCCACACCTACTCACAAAATTCACTTTTCAATTCTCAGCAAATCCATTCCAGTGGCCCATGGTGAAAGACACCGACCCACATCCTGTCTGGGTGTCAGCTTGTATCTATTGATTTTGTCCTTGATTCACACCAGAGGGCAGACACGTATGGGTGCTCTAAATGCCAAATTTGAACACTTCTAGAATGAAGCATTGACACAACTCAGCATTTTTGGTGGGGAAGAAGGCACGCTCCAACACTTCTGGAGGGCTTTACCATGCTGCTTTAGTTCTGTCTCACACCAGGAGATGGACATACATCCACTCCTTCTGTTGGCTGGCATGTGGGGAAGTCGGGGAAGAGGCACTGGAGAAGGAGTAGGGGAGAGTCAGCTCAGGAAATCAGATTCCATTTACGCAGTTAACAGCAGAGCCAGCATAATCCCTATTTGACTGGAAAAGAGACAAATGCAGGAAAACGGATTAACAGCAACTGTACAGGAAAGAAAAAAGCTAATGGGAGAAACTTCAGCCACAGCTGAGAAACCAAGGTAAGGAACAGTCAAGACCATTTCACTGGGGAACAGGGGACGACGACAGCTCCAAGTATGTAAAAGGCAGGCAAGGAAAGAACTGGAGCACAAACAACGAGGCGAGTGTGGAATAAAAACAGGATACAAAGAATGATTTAGAAATCCTCCTTAGGAAGAAGCTGGTATCTAGCAGGCAAGTGATTGACTTTTTATGGCTTTAACCTCATTTCCAGAAGAAGCCTATTTCCGTAGAAGCACAGCTTTTGAACTGCATATTACAGTTCCCTCCAAGGCAGTGATCAATCCTGACAAAGGTCCACCAGTACAAGCCAGAGAGTGATAGTACTTACTGGGGAATAGGGGTGGCAGTCAATCACCAGTAGAAAACCCTCCAGCACCAGCATTCCTAGTTGTGTATTAACAGCTTCTTTGAAAGGCGGTAACTCAGTTATGTCTGGACTCCAGTCACGTGCATCCAGACACGTGTCTTTTTGAAGTGACAGACATGAAATCCTGCACCTCAAACAGAATGTCCCATGGGCAAGAGCTTTCCAGGGCAGTCCATCTCATGTACTCCAGATCAGTGCACTGGGTAGCCACGCTCTCCAGTACATCCAGGGCTTCTAAAACCTAGCATTGGGAGTTATTTCAGAAAAAAATATTTCCAACTGTTCCTTGTATCTAAATCTTAAAACCTTTAAGCTCCTTTGAACATGAACTATGTTAAAAACACTACAAGAAACAATGGAAGTTATTAAAAAACAGCATGCAGCTGGTGACTGAGTACCACAGCAGAAGTTGTATAATGAAATAAAAATTGTGCCAAACGCAAAGAAAAAAAAGTCATGGAATAATGACCCTTTAAAACTTAAGCTATAGAACAAGTCAGATGAGTTTTGGAAGGGTAAGTAAGGGTGTAGCAGGCAGAAGGCAAGGGGAAATAATTCTAACAGACTCAGCTACAGAGCAGCAAGGGACATGTACATGGCACTTTACAGACAGGACGTGCCCACCAGAGCCAGTCTGCTTTGAGGTATCTATAATTCACATCCTGTCATCTCGAGGCAGCGAGGAAAAATCAGACATCAGGAAAACAAGGACAAGAAGAACTGTAACAGTAAATGCTGTGCAACACATCTACTGTTACACACTGTGCTGAAGACAGACCAAGCCGAAGTAGCACATATCCAAGGACTTCTTGCCACATCTACAGAGCACAAGGTCTTTTTGGTCAGAGGCCAGGGACACGCGCCAGGAACAAAAACATCACAAGCAAAGAAGGACCAAACTCAAGTGTAAAGAAAGGAGTAACTGGATAAATGACTCAGTTACTGAAACACAAGTCTGTAATAACATGCGTATTGAACACTGAAAGATGCATTTGCTTTTTTGAACCCTGATCATACACTGAGTCATCACACCAACTCCTACTTCTATTGTTCTGATAGACCACATTGGAGCTGGATTAGCCGAGAACGCCAGGCTGCCAAGCCCACCGCCAGTGCTCTCCTCTCACAAGCAAATTCACAAGGATTTCAGTTACAGAAGAAGCAAGGATAGGTCTGCACCACAGATTTCCCTTGGGTCAGCTCAGGTCACCCACGAGCTACACCACCCAGGTTGCTGCACGTTGGTGCTGCATTCTCCAGCTTGTCTCAGATGCGTTGTTCCTCTTGCTCTCAGGGTTGCTTTGTGCTGCAGTAGACTTGGCCACCTTGCAGATTACACCCAGCACTCTCTGAAGTCTAACTCTGGGCATAAATACCTTTCAGATCTGATTTTCCACAACGATGACCACTGAACAATCAAATGTGCTCTATGTGTAAACAGGCATGGGAACAACTTAACTAAGAGCTCTTGAACTCTTACCTACGCTCTACCAAGTCAGCTGGATTTACAGCGGAGGAACAAACTCAAGCTGAGAGACCTCTATGTGACTAGAGATGGAAGGCACAGAGGGAGGGGGTGTTCAGGCTTATTACCAAGTTGATTGTACAGTAAAACCACAAAAGTCAAAAGAGGGGGAAAAAAAAAAAATAAATCTTGACTCTCCCAGGGCCTATTCGCCCTTTGGACATATCACAATCCAAATCTCTCGCCTGGTTCTAACACATAAAGGAACTAAAGCTTCAGAAGGTCATAAACACTTCGGAAAAGCTCTAAAGTTTGTTCCATACAGATGCTTACAAGATTCAGGTAGATTAATCCACTGTATTTCAGAGTCAATGTGGGTTTCTGTATCACACTGTAGCTTGGAAAGCCTTCTCCCTTGTGGCAGACCGTAGATATAAGACGAAGACTCACGATTATCCGTTGCTGATATATTTATAAACTTTCTTTATCCCCTAAGTGTTAGCTGTCATTCTGAGAGATTCCAGATTTGCCTTTTGCTGACTAAATTTAAACTGCTAGTGAAGAAAGACAGCAATGTAAACTCCAGCAAGGAGAACTCTTGATAATATGACTACCACGCAGGGTACAAGAGAGGGCTGCAACTCCATGATGCAAGAAAGCTGTGTTTGTAAACCAGATGCTTTTAGGAAGAAAAAAGAAAGCTACCTTTCAAAACAACAAAAAAATCCACACATGCCTCCCAAGATGAGAAAATCAAGACATGAGTCAACTCAATATTCCAGGGCTTTGCTGGGATAGTAAATCTGGAAAATGAAAACCCTGAAACATAAGACTAGGAATAACAGCCCTGACTCAATTGATGTACACAGAGACAAATCTTTTTGCCTCAAGGCAGATTTATGGCACATGAAGACTTACTGATGCCAGAACAGTTAAGTGACCTTTTTTTGCCAATATCAACTCTGTTTCACCCAGGAGAGTTTGCCAATATAGCTGTACCAGAGAAATCTTTATAGTGCAAATTAACCTGCACACGAGGCCAAGTTCATTTCTCGAATAATTTAATTAATCTGTGTCATGTAACATCACTGCAATTTGGCTGGAGAACATTGAAGAGCCCTTCAGTAAATAAGCCACCTGAAGTCAACCCCGGTGCTAAAAGCTGGTTCAGTTACCCAAGAGGCAACACCCCACCGTGCCCAGACGTGTTCCCCTATGAGTCACTTTTATATGATACACATTTAGTCAAACCCAATACAATAGTCCAGCAGAAGCCCTTTATATGTTAACAGCAGCTTTTTCATTCCACAATTAATATGGGCGCTTTCTGAAGGTTCCTTTATAGAGGCACTGTTCAGCAGTACAAACCAGGTCACTGGTTTTAAGGACAAGGCACAAGCAGTCTCACTGAACTTCAGTCTCCTCCATCAGTATCAGTCACTGCTGGGGGTTATCAGCAAAAAGGCTACTCGGCAGAGAAGCCCTGCAAATTAGAAGAGGCCATGGAGTAAAGCCTGCTGCCTGCCTGACTTGTCACCATACCGGCAGTGACAGGCTGGGATTTCTAGACCCTGCCTGTCCCAACCCTCCCTTCGCTTCTGCCCTGACTCCAGAGTGTGTCGGACCTGGCGTTATGCCGGAGCGCCAGAGCCTGCAAGAGGAGGAGAGAGAAAGGGGTCTGAGACAGAGCAGTGAGAGCTGCTTCTGCTCCTCTGGAGCCACAGCCCCAGACAAACGCAATTCTCTAAGATCAATAATAAATAAGGTAATTTCATAAATGGCATCTAGGTTAAAAGCAGAATAAGGGAGAGCTCTGCGTGTTGGGACAGCTGTCAGTGCTGGTTAAGCCACAGGGAGATGATAGCACAGGCTCCCACCACTCAGCTGCCAGGAGTGGGTTTCTGAGGATCAGAGAGTTTTTACCTCCTCTGCGGCTGTCACTCCCAGCTGTAATCAGACACATTTCCTTCATTCTGCCCTACTGAGAGCAAATTACATTGGAGATGTGTATGCATCACTTCTGGAGGGAAGACAACATGCAGATTTGTTTTGAAAGCACGGACATACTTGCATGGCAAGCAGGAAAAGCCATTGCTATAAATGTACATCAGAAGAGGACCTTAACAAGAACAGTGGCCAAGCAGAGTTTGATCAGCTACTCCCTGTACAGCAGAAGAAGGGTATTCAACAAAGCAGAAAGGCAGCAAATGTAAGAAACAGTTATAGGAAATACACTCCTCCACAACACGGAATTTCCCTCATGGCAAGGAGCACTGCAGGCTACTGAAGGCAGAAGATTGTACTTGAAAGGAATTCAACATTTATGCAGATGCAATTGCCTGGTGTTACCGAAGTATGGGATAAACCATAACAGGCCGTTGATGGAAGCCAGGAAAAGAGCTTTCCTGCAGAGGGGTTACTGCATAATTAATCTGTAACAGAGGCAAGCAGACTACCTCTGAGCAGCCTTCATTGCTTAGTCTGGAAACAGGACACTGCACTCGCTGGGGCTGAGCTGGTACAGCAAGTCTACGTCAAAGCGTGAACGCTAAAACTATTGCTTCATTCCAGGGAAATGGAGCATTACAAGATCTGGAAAGACTGCTGAATTACTAACATCCTAGATTCCTCCCTCATATTCTGTGACACGCAGGTAATAGCCTAGGCAATGATGGGAAAAACAGGAACTAGCATAAGAAACAGAAAAAGCATGATGAAAACACAACCAAGTTGGCAACTTTCTCTCCAACCCATATATGTGCGAACAAAAATCCACTGAAAATCATGACACCACACCCAACCTCACCTTTGCTGTTTCAAGCGTGGATAAAGCTGGAAACAGTCTGATACATGGCTGGGGAAAAAAAAATAATTCTCTAAGCCTGAGTTTTTCCAGGCAAGCCTTTCCTTCCCCCTCTCCTGGCTATTTGCATTTTTATTCTGATGAGCAATATTAAGGACTGGAAACAAAAGTGGCCAGAGGACAAGACAATCAGAAACCTTCCACAGGGTCACTCTGGCCTCCCCATTTTGTACACCTCACACTCACCACTCGCGTTCCAGGAGGAACTAAAACTCCAGCAGCAGCACTGGAGCACAGGGAGGCATGGTCTTTTGTGTGGCAGCTCTCAGAGAGTCTCTGTTGATCATTAACCCAATATCCATTAGTGAAACGTCTTGTTGCAGTCATTTCATACAAAGTTTTATTCTGCAAGCAGAAATGGAGATACACAACTACCCCAGACTGAAACCCTGAGGCCACGTCCCTTTCACAGGGTTTCCAATTACGAGTTCCTTGATCCGCTTTTCCATTGCAAAGCCGGACTGGAGCATAACACTTGGTAATTTCTGAAAGGCACTAAACAAGACGTTAAATTCCGTTTTTCACATTTGGTACACTGAATGGCAAGAGAAGGGATTTGCCTCATTGAGGCAAACACGCAGCTCTAGGAAGCGGTGATCCCAAAAGAAAGGTTTCTAGCTTTAGTTGTTTAAGTCAGAGAGCACATTGCAGACTTGTTACCAAACCACATGTAGGGTGATGGTCTCTGTAGGTCCCTGAAGCTGCACGGCTAATTTGCTGCAGCTTTCTAGCCCTTCCAGGACTGTAAATACATATACTCTTTTCCTTCCTCCCATGTAAGCACTCTCAGTGCTGTCAGGCTGAACGGACAAGAGTTCAATTCTTATTTAGAATACAGCATACGGCAGTAAAAGTATTTTTAGCTTCAGTCCCATCTCCTCCTACAACACAGGACCTCCTTCAAGGCCTTCTCTCACCAATGAAGCCAAAGGAAAGGCATAATCCTGCTCTCTTGCCAGCTCAGCTACTTTCTATCGGCAGGGAAAGCATCTGTTACACAGACTGTATATGCTACTGCTTATCTAGAACATCCTGTCTCTTCCACACTTGCCTCCTCTCAACCCTCTAGTCTCCATGTGCTTCCTCTTCATTTTCTTCCTCATTCCTATAACCCCATCCCATTTCCTTTATCTTTTCCTCATCTCAGCCTCCAATTGAGCTACACAATACTCTCATGAGCACGTGAAAGTGACCTCCATGAAGATCAGCAATTTCGAATCCTGCAGAACAATTCCCTTTCTTGCTCATCACATTAAAAATACACCAAACAAGGCGGCTGTTCATCCAGTGAACACAGGCACAACTGTTTGTCTAGTGGGAAGTGCCTTTCAAACCCAGGCACTAAAATGAGATGCCGAGTTGCACTGTATGGTACCAGAGAGATCATGATGCCAAGTCCAGAGTTACGATAGCGATGTGTCGTGTCCCCCAGCAAGTGCACTTGGCATAATGTGAATAAACTGCAAGGAAAAAAAAAAGCCTCTCATCCTGCAGGGTAAGCAGCTGGTTCTGGGTGGGATAACACATGTAGCCACCTGAAATAACACCTGAAATAAATCACCTTTACAGCACGGATTACTGACACGAGGTCACAAGCCTTTACAGAAGAAACAAGCAGATCCAAATGTTGGTCCAGGGCTCTCCTCAAGGCTTCTGTTTTATCATATAACAAGCCACAGCTACAAAACAACTCCCGACCCATCTCAGAGCAGGCTCCAAGCCCAGCACAGAGCCGGCAGCCCACAGAGGATGCAGAGCACATCCTGTTTGAAAAAGGGAGGCCGCACACAGAGCCACATCCGTCTGTCCTTGCACGGATGAGACCTTACAGAGCCAAGTGCAGGTGGATGCTACGAGAGCTCACCACCCCACTCCAGTAAGATTGGGAGCGTACAGACTTGCCTTGAAGTGAGGAAGGTTTCTGATCTGAGGGAGAGGCCAGGCTCCTTCCTGAAACACTACCAGATGTAACTTCCTGCAATAAAATAATAAGAAGAAATAAATCTGTACCTACCTCATTTATCTAGAAACTGGTACCAGAACAACTTGCCACTGGCAACTTATGGCCTATTAAAATACCAACAACCGTGCAGTGAGACCACAGGCCCCCGAAGGCATGCATGAATTCCTCTGAAATACAGCTACACAGCTAGAGTCAACACTGATGGCAGCTCAAGAGCACAAAGAATAAACAGACTAGAAGCCATTTAGGTTTTCCCCTGTATTTCAGAAATAAACACATGTCTTAAAGTGGGGGGGGGGGGAAGAGGGCACCCTCTCCTAGTCCTCAGCCAGAGCTGGTAGCATTGCCGCCCTGTAAATCAAGCGGGCCACAGCGCCTCAGTCTCAAAAGCAGAACATTAATTTCCAATAAGTAATTTTTTGAGCCAAGAGCTGCTCAAGTCACACAGATAAGGCTCTTGCTGAAAGTTGGCTGTCAAAGCAATGCCAGTTCAGCATCGGTGACGAGGGGGAAGTTGGAAAGCCGGCTGTATCCAAACGCGTTTACTGGTGCTGTACACACAGCGTGGCAGTTACAGGGCTTTAGGTTGCAGCTTCTGGCCAACCAAGCATCCCCTGCCTGAGCAACAGCGGGCGGGAGTCAGAGCACTAACAGAGACTGCTCTTCACTCAACAGGATACAGCCCCCATGGCAGTAAAGTTTTAACGTGATTCTGCCTGTGCTGCGACAGGCTCCAACTCAGCGACCGGTGGCAGGAAGTGGGCAAGTCCAGCACAGAGCACACCAACCCATCTCGAAGCCTCTGCGCTCAGACCCCACGGATGTAGCAGCTGGAGCCTGGAAAAGGTGAAAGGAACGCTCTGCAGATTCAAAGTGCGGCTTCAGATGGTTTGTGCCAAGGACCTTGCAGTGCCATATCACTTCTGCAGTTTTTCCAACACCTTCGACTTGCCAGAGGTTAAACCTCATCCACAGCTTCTGCTCCCACGACTTTCACCTACATCCAGCTACACTGCTGGAATGAAATCCCTTTTTCTGATCTTTGCTGCCTAGTTTCTATACATTTCTTTCAGAATGCAAGAAGTGCAGGTACTACGCCTTAATATTACCTCAAACTAGGTCATGTTTTATTGAAAAGTGTTTCTAGAGGCTGTATGCAAACGCCTCCTCCACTAACACCCCCAGCCCGCTCCTGAGGCTGCCGCCAGGAAAGAAGGATGTTAGCACGTGAAGCTGCTCTGGAGCATTAAAACTCACTCTCTTGACCTGTATATAAGGAATACATTTATACATAGGGAAGGTTTACATTTTCAGACATGTTTGAAAGAAAAGCACTTTAAAATACGTTATCACACCACATGCTCTAGCAGAGAGTAGAGTCAATGTCTCAAGCTCATGTCATCCTAAAACATGGAAGTGGGAGAACAGTTTAGAGCCACAACCAAGTTCCTTCCTCTACTACACCCTGGCAATCCCACACAAATCAAGAGGCAGCACTCAGCCAGTGATCCTCTCCTTTCTCTACAGCTGGTTTTCTTCCCCTCTTGGGGACACTGACTCTAGAAGCTGTTGAGTTACCTAACCTTTGTTTTAAGGCAGACAGTGGTGAAGATTTCTAACTCTCACCACTGAGACACAGCTGAATTTGAGGTGGGATGACTTGCACCTCCCTTCACAAAAGTTTCTGAATCCAGAACACTAGCCAAGTGCTAGCAGTGCAATGCTTCCCCCCCTTTATTTATGTCCTACAGAGATGACAAAGTTGTGTTTAAGACATAATGATGCTTTGCAACCTGCCAGCTGAGGAGAGCGAGCAGCTTTAGGACTGCACCTACATAAGGATGACAAAGCCGTACTTACACAAAAGCTGACCTCAGTCCCTAGGGAGCTATTGCTATGAGATGTTTCCCCAAATATCAGCATTTCCTCTGGCTTTCTGGATGCAGCTTTACACACACACAGAGCATGCAGTGCAGCAAGTGGCCTTTCACACTTACTCAATGAAAAATTGCAAGGCTAAGAACATTCTCGGTTCAGGCTACAGCACTGAATCACTTTGAGGCTGGACCACCCGAACGGGGTCAGCTCTTCCCAGATCCCACCTGCCCCACTCGAGCCTGCACGCAAACAGCTGCTGGGCTGCAGAAGACAAACTATGTTCTCCGGTTCAAACTGGCGCAGGAGTTCCAGGATCAGAAAACCAAGCTGAAATGTTGGATGTGCTTGGCAATACATGCTCCCTAAGGAAGTACAGTCTGAGGTGCCTTCAGAAGACAATGAGGAAGGTGGGAAATGCCCTCAAAGGTGCTCCACTCACACAAAACAGTCTTTCCTCTAGAGTCAGCCAAGAGCTTTCAGAGTACAATCCCTTCCTTCAAATCCAGAAATACCAGAGTGAAACTGTTGGCACGCTAATAGAACAACGTAGGATGAAATGTCAGGAGTCTGCGGACAACACCTGGCCTTCTGCTTCCTTCACATCGTGCACCAGCAACACTCGCTGCCAACACGCAGCCGGAAATCAATCTGCACCCAAGTAAAGAGCATCTGGCTGTCACTCAACATTAACTCTGTAAGCAGAGAAGGGAGGGAAGTCTTCCTCTTTTATGATACCCAAAGATGTACACGTACAAACTACATCAGCCTGTAGCTTTAGGCACTCATTTGGACATCCAGGCTCCTGCCCACATCGATCCACGGATTCAAAACCTCCCGATGAGCTTATTGTTATCATCTCTCTAGGAACAAAGATGCACATCCTCCCAAAAAGCTTCGAACCGGTACAAAACGCAGCAGCCCATCTGCTTCACAAAAACGGTTGCCATGAATACATCCCTACTGCTCTGCGCTTGCTATTTTTAAAGATACTTGGGAGGCAACTGATTTCAGTGGCGGTTATGCTATTTAAGTATCCAGATTAATACTATTCAAGGAATATACCAGTACTTCTCCACGGGAAAATACAGCACCTGCCTGGTCTACACCTGGCTCAGAGGCATTTTCAGAAGAGCAACTTCTGTAATCTAACGGCAGGGCGATAAACGCACAGACAATAGATGCTTTTCACGCAGAGCACTGTAAACTGAAACGGGTGATTCTTATCCTCAGAAGCCCCACCAGAGCCTAAGGAGACTTTACAAAGGGAGAGGAAAGGACAAGCAAAAGGAAATTTCCAGCTGCAACTTTCGTCACTAAAATAGCCAGGGTTTAATGCAGGGCCTGGGCACAGAAAGCATCAAAAAAGGGTACCTGCCTGCAAGAATTAAAAAAAAAAAACACAAAAAACCAGAAAACCCAAGAGGCAGATCCCCAAAGCTGAATGTGCTGACAGGACCTGGACCTTTTCCAGAGTGCCTTGAATTCCTAAGAGCATTAAGTCTTAAGGCATTTCAGACAGGTTCCCCTCCAGCCAGGCTGCTTTGCTCTTGCCTGGGCAGAGGAGGTGTGAGCAGCTCACAGCCTGGGAAGGGGGTCCCGGCCTGGGTGCGCCCCACCAGACCCACAGCACCAGGCTGCAGTTGGTACCTGCAACAGAGGCTGAACTGGACTTGGGACTGGGACGGGCTGACGGGAGCTGGCAGTACAGCCTCCCCCTTCTGCTCTGCTCACAGGTCAAATTAACCCAGTGCCACCTAGCAACTCACTGGGTAAATCATATCTCAACCTCTTGCCACAGATGTGCACAAGCTACCAAGCAAGTCTACTGTAAATAACCTGAAAAATCTGTCTCTGGAGAGTCTTATATTCTCAGACAACACGCTTCTTTCCACATCACAGGTCACTTAATCGAGAAAAAAGAAAACTGATTCAGTATGTCCTGTGAAGGGTTCCTATACCTACTCCTGCGCTTTTACAGGCTCCAAATGACACGGGTCACCTTGTTCAGATCAGTTCTCTGAAAACTCCCAGGCAGAAAGAGCTACTGGCCTGCTCATAGCTGCATACCTCCTACTGCCACAGACTGCAGAAGCAGCCCAAATCGATTGCAGAGCAAACACCAGACTTTTTTACATAAGCAGTTCACACAAGATGACCTGACAGACATCACAACCTCAAACGTAATCGTTTTTCCAAGTGGTTGATTTCAGAGAAACAATCACAGAACTTCAATAATGTACAGACTCCTACTACAACATGGACATAGTATGTCCTTCCCTTTAATCTTTCCCTAGATCCAAAGAGTATCAAAAAGGTATGGAAATGGCTAGAAGAGTGTAGAACAGAGCCAAGGCATGATTTGGGACCTTCTCTACACGGTAACTCTTCTCTTCACTGTTCCTGGAAGTTCATCCCTCCTGAAGTTTCTTTAACTGCAACACGGGAAAATATTTCAAAAAAGTCAAATGACTTAATACCACTGAGACCCGTAACTTTTCAAGCAGGAGCAAGTTTCCATGTGCTTTCAGTTAGAGTACAGACAGGTTAGGGGAAAGGCAGCAAACCCAACAGCCTACTTCCCCTCCGCTCGCTTACAAGCAATCAAGCCAGCTGAGAGTCATGTACATGTTTGGTTTAAATTACAGATGATTTTGCTGCTGGAACACATCTGCAATGCACCGCGCTGAGCAAACTGCTGAACCCCAGCCAGCTCAGAAAACAGCCCAATGCAACCCGCACGGCTGGCAGCACCAGCAAACCCCAGCGGTGGCTCCTAGAAGCTGCTTTCAGGGACGACAAGGAGAGGGAGATCGACATTTCTCAGCACAGGCTTTTCCTGAGACACTCTCCAGTCCAACTCATTTTATTATGACTCCAGGAAGCAGAGGGGTTAATTTCTTTCCAAGTTCACATACTGTTTGAATTCCTTAGATAAGCTGCTTCCACCAAACCCAAGGATCTAGCCTCAGGGGAGAACACTGTAAGGAAAAGCTCTTTTGATAGATTTTCTTCAAAAGAGAAATTATTTCAAAGTCCATTTTTGGAGGTGTTCCATGCCCATGGCTTCTATAGACTTCAGATGATGTTGTGCCATGCCTCTGGAAGGAAAACTAAGCTTTGAGCAATGCCCTACCACTTCTGTTTGCAAGACAGAAATGTTTTATGTTTGCCCAATAAAATCTTCTCTCCTGAAATGAGAAAGCTTAGTGTGCAGCATACAAAGAGGAAAACCAGACCAAACCAGGCTTTAGGTCTGGGGTAAAGCAGTCAACAGCTAGCACAAACTAATCCTGTTCCTTTAAAACTCACCAGTCACTCAGGAAAGCAAAAAAACAAGTTCTGAAAGCCTCTGAAGGCTTCCTTTGCATCTTGAGGCAGAAAGAAAGCAAGTCCGGGCTGTTATGGAATCCACGTTTGCATACTGCTGGTGATAATCTACGTGCATAGTTGGAAACAAAGCACGTTTTTATTAGCAATTAGTAGCAGGAGTGGGGAGAGACCCGCCTGAAGGAGTCAGAGAAACACCAATACATAATGGCAGAACAACCTTATAAGATGTGCAGCAGAACGATGCTAATATGACAGATCACATAAAAAAGAAAATACTGCAGCTATAACCTTGGAGATGCAATGGCATCAGTTCAAGGAGATAACCTGTATCTTTAACACCGACAACTTTGACTCCAGGCAGCAGTTTTCTCTTGCACACCAATTTGCAATGCAAAGCAAGCTACTTCCACTCTTACTGAGAACAGTATTTCTGAAGAAAAGGGGGAGAAGAAAGTTGGGAAGGGTTGATTTGCTTAGACACAGTTTTCTACAGAGTTGAGTTTCAAGTCAGGCACGAAAGCGACATAGCATAGGGTCTGAAATAGCGTGTGAGAACTTGGGCAAGGCGGGGGGGGATTTCATCCACAAACCCCAGACCCTTTCAGGGGAATGACTTCCTGCTCCCTCCCCACACCTCTGAAATCCAGCTCTGATCAGCCAACACCACCCAGGTTCAGAGCTCTCCAGCTATGTTCTTCCCCCGGTCCAGAGAATGATGTGGCATGTGAGGCCCTACAACAGAACTATTAAAATCCCATCGAGGGGCAGGCAAGTGGTAGCCATATGCTGAACGGCTCAAGTGAAAAATAACCAGGAAAAGAAGCACAGCCAGGAAGCAAGTCTGAAAGCAGCTTCTTACCTGGTAGATAAGCTAGCAAAGTCTCCTCCATCTAGCAGCCTGATTTTGCAGAACAGAACCCCATTCACAAAGGGGACAGCAGTCAGCTCTTCTAGAGTGAAACTTGTCTGAAACTTGAATTTCTTCTTCTTCATCAGGAAAGCCATGGGCAAATTCAGCCTGGAAAGCCCAGGAATTCCAAACAAGATCAGGGAAGAGCGGCTCAAAACACACACAGACAAGCAGAGGAACAGCACTTGTCCCAGGAGCGCAAGCAGGGAGTAAATTCCAGTTCAGTTACAACGACGGCCCAGCTTCAAACGCACAATTCTCTTCTCTTTGGTGGTCGGATCTAGCTGTGGGATCATCGCCACGGCAGGCTTCAGGTGAGGAGGAAGAGGTCACATTAAATCTCTGCAACATCTCCAAGGGAAAGGGAAGGAGAGAAGTCAGTCTCAGCTCCAGACCAGCAGGAGCTGTCCCAGTTAGAGGCTGCAATGCTTCGTCTTCAGCACAACCCCTCCAGAAAGCATCTCTCCTGGGAAGTAATCTCGAGTCTCCGAAGAAGCCTTAAGTCTGCAGGCAGCACATTCAGAGAGTTTCCAGTTTCTATCTCCTCCTCTTGTACAACTCCTTGATACAGGTCTTCGGGTCAGCCTTTGGGAAGGAAATGAGTAAATTAGTTCCAGTCAATCTTGGGCTCCTCCTCCTCCTCCTATAAAACCTGTTTGGATGGGTAACATTCAGTCCAGACTCATACCAGTCTTAAGAGGTATGGCCCCAATTAGCCTGGCCCCAACATCCTCTTTCCCCTTTTTGCCTAGAGCAAGCTTCACTGTTGTCATCCTCCTCGTAACTTCTGTTTTGCAAAGCAGCTAATAAAAATCTGCTCTATTTTCATCCATCACTTTTAGAAGCAGTTTACAGAGCAAGATCCATCTAACACACAGTTTAATGACAGTAAGCAAAAGCCATCTCAAGAAATGCAAAACTGTTTCTTTTCTGTGTTTTCGACCAGCTCTAAGTGTTAGCACCTGTGTCTTATAAACGGAGAAAGCGGCACAGAGGAAAAAAAAAAACCAGTCTGCTCCAGATTACACAGCATAACAACCAAATCAGGTCATCGGGCTGTCCAATAGCCAGGCCCACCAAGTATGCCGCCTTCCCCCAGCACCAGGTCCACACCGAGCCATGCACCACACAGTCCAGTTTTGGGGCTGGAGACGGTAAATTCGCTACACGTTTACACAACACCTAAGCCAGGGAGGCCAAGAGCTGATCAGCATCTAGAAGGAACGAGGTTATGAACACCAGGCAGTAAACAATCCTCACCAAGAATTAATGACTGCGAACCAAGGCAGGCAAAGCTCCTGCTGCCCGCACCGGCGTGCGGTTAAAGCCCCTCTCCCGCTCAGGCGGCAGCGGGTGAATCCAGCCAGCTCTGCCCGCTGCACCAGGGCCGGGACATCGCTGCAGAGGCACTGCTCTCCTGTGACCACCCAGGAGCGGAGTGAGGGGGCAGATGGGAGACTGCTCCGCACCACCATCCCTCTCCCCCAGCTATACCTGCCAACTCTGCCTGTGCACTGAGCTGCTGCCAGGTCTCAGCCTGCATCCCAGCCCCCCAGACCATGCACCAAGATGCGGACAGGTCTCACCGCACCTCTCGGCCCGGCGGACCACACACCAGGCTGCAGTGAGGGCACAGCCCATCCCCTGGCACCCCTGGGCCATGCACTAAGCTGTGGTCAGGTCTCAGCTCGCTTCTGAGCCACGCACTGAACGGCGGCCAGGTCTCAGCCTGCCTCCCGGCCCTGTGAACCGCAGGGTGAACTGCGGTCAGGTCTCAGCCCCTCTCCCAGCCCAAGGGAACACGGACGGGGCCATGGCCAGGCCACAATCCGGCTCTTGCCCCATGACCCACGCACTGAGCTGCAGCCGGCTCTCAGCCCCCCTCCCAGCCCATGCACTGAGCTGTAGCCAGGTCTCAGCCACCCTCCCTGCCCCGAAATAATAAGCCGACCTGCGGGAGGTCTCAGCTCGCTTCCCGATCACCTCCACCGACCTGCGGCCCGGTTCCTGCCCGGCCCTGCTCGCACCTCCTGCCCGCTCCTCGCACGGCCGCCACGACCGCCGCTGCTCCCCGCCACAGCCGTCTCTTCTAGTGCTACGCCAGCTGCGCTAGCTACGCCAACGCCGTAGGCACCACAAGGCAAAGCGACGCTACCGCCACACTTCGAGAATACCAACCCGACACTACGTAACCCCCCACTCACCGCCCTCCTGCCTGGAGAGGGGAGAGGGAGCATGAGAGCGGCACCGCCCCATTGGGCAAGCAGCAAGGAGGCGGCCGAGCAGAGCAAGACTTTGATTGGTTGCTCCAGCACGGGGCGGGGAAGAAAGCGCGGCGATTGGAGGCGGAGGCTGTCAGTTTGGGTAAGGTCTCCTCCGGGGCGGAGCGGGTGGGCGAGAAGTTGGGGGAGGGTGTTGCTGCAGCGGGAGGGTGGCGGGAGCGCGGCCCGAGCGCGGGCCGGCGGGGTCCCTCAGGCGTCCCCGGGTGTCCCATAGCCCCTCTGCAGGCTGAGCCGCGCCGAGCTGGCACTGAGTGCGCGGGGCTGGAGCGGGCTGGCTGAGGGGACGGCAGGCCTCGGCCCCTGGAGCCCGCAGTGGAGGTGTCCGCGGCTGGGCTGAGGTGGTGGGAGAGGCTCTGACAGACGTGGTCTTTCTGCACCCTCCTAAGCACTGCTCCTTAACAGCCAGGACCCCTTGTCCCAGCGCCTTCCCTGCCCAGGCAGCTCCCGGTGACATCTCTTCCGATGGGTATGTCCCATGCGCTGCAGGCACACTGCTCCTCAGGTGGTGCTGCCTCACGAATTAAGTGGTGTGGCCACCTTGTCCTCACAGAACCACACAGCGGGCCGTGGGTCAGGCTGACCAGCAACGCCGGGACTGGCCCGGAGCGGGAGAAAGGCTCTGGCATCGCACACCCCTGCGGGCACTGCGAGGCGGGGCCCGGAGCTGGAATCTCACCCTCCGTGTGTGAGATGTGGCAACCGGTTAAATGCATCTCTTCATCAAAATGTCTCCCTCCTGTTATTATGTGCTGCTGCTGTGTGCTGTGCTGTGCTGGGATCCCTGGTTGGGCAGGATTCCATCGTTTAAGGGCAAGCAGAACAAAATGTCTCTCCTTGTCCTGAAGGAGTCTGCAATCATCAACATGATTTGCCTATTTTTTAAAGTTAAGGATGTGCCTAAGAGTCTCTGTGGCAGAGAAGTTGAGGCTTGTATGGGAGGGACTTTTCCCAAGGCTGATTTGCATGTCTGGCAAAGCTGAGAGTCCTTGCTTTCTTTGCCAGGCTTTGATGCCCAGACTCCTTGCCTTTAATCTTTGCCATCTATGCAGACAGTATCAGAACTATCAAATAATTCTACCACAATGTGAGTAAAAAAACCCAAAAACCAACTGCTAGGAAAAGTACACGGCAACGTAACATACTCGAATAAAAGTTAAAAACTGGATTAAGCCAAATGCATTGTTATGATTCTTGCTTACCCGGTTAAACAGATACACAGACTTGGAGCTGGGAAAACATTTCGTATTGGTACAGTGAAACCATTGCAGGAGATATCAGTCTTCCCATACAGCAGAGTTTGTGGAGGCTGCTTTTAAAGCTTGAATTATTCCGTCAATGGATATCTGGTGTTTTCAAGGCCTCAAGACATTGCTAGAGATGGGCTGGGTTTTTTATTGCTTTCTGTTTCTCAGTTTATTGGGAGAGCTCAGCCTGCTACGTATTTAATATTTGCCAAGCTGGGATGCTTGAATGCTGGAAGCATCTGAAGAATCCAGCCCAGTCCCTCACACTTCTCATTCCGTGAGCATACTTGCTGACAGACATGTCGATCTTTCGCTTCCATCACTAGGTAAAGGACAAACGATCTCTCTGTTTGTGCTGTGGGAGGAGGCCATGTGTTATCTGGCATGATTCACACTGATAAATAACCTCCGTGGAGGACTTCTCTTGTTTATAGCAACAGCCCCAAATGCTAAAGTTTACAGAGATTTTAATCCTTGCTGTTCTTACGCATATTTACTCTGCCGTTTTATCAGAAACATCTCTTGCCCAGCCGAGGGAAAGAAAGGCCACAAACTTAGGAGAGTTATGGGAGGATGACAGTATCACCATTCTATGAGCCTTCCTCTCAAAACAAGGAAAAAAGGAAAGAAAAATCCACCCTCTCATCTAGAATGAACTGCTGTCCTGGAACCTGCTCTAGAACTACCAAGCGAGCTAGAACGTGCTCTGGAACCAAGTAGGTTCCAGACTGCAATCCAAAACAAAACAACTGTCTTGACCCAACAAGTGAGCTAGAAGTTCAAGACCATCTTCCTGAACATGAAATTGAGTACATAACAATCAGGAACCAGTAAGCAAATTGAATCCCAAACTAGTTACATAACAATCAGGAACCAAACCAAACCCCAATCTAGAACCATCAAGCAACCTAGAACCATGATCCGAGTTAGAACCCTGTCTAGTGCCAAAATTAAGCTCTGGAGTCCCCAACACAAGAAAGATATGGAGGTGCTGGAGTGAGTCCAGAGCAGGGCCACGAAGATGATCCGAGGGCTGGAGCACCTCTGCTATGGAGACAGGCTGAGAGAGTTGGGGCTGTTCAGCCTGGAGAAGAGAAGGCTCTGGGGAGACCTTCCAGTACCTAAAGGGGCTGCAAGAAAGCTGGAGAGGGGCTTTGGACAAGGGTGTGGAGTGATGGGACATGGAGCAATGGCCTTAAACTGAAAGAGGGGAGAGTTAGATTAGATCTAAGGAAGAAATTTTTCACTCTGAGGGTGGTGAGGCACTGGAACAGGTTGCCCAGAGGAGCTGTAGATGCCCCATCCCTGGAAGTGTTCAAGGCCAGGTTGGATGGGGCTTTGAGCAACCTGGTGTAGTGGAGGGTGTCCCTGCCCATGACAGGGGGGTTGGAACTAGATGGTCTTTGAGGTCCCTTCCAACCCAAACCATTCTGTGTGATTCTGTGTGAAACCCTCAGTGTTTTTGTAATTAATTGAATAACGTGACTGATGTTAAAAATAAACAGATTTGGAAAAATGCCCGGTGAGCTGCTGAACAGGGTGTTGTGTAGCAACAGTGGCTGATTCTCAGGGGAATGTATATTTTCCTAACAAACGCGATCCCATGGCTTCGAGATTAAATCTTTATTAGTTTGAAATTCACCCTGTTGATTTTTCTGTGTTTATGCTGCATAATTGTTTCTGGACAAATTCACTTTTTTTAAAGGGACAGTGCTCCTCTGAACGTGTGCCTCTGGTGATCTCAGAAGAGTGAGTTAGTCTGAGCTCCATGGAGGTACCACAGAGGGGATGTGGCCGTAGGGTATCTCTCTCCGTTCGCCATCCCACTGGCTTTGTTACCTTCCAATCCAGATCCGATCCGTTCACTAAGGGGCCATGTGTGTGTGAACGGGGCACTCTGATATGTATTGATTCTGCTTACCCCAGACTCAAACGCTGTTGGTTTCTCCTCTACAACCTTGGCGTGCCCACCTCACCTCTGCTTTGTGAACCCCAGCCATGTCCTTGCCCCATGCTCTCCCTGACCTGAGCCTTTCCTGATGCCGCTCCCCAGTGCTGCCACCACTTCCTCAACTTTTGCTGGCTCAGGGCATCGTCTTATCGGTCTGGGATGATTTATCACTTTGGGCTCTGCAGTTGAGTCTGGGCCTCACCTCTGCTGTCACTGGAGAGGTGTGTCTCGCCAGCCAGGGGCTGGGATGTCTCCTCTCTGCTCGCCTGGGGACTGCGAACGGGCTGGAACAGGGGTGGCTTTTCTTGCCTCTTGGAGGGCTGAGATAAAGCAGCAGGGGAGAAACAAGGCAAGATAAATTCAGAAGGGACAAAACTCAGTGAGGTGGAGCGAGATAGGTTCTGTAATGCATTTGGCGAGCCATCAAATCCTCTCTCTCATCCCAGGGGAATCTCAGATACTCGAGCAAATCATCAAGCCCTGTAAACGACATCATCAGCGTCTTCCTCTGGAAAACATCATCACACTAATCCATTTGTCCTAGCAGCCAAATGATTAAAGTTTGAAAACTAAATTATACATGTTGCTGCAACAGTGTAAACACAATAATGACTCTCCTCTATTACACCTGTAACCTCTGCTATAATAGCTTTAATGAGCTTTTGGCCTCGTTATCCAAAAAGAAAAGATTATTACGTGATGCTTTATGCCATAAACGTGTTCTTCCCTCTGCCAGGGGCCAAGCATCTGCAACGTAGCCGTGCTGAGGAGCTGCACGGGAGCTGCGGGCCGGGCACCCGCGGTAGGTGGGCGCCTTCCCCAGAGGTGGGGGGCAGCCCCAGGCTCATTTTCTCCTGCAGCGGGGCACGGGGTGCGGGCCCCCCGGGCATGACGCCACATCGGTGTGAGCCCCGTCTGCAGCGTGCAGGCTGCTGGAAACCCTGTGAGGGGAACGGGTATCTACCCCCATTCCATAGGATTATCCTATGGTGTGGAGTTACTCCAAGCTTGCATCTTAGCTTAATTTAATAACAGGCTGTGAGCTCTACTTTGATCTGCTTCTGTTTTTCACTAGTTTGATATTTAACTGGACTGGTCATCATAGAGGCCAGAACTGTTTCACTTTCTGTGCCAGGCTGGGTTTCCTGTGGAATGTGCAAAGGACACACCCACACGGTGGGTTTCTGGCATGCCAGGATGGGGAAACCTGTTATCAACAAAGGGAGCACAGGAATCTGGAGTCGGTGGATTCCTTTCCCCAAACACGTGGCCAAACCTGAAAATCCAGCTGCCTGGCTTTTTTTGTTTACTGGTTTCCATGTCTGCTCTACTGTGTCCTGGGAATGTGTGGCAGGACTCTCCACTTCTTTCCGGGAAGTCTGGTGGTGGAATGGGAGCTGGTTTGCCCCTTCCAAAATCTGCAGACTGGAACCTGCTTTGCCTTGAGTCTGGTTGTGTTTATTAAGCATTATCCTGTGTCTGTATCCCAGGTGTCCTTCAGTGCTCTCCCGGACAAGAGACTTGCTGGCCGTGGGCTCTCCCACTGGTTCCGTGCTTCTGGCTGCAGCCCCACAAATGCCACTGTCACCCCAAACGCAGCAGAAACAACTGTCTGTGTGTTTGTGGTTCTCACTTGACACAGCAACCTCTGATTTGGGATCCCACGCAGCAGAGGTAACAGAAGATGTCCCTGCTGGAGCTGGGCTTCTCCCTGAGACCCCAGGGCTGGTGAGCCCAGTTCGCAGGTGATGTGGGCTTCGTTCCTGCTCACAAAACGCAGCCTGGAAGCTGTGCTCATCGTTCGTGTGAAACTTCTTGTCAGATGCTTTCAAGAAAGGCAAAGAATCTTAAACGCTTTGATTTTCATACTTAACAGGCCACATTTGTGCTGACAGTACCTGCTGGCAACAACCTCTCAGATGGCAACAGGAAAAACCCACAAAACCCCAGAAGAATGCTTTGCCAAGACAGGCTTGACAAACTTTAAAGACGTTGGAGGAGGTAAAGGTAATTTAGGTGGGGATGCAGGTGATATCATTGTGTCCCAGAACTGCGATGTAGCTATGGCAACACACTGTACTTGTGGGGTACTGACATATTTATGTCTTCTAAAAATCTTAAAACCTGTCCTTTTGCTTATAATTAAAGAATTCGTGGTTTTTTTTATTTAGTTTCTGCAGTGAACTCACCCTAAAGAAAGCCATGAGCTCCTGACATCTCAGAGTCCTCTGCCATGTTTGCGGCAAGCAGAGGGACCCAGTTTGTGTTCCAGGCATCCGGACTTTCCTAGGGGTACCCGTGTTCCTCACCACTGGGCTCTGCCCGTTGAATTTTCCTCTCCAGGCTCTCAATCCTGAAAAGATTCATCAGTGAAAGGAGCACGCAGGGTCACACAAGGTCTGGACGACCAGGGTCGTTTCTGGGACCATCCTGCCAGGGTGCTGCGGTACGCGGTACTTCCCGCGGCTCAGGATCCCTGCGCCTTGCCCCGTTGCGCAGTGCCATCTCCTGGAAAGCCGTGCCTGAGCTGCACACATCATCACAAGCAGAGTTTTGCTCCTGAAGCAGCTAGTGGTGCTGCAGGCAGCTTGGCTGCTGCCTCTGATTGCCACAAAGATTATCTTCTGACCCACCAAGAGTCCCTCACCAAACTCCTCTTCCTCCAGCAGGTATGAAGGATGCTGCCCGCCCTGACCTCCAAGGTAGCCCGCATCACCACTGCTCAGCTCTCTCCTGCTCTGGATGCTGAATCCGAATCTCTAGGTACAAGAGGAACAGCGAAGGTGCAGAAATAAACATCTATAGATGTTACTCCTCAGCTTTTGTTCTGTTTGATCACCAGTTCCTGATTCAGCTGGATGCCTCGCGTGTACACTCACCCTGTAAGTGCCCTGTTTACCTGTTTCTCTTGGTTTTGACTTTAAGGGACACTTTTCTCTCTCCCTCCTCAAGCTGGATGACCTTGCCACGAGCAACAATCAACAACCCTCATCACAGTGCTCACCCTGTATTTAAAATGTTGCTACGGCTTTTTAATGAGACAAAAATGTGTACGTGGAACTTGGGCCTGAATGCTGCTAGCTTGACTAAGCTCTATATTTATCCTGAAAATACAAGAAATGTGGGTGGTTCCAAGGGCTACACCTTTACTGCTATGAAACAGTAACAGAGCTTAAGTGCTTAGTCACTGAAAAAATGCACACTGCAATTTAAAGCCAAAGGCTGGTGCTTCACCCATCATTTTAGGCTATTGTGGCATATTCTGTGCAGCTGGGAGATTAGTATACTTTGCTAATCTGTCATACGCGATGGAATAACTAGTGCTCCAAGGTAAGGCTGTGAAAGCTGTTATCTGAAAAAAAAAAAAGACCATAATTATGTGAACACAGGGCCACAAAGTTCACGAACATGAGACAAAGCTACCGTGACACGTGGCTGTTTGCAGCTTTCTGTGGCCCTTTCTCAGCGAGGTTCTGTGTTGCAAACTTGGCGTGAACTCATTTTTGCCCTGGAGCACGCTGATGAACTGAAACAGCCTGTTTACCAAAAATGTATTTTTATTAAAATTCAGTATTTGTAAAGGAGAGATCATTACACAAATGAGGTAAACCAACGCATGTCATAGTTTTCACTCTAAAAATAAATTTCAATTGAGCAATTGATTTGATTCCACGAAGTCTGAGAGGAAGAGTCGAGTGTTACTCATGCGGCGAGATGCCGGACAAGGTAGGAAGACACAGCTGCTGCTGCCCTGACTCAGCACAGAGATGGTGGCAGTGCCAAAGAGTCAGGAGTCTTCCAGGGGCTAAACCCTTCTAACCACACTGTCCTTTTCTCCCCAGGTCTTGCAGCTGAGAGGAGATGAGCAAAGGCCAGACGGGCAGCAGTAGCCGATTCACCTACTGCTCTAACCAGGGGTCCCTCACCAGCATCCCCCCAAAAAAGGCTGTGTAAAGGTTTAATTTGATTGTGCAAATTCAGCCGCTCATTGGTTGTTGCTCACCATGTCTCAGCCCTAAAGGAGACTTAACAGCAAGCACATACCAGCTCTGAAAAAGTTTCATTTCAAAACAATATCTGGCAAGCAACAAGCCTGTTAAATGTGACACACTTTGCAAGGTACAAGAAGAGTTATGCTTCCTTCTCTTCTCTTTTTTTTTCCAAGTTTGCTTCCACGCAAGTACAAGTGGAGCTTTTCATCTAAAGTTTATGAAGTTACTGCAAGTCTGTGAGAATCATGTTCACCATTCTGTGAAATTACGCTTTCTCATTGAGGATCAAGCCCCATGGCTTGAAGAGCTCCAAGAAGAGAAAAGTGGCTGCAAGTGTTGTTTTACCCTGTATAATGGTAAGAAAATAGCAAGGTGAACCTCAGACCCATTTCTCAGATTGCCACTCAAAGCCAGCCAGCAGACTAACAAAGAATGGCTGTACTTGCTTCCAGCTCCTAACAAGTACAGAACAAATACCACCAGCAGAACCAAATAACGCTCCCAAATTCACTCAATTAAACCAGTGGCTAACAAACTCCTAAAAGTAGACTGTTGGAAATTACTGTGTGGCTAAAGCTCTGCAGTCCACCACTTGATGGATGGAGGTATTACGAAGGTGACAAACTATGCAGATGAAATAGAGATGGAGTTTCACCTCTTACACCCATGTGAAACTCATCCAGGCCCTCAGGTATTAACTACGCTGAGACAGGTAACACGTTGCTTCCGATACGTATCCCAGGACAGTATCTGGTAACCAAGACATGAAATTTTCATCACATCTGCCAAGTTCGTAGTGAAATTTCATGACTGCAGGCAGATAGAACACAGGGTGAATGCACTATTTTAATGCCATTTATATCCTCAGGGGATGTGGTTTGGATTTAAACTGCACATAGGCCTGGTGCTGGTCTGCTTGGGCTGGATGTCACGCTGCAAGAGCAGTATCCGTAACTCTTAGTGCAGAGAGAAGGTTGTACCACATCCAGTACCAGGTTTCCAGTAAATGCTTTCAGCAAGAGACAGAAATGCATTCACTACTGTCCACTACAGTTTCTGATAACTGTATCTTAGCAGCTGCAGTACTGGGATATCGCAACAAGACTCTCCACATCAGAAGTCAGTTAAAGGCTACAGATCTTGAGAGAGAGAGAAAGAGAGAGAGGGAGAGGTGTAATAGGAATATCCTATTCCTTAGGATATTTTTTTCCAAACAGAAATAAAAAATAGCTGTCTTTTTTTTTTTTTAATAAATCTATTGTTTGAGGAACTAAAGCAACCAATGTTAAGTTCCTGGTTTATTACACATCCTGCTAGGGCTCTGTATGACGAGTCTGAAAAGGCAGATTAGCATAAGATTAACAGAGAATGAAAGCTGTTTAGGCTCAGCGAGACTCTAAGGCGAGTCGTTTCACATTGACAAGAGCTAGCACCCCTCGCTCCCTGCATCCACTGGCAGCACAGGCAGGTTTTTTTCCCCAAGACAGACATCCCATTACTGTTTCTTTCACTGGATCATGCCATCTTGCTGCCCCGTCTGGCTGGGGTCAGTGGTGACCGACGGACTGGGTGTATTGCTCTGCAAAAATCGACGGAAGTCCTTAATCATGGGGCGGAGGACCTGGATGAGGGCACTCAGTGCCGCCTGTGTTCCTTCCATGGCTTGTGCCTGTCGCTCCTGGGCACACGCCTGTACCTCCTGAGAGCGACGAATCATCTGAAGCAAGTCATTCTGCTGCTCCAGGTGCTGGGCAATCTCCTTCACGTGCAAGTTGGTCACTCGCTGCTCCTGCAAGAGCTTGGCAGAGTTCAGAGCAATTCGGCTTTTCAGCTCCTGGGGTTTCGCAGACACTTCGTGCTGATGTGCCATCATCTCCAAGGGGGCTTCAGCAGTGACTGTGGTGGGGGCTTCTGTTGTGCAGTACTCCACGACTCCATCCCCCAGACTGTGGTAGGTCGTCTCTGCAGGAACTGAAAACAAAGGACAGAAAGGGAGTAAGAAGTAGCTGCAATGTGGGCATTTTTATCTACAGGACTATTTAATGAATATCACAGGAATACTGCCTGTTCAGTTAGATAACACACAATGGACAGCAATGCACAAAATGACCTGTTTAAGTCTACTCCACCCTCATTCGAGCTTCCGTCTAGGCTGTACAGTCCAACGGAATAGGGCTTGCCTTATCTGACTAGACAAAACCATTTATCAGCCTCCAGTTCAGAACAATCTTTTCAAGCAGCAGTAACCAACTGATAGCAAAGACAAGACCCGGACTGGCACTTGTCAAAAAGACAGCTGCTCTTTGGGGCAGACTGGGAAATCAGCCTTGGAGATGTTTTTCCCCGTTTTTGTCCCCAGAGAGAGGGACCAAACAATCTGCGAGGTACAAAGGATACTGGCTTCCCTTGTTCTTAAGGCTGAGACCAGCCATCAAAGCTGACTTTCAGTACACGTGTATCTTGCAGCCATGCCCCTACGGCACCAGGATATTTTGGGAATGGCATTTTCATTACAGAAACGCAGGGGTTTCTTTTTGCTGGGGCTTTCCCCGTACAGGGCTCAGGGTCTCCTTGCAGGCGAGTGTCTGGGCCCCCCGTACGACCTTCCAATTCAGCACAGAGGATCTTCAGCAGGCACCGCACTCACTCTGGGTCAGGGTGACCGTGGTGGCTGACGCGGTGATGGGTATCTCAGTCCCGTCACCTGCGCTGCAGTCCCCACTTGGCAAACTGATGATGGTGGCTTCTCCCAGCAGGTTGCAGATGCGTTGCTGCATCGGGGTGAGGATAACTGGGGCGGTCGCAGCGCCTGATGGGTCTTCGCTCTCCGGCCCGTTGCCGTTCCCGTTCTGGCTCTCGCCTCCCCCTTCCATGGCAGCCCGGACTTGGGCCACTTTGCGCCGCACCTCGGTCTTGAGGTCGGACCATTTCTTTTTGACCTCGGGCAGCTCGCGGTGGCAGGTCGCGACGGCGTTGACGCGGCGCAGGATGTCGTGCCAGGCGGCGGCCTTGGCGGCCAGGGGCACGCCCGCGTTGAAGTGGTTGATGAGGAGGTGCTTGCCTCGCTCCAGCTCCTCCACGATGATCTCCACCTCCCGCTCCGAGAAGTTCATCTTCCGCTTCTTGGCTGGGGGTGCCGGGGGCGACGCCATGGCCATGAGGGGCACCGAGGAGGGGGCACTGGGGGACACCGTCAGGCCTGGGGCGCCTGGCTGGGCCCTGGGGGCCCAGGGGGAGGCCGGGCAGGGCCGAGGGGCGGCAGGGCCCCCCTAGGCCTGCTCGCCCCCGGGGTCGGGGACAACAGGGGGGCCCCGAGGCCCCTCAGGGCCCGGAGGTATCCGTCCCCCCCCGCTCCCCCCTTAGCACCGCCAACGGTACGCAAATTGCGTACCGCAGCCACCCAGCAAACCCCGCTCAACGGCTTCCACCCTGCGACACTGGCGTAATGGCTTCCAGAATCAGCTCCCTTTCCTGCTTCACGTGATTGGGCAGTCCGCCTGCCCGTCAGGCGGAGGTCTCGCCTCCCGCCGGCAGCGCCGCGCTGTCATTGGCCAGGCCTGCGACTCGTCGCGGAGCCAAGAGAGGGCCCCGCCTCGCGGCTTGTCTCAGGCCACTGGGCCTGCGTGAGGCTTCTGCGGGGCTGGGCCCGCCCATGAATTTCCCCGCTCTAATTCCATTGGGTGCTTCTCCCGTCCATCAACACAGAGCGCCCCCGGCTTTGGAAGCTACCGGATACATCCCACGTCCGTCAGTCCAAACTGACTCCCGGCTCCCGATCTGATTGGAGATGCTGTAGCTTTGTCCCCGCCTCTCCCGGAGGCCTAACCAATGGAAGCTTTGTCTGGGCGCTTGTACCGCCCCCTTCCGCCCCGGTCGGTGTTTCCTTCCGATTGGTGAAGGGAAAGGCGTCCCTCTGACGCTAGCGCCCGCCCACCTAGCGGGAGCGCGTGGACGCCGGAGGCGTGGGTGTGGGCGGGGGCGTGTTGGCCGGCGCCGCGCGCCGCCCGCTGCCATTGGTCCTTGCGGCGCGTCACGTGGCGGCGGCGGCGTGTGGCGCGAAGGCGGAAGCGCTCCGCGTCGGTTACTCGCGGCGGAAGCGCCGCCATTTGCCGGCGTCGGCGCGCGTGAGGGTCCGGGCGGGCGGCGGGACGATGCCGGGCGCTCGGCGCTCGCTGGCCTCCCCGGTGGTGAGCGGCGTGCTCTGCCCCTGCGGGTCCCCGCGGGCCGCCGGCGCCGTGCCCGGCACGGCGGCGGAGGGCAGCGGCGGCGGGAACGCGAGCCCCTGCGGGCGCGCTCTGTGCGAGGCCTCCGAGCAGGACCGGCGCCTCCGCGCCCTCTTCCAGAAGCTCGACGTGAACCGCGACGGCGCGCTCTGCATCCACGATCTGGCCGTGGGGCTGGGCCGCCTCGGGCTGCACCGCACCGAGCTGGACCTTCTGGTGAGCGGCGGCGGGGGGCGGCGAGGCGGGCGGGGGAGGTTGTCCTGGCGGGGCCGAGCCGGGCTGGGTCCGGGCGCTCGTTCCCGGCGGGTGAGGAGGCGTCTGGCCGCCCTCCTCCCGCACCCTGAGCGCGAACGGGCGGTTGTGGGACCGGAGACGCCGCCGCTGCGTGTTGGGGCATTCCCGGGCGCTCCCCTCCAGCGACCCTGCGGACGGGAGCACTCAACCCGGAGGAATCGGCGTGCTTCCTACCTGTGGGCGTGTGCGGCGTTAACTGTGGAAATTTAAGATTGAAAACTTAACTCTTGGACAGGAAGACCCGTAAAAGAAAATCCTCTTTCTCCAGGTCCGAGTTCTAGGAAGCTCGGGTGCTTATTTAAATTTGTAAAAGACTTTTTTGGAAGGGGTAGGTGCAGCCAGGGTGTCGTGCAGTTTTCCTGGCATCATCATGTTTCCTCACATTAGTCTGTTTGGCACCGTGTGGCTACTCAAGTTTCTTGTCCGAGATGGCTTATACGTGCCGAGCTCACATGTCTATTTTAAGGGGTTTGAAATATCTCGAAAATGTAGTAAGGCTGCTGTATTTGTACAGTTTGCACATGGAATATACAAAATATACAGCGCACTGGCTTTCCATGTTAGTACTGGGAGCTGTGCCCTTGTGTGGTGCTGTACACTGACTGTTCTAGGCTTCAAGATTCAACGTGATGTTGCTCGATTTAACTGTAATTAGTGTAATTTACATCTGTATGAATCAGAGTAATGGGCGTGTCCTCAGTGCACAGTTTGTCCCTGCCTGGTGTCTTGTATTTTATATGCGGGACCATAAAAAGGCTGAGTATCCTGGGAAGAGAGCAGCTACTCGCAGGGGCGCAGTCAGGGATGTGCCATCTCAGAGTGCCCCAACAGTGCAGGAAGGAAGAAGAGTTTAAGAATAACTTGTGAGTCACTGAAAAGACATCTAATTCAAGTGAAAGTTTTTATTCTCTCCCTGTTCTGGGAGTTGTGCCCCAATTGATTTAAGTGCTTTAATTGCATGTATCCATCCTTTCCAGAGTTGCTAGTTTCTTTCTCACTTTGAATCTTAACTTCTAACCTTTCTTTTTTGGTTGGCATCTTTTTTGCTGCTGTGATGTATGAGAATTCTTTGGCAATGTGAAGATCTTGTGCAGGTTTAGTTGTGTAGTTTCTAAAAATAATGGTAGTGCCATGGTGATTTTCTGCTGTGTGCGTTTAGGTAATGAAGTCTGATTACACCATATAAATCACCTGTGCATGCCCTGTGAAATGCTGACCTGCTGCCACCCATGGGTGCTGCATCCTTAACTCTGGCAAAAGTTCCTCAGCCACCAGAACGTTCTGTGCTGACGCCTGTGTGCCTGTCTCGGTTTGCATTCCCTTTTCTTCCTGGGCATGTTATTCAATCCAGCCTGATGCTCTCCTGGCTAAGAGGGTGGACCATGAAACAAAATACGTTTTTACTTCCCAGCAGATAGTTCCTTTGCTTGCTGTGCTGTGGGAGCAGCTGAAAGGAACCGTTCTGCAGGGACTGGAACTGCTCTGTTGGAGGAAAGTGCTGTCTGGATGCTGCTTAACAGTCATAGAATCATAGAATGGTTTGAATTGGAAGGGACCTCAAAGATCATCTAGTTCCAACCTCCCTGCCATGGGCAGGGACACCCTCCACTACACCAGGTTGCTCAAAGCCTCATCCAACCTGGCCTTCAACACTTCCAGGGATGGGGCAGCCACAACTTCTCTGGGCAACCTGTTCCAGTGCCTCATCACCTTCAGAGGGAAGAATTTCTTCCTTAGATCTAATCTAAGTCTGCCCTCTTTCAGTTAAAGCCATTGCCCCTTGTCCTGTCACTACACGCCCTTTTATAAAAAGTCCCTCTCCAGCTTTCCTGTAGCCCCTTTAAGTACTGGAAGGCTGCTATAAGATCACCCCGGAGCCTTCTCTTCTCCAGGCTGAACAGCCCCAACTCTCTCAGCCTGTCTCCATAGCAGAGGTGCTCCAGCCCTCGGATCATCTTCGTGGCCTCCTCTGGACCTGCTCCAGCAGCTCCATGTCCTTCTTCTGTTGGGGACTCCAGAGCTGAACACAGTATTCCAGGTGGGGTCTCACCAGAGCAGAGCAGAGGGGCAGAGTCCTGTCTCTCTCCTGAAGCCCTGTCTGTCAGTATTGCTCCTCAGCCCTTCGCTTCCTCTGCCTTCTCTTCTGCTGCGCAGGAAGCGGATGGTTGGATGAATGGAGTTTGCAAAGCATTGTTAGTATCGCAGAGCATCCCCTTCAGCAGTGGGAAAAGTGTCCGTTAGGAATGAGGATGCAGGATTCAAAACTCTGAAGTGCCAGTTAAACATGTGGGAACAGTCCTTGGAGAGCTTAGAAAACTTCCGCATTGTGTAATTTTTAGGAAAACCAAATAAGCTTCCTGTTTCCCAGGCAGTTCTATTAATAAGTCATTCCTTTTTCCTGCCCCATCCGTAGCCAATAACGGCACCTTGACGCTTGGGGTAACTGATGTGAAGTCACACTCGAGAAAAGTGCTGAAGCGTCAAGATGAAAACCTTTTTAATGTCTCAGATGTGGTGTCTGGAGGCTGATTTAGTCATAAATCACATGGATTGCTTGTGATTAGTAAATTACTTTGTGGCTCTGCTGCGTTTTATTTTTCCTTCCATGCAATGGGACATTTGATATGGGAGTTAGCTTCTAACGTTCCGGAGATAAACAGAGAAAACACTAGACTCATAACGTGAGGTTATCGCCAGTCTGAGCTGAGAGTCGCCAGTCTCTTTGCGTCAGTAGGCTAAAAGTCCTTGTGGTAACAATAAGTGTTGGGCTGCAACTTGGAAAGAAAAGGAGCAATATTTTGGCTCCAACGCTTGAGAATTCTCGCTGAGATAAAACCCTTTGTAATGTTCTTGGAACATTGCTGCCTTCTGTTTTAGAGGTGGCCTTCTGTGGTGGGGCAGAGAAGGGCTTGTGCTCAGATGTTCTTTGAGGTGGAATTTGCTTATGTAAACAATACCTTTTTTTTAACTCGTGCTGTTATCTTTAAACCATTTGACCAAAACAGTGTGCCAAATGACTGAGGCTTCTAAAGAAATGCTTGTTTGTGCTGGTTAGCGTGAAGCAATTCGCGTACCTCACTGCTTGAGCAGCAAAGTGATAACCATGTGAAGAATTTTTTGAAGGCTTCCTTGTTCTGTGGTGTGAAGGGAGAGTCTTTCCTGCTAAATTACATCTACCTCTGGAATAGTCAATCTCCTGTTACTTTGCTCATAAAAATATTTATATAGACTTACAGAACTGGAAATAGGCACTTAATGGAAATATGGATGGTTGAACCTGAACTGTGTTTTCCACTTTGTATCTGCAGATGTTGTATTGTTGAAGGGCTGTATAATGGTGGTATCTGTGTATTTGCTAATATAATTGTTTTCCTACTGATCCCAATTCACTGCAGGGCTGGAGGCTGTTCTAAAACCTCATCTCTGCTGCCGAAGTACCAGACAGTTTGAACTGGTGGAGTTCATCCCAGATGCCTAGAGACAGACTGCAGTGGTGAACTTTATCTGCAGCTACCTCTTCTGTGGTGGTGTGGAGCGTCTTCTGGCAGACTAATTCTCTCAGCTTTAAGAAACAGAGCAAACATAACTCTTGTGTCTCTTCAGTCACAACTGTCCGGTTGCCTCTGCTGTAACGATGATGTCCTCCTTGGCCTTGTGGTGCTTTCTTCTCCTGAGTTTGTATATGTGACTGCCTATTTCTCCCCTGGTATCAGCTTCCCCACCTGCAAACACATCGGCTTCCATTCTGCTGAAATCTTCACTCCTGCTTTCATCACCTCTTTCTTAGCCTGGTATCTCCTCTTTGATCTTCAAGTTCTGGCTGTCCAAACTCCCCCACAAGTTCTGTTGTTGGCTTTTCATGTGTGCTGAAGAAGCATAACTGCACTGCTGCAGCTGGACTCTGCAGCCTTCTGTTTGCTTCGGGCCTCTCCTCTGGACTACTTTGCTGTTTAAGTATGTCCCTGGACTCTTCCAGCTGTCAGAGAACGCTGTATCCATGCTGTTCTGGGATGGTTGATCAGCTAGCTCTTTCGCAAGCGACTTCATGGATGGATTGAGAAACTCTTTCTATTGTACTGGTTGCAATTGTAAAACAGTTTAATCTTCTTTCTGATCAATACTTTTTCTTCTGTCATGATGTCATTTAATTGTTCCTTCCAGACTCTTTATTTCTGTGACCATTTTACTCTCCAAAACTTTTGACTACTCTGTATTATACTGTGTGTAACGTACTAAAATTCTCAGCAACTGTAAGGGGCAGAGGAAGCAAGGAATCTTTTCTGTGTGATTCTTTCACCTCTTTTCCAGCCACAGTCATCTGGAAAAGGAGAGGCTGTGTTTTTATTGCTTTACAGAAGTCTGTTTATGGCAAAAAGAACAAAATTCTAATACTGTTCTGTAATCTAGACTGAATTATCTTTCCAAACCTGTACACATTTAGGTACAACATCTTTACTGTTTATGTGTCTTGAATCCGGCTGGGGCAGTCATGGAGCTTCTAGCCAGGTTGTCTTAACTTACCATGAAGGGTTGAGCAACATAAGGTCATGCCAAATAAATGAAAAATGAAGCAGTGTTACAGTTTGAAATTCCAGTTGATACCCTTCTGTTGAAAGGTATTTGCCAGCAGCTTCTCAACTGCCCATCTCCCGACTAATCCCAAAGGACAGATGTGGATACCCTGAACCAGTTTAACACAAGGTGAAACTGCTTTCAATAACATGTTAAATAATACCACACGTTTATGTATAATGTGCATTTAAAATAGCCAGCAAAAAAGATCGTATTTGCTGGGCCTGTAGGGAGTGGCAGCCTGTTCTTGCTCTTTGTAAATTATGAAATGTGTGGTTTGGTGAAGGCCCTGTTCTCATGCGCTTGGGAACCCTGGTGCAAGAGCAGAACTGTAGATGGTTTAGTTGTAGATAAAGCCTTTAAATCTGTGGTAAGTGGATGAGTTAGTGTGAATTCTGGGTTCTGTTACCTTCTCTAATTTAGGCATGCTAAAGACGCAAATGAACTCTATAAATCAGCCAAATGAGTTCTTGACAGCCACTGCAAAGACTTTGAGAAGAAATAAAGGGATTGGCTTTGGCGCAAGGAGACTTCTCAGCACAGTGTCAGTTATTCATAGACTTGGCCAGCAGCCTCCTGACGCGAGAGCGGTGCTGGGCTGGAGGGGGTGCTGTGACAGTGACTGTCAGGGAAGCTGGCTGGTGTGCCTGCCGCCTGTGTCCCTTGCTCTGCCTGCACCTAGAGGTCTTACCGGGAGGGCAGAGGAGAGGGATGCTGGAGACCAGGGAGTCTTGCACCTCAACAGTGGAAGTCTTTACTCAAGTAAAGACTTTGCTTGGTCTCCGGTTATCAGATGTGCCTTAGTGTGATTAATGTATTAAACTGGCAGTGCGTGTCCACTCGGTGTTCAAAGAGGTAAATTAGGAGCGAGTTCTCGGGTGCAAACATATACAAGAGAAACTCACTCTTGCATAAATTCACCTTGCACATAAACAAACAGTCGTGGATTAGGCAAGTGTTGCTTTATGTTCGTGTACGTACAGGACTGGGCATATAACTCTTGAGAGATGCAATCTTGGGACATTCCTCCAGGATCGTTTTTTGTCCTACCTCGCAGCAGATTGGAGAAGCCTGGTGGTTCTCAGGTTTATTTAGCCAGAAACCTAGTCCTGTTGGCAGAGTGATCATGAAGGATGGATATTGGCTGCACTCTGTAAGACGTAGATGCAACTTTGACTCGAGCGTATCAGTTTTAAATGTTGACGTTGTGCGAGAGTCTCCCTTGCAGAAAGGCATCCTGCGCGTCACTGGTCTCGCAGTGTTGTGTTTCCCGCAGCATGGCGCGTATCCTGAACTCTGCAGTGAAGTGCCTGCCTGTCAGATCCCCAGAGCCTGAGTGAACTGAAACAACAAAACTGATCCAAAGAAACTGGCTGTGCCTCTGTGGAATATGCAGCATGTTTTGGTCTTTCAACACGAGTTCTGTGGGGCATTATTTAGTGACCAGGGCGAGATGCCTTGATAAGTAGTGGAAAATGTCTCCGTATCCTCAGCCTTACTGGATTATTAGTCAGATTACTGAGATAAGGGCAGGTAAAAAAACCTCAGGACTTCAGTATACCTACTGATTCTTTTATTTTTTTAAGAAACAAAACCAATGATGACTCTGGCTGAATATAGAGCAGAACCCTTAGATGGTTGACAAGTATTAATAAAATGACATCAAAGCCGTAATAAGGATTTGGTCTCCTGTTTGAGAGCCCTACAAAATGGTGCTGCTGCAGTTCCGTGCTCTCTGTTTCATATATTATAACATGATAAGATGTTGAGAGAAGGGGGAGGGATTTTTTTTCTTTCAGACCTACTTGTAGCAAATGGTAAATGAGTCTTTGTTCTTGTTCATGTCCTATTGCTATATTTGTCCCTCTGAATGTGGGACATGAGTGCACTTTAATGATGCCCCAGGCTTTGTCTCGGGTGGAGAAGCGTAGCTGTGATAACAAGTGCCAATGTAGAAAGGCAAGGGAGACGTCGTCGTTTTTCTAAGTTACGTGCAGCCAGCTGCAGGGAAGTTTCTGGCAGTTAAAGTGGCTTTCGGTGGAGAATTCTGCTGTAAGAGAAATTGTTGAAATTTTTAGATCATGAGTTGCTTGGAAAGGCAAAGCTGTTTGGTATGTGAGTCTGCATCGTTTAGCCTAAGGAGCACAGGGGCTGTGTGAGAGCAAGCCCGGGCCCAGGCTGCCGGAGGGCCATCATTTCTCCCTAGCTATTTTCCTGGTCAACTTTCTAGCACAGCAAGAAGACGACTTTCTTATTTCTGAGTACTAAGGATGCCCTTTCTCTTAGTCAATCCCTGGTTCTTCCTGCGATACAGCACAGCCTCGATGGAACTCGCTGTTCTGGGCAATGGCTGCACGTTTCCCCCTCCCTGGCCAGCTCTCTCTGTATCCCTGTGTTAGGCACTGGCTCCCAGTTGCCTCGGTATATCAACTAGAATAGCCAGTCCCTTACGGCAGGGTTCCTGTAACGAGGTGACCTGGGTTTCTTTGTAGTGTTCAGTGAACTATAATGTATCCCCTTAACATATTAATGTAGTTGAATGTTTATGCAGCAGCAGCCAAGATATTTTGATTTTATGTCGTGGTGCAAGAAGCACCGTGCCAGGTTAACTTCGGCTTTCTGAAAAGTGGGAAGTTCTGACGTTTTTGTCTTTCAGAAATTACATTTGAAAAGATAAGAGGTGGTCGAAAGAATCATGGTGGCCCATCCCAGTGCTATCTCTGGGTGGCACTGTGTAGGCAGCACTCCTCGGCGTGCTTCCAGGACAGCTCCCAAAGGAGATGAGTCACAGCTGATTCCTGCGGGGTCACCTAAGGAACTGGAGACACGAGACGCGACCGCACTGCCAGCTTTTCCGGCACCGGAGGAGGAGAAGGGTCGTTGCTCCGAGCACAGCTCCCTTCCCTCTGCCGCCCCTTTCTTTTTCATCCTCCCTCCCGCATTTTTTAGGTGTTAGCTAGTTGTCTGGTGATGAGGATCAGATTCTTGCTGGAAAATGCTGCGTGTTCACTCAGAAGTCTTCTAGAAGCCACCTAAAAGCAAATGGTCTGAGTCTGAATTTCTGTCCAGTACTACCAGGCTGGAAAGGGGAAATGCCCATTTGAAAACTGGAGTTTCAGACTTAGCAGGTACTAAGATGTGGCCTGTGCGATGTGGCTGAAGACGATACAAGATACCTTGTGTTTGCTGCTTAAAACAGAACCTCCCTCTGACAACTTGTAGTACTGAGGAAAAGATTGTTTTAATTAAGCAAAACACGTCACTCTTGCTCTTTCCTTTCTTTGTCTCTGTTTGTATAGATTACACGACTTTGTTGTTGTCTTCTCCTCTGTCTATCTAATGACTATCCATTTTGGTGGTGTAGGACTCTTGACACCAGCTGCCACAGGTGCCTTCTGTCCCCAGTGACTGGTGTGCTGGCCCGGGGCGAGCTTTTGGATCAGTCCTGGTGCTTTTCTGCCTTCAAAATCCTGTGCTTGATTGATGGAAACAGCTGGAATGGGAGGGCTGACTGTCTCCTAATAAAGCCTAGGTTGGGAAAGCCGTTTCGGTGTGACCTAGGTATTCGCTTGTGATTTCTAGAAAAAGTGAGTTTTTGTTCTTCATCCGTTCCTTTGTGTCACCGTTCAGGCTGGACTCATGGTATTTATTGCATCTTTTCTGACGTGTGAATGATTTGCTTCGTGATGGTGTTGGTAGGGTAATACTTTTCCTACAAATTCCCTGTAGGAGAGCAGTTGTTTTGCCTCTAGCTATAATCATCTTGCTCTTACTAAGTTTATTATTCTGACCTAATAAAATTCCCCACTTGGTAAAAAAAATGCCTTTTTTTTTTCTTCCCCAAAATGTGATTAGAAAAGTCTGTCTGTTCTCAAGGAGCTGTGTGCATTGGTGTGGTGGCAGCATTCCTCTGAGATTTCCTTTAGCGAGGACAAAGGCCAAGGAAGCATTGCTGAGCTTCTGCTTTAATTGCACCCCAGGCATATAATTTCTTGCACAAATTACTATTTTACTATGCAGTCTGCACAAACAAAGGAAGATGGGATCCCTGCCATGCACGCACCACTAAAGCTAATGCTGTGCAGAGAAACTGTAAGAAATAGTGTCAGGCAGCATCAGCTGGTGTGACGGGTCCTTGTGAGTAGCAGCCCAGCGTTAAGTGATCGCTGAGGACAAATCTGAAGTCCTGCTCAGGTGCTTTGCCTTCTGTTTCATGGCCCGTAGCTCCGTAGCGGTGGTGCCAGTCTGCCTGCTGTCGCTGCAGGCAGCTCTAATGCCCTTTCACGCTTTTTTGGACCCCATCCATGAGTAGCCTCAACTGGTTACCCCAGCAGAAAGCTCTGTAATTTTTGTCTGGGTCAATGAGGTAGTCAGAGGAGCATGGGAACAAGGTAAGTGCAGAGCAGGTGTGTGAGATGACTTCTTTTAGTGGCAGTAAGCTTCACATGGGTTCACTGCTGCGTGTGGAACAACAGCCTTGGGCTAATAGAAGCTGATTTTGAAGAACCTTGCCCAGTTCAGAAAATTTGCTTTGTTCCTCCTCTGGCTTTCAAAGGTCATCTTAAGGGATCTGATTTGCTGTGGTTTAGAAAGTAGTTTAGCTCTTGTGCTTGTACTTGTGATGACTGGCAACAACTTAAGGAGTTGAGACATGACAAAAATTCCTTGCTCTTTTCTGCCTGTGCCTGAGCCTGGGCTTCGGAGTACATCCCAACTAGAACTGGGCTGTGCCATTCCTCAGAGAGGGACAGGGCTTTCCCCACACCCTCAACCCAGCCTTACTGCCTCTGAATTTTGTAAATTTGTTCTGGTTTGTTGATTTTTTTGTACGTGTCAAGTTTTAAGGTAAAAAACTTAGTTGCATACTGTATGTAGACCTTATGATTAAGCAGCATTTTTTTCTTCTTAAGTAATTCTGAAATGTATTTGCAGAAGAATTCTTTTTTTAATATGTTGTCTTCTATGTACTTGTCTCTCACTTTTTCCATTACTCAGGTTGGTTAAAGGAATTCAACATTAGCAAGTTCCCAAGTGTATGTTTAGTGTTCTTCCGCTCAAATGTATTTGCAAATTGGCTACTTAAAGCTTGCAGTGCTGCCAGGATTTTGGATTTTGTTTTACAGATATTCAATATGAAAATACAAGTTTCCTACAGTTTGTCACTCTCAAAAGCTGAAAACGGAGGTCCTGTGCTCTCTGTGGATCTTGCTGTGCTACTGTGGGTCGGGAGCCTTGGCTGATGGAAGCTGTAGTCTGTACTTATTTATTCTGCGTGTTAAAAACCTCAAACTGTTCTTGTTTGGGAAGTGACCATGCAGTGCCCTCTGTAGACGCAAAAGGCAGGTAAGAATCTAGGACTACAAAGTAAGTTGTTGGTACTTTAAAATGGAAAATAAGCCCTTACTGTCTCCATCCTGCTGTTGTCTGCCACGTGTGGGCTGCTTGGTTCCACCAGGGTGGGTTGACTTTTTTGGTGGTGCCCTGGTTGGGAGGCCGATAGCCGCAGCCTTACAGCTGGGGCTGTGAGCAATTGCTGCTGTGACAGCAGAGGGAAACACAGGATTTCTTGCAGAAATTCAGGGGATGTCATGTGTTCTGTGCCTATATATTGCTATATACTTGCAGTCCTGCTCTGGCTAATCCTGCCCTTGCCTGTACGGTTACAGGCTCATTCAGCAGAACTCGGCCTGTTTGACTAATGGGCAATAGTTTAACTACAGCATTTTAGATCTTGCGTAGATGAATAGCTGTAAACGCTGTGCGAGCGTGTCCGTGTCGCTGCAGAAGCACAATGCAGCACCAAAGAGCTATTGTAGTGACGGATGAGACTATAATAGACTAGGGAGAGAGGGTGCAGTTAGAGGTTAATTCAGCCACGGCTGGGAAAAGCCGGATTCTCTCCGGAGAACCATCTGCTGCTCTAACAAAGAGCTGCAGCCGAAGCTGCTGAGCCCCGGGAGCGGGTACATACACGCCTTGGACAGTCTTGCGCAGCCGAATTGCTTCAGGGCTGTGGCATCAGCGGTCCGGACGGCTGCCCTGCCCGTACCTGCCCGATGGAGCTGGCAGGCGCGCTCCTCTGCGGGATGCCTGCTGTGCCGAGGGCGCGCTCCCGGCCGGCTGCGCGCGCTGCCTTGCTCCGGAGCACCGCAGTGTTGGGAGCCAGGATTGGCTGGGCACTGCTGCAGTGGGGATGCAGCCTGGGTGTTCGGCATCGCTGCTCGTCTGATGTGCCGTTAGGATGAGCCGGGACGCGCGGGTTAATTGGCAGCTCTGAGAAGCTTCTCTTGGAGAGGTTCATTTTTAGCTTTCTTCTTAAGCGTGGCGTCTCGGCTTCTCTGTCCAAGCAGTCTCCGAAGCTCAGCGTCTCGGCTTCTCCATGCCAGGGGTCTTGTGCTTTGTCTGTTGCCATCAGATTTCTGAGGCTCTGGTACAATGAGCTGCTTGTCAGGCCAGGCACGACTGCAGTAGCAGCAATTTCAAAAGGCAGGAAGCGTCCGCAGGAGCGGTCTGTAAAGAATCTGAGCCCGTGGAGTCGCTGGGTTGAACCTCCTGCTGGTTGCCGTGCTGGTTGCCGTGCCGATTCCCATCTTGGGGGTGCTTGGTAGTGCTGTCACATCATCCTTGGCAACGGGCAGCTCCTGAGCACACAGGGTTTCCCTGCCTGGGACACTCGCTGGAGCAGCAATGCTGCAGACCTTTTGGCGTTTTCTGTCTAGCTTCCTTCCCAGGGCCATATGCCAAGGTCCTGCAGATGGAAAAGAGGATGAGGCCAGAAACACCACCCCACTTCCAGGCCCCGGGGAGAAAGGGCCAAAGATGTTGGGGAAGCCACAGGACAGAGGGACTGGTCCCACTGAAAGGAGACCAACTATCCTACTGGTGGTTGGACCCGCAGAGCATTTTCCAAAGGTAACGGGATATCCAGGGGCTTGAGGAGGGGTTGGCGCACATGACGGCGGAGTGTGTGGTCTGCCGGGAGTAGGGGTGTTGCAGGTGGAGTGTGCAAGTAGCTGGGGGGGTGTGTGTGCATTTGGGGAGGGGGGAGAGGAACAGGAAAAGGAAGCAGGGTCCAATGCATGTGCTTGCTAGAAGAATGTGGGAGGACCAGGGGAATGACTGCGAAGAGAGGAGGTGATCTAACCTTTCAGACATTGTGTTCAAAGGGGGAAAAATTGCTGTTTAGGGGCAAGGGGGAATACGGGGGTCTCGAAGGTTCCTGGGCAACTTGTAAGAGGCACGACTGAGAGGGCAGGGAATGATAATGCAGGTTAGTGGCGAGTCCCACCCCTGCACAGGAGACTGGCAAAGAATCAAACAAATCCTAAAATGTTCTGGAGTCAGTCTTGGTAATTTGGCAAGCCTCTGGAAAAGCTAGCATGTTTTGAGCAAATGAGTAACTGGCTGTATTATTTGAATGGCACAGCCCGGAAGAGAGGAAAGCCTGTCCCTGGGGAGCGGGTGGCATAAGGGAGAGACTAAAATGCTCGTGAGGATGGGAAGTTCCCGGGGGGTGGGAGAGTGGGGAGGTGGTGGATGCACACAATTGGCGGAGAAGAAATGGTGAGGCTTTGTCTGCGGGGAGGCGAACAAAAGCTGCTTAATTTAGTGCCTGGGCTCCTAGCACAGTGCTGGCTGACTGCGGTTCTGGTTTATTTTTGATGGGGAGGGAACACTGTCTGTCTGTCCTGAGGATGGTGCAGTCAGCTCTGACTACATGGGGTTTGAAACCAAGGGTGTGACCTGGGATTAGGAGAGGAGGAGTTGGGCATAACCCCTGCAAGTGGTGGGAGCTTGGGATAATACTAAAGGGCTGCAGCAGGGGGTAGGGGTGCGTGACTTGCAGGATCCAGCTTGTTTGACGGAATCGAGAACGGTTGTTGCTGTAAGATTTCTTTCTAAAATGGGGGGTGAACAAGTTCGAGTTGTGGAGGGGATGAATGTCCTTTCTGCTGCCGTTTTGAACGGAAACAGGCAGGGTAGCATTTTGCATTCTGGGGAGCAGAGACCACTCCCTGCTTGAATCAGACTGGAAAATCTGCAGGCGCTTTTGCCTTCATCCCTCTCGTTAGCAGTTAGCACTGTGCGTCCTCTTCAGAAAGAGGAGCGTGTGCATGTTGAGAAGAAGAGAACTTCTGTGCACAGAGATTGAAGGAGGACAGAGGCTCAGAACTGAAGGAGGTTGTGATGAAAACCTTGAAAGCGTAGGACTGAAAACCTTTGGTGTCTTCCAGGGAACAATGGTCCCTCAGTGAGGGAGAGTCCATCTGTTCACACCTGTGAATGAAGCTTCTTCTGAGAGCTGATACCGATCTCCTCTTGCCTCTGTGACCCTGGGAAGTTTTGCTGCGTAGAAACCCTAAAATTGGCTAACGGAGAAAATACCTAGAGGATAAGGATGTGGTAAAATGGAGTTATTGCAGCTTAGGAAGTAACTGCCCATCTGCTAGGAGGTCATGACTGTGTAATTTTAGCCTGTCCTGACTGTAAAGTAACACGCAGCGTATATAAAGCTCTTCTGCTGAGGATTATGCAGATAGTTTTACCTTGCAGTTCGGACCGGCTGATGCTGCATCCAGCCGTCGTGGCTCAGCTGACGGACAGTAACTTGTTAAGCTGCAATGACTTGTTTGTGCTTGATCAGATATCTGTGTTCTGATCACCTGTCTGAAGGAGGAGTGTTGCAAAAAGTCTTGTACAGCCTTAGGGATAGATTATAAACCACTGTGAGCAAACAGAATTATTTGGTGTTTAAAGAAAATGTGGGGGACACGCGGCTTCTGTTCTCTGCCACTGAACATCTGTGACCTTGGGAGAAGTAAGTCTCTTGACTGATATGCCGCTTTGTTTTGTAAAAACACCTGTAACACATCTCTGCTAAAAACACACAACATATCATGCCTGATACTTGGGTTACTGTAAGGAATTTACATGTATCAATAAATTTGACTTGAGGTGCTTCCTAGCTCTGTCTCTTCAGCCTTCATGTTGTAATCGGCGTGTTTCTGCGCAGATCCTTGCTTGAAGGTGACGATTTCAACATGAGGCTGTTTCTGCAAATGTGGGAGAAAATATTGGTTGCAAATGTGATGCGTTGGCCCCTTGGTGTGTGTACACAGGAGAGGGATATGATCTGCCCCTGATACCACCATCTGGACTTGTAACTTTGGATCTGTGTGTTGTCAGTGGAACAGGTCACTGTTCCTGGTCACCTTTGTGTCAGATACCATGTAGTGTTGTCTGCCTTCCCCGGTCTCTATCCTTCCGCTTGCGCAGCCTTGGCTGGCTGCAGCTCTTTACTCTGCTGGGATCTCTTAAATGATTAACTCCCCTCCTTCCTACACTTTACACTTTGTTTGTGTTTTGAGAGGACTTTCTGTACTGTACAATTAATTATAAGCTAGTTTCCAGAAATTAAAAAATATCAAGTCAGCAGAACCTAGTGAAAACTTGGAGCAGTAGTGGTTCTCTCTCTGGCCCATGGTGTACTCGCTCAGGAAGCTGTTTTGCCTGTGAAGGAGGATGTTAGTTATGTGGCTGTGACGCTCACTGGCACTTGGTATTTTTAGAGACTTTTTTTTTTAGCAAAGTGAATTCAAAATTAAACAGCATACTTTCCTGCTCCTTGTATGGCTGCATCCTCGCATTCTTTGGGAGGTACCTTCTGGAACTGATGCAGTAAACCGGTGATGAAGCAGATGCCTAGAAGAATACAAATGACTTGGAAAGGTTAACACTGGAATGGCAGGGTGTTGAAACTGGTAACTCACGCCGCATTTAAATAAGACCCAAATCCTATAAATAAAATGAAAATGAGTTTGCAGTTCCCTTGATGGCAAGAAAAGTGAGCCTTCTGTAGAGGGAAGATGACCCACTAGCATTCCCTTTAGCAGAGGCGGGTATTAGCTAGGCTGGCTTCACATCACGAAAAACGTGTAGGTCCAGCTCTGGCTTCATTGGCAGAATTGGTGGATGGAGGAAACATCAGGGAGGAGTGACTTGAAAGGACTGACTTTGTTTGGACTCTGTGCCGTGTCCTTGGTTTGATCAGGAATACAGTGCGAATGAGGGATGCACTGTCGGCAGTGTACGGCCACACATGCTGCAGGGGCTCGGGGCGCGGGACCGGCTGCGTGTGCTGAGACTTGGGTGGTGACCCCGTGCTAGTTGTGTTCAAGCACACTGATCCCTGCAGCTTTGGAGAGCTGTCTTGCTTTCGGGTACTTCGGGTTTACCAGGATTCTTTTAGGTGAAATCGAAATACTTGTTAATGCCTGTTTAAGTTCCTTTTGTCATTATAACCAGAATTGCTGGTATAAACTTCATTCACAATCTGTCTCTCCTTGTTAGCTCGCTGTCCTGTAATGAATACCCTGCTTAAAATCAGCTTTCCTAACCTCATTACCTTTCTCCTTTCCTCTGACGTAGGTAGTAGGGCTTTTTTCCTAAAATGTGTAGATTTTGCCTTTTGTCTCTGGCTGCCAACTCTAGACAGAGTTTATTAGGAAAATCTGCATCATGTTGGCATAGCAACTGAGCTGCCAAGCAGCTCTAATAGGGATGCTGGCAACTCGTGGGAAGGACTACGGAGGATCTTAAGGCTTGGTGGGGCAAATCTGAGTTACGTTTGTTCACTTACTACCTGGAGCTGGGGGAGCTGCTCGCCTTGGTCAGGCTGCTGAAGGCGTTTGCTTTTGGCCGGTGGTGTGTGGCGTCAGGGTGCTGCTTGCAGTGAGACTCGGCTCGGTGGGAAGGCTGGGGTGTGCTGTTGGTGTGCGTGTGGTGAGCTGCTGCTGCGGCTGATCTTTAAGAGGATCTGGAGGCCCTGAGAAGATCCTGTTTTTGTGCGGAGAGACGTCAGCAGGGAGTAGGTTAAGCCTGGTTAGGTAACGTGGCAGTAGTGCTGTGGTAGGTGAGGTGCCTGGGGGAGGGCGTAGGAAACCGTTGTAGGTCACAATTCTCAAGGGTACCAAATTGCTGCGGGTCATGATCTATTAAGCTTTTTAAAAAAATATTAAAATCCTTGAAATAAAGCCCCAGATTAAATATTCCCAGTTCCTGTGATTGACATGCAGCTCCACAAACAGCTTGTTACAGACCTTGGCTTTTCTTGAAATCTAAAGAACAAAATACCACGGTAAAGATGTAAAGGCCCCTTGTCACATTAGGATCTGAGAAGGGGAGTGCTTATTGGAATTTGCACTGGCCAGACAGTGTTTAAACAGAGCAAACACAAGAAAATGTTGCTGTGTCTGCAGTGGTGGGGAAAGCTGTTCACTGCGCTGGCTTAAACCAGTTCAGCAAACATGCTGTGTTACTTCAAGTGCAGGCGGGTTTATAGTGTTTTGGTTCTTGGCTGTGGGTTTTTGCATCTTCCTTGTGTGATAGCTTCTCAGTGACAAACATCAAGACTATATCTTAAAATTCAGGTTAACAATCAATGGTTCTGTACTGAGTATTGTTACCTGCTGCGCTTCTTTGGCACTCTCGCTGTAGTGCGGGGTGTTATCCCGTACATCAGACTCCACTAAATGCTCGGGAGCCTGTAATTATATCTGCATTAAATGATGCATGTGCCACACTCCCTCTTCAGCCTGGCTTGCTCCTGATGAAAGCTCAGGAATGTGCTTATAAAGCGATTAAATTGTAAATAGTAGAAACTGGAAAATGTTGTTCTGCCTGGACCGCTTCTCATGATAGCGCGTATCCGACTGTGATGTTTAATTGTAGTTGGGAGAGGAAGAAAATCTAGTAAGCTGTTGTCCTTGCTGTGTGGATGCTTAACTAGGAGGCTTTGAAGCAGCTGGGTCTGGTTTGAAGCCTGCCCTTGATTTTGGTGGTTTTCTGGGTATCTGGCACAATGGCAAACCTTCTCCTACAGGCTGTATTGCCTCCTGTATTAGTAACTCTGGAGTACTCCAGAGGAGATCTTGGTATGCAGGGACTGCCTGCTCCAAGCTGGCTCAGGTGTTTTTGGGAGAACTTGCATCAAGGCCAATCAACTCTAGCATAGCAAGGTTGGGTAATTCTTGACTATTTATTAAGGTGGAATTTTGAGGGTTTTTGCTTAAGCTGGATATCCCAAACATGTATGAAAGGAGTAAATGGGTGGCATCCTGCTCTTACAGTGTTTTAGAGGAAGAATTTTGGGAAGAGGAAGACAGTGAAAATCCTCCTGTGTTGTGTGGTGGGAGAGATTATGATCAAGACTGGTCCCTACTGTGCTGTGTGTCTGAGCCCCTGGAGTGCTGAGCACAGGATCAGAAAGCAGCGATGGGATGTAAGGAACAGCAAGTGAGCGTCTTAAACGTTGACCAAAGCCGCTTGGGTTGAATGAGATGCCTGGTAAGAGTTAACGTGTGGAGAGCGTGATGTAAGGTCTCTGGGCTTAATGAGAGCCTGGGGTTGAGCAATGGGAGGCAGCTCGCATGTGGGCTGGGTGGGAGTGTACAGCCGTGGCTTCCCTTTTTAGTAGAAGGGCAGGGCTTGTAGAGCCAATCCCACCGGAGCCGGCTTTGCTCATAGGCATGTGTCATGAGACTTCCTGGCATTTCCTTTCTTCTACGCACTGAAATTAGCTCAGGGGAGTCATTCAGTTTTACTTCTCGGCCAGTCTGAGCAGAGCAGCTGAGTCTCCGGCTCAGAAAGATGCTCTGCCTCTGTCTGTATGTGCCGGTGTTCGGGGAGTCACAGGCGGAGTTTGAATACTTTGAGTCGAAGGGGCTGCCAGCTGAACTCAAATCGATCTTCCGACTCAGCCTCTTCATTCCTTCCCAGGAGTTCTCCACCTACCGCCAGTGGAAGCAGGTATGGCCCCGAGGGAGGAACGGGAGGGAGCGAGCTATGGAGGGGTGGTCTCCAGCACCCTGAGTAGCTGGTTGGAGCGGGAGAAGTTTGTGACGGCTCTGTCGTAATAGCTGGGTACAGCGTGGATGTGTTTCTTGTGCTCCTTGGCAGGGATTGCTGAAGCAGCGTGGAGTGGACTTTGTTCTTTTTGATTCTTTTGGTTTGAATTCGATGAGATCTCGGTGCTTCTAAGACTGTTTAAACCGGTTGATTTGATGCAAGTTAAATAGAAAAGGGGGTTTTCCAAACTATGGATTTTTCTGCTTTAACTGGTCTGCTTAAATACGACTTTTCACATCCTCTTCCTTTTCCTCCTTCTTAAACCCTTCCGCCCGTCCCCCTTCTGATGGGAGGTGTGTAATCCAGTGTCAGCTTGAGCGGATGCAGGTCTCGCCCCGGTGGAGGTGAGCAGGTCTGTGCTGTGAGCTGGGGGAAGTTGTGCAAGAGCCTTTCCCTGTGCTGCAGAAGGGAGATGCGCTGAATGTGCCAAGCGCTCCGTCCAACTCTGTATCACACCATTGCTTTCAGCCTGCTGGCGTGATTTTTGTGGCCAGGCTGAAGCTGGGTAGGCTTTTCATACCTTTATGCAGGCACAGGAACGTGGGGTGCAGCAGGCTTTAAGACATGTGAGATCCCAAAGCGTGCTGCAGGGGCTGCGTGTTACGCGGGTGACCATAGAAACGTCTGCAGCCAGGATAGCTGTTAGTGAGCAGTTCTGTCTTCAGGGATTTCATCTTTGCTGTTAAAGGCGAAGAGCTGCAGGCAGGTACTTCCTCATATCTCTGGAGAAGATGCCGGGAGCTTGGCTTTCTCATGCTTCACATGTGTGTTGCGGGTTGCTGCTCGACAGGTGTGCAGTGTTTTTGCTTTGTGATCGTGGAGGAAGGCAGCTAGCAGAGCAAGGCAGCTTTTACTGCCTGTGGTCTCTGTTCACTCATTGCACATCTCTGCGGTTGTTAAGGACGTGCTGGGAGAACGGCAGTTGCACAGTCACATCTCTCTTACAGTGCCTCCGAATTTTTTAATGCCTGTCAACTGGTGGGGGGTTGCCAGTCAGGGAAGCCCTGATTCAGCTGTTCAAGGCCAATCTGCTGACATGCGAGGGATGTTGGTCTATCTTTAGCTTACAAGTTGCATGTGAGGTGTCATATCTGAACTTTACAACAGTCATATGATAAATTGCAGGTTGAGAATAGTGGGCACACCTCAAAGGTCAGGGCAGCTGGGACAGCACTTTCTTATTTAAGGTTTGTAAAACGATTAAGGATAATCCTGATAGTATTAGGGCTAAAGTAACAGGACTTGGTGGGGCAAGAGAGAGAGAGTTTTAATAGTGAAGTATTTAGTATTAAAGTAATTTAAAATGGCGTTGAAACAAAAGCTTGAGGCTTATGGATGGGACTGGTGGTCTTAGGCTGAAGAAATATCACAATAAGCTTAGGTTTGCCTGTTAACCTTTGAAATTTAAATATTGAAGAAAATATTAGTGAACAGAAGGTTAGCCAAGTGTTTGATCCCGTCTCAGAGCTTCCTTAACAACCCACCTGCTGCTCACATGAATGTTACAAGGATTAAACCAAAAATGTAGGTAACGCAGTAGGCTGAATCACACCTCATTTAGTGTTGCTCACTGATTCATGTTGAAGGAGACTTACAGGCTGTCAAAGGCAAGTGACTGAACAAGAAGGGGAATAGGAACTCCCTGAGCCACATTCTTGTAGCTTGGAGATCATCTCATGTCAACAAGTAGCCATGTGCCCTTAGATAGGACAGTCCCATCTGCTATTGCCCCATGCTGGAGTGAGTTAATTAGTCGTTTACCTTGTCCTGGATGTCTGGCACAGAGTCTGATCTTGATCTTAGCTTTGTCCTACTAAGAACATTTTCTTGTTCTATATGCATCTCATGGAAACTTCTATAATTAAAGCACATAGCTCCAGGGTGCCTAAACCAGTTCATAGGGGTTTTTATCTTTGGCTATGTCCACTAGAGCTCGACAGGCTTTTTCTGGTTGGAGTTAGTTATTGCCAGAGGGAGCTTACTTCTCTAAGGATCATAGTAGGCATGAAATTCCTTCTCTTGTTCAGGTTTTTTATTACCTGAAGTTTTGTGATTCATTTATATGCAAATCTATTGCCTCATACTTAGTTCAGGAACCTCTGCAAGGGCTTTGTAAGGTGTTAATCAAGATACAGGACTGAGATTAGACACATGATACTGGCAGAATATCCCTGGTAGAAGCATGAAGCATTTCATCTGTGTAACTAACTTGGGGAGACAGTTGCCTGGAATCAGATGACTTTCCTACACTACTGCTTTGCTCAAATTTCTTTGAGGAATTATTGTAGTTCTGTTGACTGTTTTCTGGAGGAAAAGTCAGAGTCGTGTAGGAAATGATCTTTAAATACAGTAGAAGAAGGGGCAGATCTATCTGAATGAACAAAGGAACTGACAGTTTTTGCTTGTTTTCTGAACAGAAAATTGTGAAGGCTGGAGACAAGGACCTGGATGGACAGCTGGATTTTGAGGAGTTTGTTCATTATCTCCAAGATCATGAGAAGAAGCTGAGACTGGTCTTCAAGAGTTTGGATAAGAAGAATGACGGTAAACACCTTTCTCATGCTCACGAATAGACTATGGCATGTGTTAGCTTGTAATACATATGTTTGAGCTCCCTACCTTATCTCTGCAGGCCGTATTGATGCCCAGGAGATTGTACAGTCTCTTCGGGACCTGGGAGTCAAGATTTCTGAACAGCAGGCTGAGAAAATACTGAAGAGGTGAGGATTCAGCTGGGTCTTCTGTTTTACTGTTGAGTGGGTTAGAAGGAAACGTAGGGACATGGAACCCATCTCCTCTTTCTACCTTGTACATGCTTTCCAGACACTTCAGCTCCTCCCTTTTTGCCTATTACTCTTCATTTTGATTTTTTTTTCCATGAATTCACACTTCTTGTCATGCATTATGGAGAGTTAGTGTCAGAATCTCTGATCTTCTTGACCCGTTGTGTGGGGAAGTGCTTGCATTTGAGCTGCTTTGCATCCCTGTCTGATTGTCCTGCTACCCTGAGCTTGCTGCTTTGGAGAAGGACTGTGCAGTTGCTCTTTGGAAATGCTGAGTGCTTTATGCATGTGGCACTAACATGTTAACAACCACTTATTTGTGCTGTTTTTTCCTCTTTCTTTCCTCTGCTACCTTCCCTCTGTCTGTTTGCCTGTGTGTCAGAATAAGGACGGGACACTTCTGGGGTCCTGTCACCTAGTAAGTATTCTTTTCCCTTCAGTGTCAGTTATGTCCCTGAGTTTGGTAGGAGGGGGTGCAACTTCTCCTGTGGGTCAGTTAAGGGGGAGAGAGAGGGGAGGAAAACGGGAGCCCGCTTCTACCTCTTGCAGTGTTTGGTGAATAGAATATTTCCTAGCTTTGTCTTGTGTCTCTTTAGAAATCTTTTAGTAGTTGCTTTGCAAAGCTTTTTTTCGTGTAGGCCTGAATAATCAAAGGGAAGGGGAGGAGGAATTTGTCACCCAGTGGGAGTCTGTACTCATCTAATGATAAATCTTTTTAGCATGGATAAAAATGGGACGATGACAATTGATTGGAACGAGTGGCGAGACTATCACCTGCTGCACCCAGTGGAGAACATTCCTGAAATCATCCTGTACTGGAAGCACTCCACGGTAAGAAATGGTTCCTCTGCAACAGGTCTTGGCCTTTCCCCAGCTTCTCAGTCAGTCCTGACCCCCAGGAGCTGCTATCGGAGGTGCCTATCTTTCTCTTCATGGTTCAATAGCTGCCTTGTAGCCTAGAAACCCAATTGCTTCCTGTCCTGCCCTGTTATCTTGCCACCTATCACTGCCATGGCTTCTGAAGCCTCTGGCACAGGTGATAACAACTGCATGTTCTGCAAGAAGATGAGGGTTTTCACTTGGCTTGCACCTCTGAGAGTTCATACCAGTGGCCAGCCCCTGCTGGTTCAGGACCTGTTAAGACTAGAAACTGATTTGACATGCAGTCATCCTTCCTGGAGATATTTAAATAGCATGTAACGAGATTAAACTGGCTGCGAGCCTGGAAGGTTCCAGAGAAGTCCAGCTTTTTTGCCGTGCAGCAGCTCTCAGTTGGTCATTTTGTTCCTTACTGTGATCTGCAGTGTTTTAATGCAGACAAATATTCAGCAGTTGCCAGATTCTTGGGCAGAAATCTCTGAATATGAAGGTTCTCCCTGTGATGTACTATAGCAGTGGCAGTTCCTGTGGGCAGACACAGCAGTTAATGGCTATAAGTAAGCTGCTGACTTGGAATAAGCATATCCCATACTTCAGCATTTAAGACTGATAGAGCAATAAAACTTTGGCAGGATCACTGGCTGATGAAACATTTCTCAACACCTTATACTTCCTCAGATCTTTGATGTAGGAGAGAATTTGACTGTCCCTGATGAGTTCACCGTGGAAGAGAGGCAGACAGGGATGTGGTGGAGACATCTGGTTGCAGGTGGAGGTGCAGGTGCCGTGTCCAGAACCTGTACAGCTCCCTTGGACCGCTTGAAAGTGCTCATGCAGGTATGATGGAGCAGTTCCAGTTTGTTTGAATACCCAGGCAGATTCCTTTAATGTTCTTGGATGCCTAGGAGTGACAGTGTTCATCAACGCAGTATGGGGCCTCTCGCTGGGATTAATCTCTTGCTCTCTAATTGCTCTTATGTTGCTATTTTTGAAAGCTTTTTGGATTATTTGAATGATCAAAGTCATGTTAAGAAGTTATTCTTCATTAACTAGAAAAAATAGAATCTTTTGGGAGATAGACATGTGAAAACTGTCAATAGAGAACTTTGTGGATTAGAGCACTGGAAAAACTTGGGTTTTGGTGAAACAGATTCAACTCTTGTGTTTGGGGGAGAGACCTTGAGGCCTGAAGTGGTTGTGGTGGTCAGCTGGCAGAGCATGTACTCAGTATCAGTATTATCAGTGTTAGAAAGGAGTTACAGAAACTTGATTTTAGCCTGCTTTGTCGCTGTACCTGCTTTTGAGCCAGCAGAGAAGTTTATCCTGGGTAACTGATCCTACACTAGGTATGGGAGTTGCCTATTTAAGCTTTTCCCCTACTCCAGAGGGAAATATTGATTAGATTCATTAGTTAACACTAGACTTTGCAAAAAAGAAAAGCTTGCTTTCCTACTGTAGAAGTTATCTGGAAGGGATTAAAGCCTTGGCAAATCTCTGGGTAAATAAAAAAAGTGCCCTTTTGTCCCTGGATTATGCAAAAACGTAACACTGTCGTAATCAGGACTGGAACTAATCCAAGCTCTCTCTCTCTTCCAGGTTCATGCCTCCCGCAGTAACAACATGTGCATCGTTGGTGGTTTTACTCAAATGATCCGAGAGGGTGGCCCAAGGTCACTGTGGCGAGGGAATGGCATCAATGTGTTGAAGATTGCACCGGAATCTGCCATTAAGTTCATGGCCTATGAGCAGGTGAGTGAAAGGACACAGAGAAGTCTGGCTGCAGAAGGGTTTGCAGGAGGACAAGCTGAAAAGAAGACAGCTGAGATAGATCAGTGCGCTCAACATCTGTCTCTTCTTGGCTTCTACAGATCAAGCGGTTCATTGGTACTGACCAAGAAATGCTGAGGATTCACGAGCGGCTGTTAGCTGGTTCTCTGGCTGGGGCCATTGCACAGAGCAGCATCTACCCAATGGAGGTGAGGCAGGTGGCTGATAGTCCAGCCCTTGAGGGATCATGGCAAGGTGCTGAGATGGGGAAATGTGGGTGGAACACCAGCTCTGGTAGCTCGATTACTGAGTTCTTGGAGATGAAACCAAATACTACTGCTCGCATGACGCTTGCTGTAGTCCTGACCATCTTGCTCTTAGGGATGACATTGTCTATATGTTTTTCTCCTGTTGATTCTCCTGTAGAACTTCAAGGCATTTCTTGTTGTCTTCTAGGTTCTGAAAACACGGATGGCTCTAAGGAAGACAGGACAATATTCAGGCATGCTGGATTGTGCTAAAAACATCCTTTCAAAGGAAGGAATGGCTGCCTTCTACAAAGGCTACATCCCCAACATGCTGGGAATCATTCCGTACGCTGGTATTGACCTGGCGGTCTATGAGGTATGAAGTCTTTAATCTCCTGTAGGGCTGTGCTGCTTGTGTGGCTTTATCACTGCCAGACCCGTCAGTTACTACAGGAGTTTAAGTAACTTTCAAAACTTTCCCAGTCAACTTTAAGGGCCACAGATGGACTTTTAGCCAAAATGGCCTAAAAGATAAACCAGTAGTGATCCTCCTTTCCTAGTCATCATCATGCATGGTCCCTTGCTTCTTTTTTTTTATGAGAAAATTCCATCAGAAAGTTAAAGAAGGGTTTTTCCCCGGGCCCTTCAGTAGCAGTAGCTCAAAAAGATGGGAGAAGCCTAGTGCTTCTGGCTGAAATTGCACGTAGCTTTCTGGGCCTTTATGCTAGATCTCTTATGTAATATGATATTCTTTTGATTGCCTCTTCACTGATAATGCGTGTCTTGTTCCTTTCAGACACTAAAAAATGCCTGGTTGCAACGCTATGCTGTCAACAGTGCTGACCCTGGAGTCTTTGTTCTGCTGGCTTGTGGCACCATCTCCAGTACCTGCGGACAACTTGCCAGTTACCCACTGGCTCTTGTGAGGACACGCATGCAGGCCCAAGGTGAGAACTTCTGGGAACTGTGGGAGCTCCTGTCATGGTCTCTGAGCAGGATAAAGGTCCTCTGGTGTAAACATTGCAACAACAGCCTTAACTGGCCTGCGCAGCTGAGCCGTTTGCCACGCTGCAGGAGGACAGTGGACTTTGTGCTGCCCTTAGCATCTAGGGCCAAGCACCTCCAGGACAGAGGGTTCTGTTTTGGTCAGATCAGGACTTGGAGCTAAGGGTGGTCTGCAGAGTGGTTTGAGAAAATGGCTGTGACATGCAGCATGGCTATGGCTTGCTGAGAAGTTAAATGTGGTCCCCCATGAAATACTTTTGCTCTGCGAACATCCACAGGAAGCTCTTGAATCACAATCGAGGGCTGGAGCACCTCTGCTATGAAGACAGGCTGAGAGAGTTGGGGCTGTTCAGCCTGGAGAAGAGAAGGCTCTGGGGACACCTTCTAGCAGCCTTCCAGTACTTAAAGGGGGCCTACAGGAAAGCTGGAGAGGGACTTTTGACAAGGGCATGTAGTGACAGGACAAGGGGCAATGGTTTTAAACTGAAAGAGGGGAGATTCAGATTGGATATAAGGAAGAAATTCTTCCCTCTGAGGGTGATGAGGCACTGGAACAGGTTGCCCAGAGAAGCTGTGGCTGCCCCATCCCTGGAAGTGAAGTGTTGAAGGCCAGGTTGGATGAGGCTTTGAGCAACCTGGTGTAGTGGAGGTTGTCCCTGCCCATGGCAGGGGAGCTGGAACTAGATGATCTTTGAGGTCCCTTCCAACCCAAACCATTCTATGATTTTATAACTGTTCTTTGAGACAGGGTTACCTTAGAGTGTTTTCACCACATAGGCTGTATTATTTATTGTGGCTTTCCCTGTTGCAGCTTCAGTGGAGGGTGCTCCGGAAGTGACAATGCGGGGACTGTTTAAACACATTCTGAAGACAGAGGGAGCGTTTGGCCTTTACCGGGGTCTGGCACCGAACTTTATGAAGGTGATTCCAGCTGTAAGCATCAGCTACGTGGTTTATGAAAACTTGAAGATGACTCTGGGCGTGCAGTCACGGTGACCAGGAGATGCCGAGGACTTTGGACTCTGAAATCTTGGGGTGCAATCCCAAGACATACAGCCATCTCTCATTCTGTGAATGTGTTGACACTAAGCTGACTAAGCAAAGCTGTGAAATCTCAGATAGTTTGTGAGTCGGGGGGAGGGGAGGATCTGACGTCCTTTGCCATCTTGCTACTCAGAGCTCCACATAAACCATCATGTGGTCCTTTTTGTTGGACCTTTTGGGAGAACCAGGAGGTAAACTCCTGGGAGAATCTTAAGGCGTGAGTTGTGGAGGTCAGTTCCCAGCCATATGGCAGAGTAGCAAAGATTTGGGTAACAGGTCTGCTTTCAGCGTATTGTGTGTGCAGAGCCGTTTGCCTGCAGATGAGCACCTTCTGACTTGCTGGAAGAGCTTCTTTTTCCATTCAGAGAGCTTCTTTTTCCATTCAGTTATTTAACTTCCTACCTGTTGTTTAAATTTGTACAAACCTCGTGTAGGAGCTGCTGCCACACCAGGCTTGTTATTATGTTTACATATATTCCTTTGGGTAGGAGACATTCATGTTCTGCTTCCAAGACTTTGACATGAAATGTAACTTTGAACTATACTGGTTTTGAGGGCTGGTGGGCAGTTTATCCAGTCAGGCTGAAGGTTACTTAGGCCAGCCTGATGAAGAATTAGGATTATTTATTTTTTATAGATTGAAGTGTGTCTCTTAAATCCACTAACAAGATGCACTTACTAACAGAAGCAGCAGACTAGAGCCTGCATGCCTGTATCCTTTGCATGCCGGGATTGGCTTGTCTTATACTCAGCAGGGGCTTGGAAAGGGGAAGGCTTGCCCTGGATGGACTGGCACCTTGATGCATGGCTTTAGTGAGCAAAACCAATATTTCACAGCTCCTGTGCAGTTGTGCTCCCAGCACGACACGAGAGCCTCTGTGCAGTGTTGCATGGACCTCTGAATTCCATTCTGCCTGGTGCCGAGGATAGCTGGTGGACCTTTTCCAAACCCCGTGCCTCCGCTGCTAGCTATCTCTTTAGACCTCTTTGTAGATCAATGTTCAGGTTTGCATTAGCGGGATGGAGTCCCCAAACCAGGAGTATGTCTGCTGTGGGAAGGGGTGTTCGGGTGAGGGGCTGGTTGTCACTGGGAGAGGTGAGCTTTCAGCCCTGAAGATGTGCTTGCTGTTCTTTCAAAGGGTGCTTTTCGTAAGGCTAAGGGAAAGAGGTGGCTTTAAAACTTCTCTGACTGCATTATGGGCTACTTCAGTTGATGGGATCTGGCTTCTGAGGCCTGGGAGATCCTCATCCAACTTTTCATTTTGGGCAAAATGGACCAGCGTTGCATTCCACTGTTTTACTGCTTCAAGCATATTTATTTTGTATTTATTTGAACAGAGTTATGTCAGACTATTTTTATAGACTTGTTTAAATATTGTTACTGTGCTTGTATTTCTCCTGTTTTAAAGAGTTCTCTATTTGTTTTCTTACATCACACAGCTGAGTTGTGGGAAGGGTTCGCTAAAGTTGCTTGTGTACCTTCCCTTTGGGGCTTGAGCTGCCTTTCCCACGTCCTTGGTTGTTGCTGGAGGACCTCAGCCCAGAGAAATTCTGTAGCAAGAAGCCATAGGAGAGAAGGGAGCTGGTGAGGAAGCCGTACCTTGGGAGGAGGGGAGAGGGTGCACTGGGAGGCTCGCCTTGTTTTGGAATTGCCTCTGTGCACAGCTGAAAGGGTTTCAGGTGGATGGCTGAAGTTGGGAAGTAGAAGGTCTGTGTATGTTGGATGTCACAATGGCTAATTGAGAGCAATCTTGGGGAATTTTTGGTAAGGAGGGAGGAGAGAAATCTCAGGGACTAAAGAAAATACAAGTTTCCAGAGAGCTGGAAGGAAACTTGCACTCGGACACAAGCTGCTGCAATTGTGCTTTGAGGCTGAATCAGCAGACCCTGCTGCTGAACCAGGGCTCTTCACATGCAAACAGGCACCCTGGAGAGGTGTGTGAGAAACCAGAAAAGGATTTACTAGCACTCAGCAGCTGCTTTTTGCTGACAGATTTTGGTGGTTCATGGAGTGTCTTCCAGGAGAGGCTCTGCCTTGCCTGTCCAGTGCTGTCAGTAGTTAGCCACACGGAAATCTAACCAGTCTGGATTAGTGATATGATTTTTTTCCACCCCCCACCTTCTTGAGACCTGTCATAAATTCTGCAGTGGCTCCTTCCTACCAGTGTGGCCTAATGGGAATATGAATATCAGAATGCAAAAATCAATGCAAAATGACAACCATCTTTGTAGCTGTAACCACAAATTGTTATAATGCAAATCTAACTCGGATTCTTCATGTAGGGAACAGTCTGCTAATAAAGGTCTGTCAAAGAGATACCACGTGTCTACATCTTTTTCCATAGGGTGCTGTTTGTGGCCAGGCTCTTCCTGGGATGATTCTCACCAAGGACACTGATGCTGGGAAGGATTGCCTCCATGAGAACCTGGGAGAACAGAATTCTTCTTAAAGGCAAAACCAGCAAACCTGAGCGCAAGGCTAATGATGGTAGTGCTGAGTCAGGGATGTTTGGATGCCGTTAACCTGTTCGAGTGCTGCTGGACTTAGCTCATCTGTGCAGTATCCCTAACTCTCTGCTCAGAGAAGTGAGTTTCCCAGAAAAGCTGGGAGTCCAGTTATGCCCTCAAAGGAACCTGGGCTTATAGGATTTTCAAAAGAAAGGCTTTAAACAATTTTTTCTTCAACCAATAAAAATCCAACCAGGACCTATCCTTGAAGGTCGTTCAGGAACCATAGCTGGTAGTGCAGGTGGCTTCTGGTTTGGTTAACAAAACTTGCTGCGAGGGCCAGACTAGCTTTGTTGGTTCCTTATGTCTCTGACTGTAATTCAAGGCTTTTATTCCTCTATAAATCTACTCGTAAAGTCTGGGTCCTTGTAATCTGAGCCACGGCTTTCCGGCGGTGTCGCTTCAGCCAGCTGAGACTCTTTATCGACGTGCTCTTGCGTTGCAGCGCTCAAGGCTGCTGGCAGCATCCCCGCTCGCCCCGCTGCCCTCTCCCACCCTTCAGCTGTCTCGCTCCGGAGGTGTGGGGCTGTATTTCGTGTCACAAGCTGATGAAGATGTGTCTGAAGCAGCGGCTGGCTGAGTACCTGTGCCCTGAAACCCGGAGGGAATCGTCTGGGCTTGACCTTGTAAAATTCATTTTTACTACAGGAATCGGGCCAAAGGCTCAACACTGAAACGCTGCCCAGTAAACGCTGCTGTGCAGGGACTGGGCACCCTGGTGCCGCAGAGGGAGGAGCAGGGCGCTCCTCTTCGCTCAGTTCCCTCCAGCTTTTCTCCTTTTCTTCCTTTTTAAGGAAGAGAGATATTTTCAGTGCTTAATTAGTAGGTTAGAGCTGAGGCTGAATTACTCTGCAGACATGCAGCAAAAGCAGCCTCTCTAAACTCCCCCCGCGTTCACAAGCACACAGCGACTGGGCTTTCCTCCCTTTGGGGCTGGGGGTGTGATAAGGGCTGTCTGAGTGCAGGGGTGTACTGGGGGCATGGAGAGCAATGTGAATCTTGGCATTTGGACCTTCTTGCCTCCTGGGTGCTGAGCTTATTGGGAAATAAGGAAACATGACGTTTTTCTCCGGGGAAGTAAAAACGCAGCCTGGGTTTGGTTAGCACCCCCCTCCCTCTCTGGCAGGAGGATAATTTTTCAGTGTTGTCATATGATGTTGCAAACTCTGCTTTGGATGAACGTTATTGGGAAGTCCTTGCCCAGTCCAAAAGGTTTGGGCAGGAGCATCTGCCCCAGCTGGGCTACTTGTGTCCCTCAAGCTGCTGTCTAGAGAATTGGGTGGTCGCTTCTAGCTAAGCACCCTCTTCTTCTTAGACTCTACAGTTAAAGGTAAGTTTCTAACCTTTTAGGTATGCCAGTGACTCATCAAATGCTTGGCACACTCATTTAAAATAGTTAATGATTGCCCTCTCCTGGTTAGCCTCCATTACTGCTCCATTTAAGAACGACTTTTTTAGTAGATAGAGCTCTCTCGAAGCTTGGTGTGAAGCTGAGCGGGCTGTGTCTGTGCTGAAAAAACTTCCACGTGTCACCTTGTTTTGCATCGCTCAGTGCTTGAGGTTGACTTTTCCCAACTCCTAGTTGAATGACACACAAGGTGAATTGGGTGTTCAGTTTCTCTTGGCAATCCTTGCCTCTGATCTCTTCATAACCCTTGCTCTCCAGTGTCTCGGCAACAAAACACGTTGAATTTGAGGAAAACATTTATTGCCTAATGTGGCATCAGTTCCCCATGCCCCCAGGCTGGTGGGTACCTGGAAGAGGTGATGCTGTGACCACAGCTGTGGGCTCCCTGCATGGGCTGTTTCCTTTTTTGATTTCTTTCGTTTGACACAGCTCCTTCAAAAACAAGAATAAAAGAATAAGTGAAACTGTCAGTGCACCAGCAGGAGAGAATTTACTGTAGAAAGGAGTATTTTTTATCTGATTATTAAGCCTAAGAGAGACTAGAGAAGCTGTGGGTTTCCCCACCCTGCCCCAATCACCTGCCCGGGTGCCAAGCTGCTGCTGGTGCCATTTTCCATGCCTGTGCTGTAAAGAGGAAACCAGGTTTCTGGGGCAAAGCTGTGCTATGCTGGTGAGTCAGTAAGTGTGCTCTGAAGGAAAGGGGGATTCAAACTCTTTGAGAAATAAGTAAAAAGCTCGTGTTACCCAGGCACTTGTAATTAGTGTGGTTTAAGTCCTGCTAATGCCTCAGGCTGACGCAGGGGTACATGAGCCTCTGCTCTGGTGCTCTGGTCGTGTCCGTCTTCTTCAGCCTGATGACAAAGGTCCCCAAAATCTATTCTGAATTTGTTTAATCTGTTTCATTTTACTACTTAGATGCGGTGCCCTGCCTCTTAGCTGGGCACGAAACCCTTCTCTGCTAACAGCAGTTGCACTGCAGCATGGAAGAACAAACAGTTCTGCCTTATTCTGCTCACCTTGCCTTTCTCTAAATTTCATTCATCTTGCCCAAATTTAAATGTGATCCAGATGCCTCTGCAACCCCCTCAATCAGCAGCTGCCTGCTGTTAATTTGGGGGATCTGGGCCCTGCTGCCCAGGTGCTGCCAGTTGCCTAATGGGGAGAGGAGACCTGCCCCCACTATGAAGGTTTCAACCTGTGTCTGTCTCCAGTTGCCCTGAGCTGCTGGTAGTTCTAAAAGAAGCGTTTTGAGGCTGGAGGGGTTTTGGGGACCTCTGGAAGCTCAGAGTCTTCTGCTGGGGATGAGTAGAGGGCCAGGACAGGAATGGATCGACAGAATGGGACAGGAAAAGGTAAGGTGTTTTTTCACTCCTTACTTTGCAAAAGGGAGCCCTATCAAGCTGGCTTGGGTACTGTGTCATTTGTAGGATAAAATGTCCTAAATGAGGTGGCAGAGCTTAGGCTAGGGCTGGGTCTGGTTACCATTTTGGTGGAAAAACCAAAGGAAAAAGTCTGTTTTTGTGGGAGTGGATGGTGTTGCCTTTTTCCTGATGTCCCATGGGGCTGGGGGCTCAGGGCTGGACCCCAGCCCAAAAGGAGCCTCTTTGCTGGACATCCCCGCCCTGGGATGGGAGGAAGACTGGCCCTTGCAATCCTCCTGAACCCCGTTTGCAGCCAGCCAGGCTGCAAACCCGCTCATCAGGTAGCACCTCGGGGTGCCAGAAAAGCAAATCCCAGTCTGGAAACAACTCGAGCTTTTTAGAAGTTTAAATGGTTTTGAGTTTGGCTGAAGCAGAGCTGTGCAGTGCCCCAGGGCACCGGCCCCCCCTGCACTTTGCTGCAGCTCCTGGGGGTGGCTGGCCTCTGCTGGGAGGGCAAAATGAGGAATTTCAGGATAAACCCAGGAATTTTAGGGGGAAAAAGAGTCCCATGCTTTAGCTATCTCCACCCTAGCAGGGAGAGGCAGTTACCAGTTTTCCACCAGGTTGCTCAGGTGCAGGTATTTGCTTTGAGGAGTGACGTGTCTGTGGGGGATGTTATTTTAAACCACCATTGCTGATGAACCAAACCTGCATTTAATTAGTCCCCTAAATCCTTTCCACCACCTTGAGAGTCTCTCTCCAAGACCCCAGTTTGGTGACTGGAGCTACAGCCCGGGGTTTGGCACCCTTGCCTGGTGCGGGGGCTGCAGCGGCTCTGCCAACCCTCGCCCACCCGTGAGCAGCCACGTACCCTTTTCCACGGCGCGTACACGATCTCCTCCTTGCCCAGCCCCAGGCGCTTGGCGCGGTGCTCGAACTCTTCCCGGTGGGCTGTGCTCGTGCTCAAATTTCGGGCTGCAAAAGGAGGAGCATTTGCCAGGTGTTAAATATGTCCTGGTGGCCCTTCACTCCGCGGCCGTGCCCTTGCTGCCTCCCTTCCCCGCGCTCCCACCAACGCTTGCTACGGACGTGATGTCTGCTGGGCTCTCTCAACCCCATGGTGAACAAACTCAACTTCGGGCATTGCTTTTGTGAACCCTCTCTCCACTTAGCTCTGGTCCTGTCTGCTTCAAGGGGTTGCAGGATAACCTGATACTCCTGGGGCATCGGGAGGGACCGAGGCTGAATATGGAGGCAGTTTTCTATATGTGTCTTCCAAGCACCTGTGTTGCAGCTTGGAAGGGCAATGGGAAGCCTTGTCGAGGTCTAAAATGCTGCTTTATGGGGTTGTGGGTAGATCTGATCGGCTTTGTCTGGGCCAGTACTGCAAAGCCACGTGCTCTGCCCTGGGAGGTAAGTACCGAAAAATCCTGGTTGGCTTGAAAATATAGAGATTTTACGATGATATTGATGCTGAATTGTGTTTGCTTCCTGTTCTTTGAATATTTATGGCATAAGTGGGTTTTGTCTTTAACTTGGTCTTTCAGCTCTGCCAAGAGATTTTGGTTTTAATGGGATTTGTAAATGCTCCCGTGACCCCTGGAGCAGCAGTCTCCGGAAAAATCACTGACTTGGTGAAACCAAGTTGCTGCGTGGTTGTAGCCAGTAATTTTACGTGCGTGCTTTGGTGTCCCACGATAGCTTTAAGTTACTTTAGGATGCAGTTTGCGTACCGTAGAGATACAGTCCCAAATACGTCCTTTCCCTCTGCAGTTGGTACTGGATGAGTAAAACATCTTCAGAGCTGAGGTTCATCAGAGTCCCCATGATTTCGTGGGTCTTGGCTTTGAGAGAACAGAATCAGGGTTGGGAACAGCCACGATATTCAGATACTGTTCTGCAGCAGCGATAAACAGCACCCCAGCTATGGGCAGTGCCCGTAGCCCCTGGGATCTGACATGGTGGGAGTTGTTTGGCACTGGGTTTACGTGAATTGTGTTTTGTAAATGTGGGCCTGGGGTGTGAGGGAGCCAAAGCCACCCAACTCCTGTCCTACTGTCACTGTGTCCTGGACAGTGTGGCTTGCTGGTGCTTGGGGTATGAGCGGGTCTGCCTGGCCCCAGGTGCCCGACCTTGCAGCTTGGGGGACTGCAAAATGGGGAGAAACCATCCCCTGCTCACAGCAATGCTGACTTGGCTGGGTCAGTGCAAACCGTGGCGCTGGGGTTTGCAATTCCCACCCCAAATGGCTTCACCCCCTTTCCTCGGCGAGGAGGAAGTGAGGGACTGTGAAATAACTTTACAGACGAGGCGGTCTCCTTCCTTGTGATGGGAGCAGGTTTGCTCCTGGCACGGCGCTGCTTCGTGGGCTCTAACACATCTCGGTTGTGGGGCTGTGACCCAGCACATCCCAGGGGATGGCCTGGGGTGCCTCTGGCCCTGGGGAGCCATTCGGAGTCCACCGGGGCTTCAAATGGACAAAGCAACCCAGGAATAAAACATGTCAGATGATGTAAAACATCGACACTGACCTTTTGTGTGTCTCAGCCTGTCCAAAAACTGGACTGAGCAATAACCCTGATGGCTGTGCCGTCCAGTGCCACTCACCGTGCCTCACCAGCGTGGTGTTACCGGCGGTGATTTCGAAGTAGGTGGAATTGTTGGTGAGACATTGGTCCCCACTGGAAAAAGAGAGGAGAAGGGGATGATGCGGGGAAGGAGAGCAAAGATCCCCCACCGTGGGCTGGAAAGGACCAGCAAAACCCCAGACCTGGCCCTGGTGCCGCACAGGTCATGTGCTCCCGGCCATGGGATGGGAACCTGGCTGTGCCAGCTCCTCCTCTCGCTGTTAAAATAAGCCTTTTCTCATGTGTGTTTGTCTGACCTCCACCTGCAGCTCCTGCTCTCAGCCTTGCCTGGCTGAAGGGTGCTGAGATATTTTCCTCCCCAAAATAACTGAAGCTGCAAAGAGCTGCCTGTGTTGGCACAGAAAAATTCATCCCCTCAAAGTCTGACCCTGGGGTGGAAAGAGCTTTTGGTGCCCAGCAGTTAGCAACCACAGTTCAGGGATTGCTGGAGAGGTCATCTCCTTGTCTGTGTCCTGTGTCCTCCACACCCGCAGGGGTTGGTGCCTGCAAGACCTCTGTGCCCTGCAAAATTTGCCTGAACCTGGGTGCTGTTGAATAAATAAAAGAAAGGGTGAAGAAGAGGGGATGGGAGAGCACAAACGGAGCAGCCAGGAGAGACTCTGTCCTTGGGAAAATGGGTCTGGAACCATGCTCGTATCTGATGTTGAAAGGGCTGTGGGGGCTGCAGCGTGTGGGACGGGGTGGGCAGGGGCAGAGCGAGCCAAGGGGGCACCTTACATGGCCACGTGCTGGGTGATGAGCAGCTCCTGCTCCCTGGTGCTGGGTTCCACGCAGAGGTGGCCGTGGTCAATGAGCAGCATCTCCAGGAGGTGCCGGGGGAACTGGGCGGCCCCGGCCACGTACAGCCATGTCCCGAGCAGCTGCGGGGAGAGAGGGGCAGGGCAGTGGGAGCTTTTGGGTTTGCAAGGGGAGCTTTGGGGAACGGACTTCCACCTTCCCTGTAGTAAAATTGTTATTCTTGCCCTCAGGCCTCTGCTAGCTCTGACAGCAGCAAAATGAAACCTGTGCGAATGGCCGGGGGGAAAAAAAAAAACCCAAATTGCTGAACGTGGGGATTGGGAAACGGTGCTGGTGTTGGCCGCGGGTGCCCCTGCGTGGTGTGGCGGGCCAGGACAGCCCTGTGCTGCCGCGGGGGGTTTGCACTGAAAAATGCCCCACCAGTCCCCCGCCTTGTTTCGAGGTCACCTTTGGGACTTGCTGGGAGACCACGAGAAAACTGGAGAATTCCAGATGTTTTGGAAAGCAAATGTTTCCTGTTTGCTGCAGATGTTTTGCTGAGGGTGCCTCGGCAGATGTGCCGGGGTGGGGGGCAGGGAGGGTTTCCCTCTTTCCCAGGGACAGTGAGGCTCAGCAGAGCACTCACAAGCTCGTTGCAGGAGTGGGGCAGCCCCCAGGGCTCGGCTCTCTCCTACCTTTGACGCCGTGGCGTTGTCCGGGTGCTGTGGGTGCGGGGCTCCGCAGGGGAGGGCGGCCGTGGGCAGCAGCAGTGTGAGGCCGAGGACGGTGGCGACCCCGACTGCAGCCATGGCTGCCCGAAAGCGGGGAGCGAGCGGAGCCCCGGACAGACGGACGCGTTCGCTTGGCCGTTGGCTTTTGCAACCCTGTGACGGATGGGACGGGACGTGCCGGGGGCTGCCGGCTCCGCACGAGTGATGCAACCAGCACTTTTTGGGGACGTTGCCCAGAGAAGAGCCACGTGCCTGGCACTGAGCTCGGTGCTTTTCCCGGCTGTGGCTGCCGGCAGCGAGTGGCGATAGCCGTGGGCTGTTGGCACGGCCAGAGGTGGTGGGAGTGATGCACTTGCTGTGTTTAAAACTAAAGCCTGCCTTAAATTTGCCTGTATTGTTCCCTGTGAGCAGCCCCCGTAGTTCCCTCTTGCTTGGCACGTGTGGCACCATGCAGCCCCTCACCCTGCTGTTGGCCACGCTGCAGCACCCCACCTCCAGCGAAGCCCGGAGCGCTTGAAAGAGATGCTGCCTTCCTGGCCAGGAGGGTGTTTTCCCCTTCCTTGCTGAAACAGGCTATAAAAATGGGACTGAAAGTGTCCTGGGAGGTCACCCCTCTCTGCTGGACTTGTCCCCTGTGGCAGCTCCCCCCTTGCCCCTCGTCCCGCTCCCATTCCCCGTGACACCAGGCAGGGCACGACCTGCTCCTCGAGCTTTGTTCCTGTTTGCCTTTTCCTCTCTGGTAGCGGAGCCTCTGTGTGCCCCTCGGTCTGGCCCCGGGTGATGGTTTTCCCATCCTCTCCCCCTTCCCCTGCTCAGGGACACCCGAGGAAGGTGTGATGTTACCCTGTGTCAACCCACCCCGCTGTGGCCCCTGTGCAACACCCCTGTGCAGGTGGAGGCTTGTGGGATTCCACTTGAAAAATTCAGGGTGGGATGTTTGGGTGCCAAAAGCACCTTGGCCAATTTGAGTCACGGTGGAGGAGACCCGAGAGGGTCGGAAGGTTTGTGCATCTCTTGGAGGGTCGGGGCTGACGAGTGGGTGCTCATGTCCCAACGCCCCACGGCTGGAGGGGACCCACCAGGTGGAGTGGCCAGGAGGATCCTGTGCTGCCATGGAGCTGGCAGGAGGGATGAGCATCTCCTGAGTTCTGCCCAGGGCTTCCTGTGCCTCTCAGCAGGTTGGGAGATGCGGCATCGCAGGCAGGGCAGGTAGGGGGGTCCCGCCTGCGCCCTGGGTGAATATGCAGCCGGAGCGGCAGGCAGTTGGTAACATGGGGGTTTATTTCAGATCCAGGTGAGAACAGGGAAACTGGGTGTTTCTGTCTGGGAGGAAACAACAAAACCTCGATGGAAAGTCCTGAGGCTGAGCCGAACCCGGCTGGGTGGGACGTGCATGTGGAGGGGCTGGAGGAGGATGAAGATGGAGGGGCCGACCCGGCCCAGGGGGGTTACCCCAGCTGTGGCTCTGTGTCGCCTTCAGTTGTCTTCTCTCCAGGCAGTGGACAGGCGTCCTGCGGGAGAGGGGGAGAGCGCCTGTTAGTGCCCTCTTATCCCAAAACCTCCTCAAGAGCCAGGGATGACCAGGGAGGAGAGGGGCTGCCGATGCGGAACTGATCTTACAGCCCCCTAGGATTCCCATCCCAGCCAGCGGCAGGAGCTGGGTGGGGGCTCACCCGCCCTGGGGAGGGGTTCAGACCTTTTCAGACGTGAAGAACACCTCGTCCTCGGTGAAGCCCAGGCAGTGCAGTTGGGCTTTGAACTCCTCCAGGTGCTCCTTGCTCACGTTGGCTGTCCGTGCTGCTGGAGGGATGGGGTGATAAAAGGAGAAGAAGGGGGGAAAAAAAGGGAGTTTTAGGGGGTGCCTTGCTCCTTGGTGGTCTCCGTGGTGTGGATAGGGAGCTCGCTGCCTGTCCTCACCTTTCCCCTCTCTGTTTTGGGGGAAAAAGTGGCTTTTTGCCCTGCCTGCGAGGGCTGGGTATGCCCATGCCCATCCACATGTCCCCGGGCAGGGACGTGCCCCACGGATCCAGGGCAGCACCCACTCACCTGAGAGGCTCAGACCCGGGAAGTCAGCGTTGGTGTACTTCAAGATCAGCAGATCCTTGTCGCTTTGGATCAGTTTGGCCATTGACTCCACCTGGTCATTGACTGGAAGACATGTGGGGAGAGCAGGGTTTGCGTCACCTCCCGTGCTGGGACTGGCAGCGTGGCGGGGGCTGCTCATCCTCTTAGCCCGCGGAGACTCCTCCTGATGGGGCCTTGGTGGGTCCCACAGCGCTGCCCTGCCCATTGCATGAGGAGGGGGAATTTTTTTTCCCCCACCTCCAGACATATTTTCAGGTGTAAAATGGCCTTGTGCCGGGTGCCAAATACCAGAATGCAGCTGGGTTCCCCCCACCCCGGCCCCGTGCCGTGGCTAAGGCTTTACCGTGCACCAGGGTGGAGTTGTGCCAAAAGATCCGGATCTTGCTGGTGTTCGTGAACACGCACGTCTCGTTCCTGCGAGGCAGAGAGGTCAGATGGGAAACACCCCCCAAACCGCCCCAGCCAGACCCGAGGGATTCGGAACTCGAGCCGGGGCTGCAGAGCTCAGATAAACTCGGCACAGAAGCTCTCCAGCCCGGAGGATGGGACTAGTGGGCGGAAGTGCTCCTGGGGACAGGGAAGCCAGGGAGGGGATGAATCCCTGTCCTTACACTCTCATGACTTCAGTGACATTGAGCTCATCCTCATGGCTGCCAGGAGAGAAGGAAAAAGCTGCGTATTTCACTGCCTTCAGCTCCTCCAGGTGAGGTGGGTACTTGGAGCCGCCAGTGATGTAGATCCACTGTCCCAGGAGCTGCGGAGAGGGGGGGAGCGGGGAGGGATTGAGGGGAGCCACGTTGGGTTCACCCACAGGCACCGTGCAGGTAAAAGCTAACGCTCTGCCCTGCTGTCCCACAGCCACCAGCACCCTGGCACGTGAACGTCCCAGGCAGGATCCGGGCTGGGTGAGGGACTCTTGGTTTTGTCCCTTTCCCGCTAAGGTGATGCTCCAGCTCCCGTGATGCCCAGCATGGTCCTGCAGCCGTGTCCCTCCTGCACTGTGCCCGGCTCTCCTTACTTTCCTCCCATTAAACATCCCCAAGCAGCTAAATGCTCTTGATGCAGTGAAGGGTTTTGTGGGTGGAGACTCATGACCCGAGTCCCCCTCGCTTGAAGGGCTTAAAATAAAGTGGTGAAGCACCAGGGCTGGTGCTGCCCAGTCTGGTTTGCATGGGGAGAGATGGATCAGGAGCCCCCGAAAGCACCTGCTCACAACATTATGGGTGCAGAGCTGTAGGGCTTCACCCTGTCCCCTTGCTCCTGTGCAGCTGTCTTGTGGTTTTTTAGGAAAATAAGCATGGGTTGGCAGTGAGAGAAGCCTTGAGCTGCTGATTGGGTTCATAACCTCTTCCTGCACCTGTAGCAGCCAGTGATGCGGCTCGGGAAGGTGAGGATGGGCACCCTGGCCGAGGGCAGGGCTTACCTGAGAGATGGTGGCATTGTCCAAGGTGACTGGGACGAGTGGGGCGCAGGTGGGGGGCTCGGCGAGGGCGAGCGGCAGCCCCAGGAGGAGGGCGAGGGAGGCCAGCATGGCCCGGCACCTGGGAGGAGGTTCCTGCTCTGGCGGGACGCGGCTCCGCTGCGTCCCTTATATACGGCTGCCGGCAAAGCTGGACGTCCCCAGCGCCAATGTGCTTGTTCAGGTGCTGAGCTGTTTGCTCAGGCATGAAGCAATAGCAGGTGGAGGAAATTAAACTTGCAAAAGCCTGGATTTCCCCAGCAGAAAAGAGGAAGAAAACCCCCATTTCACCCACACAGGCTTTTGTTCTTGGAAACTGCAGTTAATTTTGCGGGTGCCTGGCCAAGTGCTCGCCTGGCTCCGGGTGTGTTTGGAGGTGTTGGTGGCACCAAACAGCACCTAGCTGGGACTGTCTTCCCCAGGGCAAATAAATCCCCACGGCGATGGTGGGTGGTGGCCGCTCACCTGCGGGGCTGTACGAGCTTTGGGTCTGCACCAGCTGTGCTCCTGGCTGGGGCACGGGGCTGGCGCTGGGGCTGTGTGTGCTCTTGGCTGAAGGGGAATAGTGGTGGGATGGTGGGGATGCTGCTGGGGCTGTGGCCATGACCTGGCGCTGCAGTTTGGTGTGTGCAGCAGGATTAGGCACCGTAGAAGCTGTGAGTCCTCAGCGCAGGAAAGACACGGAGCTGTTGGAGCACATCCAGAGGCGGCCACAAAGATGATGTGAGGGCTGCAGCACCTCTGCTATGGACACAGGCTGAGAGAGTTGGGGTTGTTCAACCTGGAGAAGAGAAGGCTCCAGGGAGATCTTCTAGCAGCCTTCCAGTGCCTAAAGGGGCTACAGGAAAGCTGGAGAGGGGCTTTTGACATGGGCCATGTAGTGACAGGACAAGGGACAATGGCTTTAAACTGAAAGAGGGGAGATTTAGACTAGATGTAAGGCAGAAATTTTTTATGGTGAGGGTGGTGACGCATTGGCACAGGTTGCCCAGAGAGGTGTAGATGCCCCATCCCTGGAAACATTCAAGGTCAGGTTGGACAGGACTCTGAGCAACCTGCTCACTGCAGGACATTTAGACTAGATGAGCTTTAAAGGTCCCTTCCAACCCAAACCATTCTATCATTCTGTGATAAGCTTCACCGTTTAAAACCAAACCAGACCACCCACCAGCTCCTTCTTCCTCTCAGTAGTGCCACTTCCCTGCCCTGGCGCCTGAGCTGTCCCTGTCCTGGCAGCTTGGTGGGATCTCCCAAGCTATGAAATTTATTTTTTTTTTCCCCTTTCCAGCCGGGCTCCCTGGCCTGGCAGCACTTGCTGTGTGTGGCTTGTCTCAGCCCGGCCTCGCGGTGATAAAGTGGCCTTTGGGCTGTACATGCCGATTCCGTAACCCATTAGTGTAAATAATCTAAACTGCTAGAGACAAGGACTTGTTTACTAAATCCTGGCTTGGGGGGGTGGTACGAGGCAGGGGGTCCGCCAGTGCAGTGGGCTCAGGCGTTTAAGGAAATAAGTTACAGCTACTGTAAACGCAGAAATTTCTCTATTTAAGTGTCTTGTATCACCTCCAACCTTGGCCTCGCAATTAAGTACATTGATTTATTTATTAAATGTGTTTGCTTTTCCCTGACCACGAGCAACGTGTTTCAGGAATGGCTGGTTCACCTGAGAGCGGGGCAGCCCCGGCCGAGCTGGTTTTTAACGCTCTGCCAAAGCTCTGCTCGTGCTGTTGCCCTGCAGCCCCCACCGTGCCCGGGAGTTCCTGCAGCTCCTCCAGCCATGGGAGCGCTGCCGGGAACGGGCACGGCACGGGGTGAGCAAACATGGCATCGCCCCTTCCCGCTGCTCCTGACGCAATCCAAGACCAGCCAGAGCAGCTCCTGTGCTGGGGTGTATGTGTTGGCAACCTCCTAAGCAACAAGTTGGGTGTCAAAGTCAGCTTGGAGCAATTGAGACGTGATTTGGGCTTCAGCAATGAAAAAGAACAGCTCAGCACCTTTTTTTGGTTTAATTTTTAATTTTTTTTTCCTCTTCCTTCTTGCTGTGTCAGGGTGGGGATGTGGATGATGAATGGGCTGGTGGGGTGATGTTGTGGCTGCCCCATCCCTGGAAGTGTTCAAGACCAGGTTGGATGAGGCTTTGAACAACCTGGTCTAGTGGAGGGTGTCCCTGCCCATGGCAGGGGGTTTGGAACTGGATAATCTTTGAGGTGCCTTCCACCCCAAACCATTCTATGATTCAATGTACGGCGGTGGGGAGCCATCAGGATCCCAACCCAGCCCAAGTTGTGCATTTTGTAATGTGCTGAGGGCTGTGTGGGTCATGCAAAAAACTTTGGGCTGGTCACCAACACCAGGAGAAGGGTTTCAGGGTGTGGGTTGGGCCCTCTTGGGGTCTTTGGGCTCTTGCCCCAATGTTGGCACCCACGGGCTATTTCTGCACCTCTCACCCACTTAGTTTCCTATGAAGAAGCGAAAAGACAAAAAAACAACTATACCAGTCCCATTTCATTGCCTCAGTTTTAAATATTTATTTAAAGTAAAAAAAAAAAAAAAACAAAAGGGAAAAGAAAAAAAGCTTTAACGAGAAAAAACGGTAACTCCAGCCTCAAGAAAACACACAAAACCGAGGGCGAGAGGAAGAGAGAGGGAGAAACTGGGAGCGTGTGTGCGGGGGGGAGGCAGCAAGCGGGCGATGAGCGATGGTGATTTTGGGCTGGGGGTGCCGGGGCGAGCCGGCCCCGCGGGGTGAGGTATTTCTGAGCGGAGGCAGGGCTGCGTGGAGGGTGAGGTATTTGGGACAGATCTTGTTAAGCTTTTCCCGTGGTTGTTGGAAACCAACCAGCAGGCAGTAGTAAAAAAAAAAAAAAACCAAACAAAAAAAACCAAAACAAAAACAAGAATACACAAAGAGAGAGTCACATATATTTTTTTTTTCCTCAAAAAAATAAAATCCATAGTCCATATGAGACATGAAAACTCCAAACAGGCACTGAAGCATTTCCGATACAGTACAGCTCCGATTACATCAATATTATTCCTTATATAGAATTAAAGATTACCATAATTATCCTCTTTAAAAAAAAAAAATTCCTCCAAATTTACATATAGAGACTAAATTTCTACAAAACTTAACAAAACAAAACCCCTCCAAGCCCGGCTGGGTTCTGAAACAAGGTACCATCATGTCAGCCTTGACAGAGGGGCCAGACAGAAGGGTTGCAGAGCTGGGTTTAAATCCGAGCTTAGACCAGGGAACGTCTGCGCGTGCCGGCCGGCACGGCCAACGCGCCGGCAGCAAAACGAGTTACATGACAACCGACTCAGAACGAGCTCTCTCCGAGGCTCAGTGCTTCCAGACGAGCTGTATCCCTCACTCCCCTCCCAAAGCAGTGAAGTGCTGATTGAAAAAAAAAAAAGAAAAATAACAAAAAGGCAAATTTGCTTTTAAAAGATCCCGTAAGTTATTTTGGACACGGTGTGAGTTGTTGCGCACGATCGACGTCGACGGCCGTTAAAGGATCCCTTTAAAGGCGGCTGTTTCTCTGGTTGAGCTGTAGCTCATGACCTCCTCTCTTCCTACAGAGATGGTCCTATGGGCTTTTTTTTTTTGGGTCTGTGGCAAGACACTGTAGCACCTTCACAACCTTAAATAGTTTAAATTCATATATATAAAATAACACACTTTTTTAAGAGCACCAGAGATTTCACAGTGAGAGGTAGAAACAAATCAGACGAGCCCATCCTCTCTCTCTATTTTAGCACCAATCTCTTCCCCTCTCCTCCTTCCATTTCCCCTCTTGGCTTCGGGAGTCTCCCCTATCCCAACACCACACATGAGAAGGGACTGATTAAACTCATCCATGGAAGGAGTAACTTAGTTTTTTTTTCTGTTCTTTTTTTTTTTCTTTTTCTTTTTGCTTTTAAATAATATAATATATATATTTTGTTTCTTCTAATATTGCACATCAAAATGCTTCCGGTACACAGAGCAGCCAGATTCAACTTGCAGCTCCGCCTGGGAGACCTGATGCAGCATGTGGCCATCCAGAAGGCAACGAGCTCTGAGAGGGAAGCTCTATTTTTAATTACTTTTCAATGGAAAGAACATTTGGTAACTCAGGAACCAGGTAAGACAAAAATGGAGGGGGGTGGGGGGAACCCAAAAAACCAAAACACACGCTGCAAGTTGCTTGAGGTTTCTCTCAATATTTTCTTTGGTCATGGAAAAAGCTTTGTGTGTGGAACCGCCTGCAACATCTCGTCCCCTGATCCCTTTTCACTGTTCACGTCCTGATTGATACCCGCTTCCCCTACGGCCGTGTTATTCCTCGTTATTCCTTGTCATTCCTCCTTTCAACAATCTGCTGAGTTCAGTAGATCACGGGTTTGTTGAGACCTTGAGCCAAAGGCTAGAGCAAGAGTTGACCCAAAAACTACAGCGCAGCTGTCCTTGCTGCAGAGAGGTGGCAGAGCCCGTGCACAGACACCGGCCGAACGCAGGGTCAAAGCCCCGGAGCCCGGTTTTGATGGCTTTGTTCAAAGGAAGCACACGGGGCCGACCTCGAGGTGGTATTGCTTTCCTGGCTCGGATGGGGGAAGGTTGTAGATGTTGACAATCGGCAGCTGCTGAGGGTCCTGCGTCCGAAACGAAAAGAGAGTCCGATGCCAGCGTCCGTCCTTGATCTGTGCAGGGAGGAGGGAGACAGAACAAGTTGTTTAACTGGGGAGGGGTGAATCCTGCTGGAAAGGAACCTGTTTCACTAAGGTATGAGGGTGAAAAGCCCCGTGTGAGACAAGGGGCTGCCCTTTGGGCTGAGCAGGTCTAGGGGGAGGCTTAGAAAGTGTTTTGGGGAACTCTTTATTCAGGTTGAGTTGATGGAAACGGAGCTTAAAAGGGCATCACCAAACCCAAGCCCTGGTGCACTGACCTGAAACGCAGCTACATGGCCGACCGCTGCACGTGGCATCAGGGCAGCGCCAAGCCCACCACCGGCGGGTGGTCTGCCACCTAACTGCTGCTACGCGCAACATGGAACTTTGGAATTTAGTTTTTCGCATTCTGTTTGAGGGCGATCTACTTAACAGGAGCTGCTTACAGCCCCCTGGGCTGGAAAGTCAAAGTGGTGAAAAGGTAAACTAGACCCTTTTCCCTCTTTTTTTGAGGGACAATAAGAAGCACAAGCATAACTCGAGCCTCGTTGTGTGTCCCGAGCGGGTTCAGCCCGGCATTTCTCTCCGCCTCTCCCCTCTTTTGCAGCAACGTACCTTGCAATCATCAGCTGCCACTTCTGGCCTGAGCTGCCCATCTGCCTCAAACATCTGCCCGTTCCAGGCCTTGAACCGCACGGCTTTTTCCGAAGGTTTCTCGGATGAGCCTTCCCGCCAGACGGAGGTATTCAGGCAATGGATGGTGATGTGCTGCACCACCTCTGAGCTGAGGAGGCGGAGGAAGTTCATCTGGACTCTACCGATGTCAAAATCCAGCTGCGAAGGTGACAGAGACATTTAGGGCAAACCCCTGCAGCGGGGCTGGCAGGAGCCAGGAGCGGGGATAGGGCAAGATGTGACAGCAAAGGTGGGCCTTGAACGCCCAGTAAGTCCAGAGGTGGCCATGCACAGATGTCCAGAACTGGATCTGGCACGAGTATGGGCATAAGGGTCAGATGCCAAGTCAGTCTGGAAAGTTTTCAGGGGGACACAGCAGGTCCTTTATTTTTCAGAACCAAGTGGCAGGTCCTTAAGTAGGAGGAAAATAGTGTGAACTTTGAATTTGATACATGCCTCTGCAAAGATGCAAAGCAGCAGGCTCCAGTGGGGACCGCGGAGGAACCCAGATATTGGTATTGGTGTTTTTGGTACAGGTGCTTCCTCGAGAAAAAACCTGTAGCATTAACTGGAAACTTGTATATTTAAGCTGACCTCACTTTTTCAGGTGGCAGAAAACAAAATGCAAGAGTGACCTGACCATAAATTAATTCAACAAAGCATTTGGGAGCAGCGTGTTTGCAAAATTACTGGCCTCCGTTAAGGTTATGGGTTAATTAAACATTGCTGGAAACGTACTGCTTTGTCTTGACAAGAGTCAATAACAGAATTCGGTATATTTTTTAACTGTATGAGAGCAGCCCTGAATGTTGCAGCTACACCACCGAGGAGAAACCAGCATGCTCTGTCATAGTGGTCACCGTCCAGTGTCCCGGGACGACACATCCCTGGGTAAATATTTTGTAATAGTAGTATGGGAAATGCCACGCTGGGGTCAATCTGCATGTACCTTGGAGACGGTGATGGGGCTGAGACATGTCTGCCCACCATTGGTGAAGTTACAGGTGACCTGTATGGTGTCTGAAGAACAGCCAAGGTTTGGGTCAATCCAGTAGGTACCTGAAGAGATGGAGGATTCAGGGATTAATAAGACACTTAAACTTTTCTGTGAATGAGAAAAGGAAAGTTTTGATTTCTGCATTACTGGTCCCAGGGAAGGAGACCTGTTTGGGCCACGTGAAACGGCCCTATGGAGGATGCAGCCTTTGCGCACTCAGAGCTTCCTACCATCGTTCATCTTCTGTTCACAGTTCATGAGGTCTCGACAGATGCGTGCAGGGTTTTCCTTGGTCCCCAGGGGTCTTTTGATGCTCTGAATGAGGTTGCTGAGGTAGTGTAGAGTCTTAAAGATCTCCCCTCCGTGGTCCAGCATGAGAAAGTCTGGATGTTGGTAACCCTGGAGAGAAAAGGAAGGAAAGTCAGGTGTGCCCTGGGGGGCATCAGGTGCTGTAATCACGAAGGTTTCGGGTTTATCTGTGGGAAAACTCAGTGGGCCAAGGACAGGCTGTGCTGGTTGGGATCCAGTGAGCTACAGCCCTGGCACTTTCCTGAATGGGACATCTCTGAAGCACTGGCAAAGTCATGATGGCAAAGCTTCATAAACGAGTAACACCACAGAACCACAGCCTTTAACTGGATCTTTGCGTGCATAAACCCCAGTTATTCCAGCAGAACAATGACAAATCAGAGCTTTGTGCGTACAAACTTTAAGCACACGAAGAACAAGAAACGCTGTGACTGTCTCCAACCTCCAGCTCCAGCAAAGACCAGTGAGTTCAAAAGTACTCTCATACCTCTGTCTTGAGCGCGATGTTCGAGTCGATGAGTGTCTGGAAAGCTGCCCCAAAGCCGTCTTGTTGCTAGTGTGGGGTGAAAAAGATGGTAACTGAGATTGTTAGAAGCTGAACATGCCCTGCTGCAAGCAAACGCTTCTCGGTCTAGGGCTGCGATTCAAGTATTGCTTTGCTAATACAGCATCTCTTGCTGGACCTGAGTGTGTGTCTCCAGGGTCCCAGCAGGTCTTTCTGGATGTCCCATCAGCACCTTGGCTCTGCATGACTTATTATCATCATTAACAAACGTACAGAAAACAGCAACTTACAAATGAGGCTGGAATTCCTGGCGGTCCCTAGAAATCAAAGCAAAAAAGGGGCATCAGCCAGAACATGGGCAGTCGCTATTGCAAAGATATTCAGTCACATCCTTTTGAAACCCTCTTTTCCCTGGAGTCCCTCAATGCAGACGAGTGAGAGAGGCAACAACGCTGTCTCTATAAAATACTTGGAGATGGTTTGGACTAAAGCGCAAGAAACACTAGTCCATTCACACACACATTTTTGCATACGAGGAATGGGGCTAAGCTATAATTTCCAGGGAGCGAACAGTCCCTCTGGAGAGTATCATGGCAATAATTTTAGCTTAGTTCAATAATGTCTTTGAACTCTTTCCACATATACGTACCGGAGGGCCAGGGTGTCCTCGTGGGCCTGGAGGACCCTAAAGACAGAGTGGCATCAGTTAGTGAAACGTCTCCAGTTTGTCTTTCCATTTCTCGTGGTTGTCACCAGCATGAATCTGTTCCCTGCTGAAATCCTCCAGATTTTTGACACTTCACAGCATCTTCTCCCTCAAACCCTTCTGGAGACACGAGGTGGTCCCATTTTGTCCATCTTCTGACTTCGAGTGTATCTGGTTGCACCTGGTCCATTCCTACTGCATCCCTTGTATCCAGCCTTTACCTCCTTACCTAGCATTAATGCCATATCCCCAGGCACTTATCACATTCCCTGTATGTACAATTACCTACTCTGCAGCTTTACATTTGCTAAGAGCAACTGTTTTATTTAAGTAAAAGATATTAGTCAGAAAAAGTGATTTCAAATACTTACCCTTGGACCTTGCAGACCCTGCAGGAAAAAAAAAAAGGGGAAAAAAAAAAAAGAAGCTGTCAGAAGATGCTCATTAATAAACCAAAATCTCCCTGTACAGTGTGTGCTGTTCCCAAGGTGCCTGTGCAAGGACTGGGTGCTGCACTGGAAGGACAGTTTGCCAACAGCAGAGAGGTTATTGCATGCTGATGGCTCTGACACCAGTGAACGCTCGCTCTGGGGCTCAGGTCCCCGCCAGCACACTGTCCTCTGCTCTGAAACAGTGAGCAAGAAGTGACAGAGGCAGCACCCTGGCTTGTTAGAAATGTGCGCTGGGATTTTGGGTGTCTGTCGGACACCTGCTTTTAAGAGATCTCGTCTGAAGAAGGCACGAAACAGTTCTGCACTGACCACACAGCTGTGTGCGCTGGCATCTGATGTCTGGCCCAAGCCCTCCCATGCAGGACCAACCAACCACTGGTTGCTAAAGAGAGCAACCAGAGAGCGGAGGGACCTGTGTCATGGATGAGAGGAGGATGAACAACACGTATCCAGTGTACCCCACACATCCCCTGTATGGTGGGAACACCAAGGAGCTATGAGAAGGTCTAAAAGTCCATCAGAGCCCTGCAAGAAGGAGACCAGAGGAAGAGCAGAAGGCGAGAAGGCGCCCTGGCACTGCTCCCCAGCACCTGGGCACTGCTGTGGCTCAGCCAGGTCCCATGCCCCTGGCAGGGACAGCCTGTGGCTTTTTGAGCTGCTGCTCACTGTGGCTTGTCCTGGAAACACCACGGTCATCTGTGAAGTGTTAGCTTTTGCTGTGTGATTGAGTTAAGTAAACGGAAATTTTAACAGCAGAGCGGGTGCACACGTGGTTGCGTGTGCACATATGTGTGTGCACACATGTACAGGTGTGTCTGCCTCATCCTCGTGGGAGCCTGACGCCGCCGCAATGAGCCCAAGCGGGTGCAGCGGAGCCCAGCGTGGCTCTCGGTTGCCCAAAGAGAGGGACCCTCTTAACGGCAGGACGCACCCAGGGGTGTGGGGCAGCACTTACCGTCTCTCCGCGGCTGCCTTTGTCTCCCTTGGGCCCCTGTTAAAGGACACGAGGTGGCTGTCAATGCCTGTTCGGAAGCTGTTCTGCCAGGATAGGTCACCACCCAGAAGCTCCTTGCGAGGACCCAAGTGCATCTCTCAACAAATCAGCTCAGGATGTCATATTGGCCCACCCATCCCGAGGAAAAAAACAGTCCTTGCTGGATGTTTCAGCAATGTCCGAGTTCATCTCACTGGTTTTCATTCCTGCCAGTAGCAGCCTCTGTACTGAACTCTGAGTAGCTTCATACTCATATTTTCACGAAGCTCTGACCTGAACTTTAGTCCGTGGTCAGCCCCTTTGGCGTTTTGGGGCAGGCAGGGGTTTTCAACACTTCCCAGAATCAAGCTGTTCCCAGTTTAATACATGTATCAGTTTGTTTTATTTTCCTATGTTTTTTTGCCCCCCCAGGCCAAGTTCTTTGGAAAATCTGGCAGCTTGCTGTTGAAAAACTGCAATAACATTCTTGTCTTCTAGCCTGAGCCAATCTATCGAAAAACTTGCACTTAGGTAGAGTCGCTCCTCACTTTTAAGCTAATAACCTCCCTGCAACTATATATGCAGTCAGAGACTCAACCTGCACTTCTCTCCAGCTGCTCATCTGAAAGACCATTTTGTTTCCCTCACTACAGCGGACCTGAGATTTACTTATGTTGGCCTCAAGCACCTCGGACGCCAAACACTATGCTCTTCTAAAAATACAGGCAGGAAAAAAAAAACGTAGATACTTACTGGGTTTCCCATGGGACCCTGAATGCCAAGCGGACCAATAATTCCTTCTTTTCCCTAGAAAAGAAAAGATATGCGTGAACCATCACATGAGAACTGACGGTTGCTTTTACTACAGCAGACTCAGTAAAGACACTTGAATCCCTTTGCTGCTTTTCAGCAACACGATCGTGGTATTTGCTGTAGCTGAAATAAAAACCTGTTTCAAACTGCAAGTCTGAAGACACAAGCCCTCACAGTACGGCTGTCACAACCCATGTAAAACCTCAGAAATTCCAGAAATAGAAAGATTTCAGTGTAGCTGGAGTGGTCTGCGCAGTGGTCATAGCAGCATGGCTTTCTCCAAGGCAGAAGAGACCCAAGCACACGTGGTTACCTACAGATGTGTCTGGGTGGCTCAGAGGTGGTACCATGGCTGGCGCTCGTCTGCCAGGCATGCGGTGAACGGTGCACTGTGCTCCTTATAGCTCCCTGTAGCCTCACAGAAATAGAGGATGGAGGAAGGAAGAAAATCCTCCCAAATCAAACAAACTGAAAAACCACTCACCATGAGACCAGGTGGCCCACGTGGTCCCTGAATGCCTTTGAAACCAAGGTCTCCTGGGGGGCCCTGCAAGTAAAAATGAGGTTTCAAGTCCCCATGAACATACTTCATGTTTATGCTCTTGCTTACAGCTCTACTGCAAGGACAGAGGTGCTGCTTCTTGCATATGGGAATGGGAAGGTCCAATTTTTTAAAAATTCTTTCCCCACTCCTGTTTTGCAAGCCCTTTACTTTCTACAGAAAACAAAGGGGTCCCCCTTCACTAGGAAAATTATATGCTGATAAAATGAGTCTAAATTTCAAATCAAGGCTCTCAACATCAGGAATGCATATTGGTGTCTCAGGTACAGACTGACGACTGATGCTGGGAACACAAGTGTCTGAAAGATGTTCAGGTGGGGAAAACAGCTCTGGGGTCTTAACGACAGCCCTTTTCCCTCAACCATCTACCCATTTTCACAGGAATAAGCTCCAACAAAGCACTCGTAAGCACACACTCATTTAACAAATGAAGATGCATAAAGAAAGTTGGAATCATGACTCATTTTCCACAGTTTCTGCTAATAACGTCTTTGCAACAAGTATTGCATTGTCTGTCCCCAGTAAAGAGAGACTAGAATGCCAACTGGTCACGAGACAGCCTCTTACCTTTGGCCCAAACAGGCCCGCAATCCCTGGAAATCCTGCCTCACCAAAGTCGCCCTGCAAATAACAGCCAAGACAAATACAAGAACAAAGAACAACAGTTAGTTCACATTGAATGGCTGGTCACTCGAAGACATGCCAAGGGTTCAGCAGCTTCAGAGAAAGGGAAATCCATCAGTATTCTTCAGTCTAAGCAGGACAGATGAGAAAATAGTACCAAGGAAATCTGAAGGAGGAATTCCACAAACATCAGGCTAGAAGCAACTCCAGAAGATCTCATAAACTCATAGATTACTCCGATCTCATACACTAAGCCTTTTTGTCCCCCAAATGGGAGGCATACCTACACTATTTCTAGCAGATGCTCGTCTAGCTTGAACCACAGTCAGCAGAAGCAGGATGGAGAGCGTCTACTCTGAGATTGATCTTGGAAGGTCATGCTGCAAAAAAACAGCCTCAAAGCCCTTTAAAGCAAGCTCTTCTTTTACATCTAATACCAACTGGACTGACCTACTAAAGGATAATTGCAAACTATGCTCATTCAAGCTGTCAAAAAAGTGCGTGTTCCTACAACATAACCTCCCACTCAAACCCAGGCAACACCATGCATATCCCCTAATTCTCTTCTATACGACCCTGCAGGGATTTTTGCTTCTATTTCTTAAGAAAAATAATAACAAAATAATTGGAAGGCCATCAAGCTTGGATTAGCACATAGCATGCACTCTGAGAAGAAAAAAAACACACTGGGTAGCATGTCCTTATACAAAGACCCTAATTTCACCATGTTTGAGATGTATGTTCTTCAATATTTCTGAGCTTCTCAGATGTCAAAACCCAAAGTGATTCAATGTTTTTAAAACAGAAAGGGTCAGAAACATACACCAGATGAGTCATCTACAGTCTTAGGAAACATCAGAGATGGAAAAGGCTTGTTTGGACTCTCAGCAGGACTATGTGACCCATGCTGGATTGTACTTTATGGGATGTTTTACAATGTCTTGTTCAGCCCGGTTGTAAATGACTCAAAAGTGATGGGGTTTCCACCATCTCTATTACAAGGCTATTCCAGAGTCAGTCTGGAGACCTCACTGTTAGAAAGTTTTTCCAGCCATGACAGTGAGAAACTGCTTGGCAAGAAAGGGCTTGGTTGGGCTTGGTGGAGTGTAAGACACTTTCCAAGGACACAAATTGATTTAACTGCCCATTTATGGATCTTGGAAAGGAAAACTGCTACTAATGGAGGACTAAGGTCTTTCCCGCCTGAGGAGATCCAACCAAGCCCTCTTTCTAGAGGAATCTGGGGCAAAAGTAAATGGGAAGTCAAAAGGGTTTAAATGCCATGGAGTCATTTCAGCTAAGGAGACCTGATCACCAGTTATGCAGCAAGGTAGGCAACAGCAATCCTGGGCAAATGAACCTGCCGCTTGTGGACCAGAGGTAAAACAATATTGTTATGTCGTTGGCTACAATCTTTCAGCTTGAACACTGCCATCACAGGGTTTATATAAAATATACAAATGTGTATATTTTAATTGAGGTAGTTGGGGACAGTAATCTTGTCTCGTTTTATATTAGCCCTAGTGTCACGTTTCCTCATGTTAGTTTTATATCCGTGGCCTAACTAGCCCCTTCTGATGGTGGTCGTGTTCTCGGGATGCTCAGTCTGTCTTGGAAGAGGAACAGTTGCACAATGCCTGCATGTGTCAGACGGCTGGAAAGCCCTCTGGTGGAAAGATGCTGAGCAGGTTGAGAGTAGATTAAAAGAGATTTGAAAAGGTCCCTGCTTGAGGGTTTCTAAAAGAATTGTTATAAGCGAATCTAAAGAATTTAAGTAGTTATAGCCTTGTGAGACTCCGTGAGAGCATGTTCTGGCCTAAAAAGCTCCCAATCTAAATACCTTAAGTATTCTCAGTATAGCCTCAGGCTGATATAGCGTGACACATCAGTGCTAAACTGGGCAATCCCACCAGTACAATAAATAAAAGCCATAGGATTAGGAGCCTGCCTTGGAGACAGGTGCGGGAATCTAACTTCTGCTTTGAGCGAGGGCTCTTGGTGTTCCTCCCACCATGTGCTCTGAGCTGGCAGCTCCACCGCCCTGGAAGCTGCACCAGTGACACCTGCTCCTGCACCTCCTGCCTGTCCCAGTGGAGCTACAGACCCTCCTTGGCACTTTTGGAAGGCTCGGAGGGCACAGTTCTCTTCCTACACTCAACGCCTCCCCCAGGCTCCATGCACCGCTCTCACAGCGGCTCTCGTGGAAGACCCTGCTGAGCGGTGTGCGGTGGCTCTGCAGCCTGGCTGCCAGCACGTGCCACGGCCTTGTAGCCACAGGCACGAGGATGATGTGAACAGTCATGCTGTCCTGGGGAATGCAGGTGTGGATTAGCTGTCTCTGTGCAGAAGCCAGCAGTGAAGAGCAGGGAATTGTGCATGGTGGAGAGAGCTGTGCCGACCTGCACTCATGCACAAGCTGGTTATGGGTTCTCCTGTAAAAGACCCTCCCAGGGTCCACCCTGCTATCCCAGCCCATGGATCTGCACCCTTTCCTGCAGAAGACAGCTTGACGTCAGGTCTGATTAGCTCTGTTCACCACTAACCGGCTGTCCTTTGGGTCCTGGATCACCGGGGCTCCCTGGAAGGCCTGTTCCTCCTGGTGATCCTCGTTTCCCTGTTTGGCCAGTCTGTCCAGGCAATCCTCTTTCACCCTAAAAATAACAGAATTCAAGTAACTCCAAAGGACGGGAGCTAAATATAACAACGCTCAGCTGAAATAGCCATAGATGGAAAGATGGAAAAGAGCAGCTCGTTGGGATAAGGAATGTGGTTTCATCAGGAGATGCCTCAGGTCTGCTAAGGCGGATTATTGCAAGATGCACAGTGTGAGCTCAGTGATGGGCATGGCCACGTCCCCTCTTGTGCTTCATGCAGAGCAGGAGCTTCAGCAAAGCTGTAATGCCTGCATGGGGGCTAAGGACAACAAGGGGGTGAAACATCTTCTGTTTGCACTTCTGTGTGTTGTCTGTCCTGCCCTGCAGTTTCTCATAATCTCTTCCCCCCAGCAGGATAGCAATTGATGATTAATCCATTGAAAATGTTGAAGACACGCCAAGACTTCAGCTGGAGGACTTCAATCCAGAGGCTCCAAAGCCAATGCTTTCCCCAGCACCAGCTCCGTAGCTTAAGGACACAAGAGGGGCTTCCGAGCCCCAGCACCACGCTTCGCTCCCCACCTCTTCCCTTGCCGAGCGCCAGGAGCAGCACAAGCCCCAGACACTCAACCTGGGGCAGACTGGGAGAGAGGAGCAAAGGCGGTGAGAGCTTAGGATGGTTGAGCAGCTGGAAAAGGGGCCACAAATTTCCCAGGAGCCAGCCTATGAGTCCGTCATAACCACACAAGGGTCTTTCAGCCATTTCTGGTAACAGCCTGTTATTCTATCCAGGGCAGCTGGAGGGCAGCAAGTGACAGTTTAAGAGTGATGTGTTCTGGGAGACATAATTTAAATCAGACCTGATGGCCTCTCCAAACCCAGTTGGAGTCTTCCTATTTACGGAGTCTTTCTACAACAGCTGAATTGCTGTTGGTCCAGTTTAGATCCTGTGGCCAGCCTGGACCAGGGCAAGGACCAGGAAGAAACTCCAAGGTCACTAAAGCAGCTTGTCCCTGCTTCCACCCACAGCAATGTCCAAGCCCATACTGGTTCCAGCTGTTCCAGTCCAGTAAATACATGCTAAAAAAAAAGTGGCTCAAATTTCCCTTCAGCAGTTCAGGCCTCACAGGGCAGCAGCTAGAAGATATTCGAATTTCCCAGGGACTCATCCATCCTGGATACCCTACAGGCAGGCTGTAGCAGTTCCTTTGTAACTTCTCCAAGGCCATGCTTTTTTCGCCAGGTTTCTGATGAAAGATGGCTAAAGTGTTCGTAGTGTGGATATGTGTACCTGTAGGCTCCTGAGGTCAGTGAACTTTGACGAAGGAGGAAAGGTCTCTGGGACATTCAGCTGCTGTGAATGTCATGAAAATGGATGGATGGACGAGGACAAAGATCTACTGAGCCTCTAGCTAAGTGAAAGATGGCAGCGGGAGTTGAGACTTTATTAGACCTTGGAGAATCCAAGCTCTAGAAACAACAGCCTCACAGACCGGATTGCTTGTAGAAGTATCTTAGAGAGTCAGAAACTCACCTTGAATCCTGGTGGTCCCTGTGCTCCCGGGAGTCCTGGTATGCCAGGGTTCCCTCTTTTGCCTGACATCCCTGTCACACCTTCTTCCCCGTCGTCACCCTGCTCTCCCTAGGACAGAAACCCAGAAGAGGTTATGAAACAAGACGTTCTTTCCACCTCTGCACAGCTTCTGGGGGGACAGGGGAGTGGTGTGGTTCTGCTCTCAGCAAGCACCATGCATCTGGGTGCCCCAGCACACTGGGCATGGGTGGATTTGCAGAGATGTAGAGAGAAGTCTGTGCATGCAAGTATCTGTCAGGCTAGAAACACTCGTTTATTTACAGACTTGGCCATGCAAAGGCAGCTGCTGCCTCTATGTGCATGTGAGATATGAAGAGGAACATATAATCCGCTCTAGGTGCATGTAAACTGGAATATCTATAGCTGGAATATATTCATTTCTCCTGTGCTACCTTTTAGTTTTCCAGTTCCTAAGTTGTGTTTGCTATTGATGCTCTAAGGCTACAACCGCAAACTCACCAGTATCCCAGGCAAGCCATCCTTCCCAGGCACTCCGTCCACTCCAGGGGCACCCTCTTGGCCCTGCCTTCCCACCACTCCTCGAGGACCTGGGAGCCCAAGGATGCCCTAAAATCACAAAGGTGTTGGTGGTGGAGCTCCCAGAGAACATCTGCTGGGGCAGAAAATTGAATTTTTACCTACCGGTGAGCCTCTGCTCCCTGCATTGCCCTGGGCTCCTTGCTTTCCTTTTTGACCCTGCAAATAAAAAAAGAAAGACATCTAAAATTGCAGCAGCTCCAGCACAACTCCACTCGGGAGTCTGACTTCAGGGTGTGCTTTCGGATAATGGTTGGAAAGAGTTTTATAAAAAGGAGATTTATAAAGTCAGTTGCTCCAACACTGGGGAACGAACTGCTATTTGGTTTTATGACAAGTGATCGGCCGTATGTCTTGAGAGTTCTAGGGCAGGAATGAATAGCTAGAAGGCAAGGACCTACATTTTTCCTAATACAGAGCAGATGAGGACAAATAAAGCAGGATGAACTCGAAGGAGGACTCAGTGAACTCAGTGAAACATTAGAACAAGATGCTTAAAACCTGCGTCCTCTGTCAGTTCATTGATGGTCCAGTGCCAAACTGAGGACCCGGTGAGTCTTCTGCAGGGCATTCAGTAAGAGCTTTTCTCTGTGAGGTAGCTCCCTCTATTTTGGAAAGTTAATGGAAATAAAAAGTGTATCTCCTGTCTAAAATTTGCAATGCTGCTTTGTGAATAAAGACATAAAATAAATACTCCTGAGGTTTATCAACTGTAAAAAGGATTAATTTCTGCAGAATGAATGGAAAACTCAGCCTCATCACCTTCACTAGGGCTCTCTTAGTGAGGTCATGTACTAAAGCACTTTTAAATCGAAGCACTGCATTTTCTGTGCATTGTTTCTCCATCTGCAGAGGACCAGGCAGGCCAGCTACATGAAAGAAATACTCCTGGGGGTGCTTTCTCTGCTGTTCATTAGACCCAAAGGCAGTTCCAGATTGTTCATCGATGGGTAGAGTTTATTTATCTAATCGGCTGGTATGCTTTTTGTGAAGAACACCTACTGCATCTTAAACTATCTTCTGGCATAACCCCAGCAGGGTCAGATTAAAAATCCTGACATCTGCCAAAATGGAGCAGGAATTTGCTGAGTATTGAGGTCACATACTTATGATTTAGCAAATAAAGTCTCTGATCTGTGAGAATAATTAGCAAGCTGTCATTATAGCCAGATGTGGAGGTAGGAGTAGGTATGAGGTACCCCAATGAACCTTGAAGGACCCGTGTGTGCTGTGTTTTCTTGCACAGAAAGGGTAAGAAGTTAGAGGGACTCTTCCAAGAAACATAACTGCATGGATAAATGGACTTCAAATCTGAAAGGTTTCAAGCCAGAAAAGTTTACAGCTCAAGTGAAAGAGACACTTGCCTGGCTCAGACCCTCTTAGGAACAGACGAGCCAGCTGTGGCTGGAGGCACCACAACTCGGGGTACGGGAAAGAGGCACAACCCATGGCAATGACTAAAGACCTGCCCAAGATTCACCCATCACGCTGCAGCTGTAATTGTCTTGATCTTCTCCAGCTCCACAAAGCCAACAAACTATTGGGCTTGGACACTCAAATACATGCTTACAGCCCTCCCACTAGGTTCTCCACAGTCTTTCAAGACATAGACCATAGGCCAAATCACACATGCTGGGGAAAGAATCCTCTTAATTAGACATTTTCTTTAAACTTGGGACACTATAAATCCACCCTGCTGAAACCTACCACATCACCTTTGGATCCCTTTGCTCCTGGCTGGCCTGGTGGTCCAGGATCCCCCTACAAAACATAAGCAAGAAAAATCTGCTTGAAATTCTCTGCTGGCAACTTACATGAAGTACAAAAAGAACAGCGTTTTTTTGTGCCCTAACAACGCTGACCGTATGGAAACAATTCAGGGGAACAGCCTGTGCTCAGACAGGCCTCCTGGGGAAAAAGGAGCAAGGAACTGTCTCCGGAGAGCATTTCACAGGGTGTCAACCGGAGAAGCAGCGATGGTACCCCCTCACTTGGGTGGTGGTTGTATTTGTGGAAATCGTTTGCCAAATTCCAGTGGAAAACAGTGCTGAGAAGTGGGCAGGAAGGAACCTGTTTTGAGAAAGGTACTGCAGAAGCTACGTGCAGAACGAGCAGTTTATACAGCGACTGCATCTCTAGCGTTGGTACTACGTCCCTTTTGCATGCTGCAGCCCTGTCCTTGGTTTTGTCTGGGTGTCAGGTATTAAAGAGCTACCTACGGAAGAGCAAAGCAGAGAGGATATTTCACTGCTCTCTTACTGGTCTCTTCTCCATCACACACGTCTCCATCTTTTCCTCTGGCCATCCAAGAGGGTTTTTTTTTTTGTATGTATTTGTGTCAGGGGCAATTTCTGGGCTAACATCAAAGAAATGGTAAGAAAGGACACACCTGCAGAGCTCTCCTTCGTCAGCTTGTTTCTGAGCCACGTGTTTCTAATGGCTCTTTACTAAAGACAGATCAAAGTTCCTGCTCCCATCTGAAACACTGACATCTGAGGGGATACCACCCCTCAGAATAAACTATATCCACTGAGGAATGCAGCAGCTCTGCCCATTTCTAGGCCATAAGACAAAGCACTAAGATTTTACCCCAAAATAGAATCTGTCATTCTTCCCAGCAGCCCTACAAAGGATGGGAATTGATTCAACTTTATTTCCCAATACAAACTACATTTAATGTGCTGCTGCACTCACAGTTGCTACAGTCACATATAGAAATTAGACGCTGCCATTATAGGCAAGGGAATAGAAGGTCCTTCCCTTAAATTTGGATTTAACTTAGTCTTTCATAAATGCACTGAGGAAACACCATGCAGGCAGAATAATATGGTCTCACCTCACTGTGGACCAGCTCTCACCAGTAGCGTGCTGAGTGTATCATTTCCAAGCAGACCCTTCCATTGTCATTGTCATCTTGCACTGTCCATCTCCTAAGCTTTCTAGTCCCTCTTGGGTCACTCAGAAAAGACAGTTTTGGAGACAGGCTTTTGGGAGCGCTCCCTCTTCCGTCACCCGTTTATTGGTATCAACGTGTGACTCAAAATACCCGTTCTATAGGCCTATGGAAATGCACGCGTTGCATTTGACAGCTCACCACACGTTCCTTGCTGCAGCCCTTCCTACCCTCCTGCACCTGTTTTTCACATGCATGTGACGCTGGGTAGCTTAAAATAAAGCAGCATCTCTTACAGGTAAGCCTTGCTGTCCAGGTTTTCCTCTTTCTCCATCAAGCCCTTCTTGACCCTGAATAAAAGAGAGAGAACATGTGTTTGTTCTTGGGTACTTTTGTGGCAATGGGAAACAAAAATGGATGTAATGTGTTGTATGGGGCAGGAGAAGATACACATATCTGTGTTCTGCCAATATAGAACTGGTGGGTAGTGTACATGCTCCCATGAATATACATTGGAAAGAAACAGCTCAGAGGAACTGCTAATGACCATATAAGCAGTAAAAGAAGGTTTTTTAACGTGCCTCCAAATACACACAGCATTAATGTGAGTGAACAGTTGGAGACTGCTGTCTTACAAAATAAGGCAGCAGCACTGCTACCCTGGTGAACTGGAACTCTTCTGTACATTACTGTAATGGGTCGCTCTGGCCAGCTGCTTTTGGATGGAGGTAAGACTTAAGAACAAAGGTAAGCCTTTGCAGATCAACACCAATCAGAAGGCAATGTCCTGCAAAGAGGGTGTCAGGAGCACAGAGGAATCATTCATAACCCTGGTCTTGCTTTTGAGAGAAATCCTGATAAGATTTTGGAAGCTTCCAATCTCCCAAGTTATCTCCAAGATATCTTCTCATGAAAGAGTCTACAGCCATGGGAAAATCAGTCTTGCATTTTGTCCAGCATTGACATAATTTTTCTTGTACACATCTTCCACAAGGTATTTCCTTAATAATCACAAATACCTCTAATGAGATGGTCCTGCCCATTCCCTCAGTCTAGTGCCCTCAGGCAGATGGCATTGTGAGGCACCGACCTGTAGGACCTACATTGCCTTCAGCAAAACTTTTACCACTTTAGGTAAATATATGAGTTGCTCCTCATTTGAATCACACCCATGTGCAGCGGTTGACAAGGCACAACAGTGGGTTATGAATCATGACTACTGGGCAAAGGGTAGACCTTCTGTGGGCTGATGCAGATTGGAAGCACTTCCTCAAGACAAACACTTCTCAATCCTGTATTTGGAATAAGACTCACAGGATAACCAGGGTCTCCAGGCTCCCCTCGATCACCTCTGTCACCAACGGGGCCCTACAACAACACAATAAAGACTTAAAGTGGATGTAAAGAATCTGTCATCCACAATGTCTCGATGACTTGTGCAACTCAACTAGTCCACCTGCAAAAATCAGGCCAGGATTGATTTGAGAAGGGATTTAACATCTTACTCTGTCTCCAGGTGGTCCCTGTGGTCCTTCTACCTTCCCATCATCACCTTGTTCTCCCTGTGAATAAAAATACTGGTATTAATATAGACAGCAGATTATATGGCAGATGCTTCTGTACAGACCTGATTCAGTCCTCCCATATCATGGGCTCCTAAGTCAAAGCCTCTGTTGAACTTACTGATTTTTAATCCAAAGTCTAAATGATTTTGTTCATTTGTTTGTTTCACAACCTGGAGTACACAGACTCTTCATATTGTTTTCCTGGTTTCTTTGGTGGTTATTTCTGCCTGGTCTGACTGTCCTCCCTATGGAACCAGGTGCAAAGAATTATTTTCAACAATTCCTGAAGCTAAGCAAGAAGCATGTAATTAGGACAATATGGGAAATAGTTCTCTGCCTCTGAATTTTATTGCTGACAGTCCAACCAAACTCTTTAATCAAGCATTTCCCCACCCTCGTTGAGTGCTGCCTGGGCTGTCATGGGAACAAGGCTGGTCTGGATGGGCTCCCTGGTTGTGTGCCACCAACGTGGGCTTGTCTTACAGTTGCCCAGGTGAGAGGGTCAGCCCCTTACACACTCACTGCGTGAGCAGCTCCACTCGTTGATGGGATGCTCCCCAGTAAGAGCTCAGAGATCATGGTTTGGCTGGTAGATAACGTCACCCAGATTATTTATAACTGAGGTCTCTCTAAAACATCCATAGAGAGATCCCTCAAGACTTAACACAGACACTGTCTGTTTTAATTCAATTTTATAAGCCACTTGGGGTTATAGTGTCCTATTTTTCTCTGGAGTCTAGCTCAGAGATGGCTGTTTCTTTGCTCCCCGTAGAAGATAGCTACATTCCAGCTCCTCCAGTTTTTCGCTACTTCCTATCACTCAGTCTCTGGCACTCTGGCTCCTTAGGATGAACATGTCTCAGAGCTCCTTTGATGTTGCAGCTACCGGAGAGAGGAGGTCTGTGGGTTCTGGCACAGTGGAGCTGCTGTATTTGGACTGCTTGGGGTGCTCCTAGAGCCTTCAACATCCAAATCTCCATAGCTATGCAGAGCCGAGATTTCCACAGACTTCTGCAATTCTCAGTGGTTGCACCATCCCTTTCTGGTATATTTATGACTGTCTTTGACTTCCTCTCTGGGCTACTCTCATCTTGTCTTGGAGTTGCGGTTGCTGATGGTAAGGGTGCTTAGGCAATTTCTCAGTGATTCTGCCTCTGGGAGAAGGCACTTGGGGTGCTTTTCTTGTACGTGATGTTTGGTAACGACACATCTGGAGCCATGAATAACCCTCAGTGAAAACACTCAGATAATGGAGCCAGTTGCTTCTCTTCTGTAGGAACTGGGATATGGTTTGGAATCAGGGCTATGCCACTGCTGGGAGACGTGCTGACCCGCACTGGCTTCACACGGGCTGAGCACCAGTATTGACGTTTACAGCTTGTTAGAATGAGGCTCGAGATTTTGCAAAATCTCTTGCAGTTAACTTCAACAGGTAGCAAAGAGCTCAGTGCATATCTCTCCATTACATGCTTGATGACAGTGGCATTATCTTTCTCTGCTGCTGTGACATTTGTTGGATGGATATCATCAGGAGAGAAAGGAAAGTAATGCCTAACGGGCTCTACCAACAGTTTCCAGAGCTACTGAGCTTGCTGGTTGAAGTCAGCAGCAGAATATCTGGCAACTGGTTTGCTTTCTAGCCACTATCAAAGGAATGTAGGATAGAAGGGAAACAAAGCCACCATTTCTCAAATCTCAGGGAAAAAAAAAAATAATCCCAGTGTACGTGTTACTATGCAGAAGTCGGGACACCAACTGCTTCTGCTCAAACAGGCTGTGAACACCTGGGGAGCTGAGACGAGTATGGCGAACTCAAGGAGAGCTCATAATTCTGGGGAGCCTTGAAAAGCATCAAGACTCACAGACTTTCTCCCCAAAGCTGAACTGTGGCTTTGTGTCTTCTTGAATCTAATTCCCACCTTGTTCTTTGTCTTCTGACTGAGAAAATCCCGCAGGACTGGTCAGCTCTAGGACTGCGAGACTGAGCTCCGCCAGGACTTCCTGATGCCTCAGCTGCTCAAGAGGGAGATGAAAGATCTGTGCTAATTCTTCGGAAAGTTGCAGTGAAAAAAAGTTAGAGTAAAGGGCAGAAAAGTAAACATGTTGGGATACAAATGGAAAATGCATGGAGAAGAAGGGAAGTCTTGTTGTTGTTGGCTCCTGTCCTAAAGTGAGATACACCAGTTTGTAATTTTTAAAAGGATCCCATCTGGACTGCTTTAAGCAGCTGCCAAGTGCAGGCGTCTGCTCTGAGCAAGGCCTCTTTGAGGAGCTGTAAATGTATTAAATGCAGCAGAGTGGCTGGCTGGTATGGCACAAGGGAGCTGGATTCCACAACAATGCCTCTCACCAAGCCACTTTCTTCTCTGGAAAAGGGAAGACCTTCCCCACCATTATATATTCTCCTCCTTCAGCACAGCTGCATTTACCACGTTGTTTAAAGCTCACAGAGCAGTCATGGTCCCATTTTCATTTCCTCTTCGTTTCTCAGATTCAGGCTTCCATCTTCATGTTTGCACGTGTGTGCGAGGTTACAGATGTCTGGAGGGAAGGAATCTGTCTATCCTTAGGCTGGGATCCAGGCAACTCTTAGGAGATAACAAGGAAGGATGGATAAGAAAACTTAGATGCAAGACTTTCATGGAGCACCTGGACGTTTCAGGAGATGGTGCTGGAGGCTCAGCATGTGACACTGGGCTCTCTTCATTCAGCTGGAGCTGCTCCCCAGCAAGGTGCCAGCAGACCTGCTGACCTTCACGGAACACGCGAGCGAGATGTGGCTGTCAATGGTCGTTAACAGATCTGATTGTTCTCAGCAGGACGCATTAGATGCTTTGGTGTCTTTGTCAGGCTTCAGCCTGGATACTTGCGTGTAGAATTCATTCTGTCATCCTTGGTTAAGGTATTACATGGCGTTGCTTTGCTCTGATAACACAAGGTCCATGTCACCTCTGAGAAGCGCTCTTCCAGTGTCCATTTGCAGAAGAATATTTTGTTGGTGAAGGGGAGAGTGTTTCACTGAACACTTCAGATTAATAATTTGGGCACCATTTACTACTGAAATGATGGGAGCTTTCAAGAAGATGGAAACTTTCAATGTTTTACAATAAAATAGCAGCCGTAATTTAATCAAGAGATATAAACGTATGCACATCTTTTACTCCTGCTGTAAAGCCAATGGCTGATTTTGCTTTTGGTAGTCATGACTCAAAACTTTTTGCCAGGATGCTCAAGTTTCAACAGTGGGACTATAAGAAACCTCTGGCCAGGTTCTCAACTGACAATGGGCTTGGTTGTGAGCTCTCACACTATTATCCTGGGCTGGTCATGCCTGGCTAACATTTGCCACTTCCCACACAGCTGCTCAACAGAATATGAACACTGGTGAAGTCTGGAAGAGCAAGAGGGGCAGCCTGGGAAGTGGATGGGCAGCATTAGCAAGGCTGGGGGTGGAGAAGAAACTCAGCACGGCAGTGATGGAGATGTGGAGCAGCAGGAACATCACCAGCTGTTCCTGTGCCACAGAATGAGACAAAAAGCAGCGTGACCATTGTTCATCCCAGAAGCAAAATTCCTGAGGCACGTGAACATCTTGGTGGAACACAACAGTTCATCCTGCCCCACTGTCTCCTGGCCACCAGCACAGAGGTTCGCTGCTACACCAGGAGTCTCCAGGCAGAGCACAGCCAGCAGCATGATCTGAGTGTCCTGACACCAGCAGCCTGAGCTGAACGGACACATTCACAGCCTCAGCACACACATACCCTCGGGATCTCTGTCCCACAAACTCCTTCCATAAGCCATGAAGCTCCTGCTTGCACACACACGGCTCCAACCACATCTGCGTGCAAAGGGAACGCTGAAATCTCTCTTGGTGATGGGGAGGTAGAAAACGAACAAAAAGAATTCATATATCTTTCACCTTCATGGGAACCCCATGACTGACCAGTCCCAAGCACCATCACTCCCCTTCCCACACCGAGGGAGGGAGCGTCGCTGCCGCTACCGCAGGCACGTGAGGGGCTCCGGCGGCACGGCCAGCACAGCCGACACCAGCTGGGCCGTCCTCGGAGCGCCGAGCAGCCAGCTCCACCGACGGGAAACCATTAAAGCGTGAGTCACTGCTCCAGCCTGAACTGGTTATGGCCGAGCTGACTCAGCAAAAGGGGAAAAACACAAGGGGAAAGCCGCTGTGGGAAGAGGGGTCTGACTCAGGCCAGATGCTGCAAGGGGGCTCGTCGAGGGGTGGGGGGACACGAGCGAGGTAAGGGGGTGGTGGGTGATGAGGGAAATGGAGCAAGGGCAATGGAGAGGAGACCAGTTCTGCCTCGCTTACAACACGCTATCGGCTGATGGAAGCACAGATGGACAGTTCGCTGAAGATCAGCGAGTTTGTGCAGGGTGTTATTCCGACTTGATCACAAAGAGCTGCCGGTCTGATTTCTTTTGGCTTAGGGATTGAGCAGAATTTCTGCGGATGCAGGAAAGACGTGTCCCCAGAACACATGCCGGCTGGCTCAGCCGCCTGCGTGAGGGCACGCAGTGTCTGGAAAGCATGTGCTAGTGGCACGGGTCTCCTGGCACTAGTTTGCAGAAGTAGAGCTGCAGCAGGAGTTATGCAGGTGGCCGTGCTGCAGAGGAGGCACCTCTGGCTCTGCTGCAGGTAGAGGAGGAGAGCACGGACACGCGGGTGTTACGGCAGCGGCGCGATCGTCTCTACGTCAGCTCACCTTCCGTACCAATGGAAGACAAGCTGGCTAAACTCTGCAAACTTACCTTTTCCCCCTTTGGCCCTGGTGGTCCGATTGGCCCTGGTGGTCCTGCGTGTCCCTGTGGAGAGCAGACAGCAGGTGAGGAGGCAGGGAAGAGCTGTCTGACTGAAAGTCCTCCCTGGTTTCCTGCCAGATCGATCTCACGAGCCCTGCGTTGTGCATCCCAGCTTCAGAGGGACACACAGGTCATGGCAGAGATGACTGTGTGCAGGAAAACGCATCTGCAGAAGTTGTCACAGTGCGAGCAGAGACTAGAGGAAGAACTAAACTGAACTCAAGATCAGAAATCAATCCTAGTTTAAGAATGATTTTGCATCCTGGAGTGGCAGTTTTGTTGCACTGGAGAACAGACAGAAGCTGGAGGATGAAAATAAAAACCTTACCTGGTAACCCTTTAAGCCAGGTTCTCCTTGAGCACCCATCCTTCCTGGAGCACCCTGGAGAGGCAAGCACAGAAAGCACCATGAGAGTAGCCCGTGGGTATTACCCCACAAGAAGAGGATGCACAGGGCTATGTGAAGTAAAGCTCAGCACCACATAGGTGTGTGGCCACCCTTTCTCCTGGCCACTGGTGAGCTTTGCTGCAGCCATCTGAAATGCTCTTGCTTGGCTTTAATCTCTTACACACGAGCAGTGATGCCAGGAGTCCAGTCTGTGTCTTTTACACCTTGTAGCAATGGGTTCCCCACCTCATTCAGCGTTGCTACCAGCAATGGCTGCACAGTGTGTGCTCTGCATCTGCCCTTCTTGACGTCTTTATATCCAAATTAGCTTTGTGGTAGGAAGTCCAGCAGCGAGACCACTCTCATGCACGACCTAATCCTAAACTGTTGGGAGGAAACCTTTCGGCATGGGTTCTGAGGCCAAGAACCCATGCCAGTTTCCTGGGCTGTGATAAGGGCACTGCAAGAGCTGTTTATTTCACCTTTAGCAGACTGAACAAAAGGGTTTAAAATCAGACCATCAGATTAAAGTGAACTGGAAACTTTCCACATAATCCCATTTAGCGTGGAGGAAAGCCCTTTCCACAAGACTGCTGCTCAGATACTGCTTTGCTTCCTTGTGAAATAATCCACGGAGGCATTGCCAAAGAATATGAAGGGAGGATATATGGGGAGGCCATAATTTTTAGTGCAGGAAAACACTATCAGCAGAACCGTTACTCCATCACTCATTTGCTACTGTTCTGAAACATCACTGTGATTCCCGGTTCATAAACAAGTCCTGCTTTTTTGCTAAGTTCTACCAAATATAGCGCAAGAGGTTTCCTTATGAGCCTGCAGTGCATGAGGAGGTACTTATTATTTACTGCTGCTGTCCCAATGCATGCCTCATGTGCCTAAAGTGAATTAACTTTCTTCACTCTCAGCCATACTATTGTTGTTCTCTCTGAAAGCTTCGTCTTCAGTCCCCAACTCAAACCCTTTCCCATGCTATACTTCTTCTTGATGCAAGTGTTTTAGATAAGCAGATCAAGAGTGGGTGTAGAAACAGGGCAGAAGTCCAAGGCAGAGTTCCTTATTACAACACAGCTTGTCTTGGAAGCAGCTCTTGCCATGAGTGTGCAGTCTCAAAGGGAAAGATCTTAGCAAAAAATAGCTTATCAGCTCACTCCCTTCTCAAGAAAAATCCCCAATATTTCGGCTCATCTGGGGAGCTGTGAAGAACCGCCGTGATGCAACGTGAGCTGGGTTCACAGGCCACCAACACAACCACCACTATAGAGTCTCTCCTGTGTTGCTTAGAGCAAGTGTTAAGCTGTTTTGGTCAACTAAACCCATTGTTTCACTTTCTGTGCTCTGAAGTCTCTGATGGGCTCTCTGCTTCCTTCAGCCCTGTGCCCACCACTGCTATTCGCGTTTCTGCGTGTTGTGTTCAACCATTTGCAGAGCTCTTCTCACCATAGGTCCCAGGGTACCTCGGGATCCTTTAGGGCCTTGGTTCCCCTTCGGCCCCTCCTTCCCTGGAGATCCCATCTCGCCGAGCTGCCCCTGGTAGCCCTTGCTGCCCTGCAGAACAAAAGCACTGACATTAATGTAGGACAAAACTGTTTCTACAGGTGAATATCAAAGATGAACAAAGAAAGGGAGATCCAGAGGAGGAGACATTATCAACAGGAGAAGTTCCTACCTTCTGGCCAGGCTTGCCCTTTTCCCCCTGTTTTCCTGGTTTCCCTTCTGGTCCCTAGGAGAACAAAAAAAGCTGTTGGAATGGGGAAGCAAAGAAGTCCCATCCTAACCAACCACCTCCAGGCCACTTCCCTGCTACACTCAACCCTGACAGCATCCTTACCCACCCTATCCTATTCCCATGGACGTGAACAAGCTGGCTAGGAAGCCATGCAGGTAAGGCCACGATTCACAGGTACTACAGCTGGAGTATGGCTGAGTTTGTTCTTCAGCTGCTCCAACATGTGGAGGAGAAGGAAACCTCATTGCTTAAAGGTGGAAAGATCTCTGTGCCCAGGTGACTATAGGGCAACACAGTTGAAAGGTGATATTTTTCATCTTTAGATCACATGTCAACGACAAGTGGGAGATGGAGAACTGTTGTCTGATGTGCCCGTCTGTCCTCAGGGATGCAAAAGAGGGATCTCCAAAGTGCTCCTTGAATTCAGCACCCACTGAACTGAAGAATGGTACCTACCCAGCCACTGCTACAGAAAGGGCTGAAATGTGGAAAGGACATTTACCCTGGCCCCCCAAAACGTTTCCTCTGGTCTGCAGACAGAACTGCCACCTGTGCACGGCAGCTTTGCAAGCAGAGTCATATCTATCACCATCAGCTATGGCACTGAGTTGATATAAATACTTTTTATGGGTTTTAGGATTCTGGAAGCAGAACCATTGCCTCAACAGCAATTCTCCCTATTTTTACCTTGTAAAAACAGGCAATGTTTTAATTTTCTATCCACCTGCCATGCACAGCTCTCTGCTCACAGCACAAAACCCTCCCCCTCTATTGGTATCATTATTCTTGCAACACGCAGCACACAGAAATCACAATATACTCATCAGGCACCTAGAAATGGAGCAGAAAGCAAAACTTCAGGTGGGAGCCACAGCAACGAGAGACAGAACCGCTGGGCTGCTTTGTGCACCGAGCGCGGGTGCCTCACGCGCAGCAGGACCTGCCGCCCCTCCTTGCAGGCACGCAGCAAAAATTAGCTGTGATGAGCAACTAAGTATAGCCCATTCTCCTTAGGGAGCCCAGGGAGTTCATTTTTTTCAGTGTTTGACCCCGTTGGCTGCAAGGCAGACAACATATTTTGGATTTGACAGAAAGAAGCCGAAGCATCACTGAAGAAAATAACTCATGCTTTTTGGCAATTGCGACAAACTTTTCAACAGCTCTACGCACCAGCCCGGCATCTCTCCCTCTGCTCTCCTGCCTCCCACTGAAGAAGGTATCATTTTCACCACTGTTGATGCTGCAGGAAAGTATCAGTCTCAGCTGAACAAAAGCAGCTTCCAAAGGTAGCCGTATCGGAGGGTTTTCACTCTGATCTGAGACATGGGCCTCGAAAGTGCCTGCTCTTAACACAAAGGAGCAATTCAGACTTACTGGAGCCCTAAAGAATTGTGCCAGTTCTTCACTGCCCCAAAGGGAACAGCTCCATTTCACCCAAGTCAAACATTTCAAGAGCCCGCCTTGCCAACGCTGTTGGAGCTTCACAAAGGACAGGTCTCTGCCGAGGAGCACAGTCCCGTTCTGTTGTTTGTTCCATACCCCGCAGGGGTTTGGTTTGCTGTTTTTCTTCTGCTTTCCAAGAGACCACTCTTGGAATTATTTTCCCACAGACACTGAGCAGCCGCGATAGGAGATATTTGCAGGTGCCAAGCCTCCATGGTCACCCACCTGACTTACACTTTTGACAGGAGAAATCCTCACGATGGAAAGCACCAGCCTGGGGAATGGCCATCCCCACCCGGCTCTGCAGGTAGCTCACCACTGGACCTGGGACCAGGTCCCTCAACTTCCCCACGCATCGGTAGCGATGTGTGTGGCGAAGCGGCGATACGCTCGCAGACCCTGTTCTGCAGTAAGACCGTGACGCTTAGTGGCTTGAAAATTTGGAGAGTGAACAGTGGAATTGCTCACAAAAGTTCACTGTCAAAACAATACATGAATGAATAAAGCCACAACTGAGATTTCTAACTAGTTGCATAGCGTTTTTCCATCAGTCTCCCTGGACTGTGCACTAAGATCTTTTGGAAACATGGGCAATAGATATTTCTTGCAAATAGGAGAAAGCCTGTTTTAAGCTAAATCTGTTCCCAGCCCCGGTGATGGCCAAGCTCTTGATCTTCTCCAGCAGGGTCACTTTGCACACTCAGGTGAGCTCCTGAATTGCTGTGCTGTAACAGCCCTTGAAATTAGCACTTCCGTGTCACTGTTCCATCCCTGGGATGAGGACGTGCTGCACTGTCTGTAAAATATGTAGACATCAGCACATTGATGTACCCTTTTATCATTGTGCAGGGCAGAAGAACTATGTTCACAGAGGAGGTCATGGGCATCTCACTACTTCAGAAGAATTTGAAGTACAGCCTGGTTCCCTGCACCCAGATACATCTTCGATGGATGCAATGACTGAAAATTGCTTCTACCCTACGCTGGGAAACGCCTTTGCTTTTTGAGAAGGCAGATTCAGGCCTTAACTCTTCCCTTCTGAGAAGCAAAATTTCCACGCTGCTGCTAAAATCTGCCAGCATTCAGCTTCTTGCTTGTACCTACAATCCTGAAGTACAGATATAGGGTTAGAGTCATCTGGGAGAGGGAAAAAAAAAACCAAACCCCCAATGTTGATGGCCCAAGCCCTACTCATAAAAATAAACTTGATCCACAGAAGACTGTGCCATGTTCAAACAGGGTCTCAGCTTTCTCTGGGTTCCTTCATCTTGTCTTTCCCTGTTGGAGTCCAAACACAGATAAAGGCTCCGATAAACTGCCTGTACCAGCCCTTCCCCTTATGACACATTGGCCTCATTCAATGGGGATGTTCATCTACTCCAGAAGGCTCTCCTGGATCCTTCAGCTGGGGTGCGGCTCCTTCTTCATTTCTGGAGAAAAAACATTTGGCAGCATCTCCAACTCTTGTCAGTGATAGTGAGACCAGCTGTCACTCACAGTAAACCACGGAGATTCTTCCTTTGAGCCTCCCTCACTGTCGTTAGCTCTCATCTGCCGGTTAAAAGCTTTGCTGGTAGAAATAAATGGGTCAAACTGTGCTGGCGACACCATCAGCAGAGACGTGGCTTGGATCTCGCAGCCCGAGCCATCTCCTTGATCGGAGTAAGCTCTATCGGCAAAGGACATGTCTGTGCTCTACCAGCGCGCTTTCTAGGACTTTGGCCAGCAGAGCTCTGCTGGTGAGCGGGAAGCCTACCATATGTCCGATTTTCCTGGATGTGCTTTCTCCAACAGTGCAGGAATTTTGCCCAGATGAATTTAGAGGCAGTTCAACACTTGTCTGGGGTTCCCAGATATGCGATATCTCCCCTTGTGATGTTCCAGATGTGGTTGCTGTTGCAATCCCAGACGTTCACTGGGTACATATGCAGCGGTTTGCACAGTTCCCAGAAATCACTGCACTTTCGCATGCCACAGATTACACAGGCAATAACAAGCCCAGCAATAACTTTGGTAGCCTTCAAAAAAGGTCAGATTCTTTTTCTCTCCATTCTTCTGACTCATCTGTCCAGGGATGGAAAAATCAGGGCCAGAACATAGGTGGGGGGGGGGGGAAAAAGGATAAAAATGAAATTCAGCGAGGTTGTAACTTCATCCAGGGTCTCCAAAGTACGTCAGGAATCTGGCATCTTTTGGTACCTCTTTCACTGCAATGTGAATTTCCTAGGGTCCCTACTTGCTTTAGCAGAGGCAGCAATGAAGGGCAGAAAATGTACAAAAGCCTATACATAAGAATAATTGATTCCAAGTTCTTTTTGCTGGATTCAAAACAGTTGGGTTAGTGTGCCAAGGGACTAAACACTTGATTCTTTTATTCTCAGGGTTTGTACACATTTTGTTGTATGCTTTGGGTTACCAGTTTGCTGAGAAAACAAATATTCTTTCCAAGCTTCTTCCATGAGAGGGGTTATTTTTAAATGGTGATTTCTCTTTATATGCTGCGCTCTTCACTAAGCATATCAGTAACTCCAGAAGATGAAGGTATTTGTGACCAGGGATAATGGAAAGCAGTGGTTTTACACAGTCACATGTCTTCAGGTATGCCAAAATATCCAAGGAAAGCAAAAAATGATTATCTTAGGTCTAGCATATTTAAAATTTCATTGCCAGCTTCAGTAAGAACCCAATTTGATCATTTTTTTTAGTATGGCTGAAGATATTCCCCTAAGGAAAAAAGCTGAGCAGTTTATTTTCCAATGCAAATTGATTAGTTTGTAAGGAAAAAAAGAGGCTTTCAGCTGCTGATGGCCTTGGCAGCAAAGTCAGGTCTCTTGACGGGCACAGCAGTAACATTTATTGGGAGCAACTAGATGAGCAGCCCAGCTTTCAACTTTCAAGACATCCAGAAAAGCGAAATAAGGAAGTTGAATGAACTGCAGAGAGATATGCCCCAAATGGAGTCAAACAACAAACAGTGTTAAAATCCAGACCCAAACTTCCACTACATTCAGTGATGCTCTGCTACATGCACTAGATCCGGGGAAGCGGTTACCGAGATGTGATCCACAGTCCTGGTTTGACTCCAGGGGAACCGTGGCTTGTGGCATTTCAGAGGACAGATGTGTTTCTGCTTTGCTTGCAGACTTACAGCACGGCACAGGAGGGAAGTTCTACAAGGGCACGGTACTGATGAGATGGCTTCCCAAAGCCTATCCCAGGCAGGTTCAGGATTACTCAGGACTGTTGTGGAGCAGGAGTGTATTTTCCAATTTTTTTGGGTGTCGTTGAGTGAAGGTCTGAGGTCACTTCTCCCTACCAAAAACGAGGCAGGAAGAAATAGAAGAACCGGAATGCAGCTACTGAGTAATGAAAAGTTCCAATGGTGACAGGAGGAAAAAAAAAAAAAAAGGTGATAGTTTGAGGCACTGGATGTAGGATGTAGAAAGGGCAGAAAAGCTAAAGCAGCAACAAAGGTAGGAAGCAAGAAACATAGGATGACCGTGCCCATATTGTTCAGGGCCTGGCCAGAGAGCTCATTTAAAGGGAAATGAAAAAGCTCCATATCATTTCCTACCGCTCAGCAACGTCTCCATATGAGAACATCTACTTAATAAACTTTGATCGAGAGAAGCCTCCCCCCATGGAGGACAGTTCACAAGCACTCAGGAAATTAGTGGGATTATTTGGGCCGGGCATTTGAAGACATAAATGTTTCGGATTTATAAGAACCACATTTCATAATCACTCTGCCTAGCAGTAGTTTGGAAGGGGAGGAGACAGGACAGCAGCTCCTGAATGAGTATGGGGAAAGAAGAAAGACTCAACTGTTCTCGAGAAGAAAGACCTGATTGTACTGTGAGGTTCAGAGGGCTTCACTGGGATCACTGGGAAGTAATGGGCTCTTGGCCTGTTTGTGGAAACCCGAGTGGTGAGTGCTGGTAGAGCTGGCTGGCTGAACTCAAAGAAAAAGTGAGATGGGGAAATCCTATAAAAAAGATCTGGGATCGGAAGACTACAGCTAGCATCACTACGACTTTCCTTTTGGCTGAGTTCCTCGGCTTAAAATGTGGAATCCAACCCAAAATCTTGTATCCCAAACTCTCTGCTTTAGTGCAAATTCTTATCTGCATGCAGATGTTGCTCTGAAATATGCCACTTTTGGTTTTGTGGATGATGAGGTCTACGTAACTTGTTTTTTCTAAGCAGTCACAGTGTGAAGCAGCAAAGACAATCATGTACAGAGCACTGCTCTGTGCTCTGAGCTGGTCTGGTTTGATCCAATAGCCCTGAACTGCCCCACATTTCTAGTTTCTGGGAAAATCCCCTTTTTTTCCCTCTTTGCCTCTAATTCCTCATCTCTAAGGAAGCACAGAAGACAAAGGCGCCACCAAAAGGCTTGAGGGGTGGGTGAGAAGTGTAAGCCCTCATCCCCACTGAGCCGTGAAGCTTTCACACACGATGACACCAAAACGCTTCAAAGAATTAGCCAGTGTCGGAAGCTGAGAACTGGGAGGAAAGGAACAGACGGAGCACTTGGGCAGCGTAATTCTGATTTACAGTAACGAGCACTACTTGTGCTCTTTTTTTCTTCCCCCAAACACTAAGGGTTAATATCTTCCTTTTGAAGGACACAGATGCCCTGGGGTTGTGGAAGAGGAGGGGAATGAAATCCTTTCTTGCAATAAGGAGGGGAATCTTGGAGTAACTGCACAAAAAGTGTGTCTCCTTCGTCTGAGTCAGGAAAGAAACCCTGCCAAGTCAACGGGATTTATTTCAAATTCTGGCTCATTTTGACTCCTATTAACTCTAAACGAAGACCAGCTGGGATCAGCCTGCCTTCCCGAGCAGCAGAGAGACCATGCAGGGGCAAATGGCCCCTTGGCTGCAGGACAGCAACCTCGGTCGCTGCAAGAAGCAGTTCCGTGGGCATTGGGAGAGCTCCGTGATTCCCTGCAGGATTCCCAGGGCTCACAGGCAACCGTGGTCCTTTCCAAAGGTTTCAATGGATTTGGTGGGCTGAGTCATAGGTACGAGAATAGCAGACAAGGGGAAAAATGCCCATGCAATAAAATTTCCCAAACAGCAAAATCCAGCACATACCTCTCCATAAAATGGGATTTTTCAACTTCCATGGAAAAGGCTGGACCTGGGGCCATCAGCAATGCACTAATTATTAAAGCAAAAGAAGCAGCAGCTGATTGCAGCTAAGGGCAGAGTTGCCCAGGGATGACAACATTGCTTCTAGAAGGGGAAGGAGACCTGTGGAGTGCGGCTCTTCAGAGGCACTCGCCCTGACCCTTGCTCCGGCCCATTCAAAGCGAAGAGCTTAAGCACCTTTGACTACATTCCTGAGCAACATCACTCCCCTTTGATTTTTGATGCAAGACAAAGACCTGCTTACGGCTTTGTTGGCTGTTAGGCCACGCGAGTAATGATACTCCAAAGCTGTTACACAGTGACAAGTCACGGCCAAGTACAGGCACCTTCAGCTATAGAAAATGGACTCCAGTATAGGAACTGACCCTGCTGATGTAGCAGCTACTGGAAAAGACAGGCTGTAGGGCAGGAAAAGTATGTCCTGTTGTGTCCCCTCCTCCCACATACAAGATAGAGCTGTGGCTTGGGATGTGGATCATGCACAAGCCCAGGAGACATTCAGCTCGGCAGCAAAGGGCCCATGGCCTTTGACAAGCACAACTGTCTCATGGAAACATCTGCTGGGATGTGTCAGGCCTGTGGGCCAGTACAGCCCGTACCGAGCCACGGCACAGGGCGCAGGAACGGGGCTGGGGAGCTCCTGGTTCTCTTCTGCCTCTGCCACCGATCCACCTCCTGCATGACCCCAGGCAAGTCGCTTTACTACTTTGTGCCTCTGCTGCTGACACGTTATCCAAGGGCAAGATTAGGACTAACAATACTAATTTCCTAGATGAAGGGTGTGAGGAGCTCGTTGTTACCACTGACACACTGCTGGGGCTGTCACAGCCCTCCCCGGCACACTGAGCCCAATATTCTCTATTCCTTCCATCGCTCAGTCAGAGGGTAACCCCGCACCCTCCAGTTGAGGGAGTTTAAGAAAATTCTTTCAAGTAAGAGCTCCACAGCCAGCTCATAGACCAGGGCATGAAAAACAGCTTTTCCAGGAAAAAACAACTCAGCACATTATCAAAAAAAGCATAGATTCCTGCATGGACAGCAGAGATTAAAACCAGAAGAGACTCCAGGATTGTCCTTCAGCAGCCTCGGTATTTTCAGGGAGCTGAATGCCATGTAACCGATGCGGCTCCGCCAGCTGTCGCTCAGCTCGCGCGTTCGGAGTGAATGGCTGGAGTCAGCGACAGCGGAGCGAGGCGCCTTGTGGCAGAAAATCTCTGAATCGTGTTTGCAGTGGCAGGAAACAGAAAAGAACAAAGAGCAAAAAAACACTCTGGGACAAATTCTGCTGTAAGTGATGTTCGGATAACTTTGTAATAGAGCAGTGTGTTGGAAGACAATGAGCTCCTGCCCTTCCTGGGCATTACAGAGCCCAGAAACCAGCCCCATCTCAGCTGTGACCACAGCGGGCTGTTTCTGGAGGGACCCCGCCAGCTCAGAGCAGAAGGTCCATCCCAGCAAACAAGTCCTCCTTCCACTTCAGGACTGTACCCTGTAGATGACGGAGAGGCAAGAATGCGATGGGAAGGATGCTGTCCTCAGGACACCATCCAGCGCTGCATGTGGAGTTGCTGTCGCTCTGGGGAGCAACGTGGCTACAACCACAGCACTGGAGCCAAGAGCCACGAGTTCACCCAGTGCTCTGTACTGGGCTGGATAGAGGCTTTATCCTTTTCAAAGCACTGTGAGTTCCCTCAAAAAACCTTCTCAGATCTCCACCTTAGCCCTGCTCCATCACTCTACCCTCTTGGAGAGCAAACAAAAGGACTTTGGACCTTGTCACATCAGAGCAAAAGGATTTACCAGCCCTGAGAGCTCTTTTGGTCTGCTGGTGCACATCTGCACCATGCAGCAGGGCCGGCACATGCAGCCAGATCTTCTCTGATGTAATTGTTTATGGCGATTTATACCATTGGAGCGTCTGGCTCAAAGCTTTCCGAGTCCTGACGTGGCTTGAATGACACTGCAGATAGGATTTCAGGTTAAAAAGAAAGTGGAAAAAGAAGAGAGCTCGGCTCCCAGTTTTGCTGAACAATGAGGGATTTTCTTGTTTCAGAGCATGTTGTGTTTCATTACCTACAGGCTCTCCAATTGCTTTCCTGGAACTGTAAAACCCTTGCTATCAGATGTCTGCCTTGTATGACAACCAGCACATTATGAAAACCACAGTGCACAGCTACGGAGAGCAGCTGGAAACCCACCACATCCCTCCTGCCAACTGGCTTGGGCCCTTCTCACAGCCACCAGCAGATCGGTTGTCCTCTGAGGGAAGGGCTGAAATGCCATATTTTCTGTAGGTGGAGACGAGGAGCAGTGGAGAGGAGAGCTTTTGGGGGTTTTACTCTCAGGGACCACTTGCCTGTGCCCAGCTTGATGGTTGCATACTAGTGACTTCAACTTTTGACTCATATCATCCTCTGTTGAAAAGACCAGGATCAACTGGCAGCTGGATCCTTCGTAAATGTACATTACTCTCCAACAACATTGGATATTTCAGGCTCCGTGGCACTATGCCCTTGTACAATGGCAGGTCAGCAAATAAATTAGCTTTTTATTTTGGCAAACTGCACCGTGACACTTGCATTGCTGATGGATGCCTTGCTAGAGTTTGATGGGCTGTTGTATCTTCCAGTCTCCCCACAAACTGAAGAGACATATCCTTGTCCTGCCTTGCCCGTATGGAAAGTCTGGATCGCCAGTGGACAATTCCTGCTCCCACTCCCCACACTGTTGACCCCAGGATCTGCATCTCCAGCCCCAGTCTCTCTGAACAGAGATGCCCAAACAGTCCCTGATGCTCTGCCAGGGAAAGAGATTATCAGCCACTCACTGCTCAAACAAGCCAACCAGAAGTCAAATGGCCAAGTCCAGAAGAGAGTCAAGATCAAGTGAAGGCAAGAAGTTTGTATCAGAGGAAGACAGAAACCAGTGGGAAGAGATAATTTGCGAGACAGCAGCTCAGGAAAGGGGCACATCCTTGATGCGATTTTTGAAATCTCAAGCAGATCTTGCACTCGGCTGTGTGTTAGTTAGCGTTTCAGGTGTCCTGACTTCTCCCTTAGGACCAGAGGGACAACCGGCCCATCCTTCCGCTGAGCGGGAACTGAACTGAGCAGTGCGAACTTGGACAAAGTGACCAAAAGATAGAGGATACTTGTGTATCTCAGCTCCAGCTGCCTCGATTCCTGCCAGCCACAGCTGTGAGACTCATGGACCATCTCAGTTGCCAGGTTTGTTTGCTGAAATCCACTGGCTTTGAAACACGTACAAACCACCCCTGGAGACTCGGCTGGGGCCTCCCTGCTGCTTTTGTTTGAGATTTAAAACCACAGTGGAAATTGGTTTTCAGATACGTTAACACTGGAAATGGCTGAGCCAAGTTAAAGCTAAGGATCTTTGAAAAACATTTCTTGAGCACCAAGGGAAGTCGGTAACGTGGTATCAGCATCGGGATGGCTTTCTGGAAAATAAAACCTTGCTCAGCAAAGCCAGACGTGTCCCTGCTGTAGCGATCGATCGCCAGGCGAACGTCTCTCTTCTGTATGACCCAGAAGGGCAGCACAGACCCTTTATGCTTCCTCCAGCTTTAGCACCTGTGCAGGTGCTCCAGCACATCCCTTCATCTGCCATCTCCCAGTGAGCTCTACAGCTGTGCAGACCGGAGAACTGCCAACCTCTTTCCCTCCCTCGCCCTGGCCTGTCACCACGTGGTGTGTGAGCTTGTACATGCCCTGCCAAGTTCCCCAGCTCCTACCTGCTCTGCATGGAGTTCTGCCAGAACCAGGCCTTTACCTCAGGCCAGTATGCGCAAAATGGGCTGAAAATCTACCTGTAATAAAGGCAGATCGTTTCAGAGTGTCAGGGGCCTCGTTTCCTACATCTGTCAAGAGGACACTTGATACTGAAGTGTCATGTTCCTTTAGACATAAGCAAAATAAAGATTAAGACTAAACATGTCCTTGGTATTAAGGAGAAAGTCTTCAAGAAGTGGTGTAGCTGCAGGGATTTGTTATGAAAAGGGTTTTTCCAGAAGCTGTCACTGTTCGTGGAGGATATGTCTCTGTGCGTCTCCTCTAGTGTCGAGGCAGAGGGCAACAGAGGGCCAAGAGAAGTTGTAGGAGAAGCTTGTCTCTATGTCTACAACTTCAGATGGGCATCAGCTTCCTCAAGCTAATATGAATCTCTTCCAGAAGCAGATGATGATCTACACACTCCCAGATGGAGGTCAGTTTATTGGTAATTAGGTAATTAGACAGATCCTTGTGTGTGCGTGTCTCCCACTAATGGCACAGAAGCATCAACACCTCCCCCGTCCCCTCTATGGCTGAGCAGGATATCCCAACTATATTGGAGCAGATGCAAACATCTCTAGCCCAGGGAAAAATCAGTGGATCCAGGCAGGAACGCAGTGAAGCACACATGTAAGAACTTCTGGGTGTCATGCCAGGAGAGACCAAATGAAGATGCAATAGCTGAAGATGAAGTTGTCTTTAAAACCATCTAAACTGAGTATTGGACAGCGTAACACTATCACATCAGGTGTATTAAAACCACATGCAACATGTGTAAGCAGTAAACACACGGTATCTGCAGCACACCCAAAGCCAACACGCCTCGTCCCTGCAATGCAAGTGCCTCCACACCTTCCCCAGGCGATTTCCATGCCACTCTACAAATCCTGGACAGGAGTTTGTCACCGTGCCACCTTGGCATTTGCCCTTGGGTGAATATCTTCAGGATTTTTCCTGGACAAGGTTTTTGCTATCTTTGTCCAGCAGCCTTAAAAACCTCTGTCCGTTGTATATATCTGTGGTGGGCTGTACCTGTGGTGGCTTTTGTGGCATGTCTTGCAGAGGACGGGTTGACTGGCTACTCCAGCTTGCAGTCCTCAGTGGAAAAGGAGGAGGTTGCAGTTATCTCTAGCTTTGCATCTCTAAGCTGTAAACCTCACCTTGGCAGAAATCTAAGGAAGATCCCACTAATATTTGTACGTTTCCTCCATGGGAAGGTAAGGTAAAAATCTCAAAGGAAAAATGAGAAGCAAACAATTATTTGTACTTCTGTCAGAGGACTTCCATCCTTAAATGACCTCAGCAAGTACGGGAACACTGGGCTATACGTTAGGTAACGGCGAGGCGTTTGGCAGGGGAGGCAGTGCTATCTGGAGCCCGTGCGGGTCTCAAAGTCTGCTTGAGTTTAGACATAAAGATATACAAAAAAGCATATTAAAATAGTAGATGGGAATATAGCACTCCGCAGGAAAAAAAAACAAAAGGGAGTGATTATGAGCAGGAATCTTGGCTCTATTGACTCTTTTTTTTGAAAATAAACCAGAAAACGGCATCATGTTCCCAGGGACATGCTGGCAAACAGCTGGGATGGAGTCTGAGAGAATCTATATTTTATACTCTATAACTTAAAATGGCTTTTGCATGATTTTAGTGTTTTTATTGGTTCTTAAAACATGCACAATATAAACACGTGAACCAGCCAGAAGCACGCCCCATGGATGGCTGGGCACCGAGGGCGGCTGTCCAGCCATGCCAGCCTGCAGCTGGGAGAGAGCTGGGACATTGGGGACCACCTCTCACCCGTCCTATGGTCCCAATCCTGCAAAGAGCGGGTACGGGGGGCTGTGGCCAGGGATGGCCTTATTTGGGGCAGGACTACAGCCTTATTCTGCACATTTATGGTGCTGCACCGCAGTATTAAGCCAATGTTTCCACTTTCTAGTCGAGTCAATACTCAAATCCCAACCTCGACCCAAAAATAACATAAATCCAGCCCCTTTGCTGCTTCCATCCTCTCACACCCTTCTCCCTGCCCTCCTTTTAGCCAGCCACGACGTCACCAAAGGGAAAAACAACATGCTTCAACGTGGAGCATCCACCCAGCGCTCAGAGGTACCTGCCTGCCCTGCTGCCTCCCAGCTGTCCTGGGCAGGGATTTCAGAGCTGCCACCAAACTTGGTCAAACTTGGGCTACTTGTTCCTTCTGACACGCTGGGGCTGCCTCCCGGAGACGTGTGGGGTGGGAGCCGGTGTGTTCTCCGGCTGCACGAGGAGTAAGACCTGTGCTGCAGGGCAGCACGGCCGCTCCGGCCAGGCTGGCTGCATCCGACTCAGCCGGGCTATGGCTACGCAGAAAGAGCCTCGCGAGCCCACGCTTCTGACAACTTTGATGCACAACAATAATTACAAAGAATAAATCATGTCATCAAGTTGATAAACGCCACATTTCAAGCAGAAGAGCCTGACTTGGCTTGCAGAGGAGCCCAGTGGGGCACTGGGCAGAGCTATCCTCCATCTGGCACCACCAAGCGAGCCCCAGGCCAGACCCTGCCCGACTACTCTGGTCCTGCAGCTCTTGTCTCAGAGCCAGAATCACATTTTTTTTTTCTATGGCACTGAGATCAGACCTCTAAGAGAACCAGACATGCCTAGCATATTCATTGAGGATTCAGGAATAATTTCCTGCTAATTTCTTCTATTTGTTTTCTGTATTTAAGGGGGAAACCTTAGAAAGGAAAATGAGAAGCAAACAAGGAATCATCAAACAGAAGTGAGAGAAGGCGAAAGCTGGCCATTTCCAAATGTCAGGCCAAGGGCAGCTGTGGCAGCCAGTGGAAACTCGGCTCCTTGCAGTCCTCTCTGCATCCCTCTCTAACACCCTGCGAGGTGGTCCATTTTACAGATGCAGTAGAGAGGCACAGTATCCCAAAGCCTACGGCAGACCAGAGGAGTGATCTGCACCTCAAGCGTATATCCTGATTGAAAGACCAAACTGTCTCCTGCGTGTGGTTTTTCGCAAAAATAACATACTTTAGGACAACATTTACAACAAGTCACGTCTCAGATGACCTCCTGCCCTAAGCAGTGTCCTGGTTCAATGTCTGCACCTCTCTCTTCATCTGTCCCCAGGTGTTTTGCTGCAACATAGCATGCCCTGTTACAGTAGTATTAATGCCTACAGTAATTATCATAGAATCATAAAGTGGTTTGGGTTGGAAGGGACTTTAAAGATCACCTAGTTCCAACCCCCCTGCCATGGGGAGGGACACCTTCCACTGCACCAGGTTGCTCAAAGCCTCATCCAACCTGGCCTTGAACACTCCCAGGGATGAGGCAGCCACAGCTTCTCTGGGCAACTTGTTCCAGTGCCTCACCACCCTCAGAGTGAAAAGTTTCTTCCTCATTTAAAGCCATTGCCCTTGTCCTATCATTACACACCCTCGTAAAAAGTCCCTTGCCAGCTTTCTGGTTACTGCCTTTGTCAAAGAAAGTAAAAGAAAAAATAATAAAAATAGTAAAAGCCTATTTATTTCTTACTAGGGTTTAAATGCAATCCAGCCTCCCAGGCACAAGACTGCAAACTTTCTTTTGTCCTCGTGTTGCCAAAGGATCTCTGCTCTTCAGACGAGCTGCTTTGCCTTCTGCAGCCCAGAGCTCGGTGTGTGCCAGCTGTGCCCCGGTGCCTGCGCTGGGGAGCACGCACCGCACCTCTGGGCTCACGCCGCAGCCGTCGCGAGGCTTAAAGTCTCCTTGCACGCAGGGATTTAGACCAGAGCACACAGCATTCTGCTGATCTTTTTGAGGCTAGATGCAACTGCTAATTTGGAAACCAGAGTGCAGGAGCTGTGTTGGGCCACTACCCATACTCCGGTGATCCGGGACACACGCACGGCTGCCCGCGCAGCTCGGGAAGGAGAGCACTAGTTCCTACAGAAAACCCACGGACCAGCTCTGGGGGTGAGCGGGCTGGTTTTGCAGACTCACTCGGACACCTGTGATGCCGGGATATCCAGGAGGCCCTTCTTTTCCCTTCAGTCCTTCATCGCCTTTTTCTCCTTTCTCTCCTTCCAGGCCTCGCTCTCCTTTGTCTCCCTGTGGAAGAGAGAAGGGTGGGAGCTTTACATACCCACACAACGCACGGGTCACGGTGCATGGCTCTTGCAAGGAAAAAACCCACCACATAATTAATATTTCAGGAGTCTGAGAGGAAGACAGCCTGCAAGCAAAAGGATGAATGAGGATGAGTCATAATACGCTTGACATTTAACAAAATGAGCAAAACCAGGTTCCTTTTTTTTAAAGTCTCTTGGCTGGAGGAGAAGGGACTCCCCCATTACACAGGGTAATCCGAATCCCTTTGCTTCTCCTGCAATAAGGCCTGAACCTCCCATGTGAATGAGACAGGCAGACAAGATCTGAAAGTCTCCCTTGCCTCACCCAGAAACCCTGAGCTCGGGATGCTGAAAGATTTTTAATAGGACTGGTTTGTCTGGAGCGGCAGCTTGGCTCTTGCTGCCAAATGGGAACCAGCCCAGGGCTCAAATAAACACTGTGTGTGTCATCTTGCCCTGTGAAGGATTTGTGGTCCGAGCAGCAGGTATCATGTCAAATCACCGTTCTTATAATCGACGGCAGAAAATTTTATGGAGACAATCAAAAAGGCCAATTCTGTACTGACAGCAGCACCTACACTTGTGCAGTCAACCAGCCTTGACAGAGTCGTCTTCCACTTGTACCCGTGTTAGCGAGAGCACAGAAACATCTCCTGGTTAAACTAATGCTCCAGCGGTGAGCGGTGCCTCTTCTACTGTCCAGAGACATGTTCAGGTTGAAAAGATCTGGCTTGGTTCAAGAGCTCTTGGGGACAAGTAGCAGTGGCAAGAGAATACAGGAGCCTTGGTTGTCTTTAGGGAAGAGTCTTTTGGTTCAAAAGTCAGAGATAAGCAGAAGTAGAGACACATGGCAAATAGTTTAGCTAGAACGAAGCAATAAACTGCATTGTTGTAGGACCGGCTACTTTTTCTTTCCATGGAACAAAACTGTTGGCCTGTTTGGAAAGGCCAGCTGTGCAGGGACAGAATCAGAGCCCTGTTCCAAAGGCAAGGTAGCAAACTCACAGCAGCTAGATGTAGAGCACAGTGCAAGCCCTGAGCAAGCACCTGGGGCTTTGCCAAGAGGAGAGGGGTCTGGTTTCTTTACTTGCGAACAATGTTCTGGTCAGCGGTACAGGGGATAGTGGTGGACAATTCTCAATTTCCCCTGCCAGGCCCAGGAATTCCTAATTAGTTGGAAATTTAATCTGTAAAGACTCAGATAAAACAGACAAATTGTTGGAAGCTTGATTTTGAAGAACTTGACCTTTTTGGAGATCTGATCAGATGCCAAAAACGTGGGTAGAGGAGTGAAACAGGAGGAGTCGTTATGTGTGCTGGCAGGAAAAAAATCCTTAGAGGGAGTAGGGCAGAAGCTTATTGCACAGAGGACCCAATAACCCTCTTGGCTTCAACCTGGCCCCAGGAACCACGGGGCCCTGAGTGCAGGGAGATGCGCGTGAAAGCTGCAACATGCCATGAGAGCGAGGTTTACCTTGACACCGTCCGGCCCGGGTGGCCCGCTGTCCCCTTCCAGCCCCGATTCTCCCTGCAAGACAGGAGCAGCATCATAAGACTGTGCCTAAACATGCTTTTTTCCCATGCCTTCTGCAGCTGACTCATGGCAGCGAGTCGGGCTGCAGCGACAGGAGCCTGGTCCTGCACTTTGACACGTGTCCTATCTCACACCCTGACGCTGAACAAGCTCTTCCTGGTACAAGAGCTGGAATTCAGCCTCTTGCTTTATTCTGAGCCATAGTTTCTCCTCCACGGACCCCGCTGCCAGCCTGCGGGAAAACCTTCCCTGTGTTGAAAAGGGGGCTCAGTCTGTATTCATTCAACCTGGGGCTTCCCCATCCTGCTCCAACAACCGACCTTAGTCCTGAGAAGGGACACGAGCCACTGCCGGCTTCAATCCATGCATTCATCCCATCCCTGGCTCCCTCCCACGCGTGCACAGTGTGGCCAGTGTTTCCCCGCGTAACGCCCTCCTCCTGCTCCAGCGTCTCCCCGTGCCCCGTGCACGCTGCACCGTCCCGGCGAACAGGACGGGTCTGTTCCCACACTGTCCCTTTCACACGCCAGGTTAGCACCACGCTTCGCAAAGCGGCACTGTAGCATGGCAGAAGCTCACGCAGACTGGTGAGCTCAAGCTGGCAGGCTCTGGGAGGAAGGTGTTTCCACCACTTGTAGAAGAAATAAGGGCCATAAGGGTTATGGGATGCCCAGAGCAGGATCTGTCTGCCCAGGCTGTGGGTGAAAAGGGAACAGAGCCTCTGGGGAACTGATATGGCACAGAAGCCCTACCAGAAGGTGACCGTACTCACTCTTTGGCCAATGAGGCCTTGTTCTCCAGGGACTCCCAAATGGCCTGGATCACCCTAAAAAGAAGGAACCACAGACATGGAGACAAGCTGTTTACTGAGTGAGCATGAAGCACTTCCCACTGTACTCTTCATTCTGACTTTTTCTTTCCTTCTCCCGCACAAACATCTTCATTTCATTTTGCAAGGGGGTCTGAAGGACAGGTTGGCATCACCAGCACCTCTGCTCGTGTAGGGCCAGCACACACCTCGCAGGCTCTGTTGCAACGATGCTCAACAGGGCAGGGGTCGAGGAGTGGTTTGTGCTGCCTGCAGCTGCAGAGCCAGCAGATACTCCCTCAGCATGGCCCTTCGCCAGGAAAGCAGCAACCCTGGGTGCAATGCAACGCTGCTCCTGCAACAGGAGCAAGGGAGAGGAAAGCCAACAGCTCTTTGAGCCTCAGCATGACTGAGGAGGGTGGAGAACCACCTGAATTTTTGATGGCTCCAAAATGAGTGAACTGAAGATGTTGGAGCTGGCAAACAAATGGGTCTTGGCGACAGGCTGTGAGGTTGCAGTTTAACACTGGGGGTACTACAGCCATTCGGGCAGCTGTCTCCCATGTGTGCCCATCCAAGGCAACTGCTTTGCCAGGGAGAGAGCTCAGGAAATGCAGAGGCAGAAGAGGAAAAAGGTTTGACCCATCCACACATCCCATCCTGCAGCAAACTGGTCTGCAAGCGATGACTGCCCAGAGCAACCCCAGCCTGTCCCAGCACCTCCCAGCTCAGGAGAAGGAGCAGCATGGGACTTTTGCTCCCTGACTGTCCAGCAAGGACGTGTTGCACGGATGGAGGTAAAGGGCTGTTTGTGTAAATCATTGCTTTCTGCTCCCGAGGAGGGCAGCCAGGAGCACGGGAGCTGAAATGCTCGTGCAGTATCAGGATGCCAAAGACACGGTAGCTCCAGTGAAGTGTCAGAAGATTTGCCAAGGAAAACATGGCAAAAGATGGGGCTGGGGGTGGGGAGTGAAGAACGGCAAAGAGGAAATTGCATTTAATCCCCACATAGAGTCTGTTCAAAAGCTCTTCACACAGGACCGAACCTTCAAACCAAGCAGAAAGGGGGTTAAGATAAAAATAAAAACCCCTCTGAGTTGCTCAGCACAGGGATTTTATTCAAACAAAGAGATGGTTTTTATAGGCCTTTCCATGTGAACAAGAAGGTTCATTCATGGCTCTGGAGCAGGACACCCTTCCCCAAAACCATTAAAGGAGCTCAGTCCCCACAGAGCTGAGGCTTGGAAACTGCGGCAGGACCTTGTCTGAGGGTATTTTTAAGTTTGGGACCTTCCTATGACTCTTCTTGTTTCAAATTAGAAGCTGTCTGGACCTCTGGGTCTCAAGGACTCCCCTCTCCACTCAGACTTTGGATCTGCGAAAGAGTTGAGCTTCATTTCCCTTCACAGCTCAAGGCACAAAACCCCTGGGATGGAGCTTCTCCCCAGCACTGACAGCCTCCCCCTTGGGATGGGGCTCAGGAATTTGTAACCAAGGGCTTAAAGTTAACCTGATTTTATTTTTTAAGCTTTATCTTTTGTTGAATATGCTGTCTGCTTTGGCTGCTGGAGGGTGAACCTGCACCATTACCCACTCCTGCAGGAACAGAAGTTGCTATTGTCCCCCTGGTCTGACAGAGAATTTGCACTAAGGGTTTTTCTTACCTTCATGCCAGGTTCACCTGCAAGGCCAGGTTGTCCCATTGAGCCAGGCGGTCCCTGGGAAAAAAAAGATAATGAAAAAACCCATTGTAACCAAGTAGAAAGCAATATCAAAGACATAATTCCTTTAGCAGAGCCCTCCCGGGACAGCAGAGCCCTGGTTGCAATGTAATTACCTCCCCGGAGCTGGCTCAGGGCACGCAGCATCAAAGAGGCCCAGTGCCCCCCGTGCCTGGTTCCTGGGAGGGCTCTGCTCGTTGCTCCCACCTCCCCTCTCCCCAGCCCCAGCCCCAGCCTCCTCTGCCAAGCACCTCTCTCCAACTCCTTCCAACCCCTCTGCTTTCTAAGGTTAGTAACCACGTCTGGAACTAGTTGGGAAAGAAGGGAAAGGGTCCAGAACGAGACTTGAAAGCCCTTCACAAGGGTCCGGCAGGTTGGCTGGTAACAAAAACGCTCAGCTGTGCTCTTGCACCCTGCACCTCGCTTCTCCGGTACCACCGGTGCCAGCACAGGCTCCGTGCCAGCGGTCTCGTTTCGGTTAGGGTTAAGTGTTAACGCAGGCTCAGGGTTTGCAGGCACACGGAATTGCTCTGCCTTAGCAGGAGCAGCTGCCCCAGATGACACAGCCTTGAGCTGAGCCATCAGCCCCACGCTCCCAGAGAGGGAAGGGCGCAACGGTGCTGCCAGCGCCAGGGCAGCTGAAGGGGGCCAAGAACAGCAAGGGCACACCAAACCCTCCAGCGCAAACTTTGGTCAGATTAGCCTTGACATCCATCAACCACTTTCTCTGGCTGCAATGGGCCAGCAAACATCCTAATGCCAATGACTGGGCTCAGACCAGGAATCCACAGCCCAGGGCTGCTACCAGGTTCTACCAGCTGAAAGAAAGTGGCTGCCAGATGAGATAACGTGGCCCTATCTATCTGAGCATAGACCCTGGTAGAGGGGCTCAGCACCCCTCAGAGAGCCAAAAACGAGTGCCTGACCTTGAAAACTATGGGAACTAAGACAGAAAGAGGGAAGATGAGAGAATGACCCTGCAAACCGTTTCCTGGTATCCAGCTGCCACATGCAGCCTTGCGACAGAGAGGTCACGTTCATTAAATGTCTTTAGCACCGAGATCAATTGGGAGCTTTAACCATCGTATATTTGCTAGTACCTCGGGGAAGCACAGGGAACGAGAATCTGTAAATTAAGCCCAAAGATGGGACAGCAAAGCTTGTCTTTAAAGGATTTGAGTGGTTTATTTACTTATGGTATTTGTTTTCCGGACAACAATCTTCCCTTCTCTTTGCAGTTAGGAATAAAGGAAAAAAGAGCACATAGTCAAGGCAGCGCTCGGCGGCCCACGGAATAAAGCCAGTTCCTGGCTTACTGAAATGGATTAGAGCAGAGGAGGGAGCAGGGTGTGTGTTGGGTTTACGAACAAATGGTCAAGTCACGCAATAAGAAAATTCAAGCTCCAATGAAAGCAAAAAATCCTACTTTGGTTTCTCCAGAGGTGCCAGTGCAGAGAAAGGCTCCTGGAAGAGTCACAGATTTGAATAAAGTTCTGTACGTTCCTGGTTGGCAATGTCCAGAGTGGCTCGGCAGCAGCTTTCCAGCTCCCCAGTGTGGTTTACCACGCTGAGAGCTCACTCCATCCAGTCTAGCAGCCATGAGAATGGAAACTTTCATGAGTCATACGCTTTGCAGTAGACTGCATTAAGAGCCACCTTCGCTGCTGTTTTCACAACCAAGTGAAACATCATGACTACGTTACAGCTCGGGACCTATGGAAAGGAGCTACCCAAGGGGAACTGGCACATCTGGTATAAACAGCAGACACTGTGATACTTCAAGGGGAGCGAAATCAAGCCAAGACTGCAGACGAGTTAGGGGGAGACCATGGAGGCATCTCCTATGCTCTATCGGGGCACTGTTTGGCAGCTGCTGCTGCTTTGGTTATGGTGTGTTTGTGCCATTGCTTCATGGCAACGGCAACCCAAAAAGCACAGTCAGCAGCAAAGGCATTTCTCTGAGCTTCCTCCACTGCTGCAGCATCTTGTGCTGGGACTGCCACAGCAATCCGGGCTGGCTGACAAAACTGTCTTGTCAGCAATGGCACCAGCAAGGGGGAGAGAAACGACCAGTTTTCAGTTTGACTCGTTACGGTATTTGGTCCCTGACTCTGCACCCTGCTGCAGAAGGATGGCTCCTCGTGCGGTGGCAGATCCATGCCTGGGTCATGCTTGTGAGAGTGGTCAGTTTCAAAACGTCTCTCTTGTTGTGAAGACGGATCTGCACATCTATCAACCGTGTGTCTATGGGCTGTGATGAAAATGATGCTTGAATTTCTGATTTTCACTGCTTGCTTTGGAAGTTGACTTTTGAACTCGAGGGAAATCCTTCCTGCTTATGTCCCCAGGTGTAGAAGGATGCACCTCTGCACCTTTACTCTCCTCTCACTCCTGCCACTCTTGATGGAAGGGGAAAACAAATAGGAACAAAGATCAGACCTACCTTATGCCCAATCTCTCCCAAAGGCCCAGGTGGCCCCTGTGGTCCTTGTGGACCCTGAAAAACAGAGACACAAACCTCTTTTCATACAATTGTTTTCATTTCTGAAGGGTCATCTCTTCCATGGCCTGTAAGATAAAACACCAGTTCCCTCCCACATCACAGTGGAGCTCCACAGGGTGCAAGAGGTGGCCAGAGAGATGTAGGGGCCAGCAATGGCTGTGCTCAGGCACCTTAGCATGTAAACGAGAGCTCAGAAGGCCCTTCATCTTTCTGGCTCCCACCTAAAACAACTGCAGTTGGTAACCTGAGAATGCTGGGTTTACCCTCTCCCTTCACAGTCCCAGTCAGTCCCCACAGACATAGAGAGCAGGAGATGACTCCTCTTCCCGCTTCAGTGGTCCTGTTGGCCTTCCTTGAGGTCTGTGCCTTTCCCAAAGCTGTGGACTCAGTTCTGACACCACCAGCCTCCCTCCTGGTCCCCCTTTTGCTGTACCTGCAAGCGCAGCCCAACTATTCCTGTTACATCTGACCCTGTCCCAGACTCAATCTTGCCCTTTTTTCCTCTCTTCCTTTCCAAAATCCAGCCCAGGCTGTATCCTACACTGTCTGGTTGATCCATTGCCCCCTTCTGCTCGCCAGGGGTCTGAGCTTGTCTTTCCTCATGCTTCCTAGAACTAGTCAAGTGCTTCACATCTCTGACCACGCTGGAGTTGGCAAGAACAGAGAAGCTGGGAATAGGAATGAGTGGTGGGAAAGAGACAGAGAAAGAAAGGAAGTGTCTGTGCGTGTGCAAGGAAAGACAGATGAAGAGAGAGTGATAAGACACTTGCCGGGTCGCCCGGAGCCCCTTTTGCTCCTGGAGGTCCAGAAGGTCCTTGGATACCCTAGAAGAATTAAAAACACCAAGGTCAGCTCCAACTCCATAGCAATCTTTTGTGCCTCTCGGCAGTAACGTGCATCTCAAACACTCCAGCAAAAGGAGTGGAGAGTTGGCCCTGTAAGCGTGAGACACTGTCCAAGTTCTTCCTCCTGGACCAGGACTCAAAACTTACGGACTTAAGTGAAACGAGGTTATGAAAGGAAGCACAAGGGATGGACACTTACTGGGAAGCCACGTGCTCCTGTCTCCCCAGTCTCACCCATCTTTCCCTGTGAACACACAGTTACAGCCGTTAGCAGCTGGGAATGTGCTGAGACACCCACGGCACTGTGGCCAAGAGAAGCTGCAGTTCCCTGGGCATTGTGTACACACGGGTAGCCCCACGGCGGGCGGACACGATGCCAGGTTTGGCAGGCACTAGCTGGTGCAGAGGACATACCTGCAGCCCATCTGGCCCCAGCTTGCCTGGCTCCCCTGGTCGGCCCTGCAAAGCAAAAAGACGAAGACACGTTGGCAGGAGCACAAACTGTTGGCGATGCTCTCCTGCCCCAGCCCACCTGCTCTTACGTTTTTGTGCACGAAATATTCCCTCCAGTTCCCTGCAGATTTTGAAAGGCCAAGTACCCAGCATCCTGCCCTGAGGAGCACCCCAACAAGCAGGGAGTGTGGGCCATGGGCAGCATAACCCAAGGATTTCTGAGCAAATGCTGCTTTGGAGGAAGCCGGGATTGTCAGCCTGGCAGGGCACAAAATAAGGGAGATTCCCCATCCAATCCACATTCACAGAGCCATGTGTGCCAGGCAGGAGACCGAGTCTGTGATGTTCAACGGCAGCACAAGGGTCATGCTCTGCCACACTACTCTCCCATCAGGCTGCTGCCAAAGGGAGAAACTCTCCCATGCCCGCTCTCTAAGCCTGTTGTGGAGCTGGCTCACCTTGGATGAGGGTCTGCTCAGGCAGGGTATCTACCAGGCTCTCTTTGCACCAGGTGTCCCTTGCCCTGCATTTTTTCTTGTCCTGATCTAATTAACATGAAGTACATCGGAACTGATACGTGTTCCCTTCGGTCATATTTTACCAGTTGTGTTAAATTGCTCTGATTTTTCTGCTACATTCAGATTCAAACGCACTCACTGCCAGGTAAAGCGACTCCCCTTCCTGTGAGGGACCTTATTATTTTAGCAGAGGCCCTTTCATGTCTGTTGACTGCCTCTGTATTCAGGGTCTCAGATCCCAGCCGCAGCAGCCCTGGGTGCCCACATCAGACAGATTTTTACCCCAGCTGCATGAAAGACATCCCTGGTGGTTGATCCTCACAGAATGATTGAACATCCCCTGTTCCTGGAGAAGGACGTGGCCTTAAGTGTTTCACAACACAGCTAAGAGTGGCTTCAGCCAACCTGGCCACCCACCGACACTCACCTTGACACCTCGTGACCCTGGCTCGCCGACTGGTCCATCAGGCCCTCTGGCACCCTAGGAAGAGGCAAAAGAGAAGCAAAAATAAGAACACAGAGTATACGTCTCACTAGAAAATACAGCAGTCACCTTAGCTTTGGCCACCAGGAAAATCCATGAGATCAGTCTTGGCTAAGTCAACCTTACCTGGTTGGGTTGAGCACAGCAGCTCGGAGCCCAGGACTCAACAGACCCCGTCTGTATTTTGCTGTTTAATTTCTCATCATTTACCAGCACAAATATTTTTATTCCTTTTAAACCAACTACCAACTGCAAATCAAAGCCAGAGGAGAAAGGCAGGCCAGGAACTGCCTTATTTTCAGACAACAGTTACATGACAAGGGTTTTGCAATGCACAGACATGCAGTTCTAGCCTTATGGATAACAAACCTCTTTCTTCCTAGAAACTCTGCTTTTCCAGCTGCCCCTGCCCTTAACCCTGGCCATGATACACCATCTGATGGTCACAATCAGGGCAACAAAGCTACAAAATACATAGAGGCACAAAAGCCCTCACCATACAGTACTTTCACAACCATCCTGGGCCCCAAATTGCTCCCAAAGAGGAGGGTATATTTGCTGGCAGCTGAACCCCGAGCCTTCAGTTACGGTTACCTGCTATTTAAAGAACTGGCTGCTGTTGAGGACCAGGCAGGTGCTCATGCATATGCATGCCGGGAGGAGTGCAGCCAGCCGTGCCTGCTTTGGCATGTCTGGTCCTACGCCCGGCATCTGCTCCGGGGTGTGCGCGTGCGTGCGGCAGGCACGAGGACCTCAGGAGGTGTACAGGACACGCATACTGCTGCAAATGCTCACGCACGTACAGGAGTCCAGACAGGGAGTGATCCTGGACGTGATGAACTAAAATTGAACAGCTCATGATAGAGCTTGGACATCCTCAAGGAAGAGGTGTCCTTGTTCTTCCAGAAGGTGCTAGGTGAGGACAGCACTGGTCTTGAAGAAGGGACAACTATGATCCGGCTTTCAAGCTAACCTCAGAAGAGCTGAACATGCAGCCCTCTCCATTATTTGAACCCCAGACACCGGTGCATCACACTAACAGAGAATAAACAGAACCACAGTCGGGGAAATAAAACTGTAAAAAAGGGCATATCAAGAGCCTCTGTTAACGCACGTCATGTTCATAAGCAGGCCGTGAGCTCAGCTGGGACTCTTAGGCGCTACTGCAATATAAATAATAAATAAAAACACAGAGCGGTGCTAGAATGTAGTGGTAAGAGGAATCCTGAGAGCAGGCCAGCGCGGAAATAGAGAAAACAGGAGCCAATGTGCTTAATCGGGATGCAAACTGAGTGCCAAAAGTAATAACAGAGCTGGGGAGCCAATGTGTTAGAAAAGCAACTCCAGTGTGGCAGGCAGAGAGAGGCTCACAAAGAACGGCAGTGTAATGGCAGAAGGTGCATAGGAAACGCAGCCAAATTATTACAGCAGACAAACATCGTCAATATAAAATAATGCAAAAACTTCTACTGCGCTTGGCAAAAGCCTGTGTCGCAGAGATTAAATAACCAAAAGCCTGCATTGCATCCCAGTAAGACACAGCTCTAAAGAACGCTCAGCCAGGTCTCCAGGACAGAGAAGGACTGTGCACCAGATGGGAACACCACAGCCGAACGGGGTTTTCACAGGGTGGCACTTCGCTAGGCTAGTGCAGCCATCACCAGCCCCAGACCCCATGCTGGCCACTAGATCAGACAGCAGTAAACACTAAAAGGTTTATTAATCCATGTCCCTGGAAACCTCAAAGCACAATGACATAAACCAGAAGTTCATTTAAAAGCTGGGCTACTGTCAGCTCAAACCGGACAGCGCTGTAAGGTGGAGTAGTGGGAGATCAGGGCTTGGAGGCGTTTGAGGAGCTGCCTGGGGTGACCAGGACACCCAGAAACCCAGCACTACACAGACCTGCCCTGGGCTGGGTACTGGGCTGCCCAGAGAGAACCGAGGTCTCAGCATGTGCATGGCACTGGCACCCTGGGAAAGCACCCTGCCACCCAACTTCTCATCCTCCCTGGAAAACAAACCATTCCTCTCCTCTTTGAGCAACCATTCAGGTATTTTGTGCAATTACATCTTTACTCTCGGAGATGATGGGATGACCTGCTTGTGAAGAAGGAGAAAGATGTGCAGAGGGGAGGGATTCGATAGCTCAGCCCTGGTGTTACAGAAGGAAGGAGCAGGGATCAGAGGCAAGCGGGACATGGAAATGGCAGTGATGACCCAGGTTAGAGGTCTCCGTTCCAGGACACATGCTGCTAGGGAAGGAAAGTGGGATGTGTCTGGCCACTTCAGATCCATCTTCTGTAGCCTGTCCTGCCCTGTCCAGCCCCTTTGCCAGTGCTGGGCTGCTGGGTGCTGGGCGGAGGGTGTTGGGTGCCCTCAGTCCTCACTCCTGCTGCAGTGGGCAGCGACGGCTGTGGTTCCCAGCGGCCTGACCTGGCAGGGCTGGCTGGGCAAGTGTTTATAGTATCCTCGTTTCTTCCAGCAGAGCCCTGTCACCAGCATCGCAGGATCTGCCAGGGCAATCTCACTTCACAGCAGTCACCTGCCTAATCCCATCACAACACATCTCGTTGCCATCTGACCTAAAGAAGGAGAAAGTGACCCTGCATTCGCAAATGCATATGGCAAAGCTTCATCTTCTCCAGCCTCCTGGGGCAAAACCCAGGATGAAGGCTTTCCCTAATCCGCCCTGACAGGAAAGGCTACATTTAGTCAATTAGTTAAATCTTTAAAACTCCCTTTTACTGACAACGCTGGTTAGAGACGAGCGAGCGAGGTCCTGGCGACTCTCCAGGGAGCATCCTGTGCCAAACACTGCACGGCACAGCACGCTGCCTTCTCCCTGCAGACCTGGCTGGGCCCAGCTTCCTGGGCTCCCCTTGGGCCCTCGGTGCTTCCAAATTAACTGAAGAGCCAGGTGTGTCTGCCCTGAGCATGGCAGGGCAGGGGGACCAGGCTGAGTGTGTAGAGAGGGGTCTTGGGGAGCGTCCTCCTAAGGGCAGACGCAACACGGACCCATCCTAAGAAGGGGGTAAGGAGACTGCAGTGAAAGGCACGGCTTTATCACCGGTGTCAGCATCTCTAGGAGCCCAGGAAACAGAGAAGGAAGCTTTTCTTTAGGCTTTGTTAGTATTTATATGGCAGCACACAGCTCAGGAGAGGTCCTGCTGGGCCAGTGCTGTACAAACAGTGTAAGCTCCAAGTAGCTTTACAATGTAAACAGGAAAAAAAGGAGGGTCAAATCAAGATCTTTCCGCTCTTATGCACATGGGCAGCCAAAGCACAGAGAGATACAGATTCATGGTTGATGGAGCATTTGAAAACCTGCTCAACTGTTTCAGCAAAGCCAGTTGGACATGAATACACGTCTCAAAGGCATTGCCATGTCCATCTCAAAGCAGCTCACCCGAGATCATGCAGGGAGTCACAGCACAGGGACGTGCCTGGGCAGTCCCACTGCAGCACATGAGCCACAAAACCAAGCATCATCACTCATTGCTACCTAAAGAGATGAGTTTCCCCTTTTGGTGTGTTGTCGGGCAGGAGAAGCCAAATTGGTACCACGCAGGAAATGAGAGCTCTGCCACCCTGCGTCCGAACGCTGATGCTCCAGCTGCAGTGGGTGACACCTGCGCTGAGGTCCTGGATCTCAGCGGGACACTCAGGGCTGGGCAGAGCCCAGCATTTTTTTTTAATTCCAGTTTCAACGTCTTACATGGGCACACTTCTCACCATAATCCCTGTGTAGGTGCCCACGGAGTTATGTAGTAGAAAGCTACTGTTAAGTCCCCACAAGTCTCACCTGCAGTCGTGTTCTGCCCCCTGTAATCATGAGTTATTTTTAACGTAGGCTCCAGCAACGATAGCAAAGCAGGTCCCGGTGCCACACGACTAGCGAGGACACAGGCGGAGACAGCACGTCCCTCAGATGTGCGATACTGAGCAGCACGATCAGCAATCCCAGACCAGAGTGTTACGGTGTTGGCTAAATATGAACATTATCGGCTCCCAAACGCAAGAGGATTCAGCTCCAGGTTTGCGTCTCAGGTTTGCTGCTAGTCCATGCGAGACAACAGAGATACACTCTGCTGCTAGAGTAGGCAACATTCCTGCCGAACGGGGCTAAAGAGTCAACAAGGTGTTTCCACAAAGCAGCGCTGCAATTTCCCCCATTTCAACACATACTCAAAGCTCCAAGAGAAACAGTAACCAGCCTCGGAACAGCGGAAGCAGCAGCATGAACAAGAAGTTGGTAGCTCCTTTCCAGAAACCTAAAGCTTCTTCCTTACCCCTTTAACCAAGTATTGCCATTCCACTCTCATAGTCTGGCCAAACGAAAAGCGAGCAGATGCCGTGACTGGAGCTGAAGGGAGACATCGCTGCCATAGATCTGTAGGTAACTTTTCCTCAAACACTTCTGATGCCTTTTCAGCCAACAAGAAAGATCCCTGGGAGCAAAACAATATCCTCTGTTTTTTTTTTTCCATTAATATCTTCTCCGTTGGGCCTGGAAAAAGCAACTAGTTTTGGGTTTGCTTAGATAACACCCCCTTATAAATCCCTGGCATTTACAAATTCCTGCAGCCAGGGATGCTGCGAAGCGTCGGGTCGGCGCGGCAGAGAAGCAGCAGTCCCACTCCGCGCAGCGCGGCAGCACCGGCCGTGCACCTCGTACCTCACCTTCGCAGGCTTCTCCTGGGCAATAGCTAACGCAGGAGCTTGAGGAATGAACGGCACGGTGGAAAACAGAAACGCGCTTCGAGATTTGAAAAACTCCTCTGAGGCGCCTGAGCCAGTACTCAGCATCCCCTCCAGTGAGAGGATAAAATTCCAGAAATATTGTCAAGCTCCTTAGCCAGAAGAAGGGGGCCCAGTAAGTCACTTTACAGCAGGAATTCAAGTGCAGCTTTATGATCTGAGTTGCAAAGTCAGGGCTCTAGTTGATATTTAACCTTTTGCAGAGATGATCTTTAAGGTCCCTTCCAACCCAAACTGTTTTATGATTCTATGATTCCTGGTCGATACCTGGGCCTTTTGATACCACTATCCTCAACAGAGGATGCTGGAGACCACACGTTTTCCTGCTGTGAGAAGCTGATTAAGGGAAACGTGCGTTTGAATTTAAGTGAGGCAGACTGAGGGACTTGCTGAATCAGCCACCTCCAAATTTAAACCTTGATTTGGTTAAATAATTAGGTTTAAAGACATGCACAGCTGTCACTAGCTGAACCTTAAGCACATGTCTAAATGCCACAACACTGAGTACAGATGAAGGGAAATGAGCCTGGGCTCACATGTCCAAGTTTCTTGTCCTTGGGAAAGAGAAGAGGGGAAACCGCGTTTGTGGAAGATTGTTCAGTATCAGTTTGATGGGCTAAACAAAGACTTGGGAAGGAACAATAGTCCTGTCATGACTAAAAAGAAGGTTACAATTTTTAAAGAATTTTCTTTTTAAAACTTGTACTTATATCTTGACAATACAAAAGCTATCACAACATAAATACAGACCCCAGAAAAAGTCTCCATTGTTCTTTACAATCAAAACCATATTTGCTATTTACATTTCCTTCAAAAGCAAAATTACTTTAATGAAGTATCCACAAACAGAGCTCATGGAATCCACAAACATCTGGTGGAGACTGCCTTCATGTTTCCACTCTGAATTGAATTACGTCCCTTTTGTAAGCTAGGATAGACAGAGGGTAATGTCTGAAATTACAACTGGGGGATCATTTCCCCATCCTGAGAAAACCAAGAGTTGGAATAGCAGGACAAACTAAGCAAACAAAGAATACTATGTGCCTGGAATATCTTCTGAGAGTATGAAGAGAAGGAAAACGTGAGAGAGAAAGAGATACAAACCAGAAATCCTCCAGGCAGGAGATGTGCTGGTCCTTACAATACTGACTTTCCCACATCATATTCACTGGAATCTGTAGGATTTCAGAGCAAAGCCCAAGTTCCTTTTCTGCCAGGGATCTTAGGAAGGATGTCTGTCTGTCTTGCAAATTCTGTACGGATTATATCACTGTGGTGCTCAAACGCACCAAATCTCCACCACGCCACAGTCCAGCAGTGGGTGTTGAGGGCAGGATGAGTGCAGGGCACCAGCAGCAGATCCAGATGCTCAGCACCCGCTGGCTGAGGCTTACCCCTCTCTGATACCGGTGTCCTTCGGGCAAGATCAAGACCTTAACGCACCCTCTTTCCCGGGCACTGCCCTCCTGTTCTACCTCCGTGTTCTGCACTTCCCAGGGTGACTTTTTGCAGGGCTCTGCAGCCAGTTGGGATAGAGCCACTGCTGCATTTCTGGTTTTCAGGGCTGGGATGTGCTTTGAAGTCTGGGATTCCTCAGCGGAGATTCCTCTGCCAGGGGAAGTGACTGGCACAGGATCTGCCGAACTCAGCATGTGAGGAGGAAACACAACCCAAGGCTGTGAAGCTGAATGTCTCTACCATGCGGTACATCATTTTGAGGATGGACAGCACTGGTGGCAGTTGATGTCCTGCAGGATTTCTCACCCTCTCTGGATCTAGCTACACCCAATGGCAGGTCCCTGCTGTGCTCAGCCAACCTCCTTTCCTAGAAGCTGAATTCAGCTTTGCTCTTGGTTTTACCTCGTGTGATAGAAAATATCCCCTTTGCCATTCCTGACAGTACAAGTGGAGCTGAAAACCGCCTGGTCAGCAGTACGTTCCTTGTGGGTTGAGGACTTTAGGCCAACGCAGATGTAAGAAGTTGAAGAAAAATTATGCGAATGAGTCTTGCACAACCCAAGAGCCAAACATCGCGGTTGCACATGGCTGCTGCTGTAAGGAGACCCCCAGTGCCAGGGCATGTGGCTGGCATCCCCGGCTGGCAGCTGGGAGGAGGCAGTGCTGGGACTCCCCATTGGCCACTGCATACATTAAAGGCATTGGCAGAAATGTCTGATCCTCTCGGAGGACCCACCTCTCCAAGAGTCTACACAGTCGGCAGCCTGGATTCGTTCAGAAGGTGTTCCCCGTTCAGTTATGCTGTGGTTTTACCCTGAGATATTTTCCACCATCCGTTCAAAGCCTCCTGTGAAAGAACACCTCCAGTTCCCCATCTGTCATGATCACGGATATCCTGGATAGCTCAGTTAATTGCTGCTATGTAGCAAAGGGAAACCTCGTTCCCCAAGGGACTCTCTGAGAACAAATCTGGGGAATGAGATCCACGGGCCTTCCCACCAAGGACAACAGAGGCAAGGGAGCTGTTTTTACCAGCCACAAGTTAAAAGCTGAACCCTGATATGCATCTGCTGGGCTTGGATGTTACTGGTGTTCTTCTAGCTGTGCTGTTAAAGCTTCAAGCAGTTCCAGGGTACATAACTCTGTGGTTACAAAGCTTTCTAGTTGGTTATTCCACTTCCTTTTGCTGGTCCCAGCTATTCAAAGAGAGTATTGGCGCGGTATAGGGAAACATATGCAATCCTTGGCTGTCCCGAATTCCCCAAGCAGGAGTTGCAATAGAAGCAGAGACTGGGGGTGGGTAAAATGTATAGTTTACTCCAGCCCATGTCTTTGAGAATGAAACATGGAAACAGATATCATAAGATCCTCGGAGGGAGAAATGCAAAACATGTTGTTGTTGAGGCCTTCAGCAGAACCCATGTGTGCTCACTATTAATACTTTGTAAAGCAGCTGGACAAGGAAAAACAACCCAAAGCAGGGATGCTCCTGCAATAAACGTCCCGTTGAAGAAGAGGAAAGATTGAGGAGCTCAGTGGGACACGGGTTGGATGTCACAGGCAGGAAAACATGCAGCTTTGGCAGGTCTAGAGGTCACTCTGCTGCCGGCTGTCACCCAAGCAGAGCAGGAAGAACCACACGTGCACGGACACAGAGTGCTTGTGAAATATTTATCCAGTGTAATGCGTACTTGCAGCACTGTCAGTGACACTAGCATTGCCCAGCACCAAGCTGGGGTCTGTTCCTTCCAGCCAGAGCAAGGATTCACACGTACTTTACAGTGTGGTGCTGTTTAGATATGTACAGACACGATCAGGGCCTTGTGTTATGGGCTAGAAAGATCCATAGAAAGACACAGGACAGGCTTATAATTTGAGCTACTGATGACACAGAACACACCTTTCTCACAACCCTGCGGAACGCTGCCATAAGATCCTAATCCTACAAGACTGAAAGGGGAGGCATGGGAAGAGCAGGCTGTTGGGCTCCTTGTCAGCTCTGCTTCTGCCTGCCTCATCTCTTCATTCCATGCCATGGAATAACATTTCCTTTGGTTAAACCACAATACATCTCAGCTGCTCTCACTCCCTTGGCAGTGAAGGCACTTTTTCTGGTCTTCTACCTGCATCCTTTTCCCTAGCCCAGATACACCTTCAGATGACTAAACCTTCACCATCCTCACCAGAATTGTCCGTAAAGCCTGTTTTGACATTGCAGGAGGTTGGAAAAGACAAGCTGGACTGCTCCCGTGACAAACTCTGCACTGGGACGCCCCTCTGCCCACCCACACCACGTGCATTCATGCCCAGGTACGACTCGCTTCAGTGACCGCAGTCTTTATGTGCAGCAGAAACGTGGCCGCAGAGGTGCTGCCCCAACTGCTGCTCATCTTCACATCCCAAACTAAGCTACCAGATTGCTATTCCAGTGGCTGAAAGAGGAGAGGGATAAAAGCTCGTGGAAAGCACTTACCCTGCGGCCTTTCATCCCTCTTATCCCTGGCGCACCACGGACTCCTGCCGGACCCTGGAGGGGGAAAAGGGAAACAAAGTGAAGATGAAGGAGGAGGAAGGCAGCAGCTGTTGGTAAGAGCCCACATCCCTACTTGATCTGCGGGGGCCTCGGGCACGGATCCTTTACCAGCAGGTTGGTTCATTAAACTCTTGCCAAAGGCATTACCATATTTACTTGTTCATAAATGCTCTTTTTTTTTTAACTCACTGATTGTCTTTGGGTTATGAACGTTTAGGCCAAGGATCCTGGCTGAGGTTTGTATGCTTAAATATCTGCAGCCTGTTGTCTGTGTAAGTGGTGTGATTTGAAGAGAAGTCGAACATCCAGAATTCCCTCCGAAGCTATTAAAAGCAGCTGTTGCTCAGTATCTGTACAAAAATAATAATAACCAGGATCTGTTTTTCAGTTGTCCAAATACAAAATCAGACACCTCATCTTAGGTATCCAAGTTTGACCTTTTCAGCCAATGCTGATTTTATCTCCAAGTAACTGCTGCCCTGTTAGTGCTGCGTAAATATTCATACTGGCAGATAGATGCTAATTTCATCTGGACTGTTAGAGTTGTCGATGATCCTGTTGTTCTTACACTTGGAGAAAGGTTTCAGGTTTTCTTTTAACCTGAATTAGTACACATTTGAGTCATTAATGTGCATACAGAAAACACAGAAGAAAATTAAACAGCTTTTTTTTTCTGTTAGAATATTTTTGAGTTTCAAAAATTGAAGGATATGTTCAATTAACAGGACTTATTTCTGTATTATAACTTTAAAAACCCATATTTAAAGTTAATGCCTTTCTGCTGTCAGAAAAGAAAACCTCAAAATGACACGTTCCATTCTTACTCTCTCAAACATTCCACATCAAGTTTTGCTATTTATATATTAATAGCTTTTACCAACTGTCAACCCTGCAAACTCCACCAAGAATCAGAACTAAATTGGACTGTGATCTTCCTACTGCTTGTATCACTGCCACTAATAAAGATTCTGCTTTTGGAAGGGAGATATCTTTCTGCATTGCATGTAAGTTCAGAGTACAAATGCTTAGCTGTTCTCACTCAAGATGGAAAAGTTAGTTGACTGTAACTATATTTGTAATCACAGTAAATCTTGGTTTTGCTAGTGAGGTCAGTAGCGACTGGCACAGACAAGCAGTAGATGTGTCAGATGCCTGTTTTATAGAGATTTTAATGATAAACACATACTGAAGTGAAATTCTTTGTTGGCATTTGGAATATCCTCCTGGAAGTCCCAGCTTATCCCAAATAACTTATGAAAATACAAGCACAGAAACGTTCCTGGTGATGGCAAAATGTTGAGGGAGCAACTAGATACCATGCTGGGAACGCCAAGGAACTGGGTAGAAGATGAGTGACCTTTAATATACCTAGATGTACACATCATTTAAAAATTGTGTATTAACACGAAAGATGTACCATGATGGTAAGCAGGAAGAGAGAAAGGGAATTCACAAGCCTTGGTGAGCTGAAATTAAGGACAGAGTTTCCTACCATTGACTATACCTTTGCTCCCCATTCCCAGTCACCCTCTATTGAATTAATCAGCCGTCAGAGCTGCTGAGGCTCACTGAGTAGCTTAATCTCAAAGGTTTTAACAGTTTAGGACAAACAACAACAGCATGCCTCAGGTCTGGCTTGAAAAGCAAATAATGAATGTTTGGTGGAGAAACAGGCAGAAACAGCTGGAGTTAATGAGCGGGGATTTGATATTAGGGGATTATTTGATTTACTGGCTTTGTGGGGAAGTCTGACTTATTGAATTATGACTTTTTAAAATGCAGTCTTGGAGGAAACATTTTGCTTGGATGAATTTGTCAGTTATTTGCTTGCAGGAGAACAGGGAACTGAAGGAAGCAGAAGGACCTGGGGACAGCCTCAGCTTCCAGAGCTCTGCAGAGAGGTTTTGGCATCTCCAGACAGAGCTGATGCCTCTACTCATACTGTTGTCATACCCCAATGAAGTAAGACACAACTCAGCCTCATCTACAGGTTAGAGGAGCACTAGATAGTGCTTCAGGACTGGGAGATCTTTGCCACAGGGTCAGTGTAGAACCTCCCTCTGCCAAGGATGCCCACCTGTCCTCCCCAGTGCCCTTGGCATGGAGCAAGCAGGGGGCCTGCTTAATGCTCCGGCCGTCCCCAAGTCATGCAGCAGCTAATATACTGGGAAAGCTGCTAAAAAAGTGACATCTAGAGATATCCAGCTGCCTCCTAGACTTCTGTCAACAGCAAGCACTGCCTCGAGGGACCACAGAGCAGGTCGCTGCTGGAGGCTGTGGGCACCATCATGCTCCTTTTATTGTAAGGGCCTGACCAGTGCCATGTTGCTGCTCCTCAGGTAGGGATGGGTCACCCTGAGGGGCTGCTTGACTTCAGACCTTTTCTTTCCCTCACCTCCATTGACTGGCAACTGTGAAAGCTCTCCCCAGCCAGCAGCTGGCTGCAGCCCGGAGCATCTCCGAGCTCCCCACTGTGGGCAGAGCTGCCGCTGATCTGGAGGCCAAACCTTTGGCACTGCCCAGGCATTTCACTACTGTGATCTTCCTCCCAATTAACAACACTGTGGGAATTCACCCACTGAGCAAAATCCATTCCCTGTACCCACCCAGAGCTGCCTTTCTGTTGGTTCCAGAGAACGACACGTGGTGGCATTTGTGCTGCTAGGAGAGCCAGAGCTCCGCCTGAACAGCGGCTGTGGGAAACTGGAGCCACACCAAAATCGACCTCCACACCGATTGCATGCTCTGGCCACAGCTGCAAGTGTACCAGACAAGCCTGACCAGATGGAGGGTGCATCTGGGGGCAGCTGCTCTGCTGCTCCTCTCGCTCCAGCGAGGGTCTCTGAAGTGCGTGGTGCAGTCGCTGCGTGATGCAGTCGCTATGTCACACGGTGTGATCACTGTACTGCCGATAGTTCCCAGCAGAAACAGAGGCCCTTGCAATAACACCTTGAGCTAGTGAGCTTGTGTCCTGCTAGAAGACTGAGGCTGGATTGTGAGTTTTGGATCCCCTATTAGGGAAATGGGCTACAAAATTTTTAATTAAGCACCGCTATTTTTTTGTTTTTAGCATCTCTTTCCATGTGGTTCCCACCCATGCTCCATCCCTTTCCCCATATCTCTTGTTCATATCAAACTCAAATCAACTGGGACACCGTCACTTGATTCAGCCCATAAGCGCTCAGGATACGCGATGCTGATTTTGGTGTGTGGTGTTACGAAGTGATGGATAACCTTTACTTACTGTTGGTCCAGGGATCCCAGGAAAACCCACTCCTCCTGGTGTCCCGGGGTGCCCCTAAAAAGGAAGGAAGAAGAACACGCCTAGTGTGAATTCCTAGGATCTGCTCAGTCCTTCTTCCTCCAAGTGGGAAGACAGGAAAAAAAGGCATCACCGGTTGCTTGCAAGGTCAGGCAGGTCTGTTATTTGTCAGGGTAGAATTTCTCAGGGGCAGATGGAGACGGCCAGACCGTGAAAAGCCCAGCTCCATCCCTGCTAGCAATATAAGCAGCTAGATTTTCTGAACAGCCCAGAACAGAATGGGTTGAATTAATATGAAAATCTGTCTTTGGGTCTTGCGCTATGGTAGACAGGAGGTAAGTGTCAGAGCAAGACAAGATCTTGCTGAGATCCCCTCTGCTAAACTCCGAAACGAGGATCCCCGTCGGCAGCGCACACAGCACAGCAAAACACCGTGACCCTGCTGCCCAAGCAGCCCCGCGTCTCCAGCTGCCCCTGGCGACTCGCTGAGATGTGAACAGCAGATCCCTGCTCCCGGACCCTGTCCGTTCAGTAGCCAGGGTGCTTGGAAACAAGTCAATCCTTCAGGTGCAGCAGCGTGCAGTGCCTAGTTATCCCTACTTGACGCAACAGGTCCTCAGCTGATGGAGCTGCAGAACACGTGTCGAAACCTGGCGTTTCTCCGAAGGGGAGATTGCTGAAGATGAGTGCTGGGGAGAAGTTACACCTCAATATCCAGACAGTCAAACGGCCGTTCTCATGCCCACGGAACAAGGAAGAAGTTGCAGCTATTCTCATGTAATCAAAAGACCAGGAGAAGCTGCACCCTTCACTGGGACACAGAGAGAGAGGCAGCAGCAAGAGCGAGAGAATGCAGACTTACTCCTTACCATCGACCCCTTGACTCCTGGAGGGCCTGGGGGTCCCACTGAGCCACGGTCACCCTAGGAGAGACACAGGTGCATGGGGAAGAGTGAGGACTTTTGCTAAGAAGCACTCTGAGCTGGCAGCAACGAGGACCTAGAGCAACAAAACAACTAAAAGAACCAGCAATTGCAGTCTATGCCATCAGATTTCTACCAGAAAGGCTTCCAAGTACAGAATAATGATCACCCTCTTTCAAGCATCCATCTCATCAGAGATGGATTACAGCAAGAATTAGCTAATCCTCCATGTTGCAAGAGAGACTTGGCTATTGCCATCAAACCACTGAGGAACAAGAAACAAGCAATGCACTCAAGACCACCTTCAACTCCAGACAGTGCTAGGACTGGATCCCAGAAGATCTCTAGCCCTTTCCACCCAAGGCATGACATCCCTCTCTGTTCCACAGTATCATAATCCCTACACGTTCTGGCGTTTTCAGAGGCGTGGATTTGAAAGCTGTGGTCATGAGGCCCTGCTGAGATCAGGGACTCAAGTTGGAAAAAAACAGAGATGATGCTGTCTGGAATAGACAGCTGGTGCTTTCAGAAGGCGACCGTAGGCGTTTTGGGGGGATTCCCTATCCTGTGGCTCATACTGAGACCACAGTGCAAACAACAATGATCTGGAGGCCTGCGATTATGAGGGGTTCAGAGCCAGATGCCTTCACAGCTCACTCTGAAGATATCAGCCCTTCTAAAAGAAGCCACCATTTGGCATCAAAAAAAATTAACATATCAAAAAAGTCACTTATTAATTCCCAGTCTTACATATCTCCACATGCAGAACACCCCACTTCCCCCTAGTACATCTGTGGCCCTACAGCTCAGCCAAGAACGGGAGACGAGGGTAAGCCTCCATGAGCACCAGTGCAACCTGTGACGCAAGGGCGAGTCGAAGGCATGGCTCTAGCGATGGGATGACGACTGCTCCTTTCTGGAGACGGTGGTGATCCCCACCACGACTGCCTGTACTCTCCCTCGCAGCCCCGGTAACGCACCGGGAATTAGGTGTGTTACGGTTGTGTGCTCGGGGGGGATGAGGAAGGAGGAGTTAGCAAATGCTGCCAAGTAGTTTACGCCCAAAATCTGACCTACCTTCCAACAGCTAAAGTGTAAGGGGAAATACTTTCTGGGCTCTAAGGAGCTTATTAAAAACAAACCCCAGAGTTTGTGTTGTCACCAGTTGGCCCTTGTAAAACAACGTAAGGATTTTTGTTCCCCCCTGAATGCATGGATTTTATTAAGTGTGCATTAACTGTATTGTTCTCTTTGATAATCTTTGGATTCAGTCTTAAGTTTTGCAGCTCTCGGGATGGAGATTGCTGACTCAGCTATGTCTAATGAAAGCATATTTCCCACTTCATTTAGCTCATAACAGCATAGTAAGCTGTAGGATGCTATGCCAACTGGAGGCCTGGTTGAGGTTTTGATTTGATGATAGTTACTTCTGTCATCTGTAAGTTGTCCTTGTAGAGAAGAAGTCTGATAGAAACCACAGCTGTGCTGAGGATCTCCCAGGGCAGCTTTTTAAAGGACAGCCTGGGTTTGCCTGGGCACCAACAAAATATCATCGTGTTACAGAGTTGATCTGCAAGATGAGGACAGCTCATGTGGTCAAGGCATTGGCACAGAAGTCATAGGGCCAGATGTGAATTTGCTGGAGTGGGAAAAAGATCTTCTCATGTCTTCTGCATGGCAGGCCCCTTATTCCCCTTTCAGTTCAGAGCTGCAGCTGCCATTGAACCAGCTCACTCAGGCAATTTTCTGAGCAACTACCTTGGACACATCACAGACTCCTTATTCCTCTGTTCTCCTTCTGTTAAATGCAGCCCACATCACATCATTCCTTTTGCTTCTTGTATGCCTTGACAGTTTGGACTGAGCCTGCTTCAGCTACCGCCCCACCAGAGAGCATCCAGCACAACGGGCTTTCCAACGGCTGCTGCAGACAGGCAATAAAATGCATTTGCAGCGAACACAGTGTAACTGTCACAGTCTTGACATCATTACCCCGAGGACAGGCCTTAAAGCAATAAAAGCAAGAGAGAACTGATGTATGGAATGCCTCATTTTAAGCTCTTTACTATCTTTATGGCTGGACTGTGAATAATGAAACCTCCAATGAAAACCAGCAGTCTGCAACCAAGATACAATGAATGACATAGATGATTTGTCTTTGGAAGCTACCTCTGAATAAAATTTTACACTCTAATAGAAAACAAATTAATGTCCATTTACTTTTTTTATGGCGAAGAAAGCCATTTTTTCCTTCTGAAAAGAAGTATGTATCTGTACTGTACACAAGAGGGCACCAGCCCTTAGTAGCACGCCCAACGCAACCGGAGGGGCAGCTGGATGGGATGGTCCTTGTCAAGTAAAAAGGGAACTATTTGGACCAGCCTTTGCTCAGATAGGTGGCTGTGCTCTCACGTACCTTCTCTGCACCTGAGAATTTGCTGAGCCCTCCTGTTCACACCTGCTTAGCCCTGGTTCTGTGCGACCCCATTGGCAACTCAGCATGGGCCTGTGAGCACAGCCCTGCACAAATCTGTCTGTAACCTGAACTCCTCGGACCCCTCCCTTGACCAGGAACCTGAAAAACCAGAGCTGACTGTTAAATAGAAGCTTTCTGGCAGATTATGAATGAATAAAGCGTAAATTTTCAGAGAATGTGTGACAGCATCTCCTTGGGGACAAGCGCATGTTGATTCCTAAATGCAAAGTGGATGATTTTTGCCTGGCCCAAGACTAGCTCAGACACCCGGGACGTGCCACGTTCCCAGCTGGGTGTTGCACTGACGTGACAACTTTAATCTCCACAATATTCCTCCCGCCTCTACCTCCCTCATCCTGCAAAAGTTACAACAATCCATTTGTTGCAAGCAATCTTACCTTGTCTCCCACTATTCCAGGCTCCCCTACGGGACCAATGAAACCCATTAGACCCTGAGGAAAGAGAAAAGCACAATTAATTGTCAGTTTTATTTGCTGAGAAAGGAAACAGTTTCTGTGGTCCACCTTGCTGGTTGAAATAGCACAGCATCCCTCATACTGCTTGGTAATTCCTACTGGCTACCAGAGCGGACAGAGTTGCTCCCGGCCATGGGAATGTCTAACTCCACAGCTGGTTCTGCTTTATGCACCAGCTGGAACGGCAGCACTAGGATCTGCAAGAGCCACAACACACAGTATAGGGGATGAGTTAAGCACGTCTCGTAGGAAGGCTGAGTCCATAGCGTGGCTTTGTTTTGCAAGCACTTTCCAAAATGTCAGTGCAGCTTTCTCAAGAGCATCGATAGCGGGAGCTCCTGGGTTGTACAGAGTCTGAGAGTTGCCCTCTTTTTAACTGCTGTGCTGGGTAGACTTCCTCTGGGTTAGTCTGAGCTGCCTCAAATCCTTTTGCAAACTAATTTTGCCCTGGATAGTGTCATGTTCTTGGGATGTCCGTAGGAAATAAAGGTCCGAGGACGTAGCCAGAGGGGCCAGCAGGGCAGCAGATCTATCGCGCTGCTCAGAAACCATCTTGGAACAACCCCTCAGTCTAAGCTCAGGATTTGTCAGGATTTAACAACGTTCGGGATAACGAAGAAACAAACAGAACTGCTTCTAATTAGGAAGATGGAAACAGATGCAATCTCAAGCTAAGAGTCCTGAGAATTAAAATGCAGCAGCCTCCCTATCAACTCCAGCGGGTTTCTGGCTCTAGAGACACAAGAGACCGTCCTTTCTGCCACAGCAGGCACACTCACTCTCTCACTGTGTGGTTCTCATGGCCTCGTCCCCAGTCCCAGCAAGGGTCATTGGGAGATAGGTATCTATATTTAGTTCCTCCAGTGGGTCCATAACTAAAAGGATTCATCTCCCGTTGAAACACTCCATAACCTGCCCGCAGCTGGCATGGGTGGTGTGGAACGAAGCTGTGCCCTAGCTTGTTTGATTTTAGGTAACAGTCTGGTTGGTGCTGCGAGGTGGCTGCTGAGCAGGTCAGGCACAGGAGAGGGATTCTCCAGTGGTATTCATGCTACTCTTCCTCTTATTTAGAATAATTTGAAATCTTCATAATAAATTGTAAAGTTCCCCTATGCAAACGCATCTCACCTTTTCACTTCAACATCAAGGAGGTTTCCAAATGACACACTCAATAAAACATTCAGCATGAACAAACACAACAGGGAAAAAAGCTATGCTAGCAAGGCAGCTTCTGGAGTGTGGTCTCAGAAAAGGGAGAGCTTTTTACCCTGCTATCTCCTTTCTGGGGGAAGAGCAAGAAAGAGAAGCAAAAATTTCCTCTCCATACTCCTGCTTCACTGCTTTTTCCGTTCCCAGCTGCCTGATGTGTGTGGCTCATGGAGAAGCTCTCTGCAGCCTGTGCATCACTGTGGTTCTGTGGACCAATGTGCATTGACACAGTGGCACCACCCAGCAAGGATGGAACAGCCTACTCGCAGGTTGTGTAGCTCCTCCCACCAAAGCTTCTCTCTCTCTCTTCTCCCCCCTGAAGTTACGCTCACAATAAAAATCTGTAGCACAAATAATCAGCCTCATTGCTTTTCCTGTATGTGTGAGGCTCAGCAGACCCATTCGGAGACATAAAACACAATGTGGGTCACTCTCCAATGACTTTTAGAGGGAAGAGCTTCTGACGATGACTCCAAACACCGAGAGGCTTCATGCGTTAACATTCCTCACATGGTGCAATTAAATGCTATCCTTTGAACATCACTGGAGACAGGAGCTCCTCAATGAGGCATGCTGATGGGCTCAACAAAAGCATCTCTCACTCAGACAGCTGGCTTTGCCTCTTGCAGGGAGCAGCCACACTTTCTGCTCTGAGCAGCCCATGTCACACTCTGGCATGGGAGTAACATCCAGGTGAAAAGTGTTTGGAAAAACATTCCTGAGATAAGGCAAATAGTTCAGTGAGTACATCGAAGCCTGGAGTTAGATGCTTACATTAGAAATTCATCCAGAGATGATGTCCCAGGAAATGCCACAACATGCTACTGTGCCATGATGGAAATATCGATTAACCACGAGAAGACAGCTACTACCAGGAAAGCTCTTCTGTCCTGTCAGGGGCTTGATGTCACCAACCCTTCTGACACCAGCACTGAAATGGTCCTTGCCATGTCCGAAGTTGAAGCAGCCCCAGCGCACAAGCGTGCCACTGGGACCGGGCTGCACGGACAAGACACGCATGGGAGGACAAGACACGCGTGGGAGCAAAGCAGCGCTGGACCCAGCAGCTGATGGCCCAAGGCAGGAACCGAAGGGAGAGCTGGCAAATTTGAATATCTGCATATGCAAAGTTGCCACTGGGTGGCATTGCTGAAGGCTGCCGAATCAATTATCCTTTCAATTAGACACCAGTGCAGATACATGGCTGATAACCGTACCCAGTTACTGAAGTTTTCCAGTAGCCCAAGGCCACTGAGAAGGCAAACGTTATGCAAGGAGAGAATGACAAAGGAATGAGACAAAACAAGGGAATGCATCTCTAGGCAAAGTAAGATAATAAAGCAAGCAAGAATAAATTCGTTCCTTCATTTTCAATTTCTCAGAAAAACTGCAGAACTCCCTCTCTCCGTGGAAGATGCTCTCTTTAAGGTATTTCTGGGTTACTTAGGTCAGTCCCTGCAGAAGGGGAGAAATCCCTGCTCTTGCCGCAGACGCCGTTACCACTCAGAACAAGACTGAAACACTTCCGAGAGGCTTGGGCTGTGGTGTTGCATATCCCAACTCAGGCTGGAAGGCAAATACTTCTGATACACTGGCCACAGCAGCATCAGCTCCCACCCTAAAAAGTCTCTAAGGAATCTGGGTCATGAGGTGAGATGCACTGGTTGTGCTTCCCAGCCAGCCCGGTGTTGCTCTCCAGATGGATCGCAGAGCACCGACGGCAGCGTGCCAAGGAGCCCCCAAAACCCAATGCCCTCCTGAGACCCCTCTCGTGGTCACAGATGTGCCGTTTGCTATCGCTGCTTGTGCGGAAACCTGCTGGCACTGCCAACGCAACGGGGCAGAGGCAGACACTGCACCTGCTGCCAGGTCAACATCAGGATGGAAGGGGAGCACAGCCAAAATTTCTGGCCTGGCTTTCACTCCTAAACCAGGCAAAATTCTGTCTGCGCTGGTACATCCTGTTCCTGCCCAAGGGAAGATGTCTCTGCTCCAGGCGTACCCAGCAAGAGGAGCATCCCATGGTGTGACTGCAGCAGAGAAGGGACCCTGTGACAAGGTCAGGCTTCCAGCACAGCAGCTCCGTGGCATTTGCAGCCAACACTGTCTGCTCCAGCCTCAATTAACTAACATGGCTGTGTCTGCAGGCAGGCACAAATCGGGATAGATATGGCTGGGAAAATAAATCTCGGTAAATTATTGGGAGTATATGAAACAACTGGGGGAGATTGGGTAACAATATTATTCACTGGCCAAAACAGGATAGACACTAAAGAGAACACAAGCAGCAAAAGATTTAGGTTTTAAGAACCAGAAAAGCCACTGGTGGCAAATATTAAATCAAAGCAGACATGAATTGTGGCCATTACACTAAAATGGCTGCAGCATAACATAGTTTTCCCAGGTTCCCAGGGTTGAAAAGAAGCCCTGCGTCAAACACGACTCCAGGCAGCGTGTGTAATGATGCACGTGAAGTCCCAGCAGCGGTGGCTGCCCGGATAAAGGCCCACAGTATCCAGGAAAGAATGTAAAACATTTATATTAGACGGGGAGTTCAGCATGTCGCTCATGATTCAGTCTGCTGTATTCCCCAGCCAAGGGCATGGCGGAAAAGGGATGGAGATTGTTAAAAAGTTGCTGGGGGCTTGGGGGGAAGGAAAGAGGAGGGGGGGACTGGCGGGTTGTAATTCCTAACTCCTGTCTGGCTTCCCCCATTTATTGTCCAGGCCTGTCATAATTAAGCCCCCCCTCTTGGCTGCATCAACAGAGAGCAAGTCAGCAATGAAGCCTTGCATAAATCATAGCCCATTTGAGAGACACAACCGAACGGCGAGCCCAGCGTGAGCAGGGTCTCCCAGGGACGGGACCGCCAGTCGCTCCCAGCAGGAACCGATCATGGCCTTTCTGTTTTACTGGTTCGCTAGAACTCAAAACAAAACAAACCAGGGACAAAGGACGGGAGGGAGTAAATGTACAATCCTCCCATTCAGATGAAAGAAAGGGAAAGTAAAACAGTAAATATCACAGTTTAAGGGAGGACGCTCTGACCCGCAAAGAAAAGCCATGTGGTTTAACCCCCTGTGCACCGGAGCTCAGGCGTAGCCTGGGGTCGCGTTGGGTTCCCACCACCCTCTGGGCAGCAAGGGAAGGAACACCTTGTCAGATCAAAGGGGCTGGATACGCTGCAGCGCCTGTCAATCCTGAACGAGAGGTCTGCATCTTGGAAAGACGCTCTGCAGAGGAAGGTAAATGCTTTGGGAAAGGCACTGCTCTAAGACGTGGGGAACGCCGGTGCAGTTCCCTGCTCGGTTCTCGGTGACCCATTTGGCCTTGGTCAAGTCAATCCACATCTCTGCGTGTCAGACCCCACCTGCAAAACTGTTGTTACAGCACATCCCTCCTTTGTAAGAGCACCGCAAGGAAAATACATTGAGGAGATAATCAATGGCACTGGTTTCCTTTGACAAATTATTTTGGAATAATACCTGACATTGGGACAACATGTTTCTCCCTTAAAGGAAGAGATACCCTCAAAGGGTCATAGAGTGTTTGTCCTTCCCAGCACGGTGCGACGGGCGCATGGCTGTCCCTAACATCGCCATGCGAGTGAGCAGGGCTGTCACTTCTTGTACAGAAGTAGCTGTTCTTGCTACGACGGGACCTCCTCGTTCCCACTAAGGATGTAGGTCAACCTTAGTCTCTTGCAGCTGGCACAACTCTTCAATGACATTTTCAGTCTCTAGTGCAGAGCTGGGGGTGGTCCACGGGCTGGCAGCACCCTTCGCTGATTTGCTATCCTCTCTGCTGCAGGGTGTTGCTTCTCCTGCAGGGCTATCTGACCTTCAACATGGATGTATCGGTGACATTCTCCTGCTCTGCACTCCCAGCTCTGGAACAGGAAGCCTGGTGACCTGGGCCAGAGGCCCTGTATTCTTCTTCATATTCTTCTGCCTCCATCTACTGGCAAGGAAGGGTTAAATCACACATTTCCAGGGTACAAGGGAGCCCAGCAGCTGGAGTCCTTCCAGCATATGAAGACAACAAGCATCTTATGAATGAACTTCCCGAGTCAGTGTCCTTGCAATGGAAAAACACTGCATCAGGGACTACCCTGTGGCTTAAAACCTCGTTTTTCCAATGAGAGCTCAAGTGTCACTGGAAACCTTACAGAAACTCCCATGTTTGCCTAAACTGAGGTCCTTAAGAAAGGGAAGAGAGCTCCAAAGAGATGGATGGCTGATCTTTTCTCATGCTGTTACACCGAGGCTTCCACTCAGAGGGAACCTGCATGGAGGGCAGAGCGGCAAGTCTGAAAAGTTTGACCACTCTTATTGTGCCTATGGAACAGAAAACGTCAAGACCTCCACAACGGAAAACAGGAGTGAGATAAAGGTGTCTTTTTGTGCCACACGACCTGGGTAGCCCAACCTCTCAGAGCTCTGCAAAAAACCAGCCCAGCCCCAACACCAAATGCTGAAGCTTAGGTGGAGGAGGAAAGAAAATCCAACACACTCCGGCATTGTTCCGCAAAGGTGTGATGGGAAAGGAGGTTATTTCTTACTAATCTGGTGCAACGTTTTGTTCTAATGACTTGACTGGTACGGAAATGGAAATTCTTTCTGGGTGATATTTCTAGTCAGAGACTAATTGACTAAGAATAATACAGGCAGCTTTCATACCACTGTGCTGGTTTCAGTGTCAGCAGAGGCCAGCTGTGTTTTCTTTTCGGTGAACAGTGCCTACGGTTTTCATCCAAGGTCAGTCCTGAGAGACGTTGAAGAATAACAATCCTAATGATGCTTTGTCCTTCAAGGGCAACATCTTGCAAAGGATCTCAAAGCACTTCTAAGTATTCATTTTTAACTGTAGTACAGCAGTATCCATAGGTGCCACCTGAGAACAGGCAGCATTGTGCTAAGCACTTTTCAGAGCTCTCTCACGTCTTCCACGGAAGGAGAACTGAGGCACAGAGCACCAGAAGGTGATGCCTGAGATTGAGCAGAATCTGGTAAAGCTGCAGCTAGAACTCAGATGCATGGAACAACTTTGCTTCTTCAGTTGTTGCTCTTCATAGAGTAAATTATTAACCATAATACAGAAACGATATAGAATATAAAATAGAATATAGAAAAATATAGAAAACTTCCAAATAGAAACAACTATCCACCTTTGCTTTTCGGACTTGCTTGGTCAGAAACCCATGGAAGAAGTGACCCCTAGCTGTTGCATACAGGGGAAAGAAGATACAGAGAGGCTGATGAGCTAAACCAAAACAAACTTGCTGACCATTCGGCAGGGAAAGTGCTGGGAAGGACAGCTATGCTGAGAAGCAACACCCTCTCCGCCAGGGCTGGCTGCTGCAGCCAGCTTGGTGTGGTCATGTAGGAACGCACAGAACATGTTGGAAGCTCCACAGCTGCAATTTTAGGGTTGGTGGTGGACAAGTTGGTTGGTTTCAATCACAGAGCCATGGGAACAATTGTTTCTTTTTCCTTGATGCCTGTGGTTCCCCTGAAGCCTACAGAGATGATGCGCGTCCCCTGCTACCCCAGCAGAACATTCTCTCTGCAGTACAGCAAAATGCAGCTCAGTGTCTCATTTCCCCATGGTCTGGTTTCTTCAGCTTCTGTCTCCTCTGCTCCCCAAAAAAATCCAGTGGGAGTCAAAGCAGCACAGCACCCAAAGTAGAGGATCTTATCCTTACAACCTACATAGGCAAAGCCTGGAAAAATGCCCTTTTAGGGATAAGAGGAATACACAGAAATGCGTAATCCTTTCTTGACCATGGCTTTGCCTTCTTGAGAAGCACAGCTGGCCAGATGTGCTGTACTGTTGCCAGTATTGACAGCACACCCACCTGAACTGTGACTTTATCGGAGCACTCTGCCTATGGAAGAACCTCCAGTTTAGAATAGACACCATGGTCTCTGTCAGTGCTGTTCACTAAGAGCTTCAGCCAGACTAAGAGCTCCCCATTTGGAGCACCAGGACTTTGGACAGGTTTGAGGTGGCCAGAAGCCCCTGGTCACTGTCCTCTGCCTGCGCTCTGGTCATCTAGGAGACATTGCACATTGGAGATCGTCAAGCAGACAGGGAAAGCAAAGAGTTTACCTGCTCACCAACTTTCCCTGGTCGGCCACGGTTTCCTGGCTCACCCTGCAAGACAAGGAGAGACAAGGCACACAGGTTACTTGGTGCTCCCAGTCAGACCCTCAGTACAACATGATTCTTTGTACACCCGTGATTTGGGCTGCTGTGCATGAATCGTGGAAAACCTGCAAGAAACATCATTTTACAAAACCCACCATGACCTGAAGGACAATCCAAAGCAAGAAACGCAGCTGACACAAACACCGAGCAAACACTTGCTGTTCTGAAGTGCCCCAAAAGCAGTTGTTGGTCCTGCCGTGATAAAATAACCTTCACAAAACCAAACTTGGACATTGAAACATAAGCTGTCTATTTTCCTGTGGCATTGCCTAGTCCTGGTTGCTTTACCTCCATGTTTAGGAAGGCATGAGTTCTCATCAGGGATGCTCCTGAAGTTGTGGTGTTTCTGACCCATAACATTTCAATGTGAAAGACTAAGTAAAACAGACACGGATGAAGACAGAAACACATCAGCAGGAGGAAGAGAATAGGAAAGGACCCTGATTAACCACATGATTTGAGGAGCATCTAGGGGAAGCAAGAGTGCAGACACCATGAGAAGGTGTAGCTCCTGAATGACAGAGAAGGGATGCAAGAAAATTCACCTGCTAGTGGAAACGTCACAAGAATAAAAGACAACCCAAATATTCCCAGGCAATGCTGCACCTTGATTCTGCTCTTGCAAAATCTCAAACATAGGGACGTTACTGTCACATGGGGCGTTCACGTGAAAACCACAGCAAGAACCTACACGATAAATCACAGTGCAGGATGCGAGAAATTCAGAGAATGAGAAAAAACAGGGGTGAAGAGAAAAGCAAGAGGAGGAAGAGGAGAATTTCAAATCCACCAGGGATAAAGGCAGCCATGGCAGCACTCGAAGGCCCGTGGAGTGCCCCTGGACAGGCCATCCAGGGGCCAGACTCACCGCTAACCACTATTGTCTCCGGGTGATGGCAGCTGTATTTTCTCAGTAGGCAGATACTCCAGATGTGCTGCCAGACCACATTTTTGCTATTTACTGTTTGAAGAGGTTGTTTTTGCTGGGTTTTCTTTCTTTTTGAGTGTGGGTTTGCGGAACGAACTGCGCTGGGATGGCTCCTGCTGCTAATTAGGCAGCAAAGATAGGAATGATGTGCATTGTTTCAGAACAAAAACATGGAGAAGCAATGGAAAATAAGATGAGATGATGAAGGGAGGAGTTGGTTAATATCAAAGGAGGAACACACTTGTTTATAATAAAGCCCATGGCTTAAAAAATGCACCATCATTCTTTTTGCTGAAGAAACCAAGCCAAAGCTGAGACCCCAAAATTCAGAGAAAAAGAGAAATCCTCAGTTTCCCTTGTTCTCTCTGGAATGAACACCCTAGGCTTGGAGCATGGTAAAGATGAGAAAAGACATTTCCCTCTTCCTTTCCTTCCTTCCACCCACTGCCTCCCTGATGATGAACAAACTCTTTCCTCACCTTTGGACCATCGGGACCAGGTCTTCCTGGAAATCCCTTCCGGCCAGATCGACCCTGAAATACACGGAAAAACAATAAACATAAAAAGCTTGCAGCTGCCCTTGGTCACAGCAGTGTGTCTGTGAACTTATATGGTGCAGCTTACAAGCAACGCTCCCGGTGAATTGAGGCCAAGGCAACACAAGAGCAAAGCTCTGTCTTGAGCGACACCAGGTTTGATCCATGGGGAACGTGCTTAGACAACTGCTCCAAGGTTCAGCCCATTTCTGACGCTCCAGCTTAGTTCTATTAGTTAAACATCATAATGCATGGACTATAATCAACCAAGCCAAGTGCTTTGTCGCTGCCCTTTATGATGTGCCATATTCAGCTGGATTTATCCTACTGCCAGCAGTTTTCTTGTAGCAATGCCAGCAAGGACATCAGTAGTCTGAGCATTCAAAGATGGTACTTTCCTAGTGTTGGCGGGGACTTGGCCATGTAAGGTTCTTATGGGCTCTATCCCTGGCATCCAGAGAGGATTTAGCAGTAGGACTGTCCCTACAGTGTGGGAAGCCAGGCTGACATTCACAGTTGCAGCTCAGAGAAGCAGAAAAAAACCTACAGACCAAAAGGTTCATGTTGAGCCTTCCCTTTGATTAGAAGAACACTTATAGTGCTGTTCCAAGCACTGGAGAAACTGGATTTATTATGTTGCTCCAGAAAGGAATAAAACTGTCTACCAGAACAGTGGAGGAAATGCAAGATAAAACATTTATTTTCTGATTCACCTAGAAGCTCCAGCACAGTTTCCAATTTTCAAGATATTTTACCATCCTGCAATGACAATTACATACATAATCACTACAAAAACCTGAGCTGGCAAGCTCATAGACATGATAATATTCTTTTTGCTTCTTCTAACTGTATTTCTGTGATACATCATTGTGTTCAGAGTGATGTAGAGGTCAAAAGGACTCTCTCTCAACTATCCTGCCTTTTTTCTAGCTTTTTCCTCTACTCATCGAAAAATACTGTAAATCAAGGAAGAAACATCAGAGCTGGTTACAGAGATGGTTTCCAGTCAACGTGCTTTATCTTGAGGATGAACTACTTAAATGTTAGAGGGTTTTTCAAGGTCTGAGGCCTTAAGCAAGTTATAAAATTAGAGTCCCACTCAGCACCCTTTGCAAGACGCTCCCTTGACTTTCAGTCATCCTGGACCAAACAGTTTGACCAAGCCCTGGACAAGACGATATTTCTTAGAAGGGCAGATCACTCCCCATATCATGAGGTCTGAAGCTTTATGTTAATTTAACTACAATTCCATTGCAAGTTCAATAGAGCTGGTAGTAACTGAGTAAATGACTGAAACCTACCTCTGGACCAGGGACTCCTGGTGGTCCTAAGGGTCCTTCATCTCCCTGAGGTGAAAAGAAATCAAAATAAAAGGCAAAGTAGTGATGAAATTTGGACTCATCATGCAGCAAGAATGAAAGGTCTGCAGTATGAGCAGCAGTTAAACACAGGCTGTGTGCTCAGCTGTCACGTTTTAACAACTGAGTCCTTCTGAATCTTAGAGCAGGTGGCTCAGCATCTCGGAAGTTTCTCAGCTCCCCTCCTCATCTCAGGGAAAAAAATCTAAAGTCAAGTCCTGCCAGTAAAGGCCATCCAACAGCCGACTTAAGTCAACACCAGTTGATTGGGCCTATCATGGGCTGAATTTGGCCCATAAGGTACCCTGGACATGCTCACATGACTCTGGTTCATTTGATTTGGCAGGGATACGAATGCTGTCGAGCTCTCTACTCTTTTTCTTTCTGTCTTCTTTTTTTTTTTTTTCACCCCACAAAAAGGGTGTTGCAAAATTTCCCACAGAACCATTTGGCAACCGTATGAAGGTTTCCCTTTTGCTTTCAAATGGGACTGCACATGCTGCAGGATGGAGCTATCTCAAAATCTCACACAGCAATTGGACTCGGTCCTCTCCCTTGGCTCTACACCAGTTTCTAATGTGATAGGATCAGATCTACAGTTTCTAGGAGACCTTCAATTAAGCTTCAAAAAATTATCTCAAGTGTCTAAAACCAACTGCCAAGAGAGAAATTAAAAGCGCCCTTGGCAGCCACCGTTCTGGCTGTTCTCATTAGGTGGTCAGCCGTGGTAATGAAGTGGCACGAGCTGGCGGACCGAAGATGGAACTGGAAGTGAGGAACCCAGCTCAATGGGCTCAGGCAAACCACCCGCAACGTGCCATGTTTCTAAAGAAGATGTAATCCACAGCCTTGACCTACCGCCTCAGTAACAGCAGCAGCAAAGGCACAGTGGTGTGGTCTGGTGCACATGCAAAGTCCTTCAGCACAGCTTATGTCAAAGTCCATGTCCATGTCTTCAGTCTTACTTTTACACTCACTAACTAGAGTAAATTGAAGGCAGCTTGGTCATGCCTGCCTGAACCTGGAATGCAGGGCTTCACTTCCCTTTGTAAATTGCCTGGAGTATTTTTTTCCTATTTCAGTGCAAATAAATGAGCTAATTTGCATTAATCCCATTTAGAGAGCAAGGCAAAGAATTCCCAGAAAAAGTTAACAGTTATTAGTACTATTAGAACAAGCTCCTGCCCATGCGTGCACCGAGTATTATTTGCACAATGTCTCATGACTGGACAAACACTGGCCTCAACAAGAAGAAGTGAAGTCACTGGAGTTAGAACAGGATAAAAAGAGGGCACTCAGGCCTTCTCTGCTGCTGCTAGAAAGTATTTGCAGCTCCAGGACAATTAAATTAAGGACAATTGTCCCTTCTTAGTGACTGCCAGTGGAATAAAGCTTCACATTTTCACATGAAGCGATAAGTGAAAGCTGCAAGCTCCGAGATGCTGGGGCAAACAAATCTTTGCAGAACAGTAATTTCAATTTATGTACTCTTTACAAAAGGATATTGCTCCATGTGAGGGAGCGGAGTCTGCAGGTCTCACAGTTGAAAGAAAACACGCTTAAAAGGAGCAGAAAGCAAAAGCCAGGTCAGGGCATGGCTGTGCAAGGGGATGTGCAGGGAAAAGGGCATTAACACCCGTCCTGGGTGTGGGGGAACAGACTTTAGAAGAAAAGCCAATGCAGAATTAAGGGTCAGCAGATGCCAGTGGTGACTGGAAGCAAAGATCAGAGGACTGCGACTTCGAGGAAGCTCCTCTTCTGCGGGTCTCTGATCCCTGAACATAAGCATCTGCTTCCAGATTCAGAGGGACTGGAGGACTTCAAGTCACAGGCACTATTTCAGCATGGATTAATCTTCAAAATTCAACATTATTCTTTAAATCCAACCTACTTTTGGTCTGAGGACACTCACCTCTTGTCCAGGCAGTCCTCTTGGCCCAGGTAAACCTCGTGCTCCTGGCTTTCCCTGAGAAAGAGCCAAAGGAAAAGATACTCAGAAAACAGAAACATAAGCTCAGAAGGGCAATTAAAACGAGAAAGTCTCTTTCACAGCCATGGGACATCATCCAATGTCAATTTGTTACAGAAAAAAAAATTTGAAAAAAAGAGAACTCTGCACTTGGAGGGACCTCAAGCCAAACAGACCAAGCTGAAACGTTGGCCAGGACAATCTTTAGGAATCTCCAGGGCTTTCTCTCTGCCCCCTTCCCACTACTTTGTTTTCCCCTGGCTGCTTCCCACCCCTCACAGAACTTCAATCTCTGCTCCACTCACCTTCAGGCCTTCAGGACCATTTTCTCCCGGTGGGCCAATGTCACCTGGGAAGCCCTGAAGAAAATGAGAAATAGTCAGAGTGCATAGGTGGACTTTTGCAGCCAGCTTCAGACGACAGCCTCTGTGAGAGTTTTAATTAAAGGCTAAGGGCTGACCCCTCCTCTGGAGTGGGTCCAGAGGAGGCCATGAAGATAATGTGAGGGCTGGAGCACCTCTGCTATGGAGACAGGCTGAGAGAGTTGGGCTTGCTCAGCCTGGAGAAGAGAAGACTCCGGGGAGACCTTCCAGCAGCACTCCAGTACCTAAAGGGGCTACAAGAAAGCTGGAGAGGGACTTCTGACTAGGGTATGTTGTGATGGGACAAGGGGCAATGCCTTAAACTGAAAGAAGGGAGACTTAGTCTAGATAGAAGGAAGAAATTTTTACAATGAGGGTGGTGAGGCACTGGAACAGGTTGCCCAGAAAAGCTGTGGCTGCCCCATCCCTGGAAGTGTTCAAGGGCAGGTTGGATGAGGCTTTGAGCAACCTGGTGTAGTGGCAGGTGTCCCTGTCCATGGCAGGGGGGTTGGAATTGGATGATCTTTGAGGTCCCTTCCAACCCAAACCATTCTGTGATTCTGTGATTTGTTACGTGCTGGCAGTGCCCATGTGTGGGCCACGGTGCAGCTTCTAGAGGGAGCAAAACGAGACAATGGGAGCAGCGCTATCGGTCCGATTCAAGAGCAGCCTCTCCCAGCAGTTCCCTTTAGGTCCATCTTCTTAGGAGATTTATTGCTGTGAAGGCCTCCCTGTCATCACACAGCTAAAAATGGCAATTTGAGTTTTAATTAATCTTTATGAGTCAGCACATAATCTCACTGCTCCGAGAAAGGAACTGCACGCCCCAGCGACAAAGGGAAGCAGGCGAGGAATTAGGAAAGGTGCTGACATGCTCATTAGCTGCTGCCTTCAGCCCGGCAGCGACTCCTTTCCACCCACCAGCCCTTCGCTGAGGAAACAAAGGAATCTGTGGTTATTTCCAATAGCAACAAAGAGGAACGATTGCTCAGTGGCAGCACTCAACCAAGAGCCCTTCCAGACCCAGCAAAATACCACAACACTGATGAAGGGAAAACAGACAATCAGTTGTGCTGGAAGCGGCTCTCTAGCATCTTACAGATGTTGTCCTGTTGCTTATGAAGGGGAAAAAACGACAATATTCTGCGGGAATCCGATCCAGCATTTAAGGTATCACAGTGACAATTTTTTTGGTAAGGGCAGCAAGAGTCTTTTTCTACTTGAAATGGTATTTTGTGGGGGAGAAACTGAAAAAAACCCTCCACGATGTCTATGACAAAAAGTGGAAGGAACAACCAGGAAACCATGAGATGCAGAATAAGTCATGAACCTGTCTGGATCCTTGCTACCTCATCACCACTCATGTACCATCACACCCGAGCAGAGAAGCGAAGCTCCAGGCTGAAAGGAAGAGGGTAGTGGAAAGTGAGGTGCAAGATTCAAGAAACGAGTGTTCTTCCCCGCAGAAGCAGTTGAAGAACAAAAGGGCCAGAGAATGACATGGTGAGTACAAAGACCAGTGTCCACAGAGACCAGCCAGTGGCTGGGAAACAGCTTGGGGCTCTAATCTGATGCATCGCTGGCTTGTCTCACATCTTTTGGAAGCTCCCTTTACTTTTCTAGGCTTGAGATCTTCCCTCTGCAAAATGACAGGATGTTCTGCTTTGCAGTGAGTGTCTGCCAAGGTGTTTAAAAAAAAAAAACAAACAACACAAAGATGGGGAGAGATGACAGGTTGTGACATGCTGTTTACCAGGTTAGGGACAACCTTTGGGGACTGACTGTTGCGAACAAGAGTGGAACAAGCTTTTACATACAGGACTTGTATGTGAGGATCAGGAAGAAAAAGGCTTGGAATAGTAGCTGGAGATGAGGAAATCTGAGTGCAGGGTGGTCAGACGGTACAAGATAGACAGTTTGGCCCATCTCCCAGTTTGAATAAAAGTGGACCTCATTCATTAAATAACAGTAAATCCTACAGCACAGCAAAGCTCTTTCTGCCTCGGCGTTTCTGGGCCCTGGTGCGCCATTGTCCTAAAAGCGACCCATCTGCCTGGCGTTAGCGAAGGCTCTGACCCCAGGACACACCACTTTCGGGTTGGTGAATGTATCAGAGCTCAGGTGTCACGGCGAGCAGCAGCGGTGGCAGCCATCCCCTCCTTCTGTTGGGCTGGGTGTCCACACGGGGGCAGCACTTTGGCTCGTTAACCATATGAATTAGTGATGATTAGCTACATGCATATGCCTCCTAATCAAAACCCTGCGTGGGTCTGTCTGTACACAGCTCCAGAGCTAAAAACCTGCCGTGGGAAAGGAGACAGGCTTCTCTAACAGCCTCTGACATGCTACGTGGGTGTTCATCAGAGATGATTCCTAGCGAAGCAGTAAGCTGCAGCACCGAGTAACTACTGCAGGGGCCAAATGGGGTGGGAGAGAGATGTTATCGTGTGGCTTTGCTGAAGAAAGGATGCTGCAGAAGCTACCAAAGAAAGGAAAGATGTGAGGAGGAGATGGTGGGACATACCTCAGGGCCAGGTGGTCCCGGAAACCCAACTGGACCTTTGTCCCCGACTTTTCCCTGCAGAAATCAGAAAAACATGAAGAAAAGTGAGCTGGCTCCTGGCTGTTAGCTTTCCTGTTTAGAACAGCATGCCCCTGCCAAGCTGGCTTTCCAGCTAAGCACTGAACCTTTAGAAAGGGAGATGAGGAATCAGAGGATGCTGGGTTACTTACCAGGGGGCCTGCTTTCCCTCGTGCCCCAGGGACTCCAGGCAAACCCTGGCTGCCCTGAGAGAGACAGACACATGTTTTTTCAGATAACACAATGAAGCATCAAAAAAATACCAATTCCCCAGGCTCCAGCTCCTCTGCAGCAGGGAGAGGAGCCCTTCCTAAAGGCTAAACTCAGCCCTGCAAGGAGCTGGGGCAGTTGCACTAATGTCAGTGAGATGTTTCTGCTAAAGCTGGGGCTGAATTTAGCCCCAAAGAACCCACGAGCCGTTGCAGTTTGTTGTGGCTCAGCACCACGTAGGCCCCAGTGCAGTGCTAAGTACAGCATCAGTCAGCTGAAGTCCGTATCATATCGTAGTCACAGGGGAGAAGTCATTTGCTCAGAAGTTATGCACGGTGTTAAGGGCTTCACTGAGTCAGGGTTTAAGTTGCTGCACTGAGCAGACAAAACCTCCAAGTCTGCAGCCGCTGGACCACACACGTTCACACCCATCCCCATCAATCCCACCCCATCACTTTCCATTTTTGCAAGACACGGCCCCTTTTATAGAAAGCCCCCAGCAGAACTGCATTTATCATGAGTAATAACAAAATCCATATTTTGACATGAATTTTAGAAAGCGCAGCGTACCCCAAATGAGAACTATCCGAGCAGGGGAACCTGACAGCAGGATGCAGCGAGTTCCAGCTCCTTGCGGCTTAAGATGAGCCGAGAAAGCTGGTGGCCACACATACTACTGTGTAAGGGAAAAAAAACAATAGAGAAAAGAAAAACAATTACCTTGTCTCCTTGGAAGCCGATATCTCCTGGAACACCTGCTCCTCCCTGATCACCCTGGGTACACATCACCAGAGAGTTAAAATAGGCAACAGCAACGGCCAAAACGCCCAGGCAGATGCTAGACGGTGCATCGTACAGCACATCACCAGCTCCATTCAAAACTGAATGGTTGGCAAACTGTAGATTGTATTAACTGCAACAACAACCCTGAACGAAGTGTGTATTTCCCAACACTGATTTTAAAGTCAGAAACAAAACTGCAGGAGAGAGAAAATGTGAATTCCCAAGCATTGTGATTCTATAGAAGCTGCAAGAAGAAAGACTATGTTCCTCTGGCTAACAGCAACCATGAAGGTGGTGAAGTGTTAAAATTCAGCTGAGGAGCCAGTTTAGTTTTCAATGAATGGACCTTTTCTTTCATAAGGCTCTATAGAAAAGAAAACAATACTCAGGTTACCATGAGCGTATCCAAGTGCTGGCATCAAAGATCAATCCTCTTCCATAAAAAAACAAGAGTAACTTCTAGCAGTACTTTAGTACCATCTCACTGCCAATATCTAGGCTGAGATTCCCTGGAAGGAGTAGGCTGGTGTTCATCGGGATGGGAATCCCATTTTTGAGCACACCATCATTGATAATATGGCCTAACCAAGCTAACTTACATTTCCCTTCTTTGGATCATCATAATAGATTCTGACTCTCTGGGTAGAAAGTAAGTGTCCCTGAAGGTTTTCCTAGAAGAGGTGGGCTACCTTGCATTGCCTCTTAGCCCTGCTGTGAGCAGGGCTGTTGGACCAGATGACCTCCTGATGTCCCTTCCAACCTCATTTATTTAGTGATTTACTTAAACAAAGGCTGAGTCAATGATGGGGCAGAGAAAGGAAAATTCTACGTGGGAAGTCAATGGAGAATGACTATAAAAACTTGGTACAATGACAAGACCCAACAGAAATAACCATTAGAGGAACTCTAATGCACAGCTCATGCCTCTAAATTTGGCTTCCTTGTAAGGGAAACAAGCCACACAAGAGCAGAGAGCTATATGTTTAAACATAGTCCACATGGAAGACATATGGACTCCTGCCACAGAGTGAAAAGTCCACAAAGGGATGACAGAGGAAATCTACTTCTACTTAAACAAAAACCACCCACTTGTTATCAGAGAGTTGAAATAATTCCAGTTACTTCAGTAACATGTAGGGGATAATGAAATTGTGGACGGTTAGGCTTGAGTTGGGAAAGACTTTTTGGAAACAACATTTTTAGAAGAAAAATAATTAAGAACTATGGCAGATTCAATGACGGAAACATTTCATGGATTCATGCTACATTTGCTCAATGTTTTGGTAAATGTTCCCAGAACATTTCACTGAGCTATCTTCAAAACAAATCTTTTATACAGCAAAATTGAAATGTTGCTCTTAAAAAAGTTAAATTGATATTACTCATTTGGTTTTTAACCTAAAATATTTTAATTTGAGTCAAAATAACCACATTGTGCTTCATCTAAAATATTTCCATCTATCTTTTTTTTAGCAATGCAAGCAAATGGAAACAATCAGCTACTGACACAGCTTCAGTTCGGATGAACCCCAAGTAATAGATACAATAGAGATGGCAAAAAACTTACTGTATGACCCAGTTCATTTATAGCCATTGCCAGATTTCTCTCATCTCTGAATTTCTACTTATTTACCTAGTCCAAGGCTTAAACACTGAAAACTACTGTAATTCTGGCTCCTGCCAGAAGACAGCAGGAAAACAGTTTTTCTTGAAAGTGAGAGGTTTACTCTGAAACTCTTTGTCTTTATCACCCATGCTGATGGTCAGAAAAAAAAAGATATTTTTTGTTTTAATTAAACAGTTTTCTACCTGGATAGTAGAAGTGGTCATTCAAATACTGTTTTGGAAGAATACTTGGACATTAAGAACGACTACTATAAGAAAAGAGTCTCCTGAGCGTAGCAAAGGCAGGAACAAGCCTTTATCCCTGACCTTTCAGTAAAGCGGGATAGTGACTGCATGACAGAGAAAAACAGTTTTCCAACCACTCTGAGAACTGGGCATTAGAGAGGGTAAGGAGGAAGCAGGAAAGGCAAAACACATCTCATCTCTTTAGCTGGGCTCCACGTACGATGTGCACAAGTTATTGCAACAGCACAGCAAAACGTCACGGCATGAGTGACCCATCTGCAAAGGCCATTAATGCCTTGAACCAAAACTGAGGACTAGAGCATCCCCTTTCGCCTGCCTTGAGCACAGTAAACATCAAACTGTGACTCAGGGTGTGTGTCCTTACATGGGGAAAAAATAAGGAGGAAAGAGGTCAGGCATGTTTATTATTAAAAAAAGCGATGCCGAGATAACGACAAGGGGCTGCAAGGGCTTTGCTCACGGGGAGGAGGAGGAGGAGGAGGAATGCACAATCTGAAATGGCAAACAGGCTCTGCCCATGGGGTATTGCCTGTGTTTCATGTTTCACCTATAAAAGAACAGCAGCTTCTGAGACTCTGAGGGTCCTTCTTAAGGCCACACGGCACAGAAAGGAGCTACGAGGGGAGTGACGGGTGTGCAAGTGCTGGCTGTCTGGAGGTCAAGGTGCAAAACGCTCGTTTTGCTCTCGATTGGATGTCTCTTCTCCCCAGGCTTTCTGCGTAGCAACACAAGGGGAGCTAACGCTGCAAAACTGCTAGAGGTATTTCACTGAGCCGCGTCCTTCACAAGTTACAGATGTCCCAATTCCTAAAACTCCTTTATGTGAACAAGTAGCTCGGATTTCCTCCGCTTCCTCCACCTTTCCTCTGTACCTCCTCACATCACACGGGCTTCTCAAGGCCACTCTTCATTTCAGGGTATACAGTAATTCCTCTTCTCCCTGTAAAAGCAGATGCAACCCTCTCTGCCCCCTCTCCTTGCCTCCACGAAAACATATAAATGGAAACAGAAGGATGACCCATTTTGTGGGAAAACTGAAGCTGTAAAAAAAACATCATTAAATTCTGTGGAACCAAGCTTTGATGGGGGACGTGGACGGGGTTGGCCAGCATTGGTGTGCTCTGTGCTCGCCTGCCTTGCTGCCAGATACAAAGACGTGGTTTCTGCAGGAGGAGTGGGATGTTGCCCCATGTTCTAGTTCATGCCTGCCTCTGCCATGCGATGCAGGAATTTGGGATTATTGAGCTGCACCTTGCAGAATATTGAACACAGGAAACAGTCCAAAAAACAGTGACAAGCACTCTCTCTTGGAAAGGAAAAACCCTCTCAGCGTTGAGACAGGTTCCTCTTCCTGCCATGGCAAAAGGAACGGTAGCAGCTTTTCTGAAGGACGCAGCATTGCAGTGAGGACCTTCTCCAGGTGGACGGAGGGTGCAGCCCAGTTACACACCACCCAGCCACCCTGTCAGCAAGCTCAGCTTTTACCGCTGTTGGATCTGACTGCTGTCGAGTGAAGGGAATTCTTCTCAGCTACAGAAAGACAAAGCTGCCTTGGATGTGACCAAGACAGATGGGTTTAACAGGAGATTGTGGACATCTAATTAAATCTTCATCAACACATCCTCAGATGGCACTATGAGCTGCAGCCTGGAGCTGGGGGGGACAGGCCAGGTGTGAGTGGTTTGGGTTGTGCTCCAGGTACCCTGTGACACCGGCACCCACGGCTGCTCCCGGTGCCGTGTCACTGCCCAGCACAGCCAGCTCCACGTGGACGTGCAGAAGAGACCGAGTCCCGTAGAACTGCGATGGGAGGAAAAAGACTGTCCCTTACCAGAGAGGACGTGGGACACTCTCAAATCCTTGTTCCCTTCCAAGCTGGGCTAGTCTGTGAGTGGCAGCAGACAGAAGGTGTGAAGCCCCCAGGGCTGCTTTCATCTGCCATGAATTACTAATTATGAAAGGTTACTGATTACCGTCAGCATGGAGCAGTGAGGTTTGCTGCTCTCCACTCCTGCTGACCCAGCATTTCAGATGCTGCCAAATGTCTAGGGCTTTTATTTATTTTTTTTTTTAAATATGAGTTTAACTCTATGTTTACCAGCTTTCTGAAACCACGGTGGAGGAGGAGGCGGCCTTTAATTTATCCCCTTCCCCTCTGGCCATGTAATGGGAGACTGCTGCACTTCTCCCTAATCCCTCACATCCCTTTGGGAAAAGTTACCATTTCTGTATGGGTTTATTAGAAACTGCTTTTCCAGAGAATCCACCTGATGTCATCATACAAGATTCGACCTTCTGTACACCGGACTCTCTGGCGTCAATGTCGATTTGCGGCTGCAATGGTCATGCTTAGTAAGGAGACAGCTACTGTTGGCTGAGCCTGAGCATCATCTGTGCTTGCTAGTACCTGAATTCGTTCATCCTGCGCATTCAACACACTCAGCGTACCGCTCAGGTCTTTCAGAGATGGACTAGCCATTTGAGGTGCCCACTTAGGGTCTCAGGAAAGATGCCTGGACAGTTGGCAGATGGCAGCGCAACCCCTATGGAAAATCATGCATCCTCAACTGCTCGCTGAACCCCGTTTGCACGCTGGGGTGTAAACAGGACTCCTGGACTCTAACACGGCTTCTGCTGTATGGGCTGCGCATCGGCTCTGCACGGTATGGTGCCAGCCCTTCCTCCTGCAGCATCGTAGGAAAGCAGCACCAGCTTGGAAGTCTGAAATAATTTGTTCTTCAAAGGGAACTCAGGGACCTCATATGCTCATAGAGTGGTACAGTGGGATGGGGGCGCTTCAGCCACACCAATGCACAGGGAAAAGGTTGCTGCACAGTGGCTGGACTGTCACTCCCAAGTAGTTAGCTAAGTTCACCCCTGTAATTGCATCTTCAACATCCAGTAGAGAGGGGAACTCTGTTACTTGGGAGGTGACCAAGCTATGAATAAGGATCTCTGCAGAAGCAGATTGCATATAACCGCGGTTTGGAAATGTTTCAAGAATGGCAAGAGACAAACTTTAAGATCAACAGACATAGAAAATAAATACAAGATTCAGGGAGGTTGCTTATGTTTCTGGTCATAGCAGTAAGACAGTTTTGTCTGAAGAAGACGATGGAGGGTTATAATGATGTCAAAATCTAATGGACAAAAAAAGAAAGTAAGCAACCAGAGAAAGACTTTAAATAAGATATCCCAGCCTAAAATAGCAGCAGAAACTAACAGTGACATGACTGGTGAGAGATTACAGAAGGTAGCCTCCAACACAAGCCAATCTCTCTGCTCTAGGCAGGGTCTGTCCTGTGACCCAAGCCCAACCGGGCACTAAGTGCACACAGAGATCCTGCCTCTGCTTTCCTATAGGTGGGATTTCCTTCAGTCAGATATGTCTAAGATCAGCTTCAATTAAAAAGAATGTGACAAAAATAAGGGGGGCAAAGAAAGATTTATGATGCAGCTTCTTAATAAAGGCTGAGACAGAAAACATTTTCATTAAAATGAGGCAGGTGGCAAGAGGAAAGATGAACCCAGCAAGGAGAGGGTCCAAAAGGCCAGGGCGTGCTTCCCAGCTCCAGCAGCCTCCTCCCTGGTCACTTCTGCAACTCAGAAGCCCTCACATAAGATGAAGGGCATAAACGTCCCTTCCTTCTACCACATGTGCATTTAGACTACGAGCTCTTTGAAGGCCAAGTTTTTCCCTTGCTACAAACTGAGCAAAGCAGCAAGACCAGATATCATTTAAATTTCTTAGTCGTACCAGAGCATAAACAATTAAAACACAAATGTAAACAAGCTGTAAGAAGGGATGAGTGGTTTTGCTCATGATGTCCAAAATCAGAGTGAGAGAAAATAAAGAGGCTTAAAGGTGCCATTCACTAAAGAAACATGGTAGTGAGTAACTGAATGCAGCAGCCTTTTGATCAGTGGGAGAAGGGATGTATTATAGACTGGGCCAACCAGCTGAACGGCAAGACCAACAAATCAGAAAACCAAATAACTGAAAAAACCCACAAAGCTATTTCAGGCCAAATCCTCCCCCGAATGTAAGCAGAGCTGATGAACTTTGTCTACACTCATGCAAACAAGTGCAGCGAACTTGGATGCTCTGGCTAAAACCAGAACGCCGAGCTGCATGCCTCCACCTGAGCAGACCAGACTTGTGGCCATCAGCACCTAAGTAGGTCTGATTTTCCCTTACCTTGTATTTCCCAGCCCTTTGGCTGTTGGACTGCTGGAAAGGAATCGCATAAGCTGTTTGGAAGCTCTCTCTGACTCTGAAATCATTGCTGGTCTTATCCGAGTGTTTGATAGCACCCAGGATATTCCAGCTAAAGTCAGCTCCTTAGGGACAGAGGAGGCTTGAGCAGGAGGGATGGTTTGTCAATCTTGGATTAGGAAAGGGCTGTAATGAAAGCCAGGAAGTCTGTCCTGTACAAGAAAAACGCAGTGGGAGAGGTAGCCAGGGAGGGAAAGAAAAGGTATCCTGCACCTCGGGAGAGAGGCTGCAAGATTGAGCATGGGATTATTGGGGAGGATGGATAATTCTGCCCTTGAGAGTATTGCAAGGATGGCTCTAGAGAGAGCTGCAAGCCATTTGGCTACTGTGATAGCAGCGGCTGGAGAAATACTGGGGATAAACAGAGCAGTCTGTGTAAAGTGATGGAGACTGTAATGTCCAGGAAGGTTAACTTTGCTAAACAATGATTAAAATGTAAACAAGCTGTAATTGTAATTTTGCTAAACAATGATTTAAATGTAAACAAGCTGGTGATTCTTAAGATATTCTACCATTTCTTCCAAGGAGCAGACAGAAGAGTTCATGGACTCTAGGAATTGGTGTTGAGTCAAGAAAGCAGATACAATGTCTTCAGCTTGTCCTAAAGAAAAAGTCCTTCTCTTGCCCTGTCCTTTCTCTCTACAAAGTGAAAAGGCAGCACAGAGGAGAAATGGAAACTGCAGACACAGGAGCCCTGGCAAAGAGCTGCGATAATATAAGGAGAGTGGAATCAACTGGCTTGACACTACTTCCCCATGTGCAGTTTCGGGCTGCTAAATCATTCTCTAAAAGCAAACATCTATCGAGACTAAAACATGAGAGGAGGAGGAGAATACACTTAATGGTCATTTGCCATTGCCCTCCTGATCAATCAGAGCCAACAATAAATGATTGCACCTCCCACTCTTTCAGACTAAATAAATCCCACAGCTGAATATCTGTAGGAGGACAGTTCTCATGACAGTGAGACACTTACACACACAGCTTCACGCTGCTTCAGCTCAAGCGGCATGTTTTTGTGCCAGCAGCACTAAATCATTGCAATCAATGCCCCTCTACTTTTTGCTTTTTCTAAAGTGATTTACATCACTCTGGCACAAGGCAATTTCCTCTCGGCAGGAAGCTGAACCGAGGTGAGTCTCTCGGAACAGGAGCAGCGGTCCCTAACACAGAACAGTTTCTTCCTGGGGATCCAGCTGGTTTGCCTGATCTGGGGAGCTGTGCTGCTTTGTCACATCACGTGTTTCCCCCAAACGCACTAATGCAAACCCACTGTCGGTGGTGTTGGGTCTTCATCCTCCTCCCTGTCCCATCACGTAATCGATATAAAAACATAAAGCCCAGTGAAACACCAGATAATCTTACAGTTACTGTCATCATCAGTGGGAAACAGAAGCTCAAAGGAGGATCTGATTATAACTGATCTATAACTAGAACCACATGGAAAAAGGGATGGGGCGGGTATTACAAAAGAAAAATCAAAACTGGAGTGTCAGGAAAAGTGTGAAGGTGGAAGGATGAGAGTAAAGAGACAGCGAGAGCGGAACCAGTACCATGGTGCTGAATAAGACAGAGAAGCTTCAAAGGGGTTTCTACATGCAAATTAAAACACAGTGCAATAAGGGAGTATTCAGATCACCTTATCACCTTTCAGTCCATGTTCTCCAGGGTTTCCCATCAGCCCCTGAAACAAAAGAAAGTTCAGAGTGAGACTGAGCCAGGTCTATGAAGACTTGCTCAGGTCTGTGACATTGATGTCCCTGATGGGGCTGGTGGTTCAGACCCACAGCACCGGCCTGTCACAGCCCCAACGCCAAATGCCATGTTGCTCCCAAAGCTCCATCACACATTCTCCAAACACCCTTCGTGGGCTGGAGATGCACAGAGGAAATGCCCCTGGATTCTCCAGTGACTTACACCTACTGCAGACCACCAGTGCGATGTGTCCAACAGTCCTGTGCCTGCGTCAATGGACAAGCATTACTGCTGCCCATCCTTCTCGGGACCATCACCGTCACCCAAGGGAGGAAAAGAATAATCTTCAGCCCTGCTGTGGAGGGACAAGAGCTCACACAGCTCAGTTATTCTCTCACCTTTAAGCCTTTTGGTCCCGGATAGCCGATCGGTCCAACAGAGCCCATGTCACCCTAGTAAGAGAAAGAAAATTACCAAAGTCATTAGGTGCAAAACCAGCAGAGAGTTGTATGTGGTGTGAAATTCCTCTCCTATCTGGCCTCTCAGCATCCCTGAGGAATTGCACTACTGACTTCAGCAGCAGCAGCATCATCCTGGCACAAGTCAAGAGACTTTTAATGTGTAGACGGCCTCTAAGTAAAAGCAGCACAGGGCGTTTGCCTCGCAGACACGCGAGGGAAGAAAAGCAGCTCCTATTCGCATCCTGCTCTCGCCACAAAGACGAGATCCCAAAGCGCCTTGACACTAACCACCGGAGAAGTGAGCTGTCCCCCAGGATCCGCTCACCCGGCCGCACTGGGCACAGGAGATATGGGTATCGAGGAGCGTGGTCAGACTCCAGACTCCAAAACCAGGAGTCTGGGTTCTTGGATTCACTTAAAAATTAGATAAGGAATTCAAGTTAGTAAATTAATGGCAAAATAATGGAAAATTAATAAGAAGCCACTGTGAAGTCTGCAACTGTGGATCTGACAAATGTTTTTTATATATTCCTCCTAACTTTACAACAGATTAATTTATCTCTTCCACTATTGAAACATTAAAACACTGAACTGGTTTAAGACAATTCTGGAGCTTGTTTATTGTTGGTGAAGTTGCTCAGTTCTCAGAAAGAATCTATCTGTTCCAGTTTTAGCTGGGACAGTGTTAGCTCTTCTTTTTTTTAACAGCTAGGAGAGCTCCGTGTTTTGGTTTCACTCAGAGGCTCGCTCTGAGAAGAATGCTGATAGCAAGTTGATGTTTGTGGTTGGATGTGAAACTCCAAGGACTTTTCAGTGTGCCGGAGTGCAGAAGCACGGCGGGATAAGGGGGGAGCATAGCTGGGACAAGGGGGACACGATTCCCCTTGTGATTTGTGGCGAACTTAAGATTGAGGGCCAAACTGGCCAATTAGTATTCCATATCATGCAGCGTCATGCCCAGTATAAAAGCGAGGGTCAGACGGGAAGAGGGGCTTTTGCGCTTTGGCTTTTGCCGCTTTGGCTCTTTTGCGCTTGCTGTGTTTTTCGCTCTATTGCTTTTCTTTCTTCTTTTTCTTTCCTCTCTCTCTCCCAGTACCTCCCACTCTTGGAGTACTATCTCTCCCTCTCTGCCCCTCTCTATTTCGGGGCCTCGCGTTCGTCCGGGATTGCAGTTTCGGGACGAGACGGGCTTCGCATACGAGGGGGTGGTGAGCACCTACATTGTATTAATCATCTGTATTAAATCACTCTTATCTCAACCCACGGGTTTCACGTTTATCCTTTAATTCTCTCCCTTATTCCTGGGGGTGGAGGAGGGGAGTGACCGGCTGTGTGTGTGGGGGGGGCGGTTCAGCCTAACCCACGACACTATCACAATATTTCCAGGTTCTCTGGAGGGAGTCTGAGGATGTCTTAAAAAGGACACAGATCCAAACAGCAAAAAAGGTCAAGAAATTTGGGTTGCTACTGAGCTCTGATATCTAAAACTGATACGGGGAGAAAAGAGGAGAGACGGGAGGTAAGGACAGAGGTGTCTTATCAGTGTGGCATTCTGCTGCAGCGGGAAGTCAGCACGGAATCACGGATTGGGATCTGTACGAGAAACTGCAGCACAGGCGGAACCGGAGCTCACGGCTGCTGCGGGTACCCGAGCGGGGTATAAAAGCAAGCCTTCAGCGGCCGGCGTGCAAGCGCGCTTTGACCACTTTCTGCCCATGAAGGGAGCCAGTGATACGGGGCACCAGCCTGGCCTGCAGTGAGTAAATAAACAGGGAAGGCTCTGCTGAAGGAGCGCTTCTCTGGCCGGCCATCACGGGCCCGCGGCCACGCTGGGAGCGCGGGGCTGCAGCCGCCTCAACAGATGCCCTTTTCATACCTCCCAGCATAAAGGCTTCTTGTAGGAACGTGTTTGCTCAAGCTTTGCCCACATAGTTAATTAGGAGAGCAAGAGGCTTTAGTTACATCTAATTCTGCTCTTCGGCCTCTCTTAAACAGCAAACCCAAACACCTGCAGCATGCGAGGAGGCAGCCGGGAATGTGGCCGGTCCCCGGGGGTGGCGAGAGCTGGGAGGAAGGGAGCGCCTGACTGGGGCCAGTCCCGAGCGAACACCCAGCCGCCTGCTCCATGCCCTGCAGCGTGAGCCCCGTGCTGCAGACCCCAGGGCAGGAGGCTGGTGCTGTCCCACAGAGAGGAGAAGGCAGGATGGATGTGTTCCCTTCTCCCTAGGAGGAGGGAGGTCACTCTTAGATCAATCCCACTAGAGGGGCTTCAGCATCCTGAATGCTGGAGTTACCTATTACCCTGGGCCACAAAGATGATCCCAGGGCTGGAGCCCCTCTCCTATGGCGACAGGCTGAGAGAGTTGGGGCCGTTCAGCCTGGAGAAAAGAAGGTTCCAGGGAGACCTTCCAGCAGCCTTCCAGTACCTGAAGAGGCTACAAGAAAGCTGGAGACGGGCTTTTTACAAGGGCATGTAGTGATAGGACAAGGGCAATGGCTTTAAACTGAAAGAGGGGAGATTTAGATAAGATCTGAGGAAGAAATTCTTCCCTCTGAGGGTGGTGAAGCACTAGACCAGGTTGCCCAGAGAAGTTGTGGCTGCTCCATCCCTGGAAGTGTTCAAGGCAGGGATCTGTTGGAACTAGATGATCTTTTAAGGTCCCTTCCAACCCAAACCGTTCTATGATTCTGTGATCTGACTCAGTTTGACCTGTATCTCAGTTTGACATGTTTATCTGCTCGGAGCGATACTAACAGACTAACTGGGACAGACAGCAGCTGATTGCTACTGCTGCAGAGACTCCTGAAACAGCAGCACTGCAAAAGACTGACTTTCTGCCTTAAAAGTAAAGCTAGAAAGAAGCTCAGAACAGGAATGATGATTTCTTCATCTGGATGGGAAGGGAGAAAAAATTAGAAGTTTAAGACAGACCAGGCTTAGCAGCAAAAGGGGAACTGCTGGTTTTGCCCTTTTCCAGCAAAAACAGTACTTGGTGTGTCAGTAGAAACCAACATAACAAGGCATCAAGAAAGAGAAGGTGACAGACTTCAGACACCTGGTGATGGAGCTAAATCCTGGTCTAGGATATGCAATGCCAGATCTTAGGGCCAGTCAGGGAAAAAGGAATTTAGTTGTGCCTCACAGAATTGTGCTGTTTGGGTTGCTGCAGCCAACACGGAACAAAACCATCAGAATCACAAAGGCAGGTTAGACAACCACACACTGCCTGTCCTCATTGTGCATCACCTCCAGGCAAACCTGTCCTTCCTGGCCCCTGCGGTCTATCCCAAGCACATAACGGCATGGCACTGGCCGGGCCAGCTCAGAGGGGAGGGCATGCAGCCTCCTGACTCCGTCAGCTCTGGAAGGATCTTAGTCACATTTACCATGTCTGACCTTTCACTTTCCAACAAACAAATATCTGTGAGATAACAGCAACCAGGTTAAGATAAATCTTTCCAAAAGCTGGGAGAAACACAATCCAATTTGGACAATACCTTTAATCGTATTCTTTTAAATAGCAACCTTCCTCTTCCAAGCTCCCTGTCAGGAGTGTATCCTTTCTGCTGCTATGGCTAAAGCAGCTACTTCCATCTCTACTAACAAGCGGAAAACACAGACCTAATTCCTGGCTCTATGAAAAACGAAGCCTTAATCAGTTTTGCCCCAATCCCTTATTTGCAAGACAGGTACACTTGTTCCATCATATTCTCTGCTTTTTCCTCCCAGTGTCTGAGATTTCTGGGTTTGGTGCTCTATGGGCAATATCCAGGGCAACCAAGGCCTTGATCCCAGCTGACATACACTCTCCGTTAAGCTACGGAAAGGCAAAAGGGAAGATTTTTAACTCATTGCAAGTCAAGTTTTCATGGATTATCATAGCCGAGGAGGAATCATTTTGAAAGAATGCTGTAGTACTAACAGAGCCTGCCACTTCTTGTGCATGGAAGGAAATAACTTGAAACAAGTACTGAGACCTAAAATAAACCATAGTATGTTCAGCTGGGCATTCACTAACCCTCAGCACAGCTGCCAGAGGATGAGCTGCCACCCATCCTTACAGCCATTTATCTTTTGCGGGGCAAGAGTGTAACGAAGGGTGGAATTTGGCTGTGTACATAATTACCTGGATTAGTGACGGGATGGTGAGAGCGCACGTAAAATTCCTGTATACCCAGAGGACAGACAGTTCCCACCCACGGTCTCTCCAGGGAGCGAGAACTGTGTGTCCTGAGGTTTCCTGCTTACAGGAACTTGCGTTTTAAGAGACGACAGATCTGGTGCGGAATGAACATTGCATCTTTGAAGAAATAGCCTGGTAAATGTTATCAAAAGGGTGAGTTCTGTGGGAATAAGGGCACTAACAGCAAACCTCTAATCTGTTCGCTTTTGCTTAGAAAGGGTTTGCCTCCACCTCCCAGTCTACCAGGCAACCTCCTCTCTCCCCAGGCATCATGCTTGCTCCGTACAACTGCCCTGCCACAGGAGAAGAAAATCTGTGCGTAGTTATGGAGGCTGAAAGGGTTAAAGCCCCGAGAAGCCAGATCTCCATTTGTTTTTGTACTTACAATGAGTCCAAGGACTCCAGGAGGACCTGGGGCTCCCATTCTCCCTGAAAGGAAGATAAACCCACATGGTTAGGGACACTTTGTAGACAAACAGAGGCTGAAAGGCAGCTCAGTGTTTCAAGAACTTGAGGGAAGGGAAAAGGCTGTGCCTCCCCCTTCCGTCCCCCCCCACAGCCCCTTCCCAGCCAAAACGATCGAGAGCTTCCACCTTAGCGAGCGCAGCCTCCCCGGACACAGGGCTGCTTGTTGTTGGGCAGTTATGTGCAGGGCTGGCTTCCCCTCCCGGAGCGGGCCGGATAAAAGCAGCGTTTCACCGCGCAGGCAGGAGCCCGGCGCAGGTGAGATGGAGGGATGGGCAGGGAGAGGGACCGGGGCTGGGAGGGGGCACAGGGGCAGCAAAGCTAAGGGGGACGGGGAGGAAAGCTGCTGCTCTGTGTTGGGGAAGGTGAGGGTTTTGGGAGTGGTTAAGGAACGATAAAACTCATAAGAAAAGGAGGACTTAGATGAAAATTAAACTGGGCAATTTGTGGAGAGGGTATGTCAGCTTCCAGGCTGGCTGATGGGCCCTGGGAATGTGTTTGCTCCAAGGCTGCTCCTCCTGTATCTAAGAGCTGGTTTAAGGTGGAGAACCAGCAGCGTCCTCTGCACTCTGCCTCATCCATCTGGGCTCCTGCCTAGAACAGCAACTAGCCATTTCTGCAGTCTTCAGAAAAAGCTGCCAAGCTTTGGACTGCAGCTTATCCGCAGGAAGGTGGCTCAGCACCTCTGTCCCTGGAGCAGGGAGGTCTCTGCAGGGAACCAGCCCTTGCTTGAAGGACGAGTCACTTTTAATCACACTGCAGAGAGCAGCTGGGCTGCAGAGGTTCCATCCTGGGCTCTGTGCCCATTTGCCGTCTCTTACTGCTCCCAAGCAGGGCATTTTTGAAAGCACCAGCTCCTCTTAGAGGCTCTTCAGGAACATCTTGGAGTTCACCATTCCGAGGGACAGCCCGCTGTCTGGTTTTGTGGGGCTGGTTTGAATTCTCAGCTTTACCACAAGCTCCCTCTGTGCCAGCTTTCCAAGGATATTGCAGGTGCCAGGAGTGCTGGCAGGTGCCTGATGGTGTTTCCAGGTGAAGTACAGCAGAGAAGCTGTGTCAGACTCATGCAAATCACCTCTCTAGGTCCCTAAGTACTTCAGCCATCCTTATGTGATGCTCAGCCTGTCCCTGTGTCTCCTCTGTGGATCACCCGCTCCCTCGCCACATTGACAGCGGGTCACTTGTTAGGGCAGGACCTGCTCTTCACACACCTCCATCTCCAACAGGGCCTCTCAAAACAAGCATGTCGGAAATACTAAACTTCTCGTTGGCTCAGACGACCCTACCCCTGCTCTGGATCACACTGCCTGCTTTCTTTGACAGACTGGCTCAGTTTATGGGTGCACATCTGGTGGAGCCCCCTCCAGTGCAATAAAGCTCCCCTTTTATGGAAAGATTTGCCTAGTGAAAGAATGAAAGAGAAGGGGACGCAACGTGACCAAACGTGCTCAGCCCTCCTTGGCTAAAGGGTTACGTGTGTTTATTTTATGGAAACGGAGTAGAGGACTATTGGGCAAGCACACACACAAAGCGTTTCATAATCTCAACCAGCCTAAATTGCTTTTTATGGCTGGTTCCTTTCCTGCATAATTGGGACATCTGTAGAGCAATTGTTCCTCACGGGTGGGATTTCTGCGTCCTCAGAGCTACTGTAATAAGATCGGCTTCAAGCTTTTAGTCGAGGCCTGGCATTACCAGCCTCAGCAAGAAGAGGGAGTATCCCCAGAAGTGCTCAGCACAGGAGCTGCACTGTGGCCTGGTTTCCTCTGCAGGCTCCGAGGGTGGCTGGGATGAAGATGGGGTGGATGGTCAGTTCTTGGTCTCACCAGTTGCAGGAGGCACTGCCTAGATGTCTGAGTTATGCCACATGGGTATTCTTCAGGAGAAAAAGTAAACGTGGAAATGCATGGCCTCATGTCTAACGCAAGAGGATTTCCTCTTGGAAAAGGAGGGTGTAGATTTCCCTAGGAGAGCTGGACAGGGCTTGTCCATTTGAGCCATCCCCCGGCCTGGGAATGAAGGATTTACAGGTGCTCTTTCCCGGCTGTCCGTGATGACAGGCGGTCCCTGACCTGCGAGGGAAACGGGGCTCTGTCCTCCGTTTCAGTGCACGAACTGGGCACTGGGACAAGAAACAAGGAGATGAATCAACAGTCCTTTCCCATGTCTAATTCCTGTGATTAAGAGACTAATTGGAGTGGCTAAAGCGCTCCGGAACGGGGATCTGGAATGTGATGGCTCAACAGTTCTCAGCAAGTTGGTAGGAGGGAAGAAGTCCCTGCGGATCGGAAGAGCCTTTGCTCTGTCTGGAGGGGACGGAAAGAAGATCAGAGAGCGTCGGCTTCAGCCCGTCCCCATGCGACGGCAGGGGCGGCAGCAGCGTAGGCGCTCGCGGATCAAACGGAGCACGGGGCGGTTGGGGACCCGGGGCAGCCTACGATTTAGCTGCATACTCCACCTAACAAACTCGGCATATTTGTGTGTTCCACAAACAGACTTTCTGGCATTTTCTGCGTCTGTGACTCCGCTTGTGACCCTGTGAACCTCCCTTTAAGTCAGCCGAAACAGTCTGTTTTCATTCTACAATCTCCAAGGCACATTAATATTTAAAAGCTGGTGATAAGATGAAAGAGGAGCAATCCTTCTGGATGAATTAACGGAAGGGACATTTGTTTCTCTGCGATGCTCTGGGAACTGGCATTCAGCTAGTTTCGAGCACATCTTCTGAATGGGGCTTAGAAAACTTGCAAATTAAAAGAAAGCAAAACAAGTTATTTGGAAAACAAAGTCTTTCTGACCTCCAGGATTCCTGCTCTTCCTGGTGGGCTGGCTGGAAATACAATCTAAAAAGTCTTCTACTCTGGGACTACTGATTCCACTCTGACCCATGGCTTAAGTTGACCGAAGGATGGGAAAAGTCCTGCAGAAGTATTCCTTGGGAAGTTAATTCTTTCAGATCACTGCATTTGTGACTCTTGGGCTGAATTCCCACAAAGGCTGGAGCTTGGCTTGCTGGTTAGAGTTGCTTGTGAAAATAACTTTATGCTGCATATATGACGAATGGGAACTTGAAGACTCATGCGGAGTGGGTTACTTCACACAAATCATCCCATCAAACACCAAGAGCAGCACTGTGATTATGTGTGAATAACCAAGACAGCAGGAATTTCAGGGATGAATCAGTACTGCTCACATGCTAATCGAAGGAGAACCAACAACGTCATTCAGAAAATAATTTAGAATAATTAATACATCTGAGAACTTTTTCATCCCACAAGGGCATGTTTTCTGAGTAGTGGAAAACACAGCACATACCCGACTGTTTGGTATTAAGTGCTACAAGAGCAGAGCAAACTAAATCTTATCAGCATCCAGCTGCTTAAATGGTCTCTGGGACCATCCTGACTCAATTCCCAGGAGACACATCCCATTCTTAGAAAGCCAGCAGGGATCAGATGAAGACCAGAGAGAGGTCAAGAACTCAGGAGCCTGGAGACTTCTCCCACTGCAGTGCTGAGGTTGGCTGAGGCACGGGGCAGGGCAGCAGAAGCCCGAGCTGTGGTGGCTGTCCCTCAGTGCTACCAGACGCTGGAGTAGGGAGTCTGGTGCTTTTTGGGCCACTATTAACATTCACTTGAGAAAAGGAGAGGTACTGAGCTTGAAGAACTTTAGGAGCTTACTTCAACAGCCTAGTGAGATGCAAACCAAGTGGTACCAGCTTGCTACCCTGCATCAGAAGATGAGATGTGGTGAAAAGGAGAGGAACACGGCTCTTTCTCTATGCACCTCAGATCTCTACACAACTGAGTACGTGGCCTGCTCCTCTGAGGGTCCATGTGCACTCAAGCATCTGTGGTGCCTTATGATGATATGTCCTTCTTCTATATGTCCTCCATGTCTCCCTGCTATGTTCATACAAAGCTTCATCCAGAGCAGACTAGTCAACAAGAGCTTTCTTGTGTCTGCCACACGCTTTGTGTCAGGCCCTGTGGTATGGACAACATGCTTTGACCACTGCCTGCTCATCAGGAGCAGCATCCCTACCTTTTCTCTCTTTGTTTTTCTTCTAGTCATATTCTCAGGATGAAAAAGCAGCTGTCAAGACCAGGGTGCAAGAAAGGCAACAGATGGAAACAGAAAGCAAATGGCAACATGATGACCTGGCAGTTACAGGATGTTGAGTTGAACACGGGAACTGGCAGCATGTTTAAGCAGAGCAGGGATGTACGTTTGTTTTCAGGAGGGACAAAACCAAAATGCTACCAACTGCCACCAAACTTAAAAGCTTCTTTCAACTCTAAGGAGCACGATGTAGTACAGTGGAGTGTCTACTGCAATAGAAAGAAGGGAAAAAGCTATCAACTTACTGGGTTCCCATCGATGCCTGGAGGTCCTCGTTCCCCAAAATCACCAGGAAAACCCTGAGGAGAGGAAGCAAATGTGAGTATTAGTTATTGACACACCCTTGTGCAAAGGCAGTAAGTTTAAAAACTGCCCCCCCTGCACTCAGTGCAGCACTTTGGTAGACAGCAGGTGACAAGGAAGCGTGGGCCATCCAGCCCGCTTGTCCTCATCCAAACCATCCCTGCTCCACCAGCACATCCGCTCAGTGAGGAACTCTACGAGGCCAAGAGCTCTGATTCATTGCTCTCTCCTGGGGCCAATGAAGGGTAACCAGAAGTACCGTTTACAAGGCTCAGCCGTGAGCTGCACACTAACTAATAGGAGCCTTGAGAGGAAGAATCAGTGAGCAGACAGGAAGGCTTTTCCCTTGGCCATGCTATGAAAAGCACCCACTGCTGAGGCTGCTGGACCCGACTCTTTCACAGCGTGCCTCGCAGGCTGTGTCTGGCCCTCACTTAGCTGTGACTTTTCTTAGCACAAGTGGTCAGCCCTGGGCACGCTTCATGTGGCAGGCAAGGCTTTCGCAGCGTCGTGTAGAAAGACAACGTGAGTGTGCACAGCAGAGAGAAGGGATGGAAATCAGCGCTTCTGTCCTCCTTTTGGATCACCCAAGTGCTTCAGTATGTCCAACAAGGAATATGCAGCCCTGAAGATTATGTCATGTAGTTTACACATGCAATGATAATCCCACATTTGGAAGATCAAATTCTGTATTCTGTATACGGTGCTTTCTACTCTCTTTCAGGAAGAAATATCCTACTGATAGGATACTTCCTTAAAAGTCAATACCTCCTTAATACCTTCAAAAGTCAATATCTTCCTTAAAAATCAATCCCAAGTCCCTTATGTTCTGGAATAATTCATAAAACTCACTGCAATGACTATCCTCAAAAATGGATTGTCAATCTGAATTATTTCATCCTGTCGACTAACACAATCATTTAACAGTGCCCCCTTCTCATAGGACAGCTGAATAGCGTAATGCCTGTTGGAGCCCATGCAGATGCTTAATGGAGCTGATCAAAGATGCCTAGTGAATTCACTCCAATGCATTCACGACCTTTCAGCTTGCCAGAGGAACAAGCAGTTCCAAGCTCATTACGATCCACACCCCAGAGCTGTGAAAGACCATGTTTACTACATGAAAAAGTCACCACAAAAGACTTCTTCATCATCTCATTATCTCCGATACAAATTTGGAAGACTTCAAACAATGATAGAAAAGGGAGTGGAGGTACTGAGCCAGAGCCAGAACATGGTGGTGTGACACATTCTCTCTCGCACTCTTAGACAGCCCCTGTGCTGCCCTAAGCCCCCCCAGTTCCCTACTGCAAACAAACCACACAGCAGCTCGCTCTTCCCTGTCCTGTCATGCTCTGTCTCCCATGGAAGGAGCTCAGCAGAGGGGTACGTAACCTCTGTGGCTAGCAAACCCTCTTGGGCACTACACCGACAGTTTCACGGAGGAAGCACTTGAGTTTAAGATGGATTGAACTCAATCTTCCTGGAGCTCGAGCTTCATTCAGCAAAGGACTGGCAGGGAGCAGGCTACCAAGAGCTATCAGGGACCAGCTCAAACATCAGCAGCTTCAGGGCTACTCTGAACTTCAGCTGCGGTGGCGGAGTAAAACTGCCTTACACCCTTCTGTAAGGAGTAAAACTGCCTTACACCCTTCTCCGTCTCCACCAGCCCGTGAGATACAAAGGACAACACAACCACATTCTGGGCTAGCTGAAAGCTTAAGAGACAGGGACGGAGCAGACAGGGAGAGGACGGTCCTTGCAGAGCCAGAAGAATGCTCTCCCTTCCTGCCTGCTCCCCTGTGTACGACACTGGTTACCTTGGAAAAGCAAACCTGAGGGAAGCGAAATGTGACAGCCAACTGCAAGATGCTGTCGGGAAACCCATCAGCAACACTGAAAATTGAAAAGATCACCGTGAACAGAACAGGAACACTATACTGGGAAGCTCTGCAGTCAAAGATATCATCCAAGACCTCCCTTCACCTTTTGAGGGTTTACAACTCCTGGTCAACACAACTAGGTAAAAAGATACTTGGCCAAATCTAAAGCAAGAGATGGGAGAGCTGTTTATGACAATCACAATTTTGTCGCTGACTTTAGAGCCAGCATTTCGCCTCTTCTGTACCAATTCCCCACAGCATTCAGTACGCACTCCTGAATGGACACAGCTATCACTCGCTTGGATTAAATACCTCTATTTTATGGGCATCACTGCGAATGGGAAAGATATCTGCCTTTTTCCAGCTGGGCACTACATCCCTCAAGCCTGCACACATGCCAAGACGCTGTGGTAAGCAACCACTGGAAACAACCTTCTGCCGCCTAGAGACAAAGACGTCAAATATAATAAGAAGGCGGGGGGCTACAATTTTCTTTAATGAAAAAAGGGGGAAAAATAACTGTGCTACATGCTGAACCAATAAGATCAGAACAGAGATGTGTAGGGAAAACTCATTGCTCGGGCACGACAGAAAAAAAAAAGACTGCCTTGGAATATTTTGCTGTTTACAGTCATACAACTCGCCAAGGAAAATATGAGTGTGCACAGACTGATACTGTACTTACGCTGCTGCAGGTTTCAGTCTCAGCCTTCAGCACTCCCCCAGCTGCATCTGTCCTTTCTCAGAGGGCAGAGCTGGGCACAGAGTGACCCACGGATGCCATGGAGCAGTCTGGCCCTTGGGCTGCTGAGGTGTCTTCTGTCAAGCTAAGGTCTTGCCAATGTAAGAAGGTTTTACTACTTTGAATAGTACAAGTAAATCAATATTGCTACAGCGGCATAGAATCACCTAGAGGAATGCTTGCTCCAGACTAAAAGCATTTTCTAAATTTGGTTTAAATCTCTTCCAACGTGATACAAACAATGCACTTCTCTGTCAGAATAAAAGTGTCCAGATAAGGAACTATTTAAATTCATATGTTTCCCACTAATCTCTTTTTATGCCTCAGTTTCTCATACTAACCTTGCTGCTTAAAGATAAAAACATGAGATTTGAGGCATTTGGTAACATATTTAATAAAAATCTAGCTTTTACACAGGCTTTCCAACAGTAGGTCTCCAAGTATTTAAAAAAGCAGATTATTGCTGTTTTGAAGACGGAGAGCTGAGTACCTGAGGTCACTTGGCCAATACTACCCAGTAAATAAGAGACTCGACAATAAAACCCATTCACGGCACAAGGTGGCTCCCTCCAGAGCTAGGGTTTCTCCTCATCCTCAAGATGGGATGGAAATGGGTCAAAGTGGCAGGAAATAGAGAAGAAAACCCAGAACATCATGCGCCAGCATCATTGCCACAACAGCCAGGCCCAAGGCAACACTCAGCAGTGAAGTCCCGTCCTTGCCAATACCTGATCGCCCTTAACAGGCCATCTGCTCTCCTGGCATGAGCACCCCTCCCAGTCTAGGCTCATGGATCTCCAGGGTGATGGGTCATCCCCTGGTACTTTTTGGCCCAAACTGTAAAACAAACCCTGAGGAGGAGACAAATGGAAAGAGCAGCTTCAATTTAACTAAATCCAGGCATCCCAGCCCAACATTTGAGCTTGGCAACACAAGTATTAACAGTCTTTTGCACCTTAAATGAGACCAAGGCTGGTGGCTGTGGCATGAAGGGGGATATTTCAGCATCCATACAGTCTCTGAAGACCCAAAACAGGTTGTGAAAGCCATCCCAACACACTCCTGTGCACAGCAGGAAACAATCAATCTTCTAAGCCCCTAATGAAAATGAAAGCGCCTTCTTTCCATGGGGTAAGCAGTAGCAGTTTAAACCACAATAACAGTTCCAGTGACCACAGTGTCCTAATTTATTGGATTTCACATGTCTGTAAAAGCTATTTTTTCAGTGTTTCTCCCCCTCTTGCCTGAGCCTAAAGGACAGAGACGTTCCCCAGGAACAAAACTAGCACTATTCAACCGAAACAAGCAGCCTAGAAATTACAAGCAGACTTTGTTAGCCCATTTGTTTCATTCCTGTAAGCAGCACTAACCTCTCCTCTCCCATGCTCTGCTCCAGCAGCCTGAGGAGCCCGAACGGAGGGAGAACACACGAGGCAGGAAGCTCATTTTATGGTGCTGGCGGACAGGCAGGTCGCAACTGGCAGCCCATTACAGGAGACTTGTGAAAGAGATTAAAGAGCCCAGCACATTCAGAGTCTCCTGACCTTCCAAAAGTGAGTGCAGAGGGGTTTTTGGTACAGAAAATCCACCGTTTTTCAGGGTGCAGCTGTTTTTCCAGGAAGACTGGTCCCTGGAAATTATGCTTAAGAATTGGGACGGCAAAGAGTAACACCCTACTGCAAAATATTGAGCCGTGTATCCTGCCTGCTCTGTGGGAGGAAGGGGACATGCAGAGAAGGATCAGGATCAGGAAGGGGCGGCAAATAGCAGCAGAGGTAGGAGGAAAATGCTCCACTAACAAGTTCTGTTGGCCAAGAGTCAGGGGGGTGCTCCTCTGCAGTGGCTGAGGTCAGGTATGACAAAACTTTTGGCTCTGTCTCACAGCTGGGAAACACAGAGAGGAGATGGGGAAAAATAATCCAGTTGAATGGATTTCACATTGCCTGAAGGAGAAGTTCAATGAAAGAAGCAAGATGAAGCTCGAAGAGGTGTTGGAGAAGAAGCATACAAGCAGATGCTTTGCGCTAAGCAAGATCCAGGTGTTCTGTGCTCTCCTGTCCCCAACCCAAGCAGAGCTTTGCAGTAGTTCCACCGTTTGTCCCCACTGCACTTGGCGAAGCTGAGTTCGAGAGGGAACTGAGACAGAGAGATGAAATCTGATTTATCCCAGATAACACCGAGAAGTCCGAAGCTGAGCCAGTAACTAAATCTCTATCTTGGAGATCCTACAATAGTGCCTGAATTCCTGTTCATCCACGCTCCCTCCAAAGGGCATCCTTTCATACTCCAGGAGACTCCTGCTGAGAACAACCAGACCCAGACAGACACTGGAACCATCTCCTCCCACATCAGGGGATTACATCCCCCTCCACTTCCCCTTCCTTTCTTCCTGTGCTTAAAACAGAGGAGCTTGCTCTTTCTTGCTGTTGTCACCCCAAGAGCTGCTCAGGGTCCAGGCAGATGCCACCGCTTCTTGTCTCTTGGCCCTGGAAGCAGCTGTCCTCAGGGAAGCAGAGACTGGTGAGATGCATCGTGTCCTTTGCTTCCCTGAGGCCTTTTCAGGTGTGCGCATGTGGGTGGGTGTGTGGTGTGTGTACAACATCTGATTCAGTTTAAAACACTTTCCCCGATGGAGTAAGGGAGGCAGTCTGGCAGCTGCTGCTCCGAGGAATCCTGGCAGGTCTTCACGCCAACAGAATCCTTCTCCAAAAATAGGATTTTATTTTCCTGTTGGCTGAAGGTGAAGCTGCTCAAACCAAGCAGCCCTCCTGTCTTGTCTGCAAAAGACTCTATTTGCCAGTTGGCTCTGGCCAGGTGAATCACTGCCCAGGAGTCTCCCCAGGGATGGAGCTTGCAAGTCAAACAATTTAAACAAAAATTAAAAAAAAAAAAAAAAAAAAGGTGGTGGTGGGGAAGCAGGGCTGAGGGCGAGAGAAGGCATTTACTGGAAAAAAAGGAGAATAAAATAAACAAGGGTAGCTTATGTTGGCAGCTTACACCTCTGAGAGCATTCTTGGTGGAGAGAGCAGACGTGAGCCCCTGCACAGGTGGGTGCCAAGGCCAGCAGGCTGGCTCAGACCCACGCCAGGTCCCAGAGCGGCGAGTCGCCCCGAAGGGATCCTGGCAAGCCCTGAGCTCCCGCTGTGCCTTGCTAGTTTTAATTCACGCGGCTATGAAGGAGCCTTTGCCTTCGGCTCAGTCTAGACCTGGGACTGTGACAGCTTTCGTCCCGGCAAAGAAGGGAGGCACGGGACTGACAGTCCTGCTGCAGTTCTGCTCCTTTGTCACCCACAAGGGAGGTTTGCTCTCTGTCCCTGGGAGACTTCACAGCTCAGTGTCACATCCTCTTTGGATAAAGATTTCATGGCACTTTTAAACATAACTATCCCTCCAGCTGTGGGAGCACAGCCCTCCAGGGCAGCCCATCCCACCCAAACACGAGCAGAAGTCCTCTGAAGCCCCTTCAGCCAAACATCACCAAAGTTAACCAACAGCCCCTCCACCCTCTTGCCCACCTGCTTTGTTCCTCTTACACAGGTATAGGATCTCCTCCCCCATCTGCAGGCCCTAAGAGAGTGCAGATCACACAGACAATTACCCCATGCTGACGAGCACTGAATCTGCCCCCGCTCCTGATTATTTACAGCCAAGACTGCCAAATCAAGCAGCCTCCTATTTAAGAAAGTCAAGAAGCTTTGGGGATCAAAATGTTTTCGGACTCAAAAGAGATAGCTGCACTATTTTTTCCTTATAATTTCTAATGAAAGTCTTTTTTGGACTTTTATTTGATTTATGAATGAACATTTCCCTGAATGAAGAAAGGCGCTTTTGTGCTTAGGAGACCTTGGTTCAATTCTTCACAAGCTTTTTGAATGACAACGGACAAGTCACTTAGGGGCATTCTTGAAAATGAACCATCTTTGGGTTTGTTTCTTTTCTTTCAGTACGAGTCATGGGCCTTGGCATCTTTCAAACTCTTTCCTCTGTGTTTTGCCTGTTCTTTAAAAAATGAAATACATGCTAATATTGTCCACCTTGCCAGGTTATTTGGCTGATGTAATCATGAACACAGGAACATGTGCTGATATCAGAGTGATAAGTAACCACACAAGCACCTCACCGCAGAGATTTGGGAAACTCCAGACATGTTGAACATAACTCGGGCCAAAGGAGATGGTGACATTTGCTCTGGGCTCACGCCTGCATTTCAGAGTGGTGAACCAGGCCCAGAGGGGAGGACAGACCAGCTGCCCAGTTTCAGAGTCCAATGTAAGCATTAAAAGTCACTGATTGCTCAAACCAAATCTATTTTTAAAATTTAGGTTAACAAAGAAGAATTATAGCAAAGAATTGACTTAGATGGCTAACAGGAAAAATCCAATTCATGGGCTAAAACTCTCTCAGTAACAGAGGAGTTTTGTTGACTACTGATTTTCAGGAGCTCCACTTGAGTTTTCATGGAAACAGAATGATTAAAAGCATATTATTTTTTTTAAATCAATCCGTTCCTGAACAAGGCTCCAAACTTCTTGGTGCTATGCTGAGGTATGGGCAAAAGACAGAGAGCTACCCCAGTCCTGTCCATCAACTCCTTCCTGCAGATCATCCGGTGGATTTACCTGTACAAACAGGTCCTCAGCCTGTGTGTTTCTCCCCTAGCTTTAGCTGGCCACAGCTGAAAGCACATCTCCAAGTGCACAGGGCCTACAGCTGAACCTGAACCGGGCCACCAGCTGGGAAGGAATGGGTTCACCAAATGCTCAGGTGAATCAGGCCTGAGCAGTGAAGCTGTGCGGGAGAGCAAATATTTATTTTCTGAGAATACATACAGATAGCATCATTTAGGATCAGTTAAAAAATATTTCCTATTTCTTTCAAATCTTTGGAAGTGGCACATTGAACTACCACCTAGCTGAGTGGGAAACCACAGTTTACCCCTACTTCTTTAGAAATTTTTCCATTTTAATTATGATATTTCTTTAAAATGGTTCTCAGGGTTTCAAGAGAAGTACAGCTTCATTATTCTTCCTTTTTTTTGGTAGGTAACAAGGTCTCAGCAACAAATGAGACATGGCTGGACCCTTAGCAGCCCATATAAGCCATGATACTCTGTGCTGTAGGTGAGACCTCTTAGGGTGTATGCCTATGACATGTTTCTTATGAGAAAAGCCGTCTGGGTTGCCTCTTTGTATGCCCAGGGACCCCACTCAAGTCAACTGGAGTTTGGCAATTATTCGTTAAATAAAAGGCACTTCGAGATACTGTTACCAGTTTCCCAAATCTCAGCTTGTGTGGTGCAGGAGACTCTCGCTTGGTTCACTCCAAATGCAAGGAAGGACCTCAGCTGCATCCAAAGCAGACGAAAGATTGGAGGAAGAAGAGAGGAGCTGTTTATCATCTTAGTCCCTACAGAGAGGAGGAAAATTTATTTTCTTAGTAACGTGCAGCTATGCCAGCCTTTCCAGACACATGGCAAAACATGTTCCCCCATTGTTCGCATGGACAACAGCTGAGACCGTGTAACTTGGCAAAGCCCCGTGCGCTTACGTTCACCACTAAGTGATCTTAGCCATATGTCAGAAGGCTGAAGGAAACTGTAAAACTAAACCTTCCTGACCCAACAGCAGCTCTGCATTTTGCTATCTAGTGTCTCCAGTAAGGCGATGCCTTTTCATACGATGCAACAACCTACCCATACTGGTGGGGAGTACAGTGGTATCACATGCACTTCCAATAATTTATCAGATGAAGAAAAAAAGAATATATTGAGACTTGGTATTCACTGGAGACAGGAGTTAAGACATTAACTTTATAAGTCAACACGGAAGAAGACAGCAGACGTGAAAAATAGCCTGGCGAGAAGGCGCTGCCGCATTACAAGCTGGGAGCTGGCAAGGGGGACCCTGCCTGTGGTCAGCTCATGGAAAACGGATGCCAGATTCGGCAGCTTGCCACCGCATTGATGCTCACAACAAACACTGAGGCTACGTTAGAGTGGCTGCCAGATCACTGCTGGCTCTCACAACCTCCACGCTGTGGCTGACAGGCAGAGGGAAGGGAGACTCCTGGACTCACCTATGCACTGATCCCTAATACTTAAAATCCACATGCCACTTTATAGCACCTCTTCCTTGACATCCGAGCAGTAATCCTTGGCATTTACACGCTAAGCTTCAGCTACTGAGCTCAAAGGAGAGCTGAGTGCGTTACTCCTGTTTTGCAAGCAGCCAAGAACAGCCAAACAGCTTGTCTGAAGTTGCATTCCATGGGGAGAAACGAGGTCCATATCCTTTTCCTCCTCCTGTGCAGTCAGAACCTCCCTACCTTGCCTTGGCAGACTCCAGCCACTCTCACGGGCAGAGCTCTCAGCCTTCCTGGCTGGCCACGCAGCCCCAGTGCAAATCCTCCCTCTGTGCCTGCTACTTACATGGTCTACTCCACCTGTCAAGCTATCTCCGTGGAGCAGCACTTCAGCAACACATTGGCTCTTGCCAAAGGCTGCGCGAAGCCCGATGGCAGAGCCTGCGCTGTCAGGAGGTGTTTGCTGCCGTTGTTTGAGGTTAGCAGGTGGGCAGGAACCCCCATCCCGCCACCCGACGGCTGGTGGGACACAGCTACATACAGCTCACAAACACGAGCTGCAGGAGGACAGAAGTAAGAAGAGTAACGATGAGCAGAGCTAGACAGGCAGGGAAGCCGAAATACCTGTGTGTGGTATCAATGACTTGCTCGTGCTACCGTTGCCTAAAGCTTCCAGCCCTGGGGATCCTCTGATCCTGTGCTGTTCTGTAATCCAACCTGACGGACCCTTTGGGCCAGGGCTTTTCTTTCGTGAGGTGTTTGCATGGCACCTGACATGGCGAGGCTCTGAGTGTTCAACTCAGCTCCAGGCACAGGACCAGCAGCACCAACACTTTCTCCAAAAAACATAAGGAAACCTCAGCTGTGTTGGGCTGAAGTGTGAACAGACCTCAGACAAACCCAAGAATCACTAATACATCTTGGAACTAAACTTTGCTCCTTCCTTTCTATCTCTTTTAAAAGAATACTGCTGTGCTGGTTTGGCTGGGGTAGAGTTAATCCCCTTCACAGCAGCTGGTACGGGGCTGTGGTTTGAGTTTGTGCTGGAAACAGCATTGGTCACACCGGGATGGTTTGGTTACTGCTGAGCAGGGCTCACACACAGTCACGGCCTTTTCTGCTCCTCACCCCACCCCACCCACGAGGCTGGGGGGGCACAAGGAGCTGGGAGGGGACCCAGCTGGGACAGCTGACCCTGACTGACCCAAGGGACACTCCAGACCCTGTGACGTCATGCTCAGCATAGAAAGCTGGGGGAAGAAGGAGGAAGGAGGGGATGTTGGGAGTGATGGCATTTGTCTTCCCAGGTCACTGTTACATGTGCTGGAGCCCTGCTCTCCTGGGGATGGCTGAACACCTGCCTGCCCATGGGAAGTGGTGAAGGAATTCCTTGCTTTGCTTGCATGAGTGGCTTTTGCTTTACCTATCAAACTGCCCTTATCTCAACCCACAAGTTTTCTCGCTTTTACCCTCCCGATACTCTCCCCCATCCTACTGGGAGGAAGCAAGCGAGCGGCTGAGTGGGGCTGAGTTGCCAGATGGGGTTAAACCACGATAATTACTAATAAAACACATTGTAAACAAAAAGCAGGTATAAGATACTGCAGCTGGTGCAGTGTTAATATTCCATGTGAAAAAAGAACAAAAGACACAAGCACCCATCAATAGCAAAGACAAACAAAAATAGAGCTCAAAGCTCTTTGGATACATCTCCTGAAAGTTTCCCTTTAAGTCTCTTTCTCTAACAGGGCTTAAGAACTTATGAAAATACTACACTCTATTTGAAGTTGATACAATCTGCAGTGCAGCCCTTTCCGATTGCAGCTACCCATCTCCCACAGCACGAGAGATACCCACATCATAAGAAAAGCGTATCACTCTCAGCTTTGTACTCCTTCAACAACAACCAGCTATATCTCCTTCCAGTGGGTTTCACCTCCCTCAGTGACAGTACATCTCCTTTCTAAAGATGAATTAGGACTGATACATTGCCCATGCATGCCAAGATGGAAGGTGGCAACAGCTTCTTTCATTTCTTCCTCCCAGCACAGTGTGGACCACAGCCCTGCTACCCTCACAGCAATGAGACCTTCTTTTATCCTTTTTTTCTTTTGCCAGCTGCTCAAGCGAACACCATAAAAATCCACACCACCACCATAAAAAGTCATTCTTTTCGGCCACTGCATTGGCAAGACCGAAGGTTTAAGCAAGCGGCTGCTTCAGCTCCAGTCCTCCAGCCTACCCCTAAAACAGGCAGCAGATCCAGAGACATACAGACTCATATCATTTCAGTTTCCCCTAGTGTGTTGTACTTTAATCATGTTTCTCTCCCTAGCCCACCCCCAACCCTCTCCTCGCTCAAGAGCTCACCAGTGCCCATACGTTAGAAACGAGCTCGCCTCTGGCGTTGCTGATGCACCGCAGGGAGAGCAGAGCCGGAGGTGGAGTCAGTCGTTTCCACGACAGATTCACCATGTCCCTCACAGCTCTGCAAAACTTAACTTCCCTGGAAGGGTTTCAAGATCTGACTCATGTCCAGTTCTTCTATTTTAATCATTCCCTCTTACATCATCCTCAGAGGCCCACGGTGTCACATGCAAACTCCCCCAGCCCCCCGTTCCGCCTCTGCCGAGCGCTTAATCTGTTGCCGTCCCATCCCAAACAAAGCTAGGTAGAGAAATATATTCGATACTAACTCCTTCCCTACTCTCCAGAGCATCTACCAGCTTTGGATGGCAGCTAATAAGGGTTTCCAAGAGCTCTTCATCGCAACAACAACACTGAAATAGAACAGGAGCAGTAGTCGCGCCAGCAAACCTAGTGCCGCGGGAGACCAGAAAAATCACAGCAGGCTCACTGCCACTGCAAACCAGCTGGGAGACAGCACAGGTCAGGAGATAAGTGTTGGGAAAGGAACCAGGTCAGCTGGTTCCTACTTTCCATTCTCCCAGTCACTTCCTGAATAACTCTGGATGTCGCTTAATCTTTTTGTTCACGCTCGGAAGTACAAATCATCAGCATCGGTTCATTCAAGATTTCTTATTAAACCTGATACCATGAAACGGGGACGGAGCCAAAACCCTGAAAGAGCCGAGGAGAACAAAGGTGCTCACGCGCAGCCGTTTAATCCCTTCTCTAGATCCCAGCCCAAACGCCTCCACGGTTGAGAGATTCCCCGCTGATCTCAGGGGAGCCCCTTGTTTGTAACAGTGACCGCCAGACAAAAACTCTTGCCTGGAAGATTACAAACGCCAGCCAGAGAACAGCTGGAACGCTTTGAGCCTCCAGCGTGCTCTGTGCCGAAACAAGGCAGAGAGCAGAAACCCTGTACCTAACGACAGTTGCTTTGTTTGTTTTACTCTGGTCAATGAGTCATCGTTACATCGACCCGCTCTCTGCAATTATTCATCGCAGAGGTTTCTGGTGCGACCAGCCGCTTACAAAACCCTAAGAGCTGGTACGGATTTCCACTACCCTCCTCCAAAAAATCTGCTTGAGCTCCCCCAGTCCCAGAGAGAGAACAGCCCGCCGGGATGAATGGGGCACTGTCGGGACGTTTGCATGGCTTTTACTGTGAGAACAGCAGCGAGCGGTAGGCGTGGGACTCCTGGAAAGCACGCGCTTGCATGCGAGGGTGACAAGGGGAAAGCACTGGATTTTTCCGTGTGTGGGTGAGTGGACATTTTACAAGGAGCCTGTGAGAGCAATGATGTCAGGAGATGGAGAAAAACTCAGGCTAACATGAAGGACAAGGTGCAAAGGCAATGAGACACACCAGAGCACGAACGTGCCTGATCTCTGCTGACTCCTGGCACCAAAAACTTTACACATTTCGCTAGAGGAAGCACACAGAATTGCTTGGAAGAAGGCTGATGTGGGAAAGGCTTCCCTTTCTGTCCTTTCTGTTTCCTCTACTCATTTCAGTGCTTTTCCCACCTGCTTTTCTTTTGCTTTTCACTGCAGTCAGCACAAATCCCCTTCTTCTATGCAGCTCTCACAGTTTCCACCACCTCTTTCCTCCTGGCCAAGCTCTCAAATCTACCTGGTCTTCTTGTTCCTTAAACATGTCTTCATCTGATCTGTTACTGCTTTAACCCTGTACCACTGCCAAGGACAGAAAGGTTTCTGTACAAAAGTGCACCTGCATTATACAAACCAGATGGAACAAGGGTTGGAGAGAATCACTGCAAAAAGCAGCAGACGTGGTGGGACTGGTGGGAGCACAAAGCAGTAGATGTAACAGGGTGAGCACAGACACCCAGGATGCTGCAATCATGGGGGGAATTAAAAAGTGCGTTTAGGGAAGAGACTGGCCAGAGGAAGGACATTGCAGAAGAGAATCCGAGAAGTGTAGGATGCAAGGGAGCATGGAGACAATGGAGACAGAGTGAAAAGAACAAAACAGCCTGTGAAGTGGGCAGAGCAGGAAAGAAAGGAAGAGAATAATATTTGTAACTTCAGTTTTCTTCCTGCTTGAGACAAGAGACATGGAAAGGTTTGTTTGATCTCCCTGTTTAGTTCCCATCAGAAGACATGAAGGGACCCAGCCAAAAGCCAGATGTTTTGTTTCCAGTTTCATTCAACAAGGTCTGCATAATAGACGAGGAAAAACTTTACCGGCCTACCCATCTTGCCCCTCTTCCCAGGAACTCCAGGGATCCCCTGCAAGGAAAACACACAGAGAAAAAAAAATAACAGGTCTGGTTGAGAAAGCAAACAGCCAACCAACAGCACAAAACAAAACTAGAAGAGAAAGGGGAATGCAGGACAGGCTAATGACTGCGGCATTGTTCAGGAATCAAAATGTCAGCTACTTGCAGTCAGCTGCGAGAGCAGAAGACAATTAACCTTCACGCACTAACTACGGCCCTCCCTGAGGACACACACGCGCAGCATCCACACCCAGGGCAACAGGCTGAGGCTGTGCTTAGCAGGAGCAGTCATTAAGCTACTGGTCTGGAACCGAATGAAGGCCACCACCAAGGCACTCGCTGGAGAACTTCTGTTTATGTTTCTTATTTAGTTATACAAGCATTAAATCAGCGACTCCAGAGCGCAGGGTAGTTCCCTCTCAGGCAGGCACACACACACCGCTTGCTCCCACGTGCTCCTGGGGCCTCTATTGTTTCTGGAGCTTGCATTTGAGGGAGAGAAAGCTGGAATAAAAGAGTCTTCATCTTACAGTGACCTTCCTTAGAAGCTCTTACAGTGGGAAGAGGGAGTCCTTGGATGGGTAGAGATCAGGCAGGTGGGGGGACGTGGGGGAAAAGAGCAGAAAAGCAAGGGAGGTTCTGCAAAGCTCTGAAGATGTGGGTTTGGAGAAGGGACGATGAGAAGGATGGGGGGGAAGGGAGGACACATGGGAACAGCAGCCACAGCTGCCCATCCACAGGCTTCAGTCTTGACTGCCCAACTCAATGCAACTGGAAGGAAAGCCCTTCTCAGAAAGCCTCAGGAACTGTACCTTCCAAGGGGCAGGCTCTTTCCAGACACCTCTAGTTGGACACCCAAAACACTGAGACACTGTGGCTGAGATATCACTCTTGTGGGAGCAGGGAATTTCCACATACATTCTCCCCGTCGCCCCATCTCACTAAAATGAACTAATAAGGAGGAGAAAGGCAGGTTTTTAGGTGAAGGAAAATATAGAAAAACTCCTCTCTGCTCAACAGTGAGGTCTGATGACACTGTCTAAAGCCTAGGTTTTCTTGAGCTGAATGTCAACGTCATACAAGGACACAGGTCTTCATGCAAGGGTAGAAAAAGGCTAAAGAAGGCATGGTTAAACATTAGACACGCTCGTCTCTTTCCTCAGGGACAAGGGATAGAGAAGGTTACAACAGGCTCTGAAGAACCGTATTCAAGCAACACACCAAGGTTTTCTTCACAAAATACTCACTCGTTCTCCATCAGCCCCTGGTAGCCCAAATAATCCTGGGAGACCAATATATCCCTAAAGAAAAGAGGAAACAAGTAGTCAAATACATTTCTCCACTAGTGACCAGTCAGTCTGTCTTTCCTGAACAGCAGAGCATCCTCCAGCGTTGGTCAATGGCAGCCGTGATGAAATAAACCTTGAGGCAAGTGTATATGCCCATGGACTGCATGGTGCTGGCTTCCACGATGTAGTCCAAGGGCACATACCCTCACACCAGGGATCATGAGGACTCCAGGTAGGAAGAGGCCAGCAAGAAGAAACCTTACCTGGGCTGGCTCTGAGTGTACCTGAGGGAAACAGCGCTTGGTTCAAGGTTAGCAAGTGTGATAGTGAAAGTACATGCCTACACCTCCTTTTATCTCTCTGAGGGCTCTTTCCCTGCCTTTGGCACTTGTTCCCAACTGTGCTGCAAAAATGATCGTGGCACCAAGCCTCTTCTGCTTGTCACATGCTGGTTGCACAGTGCAGCCCCTTCTCATGCAAACAACACCTTTTGACAGGAGAGGCTCCTTTCTCGCCACCCTGTTGCTGAGAGAGGAGTAAATCAGTAATGGTTCTGCCTAAAGCCTTTCCCTGCAAACTCAGTTGCACCATCAAGACCTTTTGCAAATACTTTGTCAACCTGAGCACCAAGGGCCCTACCTGGGCAGGGAGAGGCTGAGCATGCCATCTCAGCCTCTTGGGATTGGTGTACGAGGCTCAACTTGTACATACATGCAGGTCCTCTGACATCCAACTGTAAAGAAGTCTCCTTTGCACCAAGCTATTTCACATAAAATCTGCTCCTTTCACTCTCATCGACAGGCATCGCGTTTTCAAGAATGCGACGTTTCTCTACGGTGTTAGGATCCCGCTCAGACAACACAAATGCTGCGTTTCCCTTCCCTTGTGACAATCGAAGCCTTGTGTCTAATCCCCTTTGCTCAGCAGTTAGTACAAAGTTACCTTGTGTGCTGGTCCTTGCAAAGGAGTAATTTGTGCCAAACATGCAGAACCAAGAGGAAGTGAATTTCAGCAGGGAGCACCTCATTGTTGCAAGAGTCAAGTGTTAACACTGATTTTTCTCTCATCTTTCTTTCTCCATCATCACTACATCTCTTACTGTCAACCCCACCAAATTTTTTCACTAGTCCACTGCTCCCTTTAGGTTGCACTTCCTTTAGGGATGGTACCTAGCCAGCCAGGAAATATGGTCACATTAAAATGAGGCTGTCTGCTTTTGCCTCCTGAACCCCAACGACAAACCATGTAACTCCTGAACTACTTCCTGCAGAAGAAAAAAATAGAGGTGAGAAATAGAGAAGAGTCCACAGTTGGCTCCCTCGATCCACAAAATGCAGGTATCTCATTTTAGTACCCAATTCTGATCGACTGCAGTTGAACTGAGAAATGGCTTTCTTGGGTATCTTATGAATATTTCAGTCCTCAGCGCTCAGGGGTGCAAACCAGAAAGTAATTTTGAAGTCTTACATTCTGCACGTTTACCACATGATAATTACACGAGGTCCTGGTTAGACCAGCGAAGCAAATGCACCAGGGAAAACTTTATCACTTGCAGAAGTGAGGTGAGCAAACTGTGCTATCTCAGACCTTCCTCGCTCCTGCAGTATGTTGAACACGCCATCTCCCTTCCCAGCTCAGGAACACAGCTAGCTACAGGGTCAGCATTTGTTTATTCCTTGCAGTTTTCCTAGTGATGAAAGCCAGCTGGTTGAATTTACTGCATCTAGAGAAAGTATCACATGTTAGAGAAAGGGGGAATTTTATGGGCTGAGAATCTCATTGTGAATTTATAATTGCAGAAAAAGAACAAAATGTGATTAATGAGGGTCTCAATTGGTTAAAAAATAATCCTTTGCAATGAGAATGAATCCCCGGCAATTCAATTCGGTGAGCAAAACCAGGCAGAACAGAGATATTAATGTTTGTATTTGCACATGGTTTCAAGATGCTGGCTTGCAATTCTGCATAACGATATAAATCACTCCCAAACTCAGGACTATCCCAAAAGAGCCCATATTCAGCATGGTCAAAGACCGCTGAACCACACTTATTGAAACTAAAGAGGCCTTTGGGAGATGGGGCTTGCAGAGAGCTCAGACTTTGGCCTTTGGTAGGAATTGGTATGTCATTCTTTCCCCTCCTGCAATGTGAGCTCTGGAGGGGCTGACTTTGTATCATCAGCGCTATTGGTGAACTTTGACCTTGGTACGTTCCATGTTTAATTTAAAAAAATTCAGCAGGGCTTCAATGAATAAGCAGTGTGCAGTTCACATCCCCTGAACCCAACAAACTACAGGAACTAGTCTCAGGGTTGCAAAATTAAGCATAAGGTTTCTTGAGAAGCCTTTGGTAAAAACAAGTAGAGAAAAGACAAATGAAAGGCTGCTTACCCGACTGCCTTTTGGACCAGGTTCCCCTATGGGGCCAGGTAAACCCTAGAACAGAAGGGAAAAAACAAAGCCAAATGTGGACAGGCTTTAACTTAACCCAACGAGCAGTGCCAAATCCCCAGCACCGTCCCTGCGTGCTTCTGCTTTCAGCGCCGAGTCCAAGGCGTATCAACAAAGGAGAAAAAAAAGGACAAAATGATACAAATAACAAATCTCCCATTGTTGGGGCACTGGGACTCTGCAGAACCTGAGACTGCTGCACATAGAGAGCCTTCCCCTGGGCTGAGGTGGAGATTTCTGATCGTAAAGACCAAAAAGGCGGACGCAGCGGGGTGCGCAGAGGTTGCGTTACACTTCAGACGCAACGTACAGTGATGCTCTGTACCCAGCAGCTCTCCGTTCATCTTCCTGCCTAACTGAACACATGCACAGCGAATGACAAATGTATTTCAATACCTGTTTAGCAAACACAAGCTGGCCTTGATGCAGTGAGAAAGCCCCTCCAATTTCTACAGCCTACAAAGTCACTGAGCGGTGCAGGCACTGCGTGTATCTAACCCTTTTCAGCATCAACAGCTATGGAAAGAATTGAAAACACATTCGTCCTTCTATTTCTATTCCTATTGCTGCTCAAAGTGAAAAAGAATTCTATAAAAATGCATAATGAATTTTTATGTTTATTGTCTCCTAGCAAGTTTCCAGGTCAATTGTTTCCTAGTTCCAAATGTTGTTGTGCTTTTTTGGAAGGAAAGGAAAAATAAAAAAGGCTAAGTCCATATTTTCTTTAGCTGGCAGCACTGCATGCTCAGCCTAGGATCCGAAAGTCAGGTTGTGCACTTTCCTGGCTCTTGCATCGTTGCCAAACATTTCAGCGTCGGGGGGAAGTTAACAATCCCGCCTATGATGCACAAATCAAAGCAGAGCCAAGCCCTCTCTCCCCATAGCACTGCAGAGCCAGCACAGCTGACGGGAGTAACAAGTAGTAAAATCTCAGTAAAGTAAACAGCTCTGACGCTGGATACACACAGCATTCAGATATACTGAAAAAAGCTGCCTTTAAAAAAAAAAAAGTCACTTCCCTGACCGAACCACATTTTAAGAAAGCACTTTTGTTCTTCGTATGTCAAGTGCAAAGATTTCACCCTGCTTATCCGATGGGCGGAACGCTGCCATGAATTGCTAAACAGCATTCATTAACCTTGTACGCCCACTATAGCTCCGACCGCTCCATATTAGCCATCTAACACACTTCCACTCCGAGGAGACCCTTGGAATGCAAATGTCTAAGAGCCTGTCAGAGCCTGAATGGAGCCTTTAGTCAGGTGTGTGAAACTCTCAACCAGTTCGACCATCTGCACTCTCCAGCGTGCATCGGTATATTCCACCCAAAATTGGCTAAACAAGGTATCAATTTAATTGCAAATTTAGCACAGTCTGAGGCAGGGGGAAGGCAGACTTGTTCTGCCGTCTAGTTCACATTTAGTCCAATAACCTGCACGTCTGGGTAAAAACTCACGTACCAACTCCTGACAAGGCTGAAACACCCCTGGCTGACTGCTTGGGGTCTTTGACATCTGCCCAGCTTCTGAGTGACGTACTTGAAGGTAAACATGGTGGAATCCAACATTTATGTGTCCATTTTAGAAAACCATGACAAACTTATTTCACTGTAAAATGTTACAGGGCCAGGTCTTCTGCCCTTCTCCAGTAGATTTAGGATCTTATAAATTTTTCCTCTTAATTTCTTTCCTACTACTCAGCATCTTACATCAGTAACACAATAAAGTGTCCAATCTGGATCCATTTTCCTTTGCACACTCCTCTATTCCAAAAGTTGCCTTAGTGCATTTTTTTTCAGAATGAAAACAAAGACTTGCTTTCCTTTCATCATATTTTTTGCAGCTGCAAATATGATTTATATATATATTTATGGTCTATACATAATTTTATATGTATGTTTATATACAAATATGCTAGAGAATTTTACTAGTGAGAGTTAATTTAAATATTTTTGTTCAGTAATACATCATCTTCTTGCCCAGATTTCAAATGTGTTCAACATTGGATGCAAAACGCCCCTAAAAGTGAAGGGTTAGCAGCTTGCAGGAATGTTTCTCTGCTCTGCTGTTTTGCTTTTGTTGTTTTTTTTTTTTCCCTGTTGTTATACGGAAGCAAAAATTTGTCAGATTTCCTATAAAAAGTCAGGTTTTATCTGTCATATGCACAAAATACTTTCCAACAACCTTAGAGTTTGTCAGAGTTGAAAGACGGTGTCATTGATACAGCACTTTTGGGAGGAAAGAAGGAAAATATTCAGACGTATTCTAGGGGTCTGCGCTGTCTTTAGTGGGGCATGTATTTAGCAGGGCACGTATTTAGCTACCTGCACACCCATATCCCTAGTCTGTGCACAGCACGATGAGATTTACTGCACCTGCCTGCCAGGATAACCTTTGGCACCTGGACTTCCGTCTGGTCCTCGTTCGCCCTTTGGAAAGAAAAAAAAGAAAAGGTACAGGAGGTAAGGTGAATGTCACTCTTGGAGAGCCTTTTTAGCTGCTTCGTTTCTTGAGCTGGGGAAAACAGTGGGCGGGATGGATTAACCTGATGCTAATTTATATAGAGAAAGAAAATATTAAAGATAACAGTGGAATGAATTATCGAGGGGGGAAAACCCTCAGAAGCCAAGTCAATAGGTTCCATGCATTAAGCAAGCGTGGCTATTTCTCCTTCCATCTGCAGTGAAAGCAGCAGATAGTTTGAAACAAGGAGGCTAAGAGAAGGTGTAAGGCTGCATCTATATCTGGCATATGGAACAGTTTTACTGGTGGGGAAGCACTGCCAAAATTCTTCAAAACTAAATGGATTTATGTATAATATCCTTTAACATCATTGCTAACAGGGCCTGCTATTCATTGCCTTTTTTTTTTTTTCCTGAACTGCAAACATCAGACTTAACCAAATAAAGAGGGGGGAGAAAAGGGGAGAGGGGGAACGGGTTTGGGGAGGGGAATTACATGTTAGTACTTAATACAATGTGGTTACTAAACTCCAGGTGAAATTAATGTAAAAGAAAAAATAAAGGGGCAGTAGGGTAAGCTGGTATTTCTTCCACCACATAAACTTAACATGGTTAAGCAATAAAAATTAGAAATTAAATTTAGAAACTCCAGGGCAGTCTCCTCCCACCAACCCGCTGATGCTCAGTCAGCACATGAGCGCAGCTGCTGGCAGCACGGGAGGTCACCGAGCACCCCCGTGTGTACCGAGCCCCTGGCAGGAGCTGGCTGTCCACACTGGGCAGGCTGCACGGGACCCAGACTAGCATCAGAGTCAGCAAATCCATCCCTCTTATAAGGTACAAGTGCTGGAAACTGGGAAGACTCACCTGGTCTCCAGGGTGACCTGGTGGTCCAGGGTAGCCTTTATATCCCTGTTGAAATAGGATGGAAGAGATGATTAAGAAGGAAAAAAAAAAAGAATAATAAAATACTCTGGTTTTGGTTTGAATTTCTCTTTGCAGGTGGGAGCAAAGATCTGAGGAGAAGCAGGTTTTTAGATATGGGATAGCACTACACAATCACACAAGCTTTTAACGTGCTGCTTCGTGCTTGCATCACCCAAACCTGCCGATGTTCCCGGGCTCTGCTGCGATGTGGTGTGGCAGCAGCAGCTGGCACCCGCAGGGGTCTGCCTGGTGGTTACTCAGGAAGGACTTGCTCCAGGAACAGACCTAGAGTTGTATCTACACTCAGATCTATTTGTAATCTACACTTTTAGCAAAACCATCCCACGGGCTTGTAGGGTGAAATGTTGGCTTTGGGCAAGTTGGGGGACTACACAACACGAGTCACTCGCGTTTCAGAGCGCTCATTTTCACTTTAGAACTTGAAATGCCACAGGAAACATCAAAATAACCATCTACTGTCATTCATCTACGTGTCATTCAATATTGTTTCTAGCTTGAAATTGTCTAGCTCCAGCTTTTCTAATCTAGTTACTACAAAGACAGACAAGATCCAGAGTCCTTCATCATGAAGCTACCTAAAACGGTGAGCAAGTGCTCTCTTAACCTGCTCTCTCTCTGCTGAATTAATTAGAACGAGTTTCTTAATCCAGCTTCCTAGCTGGCAAGTGCTGCAGGCTTCACATCATTCTCACAGGTCTTTCATGAACGTGCTTCAGTTTTTCAGGTTGTTTGTTTGTTTTTCTTTTTTTTTTTTTTTTTTTTTTGAGATGCAGACACTGGAGCAGGACAAAGGTAGCCTGTTCAACAGCAGACTGATCAGTATGTATTTTAAGAGTTTCCTTGCTCCAGGATTTACCTAGAGCTCTCTTCAAACACTGCGTAAATTCTGCAAGTGACAGGCACTTAAGATTTTTTTTCCTCCCTCTCCTTTATTCTCTTGCTTCAACTATTTAAAACAAACTCCTTTCCATCAAGGAGAGTCAGAGCAGATTGGAAGATTAAATTCAGTTATAGAGATGACTGTTTAGCTGGGCTGTTAGCAAGCTTAAAAAAAAAAGGGGGGCAGAAAATTTAACTTGAAACAAACGGAGAGAGAAAATAAACAAGAAATAATCCTTGCACAAATACTACAGAAATAACAACATGCTTTCAGGGTGGGTTACGATCACTAATTATAACTCAGTCTCTGCCACTCACCCTGTGCCCAGCCAGGGCTCCTGGCACACCCTGCCTGTCTGCCCACCCCACGGGGGAGCATCTCCCTGCTCGGGAAGCCATAACCATCCCAGGTTTGGCCGAGGACTTGGCCTTTTGCTTCACTCAACCAGATTAACCCAGGCCTGTTTCTTGCTCCCAGGTCCACACCTCTGCTTAATGGCTTTTTTATTCTTCCCATGGGCTATTCTAGACCTGCAGCCTAAGCCTCCACTGGCGGAGGGATGCAATGCTCTCAGCCATCCCGGCCACTGCCCACTCCCCTGTACATTCCTTCTTGCTTGTTATTTCAGACATTTTGGCCTGGAAAAACGTCGATTCCCTTTTCACCGATTCTCTCCTGCTTGACCTTGCTGATGTATCACAGCCCGCTATTCGGACTGAGCTGCACCCCCTGAGAAGGTGGTGCCTGACCTGAAAGACCATTTGGCTACCAGCTAGCCCTTACTTGAACCACCTAGAAGTCCTTTTCCAAATTCTCTTAGTCCGTTTCAGCCAGTGGCTCCTAATTGGAAGTGCTTCAGCAGCTCTTGGAGCAGGACCAGTAGACGGGACTCCCTGCCCCTCGAGATTCTCTCTTGCTTATCCTCTCCCTGACTCCTCGACAGAGGCTCAGCATCAGCAGAAAGGAGGGAGGATGCTCTACCCTGGTTGGGTGTCTGACCTGAAGGTGAAGACACGCTGTGAAGGTCCAGACCCACCTGGGTGTGGAAGGCCCAGTATCAGTATCACCCATCCCTGGAGCGTGGATGGGCAGGGCATTGTGCAGACAGAGACAGTCTGCTCCGGTCTCTCCAGCTCCTTTTCCAGAGAGAGCTGCCAACAGAAACAGCCCTGGGTTCAGCATCTCCAGACGTGCCCTGGGATTTAGCACAGAGCCTGTGGGGTTTCCTCCTGGGGCCTCTGCCAGCTCCTCCAGCCACAGTCTGGAGCAGGAACCACCTTTGTCTCCAGACAGCTGGAGCACCTCCTTCCAGGGGTACAAACACTTAGAGAGGTCTCACTCACTCCACTGATAAGAAAGGGGTCCCGAGCTTGGCTGCTCCGAATTGTTCTGCTCTGACTGGGTTCCTGCAGGACAGGCATTTCAAGCCTATGATGCCCACCCAGAGCAGGTGCTTACATGATGGCCCCATGAGATGCTCCAAGCACACCCTGAACTAACGTCTGCACCAGGCATTGCATTGCTACCTCCATAACGGCAACTGAATGGCACTTAAGTTAAATATATAGACAGTCTATTACTGGTGCATCCTATTAAATGTCCTCCTCACTATATATATTGAGCTCTGGGAAGCTTCAAATGTGTGTTTCTTTATAGTTTACTGCAGTTATTTCTGTCTCAGGTTAATTATAGAGAGGAGAAAACAGAAAAGCTTGTGTATGCTAAAGCTGGCTGCAACGTGAAGGTATTTACCTGCTAAAATCCTCTGCAAATAGCACTAAAATGACAGGGCAGAGGGTACGAAAACAACCGAGTTTGCTCTTTTATCCAAACACTTCCTGATGATTACAGGGTGCTCAACACATTTAAAAAGGAAATTGCACTCTGGTGAAGGATTTACTCATCTGTGTTGATATTTATAATCCACCCTCTCGTAGTGAAAAAGGATCATCCTGCACTTTGACAGGAAACGTGAAGAGGCCAGCGAATGAGGTCTGCAGGACAGGGTGTGTTTTGAAGCACTGACCAATTCTCAGCTCTGTCTTTACTCCCTGAGTGACTTTAGCAAAGTTTTGTCTCTCTCACACGTGCCGTCTTACAGAATCACAGAATGGTTTGGGTTGGAAGCGACCTTAAAAGATCACTTAGTTCCAGCCCCCCTGCCATGGGCAGGGACATCCTCCACTACAACAGGTTGCTCAAAGACTCATCCAACCTGGCCTTGAACACTGCCAGGGATGGGGCAGCCACAACTTCTCTGGGAAACCTGTTCCAGTCCCTCACCACCCTCAGAGGGAAGAATTTCTTCCTTAGATCTAATCTGAATCTCCCCTCTTTCAGTATAAAGCCATTGTCCCTCGTTCTATCACTACATGCCCTTGCAAAATGTCTCTCTCCAACCTTCTTGTAGCCCCTTTAGGTACTGGAAGGCTGCTGGAAGGTCTCCCTGGAGCCTTCTCTTCTCCAGGCTAAACAACCCCAACTATCTCAGCCTGTCTCCATAGAAGAGGGGCTCCAGCCCTCACATCATCTTCATGGCCACCTCTGGACCTGCTCCAACAGCTCCATGTCCTTCTGATGTTGGAGGCACCAGAGCTTAATGCAGCACTGCAGGGTGGGGTCTCATGAGAGCAGAGTAGAGAGACATAATTCCCTCCCTTGACCTGCTGCCCATGCTGCTTGGGATGCAGCCGGGATCCGGTTGGCTTTCTGGGCGGCAAGCACACGCTGCCAGCTCATGTAGAGCTTCTGTTCAACCAACACCTTCAAGTCCTTTTCCTCAGGGCTGCTCTCAATCCATTCTCCGCCCAGCCTGTACTTGTGCTTGGGATTACCCCGACCTATGTGCAAGACCTTGCACTTGGCCTTGTTGAACTTCATGAGGTTCTCACAGGCCCATCTCTCCAGCCTGTCAATGTCCCTCTGGATGGCATCCCTTTCCTCCAGCGTGTCCACCACACCACACAGCTTGGTGTCACCAGCAAACTTGCTGAGGGTGCGCTCAATCCCACTGCCCATATCACCGACAAAGATGTTAAACAGCACCAGCCCCTATACTGGCCCCTGAGGAACACCGCTTATCACTGGTCTCCAACTGGACATTGAGCCATTGACAGCAACTCTGAGTGCGACCATCCAGCCAATTCCTTATCCACTGAGTGGTCCACCCATCAAATCCATGTGTCTCCAATTTAGAGACAAGGATGTCGTGCAGGACAGTGTCAAATGCTTTGGACAAGTCCAGGTAGATGATGTCAGTTGCTCTTCCCTTACCCACCAGCGCTGTAACCCCTTGCACTTTGCTACAACTGTTTTCTCCCCCACAGCACTCGAGGCTGGAGGCAACGGTGCAGTGTCCTGCTGAGGTATATCTGCAAGGCACCTGTAGTCTGCAGCCCCCAACCAAAAACCAAAGTCCAGAGACACCTCATAGGTACACCCAGGAGAAGGGCAGAGGGGAAAGCCAAGTCCTGCCACCATTCCCGAGAACTGCTGGTCAGCAAAAGCAACATCTTCCCTGCAGGGAGAGGATGAGAATTACATCTGCTGCAGTTTCATATACTCGTAGATGGGTGCAGGCAAAACGACTTTGTGGGTGCTCTGAGACCAGACTCTCCAACCCTACAACGAGCAAAGGTCTGCGCTCACAAGGCAGGCACTGCGGTGTGAGCCGCGCTATCCAAACCCATATGCTGCTTGGTTGTGGCTCCAGCTCATGCTGCTGAGCCAGTTGTTTCATTTAGTGGGAAAAGTATTTTGTTTCCCCTGGTGAAATATTTTGCCTATTTGAAAGTTTCTACATGGTGTTTTCAGATCAAAGCCCTTCGAGCTCTTTCCACAGTCCCTCCACGGAGGGAGCAGGAGGGATGTCCATTTCCAAGGCACTGCTGTTTTCTGGTAGCCAAGATGTGTTGCCCACCTTCAGCCAAACACCAGCATATTTTCACTGGGAGAAAGCCAGCAGGGAATCCAGATTGAAAAAAAAAAAAAAGGTTTTTTTTCCCAAACATTTCTCCAACAGCTGTAAATATTTTCTTAATGCAGGATGCTAATAAAAGCCAGGTTACACCAAAACCACTGCTAGACTAGTGCTACTGGGAGGTGTTTTTTTTTTAAGCTGCACCAAAGGAAAAACTTCAGCATCCAACTTGCTCATTACTTGAAGAAACAGAAGCATACCCCTGCCTTCGCCTTGTCCTTGGGGAGCCGAGATCAGATGTGAAGGCCATGTGCTGGACTCTGGAATGTTTGTTCAATCTCCTGTTCCTTCTCTACTTTTTCCACTATGAGTCCTTGCAGTCCCAACGTTGCATTTTGCTGATCGTAACCACAAGGTTTTGTTTTATGAGCTGTTATACCAGGAAAATGGTATTCTTTGCACCCTGTTTGTTAGAACTCGTTTGTGACGGCACAAGATGGGTAATTAATCCCTTTATTGCTCCTAGCTCTGCACAGCACCCCAAGCACGACCAGCCTTGGGAGCAGAAAAACGAACCTGGCCCCTACTCTTGGCAATTTGATTCCAATATAAAGCATACAACAAACAGTCATGGAGAGGGAGGGTTTCTTGCAGCTTTCTCCACAGCTTTCTCTCCCCAGACTCTTAAAGCATACCTGAGTAGGTGGTTGTCTGCAGCTAATTGGTCTGAGGAACAACATATCTTCAACAGCCCATTGACTGATGAAGTGATTGAAACAAGATGTTGATTTTAATGGTTCAGCTTGGCCATGTCAACACTGGCTTACTGGGAAGGCGAGTTACATCTGCTGAGCCCAGCTACCAAACAGCTCCCTGCAACAGGTCCAGCTTCCCAAAAACCAAACCGACCTACCAACACAGCCTGGAACTGGAAGGTCAGCTGAAGTGTCCTTGATATATAAAAGGTACAAATGGCCGAGGCGTCTGTGCAGACCTGCATGCAGGAACATGAGCACATGCATGGCTGCAACATGAAGGCAGCGACAGATCTTGTGCTCCATCCTACGTAGCCTTTTCTAGGCATGGGTCTGTTCATGATGATGTTAATGTTGTTGAAACATCAATATGGAAACAAATACAGCAAAACCTGACGAGTGCTGTCAAACTCCAAGCAAAATAGAGGGAAGGCATACAGAAATTTTGTTTGAAACGTGCTTTAGCAGGACAGTCAGTCAAGGTTTCCTGGAATGCCTAAACCCTGTTCTGAATCCAGCTTTGAGTACTGATGCTGGTTGTAGATCCACTTCGTTAACATATTGGTTGAACCTGATCTAAGTTCAGCTTCCTGATGAAGACCCAGTGTCAGGGTGCAGAGGGATGATGCAGTGGCAGTGGGATATGAAATACAATAAGAAGGAAGAGAAATCTGGATCCAGAATTTCATTTCATATTCTTACACAGTCTTGCTGGTACAACCTTTAGGCAGTTGCTTCAGCTTAAGTCTCAGTTTATACACCTGTGAAACAGGCGTAAGACTTTTTTTTGCTGGGTACTAGGACTTAATTAAATATTTTAGGCAGAGTTAGAGGAGAAAATTTTAAAATAAAAATACTGATATAATTCAGTAGAAAAGAATACTCTTACCTTTCTACCAGGTGGTCCAGGGAACCCAGTCAAACCAGGTAAGCCCACATCTCCCTGTAGGAAGCAAGAAAGTTGAATTAGTTTTCAGCAATGTTTTCCCCATGCCCAGTGTACTGTTACTGAAATTATTTTGTGAACAGTAGCACACAACTATTGATATTTCTGATTCTAATCACAACTGACTGATGAGAAATGTAGAATTAGACATCTCTGTTAACTGGCTCATATAAATAATAAATCCAGTTAATTAATGGCAGCTGCTGCTGGAGTCTAGCTTTTTGCCAGCAGAATGAATGCTTTTTTTTCCTCTCTTTTTTCCTCTTTTTTTTTTTTCAACGATCTCACTCAGTCAACATGCTTCATTCGCCTTTTGATAGGCATTTAAATCCCCAAGGCAAGAAAATTTTAGCTTTTAAATGCAATAAGAACAACAGGTACCTCCTGCCAAATTCTGAGATTGTGCTCACACTCAGCTACTGCACTGGTTCAGCCCACGGCTCCCGTTCAGACGACGCTGATGGTGTAATTATTTAACCTGCCCATATGACACAACTCGAACCTCTGCAGGCTACTGGGGGAACGGGTTTTTCAGTGGCCTGTGCTTTTGATAAGGGATTGCATCGTGTCTCAGCTGGCATATCCAAATCATCATAGAAACAGAGAAGAACATTGCTAAGAGACCTCTCTAACCCCCAATCCATTTGCACAAGCCCATTCTGGCCTCCTCTGATTAGGATCAGAAACCCCTTTAGCGTCCCTAACGCTGTGCTATGCCTGCTTACCGAAAATGCATTTGGAGTATCTAGCTTGAAAATTAGGCATCACTCCAAACTCCTGCTGGAAACTCCTTGTTTCTATTACTGCTAACAGGAATAAAGCCTTGTTAACACAAGCAAAAAGTGATCTGGATCTCTCCCTTTCTTACACTGAGCATGCCTGCAAGAAAACGGTTCCAGACTCTGCGGGTGGATGGTTTCCATGTGATGCCATTCCGACGTAGTGGACCAGAAATTTCAAAAGGCATCTCGTGCTGTTCAGTTAAAAGCATCGTTTCAGACTTGGCCTTCTCAACGGTTTCTAGCGTCACCCTCCATCTTGCATTTGTGTGGCTTAGCTGTGCTTCACGGAGGCATCTGGTTTCAAACGAAGGGCCGAAGTACTTCACGGCTGATGCTTTCAATTAGCTGTGCATTTATAGCAAGGCTTATGATGAAAGGAAGAGAACCAGGCTTCTTGCCCTGCACATGAGTTATGAAGTATTGTGCAGGCACCATTGAAAGAACTAATCGAGGTAGGTGTTGTGGCGCCCTGATCGCTCTGCTACGCATTTCTAGACTTCTCTGATCGCTCTACTACGCATTTCTGGACTTCTGTGAGCCCTTGTTGCCCCAGTAAAAATCGCTCAGCTGTGAAACAGCAAAAAAGGGAGTTGTAACTTATTGAAAAGAATTAGCAGAACTCTTCTCCTTAGCAGTTGCTAAATCCAGAAACCAGCTATGCCTCCCAGTTGTGTGCTTTGGGTTGATTTGAGTGGGCCTTGGTGGAAGGGCCTCTGGTTATCACAAAGCAAGGTCCGTGCGTTGGCAGTGCAATGGTCTGAGAACCTCCATTCTCCACCAGCAGGACAGCAAGGCTGCTCTCAGCACAACCACCTGAGGCGAAGCACCGTTCCTCAGCTCCTCAGCAAGAGCATCCTTTCCTTTGCCTTCAAAGGTTTTTGTGCTTACACTGGGATTGCCTTTTTCTACAGCAGCATGCCCAGAGCTGGCAGAGTGTGGCTGTACCCCCTGTGCACTGGTTTTAGGATCTACCTTAAGTAGCCACGTGCCTACAGCAGCAGGGACGCAAGTTTGGGCTGTGGATTGTGCATAAAATAGATAAACACTCTGACAATGGAAGGGCTGTGGCAGCAGGCACTTCAGCGCACTGTGGTCAATACCTTTGCTAACTCTCTTTAGCCCTGAATCCCAGAGTCTAACGCTTAATTTTCTAAGTCCTAAGTCTACCTGAGTAGCTGTGATGCTTGTGGCTGCAGCATGGACTCTCTCCGTGTCAATGCACAGGGCTTAAAGCACAATGTGGTCTCCATGCCTGTGCACTCTGGGCAACATCTTACCTTCTGTCCATTGCGAGCTTTTCCAGGCGATAACCCAGGATCACCTTTCTGACCCTGAAATGAAAAACTTACATTAATGACGTAATGCAATCACCCAGCCCATCGACGTGGTTCTGCTTCCACCCAGCCTCCAAATTAGAAAAACATTTTGTTTTATCTCAGTCTTGGCCCGACATCCCAAATGTATTAAAGTCCCCGAGCGTAGCTGTTTTGCTGGGACTGGTTTTCGTGAGCGATTGCCGCTGCTAAAGCATTGAGTTTTAAATAGTATTTGACAGTATTAAATTGACTAAAGAAAGGATAACTGGAAGAAGGCAACGTCAGGACTTTTGATACTTATTAGACTAGACAGCTGTGATTTCTTCCTTGTCTACAACTATCATCACAAAAATAATTACTAAGCCTATTACTGTGCCTAACTCATCCTTCCTAACGACTTGGGAGACGCTGTTGCTTTTTTAACTGTGGGGAACAGATGAAACTGCAGAGAAAGTTACACTAATTAGACACTACCAACAGTCAGAGCAATCGTGAGGCTTTCAGGCTGGCAAAGGCAAGAGGCACACTTTATCTTAAGTGGCAGTATTCTTTATTTTCCTTTTTAACAACCGTGACGAGAGAAATCACAAGTTAAGACTGTGATCTTCTAATGAAGACAGGCTGGAATTTCAGCAACATTGGAACATCTAATTCCAGAATATTCCTTTGAAAATCCCAGTTCCAGTCCTTCAAAGGTGGAAAGGTGATGTGTGCACCTAACAGGGTGAGAGATAGAAGTAGGAAAAACTAGAAGCGATTTGACGTGTGCCAGATTCTTTTGGCAGGGGAGAGGTAAGGCTCAGCACACAACGCACCTTAGTTGTACATAACATCCCCTCTGGCACAGCCTCGACACGGGTATCCCAGTATCAGTCACTGCCCATTTAACACCCCTGGGATGTTAAACCTCGGTGTGCCACATCAGCAACACGGATTCAAAACCGACTGACAAGCACAGGACAGTTGTGAGGGTTAAGTAATGGCTGTCAAGTGAAGTGCTTGGAGGGAAGGTGAGACCCCACAAGGACTAATAGTATTTATTAACTGGCATTTCTCATCAGTAGCACAAAGGTCTAGTTACAGGTAGCTGAGCAGCTTTTCCGTGGAGTGTCAATGCCACTACGTTCAACACATACTTCCCACCTTGCAGAGAGAGTAAATCTCCCCTTCTCCTCCTCCTCCACCATCCACCACAAGCTGCAGGGTTCAGGGAGTGAGAGACTACTTGGCTGCGGACTGTAGGGAGCACTGCTGATTCAAGGCAGATGCATCTGTACAAATTCTGAAGGAGGGCCGCCTGGTTTCTACACAGTACATGAAGTCATGCAGATAATCTTGCTTTGCATGCAGCTGTTATCAGGGCAATTCTCCCACTCTTTGAGCTTCAGAGCAGTCAGTGGGTGCTACGACTGCTTGGAACAGATTAGAGCAGTCCATAGGATCACAGGGTATTCATTTCTACTCCACAAAATTAATTTACCGCAGTAGGTAGACACCCACCACTCTTCCTAAATCTTGCCATGTGCTCAAAGCAATGACTTTGAGCCATGTAAAGGAATAGAAGCTTCTTGTGTTTTTCCCTGGGAAGCTCCAGATCATATTAGCATGTTATTTAAATCACAGTTCTGCACTCAACACTGCTGAGATCGTCACACAGGTGGAGAACTCAGCCACAAGTAGGATCACACTTCCCTAAGATTAATCAGCAAGATGGCATCAGGGCCAGACCACACCATGGGAATCAGCTTAAGCCTTGTCCATCACCAAGCCATGGCACCTCGCCCACAAGCTTTTCTCCCATCCCAGCTGACTGAGCATGCTACTTCCTCTTGTAAAGGAAGAAATCGTTTTCTTCTGTTTTTTCCCTACCTGGAAGAAGTCTAGAGCTGTACAATTTAAACACCTCAGCTTTGCAATGCCACTAATAGTATTTTAAACACCAATGAGCCAAACTGATGAGCTGTCTTGGAGCCAAACCATTCACTAAAAGGAAAATTCAATTTTTCCAGCACTATAAGAAGAGAGATTTATGCAGAGCAGCTAACTAAGCAAACCATACTAATGCCTGATGCCAAAAGCCTCCAGATGAGAGATGCAAACCCAACTCTTGTAATGGCTTTCAAAAAACACACCCTGTTTGACAGCCAACCCTCCTCCCAATCCCAAACTCTATTAGGGCATCCTTGGAGCTACACCTAGTTGTTAGCAAAAACATCCCTTCTGCCCCGACCAACAGCTTACAGGTCACACAGCCGGCCACAACCCTAGCCCAGCGTATGTCTATATCTACTGTAATCAGTCTTTGCTAACTAGATGCAATAGCCATTTTCCAACTGCCCAGGACACCAAAGAGAATGCAAAAAGGGGCAGGAAGCCCCCTTTAAGTAGTTGCACATTATAAATTGCTGAGAAAGCACAATGGGCTAAATTCTCAGGTGGCATGAGTGGGTGTAGTACCACTGAAGTCAGTGGAACTGTGCCCAAGCAGATTAGTGGGAATTTGGCTCAACAGCTACGCACAGCTCTGCACAAAAGATCAGCTTCCTAAGTACAAGGGCCTGCAAGTGCTCAGCTCCAGTGATGAGAAGATGATGGACTCTGTGCAGGATAGATTCAGAAACACAGCAGTCTGACAACACAATGCTGGTGCTCACCAACACAACACAACTGGACAAGAGACGTGCACAAACGTGGACACCTCCGCCAGCTGCGATGCTGCATCACCTCCCTCTCATGCAGCTGATTCTCTGACCTTGTGAGCTGCTTGTTAGTGCAGCTGATAAAACTTTGCTTCTGGGTTACTTCCTAAGTGACAATGACTTGGCGTTAGTCATTGTTTCCAAGCGGTATCTATCAGGGAGACTTCAGTTTCCTTTCCTGAATTGCTTGTTTTTTCCATGGTATTAACTGCTATCTAGGGAAGACTTAGTCCAGCAGCCACTTGAAGGCTCTCAGCAAGAGAAGTTCTAGTTGGGGCTGCTTTGCCTTGTCGCCCAGGCTGAGCTTTCGCAAGCCCATAATTTCAGCCATGAGCTGGGTCTACTGAAAAGACATCAGGTCTCAGGTGCAGGCTTGTCAAGCCTGGCAAAGGGTAGAGTCATTTAAAACATAAGGGAGTGAAATACAAATTTCCTGTGGAAAGTCCATCTTCTAGGACTGGTCTAACACCAGAGAAATCAAAACCTGGGGATCTAATACAGACCTTCCAAAAAGTGCTTCATATGCAAAGATCTTGCAAACATGGCTTACCAGGCTCTCCCTACTAGAGGTGAAGTCATGCCCAGGCCAGGGCTGAGCTACAGCTCCCACATCTCATTGCAAACTTCATGCTTCTTTTGACAAAGTATCGTGTAGAACAGCCTAAACCTGCAAATGGTGGCTGGACAAAATTAAAATATATAGCACAGACTGATGACACCATATCTCTGCTGCAGATTACTGCAAGTATTCATCTGCTGAGGGCTTCCTGCTGCCAGACTGCACATCAAGATGGAGAAAAAATGCTTACAGGAAGTTTTTATTCCTAGTAGAAGATCGACTGAATACAGCTTTACAGCCAAATGATGATTTCTGACAAGGCATTAGGCTAAAAGCGTTTTTTAAAAAGAATCCTATAGCATAGAAACAGTGTTTGATGCTACAGATTGGATCAGGCTGAATTTGCAGGACTGGAAGTTAGATAAAAGAACTTTGATTTGACTTATAAAACTCAACAAGTGTGATCTGGAAGTCATTGATGGGGAATAAATGCAGAACACTAAGATGTAGAACTTTTACAGCCTCGCTTTTCAGGTCATATAACTACACTTTAGAATTTAAAACAGCTGCTGTCCACCAGCATGTCTCCAGTGCCTAATTTTTAATCACGTAGAGGCAGCGTGCCAAGTTTCCAGAATCTTTTTCCCAGAGCATCAATAATGTTCATAACATCTCTGCCTACTGATGAGATCATGAAAAGGACGGACTCTTACTTGTACCTTTCTCTATGTTTGGCCGAGACATGCTACAGCTTCCTTACTAGTAAAACCCGCTATTAAGCACTGCCTTTCAAAACTCAACTATTCTTTAGTCCTAGGTAGGTGTTATAAAACATAAATATATTTCTGTGTAAACAATGACACCAAAACAGTCCAAACCAATTTCCCAGGAACTTCACAGTCTTTAGGTAACACAAAACTTTACACACAGGCATGAGCTGGGAATTAAAACATCTTTCTGAAGGGTTTTGCAGCACACTGGAGGAGCTCCCTTCTGGAGCTGCATCTGTGCTGAAGTCTCCTGCAAAGGGAGAAGGTTCAGCTATGGAGGGGTGACTTCCACCTTGCAGAGCTCCAGCTCCCACCTGGCGGCAGCACCACGGGGAGAATGTGGGTACAGGAGAAAAGGGCAAAACACAGGGCTCCTGGCACTGCAGGAGGAGGTCTGAGACCTCGTGGGAGAAATCAGGACATCACTTTGGGAGGAGTGATGGACATCAGGCTTCCCAGAGACTCCGGAGAGGGAAGGAAAGACAAGGGAGTTTCAGGAGGAGGAAGGCAGCAGAAGAAGCCAGATCTTGCCAGTGTCCCCCACTGTTGTCCTGACCTGAAGGTGGAGGAGGTGGCTGCAAAATGCAGAGAAAAGGAATGAGAAAGCCAAGAAATCTGGACCTGGTGAGGCTCTGGAGCAGGAGGATTCCGCTGCCCTGGTCTCGACATAGCAGTTTGCTCCCTGACACAGGCATAGCTTAAGCAGGATCCTAATTAGGAGGTCTTTGAAATGAGGGAGAACCAAGAATGGAGGCACACAGCAGGGTCTCTCGCAAGCACAGGAAAGGCTGTGCCGCTGGAGGGGCTGTGTGCGGGCGGAGGGGAGGGGAGAAACGTCATTTTGTAGGGAGCAGGATGAAAACACCTCTGCATCCCCCACCGGGACCCCCCCTGAGACAGGAAGGCAAAAGCTCTGTAAGCCAGTTATATACTTACTTTCAGGCCTGGGGGGCCAGGTGAGCCAGGGTTTCCGTGGGGACCTGGGGGACCCTAAAAAACACAACAAATACAAAACAGAGTCAAAGGAGTCAGTGGACATCCGCGTTAGTCCCAGGAGCAGCAGAAAGTCTCTGGCTGCGCTGTAGCCAGACCTGAGCCTGTGCCCCGGCAGGGATCCGGCTTCAACGGGACCCTCGTTAGTGCTGTCGGAGCGGTGAAACCCGGCCACTGGTTCCCACCTACCTTTACAGAAGGTGACACGTCTGTCATCATGAAACGTATCGTGACAATGAGATAATTTGGGTACACCAAAGTTTCCACAACCACAAACTACCTTGGGGTCAGAGAGTCCAAGCTCTGCAAGGAGCCCCGGCAGAAAGAGATGGAGGTGGGAAGACGGGAGCAAAGTGGTGTGGGGGGGTTAACAATTTTTTAAGCAAAAATGGAAGAAAGAGAACAGAAGCAATTACTAAAGGGAAATTGTTCAGCTGTTTGGAATGAACTCATTTCCCCTACAAGGGAATCATATTTTTGCCTTTAAAGGTTAGAAAGAGGATGGATGGACAGACGGTAAAACAGGAGGAGCAGAGGTAAGTCCCTGTTTAAACCATTTCAAACCTGTATTTTTGCATCGGTCTCACAAGCCGATGACACCGTCGGAGCATTCACCTCAGATTGCAAACAGCACCATCCCCTTTTACATCGTATTTTAAAGCACTCTGCATATTTTCCGAAGACTATTTAAGGAGTTATCTGGAATAAGCAGCTAAGAATAGTTTATCCCAGGATTGTATACAGCGCAGAAGATCTGTTAACCTTTCAGGCAGAAGTAATAACAATTCTAAGTCCTCTTGAATACGTTCCTGGGAGATGAAACAACCTGAAGATTCAATTCTAAGGGCTCCTGTTCTGCCAAGACTGTGAGCTTTGCACCACCATGAGGAGCATTTTAATGTACCCTCTGGTTAGGAGGAGTACAGGCTGGGGGATAAAAAGCCACTCAGATGCTTCCTCAGTAAGCTGTAGTATTTCCAATGAGCTCTTCAGCGTAGTGGGGCCAAAACCTTCAGGGTCTGATTTCCAAGGAAAAATCACTGCAGTTAAGCACTTGCCATCCAAGTTCAGTGCCCCTGCTCTCTTTGGAGAGAACATCAGCGCGCTGATGTCTATTCAGTTTTATTTTTACTGCACTGTAATAGACAATAATTTTTTTTTTGTTATCTGTTTAGCTATTGTATCTTGTAGTACAGACAGTTGAGTGCTCACCGCTATTTCGCAGCACATGCTACTCTGCTGTAAGAGGCTGTTCACTTAAAAGGCCACAGTTGAACTTTTCAAATGCCATTTTCCACCCAAATAAATTTAATATCCCATTCTTAAATTCCTTCCAAATTTTCAGCCTGAAATTTTCTGATAGTTTGCCCTGGCTGTGAATTTCCAGTGAAACTGAAACAGCTTTAATTAAAATTAAGGAGTTTGAGTACCAACTTGTCATTTGAAAACTCATTTAGCTGCTGCAACCAGAGTAACTGAGCACTGAGTAGTCTTAAATAAATTCATCTTCCCAGCAAACTACAGCATCATCTGTTCACCTCACTGGGTGGGACACTAAACAGAGACTTAATGTGCTGCTTAAGGTAATTCAACAAGTCTGTGGTAGCAAAAGCACTTCAACTCAAGACTTCCAAGTCTCAAATATGTATGAAAATTAATATTAAGTGACAGAAATCAGAACAGTAAAGTCTCTATAAAAGATGAGTTCCTAAAAAGCTCTTACACGTAAGCAATAATTTAGGTAGCTCTGAACAGGGTTCATAAATCCAGATTGCTGCTAGGTTTGAGGAGGGAATTCAGCTGTTATTCAACTTTGGAGTCAGGCAGCTTGGCTCAAAGCCTATTTCAGTGCAGTCAGTTGAAATCTGTGCTCCACTCTAGCCTGAGGCAGGCTTAAAACAGTGTCAGACTGAAAGGAACAGCACTGTTTGGTGTGACTTCTAGCTGAAAATGATAGTTTCCAGGAGGAAACTGGGAACATAGAAAGCTCAGCTGCCGATCAAGAGCTCCTGGATAAGAGACTAATCACTCCTCCAGCAAAATTTGGTGCAGGATCTTCCAGAGCTGAACCAAAGCACAGCAACAAAATCATAAAAAGCCTTAACAAAAGGAGGGAAAAAGGAAGAAAGAATCTAGTCCCAGTATCCAGTGACAAAACATGCGATTATGAAAAACACAAGCTCTTGACATATGATGGAGCCTTTAACCACCAAATTCAATGAGGCTCACAGTATGTAATCCAGGCAAAAGAAGGTCAGAGACCCATCCTGTTCCCAAAGACCAATGTGGTCTTATCCTAGTGAGAAGTGGCCACATCCTGCTGATGAAGCGACAGTGGGAAGTCCAGTCTGGCACACAAGAAACTGCTATAACCAAGTCTGGGGCTTGTGCTAGATGTCTTAGACTGCTCTTAGAACTGCAGAAAGAAAAGGGCGTAGTCTGGCAGTAGTCCTAAAAATGGTAAAAAATAACTGATCTTGATGTGTTCCAACACGGTTAGTCCTGAATCTGTGATTACACCCACATTCTTGGCAGAGGAGGAAGATGTGGCGTGGTACAGTTAGATAGCCTGAATAACCAAGGTACAGGATAGCATCTGCCCCAGGAGCTGTTAGCAATACAAACTCTGAACAGGCAGGCCTTAGAAATTAATTCAGGCACCAATCTGCAACCCCAAGAACAATCATCATGCCCCTAATATACCTATCTTTTTTTTATTAAACCCAGTCCAATGTTCACTCCTCTTCTCCTGCTGTGCACAGAAGAATTGCCCATCTCCAACCAGTGTTCCCAGAAATAGCCCTTTTCATGGAGAAGCAGTTCAAGAGCTAATTGCTTTGTAGTTCTATAGTTAATTGCTATATTTTACTCATGCTATCTTAGATTTAATTCAATTTCCCACTCATACCTAGAAACTAGGATTTTCCTAAATATATTTATCATCAATACATTAGTTTTGCTCCTCTTTTGCACACACAGGATGGGATAATGCTGAGACTGCTGAATACAAAAATCCCACGGCACGTATTACTCCTTGCACGTGTGCCTGTTTACCCGCTGCTTTTGTTCCTTTACAACTGCTGAAACACTCCAATCTAGCAGCAAGCAAACTTACATCTGAAATCTTCCAAGCCTTGCTCCAGAAATTCCATGGAAAATTTTACCATGGGACAGCAGTAGCCCAAGGTTCAGTGGCATGGAGACCAGAACCACCCCTGAATGTGTTCTCCAAGAGAGGGAGGGTTTCCCAAAGGTGACGGGTTTGTAATCTCTCTGGAATGTCTTTTACGAGAATGATGTGACTTGAGAACTACACTGTGCCATCCAGTTCATCTCGGTGACGTGCCTGGAGATGGGACCCTGCTCACAGAAGAGCTTTTATGCGTAATGGTTCACAGCCAGCAAAAATTAACAAAAGTGTAACTGTGCACAACTCTCCCCATGCCTCCAGCATTCACAAGGAGGGAAAAAAAATCCCGTGAACTTCTGCTAAATGCTAGAAAGTTTCAGCCAGAGGAGCCACCACTCATTCAAAATTCATTATGTCTTGGGGTCTCACTGTTTAAAGCAACTTTTTCTGCTCCTGACCTTCAGATCCCACTCTGACCTCTGCCTTGCCAAAAAATGAGTTAAATATTTGAAGTGAAGCCAAACAAACTGTTTCTTTAAACACGACTTTTCAGAAATTGGAAAATCTTCTTAATGGAGCAAGGATACTGGGGAACCTCAACAGCGGACTAAGTTCTTGATTGTTTTAGGAGGGAAGCCCTGCATTTTGAAGGAAAGGGAGATTTTTTGCAACCACAGACCAAATGTAACAGGGACATGTTAAAGTAGGACCTTGCAGTCTTTCAAGGTTCACAGGAGGATGGCAAGAGCATCCCAAAGCATCAGGGAGTGCATACATATTCTCTTGGCTCATCCATTTGGATTTCTCCTGCATTTTTCAGAGAGGCTAAACAAAACCAGCAATTGCAGCATGTCAGGCTTTTGATTCCCAATTCTGCCTCTGACCTGTTGCGTGGACATGGGTAGAACACTCCCCTTGCACTTGAGTTTGCTCACCTGTTAGAAAGGGAGATCAACTTCCAGTGGGACCTGGCTTCCGACATTATTTAAGGGTTTTAGAAAGTTTGCCCACGGCTTTTTCCTTGCTGTCCTTGGAGTGAAACCGACAACCAGACTCCTATCTGTCACGTGTCAGCTTGCTGTGTCCTTCACGTAGGAGGGGGACAGATAACTAGGGTTTACATGGCCCACGCCTGGAGGACAGCATTTAAGACCAGGTATCGTGGTTCGCAGCACTCTTCTGCAGACCCAATTAAATCGTGGACAGTTTGCTGGTCTAACTATACCAGTGAGGACTGCAACGAGTCACGATTTGTGATCGACGTGGATGTGCTGGCAAAAGCCCCTCATGCAGACAGCCTAGGAGAGAAGCTAATCGAGTCCTGGGTGAGGCAGGAATAAGCTACAATGGTGCAGAAGTTATTGCTCCACTGGGAGCCCTTTGTTGACAGTTACTCGTAGAGCTCGTTAGCACAGCTCTGCTAGCAAAACCCTGCCTCAGTCACTCTCTCCCCACTAAACCTTGATGTTTGAAGAAACACAAAGGTCATCTGCAGAAATGAAGAGCAACACACGCTGCTTGCACAGAACTGCTCTGTGCAGGTTGCTGAGCACGATCCCGAGTGCCACGGCTCACACACACAACCATGGGAAAGCTGTCCCACTACGTGCCTGGCAAAGTGCTTTCCCATCATAGAAACCTGGAGAAATCCTTCATTGCTAAAGCTGCCGTTTCCTTCAAGAGGCACCTCAGATCTTACACAGACACTTGCCAAGGCATGTGGCATATCCATTTGAGGAGAAGTGGTGTGAACATGTCTCTTGCTTATGCCTCAAAATCTTTCATGCAGACATAAAAGCTGAAAACCATCCTAGCTGGATACAGAGAAAACCTTCCTGTAACGTGCCCATGATCAATACAGCAATAGCTATACAGGTTTGCAGAGCTCCTGAGAAAGTGCCATTAGCCATCGTTTCCAGAGATCAGAACTGCAACGTTTTTAGTCCTTTCCCTTGGAGTCACTTTCACAATAATGAGAAAAAGAAACATCAAGCTTTGTTATAGCTCTCTGCCTTCATAGTCACAGAGAGTGGAGCACAGGTATAGCCTGAATCTGTCTCAGTAGGTCCCTGACACTGAGCGATAGGCTGTAAAATTAATTCCATGCTCCTAAAATGGGGATTGGCTTTTAAAAAGATCAGAAAATTGCCATTTTCAAGACAACTGCCACTATCCACTTAGCTCCCCTACCCTGGGTTGCACTCAAATGCCAAGACATGTCCTGAACACCACCTCTTTCATGCTTTTACAAAGACTGACATTCATTAGTGCAAACCAGGTGGCATGGCTTACATGGAAAAGCAACATCCAGACTGTACGGGCAAGTCTAGCGACACTTATCTGCTGGAAACGAGGCAGAACAGAGGGATCAGCCAGCTTCTCTTACAAACTGTCGCTGACCACAGTCTCACCCTCAAACCAAAAGCTATTCAGAGCTTTTGTTTTACCCTGACCAACACAGGGGGGTGAAAGGGAAATAAAACAGAGACAATACAGAATTCAAAGGAGTGGAAATACTGTGCTACATCAGCAACAGAGCCACTTTATGGACTTCACAGCTACAGAAGGTCATGAGTCAAACACTGCGACTAGATTTTCAAATGAGCCAAGTAACTGTATAAGCATTAATAACGTAGAAATTACGCAAGCGACAACAAGGGCAATTATGTCTCATGCTTTAGGCCATAAACTGTGTTGGTGACAAGAAGAAATCTGTCCTTTCCCTTGGCATCTGGCAGTGCAAAGTTGCATGCAACATTCACCTCCCCTCAGGAGCTCCAGTCTTGGGCTGGAGCCTCATGGGACACCTCATGGGTTACCCATGGGCTGGGCGGGTGCAGCTGCTTTGTTTGAGGTTCAGGTTAGGCAGAGGTAGAACATATTGCCCTGCAGTGTTGCACATTTATTTTTAAGTGGCTCACGCACAACAAAAGCAAAAGATGCAAGAATTCCCCTAAGCCTGTCTTAGTTTCTGGCAGCTCCTCTTCCTCGCAATGAAATCCTTAAACCCCAAAGAGCTACAAGAAAAAAATCCTAGAAGAAACACGTTGCAAAGTCAAAACAACTCATGCACAGAGCAAGTTCTGTCTCCAGTGCTTCAGGCCAGACATTTACAGAGTGACCCTTTTGCCCCCTCCCAAAATTAGCACAAGCCTCTTTGCAGAGGTCTGAGCCAAGTCAGGCTCAGCTGTGCTGAGCACTTCCTAACTGGGAACTCTTTCCTGGGCTGATTCTCAGCACCTCTGGCAGGAACTGAACTCAGAAATCCTCTGTTGCGTATTGTCTTTCAGGGGATCATCTTAAATATAGGATGGAGCATGCTACAGCTAGGGAACAACACACTTTTTTCTTCAGAAAATACTCAATTTTTGGTAGGTAGTGCAACTCTGATGTAGAGCTGAAGCGTGGTCATTGACACAGCAGGTGGGGATGCAGCTGGGGTCTCCAGACATGGAGTCTCGTCTGCACACCACAGGATTGCAAGAAGTAACACCAAACACCCCTCGTGAGTAATGAGCTGGGGGAAGAAAAACCACCTTCAGCCTTAATAGGGACTTGCTAAGAACTGCAAACTCCAGGCAATCTGCTGATGTGGTTGCTGCTCAGGTATTTGTAAACAGAAGAAATCAAGGCTGTAGAACCAGTTGTGCTGATGTTTCGCTAAAGAACGTACCTGATGTGGAACAGATTGTCCTGCCTAAAACACATGAGCCTGGTACTATCTACTGCCTCATGCTTACTGCTCAAATCAGCATCCAAGTCTGTTAACACCCACGCCCAGAGCTCATGGGGTCCTGCAGACCTTTTGGGTTTTACTACTGCAGAAAGGAGGTGCGTTTATCTTGACTGGTTACTGTGAGATCTCACAGGACTGCAACAAGTGTCCTCGGGGAACGTGCAGCCTTCTAGCTCTTAGCCTCTTGGTTGTTCTTTAAAGACATTACATGGGGTTGAGTTTTAGCCAAGTATGTGTGAGGAAATCTCCCTCTGCTGCCAGGCCAGGATGCTGCCTGGATCACGGATCCAAATATTCCCTCCTTCCAGCCTCAGACACTTGTATCTTTTGATTCCCAATCCACATCAGTTCAGTGCTCAGGAAATGAGCTCCATGACCGTACCTTGTGGGACAGCACCTTGCTACCATGAAAATGGTGCCAACAGTCAACTGTATCCAGGTCGGGCATGTAGCCCAGCTTTGTTGAGACTACTTCTGCAGCTAAGCTAATACAGAAAGCTTTTCTCACAGCTAGTTGCAGCACTCAGCACCAGATGTTTCCTCAGCATAGCACTCAATGTTCACAGATCTGCATCAGAAATTAATGTAGGGAGGAAAAAATTCAGGAATTTGCAATGAATCTTTGTAGAACAGCTCAGATGTTTTGCTCTAGATCCTGAAAAGGAGTCAGAGAGCAGGTCTCAGTCTGTGGAACACAAAAGCTCATGCTTGTGTGTCAAGTCCTTGGTCCTAGACCGTGTTCCCACTAGTGAAGGCAAAGCGATAGCTAAGGACCTCAAAGGAAGCAATTTGGGAAGCTAGAGAGAGAGAAGGACAGAACAAAAAGCAGCCAAAGCTGATAGCACTGGGTTTGCAAGAATGAACAAGTGGAACACTTTGGAAACAAAGTGAGACAGACAGAGATCGTTCTTCTGACAGCGATTTGGAAACGTCCATCCCCAGACTTTGCTGATGCCAAACCTTAGCTCAGGGAGGCTGCAAATCACCAGTGTGGTGTCCTGAAAACATTTAATAGGGAATGAGAGAAAGGAGAAACGCCAGACCTCAACAGTGGGGATTGAAGTAGTCATTACTCAGCCATAGGAATATACAACAGCCCTTGGAACAGTAGGACAGGCAGAAGCACGTACAAATGGAGAGAAATTTTTAAAACACTTACTCTGGAACCTCTCTTGCCAGGTGGTCCTGGTAAGCCTGGCAGACCTGGTGGACCCTAGAAAAATGAAGATAGAAGTATTAATAATGGTTCTAAAACAGGACGGTGGCTCCTGACAGTGTTTCAGGGAGATCCATAATGCAACCATTTGGAGAAGACCTGGGGAGAAGGACCAGTTATAACACAACAGCCAGCATTTCCCTTCAACTTATGCTTTTACCGCAAAGGGATAAAAGCCATGCGCAATAACATCTGCAGAAGCGTATATTTGCATCGAGTAGAGTCAGAGCATTCACATCTTTCTGCTGTGGGCCACATTGCTGTGACCACAGCTGTGTTTCACGCTTCCAGTTTCCTGGACCTGTGCTGTAACACAGGGGTAACACAACTGTCTCAGCTTCGGAGTTTCCTGTTACGTGCTAGTGCACAACACAAGTAACGTGTTAGCGCCTTGGTGGGGGAGGAACATGGTGTGTTGTAATACACACCAGCTGAGGACGTATATAGCTCTTGGTATTGCAGGTTCCTATACAAGTTACAACGTAATCACATCCCAGCACTTCATATTTTAAAGCAGCACGTTACAAAATGTAATAAAATTGGTGTCGGTGTTGGAAATTCTTAAATACGGCTCTGTAATATAGGTGAGGTCAACTCATACATCTCAGAGTAGCAGGGGTTCTTGGAAGAGGGTGAGAACAAAGTTGAGATATCAGGCGCCCAGCTGTGCACTGATCTGAAACAGGTTAGGAAAAAATACTTAACCAATGAGGTTTGAACTCCTTTGAATTTATTCTTTTTTTTTTTTTTTTTTTTTTCAATGGACTGGAGAATTCAGATTTCTGGAGAGCCATTTGCAACTCCTAATAACTCCTCAAAACTTCTTTTTCTTCGAGCCAAACATGTCTAACAAGAACAACTGTTAATTAAAGTGTCTCCCAGAGGATTTATATTCTAGTAGCTTGTTACAAAAGACAACTTTTCATTGCATTCAGGGGGGAGAGAGAGATCCAGAGCAGAGACTGAAGGATGTTTGGAAGGGAGCCTGAGCTCTCCAACTGCGTGGCGGACAGGAGAGCAGGTCCCAGGAGTGATGCTCCGTGGGGAAAATGAGGGCATGGCATGGAGCAGGTGCAGCACGAGCCCCATGGCCACACTCTGGCCCCAGCACGGCCTCGCTCAGTCCCCCTGGCCATCTCTGTAGGGCCACGATGGCCCTGAGCGGAGCCTGTTGCGAGGCTGACCCTGCTGCTGAAGGACAGCCAGGCACGACTGCTCCGGCTCCACAGCGTGTTACCGGCCCTGAGGAAGAGTGAAAAGTTCATGGTCTCTGATAACAGTTTTCACGAGTCATCCAGCGCGTGATTTAGTAACAAAAATAAACCCTGGAGATCCCAACCTTAAATTTCATGCCCACGATAAGATTTTGAATAGGGAAAGCTTGTGAAACATATGGGTAACTGATGAATAAATACTCCCCTAATATTACCAACCCTCCTATACATAGGCAGCAAATTAATTTGAATAAAACAGTCTTTTTTTTTTTAAAAAAAAAAAGACGACATCCAGCCAAACTTGGTACTTTAGAGGAAAAAAAAAAAAACAGAGGAGGAGTAAGAAAAGCCCAGGGTGGGTCTTTGAGCAACTAATTTATCAGGACATGAAATGAATCATAATTTTTTTTTTTTTCCTGTAGTTAGTTCTATCTGTAGTAAAGATGACAAGAAAAGGATTGGTTTAAAAGTGTAAAAGCCTACATAGCATAAAGTAACTAATGCCCCACACTAAGACTCACAGAGAAGGACTTTGACCACTGTATCACCCACTGCTGCTACCCAACAGTGCTGCCTGTCCTGGACATTTCCAATCTCTATAGCCCGGGATGCTTCATCTGACCCCTTTGCAAGTTGCTTACTGCTGGCTAACACAGTATTACTGGTCCTTGTATTAACAACCCTCATTGATACAGCTGACCCTCATTTTAGCAATACACACAGCGTTTTAACCTGCCATTGTGCCAGCTCAGGGCCCCGTGCATAATGCAATTATACAGCTGTGCAAATAGACACATGATTGTAGGGTTTTTTAAGCCTCGTGTATAATTGTGCTCCAGAATTCAAGCTTTTATTAAAAAAATCCCCTTGCCCTTTTAGTTAGGAAGATAACTATCAAATCACGAATCCAATGCAACTGATGCAGTGACAGTTAATAGAATTTACCAAAGATTAATTCAAGTCCTTAACCTCTTCTCCATCAAATTCCATCTCCACTTACCCCTAGAAGAAGTAAAAGAGAAGATGCAACTGAGAACCGCGTTCCGTGCGTACCGGAATTGAGGTGACCTTTTCCACCTTCCTGCTAATGGCAGCTGCAATTGTACTTGGCCACTTGAGTAAAAACCTTCTCCAAAAATGTGGGCTGTTCAGTATAAACCGAAGCTAACATAAAAATAAGGAGAGAGTTAATACCTGCACTGGAGTGGAAATACGGAGTTAAGGGAAAGGCGTTTAGCTGGAACAGCACAGAAAGAGCAGTACATAATTCAGAAGTCCCTATCACTTTGCTTTGGCTTAATTTGCCTTTCCTCCAGCCTTTTTTTCTCCTCTCCTGAAGAGTAAGAGGAATAAGCTGACTATGGGATGAGTGGCTAAAAGCTGCCAACCACTATGGGAACTGCACAAGGCAAGAGCGTCACCACGTACCAATTAGAAGCAAGTCAAGGTGGAAAAAGACTGGGGTAGCTGGATGAACACAGGTTGCTGTGAAACATGATGTGCTGCAAGACCACCTTCTAGATTCTCACACAGTTCCTCGGGAGATGGATTGGATGGGACACGTACTGTGCCAGCCTGGCAACTCATTTCTGCTCTGCCCTGCACGTAGCTTTGAGCTGTCTGATCTAGTGGAAGGTGTCCCTGCCCATGGCAGGGGGGGTGGAACTAGATGATGTTTTAGGGTCCCTTCCAACCCAAACCATTCTGTGATTCTATGATATACCTCTGTATCATCCAGCTCAAGTTCTCGAACAAGAGGCCGATGTCAGATGACTGCCTTTGCCAGGGAAGAGCAATACTGAAATACACGTGAAGAAAAATGCACATCCGCAGAGGCAGCCAGAGAAGAATGAGCCTGGATCGGGGCCCAGTTACTCACAGATGATGGATGCAGTCCCACTTAGAACGTAAGGCTCCGAGACATGGAGGGTTAGAGATGTCTATCAGTGAGCCACCATGCAGCGAGCTGCGGGAGTCCACCTGGACGTAAGGCTGCACAGTCCCCACAATCACCAGAGACATCTCCACCCTCACCCCTAACGCAGGGAAGAGTTAAACTCATCAGGTGTAGACCTTTCCGTTGTACCCTTTCGAGCATCCTTGGGGAATTCCACAGGGAGCAGTGGGAAGTGCTCCGAGAGGCTGCCAGGTTTCCTTTTCCTGGCAGCGGAAGGAAGATATCGCTTCTCTGCCCCTGTCCTCCCACTGCACGGACACCCCACGAGGCCGGAGAAGCTGACAGCCTCCTGCGGCGAGCTCCCGTCCCGAGCACTCTGCTTCGTGTCTCTCTGGCTTCTTGCCTGCTTCTTTCTGCAAGGTGGTGGTGGAGCACACACACCCTGTTATCACACAAAGCGAAAACCAGAGACCAAGGAGAAACGCGGCAGAAGCAGATACTCTCTCTCTTCTCAAGCCAAACAGCTGAGCTGTTAGCCAGCCCGAACCATCCTGCGAAGCAGCTAACGGCAGCCACGGAAAAGTTTAACCCTTCTCGGTTTCCCACAGTAGCATTAGCAATGATGACTGATTCCACCGAACAATTATCGGATTTGTTCTAAGCTGCAGCCGGGAAACCTTCTGGTGCAAAGGGGACTTTTTTTTTTTTTCCCCTTCACTTTTTGAGCTTCAAATTGCAACTGGAAAATTAAGCCGTCTGAAAGGGAAATACATCGGACCCTGAGGACAAGAGAAATCTCACTGTTTCCTCTTGCAGCCGAGATCAGCCGGTTTCTACCTCCGCCTCTCCCACATCACGACCCTCCTCCTCGCCCTGCTTCCCCTGCCCGCGGTCGTGCCGCGGGGAGCTCGGGGCCTTCAGATCTCAAAGCCTGAGCAAGGCTGAGCCTGTTGGGAGCTACAGGAGTTGGCGCTGATGTGGGAGACGACTCGCTTCCTTTTCAAAGACTGCTGAATCACGGCGCTCAGAGAGCGAAGCATTGCTGTCCTCCTTCCCCAGGGGCCAGTGCTCAGTGTAGCAGCAGACAGTTGATTACACAGGACACACTTTAGCTCATATTCCAGTGCACGCTGATGGACTGACACTTCTATATTTTAGGGTTTCTCCAGCGTATTTCTGCCACCCCCGTTCCGTACCCCTGCCCAGCATTAGTGGCACAGTTCTCCTTTATCCCGGAAAAGGCTGCGTTTCCAAGGTTGGGCATCCTGCACCATGCAAAACACTGCAAGGACCAAAGAGAGAATGTTGTTCTTTCTCAGATGCTAATGCGTGTGGTAAAAGCCAATTTAAAGGGAGTTCAGAAAATGCATCAAAAGGTTCTCCCTATGTTGGCATCAAATTCTGAGCAGTGACCTTACCCCTGCAGATAGAGAACCTGACTTGTTTTCTCCCTGGAGGAAGACAAAGCATGTTTCATATGCAAGGCCACTGCCACAAATCCGCCCTTTAGCCTTGAACATCTGAAAGCACAGGCACAAAGGGACCGAGCAGCTACAGGGGCAGCATTAGAATTAAAAATTCCGTGCTCAGGAGAGAAGAGCAGAAGACCTCCTCTTTGAAAGTCATGCCAACCCCACCGCACCTCACCGTCCTTGCCAAGCGCTGCACAGAGAGCGAGAGAGGACCTAAACTAAAACCCAGCTTGACATGCTGCCTAAAACAAATCTGGAATTCTGGGGGGAAAAAAAAATCCAGCACTTTGGTTACTTTCTTTTCCAAGGCAGGTTTATCATCTTAAATTTGGACACGTCTGGGTTTCAAGCAGTCTAAAGAGAAAAAGCCCTCATAATTCTGGCAGGAACCGAGATGTTGGTGCAAAGCCAGTCTTGTAATATCATTTCTACAATAGACACAGATGTTTATTCTGGGTCTGTACAACACCTATCACAGAAAAGTTCTTGTCCACAATTGGATTCCTAACAGAGTGGCAGCACAATACATAGCAAAACATTAGTATTCCAGCTTGATGAAAACAGCTTTTCTACAGAGACATTTCAGGAACGGTCTTTGCATGAGACACTTCAGACTCTTGAGCAATCTCAGACCTTGGAAAGAAGTCTGAAAGGGTGTGAAGAAGTAGAGGGATCCCATATTCTATCACTCACTTGCTGTTTTTAAAGATTTATAAAAATACCTGTATATATTTATACAATACATCCTTTGCAGCACGTTTATCTCAATCACACTTTCAACTACTGCTCTTCAAAATGGACTTTATTTTAGGCAAATAAAGCGCTCCGATGCTTAGTCATTTGCCTGCAAGAAGATTTCCCTTTGGGGATAGTTCTGGTTAAATTAGCAAAAAAATTACGATCCAACTGTGTGAGTGAGGCTAAAACTTTTCCCATGTATTCCACAAAGCGTGTGATCCCTTTTTTTTATTAATATGACTCATTCGTTACGAGACATTCAGACACATTGTGTGTTCCTTAATTTATCATCGACTGTCAGCTCGAGTAGCCTTTTCTGGTACAAGGAGGACTGGAAATAGGCACTTCATATTTTATCAGCGTTCCCAATCACCTCTCTTTCCCCAACCCGCTGATTGAATTGGCCAAGGATCGCTCCTTTCTGAAACGAGCTGGGCTCCAAGACAAACCGCTCGCACAGAAGATGGCAGCTGGAGCAGTCTAGAGCGGGGACGCGCGCAGAGACACATCTGGACAGGCCAGGACGCCGCTGCCAGAGGGGTTGGAACCCAGGGGCTCCTGCTCACGCACCGCGCTGACGGAAACTGGAGGCTGCTGGCGCACCCGCCCGCAGACTCTTCCGACTGGGATGCTCGGGGAGTCGTTTGAAACACGCTCCCTCCCCGCTCCTCTTGGGTTACTCAGTGCTTCCGCAGCCTCTTAGTGAACTTGGCCCATTCCTCTGCATGTCCACCAACAGGTATGGTTTCCTTGCTCTAAAAATAACCCTCAGGCACTCATCAAGAGAGTCAACGCTGGGCTTTTTGTTTGTAGGGGTCAAAAAGCTACAGAATTACAGCCCTATACAGAAAGAGAAAGGTCTACTTGGGGTACCCTGCGTACAACCCAGCCAGAGCCCAGGGCTGTGCCAGGACAAGGGGTTTGCTGCAGCTTTAACACGCACAGCCCAGTGGGCAGGGGAGAGGGCTACAGCCCCCCGAAGCTGCCCATCAGACCTGCTGCTGGTGTACACAAGCAAAGAACACCCCATCCATGGAAGGATTCAGAACACCTATTGCATCACAGCCTCGCGACGGCTTGACACGCTGGCAACAAAACACTATTTTTCAAATATTATTTTTCTTTCGTGGTGTCCAAGCTACTCACAGCCACGTGCTGGGGGCACGGCGAGCTGAGCTGAGCAAAGGCCCCACGCAGGGACAGGGGATCTCGGCTGGGGCTCGGCAGCGGGCAGCCGTGGGGATGATTCAGAGGGACCTTTGCCAGCTGCTGACTCAGTGCTGTGCTGCTGACTTAGCATGATGTTTGGGTGTTCTCTTTGCTATTTCTTCCCCCCTCCAAAAGAAATTTAGAGCAGAGATCCCAAATGCTTGCGGTTATTAATGGTTCCCAAGAAATTTTTCTTTTTTTTAAGAGCATATTATCCTCCTTCCTCTAGCCGCCCAGCAAACCCAACATTCCTGAAGAATTAATGCTCTGCCATTAGTTGCATGTGGGACGCAGCGTCTCCGTTTCCTGCTGCGCAGCACTGTGGTGGTCTTTCAGGACAGATTAATCCATGGAGGGTGCTGCCTTTTCTTGCTAGCGGGAACAGATCCTTTTAGCCCCTTGCTTGCACACCCCTCTAACCATGCAGACACCTCCTTCAGTTGTGGGGAAGGGGCCCTTCTGCACAGCAAAGAGGATACACCACAGTTATTTTGGTAGCATTCACAAACCCAGAATTGCAGAGAGACCACAGTGCCTGAGTCATCGCATTGCTGCCTCGTGCCCCGGCTGTCAATCGCATCCTGATTTTGATCAGGATGTCATCTCATCCTGAGGAGGAGAGATTGTCCTTTCTCTCTAATCGGAGAGCTGGACACGCAGGGGCTGCTGGCTGCCAGCCTGCCTCTGCCCATAAATCGTCACCAAGGTGGCCCCAATCCTTGCTGAAAAGGCAGAAGTTTCCCCATACACACTTCTCTACCCAGCGCGACAGCCTTCTTGGAGAGACCTTGTATCAGGCAACGCAACTGGGAAAACTAATTAGTCATCTTATCCTTCCACCCATGTGCCAGACTCCATGTATGACGTTCCCAGCCCACAAGCTGCCCCGTCCGGGGAAAGCGCCGGGCTGTGATATCATGCCGCAGAGCAGGAAGGGCTGTACTGACCTCATCAGAAACGTCTGCCCAACGCCGTGAGCCCGCCAGGTAATTACTCAAGCACGGAGCACTTATCAGCACTTGTTCCGAAACACGCTCGTCTGGCCATCGTAGCACTACATTAATTTCTCAACATGTCATCCCCATTCTGCTTCTTTTCTCCTCTTTCTCTTCCCACGCCAGAGACATCCAACGAAGTATGGTACAGAGATCTCCGAGTGAGTCACAGGAGCCATCAAGCATCGCACAGCAGCCAGCTCCAGCCCAGCCATAACCTTTCCCTCCCCTAAGTGCCGACTTTGTTTCCAGCAGTCAAAGAGTATAAGGCCAGACAGAGCCCCAAAACATTCTCCTTTCCCTCAGTTCAGGACTCCAGTTGTTCTCGCACAGCATGGAAAAATCCTGCCATCTCTTCCCTCAGCCTGAATCTTTCTTTGCTATGATTCACAAGCTGAGAGGGATTTTCCACTCCAGTTCAATCATAAGCTCTTAACGTTGCAGGGGGAAGCAGGGGCTTGGAGCTTGGTCACTCTCATGACACTTGTAGGGCAAGAAGATGGAAAAGGCCAGGATCTCACCGGGCTCAGAACAGGCCACCCAGATTTACCCCTGACAGGTAAGCAGTGTTTTAACAGTTCAGGATCATTGAATTTCTCCTCTTGGAAACATGCCTGAAACGTCTCTCCACAAAACACAGAAGATTGCCCAAAGATAAAATCACCAAAACTCATTCTGTCTACTCGGGGATTTAGCAAAACTTCTCCGAGCTCAAAGGCTACATCAGGAGCTGGGAACCTCCAAACAGAACACAGCCCTCAGTGATTCCCCACCCGAATTCCAAGGAGAGAAATCACCACGCTGCTTTGAAACAGGACAGGATGGGAAGGAAAGGCAAACCTTGAAGGTAAGCACCCATTGAGGGCTTCCCCAAACACAACCATTTCACTTTAGGTTCCTTGCAACAACAACCAGCACATGTGCAGACACAAGTGCTGTTGATTGTGTTCCTTAAGCCAGTCTCAATATTTCCATTGTAAACCCTTCTTTCACTATTTTAGGAAGTCAGCTGTAAAAATTTGCTCTAGCCTGGAATTTGGCAACCAAAGATTCCGTCTGGGAGAAACTTATTTTACGTGTACAACCTCTCTCTCATATACACAATATAGCAAAAGGCTTGGGTTGGAACAGCAAATCCTGGGAACGCTTGGCCACTTTAAAGATCCTGTTTGCATTCTTGCATTTGAAAAGAAAAAGCGTTAGCAGATAATTAGCATGGCCTGACTGCTTTTAGCATTACAAAATGTGTGTATACTTTTATGATAGCCAAGATATACACCCTGAGAGTGGTTATTGTGTGTGGAATGCAGTAGTTAAATTTATAAAGGAAACTCTTTGCACGTTTTTAAGTGTGGGCTATGAGAAATGAAAATAAACAAACTCATACCATAAAAATAGAGGAGTTTGTTTAAAAAAAAGCAATACTGAAACAATCTCTGTACTTGCATCTGCTGAAACGGGGCATTTTCCTGGAAATGTGAATTTCAGGTACAAAACACATTAATAACCAGGGTTAAGAAACAGTTAATTTGTGGCATGTTTTTGAGGCACCTGAGTTTCCTTTGGAAGGTGACAATAGTTCTGCACTCTTGGCCCTGAGTACAACCAGGGGTGTGGAACAGAGCCCCAGCCTGGCCATCAACATTTTAAGGAGCAACTTGTAGAAAAGAAGGTGGGATTTTTCTCCTCTTAAATCTACCATTAAGCAGCAACTTTAATCACAGACTTTTAAGAGGCATCCACCGTCACGGAGCACTCAAGTTTACGCTGAGATATATGCTAAAATTTTGATCATCAGAAATCTAACAGTGCTTGGCTGCTATTTTGAGTTGTCACATTCCACTAGATTTTACAGAAACCCTTGTAGGTTATGGTCTGCCAACCATTCAGCTGATCTGTAACTGGGAATAGTCATCATTAAGAGCTTGAACTTACCTGAGGTCCTCTCTCTCCTTTCACACCTGGATATCCCAGTAAAAATGGAAACAGAGTGGGTCCGAGGGGGTCAAAGATTTGATAGCCATCAGTCGCAGCTGGGGTTGTGAGATTGAAGGCGTGTGCCCTGGCTCTGGAGACGGGACGGGCAGACCCCAGGGGTGGTTTGGTGTACACCAGAGGGACATTACTAGGATCCACTTTCCTGGTAGGGGACGGCATGTGCTTCTTTGGAATGGGCCCATTGCTTGGGTTCTGAGGGGTTTGCTTTAGGGTGACAAAGTGGACATTGCTGGTTGTGTTATCAGTCATCCTCCTCGTTGGCTTTACAGTCCTGGGCGCTTCAGAGGGCTCAATCGTCGGTTTTTGGTCGATGATCTTTTTGGTCTCTTGCTTGGACTCCTTCCTACTGGCTGTAGCAGGGCTCTGGCTTGTTGGCGGGGCCTTTTTGGCAGTAGGAAGGGGAGTTTTCTCCACCCGTGTGCTGGGAGTGGGCCGAGACACCCTGAGGGTCGTCACCGTCCCCCGAGGGAGCGAACGAGTGGGTGGCTGTGTTTCAGTACTCGACGGAAGAGGAGATGGGGCCACTGTGACCTTTGTGGCTTTGGTTGTCAGTCTTGGCAGTGATGACGCCAATGCGACTGTTGTTGCACCCAAACCCCGAGTCTTAAGGGGTGCAGTGACCCTGCCAAACTCCAAGGATGGGGCAGCAGTGGTCAAGTTTTTCAGACCCTGCAGCGAGGGCTCCATATGCTGTGGGGTACTCGAGGAGGCACCAGGATCCCTGGGCAGGAGGGGGATGAGGGGGGGCAGGTTCGGCCGGTAGGTATCTGCTTGCCTGCACTGTTTTTTCAGGTATTTACAGTAATGATGAGCTGCCTTGGCGGAAGGATAAATATCAAACTGGCAGATGGCTCCTTCAAACTGCACGGAGTGCTGATTCATCTTCCCAAAGAGGAAAGATCCATGTGGATCCAATGCCTCGTCCTTTTTAAAATGCAAATCCGCATGTACTCTGCGCTTCCCACAAGAAGTAAATAAAGTGACTGTCTGGCCACGGATATCGATGGCCATATTGTGCCACTGGCCATCATGGACATTGTAATCAAAATATACAGAGCGCTTGTGGCCCACATACACTATGATCTTCCCAGGCACAAACTGGACCCCCAGCTGCAGTTTTTTCTTTTTGCTCTTGACAGCAAAGAGAAAAGCATTGTTGATGCGGTGGGAGCAGAGGCTCAGCACTAGGAGCAGGTCAGTGCTGGAGCCTGCGGGAAGGATGGTGCTGACCGGTGCTTCAACACGTGCTCGCTGAGTGAAGATGACCCCTGATTTGAAAGGGATGACCCCTTGAGGAACCGTACGTGATGAGGACCATCCGTTCGATGGCCTTTTCCCTGACAGGCCCAGTCTTTGAAGAACATCCACATCTGAAAGGGAAACACAAAGAAAATGTGAGTTGTTGGGCTGGATGGGTATGGGGGGCTCAAACCAGTCAATGCAAAAAGGCAACAGGATGTAGGAAATCCCAACCATCCTCTCACATACATAGATTCAGATAATCAGAACGGAGAGCACACAGCTCTTCTGCATGTTGTGTGAGGAGCAAGTGCGTGCTCAACTGGGTCACCAGTAGTTACCAAAATGCATCAGCTTCATGGTGCATCTGGCTAGCTACCCTGTCCTACCAGGGACCAGCTCCAGATGTTCTGAAGGGAGCTGACCTCACTAGAAGGAAATCTCCCACTGAGCACCGATAGTCCACTTCTCTGGGATTTAATTCTGAGTACTGACCACACAGCTGGAAAGGAATTTGAACAACAGACTGAGCTGGGGTTGCAAAATTTTATATCCCCAGAAGGCAACTAACAGAACTTTCAAAGGGAGCAAGCGCCTTGTATCTGTCTCTCTCCAAATTAGTAAGAAGCAGCTTTTGATCTTTGAGACTCTAGAGAGTTTAGGGAAGCAAAGGTGCCTCCCAGCATGAAAAAACTGCACCTAGATCTCACTGAATCGCTTGAGGTTCTCAACAGCAGTACTTTTTTTCCCAGAAGATCATCTTACAGCCTTAAATTGTTTTAATAAGTTGGAAGAAGCAGACTTGGTTTGTGAAGAGCTGAGAAATTAGTTATGGCTGCCTCTGAGCAGTGGAGGTAGAACTTGCTTCCAGCATTTGTCACCCAGGAGCTGGGTGCCTTCTTCAAGAGAGGACGAGCAGGATTGCTGTCCAGAGGCACCTATCTTCCTCCACCGACTCCGGGAGAAGTCTGCAATGGACAGACAAGCAGAATCCTCTGGTTTCTGGCCCCAAGGTCTAAGAGGAGTCACGCACAGCGCTGAGTCCAAGGCAGATGAGCAGGCAACAGCAACACGAACTGGAGCCAGCTGGCAGCAGTCTCAGCTGAACTACGTAACTGGGGAAGATGCTGAAGTCTACGTGAGAAAAGCTGCAAAGGTGAATATGCCCAGACCTGGAAAAGGTGCTCATGCGCCCAAAAGCTCGTTCTCTTACTCCAGCTCAAACATTTGCTCTAATAAAAGACGTTACTTACATGGCATAGACAGATAAAGGTAAAGCTACAATGATTACCATGACCTACCACCGTTGAAAACAAGCTAAGAAAACTGTATTTCCTTCCCTCTTCCCTGCTGCCCAAACGCAATCCCCACTACTCGAGGACCAGCTAACTCTCGTGTATTTAAGAGCTCTCGGGGGAAGCTCGCCAGGGCTGCGTAATCCAAAGGCTGATCTCGCCAGGTAAGAATTTAACAATCAGAAAGGCGGCAGTGCCAAGCTTGGCTGCAGGTCAGCTAACATCATGGGATTGCAGCTCTCCTAGACTAAAAGGAAAAGTAAATCAAAGGTTGTCCAAAGAAAAAACATGCACCTTTTCTAAAGGGGCCTTGGAATTTGGGCTCTTTCACCCTTAACTATTAAATATTCAGCACAATACCAAATATTAGGAGAACTGGCACTTAAAAGATATCCTCAGTTTTGGCCGGGAGGGCTGTAGACTGTTGCTGCAGAGGCCTGTAATGTTGCTGGCCAGGAAGGGATGAGGATAACGAGAAAACCTCTGTTCCTTGACTTTGGCAAAAACCTTGGCCGTTTTTGTACGTAAGAACAAGTCAATCAATATTTACTTTGTCTGAGCTCAGCTTTATTCCCACCTCCCTTTTTTAAGGCAGCTTGGCTCACTTTCTAGCAAAGACTACTCTGGAGAAGAAGTGTCAGATGTGACAGGGGATGGAAATTTTCCCCCTCCATGCAGAGGTGATAACTTACTGCACAGCGTGCGCAAGTGTTAATAACGGTACTTCTCCCATACTAAGAAATCCTTGGTCCCCACTGTTTTTTCTGCCTTACTGCCCAAAAAGGCTGTCCCTCAGCAGAGCAAAGTCAGAGCCTTCCCCTCTCTGCACTGAATGGAGGGATCACAGCAGCATCTTCATACTGGATAATCTCCAGAGCCCATGAAATAGTAAAGGCCAAAGCCCGGCTCTAGCGAAGTCAAGTGGGACCCTTGCCACAGACTTCAAAGGCATCAGGATTTAGCCCTAAGGAAATACATTTACCACTTAAACTAGGAGCTAGACTCCAGCTTCCAATTTCTAGATGTATTTTTAGGTTCTCTCCCAGAGACAGACAGTGGTGTGTCTCTACTAGGCAGTGGTGCCTTACACTCCAGGAGTTATTCATTTGGTAGCTGCTCTGCAAAGACGAAAGGATGTTTCCCTGCTCAGAGAATGCCGCTGCTGTTTGCAATACCAACCCAACTGCCTCCTTAGCAACTGCATCCAACAGTGCTTGAGAAAAAGGAAAAAAAGCACAACCCAACCACTCCTTTCCCTCAAAACCCACAAAGGTAGAGCCAAATTCGAGATGCCTACGCAAAACCTGATTAAAACAGACCTCATGCAGGACACATGCGGATTTTCCAGCACCAGGTCCAGACACACAGCTCAGGACTCCTGTGCACCCAGTCTGTCTGTCTCTCCATCCCACACCAACTGCCCCGGGTTGGTGGGGCATGTCCCCCGGGATGATGGGATGTCATCAACTAACATAAAATGCAAGGTAGTTTTGGCTTCCTTAAGCAGCTCCAAGTTTAGCAAAGCACTTTTTTTCCCCTTCAAATTTTTTCCTCTGTAGATTTTTTCCATCAAAACACATTATTTAAAAAACCATTCACTTAGATCTGCCTGGTCCCAGGTGCCTTGAAGCTAGTTGCAACATTCCTGTAACAACATTTGGGCAACCAGGAAATCGTGCACGAAGTGAGATGCGCAGAGATTCCCGAACAACCACATGATCATCTCTGAAAGAGGGGATAAAATGTTTTATTGCTCTCCTTCCCGTCTCTTTCTGTCCTTCCTGCTTTCCTCATGCAAAATGCTTCATAAGAAAAAGAAGCCAGAAGGCAGGAGAGAAACAACTTGCAGTTTCCTAGAGTCCAGCAGCTGAGATGTGATGCCCACAGATAAAATTAGGTTGAATAAACACTATGATTCCAAAAGTTACTGCCCAGACCCTTAGTCAGTGCACATCAGATGAACTCACTAACCTCATGATCTTTTGGATTTGTAACACTTACGGAAAAATCATCATCTGTGTTCTCTGATTTTCCAGTGTTCAGGAAGACCCCTAAGCTTTCAAAAGCCCATGGCATTGGCTTAATTTCATCCTCACACAGATCCATGAACAAGATCTTATTTGCTTTTATAAATGTCATGTTTGAAAATCCTGAGTGATAATACAGTCTCAGGTCACCAATGTTTCCTCACAGTCTTTGCTTCTTTGGAAGTTTCTACTTTCTAGTACCCAGAAGAGCAGCCTGTGTCTGACTGTGGGGAAACCAAGGATGATTTTTAAAATTCCGTAATCACAGAGAAAGTATCTCAGAGGGAAATTATCTACCACACTAAGGCAATGCAGTAAGAGCAAAGTGAAAGAGTTTCCTTTAGATTGATGGTAACAATCCAAAGACATGGCACCGACCCATAATTATCATGGGAGTAAAATGATGGATAGAGATGAATCTAAACAGCGTATTAAAATCTACTTGAAAAGAGATGCCAAGACACAGTATTTGTTCTGCCTCTTTACGAGCTGACATAAAACTTGCTCTGAAAACTGCTTGACTAAGTAATTCAGCCAGATGTTCACCTCTTTTGCATTGAAGCAGAATTTGGAAAATATTACATTTTTCAAAATTGCTGATGGCAGGGATGTACTTCTTTTTCTCCCCTCCTGTAAAAACTGCTCCAAGGGCTGGCTTACAGCTGAGCACTGACCAACTTTCTATTTTTCCTTCATGTTTTGGAGGCCAAGAGGAGAGTCCTGGAGCCTGCTAGTCCACTTATTGTTGTCTACTGATTGCAGAGGAAGCTGTTCAGTTCCAGCAAATACCCGTGTAAAGCATCCATGTGGAAGAGGTGCTGCTGGTTTAAGAGGAGATGGCTCCTTTACAAACAGATGTTGCAGAGATGCTCAGCTCCCACTATCAACTGTAAAATACTGATTTATTTTTATTTTTGCTGACTCTGAAACTTTCTATCTCCTCTTGTGGGGTTATTGATTATTCTACCCCAACCTTTTTGCCCTGTCCCCGGCAGCACTGAGAAGGGGATGCCTGGAGAAAGGGTGTAAGACAGAGTGAAGGTATACAATCACTCCCCTATAGCATAGGGACTGAGTCAGGCATAGTCATTCTACTATCAACCATCCCTCTGGGATTTTTCTTCCTTACAATTTGCTTTTACTTTCAGAACTCACATCGTTTCTGAATGCACAACATCCTACGTGCCTGCACAGGCTGGAGTAGGTTGCATTCAAAGCAAGGAAAAACCCGTCTGCCAGAGACGCTTAATTCCTTAATGCCCCAGCCTCAAGGGGCACTTTCAAAAAAGCAGTTAAGCCCTACCAAGTGCAGGTAGATGCCAGTGACATTTTAGACACAAAGTGCCTCATTGCCACCAGACAGGCAGGCACTTCTGAAAATCCCATGGGGCACGTAATCACCTGTAAAAAACTGGTTCTTTTGCCAGCTATTTACTGCGTCATCTGTATCCCCAGCACTGCAATGATCAGCAATAAATGCGTTTAATTCTGCGCACTAGACTCAGACGTTATTTAAAGATTGTCCTAAACTGAAATCAAAGCCCTTGGTTTTCACTTTGGTTGAAAGAGGTGGAAGAGGAGGGGGGGGTAAGAAAGAAAGTGTAATTTACCTTCAGAATTTCCCTGTGCGAATCCCAGGAACCAGGTAAAACATAATACAGTCCAGAGAAAGCAGAATCCCCTAAAATTGGAAAAGAAGAAAAAATAATGAGTTTCTACGTTAGTAACAAAAACTGGCCCTTCTGTTAAGGGCTTTCTCCTTGGTCACAAGTCTCGCGAAGCCAGTGGCAGTGTCCGCATGTCCCGGGAAATGGCGAACGGCCGCTCAGCAGAACAGCACTTGCTTCTGACTGAGATTTCATTTTACTACTTAAAAGTCATCTAAAGCCTACTGAGTTAAGCGGAAGGTTTTCCCACTGGTATTAGAGGGGACCAGACCAGTTTTGAGATGCACGTCATCAGGGCCAGGTCAGCAGTCCCTTTGCAACTGCTACTCTTTGGCACTCATCTCGTCCAGGACACCAGAAACGCAAGAGGGTGAAGAAATATTTCAAAATTGGAAGGTCAGAAGACACTCCAGAAGTGCATGTGCACGTCTGTGAGGACCCGGGTGGAAAACGGGCTGACGTGACATGTCATCTGCATCTCAGCAAACCAATTCTGAGTCCTATTGCTTTGCAACGTACTTAAAACCACAAAATCCTACATGGATCTATTCCTCTTTTTACACCCAGATGCAAAGATGGGGGGCAGCTTCCAACCACTCAGCACCCTACACTGTTGGCCACTAACGACTTCCTCATTAGCTTAATATAGCAGGAAATTTTAGAAAGCGTGAGAGCCACACTACAAGCTCACTGCGCTTGGGAGACATTTTCACGCCTGAAAGGGAATTGGACAAACCTTTCAGTCAGCTCAACTGAGCCTTGAAGTGCCAGCAGAGGCAAACTTTTACCAGAAAGGTGGCTGAAGCCCCCCCTTCCCCCATCAGCTTCCTTAATTTGTAGCCAAATAACGAACATAGGAAACTCCTTGGTTAAGCTCACTTAAAATTGCCAGTGGAAAGTCTGAAGATTGAATTCCCTCATGTTCTAGAGATGATATTTAACAACTCAATCAGCAAAGGCTGCCGGAGGAAGAGAGACAAAAATGTAAACTACAGAAAGTCCTCAGCCAGAAGAACACAGCGGGGGACATCCACAGGTTGTTCTTCACTCCAGCCAAGCCAGTGCGAGCACTGGGATGCGCGGAGCAACGCCAAAGTGCCGCTTGCTCCTCTCTTCAGATCTGGCAAAGAGAAATCATTTCTCAAATGAGATTAGAGACCACTCTTCTCCTGCCATCAGGTCTCAGCTTTACCACACGAAAGCATCCTCTGAGGCAATGTATTACCCTGGGCCAGATCCTCATCCAGTTCAGGTGACCCTTTCCCACAGCTAAAATGAAGCCACAGTGATTTACAGTGGGGAAACCTGGCCTTGAATGTAAGAATCCAGGCAGAAATCCAGCCACTAACTAATATTTTAAGGCTTGAAGGGACAAAATGCTGGAGCAGCCCCGCAGTGGCTGGGAAACAAACGAGATGGACCACGTCATTCTTTGCTGTTTCCATTACCCTGACATTGGGCTGCATGTGTCAGGAGCTCTGGGGCTGCTTTAGTTTATGCATGAAGGAACAACAGCTTGGAATAGCCAAATCACGGTATTCCTTCGCCATGTCCTACAGCCAGTCATGTGCTAACCAGGAAACCCTCACTATGCTCAGGAGGTCTCCAGCTGGGGAGACTTGGTTCATCCCATGGGACACAGCTCTTGGGCTGAAGACACATCTGAGTACATGGAGAGCTGTTGTCCGAGTTCATTCAGGGCAGGTAGGAAAGGAAGCCGAATAGGAGGATTCTTCATGGCTCCCTCTAGCAGGCGACTTTTTATGACTTAAAAGAGGCTAAAATCCACTTCATGGAAAGACCTGCATTTCTGTGCTCAGGTCCAAAGGAACAACGGAGTTTCGAGATGTGGATGCAATTCCACAGGTGGACGGAGCAAAGACCTCGCCGGGTATCAGCAGCTGGGCTTGACTGCCCATGAGAGCACGGGAAGATGAAGGGAAAGAGACGACCAACATGACATGAACTCCAAGGGCAGGAGGAGTCCCAGGCATTAAGAACACCTTTTCTCTGATGAGGTTTGGATTTGTACAGCTACGTACAAACACTGGTGCACACAATATACCTAACTCAAGTCCAGATCTTTTCTGGAGGGGTGCAGGAATACCTTCACAACCCCAAAATTGCTTCCAAAATCCCCGTTGACCAACACAGTGAGGGGAACAAGCCTTAGGGGAAAATCCAGCACGAAATTTCATTCCAGTGACACTGACAGGGCTATAAAGGAGACGTATGTGCAGCGTGGGATCCAGCTGGCCTCAGCCCTGCTCCTGGACCCCTCACACAGCCAACACCGTAAGAGTTGAGAGCAAGGCCGAGTGCCAAAACACTGAAGAAAAACACTTTGGCAAAATTTACCAACTTAATGGAAAAAGCAAAAGCAGCTTCCAAATGGCAGGCCTGTGACTGATGGGGCTGTTAATTATTGCAGGATTTTACAACGCAGGCTCTTTTTCCGTTACAACTCTGCAGCGACAGGATTGCATAAGCAGCTTGAGTAGCAGTAGTAAAGGAAGATTTTTCTCCTTATATAGTGCTATCAAACCCACCTTGCCTTTATCTCGGCTTCTTCCCACAACCAGTGATTTCCACAGAGACTCTATCAAGAGCTACCCATAAAGGCATTTATTTCTTCTATTACATAGGGCCTATGAACACCAGAATGAGGACCCCACAGCCGTAGTCACTAGGTGAAGGGCCCCCACACCTATGATGTAAGCTCATGTGAACCCTAAATGTTTTCCAGTGCAAATTCCCTTTACAGCAAACTGAAACTACCGACTACAGCTTAATTTTGCTCCACCTCTTTTTGCAAACTCCTGCGATCAGTCCATGGGAACTAACCAGCATTAAAAGTGCAAGGCAAGAAACAACGGACAGAGAAGTACAAAGACCAGTAACAACACTTCTCAGCCTTGGTGGCAAATTTTGCATCTTCCCAGTGAGGACCAGGTGCATGCAGGTAGCAGCCAGGAATAAACATCCTGAGGATCTCCTGCAAAAAGCAATCAGAAGGTCTAGGTACCGCTTCTGCTGGGGCTTCAGGACAGGCAGAAGGTCCCTGCACGTGGTGGTATGCACCAATCCAGAGACCTGATGAATTCATGACTGCTACTTAGCATATAATTGCAAAGCTGTAGCTTTCAGCTTCCAGAGCCATTTGCCATCTTTTTACCGAGCATTAAGAAATCAGACTTCTGAGAGCAGCAAGTTGTGGCTAAGGAAGAGTTATCACCTCTCCAGGTGGCTTGTGCACAGTGTGTCTCGCTGCTATAACTCCCAGTAAAGTCATGTTCAGGGTGGCAACCTCAAGAGAAAATGTAAAGGAAAAATCCTGTTGAATGTATCGGTTCTTACCTGACACCCATTGGCTTTTGTAACAGATGAATAAAGCACTACACTGAACTAAAGACAGTTGTAGGACAACAGCCTTTAGGGTAGACTTGGTCAGGAATTATCGATAACAAAGTTTGACTAAGCTGAAACAATTCGTAAAATAGTTGTAACCAGCTAATTCTTCATTTCGTGATTTCTGGAATTGGATGGAACAATTTCACCATTTCTGAATTAAAAGTTTTGCCCCTACCTTAAAAAAAAAAGTCCAAACAGTTTTGATGTCTTGTTTGCTTAGATGATAGGTCAAAGCTGAAAAGGTTGCAAAGGCCCAAGGTAGCATTTATTTTTTTGTGTGCTTTTTCTCCCTCATTTACAGTGGGGAACGTCTTTGACATTACAAACACTTTTGCAGCGTGGAAAAATGATTCCCCTTCACTGTCTGCCATTCAGGTACATTTTCTTCTGTCCAAGAGACCAGAAGGCAGCTGGATGCTGAAAATTGCTTTGCAAGAAAAGCAAATCTCCATTTCTAGCTGTAGATCAGACAAGGTATCTTAAAAGGAGAAAACGTCTACATTGGCCAAGATCCTTTGCACATGACCAGAGGTGATATTTGTAAGACTCCCAAACAGGTCTGACAGTCAACAGGAAACAAACAAACAAAAAAATCACAACCTACATGCTGAGGCTTTAAATTGCACCATGGCATCGATTCCGCTCCCAGCTTTTTGAGGTGGAAATCTCATTTTGTACTAGTGTCATCCTTTGCACAGCAGATTTCTGCTCCCTTTCTGGGGCTTCTGGAAACTATGGCATTTCTCCTCTCACCCTCAGTTTCTGGAGAGAGCAAGGAGAACGTATCATTATGTAGATGTCCCTGTATCGACCCTGTACAGTCTTTTGCTGGACCTTTTCTGCAGTATAAACCAGTTATTGATTTACGCCTCCAGTCAAAGATTTTGTCGGGTACATGCAGGCACTGTTGCAAAAGACAGCATGCTAACTCCGAGAGTTTCTGAGATGACTGAAATGGTATTCATTTTTAACCCCCATTATGCATCTGTATTTTTAAGAAAAAGGAGAAAGCAGATATGGCGCAGATACATTTCCAAGGTCATTTAAAAACGCTGAGAAATCTAAGAGTGATCTGGAAACTGTCAGTATTAAGTGGAGAAGAATGACAGTCAGTACCTCTCTGAGATTTTAATGTTCAAAAAAGTTCCCCAAAATATCATCCAAGTACACAAAACATCCAGAATCTAACTCACCACTTCTGGGCACATGTTTATCAAAACAGATTTTCAGATGCCAACTAGAAAGTCATTGCACATCCAGCTGTGAGGAGAAAGGATGAAGATGCGGGATGCCAGCGTGGCTGCCTGAGCCGTAACAGCACCCTGAGCAGGGCACGAAGCAGAGGGTTTAAAGACTGACCCACTGTTATCACTGGAGACTCCAGTAGCCCAAATGGATGGGAAACTCTCTAGGTCAGGCTCCAACCCATCCTTGGGGTGATCCTGAACAGGAACATCTCAGTTGCTCCACCCTGCCCCAGAGTTTGGAACGTGCGCACAAAACATAAAAAGTTCCTAGGGAATTCTGGCACCATTTCTGCCAAATCTAATCTTAATTCAGGGTGAATACGCCCCAAGTACTGTGCCTGTAGAGGTTTATCTCAGGGTTTTGGCAACTGTGGCCCAGAAAAAGCTGCTGCTCCCTTCGGAGGAGGCCCCTGGTAGCGTAAGAGGCATCCAACAGGTCTGATGAAAGGGAGGAATGGTACTTGCAAAGGGGAGGGACATCAGCCCCTGGAGATGGTACAGCAGTAGGTCTCAAGTGCTGCAAAGCAGCTTTGCTCTCCTAAAAGCTTGACCATCAGCCAGCCACAAGGAAGGTATGGGTGCATAAAGGCCTGGTATTTACTCCCCCAGCACCTATAGCTCCTCTTAGGTTTTCTCTGGGAGGGAAACGTAGTACACAGAACATGGAGATGATGAAGCATCAGTGTGGCCAATCCTCCCTTCTGCAGATACTTCCTACCTTGTTCTTTCAAGGATTTATGTCGCTATCTGCAGAGGGAAGGCTGATGGGTTTCAAACCACTGGTCCTTGTCCTCCTAATTGGGAACTAGAGCTTGTGCACTCGCTGCACAGAGCTGGCCCAGAGCCAACCAGCTCCTCTGAGCTCCTGCCCACAACCTGCTTCCTCCCCTGCCAGATGCAAGACCGAGGAGGCTGCGATGACTCAGATACCCTCCCAGATACCTCCCAGCAACTTCCTACAATGAGGGGGGATCTTTCCTGACAATCCATTACTTGGTCTCCTCTGTGCTCACCACCCCTCTCTCTCTGGGTTATTGACTTTGCTGCTGTGCAAAGCGACAACACTCGCTACTGGCCTTTGCCTTTGTGTTCTCAGTCAGCAACTGGAGCCCTCGACAAACAGAAGTGCTAAGCGTGATCTGTCATCTAACTCTTTTTTTGTCCTTCCAACAAACGCCTTTGCATTCCTTCGTTTTGTGAATGGGGTTTGGCAGAGCCGTATAGAATTCCCCATTGTTTCCATTTGCACTTCAGTAAGCGTCCATCATTTCTACTTCTGCCCCCAACAAATTGGCAAAGAAAGAGAGAGGGGGGGGAAAAAACCCCACATGCTCTGTGTCTGTCTCTGGTTAGAAATTTCCTACAACATTTCAGGCCTTCCTGGGGGCTGACCCACCTTGGTGGTGCCAGGTGGGTGCTGACCACCCTGCACGCAGCCTTCTCATCCAGCACACGGGCCAGGCAACCCCAAAACACCGTTACACCAGCAACCTGGGGCTGTGACCAGAGCATCAGGCAAGCATCCTCCATGGCCAGCATACAGTGCTGGGGCTGAAAGGGATCAAGGTGGCACAACCACAGCTGAACAGCACAAGTGTTATGGTCTGGACATGCTCTCGATGCACAGCTGAGTACAAAGCCTTCTTCTGTGGTTTACTGAGCCTGCACTCGCTAAAAATGCATCAACAGGAAAGATCAAGAGGAGCATTTTAAGCTTGCAGAGCCTGTAACACTTTGTGTTCTTCTGGTTTTACAAGCTTTGGCTGCTCGAGCCAGGACAAGGCTTCAGTACACTTTGCAACTGCTTCTCCTTCCCTGGTGAGCCAGTCCTCCCACTCGCATCCATGGGTTATCTCCTGCACCTCTGGCAGCTCCTTGGTCACCAGCACCCCTCTGAAAGATGCTGCAGGAGTGCTGGGACAAGCGAGATCCCCAGTGCCACATGGGAACACACCAGAAGGTTCCTGTTACCAGCTGCCTTCAAGCAGCACCGCCTTCACCCACCCTGAGGAAGACTTGGTAGCACAAGGGTGGCTTGGCAAGCACAGGCACAAGCCAGGTCTGGGCTCAGAGGACCCTCTCCAAGACTAATAGCCTCAATGGGAACATCCAGCTGTGGGAACGGTAGGATGCACAGCACTCAATTCTGCCAAGCAAATCAAAACCCAGCACCAAAAAGCCTGTCGGGAGATAATGCAAAGGGCAGCAAGCGACCTCTGCTGAGGAGGGAACGGATCAGCAGCACGCTGGCGAGGTGTTTAAGACACAGGAGATCCTGGGAACAAAAGGCACACGTTTTCAGAGTCACCAGAAAAGACCAAAGCACACATTTCCCATAGCACTGCAACACTCAAACCCAGTGCAGGCATGCACAGTGCCTGCCTGGGACACCAAGATGCTAGAATGGATATAGACCTCCGGGGAGCCGGCAGCCACGCTGCCTTCTCCTGGGTCCCTGTTTCCTAACCTTGTCCTCAGCAGGGTCCGATTTGCCCTGGGACTTGAGCAGGACCTCCCTGTCCTCGTCTGTCGTACTATCACAGTTGTGCTCACGAGTTGGTGCTCTGGGCAGCGGCTGCGCCTCACGCCGAGCATCTCCCCAGCATCGGGCCCTTCCCCTCGCTGTAACGTGCCACCGCGCTCGGTCTGTCAAAGGAATCTTTATCTGTCTGCTCCCCTTTCGACTTCTCCATTTTTCACAGCCAGCCACCCTCGCAGGGTCCCGGTCGGGCATTTCTCTCCAGCCCATACCCAACATTAAAATCGTGTGACTGGGAGATGCTGCAGTTACCAGCACCTCCAGACATGCCACAGCCACGTCTAGGAAAAAGAAAAAAAACCCAACCAAACCCTAAAGCACTGAAATTCAGACCTGTTGAGTACATAAAAAGACAAAAAACATCTCAAGGAGAGCCGGTCGCAGCCCTGGGAGCGGTTCTGAGCTCCCCACATAACTTCACACACACAGACACATGCAGGCAGAGCCCTACAAAGGAAGCTGCACATTCATCCACGTCCAGACTCCGGCGCTGCGCTCCGGGGGCGGCTGCCAGGAGCCGGGTGACCTTCAGGGTGAAAAGGGGGGATGCCCCCAAAACCCTTCTCCCCATTTCCACCCCATCTCACAGCCCAGCCGAGCCTGGCAGAAGCGGAGGGATCCTGTACACAACTTTTTTTTTTTTTTTTTTTCAAACTGCCAGGCAGAAGAATCCCAGTCTTTCCAAGGGAGTGTCGGTAAATCATCATTACATCCGACAACGCAACCAGAGGGATTAACCCTTTGCTAGTCCCCAGGAAAATAATAACAACACCACCGCGTTTAACAATGAAAAGAGCAAAAAGCTGCCCCAGCTCTGCGAGGAAGAGGATGGGCAGGGCTCGTGCTGCGATTTTTTTATATCTATACACACATGGAAGTATTTGTGCGCGCGTGTGCATGTGGAACACACGAAGAACATGCCACCACGCACCCGCCTGCCTCCGGCCGTGCCTCAGCCCTTCCCGTGGCTCTCCCGCTCTCCGGAGGACTGCGGCGGCGGCGGCGACCTCCAGGTACTCGTGTCCCCACGGCCCCGCGGGACAGGGTCAGGCAGCGGCTTTTCCCGCCTGCTCCCAGGAAGGGCCGGGGAACCTGCCCCCTGCCCGCGCCCGGGCGGGCTGGAGGTGTGCGGGGGGGAGCGGGGAGGCGGAATCGCCCGTTCCTGCATCTCGCCTGGGTGCAACATCGGCGCCCACCCCCCGCACCAGTTCCCGGGCTGGGAGCTCCTTTCCCCGGGTGCGTGGGAACGGGGGTGGGGGGGCTCCTGCTGCCCTTCCTGGCCCCGAAGCCCCCAGCTCTCACCCCCTTCCCGCACACCCCAGCCCTATTCCCACTCTCCTGCTCCAGCGTGGCCTCCCTTCTCCCAGCCCATTCTCCTCTCCAGCCCAGGAGTTTTCACATCATCCCCTGGCAGAAGGAATGTCTTCCCCCACCCCATCGCCAGCCACCCGGGAGCGGAGCTCCCCTCTCGGCCCGGCTCTCCCCTCCCGCAGCCCTCCCGGGATCCCCCGGCTCCCCGGGCACCCCCGTCCCCGCCCGGGATGCCCTTCCCCGGCGCCAGGAGAAGTCGGACTTTGTACTCACCCCCTGCCTGCTGCTGTAGCTCTGAGTCTGGAGACCGGCTCTGATTCCGGCTCCATCACGTTTAGTGCATTGTCTCTTTCGGGCAATTTTTGCAGCAATCCATCAGAAAAAGGGGGACAGGCCGGTTTGTGGGTACATCCTTCCCAGGAGCTCAGCTCTCTGCCTCTCTAAGGGGCTCAGCTGTGTCAAAGACACCCCCTGGCCCGGACGGCTCACTCCTTCCTCCTTCTCTTCTGGGTCCTTTTGCTTACACAGATCTTTTAATCCCATTTAACTCCCTCTCGGCAGACTGCAATTACCTTGGGAAAAAGGAGAGAGAACAGAAAGTACACGCTAGGAAGCCAGGCTGGCCCATGGTCGCTGGATTTCTTGCCTCTTTTTTTTTTTTTTCCTCCTCCTTATTAATAGTACAATTTCTGTGATCTCTGATCTCCAAAGTCCTTGATTTAAAGTGTTTTTTTCTTAGCTGTTACTTTGTTGTTGTTTGGTTGGTGGTTGTAATAATTATTTTTATTTGCAGTGCAGATGTGCCTCCCACCCCCCCAAGGATCTCTCCTCTGGACTTAGAGAGAAGAGGAAAAGGCAGATTTTGAGAAATGAAAATTATTTAAGGATGTCCCTGCAGCCTCTCTCTGCTGCCCTCCTCTGTAATACCGAAGAACTTACAAAAAAGTCATACAAAGTAAATAAATAATTAAAAAAAGAAACTCTTTCAGCCAGAAGAGCTGCCGAGAAGCAATCGAAGATCCTTTCCAGGCTCTGTGGAGGAAACACACAGGCCTCTGGTCCCGGGGAGGAGGTCGCTGCTCCTCTGGGCTCACCTGCCAGGGGCCACGAGCCCTCTGCCCAAACTGACTCCAACCCACCTCACCCCTGGCTGGCAAAGGACCCACGTTATAAGGTACCTGACACGGCTTTTCCTTGGGCTCAGCGCTTGGCAGAGGCAGTTGGGAGCCCGTGGAGAGGGCTCAGGCTCACAGGAAAGCAGCCACCCCTTGCTCCTGCTCCCCTCCTCGCCCTGCCCTGCTTCCCCGGGGAGGGGGGGACAGGGGACTGGGTGCAGGGCATCTCCAGACCCCCTGCTTCCACCACTGAGTGATGGAAGCTGGACCCCAAGAGGGCAGGAAAAGGGGAAGGAGTTTTCTCATGCCAGATCCATCAGAGTAAATCAGACCCAAGTCCACTTGGCCAGCTCTGCCGGGAGAGGGGACTTTTGCGTGTGGATAAAACCTGCATCCTGTGCCCCCTCCTCTTCCAGCTCCTAAAAACTGCCACCCAGCTGGGACCCAGTCACCATGCACACCCTAGGGTGACCAGCAGGTCCCGCTTGTCCACATCAGGACACGGCAAACCCCTCAGCTCAATGGGGTTCCCTCAGGCAGGTGAGGGCAGTGCACCACACCTGCACCCCCCACCTCCTCCCTGCACCCCTGGGTGCCCCCTCGGCCCTGCTCCCCCCCCCCCCTTGCACAGCATCTCTGCCTTGGGCACTTACTTTGCAGCGAGGCGAGAGGCTGTGCAACATCTCCCGGCAGCCCCACGGTCATTGGCATTTCATTTGTCCCAGCAGCTTACGGCAATTTCTACTTCTTATAAAATTAATAATAAAAAAAAAAATAAAAAAGAGAGAAAGAAAAAAAAATAAAAAAAAACCAAGGCTCTTTGTCTCTCCTTCCCCTTCAGTCTCAAGGTATCTCCTGTGCTGGGAGCCAGCGAGGTCCTGCCAGGCTCCCGGGCCCTGGGCGAGCCGAGGCTTTCTGGCGAGCCTGAGGTTCCCCCAAATTCAACAGATAATCCTTCCCCGGGGCTGGGGCGGGCAGGGCTCCCTCGGGCCGTCGCTCCACTCGTGGATCATGGATGCAGCGGGGATCCAGGCGAGAAGAGAGGTTGGGACCGGGCTCTGGGAGGGACATTGGATGTGAAAGAGGTGGAAATTATAAGGCTGCCCTTGTCCTTTTAAATAGCTGCAGCCAGGGGACTCCGCTGGCTGGCTGGGGTGCCCCAGGTATCCGGTTTCAGCAAACAGCAGCTAATGAGCCGAGATCCAGCCCCCGAGGGGCAGGATCGGCGCTGCTCCGCAGGCGGGGGGGGGGGGGAGGCTGGGGGGCACCCCGGGCACCCCCTAGCCAGGGCTGGGACAGGGATGGAGCTGGAGGAGGGAGGGGAGGGCTGCGGGGGAAGAGTTCCGCGGGCACTGCTGCTCCAGGGTGGAGGGCAGGCTGCAGGGCAAAGGACAGGTCCTGCAAGGTGCTGAGCGTCCAGTACAGGGCTGAGGCATCAAAGCTGAGCCACCCCGGATGTTTGATCCACAAAGGCGGTTTGTATCTTGCCACATTATGCCCTGAGACAGAAGGAAAGACCAGGCAGAATTAAAGCACTTCGAACAGGCTCCCCATGAAAAAAAAAATACAACCACGAGCAGGATCAACATCGACCCACCAAGGACTTGAACTTGAACCCAGAGGGGAATGATATTACACTCGGAGCAGAAAATTCAAGGACCCACTGGCCTGACTCAGCAATGCAGTTTTTACTCAGAAAACCGACCTCAGAATGTGGCCAAAAATTGAGGTTTCCACCATAAATCAGATCTCCCTGCACATGACGTCTTCTGTTACCACGCGTGCTAAGGATTTCTCTCCTTTAATACATATATTTGACTTGGTTGTGGTTGCTCGCTGGGACTGTGGTTTTGCATCTCCCAGTCTCTATAGGCACAAGGTTTTATTCATACATTTGCTCTGAAGCATCTGCATTTTGCTTCCTTGCTTGCTATAATAGATGAAGCTTCAAGTGACAACAAAAAGTTTGATACAAGCATTGTTATGACTGGGGTAGATAACTGACAGCCTCACAGTCCACTGTCCTCCAGAAAACCTTTTCAGAAGAGTGCGGCTCTTCCAGATACTTGTAAGAAACTCTTAGGCACAGACAAACCTGTCTCAAAACCCCTTGAAGGCTCAGGAGATCAGATGACCCACTCAGACCAGCTTTGAGGATTGGGACTTTGGGGACAAAAGTCAGTCACATAGCTTGTCAGAAATCACATAAAACCTCTATTTTTCTCAGCTATTTTTTCCCTCAGTTGTTTTTTCCTGTGTTTCTCAGTCACGCATTCCTCACTGAGAAATAGATTCTACCCAAGGCTAAGTGTTTAAGATAAAGCTTTAATCTATTAAAAAAATACTTCGGAAAGAAGTGCGTGAAAATTCCTACGCTGCTCAACACACCTTGTGTCCTTCTGCTCTTTTCTACCTTTTCTCTCTTCCAAAAGCAGTGAGTATTTAGTAACCTTCTTTCCCCTCAAGATACCCTATTCTATCCAAAAAAGAACAAGGTCCTGACTTCCCAGAGCAAGGGATGGAGAAGAAAGAGAAAAGATGTGCTGCGCCTTTTTGCAAAGACATATACAAATGGGATGCGCATGGGTAGCTGGTAAGGACTGGCGATGCTTCAGGTCCACAGCATTGCACCAAGGACCACCATAAAACACACTGAGAGCCCCATCCTCAAATATCCTGCACGTTCTTAACTTTGCTCCGATGAACACTTTCAAACTGAACACATGCTTAAAAGCTTTGCTAGCACGGAGGCGTAAATGTAGCCCAGCAGTAGGAAAAAGGGAATTAGTTTAAAACAAAAGGAAACCCAACATCACTGAAGCCAAGAGCAGTGCCGAGTGAATTCAGGTTCAAAAATTAGACCTCATTCTTCAAAAAGAGAAAAGCCGCAACAGATGATCTGAATAGAAATATATTTAGCAGATTTATTTTTCTTTCCTTCCAGATTTAAATAGAAGCCATTTTAAAACACTAAATAAACTGAAGTAAATCAGCTCAGCAGTGAAATGAAAAAAAAAAAAAGGAATTGAAATTGACTGTTCTAGTTTAATTAGCCAAAATAAGAAAAGTACAGGGGAGGACGAAATGCCACCACACAACATTGGGAACAGGGAGCAGAACACTTGCTTTTCACCAAGCACACCTCTCTGAAAAAGCAGCATGTCATTCCTGCCTGAATAAATACAGCATTTAAAACATTCACCCATATTTAGTCAGTTTCCAGATGAATCAGCACCTATCTCTCCGCAGGGTCCGTAGCTTGGTTAGAGCATCAAGGCTCTTATTAATATGATTTTATTTCTTTGCTCCTCTTGGAAAACCAAGCGTGAAGGCTCCTAGGAGCCATGGCAAGCGTGCGTGGCAGCTGTGCTACATGACTCACAGTGCCCAGCTTCAAGGACCAGAGGAATCCCAGACACTAACCTGGGTTTGCCCTCCCAGTTTGGCTTGGCCTGAAGGACAACTCTGAATTACAGTTCAATCATTTTTACCTTTGCACAAGTCAGAAAAGTATCCTGAATCACTCACTGCCCCCAGAATTCACAAGGAATTATAGGGATAGGTTTGGATATATTTAGATAAATACCCTATTCAGGTTTAAAATTGCAGCATGACCAGGCAGAAGGTACCAGCAGTGTGAAACCCAAAGCACCAGAAAAACTTGTGGGAGGGATCAAACAAACATGTGAAGGAGGAATGGGATAAAGAGCCTTTCACTCCCCTCGGGGCTGAGGAGCTGCACCCAGCCTGGATCGGGAGTAACTAAACTTGGTACCTGGTTAAGAGCTGCTGGAGCCATAGGGAAAGGGAACGCACCCTGTGGGAAGTGCCACTGCCATGAAGGGATGACAGTCCCTGTGATCATGGGAGGACACAGCCATGCAGCCACATGGCATGGCCCAGGAACACGTATCCCATGGAGCAGGGCTACTGGGAAGGGGTGGATCCAGGCCTGTAAACCCAGCAGAAACAGAAGATTAACTATCCACAGCAGCAGGACTCGTCCCCCAGCTCATGCAGTGTCCCAGTAATCCAGGCAGCAGCACTCCAGCTCCTGGGGACGTCTTGTTGAGGGCTGACCTAACACCTACGCTGCCAATGTCAGCAGCCCTGGCAGCAAGAAGCCCTTGGCGAGCTGCAGGCAGAGGATCCCTGGCTGTTGGGGCAGTGCTGAAACCATTTCTATCCCTTCTTGTTCCCTTTGCAGCAGCCCAGCCCTCTGCCCTTACATGCTCCACACTTCACTGCGATGCTCTCCCGGGTATGTAACTCCCTGCACAGGATTTCCTAATCCCTACACGACTTTTCTGTTCAGATCCTGTATCTAACACGACCATGCCAGCACTGCTCATACTCATGAGCTCTGTTTGCATGACTGGCGCTAGTTCAAGCCCCGGACTAAAGTCTTCCCTATCCTGAAGGGACCAGGTCACAAGCAGAAACCTGATGAACTTCATTTGGTTGCTGAGAAGTGTCACCACATGTGGCATAGTTGAGGCCTTCACAAAGGCAGAAGCTTCCCCAGCTGGGCTCCAGTTACCTGGTGCTTCTATTCGGTTTCTTTCTGGCTTCAGCCACCGCTGCAAGAAGAGGAGGCTTTGGCGGGGGAGCAGAACATGCAGTGTTTCTGATTTTAGGGACTCTTGTTTGACATCTGTTTTGTGATGCAAAAACTCCTGTGGGTTATGTTTCTTGTTCCCAGTGTGCTATAGAGAGTATGAATTATACAGCAGGAGATGTATAGAAAACTCAAAAATCATATAGGTAACCAGGTTACTGCCTGGTGCTCTTTTCCTCCCTCTCTGCACAGGCCAGCGGTGACACGTTTGAACTTCTGCAGCCGTTTGATGTAACATGTTTTAAATTCTTTTTGGGAACAGTAAAGGCTTTTGTCTCTTGCCCGGTGCTGTGGGGATGCCATGTCTGGCAAAGACGGATCTTTCTGTGCTTTCCAGCTATACCGTATCTCATCGGGCTGCCCAGCCGGCCCAGAGGTAGGGATGGCTGTTAATCATTAAACACAGCCTTTTTCCACTGGAATGAAAGGAAACACAATGAGTAATACAAGTCCAAGCCCACCCTTCCCAAGGAAATGCTGCCTGCTGATTATAATTCAGATATTTAGAGAACTGCAGTTTTACAGGATGGCTGTACAGCAAATTGTTCAGCTGATGTTACAAGCGAGCAGTGTGGAACTGACAGGTGAGCCATGACAGAGTAAAGCATTGATGTGCTTTGACAGGAAGATATTACAGCTCCTAGATCCTGAGTGTCTTTATTTAAGATATCTGGCAAAGGCTGCCTGGGTTTGCTAACATCCCTTTATTTTCTTTGTTTGTCCATCTGTTCCTAAGGCGGATTCAGTCTATTCCTGCTTCAGGATCCCTTCACTGGTACTACCAGAAAATAGAAGGGGCAGCAATACTCAGCAACTTTGAGCTGTGTCCTCCAACCTAAACACCAGCCCAGGCTGTTCTGCCGTCTTTGGCACAGTGTGGTGATCCTGTGCTACGTTTTGAACCGTACAGCACATAACTGAGAACAGTTTTCCCCTTTTACCAAGGCCAGGGGGAAGTCAAAATCCCCATTGTGCTGCTGCACATGGAGCAGTAATTCTTCCAGTCTGGAGGTTTGCTAGTTAAATGCAGTAATGCATCAGCAAAGGCGAGTGCTTTTCCCACTGGTGTGCCCAAGGATCCTGTTGGATTGGTGGAGATGGACATGTGCTATCCCAAGCATGTGCAGGTAATGTGATCTTTCTCTAGAGAAACAGCACAGCTTTTCTTCATGAAACAGAACCACCCTGAGAGCACCTTCTCCCGGGGCAAAGATGGACATTACACCAGCACGTAGAAGTGCCTGGTGATCTAAATAATTTCTTGCATGTTAAGGACAACTGGCACTATGGTGGTTACTACAACAGCGTATTACTATGGCAGGAAGCATAACCAGTGTGTAAGATTTAAGTCTACATTGTGCAAGTCACACATGCCCAATGCTTATGAATTTTAGGCAGCACTGCCCACTTCTAGAGCTGGCAGCTTTCTGGATGTCCTGGCAGCAATGATGCAGGTGTGGATCAGTGCTTGTGTTGGAGTCCCTGCACATCCAACGCAGAGCTGCTGTAGGCAGGAGCTGTGAGCCTGACCTCTTCTGAACACGTTGGGCACTGCCAGGGAGCTGCAGGCAGCAGATGCTGGAAGGTACCGACTATGGAGTCACACTACGTCCTTTGAGAAGAGCTGCTGTTTGCTCTGTGGATGCATGTGCCTAAACGTGAGAACGTGGTGCTTGTGGCAGCTGGAGCCCATTTGCACACCCAGCAAGGCTGGAGCCCATTTGCACACCCAGCAAGGCTGGAGCCCATGTGTGGCCTCAAGGCTGAGTTCCAAAGGGAGACAGAAATCAGTGCAAGACCTTGAGTTCCAAAGGGAGACAGAAATCAGTGCAAGATCTTGGCCTCCAAGAGACAGCACGTTACAACGTAAATACCTGGGGCTAAATTTTGTGCAAGACAGACAGAAACTAAGCCTGGGTCAGATTCTGAGTAGTTTCAACAGGGAAGGGAAAGGAAATGCAGCTTAGAAAACGTCAAAACAACTTTTTGTTATTACCAACATTTAAGGTAATACTATTCAAACCAAAAAGAAAACAAATGCTTTTCACAAGTAACACACAATGGTTTTTTTTGTTTCTGATTTTGAAAGTGGAAAGTGGTCAGGTCCGACTGCTGTAGGAAGGGTAACCCCTGTGTAGTGGTGCTGGGCAGGCCAGTGAGAGCAGCTCACTGGTAGAAAGGAAATCATACCTGCCCTGGGTCAGGAAGAAAATAAAGCGGAAACAGGAAGTCCAGGGCAAAAATGAAGGAAGGGTAAGACTAGAGAGAGTTGAGATGAGCATCTCTCGGGCTCCATCCTGCACTGGGCTCATTAATGACACCAAAGAAGCTCCTTCAGTAGTGATGAGGCACCCCCTTGCATGTACACACACGTGCACGTTAAGCAAAATCTTGTGCTCCACTAAGTTCTGAGGTATCAAACTAAATCAACTACAATTTGATTTGTACAGTCTGGGAGTAACTTTAAGATACAAACTGCCCGTAACAGGGAATTGCTTAATCAATCGAAGCTACAACGCACTGCTATGACTCTGTTTCCTTTAGCAACTGCATTCAGCTGTGCCTGCAATCACTTGCTCATCACTGTTCTGACGGAACACGATGCTTGTGGTTAGTGACAAAGAGGTGTCGCCTCAATTCTTAACAGCTGTTTGGTCCTGGATGTCTCAGACTGGACCAGTCGGGCTTTTCTCTGCCTGGAGGCAGCCGCAGCACCCCACGCTAACCCAGATCTCAGCAGACCTCAGGTTTGGTTTTCACTATTCCGGTGACCTGCAGGGTGACCTGAAGCAACTTAAACCATTGCTTTTGTGCTGTTATTTTCTTGTCTCTAGAGTGAAGCTTGTGATAAAGATCATCTTATGTGTAAAGAGGTTTAAGACCTTCAGACATAAAGTGCTGCCAGCGAACAGTTATTGCTGTACTATGCAGTTGGCAGCAGCCTCTGCTGCAGAAGAAAGTGTAAATCTATTTTCCCAACCAGTTTTATATTCACCACAACTTGCCATCATCCAGATGCACAGTTCTTTAGAGATTGTTCAGTTTTATCTGGCTGTAAAGCTCCATGTAAAAAAAAAACCCAAACCTGCTGATTAAACATGTAATTCAAATACATCTTCTGGAGTACAGTAGACAATTCCTAGCACTTTATCTGCACTGAAACGCAATCCGTGCCACTTACGAGCAGAACAATGCTCGATTTCTTCATAGTTCTCTTGAATTGTTAACACATAAAGCAGAAACACAGCCTGTTTTCACAGAGAAGTTCTCTTCTGACATAGTCAGTATGGTAACCACGAGTATACAAATCTGCTTCAAAGCTAATAAGCTCTTTTTCATCCAGCAAACACACTTCTTCGCATCTGCACACTCTCGCTCTCTCTCCACTTCAACAGCAATAGTATTTGGGAAAGCTCTCCAAACTGGAGCCACTGCAGAAAGACTGTATTTACTGATGTTTGGGTAAGAACTAATAAGAGACCTGGTTGTGTCTCTGTCCAAAAAATACCAAGTCAATATTTATACACCCACTGGTGAAATAATTCCCCTCCTCCCCGGAGAAGAGGGAAATAAAATGAAGTGATTGAAATGGGTTTTATGGAAGGGGACTGTGTTTGTTTGCTTGTTTGTTTTCAGAGCTTAAGAGGTGTTTTTTTAAAAAAATTTTATTGTATTTTAAATGCAAGTGTACTGCGCAAAATGCATCAAAACAGCTTTGCAGTGGGACCTTCCATTAAGGACCAAAAGCTCAGGAGCCCTTGCATGCTGCTAGACTCACCACTAAGTCTGGTGGACATGAGGCTCAGGTATGTCAGAGGCTGGACCATCTCTATTCCCATGAAACACTCTCTCAGGATGCACTCGGCTCAGCCTTGATGGGCCAAACTTGCTGAATGAGCAGTTAATGTTCCAGCAAGTTAGATACAGCATAAGCAACTTAATCAGCATTCTTCTAGCTCTGCCAGCATGGAAATCCTGTCCAAAGCCTGTCAGGACGCATGGAAAGACTCATATTGACTTCTCAGGCCTCCAGAATATGCTCTGGTTTCACCAGGACTCCTTGCTCTTATAGACCCACAGCTAACTCCAGCCTTTCTGGTGCACAGTTGTTTTGAAAAGGAAAGATCTACCAGTAATAGATTTACTCTTTGCCTCTGTGACAACTGGTTTGCTGGTCTTCTCCCTTCACCCACACTAAAGCTCTTGGGCTTGCCCGTTACGTATGATTCGTAAATCCCTTCACTAAAGCAATAATCAGAGCATCAGTGACCCTGATCCCATCAGTGTGTCTCTGTTGAAGGTAATTTCTCTCTGCCAAAGGCAAATCCCCCTGAACTGCTACACCTGGACCAAATCCCACACAACTCTGCAATGCCTGAATTTCCAGCATGAGCTACCCCACAGCACCCAGCTGGAGTATTATGTGTGCAGCATGATGGGCATCTCTGCACCGTTAATCAGGATGGAACAAGAAGCCTTTATTTTAGCTAGTATTTTCCTATCCAAAGTATTTATTCTTCAATCCTACATAACGAAGTCACAATTCCTATTATTATTGTTTTAAAAAAAGAATTCCAAATCCTTTTGCGCAGGATACCTGAAGTTTTTACAGAAGAGAGGGAGTCACTGGGATGCATTTCACTAAGCTGCCAGAAAACTTTTTCCTGCATGAGCTACTCTACAGTAGGCAGCGTATCAGCCTTCCTAACCTGGTTTAGGAGGATTTAAACTGCCAAACTTGTTCCTGATACACGCTGACAGGGTGCCACTGACTGCACCTGGGCATCCCCCATTCACCACATCGAGACCTGGGAGCAGATTTGTATGTACTTGCAAACAGAAATAAATGCACAAATGCTGCCAACACTCAATAGCAACCTCTCTATGCTTTCAGGAAAGAAAAAAAAAGCAAGGAGTGAATGTTAGGAAAGTTCACAAAAATCCTGTATTTCCACTGCTCGCAGTTACAGCAATAGAATTGCTACGAATTTCTGTGCCTTCAGCTGATATTTTTATTTGTGTAACAGCAGAGAATTTGGTACTTGCACATTTCAGAATCGTAGCCAAGGGGGTAAGTCCATATTTGCAGCATCCAGTGGCATCACTATAGAGGAGCCATTGTACAGACCAAATCAAGACATTTTTAAGCCTACTTCCCATCTCCTATTCCCCCAAAGTCTGTGGGACTGAAGAAGTGCTTTGTCACTGATGAGGGTTAGTTCAGGGTCAAGATCTACACTCCAAAAACCAAGGAAGAAACACTGTTTACTTTCTGATTTCTCATAAAACAGTCAAATCCCTCTTCATACGGAACATCTCATTTGCGTGTCATCAAACTTTTCCACTGGCAAGCTCACCACGCTTCAATGTTTGCTTTGTACATAAATGAAATGTATGCTCTATCAGTGTCATCTCGCTTCATAGCCAGGCCTGAACACCTGCCTTTCTCCTCTGGCTTTTCTTTATTATGAGTTAGCATTAAACTACTTCTTATTTAGATTAAAAAGGGCAACTTTTCATCTCATTCCATTGCTCAGTGTGTCTTGAGATGTTCTTCTCTGAACAGCTCTGACTGTGGCTCTGTTCCCACCAAATCCCATACTTAGCACACAAGTCAGACCTCAAGACTTGCATTAATCAGCAGAATGGAATAAATGAGACTATTTAATATTTTACATCTTCAAAGTCTTGAATAAGCAACACCACTTTGTTAATATTCTTGTCAGTGGATATGCCTTAGGCAGGGAGCAGGTACAGTATTTTTGCTGTAACGCTGACGTAGTTCACCTGACAGCCTCACTGTCAATGGCTAATGCCACCCCAGTCATCACCCAATGTGGGTAATGTGGCTCTCACCTTAGCCTTTCTCAAAATAACACACAGAAAACACCCAGATCAGCCACCCCCATCAAACACATGATGAACTGGTACAAAAACCACTTTTAGGCCCCTAACATACCATTCATCATAGCATCCTAAAAGCACTTGGCAATTATTAATGTGATCCCTAACTCATCACCCACCCACACGGTTCTCCCTAATTCACCACCTGCGTATACAGAAAGCCGCAGATACACAAAGACGCAATTCTGAAAGAGATGCCTGAGCACTCACACATTCCCCAGCAATTTCTGGGAGCTGTACTTATCATCCCACCTTCAGAAAATAAAACCAGACCATTAGTAACTTGTCCCGATCACAGTGAGTAGCAAAGCAAGGAGGAGACCCCAGGAATCCAGCCCCACCATGCCACAAGTCCACAGAACCTCCGTTCAACACCATTGCACCGGGTAAGTATTGCAAAACACGCCTGACCTATGTACGTGGTCAGCAAAGAGACCTTGTGAAGAAAAATAATGTTTCTCTGTACTCTTCACTCCTTCATCCCGAGTTTTTTTTTTCTGACATGCCATTATTAAACAACAGGAACAAACTAGTTTCTGGGTAAAACTTTCCCCAAAGTAGTTGGAAGATAGCAAGAAATGCTAAGCTTTCTATTTTCCTCCTCCTTTAAAGAGGAAATAACATTGAATTAAAATATTTGTAAACAGCACTGATCAGCATTTTATTTTCTGGCTTTGATTTTTAAATTTTATTTTATTTTTTAGTCCAAAGACCACCCTCTCCCCCTAGCAATACTAGGAGCAGACTATGCTGGAAATTATAGGTTCCAGAGTTTGCGAGAGAACCACAAAAAACTTAATTATAGTTATTGACTTACCAAACACCCACTGAAGGCTTAATCTTCCCTTGGCCAGAAATAACCACACAAAGGGAAGGTAGCAAACTGACATCAACCAGCCTCAACAAGGGACAGCTTATTAATGCACTGGAGTACGAAGACATGCCTTGGTCACCTCCTGTCACAACCTAAAGGAGCCATGGGTGGGGGCAGTTGTTGCTGTCATCTCATCGGCAGTATTGACCTGGTTTGTTCGGGTGGGTTTTATCCCCCAAGAGCAGGGTTGTACAAGTTATCCATTCCAGATGTCTTTCTCCCAGAACAGGTCTGAAAGAGCTCCTGTCTTTGCTGTGAAATTCAATACCTGTGTCCTGCACCATGAACACACAGAGCATCCGTGCTGCTCGCAGACTATGCACGTGCATCCCATCCTCCCGGGTACCGTGACAGAGGTGTTGGAGGGAAGTAGCCTTCAGCTGCAGGAAAAGCTTTGCAGATAGAGGTGTGATACCCCTGGGAATTAGCAAACGTCTGGACGGGTCTGCCCCAGCCCAACCCTGTTTGCTCTCAGGCTGTGCTGGCAGATGTTGACGGAACGGTGCTATGGGCAGCCCGCTGCCCTCCGGGCAGACTCCACGCCGCCAACAGCTGCAGTTGCATCAAAGGCTGTATGTCTAAGGCGATGCTAAAAGGGTTAGAGAAGGTGAAGCATCCGCTGGGGTGTTCCCAGGGAGCCCAAGGAGGTTACTGAGCATCAACCCCACCAGAGGGATCGCACACTGGGAGTGTTGCCACGTGGCACTGCCACGGCGGCCCCACGGCTATCGGCGATGGGTGGCCTGTCCTGCCGCACTGCTCACGCAGAGCCCCTCCAACTGCCAGCATGACCTTGTGACAGCCTTGGAAAGGCAGGGAGGAACCCGATTAACCGGCGAGACGAGGCAGAGGCAGTGGCAAGGACTTGGTCATTATCACAGGCAAAGGCTGATACAGAGCTGAGGAGACAAAGCACAGAGCTACCAGAAACAACCCAGCCAAACATTCTCTTTCATTTTCATTTCATCAGCATGGGAAGTCCCCATCTCTGTCCCCACAATCACAATATGTTTTTTGAGGGGATGGGGAAGGCTGTTCAACCCAGGCTGCCTTTGCCCCAGGGCTCTGCACACCTGTCATCTCCCACTGCCGGCACGGAGCCACAGCCGTTCCCAGTGCTCTTCACAAAGCTGGACCACAAAGCTCTCATTTACATTGGGGAGAGTGTATTCATGTACAAATCCACAAAGAAGCCTTTAGGACCTGTAGGAGTAAAGAGCTGACCTCAGGAACATGCATTTCACACTCACACCCAGCACCTTGCACCTCTTCTGCATGGCTGTTACAGACCAAGTTCAGAAAGATCAAGGACCAGACACAGTCCACGGCAGCCTTGGGCTGTGTGGTGCTCCTTTCTTTATGGGGAAAGCAAGTTCAGATAGGCTGAACATCAGCTTGGGTGCTTCTGGCACCCAGAAACTCCCCACATCTATGTCTTTTCCATCATGGGACCTTGCCTTTGCCTTGTGCACCTCACAGCACAGATGTTACCTACGCTGCTTCGGCACCAGTCCCCTCCCGGCACCCTGTGGGTGGTTTCCACACCACATGCAGTGGTGTTCACATGACAAGCTTTGGTGGGAGCTGTTCCTCAGCCAGTGCACAGGGTAGACAAAAAGCTTTTGTAAGAAGGGAGACGTCAGAATTAACCCTTTTCTGTAGCGAACTTCACGGCATGTACATGCAGGAAATCTGTCCCTCCACCGCATGGCCCCTCGCTGATGTGCTATTTCCTTCACAGGTGACACATCTGCAACCCCAGACACAATCAAGAAGCTGCAGTAAAACTTCTAAAGATAGGAGACAGTCAGTGCTGGGCAAAGCAGAGACCTTCCCAGGAGAAGTGCGGTACCAACACCTAGATAACGTGGCTACAGCAATGCTTGGTGCTTTCATTGACAAGAGCAACCAACGAAATGTCCTTAAATCTGGAATAAAGTAAAAGGAATAAAAGCTAAAACTGAATGGACTGGTTATTGAAAACAGCAGTATTATACTTACTTGTTTCTCATCTCCTATGCACCAGCTTTAGTTCACTGAATAGCTACAGAATTCACTGGCCTTATTCCTAATTTTACAATGATTTGGGAGAAGACAGAACAAAGGAAAGCAAACAAAGCTAATTGCCTTCAGTGTTTTGTTTATCTGGTTTTTGTTCAGCCAAACAAAGAGGACGTTCAGGTCCAAGCTGACTGTGGAGCCACAGAACTCTTTTGCTCCGCTGGTCTGTTTAAAAACAGTTTGCAATTTTGGCATCTAGCATCTTCGGCAACTACCACCAGCAAGTACTTTCTTATCTCCATCTGGTCACTATAGAAACTCTGGTGACTTCAGCCACTATTACTACAGATTAATCAGCCTTGCAAAGCCCCTCCAAAAGAGCAGGGAGTCCTCCAAGAGCCAATCCCTCGGTCATAAAAAGAACAAAGCCAGGAGGAGATTAATCACCGGATACTATTTCCAATGCAAAAGTCCAAGCAGGAAAAGTCCCAATTTTAATAACAAAGCTTCGCATTCTCACCCATCCATACCAACCTGCTTTTGTTCTTTGTGCCAGAGAAGAACACATTGAGCAGAAATGTAAATAACATGGCACACTATGCATGGAGAGCATGCTGCTGGCAACAGGCAGCAGAATATGGACTACACAAACCCCACCCAACCTGTTTTGCCAGCTTTGATCGCCTTCCCCGCATCAGCCAGCATCTAAGACTTCCCAGCACAGCGTGAGCGAGGTAGCAGGATTCCCAGGCATTGGGCAGAGGAGCGAGGCAAGGAAGAGAGAGTCTGGGAGGGCAAACCCAACCTGCTGTGATTTCTAGTCAGGAGCAACACAGGTTCACGCCAAAGGTGCTAAGAACTGAGGTCACCTGTACTTGTAAGTCCCTGAGCAAAACAAGGTCACCAAACGTTAAGTAATCTGGTGAGAAACAGGCATGGTTATTTCCAGGTACCTGTGAGAAGACTGCAACTCTGTCTCAGCTCTGCAAAGTGGGATTGGACAGACTTCGAGCAGCCACCTAAAAGCAAAAGGTGAATCTTGACAGTTACTTGTCCTAAAGTGCCAAAGCCAGCAGAGCAGCTGCTTTGGGAGGCAGCTACGGGTGATGCTGATGCAAGGGGTCACAGTTTGGTTCAGTGCTTGCATCTTCTCAAATAAAGAGCAGTGGTTGTCAGGGCAGGTGTTAAGGATCAGAAGTGCTATGCTACTAACTCTTAGAAGTGTGCAACAGTAGAGGTCTCCTAAGGCCCTGGGACTGTGAGTATCCCTTTCTCATTCAAAATAAACTAAATGTGTTGGTAGCAATTCATATTTCTAGAAGTGAAAAGGTCAGATTTGAATAGATGACTTACTAAATGAAATTGCAAGCCAGCAGAAAAAAAAAAACCTAAAACAAACAACAAAAACAAAAACATCAGCTCTAAGTCTACTATCTTCGTTATGACATTGTGAGCATGACCTTAGGCCATCTGGAAATCAGCACTGCCAAGTATCTCCCCACTAGACACCAGCACAAAGCTTCCTGACTCCCAGCAGAAAGAGCAGTTGGGAGGTTCAGTGAAGCCTCCCTGGTACCGGCACAGAATCATAGAATGGCTTGGTTTGGAAGGGACTTTAAAGGTCATCCAGCCCAATTCCCCTGCAATGAGCGGGACATCTTCAGCTAGAACAGGTTGCCTCCAACCTGGCCATGACAGGACAGCCTGATGGAGCGTGTCCTGTCCATGCCTTGCTGCTGGCAGGAGGTCAGAGAGCCCCTGCTCAGTCCATGACCTGTATCCTGATGCCAACTGCTCCCGTTCCAGGACACAAAGCCAACCCTGAAAATTGGCCTTTAATTCAGGGACTGGGTTGGAGTTTAAGGACACTTTCCCAACCCCTCCTGCGCCCACTGGCTTGAACACCTTTCTCTAATGAGATTTTACTATAATGGTTTAATGCTTCAAGTTACAAAGCTTGAGAGTCTGAGAAAAATTGTTAAAGTTAGGTTCCTGAATACTTTTATGTCTCTAGGGTACAACAGGCTGCCCTGTGGCACTAAACAGAGGCTGAATTTGGATGAGCCTTTTACAGTGTCCAGCAAAAGGGTGCCTAACCAGCTCAGGGCTTGTTGCTCAGTTACCACGGCTGTTACAGGGCATAGTCTGCAAAAATTTGCTGTTAATCCTTCCAGCTCAACTATTAAAAAAAAGAGCCTTTTTATTATTTATATTATTATTTTCTATTTACACAGCCCTTTTCCAGGGTGGACCCACAAAGAGCAAGGGAAGGTAAGAAACAAGGAGAAGCCAATGCAAACAGTTTGGGAGAGACCCTTTGAAAATCGAGCAAGTTTCAAAGATTTCTCTTTCGAGTGTCCTTCACTCTCCTTGTGTCAGGGAGGGAGCACAGAGGAACCAGGTCACTGAATCCCAGGAAAAGTCAAACAAGCAAATCTCAGCCGAAACCCCTGAGGTTAGTGTGTCATGGTCCTGTTCCAAAGGGGCGAGTTTCTGCTAAGCTTGACTGAAACATGAGCGAGATGGGCTTTAAATAAACTAAGGAGGTGGAACACAATGTCCTGCCCAACTTGCTTTTAAAATATCAAAGAAAATGAGAAAGAAAAATTGGGTGCAGGGGGTTGGATAACTAAACCACCATTTTACACTGGGATGAAAGCCAGGAGGGGAAAACAGAGCTAAAGGATGCAGACCTGCATTTTGACCAAGGGCTTTTGGGTCTTTTGTTATTTATAAGGCTCTTAAAAACCAGCTTTCATTAACAAACCAGAAATAAAGCTCTCAGTCTCAGTTTGTAAACACAGATGGAGGCTAACACACTAACGCCAAAGATTTTGAAAATGACTGGTTCAAGGTGCTTCCACTTTGGTAACCCTACTTGTGGTCCCAGAACAAACCCTGTTGTTTCAATAGCTGGATTCTCCAAAAAGCACTCCACATCTGCACACAGAACATCCAGAAATTGTCCTATACATAGGAAAGGGTTTCCTACATCCGAAAAGAACCATTTGCTATCCCAATACTTCCCTCATCTTTTCCTATTCATTACTTTTTTTTTCCTTCTGTTTGTAAAACATCAGTTGACAAACACTGAGCATTTATTAATGCTTGGAATTTAATTAATTAATTCCAAATCATTAAATTAATGATTTGGAATTTCTCATTTTTCTCCTGCATGCAATCGGCACAAAAGCTCGGTGTCCCAACAACATAAAGTAGTCTGGCTCGTTCTTGTTTTCCAAAAGGAAAAGAAGCAACAAGCTAGGATGACTGTCATTTCCAAGATTATTGCCAAAGTGCTGCTCTCTCCCCTCCTTACAAATTATCCCCAAAATAACCGGATGCTCCCCATGGTTTGACTAGGATGGTGTGAAGATGACAACTGCCCCGATAAATGCCTGGCTAGGTTCGGAAGATCCCTGCTCCCTCCTGGCTTTTTGCCCTCCCTTGAGCCACCAGACAAACACAGGCTCTGGAACGAAAGATGCTTTCACACAAAAGCAGCAAATCCAGCTCAATTTTTCACATTCTGCACCTTCCACCACCAGCCCGTGGTGCTACCAGAGGACCTCACGTGCTGGATGTACCGCTCCTCCCCGGCTCTCTGACCCTCGCACTCGCCAAACACAGCGGGAAGGTAAAGCTAACAGCATTTCACATGGTTTGGTTCTGGGACTGTGCTGGGACACCAGAGCACACTCTGAAGCAACTATCTATCAGCTTAATCCAGGGATTCGTCTCAATATAATCGGTCTCACTTTCTGTATTTCAGCCCGACATGTCCTAAGTGTTTCCTTAACACAAGGCTTGGCAGTTGCAGGATCTACAAGTTTCTTCCTGGTTAGGGTATCCCAGAACAAGCACTGGCAAGGATTTACTGGGGTTTAGAGATCATACTGGATGACAAGAGACACTCACAATGGGTTTGGGAGGCTCAAAACAGAACTTACACCTTCCTCCTGGACTTGCAATAGCTATGGTTGCTTTTACACATGCCTCTTCCTCACTTCTGCATCCTTGTGTTAACCCTTTTTTCCTATGATATACATATTTTCCCCACATCCTTTTAATGACAATAGATTTATTTTTTTAAAAAAACATTCTCTTATACCATACACATCAACAGCAGTTATTAGTTTCCTTAGGACACGTGTGTGCATACAGCAAAGTATATCCCTTCTATATTATACCAAAAGGAGCCTGGTCATGTCCTCCTATTATTTGACATGTTATAGAAACTCCAGGCACCCAACTGGGACTCTCTTTGTGCTCAGGCTGGACAAGCACAATGCAAATGTTCCTGGCAATGAAGACTCCACAGTTGAAATTTTTAAGAAAAGAGGGAAAGAGAGCCCTGAGGGGACACTAACCCCAGGTCATGTAAGTCACAAACTTCACATCCTACCTCACCTCCCTTATTGACCGACGAAGCAAGCTCAGAAATAACCTAAGACTTGGCCAAGCTGAGCAAGCCCTGCCCAGCACGTTTTCTTTTTAGTGCACTGAGCTGAAAGAAACACACATTATAACTTTCTCAGGCCACTCAAGAGTATCATATCGCAGTGGCTATTCCCTGTTTTAACATCATTAGGCTGTATGCATGCAAGTCTGGCAGGCTTTACACACATCAGTCGTGCTGAAGATAATGAGTTACTACAAATTTGCCAATTAATTTTTGGAAAGTGTCTGATAGAAGCTGATAGTTCAAGCTTTGACCCACTCTCCCAGAGAAATCTTATTCACAGTAGCCAGAATATTTAAAGAACACCAACCAAGAAAAAAAAAATGGCACTAACATATAAACCTAGCATTCATTCCACCACCACAAAAATCAAAGCTGCTCATGTGGACATGAGAGGGAGAAGCTTTGGTGCTGTAGACAGCAAGCACATCAGAAAGCTGCAGATATTAACTGCACCTTCCTCCAGAGCTTGTGATGGGGCTTTTGGCTTCACCGCAGGTTCATTTACTGCGGAGACAAGCATGGAGTTCATCCATGCTTCCTTGCCCATTACACATTCCTCCCTCCCTGTTCCAAATTAATGAGAGTTTCTGCTCACTCAGCAGAAATTAGACTGGTCTGCTTTAAAAAAAGGGCAATTAGGAACCTCTGCTTTTGCTGAGCTTCTCGTGTGCCAGGTGAGAACAATAGTGAGAAAGCAGAGAGGTAGGGTTGTGGGGTTACGGGAGTCTCCAGGCATCCAACTTCTACAGCCAGCAAAGTTCTCACTGGCAAGTGCCAAGATTTCTTCCCTGCATAGTATTTTCTCCAGGCTCATCTACCTTTGTTGTGCAGACACTCATCTGCAGCAGCACGAGAGCAGCAGTCTGCAGCTGTCTGTGCCTGGGAGAAAGAGAAGGTGGGGAAGAACCCCCCCATAAGGCTCCTGTCCCTGCCTCCTGCTCTGTGACCCCCGGGTGCCCCACAGACCCTATCTGCTTGGTCAGGCTTTTCTGGCTCAAAGTAGGAAAAGCTCTTCCCATTCTCAGAGCAGGGGAGGAAAGAGCTCACCAATGCAATTCATCTTTTGTGTATGGAGTTTCTAAAGCTGCAGTTGTAAGGACATATGGGGATGTGACATCACTGGAAGGACATGCTAATGGAGGTGTAGGAGCAGCACAGTCCAGAGAGGAGAAAGGGGAGAAGGTAGGGAAAGGCAGTCAGGATCTCTGTTCAACTTTCTATTTCAGAAGCCATTTTTGAAATGCAGAGCATCGTATTTTTTATTGAAAAAGATGAAAGTGTTTGGCAATTTTGAGAGCAAATCAGCCATTTCAAAAATAGATAAATTAAGACAGCTCCTCAATCCACAGGTAAGCACTTGCTTACTTATGGGTATTTTGAAGTCCTCACGCAACAGTGAAAACTGCAAAATTCAAGGCTGCTACATAAACATTGTAAGAAAAATCACTAGAAAGCTTCCTTCTTATCCCAGAAATCTAATTCCATCCTTAAATTGCAAAAGTATGAACCTGTCTTTAATTATAACGAACTGTCTCCTGTTAGTGTAACAGTTGGTGCTGAACTTATCGTGAACTAAAAAAATACAAACATTGTCTAAAAGGAAAAAAAAATTATAAACCAAAACATCTAAAAGGATTTTTTTAATATTAAAAAGGACCTTTTTTAATATTAAGGTCCTACCTTAATATTTCATGCTTTAGCAGACTTTAGTTAAGCCTCCAGACAAAGGGAAGTGTCGTAGGATTCCTACTTTATTTGCTATGAAAAGGAACTGGAAATTTTCTCCCATTGCCAAGACCCCACCATCCCCAGTCCCTTGCCTTTCCTCCCAGCTGCGGCCGCCCCCCAGCCCCCCGACAGAGGCGGACACAGACAGAATCCTTCCGAGGAGACCGTGCGGGACACAAAGGCTCTCAGGTCTTTGGATCATTAAAGCTTTAGCCATGGGTGCCCCCTTGTGACTTGGTGAGTAATTAAGCACAACCGGGATGTCTAACATGGCACATCACGAACTGACACGGGCTCATTTGAGACCCCCAGGCCGCGCACTGGTGCTTCCCAGCGACCAAAACCCACGTCCTGGTTTTGGAGGAACATCCCCTGGCACGCGTCGGGGCCAGGGAGCGCAGGAGGCTGCGCGATGGGCGACAGCATGGTGCAGATCCCACCGCCCCTCGGCATTAAGGGATTCTTGTGATTTCTTTTTTTGAAGTTTTTCCCCCTCAAAGCATGGTGCTCTCATTCCCAAGCTGAAGCAAAGGCAAGGCCCAACAGCATTCACAGCCAGCGCAGGATGCTGTTTTCCTGAAGCTCAGTCATGTTCAAACTGGTGCTAGCACCGCTGAGAGCTGGGGTCTCGCCTCATGGGATGAGCACTGTGAAGAGCTACTGGTGGAAACGGCACCAAGCAGGCGGCCCCACACCGCGGAGCACCTCAGCTCCCACCACCTTTCAGTGCCACCCACTCACTGCCTTCGCCCTGCCCAAGGCCGTGGCACAGCCATGCCTGCCAGCTGTTTGCTGGTCCTCCCGCTTAATGCCTCCCCAGTCACATCTGGGAGAAGCGACCTACGCGTTCCTAGGCACAAACCCCCGCTCCTGAGGTAATGCAGAAGGGACCCGACACCATGAGGCGTCTCTGGTACCAAGGCAACCTGCCAAATGCCCCTAATTTCAACTTCCTTTCCTAAACTCATCTGTGTACCTTTTTTTTCCCCACCTACTGTCTCTCTCTTCGGAGGGAAAGTCAAGCATCCAGCCATAATACAATTATTGTGGCATTTCAGGGTGAAGATGAGCCACTCCCACCCTCAGCCCATTGCAGGACTACACAAAGGCTGTGCTGACCACTTGCCTTTCTCACAGCAGCATCATTCAAGTTCTCCGGCATTTTGGCACAACTAAAGATGGATTTTTCCATTACTACTACTTAGCAGCTCGTTGCCTGGGGCTATTTGTCTCTATTCTGATATTTCTGTTGCAGAAGGGCTAGTACTAGCACTTGTAATCCGCTCTGCTTTGAATATCACAGCAAAAAGCGGCAGAGTCACACCGTACCTCTAAATCCCACAACAGTCACTTCAGTACTGAGGCTCAGTCAATACTTTAATGGACCTAATTTTCTAGCTTTTGATCAAAATGTCTTTAGAGCAATACACAGCTTCAGATATCGCCGCTGGCCTTTGGAAATAAGTGGAAAGAACAAGGTAACCTTTGTGAGACTTCGCTCCCTACAATCTATAGCCAAATGTACACAACCTCATTTTAGTATCTCCTTAACCCAGCCTGGTACATGAAAGATGAGCAAAGCTGAGTGTGAAATGGTTCCCTAACAATGTAAATCCAGCCTCTCAATCTGCTTATTATCATTTTGGAAAGGCATGGAAGTTCCTTCATCTTAGAAAATATGAATGGATATTTTGTCTCTGAAAACCCCACACAACATGCAAACTCAACATTTGAGATTTGATGTCCAAGCTGAACTTAGCTGTGACCAATTACACAAGTCAAGTAGTCTAGCTTTGGTACTTCAATGAAGGCAAGTCTTTTCAGGGTGGCACCAAAAATATAAAACCACCCTAAAGTCTCAAAAATATTCTCCTGCTATTTGAACCCTCAGTACAGACAAATCAGAGAAATAGTGGTAGGGAATTTTAGTTTGCTTTTATAATTCATTCGGTATAAATCAAACAGGCTTCTTTTAAGTCATTTTTAGAAAAAATAGAGTTGCTTTAAAAGTAAATTACAAAGATTAACTCTATTGAACGCAGAGTTTAAAACTTAGTTCTCTGTCTCTCATCGCCAGAGTTACTGCATGTGTACATGGTTTTAGCTGCTCTTGGAGTTGGCAGAACATTACCAGGCTTCGTTCCTTTGGAGCCAAAGTTGCAATGAGAAGTTTTGGGAATCTAGGCTCAAGACCATATCAGTCAGCACTGCCATCGTACAGGATGTCTGCTTTCCATAAGCATTTGTTCAAATGAAATTTAGTCATACCAAAGCAACACAAAGCTAAAAAAACGCTTCCCCTTTAGAAATGTGGAAATGCCAGTGGAAAAGATTTCTAGTGGTTTGCACCAGGACTATAGCATGGTCACTGTTCTTGTAGCCAGCACTGGTGCTGAGAACAGATGCTGCTCTGGGTCCTGTAAAGCCCCAAGTATTTAGTGATGAGACGAAATTTTCTGATCACTTTTTAAAGTTTGTTTCAGGAAAAAAAAAAATTAAAAAAGGTAACATTTCAGTGTGCAAATGCTGGAGAAAACTCCCTGGGTTTGCTTCAACTTTTCCTTGTCTAGCAGAAAAGTACTCAGAGTTGGGCAAGATTCACAAATACCTTTGGTTGACCTAAAGTGAACAACTTTTAGCATGTAAATAATTCACCTAGAACTCTTTGCCCAGTACTGAAGTTACAGATCTTCAGCGCTAGTTTTCACAGTGCAGGTGAGTGCACAGCTAGAAAGAAATGTCTGTGGTGAAGATATTTCCTACTTACGTACAAGGCTCTAGACCTGCATTAGCAGCAAGATTGTTTCCCCTGTTGCTTTGGTGTCAGCTTAGAGTCGATTCCTGAGGCAAAGCTGATGCCTGAAGCCCAAGGAATGCTGTTGGGCCAACTGTGCCCAGAAGTCATGTTTGTTTGCGTCTCTCCTGTTTGGTGGGAGCATCAAAGCCACTCAATAAGTCCACGTCACAGGTTCCTCTTCCACAAAGGAAGCAAACCTTGTTTTGACATTTGCTATTACGCTCCAGAAGAGCAGCATCAGCTCAGGGGACTGTGGTATCAAAGGGGTGACAGGATTGTTCCCATGTGAACAGTTAATTATTCTGAAGCAATCTTGGAGGTGTACACACAGATATCTGGTCCTTAGTAAAATTAATAAAGGCTTTGTATTCGAATGCCTGTGCTGCCTCAGAAACCTCAGTCATTATGGTTCAGAAGTTGTCTCTGTCATACAAAACCTCCCAGAATGATTTACAAAGTTGTACACGAGTTAGTTGTTACATTTCAAGTCATGATTATTATTTAAGGTTAAATTGCTTATGGGGGTGGCAGGAAGAGAAAGAAAAGGTTTCAGGACAGAGTTATGGAGCAGAGTTAATAAAAGGGAGCCCCATATTTTAGGGGCTAAAGCATCAATAGCATGTGAGCACAAAAAAAGCAAAGAGCAAAAGCAGCCGGGCCGAGCGTGGAAGCAGCCAGCCAGCAGCAGGGACTTTTCAGGTCTGAGTGTTCAGATTTTGTTTTAACATCCACAAAGCCAAGAAAGAAACGAAGGAATAAGCAACAGGAATAGCACAGCAAGTCCCTCTTACAGAAAGCACATCTCCAAGGATTTCTGTTAACCTTGTACCTTAAACACAGACATCAGTCCTCTTCCCTACATGCTCGTAGCAATTATGTCACTGGCTCAGATTCTGCTTTGCACCAAACTTCTGCTTTAAGAGACACTGCAGAGTGGAATACAAGTGAAAGGAATACTAAGCAGGGTCAGGCTCCAAAGATCACCATTACTTAATCCTGTACCATTACACAAATTTATTTGTTAGGAATATTCCAAGGTTTTGGGGAAAGGCTTACAACAGCTCCCAGTGTTCCTGCTGCCCACCACGAACACTGCCTTTATCCATGGCGGAACCACACTTGCACTCCTACATGGAAAAGATAGGGAATTACAGTGAACCTCAAATGTTGAGGAAAGATTCCTTCAACCTCTCAAAAGACTGGCTTATTATATTATTACAATTCCCTGGAAATTGCTACGTAGTCATCACTAGAGCATAAAATTTCATCAGAAGCCTCTGAAACATTCCTGCATATACATTCCAGGAGAAGTTTAAAGAAAAGCCTCATATGCACAGAGGATCACAGAAAACCCATTATCCATCTGCAGCACCAGGGTATTGATCTGTCAGCACAGAACTTTTTGGAGTGTATTGCAGCCACCCACTAAACGGATTTTTGATTAGCCACGTTGTTTAAAATGACCACAAACTTTTATAGCAAACATAGGGCTGCCAGGCAAAGGGTCAGTCCCAAGGCTCAGCCCAGCTTCACAAAGTTCTTCCACTGGTTCTGGGCTGAAGTTCAAGTGAACCTCTAGATGGGGAGATGGGTTTAAGTTTAAAATTGGCAACCCTGCCCGATTTTATCAAAAGTCTCATGATGCTTGGCACATTGCTTAAACCTCCAGCTCTTGGAATCTTACGCAAGAAATTCAACTTCTGCTTAAAAACCCCAAAACCTCTATTCCATGTAAGCATTCTGCAAACCTGAGACATGAGTTCTACAGACCTTCCATAGCCAGAAGAAAAGAACTATACATGACGTATCATTTCAGTCTCCTTATTTTTGGGAAACGTATTTATGACTTTTTAAACATCTGGTATTAATAGTGCGTTTCTGGAACCATAACATGAAAATTTGCTTTCAAAACTGTGACTTTAACTTGTTTACTTTGAAATTTTGGATATATTAATTCAAAGAAAAATGCAAGAGGAGAGAAAGGGAAATGAAATAACAGTGAACATTCAAATGTCTTTTAAACCAGAACAAACTGTTTCCTCTCTAAAACAAACTACTGCACTTACTCTGCTGTGGGGTTTGCCCTACAAAAGACTGTGGGTTAGTCGAGATATTCCTGACTGACCTACAGCCTCTAGAACACGGTACGTTGTGCAGGGCATAGAGCAGGACCTTGGAGTAAATTCATCTCAAAGTCCTAGTCAATGATCTGCTTTAAAACTGCAGATTGACTCCAAGTAATTCCACAAAATCTGCACCAACAACCATACCTGAAGCCAATTTATGAACAGTGACTACAATTTAGGGTCCAACAGAGCTGTACCTGTGATCTCTTTCTGGCTGCTCTAACACCATGTACTTTCCAGCACTGGTATTATCTTTCTCTTTTCATCCTTCACATCTCCCCCTCCCTCCTCCCTCTCACACAGTAGCTCTTTCATCTGGCTCTCAATAGGTGCTGCTCTACCTAATTAATTGAGGACTTAACAAGTGCACTTTCTAATTAAAGTAAATAAGCCCATGCTTGGAACAGTGGCTCACAGTGTTACCCAGCACTCCTTCCTCAGAACAGGATATTATGGGCTCCACCTCCTCTGTGCCAAATTAATATATAAAACTAATAGAGCAGAAGCAAAAAAAAAAAAGTCTCTTAAAGCATCATTTAGAAAAATGATTCTAAAGCATAAAGCAACTCCCAGCTTGAATCTCTGAAGCCATTGAGATCTTCTATAATATTTGGCAGTAGATCAGACTTCAGGAAGGGGGGGGGGAGAGGAGGATAATAGAACTGCATTTCAAACCCAAACTCATTTGGTGCTTCCAGTGCTCTTGTTGGAGATGACTTAGTACATGGGTTGTGAGGAGGCAAGGGAACAGAATCACATAGGGATGTTTCTGTTACCTCCTACAGTGCCGAAATTACTATAAGTCTGTCCCATAATAACACCCAATATTAAGAATGCCCTCCTTCTTTCAGAGTCACTTCTCTGCCAGGTGAAGATTTAGAGGGGCTGTTCTGGAAAATTCCCATCTGTCCTCACCCTTCTTCCATATCTGAAATTATACATGGGTCTCCACCTCTGTTATTAAACTGATGAGGATATCCTTAACACGCACAAATTCCTTGTAACTGATGTGTTTAAAAGAAAAGTGATTAATAAAATTACTCCACCTCCTCTCACTAGCTTAAGCAGGGGCAGGCACTGTCTCTCTTATGGAAGAGGTCAGACTGTGGAAGTGTTTGCAAAAAGCTGTCCTCAGCTGAAGGAGAAAGGCTGCATTTGTGATCATCCCATTTGGTGAGAGATGGCAGGACTGGCTTGGTACACTGGAGCAAGACAGAATATAGAGGCCAAATGCATCAGACAATGTTTTGACAGGGAGGAAAAACATTTTATTTCCCCCAGCACAACTAGTTAAATGAAGCAGCAGGGGTTCGGGGGGTGGTTGGCATCCAACTCAAAAGCCTCTTGTGCAGCGAGAGCAGGGCATCGGCTGCACCATCTGCAAGTCTGGCCTGTGAAAATCCAGGGAAAAAAGCAGATTCCCAAAACATATCAAATCAACCACCATCTTCCTCTATTACTGAGGACTTTTCTGTAGCAGTAAGGACAAAAACAAAACTGAGGATCTCAGAGAATTCTATAAACGGTCAAAAGTGCTTCCAAACCAGCATTTGAATTTGTGTCTGTATTTGTTTCCACAGATGGGTTGGGAGCGAGACTGTGTTAGTTTAGGCCTTACGTACCTAAAGTTCATCAAGTCAAAAGAAAGCTTTGTGTCTTTCAGTAGTTTTTGGATGAGCTTGCAGGTTTCAATAGCCTGGACGGGGCTACAGGAAGAACTAACAGGAAAGATGGAACACAGGCATATGGAGCAATCAGGAGTGTGAAAACAGGGTGACAGAACTGTATTTTGCATCAAATTATTCTCAGCTTGTTGCAAGCTCCTTGCTTTGAGCAATTACTCCAGAAATAAAGATTTGTTTGTGTTTTCACAGTCTCTCACTGTTGTGGAGACCAGAGAGAAAGCCAAAAAAAATTGTGCTTTTCCCACTGCATTTCCTTCAGCAATAAACACCTTCTTCTTTTATATATATTTAAGAAAAAAACCCACACAAATCCACCAGGAAACTAGAGTTTAAATCTTATTTAGATATATGCAGAATCAACCTGTATCCAGACAGCACAGTTGGGCACACCTGAGTTCAATCTTTAGTCTTTAATATTCATTTTACCTCAAACATCCTTGTGTGCTTTTGTCTCGCAAAACAGTACGAAAGAGATCCCTCAAAGCCAGGTTGAAGTTTGGATGAGCACAGCTGTGGGAGCTCATCCGTACACCAGCCACCCAGCCCTCGATAAAAGTGCCTCTCCCTTACACCACACATCCTGGATACTGTTGAACACCAGTTGGAAGCACAGATGTGCCCACTGAAGTAAATATGATTTTTTAAATATTCTTTTTAAGAAGTCAGAAATTATTTTCTATGCACGAGGCTCTCACAGTCAGGTTCAGTTTTCCAGAGGAAGTTTTCAGCAGGTCCAAAGCCTCAAGTTACCCCTTGAAATACGTATCCACTTGCCTTTCTGTTGGCTAGGATTAAAGCCAGTGGAGAAACAATAACTCTGCTCCAGCCTGACGTCCTGAGCTGCAAGAGGAAGAGCGCGGTGAAGCAGCTGAGCAGGGAGTACAGTTACCCTCAGCCTAATGATCAGCAGCTCCATAAAACTCACTGCGCTTTGTTATTGTGTTAGCACTGCAAGCACGACATGCAAAGCAGCATTTCAGTTGCATTATGTTATTAATTTGGCCAAAAGCCATTGCTTTTTCTAGATTGCCTTAAAATAACCGGCTCCTACTGAAATAGCTGCCTTTCTTCCCAGCCAAATAATAAAAGTAGTTGGGTTTGGGGATGCGGGGGAGAAAAGGGCCCCTGGTTGTTTCCAGTTTTTAGGCCTATGGAAACTTAACAGAACATACACAAAAATGATGAAAGTCCAAAGGGCTGGAGTGCTTAGTGCTTGTTTTTGTTCCCTCCCTGCCAAAGCAGCAGCAGTTGCCCGTTCTTTCCTTTGTGCCTGGCAACCCGACCGCTGGTAGGACAAGCCTCTAGTCTTGGTACCTACCACGGGGCGTTGGCATCCGGTCACCGCTCCGCTGTCCTGAGCTGATCCTTTTATTCCATGGCATTCGCCTCAGATGTATTTCAGCTGGCTTGGTGGCCTTGCTATTAAAATAAAAACCTGGATGAATCACCTTCAGTTTTATACATGAAGGGAGTCACCAGTTTGCTGCTCCTGTTAGCCTCTGTTTGTCCTGCATGCCAAAATATCCACCCTCTTTTGGGTGTTTCAGCCACCAGAGTCACCAAAAAAAACCCTTCTTCAACAGGGTAGGCATTTTCAAAGTTTACTTTAGCCTTTTAAAAAAAAATTTAAAAAAAAATCCTGACTTCTCCCTACAGACTTGCTCCTGAGAGCAGTCTCCTCACTAATTTTATTATCTGTTTCCAAGTTATGTTTTTTTGGGAAATCCTTTCTGCTCATTTGATACTGAAGCAAAAATCCTTGGGTTATTTTTGTTCTGTAAACACTAATATTTGGTCTTGCATTGACCTAAACCATAAAGATCTGCTATTCAGTGAAAAGAGGGTCAGGAAAGGATGGGAACTCAAGATATACTTTGGATTGTGCTGTTTGAGGCCTCCTCACCAAATCCAGAAGAACAGTAGCCCCATTTTGGAGTTACTATTTAAAGCCTGACAAATTCTTTGACTAGGGCTGATCCTGTTCTCCAGGTAGTTATTCCTGCTGCCACTGAAATAGAGTTTTGTGATCATATGGAAACATGGCATAGAGGTCACTCTGAAACCCCCAAGAGTTTTATCATCAGCTTAAGTAGAGCCAGAATTTTCCTGCAAATCCCTCCGTAGTGGAAACAGAGATTTGTTCTGCTAACAGCGAGGCTGTGAGGCTGGTAGAAGAAAAGAGGATTATCAGTAACATATCAACAAAGCCACTGCATTAAACAGTGACACCTGGCCAGGACCCAAACAAAGGTGAAAACACAGCAGAATAGGTAGAATAGAGACACTACGTGAAAGAAATACTGGGAGCTCAATGCCACCAGCATTCACAGGATCCTTCCCGCTATATTGAACTGCTATTGATGTACCTAAAGTGTCACATCCAGTACCCAGAGTAACTGGCTTGATGACATCGGTACAGGTCCGTGCATCACACACCGCGTTGGCAAAACGAACGCAGTCAGACGGAGTGTGGAGCAGCCCCACAGTGAAGCACAACCAGTAATTAAACTGTCCTGTAACAATGGGGCTCGCATCGCAGAAAGCAACTAGAAAAATCTGTCAATGGATTTTAAATCCAAAAGGCAGAATCACCAGCTGAGAAAACTCCTAGGCTGAGGTCACTGGAAAAACATACATGGGGGAAAAATTATCGCTATATTCTGGTCATTACCCTCATCCCCAGCTGCTCCTGCTATTGCTAGGGATAGGAGCAGGAGGGTGGATGGATCTATGCTACTAGTCCTCCTCCATTCTCTGGGTCTTTGACCCAGGGACAGAGACTGCCTTCATTCCAAATTAGCATTGCTGATTTTTCTAAACAAGATTAAGGTCAATTCGAAGCTTTGTGCTCTTGCCGTTTGACTTTGAAACTACCCTACTTTGCCTGCACTCGGAGTCGAAAGCACAGGGGCAATACACAGAGGGGATCACTGCCAGGCAAGTGTAGAATCATCATAAAGAGTGTATTTGCACATCATCTGGTAAAGCTTTCTGGGCAAGGACCATCCTGCTGGCACAAGCACATCTGCCATCTCACATGCATTGCCCGGACATCCGGCTATAGTACCCATGTATTCCTTTTACTGTGAACAGCCAAGTTTCAAAGTGATCTTTCACAGGCCTGAACTTGTTTGCTTCCTGTCTGAGCTAACAAGATCTGCCCCAAAATAGTGAACAAATACATCACCTTTCATATGACACAAGTACACAAACCCCAAAGCCCAGAACAGGAATTCTAGAGAGACTCCGAGAAAGCCACAGGTACGCATTGCCAAGGAAACATGAGCATTACATCTGTATGGCATCTGAGCAAAGCAAACCATGGCTCAGGCTGAGAACAAGTGACAGGCAAGCAGGCCTTAGTCATTCATCACTGCCCAGTGCAGATTAGGAAACAGATTATTGTCCTCAGGGGAAAAAAACAAGGCTGGTAGAGAGCAAACCCTCTTGAGCTGTGATCCTCTCCGATCATTAAAACATGCCACTTCCTCCTGGGGAGAATAACTGGACACCATTGTGGACCTATCAGTGGACCTGTTTTTCCCAAATAATAAGCAAAAGGCTTCTCAGATTGATTCTTCTCTCCCCAGAGTAAGGATTTGGACACATCAGAGACTTTAGGGACAGAAAAGACCTCTTATAAATGCCACACTGCTGGCTGCCTCTTGCCTGGACATCCCTTCCTCAGCATGCTTAGTTCAACCAGTTTACCTGACTGATGCATGATCTTTTCTCCCAATGCCATGACAAGCATCCTTAGGATCCTCAAGGAAATGAACGAAAACTTTTTAACAGTGTTTTCAAGGCAGCAAACGAGCCAACGCAGCCATCTACTGAACAGGAGAAAGAAGAAAAGGGTCTGCACTCAAGGTCTTGCAAAAACACACGTGTCTACCAATCAAAGGAGGACTTTTGTATGTATTTCACCACTTTGCCACGGTACAACAGTTTAAGGTGGTGATTTGATTTATACTAGTCACCTCCTCTGCTTATTACTCTGCAGCCAAGAGAAGGATTGACTCTGATGGCTCGTGCACCCTGCAGCAGAGCTTCACCCCTAAGGACCAGTCTCCTCTTCCAGCAGTAACTTCCCATGTGCCCTTTCCAGGCTGCTCTGTCTTCTAATATTCTACATCTCAGAGACCTTTAAATATATATATATTTTAAATTCCAACCAGATTCTTGGACTTGGCAGATAAACTGTGGGTCCCATAAGAGTTATGTTTTCTTTGAAAGCCTTGAATGAAGTCTTTATAAAAAACTTCATTAATATTGCTACCTATATGCCTGCTCCCCACTTCCTGTGCAAATCCAAATAGATTCTCCACACAGAAAGACTTTTGAAATTCGCATATTTACTTCCCCCAAACAGCGAGAGTGTTACTGAGGAGCTTGTGGTAGAGTCAGTCCACATGTGTGTTGTCCTGCTGGAGTTTAAAAAGATGAAGCCTTCTATTCATTAGAGATGAAAAAAGTAAATGCAAGAGGGGAGGATATAAAGCTGGGGAGATTAGGGCTCTGGAGTTCTGTGCTCTGGCTTCCTGCCATTGGCAGAATTCGGTCCATTTTTGCAACTAGATTATACGGCAGCGAAGAGTCGTTACAGTTAACGCAGAACAGCGTGTGCGAGGGTGTTAAAGCTGTTTCTGCCAGAATAGTCAAAATTAGTAAAAGAGTTGTTTCAAAAGTGTTTGGTTTGTTTTGTCTTGGGTTTGTTTGTTTGTTTTATAAAAAACCCCAAACAACCAAACACCACACCAAATAAAACTATTCTGCAAGCTGCAGATGTACCCCCCTGGCTTTCAGCACAAGTCATCCACTGAGATCCAACCAGTATCCAGAGAAACTATGCCCACAAAACCAGTCCTGCTCCCGCTGCAGTCAGAGGGTGAGCTCCTTTTGCTGAGAGAGGGGTTGGAACACAACTGGAATGCAGAGGTAGGAGTAAAACAGTCTGCCAGAGGACAAGAGAAATCCAACCTCTCATAATGTTTCTATTTTTAAAAGTCAGTTTCTTCCAGGTTCACTCTTTTATCAAAGTTTGAGTAGCAGCAGCAATTAGTTACAGAGAGAAAAGGGCAACATGCAGGCACCAGGCTGGATAAGAGACAGATGAACGGACAGCGAGTGAAACAATCATCTGGGACAAACTCCCAGCTCTGTCATTTACTACACTTTCAATTTTCCTTTTCCAATGCAAGGCCAAAAGATACGTAACTCTCCATGAAGAGCTCTGCAAGCTACAGCCTACATGCCATGACATGGAAGTAATCCCTCTGAAGGCTACTTAAATGTTTAAAATTATTCATGCGTTTTAATATCTCTCGTGCAAAACGATCAGCACAAGAGGAAGCCAGTAAAGCCTTTCAGACCTTTACATACACACTCAACGTGAAGTGGTCTATAGGGCCAACCAGCCAGGTGTGCACACTTGTACGACACACAGCAGTTTAAGACCTCCTTTTGCATATTACTAGAGCCAGCACAATTCAAGGAGGAGATTCCCAAGTAGGCACCAAGCCTCCTACACCTCTAAACGACTCGGTATTCTCATTTCCTTTGACCAGGGACACTTTACTGATGGCTTTAAAAATTCTCATTTGACCAAATCTGTCTAACTGGTTGAACCCTTGAGTATACTACAAGGCTCGTGTGTTTGGGCATGTGTCTGGAAAGGGCCACAGGCTTAATCTTTATGTAAAAATGATTAAAGATGAAGGATGTTTTGCATATGTCAACAGGACTTCTTTAAAGAGTAGTTTGTTTTAAACGGGGCTGTTTTAATCAAAAGGTGGCAAGCAAAGGAAAACAAAATAGAAAAGAAAATCCATTTGAACTTCTTCAGTGGAAAACTAGATTTCTGATTAGGAGTTGTATGACCTTTCCTTCCAAAGAAACATCAAAAATTTCTGAACAAAACCCAAAACATGAAATATCTCTTGGGAAGCTGTAATCAGTTATTCAAAATCCCTCTGCTCCTCAACAGGCAGCGTTCCCAGGCACAAAGTATCTGACATAGCACTACTGCCTGGGGCTCCCATGCCACACGAACCGAGATAGGAGTGCACCAGGGAGCACCCAGTGCGAGCAAGGAGGTCTGTTGAACAGCAAGAGCACAACGCAAAGTGACACAGAAGAATCGGAATATTCTGGGTTTGAGCTTTCCCTACAGAAAAAATTCCTATCGGAAGGAGAACGTTTTCCAACCAGCTCATTCTTAGTTTATTTGTCAAGGGTAGTTACAGGCCACTCCAGTTTGTTTGGCGTAAATAATCAAAATTAGAATTGCATCAGATTTTGGCTGCAGGAGGGAGATATAGAGTAGCTGTTTCAACACCATGCTGGGAGAGCTGTCCCACCCTCTTATTCCAATGCTTCAACCAACTTGCCATTCAGCTTGAACACGCTTTGCTTTTGCACCATATGGCTGCAGAAGAGTCACTGGGGAGAGCTGCAGGACAGCTCTGCTCTGCTTCAGGCTGTGGGCACACACACGCTGCAAGCTACAGGGGAAGATGCTGCACCCTCTGAGCACGGATGTCATCTCATCAGAAGTCCATAGGAGAACCACTCCCATCTCGGACTTCTTGGTTCTCTGCGACACTTTTATATGATGTACTTCCCTGGGTGGCAAGGAAGTTATTTCTGTGGCACCTGGAAAGCAGTCCAACCTTCTTTACAGAAAGCCCACCGAATTACAGAAGGCTGACATAGTTTGGCAATCGCCCTGAGAAACCTTTCTTCCATGGAGTCCTCTGTGTTAGGGACTACCTTGGAAGGCGCTGAGCACCTCACTTAAATCAAAAAGCCTTTCCAGGGCAGAGATTCCATCCTGAGGAACCACTGTATCACAGTACAGCAACACCTACCTGTGGCACATGCTGTGCCCCAACATTGGCAACTGGAAACAACGCGTTAAATTTGAACTGCTGCAACTGTGGGTAAGTGTTCAGTTTTTAATGGGAACCCGCTGCAATGGGAGAGAAAACTCCAGCACTGGCTAATCCTTTGAACAGGACAAAAGCCAGTAATATCTCAGCAGAGAGTAGGGGAACAGTAAATATCCCTGTATGGCATAGCCAAGGATCATTGTTTAAAAGTCCTTTACAGAACAAGTGGAAGGCTGAAATCTTAAGAAGTTGGTGGTTTTTTTTTTTCTTTAAGGAAGGAACAAACATCTGTGGGAAGTATTTATGAGACATATAATGCACCTCACATAGTACCCTAAGGGCCATCTTTAGAGTGGAAATAAAGCTTCCATACTAGGAGTTTGTTAACATTGTGACAGGAATCAGATGCAAACACAAAAGCTTACTTGTTCCATAATGACTTGCAAGATAAGTGTCCCTTATCAGCAATGCTGTTTTCTTTTGGAAAGGAAGAGGCTCTGTGTGTACAAGCAGGGGATGGAAGTCAATGAAAACAGAAGGCTGGAGAGGTCTGAATGGGTATTTTGTGCTGTAATTCTAGCTTGGGGCTGCTTTTTTGGGTGTGGAAATATCAAACACTGACCTCCCACTGACGGTCCTTGGCAGTGGGATAAGTCGCTCATTTATTTTTGCGCAGCCACAAAGCTGCTGTGTAACACAGCGAGGTCCTTGGGAAGTTACACCAGCCCAATACATCTCCTGGGCAAACAGCCTGCGCCCCGGCATCGCCGCACCCAGCCCTCGCGTGCCCCTGCTCCAAATACCACCGAGCTCATGCCCACAACCAGGTAATCCCCACAGCCCTCATCAGGCAGCTCTTTCAATTTGGGAAGAAGAGAGGATTTGTGCAGAAGGGCGGAGTGGGAGGGGTAGAGGACACCTAAGGCATCCTTCTATTACAGCCACCAAAGAGCCCTTGCTAACAGGGGCCTTTGGGGGTGATGTCCTCCTGCTTTTGACCTGGAAATCCAAAATAGTCCGGGCTGAAGTGAACTGCACGGAAGCATCAGACACACAAGAGAAGTGAGGTTGGCAGGAGCTTTCCTCTATCCAGAGTAGTCACAACTTTCTTTTAAACAGGGAGGAAGAGGCAGGGAAAAGTGTTTGCAGGGAGGCAGCCATCTCTGATCTGAGACTTGCTCAGCAGGAGGGTGGTTGTGGACTCTTCCGGGTCTTGGCTGAGGCCTGCTGGCATCCACGAGGAGTTTTGCCTTAGTCTCGGAGCCGCTTTAGTACCAGAGAGTGCTCTGGTATAGGCTGATGATACATTAATGAAGTGAGAACCTATAGGGGAATACTGGACTCTTCTCTTGAGCAACGCAAACTCAGCAATTAACATATGGCATTAAGATTCAGGATAATTAAAGCAGAGCCACAACAGCAAGGAGTTCTAGTTAAAACCAGTTGGAATATGACAAGACTTGGCACCTCTGCTCGTAGGGGAGCATTTCAGATCTCTCTGCTGCATCTGTGGCTTCATCCGAATCAACTAAACAGCTCCCCCATCATCACAACACCTGCAGCAGGCCAAAGGCTCTCCGACATGTGAGAGACCACCACCATTTCATCACAAGCAGCCGCACAAGCTTTGGATGTGCTGTCACCAGATCAGAAGAGGTTTCCTCTCCTCCCACGTTAGCTTGCCTTCCAGTAATTTTATTGGCAGATCTGGACATAACGTGGAGCTGTACCACAGACTGGACAGAAAAGCATGGGATCCATCAGCAGGATACATCAGCAATACTGTGTCAACAGCCCATGACAGATGATGCAGGAGCTCACTCGTTCCCAAGCACGTCATCTCTCTCACAAGGCAGTAGCTATGCATGGTCACATGCTGTTCCATTAGACAGAGGGAGGCTGGAAAGTCTGGATTGAATAAAAGGAAAACAGCTCTGATAACCATCAATGTATCGGTTAACACTGTGTTTCCACACTGGCTTCACATAGAGGGGAAAGCGCGCAGGACTAGAGGAAACTTCCAGCATTATCTTGTTGGATGAGAGAAGCCAACTTAACTGAAGAAACAGCTGTGCCATCAGATCCCACAGTCAAGTCAACATGGATAAGTGGCCAAGATATCACAGCTAAAATTTTACTTTTCTTATTTAAGGCTACCCCACTCAGCCCCACTCTGCTCAGAGGACGTTCCAGCCCGGATCGCTCTGGAGGCAATCACAAAGACACGATTTTTTGACCTATGCCAAGTACTACTGAAAATCCACTCTGACACTGTGATACATTTCTGCTCCTCCATTGCTAATTCAGCCACTAATACCTACATAGGCTGTGTTCCATAAACAAGTCTGAAAGTAGACAGGGGGGATCAAGGGATTTTGAGGGATTCGCATGCTACAGCCAAGGAATGCTCCAACACCACCCACCAGAGACAAAAAATTAAAAAAGGCGGGTGCAAGAAAAGACGTCCACTGGGAAAGCACTCGTGCAAAGGAATGGTTTGAACTTGAAACTGTTGTCACTGAAACACCTTCTCTTCCACCATGGATTTGGCACTTCTGCTGACCATTAGCCAGCCATGGAATGGTAACAGGTCCTGATGGAAGAACTGGGCTTTAATAAGCAAAGGCCAGCTCTCTGAGACAGAGATCCTCCTACTCAAGCCTAGAAGGTTTCTGTCAAAAGACTGGCAAGCGGAGAAAGAATCAGAACAAACTGGAGGCCCCGTGATCCCATCTCAGCCAGCTGGACTCGCAGGGAGCAGACATCTGCTAAGGCAGAGGCAGGAGATGGGGAGAAGCTTTCGGACAAAACCAATGAGGTCTGCTGCGCAGCTGGTATCACCTGGTGCAGCGTAAAGTGCAAAATATCAAAAAGCCATACATTTCCAAGCACCTTCTCTTAATTGCTCTTTACAGGCAACTTTATGGAATTTGCTGGATAAACTCTCCCTGTGTTGAGACAAGTGGGCTGACAGGAGGGTTGCTGTCAGCTGCCTGGCATGCAGCAAGATGGCTTTTTGAGACCTTCTGGCTACAAACCAGGAGCAACAAGGGAGTCAGGCATTTTGGTGCAAACTCCCTCCCTTCAGTGTAAGTCTCACGATGAAAAATAAGGCTCCAGACTGCAGAGGTGACAGGGTCTATGTTTGTGTACTTCAGGACAGACCGTGGAGGAGCCAAGGGAAGATATGCAGGTAATGTTAAATATATAGACAGGAAAATATATTGCTGTCTTTGCTAGAAACCAAGCAGGGAAGCGCTGCTGGCTGTGTCATCAGTGCACTGGAATTTAAGGCACAGGACAAGAGAGGAACGCAGGAATAAGCAAGCTCCTTGGTTTCCAAGTAGCTGGCATCTGCTTGGACAACTACCAAAGGCTGAAATAGTTCATCTGTGTTAAAATATAAACTCCCTGCACTTACTTGGTTTGCCCTGGCTCTGTAAAGCAGGGCTTCACAGGGGCTTTGAGAAGTTTGCTTAGTGTTTGACAGTGTGCAAAAAGGCATTTCAGCAGATACACCTGCCACTAGCTTTTGCATGTGAAGTTCTACTACATAGGGCACAGCATTTGTGTTTTGCAGCCAGTTACTGAGTAGCAGCCAGCCTGCACCCCCGATCAGCTAACATCACCATCTCAGATAAAGGCACAAGATTCCAGGCGCTCCAGCATCACTAAAGACTTGCAGGAACATCACGAGAACCGACATCACCGCAGAGCTGGCTGCAAGCAGACCTTTGATGACACTCCGCAGTGCCAGGATGGCATCTCTACTCACGTTGTTAAACAGAAATTAAAATAAACAGTAATATCTTCTCCTGTGAGAAGACAGGCACAACATCAGAGTGCCCCTATCCTGGGCTCTACCAGATCAGTCAGTTCTAGGGGAGACTAACTTGATTCTTCTTTTAGTGGAGGACTGCTTTTTCTTCCTGGCAGAATCGAAAAGTAGCACTTCCCCAGAAAACTCATGGAGCTGTTTCAGAAGCAGAGCTTTCTGACGTTGAAGTTCTGCCTCTCTCTGCCTCAAAAATGCTCAGAATAGATCTCACTAACTGCCAGCAACAGACACACCATGCTAACCTGTGGATAAGGGAAGGGGTCTTATCTGATTTATTATACTTAAGAATACAGTACAGACTGCTTTGAATCCGGCCTCGTTTATGTAAGTCCTCAAAAAAAAAATCCCAAAAACCCAAAGAAAGAAGGAAGAAATGGAATCTAATCCATTTCAGGTTTCACAAGACAATAAACTGCTAGCGCACAAAGAAAACACTCATCAAGGGAAAGAATTGTTAGCGTTCTGAAAATCCATCACTTAAACATTTACCCCACTCATCTTTGACTAGAAGGGTAGACTTGAAAAGCCTCACAGGTAAAACTGAAATGGGGATTTTTACTTGTGATGCTTACCTGAAAACCACCTTGTGTTTTTCCTAACTCAGCATAAATACTTCAACCCATAGCTGTTTATTGGATTTGAGCAAACGTGAGCTCAAATTGATAAATTTTGCACCGAAATTCAGCTTCACAAAAGAAAAAACCCAAATCAGTATCTAGATTTACATCTGAAAGAAGCTAACACTACAGATCAGCTGGTTTGCTTCTCTGAACTGCATTTGCATTGGAATCTGGTTTTGCACTGTTAACACTGCATGACAATAGCTGACATTACACAGATTAATTTATGTCTCAGGGGATGTATATCTCTCACAAGTTATTCTGTCTCTTGGAGAAGAGCAGGAAAGAGCCACTTCATCACAACCTAGAAGGATCTGGAGAAGTTTCCAAGCAACAGGTGCAGGGAATTATGTCCTAGGCATTGCCAGTAGTTCACTGGAGGAAAAGCACATGAAGACACCACTGTCACCTTCCCTGGCCAAACACCATGGTGAGCTGAAGCAGAGCAAGCCCTGGCTGCCAGATCACAGCTTCTTCCTATCCCAACATTCCTATCAAGCAACAGCACGAGAACTGAAAAAAATTATTTATCTAGAGATCTCTCAAACTCTTGCAAATTTTTAATGTGGTACCTTCCCTTTATCTGCCCTCCCATCTCTTGGCACTTTCTGGGAGCCATCTGACAAAGCCAACACCTCTGGCCCCTCACTTTGCCCCAGAACAGACTCAGCTTGCCCTATTTTCCTTCAGTACATGTTCAAAGTTCTTCTTTGGTCTTGCTCAGTTCGTGATTTACAGAAATGTTGGATTATTTTCTGCAGGATTACAGTGGTCAGTTCTTCCATCCTGCAATCATGCAGTGGACCATTCCGACATTTATTCACTCTCGTTTTTAGAGAAATATGCAGGGAATTATTCCTGAGAGTAATTAGTAACTTGGAAAAATGAATTATTGATATATACCTTGCCACGTTACAATCTACACCATGTCTTTCTAGCTTGTATACATGAACATCAAGAGCTAAAAATGTCAAAAACCTCACCAACATCATCATCACCTACTGTTCCTCCCCATCCACAAAGCCATCTTGCTATACGGGTGAAGCAAACTTGCTTGATTTAACGGGTTGTACTTTTGACAAGGCTTTGTTATCCCCTAGGCAGTCACAAGCCACTGCCTTACCCCAGAAAACAGAGGTAAGCTACTCTGCTCTGCAGTTCCTGGTTTCTTCCCCCTATCTCCACTTTTTAAAGCCAAGTACTGGGTTTACCTTGTCAGTTCTGCATAACCTCACTCAACCCCAGGAGTCCTTGAAGGCAGCCAAGAACAAACAAAAACACCTTTGGCACTATTCTGGGTACTTCAGGGTGAATTTTATCCCAGCCAATTATCTAAGTACCTCTAGTGTGAGCCCATATCATCATCATCACCATCGATGTAGAGTATTAACCAAAACAGCAAACTGCAATCGTGCAGGTTTGGATGGTCATGCTGAAGTCATGAAATGTTCTGGCATCTTTTAACATTAGCTTTCCTCTGCAGTAGGCAGAGGATAGCTGCCTGTTTGGTCTCATTCACAATGATTTTTCCTTCTACTATTTTTTTGGAGACATGCCTATTCATTTGATCTAGTTTCTACTTTTTTTTTGTCTTTCTTTTTGGAGTCTCAAGACACTGAGCAGCTCCCAACATAGCTGAGCTGATCTCTTATTATACTGCCTCTGTTTCCTTTGATCAGGATAATTTGCATTTGTGTCCTTCATAAGTCAGTCTTTAACACATTACAACATTCAACTGATCCGGGACAAACAATGCAAATATTGTCTTGTGTTCTGAGACGTCTGTGAAGATACTGGAGGCCATGTGTTCCCATCCCCAAATGTTATGTGACTTATGCTTTCCATAAGTTGCTGCTATAGAAGCCTCTTTTATCGAGCTTAAACCTAAGTAGTTTACATCTCTCTGCTCCCAACTGGAAGAATGAGGCCAGCATCCCTTAGCAGGGAAAAAGGGTGTGATCTGTGGTCAGGGAGGAGCAGCCAGGACATGCCATACACACAGCCCACGTACCCCGTTCAGACCACAACCATTCATGCAGGAGAGGCCTTGCAGAGCACAGCCTTCTCCTGGGCCACAAAGGTACTTTGGAGCGCTGGAGAAACGCCCCAGAGCCACGCTGTGCACATGACACTGTGTGTGCATCTGCGTTATATAGCCACCCATCCCTGCGTTTATGCTTTCTCCTCCAGCTGTGTTTTGTAAAGTCGCTACCCACTGACAGTGGGCTTCTGGAGCGTTGCTTTTTCCACTGTGCACCAAATCCCCCGTTGATGGATGAGGAAAGCGCGCCATGAGGTTGGGCGTTTTCAGCCTGGTCTATACGTGTCTGGGTGAGGGCCAGCACTACCCCCACACTTTTCCTAGTTCATCATCTCAATCCTGCATTAAGGCTCAGTCCAAACCCACTTATGAGCAGAAGAGCAGTTCATAATCACCTACATCAACGTTTAATCCTTAGTATCTTCTTGCCTTGTGGAACACATCAAACAATTTCAGGCTGCTTCACCAGCCACTGATTTCCCACCTATGTCCTCTGGTATACACATAGTTTCCAAACGAGCTTTATTCCAGTTCATATTCTTCGTTTCTCTCCCCACCACCCCTAGAAAGCCTCCTCAACACGTCTTTGATTGCTGTGAACCACCACCTTCCCAGCCCTCCTGCCAGCAGCCCGGCCATCGCTCGGACTCCCTCAGTTTGCTCCCGGACCAGACCCAAGCACAACAACTGCACGGGGTTTACCGTTCCAGGAACACAGCCTCTCGTATTCCCCCATCCCGCCGAAATCCCCGTCTCCACCCTGCCAAAATCCCCGCTCAGGTCCGTGCGTTAGCTCATAGTAAGATTTCTGCAGCCGCCTTTCCTCTGGCCTTGGCAGACAGTCTCGCCTCGGCGCATATCTGCCTGGGACAGTAAAGATTTCTCTTAAGCTGTTTCTCTTCTTCCTCCTTTTGCATTTGTCTTTCGATTTTCTCTACTGCACCAAAGCAGAGCCACTTCCTTCCAGGCTCAAGGGCCCTTCAGAGCTTCACCATAAACAACAGCAAAACGTACTCCTCTCCTCCCTCAAAGCTTTTGCAGCTTCTTCCTCCGATATCTCAACTTTCCCCCTGAGAACAGCCAGGATCCCGGCGTGCCAAGGCCATTGCTTCTTCTGAACAAGGCATTCTTGGTGCCCCCGTGCTCGGTTTGCGCACGCTTTATCGTTGCACGCTTCGACAGCGGGCACCGTGGCTTGGTTCAGCAGTCCCTGTCTGTAAGCAGGAGCCCTCCTTGCTGCGCTAACGCAGCTGATAAACTATGGTTTGGGAAGGCTCGTGCATCCAAACTCAATTTTCTTCCATCTTCCTTGTAAAGGAAAAATTCATCCAATGCGATTTCTTTTTATGAGGCCAGCTTTTACAGACCCTCCAGCTCTCGTTATGGAAAATAAGTGGAAACTCCTGGCAGGGGATTATATTTTTGGTTTTGTTTTTTTTTTTTTTAATATATATGAGCAAAAGCGTTTATTATGCTCTGCCTACGTAGACTTTGCCAACAAAATTTGCTGATGCTTGCAAAACTATGGGACAGTTGTCCAAGTGCCTGCCACTTGCTACTCATAGACAGTCATGAATTGTCCTTCTTGCTGACAAGTTAATGTTGCATCATAAACTGCCCATATGAAGTTTTGTTGCTATAACACATGACTGAATTCAATATGTCAGAAAAATGATTAATTGCCCTAGAGATCTGGATCTTTAAAAATTGCAGAAATTCAAACGCCCGATGTTCTTTATTCTGATGCTGGTAGAATTTACAACACGGTTAATAAATAACAGGCCTCCTTCAGAAATTAGGTCATTAGATTATTCTATTTGCAAACCCAAAAGTGCAATCAGATGGAACTAGTAATGTCTAGGATACGTAGACTAGACATCAGTGATGTCTCAAATACTTATGGCGATTATTTCAAGGAAATCTCAGTCTGACTTCCAAGTGTTTGTGACTGTAGGTGCTCCAGTATTAGGGGTAAGATTAAAAAAAATTAAAGAGTTTCTTTACAGCAACTCAGAACTTGTAGAAGATTTGTATCTTAGGATATCCCAAAACTTAGTGTATCTCCTCAAAACAGAAAATGTGTAAGTGGCCCAGGTGGTGTAACTCTTACTGTGCAAATCAGTGGTGCTCACCCAGCCAAGCCACCTCTGAGGGGTAAATTGCCCCCCACATGCTGCTCACTGGCCCGAGCCAAAGGGATCTGTACTTATAGCATTTGGGATTGCAACTGCAAGAGGTTCTTCCAACCCCTGCCTGCATTGTACAGAACCATTACTATAAATATGTCCTGAACTGACCTATTCTCAATGCATTTTGCTGCTTTTTATGTAGCTATGATGCATAAAAGCACCATAATCAAAAAAAGGTAAGTCCAAGCCTAAACTCATAGTGAACACTCTGGCGAGCGTGGCCATGCAGCACTGCAACAAAACCCAGCCTCCCTCCACCTTCCCCAAAATAACCAAGTGTTTGCACAGTAACTTGGTTATTGCAAACTTGCTCACCCCAAACACGACGCACATTCCCCAGTAAACACCAAAAGCCACCCTGCCATAACACAGGTGGCCTTTGCCAGTGAGTCTGTGAAGGGAAACGCTTTTGGTGGGATGCTCATGCAAACCTAGAGGCAGGCGAGAAGAGGCCACATTACCCTTCCTGAGCCAATTCTGACCATTTCCATATCCCTTTCATGCACAGAGCAGCCTTCCCAGACCCAGCACCCTGCTAGCAGCCCGGGAAGAGCTGCTGTTGCCAGGAGGCACAGGGAAAAATAAAAGCCAATTATAAGTGATGGCTAGGCTGACAGCAAGTACTTTTAATACAACCACCACAGACGAACGCCAATACACTGGCCTGAATCTCTTTCTCATCAGCCCTTTGTACGCTGCAGACTGTGAAGGGGAGCACAGCTCCCAGCACAACAGAGCCTGACCTCAGGAGTGCTCTGCTCGGGGTGGGGTGGCCCTGAGCAACCTGATCTAGTTGGAGATATCCCTGTTCCTTGCAGGGGGGTTGGACTAGATGACCTTTGAAGGTCCCTTCCAGCCCTAACGATTCTATGATTCTATGAATCAGTGCTCTGAGGCTGCAAGAAACAGATGCAAATAAAATCAACTGGGATGTTACCAGTTGGTTAAAACTGGTACCTTCTGTCTTGGTTTAGTTTCTCAAAAATCCTGGCAGCGGAGGAAGAATCAATAGTTCCCTAGTGTTAGAAAATGCTTTGGCCACTCAGAAGAGACCAGGCTGCTTTTGGCAGTAGCACACCTATTCCCAAGAGCTACAGGGAAATTTGGCACATAAATACAATTGATTGAATGGCTTTGTCATAATACAGGCCCATGCTGGGGAAGAGAAGAGGGAACCCCGAGGTCTCTGTGAGACCTTGTCTCCTGGAAAGGGACATGGAGCATCCCATGGGGATGGAGGGGAGCTGCACGCCGGGCTCTCCATCACCGCTGCTCCTGCCCTGGGGCCAGCGCTGGCTCTGACAGCAGCTGTCACACAGACCTTGGTGTTAAACAACACATCTGTCAGTCTGCAGCGCTGTGCCTGGGCTTTAACAGACCTTTATAGCCCAAGACACCAGAAAACAGGACACACCAGCTCTTGGGACAGAGAGCTCTCTGCTATTTTCTCTTTAAAGCACCTCTCTGCATCTCCTCGGGCAGAGGAAGGTTGGTAAATAGACCCCGTGCTAATACAGAAGCACAAGCCTGGCCTGTACCCGAGTTGTTTTTTTAGAAAATGCTCTCCACTGAGGCTTTTCTGTTCCCTCCAGCCTCCACACCGGGACCCCAAGCTTTGGCCAAGCCTCTGCTCCTAACACTTTTTTGTTTTCTTAAATGGACTGAGAAGTCCTTTCATAAAGTTCACATGGGGAAAACGTGTTCATCCCGGGGTCCAGGTAGGTTTTCAGCTCAGCCTCTCGCTCCCATCAGCGATGGGCCCATCTCAACAATGCCCAGGCCTTGAAGAACCACATAGACACACAAACCTCCCCCTGCCTCTCTATGAAACTTTTTTGCACACATAGGGCTGCAGGGAATTAAAGCAATTTTCTCACCACAGTGCTCTGGGTGACAGGACACAAACGTGAAGCACAACCTCTGCTGACTGCTGAAAGCCCCCACCAGCCCTCTGCTGATGTGGTCTTGGGAAAACGTAATATTTCAGACATTCCCCCCCACCCAGTATTTTCAAGTCCAAGCACTTCAGCATGAATGTAAGTATCTGTTTTTGCAAGTGCTCTGTAGTTTTTCCAGCCTTGAAAAAGTGTTGAAGGCAATGTTTAAAAAAAATTGATAGAAGCACTTCTGTATCAGATTAATGTTTCAGATCTGGGTTATTCCACATTATAATGACCATCCTGCCATATGATTATTCCTTTTCAACATTTCTGCAAGTCCTTCTGCCCAAAGACCTCTAAGCACTGCATAGTCTTAAGCACGTGGCACATCCTAGCACCATCAGATGAGCATCGCCTATCATGTCAGTGACTGGGAGGGGATAAAACAGGCAGAAGCAACAGTGAGAACTGGAACAAGAACTCAAAGCCACCAGCATTTCCTCCACATGTCTTCTCCAGGGTTAGGTGCATCTCCTTTTACAAAAGACTTTGGTCTTTTGTACAGATGAGGAGAACCTTGGCCATACCAACTCTATGCTGCCCAAACCTTGCACCGACACTTGTGACACCCAGATTCTCTTCTGGACCTCTAACACCTTTAAGACTGCTTCGCCTTCGTGGGCCCAGTTAAATGCAGGAGCAGAACTGCCATTAAAAACAAAACACACCATGTCCTATGGTTTTTACAGCTCCACATACCAGTGAAAGATAGCTTGGGAAGCACAGGAACTGCCAAACTCAGCAAACAGTGCTGCAGCTCAACACCTTGCCTCCAGAAGCAGCCTTAGCTTTCAACAGTAGGACAACAAGGCCTGCTATGAAGGGCAGTTGCCTTGTTAACAGGTTTTAGACCATTTACGTGCTTTAAACTCTTTATTTCCATCTCTGACACAAAATGATCTTCCCTTTCATCATGTTTATCCTATGCACTGTAACTGGAAGGGTTATTACTCATAACGCGAGGCCTCTTCTGAGCCCTCCTCAACATCCCATCTCAGGTCTTACCCAGGTCTCTGACCCAGTAATGCTGCTCCCTCCTGTACCTTCCCATTTTCTTGAGTGTTTTTTAAAGAATAAGTTCTCACTGCTGAGGAAGGAAGGTACAAAAAAGTCCAACGACACTTGCTTTACAGAGCAACGTGTCCTGACTCAACACACACAGGTCCAAGGACTAACTCTGATTCTGTTGCATGGTCCTGGGTAGGCAACAACTTCTGATATGTTAGATTTCCATCAGCAGTTGGGTGCTCAGGGATAGGAATAGAAATAAGGAAGCAGGCAACAAGGAGATACAGAAACACATGGAAAATAAACCATTTACTACAAAATAATTCAGTAAAGTCACAAATAAGCCCAGTAGAATGAGTCGTCTTTCCTGGCTGTCCAGTCACAGCCACCTCCCAGGATGCAGGAAACATCAGCATAGGATGGAGATGGGTTTCCCAGAAGTCCGTGTCAGAAAGAACAGGCTGTGGAGGTGGTGGAGAGCATTTGGTGTCCCAAGGGAGCTGCCACACATACTGCTCCAAAAGCTGACCTTAAAGTCCTCCCCATCGGTGGGGAGGCTAGAGTTGTTAGCCCACAGTTGCTAACGAAAGTGGGACACGGGGAAGGATAGATTTAATAACTAAAGGGGGTTCTCCTCCTGTAAAGACAAGTAGGGGACCACAGGAACGAGAAGTGAAGCTCACACAGAGGTGGAGTCTGCCTGAAAACTGGCACGACGCATCGCTGGACTGAAAGATTTCAGTTTTCACATGCTCCGTTTTTCCAACCCAAAAAGATGAAATTTTCCACAGAAGCAGATGCTTTTCTTGAAAGATTTCTTTGAGTAGAAATGCCAAATTCTCCATCAGGAAACTGTTCTGATGGAAGCATTTTCAACAAGCCCCGTTCGAGGTCTATTTCAGGACTGGCCTTTGCTGGCCTGACTCAGTTCTTTAACTCATTGCGGGTTGTCTTTCCTGCCATGACATACTTTCAAATTGAGAGTGTCTCCGTTTTAATTGAGCTCCTGCTACTGTTTAAACAAGCCCTTGTTCCGAGTCAGGTCGTGAATGCAGCAGCCCTGGCACAGCCCCCCCGGCTCAGCGCAGCGTGACGGGGTCTGCTGGGCAGCAAACACCTCCTGGTAGGGAATCCCCTTCCCAGCAGGAGTTTGGCTATTGCACAGGGATTGCTCATCCCTCCGTAAGCAGACACACTTTTTTTCCACACCCCCCCTGAAAATCCAACCATTTTAAACCAGTTTTAAGGCATTTTCAGCCTACTCCACCCATTTCCAGAGTGATGTCAGAAGAGTTTAAAACCATTGTCTGGTTCCACAGGGTCATTTCCGCTCACATTGCCACTGGTGAGCTGGGAATTATTTTTTTACTCTCAATTTCAGCTCCATGTTCTGCTGCATTCGTGTTGCATCCCCTGCCCTCCAGGGGCAGAAGGAAGAGGGTGCCATGAAGCAGTAGATGCCACCTGGACAGCAGAGTATGGAACCTGGCTCTGTGCAGTATCAAACAGCCTGGGATGCTCCACCATGTCCCCAGGCTTTGCTCTGGTGTTCAGCCACCCTTCACACAGGGACACCTGATTGCGTTTTCCATCGCTGCAGTGTGATTTGGACAAGGTGGGCTGGCCAGGTGCCCTATAACACTGCCTTCTGCATACGGACTTGAGCATTCATGGCTGTTCTGCAGGGGACAGGGTAAGACAGCTCAGCTGCACAGAAACCTTGAACCTCCTCTAAGACTTACAACTGAGTAAGTTCTATTAGGAAATGCATTTCACATCTTTAATTTCAGCCACTGTGCTGCTTTGGCTATTGGTTGACATTAATTAACAGGGCTGAGTCCCACAGCACTAACCTGGACTGACAGCAGCATCATCTGCCTTGATCCACAAGACAGAGAAGCATCCAGAGTGAATTTAGCCGATCATAGAATCATAGAACAGTTTGGGTTGGAAGGGACCTTAAAGATCATCTAATTGCAACTCCCCTGCGATGGGCAGGGACATATAACCCTAGATCAGGTTACTCAAAGCCTCATCCAACCTGGCCTTGAACACTTCCAGGGATGGGGCAGCCACAACTTCTCTGGGGAACCTGGTCCAGTGTTTCACCATCCTTATAAAAAAATTTCTTCATTAGATCTAATCTAAGTCTCCCTTCTTTCAGTTTAAAGCCATTGCCCCGTGTCCTGTCACTATAGGCCCTTGTCCAAAGCCCCTCTCCATCTTTCTTGTAGCCCCTTTAGGTACTGGGAGGCTGCAATAAGATCACCCCAGAGCCTTCTCTTCTCCAGGCTGAACAGCCCCAACTCTCAGCCTGTTTTCATGGGAGAGGTGCTGACAAATCACTCCCCATTGAGAAAACCACCTGCAATGAGACCTGCTGGGTGCAGACACCCGCAGAACACGCTGCCCCAGCCACCCTCCTCGGGCAGGTCCTGCTCTGCACAGGAGAGGTGATGGCTACATTTTCCAGCATGTCATCCTTTCCCGCTGCTCCTACCAGCTTCTCCCAGGCATAAGCAAAGGGATTTGCGGCCTCGGTTTGCCCTCTTGTGGTGCAGCTCAAGTGAGACATTGCAGCAGATTTCAACATTTTTCCATCCACCTTGGAAGCACAGATCTTCACATCATGCATTCAGACCTACTGACATCAATTAATTTTCCTTAGTTACCCTTTCTCGGATCACTCCAAAGAGTTGCATAGATTGACAGCTAAGTTTGCTGTGCTGAGCTGTACACGTTCTACAGCTCAGAACATCACTTCCACTCAATGCAGTTTTTCATAGAAACAATTAAAATATCTGTGTGTAAATAGATTGAATTTCCAATAAAAACTCAAGCCAAAAACTATTTACAAGTTTAGAGTTTTTTTTCTAAAAAAACACCCCACAAATCAAAACATACTCTGCTTTAGCCAAGAGCTGAACCAAAAAGTTATTCTTGTCCCTCCACAAATCAGTCCTATGAAACACTAGATCCTTTCAAACCAAAACCAAAAGCTCTACCACAAAGAAAGATTCCTTGTTTTTGCTTTTATAATTTCAAGCTACAAAGATGCTCCATCCTTTAGTGGATCAGCTCTTGATTTAAATTAAAATCTGGTTTTAAATAGAAATATTCTCTTCACTCAGTGGTATAAACGTAGGAGGGTGGGAGATCGATAATGTTGGCAGCTGTTAGACTCCCCCAGATCTGTCATTTAGGCAGGTAGTTTAATTCACAGCACTACCTAGAAGTGAGTTAAATACATCTCTACAGGAGATGATGGATGCTGAGACCACTGAGCCTTGGGGCCCCTGAGCTGAGCTCCTTGCCTCCTAGGTGATATACCACTGCAATCAGTGCATTCTATCAAACACATCATCTCAAATTTATAGGTGCTTCCAGGGGATGTTTTCCGCAGCGTTGGGCCAGACAGGCTGCCCAGCTTACAGCTGCAATCATTCACTGCAGCACAATCTCAAAAGTTGGACCAAACTTGAATTTCTAATTCAGCATCCCGTCTCCAGCAGTAGCCAACAGCAGATGTTTAGAGAAACTACATGAGAACAGGCACATTTGCATCCATCCCTCCCTTGGCAACCTCACAATGTTTTGCTACTTAAATACCTGTATTTACACCTTGGAACATCTGTTGAGGTAGGGCAAATCACATGGAGACCACATCTTTAGAGCTTCATGTCCTATAACACTCTTGTTCACAAGACCTTGAAGCAAGTCCGTGCATCTACCTGCAGTTCACTGCACCTCTTCAACTTTCTCTAGAAACCTATGACCACTCTGGGATCCTGATGACCCAAGCAAATGAAGCAGGATGTGCTTGGACTTGCACAGTCACACCACTGAGCTGGGCAACCTTCAGGGAGGTCCCGCACAGCCCCGAGGATGTCCCACACCTGACCCCTTTGTTCCTGCCCTTCACTGGTACCTTTAGGGGCCAGAAGGTTTTCACTCAAGCATCTGCTGTGAGCTCTCACCAGCCCGAGCAAGAAACAAAATTAAAACCAACAAGGCCTGTACATTCCCGTTATGGTCACAACTTCATGTGAGACAGCTAAACAAGCAAACCCTGTGAGGGAAGTCACCAGGTAGCTTTCCGCTCCCCGAAATAACACAGCCTCTAGGCAAAAAGAAACCTTCTTTAATCAAACACCAGCTCAGTATGGAGCCGTGTTGTACGGTAGGTGAGACCAGATGATTTAAAAGCTGCCTCCAGCTTTGAGATCTGCTATTAGACTTGGAATTTCAGAAAAACAATGATCCCAAGAAAATCAATGGATGCAATTTGATGAATGGTTAAGACATAAGAGCCAGTCTGTACTTGGACCAGCACACCAAGCACTTCAAGCAGCCGTCAATACTCCAACTTTCTAGCAGCCTCAGACACAAAATAAGAAAAAGCACATCGAAACGCCCGAGATGCACGGGAGCCTGGAGGGCTCTTCTGCCATCTCCAGTGCACAGGGTAACAGCACACAGAGAAAACCTGCCTAAGCCTCACCTGCTGGTGGATGCCACAGGCCTTTTGGAAGCTTGAGAAGCCCACTAGCAGTTTGCTAAGGGAGAAGATCGATTCACATGGGATTTCCTTAAAACAACCTCCCACTGTTACTGCTGGGGACTCCAGTCCAACATCCTGCAGCATTTATCGCTCCCCAGATTTGAGCACTGTCCTCTCTGATCACACAGGAGGAGAGGTAACGGGTCTGAAGAGATGCATATAATGTGCCGTAACAAACTAAACAGCAGCAGGCAGCTGCCTATGGAGAGGTACAGAGAGATGCCCCCAGCAGCTCCTCTCTTGCATGGGCAGCGCTGAGATCCCAGCAGCAGGACACAGGTGGCTCTTTTCTGAGCTTCACCCATGGATCAGCCAAAGGCAACACCATGATCAATCATGCTCATGTTTAGACTTGAGCTTCATTCTCCAAACCTCACTGAGCACATTAATGGGGCTCCAGCGTGCCCCAGGCATCACCCAGGCTCTGTGCTCTTTTTTACCTGTACAGGTGGGAGGCAAGAGGCAGGACCTTTTTACATCCTCAGTTATCATCCACTGAGATGTCAGCCAGAGCAGGAGACAAATAAAGAAAACAACCAACATTAATTGGTTCCTTGCATCCTCTGCCAGGGACACAGCAGCTTTCAGGAGCCACTGCCCTCCCCAGGCTGAGCTGATGCTGCACCACGGGAAGGCAGTTGCTGCAGGTCCACATTTCTCCTGGTTCCCTGGTCAGCAGAGACCTCCCTGTCCACCTTCCTGAGATTTACACCCACCGCAGCTGATGACCCTCATTAGAAAAGCAGCAAACTGAAATTCTACAAAGCCAAACAAAGCAAAAAAAAAGCCCACGAAGGAGGTCTACCTGCAGGGGACCAGCCAGCCCCAGGCAGCAGTGGCATGAGCTACTCACCAGCTGCACCTGGCACTGCTTCCTGGCTACCCCCACGTGCACCCTCCAAAGGAAGGGTTTGGTCCCAGCGGCTCAGCCCACCCATCAGGACCCCTTATTGCACTCCAAAATCCTCACTCTGTCCACGTTCACGCTGGAGCAGGGAGGAGGTCTGGCACCGCCGGCACACACATCCCACCAGGGCAGGACCACCCAGCCACAAGAGCTGCCCAGGGCCCTGACACTTTAATTCCTGCCTTCGCTCTCAGCCCAGAGAGAGGATTGGGGCCAAGTTCTCATTACTGCAGATCATTAGCTGGACGGGAAGAGGGCCTCCCCTTATCGCTTTCCCACATTGACACTGAAGAAGCTGCATTGCTGCTCCTGGCAGGAAGATCTGCTGGTTTGGATTGAGGTGAGTAGCCTCAACTCAACCTCAATGCAAGAGTATTAACCTTTCTGCATTCATACAATACCTTTTATTGCTGTTTGGGACACTGGAGACATCCCTCAAGAATCAAGCAACTGCTGTCCTCAGAGGATGACCAAATAGCTTGAGGAAAAAGCAGGAGCTGGGCATGTTTCACTCGTATATATTTTCAGGACTAACGCGGTTAAACCAGAGCCAAAAGCCCCTCTGGAAGGTGATTTCTGTTAAACAGGAGCTGTGTCAGCTGCTGCCTGGGACCTTGGCCACCCTCTCCATCCTCCTCCACCAGCAACCAAGCCAGGATCCACAGGTGGAGGTTAATATAACTGGTGGCAAAGCATTGCTCAGCCCTCATCATAGGGCAGCCCTAGAGTCCTCAGTGCCAGCACTGGAGCCGGGCTGCAGAGGAGCTCACCCCCCCCTCCCCCCAACACATCTCACTCTGCCCCTACTCAGGAACAGGTGTTAAAGCCCATCTCCAGCTCAGCTCAGCTGGTGGCAATTCACCTCTGATCATCACACACAGTTTTGGTTCTGCCCTGAGGAGCCCCAATTCCTCCCTCTGCTGCAGCAGCTGTGGGAGCTCTGATTAATGCCCCCCTTGGGAAACGTGATCCTCACCAGAGGGTTCAAATGCCCATGACAGAGGCTTTGATCCCATTTCTGACTACTCCTGTCCACCCAAAGGGCATCATGTCATCCCATCATTCCCAGCACCATCTGTTCTCCCTTCCGGCTCCCCAAACACCTCTTTTCTCCTCCCAGGTATTTCCCATCGCTGGACCTTCCGCTGCGTCGCCCCGTGACTCCGCAGCTCCCACCACACAGACCCTGTGCGAGGCCAGCACAGCCACATCCTGTGAATAATCTACCAGCTAATTAGTAATTAGTTATTTGCACATCTCTAATGCTTCCTTTCCAGACTAGCAGAGCATTTTACGAGCGTAAAGGAACTGAAACTCCCTGGTCCCAAGGGCTGCCGAGGAGCACAACACACCCGTAGCCACCGAACGCTGCTCAGATCAGCTGCTGGGAAGCTGCAATTTCAGGGCCTGAGCCTCCATCCTCGTGTGCACCATTCACATCCCTGAGCTACAGACAAATTCCCTACAGCTCCCAGCAGCTGGCCTGCTACATGCCAGCTCCATCCGGTACAGAGCCACGTGCAGCCTCTTCTACTGGAAAACAGCAATAACCCCTCTCCCTCTCTCTTTCTTTTCCCCCTAAACCTATGCAAGCACTACCCTCCTTTGGAGCCACAACATCAGTATTGAACAACATGACTGAGTGGTCTAAACACCACTGAGAAGCCAAAGCTCTTTTCACACGTGCCCGTGAAGGTGGCAGCTCGTTGGGAGCCTGGACGCCCTGCCCGCAGCAGGAGCCTCGCTGCTCTCCCAGCTACCCGGGCTGCAGAGGGGAGAAGCAGAACCAACCTCCCCATCAGCAGCAATTGCCAGCAACAACGATGGCATCCGAGCTGCAAATAGCTGTTCCTCTGCAGCACTGCACTCCCTCGACTCTCATAAATAAGAGGGGGGAAAAAAAAATATATTGCTTTGCCAGACGGCTGTACATCATAAGTGAGCTGTCAGAAAAATAAACCTCTTGCTGCTTTTTCCCCTGTGGGATTGAAACATATCTGGGTTTCCACTTGGATAACACCAGGACCCTCACCCAGGAGCAGAGGAACAGTATTAACTTTGCAGGAGCTGGAGCTGCAGCCCCATCACTGTCACTCCCTCTGTGCTCTGCATCCCTCCTTTCGTCTCTTTTTAAGTCAACAAGGCTTTTCCCAGCAAAACTGAGTCCAACACACAGCAGGCAGACAGTTACTGTGTGAGGTGCCTGCCATGCATATTTGCTCCTGGGCCAGCTGGCCCCCAGGACCGGCACCACCTTCTTCTGGGCACTCAGGGTGGGCAGAAGCCAGGGACCGCTCCCTAGAAGTCCATAAGCCACCACTATTGGAGACCTGCTCCAGAAAGGCTGTTTCTGAGTTTACACAGAGGCTGAAACTCTCAGGTTTCAGGCAGCAAAACCCAGCTTACCCCGGGAGCACCCAGAGTTATCTCTGCCTCCACCAGGCACTGGGGTAAAGCACCCAGGACCAGCCTGTTGTTACATGTTGGTTGTTATCTCCTAAACAGCCCATGCTTACTGATGCCACCAAAAGAGATGTGTTATCCCTTGGGTTGAGGACAGCAGCTGTTCCTCACCCCACCAGCCCCCACATTGTGCTCCCCCCAAACACAACCACTTCCCATGACATGCAAAGCTCATTTCCCCCCAGACTGCATAGCCCTACCTGGCAGCTGGGACAGCGAGGACATCTTTTAGCTGGCACACACGCAGAGAGGGGAGCAAGCCTATGCTCGTGGCTGAGATATCTCCCTAGAACCCCTCCCACCCAGCCAGCACAGCCCCTTCCCATCATGTGGCCCACATCACAGCTGGGGCCAGCTCCACTCATCAGCACCTCTGCCAGGTGCAGGACATGGGGCACAGGTCTCTCTTATCACCTGGCATCCACTGATTGATGCTGGAGCTGAAGCAGGAGCTTGCAGGCCATCCCTCCCTCCTGTCCAGACCTTCCCCTGAGTCATTTCATCACATTTACACCAGTAAAGAAGTTTCCACAAACAACCAGAGCCTGTGCTGGCTTTAGCAGAGACCCACAGGGTTTCATCCAAAGCTATTGTTCTTCTATTGCTATTTTTGAAAGGAACCAAACAGGAAGTAGCCAGAGATAGGGGATCCTGAAGCAGGACCTCTTCGTACACGTGCACAAAAGGAGAGCAGGACAGGAGACGTCACTGCTGCTCCCTGCCCCATTAGAAACCATTACCTCCAGCAGAGATCCTAATGGGCCCAACATACCCGCCAGTCCCCCTTCTTCCAAGCTTTTTTGAGTCTTTAAGGCTCAGGCTGATGCAAGAGGCATCATCTGAAGTTCCCTGTCCCGAAATTCCCCTTTTTCTCTGGTTTCTGGCCTCAGCCCACCTTGCCCACATCAAGCAGATGGTGCCCCCAGCCTCGTGCTGGAAGTGCTGTTGGCCCAAATGAAGCGTAACGTGCCGAGTTGTCCCTAACAAAGGGGTCCTCTGTTTGGCTTTCCCATGAGGGTTATTATAGCTGGCGTTTATTTTGGACTGGGACCAAAACATGCATTAGCGTTCCTCATCCTGTGGATTTCTATGCACAGCTCGAATGAGTGTAGGGGGCTCACAGATGCTGTGACAAGCTGGAGGAAAGTTTTTCAGGAGTTTGAAGTCTTCCTCCTACACACACTGCTCAGAGAAATGGGCCCTGGGTGTCTCTGCGTGCTGGGGAAGGTGTGGACCAGCCCCATATGTGCCTGTCCTTGCCCAGTTAGTGCCAGGGGCAGGCTCAGAGATCTGCAACGCAGCCCCTGTTGTGCTACTGGGTTGTGCAATAAGTCATTTTGGTTTGTCATGTTGGGATAATGATATCAAATTCCCATCAGAAACATTTCAGGTTCTTGTGTGCTGGGAGGATGGATCTGCTGTGGTTGAAGAGGTGCTCCCATTCCCAGTGCATGGAGCTGCTGGAGAGATGTGTTTCTCTGCACCAGTTGCTGTGTGTGCCATCCCTCTCCCTATACATGAGTCTCTCCAAGGAAGGTGTCACGTCTTCCCTGCAAACCTCACCAGTGCACCTCCTGACCACGGTCAAGGGAAACCCTTAGACTGCTTTTTGTAGCCTCAAAAGAAACACCATCAGGATGCTGGGCAGCAGCAGTACGGGGTGACACGAGCCCCGACCCGGACGCTCGGACGCTCTCTCCCCCCACGCTGCACCACCGCTGCCGCCGTCTCCCCGTGTTAGCACGGCGTGTTTTTGGCACGTCCTTCGCTGAATTGTAAACGTCGAAGCACGCTGCATCTGCTCTCTGCGCCGTGCTGTAATTAGGAAACAATATTATTAAAACCAATTCCCATCTCTGCTTTCTTTTCATCACTCCTCCTTCTTGTTGTTCCTCTATTCTCTTCCCTTTGCAGCCCGTAGCCTTTGGACTGAATGCTGATGAGCTGCTGTTTGGTCTAATCTGCAGCGCTTGTTAACGGGGTTGTTAACGTCGTCTCTAACCACCTGCTCAGTGTTGGCTTCCCCCAAGTCCCTGCCTCAACGACGGTTCAGTTCCTCCGCAACAGGGCCCGTTGCTGCAGTGGCGCTGGGGTTATTGCAGTTTTCTAATCCAGATGCTCATGGCACAGGCTTCGCCCCCTGCGTTGAAACCGTGCTCTGATGAACTTCACGTGTTTCGCGTGCAGAGGGGCCAGCGCAGCTCCGTGGGGTGTTGGTGCCATCGTGGTTTTTTGGTAAATCACTGAGTATAGGCATTGCATATAGTTTTGTACCCATCCATATATCCTTCCCCACAATTATTTGTTTGCAACAGGAGCATGGCCAGAGTTGGTAGCAAACCCTGGGATCTCTCCTGGGCTGTCCACTCCCACCTGAGATACCCAGCTGCCACACTGGGTGCTCACCATCACACCTTGCAGAGTGAGGATTTTAGCTTCAATTCTTGTGTCCTACAGTCAAATTTCAAATCTAAAGTGTAGGTGCTACAAATACACATTCCACTCATCGAATGAGTTGAGTGGGAAGAAGTAGATGGGAGCTGAGAAGGAGCAGGGCTCTGGGAGGAGACAGGGAGAGTTGGGTGGCCCAAGAGCAGAGGTGTCCGTGGAGTTGAGGTCTCGTGAAGTTACTGGATCAGGAAAATGGAGTCTCCTCTCTGCAAGACAAAGCATGACTCATGCTTCTTTAATAAACGCTTTGAGCTTTAGTGGGTGACAGCAAGGCTGTAGCTGAGCACTATTTACACAGGACACTGCAGAGCGTGCCAAGATGCCATTTCAACCCATGTTCAAAGGCGCAGCCACGTTGCACGTGCTGTGCAGCGTAACAGCATCACCCCGAGCTCTGCGTCACCCCGAGCTCCACGTCATCCCACCCCACGCTCCTGCGATGGGCTGGGAAGGGAAAGCAGCTACATGTCACTGCTGGAGAAGCAGCTGGAAATGATCTACCACCTGACAGACGGAGGACATCTGGGGGTGAGAGCACCATTCCCCTCAAGTCGACGGCCAGATGTTTGGATGGTTCAAACTGGCTCCTTCCCAGGGCCCGTGCAGAGCTCGCTCTTTGCAGCAGCTGATTTAGGTTACGTTTTGAAGGTCTCTCTCATTTTTGTACTGTTTTAGTATAGAATCATAGAATCATAGAATGGCTTGGGTTGGAAGGGACCTTAAAGATCATCCAGTTCCAACCCCCCTGCCATGGGCAGGGACACCCTCCACTACACCAGGTTGCCCAAAGCCTCATCCAACCTGGCCTTGAACACTTCCAGGGATGGGGCATCTACAACTTCTCTGGGCAACCTGTTCCAGTGCCTCACCACCCTGTGAGTGAAAAATTTCTTCCTTAGATCTAATCTAAATCTGCCCTCTTTCAATTTAAAGCCATTGCCCCTTGTCCTATAATAGAAGGAAAGATCTAGAAGCCGAGGTTACTTTCAAAGAGACAGTTTGTAGTAACTCAAAAGGATAACAAAAAGGTATTGCAGACATTAGTCCAGTTTTCCTACCTAATTTTCTCCTTTCGCTGAGCACTGTGCTGGATGAGAACCTCTGTCTCCACGAACTGTGCCATCAGCTCCCGGAGCAGCAGACTAGGAGAGCTGGGAGCTGCAGACAGCAATTTGCCAAGCACAATGCCGCCTTTGAACCTCGTAACTTGCAGACAATAATACTCTTTTACATGCTAATAGATAGTATTGTTCTTCAAATGTCTGACATTTATAGCAATAGAATCTCTCCGGTGAAAAGCATGCCGGTAATAGGCACGGCTTCCCAAGGCAAATGCTGGGGAAGTAGAGGGATGGCACAGGAATTAGTATCCAAGATTTGTGACTGAATTTCACTTTAAGCTTCCTCCAATTGCTGCTGTTTCCTTCCTATATTTCAAAACTGATGACTGCCCTGAAAGGTAATTCACACAGAAAAAACTAACCCAGTGTAAATACAGCAGCAAGTGCAGATGGGCTGTAAATCAGCATCGTCCACCTGGAAGCTTTGCTGGCTGGTACCCCAGTGAAAATCAGGGACAGCCTACGTAGCCCTGCGTAATATCAAGGAGAGGCAGGAGGCAGGAGCGACTGTCTGGAGAAAATGTTTTCTTGAAACAGATGAATTATTAATAAACTTATTGTTATTTATTATTGTTCTTAAACAGCTTGTCTCACTGCACATGTTAAAATGGATTCCAGTTGCTCCTTATTACGCCTAACAACTATCTGTGTCCAGATGTGAAGTGAGGAGATGTTTCTCTCTGGGATGGTACCTAAATCCCCAACGAGAGATGCCCAGAGGGGAATCTGTGCATGTGGGGCAGCAGGTGAGGATCAGAAATCTGCGTTTCTGTTTGCATCCCTCCCACCAGAGGATACTGCTACTTCCCTGAGTCAAGAATCTTTCCAATGGCCAGGCAATCGATGCAGAACCTTCTAGGAGAAGGTGTGCAGCAGCTCTAAATGGGAAGCCACAAGGTAAGGTGCACATGGAGGGAGGAAGCAGAGGGCAGAGCTGGCATTTGACCCAAAAATCCAGGTGACTCCTTCCAGAGGTCAGGTCCTGCCATACATCTAAACAATCTCACTGCTACATTCCCAATGGAGAGGAGGCCTTGAAGAATAGCGAGCCTTACATTTTTGTTCCTAGTTCTTGGCTAAGACAGGAGCAGAAATGTTGCCATGATGTCTACTGAATAAATATGCGCTACTGCTGCTCTCATTCGTCTTTACAGTTTTGGAGGAGATGCAGATGGCCCTTTAAATACTTGCAAGGCCTGCAACTTTTCCAGAGTGTTTTTTTCACCCTCTTTTTCCAAGCTACTTGGCTCCCTGCAGTAATTAATATTATCTAATGGGGTGAAAAGCAAAGCAAAGCCTTCATATTTCAGATTATTCACGCAAACAAAAATGTAAACAGCTGCCTGAGAGACAAGGAAGGAACAGGCTCAGAGACAGGACCCTGCAGGAACGAGCTGCCTGGAGCCATAACAAAAGCTTGTGCTGGGATTTTTGGTGCCTACTGGGTACAGCCATGTAGGAGAGATGTTGTGCAGCCACATCCTCATCAAAGAGGGAGGCCACCAGCAGTCCCAGGGGACTCTGTCCAGGGGGTTTTATTCCGTGGAGCATCTCAGTTCCCATAAAATCTGCCCTTCTCCAATGCTGCCACGCTGAGACTTATAGGCACACTCATCCGAACGGCTCCATCCAGTGAAAATCCTCAAGGACTCAGGGAAGCACAAGGAGAAAACTATCCCCCCATGAACTGCAGCCGCTTGGTTTCAGATCTAGTCCTAGATAACAGAGAACAGGATCATAAAGCTGGGTGATTTCAGAAAACATGAAAAGAATAACAGAGGGGCAGACCATTAGCGTGGCTCCATGGTGGCAGGTGGCTCTGGTCAAAGAGAGCCCTGAGAGACGCCCCAGTAGAAGTGTCCTCGGTTGAGTGGAACAGCTCTGTAATGAACTGGGCTGCAAGCGGATGCATTGTACCCTTTTGGGGGAGGCATTAGCTTTTAAAGCGAGCAGATAACCTCAGGAGGAGTTAATGAAGCATTTCCCTTTGTGTTCCCCTGCCTTTCCCCCTTCGCTTGCCCTTTGGGGACAGTAGCCCTCTCCTGCCTGTATTATTCGACCTGATTTTGCTTAGAGCTTGAAACGAGGCTTTTCCTCCTATGGCGCTCATAAAGATTCAGTCCTTTTTTTTTCCGAGGGGTTTTGCAGCAAAAGTTTCTGCTTCTGGGGCTGAGGAACAAATTGCCGAGCTGTTTGGCTGGTGCCTGTCTCCTGCAGGGCTCTTTGAAGGGGACGGGGACAGGAGAGGGAGCAACCGGGGAAGGTAGAGGAGGAGAAGGTAACCACGGGGAAACTGCTTCAAAGAGCTGGGAAACAACAAGCGATCCTGTCCGTAGCAGAGGAAAATATATAAGGGTGTGCTGCAAATGCTGACTGGTAACACGGGAGGCTGGGTTTGCTCCGAAACCTGTGGCTGGGCAGTGGCTCTGGGTGAATTAATGAACGTATGTGCTGCAAGGGGCTTCAAGGAGCCTCTTACTGCAGGAAGGAGGGATTTGGCTTTGGCTCTCTGTGTTTGAGAAGGATGCTGCTGTTCTTTGGGCAACGAAGATCTGAGCTTGTGACCTACCTGGGAGCCTCAGATTCGGGGGAATGGCAGAGCCCTGTGTTGTCAGTAAGCAGAAAAACCAAGCTCTGGTTTTAAAAATAAAAAGGCCCACTTTTCCTCTTCCCTTTCAGATGGCTGGTCCCTCAACCACTCGAACTCAGAGTGTTCAATAGCAAACACCCTGTAGAAGTCAGGGCTGTTGTCCTTGTCTTTGACACGGCCAAAAGATGTGGGGAAGGCAGAAAATGCTGTGCACTCCTTGGCACTCCTTGTTTTCATGGCTTTCATGGCCAAAGCAGGTCACCAGACACACAAGCTGCCTTTCTGCTCCTCTTCATTGGTGGCTTGACTGTACACACAGGCTCCGCCAGACTGGCAGCTAAGCTGCCTTTAAAACTGTATTTATATATAGATAGATATATATATATTCCTGTCGTACTTCCTATGCCGCTCTGGGGTGGGATTCTGGTTCACATTTCTCCTTGCAAACCCTAATTATGTGGATGCACAAAGTAAATAACTATAATACTGGAAAAATGTTGGAAATACCAGCCTTGCACTTTCTACCGTGTAAATGTGTGCTGTTTTGCTACCTGTCCATGAAGCTGAAGCGCTCAGTGTTGTGGGACTGCTCTTCCTATCAGTGACCTTGTTGAGAGTTTTGATGGGAAATGGGGCCAAGCCTACCCCTCTAGCAGATTCACAGCACCCATTTGACCTTCAGAAATAGCATCCCCTTCTCTCCCCTCCAGCCCAGCTCACTGTGTAGTTGAGCATCCAGATTAAATGGCTTCCTGAAGTCACAGGAAATTTGGGACAGCATCAGGAAGAATCCACATTTTAGGAGGTTTTGCTTCAAGTACAAGGCACTGGAGATGTTTTATAGCAATAAAAGTCACTTCTGAGCCAGGAACTCCTCTCCAGGTGAACAGCGATGATGACCCTTGTGCTGCCACCTGTCCAAGACCTCGGTGCCTCATGAGCTCTGAAGAATTAAATAACTGATGTGGCCTGTGCTGATTGTCGTAATAAGGGTGAATTTAATCGTATCTCAGGCTCCTCAGGATGAAATCTTCGTAGCAGAGCCAGAGGATTTCAATACAACAGTCTGTTGGCTGAGATCACACACATTCCCTGTGTCTGCTGTTTGGGTATCTGAGACCTGGTGAGGACTTTTCTTCCAGCCAAGAGAGACACTGGAAAGTTTCAAAATTATCTGTGAGAGTTAGACTGGAAAAAAGATTTTGTGCTTGGTCAAACAGATTTTAATAATTGAAAACATTTTTGGTTTCATGATGATTTATTTTGTATTCTAAAATTAGATATTAAAAATTGCTTCAAAATGGAAAAACTCAAGATAACTCATTCCAAAACTTTGAGAAGAGGATGTTGTGACTCGGTAGGAGCAATGTGTTTCTCTTTCTGTCCCTGATGTGATGTTTCTGCAAAATGGCTGTATTCTTTTGACGTTTTGATTTCAACACACTCGCGTTGCCCAGCAGAATAATGATGCTGTTTAAGTGGTTTTTCCAAGCACCTGCATCTATTGAAATCAGAGCTGCATGTCTGCTATTTGCAGGCGGTGCAGGCGAGATGCCATGGACACCATCACCATGGATATTCCTTGCACAGGCATGGCCTTGCCAACAGAGAAATCGTGCATCGTAGGGAATGCACTTTATATAACTTCCTGGCTGAGGGAATATTTCCCAAGTTTATGTTAGAGTCACCGAGCAAATCTCTTGGCTGCACAGAAACATCCGTGTTGTGTTAGTACAAGGCTGGGGAGGGGAAGCTCAGGTCCAGCTTGAAGAGCGCAGTGAGCCAAGTCGCTGGCAAAATATGGGTCTGATCCTCAAAACCGCTCCGGCACTCCGGTAGCTGTCAGGTTGGGACCCCTTGTTTGCTCCCTACCACTCAAACGGCAGCCTGCAAGTTCATTCCTAACTGCAAAGCTGATGCTTGCAGGATTCAGACAGGTCGAGCTCACCGTGGGTCTGGGTGAGGAAGGCTTGCCGGACTACATGCGCAGGGCTTAATTTTCTGCAGTCTTGCCCATCATGCAGTTGCTCACGACGCTTTGGGATGCTGGGTGCTGCCAGCGCCGGGCGGTGCACAGTGCCGTGCATGTGCTGAGGGGCTCTCCCAACATCTCCATGGGCTCTCCATGCCTCTGCCTGTGACCTGCAGCTCAGCGACGCAGCCCTACACGGCGTCCTTCCCTGCTCACTCATACTTGTGGTGTGAGTAATCTGCCCGGGTGCCTCCCTAGCAGGTCATGGAGCCTCTTGGGCCGACCAGAACAGGGTCACGAAGCATTGCTTGTCTTCACCGCTCCAGTTTGATTGCTCCCTGTTGGGTTCAGGCCTGAAGTGAGCCAGGATTTGGCCTGTCATCTCCCTAGAGCACAGCTCTAACATGGATTTGAAAGGAAAAAGAGCTGATTAACCCTTTTCTAGCACAGCCTGTGTGGCTGAGAGCATGATGGGGCATCATGACACTTTCTCTCTAGGGCAATGTCTCAGCCCTGCTGTACTTTCTCTGCAACAAATGCCATATAACAAGACCTAATGCTAAAACTAAATTTACACAGGAAAAAGGCCAAAGCTATTTGGTAGCTTCTGATCATTCATAGATTCATAGATTCATAGATTTCTAGGTTGGAAAAGACCTTAGAGATCATCGAGTCCAACCATCCCTAATCCCCATTAAACCATATCCTCAAGTAGCTCATCCACCCTATTCTTAAACACATCCAGGGATGGGGACTCAACCACCTCCCTGGGCAGCTTATTCCAGTGGCTGACAACCCTTTCAGAGAAGAAATACTTCCTAACATCCAACCTGAATCTCCCCTGACTAAGCTTATGCCCATTTCCTCTTGTTCTATCACCCATCACTAATGTAAAGAGCCCTTCCCCTAACTCCCCACCATCTGAATCCATGTCAGGGTCCCTTTGCCAATGTCCCTGTTATGGTGGCTGCTGTTCTGCACCGTCCAGGCTGCTCCCGGGAGCCCACTCTGGGAATGCAGTGGGGCTGATCCCATGTGCCAGGTCTGCAGGCACCAGAGATCTCATGGGGGCAGATATTAAGGAAATGCTACTGCTGAGACATTTGACAAATAAATCCAAAGGTCCTCCTTGTAAGGCTGGAAAGTCTCACATCCCCTCCTTTATTGGAAATGAGGAAACAAAGCAGAGAAGTGCTGCTGATCTAGAGGATGGCTTCTCCTTCAGACCCCTGTGTCAGACTTTCTGAATGGAGGGAGAAGATAACTCCCGAGCTGAACTGGCTGACTTCATGCCTAGTGAAACACCTGGACAAGTCCTCCTGGCTCTTTGTAGGACTTGGGGGTGCAGCCTTTGATTTCAACACCCTCCTCTGCCCCCAAAGTCAACAAGAGCTTTGCTCACTTCTAGACAGCTGAAATTTCCAATACATAAATCCAGCCCCACTTCTACTCTTGCGTGAGGCACCACCAGTACTGTTATTCCACTAACTCAAAGCAAAATTTTTATCTTTTGTTTCCCTTTTCATGAAACCACAGGTCCACCCTGCCCACCTGCGTGGTTAATCACAGACCTGAGCCTGCAGGTGGGAAGTGTGTTCAGTTCCCAGGACAACATGTTCCTCTAGTGTCCATATCACTTTCCACATTTCTCCTCACACCTTTAATATATACTTCTTTGAAATGATGGACACAACAAGGAAATACATTACCAAAGCAATGGAAGGAAAATCCAGGCCCCAAATTATAGATTTCTTCTCAAGCAGGACCTGGAGGGAATGGGAGGAGTGAAAAGCAGGAGTTACTATTGACTTCAGCAAGAGCTGCGTGAGGCTGGTGTGGAGGTTTGAGTACCCCGCACCACTAACTCTGGCAATAATTATTCATCATGTAGGGATTTTGTCTCTTCTGAGTTACTGGGAGGTTTTCCTAGGCAGCCATGCACAGTCCCAGTGGGATGCTCCGCACAACATCCCTTCTGCCCTGGACATCAGCTGAGCCATGCGGGGAGGCTGCTACACTGGGGAGCCCAGCAGCTGACCCGCAGGTCCTGACCGTGCTGTTTGGTGGGGTTACACCAGCACAGCACTGGGAACAAGGGTGACATCCAGAGCATGCCTGCCCAGGGCTATACTGGCTTTGACTTCTGAACCTGGCCCCTGTGGAAACCAGGAGAGGGAATGTTAGGTGATCCTTTATCTTTGCAACCGCGCTGAGCTAGACCCTGTGGTGGGATTTCAGGGCGTTGCTGTGCTTTGCATGGGGCTCAGGAGATGGGTGAGATGTGTCCCTGCAGCCCAGGGCCACACTCCCCCAATTTGCTGGCCAGACACCTTCTCCTGGACCGGGGATGCAATTCCCACCCCTTGAGCCCTCAGTAGGAGCTGGGCACCGTTGGCCGGTCGTGCCACTCACACAGGACTATCCCTCTGTCCGGGAATTGCTGTCACATCGTCCTCGGAGCCCAAACCCCCCTGGTAACGCAGATCCCTCCGTGCGAGCAGGTTCTCTCCTGCCCGGAAGGCAGATGTTGCACAGCTGTGCGCTGCGTGGAGCAACACTGACATGCAGCGGTCGGCTGCTGCCATCTCCGCCTGCCTCCCTCTGCCAACCGCGCAGTCCATCCGCATCGGGGGGATGGATGCAGGCCAAGACTCCCATCCCTTGCGGAAAATTTAGCTAGTTCCCGGTGCAAAAACCTACCCTGGTTTATAATCTTCCCCCCACCGAAGCGGTGTTTGCCACAGAGAAATCACCTGCTGGTTAAAGCGGAGGGAATTGTTAGCACCTCTCTAGCAAGAAGCAGTTTTTTTCCAGCATGTTATTTAGATTTCTTTAAAAGTGACCCACCATACTGCCTATAAGTGACCATGCAGCAGCCCAGAGGATGCTGATAGACAGTTGTTCCTAGATTTCCGGAAAAGTGTGTGTACACAGTATAGCTGCAATGCTGACCTGGGAAAGGAAAAGAAAGGGAGGAGAAGAGTTTCAGATATTTCAGCTCCCAGAAGCTCTGCTGGCAGCTGCATTGCTCAAGAAGAGCTTGGCTGCACTGAGTGTCCATGCCAAAAATCTCTCCCTTTTATCAGTGCTGATCTGTTCTGAAATGTGGCCAAGGAGATGGCACGAGCTTGGGTCTACCCTGGCTGCCAGCCGTGCTGCCCAGCACATGTTCAAGGGAACGGCAGCTCACGTAGTACCTGGATATGACCCAGCTGTGGCCAGCTGGCTCAATTCTCTGCTCTGCAAGGGTCTTCAGACTAGAGCCCAGCTGTGGATGGATGTCTGCCATCCTTGAGCACTAAAACCCAGGAATGGTGATGACAAGGAACGGGAGAAAAAGGACAACAGGGAAATTGGAACATCTGATGCAAAAAATTTTCCCTTTTCCCAGGTTATAGGTAGGTATCCTGCATTTAGCAAACCATACATTTACAGTAAAAGACCACAAGGCACTATTGTGGCCTGAATACATGTGAAATTGGAGCAGTTCAGTGAGGAACACCTAGGAAGGAAAAAGGAGCTTGAGGAGGGGATTGTAGTGGAGCACAACCTCAGTGGGAGCTTCCTGGCAATGTGTGATATTTTAGCGAGAAGGCTGAATGAGATTCTTGGATGTGTGAGAAGGGAAATGGTGAGTTGGAGCTGGGAGAGGATTTTACCTTTTTATGGGACTGGGGAGACCAATTTGGGAATTTTACATCCACTTCAGGTGCCTGCATTTTAGAAAAGATGTTGGAGAGTGTTGACAAGAGCTACAAAAATGATTGAAGGACTGCAGAAACAGCCTTACAGGGGGGAGAACTTAAAGACCTCCATCTGTTTGCATTATTAAAAAAAGAGGTTGAGAGGTGACTTGATGACAGTTGGAAATACCTTCACGGGGAGAAAAGAGTGGGCATTGCAGGTTCTGTAGTCTAGCAAGGGGGAAAAAACTCAAACGGATGGCTGGAAGCAAGACCCAGATGAAATCGAACTGGAAATTAATCATCTTCATTGTTTTAAAAAAAAAACGAAAACCAACAATTCCAATATTTTGGAACAAATCCAAAGGAAAATGGTGGTTTTTTCATTCTCAGTGTCTTGAAATGAAGACTGGGGTCTTTTCTGAAAGGCATGTGTTAGCTAAGGCACAAGCTAGCACTTAGTGGCTGGGGCTTAATGTGGGGATCTTTGGGGTAAAATGATTGTAAGGATACACTCAGCGCTGCAGTGCCATCCCAAAGGGAGCATTAGCACACACGTTTGGGCTTATCCGCCGGGCCTCTGAGCAGGGCTAGTGAAGAACATTAATTTGGGAGCAAGGATGTAGTCAAGAAAAGAAAGGAAAAAAATCCACAATGGACCTTTATTTTGCTTATTGTTTTTTAAGGAAAAAGAAAAAAATCAGAGACAAGGAAAAACGATTCCCTTGACACAAACATCTGCAGGTACGGAGCGGCTGACCGGGGTACAGCCGGTCAGAATCACCTGCTGTAAGGGGGTGGATGAGTAGCTGTCCTGAATTATTGAAACCAGTTTAAGAAGGGGTTTAGCGGTGCTGGTGCAGAACCTACTCGTAATGACAGCCTTGAGGCCCTTCCGAGTGGAAACGCCAGATCTGGCTTTTGGAGGGTGGGATTTTCCCTACCCTGGGCGCACATCTGGTCTTTTGTCCTGGACAATAGCAAAGCCCCTTCCTCTGCGCTCCCGCTCCGTGCCTGGCCCTGTTCCCACCAGCTCAGCCGATCGCGCCGCCTGCTCCTGACATCCATCCATCCTCTCGCCTGCATCCCCGCTCCTGGCAGCTGAGAGCAGTTGGGCATGGTTGGGTTTTGGGATGTGGCAGTGCCTGGTTGTGGCTTCTCCCCGTGGTGATGAAGCTCGGTCCCAAGTCCTCGATGGAGAAGCGGGAATAAGAGGTCTTGCTTTGTCAACTGATGGATTGGCCAGGGTTAGTGCTGAAAAGGCCACTGAATGTCCCACCTGCACCTCTGTCCTGCATTCACACCAAAACTTCCCTACATCGTCCACTGGATGCAGGGTTTGGCAGCTGAAAAGGCCAAACGCTGACGGCGTCTTGTCCCAAACACTGTGCTTAGTTGGGCTTCGGTCCAGCCTGATCGCAGCTCCAGCTGCATCCTCCAGCCCCACTCCTGTGTGACGCTGCAGCACTGGTCCCCGCCACAAGCCAGGACGAGCCCCAGCCTTGCCGGAGCCTCCTGGGGATTCATTAAAACAGACACGTGGAAAGAGTCAAACACCAAAATTGGCCTTGACTGTTTTGGGAGGGAGCTTGGGCCCTGGGGAGAGCACCTGGCTCAGTGTGGCCAGTCTCCTGCATTAGGCAATGTGGCAATAGCTGTTTTATTTGGACAGGCCCCCTAATCCCTTATCCCCTCCTGCCCACGTCCCAGGCAATAATGTGCTTTCAATATTCAATGAGCCCTGGAGTAAAAGGCAAAATATGTGTCTGTGGAAGAAAGCAAGAGAGATTTAAAGTGTTACCAGTTCTTTAGGGTGGGTAATAGCAGGAGATTTGCTAAAGGGATATGGAAGAAAAGCCCTTTTTCAAAGGAATTGGATAATCCCTAGTAGTTTAGTGTCTCAGGCTCAAGGACCTGCCTTCGCGATCTCCTGTCAAACAACGAGAGGATTTGCTGCACTCTTCTGTGGATGTGCAGTGTGGAAACCCTTCGCACACCGCTTTTCTAAATCTCATTTGAAGGGATGCTCCTCTGCTCCTACTGAGTGCCAGCGTTGTCCCTGTTTTGTGTCCCACATTTCCAGAATAGTCAGAAATATAAAGGGGAGCCGAAAGCACCTGCCATGGAGCGCTGCCCCTCGAAGTCAGGAGTGCAGCATCCCCGGAGCCAGGGACTGGGGAGGGGTCCAGGGCGATGCTGGGGCTGTGGGGGGGTGCACGGGAGGGGAAATGTCCAGAGAGTTGTTTCAGGCTGTGTTGGGGGCAAGAAAAAACATCTGGGTGTGAGACAAGGTGTGTCTGATGGAGAGAGAATTGGTCGGGGTGTGCAACAAGGTGTGCACACGTGAGGTGTGCGTGCAAGAGGGCAGTGAGAAGGAAAATCTGTGGGTGGGAGCCCGAAGCAGCTGCCCATGGATGCACGTGGGTGCGATTGCAGCTGTACTCAGCTTCCCTGGGTCAGCTGAGAGGCACCGTGTCTGAGAGGCACCCCCAGGCACAGAGCAGCCCCGGGGGTCTTGCCCCCATTTGCAGCTCCGCGGGGAGCTCGGCTGCAGGCAAAGCTCTTTCAGCAGTGGGAAGGCTAGAAAGGGCTTCAGTGGAAGTGATTTTTATTGGTGAGAGCAGTTTTGCTGAAATCAAACCATTTTGTGGGAACACGTAGGAAATTATTGACAGGGCAAACAATAGGAACCAGTCGCTTTGACCTTCAGAGGATTATTTTTTTCCAAAGTATTTCGTTTCAACAAATGTCTTGGTTTGGTTTTGGCATTACTACTCGAATTGATTGCATTTTGATCTTCCACGCGTGCGAACGGCGGGTTCCTGGGTTGCACCCTGGCCGGCTGCACGCGGCGCTCGGCTGCACCCCAGGCACCCTCCTCTGCTGCCGCACTTTGGTCGACAGCAAATGCCACCTTCCACATCAATGCTTCCGAAAACCTTCTGCAGGAAATTTGGGATGGACAATAGGATTCAGAGATGAGAACACGGTTGAAAGTGCTACAATTGCCTGTGGGAGAGAAATTGCAGTTTCTGAGCAACCTGAGTCAACGGCGCAGAGCCTGAACCTGCCTGCTCAGCCCCTTTGATCCAGCCTCTTGGAGGGCAGCAACAAACAGATGCAGTAGCCAATTTACTTGGTCTTTTGCATTTGTAGGACATTTTTGATGTGAAAAGGAGCTTAGCTCTACATTTATGTAATCTTGATGTGCTTTAAGTTAAGCCACTCTTTAAGTGTGTACAGAATTGGGACCTGTTAGTGGTGCACGTCCCACCACCGCCTCCTGCTCCCCACTGCCCACGCTCACCCCGTGCAAGAGAGGGACGTCTGGCTGCTAATTGCAATTTATTTGAAATGACAACAGACCCGTGCTAACGCTGGGTTTGTTTATGCTCACGGTGGGATCGGTGGTGGCTGCGGTGGCACGTGGCATTTTGCAGATCCGTTGGCCGGGGATGTGACTTTTGCTGCTGTCTGGGAAGTTGCAAGAAAGACGCCAGACGCGCTATTTTCATCGCTGCAGCTGCTTTATGCAAGAAAATTAAAAGGCGTGTGAGGCCTGCGGAGGCTGCGGGACGGCTTGTGGCCGGGGCAAAGGGATGCTCCTTCCCTGCTGTGCCCAGGAGTCGGGATGAGGTTCCTCCTGGGTGGGTTTGCAGAGAGCCGGAGGGAGGGATGCTCAGCACCGCTCTGCAGTGACGGGGCTCATGCCCAGAGCAGCCAGCCAAAGGCACTTTTAAAGCAACATCATTATTTCAGAGACACATACAAGGGTAAATTCCCCATGAGCACAGAGTACGAGGCAACTGGACCCCAAAGGAGGAGGAATTTGTCGGCTCACGGAGGTTCGGTGATGCTGCGAATGCCGTCCCCGCACACAGCGGTGGGGCTCCCAGCCCCTGCCCACCACCAGCCTCCCCACCAGCAGCCAAATGCCTGCAGAGCCAATTCCCCAGGCTCCACTTTTAATTCACTCGCTTTCATTTATATTCAAATCAGAGGATAAATCTAGGCAATGCGTGCGCTTCAGCTAAGGCAAGGCAGTCGTTTCGGAACAACCACATAGAAGGTGTTTTATTTTTAAAATAGATGGAGAAAGAGACAAAGATGCAGAGCTCTGCACTCCAACTGTCATCTTCTTGTTGCTAATGTTGGCCTGGTCATGGAAATAGAAAGATATTTAAAAATCATTTGCTTCCCAACACACATGCTGCTTACTCGGCTTCGGTGGTGAAAATAAAGCCATGACTTCTACTTGTGTTTAACGTCAGTTCCTGCACCTTGTGCACGGATTCGCAGAGATGCTCCTGAGGATTTCGACTCTCAACTACTCTTTACTTGGTGATTTAAACAAATGATAAACGTGCGTGTGGAATCATGAAAATACCCGCTGAGGAAGTGCAGCCTAAAAAATATATTGATCTCCCTAAAATTAGGGCAATGCTTGACAGGGCGCTCAAAGGGAGGGAAGAGCACCCCCCTCAGGGGCATAGTCCTGCCAAGACCCACTGGATCAGGCCCTTAGATGAAGGTGGAAAAGTTTCCAGCACCGTGTGCAGCTCAGACTGATGGGCTGCATGCCTTGCTAAAGCACGTGGGGTCTCACCAGTAATCCTTTGCATTTAGAGAAGAATTTTGCCCCGAAAGATGATCCGTATGGGCTTAAAACTGGCAGCAGCCTTTTGCACCGTGCTTTTTAAGCAGCTGCATGGTAACACCTACCTGCACCGGCAGGGCTGCGACTCAGCTTTGCTCCTCAATCCCGGCGGCAGATTTGTGCAGCTCCGTTGTTTCTGGGCTCTGCCTTCCCCAGAGCACGTGGGAATGTCAGAAACCACCTAATACAGCTTGACTTAATGGGAGTTGTGCAGCAAAACGCTGCCGGGTGCTTTGAAAACTAAGTCTGAGGAGGGGGTTCATTACTCCAGTGTTGCAATTAATGATAATTAAAAAAAAAAAAAACACCAAGAAGTTTTTGCATTGTGAATTATGCCGGGTGTCAGAATTACCATCTCATCGAATTATCAAAGCTTTCAAGCAGTGGGTGGTGGAGAGAGTGGCTTGGGGCTTGCAAATAGGTCAGAGAAAGAGCTGGTTGCTAAATATCTGATGGAAATTTTCCACTGGGGAAGAAAAATCTTGCTGATTTGATGGAATAGGAACAATCCCGGGGAGGACGTTGATACCCTTAAAACTTATGAAAAAAGCAGGCATGGAAGCTGGGCTGCCCGCTCAGAACCTGGGCTCTGTGTCAGTCCTCCTCCTCCCCCGAGAATCTGTCCTGCTCCAACATACGTATCTCACCTTCTCGGTGCAAACCAAAAGCACAAGAAGCAGCGAAGCGTGAAACTTTCAGCCGCGCGGTGCCAGCGCAGGTCTGCTCCGTGCCCTTCGCATCCCCAGCCCAATGCCCTCGAAAGCGGCCAGTGGCTTTTCGGGGTCTGGCCAGGGGTGGTTCGGGTCGGGTGTTTTGGGGTGTGGAGCACTTGCAACTATATTTGACAACAACAGGGGGAGCGGCGAGTCCTGCTGAAGCTCTCCCTGTGCAGGGTCTGGGACATGCCACCCACATCCTCCATTCCCTTTGCCCAGCATCTTCCAGAGCCTTTTTCCAGCGTTTTTCACAGCCTTCACCCAGCCCTTGCTGCGGATGCTCAGCTTTGGGGGCCGGCAGTGATTTCAGCCCCAGGGGTGTCTACCCCTGGTGCCACCAGGACATGGCATTACCACGAAGACTCTGAGTTGTGTGTGCCACCAATGCAGCAGAGACAGTCAATCGTATTTCTGCGGCTCTTTATCATGATTTTCATGATAAGTCAGCACTGAAATAAGCCAGTGCAGAAGCAGCCTCTGGTTTTGTGCGTGATCCCTTCTCCAAGGAGTAGCCAGTCCTCTGTCATGGGTCCTGCTGGGATGCGGATGCTCCAAGGACATCTGACCCGGGCGGGATCTTCCCATCTCCCTGCTGTGTCCAGGTGACAGCATGAGGCCACCTGAGGATAAAGGGATGAAAGCTTATGACGTGCTTAACTGCTCCTCCCAAGCAGAAAGGGAGAATGTAGTATTTTGGAAACCAGGTGAGCAGATCCAGCAGCCTGCGCTGTGCGGGCTCTCGTGCTTCCGTGGGGAGCAGCCCTGAGCCGGGAGATGGGCGCAGGGTCCCGTCCTTTGGCTACTGAGGCTACATAGCTTTTATTTAAAAGTAAGGAATGTCTTTGTTTCAGACGACTCTTTCCTTAACAATCGTTCCTCTGCTTGGCTTCTTCCTTCCCATTCCCACAGACAATAATCTTGTGTGAATCGCCGGAGGAGACACTTGATCAGCAAACCATCCTCCCTCTGCCAGCTGTATTCCCCCTGACCAGAGGGACTCTTTGGTCCCCGTGGGGAAGGACAGGCTGACAACGATTATAAAAAGCAAATCTCAGAGGGGTTTGTCTCTGTGGGGGAAATGGAGCAGCATAGCTGCTGGGGAATAATACTTACATTATTATGTGGGAATAGAGTCCCATTTATTTCCAAGAAGGGGATGTATATGGGGGAAGAGTTGTGAGTTATTGCAGAATAATTAGCCCTCAGCAGCTATGCAGGGCCATGCAGGGCAGCGTTTCCCTTGTAGACAACCCTTAAATATTGCACTACGGAAGGACTTGCAGCCTAGATCGTGCGATGGGTGAAGGTGGGGCTGTGTAATCCTGAAAAGGGACTTGCCAGTATCCACTGGCTCCTGCAGGAATGAGAGACCATGAAAACACTCACCTGGCAGTGCCACGCACCTACGGACAGAGACGGGCAGCTGAGAGCCACCATGCCCCCAGTGCTCCACACCATCCCGCTCTGCACCTTCCTGCAGCGGGATGCATGGGGATGGATGCTGCCCATATGGCTCCATACGGCCCACCCAGCTGCTCCGGCACACCCCGGCGTGCAGCCACGTGCCTTTGTGTTGATCAGAGCAGCGTTTTCCCCACCGCACAGGGCTGGCGGCGCACGCCTGCATCTTGCTTCAGCGCGTGTGAACCAGCGATCACCCAGTTGGGTCCCATAAATAATTAATATATGTGTCACTGCGCTTCTCCCTCCGCTTTGCTGCCAATCACTCTTTTGGGATGGAGGCCATTCAGCCAAGGTCACTCCCGGTGTCCAGCCCTAGCAGGACCATGGGTGAGAGTCAGTCTGGGCTCTCTCCAGGTTTCATCGTCCTTATGGCTGGTTGCCGGGTTGCATCTGCATCGGGTGGGAACCAGCTCTGGCCCTGAAGATGAGCAGCACAAAGGGGAATGGTAATACCGAGAGCATGGGGATGGGACATGGAGATGGCGGAGGTGGGCAGGGGGAGATGGATAGAGGTGGCCGCTGGGGGTGGGGGTCCATGCCGAGGGGGCGGTGGTATCCCCCCGATCTCTGGACCCCTTTGGAGACCCGTGCTGGAGCATGGAGGGAGCCTTGCTCCAGCAGGGATGGACCCCATTGACACCCGCTTTGTGTCCTGCTGCGCATCCCGGCGCCTCCCTCATTATTTTGCAAAACTGGGGGGGGGGGAAAGGGAGGCGGATTTAATTTTTTAAACAAAAATATTAAAAATAAAAATTATAAAAATTTATGCTCAAAATTATAGAAAATACGTATACACATAAAAAAGGAAGGCGTGTGACCGTCCGTCCCCGCTCCCCGCGAGCTGGCGGGGCGCGCTGGGGGGGTCGGGGGCGATGCCCCCCCCGCCGCCGCCGCTGCCCCCTCCGCTGCCCCCGCCGCCACAATGCCGCACTGCCCAGCGCCCGGCGGGCGGGGCCGCCCCCCGCCCCGCTCCGCCCCGCCCCTCCGCCCGCCCCCGGCGGCCGCTGATTGGCTGTGCCGCGCACAAAGAGTTACAAAGTTGCCGTCAGGTGGGGCGGGCGCGCCGCTGATTGGTGGCGGCGGGCGCGGGGCGGGGCGGGGCGGGCGCGGCGCTGTCAGCCGAGCCGGGGCGCGGCGCGGCGGGAGCCGCTTGCGGGGCGCTCGGAGCGGCAGCGGCGCGGCATGGCCGGCTGAGGCGGGCGGGAGCCGCCGCCGCCCGGCCCCGCTCCCCGGAGCCGCTCCCCGGCCCCTCTCGGTGGGTGAAGGAGCGCCTGGGTGAATGAATGAATGAATGAATGGCGGAGCGCCGCGCCGCAGCATGAGGCGCCGGCCGAGGACCGTGCCCGGGCTCGCCCTGCTTTGCCTCGCCGCCCTCCTGGCCGCCGCCGTCGGGCTGCCCTCCAGCACCGCGCCGCCCCCCGAGCCCGGCAGCGGCAGCGGCGGCCCCGCTGAGGGCAGCCCCGGCACCGCGCCGCCGGCTCGGCCCCGCGGCACCGTCGCGCCCGCTCGGGGCAGCGCGTCGCCGCCGCCGCCCCCGGAGGAGGAGGAGGAGGAGGCGGCGGTAGCAGCGGAGGAGGAAGAAGAGGAGGAGGGGGAGGCGGCGGCCGCCAGCAGTGGCCCCACAGGTGAGCGGCCCACGCGTGTCCGTGGCGGGGGCGGGCGGGCGTCGGCAGCGGGGCCACCGGCTGTGGCGGGGAGCGGGACGGGGCCGCCCCCTCCCTCCCTCCGGCGGGCGGACAAAGGCGCTGCCGGCGGTGGCTTCGCAGGGGGCGGTGGGGAACGGGGTGGCGGCTCCCCGGGCCCCATCCGGCTGGAGGGACCCCCGGGAGCGTCTCCCGCCCCGGCCCCTCGTGCCCGTTGTGGGGCTGGGGCTCGGTGGGGGCCAGCGATCCCCCGCAGGGCTCGGGTGTGGGGCTGGGTGGGCAGTGTGGGGCTGCCGAGGGTGCCCCGACCCCAGGCTGGGGCCTGGTGGGGCAGGTGCACCGAGCCTGTGCCGTGCTGGTGGTGTTACTGTTGGTTTTGGGGAGCAGCGGGGTGGGTGCTGGCCCTGGCACCCCAAAGCATCCTTCACGCCAGCCATCCCTGCACGCACCGTTCTCCCCACGGAGGAGCTGAAGACATGTCCTTCCGTCACCGCTGCATCAGGGCAGTGTCCACACCGTTGGACACGGACCTCGAGCATTGCCAGGTGGTACCTTGGAGGCAGAGCTGGAAGCATTAGGGCTTCCCTGGCATCTCGCCTCCACGTGCCGGCAGCAGAATGGGCTTAATGATAACTTAGTGTTGCTGGAGCCCATGTTCTTACCTGTCTGTGAAGGTGCTTTTGCAGCTCGGAGGGTGTTGGGAAGAGCCTGCACCAGTGCAGTACCTCGGGGGTGTGCGAGGGGAGAAAAGAGCTGCAGGCTTCTTCTATTCTGGGAAAAACGCGTCTCAGTGCAGCCCGCTCAAGGCCTGATCCTGTCGCAGCTGGGGGCTCGTGCGGAGCTGAGGAAAGCTTTATGGCGATGGGAATAAATGGAATTATCATTGAAGAGAATGAGGAGGGAAGAGGGGAAGGGCAGGCTGTGCTTTCGGCTGGAGCTCTCACTGGGTGTAGCGCTGAGCGACGGTGCTGGGAGATGGAAACACTGATGGCTTTCGAAGCTGAGACTCCAGTTTACTTATAGATTAAATAGACAAAACTCTGCTGGAGTCCGAGGATGGAGCTTTGTCCGCATATTTTACTGGAGAACTTACTCTACATTTCCAAAGCATTATGTTCAGACACGTGCAAATTCTATAGGACTGATTCTTTCCTTTTTTTTCTATTTGTTCTTCCTCCTTGCCTGAAAGATGTTGGATTTTAAGTGTGTTGAGCTTCCTCTGATGTGAAAGGGATATATTCTGCTGTTCTGGTAGCGTTAGCAGTCTGAACAAGTGGATTAATCAACCTGTTTTCTTTGGCTAGAAGTATAATCAGCTGAAGATCTGGAGTCTCTTGTTTTCAGACTTTAATTCCTTTTTTTTTTCCATTGAGGTTTCTGTCTTTACTTTCTCCGGAAGAGACAGAATGGCTTCAGATTAGGAATTGCTGATAAAGATAGGAGGGGTTGAGTTTTCTTAAAGCAAAAGCAATTTTCTCTATCATGCCGTGATCAGACCTCGTCAGCTCAGTGACTCGCCTGGCGCTGGCGGAGCAGAGTGACCCTCTGGGTGCCGAACAGGGGATGCGTGTACCTGCCCCGAGTCGTGTCGAATATTTCCCTGTCTAACCTTGTGGGTTGTGTTTGTTTCTGTCAGTGTCAGAAAGCACCTCCTCTCTGATCTTGGACTCCAATGGTTTTATCGAGAGCATCCCTCTCCCATGGGCCAAGTGGCAAGTGTCTTGCGAGGGTATGGCAAGGTTGGGGCGACTGGTTCAGCTATGGCTTTGGGATGCTCTCGGGTGTCCATGTATGATGCTCATGTAACATCCTTTTATGTTTGCTGTGACAGGAGGTGTCAGGGGTGCCTGTTGGGAGGTTTTGTGTCCAGCACCAGTGCGGCTGTGGACACGCTGTGGGCAGCCCTCGCCTCTGTGCTTCAGATCTCTGGCTTGTGAAATGGGAGCACTGGTGACAATAGCTCTTCCCCACCATCCCTGGGTATGCTGAGTTTTTACAGTGGAGGCCAGCATCACCCTTTGAAGTTTTAAAGTGCTAATTATTAATAACTACAGCGGCTTGATCTCAAAATTGCTCTCTGATGCCTCTGTGCTGCGGTGGTGGCCAGGGTGGGAAGGCATGGGTGGATTACAGCTTCTCCAAGAGGCTAATTTGTTGTTTGTTAGCGTGGCAGGGTGACATTGACCCTGGCCGATGGGGAATTGCAGGCGTGCTTGTGGGTCTGGTGGGTTTTAGGGTGCGTAGGGGAGGAAGAGGTGGCAGTGGGAGGAGGCGCTGGGCTCGGCAGCATCCCCCGATGCGATGTGGGAGCTTGTGGAGGTGGTATGGCTGGGGGGTACGGTCGTGGTTTGCGTGGGAGCTGGGCTCCCTGGGTTTATGTGGGGCTTTTCCATGCTGACCCTATCTGCTGAGTGCACAGCAGTTTGCTCCCAAGGGGTGTTAAGCACTGAAGGCACAGTGAAGCCATTGGGCACCACATTTTTAGCTGAAACCCTCCTTTTTATTTAATTCAAGCATGTTTTCAACATTACTTTTTCAATTCAATAGGGAATTAATGCATTATGTGCTTTATTGCATGAAACAAATGGGCATTTTCTCATGCACATTATTAAAAAGACTTCTTTTAATGCTGATGGCCTTATTACTGGTAAGAAGTTGGTGTGAGAGTCCCCACATTCAGTGTTGGTTCAGCACTACCAACATTTAAACTCTGACTTCAATGCATTTTTCTCATTCTGATTTAAGTAGTACTTCAGCTACCGCCGAGCTGCCTGCCAGCTCCACTCTCAGTCTGTTCCCTTTCCCGGTTCCACAATGTTTATTTTTCTTTCCAAGCCTGTGATCATGTTAAAATCCCGGATTTTGTTTTTAAGAGAAGTAAATTGCTAATCCTTGTGTTTGTGGAGACAAGCTTAGAAGTATCCCCTGCCTTATCACCAAAGCTCTAACACCCGCCACGGAGGCTCTGCCTCTTCCTTTTGTTCAACATAGTCTCGTTTGAAAGCAGAAGCTGGAGCTTTGCTGGGGAAACTGGTCTGGGGACGGCTGCGGTTCGGATGGATGCTCAGGGCTGGAGCAGAGATGTGGCTGCTGTGGCCAGCATAGTCCTGGTTGAACTTTCCCTGCCTAAAGAACAAAACTGCTCTATTCCACTCGTTTCTGCAGGGGGCTGTTGAGCAATATGGGTCTCTCGGAAGGACATTGTGTTCTGACTTTTTTCCAGCCCCGTGCACACAGATGGGAGGGCTGAAAAGCCCAAACCTCCTTGCACAGCCCCGCTGTCCCCATGCTGTGGCTGGGTCAGCAGAAGAGCTGCACCCAAACTCTGGGTATAGGCGTCTTTAGATGGTACTAAGTGCTTCAGATCCCAAAAGGCATTGCCTGCTCTCCTCCCCGTGGTTTCTCTAGTGTTCCACCTGGCTTCCTGGGTCACCAGGTCCCAGACGTGGCCCTGAGTCTGGCTCCTCACCTCGGCACCAAGGAACAACGAGCAATTGCTGCTGCTGCAACCGCGGGGCAGGAAGCGCAGGTGGCCCGTCGGCTCGGAGCAGTTAACCACGGGCAGGCGGCCCGCGCTGCTACGGAAATGGGCGAGAGCTGAGTCAGGGTGTGCGGTGATGTTTGACGGGTCTCCAGCCTCCGGCACGGGGCCGTCTCTGCTCGCAGCCCGGGTGGAGGAGGTGCAGCCAGAGCCCCGCTACGCGTGGTGGCTGCGGCTCTGGGTGGGATTAGCTGGTGGGTTTAGCTTGGAAAGAGGAGCCTGGCAAATCCCCTGGGGCAAGGAGGGGTGGCCTGACTAATTGGCTGGGCTTTGGCAGGGGGGCAGCGGGATGAGGAACGGACCCAGTCATGAACGCTGGCTTCATTTCTTCATCCTCCAGCTGGAGAGGTGGAGGGTTTTGCTTTTGCACAGGGTGTGTGGAGAGAGGTCTGTGCACCCCGTGTGTGCAAGAGGCACCAGGTGAATGTTAGATCTAAGGAAGAAATTCTTCCCTCTGAGGGTGGTGAGACACTGGAACAGGTTGCCCAGAGAAGCTGTGGCTGCCCCATCCCTGGAAGTGTTCAAGGCCAGGTTGGATGAGGCTTTGAGCAGCCTGGTGTAGTGGAGGGTGTCCCTGCCCATGGCAGGGGATTGGAACTAAGTGATCTGTAAGGTCCCTTCCCAACCCAAACCTGGTATGTTCTGTCACATACCAGGGATGTCCCTACAGCACCAGCAGTATGTTGTAGGGGAAGGAGTTAGGTTCAAGCCCTGGAGCCATCACTGCCCAGACCCTGCCATACTAGGGCTGTGCTCCTCAAGGGGTTGGGAGCTCTCAAATCCTGGTGAGACAAAACCAGCCACATTGCTGAAGGCAGTTTTGGGATGTCTTGCCAGTGCTGGTCCTTTTTACGGCTCTGGATGATTCCTCTTCTTCCCTCTTCCTGTCCAACCATTAGCCCTTCGGTAGAGGTCTTCCCACCTGGGTTTGCCCTGTGACAGGTTTTTCCCTGTGCTCAGCGTGACACAGGACTCTGAGATGCTTGTCAATGTTTAATGCCCAAGCAGGTTGGGTTTCCATGGCTGAGGCTGAGCAGTAGGTGAGACTGAATGTTTGTGATGGACTTTTGCAGCCTTAAAAATCTCCATCTCTTTAGGTGCAAGCACAGGCTTCAGCGCTGGGTTTGCACCCAAACACCTGCCTGAATGCCCCTGCTGTGCCCTGACCCGGTGGGGGGAGCTGGGGGGTGCGCTGGGGCTGCCCTCCTGCTCCTTGCTTGGGAAGGCAGCTTAAGCTTCCCTCGTTTGAGGGCTTGGGATTGTGCTCAATGTGGTTGCTGAGATAACTTGCTTTCAAGATGTCAGTGGGATTTAATTTTTTTTTTTTTAAAGAAATGGAAATTAAGTTACAGATGTGAAAGCTGAGAATAAGGGATATGGTCAAGTTACTTGGGATCAGTACAGGAGCAGCCAGGGTGAAGAAAGCTTTTTTTCAATCAAGTAATAAATTGTGAGCTTGCATCTTTGCGGCTTTTGCATCTTTGAGCTTAAAATAAAGGGATGTTGCCCACAGTAGAAAATGTCACTTCTTTGCCTTCTTCCCTGCTTCCACACTCCTGTCTGAGTCATTCTTGAATCAGATGCATCCAACTGTCCTGACTCAACATTTTGAGATTCTTGGGCTTGGTGATGCTCATAAAAATCAGGATATTTCTGGGAGGACCTGCAGGCATCCGAGGTCTCGTTTGTCAGCTTCCTGCTGGGGGAGCAGTGCTGGGATTTTGCTTTTTTTAATTCTAAACGGTAGCTTAGTCAGAGACATCACTGAGCTGCCTCTTGGAAAAGACCACACATAAAATACGACGGCTACTGTGTGGTGTGTTGAAGTTATTTATCTGGCTGCTCTTGGTAAGAGAATCATCAAATGGTTTGGGTTGGAAGAGACCTTTAAAGGTCATCTAGTCCAACTCCCCTGCAATGAGCAAGGACATCTTCTACTAGACCGGGTTGCTCAAAGCCTCATCCACCTGACCTTGAACACTTGCAGGGATGGGACATCTACCACCTCTCTGGGCAACCTGTTCCAGTGCTTCACCACCCTCACTGTAAAAAATTTCTTCTGTAGATCTCATCTAAATCTCCCCTCTTTCAGTATAAAGCCATTGCCCCATGTCCTATCACTCCATGCCCTTGTCAAAAGCCCCTCTCCAGCTTTCTTGTAGACCTTTTAGGTACTGGAAGCCTTCTCTTCTCCAGGCTGAACAACCCCAACTCTCTCAGCCTGTCTCCATAGCAGAGGTGCTCCAGCCCTTGGATCATCTTTGTGGCCTCCCCTGGACCCGCTCCAACAGCTCCATGTCCTTCTGGTGTTGAGGACCCCAGAGCTGAACGCAGCACTGCAGAGAATCCCCTTCCTCGGCCTGCTGGCCATGCTGCTTTGGATGCAGCTCAGGACACAGTTGGCTTTGTCACCCACACACCAGCCTGCGGGGAGGTCACTGCAGCAAAGTCGCTGAAACACCGAATAAAGCGTTTGCCTGAAGCCGTGCGGTGGGCAGGAGGTGCCCCAGCCCTGTTTGCTGATGCAGGGGCCCTCTGGGCTCTGCCAGGGTGGCTGTGGTCCCCAGGGGCCAGGACAGTTGGGGCAGCACCCAGCGGCTGGGGTCCGGGATGGGGACTCTTGCAACACAGACTGGGGTTTGCGTGGGGTGCGAAGGCTGTGGTTTGCCCAAATAGCTGGGAAACGTGCCGGCGAGCATGGGATGGGTTTCCTGGCTCGTGACTGGTTTTGCCCCTGGAGCATCCCGCCAGGTGCGGGTGGACCCTGCCCCCTCCTGGGGAGGCACCCTGGGCTTGATCCTGCCCGCTGCTGGGCCAGCGGTGCTGGAGGGGAAGGTGTCCCTGCCACCAAGGAGCGATGGTGCTGGGCTGGCAGCAGAGCTCGTCTCCAAGGTGTAACCTCAGGAGGTGAATAACTGTGTCCCAGAGGGGACTGTGGTCCTTGGAGGAGGCCGCAGCATCTTGGGGTCTACCCAGATGGGTGGTAGCGATGGTGGGCATCAAGCTTGTCCCCCAGTCTGTCCCCACCCACCGCGTGCAGGTGAGCAGCGTGAGGACAGGGACATCCAGGACTTCCCACATCCCGTGGCTGTGGGCAGAGAAGCACAGAACAAGCCGTTCCCGAGGAACTGAGGCCCCGGATGCGAGTCTGCTGAAGTCAGGGGAAAGATTTCAGAGTTTTGGTGGTGTTTTTTTTTTGACAAGAGCCCGTGGCCTCTAAATACACCAGGCTGAGCCATTGTGCTGCTGCTAATGTTTGCAGAGCTCGTGCCAGCTGACTGTCAGGAAGTGCCGCTGCAGATCCGAGATGCTCAACGGTGCTTCCAAGAAGCAGCTGAGATCTTAGCAGCGGCGTGATGCATCTGCTGTCGTTAGAAATAAAGTCATGCCTGTGCTGGGTGCTGAAGGCAGGGATTTCTCTTGCAGCCATCTGGCTGGAAGGGAAGGCTCCTTCTGCTCTGCCTCTGACTAGCGCTTAACTTTATTATTATTTTTTTTTGTTGTTGTTTTACTTTAAGGAGCTGGGTTGCTGTGCAGCACCTTGACTGCACCCAAGGCTTCACTGAGCTCTTCAATGAGGTTGCACCAAGGGCTGGGGCTTGCTACAGAGGTCCTGGAACCCCCCCAGGCTTTGCTGCCCTGGCTCGTGCTGCAGGTCTGAGCTCAACAGGGCTGCGGTGTGCAGCGAGGCATCGCGTGGTGCGGACAGGGAGCCGGGGGAGCAGAGTCTGGCACTTTATAATTGGTTGTGGATATTAATATGTTTTATGAGCTAAAGGCTAGATTGCAATCTAGCCATCTGCCCTGCCTTGGGGGGTCGTGTGTCTCCACCACCCCAGGAGAACAGAAACTGGTTGCAATTTAGTCTCATTAAACTGGCCGAAAACCAGGATTTCTGGTTCACAGGAAATTATTTGCTTTTTTTTAATTTGACTTTTGGGTTGGGTCAGACTGAAATGAAATGGTTGTTGTTGCTTTGCTTCGAGGGTCCTGTGCCTTGAGACTGCCCCGTAAAATTGATGTCCTTGTTGTGCTTGGGGCGAAATCCATCCCCAGTGTGGAGCTGGGGGCTGCTGGGTCCCTGCCAGGGAAAAACAATCCCAAAATCCCAGCAGGGCTTGTCTGGAAGGGTCTTTTATTGGATTAAAGCTTGTCAATCTGGAAGCATTTTCAACAAAACCTTCTGGTCTTGGAATAATTGAGTCTCATTTGTTTGGACAGAACTTTTTTCCCCCCTAATTCAATGGGAAACGTCCCGACGGCGCTGGTCCCAGCTCCTTCGCAGCCGCTGATCCCAGAGAAGTGGTGACTTTATCTCTTGTGCTGGGGTCACTCGCTTCCCCCCATGACTCCTCTCCATGCTCCTGCGCAGCCAGGGGTGCTGGAAAAGTGGTCCAGCTTCTCCTACGGCTGAGCAGCTCCGGGGCCCCTGGGCTGTCACCCCGTGTTTTTCACCAGCTCTTTCGAAAGGCGCAGAACACGGGAGGGGAACGCGCCGTTCACGTGGTTTTCTGGATCGCGCCTGCGAAGAATAGACCCTCCAAACACGCCGCCGGAGCCATCGGCCGGGGATGGTTTGAGCTGCCTGAAGCGGCTCTTTTGTTGGAGGCTGAATTCCTCCTCTGGCTGATGCTGGCCCGGATCTTCCCATGCAAAATTCCTATCGCCCTTCGTCACACGAACTGCTGCGGGGTCGTGATGCCGGACAGGCATTGTACTCGCGATAGCTCTGCTCAACCCCCTTTAAGACTCTTCCCCCCACCCCCCCCCCCCGACCTCCTGGAAAATGTTTTTGCGGTCTCCTGCTTCATACACACACGGGTCCTATTTTGATAAATAAGGAGCCTCCTTGGAGACACAGGAGCTAAAGCGAAGCCTTAGTTTGGTCTTGTGCTGCTGAAAGTAGGATTTTTTTTTTTTTGTTCCTCTGAACACCTGCTGTATGAATTAAAATTTGCCTTGTAAATGTAACTGATTCAGAGTCTGAGCATGAAAGATGGGTGTTTGCTTTTCTCCTGGAAAAGGAAAAAAGCAAAACCTCGAAGGTTTTCCTCTCGAGGCAGCTCAGCCTGAAACCAGAGAGGAGCCCACGTCGCTCTTTTCACCATTTTTAATTCAGTTGCCCCCTGTCCTTAGAAATAAGCCACCAGAAGCATGACGAAGCAAGCAGCTCGGCTATTTATAGCTCGTGCTGCTCCACACGCCTGTTTTAAAAATCAGCTGGTGAAATGGCTCTGCAGCCGTTCAGCGAGGGGCGTAATGACCCGGCGGTTTACGTGCCTGGATGGATGGATGGATGTGTAGACAGAGGCTGTTGGTGCTGAGCCCTCACCCCGAGCAGGCAGGATGGTTTCTGCAGCTGGGCTGTTTCTCACTGGTGAAGGGGAGCCCCACCAGCTGCCCTGCCACTGGGGAAGGGGCTCCAGTTTGGTTTGCACCCCTGGGGCTCCCCCCTGCTCCAGCCATCCCCAACATGGGTCTGGTGTCACTGGGGATGCTCCTGCTGGGGTTGGTCCACCTCCCCCCTGCACCTCGGCTTTTTGGGTTGGTTATCACTAGACAAGATATACATTGATATTCCCCAAGCTTTTTATTTTTTACTTTAAATATTTTTGAAGCTGCATTAATCCTTTATTTCTATTTTCTTTTCCTTTGTGGCATCACCTCTGTATAATTAAGAGGCTGCCAGTAACCCTTACCCGTTTAACTGGTCGTGCCACTTCTCAGATGAATCTGCTTTATTCCTGCCAAATTATACTGCTGCAGATTTCAGGCAGCTTTACTCTATTTTGACTGACTGGTTGACTATATTAACTGATAGTGCTGCTTGGGCTGCTTTGATCCTGTATTATTTATGGAAATGATGGCATATAACTCTGGGTAGCTGATTAATGCTGCCTGTATTTTTAATGTGCTAGTTCTACTATTTGATCTGTGCTAAATGATTGTTCTCTGATGTGTTCCTGGCTTCATATCGGTGCCTTATGAAAAGGATATTGAAATGGACTGATTGTTTTGTTGCTTTTTTCCCCCCAGTGGTCTCATTTTGTGCTGGTTTTTAAGCTTTCACAGGTCGTTTTCCCAAGCATGGCTCTGCTCTTCTCACATGGAATGTTTACACTTTATTGCTATTAATTTGAGTGTTTCATTGGTGGCATTACTCTAAATTCATTGCTGGGTGTGCAGTTGTTGGAAGTTTCGGGGAAATATGAGGTGGAAAAAGAGTCATTTAGGTGATGCTTGATCCTTCCTCGTGTGCGATTGCCGAATCCCAGCTTGTCCATGACTCAGGTCCCGTGACGTCTGAATGACAAAGAAACCTCTCTAAATTGGAGGGGGTATAATTAATATTTTCTGTGGCCCGTCACAGGATGGCTGGGACTGGCTGGTATTAAGAAAATGACTTTAATTGCCAGGGAGGTATGTGCTTGACCCGCAGCTTCCTCCTCCGTGGTGGGAGATGTGGTCATGGTTGGGGAGGGACTGGTGGGTGAAGATGGTGTTTTATCCTGGGAAATACCCATCGCATCCCATGGCGCGCACGGCACGCGCAGGGCTCCTGGCGCTGCCGTTGGGGATGGAGCCTGATGTCCTTCATCCTTCCCCATCACTAGACGTGGCCAGTGGGGTGGAAACCAGGAGGTTGTTCCAGGAGGACCATCTGTGAGCTGGAGGATCAGCATTTCCCTTCCCTGGGGGCAAAACAGAGGGAAGGAAGTTGATTTTTTTTTTAATTTATTTTTTTCCTCCCCTTGCCTTTTCTAACACCTGCTTATTTTCGTGGTGCAGGCAAGGGTTGTCTCCTAACCTCTGCCTGCGCCCAGCGCGTGGTCAGACACACCTTCTCCCTGGGCACACCGTGCTCCAGCACTAACAGGTTTTTGAGGACACTTTCATGAGCTGCTCTATAAAGGAGCAGAGCGATGCTGGTTGAAAACCTTGAAATGAAGGCTTTTTCCCTTCTCTGAAGGAGCTTTTTGTCAAAATCAGCAAAATATGTATCTTCCTGTGAAAGATCCCTTTTCCTTTAATGGATTTTGTATTGAAAACAGTTTAAAGTTGACATTTTGTTCCTTCCCTCCGATTTTTTTTTTCAAAGCTCCTTGTTCTGTGAAAAAACTTCAATAATTCCGTTTTTCCGTCTTCTGTTTCAAAGAAGGTGTATATAAATACACATATACATTAAATAGATATATTTTTTTATATAGTTTTTTCCATTGGCTCTAACTCTTGCCTTTTGTCACTGGGAACAAAGCAAACATTATACACAGTTTTCTGATGTTCTCCTCCTGCCCCAAAATAGAGATGCTGCAATGCGCCAGTTATTTGGGGGGAAAACGGGGAGCGATGCGCCGCATCGGGCGCTAAAGAAACAGGCAGGATTTTGGGATATGGCTCCTAGAAACTGTGTTGCTTCTCTGAAGCACGTCTCGATTGCAGACGCGTGAGTCATGGGGCAGAGGCACCCACACCTTCGCGGTGCTGTTGGGTGAGGAGAGAGCTGCCTGGCACAACGCCCGCAGCTGGCACAGCCTGCGGAGCGGGGTTCTGTCCCTGCACCCCTTCCTACCCCAAACCGCAGCCCGAGGGGTGCAGGGAGCTGTGCTGGGATGCAATTAGGAGCCCGGGATATCCAGAGAAGGTGGAGAATCCCTTCCAAGTTGTTTATCAAAACAAAGGGTTATTTGAACCGAAGCGGAGCGCGTCGACCTGTCGGCTCTTGCCTGGGCTGGGCGGTTGCTCGCTCTGTGCCAAGGCAGGAGACGTCTTTGCCGGAGCCTCCCCAGCTGGAAAGAGCAGCCCTTTGTGCTCTGCCATCGCCAGTTGGGTTTTTTTCCCGGTCCCGGCACTTGAGAAAGGATTTGGGGGGATTTGCCATATTTTTTAAGCGCCTCGGGTGACTTGGACACGAGCGTGGCCACCCCATCTCCTAGCACCCCCCTCCCTGCCATCAGCCGCGTTGTGCTAAGATCTGTCGTGTGGGGTTTTCCAGCGATACCCCTGATTCCTGGGCAGGGCTGGGGATCCTCCCCGTTGGGATCGGGGACAGCCGGAGGGCTGCCTGGCATCGCCGCGTCCTGCACCGCGGCCCCAGCTGGCACCGGCAGCAGATGGGGAGGTGGAGCCGGGCTGCTCGGCCGGGCTTCAGGCTACGATAAAGCGAAGTTGACGTCGAAAACTAAATACCTGTTATCGGAGAAAAGCAAACAGAACCTCCACCTGCCTCCAGCCTTTCTCCCTTCAAGGGCAGGCTGCACGCCTGGCATGTAGCTCCCTGTAAAAGATGTTTTATTATTAACGTGCTTGCTTTGGCTTGGCTGGGTTGTTGAGAAATCCAAGCTTGACTCCAGATAATGAATGACAAACATTTGTCTGGACTTAACTATTTTATCCTGAGCGTTTTATTATTTTTATTTTTTTTTTTCCTCCTGGAAGTTTACAGTACGTTGTTGACGACGTGCCCTTTGACGTGGATTAGTGCTGACGCCTCACAGTTGGATCTTCCCATCCTTTTCACATCTCGGTTGTTTCTTTTCTAGGGAGGCTTTTGTGCACACCTAATCCATTTAAAATGAAAAATAAACAAGAAACAGACTGATCTCTGAAGGGGCAGTTGGGTACAAGGGAGGTGCCAGCTTCTCTGCAGAAGGTGATGAGTTTTGGGGTGGGATGGAGGGAGTGACGGCCCTGCCGTGCCCAGGACAGGGCCTTTCCTCCCAGCACCCCAGTTTGATGTTGGAGGGTGCCTGGAGCAGTGGCCATCACTGTTTTTTGGTGTACAAACCTCATAAAAGCTTTCCAGTAGGTGCGTGGATGGTGAGTTCAGGCTTGTGGGCTGGGGAATCAATGCTTTCCTCTTTCTGCTCCACCACCCATCGCTTTGTGATCCCTCTTAGGGACCTCCCTTGTGTCCATTATCATGTACGTGCATGAGCTTGGTGGTCCTTCCCTGAGAGCTAATAACGTCCCACTTATATTACCTGGTACCTCAGGTATATATTTAACAGTGCGTGCAACGTTTGCCATATTGAAGTAGAGCCTCTCTGGGCAGTGCCAGGGTCGTGTTGGGTCCCTGCAGCTCCCCTGAATTTGGTGGGATTTTGGATGCCCCTTGGCAGGTGGGGTGTTGCAATGCCAAAATGGTCATTGAAAAGCCCCCAAAAACTGGGAAACGGTCGGGATAGAAATGTCAACAAACTTCTTCTGGTTGACCCGCTGGCTGCAAGGGAAGCTCTGGGTTTCTGAGCATCTCTTTGACTTGTTTTTGCCAACCCAAAACTGAGCGTGCTGCCTTTGCAGCGTAATTCCCCCTCGGTGATGCCGTCCTGGTTACAAGTCACAAGTGGTGCGGTGCTGCCGGTGAGGCTCAGGTCTGATCCTGCAAATCAGCACTTTGGATTGAGCATCTTGGCTCACAGTCGGTCGTAGCTTAATGCCTGAGCTGGGGGTGAGGGGGGAGCGCTGGAACCCTTGTGCCTCCCCGACACGCTTGTAAGGGTTTTGCCTGTTTGAAGAGGATTTGGCTGTTGTGTGGGACAGGGCTGACACCTGTTGTACGCCACGGGATGGCCCGGTGTTTATTGTGAAGGTTTCAGGGAGCTGGCTTAGACGTCAAGTCCCTGTTTATTTGTGGTCGCTGGACTTGTGCTGTTTAATGGAAACATTTTCCGTTTGAAGGTCAACTACGGCTGGAATTAAACACAGCCATACCTCGTGGCTGAGGCAGGGGCTACGGCGTCCGTCGGTGTCGGCAGCAGCGCGATGATTGAGGAGAGAGAAATTAAAAGCTGCCGTGCAGCCTTGATTGGAGTCGTTATTCCGCTGCGGGGCTTAGAGCCCGTGCGGGCAGTGGCAGGGGCGGGCAGCTGCCCTCGGCTGTCCCCATGAGTGGACTCTGTCCCTGCTCCCTGTCCATGGGGGGATCTGTGCTCTCTAAATGTGTCACTGCTGCTGGTGGTGGAGAAAGGTTTGGAGTAGCACCAGGATGTCCCCTGCCTGCTCCTGCTCAGCAGGTCCCTGGCAGATGATATCTGATCTGCTGCCATTCCCAATTTTCAGTGATAAACGACGGCTCTCTCTGTCCACGTGTCTTTTTTTTCCATGACGTGCCCTGGCTCGTATCAGTTCCCTCTTCGAAAGATCAACTTCTCCATGGATTTGCCAACAAATGTCATCTCGTTGCAGTGTCTGCAACCCTGTTTTGCTGGTGCTGCGTGAAAGCAAAAGTGAAACAAGTTCTCAAAGTGGGAAGTAAAGTCACCCAGTGTGAGCTGGAAGTAAACGTGTCACCATATCCCCATGCAAAGTGTAGCAGGGCAGGCACAAGGTTACATTATAAAATAAGGGAATAACACTTAACGGAGCAGGAAACCTCCCTTCCCAGCTAGGAAGGTGTTTTCTTTGCCCTGTCCCAGACGCTCTCCCTGCTCGCAGCACATTGTAACTTACAGCTCCTTGTCTGGCAAGAGTTGGGTGACTCCACATTAGCCCGCAGCGTTATGTCATCACCACCTTGAAACAGGACCCAATGGCAAAACCTGCCTGAAACCAGTTGTGATTACTCATGGCTCATGCTGTCCCTCTCCCCTGCCGGAGTTTCTGCTATGGTAATTCCACTTATTAAGCAAGGAGACAAAACACCCTTATTAAACTTGGAACCGAGCTCGGGAGCAACGAGAGGAGCGGGACTCGCTGGCTTCAGGCTGTCAGAAGGTTTTCGTCTCTTTGGGTCCCCTCTCCCTTCCTCTGCACAGCCTTCAGAGCCAGCCGGAGAGGAAGGGAGGTACTTGGCTGTTTGCATTTAAATATGTTTATTTAGAGCAGGAAAAAAATTAGGGAAGTGTATTGGGAATGAATCCGGTGATGGTGGGGCTTCTCCACTTGATCTCCAAGCTTGGAAATGCAATGCGCTGGGATGGATGGGGTCTTGGCTCAGGCTCTGTAAAGCTTCTTTTTATTAACGCTTTCAGTAAGTGTTTATTAACACCGCGGATAAAAGAAGGCTTTGTTAACGGGTCTGTCTCTTTGCTCCTCTGGCAGAGGAGCTGAATCTTGAAAGGAATTGCCCTGGGTACCTGCTGGAGTTAGAGGAAAGTTTTCATTCCAGATTTTCTCCATAGACTTCAACATAAAATAGCCTAAACCCCTCCAAAGCAAGTCTGCCCTTTCTTCCTCCTTAAAAAAGCAAAAAAAAGTTGTAAGCACACCTCTTGCTGCCTGTGTGCGGAGCTGTGCGTGGTGGCCTCGTGCCCTGGGTCTGCAGGGAGCGTGGCTTCATGCTGAAATGGCTGGGAAGACACGCAGCAGCCCTGCTGCGTTTCTGCAGCTCCTTCTGGGAAGGGTTTAGGGCAGTGCTGGCGTTGTCATTGGCTTTCGTTCGTCTTGCCTGCCCCGGCCGTCCTGCTGTGGGGACGAGGGGGTCTGCTCTGGTGGAAAGGGGGTTCCCCTCTGTCATGGAAGCACCTGCACAGCTGGGGGATTGTCCGGTGACACCGGGGGACACGCATCTGCCTGGTCCCGTGGTGCCCAGGGTGCATAGGAGGAGTGGGTCCTGCCCCAAAGTGGGGCTCAGGCTCTGACCTCGCTTCTGGTCTTGCAGCACCGTGAACCATCTCAGTCCATGTTGTGCTTCTCGTGGATGTCCAAAATGTCCCTTTGAAGGCATCTCACACCGTGGGGAGCGATTAGAGCGGTTTAAAAAGTGCTCCTTTTCCCTCGGAGGGAAGCCTGGGTGTGATACTTGGGCTGTCCCTGAAGGTGAAGGCCTTTTCCAGAGCTCATGCGTGCCCCAGAGCTGGCCGGGTGGCCCTGGCAGCCCTCCGAGGGAGCATCTGCTGCTTCCAGGAGATGCAGAGCATTCTTCTACCTCTCACTGACACCTCACTGCGGGAGGACACAGTTCCCAGCATTTTTGTATTGAATTATGGACTGATTGCATGGCTGCACTGTCGCTGTTAGCATCTGCACCCTTGTGTTCTGTCTTTCCTCCTAGTGAAAGAGCAACTGCTTTAAATGATGGAAAGAAAAAGGATGGCTTCTGACCACATCCATCCTATGTTGGACCAAGCTTTGGTGACTGCCTGGTGTCAGTGGTGAGGGAAAATGACTGCTCCCTCTCCATGTTGATGGAGCACCCGGTTACACCATGGCTACACCTGATGTAAAGTGATTGGGTGATGTCTTTGCAAAATGAGTCTTTTTTTGGTAGCAGTGAGATGAACCGTGTGTATTCGCCACCTCCCCAGGAAGCCTCCCCAGAGGTCCAAGCTCCGCAGCTCGTCCCGCGATGTACCTATGTGGAGGGATGCAGCCTGTCACGGTCCCCAGCACCTCGCCTGCCTTGGACACAGGTTTTGGCCACAGCAGCTCAGGGTGCTGAGGCAGATGTGTTATCACCTGCTGTAGGACTTTTGGACCAAGCGAGAAATGGTTTTACAGCAACCTGATCTTGGCCATTCCCTTTTCTGCTCGAAGGCAGTGTGAGCGCACCCCTGGGGCAGCGGTGGCCCGGGACTGCTAAACCCACCTGCCTGCACCCATGTAGCTCTTGGGGTGGGCAGTTTGGTGGGTGCTCAGCACCTAGTGAGGTCCAGGGTGGTCTGGAAGGAGGAGGCTGGAGGTCGCATCCCTTCTTGCTGAGGCTGGATGTGACACTGAGAGTGTGAGCAGTTAATTGTGGTGACTCAGGAGGAGAAGCTATGCAGCTGCAGGGCTGCCAGCAGGAAAGGTCCGCAGGGGAAAGGGCTCTCCAAGGCCCCATGCCTCCAAGCGATGTGTTTTGGTGTTAAGTAACTTAATTGTGTCAGACAGACGTGCAGGCAGGAGGCAGCTCCTGTCGCTGGCAGGTTGGTTCCTTGCAAGCTGGACCAAGTCCCTGCTCTGCAGCCTCAGCGGCTTCCCGGGGAGCGGAGCCCTGGCAGCGCAGGGAGGGGGGAACGAACCACAACCACCGTGTTTGTGCAAAAAACCTCTTGGATAAAGAGGAGGAGGCAAGCCTTGACTTTGTTTGTGGAGCAAAGGAGTCCTCCTGTGCACATTCTGATGGGTTTGGGGGCAAACCTCCTGGTTTGCCCTTCTTGACTTGCAGTTTATAATTGTCTTAGCGATGGAGGCACAGAGAGCTCAGGTCTCTGGTGATGCCTTCCTTAATGGCTGTGTATTTAAGGTATCTAGTAGCTGTAACCTGCATCTGAGTGGAATTCCTTGCAAGGAAGTTTTTATCTGTAAACTCAAGCAAGGAGAAATCACTTGTATTGTTTGACTTTCCAGCACGCAGATCTCCTGCCAGCAGGATGCTGTCTTAATGCCTCTTGATATTCACTGGGTGATGGGCGATGCTGGCAACACGAAGGGAAATATGATGATAAAGCCAGGCCAGGAGTTGTGTACCAGCCTCAGGGGAGTGGGTGCTTGTGTTGGGATGGTGGGTGCGCAGGGAAAAGGCAGTATCCAGCAGGGACTCACATCTGGCTGCAATGCTGCGGTTGTGTGGAGCTGCCTTGTTTGCAGTGGTAGCTGCTTTGAAAAAAAAAAAAAAAAAAAAATCAAAATAAACAAATGCTCCATCTTCTATGGATCTCTCAGATGGACATCTCATGCCAAACTGGAGAAGGGCAGCCTTGTTTCGCAGTCATTGGTGGGGTATCTGGGGCTGGTGGCAGCCATGGCGTGGTGAGCCGCTGCTGTGCCCTGGCTGCTGGGAGAAGCTGCTGTCGATGAGCTGGTCCATTAAGGGCTTGGTCATTATCTTGGAGGAGTCGGGGAGGAGGAGCAAGCCAGCAGCCCATGGTGTGAGCCTGCAGACTGGGCTCATCACCCCTGCACTGGCATCATCTCCATACCATGGCTGGTGGGCGAGCTTTGTGCTATACAGGAGCAAAGACAGAGTGCAGCCTTCAAAGTGTCTATATTTCTGTTCACACAGTCAAAACTCACATATTCTGGGTCCTATGTGGCCACCTGCATGAAGGTTTACCTTCATTGATGGCTCTTGGCAGTAGGAAAGTCCTTTCCTCTACAGGAGTCATCTAGAGCAAGATCAGCTGTGATGGTTTAAGAAGCTGCCCATTCTCCATCCTCTGCTGGAGGTCCATGCTTCTTGGCTGGACACCCATTAGGTGCTGTGGGATGAAGGCTAATGGCTGCACCCACCATCCTGGGTGGGCAGCTGATGATGGGACCTTGTTAAGGTGCTTTTAATAAGGCAGAGCCATGGGGAGCCTCAGCTGAGGACACCGGAGTGTTTTGCACCAGTTCGTACCAGCATGAACAGCGTCTGAATCGGTTGCAACACATTAATGCCAGAAGAAAGTGGCTCGGGGACGGAGCTGCCCCGTGCGACCTGCCGGCGCCGTGGGGCTGGCAGCAGAGCCCAGCGGCTCGTGCTGGCTCGGCAGTCGGCGTCGCCGGGCACGAGGGCTGACGCTGGGTGCCAAGTGCCGGCTCATTCGACCGGGCAGCGATCGGATGGTTTCGTGCAGAGCTGTCCCTGTGCTGGTGGGAGATGGGTGTTGCAGAACCGGTTTCCCTTTCCCTGCTCCCGCCAACCTGCTGGCTTTTCCGTTTTATATCCCGCTCTTTGCTTTTATATTTCTTTCCCGTTAGCTTTGCCGTGTTTAGCTGCTTCATCCCCTGCTGCTCGCCTTCCAGCAGCCCCCGTTGTGATGCTGGAGGAGCCGCCCAGTTGCCCCAGTACAGCACTTTGTTGTTGTTTTCCCTTCTTAGTGGTGTGTGAGCTCGTTCCTGCAGGTTTCTGACCAGGACCCCTGTGCTGGGTCCACTAATCCCTGGGGAAGGGGGCAGAGGGGAGTCTTAAACTCCACACCTGGCTGTGACTGCTGCCTGACCTCAGGAGCCTGGAGAAGGTGTCAGGGGGTGCTGATGCTGTCGGGGTGGGAATTGCTCAGGAGAGACATCTGCAACAGCTTATCTGGGGAGGAGGAGGATGGTGGCATGGGCAGGGATGTCCTATTGGCCTAGGAAGACCTGTGGCTGTGTGACAGGCAGTGCCTCCCACCTTGCCTGGGCGGGAGGATTCCATCGAGTGCACCAGGAACAGAAAGTTTGGCTTATCTCGACTGCAAGTTTGGGTGGCCGACCCGACCGTTGTTTCAATGAAGGGCTTTACTGTGCCCTCGCTGAGATGGCACCTGTCGGGTCCGCAGCTTATCGCTGAGCAAGAAGGATGCACAAATCCTTTTCTTTTCTTTCCCCCTGGAATGTCATGGCCCATCAGCACATCTCGGGGCCGCACAGAGGATTTTGAAACTGGAGGAAGGAATTGGGTATGTCCTCAAGACCAAGGTGAACCTCTTTCCGCGCAGCTCTGAGCCTGGCCTGGTGTCACCTGCCCATTTTATCTCAGCATGAGCACTGTGGGGCTTTAACTGGTTTATACCAGTGTTAGAGGGAAAGAAAAGAGATAAATTCTTTTAATATGGAAAGCTATAGGCTTAAAAAAGCCTTATTAGCCTGCTGTTTAAAGACCTAATGTCGTGATAGTTTCTCTCAGCTGTAGAAGTGGGAGCAAATCCTCTGAAGGGGGGGGTTGGGCATTGCAAGGGACTGGGGTCGGTGCTTACTGGGCTGACAGGGGTCCCTGAGAAGAGCCTGCTGCTTTGTGCCATCATTGCTGCCATCAACAACATGGGTGATGGGTGGGTTTGGTGGCTTGGGAGATGCCTGGAGCCCTGTGGCTTCCTGGACTGCTGAATAAATACCTTGGGGATGGCAAGGGTAGAGCTTCCCCATTGTATCCTGTGAATGCAGCTAAATCCTGCCCCGCGGGGTCTGTCCTGGGGGGTGTCTGCATTGCAGCTGTGTTTCTTAAATAGGAAAGCAGCAGCAGTGAAGGCAAAGTGACTTGGGTTTTCACGCAGGTGCAAGCCTGTGCAGGAGCCTGGAGCTGGGCTGGAGGAGCCAGCCTGAGCTAAACCCCAGCCCTTCCCTCACCCAGCCCTGTGCCAGCCTTGGCTGCATGCAGGGAGCCTCGCTGGGATGGGTGGGGAGCAATAAAAGTGAGGGGTTCATCCCAGCTTATCCTCCAGCTCATCCCCTAACCTCTCTTTTCTTGCTGGTTCTTCATGCAGCACAACTTTATAGCCCAAATACTAGTGGTTGAAAGGATGATTCTTGCTCTGGGTTTTCCTTCACAGCGTCTTTAAAGCTCCTGTACAAATTAACATGTTCATTCATTAGCTGCAATTCCCCAAAGCACCGAGTAAAGTTTGTGATTTTAATTACTTTTTGCAGGGATCTGAGCACACGGAGACTTCAACAGATGATTATAGTTCGTGTTATTCATGCAGCTTTTTTTAATCCCATTCTCTGCCAGGACGTGGTCAATAGATGGCTCAAATTGAAGTCTGCTCAGAAATTCCCAGCCCTGTCCTGAGAGAGGTGTCTTCGAACTAAAGCATTTTGCTGACAAAACGATTAAATTTCCAGGGAGGTGCTGCAGAAAGCACGTCTGTAAGGAGCGGATGAGCTGCCAGGCTGCTGCGTGCTGTTGGGGAGGTATTTGCCAAAGTTACATTTCATCCTGTTTATCTCTAAACCCTGAGCTGGGCTGGCGGTGTCACATGCTGGGTGGTAAAAAATATGGAGATTTTCAAACAGAAACACTGAATATTTATATGGTTGCAGACGTTTGTGGAAATATTACTGGGAATAGCTAACCAACTAAAGTAAAACACCAGCAAAACTATTTTTAAATTAATTAAAAGGCTTGGATCCATTTTTTAACTGTTGAGGTTTTAATCCTCAAGCATTTTTTTGATCTATTTGAAGTTACTGTTGCTTCTTGTTTCATAAACATTTTAGGGCCACGTTCTTCTTTATACGCAATCTGCTTAGCAGAGACCCAGAGGCTTTGTCTGCGTATGGAAATTTATTGTTATACAGGAATAATTCTTTAGCTGCAACTGTGATCCCTCCTGCATGGCTTTCTGCGTTATTACCTGGTTCTTAATAACTACAGGACCACTCCTGCTTCTCCTGACATCGTCTTGTCTTATTGATGGGAGCTTCTGGGGTGTGATCCAAGGGCTGGAGCACCTCTCCTGTGAAGACAGGCTGAGAGAGTTGGGGCTGTTCAGCCTGGAGAAGAGAAGGCTCTGGGGAGACCTTCCAACAGCCTCACAGTACCTAAAGGGGCTGTGAGAAAGCTGGAGAGGGGCTTTTGACAAGGGCATGTAGTGACAGGACAAGGGGCAACGGCTTTAAACTGAACGAGGGGAGATTTAGATTAGATGTAAGGAAGAAATTCATCTCTCTGAGGGTGGTGAGGCACTGGAACAGGTTTCCCAGAGAAGCTGTGTCTGCCCCATCCCTGGAAGTGTTCAAGGCCAGGTTGGATGAGGCTTTGGGCAACCTGATCTAGTGGAAGGTGTCCTTGTTCGTGGCAGGGAGTTTGGAACTAGATCTTTGAGGTCCCTTCCAACCCAAACCATTCTGTGATTTTTGCCCTAGTGTCAGCCCTGGCAGTGCCATGAGCTGGGGATCTCCCAGTGCAGGAGGAATATGAGGTTAATGAGAATCCAGATTTCACATTTTTCTTTTTTTTTTTGTTTCCCCCCTGTGTTTGCAAGGCTTGATCCTGTAGTCTCCCAAGACAGCTTTACACCTGTGAGACTGACTTTGATGCACGTTTACTGGGGAATGAGCCGGTTCAAAGCTTGCTGTACAGTCGCTAACTTCTTTAGCATCAAAAAGAAAGGGAAAGCAACAAAACTGAAAGGAAAGCAAGAAAATTGTTCAGTGCTTGCATTGCATGGAGGAGCTTTCACGACCCTCTTGGAAACCAGATGCCTGTATGTTCGACTGCAGGTGCAGAAAAGGAATAAAAATAACTAATCCCGGGAGTACGCGGCCTTGGCATTTGTTTTACGGCCTGTTGAAGGCTGCGGGGTAGCTGAAGGAGAGGAGGGGTCTCTTTGCTCACAGCTGGTGGGGTAGGAGGGCTGTGAACCGAAGCGAGGAGCGATGCTGCATCCCTTCGAAAACGTGAAGAAAAAGCAGAGGGGTGACACGGTCGGGGCTGAGCTGGAGTTTGGCCGAAACCCCACGTCTGGCTGCTTCACGCAGGTGAAAAGTGTTTGTGTGGCTCTTGGTGACCCCGAGAGTTGGGACCTTGGCTTCGTCGTGCTTCTTTCCAAGTGATAAGAGGGAGATTTAATCTGATTTAGTTTTCCTCAACAAATATGTTTAATCTTTTAACGACATTACAAGTGATGTATGAGCGTCACAAAAGCCTTGTTTTCCCGCCCTGTTGCCCCATACAATCCTTTTATGGAACAGCACAAGTGACTCGTGTGAAGCTCTTAACAGCATTAACGGGCACGGTGCCGTTCTCACCGGCAGCACGCCCGGCTCCGCAGCGCCCTGAGCTCCATGGGGTCCGTAAGTGCTCTGCAGCTGATGCGCTTGGGAACAATTAATGCAAAATAACAGAAAACACTTGTTTATATGTATGTCTATAAAATATTTTGGAAGTAGGCAGAGATCCTCTTCCCACCTCTTTTGCATTGTAGCCTCAAGTGAGAGTGAATTACAGGTCCAAGCACTTTAATGCACGTATGTCATGCACGAGTCCACTATGGTTTTGTGTCAAGTGCTGTCGAGATGCGAATGACTCCGAGGACTTGGCAGCACACCTCTCTTTAAAAAGTTACAGTGCATCAGCTCATCTCTGATCTTGTTCTTGAAGGAGCTCTTGGCCCGGGGTAGATGTTCCTCAGCTCCCTGTAGGAGAGCTCAACCAGCCCGTACCCTTTCAGATCTGCTGCAAGCCATGGGAGAGGGCACACTGCCTGCAATGGTTGGAGGCAAAAGCAACATTTGGAGGCAAAATGGTTGGAGGCGAAAGCATCCTTACACTGGAGTAACAGCTCCTGTGTTCATGGCATCGGCTTGGTTGCACCCAGCTACCCAAGTGAGGAGCGATGGAGTTGAATACAAAAGCCAGTCCAGGGCAAGAGCTGACCACAATGAGGTGGTGGCATCAGAGGTGTGGAAGGGACTGGCTGGAGCTCAGAAGATAGTTTTACCAGGGATGGGTTAAATAGGGCCTTCTCTTTTGACAGATGGCAGCTTGTGGCGAGGCTTGTAGATGCTCCCATTATCCTGTATCCCATGCTGGGACGACATCCTGCTGACCTTCATCCAATTTTCTGGGGGAGGTTTAACCCACTGATGGATCATGATGAGGGGATGAAATATCTTCTCGAGGTAAAGGGAAAGAGCCTGTTGAGAGACGAAGGGGAAGGAGCTGCAGTGCAGTGCAGCTGCTTTACAGCCTTTGCCTGTAAGAAAGAAAAATTCCCAGTGGAAATGGCCGTGGGTGACTCTTTAAGGGACATTTATGCATTTGGGGGAGGACTGGAGCTGCAGCCACTCCCGAGCTGTGGAAACAGGGAGAAAATCCAAACTGCCAGACTGGGTCAGAGCAAAGCTTCACCCATCCAAGAGTGGCCAGAAGAAGATGCTGAGAGAACAGGACATAATCCTGATGTTTCGCAGCCAGCATTTCAGGGACTTTCCCATCAGGATGCTTCCTCCAGATCCCTGTGTTTAACAGCTACCAGTGGATCTGTCCTCTGTGAGCTTATCCAGCCCTCCTTTGAAGCCGTAGGTATTTCTGGCTCCCAGAACATCCCCTGACAATGAGTTCCACAATTTAATTACAAGAGGAAAGGAAATGGCCTTGGATAGATTGTTAAACCTGCTGCCTGATTCCTCTATTCCTGTGTTGTCAGAAATGGTGCCTGGAGAAGGATTGAGAAGGGGAAATGAGGGAGAAGGGGGAGAGGGTTGGGCTTGAATTTGGGAATGAAGCATGGGGAGGGAAACTGCCAAATTAATACCAAAATGGAGCCTTTCCAGGGACGGGATGCTGTCGCGTGCAGTGAATGTACCAGCTTCATCCTCTCCGCACGGATGAATGGGAGATTGAGTCGGTGCCGTCTTAATGTTTGGAAGGTTGGACTGGTGTGAAGTGAGGTTACGTTGGTGTAAACCTGGCGTAACTGCAACCATTCGGTAGCGGAGAAGTGAGTTCCTCCGGCCTCGGGCTGCGCTTTTGTGCTGCTCAGCTTGAGCCACCTGTGCAGGGAGAGGAATTGGGGAGGGAGGAGGTGAGGATGTCTGGCTTCGCCTCTGCTAACAAACGGCAGGAGATGCCCCGAGCCTGGCATCGTTACTGCTGTTCTAAATCCAGTGGGACACCTGCTCCAGCCAGCACCGCGCTGCAGAAGCCACCCTGGTGCCACAGCTCTGGCTGCCAGGGCGGCACTGCCACCCAAAAAACTGACAGTACCACCAGGTTAGATATATGTATTTTTATTTTCTTTTTTTCTCATCTCCTAGTCTAGAGAATAGAAAACGTGTCTCTCACTGGGGATGTTTTTGAAGCAGGACAGTAAGTAGCATCTCTGGGACTTGACAGCTTGCTCTTTCAGCTGCACCTAACGAAAAATGTGCATCTTGGATTTCCCATACTGGCTCCCAGTGAGTAGGTGACTTCATTCTGGGTTTGCACTGTCTCAGGATGTCCCCAGCAAATACGATTTCATATAGACATCTTCATGTGTCTCAGAGTGATTTCTTCTTCTGCCGTTTGTAAATATTTCACCCTTTTTTAAATTATTCATTCATTAAGTGGCTTGGATGGGAGAAGGAATCATGCTTAAAATATGTGCGAAGACATAAAACACTGCAAGTCTGAAAGGATGTGAAAAAATAATGCGAGAAATTATTTTTACACCAGAACGAGCCCCACCTAAGTCCTACGAGGGGATGGGAGGTGGAGGGATGCTGTGTCAGGCCAGGCCTGGCTCAGGCTGGGATGTCACTGGGGTTCACAGAGTAGGGCTGTGCATCGGGGTGGGATTTGGGGAATGAGATCCCTGCCCGGGGGTGTGGGCTGGAGGGGCTGAGCACTGCTGAGCTCGGGGGGCTGGCAAACCTGGCATCTTGGTTGTGTTGGTGCTGCCACAGCCACAGCATGTGCCCAGTACCATAAAAACCAGAAGTAACTGTCCTCCAGTTTATTAGTAACCTACAGCTTCTACATAATAGTTAATCAATGCGGGGTTGCAGCTGACTGAAATTGCATATTAAATCTGTGTCTGCCACACAGTCCCTTGCTGTAGCAAACTGTAAACCTTTTCTTTACTCCACCTGCCTCTAGGCAGTGAAAAGTAAAGGTTAAAGTGCTGCTCACGAAGGGACCCACTTTTTTCATGTCTCTATGCCAGGATCTCAAAATGTCACTGGGCTGTTAATTAATTAAAGCCTGTTAACACCTTCACTAGCAAAGTTGGTGGTTTTTATCTGATAGCCAAGTGCTTTGAGCTGTTCATGGTGCTTTATGGGGAAGGAAGGGAAACTTCGGTATTTCAGAAATGGAGAAACAGAGACAGGGACGAGCAGGGCTCGGTGGCCCTGGAGAGGTGGGTGAATACCCTGTGGATGGGGAAGCTGAGGCAGAGCGAGGGTGAGAGAAAAAGAAAAGAGGGCGAGTGACTATAGAAAGTCAGGGAGAGCCGGGAGTTGGACCTTGGACCAGTGCCCCATCCCTGGGAGGTCTTTGCCCTGGGCTGGCATTGCTCATGGTGTTATCCCAACCTCAACACAATACCTCCAACCTCTGCTGAGCATCCCAGTGTGGGGCAGCTCCGGGGTTCATCCACTCATCTTCATTCCTTTGCATTTGCGAAAGCTCTCAGTAAGGTGTTTTTGAAGGTTACCTTCAAAAGCAAAACATTTGCTTGAGAAAACGGAATAAAAGCTCCAAAAACCCAGACTCTGGCCAGGAGCCAGGATAATGTTCCCTAATCTTCTTCTGTAGAGCTTATCACCTTTGGTGTGTTCCCAGATGTCTAAGGTAGATGTTCGTTATTGCTTTCCTTTTCCGTCTGCGGACCGTTCTCGTCTTCCCGAACCCGGCTGCCATCGGGACAACAAAGCGTCTTTTCAATTAAGCCTCAGGTTTTCATAGTCTGGTACCTCATCATGTCAAAGCTCGACGCTGCGCTAGGCGATGGATTCTGATGCTGCTGTCTGGTTCCTCTCCACTGCCCAACCAACGGGGCTTTAGGGCGTTTTGGGGTAGCATCAGCCGTGCGGACGCATGAGCCAAGCTGGGTGCAACGAGGGTGTCTGGAGGGGGGGACCACGTGTGATGCTGCTCCCCTGGAGCGGGCCACCGGCCCTCCCCACCAATCTCTGGGGTGGTTTGGGGGAGGCAGAGCCTGCCAGGAAATGACCCTTTTGGGCGATGTCTTCTGTACCTGCCCTGTCGTGCCTTATCACGTGCTCGGGGGTGATTTTGCAGCTCCCTGGTGGCTTCTGCAGCAGACGGGCTCAGAACCAGCCTCCCCCGGCGCTGCCGAGGCAGCTGGAGCCGCCGCTCCCCCAGCCTGTGAACAAAAAGCTGCTTTTTGCCAGTGTTATTTTGGATTATTGCGGTGTTTCTCGCTCTGCCGGGGAAGTGACGTATGCAGAGCCGGTGGCGTCTGTGTTGCCGTTGAGTTTGGCTGCTGAGGCTGAGCTGCCTCCAGGTTTTGACCTGGCTTGGCGGAGTTTTGATGGGCAAAGAAAAAAAAAAAAGGCACTGGGAAGTTGCTGTGTGTGTTTTTGGAAAGCGTGTGGCTTTCCAAAAGCGTCTCGGCGCACGCGCAGCCCAGCTGTTGGAAGGAAAACCCCGTTTGGTAGTTGGTGCCATTGCCGAGATCAAGCCAAAGTCAGCGGCTTTTTCCAGCGACGCTGTTCCCGTTTGCATCCCTCGGATACGGCTGCGGGGCCCGGCCGGGCTCTGCCGTCGCCTCCCGCTGCCACCGGCACGCGTGCGGCTCCTGTACGGAGCGGTGACATTCCCGGTGAGGTGCACCACGATTTGGCGATGGCTGGGCCCTTTTGCTGGGTGACTGAGGTTCTTCGATGAAGGCCGAAAGAAACGTGAGACTCTCGCCAATATATGTGGCCCATCTTCTCTGACATCTGCTTTTTTCTTTTTTGCCGTGGCTGATGTTCTTGGAAGGTAACACGCTGTCGGCATCAGTTCTCCCCTCCTGTCAGCAGGATATCTTTGGGGACAGCCCTCCTGTTTCCCCTAGTGCAAGCACGGCCACAAAACCGAGTTCATCAGCCAAGCTCACCGGCCATGGCACAGCCGTGCCTCGCTGAGGGCCTGTCAGGCTCTCACGGTGCACGAGGCTATTTAATTTTCACTGCCATGTGCCCAGGTATCGGCTATGCCACTGTGTGCTTTTGCCCCTGACAGCTCCTGGTGAGCCGTGTCCATCAGAGCTGCTCTGCCGGCTGGAGTGGGCAGGAGCAGGCAGTGCTTATGGATGGTTCCCATCGGCGTGGAGAAGCTCCTGCCCATCATGTGCATGATGACAGCGTGCTGAATGGGAGTTTGACTTGCAGCACCTGTTGCTTTCCAGGCAAAGAAGCTCAGCTCTTGGCCGGTGCTGCTGGAGCATTGGGATGGACTCGGATGGACTCGGCGTGCGGCCGGCGGTGGCTCTGGCTGTGACACTGCCGCGGCACGGGGGTGGTCTCTGCACGGAGCAGCTCGTTGCCACCACACTGGGCCTGCTCTCTTGGCACTTCCCATTGCCTTAGAACCGATACAATGCTTGTTTTCTTTCCTTCATGAAGTCCAGCAGGTCTAATGGCACTGCACGCAATGAGCTTTGAAACGTAAATCTGTTTTGATGCGTGTTTGACAAACTCCAAAGTGCTTTTGCTCAACAAGTTTTTGTGGCTCCTGTTGGCTGGGAGAAGCCCAAGCGCCCCGATCGATAAGGTTCTGCTTGGATAATTGAGATGGGAATTTGGTTCATTAAGTGAAGTGGCTGCTGAAGTGGGTAATTGCAGATCTTGAGGTGTTTGTCCTATTTGCTAGTGTAGATTGAAGAAAATTTAGGTGCGATTTCACAGGTGTGTGGGTACAAAATGACTTCTGTGAGGATACTGCACATGTTTTGACAGAGCAACAAAGCTGAATAACTCGTATTTCTTTGCGTGTTGGAAGGAAACAGATGCAAAGCCAAAGTTCGGGGGCTGTTTAACGCTGGGTGCCCCAGCCTGGCTGTCGGTTAGAGAGGTCCTGTGGCTTCTGCGCGGTCCCTTTTTGGGGAGAGGGGCATCCTTCCTCCCACCTGGCGTGTAGCGTTCCTTGAAAGGTCAGTCAACCTATAGTTGTGTTTTTATGTTCGTTTAATGAGTTTGGCAACCTGCTCTACAATCTGCCTTCCCGTTCTGCTGCAGTCCATTGGCCAACGTGCCCGGGGCGAGGGCTGGTGCCCGGGAAGGTTGGACCTCGGGAGCCTTTACACTGCTGCTGAGATGAGGGAGACCTTACAGCTTGTGTTTCCAAAGATATGCTGAGGTCTTCAGAGTGGTCCAGTTTCAGCAGCTTACTTACGTATTCGCTGGTTGATCTCGATTCAGTCACTGAGTTTAAAGTGTGGTTCAATCCAGGCACTTGCTGAGGTCCTTTCCATTGGATTGGGGCACAAGTGCGCGCTATAAATGTTAAATAATCTGAAATACTCGTGCTGACATAGAGCATTAGTGTTGGGTCTTTTTGACGTGATTTGAGCATTAAGTTTTCCTGAGATGGAGACCTGGCCTCTCCTCTCTCCGTGAGGAGCCCTGAGTACCAGCGTTTCTCAGGGAATAACAAATACCAGTAGTTGTGTAAAGCCCCTGATGCTCTATGCGCTATTTCTGCAAATAATCCTTGTTTATAATTCACCCTTGGCAGAAAAAGACTTTAAATTATTAAGGCACTAAATATTTTGCAACGAAGGAACGGAGATAAAGCTCTTGGCAGAAAAAAATTGCTGGGGAGAGCTTGTTCTTTTTGGAGCGTTAGGTACTTTAAAGTATTATGAGACATAATGCGCGAGGGGATTGGGAGTTCATTACTTGATCAAAAGATTTGCTCCTCTCCTAAAAAAGCATCTGCTCGATCCATGCTTTCCATAACCCCTGTAAATAAGGAGTGTCCCCAGGGCGCATGTGTGGGTCCCCAGAGCTGTCCCCACTCACGGTGGGGCTGAGGTGGCCCACTGGGCTTTAGATGGTGCAGGATGGTAGCCAGGAGGTCTCTGTCCTTCTCCCAGCTCCACCACCCCAGTGTTTAAAGCCGTTTCTGCGTGCCCAGTGCTGCCCCAAGGGCAGATTTTTCAGGGGAGCTTGGGCTGCTGCGGGGGCAGGTGGGGACCTGCCCTTGGCCTGGACACCCAGAGCTTCTCCGCTCCGCCAGCTCCTGCGCGGGGATTCTGTTTGCCTTCTCTGGGAGCGGGAGATGCTGGTGCCAGTTCATCGTGTAGGTGTGCTGTGTGTGTCCTGTGTCGTAACGACCAGCCCGTGGGTAAATCAGAGGTGTTCCAGTGGAATGGAGGATCTTATAATTAGTGAGTTTGCCACCTCTTGCTTATTTATCCTTTTATTACAACATCGAGCACCTAACCAACAATGAGCGTGTGTATGCCTGTGTGTATGCATACATACAGATGTTACATACAGCCACGTATAGATGTATTTAAGTAGTTATACCCGTAATCTTCTAGCTCTTGGAGAGAGATCTGAAACATGAACCACAGAGTTTCAAACCCCAGGGTGCTCCCAACACTTTTTATCATCTCAACATTTTGAACCAAACGTCATCCTTACGGCGGTGACGTTTCCAGCCTGGGGTGAGCGAAGGGAGGGCGGCCGTGCTGACGGTGACGCTGGCCCTGCTCGGGCTCTCGCTTGGCGCCGTGCCCCCAGCATGTGGGTTTCAGCCTCTCTTTCCCTTTGCAGGAGACCTGTGCAACTGCAGCGCCGTGGGGAGCGTCAGCGCGGCCGAATGCAACGGCACGACGGGGCAGTGCCTGTGCCTGGACGGCTACGCGGGGCTGCGGTGCGAGAGCTGTGCCGAGGGATTCTACCGGGAGCGGAGCAGCCAGCGGTGCCATCCCTGCGGCTGCAGCCCGGCCGGCTCCATCAGTGCCCGCTGCGATGAGTAAGTACGGTGGTGTTTCGCTGAGCCTCCCGGGGAGGGGGGCTGTGTGCGTGGCATCGGGATTTGGGGACGTTTTGGGATTTGGGTTGCAGATCAGGCAAGAACGGATCTTGTCATCTGGTGTTAGTATTTAAAAAAAAAAAAAAGAAAAAAAAAAAGGAAAAGCAGGAAGGAAGCTGGCCTTATAAAAATTCATGAATCATATTCTTCCTCTCTTTCAAGATCTGGATTATAAAAATATCCATAGCTGTGGCAAAAGCCCTGGCAGCCCACAAGGGAGTTAACTTGCATTTCTGAGTTGTTTGGAAGCCGAACCTCTCCTCTAATGCCTGGTGCATCCATTAGTCCCTATCAGACGGGATTGCCTTCAAGCTTGAGCTCGGGAGGGGAGTGGAGGCTGGGGTGGAGCACAGGGGCTTTGGAGAGGTTTATTTTCCAAAGGGATATTTGTTACATCAGAGGCAAGCGGAGCTTTGTGCTCTGCCCTCGCCCAGCACCGTGAAGGAAGCGGCTGCCGAGTCAGCTGCTGCCTTGCCCGGAGCTCGCCCCGGCGCCTGCGCTCCTTGGCTGCTACGAAAGTGCCGTAGCTGATGCCGTGAGCTCTTGTGTAATGAATGTTCCTCTGCACTTCACCTTGCCCACCTGTCATGGATCAGCCCCATCCGGTAACTCAGCCCCATGCAGCCGTTCCCTCACTCTCCCCCGGTGGGATGGGGGAGAGAATTGGGAGGGTAAAAACGAGGAAATATATGGGTTGAGATAAAGACAGTTTAATAAGTAAAGCAAAAGCTGCATGTGCAAGCAAAGCAAGGAATTCCTTCACCACTTCCCATGGGCAGGCAGGTGTTCAGCCATCCCCAGGAGAGCAGGGCTCCAGCACATGTAACAGTGACCTGGGAAGACAAATGCCATCACTCCCAACGTCCCCTCCCTTCCTCCTTCCCCCAGCTTTCTATGCTGAGCATGACATCATAGGGTCTGGAATATCCCTTGGGTCAGTCGGGGTCAGCTGTCCCAGCTGGGTCCCCTCCCAGCTCCTTGTGCCCCCCCAGCCTCGCTGGTGGGGTGGGGTGAGGAGCAGAAAAGGCCGTGACTGTGTGTGAGCCCTGCTCAGCAGTAACCAAACCATCCCGGTGTGACCAACGCTGTTTCCAGCACAAACCCAAACCACAGCCCCGTACCAGCTGCCGTGAAGGGAACTGACCCTACTCCAGCCAAACCAGCACACCACCCTCGCATCTTGCCTTTTAAAAGCCAGCACACAATTATTTTTTTTCCCAAGCAGCGATCCATTAGTCATTAGAGGTTTGTTGGTGAGTTGAGAGTGTCTCTGTATTCCTGCAAAGAACAGTCTGAGCAGCAGCCTGACCCCTTGGCTTTCCTTAAGCTCAGAGGGCAGCGAGTTGCAAGGCCTCTCCTTGGAGGAGACATCCAGCCTTCCCAGGCTCCTTCTCCTGCTGCCACCAGAAAGTTGGCACCAAAGACATTCCCGGAGCCCCCAACCCTTCTCCAGGGCCTTGTGAGGGAAGTGATACCTGCCTGCGGATGCGACGGGCTTCTGCTGCACTGGCTGCCTTCGGTGGCATCAGCCTTGTTGTCTTCTAGGGTTTGATCCAGGCTCAGCGTGTGTTCAACACCTGCACTTTCCTGCCAAGGCTGGGGCTGAGTCAGAATCCAAATGTTCTGCAGAGACATGCTCTTTGTAATTATTTTATGCATTTATTTTTTTTTTCCAAACACCCAAGCCCTCTGTCGATGTCCTTCCTTGCTGTTTCAATGCTGCATTTTTCTTCTTGCATAAGCTCTGAAAACTCAGAACTTAAAAGCAATGCTCCAGTTGACTGGAGTGACCTTCTAACTAAAAAAAGTGATTCTTGCGGGTGGAGAGTGTGGAGTTTTTCACTTGTTTTTTCAGTCGTTGTTTTAGGGAAGTTGTGTCCTGAAGCATCAGGGTTTGCTGCAGACTAGAAAATCTGAGTTTGGTCAGATCTACTGGAAAGGCAAATTGGGCAGAAAGGCAGATGGGGCAAATCTCACCTCTGAGGGCTGGGAGGTGCTACCGGAGCGACTGGGTTAACTGGGAGGGAGGGTTCTCACCCCGATTCTGAGTCACCGGGCAGCGGGCAAAGAAAGGATGTGGGTGACATCTCTCCACATCTCGCTGCATGCAGTGAGCTAAGAAATGCCCTCGGGAACTTCAGGTGAGACACTCCGAGTCGTGAAGGAGGAGGTGGAGTTCAGGCACACAGTGAGCCGTCACGCCAGCCCCAGCGTGTCTGGACCCAGAAATGGCAGAGGACATCCCTGGTTCTCCTCTTCAGCACCATTTGACAGCCTTGAGGGGTGTGGGAGATGCAGATCCTCGGGCGTTCAGAAGAGGCGGCGTAGGGCAAAGTCTGGAGGAAGGCTTGGGGAGGAGGACAGATGTTAACAGATCGCTCTGTTTCTCTTCCCTGCTCAGTGGGGTTTGCTGCAGACGGAGATGACCTCTGGGTGTTTAAAAAGAGGAAAATTAGGTCAGTTGTCTGTGTTGTAGGGCTGGGGGCATCGGTACGGCTACGAGATGGGCAGCCTTGTGTGTGGCGAAGTGTATGGGAAAATGAAGTGGGATGCAAAATCCGGTGGGACAGCGGCATGGGGTGGGTCCCTGTGTGGGAGTCTAACCCAGAGCCTCTTCTGCATTGCAAGGAGATTTGCGTGTGAATCCAGGAATGAGTTTTTTGGCTCTTGTTCGGGAAATGTTGGGTTTGGAGCTCTGGGTTTGATGTCTACCTGCTGCCGAGTCCCTGGATGAGTGGCGCATGTCCCTCTGGGCAGTCCCTGCTTGGGATGAGACACGCAAGCGTTGCCCAACACCAGCAACCAGCTTCTGTTTTGTTGACATCAAAAATACTGCAAGCTGTATTTATTCAATTAATTTCTTTATTTTTAAAAGCACCAGCCCAACTCTGACTTGCACGAGCTCATTCCTGCGTGCTGGCTTCAGAAAAAAGCAGCTGCTGTTTGGATGAGCCTGCGAGTGAAAGAGCAGCGTAATTTTGGACTCTGACCCTTTTTGACGGCGGCTGATTCCAGGGGCAGAGCGCTCAAGGGCTGAGCTCTGGGGCACACAAAACATGCCTGATGGGTTTCCATCAGCTCGCCCAGGCTTTTGTAAAACTGCCTTTTCAAGCACCACCATACGATGGTTATTCGTATTATTCCCAGGCGTGCTCTCTGGCCGGCCAGATGGCACACCCAAGCCCGCTGTTTATTTACTAGACCTCAAACGCAGACCATCAAATAAAAATTAAAAAAAAAAAAAAAAAAAAAATCCCTTTCCCGAGGCAGACAGTTGATTTTGGGAGTGATCATTGACCTGACATGCTGTCACTATGAATGGACTCCGCGGCCACTAATCAAAGGTCTGTTTTGGTGGTGGTTTAAATTTGATTATCTGGGGGGATCCACACAGATCTCCCTCTGGGATGGCAGAGGATTTCCGTGCTCTGGTTTGGGTGAATTTTTTTTTGTTAGATGAAAAGCTGTGTGTCGTTGAAGCTGGAGCTCCCCGCAGAGCTGGATGCGATCCTGGGCTGCGCGGAGAGGGCTGACACATCTCGGAGAGGGGGAGTGTGTTCCCCAAGTTGTGGTAACGCCTGGAAACCTCAGATAAAACCACATTTCACTGGGTTGGACGCTGTGTAGATACTTGCTAAAGATAGCTGTGGCCTGGAAGTGTTCATAGTCCGTAGAGGAAGGGTGGAGAAGAGAAGCTGAAGTTTCAAGGGCCATGGTCAAGGTCACGGAGAGGTGGAGAATGAGGGTGGTGACTCACGTGGGTGCACGGGCTGTGCTGGAAGGGTTGTGCTCCCGCTGCAAAGCCCCAGGGACGGTGGCTGGGTGGAGAGGATGCCTGGTGATGGCCCCAGCCCATGGCAACATGGCCCCAGCCCGGAGCTGCCCCCAACCAGCTGCATCTCACCATCTTTTGGGCACCTCGAGTTGAAAGCTGTGTTGTCCATCTGTCTGTCCTCCGAGGAAGCAAGAACGTCCCTACCTGGTGGAGACAAAGGTGAAAGCTATGCTGCTGGAGAAGGTCACCGTGTCCGGGCTGGCCAGCCCACATCTCCCAGGCTTGCTCCCCTGTGCATTTATTTTTCTTTTTTCTTTACGTGAGCAGAGTCCTGTGCTTGAGCTCTCGTCTCCCGCTGCCTACAGCCGGGCGAGGAGCCGAGCCAGGGGCAGTGATGGCACTCAGGGGGACACGGTGGTCCCCAGTGCTCTCGGCCAGGGCAGCGGTGGGAGTGCTGGGGCTTCTCGCAGTGTTTTGGCAGCACCTGGCACACCTCTGCCTGCTGTGTCCTGCCATGTGCCTTCGCCCAAAACTGCCCCAGGTGTCCCCAGGTGCCTTGTGGCACTCATGGGCAGCCCTGGGATGTGGTGAGAACTCTGCATTTTCTTTCTTTCTTTCTCTTTACCTTGCTAGCAGCACTGGAACCCCACACCGGGCTGCAGACACAGGTGCAAAACTGGCCAAAGGAGCCCAGTGCAACCCAGCGGTCCGGGGCCCCGCGGGCTCGTGCCAGTGCGGGGCGTTCCTGTGCCCTGCTGCAGGGAGGGAGAGTGGTGTTACCCTGATTTACCTCTTGCAAAGCCTTCACCTGAGGTTTTCCTTCCCCAGTGCGTGGGGCTTTGGGGCTTTTCTCCGAAGCGTGGCCCCGCAGCCACAGGGACGGCATGTTTAGCCCACGGGCTACTGTCCCCACATGGGTGCTCTCGCACCCCTGAGTTTGGGATCCGAACGGAGGAGGGCTGCGAAGCAGAGGAAGTGCCGAGAGCCACTGCTGCGCAGCAGAAGAGGCTCAGCCCTCAGTTCCATGTTTCTCTGGGAGGTTCTGTGTTTCAGACTAACTTGCCCCAGTTCCAGGGAAGACAACGTGATGCACCCTCCGACACCTGTTGCACCGTTACCTGCGCCGGCGAGCAAGAGGAGAGCTGTGCTGCTGTGGGGCGTTCAGGGACTCCTGTGTGGTTTAGCTGAACCTGAGTTAGCCATCTGATCTGAGTTAGGTTTGTCCAGTTCCCTTAAAAACTCTAAACTAAACACACATAATATGCTGTCATTGTCCCTGATGAAAACAGACACATGTTAAATTGGGCTCTGTGAATCCATTTAAGTTGCTCCCTCTGCCCGTGCCTCAGTTTCCCCACAAGCAGAAGGGCATTGGGAAGCAGAGGCTCCAGCATGCTGCTCGGAGGTGACGTTAGCTTTGGTTCACCTCTGGCACTGAGCCACGCTGCCCAAGCGTGCCGTGCTCTGCTCCTTCTCCAGCCGAGCCGCCGTTCCTTACTGCTGGTGTAAGTCATGTTAGAGAGAGCTCCTATCACTGATTTCCGTTGGGGGGAAAAAAAAAAAAAAAAAAGATAAAGCATCCATATAAATGCTGAAGTGTTAACTCAGAGCTGTTTGCCCCCTCCAGGGGATCTCTCTCTTTGTGTTCATATTAAGAAGAATTGAGGCAGAGCATCCCTGCGAGCAGTTATCCCTGGCTGTCCCCCGGAGCGGGGATGTGAGGCTGAAGGGAGTGCTGTGAGCTGCCTCTGTGCCTCCTTTGTGGTGGGCTTCTCTTCGGAGAGGCTGGTCTCGTGACCCTCGCTCATACAGATCTGCGAGAGCGTTGCTGGTGAGAGTAAGGTCAGCAGCGTTGGACAATGGTCTTTGTTAAGGGCTTTGAATAAGGACTGGGGTTTCTGAAGGAGCTCGGGGAGCTGGGCAGGGAGAGCCGCATGCTGGGTTTGCAGAGGTGGTGGGATGTGAAAAGATGATGATGCAGAGAGATCATGGAGAGGGGGAAGCAATAAGGAACATTGGTCCTGATGGCCTTAGGAAGCACCCAGGTGGGTCACAGACTGGACGCGCCTTGAGCATCATGTGGTATGAAGCAGAATTTAGGGTTTGTTTTTGTTAGAAAACACGGATCAATTGAAGTTCAAGGCTTTTGTGGAGCTTCACCAGCCTGGGCAGGAAGGGTGCTCCTGGCAATGGTTTGAGATGAGGGACACCTCGTGTTCCCTGGGCTCTGCCCATCCCAACCACAGGAGGTTATTTGGGGGAAGGTGGTGGAGTTCTCCTTTTGCATCAAGTAAATCTTCATTTTCTGTCTGTAGAGTGTCATCACACTTCTGAAACATCTTTTCTTTGTGTGGGAACCGTATTTCCATTCTACTATATTTTAGGAGTTCAGTGTACCACAGTGGGCACTGCTCCCCTTTGGAGATGAGACCTTGGGAGCCCAACTCCTCAAGGACATATTTTTGAAAAAAAAAAAAAACTGAAAAACAAACAAAAAGAAACCCCTTTTCCCCTATTTTGAAAAGACTGCTCTCCCTTTTATAGATTGGCTGAGCACAAGCGGTGGCTCATTATCTCCCAGTAAAGCTGTGTCAGCACTGCTCTGCAAAGAACGGATTTATTTTTTTTGTAGCGGGAATTGTTACATGCGGACGTCATAAAAGCGGAAGAATATCCTGCTAGAGCATGTTTTTCTGTGTGCTTTAATTATCTCCATCTCTCTCCTACTACAAACTCTTGTACCCTTTACATCCGATTAGCTCTCTTCTTCTCCTCCCCCACAAGCAGGTAAATATTGTACCTGCACCCAGTTTCACTTGGCTGCAGACAGGGATGGGAAATGGAATGAGTGACTGGACGCAGCGGCAGCAGAGGGTGGATTGTTATCATCTCCCCTATGATAATTGCAGCTTCTCAGAAATCCTGTTGTTTTGCTGATTTTCCAGCCGGCTTTGGCGTTCCTGTGTTGTCTGTTGTAGACTTGATGCTCTGGTAAACGTTGACTGCCCTCAAAAAAAAATATTGGCACAAATTTTTAAGCTCTTGGGGCTGAATTCTGGTTTGGGGGAGGTGGTGCCCAGCAGGATTTCAGGCAGTGCTTGTTGTCCGTGGCTTTTTCTGCTGCCTGTGAGGAGGAGTCAGTAGAGATCTGGGGGATGGAGGGACTGTGCTGAGTGCACCCTCAGCAAGTTTGCTGGTGACACCAAGCTGTGTGGTGTGGTGGACATGCTGGAGGGAAGGAATGCCATCCAGAGGGACCTTGACAGGCTGGAGAGGTGGGCCTGGGCGAACCTCATGAAGTTCCAAGGCCAAGTGCAAGGTCCTGCACGTGGAGTGGGGCAATCCCAAGCACAAGTACAGGCTGGGCGGAGAATGGATTGAGAGCAGCCCTGAGGGTGTTGATTGATGAGAAGCTCATCATGAGCCAGCAGTGTGTGCTTGCAGCCCAGAAAGCCAACTGTATCCTGGGCTGTGTCAAAAGCAGCGTGGGCAGAAGGCCCATGGAAGTGATTCTGCCCCTCTACTCTGCTTTACTGAGACCCCTCCTGCAGTGCTGCATTCAGCTCTGGTGCCCCCAACACAAGAAGGACATGGAGCTGTTGGAGTGGGTCCAGAGGAGGCCACAAAGATGATCCAAGGGCTCGAGCACCTCTCTTGTGAAGACAGGCTGAGAGAGTTGAGGCTGTTCAGCCTGGAGAAGAGAAGGCTCCAGGGAGACCTTCTAGCAGCCTTCCAGCACCTAAAGGGGGGCTACAGGAAAGCTGGAGAGGGGCTTTTGACAAGGGTGTGTAGTGATAGGACAAGGGGCAATGGCTTTAAACTGAAAGAGGGCAGATTTAGATGAGATCTAAGGAAGAAATTCTTCCCTCTGAGGGTGGTGAGGCACTGGAACAGGTTTCCCAGAGAAGCTGTGTCTGCCCCATCCCTGGAAGTGTTCAAGGCCAGGTTGGATGAGGCTTTGAGCAACCTGATCTGGTAGAAGGTGTCCCTGCCCATGGCAGGGGGGCTGGAATGAGATGATCTTTAAGGTCCCTTCCAGTGCAAACCATTCTATGGTTCTAAACCCAGTGTGTTCAGTGTGGACTAGCCCTGTCTCACTGGCTTCCCCTCTGCATCGAGGTTGCCTGTCCCATTCCCATAAAGCCGTGATCTTCAAGGAATGCTCTGGGAAGCCAGGATCCACCGTTTGGGGTCAAGATTTTGTGGTTAGTTAGGCTTTTGCTTCTCTTCCTTGTGCCTCCTCCATCTAACCTTGCTCTCCGGGGCCATCATGCTCTTCCCATCACTTCCTCCCTCCCCAGCCTCTGAAGTCTTGGCGGTTGGTGCTGGGAGGGCACCCGGAGGAGACGGCACAGCCCCAGGCTGGAGATCCCCGGCTTTCCCAGTGGCGAAGGGCATCCTTGGTGGGAGAGCCGGGGCCGCGGAGGCGGCGGTGGCCAGACAGGGTGGCCCTTTGACATTTACAGAATGGCCTTTCAGAGCTGTGAAGTGTCCCCGCTCTGTCGAGGGCTGCCATGCAAACAGCTGCCGTCCCCCGGCAGCGCGCGCGGAATGCGGCGCACAAAGGCCCAATGTTCGCCGCCATAAAGCCCCGCTTCTTCTGCCCTCCACAAAGGCCGCTCTGAGCGGGGCGGCGGGCGCGGGGCTCGGCCGTGGTCGCGCTGCCCCTTCCACCAAAGCCTCTCGGCTGCCACCGGCTCTGGTTTGAGGTGTGAAACCCGACCGCGTGCTGCGGGGGACTTTTCAAATTAATTGACCTAAAGGAAAACCAGCACGTGGGGTACGAGGGTCTCGGTTTGCTCAGGGTGTTTCCTACCGGTGTTAGTTTTCCACCAAAGCATCTCGGAGCGTTCAGCTATCAAATGTTAACTTTTCTACGCCGCCCAGAAAAATGTAGGAGAGGTTTATCCCCTGGCTGCTGTCAGGCATCACGGAGAATCAGCACGCAAGGCGCCGGGCTCGCTGGCGGAACGCGCCGTTTTTAGCGACGTCTCTTCTGAATCCTGCCGTCCTGCGCAGGGTCCGTTTGTCGTGTTCCATCGAAGGGTGACAACGCCTTTGCAGGAGGGTTGTTTTACAGATGCTCGTAGTTCACCAACGGGTTTTCCCTCATTCATGTGAAGCCCTGTCGTTGCTGTGCTCCAGGAACACCTCTGGGCCCTGCTGGGATGAGCGATGGGAATGTCTATAATCGGAGGTTTACAAGGCAGTGGCTGGTGGGGGACGGGGCAGCAGGCGACGCTGGAGATGCCACAGGGCTGGCAGGAGCTCCCGCTTTCCTTTCTCCCAGGGCAGCACAGCCCCTCACCAGCCCTGCTGGGGATGGTCCCGGCAGGTGAGGTGGTCCTGGGAGACGCTGTGGTGTGAGGGTGCGTACCTGCGCGCTGTGCTTTCAGATGAAGGTGGTAAAAGTATTTGGCAAAGCTCTCCTTCAAAGCCATGGGGGGTTTTGCGTTGCTCATCCGCATGATATTTCCTGGTTTGAGACCTACGGGAGGTCCCTCCTTCTGTGACTCTGCCCCAACATCTTGCCAGTCTCATATGTTTTTTAAAAAAATAAAATAAAACTGAAGGCACAAGAGCCTGGTGCTGTGCTGGCTCGACCAGGCAGCCCCTGGGCTCTCAAGGGCAGCTGGGCAGCCAGGTTTTTCTGGCAGCTGGGAAAACATTCAAAATTAATTTCTCCCTTCCCTCCTCCTTGGGAAAAAAAAAATAGAAGAAAATAAGTGATTAGAGCTTGGTAAGGGTTTTCTGTTACACCATTAAGCCACGCACAGCATGCCTCCCAACAGCCCTTAAGGCTATGGTGCTCCATCGTCCCATCCGTCTTGTGTCTGTCACGTCCCCGCTAACCTCCGGGTGTTTCTGTGGAGGAGGACTGGAGACCTATTGCAGATGCGAGTGCACATTGTGATCTCTCTTGTATCACAGATATTTTAATGCTTTTTTTTTTCCTTTTCTTTGTGATGAAGCCTCAAGTTCCGGCACTGTCGTGTGCGGTGCAGGGTTAGGACATTCCCGAGCTCCCAGGTGGAGCCGGTCCCATCACCGTGTCCTTCCGCAGCGATCGGACCTGGTAGAAAATTCTCTGCATGATGCTCTGCAGCTTCAGGGCATGAGATGGAATTTTGGAGGTGTTCCCTGTTCTTTGTGCTCTGCTCCTGGGACACTTCCAGGTGGGGTCAAAACTATCTGTGATCCTTCTGTTTAAGAGCAGCCAGCGTGATGCACAGAGGGAGGGTCTCTGTTGTATCCCTATGACTTCTGTAGCTGTACAGCTGCAGTCCCCTGTAAAATCCCACCACGGGGAACGTTTTATTGTCACTAGTGGCCTGGATCACTTGGCAGGTGACGCCATTCCCTGCACCCTCTGGCTCTTCCCCTTGGGTGCAGCCGCAGGGGCTGTGGAAGTGAAATCAGACTGGCTGGTGCAGACGTATTTTGGTGTGTTCCCCATTTTCCAATATTTTGCTTTTATTTAGAGCCCCGTCCCCAGTGTCTGCTGGTGCTGCTGCCCTGGGTGGCCGCATCCTGCCTGCCAGTGGGTGCCATCCAGCCCTGGGCGATTGCCCTGCAGCCATTGAGACTGAAGCCTTAAGGCTTAAACATGAAGCCCAAGGGCTGAGGGCAATCGGATGCATGATTGGATTGCATCCTGCCCTGGGGGGGGGTCCCCAACCTGGCACGTAGCTCTCACCCCCTGAGGGTCGGATTGCTCAGTGTTGGATGGAGCCTTACACGTGGTCTGCCCCGTCTAACTGCTGCCTGTGCCTTCTGCCAGGAGCTCTCGTGCTGCTGATGGTTTTAATCATTAGAAAACGTATATAAAGTTGATGGATGATGTGATGGTGATGTACACTACCTTACGCGGTCTTGGAAGTAAGTATATTCGTAAAAATGTAGTGGAAACCAAGGCTGGCAGGAGACTTTTGTTACCGAAAGTCTGTTTTTGTCCCAACGCATCCTGCCATCGATTCTTTTGTGAGAGCTAAAAATTGGCTGGCTGCAGTGGAGTTAATAATCATCTGAAATGGAGTTGAGCAATTGATGTTGCTGCATCAAAACGTTTCCCTCCTCCCTTCCCCCTCCTTCCCCCCCACTTCCCCCCAAAAAAGAAATTCCTGGCTTATACTCAAAATCCAGTCCAGTTCTCACTGTGCAAGTATTAAACTGTGGGTCTTTTCTTTCAAGTTTCTGGATTTTTATGGGCACAATCGGTCTGTTAACAGGACTTTTTTTTTTACTATTTTTTTTTTGTGGTTTCAATGCATTTATATCATTGACCTTTGCTTTAAAAAGTGTCTGACAGTCTTTACTGGACTGGAGCTATGAAAAGGAGTGTTGTAAGGGGGCTTTATTCTATGGAAGCAATGACCACAGGCAAAGCTTTATATTTGCTGAGTGATTTAATTCTTGCACATGCAGAACTTGGCTCGGTGCCATGTGTAACATGTTGAGAAAAGGTCTGCTTGAGAGGCATTAAAACCAAACTTTCCAAAACTGTCACTTTTTTTTTTCAAAAATAGCTTTCTTCCCTGTTATTTTTAAGCTAACAAGTAAAATCAAGGGACCTTGCGCCAAAATGCTGCGCTGAGCTCTAGCAGAGTCATGGGGGAAATGAACCTCCTTTAAAGAAATGAAGTGAGAGTCTGGGTGGAAGGGTGCCAGCCGGGAGGAAGATGACAGTGTCATTAGGATAAAGGCTTGAGCAAGGGAGAGGAGAGAGTAAAATGGAGCATCCAGGAGGAAGTCTGGGAGGGTGAATATTATACAACTCTAGTGCTTGGTCCTGTCAAGTCCTACTCATAGGGTGCATCCCCAAAAGATGAATTTTCAGGCTAAATATCAGATCCTCGCCAAATTAGTTTGCTTTTCGCTGCTTGGCTCTGCCCGTCCGCTGCCCGCTTACAGGAATATCTGTCTGGTAGCGGTCAGAAGCAAATAAAAACAAACTGCTTTTTGTTTGCTCTTGTTTTAAACACTGTGACAACGTTTAGATTAATGGTAGGTCTTGTGAAAAGCTCTTTAAAAGTCAAACATACTGAGCTGCTTAACAGCATCCCTTTGGATTCTGCATCTGCCTGCTGCAATTCCAGATAATGGTCTGGAGAGCAAGGAAACATCATATTTCTTCTTCCTTCTTGTAATCAGTCCATTAAATATGCCTGAAATTTTGTATTCTGAAACTATTAAATTGTGTAGCCACTTGGGCTGAGTTCCGTGTTTTGGTGTGCCTTTGAGTATTTCGCCTTCCTTTGGCAAGCAAACGAACAACAGAAATACTAAATTATGTTAATTTCTAACAGAAGCAATGTCTTCCCCAAAACATGGCAATCAACTGCATTTTAATTAAAAACAACGCATCAACAGTGCATCAAGCCATTTGGAGCCTCCGCCTCTATTAGTTTCAATCAGCGGATTTTTCGAGGGGCTTTTAGAAGCAAATTGTGCGTTGCTCGCTCTTCCCCAGCAGCAGCGAGGGAGAACAATAGATAATCTTTGTGCAGGCACACCGAACCCTGAAATACTGAGTTAGATAAAAAAAGTGTACGAATGGGGTGGAGGTTGTATAGGGGGAGAGCCAGGAGGAGGGCGCATCCAGGGGCACGCAGGGGATGCTCCATGGATGGTACCTGCCTTGTCTGCTGCAGTGGCAAATAAATCCATCTCCTGGGGAAGACCAAACCCCATTTATCTGAGGTTCTGTCCTGGCTTCCCTGTGCAGCAGGCAGGGGTTGGGGTTTCCTGCGGGTCTCCCCAGAGCTATCGGAGATGTGGAGAGGCACTTCTGTGCTCTCTCATCCTCGGCTCGGGCGTTAGCGGTTCCCACGTGTGCAGGTGGGATGAGCTGTAGCCGGCAGTCGCCATGCCAGGGGGTGGATGGGAAGGAGAGTTCCGTCCGTTCCTGTGATTTCTCTGAGAGCTGAGCCTAAATGCTGCCAGCATATGAAGTTGTTATGGAAGCGATAGGTTTGAAGCCTCTTTGTGGAGGGACTGGCATGGAAAGCCAAAGGAATGAGGATAACCCCTGCTTTTTATAGCCTCCTGGTATGTGCTTATGCCAACTAACACCAATACCCTCCATTTTACTGTGCAGAGCTCCACCCTCCGCACAGTCGGCCTCCATGCCCAAGCAAACAGGCTCCAGCCTGGGGTTAGCTGTAGTGGAAACCGCAGGGGAAGGGAAAACCTTCCCTTGTCTTTCCCTGGCTCCTGCTGGGTGGAGAAGTCGACTTTGCCTGGGTGGCCGTGGGGATGTCGCCTGGAAGGGATGATGAGGATCATGGAGGAGAAGTGGAGAGAGTGCAGGTGGCTGATGTCTCGCTCAGGTTTCAGCCCAAGGAGGCACCTGAGCTGCGGTGCCGGCTCGCGGAGGAGCTGGGAAAGCAGGTGGTGAGGAGAGAATTGTCCGCTCACCCAAAAATCTGGGAGGTGCTGCTCGGTGCCGATGCGGAGGGGAGGTGACTATCCACGTGGGTGCTCTTTGTTCAGGCGTAGTGAGCGTGGGTGTCCCGGTGTCCTGCGGGGCCGGCGCAGGTGCTTGGTGGAGCTGGGACTGGAGAGGGGCTGTCGGAGCATCTGCTAGGGGCTGATGCATGGGGGTGGCTTTGGGCCAAGGCTTGCCAGAATGAGTGATGACTTCTGGTTGCCCAGCTGGAAGTGCTGTCAGGGCAACTGGTTTTGCAGAGACTCAGCCTTTCTTGAACTTCTTGTCGCTTTTTGGAAATTGTTGCCCATGGGTTTCATGTCCCACTTCCAGCAGGCGTTTCTGCGCAGAGCTCCCTGCTCTAGAAAGGGAGTCAAAACCACTGACCACACATTTTTGCTTTGGATGCCTCCCAGCACATCCACATTCACTGTTGGTTTTTCTCTGTGCAGCTCTGGGAAATGCCAGTGTAAAGTTGGTGTCATGGGCCTGAAGTGTGACCTGTGCAGTGATGGATACTACAGGTTTAACGAAACCACCTGTGAGCCGTGCCAGTGCAACAACCACTCCAAAACCTGCAACAGCTCCACAGGTAACCTTCCTCTTGTGACCGTGGTGGGTGCAGACTTTACCTGTCTCCTCTGTCTCTGGTTTTTGCCGTTTTCATTCAGCAGACCTCCGCTCTCATCCTCTTCATCTGTGTCTTTATGCCTTGGGTACTCACAATTGTTACCTTAAAACCAAAATCAAAATGCACGGCAAGGTCGGAGCTAGTCGTCTTCTCAAGGAAGTTAATAAAAGCAGCGTTATTTACCCCAGGCTGCAGTGCAGAGCCTTTATTCCGCAGTCTCTATCGGAAATCAGTGCTCCATTGTTCTCTGCACTTACACAAATGCACAACACGGGCTTTTAAGGAGCTTTTGTTTAACTGCTGTTTACCTGGAAACATATACTGTACTGGCACTGACGTCAGGTGACTGCTACTGCCACAGATAACATGATTAGTGCTGGAAAAAACTGCCACCACCTAATTAATATTGCCCACTTTTTATAAATTTGCCTTGTTCATTTTCCTTGATCGTTTCTTTGCCTCTTGCTCGTACAGATGTTGATGGAGTGCCAGTGTCGAAGCACCTGTGCTTGAATAGCTTATGGGAGGGCAGGGAGGGAAACTAATTGCTTTCCCATCTCCACTGAAAGGAGAGATCCCGGAGGAGCAATGTTATGTGGCTGCCTGCGCAATCCCCACTTTAGCAACAAAACTCACACTTCAAAATCCAAATTGTCATCGAAACTTCTAGGCTGAAATGCAATTCTGTAATATTTACCCAGGAGCTTAGAAAGGAGCAATAATTTAAAGAAGGTTGCAGCATTTTTTGCAGAGCTGGCAGAGGCAGAGCTCCTCAAATATGGTGTTTGTGGGCAATTTCTGCGCCGGTGTCTGTTCCCTCGTGGCCTGGGTGTTGCAGCAGAGGAAGGGGCGGCCGCAGTGCTGCCTGTGCCCGGCCGATGCCCTGATCCTGCTTGGCAGAGAGGGTGTTCCTGTGGGTGTCAGGGGGAGCAGCAGGCACCAGCTCCACACTCCTTGAGGATGAATAATTGCATTAATTCCTACACTGAACTCCATGTGCTTATGTCCTGCTGACACCGAAAGATATAAGATTGAACCTAAAGCTGTGCGCACATCAGCTGTGTTACTGATTTGGAGCTGGGTGTGTGGGTTTTGTGAAGGAGTGAGATAATCTGCTCTTCCCTTTTCTCCCTCAATGTTCCCCCCGGCTCTTGATTTAAAAAAAAAAACAACAACAAAACCCCGGGCAGACCTTGCCTCTGGGCTGGGGCTGCTCAGGCAATGCTTCTGCTGGGGCTGTCCAGCGCTGACCATGGCACTGCAAAGAAAGACCCTCTTTTTGGTTAATGACCTATTGTTGATCTGACAGAAATCCCTTTTTAAAAATTTTCCTCCATCTGCTTTATTTGCTGCCAGGGGTGGGGGACCCCAACAAAACCAGAACAGAGAACAGTCGATTAAAAATTACATCCGACATCTAATAAGTATCGTGGGGCACTCAGCCTGCTCTGGAGGCTGCACTTTGTGTGACCTCCCCAGCTTCACAGCAACTGTGTGCAGGCTTTGTCAAATTTTCAAGGTTTTTTTTCCTATTAATGCTGTACTTTGGGCTCCCTCTGCCGGCTCCGCGACTGGCTCCGCGCAGCCTCGCTCAGCGATGCTCCGGTCAGGAGGAATATTTCAAATTAGTGGGCTGGAAATCGGGCAGCCAGAGCTCCCCAGGCGCCAGCGCTTCCTTCGACACGACCCTCGTGCCCCGCGTTGTGTCTGCGCAGTGAGTTCGGTTTCTTCTTCCCAGGTGGGGTCCCGTGAGGTCTGATCCTTCCTGAGGGCATTACCAGGATGGGAAGTGCTATTAATTATTCAGGCTTTCCATGGCGATACCTGATTGCAAGCCCGTGCGTGCTTTGCACGGCTGAGCAACTTGCTGACTCATTGGAAACGCAGCCATTTTGCAGGGTTGGTGTAGATAAACGTGAGTAATTTCTGTCGATGGGAAAGACATTGGTCTTGAAATGACCAAGACCGTACAGAAAACGCAGGTGTGGTTCCAGATTTACACCACCGTTCATGGCTGCAGAGCACAGTTCAAGGCAAGTGCTGATGGGGCAAACTGACCTTCCACGAGCTGGTCTGCCACTGGCATCCCACTGAAGCAGCTGATTGAGGTTTGCAACTAGAAAAACCGAGCCCAGCAGATAATTTTCCCCTCCAACCCTGACATCTCTCCCACAAAAACCACCGGCTTGTGTCTGACAAGCTGTTGGGTGAAGAGCAAACAGCGTGTGGGAGCTGACGCCGTGTGAGTGTCCTTAGTCACCGGGGTGCTGCCAGCCTCACCGCGTGGGTGAATCAGCCGCTTCCCAAAGGCGGCAGCTGCCAGGGTTTGCTTCCTGCCCTTGGCACCAGGGTCGGCTCCAAGGACGCACCGGGCTCGCTCAGGGATGCTCGGCTGCGGAGTCATGGCTGTGGAAAGAGGAGAGTAGGAGCCATGCAGCGTGTTGGGTGTGCAAGGGAGCCAGACTCTTCCAATATTAATAGGAAAATGTGCTGTGTTTTTTTTTTAACAGTCAGCATTAACCTAATTCAGGATTTTTTTCTGTGGTTTATGTCGATATGAGATGTTTCCATACCCCCGCAGCACTGCTAGATTAGCTCAGTGAATCTCTTGTCTGCGGTTCCGTACGCAGGGAATAACCGGCCCTGTGCCGCCCTGGTTTGTTAGAAGGTGGCTGTTGCCTTTCTGAAGTCTTGTACGTGGGATTTCATCGAATGAGCCTCCCTCAGGTCACTGCCACCAATTCGAGCAGCCTGCTGTCTTACAGGATGTTCCTGGTGATGGATGGGCTTTTGGTAGAGGTTGCATTTTTATAACTAGGGAGATTTTTCTTTCCCTGGTCACAAGAGTATAAAACCACAATTTAGAGGGCTGTGAGGACACATCCTCTGCTGAGACACAGCACGTTGATTTTCTGATTCAGGGGCTTCCCCAGGAAAGGGAGGTGGCTCACGTGAACCCCCAGTTCTCTGGTTCTCCAGGAAGGTCAGTAAGTGCTGCTGCCTTGTGCCTGTAGCAAACGTTGCTGCTGTGATGGGGATGGAGGAGCTGGGGCCAGGCTGGTGGGATGGAGCCATCTGCCCCCCGAGCAGGACGGTGGCACGTCCTTACCCCTGACCACCAGCTCTGTGCTGTAGGAATAGGTTGCACACAAAAAAGGGCAAAGGTATAAACTGGAGGGGCCCTTGGTGAGAGTGGGGGATTTGAAGCATCAGGATCCCGGCTCGCTGGTGCAAGTGCAAACTGAAGCCCCTTTCTTTGAGGACCATTTAATACCAGTAGCATGTGTTCACCTGCACTAACATTTTAAAATGATGAACTGTGGGCCTCTCTGCTGGAGCTACCTACATTTTCTCATTGTGTGCGTGTGGAGGCGGGGAACGACCATCAGAAGGTTGTAAGAGGCCAGGATCATGTTTTGGCCGGAGGGTCTTCAAAATCACCTGTGAGCTCTGATAATTGAGAGTGCTCCATGCAGATTCTTGCTCCAAATGTTCTGCTCCAGTTCCTGCTGCCAAACGGTTGCTTGTGCTCCTGTCCCTTCCCCAGGCACCTGCCTGCACTGCCAGGAAAACACCGAGGGAAACCACTGCGAGCTCTGCAAGGAGGGCTTCTACAGGAGCACCCATCCTGCCCACGCCTGCCATCGCTGCCCGTGCTCCACCGTGGCATCGACTGGCTCCTGCCGAATACGTAAGGCTTTTGGTTTGGTCTAATTTCTCACATAACGAATGTAGCTCTTCTCAGTGCGTTTCAATTAACTTGTCGCTCAGCGTGCATGGGCCCAGCGAGGCGGTTTATAGCCCGTGAATCTCCGTTCGTGGGAACCAGGGGCACCTTGCTGGAAGCAGCATCTGCCACGATGCGTCCCCGGTGCTCGTGTCGCTTCTTGTGAGAGCAGCTGTGCAGCGGAGGGCATCAGAAACGCCTCACTACAGCCTGCTCTGAAGAACCTGCGAGGTTTTGCAGGGAGAAACTGCTGGGCTTGTGGCAGCCAGGAGAGGGACAGGAGGTGGCCAGCAGTGCCGTGTAGCCCTCTGGGCCTTCTTCTGAACTTCTCCGTGGGACGCTAAATAGAGATTCCCCAGTCTTCCTGCTCTATTTTGATGCAACCAAGAGAAGCCATAGCTGTAATAAACACATATAACACTTTTTATTGGTATTTCCTTGATCAGTTTTGCCATCAAACCTTCTCTGGCTTCATATAGGCCAAAAAGTGCCTGTGCATTGCTAACATCACTGATATAGTTCCAGTTGTTTTCTGAAAATTGTCTGTCTGAGATAGAAATGTTCAGGAGTAATAATCTGTTTGTTCAGCAACGTGCCGAGCATGCTCTGTGAGGCTGGTACAAGGCATCAGAAACCCCCAAAGCTTTTTTCCCCCCTAGGAACAGAGAAACTGCTGCAGTTAAAAAGTTGAATTTTCAGCTTAAAATTTGGGATTGGTTAATACTCCTTGGCTGCTGATTTTTTGTCATAGTGAGTTGTGGTCAGGTCGCACAGAACAAATCCTGCAGCGGGTGTTTCTCTGCAAGGGGCTGTGGCATGTACCTGGTTTGCTTTCTGTGTTCTGTAGAGCCTGGAGAAACTGCCCCGAGGTGCGACAAATGCAGAACTGGGTACACTGGCCCCAACTGCAACCAGTGCGACAACGGCTACTACAACTCCGACAGCATCTGCGTCAGATGTAGATGCAACGGGAACGTGGACCCGGCGCGCTCACCCAGCGTGTGCAAGCCGGAGAGCGGGGAGTGCATCGGCTGCCTGTACCACACTGCTGGGTTTCACTGCCAGGAGTGCGAGGACGGCTACGTCCGAGAGCCCGAGGGGACCAACTGCACCAAGAAAGGTAAAACACGCTTCTCAGATGGGTGTCGAAGCTGGGCGGCTCAGGTGGGCACAGGCTGCCTGAAGGCTGGGGAGAGAATTGTTCAGATTGGTACAGAGAAGAAAACCAGACCTGTGTAACACGTCGGTGCCTACTGGCCTTGAAATCTGTGGCTGAGAGTTAACTCTGTAACCCGGAATCCCAGGCTGTGCAGACATCTCTAGTGAACAAGCTGGAAAACTAAAACTCTTTGCAGTGTATTTAAATGTAGGTTTTCAGATTTCTGTTGCTTCATATACTTGATCTCTTGGTGCCCAGTGAACTGTCCTTATTGACTAGTCTGTTCAATGGCTCTGTCCAGTGCCCTAGAAAGGGTGCTTATAATAAATTTTGTCACTCCTCATACTCTGCAAACAACTATTTGGACCAAGTTTTTATATGTATATATGTTTAGGGTTTTTTTTTGGTTTTTAAATGGGGAAGCCAAAGCTCAGAAAGGTGAGATGCAAACTTGCAGAGCGAGTCAATGCCAGAATTTACTGGTACCCACTCTGAGGGTCTCTCATCAGTCTTCAATTCACATCTGAGACGCTGTGTGTAGTATCTCAGAGGCAAACTAGCTCTGGTACTTAGAGAAACTACTGCACAGCAGGGAGACTCATAGTAAAATGAGAGAAAATGATTCTTAAGTTGCTTCTTCAGTGGTTATCAGGAGGTTGGTCCACAAGGTGGATCTCCAGCTCCATGCATGGAAACTTTACTGCTGTTGTGTATTAGATAAGAGAACCCGGAGTTCAGGAAAGTATCCGGGCCTAAATTCATCCTTGTCACCAACAGAGATTTAATTCAGATCTTCCATTAGGAGTTAATGTGGTTTTCACTCCCATGCTGCTCTCTGGAGGTGTAATCACAGAGTCCTTCTCTGCGCAGGGAGATGATCAATACGAAAAAGTTGAATGCTCATTAGCTGTAACTGCACCGTTACAGGGCTGGAAATGGCACTTTTGCATCGAGCCATCCATTATCTCCCCCTGCACAGCTCTGTCTTTGTGCTAAGAGCTGCATGACCTTGCTCCATTAAAATCCATATCTATGGCTTTGCTTGTATACTTGCAATTTCCACCATTCGTTCTAATTTAATGACATTGTTATAGGCAATTCCTGACGTGGGGACTGTCCCTTTTCAAAGGGATTGAGACATGCTCTTCTAGCTTTCCTGTTTCCTTGACACCTGTTTTTTCCCTTTCTTATAAAGCAATTAAAAAGGCGTACAGTTTTTTCCAGTTTCTTACACACAATTTGCCTAAAAATAGACGTGCTGAGGTACTGTGCATTAACCAGTTTTAAGTTAAGAGTTTTGTAAACCGCTAGTGCATTTGAGTGGCCTGGTTTTGAGTGGCTTCTAGAGGGAAATCATCACCCACCAGATCTGCAGATGAAATTGTTGGAGCCTGAGACTCTAAGTGGTCACGGTTGAAAAAAAACAGCGTGTTTCATACCAACCTCTGGTATCCACAGAGACTGTTCAGAGCCTTAAACCTGACCGAGATTTTGATGCTTTCAAGGCTGATGGAGAGAATATTCCAAGGATGGAATATTCTGACCCCTGGGTGGATGGTGTTCCTGCTGTGACAGTGAGGCATAGCAGCAAGGACTTAGTGATGCAGCGTGGCACCATGCCACCCAGTCGAGCATCGCATCCTTCCCTGAGAACTGGCGGGTGGGCTGCTGGCGCGGCCACGGCTCCTGCTGGTGCTTATTCCTGGAGGGAGGTGGCAGAAGCTCTGCGGAGCCTGCATTTCCATCAAGCAGCTGGATATGACGCTCACGTCAAAGCTGCCAAAGCAGCCCATTGACTGAACAGCTGCTGCTCTCAAGGAGCTGCTTTAGGACATCTGGAGGGCTGGCACGGCCCCGGTGAGCGGAGACAGGCGGCATTGTATCGCGGCCCAAAAGCCACCGTCCGCGGTCAGAGCACGGCACTGTTCCACCATGACGTTACTGTCAGTTCCAGGAAATGTTTTCACCCATGTCCCCCTTGCCAGCACTTAGCTGATGCTGACTCACAAATAAATCCCAGAAAAGTCCTGCTTCCTCGCTGGTGAATCAGCCATTGTCTCTGTTCTGCTTTTTTTTCTAATTATAGCTATTGGCAGGGTATACCAAGAATTGAGTGTTGATGAAGGAATTTGGAAAAGATGACCGAATTCCTCATGCCCTTCTCCCAAAGCTGTATCCAGGAACCTCTTGCTCCTGTCACGTTACTTCCTACTGCGAAATTCTGCCTGTTATCCCATAAAGAAATGCCTTCTGGCATTCAGCATCCCGAATATCCTTATCAATGTAAGGCAGGACCTGCAGAGGACAGAGGAGCAGCTGCAGGGAGGGACTCTGAGCAGGAGCCTAAATTAGTTGTGTGATGCCCCTTCCAGAGGAGTTTTTTCGTTGCCTGAACTGGGAACATGGCAGCCCAAAGTTAACTCGTGGGAGTTCCCCCAAGGGCTCGTGGCAAGAGATGTGCTGAATATTTCCAGCTCCTGTTGCCACTGGAGATGCAACTTAGTGTAAAATTAGTCCTTCGGAAGCGACTCTTCTCAGTCATAATTAGTAGACGTTCTCTTTGGGAGAGCTGGATCACTACAGCACAGCACCATCAGCTGTAATTGCTGCAGCTGTACGTGGCTTTAACATGAAGTTGCGTTTTTGGTGGCAGGAGGAGAAATGGAAGAGAGTGGGAAAGAGGGTGCAGGGAGTCCTGTGGAGCAATAGGTGTAGAGAACATTTTGGTTGATTGAGGCTTCAGCTTCTGGAAGGTTCCTGCTGCCTGGACTTGAGAGTCTAAAATAGATCAGATTATTCCTGTGATGAAAATGCTTTATTAGTTGCATTTGGGAGCCAAATACTTAGGTTCTTATGGTGCTTTCTGAGGCCTGTAGCTCAACTGGTTTGAAGGAGGCGTAACGAATTTGCACCCCACTTACGAAATCTCCAGTGTTGTCTTGTTGCTGACTCCTAGATCTGAGCAGGGAGTTAGCCCATGTCTGCTGGAAGCAAGGCGGGTTCTTGGCTGTTTTGTGGCTGGGAACAGGCTGCAGAGGAAGACAGAGCTTGTGGCACAGTCTGGTAGATCCTATGTTCTCATCCTTCATGTGTGAACATATGCCAGCCGCTGAAACCAAACCAGAATCCAAACTGGCTTCTGCTGTGTTTGAATGCTTCGTAAGAAGATCCACAGTCTTTTTTTTGTTGTGATTCGGTTACCTTCTGCTTCTGGTTATGCAGACTAGGGCTTTTTCTGTGTGATTTGTGTACGACTTCTTCATTCAAAACCATGAATTGCTGGGATTGTTTTGCCCTTTTACATAAAGCAGTGTGAATACTGAAACCCCTTGCTAAATGCTGTGATGGCAGAAAACTCATGGTTCATTGTTTCATTTTTATCTTCCTGTACAGGTAAGGCAGGAATAATAATATTGTGAACATAATCCTACATCTAGTGTACTAACTGTGAAAGGTTTAAGCTCCTGGAGTTGCTGTGTCCTCCCAGCCTGATTGTGCAGCCCACGTAGGCGACAAGTGAAACTGCCTTCACTGGGTTCAGAGTCCAAACTCTGTAGAGCCCTGTTCTCATGGGCTGAAGATGAGCTGGACTGGGTGGTTTGCTTTCATCATGGGCTCACGTATCTAACACTGAATCTTGACTGCTGCACCTATCCATCCATCACCAGACTTTTCATAGGGATGCTGAAGTCCGTGAGCACTTAGCACACAGAATTATTTAAAAAATCAAAACCCTGACCCTGGCTGGCTAACTATTTTTGTAAACTATTTAAAAAAAATACCAGCTTTAACAGTGTAGACTTAATTGCTGTAATAACTGTGATATAAATGTCAAGTCTCTTATGTTTGTGTTTGATTCCAGCTTAGCATATTTTTATTGATCATTTTTTATTTGTTTTGTAGAAGCCACTCTCGGGCCAGAAACAAGGGAGCTGACAACTTCTGCTCCGAATGCCAGTAAGGCAACATCATCTTCGACTGCAGTGATAAACAGTACATTGTCCCCAACGACTATACACACTATATTTCCTATGAGTTCCTCTGACAATAGTACCTCTGCTTTTGCAGATGTTTCATGGACTCAGTTTAACATAATTATTTTGACAGTTATCATCATCGTTGTGGTCCTACTAATGGGCTTTGTGGGTGCTGTCTACATGTACCGTGAGTATCAAAACAGAAAACTTAACGCTCCTTTTTGGACCATTGAACTCAAAGAGGACAACATCAGTTTTAGCAGCTACCACGACAGCATACCCAACGCTGATGTTTCGGGGCTGTTGGAAGACGATGGGAATGAAGTGGCACCGAACGGACAGCTAACGCTGACGACTCCCATGCATAATTATAAAGCTTAGCAAGAAGTGATCCAGCTATTCCAAAGTTGGCTTAAAAAAGTTACAGGGCTTGTTGGAGGGGTATCAGGATCCGTGCCAAGGCTCCACGCAGAGGAATTTGCTCTTCAGATACTCTTACGCTGGGCGTGCTGTAGCTCGCAGGTGAACAGAAAACAAGCGTAGTACATCCGAATTTCAGGTAATATGGTGGAATGCATGCAGTGCCCTGTTCTCCATAAAGATCCATAGAATTCACTGTTGTTAAGGACTTGATTACACTGATCTTGAAATATTTATTTTTTATGAAGAGGTGGTGGGGTGGAGAAAGCAGTCCCCCATGGTTAATCAGAAGCTACTTGATTTCCAGCCAACCTAACACTTATGTCTACATCCTTTAGTTTGTAAAGTAGCTCATGAATTAACAGTGGATTTTCAGGAGATAGACCTTTGTAAAGGCTTCATATTAGTTCCTGATATCAATTTGTTTGAAACGGAGGACAAAAAAAGGGAAGTAATTGTTCACTGTACTACCAAGAGGCAAGTAGAGGAGTGAGTTGCACACTTGAAAAAAGTCACCATTATCAGTTTCCAGCAAGCAGGGAAACAGGCGGAGAAAAAAAAAAAAGGAAAATATTGGAGTTAGGGAGGAGACTAAGCTTTTCCCTTTCTGAATATTTATACAGGGTGATGATGCTATTGAAACATAGCAATCCATTTTTTTTTCTAGAAGGAGTTAATGAACTTGTATAGTTTCTGTGCAAGGGAAGACGACAAGACATCTCAGGGTTGCCGTGTAAAAATAAAAGCTAGGCTTAATACCCTACCCTGATAGAAATGGTGTGTTCTGTATATAAAATGTAATATATCTTCTTGGAATTGTATTTGTAATTATTTGTAAAAAAGACAACCAACCAACCAAAAAAAACCCTACAACAAACCCATGAACCCCTCCCTAACATCCCCTATTCTCCAAGTCATATTTTATCATCTAGATTTTAATTGTATAGCGGTTAGTGGCGTTGTTTAAAAAGAAAAAAAAAAAGAGGATTGTTTAAAATACTGTAAATTAGATGGCAATATTGTTGGAGCTGGGACTCTGGCAAACACTGACTGCTTAAAGCTTTTCTTCTAGTGTCATTGAATAACTTTCATTTTTAGAGAAAATGTGAGTGCTCCCTACTTGAATCTGTCAAATTTTCCCATTCCTTTAAATATAGAGTGAATACTAGTGTCGCCATGACTAGGGCCTAGTAGGTGTCCCAAAATCGGATGTACCATTCTGTTACTTGCTTTTAAATCTTTATACAAAATGCAAACACCCTGTCGTGAATGCATTGAGAGCCTGATCTCGATGGCTGAGCTTTTTTCCGAAGTGGCTGCTCATCACATGAGCGGATCTCGTGTCCGTCTCTCCAGCGGTGACACGCTGATGGGGGGACTTGCCGGAGGGCTGAGCGTGGCCTCCTGGCCTCTTGAAGGGCAAAAGCAAAAATCTCCTGGATTTGAGTGGAAACGGCTTTCAGCCGAAGAAGAGCTGGCAGGAGCCGTCTGTGCTTCTAGGCTTAAAAGCTAAATGTGCATGGACGGATGTGCAGGAAATGTATGTAGCACAAGGTGGTGGTGGGGAATCAGCTGTCAAAAAAAACCTACAGGGGATTTCAGGTTTACAGCTTCCCCTGATTTTTGTGGGAGGCTGGCAGACCATCAGCAGAAGAAGAACTAATGGGCAGCACAGCACAGGCAGATTGCACCACGTTGCTCCTCGCTGGTGCCTGTATCCATGCCTGGAGGCAGGCACCGTGTCCTTCCCTGTGCTGGGGAGCTGTCGGGTCCGACCCGTGAAAATCAATACCATGATATTTAAGCAGGGCGTGAAACAAATCTTTCACGTAACTCATGACCAACCTCAGAACTAAAGCTGCATGGCTGTGTGTGTTGGTGCTTTGCAAGTGACTGAGGCTGAGGATAAATGAAGTACCTGCTAAAGGTCAGCAGGGGCTGACGGATGCATCCTCAGAGCCCGGCAAAAGTAAATATTTCTCAAGATGAGAAATGGTAGGAAGAATGTGGTGATTATTTATTTGCTTTCTGGTGCTGCATGGAGGCTTTTCTTATCAGTGGAGACTTTGGAGGGTGGGGAGGGGAATAGGTGCTTTAAAGACATGCACAAAGATGCCATTTCTGCCTCAAAAACTTGCTGCCTGATTTAAAGATGAGGCATGGCGAGTAAGAAGGAAAGTAGTCAGGGATGACCACCGGCGAGGGCAGAATGTGGGTATTGCATATGGCCCCGAGCCGATGGAAAAGCTCCCGTTGCCTGCTCTGGGCCTGGGTGAGGTCCCATGGTTTAGGCAATAAATGTGGCTGATGTCATTCAGAGCGATGTTACTTTTAGTTGTAAAACGGGGGAGGACTGGAGGAGAAAAATCTGGATATTGCTAATCCTCGAGTTACTCATCGAACTTTTAAAGAGCAGAGTGGTGACAAAATAGAAAATTTCCTAAAAACTGTAATGATTTAGCAGTGCTGATGTAGCGATACACTTGCACTTGGTCACTTCGTAGGGTGGGGAAAGGTAATTTAGGAAGCGTTAGCTTCTGGGATTAATGCTAGCAGGCAAAGTGAAGGACAGATTGTTCACTTTAATGTTTCCGAAATACTTTAGTAGATCTTTTCATCTTTGCCACAAAACACCTCTTCCTCAAATTTTGGTATGATTGTAGGCAACTTTGTAACAGGAATAGGCTTTGATTTTTCTCTCGCTGCAGAAATACTGACCACCTGCAAAACCAGAGTGTCAGTTCTGATGCCGAGCCCTCCTACCAACAGCACAGGAGGTGTTTGCATCTGGGCTGCTTCTGACCTCCCAACGACTCTAAAAGCTTTGTGGTTGAGCCTCAGCTTTGAAAAGAGGAGGAGGTCAGGATGCCTTAGTCAGTCTGCAAGGAGGGCAGTACAGCCGTGGGTCGCACGTCTGGATGAAAGGATCTAGACGGCCCTTGGGGATGTGATGGGAAGCTTGGCTGGGCAGGGGGGACCAGGTTTGGACAGCAGAGGAAAGCACAGAATGTTCTTTAGTAGAGACTGGAGCACAGCAAGGATGTGGCACTGGGACAATGCTTGTCAGATGGCAGAGTGACTCAGCAGGAAAAAAACAGCCATCTCCAGCCAACCAGCCCTTTGGCACCGAGCAACAACATTTATAGAAGGAGATGGATGCCTCAGCAAAGAAAGAATAAACAGTTTCATGTTTGACTTTGGTGATGTGAGGTTAGATCCTCCTTGCTCTCTCCATCAATCATGCAGCTGTCCCCTGGGCACCATGGGAGGTGAGGAAGAAGCTGGGCAGGTTATATCTCTGATCGGCTTAGGTTGGCATTGTATGTTGAGGGAGTGCAGAGCTAAAACAGCTGTGCCAGGCTACCAGAGGCCACCAGGACCACTGACTTGCCATGTGTTACAACTTGCCATGAAGCTTCCCAGATGTTGAGGTTTGCCCTGTGTCACGTTGCAGTATGGGCAGGTAAAACAGAAATGGGCTTGCAGGGCTACATTGAGGCCCAACTCGGAAGCTAGTGGGACAAGGGGAAGGCACCTGGGTGACTTCCAGGGCTGATGTGGCAGTACAGATGAATGTAGCTTTCCTGAAGGTCCACCATGCATCACCTTGTAATGGGGCATGCTGCTGTCTGGCTGCAGCGGTGTGGCTGTCGTGGAGAAAGGCAGGCGCTGGCATGGTACGGCAGCTGTAGAGCGTAGAGAAGGGATGACAAGGCAGGTGGAGGTGGGAAACCAGCTCTCAAGGCTCGATACTCAGGGTCGTGAGGGCCCTGTGGATCCAGCTGGTCTGGGTGGGATGAGTTCAGTTCCACAGTCAAGTAACCGAAGGCAAGAGGATATAATGGAGTGGTTAAAAGGCAAAAAGCAATGATGTGTCAAAGGCGGGGGGCAGCCTGGATGGCTCACAAATTAGGGGAGCATTTGGTAAGCACAGAGTGAACAGACCTGCAAAAATGTGGTTGGGTTCATGTGGATCAGATGATCTCGAATCTTATGAACCACTGTTGCGAGAAATAGCTGCATGGAGCGCTAGCCCTGGGGAGCTGTCAGAAGATGTCATCCATCGGAATGATAATTCCCTTGGACCAGGCTGAGCAAACTTAGCACGCTGGAAACCATTTATGAAAGAGGAGGAGATGTATTCAGCATCTTTCAGGTGTCCTGGGCCAGTTAACCACTGCTATGCAGCATCTTTATCTCAAATGTTACATGCAATGTAAACGTGGCACAAAGTTTGCACAGTCTCCTTTAAATAAAGGATGTAAGATTGAATCCTAAAAATACGTTTCTCTTTAAAGTGAAGTTTTAAAATGAGCTCCCACAGGACTCTGCTCTTCATGTGTCAGAGGGATGGATTAAAATGAGAAAAATGTGGGCCTTAAAAGTTGTACTTGCTCCCAACTGAAACCCATCAGTCTTTCTACACATCCAAATAAGGCATCTCCTAAGCATATGCTATGCTTACAAAAGCATTTCTAAAATAAAGTGTATGATTTGAATATATGTCAGAATTTATACAGAAGAATGTTATTTAAAATGAATAAAAATAAATGTATATAATTTGTATCTATGCCACTTTGTTTTTTGCATTTGTTTTTTGTTCATTAAAGTTCAGCGAGACTCTTTCCACTAATAGCAACCAGAGCTGGATGGAAACGTAAAGGATTGAATCTGGTTTCATCCCAGTAATGACATTTGTTCCAAGAGAACTATTCCTTCATTACACTCCTGTGTGTGAGATGAGAACCATGGAACGAAAATGCTTTTTAACATTAGATATTCATAAGTACAGTTGACATTCTGTGTCAGATAACCCATCTGAAAAATGAGCCCCATGATCTCTTCTATCTGCTTATTAAGAATTCCAGCTTTCAGCCGCTTTCATTAACATGTTTGGTAGCTAGACAGGCAACGTGTATGTCCCCGTAATTGTCTGTGATGTTCACATAGACATATTTTGTCAGATGTATGCACTCACTAAAAATGAAACCTGCACAGCAAAGCTAGAAATTGGTACAGGATATCACATTTTTCTTCATGATCGCAATGGTCTTTCAAAGGAAATTTATGTTAGATACTCGGAAATCCACATCTGTGGCGTCAGTAGTTTTCAGCAGTTCTGGTAGTGTCTGCAAAAGGACCTATGGAAAACTTGCCTTTGTCACTTGTCAGTGTTAGGAAATTGCTTTTTTTTTTTTTTTTTGGCACAGAAGCAAATACAAATGCTAAGGGCAAGTCTTTTCTGCTGAATGTGATGTCAAACTCTTTGGCCCTTATTAAGCAAAGAACTTGGAGAGGTAAGTCAGCATCAATTAAGCGAGCTTAATTTAATTTAATTTAACACTTAAAACTAAGTGTTCATTCAAATGTTTAACTGAGCCAGAGCTGTATAAGCAAGGGCCACACTGGTGAAATTGCAGGGAGTTTATTCAGACCCGATTTGCATTAGCAGAACAGTTTGATTGTGTGTGACTTGACTTAGGAGGAATTTAGCTCTGAACTGTAAAAGGAGGATGCGTAACTGAATGCTGAACCAGGTCCCCAGAGGGAGACTTGAGAAGAGGCTGGCAAGGAGGACCCGTGCTCAGCTGACGGTGACATCCGTCCTCCTGGTGCCACCATCGTGTTTCAGGCACAGCTCACTGAGCAGCTGGCTTTCATCCTGCTCCTTGGGACTTTGTGGTCAACTCATCCATACCATTACACTCACCGTAAGTATTTCTTTCCTAGACTCCCTTCAGTACTTTGTTTCTGAGGCAGTAAGGATCTTGGGCTGCTTCGTGAAGTAGGAAAGAGTCATTCCAATACGGCTTCCTGGTGCGAGGATTTAGCATAATCTGCCCAAATGTACTATTAATTAAGATAAGGTTAACCAACATTAAGCAGATTATCAGAAGGGAAGTTGTTAACTGCTTCTAAGCAACACATTTCCCAGCCCTTTCTGCCCCTCACAGCTTCTGGGTGCAGCTGCAGATTTTAAAACCTTGAGCAGTGCAGCAACGCAGGGAAATTTTCCATCGTGTCTGTGTGTATATATATGTATATATCTGTATGCCTCTGTCCATCAGACAGCCATTTAATCAAGTGATAAGTTTAACAAGGAGGGCCCTACTGATTTCCTTTCGAAAGACGGGATGTTGAGACATGCGCTGTGGCTCTGCAGGCACAGAGGTGCTTTACCAGCCCACAGCACATGACCAGTGAATGATTTGCGTTGTGCTTGTGGCTGATGGATGCTGATTTAATGGCGTGCATCAAACATGTAATGCCTTACTGTAACCGTAAACAAGAGCAAACTGGTGTCCTCCTTTCAGTTAGTGGATTCATTCATTTTATGAAGATCTGCTCTGCAAACACGTGAAGCCACATTTCCGGCTGGCTGATCAGATCCTGGTGCCATATGGCAGACCCGATTTTGCAAACTTAACTTCAGCTTGGCCCAAGGTGAGGCTACTGCAAAAGGGGACCTGGTCACGTAAGGTGACAAACATCTCATAAGTGCCATGGGGGAGTAGAAGGGACCGACCATCTCTTAGGGTCATTGGACCCCAAGAGCAAGGCATCAGGCATATCCGGTCGGATATGGGATGAGATTAAGAGCTTAGTTGTGCTAAGTAGTGCCTGGCATTTCCTGGCAGCTTGGGCCTCTAACAGCTGCTCCATCACGCCCTTGCACATGTAAAATTGACAGACAGAAGTATGGATGAGAAGCTCACCATGACAGTGGTTGCAATGGCTGCTACCACCAGTCTAGGGTGTTTTACAGGCTTACAGCTTTCACCTGTTTTCAATAGAGAGTAGAGCTGGGGCAGGTACCCGGAGAAAACGGAGCAGCACAACAAATTGGAATAAGAAAACCACAAAACTAGCATGGCCCACAGTCAGTCCTTCTCCATGTCCTATTTCCTAGCCAGGTAAGAACCTCCTTGAGATAGCCCAGATGATAGTGAGTAAGTGAAACACTCAACACCAAAGAAGAAACCAAATCTAACACTTCAGCACATGGTCGCTCCTGTGGGTGAGAGCCAGGCGAGCGTCTCGCTGGAACGGAGCTTCCTCACGTTACAGGTCACGCTGGGAGTAAGTCCCAGCACGATGCCCCACTTGAGGTTGTAAATATTGCAGGAAAGTACTTTAATCCTACACACGGGTTTCCAATATTGAGTCAGAAAAAGAGGGAGATGTGTGTAAGAGGCAAGGGGAGGTTTGGAGCTGCGTGCACTCCCAGTATGGCCACCCCAGGCCAGACCCTCCTCCGCGGGGGCAGCGGCACATGGCGGGAAACGATGGCAGCATTTAATTCAGTTTAGCATTTCCAACTGCTGATGCTCTGAAATGTTCAATGTAATTGCACCTTCTCCTGGAAAAAAAAGGGAGAGCTGCAACGCTTCGATCTTTGCTTTACAAAAAAACCCACCCGATTGTTCAAAATCAGCCTGCCTCAAGGCAGGATGGCTGATGACAGCAGCTGGCCTCCCGGATTCTCACCCCCACCAGTCACACAGAGTAGCGACTAGAATTTGAAACGAAAGCGCCATGATCTTTCTCTCCGGGTCCGATGGCGGTTTGGCGCCGCGGAGGACATGGAAACAATCGGCTCCAGCGGCTCCGCCAGGGCAAAAGCCTCTCCCGAACGTGGGTCTCTCGGAGCAGCGCCCGAAGCCACCCGCCTCGCCACAGACTCGACAGGCGCGCCCAGCTTGCCCTCAGCAAAGATGGCAGCTGCGCCCGGGAACGCCCCGCTGTGTCCTCAGTAAAGATGGCGGTTTATCGCCTGTCTGCCTTTGAAAAAAGATGGCAGCTGGCGGACGCCTCTCGTTGCTTCCCTCACTCAAGATGGCGCCCGACGGCTTTCTCCTCTTTCGCCCAGCTGGCAGTCTCCGCCATACCCCGTCCCACTCTGCCCTCAGCCAACATGGCACCCGCCCGCCCCACTTCGGTCACGCCCGCAGCAAAGATGGCGGCTCCCCTTCAGTTTCCACTGTGCCCGCCGCGCACGCTCCGCCGCGGTGGCTTCAGCGGCTTCACCTCCGCCGACGCAAAGATGGCGGAAGCGGTTGCGGTGGTTTGAATTCCAGCGAAGCCGCCAAAGCCGCGCACAAAGGAGCCGGAGCTGGGGCCGCCGGCGGGAGCCGCGGCGCCATGGACTCGCTGCCGGGGGAAGACCTGACGCTGCCGGTGGCGTTTGAGGACAGGTAGGCGGGCGGGGCGGTGAGGCGGGGGCTGACCTCCCCGCGGGCCCCGGTGGCGGGGCTGGGCCCGCCGGCCCCGAGCGGGTGGCGGGGAGCGGCCGCTCCCCGGGCTTTCGGCGCCTCACTGCTGTCCTCCTCCTTCCTCAGCGTCTCCCGGCTGCCGGACGTCTCCCGCGGGGACCCCCGGCCCGGCCCGGCCGGCGGCGCAGGTAAGGCCGGCTGGCGAGCGGTGCGGGGGAGCCTGTCCGCCACCCCCGGGGCGCGGCGCTCCGTGCGGGGTTCGAAACGGGAGGAAAGAAGGCAGCAAATGTTTCTAAGTGATTTAGCTTTTTTTTTTTTTTTGAAGTTATGTCTTTTTACGACTATAAACCGCAGCGACTCTCCCGATTGCTGCTGCCCGCTCCTTGCCTGTGGCCGTTACGGCTCAGTTTTCCGTAAGATGGTCAGCGGTTCTGTGGAGCGGGTACCTGGAATGTCCAGCCAGGCAGTACTGGTTCGTGTTCTGCCTAGTTTTAGGGAAGTTACGCGCTGCCGATCATCAGGTTTTCCAGTTCAGTTATTCGAGTTCCTTCCAGCCTGAAGTCCTGACCCAGACTCGGTGTCAGCTGCGTTGAGCAGCCTTCCTGTCCGGTCCCTGTCGAGCAGGCTGTAATTCAGTGCGTTTTTCTGTGTGATGTCCGTGTAACTGTTCATCTTCAGGTGTGGGAGGCTTGCTTGGAACACTTATCTTAAAGTAAAATGGCTGAATGGTGTTGTTCTAAACCTATCTGTGTGGTTAACTGTTCTGTTAGGTAAATTCGAGGGGTGTGTTTTTGATCTCTCTTTACGCATGCACGCAGCAGCATAACTTGGCTGAGTTCGTTGCACAGACGAAGCAGATGACTGAAACTAAGACAAATCAGATACTTCACCAGGAAGAGCTATTTGCTCGAGAATAGAAATAAATAGAAGAAATGTACCAAAGCTGCAAAATGATGTTCCTGTATTCTGCATGTGCTCTAGGAAAGCTGTCCTGTGACATTAATGAGAATGTCAAGATTTAAGAAACAGACCGGTATTCTTTTAGGGTTTTTTAGAGACTGCTCTACATAGTTGCATAGCAATTTTGGAAGTACTTTAAATTAAATGTTTTCTTTTTGTTCATGTGAGAGTCAGTCTGAGTCCTTAGCTACCTCTTCTTTATGTTTCAGATGGTGCAAGCGCTGCATGTTTTATACAATCTCATTATTCTGATTAAAAGTTTACTCTCACAGATTTGAATGGAAGTTATGCAGTCCTGTTAAATGGGACTGTTACAGAATGTGTGCGCAAACAGATGTTTAAGTACATGTACATCCAAGAGGAATTACATTTTAGAAACATGGATACTGGCCGTTTCCTCTGGCCATGGTTTCCCTGAGTCTAAGGTGCAGGCCTGTCCTGTGACCAGTAAGATACTGAAAGATTTGAACTGCTTTCTGATAGTTTAATAGTACTTAATTCTGATATGGGAGTCCTTTGTAGTCGCTTTACGGATTTATTCTTCAAAGTGCACCTCACATAGCTTAATTTCAGTGTACGTCTTGGTTTACATGAGTGATGTTGGACTTTGGGAGCTTAAGCGGTGGGCAACTTACTGTGATCAGAGCGAAGTCCGGATGCTAACTGCTTAGTAGCACTAACATGTAAGGTAAACAAGGGGCCAAAAAAAGCCTCCATTGCTTCCCAAAAGGCATTGTACTTATGTTTAGATTAGGCCTTTGCCTTTTCCACATCGAACCCTAGCTTAGAGATTCTGCTGTCTGAACTTGTTCTGTCTTCTTAAATGTCTAGTGTTACCAGACGTGGCAGAAGACACAGTCTCACCAACTAGAGCTCGGACCATGAAGGACTATGAAAATGTAAGCAGACTTTTAATATAAGACTTGATGACTGATTTATGGCCAAGATATTTCTAATACACTGGCTGAAGTGTTGGCTCTCTGGGTCGGGTTCTTAGTTTGTGTCAGTTAACACAGATCTGCTGGAGGTGTGACCAGCTGGCTACTTGTGCTTTGAACCTCCAGTTCTTAAGTATTGCTTTCAAAAACAGAGGCAAAAATTTGTTGTTGAGGCTAACCAGCTGCTGCTCTTAAGTTGTGAAACAAAAATTGACACCCTCTGCTCAAAAGTTCATGCAATCACCGGAAACACAAGAACTTGGTTTGCATGTCTGCAGTTGATTTATTTCGGGGAAGCATCAAGTTCATTTTCATTTAGGCTAGTACAGGATTTGGCTTTTTAAATCATGGACTGTAGTATAATACAGTATAATCCTGTGTTGCAGGACAACTTCCCTGTAAAAAGTTTTAATTTGTTTAGCTCAAGTTCTCGTGATTGTGTGAAGAAACTGTAGAGGGGAAATCTGTAGAGCAATCAAAGATGTCAGAGATAACTGCTACAGATAAAGGCTGTGGCTTGCTATCTTTAGGATGCATTCAGATGTCTGCAGTTTTTAGCGTGCTTCTGAAGCTGCTCTTACCTTTTGTAGCATTTTTATGTTTGAAAAGAGTGCTGCTTCTAAATTCTTTCAGTTTCCTGTGGCCTTCTATCCCTCTGAGGAGAAAGCTATGCTCTTTGTTCAGAATTTAAAGCTTATGTCAGAAGGCCTTGGTGAAGGATGGTTTTTACAGTCTGTCCCTATTTCACTTTTTCTTTTGTTTTTGTGTATTGGCTGGGGTAGAAAGACACTGCTTTAGCGTTAATACGTGCTTAAAATCTTTTACTGTGATATGTGCCAAAGACCTCAGTCTAGAATATGCGTTCTGCAAGTGGTTTACTATCTGCAGTGTTCATTTGCACAGGGGAAAAAGTTGTAGAAGAGAGGAGAAATCTGTTGTTGTTTGTTCTGTGTGATGTAGAGGAGCAAAGGTCTCCCCACAGATCTCTGGCTTCATGGGTGCACACAGGCCCCTTACGTTAAACTCAGCTGTAAAACTTCTCGTAGGCTTTTAGGGATGCCAGCAGTAAAATGAAGCTCAAAAATCCGTTCAAGTAAAGGAAGAAGAATCCATTAAACACAGAGATATTTCTATAACTTGTCTGTTTGAGTCTTTAAAATTGGTGATAGCTGGAAGGCTAAGCTTGAGAAAGGGAGCATTTACTTCCTTTGGCCTTTTACTGTTTACTGAGTGGCCAGTAGTAGCTGCGTTTAGATGAGCTTTTGGACTGGCATTGTAAGGCTGCTCTTACCCCACTTCAAAACAAATCTGAATTAGTGGGCAAAGTTTCTGATATCTCCTGCTTGGAAATGGTTTGTGTGTGTGTATATATTACTGCACGAATTTGCTGATCCTTGAGGCTGTGTTATTTGTACAGGATATGAGAAGGAAGTAATGAAAAGAGGGGGCTCCTTGCCTTGCAGCTCAGAGAGAACAGGATGGATGGAACGACCCTTGAATGGGCTAAAGGGTAGATCCATGTAGAAAAGGTCCTTTAAAGTTTAGACTTGGAGAAGATGCTGAGCTAGATAATATTAGAGATGAAGATTTTTTTAGTATTTATGGTGTGTCCCGCTTTCTCACAATATGAGGGGGAACCACCTTGTGATAAAAGTGTGATTACATGGGCAAAACGAAAGGCTTCTTTGATTGAGCACCTCGTTATGGTGTATTAGATGTTCATGAATGGAAGGGGTGATTGGCCTTGAGTCAGGGAACTAAGTAATAATATTTGTGTTTTTTTTCTTGTCTCCTCAAACCCAATTAAGAGCGTGGCTGTATTGTAAAATGGCTTCTGCTGGCAAAAACTGTGTTGTGCTGTGAAACCACAGCCTCTGCTGACAGATGTCTTTTTGCATAAAAGTGGCTCTGTGCAGACTTGGGAAGGAGCTAAAACTGAGCTGGGCAAGTGGTATTTGCTGCTGTGCTGTCTGTGGTGTGGAATATTCTGTGTAGAGTGTATTGCATTGTCCTGGTTTTTCAAGAAGTGTCTGCTATTTCTTTTCTTTCATTCCTGTTTTAAATACAGAAATTAAAATGCGTGAAGGAATTAAGACTGAGTCTTTAAGTGCGTAAGTCGACAGGATTGCCGTTAAAATCCCTTTGCAGTCTGAACTTGGTCACATTTTACACGTTGTCTTTTATTAAGCTATAACTTTTCGATTGTAGTCTGCCTGAATTAACCTTCTTCTGAGAAAATGAATGTCAGAGATGACATTTGTTTCACTTCTTGGTTTATGATTTCATAGTCTGGTTTGTTTGCCTTTTGAAAATAGTGCTCTTAAGCTCTTTGGTTTAATTCTATTGCTGCTGAAATACATGTGAGTAGAATTAAGGTATGCTGAGTGTTTTTAAAATATTTTTTTCCTTTTGACTGGGAAGTGTGTTGAACGTAAGACTAGTCAGAAGTTCAGTGATCCAATTTCAGAGTGTCTTTGGCACTTGGACTTTTTCTGAATGAACAAACAGAGACTAACTGTTAGGAATGATCTCCTGACAGCTTAAAAAAACCCCACAAACAAAATCAAACGCTGTAAGGTCTGCTCTCACTAGTTGAGCAGTGCTGAAGTTGCCAGCAAGATGTGCAGGATCTAGCCCAGTTCTGCAGCCTTGCTTCGTTTAAGAAATCTTTAATTTCTTTGCCTACTCTGGATAAGGATTTCAGATTTGAGCAATGTTCTGCATTAGGCACTGTGAGTTGAGGTAGGAAGTTGCATTGTTTTCATGCTTATGTCTATTTGAATGTTCCACAACACTCGTACCCCATGGTACTCACGAGGGGTGATGCTTCAAGCAGTTACAACTTGCATATTTCAAGTTTATAGCCACTGCTGTTTGTAATCATCCAACTGGAGTTGTAAAGAAACAAAGAGAAAGTTAAATAGATGTGTGGCTGCTGCTTCTAAACACAGGCTTCTTCAGGATGTGTGAATGGGCCACCAGGTTTGTGTAGTCATGTGTATTTTCAGTTGGTTGGATGGTATTTACTTGTGTGAATAATGACGAGGCATCTTGCCAGGCAAGGATTATTAAACTGAAGAATTGGTTGCAGATGCAGGTTCTGAGTGCAGTTACAGAAAATAATCTTCAGTTTCACAAGCCAAATATTTTAAGAATTGTGTTGCTCATAATTTTTACAAGTGGTGCTGTATTCTTCTGGAAGAGCCTACATAAATATTTTATTAGTAGCTCTGTGACATATTAGATTTCCTTTTGCTGAAAGCATCTGGCAGGGGACACGAGTCTTATTTGAATGAATGTTTTATGCTTAGTCTCTTAAAAAAATTTAGAGGGAGACTCCTTTCTTTAATGAAACTATCAACTATGTTACTGCTTCTACTAGGAAGGTTAAAAATCATAAGCAATTTTTTCCCAAAGAATTGCACTGTGAAATATGGGATGGGATAAAGGTTTTATTGGTGTTCGATTCTGCTCATACACCTTGTGTGCTCTTGCCATGAATAAGGCTACCATCCCCAGCTTTTGCTGAGAAAATACTTCTGTTTCAACGTGATGTCTTATATTTTGTTGAAGTTCTATTTTATAGAAGAAAGAACTACTTAATATTTTTAGATTAAAAAAAAAACCTCTCTTGGATTCTTTTTATGTAAAGTCAGACAATGTTTTAGTACTTAAGGAATATTCTAAAGAGCACTGTCTGTACAACAGCATGTATTGTATGTTTTTAAACAATACTGTTTTATAATTCTTATTTGCTTAAGTGCTAGTGTCTGAGTTTTGCAGGGCTAAAAATAAACACAAGCTAAATGGTAACATCTTACAAAACCACACAAAGTTTATGTGTGTGCCAATGTACCTATATATCTTAAAACCTAAAGAAAACTGAAAAACAAACCCCAAAGCATTCAGAAGGGGCTGGAGTGGGATTTCTTCTTGTTCTGGTGAGGAGTGGAGATGGGGGGCAGAAAAAATGTTATGGCTGGGATGGGATGGTGGGAGAAAAATGTGTTCTGTGATGTGCTGAAGTGGTAGAAGATAGAAACCTGTTGAAGGGTTGGAGTATTTGCAGCTCCCTGGGTGGCTTTATCTTGGAGAGAATAATGTTTCATTTTGGCCTGGGTATGGTATGCTGTTGTTCACACCTTCACAATTTGGCAGTGTGTGTGTGTATTGCCTGCGCGTATGTACACGTGTAACCATGCCCAGTGGGCTGAATTCTCATTTGTACTGTGGAGCAAAACAGTAGTTTTCACTCTTTGTTTTACTTGGTTTGAAACACATGCCACAGCTTGCTCGTTCTCTTTCTATTTCACAGCAAATCACTGATCTGAAAAAAGAGAACTTCAACCTGAAGCTTCGTATATACTTTCTGGAGGAGCGAATGCAGCAGAAGTTTGATGGTCCCACTGAAGAAATATACAAAATCGTAGGCATTTAGAATAATTGAATAGAAATATATATATATTTTTGAAGAGTTTGTTTTGTGGGGAGGTTACCTGTTTTACTTAACTTTTGAGTCTTTTTTGTTGTTGGAAATCTTGGTATGATAACTTTATTTTATTCTGGCCTAATAATTTTCAGTAATAACTAAGTTAAATGACCTTTATAAGGTGTGGAAAAGTTAATTTCAAATGCATGAGTGTCCATAGTCAGGAGACAGACTAAGAGATGTTGTGAATCTTCAGTAGTTTTGCTACTGAAATCATATACCGAATGGGGAATACGAGAAGCAGTGCTTCCCCTGAATTTGGTATGTAGTTATTCTGCTTTCTACTATTGGGCACTTCAGGTCACCCATTTGTTCTTTCCTGGGTTTATTGATGTCAGTCAAGCTACTTGGAGGTTGTTTGGGCACTCCAGCTCAAAGCTGCTTCCTTTGAAGCATGTAGATAAAGTTGTGTTAGGGTTGTGTATAACTTCTAGTTTTATTGCTCTAAATTGAAATAAATTGCGTATTTGTACAGGATTCAGGCAATCTGTTCGATTCCTATGTCAGTTTGTAGAAAAAAAACTGGTATATTTTTAAGTTGGAAGAAGGATTTAAGTGGAGTGGTATGTCTCGCATCCTCGTTATTTCAGATTTACAGAAGATAGGAAGCGTTTCTCATGCCCTTTGATGGTGCCTGCATTCTAGAAGGGAAAAGAAGCTGTTTTGGTAACACAGTAACATGTTATTTGTAACAGATGCTTGCATCAGGGATGGAAACTGAAGTCTCTCTAGATGCTCGTTGCAGAAGTTAAGCACATTGATGTTTAGCTAGGTCATGGTTTCAGCTGGATATTGCTGATTGGTCTTTGGTCCTGGTCATCTACACTGGTGTTTTTCTTGCAATTGCTAAGGTATTGAAATGGTATCTGTCCATTTGCAGGCCAAGTAGTTCTTTGTACAGTAGGTGCTTATGTCATGAGTAGTTTTCTCAGACCATAACAAAATAATTTTAAGATTATTAAAAACCTTGATAGTGGATAGCATCAGGTTTTTAAAAGAAAATGAAAAGAAAATATCTCATAGCTCAAAGAAAAACCATGCCTTAGAAACTCCAAAGTTGATCTGCATTACTACCCGTTGTAGCAGTGAAGCGTGTGTGTGTGTAGGGCATTTGTACTGCTTGAATACCGTAGTCCTAAACACTTTTTGAGATTTCTGAAAGTCTTGAACCTTGCAAAAAAAACTTGTCCTTTAAAGCTAAAATGTCTCTATGCTATTCTTAGCCCAATGATACTTCATGTTTGCTGGTCCAAGCAAAAAGTAATCTACGCATTGCCAATAACTTGGGTAGGATGACCTCTGAATTCTCTTCAGACACTTTCATTCTTTTGTCCTAGAACATTGAGCTGAAAGTTGAGATAGAAAGTCTGAAGCGTGATCTGCAGGAGAGAGAGAAACTACTCATCAAAGCCTCGTAGGTACCGGTATATTTCTCGATGTCTGTTACTTAGGATTTCCAAAATCTTACTTCTGTTTATTTTTTTCCTGATATTTTAAGAATATGAGGATCTCAAAGTAGTATTTTAAGGGCAGTTATCTAGAATTTGCTTAGTTTGTTACAGAAATTACATACGTGAATTCTTAAAGGCATAATGATGTTAATGTATTCACAGTGGGTGGTAGGACTTTGAAATTGTCCTTTTTCAGGTAAATAAAGGATTCCCTAGTTGGGAATAGCTTGGCATTCCTAGTAGATGTTAAGCTAAGAGCCTAAGTGTCTCAGCAGGTCAAGTGGTTGGTGTGTTTTGGGTTTTTTTTCAGCACTGAATTGAGAAGGCATTACACAAAACACTTCTCAGGCTGAGAGAGCAGTTCAGAGCTAATCTAGAATGAATCTTGTGGTTTTTAGTGATATAAAAATGAATACTCCTTAAATTCCTTCTTTTCTCTTAGAACTTCTTTTCTAAATAAATATTACTTATTTAAAAATTATAGTGCTACATTGTCTTATGGTGTGGGCAAGGTGGAGTATGCTTTGGGGAGGGAATGGACGACTGTAGGTCTGCCAGCAGCCTGTTAAAGTGCCTACTTCTACATGCCTGGCTCAAAACTAATTGAGGCTGGCAATGCCTGACAGCTACTGACAGCTACATGGGCCTCAGTTTCCATGGAATTTTCTTTGTGTGGCCTACCTCACATGGCATTGAATTGTTAGCAATTAGCTTTTTTTCAGTAGTTCAGAGAGGCCTTGTTTCAAGTAGGTCCCGAGGACCAGATTTTTGTCCAATTTTTGTTTTCTCTCTCCGGGCAGTTCTCAAAGGGTATTGCTGGGCTGTGAACGGAATCTTGCAGAAGTTCATAATAGGAAGCAAAATTTAGGAGGAGATCATGAACAGGTGGTCATCCTTTCTTTAGCAAGGAAACGCTGTTCTTTTCTTACAGGGTATTAACAATTACTGAAAAGGCATCTGGAGAAGTCTCAGCAGCTACATAACTTCGGTTTATTCCAATGCTGCTTTCTGTATAAAATACAAAGGCTTGATACTGTATTTGGAAGCTTTAAAAGTATGAAGGAATTACACTTTTCCATCATACTTATGAAGTACTTGCTTATCCACTGTGACAGGGTTATGTGTGGAACTCTGACTATAAGACTATAAAATTGCTATATAGCCTGTAGATGTTTGTTTTTAACCTTAAAGCGACGAGCAGGTACATGTGAAGTGTAATACACTTGCTTGTGTATAATCTATCAGACACTTGCACCTTAAATGTTTTCCACTCTGATATGCAGTGGGATTTTTATCTATATTCTGGTCTTTCAGTAAGGCAGTTGAAAGCTTGGCCCAAGGTGGTGATGCTGAAATACAGCGTGTGAAAGAAGAGGCACAAAAGAAGATGCAAGAAATGGAAGAAATCCTGACTGGCAGAATAAACCTTCTGGAAGAGGTGAGTGGCCAGATCTGATCTATCTATACTTTTAAAATTGTTTCAGCTTTCCTGGAAAAATACCCAGTGCAAAGCCAGGAAAAAAAAAAAAAGAAAATGGTTTTAGCTGCTCTTGAAATGTCAAATATGAGGATAACAGTTCTTCAGGAAATTTGTACCTATTGAGGGTATTTAGGTACACTCAGCACAGACCTTTGATTCCTGAATTCCAATGCGAGGAGGCTGTGTTTTCGGAACTGCAGTCTCTGTTCAGAAGAAGAGGGGCTGGGTTTTGAACAGTTCTACTGATAAGGTCTCAGCTTCACAAGTAGCAGAAACCACTCTGTAAGCACTCCTGTCAGTTCCCATCTTTGTAAGGGGTCTCAGGGTTGCAGTAGAAATCTGGGATTCTGTATCTCCACTGGTGAGTGTGTTACCGGCTGAGAGAGGCCACCTACTTATGGCACCTCCCAGGTGGGTGAACCAGCGGGTGCTTCCCTGTGTTGTGCCTGACACCCTGTTGTCAGGTCGACCTTTATCTGCCAAGTGTTATTGGCTTCTGCCAACCACATCCTGGGCTGCATCCAAAGCAGCGTGGCCAGCAGGTCGAGGGAGGTGATTTTGCCCCTCTACTCTGCTCCTGTGAGACCCCACCTGGAAAACTGCATTCAGCTCTGGAGTCTCCAACAAAGAAGCACATGGAGCTGTTGGAGCGGGTCCACAGGAGGCCACGAAGATGATCCAAGGGCTGGAGCACCTCTGCTATGGAGACAGGCTGAGAGAGTTGGGGTTGTTCAGCCTGGAGAAGAGAAGGCTCTGGGGAGACCTTCTAGCAGCTTTCCAGTGCCTAAAGGGGCTACAGGAAAGCTGGAGAGGGGCTTTGGACAAGGGCATGTAGTGACAGGACAAGGGGCAATGGATTTAAACTGAAAGAGGGGAGATTTAGATTAGATCTAAGGAAGAAATTCTTCCCTCTGAGGGTGGTGAGGCACTGGAACAGGTTTCCCAGAGAAGTTGTGGCTGCCCCATCCCTGGAAGTGTTCAAGGCCAGGTTGGATGAGGGTTTGAGCAACCTTTTTTAGTGGAGGGTGTCCCTGCCCATGGCAGGGGGCTTGGAACTGGATGATCTTTGAGGTCCCTTCCAACCCAAGCCATTCTATGATTCTATGACTAACGGCACCTTTTTGCCTAACATTCCCCTGTTCCACAGGGTTATTCTTAACAATATCTTTTTAAATTCCTTGCTGTCTGTGGTTGAGGCAGTTTATTCCTGTATTGTTGAGCCATTGCTGGTATCTTCACAGGAGAATTGCTTCACGTTTTCCTCCTTTTGTAGTGTAAATGCAAAAAAAAATTCTCTGTATGAAAAACATGCTTCCTCAGAAGCAAGGAGAAGTTCAGTTTCTTGTAAAGAACGAATTTGATATTGAATGGTCTGTGCTGGAAATGCTTGTGTCAGGTTCTAGAAAATACATAAGCTCATGGTGGTTTTGCATCATTGACGGTGTACACTTATCTGGAGGTGTGGGATTTTGTACCTGTGTTTTTGAGGGAAATAGATGTCTGGTACTCTTTCTTGTAAGTAAATAGAAATAGCACAAATGGGTATTTTCCAATATTTGCTTTCCCATCCCTAAAGAATGAAGTGGTCATGGAAGATATTGATATCAATCTCCTGATGGTGTTTTCTATCAGGATGATTTAACAGTATTCATAAAGCAGTGAGCTCCTTCAGGGAGGAGGAGGGGGCAATATCCATGACCTTTTTTTCAGTTTAGTGGAATTGGGATTTCTCAAAGCATTCTTTGTGCTATTGGATAGGTGGAGAAGTTCCTAAATTACTTATTCAGTACCAAAACAGCCAGTGAGGCTGTTTTTTCCCAGGTCTGACTAGCAGAAGAGCAAATATTGTAATCTCAATGGTGATACAGTATTTTCTGTAGCCTGAAGATAGCGTTGGCCTCTGACATTGGCCTCTTGACATTAATTTTATTATCCTTATGAATGTAAACACTGCAGAGCAGTATTAGTCACTTGTTTACGTAGCACCATATAATTATATAGATCCAGGTAACACTAACAAATATTAATTTCTTTTAGAGTTTTTGATTGAAAGGTGAATGCTGGCAGAACAGCTTTTCAGGAGAGGGAGTGAACGGTGAAGGATGTTTTCTTCATCCTCCCCCAAAGACAGAGGCTTTTTAGTATAGACTTGAACAAGAGAGAGGAGTTACTTTTTAGGCTACCAGAAGGCTTTTATTTCATAGAAAGCAAAATTCAGCACAGCAGAGAAGCTTACAATATAAAAATGAAGATCTGAAACAAGTTTTATGTAGCGTGTGACAAGTGTGGTTCTTCTGGTGTTCTCTGTCTCTATGAGCTGGGTTACTGGAGGAACTTGGCTGGAATCTCTGGGTGTTACCTCTGTTTCCATTGCTGTTCAAGAGAAAAATGTCGGTTTCATATTTTATCAATTCTTGCAAAATACTATAAATGATATTGGGAAGAGTTCCAATTAGCTACAATGAGCTGGTGAATATTAATTTCATCTCTCATGGAATAAAAAAGCCCTTCTTTAACCTTTTTAAGTGTATCTATTTATTATGATAGTGGGAGGACAGTGGGACAAAGCCAAATTATAATAGTTAAATCTAAAGCCATAGCATAAGGCCACTTTTGTTTCCAGTTCTGCTATCAGTTAGAGTATTTGTTTTATTTCCTTATAACAAACTTCCCTCCTTTATGTACCATGGAAAATGGATTAATCTTGAAAATGCAGACACAAAGGATTTGGAAGCATTTGCAAAGCTCTTTAAAATACTTGGTAAAAGTTGCTAAATTAAACATATCAACATATATTTGGTAGAAGAAACGTCAATAAGTGAAAAATTGTGTGAGCTTTTTTGTTCTTATAGGCATCAGGATTGTGTGTTTTAATTACAGAATCTTAAAGCTGCCCAGGATGATGTGAAAAAAAACATTGCAATGACCGAGAAGGAGAAAGCTCTGAGAATAGCTGCTGAGCAGAAACTTTCTTCACTTATGAACGCCCCTGCAAAGGATGTGGATATGATTACAGGAGCTGAGAAAGACAGGTCAGAACTCTAGCCAGTGATGTTTGTAACTACTGGAATTCTTTACTGTTAAAGGTGTGAAGAGTCGACATGGATGTAGGTTTTATGGTTTGATCCTACCCTCAGATACATGAGCGAGTGTTATTGGCTGTCTTATCTACTCGGCTATTAAAAGAATAGCAACACAGCAACCAGTTTACACGCTCCGTGATAGCAAAATCATCTTTTAAAATTGTCTGAAAATGTAAAAGGATCCGTGTGCACGTGACATGAGCATGTCCTGCTTTAAAGCATCTTTGTAACCTTGACTCACCTCCTGCTCGCTGCTTTCTTGAAACTGTTGCTGAAGAGAACTTGGCTGTGCCCTTTGTGTTCACTTGCTGCTTTCGTGGTGTTTGTGCTCTTCAGTCCCAGCGCTGTATCTACTGAGGTTGGTAAATCTAATGGGAAGAGAAACATGGTGTGTTTGAGCTTCATGGTTGTGATCGTGTGCTTTGCAAAGCGCTGGCTTTGCGTTCTTTGGCAGGTAGTTGGAAAAGTGTGTGAGTTGTTCCATAACTTTAGGTGGGGAAAATGTATAAACTCAAATCTTCGTACTTTGGGGGATTTTAAAGTTTTTTTTTCAATTTTTTTTTTTGATATGTAGGGTAAAATACATGCCTGGCCAAGCCTTCCAATGAAGTCCTGTTGGCCTGAGGCTTTCATGTCGTAGGTTTTATATTCTGGTAGGACCAAAGCAAGGTTTGCAATGTTTTCCAGGCAGTTTTTGTAAAGGCGTACAGATTCAAAATGCCAATTCTGAAATCAACAGTGACATAAAATTATGAAACTGTTCTAGTAGGTTTTGATACTGCACCTTATGTGCCACCACAGTAATTATAACCTGGCTCTCAAGTTATCTCCCTCCTGTCCCTTTCCTGTCTTCCTCTTTCTGTCTATTAATCATGTGTATGAACACAGTTGCTCTCTTGAGTGACTTGAGCTGGGAAGGAGTTATAAAACCAGTCCCTTTCAGCAGTACTTGAGTTACCATCTCTATAGCTCATGTGAAGGCAGTGCTTAAAGTGTGGAAACAAGTTGTTGGGATTGGATCACTGAAGTGAAGGCTGTGTGAGTGTAACACAAAATGTCTCTCTCCCTCCCCCCCATCTGCCTTGTGATCCAGCGTTAGCAGGATCTTCTGTAATTACATGCTGGTAGATCAGTGTAAGTATTCACAGGACTAGAGAGACGCAGTGCCAATGGAAGAAGAGAATATTTGACGTCTTGAAGTGAATCAAATATGGATATGCAATGCTTTACACTTGTCTGGGAGTAGCACATCTGGAATTCATAGTGCGTTAAAAGATACTTTCACCATCTAGGCTACAAAATACTAAGAGAATCGCAGCTGGCGTTGTATGCCAGAAAGTTTTCATGTATAACCTTCATGTCTGTCAGAAAACTCAAGCATTTTTGTTTTTATTAATTGGAGTACTGTGAGTGGCAAGATGTGTATTGACCAAAGAAGGTACTACTGACTTTACCTTTTTTTTTTTCTTATGTGAAAAGAGAACCAGCTTAGGTACAAATATAAATGAAACTAGGTACTTGAGGAACACTTAGTGCTGGCATGTAAGGATATGGTGTTGTGTGTGCTAAGTGGAATAGATTGATAAACTTTTTGTGTGGGCTATAAAGGACAATGTAACTGAAATATTGATGCTCAAGTGTTGACATTTGAAATGGTAATGGAGGAAAATACGAATGAGCATTTTGTAGATAGCTCAACCCTGTTTGTTGCTTGTTTTAAAGTTACAGCAAGCAAGTTACTTGCTTTTCTGGTTTGTCTGGAGGGAGAAGGGGTTGTGAAAGTACTCCCCTAAGTTTTACAAGTATTGTCTGGAGCCTTCACCTGTGAAAGTTGTCTGCAAGGTTTACTGTGATGGCTGGAGAATTGGTGGTAGATGATGCAACGTTAATGTTAAAAATCTTACGATTTTAGACTTATAGAGCAACTGAATCTGTCATTGAAAAGTAAAGAAGCTATAATTCGACACCTTGAAGAGGAAAAGTCTCAGAGTAGATCTTATGATGGGAACATACCAGCAGAAAAAATCAGAGACCTTACCATTGCTTTCAGGCATGAAAAAGATCGTGAGATAGAGGTGAGGAAGCTGACCAAACGGTTTTATGTTATAAATCTCATGTGGTGTAGGATTTTAAAGTTTTTGTGCTTTACAGTACCTGAGCGACTTAAGCCAATTTTTTAAAATGTTCTTCACAGTTATTCCCTCCCTCTCTTCTCCATTTCCTTAACATTCATTGGTTATATTGTGGTTTAGTGGTCAATATTCATCCTTATTATCTGGGCTTATCATTCATTCAAAGAGAGGTCATGTTTCCCATTGACTTTATGCCTGTATTATAGATAACTGTGCAATTGCTTTACAGAAGTACATATTAGAAAATGCTAGATGTTAATAGATCCCTTAATAGATGACATAACTTTTATAGAAGTTGTTAATGTTAAAACTTGAGAGTTTATTTTTGGGAAGTATCTCTGCTGTTATGGTCTGGAGAAAAAGCTGTGGTAAGGGAGGTAGGCATAAAAAAAAAATCTCATGAAATAAAGTTAAAGTCTAGCCTTTAGCTTACAAAAGGTGCAAAGAGTCAGTATTTTATTTCACTAGGTTGTTAAACAGGAAGACCGATATCCTGAAAGCTGAAATGTAGAAACAGGTCTTAAGGCTTGTTGTCTTCCTCCACCAGTTATTCAAACAATAAATTAAAGCTGGCAGAATTAAGAAAGTAATCATCGAGGCTGTCATGCTTCTGAGAAATTTTCTTCCCTTTTGTTTTGCAACTGAATATTGATCAGAACCTACACACTTTTTATCTGTGTCAAGAATAGACAAGAGAACCTTCTGTGATTGGACTGATTAGTGGAATTAAAAATTTCCAGTTCTGGTTCATCTTGCAATTAAATCAATATGTGTCAGAAAAACTAGTCTGGTTTCACAGGAGTATTTGTGCATCAAGGTGAAAACAGGGTCATCTTTAATCATTTTGTAGGAGGTGGACAGACCGTATGAGCATTTTAGGATGCAGTATTGAAGAAAAAAATCTGATGAATACCTTTGCACAACTCTGTTTTTATATATGATTACTTAAAAAAAAAATAATTCTGTAACCCCTCCAAGAAAAAGCACTAATTAAAATCTTCCTTGATAAAAGCATCTTGCTGACATAGATAAATGTCATAGAAAAATGCATTTTTATTAACTTGGCAAGTACGGTTGTCCTGTCTCATGGAAGAACATGTTAAGTGGGGTTTTTTGTAGTGTTTTTTTTTTTTTCTCCTTCTTAATTTGGACAGGCTAACTCTGTGCCCAGGTAGATTTGTAGGAAGCAACTTATTAAATATATTCCTGCCAAAAGGCATATATGATGTTTCCTACCCCCCCCCCCCCCCCCCCCCCCCCCCCCCCAGGTTTTAAGCTCATTTTGCTTCATTTTAACGCTTAATGACTTACATTTCTGTTTAGAATTAATTCACTTGACCATAATAACTGTTTTATTCTTATAGGCTATTAGAATGGAGTTTAAAAATGAGAGAAATTCCTTTGAAAAAAAAATTCAGGTAGGTTCTAGTTTTGTTTCTGTTTCCTGGGCCATTTAGAGTGCAAGTTCAGATCCCTTCTGTTGTGTGTTCATAGATACAGAGAGGCCTTGGCCCGAAAGGAAGCAAAGCAAGTCCTCTGGTAACTTCTCTTTTGTGTTAGATGGCAGGAAGGCAGACCTTGTTTCCAAAGCAATTTTCAGTAAAGCTGAGAGGCACGCTCCTCAAATATTGATGGTGATACTCATGGCCAGCCCATGAAATTAGGCTTCTTATACTATATTCCAGGCACATCTTTAAGATGATGACTTGCATTTTGGCACTGTATTTTATGTTAGTAATCTAAGTAATAAGATACAAGAACTCTGAGAGAATGTACTTATTAATGTGCAATTACAGTATCTCTTAGTGGGAAGTTAATGCAACTGTCATATGATCTAATTCAGTCACTTCAAGAAGAGCTACAAGAGAGAGAAGATGAGCTTGCTGTTGAAAAGAAGAATGGTTTGAAAAGGGATAAAACCATTCAAGGGCTAACTGTTGCATTAAAAGCAAAGGAAAAAGAGGTATGATGATTATGAGCATCTTAGTTTGTGGAACTGTCATTGAGGGCGTTGTGTGTGTGGCAGGGGTTGACTGATCTCACTGTAACCATTAGGATGCTTCTAGCGGGTCCTTAATCACTGCTGTCATATCCGTAAGTAGCTCTGTTTATCTGGAGTTTTGGGTCTTGGAGCAAAGGAGAGAGGAGAAAGATACTTAACTTATACTTTCTCCCTTAAGAACTTTGAGGAAAAATGTTTTCAGTTGCACACTGATTTTTATCACCTCTGAGCACCACTTAAAAGGTATGAGAAGTATTTTATGTTGTTGAGTAAGTGGAGCTGTCATAAAGACAGCTGAAATAGGAGAGGTCAACGTCAGCTGAAATTCAGATTTTGTGGAAGAATAGAAAGTATTTAACTTGAATGATAAGCAGTCTAGTGAGTGTTGTATAAGAGCAAGAATTTCTTTATGCAAGATTTATTATGATGCATTTGGTGTTCTTTAAAGTGTTTGTTTTGTGTAGTTGGATGAATGGATAATGAGATGGGATAGCTGTTACCAAATCACCATCCCTTGGAAATAACTGTTTCTACATAGTATTCATTTTACTTTATTTAAAGAATGAGGAACTTGGTTCTGAAATTGAAGATCTAAATGCTTCATTGGCTAAGGCAAGAGAGGCAACTCACAAAGCACACATCCAAAAATTCAAGGTAAGAAGCAAGCCATTACTGTGGCTTCCTCCATCCCTGCTCCTTCCTTCTCCATAATTCCACACAGCAGGTAGTGCTTTGTACTTTGAAAGCAGAGGAATGGAAATTAGTTTAAAATGTTTAAAAGTTTAATCTTTCTTACTTTGAAAAATATTTCCCAAATCAAATTATTTAGATTACAGAGTTTTAAAATGTCAGATTACTTACCTTGTTTCTTGATTTTTTTTCTTCTATAACATCTGAGAATTATTATGGGAGAAATGTGTAAAAGCAAAATCAGTTAAAGACACAAATAATTGTGGAGCTGAGATGATATTGAGCATTCTTTGTTGCCCTGAGAATATTCTGGTTGTTCTCCCAGAAGTATGGTAACAGCATACCCTTCATGAATTGGGTATGAGACGCTTGTTTGGATTTATTTATGTAGCAAATGTGGAACGTTGTTTATTAAAATGCAATTTAGTAATGCTTTCATGTGTGGAGGAGAAAAGACTTCAATAATACATGAATTATCATCATAAAGGTCTTAAAATGTAAAATGGGAGGAAGTTAGAGTTTGATATTAAAAGAGACAACATGTCTCTTGTAATGTTTTCCAACTATTCTAAAACTAAGTCTGATAAAACTAACTAATACTGGTTAGGGGCAGTGATGAACCTTCCATTGTGATGTTTGTTCATCTGCTGGCCTCTTAGCAGGAATGAAGGAGGTTGGTACAGTTGCCTCTGAAGTACACACACCTAAGCTTTTGTGGCTGACTCTGCTGGTTTTTGATTTCAGGGTCTAATGGAGTAGAAATGTTTCGTTCTCACAGAGCACCTCCATTTCTTCAAAAGCCATTTATTTCACTTAAGCCCAAATTTTAAGTGTGCTCTATTGAGAAAAGTATATCCTATTTCTTCAGGTCATTTTGGTCTGTGTGTGAATCTATAGCTTACATTTGCTTTTTCATACCACGGAAGTCCTGCTTTGAAACATTACTCTAATTTTAACCCTTTCAATTTTGAAAGCATAATTATTTTTGAAAAGTTCTAGGTTTAAAAAGCATGCAACTAATCCCTCCTGTCCACAGAATCCGTATTGCATGGTGGGTGACAGAGCAAACCTTGCTCCTCATTACTCTGCTCCTTAGCTACAAACTTGAGTTGAAGGCGGTTCTGTGTGAGTAGATCATGCTGCGTGGCCCCCTGCTCCTGTCATCTGTGTTGTGCACTTCAAGAAAGGCAGTTGTAACAGTGTGTGATGGGGAAGAACACAAATCAGACTTGCTGTTTCATGTAGAAAATGTGCTTATGACTTGGTCACTACTTGACCTAGTCTGGATTCAAACTGATCCCAAAGTAGAAAGCTTTATGTAATAAGAGCTTTGGGAACCAATAATAATGATATGATCTCATTGGCACTACAGACTCCTTTGCAGGTCAACTTTTATCTAATTCTCAGTTATCTAAGACTTTGTTATCCTGAGCTGGGTGTTAGAAAGCAGGGTTACGTTAGTTGGGAAAACTTTCAGTGTAACTTTTCCCTGTTGTGTGAGTTAACTGTCACTTCAGTGTATTTTTGCACCACAATTTTGAAGTACTGAAGAGAGGTGTGGGGGAGTGGGTTTGCACACAACAGGAGTAAAGACTTCCAGTCTCTACAAAATACCCTTGTAGAACTTGAATACTGCTTTGTGTTTCAGGGTGCTGAGGATTATCAAGCTCTCTTGATGGAAAAAGAGACCCTCTTAGCAGAGCTGCGTTCAGAAAACCTTACAAAGGATGCTGAGAATCGTAAACTACAAAGGAGGATTAAAAGGACCGATCAAGAGCTAAATGATTTGAATTTAGAAAGAGAGAAAATGGAGAAGGAGCTGGATGAAGCACAGCTACAGAAGAGCAGAAGTGACAAAACCATTAATGTTATTATCGCTTTTTCTTTATTTCATAGTTTAAAAATAATTTACCATTTCGAGCGTGTCCTTTTCTAACAAATTTAGTTTTTAATTTGAATACTTTCTGGAAAGGTAAATGCATTTGCCTAAAGCCAGTGTTCAAAAGAGTGTGGCCAAGAACATAGAGGAAAATCCTGGCCTATAGTTTGCACTGAAAAATATTTTAAAGTAAATATAATTTTGATAGTCTTAGGTCCCAAAAAAATCATTATTAGCCTTTATTAGGTGGTAAGTGGTTACTATTGGTTTCAGTTTTTCTGATGGGAGAGACTGAATATGTATGACCATGTACCTTTTATATTGCTGCTGTATGTGTCTTGTTACATGTCTATACATTATCTTAAATTACACTACTTAAATTAAACTTTCTTATAGGTTCTGATGCAGAACAGGAGTAAGTAGCCAGTTGTTGCAACCTTAAGGCAAACTTCAGCTTGCTTTTTCCTGTCATAGCAGGATCACTGTAAAGACTGTATATCTAATAATTTCTGCTTGTAAGATTCCCAAAGCACAGGATTAGTTGATCACAGTAACATAAAAGGGATGTGCTGTATTTGTTCGTTAGTTTTACTTGCTTCATATTCTGTTTAGGGTTTTTCACCCTGATGTGGGCATTTAGAGAAGCACTTCTGCTTCCAACACACACAGCTCGTGCAACAGAGTGAATGATCGAGTTTCTTCTTTTCTTCCTTTGACAAAAAAACGCACCTTCTGCTGAGCGTTTGACATAAAACATACTTCTCACCTCTATGTTGTCACATGGATTTTTCTGAAGTCTTCTCACCCAGAGTCCTGCCTGCCTGTGAAGCCTGGTCCGCTTCAGTCAGGGATTAGTCTCCTGCTATATTAAATTATGTGAAAGATTAAATGAGCTTGTATTTATTCAGTGGATGTTTTGGTTCAATTATTAAATAGGGACCGTAATAAAGCAGGTGTATGTGGAAATTCCTGTTCCTGCAATATCGCTTAAAACCAGTAGAGGGATCTCTTTACCTACAAACAAATACGTTCTCCCCCTCTCCTGCCCCCTATTTAACTTGCATTTTTGGTTGATTGTCAGCTGTGGTTAGGCTGCCATCACAAAGTCTCTATCTTTGGTGTGCTTTGAAATTTCTGCAGGGTGTTGAGGTTAAGGAGAGAAAGAACAGATCGCTCCTGTCAGTAAAACAGCCGCAGAGAACACATTTTATTGATTTAAAGTATTTTATATTTAACTGTCTTCTCTATTCAGAACTTTTTTCATCTTTCAGGGGAGCTAGAATATAACTCTGTATAGGAAAGACAGGAAAAAATAGAACTGAGTAGGGAGTTGCCAGGGAATTCAAAGTTACATGTATTACAGAAGCCTGTTTGACTCCATTATGCCCAAGTTTTTCATGTAAATGACTAGCTCCTTGGGGAAAAGCATTCCTGCCAAAAGATGAGCAGTCTTATAAAAATTATATCCCTAACCTATTTCCTGCTCCTTGCAGAACAGCTGCTTCAATTTCAGAGTTGCTGGTACATTTGGAATATAGCAGCATTGCCTGTGAAATGTTGCCCATTAAGTAGTAGATATGGGGGAGTAAAAAAATATGCTGTTATATTTTGCTCTTTGACAAATAGAAAACCACTTCAGTGATCCGATGCAAACTTTTTATGAGACAGCCTTAAAAATTCTGGTCTATTTATGCTCCTAGAGACCTATTTATCAGTGTTTCTATTTTGTTAGGACAAAACGAGCAAGAATGTGCCTAAACGGTAGAAAAAGCCCTCGACATCTGTAATGAACTGCTCTTAGCTCTTCACTTACTCACAGGGAAATTTCCAGTGACTTTTCGTATACTGTAATTGGGTTAATTTCAATTTTTGCACATATCCATTAAAAAAAACCCCCAAACCTTAGACATCCAGAAGCAGTCCTTCTGCCCTGTTATAAACCCAGCTTGTCGAGGCAATTTGGGCTTCACTGTCCTGGAATCGAAGAAGGTTAAATTAAGACTGCTACATGTGAGCTGATCATCCAAATCACAGACTGTGCCCAGTATTAGGAGTCTTCTGGAGCAATGGGCATAGCTGTTCTTGAACAGTGTCCCAGCCTCAGGGTGGGCATGTGCCCTGGCTTTTACTAGATCAACTTTAAAGCAAAAGCTCTTTCAGGTCTGTATTTCCCAGAAGCTGCTGTTTAGCAGTAGTTCAGCATGACTTAAAGCTCTTTGGAAAAAAAGAAACTTTGGACATACATTCTTACATACAATGATGAAGAATAAACACCAACTCATTCTTAATATTGCTTGTGTCCACCATGTTACTGTGTCTGTAGCAGATTTGGTGCTTCTGGATCGAGGAGTTTCTTCAAATTTACATGATTAAACACTCTTAGGTATCCATTCTCTCTCCAGGCTTAAATGTAGACAATTAAAGTGTATTTACTAGGTATTCATATTTGATCAGTTGGTTGGGGAAATGCAGAATAACTCATTAGGCAGAATTTATTTAGTCTTCCTACCTGTAGTTTAGCCTGAGAGGGGTTTTGGAGTTTCATGACTTAATTATTCACCAACCTGTTTTCCATCTGACAAGGAGGGGGAGGCATCTGCTCCGATCTTCTACATTATAGCATTTCACATTCATTTTTCTTAGTTCAACTATCATTAATCATAGAAAAGTCTCTTGGGAAAAAGGTTGGCAGAGGGAATAGCAAAGTTTATGCTCTGAGAACTGCAGGTACTATATTATCCTTGCAACTCAATGTTTAGAAACCAATAGATTTTTCTCCCAGACAATTTGAGTGGTCAATGAGTTCAAGCAACCTGCTATAGTGATGGATAGTTTTGTGTGTTGCAGAATTCCAGCTCATGCAAAGAAGATAATTTTCAGTCTCAACTCTTGTTTGTTTTGGGAAGGACTTAGGGAACTCTGGGGGCGGAAATAGTGGAGGCAAACTATCTGCAAATGGCAAGTCTCTCGCAGGCTTTTTTACTTTTTCTACAATTGTACGCCTTGTCAGTCCGCCTCTTTCCATAAACCCTAGCCATAATATTTGTGCTGCTTTAAAGGCAGGAGCATAGTTTTTGTACCTGACGAGTGGTGTACACCAAGATGATTATGATAATAGAGGGTATAATACTGTTATTGCAGCATCATCTTTTCTTACTTATATGGTTTTCATAAAGAGAAGTCACAGACTATTGGTCACCTGAAGTTTTAAGACAGTTCCAGAGTGTTCCTTTGAAGTTTAGTAACCTAATGGGTAGTGTGTTCACTTAAAGCCTCTCGGTGATGTGATAGTATAAAAGCAACGTGAAAATAGAAAGCCAAGGAGTGAACTTTGCAATGCAGTGAAAATCATAACATTGCAGTTGATCCTTTGCTTCCAATTCACGTGTTGTATATGAACAGGCTTAATGTGACCCACTTGAAGAGCTCCATAACTTGAAGCCAAAAGACTTTGCGCTATTGGACCATTACACTACTTTGAAAAGAGCTGTGCTACACTGCAGTTTATAGTTGTAGTTAGGAAGAAATAGAAACATATTTGAGAGTTTGTGTATATATGTAAAACTTGGACCTGATTCTGCAGTTCTTCAGTTTTCTTAGACAAGCAAGTAGTTCTTTTAGTCCTGAAAAATTAACTTTATTAGTTTGCAGAATGGAAGGTCTAAGCTTAATCATTCTTTGCAACTGACTACCATTTCAGGTTTTTTGGGAGCTATTAGGGATTTCTTAGCTGAATCCTGGTAATGAAACTAAAATTAAGCAAGTAAACCAAAAGGCATTGTAAATGACAATTTGTATTTAATGTGCAAAATAAACAGAAGGAAAACACTGAAGCAGTAAAATGATGTTAAGAGTTTGATGTGAACCTGCATGAAGCAAGGTAATTAAGTCAACAAAAGGACATAAAACAGTTTGTAAAGAGATTGCAATTAAAGTGTCACTAGTACTATTTCTTTGTACTTAGAATAAGAAACAACTATTGAATTTTAAATCCCAGTGGAGGTAAATGTAAAGTTTATAGGTGACTACCATATGTGCAAACTATTTAAAGGACTTGTGATACTTCACAAATGGGCCCTTTTTGGGAATAAATGGAAAACATTTATTTTAAGATCTAGGCTGTGTTACCTGGTTGTTTGGGTCTAAAGAGAAGTTTGGATAGTATAAAGCCGCCTGTAAGTTTTAATTGTTTAATTTCAGACAACAGCTCCTTTGTTACAAATTTCTACCTCTCTTTTTCCACACAATCCGTTCAGTAAATGCTCTAGAAGCTTATAAAATGAGGCTGGTGTGTACACAAGCTATGCCTCCTTCAGTTGACAGTGTTGAAACTTCCAACAAATCAGCAAAAAAGTTTGAAGTGACACAAGCAGTGGTGATGGGGGAGAAATTGGAAAGGACAGAGAAGCCACATTATGGATTTTTCTGCTGCCTTGTGCTCTTGTGTGTTTTGCACTCTGTAACTGGGAGCTATTAATTACCTGCTAATAGTATTTCCATTGGTTTAGCAATTGTCCCAGTTCCTAGTGAAATGTAAGGAATAGGAATGGTTTGATGTTATTGCTTGGAACCCAAAGCTTTATCAGGTGGGCAGACTTTGAAGCTCCAGAGATAGCTGTATTTTCAGACGGTGGATTTTCAAGTGAAGTGGAACAGGATCTGCAGTAATACAGAGGCAAAAGCTATAATTGTGGTGTGTGTGAAGTGTGTGACCTGCAAACTAGGAGATACTGGTTTTTACTTTGCAGTAGTCCATGCTGTTCCCAAAAGATCTGAGAGTCCTTTGGACTTGCTACTGCATAACGCTATCGAAAGAGATTGTTTCTGTGTTTTAGAAGCAAAATGGACAAGAAGTGTATGTTTCTCTGATGGAGAACTAAGATGTGGAGATGATGCAACTAATCTTGAAGCTGCAGGAAGTAATTAACAGAGCCTGAATCAAGATCAAGTTCTGATCACGGCTTCTGATCACAAGGCTGACCTGATTGGTCATTTGAAGTTTGTGCTCTTGTCCAAAGAAAATGTTTTAACGTTTCTGACCTTTTGTTTGATACAAAAGTAACTAGTAATACAATGTTAGTGCAAGAATTTTCTGGTGTGATGAGAAAAAGAGCAAATGACAAACTGAATCACCCGTAACCAATTTTCTCCTATTTGTAGCAAGGGAGTAAATTGACTCAGAAGTGAATGTTCATTCTCACAGCGGCAATGTCTACGTGCGTGATTTTCCCAACAGCCTCCGAGTCCAGTCATTCTGTATGAAAAGCATTTAAGCAATAACAACCTGAATTTGTAGAAGACAATACCTCATCTAAAAGTTTTCTTTCTCTAATTGTGTTCATTGATGCCAAGAGAAAGATACTGGCTTAAATACATTCTCCAGACTATTCATTGATACGAGTAATTTAAAACAATGTAAAGTTAAGCTAATAATGTGGGTGGTTAGTCTTAAACTTTTTTGAAATTGATTTGCTAAATATCCAGTTTCATTTTTTTGTAGGACCTTAGAAATCAACTAGAGAAATTACATGGTGAAATGACTGAGAAAGAAAAAGCAGTTGAACATCATTACAATATTCTTTTGAGTGAAAGCAATCAGAAGTTGCAGAGCCAAGAACTAGTTATCAAGCAGCTAACAGACAATGTCAATCAAAAGGATCTACTGCTTCAGGTAGGTAGACTTCAGTTGAGATGAAAAATAGGAATTATTACAAAATCACATTTGTATTTAGAATTACTCTTGGTTTTGATGATAATCCTTCACTTTTGATAATACTGTATGTGCAGAAGAGGCATGTAATTATAGAGTGTGTGGCATTCAACAAGATTTCTTGTTAGGGTTTTATGAAGCGTGTGGACAGAGGAGGAAGAAAGTTTTGCTAATACTTATGTAGAATTTTCACTGTTGTGGTAGGATACTTTAAATCTCTGAAGTGCCTGTGATTTTCAGTTTATTGTGCAGAAACTAGAAGTTGAGGAACAGGTATAGATACCGAAATATTTTATCTTTTTTTTTTTTTTTTCTGGAGGCCATTCAAAATGAGGTATGTGAAAAGGGAGCTGCCTGAATCTTACCCGACCCCTGCTCGTTTTTTTTATAGCTGGAGATATAACCCTGAAAAGTACTGATGGTATTGAACCAGCAATGCAAAGAGTAATAGTTGAGATTGCTCTATACCTGGAGGCCAAGGTGCATGCCTTGACTTACTATTAAATTCTGAAAAGATTGGATAGCTAGGGAAAGCTTCTGTTTGATCTTTTTTTGCTTCTATTATGTTAAATTGAGCTCTTGTTTTGCGAGGTATGTAAAGCGTATTTAGTGGATCATCCTTGGATATTCTGAATTTTGTTTGTTTGTCTATTTTGCAATATAAAACTAGAGTAAATTTTATAAAACTGTCACATTGTTTTCTTTTGTTAGAAGCTTGATGGAACAGTTAAAGAAAAAGATGCAGAATTGCAGGAGCTCCTGAATAAGTACAAGAACCTTCTAAGAGCCAATGAAGAACTTGAACTGAAAAACGAGGGCTTAGCAAAGGAAGAATGTGCTGCACAGTCTCAACAGTCAATCATCAAGATCGTCAGAGAGTTAGAGGTGAGTTTTTCACAACTCTGATCATTTGCAGATAAATATCTTGACTTCAACTTGAAGAGGATTTTGACTTTGACTTCAAAGGTGTGGACTCATACTCATTGTAATTCACCCATGTAGAAAGGGACTGTTTTTCCTTCATATTAATATAATACAGGAAAATATACAAAATATACAAAAATATACAAATATATCCAAAAGCATCAGGCAAAGTACAGAGAATTAGACTAGTACATACTAATGGTGGAGAAAGCTATTTCATTTCTTTAATAATTTATCAGTCATTAATGAGATTTTCTCAAGGAAGTTTAAAATAAAGTGAGCCAACGGCAAAGGAAACATGAGTGTTGTGGCTTTTGTCACATTCTGAATACTCTAGTGGTGAGGTGCTTCATGGGTTATGGGCACTATTATTTAACGTGGTAGATGCAAGCACACGTGGACTCATGGCTTTTATGACAAGCTCGGAGTAAAGGAGCTGCGTCGTTGTTTGCCAGGGTACCAGTGCAGAGTACATCAAGGTAGATGTGAATATACATGCAGAGAAAATAAAGTCTGTGAAAGGCTGAGTTGAAATTCTACCTCTGTAAAACAAACTGCAGTGCATGCGTGTAACTTCTGGCACAAAGGGACCCAAGAGTGGTGGAAAATCATACAGAATTAATGAAAATCACCTTTCCTCTGTACACCCCACTTCCAGTACAGGGGTATAACCAGGAGAGAGAACAGTGGCAAGCGAAGCCATGCATGGTAATGACCCAGGACCCACCTTCTAATCACAATCTATTCTCTGTTGCTGGTTCACTTAGTGATTGTGAACAATACCTAATCACAACCATTGTCCTCTCAGCTCAACTTCTGTATAAGACATCTCCTGTAAGAACCCACTTTGGCATATTAATCATAAGTTTTTGGACACAGATTATCCAGAGCTCTGCTCTCATTGGCTGCCTTGGACTCTTTGATGACTTTACAGTGCTGCACCAACTCTCAACAAACGCACAGCTGGATCCTCCCCACCAGAGAGAACAGAAACCAAGCTCTTCTAGCCTCACTGATCTTTAAAGTTGAAGAAACTGAATTGAGAGATGCATAACTTTCTCTCTTTCATCATGCCTTTTTACTTTATTTTAATGTAACGATAAATTTTAAAGCAACCAACATCCAAAGCTCTGCTGGGTGCCTTGGCCAGGCCAGGGAAGATAAATGACAGTTTCTAATTAGACTTTGGATACTTGAGCCACTGTCATGGGCTAGAGAGAGGGTGTGCGAGGGCACTGATAATTAGGTTAGTCATGCAACTGCTGACTCTGGTATCTGTGAAGTTCAGAATGAAATGTATTTTACAGCCAAGGACTTTAGAATTGCAGTGGACTCCATATAGCTTTGGAAACTTTATATTTAGTTTTGTGCTTAATGCTCTTCTCTCACAACCAGTACTCCTGCACTTACAAAGCTCTTTTTGTTGGAGCATTGTTTGGTAAATATAGTTTGAACACAGATTTTTACACCGTTGTGGTTTATTACTGAGAAAAAGCAAAATTGAGAAAAGTGGCTCTTGTTCAGTCCTTGAGCTCCTGGGTTCTGTTGTGTTGCACGTGTAATCTTGCACACAGTGTACACTGCAGTAAGGGGTGACAATGATAGGAGTGTTAATTCTAAATTGATTTCTGTGTAAGAAAAATTATTGGATTTGCTGTAATGTAGCCTTTCTGCGATGTCTGTTTTTGGGAGCGGGAGCTTCTATCCCACTTGAGAGTGGGGTAGGAAATGTAGTTAGCTGATACACTGCATGTTTCTGCAGACACAAAGCACTTTCTAATTCCTGTATGATCAGCGCATTATTTGACTTTGGTTATAATTAATCCTGTATTTAGGGAGTTAATACTGTGCAGTCCAGGAATTGAGGAATAATGTGTACATACAGTTGTGATGTCTGATTTGCTGCAGCTAGAGAAATTATAGTCGATACATGAAAGTTATTGATGTAGCTACAGCATTGCAGTTGATGGGTGTCATGAGAATTGGAATTGGTGCAATAGAATCATAGAATGGTTAGGGCTGGAAGGGACCTTCAAAAGTCATCTAGCCCAACCCAATAGTCGCAGTACTGCAGACATGTCTTAGCTGTTGAAATTGATGCAGTGTTCACATTGTTGTTGAGTCGTCGTGATTATGGAAAGTGATGTGGTTGACTTTTATTTTAATACAGGTGTCCTGTCTATTAGATAGCGATTGGTGCATTGTAGCTGTTGCTTTCAGTCTCTTGAAATTGATGTTGTGAACACATAAATGGGGATAGTTCAATTCCTGATTTAATGAGATTAGCTTATAGCTGAAACCAGCAATGTTTTTTGTCAATATCCATGTCTTTACACACTTCAGACATGATACTTCTTACCTGTGACACTCAGCATGGCCAGGTGATGGGAATGGATGTGGTTGGTGTATCTCACCATTTCCAGATGAGCAGAAATTTCATCTTAAAGGAGGTAGCCTGATGAAGTGATATTTGGAGTATATAGTCCAGTAGTCTTGTCTTGCATATCACCGAGAAGGGCCATAAGTTCATCAGAGCCATCAGCTTTGTGACATTTTCTGTGGTCGAGATGATATCTTCTAAAAGTCACCAACAAAGTCTTTTGCTACAGTAATTTTCATCTTTAGATATATCACTCAGTGGCCCATAACAATCTTAATCTTATTAGTGATTGCTTCATTTGTGGTAGACTGTACATAAAGTTTACTGCAATGTTAGAAGAAATTACCAAATTCTGGTACTGGTGGGTGGATGCATGGATGGATCAGTGATGAGGTGCAGGTTATGGCCTTCTCTCAATCATTCATCCTCTGACCTTCAGAGATTTTGAAATGATCCCGATGGTTGTTGTAAGCAAGCGAGTATTCAGTGAGGCAACTGGATATTCTTGTGACTTTGCCAATAGGTTATTTATTATGTTGGGGGTATAAACCTTTTACTTTCATCGCTTACGATTTGAGAAGCCTTTAATGAAAATAAGTTATGTTTTCCACCACTGCTGCTTAGCAATAGTATTTCAGACTTAAATATAGACTTTAATGTATTAGATTGCCTCCTTTCATGGGAATATAAATCTTTCACTGCAATATGGTCCTGCATGTCTTGCAGCTATCTCCTCTAACACATTTTCCCTCACACCATGTGTCAAGAGGTTTAATGTTTCATTAACTCCCACAGCATTATGGTCTATTTAAGTTACAGAGCTGCCTTATGTTTTGTGTACCGTTGGGGAGTTGATTGGAATAATTCACTCCTACGCTTTATTTAGAAATGACAGTAATAAGGTACAAAAAAAAAAAAAGTCATGTTAATGCTGTATCTTCTCATCCTTATTATTCATGAAAGATTCTGAAAAATCAAGATGACTGCTTCATGATTTTGCTAACCTCTACCTAGCTAGTTGAATTTAATAATTTGTGTGCAGTCTGTGACATTTGGAATTAAGAAACCACTCATGTCTCCTGTTACGCGGGAAGAAAAAAAAGACTGAGAGGATTTCATGAGCTTACTGAGATTTTTGTGCAAATGTAGAACTAAATTAACATGTGGATTCTAAAAGAAACATAGGAAACTGGAGCATGGTTCTGGGTATAACACTGCCTTGTTAATACAGCAGTCATAGACCCTGAACGATTGGTGACAACTGTTACCTAATTTGTGTAGCATAAACTCTTCAGAGTGACGTTAGTTTGCCAGTGCTTCAGAAGGAGCTTTTAATTAGGATATAGTTCTGTAGTGTCTTCAGGAATAACTGTGAGGCTTGTATCAGACATATGGAAGAGTTCACTAGAACTTTTAACAGACTGTTAACCGACTAAATTAAGTCAAAAGATTTATTTCTTCCTGTTGCTTTCTACAGTGTTGATCAGTGTCATTGTGATCAAACTTTTTCCAAGTTAAATTGCAATCTGTGTGTTTTATGTTTAGTGACTGTTCTTGGAAGGCTGAGATTCCAATACATTGATGAGACTTCTTAATTCAGGCTGCAGGATGTACTTTTTTACATGGTTTTTGGGTGAGATTTTTTTATTAATGGACTCTGGATCACCCACCTCCATCTGTTTGCGTTTGTGTTTGTTTCTCAGTACTCAGTAAGGAGAAGCCATTGCTGTGTGCTCCTCCTCTGCTCATCTAGATAATAGATTTGATATGAAGCTCAGTATTTTGCACTTACTTCATATATAGAATAGTATTTAATGTGTAAATTGCGCTGGAATCTGGAAACATTGCTAGAATACAGCTATGATTAGGAATGATGGTAGATGGACATCATGCACGTCTACAAAGGCAGGGTCACTGCTTCAGAGAGTCTGTAGTGTTAGGTGGTGGTAGAAGCTGCTCTTTCTTCCCTAAGATCTGACATGCAGATTACCTTAACGAGAGTAATTTTATCAAAACTTGATTACACTTGCAAAATACTATTTAACATATTTGCTAGCATACTGTGAAGTATGAGTGTAAATAATTAAAAGTAAACAACAGTTGTCCTTGCTTTTGTACTGTTTACTTTGCAGAATACTGAATTTTTCAAATTAGCAGTCTTTGCATCGTTAGTGTGAATTAACGAGATTCAACTGTAGCTGATTTTTTTCTTGCAATTCCTTCCTTAGGAATTGCAATTGGAGTAATAGCAGCTGCTTAAAACTCCTGAGTGCAGACTTCTTCCTTGTTAATGATCTGTTCGCTAATGATTTAGTACCTCTTGAGAGTTTAGTTTCCAATCTCGAGGTTGTAATATGGAGAAAATAGAATTACCTTTCGCTCTTGCTCTCCAGAGTTGTCTTGTCATACTGGAGCCATAAACATTCCCTCTTAGCTGTGGCACGTTTTTTGTTCTTCCTTTCAATTTTCAGTTGAAAAAGAAAACTGAGAGAAGCAACAAGGCCTACTGTTCTTTTCAAACAGAGGCAGAATATATGTGTCTGACATTAATACATGTAAATTTGCTATAGATATCCCAGTTACTTTATCTTCTGAGAAAACTTACTACTTATGTAGTAAGTGCAAGCAAATACTCCTTTAAATAGCTGCATTTTTTGCCTCCTGCTGAAAAAGTGGCTGTGTGGTTGTTTTGGAATGAAAAAAGTCGTGGGAAATTAGTGGATCCTTACTGTGAATGTAGCATAAGAGTCTGGATTTAGTATAATAATAATAATATACTTTCTGCGAGCAAGACTGCAGGTAAACAATTTTCTTTTCTTTGCACAAGTAAAGCAGCAGCTTGTGGAGACCGAGCTGAGTGTGCAGAAAGCTGATTCGAGTGTGTGTCTGACATGTTCATCCTTTATTTGTTGGCTTGATACAGTCCTTTTTGTTCAAAAGTGGAACAGAAATTGCAGAATCCCTGCCCCTCAGAAAGCCTGTTTTGCCCAGAATATGGAGAGAACTGTTAGGATGATTTTGGAGTGTGGGCTTCTCTATGTCCCTTTCCCTTCTCTCCCTTCCCCTCCTCTGAAATAGGTACCTGCCAGGTTGTCCCTGGGTCGTTAAATTGTAAACTTTGGAGGTAATGATGCTGGGGGTGGGGAGAAAAGCTTTTTAGGCTCTGATAAAAATGGTAAAAATTATGATATTTTTAGATATGTGACTTACTTACGCTAGGAAAATAGTGAAACACTATTTGTCTCCTTTAATAATACCTGGGTTTTAAGTATCAGGAATAGTTTCCAGATTCATTTTAGGCTTTGGAGGCGGGCAGTCCAGTTCAGCAGATGTGGATTTCTGCTTCTTTCATTTTTTCTTCAGAACATGGGTACCCATAGTTGTAAACATTGAAACTTAAAAATTACATTGTAAGCTTATGCGTTCTTGTTTTGATTTAGGAAAATAAAGAAGCTGAATACGAAAAGCTGATCCTTGCTTTAAGAAAAGAACAAAATATTTATTCTACATTAGTGAAGACGTTCAAAGAATCGGATAGGTAAGTACTGTTTCTATTTTGGTGGATAACCTAAGCTACAAGGGCACAAGTCAGAAGTTGTGAAAAAGGTGCAGGCTAACTGGAGTGGTGATAATTTTGTACTGGCCAATTGTTCATAAGGCATAAACTAGCTGTAGTAGTCTTCTTGAAAGATAAATATTATTGTAAATGAGATTATATTATCTAAATTACTTAAATGTTTCTGAAAATATTTCTGTTTGGCTTGGAATCTCAGGTGAGGCAGGTTTCCATTTAGGTACCAAAGTGAGCAGCTAGATTTTCAGGAGGTACATGTGAAATATAGGGGAAAAATCAATCGCAGTGAACTTTTGGGTGCTGGATGATTTGCCATGGGTTACTCCTAAAATACAGGTAATGCTTTTCTTAAAAGTGGCACTGTGAGAATTTTCATGAGAATATAAGCCAGTAAGATTTTGGAGAATGTTAAACAAAACAGAATAACTGAAGTTTGCATAATATGCTTTCAATGAAATGCGTTCTGAAGTATGGCCGGATCAAGTGGTTTTTAACCTTTTAGAATCAAAGAACACAACATTTTAGAAGGAAATCTGTGGCCAACTTTATATTCTATTATTGCTTGGCAGTTGAGGAAGAGATGTTAGATAAAATAAAGAAAATCTTTAGCCTTCAGGTAAAATAAATTTAAATGTCTTATAAAAAAGTTACTTTTACTGTTACAATTACAAATATCTTAAATATTGGCAGCATTTGAGTGCTAGCTCCTGATTCTTCTTGCCTGAAGGCAATAGCTCATGCCTGCCAGCTGTGTGGGAATGTGTGTTTGTATTTTGCAGTTGGTTTATAGACCACTATGGTTTGGAAACCCTAAAGTGAGTAGCACTAAAGTAGATGAGCTCTAATATTTGAATTAAGTGCATTAATAGTAATGCCATCTTGTGCTTGGCCAGAATCAGAAGCTCTTTCAGATACTGGAATCTTTTTCATTAGAAATAGTGATAGAAGTCAGATTGTGGAGATTATTTTGTATCTCTGAGAAAATAGCAATGGCTTTTGTGGTTTTTCTGTTGAGCAATCACCAAATGAAGGAAGAAGCCACTTTGTTTTAATATTTCCTGTGGGAGGGTGAGACCTGCCATTGAAGCACGTCTGTGAGTAAGGTGATTGTCAACACTCTGTGTAGTAGTGACAACAAAGTAACACAGCTCTAATATTAGTTTTTCTTAGAATATCTTTCAAATGAGGAAAATTATAACCGTGGTTATAATCATTAGGGTGATAGGACTTTTCCAATTAACTTCCGTAGGATCAGGAGCAGGATCATTAGTTCTGTTTTTGTGATACGGAGTTAGAGGATGCACAGAGCAGTGTGTGTTATGCAGTGATTTGCAGAGGTGGCACAATGATTCAACAATAGAGCTGGAAGTTGGAGACAGGTCTTCTTATTTCTCCTCGTCGTAGTTTTATGAGCTGAAATCTGCTGTAAATCTCCTCAAGGAAGACTTGAACCCCCAAAGTTCTGGGGACCTGATAAACAAGCCCTGCAGATAAATTCAGCTTTGTCATTTGTGTAATTGCCATCAGCAGTGACATGGATTTTAGGCAAACATCTGTTTTCTTGCTGACATATCTTTTTTTTAGGCATTATTTATTTTAAGCAACCTGGATGGTTATTTTTCAAAATAAGCTACTGGATGTCAGGACCAAGACATTTCTTGTCTCTCCAAGCAGGGAATCAATGCTTTTTCTTATAAAACCTTTAACTCATGAAAAGGAGAAAATGTGCTTACTTAGCTTCTAGTAATGTGTTGATTTGTTTTTATTCTTAATTTTTTGCTGAGCATTTCAGAGCTCTCCCTTCAAAGGTGCTCTGGAGCAAGGGAGAATTGGTTAAAGCAATAGTTCTTGTGCAGGAAACACAACAGCACACTTATTAGAAGAGAGTGAGAGTCTTTTCATATATACTGTCTTTTAATTAATGCATTTCTGTAATATGCTGTTACTCTCATGCAAGTATGATAAGCTGTATGTTCCTGTATAATCTCCTCTAAGATGGATTTAATTTTTTTTTAAAAGATTCCTGAATTCTCTGGCATTTAGTGCAGTGAATTGGAAATTCTATAGCAGCTTGATTTATCTTAAAACACTGAGGTTCTGAGTGAAATAAATGTGAAAATACAATGAGTTCGGTTCCCCCATCCATGGGGCAGCAAGGAAACCATTCAGCAAGCTCTGTACCCTAGACTTCAAGAAGGCGGACTTCGGCCTCTTGAAGCACCTGATGGGCAAAGTGCCGTGGGAGGCGGCCCTGGAGGGACAAGGGGCCCAGGAAAGTTGGTCCACATTCAAGGAGCACCTTCTCCAAGCTCAGCAGAGGTGCATCCCGACGAAGAACAAGTCGGGCAAAAAGACCAGGAGGCCGGCGTGGATGAGCAAGGAGCTCCTGGACCAACTGAAAATGAAGAGGTTAGCCTATAGAGGGTGGAAGCGGAGACAGATAGCCTGGGAGGAATACAGAGAAGCTGTAAGAGTGACCAGGGATCAAGTGAGGAAGGCTAAAGCCCTAAAGGAATTGAATTTGGCAAGGGATATAAAAGCAACAAGAAATGCTTCTATAGGTATGTAGGGGACAAAAGGAAGTCCAAGGAGAACATAGGCCCCCTCCGGAAGGATACTGGTGCTCTGGTTACCCGGGACATAGAGAAGGCTGAGGTACTCAATGAATTTTTTTGCCTCAGTCTTCACTGGTAAAGCCTCTTGTCTTACCACCCAAGCTGTGGAAAGAACTAGCAGGGACTGTGAGGATGAACCACCGCCCACTGTACTTGAAGACCAGGTTCGAGAACATCTGAGGAACTTGAAGGTGCACAAGTCCATGGGACCTGATGAGATCCATCCGCGGGTCCTGAAGGAACTGGCGGATGAAGTTGCCAAGCCACTGGCTATTGTATTCGAGAAGTCGTGGCGGTCTGGCGAGGTCCCCGATGACTGGAAGAGAGGGAACATAACCCCATTTTTAAAAAGGGGAACAAGGAGGACCCGGGCAACTACAGACCGGTCAGCCTCACCTCTGTGCCTGGCAAGGTCATGGAGCAGATTCTCCTGGGAACCATGCTAAGGCACATGGAGAGCAAGGAGGTGGTGGGTGACAGCCAACATGGCTTCACCAAAGGCAGATCGTGCCTGACCAACTTGGTGGCCTTTTACGATGGGGTGACAACATCGGTGGACAAGGGTCGACCAACGGATGTCATCTACTTGGACTTGTGCAAAGCTTTTGACACTGTCCCGCACGACATTCTTCTCTCTAAACTAGAGAGTCATGGGTTTGATGGATGGACCACTCGGTGGATAAGGAATTGGCTCAATGGCCGCACTCAGAGAGTAGTGGTCAACGGCTCAATGTCCAAGTGGAGACCGGTCACGAGTGGCGTCCCTCAGGGGTCCGTGTTGGGCCCGGCCCTCTTCAACATCTTTGTCGGTGACGTGGACAGTGGCATGGAGTGCACCCTCAGCAAGTTCGCCGATGACACCAAGCTGTGTGGTGCCGTCGACACGCTGGAAGGGAGGGATGCCATCCAGAGGGACCTCGACAGGCTGGAGAGGTGGGCCCGTACCAACCTCATGAAGTTTAACCAGGCCAAATGCAAGGTCCTACATCTGGGTCGTGGCAATCCCAGGCATAAATACAGACTGGGTGGTGAATGGATCGACAGCAGCCCTGAGGAGAAGGACTTGGGAGTACTGGTGGACGAGAAGCTCAATATGAGCCGGCAATGTGCTCTTGCGGCCCAGAAGGCCAACCGCGTCCTGGGCTGCATCAAGAGGAGCGTGGCCAGCAGGTCGAGGGAGGTGATTCTCCCCCTCTACTCTGCCCTCGTGAGACCTCACTTGGAATACTGCGTCCAGTTCTGGAGTCCCCAACATAAGAAGGACATGGACCAGTTGGAGAGGGTCCAGAGGAGGGCCACGAAGATGATAAGAGGGCTGGAGCACCTTTCCTATGAGGACAGGCTGAAAGAGTTGGGGCTGTTCAGCCTGGAGAAGAGGAGGCTCCGGGGTGACCTTATAGCGGTCTTCCAGTACCTCAAGGGGGCCTACAGGAAAGATGGGGAGAGGCTGTTCAGGAGGGCCAGTTATGATAGGACAAGGGGTAACGGTTTTAAAATAGAGGGAGGTAGGTTCAGGTTGGATATTAGGAAAAAATTTTTTACCATGAGAGTGGTAGAACACTGGAACAGGTTGCCCAGAGAGGTGGTGGATGCTCCATCCCTGGAGACGTTCAAGGCCAGGTTGGACAAGGCCCTGAGCAACCTGATCTAGTTGGAGATATCCCTGTTCCTTGCAGGGGGGTTGGACTAGATGACCTTTGAAGGTCCCTTCCAGCCCTAACCATTCTATGATTCTATGATTCTATGATTCTATGACACCTTGGTATTTATTTGTTATTAAATCCAATTTATTTCATTTTAGTGCAATTTCAGTTTTTAGTGTGCTTAAGTCTTTTTATGGACTGATGGGAACTGTCTTGTCGATGTTGAGGGCACGGGGAAGTTCTAGCAAGGGAGAGCTCGAGGTGCTGACACTTAGGTCTTTTTACAGACTGTCAGATAAATAAAGAAATGAAACAGTTTTATCTGGGTCATATATTCAATGAAACACGATTTTTTTATTTTTTTCTTAAGTGGAGCATTAGATAATATAGTATAGTTCTGTAGCAAGGGAACAAAGTTTCCATGGTCACTGTATAATGGAGTACACAGAGCCATCAGTATTATGTGATGATGATATTTTTCTTGCATACTTTCCAGAAGTTAGTGATTTTGATTTTCCTTAAGAAGAATTACACAGAAGTTGGCTGGTAGAACATATCTCTCAGATTTAAGCTGACTTACAAGCAGCACAGCTCAAAACAGCAGGATAAGGATGCCGTATATGTAAAGGTTTAGGTTCATCTTTCCATGTAGGGATTTGTTTATTGTTATGCATCAAAATGATGTAACTGTGTAAAGAAAAACAGCGATGGCTGAGTGAAGTGGACTCTTTGCAGAAGCCCAGGTGTATAAAAGATGCTGAGGTGCACGTCAAAATGTTTTGAATTGCATCTTGAAGATTTTTTTTCTCCTTTTTTTTTCAGTATAAATAGCTTGCAAATGGAACTAAACAACATTTTCATGTTGCGAAAACAACTAGAAGAAGATGTTTTAGCTAATCGAAATCTGCAGAAGGTCTTAGAAGGTCAGATTAAGGACATTAAAAAACGACAAGGTCTGTATACATGTGCAGCCCATACCTTTTCTTGGTCTTCTTGCACAAGAGAAAACTGGTTTTATTACAGTCAGTTTGCTGGGATAGAGAAGAAACATTTGAGAGTAGAAAAAGGTGTGAAAAACTTTTTTTTGGCTTTCTATACTGAAAATTATTTGGGAGGTTTGTAAGAGATTGTCTTTGGGCAATCAAGGCTAATACAGAGGGACAGCTTTTCTCTTTCAATGCAAGTGTTAGTAATTCTGTGGCAATTCTACTACAGTGATCGTTCAAGCTGCCTACAGTTTTGTACCCATAGAATTTACTGTTTCTGCAGAAGTCATAGATTTGTGGCTTTGAATAAATCTGTGGCCATGGGATCACTTTCTTACCGTGGAATGTAATTATTTCACTATACTTTGATAAAGAACTTATGTCTCTGGAAATGGCTAGGCTCCTTTTGACAGAAGGAGTATTTCCAGAGACATAAAAAATAACCAGAGGTTTTGTTATTTTGTAACTGAGAAATAGAAGAGCTTTTAAATAGAACTTATTTTCCAGCTTTTTTATTGTACTTCGTTGGAGGTGGTTTTAGTATATACTTAGACACAGAAAAAAATAATGTATGTGGACATTGTCAATATAGTTTACTGCATATGTACAGATGTATCTGTTTTGTTCCGTAGGAGATATATAAATAACAATAAGGCCTGTTCACTTACCCCTTTAAACTTAGATTTTCAATTTTAGCATCACTCCCTTGACTGCTATGATAAGTGACAAAAGGTAAGCTTCTGCCCTTTCAGTGTTTCCACCCTCAAAAGCACAGAGATGATGAACACCTATGGTAGGCCAAAGGGTCTTGTGATACTTCTGGGTTCTCGAGAGCAGTTGTGTTGAGGGTGAGGCTGCTGGGAATGGAGGCTCTGAAAATTAGTAATCATTTGTGAAGCTTTGTGTCCTTGCAGCAGCCATGGGATCAGTGTCAGAGCTGGGAGGATGGGGATGTCTTTTTTTTGTCCTAATTTAGATATGCTTTCTCCCTATCTAATGAGATATATTTATAGAAATTAACTGTCATCTATATTGTAAATGAACAGGTGTTTATTGAAACGTAACAAATCATTCCTGCAGTTACAGGGGGAATGAATAAGTAGCTATTTTCAATTCAATTAATGCAATCTTTTGACCCAAAAGCAAAATAAATTCAGTGACTTTGTCTAACCCGGCTTTTCGCCTTGAGACCTTGAGTTCATGTTCATAAAAATATAGTTAAAACAGAATAACTATTCATGCCTTACTTATCCTTCCTAAAAATTATTTCTAATTGTAATGCTAAATATGCAAATTATAATTCAGAATTGCATTCAGAACTCATGCTGATAACCACAGAAATACAGCCACAAAAATACAGCATGTCTACATGTCAGAAGCACAAAGAAATATGAGGACAAAATTTGTTCAATTAAACAGAAAGCTTATTTTGGGGGATGAAACATTTTAACTGGCCTCCCACAGACTTACTAGTAGGTTCTTATTTGAAAAATCCTATCTTTGCATTTTATGCTGAGTTTTCGGGCAAACAGAGTTTCTGAAATAATTCCTGTCCTTGGTTATTTTGACAGATGAAACACTGTCTTTCTGTGGAGATCAAACATCTTATATGAGTATCTATTTAGGAGAGCAAGATCATTTAAGCCTGCAGATAGACCATCTGACTCTTGAAGAACTTAAGAAAAAGGTATTAATCTTCTTTATTATTTACTATTTCTAATGGCTTAATTCTACTTTATTTATGGTTTGTGCATCTCTCACAAAAAGGTTTATTTAGGTACAGTTGGGTAGTTCTGAAAGAATCTGAAGTTCTCATCTCTGTGGTTTGTGATCCACCTTTTATGAACTATTTAGTCTTTGTTATGCCACATAAGCTTGAGAATCAACTGAAAGATAGGTGGCTTGCTGCAAAGGTTTTATGATAGTTAGACACCTGGATTCAAGTTTCAGACTCAATCCCGTATTTTAGTCATCATGAAGTATACCGACTCCAAAGAAGAGTTTTTGCATTAAGTATCTTACAACGTGTATCTCTTGCCCCCTTATTAATCATGAAGACCGTAGTGGTGTCTATAATTTATACTTCTGTATAGCATGCTCCATCCCAGGGTTTGCTAATCTTTTGGTAAATATAGCATGTTATAAAATAACTCTGAGGTAGGCTAATATTGTCTCCGTTTTATGTAAGGAGAACTGAAATTCACAGAGATTAAGTGTGCAGATCCTTGTCATACAATCAGCATCGGAGTCCAGAACTTGTTCTTCTGACTCCTTATCCTGTGCAGTGACCTCTGATCCATGCACCAGTTTGCAATAAGGAATTATTTTGAATATGGTCGTTTGGGAGTGAGCATAAGTGAAGTTTTGTATTTCTTACAGCCAGCTGAATTGTAGGCCGCTATTCCAAATCTGGAGGTGGGTAATCTGAAGGAAAGAAGTTTGCCTTACACTGAACAGGTGTCAATAAAAAAAGCCCCAGATTGTGTCCCAGCCCCGTTCTGGGGTTATACCATTTTTATCTCTGAACATACTCCCTTCAGTAGATACTCATTAGCAAAAAAAAGTTTATAAACTATTTCTTGCCTGAAAGCTGATCTGTTATTTTCCAAATATATTAAATGGTCTAATGAAAAGATTTCACGTTCTTCTGTAAACATTGCCTTCTCGATATAATACATGAGTCTGTGACAGTAGTTTGTTCAAGAATCTTGAACATGATTGTCCATTCAGATTTTGTATCTGTGAAACCACTCAGAATGGTGACTTACAAAGGGTGTTTGAGATAGAAGAACAGGTTGTTTCTTAATGCTACTATTTCCCTGTAATGCTGGTTTCCCTTGCACTAAAATGTTTCTTCTCAAATCAGCCTGTTGGTGTGAGGTGCCCTCAGGTTTCTTCTTGATACTGAGTTGTGGAACTTGAATACCTCAAGTTAATAACATGGCTGGAAACTACAGTCTCACAAGTTAAGATTTCTTGAACACTAATTCACAAAAACGTAATCATGTTTTTCATATATAGTGAGATTGCCTTGTGAGCAGATGTAGGAGCCCAGGCTTTCCAACTCCGCAGTTTAGGTTTAGCTGGAGATTTATATATCATCATTTGTTTTCATACTAGTATGGATGTTACTGGTTTTGCTTGTTCTTCCTTTGGTTATTTAGGTTACTGACCTTCTCTTGATGGTTAAGGATCTGCAGTCAATTAATCAAGAACTTAAAAGAAAACAGCTTGGACTTTCTACAACAGATTCTCAAGGGAATGAAGCACTAAAAATATTAAACCACAGTGAGGTAGGTTTTCTGTACTGAAGTAGTGAATCTGACTCTCACATCTAATATACCTTGTGGAGTCATTTACATCAGTGCAGAATGAGTGTAAAACCCTCGGGGCTTAGGTTGCTAATTCCTTATAATAACTTTTTAAATTAATGATGTAAACAACTTTAAGATGTTAGCACAACAGAGAATCAGCTCAATGCAAGTGTTCAGCGATGTGTCAAGTTGATTTTAAGGAAACAACTTGCACATTGAACTATTAATTAGGTCTGTGATATATTTGTTTTGCCAATTGAAAGAGAAGGAAATAGTTAATTTTACAAATAAAGCAATATTTTATGTAACGTTTTAACTGTTACTGAATGTCTGTGTGTCCACTGTTCGAGAGTCATTCTCATGCTGTTTCTAATTCTGTAAGAGCTTAGATCGTATCTGCTCTGCATCTATGAAACAGCGAGAGTTCACCGTGGCCAAAAAAGAAAGAAGAGCACTTTGGGTCGCTTAAATCATAGAATCATAGAATCATAGAATGGTTAGGGCTGGAAGGGACCTTCAAAGGTCATCTAGTCCAACCCCCCTGCAAGGAACAGGGATATCTCCAACTAGATCAGGTTGCTCAGGCCCTCGTCCAACCTGGCCTTGAATGTCTCCGGGGGTGGAGCATCCACCACCTCTCTGGGCAACCTGTTCCAGTGTTCTACCACTCTCATGGTAAAAAATTTTTTCCTAATATCCAACCTGAATCTACCTCCCTCTATTTTAAAACCATTACCCCTTGTCCTATCACAACAGGCCCTCCTGAACAGCCTCTCCCCATCTTTCTTGTAGGCCCCCTTGAGGTACTGGAAGACCGCTATCAGGTCACCCCGGAGCCTCCCCTTCTCCAGGCTGAACAGCCCCAACTCTTTCAGCCTGTCCTCATAGGAAAGGTGCTCCAGCCCTCTTATCATCTTCATGGCCCTCCTCTGGACCCTCTTCAACTGGTCCATGTCCTTCTTGTGTTGGGGGCTCCAGAACTGGACGCAATACTCCAAGTGAGGTCTCACGAGGGCAGAGTAGAGGGGGAGAATCACCTCCCTCGACCTGCTGGCCACGCTCCTCTTGATGCAGCCCAAGATGCGGTTGGCCTTCTGGGCCGCAAGAGCACATTGCCGGCTCATATTGAGCTTCTCGTCCACCAGTACTCCCAAGTCCTTCTCCTCAGGGCTGCTCTCGATCCAAATGCATGATTATTTCTTCATATAGAATGTAGTACATGAAGAAGGGACCAGCATTGTGGTAGATTGCCAAGAGGTGCAAGGAAGTAATTGTTGGTGGGTGTTTCATTCTTTTGCCCAAAGCTACGACTTTGACACAGTTTTTAACTGTGGGGAAGAAGTAGTCTTGGCAAAAGACTTCCTCTGAGAAGAATTTTGGGTGCTGGGTCCCCATGTGTCTTATTATGTGTGAATGTTGAAGGATGTTCAGGATGCTCTGGTGAGCCAGCAGGTTCTAGTGAACCTTCTGACTTGTTATAAAGTATTACTTGAAACGTGTATTACTTGAAATGTGGCTGGTAGTACTTTTCTTTATGCTGTGTTGTGGTTTTTGCTTTCAGTTACATTATTCTTGTGCACCACATGATGGCTAGGAAGGTCAAAATATAAAAGGAATAATGTTGGTGCTAGTACGTGTCTTGTATTTCTGAATTAAACTCAAAATCACAAAAAATTAGAAATAATTTGAATCAGCTGTGTGTAGGGATTGCCTAATTCTATAACTGGGACTGTAGTATTGGTGATTTTTCTGCAGGACAGTTTATTCTGCAGATCTCTGGAAAAAGGGCCGTGTCTTTTACCCTGTGTGCTGCAGATGCCCTGGGAGCAATCATCAAAAGTCATGAATTATTCTTACTTTTTCAGTTTTAAGACATACTCATGTTACCTTTAATTGAAATATGTGTTAAATTATAGATCAACCTTTAGGGGTGCCATGGCTTTTATTAACATAATGAATTTACACGTTACTGTAGCAGCTTTGCACGAAAAGCTGTGGGCAATCCGTTTCAGAGTGCATGTGCTTTCTATAGATTAATATTTTTAGCCATTTGCCTCGTAGTCCTGCAGAGGGTGCTGCACCCCCGCTGATGCCATAGTTAATGCCAAAGGAATTTGTGTCCAGGCTAAGATTATCGTGGCACGATACTGCGAGCTCCTGCATTTGCCTCGGCGTGACAAGTACCTATAGGGCCACGTCCTTAGGAAGCTGCTGCGTGAAATTAGATGTGGAATGACAAAGTGTGAAGCTTGTAAAACAGAAATAAACCTCAAAATTCTGGTAAAGGAAACAGGAAAGTAAAATGTGATATTTTAACCTGTGCCAGAGTGATAATAGTACTGTGCAGCTCAAAAGTGAAAGAAGCTGTAATTAAAAGGTACCGTTTTATCAGTCTTGACAACAAATGGCAACCTCAATTTGGGATTATGGATTGTGACACCTGTGTGTTTTGCATATTAATAACTATTGTCAAAAAAAACCTGAGCTCTTTTTTTATGTGTATTTTGGGCTAGAATTTGTTGGCAGGTAGTGCTGAGATGACACTAACATATGCGCTGTAAGAAGAATTTGGACATACACAGGAAGATGTATCCTTCTCAGGTTCTTAAAATGAACCCATCTTTCTTTTCCTTCACAAAGCTGGAGCACAAATCAGATGAATCTGCATGTTGGTGCCTCTGCAGGGCACCTCCCAAAGGTCCGACAGCCCCTGGTACTCTGATTTCTTGTCTTTGTGTTCGGAAGGGAGGGAGAAGGAGGAGAGAAAAGGTTGTTTTTGTACTGTCCTCTGAACATCTGCTTTCTGTGAGAGAAGCAGCCTCAGTGATTTCAGCCTTCAGGGCTCCAGGGATCTTTGCAAACCAAGCATATCAGTGGTTCGTTTAGGAAAAACATTCTCAAGGTTTTCAGTCTCCAAGGAAATACTTTAAACAGGCAGCTTATTCTTGGTAGACTTTTTTCTTGGCCTTAAGACACTTACTTTCTTTTAATATTTTGTAGAACATTAGGTCATATTCCTTGAAGCACAGAAAGTTTCTTTTTAGCCTCTCAGACACTGGACCATAGGAGCAGGCTCAAACTTCAGCTGTTTGCTGTAATGGTGTGGCATAACCTGTTGGTCTTATGTAATAGTTTCATTCTGAAAATCATCACTTATTAAACCAAATACTGGCCTGGGAAAAGTGTATACTAAAAATGTTGAGTCATAAAAGGGAGTTACGTTGGATGGATAAGTTCTATGTGCAAATAAGTTTATTTTTAATACACAAATGCAGGGTTTGTCCTGAATCTACACATGGAATATTAAACCTTAACAGTTTGGGTTTTTTTTGTCATCGCTAACATTATTGGATTTTTGACATCCCATGATTACAATGAAAAGGTCTTTTTATAATGCGTGCCCTTGCTATATACCACACTCCTATCTGTGTCTTCCTCCAGTTTTCAGATTGTCTTTGCTTTATGTTGTGCTGGAAAACCAAGTCTTAGTGAAAATACCAGAATAATTCAAACATGACCTGGAAGTTAGTTTTCAAGATAGATTTATAATAGTAAAAGGCAAATATATTAATATGCTGCACCATCCCGTTTCTGCCTTTTAAAATTCGTGCTTAAAACCATTAGAGTTGCTTATACTGCTAGGGATTGGAAGATAAAAAGGCTTTTCTCATTTATTTCACGTAGATATATATGTGCATACGTTCTATGCATACTCAATTAACAAAATTAAAACCCGCACATGCATTCAATTCCTGATGTTCTTAGGAAGCAAAAATAACACTCCTTGCAGTATCCTGTTTGTCTGCAATTGGACTGACAAGCTGTGAGCCAAGACTTTCCAGCATGTGACACTGGGGAAGCAGGTTTCTGTTTTCATGCCATAAGTTTCAGCACTGCCCTGTGTATCCCTCGAAGCTGTAAATGTCACATCCACGACCCCTAGACACCAATTTCTTTCCTTCCAGTCCGTCATCTGAGTCTCTGTACCTATAATCTCAATTTTCTGTAACTATGCTCAAGATTCTGCTTTTCTTGTCCTAAGGTAATTTGTCTTTAGCCCAGGTCATACCAAAATATAACTGTTATACACAGCAGTGCTTTAAGACTAATACCTTTATCCAACGCAGGTTTGAATCCTCTGCGCCACATCCTGCCTGTGGTTTAGGCCTATCAGGCATAGCATCGTTGGTGTTTACCGTAGCTTTTTGCACGTTTCTACTATTTAATGAGATTTTAGCAGGAAAGACCTTAAATAACTGTCTTTTTCTATTAGATTGGGAAATACTGCTATAAACCAAGATGATATAAATGTCCAATCTGGTCTTATCACAGGAAAGTGGAATATGGTAACTGCAGGTCACTCGTGGCGGATCCCAAAGTGGGATGAAAGACTGTCTCTCTTACTCAGGTTGTTTTCTGGCAGGCTGTGCCAGAATGTGGCTACTGAATATAATAATTCTTTGTAAATATGAGTTTTTCTTACGATCAATATTAAACTGACATAGGCAAAGCTAAATTCTCTCCTCCGTTGACAGAGGAAACTGAGTAGAGGAGGTGAGTTGTAAATGAGATGAAAATATTCTTGGTGAGCCGTGTGTAAGTGAAGCTTCTCCAGGAGTGGTCTTTGCTGCTGTTGAGAGAGGAGCAGCGTGTGGGTCTCGTCCTTTCCTCGCAGATCTGTTGCTGAGATGTAGCATCCAGCAAACCAAAGGGATATGTCGTGCTGTCTGTTATGCTGATGTCAGGAAGTTGGGTTCTGCTACTAAAAAAGCTGAGTCTTCCTCCTTCTCTTTGCTCAGGAAATATTAGTGATGGGAGATGGATTGGATTCTGTGGCAAATAGGGAGAAAAAGATGATTTGGCACCGTTTGCTACAAAGCGATGGATTTAGGCAAGACGAAGCAGATTGTAACCTTCAGTGTTACAGTAAATCTTTTTAGTGTATAGCAAACTACATGTGCTTTGTTTTAAAAGCCTCTATTTCTTGGATGCTGGAAAAGAGCCTAAATTGTGTAGCAAATGAAAATAAATTCTGGGAATTGGAAAATACAATAGGCACAATAAGAACATGACTAAAGATAGAAATCATTTGCCAGAAGAGGTTAAGTGATTTTTATATTTCTTAGGAACTCTGACGAGAAAGAGTTAAATAAAAATGAAGGAAAGTGTAAGTTAAAGTTTCACTGTATTTAATGAGAGTCATTCCTGGGTTTTCTATTAATTTTCTTTGATCTTGTTGAAGAAATCTAATTCAGTGTTTGTTACTTTGTATTACAGGCTTTTTTTATTTTTCTTTTAAGACATGTCACTGACTTATTTATGCATGTTTCATATCACAGTATTTTTTTTGTGCTACATTTTCACATCATTCCATACTTTGTGTAGTGTCTTGAAATAACAGAGGAGCCTGTGATGCATACTGAAGATGGTGACAATGACAGGAAGATGCAGAACAGTCAGTTTTCTGAGAAGGTCAGCCAGGTAGGACTCTGATTTGGGTACACTATGTTACAGTACTCTTTTCTCTGCATGCCTTTAAAAATTCTTATTTTCTTAGAACACAAAGTCTTTTGCAAACAAAGCATACTTTTCTTGGTATCTGATTTTGCTTTCAACTAATTGTTATCCTAAAGAGTTTCTGGAAGCTTTGTACTGTATTTTTCTGCTGCCAGGGTTTTGCAGTCAAGATAGCTTTCATTCTGGTCCTTGTTTTCTCTTGTTTAAGTACTCATAATCTTCTTTAATGAGGATGACAAAAAGTCACTTGAAATTGTGTTTCTTTACATACATGCACGCTGATCTTCAGCCTCCATGGCAGTCAGGCCTGTAGTACAAAGTGTGTAAGATTCACTTGCTGCTGTGATTGAGGAAAAAATACTGCAGATCCTTCTTCAGGCTTGAAATACTTGATGTCTTGGTAACTTGTTGACTGCATTTTTCTACATACAGGAATCGACCATCCTCCTGTCGTTCAAAAGCGATGCAATATAAAGCATCTAAGGCAAGGGGCCTTAGAGGATCATAGAGTGCAATTGAAGTTGAACCTTTCTGGTTTAAAAAATGTAACATGCTAAAATATGACACAAACCAGGGCGTTTTGGTTAGTAATGTTGAAGAATAACAATTTTCTATTCTTTGGAGTTTGTAATTTCTGTGTTTCTCTGTTTACTAGATGTGCCTTCAAGTATCTTTGGATTTTCCTTCTGAGATGGATAAACAGGCAAGTGATGTATTGTAAAAGTTCTCTTGACTCTTAAACATCTAATCTGTCACTGCTGCTGTCTGCTGATGGAAATTGTATCCAAATGGGCCCAGTCTAAATTCTCATGTAATTGGTACAGAGCACTTCCGTTGATTTAAACGGGGGCTGAATTACTGGAGAGAATCCATGTAGAAATTTCCTAGGACACGTCTGCCGTGCTTCAGACAAAAAGTTGGCAGTTTGTAAATGCTTAAAGTTGCATCCTGTCCTGGCCATCAGGGCTTGCATCTGGAGGTCCCAGGACAGAATTTCATAGAATCATATTATGGCATAGGCTGGAAGGGACCTCAGAGATCATCTAATTCAACCTCCCTGTCATGGGCAGGGACGCCTCTCAACTAGATCAGGCTACTCAAGGCTCCGTCCAACCTGGCCTGGAACACCTCCAGGGAGGGGGCATCCACAACTTCTCTGGGCAATTTATTCCAAAGTCTCACCACCCTTGTACTGAAGAATTTCTTCCTAAGATCTAATCTAAATCTGTTCTTCTTCAACTTAAACCCATTTCCCCTTGTCCTATCAGTGGACACTCTTGTAAAAAGTCCCTCCCCAGCCTTCCTGTAGGTTAATTTGGTACTGTAAAGACAGATGATTCAAAGGTGAACTAATAAAAAGTTAGCTGCAATCTGCAGGCAATGTTCCAGAAGTTTCATACCTTTTCATAGATAAAGACCTTCAGGGAAATCTACTTACTACTTACTAAACAACTGATCATTATGAATTAATCATATGAAATAGAAGTTAATTAGTTTTTCTATTGATAAATAGTAAGTGAAATGTCTGTGGATACTTCTTAATGTAGATAAAGAGCATCAGGAATTACAAAACCCGATTACAAAAAGATTACGGCCCTGAATTTAATAGAACATTACATACCTGTGTAATAAGAAAATGTTTGCAATTTTTTAACAGATAACTCCATCAGGCTATTCGGAGAGTTTCTGCAAAGATAGATGTTGTAGCAGTCCAAATAAGCCTCAGTTTGAACATGATACAACTGGCAAACACTTTGGCAGAATAGGAATGAGTGAACATGAAACAGAAGAGAACTTGCTCACATCTCTTTTAAGAGAAAATAGAACATCGGTGCTAGAATCTACGTAAGTATGAGGGAGATGCACTGCTTTTCACAGTATTTCTATTTGAGAAGAGAATAAAGTAATTTGCCAAAGTGAATTTAGATAATGGCACTGTCTAATTTACCTGAGAGATTGGCAAGGCGCCTTCAGAGCCACTTTACTCTATCATGCAATTAAGTAATTAGGAAACGTACTATCAGTAGAAATCCTTATGAAAAACCCATTACAAGAAAAAAATCTCCAAAGTTACTGATATACACAGTTTTACTGTAGGGACTGGTTGTTTTCAGGATGGGGTCTAGCAGTGTTAAAGGGCTCAGACGATAATAGGTAGTACTTTTTTTTTTTTTAAATAAAGTATCTGAGAGCACACATCGGTGACAGGTGTGGTGGAGGGTATGACACTGTATTGTTGCAAAAATTATATGTGTGAGAAACTGAGGATGGAGGAATTGAAGTTACAATGACTTCTACAGGGATTAATTTGGAATTGACACTGCTGTACGCTTTGTGGCCTTTGCTGTTTCCTTTGAACGGCTTGGACAGAGGTTTGCTCTCATTGTTTATTCCAGTGTAACCACGTGTAGGACTCTGCTGAGAGGAACCATGTTCTAAGTACTTAGGTCACTTTTCATGCAGGAAAAAATACTTGTGTAAATAAATCTGTATAAGCCCCAGTGTAACAAATGTTTTTCAAGTGTGTATGTGTGTTGCACTGTGGTTTTATCAATTCCCAGCTCAAATGCTCCTTTCCATAGGAACTGAACAATACCAAGTAAGAAAAGGGTGTACAGAAAATCCACGCCCTGACTCATTCTGTTTCCCCCAGTTTCATTCTTACACCACTTAATCTCCTGGTTGAAAACCGAAGTAGAGCTTTGCTGGAGATGGTTCTCATTTTCCTTTACTGGTTCTCTCCGCGCTGTAACGACTATGTACTGTGTGGTGTCAGTTTTTTCAGTGCCCATCGGTGTTGTTCCATCAGCTACCTGTGGTGGTTTCTGGAGAGTGATGGGAATGACCTTCCATATACCTTGTGCTCAGCAGTGCTGGTAGCTGAATATCCTGTGGAATTACACAAGTCAAACGCGGTTTCTTTGTTCAGCATGCACTGCATTGACTTTACTCAAGCAATTCTGTATTTTTACATTGCTATTTAAAACTCTCCAACAGCCATAAACGGTCTTAGTCGGCAAAGCACTAGTTAGTGGTAAATGAGGAGCCACTACTACTACTATTTCCTCTTAGAAGAGGAAGAGAAAACATTGTTTTATTTGTTAACTTTACTTAAAAGTCTGCTAATGAGTGATTCGAGCACCATCATCTTTACCACTCTAGTGTGTAATCTTTTCTGTATTCAAGTACAAATGACCAGATTGACTGGTGATGAGCCTGTACTTTGCGTAACTTAATTCTCACTAATGACGTTAGATGCCAGAGAAAGACATCAAAAGCCTAGTTAGCTTCTACCATTTCAAATGCCAGCTATACAAATGCAGTTGTGTTAAGTGCTGGTTTATATGTTTAGTGGCACAATCAGTGCTCTATTGGATGCCTGAAGTCATCTGTAGAACTTGAGGGCTTGCTTATGCTTTAAATGTCTCTTATTTGGCTTCAGTTTCACTTGAAGCATTTCTTTCCAAACTGTTGTCCGTGAACCACTAGTTATCTGTGGGGCAGTCTGGTGGTCTGTAGAGAGCTGTTTTTGCATGCTTTTGACTACTTTCTCAGTTTCCATCTTCCCTGTTACATTGGAAGTTCATGAAGGGATTTCAGAAAAACTCAACATCTAGAGTCTCCTCTGTTTTTGGTACAATTTTATTTCTAAGGTAGTTAAATCAGCAAGTAAACTCTTTTCAAAATTCATTTCTATTTCTTATATTGCTATGCTATGTAAACAATTGATTTAGTTTTCACAGGCTTAGTATCTGTTCATGAATGGGGAAAGGAGCCAGAGAACATATATGGTCATAAATAGGAGAAAAGCATTGATGAAATAATTTATGCTATAACTCGTGTTGTGAAAAGGTTTCAAAACCTGTTCATTAGTGAGTAAAACGGAATCTCCTGGGAATTTCAAATATGTCAAGACATTGCAAAAGTGTTTCTTAGAAGGTATTCTTGTTTGCTTAAATAAAAATAAAAATTCATGCCTTTTCTTTTCTCCTTCCTGAGTATAGCAGACAAGAACAAATGAAAATTGTAAATGAGCTGTTAGATCATCTGAACACAACTGAGGAGGAATGTTCAAGTGAAGATATAGAGAAAAAGGATGAAAAAGATCTTAGGCAAATGATTATTCAACTAAGAGCTGAACTCAAACATTTCAAGCAGGTCAATAAATTCTTAAAGCAGCAAGCAGAATTGCAATCAACTTTTGATGGAAAAGAGAAGCTTTATCCAGATGCAATGCCACAGATTAATAAGGATATTGAGGAACTGAAAGATGCAGCTACACAAACAATGACTTTAGAGAGTAATGTCATGAGATTCAAACATGAAGGCAAAAAAGAAGCCTCAGAAGAAGAGCCAAAATATTCAAGATTAAATGCAGAAAGAGAACATCAGCAAGAAAATGTGTATAAGACGGGTGAGCAGCATGAAAGACTTTTTTTTACAAGGAGAACAAATGGAGTAAGTTTATTTAAGATTCTCTTTTTGGTACGTAGGGAATAGATGTATAAAAGAGAAAAATATGTTTCATTTCTATTATTAAATCTTGCTTTTGTGTAATTTTTAAAATTAGAAAAAGAGATGTAAGCCAAACATATTTTATATAATTGTTCATAATGTTCAGAGCTTTTCATCACATACTTCAGTGTGCTTTAGAACATTAATTAATTGAATTTCAATCCTCACCGGGACCAGATACTAGTAAATATTATAGCTTTTGGAAAAAGAGAGTTTATAGCATAATGGCCTGATTCTTTACTACCTTATGTCTCTGCATAGATGTTCATAATATGCAGAACCAGAGCATCTGAACTGATAGCTTAGTAAGTCTAAATGGTGTTCTATAAAATTGAAGACTTGCACAGTGTCTGAGAGCGTGCTGGTGAAGAGTTAATGGTAGATTTCAACAAACTGGAATCTTAATTTTAGGCTTTTATTAACATCTTATCATTGTGTCTTGCTTTGAGCGAGGTATGACCAGGTACTTTATAATGGGGGCAGTTCTTCATATTTGTTTGCAGCCCGAGTGCACAGAATCTGTTTTGTGAGTACAGACGTAATTGGCTTGTTCCAGATAAGTTTTCAAGCCTTTTGTATGCAGACAGTCTGTGATCCCAAAAAAGAGGTGGGAAAACAGTGTCTACTAAAGAGTTCATGTGTATTGTTTCAGTAGCAGTTACAGAAGCGAAGCTGAAAACTCTTTGAAGATCTTAGCTCTTGCAGAGCAGACAAAGGAGAGTGTTGCTTTTGATTTAGTGCACTGCTAATAGACAATGTTGTAGCACCTTCTGCGAAGAATGGTTTCCATGACTTTAGTGATCAAGAGATTTCTGTGAGCCAGCAATTGGGAACAACTCATTGTTGTTCTGGCTTGTTCTTGTGGGATTCATTTTTCTGAAGGAAGGGACTTGTAAACCAAGACATGTTGATAAGACTTTGTCCTGTACAGGCATTAACATTTCAGTATAGTTTGGGGTTTTGAGGAAGAGATTTTGGCATGCTCAGTTGGTCCCTGGCAAACATCCTTGAAAATTCATGCCAGTCTTAGCAATAGGTTGTGATACCCCAGAAAAATCAAAACCTATGTAACTCACAAAAAGTAGGTCTTGCTTCACCAAACGATTTACATGTAATCAAAATGTATCAGAATATCTTCAGGTACTTTCTTAAAGTTTTCCTTATTGGCAGTAAACCTTTTTTTGAAATGTTTAGGGAGGAAAAAGGATAAAAATGGAAATGTTCTTGGGCTATTGCTAATGCTCTTAGTCTATTAGGTATTTGGTCAGTCGTGTTTGGCGGGTTGGCTGCTGTGATAGCAGCATCCCTGCATCTTTAGGATGCCTTGGCTAGTGTGAGACAGAAAGGAGTGGATGTGCTTTCTCATCTCTTTGTGTTGGTGCTATCTAGGGCAGCTGACTCCAGGAACACATGGAGATGAGGGCAGGTGGAAGTGAGGAAGAGTACAGTTGCGTGGGTAGTAGAGGGTGAAGGGGTTTGAGGACCTAGCTGGTCTGTTAATCACGATCTGCTTCTGGTGGCTTGCTTAAGAACACTAATGAGGCCTTTGAGTTGCTGGTCTTACTTCTCGGGAATGAAGGACAATCTGAAGGCAAGTAAAGGTCGGTCTGCCCTCCACAGGGAATGTGTAGAGTTCTTTCAGCAATTCTCTTTTTTTCCAAGTTCCTGTTTTCATTCAGTTTCAATGTACTGTTTTGATTCATCATTTTCCAGATTCCTCTCTAGTTCAATCAGTTGCAACCTCAATGCAATCCCTGAGTCAATTGCTTTAAAAGCTTTCTTCTTTGGATTAATGCAATGTATCTTTTGCTTCTGCATGGCTTTTCTAAATAATTTCATGTAGCCAGCTGAACTGGATTTTGGGTAATCTGGGTGACGTATGTGTCTGTACAACAGCCCTGAGACAGCTGGAAGTTGTTCGACGTTATTAGTGCAGTTCAGTAAAACTAGCAGGAAGTTCATCCCGCCTGGATTTATGTTTCAGCCTCCAGATGATATTGTATTCATGTATGTACAAAAGAAATTGAGTGTGTCATTAGGAAAATGGAACTTGCTTTTTATTATTTTAAATTCTGTAAGGACTGTAATTGCTAAGAAATGAATGTGGAAAGGTATTTCAGAATACATTGGGTGGTAAAAGAAATTATGGGACTTATGACACTGGTGGAGCAAATGAACAGCAAAAAAATAAACTAAATCTATCTGAACATGCTGTTATTGATTTTTATTATTATTACACACGTTCCATAACTCTCATCAACATATAGCATGTTTTTATTTTTTTGGAGATCGCACTGCTTTATGCTCTGTGGTTTAAACAAGGACACTTTTAGTTCATGCAGACTTCCAAAAGTGAGAGGCTAAAATGTAGTGACTTAAGAAGTTTAACTTTGCCCCCCAGCTCCAATGATGGAATGTCTTTTACAGTAGGAAACAGGAATCCTGCAGAAGCAATTTAGAGAGTGTATGGGTGAAGAAGCTGTTCTTATTCATAAAGACTTTCTCTGTGACAGAATAAATTTCCTCTGTGGCTGAGGCAAAGCTCTGTTGATCTGCTCAAAGGTGTGGAAGAAGGCTGGTGCGAAGCAGGGCCTGTTGGACGGAGGCAGAAGGAAGAAAGGAAAATACGGTCAGGGATTTGTGAATAATTAGGAGGATCCTCAACTTAAAAAAAAAAAAAGATTTAAGGGAAACAGTTGCTGGGCTGTCAGACATTTATGAAATAAATCAGGAGACTGGGAAGCAGTTAGAGAGGTCAGTTTGGGCGAGAAACTGTTTTCCCAGGGTGTACAGAAATTCAGGGTTAGCTCGTATGCCTACTGATTAAAAGCCTTCGCTGGTCAGTGGTGACTTTGCTGTCTTGCTTCTTGAACTGGAAGCCAGTCCCTGTGTGGCTGTGGATGCATAAGCAGCACTTAACAGAAAATTGAACCATTTTTTGTGTTGTTTTTTTTTTTTCCTCTATGAATGTTTGTTTTCCATGTTGCAAGGGTGCAGCAATCTTATTTTCAAAACGATTTTATTTGGCAGCTTACTGAAAATTTTTTATTTTTCCTGGAATATTTGTTTATATTTCCTTTACTTGACTGTTACATGTGAGCTACCAACTTCCCATTTTCTTTCATCCCTTTTTCAGACTGATTCTGCTTCCCTGCCCAAGAAGTCCCGTCTGCCCGTTCCCTTAAAATCATCCAGACCATTAGGAAATGTGTCCTTGAACTCCTGTATGCAGAAATCAGACTCAAAACTACAGTGTCACACCAGGGTGCCTTATGAAGGTCTGAAAGCATGTGAGGTGCAAAACAAACAATTTCAGCCACAAACAAATGGAGAGTTATTATTGAATGAGTCCATTGCTGAAAACCTTGAAGAGGAGCCTGCACAGGAAGGCACGTCAGTGAGAGGTAAATAAAGAGCAGACATAATGACTTGTAATGCTGCTTGAAATTGTGGCTGAAATGCTGCTTGAAATTCTTTCCGTGTAGTAGAAAGTAAAACCAGATCATTTTTACATACGTACAATGCTGCTTAATCTTACGATTTTTTTGGGCAGGCAAATATAGATCTTGAAAACCATTTTTTTTTTTCTTTTATCTTTGCTGCTAGAATGTAAAACAGCTTTGTATGGAAAGGAAAGTGCTTTGTATACATGGCATAAAGTATATAATAAATGACAGTTTCACAAGGTGCCCACACAGGCACTCATATATGTCAGTGTTTAGGTAAATGAAAAACTTCCTTTATAGATTGCCAAGTCTAATGAAAACTGTCTGTAATGGAGACAGGAGAGTATAAAAATACTGTGTTTGTTTATGCTGCATAAATAAGTTTTTCCAATATTCCACTGATCAGTCAAGTCATCCGTGTCTGTTTCCAGTGTGGCTGGGTTAATTTAAACTCAGCTGTTGACAAAGTATCTGGATCTGCAAAGTAGGATGAATGTAAGGCAGAGAACAATGGGTATTAAATAAAGATTTGGAGTGGTAAAAAAAAAAAAAAAAAGGCACTTAGCAGTTAGATTAAAAGCTGAGTAGAGATGTAAAGGATAGGTGAGAGAGAGGAGGTGTAAATATAGGAAATAAGATGCAATCAAGTGGCAAGTGAGCCGCTGTCAATCGCAGAGGTCGCAGAGGCTTTGTTGTTAACGATAACGTGATTGTGGTAAGGGACAGACACGGCTCAACTTTATTGTGAATACTCAAGTTGGCTGGACTGTGGCAATTCATTTTAGTAGTTGCAAAATCCATGGGGAATTCTGAGAAGGGCAGTACTTTTGAATTGGATCCTGAAATGAATCAGAACCTAGTAGGACTGCAGTCCTGTGATTCCCTGTCCACACTTACTTCTTCCCGGTGATAACAGTTGTACTGCACGCTTAGTCATTCTGAGACTTAATGCAGTGGGAGATTGCAGAAGATTAGTTTATGATCAGTGCTCATATTGGAGAAACTTTTTAGCCTTTTCTCTAAGCTTAAGATAAACCATTTCAAAATGCACTAAAAATTGATTAACTTACATTACAAAGGAGACTTGCAAATGTTTATCTTCATTCGTTGGTAGGAAGCCTTTGAAATTCATGTTCTTAGTAGTTATCCTTATAGTTAGTGCAAGTATTTTAAAAATACTTGCAAACACTGTTTCACATGACCAGTAATGTTTGTATTATGTTTTCAATAGTTGTTCTTCCTTAAATGATTTTCCTGTTCCAGATTGTCACAGAATCAAGTTTGGATTTGTGGCGTGGATTTTTTTTGGTTTGTTGTTTTGTTAGTTTTTTTTTTAACTATCCCCACTAAATTGTTTTTCAGTCACTTACTGACTTCTGTTTTATCTTCCTCTACTATTCTCCAGATGACTCAAGGCTCAGAAGAGATAACGGTGAGGTCCAGGTGGAGTTGCATGGTGTTGATCCGGGTACAGAGGGCAAGAATGAATATGTGATGGACAAAAATCAGCAAAACTATCAAGGTAGAGCATTTATGTGGTATAATATAAGAAAAAAAAAAAAAAGGAAATTTTAATCTAGTTTCTTCTGAATTGTGCAAAATTGTAAATTACTGCAGGTGATTGTCTCCCTTGTCATTATTTGTGGGGTTTAAGTCTCATTTCTTAGCTAGTATGGATCAATTGCCCTAAGAATCCAAGTTGGTCATTTAAGGGTTACGCTTTCAGAAGGACCACAGGGATTTATGAGTCTTGTTTCTAGTAAAAATAATGAGTTGTATGCCTAACTCTGATCTCTATTGCTAATGTCCTCACTTCTGAACTCTTCTCTGAATTAAATGTTTGTTACTTATTACTTCTGCATCTAGTTATGAACCATTGGAATGAAGCAATTGAATGATAGAATTTTGCTTATCTGAATTATTTGAAGGCATTCAACTAGGTTGAAACATAATGGAATCATTTAATGAAAATGTAAATAGGCTTAATACTGTGTATTACGTGTTTCTGCATCATCCATTAGTCTTTTTTGGGAGGGCTTGAAAAACCTGGTTAACATGTTGTATATAGAGAGGATACAGCCAATTTTGCAATCCTTTGTCACACCATTAATTTTATTTGTGTAAGTAGTTTCACTGAAGCCGGTCAGTTGGTTTGCAGGATCGTGCTCTATGTGTGCCCTTTGTGTGTGTGGACACATATATGCACAGAGAGCTCATTAGTTCTCCCTTCATTAAAGGGCAGTGTTTCATTAAAAACTACAACCAGTATTCTAATCGGAAATATTTCTTCCCTAACATCTGTTTTTCTTTCCTGTTTTTGTTACCTGGAACATCTGCGTGAAATCAGGATTACAGGGTTTAAGGGTTCATCTGGTATCTGGCTTTTTGTCCATCTCAGTCCACAACCTTCTTTGACATCTGTCTTACTGCAGCAACGGGCTGGTAGAGGAGGAGGAGGAGAAGCTAATGAACTTAAGTGGTGCATTCTCTTATTCAATGTGTCTTCTCGAGTTCAGACACCGGCAATTTCTTGGAAGCAATCCTGTCCTGTGATTCTGTCACCTTTGGAATGACATACGTAATGGTGCGCAGCAATCTGTATGCTGCAGAGAACATCATCGAGCCTTAATTTCAAATGTGTTGATATCCCACTATTGCAGCTTCATTTTTTTTTTCAGCTTTTAGGTTATAGTTGTTTTTATTCTCTTGTGCTTGGGCTTGACTTGGGGCTTCATATACAGCTCCCACCCCCAGCCCCTGCCAAGATTTTTTACTGATTTAGAGCTTGAACCTGGGCGTTCGAGTTCTCCATGGAAACTAATTTGAAAGTATTAAGACCTCCACAGGATCAATGAATGACTCCCAAAAGGGAGGTTCTAATTCATAGTGATCTTTTGCAGAACTAATAGAAGGGGAAAATTCAATTTACTGGCAACCAGAAAAGAACAATTTTGCTAGATACTTACACATACAGCCCTCAACATGCGCAGCACTATAAACATAGAATATGTGGAGGAATATATGGCTTTTATTGGTCTGAATCTGGGGTGATTGCATTACTTATGAATGGCAAGGTCAACTAAGGAATATACTATGCATGCCAAATGAGTGCCAGTAAAACATTTAACACCGAACATTTTAATGGATTTTGTTTAGAACACGTTTTTAAAAGAAGTTATTAAAACCTTTTTTTCAAATTTTACTATTTTGTTGATAATCTTTTTAAAATTCCACTGACTTTATGATCCAATTGGTTTTGTATAATTTTTCAAGTGAGGAGAAAAATAATATTTAATTAGGAGTTTTAGGAAGAACCGTTTAAAGTCATATTGTCTACTTTTAAATTTCAGTGCCTTATAATTTGAGGTTATCATCTTTGTGCCTGGAAAGGACTGGGCTTCATCGGTGTCTGATTCAGGACTGCATGTAGCAAAAGTGATGTTCAATCATTTGGGAAAAGAAAGCGAGTGTATTTGAGTATTGGGTTTTTTTAAAAGGTGGTAAGAGGTTTGAAATATTTAATGTGCAAGTTCAATTAATGGGCAAATCATAGAAAAAGGTCAAAGGTCCACAACTAATATTGTATAGTTCGTAATTATTCTGCATTTTTATTCTGTTATTATAGAAGTTAATGAATTCATTCTAGTGCTGTTAAGAACAGAATGTCAGATAAAGAAATATTAATATTCACACGCAAGCTTCCTGTTTTTCAGAAATGCAAAATCATCGAAACATTAGCAACGTGAATATCCAGTGCTCATTAAAAGAGATAAATGAAGAGTTTCATTCCATGGAACATGAGGACATTGACTCAGCCACCGTATATCCAGGTTCCAAGTGTCTGCATTCTCTCAAATTGAGTGTAACAAGTAGAGATGCACTCGATGACTGTGAAGTCATAGATGATATAGAAGAATTGAAACAAAGAATTAAGAATATGAAGTCTGAGCTTGAAAAGTACAAAATGTTCGTGTTTAAGTTACAGACTTCTGACCAGCTTCTATCAAGCGATATTTCCAATATAGTTTTGAGTGACACAGCCTTGCCCATGGAAGGACATGTTACCCAAGTGCAAGATACAGATATGCAAGAAATCAAAACATTTTCAGGCGTACATCAGCTGATGGATTATGACATCCACACCGAAAACAGGAATGCGGAGCCTTCAAAAGCACCTGATACCTGGACAGCACAAAACCTTAAGGAACTACTATCAGTAAATGAGGCAGAACTTGAAAAAGAGCAAATTGCAAATATGCATCCTGATGAAGTCTATCATCTTCAGAACAAATTGAGAGAAACATCACCATCCACGTGAGTAAAGCTATTACTGTTTCAGGTTCCTTTTTGGAAACAGCAATACCAAATAACACAGAAAGGTAATATGAAGATAATTTTATTCACGTAGGAGCATGTTGTTAAAGTAAGGGCTGAATTTCACTAACATTAACATAAAGCAAGTGAAACATTTAGTTAAAAGATGCCTTGAAGTACAGAACAGTATTTCTCTTACAACAGAACTGCTCCTGATAAGCTCATGTCATCCTCCATAGTGATTCTGTGCCAGACACCTGTGTGTCTCTCCACACCTCAGGTCTACAATTCTCTTTGCTGCAAAACATCCTCTTTTAAGCAAAGTCAGATCTTCTCAGGTTGCTCTGTGAGACAGGCTGACCTCTGTAATCAGATATTACAGTTTTGCATCACTCAGGTTTTTTTCAGGTGTCAAGTATAAGGAAATGGAACATCCCATTTAAGATAGAAGCGTTTCCATGGGCAATTGGCTGGCAGAGTCATGCTAGCCCTTCTGTTTGTGTGAGCACACTTTATGTATAAAATAAGGAGTTTACACTCTAGTTAACAATTTGTTTTGAAGTTGAGTGCCATAATGCCTTCCTTTGAAGTATGTGAAAACAGATATATATAGAAATTAATTAATGAAATTCTATAGCATAAGCTCATAAGCTGGAAAATCATTTAGGGGAGGCTGGGAAGTATGAGTCTTGTTTTTTGTATGGCAAGACTGCAGACAGCATTTCAGCTAGCATATATACAAATCACAGACATAAAATTGAGTCCCATAAGACTAAACCTTTTTTAACTTCCACCACCCCTTTTTTCTCCCCTCCTAATATCATTATTGTCCTGAAGGCCTATAGAATGGCAGGAAGTATAAGAGATAAAGGTATTGGGCCTGTTGGCTTTCTTCAGAATGCTTGAGTAGAAATATTTGGAGATGCTGAGCAACCGCCAACATGGACGATTGTATATCTCATAGTATTACTGTCATAAATACAGTCGTGCTACAGAGTATATATAAATTTACATACCTTGAAAATATACCTCATCCATTTTACAAAGGAAGATCTAACTGTGTAAATTAAGGAATGAGACAGTAAGTTTTTATGGCCACTGTCTTGGACAACTGCATGAGTCACAAGTGACAGACCCAGCAGTGAGTTATGCATCTCTTCCTATACAAATGACAATAAAAATTCTGTAACAACTCACACTGTCGTAGATTTTGTTTATATCCTGTATATTGTTTGATCCTCTGCATCTTTTCAGATCCTCTCTCTTTTTCTCCCACTAATGTATGATTCTGTAGAAACAAGTCTATCTGTGATACAGACAGTGGCAGTATAAAGGGGATGTCTATATCTGCAGAATAAATTCAATGATCTGAGTAGAAATTTATATCCTGGCTTACTGGCTTGTGTAGTACAAGAGTTTGGACACTACAGTGGTTGTCATGGTCGTGTCTCTGGTAATAAACATACAGAGATGTGCAGAATTTTCAGACTGGGTGAGACCATCAGCTCAGAAAGTCCAGTATTGTGCTTTTGGCAGGAAATACATGAAGTTTCAGAAGAAGGGACAGCTCTGTTTGATCTTCCATAGTGAATTAAAAAAAAAAAAAAAAAAAAAAAACAGAAAACCGAACCAACAAAAAAACACAACCAGTCAGGAAAAATATGTGAATTCTTAAAAATTCTTTTCATGCATTCAGTCTTATTTACTTTAATTTGGCACCTCTGCATGCTGTCCGGGTTACTTCCAAGCAGACAAACAGTCATCACTTTAGTTTCTGCCCATCTTTGTAAATGAAGCAGTTAAGTGAAGGATAATAACCCACAAGTTATGCCCATAAATACAAAACTCAACAGTTAGAGACAATACATTTCTCATTGTGGCTGTAAAAGCATTTTAAAAGAAAATTGAGTCACATAAAATTATAGCTTAGGAATATAAGTTTAATTCACTTTTTATTTTTATTTAAATGTTATTTATGGTCAGAAAATTACTTTAAAGATAATTCCATTTTCTCAGATATGATTCATTAGTTCATTCGCAAGCTCGAGAGCTCTCCTTTCAACACCAACAAATTAAAGAGATCAGCTGTGGTTGTGTCACTTACCATCAACATCTGACGAGCCTTATTAAAGCTTTCGAGGAGCTGCTTCAAGCCAGCGATGTCGATTATTATGTTGCTGAAGGCTTCCGTGAACAGCTGCATCAAAGTGTGCTATTGTTCGAGAAGCTAGAAAGGAAATTCCTGTATGGTAAGTGGCAGTATTTTGTCCTTATTGTCTGAGATATATTAACATTTCTGAAATTTGAAGGGTGATTTTTTTTTTTTGTCTTTTTAGTGAAGAGGAAGCCTTACTTCCTCTTGATTGCTTTGAAATGATTTATAGGGAGAATTGTCTTGGAAGATAAAATTTTAGCGCTCGGACAAGACTGGATTTTACTTCTGTAGTTGTCCTCTGTATTGACACCTTCCATTTAGAGTTGTTTATCTTAGCACAGGCATATTTTAACTGTTCAAAATATAGTGGTGATAGTTTAGTAAAAGTTTAGTTACAAGTAGGCTTCAGGATTTTCTATTTCAGGAAGCAGCCCAGCTGACTTTGTTGAGCATAAGCACCGGATACCTCCATGGAAGGGTTCTCATGGGCATGGTTCGCAGTTGGTTTTTAACACAATCTATGTTTAACTAAAAAGAAAAAATTACAGGTTCCTGAAGTTTTTCCCCCAAAGTGCAGTCGCTTGCAAGAAGGGTAAACGCAGTGCAGAGTTCTGGGCTGTGCTTTTAGAGCGAAAGAAGAACTTATCATACAGTAGTCCATCTAGGCAATTTTCTATGGTCGATGCCTTTAAAGAAACTGCAAGGAATCCTGCGTTGGACAGCTAGAAGATAATACCATGCTGATTTGCACAGTATTTATAGACCTATAGAAATACAAGTTAAATTGTATGTAGGTGTAAAATCATCTGTCGCTGGATGCACCGAGAAAAAGAGCCACAGATGTTATGGAGAAACCCACTCAAATGGTGCACATAGAAAATGAAAATAAGGAGGAGAATGGGAAAATCTATGTGATTAGAAGGCAGAGGAGAATAATTCCTTTCAGAATTTTGAGTAGCTCATGAATTTAAGAGGCCGTGGTATTGCAAATCAGAGTGTATTTGAGGGCTTCTGTAGAGCATAATAGTAGAGCAAGACCTTCCTGAGCAGGGGTCCTAGGAGAAGTCAACCAGAGAAATGTTGGCCTGGCATTAGAGAAAGCTGAGTGCTGAATGAGGTGTATACCCAGGAAAGGACATTGTAACGTGTACCAGTAAGCAAAGCCCTTTTAATTATCAGTGAGAACTGGCACATTGTCTGAAAGATGGAAGCTTACACATCTGGAAATGCTCTTGTCCTTTGACTCTTTATCCCAGTTCCCTCGCCTATTGTTTGACAAAGCATTAAGTTGGAAAGGGAAAGCCTTAAACATCTAAGAATTTGGGACCATATCAGGGGCTGTATTGTTCCTGACATTTCTAATTATTTTCATAAGAGACCTGCCAAATAGTCTACCCGGTTAAGAAAAGCACACTATCTTTCATAATAGAAAGCTAAAATGCAACCTTGTTTTGTAAAATGAGCATCCAAATGGACATTTGTTACCTGAAGGAATACTGTATCGTGCATATTGCCTTCAGACCTCAGTTTGAAGAAAGTTAGGGACAAAGGGATGCTGACATGAGTGAAACCCAGCAAGAAAGACCTTTTCCTCTCCTCACAAGTGTTGCTCTTTCTGACCCAAACTACTAGCAATACTTCCACAGATGTCAGCTGCAAAACTGACATTGTCAGCAAAACACTTGAGGTGGCCTGAAATAGGGACCCTGACCCCTACATCTTCCTGAAATTGGCTCTGGAAGATGGCTTTGTTCGGAAACATTCAGGGCCCAGCCACACAACGATCTATATTCTGCCTTTCATTAAAGATAGTGGCAGCATGTTGCAGTTTCGATTGCTCATATAAAGGAGTTGTGTATGAGAAAAAGGTATTATGGCTCCTGTGTCATAGCAGTGTAATAAAAGATTGAGTGTATTCAATGATTTCAGTGGCTACAGAGATTCCTTGCATTACAAATGAGAAGACTGTGTGGTGAATAAACATTAAATGCCTTTAAAAAAATCCCCAAACTAACAGATGGTATCCTATATACTCTGAAAAGTCACTGACAACTGAGACAATTCAATATATCTAACACAATGGTGTTGCACTGAATCACACATTAAAATAAAATGATGTTTGTAGGGTTATAAAGAACATCCAGCGTACTAAGAATTGACTGTAAAGCAGCAGCATAAACAACCGTCTGTCTCTGCATTTCCATCCTGACCTTCAGTTCATTCCCCTGAAATTTCAGCTGTGCAACTCTTGCCTGCCGCTTTTGCTTAATTGCACAGAATTTTTAAAATATGGGGAGCCAAGGTGACACCACGGAACTCTTATTCCCGTATTCAAAATAGTGTCTGAGTCCAGGTCTCTTGCACTGAGTTGTGCTTGTGCTCGCTCACTACAGCACTGCGAATATTGCAGGCAAAATACCGTGTATGCCCCTTTATTAAGGATAACTCATTAGCCTGACTCTGGGTGGACAAAATCCAAGTGAGATGGAGTTGGTTTTATATATTTTTTTATTGAAGAAGTAATGACATGTACCTCTAATCCTTTTGCCATACAGCACGATATTTTACATCTATATGCTAACTAAAACACAAAGGCTGTAAAATCTGGCACCTGTGGTACCTACTAATTTTTTTTGAACTCCAGAGAAAGCTATTGCTTTGTTGCTGGGCTATAAATAGCTTTGCTCATGTGCAGCATTTGACATTAATACACAGTGTGTTGAGTATCTGTTGACTCCTCTAATTTCTCATGAATTTACCATTCTATATTTATATAGTTTAAGATGGATGGGAAGAAAGTATAATTCTCAATACCTATTTTACATCAGATATTTCTGCTTTACAGGCGAGTCAATAGGTGCAGAAGTTACTATACTTTATGAATTAGCTCAAAGGTAAGAGTGCAATTGAATGTTTCTCGAACACATGGTTGTGTGATGATAAGGATAGTCCATGTTTTGTAGCACAATTTCCACTGTTTTGCTTTTTGGGAGGGCTTTGCTTATGTTGCCTATTGTTGATATCCATTTTGTTAATAAAATATCTGTCGAAAACAAAGTAAGGCTTTTTCCCCTGCTTCTCAGCAAACAGCTGAGATACTGAGAGGAAGCATCATGCTACCAAGATTGTTCCTTTCGTGAGCAAAGGAAAACACGTGCCATACACACCATTGTGTATGTTCAGGTATTATCCTACTTGCAGCTGCTAGGAGGGGTAGTCAGCTGCCTTTCTGCGTCCGTGCCCTTGGGGCTGGCTCAGGATCACTGAAGCACGGTGCTGTTGAACTTCATTCTCCAAACACCCTTATGCTGAAGGTGAAGAGAGCAGGTGTTGTTATGCTGCATATGTTGGTTTTATGCCAGCCTGGGATTCTTCTCTGCTACAGAAGTCCTCAGCTGCCTGTTCAAGGCAGCTTGAGGTCCCCTTACCGTGAAGGTGACTACCCAGTGCTGGAACATGAACGCTAGGCTGGAGGTCCATTGATTATTCTTGTTGACTTGAGTGAGGTCTGAGTTTCAGTCTCGATGTGTACATCTGATGTGTAGTGGTTTGCCATGTTCTGTCGCATAAATTCACTTGCGTTACCTGTGTCCTGTAAAGCTAACACCATGCTCTCTGTTTGTGCTTCCAAAGTAATAAAATAATTTTTATATTTTAAAACGTTTTGTTCGGCACAAAAGGGATAACGAGAAGAACATCACAATGTACCAGCAACTGAAGGATGAATCACCTGTGCCATCTGCTCTTCATAGCTTGTCAGACTTTGATTTGTCAGAAAAGTCGTCTCTGGGATCACCTGAGCACAGGCATGACCTCGAAGGACAGCATGGCACACTGACACTTCTGCCAAACAGGTTTCCCCCAGGTAGTTATTTTCCTGCTGAAGATTCACTAGATATTGGGAAAATGTGATAAATAAGACACAAGGGAACTAATTAAGAAATAATGAAGAATGTTTGTCTGCTTCAGCTTTCCAGTATCTTGCATGATCATCGCAATTTCAGTGTAAGGCATACAGAGATGACGATTTGAACCACCTCCTGTTTGAAACAAAATTAACTACGATATTTTGTGTCTTTGTTGTTTTAGACTATCATCTTCTACAGTACTCCAGACGGTCTTTAAATAGACAAGTTCTAAGGGGAAAATAGACAATTGTCAAGAGATTATTACATTGAAAAAGAGAGATTTTCTAATTTTATAAAAGCCAGTGTTATGTTTCCTTGAGAATTGTAAGTGCTGCATAATTAATAAGTGGTGTCATGTTTGACCTGGATAGTTTCACTAAGCACAAGTGATGCTTGCAGTAGTTTGTTGTAGGCAGTGATGAAAATTTAATAGCTGAGATAGCACGTACTGTTCCGGAGGAAAATACTGCAGAGTAAACCAGGAGTGTATGACATGGATAAACTGACAAATAAGATAGTGACAGTTAGAACAGATAAGTTTCTGAGTAAAGCTGAAACTTACGGCCAATGGAAGAAAAACTGTAGAATGGCAAAGCAAGAAGGAAAAGGTACAGTAATGAAATTTGATAGAACAGATTTATTTATTATGATATGCATTATGTAAGTCAAAGTCAAATTTATATCTGCATTACTCTAGTAAGCTTCCTATTGTTATTAGGAAAATTGTATCCTATGGGTGTGTCAGGCCTGAATGTGAAGCTGCATTGCAGAATTTAGGATTAATTTCCCAGATCAGGAAACATTTAAGTTAGATAAAATTGTTATCTACTACAGTTTAGGAAGAAGAAGAAACTTTAAAAGTCTTAAAACGGGACCATTGTTTAAGTTAAAATGAAGAGGAGTTTTCCCTAAATGCCTGGTTTGGGCACTATCTGGAAAAAGACTGTTGTGGAGTTGGATGTTTAACGCTTGCTGTTTTGAACAGCTCTGTGTAGTTCTTTAGCATTAACACGTTAGATTTGACAGGAGTGCACAGAGTAAAGGAATACAATCGTTTAAGTAAGAAGTGGTCTCTTGGCTTATTTAGAGCTATTAATGGAGCATCTGCAAGAAATTCGAATCCTGAGACAACGTTTGGAATACTCCATAAAAACTAATGAGAGACTGAGGAAGCAGCTTGAGAGACAAGTAACAGACAAGGAACTAGATCAAGGTAAGAATTTATTTCGTGCCAAATTAAATCCACCTTTCCTGCTTAAAGCCTGAGGGATCAAATGCTGCTGGAAATGTTTTGTGTGCATTTTTGAATAAACCACGCCCCTTTACAGTCGGAAAATGATGTGCCTTTCTCTGAACACCGCTGCCTCTTGAGCACCCTCAGCAGACTCAGCTTTTCAACGCTTGTAGAGTGGCTTAAATACAGATTTCATGTGCCTCTGGCTGGACTCCATTGCTTGAAGTGGGGTACAGGTACCCTGCACAGCCTCACACCTACAACTGCCTGTATTTCGAAGAGAACGGGACTCCCAGGTAGTGTTATGCCATTTGATGGTACCACGGTTGAATTTCATCTGGAAAAATTGAAAGACCCTTCTAGTTCTCTTATCAACAAACAGCCAGCTTTATTTTTTGCCTTTGGGATATCATGATTGTTATAATGGTCTTGGATTTTAGGATGTCATCCTCTTTTAATTCACTGCCATGTCCAGCCGGGGGCAGTTGCAGGAGAGGAAGCCCTTTTTATCATTATCATTCCAGCAGGTCCTCGGCCCAGCATGAATAGAGGAGGAGGTGCTTTGCTCTAAATTACATTGCTGCTGTTGATCCAAAGTAGGAATTGTGTGGAATTAACTTTCCTATGTCCACTCTCTCTATACCTGGGGTCTCAGTACAGCACTGCTGCTAATGGGACTGTTGGAAATGCCTTCTGTGGAATTTTCTGACTGCTTTAAAGCCAGCTTGTGTTTACATACAGGGATAAAATATCTGTAAGAGAGAGCCTAGGCCATGGCATTCAGCTTGTCATTTGAATTGATTGGTGTGATAAATGTGTTCTACACAAAATGACATCGTGAGTTTTTAATGAGAAATACCTGACAGAAGCTGACGGAAATGTTAACATAGAGTTGGTTTTCATTCCAAACTCTAATATAAAGCAGTGGATGAAAAAATACTAAAAATAGGTATGCAAATTGAGAGTCACTGCTCTCTGTTGCTGGTGTTCAGCCTCTTTGAAAGCCAAGCTCTGTGGTGTGTTTAAAACTTTTCACAAGAAGGTAGCCAGCCTTTCTCTAAGGATGCTTTCGTAGCACCTTTTAGAGCACACTGTACCTGGCATCCTTTCCCACACTTTACCCGGCTCTTGCTCTCCTCCTCACATTATCCCCCATACGACAATTGATTAATATGCAATATTACTCAGAGTGCAAGCAGGCAATAAATACATACATGCTTTCCTTTTACCAGTTTCACTAATATTGACATTAGATTCATTATGTTTTACATCATCCCCATGATCCATTTCTGTTGTTGTTTAAATGGAGACTACCTGAAAATGGCAGTTTGCTTTCAGGAATAATTTACAGTGATGGAAAGGTGTATAAAAGCATCCATTTCATTCATGAAGTATTTACACTGCTGGAAAGGCATACTGTTCTCGTGAAATAACCACACTGAAACACTTCCAACTCTTTTACAGCTTCATAAAGATTCTGGCAAGGGCATCCATTAATGCAGTGAAAGTATATTTTCTTTATAAACTGTCTTATGCCTTCCATCTGTCTTCTTGTTGCCTTAGTGCATCTACCAATGCATGGAGGAGGAATTTGGAAAAGAAAGGAAAAAAGCAACTGCCTGTTAGAACAGCTCCTTTTTGTTACTATGTTCTTTCAGTGCTTCCTGTTTCTCTTCAATTTGAAGATCTCTTTCATGTTATCAGATATGCACATTCTCTCTTCTAGTAATGCTGCTACTGTTTTTCCTAGTAGATAGGCTTTTTTTGACTTTCAGTGTAAAAAGAAGTCCCTAAGTGAAGTTGAAGCTGATTTTCACTTTGGAACATAGTAATTCAAACACATTTTTTAAATTCGTTGTTAAATTCACGGGGTATTGAGTTGCTAGTTTGGCCAAAGTTAAGGCATGGAATTATTCTTATCTGATAACTATTGTATGGATGTATATACACACATCTGCCTGCTCTTTTTGCCATGCTCTTTTTAATACTTAGATTTTTCCAAGTATTTAAATGCTTCTGGGTTTCTAGTATTCTGTAAATGACTCAAGTGCCGGTAACGACTACGTCGTTACTATAGAGCTGAGGTTTGCAGTGCAAGTAGAGCTAAAATAATTGCTTCAATCATTTCAAATATTAGGCTTCAAAATAAAATCAAAGGTTTAATTTTGAGTTTCCTAGGTTTCAAATGTTATTAACAGAAATTGACATTAAAAAGGGGTTTTGCTTGCTTTTTTTAACCCATAAGTAAGAAATGTATCTACTGAAACTCATCATCAGCTTTAGTGTGTGCCTTTATTTTGCTTTACCTGGGAATGAGTGTTTCCTTCTGCTGTGATTTCCAATAGTGCCTGTCTTTCAGTCGGTGTTTCCCTTGAAACCTCCAAAGTGTGCTTCCTTAGCACTCATTTTTTCAGCACAAAACATAATGAAAACTCAAGTGTGTTGCAGTTGTAGACCCTGATGCTCCGCTTTACGCTGGTTAGATGGACCTTTGTATCTATGGAGAGCGTAATTGATGTCAGCAGGGCTCTGCACAGAAGTAGTAGTCTCAGTAGCAGGTCAAATTGCAGGATTGTGGCCTTAATACCACGGGCTCTGCATTATCCCTTATTGTGTAAGATAACTAATAGTTATATTCTAAAGCCTTTCAGTAGAACTGTGATAGCATAACTTTTCAAATAGGATAAAGCTGGGTGATGGGCAATAAATTAAATTAGAATCAAGATGAGACCATCAAGCCTTGGCACTTCAAGTTGAATTGCTTTGTTAAAATCTGAAAGGAAAAAGCCTTTTGAGTTCACATAGCTACCTCAACTCTTTAACATATAGATAGTAAAATGCCATTAGTGCCAGGCTTCTAGAGCCTTTGAGTCTTTCAGTAACGACAAGAGGTGCATATCATGGCACACAACATCCCAGTTAGGTAGTGAGTAAAAGCTTCAGTTGGGATTACAATAAAATGAGATTACTCAGAGGAAGTGCAGCACATCAAATTGAATTGAACTGCCTGAGCTGAAAGACATCCTCCTCATATGTGCAGCTAATTTTTTTGCCAGCTAGTTATTTCTCTATTAACCAAATAGTTGACACTTATGTAGTTAACTCAAACTTTAAAGCATGGGAGATACTGGGATAATCAATCAACTGAAAAATCCTTTTAATAGTAATGTTAATTCCGGTGGGTCCTGAAGTGTTTTACTGACTATAGGCAGGTTGTAAAGGGCAATAACAATTACTTGACTTGTGTTTCAGAGGCAGCCAGCCACCTTGAGAGTGGAACGTGGCACTTTTCAGACTGTACTGTGACGTTACACATCGCTGTGGGATGAGCAGCATAAATACAGTACATTATGAGGATTACCTAGGCTGGAATTTGACTGACTGGATACACGATTTAACGCTTAATGTTCACTTAATGACTAGAGCAATAAGATTCTCAGAGTAGGATTCATCAGCCTTAAGGTTTCTAAAAGTTAGACATCTAAATCTGTGCTGGTTACCCAGAGCTCCTTGTGGAGGCACTGGAGAGAAATACATCTCTTCGAAGGACAGGGCATCTCATCTGCAGAGAGGTGTGGAGAGGATACGTCAGATGAGTCGCTCTCTGAAGGTCCTGTTTGTCCCCATGGCTATTGATGGAAGCCATTGGTTGATCAACACTGGCCCAGATGTCTAAATGTTAAATATATACGAATTTAAGAGGGATGAGTCTTCATCCCTGTGATTGTAAATGGTTTCTCAGTTTGTAAGCAGAGGCAAAGACAGTGACTCCAGCCTTATGCTTTAGACTGAGGTGGTAAGAAATGTTTTATCAGACCGGTTACACTACTTGCTGCATTACTGACCACCGATTAGTTTGTAGAATGCAGCGGTCCTCTGCAATGGTGCCATTAAATACAGCATAGTATGGACAGAGCAAGACTGAAATGTATGGTAAACCTTCGTGCTGTTTGTGTTATTGTCAAAGAATAGCAATGTCACAAACTACTCCTGTGTTTTGTCCTGTTGGAATTTTAGCTGATAGGTGAAGACTGCCAGGGATAATTTTGCAATTTTGGTAATGGTTGCCCAGCAATGAGAGGTACTTGTGATGCAGAGCTTTGGATTACTTGGCGTTAACCTGAGCTGCCTTTCAGTCCGTAGGGATAACCTTCAAATTATATAGGGGAGAAATATCTTTCATAACGTGTTTTTCTGCAATTTTTTAAATTGTTCTTGTCTGGAAAGTTTAATCTTTAATGACCTAGAGATGACTCATAAATCATCTTTTATGTATATATTTATAGGTTCTGCAAACATTTTTATCCATGGCTCAGAGCAGCATAATTCCCTGACTTCTGAAATACATTTCCTGAGGAAGCAAAATCAAGTTCTGAATGCAATGCTAGCAAAAGGATCCAGAGGTAAAAATGTAAAACTGTGCTTTACAGGAGTAAACTGCAACTCATTTCAATCAGAAAACAATAAAATTTTAACAGTCCAGTCATTAAACTGACTTAACCATTCTTTCCACCTCTGAAATTCCATGCTCAACTGTAAGCATTAAAACTGGGGCTAATAATGATAAAGGACTAGCAGTAGTATTCCTCCTTTCTGTTTAGTCGTAGTCTTTTTCTTATGATATTCCCTTTAGTTTCTCCATTCTTCTTTTTGCATTCCTTTCTTTTTATATATTATTTGTCATTTTCCCTCCGGGATTAATTACCATTTCCTTGCTCCTTTTGAAGCTCTCTTAAAAAAACAACAACAAACAAAAAAAACCCCAAAACACCAACACAGAATAGGATTATTGCTGCAAATGAAACCATTCAGTACAGAAGGTTCAGAAGTCTGCTGCAGAGGGTTGACTGGACAGGCCAAGTCATCTTTTTGGAAACACTTCAGAAGAGAACAGAACTGAGGGAATACATTTAGGAGTATTTGTAATCTCTGAGATTAGTGTTAAACTTTCAATATTCTCTCTTCACTGTTGTGAAAACGAGGAAAGTCTTCCTTCTTCTTTTCCCCCAAGAAAACCAACAACTCGCCAACTGGTCCTAAAAGCAGCTTAAGCCACAATTAGGTTATAAGCCTTCATGTTTTCAGACTGTGTAAAAGCACTGACACTTCTTCCAGAGCCATGTGTTCTCTTATCTGTTTTAGTGTCTCTTGGTGCTTATCAGTTTGTTCAAGTTCTACTTTTTAAATTAATGTATTCCCACTTTTGTTTGTTTCCACATTTGACAATATGATCTGATAATATCAGGGTTTCTTTTTTCTAAGAACCATGATGAATAGAGCATTGTCCACCTTGTGTTTTAAAATTATGTTGGTATCTCTGGAGTTTGTGAGCTTCTTTTCCTTTTATTCCTGGATGCACTAGAGAAAGAAAAGCCTCTTAGATACCTTCTGCATGCTTTGGTATCAGGCGCTTTCTCTCTAGTCTTAGCTTAGCCCTTCAGTAGGGAAAGGCTGGTGATGCACATTTTTAACAGCACGTGTGGATTCCCATGTTCATACACTTCCAGCAAGAATACTGAAGATGAGGGAATGATTTTCTAACTGTTGGGAGATGGAACGGTTCCTCCCTGCTGTTTCTTTGCCAAGGTTGCCTCCTCCTTTTTCAATGCTAAATGTAGGGTCACAACAAACTTGGGGTCCCCATAAGCCTCTCTGATTGCAGCTGTCTCAAAATCCTCAGTTGCCCCTATCAGCAATTCTTTGTCAAAGAACCAGTTTGGGGAAACAGCTTATGCGAAGGAAAGGAGAACTGCTATATGTTTGGCAGATGAATGGGTCTGAGGAGGAGAGGAGGGAAGGATTTCTGTGAGACAAAGAGGAACATGGATGCAGCATGCCCTAGAACAATCCTACTGATTTCTTTTCTTCCTAAAGAGAAGTCAAATCCATTATTTTGTGAGGACTGGCAAAATTCGTGTGGCTGCATTGGGATCCTGCTGCCACTAGTTGTTGAATACTGTCGCTCTGACCAAATTGCAAGAGATGTTGGGAGCATTTGGCATATATGGCTGAACACAGGTTTTTATTGAGCCTTTGTGAGTCCTGGGGGTTAAATGTTGCATGTTACAGAAAATGCATCTAGCAAAAGTCATTAGAAAAATGAAATACTAAAATCCTAAAACTCACAAGAGAAGCTGTTATTTTCTGACAGTCTCTGAAAAAGCTGGTTTTGTTAAAAAGTACAGCTTTAGTGGGTTGTGGGCATTGCAAAGACCTTTCGTTTCTTCTTGTTTCAGATAAACAAAAGGAAAATGAAAAGTTAAGAGAATCTCTTTCTAAAAAGAATGCAATCATTGAGCATCTTCATGAGGATTATGAACGCATCAAGAAAGAAAATGAAAGGTTGCAAAAACAAATTGGTCAAAAAGAGGATGAAACCAGATATCTGACATGTCAAATTTACAGCAGTCGTAATGAATTAAACAGGTATTGATTCTGTCCACATTTAGACATTCATTTAGAGAAGAAAATTGTCAATGTGACAAGCATGTTTTTAGCCATAGCCATTAACATTAATGAGATGCATAGATGCATTCAAAAGGCAAGGGAAAAATTATGGAGGAAAGGGGAATGTATTTTAGGTTTTGAAACAGCAGATAAGAATTTAACACTTAACTTTGCCGTTAATCGGGACTTAACAGGTTGCAAACAGAAATTAATGTAAAGCATCGTCAGCTCTCTGAGAATGAGAAGTTACTTCAGTCACTCCGAACTGAGATCAAGGTTTATGAAAAGTTGGGAGAAGCAAGAAAGAAGAGGACAGGTATAAATGCACAACTGTTTCCGTACCCTTAGCCCTTGCAACCCTTCCCTCTCTGAACGTGATGGTGTCAGAGGACAGTAGGGCCAGGTCACTGTTTCTGCTTCTGTCTGCTATGCAAAGTAGAACTGACAACTTGATGATAAAATGCTGCTTTTTACTTAGGAGTATAACTGTGAGGTTGAGATGTGTGATATTTCTGACTAGGTACGCCCGAGTTTCCTTTGTCTTTTTAGCTAAGCCAAAAACAAATACTCAAGATTTGGTGGCTCAGGCGGATAAGCTTCATGGAGATCTTAGATATTTACTTGTCATCTAAATACATGTTGCTGCATCCTCACAGGTAGTGCTTACTCAGGTAGAATCATCGAATGGTTTGGGTTGGAAGGGACCTCAAAGATCATCCAGTTCCAACCCCCCTGCCATGGGCAGGGACACCTTCCACTACATCAGGTTGCCCAAAGCCTCATCCAACCTGGCCTTGAACACTTCCAGGGATGGGGCATCCGCAACCTTTCTGGGCAAATTGTTCCAGTGCCTCACCACCCTCAATGTAAAAAATTTCTTCCTCATACCTAGTAGAAATCTCCCCTCTTGCAGTTTAAAGCCATTGCCCCTTGTCCTGTTGCTATGTGCCCGTGTAAAAAGTCCCTCTCCAGCTTTCTTATAGGCCCTCTTCAGGTATTGGAAGAACCTGAAGTAGCTGTGCTTTCTCTTGTGTGAATATGAGGGTAGTGTCTTCTCCCTAGGGGTGGGGAGAGATGCTGGCACTGCTCTCTGAACGAGACATTTAATAATTTCCTGCCTGCTCTTCTGTCACTTCGGGTGAGGGGTAGGAATGAGACTTACATGAGTTCTTCCTACCCTTTTAAAGAAGCTGTACCACCATGTAGCTGTTGGTATGGTTAGGTAGAAAAGTGGAGTGCTGTTCATTGCTGCGTGCTTGTTGCAGGATCCAGCAGATTTCCCATTGGAAGTTCTTGTAAAAGTTGATTTTTTTCTTCCTGCTACTTTAAGTACTGTTCCTGCCGGCACTGCACGTCATGCCTAGCTGCAGCAGAAGAGCCCTGTTGGCATAAGGCTTTAAGCCAAAGTTGGCAGTAAGTCTCCTTGCAGAACTGGTAATGTAATTAGAGAGTAGCAGCACCCTCCTCATGCAGTTGAGCCCCTTTCCACTGTCAGGAGAACAGTTTGATTTCAGCATGAAAGAATACAGGGAATTGTTTGTGTACTGACCTCCTCCTATGAAAAAACGAACACAGCCCTTGCTTTTTTCGAGTTCAGATTTGTTCCTCTGGTTGCCAGGTGATCACTATTTTCTTTTTTCTTCTGTATATAAAATTAAACTTCCAGTTCTACTCCTTCCCTCCTCCGCACTCCGAGATTACCTATTCCTTTTTCTTTCCCTGGACTGTGTGTTAATGCACTTCAAATTTTGTAAATCCTCTTCATTCTCTTTCTATTATATTTTTTTGCTTTTGGCATGAGACTTATTAGCTTTTATGGTCAAAGTGAAAAATAATTTTCAGCTCTTTAAATCTTTCGAGGGTAGAAGCAATTAAGATGGTTTTTTTTTCAAACCATGATCTTAATGCTGTTTGTAGTTAATTCTTAATATTGAAGATAAAACTGGCTATAATTTACTTGCTCAGCGTTCTGATAATGGCTAATACTATTTTAATTGTTAAAGATATTAAGTGTTTCTTTTGAAATTGTCTCAGATCCCAGATGTGATGCATCAGAAGAATTCCGAAAAGATCAGAATAATCCACTTGACTTACATGAACTATTGACTGAAATACAGAGTTTGCGAGTGCAACTTGAAAGAAGCATAGAGACAAACAAGTCTTTGCATGAAAAATTAGAGGAACAGCTTTCAAAAGAAAAGAGAGAGGAAGTGGGATCAGTGTCAGCTGTGAATATCAACTATCTTTTCAAACAGGAATCTCAGCATTATGCAGGAATGAATGGTACTGTGCCATACATGCTTTTGTTATACTGTAGAACCTGTGCCTTGTTCTTTAAAGATGCTCTTAAAACCTTACACAACATCAACTGTACGTTTGAGAGCTGCCCATCAGCCTTTCGAATCCCTTTCCTCTTAGAGCTATTAGTGCATGGGGAGGTGAAATGCATGCTGCAGTGTCTTATAGCCTCCAACTGTCACTTCCTTTTCATCCATGAAAAGTGTTTGCAGGCAGTCTCTGGGATGGAAGAATGCCTACATTAAATTGCCATAAACTTTGCTTACCTGGGGTTCTTTTTTTTCATGCAGAGATCTATAGCGTTTCCTAAGGGTGAGCATGTATTACTCGAGAAGGATCAATAAGTGCACTAAATGGTCTTTGTATAAATCTTTGTATGAAGTTGTCCCCTTTTTGCCCTTGAGGGATATTTTACCTTTATTTCAATCACTGCTAAGTGAAACTGTTTTAGCAAATCGGGGAAAATGCAGTGTTTATGCTTAGAGTTAGATTATTGTCCCAGTATAGATGTCTCTGGGATACAGAGGGCACAAGAATGTTCCTCCTTGTTGCTGAAGTACTCTGCACAGTAAGTTTTCCACGTTTACAGCGTAAAGCCACCTCTCCTACTGCCTGTACAGGTATACATCGTGTTATGGGAACCAATAATAGTGGGCCTTTTTGGGTCCATAGACGTCACCCGAACACGCACATCCAAACCTTGTGCACCAGACAGAAGATTGGTGTGAGAGCTCATGAGATAAACCAGGGGGTTTTACCACCTTACTTCTGTGGTGGGTCCATCATGTCCCATCACAATCAGATGAAATACATAATGAGCATAACTCTGTGCTACTCTGTACAAGTAAGAAAGATGTGGAATGTAGCAGGTAATGTTTATGGGTTGCTGCCATTCTCTGTGCACTTTATACTTGAACACTGAATTGCAGTCATGGGCTCCACATGGGGATGGTTCCTTAGGTCAGTCGTGATCAAGTAGGTGTGGAACAGCTATTGTGGGGAACCTGTACCACCAGTATCCCCAGATTGCATTTGTTCCTGGTTAATTCCTAGATAGAATCCTAGATGTTGCTTTTGACCTTCATCAGGTAAAGTAGTTAGGAGCTGGAGAAGCTCATTTTTAATTTGAGAAAATGGTGAATAGAGTTACAATAGGTTGGTTTGATATGGACCAGAAAGACTCTGTGGAATGTCGAGAGCTGAATTTGTTAGCTTTCTGGATGTGCTGTGATTAGGCTTTGCTCAGAGGAACTTAGGGAATTTGGAAAGTCTGAAGAGGGGAGGTATAGCTGTGGTTGTAAGTATGGTATAGCTGTGGAGAGTGTCATACTTTTTGTGGAGTTAATGGGAAGCTTAAATTTGTTGATTAAAATATCTTAATCAGGATGTATTTTAGGTTTTCTGACTATGACTTGGTTTTGGAAGATATGTAGAACTTTGGATAGATGCTAAAAAGATTAATGTAAGTAAATAGGGGAAGACACATGGTGTGGTACTAGAAAATTAGCTGCATTTCCCTGCTTCCTGAGTCCAACTGCAGCATCAGCAAAAAAAAAAAAAGGAACAGAAGTAGAGCTAGGAATTTTTTTTTAATGCATGTTAACTTCTACTAATGTACTCTTCCTTGTCCTATTTTTATATACAGAAAATCTTTGCAAATGCCCTCCTGCCAGCAGAAACATTTGTGACCCGCAGAAGCACGGACATTGCATTTTGCTAGCAAAACCAGGTACATCCAAAAGTATCTCAAACGTGTGTGTTATCAATATCCCAGACTTGTTGTTTAAGAGAAGTCTAGTGTCAATTAAGAGTGTATAAGGATAAAAAAAAATAAACTATTTTTTGTCTCAGGTACGCACTCAGCCTCTAAAGATGATTTAGACAGGGCTTCACACTGCAGTAGCACGTCATCTTCCAGTACGGCATGTACCCCTCGTCTGGTGCCCGGGCATCGCATGTGGGCAGACAAAAACGGGCGCCACGTTCTTGGCTTGATTGAGGACTACAATGCTCTACGGAAGCAGATTTCGGAAGGGCAACAGGTTTTAGCAGAAATGGAGATTTCTTTCAGAGAGGTCGCTGGTACGAAACTGCAGGAGTCTGGAATAAAGGTAAACAGTGAAAGCTGTTGAAGGATGGTGGATTTTGCCTCGAGGTGCAAAATGGACAGGTTACAAAAGCAAAGAACTAGGGTAATGGTGCAGCAGGCACCATTACCTGAATAACTCCCTTGGGACACCTCAACCTTAACAGTCCGAGTGTCATCTAGATGCAGGCTCCTGTTTGTGATTCTGGGTTAATGAGGCTACGGATAAATTAGTTAGTTTGGTCCTTTAATAAGCAATCTCACTTTTACTTGCAACTTAAAATGAGGTGAAACTACTTGCTTTTACTGTGGAGATTGGTGACTGTTACACTAGAAACGATAAAAAAACCAAACAAAACCAACAAAAAACACAGATAAAACTAAAATGCTTTGGAAAGGGCTTAAACTAGGAGTATGTATCAGTTACCTAAGGATAAAAATTAAGGAGGTTTTCTCGTAATGAAGGCTTGGGATAAACCCGGGAAATATAAGACAGTTAAAAGAAATCTGATACACAGCTGATAAAGTTGCCCGCTTGTATTCAGCCCTTTAGTAACACCAGGTGATAACCACACATTAATAATTGATGTATGCTAATGAGGATTGTTTCATCTTAGGGAAGCTTTTTAATATTTTTCGACATCCTGGTATCAGTTGAACACTAGCAATATTAGTAGATAGTCTAGAAACTTGAATAAAAATTTGAATATCTCATTAATGATCAAATATTGTCGTCTAAGACAGTGTATTGTCCTTTCTGCATCATGTGTGACACAGTGATATCAAGTCATGGTGCTCTTGCTGTAGTCTTAGTAGTTCTTAAACCAATGAGATTAGTATTGAATGATGTCAGTCCTTTTCCTCTAGAATCAGGAGGACAACTAGTGTTTACTTATGCTATTTTTTCTTACTTAATATTGTTAATTTCTGGATAGTTAATGATAGCGTATTTGGGCTGGATTGAGTAAGACAAATCTGCCTACAAGCATCAACAAAAGGGAAGGAAGGATCTGTACATGTCTGTGGCAGTTAATAAGGAGCTAAGAAAACAGGAAAGACTTGGATCAGGCATTTAAAACAACATGCCAGTGGTAAAAATAGTGGAACAGTGGCATGGAGGCTGCTCAGAGACACTGTTACTGGAGGCACTTTTAAGAACAGGTTACATGAATGTTTGAAAAATTACATGTAATGTTTTCCTGTTTTGGAGTGAGGAAGTAAACTAGGTGACTAATGAAGGTCATAGAATCATAGAATCGTTAGGGCTGGAAGGGACCTTCAAAGGCCATCTAGTCCAACCCCCCTGCAAGGAACAGGGATATCTCCAACTAGATCAGGTTGCTCAGGGCCTCGTCCAACCTGGCCTTGAACGTCTCCAGGGATGGAGCATCCACCACCTCTCTGGGCAACCTGTTCCAGTGTTCTGCAACTCTCATGGTAAAAAACTTTTTCCTAATATCCAACCTGAATCTACCTCCCTCTATTTTAAAACCATTACCCCTTGTCCTATCACAACAGGCCCTCCTGAACAGCCTCTCCCCATCTTTTATGATAATAAAATGTTGTAAAAAAACGTGTTCGCTATTTCTGAAAAACCAGAAGGTCTGAACTGTGTGTATAAATTCACACTACTTATTTTTCTAGTTATAATTAGTGAAGCTGTTGAAGTTGCAGTCTTCAACAATTCTGAAATTCTTTTTGTGGTATCACATGTGTGCTCACACAGTAAAATGATGTCTGAATGACACTTAAGACTCTCTGAAGTATCATATATTTTCAAATGACCTAGTTAAGATACTGATAATGACTGAAAAAGTAATCTCTCTGTAAGTTTTAACTTGTTTTGTTGGTGTAAAGATAAAAGCAGTAAGTTTCACAATTTGCAGTTCGCTATCAAGCTTTACATCACTGAAGTTTCAGACTGCTTAGCAAATGGGATATTTTATGTGACAGGAGGATTCTGGTTAGATAACAATGCTAAATAAGTATTCAAATTATATGCTGCATGGGACAGGAACTGTGAATGCTTTTCTTTCATTACCCTTCCCCCTTCTGTATCACCATTACTTTGGTAATTCATTTGCTCCCCTTGCATCCTTTCCCTCCTTTATTTCACATTTATGCAATTTCTTCAATTTGGTTTTCTCATCTGTCAGCAGAGCAAAACATTTTATGTGTGTCCTGATAGTTATTTTGGCATTGAATGGAACAGTTTAAAGGGTCTGCTAAGGAAGAAACATCTATATTGCTTAAATTGATGTCTGTAATCATTTGCCTTCAAATAACGTGACATGAAATGCAAATGGAGAGAGAGAGTTGCCAAGTTTTACCATGTGGCACAGTGAATCTAGTAAATACAATCTATTATTAATCATTGTTATTGATTAGGATAAATCCCCTCCCTTCCTGAAATTCTCAGTTAATGGATAATTCAGCACTCTTTGTAAACTAACAAATTAGCTTTTGTGGCACGCAATAGCCATGTATATAATCTTAAATATGAAATCATACCAACTGGATGTAAACCATTAATTAAGATTACATTTTAAGTATAAAATATAACGTGTCTCTGATCCTATCATATAGGTACCAGACCAGGCATCACTGCATAGCTTTTCTGCAAATATTCACACAGTACAGCAGATTTTAGAAGAGGCTGCACGTTTACTGAAACTTCTCTGGAGAGTTTCCCTTCCACTGAAAGCTGTACACGGTACTACTCATGGCACCCAGGTACTATTATGTTTCATTTGGGTTTTTTTTTGGTTGGTTTTGGTGTTTCTAACTGTTGTAATGTGTTGAGGAAAATGGACCAGTCCTGATCATATTGTATACTGGGGTGTTTATTTACAAAATACTTCATATTAAAGATGTTATCTGTCACCCTGTTACATGATATTCAGGAAACTTAGGCAGATGGCAAATGATCCATTTCAACAAGAAAAGGTTTGGACTCCCTGTTATATAACCAAATTCAATTTGATTATGTATATAATGGTAACAACAGAAACTTCAGCAACTTTGGTGTAATCTGAGCTACATTTTCCTTTTACGTTTTTGATGCCTCAGCTGTAAAATAGGATGCTTTTTTAAAAGTATGACAAAACCCCGAGACAAGTTTTATAACATTTTAGCTAAAAAGGATTGTGCTATGCAAATGAATGGAAGTAAACTGAATGAGGAGTGAATTATCTGTACTGTCATAATACCACCACTCAGTAATGAAACTGTTTCAAACTCTGGCTTTAAAATAAATCTAAAGTGTTTTCACTGAGGTTTTTGTATGTGTTTCTTAAGGGAGGAAGGATATTGCTGGGAAAAAACCCCACACTTTAGGAAAGTAAACATTTTATATACAATTTTAATAACATTTTTGTTATTATTTTCTAGCATCCTTAAATGTGTAAAATCACAAAAGCAGTAAGAATGAACCGTGCTGTCTAATTTACTCACTGATGTTTCAGCTCCCTATTTGGGATGTCTTGACAAGTGTCTATACTTCCATTTTTATCCTTGTGTGTATATTCTGTATAGACAGCTGTATGGTGGCCTGGATTGCAGTATCTGAGTGTGTCACACGCAGGTCTTTCAGTGTGTACGTGATGTATCTAATGCTTTGCTGTAATACTGATCTAAACCTTCTTCATCTGGATCAGTCACTTCCCAAAGTCTGACCTCAGTGTGGGGGGGATCTGAGTTCCCAGGACTGCACCTAATTAGAGTCTAGTAGAATCTCTTTCTAGAGTTTCTAGATCTTAAGGGCATTAGATTGCTTCTGATGTCTTAAATGCAGTGTATGAAAGAACATCTCTTGAAGCTTGATTCTAAAAGTTACTGAGCATTCATTGCCTTCTCTTCAGCCCCACAAGAGTTGTGAGTAATCAGTTCTTCTGAAGAGCTAAATGCTAGGGGCGCATTCCAGAAGATGCTATTATTTAACAAGTGACACAACAACAAGAAAAATGTACAAGCTCAAGTTTGCATGAGGATCCAGATCAGTGATACTGGCAGACTATGTCAGGGCTACTCGTAGTCCTGTTTTAACAGATACCCACTGCGACTTAGTTGGAATTGGTGGTGAAAACTGAACCTTGAATAATGACACTGTCAAACAATTTTACAATAGAAGTCCTGGTCATTGGTACAATGCCTTTCAGCCCTTTGATAAAGGCAGCATCAACTATTAACAGAACACTGGAGAAGGAAGCTGGAAGTTCTGAACCTGGCAGACAGGATATTTGCTGATCCCATAGCACTGGCCTTCATTATGTTTTCTAGTTGAGGGGAGGGAAAAGAAAAAAAAAAGAGAGGAATGGAATTCTAAAACCAAAAATAGATGCTGGTGTTAAGACCTTTCTCAGACTTACAGAAAAATTAATTGCACTTAAAGCCAGCTAAGAATTACAGTTGTCTGTGGCAGATGTCAGAATCAGATGTCACTGCGGGTGTGAATGTGGAAGGACGGGCACTCAGTGATGCTTCACTCCTTTAATTTGCTCATACTCTAAGGAAGCTTGAGGGATCTTGTACAAAAGTACTTTTACATAATGCTTTAATATAATGTTTTCTTCTCTCACTTTAGGATGAAGGAATGAAAGCAGAAATATTTAGATTACGTAAGAAACTGTCCGAGCAGGAGAAGAAGTTACACAGCACAGTGAAACGCTTGCACTCGACAAACCAGCTGAAGGAAAACATGGAGAAAGTCATCATTGACCAGTGTAAGTGTATGCTTTATTACTGGTCCTTTTTTTATTTTTGTGGTCCGTGGCTGCCTCTAAAATTGGAGAAACAACAAAATCAATATAGGCACCCGTGCTTTTGCAGTTGCTCTGGCTGGTGTTTCCTTGTGCACATTCAGTTGTGAGTGACAAACAGTTCATGAGGTTCCAGTGCAGAACTGATGGAGCTTCTTTCAGATGGCAAGAAGTTGCCCAACTACAAAAGACTGCATAGAATAACATGAGAAGCACCTCGTGGTTTTACACAACCCAGTGATAATGTGTCAATCCATGCAGCTGCCACTAATTGCCACTAATTACTTGAGTTATTCCATTTCGGATATTGCCATTCCACAGTAGTTTTCTGTCCTACAACAGTTCCTGACTGAGGCAAAGCTACTGGTGCCGTAGACCATTCCAGCCAAAGTTTTTGACATTGTCCTTCTTAAAATCATGATTTTGCCTCAGTCTTGATATTGTGGAATTAGGTTTTTCGATTTTCTGAGGTGCTTGTCTGTCGTTTGTATTGCACTCAGTAGCTGAATACTGGGAAAAGCCAAAGCAGCAGCAAAGATTTGTCAACACTTCACACCAGAGTGAGAAGTGCAAGAGAACAGAAGGCTCAGAACAAGGGAAACAAAAGCTTACTAGGAGTCATTTTTTAAAGGAAAATGAGGACATGTCGTGAAATTATATTTTACCCTTAGCAGCCGTATCTAGAAAATTCTGTGGAAACATGTAGAAAGGGGGACATGGGCTATATTGTAGCTGTGTTAAGCCAAGTGACTGTTTTAAGAGATCCATATCTTCTGCTTTAGAGTTTAATCACTCATCAGAAAAGATTTAAGTGGAGCTAACCATTCTGTCTACCTTCATGCTATAGCAACATGTGTATTGTGGGAGGATTTAATTTTCTTCGTAAAAAAAAATCCTCTCCTTACCTTCTCTTAAGAGATAGGACTAAATGAGTAGTCTGTGCTGGAATGGCACTTGTATCGTCAGGGATTCATCTAGGCTGTACAACGTTACACATCATGCAAAGTTATGAAAATGGCCATGAGACTGTAAGTTACTCAAGTCATTTAAATGCAGTGTAGAGGAATAAATGTTATTTTGCTCCATAGCCTGTAATTTTTATATCTAGTATACGTGTATCTTCTGCCTGCAGATTATTAATTTTTTTAAGCATTTATGGGCTGTTCTTTGGTTACTTCTTTCAGAATTGTTGGGTTAAATGATGTACAAGTTACTTATATTAAATCGAAAATTACGTTTTGTTCAGGTTTTAAAGTTAAATACCTCAGTTTGGGGTTGTCATATAAAAATCAAAGCTATTCTACTCTGTCTGTCCAAATAATATCCACGGGGTAGATTTTTATTAGTTTAGTTTAGTCAGTTCCTAGTTCCAGTGACATCTTAGATAGACATACTGGGTAATTTCAGTGGTGCTGGGCAGGGTGTAAATCAGCAGAGATTTACCCTTATGTCCAAAATATTATCCCCACAGCCACTCCACACCCCCATACTTTCAAAAAAGAAAATAGTACATCTCCCTCTTATTTTGCTCACTCCTTTTCAGGTCATTCAACCTCATCTGAACCAGGACCTAATAAAACAAAGCCTGCATTTTCTGAAGCCTCCTTAATGCCAAGTACTGCCTGGCTAGCAGCAGCTTCACTGTTAGTGTCATGTCCTCTAAATTATGTTCATGTGCTGAATTTAGTATTTTTGATTTAGAAAAATCTAGTTTGCCAGGTGAAATGAGTTTTCCAGCAGAGTTCTTTATGAGGAGAGAGCACTGCTACACAGAGAGACCTAGATATGATTTTCTGTGAGTTTCATTGATTACGGGAATTACGAATGTCAAGTTACTTTGCCTTAAAGAGCAATTTCAGATATGTTTCTAAATTGCACCTGTACACAAATTCCTGACCAAGCATACAACAAAACTGGTGGGTCATGTGAAGCTGCTGGATTTTGTTAGGGTGCTTATGTTTGGTTTTGTTGTTTCTTCCTTTCTCATTTTGCTAGCACGAAAGCAAAGGCATCGCAGTGGGTGACCTTGCCTGCCTTCGTTCTCCAAACATCCTGTTAGCTGGCCACTCCACTGAGGATATTCAAGTTCCCTCTGTTATTTACTTGAGCATTCCTAAATATATTTAGAGGCAGAGACTGGAACATTCTTGCGGCTCAGTCTTCTGTGCGCTTTCTCTGGCGAGAGAACTCATTGCTTATAAACCTCATCTGAACCTCTGAACATGTAACAATGCAGTGCCAAATTGCAGTAATCTGCCAAGGGTATAATTATCTCATGACAGCTCTACCCTTGGAGTTGTTGGGTTCTTATTATTGTAATGAAAAATCTTTATTATGGCTAAATTGTTTATTTTTGAGACTGGAATATTAAATTGGTACTTGTGAATGGTATTTTTCAGCAGTTATGGAGCTGACACAGATTAGAGAACCACATATTTAACCTGACATTTCTAAATATCAGTTTTGTTTAGAAGCATCCCCTCCTCCATTCGCAGGTCTCGTGCTGTCCCCACAGACAGCCTAGCTGGATGAATAGAGAACACTTGGAACCCTTCAGATCACTGATGTGATTTCCCCTCGGCATATATAGGTTGCTTTGTCCTTGAACTGCTGGAGGAGCTGGTTGACATCTTCTGCCATCTGTCCTCTTCCCAGCCTGTCATCTCCCATAACCTCTTCACTGCACCACTTTTCTCCCTCTCTCACTAACCCCCGCCCCGTCCAAGTAGGCTACTGAATAGATCAAGCTGTAGGTACCTCGTGCCCCATCTCTCCTTAAAACTTCTTCCTTTGAAGACTTAGACTGATGGAACCAGGTCATGAGTGTCTTGTCCATATCTGTGATAGTAACGTAGTGATGAGCTATATGTGTTTTCATGTGTCGTTCTTGGTATAGTAGAAGAACTTCAAAAACACTTCCCTGGTGTTTCCATCTGAAAAGCAGATTGTGTGCTAGATGGAGCATGGGCCGAGGGTAGGAAGTGGCATTCTGGAGGTGGCACTGCTTCAATGTGGTCCTGAGCGAATCCTTCTGCCCTTCCCTAACTCCGCTTGTACAGCACTGCCCCTTAATCCCGGGTCGTTGCAACCGGAGGGTCATCCATCAGCCTGAGCTGCTGAACGGGGCTCGGGAGGCAGGAACAGATCTGGATTTTGGTGAATAAGAATTTGAGGTGGTGGTAGGAGGCTGCGTGTGATTGCCTGCTCGCTGCCCATCGTGCAGATGTGCGTTCATGTTTAATATTTGGTTTTAAGACTTGGGTAGAGACAATGTAGAAAGACAGTGCAGTATTCTTCATCTCCTCTTTCTTTCCAGTGGTTTTAACTCATGATGTCTTGAAGAAGGCTAGAGGAAACCTGGAAGTAAGTAAAATTTTTGCTTGCATTTAATTCTTTGGTATGTACTTATTAGAAATATGCATTGCTGTGGCAGTAGTATTTTACAGAATTAGTCCCGTTTGCTACCTAATCAAGTCTGAGTGACAGCTGCTCAGTATGATAAAAATTCTGCAATGTTTGATGTTTAAATTAGTTTTATGACTGACCACATAAACAGCTAAGCCTTCTCCTTTCTGATGCTTTCCTTAGATTAATGTTCATGTCTCTCATCTTCTTCCAGTGGTTTATTTTTAGCAGATCACAGTCCAATAACCAGTCTGCTGAATAAGTTCACAAAACACACCCTTATTTAAAGTTTGTGTATGTGTTCATAACTGGTGGGGCTTTTTTTTTTTTTAAATAGACCCAATAGGCAGAGCTTTTGCAAACAGCTATTTGCTAATGCAGTGTATTAAATTAGTTTGAGCATTTAAGTAATCACTGTTCAGATTTGATTTCTCCCAGAAGGTTCAGCCTTTACTCCCAGAAGGATGTAATACGCTTCTTGACTCCTAAATACCATCCTTCTCCTCACACTACGCCACTCTGATTGTACATTTCCTAGCCCTTCCTTAAATTTTCCTCTAACCTTTTCCATGAATCTCTTCTCCCTTATCCTCAGCAGCTGTGCCTTGAACCCTCTGCAGCTGCTGTACTGTTGTCTCAGCCCTACCTGAGTTAGAAAGTGATGACATAAAAAAGTCTTTCTGCTTACAGAAATTCTGTCCCTTTGATTTGAAGATCTGCTGAACACAGAAGCTCCTTTTGCAGCATTATGGCCCAGGCACATTGTGTGCATTTGAAATACAGCAAAATAGTAATAATTATTGCTTTTCTAACCAGGTGCCACCAGCTGAGAATCAAAAATCACCTTCCTGTAGCAGCAAAAAGAGGATTCTATGAAGGAGAAAGTTCCACGACTAAAGACTGGTCGTATGATTGTTGTTTGCTTCTTTATGCCTTACTATTTATTTGATGTAAAAATGTTCGTTCAGCTCTTTTAATGGGATCAGCCTTTGACCAAAAAAAAGAAAAAAAGAAATCTTTTGGTAAATAACTTATTTAACATTTTCTGTAATGTAAAAGATGGTTTTTAATATTTATTACAGAAGCAAGGTACTGAAGGTATCGAAGAAAAATCCAGCTTTTTTTAAAGTTGGCTCACTTGAAATTTTATATTTGTACTTGTTGTGTTATAAAACTATTTGTTGTTTTAGTCAAACAGGTCCTGCAAGAACGAAGAACGCGATCCACTTTTCAAACTGTTTCTCTACTGCTAAAAGAATGTAGGTTAAAAAAAAAAAGTAATTCTGCCAGTTGTCATTGTTTTTGTAGCAATATGCGACATGTTCAATATTTTAAAGCATTTTAAACATATCTGGAAGATTCTTCTGGAAGCTGCCTGATGCTGAGCTTTCTCGTTGCCCTGTTAGAAACTTAGATTGATGCCACGTCTGGGAATATTACTTAGCACCAGACAATTAAACTGAAAAATAATCACAAATGTGTTTGTGTTATTTTGTTTGAAACTTGGAGCACGTACTGAACAAAGAAGTCACATTAGAGTGTTTGTTTCCTGAGTTCAGCTAGAACTAATCCCAGCGTTGCCGTGGGTGCCAGGGGTGGTAGAAGCACTTGGCAGGGCAACCTGCTCACGGTGGCACAAAGTGATCTGGGAAAATAGTTTAATTTAACCCTAACAAGACCATAATTTAAAGTGATTGCTGGTTACAGAAGTAGCCTTTATGGTACAATCATGGCTTTATTGAACTAAACAAATTTCACACAAAGTGTTTCTTTTTTTTTTCCCCCCTAAGTTGATGATATCTCTATTATATGATTTGCCCTTATCATCCAAGAGGCTTAGCACCAGGTCTGGGAAATTTCAACACAGGATCGTGGTTATATTGGGTCCTTGGATATTGCACTCTAGAGACAAACCAACCCGTAATAGGCTTTCACAAAAAATGAATTTGTGCTCATTGAAACATGGCTGTGGAGACAGCTATTGCAGCTGGAGAGCTGGCCAAGAGCTGGGGGCTCTTCCACCTGGTCTGTAGAACATGCACAACACAGAGGCTGACAAGTCTGAATAGGTCCCCTCCTTCCACTAGAGCTTTGGTTTGTTCAAATTACTTTCCCAACAGTTTGATGATATTCAACTAACTCTGAATCGCACAAAGACGCTCTAAATCACTTTGCTTCTAAATTGCAGCTTGATGTTAAATGGTTGGAGCTGTTGCATCCTCCCTTTGGGCAGACCTACTCTGAAGTTCTATGTGGTTGCCAGTACAACAGCTAGGTATCGCACAGATCACGGATAATCTGGGATAAGTGGGATGATCTGTCATATTCCATATTCCCACACAACCACTGTGCATGTGAGCTTTTGTTAGAGAAAAGCAACATAAAGCCATGCACTTGAGGGGCCCCTTTCTGTGGTCCCTTACACAACCTGCTTCTTGCAAGTTCACAAGAGGCCTTCTGTGAATTATAAAAATGGGTTTAATGGGAGGTCCCACAGCCTTCCTGGAGGTGTCCTGCTCTGAGAAGCGTTGTGTGCCTTGGAGATCCCAACCTGCAGTCCTTACCTGAGTTGGCCTGAACCTCCACCTCACCTTACAGCTGCTGAGCACTTGTACTCCTGGTCAGTCCATCAAGGGAGTGAGAGCTCAGTAACGAGACGTCGTTGTGTTTAGCTGACAGCAGGGGGAGGCAAACTCATTTGTCTGGATGGAGGAAAGATGCCAGAAAAACTGAAAAAGTTAAAAATAAACTTTGCAAATTGAAGAAGGGGGAGGTAAGGGGAAAGCATGCAGTCAAACTTGTTCTTCAGTCTCTTCACACATTATTGTCCTTACAGCTCACTAAAAACGTCAAGTTAATTTTACTAAGTAGCTAAATTATAGACACTCAGATGTAATCAGAGTCTGCTATACATTTCAACTTTCAAGATTAATCATCCTACGTTTTTGAGTTATAACACCTGAAGGAAACAGCTGTACATCTATATATAGTACACCCGTGTCTCTTGGTCTTCTTGCAGCCTTTTCTCCCCCGCTACACCAGCTGTACTTAAAAATAAATACATCAATATATTAAATGTTTCCTTTTCCTGAGATGATTCACCACTTACTTCTTAATGGTCCCTGCTGTGCCCTCTCAGAGCTCTCCTGACCCCTTTTTCCTTCCGCTCAGCTCCGAGCGCTGCATCCCGTTCACAGCAGAGCAGACATCTGGGCAGGTCAAGGGGACACAGTCCTTAGTAGGATTTGGTTAACTGGAGGGAAACAAACCCCTAGTGTAGCCTTACCCCGTTAGAAACAGATGATCCTATGACATCGAAGTGTTTCATCATAATGAGAAGTGCCTCTTAAACACACAATTTACTGGGCTGGTTTAAAAATAATTAAAAAAAAAAAAAGCAAAAAAAAGCTTACCAGATGGAGGGCTGCAGAAGACAAAGCTTATGGAGTGTTAAACTTTGTTCCTATTAAATAAAATTAAATTTTCCTTTAAAAATAATTATGCAGGAGAAAAATAAGCAGCGTAAGCAAATGGAATTAAAGGAGGGGCTCGTTTGCTCAGTGAGTTCCGGCCCCTGCTTTGATTGTATGTGCGAGGGGATCTGAGACGCTGCTGAGCGTCGGTCGGGAATGAGCATTCGTGGGGAGACCTGCAGGTCTGTGGTCTTTGCCCGTGACCTTGAACCGCTCCGCTCTTTTCCCGGGCCTGCAGGCAGGGGCCAGGCTCTGGTCTTTCACCAACAGGGTGCTGAAGGCCGGCTGACATGAAGAAAACTAAAAAGGTGGCAAAGATGGATTTTTCCTTCTCTTTAGGCCTCCTACAACACGTGCAGCTACAAATGAGGAGAAAAAAAAATTTTAAAATTATAAAAAACATAAAAATATATAAAAATATATTAAAAATAATATATAAAGATAAGAAGATATAAAAATATATAAAAGATAAAGATATATGAAATACGAAAATATATAAATATATAAAAATGTATAAAAATATAAGAAAAATATTAAGAATCTAAAAAAATCTAAAAATCTAAAAACAACTAAAAAAATCTTAAAAAATCTAAAAAATCTAAAAAAAATCTAAAAAAAATCTAAAAAATCTAAAAAATCTAAAAAAAAATCTAAAAAAATAAAAAAATTAAAAAAACTAAAAAAAAATCTAAAAAAAAATCTAAAAAGCCCTAAAAAGCCCTAAAAAGCCCTAAAAAGCCCTAAAAAGCCCTAAAAAGCCCTAAAAAATGAAATATAAAAAAATATAAAAAAATATATTGGAGCATAGTATGGAGCATAGTGTAAAAATATAAAAATAATGTAAAAATATACAAATATAATGTGGATATATAATATATATTTTATATATATATAATCTATATATTCCCCATATAAGGGAAATATTTCGTGCCATCGGGGGCCACACTGTGTCACAGCCACACAGGAGCACCCGGTGCTGCCGGCCGGCCCCGAGCCGCCCCTCGGCGGGCAGCGGGGGGGAGGCTGCGGTCGCGGCTGAAGAACGTTGTCATTGCCTCCACCTTGGACAACAAATAGAAGGAATATTCACAAAAATCACAGGTGGCTGGCTGCATTAAAAATAAATCAATGCTGATGCATTCGAGCGTTTAAAAACAAAAGCGCAGCGGATCTGGGTGGTATTTTAATCTCGACAAACGCTGCCAGTTCTGTTTTTGCGAGGGAGCAGCGAGGCTGCGCGGGGCGGAGAGGGATGGGTCCCCCCCGGGATCCCCTCTTGGGATGGGGTGATTGTGGGGATGGGGCTGCATCCTGAAAAGCCGAGCAGAGGGGGAACGCACCCTCTTTACATTTTGGGTTTATTTTAAACACTCCTGAACTAGAAGGAAAGTAAATCCTGTCATCACTTCCAAATTCAACGCAAACGACAATATGGAAAGAAAAATTATAAAAAGGAAGTGGCAACGCTCTGGACTTCTATTGACACCAAAATCCCGATTTACAAGCAGCCCCAGACCCCGTGGACACAAACGGCGTGAAGCCGGGGGTGCTCCGAGCTCTCCCACCGGGTGGGCGCGGGCGGTGGGTTACGGCACGAACCCGGATGCAGCTGCACGGCTTGGCCATGTGCAGGATCCCGGCCAGGTCAAACCACTCCAGTGCCCACGAGCCCCCACTGCTGCTCCTGTCGAAGCCCCTTGACGCACCCACCGCTTCTGGCTGGCCATGAGCGGCGATTGGCACCTCTGGGTGCGGGTCCTGCTGTTGGTGCAGGAGCTTTGGCCTCTGGACACTGCAAACAGAGCCGAGCATCACAGGTGGCATCGCGCCAGGGATGCTGTGCCCCGCAGGCTGATGAACCAGCACTAACCTGTACGTACCAGCAGTGCTCACTGCAGGGCCTGGAGCGCTGGTCTCATTTTCAGCCTGTAACAACTTGGAAAAAAGCTGCTTGAATGGCACAGATACCCTACCCCTACGTTTCTGCCTCCTCTTTCCCTCCGTGACCTCTTCCAGCTCCACCGTGGCTCCCCGGCTCCTTTTTTGAGCCTTTCTGAGACAGCCACTAGATGGCAAAAGCAACTCCTGCTCCTCTGACACAAAGCTGAAATAACCTCAAACCAAACTCCATCTCCTCCTAAAATGTCCTGGTTTTTAATTTTTTTTTTTTTTTTTTTTCTCCCCCCACCACGAAGCCGAGTTCACACCGGATCCGCAGTCGAGCATCTGTTTTTCACACCAAGCACTGACCACGGCGCATGGCTCCGCAGGGAATGCTCTCGGAGAAGGGCAGTGGGCTGCTGCCTCCCCTGCCACCCGGCGGTGGTAATTCGGATTTAGCGGGGGGCGAAGCACACCCAGGGAAGGAGGCTGGTCACCCACTTCATGCCTTTTTGCAGAGGGAAAGGCTGTAGCACGTGTTTGCAGCAGGTACCCGCTGCAGGGAGGAGAGGCTGCACCCTCCGCCTTCTCCAGGCTGCAACAACAGCAACTGGCAACAGCCGGGGAAGCCAAGGCTGCTCCTGAGCTAGTGACACCAAGAACAATTTCAAGTCACTTCAGTGGCCCGTTCCCACCTTTCTGTCCCCCTCCTCCCCACGTAAAATCTGTATTTTGCAGAGAAGCAGCACAACATCTAGCGTCAAGCATCGGCACAGAATTGCAACACATCTTTGCAAACTAGCAGCTCAAAAGCAATAAATAAACTGACAAGTAACCCCTTTTCCTACCTACCTACCCAGGAAGTCACTCTGATAAGCTCCCAACACCACAAAACCAAGCCCTCAGACAGCGCTGGGCTCTCCCCATCCATCGCGGGGCTGCGGGACCCACTGCTGCCCCTGCCCCACCCTGCATCCAAACCTGCTACTCCACACTCGGCAACCACGTAACCTTTGTGTTTAAATTTTTGAATTGACCCCTCCTGAGAAAAACCTCTGCCTGTCTATTTTTTATGTGTTTATCTTGTCATTTCTTTAGAAAGATACTTGTTACAATATTTTTTTTCCTCTCCTTCCCCCCAGCCCCGTCGGAGGAATCTACTCGGGTAATTTGTTGAAGCGGGTTGCTGGGGCATGCATTATGCATGAGATGCAATCTTTATTTTTGCACTCCACTGTGTGCATTCTCAAACAGGAATGACATCGCGTGCCTGCACGCAAAACGAACATTAGCAGCTCAAAAAAAAAAAAAAAGAAAAAAGAAATGCCCATTTATTTAAAGGAAAGCAAAAAAAAAACCAACCCAAAACACACCACCCCTCTCCGCTCTTTCAAGCTGTTCTAGCTTGCACTGCTCAGAGCAGCTAAACAGCAAGAGCAGTCGAGTTGTTCCCATTAATACTGAGCTGTTGAATGAACTGGCTCGGAGCTGCTGTGCTCCGTGCGGCACATGCAGGCAGCGCTGACGGTGAACCCAAAGGAGTTCACCAAATGCACCCGCAGCGACGGAGCTCGGGTGGCACAGACCTTCTCCTAGGAGAAGGCTCACTCTCTCCATCCCTCCTGGTATCGGTACACCTATACACACGTATATACATGTACACTCGTATTTTTGAGCCTATTTTTTTCTTGCTTCTGTTCACATGCTTTGTGCTGCAATAGCTTTCAGAGCATCTCATGGGGCCAAACCCCAAAGGCCCCACTCACTGAGGCTTTGAGCCTTCTTACCAGATCTGCCCTTATTAATCCACCCCCCTTACCTTCTCCAAGGGCTGGGTGCCCAACTCCTTGGCTGGTGACACTGGGAGCAGACGGTTTGCTTCGCAGTAGGGGTATGGTAGGAGCTGGTGACACCGGAAGGTCAAACGACTACGGATACGTGCTGCCAAATGTCGTGGCAAAAGCCTTCGGGATAAATGCGTTAAGCAGAACCACACAAAAAAGATGCAGAAAACTCATAGTCCATCAAAACTGCAAACCTCCACCCAACCCTCCCTGTATTTCATGCTCAGAGGTCGTCTGCTGTTATTTTAGAGAGATAAGATGCTCATTTTGAACTCCATTTAAAATGCAGTTACAACACTGATGTCCTTACCAGCCTCTGCTGCAGTGCAGCCCCCAGCACCTCTGTCACCTCCCTTGCACAGGACCACAGCAGCTGCGGAGGGTGGGGGGTTTCTCCTGCAGCCCCCCGAGGTGGGCTATGGCCAGCACTGGGCAACCCTGCGGCGGGGAGAGAGTGAAACCTCCCGCACTGCTGACCACAGCAGCTTGAAACGGCTGGAGGAGAAAACGAAGGACAAGAAACCAGGTCTGTTAATGCCAAGAAGAGCATGAGGAGTAGAAAAGAACAAAAACGTGATCCCCAAGAAGGAATAAAGGGAAACAAAAAACCACATCAGAGAATGAATAAGATGGAGAGAAAGGAGACACGTGGAAAGGGAAAGGAACAGGATAAAATAGGGACTAGAATATAAGGCCAATTATTTTTGATTCTTTGGCTTAGGGGCTAATTTATTACAGCAGTAAATCATGCTTAGGACAGGTAATACAGCAGCCAGAGCCTGGATGTTATTTAGACAGTATAATCATGATATTAATGCTTAGAAAAGTGGGAAATTTTAACTGCCTACAGGCCATGTCTCACTCTTTACAGTCTCCCCTTCTACTCAGCACAAAGAAATATGGCACTTTCACTTTCCCAGAGCCACAGGGCTTCATGGGGAGGGTTTGTGGAAAGGTCCGGGGTCAGGTTTCCTTATCTTAACATCCTGCTCCTGAGCTGGGCTCAGGCTGCAACAGCCACATGTTCCTCTCCCTGCCCCTATGCACTGGTGCTGGGGATGCACCGACCCACACAGCAACCCCAGCAGCTGCTCGGGCACCCACCAGGGCAGATAAAAACAGAATAAAGACATATGTGGCAGCTGGTGCATGTCCCACACACTCAAGTGAAGAGGAAGGTGAGGATATGAGAGCTTCAGCCCTGATTTCTGGGGAGGAGCTGGGCCGAGTCCAGCAGTAACGGTGGCAGCACCTCTGGAATAACATAGTCAAGAAGGTGGAAAAAACCTACAGAACTGCAGCTGGAGAGAGGAGTGAGAATATGTGAAAGAAGCAACCCTGCAGGCACCAAGGTCAGTGAAGGATGGGGAGGAGGTGCTCCAGGTGCCAGAGCAGAAATTCCCCTGCAGCCCGTGGTGCAGACCATGGTGACACAGGCTGTGTCCTGCAGCCCATGGCAGTCCACAGTGGAGCAGAGAGCTAACTGTAGCGCTTGGAGGACCCCATGCCAGAGCAGGTGACTGTGCCCCAAGAAGGCTGTGACCCACGGAAAGCATGTGATGGAGCATGAGGAGTCCTCCCCTGAGGAGAAAGGAGCCACAGAAAAAAGATGTCATGGACTGACCACAACCCCTGTTCCCAGTCCCTCTGCACTGCTGGGCAGAGGAGGGAGAGATATTGGGACCAAAGTTGAGCCTGGGAAGAAGGGAGGAGTGGGGGAAGGTGTTTTTAAGACTTGGTTTTATTTCTCCTTGTGCCACTCTGATTTGATTGGTAATACATTAATTTCCCCAAGTCGAGTCTGTTTTGCCCATGACCGTAACTGGTGAGTGATCCCTCCCTGTCCCTACCTCGACCCACGAGCCTGTCCTTATATTTTCTCTCCCCTGACCGCTGAGTTGGGGAGTGACAGAACGGCTTTGGTGGGCACCAGGTGTCCAACCAGTGTCAACCCACCACAGCGGGAAAAAGCTTTATGCTCTATAAAGATGGTGTACAGATAGAAAGAAACTTCCTAGGGGCAGAAGAGGCGAGGTGGTTAGTCACACATACCAGGAAACGCAGGAGCTGCCCCATCGCCGCAGCCCTCCTCCGTCTGCTCATGGTTCCGCAGGGAGAAGCACATGGAAGCAGCGCTCGTTAAGGCTTCGTTAGGTATGTGCACCGCACAGGGCTGGCACGACTCGCGGAATCGCACCCTGACGCCGTGCCTGGCTCTGCCCCCACCTTAGGGGTACCGTGTCCATCCTCTGCCCGACGCCGGCCACGGTTTGACGTGGCACGAGCACCCCTGGGCTCCGGCGAGGTGCCGCCAGGGCACGGGCAGGCGTCCGGGTGCTCGGCTCCTAACTGTGCCAGCCCTGGAGGCAGCGAGGGATGTCGGCAGCCTTGAAAAACGATGTCAAAGACGTGGAAAAACAACGTGTTTTGCCTCGAGTCATCAGAGCAAATTACGCATTCCCCAGCAGTCGTGTGATATGGAATTAAATAACTCCGTCGCGCGCCGATCTCGCTGCGAACGGGAGAGGCAGGTTCTGCGCTTCCCCCGAGCGTCGTTCGAGCCCGTTTGCTCACGGTTTCCCTCCAGCATCACTTGTGAAATCCACGCTGGGAGCCCAAGGTGCTATTTGGCAAACAGACACGACAGCATCCTCTCGCAGCTCGCTGTTCCTATCACAGGTCCCACAGCCCCCCCCATATTCTCCTGCCCTCAAGGAATGAAAAAAACCACAAAACAACAGAGGAAGAGATTGTACCACCTACCAACCCATACCAGTCTTGCCCATGGTACACATCGGTGCCCTGACAGCCTCCACCAGTATTCTGCTTGCCTAAAGCCACAGCAGGAATTCTTTTTTCGTCAATGGGAATATATTTAAGAAATGTGTTTACTTATATCCCGTAAAAGCACACTAAACTTATCTCCAGACATTGCATTAAAGAAATACTGTGATTTTAAAAGTTACTTTGTTCTAAAACTCCTCCAGGCAGAAAAGATAATAAAAAATAGCAAGCCACTGGTGGTTAAGGAAAAAAAAAAAGAAACGAGAACCATGCGGTTGTAATTTCACTCAATGGCTTATCCCTAGCAGAGCAGCACACAAAATGCTCATGTGGGATAATAAATTAAAATATCTTGGAGAAAGCTATTAATTTATAACAATGGTAAATAAGGGTTGATGGGGACAGCAGAGGTGTTTTTAAAGCGCGGTTCATGTTATTGAGTCCACCAGATGTCATATTGGCACTTAAAAGCCTAAGGTGGTTTGAAATGCAGTACAGATTGTCTCGCGTTTGATCTTCTAAACCTGTCTCCATCCATCATCGTCAGCGACTGCCAAGATAACAGGGGACAAGTTTTGATTGGAGCCTGATTGTTTTTTGTTGGTGTAAAGGCAGAGATGCATATGGTCCCGAAACCTGACATTTCTACTTCTTCTGCTGGAAAAATGTGACTTTAAGCAGAAGCAGGGCTAACTTCCACCCCAAAACCAATTTGTTTGATGGAATTCAGCCTGCAGAACAAGAAGGAGATTTGTATTTATGTCCGCTTGAACGCAGGCTTGCATGCACGCGCTCCTTGATTGTTTTTAGTTACATCTGATGATAATGCAGAGAGAAAGATCAATATGAAGTGAGTTGGCCTGGTAACCTCTGCAAACAGTGCAGAATTTACACTGAGACTTGACACAGGGAAACTGAGAAACATCATGAAAATTTTATGCAGCCAGAGAAGCTTTGTAATGATCTGCTCTCCGTGGACTCTCAAGGTCTCTCGCATTGTGCTGATTTTCCCTCCAGGCTCCACTTTTCAGGAGTGATTTTGCAGCTCCTGGGTGAGTTTGTCAGCAGTGCTCTACCTGCTGACGTGTCCCCCGCGAGACCTCTTGACAGCAATCTCAGCAAGACCAAGAGAGGAGTCTCACCAGCCACCTCCGCGTTATCCTGCATGGAGAGGTGAACCCTGGAGCTTCTCTGGAGCCTAAATACATCCTCTGCCCTTCAAAGGCCTGGGTCCTGTGCTGCAGTGAGTGGCCACCCTAGGCATTGCATGGCCACCCCTCCTACCGCAGCTCCTCCGCCAGCGACCGCAGCCTCCAAGCCTACTTACTTGATATTTCTGAAGAAACCTTGAGCTTTGCCTTAATGCGAAAGGCAAAGAGCTGCTGTCTTGTGAAAGGGAGCAAGAACATGGCTCAGCCCGGGGAAAACTGAACCTTCACAGCTGCACCATTTACGGGGAGGGGGACCTGCTCAGCCCACCATGCCCATTAGCTTGCACAGTGCCAGCACGTAGTGGTGGAAGTCTCTCGGGACCTTGGCTCAGCTCCCACCCCAGCGAGCCCCACCAGCTCCCTGGGGATCAGTCATGTGAGTGATGGCCATGGGATTCGGCTCCAGACACCACAGGGACATGGTGCCCATTGAAGGTTTTATTTGCAATCGCCACGCAAGCTCATGCTTCGCTTACAAGTGCCAGTAAAACACTTACACCTCACTATTAACTGGCCTATATACGCCACATCACTCTTCTGTAAAATACTTCATAAAGTGTTTTAAATCTTTCTGTTGTCTTTTTCCCTTGTACCTCTTGGCCATAAAACCAGGCTGGGCTGGACATCTGAGAGCTCAGCAGATCAGAGCTTGCTGGGAGGGGGAGCCACCTTCACGTTTTCCACTTATTCCGTGGTCTTAAAAAAAATTCTTAGCTGTGAAAGCATGAAATGGAGTAAAATTATGCAATGTGATCTCCTGTGTAAAAAATACGGAATCCAAAATAATCCTGTAATTCCTCATGAGCTCAACGGTGAGAGCCTAGATTGACTGTTTATGGCTGGTGTTTTGGTGAGCCTTCCTCTTCACTGGTTTCATGGAGCGAGACAGAGGAAGCTCCTGGCAAACTCAGATTTTAAGTCTATTTTTACTGAAGATTCCAAAGGACCGATTCAAACACGTATGTGTCTAGAAACAGGATGAGCCATCTCCAGCAATGATTGGAATTATTTACAGAACATCAGGGAAATAGAGCAGAGAAGCCTCCCCAAAACCAGCCCAGTGCTGAGACACACACAATCCAGTGGACCAGAGTTCGTTAGATGAACACTTAATTTTTGGAGAATCTAGGAATGAAAAACCCCAAACCCAACCTACGGTCTGTCAAAGCAATCTGGCTTGTTCCTGGGGAATAACGAAGGAACTAACATTAGGACAAAATGTGCTCACTCAGCATAAACCTCTGCCAGGATGTTTTTCTGATGGCACGGGAAGAGATTAGTGTGTGCTCACTCCAAAACCTCTCTGGAAATGGAAACACTCCACAGGTCTGGCAGCGAGGATAATGCAGTTGTGCATTAGACAGTCCCTGTTATTCCTGAGTAACCCCCCCACCTCTGCAGTATGGTGACATTACAACCTGCCCTGACCTCCTCCCCTGCTTTTCCTGCAGGGTTTTGGGTGGCAGAGGGCTAAGGGGAGACACGGTCCAAAGAAAGCTTTTAAACACACAGGGCTGGGACTTGAGTCCAACAGGCTCAGCCCCTGACTGAGGTTTCTGGTCAGGAGGACAGACACACGGACGTCTGTCATGTCCTGTAGCGCAGGTGTGACACGATCAGGGCTGCACAGAGCATCCCCTGCAGGCGTGAGTGGCACAGGTGTCCTGCACCAAGCTTTCCCCCTTCAGACCTTCCCACCCTCCCTGATCTGTCTCACCTGAAGTTGAGACATCTCTTTTCCAAAGAACCAGTTTCAAAACACTTCCTTTTCCTAACCTTGGACTGCTGACACAGTTGAGAGAGCAAAGAAATTAAACTGTGCGGGATTGCCTCCTGCATCAATAGACTCAGATTCTTATTCACACAGAGACTTAAAAAAAAATAAAATTAAAAAAATCACTGGGATCTCTCTTTGCTCAGAAATCTGTATTCCATTAACTCTGGCATAAGGCACAATGCAAACCAAAAGAAAGAGAAACTCACACCAGCGGGTAGCTGGAAAACAGAGGCAGAGTAAATTACCATACTCAGTGTGCACAGCGAACAGAGGATTCGACTCACACAAAATGATCCTGATGGGAGGAACAGTCAATCCCTCCTCGGAGCTGCCATAAAAGCCTGTGGCCAAGAGGGTCTGTGTGACTTCGGTAGCAGAGATAAGAAGGAGCCAAACTCCAGCGAGCATCACTTTCTTGCAATTGATTAACTGCTCTACTTGAAGCTGGGAAACATGTGCACCACACTCGGAAAAATGAGTCGAGAGCACCCTGACGGAAAACCACCACGCACAGACATCTGAAGGAAAGCTGGTAAACAAGAAAGCGACAATAATCCCGTTATACAGTGACAAAAAGTTTGTTTCTGCCCCTCAGAGGAAGGACCTCAGCAGCAAGCAGAGCAGGGTCCATCCAGACCTGGTGACACCAGCTCCCAGGCAGCTCCGGTTACAGGGTCTGGAAAGCTCAGCGCCAGGAGGGGCTGCAGCCCCAAGAAACCAGCATGACAAACCCGGCTCAGCAGCAATTACCAGCCTTGCTGGCACCAGCCCCTGAGAGCTGCCGGGCATCGCGCCCAGCCGCAGGCACGCAGCACCGCGGGGACGGGGCGAGCTGAGCTGCAGCTCTCCAGCTCCTCCGGACATGGCACGAGCAGCGTGCGAAATCCTTCGCGCAGCACGGTGCTTTCCCAGGGAGGCCTTTTGGCAAAGCTAAATAGATGCCCTCTCCTCGTTTCATCCAGGAACAAGAGCCTACCACCCTCTGGATGCTGCAACCCCCCAACGGGATGAGTGCCGTCAGAAAACGACGCGTAGGCAGGTGGCAAACCAAGACAATCACTAACGACTTGGCTGCGCGCAGCTCCCCATTGTGCCCGCAGCCGGCCCCCCCAACGCCTGCGGGCAGCGATGGGCCCCCTCCACCCCCCCTCCGTGTTTCTCCACCTGTTGGCTCATGTCGGTACAAGCATTAGCGCAGAGGAGGATGATGCTTATCTTAGGACGGGTCCACACGGTGCCTGCGCAATGGGAGCTCAGCATCGCCGAGGTCTCTGGGCACAGCCAGTGGGTAATTACAAGTTCATCTGCTGCGGCAGCAGACGAGTGTTAAAGCTGGGACCCCAGGCAGGTCTTGGTCCCCCCACACCAGACCAACTGACACTTGCTGTACAAAATACTCCTTATTTTCTCAATGGGATGCCCTAGGTTGAAAGCGTTGTCCTACCAGCACTGGACTAACAAAGGTCTCCCATGGATTTGTGTCTTAAGGCAAGCTGCAAGGTCTGATTGAAGCTTTTCCCACAGCTGGGACATTCATAAACACCTTTCCCACATGGACACATTGGGATCTAATGAACAGCCAAGCTTATGGGGCTGCTCTCTTTAGCTGAGGCATGGATTACACCCTTCTGCAGCATGACTGTTTCCACAAGCATTGATAGGATATAACGATACCCAAGGTTTGCACAGCAAGGTGCAGAGCGAAGGAAGGAGGTTGTGGTGGTAGGGAGAGGGGAGTAAAAGATGATGAGAGACCAGCATGTGGGGAGCTGTGCTGGATTCTAGTCTTAAGTGATTTTCCAAAATCCTTCCAAGCAAGGTATCAGTTTGCAGAAGTGACCCATAGTGTGTTCGCATGCATTAATGAAAATGTATTTGGGACATCTCTGTCAAAGTGGGTTGAAAGTCAGAAAAGCAATTAAGATGTGTGTACATACATGTAGGAACTGATCACATCAGCTGGTTTCCTAATCACATCTGGCTGTAAAAGACTTTTTTAAAAAAAAAGTTTTCCCCAGGGTATTGCAGAGTACACCTTCCCTGTTAACAACTTCCCTTCACACACAGCACTTATGGCTCATCGCACTTCGATGAAGTTCTGCACAGGGGTGAACTTCACCAGCAGAGAAAGGAGGAGGGAAATGCTGCAAATCCCAGAAGGACTCGTGCAGCCCCAGGGTCCTCGGGGGAGCCCTGTCAGAGCCCAGCCAGCAAGCAAGACCAGCACACAAGCCAAATGGCACAGTTTCTAGTGGTCCACACGGGCAGAGGTGATTATTTGATGCATGCATGGATCTTTCCAGCTGGAGGTATTTTAAACACATAGAAAATAATGTCAGAATCATAGGACTGCAATCTTTAAATTATATTCAAAAAAGATGCTCAAAGCATCTATCATTGAATTATGAACAGCTTTGGCAGCTTTATTGATGATGTTGAATCTGGTTGACAGATGCATTTACACTGCATAAGCATTTGAGATGCTGGAGTAATTGCTTATTAGTCTTGTTGTGAGGCAAAACACCAGATTGAAATAAATAGGAGCTCATGAACACAGAATTTTGCTGCCTCTTTGATTATTTTTTCAAGCTAACCATCTGCTAAGCATCTGGGATTCTTAGAATCCAAGATCCATACCACACACAGGTGGGAATTAAAAAATACAAATAGAAGGAGCTTAAGAACCCAAACAAACTATAATATAAAGTTGTCCAAAATGACTAAGGAGTTTCTTTCCTAGCTTGTATGCAAATGTAGAAAGTTAAGTTCTTGCAGGACGCCCTACACGCTGAGCAGATGCACAGCCAAGGAACTGCATCAGCTTCATGCACTAGTGCTCTTCAATATGTGCTGGGGCCAAAAGACTTTCCAAATCATACCCTAAGGTGGGGCATGGTGGGACTGCAGAGAAGCAGATGAGCAGGATGCTCAGCAGCAGATGTCTTCTCCACAAATGAGACCTACCAGGAGAATCCAAATTCCTCTGAGGTCACCAGAACTCTGAGGTTCCAGGACTCTCCAGAGCTTTGATTGCTAGAATTTTGGTAGGCATTGGAACACTTTAGGTTGCCTCTGTCCCTTGCTGAGATATTTTTAAACCTTCTACCAAGTTTCAAGCATGTTTAACAGAAAAAAAAAAAAAGAAGAAAAAAGAAAGAAAAGCCCATAATGAGGGAAAGGCTGCAGCGTCTGCTCCATCTTTACCCTGGTTGATCTTTTCTTCTGCTGAGGGGAGGACTGTGTGCCTACACACTATGATGGAGATCCAGCCTCTTACACCAGCTGTCCTTCCCTGATCTCTAAGCCTTACTAATACACCCATCCTTGTCCCCACCACAGCCCTGTGTCGGAGGAGAAGCGGGGTCCGACTGGGCGCTCGCCCTTCACAGCCTTTCCCGTTTGGCCTGAAGACACAGGGGAGGAAGCACGCGGTGCTACGCTGGGAGCCACGGTCTCAGCTGAGATGTTGCAAGCCCCATAAATCAGCAAAAATAGTGATCTGAAGTCCAAAACTCAAGCAGGACAAATTCAGGAGTCAGAAGGAAGTTTGCTACGCAGTTTATTGCAGTCTGCGGGATGGCAGCTTTGATAAGAACATAAAATTGATATTTGAATTTTCCCCAGCTGCCATTGCACTCGATGCTGAGAACATGAGTTAATAAAAACAGCCAGTTAAATAACTGTCAAACTCTAGCAAATACCCATAAAGCAAATGTTCTTTTAAAAAAGCAAATTAGACATGCATTTTTCTCCATGAAAAAGTGCAATTAGAGAGGCTTTATAACTAATATTTGTTTTTGGTTCTAAAATATTAAAAGATCTTTCCTAAACACAGCACAGTGAAGGGTTTCAATTAATCTCCTTTGAACACACACATTCAGGTGTTTGAAAGGGAAAAAGAAGAAAGAATGATTTGTGCATCATCATCTATCATCTCCAAAAAGCTGTAAACAGTATCTTAGGGAGCAGAGTTTGTGTGACAAATTTGAGATTAGGCGGATTCCGATCTAAAAATTAAATTGCTTATCAGAGAAATAATATTAGAGTAAAATAAATTAGAATCTCTACTGAAGACTGTAAAAGTAATTTTTAAAATTAATTAGAATCAAAAAGATGGATCTCAAAGGATAGGACAACTCTAATTTAGACAGACGGTAATTAATTCCTTATTTCAGAAATTCATTAACAGGCTGTAAGAGCAAATCATTCTTTTGCTGGAGTTAAGCTCCAGAGAGAAAGATTCATCTGGAAAGGGGATACGAGAACCCCCCTGCCACCCGCGGGCACGAGGGCAGGGAGAGCCTCACCATGGAGCTCATGGTCGGAGCAGGAGCCGGCTAAGGGGCTGCAGGGATTTATTTTGGGTGGGCAGTGTGTGCCCCGCGTGCGCAGGGTTTGGACCCACAGGTGGTCATGCTTCTGGTGGGGTGGTGCAAGCACAGAGGCTGTGCTGAACCACGGCCCTTGCCAACATGTGTGGGTGGGGAAAACCAATAAATCCCAAAACATTCCTCTTCATTCTTGTGCAAAGCAACGCGATGTGCTTCCCCTCTCCCACTCTTAGGGCAGCAGGTTTCACCCTTCACTGAGCTCCTGACCGACCAGCACAGACCACATCATGGGTCCTCAGGCCCTAGTGCAGAGACTAAAAACCTAGAGATTTGGGGGAGTTTCACCATAAAACTTTAGCATGGAGCAACAGGGAACTGACCTCAGAGCAGACAAGTTTCCACCTTCTTTCTCTGCTCCTACCTAAACCCAATGGACACATTTCACAGCTCTAAAAAATAAACAACTCCACCCAATTCGCAGAGCAATATCCATGAAGACAGTAATTCGTACACCTCGATAGACTTAGTACATGAGTTTCCACCACCGATAAATAAGTGCCCTGGCAGCCTGGTCTGCTGCCAGCCCTCCCGGAGCAGTTCCACAACCGCCACTCCATTCCACAATCCTTCGGAGAGGCCAAGGCACAACGCCAGTCCTTGCCAGCAAGCACACTCAGCTAGCTGGCATCTGGATCCCTTTGATAACTAGTCAGGCTTGGAGCTTATCCTCCGAGCTGGAGGGTTTGTCAAGGGGAGGATAAGCAAGGCACGAATCTGTTGTCTGTACCCAACTGGAGAGAAGCCCAAACCTAAATCCTTCTCTGAAAAGACCTGAGCTCTGGATCTGGATCCGAGGAGCATCCTGCTGGCCTTTCCATCTGCAAAGGAGGCAGCCCGAGCCCCGGATCTGCGGCGTGGTGGTGGGGGGAGAGCCATGAATATGGATTTACCCCTCCAGTCCGAACCCTTTGGGCTGAGGACAGCCACACACCGCACGGCAGCGGCAGCCCTGGGCTGTGCTGGCTTCTTGGCCCTACTGCAATAGAGAGGATTAAGTGGACATTTCTCCAGGGAAGAAACCTAGTGACCTGTGCAGTGCACGGACAGATGGCTCCCAAGCTCTTCATCCAGACAGAGGAAGGAGACGGAAATAGAATAGGATTAGCCAGTGCTGGCTGCAAAATCATCTCCCTCTGTAGTTTCACTCATGGTCCTCGGGTCCTAATGGAAGAAGCAGCTTCCAGAGAGGACAATGGGTCCCCTGGCAGTGGGACTTCACCATCTGAGACCAAAAAGGAGCCACACAGCATGACATATATAGCTAAACATGCTTAGTGCAAGGCACCACGTTTTGCTCACACTTCTCTGCAATAAGCTTAAGGGCGAGTTCACCCCTTCTCACCATGGTTCATTTAAGCCCAGCTTTGTTTTGTAGGAACTGAGAGGTCTACCCAGAAGCTGAAACTGGCCTCCATTCTGCACTTGTGTCTGCAGTTTCTTTTTCCTAAGTCACAAGTCAGCCTCAACCTACTTTGTTGGAAAATACAAAATACAAGTTGCTCCCGGTTGCAAAGTGCTCGGCTCCCAGGGTCTCCAGAAAATAAAGACTATTAGTGGCTACCTCTGAAAAATTAATTTAAGTGACAGACTGTGAACCTGCCAAAAACTAACAAGCATGTGAAAATTGACTTAAAAAAATTGGCAGTCTATTTTTCTTTTTTCCTTTCACAGAGAGCCATTGCTACCTTGAAAGTCCTTGCTCAAACTAAAAATAAATTTAAAAAAAAAGAAGTATTAGAGTTACTAGGTTAAACAGCTGATTAAAAAGGAAAGTAAAGAAAGGATTTCTTCTCTGTTTTTCTCTGAGGTTTCCTGGGATGTTTTAGCTGGAGGCAGTCACACTGGCACAGACTGGTAAGAAGGTAGGATTGACACAAAGCACTAAAACCAGGAAGTTTGGGGATATGCGGCGCAGTCATCTGCATAGCATGATATACTTGAAGACAGGTTTGTATGCTGGGTAGAATCATAGAATGGTTAGGGCTGGAAGGGACCCTCAAAGGCCATCTAGTCCAACCCCCCTGCAAGGAACAGGGACATCTCCAACTAGATCAGGTTGCTCAGGGCCTCATCCAACCTGGCCTTGAACGTCTCCAGGGATGGAGCATCCACCACCTCTCTGGGCAACCTGTTCCAGTGTTCTACAACTCTCATGGTAAAAAATTTTTTCCTAATATCCAACCTGAATCTACCTCCCTCTATTTTAAAACCATTACCCCTTGTCCTATCACAACAGGCCCTCCTGAACAGCCTCTCCCCATCTTTCCTGTAGGCCCCCTTGAGGTACTGGAAGACTGCTATAAGGTCACCCCGGAGCCTCCTCTTCTCCAGGCTGAACAGCCCCAACTCTTTCAGCCTGTCCTCATAGGAAAGGTGCTCCAGCCCTCTTATCATCTTTGTGGCCCTCCTCTGGACCCTCTCCAACTGGTCCATGTCCTTCTTATGTTGGGGGCTCCAGAACTGGACGCAGTACTCCAAGTGAGGTCTCACGAGGGCAGAGTAGAGGGGAAGAATCACCTCTCTCGACCTGCTGGCCACGCTCCTCTTGATGCAGCCCAGGACGCGGTTGGCCTTCTGGGCCGCAAGAGCACATTGCCGGCTCATATTGAGCTTCTCGCCCACCAGTACTCCCAAGTCCTTCTCCTCAGGGCTGCTCTCAATCCATTCACCACCCAGTCTTTATTTGTGCCTGGGATTGCCACGACCCAGATGTAGGACCTTGCATTTGGCCTGGTTGAACTTCATGAGGTTGACACGGGCCCACCTCTCCAGCCTGTCGAGGTCCCTCTGGATGGCATCCCTCCCTTCCAGCGTGTCGACGGCACCACACAGCTTGGTGTCATCAGCGAACTTGCTGAGGGTGCACTCCATGCCACTGTCCACGTCACCGACAAAGATGTTGAAGAGGGCTGGGCCCAACACGGACCCCTGAGGGACACCACTCGTGACCGGTCTCCACTTGGACATCGAGCCGTTGACCACTACTCTCTGAGTGCAGCCATTGAGCCAATTCCTTATCCACCGAGTGGTCCATCCATCAACCCATGCCTCTCTAGTTTAGAGAGAAGAATGTCGTGTGGGACAGTGTCAAAAGCTTTGCACAAGTCCAGGTAGATGATATCCATTGGTCGACCCTTGTCCACCGATGCTGTCACCCCATCATAAAAGGCCACCAAGTTGGTCAGGCACGATCTGCCTTTGGTGAAGCCATGTTGGCTGTCACCCACCACCTCCTTGCTCTCCATGATCCTTAGCATGGTTCCCAGGAGAATCTGCTCCATGACCTTGCCAGGCACAGAGGTGAGGCTGACTGGCCTGTAATTGCCCGGGTCCTCCTTGTTCCCCTTTTTAAATATGGGGGTTATGTTCCCTCTCTTCCAGTCATCGGGGACCTCGCCAGACCGCCACGACTTCTCAAATACAATGGTCAGTGGCTTGGCAACTTCATCTGCCAGTTCCTTCAGGACCTGCGGATGGATCTCATCAGGTCCCATGGACTTGTGCACCTTCAAGTTCCTCAGATGTTCTCGAACCTGCTCTTCAAGTACAGTGGGCGGTGGTTCATCCTCACAGTCCCTGCTAGTTCTTTCCACAGCTTGGGCAGTAAGACAAGAGGCTTTATCAGTGAAAACTGAGGCAAAAAAGTCATTGAGTACCTCAGCCTTCTCTATGTCCCCGGTAACCAGAGCACCAGTATCCTTCCGGAGGGGGCCTACGTTCTCCTTGGACTTCCTTTTGTCCCCTACATACCTATAGAAGCATTTCTTATTGCTTTTTATATCCCTTGCCAAATTTAATTCCTTCAGGGCTTTAGCCTTCCTCACCTGATCCCTGGTCACTCGTACAGCTTCTCTATATTCCTCCCAGGCTGTCTCCGCTTCCACCCTCTGTAGGCTAACCTCTTCATTTTCAGTTGGTCCAGGAGCTCCTTGCTCATCCACGTGGGCTTCCTGGTCTTTTTGCCCGACTTGTTCTTCATCGGGATGCACCTCTGCTGAGCTTGGAGGAGGTGCTCCTTGAATGTGGACCAACTTTCCTGGGCCCCTCGTCCCTCCAGGGCCACCTCCCACGGCACTTTGCCCATCAGGTCCTTGAAGAGGCCGAAGTCCGCCTTCCTGAAGTCTAGGGCACAGAGCTTGCTGAATGGTTTCCTTGCTGCCCCATGGATCTTGAACTCCACCGTGTCGTGGTCACTGCAGCCAAGGCTATCCTTAAGTTTCACATCGCCCACCAGTCCCTCCCTGTTGGTGAGCACAAGGTCGAGCATGGCACCCCTCCTTGTCGGCTCCTCTATCACCTGCAGGAGGAAGTTGTCATCCACGCATTCCAGGAACCTCCTGGACTGCCTGTGCCCTGCCGTATTGTCTCTCCAACAGATGTCAGGGTGGTTGAAGTCCCCCATGAGGACCAGGGCTTGTGACCACGAGGCTGCTCCTATCTGGCTATAAAGCACCTCATCTGCTCTGTCCTCCTGGCCAGGTGGCCTGTAACAGACCCCTACCGTAACATCCCCTATCCGTCCCCGTCCTCTAATCTTGACCCATAAGCTCTCTGTCAGCTCCTCCTCCAACCCCGGGCGAAGCTCCACGCACTCCAGCCGGCTGCTGACATAGAGAGCGACACCCCCTCCTCGTCTCCCCTTCCTGTCCTTTCTAAAAAGCTTATACCCCTCCATGTTGACACTCCAGTCGTAGGAGTTGTCCCACCACGTCTCCGTGATGCCAATAAGGTCGTAGCCCTGCTCATGTGCACGCATCTCCAGCTCATCCTGTTTATTTCCCAAGCTGCGTGCGTTGGTGTACATACACTTCAGCTGGGCCTCCGACAAAGCCGACTCGCTGGCTGGAGCGACAGGGGTTCTCTTGGACGGCAGTGTAAGTTCGTTTGAACATATCTGCGATCCTTCCTCAGCTTCTGGACCCTTGGTGCTGGCACTGGTGCCATGCTGACAGCGGTGAATCTGACTTCTTGGCTGGAGCGGCTGGAATTCCCTTCTTCTGTTCTACAGGTACTTCCAGCATATCTTTACCATTCTTGATATTCCCCCCCTCCCCCTTCAAATCTAGTTTAAAGCCCTGCCAATGAGCCCTGCTAGCTTTTGAGCTAAGACCCCGGTTCCCCTCTGAGAAAGGCATGTCCCATCCGGTGCCATCAGACCTGGTTCAGTGAAAGCCTCCCCATGATCAAAGAAACCAAATTTCCGTCGGTAGCACCAGCCTCTGAGCCATCTGTTAATCAAATCTGATTTTCTATTCCTTTCTATGTTCTTTCCTGCCACTAAAGGGACTGAAGAAAACACTACCTGGGCTCCTGACCCTTCGACCAGTCGCCCCAATGCCCTGAAGTCCCTTTTGATGTCCTTTGGACTTCTCTCTGTTAGCTCATCAGTTCCGACCTGCATGACCAGTAATGGATAATAATCAGAGGGCCGTACCAGACCAGGGAGTTTCCTAGTGACGTCCCTGACGCGGGCCCCAGGGAGGCAGCAGACTTCCCTGTGGGTTGGGTCTGGTTGACATATTGGCCCCTCTGTTCCCTGCAGAAGGGAATCACCTATGACAATTACCCTCCTTTTTCTTTTAACAGGGGCGGTCAGAAGTCGTGGAGCAGACTGACTCCCCTTAGGCAATCCTCTGCGTGGGCCCTCGTCTATGCTTTCTTCTTTTGATGAGGTTTTAATACCGACAGCAGTCCGACCCGGCTTTGGAGACACCTCCAAGCAGGGACAGCCATCACCCTCCCTGTCATCTAGTTCCCCTCGCAGAGCACTGTACCTGTTACATAAGGTCACCTGGGGGGGGCGAGGGAATTGCCAGGCAATTGCGCTTGCCTCGCCGAGCAGGGACCTTGTGCCATTGCTCCTTGTCCCCTAATTCCTCGCATTCCCTGATCCCCTTTACCCTCTCCACTTCTTTCTGCTCTGCCACAACCAGATTATGGCAGCTGTCAATTTCCTTCTCGCTTTCCCTAATTATTCTTAACCTGTTCACCTCCTCCCTGAGTTCCAGCACTTCATCCTGGAGCTGCGCCACCCGGCTTAGCAGGTCATCGACCTGCTCGCACCTCACGCAGCCATCCTCAGGGTTGCTCCCAGCTACCAAGGATAAGCTGTGACATTCCTCACAGCCTGTGATCTGAACACCCACATCCCTTCGAGTGGGTGCTGAAAGCACATTTTTCCTCCTCCGAGTCGCCACCATGACTCCCTGATAAGATGAAGTACTTCGAATCCCGTCCAAGGAGCTGTAGACTGCAGCAGTTGTCCCCTCGTTGGGCAGGAACAATAGCCTTCCTCAGCTCCTTCGCGGTAGCTTCTTTTCCTTTCCCTCAGTGGCATTAGCAGATTAAAAAAAAAAGTTGTATTGACTTCCTCACAAGCCTTGCCTCATTTCTGTCCTTAGAAAGCCACAGCTACAGAAATCATACTGCTCTGATGATAGACATCCTTACGGATGAAGTCATTGCGAAGGGGAGATAGGAGCTGGCCTGACCATCAGGGTCCTCACAAGCCCAGGCTGCTGCTGCTGTGTCCTCTCACAGCTCCCAGGAGAAGACCCATGGAAGATGCTTCAGTTGGCAGAGATGGAGGCAACAGCAGCTGTGACTCCTCAGTGGAGATTTACCTAATTCCTCTCTCAGCTCTTTTGTATCTGCTCTTGTTAAGCATCCCTAGGACTGTGTAGCCGATATCCTCAGTTTCTTTGGTGGTGGGAATATCTGAATTATTGCTTCCAGCCAGTGCCAGCAGTTCCTATGTCACTGCCATGTGGCAGATAGGAGGGAAGAGCTGTTTGCCACCCAGAGTCCGTGATGGAGTTTTGATGGGGTTTTGCTCCAGCTGCGCCTGGACACAGAAGCACAAGCTGCAGCCAAGCGGAGATCCCACTGGCCCCACATCTGCCCAGCCTTAGCGGTGTGCCCCGATCTGCCTTTGGGGAAGAAACCCCAATGGCTTCCCAGTGACCCCGTCGTGGCAGGCTCGCTCGCTCGCAGGCACCCCATCGCCATTCTGTGGCTCCTCATGAACCAGGCACGTGCCACGACTTGTGCAGGAGTCAGCGGCTGCAGCAGGAGAGTTGGTGCCAGAGACGTTCACAACATCGCGTGCCACCAACACAGCACAGGTCTGGCTTAGAGGTCACCCCTCCACCGCTCCAGCTGGAGCAGAAAGCCATTTCTATCCAAAATATGCCTCCAGCTATAGGAGGAGCCTATTTTAAACAAGACATTTAGATACGTTTGACTTTTAACCCCCTCTGCTGCCCACCCAGCCCCTGCAGTATCTCAGCACCTGATGCAGTGACCAGCACCAGGGCCCACCATGATGTTCTCCTCCTCCCTCCACTGCCTTCAAGCTCAGCAAATCCAGTGTTCTACCCGCTGCTGCCTTGTCTCTTTCATTGACTGTGTGACAAATGCCTGGAAATTGTTTGGTTTTCTGTCATTATAACCCAAGGATATTAAATTTACATCAACACGACCGTGAGAGCACGGCTAGGGAAATGAAATGTCGCCTCTGGAACAAGGAAGGGACAGGCATTCTTTGGATGCATGGTGCAGGTCTGGATGCCTGCTTTTCCTGCTGCCTCATTGCCATCTCCCAGGCTGAGAACAAACAGCTCAGTTTTCCATGGAGGAGGGGCTCTTGTGGTCTGGACAGAGCATAAGGTGGCAGAAAGGATGATGCTGGAGATGCCTTTATCTCGAGTATCTTTCAAGCCCTGGATGCCCCAGGATTGACAGCGCCATCCCCCATCCAGCACTATGTCACATCTGCAGTGACCAAAGGCACAACCAGCAGCTGCCATCCCATTTGCTTTCCTATAGCTGTGACCCGTTGGCTGGTTCCCCATCCACAACCTGGAGGGAAACATCTGTCCGAGCACGGAGAGCTGCAGGTGGCTGGTCCCTCTGCACCGCGGCCACGCGCGCTCCAGAGCTGCTGCCGCATCAGGAGCCCCCTGTTCCCTTTGCAAATCCCCAGGTAGCCGCTTAGCTGCCTCCTAATCATCAGGAGGCCTCTGGATCTCTGTATTGATATCACAAAGCATTTCCACTTCAGCCTAAGCTCCTTATCTCACCACAGAGTGTGCTCAATGTCTCTTATCCCATGACCAAATATGAAGAACTCCCCTTCTTCCACCTACCAGAAAGATTTTTTTTTTTTGGGGTGTCTTTGCGGCTTTGTTACCCAAATATCTCCCTCTCACCCACCTTTCCCCGATTGTTGATAAACATGGAAATCCGTTCCCCTCCTAGCAAGGGGAACAGGGGACCTTTTATCCTCCCCCGATAAACAGTAATAAGCTTCTTATCCTCTTACCAATAACCGAGAGCGTTGCAAATCCTGTATCAGACACACTAGGGTTAGGGTTGTTTGCATTACGTGAAGAGATTTTGTAAAGTGGCAAATAAAAGGCATATAATTTTGTTCTTTTATCTGAAACTTCCTTCTAGGAGGGAAGGCAGAGTTGTTTAGAAGTAGATTTAATTGGGTATTATTAGGTATCAGGTTGAGGCAAGTTCTCCTGTCTCTGTTATGGTTTGAAGTGGGGGGGGGAGGTCCGGGTGGCACAAGCTGCCCATCAGACCGGACTCCCGTCCCCCTCGAGGCTTGAGCCAATCGGCGCCTCTGCGAATTGCCCTATTTACGTCGGACAAAGGAACCGGAAAGGTGTGCCTGTGCCCAGGAGCGAGGAGAGGGGAGAGGGGGGCACGGCCCCCGCTCCCGGCTCCCGGCCGGGCCGGCGGCCTGGCCTGGTCCGGGCCGGGCCCGCTCCATGGCGGTGCCCGCTCCGTCGAGGATGGCGGCGGCGGAGCCACTTGGGGAACTCGGGGAGAGCCCCGCTGCTGGGGCGCCCACCGGGCCGAGTTCACCCAGACAGGACTGAAATCTAAGAGAAACGGCCACACAGATAAGAGGTCAGTGAAGATGGAACGGAACAACGTGTGCCGCGGCTGAGTCCCCCTTGTGAGCGGCCCCTTCTAACAAACAGTCCTCGGTGGAGCAAGCAGAAAACCCACTCGCAACCAGTGGATGACCCACGTTGGAAAGAGATGCCTAAGCCTGAGACTATTGTGAATCATGGGCACAGGTAGAGACACTTTTACGCATTTTACGCATTTTACGCATTTACGCATTTAAAGTTTCTATGGAGACGCATTTAAGGTCGGCATGACGACCCACACCGGAGCACATTTAAAGTTTGTTGATGACCCACGCCAGAGTGAGTGGCTACAGCTCCTTAAAAGCCCAGGACTGGTAAAGCCTGCACTTGGGGCAAATCCGATGGGGTAAGGATTTGCCCCCCAGCGGGCAGGATTCACGCCTTCGCCGTGAGTAGGGGATCCGCTGGAGCAAGGGACAACGGTGTAAGGACTCCTTTTCCTTTAAGAGAAGCGGCAGTAACAACTTGGAATGAACTGACCTGCACTCCCCCATTCCCTGCCCCCTGCGCCGCTGGGGGGAGGAGGTAGAGCTGGGAAGAAGAGAAAAAGGTGGGGGGGAGTGGTGTTGGTTTTAAGACCTGGCCTTGTTTTCTCGTTATTCTCTTAAGTAACCGTTTTTGTGTGCTTTTCTCTTTCTAGGTAGCTGTTAATAAATAGTTTTGCATTAAGAAAAAGCCTCTTTTGCCCGGGACCGTGGTTGGTGGGTGCTCTTCTGTTCCTGTCTCGATCCTCAGCTCTTTTATTACATTTTTCTCTCCTCTCCATTTTACTGGACTGGGAGAGCTGCGTGGGTTTGGTTGCCGGACTCAGCCTAACCCACGACAGTCTCCCACAAAGAACTTCTGCACTAATTTGTTCCTACTTGTGGATGAAAGGTCATTATGCTGACTAGGAAGTTAAGTAAACAAAATTAGCATCTGATTTAAGAGACTTCTTATTCCCTCTGGTGTAAATTAGTGTAAAAATTAGCAAGACTTTCAGTTGCTTCTGTTTTCTGCATTTGAAATGCATCAGTTCCCCGAGTTTAATGGTGTGGAGGCTTATTATTTCTTTATTTATGCAATTGCATACATCTGGGCCGTGAGATGGAAGGAGCCGAGTGCATCAGGCTCAGAAGTGAAAGGCGTTCAAGGTTGGCACAAGCAGGACAGAAGAGCTCTCAGCAGCACTGACACCCACTCACTGAAGGAGTAACAACTCCGTACTCACAGGTGGAAAAACACCTTAAAAGTGCAACGTGGCCTTTAGCTGTGCAATTCAGTGCCACACAATAACGTGGGGCAAAGCGATCCCACCTTTTCTGCAAAGGCTAACAGGGTGTTTCATTTCAAGGTTTGATTTTTAGGTGTTTTTTTTTTTTAACTGAAATTAAAGAGCAGTGTCTCTCAGGTGTTTGTACCATATTCACATCACTGAGTACTTTCCAGAGATTAGAAAATAGCAGCCACTGCTTGGGATTAAGGAAAAAAATCCCAACAAATATATGCCAGAAACAAGTGTCTGATAAGTTGCTCATTAAAAACCTTCAAACTTCTTCCAAATCATCTATTACTGATTATTGCTGCCCATTCTAACAAACAACCTGATGTTACTTAAGCTCATCAGGGAAAGCTGCACTTTATACTGCACTCTTGAAAAGAAAGGACAGAGGGCTGGAAAGTGTAAACATGTTAGAAAACAACCTCAGAGAAGGCAGGCAATAGAGGTATATTTTTCTATCCTCCTGGGTAGAACAGTCTTCCAAAGAGGCAATCACTCCTGGGGAGGGAGGAGGAGTCGAGCTGGCAGTAAAGGAGCACCTAAACCTTGGTATCTTCCAAAATAATTGTGGGAGAGACTTTTCTAATCACCACTTCATTGGTTTAAAGACTATTCCCAGCATGTCACATGTATTTCAGCAGCAGATAGGAGGTATGAAACCATCTATTAAATTGGAATGCTAGAAAGAAAACCCAGAAGTGGGTTTTTTGGGAATGCCTCTGGCAGAAACCTTCAGCTACCCCATAACAAAGTGAGGAGCTGGACTTTTGGGCCTCCCAGAGCCGTGGTACTCACATCTGTGGGACATTTCTCCCAAGACATTCTTGATTGGAAAACAATATCAACTAAACTGCCCCCCCCCCCCCCCCCCCCCAAATCAGGATTGCCTGCAAATATTGGCAAGAGGCACTGAGGCTTTGCTATTTCTGTCCACCTGACCCTCTGCAGAGGTCCGCTCTGGTCCCATAGCACAGACCCCATAGAAGAGTTTCTTCCCCAGAGTTACTCTGGCTGCAGCACTGTCCAGGAATAATGCTCTGGCCCTGTCAGAGCCATGAGCTTCCCCAAAGACAAGCGTTATGCAAAGGGAGCAAAACCAACTCCCCCAGAGAGCCTCCTTGATGTGGAGGCTGCACTGGTCTCAGGTGAGGTCCTCCTGCTGTAGTATTTTTAATCTTACATGCTACTAATTTGGATGTTGATTTTCCACTGTGCAGTTCAAACATATTTCCACTTTAATTGGTAAAACTCAGTCCCCAGACCCCAAAGAGAGGTGCAGCATTTTCAACCAAGCTCATCATTTTGAGTCTGCAATTGCTTGTTAAACCAAAAAGATGTGGAACTGAGAGCAATATGTTAAAGTTAATAACATGAATATTAATTCCCTGAAGAGTTATGGAATATATCTATTCTCCCAGCTAAGCAAAGGTAACACTTCTTCAGCCCTGTAAGTGAAATGCAGGCACAGAAGCAATAGTTTGCTTTTCTTACCGAGCAGAAACAATTGGTTTCTAGTTAAGAAGAGAGCAGCTATTGCAATTGCCATGAAAGGCTTTCTACAGGAGAGGCTTGAGACCTCCCAGGTTTGGCTGGGCAGGCCAAGGAAGGACTCCCAGGTGGGAGGCCACCAGGTGCTTTTCTCTCTTTGCACACCAAATCCTGGACTCCTTTCTTGCACTAGGACACCGATTCTCCCAGGAGAGCTGCTCCGTGAACTCTTTCCTCTGACTACAGAGACAGCATTTTGTGAGAATACCAATTTTTCCCAGTCTTGTTAAGGATGTGATAAAAATGCCAGCCTCCTCAGAGACTTAAATAAAGGCTTAGTTTCTGGATACAATTGGGCGTAGAGATGGAGAAGGCACAGAAGCATTTCTCTACCAAAAGGGATCTCTGGGAACACCAAGGCCCCCAACCAAGGGGTTTGGGCATCTCTAGGCACAGGTAGCAGTTGAGCAGAGGTTTCAGGCAATCACCTCAAGGAAATGGTATCTGAAGTCCTCCCAAATCACCCCTGAAGGGCATGTTGGATGAGGCTTTGAGTGACCTGACCTATGGGAAGGTGTGCCTGCCCACAACAGGGGTGTTAGAACTAGGTGGTCTTTAAGGTCTCTTCCAACCCAAACCATTCCATGATTCTACATCTTCCTGTGTGGGGTCCCACATCCAGAGTCATCATACAAATAATTTTAGGTGCTAGAAGACCCAGTTTAAAAAGTAAACCCAAATTTGTCTTCTCCCCTGGGGAAATCAGCAACCTCAGCTGGCTCTGGAGCAGCTGAATATTTTCCCACATTACCTAGATCAAGCTTGGATCTATCAGCCCTCTCCAATTGTTTTGGCCTTGATCCCACCTTGACCAGCCCTGAACCAGGACTTCTTTTTGTAAGCATTTTCCTCACAATTGTATTCTTCCTTGCAGTTCATCAGTCAACAGCAATGCTGGAGAGGAGGACAAAAGTTCAAAGCCTGTCACAAAAGGGACCTCTTATAAAAAGGTCAGTAGACCTTGCAGGGAAGAGACAGTTTGCAACTGCTGTGGCCACAATGTCTTACAAAAACAGAGATTAAAACCACAGCTGCAAAAATGAGTAGAAGAGCCATTAAGCATATGTTGGGTACAAGCTAATAAACACATAAACAACAACAATTACTAGTTAACCACAGGCAAGAACTTTCTACAAGCCACAGGTACTAGGCACAAATTGACAATAATCAGGTTTAATGAGTTTGGTTTACAGTCTCACTGGTTTGCACGTTTTATTCTTTTCTGTAATGTTAGCCAGTAAAATAAAGTCTCTCTGTACTTGCAAATCTGTTGGGATAGGAAAGTCCTACATGTTGGAACAGTCATAGTCGATAGAGATCCCTAGGGATCAGGAATTTTTGTTCTGTTACAATGCTCAGGCCTCAGGCAGAGTGTGAAGAGTGCAATAACAAGGATGAAATTTGGATCCAAACCAGAAGTGATAACTAAAGGAAGTGCTTAACTCCAAGGGAATAAACTCAAACTCTTATTTCCATTCAGATGGAAAGCACTTTGCACTGGAAAAACGCAAGAAGTACCATACAGAGAGATGTTTAAAACACAGCGACTGTATTTTCAGCATAAAAGTTGACGCTCTGCTTCCATTGGAAGATCATTTGGAGGAAAACAGTAACCTTTTAGCTCAGACTCTGACAAAGACTGCCCAGATGGAGCCAAGCTCCAGCCGAGCTCTCTGGAGTAGGTGCCTGCGTTTGCAGCTTTTCTCCAGGATCACACCGAAACCAGCAGCACTACTCTACCCCTCCCAGGGAGGAACAAAATCCTCATTCCACTTTCCACGCATGTAGCGGAGCTGCTTTCCAGAGGCAGTTTTGGGTCTCCCCACCACAGTGCACGTGGTGCACAGCTCGGAGGCACCACCCTGCCCATGGCACTGGGAGCTCCGCGTTCACCACGACCAAAGCTCAGAGAGCACATCGTAAGAACGGGAGTCGGTGCCGCAGAGAGTTATTATAATAAGACATTTCTATAGCATCGTGAGTTTAGTTTGCATTTCACAAACAAGGAACAGAGACTCTGTCTGACTAAGAGAGACTCTAGTCAACGTAGAGCAGAGCACACAAGCAAAACAAAACACAGGTGTAAGAGCAGTAGGGAGAGGGACTCTGAAAAAAAGATAAGAGGGAGGACCAGGTATTTACCAAACCAAGCCTGGCTTAGGGAGAGTTTTCAAATTATTCACTTGTTTTATCAGTATCTGTTGCACAGTTTTGCAAACCAAGGGCGTACGAATACTTTCAACTCCCTGATGAAAAAGCAATGACATGACTTACCTGTTTCTGTGAGCTAAGGCCAGGTTTCAGGTAGGTCCTTGCTCCAGGCCATCCACAATACCCATAAAACGGAGGGAAGGACCGGGAAGGACCCAGAACAACCCCAAACATCCCCTCTCCCACCACAGAATAACCTTTCCCCACCTCCCCCTACCAACTGATTTGCCCTTTGCTTCCTGATTGGCCCCAGGAACCTCACACAGCAGTGTGTGGGGAATTAATTACATCTTCCTTAAAGGCTCCTGATTAACATTTCCATCACATGCTAACAAGACACTTCGTGGCTTCAATCTGCTTTCCTTCATTACAGCTTTCTGGAGACAAACTTTATATGTTTATGAGAAACATTAAATGCACAATCGTCTGACTACAATTTATAGCTGTCCTGGCTCTGTGGAGTTTACATAAAGACTCAATATTCTATAATACGAAATCTGGAATGGGCTCCTTAGAGCTAGACCTCCAACCACAGCTGTTTCTTAGGTCACTTTGGAGGTTGCAATCACCATAAAAAATAGCAACTGAGCCTAGAAATGTAGATTGATGAAGCCTACCTGAGCCTGCAGAAAATGGCAGGGAAAGTCCCCCTCAAAGAACAGCAGCAAATCGACACCTCCAGCAAAAGCCGAGGGTGATCTAACTACCAACCGTACCCCCAACAGAGGGATATTATTGGGAAAAAAAGTTAGGTTTGGCATTTTGGGCAATATGCTAAAAAATTCGAGAGAACAATAAGAAACAAAGATGACTGAGCAATACCACATAAAGATAGGAATGAAGGTGGGCACCTGGAATATTTCTTGCATTTAATGCAAGAGGAAGGTTGCAAGGTTTGAATAAAATGACTTGACTGCTATCAAGGGTTTTGCAGTTACACTGACTGTAATGCTTATGAGCCCTCGCATTTAGCACATACATTCAGCATCCAGAGTCTCACTCCAATACCTAATACAATAAATACACAAAAGCTTATTGTAATAAATACAACACCACTGAAAATGAAATAGTAATTAGAAGCATAATTCAGGCAGATTTTAGTTAATACCTATTTACTAGGAGGTGCTAATCTCTCAAATAAATGTCCTAAGTACACAAAATGTGCCTCCATGCTCCCAACTTCCCTCTGTCAAAAACTGTTCACTCGTTAATTGGAATTTAAAATATTGCCTCGTTTTTTGGAGTGTGTTGGCAACAGCTATACCAGCTTTTGGAAACTAAATGTTGCTGAGGTGAACAGTTTAGCACCTCCCTTGCAAAAGTTGGTGTGGGCAAAGCCATCCATCCAGCTTGCCCTCCTCCAGCCAGGTTGGGATCCATCATGCTGGGAGTCGATATGGGTCAAAACCGCTGGCAATCCTGGTTCTTCCCTCCTTGGCCCATTCCCAGCGTGGATCCCTCTCCCTGCAAGGCCATGGCTTTAGCCATTAACTGTGCAAGGTGCAGGGGCACCTGCAGGCTGGAGGGAACTGGGGACAGTGTGACACCAGCCCAGCATGTCTCTGCCTGTTGGGTGGACAGACAACTGGAGGCACAGGGGCTCCTCTGCTTGTTCCCTGCGTTAAGCCCCTCGCCAGCCTGCTGCACTTGTGCTGGGTCTCTGGGGTGGCTCAGCCTTCGTGCCTGAGCTTCGTAGCGAGTCTAGGAATTATCTACAGATTTGGAGTAACAGGCAGTAGAGAGGAAAATTGTTTATTCATACTAGAGTGGAGCCCAGAGGTCCCCGTGGAGATCAGGGCTTGATGTGCAGAATACAAGGCAGCGCCGGCTCAGCCTCACACCAACAGCCCAGGCAAAGGCAAGAAACGAGGAGGTTCACTTGCCTCCGTTTGCAGAAGGGGAAGGGAGTCAAGCCAACAAGAGCTGCCTAGATGCACAGATAGCCTGTGGCAGGGAGGGACGAAGCCCTTCCAAGCCCCAGCACAGGTATTCACAACTCCAAATTATTCAAATCCTCATTGAAGGACTGCTGAGCCAACAAAAGCCAGTTACAACCTTTGCCCGGGACTTGATCCTCGTTCTCCAGGGAAAAGATTAAAAAGAGGAAGAAAAGTTAACTTTTACTTCTGCTTTACACGCGGCTGCAGTGGCCCTGAAGCCTTGTCCTGGCTGGGGATGAGCGCACGGATGCTGATGTGACCAGAGGAAGGCTGTGCTCACAGAGGTGCATCCTTCCCCATGGAGAGAGAAAAGGAGACCCTGAGGGAGCTGCACCAAAGCTCCTGGGCCATGCAGAACACATGCCCCCTGCCTCTGAGGTGCACTCTGAGCAGGTGAAAAAAGTCAATCAAGTCCTATCTCCCACTCTCAATACCTGGAAATCCCCCCAAGACACTCAGACTGGAGGCAGAGCAGGCTGTGCGACAGAGAAAGCCTTCGGACTCATGGACATGTGTGTACCAGCGATTGTCACCACCACTGGTTGGACCCAGAAGTTCCTGTCAGCCCTTGATGAAGTAAAAGCACAAATTGCCATCGGCTGTGACAGCCCAGGGATTGATCTGGCCCTAAGGAGACAGCAAGGGGGAAAAGTGGAGAGTATTATCCTGCATGGACCATAATTCTGCAGCCCCAGGCTGTGCGTTCGTTGCTGTGTTTTCTCCCTCCATCATGGGGGCCATGTGCAGTAAAGGAATTTTATCCTGTGGGGCTGTCAGCCTTTTAATCCAAGCAGTTCATTTTCTCCTTGGAATTCATCTTCTGGACCAGGACGCACTAACCGCGAGCCTGCATTTGTGATAAAGACCATAAGACATAAATATTTTACGTTGGTAATGAGATATTTAGCATTGATATACAGCTCAAAGCCCAGTGCAATTCCAGCTTTGTTAATTATAATGAACTATTGTAGGACTCGACTTCATCTGCTCCTTGTAAATCTTGCAATGCTGGTGTGATGTGCTGGTGGCTTCTTTCCAGGGTGAGGCTGGAGCTCAGCCTGGTGAATGTTTAATCAGATGTTCAGGCCCACCATAAGAGCAGCTCAATGGGGTGAATGGTGTGTGCGTTGTGTTACGCTGCTGCCTGGCTCCCTGCTAGAGATGGAGATGTGGTCCCGTGCATAGGGCCTGCGTACAACTCTATTGTAAATCCACCATTTTCCTCCTTACAGGTCTCAAGAGGGAAATGAGGCTGCTAACCATGAGGTCTGTCTTCTACTGCCTGAGCTGCCATGACTGGTAGGAGAGGAAGCCAGCTTTGCTCATAGAACTTGACCCCTCAAAGGGGGGACCTTAGCCATCACTTTTTGAAGTCCTTTGGAGTCCTTTTTGAAGTCCTGTCAGCTGCCTGCTCTTCATTTGGCAGTGAAATGTCAGAGCGTTCTCACTCCTCCCAAAGCCCATGATGGACAGCAGCTCTGTCCTCATCCCCTAGCCCTGCTTCTGACACATCCCATCCCAACTTTGGCAAGCTTAGAGCCCGTATTCATTGGTAGGGTGGAAATAGATAGTGCAGACACACCATGTGTTGGGTAAAAAATCGACATTCCAAGCAAAGTTCAGCTGAGCCCCTCTGGGTTTAGGCTGACACCAGCCTGAGGCTGGGAGGCAGAAGCATCCTCCCTGGCTGAGAAGGGGTTGTCCTCCCACGATTTCCTTTCATTGCCTGCTGAGGAGGAAGGATCCTGTAAAACACAACGCTTCATACACTGGATAACATCTCTGAAAGGGAGGTAGCTGTTGCATCCCCCTCTCCTTCCTGCCCTAACTGCCCGGGAATACTCACCGGTTCCTTTGCTTCTCCCTGTGTCTTTTGGGAGAAACGTGTATCTCAGTCCAGCCTGATACGATTGCTGTGGGCCATCTCAGGCAGGAACTGCTCTGCTCCCCCAGCCAAAAACCCTGCAGAGCCTTTCATCCCGAGAAATGCGGAGCCTTTTGAGCTACGCTTGTGTGCTCAGAACCACCCAGGATCAGGCCCTTTGCCCTGAAGTGTGTGGAGGACACGGGAGGAGCAGAGGAGAAAGCACTTTTGAGTTCATTTCATACTGGGAAGTCACACACCTCTGTCCAAACAGACCAGCCAGCATCTCCCAGGCTCTGAATAAATCCTGCCTCTCCTGAAGCACCTGGAAAGGGAAGATATCAATGGCAGGAACAGCATCGAGTTAAAAATGTGATGGAATGTGGAGCTGGCGTTGGGAACTGCCATGCAGGAATGGCACGGTTCCGCCTTTATTTAGAATTAGTGGATACTTGAAAAACTAGCTTAACATTTTGTCAGACGCTGAGCATAAATCTGGATAATAATTCACGCTACACTAGACTCTTTATAACAGTAGTTTGCTAAAACAAATTGAATTCAAACCTATATTCATTTACTAACTTAATGCATGGCATATCTGTGAATAATTTTTCATAGTCTAAAAAAAATTCTAGGCATAGGCTTAGTTGGAAAAGGGCCAGGAAATCTAAAATTAATGTACATTAAAGCATAACTGGTTCTCTAAGTGCATTTGTTATATGCAACAATAACTGCTTTAAGCCATTTGTTTGAGAAAGAGATTATTGTGTAACAGCTAAAAGAAGTTTAGATATAAAAATCCTGGGGTAGAATGACAAATCAGAGCTTCTTACATTTCAAGCTGAGGTTGTGCAAATTTGGGAGGAGGGAAAGACCCGAGCAATTTGGCACTTAGAAGACGCAGTGTTATTAATGGAACAGCTTAAAGAAAAAGTTTGCCTTTTTCTTTTTGAAATGGTTACTGGGGGTGGAGAAAATGAAACTTCTCTGCTTTTGAAGATGTGTTGAAACATTTCCACTCTCTCCTCATCTCTCCCTCATTTGAAAGCATGCGACTTCAGAAAAAAAAAAAGAAATGTTTCCACTTCCATGCGTTGCATTCCAAAACTGAAGCAATGCCTTTTTTTTTTTTTTTGAGGGGCAATAGTATATAAAATGCTAAGTTCTGTAAAAGTGAGGGCCCTCTTCTACCCTGCTTCTTCACAAAAATGATCACTGCAGTCCTGCAAGAACAAACCCAGATGAGGTTTGACAGCCACACGTTTGCTTAGCAAGTGAAAGCCTGACCCTCAATGTGACACAGACAGGAGCCCTTGGACAAGAGCGGTGTAATTTATCGGGGCCACCCAGAGCATGAAGGATGGAAGACACCCAGCAGTATCTCGTGTTTTATGTTACCACCTCTGACGAAGATTCATATTTCAGGAAGCAAGAACACTCATTGCACACCATCCAAAGGCTGCCTTACATTTCACCTCTGCGGCATCCCCTTCAATGCACATTAATATTAATTTCTTCTTCTTCCCCCATCCCAACAATTATTTACTTTGCAAAGGATTTACTGTGACACTTCAGCTGAAGGCAATGTGTGTAAGCCCCACTCCTGCTGTACAAGAATTAATTTTTAGAATTCTTAATTTATTACCAATTAATTTGTTCTAAATTATAGGAGAGGCGACCTGCTGTAGATAACTGTTCCTTTCTAATGCCTTCCTAGAAAATCTTTCATTAATGAGCCCATTAATTTAATGGTGGCAGGGGCAAATCATCCAGAGAGAACTCTTCAGTTGCAATCTGTGTGTCCCACCTCATATTCTTGAGAACATGGTAAGAAGAAAGCTGGGTTTGTTTGCAATAAATGCTGGTATAAAATATGCCTGTATATGTATGTATGCAAATAGCCTGATCTGGCATCATTAAACCTCTTAAGGAAATATGAAGTTTTGAAGCCATTTCCCACTTTAGAGCTCAGGCAATGACTGGAGCATCTGCATTAAATGTTTAATGTTCAGCGGAAGTGCAAATCACCGTTTAATTAACTTCTTCAATAAAATATGATAGTTTAGTGAAGTGAACACAGATGAATTATCATTATTCGGGAGGATGCTGAATGTGTTGGTGAACACTAGACTTTGCAAAGCTGACAACAGTGAAACGGGGGGGTTCCTGGTATCTGAAACAGAGTGTGGGTTTTTTTTTAAGGGACCGTTTATTATTCATGAAACTGCATTTTTCCAGCAGCCACTGTTATCAGACCCAGGCATGTGAATGCACAATTAAAGGCGAAATAACTACTGCCAACAGCTGGCAAAAAATAACTTCCTTGAGCAACTGTTCGTTAGCTTCTGAGCTGGAACCCCTGCAAAGCCACTGTCTGATGCTAAAAATGACCGTCACTTGTAATTCTTTCATGAGAGGGAGTCACTGTTCATGAAGATTGTTTGATACATGTCACTGAGGTACGATGTGGGACAAACCACCCTCGAGTTCCCTCTGAAGGGCATTGTTGCAGTCTCTCCAAGAGGGACCGAATGGAGAAGGAGCACTAGAGGCCATTACGCAGAAAGCTGAGCAGAATTCCCTCTTGTCCCTGCAAAAAAAATGGATTGGTTCTTCAGGCAGAGCATAGGCTGTAAACTTTGATCCTCTGTGTAGAGGCCATGGGAAGAACTGTTGAGGTGGTGGTGAGCCTGGATATATAAATGGAAACCAGGAGCTTTGCCACTAGATGCTCTGATGCTGCCTGCTTTAGCAGCCTCCTGTGAGACCTGAGCTGTCCCAGCCTGTGCTCAGGCTTCCCAGAGGATCAGAGATGCATCCTGCCCTCTGAGGCATTGCAAAGACCCCAATGCATCCCTTTCCTAAGAAGTGCCCCTCTTTCTCCATGATCTGTAAAGCTAAAGGGTGCTCAGCCATCTCACTGATTTCTTGCTCGAACTCCAATTCTGTGGACTTCTGTTCATCCCCCAAGCCATCCGGAAAGGATTAGCCACTTTGAATGGATTTGTTTTATCTGATTATTGCTATCTACCACTATGCCACTCATCTACAGTCCATGGAGATGAGGACAGCTCCGTTGAGCACTCTTATCTTAGACATATCTTATGGTGAGTCACCCCTTTGAAATACCTTTCCCTCTCTCTGTTGATATAGATGGAGCCTAGACGCTCATTTTAGGTGGGACAGTGAATTTATTGTATTTTTTTCAATGCTACTGCTGTGCTATACTCTGCCAAAGAGCCAGGCCAGACAGGGCTACGTCTCGTCTCCAGGGAACGGAGAGCCTTTCCCACAGTAGGTAGGTTTACAAGGCAGCATGAACGTGAGCTGGTGCAGAGTGCCCCTGTGGAACAATGTTCAAAACAGGGGAAAAAAAACCTGTGAGAAGATGACCTGAGGCACTTCTGATTGTCTGAGAAATGAAGAGTAATGAAGGCAAAGTTTCAAAGTTGGAGTTCTATTTTATTTTCACTCTTCCACTAACAATGATCTCGCACTTCATCTCTCGGGTTCTGATCTAACAGTGCTTCTGCTTGCCAAAATCTTTTTTCCCCTTCTGATAGATGTTTCCTTGAAACAACCCTTCTCAATATAAAAACACATTCCATTTGAGCAGTCAGTAAAACTGTCTTAATGTCTCCACTCTTCACTTGAAGAAAAACCTCAGTCCCAGCGAGATGATTCTCTGCTTACACAGAGGTAAATACATCTGTGTCAAAAACAGCTTAATTTAATGTCACTTCAGCAGTCATTTAACTCTGGTTGGCTGTCAGAAACCATCTCCTTTGCCTTGAATACTTGCCATTAACCTCCCATCGATAACTCCTTAATCTGTTACAATCCTGCACCTTTTTCCCCCTGGCTCCTTCCGTCAGCCCTCCCCAGCCCCTTCTGCTCTCAGTGACACCCACCGTGGTAGGGTCATGGCTGACAGGGGCTACAGACTGAGAACTGCCACTGATCTTTCAAGGTGATATTTTATCATGTGTGCTGCTGGTGTGCTCGCACGTGCACACCTATATAACCACTGCTTCTGGCTGGAGGATGTGTCACCGAGCTGCCCTTTGTCATCTTTAGCACAGTTGTTTAAGTCTGAAGTTAGAGATGGTTCTTATTGCAAAAAGACAGGCAGTTGGTATACATGGGGGCACAAAATGTTGTTTTTTTCAGTTTGGAAACAGGGACAGATGGAAACGGAGTTCTACGTCCAGAAAATAAAGTGTTACAACAAATGCGTGTTGCAGCATTTAGATCTGAGTGTCCAAGAGAATCCTGGATGAAGTCTCTAGGGGCACACAAGGCACAAGGACAGTTAGCTGCTTGCAGAAGGGATCTGCAAGACACAGCATGCTAAACCAGTTTCCTACTGCCCAGCCTGGCCAGGTGAAAATACCAGAATTCAACAGAATTCAAGTCAGTGATATCACGACACAGTGAGTCGACCCTGATCATGACCACGAGAATGAAGGATGTGAATGTTCCACAAATACAGAGCAGAACAGCGCGTTTTTCAGTATTCATCAGCTTCAGAGAAGCTCTGAAGATGCCATGAGTGCAATCGCCTGAAAAGAGCATGAGAGTGTTTATGCAGGTGGCAGTTTATCAATCGATCATCACTTTCATCAACAGCTTTTCATTCCTTGTTCCCATCAATAGGGACATCTCTGAAGGTTCGTTCCGATCAGGACAGACTAATTGGTACTAGAAAGTTCAGTGTTTGAAGATTGTATGATTAGGGAAATGTACAAATTCAATTTCTTTCAACCAGATTCAATTCTAATCTAATCAGAGAGATAGAAAACTCCAGTGTAATAATGACAACGAAAATGACTTTGTTTCAGGCCATTTAAATGTCCCTTACTGCAAACACTCCAACAGAAGAGGCTGTGTTTAGAGTCAGAGACAGAGTATTTGCTTTGAATTCAACTGCAAATGGGCCATTTTCTGTGTCTAAATTAACATTCTCTCTTTTTGAGAGAGAGAGAGACACCATCTAAGTCAAATGAGCATTTGTGACATTTAATAAAGCAATTATATCTAAAGGCCAGGGGCTTGAGATAGAATAGACTAGCTAATGTCTCGGAAAAGTCTCTCGATAAAGGAGTGATGCTTCTCTACAGGCTTCTGACGACCTTCAACAGATTAAAATTGGTAGTGGAGAGCATCTTCCACCAGCACTATTGAAGACAAAACCAGATCTGAACGGAAGCAGGTTATAATGTGCTCCTAAAGGACTGAGGAGCCTTGTTGGCTCCCAGCTCTGAAGTGCTTGACAGCATGGCCAACCAGCAACCCTAAAGTGACTGCACCACCTCGTGGCTTGCTGTTGGCTAGCCTGCTTGGTACTGATTGCATCATAGGTGGCTTTTGTACCTTGGACTGAGACCCAAGCTGTGCTGCTAGACTGCTGCAGACACCTGAGCTAACTAGTTTAAAATAAGCTTAGGTCTGTCTATATAAGATTCACTTGCTTCTTTGACTTTCTTGATACCTCAATCCTAACACTGAGCAGTTCAAGAATTTTGAAGATGGACATTCAAAGCATACTGATCTTTTTGGTAATGTAACTGCTGGTATTACAGTAATACCTGGAGTTTCTGAGCAGGGATCAGGGCTCTTGGAGCCACACAAGCATAAGGAAGACATATCTGGGGGTAGAATTTGAACCAAAGCAGCTTGTTTAGTCTACCTGCTCTCCTGGAAAGAAATTCCCACCAAGCACCATGTCAGTAAAGCAGCAACTATGTTGAGAGCTGTTGGATTGTCTTACTGGGTACTTGTGCTTAACTCAACAACCATAAAAACCAAGGAGGGGACAAATTACATCATGTTTGAGAAGCTCAACATTTAAGTGACTCAGAGTTGGGTGATGAATCCGTGGCACAGCTGGAAATAAACTCTAGGAGTCACGGCTGTACAACTGCTCTTTCCTTGATGTGACACCGCTTGCTGCTAGAGCTGTGAAATTCCTTTCACTGGCCTCGGAAACAGCAGCTCATTTACCCACTGCGCATCCCGCCCAACTGGGCTGGCATCGCTTCCCAGCGGCCTCATCGCAACACACCTCGGCGTCGGCTGGAAACACTTCCACGCTCATAACAATATGCATTGTCTGGAGCTGGTGTGCAGCCAGGGTCAGCAGAGCATTTCTGTTTCTTTAGACATTTTTAAAGTGGATTTTCTGCTTGCGAGAAGTTCTAGATTGACAGGTCTGGAGGCTGAAGTCCTTAATTTAGCAGGAAAACTGGGGCAGGATGGTTATGATATGAGCTTTAGTTCTGTTCTAGTGGTTTTGGGGGCCTTGAATTTGGGCTGAATGAAGCAATGCTAAGTAGGAGAAAAATTTTCCTTTACTTCCTGGCCTATCCATGTGCCAAAATGTTGTCTAGTAGGAAGCTTGCTGTTTTTATGGGTGATACTGAGGTTTGATTTCAACCTCGTTGTTGTATCAGCTGAGGCTTTAGTGATAAGGATCTATTCTTGTACTTTCTTTTCCAGCTAATAAAAACCCCAGCCAACAACAGTGACCCAGCTGTGAGAAGTTCAGTGCTTTTTCTCTACTCTACAAAACAAAACCATTTACTGCTTCTCTTAGTCTAGCCTTGCTCATGGTAGCTTGCTCATGGTAGCCTGCTCACCAAACATCACGGCTGGGGAACCTCAACAGGGAAGACCATGTTGCTCAGACAACTGCAAGGACAAAAGGATGAAGCCATCATGCCTGTGTGATGACAGTCAAGTTGAAGTGTTCAGATGGCTCATGCAAAGAGAACTTGGTCCTTGCACAAAAATGTTTCTTTTGGCAAGTGGCAGCTAGACTATAAAATTGACAAAAGGGGACAAGAATTTAGATTAATGTCAGACATTTCAGAGAAACTGCCTCAGATTTAGCCTATGGCTTCATAGAGTCCATGCAGACATCTGTGATTATACACAACAATAACCGATAGACCAACACTGGCAGCCAGTTCCCCCCACGCAAAGTGCTGTGCAAACACATGGAAATGTTGTCCTGGTCATTGGCAACCTCCATTTTAACTCAAAACCTTGCCAAAAAAAGGCTTTCCCTGAGTGCTCTTGTTACTTGTTTGACAACCCACAGTTTAATCCTGAAGATCCACACCAGCCTGTGGGTACCATGCTCATGTCAGAGACCCTTTGGCACCTTGGGAGAGCCCTGAATCCTTCCCAAACTCATCCAGCAATGAGTCTCCAGTTGTGTGAGATTTTAGGAGATTCAGTTTGTGATAAAGGAGTGAATGCTGCTTCTGTTGAATTGAATAGAAGTTTTCTTAAAAAATATCCTGATTCAGTACCATGAAAAAGCACCTTCCAATCGGAGGGCAATTTAAATCAATAAATATTACCATCGTTTAATGACACTAAAAAAATCATTTCAGAAAAGAAGGTGAACCAGAACTAGCAGTCTTTTAAATTGAATGACCTAAGAATGAAACCAGATAATCCGTGCATTTGGCATAATCATCTGTGTTTTATTCCATTCAATTATTTGTTACTAAACACAGGCCCTGATATTGTAATTTAATGCTCCCAAATTACAGAAGAAGGTAGGAGCTACCTGTCTTTTAAGTCATTAAATTATTGGGTTTTGGTTATAGAGGATTTTATTACCCCAATAATACCATTTTTAGGAGAGATTTTCATAAGCTTCATTCGCATGTTGATTTTTTATAGTAATTATCAGTAAAAGGTCAAATATTTGCTTTATCTATATAATTCAATTTTAGAAATGCCTTTGGGATTCAAATTAACTCCCTTGTAATATCTTCATTGAAAAAGAAGATTAATTATGCTTACAAGAAACCTAATTTGGCTTATCAGACCTTTAATGTTACAGGGATCGTTAATGCATTTAAATTTAAGATTAGTAGAGTGATCTGGTTCCATTATTTTGGTGACTTTAATATTTGTCATTATTTTTGTGCATACAGTTTCTTTTCCCTCAAGTGAAATTATAATGTCTACTATAAGGGAAATAAACGTTATATATTGACCTTAGTAATTACGGTTCTGGTTTTTAAGAGTGCATAAAAAGATGTATTTGTGAATCACATATAAATTGAGCATTCATACGTTAAGCGGCTCCGGGTGGTAACACTGCAAAATCCATAATCGCAGGAGGACTTGGGAGCGCCGGCAGGGCCAGGGAGCCGGAGTCGTGGTGGTGTCGCAGCAGGGACCCCCAGAAGGAAGAACTGAGCTGCAGCCCCACTGCACCCCTCCTTCCCCTCCGCTGGCATCCTGCACGCAGGCTGCGACCACCGCGTGCTCGGCGCCTCGGGGAGCAGCGCTGGTGCTGGTGGGCTGCTGGGAACATCTGGAGGATGCTCAGCTCTGGTGCAGTTGCTTTGGCAGGAGGTTTTCAGTCGCGCCGACTTTGCTGGGAGCAGGATTGGAGAGCAAGCGAGTGCTTTTGAGAATACTGTCTGCAGGCCTGGGTTCATCCCACCTGCTTGAAAATACCCCATTTCCTCCACCGATTTTCTTCTGGTTCAGAAATACTGTGTGCACAGCCCACAAATCTGATTTTGTGGGTGGCTGCAGGCGTTAGCTTTGCTGGCTGCATGGGGAAGAACTGGGAGCACTCCAAAGCTGATACTGCTGTATAAACCTCTATCCATATTAACAAACACATACCAGTGCTCTTCTACCTGTCTTCTCTCTGTCTTAGTTACGCCGTGCTTGTTGGTATGGGATACGATTATTCATGCCATGCTGATTGCTGGGATTTTGGGTTATTTATGCCAGGCTAATTGCTGTGGTATCGCAGTGCTCATGCTAAGCTAATCACCATGGTATTGGATTATTTATACTGAGCTCACTGCTATGGTACTGGGTTATTTATGTGGAGCTCATTGCCAGGGTATTGTGTTATTCATGCCGTGCTCGTAGCTGTGGTATCAGGTTATTCATCTTGTGCTTATCCCTGTGATATCTGATTATACTGATTAAACTAGTTTCTCCTTTTGGTCGGCTGTTCTGTTGTCTGATCTACTATCAGAGAGGAAAATCCCATCTCTGCTCTTCAAGATCAGGTTCACATTAATGTTTTCTTTTGGTTGACTCCCTGTGAAACCTCCTGGCAGTGTAACTCCATCAGAGAACTTGGATGTAGAGTCTCTAAGTGGTCGCACAAGCAGTGAAGGTCTGTTAGTGCTGTCGAGGCTGCCCTCTCTTGTACCAGCTCCATCTCTGAACTGGCATTTCTATAGCAGTGTGATGGAGGTCGTGAGCTGGGTCACACTGAAATCTGGACAAAGAGCTCTGAAAATTGTCTTGAGTTCTTCACTGGATTTGCCTTCACTCTGCTGTTCTTTGGCATCAGGACTCCTGCAAGTCATTCTCTTCTTAAAGATTTCTAAACATACTATGTAAGGTCATCTATTTTTGCAATTCGTTTGCTGCCAGCTCCAAATCCATCCCTCTTGATCTGAATGGAGTTGCTGTCTTCTGCCATTTGTTAGAGTCCAATGAGTAAACCAGCCACTCCTGGACCTGGCTGGTTAGTCTTTTGGTGACTGGTACGGTGCATAGTGCAGAACTAGACTTGTCACCCTGGTAGGACTTGAGTTCAATGGTTGCTTAGAATGTGGATAATTTCAACTTATAAAGTAGCAGGATATCCATATGCAACTGAGGTATGCAATGCATTAACCCCTTCAGTACTTGAAAAAAGAATATGGCCAGGACTTCTCGCCCCTTAATTTACCAGGTGCCTTACATCACATACTGCTGACTTACATTGCATACTAGAGAGGAGATATTTAAATCTGGGTGAGTCCAGCGGTAACATGCACATTGTCACATGGATTTGCAGTGCCTGAGTGTCCATTGCAGCTGGGGACAGATGCTCATACCCTTTCAGGGCCAGATCTACCATATTCTCAGCCTTCAGACACTCTACTCCTTGAGTAATGGCTGCGTTACAGGCCCACTTTGTAAGTGATGATCCTTTGGAGGCTTCTCTGAGAGTGACCAAATTGTTACATGCTGGTGTAAGTAGGGGCATTTGACATGGTCATTTTTCTCCTCCTGCTCTGCAAACACAGCAGTAAGAGGGAACATGCTGTCATTTGCAATTCCAGGAACAGGAGATGCTTTCTTGGCAAAAGGACTTTTATTTGTTTGCAAGACTGCAACTGCAGTACGGCTCGTGCCGAGCAGCACATATTTGAGGCCTGACTGATGTGTTTAGATACCTACACAGATAACACTGGCCCAAATCACTTCATCTGACCTCAGCCACCAAAACTGTCCTGCATATCCATGCGTGATGGAAGATGCTGCTCTCTGCAGCACTGTCCTCTCCTTGGCTTTGAGAAGCCTCGCTGATTAGCCTCAGTTGGATGCCTAACTTCAGGAAGAGATGAATTTCATCCCTAATCAATGCATCCAAGGTCAGATAGAAGGATTCAAACCCTGCTACGCCCAGTCTCCCCCCAGCCCCCTACGTTCCTGTCCATTGCTCCAGCTTGAGCTGCTCATCTCTGCCTGTTATGCACAAATAAAAATGAGCAGCTTAGTGGTGCCTGCTTTTCTTTAAATTGTTTCTAGGATTTTTTTGTGCATCAGTGACTTAGTGCTATCTATGTTTCAATACTGCAAACTTTAAAGGTGCTTAATACATCACAAAAAATAAATCATTGCAAGAAATAGGCACTGATGTTAGCTTAGGAGAAAATCTTTTAAAGTGTTTTTGTTTTGCTAACAGAATGCTGCTATGTATTATTCATCACAGCCTCTGAGATTTAATTATTATTAGTGCTACTGATGATTGCTAGAAAAATAAACTGTAGCAGAAGGTGTCCGTCATTATCTGAAGGGCATATATATGTTGTATAACTCAGAATACCCATTTGCATTAATCTCATTAGTCGCTCTCAGTGCAACTCCTGGACGGCTCCTTGCAGGGGAGCTGGGCAAATGCGGCAGCGAAGGGACAGCCCTGCCCCACCTGCCCTGCTCCCCACACGCCGTCCTGGGCTTTGTGTTTGCTAACACAGAGCGGAGGACGAGTTAATTAAGTCCATCTCTGGCTTTTTGCCTACACTTAATCTGTACCTGGGGTTCCTCTTGTGAGACTGCTCCACACTCTCCAGCTCCGCTCCGGGCAGCCCTTCCCACCCCACACAACCTCGTCTGCGGTATTGAGGCACTTGCAACAGGGAGGATGAAGTTGTTCTGTAGGAACAACCCCTGACATCTGCCTGGTGGCTTGAGGCAAACACAGGAAAGCTACTGGAATGAGTTTAAGAGGAAATCTTGGTTCAGCAACAAGCGGTGCCTTTTGGCGTGCTCCAAACAAGACACACAGCCCGGCAGGCAGAGCGTTCAAAGGCTCTGCCATTCCGCGCTCTCTCCCAGTCTCTCAGTCATTGAGATTCGGAGATGATTGGTGTTTTCCTCACTCTACTTCAGCTAACATAGTCCAGCGTAACGCAGTTCAGCCCTGCACAGTGCATCGCTCGTTATCACACCAGCCACGCAAACAGCATCTTGCAGCGTTTCCTGGGATCAAATAGCACAGGGATGCAGATGCTTGTGCCAGGAGCTGCGGTGGCGAGGGAGGAGGTAGCACACCTTTCAGCCCTCCTTGCTCTGTTGCAATTTTGCATCCACCCTTCTCATTCACCCCAAGCCCTCTAAGAAGCTTGCTGCCTCTCTGCTGACACCTAATTTACTCGCTGACTTGAAAGTCTCATTAATTGCCTGCTAGATCTTGCACGGCCTCTCTCAGAGGGGCCGGGGCTACGCGCGATCTCTGAGCAAGGGTTTTGACAAAATACTGCAGACACTTTGTCTTTCCACTTAGTAACTCTGGCATCCCTGGTTCCACATTCGGGGCTCTCGGAGTCCAGTGAGAGGAACAGAACATGAGTTCTTTATACTTAAATTCAATCTCTGCCCCTTCTATCTTACGTGACCTTGTTAAATCACTACGTTATTTGAAGATTCAATTTCTCCATCTGCTCCATTAGAGGAGAGGGAGCTGGCTCATTCGGGCTGAACATATCGGGTCTTGTGAGCTACTTGGACACAGGCAGAGTGGGGATCGAATAAGGACTGGGACAGTGGGGCCACGCTGTCCTTTGAGTATCTGGAGGCACATGGGGCAGCACCGTGACAGATCAAGCCTCTGGGCTTGGTGTTTCCAACTACACGGCACTTCTTGGTCAGCCCTCTTCTTAAGCCTCCTGTGTGTCTCAAGAGACTTATCTCTCAGATGGTCCTGTGCCTGGGTGAGATCTGTTGCCTCCTTTTTAATGCCCATTCCTTCTTCCTTCTTAAAAACATCCCCTTTAAGGGAACAAAATGAAGGGTGGAAAAACAGCCAGGAGGCTATCATGAATCAGGAGGTGGATTGTGAAAAGTCACCCACGATGTGTATGCAGATGTTAACGGGTCTGAGCACGTGCAGCCTCTAACCACGGAGGCTGAACAATGTTCAATGAAATCTAGAGGCCTACAAGGCTCCAAAGAAGGGAAGCATATTCTAGGAACATGCTTTTCCACTCCAGCTCCTATTGTGAGATGAATGCATTAACTGCATGGAAACACATCAAAAGAGAAAAAGCAAGAGTGGAGTCTTTCAGAAAAGACAACAAAAGACATCATAGGACAGCAGGACTGAATTGAACCAGGTATCCATCAGGAAGGTGGGATGTGGAAGAGGTTTGATGTCTGTGATTTGCAAGAGGTAACTGGAGCACAAAGACATGTATTGAAATCTTAGCCAGTACAGCGTATCTCATCCAAAGCAGACACAAAGTTTAGTACTACTTATTTTGCGTGATTATAGAGATGAGGTCTCTATTTATCCTGTCTCCTATGTGCAGATATGGAGGACATTGATCGTCCTTCTCCTGCGTTTGCCCAAAAATTCGGATCCAGTTTTCCCTTCTCTCTGTTTTACGTAGGTTGCTGCCCTGGCTGCTGTCTTTAGCATCCCCGGTGGCAGCATAAAATCTTTTCTGGATTTTACATTACATTTATACCCACAAAACAACTGCTGTCTTCAGCAAAGATTGAATGAAGATCTCAGGATTTAGCCCAGCAGTTTTCTAATCTGCTTCTGGGACCCTTTACAGTGAAAGGCAGTAGATAAATGTGGGATGGTTGGCTGCGTGGAGCACAGGCAGAAGGCCAATGGGTTGCTACAGGTCATAACTCAGCACTTTTCTGTTACAGCAAGTAGCCCACTCTGTCCTTGGAGCCACAACGCCAAACGTTTTTATTGGGACTGGTGTGTTTAAAGGCTGGAGCTAATCTCCTGAAATGGACGTGTAAAGTGCTGGGCGTTTACACTCGGTTTGTTGAAAGCATATGGTCATGGGGCCACGGAGGGTGTTTCTCTGATTCTAACGCAGAAATATGCATTATATCTAAATTGACACTGCAAACTGACCTGAGCCTGGTATTAGAGAAGATTAAATTAACCCCCAGCAATAGCTCCATATTACAAAAATGGTTAGATCTTAATAAATTGAAAATGATAACAGCGGCAAAAGCTGTACATTTTCCCTCATGTTCCTTTATTGCTGTAACACTTCTTTCCAGTTTGTTGCTTCCGTGGGTTTTATTAGCACATTTCAGTGGAGTAGATTTGCTCTGAAGTGATAAAAGCCGACTGTAATCAGAAAGCTTTATGTTATCTGCAGCAAACAATGGTAAATGCCACCTGAGAAGGGCTCCGTTCAATGCCTTCATTACTGTGATTAGTCTGAGACGTTAGAAGATAGCAACAAACTTCAAACTTGCTGATAACAGACTTTGTTAAGAACACAATAAACATTGAACACCCTGTACTTCAACCTAGTAAAGAGACAACTCCACTCCGGGCGTACCCACGACTGATCGATACGCGTGCCGTGCGGCGTATAACGAGGTCTCCTCGCCCGAGGTCATGGGGAACCCACCCAGAGCACTACAAGGCAGCGTGCCACGCGGGCGAGATCCGTGCTCCGATTCAGCAAAGCACTCCCTTCAATACAACTTAAGCATGCACATAAAACACAGGGTGCAATCCTGTCCTTTGCTCACCCCCAGGAACACGGGAGAGACGGGATTTGGCTGCTGCGGGGACCTTATGCTGATCCTCTGCAAGAGGGAGAACATCACCCCTGGCGATCAGGTTTGAAACGAAGCAAGATGTACAACTATGCTTTACTAATAAATGCTGATTCTCTTTTGAAAAATGTCTTTTATATTATTATTTATTTTATTTGCAGTGTCTGCGTCAATACAGAGAAGTTTTCTGGTAGTATTTCTCTTTGGCTGAAAACTACAATCGTTCCAGGGAAAAGCGTTGCGATGCTGGTTTACGGCAGCATTGTGTGGTTTGGCTCTGGAGGAAAACGGCAACTGCCAACAGAAAAACTTTCTGGATGGGCAACCAGCCCCACAGGGCACCCTAGTGCTGTGTGCCAGGAACCGCAGGGCATGGGCACCTGGGGCCAGCACGTGCCAGTGCGGGAGCCGAGGCTTAGCGGGGGAGCCCTGCTACCGAAGGGAAAGGCAACAGAAGCCAGCTGGGCTATTGCTCCTCTTGGCACTGTAGCAACCTTTCAGAACAAAAATACTTTAACTTCCAGCAAGAAAAATTAATTTTGTGCCTAATTTCTAAATACGAAATTAATATTTCCATAGAACAGATAAATTTCATTGAAACATCCCTTCAAAAAATGGCAGTCAAAGCTTTTTGGAGAAAAATCAGTTCCAATAGAAATATTCTGCTCAGGCTTAGCTACAAGCTGCTCAAGTGTTTCCCCTTAGCCCAGGAAACAGCATTTGGCTTTCCAGCCAGCGCCGTCTGTGCGGTGGAGCTTGCACGTTTGCTGCAGGTAGGTAGAAGGTCTGTGCCTACGTGTTAAGAATGGCACATTTCCCTTATTGAAATACACTTGCTTCCCAGCTCTGTTGACAAATGTAAAAGGCAGAAATCTTAAATAGATCCGGGAAGAGCAATCCTGCTGCCAAAAGGTTAGTTTTGAAGTGTTTGACATTTTCTACCAGAGCTGAGCAAATCATTTATCTGATTAATTTAGTTTCCTCTCTGTTCACGAGTTGTCCAGGAGCCGTTGCTGAGATTTGCTCAAATTCATTTGTTATCTGAAGTTCCTGCCTAGGTCTGCAGCTTGTTTATGGGCAGTTTGTTATAAGCAGTCACAAAATCTAGAGCTGTTGCTGATTGCCCTTGATTGGGCATATGTGGCAGGATATTGTTTTAGCTCTCTGACGGGGTGATCTAATTCTTTGAATTAGATTTCTGATGCGAACCCGAGTGAAATTTGTTGCCTACAAATAGTCTTTGCTGTTTGCCTATAGGTCGTTGCAGCTGTGAATGCTTCTGCCAGTTCCCAGAACTGCTTTTAAGACTGCAAAGGGCTGTCTTGATAGTCCAGTCTGACCACGTAGCGCAGATCATAGAACACCATTCAGTGAGCTCTGCGTCAACACCCAAATCTTAACAAGAGATTTCTTCAGAAAAGTCCACTCTTGGATCTGGAGACTGTGAACTGATGGAGAACACAATATATGCTATTACCAAATCCAATGGTGATAACCGGGGCCCTGGAAATAAACATAGTTTTGATTTTGAAGTACTAAGGCACATGAAGAAATATTTAAGTAAAAAACACGTGCCTCTTGAGAGGGAGAAAGTATTTCTCTAACAGTTTTCTGCCACATTGTCACAAACTACACGTCCTACTAATTGACGGGTTAAATTTCTACCCCAAAAGTGCTGTTTTCCTTAGTGAACCAAAACGTAATGCCATGTGATGGGAGGAATTACAGCAACATACTTGTACGCAGTGTGACATCAAAGTGGGAATAATGAATCCAGGGTTTGCATAATTGAGATGTTATATACTCGGGCTGGAGGGCTTGTCTCATTGTTCAACACTCAGCAAATAATTTTATAAAATTACATCCATATTTTTCTGCTTTGTAAGAATAATTTGAGTAACTTTGTTTATCCTTTCAGTAGCTCTTGGCACGTCTTGCTGATCTATGCATTCCTACAGACTCAGCGCCCGGGCGTTTGGGTGTAGCGGAGTGTAGGCTGAGGTACTTCGTAATAGAGACAGAAAGGAATGGGAATTTCTGGCCTGTGGAAAATTCTGACATTTTGAAATAAATAACTATTGCAAAGCATGATGAACAGTCACACTTGTGAAGTTTTCTGCCAACGTTTTTGTCAGGAGTCTTGGTTCAGTGCCATCAAGACATGTTTTTTCAATAACGTCCAATCGCTTTAGCTCGGTAATACTAAACCAAAATGAACAAAGTCCAAGCAAAAGCTGCAGACCTTTTAATTAAGATATGATAGATTATATAAACCTGCTACACTTACTGCATTACAATTAGCGTGCAAGTAGAAGTTAAAAGAGTGGCAACAGATTAAAGACAGAAACGTTTTCCTTTCCGAGAAGCAAGCAGAAGTCAAGGTGATGCCTTTGAATTGAGCTCTGTCCTGAGACCACCAGCCCCGGCGTGTCAGGAGCTGCACGTGCAGCAGGTGGGACAATAAAGTCACGCCACGGACCCACCGCGCTCAGCACTTGGGTCTCCTAAAACCCATGCTGGTGCTCAAAACAGAGAGATTGGTTCTACCTTTCACCACAGCTCTGCATGAAGGTAAATTTTACCCCAAATGACACTGTTTATGCATTTTGAGCTTCAATTAGAAATTGTGGATCCCTGGAGCTTCACAAAGAATCATCATTAGAAAGTAAATTGAGTCTCTTTTTTTTTTTTTCCTTTTTTGTCTTTTCTCTTTTTAAAGATCCCATTTCTTTGCTTCACTAACTGACATTTTTCATGCATTCCCAAGGAAATAATACACCACAGGCATTAAAACTTGGCACCTTCCAAAGACATCCACAAGTACCTCCTTTTTACAGCATTCAGTGGGACTTCACCCAGCAACGGGGCCTTTCTAGTGCAGCTGGTTTTACATCCAGAGTGAAAGAGAAGGTGTTTCAGGCTGCTCTACCCATACGGGGAGGGTTTCTGTGAAAAGTCACAGCTGGACTGACCCTATTGCAATAACAAAAAAACTGCCTGTGGAACAAAAAAAGTCCCAGTAAGTGTGCAGTATGTTACATACACAGCGTCTCTCCACCTGCTGTGCGTTACCCTTTCCGTGCTATTACTAACATCAAGAAATCTCATACGAAATTTTTTTATTGCTTGTGTAAGACCAGTGGAGGAAAAAAAAAATAATCCCATGAAGACTCTGTTAGAGGTGGATCAGAGTCTTTGGCAAAACCAAAATCACTAGGTGTTTAAATAGTTTGGCATGTACCTTAAATCATAGTCACAATATGTTATACAGGGGAGTGGCATTTGGACTTACTGAAATTGCCTGACACCTCTCATCATAAAAAACACTGTTGTCAGGCGATTATAATTTTGCCAGACTTTGGCAAAATTTGGGCTGACGCTGACCTTGCTGTCTGTCTCACTGAGACAGGTTTGTATCCCATTGCTTTGCTTTTCAAAAATACACTTCCAAAATCTAAACCAAGGAAACATACCTCTGCTTCTGCCACCACAGCGAGGAAAAGTCGGGTTTTCCTTGCGTGATGATGCATACGTACCCCCTGCAGATCTATATGTTAATGGCAGAGCAGTGAGCAAGAGCCCAAGTTGTGGAGCAGGATCCCACTGTACCAGGCAGCATATAAACACATAACACTATGGTACCTGCTCCAGATGAATTACTGCCTGAGCAGGGCAGGCAAAATGAGTGGGATTTTAAAAAACACTTGTGTTCTGGGAGCACAAGTGCTAAGTTACGTGATTGTGAGCGAAAACAGATCTTGCTGGCATGGTGGGGTGTAAGATGGTGGATGATACACTGCATTTCCGCTGCTGCTGTGCCTGCTTCGTCCTTCTTATCTCACATAGGGTATGTAGAACAAATACCATGAGGGATCTAGGAGGCTATTCAGGAAATCAAACACTTCAACTTGTCCAACTGCAATTTTCATTTAAAATTTGGCCTAAGATTAAAGGATGGTTGGAGCAAAGGACTCCAAAGGAGTTGGAGCAAAGGACTCCAAAGGAGTTGGAGCAAAGGAAAAAAGTTAAATAAGGTTAAACAACCAAAAGTCAAAACTTTTCATTTCACTTCATTTGAATATTTTGGGTGGAAATATTTCTATCTTGCTTAAAACAAAACAAACAAGCAAAAAGCATCAACAAAAATCCCCACCTACCCCAGAGCTCTGCCTTCCTTGCTCTAGTTCTCCTCCTTGTTTCAGGTCCCCTTGCCTGTCTGACTCCCCCCTGCTTGTTTCTAGAGTAGCTTTATCAATCTCTGCCTCTTTTCTTTGAAGTCCTCATTGCCTCCTTGTTGAGCACACTTTGAACAATAGTTCTCTAATTGCTCTTCAGAGAAAACTCAGTGAACAACCTGGAAGGGCCCTCTAGCTGTTTCAGGGGAAAGGGACTTCTTTTTTCCTTTTTTATTTTCAGAAAAGGTTGTCTTTTAAAACTGAAGCTGAACTGTTTTTCTCATACGCAGACCCTGAGCTATTTGTGTCAGCGACAGCCTTTTTATTCCGCGTACATACAGCTCCTGGCACAACAGGCGCGGAGCCACCGCGGCTGGAGATTGCCAGGAAAAAGAGATGCCACGTTTTCCTTCAGCTGACCTTGAGACTGTTAAATTAAGGCACTCTGGAGACTATCTCGGACGTACTATGTACTTCTTTTTGCTTTGATCAAGACATCAAAGGACACAATGTCAAGTGGTGCTGCTCTAATATCTGATCGGGGCAATCAATCACGCACATACAGATTGGGAAGCGCCGCTCTGCTGTTTGATCACCTTTGTCTGACCTTGAAAATCGCCTACTAAGTGCTGAGAGGAAATGTCACATATCGTCAGAGTTTCTTGGTTAGGTGACCAAACCGAAAAAGGAGGTTTTCTGATGGGAAAACTGGAATTAATCATCTTTAAATATTCTCTGCAATGGAAAAGTGGAAGGAAATTGCACCTCCATCAATTAAAAACCCCTCAAGCTGATTGATTTTGGAAAGCTCGATTTAGTATCTGCATATTTAAGTTAAGATTTGATGAGGCTAGACTGAGACTAGAAACGTTATTCCAAACAAATCCCCTTATAGTATTTTAACATATTTATCCTAAGCATACAGTAATCTGCAATGAATTCCCTGATCCCCATACGAATTTGATGCCCCTAGAAAGCTCTGAAACAAGGCAAGTTTTGGCTCCAGAGGGCTGTGAAGAAGCCTCTGCAATTGGAGTATTTCTTCAAATTCCACTGGAGGTCAGTGCAGCATTACAGTTCTGCCTGGAACAGGCTGTCCTTTTTACTCTGATCGAGTGCTCCAGCTAAACGCAAACCCCTGTAGAGCTGTTTTTAAACTAGATTTGTATAGTAATAAATATGGGCTTAAGAACTGTGTTTTGTGGTTATATTTGGAACATCCTAGCAGGGATGTGAGAATCTAAACTCGTTTGGGTGTTATTCTTTTATATATTTTTTTCTTTTCTTTTTTTTTTTATTGTTGTTGTGGCGGTTGTTTTTCAAAAGCTCGGTGTTTTTTTCTTGTGAAGTAAAATTATTTGGAAAACGAAAGGAGCAGATTTTGTGACATGTTTTCATAGCACCAGAGAAAAGTGTATCTTCTAGTTCCTAGTCCACTGGACAAGCAGAGATATGTGGAGTCCAGCACATGCCCCATGCACTTAGGGTGGCTGGACCACTCCATTTTTTACACTGATTTAAATGTGAACTTGCTCAAGTCAATGTTTTCCTCTTTACCTCCCTTATCTTTCTCTCCTTTCTGGTCATAGGGCATCCATGCACTGTGCTCACTTTTCTTGACTGTAGCTTGCGTGGAAAGGGGCAGGTAATACCTGAGTGAGCTCCACATTGTCCCCTTTGGGTTATGGTCCTCAATACAGATGATGAAACAACCCAAAAAGCTGCCAACAAAACCCGAGGTAAGTGGTTTCAAGTTAGCTCAGACAAGCCACTGGGGCTGTGGGTAAGCCCTTAGGGCTTGCTGCATGTTTAGCTTTCTGGGGAACACGCTGCTCCTCTGGTGTGATCACAGGGTGCCAGGCACGTGGTGGACCTCCTGCCTCTCTGCGTGGGCCTACAGCCCTGATCTGCTGGACATCAAAGACAGATCCTCTAAAATACAAGAGCAGAGAAGAGCAAAGAAGGGAAATCTGGGTCCCAGACACTACAACAAGTGTTTCATCTAAATGCGTGATGCATGTGGGATGTGTTGCAGGAGTGAGGGTGGCAACACCGAGTAGACATCATCACAGTAAAGAAAACACTTAGCCAAAGACTATAGAGTCCAAACAATACAACCAGTACCAACCAGTGACCGACATGGTCTAGTCCAGCCAGCAGATGTGCCAGTCCCTGCTTCAGAAAACCCAGATACCAACAACTAGGTGATACAGGACCTGGTCTACCTGAGCTTGGTAGGACAGCAATAGGCTTGCTCAGGCGTGCCAGCAGTCTGCCCAGGCAAAGAGGAAGAGGAAGGCTGGAGGATTCAGCCCATGCTCTCCTGCCAGCTGCTGTCTGAGAGCAGCCTGGGCATAGCCCATGAGCTTGCTGCAAAAGCAGCATGCAAAGAGCAGGGTGTTTCTGCCCTTGGAGTCTTCAGGCAGGTCCCCAATCCAAAGTTTTATTGTCTCTCTTCCATGTACTTTGTTCCTGCTCATTAATTTATTTTTCAGCTGTATTGGCCAGAGAGCTCCTTAAGAAAGGGGCTGAAAACATCGGGTTTCCCCCCACCCTCTGTTAAAAGGAACGTCTCAAATCTTTGAATTGCATCCTTCCGCCCCTCCCTGAAGGGAAACAGAGGTGGAAATTCGCTCTGGCTGAACTGGCCATGAAGGACACTATGACCAGGACTTTTAGGTTTCAATTTAATTCAGAGTACATTTAGTCAAAGCCACGTTGCCAGAGCGCTAGATTAGACAGGCTCAACCTCCTTTATGCACTCAAACACAGATATTTCAAAACATGCTGTTTGGACCACGGAGGATTTCTTGTGTTGGAGCAATCTCATAAAAGAAACGCTGACAGCTGTATCTACTGGTTAATTTAAAACCCAGCTGGAACAAGGCCTGGGCAAAATATTATTGTGAAGTGACTCTCATTCGCTCTTGTTCCATTACTGAAGCAACAAGTTTTACCACAGGCTGCGCGTCTTGTGTCCTTGTACCCTGACTTAATTTCCCTCTTGGTTCCTGCAGTAATATGCTCCTGCTCCAGAGCGTCGTATCAGTGATCCCTCTCCTGCTCCGAGCCTGCTTTTCTGGGACCATTTTGCACACACGTGGCAGTCCTGCCAGCCTTCAGCCTTCCTTCTGCAGGGCTGCGCAACGCCTCCGAAAGCTTAGCTTAGCTTTCCTTTTCCCTTTCCTCTTCCCTTTCCTTTTCCCTTTCTCTTTTCCTTTCTCCATTCCCTTTTCCTTTCCTCTTTCCCCTTTCCTTTCCTCTTTCCTCCATTATTGCTCGTGATTTTGCAGCCCCCTCTCCATCCCCATCCTCCCAGCTCACGGTGGGTTACAAACAACGTTCTGTGTGTTCCTGCCCGGCGGAAGAGGCTGGCTCGCTCTGCTCTCTTTGCAGCTGGTTTAGGGCTCTGTAGGGAGCAATCCTGCAGGTTTCCACCCCATTCTTTACCGCTTCATTCACCCTCTCCCTGGAACTGTCTTATCTACTGGTGTCATATTTCCCCAAAATAAAGGAACTTTTGGTGAGTGAGACAGATCGTCTCTCTGAGTCTTACAGGTCTCTGTAACAGCTGATTAACACAACAGTATTTTCTGTTCTAAATCCTGTGATACCCATGTCTTTCTCATGCTTTCATTCAGCAAAAAGCTCTTACAGGCCAGAAGCAGGAAAGCTGGAGGCTTTGGTTTTGTTTTCGGAATTAGCAATTCTCTTTTTCCTAAGTAATTTTGTACAATATATGTTTTATATTTCTCTCCCCCTTTCCATGACTTATTTTATGCTAATAGTTCCCTAAGTATTATTAATTAGATTTTTTTTAAGAGAAAGTTCTTGAAAGTTAATTAAAAGTTGCATGCAGTAATTGTGCAAAAGTAGCTTTTCCATTCTGAAAATTAAACCTTTATAATTAAAATCCGATATTCATTTAAAGATTCAAATGGGGTGTTTATTACTCATTTATTATTATTTATTTTTTTGCCACTTCGTAAGTGTAATTGCTCTAGCAGAGGGAAATCAATCCAGTCCCAATGCTGAGGTTCCCCCTTCCTTCTGTCTCCTCTCTGGGAAGTGGGACATTTCCATCATCCTGATTATGTCATCCTGCTTGGGGAAATGATTGAATCCTGAGTGGAGGGACAGGGACACGTGCTTACACGTATCTTGATCTCCTTCTCTAACAGCTTGTCACTTTTTTTTCCCCCAAGATGTAAAAAATGTGTTGCCTTGTTATCTCAAAAATGGAATATAGATTTCAGAAGCTATCAGCATCTCGTGTTTGCCAGCAAGAGGCTACCTACTGCACATTCAAATAGCACCGCAGTTGCAAATCAAAACAGATCCTAGCTCAGCAGAACCAAAGTTAAAGGAATGTCAGGGGAAGGGTTCGGATGCTGGTGTAAATTTGAGTGACTCCGTTCACCAAAGTGCATCTATCAGTGGCACGTCTAGGTGGGTCTGGATTGCCTCCGTGTCCCCGGTGCTCTGGGAGGGTGGAGGAGAAGAAGCTGCACTGAAGTGAGACAACCCCTGCGGCTGAGGCTGTGCTCCCGGGTTGTTTCCAGCACTCAAGTGCTCAAAGGGACGCGGGAGATGAAGGGTGAAGATTTTCAGAGGTGACTCCTGTCTAGCCATCAGCATTTAGACACCAGGGAAGGACACCATTCTCCCTACTTCACCCTTTCTTGGACATCGAGCCTGCTCAAGGAAGCCTAGTTGGCTGCGTATGCTTCGGCGTATCTTTAGAGTTCCTCAAAAATCCAAGTATAAAAACACATTGCAAAAATCCAAGAGGTCCAAGCCAGCCAAACTCCACTAATTAATGGAGACTAATTATCATCTCCCTCTTTTAGCTCTAGAACTGGCCCATTCTCAGTGGCAAAGTCACCCCTTCATGTACCAAGCAGGGTGTGAACGAGCTTGTGTAGGACTTTCTTGTGTTTCAGAGCTCAATGATAAGTAGATATACATCATTATCATAAAGTTATTAATCATTGTGCTGTGCTAACGTCATCCATTTCTCTTAGAATGGCTTTTGTCTCTGTAAAATGCATAGCACGCCAATAAAACAAGAGAGTACTGTAATAACCAGCATATAATTAATAATTATCAATAACGAATGCATAATCAACACAGAATTTCTTGTGATATGTTTAAGCAATGGCTGGTCCCCTTGTGCACATCCTTGGGCCGCAATGTTATTACGAGCTGTTTTTTATTGAACAAGTGTTTTGGGGGTGCCAGAGCCATAACAAGGAAGAAGCTTTGCTTAAAAGCTGAAAGGAGTCGCTAGGAATTACCTAAACATTTTAAAAACTGGAAACATCTAGGTCAAACACAAAAAGAAATGCTTTAGCAGCGGAGAGAGTGCTGTAAGCAAACAGAATGAACTCCAGTAATATGAGCGTCACCAACAGAAATAATCAAGAATAAACAAAATCCTTGTTGAATTAGCACAGAGGGAGATCTCGTTTGTCCTTGGGCTGGATGATATGAAGGAACTTTTCTAATGATATTATTATTACAATGCACTAGAGCAGCACACTGAGTCCCTCATCAAGATAAGGGCTGTTATTGTGGCAGCTTTCTAGGACGGGATGCGCCAGTATCGCAAGAGAGACCCAACTTAAAGAGCTTACAGTCAAAACAGACCAGGCTTTAGAGGAGGGGCTGTTATCTCAGTGCGGGGAAGCTCAAGGTTACTGTGGCACCCAGTACCTGATCCAGTACAGTGGGGTGCATCACCACGAGCAAACATCTGTACCTTCCTCCTGGGGATGCGCAGAGCCCCAGGGTGGCACTCGGCACCATCCCAGCACAGCGCCGGAGTCACCAGGGTCTGCTGCAGGCTCAGCAAAGTGCTGGTTCTCATCTTTGCTCTGGGAAACTGCCCTCCTCCTGTCCTGTCTCTGGAAGGTGGTGACTGGAAATGGACTGAAACAGGGCAAAATAAGGCAATTGCAAAGGCATGTTAGCGCGTGCGTCTGTGTTTGAGCCCAAATCGGGCCCTCGGGCAGAGCCACCGCAGCAGAAGCACAGATATATAGACTGGGACTTAATATGCCCAACTTTGACCCTTTTAGGGCTGCATTTAGTCTAAGAGTTGTCTCCAGAAATACCTCCAAGAGAGTGGCAGTTCGCCCCAGAAACAGTCTGCAGAAGTACTTGAGCACCAGACACCAGTTTTCGAACACCACATTTAGGTCTGTTGAATCCCAGCCTTCAAGTCCTTCCCAGTGTGATTTTGGAGAAGTCACTTAACACCCCTGGCCCTCGGTTTGTCTCACTGAGATTGATATTTCTAACTTTCGAAAGAGAGAAGAATAATTCCTGAATATTAACGTCTGTGTAGCAAGGACTCTGATAAAGACGATTACAGAAATAAACCACCAGTTGATAACCAAATGCAAAAAAAAAAAAAAAAAAAAGATTATTCCCCCAGCATTATCTGTGTGCTCTGCACCAGTACATTTTAAGGCAATCTCAGCTGAAAAGATAAAGACGTAGCCATCCTTATAAACAAGGATATTTCATTCAATAGACAGAAAGCTCTAAAGGGTTCCAGCTTTGCTGAAGCACTGAGACACTGAGAATTGAAAGAGGTGGGGAGAATTAATTAGACTTCTGATATTATCCTGGTAAATAAAAGTAATAAGCGAAGCTCTGAAAAGGAAGACCTGATTCATATTCAAACATTTACAGAATAAACAGCTGCTGATTCTCCTATCTAGCTCAGTCCTTATCCTTTAAGGCTGCAATAAGTGACCTCTTAATCCCAGGCAAAAGACTGCATGAGCATCTGGAATTGAAAAAGAAAGCATATTTCCTTCACTATTCCAATTTCCACTCAATTTCAGTATGAAGTTGTTTGTGTCTTTTTTTTTTTTTTTTTTGGTTCCTACAGCAATGTGTGTTTGATGATGAGATTTTGTGCATCTGAACACTTTTGCAGCCTCTTTTTTTTTTCCCTCTAAATAAAGACATGCCTGACCTCCCTACATTGAGCAGGAGTACCGCAGTCCTTCAGCTTAGTTATATCTCCATTGTACTGGCCATGCTCTTAAAGCACTTCTAGCAATAATTTCTTGGCATGATGGACAGACTCAGCAATAACCTGATCCTGCAATGCACTGAATAAACACTTTAGCATTTAGTACATGGACACTGATGTGCTGGGAAGTAATTGCTTAGAGGTTCCTAGCTTCAATATAGTAATGCAGGGATTGCATTTATACAGCAAGGGGAAAAAAATTGTTATTGGCCAAACTTCCTCTCTCCCATTTTGATTAGCGCAGTAGGAGAGAGATGAAGGTAAACACGAGGTGATCCTGGGTGACCAGATCCTTTGAGCACTGAGGGTTGTATTCGGATGTGGTTATGCTTAAAAAGAGGAGAAATTGCACTGACTTCCACCCATTTACTCTGATTTTACACCAGTGTTCCTGAGAAGTGCCTGACCATTAATATCCTCCTTCACAATAGTAATGCTGAAACGAGTGAAAGATTAAAAAGCCTTTGCTAGCTTGGCAAAAAAAAAAAAAAAAAAAAAAAGAAAAAAGATCTTCTACAGTAAATACATAAACATGCAGGCAGCAATTCCCCGGGTGAGCTGAGCTTAAAAAAAAGCTCAGCGGAGTTAGCAGAAGAATGAACTGTGTTGAAGCACCAAAGTTTTGCATTTCCACTTATGCGAATAATTACTCTAGCCCTCATCAACATTTCTCTGCTTAAATGGCATTTATAAATTAAAGACGCCTAAACTTTAAATGGAAACTAATTTAGGTATTTTGTTTATTATTAAAAACTTTTTCCCTGGACACTTTGGGCTCATAAATGATTGTGAAACAGTTTTGCTACTTTCTTTTTTTTTCCCTTCGCCTTTCCCCGTTCCTAAACACTGCAAATGATTCCTTAATGGCACGCGGAGTGTGGTTACCTCCAGGATACGGAAATGATGGGGTTTTTTTTAAATATTTGATTTTAGAGGCTACCAAAAGAAAAATTATTCAGAGGACCAAAATAAAATAAAAAGAACATCTTTCCCAATGTATTATTAATACCAATAAATGGGAGCTGGCGGATTTAAAAGCCAAGATGTAATGCATTTTCCTGGAGCAGTGAGCCTTTAAACAAGTTCCAGTTATTGAGATTGTGTAGTAAAAACTGGTAAAATGAAATATCTTTTCAGATAGCATAATAAAGACAGACTATATTAACATACCCTTCCCAGGAAACACAAGCACAGAAGAAACATGAGCTGCTCTTCTTTATGGACTTGGTTGTGGGAAGGTTGGTGAGTGACCTGCAGAACTTCATTTTTAACTCCCTGTTGCAGTCTGGGAACGTCTGGATGAAAATACGTGGACGGGGAGAGTCACGGCTCAGCTCACCTTGAAGTTGTCTCTGGGGAGGCATTTTCTCAACTGCGCGTGGTGCCTCTGGGTGGAATATTCCCTCTCTGTCCGGAGAGTCGCCACGAAGCTTTGCATCACGCTGATGCTTTACACCGTCATCTTCAGGGGGTTTCAGCATGTTGGAGTCAGCCACCCGCTGCTGGGGAAGGGGTGAGGTGAGCATCTTGTAAGGATAGAGGCGATGGGATACCAAGGGAATACTTGAGCCAAGGATCCTTGCTGTCTCCTCCTTCACTGAGTGAGGACCACACTCCTGTACCCTGCCCTGAAGCAGAAGCCCAGCCTGGCACTGTGTCTCTCCAGGGAAACTGAGGCAAGAGGATCAAAGCACTGGGACATACCAAAGACTTTGAATTAAACTCTTGTTAAGCCTTTGCTAGACTGCAATGCGTGCTACAGGGCGTTATGTCGAGCCCACGCAGAGGCACGAATAAAGGATGAAGGAGGATGGTGTGGGGCAAGGAGAAAAGATGCCAGTGAAGGGATGGGAAAGGGCCAGATGCCAGTGGCGGGGTGTAGCTGTCAGAGCAACGTGGCTGGTTTTGCACTTGACATCTCTGCCTTGTCATACATTGAAATGCAAGCTCTCTCTTTGCCAATGTCCCCCTAGTATCCTGGCAATCTGTTGCTCTAAAGTTTGTTAGTTCAAACATCAGTTATGACATCTTATCTCCAAGAACATCTTTTATTTTCACTCCTGAATTAAAATAAATTCCCAGTATTTTGACAATTCTCTCTCAAGACTGATGTAGAAGCATCAGTGCTTTCCATACTCTTCTTCATTGCTCCCACTTTCTTGCAGCCCCTGGGAAGCTCAGAGGAGGTAAACTGCTCTTAATGCACTAAATTAATCTCCTGTTATGTATGTGTATATCCAGCATTTTTTTTCCTAGACTTTTCCAGGCAGCCTTTCCTGGTTTTGTCACATCTTTCCTGTTGCGATCCATATTCCTGCTGGCCTCACTAGGGGATCTGATGCAGATTAGTTGTTGCAGAAGAGGGGCACTAATCTCTTCTGGCTGAGGTGTCCACCTGATGATGACTCTTTATCTCATTTGGCTGTATATGGGCCCTTTGCTCACCAGGCAAAGCTAGGTACCAAACTCCAGCAGCTAAATTTGGCAAGAAGTTCCCCACCCAATATCACTGTGGAAGTCAGGTGCCCGGCTCTTACTGAAACACAGCTGCTTTAAGCACTTCTGAAAATCTCACCTGAGATTGCACAGGCAGCCTTCCTGCTGAGCCTGAGAAAATGAAATACATACTTCCCACTTCAAAGACTTTATTTTTTTTACAAGTTTCCTTATTTTAAAATTTATTATTATTGTTTTTAATCTCCTTTAAGAAAGAACTGTCCTGCTGCTAATTCCTGGCCTAATTCCGTCTCCACGGCGGGTGGATGCAGTGCCACCACACGTGGTGGTGCTTAAGGTAGAGCTGCAGCCAGTTCTTCAGCTGCATCCAGGGTGCAGAGCTTGCCATGAGCAACCTCCCTCTGCTTCCCCAGTTGTCGAGCTGCATGCTAAGAGCACCACGGCAATGTGTCTGTAACTGCTCGGGGAAAGAGTGTTTTAAAGGTAAAGAGATTTAAGGAAGGGAGAAAAATGAGCAGAGATAAGGCTGAGACAGTGTCAAAGAGATGGAATATACATCTCAGAGAAAATCTAAAAGCAGATCATTACCCAAAAAATACTAGCTGTAAGCAACAGTTTGCAGCGCGGAAGGAATATTTATCCACCAATGTTTTGATAGTCTATTTCTTTCTGTTGGCTTCCACTGAGGAGGAATATTATTCAGAGGTTAGAAACGGAGTTTTGGAGGTGCTCGTGGGGTTCTGGTGTCTGATCCTAATCCTGCTCTTGCTACGTGATGCGAGCTGACTCATTAACCCCACCACGCACCAGGGACCGGGCGCTGCCGTGCTGCACACCCCCGAAACAGAGAGAGCACTTCAGCCACAGGGTTCGTATACACACGGGAACTAATTGGGATAACCAAAGACCAACAGTTTGGGGTCAGGCTCAAGATCACTTTGAGTATCTCCTCTCTAACAGTGGGTGCACTGAACAGGGTATTTACAGAGCCACAACCCTTCAGCTTCCACCGCTTCACTGCTCAGGGGCCTCTCTGACCCAGAAAAGGTATTTAGTGTTTAAAAGGCTGTGAATTTAAATTCTGTGGCATCTTTTCTTTTGCAGTTGGCATGCCTTATTCCTGTTTAGTTTAGCTCACTTTCAAGCAGATTAAACCAAACTGGTACACAGCACTCTTATTATAGAATAAGTGCTCACAGAGAGAGCTATTCAGGAATAATTATTCTGATTTAAACATTTCTGAATAATTCTGTGCAAAGGCAAGTTCTGAACCGAGAGGCAGCGGGTTGATGTGGCATACAGATGGGAGAGCTCAAGGAGCCATAATACAGCCTATGAGTATTCGTGCTGGAGTCCCTGTTCCTAACGCTAAGGCATCCAGTCAGGAACAGAAACACACCAGGCAACCAATGTATCCAATGAAAACTAACATGATCATGGTGAATTCTGACCGTTAAATACGCCCAGCTAACTCCTCCTGAACGAGATGCAGAGCAGAGCTGACTCCCCCAAATAATTTAGCAAATAGGTTTGAATAATGAACGCAATCCACAAAAATCACCATCTGCTTATGGACAATTTGCAAACAGAAAAACGTAGCAGCGTTCTTTTAATAAACGATCTGTTATGAATTATTCACTCAGCTCTAATTAACATTAGGATTCCTAATTTCTCCAGGCAGCCCTAGTGCAACAATACTTTATGATTCCTCTGCATTTTCCATCCAAGACCCTCTGAGCATCTTCCAGACACTGAGGAGGCGAACACCAGAACTCTTCTTTGAAGGAGACAGTGTCTTCATTTGGCAGGGGATGAAACGGAGACACATCTAATAACGTGTTGTTCTGCAACTTTCACTCATGTATATCAATGTGCGTGTCAGCTGCGGCCCTTTTCATTTGCAGTCGTTTTAAGTCCTGTTTTTACACTGATGAAACAGAATTCTGCAGGTGAGTGAAAGTGGCGATTTAGAATATGCTCGAGTGTCACAGGGAAGCAAAATTCATCCTTTGTATCTCGTTTGGTGGTGGATTGCTTTAGCTTTAACAGCGAAACGATCGCTGTAACGTCTAAGGTCCAAATTTTTAAAGGTATTTCGGTACTGGAGAACACAAAATAGGTGACTAAATTGCCATGGCAATGTAAGGCACTAATACAGTTGGCAATCAATTCAGAGAAAATAGAATTTTTCAAATTTTTATGGATATGAAACAAGCATATCTACCTACACCCTTTTAACCACCGCTTTACTACAAACGCAGGAGTCTTGATTTGTGACAAATTGTCTCTTTTCACAAATCTTTTACTAAAGCAGCGGTACCTTTTTAGCGACAGTATTCACAACAATGGAAACCACGCATTTGTGGTCAGGAATTGCGCAGTATAATGAGTTATGAGTTGGCATTACCCACTTATTATGGTAGGGGGGATGGTTTCTATATTGCTATTTGAGCAGAGAGATTTACACCGTAGCAAAAAGCTAATGTGTAGAGAACACTGAGGTTAAAGTCAGCCTTAATTCTAGCTTTATGGAAATTAAATGTTACGGTTTTTCATTACAGACAAGTTGGGCTAAAAATGAATCCTCATTAACAGAATGCTGTGATATATGGTTACGTCTTCCTTGTTGGCCAGAATGTACCGTCTCTGAATTTAGCTTAACAATTTCATATGGCATTTTCCTGCTCACTCCTCCTCCTTCGCAGCTCAAGAATAGGAACAGCTCTTACGACTGAAGGACAGAAGTTGTTTTTCATTAAAGTATCATAGTCTAGAAAAAACAACCCAGTTCATCTACTCTCCCTACGTGTCGTTAAACACACTCGGCGTGCGGCAGCGCGGACGCTTCGCAGGTGACGTCCTCAGCCGTCTTCAAAGCCAAGTTCGTCGCTCCCTCGTCTCCCAGACTCCGGCCCCCAGCACTTCCATGCCGCCTTCTCATTTCCAAATCAAACACATCTTTATTAACCTCTGACTTTCCAGAGTAAATCCTCAGGTTTCCTTGGGGAAATAGAAATCAAAGCCTCGCCGTAATGTAAGAAATATTTGCAGCTGGTAAAAATGAAGACGCAGTCTTGGGTTTGTAGCTCAAGGAGAGAGAGTCAGAAAACTTTATAACCTGGGTGTGTACCAAGGCACAGCGTGTCTCAGGTAACAGCCTGGTGTCTGGTTATGAGAGCTACAGCCTCATAATGCAAGGCTGTCTGACAGGAGAGCCAAGATGATAAGTTCTGTAGGATGGGATGGAGCCTGAAGGTTATGGTTTGTAACTATCAAAGATCTATCCAAGTCGTACTTTATTTGGAAACAATATTTTTTACCTCTTGGCAAATCCTTGCTGGGACCTTGCGCGCAGTTGTGATGCGAGTGAAATGAATGGTACTAATTAAGTGACAAAAGTCTCCCCAGAAGAGACAGCATTTAAAAACCAAAACAGTTCAGGCATAAGCCTTTTCCCCTGGGCTACCAAGGCAGACGTCACCAGGAGACTGCATTCCAGCCTTACCTGGAAATTGTGACTATACAGAGTAACTCTCCTTCCCTCCAGACTTACAAAAGCAAGAAGGCAAATGTAGCTGTCAAGGACGGTTACTATTTCATATTGTTGTCATCTTCACAGACATTTGGTACCGTGTACGAAAGGAGGGCGAGGGACCGGCTGTGCGGCTGCTGCAGCTGTTGCATCTTGCTGGGATTTTGAGCAGGTGAACGTGGAGACCCTCCATGTCCTCATCTGTAAAACTGGAGTAACGCACACAGCCATCATCACAAGGGAGGCAGAGAGGGAATTCAGCATCTTAATTTCAGCGCCCATCAGCACCTCTAGCCAGGTGAGCCTTTATAACCTGGACTGCGCAAACGCAGATGCCCTCTGGTAGGTAGCACTGAGTCACTCTCACCACCTTCCTGTTTTGCTGGGATCTTCCAGTATCCTGATGCCTGGAAAAGCTGCTGTCTCTGCTGCCTCACTCGGCACCTCTGCAGGCACGTTCCAGCCAACAGAAGCTGGGGCTGCCAAGCGCTGTCTCCTGCCCCATCCTCCGGACTGGCACCTGCAGCACTTGATGTGAGCAGCCTGGCCCAAACGGTGCCCGGTGAGGGAGGGCTCCTCTGGGGCAGCGTTCCTCCGTTCCTGCCCTCAGATCCGAACATGACCTGACGTCCCTCCTGCTCAGACATTGCTCGATGTGATGCAGGGCACAGCCCCAGCGTTTCCACATCCCGGTGCCTGTCCCTGTGCTCTGACTCGCAAGTGAAGGAGAAGGAACATCCCCGGCTTCCCCTGCCCAGTTTCTTCGCTCCGCGTACAGCGAGCAGGTCCTGGTGGCATCCGAGTTGCCTCGCTGAGTCTGGTATGAGTCTCTCCTCCTCACTGGACTGCCATGGGAAATCAGGATTAAACTACTGTCTCTGCTGCACCATAAAACCTTTGGCTTTTTAGCACCAGTTGAGAGGCAGCACCGCTCCCAGCCTCATCAGGAATGGTTTCCTTTTACAAATATCCACTGACCGTAACTGTCCCTGTCGCCTCTATTCCCAACCCTCTCTTGCTGCATCCAGCCAGCATTGTACTCTCAGGACAAGTGATGTTAGAAAGAAGTGTTGTAGTTTGTTTGTTTTTTTTTTTTAAAAAAAAAAGAAAATAGACAACAGTCCATAAATCTAGCTCTCCTGCCTGATCGTTGCTTCCCTCCATCTCCCTCTGGCATTGTCGGAAAGTGGCTCTTGGAACAACCTCTTAAAAATGTATCGGCAAGAAGAAGGGAAATTGTTCTCGGTGACAACAATACTGTACACATATTTGTATATTTATTCTGAAGATCAAATTGATAACAACAGGTCCCTTCATGCCTGCTGATTTATCTGCTGAACAGGTATCTATGCCGTATGCAGTGCATGGCTATAACTGTCATGGCTGATATAGGGATAAGATGAATAACCTCTACAGATTTCAGGTACAAGTAGGAAAATGTAATCATAACTCACTTTAGAACCAAGTGATACATATTTATACTTTGCCTATCACAGGCTAGCAAGCCTTTCCCTTTTATTTTGCATTCATGGACCTGTGATGCACATCAATCTTTTTTTCAGTTTGTTAATATTGTTGTCACTCAACTGAAATTTATCGTCACATGACTTACGATTGGGAGACAGTTTCATCTGAGGAACATTCTCTTAATTTACCGTATTCAAATTTCATCTCCTGGCTTGACTCTGCAGCACAAAGACTGATGCTTTGCTTGGCTCAAACCTATTCTGTATTTTTCCTCCCAAACTAAAAGCAGTGAATGTCATAACTATTTATAAACTGAAGAAGAACAGAAGTCAAAGTAGCAAAATAAAATAGATATAAACTCTTAATCAGCCCCATAGGACTTAAAGGATGGGCTCAAATGCCTGTGGCTAGTTTCTCGTGGGAGACCTGGCCTTGAAGGACCCTCTTTGGATTGTGATGGCTTTCCCCATGACAAAAAAGCGTGAAACAACTAAGTGTAGCAGCCCTGCGCGAAGGCAGCCAGAAAAGCAGCTTTGCCTACTTTGAGCAATTTTTTAGGGCTTTGAAGGCCTCCTGCACTTCTAGTCTCACCACGGAGAGCCTTCCTGGAGAACCGTGCATGAGGATGCAGCTCCATCACCGCACCTGAGCTGGCTGGTTTGGGCTCTCGGCACCTTTGGGGGTTTGGGGATGACGGTTACCCTGAGTGGGGACAGCTCTTCTGGGCAGGGTGAGGCCACTTCTGTCGTGCCAGCTCCAGCTCTGGCAGCTCATGCCAGAAGAAGGGCAGACTTGGACTTTGCAGAAAAGTCTCCACCATCAAACTTCACTGAGGGAAGAATTTAACTTTTCTTTCTTTCAATCTTTTTTTAGAGATCATAAATATTTATGAAGAGCCTGTCAGTCATTTTTAGGGTTTCTGACTGAGTGTGTCACAAGAGAAGGGCTTTTATGAGGATTTATAGTAAATTGCAGTAAATTGTAGTCATGTCAGGGAGCAGAGAGGAGTTACACGACGTCAGGGGAAAGCGAGCAGCCTCCGCAGGATGGTAACACTGCTATAGGGTGAATCTGTCCCTTTCCCGGAGTCATCGTGAAGCCTGTGCACTTCTCAAGTGTCACTTCAGTCCTCAGACCTCAGCGAGGCATGGTCAGGAGAAACTCCCTCATCTTCGGCAGAAATCACAGCAACCTGTCCTAATCTAGCAGGTCGATTGCTTTAGGTGACTTCTCCATGGCAAGATTCTGCCTCTGCGGAAAACTGCAATACACACCAACGCCAGGTGTTATACCCAGCTCTAACACTTCTTTTCCAACAGGAAAACAATCCTGAATTCTCACACCAGCAGGATTTGGGACCTTTAAGGGTTATGAGAATAAGCCTGAGACATCAATGCAACAACAAGTATTAGAAAGACACTTTTCCTTCAATAAAGCAAATAATGGCAGAGCCAGAGCATGTTACAGGAGTACATTATTGCAACTACCTGTTGTAAAGTGAGAGCAGGAGACAGAGGTTGCTATAACCCTACGCTTCACCAAATCATGCTGTGACATACTTGTCACACAGACGTCCTTTGTCCTCAAAAAATTAAAAAAGCAAAACTTTAACAATAATTCCTCAAAAGTTACACCCAGTACAGTCCTTACACCAAATCTATTCTCCCATCACACTATTGCTTCCAGAAAACAAAAGCAGGGTAGTAACGTAACTTTCCCCTGGTTTTGTAACCAGACCCAGTCCCTTGAGCTACATCCCAGCCGTACTAAACTACTCTTTCTCCCTGTCTCTTAGTGCCTCAACCCCAGCAACTTTAAAACAAATGAAAAAGTAAAGTACAACATTTTTTTAAACCTGCCACGATTTCATCTGATTTTACTGCTCATCATTAGGACTACAAAAGATTAAGGAAAAAACTGATGGTACCCCAACACTGAAGCAAACCCTCCATGGATCACAGCACATTAACCTGAAAGCGCTTGATTGCATTATCCTACCAGCTCCAGAGTCACACTATTATTCTTTGGCTGATTCTATCACTTTATATTTTGCTCATTAAAGTGGGGGAAGAATGTCAAGATCACATTTTGCCCAACAAGAAAGAAGTGTGAAGATGGAAAGTGCTTTTGCATTAATTGAACCAAGGATGACAGTGCAAGCAGCTTTGAGCCCCATAAATCTAGACAGGCTCTTGTCAGATAAAGCATCAATGTGCTTTATCAAACTTTGTCCATAGATTTATAGAGTGCTCAGACCACAGATCTGTAGTTCCTCAATGTAATCACTTCGGCATTTTCTAGCTATGCTACCAACCTCCATGTGAAATAATGGAATTTATTGACAGAGAAGCAGGCACTGCAATTTTGCTGTTGTTTAGAAAAATTGCCCATCAATGAGGTGTCGGTGGAGAAAGACAAAAGATATTACAGTGAGATGACTATCTCCTGACTCCTGCTGAATTGGTAGATGAGCCATTAGCTTCCATGGAGGGAAAGGGGTGGTCACTCTTCCAGAGAGCTGCTCTGGTTTTTGCTTACAGATTGTACTGCTCCAAGACAAAAAAAAAAAAAAATAAAATCGAACCCCAAAACCTAGACTTGTTCCAGTCTGTTGAATTACTTCAGTCACATGTTGCAAGTCAGAAGCCTGGGTTTTGACAGTGCTGTTTTGGTTAAGCTATCGCAATATTTAACCTCCTAACAACGTAGGTCTGTCTTTGCACAATTCCTGTTCACATTTCACTGTCTATTAAAACGTGTAACTACCACTGATTGCATTAGGTAAATGTGTATTATTCTTCTTCTCAACATTAGGGGATACAGAGTGCATGAGGTTGGGAAAGACTGTTGAAATAAGGCTGAATATAATATATCTTTTTTTTTTTCTTTCACTGCTGTAAGTCCCCTGACTTCTTGTTTGGTTTCAGGAAGGAAACAGAGGAATCTTGCCAGGAATTCTTAACAAAACAGGACTTACACTTACTGCAGGGAGTGGGAATGCATGTTCATGGGGGCATCAATTTATAATGCACCATGTGTCTTGAAGCATCCTTTCCAGAGATGGCTGCATGAGCTGGCGCGTCTGATGCTTTGCGAGCAGGACTTCTGGGTCTTGCTGTGATAAAAGGGACTGCAGTATGGGGCTGCGAGTGTTTCTCCAATTGGCTTCAGATCACCTTGATTTCAACAATTAGTATGACCTCCCTCTGTATTGACTGTCCTCTAACAGTGCTCAAACCATCTTAAAATCCTTCCTTAAAAAATTTCTATTTTCCACCTGCCAACACCTGAAAATATTTCATGATTGAATGATGGTTAGAGCCTAAACCAGTTGATGAGCCCCCCCTGGAACACACCTATGCTTCTGTTGAAAAGTCCTAATCATGTCATCAGCAGATAATGATGCAACTTGTCTCCCACTGGGTTCTATTAATCCTGTTTCCCCAGCATACTTTGATGCCTATTACTGCTCCAATTGTTACTTCAAGGTGCTCAAACAGATCCATGGACTACAGGCTCTGCTGCTATATGAATGCTCTGGGACTCCAGATAAGAATCTCACTCCTTTATTTCCAGAAATACAGAGTTGATGTACATGAACCGAAAGGCACACCTGGTAAGTAGACACATCGTGTCCCTCATTCTTCCTCGACATTGACTGCAAGACAGCGTCGCTTGCTCATTAAATGCCACTTCGTTCTGGTACCAAAGCACTTTGTGGGAGACACAGAGGTGGGAATGAGTTCATTTTTCTGTGCTACAGGAGCTCAGGTCCCAGATGCAATCAGGGCTCTTGCTCTAGGCAAGATACACACGCTTAGAAATACTGCCTGGCCTCAAGCACTCGCTGTTCAAGCAAACGAAGGAAAGGTGGAAGGGGAAGCAGAAATCCTGAAGAACGAAGTGACTTGCCTCAGGCTGCAGAGAAGGTCAGTGGCAGAGGCAGAGCCCAAGGAGCTTTCTAAATGCTATTCCTGCTAGCAGGGACCTTGACCTAGGAGATAATCAAGAATGAAGCACAAGCAGTCTCAAGCCTGTGTCTCTGGGCTAGGATGAATTCCTTACTTTGATGTGACATTTTAAATTGCACAGAACTCCCGGGCTTCTCACCGTGCCTCAATGACCCTTAGGGAACAATGGGGGATACACTGTAAAGGGCAGCCCAAGTAACGGAGACAGGCTGAGAAATAAAATACTAGAACAAAGCATCATGGTTTCCTAGCATCAGCAAAAACCCAAATTCCAGCCCAGCCACAAATAAGACGTTCAGTCACAGATAATAAATAGTGATGAGGAACATTGCATAACACTGTCTTGTCGCAGGACAGGTACATAACACAGAGGGGACTAATTTCAGGCAGAAAGCTCCTGTTGGAAGAGAATGACTAGCTTATAACATACCCCTGCTACAGGAACATCTCCCAGTTGTGAGGCCATTTGGACGCAAGCCCTTCAAATCTTAGAATCATAGAATCGTTAGGGCTGGAAGGGACCTTCAAAGGCCATCTAGTCCAACCCCCCTGCAACAAACAGGGATATCTCCAACTAGATCAGGTTGCTCAGGGCCTCATCCAACCGGGCCTTGAACGTCTCCAGGGATGGAGCATCCACCACCTCTCTGGGCAACCTGTTCCAGTGTTCTACAACTCTCATGGTAAAAAATTTTTTCCTAATATCCAACCTGAATCTACCTCCCTCTATTTTAAAACCATTACCCCTTGTCCTATCACAACAGGCCCTCCTGAACAGCCTCTCCCCATCTTTCTTGTAGGCCCCCTTGAGGTACTGGAAGACTGCTATAAGGTCACCCCGGAGCCTCCTCTTCTCCAGGCTGAACAGCCCCAACTCTTTCAGCCTGTCCTCATAGGAAAGGTGCTCCAGCCCTCTTATCTTCGTGGCCCTCCTCTGGACCCTCTCCAACTGGTCCATGTCCTTCTTATGTTGGGGACTCCAGAACTGGACGCAGTACTCCAAGTGAGGTCTCACGAGGGCAGAGTAGAGGGGGAGAATCACCTCCCTCGACCTGCTGGCCACGCTCCTCTTGATGCAGCCCAGGACGCGGTTGGCCTTCTGGGCCGCAAGAGCACATTGCCGGCTCATATTGAGCTTCTCGCCCACCAGTACTCCCAAGTCCTTCTCCTCAGGGCTGCTCTCGATCCAAATCTTGTCCTGGTGCGGTAGGATGTTGTGCTTAAAATGACATCGTGCAGCCAGGGATGGGAGGGCTGCTCAACATCTCGCTAGGAAGGCCTGTTCTCACAAGGTTTCCAGTCAAACTGAATAAACCCAAGGTTCAGAGAACTTACGCACCATCAAACTCCCTGTACGTAAGGACAAGGCACACACGAAGTCCTGAAGCTGATTCAGAAGTAGCGTCTTCTTGTGACCCTGCTGTGCTGGGCTGCCATGCCCTAGTTCTGCCTTAAGGAGATGGGCAGACCTTCACCAGCAGTTAAATTAGAGTAATTAAAACAGTTATGGACCTTCTTAGGTGAGGTGTTATATCTGACTGAAGAAGCACTCTCTGTCTTTGTGTCCCTGCATGGCACTGGTGAAAAGTCCTGTAGGACAACCACTACCTGTCCAGTGAAGAAGTGTTACTGCCTCCATAGCTGGATGCTGACACCTTAAATACACTCAGCCAATGCCTTGTAATAGTCTGTCTGCACCGTAATTTCCAGATGCTCCTTTAAAGCAACGTTTTTGTCTCTACTTTCTATTAGTCAACTTATTCTCCTGCCTTGGTGCCACCTGTAAACCCAAACCTCCTTCCTGCCGGAGGAGGGAGGACACACTGCCGAGTCCCTTCGGGCTCTCGGCTCAGCCCTGCAGGCAGTACAACGGCCCGAGGCAGCTGTCAGGACAAGGCTCCTGAGTGACAGCACCTTCAAGAGCTCAGAAGCTGTTTGCCATTTGGAGACACTACCTGTGCTTCCCCCACTCCCCTTATTCTGACTCCTCGTGCCTGAGGAGGCAGCAAGGTGAGCCAAGTGTGCTGTGCTCGGGCTGGAGGAAAAAATCAGCAGCAAACAAACCCCCTGCTGTTAGTTCCTACAAGGAAATCCACCCACCCCTTCTGATTTTATTCTGGTCAAAATGCATTTGCTTTATCTCACCTCCACCTGGTCATAGGGAACTAAAGACCTATTTCTACTCTGCATCTCCTATGACCTTGCTGAGTGGCACTGTGTAACAAGAAGTTTGCCTTTCTTTTTTCCCCATCTGTAAAGACAGCGCTGGTGATGCTGGCATGTGTAATACCACGCTGTGCAAAGTGAAAACGAACAAATGAAACATCTGAACAATGAGTAAACAAAATAAGAAAATAAACAAATGAAATACAGTCGTGATGATGTTTAGCAAATGAAACAAGGAGAGAAGATGCATGCTGGGGAGAAGCACAGAGAGAAACAGCATAGAACAAATTAACAAAAGTCTGACGTGGCAATAAGATGTCGAGAGCTCATTACCAGACAGGAGGGTGCAATATCGTTCCAGACAATGGCAAGTTAATGTTGGTTTCTGAGATCTCTGTTATTCTTCTCAAAGAAACCATAGCTGCTTCTCCTGTGGATAGCTGCAATAAGGAAACCAAGTCCCAAGAAAAAGTGGAGCAAATTCTTTCAGAGACATTTTTAGCCCAGGACAACACAAAACCACAACATCGAGCAAGTCTCAAAGGAGAAACTGTGCTGCATATCTTTACGTGATTAAAGGTCCTTAAAATAAGGAATGGCCAACTCATGTCCTTTTGCGAGCCCAAAATTCACTAAACAAATAAATTAATGGGAGGAGGTTATGCAATAGGAGTTAATATCTCGATTTAGCTACTGTGTATAACTGCTTCTCACACTTAATGGGCTTAAAATGTGGTATCCAAAATACATATTGCAAAGAATATTACAGAATATGAGCAGTGCTTCCAGGCACAGGCACAAATGCACTCAAACATACAGTAGTTTCCTCCTGCTCCGTCATGACCCTGAATTAATTCTTACATTAACTCTGCACTTCTTTATAACTAGACTTGGCTCTTAAAAGATTTGCACCTAGCTGGCTGGGGCTTATTATGTGCTTCCTAACCCTTCTCCGTGCCTGAAATTACCATCTAGGTTTGTCCATCACCATGCCCAGAGAATTGCAAATATCCAGAACACCTCTTGCCTGGCTCTGTTTCAGCACAAGTTGGGGTTAGACATGATCCAAACAAAACAAGAATGGTGCAGAAGTCACCGGTTGTGACAGTACAGATAGGTTTGCTTTGGAAGGCAGTAGATGCTGTAACACTATCCAGAAGCTAAGGTCCCTTTCAACTTAGTTCGTAGGTCTGTAACAGTAGAGATGAGTTGTTAATTCACCCCTGACAGCTTTATTCAACAATCGATGTATAGTCCTTGGAAATTAAATAATGAGGATCAGTGATGTCTCATATTTATTTTTAAGAGTATGAAAGGACATTAGCCATCATTTAGTAGAGAAGCAGAATGATTTCTGTAAGGAAAGATATAGGTAGAAACAACTTGATCCCCTAACAGGGTAGGAAACCCCAGAGCTCGACTGGGATAACTTCTCTTGTCTAATACAGAGAACTGCCAGTTCTGCAGGACAGCTGTGATAGGCATCTCTGAGCTGAACTTTGCTGGAAAGAAGCTGCACAATACACTACAGTGATGATGCAAAATGTAGTATTAACACATTTGTTGGTGGAAAGGGCTGGGTCTCCTCTCATGGAGACCCTAGATGAATATGGTATTGGCAGACCAATACGCAAACCGGTGCCCATGAAAGCAAAATGGGGCAGAGTAGAGCGCTGTGAGCTCTCCAGGTGATCTCTCTCTGGTGTGAAATAATCTTCTCTGAGCCTAACACAGCTCCTCTAACCCCCTTGACTCTAAGTCAAATGAATACCAGAGTGTCTTCCAACAAGACCATTCCCCCCTCCTGTATTACGTGGTTCCTGGAGAAATTTTGTCTTGTCATCAATTAACCATCCAAATCTGGAAAATAAAAACTTAGAGAAATCATCTTTCTGTCTGTGAGGCCCTGTTCTGCTGCTGCATGGCCTATACATATCTCTGATATTCTCAAGAGAAATAGCAGGCTTATGTTATTTGTTTTAATTTCCATGACACTATGGTGTTGTAGATAAAACATCCATGTGTGCCAGTGAAGAGGCTCGGGAGAAAAGAGTTTGTGAAGTGGGGAAGGAAGGCTGATAATCTCAACTGAAGAGGGGGAACAGAAGGAAAATTCAAAAAGGCAAGTTGCAAATTAGCTAATATTGAAAAAGGGAGGTTCATTAGTGAAAGTTGGACTGACCCTTTCATAATGTCACAAGCTTTTCTTAACATCATACTGTCTTACACAGTGCACATCAAGTAGACTTGATCTCCTGATCAATAGAGAGAAACAGATTAAAGTGGGGCTATTTCCATTAAAAAATAAAAAAAAAAAAAAAGAAAGGACACAACTCTCAGGGGGATTGGACAGCTCAGGGGTCTGTTAATAGGGCAGAGAACTGTTCACATTTCAAGGTATCTGGTCTGATTGCAGATCAGGCCAATAGGGACAATGAAAACCATTGCCTTTAATGGCTGGTTAGTGATGGATGTGAAATGAATTGATGGCCTCAGTCCAGTTCAGAGCAGAATTCATGAAAAAACCTTAACCTATCTCGCATTTTTTTTTTTTAATAGAAATGCAGAGATCTGAGGAAGGAATAAACTGAGATTAAAGTACCCAACTGGGGCATCTTTTGTCCATTCCCACCTCTGCTCTGCAATTTCTCCCAGCTCCAGCAAATCACCTGGTTCCTCACAGTCTCAGTTCTCTTTATGGAAAACAGAGATGGCATTTGACTGCCTTTTATTAAGGCATAAAGCTAAACACCTTAACGTGGAGGCCAGGAAGCGGCAAGCTTAGGTACCGTGTACATCCCAAGGGGACCCACGTCTCACGTGCCCCTCTGCCCTCAGAGATCTCCCCTTTGCCTGGAGGTCAGGCAGCAGAATGATGCTCCTGGATGCCGCTTCAGAAAGCCTCAGTCCTCAAGGCCATCAATCAGTCACCTTTCTCAAGCACTAAATTCATTAAAGGGAGGGAGAAGCAAAAAGTAGAGCAAAGAAAAACCTAGCTTTCATAATATGGGAAGACTGTGAGTGGGAGTCTGCCTTTGAAGCACCTACAAGAGAATCTAATCAAGGCATTTACGATAAACAGAGAAAATCGATCACAGAACATTTTTAACATTTAAAACATGTCTCTGTTTGGACAGCTGAGACATCCCATTACTGTGAATGACACTGCCGGATCAAGGGTCTACACAATTTGAGAGAGCTGTAAATCATCCCCAGACCTTCAGGCACACAAACATTTACAGAATTGCTTTAAATTATTTGTAAATAATGGGCCAAATTAATCTCTGAGCACAGAGTGCCTATCTGCTGTTGGCTTTGATGGGAACCACCTTACTCCAAGGCTGAGCTGAGCAGGTGGATCCGTGGGGCCAGGTCCTGGTGTGGTGCAGGGGAGCTTGAAGATGACGTCTGCCTTAGACCCTGCACACCCACTCAGCAAAGCACGAACTGACAGACAGTAGGAATTGTACAAATACATGTCCAAAAGACATGGGTGTAAACACAAGTAGGAGCAGTGAGCAGCTTTTGTGTGTTTTTATGTCCTTATGAGACACTTATCTTGTCCAGAGCTTTGATAAGTCAAATGCAAAGATAACAGAGCAGAGAATAATTTACAGGCTGATGAACGAGGGTGAGTGTGAGGGCGTATAAGAGTTGGATTACCCTAACATGGGTGGCCTCTTCATTAACTGAATGCCAACCTACAGCCATGCTGGAAGCAGCTGGTGCCTCCTGTGCTCCCTAGTAGTTGGTTGACAGCTACTAGGTTGACATGGTTTAAACGATCACAAACATGCAAGGTCTTGAATACTGCTGGCAAGAAGCTCTTGCAGCACTTTCTCTGCAAAGCCAATGTAATTAATGGAGTTTCGCAGGCATGTCATGGCAAGATGATGTGCCTTGAACGATGTCATCCAGCAGGACATATGGGGAGCAAACCCTTGTTTTCCAAGTACTCTGCTGATTGGGTCACTCCTCTGGTACTTTTCTGGAATAAGAACATTCACTGAGGGCTAAATTATCTCCTTCTGTAGGTGAAAGGATCGGGATCTCAGGAGCTATCTACTACTGCTCAGCTCATGCAGAAAAACTAGAGTCAATGGCAGTGTGCTCTGCAAGCAGGGAGGCACCAGCACTGAAGACCTTGGTCTCAGACTCCCAGGGGGAAGAGAAGAAAAAAAGACCAAAAAAAAGGAGAAAAAAAAAAAAAAGGCTGCAGCTTGGTAAGAGCTGGGACCTGAGGCAAAGCCTATACTTTCTGAAGACATAGTCTATGTGACATCTAAACATGCTCAATGGCAGCCAACGATGAGACTCCACAGCCTGGTCCTTGCATCCTTGACAATATCTTGCTGTTTCAAACTAAAACTTTTAATAGCAGTATGTTATAATGCGAGCCAAGATGGGATCCATGGGGTTGCCAGTACGTTAGAGCAGTGTTAGGGAAGGAGCCCTCCTGCTTTACTCGTTACTGCTGGTGGATGTTGGTCTCTCCAGACTCAACGAGAGTCACATAAGCAGCCAGTTAATGGGCTGCTGTTACTGCTGCCTCTCATGTCCAGGTCTGTTAATCTCAACAGGAGCTGGGCTAAGGAAAACTCTATTACAGAGGATTTTAATAAAGGACTGATTTGTAAACACATATGACCCCAGCCTCATTTGTAACGTAAGGAATACGTGCTCTCTTGTCTGTCTGCTAACTTTAAAAAGGCCATTTACTGTGATACATTACCCTCAGAAATCTCAATGGATTTTCCTAGAACATTTCCTACAGACGTTCTATTGAAACTAAATGGAACCATCCATGTCGGATTACTTCATAAAATCTCCCTAGAATTTCCTGTCGATGCTTTATAGACAATGTTTGCAAGCAGAAATAGAATAAAGAATTCCTGCTCCCACTCTGCTCTCCTATGGCTGCTGCTGAAGGTGGAGGCAGTTTTCCCTCTGTGGGGAGCCCATGGAGTTTCTCTGACTCAGAAACATCTCAGAACATAAAGAGCATTTATTGATTTGTATTTGCACATTTGGAAAAGCAAACTCCAGAATGGATATTAAATAATGAAAAGGCTTTTTTCTTTTTTATTTTGTACAAATATTAAAGGGGCATATTCGAGCCTGAGTGACATCCCAAGGAATCCTATTGGACCTTTAGAAGATTGCATTGAGGTGCTATAAACCAGCACAGAATCTGGCCCTCTGTATTTACCTTCTGGTTGAAATCAATACAAAATATGAAATCTCTCTTTTTCTTTTTTTTCCCCTCTCCAAGTGCAGAGACTAAACTCCATGTGACAAACTAAACACATGGACTTGGCACTGAAAAATCCAGAACTTGAAATCTTGATTTGTGGCCCCATTCCAGTGTCCTAAAGCCCTTTCCACACCAAAATATGAGCTTAGCATAGTATCTTAAACTGAAAAGCCCAGGATTACATGGACCAGAGAAAAAAAGCCTTAGAACCAGTCTCTTTTTTGACAGCAAGCAGAGGGATACCCTGCACTGGTACTGTATGGGCTGCTCCTGTCTGTTGGGCAGGGGAAGAATTATTCTTCATAGCAACACTGACCATTTGTTATGCAAGGACTAACTTGGCAATAGCCTGTCTGAACACATAAAATGCAATCCACAGTATCTCAGCTTTTGGCCCAAAGAAATTCAGGTGGACTCTTAAAGTTAGCATTATATTATATATTATTATAATATATTGTTATTATATTATTATTTTCATATATTATATCCATGGTTCCAAAAGAGAAATACAGCATCATCACTGGATGGATAAAGCTTTTGGAGGCTGCAGCACTGTTGCCTTTTCTGCATCCACTCTGGTCAGTTGGGGCTAAAAGCCTGAAAGCCAGGAAAGATGTTTCATATGTCCAGATATCTCACCAGTGTGTGACTGGCTGCATGGGTTGAGTGATGCTCCCAATGTCACCCGTGTTGATCTCTCCCCAAGCCCTTTTGTTCTCACTGCACCCTGTGACTAGCACAAATACGGTGACAGAGGAGAGACAGCAACCTGCCAGGACAGCTTGCCCCACCTTGATTTCATTCCCTTCTTTCCTAGCAGGGTCACCAGCACCTTCCCTACCAGGATGCTAATGTGCATCCCACCATCAGCCAGCCCAGGAGCCCTTGGGCCAGGTGGCAAGCAGCACTGCTGCTGGAGCCAGGCATGGAGCCAGGCACAGAGCCAGGCTCCCCTAGCTGGGCACAAAACCTTACAGCCCTCGCAGCCTGCTTCCAGCCGTGCCCCTTCGCAGGGATTCCCCTGAGCGAAGAGCTACGTGCCTGCAAATTGCTGGATGTACATGCAAGAGCAGAGTTAATATGCTCTGCATGCTCTGTAAATCTAGAGCGCTCTGGTAGAGCTGGGCAGGCAGCATATATGCAATTTTCAGGGAAAAATTGCCCTTTTCTGACTCTGTCCGGAAGCGAATGGCTCGCCCTGCAATAAAGGCTGAGCTCCTCTGATTTATGGTGAAGACCCATCTTACATATAAAATTCCAGCTCAGACTTCTCCTAACAATCAGAGAACATTTTTAATTTGTGCCTAGGGAAACGTTTAGTGGAGAAAAAAAAAACATTTTTTAAAGAAATCCTCCTGTTGCACTAATGGTGAGAAACAAACATGGCTCAGTCTGTCCAGGGAAACTGTGCCATGTGTTTCTTGCCACAGGGAATCAGGTTGTCGATGCACAGCTTGATAAGTTTGTTAGTATGAGTGCTACAGCATTCACGCCGATGGAAACACCTTACTCGCCCTCGTGCAAGAATCTGTGCTGCAGATGACCTTATCGAATTTCCAAATATGTGGGAAACAGCCATTCCTGCGGGCGGCTGGTTTCAGCCTGGTGGAGGAAAAGTCATTGAAGCCAGATGAGCGTAGAGGAACCAGCACAGCTCAGCTGAAGTTGAAAGAGGGATGTTACTGCAAACAAGCATCTGACTTCATTTACGAGGCCAGCAAGCTGGCCCTTTCTGCTCGCACAATCTGAACGGCATATGCTTCAAGAAATGATGAACTGCAGATTAATCTAACTCCTTCCCTGTAAGAACACCAGCACAGATCGTGTTAGACCTCTACCATCCTCATGACAGATCCATGGACGCGTCATACGATGGGTGGAAGTGAAGGTCAGCGGGGGGTGATGCTGCTTTGGCAGATGATGCGCAAAAAGGCGTCGTTTAAAGCAGAGCCTCTACACAGATGGTTGGCAATAGGGTAAAAAGTGGCTTGGAGTGTTCACAAAGAGAAGTGGGATCATATGGCGAAGCTGTAATCGTTATTAATTATCTATTACCAGATTAGAGGTACATTAGTGACCCGCACCACTTATCCGGTGCACTAAACCACGCAAAGGTTCTCATAACATAATAAGGTTAAAACAATAATGAAACGGTACAAGAACATGACACACCACAGCACAGCACCGCGGCACTAGTCGCGCTCCTGGAAGAGCACTTTAGCTGAATAACACGAGTTCCCGTGGAAGTGAATCAGGTTACATTACCAAGATGGGAAGGGGAGTGGACACTATACCAGTAATTGCTCACAAACATACCTACCATTTTCCTTAGGTGATGCTCAGGGTTATGTGACTAAAACTGGAGCTAATCAAACCCCTCTGAATGCTCCCATTAATTTCTGTGGCTGAACTCAAGCTGCAGAACTTGCTAAAGCAGGAGGTCATTAAAACAGAGTGCGAGCCAGGATAAATCAGAGGGACTGGCCCTTGACTGAACCTCCATCACTACAACGGCTTAAGAAGGTTTTTGTCCCTCTCTTGGTAAGGATTTGCTGAAAAAGTGATGGAGAAAAGCAGCAGTCCAACCATTAACGCTAGGTTACACAGCATGGGTTTGCAGCTACAGGGTGCAAGCCTGGCCACCAGCCCCACGGTCAGCAAAGGCTGCCTCTGGGCTTGCCTCTTCCTCGTTAGGAAACGCCAACTTCACCTTCCTCTGCACTGCTCCGAAGGAGGCTTTCAAGGAACTGCCTTTGTTATTAGCACTGCTGGGCTCCTGCCCAGAGAATCCCAACATCACCCAGGAAGCCGTTTCACACAGAAAAGCTCAGTTCTTCCTCCAAAGAACTCATGGTCAGTGGAGCATCTCCACTGACACCTCCCTCCACACGCAGCTTCTCTTCCTGACACACGCAGATATGATGTGCACAGTCACAGGTGTCCAGGGGAGAAAGCATGTCCAAAAGATCATTTATGACACCAGACATTTGCCACCAGCTGCACATCAAAAGGCAGTTTTTGTCTTAGCCAAAGGTTATGATGCCATTGGAGGAAAAAATAAATATTTTTTTTAAAAAAAAAAGTCTTAACCTTGTCTCAAGCCAAAATTGAAAAAAAAAAAAATAAAAAAAATCGATAAATCTTAAATTGTATTCCACTGGGACAGATGGTAAAGATATTTAATATTTAGGCATTTGGCTAAGTGCACATTTAATGCAAAAATTAATGCCATTGAAATAACCTTTTCTCCTTTCAAAAATCCTCTCCAAGTTGATTATTATCCACCAAAAAAAAAGAAAAGAGAAAAAAAAAAAGAAGAAAGGAAATAAAGGAAATGTAGCTCAGAGATGCATTAACAGATCACTCTGAGTAACAACCCAGCACAGTCTACAGCACAAAACAGGAACTTTATTTAGAAAGCCCTTGGTTGGGGTTGATAACACACAGCATCGCTGGAGCCCAGTGCAGACTGCTCCACTGCCGGTGGCTGGAGCGTCTTCCATCTACCGCTGATTTACTGTACAATTAAGACAATGTCTGTGAGATCTAAAGCAAGTACCTACTTCCAGGGGGATACTCCTAGATCTAGTTATTATCGTGCCAGCACATGAAGCATCGCTTTCCAAACAAGCACCCAAGCCTGCTGATAGTCTCCTGACAAAAGGCACAATCCTGCGAAGTGCTGAGGATGCTCAATTCCCACTGAATTCACTCGAGGATGAAGGTGATTATTGCATTGCAGAAAATGTTCAAAGCCTAACGTTCAGAACTCAGCATCCTTCAGGATCTGGTCCAAAGCACGTTTCCATTCAGAATTAAGAACAAGCAACTTCCCCCCACCCCACCCCCCCCCCGCCCCTTTTTCTTGTGAGTGAATCAAATGAATGGACTGAGAGTTATTTCTCCCTGAATATTTTTTGTGCTTTTGAAAGATTCTGCTGGCAGACTGATTGCTCTGCAATATTTATTTAATTTACTTACTTATTTTTTAGATTTATGCTGCATGTTCATTCGCTATCCTCTAGGTACACAGACAAGGAAAACACCTACATATCTTTTCTGAAATATACCGTGTCACAAACAGAGACAAACAAGAATAAAGGAAAGGGGGAAAGTATACTGAAACGGAAGGCTGAGACATGCACGGCCACACTCCGATATTCTTATTGCTTTGCAAATGGGGTCAGTATGAAAAGACTTGACTGTTACAGATGGGTAAATGGAGGAACAGACTATGTCTGCAACCTACTCAGCATTTGGAGCAGCATTAAGAGTATGGTCAAGTGGTCCCCAGTCCAAAGTGATGTCCAAGACCTTGTTTCCCACCCCCCACTAGAGGCTGTGATCAGCCCCTTTGAAACTTCCCTATGGCCAGCCCAGGAACTGCCTGCCTTTTCCAGGGCTCCATTGACAAATAGCTTTAGAAAACCAAGCTATCTTTTAATTTTACATCTATTATAAAAGGTAGATACAAATCAAAATGGCTACAAAAATATTGGCTCTGTAGCATAATTAAGTACATAGATGTTTAAAATCTGCGCTTGTGCTAATCATTGATTGCCAAGAAAAAAAGGAATGAGTGAGTTTGGATAACTAAACCCTCCACTCACCCCAGACAAAAAGAAACCCTCAAAACCCAGCCTTCGAAACCAGCTGCATTTAATTCTCTAGTAAATTCTCTTTTTTTTTTTTCCAGATAAAATTAGCAATGCGCTTATCGATTTTAGTTTAGCTGGAAATGTATCGGTAGGGCTAAAAGAAGGGTAAATAAAACATGATGGACTCTCAGGGTTAGATAAAAGAAAGTGCTTATAAATGCAGAAGTCCATGAGCAGAACAGAAGCTGTGAAGGGTTCAGGCAAGAGGCCAGGAATCCGACTGCATACTGTAAGCTATTATTTGTGCTGAAAATCTCCAGGAATTGACTGAGTATGAGCCTTCCTAAGCAAGACTTTTTGCCAAGATCTATATGCTTATAATCATCCCATATTATTTATATCACAGGAATTTCCATAAGTATTATCCTGCCTTGTCTTAGCAAACAGAAGACCCAGTGCAGGTGCACATGGACAGTTGACGCAAATTGGTTAACCAGGGTGACATGATGTAACGGTGTTAGTTTAAGCGATCTTTGATCAATAGCATTCATGACCACAGCTGAGTTTGTTTGTCCTTAATGCCAGGAGGTATTTTACCACTTCAGTAGTTTTAAAACGAGGCGACTGAGTCCAGGAAAATCAATATGAAAGTGAAACTCTTCTAAGTTCGTAGTAGAGTTTACAAAAAGTGGGATGCAAAACGGTTGAAAGCTCCACAAGAATTGGGACTCCTTGGATCCATTGCACAATCACCTATTCCTTCTTCACATGACAGGAGACAGGTTGCCTCTCTCCTCTTATCCTCAGTTTACCCACTTTCAAAGTCAATTTAAGAAATCAGATGGGCTGCACCAGTGCAGCTGCATCAAGCTGATCATATCTAGGGTGAGATTCAATATCTGAAGCAGTCAGACCCAAAACACACAGGGATTTGAAGATCCATATCACCAACATACACCAAAAGCAACAATCACAATATGTAACAAATCAGGCCTTAAAACTATATATAGATATATAAGTATGTATATTTAAAAATATAAAACGTCTTCATCAAAGAAAACAGCATAAGGAGAGAGCTGACTGCGGCAGATAGTTCTCATGGATCAATGTTGCCTTGACCTTTGTGTGTCGTGTTTTTGATGCTGTTACTTTTTTTTTGCAGAATCAGACAAGCTCATATTTCTGCAAAGGAATTTACTGTATCTCAGTGATACAGACTACATAGCATTTAACCTTCCCAGCCTAAGTGTAAATGGGGTTGTGCATTCACGTGTGTTGCTGCGTTGCTGGACTGTGGATAATTTCTACTTCTCCAACTCGTCTCATAGGTACAGGGCAGATCTTGCAGGGAGAGTAACTGCAGAGTCAGTATACAAAGGACAGCACAAGCCACAACGCTTAGAAATTTGGTAAATGAACAGTTGAAAACTTAACATTAGATTCACACGATGAAACAAAGTTGAATTATTCTTGAGATTATTGTATCTATATTCTTGAGATTAAACAAGAAGGCCAAGAGCTGGAATATACAGTCTATTGGCTCAATTGCTGTCGCAGGATATAAGAACACAGGACCATATATCCACCTCTCGAGACAAAGCTGAGTGAGTCATTCTCTGTTTTCCCTTATCTACCTTTCCTACAGCATCAGAAGCCTCTTGGGACACAGGCTGTGCCCAGACAGGGCTACACGAACGACCCAGTGAGATGGGTCCATTCTGGGGCCTCTGGTGGTTTCTGCCATGCAAATAATTATAAAGACCACGAATAAGGCAATGAACTCAGGCAGCAAGCTGATATGGGAAGTGGTTCGATCCTGCACTTACGCCCTCACTCTGCTGCTGATCCATCGGGTGATGCTCTGCACACCACTCCTCCTCGTGCCTCAGTTTCCACATCTGCAACAAGGAGATAAATATATCAACCTGCGTGCCTTAAATACTTTGAGATGTAAGTCTTAAGAGCTTTGAGATGTAAAATTTGTACGGTAGACTGCAGTATTATTCACCAACTAGACATAATCAGCAAGAAGGATGACTCAGATACGGCTCTCATTGCTCCAGAGCAATAAAAAATATCTTCCACAATAAATTTTAAAAATTAGTTTGTGTCATTTCTGAGTTACTGGAAAAGTAACTTTGCTTGTTCTGTTCTTATAAATAAAATGCCACCAAATTATCACAAACAGCATGAAACATGATGAGACAATCCAAAGTGAGGGGTCTTTTTGTGTTCACAGACTCAGCTATGTGGTCCTACCACGATTCACCTGTGAATTGAACCATCTGCAATTAACTTAGTCCTGCCAGTAACCAATAGCTATTAAATTCACCCATCAAAAGCATTTCCTTATGTAGAGCATCAAGTGTTTAATCTCAGACCTGAACAACAGCACCAGAAGGTTTTATTTATCAAATCAAGTCACACTGTGTATGTGTCAAAAGAAAGATTTAAAAATAAGGTTTTAAGACTATCGGGAGAAATTGGAGCGTTCCAGGTACAAATAGAGAAACACAGCCTGTCTGTCACATGGCTAGCAGCAGAGAGAAATGTAATCTACAGTAACAGCACTACTTTCTCTTTATTTTCACTTTGCTCAAAGGGCACTTTTCATCTGCAGTTTCCAGCCTGGTGGGTGGCAGCCTTAACAGGGGCTCAGAAGTCAGATCCAAAAATAATCTGTGGTATCCCCATCTCACCCTGCCAGACCTAGTCTCACTTAAGGGGTGGCGGGTGACTCCATGTGGCCCGAAGCAATGTACATCCATGTAAGAAGGAATAATAAAAAAATAGAAATACAATGTCGCTATAATGAGATCTGCACGTGCCAGAGCTGGGTGGCTACAACCTGGGCTGTCCCATAGGACACCTGCAAGTCGTTGTGTGGCTACACACGAGGGACTGTCCCAGGAGTCCAGATGGCCTGTGGTGTTGCCCCAAAGCTGGCATCCTGCCTATGGCATTGCAAATGTGATTGGTGCTGGCCCTGGGCATTTAAATATGTTCATTTATTCTACTTCATTTATTTATTTCCTCTCTTCTCATAGGAAAGAGGCCAGAGTTATGGCCATGAAGGTCACCCTAGAGTGCTGGGACTGATTTTCTTTCCAGCTCAGATTTTAAATAAACCATCTTCCACCACGCTGAGCTCACCTACCAATCCTTAGCCTAAAAAGTGATGGGAAGGACTGTTGGCTGCCCTATGGTCTTGACTCTTTCCCAGTTGCTTGACAGTAGAGGCTGTTGCAGGTCCAGCTCCCTCCAAAGGCCAGAACAGGTTGCATTTTGTCCTGAAAGTTAAACATGACTTTCAAACTGAAGCTGCTGTTTGGTTTGCAGGGACAGAAATAGGACTGTGGATATTAACTGCTAGCAAATAATTGTCTGATACAATAAAGGAGAGCATCACCTGCTCTCTCTGCAAACTTTTCTTTTTCCTGGTGCTATCGAAAATAGTCTTTTCTCCCCTATTTCTGATAATGCAGCAGAGAAGACTTAAGATTTGCTATCGTCAGGTGGATACCAGGATCCATTTACACCTTCTGAGGGGAACAGGGTGCTAGAGGCTGCAGATCAATTTGAATTAGCAGATCTTTTAATTCTGAATTTCCAATTTACTTGCTGTGCAATCAAGGCAAGAACATAAGAGGAGTAAAATAAAAATCGAGGTCTCTACTCAACAGTATTTGGTAGTAGATTACCTATGGTAATGTGCATAATTTTCAATTCCTTATCTGTCTTCCCCAGACAGGTGACCCAGAGTTATTAACACTGTTTATATCATTAAGCACCGGGCTGGATTATAGTCCAAGTGACTGCACAACGCTGTATGTGAAATTCAGATCTTCTGAGCACCTGCTAATCAAGTTCACTTGGGCTGATCTTCCATCCCCAGTTCTGGCTAATCTAGGATTTGATAAAAAAAAGCAAGCAGGTAGCCTCCTCCAACTCCTTCACAGCTTAATCCACGTACGCAAAGACCATCAAAAGCGAGCACACGTTGCGAGGGAAGAGGAAATATCACCCCGAGACAGAGCCAGGGCAGGCTGTGAGACAGCACAAACCCATTTCACCACCGCCGTGTAAAAGGTTTTTAGTGACATGGAACTAAACTGGGGGAGGAAAAACACGCAAACGCACCTGAGTGGAAAGAAAACGCCGTCTGCAAGCGGAGCAGAGCAGCAAGAGGCATCAGCATGTGCCGTTTTGTGCCTCTGCTTTATCAGTTGGAGGTCAGGCAAAACAGGTAAATAGTGCTTATCAGCAGAGATTCATTAATGTCTTTTCACGGCTCCACAAATGCTCTCCAGTGCTCGGGATTGTCCCCGTGTCGTGCAGGAGGCAAATATTTGCAGTGCGGGATGAGAGCGGTTTGCTTTTCAGCAGAACGTGCTGTGGCATTGGTACCGCTCAAAGACGTGTCCCTCACACCCTGTCGGGTCCCACCTATCCCCGGGGACAGGGGGAAGGAAAAAGCCATTATATCTGCCACATCCCACTGAGTGAGGGACGTGCCTGAATGCCTGCCAAGGGTCTAAGGCCAAGAGAGTGAGGAACATTCTGGAGGACTCCTGGCTCCTAATTTAGGCAGCTAAATGGGGTTCTTTTTATCCTTCTACAACAAAGTGCATCACTTTTGGACAAGAAACAGTCCAAATTGTTTACAGCCCCCTTGAGCAATGATGTGGTTGGTGGAAAGCTTTGGTTGAGGGACTCTAAAAAGCAGTTTGAACAGCTCCTGGAGCCGTGTCCCTGATCACCCCATGGTGGAGCAGGGTAGAGTCTGCATCACCCAGCCTGCCTTATGGATAGCACTGTCTGCCTTGTACAGGGTAGTCAGGTCTGGTTTTTGTAAGAATAAATCCCCCAATTAACATCTATTTCATACATAAATTAATTTAAAATAGAACAAACATAATACTGTTACTATAGTAATATACCAACACAAAATATAGCAGGGCAATGCTATGTTTATTTAAAAAAAATATTTCTGTGTCTAATAATCAATGAAATGTCAATGAATATATTATGTTTCCAGAAAGTCTGAGGTATTCCAGTTCAGGCCTATTGCTGATGGCTGAACTCTGGTGTCCTCCACCCATGTTGAGAGGTCTCTTTCTCTTCAAGAAGTCTAGCTGAACCTAATGAAGCTACTCAAGATATAAGGTGCTTCCAGAATATTAACACCGAGCCTGCTACTTGGAACCACTGATATCAGCAGGCGTACTTAAAGGGAAGTGTTTAATCAAAGATGTAATGAAAAGAAATGAGGTTTGAGAGTCTGACCCCTCAGTATGGAAAAGAAGTTGATTTGAGTACTGATAGCTGGGTAGTGAGAAGTGCTCCGTACAGGGAGCCACCTCGGCAGGCAGATTCACCCCCCTCTCCCCCTTCCCAGTGCTGCTGGGGAGCCAAAGCCATCTGTACCACCTCCTCCCCTGGGAAGGGAGAGACCAGGGAACAAAAGGTGGCCAAAAATAAAAGAAGAGACTGCAGCAAATCTGAACGAGGGCAGAGCAGCTGTGAAACTGCAGAACACCGTGAGCTGGGATCACACTTGGTCCCCTGAGGTGGTGGGACTCTGCTCCCTGTGCTCCAATCGTAGGATCTGCAGCGTGAGGGGCCACATCCCTCCTGCGCTTGGCGTTGACCCCTTCAACAGTGCAGTTGGCAGTGACACCGAGTGCACACGGGGCTCATCTCTCTGCTAGTATGGGAGCTCCTGTGACCTCCTGCACGAGCCGTATCCCTGGTAAGGGATAGCGTCAAGGAGAGAGGTGGTCTGCATTCTGAACAGGCGTCTGGCCTGGCCATGGGATAACCCAGCTCCTTTCGCAGCCCCCGTGGGCTCACACTGAGCCCAAGACATGGCTGAGGAAAGAAGCTGAGATTTTAGTTGTTTCTGGGTAGGTATCAGCTCATTGCAGATGTAATCAGTAAAGTACCCACAACTCTCACAGATGGTTTCTTAGCAGTAGAAAGAGTCTTTGCCACAACTGAGGTAGCTGCATTACAATAAGGATGGCTGCACTCCAGGTGCTTTGGTCTCAACTAGTCAAAATGAGTCATCTACTACGCTGCATACACAAACACCTTGGTAACTGAGATGGAAAAGCAAACAACAATAACAAAAACCTACTGTGCTGTTTCCTCCGGAGCAGCCCTGCATCTCTTCCCTGGTCTGAGCTCCCCCTTCCACGTGCGAGGACGAAGAGATGGGGAGGAGGTTTGGCTGTCCCTCTGCCCAGCAACATGCACAACGCACTGGGTTGTGACTGCAACTGCCTTGTAGCTCAGTTATTTCTTCAGCTGCAGTTTGTTTTTAAAAAAAAAAATATTATAGGATCCCCTAACTTAAAGTATTGCTGAAGTGCAGTCCTGGGTTTCCTCCCTTCCCCTGCCTGATTGCCCTCTCCAACACAAACACAAATGCCACTGCTGTCCATGAAACCAACCCCTCCATCAGGGCTGGGCAGGGATGCCCAGTCGACGGAGAAGACCTTGCATGGCAGGGGGTGCCTTCAAAACGGAGGGGTCAAGGACAGGGGCTGCAAGCACTTGGCTCCTTGTAGCAGAGCTGAGGGGCTGGGGGAGAGGGGCAAGGGGACAATCGCCCACTGCTCTCCTCCAAACCGAGCAGCTCCTCTCCCCGCACGGGGGAGAGGTGGGCCGTGCTGCTCCCTTGGCAGTGCCCGATGCATTTCGGTAGAGGCTCCTCGCCACCGGCTACACGAGGCACGAGGGCAGGGGGCTTGTGGGGGCAGAAGAGCCAGGCACAGGTGTGCTGAGGGAATGGATGTTGGCTAAATAAAAAGATGAGCAACGCTGAGCTGAAGATGGACACATGTGAGAGAGATCCCCCCCCCTTCCTTCCTCGCTTCTGAAGTTGAATAAATAAACCTTGTTCTTGCCCTAGGCATGTTTCTGCTGGATGTTCAGCTGAAATCTCCTCAGCAATTCACTTAACAGTTGTAAGTATGATAATAGCAATAATAAAAAATCCCAAACAAACAACACACAAGGAAACCACAGGGTTTTGCAAGACCTCATAGCTGATTGCTCCAAATACCTGAAATGCCATCACACTTTCTTGCTTGGTTTATAGAGATGGGCAAGTCAGAAAGAGCTGGCTTATTTCACTCCTCTTCTCTTACTTATTTGACATTGTTTTGATTAGAAAAGAGAAGCTATTGGCACTGGGTGTAATAGCTTTTATACCTCTACTCAGTGTCAATATTAGATGCAGAATTCTGCTCGCCTACCAGCACAAATTACTCTAACTCACTGAAAAGAAAAAAAAAAAAAGCAATTTTGGTAGAAATATTGCTCACTTGGAAGTTATTTTTTTATGGATATTGCAAAAGTCTTCATCTATGCTGCAATCCCCCAACCTACAAAGACTCCCAGTTTGAAACAGCAAGAAAACAGCTAGTTTATGGTCAATGTGGTATATCATAGAATCATAGAATCATAGAATAGTTAGGGCTGGAAGGGACCTTCAAAGGTCATCTAGTCCAACCCCCCTGCAAGGAACAGGGATATCTCCAACTAGATCAGGTTGCTCAGGGCCTTGTCCAACCTGGCCTTGAACGTCTCCAGGGATGGAGCATCCACCACCTCTCTGGGCAACCTGTTCCAGTGTTCTACCACTCTCGTAGTAAAAAATTTTTTCCTAATATCCAACCTGAACCTACCTCCCTCTATTTTAAAACCATTACCCCTTGTCCTATCATAACTGGCCCTCCTGAACAGCCTCTCCCCATCTTTCCTGTAGGCCCCCTTGAGGTACTGGAAGACCGCTATAAGGTCACCCCGGAGCCTCCTCTTCTCCAGGCTGAACAGCCCCAACTCTTTCAGCCTGTCCTCATAGGAAAGGTGCTCCAGCCCTCTTATCATCTTCGTGGCCCTCCTCTGGACCCTCTCCAACTGGTCCATGTCCTTCTTATGTTGGGGACTCCAGAACTGGACGCAGTACTCCAAGTGAGGTCTCACGAGGGCAGAGTAGAGGGGGAGAATCACCTCCCTCGACCTGCTGGCCACGCTCCTCTTGATGCAGCCCAGGACGCGGTTGGCCTTCTGGGCCGCAAGAGCACATTGCCGGCTCATATTGAGCTTCTCGTCCACCAGTACTCCCAAGTCCTTCTCCTCAGGGCTGCTCTCGATCCAATCACCACCCAGTCTGTATTTATGCCTGGGATTGCCACGACCCAGATGTAGGACCTTGCATTTGGCCTGGTTGAACTTCATGAGGTTGGTACGGGCCCACCTCTCCAGCCTGTCGAGGTCCCTCTGGATGGCATCCCTCCCTTCCAGCGTGTCGACGGCACCACACAGCTTGGTGTCATCGGCGAACTTGCTGAGGGTGCACTCCATGCCACTGTCCACGTCACCGACAAAGATGTTGAAGAGGGCCGGGCCCAACACAGACCCCTGAGGGACGCCACTCGTGACCGGTCTCCACTTGGACATTGAGCCGTTGACCACTACTCTCTGAGTGCGGCCATTGAGCCAATTCCTTATCCACCGAGTGGTCCATCCATCAAACCCATGCCTCTCTAGTTTAGAGAGAAGAATGTCGTGCGGGACAGTGTCAAAAGCTTTGCACAAGTCCAGGTAGATGACATCCATTGGTCGACCCTTGTCCACCGATGCTGTCACCCCATCATAAAAGGCCACCAAGTTGGTCAGGCACGATCTGCCTTTGGTGAAGCCATGTTGGCTGTCACCCACCACCTCCTTGCTCTCCATGTGCCTTAGCATGGTTCCCAGGAGAATCTGCTCCATGACCTTGCCAGGCACAGAGGTGAGGCTGACCGGTCTGTAGTTGCCCGGGTCCTCCTTGTTCCCCTTTTTAAAAATGGGGGTTATGTTCCCTCTCTTCCAGTCATCAGGGACCTCGCCAGACCGCCACGACTTCTCGAATACAATAGCCAGTGGCTTGGCAACTTCATCCGCCAGTTCCTTCAGGACCCGCGGATGGATCTCATCAGGTCCCATGGACTTGTGCACCTTCAAGTTCCTCAGATGTTCTCGAACCTGCTCTTCAAGTACAGAAATATCTAGTTTCTCCCTGAAGAATCCAGATGTTCATATTTCTTAAAAAATAAACTATAGCTCTAAGTATTATGCTTCCAAGACAAGTCACCAAAACTTGATGGGGAGCCCCCAAAGCACCCTGGGACAGTGGGTACTGGCTGCAAGGCCTGCTTCATTCATTTGGGGGGATGACAAAAGTTATGAAGGTGACTGCTGAGGTCCCTGCTCTGCCTCCCCTCTCCAGCCCTACTGGACAGTGCTCCTGTGGTTCTGCAACACAAGTGCTTGTTGAGCCATGCGTGTCTCAGAAGCTGGTAGGTGGCCTGTGAAAATGAGGAATTGTTATATGGAGTTGGCCACTAGATAAACATAAGGAACCACACACTTAGCAGGGCACCAACTAAGAAAGGCCAAGATGTTAGCCTGGATGCTGCCTTCACCATTCATATCAAGCAGGAGATGACCTCAGGATGCACAGCCCACTGATCCTCGCTCTGAGCAGGAGCAAATTTGAAATTTTAGTGGACAGAATTTCCAAGTTTGCGGTACTGCGGTTGGTACCAACATCACGACTGTGGCACGAAAAGCCCAGTGCAACTCGCAATGTCAGGTCTGATACGTTTCAGCATCATCCCGAGAGACAGCTCTTGGTGCATCCGCGGCGCACGCTTGTTATTTATCACATTGCGCTCAGCAAACGCGCTGCCTGTCGCCCCGTGTCTGCTGACTCTAACGGGCTGCGTGTTTCAGCCGCTCAGGTGCTCGTTTTGAGCTTAGCGGGGCTGACATTCCCAGGGCTGCATTGGAAACACCGGATCCAGCAGGATACATTTCATTCTTCATGAAGCTGACACCTTCCCAGCCCGGACTTCGAGCGGCGCGGGTGCAGCTGTGAGCAGATGTGCGAAGTCTGTGCATCCACCCAGCCACGCGCTCGTTCTCCCAGCACGGTCTCTCTCCCTGCGTGTTATTCTGAAAGCAACAAGCACCGCTGCCTCTTTTGGGCTGTCAGCCTAAAATCTCACTGGTGTAGATGCTCAAACACAGGTGACAAAAGGGGGGGCCCCTTTCCGAGCTGACGCAGCGTGGCGGCACCTAACAGAGCTGCGGGGGGCAGAGAACGGGCCGGAGGGAATAAAGGCCTTGCAGCACTTCAAAGTGTTAAGGTTTGGCAGCGATGACAATGGGGAAAAGCCCTGAAAATAGTGGTGAGGAAAGGGCCGTGTTACCTTGTTATACTGTACGCTGGGAACAGAGTAGTTTTAAAAGCAATTTGCATAATTTAGCTTCTCCACTCTTGGAATAGCAAATTAACAGTTCATTTTACGACTCTACCAATCAACACCTATAGCCCATTAAATTTAACAACAAACTTGCCTTATGAAGGAGGTTGCAGCTGAGCCTTTCCACAAGCCCTCCTTATCTCTTATTCTTCCCCCTGAATGTGTGTTTCTTTGTTTTATAAACTAGCATTTCTATTTTCTCATTACCAAGCGTGATGCAAAATTAATTCCAGGTGTTAATTTACACATCAGGTGCTCACTTCAAAACTCAGCTCTACTGGTGTCAATGGAGACTGACCTTACAGTGTCTTCAGTCCTCCAGAACAAATCCAGAGCAGCCCTCTGCTGCCCTCAGTCACCAAAAGGCAAGTCTCAGCTAAATCCACCCTGCACTCTGCTGCTGCAGAAAAAAAACCCCTGGAGTACCTCCACTAACCCCATTCTGTCCTCAGTTAGTGCAGCGTAATTTTAGAGCAACTTCACAGAATGGGGAAAAAAAAAAATTCTCAGGGTGTCTGTTGAATATAACTGGAGGCAAAAATTGGCACAAGAACTGAAAATATGCAACAGCTTATTTTAAAGGTTTCATTTTCAGGACCAGCTTCTGAATATGGGGGGTCATTTCAGTAAACAGATGAACACGCTGCTAATTGAAGGGAATACCATGCCACATGGCTTCATTTGCAAAGCCATTTGGAACGAATTATCAATATTTTATAAATACGTTAAGGTGGTAATAAAAGATGCATGATGTAGTGTGTAGGTAGGAAGCCCTTCTGAAAGGAAATGAAGAAATTATAGATAACCTTGACATGTCAAAGTTATGCAGTTGGAATTGTTAAGGAGAACGGTTTTTAAGATGTTTCAAGGCAGGAAAGTGATAAGAATTCTTTAAAGGAACAATGTCACACTCTTTAGGCTGAAAATCTGCTTTGCCAGTAGGGAAATGTTTGTATCATCTCTTAGACAGATACGTTTCACCCGTGAACTTTTGATAGGTATGTTTTCCCTGTGTTCCCCATTTCATCCAGATATAACTAATAACTCTCGTGCTTCTTGCAAAACCTATCCAAAAGTATTTGGACAAAATTCTGCTTATCCCAAAGACTGGATGGAGTGACAATAACAGTGTAACACAGCACGCACTTCTATTAATGGGCAGTAGTGAAAACTCCTGTTTCCAGTTTTCTTTTATCCTCAGAAAACAGAAAAGAGCATGTTTTCTGTGGAGCTGGGTAGATCTATACCGGGTCCTAATGAAGCACAAAGAAACATGTACAGTTTAAGCTTTATGGCTTTTCTATCTGAATTCTTGCCCCAACCTATTCCTGCTACGATGCGCACCGTGGTTACAAAGACGACACAAAGCTGTGTTTGCTATAAAGCCCTTTACAGCCATAATCTCCACCCTTACCCTCCAGGGACTGGAAAGAGACAGGATCACTTCCAAAAATTACAAGTCAAAAGGTCATACTGGAGCTTGACTTAAGAGGAGCTGCAGAATAAAGACCGTGACTGCCCAGGCACCCTTCTGCAAAGGAGGGAGAGGTGGATTTTAGGAGGCGGCAGAGGTCTGGCTAATCCGTTGGGAGCTGGTAAACATCTCCAGGTACTTGTGGGAGGTCTTTTCCAGCCATGATCTGGATGTGTATACAGAGATATAAAGGCATGTTTGGGCTGTGTCATGACTGTGTTTGCTGGGGTGACGCACCTGGGATCAGCTTCCTGTTGTTCTCCAAGACAAGTGGAGGAAGATAGGTCTGGTAGAGGAGAAAACAAATTTGGAGACTACTAAAGACGAGCAGCAAGAGATGCTTTAATGCAGATTTCTTGCAGGTGGGAGATTGTAGGAGGGCAGGTGCCCTGCCTGGCCCATGCCTACTTGCCTGAGACTGACCAGCCGGCTACGGGGCTCTTGGTTTGCATGTTCTTACACTCTCACATCCCCAGTGTTACCTTTGAAGTACAGGTCCTACACCACATTTTTCCACAGGAAGAAGCTCAATTAAGAAGTGTGTCCTTCTGTCAAAACAACGCGAAGCGCACGCCTTGCTTGAATGCCAGCCTATCTACGCGCGCTCCAAACCAGCAAACCCAGCCCGGATGGGGATTAGAGCTTGGAAGCACGTTACAGTCTCCCTGAATTTTGAGTCTTACTGCCAAAGACTTCTGTAAACAGCTTCAGCTCTTATGCCTCTATCCTTTGAACATACATGGCGGCGTGCTTGACCTGTATGTTTTTAGAAGAGGTGGTGTACTTGGTGAGAGCCTTCACTGGCACGGGTGCACGTGGCCAAATCTGAGCCAAACTGCACTGAGCTTTCTGACTTGAAGAGCAGGATGGCCGCAGTATTCGTTGAACGTCATCTATATGTTATGCATATCATACAAAGTATAAATATATACTTCCTCCTTGGTCTAATTAATGACATTTCAAGGCCCAGGGAAACACCAGAAGCTGGAATCCTTGCCATTCGGCCAGGTTTATTTAAAAGTAAATAGAGATGTAAAAATATTTTCAGTATTTAATTATAAAAAAGTTGAACAAATATGTTTCCTTCCTTTTGGAAAAAAAAAAAAAAAAAAGAAAAAACTAACCCAGCATTTTTAACCTGCTCCAGCACAGACGAAAAATAATCTCCTCCTTATGGGTAAGCTTAGGCTCCTACGATGAGAATAAAATGCTGTTAGCATTATAGAACAGATGATGCAAACAAGCACAATTAAGTAACTTCGTATCAAGCAGCAGGGGGCCGTGGTAAATACACACCAGACAATTTGTAACCGTGCTCATGTTTAAACATTTTACGGGTCTCTGAGCCCCCAGTTTTAATTTAAACAAATACACACTTCAGTATATGTAGATAAATAAAATCAGAACGATAGCTCTCAGTCTAACAGGGCTCAAATGTGAGGTACAGACTACACTAAATAAAAGAATTATTTATGTAGGTAAATAAAACATGGTTGGATTCCTTCTCTGTATGCAGATAACTATTCATCACTTTTTTATGATTTTTTTTTCAGTTCTGAGGTAAATAATTCTGAAGGAAAAATAATGGGAGGGACATTGATTGTACATTGTAATTTTGGGAGTAAAATGACTGACATCTCTAAAAATGAGGGATGTGTCTGAAGTATGTTTCCCATAATTATTTTTCAGCATGCTTGAGGCAGTTATTTCTTTTTCTAAGCGTAGGGAGAAAAGACCGAACCACCGTTGCCACTCTACAGCTATTACTGGCAAACGGTGACTTTTTAGATGCTGCTGCTGCACTGGGCACCCTTCCAGCAAGGTGACTGGAATTATACATTTCCCTCTTGGGATTTTTTTTTTTTTTTTTTTTTTTTTTTTTAAGTCCCTAAACACAATGCTAGAAGAGCCCTTCTGCGCAATTAGCTAACCTGAGTCTGAGCTGCAGGAATGAAATGGGAGCTTGAGAGATCCTCCTCCACGAAGCTGGGATAATGCTGACCAGGTATTAAATTCATGCAAAACACACACCGACCAAAGAGATTAGAAATTGAGTCACTGAACCAGGAAAAACGCTGAGGAGCAGAACAGGCAGATCAGAGCCAAAATCAAACCAAAACCCACAACAAAAAAAAATACTAACCCCAAAAAAAGAGGAAAAGAAAACCCACAACCTCAAAAGTACAATTCTCTAGAATTGTGCAAGACAGATCTTGAATGTTTCAGAATTTGCCTGTCTATATATAAACCCGTGACGAGATGATTCACATGCCTGCACAAACACGGCAGTACATAAGCGTTCCCTTCCTGGAGGCACACATCAGACGAGGTTCCCACCATGCTGGATATGGTATAAACGTATATTTTACATGATCCTCCTCCCCAAAAGCTTATTGAATTCCAGGGCCAAGTTTTCCCTTTCTGCAGTGCTTTAAGCAAAGGACTGGGCTTACTCTGCAGTGTTTGACTGCAGTTTTTCCCTAAAATACCAGAATCCGTCAATTCCTACAGGTTTGGTACAACACGTGTTATTCAGAGCGGGGTGTCTGGGGCAGAACATGCATCCAAACTTGTTTTACATTGGGAATTTCAGAATTTTTAGACTCTTGGGCCTGTTGGGCTTTTCTTTCTAAAATAGAAGGTTTAGCAAATCTTTCCTTTTTTCTTTTTATATGTCCCTACAGTGCTGAATGAACACGTTTGAGGTATGCTGGAGCACTTGGAGATGGGGAAAAGTAGGAGTCAGATCAGAAACTGGGTTCTTTGGGCTTTACTCCATGCACAGCAAAAGCAGGGCCAAAAAGGTGAGTGCATTTCTTATCACGTCATTGAAGAACTGAAGAAACATTTTTCAGAAAAAAATACATAGATAGGACAACATTCAGCCCTTTTTTTTTTTTTGGCATACTACTTCTGCAGGGGACTTTTCCTAGAGTCCAGATTCTACTGCAGCTAAAAATCTCCAATTATAGTAAGAGGTACTTGCGATACAGGTTATTTTGATGGACATAATACCCAAAACTAAGCTTTCTACCATCTGTTCATCCCTAAAATTTGAAAGCAAAGAGAACATATTTCACCACTACGTCAGTGAAAAGTAAGATAAATGCTATTTAAATGCATGTACAGCATATGTTCTTTCTTCTATGCCACATTCATCTGTAATGCTTTACTCATTTCTCCGGAGACACAAATCAGTGGCAGAAAAAGTAAAAAACCACCAGCCTTTCCCCACAACCAACCCCTCCACAGAACCAAGTTTTCTGAACACTGGTTAGTGAGAGATGAGTGTGTTCAAACTGCAAATGAGACTGGACTATACAAATTACATTATTTATTCCCCTCTCCAATTCTTTCCCCAAGTAGCTTCAATGACATGAGACAGAAGGATCTGAGGGGCTTGGGAATCACAAGAGGATCAATCTGTGATGCAGTGGAAGGGTTTGTGTTATCTATTCAAAAGGACAGCAGGAAATTTGTACTCCCAACAGATCTTTTGGCATGTCCCCAGTTTGTAGTCACGAAGTAGAAGGGAAACAAACATCAGAAGCATCACTGCAGAGCTGTCGAGTGTTTCACCACCGGTAATTTACTGATGTCCCACAGCAGTGCCAGCTCACAACACCAGATACGGAGCAGGACTTCAGTGCTAACTGGCATCTGGTATACAAGACTGCCCTTGTCGCAGACTAAGCAGTAGGAGCCAAATATGTAAAAAATATCTGAGGATGTTGGGTTTACCTCTACCTGGTGCATCTTTGCCTCTCTTTGCACCTGGCAGCATCAGCATGCGAGTTCTGTTTCAGGCTGCTACACAGGAGGGGGGTGAACTCAGAGAGGTTCATTCTTCCCTGTTTCCAAGGCTTTTGCACAGCTCTTGTTTGCAGAAAGGAGCATATGATGGGTATGTGTGAGAATTTGTTGAGTACCTGACTCATGCGATAGGCACACACTTGAATAGCAAATCTTGCTATAGCAGAGCAGCTATGGCACAAAGACAAAGCTCGGATGTGACCCTTGAGTGATAAGTTGACTACTGGACACTATTCTCCCAGTCCTTCTCTTTCTCTACCATGCAGGCACCTAATGCAGCAAGTGGGCCTGATCTCAGACCTGGAAGGAGCTCTGGAGGAGGCACAAGTGCTGTTAGCTAGGAACATGGGAGGAGGAGATCCTGTGCAATGCGTGTAGTAGGTTTATCTTTGGGAAACTACTCTCTTTAAGCTATAGATCTGTGGGTTTGCTGAAGCATTAGCATCTCAAATTGCTTGTTGGTTTTGAAAACATAGGTTGATAAGATGAAGAAATTTCGTTATTGCCTCTGTCAGGAAGCAAGAGTCCTGCAGTTCTACCATTTCCTAAAATCTGCAGGCTCATATTCTATATGCAACAGCTTCGCCAGGAGTTTTGAAAACAAGCCACCTCCTGGCTACGTACACAAGCCCACAGAGAGATTTTTGCACATTATTTGGAGATGCTTCAGCAAGTCTTCTTTGGTTCACTGAGGAACACTTTGCTTTCAGTTCTTGGTGCTTTCTGACTTCCCAGGCTGCTGATTGTGTCAGAGACACAACCGCCTCTGGAGTCTGGTTACTACTGGGTCAGCCTCAAAAGTTGCCCTCAGGAAGGGACTTGGACCTCCAACAGACTGAGCCTGGTGAAACGTTCCTGTTATCTCAGCAAAGTGCCCAGCTTTCATCGCGCTGGGTATTTCTTTCAACTCTTGGCTTGAATTGACAAAGATCTGCTTAAGTGAATCAGATCAGAATTCTGTTAGTTTTAAAAGAGTTGAAGGAAGAGAATACAGGGCAGATAAGGGCTTGCAAGAACTCTTTTTTTTTAAAAAAAAAAAAAGAATTTTTCTTAAAGAAATCTAACATGATTATATATTTCTAGCTCCGCTTCCCATCTGTTCACCTTCCACAGCGACATTTAAGGGAGCCGAGTTTACAATGCCAGAGGCATCCGCAGCACTGGATTGAGTGGATCAGATTCCAGACTGACTCTAAAGCTACTCAAACCTTGCCTAAAGCTCAGCTCTTATTTATTTGTTTTCCTACAACAGAGGTGCCTCGATCTCTGGAAATGCTGGCATCTGCCCTTTTCTTGTTTGCATCCCTTTCTGCTGAGAGCATTATCTGTCTTTTGACAGAGTATGACTTGGTAGAACTGCCCAAACCCCCCTTTACATGCCTGAAAGTGCTTTGGATGAGGTGGAAGATACCTCTGACACAACATCTGGAGTTTAGGACTCACAGATCAATATGGTGAACAAGTTCCAGAGTTGCTCCTCTCTCCAGGACACACAGAGAGGTGGTTCAGCACAATGCTCGGAGTTAATGACTAGAAAAAGGCTGACCTGGGGACATGCCTCAGCTCCCGCACCCTCTGAAACGTTCGTGTCTGATGCAAAACGGGAAACAAGCACGTTCAGCTGCTCTGTAGTCCAAGTAGGAAAGGCTGACCTGTAGTTGATATGACCAAGGTATAGCTTTCTCAAACCCTAAAAAAGAACTGTGAGCATTGATGCCTACGTGTCTTTTGCAATACAGTAAGGTCCAGCTCAGGTTTAAACTGAGGGGTCACTAGGAATGAATGTCTGAGGAAGAGAGAAAAGTCACAGGCAGTGCAAAAGGTGATAACAGAAGACACGCCAGGATAAACTGATGCTCAGCACCAGAGAAGAGGGAGGAAACACCCACGTGAGGACATAGGCAGGAAGGGGAAGGACATCTTTGCACTTGGCAAGCATAAGGGCTGAGGAACAGACGGTTCTCCTTCACTCAGATGGTGACCTTGCCTAACACCAACGGAGAGGATTTAGCCAATAGGTACTCCATTGAGAAGCTGCCTCAGTTCCATCACCATCTCAGTTTCCTCTTCTGTAGAGCAGGAGACTCATCCTGCCCCTTCTTCACAAAGTGTTTGTGACTACAGGTACAGAGTGCTTTGCGGGAACCTGAGCTCTGAGCTTCGCCGTGTGCGTGTATCCTAATCCTAGAATTCCTCTACAAAGATTGGGTTTTATTGACTCATGACACAATGAGGGGAAAAAAGGAAGCGGCTGCCCACACTGCTTCTGTCTCTCTGTTCTGTCTCCCACAATGGCAGAGCTCTGGCAACATTTATAGGCCTGTAATTTCCTGGAAGTTTATATAGCATGAAAGTAGAAGAAGTGATAAAATATGCAGTTTAATTGAGAAAAAAACATGTACTAATCTCACTAATGTGCTAGATTAAAACTGTAAATGTGTGAGGCTTCAAGGTGGTTACACAGATTTAAAGAAAATTTTTCTTCTAAGTGTCTCTATCCAAACTCATATTTTATGGTGTCCTGGACCTTGCAATTGACTTTTATTTGTTTTATTTTTTATGGATGATATTCAAAGCATAATATTGTCACAAGGGATTCTCTTACTCTGTGGATTCTTTTATCATGCAGGATTTCTATTAACTCCTGTCAGAAATTTTTTGGTCACACAAGGCTGCTTTAGTGGCTGCAAGCTCTATTGTGTCACACTGGGCTGTGTTAATAGCCCAAGCTGGAGCTTACCCTTTGTGCAGAGGGCTGGTACAAGGACTCGACACGTTGAAAATCTGCTCAAGTTCCGTTTTGAGAACTTGATACCAGCTAGAAGACTGCTGCATTGCTCCTGTCAGGTGCTGCTGACCTACATCACTTCAATTTCCCTACATTTCCTGTTTTATTTCCCCCCCTCCATGTAAAGCCTTTGGCACAGGACATGCTCCTTCTCTTATGTTTGTACAATGCCTGCCACAGTGATCTTTAAGCCCTATTTCCTAGAGATAATTAATAATATTATCTATAAACAAGCAGCATCCAATGGGGCTCTGCTAGACAAAGGGGCCATAAAAGTTCCCTTCAGTCCCAGAAGATACTCAGACTGGTTAATATTAGGAACTCTGAACTGGGATTTTAGTAGACTGGTTATACCAAACTGCATTTTTTTCTAGAATAATGGTTAAACCGTTACTCTGGGATAAAAAGAACTTTATTTCAGCAGAAGGTGTACTATAGATCTACTGTTTAGTTTTTTGGAAAGAAGCTGGTTTGTCCTGCCCTGTTCACAGCAACCTGTTAGTAACCCCAATGCAATTATTTCACAGAGTTTGAGATGGTCTGCAGACTTGCCAGTAACCTCCAGGATCATCTCAGAATAAGTCTGTGATTAAGATAACTGGGTTCCTCCAAATAACCACTGGCTGAAGGGGGTGGGATATGGAGCAGGCTGAGTGTCCCCCTTGCCACTCACTCAGCCAAAGCCTTCATGTACCAGCACATGGCATGGCTGAGCTCCTGGGACAAAGTCTGTCCTCCTGTCCATGGCAAGAAGAAAGCCATGTGACAGCTCTGAACCCAGAGCTCATCACAGTGACATAGCTGGGAACTGGAGGACAATAACTGGATGCCTTGTTCCAGGAATGAGGACCATTTATTCTCAAAAAAAAAAAGAAAAAAACAGATATCTGGCTTTTTTAAAAATCTCTAAACCCTGAGTTCTAAACCTCTGAGTTCTCAGACCCCACAGGCTCCTCCATTTGCAGCACACTTTGTGCATCCACAGCTAGGACATGCCGAACGGTTATGAGAATTGACTTTGGGACCTGGAAGTCCTCCACAAATCACTCACATTCACTATATACGAGTTATATTTTAATGCTAGGAAGGGAAAAGAATCTAAACATCATTTTGCAAATGTTAAGCTATTAAACTAGCAAATGATTTGAGACAAGAGTAAGTATACGGGGTCAGCTTCTCTTTCAAACACTTATAGGGTACATTATGTGTAGCATGCTTCATGCAAATACCATGGCCTTGAGGTTTTTCCTTGTGGCTTTGTTCATTCTCTCATTTCTGCAAGGAGGCAGGAGGAATAAATAGATGTTTTTATCACCACTTTTTTGCTTTCAGAAAGTTCACATATTGCATTTTTGACATTATGTAAATTAAAAATCACCATGGCATTACCTGAAATAAACTATTATATCACTCCTTTCACGCTGCTCTAGTTAGGATACTGTCAGCACTTCCATTACTAGCCCTTATTTCAAGGAGTTTCAGACTTAGTTGGTAGAAAGGTGGGGGATTTTCTTTTTTTTTTTTAAATGGAAACTTATAACAAATTCCCAGCCTGGGGAAGAATTTCATTTACTTCAGATTTGAGCAAAACCTACTTGTCCATTTTATTGTTTCAATGCAATGAGAAGATTAACCCTCCAAAAGTTTGAACATTAGGCAGAAGCCTTACGAAATATTTCTCAAATGTTGAAAACTCAGTTGGGAAGCTTCAGTGGAGCGGTTTGCGGTAGAGATTTATATCTCAGAGCAGGCTACGCACTGCACTGGAAAAGGAGGTCCATTTATAACAATTTATTTTCCTTAAAATTCGACCAAATGAAGTCTGACCTGTGCTCTGAGCAGTCCTACAGATTGTCTCATGTGCTGGAAGTTCGGGTACCCCAAGAGTTTGCTGTGCTTGGATCAAAATTTACCTGTGTCTGTGTGCTGATAAACCCCACGAGGCTGGACAGACTCGTCACATCATCCTGTATTTGGTCTCTCTAAGCAGAGATTTTGTCTAGGACTTCCAGACAGCAGAACCCTGAAGTTTTTGTTACTTGGTCTACGTGTATATACACACACACAGATAACGATGCAATTATTTGGTAGAAGTCCTCAGTAATATAATAAAGCATACCTCAGGCTACAAATTCAATTTTGTTTAGTGTGTACTCTCTATGCATATGTACATTCAATACAAAGGCAATGCACTGTCTCAGGATACAGTTAAATTTGGCATCTCCAATGGCATTGGGGTCAGTAGGGTGAGACGACATCTCCGAATACCTGCACAGGGCATGTCCTTATTCCCCAGGGATAACTGCTGAAGGTCGCAAGACAAAAAGCCCTAAGGATCAGGCGTTCCCAAAAGCCAGCCTGTGAAACCCAAGTCACACTGCAGGCAGTATGGATATGTACTGGGTAACAGCTGGATTTTGTTTTGTAGCCCTGGGTTGGTATCATCCCACTTCTCCAGGCAATTCACTTTCCCATTCTGGTTTACACTGTGTCAAGTCAACCTCACCAAATTGGTAAAAAAAAAAAAAAAAAAATCAGCCCATTTCTGGTGTTGGGGTACAAATATCAACTACCTCGAGGAACAAGCAGGGTCCTGACCTACAAGTGTGTCACTAGTGCACTTTGGAGCAAACATTTGTGTCCCTGCTCCTCCTCACGGGTTGGGCTCTACATACATCTTTTGGAACTGTTTTCAGAAACAGTTGTGCAAAAGGGAGAATAGATTTGGTCTCCATGTCAGGTAGAACAAGGAGTAATGGGCGTAAATTACAGCCAGGGAGATTCAGACCAGGCATTAAGACAAACTTTCTAACAGCAATGGTGGTTAAACACGAGAAAAAAAGGCCCAGGGAGGGCATGAAATCCCCACTCTGGGAGGGTTTGAGCACAGATTAGACAAATGCCTGACAGGACTGACGATTTTGATGTTCCTTTGGGGCAGGGGATCATATCTTGATTTCCCTTCCAGCCTTGTTTCCTACAGCACCCTGGAAGTCCTTCAGAACTAAGAAAGAATACATATTTTGATGGCTTACGTCCTACTCCGTGTTCTTCTGTGTGATCATTCGGGCTGGGACACTGTGCTCTGGCTGTCTCCTCGGGATCCATGTGTAAATGCCATTAGCTCTTCAAATCTACCATCTCCCAGGATGCTGAGCAAACCCTCTATCAGCAAACAGGACACAGGGCACCTTCCAGGGCTTATTCTCAGTGGCACCTGTCAGGCAACAGCCTTCAGAATGAGCGAGCACCAAGTCATGGAAAACTTTTAAAAAGTTAATAAAGCCTGTAGCAGGTGGGACTGAGCCCCTTTCTGCTGGCTCAATCCAAGACTTGTGTTGAGTCACTGCTAACACGTCTGCATTCCCCGGCAGCAGGGAGATGAGAGTCCAATTTGTGAGCCACAGGAAATTTCACAGGCAAAAACGCAAACAGCCAATTTCAGGGTTTGTTTAGAAATATTTTCTGTGTTTCCTGCTGCTGCAAGAGAGTAAGAGAGGATAAAAAACTCAAACAGGAATTCACTCAGCCTCTTCAGTGCCACTCATTTTTCCACCCCCAGAAAAGAAAAATACAAGCTACAAAACTAGAGGGAGCCACGAGGTACGGAGGAAAAGCTGATAGCCTTCATCAGCTGCTGCTTTGCTTTACAGCCCTCTCCTCTTCCTCACGCTCAAGTCTTCATGGCCTCTGTTCTTGCTCATCCTGTCTCACCCTCTGTGTTATCACAGCCCCCGTCCTCCCCCAACCGCTGAGCTCCTCCTGATCTTCATTTCTGCAGGACCAGGGGTTGCCTCGCTCCCTATGTGATTCATACTCCAGGGTCCCTGACCACACTTCTTGCTGCCTCCTTAGCCTAACTAAAGCAAAAGTAGTCAAGATACTCCTTTTTCCAGCCTAGGCTGGAGTTACTATCTGAGTAACCGCAGAGACAGTCTTGGCTTGTTGTAAAATTTCCCAAGGTAGATTCACATGATCACATATCGCCTGGCTGGAAACACACAGAAATGTTTGCTTTTGCGACCATCACGAAGAACCATGTGTTTTAAATTAATTTCGGTTGAGCTGATTCTGACTTGTGCATCTCTCCAGGCTTTTGGTTCTGTAGCTCACCTTTTGCACCCAAAGAAAAAGGGAACAGCATTTTCTTCTTGCACCATCAAGCACCCATCTTCACAGGCATAGATGTTACAACAGGGGAACCCAAAATTCAGAGCTCAGCTACAACAGTCCCTACACCTTTGAGCTGCTTATACACATATTTCACATTCAGAATAAAGAGTTAGTTTTCCATAGTCATCTTTCCTGTTTTTTTAGTCATCCACAGCCATAATGCTGGCAAGTACAGGGACAGACAAAAGGGACTCAGATTTTTTAAATGTATGTATGTAGGCACATATATATTTTCCATTTTTGGATGTTTCCCTTAATCATATCTTGAATTAATGCAGGGCTTGTTCATTCGGAGCTCTCATTACCCTCTTAATTAACTGTGCACAGATGGAAAAAGTCGGAATTGCTTCACTCGAGTTGTTCTGCTAGTTTTAAAATGAGATGGCAGATGGAGGACAAGGCAGAAAGGGCTCAGCTCAGAGGTAGGAGACAAGTTTTCAAGCTGTCACAGAAACGTCAACAAACGCTCCATCTGTTTATGAGGAGTACCAGGCAGAGGCAGTTTTAAGTGCCATCCACAGACGTGAGTTCAAAGAACTCCAAACAATTAGTGGCAAAATGAAAGTTGCAGTTTCGGTTTGAGATTTACCAGGACATTGTCAATTCATATTGCTGACACCGCACTCAAGAGCAGCCAGCACACCACTTGCTGAAATATTCTCAGCGCAGCAGTGGCCAGAATGAGCTCAGGACCCTCAGGGTGTGTTGACTTCTTTAGACTACATCCCTAAAGCTCTGCACACAAATTTCAGGGAAAGCAAAGATGTTCCCAAAGGCCCTAAGGCAAGTGAATGTCCCAAGACTGATAAATAACCCTCAAGGAAGAAGCTCTGAACTTGTTCCTCATGACCATGAGGCTACAGAAAGGCAGGGTCCTCAGTTGAGGTCCCTCAAATGCAGACACAGTCTTTGTGGAGGAAGTGTCCTCTCCTTTCAACTTTCCAGAAGTTTTCTATAAATGAATCTGGGATCCCTGGAACAAATCAGTGCCAGCCTTTGGGAGGTACGGGCAACCAAGTGTAGCTGAAGCCACGTAAAGAAGGTGATGCAGGTAAGAATAAACTTGTATCCTCTCCTTTCCCAGAATAGCTCTTCTTGAACTGTCCCCATAGGATATTAAATTGTTGTCATGTTGGAGATAACACGCACACACTGATCTTCACATGGGAGGGCACAGCACTGTTATTAGCATGTTAGAGAAGCAATAGAGTGGTATAAAACAACCACGTTAGGGCTGTATGTGGTAGAGTGGCATTGGATATTTAAATAACCCAGGAAGCCCACGAGGAACACATCTGTTTCCTAATACAGAAGCCAACTTATGTGAGCAGTGTACATCTGTATCTAGGCTTCATTGGTTTATGTATGGTTAGCAGGTATGGTTATTTGAAACTGAATTGTACTCATGTGGTTTCCAAAGTCAGAGATGCTAGAAGAAATACACACAAAAAACGCAATTCTGCACAGCTTCTTGTGATATACTTACTAATTTTTTTTCCAGTAACTTGAGTTCTTTTTGGGCAACAGAATATGTTACAATGGTAGGAAGATTCGTATTCCCTCATTTCAAAACTGAAACCATGGACTTGAATTTTACTCAGCTTCAGAGGTATCAGGATCTGCCTCAGGTCCAATACTTTTAATTACTTTTTTTTATAATTAACATTTTCCAGACATGAACCAAAAAGTAATTCTCTGACAAATGCTTTAAATAACATTCCCAGCAAAAGTTGCAATGGAAGGCTTTCTATTTCCTCTTGATATGGTGTATATATTTTTATTTATATGAAATAGTAAATGCTTTTCTCTAGCCCCCCCATCATGCATAATATCATACAGTTAATTTTGTTTAGACACAGCTGGACATTTAGATATTTTAGACCCAACTGGAAGGGAACATACATGAACCATGAAATACTGTCTGTTGAGAGAGTCGTGCAGAAGCCAGGCTGCCTGGCCCTGCTCACAGCTCTGTCAAAGTTTGCTCTGCAGTTTTAGGCAATAACACATTGTCTGTGTGTCTGCACCTGCATCAGCATTTTGGTTCAGACCAAAAGCCTACTTCTGAATATCTGATCTCCCTTTTTGCCACACTTCAGCTCACATGGTAAAGCAGGCTCGGTGCACGTGAACTGAATTACTTTCGGATGAGGCATGCTCCTAATGGACTCTGAACACTAATTAACAGTCGGGCTTTGGGACCAGACCAGAGGTAGCCTAAAGTAGCTCCCCTTAAATGCTCATAGCACAGACACTGGTCTTTTGCATCAAACGTTTTGTTCTCAACAGGTGTTCCTATTGGGCCACGCTACTGCCATAGTCACTGCCTCTGCTCTGCATTATTCAAGTCCTTCCTCGTGGGACTGACAGGATATTGTTTGTAAGTACACTTCGAGACGGAAGGGGCTATTTGAAGTCCAAAACAATATAGGATAGATGGAATGCAGCTGAAGTTTGCTGTGGAGAAGCTGGGCAGCTGAGGCATCTTGTGGTGCTTGGAGCAGACGTGTTGTATGCGTCTTTACTTAAGGATGGAGAAGGTAGAGTTAAACCTATGTCTGAATTGAACCATTGAAGGGCTTTCAGCAGGGTGTGAAGATCCACATGCCCAAGGAGGAACCATCTTCTCAGTTCTGCCTTCAGTGCTGTTCATACACTGTGTGCTCAGGCCCCTAAACACCATCAGCCCATCAAATGATACTCAGGCTGCAGAGGGAATGGCTACTGGGAATAGGAGTATACTGATCTATGAAGTTTCATCAAGAGCAGACCACCACAGTGACACTAGGACACTATAGCTGCCTGCAGTTCATCAGAGAGGAACCCGGAAATGTCTGAGACCCTACCAGAAAAAGGATGTGAAAGCAATTTCCTTCAGACTGCTGCCCAGGAAGCTTAAAAAGCACAAACGTCACAAAGCTTTTTCTGTAAGAAAGAAAAAAAAAAGAGAAAGAAATAAAGGAGGAACTAGGGTAACAGCAGAAGCTAATCTCTGAGCATGGTGTTCTCAGTCTGACAGGAGAGTACCCTTCCCAGGGGCTTCTTATCAGAGCCTCAGCTCCCTCAAGGTCACAGATCAGGGTAATTACACTCTGATAAGCACAGCCCCTGCTCATTTGCAGTTAGATACCGTGATTCCTCATTTTCTGCTCTGAATATTGGGACAGCATCGCTGCCCCGCAGCACCCGCAATAACATACTTCTCCAAACTGGTTGCAATTCAGAAGCGTGACATGTAATTCTGGCATGTACACCTGAAAAAGCATTTTAGGAATCTTAGGTTCTAAATAGGGGCATGATATGCCAGCGTTTAGGAGTATGATACTATCAAAGGCTTGTTGTGGACTCATCAGGTAAAATCCTACAATCCAGACCACGCAAGAAGCCAGTATCTGCTGTAATGGTCCTTTCTGGTATTGTCATGAAAGTCCTGAAGCACCTGCCATGGAAACACCAGCAAGGACTGGAAAGGGAAAGGATACAGTCATGTCTTGGGAACCCTGCAGCAAGCTAAGAGATTAATTAGTCCAGGATACTTCTTCATGGGCTGCTCATATTTGTAGTAGCTTCCTATGTGACTTACAAAGTGCTCCACAAAAGCGCATCACTCAAGAGCATGTAACTATAGAGTCTGCTATATCCTCCATAAATGCAGTACAGTCCAACATGAACCCTATACCAGAGAGCTCTCCTTCCTCTTGCATACAAAGGTTGAGGCAAAGGACAAGATTTCTTTAGCCATTACCAGCCCTCAAATTCTGCAAATGTTCCCTCTAAGGATGTTCTCTGCAGAAGCCCTCTAAGCAGTTGATCCAAATAGACCTGCTCTCAGACAGACCACTCCTGGAGTCCTCTGCAACCTGCTTGGGCTGGAGATTGCTGCCAGGCAGGCTCCCTGAGGTATTGCTGGGTTATGAATTTATTTAACAAGTGAGCAGAGAACAGTTTCAGTTTTAGAATATTTCCCCTCCACACACCTTTACTCTTTTTTTCTTTTTTCTAAAACAGGTTCTTAAATCATCCCAATGAATAATAAGGATGCTCGCCAACCCAATTTAAGGCAATTTCCATTTCAGTCCCAATATCATCCTCAAACACACTTTTCCCTTTATCTGTGGAATGGCCTGTTCGGCACAGCACCTTAAATAGAAAGTGCTATGCCAGCTAAATGCTGCCTTTCAACTATTACAATAAATATCTGACAGTGAAGAAAATAAGAAAAGAGGCAGGCAGGGACTGATCTGCCTTGTCATATGCTCCCAACTTGGCACTGAAAGCTTTGTCAGTCCATTAGCTGCTGTTAATTTCCTTGTTCTTCATGGCAAAGGTGGCCATAATTGGTGGAGCCGCTGGAAATATCACATAAATGGGGTGATTCACACTCAGAACTGTCACTGTAATAAAACCCCATTTAGAAAATGTCCCCTTCACCCAAGGAAAGGAGCAAGCTTCAGAACCTGCCCTCCCCCTATTTTTCCTTGTAGGAATGCCTGACCCATCAGCATCAGATGGGAGCACAGATCTGTCCATCTCTGAAGACTGATCATAATTTGAAAGGGACATCAAGTCTGATGGTCCGTAATCAGCTCAGGCACAACAGCTTTTATTTATTTATTTTTAGTGGGGCTTTGCAGACTGGACAGAAGCCAAGGAAACAGAGATAAATATAAAATGAGCATAAAATTCTTGCCATTACCAGTATCATTTGTGCGTGTGTGCTTGAGGAAGTGACAGATGTGGAAAGAAATAAGCAGAGCTGACTCAGGGAGAGGTAGCACACCAGGAGTTAGGTCATTCTACTCAGCAGTGTTTCCTTTTATCAGACCTCACAGCTAGACTGTAAGACCCATCTTTTCACCTGTGAGATGGAAAGAGGTGAGGGTACCCCTTAACTGAAGGGTGGTATAGCCCTTTTAAACATACAGAAATCATTCAAAGCTCTAAGTCTGAGAAAGAGTGATTTTAATTTTCAATACAGTCCAAGATTCATATGGAAAAAAAATTCTAATTATTTACTTTTGGACAAATCTTAGATCTGTTTTATATAGTCATAGATGTCAGCTAGTTTTGTTGGAGCTACCAGAGTTTGCAGAGCTGTTGGATTTCCTTCAGAATGTTTAAAATCAGATCTCTACCATATTTGAATCCTATTGAAAAGTCATTGGAGAAACAGAGGGATGGCATCTCCCCTGGGCTAACAGGCAGTACTATAGTCATTTCCCAAAACCTAGAAACTGCTTGAGGATTGCCTGCTCCGAATTTCTGCTCGGAGCTTTGGCCCCAACAGAAAATCCTCTACTTGCTTTGCTGTTAAGACAGTGCGTACTAAATTAAGATTTGAAAGTTTAGTTCAAGTACAAAGCCCAAGCTCAGCTGGGTAAATAACAACTGAGGCATGAGGTACTCTCAGGAACTCTTACTCTTCCATACTTGTGACTCAGATTCTGGAAAAAAAAAAAAAGGCAAAAAAATCACCAAAACCCAACAAAAATTGAAATAGGATATCCTTCCTTTCTGGTCTACCCTGAATATGATGGCTGTTGGGCAGAAATATGTAGCTGATTAGTTGGTAACTCATTTAATGTAAGCATGATTAACTCAAAAGATCCATCACTCTAATAAATTTCCAACAATCAGAAAGAAAAAGAAGCATGGGTATCTCCAAATATTTTCAGTGGATTAAGTAAATTTAAAAAAATAAAATAAAAAAAATAGATCATTATGCCAGAAGAATTCATCCTAAGCTGACACCAAGCACATGTGTGGAGGCCCAGGTACGTGTCCAGATTCTGACCTCATGTTTGCCCAATTTTGCTCAGAAGCACAGTACAGAAAACACCAGCAAATCAGAGTATTCTGCTGTGGGATATCTGAGCATGACTCTAGTCTTTCTTGAAAGGATAACAAGGAAGAGTTGTGGTCAAGGGTTTGGCATTTCCCCTTCTGACTGGGCTGGTCAGATGAGGTTTACCATTGAAAGGACTGGATTTGGAGGGGTTTGCAGCTGTGCTTCCTAAACTATTTACTCAGTGTCCACTGGAGCAGTTTGTGAAGCCATCAGCAATCGCTCTAATCTTCCTGAGCAGCCTGAGTGAGCAGTGAAATGAAAGACTTCAGTAAAGCCTTCAAATAGCTGCTGAGATTAACCTTGGCAAGTGTAAATGCCTCTTGAGTCAGCACTGGGGTGGGGAATATGAGGCTGGTCTCCTTTGCCAGACCCACAAGTGCCAGCTTTCCCAATTATCACAGAAGAAGATAAAGACACTGTCTGGATGATATGGTAGGAAAACTTAAAATGTTAGGGAGAAACCTGACCTGCAGAGCCATGGTGTTAAGAGGCACAGTACATTTTTAGCTCTCTGCCCAAGCAGACACCATTTCAGTAACAAAATTTTTCCTGGAAAACAGAGCATGCAGGGTAAGGTCTCTGATCTCCCAAAGGCTTTGACTTCCTTCTCAGCCAGGGGATTTTGTGGGGGGTATACACAGACAATCATTTTTTTGGTTACAGAAGAAAACAATTGATGAGGAATGTGCTGCCCATTGCCCACATGAGTCTAATCAAGGATAATCCGATAACCTCAGGAAGTGTGCTCTATTTTTTAACCCTTTAATGAGATCAGTCTTGTTACATCCTTGCCCATCTCCCAAGAGCCTGGATCTCATCTCCAAGCCAGGAGCATGGCTAATGACTAACAGTGTGAGGTCCAGAGAGCTGAGTATCTTCAAGACTCAAGACAAGCATGTCAATTCAGCACACAGAACCAGATCTCATCGACTTCCATAGACCCAAAGTACACGTTACAAATTAAGGATGTGCAGAAGTGCTTTGTCATGCAGTGATATCATGATCAGGTGAATATCATATGACCCAAACACCTCTATAAACCTGACACTTGGGAGGCCTCCCTTCTCCCCTTGCAGCTTAGTAGGACGCAGTAAATTAAGACAGTCTGAGTGACACCAAGGAATACAAAACACTCCAGTGAATCACTGCAGCAGCTCATGCCTCTCAGCATTGCCTACACCAGACAAATAAGTACGTCAGCATCTCTCATAAGCAATATCCTGAATTGGAGCCTTAAGCACTGCCCTAACAGTTGGTGCCAACTATTGTGATAGCCAGAATGAGCCAAGGAAAGCAGGAATCTGGCTTGAAATCAAGCACAGGTTCTGAAGATTAAGATATTTTAGCTAATGAGGAGGTGTAGCAGATAGAACAAGAGAAAGATATGGAAGCAGTAGAAGAGGAAAAAAAGACAGTGGGATAACAGCCTTCACAGGAATTCACAACAGGGCAAGCCATGGTAGAGTTATTGTGTTCTATTGTAAAGGGCCACAGCAGGACCAGGCAGCAAAGGGAAAGCTGTCCTTTGTAGCATTGTTGACCTCCCTTCCATGAAATATCCTCCTTTCTGCCAAGGTGCCCGTGGCTGTAACACTGCAGTCCATTTGTGTATCCTTTGCAAATCGTTATGTCTTTATGATGACCTGAGTCAAGTAAGAAGTTTCCCACTAAGAATAATACCATTTCTCTCCAGGATGAGATACACAATGAAACACAGTTGAGTCCCACACCTCTGTGTCAGTAGTATTGCAACTTTTTTTTTTTTTCAAATTGTTCCAAAGTATTTATCACTTTATTACATTCTCCTCCTTTGTAGGAGGTAATTAGCATCAGAAGCAACTCACTGCAGTGTCACCGATTGTCCGTGTTACTTTTGACTCTTAACAGCACACACAAAACCAATTCCCCCAAACACTTAGTAATTGAACTATCCTTATCCAATGGTGTTTTGCCCTTTTGGCAATCTCTAAAGATAAGATATAACCTCTGTGTTTTATTCACAGAGATACCCTGCCCCTCACCCCCCACCTCCCCCCATTTTAAAAGTGAATTGCTATTCAAGGCTGCTAGAAAGTACCAGATTAAGAAGAGAGTGATGGATGATGCACTATAAAACAGGTAACAGCATAAAACCTTCATGCCATCTCCCCACCCCCAGGGCAGTATACAATAATCCACAGCAGATCTTTAGGTAGTTTGAGTTTTCTACTGGCTCTCACTGCCTTTTACAGTATTTTTGCAACAGAAGACAAGCACAGCTTCAGTATCAAGGTAAGTAGAAGCAGCATAATATTATACAGTAATTGAAGTTGGAAGGACCTCTGCAGGTCATCTGGTACAACCCCTGACTCAAAGCAAGGGCAACTTCAAAGTTACATTAGATAAGCTGATAATAGTGATTATTTAGGACCCCTGTGGTCTGTCTGTATAAAGACAGCTCAGGCTGACTTGCTTTATCCTGCCTTTAGCCTTGCTCAAGTCAGACCACCTCTTTATCCCAGAGGACTACATCTTCTCTCTAAGCCAAAGACACTCACTCAACTCCAAAAGAGCAGCATTTATTGTATTTCCTGAAGGACTCTAAGTTTAGATAATCCTTTTAGAGTGGGGGAAGCAACAAAAGGAGGAAGAACTTCTCAACCAAAGCCAGCACTCAGAACCAGACTAGAACCAAGACTTCATATAACTCCTCCCAGTTTGCCACCAGCTGAGCACACATCCTTCTCTCCTGACAACAACCAGCTCCATAAAAACATCAATATTCAATCAGAGAGAGTCTTTACACTGACCAGCAAGCTTTTCAAACTAACAAAGACCATGACTGTGCTTTACCTGGCTATAGTTGTTGGTCTCCACCAGCTCAGAGCAAACTGGAACCAGGAGCTCCCAGGTGAGAAGATCTGCAGCCAACTGCTAGGCTTCCCTTTAGAGCTGGCAGTGCTTGGTGCCTCCCCCTTTATAGGAAAGTGGCTAATCTAATTAGCACCTGAAAACAGCAGAAATGAGGTCACTTGCTTCCTGTGTAAAGCTTAATTTTGTATAATTTATTTTTACATTTTCTAATTGAATGAATATTAATTAACTGGAGTTTAATGCAGAAGATGAAGACATTAAACTCTCATTAACAAACACTGAATCCTGTTCATCCCCAAACACTTCACATCTGCAGCATTAAGTTATCAAAGAAAAAAAATCCGCTATGATTTATGTCGTTTTCCGGTGGAAAAAGGGAGGCAATGAATCTGCTTTATCAGCTAATTATCTGCAAGGTGACACATGGTTCTTCAAGCACCCAGAGATAGGACTTGGGTTCTGGTGAGATACTGGCACACAAAAGCCACGTTGTTTCCTTGCACGCAGCAGCAGCAGTGAAGCTCCGAATGACCTGGAGCACAGGGCTGGGAAGCAAACTTAGGCAACAGATGGCATTGCATGAGACTCATTTAGATGGATATCAGGGAGATGAATACAGAAGTGTTTTAGAACTGGTGTGAGCATGGACTATCTCTGCCAAAGGCAATGGACCTCACTGGTGGACTTGAGAAGAATAAACAGCTCCAGACTCAACCTGTGTTATTTGAACCTGAGGCTTTATTTGTTGTGGCCTCCACCACCTGCAGTGGTTCATGTCATGGGACTGCAAGCCCCTCAGAGGATCATCGATTTGTAAGGCACAGGACTATTTCTCCTCCAGCATGAGATGGATGGCGAAGGGCAGTAACTCTCCTCCTCTTTGCAGAAGAAGGTTCCCTCACCTGTTAAATCAGCTGCAGCTCATGGAGGGATTATGGCCGGTCCAGGCAGAGTTACTGAACAGGAAAAGCTCTTAATGAATTGAGGAACAAGCCCAGGCCGTTAGCAGAGACTCCCGCAGCTCCTTCAGCAATCACCCTAGTTTCCCGTGAAGGGAGACGTGTCAGATTCTTCGCTGGTTCAATTTACTTTAAATATAAACACTGGGAGATGTCACTGCTACAGAAAATGGAGCATAGCTGGAGCGTACGAAAAGTGTCCCAAAAAGTTACCCAGTGATTTTAAAGTGTTTCTTTCTTGTCATGTCATTTATAATTTAATTAGTGGCAGGTTGTCAAGCAATAACTATAATCTGTAGATTTATGTGCTGGAGAAAAATAGCTACCTCATTCTTAAAGCAGCAGAGCAGTTTCCTCTTGCTCCCCCTGAGCTTGCTGCTGGTGGAGTTGCCATCTGTTGATAGTTCTCTGGAATGTCAGTTGTTCCTTTAACTATATTTATAAGTATAAAAATGAAACAGAGCATCTTTAGCACTTTTTTAAAAAATTATTCTATTAGTTATTTCAGCAAGTTTTACATTTCAATAGCTTTTTCATTTTTCCAATAGAAATAATTCCTGAATGTGAAACCTGAGTTTATATCTGAAAGTAAATGTTACACTAAAAGTGGCAACAATAATCAACTATAAATTGTGAAAATAGCTTAGAGAAGTAAGTTTGAGAACCAAAACCAGAGGTGACAGTGGAGACATTGAAAAGCTTAGAGAGAAAAACAACTGAGATGTCATATCAAGACGAATTCAATAAGCAGGAGGAGAGGCAAGGAAAGGAAATCTAGAAATCTGGTAGAAAACAAAGCAAAGAAAGACCAGCTACAATGACCTGCAAACACACCTCAGTCAAAGCAGAAAATTGAACTCTTGATAACAGATATGGAACTAGCACCTGCACAACAACAACCTGCTGTGGCACCCAGGCACCTGAAAACGCAGAATGCCTCTGCTGGAGAGGGCAAAACAGAGCAGTGACTCCACCAGACTCCAGTTTTACTTCTGTGAGCGTGGGCTGCCAAACCCAAACGGCACAGCACCACCTGAGAAATACAGCTCAGCTCGAGAAACCTCACAGTGAGGGCAGGGCAGGGATGTGGAGCTGGCTGGTGGTGGGACCGGAGCCAGCCACATCCTAGGGCAGGCTGAACTGCACCTTTTCCTTGATGTGAACGCACCAAGAAAACCAAAGGGACATTTAAACATTAGAGCTATCTTTTATTTGAACCCATGAACCCAACCTGATATTTTTTTAAATGGAGTGAGACAGCTTAAAATAGGTTGGAAATGGGTTTCCTTCAGGCTAACTGTCACTGTTAGGAGCTTCTTCAGTTGCAACTAACTCCACTCATGCCATTCCTCTGACTAAGAAGAGTCCCCGCAGCATTCAGGCCCCTCTCACACATGGCAAGCTCTCTTTCCCTTATGGATAGTACAGCCTTCATACAAAAAGAATCAAGATTAGCATTAAACTCAGAAAAAGTATTCCCTCCTTTTTCAAAACAAAACATTCTGACCAACTGAAAACATTTTGGCTGTGACATTTCATTGAAAGGGAACAAAAATTGACACCATCATCTCCTTCTAAATATATTTCCCTCTGAAGGGAGTTTCCTGTGAAACAGAATATCCAGTGCCTGCCCAGCTCCCCCCTCTCTGTCTGTACTCAGCTGTGACGTGTGTGATAGTTTGATGGGGGGGTGTTCTGGTGGCAGGGGAGGGGATTTGCTCCCTGTGCCACCAGGTCTGAGTCCCATCCCCCCTCGGGGGGTTGAGCCAAATCGGCGCCTCTGCGAATTGCCCTATTTAAGCTGGGACAAAGGGGCGGGAAAGGGGCTTTTGCCCAGGAGCGAGGAGAGAGCAGGAGGGCGCTGCCCTCGCTCCCGGCTCCCGGCCGGGCGGCTGCCCGGGCCCGGGCCGGCGCCATGTGCTCAAGATGGCGCCGGGGGAGCCGCATCGGGGGGGGGCTCGGGAAGCGCCCCGCTCCCGGGGTGCCCGCCGGGCCGAGCTCCTCTAGAGGGGATTAAGATCTAAGAGAAAACAACCACAACGACCGGGTCAGCCAAGATGGAGCAGGAGGAGGTGTGCTGGAGCTGAGGTTTCCCTTGCAATCGGTGTGAGATGGCAGGCGGCCCCCCTGCAGCCAGGGTGTGCTCGGCGGGGCAGAGACCCACTCGTGGCCTGTGGAGAAACCCACGTCGGGAAGGAGATGCCTGAGCCCAGGAGAGGTCGTGGAGCAGGGGGTGCGCGACCAGGTACTGTTAATAATGGGCAGGGGATGCACGACGAGGTCATGGAGGCATCTGGAATCCGTGGGACGGCCCGCGCCGACTCGAGTGGCAGCAGCTCCTGAGGGGCCGAGACTGGTAAAGCCCGAACTGGTGCGATCCGTGGGGAAGGATTGCAATCCTGCGGGCAGGGCTCACGTTGGAAAAGTTTGGGGACTTTTCTTCTTCATGAGTAGGGGATCCACCGAAGCAAGGGAAAAATGGTGTAAAGACTCCTCCTCCTTTAAGAAAGGAGCGGCAGTGAACAACATGGATGAACTGACCTGCACTCCCCATTCCCTGTCCCCCTGCGCCGCCGGGGGGGGGAGTTGAGCCAGGAACGAAAGGAAATGAGGTGGGGAGGTGTTGTTTTAAGATCTGGCCTTGTTTTCTCTTTTCTCCTCTCAAGTAACCGGTTTCGTTCCCTTGTGTCTCTTGTTTAGTAACTGGTAATAAATTGTTTTGTTTTATGAAGAAAGCCTGAGTCATGTTTTGCCCGGGACCATGGTTGGTGGGTGCTCCCTCTCGGTTCTTGTCTCGACCCTCAGTCCAAAAACCACGACACATGACACAAAACAGTGGTTCTCCCCCACTTCTTACAGTGATACAGCCTGCTTGGTTTTAAAAAAATATGAACAGCCTAAAAGACCACGTTAGTACTGGTAATATAATCCCTGCTCCTAAAAATCACATCAAAGTGACCACGCACTTGGACTTGCCGTCTCCAGTCTAGATGCAAACATAGGCTATTGCTTCCATGTTTCAGGATTTTACAGGACACCTCAAGGATGCTGCTACTGAACTGAAAGGCAGTGAGGACAATAAAATAAGGATGATCTCTGCTGTAGTTTCACAAAGGCAATTGTACGATTCCAAGACTCACTGAAGATTAGCTGCTATAAAAAAGACCTGCTAGAAAAAGCCAACTAAAATTCCATAGTTACATGGATAATTTGCCATCTTCAAAGCTACCAGCTTGCTCCGGATTTTTGGTGATAAATGTGCAGTTTTACCATAAGAGATACATGTTTGTAGTCTTCACGAGGTAGGAGGTCCTACAAGAGCCAATACCAGGTAGACTCGTATTTCTGTAGTTAACAAAGTATGGTGTGAAGTGCAGCCAGCAATGGAGCCACCAGATCCCTCAGGACTGGTGAGCAGACTGGAAAGATACAAAAATAAATTTGCTGTGCACAACTGAAGAATGCTCAGCTCTGCCTTGGTGGTGGGTAGGGAGTGGTACATCACCTCCTGGTTAGGGCAGGCTTTAACTGTACTGGGGGTCGAGAGGAATTAAACAGGAGATTTAAACAGTGAAATGAGATTGCTGCTGTTAAGCATGATGGCTTAGTACTCCTGTGTGCTCTGGAATGGTTTGCACCACTACAAATGAGCACAAGGCTGGAGTAGGCCATTCCTGTTCTGATTTGGTAGTTTTACGTCACGATGATGTAAATGACTCTGCATTCTGCTGGGCAGTGGAGTGTCTGAGCCACCAGATCTGCAGTTTTTGCAGGTAAGTTAGAAGAAATTTTCAGAAATGGCTGAAAGAAACCAAACTCCAGCTCTGCTTGGGAGGCCAGTGGGTGATCACCCCAGCAAGGTCACAGCAGGGCTCATGTCAACCTTAAGGGCACATTTTGGAGGCGGAGAAAGAGCAGGAAGACTCCCTGGAGCGGGCAGAAATAACAAGGGTTGGAAGTTGTTTAACAAAGCTTGTGAAAGGAGAATTGAGGGGACAGGAGGAGTCACAGGGCCACAGCAGAATCCTTGTCTTTCTCTATGGGATTAGGGAGGAGAGTCGTAACAAAGGGAGAGTTTTGCCGGGTGTGAATCCCTGTTGCTCCTGTCCAACCTCCCCTTTGCCCAGGGCAGCCCAGGGTGGGTTAGATGGCTTGGCAGGAGGTGGACCTGCATGACAGAAAATGCTGGCCAGTATTTCTGCAGGAAGAAGGAAATTTTGCCCTCCTGGGAGATGTAGAACAGCTTTGTGGCCGGTGAAAGCAGGCCTGCAGGAAGCCCAGTTGCTATGTGTGAACTGGTCTTTCATAGGCAAAAGGTGCACTCTACAGAGGAGAAAGGTGCTGCAAGTGTGGTAGAGATCACCCACCACGAGGACTGAAAATAGTCAGACTAAAGCATAAAATAATCAGACTAAAGCATAGAGATACCTGGCAGATGTGTCTGGAGGTGACCAGGGGATGAACACAAGGCAGGGATAACTTACAAATTGATGGATGTGAGCATATGACACAGTACCTGGTGTCAGTGCTGCACCAAATGTGAAATTATTGTAAGAGAAGGAAGCAGAAATTTTATGGGGAGTATAATTCTGGATGAATTTTTCTTGGCTTCTTTTTTTTTTAAAGACAAATCCAGCATTTGATTTCTTGAAAATAGAGTTTAATAAAGCACTTCTGCAGTTGAGTTTTCAAAAGATGAAAAGCATATCTGAGAATCAAAATTCAATTCAGAAGACAGAGCAAAAATTGGTTTCGTTTTTCACAGTAAACTTTTTTTAGCAGAAGGGTGAGTTTTGAAAATTTTTCAATCATCTCTGCCAGTAAAATGAAATATTAAAAAAAAGAATTAACAACACATCTGTTAATCATGACACCTTGAATGTTTTGTTATCTCATTTTGTTTTTATGTTACATCTCTTTCCCTCTAAATTTCATCTGCTTTCTCTGCCTGGGTTGTAAACTCTTCACAGCAGGGACTGTTTTCTTATAATGCATTTGTCCAGCACCTCACATGTTGTGAACACTAATGCGATGTGAATAATATATGGTACTCCTCTCTTGAGCAAAAGATAAAACTCGGAAGCAACAGCGGATGATGATGGCTTTGTGACAGTGAAACACAAATTCAAGACAAACCTCCCTGCAGCATGAGGTCTCCATTGTGGCTCATGAAAGTAAACGCCAAATGGTCTTACTGTAACATAGATGATCTCTAAATCATTTCAGGCTATGCAATTGCTACACATAATGCTCCTAAAAAAAAACACCAGCCAAAACTCTTCTCCATCTAAAAGTGCAGTGCAAAGTTTTATTTGAGTTAGCTCCTGCCAAGAATAGCACAGAGCAGCCTGGATGCAACATCTGCTCACATAGAGTGAGAGCAAAAACATCTGGCAACAGTAGCTCACACCCCCAGCTGCCTTACCTATGCTAATTCTCTAAAAAGGTGGAAATGACATGGCTTTTATAGAACCGCCTCAGTGGTTGGAAATAAAGGAGAAGAAAGTGTTTTTTCTAAGGCACCCCACATTCTGAGGAAAACTATGGCTTCAAAACCCACCCTTGTGGGTTTTTCTGTTACTATCTCACAGCGTACATCCAGCTCCTTGTGTCTTTTTCATTTGTCTTCATGGTTGCTCTTGTATGAAGTCTCCTCCATCATCAGCAACAAGTCTGGATCCCAAAAACTCTGTCGTCATGTAAGAAAGCAAAGTGCCTTCATGTATCAGAAGAGATACTGCTTCATCTTCCTCTGACTAGGAAGCAGTCTTGCTCCTGTTCCGACTAAATTGTCGTCTTGTTTTCTGGCTTATTGCTTCATGTTTAAAGGAGGACACAGGTGAGACGGACTCAAAACTGCTGCAGAAGACTTTATTGCAAAAGGCAATAACAGCAGTAGACATGATAGAATTTTTAACAAAAGATGGAGTAGGAAACAGATCTGCTAATGCAGCAGCGAGAGCTATCATTTAGCAAGGATAAATGAGTCCAAGATACCTTAAATTTGTCCTGTTGTCTAATTCTGGAAGAAAATGGATGACAACCATTCTAGAATCAGTGTTTGGAAATATACAACAAAAGGAAAAAGCTTTATTAACACTGGAAATGTACTCTTAGCTTGGATTTCCTTTTCAACACCCAGCTTGTTCATCTCACAGCTCAATGAACTGTTAACATCACATATTTCTTCTGTTCCGGCAGCAAGTCCAGTTACTTTGGTTTCCGCTAACCGCAGACAGATGAGGTTCAGCCTTCCCAGGGAGACAGGGACAGGGGGAGAGCAGGAGGAAGGGGATGAGAGATGCTGGGCCTCAATAGATAGCGAGCAATGTCGACGAGCGGCGAGTTGGACATACTGAGATATCATTGAGCTGAATGCTGCGGCTTTTCTATTCTTTGTGAATAACAGGTGAATTTGATTTTCTGCATTAAAGTGTTTTTAAACTGAGCCAATCCTTTAGCATTCAGTAAGGCTGGAGAGCATTGTATAAACAGCTAAATAGTGGAATACTGCTATGTGTTTCATATTCTGAAGCAGATAAATTCCCCTGTCCTTTAATAGCCCGATCCAGTCTGTCCTTCCAGACAAAGACTAGGAAATGTCCTTGTCCAGCTGTGCGTAAGTACCATGGGCATCCACTTTCTATAACAAAAATGTCAGACTCCCTAAGTTAAAATTAAGTCAATATTCTGTAAAGAAACAATAAATTACAGCTATAAGTAAAAAGTTCACAGTTTGAGTAAATGAAAGATGTAAGGGCAGACATTGGTAGTGTCTGTATTTCTGAATAATTTTATCTTGCTTTTATCCTCCAACCTTTGCCACAATGTCCCTTGCTGTATATGGTTTCGAGCAGTGAGAACACGGAGAAATTAGATGACTCACCCATTTGGTCAGGTAAAGAAGAGAAAAGCAGGTGTCCTGAAGGGTAGCCTTGTCCCTCCTTCATATCCACACCTCATCTGGGATGGTTCTGATAGCACCAGACCTGGTGGAAATTTGCTTAGCTCCAGAGATGCCAGTTGTGAATTCAGTCTCTGGCCTCATTTCTTAGGCAGAAAGAAAATCTGAAAAGCAGAAGAAAAGAGAATGTAGTAAGAGTCTGGGCTCCCTTCTTCTAGCAATAATGTAGATTTTTCAGTACCAACTTAAATCAGTTTAACAAGAAATGCTTGCTCGACACGAACGTGTGATAAATACAGAAGATTTGAGCTGACCTTGAAGAGGCTTCGCAGGTGAAGGCAGCCTCTGGCTCTAATCCTTTCTTCTAACCCTCCCTGATTTCCTGTCAAAACTTCTGTCTTGTGCATCCTAATCTGGTAATGTTATGTATGTGAAAATACGAATGAACTTTTATTTTCAAATGACAGCTTCGGTCATGACCCACTGAACTTTCTTCTCACTGCCAACACTGGCTGCCTTTCACTTTTGCAGATCAATCCCATGGTTTTTATGTCACTAAGGTGGGAAGGAGATGGCTAATATTCTATTTTTGATCACTGAATTGAAAGGAAATGCTGCTAACATCATACCCCTCCGTTACAGTGACATTTGACTGCAGTTTCGTGCAGAAGATAGAATTCAGCATCAGGTGGGAATTGCAAAAGATAATATTTTTTTCTAAACATTAGTTCCTCACACATTTTCCCCATGAAGAGAGAGAAAAAGGAAGAGACACTTAGCATTCAGGAGTGAAAAGAGATGAAATCTAATGAATTCTTTTTCCTCTCGGGCATTAGAGAGAAGTTCAACATTTTTGATTAAGGACAAGACAAAGACGGCCTTGTGCAATGCCATAGCTGTTTGTGCTGCCCTTCTAACACAGTAGTGTTCGATGTGCCGGAGGATAATCAAGAGAATGACAACACTACCAGCAGGCAAGAGTTTTGGACTTGTCATCTTACTTGGCTACATGCAGTTAGGTCTCAGTAAAGATGACTTGCTAAAAATCTAACTAACGTATCAAGGCTCATTGGGTTTCGCTAAGCTCCTACCTCTGTAATCACCATTTACCAAATTAGAACAGGGGGAAAATGAGCCACTTCATCTCTGTGTCATATAATGAACTTTTTTTGTGTGTACCAGAGAGGGTGATTGCTGCTAGGTATAATTATTATAATAAAGATCAGTGAAAACTCAAGTTAAAAAGGAATTGGAGTTATTGAGCCCACCAGCGCGATTCAAATGGAACTGGTCCCCGTATCTCGCACAGATGAATTCAATCCGCTGATCTCAGCACTGTAACAGCCCATGAAAACCAAAACAATGATCCTGTCCGATGTTTGCTCATCTGTCTAATGTATTTCAGATTATTGATTCTATTTGATGTGAAATCCACTGATTTCACTCAATGTAATCAAATCAATTAATCCCATCAACTCCAGTCCAATCCATGAGTACAATCTAGTACATCTGACAGTGATCAGCCGGCCAACAAAGAACAAGGCAAGCATAAAGATGAATAATAAAAATCAATAGTTTTATAAATAACATCTACAGTGCACTAGATGTTTGCAAACAACTGTAAAAAGCAAGGAGGTTGATGTTTAGCCCATATACATTTTGCAGATACACCAAAATCAGTAAAGGTAGGCTGATTTGTACCATATCTATGTTGACTGGGGGTTTCTATTCCCAAGTTTTTAGCATATGGATGGTTATGGTCGCTCAAAATGGCCCTTGGGATAAATTTTGAAAATGATACTTTGTCGTGGGTTAGGCCGATCCGGCAACTAAACCCCACGCAGCTCTCCCACTCCAGTAAAATGGAGAGGAGAAAAATGTAGTAAAAGAGCTGAGGGTTGAGACAGGAACAGAGGAGCACCCACCGACCATGGTCCCGGGCAAAAGAGGCTGTTTGCTTAAAGTAAAACTATTTATTAACAGCTACCTAGAAAGAGAAAAGCAAACAAAAACGGTTACTTGAGAGGATAACAAGAAAACAAGGCCAGGTCTTAAAATCAACACCACTCCCCCCCTTTGCCTCTTCTTCCCGGCTCTACCTCCTCCCCCCAGCGGCGCAGGGGGCAGGGAATGGGGGAGTGCAGGTCAGTTCATCCCATGCTGGTACTGCCGCTTCCCTTAAAGGAGAAGGAGCCCTTACACCATTGTCCCTTGCTCCAGTGGATCCCCTACTCACGGCGAAAGCGTGAATCCTGCCCGCTGGGGGGCAAATCCTTACCCCATCGGATTTGCCCCAAGTACGGGCTTTACCAGCCCTGGGCTTTTAAGGAGCTGTAGCCACTCGCCCTGGCGTGGGCCATCACACAGACTGTAAATGCCTCCGGCGTGGGGCGTCATAGCAACCTGAAATGCGTCTCCGCACAGACTGAGATGTGTAAATGCGCCCCGACCTGTGCCCGTGAGTCACAACAGGATCAGGCTCGGGCATCTCCTTTAACGAAACCCCTCCCCATCAGCGGGGGCATCCCACGGACTCTAGATGCGTACCGTGCTCAGGCTCTGGCATCTCTTCTCGACGTGGGTCCTCCACGGGCTGCGAGTGGGTCTCTGCTTGCCCCACCGAGGGCTGGTTACAAAGGGGCTGCTGGCAAGGGGGACTCAGCCGCGGCACACGTTGTTACGTCCCATCTTCACCGACCTCTTATCTGCGTGACCGTTTCTCTCAGATCTCAGTCCCTTCTGGGTGAACTCGGCCCGGTGGGCACCCCGGGAGCGGGGCTCTCCCCGAGTTCCCCAAGCGGCTCCGCCGCCGCCATCCTCGACGGGGTGGGCGCCGGCCCAGCCGGGAGCGGGGGCCGTGGCCCCCTCCCTTCTCCTTGCTCCTGGGCAAAGGCACACCTTTCCGGTTCCTTTGTCCCGACGTAAATAGGGCAATTCGCAGAGGCGTCGATTGGCTCAGGCCCCGAGGGGGATGGGAGTCCGGTCTGATGGGCAGCTTCTGCCACCCGGACCTCCCCCCCCACTTCAAACCATGACATACTTATATGGTCAGTAGAGGACTTTGAGATGCAAGTATGAAAATCGTTGTGTAAAATTGGTGTTGTCAGAGATCTCTTACCCTTATAACGCTGATGAACATCCTCCTTCTCAACATAACAGGAAGTCTTCTGAAAGTGTTTCTATTTGAGAATGCAACATTTCACAGATGAAGCAAAACCTATCCTTTCTGACAGAGTTAAGGAGTTCTTTGGAACAGGTGGGTTTTTTTTTTCCTAATTGAGGAGAGGAAGGCAGTCACAGTTAAACAGGAGATCTACCACTTGTCTGTCCACTGCTTCCTGGACAGACAAGACTCTTAAACACAAGCACCATAAACAACCTGAAAAAAATCACAGAGAAGACTTTTGAAGGTGTAAGGTCAGGTAGGTGTACTTTTCTTATTGCAAACTGCTCTGGCCTAAGTCCCTAGTGACCCAGCTCCACACACTTTAAAAAAAATCCTCTTATATAAAACAGATACTCTACATAAGAAAAACAAGACACAGAAGAGAACAGAAAGGCCATGGTATAAAACAGTCACAATTCCATTAGAGGCCTGTTCTCTTGCCCTTTTTGGAATGTCTTTCCTTTAACTCTGTAATTAATAACATTATGTACTAATAAAAGATCAAGAAAATGGCAGCTGTACTCCAGCCTCTAATCCACTCAGAAGGTATTGATGCTGCTGCTCCTGGTATTCCATCTGCTTCTCTAATGTTTGTTCCATGTTGCATTGCTGGAGATATTTGAGGTTGACATCTGAGATGATAACCTACAGGAATACAGGAAAAAAGAAACTTAGCCTTGTGTGACACAGGAGAATGGGGCAGCTATGTGGTTCTTTGTTCTATTGGACTCTAACATTGGGATTCCCTGCAAGCAAGGTCCAGATGAGAGACTCCTGATGGACAGAAAACACAGTGAAGGCTGTGTGGTTCAAGTTTTCTGTCACCTGTTTGTGACAGCTGCATTGAGTCCCCCTAGACTTAACAAACCTACTGTTGTTTTCTTTCAGATCCAGGATCCCAAGAAGCATTGTCCTTCAGTTCCTTCATGTGTCCTTCAGTTTTCTGCTTGCCCATGTGGACAAGCAGCCTTTTTGCTCATGTTTCTTTAATTATGTTTTATAATAAGGTCAAGGAATTATGCATTCTGGCCTTGATGGGAAGAGTGGCTCAGCCTCATTGTTCTAAATTGTTGTGAATTAGGGTGATACCAATGCTAATTGTCTTTTCCTTGCTTCACTGACTCTTTAAATAATTGCCCTCCTTCTTGGTCAGTGTTTTCCTTGCACCTCTGAGAAATTTGCACCTCAACTCTTATCAGTCTCCTTCCACCCAACCAATGTAAAGTACATTGTGGCCACTAAATCCAATTAATCCTCCCAGCACTCCCCAGTGAATGAAATTAGTTACATTTTACAGATGGGCGGTCAGGGGTGCAGGCAGCTTTCCCAGCGATGTCTGCATTATCTCTCCGCTACCAAAAACCTGACATGCCTCATGAAGAGTTTGGTCTTCAGAGGTACTGAGCACCTTCAGCTGCACCGAAAGTCAGGGTGAGGAATGGAATTGGAGCCCCTGGAGAAAACAAGTGTTTTGGTTACACCCAAGATGGATATGAGCTTAAGTAGTTCTGTCTGGTCTTGTGTGAGGGCTGATAGGATGCATCCATATCTCATCTTCAAACACACATAAAAAACACCCACCTACCAGGACCAGCTCAAAAAAACCCCACAAAAGATCTCGTTTATCTATCACTCCATTTTTATAATAATGTTACTCTATCAGGACTGCACATCCTTTGCAAGATGAGTCAAAAATGAGGTGTTGAGCTTTCATTCAAACAATAGGCTTTGCTAGTTTCAGATCCTCGGTATCGGATGCAATAGCTATTTGTGAATCAGCTGAAGGAATTTTTTTCCCCTTAAAAAATAAAAGTTAGTCCCCGTGAACTGCAGACAACTTTCCCTGCTTCTATGTCTTGAGTATATTCAAGTTTGATTTTTAAAAATTCTCCCAAGCGATTAGAAGCCATTGTGGGCTAATCAACCAAGAAATTTAAACATAAAGTTTGCTGAAATTTCTCCTTAAAGTACAGCTAAAGCATATTTCACTTTTATTTCTCTGGGATATTTACGTCTATTTTAAACACAAAGAGCCAGATTCTCAGCTGGCACAAATCAGTAATGTGTTACCGGCTTTATTATGATACACAACTTGAGGGCTTGGCCCTCTTTTTTATGATCTGTCTTCTTTTATAACGATGTTCTCTATTTTGCACAAATCTTCCAGTGGATGAAAGGCATGGTAGATGGCTTAATACATCCCATGCACTAACCAGTGAGGTTTTCAGATCCCCTGGGTATGTTATTATGTTATGATTACTTTTATGTTTGTAAAGCTAAGTGAACTAAGCACATGAACTCCAGAAAGAAGGAACCTTGGCTTTTGAGATATTTAACCTACTGGAACTCATTCCAGTCTCACTGAATCAAATACGACTTTATAACGGATAAATGCTTGTAGAAAAGCTTCCATTGTACAGCATGCAAAAAAAAGGAAAAGATGCTTTTGATACATTTCTGACAGCTTCGCTTCAAGCTAGGAATGCTCTGTACCATCCAGTAAAATTTCTAATTCAACCATACACTGAACCATGCTGATAAAATAATTATACGGGAGTGTTTGTGTGTGGAAATAGGACTACTCAACAAAACTGGCAAAAGAATTTGACTAGGCTTGTGAAAGGTGGAAAAGTGTTGATATAGTTCATACATTTCCCTTCTCATGAGCTTTACTAGCCTGAGTCAGAAACAATGCAAATAAAAAAAGAACAAAAGTGGGAATGGGATGGACTAGCGAGTGCTTCTATGTTCTCTATTTTCCTACGTGTAGGTTCAGGAAATCACCATGTCACTGCGAAGTGGTTGTGCTCCAGGTGGATGGGCTTGCAGTAATGCTCAGGTTGTTGGGAGCACCGTGGCAGGCAGAGAGTTGTCAGATTCTAAAGAGGCTTTATGGAAGTTGTTCACTCATTGCGTGATACCTCACTAACCTACGAAGGGCACGTATAATTTATTTGCAGTCAAATAGAGAACACCAAGAGGACAGATGACAGCTCTTTAATGGAATTAGCATGGATTTGTTCAGTTGTTATTGAAACATTGCATAAATTCTCGATCTCGACTGGACGCTTGGCTTCAGGGGCATGGATACAGGAACACAGAACCGCACATGTTACAATCCACAAAACACTTCCTGGTATTTGGAATCTAAATCCTCTAGTTCAAAAGGCCAGAAGCCACAAAACCTTCAATTTGCCAGAGGAAGCCAAGCAGGCGAGATTGAGGGAATCAGCAGGCTCTTAGGTTTCTGCCACAAAGTGAGGGAAACCGTCATTTCTTTTGTTTCAAAAGGAGTAATTCTCATGGTGTAAGTTAAACCTGCAATTAAATCTTTTGCAGTCCTGATCTTTGCTTTCCGACACCCCAAATGGACAGTTGCTCACTGATCCGTTATTAGGAACAACATACAATTTAAAGAGCAGACAAGACAAGCAATGCAGAGCAGGGAGCTCAGAGGAGTGTGGTCACAAGCGCCACCACCTTTGGCTCATAGCATGAACTTCAGTGTAAGAGCCGCCTTCTGCTGGGCACCAAGCTCAGAGCGTTGGCCGTCTCCATATCAATTTGTGTCGAAGCAGGTTCCCCAAAGCAACAAGTGGTGGAGCTGGTGGAGAAACGACAGCGAGACAACTGGGGGTGGATTACAACTGTGAACAGCAAGGGCTTTTCGTTCTTTTCATCTTGCCAGACATGCTGTCCCTATTAAAAGCTAATGTTTGAAAATCATCTGTTTCTCTTAACCTCTATTTGTATTCAGCGAATGGAGCAGTAAATGAAACTAGTGTGGTGGCTGTGAGGGATGAACTCCTACCGGCTTGGTCAGTGTGAAGCCCATGTACTAATTGCTTACAAGCCACCCGCGATCCAACGCATTCATTTAAATAGGATTCGTTGTCCTCTCTGTTCAAGTGCTCTGCATCTCAGGCTATCTCCTTGATAATCCTTTTTAGATTAGTGTCAGAGCCCCAGATGAAATCCTTGCTCATTCTCTTGCCATGTTTACCAGGCTGATTTCCAACACTGTTTCATATGGATTAGGCAGAGCAACTTAGTGCTCATATGTTTTTCAGTGCATCTCAGTACCTCATGAAATTACATTATAGATTCATTGTATAAATAGAAGACTGAACACAATTACAGTCCAAAAGCCCCAAAGCAAAGGACTAGAATCTGAAAGTAGATGTGACCAGATCTTGCTGTGTGCAAATATCTCATAATAAATTGGTCGCACATTTGTTTATTTAATCTGTTTTCTAAATTTCCTTTTTTTTGAACAGAATAATAACCTTCCTTCACACTTCGGCAGAAAGACAAAGGCAGGCAGGTGCACATTGCCATAATTGTCAGGTCAAATCAAGGATGTCAGTGGTTCAACCCAGCTAGGAAAAACAAACTGCATAAAGGTTGTTTAAAGAGAACTTGCCATTGTTTTTCAAGGTCATGGCATTTTAATCGTAGCTGGTATCACCACTTTCCTCATAGAATCATAGAAAAAATTGGCTTGAAAAGGACCTCTGGATCTCACCTCATCCAACCCCCAGCTCAAAGCAGGGTCAGTTTTGAAGTCAGATCCATCCATAGGAGGATTAAACTGGCTGAAGTGCCGTATGACACTGGGAGAACCATCACTGAAGAGAGTCACTGAGCTTTTTATTGCTAGTAAATGAAAAGGTTGGTGAAGGAAATGAATAATATTGAGGTCTGCACGCTCGAGGACACAGGACGTCATGCTGCTGATGGAAAACTGGGTCTTTGCTCACGAGCTAGTGGGGCTCATTGACAGAGCTTTAAGCTAGACTTGAAGGAGGAGGGGGATAATATCAGACTTGCCCATGACAAGCTGTGGGATGACACGCCAAGGTTAAAGGGATGGAGTGGTAGTGAGGGCCCTCAGCCTCTTGCTCCAAGAGGTGCTGGCTACACTGGAGCACAGCTGAAGTCTTATGGAGATGAGCTCCAGAGGTAATAGGAGTCAATTGAGAAACACCAGTGAAATACCTCAAAGGAATTAAGAGATCTTCCTCTAAGAAGTTGCAATGGCCAATAGCTCAGCTGAAGGGATGAGATGCCATTCAGAGGGACCTGGACAAGCTCAAGAAGTGGGCCCACGTGAACCTTGTGAGACTCAACAAAGCCAAGTGCAAGGTCCCACACCTGGCTTGGGGCAATTCCCAGTATTAATAAAGGTTAGAAGATGAAGGGATTGAGAACAGCCCTGCAGAGAAGGACTTAGTACTGGTGGATGAAAAGCTGGACATGAGCCAGCAATGTAACTCGAAGCCCAGAAAGCCAACGGTATCCTGGGCTGCTCGAAACACACGCCTTTGCTGTTGATGAATATAGCTCCCTGAGTGGAGATTAGCAGAGACAGCTATCACTGGGCCTGTAGGTGAATGGATTACCCTTGATTTAATAAGAAGTAACAGGCCATTATTTCTAAAGCTACAGGATGGAAAATGACATCTGGATTCTCGATGTAAACATTATTCATCATGTCGGATGCTTTGCCGTTCTTGCCAGTACACTGTGTTCTGACGAGGCTGTTGTTTCTAGGGCAGATGCATGGTGAGTACAGCATGGATTTATTCAGACTTATCTGTTCCATCTAAGCTCTGGTGTTCCTCGATACAGCTGTGTATTGGCCTGGTCAATTGGCCCAGTCAAGAGCTACCCATTGCTGGTTCTCTGGCTAGAGGTGATGGACCAGATCCTCAGCTGGTGTCAGATGGCCCCAGTCCATCGATGGCAGTGTAGCTGTGCAGATCTGCAGGCTGAGAGTTTTCACATCATACGCTGGCTTCTTGTGAACAGTCTGGAGAGGCAGTCACTGCAAATCCCCATCAAGAAATATTGAGATCGAAAGCAAAGCAAGATGAGAAGAGAGAAGCTGCCAAGTTAGAGTTCAGTGTCACAGGTGTGATGAGCAAGGACTAAATGACTTTTGTTAATGCATATAAAGGGTTTTCAGGTTCATGTCACAAAATTCACCTCTGCTTTTTGGAAGAAAAAAGAGTTGGAAGGTACATCCATAAATCCCATCAGTGTTTGCTTACACTGAACACCCAATGAACCTCCTGTGCTGAACATTTTGAATTATATCTATATAGCTCGACAGCTGGAGTGCCTCAAGATGGTAGATCACAATATATGGCACTTTCAGCACATATTTCTGACCTCATATAATAGTAAATTAAATTGGGGTAAACCCCTTCACTTCTATGGTATACAAAAGTCTTCAGATCTATCTAAACTTGGGTGGTCCAAGGAATCTCAAATGGGCAACAAAATCTGTTGATTTTATTTATTTATTATTTATTATTGATCTTTATTAAAAACAAAATGTTGTTAAAATAATTTTATTCTTACTTTCCTCAGTAACATGAAAAAAGTAAATTAAAGTTTGACTTAATACAATTATTTCTCCTCCTTCATTTCTGAGTGGCAAATTCAGGAGGGAAGAAGAGGAGAAAAGGAGAGGAGAGGAGAGGAGAGGAGAGGAGAGGAGAGGAGAGGAGAGGAGAGGAGAGGAGAGGAAAGGAGAGGAGAGGAGAGGAGAGGAGAGGAGAGGAGAGGAGAGGAGAGGAGAGAGGAGAGAGGAGAGGAGAGGAGAGGAGAAGAGAGGAGAAGAGAAGAGAAGAGAAGAGAAGAGAAGAGAAGAGAAGAGAAGAGAAGAGAAGAGAAGAGAAGAGAAGAGAAGAGAAGAGAAGAGAAGAGAAGAGAAGAGAAGAGAAGAGAAGAGAAGAGAAGAGAAGAGAAGAGAAGAGAATGTACAGACAGCAGTGACAACTGGAAATGAAGATATTTTGCAGAAATTTTCTAATCATAATTAAAAAGGTTTTGCAAAGGAAACTTACATTTTCTGTGTTTCTTCAGTTGCAATTTTTCAATAGCACAGAGAAAATTTTGAAACTGGACTTATTATGATACCAAATGTTGAAAAAGTTCCTGAAAGTTACATTCTGCAGGACTGCCTGCTTATACTCTTGCTCCTGTGACCAACCCCACCAGAACCAGTTAAGTCAGTCACTTTATTAAGATTTGGTTTGTGCTAAGTTAACTTTTTTGCACGCTGAAGGTTGCTGTACTCAGGCTTTAGTGCTGGCCAGAGCAGGGGTGTTGAGATGAGATCTCTACCCATGCCTCCCTTATCGTCTCAGCAGGTCAGAAGTGTTGAGTTACCACGTTCCTGGGTATAATTTCCCACAAGCTCTGCCAATGAGGGGAGATCAGAAATTGCAGGTGGTTCAGAAGCCTTTTGTAGTGGTGCTTGCAGAAGGCGTGCTCTGCATATTAGACCACTGCAATTCCAGATAAAGGCCACAAATGCTTCTATTACACACAAACACCTCCTTGAACACCGAAATGCCAGCAGGCTGCAATCATTTATAACAGCATACGCTTATTTCCTCCATCCCCCCTCCCCTAGTATTACTGTCAGTGTGTAGTAATGAATTCATTGATTTTACCATTTTTTATCAAAACAGTTACTTCAGAGATAAATGGCCTTCATTCGCAGTTATTAAATCTGCCATGTCTAGGACAGCTGTTGGAATAATTGTCCGGTGTGGACAGGAAAAGAAAATATCCATGCCCTTCCCTTATCTGGGACTGTTAATTTGAGGCCAGGTGCTCTGACATGAGAACGACCCACTGAGTCGTTTTGGAGTCACAGATCATGCTGCATCCCTTTTCTCCTCCTTCTGGAAGTGAGCAAACAGGGAAAATGCTGCATTTCCAAGCAAGGAGCAAAGTCAGCCGCTTCCCCTGGCTGCTCTTGGCTTTTCCCTTTTTAATTAGCTGGGTATCAAGTCCACCTTTGTCAAGGAGAACAGATTGATGGTGGTAAGTGGTGGAATTGTGTGTGGTTGACACAGAAATGGCCTAAAGGACGCAGCCTGTGCACCACAATGATGTGGCACCAGCACTTTGTGAGCTGCTCCAGGACTGATGCATCCTTGCCTTTTGCTAGCCAAAGGGGCCTGTTTCTCCCCACATTCCTGTGCTCCAGACTGCCTGTTTGTGGCCTGGACACAAAAATCAGGAAAGCTGTCACCTTGCAAAATCACAGAAGCTCTGTTTCTCAGGAGATCCTGGCTGTTCCTTTAATGGAGGAGTCAGCAGAGACCAGCATTTTTGCGATCCTGATTCTTTACTTCTGAACCCTTTGTTCAAGCTGCAAGCTGTGCTTTTCCCGTAACTCGATGTCTGTCCGCTAAAAACCCCTCCAGTTTTCATTTGAAGGTTTCCTGTAAGATTCAGTGAGATGGCCAGCCAGGAGGTAATGGGCTGAAGCTGGAGCACTGTGGATGTCTGCTTTCACAGCACAGTGGGTCAGCAGAACACGGTGCTGCTATGCCACTTTCTGGCACTAATTCAAAATCACTTGGGACCACTGAGGCATTTAACTCCAGCTCCTGGTGGAGCCTGGTGTTTCTCTGTTGGCTCTGGAGGCAGCCTCAGAGAAGGTACCTCTCTCTGAACTATCCTCCAGAGCACCTTTCTCTCTCTGTGGCTATACAGGGAGCCAAGGTCAGCTGGGTCCCATTTAGGCATCTCAGTGAGATGGGGTGAACCCAGACTCTGTTAGACCAAGTGAAATCATATTCTTCAGTACTTCTGCTTACTCCAGTTCATCTCTTGAAAGAGTTAAGGTTACCAGATGGACTAAGGCAGACACTAACCTCATACTGATAGTAACTAACCTCAAACTGGCAGTGAAGTCTCACCCAACTGTAGGAGTGATTCCTCATGATCACAGTGGTGGTCTACAGAGTCTGCAGCTGCTTTGCTATGTCATATATACAGGAGGCTTAGCTTGTCAGGAAAATGTTTACTACACTGAGGCTGAATTCATACTTTCTGGAGTCCCTGGAAAGGTGACATTACAACAGTGCGACACCTCTAACGGGAAAAGTGAACTTGGAATAAACTGGTGGTGAGAAAGAGTGTTGGGATCACCTGTCATTCAGAAATGTCAGCGGTGTGGTGTGGTAGGATGATCTGTTCTGTTCTGCTGGTTGATTTAATATCCAGAATCCTTCTTTTAGTGACAGAGTCTGAAAAGTAAGATCTTAAAACTGATCTAAGATAAGATAATGAGTTACAATCAAGAGTAATCTCATGGGACTGGAGAAAGAACTTTGGATCTTCCAAAAGAACCAGAACATTTTGACCACAAGGCCAGAGCAGAGTGACAAAAGACTGCTACTGACTACTTCAGGTTCAAGTCCAGCTCATTTTGACACTGCTTTACAAACTGCAAACAGGTAGGAGTCCATGGCATTGCCAAGGGGCAGGAGTTTGGGCATAAGCTCCCTTCAGTTGGGGAGGGGGGAGCAGGAGAAAATTGCTGCCTGAGGACCGACAGTGACATGTGCACAGTGAGAGAGTGAAATGTCTCTTCTGAGCGAGACCCAGTTCCACATTGTTAACCTCTTGCTATTGTTGAACAGTTGGAAGCTGAATGTTGCAAATTAAAATTATTTCCTTGACTAGCCAGAACAATCCTTCATCTCTTCAAGGCTCTGATCCTTTCCACTGGAGAGGCAGTGAGCTCTTTTTAATAAGGCTGGGAGCATGACACAATACGGTCCCAGAGCTGAGCAAATTGCTGCGGATACTCTGAAGGCCCCGTTTCCCACAATGCTGCCATCTCTACTCAAGGTTCAGCTTGCAGCCACTCACCCAGGGCATTCGTCCTGGTGAGCTGAAAGGATGGGAACAGTCAAAGGCTGCGATAGCCTTTGCCTTGTGCCCACCTCTGTGGAGGGATGAATATGTCCCTTAGTGCCGCTCATTGCAAGCCTTTCTCTACTTTTCAAGGCCATCAAGGCATTTGTGTCTCCCTTCCTCACCAGTGCAGCTCAGGAGCTGGAAGGCTTCTGTTCAATTTGGACCTTGTCTAGAGCTGGACCGCGTCCATCGCAGACCTGCAGTGAGGCAGTGGTACAGGCTGTTCTCGCTGCAAATGGAAACGGCTGGGAAGGCAGCTGCCAAACCTGCTACTGAAATGAGAAGACTGTTGAAAATGAAACGGTGATCTTCTACCTAAAGGGCTGAACGTGTGCACGAGATGAGTCTGAGAACAGTCTCACCAGTGAAGAACAGGAAGAGTATGAGGTAGGAGCTAAAGACCATAACTAGCATCCTCAGTTGCTTTGGCTTTGTCAGAAAGGAGTAGACACCCTCAATATACCTGTAAGCCACAGACCTTTCAGAGTGAGAGAGATCTTTCCAAGATGAATCATAGAATCACAGAATGGTTTGGGCTGGAAGAGACCTTAAAGAATATCTAGTTCCAACTCCCCTGCCATGGGCTGGGACACCTTCCACTAAATCAGGAGAGTCACACCAAATACTATGCAAGGAATGAGAGACAGGGAGACCAGCAGAACAAGCACAGTGAAAATGTGGATTGAGCTCCATTTCCCTGTGACTCCCTTCATGCTGGCCAACCTTTACAGTTTCTTCCTGTTACACCTCAGAAACATATCGCATGCGGCGGCTCTAGGGAAACCTGCGAGTGCCTGATCCTGCTCCATCGATGGAGCACAGCTAGTGCTTCCAGGGACGTGAATGAAAGGACAGTCTACCTGGGGGGATCTGGGAATGGCAGACTTGAGGTCTTAGTCAGCTTATGGCCTTGTGTGTGTTTTTAGCCAAATCTCATCTCTGTGGTGCCATTTTTCCTTATGCATATCATCTGTCCTGTCTCATCAGTCCCGGACTGTCCCTTACTGTATGCTTTTCACTGCTTTGGCTGGATCTCAGCTGTGGCCAAGGTCTGGACACCTTCTGGTATTTGGCCTGGAGGGTTCCACTCTCCCAAGACTGTTTCCACTACTATAGGGCTTCCGTGGGAAATACATGGCCTGGGTTAAAAAACTGTAGGCTTCTCTCCAAGTAAGTGTCCATGTGAAGACAGCAAGGCTGATGTCACCATTTGGCTGAGGGTCAACACATCATTCCCAGGTCACTGCACCTCTCAAAGATGAAAGATTGCTCCTGAAAGCTAATAAAGTCCTTCCTTCAGCTAAAGCACAGGCTGTGCACGCAAACTGGTGGTCATGCCACCGACAGCCTCATACAGCAACAATCACAGACCCTTGTCCTCTTCCAAACCATGTTCATTCCCTGTTCCTCTTCCTGTAGCAACGAAGTCAGGATCTGACGACAGGGGATAACATCCCCCTGACGGCGCTCAGAGCTGATACCAAGGTATGCAGGAATTGTAATGCACATCTACACAAGCAAAAAAATAAATAAATAAACGCATACTGATGCCTGTGCAAGGAAAATTCCGCATATTCATCCTCCTGTTTCCTTTATCACTTATTCTGTAACAGCTGTTTAATTAATTGCTTGAGCGATTTCCTAATACATCTTATTTACATACAAAATTACAGAATAATGGTTTGCCTTTGAGTCGAGTGAGAATTTAATGTCTGCTCTCCATGCCTCATGGAATATGGTTACTCAACAAGAAATAAAAGTTCTGGTTGGTTTTGGATGTTTGTTTGTTTTTTTTTTTTTCTTTTTCTTTAAAAAAAAAATTCTTTTCCTCCACAGGTTTTGTTGTTGTTTTTACAGGCATCACTGGATGATGTTGGAATGATAGCAGCGAGGAGGGGGAGGATTCCTTTTGAAGGTGACTCAATTCCTTGAGGAAAGAAAAATAATAATAAAAAAAATGTAACTGAATAGAATGGCTTCTATGGAAAAAGTCATCTAGAATCAGTGGAAACAACACAACTTTATCTCTGCTGTTCAGGTTTATTCCCTGCCTGGCAGAGCTTGTCCTAGAAGAACGAGGCTGTAAGTGTCCCGCTTTGGTGGGCTTTTCACTAAAGGAAGCCCCTTTGCCTTCTGACAGAGACCTTTTCATTGGATCACGAGAGCATCAGGCAACCATGTCGCTGCTGCTGATAAGCTTGTGTCAACTGATGTTTTTCTTTCATGAACCCAATTGCATTCACTCAGCAGCTGTACCCACAGACACAGACCCATGAGCTGGAAATTCCCTCCCAAAGAAACACTGGACAAGCATATCCCCAGTCAGCATTTTGTTTTGTATTTTCTTTACTACCCAAAGCTTAATATTCGTCTCAGCTAACTCGGAGCACTTGATGTGCCTAGATAAAGGTACTAATTCAGTGTGTTTTCTTGTTTAGTCAATAAAAGAGCCAGACACCTGAAGAGGCAGCTTGCCTACGTCTCTGTTGCCCTGTGGACATGTCACCTCTTTGTTGACAACAGTGGAAACCTTGACCTCTTACATTTCTAACTGAGACACTCTAACTCTCACACTGAGTAGCAGCACAGCATGTCTAACACATCTGGCCTTGGCTCTGCCCAGCGCTCTGGGCCATGTCTCAGGATGGCACTGCCTACAGTACCAGTCATTAGCCAGGTTATGGGCTGGCTGCACTGGAAAATTTGTGAATCTAGACAAAATTAGGAGCTAGTTTGCACAGTGGAAAACCACCCCAAATACAGTGTTTCATACAACGCTTCCCATAGGGTTGCTGCTGGAACCCAGATCAGGACCCCAAGGCAACAGTTGGTCTTTTGGATCAGGTTTCTCTTCTATCCCACTCTCCATTCCAGGCAAGAGCAGGGAAAGGCAGGACTCCTGGGCTCGGGGCCTGGGCCAGAGCAGGGATGGCTTGGTCAAGGGGCTGTGCTTGGCAGTCAGCCCTGATAATGCAATGCAGTTACATATCTAAGCACCTTGCTGAACTGGGTCCTTAAATATTGGAAATCCGTAGCTCACACACAGATACCATCGTTAAGCACGGACTTTCATGATTTCCTAGAGACCTGCGTTTTTAGGCTCTAGAAGAAGAAATGCCTTCTACTCACTACCAGATCTCACAGGTGAAATCTTACTGCTATCCTACTCACTCAGAGTCTTAACGATATCTTTATGGTTGCTAACGATTCAGTACTAGTATTTCAAAAGTTCTTATACACATATACACCACGGCTGTGAGATTCTTCTCACCACTCTTAGGGCAGCTGCTATTAAATCCATATCAAGAACTATTGCACTTTTTACTAAGTGTGAAAGGGGAAAAATATTACCGCCCATTTCTGTTACTTTTTCTTTCTAACTATGTTCACTTAATAAGATATTTGCTTGCAACACAGTCTGTTATATATTCTATGTTTTATAAAGTATCTCCTGGGAAAAATAACCAAGGAAACACAATTTTTCGGCACCATCTCCTTTTATTAAGAATAATGAAAAGGAAACAAGAGTCATTCCAGCAGTCAAACATCCTTCTACTCTTTCTTATTGGTCTTTTTATGATAACTGGGTCTCTCAGCACATAATCTGAGCTGCCTGAATTTGTTTGTGTATTTACATTTGTCCTTTTAGTTACTGTGCATGTATCAATGTAGAGACGACATATAATGGACATACAGTGCATCAAACATCTATATCCACACATTCAGAGAATAGAGATCTATCAAAAATACTGGACAGGATAATCTCAGCAGTGAGGTCTAGCTTCATCCTCAAATTTCAAAGCTCGGATGGAGAGTTCGATTATTTTACTTGCTCTGTACATCGGTTCCTCCTGGACTCACAATATCACAAGAGCTACTGCAGCCTGCTCTCTCCGTGGGCTGCAGCAGTCACAGCTTGGGCTATTGGAATTCACTCCACACATGTAGGAATATATCCCAAAGGCCCACCCCTGCACCCTCTTTCAATGGATTTTGTATCTTCATTATTTTAATTACAGCACTTCCCAGGACTACTAACAGCAGAAGAAAGCATGACAGCCCATGTCTGCATTGTGTGCGATACAGCCCCAAGATGGAGTAATACTCTTCCCTCTGTGTCTATCTCAACATGATGAAAGAATGTGTTAGTGCTCGTGAAACACCGAATGGCCAGTGTCTGCCACCAGCAGATCCCGTTTCAAGCCATTGCTTAGCTGTCTTATATTAAAGCTGTAATTTATACACTTGGCTGGTGCTCCGGCTTGTTTTTAAGGCATCAGTCATTCCTGAGTAGTCATAGATGATTCAGATTTACTCTATAGGTTCTTCTGCCAGATATTGATCCTGAAGACATTAATTATCAATTACAAAAGGTTTATATCTCGCAACGTTCATGACTAAAAGATCTGCATATTTATTTTTCTTAGTGATTTATCGACGGGTCATTATACATTTCATGGAAAACTGCATTATATAGATGGGAGTGGGGAGAAAAGCCTCCAAAAACTCCACTTCAATTAGAGGAGAGCACGCGAAGAGCAATAACATGGTATTTCTTTGGTTTGCTTCAAATACAAAGACTGAAAATATCTTCCAGTGCACCCAATGCCTTGCAGTTAAAGCATAGATTATCGCACTGGTTATAAAACCTTCAGTGCTGCAGGTGCTCCCTACCACAGTTTGCATTAATGAAAGGAGTAGAGGAGACACCTGCCATACCCTGGGGCATCATATGTTATGGAAGGGCTTGGAAGGTGTGATGTCTTCTACAAGGAGATAACTGGAGTCATCAAACAGACCACATCATCAAGTAGATCACATCAAGTGACTTCCTTTTTTTCTTTGGAAAGATTCATTGCTAATAGTCCAATATTCTCTAAATACTTTCACATTAATGAGGCATAAAAGTGAAAATTAATACCAGGGTTAAGGTGAAAAGATTATTTATTTTTCCTCCTTTATCAGTATATTTACCGAAGCTCATACCTCTTTTGAGTAAACACTGTTGCAATGGGTCTTAGCAGCTTGAAGACCTTTTGTAGCCAAAGGCCTGACCCATGTTTTCTTGTTTAGTATTATGCAGTGACAGGGTAAAGGTTAACATCTTTCATTGCCCATAAACACCACGTGCATAAAAAGCTAATGTATCATGACTTCTAGCTGGAAGCTGAAAGCTCCCTTCACTGGACCGTACCGAGTCCGCTGACTGTGCTCCTCTGCATTGACTATTAAACATGTCGCTAAACATTGGTAGTAACAGGCCTCCAAAAGATATAAGGAGAAAAGAACAAAATTATTAAAATCCAAATAACTGTAGTACAGTAGATGTAACAATCCCTCAGTGTCCATTCCTCTCATTTGCATCGCTAATTGTTAGTCTGATTAAAAATCATTATGAAGCTGAAAACAAGTTAAAACAGAAAAACAAAACCTGGCGTGGCAGGAGAGATAGGCCTTTATAAATCACTGTGAAAGCTTAAGCAGATTCCGATCTGCAAACCAGAAATCATTGCTCTTACTAAATAGAGAGAAATGAGGATGCCTAAACATAGACCTTACAAGGAACAAAAGGTTAAAATAAGGAGATCAATAGAGTCCTGTAAACTGAACAAGGAAAAGGATGGAAATTCTCTGTATGCTAAACTGGCATGAAGTCAGAGCCTTGGAGATAAGATATATTCCACTGTGTCCCTGGAGAGCCTATGAAGCAATGATTTATCTGGAGAGGAGAGCATCTTGTTTAATGGAAACCTGGGTTACTGCTCTTGCTCCTGCTGCTGCCATAGACCAGCTGGTGGCTTTTTCTAGCACATGGGTTTGCTTCAGACTTGGACCTTAAGATGGAAGTCCTCAATTGTCTCGCCACAGTCCATTAGGAGAGGGAGCACAGAGCAGGTGATGGGAAAGCACTGATCTCAAATCAAAATTCAGGCTTTTATGCTACACCTCAGCAGCTTTTTCCCTCTGTAATATCTCAGTGCCACCTTACGTCTTTTCCCAAGAGAACCCCAGACCATCCTTGCTGTGTTTTGGGAGGGCTAAGCCCGCTGCTTCCAGAGAACTACCCAGCTCATGGAACAAGACCTTCCTGCGGTGGACATCAGCATACAGGACTCACCTTGCTTGTGCAACATACCCTGCTTGATTAGTTTTGCACTGAGCAATGCTGGCTTATAAAAGAACAATCACAACAAAAATGTTTTTATAACCCCCTGGACAGAATGTAAATATAATTTTAGGGGACAGGATATAAGTGTAAATAGATGTGTGAAGCCATCAAAAGGTTAATAATCCCAGTACAAAAATTCTTAGACAAACTCTCCTGCAGTTGAGCTGTTAGCAAAGCTATTAAATTTAATTGCAGTATAATTACATAGCCATATACCTAGCTGATACCCAGCTATCAAGCACACACAGCGCGGGTTTCGCCACACGCACACAATACGTGGGGGTTTGCCTCAGGTGCTACGAGCATCCTGCAGCCAGATGTGCTCCTGCCTTCTCAGCCAGGCTTCGTCTCCGTTACAAACACGCTCAGGAACGGACACGGAGGTTCAATCCGGGGGGTGTTAGTGCAAAGAGGGTTGAGCTGCTTCGCAAAGCAAGGATGAGGAGGAAGATAAGTCGTGCGCCTTCGCAACAGCTGCGGTGGCACTATTGGCAGTGCATAAAGTTAATGCACCTCTCGGTCTTTGCAGGATCAGGGCCAAAGCAAACAGCTTGTTTCACCCTCCTGGATTGGTCAGATACGCCTAAATTTTCCTAAGAGAAGCTGCTGTCTCCTGAATCACTCTCTGCCCAAAGGCAATGAGCCCAGAAACATGACCGTGTGAATCCAGACCATGTCTCCAGAGGACGGGCTTGGGGTGGCCAACACTCCACCCGGCTCCATAAATGAGGAGGTGTTTTGTGAGGGAGCTGTCCCAGGAAAGGTGGGGACGTGGGAGAGTACTGGGCTGCCAGCTGCTGCTGGAACGTTCTTGTGAGAGCCACAGCAGAGCATGGCAAGTGTGTGGATAAGTGGGTGCACCTTCCTGGGATGCCCAAGAGCCTGGAGATCCAGGTAATGGCTGTAGGACAGACCTGCAGACAGCTCTGACCTGGCCAGTTGGCACACTGAGCACACTTGATGTTCTGGTGGATAAGACTGCTGCAGACCTGCCTATCTAACCCACATCGAATCCAAATTAGGCTCCTGAGGTGGGGAGAGGAAACTCCCTCTTTCCTTTTATGCCTTACTTTGATCTGACTTTGTATTTCTCAGATCCAGATGAAAAGCAGGGGACTGAAATATCTCTGACTAAGGGTATTTTCATGATATTTCCAGCCCATACAGGAGTACCAGCAGGAAGCAGTGGAAAGAAACATATTTTCTGTACTAGTCTGGCCTTAATTTGCAGATACTGGAAGCTTGGGGACTGTAACCACCAAGGCTTCTGGGTGCTCATTACAAGGGTCACACAGGGACAGCATCTACTGTCTGTTCCTTGCTTTCTGGCCTTTGCCACCTGACAATGGACCACGATTAGATACCACTTTTAGGATGAGATGAAGAGGCTCCAACAGATGATCTAGATGACTTTGTGATGCATCCAATCTCTTCTCTTGTCTGAGATGCTTCTCTGGGATCACAGCAGGCTAGGCTTGATGCATGGTGGCTGGGCAGGTGAATGTATATAGCGTGTGGACCTTATCAAATAGAGCAAGAACACTTACGTGGGTGTTATATGCCATGGTTTGCCAAGAGGCCATGAAGATCCCTTTAGCAAAAGGGAGAGAGCATTAGTTCTGGGCTTATCAGCAACTTTTGGAAAGCGTCAGCATTGCAGAGCAGTGAAATCCTTGCTGCAGCTGTGGATATCTTACAGTGGGCACAGGAGGTCAAACTCTCTGGCCCCCTCTGGGCTTTCATTTTACGGTTTTAAACAAACAATTACATTTAAATAAACGAAATGGCTGGAAGCAACTACTTTGCTAGGAACTCACTGAGCTCATCAATTATTGAATACGAATACGTGTGGAAATTGTGCCCAACTCCACTTTCCTTGAGGGAGGTACCAGGAGAGTCTGGGCTTCTGTATTAAGTGGGAGCACAGGATTTGCCATATCTCCTGAGATCACCCATGCATTCTGCATCGTTTTCTGCCTTTGGCAGTGGCCAGTCTGTGATGATTCAGAGGAAAATGACCTCTAGCCCCAAGCCATTTTTCACTAGACTAATTGTGCAAAGCATGGAAAGAAATTACTTCCTGATCCTTGTGGGAATCCACTGATGCCTTGAAACTCTGATGTTTTTTGCTTTGGCACAGGTTAAGTCTAACCGTACAGCAAGCTCCATTGGCAGCGCAGAACGCCCTTTGTTTTTCTGTATTTTTGGCATCTGGATCCTTTTGCCACCGGCACCCACTGCTACAAGCGTTGTCAGTATCCATGAAATCCTTCCTCACCTCTTCAGTCCCCCAGTTATGGCATTTCATCCTTAAGTGAAAAAATAAAACACTGCTGAGTATTATAAGCCATGCTGGGAACTCAATTGCTCCTTGGTCAATCTGACACTAGTCAAACAAATGAAAACTTGAAAAAAAAAAAAAGTGAAAAGAAAAATTCAGCCCACAGGTGTGCCCACAGTGGACTGGGACAAAGCAATGTGCAGCTACAAACTGAAGTAAGAGAGGGATAGGTTTTCTCCATGCTGTTTGTTTGAATAAGCCCCTACTACTATTGTAGAGAATGGTGCTTTCATTGCAAAAAGCATTTTTGAGAGCACCAAAGTAAAACCGGGGGTTCCAGGAGGAAATGAGGGGTTCCCTGCTGCAAGGTAATGGTGTTGATAAAACGAGATTTGGGCTGAATAAGAGCCGAGGGAAGGTTCCAGCTGCCTGTGCAGAGCCCACAACCAGAGCAGTAATTGCATAGCGAAACTGGAGGTGTCCACACACTCCCGGCTCTTCTTCTGCATGAAGCAGAGGAGACCAACCACTGGAAGTTCAGGTTTTCTCCATTTTGGCCCCAGAAGTCATCTAACCTGTTTCTCCTTTTCTGTCTTATAAGCTGACTTTGTGATCACAGAGGCTTCCACTTTTCCTTGCCCCACCTTTCTTTTAAGCTTAACAAAAATGATAGCTGAAGCAGCTTTTCTACCAAATGCTTGTCTATTCAGTTTGGAAGACCCCTTCTGCAGCCTAAACCCCAAACCAGGCCCCTCAGATGTTGCATGTGGAAGTATTTACCTTCTTAGTGACTCAGAGATTGAAAATGCCTTAAACAGATCATTTGCAGCTGATTATTCTTGAAATAACTAGCTGGCTACCCATCCCAAAATTCTAGGTCTGGAAAGAAATCTGATTTTCTTTCTACCAGAGCTCTGGAGATTCGTATGTTAGCTACAGATTTGCTAGATTTTAAATATCTTGCAAAGCCATGTCTTCGATTTGGTTGGCAATATCAGCTCTGCTCTCTGAGAGCTCCTCATGCAGCCCTGCTTGCCACAACGGGATCGGGAGAGTTACGGACAGAAAAAGCTGATGTGATCTGGGTATTTTATATAGGTCTGCAGGCACCTGGCTTCACAAAAGCAAGTAGGATCCCACATATCAGGGACTTCATGGCACACATAAGCTTGTGTCTGCTGCCAATACACAGGAAAACGTTCCGTATGTGCATATCCATGGGAGAGGCAGAGTGTGGGTTTGCTTCTTGTGGTTATTTATGAATGGCTTTTGTGTGCATCTATCTCATGTTTGTATGTCAAACTGTGCAGCAGGAAGAGGCAGGTGCCCAGACTACTGTGACACATATGAGCATCAGGCTGAAAGGTATATGTGCAATTTGGGCCATGCATATATGCATGTCATGGAAAACTCTGCACCACAAGTTAACGTGACTGCAAAGACTGTGAACATCTCTGCAGCTGCACATATGCCTAGCTGCATGCAGCTCTAATAGGTTGACTACAAATCCTTCAGCATTCTGTGTTTTGCAGGGCTGGGATGGAGATCTATTTTGCTGAATGCCAGTAGCTGTAAGTGTCCTTCTACACTGCGTGTTCGTCGACAGGGAGGCGTGAAGACCCGAATGCCAATAGGCACATGTGTTGTGTGGTGCGTATTTGTACACAAACACAACTTGTTTCTTTATGGAAACTGTACCTTAGTCTTGCAAAATAGGAAACAGGACAACTGTAGAGACAGCATGTATAGGAATTAGCCAAAAAGATTGATCTTCATCCTATCCAAAGAGCGCAAAAAGAGTGCTCAGCCCTGCGTAGCAGCGTGTGGGAGGAGCTGGCACAATAGAGGGGACAAAGCTTTATCACTTAAGTCTATTTATTTTTTCAGGCACTTGTTTTTACAGGTGTTACAGCACTGAGGTATGAATCTGCCCCTGGGATCCTGACAATTTTTCAGTGCCCATAAGTACTACACCTATAAGCACAGATTGTTCTGACTCTGAAGTATGCAGGGGAATTTATGATACAGGTCTTTTGGGAACACAAAAACATATGGTGATCATATTAATGGTGATCTTCTACTGTGAACCTGTACCTTCTGGGCAATGTAGTGTTGTTCTATGATATTCGTTGTGTGATACATACTGAAAAGTCAAAAGTCTGTTTATCATGCAGGTGTACACTTGATGTCTTGGGAATACAGGTCATTCTGCATTCGTATCTGGGTATTTCTATGTCTTTGGTTGATCAGGTACACAGGAAGCTGTAGTAAAACGCAGAGAACAAGAGTCTTTCCTCTCTCAATCCAGATTGGCCATACTATAAAAATGTTGGAGCTTCCAGAGCCCCTAATGCACCCATGCTTACAGCCGACAGGAGCAGAAATCTCTAAGATGATTTCTTTGTCACAAACATTTCCTTTGGTCCTGCATAAATGATTGGTCAGAGAAGAGACTTTGACTAATTACTCTCAGCGTGCTGGCATGCTCTCAGCTGAGCCAGGTACTTGAGCCAAGCAGCATTTATCAGGTATGAACACTTTGTACTATATTACAACACCCAGTTATTTGTGATTGGATTGGGAAGTAAACTAAGATCCAAATAACAATCTGTGTCGATGGCAAATGCACTGAACAATAAAGAGTAAAAATCACCTTCATGTTGTAATTCACAACACTGCCCTTCATCCGTCCCCTCCCTCTCCCAGACTCCTTCTCCTCCTCTCTCTCACTCTCCTCTCCGTTGATGGATTAGGAGCACAATGAATCACGTGCAGCAAACAACGAGCAGAGCAAGCAAGGATTTGCAATGGAGTGGTGCTGCTTTACATTACCAGGGGACTTACTCAAACACAGTCCAGATTTACTCACCAGCTATTTGGCTCTGAAATTCCCGTTGGAGGAATGACTGTCTATGAACATTGGCTAAGTAGGGGACAGTGACATCTTTGCAGAACTTGATCAGTTTTAGTGGAATTGCTGAAAAGAACGTCCACGGTGTTACCGTTGGTGCTGAGAGCTCTTCTGGTGTGTCCCTTAAAGGTGACAAGACCCCTGCCCAGCAGAGGCTGGAGGGTAAATAACTGAGCCTGGAGGTGTGAACAGCAGCTCTTCTGTTTGGTGTCAGAAGCACAGGGCACTGGAGGGAAAGAGCTCTGTCCCTGTCCTGTTGCTCTCCTCCAGTTTGAACACCAGCACATGCAGCAGGACAGACAGATGCTCCCTGCCACGGACTCCTGCTGCAGCCACAGTTTTGCTTTCATTGCTGCACTGGGTGAGATAAAAGTGAGACCTAACAATGAAAAATAGTTGTAGAGTTGAAGATAGGAAATCCTAAGAATGGTGACAAACTCAGGAATCATGAAATACCTCCTAATGCTGTTTGTAAGCATCAGTATCAGCTGCAAATAAAGCCTGGGGAAATGGCTGGGAATCTGAGAGACATTCTTGTAACATTCACTCATCAAGAATTGTTAAGGCCACAGATTTCCCTATTTGATTCATGGTCTGTTTTGTGGAAGCCTTGACTGAACTGGGAATCACCAGCGATCCACAGGGTCCCACCTCTCACACCTAAATCTTGGTGATTTGAAAGATCGATTTTTTCCCATTCTTTGTCCTTGGTTCTGCAGGAAGCTGTCCCCTGGGGCACATCCTTAACCTGCTCCTCAGACAGAGGATGCAGCACCACAGCATCCCTTCTGCACAGGCTCCTTGGGATGCAGTCTGGTATACTGCAAGGGGAATGTGCAGCCCCTTTGTCAAACTTTAAGAAAATAATTCAGCTGGCTCAGCAAAGTGGGGGAAACTAATTGGAAGAGTCCACACAAGCATGAGGACTTGAGGGAGCCCTAAACTTGTGGGTAAACTGTTCCTTCCCTGCCACTATGAAAGATAGACAAGGGCATCTTCAAGAAAGCCAAGCTTGCCCACAACCTCTGAGGCACAGGTGCACTTTGGCTGTTGCACAAACTGGTCGTATTTTTATTCTTGTTTTTCCTTTATTTTATTAACTGGCCTGTCTTTTATCATTCCCAGCTCAATAATTATCTGTGGCCCAGTGAATGAGAAAACTGAGAGGACAAAAATTACGTGCCTGTGTGTACGTGAGTGAGCGCTGGGCTGCCAGGCAAAGGGTGCAGCAAAAAGTGCTTTGCCTGCTGCAGCGGGCAGGGGTATAAATAGGGTGCACTTTTAGGCAAACATAAAATGCTCTCCTGGAGCTTGGGTCCTCCTGGGATAGACAGGGCCAGAAGATGCCTGGAGAAGGGTAATGAAGCCATTTGCTGAGCAGTATGAAAGAGAGTGTGAAAATACATTCCAGAGAGCGCCCAGCCAGTGGAGCTGTGCCAAGACAATAGCTTACGCAGGGGTCTTTGGAAGTTGTCTGGGGAAATCACGGTGCTCACCGGCACCACGTGCTGCTGCTTTGCAGTCCATCAGCGTGAACAGCTGCCTGTTTTACCCCGGGCATGGTTGTCGTCCAGCAGTGGGTGAAATAATCTCACCGTGAGCTGTGGGTGCCTTTCAGGGTTGGGTTTGGATTTTTACCTTTTTTTTTTTTTTTGTTTTGAGATAGAATAATGCAGCTACTGCAAAATAAGATATTTCCATGTGATAAAGTTTACCTTATTAGTTTTTGTAATAAGGGAAAGAGAACTGCAACAGTTTGATTTGCTGTTTTGAGACCAGAGTATTTCAGTTGGCTCAAACTGAGTAATGTTTTTTTAATGTTTTATTTATTACATGTCTGGATCTGGTTCAACTTTAAGCTGTATATTTGCTATGAAGTTGTCACATGGAAATTGTGTCCTAGACATCTCCTCTGCCCCACAGCACTGACCTTGCTGGCTAAAGCAGCTTCCCCAGTGCAGGGTGGTCTCCCCTCAGACGGAGGTGGGTGATGCCTTCTTGATGCCACCTGCCTGCAGGTGCACCCTGTGCTTTTTGCAGCTTGTCAAAACATCGCCACATCTCTTGTCTATGCTCTGTTCAATACCATGTTCACACTTGCTTCACTGAAAAGCTCTAAATAATCTGCAGCTTAAAAAAAAATCTGCCAAATCCCCAAATTTAGCTGAAAGGTGAAAGTTAGGCCATTACATCCAGCTAGGAAATTTTCCTTTATGGTAGACTGTGTATCAAAATGAACTGAAAAACAAGAGCATGTTATGACTGCGAGTGCCTTCAAGACCTAGATCTGCACTTGTAGAAGCATCTAAGTTTCTCTTTTTAATCAATAGGTGATCTCAAGATTTTACCAATGACTGGGGTTTTTTCAAAGCGTAGGAGCAAGCCACGACTGGCTCAATTCACCCTGATGAAATTCCATTCTGTTTCCCAGAATTACCCCAAACTACACTCCTCTCACCACGAAAAATGTCTCATGGCATTTTCAGAGATGGTGAATGACAGACCAGCATGCAAACATAGACCTTGGTCCTCTGCAGAATGAAGTCCAAATGGCAAAATTGTGTGCCGTAGCTACTAAATCGTTCCTAGAACTTTTTTGATAAGTCTCTGTTAAGGACAGAGGTAAACGCAGGATCCAAAGTTAGTCTTGCTGGTATCACTGCTTACTTCTTTATAGGCAGGATCAGAGCAACATGATGTTACGGGGACTAGGCCTAAACTGCCACCCTCTCCCTACTGAATGTCGTACCGGCTGGTCCGTGGAGGCGTTTGGCCAGTAGGAAATAGAAGGAGTGCATGATTTTGGTGGAAAGCAGGCCACCTAAGCATCAAAGTGATCCTGGATGGGCTATAACACAAGTGTGTTATTACAGTGTATAAATGAATAGGAAGTGAGTGGCTTTGGAATATTAATTTTCTGTGTCTTAAGCCTTCAATCGACCCATCATTCACTCAACAGCTGGCAGAAGAGGAAAAATATCCACTCTTTTGTGACAGATCAAAGACTTTATGACAAAAAAGGAAGCCAAATTCTGCTCTTTGCTATGCAGAGACAAATAGTGTACAAACAAGTCTCATGTCAATTTGGTCACCTAGATCTCATACCCATGTAAATGAGAACGAAACGTGGCTGCTGAACTCCCTAATGCTGTCTCTGTTTGCTTTATATCACCATTTAGATCTCCCTGCTTTGCCATTCTTCTCCCTATTCCTTTTCTCAGCAGAATGGTTAGCTGCCTTTCAAACTAATTCGCTTTATTTGCTTCAATGATTGTACCTGGCATCCTCTCCCATATCTTCGCTCAGGCTTTCCTTTAATTCTCTCTTCTCTCTGACTTTCTCAGAATATGTTCTCCATGGTATTAAGGATGGATTTACTTTTGAGCAGGGAAAACTATAAAGTCATGAAAATCCTTTACAGTTCTAATTAGACTTGAGTAATGTATGTAGACAAAGACAGCCTTACCTATACCAGTAAATGGAGTATCTGGGAATCTGACTGTCTTTTGTTTCATTACTCAGTGGAGAACTATGAAACTATTCTATTTAATTATGACCAGGGACAACGTAAGCAACGAGCAACCTGCATGGCACACTGCCGTAGGCAAGTTGAGCGTAAACAGAGGATTTGGGGATCAGGCAGTCCTCACGGCTTATTGTGCCTCAGGGTTTTTTTCTTTGACTTCAGACGAGCCACTTAAATTTCTCTGCTTCTGCTGCTTCTCATGTGACGGGCAAAAAAAATGCATATGTGCTTTGTGTGGTAAATGGTATGAAGTGTTTTAAATGGTGGCAAGTTTTATTAGAAATCTTGTCACTGGTGCTTAGACACAAGGATGAAGGATGTAAGAGAAATAGGAGGAGGCAGTAGAGACCCCTCAGGTTTTCTCAGACCAGAGGATCCTTTTCTTTCCCAAAGAATTCCAATCAGAACTCATGCAAGGCAGTTTATTCTGTGCCTCAGTTTCCCATCCCTCAAGTGGGAACTAGAGGCAATACTGCTTCTTCGCTATGTCCCTTTTTCCTTCTGTTTTCCAAGGCCTGTCTTCCTCTTTTGGGGTACGTAGATCCAAGACTAATGCCTTGATTGAACCCTGAAGCTTTGAAAATGAAATGCCCTGCCATCCAGTAAGTTGTTTTCTTCCCCAATAAACAACTTTATCTGGTAATGGAAGAAAGTAGACAAAAATGTATCTGAAAGGAAGGGTGTTAATAGGTTAAAATGAATCCTCCCACCTTTCTAGAAATGAATGCACATTTATCTGAATTGCTTGATTGGAGTTGGTTATGTAAATGAATTGTTAATATCTACACACGCTTTATTCTGTTACAATGAAGTCACAAATCAAATTAGGACAAAGATTTCTCTAATTTCTGTGCTTTTCTTCTCCTTTTTTTCAATTACTGCACTTCATATAATTTTTCATCTCGATCTGACAGCTTATTAACAGGCTTGAAACCCACAAATTAGCATTTTTTAAAGCCCACAAAGAGAAAAAATGCAAAAAAGTCCATCAACATATATATTTCCTCCCTATTTTTATGATCTAGTGACAGATACTTGTCCTTTAGCCTCACATCTCTCCCCAGTCAACTTTTGGGCAGATCCATCCCCTTCCTTTACAAAGCTGAGTGCTAACAAAGTCACACACGGCGGTAAACCATTACCATGGCTGGGTTCTGTCGGCTTAAAGCAGGCGCAGACATTTAAATAGATGGTGGAGAGGACTGGTGAGCGTGGCTCCTGTGGACACCACGGGAACCAAATATTCCCCTCTCCCGACCTGCCTGTATACAAAAAGTTAAAGAAAATGGTATAAAAAACCAAGGCTTCTGTTTGCAGCAGATATTGCCCATGCTTTCTGAAGACCAAAGTGATCCGAGAGAGTTCAAACAGGGAGATGTTGTGTGAGTGACTTCAGCGTACCCCATGGAATGGATAACAACTCGAAGAATAATTTAGATGTAGAAGGCACGCTGAGAAATACAATTTCCATTGCAGCAAATCTGGGGGGAAGAAATCAGTGTGATGCTGTTTGTTGCCTAACTGCAGAAAGGCTTTCACAGGGGATAGCATCAATTGCCTGTGCAGTGATCTTGTACGCTTTTGAAACGAGAACCTGCTCTCTTTATGGAAGGGGATGTCGCAGTCAGACAAAGGACCTCAGCAGATTAGATTGGACTTCTTCTGGACTCTAAGACTCTTTTATTTCCTTGCTGATAAACTCTTTTTCCAACACAACAGACCTCACTTTTTTCCTATTCTCTTACTATCCCCATGGGTATTTTCATTTGGATTTCTGTGGAATACATTTTGGAAATCCAGCTGATTCTTTAGTCAGGTGAAATCAAGTATGCGAGAGAACCCGAGAAATAACTGGAATAAGGAAACTCAAGGTAGATTATTTGTGAGCGTGTCATAAACTTTGTTTTTCTAACTGCTTTGGAATCTCTGAAAAGCAAGGTGCTCTGCCCTTTCAAAAGATGCTTTATAATCACCTCACTGTTATAATCAAATTTTTGTTCTCTACAATAAGAAAGGCTATGAAGAAGAGGCAAATGTGAGATTTCATCTGTGAAAGGGCATTTTCATCCAATTCAGACAGCCCAAGTTCACTCCAAGACCCAGTGCGTTGTGGTACCTGCGGGCTGGCTTGTACCCCCCAAAGCGGGCAGCCAAGGCAGCTCAGCCCGTCTCCTCTGCATGTGGCCAGGGATCTGCCCGGGATACAGGACAGGGACTGGATAACTCAACGCACCAGGAAATACGGGAAGAATTTTCGAAAAGATACCAGCTCTGGTACTTCATTGTTTAAGCTACTTGAGAGCTGAGAAGGGTCTCCTGAAATGTAGGCCCTCATTCATTTATCTATTCTAATTATTCTCGCATTTTTTCTTCTAAGCACATGATGGCAGTTTTTGACAGACGTAGAAGGATTGACTGAATAGGTGAGAATCCAGCTCTTCTTGTGTTCTCGTCCACCAGTCATTTCTCCCAGTAGCGTAGGCTGCCCTTCCTGGCCATCACGCTGGGGTCAGTCCTCAGTAACTCTACACGTCCTTTTCCTGAAAGAGCTGAAACCCTCTTTGCATATGTCCATGGTACATCAGCATTTTTTGGTGCAAAAAGTATTTTACTGAGAACTGCCTGAACTACTACCTATTTGTAAGTGTCTCTCAAATGTCACTTCAGGTGAGACCCACCCAGCTGTATCTCTGGTAGCACTTTTGCATGTTTCTTTGCAGGGCATAAAGGACATAGGCCCTGTGTCTTTTAGTGCGTCCTCATGGGAGAACTGGATCTTATCGATAATGCAAAGTTATGAACAAATTAATAGATGACGGTGGCTCCAGTGAAGGACTGTCACCACTGACAAGTCTCTGGGTGTGTTGATGGCCAGAAGGTCAACAGCCATGCATGAGCAGCACAGCACACATCTGATCATGTTTCTTTGTTGTGTATTTTTGCATGCCGCTTGAGCAAGAGCTTTGGGGTGATGATTGGTTCTATGAAAACAACACAGAGGAAAAAACACATCTCCCTCTTTCAGCAGTGAGTTTTTTACTCCACTTACTGACTTGCTTCCTTGAAATTCACGCTCATGTCTATTTTGTGAGTGAAAGAAAACATGCCTGTCCTTATGACTACCTTTGCACGGTATTTGCTTTGTATGCACGGGAAGGATTTTTTAGGATCAGAGAATCAGCTTTGTTCCCTGTGTCCAGTTTAGAGAGGCCATTTGGGTTGCGGTGAGAGAAATCTTTGGAGAGCAGTGCAGTGTTTGGCTCACCTTGTTTTGTGCTGCTGCAAGAACCTGGAACAATTGGCACAATTAGACATGCAGTACTATTTGAGCAGCAGTACCTAGTCACAATGGAGCAATTAAGACAATTACTGTACGTTTTATGTAACAGGACAAATGGATCTCACTCTTAAAGTCTTTGAAAATCTCCTATAAAAGCCGTAATAATGCATTCATGTATTAATCCTCCTAATCCTGTCAAACTACCCAAGTATTTCTGTGAAGGGGTTGACAGGAGATCTCAATGCTAAGACGAGTAGCAGCAACCACTTGCTAGAGTTACTTTTTTAACCATTTGCCCATGTCAGGTGTTGTAAATCACTTTGGTTTAGCAAATGAAGAGTGGGATAAGGGAGTAGAGAAATTTTGGAAAGCCTCTCTTGACCTCTGACTTGGAAAACATTCCCTGACTTGCACACACTGTCATTCGTATTGAATCCAGTAAATATACGACAGGTTCTCCTGAGCCACAAAACTAAAAGGAGAGGACTGTGGCCAGGAACAAACTAGCAGGGTTTGATGGTACAGAATTCACCAAGCCAAGGAGCAGTCCCAGCTAGTGCCTGTCCCTGCAACCCCTTGTGTGGTCACCTCCTGGGCCAGCCCCTACCTCTTATCACAGACATAACCTGCCACATCTGCAATCCAGATACTTTGGAGACCTGAATTGAGACTGAGCTCTGAGTAATGGGCCAAATATACTAAAAAAAAAAAAAAAAAAGTAAAAATAAAACTAAATGTTAATTGAAAAAATATTTGTAAAACAGAGGTACAGGTAACACAGTTGCAGTATTGTGGAGAAAGGAGAAGAAAATAAAAGAAAACTGTGTTTCTATTTACTAATGCTTAGATCAAATCCCAGAGACTTCCCTGATTCTCCGTTATCCAGCTGGCAAGCCATTTGCAACACCTACTTAATCATGGTGCCTATGTCTCCTCCTCTTAGGCAAAGCCCATATTCTTAGACTGCCGTCAGGGGAGAGGATGCAGATTTGGATATACAAGGGGGTTTTGTGGGTTTATTTATTTATTTTGAATTCTTCCTAATATTCTGTTCCAGCTACAGTCTCTCCCCACATGGATACCTTTGATTCCCAACATAACTTCTGATTAGTTTTAACCCTCCACCCACCAGACTACCAACTGCCTCAATGCTTAGTAACTTCTTAACAAGTTGTTAACCTATTATAAGAAAACATAGTCTTTTCTGCCTGGCATGGCAATGCTGAAATCTCAGTGTGAAGCCTTTTTCATATAGCCAACCTTGCATTTCATAGCAACCAAAAATTGACAATCACATTTATACAATAATATGCATCATACTGATACAAGTAGATCATTAATAGCCCTTAATTGAGATTGGACTCAATGCCTAAGCAAGCACTTTGAGAAGATAATGGGTGTGAGGTGAGTGACCCCTGCTCAGTCTTTGAGGGATTTCATAGTACCTGGATTTTCAGTATAGCCTAGGGAAATTACACACAAAATAGCTATTGTATTTCCCTGAAAAAAGGATACCTAGTCTGGTTTAGAAAAATAAAATTCTCAACTTTAATCTTCCTGTATTTGAGGTCTTGATCTGAAAACCAAAGTTAATGCTTCTTTTCCTCGTTTAGAGGTTCATGGATCCCTTAAAGTCTGTGAATTATGTAGATTCTAGTTTAGTTGGGGATAGTTGAGTAAAGTTCTGTCTGAAAGCCCAGGACACGTATAAGCAAAGATCGTGCCTTCTATATTATCTCAAAAGTACCTGGCAAAAATAAGAGCTATGGAACTCAGCCCCTCTCTACAGCACAGCCCATAGTTAAGGAGAGGGCCTCTCTATTTTAGAAGGCATCTTTGTGGAAAATGCTGCCCTGATCCTCACCTGAGCTGATTTATGCTGATTTGCAAGAGATGAGGATCTGTCTTTCTATGCCTAAATATTTTAAAGACAAGAAACAGTCAGAGGATGAAAATAGAGGGGAGAGGTTATGCCTTTTTTGCTGTGAAAATTTTTGAAGGGAAGTTTTCTCAACAAAACACCAAAGTTTCTGCTAAGGGATGGTGTGAAATTTTTTCTAGAGCAATGCAAAGGAGGGTGAGAGTGCAGTGCTGAGGGGTTGCAGACCCTGCCCATGTGAGGGAAGTCTGGAAAATCAGCAAGAGCAAGTGCTGTGCATGATCCTGATATAAATTAGAAGTGAACTGACTTGTTGGAGTATGGAGACATTAAGGTTACCTCTCTTTGAGCTAGCTGTGCAAGGAGACCACCATCCCAGGAGGGTGTTGGGAAGGGCTGGGGCAGGGAAGGGGACTTGACAGCCTGAAGTTCCCCAGCATGATGATCTTCTCTAGCAGGAGAGCAGTGGTACCTCTGCAACTGACAGCCACCCGTCTACCCATGAACATTTAATTAAGGTAAAAACTCTGTCCTCCGACTGGAACCATTCAACAATGCGGTCGCAGCATGGATCTCCGAATAGCGGGGGGTGATGTGCAATCGGGGTGATGAGTCAGCCAGGACACCACAGGGGTTGAGAACTTGGTGTTGGTGATTCAGTGTTAACAAATCTCTCGCTGTCAGGAGTAGGTTGTAACACCCAGACCATCCTTTGGCATACACCAAAAATATGTTTATGCAGCTTAATTTAAGTAACAGGCCGTGGGAGGGCTGGTGACCTCAGCTCCTCATTCTGACAGCAGAATATGCTTACAAAAATTAAGGTTATTGATTGCAGTGATTCTTTCCAATTGGCCTATTAATGCTCATTTTATGTAACAGGACAAATAGATCACAGTGTAAAGTCTTTGAAAATCCCCTGTGAAAGCTGTAATAATGCTTTAATGTATTAATCCCCTTAATCCTGTCAGACTCCCAAAGAATTTCTGTAAAGGCTGACAGGAAATCTCAATACTACCAGCAGAACCAGCAGCAGACACTTTTCGAAAGGTGGTTTTTAACTATTTGTCAGTCTGCTGCCTTTAAAACAATCCTCAGCTGAGGGTGAAGAGAACTGCGGTTTGTGCGGCACAGGAAAAGACTTTAAGAGGTTTTGTGGGCTGGGTTGTCCTTTAATTTACATCACGTTAAATCAAAACTGCTGCTGGATGTTGACATGAGGCTGAGGATCAGCATTTTAAACCCTGCTTTTCTGTATCTCCCTCTTTTTTGCTGTGCTTGACGTGCTTGCACTTGGCTCTTGCCATCTTTCTTCGGTCTTCGCCAAGCACCGGTGCAATCGGGCGCCTTCCCGCGCAGGACGGTGATATACACCTCTGTCTCCTGGGCTCTAATTGCATTCCATGCTCCTGCGGGTCCGACATGCTCTGCGAGCAGGCTGGGGATGCTGGTTCTTGGGGTTGTAGGATATAAATGCTCTGCCAGAGCGCTCGTGTGTCTCTCTGCTCAAGTGTAGAGAATAACTCTGAAACGAGACAAACCAGATAGTGCCATGTTAGCAGCATAATGGCAGTGCTGCTTTGGAAGGTGGCACCTCTGATTTCAGGCGTGTTCTCAGCAGTCTGTAATTTAGATGGAGCTGAACCATTTAGTCTGTAGGACTTTGTTTTTCTTCCTTCAACTTGCATTTAACTAGTAAAGAAAATGACATCCTATGTAAAATGTAATAACCAATAATGAATCCTTTAAAGTGCAACATTATCTTTTCGGCACATATTTCCCCTGCACCTCTCCTAATTATTTGATTAAATATGTGCCTTTAGCGGGTTTAGTGTTTACTGGAGTGATCAGGATGAATTCATTTTCCTTGTAGCCAACAGAAGATAGTGTGTTTGGGGATCCTGTGCAGTTACTTGCCTTTGTGATATGGGAGGGAAAAACAAAACACTGACAGCTATGTGGGATCAGGACAGCCCATGGATTAACTCCAAGTCTGCTTTTGATTTAATTTACATCTGTGCAAATGGTTAGTAATTTCTGTAAATCAGCAGACTTGCTCTGAACATAAAATCAGAAACTACATGCTCCTCCCTGCTGTCTCTAGCATGGCTGGTGTCTCAGCATCTTCCTGGCCAGATAGTTTAGAAAGAGATTTTTCCACTCAGGGTAAAACCAGTGGAAAATGAAGTCCTTTCTCAGCATTTGTACGTGGAGAAAAAAGCCCTTCTCCCTGACTGCAGCTGTCCTGATGGAGCAGTGGTGAAGGAAGAGAAGGTAACTTCCCAGTCTGGAGCTGCAGACAGAAAAAACGGGCAAACTTTGTATTCATGAATTGAAATGCACCGATCCTGGATCAGCGCACTGCTGCTCTCTCACGTATCTGTATCTTCTTTGGTCTGGACTCCTCACGTGGGCGCAAAACTCTTGATGTGCTTCAGCTGGGAACTCCCATGATGAACAATGGAAAACTGCCAAGAAATGAAATTACAGTGTGCTGGGAGAAATGTAGTCCACCCACTGAGCATACCCCACACGGAAGAATGAAAACACAATGAAGGCAGCGTAGAAATGCCTGTGAAGTACTGTAGCATCATTTATTAATCTCTGGTTTGGTGTACATGATGTGCAAAAGTGTACAGTTTAGAGGTTTTCATGTAAAGATCAATGTTTTCCCTGGGTAGGCGGAATAATTGTTTTCTGACAAGCTTAAACTCTGAGTCACCACCAAAACATACAGCTGCAATCCTGGAAGGCAGCTCACAGGACAGTATCTCCACCAGGAGGGCTCTCCGGTTGCTCCAGACAGAGCCTGGGTGCAGTGCATGGCTCCCCACTCTCCCCAGCAGATACAACGGCTTAGCCTGACTCTTGCATTTTCCACTTTATCCTGTGCATTGATAGTTTATTCGAGCTACTTTTGCAAGAATAGCATCCAACATTTTCTTGCTTAATGCCTTGGCAACAGCATTTTTTAGGTTTTTTTCTTTTTTTTTTTTTTTTACTAGTACAAGACTCTGTGCCAAGAAAAATCTGATGCTCATCCAGAAAGGATTAACTAGATATCATAGCAATATCCATCAGTTTACCCACAGAAGAATGGAAATAGTTTCCTTTTGTGTAACACAGTTTAGAGAGTATTTCACCTTAACTTTTCTGTTGAGACTGTTTGTAGTCCAGAGATAAGTCTTTGCAAGAAAATCGATAATAATTCATGCATGCACAACTCACATCAGCTTCCACAGGACATTAGGTTTTGTATTAACATAACTGAAAATTGGAAAGTTCCTTTTTCAATAGAGTAGAGATAACGACTGTTAAGTGCTTTTTCACTTGTGTGTGAGATTCCCGTATGAGGAGGCAGACTATAAAATATAGCTTTGTAGGTACATTGTTTCATACAAGCTTTGCATTGCAAGTGTTTCCAAAAGATAGCATCAGAAATTCATGACACATTAGACTAGCTTCATTAGAGACACACCGAGATGTAAGTTTCGTCTAGAGAATTGTAAATGACCAATTTGTCATTTCTTTACCTGTTGATCAAATCAGGATGAGAAATAAGGGGATTCGTAGGTCTGGGACTGAAAGGGAAGGAATGTCTCTTTGGTACCGTAAAACGTCTCCCTAATTAGTAGGGGAATGTCAACAGAACATAGAACCTCACGAGCAGGAATTCAAGGGAGAGTAAATATCGTATAGAACACAGGCAGTGTTGGCCCAGGGATTGTGGATTCCCTCAACTGTTTGAAATGGTACCTCTACTCTGTTACTGATGCTTGCGTTCACTGTCCTACTGAAGAAGGAAATAAATTATATTTGTGGTTAAAAGGATAAAAGATAAAATATGGAGTCTTTCACCGTTTTGTGATGGGTTTAAAATCTGGGCCAGTTTTGCAATGATCTGTGACAGGTCAGTTCTGTAGCTCGGGTTTATTATGCTGAAAATCTGCACTGCAAGGCATATTCCAGCATAAAAGAAAAGCACTGCTGCAGCTCAAATGGAAACCAAAGAAAAATAAGCTTTCTATCAGTAAATGTTCATGCTTTCCTGCTGTAAGAAATAAAAATAAATAAACCAATCCATCAAAGCTCCCTTTAAGGTACAGAAGCAAGTGTAGCTACTGGTCCCAATTTTGGACTCCTTGCCTCTGAGGGCTACTGAGATTCGAGGGGTGGAAGTCCCAGTCCTCTGGTCAGACTCAGCCCACGGACCAGGTTCACCACAGCCCCTTCTGTCCTACCTGCCTGCTGTGCTGTGTGAGATGATGGGGTTTATATCATGTCAGTCCTTAGAAGAGCCTGAGCCGATGCTTAGAGCTTGCATTCAGCTCTCTGTGCTGGGGAAAAAAAAAAAAAAAAAAAAAAAAATATATATTCTCTGGCAACGGCCAGGGCTGTGTGCAGGCACCTTGTGATGCTTCTGGATGTGCGTGGGCAGGTAACAGCACTGCCAGTCTCCATCACGTAAACTAAATATGAGCCTCGTTGCATCATGCTAGTGGGGGGTCTCGTACCTGCTAACCCCCTCCCTCCCCAGATAATGCCACTCTTGCCTGTATTTGTTAGATCCTGGTAAAATTACGGGAAGCTCATTGGCATTTCTGTTTGGAAAAGCAGTTGATGGCTGGTGGAATGTGAGCCAGTCTTAGGGGTCTGTACTTGTCGTCGTTCACAGATGTGAGAGTATAAGTGTTTAATTTATTTGGAAAGGGTTTTAGCCTACTGCTAGGTAGGTATTGGATGAGGTTTATCTATTTTATCAAATAATGGAAAATCAGAACACTCTGGAATCTGTTGTTGACCTGACTGGCACAGCTTACTGCTCTCTGAGGTCATCTTATTGATGGAAAATCTAAATTAGAAAAGGTGTTGTCTCGCTTGACATGAACTGACTCATTTGTCATCATTCTCACCAGGGAAACCAGCAACTGAACTGGCTGTCAGGACAGAACTCTTCCCAGCAGCCTCTCTAAACTGGGGTTGCTGAACATGGGTAGGAAACCTCTTAGCAGTACTGCCTCTGGTGTTCAGTTGATTGCCAGACTATGACTTTTCAGAAGTGGCTCATGATAGAGCTTATCTCATACTTTGTGTTTGTAGTTGGAGATGTATTGGAAAAGTCTGATTTGAGGTATCTACAAGTCTGAAATTTAGGTTCTTACTGGAGATATACCAAATCCTCCATGAAAAAAACATATACCATATCCTTTATTCCTTTTGACAATCCTGGCTATGGATCTTCACTCTGACATAGATTCACAATCCCCACAGTTACTTGACTGAAAATGAAAGAAACCTCTACTCGTGAAACCATATGATCCTTTAATGGAAAAATATTTATGTTATAGAGATGATCAGTTTTGTGGTATATTTACACTATTTTATAGAAACATGCATGTAGGGGGATATATTCACTTCAGTAATTATATGCTCCATAGTGCTCTGAGAAGAAGAAACATGCCAAGATTAATTCAAATAAATATTAAGGCCTTGACATAACTAGTATTGCAGTGATGTCATTTTCTAGTTGTGAAAATTTTCATAGAATCACAGAACGGTTTGGGTTGGAAGGGACCTTAAAGATCATCTAGTTCCAACCCCTCTGCCATGGGCAGGGACACCTTCCACTAGACCTGCTCTTCAGTATTTCATGAAGGAATAATGAATACAAACGCTGTTGATAGTCATTAAAGTTCTGCAAATGAAAAATGACTCACCCCTTCGTTAATTCCAGCCCATTGCATAGAGAATCTGTGAATGCCTTTGTCAGTGACACTGTTAGCTTTGGAAATGGAGAAGAAGGTTCTCGAGTAGCTTTCCTGTTCCTGGGAAACTTTGTCCTTGTATGGTAGCAAGTTTTCTGACTGCCAAAATGATGAAAGCCGTTTAACCACCTTAGACGTGTGAAATGGCTCCAAAAATAGCGGCTGCATATGACAGTGAGATTGGGACGTGGTATGAAAGGGCCAGTGACGGTGTTCATCATTATGATTAAGAAAGGAATATCACCTACGTTCGTGAGGGAATTTGGGGCTCCATTGTGCTGACTTCTAAATAAAATATCTCTGGAGGGATTGTAATATAAATAGGAAAGACTGACAAAAGATGAGAACTATTTTAGGGACGGAGGATTGAAAAAGTGAAGGATTGTTGTTAATCTTGAAGCACATTGAAGCCCTGCTCACAGACCAGAACCTCATTGTGGTGGATACTCTATCAACAGTGAATATCTGTCAGGCATGGTGGCCATGGGATCATCCTTGTGGGAGTTCAGAAGGTCCGTGGGAGGCAAGGGAAAACGGGACATTTGGGAAACTTGCTTTGGCATTGCCCTTGGAGAAATGTGTCTTTACTGCTTGTAGGATGTTTCTCGATAGCTTTGGCGGTATAAAGAGACCAGAAACGAGAGGCCAAGTTGGCTGAAAACAGCAGTAGGAATAATTTGTCTTTGACAGAGCTGGAGTCCTTCATTTTCATATAATTGGATAACATGAGCTACAACCTTGCGATTTGCTAATTTGTTGCACTGGAATGTGATTAGAAGATGTTTTGAGACTGGGTGATGAGGAATTTTAATAAGACATTTCTGAGGTGGGGCTGTTCCGACACCAAGGATTTTGTTACAGTATTTTGAGCTCATTGTGACTCTAATGATGTTACAAATGTGGAAGTGAGATAAATATAAATGAATTGCTATTGAACCAATCCAACGAGAAACTTTTAAAGTGTTGTGGGACATATGTAAATGAATATGTAAATTAAATGGTTTGGGTTATAAAAGGACATGTCTGAGGACTGGCTTTTTGGAGGTTCTTTGGATCAGCATCAAGGATGCTGATCATTTGGAGCTTTTACATATGCTAATCATCTTGTTCTTCCAGGCCAAAGAGGCTATGAATATAAAAGTGCTAACAGCCTATTACCAAGTTGTTTGCAAGAGTCCTCATAATAGAAACGTTAACTGTGTAGCTTAAATTCTACTTAAATAAACCTGCAGCTTTCTGGAATAGCTGGTGTGTGATTGGTTGGAATCAAATCTATCTAAAATAACCAGTGTAATTAGGCCACCTTATCTTATCTGAGTTTAGTCTGACAGTCAACAAAAGGTTTGAAATGGAAACAAGTTGTTTAGGGGTGATAGATAGGAAGTAGCTAAGGGATGGTTGCAGGAAAGCACGAAGGGGTCAGAGTGGTGGGTAGGGAAAATGACGTTTGCAACAGCATTTTGAATTAACAGGAATTGCCCAGATTATAGGTTTCCAAGCCAAAAGAAAGCATCAATGAGGATATAAGATGATGAGAGGGCTTGCTTGGTTTGGCCAAGGTTGGAGAATGACTCTATGGACTAGCTAAGTATAGAATGAAAATTTACAAGGTTTTTTACCAATAGGTGATGATCTCAAAACACTCAGACTTTTCCTTAGGGAAAAGACCATTTCTTGTGATTCTTGGTGTAAGACTCAGAAAAAGCTCTATGTTGCCCTTTGCAGCAGCTCTCCTTACAGCTGCTGGTACGTTACTGAGCTCTTCTTGCATTTGTTGGGCTGCAGATGGGTGCAAACTATTCAATTTTGTGAATCCCAGGTCACGTTTGTCTTTGGGAACTTCCAGCAATGCCCCAGCATGTCTCTTACGTGCAATGCAGTAGTTGTCACATACCGTGTCTCATACAAACACGGTATCTTTTATCTGGTGCCCTGTGCGGTGATGCTGCCTGGCCATTGCAATCTCCAGTGTCAGTGCTCATGGTGTCCCATACTGCCACTCGTGCTGTTGTGTGGGGAAGGCTTTTGTCACCTTGGTGCATGCTTCTGGCACCCTTTGGTCACAGACGCCTGTGACCGTAGGAGAGGCTGTTTAGCAAAGTCTAGCTGGATGTCCTACTGTCCCGGTTTCCTTATACACCAGCTGTGACGGGTCCCAATGGAAGAATACCTCTCCCTGACTACCTTTTGATCTCCAACTCCTTGCTCACAATAAGCAAAGACCACCAGCAGTGATGCTGCAGGACTATGGGGAATACGGACTTGCTTTTTGCAGTCCTAGATCCCAAGGGTGAGTTTTAATCCTTATCACCTTTTATTTTGGCACCCTATGGAGGAGAATTTCTTTTAGACCTGTTGGTCATGAGTGCTGGGAAGAGAAACTCAATTTTTCCCACATGGAAATCTGTGAGGCAAGGAGTAATGCTACTGATATTTCCATACAAAATGGATTTTTTTAGTCTTTTGAGGTGCACTGCTCCCCAAGCTTGGCTTTTTGAAGCAATAACATCTAATCTAATTTCTGATGTATTTAACTGAAATCTAATTTCCATTTTTATATCCCGTAAAGAGCAACTGGCTATGGGGATCTCTGATAAAGCTGTGGGAGGGACCCCCTGCTTTCATATGCAAGGAAATAATCAATCTGCTGCCAGGAGTTTACACTAATATCTGTGGTGATTGCAGCTCACGTATAATGAAGACAAATCCTGTTCTGGCTAAAGATCAATAATTCAAGGGGGGAAAGGGGGAGGCAGGAATGGGGGATGGAGACTGCAGGAGCATCTGCCAACAAAATGCTTTTTGAAAACAACAAGCTTTAAAAACAGAGTGTAGGACAATTACTGAGAATTACTGAAGGTCCTATGGGTATGAAGAAGACCCCATGAATACAAAATATCCTCTCCCACCCCTTCCAAAATCCAATTCCTTTTAGGAGCTCCTAGGAGAGGTATTTAGAGCCTATTAGAATGGCAGGAAGCCAGCTGTTAATCAGCATGCTAATTCTGGGATGACATCATATGGACCAGTAGCGCTACCTGCATATGCTAAGGGTGAGGGAGCTGAGCTGGCAGCCTTGGCCCGATTTCCTCAGCTTGCAGCACCACAGAGCTCTGGCATCTTCTGGGAACTGGTGTATTGGGTTTGCAGAGCAAGGTTTTGGTAGCGAGGGGGCTACAGGGGTGTCTTCTGTGAGAAGCTGCTAGAAACTTCCCCTACGTCCAACAGAGCCAATGCCAGCTGCCTTCAAGATGGGCACTCTGCTGGCCGAGGCTGAGCCCATCAGTGACGGTGGCAGCACCTCTGGGATAACATAGTTGAGAAGGGGGAAAAAAACTGCAGAGCTGCAGCTGGAGAGAGGAGTGAGAATATGTGAGAGAAGCAACCCTGCAGGCACCAAGGTCAGTGAAGGATGGGGAGGAGGCGCTCCAGGTGCCAGAGCAGAAATTCCCCTGCAGCCCGTGGTGAAGACCATGGTGAGGTGGGCTGTGCCCCTGCACCCATGGCAGTCCACGGTGGAGCAGAGATCCACCTGCAGCGCACGGAGGATTTCACACCAGAGCAGGTGACTGTGCCCCAGAAAGGCTGTGACCCCATGGAAAGCCCACGCTGGAGCAATCTATTCCTAAAGGACTGCACCTGCGGGAAGGACCCATGCTGGAGCAGTTCGTGAAGAGCTGCAGCCCATGGGAAGGACTCGTGCTGGAGAAGTTCATGGAAGACTGTCTCCTGTAGGAGGGACACCACGCTGGAGCAGGGGAAAAGTGTGAGGAGTCACTGGCCGTGGGTCTTAATATTTTACCATACATGTCTCATATTTTAAAATATTTATTGGACATGGGCTTGGGCTGTTGTCACGACATCTTGAATCAGATCAGAGAGGTGATGTTAACAAGTGTGACAAGGCAGAGGTTGGCCTGTTCAGGCTGTTATTTCTCCTCCTCTTTAGAGCATGAAAGGGTTAAAAAGCTGCCCTGAGACTCTCCTTTTGCTGAGACAAGGGAACTAAGGGTGTATTGATTTCAGTCCCCTCTCTTTTTTTTTTTTTTTTTTTTTTAGCGCTATGAGCTCTGTTTTTCGCTTGCCCTGCAAAAGTGATTATTCAACATAAATACAGACAGTTTACAGTGTTTACAAGTTAGCTGATATTGCAAGTCTCCTCATCACGTGCTCCCAGAATACAGGGTAGGGTCGATGTTGCCAACCTTGAGCATTCAGGAATCACGAGTGAAATGCTTCTAGAAATCATAGGATTGGCTTCAAAATCAGGAGGATTTTTTTTTACTGAAGAAAAGGTCCAGAAGTTTGTTGCCATATCTTTTCAGAGCCTGGAAGGCGCCACATGGTCACAGTTTTACAATTTTTCTCCCTGGTGAAAAGGGAGAGACACTTGCATTTTCTTCCTATGCTTTTGAGTCTTATCACATAGCTTTGGAAATCGGAGTTATAAGATTAAAACGTGACAAACGGTATGAGACGACAGCACCGAGAGCTGATGCCATTGCATCGACTCCACTGCATCTTGATTCTCTTTGGGTATCAAAAATAAAGTGGTAGGAAAGTTCTGCTTCCCCCTCAGCAGTGTTTTAGTGTGAACTAAAATATTCTGTGCAGTCAACTGAAAATACAAAGAAGTGTAGAGCACTCGTGTTGTTTATACCCCCTACTACTTCACCCTTAAAACTGAAGGCTGGAGTAAAATGATGTGTGTCTTTGTGTAAGAGAGGGATGACAAGGCTGTGAAAGGCTCCCCAGCAACACAGCCATCACTCCTGGCAGAGCTGGTGCAGGAGAGAGGCAGGGAAAGAGGCTTGAAAGCTGGACATGCCAGCATGCACGCTGCCTCTCTGCCCGCCTGTCCAAGAGAGGAGTTCAGCAGTGCTTCATCTCTAGGGACTTTAGTGGAAACAAAGCCTTGTCAAGGCATGATGCGGCTTTGCTGGGTGTATTTTTTGCTGTAGCTTCGCAGAGGCTCTGTTGGAGGCATCCAGGAGCCTGAACTGTGGAGCCTTTGGGCACATTGATCCCTGAGCGGCCGACTGGTCCAGGAGGGATTTCATGCCTTGCTCTCTATCAAGGAGGAAATGTAATTTCTTTTGGACGGGTATCAGGGCGGCATGGATGGTTTGGAAGAAATAGAACAGAGACTGTGGAACTCGCTTACATCTCCCCAAACTCCCTTCAGAACGTTTCTGGTATGTTTTCCAGCTATGCATAAGCTGAGATCATTTTTCTCAGAGATTAAGCCAGGCTAACAAGTTTCATCTCTTGATCTCCTCAATCTCTCTTCTCTACTGCTGTGAGTGCCCTTGGGGGATGGTTCTCTGATGGTATCTCCCAGACCCTCTTGGATCAGTGTTCAGGGCCTGACGTGGCCACAGATCTCCACTGCCAGCTGAGAAAGCACCTTCTTTAGAAAGCAGCAGGGCAAAGAAGACAGAAAGTCAGCTCTCTCCATCGCAGCATGGTCCCACAGCAGAAAGAGCTGGTGGAGGAGGTAGTGCCTGGGTGGGAGACAGCCTCCTGCCCTTCCTCCTAGCTGAGTTCAGACTGAGCGTGCTGGCAAGCATCGCTGGGAAATGATCTTCCCCTGTCCCTGCTGTAATGGTTCGTAGCTGTAAAGAACATTGTGATCCCAGGATTGACAATCCAGGAGCTTCAGTCAGTGCTAAATTCACTTTAATAATAATCCTCAATGAACGAGGTGGGAAATATTTCACAAGCTTAAAACACCAAAGAACCTGCAGGATTCTCTTAAATGGAAACCCATGAAAGTCAACGTTGCCAATTTATTCTGAGGGGGAACTAAGAATGAGATAACACCAATTTTATAACATTGCAAAGCTGTGGCTTTGTAGTGGAGGGAAACATCATAACGTTCATGAGCAAGGTCCTGTTCATTTTCTTTTTCTCCACGTTAATACTGCAATCTTCTTTACCAATTGAAGGAAGAACTAGAGGCCAGCATCCCATCTGCCTCCGCTGAATGTTAAGCTGATGTATGCAGAATGGGAGTTAGCTGGAAACCCGGTGGACTTGCACGGGACACGGAGGCACAGCAAAGGCACATACGCTGCAGCTCCAACTATGTCATTTTACTGCTATATGTAAAACACCATCTGTGGTGCAGAGACCTCCGTTATGAGAGAGATGCACATTCAACCCAGAAAATTGTCGGCCGAAGTGCTATAAAGTTCTCTATAAGTGTCTTCATCACTCATTGCTTGAGAAAAGTACCTAACATCATGGAATGCTGTAGCAAGAACTAACGGAGATGTAGTAAGCCAAAACCAACACTGGTGTAAATGGCTGCAGCTTGACTGCCTTTAGGAGTAGCAGTGCGTCCAAGCTCCATGGATCTCACAGATGAAAAGGGGTGTAACTCCACTGAATTCGGTGGTGTCTCAGTGCAACATCATTCAAAAATGCAGTGAGGGGGCTGGCATGTGTTTTCCACGCGATTTAATTCAGGCCATAATATTTTGCTTAAAGATAAATTTTATGGAAAACAGGAGGCCAGGGGTGCCAGCCTCGTACCCTCCCCTAGCAAGGCTGTGTAATTCTGCAAGTTAGTCCCTTAAACTTTGCCTTCATGTCCTTCTTTTGTTCCTTGCAGGGGGGTTGGACCAGATGATCTTTGAAGGTCCCTTCCAGCCCTAACCATTCTATGATTCTACGATTCTCCAGACAACAGGAGTTTGAAGGTGCAAGCTGTCTCTCACACACAGGGACCAGTAACTCCAAAGACATTAAGAACCTATTACTGTGAAAGTTTGGCTTGCAAGGAGAAAGGTAAATTGCTGTGTTTCCCTGAGATGTGCTATACTACTTACTGCCACACCTGATGCAATGTCAGTGAGCTCAGGAGGTGTTTGGCTACAAAACGGGTACCACGCACACCGCCGCAGCTCCACGGTCGGACCTGGTGTGCAATGATGAAATCAGTGTTGCTGTTTGCTCCTCAGACTCAAAGAACCCCTTTGAATTATTTCCTGATGGAGCAAGAAGGAAGAAAAAAAAAAAATCCATTCCCTTCAGATCACTGTAACGATGGCTGAAAAATACCAGCTTTACCACGAAATGCTTTGCGTGTGCAATGCTGGACTCCCCCTGCTACGCGTCTCTCCCCTTTCCCAAGGCCTGGGAGCTGGCAGTGAGGTGCTGTGCCGTTGCCAGTGGGAAGGCTCGTGCCAAGTAAGTGGCTCATTAGCGGTTGCGGCAGCGGGGAGCTCGCTGTTTAGTTGCTTTGCTCATGCCCGGAGATCGGGCTTGCTGTTGAGCTCGGCGCTCGTAAAAGCAGTGGGGAGTTCTGAGCCGTTCGACTCTCCCCAGCAGGCAGCGGCTCGTTCCGCACCGCGGTGGAGAGATCTTGGGCGGTGGGACAGCCACAGCCTGGGAAAAATAAAAAAAAAGGCCAGAGAAAGCGGGGAGCTGGCAGACAGCTTGGACCCGTGTCGGGACTGCAATGGTAGAGCAGAGAAGAAAAGAGGGAAGAAGATGCTCTTTTTCCTCCCGGTAGTTGCACTTGTGTTTATTGAGTTTCGTCACTGCAATTGGTAGAAGTAAGGAAAAGACAGAGATACCAGCACAGGGTTCACAGGGAATATGAATAGCTGGGCTTGGCCTTTTTATATAGGGACATTTGAAAAGTGTGCTGTGTAGTACGATTTACTGCTCGAAGGATCCAGAAAGACCAAGCTAACTTGGGCTTGGGCTCAACCTCTAACCATTAAAGACCTTCAGGGCTCCGGGAGGAGTGAATGTGCATTAGATCTTGTTGTAAAAATCACACAAATACCTTAGACAGAGGAAGCTCAAGGTACAAAACTAGAAGAGCTTTGAAGGAGGAAAGAGTCCCACAAATGCAGGACCAGGGACACAGAAGAGGGGGATGAAGGACAGTGAGGACAGGACTCCTCACGGTGGCAGGGTCTGTTCTCAGCTGAGTTACAATGTGGTTCCTCAGTGCCTGTTAAAGTGTTTGTTGCTCCTCCTGCCTCAGTTCTGGACTCATTCTTGAGCTCCACCTCTGTACCTGGAGCTCCTTCCCCACCCTGGGCTGAAGCCTGTGCTCAAATTAAGAAAAATGAGTATATTGACTGAGGTAAGTGGAGATGCTGCAGATTAAAGATAAGCTTTTCTGGAAAAGTGCGCAACACTTGCCTCCCTTCCTTTCTGAAGTGCACAAATTTTGACCTTTGCTGGGAAAGCTGCTGCCATTTCATCATTATTAAAATACATAGACAAATGACCCTGAGTTTGCAGCCTCTTCCATTTTCTGCACTGTGGGTTTCTCGTCTTCCCTCTCCTCGTTTGTATCGCAGTCTCCAAAGGACAAGGACTGTTCTTGTTCTCTTCTCTCAGTAGCATGGAGTGAACCATCAGAGCAAAGCCTGTAATCAAATTGTAATAATCTTCCCTAACTGTAACTGGGCTCCATTTGTCCCTGCAGAGGCCACAGCGCTGCGAGGCCTGGGGGGCAGTGGGGTGAAGAACACAGCACCATGTGTTCCCAGCCCAGGGAACGGACCCCAGCGCCCACAGATTCACACTCTCGCTTATTACGGAGTATTAAGATAACAACTAGAGATGCTGTTCCTGATCAGAGTACCTAAAATGTTCACAGTTCCTCCCACAAAAAATTTGCAATGAATGTGCGATGAAAAAGGAAGAATTGTCCCTCTGCTTAACACAGGAGGAGCTGAAGCCCTGAGCACTGCAAAGGAAGCTGGCGGCAGAATCAGGGGTTAAACTTAATTCTTTTAATCTCCAGCACAGTGACTTTTCCACAACACTCTCTTTCCCAAGCATGTGATATGAGGACAGTTATGAGACAGAATATGCCATTCTTATTCTTTTCCATTGCATTTTTGTGCTGCTGCCACCACGGTCAGCAGGGAAGAAAGGCCATTTTGTGCAGTGAATATACCCAGAAGGTAATTTAGGCAAAAATCTAAATGGTTTGGTCTTTCTGCACTGGCATACAGAATAACTCAAACTCCTTTCCTTGTTCCTTGCTAGTGGAGCCAAGTGCTGCTGTCTGAACCGGACGTGTAGCATGGTTACAACGTGGAAACCCTCCCGCCATCTGCTCCTCCGTGCTTCAGTGTAAACCACAGCAGGGCTAACCCAGGCCATGAAACATGAAAGTATCCGTACATTCATCTCCTGGTGGGCAATCTGCACAGGGGCTGAACCCTTTCCTTGATCGCTGGCTTATTTTATGTGATTAAGTGTTGTTTTATTTTTCCCCTGTACATTTTGCAGACCGTTTCTAGCTTGCATCCTCATTCTCAGAAGATTTAACCTGAAGTTAAAATTCAGCATGAATTAAAGCAGTAAATGTGGGTGTATATTCCTTTACCCAGTGCTAGGGGGATACACAGCAGCCTGGTTTCTCTTCAGTGTAGGGTTCAGCTAAGTTTTGCCCAGCTTTGATTTTGATGCCTTGCACAAAGGCACTTTTACGAGGTTTGAGTGCAGCGTTTTAGGACTGTCACAGTAATATTCGACACTTTATGGACATTTCGGTATGAGTGATGGGAAGTACAACTTGTGCATGTGGTTTAAGAGGGAGACATATGCCATTCCTGGTTTGTGCTTGTGCTTGTTGACAACTCACTGGTCACCGCTCTAAGTAAATGCCATGCATGGAAATGTAGCAGATTAAAGGTGCCTTTAGTGCTTCTATAGCACGTACCTAGAAAAGTCATGAAAGATAGATAGGTAGAGTCCCTTGGCACCATCTCTAATTCGTGTGTTTGTGACTTTAATCCTTAGCTTGATGGTGTTTTAATTGACAGAATGTAAATTCCTTTTTGCGGTAATCCTTCTGGCGCGTGGAGATGTGGACAGATGCTCTCAGTTCACAGACAGCGAGTGGGAATAGACAGGAGGGGCTGGCACTGCTGTAGTATTTACACAAATATTTCCTGATTATTTATTTTTATGTACTTCAGCTCGTGCTATCCCACTGAAGTTCGCCAAGATCGTCTCTCTCTCTCTCTCTCTCTTTCCAGAATAGCTGCAATAGAGCTGTAACTTTTTTTTATTTTTCTTCCCCTGGGCCTTTTGAGCTACTCCCAGGGAGGCTCTCAAATATGGTAAACACAGGAAAAAAAACCTGAATGCATTTGTAAAAAAAGGAGGAAGCCATATCTCACTTTTCACTCAAGAATCAACTCTTTTTTCCAGCAGCTTCTAGCTGAGGAGAATAATTCCCTGCATTTCTCTTCCATTGGGATAAGAATACCTGCCCCTACAGCTTTTTACCAAGAGAGGATGCTCCGTTAAGAGAGACCAGCAACGCAGAGCCCGCAGCCCCGGCAGAGGAAGGCATCAACAGCCAGGCTGCCTCCAGCCCTCCCTCCAGCTCCATGTACAGACAGACCCTCTGGTAATGTAGATTCAGCTTAACTTGGTGACCCACCAGTGCCTTCCCTGTTTGCAAAACCCGTGGAGATGTTACAAGGGAGGGAGCTCTCAGGAGATGCGTGCAGCTCAGCGCACCAGCCTGTGCTGTGCTCCTGGACCAGCTGAACCAGCAACTGGAGACATGCCTAAAAACAGAATAAGCTTTAATAAACCATTCAAAACCATTAAAAAAAAAATTAGGCAGGCTTTTCAAGTCTGCAGAAAAAGCAGTGTTCAGGTTATTTTTAAATTTACTGTCATTTGTGGTAGTTTGGTCTACCTGGCTTGTGCAAGCACATTGCCTTCTAAACCCATTTTTTCCTTTTTGGACTTACCCATAATAGCTGAAATCCCGACTGTTTTAGTTACTTGTCGTACCAAAAGGTCCCCCACTGAGTACAATCAGAGTTTTGGTGCAGAGAGAAATGAATAGCATCCAGGAAAGAATTTAATCTAATGACATAGGAGTTAATGGGTTTTTATTTAAATATCTTAGCATTTACCAGTTTGGGGATATGAATAATATTTCCAAGACTTTCAGACAGATAAACTGTGATATTTCCAACCTCACCTTCTCTGCCCAATTCCTTTTTTTTAACCTGAGTCAGACACAGCCCTCGTCCCCCACACTGGGGAAGCCAGAACAAAGCCAGAACCAAAACTATTGGTTTCTTCCCAGAATTGCTGTTCCTGCTGCACATGATTAGACATCTCCAAATTCCCTTCAACTCTTTTTTCCCACATAGCTGAGATGTCTGTGGCACCAAACCAAAAGATGAGTGCTTGGGAGCAGTCAGCAGCAGGGAGCAGAGGGCCATGGTGCTGTGTGTTGGCTCCAGCCTCCGCTCGGACCTCCCTGAGCTCCCCTGCTCCATGATAGAGGAGGACAACTACAACTTGCTTGTCCTTTCTCTTTATTTCTGCTTGATTTACCTGCCCTAGATTTAAAACTTTGACTACTTTGCAAGTTGCTGCTGAAAAACAAGTTCCATATGTATTACCCTTCATCTGCATTAGACACAGGATAAAAAAGAAACTTTTCCGTCCAAAGCTGTGTCATCTGAATTAACTGGCAGAGTGTCTGACTGGAGATGCAGGGTTTGTGCAGGTGCCTTCACTTTCTCTCTGAAACATCATTTTAACTCTCTGAAACATCATTTTAACTCTCTGAGATGCTGCTGGGTCCCAATGAAGACAGGACATCAGTGCCATCACACCTCTTTTCAGAGATCTGTGGGAGCCAATCAACTGAAAATCCTCTTTCAGTATGTTGTGAAAGAAAGACCTGAACTTCCAAGCATGAAACTGAAGAATGAAAGTCAAACAAGCTCCAGTGAGGATTTATTTCCTCTAATACAATCCCTCAGGGATCAGAGGGTTTGTCTGTTTTTTCTTCAGCTGCCTTCAGCCAAGCTCTACGCCTTTCTTCATCTCTAAATGCACTGTGTGCATCCCAGCATCCTACGTGCCACTGGGCTGAAGTGCTGTTCCGGAGCCTGCACCAAGTCCTCAGGTTTTCCTCTAATTTCTGTCTCTAATTTCCTTGGGGTAGTATTTTCTCATGGTACATGGCAGGTGATGGTAGTACTTTCTAGCCCTCTACAATGTCTCGCATCTGGAGGTCCGTGTCTACCTGTGCTTGCTGGATTAGGGATGGCAGAGAATATAATGGCACATTGACCTCAGAGGGATGGAGGGGTGCAGGGGGACAAAGGCAATGGGTTGATGGAGTAGTGTCCCCATGAGCACCTCTGATGGGTGAGTTCTACCTGTTGCCAGATGGATGTGTCTGTCCCTACTTTCTGCTTGTGCAAACCAAATGGGGACCTTTGTACAACGTAGTGTTCTGTCTGCCTCATTAATGTTGTCTGATGCCCTGCATACAGATTGTCACTCTCAGCACAAACATAGGCATTTTTGACAGAAAGGCATAATTTCTATTTAGATACACTCAGCAAGTCTCAGGGAGCCTGATATTTACCACTCTCATGAGGTTCAAAACTGTCCATAATCAGACCAATGAACCATCAGTCTCATGGTACAAAATCTTCATAAATATAACTCAGTTCTCATGTTTGTCTGATCTAGGCAAATTTCCTTAAAGAGCCATTTGAGTGACCTCATGCTTTTTCCCCAGTCGTCAGACAGCAGGAATCTGAGCAGACAAGTGAGATTAATAGCACTGGTTAGAGACAGATGAGGTGCAGTACAAGTTAGAGAGGTGGAAATTTCACACCCCTGAAACTCAAGCCAAAGTTGCCATGACTTCTGCAATTCCAGCCTTCCACACAGCATTTTTCAGGCACATTACTTTCGATGTGTAACAACTTCAAGTTTTTTAGTTCGGTATCCTCATACTGCCTTTCCTTCACACCTTTCCCTTGGCACCTACACAACCCATCTGCTATTCTGATCCCAAGCCACTCCCAGTGAAGATTGACAAAGGAATTGAAGAGCTGTCTGATTTCAGGAAGCAGAGATGGACCCATGAGGACATGCTGAATTGCAAAGTTTTGAATGCAGGAAATAACACACTCTTCTTCCCACTAAGCAGTCTCTGAAATGAGCATTTCCTCCTTGAATCAGGAAGCTTCTGCTGCTGACCTTGTGAGAGTTCAAGTAGCTTTGCTTTTCTGAGCATTTCTTGGGCATGGCCATGCACAGCACAAAGTCCAAACTAGACTTATTTGTATTGGGAACTCCACCAGCTCAGTAGTACGCTGAATCCTAACTAGAACTCTACAAGAAAGCTTTTGGTTTATATCTTGAATTCTCCAGTCAATAAAGTGATGTATTTCACATTCAGGTCAAACAGAAACATTTTATTCAAGCCTAGAAGACCTCCTGTTTCCCTTGCAGTTATTCATGGATGCGTTAGGCAGGCTTATTACATAATATTTGTAATTTTTTTCCTCTTGGGACTACACTTTTTGACCAATTTACAATTTCTGACAACATTTGCCAACCTCTATTCACATTCACCAACTGTGTTTGCATTCAGCAAAGCCTAGGGCAGGCAGACAGTATGAGCAAAAAGTTTGATGGACAAGTTTTGAGAGCAGTAGTTCAATATCTCATTTGACCCCACATATACTGCTCAGTTCTCCAGTTTACTGTTCACGGTATTAATAGTAAAGAGAAGCTCGGGAGGGAAATGTCATAGAAGTTGCACTATGTTCTAGTTGCAATGAAAAACTCCCTGCCTAACACCCTGAAAGGTAACTGAAATATATGAAGAGTGATTTAGTTTCTCGATGTTTATTGGACCAGGTACTGCTGAATATAAACCCTCACTGATCATGGACTTTACAGCACGGGTTTATTTGTATTGTTTCAGGAGACTTCAACGGCTTTTGCATTTTCATTTCATAATGATAAATTACCTGAAATCATTCCTCTCAGAACAGATTCCTCCAGCTTTGGCTCCTGCTAGGATGTTTCATTTTGTGTTGAAAATTGCAATAGAAAATTTCCTTGAGCCGTTGATATGTCAGAATAGAGTTTATTATCACTCGCGGTCCCAGCGTATTGGAGCTGTGTGAAAGGTTTTTGTAAATAATATGACACGGCTAGGAACTCATTTGATGCTGTGATAGGTGGTGAATATTCCAAGCCAGGCAGGCCGGGTGAAATGGAGTAGTAGCAGGATGTGTGACCTTTTCTAGTAAGAGTCTTTCTCAATCTCTAATCTATATTGGTAATTAATTAGAAATTTTAGTGGAGGAAAAAGGATTTCAGTGGCTGATAATAGCACGTGTTGTCTACGTGTTGTTATAACTGATGTTCATATACGTCTGTAATGAACTAGAAGATGTCTTCTGCATGTGGTCTCTTAAATTTTCTTTCAGGTCCTGCTACAAGTAGATTTTTTGAGAGTGGATGAAAATTGCTGCTTAACACATTTCAAAGCTGAGGGCTGATCAAGTTATCCCAATGCACAACCAAAGGCAATATCACCCCTTCCATCACTTTGGTGAATTAGAGAGTTGCCCCTTTTGCATGTCAGTTTTCCCAAGTATATACTAAGAACTTTTATTAAATAGCAGGATAGTTGGAGTTAGAAAACTCACAGAGCAGTTTAAACCAGTCATGGTCCCCTTAAATGTGGTGGTTGCTGCAAATCCCACTCCTGCACTAATCTGAGTCCCATAGGGGCTGCTCTGAGCTTTACTGAAAGGAAGATGTGAGGTGCTGGCTGACAGTGCCTTCCTCGTAGTGAAAAAATTTGTGTAAACGTTGAAAACCAAGTCTGTATTGTCTTAAAACTCATCCTCAGCTCTCATTAAAACCAGGCTAAATCCATTTGTCTATTAACTTTCAGGTGTATGTAGCAGAAGGAAATTAATTTAAAAATGTATCCATGGTTTGCCCAAGTGTCATTATCTTGATGTCTAATCATAGTTCTTAATTTACATATGAGGAAATTGACACATGAAGAGATAGCTTTTCTCATTATCAAATAAATATCTAAGCCGGGCTGTAGCTTTTGATTGCCACTTTTAACCCTGATGTGTCAAGTTACTCCTCTGTGTACACACGTGCAGGACCAGGGATTAGCCACGGCTCGCAAAGGGGCTACGAGGCTACTGATTTCTTTAGATCCATGACGCAGAACTTGCAGGAAAGATCTCTAAGCTGTTTACTTCAGGTCTTGCTGCTCACTGTCTGTGCTGTGTGTCACTCAGGCCATTCCTCTTGGGCAGTTAGTTGTTCCAATTATTATTAACGAAATTTCGTGCACAGCTCGGTTCTGTATCCTTTCCTCTGCTCAGGAGTCTCTTGACACTTCCTAGTGGTTTCAGCATTAGTTTATATGCAGACAGAGTACAGATTTAGCCCTCCTTCCCTGGGTTTTTGGCTGATTTTTTGTCAGTGTATTTATCATAACCCAAGTGGTGTTTCCAACTGGATGCTGCTAATCGTTTACTATTCAGCACAGCTAAGAATGAGATTTTATTTTTAGGTTCTGTCACTCTATGTCTTTCCATTTTAAGATAAATCCATCTCTGATGTCTCCTGTTTCTGAACTACAAAAATCTGGGTTTCATTTCCAGCTCCAGACTGTTATTTCATTCATGTATTAACTTAGCCGTTAAGATCTCTTGCTTTTATTTATCAGACATTTCCAGAAGTTGTTTTTATTTCACTGAGCCCCAGCAGAACCTCTGGCACACACAGGCTCTTTTGCAAGAGGACTGCTGATTGCTGACTGTATTACTTCTTTACCTACAAATAAGCTTTATTTGGATCCAGAATGGTGATATTAATACATTCAACAGGGCCAGTGCCTCTCGGGGAAACTGAGGCATGAAGTGCTGGAGCGTGTGGACAGCTTTGTTGATGCTGGGGAGGGGAAGGGTTGGGAAGAAGCATTCTTTTACTTCCATCTTTCTCCCAGCCTAAAATGTCCCCAGTAGAAGTTGTCTCTTCTGTCTTGGTTTCCTACCAAATACTTCTCAGGAGGGTAAATAAAGAACTGGAGAGTTTCAATATAAGCAAATCTTTTTTAGGCTTTTTTCTTTTCTCTCCAGACCTCGGTTCTGGAAATTACTATGATTTAATAATGTAGCACCATGCATTTTTTTTGGACTGATCTTTTCCCTAGTGATACTCCAAGCAAGGTTTAGACAAAGCAGTGAGGAAAAACAATAAAACAAGAGGAGGGTGTTGGACCACACCAGCCACAGCGATGGAAAACTGTGAGAGAAGTTCCATGTCTTGGGTGTCTCAAATGAAAGCTGCAGAAGAGGTCAGACGGGTGGAGCCAGAAAGAAGAAAGAAGATCTCATGGAGCCAGGCAGTAGCAGATGGTTCACTGAAAGCTTTGTAATATTTGCAAGTCTGGCCTTGGCTTCAGATGTTTTGAAGAGCCCGGATCACTCAAGCTGCACCTGATTGTACTGTGGGCAGCAGTACACAGCTTTACGTGGTATGGTGAGGCTTGTTCTGCTACTTGTAATAGCTTTTCTAACATGACTGAAAAGCTTTTCTCCTTGTTGCCATTCTCTTTTTATATTTTATTTTTATTGTATTTCATGGAGGGGGAACTATCCTTATCTCGTACCATTCTAATGTTGTCATGGGAAACTGGTTTCAAAAAGGCAATTTCTTTCCCTCTCTTGCCCTCTTTGCTGCAGATGCAAGTGTATCTGCACAGCCTGTGCCCTCCTCTCTGCATTTGCTGATCTGCCAGGAGAGCAAATCAATTAGACGCAGTCAGAGCCACCCGTATCTGCCCAGCAGTTGTAAGGGAAACAAAATGATCTCATCTGAAACGTACAGAAAGTTAGTTGTTTATTTGACTGTTTCTGTGTTCTGCTGAGAAATCGTGTGGCTTAATGCAGTTGTCGTAAATATTTAGGACCTCAGACCCTTTATGGCCTCCAGTGTTTCTCAAATGTCAGACTTTTAAATGAAATAAATTTGCAGATGATACTTTTCCTTCAGCAGGCAACTTACTGCAGCCCTGTGAGTAACGGGTTGTCCAATGAGCACTTTGGGCACTGTTGGCACAGGCAACAAAAAACTCATCTGGGTGGCATAAGATGCAGTTTTCTATCTGGATTCTCCATTGATGATTTGGGACAAGTCATCCCATCTCTCTGTGCCTCAGTTTCCCTACATGTAAAATGAGGAGACTCTATCTTCCATAAATCCCTTCGACAGCTACAGATAGGAGGCACCTGATGAAAAGGAATGGAAGTTGTGATTGTTATTGCTGCTGTTCAGGAACTGGGTTTCCTCTGTTCATTCGCTGTCAGGTTTGTTCTCGTGCCTGTGTTGTCAAGGGTCTCAAATTCCACACTGGGAGCCTTTTGTCTTGTGCTCTGCAGCCTGGTAGAAATTTCCCTTCCTACAGTTGTAGCATGGGATCGTCAACCCATCTAAAACTTAACTCAAGTTCTTTTGTATTTTTTCCTCACCTTGTCTAATCTCCTTTTATTCTTGCTCGATGTGTTTTTCCATGTGCTGTGTGAGTGCTTGTTTTCCTGTTCGGCGCTGGGCTTTGACTCTTGTGAAAGGCACTATATTAAATCTCTAATAAAGTGTGTGTAAGCCATTCATGTCACACTCAGCACTGGGGAGCATGGTCCGTTATGCAAATGGTCAGTGCGAGCTTCCTATGAACTACGTATACTCAAAGGGCACTGTCTTTATATTAGCACCAGCCAGCGTAGACCTGGGAAAGGAACAGGGAGGATATGGAAAGGAAGATGCTTTCTATCAGGTTCTTGCAATTTGTTTCTTTCAGCAGGAAAAAAAATATCCTCAGGAAACAATGTGATGGTTTTCTATCTCCAGGTCAATACTGGCCCTGCTGGGCTAAACTCAGTAAAACTCCTGGTCACCAGGTCCGCTGCATTGAGGAGGATATAGCAGAAAATGTCTTAGGCTCATTAGCCAGGAAAGCAGCTGGTGTCGTGTGGGCTTCAGTGGGGGTTTCAATGCCTGCAAAGGTAAATTGTGTCCTTGATTTCAGTGCCATGGTCGTCCAGGTGTATGGTGTGGAGCAAGGTCGGAGAAGCCCACTGGAGTTATCATCCCCCTCGGGCAGCCAGGTAGCCCCAACATGCTAACACAGCTGCAATGGAGTGGTCCAGATATCACCCAGATACACTTTTAGCTGTTCTTTAACAAATATTGCCGAAGGCATGCAAAGCAGATTTCTGATGCACGGTCCTTAATATCCACAGTGGCTTCCAAACCATCTCATCCAGTCAGGAAAGAGCCACATCACGGGACCTGGGGAATTGCTCAAATCAGCTCATGTTTAACGCGATGCACACCCACAACAAATCGTTCAGAAATGGCCCATGATTAGACACATAAGTGATTGTCCACTGACGAGTTCCAAATAATGGACACATTTGAGAAAATGACAATCTGCTGGCAGATAGTTTGCAAACAGAAAAAGAGATAAAATTCGTCAGCTAAATGATTCATTATGGCTTCCTCTGACTTTTTCATGGCAAAAACAAACCGTGCATAGCTCCACCAGGCAGTTTCTGAGCTTTGCAATTTCTTTCTGTGATTGTCATGCATATAATATCTTATTACATTTGATATTAATGGCAGCGTGGTGCTCAGGTATTGAAAATCCATATGGCCTGTATAATATTTACAGTATGACAAAGTAATAAGTCACAGCGACAGCCTGCTGTCGTGCACTCCTAGCATTCGCTCCGAGCAAATGCAGAGATGTACCCTGATGTTTGTTGGGATGTGGATGAGTCTGGGCTTTTAATTAGTTGGATTTGTGGCTTACAGCGGGGGAGCTGTGGAGGGTGAGTGTTGCTTTGCATATGTTATCGAGGCATGAAGACCGAGAGCAGAGGAATAGTTCAAGTGTGGCTTGAAGGCTGCGATTGTTGTTTTGGCCTCGTGGCTTTGCTGGCAGAGCAGATGGGGAACACCATGGAGACACCTTGCTCTCTCCAATGGGCTGCCCAGTTTGGTGGAGACATGCACACAGGGAAAGGACGCCGTGCTTCCTTCTGCACTGATGTGGGAATGCCACTGGGTAGCTGAAATGGATTCAGGAGCGCTGGGCTGTGACCCTGGAAGTGCTCAGGAATTATGGAAAGCAAGAAGGAGGGAGGGCAGGGAGAGAGGAGTGCAGCAGCAGGGTGCAGGTGGTTGTCAGGGGCATCTTGGTAACACACCTGCCAAGCAAGGGACAGAGTGTGATGTTTATGCTGTCAAGAACTGGATAAGATGAGGACATTAGTGAGAGTTTGAGCAATGGTCTAGATCTGAGAAGGGAAAAAAAATAAAACCCCAAAACCTGATACTTCTGTCCAACTTGGTCTGTGTGTGGCCTGGGAGGGGAGGGAAAAGGGGGAGGTCGGGGATGACTGACAGGGACCGGACCTGAGCAATGGGAAGGAAACTGCTGTTGTGAACAGGAGGCAGAGACTGGAGGCTGCAGAGACGGTCCCGGGGCGAAGGGTCAGGAATACAGAGCTCAAGATGAGCATGGCTAACGCTGCAGCTCCCGGGGACACCCAGTGAGCAGCGTGGCTCGGGCCTCGGGACCCCGCACGCGTTACGCGAGGTACCTGCTGCTCCTTATTTTAAAAGCAGTCCCCACTCCTCTGTGCCTTGCAACCATGTTTGTCCTTCCCTCCCTGCACTGTGCATCTCGGCAAGTCAGCCCTGCGCCACGGAGCCTGCGAAGATGCTGAGCTCCATCCACCGCGCTGGCCAGGGCTGCCATGGTTCCTCACTTCCCCACTCTCCCTTTCAGATGCAGAGGAGGTTTTATGCCGGGGGGATAGAAACCTGCTGGCATCTGTCACTTAGGTTTTGCTCTCATTTCCAGACGGAAGATTTCTTATAAAGACGGGAACTTATCAACCTGAAAAACTTTCCAGAGACTCTATTTCTTGGGGGATGGAATGGAAATGGGATCTCCTCCTCCAGGACTTGATGGCCTTTTCCAGGGGACAGTTTAATCTTTTAGAGACAGATGAATATGAGACTCAATAATCCTGTAATACAAGCAGAAGATGAGGGGAGATGGAGAGAATTTCAATAAAGCCACTGAGAGTAAAGAACCTGGAGCTGCTGTAGCTTCCCTTCAGAGTCCCTGCGTGATGAATCCGAGGTGGAGCTCACCCAGAGCAGGTGGCAAAGTGTTGGCTCAGGGGCAAAAGCTGCTTTATGCTAGAGTAGCTAGTCCATTCCCTCCTTCACTTGCATGCTTATGCACCTTTACAACTCAATTGCCTCCCCCTAGTCCAATTCCCCCATTTTTCTTGCTTCTCAATAACTATCCCCTCATAGCTCATGGGCACTTTGCTTTCCCTCCTATGTGTTCCCACCTTGTTCTGCACTCTTGTACAGGCCTTTCCTTTCCTTGGCAAGAGCTTGCCTGAGACCTGAGCTATGCACAGGCATTCTGCTGGCTGTCAGCAAAGGAGAAGATTTCATCTGGGCTGGGTTATGGAAGGGAACAGGATGGGGCAAAGTGTACCACTCATTTCTGCTTTCATTGCACTAATCCCTCAGTAGCAACTGAAGTTCCAGGCACTGAAAACCAAAGGGGGTGTGTGTGAGAGGACACTCATTGCTCACTGATTCCTACACTGCTATCCTGCAGAGTCAATCCTCTCCTACTTGCTGTAGCACCTGAGGCAGGCAGATGTCTCAGTGAGAACCCAAGGGTCACCACGTGTGTGAGTTACGGAAGCGTCACTTTGCTATGTCCAACCCAAAATCCCTCTGCAGAAGAGCCGCCGTCTGTAACCCCCACAGCAAAGTTGGGCCCTTAGGGTTGTTTTTATTCTAGTAGAGATGTCATGTCTGACAGTTGCTGTCACCCTATGATTAGACCAGCAATCAGCCCTAGCTTCTTTTGATAGAATATGAGCCCTGACTGATTAACAAAGTGGCCTTTGGCCTCAGGTTAATAACAGATTTCACAGCACTGCTACGAGTAATTATTATTTAAAAAGGTCTTAGTGGAAGTTTGATATTCTCCTACAGGCTTCTGTCCATCTGAATGCTGAATCAGAAAGTAACAATTATGGGCATGAACACCAGCTCCACTGGATGTCTCATAGTCCTGATACATCAGTATTCCTGATGCATCTGTCACATCTCTGTATTAGATGGACAAATGTATCACGTTTGCTTCTTTTTATGACACCTCCGTGTATTAATCAACCAAAGTATAAAGTTGTCTCAGTCCATCAGTTATCTAAGTTATCAAGTTATCTTGAGTATCGCTCTCCTCCATCTGTCAGTTGTCTCACTATGTCAGCTGGTGAAGTCCCCTGGTAGGTCTGTCTTCCAGGTGTATCTCATTCCCTTCCTTTTGATTGTCATGGCGATATCAATCTCCAAAGCAAAATCTTGTCTCTTTTTTCAGTTATCCGAGTTTGTCAGTTTTCCGGGTGGGTCTTTTGCGTTGGTGGCAAAAGCGGCACAGACTTGTCTTGTGAATGGTGCTACACTAGAAACACAGAGATCAGCTGCGGACCACTGACTGCAGCCCGTGGAACACGGTTCAAGAACTGTAGATCTGAGCTGTTTATGCCTGACCGAAACACTTTGGTGCCTCAGGCTTTGATGCAGTAATCCCACATTACTCTAGCTTGGCACAGAAGTGCTGTTACCATTGTGTCTAAGAAGGTGGCCTGTGAATAGTCACTCTAAGGTCCAGATTTGTAAAGGGATAGATCTGAGGTTCTGTTGAAAAACATATAGCTTGAACGATTTAGATGTCCAAGTGACATATTCAGAGTGATGTGTTGAATTAGGGGCTTAAGTTTAACTGAAAGTTAATGGACTTAGTCTCCTGTCTTACGTGTTGCAGCACTTTGCAGAGCAATTCCTGAGTGTTGCACTTAAGGAGCTTACTGGGACACCAGCAGGAAGCTTGCAGTGAAATAAGGAACTGAACTTGGGTCTCCTAGTTCCCAAGCCAGTTTCTTTTCCTGCGCCATCCTTCTTTCACCGATGAAAAGAGGGAGACAGAGCAGCAATGCCTATTTGTGGGTATCTCAGAATCCAGACCCAAAGAGTAGAAAATGGTCCTGTTAATGCCAGTAGAGAAGGTATGGCAATTTCTTCTTCTTCATGCTGAAAGGACCTCATTGAATGTGCTCCTTTACCTGCAGACCTCTTCAGCTGAGCAAATGTTTTTGCCAATTAAAGGGTTTCCTGCTGCTGTGGTTGATCCACACAAATGGAAATAGAGAGGAGGTGTGGAGGAAGGAATCATTAAATCAGCAGAACAAAGGCATGAGGGCAAGTTAAAAGACCTGATCTGAATAAAGGAAGCTCCTCAAAATATCAGCTGCTTTGTCCTGCCTGTCCTTCATCCATCCAATTCTCCTGAATGCTGTAGAGAGGCTTTGTCATTCTCAATGACATGGCGGGAGGAACCAGTCCTTCAGCACACTGCCTAAAATAGCAACAGACAAGAGACAAAGTGCTCGGAGGTTCAGCTCGGTCTATCAACGCTCAGAATTTCAGGGCCAGATCTGGATTATTCAGTCCTCACGATAAGCTTCCTCATCACAGATGCCTGGTGCTTTGTAGACTAAGCTATGAAGATGGCCTCATTCATGGTTGCCCCTCTCACAGTCTTTATCTATTTGAGTCAAGGTAATGTGTGTTAGACAGGTGAGGTACCAATACCACAGTAGGATTACAATTCAAAATTGGGCCCAAATTGCTAGGATGTCTTCAGCAACCTTATGTATCCCTGATGAAATCAGGATCCATTTTTCCTCATCTCCAAAATTCCTCACCAATTAGATAGTCACTCCAGCATCCTTACTTCTTTTCAGGTTCTGGTACAAAGTTTATCACTGTGATATTTGAGCAGCTTCCAGTGTGTGAGTGAGTGACTTAGGAGCATCTGAATACTGAGATTATTGCAGCTCTACATTTATATTATCAGAATTTCCCCTACTACTGCTTTTTTCTTCCACCTTTTCCTCTCCTATTTTTCTAGTAATTCACCTCTTGGGTCTGAGAGATACGACCTATGAGAGGATCCCAGACTGAACCTGCCAGTTCAAGACCTATGATTGAGTTACTTTCCCGTAACTATTAACATCAAACCTCCAAAACTTGCGTATAGGACATTGCAACATGCCCTTACTTGCGTTGTCAGCAGCTTGCAATACTAATACGGGACTTTCTGTCCTCACAAAACAGTTGCACCAAGAAGCCTTTATATCCCTGGTTAGTATTTTCAGTGGTCTCCTTCCACATGAGAAAGCAACCTTAACCAATGCATTTGCATCACTTCCATAGACCTCTCAACTCCATTGTCCAGTATGTGCTTTTGTGCATCTATCGTGTCTCTGTGGATAGAATAAAATAAGGCTACTGAAGCCAATGTATTTCAGATGAGTACACTACACCATGGAAAACAACATCTTTGTGCCACATTCCTTCAAAAATTTGTTGGTTTTGTGGCCCTCTGCCATAACTAGCCACCTTGCATAGAAGATAGGAGCCTCACAACAGAGAAATGGAATTACCTTTTCAGTCCAATGGAAGATATGGAGGTTCAAATCCCACCGATGCTTTGTTTTGGAAGCTGTGGCTTCTGCTAGAAATTGGTTTTTTTTTTGCCAATTCATAAGCAGAGCCTGGTAGGTAGCTGGCTTGTAACTACCACGACTTTCTGAGCAACACCAGGGTTAAATGGGCCTTGCTGTGGAGGGAGGCTGTGTGTGCATAAGCCTTTTCAAAGTCCCTGAGCATTTATCATCATTCCTGTCTCCCAGCTAATGAGCAGCTAAAGTGATTTTCTATTGCTTGTAATTCACCAAAATTGTTCTAACTGTTCGAAGAGCCAAAATTGACAGGCTAATGCGGCCGCTCGCCTGACTGTCTCAATGGCTCATCGAAGGGTGAGCTGATTGCTGCCTCGGTGATCAGCCGAGGTGCTTCAGACAACATCATTTCTGTAATACATCAACAATCTGAAAGCTGAAAACAAAGGCCAGAGGAGAGCAATCATCAGTCACAACTCAACGCTTAAGGCTAAAGTAGGTCAGGGCTGAATACTAAAGAGTACAAGGAACAAAAAAAAGTATTCTCCTATTCTCTGTTTTTCTTTCTCTCTTTCTGTCTCTCTGCATCATTCTCCAGGCAGTGTCCTGGTGGTTCTGGACCTTTCCTTGCTTAAGCAGACTAGATTAAGGTGAAATTGAGGATGGAGTGGGCCAGTTGGGTTTGTTATTGCCCTGGTTTTTTATTGCCCTGGTAGATTTGTCGTTGGATCTTGGAAGACTGAAAGGTGGAAGAGCAGCCACTGATGGCAGGCGAGTGCACTGGAGAAGTCATCAGACTGACACAAGTCCCCTATATGTTAGAGGTGGTGTTTGCTGCTCGCTCTGTTCTCTTAGTCCCAGGTAATATGACAGCTTCAGGAATCAATTTTCTCAGGGATGCAAAAAAACAAGGTCCAACAATGCCAGCCCCTGGCATTTGAATCCTAAGTCAGACTATACTCCTAAAACTTCCAAAACATAAACCTGGCTTAAGGCTTTTAGCATTCTGGATCTAACTCCTTTTTCTTGCTCAGGACATGAGTAAGAATGCAAACTTGCTTTTTGTCCCGGTGCTCCATTGCAAACTTAGTGGACCAGGAGATGCCCTTTCATCTGCCTCCTTGCAGACATAGGTGTCTGTGCTGGAATTTAAAGTGTCTGCCAGTGTGGCTTTCAGGATCACTGGAACTCAAAAGCTTTCTCGCATCATCAAGCGCGGACCTCAGGGAAGTCATTTTAACATGGTGCTTACGCACTCAGCCCTCTATATCTGAGCTAGACAGCTTGAAACCTTGAAATACTACGGCAGGTCTTCTACGTCCAGTCCAGTCTCTCATCATCGCTAAGCTCAACTACAGATGAAATTTGAAGGGATTTATCCAGCCACTCTCATCGAAGCCAGCCACTAAAGAGAGCCCTGAATATGTACCCCATGCTGTGTTTATTTATTCACCAAAAAACTCTTTGGAGCACAAATTAGGTTTTGAACCTAATTTTCAGCATGTGCTTTGTTTGGTGTGTAAAACCTAACTCTGTGTGAGCTGACCACAGGGCTGTCTTAGCATCTGCTGCCTTGTCCTCAATAGAAGGGATAATTGCACTAATTTAGTCTGATAGAGTGATGGCTCTGCCTTCAAACTTTAGAGATGACTGAGACAAGCCTAATGCCTTTTTAAAATCAGAGGTCCTGGATTCAATTCTTACAATTGTGACCCAAGAGCAGGACTCAGTCTGTGATCTACAACAGATAAAAATAGCCAGGGACATATAGGATCAGGTTCCCCATCCCAGGAACATGAATAACTTGTGCTACAGAGATGTTTGGGATCTTTAGGTACCATATAATTGATCTGTACAAACACAATATAAAGCATGAAGAGAGTGTAGCAAAGGTGTGATTTGAGCCTGTATCTTCTGAATTCCCAGAAAAGGTGTTGCCTGTAGAGTAACATAAATAGCACCATTAATTGCTTTTCGGAGACTTGTTTGCACCAGCCCTGATTTTTAGTGATGGTTGAGGGCACTCAGGAGATTTCTTGAAGGACTTATTTATGTGCTAATCTTCCTCAGCTTTTAATGTGGATAGGGGCTGGCTCCTCCAGAAGCTGGAGGAGGAGCTGGCTTGCTGTTGAATTACTGATTTAAGGAACCTACCTTGCTCTTTTGACTACAGAGTGAACCTAAAGATTCTACTCTCGCTAGCCTAAAGCTAAGAAAGAAGCTAAGAAGAAAAATTGCCAACATCTTCCTCATTTATTCACAGAATAAAGCCCTCTCATGGCAATTGTCCACATCTCCATCTTCTTTGCCTGGCTTGCCTTTCGAATTGCTTGGTTTTATATAGTTGGATGCACGGGATGTTTATAACCAAAGAGAGAGGCAGAAGAGACAGAACGCACAACTGAAAAGGAGACTTAAACAGAAAGGATGCTTAGATTTAAAGAATTGTCCCCATATCCAATAGTGACGCATTAAATCACTGAAGTTTCAATAACTCATACAGTATCTCCATGGAGATGTGCACCATATGGAGTTAATTAGTAGAACAACAAAACAATCAATTAGTTCCTTAATTAGTTTTACTAAGAAATGATAACAAACACAAACAATTTATTCAAACAAATGCCTGGACTGCAATGATAGTTTAATGGCCCCTGTGAAACTGGCTCCATGCTGAGCCCCTTAGTGGTACTTTGATTGATTTTGAAGATATTGAGGGTAAATGTTAGCTTTGGTCCGGCCAAAATGTTTTATCAGTATGATCAATTATTTACAGTGTTAGAACACAGAGAGGAGATTGCTGGGATGTTTTCATTAATTAAAAAAAAAAAGAAAAAAAAGAGGAAAGTGAACATTAAATAATATGGTTGCATCAAACCAGTATTTGACCTGGTAGCAATACGTGAGAATTGAGACTATAAGGCTTTGCCCTGCATGCCACAGCATCATTTGATCCTAAAATGAATTAGTTTTCTGTATCTTATCCAGATTGGTATTTTTGGTATATACATTACTTGGAGAAAAGTGTATCAGGAACGCACAGGTCATCCATTAGCTCGGACATGTTCAAAACAAACCGATGCTGGGAAGTGGGATATTGGCAGTAAAGCAGTTGAGTACAGATCATGGAAGTCAGCATGTGCAAGGAGAATTTGCTGGGAGTTTTTTTATGCTCATATGTATCACAGGTATTCGTATGAGAGTTTTTTTGCATGAGACTTTTTTTTTGCGTGAAGAGAGGCATCTCTACATATCACACCTGACTTCTACTGATAGCGAGAAGAACTTGAGAGCTCTGGAGAACGCATTACCTATGCCACCAAGAAAAGTAAACATCAAAATTAGCTCCTTTGCTGCACTTGGGAGCTGTGATTAATTGCTTGTTAACAAGATGTTCAAAGTACAACAATTTATCTGAGTTTGATCAGGCAGATTATGGGATATAACATTTTAATAAATTCATTGTGACTATAGATATATGTTAAAATGATAAATAGGTCAAGCTACTATAGATGTTTTAGATCCAATAAAGTTATTTTTAGAATGTGTTTATGTGATGAACTAACCTATTATTTACCCAGTAACATTTTTATGAACTAATCCTTTTCTTTAAAAAAAAATACCAAGACTTTGGAATGGTGTTTTATTACCACCATCTTCCCCATAATTCTTCTTTCCCCAATAAACAGATATCTTTTTTCTTTTTTTTTTATAATTCCTATCTTTGCAACTTCGGAGAAGGCTCAGGCCTTGCAGCCAGAGGCTGTATGGGAATGATGCTCAGGATGCAGATTGTGAGCAGCCATGCCCGGAGGGGGCACATCTGGCGATGCTCTTTGGGGGAAACTCATCCACTGAACAGTCTCTCCCAGCTGAGACATCTACAGCAGGGGACCAGGTAATGAAAACTGCTGGCAGAGAGAAATGCAAACTCCTGTGTAAGTCATCAAAGCCACTATCAACCTGTAGTCTTCATGTCTTTGACCACTGAACTGTGTGTATTTGTGTCTGTGTCTCGGTCTTCCTGCTAAATCAGTGAGTAAATGGAGTCTCTGTTCATGCCCTTGCTTTAGTAGCCCCTTCTGATAGTCAGGCAGCTGTGGGTGGGTTTCCAAGGTAGCCTTTGTTTCAGGAAACTGGTTCAAGACTCGCTCCTGGTGTGCAGAGGAGTAGGTGGCACCATGGGCTTTGTTTCTGTCACACTGGCTATCACTGCAGTCCCTGAAAGTGCTGATTTAAGAAAAAAATAACACATTCTTTGCAAGTGTCAGTACCTGTGGCTTCTTTACAGAATCTTTACTCTGCTCTGCTCCTATTTTTGGAGGCCATATTAAAAAGTTATTCTAAGTTTGTGGATACAGCTTATTCTTTTGCTAAGGAAGAGGAATAAAATGACATTTCCATGTCTATGTAAACTAATTCTTCCTCTCGGCTTTGTCCCGCGGGTCACCATGAGGTGTTCCAGTAACACAGCCACCGTCCCCAGCACCCAGCAGCCTCCCGTGGGTGGCTGAGCAGCCGAGGATAAATCACTGCTTGCAGCCAGGCTGCTGGTTAGAATGTAAATGTCTAAACTTTGGAGAAGTGACCTCTGTTAAGTGGTTTAATGCAGTCTGTTGCCAGGAGCTCATGAATTCTGTATTACAGCAAGTAGTTCCATGAGATTGCAACTATCTTACTAATAATACAACCTCAACATATTTATCACAATAACTCAGACACAGAGAAAGTATAAATATCTTTGATACTGGGAAATGAACTGGCTGCCTATAGGCATCCTCTTTGCTTTATTGATTTAACCCTTTACAGGTGTCTCTGTCAGGGACTGGTGCAAACCTGGTGCAAAGGAACAGATTTAAAAGGAATTAAACAATGATGTTATGCGTCTGCACAACATACTTAATTCAACACGATTTGGAGTGTTTTACAGATGTTACCAGCAGTCCTACGGGTTGGATACAAGAAGGTTTGCTTCATAAACTGCTGAAATGCAGCCATTTATGCATTTGGGGTAAACTAAACTAGATTCCTCTCACTGTGCGGTATATTTAGGAGGGGAAGTGAAGAAGAAAACCGTGTCCAGCTGAGACACCATGAATAATTTCAGGGAGGCAGACTGCTGATGCCGTCAGTTGGGTCAGGCCACCAGGCACTGCACGATGCCTGGGATCGCCTCGTGCTTTCTGAGCCCCTGTGCAGGATCCTGCTGATCTCAGGTGGGCTGTAACTGCTGTGAGGTGCCAAAGGACAGAATGATGACAGTGATCTTTTGAGAGTGCAGTGATGGGAGTATCAGGTGACTGATTTTCCTATACAATACACAAGTCTGAATGAATCTGCTACCAAGGAATGGTTTCCAATGGTTTTAAGTCCAGCCCATAGCTCCCCATGATATCAAGCTCTTTTTTTGTTGTAATGGAGGATAAGAGATCCAGTGGACACTTGCTAAACATACCCACCATTCCTTCTATATCTCAGATCACTCTGGAGGTGAGATGGTGCCTGTTTGCTAGCTCTGACCTGGTCTGACTTGTGCTGTCTGATGTGATCAGAGACTGTAGTGGTACCAGATAGATTTTAAAGCACAGGGCTATGGTCAGGTAGAGTTGATTTCTCCATTCCTAAGGAGATTTAGGACAGGGAGAATTAGAAGTTATTATGCACTAGCTAAAATCTTTTGTGTGTGATCAAGTCTATGTGATAAAGATAGTCATGTTCTGGAGTGATAAAAGCCTAATTTCACGGGCCATCCACACCGGTTTTCTTGAGATAGATAATGTTCCTACCACACACATTTCCCCATTTTCTTTTTCGTTAAGATCTTCTTTTACTTCTTTTTAAAATGAAGTGAAACTTTGGCATTGCTGAAGAAGTAGCACTTTTTATGGTCATTTTGCCCCCCTAAAAGGTCTTCCAATATTTCAAGTCGCAGCAAACTTTGGAGAGCAAAAAAAAGTTTTTGAGGTTCTTATCCTTTGAAATATGGACCGGATACAGACAGGAGAAGGTCAAGGCTGCAGCGGCTGAGACAGCAGGGGAGGAGAAAATGTCAGGGCTGCTTTTTATTGTTTTTATGATACTACTTAGACCCAATAAAATGTGTCAATTTCAGATATAAACAACTTGAGATGGGTACAGGAAAAATGTGATGACATTATTGAAATGCAGGCTGTCCTGCTTGTGATAGTTTGATGGGGGGGTGTTCTGGTGGCAGGGGAGGGGATTTGCTCCCTGTGCCACCAGGTCTGAGTCCCATCCCCCCCCGGGGAGGTTGAGCCAAATCGGCGCCTCTGCGAATGGCCCTATTTAAGTTGGGACAAAGGGGCGGGAAAGGGGCTTTTGCCCAGGAGCGAGGAGAGAGCAGGAGGGCGCTGCCCTCGCTCCCGGCTCCCGGCCGGGCGGCTGCCCGGGCCCGGGCCGGCGCCATGTGCTCAAGATGGCGCCGGGGGAGCCGCATCGGGGGGGGGCTCGGGAAGCGCCCCGCTCCCGGGGTGCCCGCCGGGCCGAGCTCCTCTAGAGGGGATTAAGATCTAAGAGAAAACAACCACAACGACCGGGTCAGCCAAGATGGAGCAGGAGGAGGTGTGCTGGAGCTGAGGTTTCCCTTGCAATCGGTGTGAGATGGCAGGCGGCCCCCTGCAGCCAGGGTGTGCTCGGCGGGGCAGAGACCCACTCGTGGCCTGTGGAGAAACCCACGTCGGGAAGGAGATGCCTGAGCCCAGGAGAGGTCGTGGAGCAGGGGATGCGCGACCAGGTACTGTTGATAATGGGGCATGGAATGCACGACGAGGTCGTGGAGGCATCTGTAATCTGTGGAATGACCCACGCCGACGCGAGTGGCAGCAGCTCCCTGAGGGGCCGAGACTGGTAAAGCCCGAACTGGTGCGATCCATGGGGAAGGATTGCAATCCTGCGGGCAGGGCTCACGTTGGAAAAGTTTGGGGACTTTTTTTCTTCATGAGTAGGGGATCCACCGAAGCAAGGGAAAAATGGTGTAAAGACTCCTCCTCCTTTAAGAAAGGAGCGGCAGTGAACAACATGGATGAACTGACCTGCACTCCCCATTCTCTGTCCCCCTGTGCCGCCGGGGGGGCGGGTTGAGCCAGGAACGAAAGGAAACAGGGTGGGGAGGTGTTGTTTTAAGATCTGGCCTTGTTTTCTCTTTTCTCCTCTCGAGTAACCGGTTTCGTTCCCTTATGTCTCCTGTTCAGTAACTGTTAATAAATTGTTTTGTTTTATGAAGAAAGCCTGAGTCATGTTTTGCCCGGGACCATGGTTGGTGGGTGCTCCCTCTCGGTTCTTGTCTCGACCCTCAGTCCAAAAAACCACGACACTGCTGAGCCCCTTTTCTCACTGTAGTTTCACTCCGTGATGGGTGCACAGACCCTCCCCCCAGTTCGGGGGAATCATTCTTTAAGTGTGCATTGTGCTTGATGCACGGATTTAACTCTTAGGTATTTATTTGTGGCAGGAGAATGTTTTCAGCTGTGAAATCCCTGTGAAATTGGGATTTCACTGGATGTTGAACTTCAGGCCCTCTGAATAACCAGGGCCCTGTTTCCAGTGGTGCAATGTGCTCTGCAGGCAGCTGGATGTTCAGCCTGAGCGTGTGCTCAGCACGCTTAGGGCACCAATCCTGCTAGATCCTAGGTGTTTCCCTACTTCTGGAAAACGCAAGCGATCCTCATTGCACCATCCCCTCTGCTCACTGAGTTTGGAGGGATGCTTCAAAGCAGGAAAGAAAAACTCTCCTTATCTACATGCTAACCTCTAATTCACATCTGAGTAAAGTCTGCTGACGGGGAAACGGGTCCCAAAATCAGCTCGATGTGTATGATTTTAGTATGGCTTTTATTAACCTTCGTCATCTCCTGCAAAATGGATTCAAGCTGCTTGTGGACTTAGCTCTGCAGCGGTCACTGTGGTGCTGCCCTAGAGAGATGAGAAGGGGCAATGCCAGCAAGAACCTGCCGAGATAAGAGGAAGATTAAATCTCTTTCTTTTGCCAGTTTTTCCACAGCCTGCCCACAGCTGTACGTTTTTTTAGCCACCCTTTCCAAGGCAAATGTTGGCTCAGGACTTTACAGCCACAGTACAAAGGGAAAGCGCTTCCTGATGGAGATGTAACTGTCCCTAATTAAAGTGCCTGGTAGGGAATCCCAAAGCCACCTGACCTTGCCACAACCTTGTCCCTGCAAGGAGACCTCTGAGTCTCAGAACTTCTCTCTCCCTTGTCTATTTTTTATTTTTTTTTTTTTCCCAAGGCTCTCAGATTGATGAAACCTCAATTATCTTAAACTCAAAGCTAGGCAAACTGACACAGCTGTCTGAGGACACGACTGCTCTTGCCCATTTAGATCAGACACTTTCTCTCTAATCTTTTCAATTTTTTCTAACACGCACTTTATTTTTTAATGTTCGACATTTTTTCCTCCCTCCTGGAGCTGCAATCTTCTACACCACTGACAACAGAAATCCTTTTACTGTCTCTGGTCCATGCTGTTTTCCCAGCCCAGGGACATTTGCAAAAATAAGCAGCCCCACCGAAGACTGATCTCTCTTTGCATAAATACAGTGGTTATGGAAAGGTGTTCATTCTATTTTCCACAACCTGTCATGTTGACTTTATAATGAACCAGTTACTCAGCCCTGGAAAGCAGATGGAAACCTCTTCTGACAGCCCCTGTCAAAGGAATAGGCAGGAAGAAGGAGAAAAGAATTGCTGGGTATGAACTCGTAGTACTTACATGGACAGTGGCAGGAACTGAGGAAAGATGTGGGTTTTGAACAGGATTTAGAGGCTTGATCAGTCATAACAATGATGGAAATGCTACCATCAAATAATAATACAAAGATATATAACTGGTTTTACACCATCAGTTATTTTCCTCCCTAGCGAAAGCAATGCAAAGGTGGTGTTTTGGAAACAGAATCAAGAAGCAGGTAATCAGTCTATTTACATACTCCAAGCCAAAGGGAATATAAAAAACCCGAGGAAACAGCAGAAATGAGCATTACTAAAGCTGATCTAATCTCTGGTGTTATTAGTTGCACAAGCCAGGCTGTTTGATAGATATACATATATATTGCTTCTCTCCTCTTGCAGCCATGGCCTCATATAACATCTGTCATCTCGCCGTCCCCAGCGACAGACACAGCCCTCCCGGGCATGCCCCGCGCGTTCCGCTCGTAAGGATCCCTTCCCCGTGCCACACAAGTGTCATTTGCTCCATGAATAGCAGACGGTACCAGTGATGAGTTGTGTTTGCAGGACGGGGAGCTGCTCAGCCCTGGCACACACTGAATGTGTCAGCATTCTGCCAGAGCAGGGCACGCTCACTGTAGGGTGTTCCAAATGACCAGGCACAATAGGAGGTTGAAGATACTGAACTCAAGAGTTTTAGCTTAGTTTCCATGGGAGTTGAGATGTCTGTGATATAGTGTCCAGGCATCCGTCAGACCTCACGTAACAATCTTTGAACTGGTTGGCTTACATCAAACAAGCTTGGCAGATGGGTCAAGCTCTCAAAAATTTTAAATTCCTGTGGATTTCGTGAAAACAGACAGATGGATGGAGGAGAGGAGGAGCCTTAGTAATACCCCCAGCCTGCAGTGTTAGCTCAATCCTTATTAGATATCAGAAATTTTAAAGGGGTGTTGAGTCCTGAGACATAAATCCTTCGATTGCTCAGCTTTATTGATTCTGCTGCTCAGGGAGCTGCTTCTGTAATCTGGCATTGTTTCTAAAATTTTAAACCCTTAGGAGAGCTTCCAGGCAGTTTCATTCATGCTAAACACACTTTCTTTCCCCCCCAGATGATATAGTTAGAGCTGAAATCCCCAGAAAATAAAAACTAAAAAGAAGATGACATCTGATGTGATAAATCCTAATGTTAAGTGGCAGAGGCAGCCGCAGCCTTCCTGATGACAATCAACAGCCTCAAACAGGGATGACGACCAGCATTAAGCAGTACAACAGCCAGATGATTGTCTTTTGTAATTTTGCTGAGGACCACAAACAACAGGAGGAATCCAAAGAGGGCCCAGCGTCTCCTACTGCACTGAGGCAAAGCTGCTGCTTTGTTGTGACGGGGTCCAGGACCTCTCTTAGTTATCGTAAGGTCAAGGTCAAAGATCAGCACATCCTCAGATGCCATCAGGCTAGCGTGATGAAGGCATCCAGCATCTACAGCCAGCGTCCTGCCAAGGTTTATATAGCTAGCGTCATCCCTCTCTGCCTTTGACTTTCCGAGTGAATAATCAATAACTGTTTATAGCTGAAGGCAGCCTTGAAATTCACGTCTAGACCCAGAGGATGACACTTTACCCTTTTCCTGCCACGCCTGTTAGTTACACATGCAAAATCAATTGTCAGCATGAGATGATGGGATTTATTGTTATAGAAGTGCAAGGGGAGAAGGTTCAACTACAGTTGACAGAAGACCACACAGGAGGATTTTATCAACTGAAAAACAGAATCATGGGTGGAGGAAACCTGTCCCTAAGTCTGGCTCCCACAGAGGTGCCTTCTGAGCCTAAAGTAGCTTTTTCTGTCCTGATACACTTCAGAGGTGGCCTGTGGGTGGTTGTGCTCCTGCAAATGCTGCAGTCCTTTGCATGTAGCACTGAAGTTGTGTTTGGCAGTAAGGTGAGGAGAGAGGCATACAAAACCCTAGGAAACCCCTTGCTGCATGTTTACTCATCTGTCCATGTATCCTGTAGATTGTGAGAGTCTCCTGGAGAGTCCTCCATGAAGGACCAATGGAGGAAATCCTGAGAAGGCACTGGAGGACTGGAAGTGTCTTGTACCAACACTAGTGCTTGCTACAACGGACAATAACGTGGGTGAACACAAGCTTTATCCCACGTTTCCATCAGCTGAATCAAGCTAACTAGCTCCAGTGTGCCAAAGAAAGGGGATTTTTTGAACAAATAGGATTGTAAGTAGGGACCACGCTCAGGTGGCACAAGTTGACTGGTATGTTGAAGGGGAAGTGAGGTGGTCTTGGGGTGCATGTCCAGCCTAGCAGGGTGTGGGGTGCTCATCACCGTGGGTGGAGGTTGACTCAATAGCTGGCAGGCGTGGTTGGGCTTGTCCCAGTGAGAGGGGCTGAGACACCAATAGCTGCTCTGGACAGGATGGAGGGAGGGTGGGGTGTAGGTCCTGATGGGTCATGGTAAAACTGTCTACTTTGACATGAACCTTTTTGCACATCAAACAATGAGACAGTGAAGGAAAACAGTGCTTGGAATAAATATACCACTGATCCTAGAAGGGCTTCAAAGGAGCCTGAGAGCTGGGTGCCTGCATGCTATAAATAAATCAGACTTGAACACCTAGCTGCCCCTAAGATGCCTTTTGAAAGTACGAGCCAAAAGCTGACACCCCCCTGAAGAAAGTCAGAGGAGGATTAGAGGGGGCAGCTGGAGGAAGAGAGCTGTGGGAAGAAGGACTTACTTCTTTGTAAGGAAAAAGCATCTGCCAGCACTTTAATCCAGGCTGATCGGTTCTCCTGGGCTGAATAGGAGCTGCTTCTGGTGTGCAAAGCTGGTGTGTACAGACGAAAGTGCTTTCAAATATTTTTTAAAGAGCCCCGAAGAGAAATGTGATTTTTCTGTGAAACTCCTGAGAGTTTTTAAGCATGGATTTGTTTGGGTAAATTGTGAGTGAGTGCCCTCCTGTGAGCACATGGGAATGGCTGTTTAATTGGCCTACACCTGGTGTTGATTATGATGCTGCTTTTTTTATTTTTCTTTTTTTTTTTTTTTTTTCTCCTAATTCCCTTCACTGTATCTTATTTTGATCAGCTTCACTGCTGTACCCCACAGCTTGGGTTTGGCACGCCTGGTAGTAAAGCATAGAGAGTCCTGGAAAAATTATGAAAGGTCTGCCCACCTTGATGTAATTCAGTGTTAAAAAGTGAAGACACAAGTTGTTCAGCCTGGTTGGGAAGTTCTTGATTTGGCTCTGAGAGGGGCAGAGGAGCTCACTCTACCTGAGGCTGTATTTCCTGAGCAGAACTTCCCCTCCTCACTATTAGGTGCACAACAATATTTAAGTGAAAACAAACCATGTCCCTCCTTGCTGGCCATTATGGCTCCTGGGGCAGGCAAATACCTGGCATAAAGGCTGAACCTTGCTGCATTACAGCCCGGTCTTGCCTACTAATTAATCGCCTCACAGGCAACTAATTGGGCCTTGATGTGCCTCAGTTGAACCAGGTAAGTGCCAAGCCATGGTCTGGACCAGCTGTATTGGTTTAAATGCAGAGGGTGCTTTTTTTATTTTTAATTTCAGTCAGGTCCCTGGGTGCTCACCTGAGAATCAAAACCCAGCTTATGTCTAAAATAGAAAGTTCCAGTTCTGGAATCGTATTTATCGGGCTCCCAACTGTCTCTGTATCTGCAGAGACAGAAAGAATAGACTTACACTTGACATTACCTGGGTGTGAACTCAAAGGGGGGAAAGAAGTACTAGCAGCTTCTTCAAATATTGTCATTTCATTTTTTTTCCAAGGCTGTAGAGCTAAAATAATCTGCCTTTGAATTTGAATAGAAACTGAAAAGCAGGAGAATTTGAGAAGGGGTGGTACTCATGCAAGGCATTAGCTGTTAAATTATAGCCTTGCTATGAAAAGCAGTTGTGTGTCTGTGTGAGTGTGTGGAGAGAGGGTAGAGCGGGGAGGGGGTGTGGGCAGGAAAACACATTTGGTTTAATACACGGATTTTGCTCGGTCCTTTGGAGACCACTTTCGGTGCAAGGAAATAAGAAATTTTCAAGGGCTGGATTCTGCATAGTGTTTCAGAATTAAGTAAACAAACAAACAAAAGCCCCCAACCCAACACCAGTGCTGTGAGTAAGCACCCTGCTCATGGGCTGCTTTGTTAGTTTCAAATCTGAAGCCTGTCTTTTCACAGAGCTCCAATCTTTATTAAAAAGACAAAACATCTGGAAGTGTGTGTGTGTTTGTGCTTATATAGAGACCATCCACACCGAGCCCCTGTCTCCTCTGTGCTCGTTAACCAGCTGCAGATGCTAAATTAGGGTTGTGACTGGAGCTGAGACGTGGGGAAGAACCCACCTGGCGAGAAAGACTTACTATTTATTTTTCTTAAAGCCCTCAAAGTTTACTCAGCCGGTGAAACAACAAATCTCATTTTGTCAGCTGAAATGTTAAAAAGAGAGAGAGGAGATAAAAAAAAAAAAGAAAAAAAGAAGTGGATGAAAGCAGGGAAGGAAAGAGGAGGGGAAAAAAAGAAAGGAAAAAATGGAAGGATTGCCTCTGCTTTGGTGGCTTTGCTGCTTCTTAGACAGCACATGGAAGAATGATGCCTTGTATTAGTGAAACACTAATACAGCATCTCCTCCTGAGTCTTTCATTGCAAGACATCTTATAGCACCCACAGTTCTCTATTTGGATACCTAGTGGATTTGGCGGCCCTAATTCCAAGCCTACAGCTGGGGGACAACCTCTCGAAGTGAAATTTGCCATAATATGAGATAGAAATATCATGGACATGGCAATATGGTGGACCTATCACCTGCCAGTTCATCAGACAAAGCCACCAGTTGAACTGCTCACAGAGTAGACAGCAGCTGTGCCATCCTCTCCTATGTCCCTTCTCCCTCTCCTGACCCTCCTGACCCAGTGCAGATGGAAACCCTGATGTTTATTACTCCAAACATTAACTTTTTCTTTGTTGTGACTGTTTTCTTTTGCCTTATTCATTTTGTTTAGGACTGAGAATAAGTTTTGTTCCAGTCTAGTAATAGCCTACAGCGAGGAGCTGGGGACTTGAGATTTCAGAGAGATAAAAAAAACAGAGCAGAAGAAAATATGTGAAAAATTGCAATGACAAGGTTTCTGCTGGTAGCTTGTGATACAGAGAAATGAAGTCCCAGGCCAACGTGCTTTGGCAGCTGAGAAAAAGCTAATGCTGGCATTGTCTATCTGGCAGACAGGCAGGCAGAGGGGGTGAGCTGGTGGGGGAATCGGGTATAGAAAACACTTGCAGGAGGCTGTATGATACAAGCAAATCTAAATTTTCAAGCAAACATTCAAGTCAGTCTCCTGTGTAGTATATCTGTGGGTCTTATACACAATTTTCTCTTCCTCTTTAACCTGGCAAGCCGTACAAATTCAAATAGGGAAGGTTGTTTTCATCTCTTCTAGAAAACACACAGGTCCCAAGGTGTTTGCCTTCGTCAGCTCGATGGCAATGAAGAGCGTAGAAAATGTTGCTGTACCTGTTCCTGTGAATTTGCAGGAGCTGTAAGCTACACACAGTCTGACTCGGCGGAGTTGAGTCTACGCAGCGTGTTCTGGTGCGGGCTGTGCTGTGCTGTGGCTAACTCACAGGAGCAGCTGTGGATTTTGAAAACTCGTCTTCACACATCTTAGAGAAGTGCAAGAGTCTGCCAGGCTCCAGCAAACTGAAGGTCAGAAAAGTTCCCTGCGGACAACACTGATAAAATCCTGCTCTTGCAGACGGGCAGTACCAGGGAAGATTGGGCTGGGGGATTAAAACCTCATTTCTGTTTCATCTCTTTTGGCAATCCCATTTCCCAACTCACAAATCGCCTTTGTTCACTGCTTGTCCCTGGCATGTGGCATTATCCACACACAGATACCAACAACACATTGGCAGCCTCTGTCCTTCTCCCATGTTTAGCCCTAGGATCCCGGAGAAGGATTTATCCCCACTTTTAGATGTGTAGAAGAAATAGCTGGATGGCAGCTCATTTTAGGTGCATATAAACCTAGGGCTGGTGAAAGGTGGGTGATCAATACAATATTGCATTCAGACATATACCTTCTTCATAATGGCAGAGCAGATTCCTCTCTTGCTGCACGGCTTAGAGGTGGAAGTACCACCTGTGAGTAGGAGTAAAGTTCTTTCTCCCTCTGGAATTTGTGGTTTTCATGGAGGTGATCAGACAGAAGTATCAAAAAAAGGCTTGCTGATGCAGATGAGAAATGCAACTGATTTTAAGCTGATCCACAAACATCTGTCTCCTGGAAGCTTGTATAAATGACCTAGGCTGGATCTGAACCTGTGGTCAAGTCAGAGGAGCCTCAGCCCATTATCAAACCACTGAGCTCACAGCTCTTGATATGCAATAAATCCTCAGTGGCAATTAGCCTCAGCCTCTCCATATTTCTCCTGTCCACAAGAACTAACCACGTATCTGTCTCCCCCTTGGTTGCACGTAGTGTATTTTGGGCACCAGAAGCTATTTGTGAAGAGCAGTGACTCTGCGTGGCCATAATAAACATGCTGCCACATCGATGATTTATTGAAGTCCCACCAGCACCCAATTATGTAAATCCGATTATCTGTTGAGGAGGCTTTGCTGGAACAGCTTGTAGTTGTAACACTTTATTTTTTGTTGGAAATGGGAAAATTTAGTTGAAAGCGACTTTTGAGTCTTAAGCATTAGGCTCCCAGAGCTGAATACGGCCGGTTCACTTGCATGTGGCTCTGGAAGGTGGGTTTGTATTCTTTAATGATAATACCTTTATCTCTTTCTCAGTGGTGGCTAGATGTGCCGAGCTGTTTAAAGTGAAGCAAAGCAGTAAAGTCAAAGAGCATAGAGATAGTTTTAATTAAAAAACAATAATAATATCAACACTTTTACAGAAAGATTAAAGCCCTGCTGCTGCAAAATTCCTGGCTTCAGCAGGTGCCATAGGGCTGTGCAGGTGTGGAGCTGAAGAATGTGTTTCTTCATGAGCACCTACTGAACAAGGCACCCACATGCCTCTGAAAGCAAGTGAGATCTTCCCCCGTATCTAACAAAATGAAAGCTGAAACTGTGAGCACACCTCCCCATTTTTCACCTGCACAGCTACTAAGCAGATCCCAGCCAAGTTATTTACTCCTTTGTGTTCCTATCTCATGTAGGACCTTTCGTCCAGATTTTGCTAGAGGCAGAATTTGACTAAAAGAGGTGGCACTTGTACCTGGAGAAAACACAAGCACTGCAGGGGTGTGAAGGGGTAGAAAGTACTGCCTGCACCACCCTACTCTCTAAATAAGCAGCACCTAGTGCAAGTAACAGCCTGAGCTTTGAAGCAGAGGTGCTTTCCCAGAGGTGGTGCATCCTGAACACCTCATCACGTGTCAACGATCCACAAGGACAAAGCGATGGTCTCCAAGCCCCGCTGGCTTGCCTACTCCAGACAGGGAGGTAGGCAAGTAGATGGGAGAGTTAGGAGGCAGCCCAGGACATGGGTACAGACACCTGAGAGGCTTTTATTTGGGGGCAGAAAGATAGATACAGCCCACACCTGATCAGCTGGATGCTTGAGTTTCAGGAGTTTATGCTCCCAGGAGAGCGCCTTGCTGAGATGCAGTCGGGTGTGCACACGAGATAAGGCTTGTGGCCAATTCCATGTATGAGTATTTTATTTTATTTGACTTCTCTAAAGCAGAGGGAAGGTGTTAGACATCCTCATTGCTCCTGCTAGCTGCTGCTTAAGAAACCTGTCAGCCGTACTGACAGCGGGGGGTAAAGCCAACTCCCGGCACCCTGCGAGCCCACCGAGGCGTCCTGGGGGCCCGGGGGCTCCTAATGAAAGGCGCGTTGGTCAAGTCAGCTCAGCCCAGGGGTCAGTCCTGCTGCCACTCAGGGCTGCACTGAGCCATAATCGCTCTTATTATGTTAATGCTGGGAATGTGGCAGTTCTTCCCCTCCCTTTCCCCTTCTGTGTGGATTTACATCCCATCCGAGCAGGGAAAAAAGAAAGGGTTTATTGTTTGTGAGCATTAAGAGCAGATGTTTCAGCCAAAAGAGGGGAAAAAAAGGCTCGATTAACATGTAGCAAAGGGACAAAGATAACAGCCAGCAGAGGAAACCTGAAGTAACTCGGCTTGTTCCAGAACGGCCGAGCACCCACCCCAGCCGGCCCCGCGCCCCGCAGGGACCCGCTCCCCATTCCCGCACAACCCGCGGCTCCTGTTCCTCCCTCCTCTCCCTCCGGAGCTCGGAGGAGCGGCTCGTTCCAAAGTGCCGGGGGACCGGGAGAGCGGCAAAGACGCACCGGCTGCCAGCAGCCCCGTCTCGTCGATTTAACCCAGAACACACCGGCGCTGCGTGTCCCGGCGCTGGGACTGGGCTGGGGCTGACCCGGGGACCCGCTCCTGCCGCCTCCGGGAAGGATTTTCCGCTGATGTTGCCGACAGCAGGAGCTGGACTTGGCTGCCTCATCTCTCCTGCGCTCCTCGGCCTCTGATAAATCTTTCAGGCCCGTCGAATCCCGCTCTCCTCTCCGTGCCCGCTCCGGGATCAGACCTGCTGCTGCTTCCCGGCTCTGCTGAGCCCTTTCAGGGCCATTTGAACTCGTCTTTGGGACTTGAGTTGATCAAGATTTTTCACAGTCTCTTAAAAAAAACATAATAAACTGAACAGTTTTGTTTAAAAAAAAGGTGCATTTTTCATTAAAAGCAAGTGTTTTATTAAAATATTCAGTCTCTCCCCAAACCTTTGAATTGTAAACATTTTCCAAATGTATACTGACATATTTTGTTTACTAGCACCTGTGTTTGCAGTAAATGTTTTCATTAAAATATTTCACCGTAAGTTTCCAAGGGGGAAAAAAAAAAAAAACCAAACAAAAGAAAAGAAAAAATGAGTCTATTTTTAACCTCTCAGGATGAAAACAGTTTTGAATTGTTGTGTGAAATTAATTTCAGGATTTTTAATCAGCTTTAACCAGGTGGAGGAGGGAAGAGAAACAACTAAGGGACACCAGAAAACGGCAACAATACAATTGTCAACCTGGGTCAGACTATGACTATGACTAACGCCAGATGCTTTTAAAGAAGATATAGGCACTGCACAACAAACAGATGTAGGATAATCCATCTCCCTCTCCCTCCCACTTATTCTCCAGTGCATGCTGTTTTCCAAAAGAACTTTCTGAAGCCTCTTCCAAGGGTTTGTAGCATTAACTGCTCTAATTCTGTGCGTTCTCCTTGTCCAAGAGAGTGGCCAGTCCCCAGCAATCTTGTTAAATTCTTATTCTCAGACATTTCCTCTGGCAGTGAAACAAACTGTGGGGAAACAGTCCCTTGTATCAGTTTTGAATGTGCTGCTTCTTAATATCCCATCAACTGTCTCTTTGTTCTCCTGGCATGAGACACAGAGAGCAGAGCTCCCAGCCCACCCTCTCCAGCCTGTTCTTCGTTTCATACAATTTTCCCATATTCCTTTTGCATTTGTCCCTGAACTGAACTATTTTCTCCCTGTGGGAGTTTCCTCTGATCCCTTTAATGAACTCGAGTTTTGCCGTGTCTGTCCTGAGCTGGGGCAAGCAGCACTGCACACACAACATCATCGGTTCAACTCAGGGTTGCAAAAGGGTTTATACTTGGATGTCTACTGAAATTCTTCTGCATCCAGCTTCCAGGACTTTGTTTGTTGAGTTGTTTGTTTATAATGGTTTTGACTAAAGAATGAAGGTCTTACACTGACTGTTGCATCATTGCTTGCAGGACTGCTGGCCAAGGCAAAGCCCGAGCAGCGGGCAGGATGATGGCAGCTCTCCTTGTACTGCCTTTGCTGTGCGGCCCCATCTCTGAGCTCTTTGCAGTTGTACTTACCTGGGAGCTCACAGACCATGGTCCACATGCACGTACCAGAGCCTCTCTGCAATGGAGCTGCTCTTTGCCCAGAGAGGAGAGAGCTTCCCTGCCTGACCCTTGCTGGTACAATTTTCAGGAGCGGTGTGATTGTAGGCAATGGTGCTGCTGGATGCTCATGTCCTGCAGGTTGAAACACAAGAAGAGATGTTCTGGTCCTGTTCCTTCCTGTGTGAGACAGACCAAATAAACATCATGAAGAGTTCATAAGGTTTTTGAGTGGCAGATCAACATCTTGGTCCAGTTTCTGCCGAACAAACATGAAATAGCCTGACAGCAGTGCTTTCACCAGGAAGAAGGGTTCATCTCTGGGCTGTTCATGCTACCAGCACTCTCCAGGCTGCTGAAGGCTAGAAGTGAAGAAGTAGAAGATATGAGGAAGATCAAAGTATATGGAACAAATTAATGACAGTTTTGAATAAGAAAGAGCTTTAAGAATGCAGTAAATGTTGCGGGATGTGTGAAGGGAGTTGTAACAGACATAAAGCAGGTCCTTTAATAAACTAGAAAAGGAATGAAATCAATGATGGCTGAGTTACAAATAACAGAGATGAGCTACTGAACTCCTCTTTTGAAACCAGCCCTTCACAGAAAAGCACAAAAAACCGGGACAAATAATTAGGAAGCAATGAAGACCTTGTCAATAGAGCTGTTGATAAGGAACAGATAAAACGGATACTTAAATTGAATGCAGTGGAATTCCTTTTCACTGATCACTCCTCCTAGTGATCACCCAGCTCTCTGGATCAAACCTTCCTTTCAGAAGCCAGTTCCCATTTGTGTTGATATGTTTGCTTCTTGCTTAGACTGCTCAGCAGGGCTTTTGGTCATGAGGATTAGACTGAAAAGTTATTTCTCTGATTTTCTTTGATGTTTTCAAAGGTGGAAAAAACCTTGTGCTCTTGAGGGTCCATAAATCTCGGCGCCGGTTTAATGAAGTGTTGGCTCGAGCCATTTATAATTTCGCTTATCTATCTTGGCATTAAAATGCCCAGCAGAACTCACCTCATTCTCCCAAGATGCAGATTCTGGTTTTACACATATGCCTGATGTGGAAAGCTTACAGTTTCATGGGTCTCATGTGGTAGGAATTCAGTCTTAATAATCATCACCCATTGAAGTCAATTGGAGGGTTTTCACTGCAGGTAATGGCAGGTAGTTTAGCCTCTGCAGAATCAGCTTTTAAAATAAATATTCATAACAGAGTTCACCCTTTATGGGCACAACAGAGCATCTCAGTGAGCAATAGTCTTGCGCCTCAAAGGAGATATGCTTTATTGACATCGCTAAAAAATAGAAAATCACTAGGATGCTATCGGAGAAATTGGGAAACTTTTTTTGGCTGGATGGTTTGTAACTGTTTCACTCCTGATTTTAAACTGCGAGATCAAAAGTATGTCCCATAGGTGGTACTACTCTTAAAAGGAGGAAACAAGAGACATTGGCAGTTACTTCTGAGTCTGCCCAATTTCTGTTCCTATTGATGGGTAGGGAAACTACTTGAGTCTTGTCTCTCCCCGAGCCTCACACATGACTGTAGGCAAATAATGGCCCATTATTTGGGACACTATGTGCCTCAAAGATGTGCAAGGCAGCTCTTGATTACTCGGTAGGGGGATCCAAATCAATGGGAGGTCAGGGGTGAGATTCCGCTGAAAAAAAACATGGGAGGAGACAGCATTTATTTGGATTTCTGCAAGACGTGAGATGCACCTTGCATGTAATTCTCCAAAGCGTGATGGGTATTGACAGAGATGGAAAATTGCCAACTGGACAACAAGGGGAGGGTAAGAAATCAGAGGCACAGTAAGCACGGTTGGCAACACTGTCCAGCAGAATGCCAAAAAGGATCAATATTAGCACCATTTTTACTCTCCATCAATCTTAATGACTAGAGGGAAGGCGTAAATAAGGTGTTAATTCGAGTTGCAGATTGTACTCAAGGGGAGTGATGGCAAACACTGTAGACAATGAAATAACTCAAATGTGCTGAAGTGGTCAGCAGTACGGGTTAATGAAAAGCTGAAAGCCACCACGTTCAGATCGGATTTCTGCAGCCTATTTTTCTTGTACTTAACGCTGGTGTGAATCACTAGAGAAGTGAATCGAGTTGCGCTCTGTAAAACTTACAGGCTTGCACAGACCTCCTGCATAAACCTGTTAAATTCAACATGACCGTTGAGTTACTTATAATTGATTTCTGGACTGGGTTTAAACGAATGAATAATGAAGACAGTGCACTATATCTAGGGATAAATAATCTCAAAAAGAAGAAGATGAGCAGATTTAAGCTTCTGCCTGTTCTAGTCCTGCTACAGAATTGTACTCAAATGAAGGCGAGCACAGGCAGTGAGCTGGGGGCTGGTTTTGAACAATGAATCATAAACAAGGATGCAAAATCGTAAAATAAGAGTACCTACTCCTTCCCTCTTCCCTTGCAGTGGATGTAGACCATACCATAATCTCATTTCCACCTATAAAAATATTTCTTAAAATTGGTATTAAATATTTCATTGTTTATTAACAGCAAGAAAATTTAACAAAAAATAGTGCCTATGATTTGTTAGTAATATTTATCTACTTTGTTCCTACACAGCATATCCAAGAGATATTTCACAGTCTTCTTTATAATGGCGATGCTAGAGATATAAACTGCGTTAATAGAAAAAAATGCATAATAGCAATACAAAAAGGGCTGATTATTAATAAAACACTGTCAGATTAACTAACAGTAAAGTAAAGCCTATCTAGTAAGTGTTTGAGAGATAATTCTTCATTCCAAAGTGGTATTTTAGAGTTATGCACTAATAAAAAATTGCTTTAAACTTTCTACGAGATTAAAATTGAATAGTTTTTTTAAATTACTGGTAAAAATTCAAGTTAAAAGCAAGTACTAAATAATAGACATCAGTGTTGAAATCACATTATGGGCAGATCACATTTCAAAGAAAGGATGCTTTTTATGTTTTCAAGTGGCAAATGGCATCTGATACTGCAGTGTCTTCCTCGTTGGCTGAACAGCTTCTCAGCTGCGTGCTGACAATTTTAAGCACCAGTTAGGGTCTGGTCTATGGCCAAGTGAAGGCAGTGGGGTTTTCCCCTGGCTTTCACAGGGCTATGAATTGACTTCAAGGCACAGGAAAATACGGTGTGGGTACATTTAGACGACCATGAAGTGTATAGCAACCACTGTCTCAGGACAACAAGTCCAAGGAGCTGATTTGGTTACAAATGGGCTCCCGGTCAAGCTGCCCTCCTTGCTTCACAAGAAACAATCCAGGATGCCTCAATATGATTTAGGAAAAGATGTCAGATAGAAGAAACCACGAGAGGGATGTTGAAAGCAATGGCTTGTAAGATGGGGAGGGGAACAAATCTGAGCCCCCAAAGTTCAGAATATGGATGCCCCAAATCAGATACTTTAATCTCGTATTAATACTGTGAAGCATCCATGTGAAGAACTACTGAATATGCCTGTGAATTCAGTGGTTATCTACACAGGTGACTACAGCTGTGCTATACTGGAAAATTGTGGCTTATACATACATTGTCCCTTGCTGAAATAACAAAGAGACAGCCCACGCAGGAATCTGGGCAGTGAAAAATGCAAAGCACGTTCTTGTTCTGGTCTGCAACTGGAAGTTACAATAATACAAATAATAATAGTAAACAGTAAAGAGAATAATTTGAGAGCCAAAGGGTAGGGACAGTTGAAATAACTATAATAAATCATTCTGGGCTATAACTGAATGAAGAAAATCTGAAGATTATTATTGGCAAACACCTTGCATGGAAGCCTTTTTCCTGTATGAAAGAGCTGATGGAGGGAAATGTAGGTCTGGTAGTTGATACCAGCGAAAGCAGAGGACATAAAACTGAAAGCAATTGCCTTGCCACAGCAAGAGGATGACCAGAGGAGTGCTGATCCAGGATAAAAAAGGAGGAAACTTGCCTTTTTCAAATTCCTGCCCATGACTATTTTGTACGATCGCTGCAAAATTTGAAACACTTCACTTGGTACCAGCAGTAAAGTTGCTGGAGAATATTCACACTAAATCTGTCAGTGCTCCTGACTGGCTTCTGCTTCTCAGAGTTTGCAGAGTGAAAACTCCCCCAAATCAAGAAACTCTCTCTTCCTACCTCCATTAAAACCAACCATCGAAACCCTACAGCATGTATAGGCTCTGAATCTGATTGATCTTCTGAATTTGGAGAAGTATATAATTTTTACACATTTTTATTTTGTTGTCTTGTGCCTGGAGACATTCCTGGTTGGTAAAGAACCTTAGAAAGCTGTTTCAGCTTTAAGAAATGTTTTTATTATGGGTGCACATGACCCACTCTTTGGCTATTTCATGCTAAAAGAGACCATTTGAGCATCCAGCCCAGTATGTCTGAAAAGTCAGTTGTGAGGCTTGATTGCAACTGGTCCATGTCTGAAGAAGGCGAGGTGGATCCTGAAACTTTTGGATGTACTGCTGCTAGCAGGGTTGACAGCCTTCTACTACAGGTTCAACTCTTTTTCTTAAAAAACATACATCAGGCATTTATATGTCCTACCTTCGGTTCTCTTCTCTCCCTCTCAAAATATGGTCCTGTTACATCACAAGCATCTGGCACCGGGACAAATGTTGTCACTAGACACGTGGTGAGGGACATATCCTGTCCTTTGCCCTGAGGCAGTGGAATGGAAGCATTATCCACACTGGGAGATGAGAAAAATTAAAAAACCTGTCAGCTCTTACCACAATTCTCCTCCTTGGCAGTTCCAGAAAAATTTCTTAATACAACTTGTTTGGGAAACTTGTGTTTGGCTGCCCCAAGATCCTCATTGTTTCTTAGGCACAGTCCCAGAAGATTCAATAACAATAGACTGAAAGAGATGGAGTTAGAGAAAAAGTAGAACAGCTGGGAAGATAGAAAGATGATGGGAGTGGAGAGAGGAGTCTCTGTTCCACCTAGTATTCCGTATTTCTTGTTGCTGGAGTTCCAGCAAGCAGGTATTAATAATAAATAAAAAGAATTGTGAAGGTTATCAACACTGACCCTTTCCCTCTTTCAAGTAGTTCTCAAGTTCTTTTTATTGATTATACACAAACTTTATCACATATGGACCAGTTCTGTGCTGCCTTTCAAGGAAGACTGTAGCTTGAGCAACCCAGGCCAGAAACTGCTCATTTTCCCTTACTCTCCACTCTCATTTCTGAGAAATAAAAAGCTTTTGGAGTTCTAGGAAAAGTGGCACTAAAAATGCATGGTTTTGCCTTTCCCATTTGCTGGTTGACCACTGAGCTTTTGATATCATTTTAACACGAGAGACATCATGTTGAACAGCATTTTATGGTGCTGTTCCTGCAACAAACATGAGCCCATCATCTTTGTTCTGGCTCAGGGACCTAGTCATGAGAATTCACCTACAGAACAAGTGGCTGGCAACCAGATTACGTGCAAATTGTTGTTAAAGAGAATGCAAATATCACTTATTGCATATGCTACTGTATTCTGCACTACATGCAGGTACTATGCCTATTCTCTTTTGTATAATTTTAAATTAACCAGAATCTCAAATGAAGGGATATTGAAGGTCAAAGCCAACTCCTAAAGTGGGAGAACAATGCAATGAGCTATTCTGTTTTGCTCCTCCTCTGGCTTTAATTTCAAGGGGCAAGAGGATGCCATGGAGGTAATTGCCTACTTAATTTGTAATATGAATGCAACATCATGAAAAGTGCCAGACTGAGAACTTGTAAGAAAGCCTTTCAGAGTGATCTGGACTCTTCTCTTCCAGAGAAAGGGAAAGGCAAGTTGATAGTTTTTTGAATGCCGTGTGGTAAACCAAGTCTCATTTTTCAAGTCATGAATATTGAAAATGAACTTGCTAAGTATCCAAAAGGAGAAAAAGACTAATTAATTATTTTATAACCTTGTCAAATGGATATTTACAGATTGGAAGGGAAATGTGTGTGTGAGAGAAGAAATAAAAGATTACAGCATCGCATGTCCCAAATATTTGCAATTGCTTCTCCTGTCAACTCTCTGATACCTGGTACAGTGAGTTCTCCTCTACAGTCACAACCTCTCCCACATTTATGTCACTTCACACATTGATGCTGGGAGGAAGAAAACAACCTTAAATTGCTTCCAGCCAGGTTTCTGGTACCCTCAGGCTGGTCAGTGTGTCTCTATCAGAGGCATGAAGCAGTGGATGTGTCACACATTGTAATATCGGGGCTATTGTTGAGATGAAATACCACGACCTGCTCTAAATGCTTCACCAACAAGAACCTATTGCTTAGCTAACAGAGATCCTGTAGCATCAGAGGGAGAGATGTCGGTGTGACACAACACAGCCCTGAAATGTGTTAGAAGAAATCCAATATTACAGAATTTATATCTGCGAAGTTCATCCCCCTTAGATGCTTTCCTATATTTCAGGCCTGTTGAATCGATGGAACCAAGGGGCAGTTTGTCGTAGCACCCTGTAGGATGATATTAAATTCTTGCTTTATTGCTAATATCAGCAACTTTTTTAGACTGAGACAAGAAAGAAAGAAAGAAAGAGACGATGGAAGAGAGTGGTAGAGAGAGAAGCTACAAGATGCATTGCTTATATCGCTGAAGTCTTAACTAGGGAAAACAGGCAAAGTCCAGTTCCATAAAGCTTAAAAATAAACGATGTCCCCATTCTCTAGCTCTGTAGCAGTCCTTTAACAGCCACAGCTAGACTGGTAGTGAAAATAAAAGTTAATTACACTGTGGGTCTCAAAAAGGCCCTTTGAGCAGGAGCCAAGTGATCTGTGAGTCCTGCTTTGCCACCCTCGCACTATCCCACCACTGAAATCTGTGGTCTGGGTCCCTCGTTGTTGCAGAGCACAACATCCAGCCCATTTGACTGCTGTTGTCACAACATTTTTGGGTCCTGATGTCTCTATGCTAGGCATGGATGCTGTTTTTAGGCTTCCTGGGCATTCTGCAAACCCCTTAGGGCCACGGTTCCCACAGCACGCTGGTAGGAAAACGAGACACGGCCTCACTCTACCCATCTGGACAGTTTCGCTGAGAATCAGGGGGATTGCCAGCATGGTAAGGGGTGCTCTTGGCTGCTGCGGACAGAGGAACCAGGGGTTGTGTTGCCCACAACCGCTTTTCACCCACCACTTCAAGCCCTGTTAAAAAGCAGTCCAGCACCATCTAGGCTTGGTCCCTGAGCGCTTGAGGATTTTCCATTTTCCCTCTGCCCAGGGCTTAATAGCATTTCCCTGTTGTGAAACCGTTGCGAGAGTAAGGCTTAAATGTGAGGGTGCCAAGCACTGCAGGAACAAAAGTCCTATCAAAAGCTACAATTTCTCAGTAGCTCTGCCTCAGAGCCAGGACCAGCCCACCACAACCAACTCCCTTACCGTCTGTTTTCAAAACAACCTGGTATTGATTTATCCTGCAGAATTATAATCATAAAGCTGTAAGAAGGAGCTGGCAATTAATGCCTGGAGTTAATTTATTGTTGGTGTAAGCAGGAGCGACTCCTAAATCACACAGGGTGTCTCCATTTACATCTGTGATGAATTTGGCCCACCAAGAGAGCATGACTAAACTTCTGGGCTCTTTGTGATCTCCTTCATTCGCAGCAGCGAGACGGTTATTATGCAGTACGTATTCGATCTGCTTTCATGGCAGTTGCATGGCAATTAGAGTAATTTTGTGTAAAAGGCTTCCTCAGAGATGGCATCAAGGCACGGGCTGAATGAAATGGACACAAACTTTGCTGGATATGGAACTAATGTTAAGCATGATGATAGAACCCAAGGCTTCACTGGGTTTTTTTAATTGCTCTTGGAGCCCTAAGAAATATTTTCTTCCCTGGTTAGAACCACAATAATATTTCATTCCCACTGCTTACCCTAAAAAATGGATTTCCTTTCCCCTCTCAGTTGGTGATTTGTTTTGCATTAATGCCTTTCATAACTCATACGTTTCGCCATTAAAAATTAATGCTTGGTGCTGACATAAACAAATGAAATTTGTATTATTAATGTTTTACATAGGTAAGACTTTGTAATAACAGATTCATCATAACAGACTGTTTTAATTAAAAGACTTGCTCATTCCCTAAACTGATTTCAGACATAATTTTGGGCATTGAGAGGAGAGTCTTGTACAACTGCCTGGAGAGGAGTGATCAATAAGACCTCACAAGCCTTTTTTGTAAGTTTGCACCTGAGTTCAGTCAAGGGATCTGCTGTCTAGGTTATATTCAAGGAGAATAGCAAGTGGGAAATGCACCCACAAGTGGGAAAGTGATGGCTGTTGCCTTGGTGCAGCTTCAGGCCTCTACACCAGTTAAAGTTTCTACTTGAGGTCCAGCTAGACATTGGATATTGTTTTGCTGCATGGAAGTGCATTGAAGGTGAATAAAACACCTGAGTGGTGGGACTGCACTAAGGGTTTGGCTTCAGGTCTTCGGACTCTTTTCCATTTGGCTGGAAAACCGTGTGCCTCTCAGGATAAATCTCACAAGGAAAGTCTGCAGGATGATCTCTAGCCTGGCCTTCGGGAGTACAGATCTGACTTTGAAGAGATGGGAGTCAACTGGTTATCACTGCTCTTAAGGTACAGTACGAAGCTTCTGGCACCAGGAGACATACTCTCCACTGCTTCACTACAAAATTAGACATTAGGAAATAGAAGGAGAATAATAAGTTCAGTTATAACCTGCCTCAATTTAGTTTCCTCTAACAGAATAGTGCATACATGAAGTTCATGTTAATTATAACATCAAGCAAACTTTTATTTGAAAATTTCTCATTAAAAATTTGCTTCTGGTTCCGAGGGTAACAGTGTTGACTGTCCAAGAGAAGAAAACCTTGCTACTCAGCTGCGAGGCTGCGGGTGATGTCTCTGTAATATGGCTGTATGATATATTTCTAGGCAAATGAAGCTCTGGTTGAGAATAACTCAGTGTAAACTCCATTACAAAGCAGCGGTAATTGTTCCACAAGACAGGGCTACAGTCCTACAAAATTCACAAGAAATTCAAACACGTTAAAGCACGGAGACGGACAGATGTGAAAGAGAATGAAAATAGGAGCACACTTTGTGGCAGAACTGGGAGCAGCGGTACAAAGTGAGCTAATGACAGGGAACAGGGTGATGGGAAAACATCAAGGGGGGCAATTTCTAAAGCCCATTGCACTTGCCTTACTCTTCCACTGTTGAAATCAATGGAAATGTGCAGTTCAGTTTTTCCATACCAGTGAGTTCAAGGGGAGCTGAATTAAGCCAGGGTGCTTTTAAGTCACCCACCCTCCACATCTGTAAAGAACAATTGGAAGAGTGAAGAGCTAAGAATTGAAACCATTTTTAAAAAGCTGGCCCTAGAAAATGGTTCTGGGAAGCCAGGAGTGCTAAAAAGAAAAAGAGAAAGATGATAAGAACAGACTATCTGTATTGGACATCAGGAGCTTATAAAAGGCTGCGGGATGTAAAATGGCATCACTCTGGAAAGGACACGAAAGTGATGAAGTGAAGAGCAGGGCTGTATGACATGCTCATTAATGGGCAAGATGACTTAGGCTGTTTGGTTACCTAGAAGCAGGTGGTATAACCGCCCTCTCCACCTCCTATGGCTCCACTGCCACCAGTGCAGCCCCACATGAACCAGTGGAGATGGATTCAGGCAAAAATGGTATTGCAGATGGAAAAGGAGGTTTGCGTGTGCCTAACATGGGGTGGGAATACAGATGTGTACAGATCAGGAGTGTGTATCTGTCTCTGGGTCTGACTCTTACCGTTGGCATCAAGAAGTTTGAGTGTAGCCCTTTGATATATGTGCGCTGTAGGGATTTTTACATTGCAAGGGGCAACTTCCACTAAAAGAAGGTTAAATGTACTCTTTGCACCTTTTACAAGCATGTGTTGCAGCTCTGCAGCTGCGTGTCTAGCATGAGATTGCAGCCATTTCTGCAGCCTTTGTGCTGCTGAACCTATTTAATTAGACGGAATTGAATTGAATCTGCTAAGCAGTTATTGTCAAGACTGCTTTCTGTGCACGGATACATTGTTCGGGAGCCCACAGGAGTGCTATGCTGGACATGGGAACATTGTGCCTTCAGCTGAACCCCAGCCAGCTCCACAAAGCAACGGCGAAGTAAGACAGAGATTTCAGGCACTAATCTTAAGATAAAAGTTAAAAAAAGAGGTCTATTTGCCCAGCTCAGTGATCACGAGAAAGGGAATACGGACCACTTCTGCCCCAGCCAGATAAGCAAGGCTGATATTGCCTGGCATGGTTTCTCCTAGATTTCAGGAGGCTGAAAACAGGCTCTCCAAAGGAGATGGCAATGGGAGGGGACACGCTGCTCCCAGAGGAGCCCGGGCTGCCCCCGCTAACGCAGAGCCTCCCGGGTGGGGGCGGACGGCGCTGTGCAGCCGCAGCTTCATTTGTTTGACAGGGCTGTGCCAAGGCAGAGCGAACGTTCATTTTCCTAACTTTGCATCAATAATTAATCAAAACTGGTTTTACATAAGCCTGAACATAAAATTATTAGCTCCTGGAGGTTCTTCCAGCAGTTACAGCAAGACCTCTGTCAGCAGCTTCGGAATTGATGTGCTTTAAAAGGAGAGGAACATTGGTAAATACTCATTTCTTACCCCTGCTGTTGCTCAATCAGCTCTCACCTTTCATTCGCTTTTCCTTTCGTGTTTGGAGGGGAGAAAAAAGGAAGGAACAAAGCGGGATTTTACTTAGAAGAGAGGGGTGAAGAAGGAAACTTTCTCTCTTGATGAACATGAGAAAACTGGTTTGCAGAATAATACAGTAAACTGAGCCCTTCCTCAAACCTGGGTGTGTTCCTGGAATTTCAATTAAATTGGAAGATCTCTGGGGCACAGTCTAGCTTTTCTATTCTCTTTCTTTAAGACATTTAATGTGACAGGGTGTTGATCCTTGGTTATTTCTCTGAGGTGCTTTTGTGGTAAAAATAAAACAATAAAGAGAACATTATCTCGACTTGGCTCGTCTGATGACTGGTACAGCGTGGGCTGAAATGGAGGGCTCATGCAGTGAAAGGACAAACCTCTGGTCCTCAGGAAAAGCTTTCATTGCTTAGGCTGGTAGCTTTTATGGTCTTCATTGAACTTTTTCAGGGAACCATCTCTGAGGTCTATCCCTCTGCTCTGGATCTGCAATGGGCAGTTCAGATCAGAAGATTAACACTGTGTGCAATCAGTTATTGTCAGAAAGAGATTCTCTTTCTCTCTCTCTTTCCTCCCTCTGCTTGCCATGGATGGTCCCACCCTCCCTAGATTAAGTCCAGCTTTGTGGAGACCTCTGAGACTCACCTCCTCTCCCTGCATGGGACTGTGAACATCTGAACCTTGTCAGACACTTTAATCTCTGAACACCTCTACTCTTCTGTGGAGGAAGTCTGGGGTTTTTTTAAGAGTTTTCCAGAAAGTTTTGGTGATTCAAGGACAGATTCTTAAGAGGTGAAATTCAGCATCGTTCCCCTGACTTCAGGGACGGGACAGCAGTTTGCATCATATTTATTGGGCCATCTATCTCAGAAACTGTACAGCATCCAGCCTTTCTTGTGGCCATGTCCCAGGGTGTAGAGAGATTGGATCACCTCACAGCTTTTGCAAATCAGCTGCTGAACACAGTGCAGTAAATCATGTTCATTAAACATTTAAGTCCTTTCTTTTATTATTTCTGATGCATGTATGCATGGATGTAGTGTGCAATTGTCAAAGTACACCTGAAGAGGTTAGAGGTCAAACTTCCATTGAAGTGAATAGTAATAAGTCAACCAAGTCCTTTAAAAGTTTTTTTCCCACTGTTTTATCCTTCAGGATTCACTCCACAGGACGATAAAGACTTTAGACTTTGGACTGTTGGAAAACTGTCTCTTCACTGTTCGTACTGTGCAGTCCGTCAGCTAAGGCACTGCCTAATTCTTCTTGCTCACAGTGAAACAATGGGAGAGGTGAATAATGAATAAAAATACGAACGTTCAGAATTTCAAAAGCAGAAGAAAAGAAACTCTGGAGGTTTGCAGGATCCACCTCAAACAGCTGATGTTTGTATAGGCATCTGAAAAAAGGCTGAAACCCAGCCCTGCAAAACACAGCAAACAAAGCCAGGTTCCCTTAAATTTGAAAAAATGCGAAGAAAAGAAACAATGATGTAGAGATGTTTACTATTTCTCCTCGATTGCTGATCTGTTTCCTCACAGTCTTCCCGACAGAACTGCTTGCTATTTTTCCTTTTAATTTCCTGAATGTAGTTATTAACTGGAGTAAAAATAAATAAATAATCATGATGACAACATGCAATTTCTTGCAATGAAAACTTGAGATACTAGTTATTCCCCAAGATTAATCTGAATGTTTGCAAGTATCTTTCTTCAGCTGGATGGGAAGCAGGACCTATCATCAGGGTTCCTTTCATTTTCCTGCTTTTTGCTGCTTTAATGACCATGTTCTTATTTTTTTTTCCTTGCCTATAGTAGAAAACCTTCTTTCTGATAAATCTCTTTTGTTCCTCCCGAGACTCTCCAGCAGTCTGTCAGGAGCCCAGCAAGGAATAGCTCATTTCTGTCAAGAGCTCCATATTAAGCATTAAATGTCTTCTAAAAAACTGTCCTGATGACAGCAAAGCACAGGGTCACACTTGTTTGAACAACGATTTACTCCCTTTCATGGCAGAGTGAGAAGAACTGCTTGGAACTGGGAGCTCAGAGTGGGAAAAAAAGCCTCGTGACCCACTTGCCTGGAGATGCTGGCATGACACGACAGCGTGTTGTGGTAATGAGATTGCATTATGGGGTAGTTGAAGGGAAATGAGATGCCTTTGTAACCACCTGAGCAGCACCATCACTCAAAGCCAAGCGGCTCCTGGAAGACGTGTCACTCACTGGCATGGAGCGACGCGGCAAAGAGCGAATGACATGGGATGGCATCAGTCTTCCTGCCTTTCTATCTCTGCTGCACACTTAAAGGAAGTCCAAACTGTCTGTTAAGGAACCTCTAAGATACCACAGATGTCTACAAAAGAGCTCTCTATTCAGAGGGGTCGCTCATACACTGAGCCACCGGAAGACGGACCCCAGCAGGTGTTGGGTTAGCTTTAGGCATCGTTCCCAGCCTTTCCTCCGTCTTCTTTTCCAACAGCTTTACAAAGCTGACACCAAAGATGCTGAAGATGAGAGAGAGACACGGTCACAGGATGGCATTTTCCTTCTGTTCTTTCTGACACTGTGTTTATGTCACTATTACTAAAAACCAGCCTGGCTTCAAACAGCGTTTAGCATCTTAACTAGAGGATCATCCATCTCTTCTGTGTTACTGATGGGTGACACCTGTGCACAATACTAATGAACAAAATACTGCAGAGCTGTCGAGTGCTCCAATGTTACTGGTGAGGTTCTGGGAACTGCGAGTAGGCTCATGGAGCTCTTTCTACCCCACTAATGTTCTTGCCAAAGCTGAGCTGGTCTAACCTGCTGACATATCTGCAGGTCATTTCACCCCATAGGTGCACGGTACATCAGCGTTGCTTTACGTCAGTATTTCATCAGGAGAAAGAGCGGTACCACTAAATGCAGGAGTAGGCTGTGCTCCCCCCTCCTGTCTCTTCCTTTTGCAGAGAGGTAAGGTTTGGTAGAGAGCAGCACCCTTCCCTGCTTGGGGCAGAGTCACTGGGGATGACGTGATGCTGAGCAGTGCACAAGGAGGTTGATGACCCAGAAAAGCCTAGTTTCACAAAAAACCTAGTCTTAGCCCTCCCTTAGTATCTCTGATAGCATTCAGACTTGTGAGATTTGCCCATCACTCTTCTGCATTTAACATCATCTTCTCTGCACTGTCGGGAGGGTAAGTATGAGCTTCCTCATGAGTATGACCATTGTGTCCATTCATTTCTGGAGAAGATCCTGGGAAATTACCTTAGTCTTGCTAATAGCAATTATAGTAAAAATAGAACTACAATAAAAAGGAGCATAGTGCCAAATCACACAAGAGAGACCTCACTGCACTGGGAATTGTTGTAAGGCAACGCATTCCCTCTCTGTTCCTGAGTGATGGATAACACCAGCCCACCAGAGAGCAAGATTATCACTGCTGCCCTTCCTATGTCCTCTATGATGGCAGGAAAGAGTAAGTAGATATTTGCTGCTGGATGTATCCACAGGCTCCAAAGTCTAGAAGCATTTTCAGTACTGGGAGCACGAGGCAGAGGATGTATCTCTTTCTCACATCCTCCCTCTTTATCTGTGTTTCCCGCCATCGGTATCTCAGATTCTGCAAATGCATCAGAAAAGAAAAATCAATGTAAACTAGAGAAGAGACTTTCCAGGCTGTAAAGCAGAGATGGCTTTAGGTGTCCATTAATCCCATGGCCATAGTAAGTCCCTGAAGCAATGGAAATGGAAGGAGGGAGAAGGGAGGAGGAGGGGGGAATGCCAGGGGACAGAGAACCAGTAAATTGTCTCTTATGGTTGTGGTTGTTTTCCTTTCTTTTTCTTTCTATTTTTTTTTTCTTCCTGGTTTAAAGAGTTCTCATTAAATGAGCTGATACAATATTCTATTTTCTCTGCCTCTGTGGTAGATTCAGAATGCATGCAATGATTTCTAATGTCAGCAGGTCGAAATAGGATCATTTGCATTAAAATAAAGCAAAGTTTGCAGCTATCCACTTTAAAAAAAAAGAGAAACCCCTATCTTTTGAAGTAATCAATGACCCCTCAGGTTGACGCCTATATAGAAAGACTAAACTAAAACTTTTGCTTCTCATCATAAATCTGAACTAACTATGGGTTGGCTGTATCAGGGTTTAATATAGGTCTTTCTATGATCCATTATGTTAGCTCCATGGATCTGCAGAATGGAATCAGTGGCATCCAGCATGATATGTTCTTTGGAGAGGCTGTATCTACCTACAGTGGCCTTGGAAACCAGACACGAAGAGAGCTCTTTCCAGGGATCTAACCTATAACCTTGTTTTTATAACCTTTTCTAATAACCTTTATAGCTTAGATAACAAATATCTAACCTATATTTTCCCTTCATCATCAGCACAACTAAGACACACCTTGATGCTTTTCAGTGCTTAATCTCTGCTTTCCTTCAGTAATGCAATGATAGGCATGTCCAAGGTGGTAAAATGGATTAATAGATGCTATCATCAGATTAAAGTGAAATCAGAAATGGAGATGATTCCTGCTATGAAGCCGTTTCCAGGATGGAGTTTCTCCTCACAGCACAGCAGCCTTGATGTTCTCGTAAACATCCCTGGGACCTCCACCAGCTCTGCTCTTGCTGACTGTAGTCATGATAAAATGGCATGGAGCATGTGCGTACCAGAAATAACACCACTGCAGCAGAGTGCTGTCTCGTGCATTTATTACACACACTTTCCTAACATCATTTTCAGGGCCGTGATATTGTCCTGTGGCAATTTAATAAAACAGCAATAAAATCTGTGCCTTGAGGAAGGATATATTCATGGTGAGGTATTCTGTGGTGACTTTGCCTTTCAGAAAGGCAGGCCTGGAGGAGGGCAGCTTCCCTTGCTTGTGTGTCCTTGAAAGAACAGAATGTGCAAAGGCTGGTACTTGGCTGTGGCTGCAAATGCAACTGTACAGGGATGGCTGTGGTCAAGCAGCTGCTAATGGCTTCTAGGCCCAGCATGGAAAACGGAAATGTGTTGTTTCTTCAACTGTTTCACCACTCAGAAGTGCCATGGGAGAAAAAACCCTCTGTGTTATACAGTGAGTGCAGTTGTATTTGTTCCTGCGGGAATTTATCACTAAATCTTCACTAGTGGAGGACATTAGAAGGTGGTCCTTGAAATTATCACAATCCCTCCTTCCTCTTGAAATATAGCATTCAGTGTGGTGAAATTAGGGCAATAGATGAACTTATATCTGAAGCTGTATTTAGTTAAAAGGCGTAGTCTCTGGCACTGCAATATCCAGGAAAATACACAGATTCCTTCCTTCCTTCTAAGCAAGGTTATGGGACACTTAGGATTCAGATGTTTGAGAAGACCTGCTGCTCCACATACCAGGTTACACTGCTGTAGGAGAATGATGTGTAGATCCCAGAGCACGTCCTGGGGGTGGGGGAAACAAGGTGTTCATATGCTCAGTAAATCTGTATCTCCATTAGATCTTACTACCTCCACCTCCTTCCTGAAGGTCCCACTAAACCCCTGTTTTAGCCTTTTGAACATAAAAACCAGTCAATGTGTTCAATGTGCTACACCACCTGCAATAGCCTAAACTGCTTTAGTAAGAGTCACATGTGGCCAAGAGCAAAATTGCAGATTGCCTCTCTGATTCTCCTTCCCCATGCTTGTTGAACGGATAGGGAACACAACTGGTCTTCTGAAAGCCGAGACCAAAATCCAGTAGCTCTCACCATGAGAGGAGAGAAGAAGTCAGTCTGCATCTGTCTCGGGGTAACCAGGTCCTCTCAAAAATCTCTCCTGAAAATTCTGATCATAATCCTTATTTTAAGCTTAATATTTCCTTACATATCAAACTTCACAATGGCTCCTGATGCAGCCCTGCATCCTCTTACACCCTTTTTTTTTTTTTTTCCAAGAAAAAAAATTATTCTTGTGCTTAATTCTGTGAAATTCTGCAAGAATGTGCCCACATCTCCCCCTCCCCACCGTGTGGAAACCCATCAAGCCTGTGGCTTTTGCTACTTGTCCACTTTGATATGCTCCAGCCACATCTCAGTTTATAATTTCTAATAATTTCCAGTGTTAGTGAGGCTGAAAAAGCCATTGAGTGTTTTCAGGACTGAAATTGAGCCATCAATTATGAAAATGTTTCTTCTGCTCAGTTTCTCACTGAGTCAGTATCTAATAAAAATCACCAGGAAAACACCTCACTCACCAGAGGAGGAAATAGTTAACAAGGAAGAGCTGTTACTGGACTGCCCAGAAAACAGAAGTGCTGGGCTGGATACGGACACCCACAAACTCAGAGTGATCACTGGCCCCAACAGCATGCAAAGAAAATTGCAGACTCAAACAGTCTCAGTTGGCATAATTTTCTATGTGAACTTGTCCCCTTTCCTTGAAATACTGGAATTACTTTACAATACAAAAGCTCTTTGCAATAAATGGCTTTTTTTCCCCCATGAATCTCCCCTATCACTCCCCCTCTGCTCAGCACACATTGGAGGGAAAAGCTTATTTGCATGTAAGGCTTGGTCGTTAGGTTCCTCTTATTATAGACCAGGAGAAAAGTAACTATAGAGAAAAAGAAGAAGGGAAGGAGGCAGGGAGGGGGCAGAAAAAGTGCCGACACAGTAAATTACTGTGTGAATTAAATCTCCAGCTGACTGGAAATGGGGTTGTTTGAAAACTCCCTTTGATTTTTGCAGTGTAAGGTGGGGAGGCTGCCATTCTTCTATTTTATGTTTGCTGATCCTTTGTTGTTCTTTTATGATCTTTTTCACCTTATGATGTGTGATTTAGAGTCATTTCAGGAACACAGAGAACTGCGAAGTGGGCATGCTTGGGAGGGAGCAGAAAGGTCCAAGGTTCAAGGTTGAATCCGAAGTATGTACGTGAGCTTCCTTACGGGGTGTGCAGAGACTGACCCCCAACCTGAGTGAGCACACGCAGACAATTCAGTCCGATTTATCAAATATTTTCCTGTTACAGTGGTATCAAAACTGTAGGTGGTTTGGAGCCACAAATCCACTGGAGACGGATACGGAGTTTTGACCAGGCTAACACAGCCAGCCAGAGAAATAAACCCAGTCATCCCATTTCTCATTTTTCTGTTTTAATTGTAAAAGGAAGAAAAAGAGTTGGGTTGGAAGAGGTCAGTTTTCAGATGGCCAGCTCTTCTCTACCTCACTGTGATATTACTTAAGAAGAAAGTAACAGGGAAGAAGAGGGGGAAAAAAATGATTAGTAAAATAAATGGAGAGATAAAACAAACAGAGGATGCGAGGACTGCTGACGCCGGTGGAGATAACTGTTATAAAATGAAGCTACTGGAAACAACAGTTAATGAAAATGAGCAAAATAAGAATTCTAAAGAATACTGTCATCCTACAACATTACCTTGGAAGTCTGGTACAATAAAGTGATTTTACTGACTTATTGCACCCTGCGTTTTCCTGCCCTTCCCCTGTCATTGCCTCTACAGCCGTGCCCAGGAAGCAGCTGAGCTCACTGTGGGGCTGGAGGGATTATGGCCAGATTCAGGGCTCTCTTGATGTTTCTGCTCCTCTCCCCTTCCCATAAACAAGCTATATATAGAACCATAGAACCATAGAATGGTTTGGGTTGGAAGAGACCTTAAAGATCATCTAGTTCCAACTCCCCTGCCATGGGCAGGGACACCTTCCACTACACCAGGTTGCTCAAAGCCCCATCCAACCTGGCCTTGAACAATTCCAGGGATGGGGAAGCCACAGCTTCTCTGGGCAACCTGTGCCAGTGCCTCACCACCCTCACAATGAAGAATTTCTTCCTTATATCTAAACAAAATCTTCCCTCTTTCAGATGAAATCCATTGCCCCATGTCCCATCACTCCATACCCTTGTCCAAAGCCCCTCTCCAGCTGTCTTGTAGCCCCGTTAGGCACTGGAAGGCTGCTGGAAGGTCTCCCCAGAGCCTTCTCTTCTCCAGGCTGAACAACCCCAACTCTCTCAACCTGTCTTCATAGCAGAGGTGTTCCAGCCCCCAGATCATCTTTGTGACCTCCTCTGGACCCGCTCCAACATCTCCATGTCCTTCTTGTGTTGGGGGCCCCAAAGCTGAATGCAGCACTGCAGGGGGGGTCTCACAAGAGCAGAGCAGAGGGGCAGAATCCCCTCCCTCGACCTGCTGCCCACGCTGCTTTGGATGCAGCCCAGGGTTTCAGATAGTCTCCTCAGGCATTCGGACTACTCTGTCTGTGATAAACAAGATGGATGTTGTGGGTGTTTGTCAGTAGGACTTGACTAAAAGTGACTCCACACGATCCTGTAGCTCCCCTAACACAAGCCATTTACCCTCCTACCGTGCAGAAAACAGTAGCTAAATTCAGAGCTGATGTGAAACACAGCTGATGTTAGCAGCGTTGCAGCCACTTACCCATAGCTCTGGATTTGGTCCAGGGCTCCAGTCTACAAAGCTGTCCCTCAATAATGGCTCTTTATCCACCATAAATTCCTGCCTGAGCCCATCCCGTGCTCTCTGGCCAAGCTCTCCCCTCTCCATAGAGGCATTTCTGCTCTCCTCCATCCCTGTGCTGCTGCCAGTCCAGGTCACCAGTGACTGATGTTGGCTGCCTGTAATGCACTGTTCGGCGTTCGCCACATCTTTAAATCTCTTTTCTTTCGCAGAGAGAAAACGCCAGTTACCAGAGGCTCCCACGTGAATTCTGCTGATGACAGGAATCACTTACTGTTTGTCACTCTTTTGCCTGTATCTGATGGTTTATTGGAAAAGGGCTCAGTTTTCGTATGCACCAAGGTACTGCTTCATTTGTATTCCTTTGGTGGATGCTCTTCTGCTCCCATCTTAATAATAATCTCTTTTCCTTATCTAAGAGGGCTTTATATGGGAAGAATGGGGGGCAGTGAGGGGTGAGGGACAGCAACGTAGGAAACACAAGGTTATCGGAGCTCCTTTTGTGCAGAGATGTGCATGGAGTTAACAGGATAATGTTCATCAAATGATTTATTCATTGGATGCTGTGGTACTTCATCCCCTATTTGTACCAGGTGAATAACTCGCAAACACTTTGTGTGACTGGCCAGTTTCATGTTTTGGGAAATTTTCTAAATAAAATATTTGTGGAAAAAGGATATAATTTTAGGCATTAGTAAAATTTTATGTAAAAAACCCCAAACCTCTAAATGCACTGTGCTACATTTTTTGCTTTAATTTTTATTATTTGTGCTATCCTGTGCCCAGCAATCTCTGGTACCAGGGTCCAGTGATACCTGGTGCTCTCCAAACATAAAGTGAGATATTTTTCTGACTTCGAAGGCCTTGAAGTTTTAGACTTAAGATTTCAAAGGACCAGACATCCACATCCCACAGAGTGCTTTGAAAACCCCAAACAGAAAAGACAAAACATGAGAGGTAAAAGAAAAACACCGAGAAGGGAAAGGACTTGCTTTGGGTCAGGATAAACTCTCTAGGTAGCACAGCCGCTCAAGGGGGGTATCCACCACCCTATTTCAAGCGCTCTGAACAGGAATTTCTGGTCAGTTCAGTTCCTAAATGGAGCCTGTGACCACCACCGTGCTCCTCTCACGTCTCTCGAGTTACTGTCTGATGCCATCCCCCTTCCTCGGCTGTCCTCACCTTGCCCCGGCTCTCGGCAGCACATCACGCCAGCTCACGCTGATCCGCACGGGCTCCCGTTAAATTATTTAAATTTACAGCTATGTGGCATAATCCTGCATTTATGTCACCTTCGAATCTATCTCAACAGCTAATGCCAGCCAGCGCTGCGGCACCTCTCACACAATCCCATTCTAATGAACAGAATTTAAGTAGGGGAAGATTGAATTAGAAGTCAAAATAATTACTTCTCTGGGCACTTTTGCTGCAGAGCGAAGAAGAACTGGGTAACCGCAGCCTGGGCGCACCGGGATATCCATCAAAGCCCCCTTTCTCACCCCCGCGCGGTGCAGTCTGCTTTGTGCTCGTTCTCCTCCTGTTCGTTAATTGTTCATTAAACTGAGACAAAACTCCGAGAAAGGTTTGTGCTGATTCACCCTACAGTAAGGAAACAACAAACAACAAACACATTAAGGGGAGCATCCGAGCTGCACACACGAAGGCAGCGGGCAAATGGGCCTCTCCCCAAAGAGTCGTGAAGAAAAGGCAAGTTCCAGTTTTCCCAAATCCCCGGCACGGGAAGCGCAGACGCAGGGACCGTCCTCAGCTGCAGAACTGTTGTCACGGAAGAGAAACCTGAAATATCACCAGTTCAAGAGAAGGCGGATCCCATTTAGGTGCAATCCCCGAGCCCAGGCTCTGCCCGCGCAGCAGACAGCCGTACCAGTCAGCAGTTTACGAGCGCGCGGAACCGCACGGAGGGGTGCAAATTGTCTGCAGTTATGGCGGCTCTTATGGTACCATCAGGTGCTTCCCAGGTATTAAAAGACATCTGGGCTTTGCTGTCTGGAACTCACAGGTTACAAAAGGCAAAGAAGGCAGGTGACATTAAAGGCAGGTAGTAGGACGTATTCCCAGCTAATCACCCAGATCTGCAGAAGACACCATGAATATTCATCTTCTTTTTATTCCCAATGGTTGTCACCTGCGGTTTTCACCTTAAGCTCTGCTATTTCTAGATATCACGTTTCTTGGTGACTCCTCTCAATGAGCAGCGCCCGCTGAACAGTTGTTGCTAGTATAACTGCTGCACTTCAGACGATCCGAGAAATCCTGATTCACTGTTTCTTTACAAATTCAGACACACGTGAGCTGAATTCGCGCCTGGCGCGTTGGCTGGCTGACTTCCTGCAAAGTTATGGCAGCAAGTTGTCCACCACACTCCTCCTCACACGTGACATTTGAATCGGAATCCTGTTCAGACAGCAGAAGTCTGATTCTGCAGCGTTAATGACAAACAAATGCAGGGTGATTTGCATTGCTGCTTTTTTCTGGAATGAAACGGGATCACCTTTCTTGGGACACGAGGCTGTGCAGATCGCCTTCGCAAGCAATGGGGAAGCGTGCACTGGCATGCCGTCCATCTCATAAACAAAGGTGTTGTCAGGAAGCCTTATTTAGAAGTATTTCAAATTAACCTTGACAGACGAATTAATAAATAATAAGAGCTGAATGATTTATAAAGAAATCAATTACACCATAAATTTTAAAGCAGTATGGTCTCCACTATTGCAGGGTGAGCAATACGGAGAAACTTCAGGTGGGCTAAAACTTGTCTGGAGGGTTTCTGATGTCCCCTCAGGGTCCCCATGGCTTCTGGAGGTAAGATGAAAGGAGTCACAGGCTGAGAGGGGTTTTTTAAAAAACCACCTTGTGTGCCACAGAAGTTTGTGGAACGATCTCCTTGATGTTTTGAATATTGTTTCTCCAGATGGGATCCCAACGGTAACAGTTCAATCATAAATAAAGTTATCTCAAAGTTTCAAGAACTTAAGAACAGCCAATATCAGAGCTTCTAGGGCCTGGCTCCGGGATACCCATAAAATTGTGGGAAGAGGTAAAGAAGACCAAAAGGGAAAGCAAAGTGAGATTTGTCTTGACTAGCTCTGGCTGGCTGCTCTTAGTCTTTTTGGCTCCCTCTCCAGCTGGTGAGGAGAGAGAGGAAGGTCCAGAGCCCAACTCATCCCATGTATCACAGATCTCTACTTCAGGACGGAGCTAAATCTGTGGCAAACCTACTAAAGCTTCCAAGAAATGTCTTCTTAGTGTCTGCTCCCAGTTTTGGCAGTCCAGCTTCTTAGCTGCTGGAGACCTGGGCACCCAATGAAGTCAAGCCAAGCAAGCCCATCACCCTTGGATCCCATTTCAAAGTCTGCTTGTCCTGGGGAGGTGACCACATCACAGGCTGCATTTTCATGGAGAATTTCAGCACTTCGATTTTCACTCCAGAGAGAAAACTCCACAGACATTGACCTATTGACAGTATCATCAGAAATGGAGCCACCTCTCTCTGCCCAGATCTAAAACCTGTGAGCAGTTTTCAACCACTGAAAGGCTGGGCTAAGCTTATCAGGGCGACTGATCAAACAGATAGGAGCACTGCTGCCAGTTAGCTCATCTACTTTAATATCTGAAGAACACAAAGCCCCAAAAAAGGTATGGAAAAAAGCTGTTCAGACACTGAGGTGGTGGACGACCTTATCAGAACTCCATAGTTAGGTGGAAATTGGTTTAAAAATTCAAATGACTGTTCACATAAAATGGCTTGCAGGATTCACCCAACTGTAATAGCAATTCTCTGCAAATGATTATGCAATTACCTCCAGGAGGTCAAAAAGTAATTACCACGTAACCTGCTCTCTTCTGCTGGTTGCCTCTAATAAATAATAGATGCAAGCTCTACTCTGGTTTAGAAGAGAATTTGCCATTTCTTTACCCTGTAATTACATCAGATTATTTACCCAGCATGGTCAGCTGTGACCATGTCGGTCTGCTAACACGATAGAGGAAGAATGGATGAGAATGATTTATGTTCTGAATATCCTCCAGGACCCAGGATCAAAGGGACCTTTGGTTTCTCATGCACCTAGGACATACCACTCTCACCAGCTGCATCATCCCCCATGGGTGCTGAGCACTCCCGTGTACCCTCATCCTCCTAAGGTCTGCTGAACTCGATGCCAATCCGTATGTTAAATTTATGGGGCTTCAGCTCCAGCTCCCAGCAGCCCAGCTGTTCAATAGAGCATACCAGGGAATCACTGATGGACATTTTGCTTCACACACCGCAGTGTTGTCAGTACATTGGGCCTTAATAAAGAGATAACATTTTCTTTAGCCTCGGGCTTATGAAGCCTGGAAGACCTGGGTCTCATGTGTTTTCCCATGGGCAAGTAAGCAGGCCATCATCATTTTCATCTTTGTCAGAAATAGCTTTTTTTTTTTTGTTGGCTGAATTTCACACCGAGACAATTTCTTCCCGAGGACCTGGAATGATGGCATTTGCTTTGTTTCTCTGACTCCCACCTTGGAAGATGCAAACCCCAGAACACGCTGCCTTTTTCTGGCATCCTGCGTAATCGGCTGCTTTGATCTGGCTGAAAGGAAAAACACTTGTTATTGGGGGGCAAGGAGAGATGTAGGGGCACAGCGCACTCAGGGCCCGGCAGAAGCAGAACAAGATGAACTGCTTCTCCTGGAAAACTTTGCAAGAAAAGTAGAACAAATTAGGTAACGCGTGGGAGAAAGGCTGGATTATTTTTTCCTTTCACGCACAAAAAGTGAGGGGCAGCAAGACTGAGCAACTTGACCAAGGTCACGCAGCAGACCTGTGTCAGGGCGGCACAAGTAGAATCCTGCTCTCCCAAGGGCTGGTCCAAAGTCTACACTGTGGAAAAATTTTCTTCTCAAGTGCTCTTGCCTGTTAGGAAGCAGCTCAGACTGAGTCAGAAAAGTATACACTCCCCCATAACATATTTCCTCTGTCAGAAGATAAGTATATCTCCTGCTCTCTGCTTACTACAGTTGCTGTTTAATAAATTAAGTGTCTAATTACATGGTATAGAAGTGATGTTGTTATACAGATGCAGTGACTGGAAACAAGACCGAGCAATAATGTTCCAACAAAACCCAGCGGCCTTTGTTTTCTATTTTATGCTTTGTGGTCCCTGCGTTGGAGTATGTGCCACAAGCTGAGTTCAAATCAGGTTTTACGGTACCCTGTGATTGATGAACACGGTGCCAGCAAGGACTGGAGTCTCAGCAGCTTCTCCCCTGCCTTTTCTCACCTGCTATCCCTCAGCCACAAAGCATGGCCAAGGCTTCTGGTGAAAAACACACCGAGAGCTGCTCCTCTTTATCACCTAAAGGTAATGAGAAGTATTTGTGGAGGGAATACTTTCAGGTTTTTACGTTAAGAGAAACCCAGACTGCACATGACCACAGAGCTTTGAATTTTGGGCTATGCAAATCTGACCAGTGTTTCTGCTGAATCTCATGGAAAGTCCCTTCTCAGAGACCCATGCCCCCTTTCATCACAAGTATTTTAGGAAGTGTTGTGGTCCATGGCCTCAGCGTCTACAGCCGTTCCCTCCCAGCTCTCCTCTCTGGGCCTATAGCTCAGAGATGCTATAGGGGGAGTTAAGTGGAGCCAGTGGGTCTCTTTTCAGGCAGATATGAGTGATTTCTCAGTCGTGGGCAAATGCAGGTCAGGGTGGGAGCAGCCTTCGTGTGTGTGTTACACCTTAATAGCGAGCTGTGCAAGGAGGGATGGCAGGTTCATTTCCCTCCACTATGAGCAATCACAATAAGCCATGTCTGTGGGTTGCTGAGCTCTGTATTATCAATAAAGGGCAATCACACCTCTGGGAGCTAATGACAGTTTTGCTCATAACAGAAACCTTTGAGAGTAATTACAGAGTCCTTTAATGCCAGTGGGACCCAACGCACACGCACGTGTGTCCGTTGCCCGGATGAGCTGAGCAGGCTGCACCGGGCCTCAGTGCACAGCACAGAGGCAGATCCACATCTGTGTTCTCCAACCCTTGTCCAGCACCTCAGCTGGCATCTGTGAGACAGAGCTCAGGAATTAATGCCGATGCAGCTGTCAGGGTATCTTCTGGGGGAGGCCAGGAGATTCGTACAATTCTTTCCTTCTGCATTGCCATGAGACTGCTGCGTGGTCCAGCCCACGTCGCGCTGGTGCTGACTTTGTGTTGGAAGCAAAGGTTTGACTCATGTTTTGCTGAATGCTAGAGTCTGAGCAATGAGAGGAGAGGGAGAAGTGTGGGCATGGATCTCAAAGAGCAGCACAAAGTGGTGGGTGGGAAAAGAGAAGAGATGGAGGCAGGGAGACCCTCAGTGGTAAAGTCTGTAGGGTCTGAAGCCTGGAATTGGTTTTAAAAGGCCAGAGCTGGGCCATTCCCCCTCGTTTCCTTTTCTCTGAACCCCACAGCTCTGCATAACCTCCTTCAAAATGTCTGCTATTAGCAACAGTTCCCTCCTTCCTTCCCTAGCAGAGAGATGCATTGAACTAATTAACGTGCAGAGTTTGTGCAGCCCCATTTTGGTGGCTTAGCACTGGATGTCCCTCAGTGGCGACGTGGCCTGAATGAGAAAAAGGCCACGGAGGCAGAAAGCAATGACACTAATATCTCAAAAGCCAAAAGGCACTGAGCCAGGGGGCTGGGAGGGTGACGAGTCCCCGGGGACATCATCATGCCAGGGAGCAGAATCAGACGGCTGCAGGGAGGGGAGATGCTCTTAACAGCAAGAGAGAGAGAAGGAGGGAAAAAGAGGAAGGGGAATAAAAATAAAAGAGAGAGAAAGAGATTACAGCATCCATACTGCGCAGAACTAAAGGGGTGCTGCATGTCCTGTTTGTTCTTGCAGTTCTTTAACAGAAGAGGCACCAGCTCTCTTCAGTATTTATATTTCCCCGGAGCGGCACCAACTGTATTTCAATATAAATGTAATGTAGTTAATTGAAATCAGTAATTTCAGCAGTCATTAATAACAAATCTCTAGGAAGGAATATCCCTGCTGCAGTTAATGATCAGCATAAAAAAGACCCTCTTTTAAAGTGTAACTGTGAGCTCAGGGTTCATTTTATAGTTGATTAGAGTGAGTTAAACTCTGCCCCTGTCTGTAAGTTGTATATTTAAATACGAAAAGTTAGCGATATTTGAAGTTATCAAAATACCACAGGTGCTCTGGAGCTAATCCAGCCCTCATGGCTGATCCTCAAAAGCGTGATGTGACCCTGAAGAACATAAAAGGTGGAATTAGCCAACAGAAGTTAGAATGGACCAAATCGTGCTGTGAGCCTCAGTGTAAAACAGCCAAGCCTGGGTAAAACCAGCAGGATTCCTCCAGGTCTGTGGGAAAACTGGCAGAATCTGACCCAGCCTCAGGCTTGTCTCTACAGCCTGCGAGATGCTATTGCAGGTGACAGCTATCTCTGCTCCGAATTGCAGGAATGCCCTCAATGTTTAAAACTGCCTACAGGATTGCATTAGCATGGTGAATTCCTTGGGAAGGCTGAATGTGTAAACCAAAGGGACTCTGCCCCTGTGGGTACTGCATAATCAGAACTTGCACCGTGGTTGGGGCAGTAATTCAAAAACAGATCAACTCTAATATGAAAATGGAAATCCAGATATAGGTCCTGAATTAAATTATCTCTATTAGAATAGAATGTCTGAGAGTGGCTTCTTCCTGAGGGCAAAAGCAAGACATCATCTTAAAAACCTTGGGAGAAATGTCTGCTGTAAATACATGAAGACCGTGGGGTGGGTTTATAATTTTCTTCTGCTGGAAGACAGTAAGGCCCTGAGATATCCTCTGGAGTTATCAGAGCTGCTCTTGGTTTGCACCAGGTGTGGGTTCAGACAGGGCGCAGTCACCGCCGCGATTCTCTCCCAGTGAAGCTGCAAGGCTGCGATGTACTCGGAGAGCCTGGGGAAACTCTAGAGCTGTCTGCACCAGAGCGTGCAAGGAACTGGGTGATTCCTTTCCCTAAAAAAGCTCATCCTTCTTTCGCTGTGCAGGAAACCTACTGGGAAGGGTAGATCTCATCCTTTGACATACCACAGTGAAAGGATCTTCTCCATGAACAAGGCCATCAGTAACAATAAAACTCTGTTCCTTTAATTAGAATGAGAAATGCGATCTGGAAAGGTAAATGGCAGAAAGTGTATGCACGGCAATTACCTATGGAATACGCGAGAGGAGAGACCAGGAATGATGAATGTAGAGAGACATGCATCCTAAGAGGATTATCTACTGGAGGAAAATTTACTGCACACTTGGAAACGACACAGACATGAAACCAGTCTCAAAAGTCCATCCTTGATCATCTTGATCGGTGCTTGGACTGCCAGGCTTCAGGTTGGAAAGACTGCATTCTCTTTCTCCCTGTATTTTGACATACAGGCTTTTGTTTCCCAGCAAAACCTGCAACTGTAAGTGTAATTCAGTGGAGAAAGAAGCTCCAGTTCAGCAAAAGATATTCTTCCTTCCTCCAATTAAAGGAACTACCCTGTAAGTCCTGCAGTAGGTATCAGTGTGGCAGTGCTGAATAGTGCGGATCCAACAGCTACAAATGTTTCACATTGGTGACAGCTCTGTAGAAGCACTGTGGAAATGAAAACAAAAATGTTGTGTATATAATGCGATGACAGATCGTTTCCTAAATGTCACAGAACACTTTGGTTTGCATCCTTACTGAAGGTTCATGCTGGTGCTGCCTAGGACTGCTTTAGTCCCTGTGTTAGTGGAGCGCTTATATCGAGTGCTAGCGCAGCCTCGGCGGCCAGAAAAGGAACAGAGTGAAAGCATTTACCTAAATCTAAACTCCATGTGCTCAACAAAGCTACTGAGAGGAGATTATAGCTTCAGGAAAGCCAGGCTCACATCAGTAGGAATCTGGCTTTCAAAAGAAACATCTGAGTATTGAGAAAGTTTAGTGGTCCTGATAACATCTGCGGGGCTGGAGGTGTTAGAGGCTGGTGAAACCAGCTTTCACGTTCATAGCTTTTCAGCCTAAACAACCAAAAAGCAGATCCCTGTTGGTCATTGAGTCTGTTCACAACCTTCCATATCACAGTAACTCGCTGAGGTGGGACTTGTGCACCTGCAGAACATGAGCGTGGCCCCTCTTCTGTCTTCTCAGAAGCCACTATGGTATCTGACCCACACCTGAACTCATGCACAGAGGACAACAGAAGCACCTTGTGGTTTCTCCTCGGAAGATGTCTCTAACTGCAGAGAACACTCTTCCTGGGATCCCAGTGCTTTCCAGCATCTCCTTTAACTGGTTTGGTAGAAGCCTTTGGAACTATATCCTACCCGCTTACATGTGTAGTTATACTGGCTGATGACGGCTGAATCTCAATACTTAGGACCAGGATATATTATGCTATCAGAGCAACTCTGCTAGGAAGCCAGCTGGAGAATGAGGGCTGGCTTGGGAGCTCTCCATCATCAGATAATAGCTTGAGCTCCATAAAATCTCTTTTTTAACATGAAGTTCCTTTTCTGGAGCACAGCAAATCCATGGACAATTGCTTGTTCCATCATGGAAGTCAAAACATTTTATCCTTTCAAAATCACATTTTATTTCCTTTGAGTCCCTGTATAGCATCCTGAGCTCATGTCATTTGTTTCCTTCATCATGACTGTCCCAGTAGGATAAAGTAGAAAGAGAGAAGATGTGATATCACTAGAACAGAAAATTTTAGTTGCCCTTCCTACTGATGAGGAAAAAAAACACGCTCTGCTAATAGAGGGGCTCATCAGCAGGGAGACAGTCCAGCAGCTGGTTCCCTAAATATCACAGCTGGAAAATTCTGGCTAAACCAGCAATATCAGAATTGCACCGCTCAGCACTGGTTCCCTGTCAAGGAAGAAGAGATCTCCTTCCCTTCCCCCTCTCCATCACCAGTTAAGATCAGGTCAATCAGTGCTTTGTAAAATAAACAGTATACACAGCAGAGGCAAACTGTCCTGATGTTCCTGTTTGCAGGGCTAAGGTTGTGTGCCAGGTAATGGGGAGTCTTGGTGGCCTTGGAGCAGCAGAGTGGATCTGGGTACATGAGCAGGGGCTGAGCACTGGGGTCTGGTCTCCAGGAGCTGGGCAGCACGGAGCAGTGACCTTCACCGTGCAGGAGTGGGGGAGAAAAAGTAGAAGGAGAAGATGCAGCTCATAACAAAGAAAAAAAATCTAATGAGCTGCACGAACTGGCACAGAGCCAGCCCCCGAAAAATCATTAACATGGTCAGGTTAAGGAGAGCTCTATTAAAGTGTCTATCAAAACCCTTGCTCTCAAATGGATTTATTGGATGAGAAGGAGAAGCTGGGGTCCAGAGTAAATACAATAATAATGGGCCTGGCCTCTCTGTGCCAACAAATGCCTAGTTACTGGAAGAGCTCTGTGAGATGCAGAGATTTGCCGGAAAATGGGCGAAATGGAATATAAAATCAGGCTCTGGGAAACGCTGAAACTCGGATCTTCCAAACCAGCCCAGCAGCTAGGGAGGTGAGCCTGGATGAGGACGGAAGTGGATTGCTGCTCTGGAAATCTCCTGAGCTCATGGTTTATGGATAAGATCCCACCCCTTGCGGAGAGAGTAGCTGCTCTGAGTTACTCTGGCTACTACTGCAGGAGGAGGTGAGCTGCTCCAGGGGCTGGGAACCCAAGGAGCAGGGCCAAGGGTGACACAGCTCAGGAGCTGGCTGCAAGGGGCAAAGACCAGTGCAGGCTGAGCTAGAGTTTTTGAACAAGGACAATTTTTGAACAATTCATTACAACAGGTATCAAAGGCTATTTAAACGAATACGGCGGCACTTGAAGATGAAAACAAACCTGACTGTCTGGAGAAAACAGCCTTGTTGCTCCAGAGTTTACATCTAAAGGATCCCAGACCTGACTATCCTCTCCTGCCTGGCTTTGCAAGCACCTAAGTCCAGCATGCTGCAGTGTTCTTGCTCCTTATTTACATCAGCACCTGGAATAGAAAACTCACACCCATGGATCTGGCTTCCTCCTGGACTCCCACTGCTTGCCCAGTCCCGCTGGATTCCCTCTGTGTTTGGAGTCAAAGGGCTGCAGCGATCCTTGATGACTGGACTCGCAATACGCTGCTCCAAGAGATGAAATTCAATCTCTTTTACACTTAACCTCAGAAGTTTTCACGCATGACATGCAGGAAAATCTGCCTCAGGGAGGACCCGAGGGGCTAGCAAACATCAGTTACCTAACAGAGGTGATTCCTTAGTTATACTTATTTATTTTTATGTATGTTTTTAATAAACTGAGGACCTGAAGAATGTTTCAAGACAGTCACATGAACAGAATCATGGATGGAGGGCTGGATTGCTGAGCACATCTCGGCCCACGTGTGAATAGATGGGGACCAGCGGCATGGCTTCGCAAACGAAGCAGCAGAAGAGAATCTCAACCATGGGAAGAGGCGTGCACAGACCTCCAGGTAGGCGTCAGGCCACAGACGTGTTCAGATGGGAATGGGGCTGGGAGCTGGACCCAGCCACATGCCCTTCTGCTTCCTCCTGGTTATTCCCAAGTGCTCTGGGGAAAGGAAAGGATTAGTGGAAGAGAGAGGTAAGTCTCCCGCTGCCCTAATCGCTTCCTTTTCCTTATAGACACAGGCACAACTCTCCTTATAGATGTGTGGACTTTAAGGTACGTTTCAGCCTGCGGTGACACAGGGGCAGCGAGGACAGATGAGATCACTCAACGAAACAGCAGAGCCTGAGAAAAGCCAGGGCTCAGACACCAGACAGCGAAAGCGCTGCCATAAACAGCTGGACCCTCGCAGGCAGGAGGGTCTCATCTGCACAGCATGAGGATCACGGTCTGGCCACCAGCTCTGACCATGTCTGAGTCCAGCACAGGGCAGGGACTCAGGTTAATTAGGTCTGTCCTCTCATCAGGTGTAACGCCTGTCCAGTGAGCAGCAGATACCGTGCAGGTCATGGGAAGCAACATTGCCTGCAGGGAAAGAAATCCTAGTAACAAGCAAGATCCTCACCTGTGCTTGGGCACGAGCCCTGCTGCTCTGCTCGCTCACACCCAGCATGGCAGGGCAAGGATGCGATGCCTGAGCTGCAGCAACTGCTCCTTCTGCATCGTGTTAGGGCCAAGCTGACACCTGGCAAAGCTGCTGTGAGCCTTGGTGTGAATTTTAATGCATTATGGACCTGATCACGTGGTGCTAAACCAGGAGACAACCTGGAACTTGAAAAATATTTCAGCGTCTCGAACTTTAAGCATATGAGCCAGTCCCAGGATACCTCAAGTTAATTCTACGCATGAGTGTTTTCTACAGGAAGGATGGATTTAAGCATGTGGTTAAATGTTTTCCTGAATCAGAGCCCTCAATGGTAAAGAATGAAGAGACATTATTGGAGATGCAGTTTATACCTAACACTTGGCACATTAGGCAGCACTCATGTGGTTAAAACACACTTTTTCATTAAAAATTATAATCGGGGAAAAACAAATTAGAGCCAAAATGAAATAGGCTTTTTATTTTTCCCCTTTTACCAGGAGATTATATATTTCCCAAACACAATTTCTCTAATCCATATCTAATGCATTAGAGGCATTCTGTTATTTTGCTCTAGACAAACAAATTTCCCACCCAGTGTGGGATCACAGCCCTGTTCCAGAGAGAAAAACAAGTCATAATAATACAGAGGCCACTAAAGGAAAATGTTAAAATAATTAAAATATGAAAGAAGCTGCTGTCTTCCTGGGATTTCAATTTCAGAGGTGCCTGAGGGGAGGGGGTTGAATATCTCACACTGATACACTGTTTGATAAAGTGTGATAAAGACTTAGAAAAATTGGCAGATTAAACTGAAATAAAAGCTGCGGATGTTTGCATTCAGAAAGCTATTAAAAGCAGTGTGATGGAGCAGCAAGAAGCTTCTCTTTTATGCAAGAATGCACCGGAGTGGGATGTTTGCTGCACTGATGTCAAGGAGATCAAAAGAGTTGTTTTTGTTAGTGGCACTAACTGTTCTTTTCGGCTGCTGGCTTGGATGTGCAATTTAAAGCCTCCAGGATCGATGGGAAGGGACCGAAGCTCCAGGAGAGCCGCATGGTCATGTCTTAACGTGGTGTCTCCATTCAGAAGAAGCTCAAAACCCGTTTGTGGCAGGTGTATGTGTGGCTGGTGTCAAAGATGCCAACGTGCACAGCACCGAGACGGCTCACCCAAGTATCTGCCTTCTTAAGGACTCTTTTCCTCAAAGCTTCTTGGACTTTTTCCCTCTATTCAGTTGTCTCCAAAACAATGGTCCTTTTTAAAGCTGTTTCAAACTCATGCCATCAGGGTGCTTCTTAAAACTGGAAGAACAGCTTGAGAGATCACTCTTTACCTCCCTTAACTACCCATTTGTCTTTAAGACAGGCAGAGGTTGCCTACTCAGGTGAACATCCTCATTTCCTTGTAAAACTGCAGGTTGACTTACAGACTGGAGAGTTAAAACAGCAAAATGTGAATGATCTGTTGATTAAACAGATGTTGTGGCTGCCTGATTGATCTCACACCTCAAATAACTCGCAACTGTGGCTACTCACAACCAAACAGCCCACGGACCAGCCAGAGACCGAAATATGTTTGCAATGAGTGTGTTTGTTGAACAGCCACAAAGAGAAAAGACATTTGCAGAATTAGGAGTGATGATAGGGTCCATTCTCTGGCAAACTCCAAAAAGGGTGAAACACAGTATTAAACCTGTAGCAAGTAGCTGAAGTAACAGTTGTGCTGACAACGGTGCCCACATGGAGACCTGATGCTGTGACGGAGGCATTTTGCATCCCGTTGCCCAGCAGCGAGACGCGGTGATGCCCGTGCCTGCGACTGCGTTGCCTCCAAGGCAACAGTGGCCCGGTGCAATGCCCCAGCAGCCAGCCACCCCTGGCAGGGCACGTCCCAACACCGGGGACCGTGGCCAGGCTGGATGGGTGCTGCCAGATGAGCCTGCCCACGGTGCAGGGCAGGCACAGGAGCTCCCTTGCTCTGGGAAAAGGTTGGGGTTGGGTCTTGGCTCCATGGGCACACTTACTCTCTCTCTTCATACATACTGGAGTCATAAAAATATGATCTGTAGGCTATCTGTAACAAAAAATCAAAGCAAGCACTGATTCAGCAGCAGCACAGGTCACACACACCAGCAGATTTTAAGTTTACAGCAAGTCTTGCTACTTTTCTAACTCTCCCCCTCTCTCTGCTCCAGCCCAGACTACTCTTTTTTTTTTTTCCAATTGCCTCCGTCTGGCAGCTTTATATTGGTGACCTGAGGGTGCAAATTAGATGTTTGAAAATACAGCAGTTAAATCAACAACTCTGAAGTGTAATAGAGGTCAGGATAGTTTGCTTCCAACTCAGTAGCTCAGTTTCTGCTTTGGTTCACGCTATCTGCATTTTGCAAAGACCCTTGATTTCTGAAGAAGGTGAAAACGGGGCCCAATTCTCCTTCCATTCAAACCTTCGGGAGTTTTCTCCCTATTTATTTTTAGGCTTCTAAAGAGAGGCAGTGTTTCCCTTCGTTCATTCACCGTAATTTTCTGGGACAGGTTCCCAGTCTGGCCTATGTCCTTTGCCCTGGAGCTCTTCTCCTAAATCTATCTATCACAGCGACTGGGCAAAGGAACACATTTTTCCCTGAATTTTTGGTCTGTCCTGCTGCCAGTCAGAGTGTCTGGTCCGATTACATCTCGTCTGTCTTTAATAGGCTCGTTAACATTTGGATACGCTCTCGTGTTCTGCTGACAAAACACCCCCATAGCGCTAAATAAACACCACGAATCAGGAGAACCATAACCAGGAGCTGCAGAATGGGGCTTCAGGGGAAATATTTCACGATAATATCTGAGCCTTGTAATTGAAGGCTGGCTAGCGTGGGGGAAGGAGCGATTCAGCTCCACTATCATACACTCGAGACTTGATTCATTTGTCTTGATTAGGAAAAGTTTAACTATCACATGCCTTTAATTAGCAGCTTTCTCAGAAGACCCATTGGCGTGAACAACCAGGGCCAGGCAGAGATGAAGGCTGGACTGGGGGGAGGCAGCTCTATGTGGTCTGTTTGGAGACCACATCTTGGGTGACAGTCACTCAGGTCGGCAGCGGAGGGCACGAGAACAGCCTTTAGGCTGAATATTGCTTTGCAGCACCGATGCCCGTGTAGCAGAGGAATGGTGCTGTAAAACAGGCACCTGCTCTGTCTTGGGGAAGAGCGATGTGAGCACTGCTAGAGAGGCTCTGGAAGACAGAGGTTACCCTTGCAAGGCATAAGCATGCCAAGGCAGCAGTGCCAGCCAGCATCGCGTTGGCACAGGTGGTTGCAATGTAAGACTAAGACCTTTGGTTTCAGTCCCTTAATTATTTTATCACTCATATTTAAATTGCCTGCTGCTTGAGGGGTGACAATAGTGAAAGCTGCTACCTACCAGGTGCATCAAGCCCTCACAAGCAGGTGGGACTCTGCTGGTTCTGGCTGGGGTAGGGTTAATTCCCTTCACAACAGCTGGTATGGGGCTGTGTTTTGGATTTGTGCTGGAAACAGCGTTGGTCACACCGGGATGGTTTGGTTATTGCTGAGCAGGGCTCACACACAGTCACGGCCTTTTCTGCTCCCTACCCCACCAGCAAGGCTGGGGGGGGCATGAGGATCCCAGGTCACTATTACGTGTGCTGGAGCCCTGCTGTCCTGGAGATGGCTGAACACCTGCCTGTGGATGGGAAGGAGTGAAGGAATTCCTTGTTTTGCTTTGCTTGTGTGTGTGTATCTCAACCCACCAGTTTTCTTATTTTACTCTTCTGATTCTCTCCCCCATCCCACTGAGGGGGAGCGAGTGAGTGGCTGAGTGGGGCTGAGTTGCCGGACGGGGTTAGACCACGGCAAACACAAGTAACCCAAGGAAAAGTGAGAGATTGTAAGCATCATCTGCTGAGTGATTCTAACAGGTACTTTTGGAGAGGTGCACTTCGAAGAAGAGGAGGTTTGGGGTGGGGAATGATTTGCTCTCAATTCCTTCTCAGTCACTTTGTGCAGGAGGAGGCTTGTACAAAGATACTGCTAAATTCTGGAGCTGCTCTACAACACAGGTATGGACAATCGGTGCAGAGGCAGCATCAGATGGCTCCAACACCTTAACCAGAAGCCAAAACTCTTTGGAGAGGGCTGGTGCAGTGTTTTGGGTGAGCAGGGCTGAGTTCTCTTGGAGGGCAGGGAAATGCTATAAGGGGAATTTAAGGAAGGTCATCAGTGACTTTGGGTTGCTTTTATGTGTGGCTGTTTGGTTTCAAAGAGGTTTCTGTTAGGAGATTATGGAGCACTCCAACCCTCATTGGAACATTTGTTCTCTTTTTTGTCAGCCAGCCACAAATTTAAACCCACCCGAGCTGTTCCATCTGAAATCGTTTGCCATCATGTAAACGAGGCCATTAAATAGAAAAAAAGACAAATGGTGCTAGTGGGCACGTGCTTCATTCTGTCTCAGAAAGCTGCATCTTTTGGTGGCTGAGTGATCCCACGTGCATCTGGGAAAGGTCTGGGCTATTAGAGAGAGTAAACAAGTGCTCCCTTCACCTTTCCTGTCCTCTGTCTGTTCCTTTTCTCTCCTTCTTCTTTCCCAAATTCCACCTTCCCATTTCAGCTTTCCCTAATTTCTGATCTCCAAGTTTGTGTATCCTGGAGGCGGAATACATTTTTTTTCAGGCAGGATCCCTGGACTTCGAAATTTTTTCATTTTACTTCAAATTCTCTCTGATCACCTCCAGACTGTGTGCACGCACACTCACGCACACATATGCATTTGTATCTGTCTCCGATAACATTTTCTTCCCTTTTCTTTCTCAAGCTCTTTTCATACATTCTTTGAGTTTGCTAGTCCTATTTCCATCAATCTTGAGAGGAAATACATGCTTTATTCCCCCCTTTCCTCTCCTTCCATCAATCCAGATTAACGAACAGCTCAGATTTCCTATCTCTGATTATTTTTCCAGGAGATTTTGCCTTCTAGAGGAGCTGTATTTTCTCTTTCCTTTATTATTTTTTTTTTTTTCACTTTCCTTTCAAAGGAATCATCCTTTTCCTCCCTTGGTCCCTGGCTTCTTCTCCAGTCTTTTATTCAGGCTATGGATGATTGTCTCCGTACACTCCTTTTATGTTATGAAATGAATTGCTAATGCATCCCCTGCCGGGAGAAGCGTAGTCTGATCTTGTCCTAAATAGGCCCCTGTTTGCAGGGGATGATGTATAAATGTATAGACTGCATCATTATATATTCACTTAGTGGAACACGGGCCTCGAAAGAGGCCTTTGCTTATTCCATAAATGAATTCCTGGGGAGAGAAGATGCATCCAGCCTGAAGGTGCCTTGAAGTCCATTCCCGCTCCCCCCGGCATGGCTGCTCAGTGAAGCCCCACGTCAACCGAATGCATATTCATTGCGACAGGATCTGGAAAGTTGAGGGGAGATGAGTCCCTCGCCTCTGCACGGCCGTGTCATCTGCAGGGGCTGCAGCATGACGTTCGTGCCAGGTACGTACGTGACCTCCTTGCCAAGGTGCCTTTCCATGAGCTCGCAGGCAGATGGGAAGCCCTTGCTCAGAGCACTTCCCGGCACCATTGCCTTTCATAGCCCTCTGGGTTGGGGGAAACATCCAGGTCTGGTGAGGGGGCAGGAGGAGGAGGCTCAGGGCTCTGAAACCTGCGGATTGGACCCCTGTCCAATGGCCGAACTGCTTGGGGGGATGCAGTGCTGGGTTTGAACAGGGTGCAATCCAAAAACTTCTGTTAAAGGTAATGGTAAGACTTCCCCTGAGCTGCTTATGGTTTTGTACAAGCACTGAGAATAAGGGAGGCTGAATAAGATACAGGAGACCTTCTTTCAGCCCCAAGGTCTACCACAGTTGTTCTGCCTGGTCCTAGCGTAGACCCAGCACTGCCCCACGGTTATATCCTAACCCATGGCCAGGATGGCAGTGGAGACATTGCAATGTCTGTGGGATGCTCCTTGGAGGAGCACTGGATGGTTTCCAGTTGGATCCTGCTAAGGTGTTGGCTTGGATTGCATTTTCTGGCATGAAGGAAAAAAAAAAATCTAAACAAAAAAAACACCTAAATTTTCCCATGTTTTATTTTATTGTTTCCTTCTGGGCTAAGCTCTGGGCTTTTCTCAGAAAAACCCTAAACTGTCCTGTTAAATCAAGTCACCATAAGGCAGCGCATAGCACAGCCTCTGAGTGTAGTTTGTTGTTCTGCTACTATCAGGTCTTATTCATCAGCCTGGCTCAGTTTCACCTGAGTTCACTTTTCTCTGAGATAAACCCCAGTCCTGCAAATAATCTCTGTCTTCCTCCTCCTCCATATAGCCTGAGCATAGAATTACTTGAAGCTCCTGTAACGTGCTGCTTGTGTTTGCAGTAAAACTGCTTGCTAATGGGCAAGGTTCATGCTATTTCCATTTGTGTTAGTCAGACTCCTGGGGCATACAACCTTTTTTTTTTTTTTAAAAAAAAAAAGAAAAGCTGCATATTTTAAAGTGTAAACAGAACCTGGTGTTTTATTAAATAAATGTGACAACTGCAATAACATTTTGCAAATTAGAGAAGGAACTTAAAGGAAACATTTCCAGAACCTCAGCACTGTGTATTTTGCTGATGCTTAAATAAACTCTTCTTTGTTACTGCTGTTCTTTCTGTGGTGCTGCGAGTTTGACACTACTTGAAAACCTCAAATGCCTAGAAAATCCTTCTGCTAGACAGGCATGTTCCTTTCTGCCTTATAGTCTGCCCAGAAACCTCTCAATTCCCTCAGTACCTTTGCACTTGGGCAGACACATCCAGCTTTTGCAACTCTTGGCTTTTGCCTATGAGTCAGCAACTCCCTGAACTGGTATTAACAACCCAAACGAACAGTAGCACGAGTGAGACCTTACTCCTGGGTCCGTCCTGCGCTGCTGCCATCACCCAGGCAAAGCCCAGTTTGCCTCAGCTGGTGTGGGGACAGCCTGTTCGGTCCTGGCATATGAATAAAGCTCCTGATCAGCCCCAGTCCCCTGACTCTCCTCATTATTGTGAGAGCAGGAAAAAGTTCTCCAGCTGGGAGGCATCTAACCGCCATTTAGCTAAGGTTTAATGTGAAATCAAATGAAGGCTATCTCGTCTCCTTAAGGCCATACATAAAGCAGAAAGGCAACTAGACTGAAGTTATAAACCCAGCTTTTCTGCAGAGAAAGCAATCCCCTTCCCAGTCAGTCCCTGGAGCTCCCCCACCCCTGCTTGCCGTGCTAAATGCAAAGCTCAGCCACCTGAAGCACATCCCTGTTATGGTGCTCCATCTCTCCAGCTGCTTTCCCTCTGCCACAGCCCAGCTGGCGATAAGGGCAACAGGGCAATTTCTTCAGGCTGCTGGAAAAGGGTTAACCCTTCCTCTGTCAGTGCCAGGAGGAACTCATGGCCACCAATGTAGGAGCTGGGGGGTCTCTCCTGCCTGAGTCCTAAGTCTCAGCTTCCCCACAGTGACTCTGGCTTTAAATTGCCTGCAGTGAGTAATTCCCTCTGAGCTCCTGCCTTGAAATGTCCGTTCCCCATCCCCAAGCAGTGTAAAAGGAAGAAGAGAGCACCCTTGCTTTAATCCCTGAGTCATTTCTGCTGCTTTAAAGCCATTTCTGCTTTCTGTCTGGACTCACAAAAAGCATCATTAAGCCATTCAGTAGAACCCAAAAATGTATGGAAGCTAAAGCCGCCTGTGCTGAGGTCAGGATGCTCCTGTTTCCTCCCAAGGCCAGAGCAGGCACATCGCAGGCATGCTGGCACTGCTGGCAGTGGGGGACAGCCAGGTGTGCTGCGCAGAAGCCCTGTGGTGATGGGATGTAACAGCTGGAAACCTCTGTGCACACCGTCAACCTGGCTGATGTGTGTGTGTGTGCTCGATGAAGTGCTAAACTTCCCACAGAAGCTCAGTGACCACGTACAGGAGGGAGAGGGATCGGGGCAGACCCCAAACTCTCCAGTGCTGCCCACTGGAATCTCAAGTACAAGGAGACCAGGCTCAGGCTGAGCAGCACGTGTCTGCCTGCAGCTCTTCTGCCTCGGACACACTGCTGCCAGTCCTGAGCCACGGCGCTCTGCTCTTTTTTAGCATGCTTAAATATTAAATTTAACCATGACTAAAAAAACTCATTAGGTGTGCAACTGCATCTTAGCATGAGGCAAATCACTTGTATAGACACCACGAGTCCGGGGATGGTGATGGAGAGAAGGCACAGGGACAGCACGCAGAAACACGGGCCCGCGAGTCGCTTCCACCGCCGCGAGCAGCCGTCGGACTGGCAGCGTTCCGCGGGCGGGAACAACGGACGGCAGCGCTGTGCGGGGTTTATGGGATGGGGTGTCGGGAGCAGGGGAGGGGCTGCCGAGATGGCCCCTAAGTAGCTGTGAAAAGCTGCCCCGGCGCCACGGCCCGGCCGAGACAATCGGCGCCCCTGGGAACGCCCCACTTGAGACGGGGACAAAGGATCCCGAACTGGGCCGGACCCGCGGTGAGGAGCGGGGGGAGGCGGGCGCTGCCCCGCTCCCGGCTGGAGATGGCGGCGGCGGCGCGGCCGGGATCGCTCCGGAGCGCCCCACGGCCGGGGCTCCTCCCGGGCGGGTCCGTCCTGCCGGGACCCCCCAGGTGTGTCGGGCCCGGCGCGGCTGCAGCGGAGAGAGGACCGAGACCCGGGAGAAACGGCCACGCAGCCACCCAGGCCAGGGAGGATGGAGCGGGAGGAGGTGCTGGAGCTGGGACTGCCCTGCAGCCCGTGGCAGACGGCCGGTGGCCGCCCTGGCCCCGGGGAAATTAACGGTGGAGCAGAGACCCACCCGCAGCCCGTGGGGAACCCCGCGCTGGAGCAGAGATGCCTGTGCCCGAGGGAGGTTGTAGAGAATGGTCTCCATGAGCTGCTGGAGGCTGATGATGAAGCAGAGATGCAGCTGAAGTCCATGGAGGACCCCACACCAGAGCGGATGCCTGTGCCCTGAAAAGCTGTGACTCTAGGGAAAAAATCCTGCACCGGAGCAATCTGATGGGTAAAGATTGCATCCTGTGGGAAAGACTCATGTTGGAGAAGTCTGTGGACTGTCCCGTGAGGAGGAGATCCACTGGAGCAGGGGAAAAGAGTATAAGGAGTCCTCCTCCCTTAAGAAAGGAACGACTGAAACAGCCTGTGAGGAACTTACCTGCAGCCTCCCCTATTCCTCATCCCTCTGTGCAGCTGGAGGAGGAGGTACAGCTGGGAAGAAGGGAGGGGAGGGGGGAAGGTCTTCTTTTAAGATCTAGCTTTGTTTCTTGTTATCCTCTCAAGTAACCGTTGACAAATTAAATTGATTCAGCCCAAGCTAGGTCTGTTTTACCCAGGGCCATGGTTGGTGGGTGATCTTTCCCTGTTCTTATCTCAACTCTCAGGCCTTTTGTTACGTTTTTTCCTCTTCACCTCACTGAGGGGGAGGAATGAGCAAGCGACCCGCTGTCTGGGCTAAACCACGACAAGGTCACATACTTGCTTCAGGCAATCCCTGCTGAAGACTGGTATTGTCCATGTTTACAGTATTACATTTCCTTGGTATCCTCTGTGTTACCTTTGTTCATAGAGAAACCCAGCTGGCTCTTCAAGACCAGGTGTAGAAAGGCTTTGCCTTGTCACTCAGCCACTTGGCTCTATGGCCTCAAACCTGAGCTCAGGAGCACAGATTGTAGGTGAGAGGAACCCATGGAGGCCAAGAGGCCATTGCTCAGTATCTGCTGCCAGGAGCAAGAAATATTCAGCCTGAGAAGTGGAGGTGCTTAGTGCAGTAACACACTTGCCTGTCCCAGTGTTGGATGTGCTCATTGCTCTTGTCAAATCAAAACACCTTGGTTCACACTTTGGCACCGTCTTGTATGGCTATGTAGCGCTGAAGATTTCGGTGCTGACTAAAAAGATGTCTCTTTTCATCTGGCCTCTCCATGCTAATAAATGAGAATGGTAATAGAGAAGGGAAGGGGTAATATCTCCCATGTAGGGTCCCTTTGCTTTTGGTGGCTTGCTAAACTCTGTGCTTGTTTCTGCCTCCACTGTCTCGTGATCTTTTACTTGTCAGACTCCTTCAGGAGCTGGCAGGAGTGGAAGGTTGGCCTGGGTGGAGGTGGAGGGATCAGTATGTAAGCTGGGATGTAAGCCTGTGGAGAAAGCACTGAACATCTAGGAATGTCATGGTTGTCACTTTGCTGTGCATCACAGCCCCTTGCAGATGAACCAGACTGGAGTTTAGAACCAAAGATCTGGTTCCAGCTGCGGGATTGAGCATGCTCTTTGCCTGGTGCCGGTGAGAAAAAGTCCAGTTTCACAGGTGCCACCAGGAACACAAGTCTACTAAGATAGGTTTGGATATTGTGGTGTGGTCTAGTTGACCCCGTGTCCATGCCACGTAAAGCTCTCCTGTGGAGGGCACTGCTGTACTTTCCCACTCACCAGCATGCACACAGAGAAACTCTGGCTCTCTGGTGCTCGCTCATCTCCTGGAGGGATGTAGAAATTGTGTGCAAAATCTCAGTGATTTCAAAGGCAGGAAGCAGGTGAGAAACGTGGCATAAAAGGCAGCCTTTTGTGCCTTACAGTCTTCTTCCAGTTGTGTTTCCCCTTGTACTTGGTGTCAGTGTCCCTTTCAACCTTCACACCATATTGGTATGGATTAGATGCCTCTATTAGTTATGTACCTTAATTCCCACTTTGGGACCTGCTTACACTATCTTGCAGCTCGCTCCATCTTACTCATCATTTCCAAATTAGCTGAACTTGATTGAGCCGGATCAGACTGCAGCCCTCATGCACCAAAGCAAAGAAAAATTAGTTGCCGCGCTCCCTCCTTTGCAAAAGCATCCTTTGCAGAGCGCTGCTCTGTGCATCTGAGCAGAGCAGAGGCCATGTCTCTCCTGATGCTTCTATTAGAGTTTAATAGGGTAAAGAAGTTCACAAAGCTGAAAGGCTGCGAGCGGTTCAGGTGTACGTACTGTGCCGAGCCTCCCCTGCCTTGCCCTGGGTCTAGGCAACACCTTAATAAAACCAGCAGCGACTGGCGGGGGGGGGGGGGGCTGCGGCACACCTTGGTATTGTGTTGCTTAGGGGAAAAGCAAACTAATGACATCAGTGTGGGTTCATGAGGGTGTACACAGAAGCACTGGACCCACAAGCGTGTGTGTTTGCTGCGTGTTGAATGAAAATGAGTGAAAGAGAGTTGTACATAGACAAGGCTCAAAATTGTTGAGCTAAAAAGACAAACTGAGCCGAGCTGCGTATTCACTTTGCCCCTGGATGTCAGGAAAGCTTATTTGATGATGTGCAGAAATAAGCCTCTTTTTTTCCTCTCTTTTCCCAGGGAGTTGGAGTACGCTGTATAGTGCTTCCTCTTTTTTTTTGCAGTGCTCCCATTTTTGTATCTTCTGATTTCTTGTTTTGTGCTTCTGAATTGCTGCAGTCATTCTCTTTTTGGATCTTCCAGCAATTGTCAGGAAATAAACAGAAAAGCCCCCAAAACATTCTGCAAACTAACTTTTGTCTGCATCACAGATGCAGATGCCTATCCTGACGGGAACTCAAGCTTGTTTGCTTTATTTAAACCTACTCCCTTGCACACATGATACAGCTTCACAGATGCCTGGAGTCTATTTACCTCCCAGCTTGTTTATCCTGAAATGGCCAATGGAAACTGCTCACATTTTTGTCTTGATAAGAATCCAATCATAGAAATTGATTGAACTTCTTCTTTGAGCTTTTCCTCTTGCATTTACACTTTTCAACCAGCTTGAATTGTTTAATCTGCAGTTAATTTAGAGACATACAGCCGCGGCTCTGATATATCAGGAGATCAAGATAAATGGCTGGAGTGTTTTTATGAGCAAAAATCTCTCTAGATTCCAGTACATAAATCATTTGTTGTGAAATCGCTCATTGTCTTTAGGCAATGTCATAGTGAAAAATTCAATCTATTCATGAACAGAAAGTCAAGGGATTAGGAACGGTTTGAAGGGAAAGACTCCACATTAAAAAAAAAAAAGAAAGAAAGATTTATCTCTTAATACTCCCCTAACATAGCTTCGCTGCCCTTGTTTTGCAGTGTGGACTCTTGAATTCAATTTCACACTCTTTGTCCGCAAAGCCTAGTGAATAGGAAGCAACGAAGATGTCCCCAGGGAAAGAGGGGTGTCTTTGTTTGTATTAATTTCAGGAACATTTTCTCTATCCTTATTCCCTGATGTAACAGAGAAAAGCTTGGAAGAGGCCTGCTGATGATTTCTTACCGAGGGCCAGACTCTGATCCCTGGGCTTGCAGTGAGAATTTATTTGCTGCAGGCTGGGCTCGTTCTGCAGAGCTCAGGCAAGGACTGGGTAAAATTCAGGCTCCAGAAGAGACCCTGAAACCTTCATATAAAAGAGCTTCGCCCTTTTTTTACCTTTTCCTCCAATACATGAAGTGTCTCCTTTTGCTTGAGTTACAACCTCCCATGCTTCCACCTTGTCCATTTTGTGAAGGTGATGGTCCATTGTCAGCGTAGAGGGGGGCTGTTTGCTGGAGGACAACTGGAAAATTGGGGGTTATGTATTCATCACTGCAAGAGATGCAAACAGCGTAGTATGATATGCGTGTGAATGAAACAGCATAGGCCAAAAAAATCCCCCCCAGAAGAAAGTTAAGGATAGAGCTGGAGCCACCCAGGGCTTCCAGATGTGAGTGACTTACAGAAGTTTGCATCTAAATCCAGATTTCCCAACTGGGCATTCTTAATACTGAATCACAATTGCGGGAGATGTGTATCTAAAGGGTGAGGATACCTAGATTGAACCCGGGCTGGGTCTCTGGGCTTGGAGCTTGTTAGGGAAATGATGAGCATAAAGACCTAAGACCAACATTTTTCCCTGTTCCAGAAAACGTTGCATGACACCGAGGCTTTATGATTTCCCTCTTATAATGCTCCCAACTAACTCTTTTCCAAGAGATGGCAAGGGTTTGCTTCCTTCTAGAGTGAAAGGTGAGGGGTGGTGTCCATATAGGATCAAGACCATCTTTATGAAGATTATTGTATATATTTAGGTGGCCAAAATTCCACCTAAGCCTTTACAGTTTTCTTATTGGCTGGTTCTAGGACTTCACATATCCCTAGTCAATAGGGAAACATTAGGCTTAGGGACTTAAAGATTTAGGTAGATTTTAGGCCATCTGAACATGTCCCTTTGAGCCTTTGTGCTAGTTCTAGAGGCTTCGTTTTCTCTCTCTGTCTTTTACTCCGATGGATTAATGGAGCTATTCCCCATCTCTCCTTGCTGCCCCCCTCCACCCTTCCCATTCCTCTGTCTGTGGCTTTGTATCACAGCCTGGAATTGTCTGCAGATATGGCAGAAGAGTGTTTGTTATTTATCAGCCCAAATCCGTGGTCTCATGAAAAGGAATGTTTATTCATTCTGAGTAATTCAGCCCCTGGCGTCCTTCAAACATTAAAGTTTTAATACTTCTCACCTGGAACAGCTGAACTAGCCAGGAGAGATGAAACTTTGATGGGAATACTTGATACAAATTTCTAGCCAAGCAAGGCAGAAATGTCCTTGTACACAGGATGAAAATCCCAACTTAAAGAAGCATACATGAAATTGTGAATGATTTAGCAATCCTGATGAAAAAATCCCTCTTGTAGTTGCTGGGAAGCTTTTTCGTAGGCATGAAAAAGGCATCCCAGATCCCTGCAAAAAGGGACCTACTCTTTTCATCTTTGCCATGACCATCACCCAGGTGATTTTCCTTACCATAAAGCAGCTTCATCTGCACAGACACAGGCATTTACTTCGTGAAGGAGAAGCAAAGCCATGGCCCCGCCTGGCTACTGTGGGCAATGTCAAATGCAACAGGGAGCCTGAAGCCAGCTAATTTCAGTCTAACCTAAGGCAACAGTCAATGTGACTGCTCTGCACTCCAGCTGCTTCCCAACTTTAATCCATTTAATTTGGCAAAGTGATGCTAATGAGATTTCATTGACAGGAAGGCCTACGTACAGGACTGCGGGTCTTGATAGTGGATGCTGAGGCAGGTGCCTAAGCTCCTTGGGAAATGCAAGTCTAACAAAGTGTTTCAAAATATTCCACAGTTGCCAGCTTCCAGAGGAGACTCTTGCAAATGTGTTTATTATGCAGGTACATGATTATTAAACCTGGATTTTATGGCTACTTCAGCAGATACAAAGTGCAACAAGCTTCCATCTCTAATAAGTAGTAAATATGTCTCTTGGCACTGCTTTGCCCTGCCCTCTACGAACCAGATTTATTCCAATGTTGAAGACAGTTGACAAAAACTGCTTCATGGTTTAAATAAATGAACTACCTTTCATGTCTGAACCCATTCGTTGAACCCAACCCAGAGCCACGGGATCAATGATTACTGAGTTTGGGTTGTACAAGGTGGTCCTCACAATACACCATCAATATCTGAGAGCAGTGAGCACAGCTGTCCTGAAAGGATTTTGAGAATCTCACCAGAACATGTCAAACTAACCAAGAATCAAACTACAGAGACTGAGAAATTAGGGGCTGGAAGAAACTTAGAGAAATGAATCCTTCTTTTTTTCCATTTGATGGAGGCAGCTTCAAGCGTGCTATGGGCATGCATGGTGGATGTTTGTTTATTCAATGCTTAAAAGCCTTCTTGACCTCCTTACATACTTGCTTGGTTACTGTCTTCAAAGTTGTAACATTTTTCCCATATCTGAAATTAATTTGATTTGTTATTATTCTTCCCCAGCATGTAAAATTGAACAACATCTTCCTTCTAATGACCTCTTATATATTGAAAGACTATTATCATGTTCCCAATTTAGTCTGCTCATTCTTGGACTGAACAAACCCAATTCTTTCAGTCTTTCTTAAATCACATTTTCAAAACATCTAATCATTCTTGTTCTCTTCTGGACTCATTCCAGTTTGTCTACATCTTTCTTGTGGGTTGGTGCCCAGAAGTGTGCACAATATTCCAGCTGAGATCTGACCAGCAGCAAATAGAGCGGAATAATTACCTCCTGTGCCTTTCATACGACACTCTTGTTAATACTATTCCAAAATGAGGTCTGGCTCCGTTTTTTCCACAAGGGTGTCATGTTGTTGACTTGCACTGAGTTTGTGATGTACACAAAATCCCAGATGGTTTTCGGCAGCACTGCCACATCCCTGGTTTTTCCCCATGAGGTGAGAGACGACCTGCAGCCCTTGGGCAGAAATCCCCAATTCCTCCCAACTCAACCGAAGGCAGCTTTGCAGCCAGGACGCAGTTACACAGACCATGAAGTGTGAACTACTGCTTTTACTTGTCTCCATTTACAATGTGCATCCTAAAATTGTTGTCCTTTCCCATTAGCTTAAACAGTGCTGACATCTCAATTCTCCTTGCAGGATCCTCCAGTCTTGGTCTTTGCTCACCAACCTTTGTCGTGCTCCTTCTAAGAAAGATGGTAGAATGGGGAGAAAAGTAACATGAATTTCGGGACTAATGGAGTATTTCCTTGCCAGGTTATCTTTGATCCTGAGAGTGACACACAGTATCTCTCCCAAGGCCACATTCTGAAACATTTTTAACAAGGAAGCAGCAAGTTCTGAATATAGTGACATTAGACCTTGTCTAACAAAAACATCAATATCAGTGCATAATTAATGCAAGGATCCACGGCAGCGTGGACTGAATAGGCACAGAGTACTTTCAAAAATCAATTTTCTACCTGAATTACAAACACTACCGATTAAACCTGACAAGGCAAAACTCAAACGGGGTGGGGGGGAAATAAATTGAAAAGCCCGCAAGGCAGCGTGCTGGAACGTGACACTGGGACAAAGTCCCCGGTCTCCTCTTCTTGTTTCTGATCTGGATACAGGAACAACATCATTCGCACAGACAAGGCCCAAGCACTGGGGTGATCTGCTCGTGGATCTTCTCTCCACTTTTCCTCCAGCTTGACAGATCCGCTATGAACAGCAGCCAGACCCTCTGTACCCCCTGAGTTGCTTACGTGCAGGGTCCCAGCCATGCCCAGTGTGTTGAAGGCTTCTGTGAGTATTCAGCGTATGGTTTATGCCTCCAGCCCACTTCCCTAGCTGGATGACAACAACCTGTAGCCAAACCCAGTTTATGTGGAGCATTGTATCAGTGGTGCTTTCCCCTTCATTGCATCACCCAAGGGATGACCCAGTTCATGGCTGGGGTGCACAGTACTATTGCGAGTCCACTCATCATTATCTTTTTCAGTCAAACACCGCTTTAAGATAGATGATCCTGACCCTAGAGATTTGATTGAATCTGAGCGACCGTGTCTTCTCTTTCTCTTATGCCTCTCCAGTCTGAACCTATTAGTTGAACCCAACCCAGAGCCAAGGGATCAGTGATTACCTGCTGCCATTAAGCAGCATTGAGGGATGTGGTGTATCACTGTACCAGCACTTCCAGTGAAACTCAGTGACTGCCACTGGTCCAGCTGGAAAAGCAGAGCCCTCCTGGCCTGGCACCGCCGCTGACAGACTCTGTCCATGTATTGAGATACCTTCTTGTCATTGTCTGCTCTGTGCAGGAAGGGTTTTGGCAGGCTCATCTCAAGTTTGCAGCTGCAAGTCAAATAGCAGCAGCATTTGCCTTCTTCTAACCCCTCTTGGATGAGATTCATTATGGCAAAGCTGCTGGCCCAACTGCTTGTTTTAACTCCATCAGTGCCACAGGCCATGCACAGAGCAGGCATGCCCAGACCCTCTGCGCTCCGGAGGGGGCACCTCGCAGTTTCAGAAGCAGCCAGCCTGTGAAGGGAGGTAAATTAGGTGACGCTGCATTCTGATGCTCTTGCAATTAGCCCGGTACTTGTAACCCAGCTTGCTGGGTCAGAGCACTGTGCTCGGTCTAACGCTGCCCTCATTTCCCCTTGTGCACACTCCTGTCTTTGCTCACACCATCGTTTCCTGCAGAACTGCAGAGTATGCCCAGGGCATTGAAATGGTTAAGCAACTTATTTGTCTCTGCTTGCTTCCCAAGTTCTCCCTGGGAGTTCAGTCACTGCCATATGTTATATTACAGAGCATGAGAAATCAGACTGAGGTGGCAATTTTAACACCCTTTATTCATACATCCTATTTTTACACTGATAGATGTAAGATATGCAAAGTGTAATTCCCAGCTGAAGCAGACTCAGCACATGGTTCCTGCTGCCTCAGCCAGGGACGGAGGAGGACCAGCTAGGAGAGCTGGTGCCTGCAGTTGGGCTGGGCAACCCTGCAGGCAGAGCAAGCCCTGCCTGCCACCTGAGTGTCCCTGCTGGGTGCTGCGGGGCCTTTTTTCACTGCTGGGCCAGCACAGGATCTCCTCTGCAGCAGGTGGTCGACAGCTTGAGGTTTGCTGGTGGTTTTGGTTTGGAAGTGGCATCTCCTGGCAGTGATGAGTGAAAGCCCCCAGCGTGATGGTAGTGGCAGAGGAAAAGGCACTGGCTGGTCCAGCTGCCCCTGGGTGGTTTCAGGTGTGGAGGTCTCAGAGATGGTAGCAGAGGATTGGAATATAAAGTAGTGGTCTTTCCCTTCCTTTGCCTGTTCCTGAGACCATTTCTCTCTTGCTTTTCCCCAGGAAGAGTGTAAGTTGCTGAAGGTTTTGCACTCTCAGTAGCTGCCTGTGTCTTAAGGAGTCAGTTAACTCGAAAATCAAAGTTTTGCTTTGCCGTGGGTACAAAGAAAGACGAGGCTGTTCGTGTCCTTTGCTACGGCAGAAAGAGCCGCTGCAAAGGGAAGGGCTCAGTGGTTCACTCGTGTGGCAGGACAGACACTGGAGTCAAGAACCCATGGGTTCCTGGGTGAAAGAAGAGTGCTGAACATGGATGGCAGAGTCCTCCTCCCCTCTCATGAAAAGTGCCGCCTGCCTTTTCACACCACAGGGCTCTTGAGGCAGCAGCGAAATCCCCTGTATTGCAATGCCACTCTTGCAGGAACTAGTTAAGAAACATTTCTAAGTTTAATTTGAAGCACTGTGTGACTGCGAAACAGATTTACATGAACGTCTGAAGCAAGGAATTTTGCAAAGACAGAGGGGGTGGGAGCAGAGGAGACCGTAATTATAGCAAAACCCTGACACAGCTGCTGAAGCAGATGCATGTGGGCCAGGAAGGAGGGCGAGAGAAAGGGGGACGGTGGGGAAGGGAAAAGTACGTGTGTCCTGGAAACTGAGAGTGGGGATGGCAGAGGGAGAGGATCTTCTGTGAGACCTGGGAGCAGCCTGAGCTGAGGAGGAGGAGGATCTTCCCTCCTCACTGCAAGTGGGAGAGGTGTTCCCTGACAGCACAGGGTGAGCTGAACTTGCCAGCCTGGTGTGGGACAAAGTTGGGGATGGCTCTGTGAGCAATGGGGTGAAGGGAGCCTGGTCTCAAGAGATTTGTCACTTGGGCTCACTCCTGGATCCGTTCCTGAGATGGGTGCATGTGTAGCATCCCTGATCTGTGAGCATGCTCTGCTGGCTAATCAAGGGCTGAGGTTCATTAACAGCACTCTCTCATTTACCTGATGACTTATTTTTGTGAAACACATCAAAACTGCATATCCTTCAGCATTCTGACGAAAAGACAGTCCGAGACAGGAGACACAAGCCTGCTTTCATTTAGAAATCAGTCTAGAAATGAAAGGCATGTGCCAGATGTAGTAAAATAAAGCCTGGGCGGGAGGCACTTGCTGCACAAGGAGGACAGCACTGGAGTTGAGACAAGACTGGAATTATTATGAGAGCTTTGCTGTGACGTGATAGACTTTTAGCTGGCCTTGGGCTGCTGGGCACAAAGGAAATGGGAGGAGAAAAACCAAACTGCTTGCCAGGCTGAGATATGGCAGTTGAGACTTCATGCCACTGAGTGTATTCGTCGTGCCTGTGTGCACGCTCACGTACGTATGGACAATAGTGTCTGTGAATAAACAGGTACATCTGCAACACAGGTATATATGTGTATGCTAATGTTTGTATTTGTAGACACCCACATGAACTTGCGTGTGTTTTGTGTTTTCACGAGACAGAGAAACCTCCAATCCCAAATTCAAACCACAGAACAGCAAAATTTTTTCCTTAACACATAATTTAATCTCTTCCAAAAGGTCTGCTTTTTATATCAATCCACAGAGATCTCTAAATTCAAGCTACAGTTTGCATGTTGCACTGACGTCTGAGACCATGAGGACACTTCTTGTCTTTAAGGGCTTAAAGCGTCAGGGCCTAAAATAATGGAGTCTCAAAACTGAACTATATAAACCACCAGGAAGAGGAGAACAATAAAATATCCCTGAAAGATGGTGGCAGTCGGAAGAGTTTGGTGCTCCATGCCGTTATCAGCAGGGATGGATAATTAGGCTGGACAAAACAGCATAAAGTGTACACCAGGGAGTCATCCTGAGAGGCAAGGAGCTGGGCTGCATGATCTAGGAGGTCATTTCTAGCGACCAACCTGATGTTTTTGAGAGCCTGTTTTTGTAGCAGTGTTCAGTAGTGGGTCAGGGGAAGGAAGGCACATGATGTATCTCCTACTAGCATCTGACACCCTCCACTGGAGGCCTTTCCTTTTTTCCTTCTCCTTGCAAACGGTCCACACAAGACATCAACGGGTCTTTAAGGCAATGTTGCAAGAAAAAAATAAAAGAGACACCAGCTTTGCGCCAATGGGAAGCAGTGGAAGCAAGCCAGGAGACTGTGCCTGGGGTGCTAATTAGAAGATATTTCCTTCCATGGCGATGCTGTTATTTATAGGACTGAGTGTGGTAGGGTGTGAATGAGGCACCCCAAACTGGGTGCCTACAAGTCGAGAAACTCGCTAGTGTATTTTAAATCTGGCCATCAAAACTCGGTCCCTTAGGAGATACAGGCACGCACGCACCGATAAAGTCTTATTTGCACAGAAAAGGGCGAATGAATAAGCTGCACACATGAACTCACACGCAGATGGACTTTTGACACACAGACTTGAGAAAACGTGGCTATTTTCAGTCTTGTGTTTAGCTCTTTTCTTCCCAGGAAACGCCAGTCCCCTTTTAACACAAGAGATAACCCACTTTAATATCCTTTTTTAACCTGCAGCTGCTGAGCTTACCGAGCAGAGCAGCCCGGTGCAAAGCCTTCCGAGTGCTCCGGGAGGCTCAGACGGAGGGACCGAGCCTGCACGTCTCGCCCAGGCTGCTTGGCGGGGCTGGGAGGAAGCAGATGGCAGTGCATGCCTCCGCGGGGGTCGTAAATCCGTGCTGAACAGGGCTTGCCACTTGGAATGACACCCTGTTCCTGAAGCTGGGGATTTATTCGCAGCATTTTACGCATTCCTCATGTCGCTGGCATAGTTAAACCTGTGCGGGCTGGGGCTGTTGTGAAGTACCCCGTTGGCTCCGAGTTAAATTGGGGTTCTGATCTAAAAAGAGATCATGCAGAAGCAGCCTGCGTTTGCTCATCAGATCTGCTCCTTCTGGGTGTTCAGAGTTGTAGCAGTTTTTGCTGCTAATTAATACAAGCATATAGTGCTTTTGATTCCCTGTAGCACTGCGGAGCTGCCATTGTGATGGGAGCATGAGCTAGTATCCCATCTGCCCCATTTTCCCAAAATTCTGTTTGGAGGGATAAATCTGGCTTAGCGTTGCTTACCTGAGGACAGCAGAGCTAGAAGGATGCAGCAGGGAGGTAGATCTTGCTCTGCTGGGTTTTTGTGAATGATGATCATGCACAGTGCAGGAAAAAACCTTTGTTGCTTCTCAGAACCCAAACACTGGAGCCAGTTTCGGTAGGAGGTTTTATCATCCTGCCCCAGACTGAAGAAACCAGTGTAGGAAACAATTATCTGTGCAGTTATGCTGGCAGGTCTGGAGGGGATGCACTCTGCTGAGGGTGGTGGGGATAGATGTGGTTAATAGGGGAGGACCTCAGCACAGGACAGCAGGTCACACTGTCACCCTCAGGGAGGTGGAAGGGGGTGGAAATAGTTTTTTATTTTATCTGAACCCCCACTGCCTACTCTTACTGACAAATGAGTCCTCGTTAATACCAGAAAGCAGAGAATGAGTACCCATTTAGGTAAAAAATGATGCTGGAAGGAGCCTTGATGTCTTGTCACTCTAATAGAAATACTAAGAACTTCGTTTCTTGCTCGTGGGTAAGTCTGACACCAAAAAATAGAAAAGACAGCTGCCGAAATTCAACACCCCTCCTAGGGAAGGATCTGGCCCTCCCTTGACCTTACCATGCTGGACTCGTGGGGAGCACAGACATCTGATGGATAGCAGCCGCGAGCATGCCTGTGAGAGGTCTCCTGCACCTGGGGCCAGTGCAGCCCATTGCTTGAGCTTAGCCACAGTTCTCCAGTTGGCTGCTGAGCCTGGGGCTGGGCAGCACGTGGCTGTGGCAGTGCCCGCCACAGAGCACCTCCACCCTCCTCCCCACTCAGGGTTAAAGCAACTGTTCCGAGTGGTGGTATCAGCAGGACAGGGATATGCTTGTTGACGCCCTCAACAAATCCTGTGCGTTATGTACCACAAAGCCATTCACAGATTCACAATGGAGCGTGTAAAACACGATTCCTTGTCCTTTTCTCTTGTTAACAATAAGAGCTGCTCTGCACCTTGCAGCATGTGAGGTGCTAAGTGAGCCCACAAGCCGTTAGCATAGAGCTTGGAATCCAGGAGGCTTTTTCTTTCTAATCCCAGGTTGCTGGGTGCTTTCTCATGCTTGGTGCCACAAGCTCTGCCAGTGGGAAGAAGCAATGCTTGGCTGTCCCTGGCCTCTCGGAGAACCAGAAGGGTATCCCCATGATCCCATCCCCTTACACAGATAGAGCAGAGCTGCTTCTTGCTCATTCATAATCAGTTTGGGCAGTTATGTGAGTTGTTGGATGTAATTTCTTGTCTTCCTCTGTGAAAGGAAGAGGGAGTTTCTGGTAGATTACATTTCTTGGTTCATGGAGGTTTTTTCCCTTCCTTTTCTCTCTCTACTTTTTTTCCCTTGACATGCTCTCCCTTCCCATCCTTGTTTTCTCTTTGAGTCAAGCTACTCTTCCTCATCAAAGAAGCTCTAATGGGATCACATATTTGACCAGCTGCCAGGGAAATTTCCAGTAACCTCTGAAACCCTAAACCTTCCATTTTGGAGGATTACAGGGAAAATGTTTCATCTTTCTGACAGTGAAGCACCAAAAATTGAGAGTCACCAGCTCATCTTCTGCTGTTCCGATGGAAGGAGCTTGGGTAGACTATTTTTAGGTTACAAAGCTGTACTTTGCTAAGATAAAAGCTGGGGCTCTTTCAAAGCAACAGCCTGAAAGTGTGAAATCCATCAAGTCAGTTATCCCAGGGAGCACTGTGACATTGTTAGGCTGAGACAGTGGTGAGCCGATGTCTGGGTAAATGTGAGCCTCTGCCCTGTGAAGTCTGGAGTCTCTCTCCTCGATACCCACTTCTAACGACACCCTCTGACACTCTTATTTAGGAAAAACTTGTCTGGAAGTCAAGACACAAGTTCTTTCCCTGTGGGCTATGGTGACCTCGTGGTCTCAGCTCTAGTGGAGAAAGTGTAGGGCTTTTTGTCTGGACCAGTGCACAGTGGTAGCTGAAAGTCCAGCTGGTTTGGGAGCTTGTGTTTGCTGCTAGGCAGGAAGGAGTTGGACACGCACATCCAGGGATCTTCATATGTATGAAGACGATCCAAGGGCTGGAGCACCTCTGCTATGAAGGCAGGTTGAGAGAGTTGAGATTGTTTAGCCTGGAGAAGGCTCTGGGGAGAATTTCTAGCAGCTTTCCAGTACCTAAAGGGGCTACAAGAAAGCTGGAGAGGGGCTTTTGACAAGGGTGTGGAGTGACAGGACAAGGGGCAATGGCTTTAAACTGAAAGAGGGGACATTTATATTAGATCTAAGGAAGAAATTCTTCCCTCTGAGGGTGATGAGGCACTGGAGCAGGTTGCCCAGAGAAGCTGTGGCTGCCCCATCCCTGGAAGTGTTCAAGGCCAGGTTGGATGAGGCTTTGGGCAACCTGGTGTAGTGGAGGGTTTCCCTGCCCATGACAGGGGAGTTGGAACTAAATGATCTTTAAGGTCACTTCCAACTCAAACCATTCTATGGCTCTGTGATGTGGGAAGGGACCTACTTAATCCCTCCAAGTTCTCCTCTGTGGTGAATGTGTTAATACTCAGTAGGGAACGGCAGGTAGGGGTTTGGGGAAACACAGCCCTGTGTAAGGGCTGTATGAATACGCGCTGGTAACAGCTAACCTGAGGGCATTCTTATTTGGTTAAACTGATGTGGTTTTGTTCCCTGTGAAGATAGCCATTTTGACAAGTTTTTCAGTTCACTAATACTAAAAATATAACTGTCCCAAACATTTTGAAATTGTCAAAAGTGTCCCAGTTAAGTACTTCGTGAACAAATACATATTCTCATTTTTTTTCAGTTTGAAGCTGAAAAAAACTTCAGTTTGAAGTTGAACAGCTATGGGAAGAGCAAAATAAATACCTGGTTCTGAAACAATCTGACCCATTCTCCTTCCCTATTCACAACCAGGCTCGAATTTCCATCCTCATTCACATTGAAAGACACCACTCTCCATCCCTATAATCTCAGAAATACTCACAGCATGGGACCAGCCTCTTTCCAACTAACTCTACCCTTAAATTGCCATGTGCCTTGATTTGCCCTCATTTAAAAATGAGACTGCTTTGCTTCATTTCTTATGATCTTCCCCTGCTGATGCAGGATAGGAGTTTTGCAGCCACCCACACCCAGTCTGCAGAGCTTGGCTAGAGATCTCTGCGGCGGTGCCTCTGCTCCGAGCCCTGACGCATCGCCCGGTGCTGCCAGGAATTGCGGACCCGGCACCGACAGATCCCTCAAACCTTTATGTACAAGTAACATACGTGACATTTGCATCCCCTCTGTTATCGGTGGGCTTTGTACTTATGTGAAGATGTCAAACCACTTTATAAATATTAATTAATGCATGCTAACGGCATCTTGGTGTTTTACAGATAAGGAGGCTGAACTGGTGAGAAGCAAAGCAGTGATGTGAGATGTGGCCGGTGAGGGACAAAGCTGGGGAAAGATCCCCAAGTTCGTAATTCCCCAAGTGCTGCTCCAGACACAGGGCTGAGAATGAGCAAATATAATATGTGATGTGAGGGAAATGTAAACAGCTCAGGTAACAGTGTATTCCCTCAAAAGGCAAAGAAAATAAAGAAATTGCAATAATTTAGTTATTTAACTCTCAGTCAGAAACAGAAAACAGAAAATATATTTTCCTATGGAAATGTAATTATTGTTTATTCTGTTGAACTGATTTCATTTCTATATGAAGGTCACAGTCCTCTGCCTATGAGAAAAAAAAATCCTTCCAGAAATGAAGTTGAAAACCAGCAAATTACAGAAAGTAGATGAAGTTCTCATCTGACTTAAGCTTCAAGGATGGGATTTTCAAAGATAACTAAGGGATTTAGCAGTCTGATTTCCCAATTTGAAGCCCAATTGTCCTTGAATGAGATCTCCCCAGACAGGCATGGTCCAGGGGGAAATAGATCTACTGGAAATGAAAAAAAAGGTGCCAACTCTACAAATGGGCCTTTAGGAAAAAAAAAAAAATCCTCTGAGTAATGAGGGCTTTCAAGAAGTGATGATATGTTACACAGGCAGCAGCAACGGATAAAACCCACAAGAGGGTTATTTTAAAACATCTGTATTCAAGAATGAGCTAAAAAGGGGGGCTGTGACGCTGCTCGGTTTGGCTGACAACATCCAATAATTTCTAATGTGATAAAAGATCCTGAAACATCTGTCAAAGCTATTGCTAACCTTGCTTTGGGGAAAATTCTGCCGTCATCGACTTGCTGGCTAGAGAGATGTGTCTGGGGCCAAGTTCTGAGGGAGGCAGCCCAGACATTCAGGGGACCTCTTCAAACAAGTCTCACTAAGATTGCTGGAATAGGTTAAGGGAATCTTTTCTCCTGTAGCTGCTACAATAATAATCCTGTGGCCACGAGTGAAATATCTGACTCTTTGTTGACCAGTGATATGTGTGGAATGAGTTAGTGACAGAGTCCGGTTTTCGCTCTTGATGCATATTGAGGTCTTAAAAGTCACTGAAGATGAAATACAGGAGCACTGACATGCCAGACTAGGTTGGACCAAATGCCCAGTGCCATCTCTCACGTAGTCTCACAGGGGACTATCAGAACAGAGGAATCTCGTAGTGCTGCCTGCACCCTTCCTGTTGCTGGTGATTCACAGCTCTGAGCCTTTCTAGGTTAGACACAGGTTCTTCATACTCAATAGCTGTTAATAGACTCCTTTTCCACCCAGCCTCCCCTTGAACCCATGCAAACTTGCAGCACCCACAGTGTCCTGTCGCAAGGAATTCCACAGCTGAACCTGTGTGAAGAAAATGTCCTTTAAATTCATTTTCAACTTCTGCTGGTTTCAGAGAAGCAATGAACAACAGACTCTTATCCTCCCACCTTGCCACTCAGTAGATGTCCCCAGTAAATGGTGTCTTTTCCTGAGAGGTGTCTATCAGGGAGATCATCTGGAGGGGGGTGTACGGACAAGAAGTATCCCATACCGCTGTTGGTGCTGGGTGCGTGTGGGGGATGAAGATGCTGAAAGTCTCGTTCCAGCGACCGTTGAGCAGTGCTACACCCACGCACGTATCCCTGCTTCCCTCTCTCCCCAGCTCATGCCCACGCGTGGATCTGCACCTGCGCCACGGGCTTTGAGCTGCAAGCACGAAGCTTTGTAATTACACTGGGAATCTCATTCCAAAGGGGAGGAGGAAAAGGGGGCGGGCAAGGAAGGAACTGCCAAGTTTATTATCTTGGGGTTTGGGTTTTTTTTTTTGGCTATAGATGACAATCTACATGAAAGTCCCTTTCGTACATTCATTACTGGAGATTTTATAGCCTAATGAATGTGACTCATCTGTGTAATCGCATTGTTTTCCAGTACTCCAGATGTTCTGTGGAGCACCTCTGGCTCGTGATCTCCCATTTAAACATTTCTTGTAAACACCAAAAGCTGTTTGTTTGTTTTAATGTTCCATCACATCCCATTACCCAGTGAAGGTGAAAGATTGAAATGCAACGCTGTCTTGCCAAGAGATTTTTTTTTTTCCCCTCCTTCCTCCCTCTGCTTCCCCTGATGTATCTATGTCTAGTGTCTCATTAGTATGCAACGGGATGCAGAGATTCCTCTGCTAAGTATCTTGTTGCTTTCTGCTTGCCTTGATCTCTATAAGCAGGTGGATGCTACCCAGAGATCTGGGGCCTGCCTATTTCAGGTGCTGAACAATTTCAGTTCTTATTACTCCATGTGAGAGTTCAGTGTATCGTTGTTTCAGGGATACAGTGCCGTGGAACTCAGCTCTCTGTCTTGCTCTGTTATTCACATCGGGGAAAAACAAATCTCAGAGGTAAATGCTCTGGTCCGGTAGCACTGAACACTTGCTGCAATGACATCTAGAGCTTGTCCAGAGGCTGCTTCCAATCCTGAAGGTCAGGCAAACCAGCTTAACTCTGAGACAGCTCCTTTTAACACCGAAGTAGATATGGCTTAATACCTTGGGATGGGTGTAGCAGGTTGAGTTGTAATCTAGGTATATATATAGCAGCAAGTGAATTTTGAGCGTAATTTAACTGTAGGTAACTGCAGGGTGGTTCAGTAGACTCTGGAAATAAAGAAGGTTCTTGTTATTTTGCAGGCCAGAGCAGTGTGGTTCCACTGCTGTCACATCTGTTTTAATTTTGTATGACTTATGTGTCTGGACCTGCTGCAAGTCTGGTCCTTGGAATAGACGTGGGATCTCTGCAGAGTGGGGAGACATTTCTGATTTTACAGGATTAGATGCAGGAATGTTCAACTGACAAGAGATTTGCCTTGTAGTCGTTACAGTAGTAGGCACCTCCTGTGGTCGGTAGGTACCTGAAGGCTATGGAGCCTCAGAAGTCAGCTGTGGGGAGGTAGGTAAAGTATGAAAATACAGATGGAGAAATGCAATGGTAAAAAGGAAATTCCAAAGTAAATCCCAGCATGGAAAGTGGAAGTAGAAAGGAGAATATTTGGTCACGAGACAATTTGAACAACCTGGGAAAGTCTGATAGGGGAAAAGGGAACACCAAAATAAGAGCCCAGAAAACACCAGGATAGATTTGAGATGGTTATTTCAGGGAAGCTTTCAGAAGAGACACTTTAAATATTTCAAAACGATTATCAACATATTAGGGATGGGAGATTGATTTAGTCTTATGTTCTTTTGAGAAAAATTATGAAAACTAATAACAAGTTTAAAGTATGGCAAAGCTGCACTGCTTGCTTCAGTCTTAACAGATAAAGCTTAGAGGATTGTGGGAGATTAACGGCTGATGAAATGAGTCTTTGGAGTCTATCAAACATGAAGTTCAGGAGCCATCTGAGCTCTTTCTTGCTTGAGTGCTGTAAGGCTTTCACCAAAGAGAATGTGAATTACAAACCTTGGGGACTGTTGTACATACAGGGGAAAACCAGACTGATCCTCAGGGAACTGCCAAGCAGGGAAGGGCAGGGGACACTGGGAGCCAAATTTGCTGTGTATATGTTAAAAAAAAGGACTTTGTAGAAATCTAGAACATTAAACAAGACAACATGAAGGAGAAGACTGAACAGATTCGTTTGCTTCTGAGTCTCTTTTCTGAAGGAATCACAAGAATCATCTTTTTGCCTCTGAGGGTGGCTCCTCTAGTCTGAAATATCCATGGCAGCTGTGATCTTCAGTAGCTGTTTCGTTAATAACACACCAACGGAGATGTTTGTCATACAGGTTTGGTTTTGTTTCTCTTACTCATATATTAAAACATGTGTGACATATAAAAATGAAGATACATCTGCTTCAAGTGAAGTGCTTCATGCAGCGAAGCAGAAGCAATATTGAATACCATTTGAGTTCTACCCTTTCAGATTTTCGGTTTGTTTTTTTGTTGGTTTTTTTTTTTTTTTTTTCAGAGATGGAAAGGAAATTTTTCCAAAAGAAATCTTCTAAAAAACATAATTTGTGGTTATTCAGTACACTATTTTTGATCAATGCCAAGCACTCTCTTCCAGTTTTGATATTTTAAGCATTACCAATCTGCATAAAATATTTTTAATGGAGTCATTTCAACCTCCAAAAATTTGAAACATTCTGTTCTGATAAAGTTAAACCTTATTGGGAACATTTCATTTCAGTTCTATTTCTTAGGGAAAAAAAAAATCACTTAAATTGACATGTTCCTCGGGATAGGTTGATTTCAATAAGATGCCATTTTATGTCAGAAAAAAATATTCCAGCAGAACATTTTTCAACCTACTCTGATTATGAGTTATTGCACATACACTCACTGTCATAAAAGTTATATCTGTGGTTACGTTTTAATAATTTCTTCTAATTTCATCTAACTTTCCTGAAATACTTCTAATGAATGTAGCCAGATAATTTCCCACTCGTTTCTCTTAACATTTTTAATCAAGTAAACCCCGTTTCTCTAGTCACTCCTTGATTTCATGCAATGTTCTTGGAGTTCAGATGCTGGAATCCCAAACGAGTATTTGTGGTATTTATAGAACTATATTACTAAGACTGAGCTGAAATCAGGCCATATTTTGCTATTTCTTTAAGAGAAATGTTTAGATTCCAGTAAATTCAAAAGGCCAGGGAAAGGAAGAATTGCCATCAACTCTATATGTGTGGGAAACTGAGGCACAGAGTGAGACAAAGAGTACAAGCAGTCTCACCTAATTTTAGCCATCTGAAAGGTATCTAGGCCAACTTTGGCTAATTTAGATTCCCGTTTGCATTAAGCAGAGAAACACCTCCAGAGTGTGAATCATTTCATATATCTTAGTCATGTATGGTAGGGTAGGTGAGGCTCTCTTTGGAGATCACTCTTACACTCTGCTGACTGTAGCAGGAGCCTAGGCAACTTACTTATTCCAGAAATTTTGCGTAGCTTATGTTGGACAAAAAATGGATGTCAGCTTTTGTGATAAGCCTAAGGCTTCTCAGAAAACCTGTGACAGAGTCAGAAACCGAATGTGTACCTCCTGAATTCAAGGCTGATGCTTTAATCATGAGATGGTACTTCCTCTCACAATCCTGACACTATCTTATTTCAATAATTCAGCGTATTTCCTTCAAAGAACAGGAGTGGGACATCTGTGGAATGCCGAAAAGCAATTATTTAGTTGGGCAGCCGAATCATACTAAACACTTCTGCACTCCAGACTTCTGAAACCATGTGAACTTTTGCAAATGCTCCTGAGAGATGCCACAGGGAAGATTTCCTTTTCAGAGAAACGATCTGAGAGTAGAAAGCATTTCACACAAGAGGAAGCAACATATGCCACCACAACCAAGGAATAAATAGGGAAAAATAACAGGGGAATAACAAGTTTTTCTTTTGGTGGCAAGACTGTTATTGCCTGAACACAGGAAACCCAAACCACAAGACACATCACCAATGAACCTCTTCTTGTGACAGATTTTCTGACTGGAAAAAACACTTTCATCACGTCTGCTTCCTGCATAAGTGTACATGAGGACCCTACAAGCATGTGCTCACAAGCACATAGGAATAGATGATAATAAATATCTCCATCATCAGTCCTCTTTTACTGGACAAATGCCAAATCTTGGCGGCTTTGTTTCAGACTCTCCAGAACCTGCTCCTGTGCCCATGGAGGGGGCTGCACCACCCTGTCTGCAATGCATTTGCTGCTAGGGGGGAGGCTAAGAGCTGCCTGGCAGAAGCACACCATGGTCAAAGAGTTCTGGTCAGGAATAAAAGGAAGATGTGGAACACCAACAAGAGGACCATTCCTCAGGATTCTGCTCATCGTGCTCTGAGGAAGAATCGTGAGACTGGATCATACCTAGGGAACCTCAGACAGCCTAAATCTCCTTTCCCTGCGTGTTTATTCTGTGTATTCAAGCACCATCTCAAGGATGTCTTTATCATCTTCACTCTGCAATGTGAGGGACTGTCCATGGTAGGAAAATTTTCAGCCTTGAAAGACAAGACAGGACAATACAAAGGGAGCACAGAGGGGAAGAAGTTATTTCAAGTGTCATCACTGGCATGGCCGGTTTGAAACCCAGCTCTGCCAGGTTCTGAGACTGGTGGACCTTTTCATCAAGCTGAGCTGTCCTCACTGAGAGGAAGATGCAGTCCATATCTAAGCCGAGTTCCAGCAGTAAGTTTAGTGCACATCGGTGAGGTACGATTTTATAGCACTGTTCATCCTGATTGCCTCTTGCTATAATTTGCATTCCTTTCTCTCAGCTGGTGCCTTGCTTACATGATATGCGAAAATATTAAATTAGTTCCCTTTACTGGAAATTATATTCCATTAAACCATTGTCATTGCTACTAAGAGACCTTTCAGCCTCCTGGTAGACTTTGTTTTAGAACTATCTGACAAATCCTATGGCACTCTTGCAGAGAGTTCAAAGCAAAGGCATCATAAGCTCGGGCAATTACAGATTAAGTGGTTTAATATTGCAGAGAACAGAACAGGGAAAAGGACAACGTGTTAGATATCTGTGGCCTTCCCCAGGTTGTACTTTGCTAGGCTCTTTGTGTTTGAGCCATTGTCCTTTGCCTTTTACATCCATCTGCAATATTAAAACACTTAATATGGGCAGTAATTATTCGAGCTGATGATGCTTTTTCTTTGAAGTCCTTGCTGGAGTGCCAAAGGATTTGTTAGATACTGCAACGATACGGAGTGGTTTGAGGGACATTACATTCACCCCCTATAGAGCACCCGCAAGACAGAACATAATTGGACTTCAAACTTTGAACTTGCTGAGGTTTTTCATCTTACTTTTGGTGTGCACAAGTGGCTATTAGATACTTGTCTGGATCATACTCTTCCCATGATAACAGAGAACAATAATAACATTAATTCGTAGCTGCCGTAGGATATTTTTTACATATCGGTCTCAAAGACGTCACAAAGGGGTTGGGGGTAGTATTAATTTTTAGAGGTCGATCTAAAGTTTTAAAGAAGTGGTAATTTTATTGGAAAAAGGGGCTTTCACGGCCTGGCTAAAAACAGCAACAAAGTTGCACTGAATTGAGTGAATAGTTCTGTTAAAAAAAAAAAAAAGAAATGAAAATAAGTGGACAGAAATGTTCTGAAGCAAAGAGAAAAGCATTCTTTGAGGCATGCTCAAAACATAACACCTCAACGGTCTAAAATGGCTTTTTCTTCTACAGGTTTACCAAAATGCTGAACCAAAGACAAGAAAAATGTTTCTTTCAAGAATTGTGTCCTACAAATAGAATGTAAAATTTAATCTGAGTTCAAATGAAATTCTTTCATAAACGTATTTCTCACTCCATAGGTTCTCCCCTCCCGCCCCCTGTTTTTTTCCTTTCATCAAATACCTCTAAAAGAAGAAAAAAACAAAAAAACTTGTTTGGTTTGACAAAGATATTCTGGGTGATTATCCTTGTGCATGCGTTTGTCCTCCCTGGAATAAATTGTGAGCCCGTTCTCCACTCCCACCTAATCCAAGAGAGGTGCTGGAATTATAAAGACATTAAGTTCTTATAAATATCCTTAAATTAGGCAATAGGGGAGAGTGAAATCTGGAAGTGCCCTTGGAGGACAGATGTAATGTGAGTTTGGAGCTTATCTGACATTAGAGCAGCAGACACCAGGACAGAGAAAGTGAGGCTTTGTAAACTCCTCTGTACAATTGTTGCTTTTGGGTCTTTTTTTTTCTTTCTCTCTTTTTTTTTTTTTCCTTGTTTCTTCCATTTGTATTTAGCTTGATCACTGATTTAATTTGGTCAAGTGAACTCTTGGCTCAGTTGTCCCAATCGTTCTAGTGATGGGGAAATTGAGGCACAGGACAGAGACGTAGTTTATCCAAGTTCAACCAGAAGGTCAGCAACAGAGGTTGGAAGAAACCTCAGTCCTACTCCAGTGCAGTCCCAACGTTTCTGTCACAGCTTTCTCCCTGCTTTTATGTTATACCTATACGATGTATTTTAGCCTCCATTTCTTAATGCACCAAAAACCAGGAGCATTAAACATTGCTTAGGTAGTTTAACACCATCCACTGAGAGCCAGGTGAAATGGTGGAGATTAGTTTGGTTCGGGGAGCAGAGTGTGGAGCTGGGATTCCTGGGCTGGTCCTTTTCCAGGACCATTCCTTTCTGCAAAAGCAGTTGAAAGGCATCCAGTTGGGAAAAATTTGTGTAATTTAAGAAAATCTCATCCAAGTTGGGAGCTGTGTGAAAACTTCACTTTTGATCTATGTGAATAAAACAAAAAAATCCATGAAGCCATTCTTGTTAATTTATGCTAAGTGTTATGTTGAGAGTTGTAGTAAATCTTTACTCAAAAGATCAATGCATAGATGAATAAAGTAGAAAAATAGGTAGGAATGGAAGGAGTATTGTTAAGCAATAGAAACTGTTTTCAAGCAAGTCCTGGGCTCATCTATTTTCTCTAGTTATGATTTCTGCTTAAGAGAAGTATTGGATTCATCATCTTTCATGCTATGCCCTTCTCTGAGCTCTCTCCTGACAGATCTCTGGTCAGCAGTGGCTTTGCCTTCAGCCTCTTGTGCTCACCTGTAGAACAGGTGTTTCTCCTTTGTCCCTGATTGACTCCAGTAGTGAGAAGGGGGCGGGAGGAAGAAAGAAAAACACCATCTCCCCCTTTGGTCCTGGGTGGTTTCTGCTGCCTTTCTTTGTCTGATTGTTACTTTCAACCTCTGAAGACAACTCAGAAGAAATCCTTGAGAAGCTGTCACATGCAATGAGACCCACTCTGCACTCACAGGGGGACTGAAATGTGCTCAGGTGGCAGAGTCTGGGTAAGCATTCTGCTCCCAGAGCAGGTGGGTGGCTTTCAGAGAGATGCAAATTACTTCACAAAGTGACAGTCAATGTCCATAATGATCACATAACCATTGTGCAAAGAGCTCTTCTATCAGGAATATCCCATGTCGTACTTGGATCTGGTTGTGCCATGCTGGACTGGTGGCTATCTGTTTTCTTTGATTGAATGTCTTAAAGCTCAAGAAGCTTTACACTACTGAATTCCTTACTGCTGGCCAAAACTGAATCCTCTTTGCTTTTTGTCTACATGGTTAGAAGAGAAATGGGCTCAGGACCATGGCCCGTGTGCTTTCTGCCTACCTTGTCAGTTTTGGTATGGGATTGAAGTGCTTAGCAAGGGCTGCTCTCAGCATAACTTTGTATGGGTTGAGCTGGAATAGGTGTGGTTGTGTGCTGTCTCCCTTGCCCAGATCACATGGATGGGAAGCTGAGATGCTCCTAAGGCTGCATCTTAGCTCTCCCCACAACCATGCTCCAGAAGAGGAGCTGAAGAGTCTCGTAGGACAGGCTGTGTGGGTGTTGTGGTTTAACCCCAGCCAACAACTCAGCCCCACTCAGCCGCTTGCTCACTCCCCCTGGGTGGGATGGGGGAGAGAATCAGAAAGGTAAAAGTAAGAAAATTCGTGGGTTGAAATAAAGGCAGTTTAATAAGTAAAGCAAGAGACGTGCACAAGCAAAGCAAAACAAGGAATTCCTTCACTGCTTCCCATGGGCAGGCAGGTGTTCAGCCATCCCCAGGAGACCAGGGCTCCAGCACATGTAACGGTGACTTGGGAAGACAAATGCCATCGCTCCAAATGTCCCCATCTTCATTCTTCTTCCCCCAGCTTTCTATGTTGAGCATGACGTCCTAGGGTCTGGAATATCCCTTGGGTCAGTCGGGGTCAGCTGTCCCAGCTGGGTCCCCTCCCAACTCCTTGTGCTCCCCCAGCCTCGTGGGTGGGGTGAGGAGCAGAAAAGGCCGTGACTGTGTGTGAGCCCTGCTCAGCAGTAACCAAACCATCCCGGTGTGACCAACGCTGTTTCCAGCACAAACCCAAACCACAGCCCTGTACCAGCTGCTGTGAGAAAATTAACTCTATCCCAGCCAGAACCAGCACGGTGGGTGAAAATGGGCTCCGGTCTATACTTAACCAACTGGCTAGGCTTACTCTGGTAATTCCAGGGATCACTCCTGGACCATCGTGTAATCTGCTTATTACTGTGAAATCTTGTGTGGATTAGTGCTACTGGGAAATTCACGTACAGTGAGCTGCTATGGAAACTTTGACGAGCAAGAGCAGAAAGTGAAAAGCAACAAGGGTCCACAAAGGCTGGGTCAAGAACAGAATTAAAGGCCTTGATGCCTTGATAGCCTCCGCTAAAACCGTTGTGCGATGCGGGATACAACCTCCTTCCCACAATGCCTTGGAAGCACAGGACTGAACTACCACATTCCGATTTGCAGGGGTCATTCCAGTAGCCTTCGTTAGGCTATTCTTATGCAATGAAAAGACTCTTGTTAATTACTGTGACTTCTTTACAATCATAGGATGTACACATTTGAACCCCGAAGGGTCCTCTCCAGAGAATAACCTTTATTTGCTTGATTGCTTCTGTTCAGTTAATTCTGCCTAATTACTATTTTCTTCCTATTAGATCCTAATTATATACAGTATTTTCATTATAAAGTGTAATGTTTCCCAGAGAACTATGTCAATTACACAGACGATATTACCGGAGGTCTCATTTACTTCATTAAACCAGAGAGCAGTCTCTCTTCTGATTAAAACTGCCGCTGGAGGTATGGACATTGTAATGTCCTACTCCTATAGTGTAGATACAAGAACTGATCAGATGATGATTAAAAAAAATATGATTCATATTTTTAAATGGATAGAGACGCCTCTCTCTGACTGCTGATAATTTTGAAATCTGGTTTATTCCACCTGACTGTCTTTGCAGGGAAGTCAATGGTGTACCTTCAAAGTTTCAGGGATTCTACTATGAATTAACACTGTGTGAAGCCTGAATAAATATTGTGTAAAGACAGATGAAAAGATTTGAAAATTTAGTCCCATTAGAACAACTGTGTGAGCGAGTGCATAGCAATACAGTGGCAAGTATTGAACGGAATACAGAAAATCTAAGAACATATATTCTTCTGTCTTGTGGAAGAACAGTCTGTCTTTGCCTTGAATGTTGGTAGAAAGAGTATTGATGTGAAAGGGAATACCTTTGGATGTAGTGTCTAACGAGCATATGGAAGTCGTTGATGCAGGATCTCGGCTAAGCCAAATCCTCTGAGTCCACAAGGGAATGAAGACTTTCCGTTTCCAAGCACAAGAACTATCTCATTCAAGTCAGTAAAAATAACCAGCAGCTTGCAACGAGTTGAGAGCTTTTGTGCTTTGTTGTGTGACACTGGGATGTTTAGTTTCCTTAGAACCCCAACATTAGCCTCCATCTGTAAAACGGGGATACAATTTCCCTCACTGCCTCCTTTTGGTCTCAGGTCTGGTACATTAACGACTTAAAAGTCACAGATCCTGTTCAGACCATCACGTGATGGAGGAGTCAGCTACAGTAAATGAAAAATATCTTTCTCATGCAAAGGCTGCAGGTAATAACATTACATCGTAATTCAGTAGACTGTGCAACTCCAGCGTAACTCCGTGTATAATAATATAAGCATCTAGCACACCCTTGGTAGTTCATAAATAATAAATAATAATATTAATAATGCAATGGCTGGCACAATAACTCTCAATAATAACTAGATTTTTGAAAAGTGTCAGAGCCAAACGGGATACCCAACATACCCTGGGTTTACGGGAGCTTGACAAGCCTTTTAGGAGAGTATCCAGAAATCCTGCCTCAGTCACAACAGAAAGGAAGCTTGGGTGGAGCTGGGGAGATGAACATGAAGCAATTGGCATCTCAGGTGCCCCTGACAAACCACACGGGAACCACATTAAAGCATCTCTAGGTCACAGACCTCCAGAAAGCATGGACAGAAGTGATCTCAAGAGATTACTTGTTCTGCTCCCCAACCTAGTGCAGGATCAGCTAGACTGTTCCCATTCCAGATTATGGCTTAACCTTGTTCTCAAAGACTTCCCATGGTGGGGATCAATACCATTCTTAAGCAACCTGTTCCACTGCTTCATTTCCTAGAATGATAAAAATATTTTCCTAAAATCTTTCATAAATATCTCTGTTGCAGCTTAAACCCCATATTTCTTGCCCTATATCTTCCTTTTTGAATCTTTTATTCTTTGGAAGGAGGTTACCTCCTGATTCTTCCTTTATCGTTTCTGCTAAGCAACCCCAAGTCCTTCTGTCTTTCCCCTTTGATTTTTGATCAGTCTCATTGCTTTGGATTCTCACCACTTTGTCCACCTTTCCCCTAAATGCTGTGCCAAACCTGAACACAGTGCTCCAGCTCATATCTCACCAACGCTCAATCCAGTGAAAAGAACAACTCATTTGTCACTCAGGTTGTTCTCTGATTTATGTATTCTAGTATATTCTTTGCCCTTTTGTGTAGGATTGTACATTAATATATGTATTAGATCCTTTCTGCTTCCTAAGCACTTGACATTTTCCCCCTAATTTTCCCTGTTTTGAGATTTAAAATCATATTTTGCTTGAATGTAATTTGGTTAGCTGACAAATACAGACATGACTTTTTCACTATTAAGAAAATAAAAAGTGTTGCTATGTCAATAAAGCAATCTTTAGCAAGTGAACAAGAACTAGAATGATCCCCAATATTTCAACCTCTAGAACACGAAAATTAAAAGAAAAAAAAGAGGCAAAAATAGTGGAATTCTTGGGGAAAAAAAAAAGTTTACAATTTTTTTTCCTATGAGATTTTTCTTCTCTGTGGTTTAATTGGGTGTTATTCTTCTTGATTGGATTATTGACAGTAGTTTAATGCAGTTAGATGTTATCTCACTGAGATTCAAATTCTTAAATCCACTAGGAACTTTGATTATCCTGGTCCTTTTGTTCACATTAGACAACTTGTCTCTAAACGAGAATAGGGCAATAGAGCGTTGTGCAATGAAATACATCGCAATGCAATGAACCGTAAGTTTTCATCCAATTGAAAGAAAAATGGAAGTGCTGCACTGTAGCTGTGATATGGATGGGGAGAGGGGATGATTTGAAAGTTCAGCAAAAGGCCTGAACCACGTATCAAGGATTTATGTGTAACTGAACTGGCTGAGAGGTGGTAGGAACTATTTCTAGGCTTTTTTGGGGATGACTCAAAGAAGACTCACTGGATCTTGTAGTCTACCACTGTCTTCAGACCAGGATATTCCTTTGCAGCCAGATGTGTGAGCAAAAGATTTGGCTTACTTGTCCAGCAAGAAAAGAAATATGACAGAGCAGCTGAGCATGTCACCTGGGTGGGTGCATGGGGACACTCTTGTGAAGGTGCGTAGGACATACACCATAGTGGCAGTCTCTTCAGGGGCTGGCCTTATGCCATCCAGGAACAAGACACTGTGTTTCTTGCTACAGCTCATTACACAGGTTTATGGAGGCTTCATGGACCATTACAATGATCTGATGTGGATTTTAAATATGGAACAACACGGGGTACTCTAATGGTTTTATGGCCATCTTCAGCTGGAAAAGCTAGGCCCCCTGCCAAAGTACTGGGAAAGCCAGAAGAAACAAGGGAATGAACAGATATGATCTCTCAGTAGCGAGAAAGACTGTGATACTTCTAGTAGGTATGGATAGATGCCCACACAATTCTTTCTGCTTAATGCCTTGTCTCACTCCTTAAAGACGTTAAACAAATATCAGGCATCCCTGAAGTTTAGGATCTACTTTTTTCTTCATCAGTCCTGCCATTTTTGAGTCAAAGATGCCAAAGTTTTCATCAAGCATTTATCTCTGCCACTTCATTTCTGAGCTCAGCAAACTATGTGATTGGTCTCCAAGTCTTTGGTGGATGTTCTGCTGGTAGAAAATTAGCTCCATGGAAGGGTAAATGGAGATATCAAGAAGCATACGGGTAGCCAGATGGAGAGATGTAAACACAGAGAAAAAGCTGGATGAAGAATAAGGCTGAAAGATTGTGTGGATGGGTGGACAGTGATTCACTATGGACAGATGGAAACTGAAGCTGTTTGGAAAATAGAATTTCTGTTCAACTGTGACACAGTGGATTTTGTTTCCATCCAGAATGGAAAGTAAGTCAATATGTTGGCATTTTTTAAGAAAATGGAAATTTTACACTCCTGCCCCTCAATTGTTTCAGAAACAAGGACATAATTCAATAATTTTAAAACTCTGTAATGCAACATGAAATATACTTGTGATTTTAGAAATGCTAGATACAAACATGCCACAATTAGTATTCTTTATGATAGAAAGGCTGACATGAAATAAAAAGCTGAAACTAAATGTGGTCACACAGTGGAAAGCAATGAGAAACATGTATTCTATTCAAAATGAACACATTTCCATTAAACATTTTAAATTTTTATGAATTTATATTATTTTAAAAGCAGAAGTCTCCCATTCCTGATCATTGTGTCCTCCTCTAAAGGAACCAAGAAACAGCCTGAAAAGATCCAGCCAAGTACGGTGGAGGGCTTGAAAAGGGACAGGGGATGAAATGGTGGAAAGGTGTCAAAAGATGCATTGCTGAAGGTTCAGAACTTGCCCCATTGCAGTTGGTGACAGTTCTTAACAAGTTAAGTAGGACCAACTGGGAGTTTACTCCAAGCTGGCAGCATCTAGTGGAAAAACATGAGCCACATAGCCTGTCCCAGCACGGGGAGGGAAGGCTTTCAGACCAGCTATCACATGCATTTTAGAGCCAGGCTTTCCAGATGATGTTCCTGAACATCCCAGCACTCCTATTTAGCAGTCTGCAGAGAGGCCAAGGCAGGCTTCATGTGCCAGAGCTTTTTTAACTTGACTTCTCCTTTCAGTGGGAACATCCTTTGTTCCCACTAAAACATGTCCGTGCCATCCGAATGGCTGCTTTGCACTTAGGAGTCCTGGTGGGATTAGTTCTGCTTTCAGCTGCCAAATTGTTAAATGATCAATGAATAATAAATCACCTCCTGAACTGTGCCCATGTTGCGTTGTTGCAGGTGATACCATGCACTCTAACCTTGGGATGCATCTTGGTTTTGACAGAAAAGAGACACAAACTCTGTGGATTTTACACCAGCCTGCGAAGCAGCAGCAAAAAATGACAGATTTCTGCTGTGTAGCTGTTGCTTTGGATCCCTTCTCCAGCAAATGTAGATGTCTTCTCTTCGAACCAAATCTGCCTAGAGACACACACGGCTATCTGCCTGGCGCGAGAAAATGCAAAGACGATGCGAATCAGATCGGCTTCCGATTTGCAGGATTGACACCAATGCTTGATACACCTCTTAAACTTTCATTCCATGTCCTGTTTTTCACTCATCCCTTGCGAGAGGCAGCTCGCTGGTGTGGTTGCCCAAGGAGGAGGGCAGGCAAGCAAGAAATCAGCGCCTTGAGAGTGAATTTTGGCACAGCTTCTCCTCCCATCCCAAGTGGTGCCTCCGAATACCCTCTGCTGTGTCGCGTTCTGCGGCAGGACTTGTTGCATGTTCTAATGCCCCCTCGCTCCCTGATTTAGTGCTGCAGCTAATGCTTCTGATGTCAGCCTGAGTGAGATAGAAAGGTTTAAAAATTCATCGCTGACCTTTCACTGACACGTTTGGTTTCCGTCAGGCAAGCATTGTGTGGCAGGTCCGGGGGAGGAGAGTTTTTAAGTCTGAATTGCCTTTTTCTTAAAACAAGAGAAAGCATTAGGGGTGGGGGGGGGGTGGGGGTTGGTGTTTCAGTTCTGCACAGGGGGAAGAAAGGGAGACGGGAATGAAAATTAAATCGAGAGAGGCCTCAAAAACAGAGAACTGGCTTATGAAAAATATATACCTTCACCAAAGGAAGATGGAATACAAATTGGATCCCTTTTAAAAATATGCCTTTAAACCAGACTTTTTAAAGGGTGGGAAGGGGGGATAAGGGAGGGGGAGTGGGGGGGGGGGGGGGGGGAGGAAATGTCTCTTAAATGTGTTCAGAACATTTCTGCAGCCTGCAGAGCTGGGATTGTTTATTAGAAGATAAGATAGTGAAAAATGTATTTTGCAGAAAGAAAATAGTAAAGCTGGTTCCCCAGCAGATAAGAAGCCAAATTTCTATTTTATGCTCAATTGAATGATTCAGTTACATTATCTGGGAGGCAGCAGTGAAATAACACCCTTCGGAAATGAGGCTGTGAGGACAGGCAGTTCAGAGGAGGCAGTTACGCGCCCATCACCGGTGACTCAGACACCAGCCCCGGGACACCCGTGGGCGCTGCCGCCTCCCTCCCGCGCCAGGTCTGGCTGTGGATGGCGAGAGCCGCGTCGTGAACAGGCTCCGCAGCCGGCACAGCGCTCCAGAGCTGGAAAGGTGCAGGATTAGTGCTTGTCTCTTCGTGCTACTCGGCGGCACAAACCACCGCTGGTTCGCGAGCGATGCTGCTTATTTTGGGATGGCTCCCTCGCTTCTTGCCACGACGTGGTCCATCCCCAGCCGTGGTGGGAATAGAGAGGAGATCCGTGCGGGGAGAGCTGCTGTCCATGTCTCTGCAGGTGGACGGCAGGGCCTGGGGTGACGACCGTATCGTGCTGGTTTTCCCTCTACATCGCCTTTGCGTTTCTCAAGCCTGATGTTGGCAGAGGCAGCTACTGTCTTGTGCGAGAGACCTAATGTGACATCTGCCAGGACATGTGTTTTTGCAATTTTACAATGAGTTCTGCAGCTTTTGGGATTTTTCCTTAGAGCTCCAGCTTCAGGAAAAAGGAAAAGAGAAAAAGAAGAAGGAACTTATTTAACCTTCTAGCTGTGAAGGACAGCCGTTTATATAAAATGAGTACCCTGTGTAGTCTCAGAATACAGAAAAAAATAGATATTGCTATTTTAATATAAAAATTCCACCAAGTTAGCACAAAAGCTATTCCTATGATTTTTTACCCCAGGACTCTTAGATGATAGACTCTCCATTTTTGATTACTCAAGGTTGGCAATCTTATCTGCTGTGTTCCTTAGGAGACTTTACTTTTGTTTTGCTTTTGTTTTTCTTTTTCTTTCTCTTAATATAAATGTCGTTCCTTCTTAAGGCTTATGGCTCCCTCTGTAAATGAAGAAATAAATGAAGCGTGTGGCACATTAGTGCCAATTTTTCCTTGCACTAGAGGGTCTGGCTTACAACAGTGCTTGTTGTGTCCTTGATAAGTCCATTTTTTATTTACTGAGCCATTTAATTCATGATTCATTATTTGGATGGGCCTGTCCACACTGATCATCCAAAGAGAAATCCACTATTAAAGGACACAGCATCTTTCTGCAGTTTGTACAGAGTCTCTGTCGCAGGCAATCTTAGCTGCTAACAGAAGCTACATCAGGCTTTGAGTTGATATATGGTTAAATGTACAGTTTAGAGTACTTAAAACCAAACTCCTGCGTTAGCAGTTGTGGAGGAGAATATTTTTCTGCATGAGACTGAGGTGTGATGAAAGCCAAGTCCAGGATGTGGACAGTGAGGGTGGTGGCAATGGGCTGGTCCTTCTCAACCTGATGGTTTTTTAGTGGCCTGTTCAGATGACTGATGATTGCAGTCCAGGTACCAGTGGGCAGATATATCATATTAATTGGCTTAAACTGGCATCATCTTGGATAATGGCATGATTTGGAAACAAAAGAACTGATTCCATGGAGAAAAAGGACTATTTATCGAGCAGAAGGAGCAGAGGCATGATTCACCAGAATTAAGATGGTGATTTAAAGAATGAACCAGAGAAAACATTCCTTCTTGACCACCACTGATTTGAATATGTCTTTAGGGACTATATTTGATTACCTGTATAGTATTATGATTTATTGTATGATTTACAGTTAAAGGTCCTAGTTAAGACTGAATTGCCATCGCAGTAGGTAGGCATTGATTAGACACATGAAAAAGAAAGTCCTTCCTCCAGCCTTAAATTTTGAGAGAGCAAAAAAGAGAGAAAGGAAAATCTTCAAGTTCATAGAGCTGTTTGGTGGGGACTGGAACCCGATTCTTGTGCTGTAATTCACGATGTTTACTAAAACCTCCTTGTAATTTTCAGCAGTTTCCTTTCAACAGCACTCCTATGTATCAGTTTGATCCACAATTTTGACAACAACATGTCAAAACAAGTCCTTCTGAAAAGGTCTGAGGGAATTTTCACTTCTACTTTTAGGATGTGTTTCAATAGTGCCGAACTTTCCATTTCCACATTGTATTTTTTCATTATAGTGTAACATTTACTGGTGAGCTGATAAAGTTCTGAGGAGACATGCAAGACATTTTAATCTTGCTTAATGGTTTAATCTTTTCCATATGAAACTCTGCAAGTTTTTTTGTGCAGACAGTTTAAAAAATGTTGACTTCCAGCCCAACAGGAAGGCTGGGTGGTGGCCTGCTGCACAGCTTTCCTGAGGCAGTTTTCCTCTTTTAGGGCCATATGTTGATTATAAAGGTACCTGAAGGATCCTACTGTCACTCTCATTAGTTTTCTATCACTTTAAAGAGCTAAAAATAAATATTTACCCTTTCTTCTCCCAAATCTAGTAATAAAATTTTAAGTCTTGACCCCTGCTGACAGAATTTTCAGTAGAAGTTCCAAAATGAGGGAGTATTTAGAGAAAGAAGATCTCCTAAGGGGAGGAGAGATTGAGAATTAGAGAGATTATTTATAGCTTGCTCCCTGCTGTGGATGAGACAGTGCTGCAGTGTCCAACTACTCAGTAATTGTAAAACCGCTGGTCCTGCTCCTTGGGAAACCAGGATAGCATCTAAGGTGGTCAGGAGAGCAAAGGTAGTGTCTTTTAGACTGCACTTTCTTTACAGCACACCTCTGCAGTTTTTCTTTTCTTAGTACAATAAAGTCTTTGTCCATTCCTGTGACTCCAGAGCTTTACCAGCACACAAAAAATAAGCTATATTTTGAGCCTGTTAAGGTTTTCACCTCTAGGGTAAAGAATCGACTGGCTTCTTAGGGGATGAACCCTGACATCTGCTGTAAAAAAAATTGACAAATACTTCTGTGAACAGCCATGAGAAATTCTCTTCATTAAGTTTTGCAGTTCAGCCTCTTGGGAAAATCAGTCCCAATGTGAAATTACCGGAAAATCCTGGAAGTTTGGGTGAAGGCTTTTGAAAGACTGTACATGAGTAAAAATCTTACCCTTCCTGAGTAGGATATGATTAGTCCACCCATGTGTATGGCTAAGCACAGTATCAAAAGAGATGCAGATGTGACTGAATATGTTACCCCTGGGCTGGTGAAGAAGTGTTGTGCCAGTTCCATTGGTGCAGAGTGGGACATGGGTATGTAGACATATCCAAAACCACTGCTGGCAAGAGGTGATAGCAATAGAAGAGACTGAGTTGATGTTGAAGGTAGTTTAATTATAAGGGTTGCTAAAGGCACAAGCTGTTCAAAAAACAACCCACCTGACTATCTAAGAAGGTACATGCAAGAGCTTATAAATCCTTTTTTGAAAGAAATGCATGATTTCCATTGACCTGCATGTTATGAAATCTCTTTTGGTATATTTGCCAACCTTAGTGCATGAAAGACTGACACCTGAGGGATACTCAGGAGCCTGGAGTACTGTGAAGAGAAAGCAGGTTTTCTGTCTTATAAGAAAGGTGGATATTTTCATATCTGTTTTTATCGGGACCTAAAATAAAGAATAATAATTTTAAAAAGTATCTTTTTATAGAACGAAAAGTTCCTGGACATCATGAGTGACAAACACGGCCTCATCACGGCAGCTCTCCCAGGGGCTGTAGTGCCCCACAGGACCTTGAGCTGCACCATCCCGGTCCCACACGCCCTGGCAGAGGCTCCGTTGAGGTGAGATCCAAAAGGAAGCTTGTTGCAAGAGATCCCGAAGGGACAATCTGATCGAAGGCTGGAAATTGTTGAGGAGTGGCAGTGAGGGAAGCAGGTCTTGTAAACCTGTGACTGGCTTTGGTGGAGAACCATAGGACTCCACTGACTGGGACCATCAGTCCTCAGCCTCTGATCACAGCTAACTTTAGTGAAAAATTAAATCCTTAACAAAATCAAAAAACCTCTTAGGGGAGGGAGGACATTATTCCAGCACGTTTGTGTCCTCATTTGTCTTGTGTCAAAAGCACAAAAAGAGAGAAAATAAGCAAGACAGCCCAACTGCTCTGTGTTTGGTGTTCACAAAATCTTCTTCACCCTTGCTGATGGTTGTCAAATCTTGGTACCGAGGTTTTCCCTGTTGGACAGGTTCAGGACAAGAGAGTAAATCCTAGTGGCTATGAGACAGTCTGCCTTTCTCTGTGCTGTCGTTCAGATATCTGCTTTCTTCACTTTCTCCTTTATAAAGTTGCCTTTCTTTAGATCTTTTTTCTTCTGGAGGAGCGGACTAGCAGTGGGGATGGGAAGCCTAAATAGCTTTTAGAGGCTGCTTTATATCTTTCTTTCTTTTTTTTTTTTTTTTAATTTACCCATTTCATCTTCTTGTGCTTAAGTGCAATGTCACAATGTCACTTCATTACTTTCAGTCCATGGAATTATGGAGCAAGATTTTTGCACCTCTGTGTCATTCATGGCATTATATATCAAGTTTTTTATATATATATATATATATCTCATGTTGCTCTGAGCGTGACTTTCTTTTTCTCTGCTGGCACAGACAGGGTGGAGTTCATACAAATCTCAGACCATCCTTTAGGGGATTTTCACTTGCTCTTAAACTATCAACGTGATTGTATTCATTTTTGGCTCAGGTCTAACTTACCCCCACAGTGCTGCAGTGATGTGACAGGGCTCACATGGAAATGGCAGACAGCAGGGCTGGGCAGATTGGCATTGGCACTATTTGATCTTGCAGACTTTGCTGTACTATTATCTGTTGGGGTCACAAATAAAACATCGAATCACTCAAACGACTGCATGATGTGGGCCAAAGAACAGAAAGAAATTGTAGCTTGGTGTGAAACTGGGAAACAAACTCTTCCAAATCAAACAGGCACAGTAGGAGTTAATGAAAGGTTGAGCATAAAACCATTTTTTCTTAGCATTTTGTATTGTTTTGTTAATCAGTAAAAGAGATGTCATTTCTCCAGGCCTGTGGGAACTAAAGTAGAAGCCCCTGAGATGATTACATTGGATATGAGCTAAAGTATCTTTCCAAGAGATAAAAAATGTCTGGCTGACTAATAACTATGAGACAACAAAGAAAGAGAGAGGGGAAAAAAAAGAGAGAAGATGTAATGCAGTCAGAGTCACAGAGGTCTGCTGGGGGAGCATTTTAACATGCACACAATCTCCCCCACCACGCACACACAACTGTCTCTTTAATGTGTGTTTCTCTCTCTCGCTTTGTAAAAATACTGCCATGAAAGTGGGAGAGTTTATTTATAGTGAGAGCACAAGAAAACAAATGTTTCATTCACTGAACTCTAACCTCTTTCGATATTAATGTGTGTGATAAATTCGTTGGCTAAAGGCAGGAGATAAACGAACTGCATTTAGCCACCAAATTACATTCCTTGCCATCCTTCAGCGAGAGGAGCGAGGGAAATGCTGGTGACTTTTTTTCCATCAGCACCGCACCTAGCATGTTATGAGCAATACCAGTGACTAATAACAGCAGCTCTGCAAGCAGCTATTTTATTCCCACAATGCCCTAAAAAGGAGCCTGGATTTCCTTCGGAAAAGATGCCCACAGTTGGGTTTTACCTCTGTGGGCTGATCCGCATCGTACAGCCTCCTGGAGCCCTATAGACAGCAATCACACTCCACACGCTCCTCCTGCCTGGATGAGATTTCGGGCTCTGCCTGTGACAATCACATTGGAACTAGTCAAACAGCATTTGCCAGGTAATTTATTCAGTTGATGTTATAGTATTTTGATAGCGTTATTTGCCAATTTTCTCCTCCCTATTCCTCCATTACATATCCTGTTTACAGAACCGGTGAAACAATTTGCAAATAAGTTTAATAGATCAGATTCACAACACTTTGCAAATAAAATATTATAGGAGTAATCCTATGCTTCTGAGCCAGGAAGTCAGCAAGAACTAGAAGAGAAAAGCTTTCTTATTCCTATTACTCATTTCAGTGCCTGGTGGGAAGGTATGAGCAACTTTCCTGGAAGACTGGTGCTTTTAATGTGCAGATTAAAACTTACAAACATTGTTATGGGTCATTCTAAAAATTGGAAAATTTTCTAGCAAATTGACAGGAAGTTATGTACTTTATTAATTTAAAATGTCTTTTTTTTTTAACTAGAAATTTTTTAATCCATTGCCACCACAGGTGCATGAATAAACATATGTCTTCCTCAAAAATTTAGGGAGCGTTATCTTATTATATACTATGTATTATTATATATATTATTCCTTATGTTTATAGCTATCTGACACTGATAGACAATTAACAGACATATCTAGGACAAGGCAAAATTAATTTTTTAGTCCTACTGCGACTTACTTCACTTTCCTAAGGCAAAATTTTTATTTCCACAGCGGCCCATGCCTTCAGCTTGGGCACTCTTCTGAGTCTGTTGGGAGAGTTTGGCTGAGGTCATCTACTTTTGCCTCCAGCCATACTCCCAAAGAGCAGGGTAGTCATCCTGTTTCATGGGACTTGACTTTGGGAGTTCATTTATCCATTTTAGCTAAGTACTGGTCAAAAAGGATTTCACAAAGTAAACAATACCAAGCCTCACCCATCCTCCTGGGAGCTTTGCTACTCTAGATCTGCTTGCTGAATGTACCAAAATGAATTGAACTGGGGGAGAATGCCTCTTTGGTATGACTTCCATATGATGAGAGTCTACAAGTCCAGACTTTGTCATGTGTCTTCAGTGAGCTCTTGCTCCCTCACTGACATGTCGTATGTCTACACTCAGTCAGTGTGATTAAGAGGAAGACAAGTTAAGACACACTGGGCTCCAGGCTGTATGGCTAACCTGCTGCCTGTAGTCAGATAGCATAGACAGAATTACTGTAGAATCATAGAATTGTTTAGGTTGGAAGAGACCTTGAAGGTCATGGAGTCCAACTGTTAACACTGCCAAGTCCACCACTAAACCATGTCTCTAAGCACCACATCTACACGTCTTTTAAATACCTCCAGGGATGGTGACTCAACCACTGCCCTGGGCAGCCTGTTCCATTGTTTAACAATCCCTTTGGTGAAGAAATTTTTCCTAATATCCAATCTAAACGTCCCCTGGCACAACTTGAGGCCATTTCTTCTTGTCCTATTGTTTGTTACTTGAGAGAAGAGACCAACACCCATCTCACTACAGACTCGTTTCACAGTTGTAGAGAGCGATGTGTCCCCTCAGCCTCCTTTTCTCCAGGCTAACCAGCCCCAGTTCCCTCAGCCGCTCCTCAGAGGACTTGTGCTCCAGATCCTTCACCAGCTTCGTTGCTTGTCTTTGGACACGCCCCAGCACCTCCATGTCTTTTTTGTAGTGAGGGGCCCAAAACGGAACGCAATGTTCAAGGTTCAGCCTCACCAGTGCCAAGTACAGGGGACAATCACTTGGCTAGTCCTGCTGGCCACACTATTTCTGATACAAGCCAGAATGATCTTGGCCTTCCTGTCCACCCGGGCACACTGCTGACTCGTATTCAGCCAGCTATTGACCAATGCCCCCAGGTCCTTTTTCTACTGGGCAGCTTTCCAGCCACTCTTCCCCAAGCCTGCGGTGTTGCATGGGGTTGTTGTGACCCAGGTGCAGGACCTGGCACTCAGCCTTGTTGAACTTCATACAATTGGCCTTAGCCCATTGATCCAGCCTGTCCAGATCTCTCTGTAGAGCCTTCCCACCCTCAAGGAGATCAACACTCCCACCCAACTTGGTCTTATCTGCAAACTCAGTGAGGGTGCACTTGATCCCCTCATCCAGATCATTGCTTCTGCACAGACATTCCTTCTTCTCACAAACAAGACCATACATTGACTTCTAATTTTATTTTATTATTTTCAACTGACTTGGTAGTGAAATGGAGTTTAATGAGGGAAGACCTAACTGTCTGAGTCTGACAACTTCAGTGGTGTTAATGCATCCTATGCAACTTATGCATAAAATAGACCACATATCAAAGTCACTGTATATTTGCTTTGGTGCAGCAACAACAGTATCCATCTTCCTTCTAAACCTAGCAGGTTATATAAAGTCAAGTAAGTATTTAAAACCTAGCTTAGAAATAAGAAAAGGGCATGTTGTCTCCAGGTACTCAAAGGATTCTTTAAAATTAGCAGATGATTTAGTGACATTAACCTTGAAAGGTCCCAAATCTATCCAGCAAATCTAAAAAGGAATGGAACCGATTTCTCTGGATTGGCAAGGCATAAAATTACATCGTCAGTGTATAATAGCTGAAACTCTCTTATTGATGATTAACCCCATTTATTAACAGCAGGCTATAATCCCAAGATGTTATTTGTACAATGATTGAGATGTAATATAGTGCTTTCTAAAGGACCGGATCATGAAATGCACCAAAGGTCACCACAAAACCCTGCAGAAATTAGAGCATCAGTCTTGGAGGAAATCTATAGTTAGTCCGATTGGCCCTTCTGTCTAGTTCAAAACAATTCTGACTGGTTGATTCCTCTAGAAGTTTCTTTATTTTTAATTCAACAACTGATTGCAAGTTTAGATTCAAGCCTTGTTTGTGCTGGAGATTTTAGCTAATAGCACGGCTAATGCTGATGTAAACTCCCAGGCTGGGAAGAGCAGCTTTGATGAGCCTTGGGTATAAATCCTAAGGTGGTGGGGAAGAGGAGGCTCCAAGCATCTGGCAAAAATGCCTGCTTATTTAGGGGGAGTTTATTTACTTGCACATTTTGCTAGGGATGCTTTGCAGAGCTCAGCAGGTGAGTAGAAATGGAGAAGTCAAAACATCCAATTGTACGTCTTCATTTTGCCTCTTTTCTGATCTCAAAGTGCATGATGCTAAAATCTGAGCAACTGAATTTCCTTGGAAGTTAAAGATCCAACAAATAGTTAGGGGGAGTTACCTTAAGATCCACTAAGTAAGTAGTTTCTCCCCAAACTTACTTTGTGCTGGAAAACAGATGTAAGCAATGACAAATAGCAGAAGTTCTACTGACTTAAGATATATGAAAAGTAATAAAAGGCATTTTTAATACAAATTAACTTATAGTAAAAACAAATTAGGCTGTTCCTGGAACATAACGTGGGAAAGCCCAGCTGCCACGGCTGTTAATCACGTTATGTCTTAAACAATATGAACTGTTTGCAAGGAACAGTTGGTGAATTGTGAAGTGCTTCTACCCCAAGTGGAGTTTCATGACAGATTAATTTTCAGCCAGCTCAGTTCCCGTTCCTGCTGCCAGGACCAGCTAAGCATGAGCTGAGCAACAAGAATCCCCACAAATATTTCCGTGGACTAGCAATAGTAGCCCAGCCTCTTGGTAAAGTTTTGATGCAGGCAACTTTGTTTTCACCCGTTTAATTCCTCTTTCAATTCCAAATTAAACTCAGGACTCCTCAATAATCCCCATGTTCACCCTTGCAAAGCATTGCTGTTTTTTGGTCAATAACTGTCATGTTCCATCTCAGAGGTAGTGGCGTTTTGGTGTTATGGTGTCTGTCCTTATGTGTATTGTCTATAAATCACTCTCGCAGCTCTTAGAACAGAAAATTATTTCTGAATGTAAAGACAAAATTACCAGTAAAACACAAGGATGTCCAGCCCATCCGTCTAGAGAACATATACAATACTGCAAAACTATATCTCGCTTTCTGCTCTCTGTCCCTCTCTACTTGCATGAAATTACAAAGGCAAAGAGGAGAGAATTTGTCCTGAATTTTAAATAACATTCCATTTGAAAATGCTGGGGTTAGCAACGGCAGCTAGAAGCTCTGCTTTTGTTTTCTGAGATGAGGAAGAAATGCTGCTCAACCTACAAAATGTAAAAAAAAAATATAAAAAAATTAGACAAACCTAGTGCTGAACTGTTCTCTTGAAAATAATTTGAAAAGGGCAGAGTATTGGAATTTGGGACAACAGGAAGAAAAATGATCTTGGTTTGCAAAGTCTTCTTGCATGCTAATGAGAGAGGTTATCCTTGGAAAAACAGGCAGCTTTACTACACCCCAGCAGAAGGTGGTATGTCAGGAACAGATACCATACTCCCTCTGACTTCTTCATGTTGGACAGACAAAAATTATAGCCATTGACAGCAGTTAATGAGAACCTCTGAATGGAGCTAGTTCCATAAAAGGTGTCTATTAGAGCTGAAAGTGGCTTTCCTTTTTCAAAAATATCGTGGAGAGCTTGAAATGTTTTCCTCTCTTGAATCAAGAAGCTGACATCTTTGAAACCTTTGCAAACCTATAATCTGAAGAAATATTTCACTTTGAAAAATTGAAAAGTGTTTTCGTCTGGTATTTGAACAGCTCTCTCCCCTCCATAATTAAACAGTTAAAAGGTAGCATATCTCTTTGTTTGTTTTAAAATCATGACATTAATAATTCTGCACTAATTTAAAAATGGAAAGTCATCTTGAGCTGGAAATTTGGCATTTTTCAGAGAAAATGTCAGAACAAAATGTTTTGACAACTCTAAAACTTAAAAAATATGGAGTCGAGGAACAAGTCAAAACCATTCTCCAGCTTGTAAAATTTCACAAACCTCAGTAAAAATGTTTTGGCAGAAAAAGCGCCTGTTCTAGAGCTGGCTGTGATTTATATGTGCTATACAGGTACCATCAGGCTTTCTAATGTAGCTGCTGATCTGAGGACCTCCTTCCATGCATAGGAGGTGTCTGCAGGAGTATCTTCATCCACATCTTCATTCTGATTGCCTGTACTTGACTCTGGATGGACCAGGCTGAAAAATGCTTCCAGAAAAGAATTCCCTCCTCAAACAGCTGGGAGCATTTTACATGCACTTTTCATATTGGGCTTGATGCTTCATCACCTTGGGTAGCCGCTACCCGTGCCCCCCACAGCTCAGAGAGACATTCTTCCTCCCCACAGTCCTTCTGAAAGCCCTTCTTTTTACTGCCATCAGCCCACTACTGTGCCAAAAGTCCTCAGGAGAGATGCACACCCTCTGCAAGTGCTGGAGATCAGATGGTTCTCTCTCTTCTGCACGATGATCTCTAGTTGAGCTGGGCTTTGACCACAAAGCTGAGAATATCAGCCGCCTTCAAGAATGCTTGGAGCTGAGCATTTGGATTTTGGCTTTCTTTGGTTCCTCATGGCATAACCTCCGCTCCTCCTTGTCCCCTCTCCCCACCCTGCCTGTCCAAGAGGACCTACACAGAAAGATCTTTCACACAAACTTGTGCTCCCCGTAGATTAGTCGAAGGAGCAGATAAAGAGGGTTGAATGGCTGAGCAAGGCTGCAAATGAACTCCCATTAGCTCTTGCTGTATATCTCTGGTGGAGGGGGTTGGTAAACAGTTAGCACTTATCTCTCTGCTCAGCATTTAGCTGATTTCCATAATGAGCTCCATTGAACTGAGAGGCCTCGAGGTGTCCCAAGGCTTCTGAGACGCAATGTGTTCTCTAAATCTGATTTATGTAAAGGTGAAGGCAATTGTGTTAACAAAGGAGAGGAACACGATCAACATGCAGTCTGCAGCCTGGGAAGCAGTGGTGTCTGTGGCTGGCTCCCTCCGAGAGGGATCTGACAGCAGCTGGCTGTAGGATGGGGAGGCGTCGAGATGCAGCCTTGGAACACACAGCCAGGAGGAAGATGAATGGGGTTTATTTATTATTATATTTTTAATTTTTTTCTTCCTTTCTCTCTCCCTCTTCAAAACCGAGAAAAGCTGCAGCTCTGAGGCGTGCAGAACCATCTGAGAGGAGAGCGGAGGTGAGCCAGCCCAGGGTAAGCCCACTGATGCCACGGTCCCCGCTGGTGCTCCGTTCCACCCTTGGTCCTATCACCGCCCGGCAGGTTCGCCTGCAGAAACCTGACTTTGAGCCCGAGCACAATTTCAATTCCTCCTGCTCAGTCGGGCGCAAAATCCTGCAGACTCCAGCGGTCCCTTTTGTGGGTTTGAGTCTATCTGTCATAACCATGAACAAAAAGAAGAAAATTCATACAAGTTTTTACAAAATCACTTGTTTCTTTGCATCATCTCTGAGGGCTCCTGTTTCCATCCAGTGTCTATGGACTCCATGCTTATAAAGAGGAGGCTTTTCCAAGGTCACATACATCAGCAGTTACGTGGAGTCAGCTCTGAGACAGGTGGACCTCGAGGGCTTTTGGCCACAATTTCCAGACAACTATTAAACTATAAAGCAATTTCACAAGGGAGAAAGTGGAAATCTGGTCATGTGACTGAACAGAATTTAAGACTCTTGGAAAAAAAAATATCACAGGAAAAAGATACTATCATTGGGAATAATTCTGCTTTGGCTGTAATGGGAACTGCATGACTCAGTGGAGCTTTTGCATGGCTGGATGCTTTAAGCAAGGGTAATCATAAAGAGAGATGAGTAGAACGTGAAAAGGATTGAATACACATTTTTCTCGTAGTAAATTAAGAGAAGATTGTAGGAGTGGAAATTCAGACAAGGAAAATGCAATGGAATGCCATCACAACAGAACCAGCCATCTGCGTCAGTTTTATCCCTGCTTGTAGGGTGGAGATGACAATATGAGCATGTCTGTCTCTCAAGAAGAGAGGTGTTTTTCTGCTAGTTTGCATTTAATTGTGTATTTTGCAATTTCTTACAACACCAGCCATTCTGCTAAACTTGGTTTAATGTGCAACAAACACTAACCATGTAAACAACACGTCGGTCCTAAACCTTTATTATAATTCCCAGAGCCGCTTGCAGGCTTTCTGAAACCCATTATTATAATTATAATCAAGAATCACAAGACACTGTGATTTGTGCCAGAAATACATATACACTGAATTGCTTGTACGGGCCACAGAGAGATGCAGCGAGAGAGGTGCAGCATCAGTGCTGCTCAATTCAGGAGCAGTAACACCCACCCCATTTAATTTTTTTCTCTTTCATTTTCCAATTTAACTTGTAGCTGCTGAAATCTGGACTAATATTTGCTTTCTGTGCTCTTCTTCAGCCTCAATCCGGGGAACCTCCAGCTGAGCTGTTGTTTGCTGCACCTCTGGCTGTCCCCAGCACTGCGCCCCCTCCCCAGCTCCAGCAGCTCTGCTGGCAGGATGCAGCGCTCAGGACCCGTCGATCACAGCAGAGGTAAGGAGCACTCCACTTTGGAAACTGCTGCACCAGTACTCAGCCGATGCAAAACGCAGGCAAACTCAGAGGAAAACGCAAACACAGCGTGGATTTTAGTTTTATTAGTCTTCTGCACACAGTTCCCTCTCTCTCGAAACACTTTGCAATCAAAAGGCACTGGAGTGGACTATTTTGAGCCCTGATTCTTCATGTTGAGAGGTAATGCTGATTAGGTTGTGCCAGCACAAGGCACTGATATCAATATTCTTCCTGAGGGTTTCCTCAGAGAAGCATGGGGCCTGATTCTGATCTTATATTGGTGTATTTAGGGAATAACATCACGGGGGTCAAGTGCTGCTTGGGCATTGGAATGGATTTAATCTTCGCACGTCTGTGCTTTGAACAAACAGTTCTTCAGTGTTGCTTTAATATATAGATGTATACATATATATAAGTATGTGCATGTCTGTGTGTATATATGTATATATTTGAATATACCTATACAAACATCTGAATGTGCATAGAGAAGATGGTGAAACAGAGACCCCAACATCTCCTGCAGTGAGAGCAATGGTGTGCCAAGCACGGTTCTTGCTTATAATGCCACATATCTCCCTGTTTGAGAGCCACCTCTGAGCACTTCAGGACAAACCTGTTGTAGAACAGAAAGCCTAATGCCTAATATATTGTTTTCGACCCAGAAATTGAGAGCAAGAGAGATGAGGTCAGCTGCTGGAATCAGGAACAGAGACACCTTTCTGGTTTTGCTGCGGTCTTTCTCCCAAGGCCCTACTAACCAGGAGAGCTGCAGTAGTGTGATGCATTGGATTAAGCACAGTAGAGTGGTGTGTTGGATGGTAGGAAGAGGTTTGAGCCAGTTTGTCGTGGTTTTAGGCTGATCCAGCAACTGTCTGTACACTGACACATGGAGACTGAGAGTAACCTCTCATCAGGGACATGCCTGATCACCAGCAATAAGTGGTGGTTAAAAATCACTGTATAATGGAGCACAGGTGATCTTTACATTCCTGTTGCTAACTATGTCCTCTGATGTGCTCATAGGAGAACACATGAGGACTCTGGCACTTAACATTAGCTAAACTACATCTGTTTTTCAGTTCCAACAAACCAGTCAGTGTGTGTAGTTATTTGTTTCCTTAAGATGATTATTTAAGATAGCTCAGCTCAGATCAGAAGCCCATTTACACCCAAGGGTGGCTCAAAAGACGCTGCAGAGGACAAAAAGTAGGACAATGCAGTCTGAGATTCCAGGGTAGTGTAAATCATGTCAGAGCTTTACATTTCTTCTCTTCAATTCTGCAAAATATCACAGAGGTCCATTGGCTAGATTCACCTCTCCGCACACACAAGCAGAGCTCAGCTGGCTTGAATGGAGTCAGGCTGAGTTACACCAGCTGAGAATTTGGCCTCTTATTTGTAATGGTCATTGCCAACTCAACAACAACAAAAAAATCACTCAGGCTGAAGCTGAGCCAAGATGACCAAAGAGGTCATGAAGCTTTTAGAATTATTAACTCCTATTAGTATAATAATCCTTTTTATGACACCATAAAATTACATGGTGCTTTTCAGGACGTAGATAAACTGCATTCCCTGTGCTGAAGGGACAACTCTCACACAAAACACGTAGGATTGCCCGTGTCTGTGAGCCGCTGCCCTTTGTCCTCACTGCCCTGGGACCTCATCCGTTGATTAAATCTTCTGTGGTAGGAGTCCTATCACCCCACATCCTTGAAAATCCTCCCCACACTTCTACCAAAAAGGCCTCAAGGGATGTGGAAAATCATATAGTCTCAGTTTTAATAGTCTGAAACTGGAAAAAATTTGCATTTCCTTTGTTGCACCTTTGGGCTATAGCTGCTGCTTCTCTGTTCTGCAGGGATATGTGGGGTGCAGTGGGAGGATGGAGCTCATTCTGGAAAACTAGGACAGATGAAGTTTTTGCACTCACTTTTCCCATGAGGTGACTCGATGATCTGTGAGATAGTGCACAAAATTAGTATCAAACTTGTACTAACATTACGAAAATGGTGAGATTTTCTGCGCTCCCAAGCACTGGTGACCACAGGGATGACTGTAGGGCTGGAGTGGGATAGAAGATCTCTCGAGGATGACGAATAATGTTGTAGCAGAGTATGGTATTGCTGGACAAATGTAAGACAAAACGTAGCTCCTAGGCAAGTGGCTCTTTCCCACATACCAAACTCTGGAAGCCTGTAGAAATAATACATTGGTATTTTTTTCTCTAGTAATGGGAAGTGGAGATTGATGGCATAGAAAGTGGCTTTTATATTGAAAATGACTATTCATTAAAGATCGAAAATTAGCCTGGAAAAGTGTTGAAGTTTTCAGAGACCCAACCAGTCAATTTTTGCTGCTCATGTAAACTGTGCGAATAGAAAGCATCTCTTGCTGCACAGTCCTGCTGAGTCAGTGTCTCTGGGTCAGATGATGTAATATGTTACAATCTGGTGAGAAATCCCGGCTAAAACTGGTTGGTTCTTTCAGTTGTTGTTGAAAGTATTTTAAACCAAAATAATTACTTGAACATTGACTTCTGGGAAATGAATTTCTGCCAGCTTCCAGGAGAAGAATTTCTGTTTATGGAGACTTTTCAAGATTCTTTGATTGCAAGCAAAGAACTGATTATAATTTGTGATGCAGAGAAGGACTGAACAAAATTTTGAATTTACCATGAAATAGTTGTTTAGGAATTCTGAAGTTTAAAACTTCTACTTACACACTTCCAGTCTTTATTTCCTGCCCCCCTTCAAAAAGTCTTGCTTCTGAAAATGATTAAATAATACATGGTTTTGATTTCTTTGTTTCTTATCCCCTTCAAACCTATTCTTCCTGATTTAAATGTTTTTGAGCAATATTACTCTGGACAGCAGATGTTAATTGTTTCAACTGAAAAAAAAAAAAAATCCAATACTTTAAAAACATAGCAAACCAAAAACTCAGTTTGACCAGGAATGCTGCTAAAGCATTAGCAATGATCCCACTCTTGACTGATACACACTTATAGACCTCGACACTGACACATACAGAACGCAGAAATCTCCAATTCTGGCTGATACCAAAGTGAAATAAAAGGGAGTCACATTGGCTTGGATTTTCTACCAACAGCACAAAAGAATAAAAAAATCAGCACGTGGTTAATGAAGATGAATAGATGCAGGGAAAATGGAATTTTCATGTTTCTAGGGGTTTTAAAACAACAGTGAGTAAAATCTTCCTAACAACATAATTTAAAAAAATAGCATGTGGATGTCGAATTAATCTGGGCTGCCACTGCATTGATTTTCAACAGGCTTCAGGAGGGAGGATTTTCTTAGGGGAGAAGTAAGGACCAATGCCAGCAGAAAGTGACCCTTAAAAACCTGTGTTCGTTTTGGTAGAGGATGAAAGCAAGGTCCCTCTGAAAGCTCTGCTCCCACCGTGCATATTCATGCAGTGAGTGAGCACTGCTGGGACATTACCTGCTGTGGGTGTAAGGGATGCCCTGGGGCACAGGATGTTGATGAGATACTGGAGCAGCCCTAACTGCTCTGGTCATGGGTTTCCCAGAGTACGGACAGTACAGAGTGATCTGTACATCCGGCGCTTCGTGTTTTCTGCTTTCTCCAAACATCGGTATGTGACAGGGGTAAAGAGGAGCTGAAGGTGCATGGAAACAGCCTCACTACGAGCAAAAGTATGGTGCAAGCATAGAGGCTGCTTGGGTACTGCCCCTTGACTCTGCCATTGGTTTGCTGTGCAAACATGGGGAGATCACTTGATTTCAACTTCCCTACCTATAAAATTGGGAAGTAGACATTTGCATCCACTTTTTGACATATATGGATTAAAGGAGCTTGTGAGTTTTGTTGGTGTTTTTGTTTTGGTTCGTTTCGGTTTGGGTTTGGGTTTGGGTGGTTATTGTTTGTTTTTTTTGCCAAAAGGGTAATCTTCAGTTCTACAGAGAAGTGAAGCCATTCTGCTGGACAAAAGGGAGAACAGTGTATCCGCTAGAGACTCTGTTGCAAAAATTTAGGAGTCAAACTCTCCCACAATTATGAGGCTGCACAGATACAACTCCTGAGCTCAGCAGCACATAGTGTCTAGCTCAGCGAGAGAAGGAAGCAATCTTTGGGCATGGTTTGATCCAGTTTCTGGCAGCAGCAAGTTCTCTGAAGCACCTTTCCATCTTCCTGAAGGATTGTCTTAGCTAAAGCAGTGCTCGGTGTTGCCTGACACAGTGAGTCATATAAGGTCAAGCTCACAAGATATATGGCAATGTGTGTGTGGAGGGGTTCAGCTTCCATAGTGTTATGGCACAAGGAACCATTCTTCCATTACAGGGAGATCTATAAGGAATCGCTGCCATTAACGGACTCCATTAAATGCAATACATGTGGGAAAAATTGCAGTTTGATTTAGTTTAGCAACATGGAGATATTGGCAAGATAATCACATAAAAGTGACACCTTTTATGGCCAAGCTCTTTGATTTTATGTCAGTGAGTTTCAATTTCTCACATTTTTATGTTCATATATAGGTCCTTGTTCTAACGTATGCATTAGCTGGCGTAAAGGTTAAATAGATTGTTTTAGCATTTTGGGATACAGATTGTAGATACGGACAAATCTTCAATAAGCTGCATGAATTATTTTGGGTAAGTAGAGACTGCGAGAGGGAGCAGGAGTTATTCCTCTGACTTGATCCCATCTGAAAAAAAAAATGAAAAAAACAAATGAAAAGGAATAATGAGAAAAGTATTATATATGTGTAATGTGATTTGAAAAGCAGACCTGCAGGCTTCTCAAGTACTGTCAGAAGGAGCAGATGGTGTGGGTCACCCTGCTTCATGAAATGCTCCAAATCTGAATATTTATTTTTAAACACAAAAAAATATCCATTCCGTGTAAGGCAGATTGTGATCTCCCTTACATCAGCAAAACTGTCTGAAGATGGGATTGGCACTGGATTGGTAATGAGAGTCACAGAGGGCAGGAGAAGTTGAGACCGTAACCTGGCCCCCCATGGAGAAAGTCAATCTCAAGGTCTGGTTCCATGGGTAAGCAGCTAAAACTAAACCCCTGTTCTGTTCCGGTATTTCCAAACTCAGAATATTTTTGTTATAAAAAAGTCCTAGTTGGGGAGGTACTCAGTGTAGGTGCTGATTCTCCTTTAAAGAGTATGGGTAAATCAGGAATAATGTCACTGGTATCTGTTTGAGACTTTTAAAACATTTCCCCCTCCCCTGTGGTGTGAGGCAGCCAACTCCGCAGACCCAGCTGATACCGACCGTGCCTTGTCATCACAGCTCGGTGAAAGCCAGATTTCAATATCCCTTAAACCACCTTGGTACGTTTAATCCCTCAATTCATCTTTTCTTTTTAAGTCCTTAGTCTCTGCTCCGCAAAACCTCCTCCTCATGTCCCTGCTACTTCACTAAGAAATCTTTGAAAGACTAATATTACAAGTCCAGATTCTAATAGGTAATGTCTTTTTCTTTTTCTATCTCTCTTCCCCCCACTACTTAGCTACACCTGAAAATCTTTTGCCTCTATCTATTCCTGAATCTGGGTAGATTACTCTTCAATTTATGAAGGGAATTCAAGTTGTCTCTTTAAATCTTTCTCTTTCCCCCCACTTCACACGCTCCCAACACCTCTCCATCTTTTCATTTCTCATCATTTAAATACTCAGCCCAATTTCAAGGCTTGATAATGATGAATAAGATTGAGATTAGGATTTAATAAGAGTGTTAAGGAAAGATTTGTCATTCCAATGGCTGTAGGTCTTGGCTGAAATTGAATTGGCATCCAGCCTCTGGGCATGCGCGGAGTGAAGCTGTTTGCTGACTCCCATTATGGTTTTCTCCAGAAGAACAGGAAAGGTTTTCTATACTCAGCCTCAGTCATACAGGGGATGACTTACTTGCTAATTAATTGCCCCCTCACAATCCTCTTCCTTGATTAAAGGCAGTTTGAATGAAGGACGGGAAAGCCTGGGATAGGTCTTAGCTCCCTTCATTAGTGCATTTTGCATCCAGGTATGACTTGAATAGCTGAATCAGTGCTTCCTAGGGTCTAAATTCCCATTTTGGAACTGAGATGAATCTCAATGACAAAGCCTAAATCCATAACTAAGTCTCAGACTGAACTTAATAAGACTGAGTCGAATATTTAAATTTGGCCTACGTGGAGGTGGAGCTGTCAGATCAAAGCTCAAGGAGGATGCATGTGTGATAAGCACACTAAATTCCATTATTACTTTACAGACATCTGCTAATACCATTAACTACGTGCAGGATGAGCCTAGTGTCTCTCCTGGGAGCTGCATGCTAGGATCTGCAAACAGTCACGGTGAGCTAAGCAAAACCCCTCTGGATCTGCAAGTCCAGGAGTTACTTGATGCCCAAGCAAAGAGTGCTGAGACTTGCGAACCCACAACGTGGTATGTCTACATGCCAACGTGGTGAAGAGTGATATTGAGGGAACGGGAGGATGCCGCCAGAATTTCTCTGAGAAACTGCTTCCAAGCTCAGCTAATTTTCTGTTATACTGACCTTAACAGAAGAGTCGGGCCACAGGAAGTAATGTATATCTTCTAAAATATGTTTTGCTGCAAGTAACCGTAGCAAGTCTCATGTCTGAAACCCCCTCCGAATCACTCTGCAACCTTTAGTGCCTCTTTCTTCTTGAGGAACAACCCTGTGTATTGCGCTAGTTTCAATACTTGGGACATGAAGCAACTGATCAAGCTTAAACACTTGTAAAACATCTACGACGTCCGTTGTGCTCAGACTGGAGATGTTGGACTCGCGACGGCGGCTCACGCTGTTCTGACAAGGGCTTGCTGGAGCACCTGCTCGCCTCCTGCACGCAAGGCCCAAAGAGGCTTAAGGCTTCTGAAGTTTTAGGGAAGGATTCCTGGCAGGAGAAAACTGCCCAAGCTCTTTTGAAACCAAGGGGCTTGTGCCGCTTTACTCCAGGCGAGGGTGTGGACCTCAGGGGTGCTCTAACTGCTTAAATTGCTCGGCAGTTTCAGAGAGTTTACAGTAAGCCTCTTAAACTGCTCGAAGGGCTTACAGTATCTTAAGCCTCTTAAATTATATTAAAAAAAAACTTACATTTTTTTGGCAGAATCTACAGTTTGGAAGGATTCGAGGTTTGAAAAAAAAAATCAAACTTGGCTTCTTTGATAGATTTTATTGGGAATTAAATGTATTTGATAAAATATTGTTTTAATAATTTTAAAATTATAAACTTAAATGCTTATTTTGCCAGTCTACATGAAGGGAATTGCTTATGAACATCCATTGAAATATTCAAACTGCCAGAAAATGCCATAATTTCTAAACTCACAATTTCCTGATTTAGGTGTTACTAATTTTACAACCACTCATCCAATTTTTTTCAAGCTTGACTTAATTTTTATATCACAACTGCCTCTGCAAAATAAGCCAGTTTGGCAAGACAATCCTGATCTACTTTTGGGAGATCAAAGTGTGAAATATCTGGTCAGAATATATAAGGAAAGTACATTTGTTTCCAAACTCAAATAATTCAAAGAGAGCTGGTATTCCTGAAAATCAAATAACAAGCAAACAAACAATCAAAAGCGCTTTAGGCTGAGACTAAATGGAACAGATTCCTTCATACACAATTGAAAGGAGAGATTAAAAGAAAAGAAATTGGAAGGTTAATGTGACTTCAGAGATGGTGACATGCCTTTCCTGTCAAACTCATTAGCCACTCAATTTTAGTGACTCTTTGAGCATGATGATTTTTTTGTGACATGAGAGAAAAGTATTGATCTTTCCTGTATTCCATCGTAATTAAAGTGCATTTGGAATATATCAACGGAAGTTCCACATAACTGTCCTTACACGCACACACACACACAATTTTATGCTTTCCTTCGGATTTCATCGGCAAGCTGCATCTCTCATCTTCCCCATCTGCTGATCACAAATGTGGTTGAAGAAAAGGCAGCAAGTCTTTCCCATGGAAATCTTGTGCCACCTACAAGAAGGAGCTCTGGCTTTAACAGCACTAGTGTGATGTCTGGAGTCCATCCACATGAACAAATGGGCACCATATGTGGTTGACAGCTAGTTCTTTCAATTCCAGCAAAGCCAATTGATTTGAGTACACCAATTTTATATAGGTCTGTTGGGAGCCATCAGATGATCCTTGATTTTGACAACTCAATCAGCAAGAAGGTTATGTTCCTACAAGGCAAGGGATGAAGTAAGTACTAACCTAAATCTTTAAGCCAGACTTGCACCAGACCTGAGCTGCATCTTTTCTGTTTGCAACCCAGTGCTCAGATACAGGAATTTTCAAAACAAACTGAGAAACTGATTTACCAAAAGGGAATGAGTTCCAGTCTGCATGATTCATCTTTGCACTCAAAGGAGAGGTAGGGACAGGTTTCCTGATATTGTTTGCAGCTTGAATCTTCCAGTTTATTTTCACGGACCAAAACAGTTGGATCATTTTTGCCTGAAGTATCTGAAAGCCCAAATGCTGCTGGACAGTGACCTAATCCTCCAAAACTGTGATTTGCCTTTGAAAAGTTACTTGTTCTGCTGCACAGAAGAAGAGCCTTCGTACAGATGTAGTTCTTATGTCCAAGCATTTTATTATGATTTTACATTCTTTTCAGGCCTCTACCACTTGTTACATTCTTGCACCTCTGCTCTTACATATGTGAATTCGGAGTCTTATGATGTTTTTGATGTGGTTGAAAGTCAGAGGACCATCACAGGCCCTGGGCATCACTTACAGAGGTCTTGTGACACATTCTGGTTTGATTTTTTGGATGATTTCTACCTATATCCCTGCAGTCAGGTCTTCCCTATGTACCTGGCTAATTTCAACACTCCCAAGCACTTATTTTTTTATTGTTTCATTGCTCATCTATCCATGAGACCTTGGCACTTCTGAACCCCAGTCTTTTTTCCCTAGGAAATGACTGAAAACAGCAGTAATTATGGGGGAAAGAGGGGAAATTGTTTTGTGTTTATCATTATTATTTTGTGGTTATTTCTGTAACATCTTTTAGAGATTAAGTTCAATTAGGAAACAGATGGCACCAAAATATCGTCAAACATTTCTGATGGGCAGCAAATTACTGGCTTAATTATGTAAATAATTAAAATTTATATTTACACCTGATCATCCAAATGAGGGTGAAAATACCAATTTCAGGGTTTGTTATGATTGCTGGCAGGGTGTCGACCTGTGAGCAAGTTGCTTCCTTTCTTCAGTTTCAGATGTCTCTCTTAGATCCTAGAACAGTCAAAAAAACTCTGGAAAAGAGAAAAAGAAAGAATGAATGAAGACTCCCGACTAAGTTTGTGTCATGTAGGTGCTCTCCTGACTTTAAAAGGAATCCCTGTGCCGGTTGAGGAGACTTTGTTATTAGCAGGCTCACTGCAACTGCATCCAGAGGTACCAGCTTGGATCAAGCTGACCTAGTGCAAGTGGCTGTACAAAGAGATTGTGAGACAGTTCTTGCGCTGGAGAGCTTATAGGCCAGATAAACAGAGCAGACAAGTAGTGAAAAAAAGAGTGAGAGCAAGACAGAGTCAGACAGTTTTATTAACTTCAGTATTTCAGATGCAGAACTGTGGCATAGAAAGATAAAATATGTGATTCTCATTTGCACTAGATTTGCTTTCCACTACTCTGGCAGCATAAACGGGCCATGAAGTGAGTATATATATTACATTTACACTCACTTCTCACCTCTTCTGTGATGTTAAAATGCTTCAGTGTGAGTGAATATCAGACTCAATATGATTTCTCTAAGATCACAGAGGAAATCGATGCCATTGAACTCACGTTTTCTTTGTGCCACTTCAGCACCTTAGTTACTTGACATCCTATCATCCCTTTCTGGGCAGTAGTCTTGTGTACATAGCTACACATAATGTTATCGTTCCTCTTGGGGTTATTAAACTTGTTTTAAAGATGAACTTTTCTGGGAATCCACAAGGAACCAGGAAAATTAGTCAACTTTTCCTTGTCTTCTTTCGCTTTTGCTTATACCTCTAGACCATGATGACAAAAGAATGGGAAAATGAATGAAAAAGCAGTAAGGCAGGGGTGGAGATCAGCATGTTGACTTCCAACCTTGCAATTTTCTAGTTTGCACATCTGAGGTCTGAATTTTTTTCCAGACCCTGAGATGGAGCTGCTAAAATCCGTCAGGAATCACTATCTGTATTTTCTTCAGTAACCTATCGCTAGGAATCGTATACTGCTGTACGGCTGGGTTTGCCTTCAAAAAACTAAAACTCCTGGCTGTTTAGGACACATATTTGCTTCATTTAACCTGCTCCAGAGATTGGGGTAGGTAAAACAGATACAGTCCTATGGTTTTGATTCTGAGCCATCTTTGAAGGTCAAAATTGGGCTGTTGTAGTTCTTCCTACTTTCTGTGTTACGGGTTCTGCAATATTAAGATTTTTATCTTAGCCCTATTTTATCAGCTCTATTCTCCCATCCCTAATTTGGAGCCAGTGGGGGTGGGGAGGGGAGAGGTGACAGGGAGGTCAGACAAATGCTTCTATTGATATCCCTGTAATAAAAAGAGCTTTACTTTCCTTTCTGCTGATAGCAGTCAAAGGAGCTTTGCTTTTGATAAAATTAACCTTGGAGCCAGAAACAACAGAAGCTGCTCTGATTTCATCAGCCCTTCTAGCCAAGGAGACGTGATCACTTACTAGCAATGAAAGGGGCCGTCGCCTACACAGGCAACTAATGTAATAGGACAAATTCCTCCCCTCAGCTCAACACAGCAGATCCCACCTCTAGTGGTCTGCACTCAGAGTTTCAAAGCCTTCTCCCACCATGGGGACGGAGAGAGGAGAAAAACATGGACATTTGGAGGTGAAACATGCTGATTACAGTTCTGCTCACTCCCACTGATGCCTTCACATGGACATGCTTAGACCTCATCCTGGCCCCTCGAACTGAACATGTTTGCTTTGCATGAAATCTTTAATGGTCGTTTGCTTGAAGTCAACGCGTTTCTTAAAGCTACTCAAGTGCTGAAGTGCTCAGCTGGATCACGGTCCAAAAGGATGTATCCCCAGGAGGCCACTGGTTGAAGAGACGTTGCAAGGATGATAGCCTTGTCTCTCCAATCATCCTCAGCACCGCTTCAAAGTCAGGGATGATTCCTTCTTCTCAAACTTGAAGCCATATTGTTACCACAAGCAGATTTTATAGCTTAAGTGCTCCCCCAAACAGCCATTTATCAAATGTTTCCTGGCTCTAAATTCCTTATTTAATGTGTTAGTAACCACTTCAAAAAGGTACCTGTACCTCATAATACTGAAGTACTTCACCATAAAAGATAATGATTATGATTATGATCTGTATAAGCAAAGGCCATTGCCTGGTCTGTGCTGATATTATAAAGGGATTTGCCTTACTTCTCCCGCCACTCAGAAATGCTCTCTGTGCACCCAGAGCTGTTAACAGCCCTCTGAGCTGTTGCCACATGCAACTGAAATGACTCGTAGTCACAGCTGTTATTCAAAGGTGGAAATAAAACCTATTAATTCTTTCTAAGGCTGCTTCCCCATGCGGCCTGAAGACAGTGCTTGAGTAACGCAATGGAGCTGGGACTGAAAACAGGACAATGTCCTCAAAAAGGAGGAAATCCGTGCCCCATGTCTGTGTCTCTAGGGAGTGATGCTCATCGAAAGGTAGAAGGGCAAAGCTGGTGGGCCTGTGATATACAGCCAGTTTTGGGTTCTCATCTAAGAAAGTTTTAGTGGAAGAAGGCTTTAGCCCAAAGAAAGTCATCAGCAGACAGAAAAGATTCCTGCACCTGATCAGCCTTGACAGAAAATGCCCATCATCCCTTTGCTCTGAACAGATCCCTCTGTGCAAATGTAGCTAGCAGAAAAAGCTGATCTACCCCAAGGAACCGAGTCTCCTTTATCACCCATGACTGCATAGTACTTTTGAATGGATGGGCCAAATAGTCATCAACCCACAAATGGTTTCTTTTTCTTTATTCCTTTCTGCTAGAGCAGGAGGGTGAAAAAGATATTTGCATTTTCTGGGGAAAAAGAGATTTACAAAGCGCTGCTGGAGAAGGCTTCCAAGGGGCTTCCACGGGGCATCTCTGCCAGCCTACCTCACTCTCAATTAGCACAGTGGTTTAAGCAGCTCAGGGTAATATTTCCTCAGCAGACAGCTGTAAATGCTCATTGTCAATATGTACAAATAAATATTTCAGGTGAAACAGACAAAGACATAGCGGTTCATGTCTCCTCTCAAACACACTGTGTGCTTTTCCTTTCTTTTTTTTTTTTCTTTTTTAAAATACATTATTATAATTCCAGTAAAGCCCTGAAAAAAGTGAGATCAGGATGTAAATGGACAAAGAAAGTTGTCTGTTTTTTTTTCCCAGCTCTTCTGCTCTAGCCAAATTTTACTGTGTGGCAGCATTGCCCAGTGATGAGAGCACGATTCAGAAGAAATGGTTTCTACTTCTGCCCTTACAACGTGACCTTAAGCAAGTTGCGTTTGCTCTCTGGCTCATTTTTTCTTCCCTTCTATTGCTTCTTTTTCTGGATTTTTTTTTTTTTTTTGAAAAGTACTATCCATTTCGGATGTATCTGAAAAGAAATCCATGTCCAATGCAGATGCTGGAAGCTATTGTAATAGAAATTAGAGTTTTTAAGCCCCACATGGCCAATTGCATACTTACACTGCAGAGTAGTGTGATTGTACAATCAGTCCTACTAACTCAGCAGGGGGAGTTGGAGATTCTCAAATTTAGTTTCATTTTCCTTACTCATTTTCAGAGGGGAAAGAAAAATCCTTTTTCTGTATGGGTGAAAAAATGTTAATATCTTATTTGGTGTTTTCCTACACAATTGAGGATGGAAATATGCAGCCACTTCACTGGTTTTACAATCAAAGCATTCCCTTGATTGTGTAGTTGTGTGAGAGAGAATTGAAATTTCCACACGCCTGTTCACAACCTAATTGATTCTTCTAACTGTAATGCAATTTTTCCCCCTGTATCTTTTGGACAAAGCGTTTACAGTGAAACTCTTTTGCTGTGAACCCACACTGATACTGTTAAGTCATTTACAGAATCATAGAATCATAGAAACATTTAGATTGGAAAAGACCTCTAAGGTCATCAAGTCCAACCATTAACCTATCACTACCAAGTCCACCACTAAACCATGTCTCTAAGCACCACATCTACACGTCTTTTAAATACCTCCAGGGATGGTGACTCAATCACTGCCCTGGGCAGCCTGTTCCAATGTTTAACAATCCCTTTGGTGAAGAAATTTTTCCTAATATCCAATCTAAACCTCCCCTGGCACAACTTGAGGCTATTTCTTCTTGTCCTGTTGTTTGTTACTTGAGAGAAGAGACCAATACCCACCTTGCTACAACCTCCTTTCACACAGTTGTTGTAGAGAGTGATAAGGTGTCCCCTCAGCCTCCTTTTCTCCAGGCTAACCAGCCCCAGTTCCCTCAGCCGCTCCTCAGAGGACTTGTGCTCCAGATCCTTCACCAGCTTCGTTGCTTGTCTTTGGACACGCTCCAGCACCTCCATGTCTTTTTTGTAGTGAGGGGCCCAAAACGGAACACAATGTTCAAGGTTCAGCCTCACCAGTGCCAAGTACAGGGGACAATCACTTGGCTAGTCCTGCTGGCCACACTATTTCTGATACAAGCCAGAATGATCTTGGCCTTCCTGTCCACCCGGGCACACTGCTGACTCGTATTCAGCCAGCTATTGGCCAATGCCCCCAGGTCCTTTTTCTACTGGGCAGCTTTCCAGCCACTCTTCCCCAAGCCTGTAGCGTTGCATTGGGTTGTTGTGACCCAGGTGCAGGACCTGGCACTCAGCCTTGTTGAACCTCATACAATTGGCCTTAGCCCATTGATCCAGCCTGTCCAGATCTCTCTGTAGAGCCTTCCCACCCTCAAGGAGATCAACACTCCCACCCAACTTGGTCTTATCTGCAAACTCAGTGAGGGTGCACTTGATCCCTTCATCTAGATCAGTGTGAGAAGTTGATTGAAAAAAAATGACAGCAATAACATCATGCTGGTTATGTGTGGGCCTCCTGGGTGAGCAAAAGCCTGACTGCAGGTGTCTGGTCTCTTAGGCTTGTCAGTGTTTGGAAAAATATATGAAGTTTTCGAAAATCACCTGGCCAAAATTTTTTAGAACAGAAAAGATGACATCTTCAAGAAAACCATCATATATGGCAGCCATCTTTGTAGAGTTAGAACACAGTATTTTTAGGACCATCATTTGCACTTGAGATAACTTATGTCTCTAAAAGTATCATACTTGAAAACAGGTTTTCTGATAACCCACAACGCAGGTAACCCACATTTTTACATAAGATGTACAAACCCAGAGGCAGAGGCAGGAATAGGCAAAAGTAGGGAAGCTTTTTGGAAAGAAAGGGCAAACTATGGGATATCAGGGCTCAGGGAGCCAGCAAAGCAAAGGAACTCTGGGGCTGGTGCACGTTTGTGGTACGTGCACTCAAGCATAACACAGACTGCAGCAAAATTACACATTTTTGGTTGGGTGGTTCGATTAATAGCTAACCTACAGTTATGCTGTGAGAATATATTTAAAAGCAATGAGCTACTCTGGAAAAGATTTTTGCTTATAGTTCTGACTACAGAAATGTTGTGTTATTCATTAATTCAGAAACCAGCTTCTAGCCTATTAATATACACACACCTGTATCTATATCTTTCTCTATATGAACAGCCTTGTAATGAGTTTGATAAGAAAATATCTGAGTCAGTTGAAGATTTATTGGTGATGCTGCAGAATTGTTCTGCTTTGTCTAAACTACTTGTGAGACTATTACGATTTTCACCTATATTTAAACAGCTTGACTGAAATAAATATGGCCCGATTTTCACCCTGGATGTTTTCTGTTCAGAGCACTGGTCTTTGATGCATACACAAGATAGTAATTAATTTGCAGTTTCATTCACTAAGAGAGACGTGAAATGAGAACGTCTCTAGATAGATAGCAATTACTGTTTTGCAGCACACCACAAGACTTTTAAATGGAACATCATCTCTTTACACAAATTGTTTTCCTTGAAGATCAGAGTTGGCCCTTCTACCCCACTATCTCTTTCTCTGGAGTTCGCCTGGAAAAATCTCCTGTGTGATGGGAAGAGGAGGGCTTTGCGGAACAACAATCCGTGTCTTACTGCACTTGAAGCATTTGTAAACAACTCACAGTGTTTGCTCAGAGGTATTTTTTTTCCTGCTGTATTTCTGATGAATGCAATGAAATGTGAGGGAAATGAAGGTCTCCTAAGTACATTTTAATTTAGATGAAAAATTATACATTATTATACCATACTGTTGATTGTTCTGACATAATTGATTGGGAGGGCCATCCACAAAGAACAGCAGGAAAGCTTGACTTTGAGGAGACTACAGAAACTGAATTAACCATTTAGAAGTGTGATAGAAAGCAGTGTCTTGGACTGGGAGAGAGAGAAACTGGATTTTGGTTTCAGTTTTGCCATTCTTTAGGTGAAATCACCTCCTGTTCCTGTGCCTCTGTTTCCCGTCAACAAAATGGTAACAGAGATTTTTATTTATTCTTGCTTCTTGCAGTGGCAAATGAAAGACGCATTGGAAAGAGACTTTTTGCTTCATAATATCTAAAAGGCCAGTGTCGACACGGATAGGGGAAAATTGAACTCCCCTTGTTCCGTACTGCAGTGCAGTACCAAGACTGCAGCGCAACCACCTTCTAAACTTTTCCAGCTCCTTGTCCGGGCTGTTGGTTGGATGAGTGTTACAGTCCTGCAGCCTGCCCCAATGCGAAGGCTGGAGCTGATGGACATGGGTAATGTTGATTCTGAATCTTTGGGTGACGATGTGGAGAAGTCCTGTAGGTGCAGAGTCCTTGTCTGGCTGCTTTCCTCTAGTGCTTTATCAGGCAGACATCTGTGATGGACGTTGACTGGAGAGAAAGGGTTTTCATCCAGTAGACCAAGTCCTCACATGAAAAATAACTGTGAGGTTTTCTCCTTATATTTGAAGGAAACTCTTGTATCATTGGGCTATGCAGCCCAGTATCCTAACAAGGGTAGTTCTTAGCTGATGCTGTAGAATACAGTAAATGCCTTATTGAAATAGCACATAATCTACACAACCAGTTATGCACTGAGGGATGGGGAGTAATGTACTCCGTCTTGACCACCAGAACCAATCAGCGTATACTCTGAAGCCTAAGGTCTGATTATCTTTACACCATAATTCTGCTTGCCCAGTTGCTGGTGACATTATTAATAGCTATAAAATAACATTTTCCAGTGCATATATGTTTATATTACAACATTTTAAACCTCCACGGCCAACTTACAGGGTGAAAATGCAACAAAACAAAATTAAAACAGAACAAATAACCTGTGTGTCCCCCAATCTACCATTACTTTCCTAAGGAACTGCTATTGTGTTCCCAAAGATTTTCCACACACCTTATGGCAAATTATTTTCCATCCCCCTTTAGGTTTTTTGGGTTTTCACGGATGTAATTATAATTATTGTCATCTTTCTTGGGGAGATCATCTTATGTTGTAAAGATAGTACAAAATGGAAGAGTTTACTTGAAATGTTATTATTGTTACAATAAACCAGCTATGCTGCTGTTGATTCCCACCCACAATGTGAAGGCAGACCCTGGTGTATTCTACTTCTTAGGTTTTTAACCCTGAAATATCAGTGATGGAGAAATAAGAGTGGCAGGGCTGGTGTTTGCAACTCTCAGATTGCAGGGGTTACAGATTGCAGTGGGCATCTAGAAGGCCAAGCTCATCTTTACAGTGGCTGTGTGCAGCAAACTCCATTCAAAAGGCAAAAGAGAGTGGAAAGTGGGTAAGAGAGGGCAAATAACTTGATGTGGGTGAAATGACAAGTCAGTGTAGGAATCAGGGCTTCACCTCCCCCGGCTTTACTCCTAACTCTCAGTGTGGACATCAGCATCTAAGCTGGCTGTCCTGCCTCCTTTGGTAGCAGCTGGGAGGAGCAGTCCTTCACAAGCTATAGAGAAGTATATCCTTCACCCTATAGAGATACGATGAGACAATCTCGGGATGAGATGACTTGGCAGCCACCCTCGCTTGTGCTGCTCTCACCGATGGGCAGAAAGCAGCTTGGTGTCTGAGATGGAGAGATCTGCACCGTGGATGTTTACCATGGGCAGAAGACACTTGGTCTGTGATTTCTGTTGCTCATAAATTTACATGCTTGAAAACAGATTTTTACAGAAGCGTATCAGTTTGTTCCCAGGAAAAAAGTTACTTGTGAGTTTTTTCAGGATTTTTCCAGTTTACAGTGAAGGTTAAAACCCAGCAAAAAAATGAATCTTCCTAGGGTGGCTCGAGAGATTAGTGCCGTTGATGAATAAGATACTGTCAGGAATTGCAGAGATAGAGGCAAAAGTTGAGAATAATGGGAACTTAAGAAAAAGCGTTAGCTTTGGGAATAGTTTTGGGCAAGTCATTGAGATTACTTTGAACTGCCTTCCCTGTGCTGCTGAAACCCTTATCTGCCTTCAGGAAAACCTGATATCCAGAGGATGCTTTGAAATCGAAATGTTTCTTGTAAGTGTTTGTTAGGATAGTGGGGGATGTATCTCACCTGGAATTGCACAATCCAAGGCAACAGACAGCTTTAGTTTATTCAGACCCTTATGAAATGATTGCCATAAACCTTCTGTGAACTGACTTAGAGGATGCATTTCTTTGACTGCAATGGATTTGTGCTATCTCCAGAGAACCAGCTGAAAGTTCATGCCCTACATGGTCCTCTTGGGGAAGAAGAGCAGATAGCACTGTAGAATGCATTTTGAGGCAGTTTTGAAGAGACCATTACTGACTCCTGCCTAGCACAGGTGTTAGCAGGCGCTCGACGGGTCCCAAAGCAAGCCCTTGAGTCTAAAGGCAACTGTGGCAAACCTGTGTAATAATGTCCCAGCTTGACATGAAGTGTTGGGGTTCTCTCTGCGCTGCCAATAAAAGATGGCCAGCCAAAAGGCTATGTATGTCTTGTATTGTCAGAATAAGACTTAAGAGATCTTTATCCGATGCACAAGATGTGTGCTGCTGGCTCTTCCCTGGGCTCAATGTCATCGCTATGAGAACAAATGCTCTGCCTCACCTCTGCATTTCATAGCTGGATGCATGTATAATAATTACTTCAGCTCAGGGTTTTGCTTCAAGTGTCCAGTGTCCTTAAGCTCTCCTCAGCAGCATTACTCTCCTAAACCATTTTACTTATGAGATCCTACAAGCTGCTTCTCTATTCCCCCACCTCGTTTTGATCTTTTTTTTTTTTTAAATATATATGTGTATAATAAAGCACTGAGCTCAAACTGAGCACACTCTTCCAATTAAAGCCCTACCAGAGCACAGCTGAGTGGAATAATTGCCTTGCTTGTTTTACACAGAATACTCTATTAGCAGTTTGATCTGGGACTCAACATTCACCCAGAATATTTGGTCTTTTTTTTTTTTTTTTTTTTTTAGCCCTCAGCAGCACATGAAAAGACAGGTATAGACTCTGCCAGGCCAAGTCTCTGAGATTCCAACAAGCTGTTGGTAACAAGCAACGTGGTCTATCTGTTTCATCTTTTCCATTCCCCTTGTATTTGGAGGATTTTGCATCTGCTTATTTTATTACTTTGACATCTTTATACCCATGGAAGGTATATTTTTCTCCTTGAGCCTTCCACTTAGTTGCAGCACACTGTGTAATGCAGTGCACAGGATGAAAGCCGTTATCTGATTTGAGTTTAATGTTCAAAAGTCCTCAAGCTGGTTTATCTAAAGATCCTCCCTGTATAATTGTATACTTAGAATTCAGCTGCAGTGTAATAGGGCAAGCGCTCTGTGTTCTGTCTGGAATTACAGAGAAGGTACTATTTATTTTTAAGCAAATAGGAATGGGGAAAAAAAGGGAAAAAATGGCAACATAAGAAAATGTATTCAGCTGAGTTTCAGAAAAACCTGCCCCAGGGTTTGATATATGCTGGAATTAGATTGGATTTAAGGGCAGTGGATAGGAAAAAAATCATGCAGTCTGGAGAGATGAGGATTAAAATTCAAAAGTAATAGAAAGACTTTAGGCAGCTCTAATCAAGGAATCAACCCTTTTGGGTGAGGTGCTGTACAATAATGTCACGCAAAGTTTCAAAGTGATCCTGGGATTTGAATCGAGCTCCTGCATGTATTTCCCTTTAGATGCATTTTAAAGCCACTTTATTCATATAATGAAAGCAAATTACTTAAATGAGAAAATGAGTTAACTGATTTCAGATGATCTAAGTCAATCGGCTCCTCACCGGAATTGTCACTGTGCTCGTTCAGAATCTGTTAATATCATCTTCAAATCTGAGGCTGAATATAGCATTGTTATGAAAAGTATTTACAGCCTCCAGCTCGAATACGCGGTGAAAACATGGCAGAGAAGTAAAACAAATAAATCATAAAGACAAAGAAAGAGGAGAAAGGAAGCTCGACTATGTCATTTTATTGGGGGAGCAGAAACCAGGGAGATTAATGGTTTCATTTGAAGTTACAGCACAGTCTGTGACAGGATCAGGAATAGAATCCATGTCTTTTGTTGAAAATTGGATTTTTGATGAAAAACTTCATGCACTCTCTAAAATTAGGAAAATTTCACCTCACCTCAGCCAGGAGTACCTTCCAAGAGAGACGGGAACTTGGAGGCAGAGGGAAGAAGGCTCTGAGTGCACACTGGTTTCTGTCTGCCTTTTTCCACTTCTTTAAGGACTCCTTCTGGCTTTGAATTCCATGGCTAGCTGATGAAGCTGCTAGTCAAGCTGCTATTCACCGGTCAAAGCAAGGGTGTCAGGTCAGGAGGTATTTCACAGAAATTTTCTTAAAGGCGTGCTACATTAAATGGCTGTGAAATGTTATGTATTTTTACTGGAAAATATCAGCACTTGTTAAAATGATAGTTAAAAAGATTCTGAGATTCAGCATTTGCATTGATGGAGATCACTTCTCATATAAAACTGTGGAGCTCCCTTAATTTCACACCTGTCAATACTAAACCACCATCTTGTGAAGATTTTACTAGAAAAAGAAAAAAAGAAAATTCAATAAAGCTTTTGCAGCATTTCTCAAGCAATGGTGAAATGTCCCGGGGTATAATTAAGAAAAAAAACCTTCGTGACATTTTGGGGGAAAATACATATTCAACTCTGCTCACACAGTTCCAGAAAGGAAATTAATTCTACATAAAATGGTAACCTCCTTCGACTGAGTAATGAGAACAACTGTCTGCTACAGAAAGACTGAAATAACAATGAGGGTCGGTGCGATTTTAATAGGCCATCCCTGCTGCTCTGTTCTGGAGACAGGGGAAAAAAAGGAGAACGGAGGAGGCCACAGAAACCTCCTGCATGGTTCATGGAGACCTTCACACCTTTCGTAACCACAGGAACAACGAACAGACACAGACGGGTCGCTCCGACCTGCCAGCAATCCCTGACCTTACATGGTAGGCTGCAAGCAAGCGGCGTGAGTTTAGCTATGAGGTGGGATCAGGATTTAGGGGGCAATTGTTATCAAAACTTGATTGAGGGTCTGCCACCGAGCTGGCATGGTCAGGCAGGCTGGTTTGCACCGCCAGCAGTGCCTGGGCAGGGATGCAGGTAGCAATATGTTGAGATGCTCCAAGCTCACCGCTCCAACCAAGCTGTTACCCAGTTAGCAATGAGTTGTCCAAGGACAATCTTCAGCGTAACTTCAAAGCAAGGCTTGAACTCACCCCTCTAGAAGCTGAGATACCTTACAGCTGCCACCACACCCCACTGACACGCTGCCTTCCTCTGTATTTTCTGTCCTGTACATCCTTGATACAGAAAAACCTACTTTGTCCCAGACAATGAGCACTGAAACATGCCAGTGTCCATGGGCACCTACATGCATACCATTGTCTGCACCTATTTACTTGCTCTCAGAGAATATTTCCATGTTGTTTTTTCTTTCTTTTTTTTTTTTTTTTTCCCCTGCAGAAACCACTTGACTGCTGAAAAGCCACCCGAGTTTTGTCGTACTGTTCTCTTTCGCAGCAGCAAGGGCGTAAAGGTGCCAATGGAAAATTGCTTTGGTACCTTGAACTGTAAATGATGTTGTTTTCATGATTCATCAAATCTGTCTGAAGCAGAGGTGGCGTGTCAGCGGGGCTAGGCAAAGTTTAGAACATAATAGGGCCCAAGAGGTGAGCGACATGTCTTTCATTTCAGTGGAGCATCTTTGAAGTGACTGCTGGAAATAATTAGGTTCCTTGATTTCCATTGCCATTTGGTGCTCTTCACGCTAATCAGAGTAACTGCACATTTGCATGAACTGAAGGGAATAGAAGTATTTCTTATTAGAAAGAGCCCATAACAAAGATAAAGGTCTCTTGGCTTCAGAATTCATTCTCCCTGCAATTCTACACCACACTTCATGTCTGGCCAAAAATGAGGTGAAAAATGTATATTTAATATTTATTAAAGAGCCTCAGATCTTTATAATCTTTAAACTTTGGTCCTGCTAAATATTCCAAACTCTTTTTATTTATTAATAAATGTTTCATTCTGTCTCTTCCAAAACCTGAATGAAGCTCTTAGGTCACACAGCCTGTGAGATGAATCGCAGAGGGGAAATTGAATAAAATCTGATTTCTAATCACTTTGAAGGATTCTTTAAGGACTTTAGGGGTCCAGTGTTTAAAGCAGGGAGTGGGAGTTGTGATGTCTGACCTTTCCCATCCAAACTCAGCATTAATTTATAGTTCTTTTATGATCCTGAGCACACCAGCTTCACCTCTCTGTATCTCATTTTATCTATATGTAAAATTAGAAGAGTAAAAATATGACCCTATTTTACAAAGGTGTAATAGGTCTTAATAAATTTCTGATATTAAAGTGCTGTGAAGGCTTTGCTTTATAAAATACAGGCTATGTTTTCAAAAGAGTTCAGCTCCTATTTAGGCACCTCTGCAAGAACCTGGGGCATTGAGAATGCCTTATGTCCTGAATCTTTGCAAATATCTGGTTATGAGAATCTCAGTGTTCTCTGTGGGAGGCTGAGCTCTTAAAGCAACCCAGATTTTACTTACATGCCAAAATTGGAAGCAAGCTCCTTGAAAAATCTGCCCCTAATTTGAGAAATTTGAGTGTAAGGGAATCCCGTCCTGAGATCTCTCGATCCTGTAAATGAAAATAATTTGAAAAGGGACTTGTCATAGAGCTTTAATTATATGGAGGACTCCTGTTCCCACTGAGATGAGAGGGAGTTTTGACATGGATTTCTAAGGACCCAAGATGTTTCCTCCATGGGGTACCTCACTGAACAACTTTTAACACTGAGTTTAGAAAACTTGCTAAGAAAGAGAGACCAAGGAACATTTGTCTCAACAATTAAGGTCTCCTTTGCTTTTGATTTACTTACGTGCACATTATTATTTCTGCCAACAGGTGTTTCTAAAAGATGAGACAAAATGTTTGTTTCAACTACTTAAAGTGAAGAGAGTAAAAAATGGCACACAGTAATTGAAGGATTGAAATTCTGCTCTTGGTACCCACAAAATATGTTGCTTTTGCCCTTTTCTGATATTTTCCTTATTCCTACCATTCCTGTGGTATGGAATTGTCCAACTAGGACATATTTTGAAGTACACTTTTATCCCGTGAACCTCCCGTGGCTCCTTGGCTGTAGCCAAAACTCTGAGGTCAGGGAAATCAGAACAATTTGGATGAAGTCTCCTCCAAGAAGAGAAGGTACCAAGGATTCTGCCTGTCACTGTCCTTGCAGGATCACTAAGGTAGCTGCTAACTCACCAAAGACTGTAGAATTTATACAGCCGTGCACAGCCAGCCCTCAGGATGCTTGGACACAGAAATCAGTATTTGTTCTTTTATTCTGGAGAATGAACGAAGGCTTTTTACAGGAATGCTCTGTTTTCCATCCAGGTCTTCTCCTGCGTCATACATTGGTGTTGCTATGAATGTGGATTCAGAAAAATGCTGGTATCTGGGGACACAGATATTTAATCATGGAAATCAGAGGCATCTCCACTGGAATATATATTTCTCCAAATTTTTACTGAGCTAATGGAATAAATATTTGCCTTCAGTTTCCTTATGAGGTGGAGAAAACATTTTCGATAATCTCTAAGTCTGGATTGCAGGATGAGTGGGGAGGGGACAAACAGGGGGGTTACAGCTTAGAGCTCTAAGAAACAGAATATGGAGAGGACACAGTGAAAACTTATTATAATGAGGATGTTTTAAAGCAAGAAATATCATTCCAACATAGGCTTTTCTATGATCTATGACAAGTATCCATTTGTCCTTGTAGAACTGCGAGATACATCAACATATAGTAGCCTTAAGATAGAGCCATACATGACCTGGTGTTTATGCATGAGATTCATCTCCTCTTGCTTTACTCATGTAAAACTTTGGTGTTTTACCTAATCCAGAGTCCTAAGCTTCCTCCATAGTCAAGGGAGAGGCAGTCAGCTTCTCTAACAAAGGTTCATAAAAAAGGATGAACAACACTTTAGAGCAGTCTATCCATCTTTATGTTAATAATAAAAATACTGTGGACAGCTACCTTTAACTATTCACAATTCACATAAATTCAGGTTACTTACATGTTAACTGTAGCAATTGCCATCTTGTTGGAGACGGGCAAAATTACAGCATCTGTTGTCACCAAATTCATATGCTGCAACTTTCTCTGAGTGGCTGAGTTTTAAGCTCGTTTAATGTTTATTCTGTGATGCTTCCTTAAAAAGAAAAGCCCTTTTCTTTTCCATAGTTAATTTCTTATCAGATTTGCAGTTTGTGGGAGAAGCAATCATCTCCAGAACCGTTAAGTGCAATGATGGTTGGAGTGGAGCCTGTTTGGCTGCCTGAGATCACCTATCTAGGACCTAAGATTTCTCCTTCCAAATTCAACTCGATCCACAGCTGACCCAAAGATAGTGCATTAGTCACAGCTCTGGTTCCCCTGGTGCAGGTGGATTTTGGAAAGAATCGGTTCAGCCCAGACTGTGGCCATTTTTCAGTGTTTGACTATGTGAATTCAGGAAGTTTTTTCCTTCCTTTCCCCCTTGTTTTTGAGGAAGAAAATCTCTGTGCAGATGTTGTCACTTTTTACTTATAGTGAAGATGTACTCCAGAGTATGAATTTCTGTGCTTTTCTGACTGTTCTTCAGAATTGGTCATGAATTCTTCACAGCAAGTGACATGTCACCTTCTCAAATCTTCTAAAGGATAAGCATGCCTTACCCCAATAACCATTTTGGCAGAACTGTTAATTCATTTTAGAAATCTATTCGGAGTGTTAATAATAATAATAAAAAGTTTCATTCAAGAGAGGAAAACCCTGTACAAAACACAAGCTCTTCTTTCCATATCCTGAGAGTGAAAAAAAAGACATTGCTCCAAACCATATTTCACAGGCTTTTTTTCTTTCTACCCCAAGTTTCCAGACTCTCATGCAGTGCCACTGAAATTTTAGGAGCATTGAAGTTGTTGCTAGTGAACTGCATGGGGCCGTCTCGAAAACAACGTCCGTTCACCAAGTAGCCTGAGGGAGGAAGCCCTCTCCTGCTAATTTTTTTCCTCTGAAGGTAGAATAAAAAAAACAGAAGTGAAAAGAGAACAAAGCTTCTGAAGGTGCCTCACATTTTCCTTTGGAAACAAAACATTTATAAAGTTTTGCTTTAATTCCCTTAGATCTTAGTTATAATTTTTTTTACAACTTTTTAAATGCAGAAAATGTAGCTAAATTCAAAAGCACAGTGGGAAGGAGACGTAAGCTGTAACCATAGGGGTTGTAGTTTCCAGTAAACATTTCTCTTCTTGCCACCAGTGGAAGGCTTCCATGGCTGAATTTAATCTCGGGGCTGCTCACTAGCAATCAAGACTTTTTGATCTCTGTAAGCTGATTCCCCAATTACTTACCGTTTCGGAATTAAAGAGGGGAAAACAAAATAGCTTTGTTAATTAAGCAGGAAAATCCTCTTGACCTGGGCAGGTGCTGGGATGCTTCTTCAGAACACCTGCAAGATGTCTTCAATAGATTTCTGAGTTATGAGACTGACTTTTGCCTGTGAAAGAGTGCAGTTTGATTTATCGAGGTGAATGATTCCTTTACCCCAGGGAATCTCATTTTCTTACAGGTGGATTTTTCTCTTCACAGGTAATGTTTTCTTGCTTAAAGACAAATGGTTGAAGGCTGTGTTACATATCCCAGTGGAGAGAGGCATCACCAGGGTGGGCTGAAAATAATGCTAAGATTTTTGGTGTCTCCAACAGACCCTGTACAGGTCCCAGGCAACAACAAGCTTTCTGGTTGACAGCACAGGTGATTTTAATTCCTTGTGAATGGAAGCAAAGTTTCTAGTTCCTCTGTTTGTCCAGACTATTGGGTACGGGGTGCTCTAGTGGATGCTAGAAGATATAGGCTCAAAAACTGAGGTTCTGGCTTAACACTAGGTTGCTCTTCAGCCAAGTTCAGCTCTCTGAAAAGACCAGTTGTATGGATATATGCTGGGGCGGGAATGTTAGATTAAATGCTCTGATCCTTTGCAATATCGAAGCTGCACCAATTTGGTATTGAATCTGGATCTCTCCTGTTTTAGTGAAACAGAAGAGACCAAGGCAAGTCATTAGCCACCACTAGCTGAGGTCTTTAGCCGAGGATCCAAAACTCTTTTCTGCCTCTCACCTATTTGGGAGAAAATTTGGAGTCAAGGTGAAGCTTGTGGGAAGCAGCTTCCACACGTTCCCAAATCAGTGAGTACAGTTGTTTTTAGGTGATGTGGGGTACTTAAAGGCAAGAAGGAAATTGTATTCAGTGCAGACTGCTTTCCTGAAGGAGAACAAGGGTTCACTTAGTCCTGTGATCTTGCTGAGGCTCCGTAGCTGAGAGTTTGCTGTTGCCCAGGGGGTGTGAGTGCTTACGGCATGTAACACACATATACACCTGTATAGCTGAAAGACAGTAGTCTCCTGTGGCTGGAAATGGGGTCAGCTGAGGGCAGACTTTGTGCATGACCAGTGTGTCTTCTTTCACTCAGTTGTGAGTTTCATCCTCAAAACTCCTCGGTGAGATGGGACAGTGCTGTTGCCACTGTTCCACAGAGGGCGAATGGAGACATGGAGAGACTCCTTGACTTGCCTAACATAATTGTGGCTTGTGGAGGACTGGAGGAGGCGGCAACTGAACAAGGAATTGATCACAAGCTTTCTGATAGCACCATGATGATTAGAACAGCCTGCTTTATCTGCAGATAGGCGTAATTCCACTCTTTTAACCCAGCCTTTTGTCTGCCTTGTCTTCTGAGATAGCAGGCTCTTTAGAATAGGTACCATCTGATATTTTATATAGCACTTAGCAAAATATAGTCCCAATCTCACCGAGCCTCTAGGCATTACCATAATCAGTGCATTAGGGGTCATTTTTTTCAGACAGAGATTTGAAAATAACTTTGAGGAGTCTTTTGTAATGACAGTTTTCGTTTGCCACTCTCTGGAGAGGAGATGGAGAGGGGGAATTTACGTTCTCTCTCTCACACGGAGAGTTGCTCATTGAATCTTGAAGAAGATGTAAGTCCCCAGCTCCTCCAAAAGAAGTGGAGCATTCTGGGTATTTTGGAGGAGGGCAAAAAAAAAAAAAAACCCAAACAAACCACGTTTTGAAAGAGCCAAGATATTTAGCTTTGAAAATTAGCTACTCAGCAGGCCAGCATTAAAATTAATTTAATGGAGTGTAAATTAACATACTTGACACTTTTTTGATCATTTTTCATAGACAGTGCTGACCGATGGAAAGAAAAGCTTTTTTCCCCGTGAGGTTAGGACAAGAAAATTCACAGATTTACCACTGCCACCCCATGGGGTGCTTTCCTCTTCAGGAGTCAATGTAGTACATCAAATTTAAGTCTTTAAATGTTAAGCATTGGTATGTGCTTTTGCATATAATAACCCGACTTTTCAAAAAAATGTTTCATTCACTGACACCGGAATGTGTAAAGAATTTTCTTTTCAAATAAGCTGTGAAAGTTAATTAAGTTCACTCAGAGTTTATAGCAAGGATTCTCTAAGAAGTACAGAGGAGTATTTATAACCTAGTCCAAAAATGCAACACGGTGAAACTTTTGATATGTTGATAAGTGATAAGAATGTCATTTGAGGTTTATTTTTTTAATAATAATTTAATTGTCATTGTAAAATGCCTCATAGTTGGGACAGATTAAATTGCCACAAAACCCATTACTGAAATTCATAACCCCCCATAAATGTAAAGTGTTTGCTACTGGGCCATAAATAACCGCACTCGTTCCAGGAAAATGAGGTGCAGGAAATAAATTAACAAAATCCAAACACATAGGACATTAGCTTGCAACAATTTGCTGTAGAGGCTGCTGACGGGAATTCAGCTGAGCCCAGAGGAGAGGCAAATTCAATGTTTAATTATGGCCTCAGTAAATCATGCCCCCTCTGTGTGTTTTGCCATATTGACATGGTTCAAAGATTATTTCACAGTCCAGTTCAATAGCACCGGTAAAGCATGTACATTTCAGATGTCATTATACTTGAAAAGGTCTGAAGAGCACAGTATTTCTCCAAAGACATGTAGGATCCACTCGTGGTTAAAGGAAAGGAGGTAAATCAATTTTTGTTACTCTCATGCAAAAGGCTCTGGGTCTGATTTTCCATTGTGTGCACCCTGGGTGGTCAGTTCTACCTTGCGTTTGATGGGAGTGAAAATACAGCGATATTTCCGAACTTTCCATCAGTTTTCAACAGCCACACAAAGTTCAGACCTCTGGCAGATTTGATCTTTTAGCTGGCATCAGCCTGGAAAAAGAATCAGGTTGCAATGATGAATGTTGGAAAGAAGTCGGGAAGGCTGGGGAGGGACATAGCGGGTGGGAAAAGGAGATTTTAAACAACTTAATTGTCACACAGAAATGGCATCTGTAGTAAACATATTGAACTGATAAACAATGCAGCTGCTACAGATTTCACACAGAGAAGTAAATGCTGTGGCCATATGCAATTCATTACCTGCGTTAATTAGGGAATAAAAAAAAAGGGAAAGAAACGGTAGGAAAAGGGGACAAATTGGATCACCAGAGAGAATCTGTGTCTGAGAACTGCACATCTGTCCCGTCCCAGGACTGCACAAGAGATCCTCTGCTCTTACTTCTGGCCCAGGCAAGGAGGTGCCAGCGTCTTCCCTGCTCCTGGATAATGCACAGGACACTGCTACTAACCCGTTAACATTTTCTGGGGAAAACAGACAAAGGAATAAAAAAGAAATAAAAATAAAGCAAACCGAGAAAATGATGGGCAATGAACTTTCAAATGCCTGTTCCAGGTGCATGTGCTCACCCCATTTTTCCAGCCAGGTCCCTCTCTGCTGACCTGGAGTAAAATCCCACCAGTTCAAAGCAAAATTAGACTCTCTGTATGGCACTTTGATTACAGTGCATTCCCTAAATCATAGCTGGTTCCTGGTTTTGAAGCTGGAATAAACTCCAGTGCTGATTACAGGCACTGAAGGCTCTTTGCAGTATGGAGGGCTACAGGGATGGAACATTTCTGCTTCGCAGCCAGTTACGACCTGAAACCACCAAGATGGTCTCCCTGCCACATTTAACAAAAGCAGCAGGAACTCACCTTGAAGAGACTTTGGATCCACTCCTGCAGACATGAAGTAAAGCTAAAAACTCCTTATTGGTCAGTTGGAAACTCAGGGACAGCCACTGAAAAATAAGAAGTTCCAAAAACTCTCAGCTTTTAAATAGGGTTTCATGTTAGTACCGTAAATTAATGTAAATGTCACTTTAAAAGAGAATACAGAATAAAAACCTAATAAAGCTGCACAGCACTGCAGGCGTGGTGAGTAAATTGAGGGAATATTTGATTAGATTTCAAATGCTGCTCTTTAATTTGTATGCTCTTACTTATTTCTCCCCTTCCCCTCCCGCACTTTCCTCATCTATTACATCTGCTGGTGCACAGTGAATTTTACAGCCCTACCTGAAAGGTGTCTCTCGTTGCTGTATGAAAACCCACCTTAGCCAGGACCCGAGTGGTGACAGCTTCCTCCAGACTGTGCCCCAAGAGCAGACGGGGAGACGTGACCCACACGAATTCCCTCCCAGCCATGACGTGCCATGCCCAACTCTGGCAAAGGGGTCTTGTTCAACCCTGTGCCCTTCCTGTTCTGAAAGCCAGGGAGTGATAGCAGCCCAAACACCGCAGAGCCACGCTCCGGCGATGGGAAGGCAGGTTGGCAGAGGAGACTCCTTCTGGCAGCTGCATCTCCCTCCTTATGGCAAAGTATGTTGAGATTGAGTAAGGCTGTTGGCTTCCAGTGTATTCCAGGTGATGTTTTTGGATTAAATTGAAGAGTTTTAAGGAAATAGAATCATGAGATTTGGTGAAAGCACTTGCGTGTTGTCTGTCTGTAACTCCGGCAGCGCAGGTGCCCTGCTGATGGTACCAGGGCTGCGGTCCAGAAACGGGCAGTCTGCAGCTCATGCCCACAGCGACATGATTGCATGGGCTTAGGAGATCCCTAGGTCTTTTTTCCTGACCACCAAAACTTTCCAGTGTTTCAGGACCCTCCAGGATAACAGTGCCAAGATATGAATGCAAGGCAAAGACTCCAGATAGGGGCATATTTTCCTGCCTTTAAAAGCTCTTACCCTGGCAGAAAGCTCTGCTTTGGTTTAGCAACAGCAACCTTGTAGTAGAGATAATGATCTGAAATCTCTATGGCCTTTAGCTACTTCTTCTCTTTTGCCTCAGTGAACTGCTATTGTGGACTCACTGTGGCTGCAGACTGGTCTCCTCTGCGCCGGTCAGGCTCTTATCTTCATTCCCAGAGCTTTGGCCAGACTTGCAGAAGAAATGTGCTTAAAGGCTCTTCTGTCTCAGCCAGAGTGTTATCTTGGCATCGCTGAGCCTTTGCTGCTCTCTTCTCAGGTAGCATCAGTCACGTCCTTGCAGTTTGAAGCTGGAAACCATCTCCTTCATCCTTATACATATTTTTTCTCGAGTTGAGCAAAGATTGACCTCTCCGTGTCCTTTCTATTCCCCTGCTGCTTAACAGACTGGCAGGAAGTGATGGACTCTTTGCTTTTCTCTTAAAGATCTGAGGGCTGGCACAGTGTGTCTATCAGCCTGAGCTGTCTATCTGTGTGTTCATGCTCACTCAGATAATAATGCTAACTGCAACATGCATGTGTTTCTCAGCCCCATACCTTGTAACATTTTCAACATTTTCAATTCCATACCTTCCAGGAAGCCAGGAAACAGTGAGATGGTGATTAGACTAGTCAAGATGAGGATTCTTACCAGCATTTCATTATTCCTTACTAATTTCTTGAACCACCAGAAAGTGGCGAAGCAGCATATAAGAGTGCCTTCAAAATCAGGCTGACTGTATGGAGTAGCTAAAATTGCATCCCGATGGGTCAAAAAGAAAGCAAAGATGGAGGAAACTCCCATTAGGAAAATACCCAGTCTCAATGAGCCAGCAAACTTGCTTCCTTTTCTACAAAGCAGTATTTCTGAACCTCAATGCCTACGTGGGATTTTAGTTTTAGTGTTTGTTTCTGTTGCTGTCGTAAATGCCTAGGGACAGATAAGAATGACAAGCAACATAAATTAATGATGCATGGGCTCTGTTCTGCTTGAGTGCCAGAAGAGATGTGAACAGGGAATGGGACGATTGCTGCAATGCAAAGTTTGGCCATATGACACATCGGTTTTGCTTTATCATACTACTATAAGAGCTGTGATAAGACAGTGATTAAGCTAAGCAAAGACAAGACTGCCACATTCCTTATGTCCTTACCCACACAAAGGAAACAAGAGTTCTCGGACACTGTGAGACGATCTGACTCTGTCCAGAGACATCATCAAAATTGTTAAAATGGCCAGTTCACTTCTAACACACTTTTTGTAGGTATTACACCTTCATCCCCCAAAATGGGATGTAGAATTGGTGATACTAGCCATTTGGCCATGATTCACTGTTGTTTTACAGATCCTGCCCAAAGCCAAATTCATAGCAAATGAGAAAGGATTAGGATTTCTAGCAGAAACAGACTGAAAAGGAAACTTTTAAAGAGTTTTTCTTGGAGAACATCAAACCTTCAAAAGAAACCTCCAAAAATCAGCTGAAAAGACAAAACTTGGCTTTCCTTTGCTGTTATCCTCTACCTGGCCGTTTTGAGGAGTCCCAAGACTCTCAAAGGGAAGATCATTGAGGAATGGCAATATCCAGCTCCTTTTCCCTCCCATTTCAAAGGATGGAGCTGCCTTTTCAGGACACCTTCACCCTTGCAGGAGTGTGTAAAAACCACAGTGTTGGGCAAAAGTACAAATGTCTCAACTCAACAGCTTGGCACTGTGTTAGCAGAGAAGGACTTCGGGCTCAGGGAGGCTCATTGTTTCATATAGACGTGCAATTCACTTGAGCCTCAGGGAACTCTTCTTGGTGACTCTCACTCTGTTGCAATTGTGTGGCACCAGTGTGTGCTATGTGTTGGCTGATCCTCTTTTATGTCTCTGGATTCCCTTAAATTTCATAGCCCTGGCCAGGAAGAATCATAGTTACTACACAGCCTCTAACCTCCCTCCTTTCATCTCTTTCAACCTCTCTGGGACACTTTTCTCCCACATTAAAAATTATCTCTGCCTTTGTCTTCCATTGACTGTTATTTCCAAGGACTGTGCACTGCTTTTCCTTATCTCTTTCTCACTCCTTTCACTCTTCTCTGAAAACCTGTCAATCAACCCAAATTATTGCAACAACCAGTGGGAAGCCTCTAACCTTGTTGTCATTGATTTGAGTAATGCAAATATTAATGAGTGGAAAACCCATTAAGAGGAAGCAGGAGAATTCTCACTGACAATGCACCTCTGCTGTAATGCTAGGTGGATCGTGCTATAAACAGGAGAAAAATTATCAAGCTTTTAATTCCAGTTCCACTGGCATGCTTACATCTGCTCCACAGCCTAGATACTCTGTGGCCATATTTTTAAGAGTGATGATCTGTTTGCATGTTCTAGACAATACGTTTTGAAATTTATTCATCAGGAATTGTCCAACCTCTTTATGCTGAAGCATCAGTAAAACAATTACTTCAAGGCTAAATGAGGTCCACTGAAGAATCACTTGATTAAAGTGAGAATTTACAGTAAATAAATATCTCAAATATCTCATTATTGATGCTCCAGGGGGAAAACAACTCTGATTAAGTCAAAGAAAGGGAAAAATATTTAAATTTGAATAAGTATGATGGACTGGCTATTGTGTTGGTGCAAATCAGCGTAACTCCAATGAATTCACTACGTCTATGTCAGCTTGAGTGAGCTGAATATTGGATATAGTGCATTACTTCTCACTAGATTCAATGGGGATGTTGTCTAAAAGCAACTGGAGAGAAAATGTTTGTATGCCATTCATTGCTCTGACATTTTCTTGCTGTGCTTCTATTTGGAGAATCATTTGGAGAATCACTCCACATGCCTCTTATTCAGGTACCCATCTTTAATCTAGGGCTCATAAGATTTACATGTATCACAAGGTGCTTGTGAATCTTAATGAGCAGTATTCAAGAAATGTCATTTCTTGAAAGTTGATGCCCAGGTGCAATGGATCATGCAGTACCGCGGAAGTATTTTCAATTTCTTATTAAGACTGTATGGAAGAGATAAGGAGCAATCATTAAATACAAACATTTATTTAAATGCAGAGTTGAGGTGGATGCCGTAAACACAAAAAAGCCAGAACATTTCGCAAGATGAAGGGTCACCATTTCCAAGCTTGGAAGTTTTAAGTCTCGAAATCCCAGTTCAGAGACAAAATACGTTCTGACCCAAATAACACAACACCTATGTTGAGCACCCACAGACTCCTTTTCCATTTTGTGTTTCTAGTCCTTATAGTGTTTCTCACACACGTGTGATTCAGTGTAATATGGCACCAGAGAGAGGTAGGGTAGAAGATATAGAGTTGAATGGTTTGCCTGTGACATGCCAAAAGACTGGAAATGAGCCGCAAACTATCTCTGCACCTCTTGATTGCCTTCCACTCTTTGCTTTTTCTTTGCAGCATTCAACCTACTGGGGACAGGGACTGGGTCTTACAAGGTTTTGTTTTGTGTCTGGCACAGTAGGGTCTCAATCTTGATTGGAACCTCTTGTCATAGGTCTTAGCAGAAACAGCAAAAATACAGACAGGAAAAATTGGGGAAATGTGATTACAGGATATAACAGCACAGGAAATTGTGATGCAAGACAGCATGACATCTACAGGTTGGAAGAGCAACACTTTTCAGCGTGTACTTGTGCTGTCAGTAAACTTAGTTTCTGATTTTTTCACCTTTCCTTGTAGTAGAAGTGCATAACTGTCCACAAATCTTGCTAAATCAAAGCGTTGGGCATTTGTACAGTGATAGCACTGCATAAAAGCAAAGACAAGTGTATCCTAAGCCATTAAGAGTATGAAAATCAGTTAGTACTCTCAGTCACAAAACATCAGAAGAATTTTTCGATGTCTCAATAAATTCAGCTTTTTATTTCACGCACAATTAACCTTAAAGTAGCACAGTACCCTTGTACTTATTAAAAAGGGTATTTCTTCCCCTACAAAAATCAAAAAGAAAACCTCATAATTTGCAGGGAAAAATTTTGAAAAAATTTACTCATAAGAGTATTTCCAAAGAAAAAGTTTTAATCTTTGGTAATTAGAGAATAGAATTAGAATACCTCCTCCACAATAATTAAAGGCTTGGTTCTCCATGGTAGAAAAACATAAACCTCAATACTAATATTCACTATAATGTACCTAAATTACATAAATAGGCCTTGGTGGCACTGCAGTCATCTTATGTGTTGCTCACCAAATTAACTAATGCCCTTTTTGTGTTTTTCGTAGCAATAGAGGTGTATTATATTCATGCTTTCAACACTGGTTGAAAGTAATGGCATTTTTTACTAGTTACGTGGTTGGGAGAAGACATGTAACTGAACTGGAGGTGCCATCTGAAAATGAATGATAATCTAAAGTTTATTCCATGATTTTTCTCTTAGAAAGATGTATATGAGACAGACCTTTCAAATGGAACAGGTGGAGAATTTTCAGATAAACAGATTTCAGTTAAAAAAAAAAAAGTTTGTTCAAATTAGGAGCTGAACTGCTGAAACGCAATCCCTGGAAAAAGGGGGAATCCTGAATGTTCACTAGGAGTTTGCACTGATGAAATCAGCTTAAAAATAAAATAGAAACAATTAAATTACTGGAATACTTCATAAAATCACAGAAGAAAACCTGATAAAAACCTAACATTTCTTTTAAAATTAGAATGAAGATATTTTCAAAATATTTTAAAGCTTGAAGTGGTAAAAGCCCTTCTATTTTTGCTTAGAAAAATCAGTAAAAGACTTTTTCAGCTTAACAGACATTGTAGCAACATCACATAGTAACTGAAACAGAACGGAGTTGAGTGGAAAATGAAGTATGTTTTTTTTTTTTAAAAAAGTATTAATTAATTACTAAAACATCTACCATAGGATGTGGAGAATTTACTATTTCTCACTGACTTTCTCTCCAGCTTGGGTGTCTGTCCAAGAGACAGTGCTAAGGTACTGAGTTGTGTGTTGCAATATCTCCCACCAGAGTACTGTTGGCTGAACCCCTTTCTATCAATGGAAGCTATGCATCCTTGACTTTCTCCATCTCAGGCAAATAAGGGAATGGTCTGTGGTTTGGAACATAACATCTAATGTCAGATACAGTGGCTTGAGATACACTGAAATATCTCATGAGGATAATGATTTTATGTAGAAGCAAATTAGTCTGACGGCTGAAGTAGGGTTGTCTCCATAATGGCTCACAACCAATTATATATATTTTTCTCTATAGAAGCAGTGGTTACATACCATTAGTAATAAAATGTCTTACTTATGAAATAAAGCAGGAAGGAACAAAAAGTCGTTCAATCTCCAACGTGTGTGTGTTCCCCAAGGATATGCTCCTTCCATTCTGTTTCTCATGTCTCCCAAACATTTGCAGATGCAATCACAGAAATCCCCCCCCATGCATTTTCAGTGCCACTGGCTCATCCTGGGCCTTCCTTCTCATGATGCAAGCAGTAGAGCTCACGTCCTGTGGCAGGAGATTAGGATTCAGTGTAGGACTGGACTGCCCACGGTTCGACCACGCTGATTCTGGCTGTATTCCAACGATCGCCAGCCAACACACGCTGGGGTTCGAGGTCTCCCCTCTGCCCCTTTGGCTCGGCTGAGCCTCGCAGAGCTCCGTGGCCATTGCCCTGGGCTATGTTTCTATTTTATTTGTAATCCTTTGAAAGCAATAGCCAGTTCTGGCAGATGAATTATATTCTGTCGAGAAGCAGCAGGGGATGGCTGGGACCGTCTCTCTCTCCCTGAATTCTAATTTAAAGAGAGGAAACAAGATTTCATTGAATTTTAACAAATTAACCATTAATCACTTATGAAAACCTCCTGATGAGGACATGGATCGCCTGGGTTATGAATGGGAACAGCTTCATTTTGCTGTGATTGTTCGACCGAGTTAATCCCTGTCTCTTTCTTTACCTCCATCATGCTCCTCACCTTGTTCCCTGTCTCCCTCATTGCTGTGTGCTCTTGTCTTCTCCCCGCCACCTCCACCCAACACATACACCTTGCTCTCTCTCTCCTTCTCTTCCCTGGATGCACAGCCCCTGCTGAACCCGTCTCTGAATCATTTTTGATGTCATGCTGAATATGGAAATTAAGGAAAAAACAATGTCTTCCGCTGGCTGTGTGGTGTGAATATTTATGAGGGAGCTGGGAGGAAGCTAAATAGGAGCTACGAGGGAGGCAGCCAGCGAGGACGGCAGCTGACGAGGGCTCGTTCAGCAGCACAGCCTTGGCTGCCGGCGGCATCCCAGTGGAGCGGGGGCTGTGTGAGTGACAGAGCAGCAGCATCCTTGCCTGGGCAACACAAAAAACCTAAGTTGCAGCCGTTTCTCTGCTTCCTTTTTATTCCTCCCTTCTCCAGCTGATCAATTTCAGCTACAAAAATACTACTAGAAAAAAAAAATCCTTGGATGTCGTTCAGCTGCAGCAGACGATTAGGCCTTAAAAATCAATGTTTATGTTCAACAGGGCTATAAAAACCAATGCTTCCCTCCACTTATCAAATCAGAATTGGAATCAGAAAAGCCCCTTGGCTCGTCGTACAAGGGGTCACGGATGATGGCACATGGTGATGAAAATCTCTCTCAGCCAAGGCTCTCCCCTGTGCCATCTCTCTTCCTGCTGCCATATCCCCATACTCAATAGCCAAGTCTTTCCCACAGGGAGGCATCACTGCCAAACACCACACAAGGGCCCAGGGCATAGGTGGGTACCAGAGGCCTGGGAGTGGTGGTGGTGGTGGGAAAGGTGGTCTAACCTCATCCATCAGAGTCAGCTCCAGATGGAGCTCTGAAAAATGCCATCTTTATTTTTTCTCTTAAGGATAAAGCAAATCTAGGAACCAAACTGATGCAGAGCTGGGTTGCTCATGGGCCAACTGGAGTAAAACAAAAGTCCTGAAGTGAATCGTCGATCCTTCCACTTCCCCTGAGGTCTGCAGAACCTCTGCAAGGTGATTCTTTTGTTAGTTGGACTGCAGGGATGGGGCTATTCCTACTGCCAGGCGCAGGATGTATCTGGAGCAAGGAGAGAAACTCTACCTCTTCAGGTCACAATCTCTAATGTAATAAATCCCAATCCTACCACGGAGATGCTGATGGTTTCTAACTTGCCTAGAATCAGAAGTTAATATAAAATAGAGCAGCTTTTTGACTGTGGGGTGTGCAAATCCCAGTGACTGAGCTGTGCTGCTTTCCTGAAGAACATCGTAATTTCTCTTTGCTGGCTGGATGGTGTCACTTTTAAGTATCTTGAGAATGGCAGATCCTCCCAGAAAGCATGTTTTAAATTATCTAGCAATTAACTGCCAAAAGAACGAGTGGTCGTGAGACTCAGTGCCCCAGATGACACCAAACAGATTCAAACACCGACCAGGTTATTAAACTTTTGCAATGCTGGATCACTCAGCCACCACCCTCCCAGGTTCATGGAAGTGTCTTCTTCTGTAGTTACTTTTTCTAGCTCAGACCCAGGATTTTCCCCATCCAGTATCTTCCACTAGTTCCTGTTCAGAGTGTTCTGGACTGACACTTCTCGTGGCCGCTTGCAAACTGAAGCACATGACTTATTGTGATGATGTAGGACCGTGAAGCTCCCTCCTTAATTATAATCTTTTCGCAATGATATATAGCCTTGTCTGACTCAGCTGGAAAATCTTTTCACTTCTGGACACATACTGTGGGTTGTACATATGGCTGGGCTTGAAATTGTTTAGTCCATCTGGGTAATCCTGTTAATCCTTCTCCTCACATACACAACATTTCTGGTGTTTTCTGCTGTTTTTCATCCTTTTCCCAGCAAGCCTTCAGAACAGGAACCCAAAGCCTGCGGAGAGCCACAGGCCAACGGGTGGACTTGATGGCAGAAAACAATCTGAAATATACAATAAAAAGGCAAGAGGGTGAATCTAATGGGGTGGATGAAAATACCAATGTATAAATCCCATGGGATTATATGCTGGAATATATCACTGGTGCCATAAGAAAAAGTGGTTCTACTCTCTGGCATTGTAGCAAATAAGATGTCTGGAACATGCTATAAACTTATAGAACCCAATCACTGCAATATAGGAGACTTTTAAATTAAAATTGATTAGGCTATCTATCTACATTGACAAATGGCTCTGAAATCCTTACAGGCAACCTAGGCAAAATCATCCTAAGAACACTCTGAAATTCTGTACTTTTACTCATCCTCCAGTTCACATGGACATTTATGTGAATTATGTGGGAAAAAATAAACTTGAAAAGACAAATCTCAGTTTTCTTATTTCCAGGGGAGCTCAAGTATGGCTGCAACATAAGATGCTTTAAAGAAACTTGAATACCTCTGTGTCCCCAGATGTATTGCTGTTTGGTTATTAGTCATGATTAGTCATTTTCTCAGTTGTTAAGTCACTTTAAAGACCTTCCCTCAATCACAGCTTGTATTAAATCTCTACTTATTTACTCATTGCAATCCATCAGTCATTTCGATGCTGAGAAGTTCAAAGAACTTGAGGAGAGCAGGGTTTTTCCAGATTTGGCTTCATTTCAATGAGTAAAGCTGCACCAAAAGTATTTTACATGACATGTACAATGTCTGAGTTAGTGCACATTGTATGGATGTTGTCCCCAACTTTGGACCAGAAACTTATAGTTTCATTAAAAAGATTTGCAAGGGAAGTACAGCTAATTGAGATGACCATTAACTATCTAATGTACAGAGTCATTTAAAGCTCAGTATTTTACTTCATTGTAGCTGATTAATAAATACAAAGAGCAGTCACTATCATATTTTTAACTCTACAGTAAAAAGCTCTAAGCAATGAATAGAAGCTTTCTTATTATCATTTGTGAAACCGCAGACAAATAGGCAAGTATCTTCCCAGGTAGGCTGTAACTCACTAAAATATATTAAAGGCTTGGCTACATGGCTGCAGAAATGGAGTAACGTCATGACAGGGACTTACTGCTCCTGGATCTCTCTGTAACAAAAAACCCCAAACATCCAAGCTCGGAAGAGGCCATTATTTAAATAGCTGTCTCATTTCATGTAATTTCAAGTTCAATGGTGCGGCAATTCTGCAGTATTAGATCTACCGAATGATTATTAAAATCACACCTATTCAAGATTAACTATGAATTAATTATGAGAGGAATTCAGAAATTCAGATACCTTCTGAGATAGACTCTCGGGTAAGGATAGGATAAGAGTCAAAATCTGGCACAGGCTTAACCTGTTGTGAATTTTTCCAAGTGTATGTTCCTCTTCATCTCAGCACCCATACAGGACAGGCGCACCCTGGATATGCATAAGGGACACACGTAATAAGTCAGATGAGTCATGCCCTAGGTGTGTTATTTCTCTCCCTTGATGATGAAGGGACTCCAGATGATTAACTCAGAGGTAGAGAATGACACCTACATCTAGTCAGAATGAGTCCCCACTGGGGAAATCTAAAGCACTCGATCACTGAAGGAGATAACAAGCTCATTGTGCACTTGAGCCCTTGATGTCCCATCAAACCTGAATTTGCAGAGTAAATTGCAGAGAATTTTTGAGAGTTCAGATGTTGAGTTGTACTCCACAGATAGAGCAAAGCAGGGCCTGGCACACCTGTGCAACAGTGAGGCTTCAGCAGCTTGATATTGTATTGCAACCTAACTCATCCAGGCTACCTCTGTTCCTCCTTTCCTTCATCTCTCAAGTCTACTGGGACTTCTTTTCTCCTGTCAGTTTTATGCAGGATTCACTCAAGTACTATGGCAGTAGGTGGTTTTATGTAGACATAAGGTAGCTGGACAGACAGGCAAGTGGTGGAATAGGTCGAGGTGCTTTTGTTGCTTCTGTGCACAGCAAAGAGAACAAATCATTCATGTTTCTCTGTCTACAGAAGGTTGTAAGAAGGCAGTCACTGTATGTCAGACAGCCTGGCTCAGAGAAGGGTCATGTGCCCATCTCTGGCAATGTGAGGGACATCAGTCATTTCTAATAAAGGAAATGCTCCTTGGTGGAGCTCCACTTTGCTCTGTAGACTGGAAAGGGAAGCTGCAGATATTCATGGCACATTGGTCACAGTTCCCTTGTCCACTTGCAGTAATTCAGCCATACAGGTCCTTGTGCACAGTAAGCATCCCTGCTCTATCTCCATTCTATTCCAGTTTCTCAGCATGATAAAAAATGGAGTGAGCTCTGACAAGCAAAGCTGGGTTATAAGCTGCCGGTGACTCCTACCAGGGGCAGATGAGCAAGCCTGGAGAGATCTAAAGTGATGAAACCTTTTTCATGTTGACTTCATCCTCAAAGTCATTTCTGAAGTTGCAAGACCTTGGGCAGAGGTCAAAAAATCCTCCATGGATGAAAGTTGAGACCATTACTTTGCCAAAAAAAGTTGGCGTCAGGACTATCAAAATCTGGGCCTGCATCTCCTTGCTCTGTTATGTAAACCAATAAAGAAAATTCAGCTTTTTCTAAAAATAGAGAATTTATTTTTTAAGCCCACCGTCAGAAAGCCACAGTGTGACTGTGAACCAACAAGAGGAGTGGGCAGCGTTGTGTGTATTTGGTCCCTTCTGTGCTCCCAACAGACAATCAAAACTCTCACTGATTGTAGAAATTTTATTCACTACAATGACGATCACACAGACATGGAGGAAATGAGGGCATGGCATAGACCCAGAGTTGTTAGTTTGCCAAACCTCTTCTGCCAAGGTCTTCTGTACGTACATCCATTCTTTCACCTCTTTGTCTACAGAATCAATTACCATGGTGTCCAGCTCCCAAAGGCAGAGCGTTAGATCTAAATGATATAGTAGATGCTCTTCAATGATAGGGCTGAACATCTCTGGAGCCAACTGTGATGTATGGGCATTACTCAGGTAGGGCGCAGCTTGCTGCATGATAGCCCTTTTCCCTTGCAGTAGGGCCATGACAGCATCCTCTTTAGTGCCAAATCTATTGAACTTCACCTGCTAGCCCAAAGAGCCATACTAGACCATGCTCATTAACAAACATCTACCAGCTGGCAGAAATTCAGGTTCGGACCCAGGGCCTCACCACCTGATATCCCCACCCACACCGTGGAGAACCTCAGAAGAGTCCATCTGTGAGCAGGCTGAATTTGTTTACTGGAGGCCATCCTCTTACTGCCACCCTGATTCTGCTCAGCCCCTTGGGAGCTCGCAGGGTTTTGTGGCAGGGCACACACTGTGTACAGCTGCTCTGAGCCCATGTGGTGCATGGGTGGGCAGAACACGAGCAAATCCACTCAGGTGGCTGCAGGATGAAGTGCAGCATCCGACCATGAGCAAATATGATAAGAAAGGATTCTTACACACAGGTGTTTTAAAGGGAAATAGACTGTACTGGGGGGGCTGGTACTAAGCAAAGGCCACCACTCTAGAGACATGCATGAATTCATTTTGTAATCACTACTATTTTTTCAGCATTTTTTTTTACTTCCCCACTTGTGAAATGGCCCTTAAAGAAGCCCAGCTTGAGATGCATGTACTGTATTTTCTCATTAGAGCTTGGCTGTTCCCTCCAGCTCCTCCTTACTGTTTCAAATTGTCTCCTAAGCAAAATGCAAAGCCACCAGTTCCATTGGTTTCAGCATTTGGCAGAATGAATTTGTTCATTGCTAATTAAAACAAAAGATTTCTGAGGCGCTTTCCACTTTGGTTTATTAGCTTTCCTGTGCGATAGCAAATCGGAGCCCTTGTTACACTGTCAGCAGAACTATTATTATTATTATTTATTATTTACAGTACAACTTGTGACTCACTTCCTATGTTGGTGGATCTTTCACCATCTGTTAAAAAAATAATAGCAGTCATTTTCTGAAATATTTTTCTAATCCAAATGTTAAAATAGACCCATATGAAGCCAATTAAATAGAGTGCGTGTTGTTAATCTGAGTTACTTCAGCTCAACTAAAGAAAAAGAGAAAAAATGAAAGGATTGAGAAAGGCCTAAATGTAAAGCAAAGATGCAGACTTCAGAAATCTGTGGAGATTCTGCCAACGTTTTCTTGGAATTTTAAATTTCAGGAGGAAAAAATTGTAAACAAGTCATCTTCTAGACTAAGTTTAGGAGCAGACATGGATCCAAATCTGGATGCCAGATTGCAACTCCAGACCAGGCTTTATGTGAATCCTTCAAAGATCAGAAAATATCAGTTTTAATTCCTTTAATATTTAGTGCTCTTAGCTGTTTTTGTTCTTACTCTGAGTGAAAAAAAATTACTTGATCTGGTTTTGTTGCCTCCACCTGAGAGTTTTATGTAAGCTTATGACTAATTAACATGAAGTTCCCAGGTGGTGCTTCTAAAGACATTGCCCCTGCCTGCAGAAGTCAAGGAGAGATGAAGCAGATACATCACGAGGAAATTACGGTGGTCAAGCATGAGTATGCTGTCCCTACGGCATGGTGATCAATAGCAGCTTCACTTCAAACATGTGCGTGTGAGCATTTCTTTGGGCTTTAGATCTCTGAGCTTGAGTCAAAGCTGATTTGAAACAGGCAGAGTTTTACCTGGTTTCATACTGAAGACTTTTTTGTATGATACCTCTGAGCAGGATCTACACTGGGCTTCTTGTTTAACAGAATTTGGGATAAACTTTACAAATCCTGAGCCTATCTTGGAGGAGAGGGGCAAGAGCTTGAGACATACGGGTTTATCTCACCTAGTGGGATCAGTGATGTCACCACCCCACACGTCCTCTGTTGAGGAGGGAGTCAGCCATCTCACAGGCAGATCAGCCCACCCAAAATTTGAATCACTCTCTAGAAGCGTCTGCCTTTCTCCATCAACACCTAGAGAGAGCTCCCATGACTACAGCCTGAAACACAGTACCTTGTCAAAGGACCCAACATGTAAGCATGAAAACTGAGCTCTCTTTTAAGGCACTTTCATCAGTTTTTAAGGCTAGGATGGAAAGGTTCCTTGAAAACAAGTCTTCAGTGGGACATCCATGGCTTCTCGGGCTGGGAACAAAGGCAGAAAGGTTGCGATGCGGGAGCATCCTTCACTTTGGGGAATGGAGCTGGGTTGTCCCCTCGGCAGCAGCAACTGAGGAATGCTGCTGAGCTCCTGAGGCCGAGCAGCTGAACTGCATCCCTGGCTGCAGTTATTTATATTCCCCGAACAGAGTTGTTTACACAAACTGCATGAATGCAAATCAACGTGAGGAAGTGCTGGAGTCGGTGAGGTGTGCAGCAGTAACAGGCTCCCGGGATTGGTTTTAGTAATGTAGTGTTAACACAGCTACACATGGCTACACACACTTTCGTATCCAAGCGAGGGAGAGGGAGAGGGAACACTCATTACCTGGGACACTGGCCGAGTCCTTGTACCTCGACAAGAGATAAAAAATAAAAATGGACTTCATTATCACAGGCTGCCTGTCAATCACCTGCCGTTGCACCGAGCCTGCCTTACATTTCTCCAACTGAAAGGTTCCCGTCACCATTGGCTGGGAAGGAAAGCTGCATGTGTGAAAGGAGACGGAGCAGGTAACATGATGACTGGCATCAGTCTGCTGGCTTCTCTCCTGCCCTGCAGCACATGTGTTCAAACACGGCCTGCTGAGAAAGGCTTTTTCTAAGACATGCCCGTGCGTATGAATGCGATGTAGATGTGAGGCGATGGTCTTCCCCTTCCTCTGAGCAAGGGATGTCCAGTGGGTAACACTTGGGGTACCCTGTGGAGCTCACGTCGCCAGATCCCGCGGGTGATGTCAGAGGGTGGCATCAGCTGGCTGCCCTCTAAATGTTCATTTCTAGTGCCAGAGTATCCCTACGCTTCTGAATTCACCAGTTCCACTTTGCAAACTAGAAGCAACTGTGTGAGACAAAATTTTCTGATATTTAGATGCTGGATTTCCTCCCCTGGGGATCACAAATACTGTCTTTGGAGATCTTTAGGGCTACTCCCTGCCTCTGTTTCTCTCATCAGTAAAATGGGGTTAATGATGCTTCAAAGCAGGTTTACCAATGTGCTGCCAAGGTCTCTTGAGTGCCAGTGACCTTTTATTTAACCCATCAGCATCAAGCTCTCTTTCATTCCATCATTTTATATTCTCAGGAGGCTTTGCCAGCAATTCAGTCTTTCTTTTCTCTGCACTTACGTTTTCCACAGCACAATAAAACAATAATAATAAAAATCTATTAAAACAAGTTCCTTGCTAGTTTATGGTAATTAAAAGCAATAAATATTCCTACATGCAATGCTGTAGACCTTGACTCATCGGTGGGTCAATACTGCTTTCCTGGTGAGGCTGGGTAATAAATCTTTATTCCTTTTTGAATGGAAATAAGGATGGGATTTTATTCATGAATTCTATGACCCGTTGAAGTGACATTTTCAAAACAAACACTCCAGAAACGAGGAGTTTTCTCTGCAGAGTGGGTTAATCTGCTCTCTTCTCAGCGTGTCTCTTTCATACTGATGATTTGCCCGATGCCTTTTTAATCCCAGCAGCAACTTCTCAGTGAGCAGGAAGAAAACTAAAATAAAACAAAAGTAGCTTGGAGAGAACCGAGACACTTCAGGGGAAGGGGGCAAAGGGGTGGAAAGGATGGTCTAGAAGAGGTCTCTGAAGATCTGACTTGCTCGGCACGACTGGCACTGCAGATTCACTGCCCGCTCACGCTTTCGCTCGCGCGGAGGCCGGGGGTGGCCTTGAAGTCCCAGCCCGGCACAGCTCCGCTGCTCCTGCCTCCCGAGCTGTCGGCCCTCATTAGCTCCCACTACTAGATGGAGGGTGTTCCTCTGAACCCAGATCAAACAGCAGCTTTTCCTGCTCGCCTGCAATTGACTTCATTTGGTTATGTAATCTAATTGGCTCGGGACTCTCTGTGAGCCGGGGAACGCAGCCAGGGGTGGATAAAACAAACTCGCAGTGCCGAGCGTTGCGAATTCCCGCCGAGTCCTGCTCCTTCCGAGCGCTGCGCAGTGTGAGTCGAGCGCCAGGATGAAGTCTCTGGGTCATTTTTCTCTGGCTGGTCTTTCTTTGGAGGAGGCTAAACACAGCAAGAGACCCCTTCTCCAGCAGAAAGGGTTAATCATCAGCCGAGTTGCTGCTTGTCATTAAGCTGTGCTCTGCCATGTGCTTGGGGGCAGGTTCACCATGGGCTGGAGGGCCTGTAGCTGCAGGAGTGGCCGGGAGAGGAGAAGGAGCTTTCCCTCCTGCGGTGCAGGTGGATAGGTGCCATTTCTGAGCAGCGGTTCCACCTCCTCACGTAACTTGTTTTTATTTTCTGAGGTCAGCTTCCGTTGCCATCAATAAGGCATCACTCAAAGACAAGCAGTTTGGCCGAGTTTGACTATTGCACAGGCCAAAATTCAGAGTTTACCACTTTCTTAAGGAGCTGAGTGCTGCCAGACCATCCAGTGTGCATAGTGGTTCACCTCTTTCCTCCTCCTGACCTGCTCACCACTTGGTTTGTCAAACAAACCTTACAGGTCCAGTAACTGCCCAGGAGTGCCCTGAATGTGTCACGCTGCAACCACAGAAAGGTGGGCCCATGGCAGCTGAGCTGTGTCCATCTGTGCTATTTTGGTTGGAGAAACACAGCACACCTAAATACTGCCTACCCAAAAAACTTAGGCTTTTATAAACATCACCTAGCTAAGATTTCTGGATGCAGTGCTAAAGGGAATCTGCTCAGCCCACATTAGTGAGATGGGCCAGGAAGGTTCATCCCTCCTCCAGGATCACCCAGGAAGCTCATCCATGGGTCGAGAAAGGCTCTTCCACCATCCACTTCCCTGAACAATAGTGTTGTTTTTTTTTTCATTTTGCTGAACACGATGCGCATTCAGTCCTCACAGAGAGGAAATGCGAGTTATTTTGACCTACAGAAGTGGCTGGAAAGATGCAGATGCTATAGAGACCAGAAAAGCCTCCCTTCAGATGGGACAGGGCTGTTGTCTGGTGGTCCTCATTCAAGCTGACATTTGAAACAAAAGAGGCTGGAGTAAAACGACACTTTCCCCTTATACTCCAAACACTGAAGTGGCAGGAGCACTCACCAAGATTAATTTGAGTTATTTTAATTATGATTCTCTCTCCTCTCTCTCTCTCTTCCCTCCTCCTCTCTCACATACACTGTCTGGACAGGGAACTGCAGGTTTTCTTCCACTTAGGATTAATTAAAAAGGAAAAGTCAATAAGTTTCTGAGCAATTACTGTCTTTTCCATTTGGTCATTTGAGACAGTAAGGGGCTCAGAAATTGAATTTCCAGAGAGAAAATCATGTCTTGTGGATCCTAGCACAAGATTCGTGGAGGGAGAAATATCTGCATTTTCTTTAGCCTGCCACTGTGTCTGAGAGAGGGCAAGCATCGACGCAGATGGGAGACTGGAGGTGATAATGACAAACTTTGACTGCCCAGGGTTTTATTGACCTTTTTTTTACCAGATAAGGTGACTAGTCATTATCACATCCCGAATCCAAAGCCCTCATCCACAGTCCTCGTAAGTTAACGGAAATCTTTCTACTGACACCAGCGATCTTTGGGTCAGACTTCACTTGATGCGTGTGAACACGACCAACTCAATTCCGCAGTCAGGTACGGCTGCTTTTCAAACTCCTACTGTGGAACTCAGCCTCTGTTCCTTTTATTTGAGACAGACTTGTAAGGACAATACAACACACCACAGGTTTAAATTTAGGGAAAGGAAGTAAAATAACCAGAGGTTGAAAGAGAGTGACACAAGAGGGAAAAAATATAGAAGAAAACAATAAACCATCTCACTTGGTTTTGATTTACAGTGGGGCCATGCCACACTACTCCACATGGAAGTCAGTGCAGAATCACTCCCTCTCCTCTCAGTTTAAATTCAGCAGAAGTAGAACTTCTGGTTTATTTTCACATTCCCATTGAGTGCTTTCTGCAAGTATTTCTTGGAATGAAAGAGAAGAAAAAGAAAAAAAAAAAAACAAAACCACAAAAAAACACCCTCACAAACTGTGTGCGTGCTCTTTCACTAACCAACCTGCTTTGCCCCGGAAACCCCGCTGGCCGTGCAGCAACGCTCCCTGCGGCTTTGTTTGGGAAAGTTCCATTTGCTTTGCCCTCCGTGAGGCTATTAACAGCCATTTCCCAGAAGTGAGTCTCCTTTTGTTTACCTGAAATTGCTGGGGAACAAAATAAATCCGGATTCAACGAGTAAATAAATAAATGAATAGATAAAGGAGGGAGAATCAGAGAGAGTTTTACTGCGAAAAACAAAATCCCGAAGATACAACAGGAAAGCCTGGGATTCTGGGTGCCTCATACAGGGCTCGGCAGCTCCTGGCCAGTTGGAGCCTGGCTCCCAGCAAGACTGATTATGCTGTCACCACAAACAGCATGTAAAAAATTGTGCCTCATTTTATTAGCTGGAAAACAGTGTTTAATGCAGCTGGAGCTGCAGCTCAGGGTAAACGATGGAAGTTTCCTCTTGGAAAACCATCTGAGCCAGTAACGACATCATTTCTCCACGAGTTCGATCCAGTCAGGACCGTGGCTGTCTGTGTTTGTTGTCAGTCTTCTCTCTCTTGCCTGACAAATATGCCATTCTCAGAGAGTTCAAGGGCTTTAAGCCTGTTGTGAGATAGAAGAGAAAACATGGATGGTTGGCAGCAGACACCAGCCTTGGTCAACCTGTCATTGAAGGGCAGGTAGGGATTTCCCTCATGGTCTGGCAAATCCATACTGGTGACATTGAGAAGTGGGACTGACTCCCATCTAATAACAGCAGCAAAAGCCTCCCGATAATGTTTAAAAGCTCTCCCTGCACCTTGTCACTGTGAAATGTGGAGGAGCCCAGCCTTCCCTGACTCATGTCTTTTTGCACAAGGATCCCGAAACCCTCCCCTGCAGCATAAAAGGTCTTCTGGTAAACCCCTGGTCATTGATATTTCATTCTCATTCATTAGATTCATATTTTAATTTCTAGGTGTGATAGTACATGACGTAAAGCGTATCCTAAGGAATAGCATCCACAGAAAAACCAAAGAAAAGGTGATCTGAGGAGTGAGACGTGCCAGCAACATTAGAAACCATTTGCCACTAACTATCCCTCTATGCCAGTATATCCACAGGGCTGCAGCCTCAGGCTGAAGGCACAGCAGATCCTAAATTAGGGTGACATGGATAGGATTGCCTGTTTAGTTAAGTGATTCATGGTTGGCTGTTTCTCTCAAGGAAAGGTTGCAAGGTGAGTCCTCTCTGTTCCCATCGGAGATGGGGTAAATCTCTGCACATGCCAATCCACAGCACACAATGAACACAGATTTTCAGCTGACTTCAGTGGAAAATGTGACTTACTACTGGTTTTCTGTCTATAGAGCTGGAGTATTGAGCTTCCTGACGTTCAAAGCTAGACAGATAACCAGCAATTCATTAGAAAAAGCCAGTCTTCCTCTCCTCCTGCGAGTTGGCCACTCACAAATTGCAAAATTCCAACTGCTGTTCAATGCTAAAATGGCTATTTACCGACATCTTCAGAGGATGAGAGTCAAGGGTACTGAGCTGTTCACAAACAGTTAATTGAAAATATCCAGCACTCAAAGTTTGCAATCCATGCTGCACGGATAGTTACATGAGCTGTATTGTATTATTTCTGATCGCTGGTTGGGCCAGCGGTGTAACTAATCACATCAGAACCAGCATCCAGTTTGAACTGCATGTTCACGTGTGTAATCTGGAACACGCTTTTGGAAAATATTAAGCTATTGGAGTTCCAAATTGACTTTTGATGAGTATTTGCACTAGTAAAGCTCATTTGCTAGAGTATTTGTGGAAAGCAGCCATAGAAACAGACCGGGAGATTCAAAGCAAATTTGTTCAGGACTTCAAATGAATATACACAGACATCTTTCTGCAGCATTCACTCACCATTAGTCATGTTGCAGTAATACCTGCAGTACATACTTACAACTGAGTTCGACTTTCCACTCTAAAGCTGTGTTTGTGAGATTTATTAGCTCAGCGGTTTCAGAATGGATTTGACTGAGATTTTTAATACCAAGTTCCCAGCTTGGAGGGACACTTTTTAATTCCATCCCTTCATGCTCCCTCCCCCTTCCCTCTGCAAACCATTACAATAATTTAAGCAATTGATCACTTCTATAACTCAAAAGCCTGAGCACCGAAAAAAAGGAGAGGAAAGTGGTGGCTGGGGGCACGGTCAGAGGATTTTAAATACTGAAGCAGAGAAGCCCCACGTTCTCTATAAGTCAACTTTCTCATGCTCAGTGAGAATCCCCAGAAGCGTGAGTAATAAAAGAAAATGCTCTAGAGGTAAAACTTAAAGGACAATATGTGAAATCTCATTTACAAGTGGGAAGCAAATGAGGCAGAATCCAAATGCTATATAGCAAAGCAGACTCTAAATCAACATTTATAACAGCGACTTGGCAGGTGGGTTTTACCTCTCACCAACCTGTATGTGCGTTAAAGCCAACAGGCCAAAATGTGTTCTTTGCTACATTCAGTCAACTCTGGGCTAAATTTACTGAATTTAAGGAGTTAAGCAGTCATAACTATGAATAGAATGTGTCCCAAAAAGATCTGGTAGGGAAATTTCACTTCTCAGAAATCTTACCTAAACCAAAACCTCTCCAAAAGGGTCTTTCTTATAGAACCATCAGATCCTATAAATCTGAATATCAAAATGTCTTCCCAGTGAGATATGGTCCAGTTGTGGTGTCACTGAAATTGTCTATAAGCATTGCTCCATTGCTTTCCATTTTCTCTGTTTCATTCTGACCCACCCCATCCCAACATTTCCTCCATGCCCGTGTTTTTCACATCCAGTTCATACTTAACCTGGAACAAGCTGGCACCAGGAATTTTTGTCCGCTTGCACACAGTATCAGAGACTGGTGCTTCAGCTAATCACCACAACTAACATTCAGGACACACAGCCAGAGTCATGGGGCTACTCTGGGATTGCAATTTGTTAAGGCTATAGCAGGTAAGTCTGTCAGAAGATCCCATGGTGATGGTGATCTGGCACGCACGGACCCATCCATGCCATTCTTGGCCACTGGCTTTATCTCTTGCCATTTGCCCATGAGGCTCAGGGGTGCACCACTTTGTTGCAAAGTGTCGGAGCCCAAAGCAAAGGTCCTTGAGCTCACAGAAGAAGAGGAGCTGTTTTAGTCACTAGAGAACAGCATCTCAGCACATTGTTTGCTGTAACCACATGCTGATTGAGTCATGTAGTAACAAAACACCTGCCCTATAAACTTAAAACAAGCTGTCACAGCGTATCAACACATGAAGAGACAAAGTAATATTGGAACAGGGTACCAGAATTACATGTTGGCTTCCAGTATTGTCATGGAAATAGCTGTTCCTACCCAGACAAAGAAGGTTTTGCATTTTCTGTTTGAAAACTCTGGTGCATTTCGTAAGAGTTATTTCCATCATTTTCTAGAATGGAGAGACAGAGGCATAAAAAAAGTTAAATCATGCATGCTAAGAAGGGAACAAAGTTCACCTGAGGCAGAAATAGGACTCAAACCAAAGACATCTAGTATGTATTTTTCTCTTACCGCTACTCGCTTCTGCCATACAAGAAGGTAAAAATGAAAAAAGACCACCTCAGCAAGAGCCCTGTCCCATGTCCCCTGATTGCAAGCAGACATGGAGAGGAAATGTCCGCACTAACCACAGAGTATTCCCGAATGTTTGATTTGAAAAAATTAAACCCTTTAGCAGAAAATACATTTCAAAAGTTAATCAATCTGCTTTTTTCTTCCTACAAGAACCCTGCCTTCCATTGCAGAAGGCTGGAGACAGATCCCAGCGGCTGCACAGCATCCCTCGACCACCTCTGATCCCTTTTCTTCGCAAAGCCTCCCACATGGGCAGATTAAGCATGAAGACTTGGCCACAGAGCCAGCATGTGCCTTGCCAGGGACACAGGCTGTGTGCTCCCAGACATCTAAAGGTGTATCTCTGACCCGACATGTCTCTTCCCTCTTTGGCATTTTCTGCAATTACCCTTATTGCCTGACCTAACGTAGCTGTTGTGTTATTTACTTTCCATTTTACCTGCTCACACTGGACACAATTCACAGAAGCTCTTACTCAGTTGAAAGAAGAGAAAAACCACGCAGTAATGTGAAAGGGCTTACACACTTCTGTTTTGCAGGACGTTTTCAGAAAACATCCTTCTCTGGATAGGTTTTGAGCTGTAGATCTTCCCTGGGTACAGTCCTGCAAACCAAAATCGCATACCAAACCACATGAAAGAGAAAAGAGTCTGCATTTGGCTGATCACAGGGATTTTGGCAGTGTTTAAGAGTACATTCCTCTCTGCAGCAGAGATTGATCAAGGGGCTGGGCACTGCATGGTACAGATTAGCTCATGGCCTGGGTTTACTGCTCATGTGTGAAACTCCTCTTCCAGACTGACCTGCCTCCTTTTTTGATACGTGATGCAGTAGCTAGATATGTCCTGGGGCTGAGAAAACTAAAGGGAGGAAGGATTTGTTCTGGCATGAAGCCTTTGTCACATTTGGTCCTACACAAGTGCTATTTTTTTAGTTTTTCATGAGACTCTAGAGTGTGCTTTGCTCTTATACACAGAAGCTACTTTTGGTCAGGTTGAGTTATTGCTTTTCAGTCTTCAGAGATGATCTTGGAAAAGCTCTGGGCTGGGAGTGGGATGTTCTTGGTAGAGTTCTTCCCTTGAGGTAAAAGGGAGCATCTGGGAATGGAGACACCCTGCAGCTTTCTTTTCGCCTTCTCTCTCTTCACTCTCACTGCAGAAACCAAGGAAGGGGACTTTCCACTGTTGCAATGACAGGATATCTCCAATGGCCCTGACAGCTCAAAGTAGACACTCTACTATCACTATGTAGAATATAATCCAGATATTTAACTGCCTTTACTACAAAGTCCAGGGCTATAATAGTTTGGGGTGTTTTAAGCAAAGACAACTTGCACATCTGAACAAGGGACAAAACAGTAGCTTGGATTAGCCCAACCCATGAGGTTTCATAGCTTCTAGGGCTGCAGTTCAAAACATTTCACCCAAATATTCTTATTCTCATTCAAAAATATACCTGCATGTATTTCCAATGCTACTGCTTTCTCTTTAAGGAAAGAATTTGGGAACCAAATTCTAAGAGAACAAAAATACAATACAAAATGACACTATTCATGATACAGCTTTAATGCTATTTGCTTCTGAAAAAATATGCATTTACTAAAGTTCTGTGTACGAGTACGTGTTTATTACATGGTCAATGGCTGCAGCTAGCTAGATCATGGTGATCCTGGTTGCTGGGCTGTAATGTGTAGCCTGTAACTCCTTGAAGCAGGCATTGTCTTTTTGTTCTGTGCTTAGACATTCCCAGCACAATGGGGTCTTGGTCCAGGGCTGAGAGTCCCTCTGTGTTGCTGGAATACAGATCAATGGTGGGAAGAATGTCCTTAGTATCCAATTTAATGCTTCTAAGTGTGTCAGTTTTGAACATGGAAAGCAATTATCATAACATTACAAACTGGCAAAATGATAGCTGTGGATGAAAATGCATTTTTTCATGGTGGTAGGATTTTTCAGGTTAAAGCCAGGCAAAATTCTCTTTTCTCTTTTTCCCCCCTCCCCCTTTCCCCCTCTCTTTTTCTCTTTTCTCTTCTTTCCCTTTTCCTCTTTTCCTCTCTTTTTCCCTTTCTCTTTTTTCTCTTTTTCTCTTTTTCCTCTTTTCTCCTCTTTTTCTCTTTTTCCTCTTCTCTTTTCTCTTTCTCTTTCTCTTTTCCTTTTCCCTTTTTTCCCTCTTCCTTTTTCCCTTCCTCTTTTCTCTTTTTTTCTTTTCCTTTTCCTTTCCTTTTTTCCTTTTTCTCCTTTTCCTTTCCTTTCCTTTCCTTTTCCTTTCCTTTCCTTTCCTTTCCTTTTCCTTTCCTTTCCTTCCTTTCCTTTCCTTCCTTTCCTTCCTTTCCTTTCCTTTTCCTTTCCTTTCCTTTCCTTTCCTTTCCTTCCTTTCCTTTCCTTTCCTTTCCTTTCCTTTCCTTTCCTTTCCTTTCCTTCCTTTCCTTTTTCTAATTTAACCTAGGTAAATGAAGAGGACCTGACCAACACTTTTTTTTTTAACGTTAAATTAATGGAATGGATGAGTCACCAGATTGTTATTAAAATAAGAGAACTGCATGGCTGGCCATGCTAATAATACCCCCTTAGAAGCTCGGCTGCGTTTAATATGCACCTGAGAGAATATGCACATTTGCTGTGCAACTAAGATCTGCTTTCTCCTCACCCACACTGACCTAGGTGGCTTTTGGGTGCAGCAGAAAGGGGCTGCCTGGAAGACCTTCCCCTCCTTGAATTAGAGCTACGTGCCAGATGAATGTCTGAGGCTTCAGCATTGCCTTTTGGAGAAGGATGTTTTTGGCTTTGAGTGAATCTCCCATAAGCAAAGTGGAAAATCCCGTTGTGCCCCTTTTCTGTACCCACCCTGCGTGTCTGCGTCCTCAGGGCTGGAGCTGTGCAAAAGCTCACAAAGCACTGGGGTCTCTGTAAACCTGGATGTTTAATAACCTCCAGGTTGATCATTTACCACACAACTAATTACAACTTTTTCAAGGCTCCTCTTTGTACCCCCTCCCTCCTCTGCCTCCTTTTCATTTCCTGTGTCCAGGGCCTTGAAATCCTTGGTCTTGACACAATAATTGATGGCTTCTGGCTGTACAAACATAAAGGCCTGGAGTCTAAACAGAGCCAGATGGAGCTCGTATTGTATTGTGTGTTTTTCTTAAATAAAGGAAAGATTTAGAAACTGATGAAATTTATTGTAAATAAGAGAACATTGTCCCTTTATAATAGTCTATTGTAATTGAAAAACACCCATGAGTAGTCTGCTCTGGGGTCATGTTAATGCTTTGTTTTTCATTTGTTGCTTCTGAAGAGCTTGCACAGATGCTTTGTGTCTCCTGTACCCGGCTGGGCTCTGGATGTCACATTCACTCTCACTGCACGCTGCTGAGCTCACAAATACCAGTATCTTGCAGCCAAAATTGCTGTTCTGGGTTAAGTCTTATCTAAACTAACACACACTCAGGCTAGGGAGGGTCAAAACCTGGGCTGGAAACTTTAGTAACTCTTGAAACTATCAGATACTGGGAGACAGGTAGCACTTTTGGGGTCCTCAGTGATAAGGTGGGAGCTCTGGGACCTGCAGGCACCCGCATTTAGGGATGATTCCCCCTTAACAATAAAAGGTACATCATCCACCCTGGTTGTCTGAGAGAGATCAGAGACTTGCTCACAGCTTACGCTCAGTCGTAGGAGCAGGCTCAGGTTTCAGGGTTCCACTGCTCTGGAGCGGAACGGTCAGGAAAGGTGGTAATGTCACCAGAAAAAGGGAAGTGTTTGCAGCTGTGTTTCTACTTGGCTTTCACTCTATAAATCTCTGCACAGAGACACCCTCAGTAGCACCTTCAGCTCCTTAGAGGCCTTGAAGAAAGACAGAAGCTGTCTGAGTCCCTTCAATTCTTGGCATATTTGTGTTTCATTTGTTAAACCTTAGAATTGGTATAAACTTAATTTTGTGTCTCTGGCCTGTTTTCTAGTTTCGGATATACCTATGGCACAGGCAATGAGAGGTATGGAATCTACAAGGGCACACTTTTCTTCCTCCTCAAACTGCTAAATATCATCTATCAGCTTACTTGGCTTCTCCGTGCCTCAGTTTCTCTAGCGAGAACAAAATAAGAGTGACCTTTCTGGTAAAGTGCTTGGAGATGTACCCATGATTTTAGGACAGGAGGTGAACGTTCTCCTCTAGCCCTAGTTATTTAAGGAGACCGATTTGATGCAACTGAGTACAGAGCCCGGAGGAGCAGTGTTACTTCCTCAAACTGCACAGCAAAATCAGGTTCTCAGCCTGAGGTTTCACCAAGAAGATGGCACCCACCGTTATGTGCTGGGGCACTGGTTCTCACTGACTCGCTCCAAGCAATTGCTGCTTTCGCAGCTGTGGCTGTGTCACATCCAAACACTGGCTGTGCTGTTCAAAGTCACTCAAGCCCAGAAATCAGGGCATCGTTGCTTATTGATTGTTCCAATTAACCCTTTCAACTGGGAAGAATTTCCAAGGTTGCTTGTCTCAGTTATCCGCTTCCCTAAGGAGCTGTAAAACACACAGCATAGGAAACAGAGCGGTCTCACTGCTGTGTGCAAGGGACACCCAGCTAAAGCCAGCAAGGATATAGAAGCTGAAGCACCTTGAACTCTCTGAAACCAAAAGCCTTTCAGACATGACTAACAATTTGTCCTTGAAATCAGCAGTTATCAAACTCATGACTTCTAAGGGCACCTTCCTTCTTAAAGCTCCCCCGGTCTTTTTTTTTTTTTTTTTTTTAATATCAAGGTGGCTTCAGCTTGTAGGCCTCTGCTGATCCTAACTGCAGTACAAGGACAGGGAAGATCTCTCAGAACTGACAGTTCAAAACCCAAAGCTCAAGAAAAGGTGAGATGGAGGGAAGAGTTTCTAAGGAAAGGTCTTCCTTAGGATGTATCTCACCCAGCTGGCAAACGCTGCCCCACATCTAGCTTCTGCATTCATCCAAGTACCAAGCTTAACCAGACACCATCAGCCCTATAGAAGATGTGAGGTTTTTATGCAAAGAAAGCCCAGATCCTTGGGGCAGGGCCAATGGAACAAACAAACCCACCTGGTCATGAGATCTTGCAAACACTTGTGTTAGGTATAATCCCAGACAGCTCCTAGAGGAGCTCCTCCCTAGGTGAGGAAGACCAGCTCCCCTGGTCTTCCTCACCTGGAGATTCTGTTGGCTCCCCTCCACTGCCAGCGCTGGCTGGCCTTGTGTCTCATTGCAGCTACATCTCTCTTCCTTAGAGGAGCAGCCCGTGGGAATGGCGAAAGGCTTGTCAGGCTCCTGTTGCTCTTTTGCTCACCGCACGATAAAGCCCACCATAAATTCTGCCCTAAAAATTCTTTATAGAGTCCACCTGTCCACAGCAAATAAATCAATTGCTCTAAATTAAATTCTGTAAAAGCTGAGTGGCATAGCGTACTATGTCTGGATTTATTCAGGAGCCAGGAAGACTGTAATTTTCCAAGTCAACACTCTGACCCTGCTTTATTCATTCGCTGTTCGTGATAAAAGTGCATCTCTCCCTATCTTTTTGCCTGGTTGTTTCTTCTCTCTGAAATAGCTGTAATAAGTGTGTCCCTGAGAAGGGGGTAGTGGGGAGGAGGCATGGAGGGCTGTCATCCAGAGGAGAGAATTAAATCAGGATGTATCTGCTCACGCTGGCTCCTGTTTTCACACAGCCTCCTGCTTATATTTTGCCTGCATTAACTTTTCACAAGCAAAGCTAAAGTGCCAGGCAAAGGCCTCGTTAGACACACATCTTGGAGAACTCTGATGTGCCATTAATTAAGCTCTTTCACTGCCTCTTTCCTGCTGGTTTCAAGGACCAGCCTGCGTGCCTTAACTCTTTTCTTCTCTTTCATTTCCCTCTCTCCTGAGCTGCACTCTGAAAAGAGCGGTGGAGGGCTCTTTCGCAGATGGGAATGGGATGGTTTAGTGCCCTCCAAGTGAACTCTCAAGTCTTCTCTAGCGAAGCGAGAGCCCTTGCCAAGTTTGTCAGACACTGGCGCGCAGAGCTGCTCTCTGTCAATGGATTTGTGGGGCAAAGTCAGGCTTTGACAAAGAAGTAGATGCTGGTGCATCTTGGCACGGCAGCATCCGTACGGCACCGTCCCCCTGCCGCTACCCTGCAGCCGATGGCGTTGGGAGCCTTCCCATCAGAAGGGCTTGTGCTGTCAACATGATTGACTCACCCAGCTAAAGATTCAAACAGCAATTCTCAATGTTTGGCTCCTGGTGTTGCTTTTCTTTAATTTTATTGTTTTTCTCTCTCTGTTCTCCTCTGCAGAAAAGTTTAGGGGTTATTTAAATCATGGAGGCATGTTGTCAGAAACGTAGGGTGCTCTGGCTGGCTGAGCCGTTTCCCATTGCACTCACCCTCCGTCCTATGGAACCACTTTACCAGGTGAAGATCCAGCTGGGGAGCTGGTCCCCTCTATGACCTGACTAAGTAACAGCTTATTCAGACAAGACATCTTCTCTCTAAACATGCAGTAAAAATTAATATAGTCATATAGATATATACTTCAATACTGAATATATCTGTCCTAAATACACTTTATGCAAAGAGTTGAGCAGTCAAGGCTAAACCTACCTTCTGTAGGGATATTTTCATGTCTGTTATCCATTAGAAGAAAAGGAAATGTAACACTATATATCTCCTTTGCTAAGAAGCTATGAGATGGAGATGATACTTATATTTTGATCTTTGTCTTCTCTTGGCAGCTCAATATTCTTTTCACACATCTTGGTGGAAAATTGGGTGCCACTTTCTGCTGAGTCTATTGTCTACTTGATCCCTAATAATCCACCTTTTCCTTATAACTGAAATCCCAAGCATGGAAGGCTTTAGCAATGAATTTTATTTGGGTCCCTGAGTAGCCTCTTCCCTTGTAGCTGCCACCAGTGCCCTTTCTTCGTCCCTCGGTCCATGTCGCTGTGTTGAAGCTGCGCAGAGGTTTGGTTCGCAGGCAGGGAAGCCAGAGCCAGTGGGGATGTCGGAGCCAGCAACTAAATCCCTTCGTTGGCTTCTCCCGTCCTGCCGTTCCACAGGTATCAGGGCCAACCTCTGCTCAGTGTGAGAGCCGAAGCAGAGCTCTGATGGTGACACGGAGAAGGTGACAGCTCAGCGGGAAGACTTCTCACTCAAGGCAGCTCCTCTCCACTCTCTGCCTGCTGTAATTAATATCCTTTTCCCTGCAGGCTGTGAGGCTCTGACAGGCTTTATTTTTAACTCCACTTAATGACAGAGTATTAAGACAAAATGCAACTTTCGTGAGCTCCAGGCCTTGGGGAGGCGGGAGGGTCTTGGAGCGTCGTTGTACCTGGCAAGAAAGCTCTGGTTTGCAGGAGTGTGTGAAACACAGCGAGCTCGGCGTGCTGGTGATTCGAGACCGTTCAGAGCAGGCTGCGGAGATCATCTGACACACCTTCAGTGGGTGAGAACTCAAGAAGATATTCTTCGCAGGCCTGATCCTGCCCAATAAACCAGTTGGGGTTTTGATATAAATGAGAGTATCTCTGCCAGCATCCTCCGAGGGAGGTAGTGGGCATATGCTATCGAAAGACAGACAAAGGTTTGGGTTATAAAGCTTCCAGAAGTTGTGAGGGAAGTGAATTAGTGTAGGGGGGATGTCTTGAAGATTTCTGCATATCCACAAGGTAGAAGGCAAATTCGTGGAAGATGTAGAGTGAGAAGAGACAATAAATGATGCTTTCTGTTTAACCAGTAGTCAAAGCAGGGCAAGTTAACGAAGTCATTGGAGTCAGCACAGAGTGGTTAGATGAAGGATTGGTTCTAGCCAAAATGTTGGCCATAGCTTATATATTGACTAAAAAACCAAGGAAAAGCAGCATATGGAAGCAAACTGTGGAAAAGTACAAAATACATGAATGTTCTTCCCAGAAACAAAAATTCTAGGCATTCTTCATATATTTTTATAGGGTCTTGGAAGTTAGTGACATAAGGAAAAGAACTTCCTTATGCTTTTTATTCTCCCAGGTCAAAGTAAAGAAAAAAGTGAAAAAAGTACTTTAAAATTTCTAGATGTTGAAAGTTATTATATCCAAAGTTATCAAAAATTACATTTCAACACCAGTGATTGCCTTTTTCAACTGTCCCTCAGAAATGATGAAGATGATGAAGGCTTATCTTTATTTCACACCAACTGGTCTTCCCTGATGACATCTTTTCAAGAATTGTTTTAAAGGCAAAATTTCTGATCAATCTCCAGGTTTCTAGGCTGGGGAAAGGGCAATATGGAAAATTTGGATATGAACCCTGTCTCCTTTGCTGCAGGTGACCGTGAGCATGTACAGTTACAAGTGACTGGAAGCACGATGGAGAAGCATATTTCTCAGCGCTGAAAAAGAGATTCCTTTTCTTTGGGAAAGAAATAGAGCTCATAGGTCACAGAGCTATGCACTTATCAGGTTAACAACACTGCTTCTAAGATGAAGTTAGTAAGACATTCCCCCGTAAATTTCACAGGATTTTCATCTCTTCTTCCTTCCCTGAAAGAATGGTGGGCAGGGTGACTTAAAGAGGGAAATGTTTTGTTACGAACTCTCCAAGCATTTTGCTTTCTAGGATATCAATATAGCATTGTGTTTAGGGTGTCACCAGGCATTGTTTTAAGTGAGTGATATCAAAATGGTGCCAATAAACAAGGAAATTAAAGGTAGCCTCAAATCTGACTCTTATTCCAGCTTTATTTACAGTGGAGTCTTAGACTGTACTGCTAGAACATCCTGAGTCTAATGCTTACCCTTCTAGGCCTGAAAAATCCTGTGGAATTCAATAAATGCATTGTTTCTCCTATTGTCAAGAAGTCTTCTCTGACTGATGAGGAATCAGGATCTCTTGATCATGACTTATAGTATTTATAGTGACTTTTTTCCAGGATCTTCCCTCCCAATTTGCATTCTGCTGGAAAAACATTCCCAGTGGACCTAGCTGAGAGCAAGCACGTCACCGACTTTTACCTAATGTTCATCTCTTCAGTAGCAAGAGGCAGATGTTTCCCTTTTCGGATATTAGGCTCTCCCTCAATTGCATATTCACAGTGGTCTAGTTAGGTGATCTCTTTTGCACATCGATCCTTTTTTGTAATCCTCTGTCCATCCCCCAGTGGAGGAGAAGCTCCCCTACAATCAGCACCACTGGCTCTGCCGATGGATTCTAGGCCAATGTGCAAAGTAATTGCTTCTCAAGATTACTTATGACACAAATGTTGACATTCTGTTGGCATAACTTGCAATAATGTATGCAGATTGCATCCTTCTAGTGCCTTAATTATTACTTCTCTGCAAGAAATAGTCAGGTTACCCTCTGCTTTGATTTGAAGGAGATAATTCCCCCTTCAGAAGCACAGTTGTTTAGAGAAAGAAGAAGGACGAAAGGAGAGGGGAGGAATGGTCTGAGATGCCATGTCGTGGTTTTTCCTCCACATGGGAGGCAGCTGTAGCTCAGCCTTGGCTACGTTTTCCTCCTTTTTTTCTGCCTCACTGTGGGAGTGGGGAGGTCTCTCTCAAGGTGAAACTTTCCCTGGAAAAACAGAGGAGTGCTGCATTTAATGAGCCAAGACAGATGTCCTATTCAACACCCAGCAGCATGCATGAAAGTACTTAGTATTTAGTATCTGTAGTGTGATAGTGTCTAGAGGCCACAGCCAAGGTTGAGGCCTCGTTGGGCTAGGCCATGTATAAAACACCTAGTTAGATAAAATTCCTGACCCACAAAGTCTAAGACATAAATTAAACAGGAGGCTGAGCAATGAGAGAGGAAAAAGAGATCCATTTGCAAAGCACAGATCAATGTGAAAGCCAGCAACAGAAATCCAATAAATTTGACACCACCTAACCCTTATAGTTTGCATTTCCTCTCTATCTAGAAGACCCCTGGGAAAGCTGAGGAATTATTACACTGAAATGCAGTATACAGACAAGTTTATGGAAAGAGGAGAGCAACAAAGAGCTCTGGAAACCCAGTCTAGGAACGGAAATACAAGGCTCAGATTCTCTAGTAAGTTTCGCATCATTATTTTATTTATATAAACTGACAAACACCTGAAGGCATTCAGAATAGAAAATGAGACACAATAAAATATTTTGCAAAGTATATCCTTGGAGAATACAGCAACAGAGGATGCATTCCTGGAGCTCTGGAAATACAACTGCTAAAGACTCATGTTTTAGACATGGGAGAAGGTGGCTACTCTGTGTCGTTGCAAGGGAGGGCAAAAGTGTCTGCAGGTGAACACGCCACTACTTTGATGTACAGATAATAACTTTTTTTTCCCATTAAAGCTCCTTCATATCTTTGAGTTACTCAAAGGTTTAATCTGTCCTGCTATATTGACCATTTATATCGACTCATTTATTCTGATCTCCTGCATGAGCATCCAATGGTTTGAAGAAATCATGTCAGTCAATCATTCACCTGGTTCCTAAATATTGCATTACATATGTAGCCAACTGTATGTAGCTTACACTGGAGCAGGAAAAAACCTTTTCAAGCCTGGCTGACTGAGTTGAGATCTCATTCTCTGGCTTACACGGCAATTGATGCTTTTATTGCATGGGGAAAAAACCAACCTTCTTAAAAAAAGGGAGTCTGGTGGACTTCTTGTCTCGGTAACCTCCCTGAGGCACTGAACTGTGAATGTCACCCATATGCTGGGTGCATTTCCCTGAGCTGCCTTTTTGGTTTCACTAATGGTGTCCATGTTCTTCCACTGTCTGATGGAAAAGAACAGGTCTGCTGAGATTAAACTGAAAGGGTTTGTGAGAAATGGGTCTCCTGAGATAATTGGTGGAGGATAATTGACATAATTGGGAGTGTTCGCTTTCTTTAAGTCTTTTTTTGTTCAGGAGGGATCGATTTTCCAGGATTTAGATAAAAATGGACAGTCTCCCAAAATAATTTTCTATTATTGCCCCAGAAGCCAATTAACACAGGGAACTGTGGCTATTCTTTCCTCCTGGGGACTAACTGAATGAAAACCTAGGAGTATATTTAAGTAATAGACCTAGATACTATAGTTATCAAGTTCTCCAGCAATTCTAGGCACAATAAATGATTAATAAATCATTCAGGTTTTGGAGAGATTGAACTCTGATTTTTCCAAAGCAGATTGAGAGAAGCTTTAAAACCAGATAGATTCTTTAGATCTAATTAGATGTGAGGGATCCTGGTGGTACTCTCCCAACTGCTCAGCCACAGCTGCAGGTCTGGATTGCAGTGTATCCCTCAATGTTCGTACTTTTGTGTGCTGGATTGGAGTCAACAGCCCAGCAGTACAAATGAAGTTGAACAAGATCATGTTGTGGTGAGCATTTTACCCCTTTTCTGGAACAGAAGCTGACCTGGCAGCACTCTCTTTCACGAACCAAATCCATTGTGCCTTATTCAATAAATGCACAAACTACTGCCCAAAGTGTATGTGTGTGTGTGTGTGTATCTGTGATAGCATGGTTTTGTGCTACATGAACTTTACTTAGGAGCGTGGCTAACCCCTGGGTCAAGATCTTGTTTTCATTTTCCAGGAATATTTTGCACTCACTTTCTCACAGATTTGGGAAATTTTGCATACAGATTGACTTCTCCCCCTTTTTTCCCCTTCAGCCTGCTGTCCCTTTCTTCTCTGCTTTCCCCCTGAAAGCATTCTTCTCTCTCCTCAGTAAATTGCCTTTCCTTCACCTCCCAGCTCAGCCAGACAGGGGCAAACGTGGTGGATCCTGGCCCTTCCGCACCGGGGTCTCTCCCACAGGACCTGCCCCATCTCTGTCTGCCCTAATTCCTCTATCTGCAGCAAGGGAGCAAGACACGAGGGCTCACACTGTGAGAAAGCTGCATCCCCTCCAATATGAAAACACACATGGGGAGAAAGGAGAGGGTGGAGTGGGTAGAAGGGCAGGGGAAGGGTGAAGAGCTGGGGGAGACAGAGAAAGCAGTGATGAGAGCCTCAGTGCAGCAGTTGAATCCCTCCCTGTTGCTCACAAGCAGGCACTTGAGCGGCTGCTGTTGCTCCAGAGAACTGGCCCCTTCCTCTCGCTCCTGGCCCCAAACCCTTCCCTCCCAGCCAGCCCCACCAGCGCAGGGGCCACAAACAGCAGCACCATCCCAGCCCCTGCCCAGCAGGATGGGGAAGATGCCCTTTCCCCGTAAAGCACTTTATCACCATCCCTCCCCATCCTCCCCGCTCTCTCCCCTCCGATGAAACACAGCCCAGGTTTGTTTAGTCAACTTCAAGTGAAATGTGGTGTGTTGGCCAAAACCCTCCATGAAAATCCTGTTAATTTGTTTGATGAGCTGACTCCAGCTGCAGCCAGACGAATAAAGGCTGATTGGCTCTTTTGCTTAAACTCTCCGTAACGAGCTGCGCCAGCTCCGTGCCTCGGCCAAGCATGCCAGGCGGGCTCGGCAGGAGCGAGGGATGCGTGGGGAGGCGTGGGGAGGCAGAGGGGAGCGGGAGGTAGGGGGAGATGCGCCTAATGGCATCATTTCCATCTCACAATAGCTAATCCTGCCTAAATCAATGAAGCCCTGGCATCCTAACGAAATTGGGTTGGAACTTGTTCAGTTTATGATGAGCTTTTTAACCTCGGCTTCTTAATTAGCCTGGTGCAGGGTTGAAATGGGAAAAAATGGAACGTTTTTCTCCCCAGCCCATCTTTCATCGGCAGTGTAGAAATGGTGAAATTAGATGCTAATCTGCTGGTTGGGTTTAAAAATAATCTCTGCATTTAACTCTCCTTGGGGGATGTGGGGGGAGAATAGAGCAGGGTTTCCATGTTTACGAGGTTGGCACCTTCCTGGGATGTGCAGGTGTTTCCCAGAGAGGAGATAAAGGAGCCCCAGAGAGTCCTGCAGAAGGGGGGAGCAGGGACTATCCCCTCGCACAGACCGAGGATGAAGGTAGAGGGGAGGAAGGGATGAAAGAGAAAACTCATTCCTCTTTGTGAAATCAGTTTGAACAGAAACGTTGCAGTTTCTTCTACAGGAATGACACTGTTTGGAACTAGATTAAATATTTCAACTCAGGCACGTGTCTTGAAGAGCATTTTGCTGAATCTCGGAGAAGGAAGAATATTGGTGGCTACCCAAGTGCAAAGGGAACGAGCCAGCTTGAAGGAGGCCAAGACTCTCCAGAGAGGAAAGGCTGAACCCTCCCCTGGCAGAAGTGCTCCAGGTCAGGCAATTAGCTATGTTTCCTTGGACACAAAGCCTGTTTTTACAGAAGGGGCAAAAAAACCTCTCTGCAATTCCTTGGGTCCATCCTTCCAAGGGAAAGGAAGGTCAGGCATCCATTTCTCTTTACACCCAGGAATAATGGCTTGGTGAAGTACCATAACACTGGGGAGAACTGGGAGGTCACTGGGAGCCATTTAGGTAAACAAGTAGGTCTTCCTCTGCAGTTTTTCTCCCCACAGAGAGAGAAGAAAACATACCTTTTTTTCCCCATCACGCTCTCCAGCAGAATAAAATGTGACTTTCTCCCTAAATAATTTACAGCCTGTCTTCTTCCTGAAAATTTTGGTTAGTACAAAATGACACTTCTTACCCTTTAATGCTCTGATGAAATACCCTTCCATTTATAATTTAGGAACTGGCAGCTGGTAGTAGCAGGGCAGGTGTAGCGCTGGCATCTGCAGGCAAATCCCTCAGCACTAGTTTGCTCCCAGGCCATGGAGAGAGTGCAGGAAGAACTGAGGACAGGGTGAGTGCAGAGACATCCCTGCCAAACCTGTGCTCTCTGAAAGGGTAAAGAGCAACTGGGAAACCAGCTCTGGTGCAGCTCGGAGGGATGTCTCACTTCAAGGCAAGCAGAAAGGCTTAGGGTTATGTTCAGCAGAGGCAGACTGGATCCTTGATTGAGGCTTGAGCCTAAGGAAGGGGAAATAAGGTCAAAGCCTTGCTCTGCTGCAGGCTTCCTTTGTGGCTTTGGTCTGTGCTACAGGCTCGGATCAGCAAACATGCCTGTGAGATTTGTAGAAGTTTGAGTAAGCTCCAGCTTTCACAGAATGGGACGCCTTCGCATCTTTGTGTCCGTAGAAGAGGAAAAGCTGCTCCTTGTTTTAGTGCTTTAAACAGGGAGAAAGAATTGCTTCCTTTTTTAGAGACACAGTTTAAAATACAGCAGGTGTTTTACTGCTCCTGGCACATTATCACTGTGTTTTGAGTTCAGTTTTCAAAATCTTAAAACCAGTAACAATCAGCAGTGTTCAGGTTTCATCCCACATAAGCTCTTCTTTGCAAAACTTACCGTTACATTTTGAGGACATTTGTTTTGTCTCATCGTTTTCTGCTGATGGGAGCCTCCCTTCCCCGGCACACAGAGAGAGGTGCAGACTACCTTACCCCAAACCAGCATTCAGAACAATTGCAATGGCACAACCCTATCCCACCACTACGACACAAGAGAAGCTCAGGGTAGATCCAAGCAAGGACATGCTGCGTTCAGCAGCAGGAGCATTTTCCAACCTGTATGACAGGCAATATCAGGCAAATGAAGAAGATATCCATCTGGGTGCAAACTAGTGATGGTACTTTTGACTTTTGCCCTTCTCTTGCTGCCCATGGCCCTGCCTGTGAGGCATAATTAGCCTTGGGCTCCTGTAGCTCCCCTGGCAATGCCCGTGCCGCGCCGAAATGCCTCTGGCCATGGACTTTTCACAGATATTTCATTAACGTTCAGAAATGGCACTTACTTGCTAATAATCTACCAACATTTAATAAACACAGCCCAAGAGTTTTATAACCTGTTAACTTCCAAGTGGCAATAATTAAACAAAAATGATAAATAATTAAGGCCTAATTACATGGTATCAGTCATTTCATTTTCCAGCAGGCATTTTAAGTGCATTTGCCACTACTGATTGGGGGCCCATTCTACAAGCGCTCGGCACTTTCTCTGCGCGCCTGGATGGAGAGTCAGGTTCCATGCAGCTTTATGGTGGAGAAGAAAAAGGAAAATGTGCTTCATTAGCTGGGTAATTGTCCCCTTCCACCACTGAAGATAATTCCCACTGAGGCTGTTGCACAACTTTGGGAAGCCAGCAAATAGAGCCATTTGTGTCTCATGTTGCCATGATAGACTGAGTTGTAGGAAATGGGACAGATGCAGAAGAACAGCCCTGTGCCACACGCAGAGATACCTCTTTTCACTCTCCTTCACTTTGGATCTGGATTCCAAACTGACATTTGTACATTGGGCCCTACATAATAGGATGAAACAAACCCCAGTGAATAGACAGATGGCTGGCGTTTTAAACGGTTATACCAGGATCCAAGCTCATCATGAGATCCACAACTGATGTAAATCAGCAAAGCTCCACTGTAGCACCAGTTTACAGCATGTGAAAGTATCTGCTTCCGAAGTATTCCAGCTGGATACCGGGGACTATCCTGAGGACAGAGCCATAGCTGGAGGTGCTCTCCATAGACTGTCAGCTGGAAAACTCAGAAGGACTGAGCATCCATGGAGCTGGCAAAAAAGGGAAGGAGTGGACAGCACTAAAGCTCTGCGAAGGTCAGAGTATGCAGCAGGCTCAAGTGCAGGACACTGAAGTCCTCTGTGCTCTTAATGGACAAGGATAGATGGCTCAGTCTGATACAGGCTAATAAAAGGGGAGACGAGCTGACAGTACAGAAGATTGAAGCTCTCTGTCTGTCCAGAGTGCAGGGATAGTACAGGGCTGGTGAAAGGATCAGAAGGGAAAGCATGCACTAAATCCACTTAGTTATCTGCTGCCAGGGCAGCATTTGTCTGCTCCAGGGAATAAATGGCTTCCATTGCTTCGCAAGCAGGGAATTGGTTTAATTGATCTCTAGTGGACCCTTAGTCAAGGAGAAGCCTTGCACCTGCTTTAGCTTGATTCCCTGAAGCTGTACATTGAGCTGGTTTGCTTCAGTTAACTTCCAAATGGTTGCAAAAAGCTTCCTGGTATTCAGGCAGCAAATTCTACTCAGTTTTTTTAGCATGTTCCAGTTCATCCCCTCCAGATAGAGGACATAATTTGATTTTCTCCAACAAATCTATTCTATTTTACCCAGCCCCATTGTTATGAGTTTTGGTTATGTCTGACAATCCATTGGCACTCCCCAACATCCTGGTGGTGCCACTTTCAGCACTGTGGTCATCGATTACACAAATTTACTGCAATATGGGGTGGGATAAGATGTGAACACAGTCCTAGAAGTTTTCTGTTTCTCTGCTTTTCCATTTGGCTCCATTATGGTCTACTGTGTAAGGGCTAGAGACCTTTATACTGCAGAAGAAGAGTCTGTTTAAGTCAAAACGCGTTAGCCATGGAGATGATCACGCTGAATAGCTTCGACTACTTCAGGGGTTAAGGAAGGACTGTGCATTGTAGGACTTTCCTACCCAGCGTGCAGTAGTATGTTGCCAGTTGCTTAATGAGCTTTTATGTTTGGGTTTGAAGGCGGCTATGGATTTTGCTTTTCAATTTGTGCTTCTTCCCCAGATGGAGAGAGAGCGAGGCTCAGATACAGGGTCAAGTTGTGGCCACTAAGCTGTCACATTAGCTCTTCTGCAGGAGGGACGCAAGACTTGAGAGCCCACTGCAGATGCAGTGCAACACAACTCTTTTATCAGGGGAAACGCTGGAGTGAATTACCTTACGTTTGCCGTAGTGAAGGAGTTTGTATCACATCAGGCACGGAACCTCAGCTGAGAAGTGGTAACTCTTAATGTGTGGTGTCTGAGTGCACATTTTCACGTTTAATTGCACGCTGTGGGCACGAAGAAGCCTAAACCAGCATCCCAATGCAAGATTTATCCTTCCTGCTCTCAGCAGCCAGCCGTACCCAAAAATAGCATTCACACTCCTGGCCGCTCACTCATCTTTCAACTGAGATTCAAAACCACTTGGGGAAACACAAACTGCCCTGCCAGCGAAATCCATCCTGCGAAGCACAGAGAACCCTCAACATCCACCGAGAGCTCAATATTCCCACTTCAGCAGCTGGGGACTCAATCAGGCAAGGTGTTTCTTTACCACCCAAAGCATTACATAATGAAATGCCGAGGAAACCACCTCGCATGGAGAGAAAGTAAATTCTCCACGGGGGAGAATATAGTGAGAGAAGTGAGTGGAGATGCATTAGCAGAACAATGCAGATCCTCACAGAAATGGGGGCACATGTCAGCTGCATCCCACTGTGAATGATGTGTGGTGCCGTGTTCGAGGAACTGAAGCATCTTCAAGCGTGCTGGATTGCACAGAATTGCGGGACTGCTGCTAAGTAAGTGGCAACCCTGGATCGTTGGATAAATCTATATGCCTGGCTTGATGTGCCATTGGGGATATAAGTGCTTATTCTGATCCGACCCAGAAGCAGATGTTCTGGTGTGGGTTAACTCAGGGGATTTGGGGTTTGATTTGAGGTTTGATGGCACTCACATGCGGCTTTTGAATCTGTGGATCTGTTAGAAGATCCACCTTGGAAGAGGAGGAGAAGAAAGTACAGTGACAGCTCCTTGTCTTCCAGGCACCTACTGCGTCTAGCATAGATTGTTTGCAAAATGAGGCTGGTGGGATGACTCCTCTTCAAACGGCACCACCTCAGATGATGCCTTACTCCACTTTAAGAAGGTAGATTGCTCCATTCTGCCCAAGACAAAATTTCTTCCAAAAATGGCTTTTTCAAGGGCTGTTTCCACGCTCAAGATCCCCCTTTAGCAAGAAACACTGGGCTATTTAGAAAGGTCTTAAGTGCTGTTTTTAAAGAATCCAGTCAGGAGAGCTAGTGTAGCCTGTTCAGAGTAAAAGAATAGACCTTCTCTATCAAAAGCTGGAGAAATAACTGCATTTCCCCATTTTCCAGTTGCCCTTAGGTAGCTGTGTCATTTCAGCATCTATACTTAGTCCAGCCATCAGAGTGCACTACTGTGCTGGAGGATTTCACCCTGGGTTAATGCAGCATCAAGGAAAATGGGTACCTGCTCAGCACAGTACTAGTTCACAGAGCACTTGCTAGACAGGCTGGATGCTCTATCTGCAAGAAGAAAAGAATCTGCAGAACATACTTGCTGGGCCATGTTCTCCAGCAGCAGTAGAGAGATGGTATAGAAAGAGTGGACACTACAGCAGTGGGAATACAGGGATCTAGCCCATGGAAAAAGGCCTCTTTCAGGATTGGAAAGACAGATGCAGAGAGGGTAGTGTTAAATCTCTGAGTGGGTCTGTTCCTGGACAGATGCTTTCTGAGATGTTACCAGCCAGCTTTGCACCTGCTGCTTGGACATGACAAATGCACTTTTTGCAAAGGACCCAGCCTGCAGGTAGCAACTCTTTGGCATAAGACAAAAAAGCACAAAGTTACTAGAAGCTATGGTGGGCTTATTTCCACAGAAGCCACTTTCTTGCTTGCTTTGCAAAGAGCTTACAAGGACCCAAAACGCCGTCACCATGACAGGGTCCTTTTCCTTCTGCTACATCCCAGCTTGCACTATCCTGGCTTCTCAACAGCCACTATTGTACAAACTCAATTGCCTTACATTACTAGAGGCCCCGGTCTGTTCAGCCATATATGTTGGTGTCTGGGCATTAAATATTTATTGAAAGATTCATTATTTGGGCATTAAATATTAATTTGCATGAGGGAATGAATTGGATGATTTGTATTTGTTTTTCACGAATTGTCTTGGAATCGGAAATGTCTGGTTCCTAAAGGGCGGTGCTTGGGGGCAGCTGTTTTTTCACTCCTGGCTTTTCCGTGGAAGTGCTTATTGCCTGTCCTTCAGACAACCTTTTCCCCACCGTGGCTGGCTGCCTGTGCTCTGGAGATTAACTTTGCTATCAATATGTTTGTGTTTTGTTTACAAACCACAGAGTTTGAGGCAACTTCCTTCTGTCCCCCGACCCCAATCACGAGTCACACAGACACACGCACAAACAGAAGAGACTTAACTTAAGACACTTGAGCATCAATATAATTGTTTCTGTTACCAGGAGTTGTCTGGTTGTGTTCTGTCTCTTTAAGCGAAGTTTATGGCCTGAAAGGTAATTGATTTGCAATGGTATTTAAGACAAGAGCTGGAGGATACTGCTGTGCTCTTCTGCAATACAGTAGCCTGGAGAAAACCATTGCTAAAGCAAAAACATTGACTTTTTTTGTGATGTGGTCTCTTCTGATGCACTCAGCAGGGGTGAAGTTTGCTCTATTTTTACAGAATTGTCTGCTATTTTTGCAAAAGTAGTTTGGACACTGTACAATCTTGCAAGTTGTGCTGTGACTTAGGCAGTGGGGACGGGAAGGGAGGGCAGGACACTCCATGCTTTTGGTTGCTGATCCCTCTTTTATCTTTTGCCTTGGATTAGGTTTTAGCTTGTTTTTCCAAGGAAAGGTGGTTTTACGAAGGAGTCAGGCAGGGCTGGAGAATCTGCTGAGGTTTAGCTACATGGTGTATAATGGCACAATGGGAGGGATAAATACATTGATGATTATGGGTAGGGACAGTGCCAAGATAATATTAGGGGGTAGGATTAGAGAAGGTAGATGGGAAGATTTTCCTAATACACTTCAGCCATTTGTACAATTTGTCTATCAGAAAAACTCTGTAAATTGGAGTCGGCTGCAGAGATAGAAGAACATAAAAGTCGCAAAGTCAATGGCAAATCTCCTCCTTTCAGTTTGAATTTCACCTACCCTGTGTGGAGCAGGAATGCAACAGCAGCTTAGTATTTTAAAAATATTAAAAAAAAAACCAAAAAAACAACCAACCCAACCCAAACCAAACCAACAACAAATTCAGACAGGGATAATCTTAGCAATATACCTGAGCAACCAAATGCAGCAAACTCTTCTTGCAGTTCACAGGGTTTACTAGAGTTCCCATCCTGGTAACTTCAGAGCACAGTCATTTCCCTGGGCTGAAATTACAGAGGAGCTGGGATTAGTAACTACTGCCGTATGAACGGTAATAGCTAAGATGGTAGTGGTAATAGCCAAATAGATAATTTTGTGCAAAGGCTTCTGTCAGCAACTAGTAGGTCTTCTCAGGGAGAGACAAACTGCCAGAAATCAGTGCCTGTGAGCTTTCCAGAAATTCACCTACACAGCTGATCAAGGCTTCCTGGATATAGATGCCCACAGCGAGATGCACATGGTGCCTTCCTATTGCTGCACCCTGTGAGGAATCCTTTCCTGGGAAAAGTGGTGTTGATGCATCAAAAATCAGGGTGCAGCTAGGAGAGAGTGACAGTAAGAGTTGGAAACGTTTTCACTTCTGTGACATGGCTTTCCAAGGGAATACCTGCCATGCACATTGACTTAAGTGAATTTTCCTTCTTATGCTAGGCAACTTAAAACTAAGGAATTTGACACGTTATACAGTTTCATCATCTCCAATGGATACCGCATGCATTCTGTGAGTCACCTCTCTCCAGAAATCATGCTCAGAGACCAACCTACAGACAAGTAAAAACTACTTTGATCTACCACATCACAGGTCAAACCTAGATTGAAAAGTTTATCGAAGTTGTCACAAAATGGATAACAAATAAGCCCCTTGTTCTGACTGCCTGAAGAGACTGGCTCCCAATCTTACAAAGCCTGCAGGTTCCATTCTGCAAAATCCCTGCAGTGTGGTGGTGTGGAAGAAGCTGAAGCTCCACAGCAGCGGGTGGTGAAGGCAAGGAGATGTGCACAGCTGTGGCCCTTGCTTCCCATCGCCTGGCATTCGTGAAGCTTTGCCTTCCCAGGACATCCAGAGCAGAGCTCTTAGTGGCTATCCCTGTTTCTGCAATGAGGGACACACAGGCTTCAGCAAACAAAGGTGTCTGCAACACTTTTGTTGGACTTTCTGCTGTTTTCGTATATTAATTATTCATAATGATTTTCTAAACCCATGCCTGAAAGTTATCCTTTCTCTGTTACAGGGAGTGACAGATTCTCTGTGTTCTCCTTCCTTCTCCACCTTAAGGGGTGATGACTCCTCCCCACCTTAATCTTTTATATACTCACTGAATAATAATGTTTTCTGGTCATTTACTCAGCAAGGATTTGTCATTCCAATAATTCATTAATCCTATAACATAAAAACCAAAAGATGTGTACACGGCTGAGCAGCAGTATATAATTCTTTTGGTAGCATTCACAGCTTAAATATAGCACACACAGTAAAAGAGCAAATAAGTTTTGAAGGGAGGTGTCAAAACCACCATCTTCCACCCCTTTTGAGGACCACTGACTTTTGTCACCAGAGTGTTAATTAGGCACAAGGAGGAGACAAGGGGATTCCAACAGATCAAAGCTCCTCTGTCTCTGGGAGATCCCCAACAGAATCAATCGCTACAGCAATGATATGAATTCAGGGAAATGTAATTTATTCACGTAATTTTGGTCCATCCCTGGGCCAGTGGCCCCACACTGATCAAGGCACTGCTCTGAAAGTTGCCAGAGATTCTCTCTGCCTGTGGCTCAGGGCGCTGTCCCTCTTACACATGGTTTTCTTAGGAATGTGCCCACTCTCTCAAATGCCCAGGGAATGCTGCTTTTGTGGGATTATTACAGAACCTCCTGGGGAAAAGACAAATCAGACTTTTTATCTGCTTTTCTGCTTGCCACAAGCTAGTCCCAGCTTCCAACCACTAAAGGCACTTCTGCTCCTCTCTGCTCTGTCAAAGGACTTCAGATGATCAATTTATAATGTCTACAGAGTGCTAGGATGAAAAGATGTTCTGAAAATGCCTTGGATGAAAAGATGCTGTAAAAAAATAATCTTTACCCTGATAGACTGATTACGATCTATTGTGCCATGGATTAGTGGGTGAGTATTTATTCAGCTTATTTTTTATTCCTATGTACAGATGCTCTGGACCACAATGACCCCTTTGAAGTCATTATTGGCTCTTGCATCCATGAGTAGCATAGAGGGCACTTTAATAAGCTGTGTATAGAAAAAGACAATGAAGTCCCCAAGAAGTCATTAAGAGTCTATTGTGTCAGTCTGACTGTAGCCCACAAAAGATACTGAATCTGTAAGCTAAAAATATCCCTCGGAAATGCTGTTGACACAGTTATTTTACATTGGCAGCAACATCCTCCTCATATATACACATGCTACCCTTGCTAGTCCTGCTCAGAGCAATGTATGTTCTGGGAAGCATCTGGATTTTCTTGGGATTCAGCAATCTCCAAGTGGCGCTGTCTGCACCAGCATCTTTGAGCTTTGTTAGTGAAGTGCAAGGGAACACAGGAACTTAAATTTTAACTCTGTCCTACAGTCCCCACTGTGTGAAATGCTGCACAAATACCCAGCTAGAGACTGCTGTTACATCAAAGGGCTGGCAGCAGAAAAGAGCAAGACAGGAAAAGATAGGAAGGAAACAAGTACCTACTGTGTTTCTGACCTTTTTGGACCCAGAGGTTCTCCAGCCTCACAAAAGCACTGCTTCCTATGCATAAGCAAATCTTCCAGAGGGAGACTTCATCTCATTTGAGCAGCAGAGGAGCTGACCTTGTATTTTTCTAGCGATACCACCCCTGGCATCTGCCTCCTACGTGCTGGCTGGGACACTCAGAGGAGCCGGTCCCAAAGGTAACAAACCTTTGCAATGGATGGAGCAGCTCAGCTGACTCGGAGCTATTGCTCTGGGCTGTCTGCAGGCTCAAGCACACATCACCTCATTTTCAAGGTATTTCTCACAATTTCTGGGCTTAGAGACAATGTTTCTTTTTTTAATGGAAGCTCGGATTTGGTTGTTACTAGTCAAAATCAAGACATGGAGAGCAGTATATGTTCAGCTTTTATTGTGATCTGAAGAAGTCCTAAACTAAGAGGACAGTTCACATCATCCTTAGCATAGTTATCGCTGTTGACACAACAAAATAACTCAACTCCCTCCAATGGCCCAGTTCTATTGTAAAAAATCTAAACAATACCAATACAGCAGGCTTACCCAGATACCTAAAATTGCTCTGATCCATTCCTGGAAGGGTGTAAAATATGACAGACATTTCAATAGAGGGTTTGAAAAGTCCTTTCATGGGGAGCCATCTCATCTTAACACGCTCTGATCCTGCAAAAAGAGGTTGCAGAGTATAAACAACCGCTGAAACAAGCAAAGAGAAAGACAGGAATTGATGTAAAATCCAGTTCTGCTTTTCTCTCTCCTGCTTAAAGAGGAAAAGGAACAAGATTATTCCCTGTCTTACTTGGCTGTGGAGTCTCCAATATCGTGTCTAATTCATGCTGAGTAACGCATATTGATTGCTTTGTTACAAGCTTTATTGTTCAGTCCATCATCAATAAAAAGTTTATGTAAAACAGGAGCTGAAGAAAGCAAGTGAGAGAAAGTGAGCTGGAGAGAGTGAATGCACACGGGGGGTAAATGTTACTTATATTTCCACACAGATATCCATTGCCCAGATTTTAGCAGCAGGAGTTTATTTTTTGTCACTCTGTTTTAAAGACTCCGGAGGAAAGACTTTGGTTTTGGTTTTTTTTTCTACTTGCTTATGTTGAAGTTTTCTCAGTGAAATAAAGTACCAGGAAAGAAGGGGAAAACCAGGTAAAGATGCTAAATTCACTTATGAAATGGAGTGGCTGAACATTTTGCTGCATTTAAAAGGAATGGAAAAGGAAGGAATGAGGATTTACAGCAGGAAACCCGAGTTGGCATGACAGTTTTAGGGTTGGATTTCTCTAAACGCAGTACAAGTGATGTGTTGGGTGTAACTACCAGCACTTCTCTCTGCTTCTCAGTGGCTTCTGGGGTGAAAACAATTTCATTTCCATGGCCAAATATGGAAATTAAATGCATGCTATGGCCTTCGCAAGGATGATGAATGAAATGGGGCTGGTGATAATGATGCTCTATTGGTAAAGAGGAATCCTCCCCTCTACTAGCAGCTTGACTGAGATTCACCCAATCTGCTCCTTGAACACTCCAACTACACGGAAATAGATACGGGGACAAAAGAGGTTTTGGTGGTTGACCAAGACCCACCCCAGGATGCTGTTCCGGCGTGGTACCGGTGTCGTGATACAGCCGCGGTGCTGGCAAAGGGCTGTGGTGTTCCCCGGTGGGTGCCACGGCTCCGGGCAGTCCACGGCGTGCACCACAGCCTGGCTCTTTGCTGAACTCACCCTGCTTGCAAGCTGCCTTTGTTGCTGGATTTCCCTGCAAAGCATCACAAGGACATTTATCAGTCTCGGTTCTTGCGGTTCCATTAACTTTTCTTGGCCTCAGACAATAAAGCCGCGGAGTTAATTTCATTCATTTAACCAGTGGGAAGGGAGTGGGGGTGAAAAATAGACAGGCTGCATTTTCTTGTAATCTGATGGCTACATGATGCTGTGCTCGCATCCCCGATACAGTCAGCAGTGTCAGCACTCACTGGCATCTCGAGCTTTGCAAATAATGACTCACTTGGTTCAGTGGTCAAACTGAAGCAGAATCATGGAGTAAAAAAGTGCTTCAAGGTTATCCGACAGGATGTTTTGACCAAAACCTGAAAGTTTACTTTATTTTAAGGCATTTATTCATGTATTTTTTGTTGTTGTTTTCTTTTCTAAGTAACAGAGGATAAAGAGGCCAGTTTCAAAAAGAAAATATTATTTCAGAAGAAGAAGTGGAAGCATTGTTAGGAAACAGAAATGTGGGGAAATGTTTTGACCTCTCTTTTTGTTTCTTAATTTTATATTTTTGTCCTATCTGAAATTCCTCACATGCTGAGTCTGAACCGAAAAGTACTGCTAATCGCTTGCCCCAGGTGTCATATATTGGTGAATTAGATATTTTGACAAAGAATGCTGACTTTGTCTCTTCCCATAATCCTGCTTTTGCCCAGGTGAAACGCAAGCGAAAAACATTGTAGCTGACAAGTGTCTGCTGGAACATCAACATCACTTTTTATGAGTGGAACTGGAAGAGGAACAAACATGGAGCATCCCTTCATTTATTTTTTTACCCATATAACTGCTCTTTCTCTAGATTGGAGGCTGCCTACCTGGGCCTGTTTATCAACACTGTGCTTGGTAGGGAGAGTGGTCCTCTGTCCTCCAGGAAAATTGAAGAGTGTGGATCAAGAGCATAACCATGGGTCACTAGAAGGGGACAGAAAGCAGAGAACAGTGCCTAGCAGATGTGTTAGCAGTGAAAACAAAAACCAAAACTCTATTACCCACTATTAATACTAGCTTTCCTCCTCTTTGAATTAAAAATGGGCTATTTAGCTCACTCTAGTAGAATTTTGGTTAAGGATATGCAAATTGGCATTGATAATTTGCTAGCAAACCCAGATAGGGTTGAGCCTTCTCAAAGAAATCCTTTTTGCCCACAAAATAAGACATTGGCTATTTGAGTTACTCTCCATCAACCACGGTTAGTTAACGAAAGAATACATTGTCTCCATATCTTGTGGTCCTGTTTGAAAACTTTGTGCATGTGTCACAACATGATTAAATCACCCACACTACAAAGATGCTGCTTAATGAATTACAAGGGAATCTGAATTTTGAAATGAAAGAAAAAGGAGGAAAATAGCCTAAGGGTCATTCATGACAATAAAAAAATTATTTCAGCTAAACATGGCCTTGGAGGGCTACAACTTGCTAATGATGTTATGCATTCTCCAGTGTGTTTTGTCTGTGCTGGATGAACACCCCTCTTGGTCATTTTTGGCTAACAGAGCAAAAGCAGTGTCAGAGCTGCACTGGTAGTGCTTCACCACCTCCAAAACGCATCCACCTCTGGGTATATACAGAGCTATAGACAACTGTCGGCATGAAGGATAGAGAAGAAAAAGAGAGAGTAAGCAAAAAAAAACCCACATCCATTTGAAAGCTGAGAGATTTCAAAATAAACTCAGACTTCTCTAGCAGAGGAAGTGTTTCGTGTTCAGTGGCTTGTCATCCACAAGAGTTTCTTGGTCCATGTTCTGGTCTGAGATAGCTGCTGTGCGCAGATAGCTGTGGTTGAGCAAGTGCCTCGTGCACAGCTGTACTGGAGAAAGGTTTCTCAATCTCTTAGAAATAGGAGTTCAAGAGCCAGATAATCTTTGCCAAAACCTGACTACTTCCTGTGGCAGATGTCACTTTGGGCACAAGCAACGAGTTATTTAATTTCAACTGCAGAACCCAACTTGTGATAGCTTTAACCTGTCTTACATCCACCCACAGCACCCTTGCTTTGATAGGTACAGAAAATTCCTTCCATTGAATCAGGAACAAGAGGTTTTGCTGTGTTCGAGTGAGCAAAAACCCAAATGATTCTCTTCCTAATTAGCCTAATGAGCCTTTTGGCTCTCACATGATGACAAGTAAATGAATTTGCCCTTTCCTTGACAAGTTCTTATGGGAATGATCCGAAGCCTTTCGTAACAATGCATCAAAAGTACAAAGTCATTAAAAACAGTTGTCCAACTATGAAATTAGTTATTGATTAATATTGCTTCCAGACAGCCATATTGTTCATTCAAAAATAAAAAAAAAAAAATCCAGTGTTCATATTTCTTCATGAAAGTAGGTTATTGAAATACACAAAACATTCGAGATCCTGAGGTCGTATATGTCTATTTCTGTGCTCAGACATGCTTACTTTTTTCATTTGGAGCTCAGCAGGGGTCTTGCACTTAGAAAAAGTGGTTGATCCCTGTAAATACTTTGACTAATCTCATCTTGATATGCCCGCTCCCAGCTGCAGAGATCAGCTTCTCCTGGAAGAAGCCTTACAAAAATGAGGAGAACTAGTCCTCCTGTGAGTCACAGGGACTTTGTCATCTCCCAGGCTGTGAAGCATGGTTAAAAAAAGAACAGAGGGCTCCTAAAAGTAGCTGCAAGGCCCGTGATCTGTGAATAGAGCCAGGAAATAACTGAGTCATCTCAAGTGTTATTAAGGGCCAAAAGAGTGGTATTAGAGGGAACAAGAGTGCAGGAGCTCTGAGCAATGACCACATCTCAACAAGGATGATTTCCATGGTCACCCAGGCAGGTCAAGAGATGTGCGTCTGTGCTTCTATACCATTCCATCTCCATAATCCCTCAGTTTTTGAATGGAGAAGAAGGAAAATGATGTAGGGAAAAAAAAACAAACGGGATCAGTGAAATAGTATTTGGAACCACACTAACCATAAAGACTGGTTTTTTTAAGATGGTGGTGGTCAACAACAGGAAATGACTGGCTTACCACAGTGTTATAACTTTGTGTGTTTAAAACCATAATGCATTTTGTAATCCTCTCCTTTGCACAGAAGTCACATTTGTCAGAATCTCAAAAAGTTCCAAGTGCAGTTTGGGTTTCATTTCACACTGAGGTAATTGCCAGTCAGCATTCATTTGTGGGCTGAGCTGATTAGAAGTTTTCAAAAATACAGTAGGCTCTTCCCATATAAATATCTACTTACCAAAACCAATATGTCTGGAAAAAAAAAAAAAAAAAAGAAAGAAAAAGAAAGAAAGAAAGAAAGAAAGAAAGAAAGAAAGAAAGAAAGAAAGAGCAAGCAAGTGTATTTCCTTGAACTTTCAGTTCTCAGAGGAGGCTAGCCCAGCAAATGGCACAGTTATAATGTTTTTCCTCCATTACAGTTGCTTCAGAATGATTACTCTTCTATTTCATCCTCAGCTGATTAGTCCCTGGGCTCAATTGCTTTCAAACGAATAAAATACCATCTATTTGTGTTTTTGCTTCTATGGGAAAAATTCTACTTATTGTGATAAACTAAATAGATTGGTTTTGTCTGTGTGGGGTTTTGTTTTGAAGAATGAAATCATTTCACTGGAACTGAAATTCTGATTTTTCAGTATCTCTAATGTGACTCTCTTATTGTCTGTTGATTTGAGAAACAGTTTGCACAGCTGATACAAACACCTCTGGAAGCTTGAACAGAATTTTGGAAAATATAAAAGAGATTTTTTTCCTGTCTTTCTCCTCTCTGAAAAGGAACTACTGAAATGACCCACATTTGCCCATATAACCATACTCATACTCACAAAAATGCTAGTTTTTGTGCTTTTCCCATCATGCCTATAAGGATGAGTAATTGTTTAAGAAATGCTGTACTTAAAAAATGTATAGTCCTTGCCCTCTTTTTTTAATATAAGATGTTCAGATAGTTTGGAAAAGTTTTAGATAGTCATCCAAAGTGAAACTTATCAGGTTTGCTTATTATTTCTTATGAAATCTGATACATGCCAGGCATACTTTAAATTGAGATATTTGGCATTTCACAAACCCTTGCTACATGTCACTGAAAGCCAAGTGATGGGCACTTCAAAGAAAACAGAGTGCAGTTTTGAGCACTACTTTATAAGTTTCTCTGGACCAAAATTTCTTACTTGGAAGCCTTCTAGTTAAATGCTTGCATTTCTGATAAATTTCCATGCATTATTAACCTAATTGGACCCAACATATATTCTAAGATTCTCATTAATATTTTTAACACATTACAGCATCTTTACCCTTGAGCAGTCAACCGAGTTTTCATCTTCATAAAAATGGGTTCCTCATAAGCAGACAATATCCAATCATTTCCAGTCCATAAGGTAAATTTCCTCTATATTCTTTCAATTTTGCAGTTTTCTTACCAATTAGCACAGTACATTTGACCCTATGGATTATTTCTCCATAAACCTTGCCACTATTGCCAGAAACTACTACCTAGAAAGTATGCTAACTTGAGCTGGAGAACACGTCAAAGAGAGAACCTCAGGCTAACCGAAAGAGGACACAACTCCTAGCATTTTAGATGAATTGTTCCATGTATTCCTGTAATTCAGACCCTTTACTGATTTTGATCATCTTCACAATGAATAAAATACCAATGGTATTTTTGTAATAATATGGTAGTAATATATCAATGGCATTTTATTTGCCAATATTGACTGGTAAATCAATAGTACTACAACCCACTGATTGTTAAGTTACTTTTTTAATTTATCTGTATAGAAGTAATGTTTTGGAGTCCAAATCCTGAATACCACACTCTGAGGGGATAAAAATACATGAAAAGAACGACCCTGAGCTAAAATGATTACTGGTGTGAGGTACTATGGCTGCAAGAACAACAGTAATCATCCAGAACAATTATTGAGTCAAAAAGATTTTTATATATAAATTCAGAAAGTTTTTATTATTACCTAAAATTGAACTATGTAGACTATTTTAAGTGGGTAGATTTTTGTTTTGTATCCATGAAATTGCTACCATATTAACAAGATTTTCCAGACATTAATGGATTGATTTCTGTATAATTGTAACTATATTAATTCATCCCAATTACCTCTAAATAAAATTTAAATTAAGTTAAATTGGAGAAATTAAAAATGTTTGAAATTGAAACCTTGAGGCATCATAAGATTGTCATTTCTCATCTCTAATAGCATTCATTCTGCAACTGAGAACACAACATAAGTAGACTCGGTTCTCTCAAGATTTGTAAACTGCAATTTTCTGTATATTTCAAAGCCAACTTAAAGGTCTCTCCATGAAGCCAATATGATTCTCCACCCATCCCCCCTCTCGATGAGAAACATGTATCTGGTTGATTCCTCATTTCTGTTGGTTTCTTACAGCTGATCCAATTATAATGTGAAGATGTTTAACCATAAAAACAAGTTTAGATATATAGTGGAAACACAGGCATTGGTCTGAAAGAGAGAAAGTGGTCATGATAGGCACAGAGGAATCTTCTGTACCACAGGCACCCAGCAACCACCCCCAGCTCTTGTGTATACTATTGCTCCAGAAGGCAAAACCACTTTGCTTACCAAGGTCATGGCTAAGATGAGCCCCTGCACAGCTTGGTGGCAGATCCAGGCTGAGAAAGTTTTTGTCTGATCTTTGAGAATACAACTGTATTCTACCTTAGCCAAGACCTGCACTGGTCATGTTTGCACTAGAAGATCTTGAGTTGAAACTAGGGGCAATAGATTTAGACTGAAAGAGAGCAGATTTCGATTATATGTAAGGAAGAAATTTTTTAAAATGAGGGTGGTGAGGCACTGGAACAGGTTGCCCAGAGGAGTTGTGGCTGCCCCATCCCTGGAGGTGTTCAAGGCCATGTTGGATGAGGCTTTGAGCAACCTGATCTAGGGGAAGGTGTCCCTGCCCATGGCAGGGGGGTTGGAACTAGATCATCTTTAAGGTCCCTTCCAACCCTAACCATTCTATGATTCTATGACTCTCTGACTCTATGATTCTATGATTCTATGATTCTATGATTCAAGTGGCACCTCTTCATGACCAAGTTCTCTCATCACCAGAGTCAGACATGCAAAAGAGAACTGGGAATAGAATTGTTGCACATCTGGGGAGAATTTGGACAGTTTGGTAGAGCAGGCATACACATGCCAACTCTGTGCTCATTTTTCCATTGTGTTTTTGGGATCTCAGCACCTGGTATCTCAAGGTATTTCAGCTCATTCACATCTTATTTGCTCATCTTGTGACCATCTGTCTCTTTCAAAAGACCTCTGCAAAACCACATTTCTCCAGTTCCTGATTTCTAGATACACACTGGGCTAGGAGGGGCCTTCTCTGTTAAGGTAGTTGATAGGCTGCATTGATATGGAGATCAACATTTATTAATGAAGGCTGTGACGTTGCCACCGCTAACATATCGTGTCTTGTCTTTAGTGGCCTTTGACCAGTCATGCTAGCCTCTATAGGCTTCAAGGATTGTCCAGGTGGTCTGCTCTGAAATATAGCTGCTAACTAGAACTAGCGTGAATCAGATAAAATACTGAGTTTAGATCACCTGTGCTCTGCTAGAATTAGACAGATGCAGGTCACACTGAGGAGAGCCGACAAAAACCACCCCCCTCCCTGCAGCAGAGTCATTCGTACAGAAACAAAGCAGCTCGTAGGAAAGCAGTGGCTTGCAGAAAGGTGTTTCTTAATTGCATTTTGGTTCCGGACCCTCTGGTGAGCAGAGACACACTGGGAACAAATGAAAGTTTCTAGTGTTGGGGGGAAAAAATAAAAAAATAAAAAAAAAAGGAGGAAAAAGTTTTGCCTCTTAGAGCAGGGAAATAGTTTGAGGCTATGTTTTAATTAAAATGAATATCTGCGCTATCTTAATGTTATTGCCAGTTAAGTGTAGCAGGGTGATTTAGAGTTCTATAACACAATTATACTCCGGTAATGAAGCTCCGCAGAATTATCCCAGGAATTCAAAATGCAGAGGGGAGCAGTAGCTCTCATTTGTAACCATGTTACAACCTTTATTGTTACAGTATTTTCTGTTTTCCTCAAAGATTAACTCAGTCGTATTTAAGTCTCTGCTTCCATTAGAGATGGGCAACGGGTGACAGGACCCCTGCAGCGGTTCGGTTCAAAACGTTCTTCTTCCAGCAAAGACCTGACTGCCTTAACCTGTTCGTGCTCCTGGTCTTTCTACTGGGGGACAGGGTGCGTGGAATTAACTAGAAATATCACATGCAACGTGGCTTTACAGGTGAGGCCTCAAACAAGCAAATATTCCAGCAGGGAAATCTCTGCTGAAGATGCCTTGACAGGTGGTACGGAGCCTTTCAAAGTCACTTTAGTCCTTTGCAATATAGATGCTTCTGGTTCCTTCTGGTGCACTGAGGAGGTCCCATTTGATTGTGAGCTCCTAACTGGGGGCTTTAGATAGGATACAATCCCTGCTATGGAAAAGAAGGGCTGTGTGGGAACAGGCAGTTCCCTGTTCTGCTTAGTCCTCTTCCATACACGCAATAAATCATTTCTCCAGCTTCAGCTGTGTTTCCAATGCAGCAGAAGGTACACCTGTCACAGAAATTGCTGGATTTATGTATTTAAACTTACACACCATTGAGTTTGACCTGTGGAAAGTACCTGGGTCGTGTCTGGTTTTTGTCCCTCAGCATGCTTTGCCATGTGAGCCAAAAATGTTCGACCTCTCTGTGAGGAAAACCCTCAAATTCAAACAGATTCACCCTGCTATCCATGCACATGAAAAGCCTAATTTCTCCACCCCAAGAAGTAATTTGGTCAGTCCAGAACTGAGCCAGAGCACAAGCCCTTCAAGTCCCCCAAAAGTCTGAGCTTGAGTGAGATGCTGAGTTCCAGAGTGAATGTGGCAGCACAGACACACCAAAACCTGCTGTCCCAGAAGGACTCTTCACCTCCAACTGAGAAAGGCCCAAGTTTTTGCTTCCTGAAATGGGTAAACTGTTTAGAGAAAGCAAGAAACCCTGTCAGTCTTCATTCCCATTTGGAAACAAATTTGTCTGGCATTGAGGAAAGATGAAAACTGAAACGGAGCTAACTCCACTTGAGTTTTTGATTTGTAGCAAACAGATTAAAAGCAGAAAGGAATCGATACGATAATAAGAGCAATCCTCAGGAACACCTCCAAACCCCTGTGGCAGACCCCAGCAGTCTGATTAATCCAAGAAAACAGCCTGTGGATACTCTCTCCCTGCCTCTGTTTTTTTTTTTCCCCCAATTTCATGTCACAAACAGGGTCTAAACTGCTCAAATGAGGCATATCTGTCAACCTTACGGGATTTTCAGTGTTCAAATCTAGCATCATATTCCTGCAGATACAGAGATTCCAGCTCCAACCATGTGACACTTTGGAGGGAAAAAAAAAAAAAAATGGGCAATAAAAGTATGTATTATTAATTCCTTACTGTTCTGCTCTATGATTCAGTCTGAAATAAATTGAGATGAAAGAAATGTTTGGAATCTGAAATGCGCGAGGTTTCTTACATTTTCAAAACTGAATGTTTCTATTTGCTTCCTTGAAACTAATTTTAGTTTGTCCATTTATTTCCAGGAGAGCCTTTTGCAACCATGTTTCCTAGATCTTAGCAATAAGAACAGCTCTTTCTTTCAGGCCCTGGTCTATTCACACTGAGAGGTGCTTCTCTGCCTTCAGGCCTTCTAAAATATTTTCCAATGGGGCAAAATGCTGCTCGACATGAGTAAAGACCTTACCTTTCACCTGTAGGTCAATTCCACCTCTACGGCCCAAAAAGTACAATTCTTCCATTGTTAAGCTTTACCCCAGGAGTAAAGGCTGTCACCTCACAGCTGTGTAAAAACCCACAGCTTAAGCTCCAACTCGAGGAAGAAGCACAGTGTTAGCATAAAAAATAGGTCAGTCCATTTTCTGCAGAAAACATTCATTCTGCGATTCTCTGGTCCCTCTCCAATCACTTGCTAAAAGCTCGTGACCATGGAATAAAGGCTAAGGTCAAATGTCCTGGAGCAATGAGACAATATCTCAGGATGCAGGTGTCCTTGGGCTCTGATTTAGGTTTCCATGTGTCTTATTGCATTTGCTTAATGATTTTCTAGGCACCTATGGCCATAGCATCTGGGCTGCTGCCACAAATTAAATACAATCAGACATTAAATCAAACTGTCTACAGCAGGCTACAGAAACAGGCCTCCTCCTTCTGCTACCACAATCAGACGTAAGTGACTCAGAAATGGTTCAAATTCATGCAAAGGCATTGCTGAAAGGATGTATCTTGTGGTGCTCTTGGAAAGTTGGCAGAATCACTGCGGATTACCAGGAAATCCACTCTCCTCAACTGGAATTCTTCCACCATGAGTATCAGAGAAAACAGGGCTGGAAACTATCTCAAATTGCTTAAACATTCTACAGCCTCACTATATACAGAATCTGCCCTTGGTCTCTCTTTTGGGCAAAATCATAGACATCATTTATGCAGCACAAGACGCTGAGGTTCAAACACTGAGATTTTGGTGGTTTATGGCTTGTTATTAGGCAGTTATTCTCCTACAGTGACTACGTGAATTTGCAATAGCACATGTTGAGGGAGATACATACCTATCAGGAGCCACTGCCCAGTGTGTTTGTACCTGCCCGTGTATTTGATCCCATTTGGGATTTCATATTCTGTATGCCACTGTTGGAGCTAGACACATACATGGCCGTTGTCTGCCCAAGTGCTAAAAGCTGGAATGTATTAACTGTCTGGTATAAAGAAAGAATTAGCAAGAAATGTTTCCAAACAGTATAACATAAATTCAGCCCTGTTTTATGGTATGAAAAAAATGTCATATCTAACACTATGAAAATATGAAGTTCTATCTGAAACATTGAGGCAACGACAGTTTGTCAAAATAGCCAGATACTCATTCCATTCAATCTTCTTCATCGTATGAGAGGGAGGGGGAGTCTCAGGGCATGTAAAATCTGTCTGCACGTGCCCATCTGCTTGCTGTATTGCAGCTTGTTTGGAAAGTATTATTAGTTCTTCACATGGGAAAGAGAGGTCACTGTCCCTGAAGGACAAATTCCGCCTCTCTGTCCAACAAACTCCAGGAGCCATTGGTCACCCTCGGATGACAGCTCTGAATTGCAGGTCAATGTTTGCTGCATTTATTTCCCAGAGTAATTCAGTGGGCGTGTGTGAGTGGAGGAGGGTGTCGTGCATTTGGCCGAGTTCATGGTGTGAAAGAGGCAGTAGGCCACGGTCACCTCAAAAACACCAAGGGATATGCACAGAAGAGAAAAAATAATCAGAAGCTGTTTACTGATTAAACCTGAAGCAAGCCTAGTCCTTCCAAAAGAGCAATCATCTGCTATTCATCACAGATTTCTGCAAGTCTGGATGTAAGAGCTATTGCAAAGCTCTGGAAGTCCTTCATGTTCAAAGTCACTTTCTGTTGTTAATAACAATGATACAGTAGCCCTTAGAAACCTTGACTGAGCCTTGTTTTAGCTTCTGGATAGAGAAAAATAAATCAAATACAGACAATGAAAAGAGATGAAGTAACATCCCTTCTGCCAGGCAGCAAGTCCCTCCTTGCCCACTTTGGATCCTGTTGGCCAATGTTGACCACATTTGGCAAAAGGGGACAGAGATTCCTACCAACTTTGTGACCACAAGCAGCTGGGTGAAGAGAAAAGAGCTCAAATGGTATTTTATGGCTCCAGCCAATACAATCATTGTTTCACACTCAAAACTGTGGAGTTCTTTCTTTGGTTACTGAGAGTGGGAAGAGTACTCCTACAAATGATCTGCGCACCTGCATCAAGTCAGCAGTCTCCTAGGAGCGTCAGGGCCTCTTCCTTTTTGCATGGCACATATCTTCTGGACTGACAATTGTCTTCACAGACTTGTATAACAACTGGTGCCATTGGGCAGTAACTGTCGACTATTAGTGTTTGTACTCGAAACCCACTGAGGACTTCCAAAGAGAGTAGCACTGCCATGTGAATGGCAAAAGGGAAGAGGCAACAAGTTCCACCAGCAGTTACTCTCACTCTGGTTTGAAGATCGGAGTTTTCAGTGACAACAGTGCTTGAAGAGCTAAATCTGATCTATTTTCCACAACAGAAATCAAGATCACCATGATATTTTTTCCCCTTTTAGGTAGTCATCTTCCATTAGGAGAAAGAAATCAAGTGCCAAGAATTTTGCCTTGCTCCTAGCAGAGCTGCTGTGTAGGTGGAACTGTCACATATTAAAACTGCTTCGAATCATCGGCAAAACTCAAAAAGCAGCAACTTTCTTTCTCTGCTTCACGCTCAGTTTGAGGAGTGATTTTCTGATACACCTATAGCTTTGCATGGGAAACTGTCTCACACCTTGAACACAAGCAAGAAAGAAAAGGAAGACTGACTTAGTGCGGAGCATATAAAGACCCTTCAAGAGAAAATGAAGCAGAAATCCTTGGAAAAGGCACATCTGATGGAATAGATCCTGTGCTTGACTGAAGTGCACTCCATAGCACTGGACTCAGAGAGAACATGAGGTAAGGGACTGGATCTCGCCAGAAAGGAATAATGCCACGTACAGAGTCCTCATCTCAGATGCAGCACTTCAAATATTAACCTGAGTCACGCAGTTACGGTCTGTAGCCAGCAGAGTGCTTTGGTTATTGAAACACAAAATGAGCTAGCAGGGCACATGGTTTTTAAACCAACTTGAACAATGGCTCCCTGCGCGTTTTGCAGCAAGTCATTTCATCTCTCTGTGCTTCACTCCTCCGTGTGGTGAGGACAACACTTATCATATGTACTGGGACACTGCAAACCTTCATCTGCTGAAATTATTGTTTCTCTTTGTAACTACAGAGTGTTATGAGAAGAGATAATGGAAGCACAAGTGAATTTCACATTTGAGTGGTAGCCATTAAGCTTTGCAAGAGTCCTCTGACTTTGCAGACATTATATCTCTTCAGTCCAGCGAGAGATTAGCCTTCTGGGATTCACCTTGTGCAGAAACCTAGACCACCCTAATTTTTGGCCATATTTCCTCTAGTGTTGCTATTTACTCTAGAGAAAAGAGACTACGTAAGTGTCATTTGGACCTGCTACCTACTTTGAAATGTCTGCCTAAAAATATGTGCTGCTCCCACTGTCTGTCACTGGCAGAGACATCAGGATGCATTACACTGCTGGTCGCCAGAAGTCAGAAACGTGCATCTGAAATCTTCCTCTGAAGAGTTTCCTTGGAAGCCAGGCACAATCTCATCTCCAATTACTTTTTCTTTATGGATTTTTGATACCTTTTTTGTTGTCTGTGTAGATATTTATACGTCCCTTGCTGACTGTAAGACGCCCCACGTTAGCACATCAGTGGTATAATCGGATAATATCTGCTGTTATAGGAAAATGTCAATCCTTCTGTTTACAGAAGGGTGAATGCAAATGAAGTGTAAGGGTTGTCACAGGTCTGTACAGGAGTTATTCTCTGCTTACATGGCACACAGGCACTGTGAGATTGGTGTATTTTATAGCATATGCACACATCAACTGCAGTTCATGCATACAGCAAGGCACGAAGCTTCCTCAAACTCGCTGCATGTTTTTTGTAGAGCTGATCTCATGTGCCTAATGGACGCAGATAGCTCCTAGCTTGGTGTCTACCCTGTCAAAACTGCAGGATGGACAAGGAAGACATGCACCAGAAAATCTGGATAGGACAAGAGGTACCAGGAGAGAGCACAGAGAAAGTCCACATGAGAAACAGAAATGGAGCCCTAGTTCTTCTGACATTCAGGCAAGAGTTCATGCATCACATTCTCCATTCTAGCAGAAAGGACATCTTCATGTGAAGCAACAAAGCCACAATACAGCTTTTGTAGGTTCTCAGCTAGGATCAGTCACGGCCCTTGCCTTTGTGGCACAGTTCAAGCACTGCGGTGGGGTTAGAAGGACCAGTTTGTCTTGCCATTTCAGTTTGTGGATTAGTAGTGGGATTTTCAGGTCTAAGGTTGTCAGTCAATCTTGTCCCAGTGCTAAAAGTCAAGAAAAAAATAAACTCTTTGAAATGGAAAGCAGAATTTTGCAGGCAGACATGGCTGTAAGAATTGTGACAAAAAAAATGGCTTTTTTATTCATTAAAATTCAAATGCAGATAAATAACCAACAGCTTCAGTGAGGATTATGGACCTTCTGTATTTATGGGGAAGCAGAAATTTTATAAATATTGAGATTGGCTATTTTCTACCTACATATCTTTTTTTTTTTTTAGAAGAGTAATAACATTTGCTAGTCCAGCAATAATGCTATGCATTTATGCAGCAGCTTTCATCCAGAGATCTCCAAGCACTTTACTATCATTGGTTGGATGAAGCTTCACAGAACTCTTACAGAGGCAAATAATGAATTATTATTCCTGGTTTACAAATTGAGAAATGGTTGCACAAAAAGATCAAGGAATTTTGTCCAGAGGCGAAGGCTCAGAACATGGCAAAGCTGTGGCAGAGTCTAGGAGCTGTGATTAACGAAACTTTTCTCCATCTGAGGGACTTCACCAGTTTAAAGACGTGATTAGAAGAAAAAAAGTTACTACAATAATTGGTGGTCTGAACTTAAAGCACGTCAGTCGCTTCATAGTAACTGCCTGTATGCATAGTGTGGGCTACAGTAAATGAGGGTAACTTATTCTTACAGATCAGCATCAATATTGTATGAATTAAATACGATCTCAGAAGGGTAGATCAACTCACAGTTGTGTACTAAATAGCTATGTTGCCTCATGTATTCGGTTAGTTTACATAGCACTGAATTATGCCATGTAAATGTCACTTTTATGGATAAGGTCAATTTAAAATATGTTCCCAACAGCAGCAGCAGCAGCCACAACAACAACAACAACCACCTAAAAGATGTTTTAAAGGTTGTCAAAACTTCTCCTCTACAAGACTTCTAAATTAAATTTTCACCCGCTTTAAAAAGAAATACAATCATAAAATTATGTGAAGGAACAAAAAAGTGTCAAAATAAAGGACCAAATAAATATAGATTGAACAGAACATGTATTTTAATCAACTTTTACCATTTTAAAAAGATAAAAAATAGATAAATGTAAGACTGTTTCATGTTTTCAAAAGGAAAAGTCTTCCATTATCTCAAAATATGAAACAAGAGACTTGGGTCTTCTCATGCCCAAATCTAGTCTTCAGAATATGCCTCTACTGGTATCACAAACTACCTCTGAAGATTAGGTTTCCTTTCTTAGATTCAGTCTGCTGTGGTTCTTTTTTTTTCTCTCTCTTTTTTTTTTTTTTTATATCCCTCACCTGCCCCCCCCCCTTTTTGCTATCTTCATGACATGTCTTTAAGTGACCAAGATTACTGGGCCAGATAATCTCCAATCAATTAATTAGCTAAACTGTAGCTAAGGTGATTAAGGTATTTTAATGGCTGAAGGGATGTTGATAATGAAGAAGATGATGATGATGATGATGATTTGATTTGTGGATTCCTAAATTTATTTTACCTGTCACCATCACTGGCCATGTTGATATAGTAGGTTATACTGGCTCTAGTTGCAACCTGAGCATGTGCAGCAGGTGACATTACCCTGTCCTGGAAACGTTCACATGCCATTTCGAAGCAGATTTCGCATCACCATTGATGCCGCCTGTGAACTTCTCATTTAATCTAATGTCTTGTCTCTCACCTACTAATTTGTATCAATCCCTTTCTTTCCATTTACACTGTAACACCTCTTTAAATCAAGCACAGATGCCTTTATAAGGGCTTTAAGTGGCAGGGAATCCACAGCATTTAGCTGTTGCAGTGATTAATTACCACTGCTATTTAGAGTCACACCTCCATCTAAGTTTGAACAGGTCTTTGAAGTTTGCATCCATTGGGCTTTGTTAGAACATTTACATTTCAGCTGAAGAGCATTTTACTTACAAATCCCTTCCCCGTGTAAGTACTGAATGACCATGATCAAGTCATCACTGTTATTTACTGCATGTAGTACAACCAATGACTGCTGTTGGAAACTGCCGTTTCAACTCCCTCATCAAGGGATGAAGGTACAGCTGTCTACCAGGCATGGGCAGCCTTTCTCTTGCCATGCACAAGACCACAGCTCTCATCTGAATTTATTAGTGAAAGTGATCCAAAGGGAGAGGTTTCAGAGAAAAATCACTGGTATTTTCTCATTTCTTTAGGACTTGCATGTCTCATCCTTGGCTGTTTCTCTCCAATTTCAAGTAAAACTGAGTGTTGGAGGTGTTTTGTTTTGTTTTGTTGCTGTTTTAGTTTTTAACCCCAGGGATCACATTCCTAACCATGGAATACTGCTGGGATGGAGACAGCAGGAAAGCAGAGGGCAGTGCTGGAGGCTTTTAGACTAACACAGCATCTGTTTGTAGCTTGATTCATCCAGCAGCAAAGCCATCACTTCTTAAAATCCCCTTTAAGCAATTCTCTGGTGGCCTGAATCTACTGAACTCTCTGTTCAGATTCCCAGGCAGAGCAGAAAGCTTAAAGGGTTTCTTGTTTTGTTGTCCCTGGTGACCAGTACCTGCCTTGCTGCTTTTCTACCACTGGCCCTCGACTGATGGATCTGGCAGCATCCAAGGGAAAGGTTCATAGTCCAATGGATTAATGACACTTTGATTGACTTGGTGTTGCCTGATGTGTTGTAGATATGCTTAGTCTGTGTCTCCTGTCTCTTTATCTTCCCTGTGCCGTTATGTTGACAGCTTCGCCGCTTCCCTCCTGAGCTGGTTTTACAGCACAAGGAGTTTCTCAGTAGGAATTTTTGCCTTTGTTTCCTGGATTCTCTCTGCCATCCGTAGAGCAATCTGTCCTCTTTAAGTACGGAAGGGGCTCATGAAAGCGGTAACCCACTTATAAAGGAAAATGGTTGACCTGCTCTTTAAGAAGAGAAAAGGTTCAAATCAAAAACCTTGGTCTCAAGGTTTCCGATCAGGTTGTATGGGGAGCAGGTCTGTCCTTTAAATTCAGACATTCCTGTGTTTGACATTGTATGCTTAAGCATTTTTCTTTATCACACACAAATCTCCTTTCATTTTTTTTACCTCTTTCTTTGTATTTTCTCTCTCTCCTCATGTCATATTATTCCTTGTCTGTGTGTCCATTCCTCTCCATCTCTCTCGTCTTTGCCTATGTTTGCAATACTTGCTTTCTCACCTCCCAACACAGCAGGTGAGAGCCCAGTTTAAGCAGCTGCAGTTCCATCAGTTGATGTTGTTGGTAGCTGAACTGGCATATCTGATGTCAAGAATAGCTCTCCATTTTGTCCTACTGGCCCTTCTCTGAACTATTGATGTAAATATGTGGCAAAAAACGTCCCTCATGCAGGCTGTTACTCTCAAATGAAAACATGACATGTCCATAAAATGTGATCTATGTGTAATCATCACACACGTGCCTTCATGAGAAGGGGAGCGAAGTGACTTGCTAATTAAGTTTTACAATCCAGCGGTTGTGAGAAAGATAAAAACATGTCCCCGGTCAATCCATTACAAAGAGAACAGAACATCTGACCTTTTCATCCTGCCTTCCGTTTGCACTCGCTAGATCCATAACCTTTTCCAGCTGGAACGGAAAGTTCAATTAAGTTTTGTTGGCTCAGAAAACTGCCCATGTCCTGGAGAGTAGATTAGGCACTCAGGGGCTGCAATTATCCATCTGGTGCCACTTCAGCTATAATATCTATATATTTATATACATACTGCCATCGCTTGCAAGGATAAACATCGTGCTGAGTTGCTCAGAGGAGGGTCATAAGCCTTGCCGTTAGGGACTCTTCTGATCCCCAGGATCCAAACCACGAGGCTCCGTGCAGGGTAAACCCAATGTCAACGAAGCTTCTGCCACTCAGCCTCGGAGGGAATGTGTCAAAGTGGAAAGGATTCATCACATACCACACAACGTTTCAGGTTTCCATCTGTGTCAATCCCCTGATTTATGGATCTGTACTTCCCCACAATCTGGGGGAGGCATACAGAACCTTTGGAAATAATTTAATCTCCGTTGAGAAAGAAATTTTATAGATATAGACACATGTATATATTATATAGTTAACACTTTTGAGGACAAAGTGCTTGGCCTTGGCAAATAATTCATGCAATTACATCAAAGATGAGGTGCTGACAGCAACCAGCGCATCAATCATCAGGCTGATCGATAATGCCTGTAGTGTACGCAATCAAACCTAATCAGACTCACATAGCCTCAGGATGAGGGAACATCTGAGATCCTCACCACACACAGAGAGGCTGCAGCTTCAAGGGCTCCTCTGAAAGTTTGCTGAAGACCATTTTCGCTTTGGGGCTGTTTTCATCCTGTTTGCAGATCTCCAACTCTCTCTAAAAGGGGAGCAAACACATCTTAGATCATCACACCTAACAGAGACCTTAAGAAAGGGGATGCAGCATTCACATCTGTTCCTAGTAAATCACAAGGCCAGCGAGCATTTCGACTCATAACATAAGGCTCTCCCTTTACCAGAATTTTACAAAAAGTTCGATTTAAATTTTGCCTTATCCACCGGTCACTAAGAAAGCTAGCAAAAAAGAAGACTGCCTCACCTTATCATCCTCAACAAAGAAGGAATACAGGGCTTCCTGATTCAGAAGTTTGCAGGTTTGGGAGATGTCATTTCTGACCTCCATCAGGAGTCTTTCTCCAGGGGTTGGTGAGCACATCTTTTTCTCAAGTGGTGGCCGCAGTCACCAAGTCCTGCAGTTGCAGAAGGTAGACACACCTGCCTCTGTTCGCATCTCACAGGATGCGTTCGCCATGTACCTTGAACAGCATCTGTGAGTGACGTCAGCAACCTGGGAATGACATCTGCTGGCGTCACAGCAACCCTCTTGCCTGGGCTGCTCGGCTGCTCTGATGACCAGCTCCCTACTGCTAGAGCAAAATCTGCTTCTCTCAGCAGAAAAATAATTCTGAGACACGTACAGGAAAATTGTCAGTTTTCTCCCCTCCTCCCCTTGCTTGCTGATTTGCATCTTTTCCTGGGAAAATAAAGACTTCGAGAGAGCCCCAGGTCACAGGTTTACAGTGGCTACTCTGAGAACTGAGGGAACCTTTTTTAATCTACTCCAAAAGTTGCTTCTTCCATCTCACAACACTCTTATGACCACCTCCACCTTGACTCCAGTGTCCCTTAGTTTCCTCTTATTTTTCCTTCCTTACTCTTCCTACAACATGTGAAAAAACCCATAAACTCCATCCTGAAAGAATAATGTCCGCTGATGGGAAACTGGCTGCACCATGGGCCAGGAAGGGTGTAGGCATGGCTGTTTTTACATCAACATCCTAGAACAGTAGTCCGGGCTTGCCTGCCCATTGCCCACAGCCCGCTGGTGGCACAGCTACCGCCCAGATGTGCCCCTCCTTCCCCAAGGAGCTGGGAAGGATCCCACCCTGGCACAGCCCAATCTCCCTCTGCTTTGCCACCACAGTGGGCTGAGTCTGCAATTCTTGGGAAATCTCCTGCCTTTCCCCGGCTGGTTTCTGTGCTGTGCCTCATTAGCTGCTCAGCTCTCTTCAGCTGGGAGACAGGAATCTGGCAGGAAGGTGTAAACAGCCAGTTTAATTGGGTGTTTAGAACAAAAGAAGCGGTGGCAGGGCTGTCATTTGCGAGCTAGCTTACAAACAGGCAGTTTGAAAATCATTTCCTCCCATCTGCACGGAGTTAAATCTCCCAACACTTACGAGCAAGCTTCTCTGTGAATATGGGAGAAGCAAACAAACAAAAAGGTGCTTTTTCAGACCATGAGACAGTGTTTCTGCCCCAGCTTGTATCCTGTCCTGTGCAATCATTTATCATCTCCTTGAGGCTCTGCAAGGTTGGGACTACCCTTCTTCTTCTCCCCACTCATCTTGCACCTGTGCATGATCACCATAGGTACCAGTCTGCCTTTCATCACCTTCCTCATAGTGACTTTCGTGGCCTGGGCAGCTAATGGCAGGTGCCAAAATGTCCAGATGTGACAACAACAGACAGATCTGCAGCCACATCACATCAGTTTTGGGAACAGGGACACTTTTTCTGCTGCCCTTCGTCATACAGTCGCCTACAATTATCACTCCCCAGAACAGAAGGCTATTTGCTTATTATTGTTCTTTCTGGTGGTCTGTACTTAAACTCCATGTCTCTGAAAGGAAGGAGAAGGAAAAAAAAAACCAAACAACTTACTAAAAACTGTCCAGAGATGTCCTGCCTGCACCTATAAACACAGACGTGGATTTATTTGTGTTGCTTAGAAACCTGCATCTGTGGCCTGTCTGGTCCCTTCATGTTTATTTAAAATCACATCTAATAGAAAAAGACAAAGCCATAAGGCTCAAGAGTGAAAGTTTACCAGGGTCACTGGTTCTGCCACCTGAACTATTTCTCTGAGCTTTCCTCCCAAACCAAACAAACCATTTCCATACAAATTGGATCCTGGGTACAGAAACACAGGATTTCAGCTCAGGTATCTCTAGTCAAGGTTGTCCCCTGCCCCAAGAAAGCAATCCTTGCTTGTGACGGGGGCAGCAGTATTTCAGGCTGACAGGCATCTTAGTTTCCCTAGAAGTGTCTCCTTTTTTCCTCCCTGTTTGGAAATTGTGTCCAAAGGGAAAGAATAAGTGGAAATAAACAGATTTTAATGGAGTTGCCAAATACCCAGAAGTCCTGGAGAAATGGCTGGTGTGCATGTGTCGATACACCAGATGTGCCCTGGCACTGGGAGCCTGGTGTGCCCGGAGCACATCAGCTTTACTGTGTGAATTGCACAAGTAAATCTGTGGTAGAGATGTTCCTGGAAATTTCCCCATTGGATGCATAGCTCTCGCTATCACCCTGTGAGACATGATATGATAGCTGTCACAGGTTTTTGTAGAATAAACTTACACACTTAATTTTTTCTTGTTCTATTGTTCTTTGTTGGTGTTTCTTACTTTCTTACAAAATAACTGGGGAGAAAACTCTATTCAACATGCCAGCTGTGTAACTTAGTCTAGAAAAGTCTTTACTCTTGGTCTGCAGATTTGGCCCCTACTTGGGGTAAAACTGTAAGAAGTCAATTCCTACACAAATATCTCCCAGAAATAGATCCAGGCTTCCAGTCCCATGCTGATAACAAGGCTAAGGAGCTTCGATGTCTAGGTCCAGATCTGATTTCCACCCCGCTTTGACAGCACCTTATGCTCAATACCAAAATCCTTACTGTTCTCTTTTCTTTTGTTGAAATAAAAATGATCTAGAATCAAAACTTGAAATCTAACAAATTCTGAATGTAATGGATTCATAAAGTTCAAACATGAGACAACTATGATTTACTGCTCTGCTTTTTTGTATAACCAAGGCCATAGATTTCTTCCACTTACTGGTTTCTGCATGAACCTCAATTGAGTTATGGTTTAAGCAGGGACATGCAGTCTTTAACACCAGTCTCAGGATGAGCAATCTAACCACATTTCCTGAAAAGGATTTTCCAGTGATTCATCACTTTCACTGGAAACCAGGTGACACCTTAATTCAGGTTTGAACTTCTCTAGCTCCACTGCTGATTGAAGTTAGAATTTCTATAGAAAGCCAGACAGAAAGTAAAGGAAATCGTGTGTTGTCTCTCTGCCTTTCTGCATATCTCATTTTCCATCAAGAGAGCATAATGCAACAGCTGAAATGCTGAAAGGAAAGGCTGTTCTGAGGATCTATTTAGCACAGCCATAAGCAGAACATACAAGATATTTCATGAGTTTGATTCTGCTGACGTTGCCTGCCTGAATCAGAGATTCACAGCATCCCATTTGAGAGGAAACAAACTTCCAGCGTGTTAGAACCACACCTCTGGTATTTTTGAAGTTCACTGCCTATAAATAAGGCTTTTTTAACTGAAAGTCTCAGCACAAGACAGAGCCACGAGAGCTTAGAGTGCTGTCTAATTTTTCAACTTCCTGCACTGGGACTTGATTGTTTTCCATGGCCTTTTGTGCTCTTAGTTTATGAAAAATCAATACTTTAATATAGAAAACGAATCCCCCAGCTATCTATTTAGAGCAGTATTACCTCTAGCTCTGTCGCTCCTGCTATTCTGTTCACTGCAATCCAAGAAACTGGCACATGTGTTAACCCAGCAGGATGGGATCCCCTCGCTCAGGCAGCGCAGGGTGCAGGATGTGTGTGGAAAGGCATCACATCACCTTCAGCAAGGAGTTTGGTCCCTCCTCTGAGCTCCAGCAACATGGATTTTGAATCATCAAAAGGGTGGAATTTGGACACCAACTGCTATTAGGTGCAATGTGGCTAACTGGGAATTTTCAGATTTAATAATTTCTGATTGGAAGGCAAAGAACTGTTAAAATAAGCAGGAGAAACACTTTACTTTACTGTATGTTTTTCCAGTTCAAAAATAAATAAGAAACAAGCCAAAACACAAAAAGAGATGGCTTGCAGAAAATAAGGCTGTCAATATTTATTTTGACATTCATGGCAGAAAAAAACAGGTTTGAGATGTTATTCATCTAAAACAAAAGTCAAGATTCAAAAGAAAAGACTTTGAAAATAACATATTCCAACTGGTTCATTTCAGCTGTGTCTTGGCTTTGTTATCCCAGACAGCTCGGTTTGGGGTGAATATTGTAACATATGCCATTGGGCGTACAGTGGCGTGGCACAGCCAGTTCTTAGGAGGGCTGTCCAAGAACAGCCAGGTCTCCTGGTGCAGGTAAGGGACTGGATGAGCAGGAGGTCAGCAGGAACAACAACATTGTTTTTTCATGTGAATTTTTGCTGATAGCCTGATTCCTGCTCTGCAGAGGCTGCGGACAGCCACTGCCACCAGAACTGCATCTGCCCTGGAGGAAGAAGAGAAGCAAGCCAGGAACTACCATGGCAGGGCTGCAGCTGAGCCCTCGCCAGGTGGCAGCCCCACAGCAGCAGTGACACAGGCACCAGAGACTCGACACGGCTCTACATTTCCTGCTGTCCCTCCGTTTCTGAACGGAAGAGCTGCTGAGAGCCCACTGCTGAGAGCCATCGGTCCCATCCCTCCTGCTGAGGGCATGAGGACCTCCCGCTGGGCTCAGCGGGGCCCTCCCTCGGCAGTGTGCTGGTGTGAATCAATTTGATTTTCCCCAGGACACTCCGAATGCCCTCCAATGATTGCTCATCACTAAAACAAATCTTTTCTTTCCTCCAACACTTCCCCTACCTTTTCTTTTCCAACATCAGGCGCGCTCCTTGCTGAGAGATGCTGCCTTTTCCCTGCTTCTTCTCTTCCATGTCAGGGGTGGGGGGGGAGGAAAACACAAGGACCAACTGTTTCAAAAAGCAGAAACATGTCCCCATCCCTCAGGCTTCAAACCCAGCGGCTCTTCACCCTCTTCTCCCACACTGTCATTCCTAGCAATCCTCCTAAAACAGACCCAAAAAGGTTGGGAATAAGTGGTCTCTGCAGGTAGGTAAGCAGCTCCCGTGCGCAGGGAGTTATTTTTGGCTGGGTATGAAGTGCCACGTGACACAATCTTCAGAAAATGCCAAGCAGTCAAAGCCAGAGCCGCGTGCTCCTAACCTCTTGCACTGAGGTAAAAATAAACCTTAATAAAAGGGCTGAGGAGGCTTAATGGGAAGTGGAAATGCAAAAAGTAAAAAAAAAAAAAAAAAAAATTAACTGTTAGGATGAGTCTCAGCAGATGGAAGGGAACACAATGGGATGTTTCTGTGTCTGACAGTCTCTCTTTTCGTTGCAGGTCCTCGGTCCTCCAGGCCAGGGCTATGGCAAGTTGCTTGTCCACACTGGAAGCGTTTGCAAGTGTTTGATTCCTACTAAACCAAAGGTTTGGGCAGTGAGATTGCACGACATGCACGAAGGGCAGCCACGAAGCTAAGACACTGTGCACGGTTTGTTACTGACTGCTGACATGGGCAGTGGCTTTGTCAGTGTCACGCCAGCAATTTGCTTTCCCATCCCTTTTCCCTCAGTTCCACCACCATGAATGGGATTTTAATGACTACGGGAAAATGCTGTGCAAAAGACGGACACACAGCCACAGCGGTGGTGGCCTCTGTCCTCAGTGCATTGAACTAAGTCTGCAAGTACTAAGCCTCTCGTGCCTGTTGTGTGGATGCCTACAAGTTAAATCAGGCTCAGAAATCATCCTACAACATCCGTTTGAGCCCTTTGAAAACCTTAGCAGGGGTTTCCATCTTTGGCTCTGCATATTTAGCCCACCAAGCTAACTCCACTTTACTGTGAGCTTCTGGTGGGGAAGTCTATCTCAAAAGTCTAGAACAGTTTACAAGGTATCCTGGCTGCCCTTCCTGTTCTCACTTCCATTTCATTCCCTATTATCTTATATTTTGCCACAATTTTTTCATCTGTTTTTTCAAAGCCTTTCGCGAAATGGCTGGTTCTGAAAGAATATAAACCTCTACCACCCAACAGCTCCAAAACCCAACATTATAGGAGGCCTCTATGTGAGGATTATCTTTAAAACAAAGAGAATACTAAACCAGTGCATCTTCTCAGCCACGACACGCTTCCCTTTCTATTTATGTATATATCTGTCCCAAAGAGTGCTGAGCAAAGCTGATCAGCTAGAGGGTGAAAGTCCTTCTGGTGGGGCTTTGGTCATCTATAGGAACAGCATCTCAGTTCTGGAGAGTTTGCAGCTCTCCTGCAGTGCCCTATCAAAGGAAGATTAAGTTCACTGCTAGTCTGGGACGGTCACTGCTGTCAGGTGTCTTGGGAAGGTCAGGCTGTTTGCATTTTCCATTTGTCTGACAAATTAGGGCTCCAGGAGACAGAATCTATAGGCAACACTGCCGAGATGGAGCAGACCTTGGCTGGCCCATGCCTCAGCCCTGTTTGCTGGCCCTCTGCTGCTGGCTCCACTGGGTGAGGCACCCAGCAGCCCTGGCCTCTGAGGAGCAGCACCATGACCTAAGTGGTGCAGAACGGGTTTTAGAAGGACCTTGGTAGGTGTCATTTATAAGCTGAACATGTTGGTGTCCTGAATCATAGCACAGCCCATCTGCATCCTGTGGCTCTTGGTAGTGCAGGATTGATGCTTAAGCATCAGCACCTGGAAACCAGAGATAAAGCCCTGGCACAAAAATGGGGAGGAAATGATGGAAAGGCTCAGTGGTTTAAGGTTGGAGACAGCTCAAAGAAGAAGACACAAATGCTCTAGGTGCTGTATGGCTCTGCAGCTTCTCCCCTGCATGGTAACTGCCCACCACATCCCATTAGCTGCCAGATGGATCTGCCATGTCTAGGCTGGAGGGGAGAGAAAGAGTCTGTGCCATGGCCCTGGGAAGTCCTGAGCTCCTCCTGCCCCACGGAGGAAGCAGAAGAGAGATGTAAGGGGGAAAAGTGAGATGAAAATATTCTAATCCCAAGTTAAATCTCATCCTAGCTGTGCCAACATTATCAGTCAGTGCTAGTAGAAGGGTGTGCAAACCCTTCCCCAAAGGAACATGAGCTCCTAAAGTCTGTGAGCACGGAGTACTGAGGGGAAATGAGCACATGGTTTCGCTCAGGACTGCCCCAAGAGCAGTAGTAGTAGGAAAACAGAAGGTGGCATGTCTGAAGGCCACGAGTGATTTATCCTACTTTTATACCTGCAGACAACATTTTTCAAATGAAACTAAGAGAGGTGGAATAAAAAAATTCAGTAAGAAATAATAATTAAAAATCCCAGAGCAGAAACAGAGCAGGGAGAACAGGCAGTCTGGCAGTTTCAATTTTCACTTAGTGCTTCTCAGGACTGATAACCTTCTCCTTCTGCTGATGAGCATCCTTTCCCTGACATAAATTCCAACCCCAGCAGCTTGTTGCTCACTTCTCTACCCTCACCCCAGCCCCAGCGAGCCCTTGCGAGGCTTCCCAGGGCTGTGGGAAGGCTGAATTCCAGACAAGGAGGGGATGGTTGACAGTGTGGCCCCACGCTTGAGAGAACTGAAGCTGGAGGAGACAGTGGTGTGAGATGGGGAAGAGCAGAAAACTCAGCACCTCAAAGGAAGACTAAATGTCTTTTCGATTGGGTTAAAGTGTCTATTTGAGCAGGGGGTTGGACTGCAGAATGGCCAGAGGTCCCCTCCCACCTCAGCTATTCTGTCCTGTGATCACTGGGATGTTTCTGAGACATGGACAAGATACTGAGATGCAGGCGACATCATGAGGTCACAGTGTCACTGCAAAATAAAGAAACAATTAGAATAAGTGAGTCACGGTGACAGAGTGAAAAACGGGGGTTTGGTATTGAGCCTGCTGGACATGGGCATCTTCCCTCTTTCTCTCTGCATCTTCAGGACTGAGGAATGCTGACCAGCACCACTGCACAGACACATCTAAAGATTTTAACCTCTCCGGTTAAGGAGTGATGACAACACTATTACGGGAGCAGGAGAGAGACACCAAACCAAAACAAGCAGTGAAAAAGCCCATCCCAAGCCTCAGGAACTATAACCCCACCCTGAGCTCAAGTATCAAACGTTCAAATCCTGGCACTGCCTCCCTTTGCCTGACAACGCCTCCCAGATCATTAACATTCAGAGTCAAACCTGGGGGAGCGCGGGAAAAGTCAGGGATCACCAAAGGAGTGAACTCGGAATTAGAGATGGACCTGAACCAAACCCCCGGGTCAGCCCAGATCTTCACTGAAGGACAAGCAGGGGGATTGAATTTTGCAGCTCAGCCCAATCTATAATTCATTATGTATTTCTGGTATTTCTAAGAAGGCTACAGCTGTGATATTTAAATGCCAAACCTTTGTGCATTTTTAGACTCATACTTTTGTTGTTGTTTTTGAGGATCTGAAATAGTTTTTGCTCCTCCCTGCTTCCTAATGAAACCGGAGAGGGAGAAAGTGCTGGCAGCATCCTGGATAGGCTTGATTCTTGTTATTGTACTATCAAGGACGTTTTGAATTAGTGAGTCTGGTGCTCAGAGACATCTGATGGTTGGCTCACCCTTAATTTCAAGGTGGCTCTTTGCTGGGCAGAGAAAAATGGCAATATCGCACCCCCTCCCCCCCCCAACAGGCCAAACTTTGTGATTTCTGCGGCTTATGATTTTTACCACATTTTTTCCCTATAGATAAACAGAACAAAGAGGCTTTGAGCAATCTGATCCAGGGGAAGGTGTCCCTGCCCATGGCAGGGGGTTTGGAACTAGATGATCTTTAAGGTCCCTTCTAACCCAAATCATTCTGTGATTCTATGATAGTACCAATCGAGCAGAGAAGGAGACTTCTGCAATAAACAGCACGGAACAGTATAAGGGAGAAAAGCGAAAACAGAGCAGGAGAAGATGGTGATGGTGAAGGGAAAGGTAAATGACAAGAACTGTTTCCATCACACAGGGATCAGGAGGCCAGCAAAGGCACTATTCGGGTCCCCAGGAAATAGCAGAGACAAGACAGTTGTGAGATGGTGCTGCAAACATTGACACTGTGTTATCTGCACGGTCTGGGCTGTGTTTCCTCCAGCGCAGGGGCAGGGGCCAGCTGTGCTCAGCCCCAGCAAAGCTGCTGAACGCTTCCACAGTGAGAAATGCCACCGAGATGTACACGGAGGACAAAGGAGAGGATGGTTTAAAGCAATGCAACAACTTCAGGGAAGTGGTCTGAGTTTCCAGACTTCCCATTCGATTTGGGGCACATCACCCAAACTGGGGCTGTGGGTCCTCAGCTGCTCTAAGGGGACCCAGGGGGGGCTGCTGTCTCCTCTGTCCCACCTGGGAGGTGCTGTCCCTCTTCTGCACCAGCACCAACCTCTGCCCAGGGCAGATGTTGTCATTTCTCTGATCCTGTACAGCCTCACAAATAGGCAACAACCTTGGGACCACACGTAGAGTTCTCAGATCCCATCTCTAAACTACAAGTGTTCTTTTTTGTTGTTTCTCACCTATTGTCAGGTTTGTCAAAGAAATTTGTGAGCGTTCTGGGGGCTGATTTTTTTTTTTATATATATATAAAAATATGCATATATGCAACAATTAGTTGAAATTCTTCTCATAAAAGCTAGAGCAATGTATTCATTGACATTTAACCTCCTCCTTCCCCTGCAATCAAAGTCTTTTAAATAGAAATTGCATCAAATTTGATTCTGTTTTGGCAGTTATATCTTTTGAAAGGGAAAAAACTAATGATGGAAGCGAGAGAAAAATTTCTGAAGTAAAACAGACTGTGACAGCGCAATATGTATCTGCAGAGGAGAAGAAAAATCTTCTACAAACCGATCCGTGGAGCCCTAGAATTATGATGTCAAAGGAAGGAACACAAGGAAAGGAGTGGAAGAGGGAAATAAATATATCATGTGAAATACCGATGGGGTTAAAATACAGTGATAATGTCCTTCATAATGCCCCGAGCCACGATCGTGCTATAACCTAATTAGCATCAGCCACAGCTGGTGGAGGGCCGGGGGCAGGTGACAAAGCCCATGGTGCTGCGGGAGGTGAGGTGAGTGATTCAGTAATTGATGCTTTTCCTTCAGACCCAGCATTAAGCAAACAGTTGCAGCAGGGTACGAGGTGGAGACAGGCTGAATCAGAAAAGGATCGACCTTTCAGAGGGAAACATGCCGTGAAAGGCTGCATTCAGCCAAGACTAGGGGTATGTAGCTCACCCGAAGAGGGACGGCAGTTCTATTAGCCAGGGCTGCTCTGCCAAACCTTTATGGCAATCCCCTCTCCATTTGTACAAAAGAATCTTGGGAGAACAAGCACAGAACATGCTGCACTTCTCCACACAGAGAGCAGCTTTTTGGAAGACGATGAGTGGATAGCCTATCTCCCTTCATGGTCTGAAAAGCCCTTTGGGCCTCAAAGGAATGAGAAGCTCCATACGATGCTTTTATCATTATTAACGGTAACACTTGTATTTAGAGAGAGATGGAGAAGAGATTTTGGAAACGTGAGACCTGTAAGTCTTGATTCCCGCAGTGGGGAGGTTATAGATACTGGCTACACTAATCAGCAACAGAAGAGGGAAACCACCTAGGGAACTGCGATTTAATTAAAGATAGCTGCCATGGATTCAGGGAGGGAAAAAAAAACCCAAGCCCAACAAGTTGTTTGAGGGAGCACACAAAAACGAGAAGATGGCTGAGGAGGGAAAGGCTGTTAACTTTGGCAGGAGGAAAGCTGTGAGCAGGCATCACAATGCCTTCACCAAGCATGTTCTGCCAACCATCAGGGAGGGAAACGGTGGCATATCTGTGCAGAAAGCACATCTGGAACGAGACACCAGGCTACAGGATGTGTGGAAAGTCTTGGACAAGCACTGACAGATACACGGCGGGCAGGGAACCTGTGCCAGCTCCCTCAGCTCAACCACGTATACAGGGAGACAAAAACTCAACCAGAGTCCAGCCCTGGTTTCCTCCTGACAGTACCTGTACGGGAGTTTTGGCACCAAGACAGTTCCGCAGTCATCAAGCTCAATGGTGTAGAGAGAACGGGCTCACTGTGGGCTGGGAAAGAGGATAAAACTGACCACCTACTCCTCAATATTTTCTTCATCTTCTCTCCTTAATGCTTTCCTGCTCCTTCTTAGTCAAGAGCTGCATGAGGAAGGGTTAGGGTGGAGAATAGGGTCTGGGCTGGGCAGTGGGTCCTCCAAAGCAAGGACTGTGGGCAGAGAGGTCACATCTGTTTGATTTTGCTCTGGCTATCCAGGGAGAGATGTTTGAGGGCAAGATTCTTCAGGTGCAGAGGGTAAAATCCATCACTGTCAGAAACAAACGGGAGGTTAGAGTAATATTGCATGGCATAGGGCTTCCAGCTATTCCTTCCAACATTAAGAAATAAATCTAAAAGCTTGAGAAGGTCCACACTGTACACCTCTATTAGCAAGGAAAATCTCAGGAAAGGATGAGTTCTTTATTTTTCTGCTATTTTTTCCCATCCTTTTTTTCACCCCTGGGTAAACATCTGTGTAGGGAGGATCTAGAGGACATTATGTTTGCTGCACCAACAGAACTAAAACTCCTGGAGGATATCGTGCCAGGCCATTCAAATTTGGAAAGACTCACAGCCTTCTTAATAGCTGGAATCTCCAGGCCCCAGTGGACTGGCCAGGAGGGCTGGTCTGTATTTTCAGGCAAGTGCCCAGATAGAGAAATTTCTGTTCTGTTGTCAGAACAGGGACAACATAGGCATTTTGGTCATTTTATTGTATAAAGAACATTGTAGAAATCAAGAAAACACAGAAAAGTGCAAACAGTATGACATCAGTAACTGAAGAGCTCAGCTTTTCTCAAAATGGGAAAGAAACAAAGTGTATTTGAAAAAGAAGGGACCTGGCCAGATCAGGCATCAAAAGGAAGAGGCAGAGTAGATACACATTTAAGCATCATGTGAGAGAGAGGTGACTTCACCTTGAACTTGCTTGCTAATCCATGACAACCCTTCATTTCAAGTGCAGGGCTCCTTTCATGATACTGGAAGTCCCAAATACAGCTCAGGAGACCTGGATTATTGTTCTACTGGATGCATTTGAACATCTCTTCCCTCAGAGTACAGCATCTCTCACCCTCTAAACCCGTTACTGGTTAACAACCTTTGGTGCTTCCAGAAGCTAAGGCTATGGATCAGTGACTCCTTTCCTCAGTGAGCATTTTTGTTGTCAGTCATCCCCAAATCCAAGCACAAACAAGCACCCAACAGGGGAGAAGCATGCATGATGCCAGCGCTGTACTGCTGGCAGGTTAGATGTACTGCTTCATTTTACTTCTGGGCTCTGGGCAATATTAATTTTTTAAGGCAAGGTTAGATCTCAAACATTTATCAAAGGCATCACTTGAGAAGCTCAGATCCATCTCCTTCTTTTTGCCACTCCCTTGCTTTTTTTTAATGCCTTCCTCATCTTAAACTACTCTAACTTGTCCCAGAAATCATAGCTTTTCTCTTTGTCTCCCCCCCTTGGCTAAACCATCAGTCACTATTGATTATCCTCTGCTACAGGAAAGGAGATGACTTTTCCAGAGAGTTCTGGAAATGCCTGAGTGTGATCTTGGGCAGAGACAGCCCCATCCTTGCCACCAGAAGTTCAGGGGATGGTGTCCCACTCACCTGATTGAGATGCCACCGTGAGCCAGCTTCTAGGGGTCAGGGCTCTGCTGGAGGGACCATAATGGATGGTCCTTGGGTCCAGTCCTTGATGGGAGCAACCCCAGGATGATACCTCCAGGGAATCAGCCTTTGGAAGCAGACTAGTGAAAACTAATCTTTTCATGTGCACACATCAGAAGGTTGTTGTTGAATTTGGGGCTTTTTTTTTCCTTTCCTTTTTTCCCCTCTCCCTTAAAGGGAGAATAAATTAAGAGTTTATCTGTAATTTTCTCAGCAGGACAACTGCATTGAAGTGCCAGGCAGGATCCCCCATTGTATAAATCAATGCGTTTTAGCACAAGCTTGGGCCTTCTGGTAATAAACTAAACAAGAGCTGCTGCTTTCTTCATGGACGTAATCAGCAAACAGGTAAGCACAAGAGCTTTCCTCCTACTAATGGGGGGGAGGCAGTTAATTTGACCTGGAGTGCTGATTTGGTCTCCCCTGCAGCGGAGCTGGTTCTGCAGTTCTCTCTCCAAGTCCAGCCTCTGTTGCTTTCTGCCTTATTTCCAGTCCAGACATGCTCTGGAAACCATTACCATATTCATAAAGCTACCTGGACTCACCGAGCATGCATGAAAGGGTTAGAAAGACCTATCTATTTTACCAGCTGTGCAGCCAGCATCTGTAAGGGAGAAAAGGAGGAGAAGGAGGAAAAAAGAGAGGTTATTCTGCATGTGTTGTGTAGGAAAAGGTAGCATCCATTAACGTTAGAAAGCAGAACTCCCCATCCTGGTCGGGTAAATCTACCCTTGTTGGCAAGTAGCACATTGCCACATGCCCCTACGCAGATTTATCACAGTGCCAGGGCAAATTTCCATAAGCCTGCCTGTTTTCTTGTGTTATAGGGCAGGTAAGTGGAGAACATGGGCTGGAGATGAGGAGATTTAGGGGACAGGGAGCAGGAGTCTGTGTCGCAGGTTCTAATTCCAGGCTCAGACATGGGTTTAAGATGCCATTTTAGCCAAGCAAGAGGGTTGTGATGATTGTAACACAACACATCTTCTTTACCAGACAATGAGTGTTGGTAAGAGGCCTTAAATCCTTGAAGAGGAGATGTCCAGGATCTAAAAAGTGTGATCACAGCTATTCTGAATAAAAGATTCCTGGTATGTTTTCTCTGTTATCTCTATTATCACTCATCTAATCCCTTAGTGGTCTAGTAATCCTGAAGACAAAGGCAGTGCAAAATAGCCTTGAATAAAATTATATGAATTATATAAATATAATGTATTATTGCAAAGAGTCCATTGCTTGGCCTGGGGCACCAAGGACTCGCTATTCTACAGCAAGGACATTTGAGAAGCATGTCTTTTGGGGGAAGCCTGCAGGGGATTCCCATTCCTTCTGAGTTCACACTCTCAGGCTTTAACTAGAGCATCTCTTTCAGCTGCTGGGAACATGCTGTTTCATTTTCATCTTTGAAGAGAAGATGATAGAGTGATTATGATGCTGTCCTTCCTAGGTGGAAGAAGCAGCTACATGAGCCACAGGAGTGGTTTCCTGCACAGAGAACAGGTCATATTTGCTAAGCATTTAGTGGGCCTGGGAAGTGTGGGCTAAAAAAAACACTGTAAAGGTTAGGGGAAAAAAAAATCTCTGGGCTTCTTGGACTTGTCTTTCTGTAGTAGCACAGACTTGAAGAAGATAACACAGAGAGATGATTCACTTTGCTTCAGCAGCTTCAGCGGCTACTTACACCCTATATAAGAGAAAAGAAAAAAATATTGATCCAGAGTTCCCACATCTATGATCTACATCCTTATTCTTCCCCTACAGAAAATTTATTGCTCCCCATCAGCAATAAATCAGAAGATGGACTTTCCTGCTCCCTCTCAGACAGATACGCTGTTGTACAGCATGAGAGAAACTCCCCGAAGTGAAGGATATGAGGGTTTAACACACAAGCAATTTCGGATTACAGTTCAGAGCAGGAGAAGAAAGACAGATCAAATGCCAACATGATGGAAAATAGTAAGCTTTTAATTATATTTAATTCATTTAATAGCTGTAGTTATTTAGTATACTAATACATAAATAGATACTTATTTATACTAATATTTATAAATGCACGTATAAGTAAGCCTTTGTAAATATGTATTTATTAAAACAAACTAAATAAATACATATTTATAAGGGAATATTTAGTGCATTTAATAAACATACACAACTTGCTGCCATGCTGGAGGATAAAACAAGGTGAAGAAAATTGGAAGCAAACCTCAGAAAAAAATAACCTTAGATTGACACTTTCTCCCTAATGGATCCCAAAGCTCTATTTTACTCTAATTTACACACCGGTGAGAGATTCGGTTCTGATGTGCAGAAGACTCTGAGATGAGATACAGCAATTGTGTAACCAGAATAGCAAGAGCACAACTGAGTGCAGGCTGGGAAGTAAAAGACTGCTTTTTCAGTGAAACTTGGACAAACTCCTCAGACAGGTGAAATCATTCCTAGTTTATAGTGAGTAAAGTCCTAACCACAATATCCAGCTGGGAGGATGTCTATATTAAAGGTCTGTATACAGGGGAAACATAAGCTTTCTACAGTTAGATAACAGCAGGTTGGAGGTCGATGAGGACTACAAAGCCTTGGGAAAAAAAAAAAAAAGTAGAATAAATTTGCCCACTCTGAGCTAGTTTAAAGTGAGTTTGGGTACTTTTACAGCAATACTGCTGTAGAGCCACTGAATCTTGGAGGAGTTCAGAGAGAACTGGCATTTGGCTCTGACCCCAAGGTTAATTTAACTGTTCTTGCAAAATGAGAAATAGGAACCTGGGTTCTCATCTCCTTTGCTGTCGAGTCCGTTGAGTGACACGAAGGTAAAACTGGTGTGAACGAAGCCTGGGATCTCTAATGAACAGGAACCTCTAGGAGCTTTCCATTTCTTGCAGGAGATGTCAAGATGATGACCGCTCAAAACAGACTGGCACAGGAGGACGGAGAACATTTTGTCTTGGGCTGTTTCTCTAACAGGTTCTGGAAACAGCTAGGATATTTACTGCAGGAATTCAACCCTGGGATAACGGTCCTTGGGATCCACAGGTATCTTAATTTCTCTTACACACTTCCCTCCAAAGGAATTTCTCTAAGATCCAATGACGGAGATGAGACTGGGACTGTTCTCAGTGTGCTGTACAGAAGAAGTCCCCTCTGGTGTGACATCTCAGACACAGCCACACAGATGTGCTGCACTGGTCATTTCCCACCTCTTCCTCTCCAGCAGAAGATTTCTTCCCTCCCACCACTTGCCGAGGCGATTATTCCTCTGCAGCTGTAGATTGCTTCTGTCAAAACCTCATCCACAGCTTCATAAAAGAATTCAAAGCTGCTCTCAACCCAAAGCTGCTGGATTAACACCAAGTCTTGACTTAATCCTGCTCAGGCACTTCATCCTAGTCCCTCTCATAGCCACCTCTTCTAATCCTGCAGTTATTTTTAAGGTCCTTAAGCTTTCCAAGCCCTTTCCTCTTTCCCCAGGCGCTGCACTGAGCAGCCTGTGGCTGCAGACACAGGACTCCATGCAAGAAGACAGACGAGGACTTTGCTCAGGTGGAAAACAACTCGAGAGATACAACTTTTTTTTTCTTTTCCCTTCTTCTTTTAAAAACCCAGCCTTTGGAGGAGCGCCACTCGGTTTTAATACCCAGGGGACTGGAGGATAATTGCTGGAGGGGGATGCAGCCAGCGTGGCTATTACCTTCTCCGCAGACAGGAACCATTCAGCCAGACGCCTCTTGAGCGAGAGATCAGGTCATCCCAGTGCTGACTCAAAGGCAAACCAACCCCCTTCTCATCACTTAGATTTAAATCATGGCTCTTTTTTTTCCCACTCCAAGGTCTCATTAATGCCCCTGGACTCATGGTAGGAACAGTCGAAATGTAGGATCCTTGCCAGCTTGGGATTGTTATTTCTGTCGTACTCAGCAGGAAAACGGAGCACCGCGGGGTTTAGTAACTGGATTAAAACAAACTGCAGCACAGGATTTGATCTCAACCCTCCTGCTTTTCAGCAATGTGGTTTAACCTAAGCCCATCTTCTCTCTCCAAGCAAGAGGAACATCATGGTATCAACATTCGTCTTCAGTACTTGCTGCTCTGGGCCTGCTTCGCATTCTGGATGGATCTGTGAATGAACACTTCTCAAATGCTATAAATATTTTATGAATTTCTATCCACTTACTTTAATGGGGGATTGTAAAAGCATTTAACCATATTACACCCAATCTCTCAGACACTGCATTATTTCAGCAGAGCTATTTTATTAGAAGAAACTGGCAGAGTTGCTGTGATATTGTTTAAATATATATATAATATATATATATATTTCTCAAGCCAGATGAAATCAGATAGTAGAGAAGGGGAAACAGCCATGGAAACTGTATGTCTCAGGTTTGTTCTGTTGCAGTTGAAAGATTTCATTTGCTGTGCTCCGCATGTCTGCTTGCAGGCTTTTTAAGAGTCTCTGTTTTTATAGACTGGGCTGAGGCTCTAGTCTGGATGTCTGATGGTCTTTCTCCTTTCCTGCAACACTAAATCCAGATGCAAACGTGTGGCATGGCCTAGAAACACAGCCGGGGAGAGTCCCTGCTGTTCAGCCTGAGACATCCCTCACTGAGGACACCACCAAGTCCCCTGTCTGCCTGGGACTCAGCTGGGAGGTTATTTCCTATTTGGCTTTTGCTGGCGAGCAGCAGAAGGAGGCAGGAGAGACAGTTTGGATCAGGCATGCCAAGTAGGATTCTTCCAGATCTAACTTAAGGCTTTTCCCAAAAGACCCCCAAGTCCCTATTCCAACCCCATCTCTGCTTTGGCAGTGAGATGCTCGTGCCACAGCTCTAAGAGACCCAGTCCCAGTTTCCCAAAGCCCCCCAGCACCAAGTGGTGAAGAAAGGCCACCCTACATTGGACCAGCAGCACCTCACTCAGCAGAGGATAAAGATGCCACTTTCTTCTTCTCCTTACACCCCCTTCATCCATTGTTTATTTCCAGTATTGCACAAAGGCCTTTAAAAGCCCATTGAGCTGCTTTTGACTGTGTCTCTGTTGGGTTAATGAATTTATGGTCTGCCAGCCTGATTTATGAGCGCCCATTCTACTTCAAACAGGAGGGCTGGTGATGTTACATCTTCAGCCATGCGGGACAGTGAGCTGTTCTGATCAAAGAAGCACTGATTTTGCTGCCGTGATTGATTCAAGCCTGAAGAATTACAGCAGGATCACACTCGCACACTAGAGTGATCGCAGGTCAGAGGCATCTTCTGCCATCAAAGACATCGACTCTGAAGCCTGGGATGCTGGAAGATATTTACCCTTATACCTCCTATTACCCCCAAAATCAAGCAGGTGTTCAGCCATATCTGAAGTCTCTAAAATCTATTGATGTTAAAACGGTAACACACAAGTTGGTTTTACTGGTTGTCCCTCCTGGGTCTTGACTGTTGGCACACCAGAAAGAGCAACTCTGTTGTGCTACAGACACGGCATCCCTGGGGTGGAAGTACTCAATGCTGGTGGACCAAGGCACCTCAGAGGGTTAGTTCTCCAGGATTTGTGCAGCCAAGGAGTCTGGCTAACTCACTGCTTCTTCGCATCAGTTATTAAATGTTGGACAGGTCGGTTTGCAGATGGCATACTGAATTTGACATAAAATTCCATGTATAGTGGTTCAAATTATTTTTTAAAATGCTTCTTATCAAATAGTCCCAAGTTGCAAATAAAGCATCATTTTTTTGTGGGACGGATAACACAAAAAGCAAAGCTTTTCTTCCTGTGGAGTTGTTTTGGTTTTTTTTTTCCATAGAAACATAGAAAAAAAAATAATTTCATTTGCTGTGCTCCACATGTCTGCTTGCAGGCTTTTTAAGAGTCTCTGTTTTTATAGACTGGGCTGAGGCTCAAGTCTGGATGTCTGATGGTCTTTCTCTTCTCCTGCAACACTAAATCCAGATGCAAACGTGTGGCATTGCCTAGAAACACAGCCGGGGAGAGTCCCTGCTGCTCAGCCTGAGACATCCCTCACTTCTTATCAAATAGTCCTAAGTCGCAAATAAGGCATCATTTTTTTGCGGGATGGATAACACAAAAAGCAAAGTTTTTCTTCCTGTGAAGTTGTGGGGTTTTTTTTGTTTTTTTTGTTTTTTGTGAAAAATGCTACAGTTTTCATCCAAACACTCTTCTCCTCCATGCCAATATCCAGCCAAGTTTTTTTCCAAATCTTCTCTACATTGTGACTCCTAATCAAAGTCAAAGAGGTATAAAGTATAAGAAATTCAGAATTTCTCCTTCCATCTGTCCAGAAAGGAAGGTCACAAACTACAGTAACTTCTGGACCTATTCATCAAACTCTTGGAAGTCACAACTCCCAGATTAAAAGAGCAGTGATTGATGATACCTTTTCCAGGGGTTACATTGGAAAAATGTGCTCCTTATAATGGAAACAGAGAAGAAATTAGTTCTCCTATCTCTCTTGAGTCTTAGTGAAAGTGGAAAACTGCAGATAGGCTAAATTCCAAAGTCTTTGCTCCAAAACCCTGCCCACTGAGCCTAAAAGTTCTTTAACCATCTTCCTCCCTGTATGATTTTTCTAGATACCCCTTGCATAAGAGAGAGTCACGATACATCCTTGGATAGCGGTGGCTTATCCTGATGACTTTAGCTAGATGAAAATAAGATGTTTTTAGCATAAACTTTAATTAAGCTCTTCTAAGATTTATTGGTCCAGGACCAATAAAACTTATCACTCAAGTTTCACAGGCAACCTTCCTGACTTTTAACAAAAATGGCATCGTTTCCGTATGCCTTTAGTTTCATGCTTCCCTGTCATGCTTTGGTCTCATGAGGTGGTCAGGCACTGCAGCGATAAAATTTCGGTAAAATAAGGAAATATTTGCAATATGACTCATTAATACCACATGCCCCTCCGTGCACCTGTGTAAAGTCACTGCTGGAATTCGTCACTCTAGCAAAAGAGAGAAAAAGAAAGACAGGAGAGAGAAAAGAGTGGCCCAGATAAGATGTAAACTCTCGAATGTAACAGAGAGGTTTGTAGCTGTGAAGGACTCCTCATTCCCAATCCCAGTGACAGGGCTGTTTTGACAGGGCTGTTTTGACAATGCTGAGAGGAGTGAGATCAAACGACACTGAACTGTTAAAGGACTGGACCCACAAAGAAGAAGAGGACAAAGCTGTCAAAAGCATAAAGCTGGGGCTGCAGCAAGCGTGCCGTCGTGCTTCCCCAGGAGAGCAGATGGCACCGAGGCAAAGCAAATGCAAAGGATAGACATTGTGGGCACAGGGTTTTTTATTTCAGCTTTTTCTCCAAGCACAGGGTATTTTCAAAACAAAATATGACTTTCATTGTCAGGAGAAGCTGCTTCTAAGTTATTGCTCGCTGTTATTTGCCGGAGGCTCTGGAAGGTGGGGTGGAAGGGTATAAACTCTGTCTACCACCTGCTCTGTTGATGTTTTTCCGAAACATGGTTGGGAAGGACTAGATCAGGATCCATGGAGAGATCCAGCTGTTGAGAGGCCAGGTTGAGCGGCCCTTACTACATGAAAATGAAGACACGGACTGGTCCCTTGGGAAAATTTTGGTCATAGGATTTGTATCTAGGGCTAGAGGGGAATCAAACAGGCTCTCCTACTCCTGTGTTTACAGAGATCTTGCGCTCCACACTGTGGAAATCTCTTTCTATACCTGCAGAAAAAAAAATATAATAAAACTCTGTTCCTATTATAAACAAATACTGAATAATGAAAAACAGAGAAATAAAAAGCACAGTCCATCAAGCAGTGTAATGACACCTATCAGCATCTGCAGAGAGTCAAACCCATCCCCTCAGCCACAGCCAGGTCCAGGTTGGCTCCTGGGGACCTGGGGCAGAACCCCATCTCTTCGCAATACTGTTGTGTCGTCTCTGTTTTAGATGCACCCACCACTCGCAGAAGAAAACCCTACACATGCCATGTGCCTACGTGAAAGCCAAGACATGTGAAATATGAAAATGATCACAGCTTAGGCAGGGGATGCCAAAGCTAGTCTGAGGAGTCCTGGGTGTTAGCCAACAAGTAACTTACAACATAGAAGATGAACAATTATCCAAAGACAAATCAGTGCCATGCAATTTCTAGTAAGGCATCAGGCTGTCATTTCTATACTGGATAAACACCACCTACATTATTTCTTCAGGATAACAATGATTTCTCGGCTTCTATCACTTTACTAGAAAATCTCTGACATCTCCTTGGAGCTGCCTAACCATCACTTTAGGGTCATAAAGGCTAGTGAAAAGATATAATTTTTACCCCATTGCTTTCCTGCTGCCTCTCAGCTCCTGCAGTGTGTGTATCCCCACGTTGGCCCTATAACCTTGGGCATCAGCTCAGATCCCAGTCCGAAGCCTCACATCCAGGCTATGCCTCTAAAAGCCTTTTCCCTCGTAACATGTCTAAATAGATGTGACCTTTCTTCTCCTGCCTCGCAGCCAAAACTTTTGTCCAGCCTCTCACTTCTCATACTGGCTCCAGGAACTGCCCTTTCCTCTGGTATTAACAAACGCAGCCTGGCTCCACTCACACATCTTCCCACAATATGGATGCAGAGAGCCCTCTCCCAGCTCACAGCTGTCAGCATGTCATCCCTCCATATTCCCCCCTCCAGTGTCACCCTTTCTCTATCACTTCAAACATATGTTGCACATATATGCTTTCACAGTCCATCTTCACCCACCCTCTCCCTCATCTGTCATTCAGCTTGGAAAGGTTGGTTCTCACCTTCAGCTGGCCCCTGGTGCCAGTCTTCCCTCGCCCACTTCTTCCATCTTCAAACAAGTTATCCTTGTGTTTATCCCATACTGCTCCTCAGGTGCTCTTAAACATCTACAAGGCTATCTCATCGTACTGCCCCAAAACGTTTCCTAAATCACAGCTCAGCATTGTGATGTCTGCAAAACCAGTGACAATTACTCTTCTGACTCTGGTCTCTCACTCTGACCCACATCATCTCATTATTTCGCTACATACTCATCTCTCTGATGCATTTCTTGCTTTATACCTAGACAGAAAGCTCTTTGAAACAGTGTCTGATTTTCAGTCCTTATGTACAGCATCTAGCATATGCATGACCCAGCCCCAGCTTCAGGTGAGTAGTGACACGGGAATGACAAAAGAAAATTGTGTGTCCCTTCTCCTAAGTGAAAAATTACTGCTTTAAATTTCTGTGAAATTGAGTTCTTGTTTGCCCTCACATCATGGTCACAACTGTGCCTATATAACAATGATGCCCTCAGCAATGGCTCTGGGTTGTTCCTGGCACATGCAGATACCCATTGCACAAGTATCTCTGTATTTGTGTGTATTTTTGCAGAAATACTGTACTTTCCTGTTTATGGCTTATAAGAAGGACTACAGAAAAGACTTGAGTCTGCTACCCAAGAGGAAAACTCTAGAAATAGATAGCAGGGGATGTGCCAGGGGCAAGTGAGAATAAATAGTAAGAAATTACCCTTGGATACTAGAACACATCATCGCATATTCCTAAAAATGAGAGCATTTTTGCTTAGTCGTATGACTGGTAGCAGCATCTGTCACTTCACCAGAATAGCAACCCTCTCTTGGTGGAGGCAGGGAGAAAACAATTTACAGGAGGAAGCTTGTTCTTTCAACAAGTGCTCAGGACAAATCAGCCATCAGTCACTCACTGCTCCTGCTAACGCTGTTTCTCAATTCCACAGTAACTGCAACATCTTGTCCCACGCTTCCCAGCCCTGGCTGGTGCTGGATGCCTTTGTCCATACCATAACCAGAAAACAGGAACGAATTGGGCTGATGACCTATAACTCCCCATCCCCCACCTCCGACTGGTCAGAGTTGGACCTTTGCAGGGGAGGGACTCTTCTCAGAGCATTATTTCTCTTCCAAGACAGCAAAGGTTTCAGCTCGTGACAGCCTCCCGTCACTCCAGCCACCTGGGGTCTTGCATCTGAAACGCTCACGGAGCTGGGGAGTCAGGCTCTGCTTCCTCCCCTGACTGTTCTGCCCTGAAATAACAGGTCTGGGATGGCAGGGAAGGGAAAGGGAAATAATAACCCATCTCCTCTGTCATTTGACGGGACCCCCACTGTTCGCATGTCCATCGGCTTGCCGGCAGGCAATCACAAGGCATTTAAGGCCTTTGGTCCCCCCTTTCGCTGTAAACTTAATCCGTGTAAAGCATTTCCTGAACTCCCAGAGCCTGAAGACCTTTCAGACAGCTCCCTGCGAGGATGCAGGGAGAAAATGCAACAGGCAGAGCCGAGGTGAACATCAGACTTGCTGAAAGCCCAGTGCTGGAAGCAAGAGCGGCCGCTGAGGAAACGTGAGCGTGGGACTGACTCCGGCTCCTTGCTAAGAGCAGCAAAGGGCATAAACAAACTACGAAGGAAAACTTGAAACACGCAGCAGTATGCATTCGAACGATGCCCACCTAACCTCTGAAACAATATCATTTCCCTGTACCACATTCTCCATTTGTGCTAAAGTCACGTTTATGGTGAGTTAATGCCACCGAGCAGAAGAGAGGCGAATTTAAAATGAAAGCGGCCACCTGCGAAATCAAAATTACTGTGTTTTGTACTGAAACAGCATCAAAATGGATTTTGCGGGAGGGTCTGGGAACGGTTGTTCATGGGTGCTTTGCATTTCTGTGCTGCCCTGGGATTTGCATCCCTCAGCTGGACTTCAATTCCCATCACACACTGGCTTCCTCCCTCGGGTCAGGTGACTGTCACATTAACATCTCCCGATTCAAGATGAAGCTACTTTTTGAAAGACTGGAGTTTCCTAAGGGGTAGAAACTCTTATCTGAAACTAACCCTTGTTATTTACTCCGTACTTGTAGTTCCAAAAGGAATTGGCATAGAGATTGATTTTATGCACTGATAGACAGGGAATATGAGAATTTCTGGTGCACAGCTTTTATTCTGGAGGTAGAAAAGTACATATTGTTTACCCAGTATATAAATAAAATATTAACATCTCTCCAGGAAATCGCTGGACTTAATGCAGTTGTGATCAAACATCAGAAAATAGTGATCTACCTCTCGTCCCTAGAAAACAAAGTTTGGGATATCTTTGCATTTCAGAAAAACACATTGGTAAATTTTAAAACAGCTGTACACCCTTCTCATGAATTTTTGTCCTGGAGCTGTAAAGGAGCCCTTCCCTCCAACCTGCCTGATATGTTTGTTAGCTTCTGTAACTAGATTCTGAATATTTATTTCCCCTTTATTTGTTTGCAGCTGTAATCCCCAACAGCATCTAAATTGGATCCCAAGGGCCCAAAACATTGTCTATTTCTAGAAGTATGTCAAGTCTGGACAACCCTAGTAGATATACACGTGGGTACCACATCTATAGTCTCTGAAGCAGTTTTGGGAAACATTTTGAATGTGTTTCATAAAGGAATAACACAGCTATCTGTTTGAGAGATGGGGACATTCCACGTAAGTACTCAGTGTTCAAAAATTAATGAATGCCATTGATTGAGTTTATTCTAGTAAATGAAAGAAAATTCTTGCAATTTAAGGACAGAAAAGGTACGTTTCCTCACATGTACGTTACCATCTGGCGTGGAGATGTATTAATATCTTGCAATATTTAGGTCATAAATCAAATCTAAGCCCTTATTGCACATTCAGAGAAAATTACTTTCTAGTGACATATGGCATAACCTTCTACTTCCATAAATTAATAAAATTCCAGCAAATCTACTCAAATTCAGATATTTTGTACCCACATTTTATTTTTACAGATGCTGTTAACCACTCGTAATGTTGGAGGTCTTAGGTCAATATAGAGAGTTTATTGCAAAGCTAAAGGAAATTACCTTTCAGTGACCCAGGGCATGAACTTCAGTTCCCACCAGTCAACGAGGAGCTCCGATCTTTCTGGCTGTTGATACGTACAGGACACCAAATAATATTATTATTTTGGGTCTTATTAAAGGGTTTTTAGAATTTTTTACTGCTGGTTACAGAATGCTTGTCAAGGAAATCAAGTTTGTTGAATTGTATGGATTTAATGTGTATCTTGCCTGAACTCACCTGTTACATTTCCTGTTCTTAATAGACTCTTTGTGACCTCAGAATTCATCATGCAAAAATTGAAATATATGGGCAATTTGTCTTTCATTAGTGGCAATATTTTTTATACAGCTGAGTAATAAACTGCTTAGAAGCAGGGGTGGTGGAATCTTGAATTACAGTGTCTTGGTTAAGATTTACTTTTTAAATTGGGTCTTATTTGCTATTTTTTTTCAAAAGCCATGTTTGAATCACATTTCTCTGTTATTGTTATGCAAAACAACACTGAAATTTGCTGCTTTCAAGTTCAGCTGTCAGGATTTAGGTGTATTAGCTAGAAGAGTAGAATTAGAGACAGAGATGACACATAGATGGCACATAACGTATCTAGTCTTTTTCTGGCTCCTTGTCCACACTTGCAACTTGTTCACCAGTCCGCACGTTTTGATTAGTTACCATGTTTGATTTACCTCTTCAGCTCAAATCTCTTAATCCATCCAGTTTTGCACCTGAGTCCACATTACTGTGCCATCTTCCCTTGGTTTTGCTACTGCTCTCAACAACCCCACCTCCTTGCCTAGGCTTTCCCTACATCTCAATACCTTTCTCATGGATCGCTGCTCTGTTCCTTCCAACCCCTCCTCATTCCCTGAGGAACGCATGGTAGAGACTGTTTTTGACTTCCCATTCCCCAAAAGATCAAAACCCATGAAATCCAAACGATCCTAATCTAAATATCTCCCTTCCTCCTTCAGTGATGCCCTAATAATATGCCTGCCTTGGTCACCACGCTGCATTTTTGCGTTTTTTTTTCCTGTCCCAGTGGATTACCTTTCCCTCAGTCTGCAGTTTACAAGAAAAACATTTTATAGAAAGACTTAGCATCTCTTCTTCTTCTTTTGCACACACCCACTTCTTCAGTTCCTTTTAGCAGATAAAAGACCAAGATCGAGTGGCTGGAATTTGAGGTTGTCAGTGTTGATGTCGCAAATTAGAGGCTCGTTTTTAACAATAAGAGCAATTAGTCATCAGAGCAGGTTCCTAAGAGGTATGGTGAGTCAGCCTCTTTTGTGAAGCTGACTAACCTTTCCAAAGATTGTACTTTTGAATTTAAATCAGAAGTTCTTAAGCTTGATGAGAGAATCACTGGGTGAGTTCCTGCCGCTTGTGTTTTGCAGCAAGTCAGGATGCAATCATCCTAATGGGCCTCTTTGGCCTTAAAAAGATACGTGGCTTCTGTCCTGGGTGGATTTCAAGTTCAACTTCAAGGATTTTCCTATCTTTCCTCCTGCCCAACTTCATCTTGCTTTTCCTCCTCTGCTCTTTCCATGTCCTATGTACTGTTTACTCCTCTCAAGCCATTTTCTTTGCAGACTTTTTTCAGTAGTTCACATGGTTCAGTAGATTACTGCATGGAGATCTTTACATCTGACTTCTTTTGATGTGAGTTTATAGCTGTCCAGGATCACAAAATAACTCAGATTATATCCCTTTAGGCACAACATTGGCAGCTTCACTCAGCATTAAAATGAGCAGCACCGAAGATTTCTGAACTGTTCATCTCCTGATCTTCAGTGTGCCTGCCACCGATCCTAACCCAGCCGAATCAGAGGTAGGAAAGAGGATTACAAGGACTCCCAGTCTGGGAAATGCATGCATGAAAAGGAGAAAGAAGAATCGTTTAGGATGGTCTGTGGGGAACAGCAATAGTTCCCGTGCTCTTCCCTGGCATGATTATTAATAACTTGTAGAGACAGGATAGTGGCCTAATTGGTCTTCTCGCCTGACCAGTCTGGCATTTACAGCAGTACAGGAATATAGGAGGGTGAAATAGCAAAATGATCCACATAAATAATCACAGCCAATTCCACATGTTTTTAAAATTTTTTACAAGATATATAGATATATATATATATATATATAAAAATAAATTTAACCCAAAGCTCAAGTCTTAATGGCAGTCTTTTTTTCCAATGCAGAAAGTATTTGCTATGTCTCCTGTTGGTCTCAGGTTCCTCTAAATAATGATTCTTCTCCATTCTTTTCCTTACAAAGCATTCTGGCAAATATATTTTCTATTAAACCTATGGCTGTAACAGAAAGTCAGGCCTCAGGAGGAAACTTCTGCACATTTCTTTAGCAGGTTGGCAATTTATCTCATCTGGCTTCCCCTCCCCTTCCCTCTCCTCTCTCTCTAACACTAACTCCTGGCTTTAAGTACTTCATCCAATCAAAGCATAAAAAGTTTAAACACAACAAAAAAAGAAAACTTAAGTTGGATGTCAGGAAAAGATTCCTATCAGTGAGGTCTGCCAGAGTATAGAATAATCTCCTGTTGGGAGCAGTGGGAGTCCATCACTGGGATAGACTAAAACTAGATGAAACTAAAATCAAAATCAATATCATCATTAAGGAAAGCAGCCTGAAAGGCTGAGGGATGGACAGGAAAATTTGATGCACTAGAGTTTAAGAAAATGGCTGTGACCTGCTGTCTAGCATTTAACCAGGGTTTTGATCAGAATGATACATGGAAGACACAGGGGTTTTTTTTGCAGCCCAATTTTGTATGTGTGTGTGTGTGCTTAGTGTTTGAGTATTCTGCTTTTGGGGAGGAAGGTCTTTGGGTGTAGAAAAGACACAATATTCAATATGGTGTTTAAAAAAAAATATGTGAGGAGTACGACCGAGAAAGTAATTTATTACCTGTGATTTTCTACAAGGAGGAAACAGCTCGAGATCTAGCACTGGCTACTGATTATGCTGTCTAATAATCCGAATAAACAAACTGTACGAGGCTGTCTGCTTTTTCCTGCAGTCAGCCGGAGTGCAGCTGTGTGCACCAGCTTGTAGGATCTGGACCCTAGTTAGTGTTCATGCTCTGTCCCTGATATCTCCTGGCTCAAGTACATCTATTTAAGGTCAGATTTTTCCAAAACCAAAAATAAATTGGACGAGATGCATTAAAAAACATATATATATGTATATAAAAATCATTCTAGTTTCTGAATATAAGGATGTTTGGCCTTTGGTGTGGGCATCTGCGCACTGCTTTGTTTCCATATTTTCTCATCCTTGGAAGAAACACTCTGCTAATGGGGGATTTGGGGAGGACTAGAGTGCTCCCATTTAACTAGATGCAGCAACTTACGCATACAGAAATAAACAGCACATCAAAACCCAAATGCCTGGAAGTACTGCAAAACATTGCTGCTAATCACTTTTCTTTAAGAAATTCTCCAATTACAGGACTGGGATTTCCATTGGGAAATACCCAACGACATCCCCAGCTTCAAAAAGCAAAGCAAAAAACCTGCTCCCTGGTAGCAATAACAGAGTGGTCCTCTCCTAAACAACCCAGAGCCCTGTTCTTGTTGTCATAAACCTTTCAAACAAAAAACCACGACCACCACCAACCTGTTAGAAATGCACCACTTCCCTTCTCCTGCAATATCACCCTGACATTAATAATTCCTGGTCCCGCTATCTAGCTCCTTGCATACCCCACCTTGCTTTCTGCTCATGCACAGGCTTTTGACAGCCCTTATAAAGGATAGCAGAGAGTGTGTGTTAGCTGCGAAATAAAGTCATGTTTTATTGTTCTGACCTCTGTAATGCCAGATGTAAATCAGCCAATTGCCTTTATTAATGATTTGTAGACAGCACTGTTTGAACAGAACGATTTTGTTTTATCCCAGAAAAAAAAAAAAAAAAAGAAAAAGAAAAAGAGTCTCAGCTCCCAGAGATTGATTCCTGCTGTCAGGAATCATTAGGTATTTGGTACTTCTGGAGGTGTTGGGCTGTGGGCCCATGTTGGATAATCCCTCAATCCCTAAATCATTTCACTGTAAACATAATCTTTGAGTAACAAAGTCGGTCTTGGGTATCTGCCAACATCTCGGGATGAAGCTTGTCAAACGATTTCTCCAATTGCCTTTGGATGTAAATGGCTTGGAAGCCCGAGTGCTTGGCAAAGCTGGGGATGCTGAATCAGCAGTGAAAAAGCAATATGCACCCGTTCTGCCCCAGAACCCGTTCTGCTTCCATCTGGGAAGCCCCAGATTAATTTCCCCCACTGGGGTCATACCAGCCTCCAAGGAGCTGCCTGAGCCATCCACTTCCTGAGCCATCTTCTCCCAAGTAGCAGACAAAGAGTCCATCTCAATTACAGTGGTTGCCTTTGGCTTGGGAGCTGCGTGCTGCCTTGTCATTGATGTCTTCCTCCAAGACCCTGCTGTGGGTCTGAGCTCTTTTTCTGGGAGTTAAACCTCTGCTTTGCAGACCTCTCGTTTTTCCAAGCCACAGACTGCAACTCCATAGCCCCCGTGGCCATTCTTTTCCAGAACACTGATCAGAGGGAGATTTCTCCCAGCATCTCTCTGATTCAGTCTGTCTGGGGATTGCTGGGTAGGAGATGAAGTCTGCCTGCATTTGTATGGCATAGAAGAAATAGCTGCTTGGTATTGTGCATGGCTTATGTTAAGATTTACTGTGATCTGAAAATATAACAGATCTCTTTTTGAAATATGTTTTATTACTTTTCTGTGAATCCCAGACTAGTCAGGACTTGTCAAAAATATCCTTTACTTATTGGGCATTAGTGAGATTGAGAAGACTACCCATGCAGTGCTGAATGTCAAGAGAATGGACTATATTTTTCTCATGTGAAAGTCTCTTTTAGGGATTATACCAAAGGAGACTTTGATGCAATATAGATTACATGTTTATGGAAGGATTTATAGAAAGGTTGCTTATTTGGACACACAGATGACAAAGGAGGCCAGTCCAGACCAACTTGTTGAAAAATAAAAGACAGACAGTATTCAGTTATGTTCAGAGTTGCTTCAGTTCCTCGGGCTGCAGAGGGCTGACACCGGCGCTGGCACCAGCCCTGTTTTCCTTTTGCCTCGGCAGGGAGCACGGAAGATCATGTAGCTGAATGAGAGATCTTAATTTTCTTAGAGGATAGACTGGAAAAGACGCCTTTGCTTAGCCTGAGCTGCACTCTGTATCACCCATAAGCTGCTGAAGGAGGGTCAAGATTTCCTGCTGCTTTTAATGTCTCTGGTCTGATTACCAGGCACCTTACTCCAGTTTCCCTGCCCTCGAGATTTCATGCTGATACTATTCCTTTTACTATTCACTGTTCCCTGGATCTTAGCACCCTTGCCCAAAAGAGAGATGTCATCTCTTCTCAGCCAGTATATCCCAAACAAGCTGAACTCTCCTAGTCACATTTCTAAAACTGAGTGAAGGAAAGGAGAGCCTTTCAAATGGTCTCTCTGCATCCATCCACGCTGAATTTATCTTTTCTGACCTTGGGTGACCAAAGCTGTCATGTCGTGTTCCCGATAAAAGAACGTTAGGGGTTTGCATAACGGCATTAATATCTCCCTATCTCTTTGGGGAATTCTTCGCCTGGTACATCCCAGGATATCGTTTGACATTTTCATGGACAAGACTCATTGGTGATTCACAGTCCTCCTTTGATCAGCTTGTACACCCTGATGTTTCTCCTCTCGTGACATTTCCAGAGGATGTGTTCCCAGTCCCAACACATGTAGCAGTGTGAATTACAGCATCACGCACCAACCCCTTACTCCAGCCTTAGAGATGATCCAAATCTTCCTCCGTGCAATACCTGCCTGCTCTGTGAAACCTTGCCTCCCAACTCCCAAGAAGCAAATGCTCGATCAGAGCTGAAAAATTGCAGTCCAAGGTCATTCATGAAGAAATCTTTATTAACTTCCAAAAAACAACTCCTCTTTCAGTTTATTTGTTATTATCTCTCCTTTAACCACTAGCAGAGACTTGTTTACGAGTCCTATGTCAATTCTCAGCAAAACTAATGAAACTAATATGGCTTTGTCGAAATATTACACTGAAATCAAGATTGGTTAAATACATTAATGTTCCTTTCTCTCTTTCAAAAAAAAAATAATTTCCTCGGAGAAATGAGGTTAGTCTGGAACCATCTATCTTTGGAAATTGAGCTGATGAGAATGATTTCAGAATGTCTGGATATTTGCTGACAGGAATGGATCTATTTTAGGTATTTACGTAGTTCATATTGTTGTAGCATGTGAGTACATCATGGCTGGCAAAGTGTTTATTTTCTACAGACTCCTGAAAGAAGTGCAATGATGCCCATTTTGTGATGGCAACACACTCATGGCCACGTAAGAAGCAGGTATCAGTACAGAACTAAATCCAAGTCTTTGTTCATGGAAGCAGCATTACCTGGAAGCTGTGACCCCAGCCCAAGGATTTTAAATCATTTGCCTCAGCATTTATCTTCCTTTTAGACTTCTTTCCCTAGGCACCCTTACATTTTTCAACTAAAGTGAGTTCTCAGCAAGTAAATGCTATTTGGTTCTGAATGCTGCCATAGCCATAGCACTCGCCTTCCTGCCACTAAGCTGGGACTTGGTCTCTCCCAGGGAAAACAAAGGTCACACTGACTTCTTTCCAAATGGCAAAGTCTTCCTTCTTCTTTTTTTCTTTTTTTCTCCTAGTACCATGTTTTGCTTTCATGCAGCACCTCTCCTCCTCCTGGGTCCTTAAGCACTTTGCAGATGATCTGTGCAAAGCATTGTTTCACCTACCACAGAAGTGCAGACTCTGCTGCATGAAAAAAACCCGAGCAGTTTGCACCTATGCCACTGGGATTTTTGAGAGGCAATGGGAGGAAGAAGTGAAATTGCAGAAGGAAATCAAAGAAGGGAAAATTCAGTTCACCAGAGACCCCCACTGCCTTTCCTCCTCGCAATAAAACAGTGCAGAATCTGCATTGCAAACAAGTGACGTGGGACTATAGTATGCCTTCCTCAAAATCCATGCCTGTAATATTAGTCCCCAAGCCACAAGATCCTGCCACATCACCCTCTGTATTCCAGAAGAGGATGGAAATGCTGAGAGCTTCTTCAAGGGGTAAACATAATCCAAGAGGTCAATCCAAAGTGTTCAATTACAAATTCTTCGGGGTGACGCCGTCCCCGTGGCTGCCCCGTGCTCGTTCAGCAGCTCAGCCCGTTCCTGCCAGGAGCTGTAGCGACGCCGAGGGCAGAGGCAGTTCTGATCATGAACCACAGATGAACACTTTGGCCTGGATGCTTTTATCAAAGCCTCTTTCAAGCAGAGAAAGGCAGGCCCTGCAGTCACTAACACGACATCCCTTGGCCCTGCCAGCTTCAATGGGGAAGGGTTTACCCTGGTGTCCCGGGGGATCTGTCAGATCCACCTGGTTCAGTTTTGAACCCAGCTCGTGTCAGCTGGGCTGACACAAATCGTAGCCACGATGCGCCCTGTCACAACTCCAACCCTGACCTGGCTGGAGGCTACAAATATCCCCTGGAGATGCTCCGCATAGGAGATGGCTTTACCCCTTAGGACACCAGCGCTGCATTCTGGCAGCTCCTTATTGATGCCCCATCCAGGTCCCCTCATGCTCCCGCTAAAACACGGGATTAAATCGAATTGCTTTCCTCATTGCACACGCAGAAAATTCCTCTCCCGAGCAGAGAGCCCAGCTGTCTCCAGCTCCCGGCCGAACGTTCTCCAGCGGCCCGAGCGCCCCCCGCTCCCCCCGGCCTGTTCCCGGGGCTTCGGGTCGGCTCCTCCCTCGAGCTCCCTCCGGTGGCCGCACGGGGAAAAGCAGCACCAGCCGCTCCCGGTGCAGGGTACCGGGGACACCGGGGGGGAAATGCCCCTTTCCCCGCTCCCGTGCAGCCGCCGCGGGTGTCTGGTCCCTCCGAAAGGAGAACGTTCCTCTGGCAGGAACATTCGTAACACGCAGGGCACGGGGCTGCCTCGCTGTCCTGCTCTGTCCCGTTGCATCCAGAAGCGGGGAAGGGAGATGGGCAATATGAGATGGTCTCCCATGGTCCGAAATACAGTAGAAATTAGGGGGGACGCACCTCAGGATCAGCACTTGGTAGCTTCTGTAGAGGCTGAACCAGGAAAGGACTAAACTGTGATCACAGAGACCATCTCCAGATCCCAGGAGGGCTCTGAAGGCCATGAGGGAACTTGTGTTTGCCCCCAGGGCTTCTGGATGCAGTTTTCTTCATCCTGGTGCCACAGGGCCATCTCACTGCAGTGACGGAGCACCTCTGAAGCTGGTGGGTGCCATGCTCGTGCCTCCCCACCTCTTGTCCTCCTCGCTCATCAAGCCCTGACCAGCTCTTGGCAGTGTTATTGTCACAGCATCAGAGAGCTGCTGGCCAAGGAGCCAGCTGGACCGCATTACTGGCACTGCCAGACTCAAGTTCTTCCTGCTGGGGCTGCTGGAAGTTTCCAGTCAGGACCTCAGGTTGGAGGGATGGCACGGAGCCACCATCTTGATTGCTGTCCATGGAAATAGCCGTTTCCCTTCTGGAGTCAAAGCCATCTTCCCCTCGGGCCTCTCTGTTGGAAGCGGGACAGCCATTAACAAGTCCAGCTGAGCAGCCACATGGCTCTGCACTTGCTGAACCTCCTGAAGGTCACGGCTCTGCAAAAGGACGGCGAGAAATCTTTGGGCCTCAGACCTTTTTATGCGCTAGAAAACTATTTTGGATCAGTACTGGGAAAAGATGCACACAGATGACCACCGCGGCTCTCCCCACTGCTCAGGATGATGCTCCATATGATGCCATGTGTTAACTCATCACTGGAGGGAAGGACAAGTGCAATGATGAAGCTACTGTTGTGTGGACTGTGATCTCCACAGGCAGGTGAAGGCCAGTGTGTGAAGAGGGCCAAGCACCATGAGACATTGCCTAAAATAGCCCTTTTCCGAAGTTGGTGCTATCTCACAGCTTGAAAGAGACCATGATGTGCAAGCCCAGAACGTGTCAGGTTTTTCATATTGGGCCGTTTGTAGCTTTACTCCTGCACTTCACACTTCCATCTGCTACTGCTGGGTTGGCTGCCAAGGACTACCTGTGTGCCTTTACAGCCTAAAGACCTGCTCCTGGGAGTAGCCACAGCAGAAAGACACTGCCAAGGCTTGCAGAAGGGTATAACGTGGATCTGAACTGGGGAAGAGGACAGGAGCCCAGAGTTCCCTTGCAAGGAGAGATGAAAGATCACAAAGTTTTCGCCAATCAGAGAACACAATCATTTAAGTGCAATTGGCAGGAGAGACAGATCTGGAGAAATCCCAGAGGATCTCAGTCAGAAATCCAGTGATATTTTAAGACGACATTTGACGTGTCAGAGCACAGGTAACAGGCACTGTTCTTGTGAAGATGAGGCTGTGTGCTAGTGACTAAGCCCACCAGGTATGAAGCTAAATCAGACACTGCTCAGGGCCCGTGTCCCATTTAATTACCATCTTGAGGAACAAGTTGGGCCTGGATCCAAGAAACTTGGTGGACAGGAGGCAGGAGATCTGAGTCCTGCTCCCACTTCAGCCGCCAAAACAGGAGGTGAATGTGGGCAACTCAGTTCCCCAAGCTCTGTCTCTTCTTGGCTATATAGATCAGCTTTTTGGCCCAGGAAATGTTAGCACTGTGCATGTTTGTGCACCGTCCATCAAAAAACTCTGATAATGTTTTAATTGCTTTTTTTTTTTTTTTTTTTTGCAATGGTAAAGTCCTTCTAAAAACACTTCGGAAGTTGCTCTGGGAACAGCATCCAATTACACAAAAAAAGGGGGATGACATCTGCCATCAGTTCCCTAGGGAGAAGGATGGCGGAAGGATGGCAGCTCCTGTCATCTCCAAGGATACAAGGGGAGATGATCTCCCTTCTTTCTAGAGCAACTATTTCTGCTGCAAGGCATGGGCTGACCCTGCTGTCAGCTCCAGCACTGCACAGGAGGAGGGGACATATTCTAATGTCTGGGCAGGAGTTGCAAAGGTTTCTTGGTGCTGAGCTGCCTTCCCTTCCCAGCAGACCCGGCTTGTTGCCTTAGATTCACTCCAAAGTCACTCATTTAACTGAAGTGGCTCGGCTCCCTGCAACGTGCGGGATTGGGAGGACGGATCCTGCTGATGAAGCCAACGTGTCTGCTAGCAGGGAGGGCAGCCAGCAACAAACCAGGGATAGCTTTGCTCAGCACCATTTCTGAAGGGCACAGCTTGGCTGTATGCACAGACCAAGCCAGCTGAGAACCTTTTTCACAAGAAGGCTTCATTTTCCTCTGCCAAGTCAGGACCACACACCCAAGGAAGTGACCTATATCTGAGGATGCTCCTTTGAGAAAGCTCCAGCAGCATCAGTCGGTTTGGCAAGCTGGTTCCTGGCAAGGAGCAAAGAAGATGTGCCAGCACCTCTTCCCAAGAGGGTTTCAAGGCACCATGCTTGGCTGGCCCTTGTTCCTTGTCTGTCTGTCTCCCCTTACCTTGTCTGCTGCACATCGCCATTGTGGTGACTCATTCATGCCTGCTGGCTCCCTGCAGTAATTACCAGCGGAGATTTCTGTCGTCACAGCTCTTAAGGTGGGCTCACACTGTGATAAATAAGCTGCTTAGCAGCATGGAAAGAAATGGTATTTAAAGTTTAATATCTTTTTTTAGCCCTTTTTCAAAGGATGCTGATTTTGTGATCTGTTTGGGAAGATGCAGTAGGCTTTGTTTCTTTCTTTCTGCAGCGGGGAGGGCACAAAGAGAGGAAGGAGAAGCGGGTGTGCCTGTACATGTGGCATGACAGAGCCAGGCTGTCTCTCTTCCCTCTCATCTCCCTAAGCTTCACAAAAGTGACTGACACCCTCATTATACAGTTTAATTCAGGCTGGCAGCTTAACTTGGCGTTGCAGCTCTGGCTGTATCAGTGCTTTGCACCCGTGCTCCGTTTGGTTCCTTCCTCAGGAGTAGAAAAAAAAATAAAACATAACCTGGCAGCAGCAGGCAAAGATTGCTACTCACATTCCCAAGGGACTCTCTGGTCCCTGCTGTGGGCTCACACGGTCTGTGGGCTTTGATTTTCCGGACTGACCATCCTACGGGCCAGAGCAATGCATGGGGGAGCTCGTGCAGGAGGGTGACAGCTCAGCTGTGCAGCTGTTGAAATTTCCCCCCATAACCCTTCTCAAAGTTTGGTGTTTACCCTTCCACCCTAAATCTTGCAGTAAGGGGGAAAAACTAAACTAAGCAGCTCTCTTTCTCAGCCATGCAATCACGAAGATTAGCCCTCGCGTGACACTTTCTGTCCACTCACTAGGGAGTGTAGCCGGCACTTAGGTTTCTCCCAGCCTTCAAGAGAAAGATTTAAATAATTTTGTGTAAAATCTCCTGATACCTCCCCCCATGCATTAAGAAGACCGTCCACCACCTCACACTGCTGATGGGGAATCTGAGGTGTGGGGAGGGGTGGTGGTGCAGCCCTTCACCCAACGGAGGTTTAAATCATCAGCAGAGCAGTAAAAGGGCACCTGGACCTTCTTCAAGCCAAGTACTTTTGCTTTAATCAATAGGCAATATTGCAGCTTTTGAGGTGGGGAACATCTATCCTAGACCAGGATGGTTGGGATTCAAAGGCAGTAAGGAAAATTTTCAAGCCATCCTACAATGGCCTGATTTGTTCACACAAGGCAGATTCAAGGAAAGCACCACTGGCCAGTGGGCATGTGGGGACAAGGGGGCTGTGGTGGACACAGCTCAAAGTTACCTGTGTCTGGAGAGGTGCCAGCCAGCATTAAGCACAAAGGGTTGCTGCTGTTGCTATGAATTATGCGTTCAGATTTCATACCTCCAGAAAAGCTGGCAGACTCCAAACAAGCTCTCTGAATTCAAAGCCCCATGCATCAAGTTTCCAGGAGAACATGTGAGCGATTCCAAAGGCTTGTACTGCTTTGAGTAACAATTTATAACAACAAAAGCCTCATTTAAGACAGGGACCCCTGTGGGAATGTTCCTATTCATTTCTCTCTTCTGTGGGTAATTGCAGAAAGATGACATTTAGGTTGTTTTACAAAAGTGGCAAGGAAAAAAAAAAGCGAAAGAAGGGAAAAAAAAGAGAGAAAGATAGCATGGTTGGATAAGGTGAAGGAGAAGATAGTCTGGTTAAGATTCCCAGAGACCAGGGAGTTTACAAATAAGTATAGAAAGGTTTGTCCTGAATAGCAATCTCAACTCACAGCGCAGTGATACCAGCTGGGTGTAGTGAGGATGGCAGAAAAGAGGTGTGGAGGTGGGAATGCAACACTGGGCATGGAAGGACAGCCCATCCCTCGGGCTGACAGCCAGATATAAAGTGTGAGTGCTGATAGATACTGCTGCTCAAAGCAGGGGTTGTGATTTAGACATGAACAGGAGAGCCCTGGCTGCCTGAGTATCTCAGGGCTCAGAGCAGACTGTCCAAGCCCTGGATGCAAGCACTCAAAGAGGCGAAGGAGTGTGTGGTCAGTGACAGGGAACTTCAAACCTCTTCCAGCATCTTGGTGTAGCATGGAGAAGACCAAGACCCAAAAGCTGGTAGAAACCCCCTCCCTATATGCTGGAGAAATCTCTCTGGATGAAGAGCTACATTCCCCCTAACTTGTGTGAAGGTGGTAAACCTTCTCTTCTGCAGATTTTCAGAGATTTACTACCTATTAGAGGAGTTCAAATGCATTCAGTGTAATTAAACCCAGGGGGAAACACAAGCCTTTAATATCTCATGATTTCTAAAATATAAAAAAAATACATCCTTCCCTCCCAGACCACAGTACTCCTGCCCATGGTGACATGTTTGAGGAACCCACAGCTGGGACTGGCTTAATCCACTGAGCTGAGCAGCTGCATGTGTGTGTGTTTGTGTGTGCAAAATCATTTTAATGATCCATAGCAGAAGGGCAAGTGGGTGAGGAAGGGGGTGCCAAGTGGGGCATGTTCCTGAAACGCAGGGATAATTGGCCCTGCCATGGTAATGGGAAGCTGCTGTCAGCCTCTAACAAAGTGTGTGAGAGATGAAGTGACACCCTGACAGGTCCTGCCGACGTCCTGGCCTGCCCTGCCTCTGCCAAACAAATGATTACAGCCTTTCCGCTGACATTCAGGAAACTAAATTGGAGGTAATGACTCTCCTGAGGGGCCTGGAATAGGGATGGTGAGGGGCAGCCTCACAGCTTTGCACCTCACCTGGGATATCTTCTTTTTTCCACATTCTTCCCAACAAGCACACAAGCTTTTCCCACAAGAGCACAGACACCAACGTGCTGAGGTTCCGCCCTCCCAATTCCCTGCCCTGATTCAGGTCCATAGCAATTCACCCCTGGCAGCTCCGACCACTCCATGAATCCTGGGCACAGAAGTGAAGACCCTTCGACATCATCTGGGAGCAAATCCACCCAGTGTTCGGTTTTCCTTTTCCTCCTGTGCTGCATCTCAAACTCCCTTTCACACTCTGCTTGCTTGGTCTCCATTTATTTGCAGCTTTCCCTCCTGTACCGAAGCAAAAGGCTCGCGGTAGGCACACGCAGGAAGGACAGCAAAAGGACAATTCCAAGCTCTTGTGTAGCTCTTACTACAGCCTGGTTAACTCCAGCCCTGCTGAATCTTTCCCACTGGTGGTACCTTGCCATACACGAACAAAATGATGAAAATCTCTGTAGGTATCTCGCAGGCTCAGGCTGCATTCCTGCTGAAATGATTTAGTGCAGCTGGAATATTCTGTCACCCATGGTGGTGCGAGCAAATCTGAATCCAGACAGGTTGTTAGGAAATTCTCAGGTCTCCCGTTTTGCAGTGAAGTCTCATTGTTATCACATTGAATGGCTTACACTGGCATTGCAAAGGCCATACAGGAATTGCATTTACTGCGACTGGGACAAAGTAAGAGAGAGGGAGAGGAAAAATGAAACTTGTTAGCTGGAAAGCATCTACTAGACCGTATAACTGCTCCACCTCCCCATGATATTCAAGTTCATCATATCTAAATAAATATGCTTGGAAATTGTCCATCACAAAGGAAAACAGTCATCTCAAGGGTACTGCTGAAAGCGTGTGTCAAAGGTAACACCACGGGCATGTAAATTGATTCAGCGTACTTAATTGGCACTGTTTTCTTTAGTACATTGATGTCATTCCAGAACAATCCCAACCCCCAGCGCACTAATGTCAGGCCATATTCTGAGCCCATTTACTTCACAAGGTTATTTCCTTTGACTCCAATGGATTAAGCAGTTCTATATTGCAGTATAGAGAGGTCAGATTTAGATCTCTTCCCCTTACATTGAATTTAATTGATTTTTTTGTATCTGTTTAAAAACTTCTAAAATAGAACATAATGGAAAATAAATTTTCACTACTCTAACCCTCTCAAACACAGAAAGAAGCCCACTGTACCAGGTGCTCTGCACACACACTGACAGAATGCAAACTTCCCAGTTCATGGTCAATACACCCCAAAGAGGGAAGAGCTTTCACTCCTAAATGAGTCGGAGTGCTCTTTTACACCCTGAAAACACATCCTTTCAACAAGCTCAGTTGCTTTCCTGGATAATCCCTCATATTTTCTAATCCTTCCTGAAGATCTCTTAGCTCAATGACTAGCAGTATTTAGACACCATTTACTCTTTCTGTAGGTAATTGCCCTCTTCAGATACTACTAATCCACAATCTGATAAATTTCCTGAGACAAAGCCCTTCCCCTCCTGCCCCTTACACAGCGACCCATTCCTGCTCTCCTCTCAGGTATCACCTCAACCAGTGCCAGCTGCTCAACATCAGCAAGGACTTTGAAACCAGGTGGTTCGAATCTGTCAGACCCGTCTTGATGCCATTAACGCTTCGTTTACCACTCAATTTTGGGAAGTCACTGCAGAGGGTCTTTCCCTTATTATTTGCCATTATAAACCTCTTTTGGGCTCTGGTTTGTTTTCATCTTGGACAGCGATGTGCTTAAACGTGATACGTATGTGCATTTTCTCACGTGAGCGATCCTTCAGCTTACTTCTTTAGAGTTCAGTGGAGAGATCACCATAGCAAGTTCCCCCACCATGGGCACCGTGTCGTTACCTCTTCAAGTGGTAACACCTGCTAAGAGCCAGAGCCAAGTCCTCAACTCCTGCAGCATTTTCAGGTGCTTCTTTTTCCCCATCAGCGCAGCTGACAGAAAACTGAGCTCCGTTCTGCGCCAAGTTCCCTGTCTGAATGTTATTATTTTACTGTGGCAGCTAAAGGACCCAACTGAGAGCAGGCTCCATTTTGTGCTTCGTGGTGCACAAAGACAGTAAGGGCTTCTCTTGCCCCCGAGAGCTCGCAGCTCGCAGCCACAATTCTCCATGCCACGCTGTGTGGTGTGATGACCTGCTCTTTCTTTTCACGACAGTCCAGTGATTGGTGTCACCTCATCTCTGCCCAAATATCAGAAGTGCTATGAAATCACGGCTGCTTAAGGATTTACTCAGTTGGCAAGTTCATGTCCATGGCTTTCCAAAGGCTCTGCCTCAGAGCCATTGCTGGGAAAGAGGACTTTCGTAAGTTAATTTTGGGAACTTCTGTTCTGTGTCATTGCCATAGAAAGGAACTTAAGTGTCCAAAGTGATTTATTAGGTTACTCCCTCAAAAGCCACAGACATTTATGTTGTGTTGCCATTGTAGGCCAATTTCTCTCTGGTGAAAGGACTAGTATTCTATAGAAATAACAATTAATAGTCAATAGACTATTGAGAATGTTGGGATGAACCCCGAAATTGAAGTTCTGGCTTGGAGCATGGATTTGAAACTGCCTCTCCTACCTCTCTAGCTTAACCATTTTTGGCAATCATCATCTATTTCTGACCAGAAATTCCACCTTGCACAAAAACTTTAGTTAAATGTCATGTTTAAATGAAAAGGCTGGGATTAAACAAATGCCTGTTTTGAATGACAAGCAGGTTTGGTCCAGCTGCACTGGCCTCTTCAAGCAGCTTGTGGTTCCCTCTGTAAGAGTATTGCCGGTGGCCCGTGAAGGACTTTGGATCAGTCTTCCTTCATTGTCATGCATCGATCTCATGCATCACAGATCCAGCCAGTGGCTGAAGAGTGGGCATCTCTGCTAATTGGTTACATCTGCCTCTCACGCCTGGCTACCAGCTGGCAGAGGTGATGGCATTTGCAATGCCGCCTTGGCAGAGGAGCTCTACGATGGCCATCTGTTGGCTTCCAGAGTCACATTTCCTAGATAAACATGGCCTCCCCATGGGAAATGTGACTTCTCATTTGTGACAGGTGGAACGTATAAGACCCCTCCAGCTTTCATGGGATCCTCAGGAACCTGCTGGGCCAATATCGAATGTGAAGCCATTATAATGGATGTACTCCTTCCTGCATCTCATGTGAGAAGAACATACTCCAATTTCAAAGAATCCATAAGGAATTCTACCTTGCCAGACTAAAGATTTCTGTATTTGAACAGAATCAGAAAAGAAATGAAGTTTTGCTTTTTTGTTTTGATTTTCCCACTGGTGATGCTCAATATTTAATCACAGCTTCACAAGGACATGTATTTCTCTTTGGATTCTTTCCTGAGCTGCAGTGGCTGATCCTGGCTCGGGAAGAGATCTTGGTCTGGTCCCAGTGGACTCTCTTGTTTTGTCCAGACTTGGCTGTTCTTGCCAGTTTGCTAAAAGGCCTTCAGGTACTCAGAAGAAAAACTTCTGTGTGCATGTGCATATGTGCGTGTGGGCAAAATACATACATATATTCCCAGAGGTTTTATAACAATGCTTTTGTAATGGAAATTTCTTATTGGAGAAAAAAAATTAATAAAATATGAGTTTTCTTCCGAACTGTTGTCAGGGAAAGCTATTTGAGTACCATGGGTGCAAAAAAATATCTGGAGTTGCACCAGGAATTTCTATCAATTTTATATTTGTGTCTACTGAAATCCACAAAGGTCAGTCAGATCTTTCTGTGGAGTTCTAACAAATGAGTAGCTAATGATTGTGATATTTGCTCCAGAAGGCTGGTTATTTCTTCTAAAATTTGAATAGCATAGTTCAAAACTTTAGAAGATGAGTATCACCCAGAGGAATCTGCATTGTCTTTGCTGACATAACCATTTCTGACAGACTGATTAATAAATATAACACCAGTACTCATGGCAACAGAATCACAGAGGAACAGGTATGTCAGTTAATAAATAATGCTGGTCATAGCTTCTCTCTTAAAAAAAGTTAATATTCTGCCTTTTTAGAAAGCAATTATTTGGGAAAAATTGCTTTAAAAAAACATCTGCCTGTTTAAAGTATCTTAATCAAAGTAAGGCTTATTGTCTCCCTTTCTTTCTGATATTTAAAACCGCATCTGCAATTTCAAAACAACAAAAAAATCTCCCTTAGGTAATACTGTAGAAGTTTCTTACAAGGCTCTGCTGACTCTGTGGGCCTAAACACATTCTCAAGGGCCAGAAAACTCTGTGGGTCTCAGATCAAATGCTGAAGTGGATGTGCTGGACAAAGTACTCGGAGCGTTTCCTCTGAACCATCAACTCCCCCAGGGCTGATGGATTCGTGTGTTGACTTCTCATAGCGGAGCCTTCCAGTCTCTCTTTCCAGGACAGGCTGCCTGTGTAACTGAAGAACCAGGAATTACAGTTACCAGGAACCTGGCTTCAACGCCCCAGGGCTAAACAAGCTCAGATCTGTGTTTTACCAGTCCAAAGAGACATTTCATGAGTTTCAACCAGCATCACAAATATGCTGGGTAGGAAACATGATCCAGGCTGCCCCAGTTGTCAACACAGAGCCTGGGTGCTGCACTAGAGCGAGTGAGCCTTTGGGTTATATGAAAAACAAATATAGAAATGTCATGGTGTTTTTCTATTTTTTTTCTTATCTTTTACTGTTTTTCCAAAAATTAAACATTGGGGATTGGGCTCATTAAGAAGTATGGGACTGTTCATTGTAAGCAATTTCATTAAGACACCAGGCTCTGAATCCAGAAGTTACTTCACATTTTAGCCTCTCAATTATATGCACAAATAAAAATCCTGTTGACTCCAGCATGTGCTTAACACTCTGTTGAACCAGAGCCTTAGTCCGGTTAGCAAACCTGTCATGAACTGATCGTGATTTATACGAATGGGTTTATTATTTGTAAGTATTCACCAAATAGGTTGGACAAATAATTTTTCAACCTATCGGCTTTTACTGTTTGCTCTAGACTGTTTGCTGGTAATTCATTATTCATTATGGCTGGTCAAGTGCAACACATGATGCTTCTGAACAGGAAAGGCAGGGGGGGTAAAAAGAAAAAGATTAATGAATAATGAATAACGTACTTCCTGGTATGAATCTTCATGCTGAAGTGAGTGAAACACTAAAAATTTGCAAACATTTTCATAAATTCTCTGTTACTACCTGGATACTCAAGAAAAGAAACGATACGACTTCAAGGTTCATTGTTAAGCCAATAGGGCATTTTAATACACTCAGGGTAGATACTCAAAGGCAGTAAGTGCCAAAAAATGCCAATGGACACCCACTAAGACTTTCAAAGGTGCTGAAGCCGGCAGCACGCCCAGGGTGCATCACAAGCAGATGTGCTCAGGCATCTGAAATTCCCACTCAGTGCTTATCTGCATCCTTTGAAAATCTTCTGCTCAACCCCACCCAGTGATCTCAGCATGAAGCCACAAAAGCATCTCCTGAAATCATTACTTATGAAACAAAAAGCTTATCACGTGTTTGACCTGAAGCACATGCTTGAATCCCGCTGGAGGTTGAAGTTATACTAAGAATATGTATGTGAGTCCGCTGAGGTTGGGAAAAAAGCAAGGAAGGTAGAGGAGCTGCTGTGATCCTTCCAGGGTTGCTCAGTGGTCTGTGGGTCGAAGAAGTGACTCCTTCAAGAATTCAGTGGAGGAATAGACCTGGTTGGGGCTAAAGGTTTTGTTTGTTTGTTTTCCAATGGGAAGTAATAATATTTTGTTTTTGTTTTTGTTTTTGTATTTGGTTTTGGTTTTTTTTAAATAGAACACCAAGGCGTTTTCACTTATGAGCAAAAAAGCTTCTGGTTTGAATGTTCTAACAATTAATATAGAAAACACTGTTTTCTATAGAAAACAGGGAAACAGGCTCAGCTGAAAACGCCATTTGTATTTACTAAAAAACCTCCTTTCACTGAATCTTCTGGAGAAGGTTGGATAGATTTTGTTGCTAGGATTTTGCACTCAGGGAGGTGAAATAAAATGAAACTGAGGGCACTGTGCTTTGGGTTTAGCTCATGAAGCACAGCTGAGTCATTTCCATTTGGAAAAAAACAGCCCCCCATCCTTCCCTCCGCAAAACTTTTGACGTCTCACTGGCTACGAGATGTTTTCTCTCCTTTGCACGCCAAGGTGTTCTGAGCAGAGCTCGTCCCGGGTTGCACAGGGGCATTTACCTCCTGCCCCGCTGCCTCCTCTCTCGCGCTGTCGGCTGGGAGCGGGAACGGAGCGTCAGGACCGATGGATTTACCCGCCACGGTGCCCCGCTCATTAGAAACAATTTGCATGCTGAACATCAGTATGACAGCCCTAGCGAGGGATTTGTTTAGCTAATTTGGAGTAATGGAGAAGAGAAATTAATCACTTTAACGCTGATGCTCCCCAGCACGGCACGGCTGGTAGTCACCCCCCCTAACCTGTCAGCAAGGCACCCCCAGTTCTCCCCCTATTTCCATGTGTCTTTGCCCCAGAACAGAGAGTTCAGGGATGTAATAACAGACCTGGAGTACCAGGCCAGGAGCTGTCAGCACGGAGAGAAAACAAGGCAGCTACCGAGCGCTTACAGCAAGGTTAAAGCAAACAGGATTATCTGTTGGAAGCTCTCGAGAGTGCTGATGCTCTCGAAACAAAGGACAGGGCAGGAGCCGCAGCCGGCTCGCTGCGCTCGGCTGTCCCAGCCCGCTCCGCCTCGGCTGGGCAGAACCCCCATCGGATCGCCGGCTCCCGCTCTGTTAATGATTGATTAAGGGAATAGTGCTGGGGTGGAGGAATCCTGCCCATGCCTCTTCAGGTGTGCCATTCTCCCTGGGAAGCAGAGGGCTGGGGTCAGGGATCTGGAGGAGAAAGTCTCACTTAAAAGGAAAGTTGGGAATTGGTTAATTTTCAATTTTTTTTTTTTTTTTTTAATGCCTTTCAACATAAACCTATACTCAACTATAGAAAAAATTATCTATATTAAAATATTCTGCTCAGCTAAATACTGAAAACATTCACTTTATCAGAAAGAGACCCATAATCCTTTTAAATCTTTCATATGTGTTTTGCTCCTCCCAGGTATACTTAGCATGTTTTAGGCATATACTTTTTTCCAAACAACTGACGATATAAGTTCGTGATATCTGTGACACGAACAGAATCCATATTGTGAACTCAAAAAGATATCATTGTAAAGCATGGATTGTTTAACGCTTACAATCACTTTACCCCCAGACATTATCATGCCGGACAGTCTGTATTCCTTTTCCCACACTCTTGTTTACAAGCCTAACGTGAGTATTGTTCCCTGGTTAGACCTCCTCAGCATATTTAATTTCCCACGTACTGTTCCCTAGTCCTCCTCTAATGCCAGGAACAGGTAGGACTGTTTTCACATGGAGGTTGTTGTTTCCCATTTCTCTGTTAGAAGTGTGCCCAGAAGAAAGGGTTTCTGACCTTCACTACCAACCCAGAGCATGGGTGCAGGTTGTTTTCTGTGGAGCTCCTATAATGTAGGACTTCTAGTCACTGAAAAGCATTAGAAACCCACATATCATCATTTATAGGTGCAATCCAAAACTCATCTCCTTTTATAGGCCCTAGCTTAATAATTGTGGCTGCAGAATGGCCTCCGGTATTATTCCCAGAATAAGAACTACTGAACTTAAACAAGTGTAATGCAATAAGGGAGAGATGGAAGTACCAAAGCTTTTATGTACAGAAATGATGCCAGATTGTAAAAATGTGAATGCTGTAAAATAATGTCTTTAATTATATACATAGAAAGAAGGTTTTCAGCAGCGGATGTCTAAAGATAGGCTCTCAAAACACAGACCTGTCAGTGAACTCTATGGAAAAAAAAATGGAGAAGACATTTAGATATGGATTGACAGGGATGGTTTCAGTTTTCCTTAGATGAATGTGTGTGTAAATCCAGAACAGGGTACTTAATTGCAATCATTATTATTGATAGGAAGATTTAAAAGAAAGATTTGGCATAAGAAATACGAGCAGGAAGAATGGATCATGAATGATGTACAGTTGTAATCCCAAACTCATTGCTCTGGCCTTTGAATTGCAGAGTGATGGGGGCACCCTGCAGAGCCTGGAGACCTGCACCAGTTGCTGGACCATCTGGATACAGCCCTGAGCAGTACAGGTGAGGGTTATGCCACCACTTGTCCTAGAGGCTGGTTTCATTTAATAGTAATTTCCCTTAGCACTGAAGATAGAGCAATAGTGGACGAGGACCTCAAGGCATCAGCTATTGTAGGTCGGTTATCAGAAGATGTTAAGGGATGACTAACAAGGAACAACTGAGGATATTCTGATTATCAGGCTAGGACATTTAAAAGTGTCTTTAGCTAATGAGTGTATCCTGATGGTCTATCTCGAGGTATATGATGAAATTCGTTGGACACAGCTATGAAAAGGCTGATCCTAACAGAGGCCAGGCTGGTCCCGTGGCTCATGGTTCTCAGGGTTGGTCAGGTCCAGGGCTTTCCCAGAGCACTCCCACACACCCAGGAGAACCCAGCTGAGCTGCTCATCAGAGGCTCTCAACACACCTCTCATTGCAAAATTTAATAATAATAATAATAATAATAATAATAATAATAATAATAATAATAATAATAATAATAATAATAATGCCAATTACATCCCTGAACGACTTTTTCTTGATTTTGTCGGGATTTCTATCACATCCGAACAAAGGTATTTTTGTCCAAGGCTTTTCAGTAATTGGAGATGTGTATGGAGTTTCACCCAGCACTTAAATCAGAGGAATTGGCATGTTTTTAAAAGATTATCTTAATGTTGAGCTTTCTTTTTTTAATGTTTTATAATAAAGTCCCAGAAATAGAGGCTGCAATGTAGTTGCAGTAGAATTTACATTAGCATATTTGGAGAGTTTTTTGATCATTTTTGCATGCATTAGAATTAAATATTCTATAAAAATTAAACATTATACGCAAATGAGTGCAACAAACCTACATTTTGAATAATAATAATTCATTATCGCCCTATAATATATGTAAGTGGCTTCCTCTTCTTTTTTTTTAAAAAAAAAAAGGAAATGCACTGTAGACATTAATTCAGCACAGCAGAAGTTTACAGAGGAGATCCACTGAAATTATAATAGAACACATTCCTCATTTGCATAAATCCCAGAATCCCACCTGCCAAAACCCTCCAGCTATTAATAGGTGATATGAATGTCACTCGATGCTCATTTATAATATTGTCGCTGTAATATAATGCATATTTAGGGCAGATTTTAAGAATCATTGTAATTAACAAAGCACACCATTACCAGCAAGTGTTTATTTGTGTTATAGGATAAAGATGTTGCATTTGGAAACAATTATAACTCTAGAGGTGTGGAATTACCCCCTTTGGAAGTGTTGCCTTCTTTTAGTGAGTGCAGAAGATTTCCATAGGCTAGTTGCATGTTAAAAAAAAGTTGTTTAAAGAAGAGGCACATCTGTGTATCTGCAATGGTAATAACCAGTCGTGTGCCAGGCCATGTCTGTTTGACACGTGTCTATTCTTCACCCCAGGGCTGTCTATGTTTGAAAGCTTTTTTCTCCCTGCATAGTTCTTTATGAGGAAACTGAGTTACCAACCTGTGAGATGAGGCTCTTTGAAACAACTTAACATTGAGTTAAATGCACATTTACAGGTGGAGCTACTATGTGCTCTTCTGTTTTCACTGGTCTGAATCCTGTTATCATAAAGCAGGTATGTCCAGGACAGAGTGTGACTTGCTGTATTGGGTTATGTTTTCTCTCTCCTGTCCTGATGAGTGAGGAAGGGGGGAGTGATAGAGTGGCTCAGTGGGCACCTGGCACCCAGTCAAGGTCAACCCACCACGCTTGGTCGAAACTTTTTGGAAGTAAAATGGCTTTCTGGTAGAAATTATACAGAAAGATTGCATTGTTCAGGTTGATACTGAATTCCTTCCATAGCGATTCTCCAGCTTATCCCAGCATGAATAAGGCCTCACCAAATGCTTCAGGATTTAGCCAAACATAAGTTGTGTGTGTGCGTGTGTGTGCAGAGGGTGGATTCCATGAACTGCCTCTGGTCTTCCTGGAAATTGATCAAGAGGATAAATCACCATGATTTTCAGGGCTCAGTCTTGCTGTATGGTCTTTCTCCTTGAATCTACTGGGGTTTTTACCCTCCATTTATGTACATCGTGCTCAGCAGGTGACACCAGGACAGAGAGCCTTCCTTGGGGCACCGGCCATCCCTCTGCCAGGGGCTCTCATGAAGCACCCTAAGCCCATCAGGGACGACACACAGTCCCTCTTTTGTGCTGAATTCACCTCCTCTGCCGGTATCGATGTCATCATATGTCCCACCTTCGGGAACAGCCCCCATGACCCAGGTGGAAAGTGCTAGAATATTCCAGTAATAGCAGAGCTGTAGGTAAAGAGGAGGCAAAATTCTCACGTCTTTTATGCGAGTGGATTTATTCATTCAAATTTGAATTTTTAATGCAAATCTCTTTAAAATTTCAGATTTTTTTAACATTTCTACCTCTTCCTTTATAAAACTGGTTATACCCCGCCTATAGTTGATTCAGGCACATGTAGCCATACATTTAGTAGTCTCCAGACTCTGCTTCGGACAGATTCCATTTAGATTTTAACTAACTGACTTGGTAACAAAAAACTGTAGCTTTTCCCTGTCCTCCTTTTGTCTCTCTCTTTCTCTCTTTTGAAATATTTCAACAACACTGAAAAATAATCTTCAGCACTTTCCACAGGGAAAAAAGAAAAAAAAAAAACACAACTTTTTTTTTTGCCGGAAAAACCTAACCAAATTTGATAGAGATGCATCTGTTCAGAGACTCCAGGAAAGAAAAAAAAAGAAGACAAATGGAAACTCTCCCAGCGCTTGCTTGAGCACTGCTGAGAACAGAGACTTGTTGATCCTCAGGCTTTCGGGTTGCCCGAGGAAAAGAAATAATTAAAAACATTAAGTGAACAAAACACTCGCTGAAAAAGAGACTCAATCTCTTCAGCTGAAAACTCATCTTGTCTTTCGAAGTCCTTCAGATGGCAATCGGCCAACCGGCTCCCACTCTCAGGCCACTGCGCAGACCCTTCCAGCAGCAGCGTGTTTCACCACCACAATCATTCTGGAGCCCCTGCTCCTCCCTCTGAGGCCAGTTTTTATGTGTCACCCTCAGCTTAGGAAGAGCACTGTATTGTATGAGACCAGCAGTTTGATATGATCAAATCCATCTCAGTTTATGCTCTTTCCTGGCTCAGCTGTGGCAATCTTTGTAACGGATGTTACGAGTCGCAATCATTGGAAAGTCACCCCGGGTCATACGTGGGTTCAGATGCACTCTATCAGATTGATGCCACCCCTTTTCCTTGCCGCATCCTCTAGCAGCTTTCTTGTTTTGATGCCTTCATCTAAGTTCCCCACCGGAGATCACCCACCCCCGGAAGGGCTGGAGGGAAAATATCCCTCTGTAAGAGTGATCAGAGTGCAATAACAGAAGAGAAGCCTTTGAGCATTCCGTGTTTTCAATGAAGTGGCTTATGAAGCAGTCACAGTGCTTTAGCCTCGTGCCTGCCCTGCTGTCCTGCAGGCTCTCCCTCCCGACTCCTGGGCATGACTTTGAAAAAAAGGAAATTAAATTTAAAAAAATAAAAAAAGAAGGAAGAAATAAAACAGCAAAATTGAAATAAAACAGACTATCCTGGAGAACTGCAGGCTGACTTGGCCAGGAATTAGGCAAGAAGGCTGCAAGGGGCAAGTTGGATGAGGCTTTGGGCAACCTGTTGTAGTGGAGGGTGTTGCTGCCCATGGCAGGGGGGTTGGAACTAGATGATCTTTGAGGTCTCTTCCAACCCAGACCATTCTATGATTCTAGGATTCTAAGGCCGGCTCCAGTAGAGCAGCACTGCTTTGCAGGGCAGGTATTTTGCTGCTCTGGGGCAGCTTTGGCACCTGAGGGCAGAGCCTCGGATCTGGCTCTTGCTCCCCGTGGCAGCTCTCCCCACCCCGGGGTGCTGTGTCCCTGCTCCTGCTCAGCACCCGGACAGATGTGGCATTGCAGCGAGCAGGTGCCAGCGTTTCCCGTGCCATGCTGCGAGGCCGGCTGGGCGCAGGGGGCAACGGAGCAGATCCCGGCAGCCTTCTGCAAGTGCATTCCATCACCCGCCTTGTGCCTTCCTGCCGCATGCACAAAACGCAGATGCTGGGCTACGCCTTGCCAGCTCACGCACACAGGCAAACACTTCCCAGAAATACGCACCCAGCCCTCACAGCTACAGCTTCCCGGGCGAGGGGAATCTGCACACACCTACGGACCCCGTGCAGCAAACCCAGAGCGAACCGCCGGCGCGCAGCCGCCCACAGACGCTTTGCGCTTCCCCGGCCGTGCCAAGGTTCCTACGGCATGCGAAGTGCGCGCAGCCGCCTGGAAATAAACACACCGACACGGCACCAGCCCGAATGGCAGCTCCCCTCAGCCTTTCGGTTTAAATAGAGGCGTTGGCTCCACTCCAGGAGGAGGTACAAGTGGTTGCAGACTCAAACAAATTGTTAGGAATCCCATTTGCGGCGTGAATATGCTCAGTGAATGTTTCTTGCTCTAATGAGACCAAAATAGCAATTAACAGGAGTCCTGATGCTACAATTCTGGAGAAGTACACACGTATTTATTTTTATCCTTAAGATTCTTCTCATCTGGCCTCAAATGCAGAGGCCATCTCGTCTAAACACGTACATCACACATCACACCTATACCTGCACCTTTCTATTTCGCACTTAGGCACGGTCAGGTTGAGGTGTGCAGAGGGAAAATATTGGCTTTGAATCACAGCAGATCCAAGTCCTCATTGCTGGCAAATCCCAGCACCTTTTCTCTCCTCGTTCTGTTTTTCTCCTCTTGAAGATGATATAGAAGCAGAGCTTTTTCTCCCCCCTTCTTTGCTTGCTGCATTCAGGTTTTCCTATCAGAGATTTCTTTTTTTTCTTCCCTTCTTCCCATTTTTTTTTTCTTTCCCTACAGCCAACAGAGTGGTTGGTGAATGCAAAATTAGCCAATTCAGACAGAGGCCGAACATCCCGAGAGAGCAGGAGAGAAGGAGAGAGAGGCACGATCAGCCCTTGCCAAACAGGCTCTCTCGACTCCGCCGTGCTTTTCTCCCTTTCTCTGAAAACCGCATGAAACAAATGAAAATTCTGGGGAATGCAAATTCCCAGTATATTCAAGGACTGGCCACCAGTGACCCTCCTGCCTGCAGCATTCCCCTGCTCCGCCCATGCACAGCCACAGTACAGAGCATTTACATCCCAGGCAGCCTCCTGCCTGCTGCTGCCTTCCTTGAAACACCTGCAGACAAAGGGGCATTTTTTCATCTTTTCCATATTTTTATCTTTTCCATATATTTTTCAGCAAGTCTGACTGTAACCCCCTGAGATCAAACCACACAGGCACATGCCCCTCCTGCTAATTCCACTCATTTAAGCTGTATGTAGGTCTCACTTCTCCTCTTAAGAGGGATGCTTTGGCCTGAATCCCTGATGGGATGAGCACTTGAGATCCCCCCTGAGTTTTGGCACTGGGGACTGCCAGGTCGTGGCTGTGCGGTGAGGCGGGGGTGTTTTCGGTGGTCCCTGCTCTCCTGGCTTCCAGCCTGCCTGCACTAAACTCTAGCTGCAGAGTATTAATGAAAATCATGGAGTTCAGTGCCAGATTTTATCCCGACCTAGAGCTGGGACACATCTTGGGGCTTCCAGTTGCCATTGCACAGTGGAGCATATACGCCGAAGGGGAGGCAAAGCTTGTAACACGAGCGTGACGAGGCTGCATTTGAAGGTCTGCAGCTGAGGTCAGCTTCTTTGAGGAGCCAGGGAATGGTTTGGTTTCCTTAGTTTATTAATATTTACTTAGTGCTTTGAGGTTGTAAGCTACACTGAGAGTCTGTGTGGTGGCATAAAAGATGATTTTCAACATTTTGCTTGCCCATTCCTAGTTTTGAGAGGAACTGATAATGACTATTATGAATAATGGCCTCCATAAAGTGGTCAGTCAGCTGCGAAACATCAGGACTGCTCTGGAATATCCTTTTCCTATATTGCATCCATCGAGTAGGGAGAGCAAAGAGCTTTAAATGGAAGGGGAATCTTAAGGAGACCATCTACATTGACTTTTTTCAATAACCTTTCAAGGTCCCCTTAAATGCCAGGGCATCCAGTCCATAGAGCATCCTGTAAGACCAAGTCAATAACATTATTGACTGGTATCAGAAAGAGATCCTCAGGTGTGTAAGGCTGGGACTTTGGTGTAAGAAGGGGAAATAAATCCATCCTAAGCAGATATCTGCAGCAGCATGTCTAGAATAACAATATTATTAGCAGCACCAGTAGTGCATAGGTGCAAGGCGAACAGACATCACTGGAGCTCACGGGAACGGGGCTTTAGCTGGACTGATTTCCAGTTACCTGTTGTACAAACTCCTTTAGCCTTGCCAGAGCCCCTGACTTTTCCCATCACCCCTTCTCGCTTGTTTCTCCTCTCCGCTTTCACGGGTTCCTAACCCAGCTATATCTCCCAAGAATGGCTGATTTCCAAAGTGCCAGCGAGTGCCTGAGAATTGCGTAATTGCGATCTAATTAATGAATTAAAAGAATGAGATGTTTTAAGTGCTTTCAATATGCCAGTCCCTATAATTATCTACAGAAAACGTGTTCATTACCAATCTCGGAGCGTGAGCCTGTGGCTCCTGCCTTTGAGTGCTTCTTTCTCTGGTGGGGCTGGGGGTGGAGGTGGGAGGAGGGAAAGGGCTTTTGCAAGTCTTCGGAAAGCTTTGCTTTCTCCCTGGATTTAGAGCGAATCAGAAGAGGAGCGAGAGTCTGCAGAATACCTGACAGTTCCCAGCAGACATGGAGGCAGCTTGATTTGCTACACCAAGGTTGTAGGACCTGTGTTCAAATCCTGCCTCTGCCATGTGGGTCCTGTGCACAGGGATGTGTGCATTTTATATAGACTGCATTTTATATAAGACTTATACATGTATTATATATAGACTGTGCATTTTATATAAGACTTATAGCAGCCTTCCAGTATATGAACGGGGTCTACAAGAAAGCTGGAGGGGGATTTTTTGCAAGGGTGTGTAGTGATAGGACAGGGGCAATAGATTTAAACTGAAAGAGGGGAGATTTAGATTAGATATAAGGAAGAAATTTTTTACAATGGAGGTGGTGAGGCACTGGAACAGGTTGCCCAGAGAAGCTGTGGATGTCCCATCCCTAGAAGTGTTCAAGGCCAGGTTGGATGAGGCTTTGAGCAACCTGATCTAGGGGAAGGTGTCCCTTCCATGGCAGGGGGGTTGGAACTGGATGATCTTTAAGGTTTCTTCCAACTCAAACCATTCTATGATTCTACAGTTCTACGATTCTACAATTCTACGGTTCTATGACTCTATGATTCTATTATTCTATGATTCTATTTTAGAAGCAGAGCATTTATCCCCTGCCCCAGACAGCCCTATGCCATGGATGGAAATTGCAGCCCCTTCTGCTAGAATAGAAGTAGTTTGTGTATAAATAATTGTACACTACTTTTCAATGTGATATCATGGCTGGTGCTGAGTCTAGTGAGGGAACTGCCAGGTCTCGCTTGTACTGGTGGGTAAATGTTGGGCATTACCTCTCCTGGATTTGCTGAGCAGGAGTGAAGAGAAGAGAGAGGAGGCTCAGTCTTTCTGGAGCCCTGTTCAGAAGAAAGCTCTTGTTAGGAGGTTTGCAGTGCTTTTATCAGGACACGCTGGTGTGCTTGAAGAGCTTGATTTTACTTACACGGGTGTAAATCAAGAGCAATTCCTTTGATGCCAATGGAGTGGCCGACATAAGTGAGAGGTGAACATGGCCTATTGGTATTGAAAGCACTTAAAACATCTCTTGAGGGCACTCTTATGAGGGAGCTCGCTCTGTGAGACTGATTGACAGGGTACAGCTCCGCTCAACGTCTGTCCTTCCCGGGATCCTAAATTGTAAATTAACTCAGCCATGGATGTGACTAACACATCCTCCGTCTGGAACATTTTAGCCGCGTTGCGGGCTGCAGGCTCCATAGATTGTTTTTTGTTAAACTTGGGGAATAAATGGCCAGTTCATTTGAAAGGGTTGAGCAGGCAGCACACAGATATCATCCACTGTCCAGTTTAGGGACATTACAAAGAATGAATTACAGGGTTATCTCTGCGCTTTAACAAATCCTCGTGTTTCGATTGCAATAACCTGTTCTTGCTGAAAAGGCCATATCCTCCAGCAAACAGGGGTTAAATATCCCTGAGCTGAAAGTGCAGAACTACACTGAGGGCAAGTGTTAATGAAGGAAGATCTTTGCTGGGGAAAAAAAAAAAAAATCACCAGTTGACAGGGTTTGGCCCTGGCAGGCAGGAAAGACTCGATGTTTTCATTCAGAGGGACCTATGTCCAGAGCGCGCGGTCCTCTCCTTGGACACAGCTTTCAGCATCCTTAAGCACTGCCACCGAGGGACGAGCCAAGATTTGGTGTGATTGTGATTTTTAAGCTTAATGGGACAGAATTAACTGAAGGAACACGATTACAGCTAAAGCTGGTTCCTATTACTGTTTTCACGTGGGAGCAGGTGGTAGCAACAGCCCAGCTCTCTGCAGCTGTAGCCACACATCCCAACCTCCTAAAATATCAGATTTGACTTTCAAAGCCTGAGAGCCCGAGGAGGCTGTTCCTGTCCTGTATGTGAAAGATTAATCAGTCGCTTAGCATTAAAGAAAGTAAAACATTCCAGCGGAATAAGGAGAAAATGGTTTCCTTGTCTTGCAAACTTTTTTTTTTTTACCTTACCCTGTCTCATCCTCAGTCAGAATGAGAAGCCAGAATCATGAAAATGTTCGCAGAACTGAGCTCTGGAAAATATAATTTAAATAATTTTGAAATATTGTGCTTTGATTTGGGTGTTTTCTAAAAAACTACTTCAGTTTGTAACAGACAAGTAATTTTAAAGGGGAAATCTGGAAGGTTTTGTTTCAAAGCGAGAAAATGGAAATTTTGGCAATCTTAAAAGGAATAATGTTTTTGCTTCATGTAAAGAAGTCGTGAAAACTGTCTCTTTACTGAAAATATTTTCGTTTTTGACAGTTTGCTCTTTTTCAACCAAAAAGTGTTATTAGAAACATCTGAAAATAAACACAGAAGCAGAGAACTTCTCTATGGTAGCAAAGACAGGTACATTTCTAGGAAATAAAGTGAGTTTCTTGATGTCTGCTGAGCCCTGCTCTTAGACTAAATCATGAGCACAGAAAACACGATTTATTGGGGGTTTTTTGTTTGTTTTTTTTTTTCACCATATCAGGAGCTGAGGCCATACAACTGCTTGTAGTGTTTCAGTGTTACCAAAACTCAGCAAATATACCCCGAATATAAAATACATATTAATATGAAATGGGCATAGAGCTCAACCTCTAACTGGGCTGATTTACCCATGGGATGAATTGAGTCAACTCAACTATTCACCCTCTTTGCACTTTAATTGTATTTCCAGCTTTTGTGTCCATCTGCCAGCACCGAGCCGAGCGCCGCACCGGCATTGCCAGCGCAGGGGCCCTGGCAGAGACGAGCCATCTGGCCACCGCCGTCCCTGGTGCCGGCAACAACAGCGGTGTGGGAGGAAGCCAAGTTCAGCTTTCGCTGCAGCATAAGGCAGGAGTCAGTGGGTGGTTCTCTGCTGGACATCGGCTCTTCTTCAAACCTTCAGCCAGTCTGTGAATTTTCAGGGCGATGAGCCATGTCCTAAAACGCCAGGACAGCATCTGAGAATTTCAGTGCATATCAGGGAAGAGCGGTCTTTTGATTTTATTATTATTTTTTTTAATATCCTGTGATGGCTGTGACTGTTGTGTTCATGGTAATATCTACAGAAAGAGCAGCTTGTGACAAGGGAAAATCTAGAGGATAATCCAGAAGAATTTAAGGGCAGACAATATTACAACATAAAATATCTTCTACATCCAGTAGTGCTTTTGATTCTGGATTAACAGGAAAAAAAAATCTACCGTGCACAAGACATCTAGATCTATTCCTTCTTCTGCTGCGGTTTCAAAGCAAAGCTTTGAAGAAGAATTTTAACCAAACCAGGTCTTGGTTTCCTTATCTGAAGAATGTAAATTATAACACTTCTCTTCCTGACACAGTTCTCAGCAAGCGCAATTCATTAACTTTCCTGAAGTGCTTTTAAATCTCCTGTTTAAGGCACTACACAGGTATTCAAAATAGCGTTCACAGAGCTGGGTGAAACCACTTAAAATGAAATTAAAATGAATGCTGTAATTCCAGATTATGATAAATCATACTCAGAAAAGTTCCGATGACAAGTTTATGAATTTTTCTGTGTTTGTGGGGGCTGCAGGAGTCCTAGGAGATATAAAAAAGCAATTTTTTTGACAATCATTCTGCAATTGAAATTTCCACAACATTTTTAGAGCTTAAAATTTCAGCTTCCTGTTGCAGAGCTGGGAAAGGGTGGAGGAAGAGCTGGAAAGATGGAGAAAAAAGGAAGTGAGTGATGTCCAGCCGCTCTGCCTCTCCTGATCTCCAGGAAAGCTGCTGACACTTTGAAATTCAGGCCTAAAAACTTTCAGTGACAAGGTCTGCCCAGGCACAAAAGATGACAAGTGGCTTCTACCCTGGGGATCCAGCTGGGACTGATCTGTGCTCCATCCCTAAAGCCACCAGGGGAAGGCACCTGAGAGGGACTAAGCCGTGGGCGATCTGACAGTCCACTGGCTTGTGTTGAAGGGACAGGCAAACTGTCCTTTTAATGTGTGAGCGTGTCTGTCTCGCTCTCCCTGTGTTCAACAATGTAAATAAAGTCTTTAAGAAGCCCATTACTTTCATCTGTAGTTCTGAGAGAATTGCTTAGATTCTCCCTTGACAGTTCTGTTTGCGCATAATAACAATACTAATAAAAAAACATGGGGAGAGCAACCAAACCAAAACAAAAAAATATAGTAAGAGAAGTAATAGAAGAAAATTTTGCCTTTTAAAGATGTTTCCCCCATTTAAAAGAAACAAATTTTGCAAAGACCTTGCTGGTATCCAACTCCTCTGCCTGCACTTGCAAGTACAACGAGGGGCAACGTTTACCTTTTCAGAGCCAGGGGTGGAAGGAGCGTGCGGCTGCGCCAGCAGCAGCGAGGCATGCCGGGCTGGGCTCCCAGAGCCCCAGGACCAGTTCCAGCATCCATGGGCCAGCTGGGGCAAGCTGGTGTCGTATCTCCTTTTCACACTAATTTCAATCTGCCTTTCAAATCTTGGTAGTTTTTTTTTTTCTTTTCCCTTTCACTCTTTAGGATTCTCTTCTTGCCTTTCATGCTGGTTCCTTCATCATCTCCTCCAGCCTCCACCCGCTGTCTGCACCTCTTTCATTTTGGCCTTCAACTGGTCATTCAAATCACTGGCAATGGAAATGCACTTCCCCACAGTGGTCATCTTCTCCCAAGCAACCTCTAAAGCCTGGTGCTAGTGAGCTCCTCACGATGCTCTCCTGAATAGCACATGAAGGAGACAGCTACAATTTTTCCTCATTGAAAGGAGTCAGGAAGGTGTGTCTCTCCATAAATATAACCATGGTAGACCTACATCCCTTGGCCAGCGGGTATTTCACTACTGCTTAGCAGGGCTGACTTGAACAAATGCAAGAGATCCAGACTTTGCTGGATCTTGGATTAAGTCGAAACCTTTTGTGAAATCATGTTGCTTTGCTAAAGCATTGTTGTAGAAAGAACCTAGTATGGGAAAATTGGGGAAAACTAAACAACATTAAACTAGCTCTTTCAACATTTTCACTGTATCACATTTTTTTAAAACATTTCTGCTTTGAATTGCATTATTAGTGCACAGTTTTGCTGATTAAAGAATATAAACAAGACATTTTATGGAAATAAGATGTCCTTCCAACTTCAGATATGTTATTTGCTTGGTTAGGGTGTTTTCCTTTGTTTTGTGTCAACGCTTCTAGTCTGTGGAGAATTTTAGAACGCTTGTAATTTTCATGCAATTTGTCACTATTTCAAGTTTAAAAATCTAGATGGACTTCACAAAACTGAGCTGTCCCAATCCACCACCAGTGTCTTGAGACCTTTCCTTGCCACCCCAAGAGGACAAAGCCTCTGTTCTCTCAAATGGTGTTCCTTCAACTCAATACCATGATCCCGCTCCTATCCTGAAAGCTTTACTTTTCCTCTGCCTAAACATCATGTTTTTAAATTAGTCTTTTTAAGGTCAGGTTTGTTCCGTTACATTTTTCCTGTGTAAATTGAATCAGTCTCATTGTGGTCCTCACCCTGCTTGCTCTCTGGTTTACTTAGCTCATCACCTTGGTCTCTCTTCCCTGGGCCAACCTATTTCTCAGGGAAGGAAACTATAAATATTTTATCGTCCGTCTTTGTGAGTCAGTCTTTGCTTTGATTGAATTCAACAAGTTAAGGAGTGACAAGTAAACACTGTCAGTGGAACAGACAGCGAGGCAGGTGAGGGATGGTCCATCGCCAGCTGCTGGGGTGAGCGCTCAGAGAGACAGAGAGTAAAATGGAGGCTTTCCCGTCCCAATCATGGACCCCTTTGCAGTCCCACTACTCATAACAGTGGGATCTGCAAAACTGTTTAGACAACATATCATCATTTCTGTCTTTGAACATTTATTGGAGTCGTGCCAGTTGCCAGGAAATAATAAGCCAAGCACAAAGTTCATGCCCCGTCTCTGCTGGACCATGCTGTCTGCTGCTTCATCACCCCCGCCACCTCCCCTCTCCCCTGTGCAATCTCCAGCAAGATTGTTTGAGGTTTAGGAGAATAGGTTCAGTATATAATTAAAAATAAAGTGTTTTTTCATTGTTCTGTTGAAACAAAAATATAAGTTTATTGAAAAAAAAACGTGTTTCAGTAATGCTTCAATTTCCATCACATTTTCAGCAGAAGAAAACATAAGCACATAGTTTCACTTTTCATTTTGTTGAAGTGGGACTTTTTTGTTGTTTACTGTGGTAAAAATGTTCATTTTGATGATGTTGTTGAAGTCATACTCTTTAAACACATGGCTTATATTGAAACAATGAACAAATATTATTTGATGCTTTCTGCTATGTTCGCTTTTCATTATAATAGCTCGACATTGTTGAAGTTGAAGATGTTGATAAAAATCAAGCATTGTGATGCTTCCCAATAATATTTTGTGTTGTTTTTTTTTTTTTATCTGAGGGTAATTTTGCACTTGCATTTTGATGTATAACAAAAACAAATGTTAAAATTTCAGGGAATTAGCTCTGCCTGTTCTGACCAAGCGGGATGGAGGATTTCCCAGTGATTGTGTTTGGACAGTGGTTGTGATGAGAAGCTCTTCTGCAACTGATCCAGTAAAAGAGGAAATATTTTGCTGTAATTAAAGAGGGTTGGCAGTTTAAATTTGTGATGTTAAAGAATTAATTATTAGCACAAATAAAAATGCTTTAGAAACCCAACAAATTTTTATTTAGCAAAAAGAAGGATCTTTCGGAGCTAGGGGAAAATCAGGTATTTTTTCAACCAGTTCCCCCTCTGTTTAAATTTGAATTAATAGCAAGGGAAGAGCCTCACATCTATCACTCAGCTTTCCAAAAAATATAGATTTTTTTTTTTTTTAGAAACAAAACTCTGTCCTGTTTGTTAAATTAAGGTATTAGAACCTGTCTCTCTGCTCATCTCTTCTTCTCCAGGCCAGGATTATGTTTTGATTCAAAATAATATTTGACACAAATCTGACAATATTTTGACCAGGCTTTGCATTCAGGAGATTAAAATAAGCATCTGAAAATGGCAGCATCCCTTGCAGTTACATTCCCTGGCATCCTCTCCTTCTCGCTGCTCTTCTGGCCAGCCACCTCTGTCTCCCACACCCCCGACACCTCTCTGCTTCCCACCACTTCTTGCTCCTCATGCCCAGGGCCCAGGGAGCCTCCTCAGCCCCTTCCCTCTGCCTGAGTCCCCCGTGTCACCTTGACGAGAAGGACTTTCACCCATCCCTTGGGCCTTCTGGCTCCCTTCCATCACCGTGTCCTCACGTCACAGCAGCATCGCGTGGGTACCGTCGCTGTCCCTTACATTCCCTCACAAATTGAATTCATCATGAACGTAGGAATAAATCCCCAAGAGAATAAAAGTTCTCGGAGGTAATTGAATCACACAAGAGTGATGGGGGTTTCTTTTTTTTTTTTCCTTGACTCATTCCCAGCCGAGGTTCAATCAGCATTCATTACTCCCACCTCTCTCCATCTGAAACGGCAGAGGAACTGGGTGAAGGAGGCCTCTTACCTTTCTGATTAAATCTTCCAAACACGATGGCCTATCAAGCTCAGTAATTTGTAAGCCAGGAAACATGAGATTTTTAATTCAACACAGATAAAAAGGCGCAACCCATAGAACCAGCTGAGAAGAACAGAGGAAGAAAATGATATTGAGAGTATCACAGTTTAAAAATTTTCTTTGGAAAGGACAGTTTGATTAAAAAGTGTTTGAAAATATTTTCAAGCGTGGAGCCACTTACAGTAGAAAAATACTGAAACAATTAGCAATCAAAAGAAAATCTTTTAATTTGACATTTTTGCCCTTTTATTTGATTTTGCTTCAGTTTAAGGAAAATATTAGAAAAAAAATCCCTAAAATTGAATGGAAATGATAGCAATATTCTGCACATGCATGCCACTTGATTAAACATTTAGATTGCAGTGTTTTGACATTCTCAAAATGAAACATTTTGACATTATGAAATGGAATTTTTCAATAAGCTTGTTTTGATCTTTCCAGATCAAAAATATCCCGGAATTCTCCATCAAAACGGTGTTTCAAGAATTCACTTCTCGGGCTGATTTGAGGAAATGAGATTTGTGCTTCGCAAAGGCTCCAGCAGCAAGCGGCGCGTGGCGGCTGCCGGCCGGGTGGCTACCAATGGAGAGGCACTTCTCACCTGGCCAAGGATGGTGGCTGCTGGCCCGGTGGCTACCGATGGAGAGGCACTTCTCACCTGGCCAAGGCTCTGCCGTGGCACCTCGGGATTATGTGCGCCGAGTACACACGTCAAAGACTCACACGTGCCTTTATCCCCATGAAACCGACTCATCCCTCGGACGCAGACCGTGAAGGCTCTGATGTCCTCAGCTGGGGTCTCGCCTGTGACCTTCAGCACTAAAACCACAAGACTTTGCTGCCTGAGCTAAAGAAAACATTCTGCAGCTGCAGGAAAATCCCCGGCTCTGCCGTGCCTTTGCCCACTAGAGGGAAGCGCCTTCACGCGCACACGCGGTGCGCGCACAGCCCTGCACACGCCGTGGCTTTGGGCGCTTCTTCCCCGCGACGGGACCCAGATGGACCCACTGGGAAGGCGATGGGAGCGTTCGGCTGCCCATCGCCACGTCTCTGCCGAGGTGCTGACGGCAGCTGAAGGGAGAAACGTGTTGTCTGAGTCACTGTATCCACATTCCCCATCCTTTGTTGTTACTGGCACGCTTGCACCGGCACAGCCCCGCTGTGGCAAACGTCTCCTTAGTGGATAAAAATACAGTGGTAAAACTTGAGCTCTGCAGGGGTAGGATTGAGCTACGTGCTCGCTTGAAGAGCATCTATAAAGTTGGTGGAGGAATGCTGATGATCTGGCCCTAAGCCATGCCAGCGCTGCCTGCGCTTGGAAAACTGCTAAGTGCACAGATGTAATCCGTGCAGATGGGCATCCGAGGCAATCAGTGGCAGTGTGTATATGTAAGCGATCAAACACAGGCTGTATGGAATTATATCTATGTGACCAAATACAGGCTGTACTGCCCGACTGTTTGCCCAGCCAGCAGGGCTGACATGCATTATCCTCGGTAGATTGTCTCTTAAGGCAAAGCTCCCACATCCTAATGCAAACGTGAGAAAAGATCTATCTCGGGGAACACAGAAGAGAGGTAAACATCTTTGTGATATGCAGATTTAAGTGAGCTGCACAAACCTGTGGGTATGAGCTACCTGATTACGTGTGTAAAACTGGGAATACTGACAGATGACTATGCACAGAGAGACATGCAGCACCCCTCAGCCCTTTGTGGCCGCACTGCTATGGGTGCACAGAAAGACCGTTGCATGGGTGATTGCACGACCTCCCTTCCCTTTACAAATAACTCCAGGTGTGAACAACCCTTAGAAAAGGCTACAGGCAAACCGAGTCAAAGGCACCTTTACAAATCCCAGCTTGGGATCTCAGGGCTGAAAAAAGTAACGAGCAAAGCAGGAGAAAGAGAATATAGCTGGAGAGGAGATGAGGAGAGATCATGGTAAGGAAACCTTCAAGTGGTCTGAGAAATTGTGTCCCTTCCCTGGGATGCTCAACAGCGAGTCACGGCTGCCAGTGCGTGACTGTCTCTTCTGGTGGCTGTGGAGATGGGGGACGTGGTGAAGTGTCCCTCACACCTTGAGAGGGGAAATCGCTCTGTCCTTTCTCCCTTGGAGTCTCTGTCTCGCTGTGGCTCCATCTCCGGGGAGGCCAGTAATGCTGGTACTGCACAGAGATTGAGTCCAGTGTGTCAAGCATGAGGTAGAAAGCTTTACTCCTCAGCTTTCAGCTTAGAACACACTTTTGGAGGAGAGTGGACATTATAATTAACCTGTTGATTTCCCTCCCCCTCGAGCGTTCAAACTTTTGTGAGCTTTAACAGTTCAGGCACTTTTTTTCTCTGCTGTCTAAAGGATTGTCTTCATTCCTGGGAAAAGCCCATTGCTATTTCCACTCCTGTTTTGGCGTTTTGTTGCAAAACCTGATAAAGTTTGTACCTTTTTCCTGGTTCACTCCAATGGCTTTCAACAGCAAAATCTTCAGCCAATTTAAATTTGTCATACCTTGTGGAAGGCAATAGAGATTTAATGTCGCTACTTTGTGTTAGAGCATCTGGCCCCAAATTCTCCAGGGAAGCAGAGTATCATGTACCAGATCAAAGGGCCAGGTTGATGCATGCTAAAAACAGGGAATGGGGAAATTTGTTGAGATAGAAAATGATTTTGCCACCTGCTTCCTCACCTTGAGCAGGACCCAAACAAAGTCCCTGGCAGAGTTCCTAAATACAGTTATATTACAATAATTAACAGGAATATTATTACTACTAGTAGTAATTTTTGATTTAGACTTTCATGCTTGTTCCTAACTTCTTTCATTCTTTTGCCACTGAAAGAAAGCAGCGGAAGAATGAGATGAGGCTGTCTGATGTTATGCTTTAAATATATTTGACAGCTAGAAATATGGAAAACCCATAAAGGAAGCCTGTCTGGATATAGGGAAACCTACAGGGTAATTTTCTCCTGGTCTGGATACATTGGTGAAAATTCAGCTCAGATTTGAGGTGTTTCTCCAACAAGAGCATTCTGAGTTTTTGTCTTATTTCTTGTCTCAGATACCAAGTTCTCTCTCTCTGCTGTATCTTTAATGTAGGATCAGTGCAAAACTCCAAAACTGAAGACATTTTTTATCATTATGTTAACCCCATGCAATAATAGCATGAAGCAGACACCATATGGGACGTAAAGTAATGTGCTCCTTTTTGGCCCTAAATTTTCTGAATCAGAATCAAGTACTAGCAGGTAAGAGTGTTTTCTTCAGGTCCATGTTGAAAGATAAAAGAAAAGGTTCAGCTCTAGACACAGCAACAAAACCTAGGCATGTGTTAAAATGTCAAACTGACTTTTAAAGATCAAAAGTGAAATAGAGACCTTATCCCATATTATTTCCAAGTGAATCGTGGACGCTGTAAGCAGTAGCTCTGGAGTAGAAGAGGTCCTATCTTCATGACACCAAATGTTGTGTCATTGTGTGATCCAAACACTCCACTCAGGGCCAGTCTTTCCCATCTAAAACATGGCCTATCTACTCCACCAAATCAGCAGAGCAGTTTATGGTGGCCTTGGAGGAGATTTTAGTCTCATCAAGTTTCTTCTTCCCCTCTCTTTTTCTCCTGTTGTGGGAGCAGTTGCCAAGCCTCCACTCCTATTCTGTAACTGGAACCCCTGAGAAGAAGTAGGCTGAAGAAGAGCCAGTTTATTTCATTTACTGATGCTCTATACCTTGTCCAGCTGCTCTCCTTGTTCTCCTGAGCACCGTGGCCAGGACTGCTGCTGTCTCCACATTGCAGTGCCTCTGTCAGCGCAATCAGGCTGCAGCAGCACACAGAGCATCCATCATCAAGGAGCAGAGTGACAAGACACATTCCCTGACACTGTATGTGGGTAAACACACCTCTGCAAAGAAATACGCACATAGACCTGCAGCAGTGTGCACGTGCGTTCGCATGCATGCTGACATATAAATGTACATAGTCATCTGCCTGTGCCTCAAAAGCCTACACAAACACATTCCAAGGATCTCAATGGAAATAAATGTGTGATGCTGCCCCATCCTGCCCATAGGACTGAAGAGGAGCTGTGGGAGCCGGCACAGGTGGGATGCAGGAACAACCACAAAACCAGGGATGAAATGCAAAGAGTAAATTTATTTTTGTTACCTCGTCAATTGGGGGATCCCCAAAGCAGCACCCGGGCAGAGGCACATGAACGGGAGCGCAGGCACCGTGGAGCTGGGTCCATGCTAGAGGATCATGGAACCTGCTGTTTTCACCTGTATTTCAGAGATTTGAGCAGATGTAGTTTACCAAAGTGCTTTCATCTTTCCCGTAGCAGGGCAGGAGTCTCAAGCATGTTCGATAAGTTGCCTTTAAGTCTATCCCAGGCCTACGTTATTGAGACACAGATGTCCCACACACAAGGCTAAACAGCAATTAGTATGATATATGTGTTTTTCTACACCTCAGCTGCAGGTCACTTGAGCATGTTTATAATTCTGCTCACCAATCTTTCGTTATTTTCCCACAAGAGTTATTTTTTATTGGTCTGATAAGCTATGTATTAGAGACAACAGGAGAAGTTATCAGAAGTGGCAGAATTAACTCCTGTACAAGGGTCACATGTCACCAGCTGAGGTTGTGGAAGAGCATAAGATAATCCCTCTAAAAAGATAGGGAAGCTGCCTTTTTCATTAGATTTTGGGGGCTGGTTTCTGAGTCTGCTACTGCTGGTCCAAAGATTGATACTGGTTGACTTCCACTCAGCGAAAACCTGGTCTTGTATCTGTGCTTTTACCAGGAACAAGATCAGTAAAAACATTTTAGGACATAATTTTTTCTGATTTGAGTATCTTGGGGTTTAATTCTTAACTGCTGTATGCTCCTTGTATGACCCTGATCATGGCCAAGTCAGCTTTACAAAAAACTTCACATGGTAAAAGAAATAATGCTATAGGGATTCACAAGAGTGTTTACGTAAATGCAGAATGTTGGGCCCATTTATTTCCTTGTTGATCTAACTTGTGTGCGTACTTTTGAAAACCCAACCGTCCAACCATCTCCATGACTCTTCATCCACCTCCCTACTGTGAGAAAGGAGTCTGAAGGGCAAAACTAGAGATATATTAGGTGACTGAATCTGGGAATAACTGAACCCTGAATTAGACAGGTTTGAGGAGGTTATTTTGTGAGGAAGAGAAGAGCTACCCTACTTTTAATATTTTTCTTTGAAAAAATGGAATAACAAATCTTCTCTTCCAAACTCGCACAATAATTTGTCCATGTGGATGTTCATTTCAGATGCATGGATACACGCAACTATGAAGGCACCGTGCAGTTCAGGCCCGACTACAAGGTGATGTTGGCAAGCTGGTATCAAACTGGCACAATGGTTGTGGTCAGGGAAGGACTCAGCCCTTCCTGCGTCTGTACCCGAAGGTTTTTTAAACTGTCTAGCCCCTATTAATCCACCAAAATGGATGGACAATAACAGGAAAGCAGGTTTTCTTCCTGATATTTTTGTCATTTTCTGTTTGCTTATGCTTCAGAAATACTGTCAGAATTATCTACCTTGCTGGTATTTCAAGACATCTGCATCTGATTCCAGGTGGAATCGGAATGATTGGAAAACATTGAAATGAAGAGTGAAATATTCTTTTAATGAAAAAGAAAACTCTTGGGTAGAAGTCGGAGGCTTATTGTATTTTTTTTTTCATTAATCTGAACCAAGATTCTTCAAGCCTTAGATCTCAACCAACATCTTTATCCTAACTAGGAAACATGTCCCAGTAGGTCTCCACTTTAGCATTGCTTCTTACCTAAAGGCTGTCTGAAGTGGAGGAAAAGTGAGTGCATCTGTTTGGGTTTCTTTTTTTCCCAGACATTTTTGTTCTGTTCTTTTTGTTTACACAGGCTAATGATAAATTAATGGGATGAACCAAAGGCCTTGCTGGAACAGCTGTAAACTCGAAGCAGGAAGTCATTCAAAGCCTCCGAAACCTGGCTGTGTAATGCTGGAGGAGTTAATGATGAAGAACTGAATCCTCAGCTGGAGCAAATTGGCATAGTTTGCTTGAAATACATGAGTTTCACTGATTTACAACAGTTCAGGATGTGGCCTGAAGTGTCTCACTATTCTGCTTTGTTTGAATTTTAAAGTGATCTCTGCTGGTTTCTTAATGGTTTTGTCTCCTATTGATGCATTCATGGGATGCCAGTAACCAAGCTTGTCTCCAGCAAGCGCAGATGGTAGACCACGGAAAAGCACTAGCTCAGTTTCCTGGGAAAATCTTTTTCTAAGAATTTCGGAATAGCACTGACTATTCCTATTCCTGCAAAGGTTTCTATGGGCTGACAGCTGGTACTGCCATAAGATCTAGTATCTGAAGTTCATCTGTGCTCTTCTAAACATGAGGCAGTTCAATTCTGGAGTGGCTCAAAGATGGTCTTACGTTATAGAGGATGTTTAGATTAGCTTTCTGACACTATTGAGAGTGAAGTGCTGGGAAAAAGTAGCCCAGGAAGATGAAGAAATCATGATGATTGAAGAGTTTGAAGGAGTCTGGAGAACACTCTGTGAGTACAGCACCAGCAGGGTTGATCCTCCCTTGGACAAATGGGATCAACTTGAAATGCTGGTTGTGTTCCTTTGCAATCTTACATTTTCTAATACTAAAATTAACCCAGATTGAAAGACTGTTAAATTTATCAAGAGAAAGAGTGAATAAGAAATGAGTTATCCATTTGCTCTTTGGCAAAGCCAGAGCTTTATCAGTTGGTCAGCCTTACCAAGAGATAATCTTTCTTCTATTGATCATATCATCTGATGATCCCAACATCATCTGGATCCCCAGTCTGTGAGCAAAAAATTGTTAGCATTGGCAGAATATTTTCTTAACACTCGTTATAAAGGGTTTTTAGTGGAAAACACATAAGAATTTAGCTCTGCTTTTGCCTGAAAATGAAAGACTTAAAAATTGGAGGAAACAACCTTGTTGCAATTAAGCATAGGCAAAATTGCCCACAGTTATTTGCAGCTACTAAACTGGAGGCCACTCTCTGAAAGTCAGGCTATCAGACAGAGCAGCTACTTCCAATTATATCCTACTGGAGGGGACTCCTAAGCTGCCAAGATTCATGGAGGAAAGCCATTCAGAAAAATCGTGACAAACTTCTCCCCATGGAAAAAAAAAAAAAAAAAGCAGCTGCCTTATCAAAGTCTAAACATTTCTTGGAAACATGCCAAGTGCAAAAATATTTCCGTAAGGAAGATTTATGAGATCCAAAGAGAAATTTCAAAAAGCAGGAGAGAAAGAGAGAGAAATAAACAAACAAACAAACAAACCGAGTGACAGAGGCCAATTTTAAAAGCGGGTGGTTAGAGAATAGAACTGGGGCATGGAGAACACAGCTGAATGTCCAGACCTTCAAGAAGGTGCCTGAACCTGAGCATCCCTCACCTAAAGTAGCTCTGGGCAGTGCTGAAAGGTATCAGATTTGCTCCAGATTGGGGCAAAAATGTAAATACGCTCTGCAGTTCGTATTTCCTCTCCAGGCAGGAAAAAAGGATCTGTGTCCTCTTACCACTTCTCACAGCCTGTTTTCAACTTCAGCTAGGGCATTGGCTCCATCTCTGCTATCCGTTGTGTGTAGCGTGCAGCAGTCCAGTCTCCTGAGAGCTGAAAGGGACCAGTATGACCTCGGTCACCTCACTTAACATGTAGGTAGCTAGAGGAACCCAAATGGTCAATCCAGGGCAGGAGGTAGACCAGGTGCCTTGTTGATGCCTTTGGGCTTTAAAATCTGTGTCAATAGTCAAGATGTGGCACCCAGATGAAGAGAAAAAGGCATGCTCCAGTATAGCAATCAGGAATTTTTCTTTTCTTTTCTTTTTCTTTTTTTTTTTTTTTTAATGATAATTCATGGAGGGCAGGAAGACAAAATTTCCGTAGTGTTAGGTTATGGAGTCTGTGATTGGAATTTGCTGTTCCTAAACTGATTTGGTTCAAAGAGAGTTTTTATTTAGAAAATAGGATTTCTGCATGAGTATATTGTAAAAGGTGATAGCAAGGAGGGTAGGAAGCAAGAAGTCAACAGGGAAATAAAATAGAAGTCATCACAACAGATTGCTTAGTACAACCTGTTCTGATTTTTTTCTCCAAATTATTGGTTCACACTGCCCTTAACATTTTGATTTTCATCTGTTTGCTCCTTTTTGTGAGAGAAAAACTATGTTAGGCATCTCATAAATGCTTACATGGAGATGTTTCCCATCTGCTTGCAGATGCACCATGCCTGCTTTCTGCTAGGGACCTGGCAGTTCTCAATGTTTAAATGAAACTGAACCCACTCCATTTGCTGGATGGGCAGAATCCAAGGAGCAAAAAATGAACATTTCTCAGTGCTGGTGATTCTGGTACAGTGCATTGAGCTCTGGAAATACTTCCAAACATCTGCTTCAGGTTGCTTTCTTAAGCAAGGACCCCTTCAATTAAGACCAAGAATTAAGACACCGAAATCCGTTCAAGACATATACTCATTTGTATTTTGTGCATAAGCAGAATTGTTATTTCCATTTTCTTGGCCTCTTTTCAGCTAATTCTCTTCCTTCACCACACAATATGTGTGTTTCTTTCAGAACCTGCAGCACCATGGTACTTCACCACACGTCGTTCAGCTTGGGCTGCCTCCATCCCAGGATGGTTTCCCTTTGACAGCAGGTGGGAGGCACCGTGTTTGCTGCATTCACTCCGACACCGAGGGCATTGTTCATCGCTGCTTTTGGCAGGCTTTGAAAAACTCTGATGTGTAGGGCTCTGCTCTACCCCCTTCTCTATAGGCAACCCAGCCAAAACCCAGCAGTGCCATCCAAACACTCAAAACCTTCCCAGTTCTCTGCTTGCGTGAATCTCATCTGTCTCTTGCTCTTTCGATTCGCCTGCCTCCGAAAGGTTTGTGCCTTTTGTAGACAGCGTGGAGGCGGAGGGCGGGGGTGGCAGGGAAGATGAAGAACTCAGTGATATACTGAGTATATAGAATAGTGTATAATATACTGAGTGATGTAACGGCGAGAGAGCTAAGTGAATGCTACTGCCTTGTGATTTACTGCTTGCAAATGGCTTCTCTTCTTCTGAAATACTGTTAATTTAATAGACAAACATCCTAGGATAAAGGCTCACCGGAGACGCAACTGATGGGATAAACATCGAGAGATTAAAGACCTGTGGGCAAAGTGTATAATTCTGTTATTAAAATCCCAAAGTGCTCCCTTAAAATTAGACCCTAGCAAAGGAAGAGGAGTGGAAAACCTATGCTTAAAAGGGGGAGTTATTGTGTTGAGCACTTCAGAATCATTTGCTAAGCAAAGTTAAAAGGAATAATAGCGCTGAGCTCAGTCTTCCCCTTGTTTTCCTCCTGCTGTCCCTAACTATCAAAGTGATATCAAAGAAACGTACTTATTAGCTATGTGTTGAGAACATTTTCCAAAGGCAGCCAGAAAGCCATCAGTGACAGCACTTCCGTGACCTCCTAATTGCACCCCACACAATGTGGCTGCTGTTCGGCCCAGAAGACAGATGCATTTGCAAAGTGTGTCCCATGTCATTATATCCCAGCTCACGAGTGAGTGCACTGTGCCCAATGGTGCCTGTTAGGGTTTATTTTTGCAATCTCTAGTGATTCCAGCTGAGATCAAGCTGTCAACAACTGCTGAGACCAACTGCTGCCCAGGTTCTGACACAGCCTGTACCTAAAAAGCACAGTCTCAACAGGGAGACCATGCAAAAGGAGTTATCACCACCAAACTGGACAGCCAGAGGAAGCTGAGACGTAGGGATCCCAAACCTCTGGATAACCCCAATCTGAACAAACCTAGCTCTTGCTTCTTCGTACACCATTGACCTGTTTCACTGCAGATTGTATAGACAGCAGACCAAGGCGGATGGCTTGGGCTTCCTTGGTATTGAACCTCCTCTCTGAATGTTTTCCACGCACCCAGAGCAGCTCTGGGTGAGTCTTTTCTGATGTGCAGATCATGGAGACAGCTAGTATGGTTTTCTTGGATGAGAGAAGGTCCAGATCTAAGGGAGAGGACATGCTGAAGTAATTGCAATGACGTATAGGAGGGATTTGAGGAAGATCACTGTGAAGCAAGAGAGGCCTGCATTCCCTTGCCACCAGCCATCAACTAGAGGGACATCGCTTCTGTTGGTTACCAAGAGAGCAGGAGCTTGGCAGTGGGGTGTGAGCATTAGGTAGCCACAGACAAAGGCAAGGAGAGGCGCAGTACCTGGCTCTGCTTTCTGCCTGGATGCCAGATGTTCTGACTGCTTCAGTTAGATGAGCAGTACTGGTGATATCATGTGGGTATGGGGATAAATAATTGATGAAGATTTCTTTGTTCATTGCTCTGGATAGTATAGTTGGGTACAGGAGGGATTTTTTTGACAGGAAGTTTCTCTGGATATAGCTTCTGATTAGCTGGTCCTTTCACTCTGAGAGAATTTTTAATGCTCTAGTCAAAACTTGGAACTCCTGTTTCAGTGCACATTACAGCTTTTTAACCTTTATTTCTAAGGTGTACTGAAAAGCCACCATTTTCCCATGACCTATGATGGGAAAACTCTAAATAAAATATTTTTTTATGAATCTCCAACAGTTCTGCCCTGTCTCCTCCCTGCTCCCAAATATACATCCTTCTTTTGGTGGGTTGTTTTTGTTTGGGTTTTTGTTCTGGTTTTGTTTGTGGTTTTGTTCTGGTTTTGTTCTGATTTTTGTCTGGTTTTGTTTGGGTTTTTGTTCTGTTTTTGTTTTGGTTTTGAGAGGTTTTTTTGTATACGATAAGGATAACACACATTTAGGGGAAGGAAAGTACTTTAAGATCAGAAAAATAAAAATATTCTGTTACCACAGACTAAACAGCTGTCTTCAATTGAAATTTTACTGAAATCAGTGTTTGTTCCTGTAGCACGTTTTGATTTTGACAAATTGATGTTTTCCAGTGGGAGAACATCCCATCAAGATGCCAGCTACTTCTGTGATCGGTGGAAACGAAGCTTGTTTTCCATGAATATGTATCCCGTGGTTGAATTCCTGGGTGTGTAATTAATTAGGAACTCCAGCAGAATCAGCTTTTTCATGAAACTTGTGAGAACTTAATATTTTTGAGGCTGTTAATCTCTATAACACATTTGATTAAAGCTGTTCAGTTAGTTTAAGGGACTGTGTATCGGAGTAGACAGATAAAGATATTCTAATACATTTGCACATCCAAACATGGAGCATGATTTTGGTAGGAAATTAGGCCAATAGTGCACCTTTTAAAGGTTAATTTTGGCTCTGCTTTGATTGAGGTTTGTCATATTTTCCAGCTGGACACTAGAGCCATGAATGGTCTTCACACCAGAAACCTCTCTTATTCCCCAGATGCTTCCAGTGAACCCAGCAACACTCAGGAAATCAGTGCCAGAGACCATCCCGTACTGTGGGTCTCTCCATGAGTGGACCACTCCACTCCTTGTTTTATGCAAGGACATTATACAAGGACACAACCGTAGCAGGACTCCCTCCAGACACATCTTTTGGAGCTGCATCAGGAGACACTGGAAGAGAACCCCCAGATTAACAACTGCCAATGACAAATTACTCTAAAATCGACCGATCATAACAAAATCCGCTTTACTACATATTAGTCACATATCACTGATGGCAATATTAGAGTCCATAAACATGCTTTTAATGATCAAATATTACTTAATGTATGCTGGATCTCATAGTAAGTGGAAATTAAATGGACAATTTAGTGTATCATCTCTATGCATAGGCTCAGAAGTATTTCTCCAGCGGATAAACATTTACAATAAAACTGTTGTCCAACAGAATGCTACAGCTGCCAGATGTTAAAGGTTTTGGCCTTTGAACGTGTTGTCTCAAAGAAAAAGCTTGACATTTGCTGGTTTACTGGCATATATTCTGCAGGGAGAAAAAAAGGAGTTCCAATTCTATTCTGAAGGCAATAAGGGCTGGTGGGTTGAGGAGAGGACCTAAAAGATCCCTGTTTCCAGGCCTGTATTTGTTCAATTGAGTGGCCATGTCCTGTTAATCTCCTCTTTTTTTTTTTTTACCATCCTTGTCTTCTGTGCAACAGCTTAAGCACTTAATATATCTGCACTAAATTATGCTAGCAGATCAGTCAGGTACCAGCCCTGACATTGAGAGCAGGGGAGAGGAGAGGAACGATTTATTTAACTTTTCTTGGCATGACTCTGTCCATTAGTAGTCATATGCTTCCCCCCACCCCACCTCAGAAGAGGTTTTTATGCATTTACTGCTTCTAACTTGTGTGAGTCCTGCAAAGCGACACAGCAATAAAAAGTATTAAATTAATTTGGCATGCAAGACAGAGAGCACCTGTTAACTCTCTGGTACCATACCACGTTTGCAGAGGTGGCTGTTAAGAAAACAAATTTCTTTTTTGATTTGTAGACTGAACAAATTTAAACTGGAGTCCTTGAACACAGTCACTGAACCTCATTGTGCTTTTTGTTTAAAGACCAAAAAAGGAGACACTCTTCTCAAGAAAATGTTTTAAATACAATGAACGATCTGCAATTCTACAGTTCTTTCAGACTCCAGCATATTGCAAAAATACTGTTAAATTCACGTAGTCCCACAGTGCTGTAGATTGAGGGACAATGTCTTAGTATATCTGTTCACTTTGAGGTAAATCAGGGAAAAAAAGTCTAGGTGGTGGGGGAAATGAAAAACAGACCCAGGCAACAAAGTCAGAAATGTCCTGAGACAGACTGTATTCACATCAGGATTCCTTCTCCTGGAGTAATTTGGATGGACATTTGAATGTTGCCCATATTAATGGAAATTTCAGTCCCCAATACCTTCCTTTTCTATCTGTGCTGTGATCCCAATGTATTACCAAAGCTGGAGCTTCCAGAGGAAAAACTGCTGCAAAAGACTTCCTGCAGACACAGTGAGCAAGTTGTTCTCCTCTGGGGAGAATATTTACAACCCAAAATCAAAATAACTGACTTGCACCATAAAACTCCCCAACTCAAGCTTCACCTTCAACCCTGCAAATGCTAAAGGTGGCACATGATGCATTTCCCTCTCTCCCACTTTCAGAAATCCATTGAAGATTCTTTGAATAAATATCTAAAGAGAGGGTACATGACAGTTAACTCCTTGTGCACTGTGATGGCACCTGTATCAGAAGACAGCCTTACCCCAGTCGTGATCACCAGCATCTGATTATACCCTGCTGATAACCTGCTCTGAAATAAACTCACTAGAGTCTTCTCACTGTTTGCTCAGACTCTTATACACAAATCCCCAGCTTATCCATAAAATCACAATGATGAGCTGGGGAAAAAAAAAATTGAATTTTTGTGCTTCCCATCTTAATATTTTAGTTTGTCCCTTTGCACAGACTTGCCTTCATGCACAGGAGCCATAAATCTGGCCTGTCACTTTTATGATTATTAGTGGTTAGACCTGATGAATATTGATATGTGGCAAGCACTCTTTCGACATTAAATACATTTGCCAATTTTCCTCCTCCAAACTCCACCCGTTAATGCCTCATCCAATATGAATCAATATTGGTTTAATAATTAACATGTTTAAACATTTTTTAATGTATATTTCATGATGAGAAGATCTATGTTTATTTTATGATGATAAAATATTTAGGGCCCGGGGGATTTCACTGCGCTGTCATCACAGCTTTAGTTGGGCCCTTCTCGCTCTGCCTGGGGGGGCATCTCTCTGTCTCTCCTCGGCAAAGCCGAGGCTGAAAAGGTTCCAGCTCGTTGTACAGAAGGTCTGTTTGTGTGAAGTTAGCTGAAATACGTGGTGGGGCTGGAAGGGAAGGACCACCTGTGTGTTTGCTGCAGAGGGAGAGTGCCCACCGTCAGTGGCGCGAGCTCAAAACAACAGCAACGGAGACGGATGGGGATGTGACCTGGAGAGACTCGGAACAGGTTCAGCTTCAAAAGTGACTTGGACCAGGAGTTCAGACTCTTGGAAAACATGCACAAAAGTGAGCAAGAAAAGAGAGAGAGAGAGAGACTAAATCTGGCACTGGGAAGGCTTTAAAGAGCCCATGGTGCTTGCTGCGTAAGTGGGGGTTTACTCCTCCTCTTGAAGCCATCGGGCTTGACTTTACACTGCTGTGTCTGTACTGGAAAAAGCAGGTGTTAAACAAGTTTCCTGGAGTGGGAAGGACTGGTGGGAGTTCAAAACCTCCCTGCATAAGTGAAGGGGCTATTCCTTAGAGCCTGCATAACATGCAGAGGGTCTGACAGGGAAGAAAAATAGCTGTAGGGTGGAAAAGGCTTAAGAAACACAGATTTGGTGCTCTGCTGCTTGATCTTAGTGGTGTCAAGCTCCTCAGATCCTACCAGACCTCACCACCACATAACCTTGCAGAGGACAAATGCAAAGAGCACAGGCTGCAGATCCACGCGAATGGCATTCAGGTGATGCTTTGGCTTTCCACTGGGTCGTACACGGGGGTGAATTTTGCTCTGGCTGCCCAGGGCCACCAGGGAATCAGGGATAATGAACAAATTGGCTCTGAATTCACTGAAATCTAGATGAAGGTTTCCTGTGAGACTGTGATTAATGTGATAAAGATGATTATGTTTATTTCCATGTATTTGTTGAAAATTATTCAACTGGTCACAGTCCAGTGGCTCCTGATGTTCCACTTCTGGGCAGCAGAACAAATACATCTGATCTGGCTTTAGTCAGGCACCCGCCCTGACAACAGCCCTCCCACAGGCGGGTTGGAGGAGTCCTGCAAGCTGTTTTCAGCAGGGCTGCTGATTGCAGGAAACACTTTTCTTGCAAGATTTGCTGTGGAACATGTTTATTCCAGAAATGGATTTTTTTTAAAAAAAAAAAAAGTATCAAAGCATGATGTCTCCTGAGAAGAGATTTCCTTGTCAAGGTGTGTGTGTTTAATAGCACATCCTGAAGCTGGAAATGTAATGTAATATGGTTTCACACTTCACTTTTTGAACCTATGTAAACTTCTGGCATTCACAAAAAAAAAAAACCCACCAGAGTTCTACAGCTTAACTAGGTTTATCTATTAGATACTTCATGGAAGAAAAAAATTCATCAAGGGCATTAAACCCAAAGACAACACCTCTGGCTCTGGGAGTCCCTGAGCTGCTGATCACTGGAGGCTGGGAAAGAGTAGGAGAGAAATAGTGCCACTTATTTGCCCCTGTTTATATAGTCTTTCTTAGTGGCAATTTTTGGTCACCACTGAACATATGATACCTGGCTAGGTGGGCTTTTCCTTTCATCTGACAAAGCTTTTTGTTTATTCTTACAGAATAAAATGTGAAACAGAGCTGGGAGAAGGTCAGTTAGGATGTTTCTTTCCAAAAATACCCTGTGTTTTGACTTGAGCTTAAAAACCTTTCTGAAAAATAAGGAGGAGAAAGCAAATGCTTGCACATCCTGTTTGACATCAGGGAACTTCCTGCAAGATTTGCACAAATAAATAAATAAATTTTAAAAAGCAAAAAAAAAAAAAAAACGAACCATCTCTGACAGGTTTCAAACGTTTTATTTAACTTCATTGTGATTATTTTCTGCAGCTCTGGTTAGGAGTAGCAATTACATTAATCCTTCTCCGCCAGGTTGTTAATCCGAGTAAAGCAACCTGTTGCTTGGAAGATTGTATGTTGTTAAGGAGCTCCCTGAGAACATTTATTCATGCTTGGGGAGTGCATTCCTAATGCACACACTTTTCATTTAGGCTGAAATTCACCCCTAGGAAGGGGGGTTGTGCTCAAAGCCTGGGTATCACTTAATTCACACTTAAACTCTTCAAATCAGAGGATAAAATGAAATCCAATGGAAAACTCTACTGATGTGGTTAGGAGACCTCAGTGCAGAAATCAGTGGGGCTTTGGGTGAGAAAAGGAAGATCACTGAAATTAAAATCACTTCCTCTGAATTTGACGGATCGAGCCAATGTGAGAGATGGGAGACAGAAGGAAGATGCTCACATAGTTATATGAGCTCATATATTTATGCTCCAAACCTGAGTGCATGGCGTAAATCGGGTAAGACAAGTAAATTGCACCCAACGAGCAGTGAAAGCAGGCAGCGGCATTCATGCGGAATCTCAATTACACCACAGCTGGGGTCCGGAGGAGCTTCACTGAGGGGTCTGAATCGCAATCTGCTTTTTTTTCCCTCTCCTTTTTCTCCCAGTTATTCGGCACAGCCGGTACGCTCCGGTGAGGCTGGCGACACAGCGCGACGAGGCTGCGAACCGGTCACCCAGTGCCTGCAAAGAAGTGTCCCACCTCTGGGGGCTCTTCCACGTACTGCTAATGGTGGCAGATTTGCATGAGCACCGTGCTCTGACATGGATTGCTGTCATTTCCATGTTAATACGCTGCTGTTCACCAGCCAGCAACCTTTGTCCTTGTGAAATGCTCCCACGGCTTTGTCACAGCAGAGCGGAGCAGGGGCCGAGCCAAGCAGACCTGCTGCCTAATGCCAATGGTGATCCGTTCCCAGACTTTTTTCCTTTAAACCTAGCGGGGAAAAATTCTAGATTTTGTTGCTCTGAGTGTGTTTAAAACTCTTCACAAGATGGTTGTATCCCAACCTCTTGCAGACCTTGCTACCACCTGCTTCCCACAAGATGCGAGTTCTGCTGCTCCTGGGGCATCCAAGGGATGCCGTGGGTATGGATCCAGTGAGGGGCTCATGGGGCTGAGGGATGGCCCATCTGCACACGAGGGATGGGATTCCTCTCTTCTACCTTTCAGCAGCTCCAGCACAATTGCCCTCAGCCGAGCTAGCTGTCGAAAACTCACCTTATAGTTGGGAAAGAGAAATAAGCAATTCCACAGCACAATTCATCTGACTTGTTTTAGATGTCTGCCTCAGAAAGAGATAAATTGGGCCCTAGAAGTGACAGTTTCTCTGCCTGGATTGTAAAGGGAGGCTGGCCAAGCTGCAGGGACACGGACCTGTAAGCTCTAGATCTCTGCACAGCCAGATACCAGGGTAGATGCCTTGCACCGATGTAGCCCAGGGACCCTCCACCCTGGGGTGTCGAGCACCACCCATGGTTGTGCCCTCTCCTGAAACAAGACCTCCTCTGCCCTAAGAAGTGTGAGGTCCCAGTTCAGAAGCTCACAGTGCCTCATTTCTCTTGATCAGGGTGGTTTGCTATGACAGATATTCCGATCTGTCCCTGTATAAATCTCTTCTGAAAAGCTGTCAGGCCAGGTAAGAAAGAAAGATGGAGCTCCTTCTTGCAAAGTGCTGACAGGGTGCCACCGTGTACCAGCACAACAACAGGGCACTGTGCACCACCCGGCTGCTTCTCTTTCTCCTCAAGAGTCTTGTTCCCTCGCCCAGCTCCTCCAGCTGAAACATGAGAAGGCTTTTTGTTTTGTTCATTATTTTCTTTTTCAGTCCAGCAATAAAATGCAAATGTTTTTTCTTGATGGTTTTCTTATCATATTTAAATTGGTGTTTGATTCAATTCTGTTCTTGCCAGGTGTTTGTTTATTTTCTCATATCCCTGACTGCAAAGGTATCGTTGTTCACAGACATATTTCCAGGGGAGGTTTTATTCAGCGGCAGCAGACATCTTCCCCTGGAAAGTACTGATGCAAATATTGAGTGCCAACCATCCTCATGTGTTAGGGGGCATTTTAGCACAGTTCTCTACAACCTGCTCTTCATACATGTCTCCAGTAACCTCCACTCCCAGTTCCTGCTGCAGCTCTTCCCAGAAGCCTCATCACCCACTGGTCCCGGTCTCCTCAGTGCTGACCCAGCATCAGGCACGCTGACGCCGTTACCAGAGTTGTGTGTCATCTGACAACGTACTCCTAAAGAAAGAAGCAAGAGAAGCCCAAACCTTCATCAGTAGAAGCGTGTTTTCCGTGCACGCTTCTCCACACACTTCCATGGTGCTCGGCTGTCACTGAGGGCACGAAGGCGTAAGGGAAAAGGTGAAACTGTTGAATGACAGTATTTGAATGCTGTTGACCTCAAGGTGCTCAAGCCACCTTCCTCCCGTGGGCACCTGTGTGCACTCTCCGAGAGGGCTGAAACACATCTTTTCTTGCAGGTGCCTGCCTTCAAACTGAGGAATTGCCAACATCAGGTATTTTGGTCACCAGTTGTACAGCTCAGCTCCCTACTCTTACCCATAGGCTGTGTGGGGTAAACAATGATGTACGTAAAGTCAGAAACCTCCTCTGCGCACACAGGCATTTGGTTTTTGCTGCTTATACGCTCTCTGCAGGCACACTGGCTTCAAAACCAAGCATGGTCTGTGAGTGCCAGGCACTACCTGCTGCATCAACTGAACATTTCTACAGGAAAATAGCATGAAGACACACAAGAACGGAGGCAGTCACCCACATACAAACGCACTGAGACACAGTACATGAGCAACCATACTGTATTTACTGGAAGGCAGTCCTGTAATGGCATACACGCAATCTCACCTCTGTGCACAGATGTGCATGCACAAACTCCTTCCCCAGGATTTTTTTTTGTGCTGCGCAGTCTTCAGGGGTGAACGTATCTGGTCTGTCTCCCAGATCTATCACATTCCAGGTCTTTATCCAGACCCCTTCAATGAGGTTTCAAATGTTTCTGTGCATGTTTCAATCAGTTCAGGCATGTCAGACAAGTAAGTGCTGTGGAGGTACCTGCAAATTACACCATCTGGCTGCCTCAGTGAGCCAGACAAGAGGCAAACTGCAGGGAAGGGGAGAATCCAGACGTTCAAGGAAGGAGAGGAAAGTAAAACTACCGTTTGCAGAGGAGGAACACTTAAAAATCACTCCAAATAATCTTACATTTTATTTTATTGACCAAATCTGGTAAGTGTGAAAGAATTTTCTTTGGAGTGAACTCAGTCCACTGGAAGATCATTTCCAGCTTAACCTTTGTGCTTTGAGTAACACCAGGAAATGTCCTGTGTGGCAGAATCTGCAGATTCCCAGGTCTGGGCCTCTGGGATTAAGAAATGGTTCATAAGGAGATGTCAATGGGTTCAGTACAACTGATATAAACAGATAACTCCAAGGGTATATAACAGATGAAAAGGCCTTTTTCCCCTAGACCCATTTGAAAAAGAATACAGGTATATTTTCATGCATGAGTCTGCATGAAACAATGTCATTTCCAGCTAAAGAATGGCTGGTCAGGCTTTTTGTCTTGTGTACAGCATTTCAAGTTCTCATTAAAAACAAAACCTCTCACACCACCTTCGCAAGGTGGCTTTAAATCAGAACTGGAGGATTATTACAGGAGGAAGAGGTGTTTTAGGGGAAAATAAATTATTTTTGGACAAAGTAGACTTCTTTCAGAAAGTTTAAAAGAAGTGGGAAAAACAAGTTTTCTACTAGAAAAATAAAGCAAACCAGTTAAGCAGGCTCAAACTGGGTTCTCAGACCAGGACGAATGGATAACCCTCCGACTGGGAGCGAGTGCCCAGAGGCAGGATTGTGTGCCCAGGCTGAGGGACAGGAACAGTCAGCGACACAATGGTTTGCGTCACCGTGACGCCGACAGTGCCTCTTCTGAGGGCAAATCAAAGATGCTCCTCTGTTGCGATGTTGATCTGGCAGTTTCCCTTAGCAGAAAGCTCCTAGTGGGAAAAAACAAGGAGGGTGAATAAAAACATTTATTTGTTGAAAAGGAAGCATGTTTTTGTTGACTCAACCTTCATTAAATGGCTCTCATTATTGCTGCAGTGTGAGCTGTTGGCACAAGCCTCTGCTCCATCACTAAACCCTAACACCATCTGGAAAGGGAAGAGAAAGGAAGCCGGGCAGAAGAGCCGGAACATCCATCCCTCTTCCCACACCTCGTCCCCGAGCTTGCCCTGATCTGAAAGAGAGATGCTGCGCTGGGAGGTGCCAGGAGCCCCGTGGCTGAGCCATAAATCTCACTCAGTCAGAGAGGAAGATTTATACTCACAGCTTGGGAACGACGCCCGTAGCATACACACACGCGCGCGCACACTTACATGCACGCACATTCCCGCCTGGCAAACGCCGGCAGCTTTGCCAGAACTGAGACTGAAGACAAGGTGCAGTCCCAGGAACAGCTAAATTGCTTTCATGACTTTCCAGCAGCGTTTTGAAGACAAATTGGGGGCTTGTGTTTTAAATGTATCCCCAATTTGCATTTTGATTGGCTAACAGGCCATGCAAATTCCACCGTAAAGTACTGATCTGTCAAAGGCGTCTGACAGTTTTCAACAATTGCTGAAATGGCTTTAAAACAGACCTGGAGAGCTGGGGAGAGAAAAAAAAATCAAAAAACCTCTGCCTGATGAGTGAGTTCTTTCATCTGCTAAAAGCTCTCCAAGCCCACATGCCTGAGGCTGACTTTAAATAGAGTCAATGGAGAAATGTCTTCTAGACAGGGGAATGACGAAGCCCTCCAATAGTCTCTCTCCCTTTCATTTCCACTCTCTCTCTCTCACACACATGGATTTATCTTTCCTCTCTTCCTCCCTCCAGAAAAAGTCCTATCCTGGCTGGTGCTGGGTACCCTTGCTTCTCATGGAAGTCAGAGAGGCATCTGCCATTCAACATCTCATGGGGTTGAACTTCAGAATGGTCCTACAGCCATAGGGTTGTGGGATCTTCTGCAGTTGCGGATGATGTCGAGGTTTTAAGGTAATTCTATTGCAAGGCAATGGAATTCTTTAGTTTACAGTAAAGGATTTTGCCACTGGGTTGCCAATAAGACACAACCTGTTTCTGGATTCAACCAAGAGACAAAATATTTCTGAAGGACATGTCATAGGGAGGCATTAAACTGCTGTGAAATGCCACTTGGCAGTGTGAGGTGAAGCTCACTACATGTCCCACAGTGGATCACTGCACAAGCACCTTAACCAGAGCAAAAGAGGCTTTGAGACGCACTGGCAAAGTGCGTTTTTCCAGTTTGTCACGACATTTTTGGGCCATATAAGGGAACAGAAAGAGCTTAGATTTTCTAGGGTTGTACAGCTGTGCTGTGTTATCTGTCTGAGAACATTTTTGTAAGTTCAAAAAATGCTCATATCCTGAAGCAAGTTGCAAAACTAAAATTCCAAGTCCGCTGCAAAGTCAAAATGAGTAAAATAAATATATAAATCCAATCTCTTTTGGTCAAGTGAAACTTTCTCTTTCAGTAAGACATAAACCTTTTTCTTTCATTTTGTCATGTATTGACAAAACAAACAAAAAGCCCTTCGATCCCATAATTTGCCAAGCTACAAAATGAGAAAGACATTGCGAACTGTCATTTTCCACACTGCACAGGAGATATCCTTTGGATGGTTTCCATCACCACCACTCCCCTCCCAAATTTTTGAGTGAAGATATTAAAACTGGCCCTATCTCCATTTTAAAGAAAGTTTTCAATTAATTTTCAGTTTGAGTTGAGAGAGTCCTGAGACAGTCACATCAAACAGAACCTAAGAAGCATTTAGAAGAATGATGGATACTGAAAACTGCAGTTTCAGGCTACCAAGACTCCAAACTGTTACTGACTCCAGAGATTTAAAGATCTCATCCACTCCTTTTCCGTGTGAAAGAAGTCAGCTCATCTTTGGGTGCCTTTTTATGGATCAGCCCCTGACCTCTGTGGAGCCCTTAGGCCGTCTCCATGCACAGTGACATGATAATGATGGATAAGAGTCATTTACCATTTTTGGGGAGAGGCTGAGCAAAAACAATGTTTCTCAGGCCTGCCCCAAACTGTGGAGCCCAGCTCTGCATCGACCTGCCCCCTTTCCCAGAGCAGCGTGCAACTTCTCAACCCAACAGCGCATTCCTCTCCCTGCCCTACAGCTTAGCTCTGATACCCCCGCAGCTCGTATACTTTTAACCTCACAAGCGTTGCACAATCTGCCTACGAGACTGTTCCTCCTTCTGCTTCATCTCAGTGATGTAGCATCAGCCTCAGGCGATCTCAGCTGTGAAGAAATGACTACGCCTTGAGGCTGCAAACCTTTTGAGATACGCATGCAGACTCTACCAGCTTCAACAGGCACTTTTACCTACTTGCTCCACTTCTCTTGCTCTCCCTGGTTTCAGGTGTGATGCGTCCCTCCTGCATGGTTCCTCGCATGCATCCTGCTGGGTGCTGCTAAGTGTCATAAGATGATACGTAAAATCACCATAACATGGTGGGATGAGGAAAGAAGGTTGGCACTGAACTGGTGTGGGCTGGGAGACATCAGTGGGACCTTTGAATTAGCCACAGGGAGAAAAAAAAGGTAATGTGTTTAGGATACATCTATGTGTGAATTACATGGCTGAGAAGGCAACACAGCATGTTTGCAGCATGGTGTGATTTCCAAGTGCTTCAGGACTTGGAACATGTGTGGCCCATGGGGATGATGAACGTTCCCTCTATGCTTGTTCCAGGTGAGATGATCCCATCAGGATAAGGAGACAACTGAGTCTGGTGTGCAGTGCAGAGCAGGAAGAGCTGCAGTCAAGGGGCTCCATCCCGGAGCTAATATCCCTGAAGTGTCTGATTCTGACCCAGCTCTGCACAATGATGTATGGCTTTCCCAGCTTGCATTAGCCTCGCTTTAGCAATGACTGATGAATCTCTGCACCACTTGTCTTTGCATGCTCTGAATGAGGCCTCAGCAAATTACCTCAATCATCCGCTTCTCCTGCACGCAGCTCTGGCCTCGCTGCATCTCTTGTCACCTCTTCCCCTCTTCGGTTCAACGTGCAGTCTCCAGTCTTAACTCACTGGCTCCTTCCTCTAGTATCCTCTCCCTATTTAACCCAAGAACATTAGTGACTTGGTCATCTGTTTAAACTTTAGCTAAGGTCATTGGAGTTGTGTCCTTGAGAGAGGAAAGAGCATGCAAGGTATTTTTCTCACTGCTTTCCCTCCTTCCCCAGCCCTTCCTCTGGGAGGATCTCCCTTTGGCTTTAGCTAATCCGATGATCCAGCTCGGTGATCTGGGAGAGCTGCCTCAGGACAAAGTTCAAGCCTTTTTCTCCTCAACAGGTTCTTTGTGACAGTTCCTATTCAGCCTTTAACAGCAGATATTTAGTTATTAATTGCCCATCTCCATCAGGTGAATGGTGCACAGGGATGGCTGGTCTTGGAGCTCACAGAAGTTTTCCACTTGGAAACAAATTTTTTTAAGGTGTTGCCCTTGGCACAAACTGGGCATCTTGGTGGGTTAAACACAAAGATGAGGAGGAGGTCAGAAGGAGAGGACAACGTGACTCCCATGCACAACTCCCCGATTAGAACTGGATTGCTCTTTTCCTATTCTTTCCCATTCTCCCCCCGTGCCTTGTAATGGTCATTGGTAGCAATTTGTGTCGTGCAGTCCTGGGCTCTGAGATTCCGCAAATCCATTCATTACGGCCCCCAGGAACAAATCCCATCAAATCACCAGTTTATAAACTGCATTTCAGATAGGTTACATGAGCACTGATTGCAAATCTGAAGACATTTCCATTTTGCCTGAGGCCAAGATTTTTAATTTAAAAAAAAAAAAAAGAAAAATCCCCGTCAGGGTCTGTGCAAAGGCTCTTTAGATATTCCAACCAGCACAGTTTATTTAAAAATTCAATAAGGCAATTTTCATGGCAGCAAGGAAAAAGAAGCAGTGCTGGTGCCTGCACACCCAGTAAGGAGGAAGAAGCAGCCAGGATCTCATCTCCCAGACCCACTTAAGCCAGACTATCCTGCTGCCTCATTTTAGCTCCTAACAGCCCCAAAACCAAGGTACACTTTCTGCTCGACAATTAAATTTTCTCCAACAGTGGAACAAGGATTAGGGAGTGGGGAGCAGAAATAGCCTTTTTAGAATAATCTGCTGCCCAGGAGACACATTAGCTAATGTATAGCAAAAATAAATGATCAGGCCTATTTCTGGACTTCATGAGGCTGGTGGCAATAGAGGAAGAGAGCGGTTAGCTTTGTATAGGCATAGCCATGGGGAGTGGACAGAAAGTAAGCAGGATGCATATCAAAAGCAGTTATGCTCTGCTTTCTATGAACCATAAGAGGCTCCTTGGGAAGCAGAACAAAACTGAATTGCTGTATTTAGACCAGAGGTGAAGAAACATCCCTGTCTCCTCTAGACCACGTAGCAAAGGTATTTTCTGCTACCTTGTGGCCACTGCTACCTTGCTATTTGTCCCCAACCAGGCATAGACAATACCCAAGACATTCCCTTGCCTTGGCATGGCAGCAGGACACACCCAAGCCCACTCTTTGAGGTTTGGGAGGTTCCTGTCCCATAGAGAAAATACAGAGAAGAGAACACAGACCTCTGTCACCCAGCCCCATCCCAAATACCCACCCCATCAGGAGCAGACACCTGTGTGACTTCTCCCATGATAAGTATTCAGGTCTCAGCCCACTGGCAGAGGAGATGAAGGACTTTGCCAGCCTGCTGCTAACGAGATCATTAAGACAAACACAGTGATTACGTGAACCTTTCCAGTCAGAAGGATGAGGTGGGGTTTTAATTAAGGTAATTATACTCAGCTGGAAAGGCTATTTGCAAAGGCATTTAAAGTCTCTAGGAAGGTGCTGTGCTGACAAGTTGTGTTTAAAGATAGTAATACTGATGGAGTATGTGAAGCTTACTGCTTGTGTGGACCACTGGACTCAAGCTACCAACGTTGCTGGTGTCTTGCTTGAGAAAACTGATGCTACGTAAGAGAGGTAGGCAATGCTTGCCAATGGCAATGTTGAGGATGAGTTTGTGCTGAAGTGTGTCCATTATGGAGAGGACACTGCACTTTCAGCTCAAGGGGGTTTTCAGAGTGTCAGCACTTTTTTCTCTCCAAAAGAGGACAAAGACTTTTTAACTTCAGATGTGTTCCTAGGTCAGTAATTTGAGGAGAGCGGCCAGTATCTGTGTCAGGTCTGCTGGTGTTTTGTGTTTGTAATTGAGTGTTCTGGGTTTGTGGTTGTTTCTTGGGGGGTTTTGTGTTTTTTATTTTTTTAAACTCTTTTAGTGTGGTGATCTAAAATTGCTGTACAAAAAGCCATTGCAACTTGAAATTGGGAACTTGATGCTTTGACAGTGTCACGCTTCTGACAATTCAAAACTTTTATGAATTGTAAAAGATGGGTCAGAACTGACCCTGGCCTGCAAGCAGCTGGGATTTTGACAAATCAATGTTTCCCTACACAAGTCCCCATGTAAAACTTGTAACCAGCTCTGGCTGTGTCCACTTTACTCCCTTTTTTCTCTTTTTCTGACTAAAAGTAACTTACAAACCTGTCACCTCTTGTTAAAGACCTGTCCTTCTCTTCCTTTGTAACAGCTTTGCTGAGTATTGGGGGTCCACAGTAAGGACATCTCATTACTTCCTTATCCTTGGGAAGAAAGAGCAGATCAATGTGACTTACACCTCACCCTTCCCCATTCAGTGCTGCCTCTCATTTTGTTCCGCTCTCAGTATCATCTTTATTGCAAGTCTGTTCTAATGCTGCCTATTTATTTATGGCTATTACTGAGACGATGCTTTAATTGTCAGATCAGCGCCTCCAGTCCATCAGCAGAGGAGCAGGCAGCTCTTTATAAACATTTTTTATTTAGCTATGCCACATACACACACGCACAATTAGGAACAACAATGGTGTTATTCCCAACGAACCTTTATGCAGTTCTTTGTGATTTTATCCTGCCTTGAAAAGGACAGCCTTTGAGTCTGTTTACTGTTCTTTCTGCACTGAGCATTTTGCCTTGTAGATCTGGAAAAAGGAAATTTAATTAGAGTAGTATTCAGGATGGTTTTTATATATATTTTCTACCAATTAGCATTTCATTAAGGCAGTTAAATTGCATTTGCCAGAGACAGACACAACCCATTGCAGAGTATTATTTTAAGATCTCATTTCTTTTTTCTCATCTTGCAAGCTGAAAATTAAATCAGGTAGTGATTGATTAATTATTAATTCATTACTGGTTATTGGGTTGGGTTGTAGCTGGTCAGGAGTGAGAGAGAGAGGGGAAAGTGCTAAGACACAATCTTGGCTTATTTCTTTGGACAACTCTGCAGGAGCTACCTGAGGTGGACAGACTCATCCTAAAGCTGAGCAGAGATGCTGGGCTGCCTTGGGTGCCTGGCACTGCCTGCTTTCTAGTATTTCCTCACCCTGACCTCCCTGCAGGATGGAGATGGTAGATAGGGAGTGGTAATAGCTCATCAGTATCACTTCTAAAAATCTTTTGGGCAAGATCCACCCTACTCCCCTAGGTAACCCCCCTCTTCCTCACTTCACTGCACTTTCTGGAGGGCTGATGAAACTGGACCCATGCCCACACATTGCCTGTTCCTCCTGGCTGTCATCAGCTGTCCAAAATGCACCTCTGCCTTGCTGTAGAAGAAGGTTAAGCTTTGCCTTCCCTTTCACTTCTGCTTGCTCCGAAGGCTCCTCTGCATCCCTGCCTCTGTTTGCAGTGTGGCTTTGTGTCTCTTCATTGCTCTCAAGGTCACCATTGATCAGATTGTGAGCACTTTACAGCTGCAGCCTTGGACGGACAGAAAGAGAAATTGATTGCAGTCAATTCGGCAGCAGATTGAACAGTATTGACTCGTCCCCTATTCATGCAGATGAGGAGCTTTGCTACCTTTTAATTACCACGGCTATCCCTTCTCAGCACCAATGGAATCGTTAGGGGTGGGGGGGGATCATATGGCCTTGAGGAAAGTCTTTGGGAGGAGTATGGGGGTATTTTTTTCTGGCCAGTGAGGGAATCTTGGGGACAGAAAGTCTGTTCTCTGTTTACAGTGACTCTTCCTGGAGTAGTGTCTCACTGGGAGTGATGTGTTTTCCATAGTGGAAGCCAGACAGTTTCAAGAGAGTGCCACTTTGAAGACATGGCAGCCACTGGTGATGTAAGGGTTCTGCTCCTTTGAACTGGACAGCCTTGGCAAGAAAGGCAGAGGTTCATCTGGCAGAATCCACACTGTGAGAAACACTGCTCCTTCCCTCTCCCTGTCTTTGAGCAGGCAGAGGAGGGGCATGCTGCTGCAAGCTTTCTTGCATAGCTGGATAAGCCAGTCTCCTGCTCAACAAAATCCTTTGGCCAAATCCTAAACTCTCTTCTTGAGGAGGCGCTGTTTTTGTGGTTCGTGCTTACATTTAGGGATTAGGAGAGACTGGGAGGTGTTCAACTGACCCCTGTGGAAATGAGATGTATGTGATTGATTTCCATGGAGCTGCTCAGGCTTCTCACCCTGGATCCTGGCTCTGGCTCTGTCTTTGCGGGTGCTAACAGTGGGTCATCGCTATCACAGAAAGCCCAGTTGGCATTTTTGAAAGATGTGGGATTGGCAGCTTTAGAAGACTAAACTCCTCTGTTCATCTACTGAGTTGATGCCAGTAGTACCAGCATTAGGAGCGAGAGAAGAGCAGTGATTTCAGCAGAGCTGGTGAATAACAGCTTTTAGCAAATTGAAAAGTAAAAAACCAAACCAGAACAACAAAATTACTTCCGTTTAGGGTTAGAGAAAGTATTACATTTTGATTCTTTATTTTTTAATATCAAAACTATTCTAAGTAAGACAACAACATTAAAGGAGACTTCAAAAGAAAGTAATTTTCAAACTAGAGCTAAAATCAACATTTTTAAAGACAAGTGGGTTAAGACAAAAAAAATTGTTTTACGTGAGCTATTAAAACACCATCAGCCAGTCACAAACACAGGCCATGGCTTCTGTTGGAACCCAGACTGATGACCTGTAGGATTCTCCTAGTTGCCTCTGTAAAATGTGGGGTATTTTTCTTGACTGACTGGGTAGGCAATGGTGTAGGGATTGTGACTTAGTAGGCTCAGACTGAATAGGCAAAGGAGTTTGACCTTTTCAGTTACCTGTCAATGATAATCTTTTATTTTAGTCTTGCAGCTGGCAAATGTACTGAGATGAGATGTTCGTATGTATGTGCATGACCACATTTTTAGCCCCTGCTTTCCAAAAGGTCTTTGTATGGAAGTCATCCCTTGTCTTGACAAAAATCTCAAACGCTCTGGACAACATAAAATGGGCTCAGCTCTGTATTCCAACTTCCATGGTGGAGAGATGGAGTTGTTATCCTTAGCAGACCAAGGATATCTGTTGACTATTGCAATCCAAATTGAAAGCTAACACAGAGACCAGCTTTACAGTTTAAAGCTCTTCCTCCTGCCCTTGTAGAGAGACCCTTCCTCTTTTCTTTGCAGCATCCCAAAGGGGAGAAGTGAATTCCAGCTGTTTACAACTCCCAGGGAGAGAATGTACTGTGATAATCTCCCCCAGTTTCTAGCTGTTAAAATAAATTCTTCCCATGTTAGTAAGACTCCCCTGAGGCCCCAGGAGAACAGGTGCTCACTTGACCCAAGTGTCACCTGCACCTAATATATCACATCAGCCTCAGGGGAAAAAATGCAGCCAAAGCTTCTCTCCCCACACCCACCCAGGGGAGACCTGGCTCAGCACAACCACAGATGGAGACCTGCATGTACGCTAGAAACGGCACGGAACGTGCCCTGAGAGGGAGAGACAGGATTTGCTTATTGTGCCGCTCAGCCAGCCCGTCTGCTGCCAGTGATGAACGGTTTGTTGGAAGGTTCCGAGGATCATGCAAGGCTCCTGTTCATCCATTACAATTTTAGAGGGGAGGCATATATACCAAATGTCCTTCTAGCAGGTGGCCATCCACTGACTTTCTGAAGAAGGCCTCTGGATTCTTACGGGTTCACTTTGCATAGGTAGTACTGCTGGTCTTGGTCATGGAGATGAACAGCTTCCTCTGATTTTGGTCAATGAGCATTTTCTTGTGCAACTCTTGAAGTGGAAGGAATTCAAACATAAATTTCGTTTAGGGAGTAGGTTCCTTCCTGCTGCAGAAAGTCCCAGGTCAGCTAGTAACAACTCTTCCTCTGTCCCCTTCTACAGAAACCTTAAGGTGAAAAGTGTCACTCAAAGTAGTTTGAATGATGATGTGTCTGGAGAAAGACAACTCAGCTAGGGAAGTGCAGGCCTGAGTATGTGATTCTAGAGGGGTGTGTGGTATGACGAAAGCAATGGGGCATGTCCTCTGTATGCATGGTCCTGGCTGCCCGCCACTGGTTTCTGGAGGTGGATTTAAAGAATAGTAAATCCTACCTCTTCTAAAGAAGTTGTTGGGGACAGAGATGTTATAAAAAGAAGTTAGAGGAGATTACCCCTGATGTTAATCAACAGGGGATGGTAGAAGAAAAAGAAGATGATGTCATTTTATCTAAATAATATCAAGACCCACACTACATCATTACAACAGTTACCCCAAAGCCACAGCAGCCAGGTTATGCAATGATGGGCTTAAAACACAGTTTACATTCTGATCTTGTTCACTGCAACCCAAACTTAAGGAGCACGCATACTTAGGCTCTCGTTTTAGTCTATACCTAATTACATGTGCTAATTATTTAGCAGGCTATTAATCATTTTGCTAATTATTTAGACTGTACATGTGACTGGTCATTCCAAACGATGTACAACATGGGTTAATTTCACACTTCATGCCATGTTTATGCTGAAGTCAAAAAGGCTTACATTTTTCATGATCAGAGAGCAATGTAGAGAGGTGATTGTGGAACAGTTGTTCAACACAAGGTTTCTGGAAACCTCAGCTGGAATTTCTGAGTAGCCAGCTCTCTTTGTGTTCACTTCCAGGGTATGTGAAGCTGAACAGTCATGTTTTGCTGAATGCAATGTTGCGTGAGAGTTTGCATAAACTTTCTATGAGCCTCTAGTTGCAAGTGTTTAGAGCCATCATCTAATATGGAAACAGGTTCAACAGGACCTTATGATTTAAGTGACCAATTGCTGCACAGTAACGCTCAGCTTGTGAACATTTCTGAGCATCTGTTAGAAGAGGAGTCCTGGTTGTGATACTAATGGTTTTGCACAGCAATGGTCCTTCAGAAAATTAAAGTCTGTTTATGAAATAGTCTGGCAGCAGCAAAAGAGTTTATATATGGCTTGTAAATTCTTCACCAAGCTCTAAGAATAACAAAGTGCTTGGAGGGCAGAAAAGTAAGAATGGAGATAATACATAGAAACATGAGTAAACAGGAATCGCTGCATCTATTTAGGGTGAAATGAGCAAGTGGAAGCAGATAAATACACTGATTCTTCTGAAAGACTTCAGGTCAGTTTTTCTGAGTGACTGTTAGTAACTTACTTCTCTGCCTCACTTCCCATGTCTTGGCTAATATCCATACTCATTCAAGGATGGACGTGGGTCCAAGGGGTTAGGATAGGAAAAGAGGAAGAACAGAGAAGGGAAATAGCCTTGTGTCTGTCATGTCGTCACAGTGCACACTGAGGACCTCGAGAAGAGAAGACAGCCAGCCCCAGAGTATAGGTGGAAAAGGCATGGCAAAACTCTTTCCTGTGATTGTCATTTCACTCCTGTTACTAAGGCACAGGAAAAATACAGTCCTCAATTGTGGAGCTAAAAGTCTGTGTGTGTTTTCCCTTGTAGCAGCCTTACAAACTTTTCCTGAGGGCCACCTGTAGAGCAAAGCCTCCTCACCGCAGCTATCTGGGAGGTACTAGAGGCAGACTGAGTATGGTTATTACTTATTTCTCTTTTTGCTGTAACCAATTAGACAAAAACTTACTCAGTCTATAAAGGGCAATAGTCTGGGGAGTGTGGGAGGGAGAGATATTGTGAAGAGACATTTTATCTTTGACACACGCTCTTGAGCAGAGGATTGAAGGCCAATGCATACACATCATACTGGTTGATTAGTGTTGACAACCGTTCACTTAGTTTTATGAAATTATCAATTGATCTGTGATTGCAGAATCTAATCAACGTTTAGAAAATAGAGTGGGTGGAAAAGCCAGTTGGGCTGGTTTGTTTGTCTACATCTGGCTCTGTGGGAGAGGTCTCTCCAGGAACTGTGCAGTGTCCTGGGACAGGGCTTAATGCCACTTTCCCTTTTACAACTCGGTGGGAGGACACCCTTTACTATCAGATGCCTTGTTTCTTTGCTGGCAGGTCATCTTGTCCTTTCGAGGTGTTTTAATTCAAGAGCACAAATTTGCTCACCTGCCACTGAAACGACCTAGAATTGTGATCACATTAATGTTGTGAAGATACTTGCTTGGGTTTGGCTCTGGGTGAAAAATTTGCCTATTGCAAAAGTAGTTTCTGGCAGCGTTTTAAAGTAATTAAATTTTGCACTGCTTTCTTGGGGATATGGAATTGCCAATATCAAGAGATCTTTATGTCATGACAGTAATTCTTAAAGGACCTTCAACAAACTTACAGAAAAGGAAGCCATGACCTCTGAAATGAGGCAACCCCTGGGAGTGCTCAGCAGTGTTTGCTAGAGCCTGAGAACGGAGTCAGAAAGGAGGAGGGAACATCTGCAATCTGAGAATTTGTATTATTTACAAAATGATGAAAAGTGCAAGGTTTATTAAAAGGCATCCTGACAAAATATGGAAAAAAGGAGTTTCAGTAATGTGCATTGGTGTGATTTTAACTGAGTTGTTATAAATCTCATAGTATCAATTACTTTCTAAATCACCCAGATCCAGGTGTCATATTATAATTCAGATAGTTCATCTTTTAGCTACTTTCTTTAAGACTTAAGTTTTCAGTTTTCATAGCAGAGAAGTTAGAAAATATCTTTGGTGACCATTCTGAAGGATCAGAAAATAGAATTCAAATAAAATATCCTTTTCTGTTTAAGTTAGCTTTGTATTTTACAGAAAGTACCTTGCACAGATTGTAGAGAAAAATGTGGCAATTTTATAAATGCTTGAACTTATCTCCTGGAGCTTTCCCTTCTGAAGGCTAAACAGACCTGCTATATCACCAGTCTTTTTCTAGCAGGATATAGTATTTTCTAGGTATCTATAGTATTTTTTCTATACTATTTTCTGTATTTCTAAGTACAAACCATTTCCCTTGCAACTCCTTTGCTGTCACTGGAAGTGCAGTGGTCAGAGAAATTATGCAGAAGATGGGGTCCAGCTTTAACCAACCATTAATTAAAAGAATAATGGCAAAAATGTCATTTTTGCACTTTTGTAAGCATTCCTGCACACCTCAGCTTTCTGAAGCTGGTAAGCTTGACAAATCCAGTACACCAGGTGGGATGATATTGATGTTTCTGCTTGCTCTGACTAACCTTCAAAAGGCAGAAAGAACACCCATTAAAAAGCTTTAAGAACATTCTCCTTGTTTCATGTAGCAACTGATGAAATTACTCCAGTGAAAAACCAGGAAAACATTGCCATTAACTGCAATATGAGAGCAATTCAGAATGCGTGCAAAGATTGGGGTTCTGCTGTACTAGGGGATGTTCAGAGACATATGCAGTCTGAGGAGCTTAACATGTCTGAACAGTCAGAAGAGTTTTTGGAATCCAGAGTATTCTAAAATGAAGAGTCTGTTCTCCAAGGTAACAATAATGACTTAAGAATACAAAGCTTTTAAAGTCAACAAGAACAAAGGGATTTGGAGCAGTGCAGTGTGCTTTCTCTTTTGCTAAGTAAGATTTGTAGTATTTTTTTCTACTGATGTAAGGAGGTATGAATGGACTTTTTTTTGCCAAATGAAGGAAGCAATTCTCATGTAATAAAAATTAAGTAAATGGACAAAGCCTTGGCATTATGGAGCTTCAGTAAGCTCGAGCTGCACATATATGGAGTTATAATGACAAGTCAGACCATAACAAAAGCCTTTCTCTGAAATAGAGGGAAAAAAATGGGAGAAAGGAGTTTTCCCAGTCCCCTGCTTTGCAAAAGCGAAAGTAACTGTTCAGAGTCGTACTGGGGATTGCTCAAGAGGTGGAGTTGTGGTAATTGAAATGGATATCCTTGTTCAAACACCTGTCAGAGTTGTTCTTCACCTTCACAGCCTGGTTTCTAACCTCTCTGGTACCCTACCACCAGTTGGCAGAAAATAACTGCATTGGTTAGGTCCTGCTGCTTTATTTCCAAGACCATGGCTCTTCTCAGAAGGCAACAGAGAAATTGGAGAGGCTATCCCATGCCACTCTCCCGATCTGATTGAGGTGGCTCTGGCATGCAAATGTATTTCCACTCTCCTTTTAAAATGCTTTACTGTTTCATAAAATGGAAAATCAAATTGCAAGAGAACAAAATGATTTTCATAAATGTTGTTGTGGGCAAAGGGGTCCTTTGGCTAATAGCACTTTTATCTCTGTTTTTGAATCTTTAGGCTGCCCTGAATGCATGTAATAACAGTAAGTCATTCACAACACGCACATTCTCACAGAATTACTGTATTAAACAACTGTGTTAAACTGGTGGGGAGTGAAGGTATATCTCTTTTTATTATCCCTGCAAACAGAACAGAAGCTGATTGGTAGAAGCTGGCCTTGCTGCCATGGATAGATAAGATCTAAACCTATGGAGGTCAGCTCGGACACTCATCACTTACTATGTAAAGGCTCTGTCCTGTGGTCACACAAAGCTGCAGGGGGAGGGATGGAAATAAACAGTGACATTTGGGGAGCCATAGTGGTGGAAGGGGCTTTATTTTTAATGGTAGAGATTTATTCTTGTAGACTACAAGTTAAACTGGAGAGCTATGGGCATGAGATTTTTCCTCTTAGTCAGAAATGTTAAAACAAATCCTCAGTCAACAGTCTCTGCACAACCTGTACTGTCACTAAGGTCAGGCTTTGGCTAAAGCTGAAATGACTTTTTATCATCACAGCTGAGTCACAGAACTGGAGAGCACTGAGTGATCTGGTGATGATGGGGTGGGACTATTGTCCTCAGAGCCTGTTGTCTTGTCCTGTCTCAAGTTACTTCTGTAATACACTGTCTGTGAGGGAAGGGACTGTGACTGTAGATATGGATGCGCTCCAGAAGCGAAATATGGTTATTCCTCAATGCCAGCCCCTGCCTGGGGTTTACAGAAAGGACATGGACAGAAATGACGCTGCAGTCCCACCGTTTGCACTGCCCTTTGTGTCAAAGAGCACAGGCACTGCGATTCCACCCCCTGCCTTGCTGTACCTTTGGTATCACTTGGTAGGTCAGAGGGTTGAGCACAGGGGATGGAAGGAATGAGAAACCCATAAGGTTGATTCATAATGTCCTTTCCTATAAACTCTGCTTCAAGGAGTACTCTACTCAGTACTTGGGCAAAGATGCCAGGGAGATCCCAGTCAGAGTCCCACGCTCTGACCTCCTGGACTCATCTGCACATCCCATGGTGCCAGATGGAAAGTTTGTTTCTCTTTATTTTTACTATAAGTAAAATCCCATGACTGAGAATTTTTTGGTTTTTTTTTTAAAAAGCAACAACCACCAAACTTTTGCCTGCAAAATTTGATATCAAAAGACTGACATTTTTGAATGAAAAATCATTTCATCAGGGAATGTACAGCCATCTCTATTCTGTGGATATTGGTTGGTTTGTATGTTTATAACGAGTGTTGAGAAGGAACATTTTGTCTCCTGTGAATATGACCTGTTTGGGGAAACCATGTTTTTGATGGATTGTTTTGAGCCCTCTGTTATTAGAGATGTTCCCCCATGTGGACTCCAAGGGGTGGAAAAGGTTACCTGTAATAGCAGGAAGCAGATATATCATCATGTGGTGGAAATATTTCCCTCCATGTTGAGAGGTCTTTGGTAAAATTTTGGTGGAGAATCATTTTTCAATTTTTCCTTTTCCTTTTTTCCCTCATACTATAAAACCTTTGCTAGCAGACTCTCAAAAGAAACACTGGGAATGGTGAAAAAGTGAACAACCAGTTATCTCCAGGGCCTCTAGACTTCCTCTATGCACAAAGCCATGCTAGTTAATTCTTCACTTATTTCTGATGCTATGAGGTCATGTGGTTTGAGACACTGTGGACTGAAAGCTTCCATTAGAAGAAGGTTGATCCAGGGGTTAGGAAAAAGGCTTGCTATTTTGGAAGCAACAGTTAAATTTACTGCCTGGGCACATCTTTTCTATGTTACTTTACGGATAAGTCCCCTCAGTCTGTCAGGATCTCATCTATAAAAGCGATAAGAATATTCCCACCTTATCCTAAATGTGTTTTGAAATAAATCTAGAAGATTGAGACTTTCTGTCTCCCTGTGTGCACACAGACATATACCTACACTCCCTCCTCTCTTTCCACAGAGACATTACTTCATTCTTACAAGAGATTCACAGTTTCTAAGAGGCAAAAGTGTTGGCTTGTCCCTGAATCTTCTTTTCTCTTTGCTGTGTAAAATAACATTCTAAAGATGACACAAAATTCTGTCACCAGACATCAGTTTCATAGTGCTCTCTGTAACTGAGGCACGTCTTGGTTGAACATGACTGTGAATAAGCTCATCAAAAGAGGAGTTTGTCTGTCCACTAAGATCTGAATCAAGTTTTATATGGTATAACAATGAGTCAAATGCCATTAACCATATTTCTTAGTTAGTTATGTATAATACATAAATAATGCTCAAATATTAATCAAATTATGTATTATTAATTTTAATTCCTATTGAGTCTGAAAAAAAGATAATATATTTTGGCCTAAGTATAGGTGCTTTTTTCCTCTTCTTTTAGTCTGTAACAAGATGATATTTCTTTCTGTGCAGAGAACACAAAGCCTGAGATTACGGAACTGGGCTGGGAAAGCTAAAACCTGTTCCAATGATCCATGGGGCAATTCTGATTCATGTTTTGATGGTTCTTGCTTGAGTTTCCCTACCTGCAGAAGTAATATAGATTAGAATAGAGCTAAGTTTAAGTACCTTCGTGTCTGGGGCTATACAAAGCAGCTGAGTGTACATGTATGCATGCTCTGACATACACTACCCTTTCTCAGGAAAAGAGGCTGTAATAGAACACTTTGCCCGGTCAGAGGATTTGAATCTATCTCACCATCAGCAGCAGGGTCAGAACAACCCTCAGTCTTAACATATTGCTCTTGTAAAAGTCTAGAGAGCATCTCACTCTGTCGCCCCAGGGAAACTCAGGGTGCTGTGGATATATAAGCAGGATCACACCATGTTTGGGGTTATCTTGTACTCAATCCTCCACCTACCATTTTGCTGGTGAGTGCACCAATTGGGAGTTTTGTCTACAGGTCTGGTTAGAAACCCACTTGAAAATCAATAGGAGTCTTGTCTTTCAGCAAGCAGGACTTGAACGTGATAGCTTATAAGATTGCTTGGACCTCAGTGGGATGAATTCACTGTACCAAAATGTGATACAGAAAAGTTCCTTCTCCCACATGTTCTTATTCGCATGAATACAGGAACATCCACTTACTTCAATACACTGAAATGAATATCCACGGCAAGAATACAGCTTATCAAAGCCTAAACACAGCACAATCAGCCTTCTATGTAGATGCAAAAGCTCACTGAGCAGCAGCAAAAAGAATTAAATGCAACAGAGGAAGACAGACTCATTAAAAAGAGTTATAACAAATCAGTTATCAGACGTTTAAAGAATAAACTTGTTAGAATAAACCTGTTAAATAAATCCTCAGCAAAGCTAATTAGGTCGGTGTTACACTGGCACAATGGCTCCCTTCTTCCATCGAAGACTTAATGATAGCATAAGCCTGTTAAAGGAATACACTAAGTATACAATAAGCCAGCTATTTAAAGGATACCTCAGTCAGTTCATCCTCGAAATCTGACCTACCTACAAATTGTCCCTGGTGAGAAATATCTCCTAGGCTCCAAATGCCTATTGAAAACTCAGGCCTGTACCTTCTCATTTGTGAGACAGACATCCATGGATGTGCCCCTCTTCCCAAACAAAGGGATTGGTGATGGCTGTGGAAGAGCTACATGATTGAGGGGTTTTTGTTTTCCTTTCTCACTGCGTTGTACTCAAGGTGCAGATTAATCAGCTGAACCTATTCTCAGAGTTTTAATGACTATATTGATTGACTATTGGTGAAGCAGCAAGGAAAGAAAGAGAATAAAAATAATTACTTTGCCCCTGTATAGTGGCTTTTGTCAGTGCCATGTGTAAGCATGGATGATTTGGAGATTAAAGGTGTTTAACTGAGGTTGGAATATCTGGGTTTGCCCCAGTTCTGCCTCTGGTTTCGTGTAAAACATGCTCTTCTTGCATCCCTCTCAAACAACAGGGTGACTATGGCTTCCTTGTGATTTCACCTGTTGTGATACTGAGGTCTGTGAGGTGAGCCTTATAACTTCCCCCAGGATGATCTACAAAGCCAAATGAGGCTTTGGTAGAGTGCGTTAGCATTCCTGTGATGGCTTAGTCTTGCTACTTGAGTAACTGCAGGAGTGGAGATGTAGATACAAATCATGACACTCCCTGCTAACATTGCCCACAGATACCTTAAGTTGCTACCATTGTGCCTTCGTGTTGCTGCGTAGACAAAAAAACTGGGTGGGTAACTGCTGTTAGCTCAGTTCTGGCTTCTAGGTAAAAGTTATACAAACAACAATAATCCTGACAAGACAAGAGCATTAGATTGATGTACTATCACTTGTATCATATAAATGGAAGCAGAAGCAAGCAGAGTAAAGTGACCCCCTTGTGATTATGTGGCCATCCAGCAGCGGAGCCAAAAATAGAAACCTGGTGTTTGAGTTGATCCTGCACACTTTCTGCAATAGATCACTCTCTCTGGAGGTGAACTGGGTGATTTTCCTCAAGAAACATGGGAAGAGTTAAACTCTGACTAGCTTGGAGGGAAATGATCTAAAACTAGCAGGGAAATAAATATTTATTTCTGGAGACGGTGTCACAGGCAAAAGAAAAGCTTGAAAACAAGAATCGCACACTACATAAAGAAATGCTCAGTAGCCACAGCACTGTAAGTTGCCTTGAGGGTTTGTGTGCAGAATTCATGGCTGGCAACCAAAAAACAGTGTCTGCTCTGAAGGCTGATCCCAGGATGTGAATCTACTGCAACTTTGGGGATGGCAGTGCTCTAGGGGAGACAACTGGGCACTGTCAAATGGGTACCAAGAGGTGAAAAGATAGGCAATAAGTACCTGCAGGATCCCCTAGGCTGAATTTCTGCCTAATGTTCAACCTACTCCTGAAGAAATGCAGTGTTTGATATGGAAAGCTGGAACATGCTGGTACCAGAGCATGTCTGGGCAACAGCAGATGAAGAAGCACATAGGCAAAGTTCATTGTCAGTAGTATTACCATTAGCAGGGAAAGGTAGCAGCTGAGTTCAGGACTGCTCAAGGAGAGGTGTGCATACATACAGTAAGTAGCAGTCTTTGTTTTGGGAAGCATCCAAAGAAAATAAACAAGGTGGAGTTTTATACACACTCTTTAACATGCTGCTTGGGAAACTGACATAAAAGCTACATCTAAACAGTCTGGCAGCTGTGTCTCACACTACACACTAATATCTCAGTCCTAGACACCTGCATAGGTATGCTGAGGCTCCTTCTTGGTTTACTTGACTGTGTTTCCAGAAACAGATTCCTGAATATTTTGATTTGTCCTTTCCTGTTCTTACCACTAGCCAGAATTTCCTGAGAGGCTGTGTTTATGCAGAGTTTTTATAAAGCACTTGGGCATATTCCTTTCAAAGTAGTTCCTGAAAATCGATCACATCAACTTTTTCTTAACCAGATGAGAAGTCCTTATTGTATATGAGAAATAATGCTGCTCAAGGCGTGTGGTTACTGTAAGGTAACAATAACGCCACTTCTCAAGGTGCTGGTATGCACCAGCTATCAACCTTGTGACTCACTGCATACCTGAGGCAAAGTGCAGTTATCTCACAGCAGCAGCATGCTCTAAAACATGTCATTCTTTAGTGATTCAAATTCAGATTTTCTCCAAAATAAATAATAAATTATATGCAGGGGAGGAAAAAAAAGTAAAAATTACTTCTTACTTTTCTTCCTATATTCAGTACTTGCCAGGTATGTGCAAAGATAATGGTGATAGTCCCTTCTGACCTAGACTAGTGTTGATGAAAAGGTGCAGTTTGATTGCATGAATCTGTTCTAAAGTGCTGGACTCCCTGCCCTGGTGATATGGATCCTTGGGCTCCAAAAAACAGAATTTGCCCACTTTGTTGTGTGGCAGATAGCCAGGTGACTTAGTCATTATAAATAATCCAGAGATAAAAAGACAAAGATGAAAAAGTCTTGTGCCATCCCTTTTAGAAACTGGAAAAAAAATGCCCATAGAGTTACAGTTTATCAGCATCAATTTAACACTCATGCAGTCGGATATGTATATATGTTATGACTTGATTTTGTGCTGTGGGTGGTACCGTCATTCTGCACTAACTTCTGATTGTACGACCTTAGCACAGCCCTGCTAGATGTGCACTGGCTTCTCTGGGGTCAATCGGAAAAGAAGCACTGACCCTCTAACTCTCATTGACGTGCTTCAGAATTAGCCTAGAAAGACTACAGATGACAGTGGCTGTCCGCTGCCTCCAGCAGCCCCTGTTAATCAAGCTAATATCTCTTTCTCATGCCTGCTTCATAAACATTGAGCTGTATCAGTGCCTCTTGCTTTGCCATCTCCTTTGCAACGAGCGTTTTTGGGGCTCTGAGAGATATGAAGCAGATGCAAGAACTTACATACGTTGGAGCGAGGAATAAGGAAAAAAAGCTCAATTGAACATTCTAGTCCCTGCATTTGACTGCACGCGGGTTTCATCTACCGACATTTTTTCGAGTGGTCTGAAGTGCTGAGTGATTGCAGATAGAGGCAGAGTGAGGCTTGAAGCCTTCTGTGCAGTGTACAGCTCATGATGGGTTGGGAGTTAGAAGTAGTTCCCTTTTGAAAGCCTTAGTCCAAGTTCAGAAGGAACTAAGCTGCAGGTGATGAATACTGATGACTTGTACTTGGTACCAGACAATAGTAACAATAGTGAATATGAAAGAGTGATAATAAAGAGGATGGATTTGTGACTAAGATGGGGAAATCAGCAGATATGGGTTCATTTGCTTGCTCTTCCATGCACCTCAGCGAGCTCTAGAGGAAAGTATTTAACTCCTCTAGCTCCATCCCTCTAAAATTTAGGAATTCAGTCTAAACGGCTGATTTGGTTCCCTTTAAAGTCACCACAGAGTACTAATTTCAGAAGTAAATTCATCCCATGTCAAAGATAATGTCTAAGATAACTCTACAGATGTAATCTTTCTGTTAAAATTACCCCTTTCTGTTAGCTGGAGAGAATATTTAGACAAACACCTGAAGCCAAATGCCTGGCTTGTTCTCATATCCCATGAATGCAATGAATCAAATCATTAATTTTGCATCAGGTAGTCTTGACCAGGAACCTTCATATCAATGACAGCTGGGAAACAATCGGTTCTCACTGTTCTTTCTGCCTACTACATTTTCCTAGAACTGACCTTATAGTGGTTGCTTTCTTATTTTAATCTTCAATGAGAGATAAATCACTATTTCTTTTTCACAAGACATCTGCTTCCTACCCAAGACCAGTAGGAAAAACCCTAAAAAAAAAAAAACTAATCAGAAAGCTAGATCTCAGCAAATTAAAAATCTTGTTTTGCAACCCCCAAAAAGCTCATGGTGCTCAGAACAAGTATCCTGAATGGCGAGTGTCTAGGACAGCTGAAGTTCAATTGTGAAGCTGTGGCATTTGTTCCTTTGTTAGTTTGATGGAAAGGGATTTATCTCAAAAGATAATTTGGGATAAGTTAATTTAAGAGCAGTGCAAAGGTGGAGAAGCACCTACTTGGAAAGCTTAGTGAGTTCAGAGTCTCTCAGGCTTCTGGAGCTGCACTAAGGATGATTCAGTTTAAGGCAGAGGAACCAGCCATCAGAAATTCCTTTCAGAAAAAACCAAAACAATTCCCAACTGTTTCTTCCCACTCTGCTGGGACCTGCCAACATTTTTGCTTAGCTTGGCAGAGGGTTTCAGGCAAGGCCTGCTCAGGCCTTGACTGTAAACCTTTGATTCTGCATTAGGGATGCTGGAAACAGTCGATCCTAGCTCTTTGCCCCTTAGCCTCAACCCTTGAGCCCCCTCCCAGATTTCTTCCTACTGTCCATCAAAACAGCCTGGTATTTGTCTGGGCACACAGCCCTTCGTATCACTCAACCTGCTTTGTGAACAGTGAGACACCCACCCACATGTTAAGGGATACCAACAGCAAACGGATATGGTTTTTGCTTAGGAGTTGGATATCTCTGCAACCAACACAAAGCACAGTCTAAATAAGATCACTACTTACTGTGATATTGTTTGCAGAGGAGAAAGAGGAAATACATTTCACAAGAGACTGGGAAAGCAACAGAATATCAATACAGTGCTCACAAAGCAAGTTTAATCCATTTTTAGCCTGTAATAAACAATGAAGTCTGCAAAACCTTGACAAGAATACATTCTGCATCCTCAAGGAGGGCAATGCAACAGGATATGTGGAAAGGAAAAGTTTGCTGGTAGCATGAGAAGAACTCAGAGTAGAGTCTGATTATCTTCACCAGCTCAAGGGACTGTGAAGTGAGTTCTTGCTGTAGAATCACAAATAGAAATGAAGCAGTCACCGTATGCAGTTGGCACTAAATAATGGCACTTTGTACTGGCCTGTCTGGGATAGAGTTAATTTCCTTTATAGCAGCTCTTATGGTTCTGTGGTTTAGATTTGTGACCAAAACAATCCTGCTGACACGCTGATGTTTTAGCTATTGCTGAACAGCGTTTACACAGCATCAAGGCTGCCTCTGTTTCTCACTCTGCTCCCCCAGTGCATAGACTGGCAGGTGCACAAGAGGTTGGGAGAGAACACAACCAGGTGGATGACCTGAGCTAGCCAAAGAGATATTCCATGGCACATAGCATCATGCTCAGCAATAAAAAGGGAAAAAAGAGGATTTTAGTGAAGTTAGCCATCTTTTGCTTGGGAACCAGCTGGATATTGGTCTGCCCGTGGGAGGCGGTGAGTGATTGCCTTTGCATCACTTGGTTTAGTTTGTTTTCTTAATCTCATCTTCTACTGCTCCTTCAGTTATTAACAATTTTTCTCTTGACCCCCATGTTATCTTGCTTTTACTCTTTCTTTCCTCTTTCCCCCATCCCACTGGAGTGAGGGGTGGAGGGGAGTGAGCAGCTGTGCAGTGTTTGACTGAATAATGTGGTTAACCCACACTCATGACACACTTGAGGGTTTGCCCATTTGCTCTTTTTTGTGGCAGCTGTTATATGAACAACATGAATGCTTCTTTCTGCTTTTTAAATCTGTTTCATGTGATGTCTTCCTAAACTTCTAATAGACAGTACGAATTACTGTTTCCCTATCCTTACCACCACTATAATTTTTTTTCCTAGTGCTTGCACACTCTCTTTTTACACCATGTGTGCTGCGAATTTCTGTTCTCCTTCACATCCTTCCTTGATTGACTAGTTTCTATTTTCTTCATGGGAAGAATATTATAGTTTAAAAAAAATCTAAATATTGCTTTTAAGACAACTGTTGAAAGAGGCAAAAAAAAAGTGAGGATTGGACATGCTAAAATTGTTAACAGCTCAAAAAAAGTCCTTACTGGAAGAAGAAATAGAAATTCCTGTTCAATGGAGCTTTACTGATTTGGGGTGAAGATCCAGGCTTTGTTCATTGCAGGGAGAAGGTGAGTTGAAATATCCAAGACTAAAAAGAAGAGAACACTGAAAAGAGAAAGCTACTGAAGTGAAATAATTTTGTTTTTAAAAATGGCATCCAGAAACCTTATCTTTGACACATAAGAACAGACACATAGCTAAATATGCTGTAACCTGCTTAGGTTTCCAAAGCAGCAAATTAAACCAGTGGACTATGCAGTGAGTGTCCATTCAGATGAGCAAAGCTCATTGAACACAACAATACTGTAAGAGAACATGTTGAATACTCAATGCACCAAATAATCCTCTTTTGATACAGAGACAGTAAAAGCTTTTGGGAAAGAGACGGCAATAGTCTGTGTATGAATTGGGGGAGAAAAGAGGGAAAACATTTGGGGATGGGAAAACAATAAGAAAACTACTCTCTTCACTTTGTTTTATGTTTTCCTCTTTATTATATTTTTATGCTATTGATAGCAATTCTTGTTTCCAGGCAGGACACTTGTCCCAAGCGTTTGTTGACTCTGACTTTCTGGAAGAGAAGGTGTTACTTTGTAGAGAATATTCGAGTTGTTCTCTAGGTCCATGAGACCTTTGAGTGCCTACAGAGTATCATCTCACCTCTGTTTTCTCACTCCCTCTTCACAGGAATATGAAATATGAGGGTGGGTGATGCCATGTCCTGCTAGACCCAACCACACAATAGTGTTCCTGGATGTAATGGGGAAAGACACACAGTATTGTTGCATTAGTTGAAGTGGTAAATCCCATGTGACTACAGAGCTTGTTCATGGAGCCTTTGCTTTGATTTCAAACAACCTCATGAAGGACAGAAGGATTCCTCTTCCATTTCAAATAAATGTCAAGAGAATCAATGAAAAAACACACTAGTGATAGCCCCAAATGTTATTTATTTGTTTAAACAAGTGCTTTGCAGATATATGTTCTGTGTAAGACCTGATCCCTCAAACTTCTCTGTTGTGGTGTGAGCCATTCCTCTGTGGCCTTTTACCAGGGGAATCCATGAGAGTAATTTCAGCCTTTTATTTGAGCCAATGTGACAGAATCAGGGGTGGCTCACCAGGAAGCGTGTTTTGCGGCTGAACAGTCACTTGGAAAAAAGTAAAACTCAGGAGCTTTGGGTACACTGTAACTGAGATAAGCTAAGCTTCAGCCCTATTGGAACAGCCCAGAGTTTAACGAAACAGCTTCTAATTCTGCTTAGGAAAGATTTGCTGAAGATTTAGCTTAAGACAATGTTCTGTAGCCCAGGGGATAGGTGAGAGAAGGACAGAGTGTCCTTGCAGGCCAGAGAAGGGAGATGGAAGGAGAGTGTCTCCTGGTACCCTCCTTGCCCTGTATACCCTGCACAAGGTGGCTGAATTTTTTTCCCTTCTCTCAGCCCAGCACAGCCTAGTGACTGACTGGTCTGAGGCGTCCCTGGCTAGAAACCCCTCACAACGGCAGGGACTGTGCTTCCTGCGCCGGGTTGCCTTTGCCGAGCTGCTGAGCTTTCTCTGGGTGGGTCATGCCCTTGAGCCACCCTCGTCTCCATTCCTCATCCCAAACCTTCCCGGAGCCCAGCGGTGGGACTTTCCCCCTCCCTCCTGGGCGGACCCAGCCCGGCCGGGAGCGGGGCCGGCTGTCCGCTGCCTCCCGCGGCCGCTCGCCCCCAGCCGGCCCCGCTCGCCCCCAGCCGGCCCCGCTCGCCCCCAGCCGGCCCCGCTCGCCCCCAGCCGGCCCCGCTCGCCCCCAGCCGGCCCCGCTCGCCCCCAGCCGTCGCGGCGCGGGGCCCCGGGCCCGCCGGGCCGGCGCTGTCCGCGGTGCTGAACCGCGCCCGCACGGCAGGGTGAGGCGGGGGGGGCGGTCGGAGGAGGCTCCTTCCTTCCCACCTCCCCGAGGGCAGGTGGGAACCCCCCAGTGCGGAGTCAGGCTGGCGGACAGCCTGCACACACACCCCCCAGCAGCTCCCTGCTCTGTGGATCGAGCCCTGTGTTGCCTGGCTCCGGTGAGGAGAAAATTGGGGGGAGAAAAAAAAAATAATTAAATGGATGGGGGCTGCCTGGAATCGCAAGCAGTCCCTCTGCAGCCTCCTCCCCAAATCCGAGGGCCAGACAGGTTTAGATCCCCCCACAGCCCTGTCCAGCGGCCTTTCCCTGTCTCATCCTCCCTTCCCGCGGCCCAGGCTCCGTCTGGCTTAAGTCCCTCCTTCTCTCCCCCGCCCCTCCCCCTTCCCTAATTATGTACAAAACACTTCTTAGAATAAAATGGCCAGGCTGGGGCTCCTCCCTGCTTTCCTCTTCCCCATTCATCCTCTCCAGCCCGCTCCAAGCCCCTCCTCTGGTGGCAAGCCCAGCCTCTCGCTTCCCTCCTGGAGCCCTTTTCATTTTTATTTCTAACCCCCTCTCCATTCTCCCTGCTGCCTCTGCTCCTTCCCCCGATGGCTACGAACTGAGCAGCAGAAGAGAGGGGGAACAGGAATAAAAGGGAAGGGGGAAAAAAACAAGAAAAAAGAAAAAGCAAAAGAAAGAGGTGGGGAAAAAAGGAATTTTTTTTTTTTTTTTTTGCCTCTGCCCTTAATGCCCGCGATCTGGATCAAGGAAGGGGATTTTCTGTCTGAGCATGAAAAGGACTGCTAGAGCCCCAGGATTTTCACGCCTGCATTATCAGCCCAGAACCCAGTATGCGAGCTGGACAGAGAAGCTCTCCCACAAGTTCCTACCGAGCCGAATAAAACCCACGGGCGACCAGATCTCTGCCAGAGAGGGACATTAGCATCAGGTAAGGCGAGCTCTGCGCTGCGGCTGCAGCGATGCTCCGGCCCCGGCTGCGGGCTCCCCCCGGGCTCCCCCCGTCCTGCCTCGGCCGCGTTGTGTAACGCGCCCCGCGGCACCTCTCCGCGCCCCCCACCCCCGCGCACACGTTTGCCTCTGCGCTGCACCCCCGCCCTGGGCAGCACGGAGTTATTGGGGGGGGGGGTTGGGGGGATGGATGGCAGAAGTCCTGCAGCCCGGTTAGCGATTGCGTGTGTGTGTGGTGAGCGTGGGGCCGAGATTCGCCGGGACTGGGAAGACTGGGAATATTGGTTCCTACTGGGGAAAGACGCAGCCCCTGGAGGATGGCCGGCAATAGGGGTTCAGCCCCCGACTCGACTGGGCTGGCGGCGAGGTGGGGGTGGGAGGTAGCCAGGCTCCATCTGTATTCTGGAGTATCGATACATCCCGGAGGGAAGGGGGGGGGAACCGTCCCCAAGGAGATGGTGTCATCTCCACTTAATCCACTGCTCCGTTCTCGCAAGTGACAAGCAAGGAAAGGAGGAAAAGGAAAGTCTGTCGTCTCGAATCCCACACTGGGCTGATTGCCTCTACTTCCAGTGGGGACTGGGAGACAGCAGCAGAGCCGGGGGAGGGCAGCGATGTCGCGGAGGGGGGGAGTTGCATCCCACAGCGCAAGGGACTGGTTTTCCCCGGCTCCGCTCTCTGTGCTGCCTGTGAGGCTGGTGTGGAGCATAACTTTGCCTTTTCCAGTCCCTGGGGAATAGGGGGACAGAGGGCATTGCCACGCCATTACATCATCCCCGAGGTCCAGCACAGCCTGGGTCTAGAGACCCGACGATAATCCAAAGAGAGGAGAGCTGTAGGTGTGAGTGTGTGTTTTGGCTTTGGAAAGTCCCCTGTGCTTTTACTTGGGAGTAGGGAAGGGAAGGGGGTGTCACTTCTGAGATGCAGTCTCTGTTTCATGGAGAGAAACAAGCAGCAGATGAAATGCTGGCGGTCTTCATGTATGAATTTAGCCTTGTGGTTGACATCTGCACCAGGTAGGACAGAAGGATCCTTCATGCTTTGCTTTGGCTGTTTTTCTGGGTGCATAATAATAATTTGTTAATGGCAGTAAAGCTGCTTTCTGAAGAGTTGTAGAGAAGTATTTGGGGGATGGTGAAAGGAGGAGGTAGCGAGTAAAGAGGAGATGAGGCTTTGGTGTAAGAAATGCAAAAGGATTTTTTTTTTTAATTCCTTATAAAGGAAAAAGATTGATCAGATCTGCTTGTGAGTGACAGACAGACAAACCCAGGCTCTCTCCCTCCCACACACCACATAGACAAGCAGTCGTGGTCTCCCTTGCATGCATGTACACGCTAAGCACACAAAACACGCGCTGTCGAACTCGCACAGTCCACCCCGTGCTTAAATACGGCATCCTGGTCTCGATCCCCCGTGGAAGCGATCGCCTACTCCAGCGATGCGGCCCCGCAGTTCCCCTGTGCCCAGCACAGACTTGATCTACACATGAGCACACACCGTAACATGCAGCAATAACCGCACTGATGTTCCCGTCGTGCGAATCAAACGTTCACATGAGCACACACGCACTGTCGTCTTCGCAGGTCTCTCAGTAGGCGGTTTGTTCCCCCGGCGTAGTCTTCTCCCTCGTAGTCAGTTCCAGGCATTGATTTGGGGTTTGTCTGACTCCAAAGCCCTTTGCGACTCAGCAGAAAAAGCTCGCCACATTTTGTGCGCCTACGTTTGTTTTACTGCTCTTTGTGTGTTCCCAGGACTCAGTAGTGATTTCGCTCCTGGAAAGGCAGAGGAGCAGCAGACAGGGGCCAGGAGGATGGCTGGGGGAGCAGTGGCAAGTCCATGCCCATCATGCCTTCCCTGGTCAAGAGCTGGAGTCTGTGAGTATGGGAAGTGCTCTGCTAGAGTACGCTGCTTTTCTCCCTGTGTGAGCAAAACCACATGAGCATCTGTAGCTAAACCACACGGTGTAAGGCTCCACTTCAGCCTCACCCGGGTTCAGAGCAAAACCTTCCCATCCTCAGAGCACAAATACTCCCGTGCCTTTGCAAACCCCTTCAATCAGAATCGGCGTAGTATGCGCAGGGGAGATGATGTCACTGGTGTCAGATGTATTTAGTCAACATCCCCCTCTGACCTTCCTCCCCTTCCCCTCTTTTCCATAGGGCCTAGTCAGGAGACTGTGCAACCCTCCAAGAGCTGGAAAGGTAATGTGGCTGACTAAAGTCCATGTTAAAACTTTGGAGAGGGGGAAAGTTTGGTGAATTGGCTCGTTATAGGTAAAAGGTGTCCCAAAAGAGATGGCGGAGAGTGTGTCTGTGTTTCCCTCCTCACCTCCACTGTTTACTACATTGGAGGTACGTGTAAGGCTGATGCTGAACACTACGTGGGACCGGGTCTGCCAGCAGACAATGATCATTGTTGTCTGTGTAACAGAAATAGTTCAAAGCCAAACCCTTCCGTCTGTGCTCAGGCAGAAGTGCCACCGCCTGCTTTGAGCGCATGGCTTGGGAAAGCGCTGCAGAAACTGCCTCCATCCAGAACCGGTGCATCCCTGCCCACTCCCCAAACGGATGTGGATTTCCAGAGTTTATCCAGGGCTCTCTGTCGACGCGGCCTTTCCAGCTGATGCAGAGCCGTTAAGAAGGCAGGAATTTTTTTTTTTTTTTTTTTTTTTAAAATTGCTAAAGATCAGAAAAGAGGCTGAAGAGCCCCAAAAGCACCCTGCGGCACAGCATGGAAAACCGCGGAGGGACTCCGGCCGCGCAGCGGAAGGAGAGCTCCGCCGCGGATCCCCCCGCACGCAGGACCCCCCCCAGCCACACCCCCCCCCCCTCCCCCCCCCCCCCCCCCCCCCCCCCCCCCCCCGCTCCGCTGCGCACCTCCGCGCCCCGCTGCGCCAGCGCGGAGCCTCGCCGCGGCCGCGGGGCGGGCGGTGCCGCCGTGGCCCAGGAGGGGGCGCTGTGGCTCCACGCAGCGGCCGGGCGCGGAGCGGCGCGGAGCGGCGGGGCTCGTCTGCCTCCCCCCCCCGGCCCGGCCTGGCGAGCCGGAGCCAAGCGCTAAGAATAACACGGGGGCGGGAGGGGGTGGGCGACACACAACAAGGGGGCTCTTCTCCGGGGAGCCCAGGTGCAGCTGAATGGGTTCGGGCCGGATTCCTTCTCGCTGCGAGCCCGCTGGTGCGTGCGGGAGTCGTGCTGAGGATCCGGCCCGCTGCGTGCAGGAATCTTTTCCCCGGTGATGAAACGCAGCTACTTCTGGGACAGAGCCCAGCAGCTTTTCTGTGCCAGCGAATACTACAGGGGAAGTGAAAAATCGCTTCGTGCATTGAAAGTGCAGAGATGAACTTAGTGAGGCAGAATATAAATTACCCGGAGTTAGGTAGCTTGTGCCCTGTGGTTTGATTTACACCATCCCTCTTGCAAAAGTATCACGAGATTTTTAACAACCACAAGGACCTTGGCCCGTTTCCTTCCAGGCCACACAGAGCGGCTTCCCAGAAAGGGAGAACATCCGTTCACAGCGAGCTCTGGCTTCTGATGGACCAGGCTCTGATACTGTAGTTCTTCTTGCCTGGAAGATGGCTGCCACCCGGAGCAGGATGCTGAGTTACTGCATGGTGCTGAGCTGAGTCAGGGCAAAGCATCTCCTCCCAGCTCTGTGCAATACCCCAGGGGGTTCTCAGATGCCAGGGGAGGTTTTTTCCTGCTCACGGTGCCTCTGCACTGTCACATCCAGCCGACCTGCTGGAACTGGAGCTTGGGTGGACAGGGCTGCAGCAGGCTTGCAGCTTGTAATTGATGCTGAAAAGGGAAACGTCAAGCAGAGACGCCTGAGGAAGGAAACTGGATATATCTACTGAGTTCTTCTGTCTGGAGAGAGTCAAACGCAGGCAGTGCTGGACTAGACGGAGGTGACATTCAGCAGGGTTTGGGAGTAGGTGTAGGATAGCTCGTGCTGACTCGACAGGCTAAGCCGTACTGTTTCAGGGAAGAAAAAGTGGTACGACAAGTGGGAGGGAGGAATTTATTTTGAAAAGGGACTAAGGCAGGCCCAGGAATTCCCTCTGTGATCAGGTTGGGAGTTTAACACAACACGTCCACCTCTGCAGCCCCCACGCCCACTGAGCTGTTTTCTTGCAGCCTTGAGACAGGACCTGCAAGCAGCATCTCAGGAAAGAGAGAAATACGCTTATTTCTTTTTGCTATTTGTTCTTCTGAAGTCATGTGCTCCACATCCATTTTATTGTTGCCTACAAGGTGCAGCTGACAGAGCTGAGCTACGCACAAGGCTGCTGCTGTGTCTGCTGACAGGCCCGTTCGGAGCGCGGTGCTGGGTGAGAACGGTACCCGTGGCAGCACCGACGCCCCTGCGGCTCCGGAGATGGCATGTCTCTAGATGTTGACATAGTGTTCCCCAGTGCTTGAACTCTCCTACACGATTCCCTGCTCTTATTTCAGTAAAACAACCAGTTGCACCGCTGATGGATCACTTCTTACACTGGCAATAGAAATAATAGTAAGTCAGAGCAGCAGCAACCAATTGGAGCTAATAATCTAAACCAGCTTCAGACGGTGGCCTCCAGAGGAGGACAGAGTGAATAGCCTTTGCCAGACACATACTGTTGTTCACGGTTTATATTGGTGCTAGAAATGCTGGGCAGAGGAAGAAACTCAGGTGCCAGGAGCATCGGTATGGCTTTCAAGCCCTAGAACAAATCCTGTCTGTGTGTTAGCAGCAGGCACTGTTGAACGGAGTATTGCCATCACATCTTTCCTCCCAGAGGTTCACAAATTACAACAAAGCCAGCTCTGGGCTGACACACACCAAGCAATGGCACAAAAGCTTGCAAACAAAACTATGAGAGGTTCTCACGCACAAGAGAAGCTCCAGAAAAAGAATTCGCTCCAGGGCTTTTTGTTGGAAATCAAAACAGAATGTAGGAGCAGAGGGAGCTCTCACACTCCCATCCGTTCTCCTGCCCTGCCCGATTTCCAGCAGAGCAGCTCTGGTTCTTGCAGTCTCTTCATGCTTGGGACCTGTCTCATGGCTGCCCTGATAGAAAGTGCACTCTTTCGCCTGGGGTTTACAGAAGATAAAGCCTGGAGGTGACAAGTCTTCTTATAGCTTGGACTTTTATATCTATGCATATTACAGCTGAAATGTGTTGCACAGTGGCCCCTGTGAAAAGCTTCGAACCTCTTGCTGTAAATCATCATGGCTTGTTGAAGCCAGGGGAGTTACCGGCTTCATGGTGAGCGAGGATCTCTTTCTTAGGGTTTGATTTAGAGCATGATTTAGAACCTGACCTGCGCTTTAGACTGCTGTGTCCATCATGATTTTGGATGCGGTTTTGGCCAGAAGTCCTGAGTCGGCACAACTGATCCCATATAGCCATCTCTTTACCCCGCTGGAGCTGCCTGTGAGGTTGTCAGATACATTGCTAACATTGGAGACCTTTGTGGTAATTTATCCTTGCAGTTGTGGATGCTGACTTGCTAAGCAGGGTGGAAGATGGGGAGAGTGAGCTTTAAAACCACTGCCTTGTGCAGGCACTACATTCCAGGTGTGTCTCCTGGGACCAGAAGAAAGAATAAAAGAAGTTCATTCAATAGTTCAGAGCAATAACTAGAAAAGCACAAAGAAACTAAAACTACCCGAGGAAGGATGGAAGGAAATGAACTGCCACCCTAGCGAGGAGGCTGATGATTCAGGGCAGGCAGGAGAATCAGGATGAGCAAGTGTGAATCTTTAGCTGGACTTCTGGGATCGGTGGAATAAACAGCAGTGAAGCAGGCTACGAGTGCCGGAGCAGCCTGGCTGCTTTTGGCATGTGACTGCTCTTCAAGCAGGTACAGATGGTGAGCGGGTAAGCGAAGCCCTCAGACATATGCTGGGGTACATATGTGGCTATGGGTCCCTCCTGACTCAGACCACCTCCTTGCCTAGAATATGAGGATGCCAGAGTTATTCCAAGCATTTTTTGCACTGCTCTGTGCTGGGGGAGATCTGCAGTCAAAATCAAAGATGTGTTTTGAGGGAGCAGGGAGAGCTTAGGAGGTACAAGGTGAGACTGAAGAATGCTTGAGAAATACTGAGAAAGTTGAAGGCAAGAACTGACAGAGACGGCATAATGTCTGTGCTAAAATTGTGAACAGAGATAAAAAAGCAGCAACGAGGATACATGTAATGTAGCCTTAAGACCAGCAGCTATTTCTAGAATTGCTTATGTCACGTCGTCCAAATTCAGAGTTGCTTCTGCAAAACAACTCCAGGCTTTGCTGGTTTATGCCTGAGAATGCTGATAATGTGTTTATCTGCTGTTCCCACTCTCCTGAAAGAGAACTATAAAGTATTTGAAAATGATGGTGGGTTGCTGTACCATATTTTAGGCCAGCGAATAGATAAATCTCATCAGCCAGGGAAAAGCCACCAGTTAGGATTCTCGTTAAATTGTATTTATATGGTGCTGGCTTAAAGTAACCTAATAGCAGTAATTTGAGTTCTCGTAAGTATTTTGATAAAATCCTTTTTGTGCATTTAGAGATACATGTGTATCAATCCTCTTATCCGCTTCCTGGGGGAGAAGAGTTAACATTAAAAGACAGGGATGGGAACTGGATGTGTTGCTCAGGGTATTTGCTGGTGACATGGAGGAAGGAGGGATATGTTTTGGTGATGGAGCTGGAGCGGGCCTGGTTAACACTGGCAACAAGTGACAAGTGGTCTAACCAAACCAGAGGGACACTGAAGGATAAGAAAAGCATGAATGAGTGCTACCACTCCTGGGATAACCTTTCAGCTGTTTGGGGACATGCAAAATCAACAGTTGTCTCAGGACTGTCACGTGCAGTGTCACCAGGAAGGTGACAGATAGGTTTGCTTTCAAATATGTGCTCAAGTGTCGCCGATCCAGTGCAATCCTGACTGCAAAGGGCCAGATCCTGCAATCTGAATCACATAGACAAACTCTTAATTACAGTCCCACGGACACAATGAAACCTGATTCCAGGATCAAAGTCTAAGCAATTGCAAATCCGTACACATGCTGAGTACAGAGCGAATCATGTTTATGATCCGCCGGAGTTCAGCTTCTTTGTTCCAAAATGCTGGTCAGGAAGGCAGAAGAAATATTCCCCAGGATATTATAAAGACTAACATATCATCAGAGGGAGAATCAATGGAGATTGATGGCAAATTAGATGGATACTTGAGACATTAAAAGGAAGGATGGAAAATAGAAGTGATATTGTAATTGAACCATATTAATATATTTCAAATTGCTTTACAAATATTAACAAGTTAAATAAGGAAAGCCTGGAAATAATAGTTTATTTAGTCTGGGGAAACTAGTAGTAAGAAGGGACATTTGGGTTCCAGTACAAAAGTATATGAAGGTTAGAATGAAAAGTGATCAGAAACATTTTAAAGCTTTGATGATACCAGAACAAGGGGACACATCAAAATTAAAGGGCACAACTTTTTAAAGCAAATTAAAACGAAATAGTCCTTTCTTCAGCATATAGTGAAGCTACACAATTCCCTGCTGCAGGATGTCACCGAGATAAAAGTCTGGATGGATTTGAAGTGTAAAAGGCTACATAACTTTGTAGCAATTAACAGCATTCGCAGCGCTGCAATCTAGGACAATGGTAATCAGATCTCATGCTTCAAAGCAAAAGCTGACCATCTTCTGGGGTCAGAAAGGACATTCTCTGTCTGCATAGAAAGAACATGATATCGTTGGCCGGGTAATATGACTGGATATGGCCGATCCTGGTAGAAGCTAAGTCAGCAAGAGATTAGCAAATTGCTTCTGTGGGTGCTGGATTAAGGTATTATAAAAAGGTTTTCATCAACGCCAGACAGAGTATCAATCCAACAATCTCTTCTTCTGTGTCAACTTCCACAAAAGTAATTTCACTGATTACAGTAGATATTGAAGTAGAACATGAAATGGGTGGTTATAAGCAGTGGCAATGACCCTGAGCTGCACATTTCAGTTTCCTCTATCACCACCGTTATCTGCAGGATGGTGCAGAGCTCGGATGAGCCTGGAGTCTCCCAGTGCTTGGTACCGTACGAATGCACGCTCCCTGCCCTCCAGGGCCTGCAGTCCAGACAGAGGAGAAGGAAAAGAAAAAGGGAATGCTGTCACATCTGCTCTGTACCAAAGGAAGCGCAGCACAAAGCTTGAGGATCAATTCAAATCCTATTAGAGCCAGTGGAAGCATTTCAGTTTGCAGGAATGGGAGCTTGGGCTTGGCCTTGACAGATTTTGAAAGTAGTCGGTGGCAAGGTAACGGAATGTTTCTGAAAACAGGGCCTTAAATATCGCAGCGGGATACGCTGAACACTGGGAAAATCAGCCTCCAAGGTGTTTGTAAAATGTCACCTTAAAGAACTTGCCCAACCGTACGCAGGAAGGCTGCGGCAGAGATAAATGTCTGGGTGCGTCTAGAGATTTAACCAGACTAGCCTGGGAGGAGTGACGGAGCGGAGAGAGATCAGTGAAGGAGCCCATTCACATCCCATCTCCTCTCCCCATGTTTTCTCTCCAATGCCACAGCCCCACACCCCAGAGTGTCCCAAGGTGCCCCACCAGACAGAGGTCCACGCTGCCTGCCATGTGCTGGCCATGATCCTGCATCATGCCCATGGTCTCCCGCCATCACTGTGGCCATGTTTGTGGGAGGAAAGTGGAACGTGCCTTTCTCTACTCTTCCTCTCAGATCAGCCATTTTTTTTCCTCTTGCCATAGACATTCTGGTGAAGGGAGAACAGGCTGTCATACCCAGACAGGGGTGTTCAGCTTCCGCAGGTGAAACTTGCTGAGGACCACTTGTCCAGTGGCTAAAAGCATTACCAGGTGTGAAGAGAGGAGACTACTCTTCCACGGTCACCTGCACTGGGGCTGGGACATGTAATAAAACTTCAGGAAGGTGGGAAGGATGAGAAGTTGATGGCTGTGAGGAAAGCATATAGTCCAGGTGGAATAAAGCCCTGGGAGAGACGTGTGAGTGGCTGGGAGGGAGGGGAGAGCTGGCAGGTAGGAACACAAAGTTCTCCAGCAAGGCAAGTGTGGATGCTGAGACAAATTGCCACATTGGGGTGAATGATTCGTTCGCTTGCTGGATTGCAAACAAGAGAGGGATGTGATGGGCAGGTGCAAATCTGCTGACGAGGTGTTGTGTAGGTGTGATGGTAACTGTGCTTATAGGCTTGGCTGGAAAGGGGAAGGATGGACGAGGGAGCTTTCGTTCTGCAAAATGTATAAGAAAGATACATGCAAAAAAAAAAAAAAGCTGTGAGGTAGGATTGCAGTTTACCTGCATTATTGGGAGATTGATTTCTGATGAAAGGAGGAGAGAAGGGAGGCGAATAAAATTTTATAGACAGCAAGAATGGGGATCAGAGCTTTAAAATGGCAGTTGTGAGTTAGTATTCTTGAAGGATTGGTTCAAATGTGACTGCAGAGACCAGTGCTAGTTTCTGATTTCTAACCACCTGCATTAAAAGAAGAGAGAAAAGAGAGAGAGAGACCAGTAGACTGGCCTCAGTGAAATGCTGCTGGATTTTCCCCAGGGAATCAGAATTGTCCCTGCATTTCAAGTACCTGGGAGACTTAAAACACTGACGAGGCTGGAAGGTGAGGCGAGGGTTGAAAGGGAGAACGGCTGGCACGAATAAGCAGATTGTAGACTAGGCTGGATAATTCAGGGATCTATAATAAAACTGCATGGTGACAGATAGTGAATAAAAGACTATAGGTATATTATGGTTTACGGAGCGCAGGACAGATGTGTCTCTAAGGAGACTGTGATAAGGAGTGGAAGGCAGCAGCGGAGCGGGAGCAGCGGCTGTTTTGGGATGCAACAGCGCCGTGTGAATAAAGCAGCACCGTAGCAAGATAGTTCAATCCCGATGCTGTCACCGACGGGTTATATATGACCTTGGGCAGGTCACTTAGGCTGGTATCTTTCAGAAGAGCTTTTTAAATGCATGTGTTTCCATGCTTAGGAGCTGAATTTCTTACACATCTCACACAGCGGATGTGAACCACTCAGGGAACTCGGCTCCAAGTTTGGCACGGGGAAAAATCTGCATTTTATAAAGAATTCAACAATCCAAGTCCTCAGGAAATGTAGCCCCCCGAAGACTGATATTCTGCAGAAGCATAAAGGCATTTATTTTTGCTGGGCAAAAGCACCACTGGTTTGCATCTAACTCTCCTCCACCCCAGCAAAACAGCTCGATGTTTGGAAGTCCGGCCTGAATTATTTTCTCCTCTCATTGCCTAAGATCACTAATGAAGTTGGCTTTTTACTGGAATATATAAGGGAAGAATATGCTAATTGTATCCCTTTCCTTCCCTTGCACATGGACATGGGCCTTTTACTTGCACAATATGTACACTGAGGTGTGCAAGCGTGCACGTGCACACGTGTGCACACACACACACAAACACACACGTGTGTGTTGAGCTTTAAGAAGCCTGAATCAAGGCTGCTGTTTCAGTGCAGCGCATTAGTCTTTTTACCAACTTCAGCATTTGCAGTAAATAGCAATTAATGATAAAGCCGCTTCCATTAGAAAGAAGAGCAAAAGAGGCTGATAAGTCCTTCCTACCAGCGGATTCTCCTGCAGTGCTTCTCATTACTTTGTTTGTTTTCAAGTTTGAAGACGGAAATTTTGTCCATAGTGGGTTTTGTTTGGTTTTTTTTTTTTCCTTCACTGCTGCTCCTCTGATGGAGCTCTTCCATTGAGCCTTGAGACAGTGAAAAACAGTCCTCAAACCCTTCATATTCTCAGATAAAGGGACACTCCTTTGATGCTGGGGCCATGGCCCTCCCTCAGGTGCCATAATAGAGGTGGACAGAAGGGCTGGGGACAAATACACACTCTGCTGCCCTTGCACAGCCTTACTGCTTGTCTGCAAGATTGGGAGCTGGGGAAAAGGAAATCGACAGGAGAGATGAGATACACTCTGGATCTTATTTTTATGTGTAGTTTTAAAATTCTGGGCTTTCGAAAGGATGCGAGGGCTGATTTCCAGCTCAGAAATTCAATAGTTTTGTAGTAAGATGTTCAGGTTGCATATTGCGTGCCTGATGTGCACGTGCAGAGTGTTGGAGTGCGCAGCGTCTTCTGGGACAACGCTGAAGGACTGTGGAAGATGACAATAAGACCTCAGAGGGTTCGTGCTTGTTCATATTGCCTATAACTGATCTTAATGAAGCAAAATATACACAGAACTGGATTTCTTCTTATTGGAAGCTTGTTTCCTTCTGAAGAAACCCCAAAGCAAGCCAAAACAAATGCAGTGTCTATGGCTGAGGAACCCGAAGCCAAGTTCTTTGACAAGGCAGAAACACCCAGAGATATTCAGCTGCCTAACTCCTATATACGTGCCTAATCTTCTTTAAATCCACTGGATGCAGGAAGCTAAGCAGGTGATGCTTCCCTGGATATCTCTGGGACTGAGATTGGCAGCGGGTGGCTGTGAGCGGGGTCCTGCGCTGGAGGGATCAGACACAGGGACAGATGCCAGACGATGCCTGAGGAGCAGGAGCCCCAGTACATGCTGTTCCCAGCCCTGCGTGTCTGTGTCTCATTCAGAGAGCACTTGGGTGGTTTGAATCAGGGATGGCTGATTGCAGGGAGCTATGAGGTTTTTTCCTTAGTGTCAGGTGCACTTGGACATCACATGCTCTAATTTTCGGTAGGGACCTCATGCCTGTTTGGTTATGTGTTAGAGATAGTGGTGCTTAGAAAAAAGGAGAGCCAAGAGAAGCGAAAAGAAAGAATTCTGAGAAATAGAGGGTAAAAAGGGATGCTCTGGCTGTCTTAAAATAAAACAGCAGTAGATGGCAATTTCTAATAGAAAAAGTAAATCCAGCCTCAGATTATTTCCTGGGAACTTTTCTCTCATTTTTGATACGAAGATTTGCTCATTTATTTTTCTGTAAATCTAATTATTTTTCTTTAAGTTCTCTGCTGAATGCAGGTTTAGACTAGAAGAGAGCAAAGGACTATGAAAGTCATCAGCTTAAGAAACTCACAGAAACTCAGCCTTGCTGAGATCCCTCATGTTGTTATGAAGATCTGACAGACAGTTATTGTAATTCCTAGTGGGGATAGGTGAATAATGATTTTTTTCTTTTTGTCAGTTTGGTTCTGAAACACAAAATGAAAGGAAAAAATTACTTTTAGCCATTCAAACATAATTGAGTTGGGGGGAATAATGAAAAGACTTTTTTAATATGTGGGACTAGAAGGAAAGGAGAAGAGAAAATTACTTCAAAACTTTAAATTTTGAAGAAATGCATAACTTTTTTTCGTAACTGGATTATTTCACTTTCATTTGTGTTGTTTTTTTTTTCTTTCTTCATTTCCTTCTAGATCTGCTTTGTAAACATTTCAATATGAGGCATTTAAGTTAAGAAATGATGCAGTCATGTACTTTGATTCTTTTAAATTTTTCCCGTCCTGTTTTTTGACAGTAACTATCTAATGGGTTCAACCTGAATTAATAAACGTTGTCAGTCAATCCCCAAGCACAGTTTTGTGCCTAATTTTAGTATGTGTTAAAAATGATGTCTCGCATCGTCAGTGCTTATGATTGCAGTTGCCTTTATGCTACACACAGTTAAAGACAATTCATACCTCAAATATTCAGAGGGTACAGAGCAGTGGGAGATAAAAAGATAAACCAAAAAGACTCGTTTGAAGTCACAGAGTAAATCAGTAGCAGAAGCATATAGGGAAGCCTACGGTCTTGACTTCCATGCCCCTGCCCTCTCACTAGACTGCAGATTAATTATAAATCTCCTTCTCACCCATTATATTTTTCTCATACTACTTCTACTCCTGCGCTTTCTTATTCACACCTTCAATCCATTTTTTACTCTTCCTTTAATTCAACTTTCCTTACCCTCCGTTTTTACACATCTTCCTCGTTTTTCCTCCTCTGCTTCTCCTGTAGAAGACTACGAATGAAGTGGCAAGTGTTAATAATGTGTCTTGGCTGTGTCCGTTGCGATGGATAAAGAAGGAGCAAGGTGGGTGAAGGAGAAGAGTAGCAAAGAGGGAGGGAAGGGAGCGATCTGGACTGATTTCAGACTCCAGGCGAAGGTGAGAAGGAAGGCAGGGGACCCGACTGCAAGCTCGGAAACCCTCACTGAGATGGGAGCGGAGTCCAAACTGAACATCTAAGGAGGAGAGTATAAGGATAGCTGAAAGGTGGGACCTGTATCCTCAGGGATACATGGGCCGAAAGGAGAGCAAGATGTGCGGGCAAAGGGGAACCAGCAGATTTCTCCTCTTTGCTGTGACAGCATCTCAAACCTGGGTGTCTTGCACTTGATTCATCTGGATGAGTTTGTGCACAGGGACTTCTGGTGCTCGAGCAAGATCAGATGCCGATATGCATATTCAATCAGACAGGGGTTACGGGCGCGCTCTGTGCGCTGGGCACTGCGTGCTGGCAGGGATTAGACCACCATCTGCTTGGTACAACGCACATCACAGGGTCGGTACCTGAATCCAGGATGCTGCTGGAACTCCTGCCGACTTCCTCAAGTCCTGCTGAATAACATTTTTGTCACTGGAGCCTCTGTTGTGTAGTTAATGTACAAATCTGGACAGAGCGTATGGATTTAGGGAGGGGAGGTGTTTAAGGGTCAGATAGGAGAAGTGGCTGAAGAATCCACACTTTGGGCTGATACCTATAGCTCCCTGAGGAATACAGGCCAAAAGTACAAAAACTGGTAGGGGAAAACTGAATTGATGCCATGGGAACAAAAATGTTGCCTAGCCTGCAATCCAGACAAGAGGAGGGAGAAAACAGATGTAAATTAGGAGGAAGCTTCCTTGAGCTGCTTTGGTCCAAGAATATTGTACCAACAATAAAATGTCCAAGAATAGCTGTCTGTCACTGTAAACAGTCACATTAGACATGATAGATAACTTCAGGCTATGTCTTCATGGGCACAGTAGACTCTAAATACCTTTCTTTCTTTGGAAGCTCCTTCCAAACACCTTTGATTTCACAGGGGTAAGCCAGCTAGCTGTATTCCTGTTCTGCATTTGATTTACAGCTCACAGATAATTATTTATCTATCCAGCTATTTCTTATCTAATTCCATGGCTGCAGTTGAGGAAAGTCTGTTTATCCCTTTTCCACAGCAGTGTCTCTTTCTCCGGCAGCTCTGACTAGCTGCTAGGTGCCCTGGGGAATGTCAAAGCAGAATTAATTAATCATGACCAGTGGTGGAGGTGTTTTTCAGATTTGGATTTGGCCAGCTGATTGCACAGGATCTTTCTGGGAGTCAGGCTGTTGAAGAAACAAATGTGACGCCTGCTCTGGATTGCTTTCAGACAGAGTCACTTTAGGAGGCTGCAGAGGCGTGTGGGATCTATCAAGCAGTGGGGGAGATGTAGCAGAAGTGATCTGCGTGCGTGCTGGTGGAGAGGACCGCTCCTCCCTTCGTGCCGATGAAACTGTGAACTACAGTTTGGCATGTCCTGTCCTGTTCCCAGCCTGCAAAGCTGTGAATCTTTCAGCATTCACAAGAACGCCTTCTGGGCAGAGCCTCGTTCTGAGTGTCCCCTTTGGAGCAGGAGGAGTTGTGATGGCACCTGGCACGTGCCAAACTGGAATTCGCCCCTTCAGCATGCCCACGAGTGATGGCAACCCTGGCCAACTGCACAGGTTGTGCGGAAACAGCAGTTGTTTGTTTTACAAATAGCTCTGAATTCTTCCAGACCCTCTTCCCTCCCTTTGTAGAGCCTAGTAGAGCATGTGCTATTCTTCCTGGTCAATGATTTCCTCCTGGCAATGGAGAAAGGTCAAGTGTCTACGCCAATTCTTTTTTGATCTGTCAGCAGCCTTCAAACCCTCTGGCAATGAAGGGCTAATGATTTGCAGTGTCTGGCATGGACGGGCGATATCTCCTTGCAGGAGTGTTCCTCCTTTCCAAAGAGACTCCACAGCGTGGCTTGGAGTAATGAAGCATTTCCCTCAAGGACTCTTCCAGGAGATAATTCAGTGCTCAGTTGTACTGTTGCTGTCAGAGGGATGGGGCTACAGTATTACGGATGTGCTGATGACAAGGAATAAGATCAACTTCCGAGTAAATAGTCCACAGTTTTCAAAACTTATCATCCTCAAACATCTTTTTCTGCCTTCCACTTGTTCCCTTGTTGCCTAACACAGAAACAAACTGAGGTGTTTTGGTCCATTCCCACTCCAGAGATGAGGCCACACGTGTGGGAATGTTGGCTGGGATGGAGCCGTCGGTGGGGCGGGGAGGTGGAAACGTCAGCCTTTAATGGAAGTCCCAAACTGCAGCAGGACTCGCCGTTAGCCAGAAGCTGTAATCCGTAGTGACAGCCCAGCTGGAGCAAGAGGAGATAACTGGGCGAATCTGCATGCAGAGGTGCGCTTTGAGCAGCGGCGTGGGGGAATGCAGATTGCAAACCGCGCTGCCTGGCGGCAGAGACACCTCCCTTTGAGAGAAAGAGCAGAGAGAAAAGCCCCCCACCACTTCAAATAAACCTCCAAAACGGGGGACGCTTCTCGTTTTCCTTCCTATTGCACAAAACAGTGTGCTCAGCCCTGCGGAGCGTGCGCGGGGCTGGGGCCGAGCAGCCCTCCCTCCCTCCTTACACCGGCTTTTTGCCTGACGGAAGGGAGGAGAAGGGAAGGTGGCCACGCACAGCCGTGCTCTGCTTCCTGCCTCTCCACCATCACAGGCGGGTTCGCGTTACGCATGTTTGAAACAGACTCCTCATCCCGCCGCCATCCCGCCAGGCGCCGGCCGCGGCACCGCGGCACCCTCAATCCCGTACCGAGCTGCGGCGAACGCACAGGAGCCGTCGGGGACGTTTTCATCCATGAAATGAAGAATCAATCGAGTTGCCTCGTTACGGGCTCTGCTCTGCGCTGCCATTCTCTCCTTCCCTTTTGCCACTGGCCTTGCCCTTTTTTCCAACCCGCTTTCACCTCCACCTGCACGGGCTCGATGGCACAAATTCGTGGGTAGCAATTCCCCTCTGCTATGCAGGGAGAAGTAAAAATATGGTTTAAAAGAAGAAGAAAAAAAAAATAATCAGGCGGACTTCCAAGAAGGCAGTGGAATATATCTTTTAAAAGTACATAAGTGGTTTAGAAGCCAAAGGCCCCAGTAGGTCAATGGCATTCAGACTTTTAAATCCCTGATGCTCATGAAAACATTAAACACCAATTCTACCTTGGGAAAATCTGCTTTTTTTTTGTTGGGTGGTTTTTTTTTTTTAGCAAGCAGAGAAGTTGGTTTTCTGATGTGCAGAGGGGAGTGGAGCTGTGCTGTTCAGTCATGGAGCTGACAGAGCTGCTTGGAAAATGGACATGCTATCTCCTTGGGGTATTCTCACCTCTTGATTTGTGTTTTGTTTTTTTTTTTAAGCTCTTACGGCCTAAAAATTCAAAAGCAATAATAATCTGAGACCATCAATATCTTCTGTTTCTGTGGTGTTGAAGCACTAAAATGCTCTGGGAAATATTTAGCATTGCATAATGATAACACATACAATAAATTAAACACCATCAATTGTTTTATGCAAAATATAGTGTATTTTAAACACATACCAATACAATGCAGAATATGTAAAAATGTCAAAACAAATTAATTGAAACAACATAAAAATAATGTGTTTATCTCCTCAAAATGTAACATTTCAGCATAACTGAAATGAAGAGAGAAAATCAAAATGATTTGTTTTGACACTTCAAACATAGAAAAGTTTGTCAAAATTGACACGTTCCCATGCAACGTTTCGATTTCAAGAGAACTGAGTTTTCCTGCAAAAAACTGTTCTGTCAAAATTTTTTGACCAGCTCTACTTACAGTCTATCTAAACAGACAAGCATCACAGCCAAGACTCTCAAACGCTCCAGGTGGTCAGAAGATGGATTTAGCATAGAGCAGAACAGCCTCAAAGAAGGAAATAAATAAAACTCACAGCTAGAGGTGGCCTTAAACGTGGGTACCAAACTGCTTTAATGTTTGAGATGCTCAGACATGAGTGGTTTTGGACTTTAATCCTAGCAAGGACTGAGTTCCTTCAGTTTTTAGCAAAGCTGTGTTGCAGGATCGGTGCGCTGATGGAAGAGGCTATTTGTGATGGTCAGATGCCGGTGCAGATTCTCAATATCCTCTGAGATGTTTCAGTTCTCGGGATTGCTTGGGGTCTAGATATTAACAGCCCTCTGTGTTTGACAGATTGATACTGCTAAGTATGAGATGGCTTTATTTTCCACACATCCTTCTGCCTCAGTGGAAAACCCAGGCTTCAGGCTTAGGGCTAAGCTGAAATGCAGTGCTGTGGGTAGATTGGCTCTGGGATGGTGAGAATGGCTTTGGCTAGGAGTTCCCTCACCTTCATGATACACAGATTTTAAATCTTCTTATTATATAAATGCAGTTTCAGGTTAATTTGAGCTTCTAATTTAATACGCTGTTCTGAATTAAGAGTTAATATGATATTTGATTATCTTTTTGCAATGAGGTCCAACCCAAGGCTCATTGACTTCAATAGACCTTCCAGCAGAATCTGCCACTGCAGAGCCTGCATAGATGCATGCTTAGAGCAGGAGACCCTCACTCAAGATTTCTGGCTTCTGTTTCAGAAGCTGCCAATAAAATGGTGTTATTTGGGGATACTACATATTCTAGCTCACCTTTCCAGCCTGAATTTAAGCTCCTGAGAATTAATGTGCATATAACTTCTTCTATATGGGGAGAGAAGGCAGTAGAAGGAGCTGAACCTGAGGGTTTTCAGCCTCAGACCAGTGTCCTGTGTGCTAAAGGAATCCTTCCAAAATACTTAAATCAGCAAATGATTGGTGTGATGTGTCTCAGCCACTGGGCATCATTCGCCAGGCAGTTGTGGGGTATCAAGCCCACATCAGTGACGGGTCATCCTCACCCTGGTTCTAGTTGCAGCTCCATTCCTCTGCAGAAGTCTGAGCCATGTTGTCCTTGTGAGGTCTCACCATGTCTCTGGAGTGGCCTGGCAGGCCACAAGGGTCTAAGGCAATGGCTGCAGGAGCCGGCGTGGCTGAACACACAGGGAGATTTTTATGGCCACAGCAAATTCTTCATCTGCTCAGTGTGATAAGAGAGGTGGATCTGCCCAGGGCCAGAATTTGCAGCCGCCAACCACTCAAGGTCCCTTTTCCCTCCCCTCTTCAGCTGCCCCTGGTTCTCTTGGCTTCATCCAGCGTGAATGGTGGCAGAACCTGGTGGCCATAGAAAGCACTGAGTTAAATGGTGCTTTTCATCCTGGCAGGCAGGGCTGTCATTATCGGAGCAGCAGGAGCTGTACCAGGAGAAGCAATGGCCTGTGGATTTTAACCCCTTCTGCTCCTCCAATAAGGGCTGAGGAACACAAAAGACTCAGGTCAAGAGCTAAGCTCCTTTCTGAGGAGCAAGAAAAAAAGGATGATATATCATTTGCGAGGATCGTTAGGTAATGTCAGCTTCCAAGCATATGGAAACAAGCAGTGTCAGCTCGCGTTTCCCAAACCCTACGGAGCGGGATGGCTCCGTGTGGCTGTGGTGGTAAAGTCCCTGCCCAGGAATGAACTTCAAAACAACAAAAATGTTGCAAAGAATGTCAGGTGTGGGGTAACAGTTGACCTTTTGGATTGAACATTACATTATTGCTCTTCAGGGCAGTTTTGGCATCGATTTTTTTTCCTTCAAGCTCTCTGCTTACATGTCCAAATTGTTACAATGGAATCTATTAGAAAGGCAAGAGTGGCACATGGAATAGAACAGGCATGAAAGCAAAAACTAGGGTTTCTGGACCCTGACACAGGCCTCCCTGAACTTAGTTTTCAGATTGCTTTCTTTCTCGAATTTCCAGTAAAAATTGTAGGGAATAGCACGATTTTTGTTCAGTTTATTGTGTGTAGTTTGCAGGTGTTGTTTGTTTCAAAATGCAAGAAAAGTATTAAATGAATTTGGACATTTCCTTCTATGCATAAATTACAAACTCTATTTTGGCTCAGTCAAAACATACTGTTTAAGAAAACACTTCATTTTGATTTTTAATGTATATTACTCAACATGTAATGAAAAACAAAACACAATCTTGATCCGATCCTTTCCAAACAGAACACTCAACACATTCTGTTCTAAAGAAAAGCTGACTTTATCAAAATGCTTTTTTTTCCCTTAAATCAACAAATTTCTACAAAGCGTTTTGCCTCTGATGAATTGGCATTTTTCTGACATAAAATGAGCAATCCAAAAAAATTCTAAACAGTTCTGTGGTAAGTCATAGCTAATTCTGGAATAGTAGCAGGAAGGTGCGTAGGAAGGGTACTGCAAGGAGACGTAGCATTGAGCTGAGACTTAAGAGATTTGGGTTGAATTCCTGAAGCAGTTACAAAATGATTTGGGACAAGCCATTAATCTACCCTGTGTCTCAATTCCCATTCTGCAGAGTGGGAAAAACAACATTCCCCCATCTCCTAAAGCTACTGCAAGGATAAAAACCTATTAACACTTATGAGATGACTGGACTTTAATACGAGGTGTATAAATGCAGAGGAAGACAGAAGACAGAGCTGCGTTTTTGTGTAACTTAGAATGAAATTATGGCAAAGTGGACTAGCTTGGACAATAATTTAATAATAGTAGAAATAATTTCAAGTCCAGGCCAGTGTTTAATAGAAATCACTGCTCACCACCCACCATATTTTTTTTTTTAATAAGCAGCTCAGAAAAGTGCAATTTATCATTATTATTATCATCTATATTCATTCTATCTCTGCCACTTCACAAATGAGAGGAGTTCCTCACAAACATCTACAGAGCTAGCTCATTATCCAGTCTCCCTATTTATAACTCTCATTTATGACAATAGCTATCAAAATCTTGCCAACAGTAGGGCTGCTGGTGTGCTGACACCACTGCTCCGCAGCCCACTGAGCGGTATTATCTCACTGTTCCCTTGCGTTCCCCCATCTGTCCCTGGCCATCTGGTGTCCTTGGTCTTCTCTAATTAGATTGTAAGCTTTTTGGGGCATGGACCGCCTTTCTGGTTTCTGTTTGTACAGCACCTAGCACGATACTGCTCCAGTCTCAGACTCGATGGGACTGTCTTCAAAAAGTGACGCTTCACCATGTATCTGCATGCACATGCAGGAGATCCTTCTAATTCAGTTCCCAACCTACTGAGCACTGTTTGATGGATCCCCTTTCTAAGCAGAGCCCCAAAGTGTCTGTGGATCCTGGATTTCAGAGCGGTGGCTTTGGCACCTTGGCTAGTAGATTTATGATGGGGACTAATGGAGTTTAATTCCTTCTGTCCAGCACCACCTGATGTTGTGATTTGATGGAGGTTGCACGCCTGCCGCAGTTCTTCAGTCTCAAGCTGCCTCTCATCCTCATCATAATAACACCAGGAGTTTATAATTAGCTGAAGTGTGGGGACAAACAGGCTGAAAACAGGTACCTAGTTGGTACCAGTGTGATTCTCGCCTCGCTATAGGCAGGGAGTAATTAGAGTTTCTGCACAAAATCTGCTCCCTTTAGGCTGCTGGTTGAACTGCATTAATAACGAAGGATTGTAGGGTGGTTTTGGTTCACTGAATATTCTGATAAGTTGTAAGCAAAATGTTGACAAACCAAAAAGAAAAAAACCTTTTTCTCCTCTAAGTCATTAGGAGTCAAAAGAAATATTTTTGTCACTGTTCTCTGTTCAGAGGCTGGAGAGACAAATCAAAAGGAGAAAAAGAGAAAGCTCTACTAGTTTCAAATGGAGGTTTGGAAATGTTTCCCCTTGGTGCTCTCACAACCAAAACGCTGACATGTCCCCATCATTGTTTTTTTCAGCATGACCAATTTGGTGAAAATGAATTTGTGGATTATGTTGGTATTTTTGGAGAGGTGTTTCTCATCCTTCTTCCTTGCCTTTCTTTACTCAGAAATGTTTCAACTGATGAATATCATAGCATCATAGAATGGTTTGGGTTGGAATGGACTTTAAAGATCATTTAGTTCCAACCCCTCTGCCATGGGCAGGGACACCTTCCACTGCGCTGGGTTGTGCAAAGCCTCATCCAACTTGGCCTTCAACAACATGGCCTGATATCAACCTCTGTAGTTTGAGCTATAAAAACATCTAGAGCAGAAATGGCCATGTTCTGTTTTCCCAGGGCTCAGGTTTATCTGCAGAATTTCATATGATTTAACAAACACAGAGAGATTGGGTTCCCCATCCTTTTCCATCCGTGTTCTCTGTTTTCCTCTGGCCCTGACACACAAAAGATGTCCTCAGCTTGGTTGGATTGCTGGGCAGCATTTCCAAAGGCCAGCTAAAGCTGCTTCCTGGGCACTAACTGCCTTCCAGCACTTTCATGAGCCGTCTCTGAACTAGGTGCAGGATGTAAATGTTATTGCTCCCGTCGCACCCAGCGACTTAACACGAGTTAAATCCTGAAGGTGTAGGGCAGGAGTTACCTGTCTAGCAGGGATGTGAGCGTGCACTTAACTTAAAGCAGGGATAGTTGAATAAAACCTGGGAGAGTGTCTCCCGTACTTAAAATTAAGGATCCACTTAAGCTGTTTTCTGAAATGAGGTCAGACGTTCGTCACTTTACAGGGTCGAGCTCTAAACTAACATAAGCTGTTTCATCTCTCCCTTGACACTTTAGTCTTTTACCAATTTATCAGCATCCTAAAGCAGCGTGTGAAGTTGCTGCAGAACAGAAGTGTTTCAGATACAAATAGCAATTGTTAGCCTCTTCCCTCTGGTAAATGGCAGCAGGCAGAAACCTCTCTCAACCTGCCAAGAACCAAATGTGGGACACAAGAAAGAATTATTGGTGCATGAAGCTTAAAGAGATAGGGGACTTATTTCTTTATTGCAAATAATGTGCTCAGTAATTTGTCTTTCCTGAGTCTGCATTTCTGATGGAAATAGTTTACAATGAGCATGAGAAAACAGAGGGATGTGTGCAAGATCAATTTGAATCTAATAGAAGGGATAAACGGAAGGTGCAGAGGTTAGAAGAAAGGTAGAAAATCCCAGAAGGCAGAGGAGTTGCAGAGTGTTTAACAGCAAGTGATGGAGCATCAGAGCTCCTGCATTCTACCCTCCCGTTCACAGCAGTGATCTGGGGCTACACAGCCTCCCTCGTACGAAACAGACCTGGCAATATCATTTTGTGCAAAATCTATCCTTCTGAGCTATCCCACTGTATAAAAATCACCTTTTTAGTGGCTAAGTAGACACCCAGCTTTATTCCTTTCTTCATATTTCAAGAAACAATGGGAGTAACAGCACTTGCCTGCCTTACTGGAGTGCTGAGAGCTTTAATTAATGTCTCTAATTCAATTTCAACTCCTTGGATAAAAGGCGCTGCCTTGCGACAGCAAAGGTATTGCCTAAAATAGAATATAATTAACACACAGATATCAATCACCATGAAATTAAGTGTACATTCAAATACAACTTGCACTTTACAGAAAGTACTTGCCTATTTTTCCTCCAAGAATCCTGAAGACTCCTAAGACAAGAAACATTTAATGTTCCAGGCTGAATTCAGCCTAGAGTAAGGCCATCGTAAAGCGCCTAGCGATCTGAAACGGGCTGTAACAGAAATCTCCCCTTGCACTGGTGGACATGCCTTCATGATGGACAATGCTGGAAACTGACTGTAACATGACTCAGAATCAGTACATCTAACATTTTCTTCTCCCAGTGCTTAATTACTGTGAACTCTAGCCTATGTCCTAGCTCACCCACTGGTCGTGTTTATTAACAGGTGTGACAATTGCATGATCATGTCTGTTGACATCAATCAGAAGGACCCAGATCACCACATCGCTCTGTAGTGCACCTGAGTGGAAATGGGCTTTGTAGCCTGGATTTTTTTAACTGCTGTGTTACAAAGCTTGCTGACGCCTTGAGATTGTTGGCATTCATTGCTGATGGGATGGGAACACCTAATGAACCATGTAGGATGCAGGACTGTGTTTTGCTAGGTGCTATACCCAGTTTGATGGCCTCTCCAACAAGTTCATGGTCCAAATACCCAAACAAATACTATTGCGTCTCCATGCTGATAATTGGAAAGTGAGGCAAAAAAGCATGTAGAGGCACTGCCCAAGATCCTAGAGGGTGTCTGGGCCAGAATCGAGCAGAATGCTGGATTCCTGAATCAAAACCTGTGTCTGACTCCCCCAAGCCTCCTCTTTAGTGCAGAGGTTGCTTCTGTACCAGATTTAGCTTTTAGTTAGTTTTGGGTCTCCTACCCAAGGGCTGTGCACTTGGAGACATCGCCTCCTTGCCTCTTCCTCTCCCATCGCTTTTTGCAAAATCTCCAGCACATATCTTACAGCAGTGGAGCTCCATAAAGACACCTAACAGACTAATTTTGGAATCAAACTTGTTAGGAGTTAGATTGAATGCACCTCACAATATTGCCTTAGACACAAAATAATCCCACTTCAGTAAGCTTTATAGCTTCCATGGGGACCAGCCCCGTGGTGCGTATTAATTTTTAATGCGAAACAACATCTCTACAGCAGCTACAGGGGGGAAAAAGATACTACTAAAAAATTAAAGTTGATGGTGTGATAGTTGTCTAGACCCAATTGCGCTCTACCATCCTCTGTTGCCTCAGGCACCATTCCCTGCTCTCAGCACTGATACTCACAGCCGGCTTCCAGAGTGGAGATGTGTCCGTCCCGTCTAGTGATCTCCAGGTGTGTTCTCCCCACATCTTAACCCTTGATTGAGAGCCATTGCAACTCTAATTATCCTGGCTGTAACTTTAACCTAAAAGGAAAGGAAGGGAGGATGAAGAGGTGCGTGGGGGGAATTAGTGAATACCTCCTCTCTTTTATAAGCTGATATTTCCCAAATGTATGATGCGCACATGTGGGAGGACACACTGGGATTTCTCTGAAACCCATTTCTTTTGGCTCTTCTCATATTTAAGTTCTTACTTGTGCTGTGCTGGGTGAGCTGTCACTCCACTTTGGTATATAAAAGCTCCTCTTCTTTCTTTGCAGTAGAAATTCAATAGAAAGTGAAATGTTTAAAGGAAAACTGATCCAGGCTGGCTGATGAAGAAAGTAGTTATGGATGAGTTTAATGAACAGACAACCGAGTTTGGACAATGTGTACAGAACAACTGATCATTATCAGCAGCAAATCTGCATACCCGTCTAACGGCGTATATGCTGAGTTTGCAGCTGCCTGGCTGGAGAAGCAGGAGAAATGAACTCCTGAACTGGAATTTGGAAATGCTGAGGGTAGGATATAGCTGGGAGCATGTCCCAGTAATCGCCTTGGGTTCATGACCACTGTGAGTAGACACAGAACTGTACTGTATCTCACTTGGAATAGACTGTATTCTCTTCAGTGTGGGGCTAGAAACTCCCCACACCCGTTTTGTAAGGTAGAAACATTACCTTACAGAAGGTAGTGTCTCTCTCCTTTCTGAGAGGCAAGGGACTAAAGCACCAAGATCTGCCACATTTATGGGTGAAGTAGGAGTCAGTGATGAAGGCTGATATTAAACACATGCCTCCAGAACAGGAACAACCTCTTCAGTCAGGAGCTACAGGTACCATTACGTTTAATAACAGTAATATTCTATCTGCAATTGGAAAGAAGTTTATATGTGCCCAACAGAAAAAGCAAATGTTCGTTGACTTTCCCATACTTAATTTTCTCATTGACTTTCTCATACTTAATTTTTTTTTTCATTTCTTCATGTAATGCAACAGCTGACTGTCATTTTTAACCAGACTTACACAACTCCGTGCTGTCAAGTGCTGCTGAGCTCACTGCAGCTCCACAAACACATGCTGCGCACACGTGCAGACTCCCACGCACTCTGGCGCGCGCGCACACACACGCACTCGGCACTTGTGCTCCCCGTCGCACTCCCGGCTTCGATCTGCCCGCGCAGAGGACGTGCACGCTTGCTGCCAGGGGCTGCAGCTCTGACATGTTCCTGGTGAACGCTCCTGGAGCAGAGGAGGTGGCCACACATGCTGATGCCCTCTGGTCTATACCGAGGTCCTACGGTCACATGCTGTGCTGCAGACGTGCGTGGCATCCCCAGCACATCTCGATTTGGCCTCACCCACACTCTTAGCAAAACCTTTTTTCTCTGGGAATTGCAGACTTTCAGAGAGCTTGTGGTGGACTCAGACTCACAACCAGAAGGGTTTCTGGAGATGTACAAGTAAGCCCGATGCTAAATCTCACTGTAGCAGAGCTCTGCATAGCCTAATTTCTCCTGCTTTTAAGAGTGGCTACAGTCTCTCTGCACTGTGTTCTGCAGAAGGAAGTAGGTATCACTTGTCCTGAGGACAGTTTTTGGCCAGGTTTGTGCTCCCAGAGGGGGAAACGCAGCCTCAAGATTGTTCTTCCTGCCCACGCATGCCCGCTCCGTTGGCACATCCCCCCCAAAACTTAGCAAGGCAGCCAGATGAACAGGAGGTGGGCAGGAGAAGGAACACATCCCGCCTACGGAGAGGACTTTTTCCGAGCAGCATCAGCAACTTGGAGCACTGAGGAGCACAGCCCAACGCACCGGGCTGCTGCTTCCACGCTGCGGTTAGGAAGCAGCAGGGGAGGGGGGATCCACGCCAGGCACGGGGTCCTGGCTGAGTGAGCCGCTCACCTTCTGCCAACGGAGTGCACAGCTTCGCTCGGAGCAGGGCATCGTGCCAACAGTGGGAGTTGGGAGGCGGGTGATCTGATGGCTGGAACGCTGGAAATGGGAGTTGGGAGGCGAGGGCTCTCTTCCAGCTGTATCCATGGCTTGCTGCGTAACCTTTGGCAAGGCATTTCACCCCTCCGTTTCCCTTCCCACTCATCGTATGTCTTGTCTGCTTAGCTGTTAAACACATCAGGGAGCGGAGCTGGCTGGGAGAGGGGCTGTCCGCAGTCATGGCTTGGTGGGGAGGGTGGTGCAGCAGGACAGCGACAGCGTGCCCTGTGCCTGGGGATGGGGAGCGTCCCCTTAAGCTCCCTAGTAAACCTCCCACATCGAATATGCATGTTCAGTTCGTCACCCTGCAGAGCCTTGATCTTGGGAAGAGCCTCGAGGTCCTGCCGTAATCGAAAGAGCAGCAGACCCTGTCCCCTCCACCAGGCACGCACCTCCCAACCGCCCCGGTGGGAAAGCAGGTTGAGGTGATATTTATCTTTCAAAGTTTGGCAGGATTTCATAGTTGTGTGTGTGTGCGTGTGTCTGTGTGTCCGCATGTGCTTGTCACTGAAGCCTGGGTAATTATTTTGGTTTATTTCTTTTTTGGCAACACTTAAAAGTAAGAGCCGGGTCTTTATAGATTGCTCAGGTTGCATGGAGTATGGGCTACAGATCATCAGAGAGACATGAAAGCAGAAAACACATTTCTCTGGCACGGCATTAAAGGGACAATAAAGGGGTAATTGTAGCCTGGGGTGCAGCCACCTCCTGCGCCCAGACTTCCGTCGCCATCGCAGCGCGGCGGAGGACTTCGCGAGGGAAATGATGGAAAAGCTGGGGTGAGGCTGTCTCAGGTCAGGACCCGGTTATTTCAAAGGTGGTGTATGTTCAGGAGGTTAAAGGCACCACTTAGGTACATGAATAAAACACTGCCAAATACTCTGAGCCATAACACAGGCAGAGTGAAGTCTTTTAAAACTTGATTTCTCATGTCTGTTTTCACCCTGAGAGACAGTTGTCAAAGGATCAAAGCGATTCCCATTTTTAAGCTCTCTCTTTCTCTCCCTCCTCCCTCTCCTCCTTTCCATTTCTCTCGCTCTCTTTCCTTCCTCCTCTTCCCTCTCTTTTCCAACAGGACTCCACAGAATGGAGCAAGAATGAGAGGAAAAAGGCAGACAGAAAAGCATGAACTGGAGGCTTGTTGAGTTCCTCTACCTCCTGTTTATATGGGACCATATACTAGTACAGCCCTCCCACCAGGACCCAGCTGCTACCAACCAACATGTCTCCAAGGAATTTGATTGGCTTATTTCAGACAGGGGGCCTTTCCACCACTCACGGAGCTACTTATCCTTTGTGGAAAGACATCGTCAAGGATTTACAACCAGATATAAAATATACAGGTACGTTGGTTTCCTACAGCACCTGTAGCTTGGCTAAGTTGTTAGGTGGTGGGAACTCAGCCAGTTCTCATGGGCTCAAAGCTCATAGTCAATGGGGAGATGCATCATTGTCCCCGTTCCACCTGGAAACACTGCTTTGGTTCTCCACGGTCCTCAGCTGACAGTGCAAATTGCTTCAAAGACTCGTATGTAACGCTCTGATAGTGAGATGAAGGCACTGCGGTGCCATGGCAATGTGTACAACACAGATCGAGGTAGAAAGGGACCAAAGATTTGGGTGTACTTCGTTTGTGGCAACAGATAAGTTTGTAGGCAGGTTCACAAGCATGTTTATGGAATCAATGGGCAGACCAAGCTTCTGTACCAAACTCATACATGTGAACTGCCAATAGCTTAAGGTTCACACGGGCAAGAACAGACATAGAGACGTCAAGACACATATCAGTATGGCAGTTCTCACATCGCTGTGCATGAGCTGTAGCTGTGCACTGCCTACCACAGGCCTCCGCAGACTATCTCCATGTATGAGTCGGACTTGTGCCCAGAACTGTGATCTTGGTTTAAAACTCTTCCTTTTAAAAACTATAGAGAATAGGCAGAATTTGGATTTTCCTTTGCCTTCCAGGTTTTGAAGCCTTTGTTGTGGTCTGTTTCAAATTCTTCTTGCCAGCCGTGACATCCAGAAAAAGACTTTTCTTTTTTCATTTTAACGTGAAAAGCTGGGGTGCTCATATGAGCCTCCTATTCAAGCAGGAAGCACTTGGGAGTGAAGGGGAATATGAAGTCCAAAGAGACTCCAAAAGTCTCATAGAACTGTGCATAATTACATAGTCCTGTTGTGTTTCAGAACGACACTTGCAAGCACAACCATGCAAACTATTAGGTAGGAAGGTACTAGTGAGTAGCCTGCTGGCAGCACGCACGCAGATACACGTAGACGACGGCTGGGGGATGGGGCAGTGTTGTCCCATGGGCAGAAAGCCAAAAGCACTCACAGAGTAATAGCCACGTGCAAGGCGTCGTCTATGTGTGAGGAAGAAAAATGAGTTGTGCCGGTCCCATGGCCTCCAGGGAGTGCAGCGTCCCCTCCCCTCGCACCAGCCTGCAGAGCAAGGGCAGGTTAGCGTGAGTCCAAGATGTTGTCCTGGCTTGTCCTCTTCATTCAAAGCAGCTCAGGGGGAAGAGAGCCCCAAAAACTAGAAATTATGCTGTCGCGCTTCCACTAAGGATGCCTGACTGTCTTTGCATTCACAGAGTGGAGAAAACATGACTTTTTTCAAAAAGACTTTCTTCCTGGTTGTGGGTATCCCCAGCTCTCCTCCTGCCCTGCCTGATGACAAAAACTCTGATTGAGGCTGCAAACCTCTGCCCCATGCAATGCCCCTGGCAGCGGCTCTGCCCTTTGCTAAAGAGCTGTTCAGCCCCGAGTGCCACTGCAGCAGTTTACAGGGGCCGTAGTGGGAGAGAAACACATGCCATGTATGTGTTCAGACACATCTAAGAACTGTCACTGTAGGTCAGGCCAGAGATCCATCAAGCCTGGGATCCTGTCTCTAAGAATCATGGAGAAATGGGTCTGGAAGGACCTTGAGAGGTCGTTTAATCCATGCCTCTTCCCCAAGGCAGACTCAGCCATACCTGTGTCACAGCTGACAGAGGTTTGTGGACAACCTCTGCTGAAAGGTTTCACATGATGGAGAATTCATACCCGGAGCAGGCAGCCTGTGCTGTGGCTTTGCTTTCCCCACCTTTATAAAGGAGCTAAAATCTTGCTTGTAAGTGAAGCCTGCAATTTCTAGTTTTATCTGCTATGGGGGAGGCACAAATTCTCCTTTGGTTCATAGGAGAATGCTAAGAATTCAAAGGCTTATCTCAGTTCAGGATGAACTTTATACCCAGGAAGCGGAAAGGGATCTGGTTTTCTCCATTTCTGCTGGATATTGCCAAGCACTTATGAAAGACACTTCTAGTGTGGGGAGGATGCGATGTCCTCCTCCTTCCAACGTGGGAGAAAATGGGCAGCAACTCCTGCGTGCACAGGAGTCTTATGGGTGTGGGGAGGTGTCTGAGAAGGGTCTTGCAAGCTGGTCATAATGCTGGAGAAGTCATTATGCGCAGAAGAAACTGGAGGTGAGACGGAGTCCGGTGGCAGCAGTTAGGGATAGAGTTTGGAGAGATGTAGGAAGACTGCGAGGGCGCAAAGGGATGCATCTCATGGCCAAATACCACGCACTAAGCTGAAGGAGGGAGCTGAGGGCTTGGAGAAATCCAGTCACGTCATGGTTTGAGCTGCTGGGAGTTCAGCACTTTAGACACACGCTCTCTGGGATGAACTTTTGCTGCAGCTGCGATCAGCTGAGGAGGAGGAGGAGGGGAAAACCTCATATGCTTCAGCAGAGCAGGTGGAGCCAATAGGTAGGAGTCTGGCTAGATGTTGAAGGGTTGCTTGGTTTTAATATCTGGCCCTATTGGCAGAACTGGCCACTTAAAAATTGAGCCCATGCATTTTTTTAAGGAATGTCGAAATCAGTCTCGCTATGGTGAATTAGTGGAGCCACAGCCAGTTTTAGCAGCTGAGAGCTGAACTCTGAGCACACCCCCCCTCCAGAACATATCATTTTACTGAAACTCACAGGGGTAAAATCTCATTTTGTGGGATCCTTAAATTGACTTCGAGAATCTGTAAAGCTGTTGGGATTTTGTCGACTATTTAATTCCAACATAGAAGCCTCTTTCCTCCCAAATGATGTCTCTCAATTGCTCTTTGCACTAGACGGGCCCAAGAGAGACACATAGTCTACATTAAGGATATCACTCCTTTCCTTAGAAAAGCAGCTGATTTGGAGCATGGGAATTTTCTGTGCAGTCTTCTCTTTCAATGTTCCTTTTCTTCCTCACTTTTTTTGGTTGGCTGGTTTGTCCTTTGTCCCTCAGTTAGACAGTTCCTTTGGGCGCTTGTGATTGTGTTGAGTGAGGTTTGACCCGGCCACTGCTGTTCTCCTAGGGCTGATGGCAGCAGACCTCACACCAGCCACAGCCACCAAGTGTTTGGAGCGGATGTGAAATCAGGCGAGAGGACCTCACCCGTCCCTAATTGAAACGCTGTCGCCTGTTTAGTGGTGATTTCCCCAGTGTCTTGCTATGCAGGAGCATGGACACAGCAAATTAGGACCGTGTCATTTACATTGAAAACCCACAGAGATAAAGGCACTGTCGATGTTGCACAGCAGCATAAAGGTGAAATGCAGCATTTTCTCTTTTTACAGCTGACTTTAAAAAGGAAGCAACACCAAACTAAAACATGCAACTCTCCTGCTTCCATCACCGCCAAAGTCCAGAGGTCTGTCAGCAGCAGAGAGCTTGTTTTAGTTACCAAGCCTATTTTCTGCGCTGCAAAACCAGAACTGCTGTAGAACAGTATAGCTGCTGATATCTCTCCATAGGATGCCTGGATCCAGATCTACCATCCTAGCACGGAAAGGCAATTTGCTACTACATTCTCCAAAGGCTCATTTCCTCCTTCTGTGTACTTAGCAGATTCTAGATCTCTCTCTCACAAAACTTGGACCGCTGCTTTTCCTGGTACCCTCAGTCAAGGTTTACACCTTGCGTGTGATTATTAGTAGCAAGGCAAGCAAAGTGGGAGATGTTTTCTATTAAATCATGGACAGTAGGGGTAGATACAATTGCATTAAGGAAGCACATTAATCAGCATTGATTCATACTAATAAGGCTGGTTTAGGGGGGCCTCTGGCAGGAAACTGCTGCTTTGATCATTATCTGTGCACTCCGATGCTTATGCAGATAGGAAGGCAGATGCTGAGAGTGGTTTGTGGGATGTCTGAATATTCATTATCACTATCCTTGTTGTTCCTAGTCATGAGAGCCTTGGGTACTCGGTACTGCACGGAGGCTGGAAAACAGGCGAAGCACAGCGTGGCTTTGGGACTAGGGCACTGCTCAGACCAGGAAACATTCCCATCACCAGAAAACAGTGGTTAACAGTTTCCACTTCTTTGAAGTATATTGTTGTGTTGTCTTTTTTAATTCTCCCAGAAACTGCTTATTTAGCTACAAGGCAAAGCAAAAGAAACAGTAGGCTGAGCACTGGAATACACTATGCAAATAGCCCGGCAGAAGCACTGGAACAGGAGCACTCTGCTAATGATGCTGCTCTGTTCAAGCAAGTTCTAGAAAAACAAACCTTTCCTAGAAAAAAAGGAGGCTTTGTTGTTGGATGTCAGAGGTAATACATGCAGTATGTATACTTTAACCCCAGGTTCATGGTGTGGCTGTGGGTAAGCTCAGTGCTCCATGCCTTGGTTCCCTCCCCGCCACCCTGAGAACGGGAGATGACAGTGTTTGTCTGCTCTGTGTTGCTGGGCAGACTTAATTAAGTGCTGCAAGACGTTTGGACGTAAGGGACAACGGCAATATAAAGTGGATGATCACACGGGGTTGGATGGGGAATGTGCATGTGCAAGAAGAAATGTGGATTTTCCACGTGTGGGAGTTTAATTCCATTTTCTGAAATGACAGCAGTGACAGGGAAATCTGGCTCTTGTGTAAGAGAGCAAGGAAACCCTGGGGTATAAAAGGGAAACCTGCTCGCCTTGCAACTTCTCCTGCAGTGGGACCATTTAGAGGCTGCCTAATTTCATGAAACCTGCAAAGACAGAATACTTCCCAGACCTCTGCCAAGTCTAGTTAAAATGCACCAACAGATTAAAAACTTAGTGGGGGATGTGACAAGAAACCAGCCAGTCCTGTCCCATCCCTCTGCCTGCAGAGTGACAGGACAAAACTGATGGCTGACGTACACTTGTTACCGTAAGGGCCCTGGATATATAAAAAAGAAATACAGCTCCTGGGATGGGAAAGGTTGTGAGTAACTGGCTGCACAAGCTAGCTATAAATTTGTTGGGATGGCGCATGGGGAAAAAAAGCTGATTTGGTTTTTTTTTAATCCTCAAAAAATTGTTTCATCAGGAGGGTGGTGCAGGTCAATGGAGAGGTAAGGGATATCTCCATCCCTGGTGATGGCTCCATCTCAAGGCTTGGCTGGCCAAAGGCACAGCTGATGTGCTCAAGAGCTGATGATAGTCTGGCTTCAAGTGGGAGGTTGGATTAGGGACCCCCAGGGTCCCATCTAACTAACATTTCTGTGATTTTCCTCTTTCTCTGATTCAGAGTGGACACTAAACTGGGTGCTCATAAAGGGATTTGCACTGCTGAATGCATTTGGCCACACTAGAGATTTTTATTTAGTCCTAGAAAACCCACAAATCTGAGCGGCTACGTGCTCTCTAAATGTGTCATTCGCTTGGCGAAGAGGAAGGGAATTATCACGAAGTGAGGTTCTTTGCTGTGCATGTAGCATGGGCTACAATTGTCTTAGAAACGCATATGCTGTTCTGCTGCTTAAATTTTCCCTTAGAGGAAAAAAAAATAAAACAGGAGAAAAAAAATTTGGTCTCACAAAACTGTCTCACAAACCTTTCAAAGTTTTATGGCACCACAAATTAAAAACAATGAGCCAGATTCTCTGTGACATAAATATGAGAAGCTGTTGACTTCAAGGAAAATTCACCAATTTATTGGCTGGAGAACGTATTCCAGCGTATCCAGCATTGCCCACGGCCCCAGGACCTGCATACGCAGTGCCAGGGTTTATAAGGCTGTTTGCCCTGGCTGCGTGGCTGGGAGCATTATGAGCTTTTATTATTTCTAAGCAAAAGCAGAATGCAACTGGACGTGGAGAATCTGGTTAGTGAGTGTGGTTTCTATGACTGTTTTTAGCAGCTTCTAGTACAGAAGTTTTGTCTGTCCTGACCAGTCCTTCTAGGAAGGTTTCATGCAAATTCCACAACTGAGGAATTGATCTGACAGAAAAATAATCTGGCAAAGAAAAAAAAAAAAGGAAAAAAAGTTAACTCATTCATTGTGTGGTCAGGTGATAGTAAAGGGACAGGACTGTGTGGATGGAGGCAAGAAGGGGACTGGTGGGACTGCTGTTTTCAGCAGCAATGCAGATTAAAGTTGTGTTAAAGTGGTTGTGAAAATGCGTGCTAAGTTTTTGTAGAGACAAGATCTGTTAGAGCTGCTTCCATCATTTTTCGGTCCATTCTTCTTCTCCCATCTCTCCACTCCTCGTTGACTCCTTTTGCTGTCTCTCTATTGCATTGAATTTAATCCACTGGTCACTAGAGCTGTACAAATAATTGATTTTGTGGTTCACTGGTTGTATAGAACAAAAATGACATTAAAAATGGGCTGATCTGAAATAGATGTTTGTTCAACTTTTCAGTAAAATGAAAAGAATCAAAACATTTAATTTTAGACTCAGTGAAATGTTTAAGCTTTGCTGTTTATTTTCATTTTATTAATCCAGTGAAAAACTTTTTTTTTCAATTTTTAAGATGTAAAAGTTTATCTCAAAACACGAAGTCAACCAAAGCCACTTAAAAAATGTCAAAAGGCAAACATTTTGATTTTGAGTGTATTTTGTTTAGCTATTCACTCTTCAATTTACTCATTCAATTTACGATGAATTTGCAAGTACTTTTCCTGTCCTTGAAACAGGGAAGGAGGCAAAAAAAAAAAACCCCGAAAGACAAAAAAAAAGACTGGCTATCCTTATTGTTCGCTCTGAGACTTTGAAATCTTAAAATTCCCCAGGGTTCAGCTTTGACTTTCCTTGGGTTCAGCTTTTAGCATCTTAGGATAAAGAAGAAAGCTATTTCCCCAGCAGCGCTGGGCAGGGGAGGCCCAGCCGAGCCGAGCAGCAGGATGGCAGCTTTGCTGTGGGAAGGCTCGTGCTGGTTCGAAACGAAGCTGGATGCTGAGACCTGGCTACTGCTGGCTGAGACAAACTGCACAACACGTCTGCAGCCCTGGTTCCTCTCTCACACACATGTCCTGGCAAGTTTTCAGTCCTGTTCCAGTTGTTTGGATGCCTGAAGCATCCAAAAACGCACCGTGAAGGTTCTTCTCAAACAGCATTAAGGTGATGCTTTGCACTGGTACAAATTGATAGGCACCGTTGGGCTTTTTAATCTTTGCTTGGGCTTTTTTAGTCGTGCTGAAGTTCTGCTGACAAGGATTTCCTATTAGGTTTTTATGCTATCTGTTTAAAGGGGACATCAACTTTTATGTTTCCCAGTCAGAGGCAAGGCTTTTTTAGGAGAGGCAATGCAGCAGTTGAAGGACAGAGGGAGCTGAGATGAAAGGAGGCTCTTGCCTCTGCGTGGAAGGAGCAGTGGAGATCCGTACAGCAGTGCCTGGCAAAAAATAGGCAATCTCCATAGTTTACATTATGCATGTAAACGAGCGATGTACACTGGTTTGTAATCAGTAAATGCCTTGTAAATAAATGTGTGTAAACCAAAAATTTAAATCTATTTCCATAGTGCATGTAAACAATGAAGCCTTCTAGTGTTTTCTTCAATGTAAATGTTAATCTAAAAATGACATTACTACAAGTTTATGTAACTTTACAACAGAGCCACAATTTACATTCCTGTCTCACCAGCTCTAGCACAGCAGCTTGGCAAACACGAGCCATTCAGTGATGGGCGTGAACCAGCCAGATCCATCATGTAGCTTCTCCTTCAGCCACAACCTTCATTCTTCATGCAGTTCAGGGACCAGTGTTGTCACATTCCCTGCATAATGCGTCTCCCTGCGTATGGGAAGCTTTTCATATATTTGCATAAGCAGGATAAAGGCAGGAGTGGGGGACGGCAGGGGCTGAGCCTACAGCACTTTGTCCTGGGAGCGTTGGGCTGAGCAGAGAAGGAGCTTGGCCCTCGTTGGGGCTGGAGGAGCAGCTGCTCTGGCTGCGCTCGGATTCAGATGGCGAAGGCTCATGAACGTCCCTGGCAGCCACAGGACTTGGCAGAAGGACACACCTCTCCTTCTCTTTGATATTCCTGAGAACAGAGGGCACATGGAAGGATAGATGGCACCAGCCTTTGATGTGCTCAGAGCTGCTGAGATGTGGGTACAGAACATCTGGCTGAGCTTTGGGGATGGGCAGCCCCTCATCTCAACATGGCAGCGCATGCTCAGGCCATGGGGAATGGGGCAGAAGCGATGCAGTTGATAAGTTCATGTTCTGGTAGGGCACTTGTGGTCAGGACACACCGGTTCCTCTGGAGAGATGCACGCATGTGAGCTGTGTCCCTGGAAAGGCAGATCAGTAACCACTTGCCCTGCGGGCTCACCCGGGCAAGCTCTTGGCTGATCAGTTGAGCGTTGGCACGGCAATGCCGAGTTGCAGGCTCAAGCACAAAAAATTCTCTTTCTGAATTTTTCTGAATTATTTTCTGAATCCAGAATGCAATATTTTAAAACCATGCTCCAAACAAATCCCAGAAGCATCACGGACAAATATTTTCAGTCACTGAACCTTTCCAAAGAGATCTGCATCCTGCTGGGGTGGGAGGCAGCTTTCTACACACTCCCCCCTGAGACCTTGCTTGATGGGGAGATCTTTTCCCATCTGCATGAAAAGCGGAGGGCTGTGCCCAGCAGACCTCCCAGGGCTGCTCCCCAGCACGCTGCGACAGCAATGACTTTGCACGTTCATCTCAGATTTCTTCAGACCAGCAGACTATGGTCCAGTGGTTTGGGAGCATATTTTAAAAGCTAACAAGCCATGGAGAAGCCTTCGCTCTTCTTTTTATTTTTTTTTTTTTCTGTGAGCAGATTATTAATTCTGCTTTCAAATGGGGCAGATGCTTATTTCAGCAGAGAAGCTGTTACATTTAAAAAAAAAAAATCATCCCTTTAGATGCACGGAATAATTTTGTTCTGGCACCAGCACCACTGGGAGATGGCATGACTGTACCTGTTATAGGGGGTTTTCTATTTCTGGATCCTTCTAATGTTTCCCTTGGGTTCCAGAAAGTTGTTTTTTTTTTTCCTTTCTTTTTTGCTGATTGCCACCCACCAGTCTCTGTAAATGGAACAAGACACGTCCCACCGGGGCAATCGGAGCCATTCAGGCTGGTTTCCCATGTCAAACCACTAAGCGCAGGTACCGGACCCAAGGACACATCAGAAAAGAAACTCAGGAACCAGCTTTGCAGCAGGGAGGGAGAAGGGTTTGGGTCAGCCCTTGTGCCAGGATCTCCTCTCCAGGCAACGTGAAATGAAATCCACCCTTGCGGAGCCAGCGGGTCCCCTGTGTGCCGGGGCACGCACATGCTGACACAGCATGTGGGCAGCTCGGTGAAGCCTCGGCTTCCCCTACAGAGAGCCCTGGGCAGGTGGGACCTGGTCTGCTCCAGGGGAATGGGGTGGAAGCAGTATTTGGGCAGTGCCCTGCTGCCGGGTTTGTGGGAGAGGGATGCTGTTCGGTGACGGAGCTCTGCGTCACGGGCGACCAGATCTGATTTCACACCCGCAGCCTTCCGCTGCCGACACGATGGCCACGAGGTGGTCACAGGAAGCTGCAACGAGGTTCCCTTCACCAGGGAGTCATTTTTACTGGTTAAATACATCCCGCCAGGTGAGAAATACCGCGAGGGAGGGCAGGAGGTGCAGGGATGGGAGCCGCAGGTATTTGCACCCACGGGGCTGCCTGGGCTGGGGGCACGCAGCCGCACTAGCTGCAGGCAGCAGCTGCCTCCTCCTCCTTCCCTGCCGGACTCCTCGCAGCTGCCTGGCTCTCCAACCACTCTGTTTCAACAGGATGGAGATCCTTCCCATCGTCTCCATGCTCTGCAGCGTGGGAAAGGCTCCAACATGCTCCAGCCCCTGCTCTGAAAGGCGAGTCTTGAGGTCTGATGCTGGCAGCGGCGAGAAGGGCCAGGCGGCTGGGGCATAGCGGAGGGACGGGATGCTCTGAAGTATCTGCTGTGCTTCTAAATCAAAGTCCTGCTGACAACACAGAGCACTAAATGCCTGCCTGGGGCTCTGCTCCTACAGTCATGTGACGACATCAGAATTTAAGCTTTAATTAAGAAAGCAGTACGGGGAGGGAGGGAAGAGTCTCTAGCCCTTATGACTGCAACAGAAAGCTTGGAAACATGACCTGAGTGTAACCAACATCTGCTTTAATGTGCAGATGGCTCCCAGCAGAGGGGTAAGCAGCTGGGAGAGGAAGCTGTTGCATCAAATTCCCAATTGGGTCTGGCCTGCGTGTGCTTCTGCTTGCAATGAAGGCACTTGCTTGGAGCAAGGGGAGTTTCTGCAGAAGCTGTGCTATGGCAGCGTTACACCAACATGCCCTCCCTTGCTGTACACGGCTCTCGTGCAGCCTCACAGGGCCAGATTTTACACTAATGCAGCCTCTGCTTGTGCACAGCCATCGTCTAGAGGTGGCAAGAGCCAGCTCAGTGCCACTGTGTTCCTGCGGGCTGACTCGTGCCCATGGTGCGCAGCACTTTTTAAGCAGCAACATGGAAATTCTCTGCTCCAGGGTTATGACAAGAGTTTTTTTTGCCTCCTGGAGTTCCTTAGCCCAAATTGAAGGGACTCCTTTGTTAAGCCTCTATGGCATGTGAGCTTTCAACACCTGCTGGCCCAAAAACCCATGCTGTGCTTTCTCCTGCCATCAGTTTTAGCAAGGGCAGGGAGAAACTAGACATTTTAGAGACAGGTTAAGGAGAAGCCTCTGGATGCTCTCTATCTCCCAGGGGTACACCTTTGGCAAGGTTCATTGAAGAGGAACCTTATTTGATGGTTATGCTCTCTGCCAGCTCACCAGGGTCTGGAGGCTTAAATATGTGTGATGCTGCAACAGCCTCTCATTCCCATGAATGAGTGCCACGAAAAGCCAGGGGAAAAGCTGCTCCCCTATAACTTATAGCTGAGACCTGTCTCTGGGCTCTGATTGACTTCGTGATAGCTCTTACAATCATCCTGACACTGATCACCCTGCCAATGTGGCCGGGGATCTTGCCGTTTCTGCAGTAAAAGTGCCCCTTTGCAAGGTGCAAAGGTTTGCACTGGCAGCGCCTGGCAGGTCTGCTGGAGCCGAGGCTGGGGTTAAGCTCTGATTTCGGTAGCTGACCAGTGCAGCATCCATGAGGATGCAAACGCTGAGCAGTGAGGGACATCGCCTCCCACAGCTACTTGGAGGTGGAAGAAAGGATGGGGTGAAACCGAGCATTATGCGGGGGGGGAAAGGTGTTCTCATTATCCACGTGTCCCTGCCCAACCTCATTTTGCTTTTCCTCCCCTTTCTTTCATACTTGTTCTTTCCCTCTCAGCAAAGGAAAACCTGGCTGTCGAGTATTCAGTGTTAAATATTTCAGCATTGGCTTCCAGCTCTTGAGCAAAACCCCAGAAAGAACATTACTTCTTACTCCCCTCCAAATGTCTGAGTCTCTCCGTGGGGAATGCAGGCGCATAGCCTGGGTAAAGCTAACGAGAAAGCTTGATGCACAGGGAGAACCGCATGTTGCATGGCTAAGAGCAAGCAGGAGAGACAGGAATAAGAAAATAAGGTTGTTAGCTTCATCTCTGGTTAGAGCTAAATGAATAGTCCCCAGAAGACTAGTATGTTGTCCTTGCATTTTGTCTGCCTTCCCCCTGTTTTCCTCCCCTTACCCCCCATTCATGTGCAGACTGTGGAAATCTCAGGTTCCCCCCTCCCACCTGGAAAAGACTCCCGAGTGTTTCTCGGCAGTATTTGATATGTGAAATCCGTGCCGTACCGGTGCAGCAGGTGTTGCCGACTCACGTGATGAACCGTATCTCAAGACTATTCAGTGTCTCTTCAAAGCCCACACTTTCAGAGTCCTCTGATTATGTAAGAGTCTCAACTCAATTTTTAAAGTAAGTTTACGGCCCTCATAATTGCAGAGGAAAACTTGATAATACGACTCCTACATACTCAGAAAGCAGAAGGCAAAAAAAGAAGGGAAAAAAGAAAAGAAAACACGCTGAAGTTTATCAGATTTTAAAAGTCTCATGAATTTTAAAACCAATCTCTTAATTCTTTTTTGCAGCCTGACTCATGATTTTCAAACAGTTAGCAATATGGCTGTAGGGATTGTAAGGCTGGTTTGTTATCTTATTAGATAACTTACATAAAATATCCTAACCCTTGGAGACTCGGAGATTGAGTATTGCACTTCAGTGCACAGCTGGAGAGAATAGTGTCTTTTCTCTGTGTAGATGCTGAGGATCTCCTCTTAATCCAGGTCTCTAGTCTCTACCGCAGCATAAATATTTCCCAAAATTACATTAGTGCTAATCATATGAATGAGAATAGCCATAATATTGATCTTCATAACACTTAGGTTATTAAATTTGAGTTTGAAGGTAGTTTTGTGGGGCAATTCATAATAGTAAATCTCGTCAGCATGCATAAGCAGGGAAAACAAGCCACAGAGCAATAGCATTGCAAACCCAGAGAGAAATATATTCCAGACTCTTCCATCCTACCACGAGATCACACACCAAACAGGCACATTGAGTAAGTCTGCAATGCCAGAACTGATGTTTTGTTAATCGTTTGATAACCTCAGATGAACTTAATTGATCTGAAAGGCGAAGAAAGGCCTTTGGATGTTGAAATAACTTGTTCCAATGTTTCTGTGAGGTACATGCACCACCCAGGGGCACTTTATTGCTGGAATATTTGCACACACACTAAGACAGGGGTGTTCCTGTGATAAGATGAAGGGGGATTGCCACTTTCTCCCTTAAGTGGTAGACTTGCCTTCCACATATGTGTTCACTCAGGCTGTTCACACTCAATTTGAGAGTCATGCATACTGCAGAGGTAGGGAGGGAGCAGAGTGTATCATGCTTGTAGCTGTTCTAGAGCCTCATACCTCCCTTTGTGCAGACATGAGCATTGATGTTTAAGGTGCGCTCAGATAATGGGGTGGCCGAAGCATCTTGCATGGCCTATGGTGGGTTAAAGGAAATCTGAGAATACTTTCCTGTGAAATGGCTCTATAATAGGGGACAGAGAAGGTCCTACCAGCTCTTCTAGCATATAACAAAGGAGGAACCAAGGGCATGGAAGAGGCTGAATGCTACTGTATAATAAGCTTACAGGATAGGTGCTGACTGTATTTGGACTTCATTTTCTTCTGCAGAAGAATCACAAAAGTAAGTTCATTGTTTTCACTTCTGGGGACTGAAGTATTTGCATCATGTCTCTTAAAAAAGACAACACGTCATCTCCCCACTTGAACATATGAAATCCATTGGTGATTGTCGCCTGCACAATTGCAGCTGAGCATCTGAAGGTAAAGACTTTAATGCTGTCTGTTAGCTGGAATAGAAGTAGCTCAGCTCTCTGTCAGAGTCTTGCAAGTGTTTGTGCCAACGGGGTGGGATTTTCACTCATAGTGGTGGGGATTGTGCAGCGAAAGGGGAGCAGATCTGGGGTAGTTCTACAAGGATGGTGATAGGATGGCAAAGTCTTTGCATTTTTGGTGTAATAAAATTGTGTCGGAGAGGTAGAAAAACATTTTCTCCAAAGTAAGATTTTGTCAAAATGCTGTATTTTGTTAGTAGTAGTGTTTCACACTGATGAATTGGATTCAACATATTTTTGAAGTAGTCTCTGGTCACTAGTGACTGTGTCGAGAGAGATCTAAGACATGAGCTATTTTGACAAAATTTTGTCTCGTGAAAACATTACAAGCTGTTCCAGATTATTCCAGCATGGAACAAAGCCAGATTCTACAGCCCTGAGAGTAGCTACAAAAAGGAATAATCTCCTGGACAGCTCCAGCCACAACCGAAGTCAGAGCCCTCCCAAACGTGAGCGATTTAAGCTTTGTCTGGAGACACAAAACTGAAGCCCTTACCATTTACAGATGAGTTATCATCAGGTGCCACAGGGACAGTGTGAAGGGACTGAGTAGTAAAGGATTAGCCGGGGCACACAGAAATATTGAGCAACTCGCTACTACCTCCTATTGTGCTCATGCTAGTGGAAATCCTTCTTAGAACGGCATATTTTATTCAATTTTTAAGAGCTCTCAATTTTTCATTTAGGAAAGGAAGTTGGAGCAGCGTCCGATCTGTAATCAATCAGTCCGCCTTTGCAGAAAAGCTCTGAGGAAGCGCTCTTGCTCTTTGGTCCTTTATCTTCTCTGTGAACTCACAGAAATTATATTTCTGAATGGGATTAAGAGTGAGGGAGAGGGAGAACTGCAGCCAGGGCAATCCTCAACTAAACCTTATAGTAGTAACTAGCCCTACCAAACCTATCCCCAACCGTAACACTTCTTGTCTCCAGCCAGAAGCAGCAGATAATGTTTCAGATCAGCTTGGCCCAGAATTAAAATAGGTATTTCAGCATTTTGTGTGAGTACTTAACTGCCTAAGTGCCAAATTCCTGTAGATTTCAGTGGGCATTATAAAATCAGGATCTTTTGAACAGCATCTGTCACAATCTTAAATGAGGCCGTCCATAACATAAGCATGGATTTATTATCCCTAGTAATAAATCACTGGAAAAACACAATGATAAAAGGAGGAATAACAGACACAGCCCATCCGGGGATCTCAAAGCTCTTTGCAGCCATTACTTAGGGTTCCTTATGATAGCTGAGGTAAAGGCTGGGGTTTGTTTGTTTGTTTCGAATGAATAAATTAATCATTAGTAAAATATTATGCAGTTCATCAAATACATTATTCACCAGCTATTTGTCAAAATAACAGCTCAGTCATATATTATCAGAACTAAACATTTATAATGTGTGTATATCTAGTCATCAGATGATTTATTCAGGCTTTTGTGGAATGAGTTAGTTATTGACCAGTTTAAATCACTGCTCCCTTGGGAGGCAGAGACGTATTAGTTTGCGAGCTCTTGGTGAACTCGCACCATCTTTTTGGCTAAATTGTTCAGCATCTGTCACCAAAACAGAGTCCAGTGTCTGGGTTCCTTTTCAAGTCTGTCTCAATAAAAATAGTTATAATTCTGTGTATCTATCTCCAATACCAGGTCTGTCTCAGGTGGGAAAACCCAACCACTGATTCAAGATCAAACTATCATGTGAGTTCTCCATGTTCTTGTAGGACCAGTGCCTGAACCCAACACTAAGGTCTTCAACCCTTCTTAGATATCTCAGCTGCCCAGTGTCTCTCTACCTCCCAGTTGCAGGAAAAGAGAGTTTAGGAATCCCAGCTCCCTGCTCCCTGAAGTAGATCACACAGCTTCAGTAACACTGGGAAAGAACAGAGGAGCCCTTTACCAGGTCCCTCCCAGCTCCGTCTCCCGTGCCAGCAAGCTGGCCTCCTTCCAAAAGAGCCTCAGCAGAGCGAAGCTACGTGACAGACACTCACCGACTCCCCTTGTCATTCGTGACCAGCATCCCAGAAGGCTGCAGCTTCTTCCATGCCTTTATTGGTGTCAAACATCACAGTCTCTCCCCTGGGTTTTATTAGGGAAGCTGATGCCAAATCACCCAGCTTCCTCCTACTCGATAAAAAATGTTTATAACCCAGTAAATTCTAACATATCAGCAGCTTGTTATGGAGGGAAAAGGTCACTGGGAGAGAAAGAAAAAAAAAAAGGGTGCCTTTCCATCGGAAATTCTGGCTGGGTATATATGAAGGAGTCAGCGCCAGGAAAATATCTTTTGATATGATAAAGTCTCGTAATAGAAAATGTTGCTGCAATACAGGCCTCGTTTCTTCAGATAAATATTTAATATAGATCACTAAAGATTAATCGAGTACAGAAAAGAGTCTCTCCTATGGTTGGTGTAACGAAAACATCTTCTTGTTAATTTATTATGGAGCCTGAAATGAGAAAAATCCTATAGAGAGAAATGCAGGGTACGGTTTCCATAGAGAAGCAGCGCACCGCACCAGAATTTATTTAGTGTGTGGGCAGAGGCCTTCCCAGAACCAGCTGCAGCGTGGCGTTCGCGTGATAAAAAATCCCAGTGTAGGAAGAAGCCTCACAGACTCATCGTGCTTTGCTGATCTGACTCCTGCAGATCCCAGGGTTTCCAGAAATGGTGAGACTGTAGGACCTGCAGGTTCTTGAAAGCATGGTCCACCCTGGATGAAGACCAGATGGCAAGTGTAACGCTCCAGCCTGCTCCTCCAGGAAAGGACATTCTATCCTTTTGGAGTAAGGTGATGCCCTGAGCTCAGTGCAAGGAGAGGAGCCCCCAGTCTGATCCTGAGGGCTGTTTGCTTTAGCAAGAAGTCCTCATAAGTGTCTCCTTGACAGTTTCTCCAAGGCACTGTGGCCGTTCACACCATGTTCCTGACAGTACAGGGCAGCAAAGAGTCCAGGGCGATGGTGCGAGATTTCCACGTCCCACGATGCTGGGATGTGTTTAGTCAGCTCCACTGTGGTGGGTAAATGACAGGACCTCTTTGCTTTCTGCAACATGGTCCACAGAAATCATCTTCCCAACCGTTTTGCAGCATTAAATAGGACAGTTACAGAGAGTAAATAAATAGCAGCAGAGACGGTTTGAGGGAGAAAATAAGAGTCGCAGGCAAGGGAGGAGAGAAAAAAAGATACGATTTCATCTGAGACTGAAATGGAACAGAGTCGATGAGATGGAGAGATACATGAAGGTTGTTCCAGATGGCCAGCCCCGCTGACGTGAAGGCTTCTGCTCCACCAGCATCCGCAACATGTGAACAAGGGGGACTGCTTGCTCTTAGACAAGCAGTGGAAGTGGGCAGGAGAATCCAGCAGATCTGTCTGTGCTCCAGGATGGGGGAAAGGGAGAAGTCCCGTCCACAGATGCATGTTTTAGAGACCAGCAACAACTCTGGAGAGAAGGAGTCTGCAACATTTTTCCACCTCTCCAAGGAGCCATGCCTAGTTGTTTCTCTAGAAGTGATACTTTGCTTTCCTACTCGACCTTCTCCTGTGGACACCTCTCCTGTTTTGGGAATGTTTGTGTCAAGCCGTTGGCAAAACGTTACTCCACGTGTTTAGTTCTCCCCAGGAGAGATGCCAAGGGAAAGCACCAATCAGATCCTTGTCATAGGATAGGTCATAGGCATTGCCAGAGGCATTCAGGAAATGTAGCTAGGATGAAGATGGAGAAAGCATGGTTAGAAAAGAGTTGGCTTTATTTTTGTGGCACACACAATGCAGAGTGTCTCTTCTGCTGCTGCCATGCCTAGCTGATCTCGCAAGACACCATTATTTTTTGACTCACATGGAAGACGGTGGAAGGACAGAGAGGCTTAAACATCCAATATCACAATCCAAGGAATGTGGGACTAAAAGGACCTTCCAGGGCCACAGCATCCCATCTCCCACTCTGCCAGGCACACCGTTTGGCCATCTGAAGGATTACAATCCTTAGAACAGTATGGATGGTCTCTCTGCAGACTGCATCTCCCAGGGCTTGGCTGCTCCCAGAACCCAAGTAACGACTGAAAACCTAAATAATAATTCTCTCCAGTTGTACCACAGGCTCTTGGACTTTATACAGGTGTGACTGGATGGCACGCTCTAGCCTGGGGCTATCTGGGGGAAAGACTAACAGATTTTTAATAGCAGCAGGGACTGTTGCAGTCATCTAACGTAAAACTAATCTGTGTTTTGAACATTTATTTGTGGCATGTGGCACGGATCTGGCTGGGAGAATTGCAGCAGTTAAAATACCCCCAGGATAACCTGGGGCTGATCAAGGGGCTCCTATTTTCATCTCTGCAGACGCTGTGACTGCACTGCAGTTTGGCACCTGTCACCTTGGCAGGGGCTTTCATCAGCCGTGCCCCTCCGACTCCGTCTGTCATGCTTCGTACTCCCGCCGCAGTGAGCCGCAGATATAATCTATGGAACACAAACATGGTTTTATAATAAGTTTTCTATGCAGCCGGGATAAAATGCCAAACAGAATCAGAAAACAATCAGTCAGTGAAACTCGGCCCTGCTGATGAGCGCGCTGTTTGTCATGGTTCAGTGCCCGGGAAGATTGAGGCTTTAAATACAGCCACCACCTGCCCCGCCGAACGTGGGACCAGTGGGGCAAGGGGATGGAGGCAAGGGGCTGGAGTCCAAAGGTGGGGACGAGTGGGGCAAGGGGATGGAGGCAAGGGGCTGGAGTCCAAAAGTGGGGACGAGTGGGAAAAGGGGATGGAGGCACGGGGCTGGAGTCCAAAAGTGGGGACGAGTGGGAAAAGGGGATGGAGGCACGGGGCTGGGGCTCAGGGCAGCGGGAATAGCCCTCACATCTCTTGGGAGTGAGTTAAAGGAGCAACATCAGAGCGGCAAAGAGACACCGTAGGATGGAGCCGCTGCTGCTTGTATCCGGACATCAGGACACTCGCCAGCAGCCGGGCTTTGTAAGGAACAAGCCAGGGACACAGAGCTCTGCGACGCTGGAGCGATAACGTGCACTGACTGCGGCCGCCTCCGGGGGATGCTCTTGCCCAGGCCCCGGCGGTCGATCGCTCCCGCCGCCGGCAGCTTTCGGGCGCTTCTCTCCCCGCATCGGGCTGGTAACAGCCGCTGCCCCGAGCGGGTCGAAGTTTACATCAGGTTCCGCGTCCTGCCGCACGATCGTGGGCTGTAGGACCCCAAATGTGCGCTACTCCACGCAATGCAGCGGCGGGGGGAAGGAAAAAAGAACGGGAGGGCTGGGAAGCGGGAAGGAGGGAAGGAACTCCATCAAAGAGCTGGAGAACGCAGAAAAACCGAGTGCCTCAGCACGGAGCAGGGTGCTAAAAAGCATCCTGCTGTTCTGGGCAGCAGCTCAGCTCCTCTGGCATTTTATCCCAGTTCAGAAGAGGGTAGGGCTGGAGCCCAGGGGGTCACTGCCTACCCACTGCACGGAGGCACTTTGACCTGTCCCCCTCCTTCCTGACACTTGCTCGGGCACTGGGAGTTGTGAGGTTTCTAGGCAGTAGCAGGAAACATTGGGAGCAGCTCACTACCAGACTGCACAATTTTTTTTTTTTTTTTTCTCCAGTATTTGTAGGAGTTAGGGGATTTGTCCTAGGTTTTTTCCTGTCTTCTTTACATACTCCAGGCTTGAGTCATATAATTGTATAACTCACAACTTCCGTTTAAAAAATAAGAATAAGCCGTCTTTTAGGATTGCAAAGAAAAGCCAGAAAATATGAGTCTTTAAATCTCAAAACCCAGAAGGCAAATAAAAAGCATTGCAGAAATTGTTGTTTTGTTCAGTAGATAAATATATACATATGCATGTGCTTCAAAATTCTGAGGTCCAGTTCATTCTTTCTGAGCAGAGGCTCAGATGTGCAATAGCATGTAATCCCTTATTCAGCCATATATATGGCTTTAGCTAGCGTAGGAGCTGGTGCTTTTACTTTTCCCAGTCCTCACCCCATGACAGAGCCATGAAGGGAGGTCTTCCCCTTAGCTTTTCTTCAGCATCTGATCCCCCTAGACTAAGTTTCCAGTACTTCGCCTCAGAGAGATCCTGACTTTAACTTAGCACAAACAAAAAAGCCTACCATGAAAGAAAGCAGAACAGGCGAGAGGGGAAGAACCAACCCCGTAGAAGCTCCCATCCAGACTCAACAAAGGATTCCTGAGCCATGATAAAAGCACAAAGCAAATACCTGCCAAGCCAAAATGAAAATCTGAGACATAAGAGCCCTTACTAAAGAATAAGCCCTTTGCCCTCTATTTCACTCCCTGCTAAACTTAAAAAAAACCTCCTCCCCCTCAAAATCCCCAACACCCCCTCCCCCCCCAAAAAAAAAAAAAAAAAAAAATCACCAAACTCCCAACTCTCCCCACACAGCTGACATCCCTTTCCCTCTAAATAGACCTTGAATGGTGAGGCTATAAATCTTTGCAGCTGGTCTTATCCTGCCCTACAGGAAAGAACCCTGTGTCCAAGGAAGGGGATGTATGGAGCTCAGCTCCAGCCTCTGTCCCAAACCCTACATTTTGATTCAGGAGTGTAGCTCTGCTTATAGCCTAGAGACCTGCTGGGCTTTGAGACCCTCTTTGCACATGGAGCTGGGCACTGCCTGCACTGAAGTCAAGGAGGTTTTGCTCTTAACTTCTCCAAGACCTGAATTTCACATCTGGACCTTAGCACGTCAGTGGATTTTGCTTTAGCAGCTGAATTAAGCAATTTGTGTGGACAAGTGCTTATGTGGCTCTGCACGTTGTGGGGCAGTTTGCATGTACTGGGCTTTCACTACATTCCCTCCACTGTACTGTGGATTTTATGTCCACAACATGGGTGTAACAACCTCTCTCGGCTATTTTAGGTGAATTTGAGGTTCTGTAAGATAAGGAAGTACTCTAGTGGTCCTTTTTACACTAAAACAGTCTCTTGGCTATGGTATATTCATAAAATTGCAGGAATTCAGACAGGTGCAACCTGAAGTGTTACAGACAAGTATCACTGAAGGCTTTAGAGGTCTTCAGCCTTCTCTCCCAGACCATCCAGCATGTTCTTCTTTGCTGATTTGAACACAACAGAGCTGGCAATCAACATAATCTTCCCAAAGGAAGCAGTTTGCATTTTATTAGATTGATTTCACAGCCTTTAGGGTCCTATTACCTTGTAGAAGATAAATGCCAGGGGTGTGTGTTTAATTCCTCTTGCTTTTGCTACAGATCAGGTCCAACGCCATCCCTGTGGCACCACTCCAGCTCACTCCATGTTTTTCCACTGCTTGCACGTGGCTCTTGCATCCTTCCCCAAAGGGCTGGGATTTGGGAATCTACACGTGGTGGTGATTATTAATAGACGTGTACTTCTGACCCACTTCTGTTGTCTGTGGTCATTGCGGGGTTGTGACATCGCCACCCTTAGCCTTATTGAGTATGATGTGGGAAGAGGTGCATCGAGCCCTGAGCAGGCACCAATGACCCTGGGCAGGAGCTTTTCTTGGCAGAGGCAAAATGAGCAGCTGTCTGGGGAAGTGAGTTCAGCCTTGTGGTGGCTCATGCCCACCATCTACTTTGGTCCTTGCTGGTGAAATGCTTTGTCCTGCCTCTAGATCTAGGTTAATTTTGTTCATGGCTGTGCTGGGTCTCTCCTTTGGAAAAGTTCTTCATCCCCTGGTGCCTTAGCTTCTCTGTCTACAGTGACACATTTGTTTAGAAGTGCTTTGAGATCCATGTATCAAAGTCACAAATAACAGCTAAAGGAAACGTGACTCATGATTGGAAAATTGCTAAGCATGTGCCTGAATAACGCAGTGCTTCAAAGCTTCACAAACAGATCCCAGAAAACAAAAGCATTTGCATTCACTAGTCCCTGCTCCCTGGATAGGACAGGACAAAGATAAAGCTTTTCCTTTATAAAATGCTGCAAAAAACCATGGTTGTCTTTTTATTGCAGGGCACTTTGCAGCATGCAAAAAGATTGCCTTTCTTCAAGAGTTTGTGAATTTTTATTTTATTGTGGTCTTTTTATTTCCTCCATCAAAACATGTCTGAGTTTGAAATGGCATGACTAGGAATGAAAATTAAATACATCAAAACTGATTTTTGTTGAAATGAGATTTTGGAGCAACCAGGGAATGTTCAAGGCTTTCCTCACAGCTTCTGTTCAGGTTTTTCTTTTGCTAAAGAGGGATGTAGTCTGAGGAAATGGGTCACCTTTTTCCTAGAGAAAATTTCTTCAATTTTACTGTAATTCTGAAATGTCACAGGCTTTTTGGGACAGTTTTTTTAATCTTGATCCAAGCGCAAATGTCTCTGATTATGGATGGCTTGAATTTTGCTGCAGCTATAGTCTGCAGCCTAATTTTTTTAGCCCTTCACCTCTTACCTTATGCCCTTTCCTAGCTATTTCAGGCCTGGCTACCATCTGAATCCTATATGGAGGGGGAACAGTCTCTGCATATAGCCACTGTGTCTGCTCCTGTTTGCTTGCTGTCACTGTTAAAATAGCAACCCTTGGCGAGTGGCCTGAATGTATCAGCACAGCTTGGAAACCGAATGGATGTTGAGCCACAGCTCTTGGGGTGAAGGCACAGAAATGGGTGTCCTGAGGAGGAATCGCTGTCTTCTCCTGAATCAGCTTGGAGGAAATAGTTTCACAACACTATAGGAACAAAGTAGCAAGGATCAATGTGGGAGGGGAGTGTGGTTTTATTTTACTGTGTCAAAACAGTTTTTGTTCACTTGCGTTCTCATACCTCTGCCCACAAACACTTTCTGCAAGATCCCTTGCAATGGCATGGGTGATGAAGGGTGCTGGTCCTCATCACATCTCCTGGGTTATTCTGAGGCTGGTGACTATGTGTTGGCTCTAGGTATGCCTGTAAGAGCAGGCAGTGATTTGTCTGTCTGCCTTGTTGCATCTCTGCAAGTCAGAATTTCCCTACGTATTCTCTATATGCTGCCTGGACATGCCCTTCCATCTGAAAGATATGGACTGGCAGAGAAGGGTATGGACCCCCTTCACTTCACCTAACCTGGACAAAAGCCCCTCAGCTGGCCTGCAGGAAAAGATCCCTGATGTAAACATGTGGCTTTGCCAACTGGCTGTCTTCAGGCATCCAAGCCACCCACCAGCATCTGCCCTACATGGTTGCTGGTGTCTCCATCAGCTGAGAATGACTCAGGAGCAAGGGGTGGGCGGGAGGGGACAGCTTTCCCATCACTACCTGCTCTGGCTGAGCCCACATGGCTCTGCCCAGGTGACTCTGCCAGGACTGCCCAAGGGCACAGCTGGGGTAGGAGGCAGGAGGGGCTTTGTATTTAAACATCTCTTTTTTTTTTTTTTTTTTTTTCTTTTCTCCTCCTGACAAATTTGAGCCTTTGCCAAGTGGGTAGCACGACTGACTGGAGTGGGGTGATGGCTCCATTTTCTAACAACAGTTCAAGTTTTGAAACATGGTTGCATGCTGTGTTGGAGAAAATTTTGTGATTTTTTGAGAAAAAGGGCAATCAAGGCTAAATTTCCAATACTTAACTTTCCCAGTATTGACAAATGCTGTGCTTAAGTTGTCAGTAGTGCAGCAGTTGGGTGCCCTAGCCTGGAACATGAGAAATTAAGGTTCAAGTCCACATCTCTCTCAATTTTTTCCAATCTGAGTTAACTGTGAATCACGATAAGTAAAGGGCAAAGCCTGAGGCTGTGGTGCCACAGGCTATCAGTTTGCTTCAGTTAAAATAAGGAGGAAAAAAAAAAATCCTGTAGTCCACACACCTATATCTTCAGGAAATGAAGCAAGTGCAATTTAATGAAATTACTTGTTCCAAACTACGTTCTTGTTACAGCCTTTGATTCATGCTGTTGTGCTTATATGAGCACTGGTAGGCAGGGAATCTAGATAGTGAATTTTGGGGCAGGGCAGGCCTAGCTTGCTGAGGGGCTCCGTGGAGTAAAGAGTGCTCACCATGACCTAGCACAGGTGAGTCCTCCCCTGGGTGATTTCTTATCCGCTCTAAATTAAAATATGTCTGCCTGTCTTCTGTTTCAAACTTGCTTTCAAAAGTAACAAATTTAGATACTTTCCTATACTACTTAGCCATAGGAGGAGGGACTTCATCAAGAGTTCAATCCTCTAACCTACTAGAGTTCAAACAAACACTTCAGTGTGAAAAGGTCTCTTTGTTGTTATTGTATATTTTCTGTTTGCTCCATTTCTCTTGCTACAGCACAAGACTGACCAATTTGGGGCCTTTTTCTGTTTCTGCCCCATGTTCCTGTACAGCCTTAGTTGATTGTCTCAACATCCTGTGTCCTAGCTTCCCTTCCAACTTGTTGTTGGTTAAGTCTAACTGGCTGATGTATGCCATCAGCTCTCTGGACGAGTAACTCCTGTTGAGCAAAGGAGTGTACAAGAAAGGAACTGAAAGAAGTGTGGAGAAGAGAACCTAAAATCGTATTGATTATCCCAGGTTTCCTCAAGACTATCTAAAATTCCTTCAATAACTCAGATGTTTCCATGTGTTGCTTCAAAAGTGCTGTTCTTTGAAAGCATCTCCTTGACATCTCCTTGACTTCCCAGTAGCTTCTCTGTCCTGAATTCTGGGTCATACTCACAGAAACATAAATCCAGGAAACCATGCTATGAAAAATAATGTCAGTGTCTTTGTAATCTTAACTGTAGAACTCAAAATGTCTGATTCATAGATGAGTTTCTTTAGGCTACCTCAGGTATTTTAGTGGAGGACTGTTCTGGCTGCATATCTTGTGATTTTTATCATAATTCACAGTGATGGGATGGGTGTCTCTATATTGTCCATTCCAGTGCTTGGAGCACAGGACCCTGCAGCCTGTTAGAATAGCTTCCTCAGTAGCTTAATAAACCATGTCTGGTTTAGGTAAGCTTTTAGGAAGAAAACAGCAACCGAACAGAACATTTCCTATTGTTGATAATGTTTGTTAAGCTGCAGCGGCGCTAACAATGCTGGGAGCTCTTGTAGAGATGTCACTCTGGCTTCTAGCAGCTAGTATCAACCGTTACGTAAATTGCAGTGGCTTAGAAGAAGTGCCGTCAGCCCAGTGCTGAAAACAGCTGAAATGGTGTTAACAGTAATGGGAACTACTTACAAGCAAGTCTCCAGGGTGGACAAGGCTTAAGTAGGCTGGTGTTGGAAAGGGTATCTCTAGTGCCTGAGGTGTGTGCTTTTTGCGAAGAAATCTGCGCAAAGAACATTTTGGGAAAGTCAAATGGAATAAACGTCCCACGAGCAGTTTGCACTGTAACCTGATGGGTGTGATGAAAGGGAGTTGTAGCAGCGACTCGGGTGAAATGCAGGAACAGATCAATAGATGACAGACGAAGGTAGCTGGTGAGTTTACTCTGTGCTGCAGTTTAGAAGTTACTACATGTTATCTGAGGATGCATAAATGTAAAACTTGGAGGTGACCCCGTTCAGTTGAAGGGGTAGTAACCTACTCTGCTGTGTTTGCTCGTGATTGTCTGCTCACATTGGTAGCTGTGTTTAAATTTGAAGTCAGAGCTAGGAATCGTAGCCATGTCCTGGCCATGATCAAATTTAATAATAAGCAAACTTAATAAATGATCAAATTTAATGACCTATCTTTAACTTGTACTTACCTATGCTGAATCACTCTGCTTTAGTGCTCTAGTAATAAATTTACTCCAGCTTCATCTTTTTTTAACCAAATTGATCTTTTCAGCACCCAACAATTACACATTGCCTCCGAAGAGACTCAAGTGTAGTCCCATCCTAATAAAGAACATAAGACTCAGAGTCACGTCTGTCTGATTGGTTTTTAATTCAGTGCTGGAGCAATCTGTTTACCAAGGCATTTTCAAGGTTGCATGAAATCCACCTAACTTTGAAGTAATTATCCTTCTTTTTGCTTCTTGCAAACTTAATGTCATCCTGGACCTATTATCTACCTCCCTCTCCTTCTACAAAAAGAACCACCTTCAAGTTTTCAACCCCGGAGTGATTTAATATTTATAAGAATATCAGAGAGATGAAAACAAAACTCTGTTTGTAACAGGAAAATCCAACAGGCTGAAGTGATTGCCCCAAAAAGGGTAAGTTCTTGAGGTTTCATATACCTCAGCCAACATCAAGCACATGGCCAGAGTATAGACTAAGGAAAAAAACGACAGAAGATTCTTCCATTGTCCTATGGAGACGGGTGAAGGAGTAAGTAGTCCAACAGTGTTATTTTATTTCTGCCGTATGGTTCTGTTGAATAATCCAGACACTGATGGTCTTCCCCTTGGGTTCAGTCCTGTCCCAGGTAAATGCCCTTATAGGAATAAAGCTGCTGCAGACAGCATAGAATTTATCAATAGTCAATTTATTTATCTTATTCACCTGCCAGCTGTCATATGTGAACCTGTCTGCTTGCCTGGCTGTTACAGAAAATGCTGTCAGACTTCCAGCTTAAGTGTTTTCTTTTTCTTACTTTTCTGGAATTAGATTTCTGGGGTTTTTCTTCCTCTCTTTTTATGGCAGAGCTTCATCTTCTGTCTAATTTGGAAGTAGTTTGAATCTACAGACTGGAGTTTTCTTAAACAGATTAGGGGGAATGAGTACCAAACCCTTACAGGAAACTAATTCTTGTAGGTCCTTTGAAAAGCTCAGCTTTGAAGACTGACTTCTTCATGCTGGCCTACATAGAGAAGAGGCCAAACTGCAGAGGAAACTGCTGAAGGAATATTGCACTGCTCAGCCTGGGGCTGTCTGGCATTTTGAGGGCACAGACTAGAAATAAAACATTGCTGACCCCATCGTAACCACAGATACCCTGTAACAGACCCATATTAAGACAGATCTGGCAGTAAAAGATAAGCATTACAGTGCTGTTGTCGTGCTTGTATCCTGCTCCCATGGCATTGTTTGCAGAGTCAAGGGCTCACAGTAACCTGGAAGAGCTATCACCCTGAGGACTGAAGATAAGTATTATTTTGTGCACGCCATGCCTGGGATAATTAGGCTGAGAAAAAGAAAGATATAACAAAAACATCAAACCCACAGCTCTGTTGTAGGAGCATCTGGGAGGAGTCTGGAAGACTTCAGGCTAAGTTCTTTATACTGACACAAAACTTGTTTTTCACTTGGGTAAGGCCTAAAATCTGGCTGGTTTGGTTCATGCTCATTCTAACAGCTAATAATGCTTGTCTGCAACATACATTGGAGGTGTCCAAAAATGTCTGTCTTCATGATTGCGAGGTGCTTGGATGAAAACAAGGGGCAGAGACATCTTGGCAGATGCTGTTGTGTATATACCAAAATCCAAGAGAATAGGAAGACTCTAAGAGTTCCCTGTCTCTGACTGGGGATCCTACTGACATCGGAGGGTCGATAATGTGTGTAATACGCCAGGTAGAGGACATTAAGCAACGTTTGTATTTTGCTGTTACAAGAGAGGGTGTTGCCTTTGGAAAGGCTCTGTTTGCCTATCACTTTGGGGAGCAGCTGATGGCTTTTGACCTATGATCTCTAAAAAAAAAGTATAAAGAACAGGTGAACAGAAAGGAGCTGGTGCCTTCTCCTTGCCCAGTTCCCAGGAAGCGGTGAGGCTGGTTCTGTTTGCTGAGTGTGCACTGGGAGTGGGATGTACTCACTGCCCTGAAGGCAATATATCCATCAGCAGGAGGTGTTGGGGTGATCTAGTTAGAGTGACAGTTATAGGCTTTGTTCAGTGTCTTCCTGCTCTGCTTTTTTTACTTTTTTTCATTTTTCAAACAGACTGTCTCACCCATTGTTTAATGCATTTAATTTCTTTTTGGTTTCCAGCACCAGCCCCTGAGGTCTGTACTGAACTTATTTCTTCACTTATGTCCTTTGATTGTCTTGGCCATTTGAAGATGGGGAATTTAATTTGGTCCGACGGCCTCTCTCTTTCAGGCTTCTCTCTGTGGGTAGAGATTTTTGTGCCCTTGGATTCTCCTCGCCTCTCTGCTGGTGCAGTGGGGGGTCTGGGTGATGTACTCATTCCAGGCTTTTGACTTTTCCTCCCTCTTCAGCATTTTTCCCCCCTTTTTTTCTGTTTCCCTGGAGGGGTCATAGTGTTAATGAGCACTGAGACATCCCTAGTGGCTCCCTCTTTCTGACACGCATGGCCTCCATGGTGAGCTCATTAACACAAACTCTGAAGGGGCAAGTATTTTCTCAGATAGTCGTATACAAACAAAACATATCCCCTTACTGTGACAGAGAAGAAGGCCTGAAATATGCGTATCTGCCTCTCTGAGGCAGTACTTTATCCCTCTCTTTCCTCTCCGCTCCCTTCCCCCTTTAGGCATTAGCACTTCCTACCCCTTCCAGCCATTAGAATGGCTCCTCACTGCTTTCACCAGACATTAGAGAGCAGACTCCTCTCCGCTGACCTGGCAGGCGTTTTCCTGGGTATGCTCCACATTAGCACGGGCTGTCTACGCTGGCGAGACATTAGAGCATAAACAAGTGCCTCTCCCCCACTACTCAGACGTTAGGTCATAGTTTTTCCTTATCCCGTCTCTCCATCAGGGATACAGACTCTTCCTCCTCCTTGGTAAGAGGTTTATCGTCTTTCTGAAGCCCTTAAAAGCTTCCCCACTGGCAGAAGTTCAGGTCCTTGCCAGGCATTTCCCCTGAGGGTCAGAAGACTGTACTAATCCAAACTGTATTATGGGGTGCCATCGTAATCCTGGTCAAGTCTTTGCAAGTCCTCCACCTGGAAAATGAGCAAGCAAGGGTGCAATATTTCTCTCTTACAAAGGGCCTTGAGACCTGTAGAGACCTCACCTGTGCTTTCCAGGCAGTGGCATTGATGCTGTGGTGTTACAGGTGGTCCTGAGGAGCAATGATCAGTGAAATGGCAGCTGAGAATGACTTCTGTTAGGAAAGACTTCAGTGCTCTTTTGCACACATCATCCATGAATCCAAGGCCTTGGTAAATCCTCCAAAGATTCACAGATAAAAGAATTCAGTGGTGACAAACAGATGAGTGTGCTTACCTAGCCCAGTGCCATGGATTCAGTTTTGGCAAATAGCAGCTGCTTTTGTAGAAAGTGCAATGAAGTCTAGCAGTGAAAGCTCTTCTTGGAGGTGTTTCTTCAGACTTCCAGGAGTTACAGGTTGGGTCATTCCCTAAGGCCAGAGCTATACTGTTCCTTGCAAATATCTTTTATCTCCTCAATAATTAACTGATTTTACTAACTGCATTTGTTAATGTTATTTTCCAAAATTGTACCATGATCTTGGGTGTGTCTTACAGAACAGAGTTCTATAAGTTGCACAGAAGATTGCTAGTATTTAGAGGGTTACTTTCAATGTAAAATATTCTGGAAGTGGGGAAGCCAAGTTTAAAATGTATTTATGGTCACTAATCGGGAAGCTTAATGATACCATATCACTTGCTTGACCAATCCCAACCAATCAACAGCATACAGCGAAAACAACCAAATACCATGCAAAAACTTAAAAAAAAAGAAATATTGAAAAATGTCACTAAGTAAATCCAAATAATGCATAAATTAGAGGGAATTGCAACTGGTTCATGGATATTCTATGAGCAGAAGATAAACATCTAAGTTAGTTGCATAAATTATTCATCATAACATATTTGCTCAGCTTTTCTCATCAGCTATGAAAGCCATACATCCGAGCATTTGGAGAGTATAATAGAACTGGGCTTTCACCTCCAGTGATATGTCCCCAGAGTAGGAAGCCCTGGGGAGGGATGGCATGCATAAGAACTGAGTGGAAAAAGTCGTCTTCACTATGATGTTTTAGATGTGGATTCTGCAAAGGGCTCCTCTACTCCATGATTAGTAACTGGAATTGTCCTCTGGCAGCAGGCAAAGTGGAAGATATGGTAATGATTTCTTTTAAATTCCTCCTTTTGCCTCCTGCCAGTGGTGTCAGGAGGTGATGTTGGACCCGATGTCAAAAATGAACCCACTTTCCCTTTGAACACACTGTTTACCAAATTTTCATTCCCTTTTCCTACCTTCTCCCATTTTTATTGCCCACTGCTTTCCAGTCCATGGTCCTAATTGTAACTGTTTGTTCTGTTCATATCCACACACAGAATGGGGACACTCCCAGGGTTTGGGTGTTGATATATCAATAGGGCCCTATCGATCAGTTGCATGTTTCAACTCTGTGGTCTTTGCTTTGGAATAGATAACTTGACAGTAACAAAAGCAAACTCTCTGGACTTTGGGGAATGTGAAGCATTCCCTCAGTTCTTTCTGAAAGCATGCTGGCTCTGGAGGGCTCTAGTCCCTCCTGACTATTGATAATGCTTGGAGGAAGCAGTAATCTGAAAGCAAAAGTGTGCTTGAGTTTTACAGGAAGCAGAATTGTGTCTTTGGAGAGGAAGCACAGATGGTATTTTTCCTATGCTCGCTAGTTATGATCTTTATTATGGGAACATGGGTATCTCTATTCTAAAACCTTGCCTGTCTTTTAGTGTCCAGATCCGCCTCTTCCCATGCAGTGTTACTGCTGAGGGGACCATTCCTTCATGCAAAGGAGATTTCCTTGTACAGTGAGATTTTGGATTGCCACTCTAATCAGGAATTATTAGAGCAACTCCTCTCCAGTGTCAGAGAGAAGCTATTTGTCTTTGCTTTTAAGATTTTATCTATTGATAAAATCAGCTGTGGGACCCCCAAACATCTCTTCCACATATACTAAGTACTGGACTTCTACACTTTTCTGGAACACAGAGGTAATAAAACCTACATCCTGCTCCATACCGTGAACACATGAACAATGGTGATGTACTCATTATCTGCAGCCAACTTTGGAGTCGATGTTTTCTCCACTCCTGGTATTAAGATACCAGTGTATGGGATTTTTGGGGTTGTGTTTGGGTTTTTTTGTGTTTTTTCCTGGCCTTTTGACAGAGTTTTTTTTAGGAAAGACCAGTGTTTCTGCAGATTTCAAGGTTTGACACTAGTGACTCTTAAGATGTGGTAAGAGGGGTGTTCTGTCTTGGCATTTTTACTTGGCTTGTGAAAGCCGAGGAGCTACAGAGGGAGCATTAGCTCAGGTGCAAGGAGATATTTTGAAGTGAAAAGCTGCCACTTTGCTATTTTAATGAATGCATCTGCTGTTAAGCAGCCTGGGGTGCAATCAAAATAAATACATGTATAATTGCATTAAGTAAAATAACCTAACACACACAAAGTGGACTGGGTGTAGAATCAACCTGGGAAAGAAAGATCTGGTTTGTCATCCTGGCTTTGCAACTGACTTACAGCATTTCCTAAATCTGCCTGTGTCACATTCTCTACCAGCAAAGTGGGATTGCTGGTGCTGGTTGACACACTTTGATAGAAAGTGCCGTGTCAGTGACAGATATTGTCATTCCTATTATTTAAATGAAATTTTTGTCTAAAACCCATGTTACAGGAATATGTGAATGAAAAGTGACAGAAGTGTGTGACTTGATTATCTGGGAGATAGCTTAAGATAGTGCAGATACGTTGTAGGAGGGTGGTTATAAATAATATCCTTTCCTTTTAAGAAGGCCTTGCTTAATATTTTTCAAAGAACATTAATAGGTTTCTCATCTTTTAGGTCCTCAGCTGGTGATGTATTTCAGAGGCCTGACTTTTAGATCACAGGTGTGCAAGTTTTTTTCTAGGTGTTTCCCTCTATGCTGTTTCAAAAAAGATACCTGCAATAAAGAGCTGCTTTTGCAAACATTATTTTTTTTTCCCCAGTTGCTATCAGTTTAAAAGAAGGGATTTGAAAATCATTTTATATTTAAAAAAAAAAACAAAAACCACCAAGCAGAAAGAGAAACAAACCTCCATTTTCATCCTGGCCTTTGCTTATATCTTATATCTGAATTGATTCTTTTAGATGGTTTATCAAGCGTATTGTTTTTAAAAATAATCTTTTGCTGTACTTCTGTTGCAGAAAGATTAAGATATTTTGAGAAGGTGTTTCCTTCAGCCTTGCTTTGCAAAAGCATGCCAGGAAGGCTTGTGGACATGGATGTAGCAATGGTCAGACTGGTCTAGATCTACAGTCTAACTGACCAGCTCTTTCGGTGACAGAAACAAGAATTTGCTGCTTTAGGGAGGGCCATCAGACCCCAAAGCTTGTGAGGATGAAAGGACCAACCTGCTTTCTTTGTAGGGAAATGCAGCTCTCTGCCAAACCTCTCTGGAGACTCTGAGGCTACCTCCTCATCAGCCCAGACCCTGATCCTCGGAGTGTATTGTTATTATGCAGTAATGTCTTGCTTTTCCTCTTCTCCTCCCCCTGCCCCTCTGTCCAGCCTCGTGGCCTCACGTGTGCCTTTGTGTGGGGGTGTCCAACAGGATTATCCCCTTCTCCATCCTCCTTTCCTGCCCTCTGTGGCTCTCTCTGCCCCTCCAGACTCGAAGCCTCACCCCTGTTGTGTTCCTGTGTTGTTGCATAGGGAGTTTGCCCGTTGGAAGGTGAGGAACACAGCCATTGAGCGGAGGGACCTGCTCCACAATCCACTGCCCCTGATGCCTGAGTTCCAGAGGAGCATCCGCCTCCTGGGCAGGAGACCCACCACACAGCAGTTCATCGATACCATCATCAAAAAGTACGGCACCCACATCCTCATCTCTGCCACCCTGGGAGGTAGGTGGCACCTGGGCTGTTCTCACACAGGGGTGTTGGGGGGGTAAAGGCACCGGGATGGCCCTGGCACCCCTTGGCCGTGCTGTGTGGGGGCTGGCTGGTAGCACCAAGCCGGGCTTCAGATCCCCCGTCAGAGACCATCCCATCGTCAGATGGTGCAGAAATCCCTGGATTTGCGAATAGCCTTTGCGAATGATTTCACAGCGCAACACGTGATGGTCGTGCACCTGTGCTCGTCCAGCAACGACGTGTGTGTCCCGCTGTGCGTCACGATAGATGTGCTTCGTTTGGCTGGGGAGCCTGTCTGTCGTTCCTGCCCCTCTGGCCTGAATTTGACAATAGAACATGTTGATCCCTCTTTTTTCCAGAACAAAACCAAATGCAGAGGGAAAAGCATCCTTTCTTGCTGGAACTGGAGGACTTTAAAGAGCTCCAGGAGAAAGGGGCTTAAGCAGTTGGGCAGGGAGTGTGTGCAGCAGGGAAAAGGATGGCTGGAAAGGGCTGTGCTGAATGAGTAAAAGAAAGCAGTAACATGGAGTAGGCTTTTGAAACAACAGTAGTTAAGTAAAATTCGAAATGTACACGCAAGGACTGCGGAGGGGTTTGCACATGCAAGCGGAATATGTCGGTGGTGACATAAGACAGAGCACTGTTGGGCCATTAACCCAAGACTAAGCTACTGGTGCTGTATAAATATTTTAATTACTGAGTATTAAAAACAGGAGGGGTGAAAATCAGCAGCTCCTCATGATATTTGTTGCTGATTTTTTTTTTCCTCTCATATTTTTGCCATTCTTTACCGGTTTAGGGTGTGCATTAAGACACCTTTCTTTTGAGAACTACTGTCTATCAGAAAGATTCTGCAGTGGTAAATGGTCCTGATTCTAGTACAGAGTTTGTTGGTGTTACTTCTTCTAATGTACCTGACCTCCAGCCTTGCCATGTTGCAAAGTTTGCAGTGAACTTTGAGGAATTTCTGGCCATCTGTCTGTTCCCAAAGCGTTCTGCAGACACTGGGATGAGATGTAGATGAGATTAGATGTGTGCATATGATTCATGCACAAATTAGGTGGTAAGTAAATTGGCACCGTTCCATTGAAGTCAAATGGCCTCTTGTGTGGCAAACGTCCTTCAAAGATCCTCGGGCTGCTCTTCCAGTCTAGGCACTCAAACCGTCTGCTCCATCAGCACGAAATGTGAGAAAGCAGGTTTCCATGCACTGAAGAGTACAAGTGACTGCCTGCATCGGGCTTTAATGAAGTCTGCGTAAAGATAAAGTTTTTATTGAGAAAATCACTTTTTCAGGACCATATTTTACAGACCCCAAGCCAGCCAAGTAAGAATCTAATGAAGTGTTAAGAGTTTTTATTGTGGGTTTACTTTTCTTTCCATTGACATGCTTTTTTCTTCTTGCCACTCACATTTGTAGAAATTCAGAATAAGACCTTTGATGGTAAAATATATTTTTAATTTTGCCTGGGTGAGGTTATGAATTATTCACAGGGGCTTGTTTCTTCTCCTGATTTTACAACACAACAATTTTAAATATGCAGAGGCTTGTAACGAGAACTGGTGTTGGAGAGGAGTGCTAAATACTCTATCAGCCCAGAGCATGGTGAGCAATGGTAGGGGAGAAAAGAAGGATTTATCTTGGCAGTCCCAGGGAAAATGTAGATGAAGCTGGGGCATGTATTATGCAAGGAGGACATGCTCTAATCACAATCTGTGGGCTAAACAAGACTGCTGGGATATAAAACTAGACGTGTCCTAGCACCCTTGCTCTCCCAAGATCTCACATCTCCTCAGAGAAGTTACAAGAGTTCTGCCTTGGATGACAGTTGTTTGTATCTTAGCCTGATGTCTTAAGTTGTAAACGAGTGACAAACATGCAGGAAATTGTTTTGCTTTTAAATGCCAGCTGTTGCATGGACCCCGGGAGGCTGGGTGATGGATCAGGCCAGCCCACTGGAATACAGCAGCTATTTTCACACCTGGCCACATGAGAAACAGCCCTGATGCCTTTTAACCTACTGAGCAGCTGGGTCCCCCTGGAGCCTCATAAAAATCAGCTCTGCTCCAGTTTAGGTCTGACAAAGGGATTGGTGAAGGGTCATTTTGAGGGCATCTGTGCTCGGGGATGGAGCACACAGAGCTGAGAGCCAATTTTCAGTGAAAGCCCTGAAGGAAAGACAACTTTGAACATAGCATCCGCTTAATAGATGAGAAATTAAGACTTAATAATGCAGCAAAAGTCTATTAACCTCCCTTGATCCAAGGGTTGCTTTCTTATGCGTACCCTTCATGGGGATGCTGTGCTTTTCCAGGTCTGCACACATGTACACAGAATGGGTTTCCAGCAACGTTATTTCTGCTCAGCACCCTTCATTCCTAGGGACAGTATTTGTCTCTTGGGAGAAGCATCAAATATCTCGGGCTTTACTTTCCTCTTTTCTTCCTCTTCCTCCCAGTGGAGAGGTCCAAATACCTCAAGGAGCAAAAATGAGAGCTTTTGTGGAGAAATCACTGGTCTCCACTGCCCTGGAGCATAGGTGTCTCCTGTGTGATGCCCAGGAGCTGTCTCGCTGCTCATTGCCTGCTCTGTGTCTGGGGACTGAAAGCTGATGGTGGATCTCCTGGTGATCTGAAACCACTGTTATTGCCTGATGCAGTTCACCCCAGGTTTCCTGGTTGCTCTCCGTCCAAGGGATCTCCAGTATCAGCATTCCTCTACTAAAGTGAACTGGTCTGGACTTGAAAGGTCCTGATTTTTGCATCTTGGCTATTAAAAGAAGGTATTATTTTTTTCCCCAGAAAAAGCTGTTTTTTTTCAGTTACTGGTAGGGTTGGAGAAGAGTTGATACCTGGATCCCGCAGATCCCTCTGAGAATCACAGTTAAAGGGGGGAATTATCCCAGGTCTTCTCTCTCTTTTCACAGTCTTGTGAAATGGAGGCAAAGCATCATTTTTGTCTGCTGCATCTCCATGCAGATAAATACTTCCACTATGAGAGATACCAAACTTTTGGCTCAAAACACAACACTTTCACACCGATCTGGTCTATCTTCCCCTAAGCCTCTTGGCTGCCTCCCATACGGACGTCCTTTTGGTGGCAAACGAGTTGCCTCATGAAAATTCACAAGGCCTGACCTTCCTTCAAATCTCCCTCTAAAACTCACCTCAAAGACGAAACCTGAAAATGCTGTGACAGCAGCCGGACATCTGGTGCGCAGCGACTGCTGTTTTCGCACTAATCACAGGCATCTTCTTACCCTGTGCTTCGCCGGCCGTTTGTTGTACCCACCTGTTGTGTCTTGTCAGATATGTGGGGTTTAAATCCTCTGGGACAGGAACCATCTTTCTGCTGTTTGTGTGGATGGAGCCCGGTGTGACAGAGCCTTGATCCCTGCCAAGGTCTCCTCACGCCGCTCAATGCATAATCATAGAATCATAGAATCATAGAATCGTTAGGGCTGGAAGGGACCTTCAAAGGTCATCTAGTCCAACCCCCCTGCAAGGAACAGGGATATCTCCAACTAGATCAGGTTGCTCAGGGCCTCATCCAACCGGGCCTTGAACGTCTCCAGGGATGGAGCATCCACCACCTCTCTGGGCAACCTGTTCCAGTGTTCTACAACTCTCATGGTAAAAAATTTTTTCCTAATATCCAACCTGAATCTACCTCCCTCTATTTTAAAACCATTACCCCTTGTCCTATCACAACTGGCCCTCTTGAACAGCCTCTCCCCATCTTTCTTGTAGGCCCCCTTGAGGTACTGGAAGACCGCTATAAGGTCACCCCGGAGCCTCCTCTTCTCCAGGCTGAACAGCCCCAACTCTTTCAGCCTGTCCTCATAGGAAAGGTGCTCCAGCCCTCTTATCATCTTCGTGGCCCTCCTCTGGACCCTCTCCAACTGGTCCATGTCCTTCTTATGTTGGGGACTCCAGAACTGGACGCAATACTCCAAGTGAGGTCTCACGAGGGCAGAGTAGAGGGGGAGAATCACCTCCCTTGACCTGCTGGCCACGCTCCTCTTGATGCAGCCCAGGACGCGGTTGGCCTTCTGGGCCGCAAGAGCACATTGCCGGCTCATATTGAGCTTCTCGTCCACCAGTACTCCCAAGTCCTTCTCCTCAGGGCTGCTCTCGATCCATTCTCCGCCCAGTCTGTATTTGTGCCTGGGATTGCCATGACCCAGATGTAGGACCTTGCACTTGGCCTGGTTAAACTTCATGAGGTTGGTACGGGCCCACCTCTCCAGCCTGTCGAGGTCCCTCTGGATGGCATCCCTCCCTTCCAGCGTGTCGACGGCACCACACAGCTTGGTGTCATCGGCGAACTTGCTGAGGGTGCACTCCATGCCACTGTCCACGTCACCGACAAAGATGTTGAAGAGGGCCGGGCCCAACACGGACCCCTGAGGGACGCCACTCGTGACCGGTCTCCACATGGACATCGAGCCGTTGACCACTACTCTCTGAGTACGGCCATTGAGCCAATTCCTTATCCACCGAGTGGTCCATCCATCAAACCCATGCCTCTCTAGTTTAGAGAGAAGAATGTCGTGCGGGACAGTGTCAAAAGCTTTGCACAAGTCCAGGTAGATGACATCCGTTGGTCGACCCTTGTCCACCGATGTTGTCACCCCATCATAAAAGGCCACCAAGTTGGTCAGGCACGATCTGCCTTTGGTGAAGCCATGTTGGCTGTCACCCACCACCTCCTTGCTCTCCATGTGCCTTAGCATGGTTCCCAGGAGAATCTGCTCCATGACCTTGCCAGGCACAGAGGTGAGGCTGACCGGCCTGTAGTTGCCCGGGTCCTCCTTGTTCCCCTTTTTAAAAATGGGGGTTATGTTCCCTCTCTTCCAGTCATCAACGGTGATAATCATCTCAACGGTGATAAAGGAAATCAAAGCTGGCCATTTTCCAGTGAAAGTCTTTTTGCAAGAAGTAACAGTCATGATGCTGCTACTACTACAAGTTTGATCATGGCCAAAGGGCAGTATGTTATTTTTAACAAAATATTAAAGAGAGGAAGTTTTATGTGTCAAACTTCTCCACTTTGCTCCTGTGAAGCCAATTAAAAGACTGTAACCAATCAATCCTTTTGATGAAAAGTATCTTCTTTCTTCCAAAAATTTCCACTTTTCCTCTCAAAGCCGAAGGCTCGATCCTCAGCATATCAGCTGCTTGAAAAACTGAAATCCAATAAAAATATTATGATTTTCAGCCAGAATATTTTTGGTTTGTTTTCAGGCATTTGGATTCCAGATAAAAGCTGGAAAAATTTCCAAGGAGAGCAAGGGAGAGGGCTTACTGATGGTGTGGGTTTTTTTTCTTCATATGTGCAATAAAATAAGTTATTCGGACAAATCCAATGATTTCAGCTAATACAGATTTTTAAGAAAAGGGCATGCTTGTTCTCTTTTTTTTTTAAAAAAAAAAAAGCAAAAATGCTGAGAAGCAAAATATTTCTTAGCCTAAAAAGTGGTGATGTGCTTTTTTTGACCATGTTATCATTGCCAGAGGCAATGTATTCATCAGTGGTTCATCTATCAAATTAGAGCAAGTACCATTCTTCTCATTGAGAGCTATGTAGAAATGGCACATTCCTACCCTAGGTGTCTATTCTCTTCGTTTATTAAATCCAAAACTTCAAATGCTGAGAATGCAGGATGGTATTCTACCTCTTTACTCCTCCTATAATGTCAGCCTTATGTTAAGAATGAACTGGATTTTAATCTGGCTCATACAGCACAAATTGAACTTTTAGGTAAATATTACTTCTCAGCTCTGTGTCCTTTTCTTATATCTTTTGTTAGGTTCAGGTTTCTGCTAATGCTTAGTGCTATCAGGTCTTAACTGCTTCACTCCCAGATTCTCTGTGATGACTGGCTCAGAAACACCTGTTGTCTCCTATCTTGCACAATATTTTTCACTCTCCACTTAAATTCACTCTAGAAGAGTGAGGAAAAAAGCAGAAAGGGTGGTTGGTTTAATTTAGCATTCTCATTTACTTTTTCTTGTGACTACTCTCTTTCACTCAACCCTTTCCCTTACCCTTTTGCATGGCCACTGGAGGCTAAAGAGGTACAATGAGCATTTGTTTGACCTCTGTACCCACCTATGTCCTATTTGCAACTTAAATCATCATTTGTTCCTTCTTGAAATCAGGTCAGAGAGAATTACATAAAAGTGGCATCTTCTCTGGTCAGGTGTGTGTCGCTCCAGAGGCACTGCCCATGGAGAAAAGTGTTCCTCAAGTGGGGCTAATGGTCTGAATCCTTTCCAACAGTTGTGGTGAAGCTATACTGGCTAATAAACATCCAAAACGTTATCTACTCAGTTCAGCAGAGACGATCTACAAGTGTGGTGGGCCTGGCCTTTCTGGCTGAATAGAGGAGGAGGCTGAGATTCCAGTACTGGTGAGGAAGGGTGGGTTCATTTAAGAGTGCTTTAGGTGTCAGACTTTTCTTTCCTTAGGTGCAACATGTGACGTTTTGTGTTCCTGTTAAGATGACCCTTCTTGGCAGCCTCCTGGGCCTTACTGAAATCTCCTTTTCTTTCTGCTGCAGGAGAGGAGGCCTTGACCATGTACATGGACAAAAGCCGCCTCGACAGAAAGTCAGGAAACGCTACGCAGAGCGTTGAAGCATTGCACCAGCTTGCTTCCTCCTACTTTGTAGACCGTGATGGCACCATGAGGAGACTCCATGAGATCCAGATCTCTACCGGAGCAATTAAGGTATGATATCTTGCCTTTGGAAGAAAAAAAGATTGTGTCCATACCAATACTATAGGGATTTGAGGTAGGACTGTGCCAGTCTTTTTTGATCACAAATTGTCGTGTTCCTGCTCTGATTTCCTAGGGTAAGTTCTTCTCTTATGGACCATTCTGAAGAATTTATTTCCTCAGGGCCAGTAATATTTGGAAACAGGTAGGCATTCAGTGTGATGGTTATGTAGGATAGGAGACTTCCACTATGTGTGACAGTGACCTCTGGAAGGGAGGGAAGGAACAAATAATCCAGATAGCATTGGAGGTTGGAAGGGAAAGGCAGGTCTGTGAAATGGGCAACATTGTGCTACCTAGAAGTATTTTCCTCTTGTGGGTGTAAGACTGCTAAACATCTCAGATGAATTTGCTACAGGAAAAGGTGAAAAACTCAGTGTGGCATTACTGAGGCATCTGGAATGAAACGAACTGAGAGGCAGCTTGGGGGTTGCAGCAGGAAGGAAGGGGAGCTGCTCAGAGCATACAAAATAGGGCAAATAGCTCTGCAGACAAAGGCTGCCTTCTCTGAAAGCAATTATCCTATACTGGGGAGGGATTTTATTGTTGCAGAGTTCACTCCAGGGAAGGCAGTGTGGATGGAGTCGTCATTGTTAGCCATTTCTGAAAGGTTTCAGCTCTTGTTATTGTTCTGTGGTGTCTCATGGCTGGGTTTGTTCCCTTCTGGATGGGAAATCGAATTGAGATATTGAAACAGTGACAGCAGATAATCATCCTTTGTGAATTCAGGAAGGGCAGCTCTTCTCCATGGCTGGAAATCAACAGCAACCACAGCAGCAGCAGCACTGCAGGTCATGTGTGCTTCCATCTATCCTCAGCACAAGGATGATGTGCACATATGTCGTGGGAGCACTAGGCACTGTTGTGGGCTGGCAATCCATCTCTCTATCTTGCTTTCCAGTAAGAGAAGCCAGGGAATAATTCCTCTACTGTCTTCTGATGTTCTTCAATGGAGATCCTCTATGAGAAACATCAATCTGCAGGACCTCATTGCCAAGCCCGGAATAACATGCAGTACCATAAAGAAAGCAGATACAATTCACTCTGTTTTCTCAGCTTGTGAGCGTGCCACACGTTAGAACTGTGCCTGTCCAGTGCAGGGCATTTTTTCCCAATTGGGGAAGATGCATTTTGGATTGCATCAGCTGGTGGCAAGGGGTCATTGTGTTACTAGGTCTGAACCTGCCTGGGGAAGATGTGAAGCTGCAATCAAAGGGAACACTCTCTCTTTTCTACATCCTCCGTAGGTAACAGAAACTCGGACTGGCCCCCTGGGCTGTAACAGCTACGACAATCTGGACTCTGTGAGTTCTGTCCTTCTGCAAAGCACTGAGAGCAAACTCCACCTGCAAGGTAGGGCACAGGAACGAGGGAGATGGTAATACAGGGCATGGAGTGGGGGAATGAAATGAGACGGGTGGCCTTTTCCCTTCCTTTTATTGCTGTGATTGCTGCTTCCTCTGTAAATTCTCTGAGGCAGGAACGGTGGCCTCTGGTGGCTTCAAATGATGCTCAGCACTGCAGAGCCAGGGCTTGACAGGGACCGAGCTAAAGGCTCAAGGACCTGCAGGCTGCACCCCAGTGAAGTGTCTGGGTGCCCCCTGCCATTGAATTTTGATGGACTTCTGTGTATTATACATACCCTGATACAAATAAACGTGACCTTTTCCATTAATATTGAAGGAGCATTCTGTTCACGTCTCTTTTGTCCCTCCCAAATTGCTGATTTGCGTAAGAGGGTGGCAGATCAGCTTTCGGGACTCTCTAATGACCGTAATCTTTGGGAAAAGTCACAGAGGTTTTATTTGGATGCTAGAAGCCATGGCTTCAGTCCCAGTTGGGGAGCTAGTCCAGAATTCAACAGATAGAGGTCATGACTGAATTAATAAATAAATACAGGCTGGTTAGCAAGAAGGCAACTTCAGTAGAAGGAGGAAATTCACTGGGCATGTAATTTACTAAGGTTATTCCCAAGTTTTTGACAAAATAAGGAAATGTGGGATTTAATTGCTCATTTGCCCAGATGGTTTTATTTCTGGAATCCTTGTACTTGCGCAAATTTTAATTTTTCAGATGAATGGGCTACATTACATCTTCCGCTTTGAGTATAATTTGGCAAGTGCTGTTTTAATCTTGGTTTCACAGAAACTGGGTTTCATTTACTGAGTCATGTTGCGGATATATTATTATTGTTGTTATTATTTGCCTTTAAAAATAATAGGCAGGTTGTTTTCACTATTCCAGTGATTATCTAAATCACTGAGTTCTGGTTCTTGCTTAATTAACAATAAACAATTTGAGGCTTTTTATATACTATGATCATGGCTGCTGGTAATGAAAACCCAAGGATGACACATCAGATAACTAGGTGAACAGCTAAATAAGCAGGCAGCTCGGTTTATAGGCAGGCAAACTGGTAAGTAGGTAAATCAATAGATCTCTATTGGTTATCTGATCCTACAAGAGAAGAGAAAAAGCAAGATGCCTGGGAGGGGGAAGGAGGTGGAGGAAGAGGGTAAATTTAGGAGAGAGAGGAGATGTAAGGTGGATGAGGCTTTGATTTCTGAAGGGAGCAGATAGAGGACCTCAGAGGTCAACCACACGTGGGTTTTGTGGAGCTTCATGGCATAACCCAGCACAGAGAGAAGCCAGACCCAAGCCAAGGGAGACAGTGAGGGAAGGGAGGAAAGCAAGAGCTTTTCCTAGTAGAACAAGGTGACCTTTAAAGATACACCTGAGTGTTTTCCACCTAATCTAGAGTGTGGTTCTTGGGATAATTACCCAGGATCCTTCCTCTGCTCTGAGAGGCCTCATTAGAAATTAGTCACAAGGCTGCAGGTAATGGATCGTGACCGAGTCTCCTCTGATCTGATTAGCAGCCGAGCATGAGCTGCTGACAGAAATCCATGTTGCTACCTTTGTGTCACTCTAGCTCCTGGGCCAGCTCAATAAAAGAACAGCATCTTTGTGACAAGGAGAATTTCTGTTTCTGAACTTGCTTGCTGGCGCCCAGCCCTGAGAATCATGGTTTCAAAGACGTGCTCTTTAGGAGATGCAATGGCCAGACCCAGAGCTGAGCTACCTTCATGCCTATATATAGGGTTTGGGAAGGTCAGCCAGCCCAGAGGGTTGGGGGGTGACCTGGATGCATGCACAGTGCAGGTCCTGTGGTTACATGGACAGAAAAGCATCACAAATATATAAAACAGTATTCATGTGGACCCAGCATCGTCCCCTCACCTGCCTCCACCTCCAGTGCAGCTGATGCACGAGCTGCCTGGGAAAGGAGTAAACCAGGGCATAGGAGGGGAAGATGCTAACAGTTCTGCAGCAGTCTGGTGGGAAAATGTGTTCCCCCAGAATGTGTGTTACCTGGAAAAGTGTCCTAGGCTGAAATTTGAAAATTTGAGTGAAAAAAACCCCAGTATTTTGAAAAGTTTCAGGGAATTAAAATTCCAGAGACATATCCTCTTGGACAGTGTGATGGTATATGTCAATATTTCAACATTGGACTATTTCAATATGGTAAAATCCTTCTGTGCTATTCTAAACATTGTGACATTAAACAGGAAATATTGCATATTAGGTAGTTCGTTATGTCAAATATGGCAACAGAATATTAAAATTTACATTACAATTAATAACAAAGTCTTTGCCAAGATGGGCAGAGCAGTAATGACAGCACAAAACATTTCAGCTTTTCAGTGAAGCAAAATGAGGAAGTATGAAAAATACATTTAGACCTTTCCCCGTCAAAAGTGCTTTTGGAGTCAACAGGCTCTCACAAAATGCTTCAATGAAACTGCATTTTCAACAGAGAACTCTTCTGTGGAAAATGTTTCAAATAGCTCTAATTTAGAGCCAGGGAAATTTACCTCTTTTAATGCAGGAAGCCTTTTATATACAGTCCAAAACCAAACATCTCTCTCTAATAGTTTTTCTAGGTGAATTAAGGACACGTTCCCTTGTCAAACACTTCATACTGTGCCTGTAGTTATCTAAGACAAATTTATACCAAATCTGTGCTGCTCTTAATTTTTAAAGAGGAACTTTATGCTTTACAGAGTGGCAGAACTCCTTCTTCTGATCAATAAGTTACCTTCAAAACTAAGATATCCTCCCTAATACTCATCACCAGCAAAATTATCTCCTGTGTGTATTATCATCCACTGAGGCTGGGGATGAGCCCATTCCTTGTACACCCTGACTTGGACTGAGATGCTCATTCCATGAAAATGATTCAGTATCGCAGTCTTTAAGACCTGGTTGCCCTTCTGCTTGGTTGCTGACATGAGGTGACTTTATCAGTAGACAACACTGAAAGATTAAAAATTTTATATATATATATTTTAATGCTTGCAATATGCAAAGAAAATTTTTAGAGAGCAAAACAGAATCTTGGGATGTTTTATTAAGGTCATGGCTGGCAGCAGGACTTTCTCAGCTAGCATGGCCAGCTGCAAGGTGCTCTGTGGGGCTAGTGTGCTGTTACAGTCCTTGGGACCACAGTTTTCCTTCTTTCAAGGTGGCAACTGAAGCACCCAGAGCAGTGGTCTCAACCAGTATGGCTCTCTTACAATCTCATCTCTGTAATGAATACCTTAAAACATTTCCTCATATCTGTGCTTTACTGGCAGTTGTAGTCAATTGAATTTCAGCAATATTTAGTCACCTGGCATGGCACAGAACCTACATATAAATGATGGAGGTGGGTACCAGGACTGAGTGAGATGCTTGTAAAATATCTTGCTAGGATCTGGTCACAAGGCTACTCTGTTACAAACCCAAAAACAGTGGTATGAATCTGCCCTTGTCTGGGTGTGATGATAAATGTGTTGTTATTTATATATATATTTGTATATATACATATATAGAGATATGTGTCAAAGTACAAATGTGAAAGCACATGTGAATACATGGTTGTATTTCAGTAATCCTAACGTTATATTCTTCCACAAGGAAATTCCTGGCTGGAAGATCTGAGTGGGGATCTGAGATCCCCACAGCAAGTTTGCAGTTTTAAAGTTAGGGCTTTGCATTTGAGGTACGCACACTTGTGTTTCGAGGAGCAGCTGGATTTGTGTGTCACTTGCATTCCTGGTCTAAGCACCTCTTTGAATATGTGCACCTTGTTCAACACTACAAATAACTGCATGGATTCCAGCAGAACTACTTACCTGATTACAGTTCAGTGTTTAGATAAGTGTTTTGTTGAATTGATGCTAAGTGTACAGGCGATCTGACTACCTCTTAAACATGAGATTATTTCTTACAAGAGAAGGTGATCCTGGAAATGTTTCTTTAGAAACCAGAAGTTTTATGGGCAAAAAGCAAGAATTCACGAGGCACTCTGCAGTATAGGATGGGATTGTGTTATGTTTTGGAGATTACGGGGTATTCATGTTTCTGCATGTACTGACATACATAACAGATGTCCTTTGCCACAGAAAGTGCTTTCCCTGAAACTTCAGTTGCCTTTTTACCCCTCTCCTCTCCAGAAAAAAATCTCCAAAGCCAGTATCATTTGTAACTGGGACCAGACAGCATGTCAGCACTGTTATCAAAGTTAAAATTCAAAGAGAAAAACATGGTGAGCTGAAGAGCCTGCAGGCTTTTGGGCCTCGTATTCAAAGGTTGGAGGAGCAACCTGCCCTGGTTGCTTCTCCATGAACCAGAGAGTGGAAAGATTTATTCATTGGCCTTGGACCATGAATAAACGGTCAATGCACATCAAGATGTTGAGCCCCCCTCTCCTATGAGCTTGCAAGCTCAGTGAGTACAGCAGCCTTCAGGCTCTCCAAGCCCCTTTTGTAAATCTCAGTTCTCCAATAGTGCTGAGCTTTCTTTCCATCCCGAAGGAGAGTCTTGGAGCCTGGCAGGTGGGACCATCCCTAATGCCAGTGTGAAGGTTTGAAAAGAGATCATCCCTCTGTGGTGGTTCCTTCAGATAAATCCCTAAAAGAGACTGAACTTCAGTAATTCTTGAAGACAACAGGAAGAAAACTGAGTTTCTTGTTGAGAAACATCTTGGGAAAGACCAAAGGGACCTCAAAATGCTGATCCTCCTCAGACTAGATTTGAGGTGTTCGCAGGGATGCTGCGGTCAACCCTTTGCGTGTTCCTTCCCTTCCCCACAACAGCACTGCAGAAAAGGCAGCAGGAGCTACACAGACACAGTGCCTCCAAATGCCAGGCTCGAAATTCTTCCCTGTGTAAGTGGCACAAACGTCTTCTCCAGCTGAAGGTTGGTCTGTGTTCATCCTGCCTGGCAGCTGCCACTGCTCCACGCTCAGCTGAGAATTGGGTTGGACAACGGGGCAGCTCGCTGCCACTGGGCACAGTGCTCTCATACCGTGCCCTCATGCCAGCAGAAGTGGAGAGGAAAGAGAGGTCTCTGTGCCTTCAATGGCCTCTTGATCCCCCAAACTTGGTCTTCCAGAGGGACCTCATCAAGGCTGAGGTGTCTCTGTGGAACCAAAAGCAAAAGGGTAACGGGGGTCCCAGGGGCACTGCCCACCATTTTTCTCTTGCCTGAGGTGAACATGACCCATCAGAGATGGACCTGAACTCCTGAAAGGAGTCACAGCCCTTCCTGCACATTCTCATCCTCTGAATTATTGTCTTATTTTCATTCCACTCCAATGAGCTGTCAGCCACGGATACAGTAATTCAGTGCAACAGAAACACAAACAGATGGGTAATTGACCCGCGTGCCTTCATTACACCGGAGTTCAGTGCTGCTGTTCAAGCCATAAACTCCTTTATCTCCCACTCCAGAATCCCTGAGCCTTTTATGAGGAAGGGGAGCAGGCCAGGCTTCCCGCGAAAGGCTCGCTCAGGTTATTGTCATCTCTACCTCGTGCACCGCAGACACTGGCCGAGGCAGACAAGCAGCACTCACTAGGCAGAAGGAAACAGCTGTGAATCTTCAGGGACATCTGTAGGGAGGACAGGGTGGAAAAACACATACACTGTACACAGGGCAAATGCTTGAAGTGTTATCATGTCCTCTGGAACCCGAGCAAGTGTACACCTACTCTACTGCCTGCACAGATGGATGGATACACAAACACTTGCTATGGAGAAGGAGACACAGGGATAGATCTCTCAGCTAATGTAAATCTTCAGAGCACCACTGAAATCACTGGCACTAAATCCATTTGCACTTTTATAGGATTTGGCAAGTAGCCTTCCTCGCAGGGAGCGAGCTGAAAAGACTCGGGTACCCAACTCCTGTATTTATTCCGTGGGAGCTGGGCACTTAACTCCACAAGGGTCTTTTATAAATCGCTCCTCGCATTATTTTCCTTTCTTCTGTTTTCCTTTATGTCTCCTTTTCTCTTTCAGGGTGTAGTTTCCTTGTTTCTGTGATGCCAAACCTATTCAGTCTCTCTCAAAACAAGCCGGAACAGCACTATGCTCATCACTTCTGAACTAGCACTTGGCTGCAAAGTATAAAAACCCCCACACCTGGGCATAAGGGAGGCTTTGCCTTCAGATGCTTTGTACTGCACTGGGATTCAGGACTGGGATGAAGGAAGTACACTGGGCGCTGGGGAGGGGGAAGTTACTTGTCACCCTTCTCTCACACAGCAGATGGGCTCTGCTCTCTGCTAACTCGCTACTTGCAGTGGAGGTGTGAAATTGGTATCCGACCTTCCTTACTCATGAAAGCTCCGAGAGAAATATCCCAGTAGCTTTTAATTCCTCAGCATCACTTTCCCAAGCTGTTAATGAAACAGGTTTGAAAAGAAGAACCGATACCTGAAATGACTTTTTTTTTTTTTTTTTAATCTCTCTCCACGTTCTTGCCTCTTTCTGTGCCAGGTCTCCAGATCATCTTCCCTCAGTACTTACAAGAGAAGTTTGTCCAGTCTGCCTTGAGTTACATCATGTGCAATGGCGAGGGGGAGTACATCTGCCGGAACAGCCAGTGCGGCTGCCAGTGTGCAGAGGAGTTCCCGCAGTGCAACTGCCCCATCACCGACATCCAGATCATGGAGTACACACTAGCAAACATGGCCAAGACCTGGACAGAAGCCTATAAAGATCTGGAGAATTCAGGTAACTGAGCAAAACACATTTTTCAATTGATTTATTTCAAACAAAACATGCCAGATTATATCAGTTGAGAATCTTTTATTCCTTTAATAATGTTCCAGTTTGGATTAAAAAATAGAGGATGTACAACCCAAAAATGTGATCTTAGTCTTGAGAGAGTGCCTTTTTTTCTCCATACACATACAGACAAAACCACATACCGTATGTAATTCTATGTATAAGAGGATATCTTCCATGGATTAATTTGTTTGATTAAAAACCTGATTTTTTGGTACTAAACCAGCTCAGAATATCTCTTTAATAGTTCTACAGAGAAACTTCCATAGTATGAATGATGCAGAAATTGCTTTTCAGATTTGCATGAATGATTTACTCTGCTTTGGCGAAAGGCAATTCACAGAGAGACCACAGGCCAGATGACACCTCATTTGAGATCGAGAGGAGAAGGGAAAATGACTTCTCTCTCCTACAGTGCCGATGTCAGCGGGTGGGAGCGTTTCTCTTCTCCTTTCACTTTCTCCCAGTGTGATGCTGGGGATGTCAATGGAGTTTGTTCCACATTGATGCTGGTAACACCCACAGTAGGTGTGCAACATTGCTCTCAAGGGCTTGAGGTAAGAAAGGGCAATGTTCTCAGTGCAGTTACATCCTTTCCTTTAGCCAGTGGTCTGTCTACCCTGCAGCCACACGGGCACTAGGCAGAACTCAATCGAGAACTTCTTATCCCTATTCTGCCTCTCATCTCTTACCGTTAGCCAGTTACTTTCCAACACATTTTCTTTAATTATTATTGTCGTAACTGTCCAGGTCTCCATGTTAGGAAAGGAAACTCTCAGGAAGGGATCATCTAGCTCCATTCAAGGCACTGAAGAATACTTCTTCAGCAGTCTTCTCAGCGGCAATTTCTTTCTTCATGCTGAAGGTCACTTTAATAGTAGAAACGAAGCAGCCCACGATGTTTCCTTAGTGGGCTGTTGAGGACCGCTTCATACTTCAATATGTGGACTCTGCTGGTGCATCTGTTGTTGCACAGATTCTTATGTCCAACTCACACTGCCAACTTGGTGCTCAGCTGAGCAAAGTCAGAGTAGTAGTTAATGGCCCAAGGCTGATGACCATCTTGACAAGAGCCCCCATATACTATGGGGAGTCACAAGGCTGGGGCAGTTCCAGAAGTAGGTCGCTAGCTGAAGAGGTCAGTGGCTTTCTGGGAGTTTCTGTAGATTCACGGATGGGGTGAGTACACCAGGGCAAACCTGAACTGTGGATTTCAGAATCTTCTGCTAGCTCAGTACTACTCAAAGTGGGATTACTGCACAGCTCTGCCACTAGTGAAGTGTTACTAGTTGCTAGTTCTGGCACAGGATCTCCACACAAGATGCTCAAGAGCCACATGTTGGCCACCACTCATCAAACCCCTTTATGTTCCCAGGGGCTCTAACCCAGACACTTAGAAGGTGAGAGCCCTATGGAGAGAGAAGAATTACAGTCCCACAGTGATTGTTTTACTGTTACATTTTGTACTTGTTGCACTTGACCTAAGCAAAGACTGTGGTGAATAATTACATTCAGTCTCCCTTCCCTTGAGATTTCAACAGGGGAAGGTGTTTTTCATTTGCCGCGTTGAAGTGACACATTGCAGTGCAATTCTCTGCTGTGCTGTAGCCATGTTCCACCCAGGGCTGGAGGCTTTTCAGGGCTAGACGGAGTGATTATCTTTATGTTTAAAGCTGCTGCAGCTCATTCATCACTTTGTTGCATCATGCGTGAACTTATCCTTTGAGACAAAAGTTGCTATCACAAAAGAATGTAGTATTACTATTTTGCTTCTTTGTTTTAATAAATATTGCCAATAACTAGAGGATTTTCTTCATAATGAACAGCAGAAAAGAAATCTCTAATGACATCTGAAGGCTTTTCCAATAAAAGTGGGTTGAAAGCACATGAGTGCTCTGAAAGCAAATACCATTTGCACAGGAAGCTGCTGATAGCCTAAAAGATCTATATTCTGTTTCTGATCTGTGTTGGATTCCTACGTCAATTTGAAAAAATCGTGCAGGGCAAAGCAAGAGTCGGTGTGATTTGGGATAGCATCTTCAAAGTCGAGGAGGCTGCAGTGAACTGATGCTGCTTTGAATCAGCTCAGGAGCTCTCTCTTAGTCCTGTGCTTCATTGCTCATGTGTAAATCGAGAAAAATAACACTGCCTTATTCTTGGCATTTTAGTATGGCTGGCCAGAAAATTATGCACCAGGACTGTGATTCTGGATTTTAAAACAGCCTTTTGATTAAAAGTCATGGGGGGTTTTGCAGTACTATTGCTTTCTGATGAAAATGTGATTTTTTTTTTTTTTTTTTTTTTAACTGAAAAGACAAGCACTGGAAAATGAAAGTTTCATCTTTGAAAGAGATGCTTGACACAGCCATTTCGCTCTGATGCCACCACTGTTCTCCACAGGCTGGACCCTCTGCCCTATACCACCTGCGATGAGTCGTCATTTCCATGGCACTGCCTGCAGGGGCTGGGTGACTCTGCAAAAAGAGGGGCCCTGTTGCATTGTGGGAGATGTAGTCCTAGCCATCATCGACAATTTCTGTGCAGATAAATAAAATAGAACCAAATGCAAACAGCCTTATTAACTGGAAATTCTCAGGGTTAAGAACCAACTATTCCCAGAAAGGTGGAAGGCTTAGCACAATGCAGCCATAGCTTGGTTGGGGCCTCCAGGGATAGTCATAAATAAATAACGAAGAACCTATTCTTTTAGGAAAGTATTTTCTTTTTTCACCCCACTTTTTTTAAAACAACCCCATCCAGCTTTTATTTTGCTCATTTGTTTTTCCCCCAACGTTGCACTGCAGTATCAAAATGTGCACACTGCACTGAAATTTCTCCCTTACCCGTCTCTATGAAAAATGTAGCACATTCATCATCGGAGGGAAAAGAGCTTGGTCTTTTGCACAAACAGGCTTTTGAGGAAATTGATTTATAAGGGGCGGGAAACAAATGCAAGGCTTTTACTGCTGAAAGGTACCAGGAGTAATAAGCATGGTCAACAGAAGCAATTATACATGATGATAGTTTCAGAGGACCACTGAACAGGAGAGAATCATTTTTGGGGAGGAGAAGGGCACTGAAGGCAGCATTACAGATAGAGTGAAAACCTGAGAGATGATTTAAAAAAAATATATCTCTGTTATCTTTGGGGAAGAAAGGAGACAAGCAGATGTCCTGTGGATCTTGATAGTGCAAAGATGATAATTATTTTTATGAGGTGCTTGGTTCACCATGTGATGAGTAGGACACGAACATCCATTTACCATCTATATAATGATGGTTCTGACTAATGCACAGGTTTTTTTTTTTTTGTTAGGCAGTTAAGCATGAACTGCAAATTGCTGAATAATGGGAAATCTGTTATGCAAATATATATAAGCTTTGTACGATAGGTTGTAAGTTATCTGGTCTGATCTTCCTCAACAATGGATTAGTTATTTTTTTGGAAAAGATACTAGCCTTTACAAGCTTTCATTTTTTGCCTTTTTTTGACTATTGTTCTCTTTTCTTTCTGAAAATGGGACAAAGTAATTTTTTAAAAAAGGATTAAGAAAGGAAGGAAAACAACGTAGATAACTTACAGAAAAAGATGGCTGTGTTTCTTGTTGGATACTTTGTGGGGTTTATGGCAGGGCCCGAGTCCAATCTCCCTCTAGGAGCAGAACTACCACCAGCACCAGGTCAGGTCAGCCATGGTTTTGTCTAGCAGAGTCTAAAATGAGAGATTCTCCTACGTCTCTGGGCAGCATGTTCCAGTGCTGCATTACTACCAAGCGAAGAAGTTCTTCAATAAATCATTTGAACTTCTGAAGCTGAAAACTATCTATTACTCCTAGTTAGATCATCTGTCTCTAATAAGAAGTGTTTATCTCCTTTATATTTGTAAGTATATTTTAAAGAGTCGTAGGTTGTCACTAGATTGCCCCTTGGACTCTTCACCAGATTAAACAAGTGCAGCTCCCTCCACCTGACCTTGTAGGACTTGTGCTCCAGGACCTTGAGCATCTCTGTAGCCCTCAACTCTGTCCTCCCCAGTTTCTCCACACCCGTCTTCAATTGGTTGTCCCTAAATGCAGGTGCAGTCCCAGTAGTGCCAAGAAGAGGGGGCTGTTAACTTCCCCAACCTACTGATTCAGCCCTGTATGTCTCTTGTGTCATTTCCAGTGAGAACACAGTGCTGACCCACCTTCCCCATGATGCTCACCATAACCCCCAGGACCTCTCTAGCAGCTGTTATTCAACTGGTTGTTTCCAAGCCTGTACTGATGCGTGGGATTGTTCTCTCCTGGTGCAGAACTTTGTTCTTTTCTTTATTGCCCTTCATGGGGTTTTTGCTGGCCCACTCCTCACATTTCTCAAGGTCTCAGTGTGTCAAACACAGTTTTCTGGGATCAAAAATAGGGTTATTTTCTACTCAGAAAGTTGGAACCATCTGCTTTTTCAATAAGAGGATGTCCCAGACGGGTAATCAGAGTCTAAGCAAACTATACTTCTCAGTTAGGAGGAATGGAGCGGTCATGAACAGAAACAGTATCAGATTTTCTTTTTTTGATGAAAAAACTCAAAGAGACCCTACATAATTTTTTTTTTTCATTATCAAACAAAATGAAACAGAAATAAAGTGATCACAAAACAATGTTTAACAGCATATTTTTGGATCAATTAAATTTTTTCCTTTGGCTAAAACTGACGCATTTTGTTCTGACTTTAGCCCTGCAAACTATTTTATTTTATTTCCATTGTTACATAAAGCAACTCATTTAACCTCAAATGAAGTTAAATGAGAAAAAAGAATCAGAATGCTCTTTTAAAAAAATGAGAAAGTGGGACATTTTAACACAATCCAAACCCTTTCTCTGTGGATTTTTTTAAGCTTTTTTTTTTTTCTTTTTTTTTAACAACACAGCCAAAGTGATTTGACTTCAACAACAAATGGCATTTTAGGAGCAGCTGAAAAACAATTTAAATGAGAACCTTTTAACTGACAATGATTACAACTCTCTGCTTTTTGTCCCTAACCCCTAGACTATAATCTCATGCTCCAGGGAACTTGCTCTCTTTTTTTCTTCTACCCCGTGCGCATTAACTGTATTGTTTCACTCTAATGTTCCCTGGGCTTCATTTCCTATATGGGACCAGCAACAGCCATGGAATTAGAGGGCTTCTTGGGGCAGAATGACAGACCTGTGAGTGGGTGGACATCACGTTCCTTTAGCAGAACACTGATGGCCTCATACATCTGTTTCTCCATCCTGCTGATGGAAAGCTTTGTAACTTTGCTATAGTTCAGACACCTCTGTATTTCTCCATGTTTTTGTATGTTCCAGATGAGTTTAAATCCTTCATGAAAAGGCTACCTAGCAACCACTTCCTGACCATTGGGAGCATCCACCAGCACTGGGGGAATGACTGGGATCTGCAGAACCGCTACAAGCTGCTGCAGAGCTCCCTGGAAGCCCAGCGCCAGAAGATCCAGCGCACTGCCCGCAAACTCTTTGGCCTCAGTGTCCGGTGTCGGCACAATCCTAACCACCAGCTGCCTAGAGAAAGGTACCTTCAGCTTTCAGTGGGGATGGATGTGGTGTGATGGTGATGGATGGAGATGAGCCTGAGCTTGGACCTAAACCCAGCAGCCTCAGTGTTTGGATATAGGGTGTGCCAATATGAAGGTTTTGGGGAAAACGGTAAAGTCTGGGAGTGGGTTGAAATTTGTGGAGGTGTAAGTAATCTTTATCACATACGTAAGCATAGTCACATCTGTTCTGTATGGTCTTACCTACCCAGGTGAAGAGCACCCACTTATTCTGCAGTGTTCTGCAAGACTATTAGGGGGCTGACATCAGACAGCCAAGCAGACTAAGCTGCTTTTTAAGTGGTCTTGTGTCATGTACCACAGCCGAGCTTTAAGCCTCCATTTGCTGTTAAAGCAGACGTATGGAGCACAAGATGCTTCAGCCCATTTTTGAGTTGTGTTCCTCAACGAGTATAGCCAGAGTGAAAGAGAAGCTTTAGTTTCACTTGGAATAGATCACATGTCTTCTACAAATAGCAGAGTGCACCCACAAACGTGCGCTGACCAGAAGCCCAGCAATGTTATTACAGATGGAGAGAGCAGATTTTCCATTACAGCTACAGCAACTATTGATATCCAATAGTGACCTCCTGCTGGCTCCTTTCAGCCCTGACCTATGGCTGAGTTTAAGTTAGCTTCCAATCATTTTTGGAGACTTGCATCCATGGATTATAATAAACATTTCTCACTGTTTCTTTCTACATGGTCTGGAGTGAACACTGAAAACCTATGAAAAAATGAGTGTAGGTGCCCTGTCCTCCATGCTTCTCTTGGTAGGGTCAGGTCAAGTTAATATTTGTAGAAGAACTGTTTTTTCGCCTCTTTCATTATCTAAATACTCAGTCTTCAGAGAAAATGAACTGATTAAGTGCTGTCTCCTGTTACCACCCAGCTCCCTGGCTGCAAAGCACACTGGGTTTTCATTTCATCACATCACTGTGAGCTCAGGAAACTCTTCCAGGGCTTAATAACTCTTTAATTACTAAGAAATCTCGTGTTTCTGGACAAGGACTTGATGGACTTACTAGGGATGAGGAGAAATATCTATTAAGTTTAAGAGATGATGAAAAAAAGTCTGGAGATCTTCTTAAAATTGGCCCTTTCCTGCCATTTGTCTGAGTCGCTCTAAACAAGCCAACTCATGGAGGAGTCACAAGCGTGTCCAGGCATTATTTTGAGTCGTGCCACAACAACAACAAAGTGAAGCAGCAGCAAGCGAACATCCAGCCAACCACGTTGCTTCAAAGCGTTCAGATAAATACGTCTTTAGCATTTCTATTCCATTTTAAAAAGTCAGCCACGCAGAAAGGGAGCCTCCGACTAATACTATAAAATCTGGGAGAAGGAGGATGAAATGGATGATGGCAGCTGGGTTTCTACCTGACTGATGTGCTTGATTTGTTTTAAGTCAACACCACCAGGCATATTATCATTTCTTTTCTTATTTGTCACTCCGCGTTCGCAGATAGGCAGGGGAGGGCGCGCAGTGGAAGAGGTTTGTGTTCCAGTGTTCTTTTCACAGGGCCTGGAAATACTCTGAGTTCCTAATTGTCACTGTACAGAACGACAGATGCTTACCAAGCATGCCAGTGGCTTTGAAAGGATGGAAAGGTTCTATGAAGAGCAAGCCTCTCTCTCTTTAATACACATAATATCACGCCTACATAATATAATCAAAAGCAGTGCAAAAAAGAAATAGGATTGCTGTTGATTGACCTCAGGGAAGGGAAGAGGTGGTGTTTCCAAAAGAAAGAAAGAGTAGGGATTTTGGCAATTAGGCTGATTCTCCATGACCTTTAGCACCAACTAAGAAGGAAATATATGTGTGTGTGTGTATATATATATATTCGCTCTGCACTGCTGTTGCTTAAAAACCACCTCTTTGCAGGCAAGTTTGGTGGTTTAAAAAAGAAACCACTCCTCAGTTGTTAAAGCTTCAATGTTGAATGAGTACCTATAGTTGCATTTTAAAACTCTGGATGTAAAATATAAATAACATCTAAAAGAGGTGGGGGGTTGATACGTGCTCTGGGCTCCAGCCAAATTGTCATTAGTTAAGAATACATCTCACAGCTGCTGAGAATAAAAATAGCATTTTTTTATTTCGCTGTTCCATACAGAAACCCCAAAAGTACCTCCACAGCAGCTAGTGCTGGTTGGAAAGTGAAAGGTGATTTTGCAAAGGAAAACTTGTTAAATTCCTACCTTTTTTCTTGCAGCTAAAAAAAACCCAAACCAAAACAAAACAAAAGAATCTGTCCTGCTGGATCAGGTTTTTGTTTGGGATTTTTTTGTGGGTTTTGTTTTGTTTATTTTTTGGTTTTGTTTTGGTATGGTTTGGTTTTCTAATCAGCTCAGACACCATCTACAATAAAGCTGCGTCTCTGTCTCAAGGGACACCCATCAGCCTCTTCTGCTCCCCGGACCTGATTAATCCTGAAGTCAGGAGGAAAAAAAATTATTCATCACCTTTCTGTATAAGCTGACCTCTGCTTCTGATCTGAAAGCCCAACAGTAGCCTACAAAACATGGGTTTTTTTGTCTCAACAGATGGGTTTTAAATAGTGAAAGAGCTCTGTGTGATTACCTGGCTCCCAGTGCTCAGCATCGCCAGGAGACCGCGTGTCTCTGGTGAGAAACAGCAAGAAAACACGGCAAAAATCTATCACTCACAGCTTTGCCTGGATGTCTTTTTTTTTTTTTTTTCATTTTAATTTGGAATGTAAGATATTAGAGTTGAATATAAAATTACTTGACAGTGACCTTTGAAGACATAGTTTTCCTTTTTTTCTTTTAATTTCACATGCTCTAGTACTTTATACTTTGAACGGGCAGAGGTAGCAAACATTCGGCAAAATAACTTTTTTATTAAGAGGAAGAAAGATAAACTGATGACTCTGTAACGAAAGAGAAAATAATTGAAATGAAACCTGATGGTTACTCTGCTACTGGCTTTCAGCTTTTAAACAGCAGCTCTTTTCAGCTTCCTTCTGCCCTGACGTCTCTTGGTTACATCCACATGAGTCTGAGTCATCACGGGTGTGTGGTTTAAGAAGTTGCCTCCTGTCAGTTGAAGGGCTGTTACTGGTCCTGCGTGTATGCTTATCCTGTCCCAGTTGCAAGACAAAATGGGGTAATTTATACCACTTTTCCTCTCCCTCAGTCTATCACGCTTCCCATTGTCATGTTTGTAGTCGATGCCCAGCTCTGCCCTGGATTCTGCATTTTCATTTAATTACGTCCTTTATTGCTGCCATCAGCAGATGGTGGGTAGCCTTTTAGTTTTTCTTTTTTTTTCTGTCCTACTTGTGTCTTTGCTGAATGCTAAGACATATATGCACACAGAGCAAGAAAAAAAAAAACAACCACCCCTCTTTTTTCTGGTCTCCTCCCATCCTTTCTCCACAAAGTTGATGTGGGGAACAGGAAAATCACTAATTTCGATTGCAAGACATCAGCCGAGAGTCCTTGTTTTGTTCTGCCGACTGTTAGGATAAGAGAAGGACGGAAGGATAGCATTTTTTTTTCTTCCAACACAGAACACACCTAAGACAGCCAGGGTATAGTCACCTGACTCTAATTTTTGTCATGTCCCCTGCTGTAGTGGAGGGTTTCCCTGCCCATGGCAGGAGGGTTGGAACCAGATGATCTTGGAGGTCCCTTGTCCCATGAACTCAATGGCATTATCAACATGTAAACCCTGCGTAAAGCATCAGTCCAGCGCTGCACAAACACACTGGGAATCCTGTGCACCAGTGAGTGCATGAAGAAATTGGGAGAGTCACGTTCACTTGCACAGAGCTGGAGCCGAGATCTGTGCACAGTAGCTGCTCAGCACGTGTCTGGCCATCGTTCCCGTGTGCAGCTGCACGAGGCTGTCGGCAGCTGTACGAAAACGGCAGCAGTCTGTGTAACAGGCACACCTCTGGCAGTGCTGAACACCGCGTCAAACCCACCTCACAAACCACCTTCAGTCCTATGAGCAACCGTTACCACCTCCTCTGGAATCCCAGCCTCACAAAAACCAACAAATGTGACCAGAGAGCTGTGGAAATTGGGGAAATGCTGTCCCTCACCCCATGTACAGGGGTAGGGATGCTGAAAGGGCACGTTGATGGAGCTGGACGTTTATCATCTGCCATCAGCCCTTCGTTTTCTTTCAGCCACTGGGCTTCTCCCTGTCCTTGTCTTGATAGAAATTACCAAGACTGGTAATTGGGAGCTAGGGTCCCAGCTTCAGGCTGCAGGAGATATTCTCTTCAAAGCAACCTCTGATTTTCACCATTGTCATCAAGCGTAATCCTGTGAAGAGGCAGCGTGCAGGAACTTTGTGCTTCCCTTGAGCAATTCCTCCAGCCCAGTGAAGCCAGGCAGCCAGTGTGTGTATACTGGGGGGTTGCTTTGGTTTGGCTTTGTCCTCCACTTGCTCACCATCCCTCAGCTTTGTGCTTACATTAGTGGTTAGAAGCAAAGAACAAAGCTTTCAAGGAGGTGTGTGGAGGAATCAAGGTGGGCTCCCAAGACCTGCGGGAGATTGAAACGTGCATCTGGGTGCCTTGCTAAATTCTAACACCTTTGGCTGGCTCTCCAAACAGGAACTGCAAGACTTAGCTGGGGTAAAAGATATTTATATTGCTGAAAAAGTGAGGAAAAATTCACCTAGAGCAGAAGGCAGACTTGGTCCCCAGGGGATGGTTTTGAGAATGCTTGTTGCTCTCAGCAACGTGTTTTGCAGCCACGCTGTGCTGTGCCCTCCCCTCCGAAGCACAGCTATCCTGGAAACCAGGAGGAGCCCAGTGCGCTCTTTCCAGGGACCAGGGCTGTCACCATCCCTCTACAGCAGATACATAGAGGTCACTGCCTTCCTCCCAAGCTCCCCAGCCAACCTTGTCTTTTCCACTAGCAGGAGAGCTCCTGTTAGCTGTGAACAGGGCAGAGGCCCTGGCAGCCCTGTACCACAGGAGGAATGTGAAAATTGTCTCTTCCCACATCTGAGACTTCAGAATTTTCCTGCTAATGCGCTTCCTTTTTCCTCACTCTGTCCATTTTTTTTCCTTTCACTCCATTTCTTCCTGCTTCTTTTCATTCCTGCCTGTCCTCTGTCTTTCAGTTGTTGTCAGTTTTTCCTTTTCTCCATCCCTATTCCCCTGCCCACCGCATTTCTCTCTCATTTTTCCTTTTACCTGCACATTTCCCCCCCCCATTTCTTCCCCTACTTTTTCTGCTTCTGATCCTTGATTATTTCTTTCCTTCCAGCGCTTTCCTCTGTTTTATACTCTCATCCCTCCGCTCGCTCCCTCCCTCCCCCTAATCATCTTGCTGTTCTTTGCTGCTGTATCATTTAATGCCTTCTTTGATACAGCCTACAGCTTAATGATTATTCGGAGGTCAGGCGATGCAGGTGCCATGAATTTCACTAATCCAGCTCTGAGAGTCTCTGTCCATAATCACTCCTCCCGTTCTACAGGGACTGAATCTTAATTTGTCATTAGCCAGTCCTCTCACTGCAGCTCTACCGAGAACTTTTTGCCCAGAGGAGACAATGAAGTATTCATTAGCTGGGGGGAAGGCGGAGGGGAGGGCGCAGGCGGCTGAACGAGGCGTTCTGCCGAAGGCTGCGGAGAAAGGAGTCGCTGTGCGGAGGTTTCCCGGGGTGGAGGGGAGGGAAGGGGAAAGAGGGGGCAGTGAGGCAACGTGGCGAGTCGGTTCTACAAAAAGCGAACGTGGGTTACGGTGTCATTCATTAGAAGTCGCTGCAGGACGTGGAGGTGAGGGTGCTGATATAGCAGTTATGGGAGTGGTGGGGCCTGGGAATGGGCAAGTGTGGCTGCTTGTTAAGGGGAGAGGCTGTAAAAGGAGGTTAATTAGCAGCAGATTTTTTTAAAGGAGAAGCTGTTCTAGCAGCTTTGTCTCTATGCACCCTGATTTTTCGCTCTCTCTTCTGCTGTTACTGTGCTCTGCACCATGCGCAGAGGTTACCACTGGCTTTGCCTCATGCTGTTGCAGATCTGGTTTTGGAGAGTGTGGAGAATTGCCCATCACATGGAGAGGAGTTTTCTCCTGCTGGTCTAGGAGTTATGCTGACCTGCAATGTCTGATAGCAGCTTGGCCTCTGGCAGGGCTTTATCAGCTCCATTCCCATGGTTGAACTTTGTCACTGTGGCACTGATGGGATCCTTGGCAAGAGGCTGTGCCAGTTTCAGCTCTTAGAGCAGCGTGAAGAGAGAGGCTTCAGATGATCAATCTTAGCTTACAGCTATTTCTTAGAGGGCTTTTGTTCTCCACTGAAGGAGTAAACAGTAGATGAAAGATTCAGTCCAGAAATAGGCTGGAACAGCTCCCAGATGCCACGGCAGGGCACCAATGTTCTGAGAGCTTTGCCTCAGATAAATCCCTGAAAACACTGTGGGTCCAGTAAGATGACAACACCAAGGACTCAATGAAGCTCCACAATGCTAATGCTTTCTTCTCCCTACCTGCAGGACAATACAGGAATGGCTAACCCGGGTCCAGTCCCTGCTCTACTGCAATGAGAATGGGTTCTGGGGGACCTTTCTGGAAAGCCAACGGAGCTGCGTTTGCCATGGTGGCACCAGCCTGTGCCAGCGCCCCATCCCCTGCATCATTGGGGGCAACAACAGCTGTGCCATGTGCAGCCTTGCCAACATCTCTCTCTGTGGCTCATGCAACAAGGGCTATAAGCTTTACCGGGGTCGCTGCGAGCCTCAGAACGTAGACTCGGAGCGGAGCGAGCAGTTCATCAGCTTTGAGACAGACTTGGACTTCCAGGACCTAGAGCTGAAGTACCTGCTGCAGAAAATGGACTCCCGCCTGTACGTGCACACCACCTTCATCAGCAACGAGATCCGCCTGGACACCTTCTTCGATCCCAGGTGGCGCAAACGCATGTCCCTCACCTTGAAGAGCAACAAGAACAGGATGGACTTCATCCACATGGTTATTGGGATCTCCATGCGAATCTGCCAAATGCGCAACAGCAGCCTGGACCCTATGTTCTTTGTCTACGTCAACCCGTTCAGTGGGAGTCACTCTGAGGGCTGGAACATGCCCTTTGGGGAGTACGGCTACCCGCGCTGGGAGAAAATTCGTCTCCAAAACAGCCAGTGCTACAACTGGACCCTGCTACTGGGCAACCGGTGGAAAACCTTTTTCGAGACTGTCCACATCTACCTACGCAGCCGGACTCGGCTGCCCTCCCTGCTGCGTAACGAGACTGGCCAAGGGCCTGTGGACCTTTCTGACCCCACCAAGCGTCAGTTCTACATCAAGATCTCGGATGTGCAGGTGTATGGCTACAGCCTGCGTTTTAACGCCGACCTACTGCGCAGTGCCGTGCAGCAGGTCAACCAGTCGTACACGCAAGGCGGGCAGTTCTATTCTTCCTCCTCCGTCATGCTCTTGCTGCTGGATATTCGGGACCGAATCAATAGACTGGCACCTCCGGTGGCTCCAGGGAAGCCCCAGCTGGATCTGTTCTCTTGTATGCTCAAGCACCGCCTGAAACTCACCAACAGCGAGATCATCCGTGTGAACCACGCTCTAGACCTGTACAACACCGAGATCCTCAAACAGTCGGACCAGATGACAGCCAAACTCTGTTAACCCGGACTTTTCAGTGGACATGTTGGTGATTGATCCTTTTGCTGTAAAAAAATAAAAGAGGAAAAAAAAAATAAAAGAGAAAAAAGTAAAAAGAAAGAAAGAAAAGTGGGGGGAAAGTAAAGAAAGGGGGGAAAAACAAAATTTGTAAAATGTAATTAATATACGAAAGAGAAAAAAAAAAGAGGAAATTCTTCATTTGTTGAAAACTAAACCCGTTCTAGCAGCTGTATAAAACTGTCAGGCATGTTTGTTATTTCTATAATCCGTCATAAAAGGGTAGCACCTTACTCTCTCTTGACCTTGGGGGTGTTGCTTGCTAGTCCTCAGGGGCAGCAGAGTAAATAAAGGGAGGAGCAGAGAGAGGGGCAAACTTCTGTAATGAACTGTAAAGTTTTCTGCTATGCAGGTGCCAAGACAAAGAGACAAAAAAAAAAAAAAAATCAAAGTAAACAAAGAAACAAGAGTTATATGTAAATGTAAAAGAACTGCCATTATTCCTATAGTGGGAGTAAATGGTTAAAGATAAAAGATATTTCTTCTGTTGAGATTTATGCCAGCTTTACGTTGAGTTATTCACACAGCCTGTGCTGAGATTTGCTGGAGGACAGAAGGTGATGGCAGTCCTTTGAGAGTAAAACTGAGGCCTCATTGGTCAGAAGACACGTAAGAGGTGGAGGGTGGGGGCAGGTCTCAGGTGCCCTCACTTTGGGATTTCCATCTTGGAAGACTTTTTCTTCAGCACTTGCTGAAGAATGGGATGTCAGGTTTCCTGGGCTACTTTGCTGAACTGGAGCTCATGCCCTGCATCAGACTGCTGTTGCCTTCAGTGATGTCAGAGCTTAATCCCTTGAAGATCAGCACCTGTAAATCTTCAGTCACTCATCTCTAAGGTACTTCAACAGAGTCCCTAAAACAGAGAAAGCCAATATCATGTGCCACTTTGATAAACCTAGACTTAAAGGCAAACCTGAGTTTGGCTTTTTTCCCTCAGGTTTTGGGTTTTCCAATATCACTGGGAAACTCTCATCACCACAAAAACCAAAGCACAATGCAAGAAAATACATTTCCAAGGAAACTTGGTGACACTGAAGGGTACACATGTAATTTTTGTTCTTTGGAGGAGGAAAAATCCCTTTTTCAATGGCTGTGAATAATATCCTTGGTTCACTTACGCATTTTTGTCCACAAAAAAAATACAGAGAACATGAGAAAATTTTATTAAAATACCTGCAAAAGTAGTAAAAGGGAGGGGTGGGAGGAAAGAGTACAATAACCAAATCTACCCTGAATTTGCAAGGATAAAGCCAAATTAAAAAGGGTTGAGTTATCAAAAACATAACTAAAAGGTGGGTAAAATTTTGTGGAGTGTGTGTTCGTGTGTTTGGATTTAAAAAAAAAATAATATATTGAATGGAGTATATGAATGTATGATCAGCTGAGCTGGGTGATGAAGCCTAAACACAGTGGGAGGTGAGTAGTGGGATGTTTCTCTTAATGTCACTGTTTTTTAGCTAAAGTTGATTGTGAGAAGTGCTGGTGAGAGGCTGGAATTTCTGCCCTCCTAGAAGAGAGAAATGAATCTCTCATCCTGCTGACTTCCAGAGCTGGAGGAACATCCTGGTGAAAAACTGGCGTGAGCAGTCTTGACCCAAAGTCCAAGATTCAGATCTGGCTCAAGATTTAACATGTTGATTGAAACGAGCTCAAAATAGTCTTGTAGAAATTTTGATCTTCCTATTTGGGAGACTTTGGCTCAGATTCTGAGAATAACATCACTTCCTCTGGAAAGAGCTAAATGCATTGTGGTGTTATTCATGTGACACCAGGGACTTAGACAATTAAGTTTGGCTTCAGGTTTAGTTTAATTTGTGCGGTTTCGGTTGATGCTCATCCAAACTGAGAAGGAATTAGATACCTTAAGGAAAATATGCATTCACTGAACTCTCCTGCTGAACTAGCAACTGAGGGCATAAGAGAAACTATCGGGATAGTTAGTAAGAACAAAAAGGAGTCCTAGTCAGAAAAGCACACATCAGTCCCTGTCTGTCTACCAAAAGGTGGGGAAGGGCATCTGAAGAAGAGCTGGGTGAATTAAACAACAAAGATGTTTCTAGGGAGATCTATCGATTTCCATGGCAGTAACTTAGTGTTCGCTCTAACTTGCACTGAGATCTCTTTCTATCTGTACTGGTCAGTCCACGAAAGAGGTTGCAAGGTTGCCTACTTTCTCCAGTTTGTTAATTTGTTCATTTGTTTGTTTTCCATTTGATTGATCTTCGCTTCATGTAGTAGGGGTTCATGGTTAGAGACCTCACCACTCAACGAGGTTTCTTTATAGTTGTGACATTCCTGTGTCAGCTTTCTGACAGGAGAAAATTCACCAGCAATAGTAGGCATGGAAGTCAGTTTTAAGCAAATAGTAGAGAGTATTCATGGGAAATGAATGTCAAATTTGTAATTATGAGTGGAAATAATGTTCCTGACAGTTACATCCATCCAAGCAGGGAATAGAAATGTACTCTTTAATTTACATGTATGACCCAAAGAGCTGACATTGAAAAGAACTATAGTTATTGCTCTAAAAATACTGAATACTGCTTACGAGCAACCTATAGCCTGAGATGTAGTCTGCGTTCAATGACGGGGTTTGTTCATGGCTGGGAGTAGTAAACATGCTAACACAAAGTGAAATTAATTTGATAAATTACTTTCCTATCAGATAAGTATCCAGCTGTAGTGACTAGAAGCCAAAGAAGTTGCAATTAAATCTCAGATCTCATGGGTAGCTAGCAACACACTAGCTGAGTCATTCCCTGTATTTGTGGGACTGTTAGGGATCAAATCAATTACTCTCCTGTATCTTTAATGATGCCTTGGGATGATCAGCCCCCAGTATTACTGGGCTTCAGCAAGGTGGGCAACACCGCAAACTTTAAGCAAGACATTGGGCACCAACAGTACATTAAATCACTGCTGTCCAGTTCAGCCCCAAGCAATGGTAGGCAACCATGGAGTTACAGAGGCATTGTCTAACATAGCTAGCATTTCCACCATAGCTGGGAGCAATGAAGCCAGAGAATAGAAAACCAGTGTAGGGAGATGGAAGGACGTTTGGCATAGACATGATGTCAGCATATGGAACCTATGTTGAGAGTACCTGATGGTGCAACATGGCACCAGGGTATGATGGCACATCAACACCACTGTCCAGAGCCATGTTACAACATGCCTAGATGAAATTTTGTGATGGAAATGAAGCCAAAATGTCAAGAATAAATTCACTTATCCTTTGGGGCAGGGGAAAATGAAGTTATCTGGCAGCTCAGTCACCATTTTGGACTCAAAGTTTATGATGGAGACCAAAAGGAAACCCAAACCCAAATAACCTAATCAAATGTGCCCTGGACCATGCTACATTCTGAGGCTATAAAAGAAATGTCTGCCACAAACAGGGCACATGCTCTGCTTCCACTGCTCAGTCCTATAAGCCCTTTCTCAGGTAAGGGCACAGCCTGGGACAGCCAGATCCAGAACCAGATCCCACAGGTTTGTTTTAGGGCATTTGTTCTGCAGGCAATAGAAAATGTGGAGGCATCTGGCATACTTTTGTCTTGATAACAGAAAGTAGTTCAGATCCCTGTAGAGACACCACACCAGTGCCACAGTGGTGTTAATGGGCTTCTGAGGAAATGATGTCCAAGTCCTCTACGTGGTCAGAAGATGTTTTACAAGACAATGACTAGACAGGAGGGTAATTAATAGAGGATAATTAGGTGAGACCCAGAGAATCCTTTCACCCATAAAACTAGATTCACTAAACTGCACAATCAGTAGCTGTTGTTACAGAGTTTAATGACAAAAGGAACGTTCATACTTTGAAATATGAGTAACCATTCTCTGACTGTACGGGAATGAAACTCAGCTTCTGTTCCTGTACGAGAAGCAGTTAGGGAGCAATCTGTAAGATTGTCCAGCTCAGCTAATGCAGAGATGGTCCTACCAAATCACGGCAGATACCTGTCCTTTGCTGAACTTAAATTAGGGACTGCATGAAAGCTGGAGCTTCCAAACAACACAGAGAAAAAAAAAAAGCCAGATGTCAGGTGGCCCAAATGCAGAGCATGGCAAAAAGCAGCAGGTAGAGCAGAGGCTACCTACTTCTTCCCTGCAAGGGCAGAAAACTTCTGGGATCAGTTGCTGCAAGTCACATGAGAGAACACACCAGGAGCTTCCTAAGAAATGTGCTTTTTGTAAGTTATTCAAATTTGGGCTTAACCGGCCGATGTGGCAGAAAGCAAAGGACGTCAGCAAGTCATTAATATGCTGATGCTATGGCTTCAGAAGTGTACAGAATGCCCATTTGGATCAGGGCTAAGAGCACAGCATGGAGTTGCCATGGAAACGTGGGGAGGCCATTAATTAGCTATCACATGAAATCATCAGGAAGAACCTGGACCTCAGCAGCTTTGCCCTCCTCAGAGGCGAAGGGCACAGCCCCAGTGACCCCCACAGTCAGACCCAGTGACCCCTCCACAGCTCCAACAACCACCATCCTGGAGCAGAAATGTCCTCTCGGCAGTGTGAGAACTGGGTGGACAAGTAAGGGGGAGGGGGACAACAAGGGCAGAAGGCAGGGAAGTAAATAAAGGATGGAGACAATTTCCCACTTATTCCTCTCTTCCCAGGAAGCCTGTTTGCTGTTGTGTAAAAGAACACAAGAGATCTGCTGCTTTTTGAGCTGGTGGGACTTATGCCAGTGACCTCAAAGAAATCAAGACTGGCCAAAAGGTCCTGGCAAACTCAATTAACAGAGTCAGCATCTTTCTGGGTGAGCTGCACCTGGTATGCGTGAATGCCAACGTTCCCTGGTGCCATCCTGCTCCCCAGAGACATCTCTGGCTGTGCTAACCCAGGAAACCCTTTCCCCAAAGGGAACCATGGGCAAGTAAAGGAGGCTTATTGGCCACCTGCCCAGCCTCCCTCCAGAGCCAGGATCCACCTCCAGCCCAGGCTGCGTGCGTATGTTCCTGTGACAGCTGTGATGGACTTCAGCTGCCATGTACAGGATGTTCTTTTTAGCCCACTTGCTAAAACCCCACTCAGGAGGACGTTTGGCAGATGGCATCTCCTGCACCAGGGTGTAGCAAGATCTCCATCCTGGCTGCTCAGTTGGCAGCGCTGGAGGAGAAATGCTGAATGGCAATCCAAACTGTATGCTCCTGCCTCCAGCTAAAACACTTTCCTTGATAAATCTACCTTGGTGCTTACTGCAAGAAAAAAATGGCACAAGGATTAGGTGCTGCAGTTTCTTGTCTGAAAGCAGAGAGACAGAGGAGGGTGGTCAGCGGTGAGTGTTAGGAGAGAGGCAGAAGGGACACAGATGAGACAAGGCATAAGGAGGTCATGAGGAAGACATTTCCATGTTCCTTCTACCCTGGAAAGTCTGAAATGATACATTAGACCTGCTGGAGCCAGTCAGATTATAGATCTTGTTGCAAGATACTTTTTCTAATCCACATATCGATTAACATCCCCTCACATTTTCTTTGGGACTTCTTCCAGTAATCTTTTTTTCCGTAATCTAAAACTACTTTCTTTTACTGTCATCAGGATTATTACTCTTCTGTAAATTAAATAAATATGGAAAACAGTGAGGACTAAAAGCTCTATAAAAACCTTGCTGGAAATTTCCGTCCTTCCTCCTGAATTTTCAACTGACAAAAGATGGATGCTTGGTACAAATAGGTTGTTCAACCAAATATGACTTTCCTTTTGTGTAACAAAAAACCCCAACAAATGGTACCCGTCTCTGCCCCTTGGATATGCAGAACAAACCTTCTCACATACAAGACTGTCCATATGAGTCCTAACGACAAGAAACAGGTGAGTAGTGGTACCTCTCAGCCTACCAACTCTGTGGCTTCTCAGATAAATACTGACAAAGATGCCACCAGACACTGGTGAGAACGGGTCTCACAAAAGGAGTATCTTTCCAGTCTGAGCTGGATTAAGTTTAGCAGGACACATGAGGTGAGGTTTGTCTTAATGGCGTTAATTGCTATTAAAGACATCTACAGGAACAGCCCCAGGAACACCGTTTTGTGTCCCCCATCTTTAGTGTTTATCTGTGCAATCACTGTGTGGTTCCTGTTGGCCTCCAGTACTCGCTTTTCAGACAAGAAGGAAATTTGACCTTGTGTAGAGACCTAGAAAAAACAGGCCATGGGTCCCTCCCCAAGAGAACTACAGAAGGTATTGCTAGAAAAAATAATCACGGCAGTAGAACCTGTGGAGGAGCGAGATCTGCTTAGGTGACCCTGAACAGATATAGGCAGGCACAAAAGAAATTGGATTACTGACCTCACCACTCAAGGAGGACTCCTTTCAATCCCCAAACCCATCCTGTCTCTCATCATCTCCTCTTTTCAGTTTTGGCTCAGTAATGAACAAAACCAGCCCATTAGATATTATATATAACCCACATCATGTAAGTGCAGCTTAAAATAATATTTTAATACCACTGAAAAAGTCAACCAAATTGAACTGAACAAAGAAGCGAAATGAAATGGGAAAAGCACACAGATTCTTTCTGTTTATTAGGGATGCTTTTGCCAGTGAAAAATTGCAGTGAGATGCCTTAGTTTTTAACAACACAACAGCTTCCAGCAGAAAATGTCCAACTGAATTATTTTGACTGAAATTCTAAAGGAGGTCTAAAAAAGATAAATTTAAAGTCAAGATTTTCTGATTGAAACACGTGGGATAGACACTACTTTTTGAGCATCTGGGCTACCCATTTTTTATTACTGTCAGTCATGTTGTCTGGAACACAGATCTGTGTAAATAGGAAAAAGAATTTCAACCGGGATGATTTTCCAAGGTGTTCACAGATCTCCCTGAACAGGGTGTGCCAAAGGGAGTCGAAGGTCAAGAGCTCTCCAAGATGCTGTTGGGAACAGAGAAAAAAGCACCGGGATTACAGAGCTGCTAAATACAAGTGAGGAAGCCAAGAGATTTAATGTGATATCAGGAAGACAGAAACACAACTTACATATTTTGTATTTCTATATGCAGGTATATATTTAGTTAAGCTTTTATATTTTCATATTACATATCTTTAAAGTTATTAATAGATATCTATTAATTCATCTATTAATCTATACTGTGAGGTCTTGATTGCAATCCAAGTCTTGTTGTAGCTGGTCCTAGGCATACACAGGTTTAACGCAAGCTTGTCACTTAAACAGACATGATGAGTTTAGGGCTAGCCTGATCTTTGTAGGTGGGAAAGGGAAACCCAAGACGGACAGAGACTGGCTTGCTATGGCAAAACCTGCACAGAACTGGGACCACAGTCTGTCTTGAGTCTCAGTCTTATGACTGACCATTGTAAGAGGAGGAGAATAGACAGAGCAGGAATGGGTATTCCAGCTACGCTTTTATTGGTGTCCGCATGCCTCACTCTCACATGCATTGATAGTGACCATGAGAACGATATATAATGATGTGCTACCACGACGTGTACTTTCTTTCAGACTTGTGACGTTCCATGCTTAAGTCAAGTCTGAAAGAACAGCCTTTGCCTGATTTTGGTGCAAAGAGAAGCCCATATTCTAGAGACGAAGCAATCTTTATTTCAGTCTGTTTTCTGGGACAGACTTCTTGACAGCGTGCAGCATCTCCCTCTGAGTTGGGTTGTGGTGTAATTTAGGACTGAATCTTGTTCTGCAATGTGATGACAGAATCATATTATACAAATGTCATGCATCTAACTACTGAGATGTGGTTTTCAAACTTCCCTAAGACATTTAGACTCAGGGTTCTGTTAAGATTCGTTCCAGCATGAGAAAGCAAAACCTGGATATGGGCTGGGTTGGATTTAAGCACTAATTCTGATCTTTTTGTGCTTTTACAAGAAATTCAATGAAGGGAGTTCATTCCTGACTTACTCCAGGATATATGGGAAATATCATCTCCATACTTTCTGTCTCTCTTGGTATGAAAATCTAATCATGTTCATTGCTCTGGTTGAAGACTAATGCAAAAAGGCTCAGCCTAAGCAAGCAGCTTGTTCACAAAATGTAGATAAGAAACCCTTGTGGGTTGCTTTGAAAGTCAATAGACTTGAGTTTAGAAGGATTAGTGAAGGACTCAGATTTGCAGGGTGCTGAGCACGATGGATTGCAATATTGAGTGTCTGTATATGTGCAGGCAGATGCATGAAAGTCAAAGGGACTGTTCAAAACCATATGAGTTAAGATCATGGCCATGTATTTTTCTGGCTCAAATTCAGAGTTCTCAATAACTGGTAATGTGTGCAGAGCTCTGGGGGAATTCCTGATCTCAGGGCTGTAAAGACCCAGGAGTCCCAAGATCAAAAAACAACTTGCTATCCTAGATTACTTTTTTAATCTCAGTGCCCAGGCTGGGTTCAGTAAGCGTAGGCACTGTGATGGAGCCTACACAGAGCATTTTAGTCTGAGATGAACGCTTACATTGCACCCTGGAGCAGGCAGTGAAGTGCACAATGCATGTGGAAATGAACAACAATTGCATCACTTCTTAATGAGAATTAATATCTCTGATGTAGCACTGGGGGACCTCAGTCATGCACCAAGACCCCAGAGTAGCTGGCATTTTACTGAGACATAAGAAAAAGGAGATCTGATTTCAAGAAACTTCTTGTAAGAGCACTAATTAAGAGGAAGATGCATGTGGCACCAGCTGAAGTTCCCAGTGGGCTTCGAAGGGTCAGTTCCACAAAGGTGGACCAGTCCTTCATCTGTTTTTAAGGGTGATTTTTTGCTGCCCTCTCTTCCCAGGAAATGTTGAAGAGCCATTGCTTTTGCCACTCTGCATATATTCCCATTCAGAAAGCGTTTCTTTACCTCTCTGATATTCTTCATAGGGTGAGCAGCCTTCAAGTCAGCATTACTTGTGCATTTATTATAGGATCAATGCAACGAAAATAAAGACCAGCAAATTTAGAACAACAAATAGAATAAAAGCCAACTCGATGACAGGGACATGAGAAACTCGTGCTCCAAAAAGTATTTGTTTAAAACAAGAAAGAGGGCAGAAGATGTTCAAAGTTGCCTCCGCCAGTGACAGAAGCAAAGGAAGAAAAATAATGGGTCTTCTGCAGCACTGCTCTGGTCATACCCAGCCCATGTCAGTGGTCTTCAAAGCCTGTACCTACAGAACCAATAGTCAACTGGGAAATTTAGTTTGTTGTCAGGGTGAAGTGGGCTAAGGAGCCAAACCCACATATCTACCATATGGCTACTTTATTCACCAGTTGTAGAACGGCTCTAATTTCTCTGTAATATCAGGTATTGGCCAGAGGCGAGGTATTAAACGCCAGAGTACCCAGTTGTTGTAACAGACCTGACTTATCCTACCTTTCTGCACTCTCCTGTAAAACAATAATGTCATTTCTCCCATCATTATGCCTCACACATCAATCTGGCTGTTCGTTAACAGCTCTGACCTGAATCTGTCACTTTACAACAAACTCCTGTAGGATTCCAGGTTTACTGCCATATAACTGCTTTATTATACATGGGAGGCTGTAATAAGCTGATTAAAAAAAACTTGCCTTTATTTTTAAGACTTAATATATACTTTTCTGACATCAGATAAGTACAAAATAAACCTGAAGCTTCACCCAAAAGGCATTATGCAAAGAAATCTGTCACTATAAAAAGCCTAAACCACGCAGGGCTCCCTGGACCAACTCCTCTCTGCACCGCCTTGGCTGCATAAGAAGGAGTCCTGTTGTGGCAACTGTTAATTCTTTAAAAGCCTTGAGTCAAACCATCTTTTCTGTGCTTCAGCTGGTGCAAGACGCCTTTTCTCCTTAGAAATGCAGCCTTCTGTAACAACATTTTCATCCTGAGAAGCAAAGTTCTAAAGTTAAATGGAAAGTGCCATTCTCAAAGTTTAGAGTGAAAGGCAACATCTCATCATATTTCTTTAGCTCAGGAATATCTCAGGACAACCTTCTTGAAGGGAAACTCTGGGAAATGATTGAAAGAGGCAAGGGCTTCTCTGCTGGATTTTGATTACTTCATGCCAGATGAGACAGAACTGGCCAAATGCTAAAATGGAAATGAAGTGTTTCAATAATTTCCCATTAAAAATGTCAACAAAAATTATATTTTGCTGAATTCGCATATCTGTAAGAGAAAACTGTTCAGCTGGGGAAAAAAAAAATTGGTCAGCTCTATCAGCAGAGCTAGTTACGGGAAGTAAAGTTCATCACATCTGGGCTAATGGAGTGTGAAAAGTTGGCCTCACTGAGTACATGTAGACCTTTCTTACTGCTCCTGAGAGGCCTTGGAGGAAGGAGTGATCCCTGATCACACTGTCTCCTGTCTGCAAAGCTGTAATGTGCTGATCCAGGCAGGGCTGGGGTGTGGGAAGCCGGTAGGATTGCTTCATGTTCTTGCAGCCCTCACCCTGATCTTCAGGCCAATCTGCAAAAGCTGGCATCTGTCACACCTTCCATGGCTAATGTTCCATAGAGGGAATCAGTCGTGATGGCAAGACATCACACAGCGCCCAAATTGGCTCTTGCACTTGTGTGGCTTCCTGCTGCCCCAGAAAATGATTTTGTGTGTATATTTTTTCACCTCGAAGTGCCAGAGGTAGCAAAGGAGTCGTGTTGCAGCTCTGCTGGCATGGCACAGAGGACATGCTGCTTACTGCAGGAGGTGTCTTGAGGATGGCTGGTAGTGATGTGAAGGAGTAAAGTCTGTTCTGATAGTGGTGAATCATAGAATGGTTTGAGTTGGAACGGACCTTAAAGATCATCTAGTTCCAAACCCCCTGCCGTGGGCAGGGACACCTTCTACTAGATCAGGTTGGTGAAGAACTGTCCTGGATAGAAAGAACCAAACTTGTTATATATATGGATGTCTAAACCAGACCTAGGAGCAAAACATTCTGTAACCTACGCTAGTGCTTGAGTTACAGGGAACAAGGTGACTGCTCCAAAAGGAGTTTGCTATTGTGTGGGATGTGACTGCTCTGGATATAGGACCTTGGAGCAAGACGGTGGCATGTATGGCCAAGCAGAACAGTATTTTTGCAAAGTAGAAGGCAGAATTACGATGATCATCTGCAATATTCTAAAGCACGACTTTACAAGTTAGAGCCCAACTTAAAAGGCAGAGAAGGTATTTTGAGTCTTACATCTAAGCCATTGATAGTGGCAGGGTTTTACAGAGTGTGCTGTACAATCAGTGAACAAAAGCCCCAGATATTTCTGTTAATCAAAGCCCATCTTTTGAATCAGTTATTGGGTTTTTCCTCTTGTTGCAATCACTGGCCAGCACAAGCTGAATTACGGTCTTCTTTAATAACTGGCACGGCTTGCTCCACCTTAATTAGTGCAGACCAGTGGAGTTAAGGTGAATGAGGTGAACATTAGATGCAATTTTATCATTGATGTTGAAAAAGCAACCAGACCTCAACTTTTCTCTCTGTAAGTACATGCCTTCCTTTTGTGAGATGATCAATACCACTTCCACTGGAGGAGGTGGGCAAAGCACCTTTCAGAACTGGTAATTGTGCAGGATCCAAATCTTTTCTAATAAAAATCTTTCAAAACGTTCACAAAATTTCTACTGAAAGCCAGCTTTCCTAAGAGACCTATAATTATTGAGAGCAAAAGAGAGAAGAGACGAGAGTTACCAACCTGTTTCACATAAATAGGACCAATTCAAACAAGGGACCTGAAAGGCAGGTATGGACGATAAAATAAGAGTAGAAAAAAAAAAATAATAATAATAATAATAAAAGAACAAGGATCAATATTGCTAAGAAAAAAAGATCATCTAATTTTATACAAACCATAAAGCGTACACACATTCTGTGATTTCCCAGAGGTCTGCAGGCTGATTCTATTTTCTTGTCAAACTCACATCTTTACACACTGCATCCACAACTCCTATCCAAGCAATATAAAATGTACATTCGGAATGCAGGACATCCCAAGAGATTTATTCCCTTGATGCTGCTCCTCTTCTTCTTTTTCATGTTTCAAAGTCAAATATTTATCATTTGTCATCTTCTATGTTTTGCTTTGATCCTTGGAATCAAAAAAAAAAATCCCTTCTCATTGCCCTTGCTCTGGAAAACCATGAAGGCAGAGTCACCATCACTTCAGTGGAGTGGTCAGGAAGGTGCAGTAAGATGATCAGCTTAAGACAGCACACAGGAAATGGTGGTTTTTGGGAAAACACCCGGGGGAAAAACATCCACTTAGCAACAACTGAAAACCTCCTCAAACACCCATATGAGAGCCAGACTCTCTGAGGTACCCTCAGTGATGGCAGTATGGACAGAGGGTGGGAGAAAATAGAAAAATTTAAAAAAAAAAAAGTCATTACACTGAAAACTCACTTGAAAGAAGCGAGGGAACATGGGTCTGAGCCAGGCTGCAGCTCAGCTCCCATTAGTGCTGCTGTGTTGAGCGGTGCTTATCATTCTGTGTAGTTCAGGGAGCTTTCAGGTGATTGCTCTAAAAATACCTTATCTGTAATGGTTAAAAATAATTTCCTCCTTTCTATTTATTGACCTCCCTCTTTACCTTTATGACCTTCCATTCCCAAACATCTCTCAAGTATTTAAAAATAACAATCTGTCTTTCTTCCTTCCCAGCCTAATTTGATTAGTTTATACCGTTCTGTTTAATTGGGTGCATGCGGAAAATGAAGACCTAAGAGAGGAGCTTTGCATTTGCTGTTTAGCGTGACAGTCTGATCTCTCACGGGAATGAACAACAACCAATCCTTGCACTCCGCCCCCGAGTGTGTTTTGGGTGATTCAAATATGCACTGCTCTCTTTTGAGCTACTCCTTTGTTGTCCTGGTGGCCCACAGTCTGAGGAAAAGAGGGCTCAGGGAAAGAGAGACACTGCGGAATGGGGGAAAAACAATAGAGAGAGCAGCAAATTGCTGTAACTTGCATTGTACATGGATTAACAGCCGCATTTTATTCCAGTTCCAGCTTTTCCTCGCTGTGCCTTCTCTTGCTACGTGCATGCGCCCACGCTGCACGGTGCCTGGGCGGCGTAGCTGGCCCAGTGTCTTCTCAGACATTGTTTAATTGTTGCCTCTCCTGGTTTGAAGTGGGCATTTATTTCTTCATTTTTGATCTTCTGACAGCATTGGGAAGCAATCTTGAACTCATCAAAGAGGATGAACTCCATAATACTGCCACTTCAGACTGAATTGTCTCTTTAAGGCACCAGATATTTTCTTTAAACATTAACTTACATAAGGGAGAAGACTGTGCTTGTGGGAGGCGTGGAAGGAAGGTATGTGCAGGATGTCTGTCCTGGTTTGATTTGGAAGGACGATTTAGAATTACATTGTTCACCCTTTGCTAGAGACAGGATATTATTTAGCAAGCAATAGTATCAAACGCAGGGGAAAAAAAGTCCGGCAGAATGGATACAGATGCACTTCATTTAATTTAGTACTTTCATGCTCCTCACTTCGTGATTGGGGACGCAGAGAACAGCAGCCACTTTGTGCTGCAAGCGCAGCTTTTTATAAGGACTTTGCGGTACCTTCTGCCCTATTAACACTTGCTGAATTCTACTCCCAGGCTTAATTATTCATCTTATACCCAAAAGTGCAACAATGATTAAACTGAAGAGCAGTTAGGCATTTTCAAATGGAAGCGATGCTGCAGCGGTGGAGAGATGCGTGTTTCAAGGGTACGAGTTTGTCCCTCTCCTCCTGCCCAGATCTCCTCTCCACCGAGCACTGCCTCTGTGTTCCTCTACTGCTCAACCTTTAAAGCAACTCTCTGTTTCCTCCTCTCCCCCCTCTCACGATTACGTCTTTAAGCTCTCTCATGTCATTACCTTTCCCCTCTGTTGATTTGCCTCTGCAACTGAATTTTCTCTGTTGCCCTCTCTGCAGGCTTGGATGAAAGCCCGTTGAAGACAACTGAAATTTTCTTACTGACTGTTGGAAGGTACAGTTAGTTGAAAGGAGGAAACATCAAGAATAACAAAACTTAACTGCAGCTTTCTGCCTGTCGATTGGGGATGGGTCAGGTGAATTCTATTTATGTTTTCAACAGGCTTTAATTTCTCTGCCTCCATGAAACATGAGCAAACTATTTCAGCACCATTTTTGAAGGATAAAGAGGAGAAAGCACAAAATGGTCTTTTGAAGGGGACGTCTACTGAGAAGTAAGCCTTCTCACCTGTCTCTGAATTTTGAAAATAACTTGAGACAAATATGTCTAACAGTGAAGATGGCTAGTTTCTGCCACCCAAAAGTTAGGCTTTCAGTTGAAACTAGTCATTTAAGCCATAGAAAGAGACTGTTACCTTCGGAGGATGAGTCATCCCACCCACTTTAGACACTGTACATGGAAGAGGTGACTCATTCTCTGGAGATGCCATCCTTTCTCTTCACAGCCTGTAGAGGAGGGCTAGATCACTGGCTTAGACATCTAAACTTTTACACAGCAAAAACTGGGTAAATTTAATCCTCACTTTGCTGAAGAAGACACAGACATTACCATGCTTCACAATAAAGCACTGTGAGGGACACCAAACCAGTGTTGCTCTGTGATCATGCAAGGGGAGCTGCAGGATAGACCTCCGGTCTTGTCCTCAACAGGTCTGAGTACTTGCTGCCCATCAGTGAGTCAGCTCAGGTCCAAGCTGTGGCCTCAGCTGAATTCTCCTGGGAGACAGCAGGAATTCTTTCTGTGTTTCCTGCTACTAAGTAGTGGGTGAGGACTCAGAGTCCAGCTTGATTTCAGAAACCTCTTCACCTCCTTTGCCAACCCACTTGCACATCACACCACATGGGTGTTGCTCACCAGCCTGGGCTGCAGCACCAAGGATGCTGTTGCATCTTCCACAGCCAGGAGGAAATGGCCTGCCTCTTGTAGGCAGGGTCTGTACCTTGAATTAATTAGTTAATTAGTTCATTATCTTCAACTCAGTCCACCTGGCTAATAATGATTGGATGCCATAATTCCCCCTTTTTGTTCTACAATTTTTGTTTTCAAAGGTTTTTTTCACAAAGGCTTTAAGGTGAGCAGAGACCCAGTCCATTCATCCAACTCCAGCATGCTTCCCTCCCGCAAATACCACATCAGGGCTTGCAGCTTTACCTTCTTCTCCGAAGGACTCTCGCTCGGGCTCCCGGCTCCGGCTCTTTCAGCTCTGGCTCTCGGCTCCAGCGAGGGAGTCAGGGCTTCTCAGGGTCTCAGATGTATCACATCAGGGTCACTAGTTGTTGCTCACCAACCTGGGCTGCAGCACCAAGGATGCTGTTGCATCTTCCACAGCCAGGAGGAAATGGCCTGCCTCTTGTAGGCAGGGTCTGTACCTTGAGTTGATTAGTTAATTAGTTCATTATATTCAACTCAATCCAGCTGGCTAATAATGATTGGATGCCATACATGGGCTGTGGTGCCTTCTTCCCACTGAGCTTCTCATCCTTAGTCCCTCAATTTGATTTCAATATCTCTAACAGACATGGCTTACTATCTCTGACACTACTAGGACATCCCAAGATCCTGGGGCAGGTGAGAAATGAGTACAAGACCTGGTTTAATTTTGCAAACATCCCTCCAGCTGGGCTAGCGATGGCCGCACTGGCTGTGTCACAGTGGAAGTACCCAGCCCAGCACTTCACACGGTTACTGGACCACAGCCAGTCCTCTGGTGAGAAAGCAGTGTTCAGATTCTTCATTTCCAGAAAACTGCACGATGGGAAAGAAGTTAGGACTTGTTCTTGCTCTCTCTTCCTTGTAGTTTCTCCCTTGCATTTTTGTTGAGGGCTGCATCAGTACATTCATTATAAAACTGACCCGAAGACAAATGTGCACAAGCTTTTCTTGCTTTCCCACCGCTATCTTGGAGGCAAGGCTCCAGTTTTTAACCATATGACACGGCGAGATAAGCCTTACAATAGAAAGCAAACAATGCAAGGCCAGCCGCGGGCCCCCAAGCCGTGATCTCCTGTTTGTTCAGCATTTTCCCGGGAGGTTGTTGGAGATACCTGTGAATAAGGCTGAATGCAGAGAGTCAACTTTGCTGAAGCAAAGAGCACAGCATTCTGGGTTATTAAACCGTTTGCCTGACAGCCCTGGGGAAAAGGAGTTTGCTACAGAAAGCCACAAATGGACTGAGTTTGCTTGTCTCAAGCCTGTTTCTCTCCGTTTTGCTGCGTCCCCAGCTTGGCGCCATGGTAGCATGAGCACCAACTTCTGGTGAGAAGAGAGCAGAGACTGAGAAATGCGAAAAAAGAATATGCCAGTAAAGCTATTTTTGAAACTGTCTCTGGCTCTTGTCTGCATTCTCTCCAGATCTCCCCTCGACAGTATTTTTTTCATTGTTCACGGTAGGCTGAGGGTTTTTTTTCAACAGTGTTATAAGAACATTGCAAATTCATCAAGAATTTCCCTAAAAATTAACAAAACAAAAACAAGACCAGAGTTGATACTGTCAAAAAATTCACTCTTAGAGTAAACTATATTCTCCACGGCATGGTAATACAATATGCTGTTAAATTCTTTCACTCAGGAGGGAATAAAGGATATTTGAGCATAAATGCATTATCCACAATCCACAATTGCACTGCCTATCCCCCTGTGGATAATGCTATTAGTGCTACATTTCAAATTAAAAAGCATATGCTCTTCTTCTTTCAAAAACAAGGGAGTGCTGCCCACTTCCTTCACTTGACTAAAAACAAAAGCTTTTAAAGTGATAAAACAGCATTCATTTGATAAAAACAACCATCTGCACCTGATTTAGTTAAGTGTTTGCATTTAAAGACAAATTGCTGGTTGGGGAAAAATTAAAATACAAGCGTGAAGGCTGACTTGATTTGACCACAAATTGTTATCTGCTATCCCCACCAATACTAACCCTAATTTTGACACCAAATCCTGACCTTGAATAGCAAATCCTGAACAAGGACTCTTTAACTCATTTTACTTACAACCCCTCCATTAAACATGTTCCCAAACTCACCCCCTCCCTTCCCAACCTTTTAGTCTGTATTAGTTAAAGCAGGTTGCTTATTAAGTTTTTTATGTCTTCAGAATAATTTGGAAAGACACCAAGGTCTTAATGTACCAGATTTTCGTAACGCAATGTGATATTAACAAACATCAAACTCCATCAATGATCTGTGCAGCAGGCATCCTTAAAGCATGTAATTAAGATAACACAAGATAACATCAGCCACAAAAAAGAAAGCGGAGGAGGGAACACAAATGCAGTTTTCTGAGATGGTCCCTTTGAGGTGAGGACATAGCAGCAACATGGGAACTGTGAAAATACCGTTCTGATCACGCACTAAACTGAGATGAACAGTATGTTGAACGGATCATCCTCAGAACAACAGCAACCAGCACAGCCAGAATGGAAGATGAATATTTGAATATACAAGTGTCCTTTTAGAAATGGTTACGTAGACTCTTACAGAAAAGTCCTCAAGTATTATAACCTTTCCTTGATTTTTAAATCAATGAGGAATAAAGGCAACAATACCCAACTGCCAGAGAGTGCTTTTAATCAGTAGATCTTACAGGCTTTGCAAAAAGGGGTCAGTATTTCGAATTCCAGACAAATTATCTCTGTCGCTTTAGTTCCTGTGCCCTTCTGCTGGGCAGCACCGAAAGGTCGACGTGCCTGTGGGGGTATGTGCACCGGGGGGCAGGAGGGGTGCTGACAAAACACGCAATAGTGAAACCAAAATCATTGTTATTATCACTTTGCACTTTCAGGAATCACTGAGAGCCCCTCATCTGCTGGGCTATTTCTGCTCAGTTTAGGAGTGAAGTGGGAAAAGGACTTTCTTTCCAAAATGTTCCCATAGGCTCTGAGAAGTGTTTGTGGCTCTGCACACCTCCTAATCTCTTTTCACTGGTAAATGGCTGGATATTTTCGTGCTGGAAAGTGTGGTTGTGGATGTGTCTGCTGTTCCTTTTCCTAGCATAGCTGAATACATCCATACACAGCTTAACACGTATATTTAGCTGTTAAAAAAAAAAAAAAAAAAAAAAAAATCCCAGCATATCGTGCTGACAAGTTTATTTCCCACCAGAAGGTTCCATGCATTCAGGCAAAACTTTCTGCATTCCCAGACAGCAATAGACGTGCCCACATATATATTTTAAATAACATCCGAGTGGAGAGATTACAAAGCACAATTTAGATGCATAAATAAGTCCAGGCTAATAAAACCCCCTTTCCCTACTCACAACCCCCAGTGTCAGGCAGAAGAGTAAACCAATTTGTCACTGCTGCTGCCTAGTGCCAGGATAAAAGTGTGTGCTCTTCCCATTCCTTTGCCAGAGGTCACTGGATGTGGTGGCTCAAAGACTGCCTGAAGAGAAACAAACGAGTGCAAACATAATAAATTGCAAAGAAGCAGCTCTGTCGTGACTAGTATGAAGGCGGGGGGATGATATCTTTTTGGGGGGAGCAGGAGTAAAAAAGATGTACACGGTTCATCCGGCACAACTACTTTAATCACTTCCAAGGGGATGGCTGGTTTCAAGGACAAATGGATAATACATGTTTCGCTGGGGCCGATAGCGAGATAGTGAGTATCTCTGAGTGTACTGATACAGCAATTAAGCAAACTAGTGTCCTTGGGCAGCTGCTGAGGTTTCTTAAAAGTGGAGTTTCAGACAGCACTTCCAGTCTCTCCTCACTAGCAGTGGGGATGCACAGAAGACACGCGACTGCACACGCTGGCCAGAGCAAGTCTGGGACCATCACGCCCTACTCCGCGGCTGTAGTTTGGGGCTGCGGAGTGCTGATCTTGCACCTTCCCTGTTCTAACCTGCCCCTTCACAGGGGTGGATGGAGGGACACCATCCCCTTCACATGGGATGGTGCCATTTCCATGGCAAATGTAGAGGTGCTTCTTGGTAATACAAGGCAGTGAGAGAAACCGTTATCTTTTGTACTGTTGGGCTGTTCCCTGTAGCATCAGTTCATCCAAAAAATGTGCAACTGGGCTTGCTTTCCTGTGCAGCTTGGACAAATTTATTTTATGGGGTTGTAAAATGAGATCGTTCTTTTAGTGCCCTGAAACGCAGAGGGATGGGTCCAGCCCTGCCAGTGTGCACCAGCAGTGCGTGCACAGCAGACCTCTGAAGACCTCTAGAGAAACAACAGCACAACAGATGCTGTTTTGGCTGACTACAGAAACTGGGAAAAAAGCCCTACAAAGCTGGAAGTCTTACAAAGCTTAACAGCTCGATCTACACACCCGGTGTCAGTCTCCTATCAGGAATGGACTGGGTACACACTGAGACATCTGTTATCTGATGAGCAATGGGTTGTAAGAGTTTCACAGAGGAGTGAAACAAACCCTCGGCTCCCACTTTCCTCCCCAACTCTGACGCGTCCAGACTGGTACATCCACACTGAGTCACTCTCCATGCTCAGGGCCACCCAGAGGGAAGTTACATTGTACCTGTGCACAGCAATGATTAACTTCTAGCCAAAGGTTTATTAGGCTAATTTTGCTTCTTTCTAATTTATTAGACTCATTTTGTCTTTCTGTGAGTTATCCTCCTACAACCGAGATCATTAATTCTTCAGATTTATTTGCCAAATATTTTTTTCCTGGAATTATTTTTCTGTGTCATAACTTACTTGAATTGAATCGTAAGCTTCTGCAGGTTCTCTTTTTTTGTCCTGTGTTTGTAGTCCATCTAGCACTTTGATTGGGGGCACACTGTCCCTCTGTGATATATATATACACACATATAGATATATAAAAAACCAGGCAGTGCATTGTTAGTACTCTGCATCCCATGGTCACATTGCGCTGGTTAGTTCTGACACAACCTGGAGGTTGCATGCTGTCTATCTGTCCCCCAGATTTCATACACATTTCTCCATCAAAGCAGGTTGTTAGGGATAAAGCCTAGAAACAAAGTCGAGCTCCCTCTGATATTCCCCAGTAGCCATTCCCAAGCATAGGAAAAGGAGGTTCAGCCACTGAGCAAACAAAAGCTGCATTAATTAGGCTGTTATTTCTGGAAAGTGTTTTGAGGTATTTTCTCATTGTTATTTTGTTCCCTTTTGTGGAACGACTGTGCCTCCTGACCCCACCTGACACTCTCACCACCATCCTTGCTCTTTCAAGGTATCTTTTATTGCCAGACAAAGGCAAAAATATATATTTGAATGTGGCCACCAGATAGGCCATTGCTAACATCTCTACAATAGAAAAAGACATTGCAGAAGAAAGATATCATTGGTATCATCAGGAAGCCAGGTGTGGGCAGAGAGGACTGAGGTGTTATCACACATTACAAGGATTAAAGGTTGCCAGCCTTGACTCTGGCCACACTGGGCAGATTCTCAGCTGGTGTAAACTAAAGTAGCTTCCAGGAAAAAAATTGAACTAAGTGTTTTATATCCTGTGACTTCATTGCAGATGAAAAATACATGATGGAAAGAGATCTCAAAGGTCACTGCATCCAGTTCCCTGCTATCTTAGGCAACCGCACCACACAATCCCACTCGTAAACTGATTAAGCTTCATCATAAACTAGTCAGGCTGCTGCTCACCACTCATTCCTCCTGCTGAAGGCTGTTCCAGAGCTTCCCTCCTCTGCTGGCTGCAAACCCCCTTCCAGCTTTCAAACAGAATTTATTAAACGGAATCCATTTCGGCTTGCTTTCTGAGTGCACAATTTAATCCAGTTGCAGGGGGAAGCAGAGGACACTGGGGCTTCTTTACATCTCTTCTGTTTCACAAATCTGAGAAAACTTTCCCCAGATGCAGGAAGCACAATGCTTCCTACAGGAAAAGCAGGGATCAGTTTTCAATCCATATCTTCCCTTCTCTTTATGTGCAGCATACAGGTAATGTCACTGCAGCTGCTGAGCTTTCTGCTGGTTTGCTTCAGTCTTTTCTTCAAAGACTTTCTCCTCAGCAGAGCCATTTCTTCATGGTGAGACTTACCCTAAGACAACTAATACCAAGGAGAAAATCTCTACACCAGTTGTTCGTCCAAAATCTCAGGCGAATCACAATAAATCTACAGGCAGTTCACTCAGAACGGGTGCATAGCATCACCAGGCCAAACATCAACATAATTAAATCCTACGAGCTTCACAGGCAGTAGAAAGATGGGTTATTTCAGCCCCCTGGACCCTGAATGTGTTATGATAGTTTAACATGGACAGTCGATTAGACTTCACCCATTCACGTTCATCTAACTATGAAACTTTATACTGGGTGCACCATAATCGTGACAAACTGGGAGCTAGAGGTGACACTAATGCCATCATGAGTATGGCTTCATCAGTATCGAGCTGGAAACATGAGCCCGTGCTGCTGTTCAGTCTTACTCTGCACCCACCACCCATGACAGGCAGAAGCCCTCTCAGTCTCAGCCCAAACTGGTGGCAGGTTACAGCCTGGTCTATCAAGACACGTCCTGGGCTTGGATCCTCCTGTGCATGCTGTGGGTATGTTTAGTCAAGAAGGCTTCAAAGCCCGGTGTATGCATTATTTTTCTCCCTGTACAAAAATAAAACATTTTTGACTAGCATTTTCACCTTGTTAAATATGGAAAATATTAAAAGAAATTCACGTTATTAAAAAAAATAATTATAATCAGCTCAAGAAGCAAGATTTCTCAAGAGTGATGTGATTAGATGAAGGGAGAATTCACTTCTGGACTTCCATTTGTTTGCAAAAAATACACCATTGTTTTGGCTGTTTTTTTAGGACTAAAATGACAATGATTAAGAGATTAATTTAGTAAGCTTATATTTCTTCCTTCCAGGCACGCTCTCCCTGGAGGAGTTAAATTGGAAATCTAAAGAGGCTTCTGACAGTGGGGAGCTCAGAGGAGGTGTGGAGAGCATGTTTCAGCAGTTTTTGAGGGGGGGCAGGCAGTGATTTCAAGCGAGGAAGCAGGAGAAGGTTGTAGTCTCTGCTCAGTCCTAGCTGGCTTCAAGCTTTCAAGGCCCAGGAACGGGTGTATCCAAGGACACAATTGTGGTAAAAGGCAGTGAAAGGGTTTATGTACTTTCCTCAGAAGCTTCCTGAGAGAGTTTGCCTCAGTAGTAGGGTAATAACAGCAGAATTTAGCCAAAAATTTGTAAAGACTCTCCCTCCATCCCTGCTGCCTCATCGACTACATTTTTGTTTTATTTGTGATATCCACAATGTCTGTAACATAAAAGCAGCCACCACAAGCTAGTCCATGACCAGGCAAACCATTGCTTTGGTAGGGATCGATCCTGTGAGGTACTGGGCATGCTGGCCCCGATTCTGGGCAGTACTTAAGCACCTGTTTAGCTCTGAACACCCTGCGAAGCACTTTGCCTTGAGCAAGGGCAAACGGATGAGCAGTTTGCAGGGCTGAGCCTTATGCAGATGAATCTCGTGGCTGTGGCTGGTAAGACCCAAAGCTGGACCCAGGGTATTTGCCCGGAGACAGGAGTGTTACTGCCACTGCAGAAAGCCCAACCTGACTCTCGTGCATGCTCAGAGAGATCTCCTGGCTTGCCCTGAAAGAGAGTCCACCCTTGGAAAAAATACTCCTTTTTGGTGGGGACCACTCTGGTTTTTGCTGTAGTGTCCTCTTGCCAGGCCACCATCAGTAGGGACAGCCCAAAAGGCTGACACTCACTTATGGAGTGAGAAAAGCATCTAAAACACAGTCCCAGAATGGTTATCCACAAACTGCATCCAGCAGCTCCAGGAGGAATAAGTAAGTTTCTCTTTTCTTTGTCTTCCTCAGACTCATTTTTCAATTATTTTCTTTCCTTTTGAGTCTTCTCTCTTTTCTCCTTTCTTCCCACATACTTTTGCTCTTCCACCTCCATCTCGCCCACCCACTCTCTTTATGTTAACACTATCTTATCCTCCTATTCGTCTGTATTCCTTTTTTCCATCTTGATCTGTCATGGCAAATCACTTTCTCCTGCTATTCTCTTATTTCAATTCCTTTTTCTTGCGTCTGTCCCAGTCCTTCCCCCTCCTCCTTGCCTCTCACGGCTTTTCTCTGTCTGGCTCCAAGGCTGTCCCACTCCAGGGAAGAGATGTGCAGCAGCTGACACGAGAAGTCTGAGCCCTGGACATAAGGTGATGCTGCTTGGTTGTGCTCTTCGGGAGCTCCAAAGAGTGTGGCCATTTAACAAGGACATGGGAGCACACCTGCTCCTAACAGGCTTTGAAAAGTGACTTCAGAAATGCGAAATGGGTCAAGAAAAACAAGAAATGAAACTGATGTCAGAGGTTGTATATATATGACAATAAATAGCTTCATAGGCTCAAATTCCTCACTCAGTTGGGAGACTCCCAGCTCTTGGCCAAGTCAACAGGCTCTGCAGCATATGGAAATGAGGCGACAGAGCCAGGGCAGGGGTCAAGAGCAGTTGTCAAAGGCAACAGGGACACCAGCTGCTTACACCTTGTGGGTAACCCTACCCAAGGTGTCCACCATCAAGCCAGGCAAAGAGGTAATAATATATTTGTATTTAATTTTTTTTCACTGTGTGGCAGTACTTTAGATTATAAAATAATATCAGAGCAGGGGGTATACATAATAACTTGCAATAAAAAGCAAAACTGCTGGAAGATTTTCCCTTATAGGCTTATTTTGTCAAGTATTGTTCCACATTTACTTTTTCCCCTCTTAAACTAAGAAACAGATCCTCCCTCTGCATTGTGAGAAGCGCCTTTTGAAGACAAGAAAGAAAGAATGGGAATAAAATAGTAAAACATAAAATAAACCCTGGAGCCCATGCCTCTACACCCAAGTGAGAGGAGATTTCAAAGGTAAGCATTTGTAATTTAGATTTCTGAGCAGCAGTGAAGAGGAGCCCCACTACTGACTCTTTCCCACTGAAGATGCCAAGGCCATATTCCTCTATGATAGAGGGTGATGGTGATAGAAGATTTGGGAATAAGCCCGAGAACAACTACCCAAACTCCTTCAGCTACTTAGTCAAATGACCTTCTCAAGTCTCTCAAACAACTCAGTCCTGGGCTTTACCAGCCTGGCTTCCCCTGACATCTCCTTGCATTGCCTGGAGAGGCCAAATCCTGCTGCAGTGAGGAAACTGCATTAAGCTGCCAGCATTGTAAGCTAAAGGGGACTTGTGGCTGTGGCAGATGTTTGGACATTGTGACCACTTCTTGTGCAGCACGCTGGAGGAGGGACAGCAGAGCCTGAGGGAGACCTGAGGTAGACTCATGTCTCATAGGATGGTTGTTTCCAGGTTGTTTCTAGCTGTGGCACTCGGGTGGCCGTACCCATTGCCAATTAACAAAGGACTAATATTTTCTTCTGCTTCAGCCTTCTCCAGATGTAGATGACACTTGCTACCTCACATCCCCAGAAGCCTGTGGCCTGAAGGCAACCTTATTGCTCTCCAAGCTTGACTGCTGACTTCAGTGGAAACAGGAGGAGGTCACTTGGACTAGCTTTAATTTTGCAATAGCTCAGTGATCCTTCATCTTCTCAGGCAGTGAGTCTGCAGTGTCCACCTCCCATTTTTGCCACTGCCAAGGACCACTGGCCGTACTCTGCTCCAGCAAAGGCACTCAGTCAGCCCAGCCAGGTGAAGTGAACGAGCTGATTTTAATTTGGATGAGAAATGAATTGCAATAAGATTCCTATCACCACCACCAGCCCCCTACGGCTCAGAGATATTTGAGCGAGGGCGGCACTGAACAAGGGGAAAATACAATAACGGAGGCCTTGCTGGATGCTCTCCACCCCCTCAGCCCATGACTGTTTATTAAAGGTGAATTCCTGAGGGTATTTGGAATCTACCTCTGACTAGCAGAGGTAATAATATTGAAAGCTTTGATGAGACCAGCCTGAGCTTCCAAATTTCTGAATCTATATGAGGTTTTGAACTCCTAAGGGGTTAATATATACAGGTGAGAGAATGGACAACTAACCTGTATCCATCAACCACTCAGATCCCCACAGTTGGAGCTACAGGAGATGATGCAGATCACAGGACGCTCCCTCTCACACTCCTTAGGCTCCTTCCAGCCTCCTGTGTGGACCTGCAGCCCCACTTCCAAGGTGGAAATAAGAGCAGCAGAGTTGGATTGGCTGTAGAGCCAGTGTACCCTCCTCCAGCATCTCCCCCAGGGTATCAGGGCTGATCCCTCTCATCCTGCCCTCACTACAGCACAGTGTCCAGCACCTGGTACTTTGGAAACCAGGTGACTTCTGCAATACCAGGAGGGAGGTTAGACCCACACCACCAGTGGCAAGTTTAAAGACACATCAGCTGAAATTAGGGACCATTGAAAGTGACTTTGTCTTAAAAAATGACACTTCTATGGCTCTAGGAACCCTTATAATTTGAAGAATACAGGGGCCATGAAAACATCCAAGCACAAGAGATGCTTTTTTTTGTTTGTTTGTTTTTTTTGGGGGATCAGCATTTATGGTTTGAGATGGAAAGAAATTGTTTCACAGTTCAATAAGAACTGGTGCCTGGACACAGAAAAGACAAGAAGATGACCAGCATCCAGCTTCTTGGACCTCCTGAGTCTGATCTGGGTCACCTTTGAGACAAACAGTTAATGAATAAATCACTCCAGAACCTGGGACTGAAATCCTGATAAGAACACAGCAAAACCAGCTCATGCAGCAGCAGGACAGAAGGAGGGACCTTGCCAGCTGTTCCCAACACGAACCTTGTGCAATTAACAGGCACCGTAAATGAAGCAAAGCCAACATGACAGTCACAGCTGGATTGGTGCCTTTGCTGAGCTTTGTCTCTTTCTGATCAAGTGCAGACATCAGCATCCCTTCCCTTTCCTGGGTGCCAGATGCATCTCCAAAACCCCTCAAGTACTCCAGCTCAGGTCTGGCCTCTTTTATCTGCTAACCAGCGCTTTGCAAACCAGACATCTCTGCCCATTTGTGGTGACCTTTGCTGAGCCACCCTGGCACTAAGCCGCCAAAGGCTTCTCCTGACCTTGGGTGACTGCTTCTTCTTTCCGATCCTGTTATCGCTCTCTGCTGGATGGCCTGCTGATGCAGAGCTCCCTTCCTGTCAAACAAAAAAGAATGGATCAGGCAGAAATGCAGGGAAATAAATTCAGAGATTATTATGATGGAAATGGTTCAGCTTCAATCAACTTTACCATTCAGAGCATAACACAAGTCTGTGGTGTCCAGGGTGCCTCTGCACTGCTTCTCCTCACCGAGAGCAGAGAACTGGTAACTCTGCACACCCTCTGCTCACATGGCCAGCTTCCTAGTTCGCCCAGCAAAAAGCAGGCTGAGTGGAAAAGCCAGGCTTTGACTGCTGAGTTCTCCTTTCTAGATGCATGAAGAGCGTTAACAACCCTTCCGGTGGCATGATGGATCTCCTCCTTCCTCCCACCCCTTCCTTTGTCCCAAAACCTTGCTGTATTTCTCTTTGTGCCAAGCATTCCTGATTTGCTCTCTCCTCTATAGAACTTTCTGTTCCCTGCCAAACTTCTTGTATAGGAACTTCAAACCATTCCCTACATGAAAACACTCCAACTTGGAGGTCTCCTTGCTCCCGTCTGCAGACATACCAGTCTCAGGATGTCAATAGTCCTTGTCAACCACTTTATTCCTCCATCCTGACCCGCTGCTGCAGGGAAGTTTGCCGTAGTCCAGCGGCTCTCCTTCCCTTTGCTGGAGCTGGTGGTGCCCAGCGCGGTCTCTGGGCAGTGGAGGGATGACGTGTGCCTGACTATGGCCCACAGCTGAGAATGAAGCTCCACAGAGACACATGGATGCACAGCCCTGCGGAAAGCAAAAAAACAAAGTGAAAAAGCATTTGAGGCAACTTCAGGGATTGCTCAGATGTAGCTAGTGATGGTAATACTTGAAGCTTAGGATCTTCAGTACAGCCCTCATCTGTGCTGATTTCTTCCCTTTATTTCCATACTTTCCTGCTTTACCCTTGATCTAACCTATGAAGTCTGTGTGTTCCTGTGTGTGTCCCCTGAGTTGCCAACCTGACAGGCCTGATGATGGGCTGCTGATCCCATGAATCACAGAGCTCTTAAGCCCTTTCTCATCCCTTCCAAACACATCCCTTCACTCTGGATGATGCAGTGAGCTTCTTACATATCTCTCAGTTGCCTGGTTACCAGGTTAACACTGATGACAAATGCTGGATGACAGTTTGTTTAACACTGCTTCCTCCGTGAGCTGGGCTCCAGCCTGCTCCGTTCCTAACTCCTGCAGTGTCAAGTCTTCAGATGCTCTTGTTCGCAGCGTCTCTTCCCAGTAACTAGCCTCCTGTATCCTGCGTTCAGTTTAGTCTATCCTGTAATCTCCAGCGTGCTCTGATTGAATTACCTTGTCACATTGTCACACACCAGCTTCCCCAAGATCCGTCAAAAAAAAAAAATTCTATGATTTAATGCCTCCGTTCTCCAGAACGCTGTTGCAGGAAAGATCAATGCTTTACCTCTCCCCTTGCACTAGAAATAGGTTGTATCCATACAGCATTGATCCCCTACCTTACAAGCTCTCAGTCTTGAGGAGAGATGTCTATCTTTATACGTTCATGTCACCTCCTATAATAGGATATAGTCTTACTGTTGCAACTGTATTAAAAAAGAATAATACCAGTAATACTGTGCATAACTGCCAAACTTCTCCTTACATTACTCATATGCAGATGATGCCCTTTAAAACACAGGCCACCTCTCTTTCATTTATTAATAGTGTTAAGCACAATGTGGCTCCTACCTGTTCCCATGATGCAAATAAAAGGTATCTTTAAACCCACATTTCCTTCTCCCTTGAAAACGAGGAAGAGCTTTCATATTCCTTAGTTTGAGCTTCTTCCTGTGTTTTTGTCCTTAGTAGCATCATTGGAGCTATGGAGTGAATGCATCTGATTTTCTAACCCCAGAACTCTTTCTCAAAGTCTAATCATTAAAGTCTCCCCTAGCCTGGCCCAGTGTGATCCTATTGTACCTCCAACACTTCAGAGCATCTTCCTCCTCTAAGCTAAAAAGGGACATTAGTCATCTCACAGCGAAAAGTGCTCTACAACTGAGCGGTCTTTCGGAGAGAGGTGTCTCAGAGGCTGTGTGAGAGGCATTTGTCCAGCTGGCAAACAGACTGACCAAAATATATTTTATTCTTCCAGTGCTGAAGCCCAGAGCTTTTGGATGAATATGTGCTTAACTATTTATAATTGACCTTTGCACAAAAGAACATGGAATTTTTATAGCCTAAAGCCTCATTTATTAACTTTACTGGAGTGTAAAATATTGCTGTTTGCTATAAATTTGTACCAGGACAAACAATATATATGCTAATTAGTGGCTGTGCAGCCTTTCGGAGGCGTATGTGCTCACCAGTCATTTCCAACAGGCAACAGAGAAGAATGGAATAGACAAATGGCAATTGAGTACTTTGATACTCTCTGTTCAAACAGTGAAGTCTGAAGAGGTGAATTAATGGTGTTCATTATAACAAGTCCATTTCCTTTTCATTTCCTTTATAAATTAGTCCAGGTAACATGCTGTGTCCCTGAGAGAGTCGATCAGAGGCAACCTGCTGAGACGCACCTGCAAAACCGATCATTCTGGAGTCCTTCCATCACTCCTTACTCAGCTTTCCCCTTCCTTTGCCTTCCTTCAGCCCACCCATTCATCTTCTCAGTTTTGTCTCCATCTACACTTTTTCCTTTTATCCTTTCCCCTATTTTTGTTTTTCCTTTCCTTTACTTGTTTCCTTTTGGCTCCTGTCCCTCTCCCCTCACCTTTTCTTCATATTGTCTCTTGTTTCTATTTTCTCCCCAGTACCTTTTTCTCACCATATATTATCCTATCAGTAATTTTGGGATCTCATTGTCATTTTATCAACTTCAGATTATACAAGGGCACGTATCCCTAAGGCTCATCAAAAGTCAGTATGAAATACAACCACAGGGGAAAAAAACAAGAGTGAGATGTGTCCGACTTCACGTGGCTGAACCAGCTATTTCATGGTTGGTTGGCTTTTGGTAGCAAAGAAGTAAGGTTGTAGAGATAATAAAAGGTGCCTGTTGGAAACATTTCAAATGGTCCAGGATCTGTAGCTGCATCTCAAGATCTCATGTTCCTGCATTTGTCACAGGTTTATCAGTATATACAGGCTGGAAAGATGACTGGCAACCTGATGGCAATCAATATGAATGTTCTCAATATTTGTCTGGAGATGGGGAAATGGGAGACAAATGCCATTTAAGGCTGTGTGGTTACAAAAGTTTGTCATGGATTTGAAATGAAGCTCCTCAGAAGGCATCTTTCTTCTTCTCCTATTTCCCTGCACCCCTCCAGGTCACTGTCTACAGAACATAACAAGCAGCCAGGACACTCAAATGGGGAGCACCCAAAATTATAATAGTGCTCAATCATCTGTGGGAACAGCAGAAATCAGAGGAACAGCAGAAACCACAGGAACACAACCAAGGAAGATCCAAACATAATAAACCTACTAAAAAATGTATACGTATTTCCCCTGGACACAGATTCGGGATGTTGGTTTTCATGGAATTTCAACCACTTAAAGAATCCAATTGAGTTCATTGAATTGTGGGAAATTTGTTAGGAATTTTCCATTAAAATATTTGCAAAGAAGTATTTGGTTTCCGTCAAGTTAAAAAAAAAAAAATCAGCTCGAAAAAATCAGTATCACAGAAATCGCTTCAAAATCTCCTTTGAGGTAAACAGATATAAGCCCTACTCTGAAGCCCATGGGAGAGAATAATGTGCCTCAAAATATCATTATCATGAGGCAAATTGACATATTTGGAGGATTTTAACATAAAATAATTTTTTTAGCATTTTCAAACTATCCCTTAACTATTTTGCAACAAAATTAAGTTTATGTTTAACTTTTTCTGCTATTGGTATATTGAAATATCTTAGTGGGACAAAATTCTGCATGTGAATCGGATCTGTATTCTGTTATAAATGTTAAATAAAAACATTTCCCTAAACCCACAAACTTTCTGCTTCCTGGGGAATAAAATAAGACCTGCTGTGAAGCTGTCCTTGGATATTTGTAGAGGTAAATAAATAACAAAATACTTCATTAACAAAACCAGTTGTGTAGAAAAAAATCAGTACATCAATCTCTTTGACTTTATACATATTAAAAGAAAAAACATCCTTTAATTATTTTTTTCTTTTCCCCATTAATTTTAACAAATTTTAAATGAACACAATAATGTATCAAAAGCTCCAGGGTTTTCCTGTTCTAACAGAAACACTTTGCCAAAACCACAGGTTTTGCTCTCTTGTCTTTTAAAGACAAGCTTTCAGTTAAAGTGTAAGGTTGGTTTTATGAAAAAAATCGTATCAATGAGCAAGATACGTGGTTTGGGGTAGAAATCCATATTGCTAATACAGATCCCTTTTTTTATGTGCAGCAAAACAGATGTCCCCTCCATACCTCAGTTTACCCACAGAGGAAGGGAGGATGTGGCATTGCTGTGACGTACCTGAAGCAGAGGCAACTTTGGATGGATTTTCTTTCAAATGTCAGTTTTCTGGAGAAGCGAGAGGACAGACCTGGAGGGATTTATCCCTGTTGTAATCTAGTCTCAGCCTAGTGGAGCAGAATTGTGGTCTGGGTGGTCTGACAAGGTGGAGGGCCACTCCGTCTCCAGGTTGCATTACCATCAAGGCTTCAAGCAGCTCACACGGCTTGGTTCAGGATGGAGCAGAAAAGGAAAGTGTCAGCATGAGCAGAGAAAACAGTGTTCAAACACCCACTGCCTTCAGAGATTATTTTTTAAATTGCTGATCGTGACAAAAATTATGGACCAAATTGTCTGCTTATGTAGCTCATCTCAGCTCCAACAGAGTTATAGTAGGAGACACATTGACTGTATCCAGAGTATGCCCAGCTTTCCTTGTTCGAACAGCATGATAATAGCTGAAAAAATGCATGAGGTTTTTATAAGCACATTTTGAACTCTTGTTTATGTGTCTTCTCTATTTTAAATCTTTAGGATGTGCTGGGCTCATGGTGGGAGAGAGCTGGGGTTTGGTGCTTTTTTCCAATTGCATCTACAGAAAAAAAGCACTGCATGTTTACTTACACAAAAAAAATGAGTATTCCTTAGTACATGTCTCCAAGAGCTGGGGATTTACCTGAAAGACCAAAGAAAGCTGGTACCATTGGACAGTGGGGTGAAGGAGGAGAGGTCTGGGATTTTTGTATACAGGGCAGTGATATCCAAATACATTCCTATTAATCCTCAGTATCGTGCATGCTTTTGCCAGCTTCCTATCATTGGCACTCTATTTTACAGGAAAGTAAGCTGGAGATTTCTGTGATCTTATTGGCACTTCTCCTTTTCACTGCCTCAGAAGGGAGATGAAGAGTTAATGACCCAAATTCTTACTTTCATCAACCATTGGACTGGCCCAAATCAAAGATGTGGACCTCGCAACCCCAGCCCCTTCATCATGTCATTGACTTGGTATTGTCCGCTACATTAAATTCATCAATAAGGAATTTAAAAGATCTTCCTCCCATCCTTTTTATTACCATACAGGAACTGCATTTTTCACATGTCCATATGTTTAAGCATAAACTGAGCTTTATGATCAATTTCATTCCACTTTTTAGGCAAACAGTATATCAGTGAAGGCATCATCATAAAAATATTGACCCAGATCATACCTGGTATAAAATGCCATTGATTTCAGTGGGGTTGTGGAATTTGGCTCACTGCTATAAACGCTTCCCGTGAAGTCCTATTCAACAAAGTATCTGGAAAACCTCCTTACTCACATCTTAGATAATCAGTGTGGTGGCAAAGCCATTAGGACATTTTCCCGTGGTGTTGAAGCTGCTGATTCAAACCTTTCTCCAGCCTTATGCAACCCTCCTGCTTCACCTCCTCCTGGGATGACATGGCTGGAATTGGTGAAGGGGAAGGTGCAATGAACCTGGCATGCAGACACGGGAAGGCTCCTTCAGCACAGCTCCCTTAAGCCTGCTCCTGCAGCAGGACCGCCTCATTCATCCCCTACACCAGGGGCAGCTGAACGTAATGTCAAATGCTTCGTCACTGCCTTTCGCTTTGTACGTAGGTTTATCCCCAGTCAAATTAATAATGACTAAGATCGGAGCAGCTCAGCCAGCTTCAGAGCTGGATGGCTTTTCTGGATCATATTCCGTGACTAACATGCCTGGCAACAGCATCCACGTTTTAACTGTTGCGAGTGAAGAGACTGCTCGCCTTGACTAGCCCCGCACAATGGTTTTGCTGCCACTGCTAATATTTGAACAATGCGTTTGCCAATCGCGTTAATACAAACAAGCCCCCTGGATCCCAAGGAAAAGGCTGTGCAAACCCAAAGTGAAAGAGATCCTGGCGCTCTGCCGACTCTGCAGAGACTCGTGCTACGCGGAGGCAGAGCAAGACATGGACACAACAGAGCAGGGAGTCTTCTGCCAGACGGGAGAGCGTGGCTTAGCTAGGCTTAGCCCGGCTGAGTGAGAGGTGACTCCCAGCACTCAGGCTGGGATGCAGACAGACAGATGGGATAGCAGAGATTCCTGCTTTGTGAAGTATCTCCCAGAAGTCAGACACTGACTGCTTTCCTTTGATTTCTCCAGACCTATCCTTTCTCAAGTTGAATTTGTCTGGGTAAAACACGGACATATTTTACACTTATTTTCCATCTTTAAGTGATCTGCTCTAGTGTCAAAGGCTGACGTCCTTTTGCTTCTCTTCACTGCCTTTTGATTAACCAGTCCTCGTAACTACTCATCTATGCCCAGTTTCCCCCACTAAAACCTGTCATAAAGCCTTGCTGATCTGTTGACCTCTAGTTCGAATAATCAGAAATTCCTTATCCCAGAGGAAAATATCATCCATGAGTGCAGAGAGTGTGAGCTCAGGGAAAAAGTTCCTCCAGGACATGGGGAAGCAGTTGGAGTGTCTGTGGTGGGGAGAGAGGGCAGCATGAAACAGGGGATGAGGCTGTGCATGGCAAGTTGGCAGATGGCAATATCTGTCTTCTTTTACCTCAGTGTCCCCATTTCTATGGACGAGGCCAGAGGGAGTTATGATCCTCTTTCTAAGGATATTGTGCTTCCAGCTCCCTTCCTCCTCAGAGTAGCCTTGGGAAGCAGGGAGAGCTTTAGTGCTCTGCAGTTTTCACACACACACAGGCATGCCCACATGCACATCCTCACATTGAAAATTGGCACAGGCCTTGCCAGTGCTGTTCTTGTGAAACAGAAAATTCTGCACAGCTGGTTTAACAGCCTTTAGAAGTCCCATTTGGAGCTGTTCAGGAGCTAAGCCTCATCATTACAGATACGCTCATAAAGCTGTCACCATTAATTGTCACCCACTGCCATCTCGGTGCTAAGGTCACATCTCCAGGAAGAAGAAGGCCAGTTTCACCTGGGCTCCATCCCACAGCTGGGGATGTTGTTAGCACCCCTCTTTATCCCCAGGACAGCACTGCTGGCTTCTTTAAACTAGCAGAAAATCCTCCCACCGCCCCAAAGTCATGGTCTTCCTGTTCTTGTTTGAGCTCCAAATGCCCATCTGCCTCCAGCGATTTCCTAAGTTATGCCTGAGCTGCCTCCGTTTGTTTCCTTCTGAATCTGCTCCAATATTGTGGGTTTGCAAGTTCACCTCCGACCTGGCCGTTATTGGCTTTGCCTTCCACTTAGGAGTAACTGCGAAAAACAGGAGCAGAGACAGGCAAGAGAGTCCTGGGAAAGAATAAACAAATTAAATGCCAGCTGAGCTCTGAAAGGCAGCTTCTAGCCCAAATAGAAAACACAGCTTGCCTTTTCATTTTAGATCAGAAATAGGTGGCTGTTGCTTTTCTTTCCCTTTTTTTTCCCCTTCTTTTTTCTTTTATTTTTCCTTTTAACAAGTCATCCTTAGGAAACTCAGCAAGGTGCTTCCAGAAGGGATAGATGGAGGTGAAATTACAGCAAAGTGACAAACTCAAACGAAGAGAGCACCAAGATCTGGCAGCCTGTCCCTGTCCATGGCATTGCTCCTCCCTCATGTGAATTCTTCTTGCCAGTGTTTCCCCTTGGCTGTCCTCCTCTCCTAGGCTCTCCTCTCCCCATAAATCTATCTTCCATATCTGTGCTTTGGTCCTACATCCTTTATCCCTCTTTTCTGCCTCAGGCTAATGCTTCTGGTTTTCTCTAGCATTTTTGTGCACTTTTTTTTCCTTCAAAATCCTCATTTCCAGCCTCATCTCAGTCCCCAAGATGCCCCACTCCTTCCCTACACTATTCATGTTTATCAGCAACATCAAGGATTTGGCAGTTTTGCCTTTGCGTTAAGGCCCTTCGGACATTCCCTCTGATTGCTCATTTAATCCTCCAGTTCTCTTTTCTGTCATTATAATGGTTTCTTTCCCATTGCCATTTCACATGGGCTCCCTTTCACCCTCAGCCCATGCTCCCCCCACCATGAGCTGCTCCTTGCCATAGCTCTCCCCCTTTTAGCCATTCAGTCTCAGTCTTTTCTATATTCCAAAGTAACACCAGCTTGAAGACACTCTTCTGCTTCAAGGTCCACTGGTCTGCTGGTATTATATGCACCATCACACCAGGCTTTTCTCTCTGGAACTCACTAAAGGCATCTCCTGGGTGACCTCCAGTCAGCTTTGCTCTCCAGTGCACCATCCACGCTGTGTTTTGAAATCCCAGCGCACACATAAGGGATTTTCTCCCCCGATGCAAGCTCTCTCCCAGCGGCCAGCTCTTGAAGCATGAGATTAGAGGAAATGGAAGTTATAAAGACTCACTTGCAAAAGAAATGCAAACAAATCCCAGTCCAGGTCAGGACACAATCTCCATTCACCCAGGTGTTGGACGAGTGAGCCCCAGGACCAGCTGTACAAGAAGGCGGGTGAATGCTTCACTGCTGCTGAAGGGCAGAAGTCAGACCAGTGTCCAGAGGAGGACTTCAAGGAAGTACACTGATAAATAGATACACAGGTAGATACGAATATATAGATACATTGATAGATACAGATATTTTAAAAGTATTTAGAAATTCTCTTCCTTTCTCCCATCCTTTCGCATCAATACTGCTTTTTGCTGGGGTCCAAGGGCAGCAGTGCATCTGCAACCAGCTCCATAACCAGATCCCAACAGCTCAAGTGACAGTTGTCTCTGGGGACTTAAAAATCTGCCTATGCTTCAGGAGACCTTATTTCCAGTCTTATTTCCTATGGGTATTTAAACTCCTGAGTGCAACGGGTTGCTATATAAAAGGTTCTATAGATCTTGCTTTAAAGATATGTTAAATGCCAATAACAAGGTCCCTTTGAATGTCTACAGTGAGAGTATTTCTTTGACACCAATATGATATCGGGAGCAGTTTGTTTGAGAGTCGTACAAATGGAAGGAGATCAGGCTTTCCTGTAGGTCTACTTGGGAAATTTTCTGAATAAACCTCTATTTCTGTTTCTTCAACCAGGCCATTTCCTCAAGGGTTAAATAGCTTGCCATGATTCCCTTACTTTGAGTTTACATAAGTAAACTTAAGTAAACAGTAAGTATTGACAGTAAGTATAAGTAAACAGTAGGTATTGACAACACAGGAGAGGAGGGTATATCTCCCCTCACCTCCCTTAAGAAAGGGAAAGAAAGTACAGAAAACTATGAAACAAGCTCATTCTCCTGTCCTGCTTTGCACCCACAGGACACTCTGCACTCTTGCTGCTGGTACGAGACTGGCTGGGCAGCACTGTGAATTACTGGGGCTCATTACTGCATCCTTTAGCATTCAGAGCCTTGCAGACATCTGCAAACCTCCTCAAGAGCCCAGTGGAACATTTAAAAGAGAAGCTGCAGCATTTTCTTTTAAAGAGCTGTTGTTCTGTCTCCAGCTAAAGTGCTGCTGTAGCTCACTTCTGGGAGGGAGAAGCCTTCTACGGCTGTGTGACTACGCTACTTCAGACTGGAGTCCTTGGGGAACCATCATAAACACACTATGGAGACAGCCTAATAACCCAGGCAGCGTTTCAGCAGTCCTCCTGCTGCAGGGGAAGGGGATAGTCCTGGCACAGCCACGATACAGCCCACCACATCCCACCAACAAGTGCCTCAAGGGATGGTCACTTCATCTCTTCCCCTTCAGGAAATCTCTGAAGTGGACACCAGCAGAAATTTATTTCTTTTCCCCCAAAGCATCATATTACCGAGCACTCGAGTGGAGTCAGCTTACAGGTCCTTTTTGTTCGAGTAGCGGCTCAGGGAGCTTCGCTGTCCTGTGCTGCTGTTTGGCATCTGAAGAGGCTCCCATCACTCTGGCTCTTTGGCTTTTCACTCATTCCCCACAGTCCCTTCACGCTCCCTGCAGACCCCTCTGGCCAGCTCCCCCCATGCATGCAACGATTCTGCCAGGTCTCAGCAGCAGTAGAGAGGTCTCCTGGGAAAAACAGACCGAGTATCTCTTTAGGCATTTAGATGCCTACCATTAAAAACACCCACTCATTAAAATTCACCCTGGATTTATTATCTACTGTATGATAGTCATCTTCAACAGCCCATTCCTGACCTTCAAACTGGTACCAATACAGGTGTCTTTCTTATGAGGACTGTAACCCTGGCTTTCCCTTCTCAGTAACACCAGCACATAGACAGAAAGGGAGGAAGGGGAGGAGAAAAAAGTTAAAAGTTAAAAATAAATAAATCCTGAAGCCTTGCACACTACTAACCATAGCAACAGCATGATCTTAACACTGCAATCTCCGTCCTCCCTCCGCTTTCTCCCCAGGGGAACAGATCCCTCATCGTGTTGTGTGCTAACTCAGGGACCAAGAATGGGCCGATTTATTATGGTGGCTGCTTCTGACTTTGGAGGGACTTTCATCATATTTCATGGTATTCTGAAAAATCCCAGCCCTTGGAGTCATGATATTTTGTATGAATCAAATCAAGTTTTCTCATTTTCTCTTTTAAATACACTAATATTTCATTTCTTGCAAAGATGATTCTTGTGGGTCTGCAATTTTCAAAAACCAGTACGGAAATTTAAACAGTCAAAGAGGCAGAGCAGAAATGTATATAAACACTCATTGTTTACTAATCTTTTCCATAAAATAACATTATTTTTATAGTAATTCTTGATTCTTTGTGAATCTGCCACCTTATTATTGGCGCTGAAAGTGCAACTACCTATTGTGAACAGTTCAGCTTACCCACAACAGTAAATACTAGCTGTAACAATAAAGATTAATTGGTAGGATGGTATCATGGCCCACACAACGGGCTCATTCAAGACACCATCCAGAGCTTCTAGATCTCTGTGGGTCTAGCAAAGAACCTGAGGGCCAGGGGAGCATCAAGCAGAGAACCCTCTCAAGAACATCACCTGCAGACAGGGCTGGTGGGATGGAGGCACGGCAGTTTTAGTAGCCAGTAGCCCTGGAGAGAGCAATGGAGTCACCATGATATCAAGCCATCTTTCACTCTCTGGTAATGATTAATTATTCACTTAAAACTAGGTTTCATCTCCTGGCTTTGTGTCCACAGGAAGCCACTCTGTGAGCCCTATTTCTGTGCTCATTGTCACATTTTAATCCTAAACAAGCATGCAGGTAAATGATAACATCCATCAAATGACCACACAACGTGAAAATCCATTGCAGGGTGTATTTTTTTTAGCAGCACTATTGAATAAATTAACCAGGTAGCAGAGCAGTAACCTTGAGATAAATGATTAGGTGGTTTTATTTTTTATTTGGAAAAAAAAAGATGACACAGTTTTATCATATTTATAATAAAAGTCACTGACATAATAAAACACTCCCATCACATCAGTATTCATTTCTGCAAATAGAGCGCTGACGTTTTATAATATTAACATGTGTTATAAATGTCACTGATATATTAAGATTTTCAGTCTCTCTAACCAAAAATATAGAGAGATGACTGAGGAAGAGATGACTAATTCTAAGAGATTAAAGAGAACATTTTCTCATGCAATTAAATAATCTTCTGGTGATTGTGAGCTGAGGGAAATGTACAAAAGTCCGGCTCTGTGATTGCAATTTTAACCACTAGCACAGAACAACCTGGGGCTCTGAGTAACTGGGATATTAGGAAAATTTGGGCATGTTGGGAAAGACACGAGCTGGTGAGCTACTGCACAGCTTGTGTATTGCGTGTTCTTTCGGCTACACCTACTGGGGCTGTTAAAACTGCCCAAACCCCTGAGAAGTGCCTTTGGGCACCTCCTTGCACTGAGATACATGGCCTGGGCCAGGGCTGGAGATCTTCCTCCCATCCCCTGGGACGTAGGGCCAAAGTTCAGTAGAAGATTCCTGGGCTTCCTGCTTTACTGCAGGAACATGAACAGCTGCAGGGAACTGAATCCTGAGCAGGACATTTGCTGGCCATGCTCTGCTCCCAGGAATGCCAACCTGATGGCACAAGCTGCTCCTCCAGCTCCGTGGAAGAGTTCAGTGAGAAACAGGAGCTTGACTAGAACATGACAGGGAGATCCAGGGCCAGGACATGGCCTGTATTGCAGCAAAAACCCAAGGGATGAGCTTTCCACAGGGCTAGATCCAGGAATACGAGCTTTTCTTAATGACTAAGTGATAAACAATGAGCAAGGAATGAATCCATTGACACCATGACTAATTCTTCCTAGGAAAAACTTGCTAAAGTTCCTAGGTCCCATCAAGCATCTGAACTTACAGATCCTGTCAGGTGTTGGGCTCTGTGCTAACCAACAAGTAAGTTTATGTTTCAAACCCAGCAGCCTCTGGGATGAAATCCAGAATAAAAGACACTTTTGAGTTCTTTTGGTCTTCAAGTTTGAACATCCTACATAATCCAGTCTGAGAATGTCATCCCATGATTTTTGTATTACGTCTGTAACTTCTGTCTGTCTTACTATTTTTATCAGAAGGAGCTATTTGTGTTTTGTACAAGGTCAATACAGAATTTTCACACCAGCACAGTTTGTGAGTCAGTTATGGGGACTTTTCTTCTTCTAACCAATGGTTAAAGCAGTGCAGCACCTGAAATGCTTTCCCTCCTGGCTGTTTAAATGACAGTTACATGAGTATTAATTATTTTTCCTCCTACATGGAAATAAAATATAATTATACAATAGGTTGTTTCCCTAAAAAGCTTACAATCTCATCAGGAAAAAGAAAAAAAGAAATAGAAAAACAGGAGCAAGTAATTAAGGGGCTGACCCCGAGTTACACAGGTTGGCATCCCAGGGGGGACAGCAAATAAGGTTTCCTGAGGCACAGGTTGAATTTAAAGATCACTGTTGCTTTGGCTGTCAAGATCTGATTACAGCAACACACTGTAGTTCCCCCACCAAAAAAAGGTAGTGACTGCAAAAGGGTTGGAGAAAGCAAGCAAACTGTAAATCATTTTTATATCTCCATATCTGTGGATGTATCTGAATATCCCTATCTATCTACTCATCTATCAATCTTTCCTAATCTCCTCTTTCCCACTGAGATGCAGACATCTTCAAAATATTTTCATCAGCTCCCCAAACAAATGTCACAGACATTGCCAAATTTGAGTGCACAGGAGAGAAAATGTGTGTGCTTTATATTATTCATTTATATTCAGGGAAACTGTACTAGTGTAATTATGTCTCAATAGCTGCAGGGGTAGGGAAGGCCTAAATAAATGTATTCCTAGACAATTGGAGAAACGAGTTTTAATTAGGTTGGCAGCTTCTTCCACTTTCATTTTGCCAGTGTTCCAACTCATGGTCTTTGAATGGGAGCAGGCGATGGGAAATAAACGTGGTAAACGTGTTCTACAAACACCTTGTTGACCTTCAGCAGTTACATCCTTAGTTACTGCAGAAGCATATGTTTAAGGGTAATTTGATCACGGGAATCCTCCTGGGGTTACTGCTGCTACAGGTCTTGAAAGGGGTCTGGCAGGGTTTATTTGTGTCACTTGTCAGGGTTTCCTCTCCTGGGAGTCCCAATTACAGCGGCGTCAGGGAAGTATAAATTTAAATCTCCGGGCTCCGCACGTCTCTGCAGATGAACTCATTGGTGCCCACGAGAACCATTCCCACTATAAAATACCACGTAAAACGACAGAGACCTTGGACAGCTGAGAGCAGAAAAAACAATAAACATCCCACAGAGAGGAAATGAATTTTTCCCCCCATCTGCCTTTCCTTTTCACTCCACCACATAATAACGGTGAGAGTTTGGGTTGCAGGGGGCTGCCGGGGCCACGGGTGAGAGAAGGAGGGAGAAGCGAAGGCAGCAGAAATGGAGATTTTGTACTTACTAAAGCAAGTTATTTTTCAACCTGCGCTCAGCTCTAAAGTTCACCACTGAATTATTAAGTGTGGCAGGCTTAGAATCTGTTTCAGCAAATAACAGCTATATTTCTTTGGGAAAGCATGGAAGCCCAAAACTTGTGACTGTGGGAAAAGGAGAGAAACTCCAGTGGATGGACTGGAGCCAGCCACCTTCACACCATCCACAGCAGGTGGTCCGTGGTCCAGAGCCCTTCCCTTTGTCACTGGCCTTCCCCCATTGTGGGCTGCTTGTCCCGGCCTAGCTACTGCACGACACCGAGGAAGAAGAGATAATATTGGAGTAGGAAGCAAGAGAAGCAGACAGAGCAGATCCTAAGATCTGGACTAACATGGAGATTTCTCCTCTAAAGCAAAGGTCAGGATTAAGGGACCGAGGGGGGAGAAAAATGTAAGTGACATAGCTAATCTTGCACTTCTCTAGGTGTTGCCAAAAATTCCCATTCTGTGAACAGTTAGAAAACATTCAAACGTGCACACTCGCGTGCCAATGACCAAGGGGCAGGAACACCATCTTTTCACTCTTATCCACAATACTGAGGTTAAACAAGTCACTGCATAATAACAATGATCTCTATAAACAGTCCTAGCTCCGTTTGCTCTTTGACTGCAGGTGAAATACTTACCACCGCTGACTTGCAAGAATAAGATCTTGAGGTTTCAGTCTGGTTACACCTCTGGAATGAGGGGAAAGCTCAGCGCTGCTCTTCCAGACAAGTTGCAGACTCAGGCCAGCATCGCTGAGAAGATGGTGTTTGATTCACACTGTGAAGATTCCTCTTGCTACTGAAGTGCTGAAGGCTTAATTATGTTTTTAGATGATAGCTTAGATTCGGAAGCACAAGCTGTATTGCACAAACAAGGAAGCTGACTCAACGAGACACCCAAGACAGCCCAGCCCAACCCCTTCAAATGCGTTGCATAGATGATCGCTTATCCTACAAGATTAAAAACTGAAGCAACATGAAGGGTTAGTATGTTTCACAATGAATTCTGATTTATCAAACATGATTAGTGGATTATGAATATGGATGTGATTTCTAAAACCAAAAGAAAGTTCATGCAGTTCATCTTGCTTTAAAAGATTAATTTAAACTCAAGCAGCAGTAACAGCAACACAAATGTGTTGTGTGTAAAGTCAGGAAATACAGAAATGGTGTGAGGGAAGAGAAAAATTGGAAAAATCAAGTGAGCTCAAGCAGGATCGACTATGTCCAGGGATTTACTGGAATCTTGTACAGTAAATGCAGTTTTTAGGATGGAACCCAGCTGTCTAGAATCTATTTTGATGTTTGTTATTAACCCTTGTGTTTTAATTTACTCCCAGAAACCAGAAGCTCAGATTTGAGGGAGGCAGTTCTATCCCAGCCACACTGTTTGTCTGTTCCCTCTTTTTCCCAGACACAGCCCTCAAGGTTTGGCATCGGTTCCCATCTGCAGGAACCATACTGGAGGTTCTTTATCACAGCAGGCATCCCAGAGGCCAGCAATCTTCTACCAGCTGGTTAAGCTGTCTTTATCGCTGTGTTACATCAGAAGAAGTGCATAAGGGAGTAATTAGGGGACAAGAGAAGGCCCAGTGCAGTTCTAGCAGGACAGCCTGGGGATAAAAAGATGATGTTTTCAGAGTGTGGAACTGGATGCACAGAATGAATTTTCACACTGAAGGCTGGTGATAACAATGAAAGCATCTAAGAGCTGTCTGCAAAGCCATAAAGGGCATACTTGGACATTGCAGAGGTGACCTCGAGCCATAGCTGAGGCCAAAATTCCAGGTTTTCTGCCTGAAAGGACAACGAGTCCTGTCTTCAGAACAGCTTTCAGGTGCTCCTCAGAAGGCAGCACAACCGCAGCCAGCGACCATGTTTCTATGCTGTGGGCAAGAGCGAAGAGCTACTTCTCTGTTGTGAGGGCCTTGTACCTCTGAGCAGTATCATACTTACCAAGACAGCACTCTCTAAGCATACAAGGTCTCCTATGCTCATCACCATGGTATCTGAGCGTCTCATTTATTATAGAAACAAACAACTCAATTCAGAAACGAGTTAAGGTTGCTAAGTGACAACAATGTACTTACTTATCACATCATTTGCAAAACCCTCATACTTAAAAGCAAGGAAATGAATGATTAAGGACTCCTGAAACCCTATACTGCCCACATAATAAATATATATTTTCACGTTGAGTACAAAGAAGTGCACTTTTTATTTTCGCAAAACAATCTTGTGCTTAACCCGTGGATTGTTTTCTTTTTTGTTTCCTCTCTTTTACGTGTTATTTTTATTTCATTGCATTTGATGTAAAAATATTTTCTTTTAAGCAACACTCATAAGTGGCAACTATGATTAGTTCGTTGAAGTATTTCCAAGTACCATTACTATTGGGTAATACTGCATTTGTAGTAGGTGAATACGTGCCCATTTTTATATTTTAAAAAAAATATCCATAATATTGTTCTTCAATTCAACATTCATTTTGTAGGTGTGCTTCGCATTTTTTAAAAAGGTTTTGTTTTCTGTTTAAATTCTAGAAGTGAGTATACAAAAGTATCTCTCAGGCCAGAATTAAGATTGTTGAGGTTTCTTATGACACTATTTGACATTCTATTTGACAAAACAATTTAGGTAAAATCTAAGTTCACCTAAAGTCAAGAAGAACTTTGACATTGCCTTTGGATGGGTCAGAATTTCACCCTTTATATGTTTTATGTAGGCAATAAAAGATGTATGATGTTCTTAATTATTTATCTCCTGGCTTTTAAGCACTTGGGTTTTGTACCTAATGCAACGGGAACAAGTGGTGCTGAGGGAGTAATGCTGTTACTTGGTTGTAACTTGTTTGAGGAACAAAACTGCTGTTTGCTTCAGGATTTCATAGATCACTCAGATGTTTATTTTCTGCTTTTCTATCTTTTTTTTCTATATGGATAAATTAAGATCCAGAGTTTGCCTTCATTTGCAGTAGACCATAGATAGCTGTGTAGCTTAGAAAGATGCTAATCTATGTTACTGGAAGAACACCTCCCACGTGCTGGAAGCTTGTATCTGAATGGGCTGAAATGGGTACCAGTTAATTAAAATCAAGTTGTGATCAACCCTGGTTGAGCTCATAATACCAGGAACCCCACATCCTTCTCTCAGTGTCCTTGAAATTGCTGAGGAGGAGATCTCCACTGGGGACATGTATAAGTCCAGATCCTTGACTGGTGATAGTTCCTTGGGCTGGTCTCAAAGCCAGATGTGATCCAGATTTCCAAGTAGTCAGGATGTAAAAGAGAGGGCAGATTTTTGCAAGCACTCTCCTTCCCTCGTCCCCACCATCACAGCAGTCGCGAGAGTTTTGAAATGACTTGATACTCATCGTGCTCTCTCAAAAAATGTGGCCACGTGCTTTGAGGCCTAAATGGGAGCTGGGTAATGTCACTTCACTTGCTGGAAGAATTAGTCAATGACAAAAGGGCAGTCACAGCAGCTCTTCTCCATTAGCTTCCTCTTTCCTCCAACAATATCAATTATGGAAGCTCTAGCCCAAGGTTTCAAATAATAGCTATTTCTCTACAATGTTACTATTTTTGCACATAAAAATGCCTTTTGCATGAACCACTGTCAAGGTCTAATCTGATCTATTTATCTATATTTACAAGGCACTTATCTTCTGTAGCATCTAAGTGTTCCACATGGATTAATAGACAACACTGTCATCCAAATACCGTGTTGTTTCAGTGCTGTGTTACCCACTGAAAAATCTCCTGGGCTAAAAACTTTCCTCTTGGATTGCGTGTGAAATGGAAAGCATGATGAAAAGACCATGGTTGTGCTGGGATCAAGAAAAACACTATGGGCCGAAACCTGCTGTCAAAATTCTTGTAGATGTCAGTGGATTTGACACCAGTAGAGGTTTCTAAGTTGTGTCCCTCCTTGGTACAGCAGATATTTGTGCCCAGCCCAGTACCACTGTTTACATAACCCATATTAAGGCAGGACCTGGCCTCCCCTGGCTATCACTTTCTCAGCATGGGTAGCGTCCTCAGCTTCCCCATACTGTCTCCTCTGGGTGCAAGCACATTTAGAGGGCAACTGTTTCTTGAGAGAGGTCCTAGGCTCCCCCCAGCTGTGGGCTCATTACAGTGGAGAAAAAAAATCTGATTGCAATTCTGCCTGACAGCTGCCCTGAAGCTGCTCTACAGCTTCTTAATGCTCACAGTGCAAACATGGGATGGATTTGGTCTAGCCAAATGGCACCTTGCCCTATAAGAGAAGGCACCTCCTGGAAATACTCCTTGAGGAAACCATAAATCATAGAATCACAGAATGGTTTGGGTTGGAAGGGACCTTTAAAGATCATCCAGTTCCAACCCCCCTGCCATGGGCAGGGACACCTTCCACTACACCAGGTTGCTCAAAGCCTCATCCAACCTGGTCTTGAACACTTCCAGGGATGGGGCAGCCACAACTTCTCTGGGCAACCTGTGCCAGTGCCTCACCACCCTCAGAGGGAAGAATTTCTTCCTTAGATCTAATCTAAATCTCCCCTCTTTCAGTTTAAAGCCATTGGCTCTTGTCCTGTCACTACCCACCCTTGTCAAAGCCCCTTTCAAGCTTTCTTATAGCCCCTTTAGGTACTGGAAGGCTGCTATAAGATCACCCTGGAGCCTTCTCTTCTCCAGGCTGAACAGCCCCAACTCTCTCAGCCTGTCTCCATAGCACAGGTGCTCCAGCCCTCGGATCATCTTCATGGACTCCTCTGGACCCGCTCCAACAGCTCCATGTGCTTCTGATGTAGGGGGCCCCAGAGCTGAATGCAGCACTGAAGGGGGGGTCTCATGAGAGCAGAATAGAGGGGCAGAATCATCTCCCTCACCAACTATTCATCGCATGAACTATTCATCACATCTTGGACAGGAAGATAGAAAAGGGAGATCAGGAAAGATCCCTGTCCCTCTGCTCGGGGAGGGCAGAACCAGCAGGCTCTGAACTGCCGCCTCTGGAAGAGGCTCTCCAGGACTCTGCTCTGCACACTTCAGGGTTTGCTCTTGGTTTATTTAGCCCTGCTGTGATTCAACAGACTCAGTATCCAAACAAACAAGGACTTAGCTGAATCATAAATAAAGCCAGCACCCGCGAATTCCCCTTTCTCCCTCCAAAGGATTTGCCTAGTTTGTCTTTTTAGGATTAGATTTGCCTCTGATGAGTAGTTACGAGACAGAATGGAGAGAAACGTGTCTTGTTGTCCAACGTCTCCTTGTCCAATTCACTCCTCTATCTCAGCCAGCATTTTCAAGCAAGCAAAGGTCCCTTTGTCCCTTTCTCCTGAATTCTGTCTCTGGACTGTGCAATATGGTTGGCCAAGAGAGAAAGAAGAAGAAAAGCGAAGAGAAAATAGCAGCCTTTAACAGAGCATTAGATAGATATATTTTTAACACTAAATCAGAATAAATTTCTAGCTCTCCCTTTCCTTCATCCTTAATTTCCCTAAATGAGACACCTTCTGTGATGAATTCTCCCCAGGCAAAATAAAATCAGGTTTTCCTCTGATTTTGACTGGCTGGGTCAGGGCAAAGCTGCCTGACAAGGCCCATACATCACAGGGCAGGTAGAAGTAATGGGGGAACTGGGAAGAGGGGGAGCTGGACAGCACAACAAGAAAATTAAATCCTGCATATAGAAAGGGGAAAATGAATGGATTTTGGTAAGGGAGAGATAAGGATGATTCCACTGCCCAGTTCCTCATGAGAGGTGGTGGTGTGTGGGAAAGAATTGCTTAGCAAGAGGTGGAAGAAAAAGAGTTTGGAAAAAAAAAAGCAGAAATGCAGGTATCCAAACCCAGCTAAAAGGGGAGGCAGGTTTCTCAGCCGTGAGACTGAGAAACAGGGGCCCTGTTCAGAGCAGCTGTCACTACAACCTCCTAACTGGAAATAATTGGGATTCTGTCTCAAACCACAAAGCCCTGAATTCGCCAGCACAGCCTCCACCAGGAAGCATCTATTGCCATCTCCAATGGCAACAGTTCAGCCCCCACCACATCCAGCCCGCTCCCTCCACCTGCCAACTGATGGGAGGTGCCTGTCCCACCCCCAGCATCCTGCATCTGCCGGCGGGTGAGGGTGCGGAGGGAGCCCAGGGAGAGGCAGGAGCACGGCAAGGGCTACCGTTGGCCTTGAGAGCCGAGGCCAACCCGGGATGCTGGGGAGAGTCATGGGGGGAAGTGCAGGGGGTGCAGGGGACGGTGGGAGGATGGGGAGGAGAGATGGCTTGGAGAGGCAGCCCCCGTCCCAAGCACCGCTCGACAGTGACTGTTCCAACATCACACGCCACGAGAGGCCCTGGGAAAGACTGTTGGAATTTGTGTTTTCTGCTGATTACGTTAATGGCTCCTTTGTGCTGTTTGTATGCTTGTGTAAAATTAAGACGGGTTTTATTTATTTATTTTTGGTTTTGCATGGCAGGACGGAATGGGAAAAACAGTGACAATAGTAAAGAAAGATGAAAAGAGCATTTGAGCCTTTTGGGGTGTTGTTTTTTTTTTTTGTGGGGTGGGGAACCAGAAGCAAATGACAATCAAAAATATTTGGAGCAGGAAAGGGTGACTCCCCGTTGAGCCTTGGTGGGTGACACGCAGTGAGATGTTTGCTTGCTGAAGGACAGGCCTTCTGAGAGAGCTGGGGGACCAGACCACTGAGCTGGTCAGGTTGGTTTGCTTCCTCACATCTCCCTGTGGGTTGAACGTGCCACACTCATCCCTTGAGAGTCACAGCTGGACATCACCAGCAACATCCCAGTTCTCCTCCACGCCTGTTTATGCCACTCAACTGGTTGAACTGAAATGGAGAGCTGCTCTCCAGCTGGGCTTCCCCTGGTCCCTGAGAGTCCTCAGCAAAGTGGGCAGAGCCAGCTGGAAAAGTAAATGTGGGATGGAGAGGCAGCCCACCAGGCAAGTGTGCACTTGGCAAGCCTTCTGTGGCCAATGCACCAGAAGCAAATCTTCCCAGGAGTCCTAGTCTATGTTTTGAGAGCAAGCAGGGGATGGGTGATGCTTTGAAAACCACAGGCCCAAACTTTATAGACATCACCCTGTAGGGGAAAGTTTGAAAAAGATCATCAAATTAACTGATCACTACAAAATGTGTTATGCACAGTGCTGTGCACTGCCTTCCCTTCTGCGTGCTCCAGGCTTCCTTCTTTCCGTCCACCAAAGTACTGAAGCCCTATAAATGGGGATTGCAGACTGTGCGTGAAGTAATTTTTACTGCTAAAAAGAGATACAGAGCTAACAGATGCTTTTAAAGCACATTCATCCAAACCTGGGTGCCTTGGAGCCATTTTTGCTCTAGTATTGCACTTAGAGGTTTTTTCATCCTGGAACTTGGGAGACTAAAGAGACTATGGAGAAGTCTGATGCATCTTGGTAATAAATTGGATCAAATTGTCTGGGTACTCTGTGCCTTGGGCAGATGCTGCAATGAAGCTGGAAAACACTTGGAAAAACCTGATTCCCTTCTCTGTGATGTCTACATGGCTCTAGGCTGTGAGATGGAGGAAAGGGGGACTTTTCTCCCAGAAATCATCCTTTGCTGACATTTCTTTGGCTTAATAGAGTTTAATAACCAATTGAGCTATTCTAGCTTTCCTGGGGAAGTTTCACTTGCGCCCATTTTGCTTCCTGCCTTGGATCTTAATTAGCTGAGCGGGTTCTCATATTTGCCTGCCTGTTTTGTAGCGTGTGAAGTTCAGCACTCAACAAACACAAAAGTGATTTGTTTTTCCGGTCTCTTAAGGACACCAACATACTCCTCTCTCAGCTTCAGACAGGAGGAGGGGGGTTGGAGAGCCTTTCCTTCCCTTACTGCTATTATATTAGCACCCTTATACCTCTCTCTTGAGATCAAGGCTGCTCTGTGCACCCATGACCGAAGAGATCGTCCCCATCCTGAAACATTTACTCAGCAGGGAACAGGTGAGATGGGAAATGAAGAGCCAAGAGCAGCAGAGCAAGGGTTTACGTAAAGTCACAGGGGCTGCCACTGCAAGGAGGGGTTGGAAATATGTCTCCTAAGGCACAGGCTCCTTTTTAAGCCCCCAGAGACCACTGTCTCTTAGGCTGTCAAGATCTACTTACAGCAAATCACTGCAGGTTTCCAGGCCTGAGAGCAGCACTGACTGCAAAAGGGTGGGAGAAAGGAAGAGAATCCGTAAAGCATTTTACTGTGTTTTCTGTATATTTATATGTAAACCTCACTCTTTCTCCACTGAGATGCAGACATTTTCAAAACGTGCTCATCAGCTCCCCAAGTAAATATTGCTAGACAAACAAATTGCTAGATTTTGGTCCGCAGAGGGGGAAATTCGTGACTACCCCAAGTGCCAAATGGCAACAGGGCACCTCTGGGAGAAAGCCACTACAGTCGGTGTTCTAGATTAGGGAAACATGCACACGGGATATTTGAGGCTAATTTATGGGAGCAGAGGGGAAGTAAATTACAGCTCTGTACCTGAACCTTCTCTCCATCTATCCGATCTCAAACTGGCAGGATGAGGTTGTATATTTATGCTCAGAAGAATTCAGTGCAGCGCAGCCTAACCTAAGTCCAGATAGAACAGGTCTTGAGAGGAGAACTCATTTTTCTCACTGCACTAGAATTCACACCAATTTACATCTTGTCTTTCTATAGGTGCTTAAAGTACTGATATTTCCTTTTTGTTTTCTTCCTCTAAATCCTAATCGAGTCTCCGGTTCATGTAGTTCAGGGTACTGCTTTCTATTCCTGACCTCTGTTCTACAGATCACACTAATCCCATCTATAAATTAGTTCATTTACTGAACATCAAGCACAAAGCAAACAGCGTGATGGCCATAATCCTGAATCAATACCATTTCATTCTTCTGTCTAAATCAGTGGTGATGATCTGTGTCACGTTTGAAGTGCTGATGGTCCACCTGTTAAGGACTTTAAAGATGGGATCTTGATGTGGGATTGGGGCGTCTTTCTGCCTGTATATGTGATTTTATCACTATGCCAACCACCCATCCACTAGGGCCCTGTACACTACAGACACTGTCATGCCATCATGTGGCCTGAAAGCCCACATTGTTTCGAAGTTGAGCTTTTCAGTCTTTGCTAATAAAATCTTAAGAGGGAAACGTGTTTAGGAAAAGCCTGAAACAAATCTTGATAACTATGGCTGGGTATAATGTTAGAGGTCAATTTTTTGTTTAATGAAAAAGTAATTGCAGGGCACAGGAAGCTTCTCACAAATTTGTTTTGACTCCCTCAAATAGCTATTCTGGAAACAAGAGCAAATAAGAAAGATAATATCCCATTTTGGCATTTTAGAAATGAAGACTCTTAAAAGAAAATAGGATTTTCTCCCATCCAAATTGTATTTGTCTTAAGCTTAATGATTCCCAAAGACGAAGAGAATTTTTGTGCTTAATGGAAAACAAAACTTTTAAATTCTGCCTAGGAGAAATTCCTCTTTCCCTTTATTTTCACAAGGAATGATAAAGGGGGAAAAAATGCATAATCTGTATTGGTCTGGGTGAATACTAAGCATTTGTTTTACCCCTTTGCTTTGCCCAGGAAAGCAACAAGAAAAGTTCTGCAGCTTTGCAGAGACACTATGCCTAAAGGACGTCCTACTGCAAGGAATCATATTGAGTTTTGAGGCATAAGGCTCCATTTTCTTCTACTTTATCCCTTCACAAGCACACTGAAAACAAGCTTTATAAATCAATCAGACACCAAGGACAAAATTGTTTGCCGAGATACACATGCTTCATTCCTAGGGACAAGGTCTCAGCATTTGTGATTCTGGCTGGGTGGGACTCGTACCCAGAAGGGATGTGGCAGAGGAATCACTTCCCATTTGTTAAGACACTTACTTAACTACACTCGACAGGAGTGTGAGGACAGAGCTAGAGGCCTTGAGCCACTTGTTAGTCAAAGACAACTCCAGAATGCTACAGTGTTATGAGCATCAGCAGAGACAGCAGTGAATTGGCAAGTCCTGGAGGTAGCGCAGCAGCCCAGGCAAGCCTTTCCCAGGATGGCTGCTTCGAAATATTCTGAGGAGGAAAATTACAAAGCGGGAAGGCATATTTTTGTGCAGGCAAAATATTTCCTTCCTCTTCCCTGTCTGGTCTTGTTCTTTACCACAATGCAGTGTACCATGAGGAGTTCAATTTTAAAAAGGTCCTGTGATTAGTTATGCAAAATTGTTAAGTGCTATCAACGTGCTTGCAGTCACTTCATTATCCATAACGATTTCTCTTTGCTATCAACTAAACTGTAAGGGCTCCTTTACTGCTACTTCTATTACTTCTACTACTAATACTAATAATAATAACAACAGAAAATAAATAAAGAATATCAGTGCTCTTCAACATAACTAGCTACCAACATCCCCCTATTAATTTTAAGAAGTGCCAGAGCTGGAAAAGGTGATCTGAGACTGACATATGTACAGTGCCCTGTGCTCAGGTGACGGGAACGACACAGGATTTTATTATTCTTGTAAAAAGTCTCTTAAGCTAATGTACCTGCCTAAAGATTCCTGCAAAGCGTCCAACATCCTCAGCACAACTTCGTGCAACATTCCCCACGCTCATGCAGTTGCAGGTGGGCTCCATCTGCCAGCAGAAACACCCAGACTCCATAGCCAGGGAGCAAATTAGTGAAAAGATAAAGAACAACCAGGAAGAAGCTGACTTGCATAATCCATTGGTCATTTGGTCTTGACTATTGACCCACTTGGAAATAAGTGAGCTTGTAGGAAACTGCAGAAGCCATCTCAAAGCAGAGACCTCGCGCACAGAAATAAGCACACAATTAGGAAGGAGTTCAACGTTGAGCCATGATGGGTTGCAGAAAGCTCTGATGGCAGCAGTTCTGCATAATGGACATACCCGTGCAACGCAGGGGAGAAAAAGCACCTTGGTTTCATTCTTACCACACATCAAGCCCTGAAGAATGCTCAAGGGGTTATAACATGGGGCTGTCAAAAACACTGAGGTGTATCACCTGCTAGGAAGAACAGCATAACAGTATCGTGTCATGGCTCCTTTGGTGCACCACAGAAACTTAGCCACATACATGTTTGAACTTCTCCTGTAGGCTGGGAGTTCCTTAGGACACCCTCAAGCTATGGTACATGGCAAACCCTTCTGTTTGACCTGATTCCTCTTCTTTCACAACTCAAGCTTACATCAAAATTGCCCTTGAAGAAGTGAACAAGTGAGTGCCTTTGATGTGTTCCCAGAGGCGAGTGAAAGGAAAATCTCAGCCATCCATCATCCTTTCAGATTCCCTCAGCTGGAGTTCTTCATGGGTATGACCAAGGTAGAACAAAGTTGACAGTCTGCTGGCTTCCTCTGCCCCACTTTGGCTGACTGCCCCTTCCACGAATACCCCCGACTCCAGTGCTACCTTAGAAACTGGTCTCCTGGATATTTGGAGGTGCTTTTTGGATTCCCTTTCTTGAAAAGGTTCTTATGTTGGAGGCAGAGATGTGGGAAGGAACACAAAGGGCTTTGACTCTATTCAGCCGTTATCCACCCTGATTAATTCTACAGCTAATGACTCTCCAGACATGGTGATGTATGGGGCTCTGTCGGTGACAAAAAAATTGAACTTTTACTAATTAAGTAGAACATCTTCATAGGGTGAAAGGTTTTGCTAACGAAAGTAACTCACAAAGAATTATGTTGGCTAGAGACTGCTGCCGAGATCAGACAGAGAAGGGAGGGAGAAAGCAGTATAAAATATTCACTGCTAGCTACCAGTCCAAGATTTCACTCCCAGGTTGTCTCTGCACAGAAACTACTCACTGCCACATTTCCTGGGCTGCAGCCCACCTCTGTGGCAGAAGAACAAGGCTGACACTCTGTGCATGCACCCCCTGACTGCATGATGAGTGTTGTTTAATCAAGTAGCCTTGGCCCAGCACCAGGAACGTGTGTTATTTGTTGCAATTGCTGTGCAAGGGCATATAGGACAGCATGAGGTCCACAGTGGTGCAAGGATGTGATTTTCTGGCTTATCTTCCTATGGGTGCCATCGAGATACTGCCCTGGGTTCACTGCACAAGTCCCTCTCCTGTGCAAGGGAAAACCTCCAACGCAGATCAGGATGAGTGAAAACGTGGCCTTCATGAAAGTGACACATAAAGGACTCGACATTTGACTGAACCAAAATAATCCACCTTGGTACAAAGAGAGAAGCAGCAGGAACACTGTCCTGGGGTTGGATGAGAGATGGAGAAGAGGTGGTGGAGCTGCGCAGGTCTACAACCTGCCACTGTACATTAAGAGTGGCGAACCATCACTGCAGGCTGGGCTGGTGAAAGGGCAACAGGTCACTTATGGCTCTTCACCTGCCCACAGCAGTGCAGGAACTCATGTCCCTGAGGAGCTGCAGAGCTGAGCCATGAGCCGTGCTCGCTCCGCTGAGTCGCTCCGGCTGACGGCTGGCACCGGACTGCCACAGCCCTGTTGCACCACGCATGGGGATCCGGTCAAAGTAACATGTCCCAGCCAGGTCATGGAGGAGGGAAACCCTGTCATGCTTTTATAGAAAGGATTGGAGAAGGGTGAAACAGCAAACTGGACCTTTCCTCCCCAGTAAGCTCTGCAAAGGAGAGCTTGAAATGAGTCAGTGACAATTTCTACCCAATGAAGATGTCCCCATGTTCCACAGTTTTGCCTCTTTTCTTTCCCCTCCCCTCCCCTTTCCAACCAACTTCCGACTTGCTGCAATGCTCATTACTTTGTAATTCTATTGTCGCTCTTTCGCAGAGAGATTTGTGGTGTTTTAACCAGGAAACCTACATTAAAATATTGAAATAGGCCATTAAATATTTATTTTCTTCAGCTACTTGTAAAGGCAGAAGGAAACTGGGGAAAAAACTGTCAGAAAGGAGCGTAATATTCACATTTCTTGAAGAGACTGTTTAGGGTTATGTTGCCCGAGGGACCTGCAAAGACAGAATACAGAGGCCATGGCGTTGGCTTTTCCCCCTCGCACTCTGTCTCCTTATCCAGTGGCCCTTTCTACTCCGGGGTTCAGCTTTGTGCCCAGTTCTCCCCTCTCCTTCTCAGGTGTAAATCAAGCTTAACTCCGACCAGGTCAGTCAGTGGGGCAGCCAACGACACAGATTCTCAGCCAGATGGAAATCTGGGGATTGCCCCCACCCTAGTACCCCTGAACAGCTCTGCTGTGACGGTCCCTGCTCTCCTCCCGTCTGCGCTGATGGTAACCCAGAGCAGCTCTGGCAGAGGCACTGGGGCTGCCTTGACATAACATGAGTGCGACGCCTGTGTCAAGCCCCAGGTCTACACTTCCAGCTTCTGCACAGGCTGCTCGTTCCTTTTCCATCTGCATGTGAAGGAAACATGGAGATGGGGAAAGACGGCAGGAATTACCTTCTCAGGCAGCAGACAGCAAATCATCACGAGACAACACTTAGTATCCTAGCAGGAAACTACCAAGGGATCTCTAAGAATGCCCTGTGCTGGGATCTCTGACAACGTCAAGTGCCAGCCAAGAGGCTGCTGTGACCATAGCTGGGGTCATCAATTCGGCCCTTAGCATGACTTTAAGGATTTCCCCTGGAATTCCAAACTCTCATATCCACAATAACAACTCCATCTCCCACAGACCTCCTGCACGACAAGGCTGAGAACTGCAGTCCAAGTGCCTCTCTTTAGCCCAACAACTAATTTTTGAAGATCCACGCGTGAGGCCACTGTGCATGCAGTAGACACAGGCTCAGTGTGCCGTGAGCCCTGGCCACTGAAGAATCAAACTTCCATCTTCCAGGGGATGTGGTCTCCAGTTACAAAAAGGAGAACAACTTCTCCCATAAACACACTCTCTCCAGTGTCAAGCTCTCCGTTGGGTTCTTAACAATTTACCTACGGCAGCCTGCTCTGCTCTGCACTCACACACACACGTTCCTGGACATGCTGGACTCTTGTCACCTGATTTTCAAGGCTTTTCATTTTCATCTGTAGGTGACAGATAGCACCAAGGGAGTCAAATGGTTATGGCAACAAAACTGAAATAACCCGACAGTTTGTGAAGCATCTGGTCAGCACAAAGAGCAAACAAAAATCCACTGGAGCTTGTTCTGCATGAATTCAGCGGGCAGCCTGGCTTGTGGGTTCAAGAGCAGGTACGGCTGGAGCCCCTGCTTGGTTCACCTGTCTCAACGCACCTTTGCATGAAGGTCAGGGAAACTTTCTGGGTGGGGAATTGGAATGCAAAGCAGCAGCGCTTTGCATATATCAGACACTTTGCATTCAACATCCCAGAATTCAGGATGAGAAGAGCTGTTCACAGAGAAAGGGAGGACACCTCACATGCCGGATGCTACTGCAGAGACTTGCATTTTCTACCCCCAATATTACATTTTTTTCTGCAATATTGATGAAATATGTCCCTCCTCTTGAGAACGTATCAAATGGTGCTCACCTATGTCAAGCATCAACCAGATAAGAAACTGAAAGAGAAGGGAAAATAGCGGATCCCAAAATCATTTCAGCTGCAGGGGACTTAAAAGGATCCATTCACATGTAAGTGTGAAACTTCTTTGACCAGCTTTGGTAGCTGCCTGGACAGGGACCCTCACTGCGAGGAAGCCGGGCCACGGCCATGGCCGTGCTATGTGAAATACAAAGGCATCCTCAGTGCCAGAGCAAGGGCCGTACTGCAGTATGGGATGTGGGGAAAACCCTCTGGAAAACACTGACCCCTACAGCAGATATGGGATTATTTGGATTTTTGAATCCATTATATCAAGTGCCCTTCTCCCTCTCCATCACTCCCTTAAAAGTGCTTATACTATGCAATTTGCCTTTAGAAAATTAGTCATCATCTCCTAGTATTTTTTTTTTTTCATGGAAACCCTGCTCAGGTGTGACTGTATTTTTGGTGTGCAGAAATTAAATATTTCGCCCCCAAGTCCCTAGATCTTAGTTTCAAAAGAAGATTAATGTCTGTCTTTCTTTTTCTTTCTCTTTCTTTCTTTTCTCTTTCTCTTTCTTTCTCTTTACTTCATTTCTCTTTCTTTCTCTCTCTCTCTTTCTTCCTTCTTTCCTTCCTTGGGACTTTTTTCAGTGCTCAGTTTTTTGACAAAACAAATGAGCACAGAAACTACAATACCACGCTGGCACTCCCTATGACATTTCTTAATAATAATTAAATGAATTGTTTTGAGCTTCTCAGTGCTTTGATGTGTTTCAGGTGCTTTTTCCCTTGTCAGTCTGGGAAATGGGGGAGACTGCGCCAGGTGTTGGCCCAGGTACAGGGGAATAGAAAAAGGAAAGTTTCTTTGAGACACAAATAAGATCCACATTATGCATGACTCAGCACCTCATGTCAAAATTTGGCCCGTATCAAAAGGAACACAAAAGTCTGATCACAATGAGTAATAATCCAAAAATATGCTGGCGAGAGGAGCGTACTGTGGATTTGAGAGCGGGGCATGACAATTAGAGCTGTGCAAGATAGTCACAGGGACAAAAATAGATTCAATTCCAAGTGGAAGGTGCCTTTGAAATTCGGGATTTGCATTTTTTGCGTGTGTGCTTTCAACTCAGATACGGCAACTTGCTTAAATACAAAAGGCCAAGTGTGAGGACAAAAATAAATATTACTGTATTTTAACAATAATATATCTAAATCTGGAAGAAATCCAGGAGAATCACTTGTGCAAGATTTAATACAAAGGATTGTGTTTTGTTTTGCTTTAACAAATCTGTTTCTAATTCTAACCACTACAAGAGAAATACTGTAGCTCCTTCCCATCCAGCAGTCAGAGAAAAGACAGATTAAGAGGATGCTCAGTGATATCAGGAACCCACGTGCATGTTCTTGATCTCCACTGACTTCTGGGGGAAGTGAATGGCCTTTGTTTTACAGGTAGTTAAGTAGCTAGTGAGACGCTCTTCAGAGCCTGACAGTCATACACGTATTTCTTTGCATGTTTCTCTCTGCACCATAGGTGATGGCGATGGCAGGATTTCCTCAACTCCCATGAAAAAGACAGTGAAATGCTTGGATACTGCATTGATGGAAATCAGAGAAGATTTAAAGACAAGTATAACCACTAGCTTTGAAAGAACTTGATTTAAAAGAAAAAAAAAAAAAAAATTTCCACTTTTCACCCACAACAATCCAGCCTTCCGTGCAGGGAGAGAGACAGGTGCTTCTTGGAACAGGGTGTCCATCCAAAGCAATCCAATGGCTTTATTTACAATTCTCATTACTAATATTTCAGACTGGATTTTAAAAATGCTTCCTGCAGCTACTATTTTGACTCTTTCAGTCCTATTCTGAGTCCCGAGCTCTTTTGAAGCCACCAGCCTTTGCTGTGCTGTGATAGCCCCCCAGGTTCAACACATTCATCAGCTTTCTCTCTCTATAAGGATCAGAAATTTCCTTCCCACCATTTCTTACGAATTGACCTGTGTTGGGCACAAGTCCCCATCCCGGATGCTGCAGTCCCTGGCTCCCTTTTTCAGCCCTCTAGCTCTTTGCAGACAGGTTCTACCTCTGATAAAAACAGCTTTACGCTTCTCCTGTGTTTATTCTGTTACCTGCCGCTAACAACATTTTCCAAGGTATTTTAGGTGGCTAATACACCATTAGGACACACAGCTGATGCTTGAAATCCTAACATTTTCCACGTTCTGTAAAACAGCTCATTACCAAAAGGATGCTCCTATGCTGACATTTCTCTTGTACCTTTTTCTCTTTCTCACATTTTTGTCCCAGACCTCCAGATATATCTTGATGCCATATTGATGCTTTAACATCTCTCACTCCTGGTTCCTTTTCTACATGGGCAGGGTGGGGGTGAAACAGAGAAACTTATTTATTCATAAAGAGAAAGAGATCCTGTGTCTATTGCTCTTGAGACCACTCTACTCAGTTACTTTTTCTTACTAGACCCTGTCAGCCCAGTGATCTATTCAATCTTGGACACAACTATAAATACAATCTCAGGACAGCAGTAAGGAAGATGACACAGGCAAATCTTAATGCTGAAAACATTCACCAGTTTACCAGCTTCCTGGTAAAAGAGAGGAGAACTGGAGCCCCCACTTTCCATCACCTTTCGTTGAAAAAGAAAATCCTGCTTTTATCAGAGTTTTGATTTGATTTGATGTGCCGGAGTGGGTGGGGAGGCTGGGCCTGATTCTGATTAAGATGAACAGCTCTGTCCTCTCCTCGCTCTTCTTTGGCTTTCTCGTACTCTGACGTTTATTTGGAGAAATGAGGTCATTCTGGGGTATTTTGGAATGAGGCAGCTGGCACGTTTCATGGCTGAAAGGAAGCCATGGCTGGGGCCATCCAGTGGTGATGGATTTTTGCAGAAACCCAAGGTCATTACCGAAAATTTGGCCTCACCCGCCAAGGTCAGCCTGTGAAAGCTCATTGTGACGAATAAACCTGACCTGAGTGTTGTTTGATGGGGCCTGCAAAACAATCTCCCTTCTAAAATAACTGTTTTCAGGCCAATCAAATGACAATGCTGCCAAGCTCAAAAGCATGCCCAGCTCGCTGCAGCGCTGCCCGCCTTGCCAGCAGTATTAACATCCTCACAGCTTTGGATAGGAATAAGAGAGGAGAGAGAAAGGGTTGAACAGAGTCCATAAAAGCATCACAGACCAGCCCAGAGCTGTCTTTTGCCCTCACCTGCTTCTCATTTTTCTCCTCTCCATGTTCCTGGGGTTGTGAAAAACTCTCAAAAATCAAAGAGCTGACCACCACGAGGTAGATGAGGGAGAGTATTCCCAAACTGCCTCCTGCAAGGATTCTTGCATTTAACTGCATATACAAGATTGGATACCTCACCCATTGCCTTAGAAATGCTGAAGACAAGCTGAAGCCCATCCCATCCACAATGTAAAAGGCAGTCCAGACAGTTGCTCTGGGCAGTGTTTCTCCCAGGGATGCAGAAATCTCAAGACTGATGCTCTTTGTGAGCATCTCCAATGACAACTTGTATCAGACACTTCTGGTCTGAGCAGTCACTGACCACCACACCACAGAAACCTTCTCCTCTGCCTCTCCATATCCCATCAACAGGCACACTAGTCATTTTATTTAACACCTCTTTTTTTATGTCTTTCTGGGGTGACAAATTGCATGAGACATACAGAGGAAGGGTGTGGTGCTTAGAGCTCAAATCTGAGACAAGAAAAATGTCAGTGGCTATTTTTACCTCTGCCTCCGACAAAACACATGCCTCAGAGTGGCCATTCACACTTTTTTTTTTTTAAATTTTTTTTTCCTTCAGCTGTGTTTGTAGCACTTTGGAAATGCTTAAGTAAAACGGTGAATTGTCATCACTTTCTACACTCCTACACTCATCTCTGGGAAACTGGACCACTTGGACCTCAGCAAGTTTGGCTTTTCAATTTCTATTCCTGTGTGACCCCCCAGAAGTTCTGAATATCGGGAAGCTCAGATAACCCAGCTGACTTCTCTTCGTAACTCTGTCTTTAATTAATTGTCCATACTGAGAAACTCTGTCCTAAAGGATCTCCAATATTTCAAGCATCAGACTCTAAGCCAAGAGGCAGTGGGAAGCCCCTAAATCCTTGTACATTCTAGAAGTGTGATGGGAATTATGGACTGTTTTTCAAAAGAATGAAAGATGGCCATTGAAATAATGAAAGGTAGAACCAGAGTTAATCCGAGTTAACCTTGAATTGAATTGTCTAGGAGAATAAACCCAAAGGTAAAACTACCCCTTCTCTGTGAGCCACCACTATTTTTCTCCCTCTTTCCTTCTCTGTTTCAAAAGGCATGAACTTAACAGAATGGCAGAAAAAAAGATGAATGCAAACAAGCCACCACTACCACTACCCAAACTCTCTACTGCAAAAGACAGCCCTGAAAGTTTGTTGCGATGTCAGCGGGAAAAGCAATATCGGCCTCTGAAAAATTAATATGATGCTCACTTGCTGTCTAGTTCCTCCTCTGCTTGTCAATAATTCTGTTCATTCCACGAATATTAAACCTGTTTGCCAGAGCCCTTAATGTGACAAGAAGCTGATGCCTGAAAGCACGATTACTTTCAACTACACATCATATTTAATTTATTACATAACCTGGTGTTATTGCTTTTATTGATGAACTGTACGGTGTAAAATGATTATTTGTTAAAGATTGCACTGTAGTAAAGGAAAAAGGGGAAAAAAAAAGAAAGAAGAAAAGGAGAAAAATCTTTACTGTTCAAAAAAAGCTACTTGTAAATGTTTGCTGTTGGGAGTTACTATTATCACCTGATTTTTGGCTTCACACTGCAGAACAGATCCACCTGTGTCCATCACTTAATTCAATCCCCTCACTGGGACAGGGACAAGCAGCAGAGGAGTAAAGTGAAGCTTCTCCTGATGGGATGATGTGAACGTAACTCTTCATGCTTTGCATCATTACATCTAGGGCAGGACAATCTAGGTCTCGCATCTAAACTTAAGCTCCATCTTTTCCTTTGTGTAATGTGATAAGAGCTTATTGGTATCGGTCATTGATACTGAGACTGCCTGTTCGGCCCAGCTATGACCCAAATGTGTTACAATGCTGCACATGGGCAAAACGAAAGATGAGATTCCTGCCTTGAAAGAATATACTCTGATTTCAAAAGTCAGGAAAAAAGGCAGTTCGTTTTATGCATATGAGAAACCAAGGACCAGAGACATGTTGGAATTAATGCTCGTATTGCAACTTCATTTCAATAAAGATATTGTTTCTTTGGCTTCCAAGTCGTCCACTGGAATGGCTTGTATTTTTATGGACTCTAAACAAAGCAGGTATCTTAGATGACTACTGTGAATGCTGATAGTTGAGTTACTGGATAATTCCCACTGTCTATTTCCCATTTTAGACTTTCAGTTCAGAGGCATCAATGACAAGCCTGAGAAACGCATAGTCTCGTTTGGGTAAGACAATGCTCAGAGGCTGTGGTCCTTCTCTGACATTTCAGCTCCAGAGGGCAGGACACCAACTTGCAGTTCTGAATAGCCACCTGGGCCTTTCATTGAACCTCTATGGATCTTACCCTCCTAATTCTAGACCCAGAGACAGTGACTGTGAACATCATATACAAAACTGATTACAACAGGAGACTGCAGAGGAGCCAAGATGTCCCCAGTAGAGTATCCCAGTAGAGTATTCTAGTCCTAACGCCATCCTCTTCCAGACATACATGGTATCAACTTATTAAGCGGAAGGAGGGGGTAAAGTTTGATTTATAAGAAAATGGATAAAAAAAAAATCAAAACACAAAGGAAATACATTACTCAGTCCCAAATTCTAGAAATGAATTATCTGCCAATTCCTGAAACCATGATATTGGATTGCAATCCCAAGCACAAGTACAGGCTGGGTGGAGAATGGATTGAGAGCAGCCCTGAGGAGAAAGACTTGGGAGTGCTGGTGGATGAGAAGCTCAACATGAGCCGGCAATGTGCGCTGGCAGCCCAGAAAGCCAACCGTGTCCTGGGCTGTATCAAAAGAAGTGTGGCCAGCAGGTCGAGGGAAGTGATTCTGCCCCTCTACTCAGCTCTCGTGAGACCCCACCTGGAATACTGTGTTCAACTCTGGAGTCCCCAACACAAGAAGGACATGGAGCTGCTGGAGTGGGTCCAGAGGAGGGCCACAAAGATGACCCAAGGGCTGGAGCACCTCTGCTATGAAGACAGGCTGAGAGAGTGGGGCTGTTCAGCCTGGAGAAGAGAAGGCTCCAGGGTGATCTTATCGCAGCCTTCCAGTACTTAAAGGGGGCCTACAGGAAAGCTGGAGAGGGACTTTTTACAAGGGCATGTAGTGATAGGACAAGGGGCAATGGCTTTAAACTGAAAGAGGGGAGATTTAGATTAGATATAAGGAAGAAATTTTTCACTCTGAGGGTGGTGAAGCACTGGAACAGGTTGCCCAGAGAAGTTGTGGCTGCCCCATCCCTGGATGTGTTCAAGACCAGGTTGGATGACGCTTTGGGCAACCTGGTGTAGTGGAGGGTTTCTCTGCCCATGGCAGGGGGGCTGGAACTAGATGATCTTTGAGGTCCCTTCCACCCCAAATCATTCTATGAATTCTATGATTCTACATCAGCTGGAGTTTTATCCCTGGTGTCATTCAGGTAATAATACAACATTCTGAACAGAAGAAATTTTGAAGTCTGCAACCTAAATAGAGATGCTCCTCCTGACTAAAAAGTGCACTGCATTTCCATAATACACCAGGAGAAATGCAGTCTCAGAAGAATTCTTGGAATCGTTTGATACTGAAACAGATGTAATGAAGAATTCAACCTGCTGCTGGGAAATATTTCTCTTGCTAATTGGCTATAAACAATACTACTGATGACATCAATGTAAGAAACAAGAATTAAGAAATAAGGAAGCCTGGTTTTGGATGTGTTTCTGCCTCATGGCTGATTGCAAACACCAGTTGAAGACGTTGTTGTTGGGACTTTTCTAAAACAGCTCTTTCCCTAGAGACTTTTTCTTTTCTGAAAGTCTTGGACCTCAGGTTGCGGTTTCCCTGTTCACCAGAAACTTCACAGACTCTCCTGATTCTGTCCAGCTGTCTGACTCCAAAAAAACAGAAGAAAAAAATGTGATCATTTGCTTTTCAGGCTTTTGGCTTAAGCTCTATTTCTCTAGGTGAAAGGAAATTTTAGGGGTAAAAAACAGAAATACAAACCCAAATGGTCTGCATTTCCCAGAAAGACTTAATAGGAATGATTCAACTTGCTGTTTCATTGCCTTTATGACTCTGCCCCTTTCTGCCTTCTAGATGCCAATGAGATCTTAACTGGGATTCCGGGAAACACAAGAGAACTGCAGCCTCTGATCACATAAAAGGAATATGACAAGAAAAAGAAAAAGGGAAAAGCAAGATAGAATAAATCAGATGAGCGAAAAAAAAAGTTAAGCTACAGAGCTGATAAGATTTCTAGATGGCATAGGGAGTTTTGCTTATGCCCAAGACATTGATGTTTACCTGAATAAGGATCTTTCTGCTCTGTCACGTGAGAACAATTCTCCCTCCTTCACTTCCCCTGGCTCCATTCCCTCTTTCTCTTTTCCCTTCCATTGCTCTTCAGTGGCAACATCTTCAAAATGAGGCCTTGTGCTTTGCAGAGGGACTACTGAGTCACACAGGTCACTGAGGTGAACAGGAGACATAGGGGTTCACAACCAGGCTTTGGATTGTGATTAGATTTTCCCCAAATACACTGATCCTCCTGGCAACCCAGCCAGTCCCTCCTGCACACTGCTTATGTGCAAACGCAGGTTTCTGCCTGGCACAACCAGTCTGTTATCCATTCATATTCTGAAGGACATGAAAGGCCCCTCAGCATTACCCATCTTGGGTAACTCAAAGGAAAGCAGATAATGGGAGTTACGTTCTTTCGGGTTTGTTATTAAAACTCTCCCTCATCTCTGAGGAATTCACCAGAGTTGATTTCTCAATTGCTTTTTTTATTTCTTGTCTGACAGCTTGCTCTGTGCCAGGGATGTGGCATTGACCTCCAGCAGCAGAACTTTCGCTTTGTTCCCAGCACTGTCCCGAAGCGCTATGCAACTCATTGAAAATCCATTAATTCTGCCGGCGCCCTATCAGATTAAAACTTCTCCTCAAATAACATTTCAAATATCAGTTGCTTCGCCTTAATATCTTTCTTCCATAACATTTCTCACAGCTCCACACACGCACTCCGCTCCCCTGGGTAATTCCCTTTTCTATGCCTATTGTTGATTCTTTAGGAACACACACTCTCCGCTCCCTCTTTTTGCTGATGTTCTCGGCTGCATCTCACTCTCTCCTACCTCATCCCCTCTTTCTCTCACCCCTATTCTATTATTTTTATAAAATCAGTGGCAGCAAACCTTTTCTATGTTCCCTAGAGTCCCAAATTACAGTCCCAACAGATTTGCAGCTACCAGAGACCTCCTACTCGGTCAGCCCACAAAACTTACTCAGCCGCATGTTTGCCTGAAGAGCAGCCACTGAATTTGCTGGGACAATTGATGCAGATGCACCAAAACATGATTTCAAGTAATTCTGGAAGACCCACCCCAGTAATTCCCCTACCAACCAACCAAGACGTTCCTGTTTCCACTGGACTGACTTTCAATCAATCCCTTATGGCCAGACTTCAGCTCCAGGGAACGGAGAGGCTGTGAGGTTTTTCATTCCCTACCAACCTCAGAGACAGGCCTGGGCTATGACTCCACAGCCTCTGTCACAAGGCTTTTGTGGGTGGTAACTTGTTTTTGTTTCCATCACTGAGTCCCAGAAGTTACGGATGCAGCACGGAGATCATGACTCAGTACATCCTCCCATTGCTCAGCCAACACCTTCCAGATTTGGAACAGCAGAGCTTGGATGTAGGTTCAGTGTTGGTAGGCATGGACTTGCGTAGGAAAGAGGCGAAAAGAGATGACAAACACTTGATGCCGTTAGAAACTCTCTCCTGACGTCACTAAGGACCTTGCAGCCTCTGCCCAGAGGCAGAAGTTATCCTGGGCCCAGTGGAGTTTCTTATGGTTTCTCCTTTCTGCATTAACACTTGTCAAAGTGCTTATCTTAATTCTCCCACTGCTTTAATCCTCCTCCTCTCTCCTGCTGCTTGGCTGGTAGAGATCTGTATCTGCTTTGGTTGGGGTGGCAGGAGGCTGGGGCAGTGCTGATAGAAAGCCAGGCTTCAAACCAGAGAAATAAAATGAAGCAGAAGTCAGCAAGAGGAAGCAATGTGGGCAGGAGGTTTCTCTGCAGAGGAAATGGCAATAACCCATAATAACCATCTGCCACACAGGCAATAAGTGTGTTTACCCAGGAAAAGATAAAGGAAATGGGAAATGTGGTTTTGGGGAACTAAGGTTGTCACAAGAGTGGTACAATGTACGGGATGAATCTAGGTGAGACTGCCATCTTCTTGCAGTCCCCACTCCAGCAGAGAGCTGGACAGCACTCTTGGTCTCATGGCAAAGGTTGGGTGGGACATGGCCATCTCGAGCCTCAGGAGTTGGTTTGGGGCACATCAAACATGGTGGGACTCTAAAGCTGCTGCTGAACAGATCATTCTCAGCTCTCCTTCCCCAAATGTTCTCTTCTGCTAGAGCAACACATCATGACCCTAGAGCCAGACCATGAACCAGTCCTTCTGCTTCATTTTTGTGCCCAAGATGCTTTTATCCCCACATGGACTAAGACTCAGCTAAACTCCATGCTGTTTTCCAACTGACATCTGTCCAGTAAGTCAAAATACCACAGGTTCCAATCCCTGCTGATTCTACGGCATTTTAGGATGTGGTGCATCCAAGCATTAACACAGCCAATTATTTTTTTTCCTGGATGACTAAAGCAAGGGAGCGTTGTGGGGCAGAATTATCTAACGTGGTCTGAAATATTCAAGAGAAACGGCCACAAATCTCTGCATATATTTCATTCAGTGTATTTGGGAAGAGGTTGCCCACAGAGAGAAGGAATACTCCGTATGGATGTAAACCTGTGCGAGGTGGAATGGACTCAGCTGAGTGAGTAGTTTGCAATACATTATTTATCAGAGGAATTTATCTTCTATTTTTGCTTATGGTATTCCTCAGATCATGATTTTTTCTTACAGTACTTCATTATTCAAGCATAGTTGGGGACTTTTGTATATGTATATGCACACATAAAATCTCCAAGGATTTCTCAGAAGAGGTTTTGGTCAGACTCAGTGTTTCAATTGCAATGGATGAGTTGAGTCATAGTATTCATGATAGGAGGAAGTTGCAATCACCGCTGAATGGCCATGCACATTAATTTTGAAATTCATGTTCCTCTGGAAAAATTCTGTGGTGCAAATGTTTATTGCTGTTGTTGTTATTATTGTTTATTTTATAATAGCAGGAGGAGCCCCACTGTCCCTGGCCTCCTGGGGGACACAGAGGGGTGCAAGACAACTGAAGGAACTTCATTACATGTTTGGAGGATGTATTAATACCAACATGGCCATTATATTTTTTCTGCCTGATATTTTTTCCTGAACTGAATACTTAATTCTTCTTCAAGGACCAGTTTTAGCATATGTAGGGCCCTGTGTGAAATCAACACAGCGTACTCATAGAGGAAAATTACATGGAGGGGAGTACTGGAGGCTGGAATTATGAAAGCTATATATATAAAAAAATTTGGACCCATGCTGACTCTTTTCTACTCCTAGGCATTTAGCTAGACCTGGTCTAGTGGCACAAACAAAGGGAGAATAAGTTGAATATGCTCCATTACTAAGTAATCTTAAAAGAATTTATTTCACAATTTTCTAATCATTCCATCATTAGTATCTCGGCCAATAGTCGGATCGTGTAATATACTTTCACAAGGTTTTGAAATTTGAAACAGGTAGAAGGATTTTTCTTACTAAAGCTGCTCCCAAAGGCTGCTGATGCCCTCAAGTGAGGTGCTTTCGGGGGAACGATAGCACCCTTAAAGCCAGCTTGCCTTATCCTTCACCGCTCAGAGAATCAGGATAAAGGAAAATATTTCTCAGTGATTCTCCTAAAGCCTAGTCCCCTGATTTTCACCATTTTTGGACCAGGGACTAAAATCCCAGACCCGTTCAAAGCAACGGCAAAACCCAGAAATGTCAATTCCCTAATGATGTCTACAGTCCAAAAGGAAAGAAAAGAAAATGGGGAAAAAAGCAAAAGGACTTCCTGTGATGACCAAAAACAAAGCAGCCACAGACTGGAAATCAAGTCCTCTTTAAATGAAAGCTGGGATCCCCAAAATCTCAGGCATACTTTTTAATTAGTCTTTTCTGCAACATATAGGCAACAAATGCTATCTTAAGGCAGCTCTTAGGGTTTATTCGCTTGTTTGTTTGCCTGTTTATTTCTGAGCAGCCAAAGCAAACTTCTCCAGGGACCTGTTTGATTCCTCTCTGCAGTCTGGGCTGGAATATTGATCCTGGAGAAGAGATGTGTGTTTAGTGTATGTGTCTATGTGAGTACACGCAAGCCTGTAGGAATGCAGAAGAGATAAGGCAGCCTGGAATCCACCCAACAGCCCCATCCCCTCCCTGCAGCACACCTTCTCCTCCCCTCTCTGAATCCAAGCTCAGAGCAGCTCATGTATCGCCAGTGCTTCAAAACCCAGCTATAATTTTCTGGCTAATGGAAGATGTATTGACAAAAGTTGACATTAAGTGGAACTAATTACACTGTAACTGCTAAATAACTAAGAAATAACTACCCTGTAATTTATGGTGCAGCACGGACTCTGCGTAGCAACTTTCAGAGCCGTTATATCTGCACAGAGCTCACTGATGCATCCACTGCAGAACTTTCCCCCCGCCAGTAGGATCCAGTCAATGCAAAATTGCCAGCTCTGCAAACACACATCGCCGTGATGAGAGCATAAAGCCAGTCAGGCTTCCCACAACCCACTGCAGCCCTGCGCCGGAGCAACAGGATAAATGACTGCTGAGATGCTCTTCCCAGACCATTAATTTTATTTCTGGTTTTCATTTAGAGTCCTAATCCCATCTGGGATGTCTTCCCTCTCTTCAAGGTGTATGCAGGAGCCCATGGCACCTCCTGTGTCCCTGGACTGATGGCTTTCCGTGGTGGATACCAAGGAGTGGGGTACATAAAAAGGCTGGTGTCCGGTCAGCTTTGCCACCAGTCGTAATTGTGGCAACCAGCCTCATTCCTCTACTGAAATAATTTGTCGAATGAGGCATTAACGATACAGCTGGGAGCAGGGGAAGGCATGATTCATGTTTTCACAAGGAGGATGGGGTATGCCAAGGGACAGGGGGAATCTCTTCCATACATCACTGTCACGCAGCAATATCAGCATCCAATTCAGAAGATACGTTTGAATGTGCCTTGTTCCATCTGATCAAACTCAGGATTTCTTAGGGCTCATCATCAAAGTTGATGAGAAAACAGGCGTTCTGTCTCCAGAGAAATCTAGCAACTAAACATTTGTTTATGTCTCAGATAGGACCAAATCAGAAAATATGTTTTTGAAATATTTCTCTTCAGAAGTTATGCCACCACCTACTGAAATGTTTCATTTTGATACTACTGAAACGTGGTTTAGTACTGCAATACTGGATGGTATATAGATATGTAACAGAATAAAATTAAGATTCTAATATAGAAGTGAAAACAAGTGGGAAATGGAGCAGGAAACAGCCAAAATAATAAAAAATTTAAAATCCATTTTGATTTAAAATTGATTCAATATTTTGCCTTTGAAATGTCATTGGAATTAGAGTACTCCAATGAAGCATTCACATTTTACCTATTACCCAACGAACAGCCTTTTCCCAGAGGGAAAATGTTCCCACAGACCAATTTGCAGCCGAACGCAAAACACAAAATTTTTAGACTGGAAACTCTTCGCTGCAGAAGTCAGTACTTTGTGCTTCGGTTGTACAGCGCCGAGCACAGCGGGGTGGGTCCCCAGGCACCACCCCAAAAGAAAGCACAAATAATAGAGCTGTGAGGTCAGGGGTTTTGCTGATGATTGTAGCTCAGAGGATGCTACATTGTGCATAAGAAAAATGGAGAATTTGTAGGTAATGAGAGAAGGGAGAGAGAAAAATCAGCCTGTGTTGGAGACGGGCAGACAGACAGAGAAAAGAGAGTGAGATTGCAAAGATAGACAGTTGGGGAGAAAGAGAGAGAGGTGCAATTCAGCACCTGCTTCTGCCTGATTCGTTCCACCTCCATTATCATGCACCAGAACAACTCATTCTTCTCTTTTCCAGAAAGCGTAATAATGTTCCACAGGTGACGGAGTTATCTCGGCTTTTCTCTTTTTCAGCAAAGCTAACACTCAGTACATGAAATAAAGGTTATCTTGAAAAATAGACGCTGCAACCGGCATACAAAGGAGCCCTTTCCTGCGACAGGGAGTCTTTTCTGAAGGGGTCTGTTAGGTTTTGTGCTTGGAAGAAGAAGGAGAAGAAAATGGAATCGAACTGCTTAGTCCCCCTGCCAGGTTTCCAAATTGACTTTCGAACAAGACCTGGGAGACTCTTTCCCATGCCACGAAGAGCAGGTTACCCCCAGGGAGACAGCAAGGATGAGGATGGAGAGGAAGGCAGCACTGTTAAGCCACGCCAGAGAGCAGAACAAAACTCACCTCCCGCATCTCTGCCACATCAATGAGGTCAGGCACGCTGAGGGGCAAAGACCCTGTCTGCTCGCAGAATCCCAAAGGCAGAGAAGGAAAAGACAAATTTCACATGTCATGTGTCAGCACAGCTACGTAACAGCCCCCATCTGCCCATCTCGAGGGGAGTCCAGCACCAGGGCCAGTGGTCCTGCCCCCGCGTTCCCCTCCGCCATGCCGCACATTATGCCAGCGCAGCTGCCCACTGGGCAGGACAATGGGCTTCTCCGCCTTTTGCTGCTCCCTGTCCATGGCATCCAGCGTGACAGGGCCATGACTGTGGTGGTAGGAGTCTTTTAGCTGTTACTGCGACTGAAATAACAACATAACGCGTGTTTTGATACGTTTGTTTTGCAGCTGAATCTGGGTATCTTTTAAAACAACTCTTAAAAGGATCTCTGAAGAGAAGCAGCCCATTTAAATGGCTAAATAAAAGGTCTGGCTGTAGTTTTTAATGAAAGACCTGCGTGAACTAACACACTTTGTATTGTGCCCTGAAGCTCACTAAATAACGTGCCGAGCCATACAAAGTGATCTACAGAACACAGAGCTGTAATTTTTCTTTTTAAGTGTCACCATGCTGATCGGGAGTAGAGAGGACAGCTTCTGGGCGACATCGTCAGGGATCTCAGGTGTTTATTTAGTATTCAGCTGGAATAGGTCTGGGTGTGTTCATACCTAATTTCCTTGCCCCAGCCACCTGTCACTTCTATGTCCTTAGATACCTACAAAAAACCTTACAGAAGGGATGTATTTATTTTACTAGCAGTTCCTGTCATTGTGATCAGTGCTTGGGTGAAACATGGGGCTTTATTTTCATTGAATTTTGTTTTATTTTTTGAATAACTGACAATAATTTTGCAAAGCTCCAGAAGTTTGTCTTTCTTTACATCAAATTGTTGGAAGTTTCTGAATAGCTCTAACGCTTACTAAAACCTTTGAAGCGTTGACACAGCATAGAGTGATATCGCACACCTTGGGCTCGGTCACACAGCTTTGTCAGTCAAATACTCTCTTGTTTTGAAGGCACTGGACACCAGTGTGGCTGCTGGTGAAATGCTGCCATTTCTGGACTAGAAAATGAAGCTCTTTCAAAATCCTTTCCACCCCTCTGAGGATCCCTTCCTATTGTCTGCAGTGAGCCACAGTTCAAAGACTGTCAGAGCACATAAACATGACACAGTAACTGAGAACATCAAAGAGCATTATGTTTTCCATACATAAAGAGTGACAAGCTGCCTAACTCTTTATATTAAAAATTCAGACAAAAAACAATTCAAGGAAAATCAAAGGAAAGTCTCCAAGAGAGTCGGATGCCACACATTTCTGTTACATACTCTTATCTTTTTTGCCTTGCAAAGTGGCCTTTAAACTCTGCTACTAAAAATATATATAAAACCTAATTTGCAGCAGTTCTCTGGTTGTCTATAGAGGAAAGGAAACGTATATGAGGAACATAATATTTGGAGAGTCAGCTTCTGGAATGGAAATCTTTGCCACACCAGTAGATAAAGCTAGAGGAAATCCTCAGAGACAGTCAAGTCCATCATTGCACCCAACATCCACGATTGAGTCCCTTAAAGCTGAATTTATGGACTTAGTTCTGGCACTATAAAGAGCTGATCCAGACAACATGGAAAAAAGAAAGGAGAACTGTAAGGACAGAAGACGTGAGACTCTCTATTTGGCAAAATAACTGAATAAATGGTATGTAGAAACAATGGGAAGCAAATCCATTGGTGGAAAGTAGATGCATGTTATAAAAAGAAGAGGCAGAATATAGCTGAATGTCTGCCACAGAAAGCCTGGGCATGAACTGGGCACACTTCGGAAAATGATGGAAACATTAATGGAAACATTTAGTTTCAAAGAACTGGAAATCATAATGAATTGGGATCAAATTTAGTGAGGAGTTTGGACAAAAAAAAAGAGCAGAAAGGATTTTGGAAATCTTTAAACATTTCAAAACTCCGCTAGAAGATTTTTTTTTTTTTTTAAGTCTTTTATACTAAGCTTTTCTTTGTTTCACATCAGCATTTTCATTTTAAAAATCAGCTTAAGGGAAAAATAGGTGATGAGGTTAAATAGCTTTGAGGAGTGAACTTCATTCCTTAAGCAAATGTAGTGCTTCAGATTAAACATGGGTTTGGACTTTTCTTTAAATTGTTTCTTTTCCTTTCAATCTCTTACCAAATATATTTTCAAACTCTAAATTATCTGAAGTGGATTTTACTCTTTAACACTTTTTTTAGCTTCTTTTCAAATATATTTTGAAAAAAGTTCTTAACTTAGCTCTCATCACTGGTAACTCAACCATTGTTTGTAACGGACTCAAAAGGGCTTCGATGAGACACCATTAACAAAATGGCCAAAGGGACTGGATCAGGCTCAGGGACAAACTCTTTCATGAGCTTCATTGGAGCATTGCAACTGGTTCATCATACATCTCAATTTTCTCCCTTCTCTGCACATCTTCCCTCCCAATCTCCAAAGTGCCAACGCTGATTTAAATACCACCCACCACCTCTTTAGTAACAAAATTAAGCCTCAGGTAGCATTTCTGCACACAAAATGACAACCTGCTGATGGCCTCAAGCTTTCTCCCTTCGCAACTCGTACTCCTCCCTCCAAATCCAGCTGCAACAGCTTTTCTGAAGATTACGGAGTTTGCTCCATCCTTCATGCCCTCTGAGCTATGCCTAGAAAATCAAGGCCTTTGGGACTGGCATGGGAGCGACCAAAGCTTGTACAAGTAATATAAGGAGCTAATCCAAACCAGAGGCAACTGGCCTGTGATTTGACTCGATTTGATTCTTTTTTTTTGTCCTTCTGTGGGTGTTTTTTCTTCTATCTGATTCTACTTACAAGTTAGGGGTTATTTGAAGTGGGTTATTTATTTATTTATGCCCTGCTATTATCACAAGAACCAAATTGCAACCTTCAAGAAAACGTGTTGGTGAAGGGAGGTGGCAGGGGGGTGAGGGGGACGTCAGAGAAAGGGGGCTACATCTTTATCAAAAGACAACATCAAATTAATTTCTCTCTGGTCTCGGGAACTCATGTAAAATTTATAGGCTGTTTGTTAATTTTCCTGTAGCGCCGGCAGCACGGGTGTTGTGATTCAGAGGGAAGGGATGGGAAGACAGAGAGGAGGAGGAGGAGGGAGAGGCAGAGCAGAAGTGGAACGGCCTCGGCCAGGCTGACACGGGTCCGTACACAAAACGGCCTCGCTCATGCACCAAACCCAACACGCAACACAGCCGGGGAGGCAACAGGACGGAGGGGTTGGATGGGGACCCGCTCGCTCCCTCTTCCCAGCACAGCCCGGCTACTTCAAATTCAATCCGTGTCCCCAGCTCCCCGTACAAGGCTGCCCTTTCAACACCAACACAATGACTCCCCTTACACAATCCAACAGGCAATTTAGCAGGTTCACAACCCAAAATAGAAGGAGAATTAGTTTTGTATTAACACACCTTCTTTCCCCCTTCCCCACCCTGCTCTGCCCTCTTCTTTCTTATTTTTTGTTGCGTTCTGGAGCACTTCCATAGAAGTGTCCAGGGGATCTGTGCCCTTTCCATCAAGGAAAGATGGTAAGGCAAGGCAGGACAAGAGGCTACAGTCTAAGGAAGCTGAAAAAAAAAAGACCAGGAGGTCTTCCCAACTTCTTAAAGTGAGAGAACAAGGTCACCACCACTGCCTTACAATGGTAAGGTCATTTTTATTAACGCTCTCTAAAGTCTTTTCTGGAATCAGGGATTTGCAGCTTTTGGGAGCTTTTCTGGCTTTGACAAACCCCGCATTTCTGCTGGGACAACCAGGTGCCACAGGGAGCTGGGGGTGGGATCACCGAGCAGGTTGGTCTGATGTCTGCACCCGTCCAGCAGCTTAGACTCAGGCAGAAGCACTTTCAGAAACACTGAGAGATTGCAAAAGATTCCGGTACCATCATGTGTGTCCTATACCTCAGCAAAGGTGAGTATTTTCCCCAGCAATGCTTACCAGCTGAAGCCTAATGCTGCATCAGCAGCACAAAACAAACAAATAGAGCTGCAGGAATCCTGTGAATTTCAGTTTCATCCCAAACTTTCAAGCTCTCACAGAAACGTAAAGTGTCTGGTTCTTCATTTTAGAGACCTGAGCTGGCAATACTGCGACAATTCCCAGCTGAATGAGACTACACCTATTTAAAAAAGGCCTCTAGCCTTGATTTAAAGACTTCAGCAGTTCATCACTTCCCTTAACTGTCCGAATATTTTAAGAGCCCTGCTAAGCAAGCATGGGACTTTCTTTTCTTTTTTTCCTTTCCTTTTCCATTTCAGAGTGTGTAACTTCAGTTACCAGCCCCGGATGTTCACCTGGAGATGAATGCTCTTGGACTCATACTTTGATCCCCAGTCTCCCATTTCCTTATCCGCTAGAACACAGACATACAAACCCCATCCTACAGATGTACTGGAAATGATCAACAGAAGACAGAGGTTAAATCAGATCAGATTAACATGGAGAATAGATTAGTTCAAGAAACCATCCATTTTTCCCTGCTAGACTATTGATTTTACACCTGCTTCTATCAAGCTATTTTATCATTCAACAGAAAGAAGGAACATCCCTGCCTGGGATTTAGTGGGTGCCTCCCTCTACTCCCTCCTGCCAGGAGAGGTGTGTAGTCATCCTCACGGCAGCCCACGGAGGGGAAGAAGAGCATGCCTGCCAGCCAGGGGCAATTTCTTTCCTCCACAGCTATAGAGAGGAACGCTGTGCTTCATAAACACACTTCAAAGATGCCACACTATTAAAAATACATGGACATCATGTGGATCTAAGCTAAATACATATGGCCTTTGATTGCCTGGCATTTCCAATTCATACAGGAACATCACTGCGACGCATTATTGATGATCAGTAGCATTTCACTGTCTCAAACTAAGGACACCTCTTCTCCCTTCTCCCTCCGTCATGTGCAGCACCCTTCGCTCAGAGACTGAACGGTTTAATTAAGCCGTGATTAACTGTATACGCAATTCTGACTGTCACTGATTTAGTTCTGGAAATGCTACTGCTGCAAGTTGAGCACAGTGCTGCCAGAAAGGGGACCCCGCTCCCAGGGCAGGTCCTCCTCCGAGGGTCTCAGCTGCTCGCCACGCTTGCCAGGGCACATCTGTCCAGTTGCGTTTGGCTGGCGGGTGCCACGGCACAGCCAGAGCCGTTCGCCGGATCGATGCGCCTGTACGATGCTCAGCAGGGAGAGCAGAGATGAGGCACGCAGCAAACAGAGAGCAGGGAAGGGGAGGTGTCTGTTCAGCTTGAAAGGGCTTGAGATGGTGAGGACGGGCTGAGCCACCCGCTGCTGGCTCAGGTCAAGAGGGCAGCATTGGGAAAAACCCTCCCTGGCTCAGCCTCGTGGTGGGGATGGTGTTCACACCACCATCACTTCCCAGCCAGGAGCCCTGCGGGGACATCACGGTCCCTGGGCACTGCTGCGGCTGCAGCTCAGCTGGACCATCCCACGCCAGATACCTTGAGTTTTCCTGGACAAACTCACATCCCTCCTCTCTATCCTGCTTTGGAAAGCTCAGGCATCTTTCTGTTCTGTCCTTGGACATCTTGGCTACTTGTTGCTTCCCTCCTTCCCAGCCCAAAGCACAGTGTGACCCCATGTACTGCGTGTCACACGTCCCCTGCGTGCCAGGTACGTCACGCCTGCTGCCAACGCGCTGTCGCCACGCACATCCCTGGCTGCTTTGAGAAAATTCCACAAAAAAATGCTGGCATCTCTCTGGCTGTCATTTTATTAGCAATTTCTCACTCTGACTTGGTCTCCCTCCTCCTTTTATTCTTTTAAAAAAGGAATTCTCCAGAAGCAAGAATTTGGGAGGAGAAGAAGATTTGGAAAGAAAAAAGCAGAATCATTACAGCTGAGAAACAGCTCCTGGAACTTATTAGCTCATGACTCATCTCTCTGAAAGGAGCTAATACCTTAATTTCATATTTCTCTGCTCAAATGGAGACCAAAGCATAAACTGAAATGAAACTTTACACTAATGGCTTCTTAATTACACCCATCTAAAAGCAATTACCTGAGGTTTAACAGATACAAAGTTAGGGCTGATGCGGCCACAAGAAGGGGATTGTGCAGCGAGGTTGTCTGGGAAGAGCCGGGCTGTGGGGAGGTGTCCCAGCAAGGGACCACGGCCGCTGTCTCCTCCTCGCTGCACCCTGCCACCGCACTGCAGCTCAGCCGTCCTCTTCTGCAGCCTCCCTGCCAACACGGGCATAGCACCAGCCACGGAGCCACAGAGGAGAATGTTCCTCAGCAATCCACATGCTTTTACCATATTGCCATGGAAATTTCTATCATAAAATTTCAGCATGGAGGATCTGCCAAACGTGGTTGCAGCAATATGGGGGAGAGAGGACAATGGAAAGGGCAAGTCTCCGGGAAACCAGATCTCCTGCATCCTGACTCCTGCCCGATAACACTTCTTTCTGCCAATTTCACACCTGCGGGAGGAGAATCATTCCTACCACTCTCACGGTGCACTTTAAGAACTTCTTAATACCTATTGTAGGTTTTGAAATTATCCACAAAAAGTCGCCGCAGGACATCAAGGTGGTGGCATTGCTGTTGTTATTAGGACTATTATTACTACTGCTGCGCGTAGACTTCAGTTGTGTTTTGTTCACAGTTTAATGGTTTGGCACTAACAAAGGGACTTCAGCGCGCCGGCGGAGGCCGCGACGCTGTGGTAGCTGTGTAGGTTTCCTGTACAATGTCTGGGAGGAATTAGCTGCCAGGAATGGGACTGGGAATGGGCAGTACGCGATGCTGAGAGCCACGTTAGCTGGGAAGTAATAACTGTCGTGGAGGTGGATTTTAAATCCCAGTTCTCTCCAGAGCTTTAATCTGAGCTGCAAGGAAACAGCTCCCTCCCTTCACGGTTTACAGCTCAGAAGTCTCACATGGATTTAGGTACCTTCTTTCCCCTGAAAAAAAAAAAAACGAGGTGGAGCTATTCCTTTCCTTGAGAGCACTGGAGTGCTAGGTAGTGCATCCTGCCTCAAAGGTGGGTATATATTTTCTTTAGCAAGAGTTTAATATCAAAAAGAAAAATAATCTTTGCAGCAGGAACTGAAAGCTCCATCCCCTTTCCCACAGGTGCTCTGGTCACAATGGCATAAAGCCTATGTCCTTGTTCTTCTATTGTCATGCGGCTACTGAACACGAGCCTCAGTGAGACCTGCCAAAATTAGTGCTACAGGACTCCCGGGCCAGCCAGGCTTGTAAGGTAGACACCTATTTCTTGTCCTGAAGGAGAAAGTAAAATCCTCTCCTCGGTGTTATGCCCTGGTAGGATCATATCCTAGGAGGTGAAGGAAAATTATTTAACTTCCCGCAGGAAAAAGTAATAACTAAAGCCAGTCTTCTGTGTGTCAGGAAGATGCTGCAATTACTGAACTGCTGGCTAAAAAGGAGGGGGTGAAGTTGTTTCCTCCCTTCGCTACAATTTTGGTCAGAGCATACAATATAGCTGGAAGAGGCCTGATGGCTTGGACCTCTCTAGCAACCTCAGAAGAGATCTGCCCACTTTACCAGCACCAGCAGAGCTTAGCATTGCTGGTCCCTGGCAGAAGCCAGCACTGCTTCTGATGTGTGACCATCAGCAGGAGAGGGGTCTTGAGTGTCATTATCTTTGTCTTGGTTACACAGGGTGGGGCAGGATAGCAGCTCTTAAGCTGGCTCCTGCTCCTGTCACTATCCATATGGAGGAATGACCCCAAAGGTATCAATTAGAACGCGCATAGTGAAGGCAGGGGTCAGGCAGCAGTTACGCAATGACAGGCACAGATCAACCCCTCCAGCCTCGCAGAGCTCATGCACTGCCTGGTGGCTTTGTGAGGGAGAAACAAATTTTGGGAGGAACAGCCACAACTCACTGCCACGTAGCCCCCTTGGCATGAAGGGCTCCCCAAGCCCACCCAGCCTGGGGCAGGAGACCCACCAACAGCTGAAGGCAACAAGGTGCCTGCCAAAGACTCAAGCACCCACATCATTTTGTGAGGCCTTGCACCGCACCGTGATGCACTGTTGAACGAGATAATACAATTACTAGATAATTAGAGTCATCAGAAAGCGTTCTACAATGGCCCGCTTTTAATTGACTTCCCATTAACAGATAATGATCAGATTCTGTCTCCTGCCAGGACGACCCCCGACTTCTCTTCTCCCCAGGGAAAAAGCACAGCTGTCCTGAGATCATTCATGGCCAACCCATCCTTCCAGTTTGGTCAGGGAAGCAGCAAACTGAGACTAATAGAAGGGAAAGAGAAGGTTTCTCAAACTGGTACTGGCTGCAGGGATGGGGAGAGACCCTGTCCAGAGCAGGCTCATGATTTAGCAGAGTCAGACAAGGCTTGTAGTCCCTCTGTGCCAGGGCAGCCCCTGCGATGCGGCTGCCACTGCGGTACATGCACCAGCAGATGCAGCTGCACAGCCCCTTCCTTCTCCCATCAGCTCAAAGCTCTCCACAGCTCTAGCCCAGTATCCTGCCTGCTTTCCTCCTCCAGGTCCGTTTACTAAAGTCCAGAGAACACGAATTCAATTTCACAGCTTCTTTCAGGGTGCCAAACACCTGATGTTTCTTTGCACTGGAACTAAAGCTAAACATTTCCATCATATTTAGTGAAACATAACTGAGCTGAAAGCTCTTGTTTTGGAACAAAAGGGTTGAATTCCATGTTGGAGTTGGTTTCTCTCCAGTCAGGAGTGATTTGCTAGCCTCACAAAGACCATCAGATACCCTTCTCTTGAAACTTTCTTGAAACAACACGCACTGAGATGCCTTGGTGTAACGGGATCTTCTCATGAGAAATGGTTAACCCACATGTGGGGCTCTTATTTGGGTACTGAGCACTTGGGGAAAAAGACAGAAGCTATGGTATCCTAGCCCGAATCTTGGTTAAGATTTTAAGTGCTTTTGTGATGCATCAAATAAATATTTTTTTTTCCAGCAGCTGTGGAAATAAAGCCAAGTTGTCTTTTCTTCCTGTGGCCCAGTAACCTGAGCTCCTCACCAGTGACTCAGACCCCAATTCCTCTTGACTTTTAAGCACTGATGGGGCAGGAGGCAGCAGGTTCATTAGCTAAACGGCATCCAGACAGAAGGTAACTGCTGAACTCCTGCACTGGTCAAGAGCAGCACTAGTTTCAGGCTCTTTCCACTGTCAGCTTCACTAGTTGGAGTTTCATTAACTGTTTCCTTTCCTACTGTGTAAAATGTACTTGAGGCTGCCTAACTTAATGTAAAGTTACTTAGGAAGGACTGACAGAGATAGTGACTTGGTGTCCTTAGGAACCAATTTAAAAATAAACCAACTTTCTGCCAGGCATGTGATGCCATCCTCAAGAGTCCAGTGCTTTCTACTTCTGTAATCCCAGCTTTTCCCTTGGTGTGGGGAAGATGTGTTGTCCTCACTCATATGCTTTAAAAACAGTAATAATACAGAGGAGAGGATTTACTAATATGCAACAGTTGAGATGTTCTTGGATTGGATCAAGAGATAAAAACCAGTGCTGAAATCTGCAGAGCCTGATTTATATGAGTTGAAGACCTGGCCGCCTCTGTTTCCAGAAAAAAAGCAAGTAGCAAACAAATATCTTCTGGTGCATTGATTCACTTTCATTTCAGAACATTAGCTGGTAAATGGAACTAAACTCAGATGGCTGTAAATACAACCTTGAAACTTAAGCTAAAAGGCTTTGTGGGAAGACGCTGGTTATTGTGAATTCCTAAAGTGAGCCGGTCCTAAGGAACAGCCAAGAAGGAGGTGATGCAGGTGTGCAGCCAGCTCTCCAAACTGGCAACAACTTGGATCTCAAGACATCCTCAGATCATGTAATTAATCTAATTGTAAATCAGGTGTATTGATGCTATCCTAACCAAAGGACATTACAAGAGCACAAAAAGACTTAGTGTTGGCAAAGAAGCATAGAGGTACCTCATGAAAACTAGTATACAGAAGTCTACATGCATACATGTCAGCAGACAGAGTAAGTGACCAGTAAAAGCAAAAAGCTTCAGTTAAGCAATGAAGAAAAAGGGAAGCAGTGACCAAACTGTGTTTCTCATTATTTTACTGTCTAGACTGGTTGTCAGATGTTGTTTTGTTGTTCTGTACGCCTACAGGCCATACCAAAGCTGGGATCCCCAGTACAGGCTGCTTTGTTTATTGAGAGACAATCCTTGCCCCCAGGGATCTGTAATCAGAATAAGCAGGACAAACAAATGGAATAAAGTAGCTGTCTTCATCCTGACTGTACCGATGGAAACAGGACCCCAGACAGATTAAGTGGCCTGCCTGAGGCCACCCAGAACACCTGTGGAAACGTCAAGGAAAAAAACACACACATTCTCTGAATCCTAATACCCAGACATCCTGTATACCTTAATATTCTAGTAGACCTATAGGTACATCTATATACACACACGTCTATATACACACCTATAATACCCTATTTCCGGAAGAATCCGGGGAGATCCCAGTTAAGATACTGCTGTTGTTCTCCTACAGTTGCAGTTCTTCACGGAGAAATCCAGCACATCAGCTTTCTCCTTCCTTACAGAACCTACAGATGGTTTATTACCTCCCTGGAGTGGGCGAGAGATCCGTCCCTGAAGGCACTGGGAGGAGACGGTTGAAAGGGGTTGGGGGGAAGAAAAGTCGCTAGCCTTTCTGACGCTGGAATGTAAATAGTGTTTTGCAAAAGAGCCATTTATCAGTGAAATTATAGAATCTGTTTGAAGATTCCCCTGGAGGACGCACTAAAAAGATGGCTTGTATGGAACTTAACGAGAGGTTTCCTGCAACACGCCTGGGCTTCGTGTAGGCAGGAGCACTTTGCTGAGAATTAAATCCGCGTTGGAAATGTTAATAAATGCAGACACATGTTCTTGTTTGTAGGACGCGCTGTGCCTCCTTTATTTATTTCCTTCATTTGATTCTTCTGGATGTAGCAACAGTGCCAGCCCCTTTGCCTGACAAATCCCTGAGGAAAAAGTTGTTGTCTCTCTTATTTCTATCCCTTGGGCTCCTCTGCAGTCCGTTAAGCCTATTGTACTGCTGCCCAGCCTCTGGCCAGGAGGCACAAAGGCCACAGGGGGCTGGATGATTTAGTTTCTGGGCAGATATCAGCTTTCCTCAAGGACTGAAACAAAGAATGAGAGGTATAGACTGAAAACTAGTTGAGGCAAGACTTTCCATCTAATCAAGGCTGCGGAAAGGATTCCCCATCTGCTCTGAGAACAGAGGGACAGAAGGGAACAAGGACTGGTTTCCAGGCAGACATATCCACCTGGACTGAATCTCCCTCTCCCCTGGCTGGAGCCCCAGGTGCATCCCATATGGAACAGCTGATCAGGTGTTTCTGCTGTCTGGACAAGCACAGGATGCTCTCCAGCACAGGAACAATTGAAAAAATAAAGTAAATTTTCTTCCTCACTGGAAGAAAACCTAAACAGAGACCTTAGTTTTCACAGCCCTAATCTTTGCCGTGACTCAGACTAGTGCCTTGGCCCACTGGTACCTTCAGACAAACCCTGTGAACTGCCTGAAAGATTGAAGCCAGCACTAGAAGATGGTCTGTCCCTCACGTCTCTTTCTAGGATTTAAATTCCTTCAAATATTATCCATTTATTTCCTCCTTTTTCTATTCTGACAGCTCCACTAGGAAAGAGTTTGGCCTGATTTCTGGAATGTAGAGCTCTGCAGATCTCTGCTGAGGTGATCAGCTTCCTTGAAAATCAGATATTTCTATTTAAGATCCCAAATCAAGCATTCATAGGAATCCCTTTGTTCCATAGGGAAATTCAAGTCCAACCGAATCAAACCTGCACTTAAATAAGATACAGCTTCTAAGAATCAATAAGAATTATACCTTCACTTCTACCAGCAGACTGCCAGGTGTCCCTTGCCCCCTCCCCACACAGCACTGGATGGAGGAAAAGGCTACAAAAGGCTCACTTTGGTCTCTCCATGTAGTACCTTTAGTATCTGCCTTCTGGTCAGCCCCTCCTCTATAACTGCATTTGTGTAATCTTCCTTCACAGAGACTATTAATTTGGTCAACCCCTTCCCTATCAATTTTGTATTAATCACCTTGTCTAGATGGTTAATACTCTCCCTTTCCTCCCACTTAGTATGGTCATGGTCCTTCAGCCACCCGACCAGGAAGACCAAGAGGATAAAGCCCTCTACAGACAGACAGGAGCAGCCTCATGTTCAAACAAGCCTTGGTCCTCATGGGGGACTTCAACCACCCCAGTATCTGTTGGAGGGACAACACAGCTGGGCATAAGCAATCCAGGAGATTCCTGGAATGCGTTGATGATAACTTCCTTCTCCAAGTGATAGAGGAACCAACGAGGAGAGGTGCTATGCTGGACCTTGTTCTCACCAACAAGGAGAGGCTGGTGGAGAATGTGAAGCTAAAGGGCAGCCTTGGCCATAGTGACCATGAAACGGTGGAGTTCAAGATCCTTAGGGTGGCAAGGAGAGTACACAGCAAGCTCACTGTCCTGGCTTTCAGAAGAGCAGACTTTGGCCTCTTCAGGGACCTGCTTGGTAGAGTCCCATGGGAGAAGGCCTTGGAGGGCAGAGGGGCCCAAGAAAGCTGGCTAATATTCAAGGATCACTTCCTCCAAGCTCAGGAGCAGTGCATCCCAACAAAGAATTAGTCAGACAGGAACACCAGGAGACCTGCATGGATGAACAAGGAGCTCCTGGACAAACCCAAACACAAAAAGGAAGCCTATAAAGGGTGGAAGCAAGGACAGGTGGTCTGGGGAGAATACAGAGAAATTGTCCAGGCAACCAGAGAGCAGGTTAGTAAAGCTGAAGCCCTGATAGAGTTAGATCTGGCCAGGGACATCAAGGGCAATAAGAAAAGCTTCTATAGATATGTCAGTGATAAAGGGAGGACTAGGGAAAACATGGGCCCTCTCCAGAAGGAAACAGGAGACCTGGTTACCTGGAACATGGAGAAGGCTGAGGTACTCAATGACTTTTTGCCTCAGTCTTCACTGGCACTGCATTCAGCTCTGAGGCCCCCAACACAAGAAGGACATGGAGCTGTTGGAGCGGGTCCAGAGGAGGCCACAAAGACAATACAAGGGCTGGAGCACCTCTGCTATGGAAACAGGCTGAGAGAGTGGGAGTTGTTCAGCCTGGAGAAGAGAAGGTTTCAGGGAGACTTTCTAGCAGCCTTCCAGTACCTAACGGGGCTACAAGAAAGCTGGAGAGGGATTTTTGCAAGGGTGTGTAGTGATAGGACAAGGGGCAATGGCTTTAAACTGAAAGAGGGGAGATTTCCATTAGATCTAAGAAATTCTTCCCCTCTGAGGGTGGTGAGGCACTGGAACAGGTTGCCCAGAGAAGCTGTGGCTGCCTCATCCCTTGAGATGTTCAAGGCCAGGTTGCATGAGGCTTTGAGCAACCTGGTGTAGTGGAAGGTGTCCCTGCCCATGGCAGGGGGGTTGAAACTAGATGATCTTTGAGGACCCTTTCAACTCAAACCATTCTATGGTTCTATGAATTAACCAGACCCTGTGTCTGTCTGAGGGCAGTTCAGTCTGACTCACAAGCCCAGTAAAATCCAAGAAAGCCAGTGATTTAAACTCAGCCATGGAACTAATCTTTTTTTCAGTTCATATTATTCTCTTTTTCTGTAATTTAATTTACAACATAATTTCATATTCCTGCTCTAAAGCAGGAGAATTTCTCTCTTTATATGTACATATATTTTTTTGATCCTGCCAGGTTGGATTTGTGTCTGATTTTATTTTATTTTGTTAAACAAGGAAGCTGAAGTCACTTTGTTTCCTTGAACAGAGCAAGAGGATAAATCATTGCTGGAGATGTGCTGAGGCATCTTTCCAAACTGTAGATCTAAGAGGGGATGGAAGAAAGTGTTTTAATCAGGCATTTTGGCACCTGAGCTTGAATGAAGAATTGGCCTTTGAATGTTTGGAGTATTATATCCATTGAAGTATATTACACCACATTAACGAGTATTGATTTTATTGTTCCTTCTGGAGCTGGGAGAAATATTTACAGGTGCATGAAACTGCTGAAGAGGTCGGAGACCTTTATTACTTTATTAACTAGTTCTTTTCTAATGACATTCTGGTTCACAGCTGGGAATTTGAGTCCACAGCAAAGTACAATAAACAGTAATAACAGCGACCAGAGACTAGTGGCACACGGAGACCGAACAAGGGGTTTTGTGACCATTCCCAAACCATTCCCAATGGTTTTCATTAAACTTTTCAAGTCTTTCACAATCTGAGTAAATTTTGCAAGGAAAAGAGCTGTGAAAGTAGTTGGTGTGCCATGGAAGAATAGTGAAAAAAGTGAGGAGCCACCACCCACCACCCCCCCCTTTTCTTTTCCCCTCCTATTTTAACATAGGATCGGACAAACAAGCCTTCAACTGAATGAAAAATCCATTTTCAGTGTATACCATATTCTGTCTTTGCCTAAAGTTTGTGATACCTGTTTACTGCTCAAAATTAAGTTTAATCTCCACAAAAAAAAAAAGGAAACTAGAAGTAGAACTTTAAAAACAATGGAGAAGCATCATGACTTTTTCAAAGCAATCCACTGCTTTGGAAAAAAAGTGTTCTCAAGTTAGCACTGGGGGTTCAGGTGAGAAACTTCGTAGGAAGATTTAAGAGAGGAGATCACACAATCCTTTGGCTCACTCTTCTTCTAGCAGTCCTGGGACTTCCTGTCTTGCCTGAAAATCCCTTTACTAAGAAGAGATGATTCTTCTAGCAGAGGTCAGTTGTGACATCGTGGTGTGTGAGCATCCCTAAGCAACAGTGGTACAAACCAGCTATTTGTAGCTAAGAAGTCAAAATTCTTCTTTTCACTTTGATGCATGTAATAATGATGCCTACTGGTGAAAGCTATTTATAAATGTATTTATAAATACTCTTCTCACAGCCAGCAATACTGCTGCTTCTATTTTTTGGAGGGAATCTCTAAAACCATTTCAAACAAAATGGTGGCAGCTACTACCAGCCTTGGGAAAAAGACCCAAAATCATCTTTGTGTCAGCACTGAAAAGTCTACTGTAGGGGACGTTTTCGTATCATTGAGGTCAATAGTAATTTTTTCTTTTCCAGTGGTCTAGAGACCTCTTCAAGGAGACAAACTGAAAGTTTTAAGCATTTGAAATTTTGTCCAATTTTTCTTTGTAAGCAAATTTATTTACCAATTGCTCACATACATCCTAACGGCTACAATCCATTCTTGAAGTATCAAGAAAAAAATGTGTTACCATGACTGTCAAAGGATAAGCAGGTTATATCTTTAAGGCCTGATCCATATCTCAATATCATAATCGTCCCTTGCTCATCATTTTGCCTAGCCACAAGAATGCAGCTCCATTTCTGTGACCATGTCACTTCCAACAGCTTTCTACAAGAGGTCTACAAGATCAGCTTTCCCACCAGGTTTTATTCAATGGACCCTGCCTCAGGTTCTTGCACTAAACTCAAAATGGGAGTTAAGAACATGCCAAACAGTTTCCATCTCTATTCCACCATCTAGACAATTGATTCATCTCAGGCCAAGCTGGCATGACAGGTATATCCATCCATACAAGGACATTTCCCAGGTAGGATGGGCTGCTAAGTGAATGCACCAGATTGCAGCTGACATCCATAATGCTGATTTTCCCCTCTCCTTATAATCATAATGGGATCACAGCAATAGAGATGGATTTGCTAATTTCCATCTCCTCTCACTTTCTCCTTTAATCACTGTCAGGCATAAATTAATTTCTGCTTAAAGAGCTTTCAGGTAGAGATTCTGTCATTGCATAGAGCACTTAAAGGTAATCCCAGAACATTTCCTTTCCAATCTGAGATTTCAGAGCATGTAAACACGAGTCATCCAAGCAATGTCACAGGCCTTTTACTTGGGGTAGGGGAGAGAAGGGAGAAAGCTGAACTCAGTGTGGAATTTTCAAAAGCAAGGTGAAAACTGCTAGTAAATCACTTGAGTGCTTCTTCTTAAATTCCCTTCTTAGGCCCATATTTATTCCACCTCCGTCAAACAACAAATCCAAGAGTACAGTATTGTACTTCCAGAGGACAATTTAGTCTTTGTAAGACCCAAATTGCCACTTACAGGACCCTGTTTGTCCTCACTGCTTCTGAGGCTGACTGTACTGCTCAAATAACGTGGTTCAAGGGTATCCAAACGTAGGCAGGGTGGATCTGAGCTCCAGCATGCTCCGCTGAAGATATAGGCTGGGGGAAAGCAGTAAGCCCTCTTAACTAAACCAGGAGGAGCAAAATCATTAAGAAAAGACATCATTCTTCTTAAAAAAATGCTAGTGAATAAATTATCATTCCTTTTCATTAAAAATTCAGTGGAGATGAAACTGTGTGCGGTGATAATGAGCAAATGTTTATATTTGCAGAGAAATTTAACTGCGTAGATGGAAAGTTATTGATTTTATCCACAGCTTTAACACAGTTTGTGGAGCTGCTTGGATGGATGTCTGTCCAGCTGGCTGCACAACTAGCAAAGGAAGAGTTGTCACATCCTGAAAAATGGGTACAATTCATTAAAAGTTATTTCCTGAGGAAATTTAAACTATTTCTTACAGTGTCCCATAGAGTTACTCTTTTAAGAGAAGCAAATCTAAAGACAGCATCTATGTCATTTTCTCCTACTCCTGAGTTTTCAAACAGCAGAAAATATAGGGAAAAATATCCCATGAATGTATCCTCAATGTTTCTGTTTACCTGAAAGTTACTTTCCATCAATAAAAACACTGAGATTAAAAATCGCTTTCAAATTTTTTACTTTTTTTTTTTTTCCAATTCCCACCAGAGATAGGTTATTTATTTACTTAAAACATCACCAACACTTGCTAGCAGGACATTGTGGGAATGTAGAAATGCTCAAGATGATTTGGTTTTCTCCCCTCTACACCATCAGGTTGTTATTCCATGTGTCTCTCATTCAGAAGACCTGTTTTTTCCAGCCCAGCCATCCTTGGTTTCCTTTCCCTCTGGATTTCTAGACCTGCCCTTTCAGTAGGCACTTTCCCTTCCTCTTTCCCCATCCTTTCCTTCTCCATTAGTGTCTCTATCCACCAAGTCTCCACGATCTAGGCTGCCCTCATCTTGCAGGCAATGAGGACACTGCCTCAACCTCCCAAGGTGTGGCCGATGGCCATGCCCTCTCCTTTCCCCACCAGCATTGTCTTTAAGTGTTTTCAAACGATGCAGTTTCCAGGCTCCCAGGCAGACAGTTGGCACTTGTTCAAATGAGCCACTGAATGGCAAATGCAGAGATACACTGGGATAAAACGAGCTCCTCTTATTGATTTTCCAAACCAATATGGCACTGACGCTGCCTCTTTGTGCCATTTCCCTCCTCTGCCAGGAGGCATTCGCACCCTTTCCATCATTTTAATTAGACATTACACCTGACACAAATGCCGAGTTGATTAACCTTAAAGGAGCTGAATAGGTTCTCTGATCGTTAACACGGGGCCCCTGACATACCATAACTCATGCTAACATGTGCTGTTGCACAAACTCACAGCTTCTTCAGCTCACTCTCCAAAGCCACAATGCAATGTAATAACATCTACAGAGAGCTTTTTATGAGACTGTCTCACATAATAATGCTATAAAAGCAAGATTTAAAAGATGGATTGCCCTGGACTCCACAGACTTCACTTTTTAATGTTTACATAAATGCACCTTTTCTACGGTGTTTTCAGATAACGGGCCTTCTCAAGTCATGCAAGTCAAGGCAACCATCAGCTTCCCCTTCCTCCAGAAGAGGCTCTCAGCAGGAAGCAGAGTGCTCTGGTGGGATTATCCTGCCACTTCCCCAGCTCCACTTTTACTCAAACAGGGGACAGGAGGCACAAAGCAGCATGGAAAGACTCGTTTGCTACAACCACAGCCCTCCTGCGAATTCCTCATTTGTAGGAAAAGTCTCTGGTGTGAACAGCATCCATCCAGCCCTAATTTGCCTCTGTTATACCACACTAAAGACAAAAGGAGAAGCATTAAGCTGTGATATGTTGAAGAGTGTTGCCAGAGGAACTGTTTCCCTGCTCAGACGTGACTCCCTGCTCTGTGCAGCTACAAGCTTTAATTTGCCCATGATTGGGATAAGCCTAAATCAGCCACTGGCTGACACAGCCCAAGTACAACTGAATCCCCCCAACCTAGACAAGAGAAGCCATTATTTGCACAAATTTCATTTTATGCCTGACAGACCCAGAGAAGGAGAGCAGCCCAAGCTGCACCAGTGCCAGGCTTCCTGGTTCAGCAATGCCATTCCATGGCACAAGAAGGTTGACTCTCAGCTATGGATGTGACGTTATCCAGGATTTTCCTGCCCTCATGTCAGATCCCACTTTTGGAACCAGCAAGACGAGTTCTGATTCTTCTTTGCTGGCAACAGAAGGACGATGGACAAGAGATTGTGAACGTATCTACCTATCTGTGTTGGAGGGGAAGAATAAGCCGGGGGGTAGTGGTAAAGGGATTTGGTACAGCTTAATTGATCTGGGATGAGGAGATACTCCTCATTCAGCAGACAGAGCTCCACTGAGATTGAGAAACTGCTGGAGATGTATGAATTCTGACGAGATCCTCCGTTAGTTAATCGGCAACACTGATTTTGCTGTGCCTTCCTCTTTCACTTGTTTGTTTATCTTTGCCCTGCATTAAAACCTGTCAAGCCTGCAAACAAGACAATGTTTTTTGATTAGGCTGCTCAACTGACAATAAACCAGAGCTGGGAGAATTCCCACCTCCAGTAAAGCAGAAAGAAGGTATGTGATCCTATTAGGATACAGCTAAGGTACATTGTTAGAAAAGAAACTTTCTGAATTGCTTAAAGATGTCCACGATAGCAAGTTGATGCCACCTTGTGCATCATTTTAAGTCCAGAGTTCCCCACCATCCACACAGTTCACACAAGCCCAGGTAGGAAAAGCTCTGGAGCTTCATGGAGGAGCTACCTGCCTCCACTGAGCAAAAAGTGGATAGCCCATGGATCTCATGCTCAAGTCCAGCCCTACCATCACACCAGCACACACACAGAGACAGCAGTCCCAAGGCAGCAAGGACTCAGTGTTATTTTTTTGGTGGTTTGTTTATCTGCATTTTGGAAATAGAATGGCTTTGTTCATGCCTTTCAAAAAACTGCTGACAATCCAATCTCAGACATTAGAAGGCAACACAGACTTCTGCTGTGAAGCCTGGGATGTATGAGGATGAGACGGAGCTGACGCATTGTTAGGATCTCCTCATTGTTACTCCACATGCTCTCCCTGGCATCAAAGCTCTCTTGCTGGACCCTGTTGCACAGGAGCCCACCTGCTAAGCAGTGGGGAGATGGACAGACAATGGCAGTCTCTATTACTCTCATATCACTGGCTTCTTCAAGGTCTGTCCAGTTCTAACTTGTAGGCAAAAAAGCATTGAATCGTTGTTTCAAATCTGAAAGCACCTGCTGCCATCTTGTGCGGCAGCCCAGCAGAAGGGAGGGAAAGGGCAGCCACAGCTGGCTGCCGAGCAGCTTTCCTTTGAATTCCTTCTCTGCACCAGGAAGGCAGATGTCTTACCAAGCTGAACGAGCACAAGTGGAAAAGAGTGAACACAAACACATCTGTGGTGGTGTCAGGCACAGGAAGATGTTGCTGGTGTAAGATGACAATATTGCTCAACCCTCTTTCCCACTAAGAGTAACAGAGCTACATTCTCCAGGCATCAGTAGAGAAGGAGAAAGAAAACTTGCCATACAGCCTGGGGGGTAGCTCAGGCTGGTAGATACCAGAAGGGCTCAGTTGTACCTAACAGGCAGTTGCACCCACCTGCCTCACCACTGAGCTAGAGCCCCTCTGAGCAAACAAGGAGGTTGAGGGATGGACATGAGTATGTCGAAATGCTGGTGCTGCACAGGGGCAGACCTGTGACACATGGAAGGACAGGAGGGGGTGAGGAATAACCAGTCATAGAATTTGTTTGCATTTGCCTGAGCCTCCTTCTGTCTGTTTGCACGAGTGTGAGAGACAGAACAATAACCAAACTGTCCCGGAATCACTTGTCCTGAAGGGCTCCTGGTCATGCCTTTTCTGGAGAGAAGGAAAGCATGTAAGCGATCACACACCCTTTGTGCAGACCAGGTCTTTTCCTTCATGGAGAACGGCTCCATCTTTCTGTTCTCCTCCACTCAGCCAGCCCACAGCAGAAAGCCTCCTTCCTTCCCCTATTTGCATAAGTGATGATGCAGCCATCCTAATTATCAAGGGAATCCACTGCTCCCCCCTTCCAGCACCTCCCCCCTAGCTGCTGCTCTTTCCCTGCTACGGGTTTTGCTGGCAGATGGAACTGGAGCCTCCTCAGCCCACTGGCTCTTCCTTGAAGAAGAAGAAAGTGACAGCCCTGCAGGCAGCCGAACCACGGCAGCATGACTAATCTGCCAGCCGGGAGCATCCCAAAGGCCAGCACCAAGGTTGTGCTCACACATCCAGCTCTGCTGGGGGGAAAAGGGTGCTGAGGACGGGCCAGGGGGTTGCACTGCTGCCCTCGTACGGATCAGGCACGCCCCACACACACTGCTGAGCTGTGCAAGCTGCCTCTTAAGTTCCTCCTTTTGTACTGCAGTCTCGGGTCCAGGGAAAGTTAGCTCTGAAGCATCCAGCTGGGGAGTAACCAGACAGCAAGGATATCAGCAAGCTCATACATATGGAAGGATGACCTTACCAGCTCCACTCAGCGTTCGTTCTGCAAATCAGTTATGATTTGCAATCAGCCACGGTCATGCTTTTCTCCATTCCACCCTCAAGTCCTGTCCTTACAGCACTGCTTACATATGTTTTCACCCATGTTTTTTGACTTATCTGTCCTACTTCCACCCCCATAGCCCATTACCTTAGCAAATTAGCAGCTACCTGCAATTCCCTCTCTGCCAGATATCTCTTGCTTTGTTTGTGCTAGGATTGAGTCTTTCACACAGAAGATGATGCATTTTGTAGTGTTATGTGACAAGGCTGACAAGCAAAGTCCAGACAACAATAACTGCAGCCATAGCAAGGCCTGTTTAGCACGGTCCGGTCTGTACATCGCTTGTTTTTTATGTACATAGCATCAGATGTTCTGCCCATGTGATCATCTTTTTCTGTATGCCTGGAAACGCTCCAAAGAGCTGATGAACCAATTGAGATTATAGACAAGAGTGAGTTTAGTTATAGTCCCTGAGGGAAAATGAGGCCTGCATGGAAGGAAGTAGGACAGGGAAGATGAAAATAGTCTATCAGGAAAGCGAGCCAAAAACCTGCCAGAATACCGAGCAAAACGCAAGACAGCCTTCTCCCTTGCTCCAACCCCATGGGCTCCAGCATCCCACAAGCCATCACCTGAGCTGTCAGTACATAGTCAGCAATTCTAGGACATCCATTTCAAGACTCAGAGTTGCAGAACGCAAAAGCCAAATCTGGGGGTGTGGAACAGAACGGGGGAGGACAGCAACCATGTCCATTTCAGATGGTGCAAGGACAGACTAAGCACCTTCTCCTCTGTCCTGGCCAAGACCCTTTCCCACACTGGAGTCCTGGTTCTGCTCTGAAAAGACTCCAGCAGAGGAAGTCAACCACCCACTCTCACAGCAACCTTCTGCATACAGACTTCCCTGGGCATAGATCCAGGGCTGAACTGAACTTAATTAATGTTTTAAGGCTGTAGAGAGATTGCACCTCACTTGTATTTAGAGGCCTGGCTCCTGGATCTGTGCTCAGAGATCACCCTCTGTTCCACCTTCCTGTTAGATCTGTTTCATCATTTTCTACTTGCTCCCATCCTTCTCCCAGCCAGTATCTCAGTTGGATCTGACACGTCCCATCTGCAAATATCCCGATCCAGCCTCTCCAGGGTGGACACATAAACATTCACAGCTCCAGCCAGGGAAGACATAAAATCCCTCCTGCAGACAGATTCCACAAGAGTCTTTCACCAGACCCTTGTGCCACAAACACTAGCCAGATGGCCTCACCACACGGTGTCCCACCACATTTTGTAAGTAGCAAAGGTGCCAATTATCTCTTCTGACCCTGCTTTGAAATCCTCCCTCTCCCCACAACACATACACCACTCTTTCAGTTGTCCTGCTTTCCACGTTCCAGGTTGGCAATTAGAATCTGCAACCTCTGAGCTTCTCTGCAAACTGACGAGCTGCTAAAAATACAGCCCCTGCAGGCACCCATTCAACTTCTATTTCTGTATTTTTTATTATTTATTTTTTTACTTTTACTTTTTTTTTTTTAGCCAATTTGAGATGAATAAAGCACTTCAACAAAGGGAAGGAGAAAACGCTGTGATTGTGAAGATGGACTGCTGCCATTTACTTTGTTCGTTTTAATTATACAAAGTCATCACTTAGTGGGGAGCCTCAGGATGGGAAAAGAGAGCACAAAGAAGTTACCATATCCCACCTCTTCACTTCACTATGCTCCATTTTAAAACTTCCTCTAATATCCTGGGCAACAATACCTGAACTAGGACTTTGATACTCTTAAAACTGTATTTTATGGATTACTCACCAGCTGTGTCTTCTTTCTTCTGGAAAGCTCCAAGGGTCTCAGTCTTCCTTGCAAAATCAGAGTGGACCAGGAGGTTCTTCACTCCTTCCAAAGCTGCTCCACCCCACCCTTGCTCCTCAGGCCCCTGCACAGGGGATAACAGCTTGTTTATAAACTTCTCCTAGCCAATCCTCTCCTGATGCCTCCTAAATTAGCTCCAGCTGGGAGCTGAGGTTGGCGGCAACCAAGAAGCTTCAGGACAATTAAGAAGTTTAAAGCAGAAAAGGACAAGTTGGTGTCTGGGTAAGGCCAGGAACCAGGACTGCCTCCCTTTCATCTTTGCTATTAACTCACTCTCCCACCTGGGGCAAATAATCCTCCCTTTACCGAATCCCTGTTGGCAGACTAATAATCAGGTAATTCCTCTGAAGCTCCATGTGTTATTAAGGCTGGCATCCGTGGCTTGCCTAATGCCCTGTGTTCTGGAGGAAGCTATGGAACTGAAGCATTGGAACCCACAAGCTGGAGTGTCCAAGAAGGCTGCAGCCCGGCTGCCTGCTCGTCCCCTCAGCCAGCACGGGCTGGAGCGACGTGTCCATCCCTCCACCACTGCAGGTCTCAGCCTGACAGACACTGATTTCAGTCTAACTCAGTAGGTCTTGCAGAGGCTGAGGGCAGCTGCTGCCCAAACTGTCCTGCAACAAGGCAGGGATCTTTGGAAAATGACAGTGTGCTGTTGGAACGACTGAGCAGAGACCCCAACAAACGCTGTCTTGCTGGATGCAAAGGTGTTCAGTATGGGCTTTCCACCAGTGGCACTTCTGTCACTTTTGGGGCTTTTCTGGCTTGTCTGAACCACTCAGGCTTAGTTCGGGGGATCACAAGAGCTCCTTGCACCCCATCAGAGCACTCATGCAGGCAGCATTTGCTTTTGGTGGGGCCATTTCTGAGGCCAGCCTTCCCAAATCTGTGAGATCTCTTTTACTCTCATATGGTTGCAGCAAACTGATTTTGGGGGACTGAGGGGAATTCAGCCTTTTCTCCCTTTTAATCCCTTAGTAATGACCCCAGCTCCTCAATACAAAATGTCACTCTTCCTCAAATAAATTCTCTCACTTGTGGTTCTCACAGCTGACTGAGATGTTTCCGGTGTTTCAGCTTCATCCTCTTTGCCCAAGATTTCAGCTCCATCTTCGCTTTCCTAAAAGTTTGGACTTTCCTCAAAGGTCTGATTTGATTTCACCCTTGCAGATCCCCTAAATTTTGACTCGAAGGCTATTCGTAAACAGTTACTGGCTATTGCTGTGAGTTTGCAGCTTTTTTATGGAGGGGTTTTGGTTTTCCACTCAGGGATCTCTCTGCCCGTTTTCCGAGTATTTGAGGCTATGTGTTTAGATATTCTCTCCTCTCACACCAATTGCCACCTTGTTCTTTGTTTGACATAGATTCTTTCCCTTGCAGTTTTATCTTCGGTAAGCTCTTGCCTTTCTTGTTTAACTGGAGGGCTTACAGGCATTAACCACGTGTCCTTTCCCTCTAAGGCCTGTGGTTGCATTTCCATTTGTTCTGCTGCTTCAGAATTCAGTATTAGCTTTTTCACAGCCAGGATTACATGGTCCTTACATTATTTTTTCACATTCCTTCAACATTTTATATATACGCTCCCCATTTTTGGTAATTATAACGTTGTGTAACCTTCTATATTTGTAGGCTTCAACTTTTAATCCTAAATTTGTTCCCACACTCCCTTATTACCCCCTTTCTTTCTGGATTGTGTTCAGTAGCTAAGACTGTCCCAGACAACATGCTGCTACTGTTGTGGTTGTTGCTATTTGCCCTCAAACTTTTACAGCATTTCTTCCAAGGTTTCTTTCCATTCCTCCTCAATCTCACTTGATAAAGATTTTGCATTGACCTTCATGAACAAAGTTCTTCTTTTTTCCCAATCATTCCACTTATTTTTCCTTCTTTTTTTCATGCACAGGTAGAATTAGATTTGGATAAGAGTCAGAATTTCTGTTTCTAAGACAGCTCTTGCAATTTTCTTTCAAAGAAAATTTGATTCCTGAAGATACGCCAAATTTTTTTAAACTCTGCACAAAATGACTTCACTAGAGCAAGTTTTAAAAAACATCAGAGTGATTTGTTTGGAAAACATTGAAAGTAAATTGACCTTGGAGATGGATTGAAACATAAAAATTGTCACTATCATGAAAGTTGATCCACTTAGTCATTAAAAATAATACCAAGAGTGATAGAGCTCTAAATTTTAAAACAACGCTGTTAAAAATGAAGGTTGTAGAGAAGAGGTGAATGTGACAGGACCAGCAAGATAGTACTGCAGAAAGATGTGTCAAACCTCTCTCCACAGCCCTAAAGCCACCCTTTTCTCGACCTTGTTCCCCATATCTTTACTCATTCCTTTATCTTGTCCTTTGCACGGCATTAGCTCCTGTGAAGGTCTAACACAACTGCAGCACTGCTGACAGCTACACCACCTCCACTACCTGAAGACATCCTATCTACACAGATGCCCCCACTTTTCATCTGAATGACTCCTCTGAACCTCTCCTGGTCCAAAGTGACCAGGTACTAGGGAGCAGTGGAAAGAAATTAACCCCCATTAAAGGAGATGGAAATGTGTTTATATCCAGGGAGCAAGGCAGCCTGGTAAAAACAAGGTTGCCTCCCATTGAAAGCCCAGAACAGTGCCAGGGTGTTCATTTGGGGTCCTGCAATGTTACCTTTCTAATTACCTGCTGAAAAGGAGTCTCCTTGGCTGACACAGACTAGTCTGTGGTTCTCACAGATAGATAAGATACTGTGCACTGTTGTCTTAAAAAATCCCCAAACATAACAGTCATAGAACTGGAAGGCTATCTTTCACACAGCAGATGTAGGAAAATCTCTCTTTGTGGCAAGCAACCAAAAACGACTGAAAAGAGGTGTTAAGGACCATTCATTCATCTACACCGTATGATGGACCACAGACAAACACATATATCCCAGCTTTCAGAAAACAAGTGACTGAGTATTCAGTAAAACCCCACACTCATTTATGTCTCAGCATGTTCCCCTCTGTTTCAAAACCACCAGCTTAAGTGTTTACAACAGCTTGTTATCCTGGTGATCCTTCAACTCACTGCCCAGCCAGCAGAAAGAACAAGTTATGAGTTACGACTGTCCAGAGAGAATGGCAGTGGCAGCCCGGTGGGCAGCTCAGCGCACCAGGCTTCAGGAGACAGCGATTCCATGCTCGGCTTCACTGATGGAGCCTAGGCCAGCTTTGGCAGGCTGCTCTTAGCTCCTTGTGCCTCAGTTTCCCTACCTGAAATAAGGGGAATACCACTGACCTCCAATATAAAACATTTTGAGAATGCTGTTTCCTAGGACTGTCCCATGGCATTTTCTTAGGTTACACACAATTTGGGATTTGGTCTTTCCCCTGCCATTTCTTAGAGTTAGCAGCAGCATTTTGTGTTGTTTTTCATCACTCAGAGCTATGATTAACACCATTCTGGAGATCCGAAGTGTATCTACATGCACCTCGGATAATTAGACTGAAAATCCTACTAGCACCTATGCAGCTCTTGCAGAATATATTAGGAGTAAAGCCAGTACCAAAAAGTTTTATGGGATTCAATATGCAGACCTGAGATCAGAATTAGAAAAGGCCAGGCAGAGGATTTTGGCTGCACAGAAGATGAGCAGGGAAAGGTGGGAGTGAGGAGCGCTGCATGGAAGAGCTCAGCCTTTTTCCTTATGTGGCTGTCACAGTCACTCATGCCCAAAGGTGCCCTCACCAGCAGCAGCCTGGCTGCCCTGACCCAGGTGAGGTGCCAGAGCCATGGGCATTTCGCTGTTGTGAGCAGCCTGCTGTCACAGGCTGTACCTGCTCTGCTCACACCTGGAGCTGCCTCTGTTGGGAAATTAAATCTGAAAGGAGCCACATCCACACCACAACTCCCAAAGCCGTGCACGACTTTAGCAATCCTGACAGGTTTAGCTTTGCTTCGCTGACCTCCCTAATCCAGGGGCAGATGGTCAAACCTCCTATGTTTGAAGGGGGACTCAGAGCTGGCTCTGCACCTCTTTTTTGCAGTGCATCCCTCTTGCCTCTCCCCTTCTTGGGGACCCCCTGTATCAGACAAGTCTGTTCTTGCATCTGTTGAACAAGCGCCTTTGGGGTCAGAGTGGGAGTACAACAGTGGGACTGGGCTGCTGGACCCTATGTCCCTTGTTCACATCTTCTGCAACCCTTTTCTTGCATCCTACCCCCATGCACTCTGTCCATTGGAGGTGAGGAAGAGTTCTCCAGGGAGAAATAATTTGGGAGGAAAGTATGGAAAGTGACTGTGGTGATCCCTCTTTTCCTGTGGCCACCCATCAGAGCAACGTGGGTCTCCAGTGAAACGGGCAGATGGGCGATGCTGTACGGATGGCTGGATGCTCCCCTCTTCCTCCCACACATCACAGCTGCAGCGCTGCACGTACCAACTAGCCAGGATCTCGGAGGCCAGAATCCTTGAAAGGGAGGTGATGTGAAGGAAAATGACATCTCTAAGTGAAGAGCAGCACTTCATTGCTTTTCAATCCTTCTGCTGATGCCAGTTCACAGCCTGCAGCGGACTCTGGAATACACCTAAAAATAAAACAACACCTGGGCCCTCTGCTGCTGGGGAGAACAGCCACGGTTTGCAATCAGCAGCATTTGTGAAAACGCTCTGAGCACGAGGGAGTGGGCAGAGGGTCGGCCCCAGGCCCTCTGGTTCTGATGCTGATTGCAAACATGGGCGATCTCTCCCACGGAGCACGTTTCCCTGCTGCTCTAGTCAACGCATTGTCATTCCGGTGAGGATCTTTGCTTCGATCGTAATCAGACACAGAAGAGGAAAGTAATGTTAATGCGCTGAGCGCACCGGTGTGGAAAATATACCTGGGAAAACGAGGTCTTTTCTTAATGGGCAGGGCACTTTTGGTGTCTTCTGGATGTGGCTTCTGCAAGACCAGCATAATATGAACAGCAAAACAATGCGATTCTACAGTGATCCGCAGGCAGGATACAGCTCTAATCCCCAGGGAGAGGAGGATGACTGGTACACGTGCTGTGTATTTGATTGATACCTCAGACAAGTGACTCCCAAACTTGGGGTCACGATGCTCGTGGTTGCCATAAGGCTGCATGACATGAGGACTTTGTGTTGTCATGCTCTATTTGGCACATGTCACGACTCAGAGGCAAGAAGCAGGTTAAAAACCACTCTTTTAGCAAAAACATCAGCATTAGCAAGGACTTGGTGTTTGTGGGGATGAGTGACAGAGAAACGAAGATCAGGGAGACTTCTTTACATCAAACCCCCTCTCCATGGCAGCACAGGTGAGCGTAACATTCTCAAAACAAAGAAAACACTCGGATAGGGAACGAATACTATTCATCAATGACAGGTTGGCCCAACTGGGTCACCAGATGCAAGACCTGTGTCACAGTTACATAAACTGACTGTGGCCCTGATGCCAAGCGATCTGATTACACTGAGACAGTATAGGGGAGCTATGTCTTCTGCTTTAACTTCCAGTGTGTTAGCCATCCTTGAACCATGCATGGAACACTACCATGTCTCAGATGGGTTTGAGAGACTTCTTGCTTCCGAAACAGTTTGGATGAGAACTTTAGCAGGAAATTTTTAAAAAGTGATAAATTTATCTGAAGTCAATAGGATTTTTTTCCACCTCCAGTGGAGCTCTGTGTATGCTGAAGCACAACAAATGGTGCCTATGAAATTTATGCTGGGGAAATCAGTTTCTTGGAACCCGAGATTAAACCAAGCAATGACATAGCAGGTTCATCAGCTACCCTGAAACTGCTAGACAAAGAACCTGTTTGAGGCTATATTTTCACAAGCGAGTGTGAAATGAGATTTCTGAAACCTCTTGAGATATTGTTTGCAAAAATGTCCATGTGAAAGGGAATAAAATATTTTCTCAAAAGATCACAGGATAATGGCTAGAAGAGAAGTAAAAAGGTTGTCTGATCTGCTACTGCAATTCTGATAAAAAATTCACTACTAGGTGATTCAGAAGAAGGTTTAACATACCTGCTCATCAGCTCAGATCTAACACATTTAATTGTGCATTTCTTCCCATGGGAGGTCATTTTTGCCTAACCCTGTCTGATAATTAGATTATGTTGTAGAGATTTAGTCATTATAAATTTCAACCTGTATCATGTTTTGTCTGGACACAGTTCTCAATGAGGTTGCAAACTCTTTGATTCCTCCTAAATTATTCATTTCAGTAATACCCTGTGACAATAAATTCCACAGGTTCAGTTCATCACACACATAGAAGGTTTTCCCATGCTGCCTACACTATCCATGTTTCACCACCCTCATTTCCTTCTGCTGCGTGACAGACTGCCAGGTCTTTGGGGCTGGATTTCTCAAAAGGAAAGTATTTTTATGGGCTAAGATAATCACTTTCTTCATAGTACCACCCATCATTATGGGCTTGTTTGCAGAGCAAATATCGCAGGGTGAAGACTCAGGGGAGCTCATCCTCTGTGTATGCTGGGTAGTAAATGTGTCGTTCATGTTAGCTGCGAAACAGGAGAAAAAACAAGAGGTGGAGAAGCTCGAACACAAGGTAGAATATGATGGCAGTATGGAAGGCAAGGTGAAAAAATGGATCTCATCTGCTCAGATACGTTGAGAAACCTGTCAGTCACACAGTGGTTTAGAAGGCAATGTTTAACTTCATTTCAGCTAATATGCAGCAATGTTTCTGATAACAAGCTGTCAAAGAAGCATAGAAATAGACAGGAAAACAGACAGGAGGGAGGAAAGAGGAGGAGGAGAGAGGAAGGAAGCATGAGAAGAAGCATGCAAACGGATGGTGAATCCTGGGCTAAACCCCCCTCCCTCGCACTCCCAGAGCAACCTGCACAACCACGGGCATGGAAACACACAACAATCCCACCTCCATCTGCTTGCTGGCAGGTAATTCCAGACCATGGAGATCCCTCAGTTAGATGGCACCTCAACACACCTCCAAGGAAAGATGGGAAGAGTGGATAGTGGCTTTCACCTTGGCTTCCATACTGCCATCATATTCTACCTTGTATTCCCGTGGTTCAAGGAATTACTCCTTGCCATAAAGCACGGAAAAGCTCGTGGAGTTCTAGAAAACACATGAAGGGAACACCACAATGACTACCACCAGCTGCCTCTGAGAAGAGCCATTTCTTCAAATCTGCTCAGGCTGGGTCCCCCTCCCACATACCCCTGACCTGATCCCCTTCCAGGAGCTTTGCACCCCCATAGCAGCTTTCACTCTCTTTGCCTCTATCTCAGTCTCTCTCCAGCCCATGCTTCACCTGTGCCCCAGCTTTCCCTCCCCCTTCCCCAGCAAATATCTCCGAGTCTCGGTCGTGCCACACCATCCTCCATCCTCCCTGCTTCCCAGAGACCTCTCCCAACTCCAACACTGCAGATCCAACTGACGTCCCTCCTGCCTCTGGACTTTCAAAGTAAATCCAGTCTCTGCTCCCTACCTTGTCCCATTCAAATCCCCGCTCTGGAACAGACAGTGGCTGCTTTCACCATTAGCTACCTCCCTGTTACACGCTCTCCTCTTCTCTTCATTTCCTCCTCCCCTCGGGATATTGATGCTCGCTGAAGTTTCCCATTAAACCAGCCACTCTTGTAGAAAGGGGAGCTGACATGATTAATGCCATTCGGTGGGGAAGGCAGCGAGTGCAGCCAGAGCACACGGAGACAGGCACGTTCCCATCAGCCAGTCATTAGCATTTGCCCCAAAGAGGCAGCAGGCACAGGATGGACACAATTTTTCCAACTCTGTCTTGTGCTGGCTGCACACTTTTTAGGGCCAAGAGGGAAGAGAAGCTTCCTTCTTTCTGTTTCATTTTTAATTTAATTTGTACCTGAACGGTGCTGTCTTGGGCCCAGGTACAAGGAAGAAGTGACCTTCCCAAGTCAATCCTGGTGACAATTCAAGCTTCAGATTGGTCTCAAGGGAGGTCAGATTTATTTTTGGTCTTTTTAATTTTTAGCAGCTGTATATCTTCTCTCTCCCCATCCTGTTACCTCTTTCTCTCTGTCGTTTCCAGCAGGTGCCCTGAGTAGCTCTATTGACAAACCCTTTCCCTGGGATTTTCTTCAGTAACCCACAAAACCCCAAGAGAGGGCATCATCTTCTCCTGACACCACGCTACAACCATCCGTGAGGCTCAGGAGAAAGGGGGTGAATAGCAGCTGAGTGAAGCTCCTGTCACACTCAATAGAGAGAAAAAAAGATCTCTCCATGTGATTATTAAAAGCAGGAATTTATGTGAGCTAGAGGAGTCTGTTTCCCTTCATTGACTGGTAGAGGAGACTGTGGTGATTAACTTCTGGCCTTTGCAAGCTTCCCCCGCCACCACCGCAATGTGATCAAGATCCTCTGTCTTCCCATAATAGTTTGCTCTAATCACCCTCACTATTTAAATAAGCAAATCAATGAATAAGTAACGAAAAAAAAATAAAATCTCCTAGTTTTTAAATTGAATTTGTTGCCTTCAGCTTCCAGGCTTTGATTCTCCTTATGCCTTTTCCAGATTGAAGGGCCTTTCAGTATCTAGAACCTCCTCCCCATGCAAGTCCCTGTGAAGAAGTCAAATGGTTTCCAAGTCACCTTTTCTTCCCCAGTGGGTGGTTTTATTACACTTTACAAATCATTCATGACAAATATTGAAAAAGAGCAGCTCTGGTACTGATCTCTGTGTAAACCCTCAGAAATATTCTTGTTGGCACTTTTTGTTTGTTTCTTCTTCCAGGTTAGCCAACGCCTTGAAGACCAGCAGTTATTCAGTATCAGATGTGTAAGTGCTCTTAATCTATAATGAAATTAGCACCATAAAGTGCCAGGGGGCTTGGAATTTCTCAAACAAAAGACAATCCATTATGTTCATCCGCACTTTTATCAACGAAGACCACAGTCTCAAAGAATAAATCTAATTCTGTTTGAAAAGTTGTATTTCTACAAAATCATGTTGACAAACCTGTTTTTCTTTCTCACCTTTGATTCTTTATCGATCGGTATCAGCTGATGTGGTCTCATGATTTTCCCTAAGACTGATAAAATGCTACACTTCTATTACATAGAAATAACCTTCTAGCCTTTTAAAAAATAATATTATATAATGCTCACACAATTACTTACCATGCTGTGAGGTTTATTAGAAACTAAAGTCAGCAGACCCAAAGGAAGTTGAGCTAATTCCTTCAAAGGGTCTTGGTGCAAGTTTTTCATCTTGAATTTTCATATATGATTCTTACGTATGGATACAGATTTCCCATCGCTCTCTTCCTTTGTAACAGATCAAGTTTTGGATTCCAGCCAAAGTTGTCTTCTAATTTCATATATGAAATTGTGGGGTTTTGGCTATCTAATAAGCTCCTCTTACAGAATCCCCAATTTGCAATCAGCATTTTCTCTGCCTGCAGTTTGTCTTCTAATCAATTTTGCTTGTAATTTTTCCTCAACTTTTGAAAATTAATGCTTTTGAGACAGTAAATGTACTTATTACTAGTTATTCAATATGGGCAAACAGGGGATCATCTTTCTCGACTATGCAAACATCTGGTAAGTAAAGAATAGAGAAAATCATCCAGAAAGTTCTTACAACACATTAACCAAAAAGAAAAAAAAAAGGAAAAGAAAAAAAGAGGTAAAAAAGCAACTCCTTATTAAAGGGATTTTGAAATTAGAAGGGAGGAGAATTTGAATTTGAGGCAACAATTTTATGCCTTCAGAAGAAAGCAAGAAAAGAAAGAGGGACATCAAACTGGGAGAAGTGGACTGGTTAACCCATAGAGCAGAAGGCAGAGGGAAGATGGCACTGCCTTGGGAATGACATGTGAAGCAGGTCCTGCCTTGGGGCACGGATGTAGACCAGGTAGCCTCTCAAAGTCCCAGCAAATTCCTTTTCCTATGACTCAATGAACACTGCTTAAGCAACTATCAGCTTCCAGTCTAGTGAGTAATTTATCTTTATTCCACACAATAGTTCCTTTTGCAGAAGAGTTACAAGAAGCGTCACACATGACAGAAGCTGTGGGAAAATTGCTTTTTTAAAAGTTATTCTAACATTTTCATAGAGGTTTCAGGAGATTGGCTTCCCGCAGGAAGATCTCTTGTGCCTCTCCCCTACATATCAACACAGTTTAGGCAGCACGTGAACAGTGTTTAAGGATAAACCCTTTCTGCCCTGTGGACCTGAGGTTTGCTGAAGATCACTCCCATGCTCCATCTAGGCTCAGTCACTATGCCTCCATCAAAATGTAGGCACTAATTTTGCTCTCTTAGTTGAAGGCTAGTCTGCCTTGGCCCGCTTTGTAGGCAATGGAGAGAAACATTGACTTGCCACTGCCTATGGATGGTTCATGGGGAGACTAATCATTTTAATCAGACTTTTTGTTAGTATCTGAAGTTAGGCAGCTTGAATATTTCTCCCTTGATCTAAGTGCATGCCAGAAGCTTGGTTTCTGTGTTATCAAGAACACTTAAGCCTGCATCTTTTCAGTTCCACCTTCTCCACTTTTACCTAGAGCTTTTCCTCTACATTATGTGATTCAGCCACTGGATTTTAGGCATACCAGTTGCAAAAATTCTGTTTTCTCTCTGAACTTTCACTTCTTGTTTGTCAGCTAGCATGGGGACCTAGATAATTGAGGAACTAATTTTTCATAGTTACTGCAGACTGAAACGTTTGCAACGTGCAGTCCCTATGAGTGCTTCCCAACTCATTTGAGTTGGAGCATTGGCCCTGGTCTCTCCTCTCTTTCTTTCCTTTTCAGCTCCACTTCTTTGTTTAACCACACTCTGAGTTAACATTCAGCCTACTCTGGTAAGAAGCTGAAGTTTCCTCAGCTGTGAAGAATGAAACTCAGTGACCATTCAGCTTGTTCCTTCTTTCTTATGCAAATTGCCTTTGTATGGATCAGGAAGTGGCCTGACAGATACCGAATCAGACACATGGATGAAAGGAGATCGTTATCAGATCTATGCTCCTGACTTAGATAAATAAGCATTGGACAAGATTCTCCACTCATTAAAGTGTCTTCCTCAGGAGATGGCTGACAGTTCATTAAATAAGATGAAATGTTATTATTTAAACTCAAGACTGATCAGACTGGGTGGAAACTTAGTCTACTGTATTCATAATTTCCTGCATCAACAAGCAAGTTCTTGAAAATGTTCCTCTGATGTGGCTGACCCACATAGAAATTAAGATCCTGCGGTAACTGCTAACAGTGTAAAGTCCTGCTGTTCAAATAGCAGAGCTCTGTCCTAGGGGATTGGATTTCAAATATTTATCCTCCACTATTGAAGATGATTGGTACTACAGCTCCCAGCTCAACCCGTGCAGAGAGCTCCCCACTCAGTGTGTACTCACTAAGCTAAGTTAGACTCGAGTTCCAAGCTCCAGTCATGTGGGTTTCCATTTTATCCATCCAAATAATCAGGTGTTCCAGGCACTTTGCCCCTTCCTCCACACCCGTTATCTCTGCCAATTCACGGTCCATGTGAGCTGCCCTACAGCCTGTCCACAAAGCAGGACTCAACAGCAACTGGCAACACCATAAACTAGCAACTCAAACTGGCCATCCCTGTTTATGTTACTTCATTTTATGCCCCAAATTCAGCTTTTTAACTTCCTCTCCAAAGAGGCCCTGTATCTGATACAGGGTCATTCATCTTCAGGACAAGTGTCTATTGATCAGCTGTTATCCAATTTACAGTAGACATGTAATACAACCTGAACTCAGTGGGCTCAAGAGGGAATTCAGTGCGAGACCAAGGAAAGCACTTTCTACAAATTCTTCAGTGCAAGCAGAAAGTATGTTAGTAGATGTTGTTCCAGCCTCGAGCACAGGGACAATGTACGAGCATCAGGACCATTGCCAGAAAGAAAAAAAAAAACCAACCCTCAATACCATCCTCACCTGCAGGGAGGTGTGAACGTTTCTGACCATGATTTGACAGTAAAAAAGGAGGAATTCGTGCTCAAGAAACTTTACAGAGAGAGTCCATTAATGCTTCCTAAACCCTCTGAAATATGCAAGGGTTATACTTTTTTCCCCCGAACACAAAGAGCAAATATCTACTTTCATGAAGAGTGACCTTTACATTGCACCAGGAGAATGAAAGAACAAGGCAAGAATAGAGGCAGATCTTTGTGAAAGGGGATCCACACAATGCGTGCATTGACTCTCAAGGTTGGTGTTGGACTGAGCCCAGAGAGGGTTCGTGTCTCTACAGACAGCAGAGCTCTTCAGAAAAGGTGTACTGCCTTGAAAACAGAGGTGCACTGACAACATGGCTCAGTGACAGCAGAAGAGCTGCCTGGGTACTTTTCAATAAGCCTATTATTCTTTGGAAAAGTCCATTTCTTTGAAACCAGAACTGTTTGCAGGAAAGGGTCAGTTTTAATAAATCCTCTCTTTTTTTTTTTTAAAGAGAAGTTGCAGTCATCTTCAAGTTTTCTTTTACTTTTTTTTTCTCCAGATTGAAATATGTTTTCTCACTGCATTTCCACTAATTAAAACTAAGCTAAAATACCAAAATGACCAGAAAGAAGAGGACACAAGAAAACTACACAGGAATGTTTCTATTGCCCTAATCAGAACGTAGCTTTGCAAAAACTTAAGACGTTCAAGTTCTCGTCTAGATATTTTCCCTGGGACAAGCAGACGTGTTTCATGCAGCTCAGCATCATGCTGTTTCTTGTAGTAATTTTGCAGGACATGAACACTGATGTTACGGGTAAGGTAACTCTATTTTGCACCTTCCTCTGATTTCCTTTTTCCTCTTTGATGTTCACCTCCTACCAGAACATTTTCACTGATACCGTTCTCAGGCTGAATGCAACCTGATTCACATCTCATGCCAATTACTCTGACATTGTCAGAGCTAAGCCAGTTTACACCAGCTGAGGAATATGATTATTTAGCAGTAGTATCAGTCCTCTGCCTCCTCCTTCAAGATTTCTGGTATGGGTGAAGGCTTTGAACAAAAGCTAACTCCTTTCCACCCCCTCAGAAGAAAAAAAAGGATAAGAAACTGCATTAACTCTTGTATTGGTTGAAAACAAAAAAAAGAAAAAAATGGGGGGGAGGGCGGGGGGAGTGAGATTAAATCATAGATGAAAAACATGGATTTCCTTTATGTTATTCATGATGCTGAAGAAGTGAACCTGTATCCCTTCTAGACTACGTTCTCCTTTATATTACAAATGCAGAACAGAGGATGATGTACAGCTTGGCAAATCCCATCCCTCACAGGCCAGGTCCCAGAAGTCACGGTGGCAAACAGAATTAATTGACTACATTGGTGGCAACCTCTCTCAAACCTGCTTATGACTAGCAATGATCAGAGCTGAGCAAGATGGAAAAAAAAAAAAACAAAACACACAAAACAGAGGGGAGAGGCCCAGAATGCCACTGAGTGCCTCAAGATATGGGTTATATGAGGTCATTTCACAATTATCAAAATAACTACAGACATAGCTAGTGCTGGAGATTCCCGGAAGGAGAACAGTGGCACTTGAGTAATGTCGTGTGGAGGAAAAGCAGCATCCTCATCAGGTGAGAGGAGTAGGGAGAAGGAGCCAGTTTCTTCCAGAAGAATAGGAGACAGGAAGAACCTCGTCCCAGGCAAGTTTGGTCTGGGCTGGCAGCAGAAAATGGAAGAAGATTGCTGGCAATTTGCAAAAGAGGAGGAAACAGCAACACAAGCCCTGCAATGTGCAGGCAAGAAGGGACTTCTTTCACACATGGCAGGAGCTGGTGGCAGCCCGTTCCACTCACTTGGGAGGCTTTTCTCTCTCACAGATTCCCTCCAGTTCTCAGTTCACAATGATAAAAGAAACCTGCTCCCAACTGACTTCTCTTATCATGGTCCCCAGCCTGCAAAACAGCTTAGGAATGACAGGGTCAGACAAAGAGGCTACTTCTGGGGAATGGTCAGATGCAGTTGGCATAGTTGTTCCCCTGTGGTCTTCTTCCTCCTTTCAGGTGCTACAAGCACCACCAAGAACTCCTTCCTCCCTTCAGCCTGTGAAGAGGAGTCATTCTTCCTCCACCATCACTTGCCTTCTGCCACACAACCCACAGTCACCCCTTTGTGTGACAAGTCTGCTTTTAGAGATCCCTCCTCACCTTTCACCCTCCTCTCCTATCTCCAGCTCTTGATAGAAAAGCTGCAAGTTGGCCCCAAGACCCAACAGCAAGCTGGTGGAACAGACTGAACCCAGAAAGGACCTGCACCCCAAACCCAGCTCCATGCTCACCTGTCTGCACTGAGCATCCCTGCAGTTCCTCCTAAAGCCACCTCTTTCCTTCTCAAACCACTATCTCAGTGCTCCCCTATCATCTCCCACCCTTCCAGCAATGTTCTTGTTCTCACAGCCTGTCCCCTCCCCATTATCCCACCCACCTTTTCAACACCTGAAAACCCTCATCTCATAGAACCTCCCTGACGTGGCCAGGCTTGGCCAAGTGCAGATGAACCCAGCCCCACCTCAGCACACACTACCACATCATAATTTCTCAGGGGCAAAACCAATTTTTTGGGCAAGGACCGTGCTTATAAAAAAAAGCAAATAATTGGCATATGTCAGGTAGGTGTCCAACAAAAACAACAATTAGGGGCAATGAGCAAGTGGATTAAAATTTTGTACCTAGATCAGCACTCGTTCCACATTCAGCAGCGGGCTCAGGGATATGGCTTCGGTTTTGTTTGTGCATGTGTTTGTTCACCTCTTTCTGTGTTTTGTTTCATTTGAGCTAATAAATCGAGACACAGATATGAAAGATATGAACCTGCCCAAATTTCAGGATATAACTTTAGCCTTTTGATCCAGAACTCATCTGAACTCAAACCCAAGTAAATGGATGTTTTCCTTTGTAATAGCTATGTTAAAAAAATACACAAAAACCCCAAACTAATAGTGCTGTCCTTCTACCTTTAAAATGTACAGGGCGTAAATACATCTGATTCAAGGCCTAACATGTGACAAGATTCACAAACAGTGATAATATCTTCTATTATAGCAACGGATATTGTTAGAAAGAACTTTAGCACACCTCATTTTCCTTGAGACTCGCATCATTATAACTGCAACATGTTTGGCATATACACAAACTCGGGGGTTCTCAACCCCCAGTGGGTCCTACAGGCACAAATCCATTATCACAATGTCCCAAACACAGGAAAAAAAATTGTTGGGGGTAGCAGGGAGGGAGGTTTTTATTCATCTTTCTGTTCCAGCCTTCAAATTGAATCTGACACACAATATCCAGATTATCTGCTCAGCATGAAAACAAAGAAGATTTTTTTTTTCTTTTTTTTATGAAAGCGGAGGTGTGTACTAATGTCTTGAGGGCCGGGAGTGTTTCAAACACTTATTACCATAAATTAGCCCTAAAATCCTGGAAGCTAGCAGCCATACAATTATCCCTTCCCCAGTTTACTAACCAAGCGAGGGACACACGGATGTGGGCACTTCATCCTCCCTACTGGACTGTGTCGTTTCGTGCCAGGGGAAGTCTTAGCGTGGCATCTCGAGGGGAGGCTTTGTTCGTTTCTTTGCATATTGACCTGTGCCTGAGTGAGAAGGAACTCAAACATCACGTTCTTACCAAGTGAGAGTCTGACATTCGGATCCAAATATTTGAAGTGCGAGCCTCGGAGACGTGGGGGAGCGGCGGGTGGAGAGGGGGTTATACCCAAACCTGAAGTTTAAACCCTTTCATTAGAAGCCATCCACTTTTCCTTGTGGATTTCAGCCACGTGCTCTTTTATGAGTCAATTGAGAAATTTCAGACCAACCTTTTTGACCAGAACACCTTTAGAAGCCTGCAAAGATTTCCGGCCATCAGTGGAACTTGCACAAGTCTCATCTCTCCAGCAGAGGACAGCGCCAGGCGAGCGCACAGCCACGCTCAGCATGCAGGAGAAACCAGCCTGCAAAACCACTTCTTGCCAGGGAAATGCAGACTCCTTCCCCAGTAACTCCGAGCAATAGTGACATCAAAGGGGCTGTTATCTGAGGACCCAATACCTCTCCTTGAAACCTTCATCCCGAAGATGTTTCGCTTTTTTTTGGAAGGTGGCTTGGTAGCAGGTTTAAGCACACACACACAGAGGCACATGCACCAGCCAAATCTGTGATGCTTCTCCGCTCACAACAGTAAAGGCTGGATATAAATTGGGTGATGCAGCAGCACTTTACATCCACATTATACTCACTCCTTACTGGTGTGAATGCCTTCTCCAAGGAGAGGGGCAAGCTCCAGCCCCCTGTCTCTAATGGTCCTGAGCAAAGCCTTTAAGTGTGTGTGTGTCTGTGTACAGCCAGATAGGATAATCCTCCACACCATTAGGAACCATGCATTAAAGATATATTCCATCTTCTCCTCTACCTGGGTACTCTCAGAGCTCTCTAATCCCTGTCACCCACCAGGATGTATTATATCTGTACTAACTAATTTCACAGCCCGTAAATTACAGGCATACCCTGCGTATCTTCATCTCATTAGAGAAGGTTAATTTAAGCAGACAATCAACAAAAATATAGAAAACTAGTTTGGAAAGAGGATTTTTCTGTGTCTCTGACAGACAATGAATTCACAACCCCAACATCTGCCACTACTAGAGAGAAAATGCTGGAGGAAAAAAAAAAAAAAGAGGAAAAAAAATCATTGCTATTTCCTCTGATGAATGGTGAATTTCCAATTAGCATTTTAATTACTCAAGCCAGACTTTCAGCTGGTTTGATGATCACAAGAAACTCCATAAGCAACAAGTCATCTTGGTTTGACAACATGTGCTGGGGTAATGCATAACACACTTACTGGGGTTGATCTCTGAGACTTTGTTTCTCTCCTGAAAAAATGCTACAGCATTAATTGCCCTTAAGTTTTTATTTATAGTTTTACATACACCTTTAGCCTATCCAAGAAAATCCCACAACAAGATCATTGTACCTGAGGCTGTGGGTGCAAACAGTGTAGCTTGTTGTAAGAAATATTCTACACGAGCTTCAATTTACTCCATCTTCAGGCAGATCCTATAGCAAATCTATCCATAGGACCCTACACATATGAACCCATATCACTTGCCTGAGCAAATCCTGCAGCAAATCCATTCCATAGCATTGCAGACACCTCTTCTGTGTCCTTCATCTGAACTAATCCTACAGCAAACCTGTCCCAGGGGACTGATGGATGGGCCCCTCTCCGCAGAAGGTCTGGTGATGATAACTCAGTCATGTCATTTGTTTGTATAACAATTTAAAAAAAAAGAGCAGGGTGTTCTTTTAAGTACCTGTGCAGCGTTAGAAAATGTTGTGTCCTCTGGAGAAGGAGGCTGAGCAGGGTTATGGTTACCCTTGCAGATGAGGATTGCAGCTTTGACTGTTCTGGTATTGGCACTCTGTTTCTGCACCACGGTTACATGCTTGGGTTTTGCATGGGACAGGCTCCTAACACAAGGTGGGATTTCAAAAACTTAAGAATTTAATTGCTAATAGAGATGCTAACACAGACTGCTCCTGTAATTCCAAGCACTGGTTTATAAATCTCATGGTTTGCCTTCAGGAGAAAAGCCAGCAGGTGGAAAGACACACTCAGCTTTGAACCCACAACTCGGTGCTGAGGATCCACAAATATTTCAATGAATGGGGAACTGATACAAGCAAAGATCAATAATATGTTTCAAGAACTCAGAAAGGTCTGAGACTTAGCTTTAAGACTCAAAATGGTTGATCTGGGGATTTGGGTTATTCTAATCCTTTAATTTGAACAGATCTGGAAACGGATCGAACTGAGCACTGGGCTTTTGTAGACCATCATTCTTCACTTTGATTGTCAGCCCACTTCAGTTGTTTTTTTTTCTCCCATATTTGTTTGCTGTTGTTTTTTTTTTCCTGGGGAAACTTCATTTTCTCTCAATTTTTTAATGTGATTTCTCAGCCTTATGAAGATATTGGATGTCCACCACACAGCAGCCTTCTGTGGTGTAAAGCTACCTGCACATCATGGATGTATATACATCATCTCTGAAAACATAACCCTCTCTCCCCATTAGTAACAATAAAATACCAGAACCAAATCTGTTTACTCGGAAAAAAAAAAATTACTTACGGGACAGTCACTTATTCAGAGCAAAGAAAACCAAACAAACCAACCCAGCAGTGCCCATTCCATTAACTGGACAAATGGGGTTTTTTACGTTCTTAGCAGTCTGAAGAATAAAGGTAACGTCCCCACCTTGTCAGAAGGTCTCTGCAGATAGAGCTTACAACTAAACAGAAGAAAAAGTTTGGGAAGAAAAGCAGGCTTGTGGTTACAGAATGAATGGGTCTGACTGGGAGCTTTGGTTTCTGCGTAGCAGTTACACGAACAGCACATGATGTTGTCACGTGTGTGCCCAAACACTGATACAGGATGGATACTGGTCGTCTGCACTCTACTGAGTTTCTATTTTCTTTTTTAAAGTGATTTTGTCAAATAAACCCTTCACTGCAAGTGAAACCTAATCTTTCTTTCCACATCCTACTCCTGCATTCTCATCTTTTCATCCTGAATGAGGATGTCCAGACCCACTCCCTTCTTGTAATTTACGTTATTTTTCCCCTCAAAGGTCTAAATATGGACACTGCTCAGTCACTCAGAGAAGCTCTGCCAGGAGCAGAACCACGTAAATCCCACAGGGAAGCACATGATGTTCAGTGAAATAAGAAACTAAAGGATAGAAATTTTCTCTACCTCCCCTTTCCCCTTTCTGCCCCAGCAGCCCTGCTTCCCCTACATCCCCTGTCCTCCTTCCAATCCCACCCCTTGCTCCATCCCTCTCTCCAACCCCTCCTTCTCACTAACAGTTTGGGAGGGTTCCAGCAAAGCAGGCTAGTGGAACACTTCACTTCCAATCCCTGAAAGAAGCCAGGGCACAGAGGAGTTTATTATATCATAAATTAGAACACGAAAAGCTAATACATTTTATACATTTGTCAGAGAGAGAGAGAGAGAGAAGAGAAAAAATCTTTGCTGCCAGGTTCCTCATAGCAAATCTGTCACGTTGGAGAGAGGCTGCTGGAATAGAAGCATTTGCAGACGGCTAGAGCCCTGGTGCAGAATAGCAAAGCTCGCTGCTGGACGCTTCAGGGCTGTATCAGGAGCCAAGATAGAGTTCTCAAGCCAAACCGCACGCGGGCCCACCGTAAGCACCTCAGCTCTTCTGCTGTGGGGCTAGAACATGCAGAGCTGTGGCAAAGCTGTCCGTGACTATCAGACTGCGTGGCTAAGGACTGGGGGGACTCTGCTGGTGTTTGCATTGGAAGTCTGAATTTACCTGGTGCTGCAATATAGAAGAAAGGGGAAAAAAAGCCAGATCTCAGATAGGATAACACAGAGGAATTTTCCAGGAAATCTGTTCTACCTGCCAGGTACCCAGCCCCTTGGCTTTCTTGCTCTGTGCTCATTCCAGGTGAATGGTCCCATTTTAGCTGAGCTTTTCCCCAATCCTGCTGCACATCCAGTCCCTGTTGCATTGCATTTCTGCTGCCTGAAGGATGGAGCTGCCTGGCACATCCAGTGATGACGGCTTTCATATCTCTCCTTCCACAATTCAGAACCCAAGTCAGGAAGGCATTTCCCAGACATAATCTCCCTTGAAATAGTCAGCAAGTCAGACTTAATTAAGATAAAGAACAGCAAAAAAGCAACCATAATTAAAACTTAGAGTTGCCTGCACAGATGAGAAAGTAAAAGGAGCTAGGTGCTGGAAGGAGCTTTGTGCCTGAAGTTGGCATTCACCAACAGCCAGGTTTTTTATCCAGAAGGATGTAACAAGGAAGATGGCACTGGTGGTGCCTGACAACAGCTCTGGAGCCGATAGCTGGGGTAGGAGTCACTGCATGAACTGTTTTCAGATCTATGCTACTGGCATCCAGATCTCTTTGCCCTAAGCAATCCTATTTTCAGAGAAGAACTTTGCCCTCTCCACCCTTCAAACTCCTTCCTTTGCTCCTCTTCCCCAGCCCCTTCTCTCCCCTTGGGAGAACGAACATCTGTAGTCCCAGAGAATGGGCAGACATCAAAACACACAGCTGTGGAGAGGAGCCAGACCAGGCTGCTGAGCTGGGCTTCATCACGGCTTAGATCCATCTGTCTCCAGAGCTTTGCTCGACTCCCAGCATTTTGTCCCGTCCTCCCAGCCAGGGTGGTTTATTCAGGCACTCACAGAAGCTGCCAGACAAAACACTCCAGATTAATTCCACTCTCCTCCTCTCTCTTTTTAGAAACTTTTAATTAGTCCCCAACTCGGCACCATTATTAGTATTTGTTATTAAGTATTAAAATCGCTCACCCCCAGCTCCCTCTCCCCCCGCTTCCCTCTTCCAGCCCTTTGTTTTAATTGTTATATTTTTTCATCAGTGATCAGCCAAGCTTCCCTAATGATCTAGACTCATTTAAAGGGTTTATAACTCCGGCACAAAACTCCAATAAAAAAGCGGCAGACTTGCTGGGAACCTCCTGGGGCTCTTCAGCAGCCAGGAACACAAACTCATTTACTACTTGCCTGTTCCCCCCTTTCCTTAGTCGCCATCACCCATTCTGTCAAAATATCCTCCCTCTGTGCGCACAGAAAGACCTCACTTTTCCTTTTCCACATCTTTTTCCACCCCCTCTCAATCGTTTTTCCCTGAGGATGAAGACAAGAGAATTGGAAAAAACCTTGATGAGGCACATGGTGAAGTTAACAGCAAATAGCCTAAACCCACTGTTTCTCCCAGGCTTCCCCCTGCCGATGCCAGCGTTCCCGTCCCCTCTCAAGAGGAAAAGTATAAAGTGTTGTAGCGAGACTGAGGAAGGAAATTATCTGGCTGTATTTCTCCTTGAGTATATTTAGCAGTTGCAAGTTACCCCACTAGAGATCTTAAAAGCCTTTTTTACAAATCTGCAAGTCAGCATTGTCTCTTCCTCATTGCTTTTTTCACTTTGCGATAGGTACAGATTTACACAGCAGACAAAGGGCTGTTTGGCAAACTCTTGGTGTCTTGGCCCAGCTTCCCATTAAGTACAGATGTTGCTTCCAAACCTGTCTTTAGCCTCGTGCACAGCCAGTAGTAAATTCGTGGAGATCCAAACAGGAACAGGAGCGCACGCTGTTCTCCACGGCTAGAGCCACACTTATCCTAGGGTCTAATTTGACCTACTGGGCTTCTTGCCCATGGCCTTGGACATTGGGCAATTAGCCAGTTTAGGGGCAAGCCAGGAGGATACATCTTTCCTCCAGTGATCTCCTAGTACCAAGCTTTTTGAAGGAAACCTCACAAAAGCTGTTCCCTCTACATGTACACACAGAACCATTCTGAAACAGAGAGGAAGGAAGGGGGCATGAGTGGTAAAAAGGAAATTTGTAAAGCTAGGCAAACATGGAGGAAGCTGGTTTGCACGGGGTGAATTTACATCACCTGCCTTTAGACATCTGCCGTGTGGATGTTACATCTGGGCTCGTCACCCTGGCTGACTCACTGTAAATGCAACGGGGAAAAGAAGCACTTGTGTAACATCCTGGTTATCCTGCCCTTGTAACCGAGCAGAATTTTTACCCTTTCACACTGAAAACTCCAGTTCTTCCAGCTGACACATTTGCCAAAGCCTTCCATTTCAAAATTATGGAGCAAACGATGCAATTAAACGGTCTTTCGCTGAAGTCACTAGTACTCCCAGAAATGTGCCTGACAACATTACAGCTGCAGTGACCATCTGAGTCACAATTGTAGTGATACAATCCACAAGCAGCCTTTTGTGCTTACTTGAAAGGGGCTCAACTGAAAGGCCCATCAATGTGTTCAGTCATCTTCAAAACGGAATCATTTGGTGGGAATAAACAGCCAGGGCTCTTCCTTTAGTCATTTGAAAAGGACAGTTTTCCAAGGAACTTTAGCACTGTCCTCCCTAGTGTATCTGTTGGACTCCTCCAAGAGATAATTTCTGGAGCTGGTTGAGCTACTTTCGACACAGATTTCTCATCAGCAGTTAGACTTTTGGGGAGAAAGATAAATGGCAAAATAAAACAAAACAATCCACCACAGTATTTCATGAGAGGTAGAAAAAATTGTAATGTTTTGGGGTGTTTAAGCAATAGTAACTGGTTTTCAACTGGGGCTGAAAGTGCAGTACACTAAGTAGGGTCTATGGAGGACGCCTGCAATTAGAGAACTAGTTGGTGATACAAAGCTGTCTTCTCCTTGTTTCCAGCTGCTACATTTAATTAAAAGAAAGCTAAACAATCCATTACATTAAATTACTTTCTGAACATTATTTTTCCACATAGGCAATTGCAATGGTTGCCACAGGGATGTTATCTGACCACAGGTTGGAAAGGAGACAATCATTCTCAAAATTATTCCATTCTTGCTTGAAATATCACCCAGACGAGCTGGTCAGGAGTCACTCCCCGCTGTGTGAGGGACTACAGAAGCTGGTGGGGATTTACCAGGCACATAAGGGACATTAATGAACTGTGACCCCAGCCTCATCTGGTTTGTTCCTACTATCATGTCATGTAATGATGAAGATGCCAAATCACTCTACTTTCCTGGCAACCAAAAGGAGCTGCTTTCATGTTTCCTCTCTCTACCCTCTGTCACCTTCACCATTGAATCTGCAGTTAATAAAATCATACTATAACACAGTCTCTACCCCAGTTGCTTCCTGAGAGTTTCTAATCAGTGCCAAGCAGTCCATATATCTTGTTTTAGTTTCTAACCAGAAGAAATACTCCACTGATACTAGAAGCCAAATACACCAGGGATATCTTGAAATATCACATAGAAACAGGATTTGTAGGAAAACTCCTTGCCCTTATGGGCATTTTGTTTTCCTTTCAATTCTTGTTCAGAGAAGGACAAAAAAGATTTGGAGTCTTCCTCACTTCCCCAGCAGAGAGCTGCAGTTCTTCCCTAGGAACAAAGCCGGTGCCCAGGCTCCGGCAGGGGAGGAGGAGATGGCAGTGAAGTCCTCCTCCGACTGCAGTTGTGCACACAGGCAAGTCACCACCGTGTAACTCTGCCATTTTTATAACGCTCAGTTCTCAAAGCAACTCCCGAAGCATGACTGGCTTGTGGCAAAACCAACCTGGACTGACTTCAGGAGTGAAAACGAACAAAAGATACCGACTCAATTCTGCTTCCTCTGTTACAGCTATGCCCTTATTTTCTGCACTCCACACCATTTTCCCTCTGAGAAAATTGTTGCCAAGTGGCTATTTTGAACATGGTTGAGTGCAGATTGTTAAAGGAGAGGCAGGCTTCTGCTTCAGTCTTGCAAACTATTTTTGCTTTATTCCCCATCTCAGACAAGAACATTCAGAGGGTAAGTATCTGTTTACCGTTGGTGCATACTGCATTATGGTATGAAATTGTCTTTTCTTCCCTCATTTACAGCATTTGCACCTCATCCTGTAATAACCTCACAGCAGCAACATGGACCTTTACGACCATGAAGCTCCAGTACAATCATTCTCTCCCTTAGCTGTCCTTCCAGAAGTGAAATGCCATCGGCTTTGGTTTATTCGGTGCACAGCGGGAAATGCGCTCACTGGTTGGAACCAGTGTGATAGATTCACTCTGCCACACATTTACCCTATTTGAAGCCTATAAACTGCTGGTCTGGATTTTCAGTTATCAACATCCTCTTAACCCAAGTGGCATTAGCTAAGTCATTCAGCAGTTTCATCCAGAGAAGTATCTTATTCAAATACCAGACATCTTGTGAATTATCCCATCCATTGTCTGAATTGGAGGGCACAGGGAGCACGAGATAGGAATCACAGATTATGTTGATGGTCATGAGAGAGGAGGCATTATCAGAGGAGGAAGAAGGAAGCTCAGGTTGGGTCTACACTTTATCATGGTCATAGTAAACACCAAGCTTTTGGCTTTAAAAGAAAAAACATTACCAAATCATCACTCACATGAGTCGCACTCGGTTTCTCCTAGCTCACACCTTCATACAGAGAAGTTAATCCTGCAGCTTTATGGAAACAAGAAAACCACACCTAACACTGGAGACTACTTCTTTACAAAAGAACCAGAAGCCAACCCAAAAGGCAGTAGGTCAATCATGTTAACATCTGGGGGTTTTTTCCTCTCTGCCTGTCTTTAACCACCTTCCAGCAATATAAGTTATTCCTCCTCCCAAGTTTTCAGCCTCTTCTTAAATTCCAATGGTCATTGTACTTGGCTGTATTTGCATCTGTAGTTCCCCGATAGCACCAGGCAAAGATGGAATGAAAAGAATGATAGTTTTTAAGCCCTGCAGTCAGGTCCTCAATGTTCTCAGCATCTGACTCTAGCCTGCAGAGGTGTGAATCAAAGTCTGGTTTCCCATGTGGTCATGCCAGATGGTTGGCTCAAAACTCATCACTTCTTTACAGCAAAACTCACTAGACACAGACAGTAACCATAAGATATATTGGAAATTTGAATCTTGTATAATTTAGACTGCCAACACCCATGCAAAAGATACTTCACCCTACTACTTATGTCAGCTCTTCAAGGATGGTTTCTTTGCTGAATATGTTCTGAAACATTTCAAGGCAACGATAAAAATAAATTCTTACATTTAGCCTGCATCTTCTCATTCTAAAAGATCTTGTTGTTACTTCTGAACTTTGATTGTCAAATTACGTTCAAGGATCATTTCACATGCCCTAAAAGGCAGTACCGCTTCCAAGGAATGCTTGAAAATAACTATGCAGAACAACAGATCACATGCTAGTATTATTTGTCTGTGGCCATATTGCAGCGTGTTCTGGAATTTGTCAGAGGTGGAGGTCTCCAACTACGTCACATCGTACCCTCTACAAAAGAATTAGGAATGCTGAGTAAGTTTCTGCCCTGGTGAAATTGTGAAGGGAGCACTGGAGACAACATTATTCAGTAAAGCAAACACAAAATTAGGACGGAGGCAGCGTGTTGAAAACAATCATATGCTTGGAAAATCTGGCACTGTACATTTAGTGACCACAAGAGGTCAGGACATCAGTTTTTCGCTGCGTCTTAAAAGCAGCACCTCTAAGAGCCTGGAGCCAGAATACTGTTTCAGGTATGATTATTTGGGAAATTTCATCTTTAAACATTTCTCAACAGCATCTGTATATGTTTCTCAAGCAGCTGGGGTAACTGCAGAAGCAACAGTCCTCCTTTCTCTGCACTTGCTTCTAGCAGTATAGCAGTCAGATTTCATGTTCCAGGTCTTGCTCCTCAGTTGGAAGGTATACAACAGTGCTATGTTTTTTACTAAAAGCCACAATCAACATTTTCACTTCTCTGGCACAACGAGACTCCATTCATTAAGCATAAACCACGCTGGTGACAAAGCTGTCTCAGATGTGACCCAACGTTGTAGACTCTCCTCCTACAGAACCCGTTAACATCACAAGCCCTCCTTTTCTCCAATTACAAATGCATTTCTCCAGCAGGAATAAAGGTTAGTATATGAGACAGCAAATACATTACAGATTTCAACTACAAATTAAGACATTTTGGTGCAAATGCAGTTCTCTGTCTATGAGGGGTCTATGTTAGGGAGATAGAGGAGAAAGGAGCCATATAAAATAGTATTTAAAAAAAATATGTATACTTATATAACTATAGGAACTATATAAAATCCTGCACACCCGCCCTCTGAGAACCACTTTCTGCAGCACCTTTTTTTATTATATACTTTCTCTAGAGAGTGTCCTGCCCAGGCACTAACTGGACTTGACCCAGTTTGGTGTATAAAAACAGATGAGATTACCGCCTGCGATCTTAGGTGATTAATTTTTCATATGCAGGCTTGTTTCACTGGAAGGCCCAGCCTTGGTCCCCATCTCTGACTGCAGCATATCCCCTTTAGCAGGTCCCGCTTTGTGAAATTGCATTTCTTTGCTTACTCTGCATGGTGCCAAGAAATGCCTTTTTTTTTTTCCCCCCTTTTTTTCTTTTCTTTTTTTTAAGTGAAAGTTATTAAGCTCCTTCTAGTATAATACCTCTAAATGCCAAGTCCGTGAGAGGGAATTTTAACTTGGTTAATCTGACACAAATGAAAAACTATTCAAGGCTTGAGACAACTGTAAAGTTTAGTGTCATGGCTTTTTCAGTAGGAAAAAAGGGTTCTCAGCAAAATTTCATTTGAAGACTTCAACTTATTTATTTCCTTTAAGGTAAAGTGTTGGGCATGTTTTAAAGACACAACAGCAACTGAACTAACTGACAGTCCTGCTCAGTGTTGGGGGGGTAAATGAGGTGGAAAGAAAAGCAGGAGGGATGGAGAGAGTTCTCCTTACTTCAGTGGGACAGTGGGTATCTCTTCCTGCTGTGTGAGATGGATCCTGTAGGATTGCTCAGCGCTGAAATGGAAATGTTGTTCTCTTAAAAGCTAAATTTCAACTGAAAAGACTGCCATCGTTTCTGTGACTATTACCTGCAGAGGAAAATGGGAAGGAGAAGCTGACTGTGATAGAGAGACCTCAGCTGTCTGAGATCGCTCCTTTGCTTGTTCAAAACCATTACATCTGAATTAAAGATGTCTCAGGGATGCTTCTCATCCGAAAACTCTTTTTCATTTTTTATGTCTGGAGGCAAAAGGAAACAGGATCTGCCAGAGTTAAGCTATGCCAGCGCTCAGAGAGGTGGCCAGCAGATAAGCTTCAATGTCCAGGGAGACAAGTGATGAGGAGATTTGAGGAACATTTTCAGAACGATGCTGTGATCTGGTGGAGTCTCAGGACCTTTTTCTCCTTGAAGGAGCGAGGTGGAGTGTGTGTGTTGTTTTCACTTCTCAGCAGCAGCTGGGATAAATGGGCTGAAGCTTCCCTCTACTTTTTGCTCCAACAGTCGTGTATCAGGTTTTCCACAACTGAACTGAAACCCATGATTCATAATCAGTTTCGTTTGCGAAATGTTCTTCTAATTGATCAGATGGAGACCAATTTCAGTGTGGGAAACTGAACCCTGAGAAAATTAATTACCCGCCAGGCTAAACCCATTTCCTTTGGTCCAAGTACAGCTTATTGTATGTTACTGAGAGATGACCTAGCTGTCGAGAGAAAGGCAATGCTATAATTCTTTCTAGGACACGCTACATTGGAAGCAGATAAAGCGCCGCTGGCTGAGGGCACTGGCTATGCAGAGCGGGGAGCTAGCATAGGGAAAGGGGGACAGGGACAGTAAATACACTGCAAAAGGCTCAGAGGGAGTAGAGATAACAGAAAGTAGAAAATATACCAATTTTAAAATCCCAGAGTCTCCCAGGGATTAGTCACTACAGAGTTTGCCTTTGGGGACAAGAGGGTTTAACGTTCCCTGTGCATATTTGGTGCTCGCTTTACACCTATGAGATAGGGCGGAATCTCACAGACCGTGGGCAAAAGGCATGGATGGAGAGGGATCTTTCTGCAGCGGTGCTGCGGTAATGAGGCTAGTGCACTTCGCCAGACTCCACACCGCCTCGGGCGGGAAGGCTGGGAATAAAGGCTGTAACCGAGCAGAAAGCACCAGGGAGCAAAAGTAGGCTCTCCTTCCTCCTTTAGGCTGAAGCCGTGCAGAAGATGCGGGGACTCAGAGGTGGCTCCGAGTGAATGCGAATGAGAGCGTTGCGCGGCCGTGGAAGCGGCGGCTCTCCCGGCTGACTGCCGTTCCCTTCGCTCACACGGGCCCCTGACATCGGGATACCAAACTCGAAGCCCTCCAAGACAGGAGGCGTTACGGGTTTTTTAATTCAAGTCAATTGGGTAATGAAAGTAGCAGGAGTGTGTTCCCACTCTATGAATGGATAAATTAAAGCTCACAGCAAAGATGACAGACATGGGGGCTGTGAGGAGAGCAGATTTTAGATGGAAATTCTAATGACTGCCATCTTTAAGCTAATGACATCCTGCCCACATGGCTCTGCCAGCTTCAAGGCTAGGAAAATAACTGCAGAAGGAACATGGATCTGCTTCTTTTTGAGGCTTCAAGAGGAAAAAACATCAGTGTTACAGGATACTCAGGCCTGCAGTCCCCTGACAGTAAGAGCCAGCTGCTCCAGGTTAATAGAAATACTTCCTTGGCCAGACCCCAGCACAAAACAAAATAGGATTTATAGCCAGAGTAAAGCTAATCAAAGAAAAAGGACAAAGGTTTATCAGCAGCCAGAACTTTTCAGAAGCAGAGAAGTTAGTGATGTCTGGGTCAACAATGTTCTCGTGCTTCAGAGAGCCCTCAATGCAGATTGCCTGGGGAATACCTTACCTTGATGAAAAGTTTTAACCCTTTGACTTTTGAAAGGACAGGATTTAGATTCAGGTGTATTTATTGGAAAACCTCAAATTCAAACAAAATAATCTCTGTTGCTGCTAGCCTTTTATAATCATCTGTGTGGATGTGCTCAGGAGCTCTGTGTAAATGCAATGTACTTAAGAAACAAAGGTTGAGTAGAATGACCTCTTCAAATGCAGATGTCAGGCTTCTTTAAAGCCCTGGGGTTCAAGGATCACAAAGCTGGGTTAAGGCTCAAAGGCTGCTTTCCTCCTCTATCCACCTTTTTCTTGCTCCAAGAAAGAGGATGACAACTGAGAATCAGGCTCAGTGTATTTCTCAGAGGAAAATATAATTCTACAGCAATTCCTAATGGCACACTATGGAATTTTCTTCTTAAGACAGAATGTTTCTTCTCAGATATACAGTATCAGAGACCTCTGTTCCCAAAAGCCTTGAACGCTTCAGGGCTCCATCTCCCTAGCAGGTCATTGGGGAGCAGGCAATGAGCTGCTACAGAAGAGGGAGGGAAACTTGTGTGTGACTAGTGAAGAGGTATGGAAATAAACAGGTGAAATAAGTTTCCACTGAATTAATAATATTGAGATAATAGCTATTCTATTAGGACCTCTTATTTTGGCTGTGACACAGCCAAAGTGTAATAACTGGAAATCAAAATGGATGGATGCCGATCCATTGATGTTTATGGCTACTGTTAGCTTCTGATAGATCCTGATAGCGTACTAAGTAAACACCACACTATCTACCTCTTAAACTAGATTTCACAGCTCTTTGAATCTGTTGCAGAAGGAATATTTTCCTTTTTTTTTTAACCCTGTTAGTGCATTTGAGTCGACTTTTCTCCTTCTGGGTGTACAACAGGAATACTTGGAGAGTCAGAGCTCTCTGGACTGAAACACCAGCTTTGAAGGGAGCAAATCCCATTTACATCATGGCTGTGATGTGAACCCATTCCTTCATAGGCAACTTTCTGTCTCTATGCAAGTACAAAAACACCCAAGAGAATGCTGGTGAGTTATGTCAGTTTAGCATGCTACCACCCATCCGCTGAGCTACTATAACAGAGTTGGTGTCCACACTTAGCCCTCGAATAAATTGCAAAACCATATTGCTTGGCTTCAGCTCTTCTTTTCTATGTTTCTCTGCCCCTCACCTTTTCTGTTTTTCAACAGGAAAAGAAAAATAAGAAAAAATAAAACAGTTCTGAAGCTTTCTTCAAAAAGATAAAAATTATTTTCTAAGTTGTTATTAATTTTAACATCTGGAAAAGATTGATAAAAGATCAACATGCACTTACTGAAAAGATATTTGGGAGACCAGTTTGAGGTGAACAGTGACTCTTCGGAGAATGTTGCTGGTCCAAGTGCACCTCACCTGGCCATTCATCCAGTGCCCACTGAGGGGGAAAGGAGATGAGATATTACTCCATTATAGCCTGGAATTTATAATTCATACAATGCCAATGAAATAATGATAAATGACTGAATTGTTCACAAAGGCCATTCTTCATACTTTAGCCCATTTAAAACAAAATCTTTTTCCCCCCCCCCCCCTTTTCTTAACTTTCTCTCAATGACTCGCCTCCTTGCCTTTGCTTCCCTTGCAGCCACTTGGGAGAGATGCTCTAAAGAAGCGGAAAACAGTTGTGTGAGAAGCCTAAACCTCCCTCTCTCTCTCTCCCCGCATGGACATCCAAGCGTGCATCTATATGCAAAGGCTTGTATGCAACCAACTCTCTTTATACATATCCCTCCACCACCTGATATGTTTAAGTTAACCTAGGGTCATGGTCTTGTTGTGTGACTTGCCTGCACTTTTCCTCCTCTATTCAGTGAACAAGATGAGTAGGAGCAAGGAAGGATAATAGGGTATTATAAATCAGTTCTTGGTTTGTTTGGCCTATGTGAGATGACAGGAGCACACGAGAAACATGAGGTTCTTGCACACGCGCTGCTCATTTGAGTCCACAGAAACAAACCACCGCACTATGAATCCTTGGGCTGGATGGCAAAGCTTTTCATCTCCTGGTAATTTACCTGCTGCTTATTCACCTGGCCCTGAACGGGCAACATTTGTTCTTTATCCTTGGGAAAGGCAAGTGGCAGATGAGCAACTGCTGTAAACAGGAGCTGGTAAAGAAATAGCACCTTGAAGAGCCACAGCTCTGTTGTCAGATTGATCGTGAGTGGTAGAAGTATTAGTCATCCCTTGCTCCGAGCTGCTGTACAGAGGTAATCTAAACCTGAAGAAATACTTGTAAAGATCATAGCGCATAGATGGCTGGATAGATGGCTAGATATATCATAAGCAAAAATAATAGTTTAAAATTACATGTCTGTTTGTGACCTCATTTTCAAAAGTCCTGAGTGTTCATTTCAGTGGAACATGCTGTGGGAGCAGTCCTCTAGGGAATTAGTCTAAAGACAGGTGTCTGCACTTAAGAGACATATTTTTGCAAATCTTCTTTATGTATATTTGGAAAGGTGAAAAAGCACCAGCCAAGAATGTTTCTAAAGGTCAAAACTTTCTTTTTGCTGGAGTTTTCCCCCTCTGCTTGCTTTTATTTCCAGGTGCTCCCTAAGGATAGACTGAAACTCCCTAGCTCTGAGCACATCCTTTGTCCTGCTTAATCACTGTCAGCAGCCCAAAAGATGAGATAATGGGGACCCATCTTGGGGACTCCAAGATCCTGATTGTTCAGAAAGGTCAAAGAAAAACAAAGTTTCTAATCTTTGCAAAAGAAGAGATTAGCAGGCAGCCTTGCTGAGATGTTGAGGAGGGTGGAGAAAAGGGAAAAAGAGAAGAAAGATGATATAAGACTATTTGGGTTTGACTTCCATACAAGGATCTAGGAGTCCTGAAAGAAAGCCATGACACTGAAAAGAAAGCAGGGGAAAAATTCTTCTGCAGAATACACTACTGAATACATAGACAGATCAGGAACAACTGGGAAAAAATATGAAAAGATATGGGCTATGGGGAAAGAATATTCTGGAATAAAACGAGTCAGGTGCTCTTTATTTCTCCGGCATTCAAGGTTGCTAGCCTTCACCTCCGATTCCTACAGGAGATTAGTATTGTAGCTGTTGACTGAAAATAGGAATAGGACGGATGGAAAGAACGGATGGGATTTCTCCTCCAGTAGTCCATACATCTTAAAGTTGATGGAAAAGACTCAGCTAGCTGTCTGGGCTTCCTCTGTAGTCCACAGAGGAATCATCACCCATGAAAGGCAATTCCGGCCATCATAAGAGAAGTGACTAACAAAGAAGGAAGAGATGAATCAACTCTAGAGGTGCTCCTCTGTCTTCCCTGATGAAAGAGGAAAAAAAAACAGGATGAGTTCAGGATAGAGGATTAACTCCACCTCTCCTGAGTAAGAAAAAAAACACCCAGGAGCCTCTGATGAGTCCCTTCTGGCTGGGGCAGATGCTGGAAGCAAAATGGGTCCTGTCCCATTGTCTCATCTCATGACATCTGTTTCAGAAGGACCAGAAAATGCAAAAGCAGAGATCAACTGTGAAAGCCTGTGTCACAGACACCACACAATCACCTTGTCCAGCTCTATTTTGTCTCTGTAATATCCAAATGATAAAGAAATATGTTAGGGATTGTGATTCCTGTTCCAATTTTGAGGACATCCTGGCAGCAGATGTGAGAAGCATTTGGGGCCAAAGACTTTAAAAATTCAGGCCCAGAGTCCAAGTGTTTGAGGTCATAAGTTATTTTATGCTGGAAGTTTTGCTTGGACATGTCTTTAGTAGCTGCTAGAATCAGATAGAATCTCCAAACTTTTGGAAGTATTTCTAGCGCAAGAAATTACCCATTTCCATATTTTTGTTGCTCTTGATGTTTCTGATATTCAGGAACAAACTGTCTTCATTTAAATGAGATGAGAAAAGTACCTCCTGCAAATTATGCCATTTCTTTTCTCCATTATGTTTTTCTGCATCTTCTGGCAGCGCTGTTACAAAACCAACAGCAAACGGTCTAGTGGAACAGCAAAGACAATAACTTTAATGGAAAGAAATTGGGAACTGGAAGATGACACAGATTGCATTAGGAAAAAAAAGTGAAATAATATTTAATTTCCCTGGTCATAAATAATATGTCCGCCCACATTACAAGCGCATCAAAGATGACAGGAAAAATAGTCAGTGACATGAGAAAATATCATTATTTCTTCATTAAATGTTTTATATAAGGGGGAAAAAATTTAAAAAGCACCCTGACAAGCAAAAATATAACAGCTGAAGGGCCATTCAAGAAATGAATTAGGACTACGTAAGCGTGCAGATGCGTAAATCAAAAGGAAAGAAAGAATCTGCCATAGGCAAAACTGACTACTGTTAGAACCTAGTTTCGTATCAGAAAGGGAGTGGAGCTGCTGCTGGTGGACTCTGGACACCATTCAACAATCAACACTCACCGTATGTTCACATCGGGGCTGCCTTTCCAGGTAAAGAATGGGGATCTGGTCTGCTTGGTGGTTTTGTGTAGGAGGACTCTTACACAGCAACCACTGTGCCACAATGCCTTGTGCAGTGCATCAAGTCAAACCCAGAACTAGAGGTATTGAACATTTGATGCTGGCTTTGCAGGAAGCTACTGGAAATTTGGGAAAGTCAAGGAGGCTATGGCTGTAAGCTTAAAAGTAGGGTTAGGGTCCAGCAGGTGAAGGGCAGGGGTGTTGCAGGTCCAGCTGAGCTCTTTTGTTTGCAAAGGGATTTACGTTCTGCGCGTTACTAATCTTCTCAATAGATTTCGGTTTCTTGTGCATTCCATCACCCACGGTCTATGGAGCCCAAAATACCAAAAGTAGGTCAGTGAGGGCAGAAAAGGCTCCATATGAAAGATGACCTTTAGGGGAAAGGGGATACACACTCCTCCATGGGATTTTTTTGTGTTTCTTCACTACAGTCAGGGACAGTTCCTCTGTAAGAACTCAACGCTGAGACACTGATTGTTTCTGTCTCACTAATGATCCACCCTCTTCAACCCTCTCCAGCCTTGGTCACCAGAACACATCTATTCCAAGAAACATTATCACCATCATTTCTGCTCCAAGACACACAGCATCACTCATCAACAAAAAGTCAAGGTCACGACACCCCCAAACACACAACGCAGAGACTCATCTCTTCTGCCTCTGTGCTGCTGAGAACCTCCCTCCTCACACACGCACTAATGGCACCATTACTGCTCCCCTCCAGATTGTTTAACAGATGCTCTTGATAAATACCGAAGCAGCTGAAATTCTGCAGGAAATGAAGCGCGGCTGCCCAACCGCCACGGTCGCTAGTGAAGGATAGGAGACACTCACAAGGTCTTTGGGATGGGTATTGTACAAGCAAATGTATTTGGCCCTTTCACCAGGACTGAAGGGTCTAGAGTTGGGGGATGGAATGAGCCTGAGTAGTATGAATTTCATAAAGCATTAGCAGCTCCCAGGTTACTGGCAAGGGTAGGTTCTCCTGGAGGAAATATTATGAACTGTGCCAGGTTATAGGGTTCCCAGCTGCATCTGTGCAAGTAATGAGTTCACTGGAAGCTAACACACACAGAATTTACAGTTTAAATAAATATACACAGTGTGTGTGTGTATATATTTTTTTTGTAGTTATGTGTGGGTTTGTTTATATTTGAATTTTACTGTTCTCAAATAGCTATCTAATGTATTTGTGAAGACAAAGTGCAAATAATCCATTTGAGGGACAACAAGTTTGTTGCAGTCCTTTTTAGCTACACAGCCAGAGAAGTTTTCCAGATGTTCTCTCCACTGACATTGAGTAGTCCCAAGCAATGGAACCATTAAGATTTTTTCCCCCTTTTGACTTGCAAGAGTAAGGCAACCTTGCAAAATGCAACGACCTGTGAAATCTGTATCTCTTCAAGAAAAGAGTTTTTTTTTTAAAACAACGGTCCTCTCACAAAGCTTCTGCTGCCCCCAGAAACAGCGTATCAAGATGCAAAGGGCCAAGTGACTGCAAAGACATCCTTATAAGAAATGGAGGACAGTGCTCTTCCTCTTCTAGTCCCCCTCCCTCCTTTTCTTTTATTTGTCTCTATCCTGTATTGCCTCAAATCTAATCTAACCTGCCCCAATCTTCATAGATTTTAATTTTTGTATTTAAACTTCTTCCAATATACTTAAGCAACATGTCTAACATCTCTCGTATGTGGTTTCTCTCCCAACACATTTACGCTTTTCCTCCTTATCCCATCTCTTATGTCCCTGGACTCATCTGATCTCTCTGACTGTTGGCAAACATGAGACACCACGTCATGAGAGCAGCGAGGGAGAAGCTGCTGGAGCCATCAGCTCTCCAGCAGAGAAAGAATGAGGAGTGCACGGGTGTCTACAGCCCCGGAGCGTGGTCGGTGGATGGGGAGAAAATGGAGCTGTCGAGAGGGTGGGGAGGGGTCTTGCAGAGACAGAGAGGCGGTGTGTAATGGAATGGAAATAAGAGAGGTGAGAGAAAATGAGATGGAAAAACTGAGATGTACGACACAGAGGAATTTAGCTGAAATGAAATTGTCATCGAGTCTGCCGGAGGGGGGGTTACAAGGGAAAAAACAAACCTGCCACCGTAATTCCTTTGTCATCACCAGCAGCGTCTTCCAGAGTCTGCATCCCCGCTCCCCCACTATGTACACACATCTCCACTTCTCCCAGCCCTTCAGATGAGATTCTGTCTTTTGCCCTTCCAGCTTCCTATTTCACTTTATCTGCTCTCTTACCCTCCCGCTTCTCATATATGCCACTTCCACCCATTTTCTGTTGTTGGTGATGTGATCACAGAGCCAAATAGAACAGCACTAGGATATTGCAGACACGAGTGGATGTTTTATATAAATACACCTAATGTGTGTGTGTGTATGTATATGTAAGGACTGTGGGGATGAAAATTCATTGCACTGGAACAAAATCTAGCCCTGATGTGGCCACAACCCTGCTTTGTCCCTTCCTGCTACGCTGTGGTTTACATCTACACCTTCACTTTTCCTTTGAAGTACAGGAGATACTAAGCACTAAGGATAGGAAGCAGAAAAGAAGAATGAGGAAGGAGTGCTAAAGACAGACAGAGGAAAAAGAAGGATGGTGGATATTTTGAGAAGGGAAAGGATGAGTTGCTGGGGCAGTAGCTGTACTTAGAAAAGTGAACTTCCATTTTTCCAGGAAATTCCTCTTCTGAATTGGATGCAGCAGCCAAGGTTATCAAACCTTCCCACAGAAGAGAAATTGTGTAAAAAAAAAAAAAAAAATCACATGGAGATATCAAAATGCCACTGTGCTACTACAAGCTATTTAAAATTAATGGCTTAATGTAATACAAAATCCATGCAAATTAGATTGGAAAAAAATGTGGAAACCTAGTGTTTTTCTGTTCTCTAAACAAAACATTTTGTCATTACCAAATTGCAATAGGAAGTCAAAACAATTCATTTTAACTATTCTCCATCAAACATTTCATTGCAATTGACTTGTTCCTGTGAAACCTTGTGAAAAAACCTTTGGCTTCCAGCAGCAAACTGCTCAGGTTAATAACAGTTAAACAATGGGGAAAAAATAGTTTTTTTAAAAAAAAAAAACCTTGGCTATCCAAACATGACTAAAAGGGAACAGATACTCCAGTTCTCTTGGTCTGGACTGGGTCCTTGATAATTGCTTTTGTACTGGAGACTCTGAAACCCACAGATCAGTGTGTCTTAGCCTATGTCAGGAATATCTTTGAATAACATCCCAGCCTGTAAATTACTCCTGCTAATCCTCTTCAGCTCAGCCCTGTTCCTCCTGCTTCCCTGAAATCCCGCAGAAGGATTACCGAACGCCGACAAAACGCAATCCTCAGATGGCATCAAACACTACCTCGTGCCACTAAGTCCCACGCTTACCAAAGAGCACCTTTCCTTCCCCTGGGGATGTCTGTGCAGGGACCCGGAGCAATCCGTGCCGCCGCTGCCAGGAGGACGCGGCACAGGTCGGCGGCTCTTTCACTTCGTGGCAATTAACAGCCAGGGTCACCAGCTATAAGGCACGGTCGACTTCCAGTGAGTTCCCAGATCCTCGTGTCCGCCTCCTGCCTAAATTAAATTAGCAAGGCCACTGGGAAACTTACCCTAAAATACTTCATCTTAAAACGCAAAAAAATACACTAAAGGCCACAGCCATGCGCCAGAGTAAGTCTTCTGGGTCCGGGGACCGCGCTCTTCTGGGAATCAGGCCATTAAGTATGGATTCAAGTGCTTTGCTTTAGGCACTTCGACTTAATTTGGTTTTGTTGTACCATTTACCAAAGCCCTCCTCACAGTCACGCTGCTGCTTTGTGATAGGCTTTTGGTTGCAACTAATGAAGTTAGTCCGGTCTGTTTGCCAGAGTCCAGTGAGCCAAAACTCCCTGGACACAGCACTGAACCCACAGATATCACCACGTTTGGCATTCACACCTACACCTTGCGTTCGGCTCTCAGAGAAGCTCATTTCCCTCCCAAAACCTTGACTAATCCAGGATTTAAAAAAAAAAAAACAAACTCTCAATGTCGTTTGGGTTGGAAGGGACCTCAAAGGTCATCCAGTTCCAACCCCCCTGCCATGGGCAGGGACACCCTCCACTACACCGGGTTGCTCAAAGCCTCATTCAACCTGGCATAGAACACTTCCAGGGATGGGGCAGCCACAGCTTCTCTGGGCAACCTGTTCCAGTGCCTCATCACCCTCAGAGTGAAAAATTTCTTCCTTATATCTAATCTAAATCTCCCCTCTTTTGTTTTAAGGCCATGTTCATGTCATAGCCTGGAGAGGCAGTGGGACAACGAAGAGCCACAGACCAACATGAACTTCCACCTTTAGCGAAGCCGCAGCCTCAGGACCCAGAGGTAACAAGGAGCTGTGCTCTAAGTAGAGGTGACGCTGTGTATTCTTTATGGAACTAATAAATTTTAGTGCTAATCATCTACTGATTCTGGACAGAGCAATACCCATTTACTCTACAGCCAACCGGACTCTTAGTCTCCATCATTAACTGCATTTGTGTTTCTTCCTTTGTCTCTGCCTTTTCTCCTGCTGCTCCTCACATTTATCTTTCTTTTTGCACTGTTTTCCAGTCTCTCCCTCTTTCCTGGTTTTCCATCCTTTTCCCTCACAATACTTCAGACTCCATTTGCTCATCTCCTCTTCCTTGTAATGACTTCTCTCTCTCACAGATCTCCCAGTTTGCTTATCGTTTCTCCTGTATTTTCCTTCTCCTCCTTTCCTCTACATCTTCTCCAGGTCCCTATTCCCTCTTTTTCAACTCCGCTCTTCCTCTACAGGCTCTTTCCTCCCTGTGCTATGGAGAGACGATGGATATACCACTGTCGGTAGCTGTAGTTTCTGCTGACTGCTTGGCCAGGGTCAAGGAGTTTCTTTCATTATCTTTTTATTGCAAACAGCCTCTGCATATAAGAAGCTCCATTAGTAAATATCGATGCACAGCAGGCTGGGCACACATAGATTACCACGACACATCAAACAGCAGAAATGACAAATAGGCAGCTGAGTGCAGGCAGTAAGAAGAGCCGTGTTAACGTAAGCAAAAAGCCCGAGTGAATGCAACAGGGGAAATAATTAAAAACAAATACATCGGCAGCTTCCCACCACTGGCAAGGCAGATGGGAGACGGGGGCTTCCGACTCAGGAGTGGAATCTCCCACCGAGAGGCTGCTGAAGTTCTAAGTACGTCTGAGCAATTTCTGCAGCTGCTGCTCACACTTTGCAGAGCCTTGCAGGGAAGGACTCAGCAAACTGATTTCCAAGCAGAATTTGTTCCTGAACACAACGCTATTACAGAAACTTTGGTGCTCTCAGCTAGGATGTTGAGCCAGACTGTGTTCATGCTGGAATCTAATGGCTTTGACCATTGTCTTTGGTGGGGTTTATGTCCAGGGCATAATCTCTCCTCAGCGTGACCATATACATATTTTGGTTGAAAATACTATTCAATGCACACTAATGAGAAGGAAGCCAAACAGAAAAGAGAGATTAAAAAAAAATATATGTTAAAGAAAATAGAAAGGAAGATTTGAGAAGAAGAGAGGCAGAGAAAAGCACTGCTGGCAACAGAAGGAGAATGAAGGAGAAAACTGGAGAACTGGGGGGACAATCAGATGCTAAGGACAGAGATGGAGAATCAACAAATGCATGAATACAAGGCAAAAAAAAATAAGACCCAGGTTTCTCATTGGTTCAGCTCAATCAAACCCTACAGATTTACATCACCTGAGAATTCAGTCCACTGACTTTCATGGAGCTTTATGGATTGACACCACCTCAGCATCTGGCGCAGGCCCTGTGGGCTGCAGTCCAAACAAGGATACATGATACATAGCATGATTCCTTTTCTAGGGCACAATCTCTTTATTGCTCCCAATCCCCCAGACTATTAGCTAAATATAACTGGCAGGAACTTCTGTTATTGTCAGCAGGTTCTCCATTCCCATCACCTCTCCAGACTATGCCCCGTGTCATGCACCATAGCCGGTACTTCAACGTCTGTCCTGAAAGATCAGATTTACTCACCTCTACTTATTCTTTTCCAGACCAATCTAAAATTATATTCTAACCTGTTCTGCACATCTCACTTCTTCTATTAACTCTCTCTTATACCTTTTATCTATGGCTGAGTCTTTAAAAACTCACTTCATGAAAAATCCTATTGTTTCTTACAGAGATTCCTTTTCCTGACAAACAGATTAATAAAACCGTAGTAGAACCATTTATGAAAACAAAATTAAGAGGGTCAAACCTCCCTTGATTTTGCTTAGACCTTGGTCCAGGTCTTCATTTGATCCACACAATTAACACATTTCTTGGTTTTAGCACTATGAGGCAACTGTTTGGTCCTGTGTATTAATCTCAGGAAGTATCACGGAACTGAGCAGAAACTGGAAGGAGATGGAGCAGGGCGTGCAAGACTAGTATCAAGTAAAGGAAGGAAAGTCTGCTCTCTAAGGTATCTATCTTTCCTGCACTGTGTTTCTGAGGCCTCATGAATAGCATCTCTCTTCCCTGTGCGTGGTTCCCTGAGTTCTGCATGACTCATTGCCCCAAGCGGCAATGAATTGTCTGCCAGGTTGCTAATTCTGGGGTATTAACAGAATATTGAGAATCTCGTTTCTGATCTCCCTTAAAACCGCTTGGTAAATGGATCTGGCTCAGAGAAAGGATGAAAATAATGTGTGCAATAAAAAGGCCCAAAAAAAAGGAGGAGAAAAAAAAAAAAAGAGAAATGAAAGAAAAAGATAGGATTTCTAGAGAGTCCTGACTGATCTCCACTTCGTTATTGAAAGATTGGACTATTAAAGGGACACAGTAGGCCTGGAGGAATTGTGCGATCATTTGTGCAAATGGTAATTTCAGTGTTCAGTCTATCATATCCATAAACATAATGTGGCTGGGACTGACATGAGTTATAGAAAATCCCTTTCCCAGGAGGCTCCATGCCACTTTGATACAATGCCTGAGAACGCAGAGAGCTGGAAAGCAAGAGATGCTTCCTCCCTCTTATGCTCGCTCTCTCAACTGAGCTGATGGGTGAAGCCACTGTGATTACAGCAGATTTGTGGAATTAAATGGAGGAGCCATAGTGCTGACAAAGGAACTGTTCCAATTCCAGAAAAGCTCATCTCTGCCTTGTACTTACTCGCTCACACAACCGAACATGCAAAATCTGCTCGGTAAATAAAGATGTGTTACTCTGGCTCAACACACTCCTTTGCTGAAGTGCTAATCCCAAGTGAAACACATGCCAAGTACTTCCCCCACTTTACAGATGTGCTTCTTGGCTACGTGTGTCCTCACAAGCTTGTAGGTGGGGGAATACGTGTCCTAACATTGAGATATCACTCTCCTGCTCTTCGTGAACTCAGCAGCAAGCAGCGCAAACTGGGATTTTCAACTGTGCCTAGTAAAGATGAACACCCTAATCCCATTGACCTTAATCTATCTGTAAGAATTAAGCATCTTTTCTCTGCTCTGCATTCTTACAATCCCGGGCATAATCTGCAGCGCAGATGAGTTGCTATGTAAACTTGTGATGTATAAATTCAGGTTAGTGACTTTCTGGGATTCCTATGGACAGAACTCCATCCCCATGTTCCGGTCAAGTGATCCATCTTCCTTGTGTTATCTCCATCTATGCTTGTTGTGCATGTGGCTCAAAAGCCTCACACTTCAGGGTCTTGGCCCTACAGCCATCTGGGCCAGGAAATGCCCACAGAGCACCAGAGACCTGCCTTGTTTGCCTGTGTTTCCCCAGTTCAGGACTAAGACACAGCAAAGACTAAGTCTTCGCTAGATGGTGACAGAACAACTCTTACCAGGGACTACCAAATGCAAAAGTGTTTTGTGGGACTCAATGAGATTACAGGCGGGGATTTGCGTTTTCAGAGTTCAAATACTACACTGATGTACATTCAGCAAAGTAACAGGATTAACAAGCCTATAGAAAGCCAAAGTAGAGTGAGTGCTGTGACATCCAAAGACAAGGACTGATAGCTCTCAGACTGTTGAGACACCACCCACCCCCCCATTAGCAGCACTGTGAATTCTCCTTGGTGCACTGAAACACCAGTTACTAAAACCCAGACCTAGACTGGAATAGCCTTGAACTTAGAAAACAATCTTGTTCTGTTTCTGACCCATACAAATGAAGCTTTCACACAATTTCCGTGTTGAGATAAATAAACACAAGCTCTCCCAGCTTACCAAAGGCAAAGGACAGAAATTTGTGCTTTATATTCATTGGTCTTGGAAAAAAAAAACCAAAAACAAAAAATATTTTTAAATGTCACAACACTACGTATTTATTCACATCGAAACCAATTTCTTGGATTCCTAGTTGTGCAGAATTTTTGAGTAACTTCTTTCGGAAGAATCGGGGCAACGTTGTATCAAATCCTGTGGCATGTTGTTTGGGGCAGTGGTTTACTTGATACCCTCGCTGGATTGAACAAAGAAGTGAAGGGATATGGCTTTGTTGGGGAGTTTCTTTGAGTGGTGGACCCCAATAATGTTCTTCCCTCACTGATTCATCACAGACCTACACTCGACTATCCCACATACCAGGTTCACGTTTCGCCTTAGTTTCATGTTAACATCATAAAGAGCACCTAAGATATCATCCATTTCTCTGCAAAGGGGTGAACTTCATTGTTCTTACTCGGTCAGGCAGTATTACCCTTAAGTATTCTATTAGTCCAAAGAAAAGGAAAAAAAAAAAAAAAAGAAAGCAAACAAACTTGTTTGCTTTCTTTTTTACTTTTGTTTTGCTTCGCATCTTTCACATGTTAAGAAACAACAACCGATTAAAAGAAAACATTTTCTTTGTCCAAGGAGATTTGACTGCAGCACTGTCCTGGTTTACCCCAGCCCGCAGCTCCGGCAGCTCAGCCACCACGCGGTCCCTCGCTCACTCCGGAGAGAAAAACGTTAACTAAAGGCCCGAGAGTCGAGATAAGAACAAGGAAGGATCACCCATCAACCATGCCCACGGGCAAAACAGACTCGGCTTGGAGACAAATCGATTTAAATCGTTAACGGTTACTTTAGAGAAAAACAAGAAACAAAGCCAGATCTTAAAAACACCTTCCCTGCCTTCTTCCCAGCTCTACCTCCTTCTCCAGCGGCGCAGGGGGACGGGGAATGGAGGGCTGCAGGTCGCATGTTGCTTCTGGCGTTCCTTTCTTAAAGGAGAAGGACTCCTTACACTCTTTTCCCCGGCCCAGTGGATCCCCTCCTCACGGGACAGTCCACAAACTTCTCCAACGTGAGTCCTTCCCGCAGGATGCAATCCTTACCCATCAGATTGCTCCAGCGCAGACGCTTCCCCCAGAGTCACGGCTTCTTAGGGCGCAGGCACCCGCTCTGGTGTGGGGTCCTCCATGGACTTCAGCTGCATCTTTGCTTCATCATCAGCCTCCAGCAGCTCATGGAGACCATTCTCTACAACCTCCCTCGGGCACAGGCATCTCTGCTCCAGCGCGGGGTTCCCCACGGGCTGCGGGTGGGTCTCTGCTCCACCGTTAATTTCCCCGGGGCCAGGGCGGCCACCGGCCGTCTGCCACGGGCTGCAGGGCAGTCCCAGCTCCAGCACCTCCTCCCGCTCCATCCTCCCTGGCCTGGGTGGCTGCGTGGCCGTTTCTCCCGGGTCTCGGTCCTCTCTCCGCTGCAGCCGCGCCGGGCCCGACACACCTGGGGGTCCCGGCAGGACGGACCCGCCCGGGGGGAGCCCCGGCCGTGGGGCGCTCCGGAGCGATCCCGGCCGCGCCGCCGCCGCCATCTCCAGCCGGGAGCGGGGCAGCGCCCGCCTCCCCCCGCTCCTCACCGCGGGTCCGGCCCAGTTCGGGATCCTTTGTCCCCGTCTCAAGTGGGGCGTTCCCAGGGGCGCCGATTGTCTCGGCCGGGCCGTGGCGCCGGGGCAGCTTTTCACAGCTACTTAGGGGCCATCTCGGCAGCCCCTCCCCTGCTCCCGAAACCCCATCCCATAAACCCCGCACAAGTAGCTAAGGGAGAGGTCTGTGAACTGGTGAACGTGTTTCCCATGTTGCAGGTTCCCATAGCATCAGCCGGTTTGCAGACCTCGTGCCTCTGCGCTTCTTCCTCGCCATCTCTTTGTAAGGTGTATGACTTGCAAAGACAAATCTTTATGTCCTGCAACGTGGCTTAAAACACAAACCCATTAAAAAGTAACAAATGGTCTTCACACCTCAGACCTTCCTGCGTGTAGTGTTTCCCGTGGGGGTATGGGCTTTCTAGAGCAATCAGAACAAATTCCTGCCTTCCTGCCTCAGCCCACGGAGGACATTTAGTGATAGACAAAAACATGACTCCACCCTGCCAAGACATCAACCCCATGTCTGAGCCGATTTGTAGATGACAACGATTTGTTGTTTGCTGTAAACAACAGCAGGTGGCTTCACCAGAGAGCAGCTACTACAGATAAGAAGTTACAATGGGATTTGGATAGATGACTGGTGTATGGAAAACTCAGAGGATAAATATTTACTCCTGCAGGGCCTCCTGATAGCTCCAAACAAAGCAAATCTGGGAGCAGATAGGAATGAGGGATTCAGTAAGAGTCTGATCCAAACAAAGGGACTTTCCTGGGGCAAAATCTCATGCAGTCTATGACAAGGACTGCCAGAAATCCCTATCAGCCATGAAACTAGAAAAACAGATTGGATAGAGAATGCTGGAGAAAGCTGCAGATCATTAGTCTGTTTTGCCTGATTGCATGTGGTTGCTCCCTTGGCTCAGCAAAGCCAGCTTAATTCCTTTCCCTGTTAGACGTTGGCCCAAATTACAGAGTTTACATCCAAACTTTACAAAGCATTAATATTTAGATGGTGGGTTACGTTTCCATCTATAATGCCTTTAATTTTATGGTAAAATAACGTACATTCTAGTTTAAATGTCCTGGTTTTCAACTACTTGGCTGGTTTCTTATCTGATTTCCTGCTGGTTCTATTCCACCAGTGTAATTTCCTGACTTGATGGAGTAGCACCTGATCTTTGTCAGACTCAGGGAGATCAGAATCAGGCCTCTTTTCAGCTGGACATTGTGCTGGCTTTCAGAGTCAGGGGCACAAAGACCTGAGCCTAATGGCTCCTGGAGCCCATCTTCTGGTCCAGGAATAAAACTGAGACAGTTCCTATATTTGAAGACAAAAAAAACCACAATCTACCTTTAACTGACTCCCTTGCACACAGGAAACCAGGACAGTTCTTTTGTGGTTTTGTTTTTAAATATTCAATGAATGAAAACAAACCTGGTTTGGGAGATGAATTTCAGTTCCCACAAACTCTGCCTCCTTTGCGTAACCCCATGAAAACAAGGGTTGGAAGAAGGAAATGTTGCTATAAACTACAGTGTCATTAATGGGCGACTCCGTAATAATCAGGTGTTTTTATAAATCAGGAACAACTTTCCCAGCAAGACTCCTTTCCATCACCTCCCACTGCATTATTATTCTCTGCCAAATCTGTCAGCTCACGCTTGCATTGTTAATTAAGTGAACCACTCAAGGCAGGTGAACAGTAAGGAAACAACCAGTAATTTTCCCTGTGATCATTTCTCTCTTTGGGTCTCTGCACTTGGCTGCCTTCCTTCCACATGACCTGCTTTCTCCCCAGCACAGAGGTGAGCCTGGGAAATGCACCTGTGGGGAGAAAGGCAGAAAATCAGGGAGAGAGAAATAAAGTGAAAGCGAAAGGACAAAATTTCCTGAAAGCCTCATCTGTAGCTTTCAGCATCTCAGGCGGATCCTTTTACTGACTTCAGAGCAAGGGAGGTGGAAATGCTGTAAGTGAGTAAAAGGATCAACAGAAAAAACAACACTTATTTTCCACTTCCCTCCTTCCTTGCCTCTTCAACACCGTCCTCTTCCTGCCTCCGCTTGCTTGGGAAATTGCTGTACGACTGAAATCCACAGGCAGCTTCAGCTCCTTCCCCTCTCTCTTGACCTTTTCACAGTTCTAAGGGTTATTTAATGAGCTTAGAAAAATAATGCATCAGTTAATGGCAGAATCCCTGGAAGGGCGGCATTATCGAGTTTCCCTTTCCTCCTCCTCACCCTCACTGGAGGCCTCATCACCTTCAAACCTCCACTTCCAGCTTTCTTTCTTGCATACTTTAAAATGTCTTCAAATTAGTACCACTTTATAAAATGGAGAAAGAGATCAGTGAGAGGCCTGGAAAGGGGCATCTAAATGTTGCTCTTTGAAAAACATAGTCGCAGAGGTTTGATCTTCTTACGCTAGTGCGAATGAAAAATAATTTCTTTAAAATCAGGGTATAACAACGGTGTACATCAGGAGACATACTAATGTAGTCATGCTATTATATCTCATAAAAAGGCCACTCTACGCTGTAAAATAGAGAAGCAATAGGATCACCTGTTGCCAAAAGATTGGTACAGCTCATCTGTGCTACAAACAGCTCAGTGATCCACGCAAAATTAAGAAAATTTGTTGTAATAAAACTAGACTCAATTTCAAGGGACTGGAAATCAATAATTCTGCCCCTTCTCCAACAGAGACAAAACCTGCTGCCCACAGGCACCATGAACAACTCATCTTTCTTCCCAAAATTAAACTTCCCATGGTTTCCAATGACACCAGAAACCGTGTTATAATTTGATGCAGAATCCAGAGGCTGCAGACAGTTAAGAAGATAAAACAAAGTACCCTAGGCAGCCTAACCCTCCTGTTGAAATATTTTTGGGCCTAAAATGCAAGAAAAGCTGGCTGTAAGGGTGTCTAAAATGGTAGCTGTATGTAGGAACTTCAAAATATCAGATTGAGCTAAACCAGAATTGAGTCTTCAAATCCACACATTTGCTCTTGCAGGTAGCCACTCCATATAATATCCTTAGAATAATCGTTCTTCACCTAACAATTAATTGGGCCTTTCCATTTGTAGATTCGCCCATCACACGCTAAGGACCTAACTGAGGAATCAGCAGGAGATAGAAGTTACTTTTAGACCTCAAGTCAGTGCAAGGAGAAACATCTCCAAACTGATTCAATGCACCTTAAGATCTGAATCACATTCTGGAGGAGGCTCTTTACATTAATTATAGGGGAGTCTAGTATGACTAAATCCCTGGGGTAAGTACCTTCAGATGGTATCGATAGTTAGAGGGGATGAATCTCAGGTTTTCTCTCCCCTTGAAAGGCTTTGCAGAAGAGCTCTCTCTTCTGACTTTGAGAAACCTGCTTATATTTTTCAGCTTGGATTTAATCATGGCTGGTTGGCATTCATTTCTTCTTGTGTCAGTGTTACCGTTGAGCTTAACGAATCATCTCCTTCTCTGGCATTTTGAATCCTTCTGTTCATCTTCTCCACATTCCCCTCAACACTGTGTTTAGCAACAGCAATTGTTTACTTGTCTTAAAAATTCAAGTCTTTGACTCTCCATCCACTTGATTATCCCATCAGTTCTTCTCTGAACCTGCTTTTATCTGAATTAGTCTACATTGGACACAAATGTCTAGAACTGTACATAGCGTTACGGATGAATGTGTACCAGGCTCTTACACAAAAATATTTCTGTTTCTTTTGCTTTATTAGACACACGTTGCCTGAGGCATCTTAGAATTTGCCTTTTCCACAGTTTCATCACATACTGATACCTCAGCAGACTCTTCTAAGCTTGTCTAATATATCCAAGTATTTCTCAGGCTCATAAACATTGTTTTTCCTACACAGATTTCTCAGTTCACTTGTCCAATGCTCATCAGTGCTGTTCCACAAGCAAATTCCACTGTTTATACCAGCTTTTTCGAACATTATTCATCACTCTTGTTTTGCGTTAATTTCCATTGTTAATGAATACATGAAGTTGGATCAGACAGGACTGGTCCTTCGAGAATTTTATTACTTCCACCCCCACTGAAATACTTCCCCTCTTGGAGAAGTTATCTTTTTGTAACGCTCTTCTGATCGGATTTAACTTCATTTTACCTACCTCTGCCTGAATGAGTATTTGTCATATTGCATGTATCAAATGTTTCTAGCTTATTTGAATATAGATCTAAATTACATAAAATAGATAGGAATTCGTTAACTTCTCAAAGCAAGATATCACATTATTCTTTCATAATCTTTTTCCAGAAAAAAGTTGTGATCCGTCTTAAACTATTTTAATTATTTTGCCATTCGAAGTTGTTTTGACATACTACAGAGGTCACACTAACAGACTTACAAAAGCCTTGTTCAAATTTTTCTAAAATACCGGTGCTTACTATTCTTCTGTCATAGAATATCAACCTGCTACTGAACCAACATTCTGTGAAACAGCTCTTTCAGACATCAGAAATGGAAGCAATTTGTTCCTCTCATTATCATCATATCAAACAGTTTGAATTTTACTTCTACCTCAGCTATGCTAATTTAAATGTCCATACACTCCTTCCCATTCATGTCCTGCCTTTATGCCATGGTCATTATCAACATCCTTACTGAAATTGAATGAAAATTATTCATTTTGTTTTGAGGACGAACGCAGATTACTTTTAAACTTGGTCCTATTCTTCCTGCATGGTGTCAGTATTTCTTCTCTCATTATATTCTCCTTATTTCTATGGGTAAGGAATTTCTACTGTTTGTTTTAATTTCCTCTGCAAAGAATTTCCTTTGTGAGGAAATTAAATCCTTGACATTTTGCAATTCTCACATTATCCCCACAGCTCATCTGAGATGTTGCTCTCGCTGCTCAGCCGTCCCTTTCTTTATAGATCTACTCATAACCCAAGTGGGTATCTGGAAACCTTTGATTTTTCTATTGTCATAGGACATTTATCCTTTTGAATTTCTGAATCCACCTACTTGTCTGATGGTTTTAATCTAGAGAATTACACAATAGATACCTTTTTATCCTAGAATCTCCAGCCATTTCCCTTGTGTTAATGTAGCCAGTTACATTCAAAAAAATTAATAGAGCTATTTCTAGAGTTAAGAGAATGATCTTATTCCTCAGAACTTCCAGGGAGAGGGAAAAGAAAAAAGTTACTTACTCTAATTAGAAGTCCACGTGCTGCCCAGGGTATTGAATAGGGCTGGAGTGATTTCTCCAGTATACCCAAAGGAGGGATGCTGTAACACAGGTCAAGTTTATCTGAAAACATGGGTTTGAATATTAAGGTCAGGTTCACTCCTATGAAGAGGAGCGAGCAGAAATACTTTTGTCCATGAATTATGTAAGTTTATCCAAAATACATTTGTAGCATGTAGACAGAGAATGGCTTTTTTTCCTGGTGTTCTGCACAAAGATGGCTTTCACTTCAGTAGATAAAGCCATTTCTTGCCTCTTGGTCTTAAACTGGAGTGAACACCTAAAAACTAGATTTAACTGCAGTTATCAAGTGGGAAAATCTGAGCTCTATGCTATTTTTTAACTCAGGCATTAGGGAGCTAAATCCCCATTTACTTTTGTACTTTGAATATGTTTTAACTTCAGACCACTCAGTGGTCAATCAGCTCACTGCTTGGATAAGCCATTTAACTTTACCTTCCAGTACCTCCCATCAAACCCACTGGTTGGGGATCAAGTGTTTTAGAAGACAAATTGAATGGAGCAGCAACATCACCATCGGCCCCTCTAATTTTTGAGTTTCCTGGGTTCCCCTGTCGAATTCTTGTACTGGATATTTAGAAGATGCATTGTCACTGATTCTGCACAGTTCCCTTTCTATTCTAGGTACCAATGCACAGTGTCTGCTACCATATAGGCAGCTGTTCCATGAAGACTGGGTAGTTTAAGAACTGTCAGATGATTACAGCTGAATTACCTAGGGATTCCTTCTCCTTGAGTTGTTCTACTATGAAATTCTCATCTGCAGGCTGCAAAGGGGAAATGACAGAGAGAAAAGAAACAGCTTCTCCCTGTCTAAACTTTCTGAGGAGCCTGTCGTGCTAAGTACTGGCCTGTCTCCTCTCGTTTGCGTTAACAGTGTCTAAATCACTCTTTCAACTCACTGCCTTCCGCAAGAGGAGCTGAGGCAGCAGCACAAATGGATCCTTGAGTACAAGGGGCTGGAGTGAGCTATTTCCATGTATACTTGGAGGGAGATGAGGTGGGGGAAGAAAAAAAAGTACTTTTAGCTTTATGTTTCCATCTCTCATTTCCATTAGTGCAAGCCTAGAAACTCCCAGCCATTTATTCTTGTATTAAATACAATTTCAAAAATAGCTTTAAAATTGGTCTCAAGCTTAATATCTAAAAAAAAAAACAACACCGAAACAAACAAACAAACAAAAAAAAACCCCAAAAAAAACCAACCTGAAAAGAAGCTTTATTTCCATCCACCAGTGACTGGTTGATGTGGTGGTGGTTTAGCTGCAACTCCTATGACTTCCATAGGATGTCAGAAACAGTTTCAGCATGAAACTTCAGACATAGTTAAGTAGACCAAGGTCTGAGCATACCTTGAGGTCATCTGGCTTTTAAGATGTTTGCCTCATGAACTAGCATTCAGGTACACCTGTGAGGAGCTGCCATTGCCCTTATCTTTAGTCCAGCTGGTAGATGAGTGTAAAGAGCAAAAGCTGTGTCCTCCAGGGCTGTTAGCTCAAATGTCCTCCACCTATTTCCCATTCACAGGGAGAAGGCAAGCCATGAATGGGTATGAAACAGAGCTTTGGGGTTTTAATCTGGCGAATAAGTTGATCCAGCTGGACTCAGGCAAAGAAAAGCCAATCTTTGGCTCTTGCAGCCTTAGGTGCTCCGTGTCACAGCTCTGTCTCTGTGTGCCTGTTGCTGCTGGAAGCTCTCTCTTTGGAGTGTTATAGTCACCAAAAAGGAGACTAAGGCTGCCTACGGGCTCTCTTGCTAAAATTGCTTTCATTTAGAACTATTTATCAGCATTTTCACACCATTTTTCAACCACTCTCCTCAGCAGCTCTGTGCAATGCAAATACCTCCAAGTCATCACTGCAAGCCAAAAGAGCCCAGCCTGATAAAATATAACACACGAGGCAGGGAAATTCAGTTACAACAGAGTGGTTGTGCTAGCCTCAGATTTTTGCTATGCTTCAAAGGGGGAGGGATAACAGGTAGAGAGATTTTCTAGACATGTGTGTGAAATCGTTTTTGCTGCTGATCTCTCAGAGGCAAAGTGGTGGGTAGATTTGCCCAAGACTGGGAGAATTTTGCTCCTGTGATCCATTGAAAAAGCTGAAATTTCATTTCAGTCCCACCTGGGCTTGGTTTTGAGGACTTAACGTTAGACAAATTTCACCCTTAAACTCAACTCAAAGTGTTCAGAGATTAAATTTGAAACATTTCTTTGATTTGAGGTTGGAATAGTTTAAAATACCTTCAGTCATAGCACCAGGGCAAGTAGGGAAATTTGCACATCTGCCTTATCAGTCATTACACCCAGGTAAGTAAAAGTCACAAGTTCTCTCTGCATATTTCTCTGCATATGTGAAATTAATCCCAGAAAGTTAAAGATCAGGTAGAAGAATTATTCAATGTTATATCAGCAATATGCATTAGCTGGATCTGATCAGCCCTCCAACCATATACTACTCCTTTACAAACTGACAGGACACTTCTTTACCATTGCGTGCCTGAATACATCAGAGAGTGAAGTGAAATTCCAGGGCAGAGCTGTCATCCTGGTGAAGTTTCCAAAACCTGCGAAGTCTCTCTTGTGGTACTCTCCTAATTCAGGACCTTCACCGTGCAGCAAGAACAAAGCTGTCTCCCTTATGATATTCCTTTAAAACAGAACAGTCCTGTGACACACTTCAATTTTTTTTCTCTTTTCTGAGTACACATGTATGCATACATACTTTTTTTTTTTCCTGTCCTTTGAGTAATTATTTTTGTTCCAGCAAAATTAGAACAAGCAGAGCAGCTACAAATATCTCAGAAGCTTTTAGAGAGCAGGCAGCAGCCCACACACCAAGCTGCTTGAAGAGAAAAACTTGACATGATGAAATTCAGATGCATCTTCCCAACAGAGAACTGCAGCCTGGGCAGCCGTCGTCAAGCCGGATGAAGCGGGGAGCGATGAGGCATCTCGTGTCATTGACTCTGCCACTTTCCGACCTGCATCCCTAACACCAGGCACACACGGCTGAGTCCCTCCCCACTTTGCTGCATTGAGATGGTTCCATGGGGGAATAGGGGGAAGGGAGACTAATGGGAAAATCGCATTCGGCTTCCAGGATGTGAAAAGAAGGAGCTGACAGTGTTTGCTGCACAAGCCTGTGCTCAGGATAGCACTGAGAGTATCCATTCCTTCTGCTGCCATGGGACCAAGAAGTTAGGAGCCTCTAGCATGGAGATATGTGTGTCCGAAGTCTCCGTGATGTTTTGGTAGCACATCCAAGAAGTTGTAGCATCTGACAGCAACAGACCCTCTGGCACTACTACATAACCATAACAGCCCAGCTGCATTCCAGCATCCAGGAACCTCCTTTGCTGAGACATGTGCTCCTTACCTCTGCTTTATTACCAAACAGCAGCCCAGAGTCTTCGACTTTGAAACATCTGTGAATAACCGATGCGATCTTCTGCCAGAAGCTCCCTCAGCCGAGGCACACATGGAGTTTGCTAATTCCAACCGTACCTTCCTGAAGAGCAAAGTCTTATTACTACTATCCATTATCTTGGGTAAATATTGGAACAGCAGCATTCAGAACACAACGCGCTGGGATGCAAACAACGTTCAGCCTCAAGCCCTAAGGATCCTACTGTATTTTACGCAGGAAAACTACTCTTTGAGTCTATGGTGATACAAGGAATTAACTTGGCCTCACCTATTGAGGTTCAAGGACATTGCGATGTGGCTGCATCGCCTAACTGTGACAAGGCTTAAGCACCTGCTTAATTTTGGGCTGGTTCTTAGAGCTCAGAGTTTGCACAAAAGTGCTTTTCTAAGGAGTGTTTTCCTGTCCTGAATGCCAATGCACTTACAGCTACATAAAATCAGTGTCAGTGAGAGAAGAGAAGAGAAGAGAATCCTCGATGGGGAGAAGAGTTTTGGAGAAACAGATGTAAAGAATCCATTGCCTCACGCTAATATTCCACTTTGGAAAGCCAATTTATTATCCCTAAGGATCTGAATATTCTTTTATGGGAAAGCAATTGTTTGAATAGGTGTGTGTGAGGGAAAACACACACACACACACAAACTCTCACACAGGATATTGATTCAAACTGTATTTATGATTCCTCAGACCTTTAAGAAATTGATTTTAGACTATTCTCCCTCTCTGTCTCACTCCAGCTGAAAATCAAAGCTCAGAGTAGGATCTCTTAAAGAATTTTTCTGATAGAGAAAAAAAAATTTCTAAAACTTTATGTGAAAGGAAAAAAAAAAAGCCCAAGAATCCTGTGGATTTGGTGTTCAATATTTTGCCAATTGTATTTTCAAAGAAATAGACAACTTAGAAATAGCATTTAAAAATAAACAAGCAAACAAACACAGCTCCACTTCTTTCTTTCCTTTTCAAGTATTGTATCATATTGTATTTATTTTCAGTAAGTTCAGACAACAACTTGATTTTGCAATTTTTCTTTCTCTCTCAGCAAAGCCTTCCCTGGAATTCAGTGTTCTCATTAAGACTTTATTTTTTAAAGAGACTTACACAAACTTAAAGTTACAAAATAGCCCTGTGCCAGCCATCTGCACTGGTACATATCTGCCAAATTGAATTCAGACTCAAATTCAGGCTCTGGACCTAAATAAACAATTTGTCTTTATTAAGCAAAATGCTTAAGATTTTGTTCAACTTTAAGCCCAGGTTTAAAATAAAGACTGCAATTTTGCTGAGTTTTAAATGTTCTGATGAGCAAATGCACAAAGCAGCTGCTTGTGCTTTGAAGGGGTTTGTCCTGTTGGCTGCTGTCAAACTCCTACAGACTCCAGTGAGACCTGCATCAATACTGGGGCAGCATAGACTCAACCTCCAGCATCTGACCACAAAAGTCTTAGTTGAGCATAGGAAGACATACAACATGAGAATAGTTTTTCAGGTATGGACCACTGACTTCTTTCAGCTCCTACCATCCTCTTCATTTTATTAGCCCCTGTGCTTTTTGCCCAAGTCAATGTCTTACCCATTGAAGGGATCCACTTCATTTCATTCGAAGCACCAAGCACCAGCTAATTATAAACCAAACACAAATTAAAACCATCTTCCCATCCTCCTCTCTGAAACCCCTAATTGCCCATTACCCTGTATTGTGCTCTGACACAAAAGTAATTCTACTAAGTGGGGAGTTTTGTTGTTTTTTTCTTTCATAAAAACTGTTAATTTGCTATTAAATCTCTTGTTGAAAGACTAATAGCTTAATGAATGCATTAAACGTGCAAATTAGGGTTTTTTTACTGCATTACTTAGTTGAAGATTGAAAGGGTATGATACATCATCGTTGGCTCAGTAGGATTTAATGAGGCATTAGACCATCTTCTGTCTTGGAGGCCAGACTTATGAATGATCCCCAGAATTGCACAGGCAACACTTGTCCCAGGTCCTCTCCTGCCAGCGAAATATATTTTCCCCTTCCCTGTTTCTTCTCCCGTCGCCACTGAGGTACGTGAAATAAAAATGTAGTTTCCAGATCAGTTTTATAATGAAAAGTAGCCCATTGCTGATGACAAATGTTGTTTACAGTCACTAGAAAAGAGGGTAGAATGGTGAGTGAATATATTAGAGGAGGAGAGGATAGCTTTATATTCATTATACTGCCATTTTGGGCCTGCGAAGACACATAACCTTTCCCTTTCTCCCTCCATCATACAGTCACTTTCAGATGTCTACACTAAAATAAAAAGCTGCAGGCAGTGTGCTTTGCGTTAGCTGCTATCAATGAAGAAGACATTTTCCACCCGTCAAACAGAGCTCCTTGTGGGAATACCATCCCTCTGAACACACTTACTGAGGTTTTCCTGGATTCTTTCCCTACCATGCCCCTCCCCAGGCTCCTTCCTTCTCCACACAAAAGAAAACCAGCATGAAACAGATAGTAAAAGCCAGTGCAAGGGCCTGATCCTTACCCGTTGTAAAGGAGAATGGCATTACCCCACCAGGATGACGTAGGACAGCAGCAGGCATCAGTGCCTACTTAAGAAGAGGACAACCTCTTTGGAAAGGGTTATTTAGGAAGATTTTTAGACCTCTGGGATCTGAGGTGAAAGTCTCAAGCCCCATCTGCTGAGGATAGAAAGGAAATACCCTGAACTCCACCAAAAATTGCATTTGAGCTGGGAGAAGCCTGATGGATGGCCTCAGTTGGACACAGTTTGCAGAAGCTTGCAGGCTTCCAGCATGGGACCAAGAAGACACTGTTCCCAGAAAGGAAGATTTTGAATGTGGAAATCACAGATACGAACGGATTTGGAGCAAAATCTCTCCTCTGAGGCCTGGTAGACTTTTGCTGCTCAGGGAGAAGTGGAGACAAAAGGAGAAGGATGGAATTTGTGGAAGAAAATGTCAAAAAAAAACCCTGTTTATTTTGAGAAAAGTTAAATAAATTAAATTCCACGAGAGGGATGTATAGTTCTAATGCTTCTGGGTTGTGTCTGTCAATTAACAGAGGAAAAGGTCTGTGGAGAGGTGGCTGCAGGACAGCCATGAGCCGAGATGTTCTGGAACAAACCCAGCATCAGACAGGCTGGCACCTATCCCACCCTCACGTCTTTACTTATAACTACTATATGCCATGATGAAAAGGCTATCAGATACTAATAAAGTCTTAATGCATCATCTCTCATTCACACTGACTCATGCAAGACATCTCGGGCATCCAAGTTTAGTGGGTCATACTCCCAGGCTCCTTCTGTAGCCAGCAAAGAAGGATTAGCTCTTCCAGATTTGGAACAGATATAAGTTTGCATCCTGGCATGAATTACCATTTTTCAAGTCTTTCTCTGGTGATTTTACAAGGAGCTTTAGGGGTTCCAGCCAGTTTTCTCTGACATCCAAGTCAGATGCCTGGACTTAGACAGTGAATAGCTTTATAGGACAATGATTTTATTTGTCTCTGCAAACCCAAGTGTGTGAAAAGCAGCAAGGCTCCACTGCTGCAATTAATGGGTTGTGGTTAGACATTATCTAAAGGCCAAGAAGAGCCACAGGGCATAGAATTACTGCTATACCTGTATGTTTTCATCTGAGCTGGTACCCTCCACTGGCCTGAAAAGAATCTCATAGAATGGGTACGTAAGGGAACATCAGAATGGAAATGAAGTTCTGATTGTATGGAAATCTGCAATGATGTGATCATAGTATCATCCCTGGTGCTTTCCAATTGCGTTTATATTGAGTGGAACCTCCTCTGGTTTGCATTGAAGCCAAAGCAGAAAGAGTGAACTTGTCAGGCAGTTCCTTTCTGAGGGATCTAGCTTTTAGGGGAATGTGCAAGGACAAGAAGAACTGATGTCTGTTCAGGAAACATTCATGTCCTACTGAGTACTAAGGACATGCCTCATTTAGCCCCAGTTCACTGACACATTCATTAATTTGTTAATTAATTGGAGCGTAGCTTCTGAGCTACAATTATGCAACTAAGATTTAGGGGTTTAGTCTCACCATCCCCTGAAGGTGCATCCAGAAGCTGATTGGCATCTGCAGAAAATAGACTACTCATCCTGTCTACCTCGATATCAGAGTTGGTATGAGAATAATCATTCTGTGAGATGTATAATGCTATGCACAGACTTTAGAAAGATCCTGAACAACCAGCCGAGACGAGCTATCTAACCCTCAGGTGGTTAATGAAATGAGATGGATCCCATCCCACTGACATTGGAGAACAGTTCCATTAGCGCTTTCTATTAATACACTGACAGTGTAGAATAATACCATCCTAAGTTCAGCTAATCTTTTTGCACCTCATAAGTTATGAAAATGTTTTACAGGTTATCAACAGAACTCACTTCACCCATAATTAGGAAACACTGCATTTAAAAGCCTGCATGAATGCTGGTTGTTACTCTTTAGAAATACAACTATTTCTGGAGGGAGAGAAGGCGGCCCGTGTACCTTACAATAGAGTTGTTGCACATATACCCATTCGCAAAGAATAGTAGAAGCTTGTAGTTTTTAAATATTTTACACTCAAAGACTCATGCATGGGAAGTTACAAACAACTTTTTTTTTCAGGACAGTTAGAAATCAGAGGTATTCATTCAAACCTTAGAACTGTGAACAGTTGTACCTTATACACAGGCGAATACTGGCACACACGCTATAGAAAAGGCTGTGTCCCTGCTATTCAAACGAAACATTTCTGAGTTCCTATTGCTGATAGTCTGGGCTCACGTTGTTACCTGCATACAGCACTGCAACAACGTGCAAGGTCAGTGCCAGACTGCACTCCTATTGTTAGTGTTTGAAGAGGGAACATTTTATCCTTCACAACAAATCTACATATAGGCTATTGAGTGAAATACAATAGCCTCACTAAATTACTTCATCCATTAGCTGGATGCCTGTAAGGAAAATAAAACAGTGTATTTTGTATGATCCATTATGGATTGTGAGGTAAACAACTTACATTCAGGAGAAAAAAAAATGGTATCTGGTCCCAAAAGCAGCCAAATTTGGGCATTCAAAGGGAGGTGGGAATTTCTTTCAGCATTATTTAGTAATGCTTTAGGAAGCAAGATTATCTAAAGTGCTGTATACACACAACAGGGAGAGAGTCCTCTGTTCCAAGGGATCTGTGATTTGAATTGGTTCATCTAAGATGCACTCCTCACCTTGAAAGAGGGTAACAGGGTGCAAAGAGAGCTGGGGGCTCCTTGGAGGCTAGGGAGTGAGGGGCATCCCCCTGGGAGCTGGCAGGGGCAGAATGGCAGAGCCTGGGACCCATCCCACCACCCCAGAAAGGGAGCAGGACAGCTGTGGGGCAGCCAGGGCAGACCATCATCCTACAGCATCTCTGGGGTAGGGACTGATGTCCCCGGGATGGGCCAGAATGGGGATCTGGGTCCAAGGGCAGGCTGTTGTGTGTGGGATGAAGTCCCTGCATTTAGGGATACCGATCTCATTCCTTAAAGATTTTCCAGATCTTCTGTGAGCAAGAGCGATGGGGGGAATGGTAGCAGGTCAGCATCACCTCTAGCGTTGTCCAAGCAGCAATCACTGCCCCGCTGATAGCACGCTACCAGGTCCTGAGGGTTTACGTTGCCGTTCCTCCACCTCATTTCATCCCAGAACAAGCAGTGATAACACTCCTTGCCTTTCATTCTGACCCAGTGGCTCCCAAGCACTCTCACAACACTAGGAAACGTGCTCCATTAGGTAATAACGCAAGAGCCTCGTTGTTGAGGGAGGAAGCTGGGACAGATATATTTTCTTTTATCTTTCTCTTTTTCCCCCTCTCACACTCTGCTGATGAAGCTTCTTTTCCTGCCTAATATTCTTAGTCCCCCTCTGAGCCCAGGACTCAGCTGCCATTCCCAAAAACCTGATGTGCAGGTGACACTTCAAGGATGCAATCAGAAAATGTCGCGGGGGCTGGAGGAGCAAGAGATGCTGACACAGAAAAACCATTCTATTTTAAGCAGGCCAAATGCACGCCTACTCCCGGCCTTCGAATGAGCAGGGCTGGCTGCTCCGTGGTGCCATGAATCATCCCAGCCTGGCCGGGGAGTTAGCCTTCTCTCCCCAGCCTTTGCCACAGCATGCTGCAAGGGCTGCAGCGGATCCCCCGGCGGGTGAAGGCAGCTGGGTGCGTTTGCTGGTTCTGCTGGAGCAGCGAGCGGGCTCTCCGCACCGTAAGGAGCTGCGGCACCACGGAAGGGATGTGTCTGGCAAGCGGAGGGTAACTCGTGAATCTCTTGAAGGTGTCATGGAAGGGGCAGTGGCTGGCTAAGAGCTCTCTTCACAGCGGGGGTGCCGAGGAGAGCTGGGAGTGGGCTGGCATCGTGGCTACCCCATCCGTCATCCCGCCGTGAATGAGCTGGAGCAGTGTGCCCCGTATTTTGGAGCAAAGAGCGAGTGAGTAAAAGTCCATCTCTCTTGCAAAGGAGGGAAGACAGATATTTGCATTATAAACATAATCCAGAGGTGGGCAAAGATTCCGCCGTTTCATATGCCCAGAGATTACATCAAAACAGGAGCTGAGACTGGAGGAGAAGTTCCCTGTGACCTGTCGGTGCACATTGTCTTTACCCTTGTCTTCAGAGCACGTAATCCTACACAGCCTCCACTTTTTTCTCTCTTTTATTCAGGATTCGAAAGCAAAGTAATGAGCTGACCTTCCAAACATTGCACTCAAGCAACTCTTTAGCGTAGAGGTAAGTCAGACCTGTGCCCAGTTAGGAGTGCTGGAACTCTGGTGCATGGTGGAGGCCAAACTGTTGCTTCATGGCACTCATGCATTGTGTCACCATCTAGTATTTGTCCCTCCAGGTCTTTAGGAACCACTTTTAATTCCTAGAAAGAGTAATAAGGGATGTTCTCGGAGGATGGAATAGGTAGCAAACTGTGTTACTTATTGGCATTGTAATTATTTGCATGCTCTGGGCAAGAAGTCTGAGGAGAGTAAAAAAAACTTGAAGAGAAGGAAAACAGAATTATCACAACAGAGCTTGTTTAGAGGCCCCCAGAATATGTGATTACTGGGTAAGAGACCAATGTGAACCAAATGTCACCACGTCTGAAGGCAGAAAGCGTTTGAATGACATGCCCCATACCAGGACACAAATTCCTGTGAATTCAGCATATTACATATTGCTGAGACAGCTCAGCACTTCAGCATGTTTTTGAGCCTGACTCAATTAAAACACAAAGCAGGTAAAACCAGGAGGAAAACTCACTGTTTGTTTATCGGACGTAAAGAACATGTATAGTCTTCGGATTACAGCTTGGCACTGCGAGGGCTTCTGCCACCCAGGCCCTGCTCTAATAGCAGCCTGCTCTAATGACAGGCTGTTGGAAAACAATGCCATGGAGCGGACAGGCAAAGACGCATCCAGGTCACAAGGCAGGAGGTAGGGATCCCACAGGCTGATCTTGGCTTTGAAGCTAATGAATGCAATAAACAGACAGTCACTAGAGCATGAAAAGCACACCTTCCCACTGCAGCTGAATTAACTTTCCTCCTCCTGCCTGCGAGTCAAGCAAAGCCCATTTGATGGCAGCTGGGTTGACTAAACTCTTGCTGACCATGAAACTGCTGACTACCCGTGTCCCTTGCCATAGCGCCGGGACCCCAAAGGTAGACCTCACTGTCAAAACAACTCTTGTCATTGCAGTTGTGTTGACTCACCTTTTAACCAAAACTTACACATAAATCATCACTGGACAGCCACACCATCCTATTCACCCACTCATGTACCCACTTTCTGATTTCTTAAGAGCTGTCCTTCACTTAACCATCTTCCCTCCAAAATGCTTCCATGTATGTGTTGAGAAATTCCCTGGAAACATCCCCCTAACTAAAATTGTCTGATTTAAGCCATTGTTCAAAACTCTCTAAATTAACACAAGTTTTCTGCACTACCTTAGAGTCAGGTTCTGGTCTACAGCTTGCTTCACTGTCCTCAGCCCATCTCTAGCTTCCATGAATCAAAGCAACTTTCATGGCATCATATTCCTCAGAGGCAGCTTGTTTCCTGAAGCTTTTTCCACTGCCCCAGCAATCATCTCCCTTTCTGTCTCTTCAGATCTATTTCTTCTACTGCAAATTCAATTAAGCCTCTCTGGGAGCCTCATGATCAAGTCAATACAGTGACCAATGGTAGGATGGGTTAACTGAGGTTTAAGTGAGTAGATATGTGAGGAGCTGATAGGAAGGCAGGCTTTGCTATTAAGAAACTGGAGAGGCAGGATTCATCACTCCTCACTTAGGTATGTACAGTGTAGGTGTCTATGATCCCACCACAGCCCATTACAGACCCAGCCAATACACTCTCATCCTCAAATCTGCTGACTGCACGGTAGTTCTCCATCAGTGATAACAGGAATTGATCAGGGAAATAAAGGGGCAATATCTCATACCCCATCCAATTGGGTATGTGATTCGGGATGCATGAAATAAGCTCATCTGTATGGTCTGTACAGTCTTTTCTCTCAATTATCCTGCAGCTATATCTGTTCCAAAAATAACAGCTAGCTCCTTTGCATTTTGTGATTGTGCCATCATAATTAAAACAAATTCCAATCTCCGAACAGCAGTGGTAGGAGCCCATCAATTTTATGGGGGAGAATGGACAAATCCTTTTTCCAAATTATTTTTACTCCAGCCTACCTGGTTTCAAATGTGTCTCTGATTCAATGTGGTTGCTGTGGAAACAGCCATGACATCAGACTTGGGAGTCGTGACATCGTTGGGTGAATAATCATGTGCTAGAGAAGGCAGCAGGAAAAATGCGGCAAACAAATGTGTTTATCCACAAATGCTCCTACCATGAGGAACTGGAATCTCCAATGGTGATTTACCACACATTGCTAATGTGTTTGTTATAATATATTTCTTAGTTCTTTTTTCTTTATTTTGGCTGGATATGAAAGTTCATCAGGGCTGGAACAAACAGGGGAAGCATATTGAAATGAGCATTACAGATCTGTCGTGCTCTAGTTTATGGTCTTTTCTCAGTGATACACAGTAAGTAAACCAAGCACTGATTGAGTCAGCTGCCTCCTGGTGTTCATTTGCTGCAGTGTGAAGAATATTAATGCTAAGTACATCCGCGTGCATCGGGAAAGGCAGGGAAGGAGGCAGCAGATTACCCCAGCTTAGGGTATTATACACGCGTCTGCAACTTCCAAAGACACAGAGAGGAAACATTTCTGTGGGTTTTTATCTCTTATCTTCTTACAGTCTTATAGATTTTGGAGATGCATTGCCCTGGAGTTTTAATACTCAGTTTTCAGGGGGGATTGTGATTATATTTTTTTAAAAATCCTCTTTTTTACAGGGGAAAAAAAAAAAAGGCAAAAAAGCAAGCACTGAATTTCATCAGGATAAAGAAAAAGCAGATTCCAAGAGAAGAAAGAGCAGATGAGAAAGAAAAGTTTGATTAAAATCCCCTCTTGTTCCATGTGTTTGATGTAAATATCTTCACACCTTTCTCTTTTCCTTTGCAACCTCAGCGGAGGGTTCAGCCCGTCACCAGGGGATTGAGTTCCAAGCTTAGGGCTTTGTAGTTGCTGCTGCTCTTGCTGCTGTTGTCTAAAGGGATTATAAGCCTTTGTAAAGCTTCTGTTAATAGCCTGGAGGGGAAAAATGAGTTTCCAAATAACCTTTTTAGTGTATCTCCTGCGTAAGGTACCCCAGGAAAGGAAAAATTAGGAAGTGTTTGGCCTTCAAGAGTAGGGCATTTAAAGATCACAAGCGAGGTCTCCGGCCTTTCTGACCTGGTCTCTTCCAGTCAGAGATGGCCCTTGTCATTGTGCTGCTGACCTTAAGACCTTTTAGGAATAGTAATACACTTCTCAGTTCACCAGAGACTTAGATTGGATTTTTTAAAAGCACCCTGAGAAAATTGGATCAGGTGCTTCTCTCCCACTCCTTTGGTAATGTTGGGCGCTTTGTATTCTGTAAACTTCTTTGGAAAAGCCAGCTCAGGATCCAACTCCATAGCTTCATACTGACTCTGTATCTTTTTAAAACCTTTTTTTTTTTTTTTTTTCCCCTTGCAGAAGGATTGGTTTTTGAGCCACATCGCAACATTTCCCTTCAGATGCAGTTGCCGTTGCAAAAGTGCGGAGCCGCTTGGTATTCAGGGAGCGTTGGTGGCTGTGGGTCATTCGATATTCCGGTGTGAGGAGTGAATTGCTCAGTATTCCAGGTGTGTGCCACTGCTCCGTGTCAGTCGGTAGCCAGGACCGTACAGCTGTGGATTGCTCAGTATTCCTGGGGTGTGCTTCAGGTGCTTAAAGGCTGTCACGGAGCACTTGGGTGCTTGCCAGGATGAGAATCTTTCAGCATTCACATCTGTCTCCCTGGGAAGGGGTGAGGCACGCAGCCATCCTTTCGATTCTCTGCCCTACCAGGTTTTGAGAATTGAAACGAAAGCGATGGTCAAAGAGAAAATGTAATGGAGAGGAGAGGAAAAGAGAAGTAGAGAAGACAGAAGGGAGAGATCTGAAAGGGCAGTTTTTTAGAAAAGGAGACTTATGAGCCCCTCACATGGGTGTTTTGCTTTTGCAGGAGCCATAGTTTAGATTTAAATTAAAAAGGTGAAGACAATACATTTCATCTTCCTAGACTGATCTAAGAATCCAAGGCAGAGCTGTCCGGATACATTCATTATCACACTTTTTGGTACCGGTCAGTGTTAGATTATGTGATAAAAGGCTCATCTCCACAAACACAAAGGATCACAACAGGAGGTGAAGGAAACCCAATGACCTAAGTAAAGAAAACAGCACATCCCCCCGCCCCCAGCTCCTCACAGGGCTGTCACAGCAATCGGTCCCATCCCTTGGGGGTGAAACCATCCTGAGGAGTCAATGGGAGGGTTCGTTAGACTGCTCTTCACACTGAGAAGGTTTATTGCCACAGGGGTATGGGTCTCATCATCAGACACAGAGAAGAGCCTTTTGGGATTGTACAAACTGTAAAAAAATCTGTTTCTAAAATTTTCTTGAAGAAATTTGTAGAAATTCTGACATGTCGCATTTGAGGAAAGCACAGCTCCCCAGTTGTGTGGGGTTTTTTTGTCCGAAATTATGACAATTTCATAATAATATTGAAACACGATAATAACGATTATAACATAAAACTTCTTAATTCACTAAAATATTTTTTTCTTACAAATTGTCCACTCACAATTTTGCCTTTCAGAATAACATTCAGATTTGAGACAGAGAAAAAAGAATCTGAGGTTTTGGATAGCAGAAAATGTTTACAATATAGTTCTTTTCATAAGACCATCTGTTCCTTTGTTACCAGGTATGAGTTTGTGGATACACGTGCCAGCTACTACAGATGACAAGCCAGCACTGTGTGCAGGTACTTCTGAGGATGCCTAGTACAGGTCTGAACAAATGGGCTGGCTTATGGAAATGGGGGAAAAAGTGTGTTTTGGAAAACCGAGAACGAGAATGGAATCTAATATCTACTTAAGGGATGCGATACTGCAATGAGAGCAGAAGTGGCCTGTAGCTAGAACGGGCGCCAGTTAAGCTCACCCTGTGCTTAGAAGGTATGATCTGTTTGGAGTGAATAACAGTGGGTCAGGGACAAAACCGTGTTTCTTCACTGCTAACATTCTGCATTTTTACAACAATTAACAAAGGCTTAATGGCTCTCCAAATGTCTCTTTGCAAATCTGTACTTCCAGTCTCCTTCCCTTTTCTCCTTTCTATGTGTGCCCACTGATCTGGAAGGCTTCGCATGTATCTTTGCTTTCCTCCATCAACTCTTGGCCTTAAAGCATTAAATCGAGTTCTCCGGATCTGCTACACCATGAAAATATTTAGTGGGTATAATGTTTATTCGTGATTCCTGATTCACTCAACCCACTCTAAAGGAGTCTCTCCCAACACGCCCCCAGTACTTGCTATGAATAATTGCATTCCCTTCCCATGGACTTTGTCGGTGCAGGGAACATCACAGCCTACTTCAAATGCTGCACTGCACTTCTCAATGGTATTTTATGACACATTTTTCAAAATCAATTTAAAAGCATAACTGAGTGGAATTAAATTAATGCCGTCTGTAATGTCAGCAGCACAAGCTGTGCATGGCTGCTTAGCTTCTAAACCTCTGGCAGCTTCCCGGGACTTATTTCTGACAGGGAAATAGTGAATGCAGTGATGTCAATTTTTTTTTATTAAATGTATATATGGATGGGATGCGTGGGAATAAATAGATGGCAGCTGATGTCTTGTAGAGTTTCCTAGAGAAAGTATCTTAAGGTTAGATGTAGTAATATCCTGTTGTACAACTGTGGGGAGGAGGGTACGTGAATTTAGAATAAGTACCCATGTGCATTTTAGTGTGATGATGCATACCAAGAGGTCTGAGAGATATTACCAAGTTACCCAGGCAGACCTTATTTGGGTCTGGTTTTGGCATGGTTTCCTTTTTCCCTCAGATCTGCTCACACAGTTGATGAAATATATCCCAGAAATGAGAATATCACAGTACTGTTTCTGTAATGAAGATGATGATTTAGAATGGTGAAATGTTGCATCACTGAGCTGAATGCACAGGTTGTGCCTGTGTATATGTTTTGTCCTGTGCATAGCCAAGAGAGACTGCTTGCAGCTTTTGAGCTAGAAAACTGTTAATACAACAGATTCATGTAGGATGAGAGAAGTGTGGTGTGCATGTGCTGGTGTGTGCAAGGTCATGACATATGAAGGCCAATGGATTTTGTGTCCATAGATGTTTTAATGTTTATTCTACTGTCATAAAGTCCCCATATATCGGTCTCAGATAGTATCTGCATAAACACAATCTCACTTGTATACATCCAACTTTTTCCTTTTTATCACTTTCTATGTTTCAATTTAATTATATTTTCCTGCATTGTGGAAACATCCCATAATAATTTAGCCAAAATAGATCCTAATTGGCTCCAAGACTATATTTACTCATCCTATTCAAAGAGATGTACTCGAATGCATTGATTATATCTCTTCACCTTTCCACACAGACAATACTTGAAGTATTTCCTTCCATATAAGAGGGAGAAAATTTCTACCAGCAATGCTAGATTCGAATTGCCCAGCCAAGGTGGGTCCAAACGAGCTCTGCAATCTAGCTGAAGCCTGCAAGTCTTCTCTCGTCCCCCATCAAACATCCAGTTGCCCCTGAACTTGGGTTCACATTGCAGAGGGAGGATGAACTGTTTCTTCTGGGTTAAATTAACTCAGGTGCCAACTGCCACTCCATCTACAGGACAAGACTAGAGCTTGTCTGAAGTAACTCTTCACAAAACGTAAATAAAATTACTGTCAGCCCTTAGCTTCTGTTTTGATTTGTTTGTTTACTTGCTTTTCACCTTATGGCAAATACCTTTTCTTAAGGCTACAAAATGTATAGTCCTCCCTTTATGGAAAATGTTATAAGCAAACATAAAGCTTTCCTATAAAGCCAGTATGTCTACAGTGGTAACCTCATCACCTTAAAGCCACGGTGACTTGTCCCCATTCCCACATTTGTACTATAGGTTTTGGTACCTTCTGGATGCTTTTGTGACAAGAACACTTTGAGGTCAGGTAATGCACTTGTACTGGTGTACAGAGCATCAGAGACATTTATGCTTCTCTGTAAATAATAATGCGGTCTTGGATTGACTGGGGAATGCAGAAGTAGAGGAAGAGGGAAGTGTAATAAAAGGAGGGGGAAAGAAACCCAACCAAACAACCCAAAAACATCGATGAAAATTCATTCTAAGCCTACCTAAGCATGACAAATAACAACGAAGCCAGAGGAATTCTGTACATGAATGAGAGATCTGAGATTCAAAAGATAGGGGGGTGAGGGGAGTTTGGAAAAGCTGCATTGCTTGTTCTCTGTGGCCTACAAAAGATGTTTTTTTTTCCTTGGTGCCTTCTCCAAGCCTAGTTTGAGTGTGGAATTTTGATAGACTTTTCAAAGGAACTTGTAGGAGCTGGGATTACCTCAGAATTTCACAATTTTTTTTTTAAATGTGAAGTAAAATTGCTGCACAAATATTCTTTTTCCCTCCTCTTTTTTTTTTCTCAAAACTTGGACTCAATCAGTGCAACACAAGGTTGAAGTAAAGTTTCATAACCGGTTCTTAACACACAGGGATTTACATCAGCTAAACTGCTGAAATTTTGTATGCTGGGCAGGGTAAGACCTCATTTCCTTAATTTAGGCACCTAGGTGTCCAACGTCTACATCCAATCTAGTCACGCCAGGCTTCCTCTACAGGCAGCAGGGAGAAATAGGCTCCCCCAGACAACGTCTTGTTTCGTTCCCAAGAATAGGGTCTGATCAGGGTCAGATGAATTGCCTCTGGAGGTACCCACAGCCCCAGACTAGAGAGAGATTGGGGTGATTATCTCAGACCTCTCACTGTTAGACTTCTAAGAAAAGGGAGATGAATCCCAGCCTTAGCAGCTATTACATTCCTGTGGGTTAGGGTGCTTAAAAACGTCGCTTTGCTGGCTTGAAAGACTCCATCTCTCTCACGGAGAGACAATTTCATGCTCTTAAACAAAGTACTAATGCATGAAAGTAGAATCCAAGTCTGTTTTTTCTTAGGGCTAGTTTAAAGAAAAGGGCCATATGATGTGCTTGGATTGAACTGAGGAGCTGACATTGGTATCTGGGAAATGTTCCAGTAGACTGAGCAAGAGGGCCTGTGCTCAGGGCCGGCATAAAAAGACACAATTTTCATGGAGATGCATCCATTTACACCTGGTCTGCATTTGGCATGGGGAGAAGAGAAATGGCCCCTTGATCAGGGCATATTTGACATATTGAGTTATCTCTCTCATGAGTATGGAGTAAAGATGAGTACACGTTTGATATGTTATAGTGGCTTCCTATAATATTAAAGCAAAAGGAAACTTCACAGACTTATGGGACGGAAGCACCTGCAATTCATCTACACAGACCATACTGAGTTTGAGGTGACTGCCAGCAGCTTGCTTCCCTGAGGGGTCATTAATAGCTTGCTCTGGGCTTCTCCTGCTTGCTTTTCTGCTTTTCCAGGCTCTTTGCGGCCCGAAGGAAAACTTTGCCTTGCTCAGCCTCCGATTTTCAAGGTAGCTGAGCTCTCAGAGCTCTTTCTGCTGTGCCTAGGGAGAACGTGAAATCACTGTCATGGAGGTTTTTAAAAACAGACTAGACAAACTTGTGTCTTGAAAAGCATTGATTGTCCTGACCCTACTGGAAAGCAAAAGGGTTGACTAGAGGTCATTCGATATTTTGGTCCACTTCTGTTTACCACACATGTTCTCAACTGGAACCATCTCTAAAGAATGATTTCTCAGCCTGTGGTCTGCAAAACACCTGAACACATGCATGAAATGATTGCAAAAAGCATTGAGCTAAGAAATGAAAGTGTACTTCCATGTGCTATAAACAATGAGGGAACAATTAATGATGAATGCTCAAAGGTTTAGCCTTATTTCTGTGTGGCTGTAATGAAAATTGTGACAGAAGTTTTGTATTTTTCTTTTGCTTTCAAAAAAATTTAACAATTCCCTATTTGAAAAGGGAAAACAGTGTTCTAAATGCCAGTCAGTTGGAGCAATACCACCAATTCTGAGAGCCCCCCAAAGAAGCTCAGCGAGTTTTCTGTTCTTAATCACTATTTCGCTTGTAGAGTGCCATGAGAGCCTGGTATTCCCCAGCCTCTCCTTTCCATGTTTTTCTTGTGTCTTTCCGCTGCAGATTGCAGAGCAACGTACCAAATAATCCCACCAGAGGAGACTGATCTCAGCAGGGTTTGCTGGTGTCATCTGCAGTCATCTTCCTCCTCTCCTAACCCACTCTTGCTAGGTTGTTTACCCTCCAAAGGTTTCTGCTGCACCCCTTAAAAAAGGCACTCTGATTGCTGATCCAGCTGTTAGATGTTCCCCTCAGTACAATCTGGAAGTCAGTAAACAACCATATGATGTTTATCATCGCGATGCAGAGGAACTGAATGGTGCTGCCTGATTCCTCCCTGGAAGGGGGCCGAGGAGCCCTGCACACCTACGTGCTCCGTTCTCCGCTGGCTCAGCGTTTGCTTCCAAGCGTGTTTCAAAGTCAGAGTCTGGGATTTTTCAAAGGTGCTTGCTGAAGGAGCGACTTTGACAGCCACAGGGTTGTTAGCTGAAAGGCTGTTGTTGTAAGACTGGGAAAGTGTTTCCTCTTGCTAGGAACAATACTTGTCTCTTGATTTCCCTGGATGGTTTTGCACTGCTACCTGTCCTAAGGCACGGAGTTAACCGAGAGATGCAAAGAGGTCACTAAAGAGCTGAACAAAAAAAGTAAGATGGTAAGAAGTATAACTTCACCTCAGTCGAGTTAGCTTCAAAATAGTTGGATCAGCAGTGGCTCTAATTGCATCTACTATTTTGGTTTCTTTTTTTTTTTTTTTATTGTGTCATTGTGAAGAGTAGCGTGAAGAAAGGAGAGTCAAGTCAGACAGACAACCACGTGTGTCAGGGAGAAACGTGGTGGGTTAGAACATGTCATCTGACAGAGTCAGTTGGGAAAGCCATAAAAGGCTCCCCCTACTCAGAAATGGGTAATTCACCAGACTTTACCATATGAATTCAGCAAAGAGAAATACGTCTGAGAGTCTCCCCTCCGTGACTTTCTTCAGCCTATATGCACTTTTTCCACCTGGGATGAGAGCCGAAAGGGTAAGTGTCAGATGTTATTTGGGACATGAGGATTCTTGAAAGAAAACAGCTAAGGCTCACACCTGGCTGCCTTGAGTACAGAGCAGCTGACCTGCAGAATTGCACTCCAGAGAGGTAGAAGTTGACAAAGGAGGGTCTGAAACCAAACCAAAAGTAAGATCCCTGAAAAGAAAGGTGTCCATTATAACCTGGTGATGCTAGGATTTAAATGGTGTGTGGGGCACAATACCTGAATATTTGTACCTGCAGCATCTTAGGAGTCCGCTGACAATGGATGAAAGGCACATCAAGGATATGAGGAGGAGATATACATCTCTAGAATGACCCTTCCTTCTACCATTGATTATTTTCCTCCCTGCTTTCACTAAGCTGATGTCAACCAGGAGGTGACAGAAAGGAAACAAAGAGACTGGTCTTTTCCCCAGTTCTGAAGTCAAGGGTACTGCTCTTCCAGTAAGAACAGTATAGGAGAGTAGCTTCCATAATTCATCTGACAGCAGCTTTCCAAGATCCATATCACCTCTTGGAAGTGCTCACACCTCACCACAAGTACATATTCTGTGGCTGAGCTGCAGTCAGGGATCATTACACTTCAGAGACCAGCCAGGCAGCTCCGGGTGCGTACGCCCAGCGTGCCCGTGAGCCGAGGCACACGTGCACAAACCCATCAGAGCTGTAACTCCTGCTCGCATGCAAAGCCGCGTGCAGAGTCACTGGGCTGCGCGTTCTTTGCGGCGTGAATGCTTCTCCCCCCTTTCCCCTTTGTAGTATCAATCTTTAAGTCTTGTTCGCGCCTCAATAAAATTATAAGTGTTCTTTTATTACTGCCATATGTATTGTCAGGCACAAACCTCCATTGGCTGCTATGAGACAGCCTGAAAGTGGCTCTTGCAGGCTTGGCAATAACCAGCTGAAAGCCCGCCTCTGTTTAGATCAGGTATGCCATTTGAGAAACCCCATTTGTTCCATGATTCTTTTTCCAGATTTTCACCAGTAAGAGAGAAACAAACTCAGTTTCTTCATCAGTAAGGTGATTTCAGGTTTTAGTGCAAGACCTGGATGCAGCAGACAGATTCGTGGCTGCTCTAAGTCACTGTGTCAATTTACATCCAGCTCAGGTGCCGGTGTTTTGTTAAATCAAACCTTTGCATTTGATAAAATAATTCTTTATGAAATTAAAATTAGGTTAACATCTGTAGCAAACAGTGTCACATCTGCACCTGTGCAAATGCCAATTAACCCAGTATAATTAGTCACAATTTTTACTCATTATCACTAAGATCAGAATCAAAACCAGGATTTACTCCCTCATTTTTTATTCTTCTTTCTCTTCCAGATCATGATCTTTCTATCACTACAGTGCATTGGGGTTTTTATGTAGGTGGCTATGTGGGACCAATCTTAAAGAAAAAAAACCACACCAAAACCAAACCCTCAGAACTAAGCTCCCAAGACCTCAGCACTTGAAATGCAGCCATGATTTTCAGAAGAGTTTGTTTCTTATTTAACCACCCAAAAGAAGGGGTAAATCTTTGGCTGTTCTCTGCCTCTAGCAGTTTTTACCATGGTGCATATTGTCAAAAAGAAATCAATACAGGAAAATGGAGTATTCTTGAGAAAATTTGGTTCCTACTGTGTTCCTTGAACCCTTCTGAAAATGGTGACAGGATGTCGGTGTTTCATCACTGCATGAGGCTTCCCTGCCCTGCTTCAGATTTTGGAACAAATACATGTTATATGACAAGCAACAGTGCTCCTCACCCACCATTATTTATCATTATTCATTAATCACTCCTCAGCAATCATCTATATTATTTATTGTTATTATTCATTACTTTTTGAATTAATAACTGTAGCAGGGACTATCTTTGTGAATAGAATGGGGACAGACAGGATATTTTTGCAGAGTACTGGACTCCCACAGACTTGATTTATGAAGTGTGCTGTGGATAGGAAGAGTAGGAAGAATATTGTAGCTACTATGGTTTAAGTGAGAAAAGGCTTGTGAGAAGTATTACTTCTTATTATCCCAAATTATATAATTGAGGAGGGGTGGGGAAGAAAAAGAATCAGAAAATCTTTCAGACACTGAACTCTTCTTCAAAATTGAAATAGGAGCAGCAAAATTTGCTTTTGGGTGCTGTTATTTATTATTGAATTGAAAGGAATAGATTAGCATCTGTTGTTAATATTCTTATATGTACTCACAACTCTCCTGAGCACTAATTTTTTTGATTTTTTTTTTTTTTTTAGTCTATTTCGGTATCATATGGAGTTGCATTGATTTTGATGGAGCTTCTGGCAGAGAGATTTGTCTCCAGGATAGCTTTCTGATCGCTTCCAAAGATAGAGGTTGTGATCCCAATTGAAATGGAAGTCAGTCCTGAGCTTAAAAAAATGTAACATCCCTGATCTAGATGTCCATCAACAGAAAGCTTGTTAAAGTATTCTTTAAAGCACTCAGTAAAGGATAGTTCATGGCTGTCTTTGTTAGTTGATTTAAGAGCTAAAATTTCTTCATCTAACACATCTTCTTTCTACTGGAAATTAAACCTAGTCCTCATTATCTTACACCCTCAAAGAACAACTGATCCTCTGTTAAAATGTCCTTCAGCATATTAGGAGGCTGCATTGTGTCCTTTTCAGTCTTACTGAGGCTTAACACCTTCAACTTTTTCGTAGGTCCTGTTTTCTGAAACTTTTCTCCTCCTTTCTAGCATCTCTTTAAATCTCTCCAATTTGTCCACATGATAAAACATGATATCCAAAAGACCTCACACTCCAGCTGAAGCCTCCCTGGTGCCCAGCTAAGCAGAATATACGATCTGCCTGGTGTTGCTTTCCAGAGCGAGATTTGCCTCTTTTCACTGTTAATTCATTTTCATCTTGTACAGTATTATAACCCCTTGATCCTTTTCCACTGTACTCCCATCAAGGCAGTTATTCTCTGTTTCATGGATGCAGCCATGATTTCTCCTTCCTCAGGAGTCATTTGCACCATTGTCCTATTGAATTCAATCTTGTTGATTTCCTACTGCACCTCCAACGTATCAGAATGATTTTAAATTCTAATCCTGTCTCCCAAACTGCTTGCAGTCCCTTCCAGTAAAGTGTCATTTGTAAATTTTATAGATGCACACCTTAGTACATCATCCACATGGATAATGAAAATAGTGAAGAAGTGTGGGACTCCAATTCTAATGTCTTTCCAGTTTAAAGAAAGACTATTCATGTATGACTTCTCAGCAAATTGTGGACCCATCCTGATCTAGAGGACTTCCTCTAGATCATATTTTCCTAGTTTGCTTATGAAAATGAAGCGGAATCATATTAAGAGTAAATTACATCACAACTACTACACATCCTTCTAAACTACTGAGACAGGCGGCTCTTAAAGAAGAAAATTAGATGGATAATTACAGGATTTGTTCTTTGCAATCTCATGTTGACTGCACTTTTTGTAATTTTTTATCCTCCAGCTGCTTATAAATTTATTGTTTAATAATTTATTCTATTATCTTTCTGGGTTAATATGACTAGTCTATAATTCCCTGGGTCCACCTTTCCAAATGTGGGAACTATGCTTGTCCTTCTCTGGTTCTCTGGTCTCTCCTCAGTATCAGTGAGTAGTTGAAGATAACTACTAATCATGCAGAGACCGCAGCAGCAGTTTCCTTGAGAGTTTTGTGTAGTTAGTCTGACTCATGTGCAAGTTACCTATATGCTCTTTAACTCATTTGTCTCTCATTGTAGAAAATTCTTGTACTTTGCAAGATCACTGTCATTTTTTCTTCTTGGTCACCTACACAATTATAAGTTTGTATTTCTCCCTCTGCATGGCTTCCAAAGTCATTTGGAGGTCGAACTTGTCCGATTCTCTCCTTGCTTTTTTGCACTATTCTTTTGTATCTATCCCAGTCATATATCACTGCAATTTGATTAATAATTTATTTTAATTCATCAAATCTTTAAAGATATCTTTGTGTGTCTGCATCAGACTCTTGCTTTTCTTCCTGCGCTGCTGTACTTTACTACCGTGCCTTTAACTTGGTTGCTTTTAGCAACTGCCAACTAACCTGCATCTCTTCCCTTTTATGAGGTTCATTTATCAGTTTCCTGCATTTGCTCCACTCTGATCTCCCTATTTTTCTGCTTTTCTGCCTTCTCTTTGAATTCTGAATCCAATAGGTTTGTGGTCACCATTTTCACAGAGGTTTATTTCCACCATCTATTTCTGACCGAGTAGTTCAAGTTAAGACTACATTAAATAGCCATTTGTAAAACACACAAACAATCACGAGCGAAGACACCAGTGCTGTAAGTCATTCTCTTCCCATACAATTCCTACCAACTGTTATTCCCTTTCAGGCCTTCAGGAATTGATTTTAATTGGATATGCCATAAAAATTAGGACTTGTATAATTAGATCCTTCAAATCTGGCAGGTGAATAATTCAGCTCTTCCTTGTTTTCATCCATCTATGATATTTTTCTTCATCTATGTCTGCAACACTACACACTAAAAGTTGCCATTCCCTATAGGGAGCCATTATTTTATGTGTGTTTCTTAGGAAGCACACATATTACAAAAAAAACCCCAACCTTTGCAAAAACCAACAAGCAGTCATGTGGTTAACTACTCTAGCATCTCGTGGAACCTTTTTTTCACTACGCCTCAATTAACATGCACAGGAAAACAATAGTAATAATGAAAGAGAAAAGGAGGAGAATTATAAGTTCAATAGAAAGAGGCTGCTGGAGTCAGGCCAGGGACCCGTGCACCAGCCCTTACACTTAGAGTATATCTAGCTGCCGGTGTTTTTTTCCGACTACTGCAGAGTTGGGAGCACAGAGAGTATCCTTTGATATTTCACTCAAAATATCCAAGACCACTTTGGGTCATCTCTCAGGGAGTTGGCAGAAAGACCCTTTCCCATCCTGTCAGCATATGTTTATCCACACATCTGTTTTGTCTAGAAGGTAAATTACACTCAAGTAAAACATTTTGAATCTTCCTTACCCCACGTATGGTGCTAACGAGCCAATGAGTGAAGTTTGCATCCAAAGATCCCAGTTTGCCAAGATGCCAATTTCTTATTGCTGCCTGTGAATCAGTCTCTTCCCCAAACAACCAAGCTGCAAGACAGGAAGGGCATCCTCTCTTTAAACCATAAATCATCCCTTTAATTGGTGATCAGATGCTGTGTGAGAGACCTGGCAGGTGTCAGTTCATCGCTGCGTAATTGAATGCACCTTGCGCTGGTGCGTCCCTGCCCCGTCTCTGCAATGTGTTGGAGAATCAATGTGAGCCGTAAGTGGGACTTGCAGTGGCAAAGGAAAGAGAAACAGGAGAACACAGGAGTTTATCTCCCTCCAGAGCAGTGTCTGGGTGACAGCTGAGGCAGCCTGAGTTAAAAGGCATCTCAGACGTGCATCAAGACGGTTATCTGGCATCAGAGAAACTCCCAGTCACTGGCTGTCCTATCTCATCCCTGCCAGTGGCTGGAAGGAGATGGGTGTATGTAGGATTTCCACTACCTGGACTAGAAAAACAAATGAAAGAAACATCTATGACATGCACTTTTATGGCCCTCTATTGATTTCATGTCTCCGTTAGTTCATATACTGGATCTTTGCTTTGCTTTCTTTTTTCCCCTCTCACTGACATAGGAAGTAGGTACACCATCATGCATGTTCAAAAAAAGGCAGTTTGGTGTAATCACTCTGAGAAATTGCTGAGAATTAGAAGAAACGTGCTTTCCTTCAGGATAGATATTTAGGCCTTAGATATTTTGGCTCCCTCAAAATATCAGTCATCTAACTCCTATTTAGGCGACTAACTCCTATTTTAATCAGCAAAAGCTAGGTACTTAAATATCCTTGAAGAGCTGGTCCCCAGTGTCTTCCAGCTACAGGATCCAATCACTGATTCATCAGTCTCTGGATCCAATCAGCAGTGATTGATTTAATGATGTCAATATTCCTTTCCACTCCTCCATAATTTCCTGTCCCTGCCATTTATGACTTACTATAGGAAGCAACCCATTATGATAATTCAGTATTCCTACTGCAGAAAACTACGCTGAAAATGAAAAACAAAATTCTACACAGACCCAAGAAGCATCCATAGCTGCAGCATCAGTGTCCAGGCTGCTATTTATTGAGTTATTTATCTATAATGCAATGCCACAGTTTAAAAAATTAAATTAGTCTAATTATGCTGTTTAAGGAGATAACTCTCCTGTTGCTACCACTCCCATAATTTTCTGCATTTCCATCTCCTAAATTATCCACTTCTAGGCTTTTTTTCTAGCCTGTATATATCTGAAAAAAATATCCTTCGAGGTATAATTAACTTTTTCATTCAGAATCCTAATTTCCTCTCTCAGACATTTTCTGCGGTGTTTAAACTATTTATTATGCAAACTTAGAGAAGTCAAACTATGAATTATGTACAATTCTACGTATTGGAGTTCTCAGCTAATCACTGCATCTCTGTCTTGTGGTTCAAGGTAACCAAAGCGCACAGAGTGGAAAATATCAGAGTCCAGCATTCAGCATGTGCCTTTTTTCCCTCATGTTAAAGACATTCTTTGCCCCAAATTAAATAATATCATCTAATGATTTTTTTTTAATTTCTGTTTTTGTCACCCACCACTATGTTTGCCTGCCTTCACATCATATTTCCTTCATCTCTCTTACAGTGCTCTCCATAAACTGCAATTGGACATGTGAAGACTTGCAATGACTTCTTACACTTGGTGAACATCTTTATGCTTGGTGCTGGATTTTTCTCTTTTTCCTCATCTTGGTTCACTCACTTGTTCTTTCCCTTTGTAGTTCTTGGGTTTTATGCTGTGATTTTACTTTGTAATTTTGAGGGTAGGGACTGTCTTGTATGCATCTTGTCTTGTACTTATCAAAAGCAATTGTATTTACACATAATTTAGGCTTTGGATGAAAGCTACACAGGGTTCCAAGCCTAGACTACAGACATCAAAGAAAAAGATATTTGCAGTCCCAAGGATTTTTCAATCTATGATTATTCTTTCTGCTAATTAATAGCACATCAGTGGCTATCTATCTGTCCTGTCAGCAGGAAGATGTTCAAAATCCCCTCTAGCTTTTCAGTGGCATATTTTCCTATGTATCTATTTTAACCAAAATGGAATTATATTGCTTGGAGAAACCTTTTTCTCCCTCAATGCATGCAACGTGAAGAAAATGAGAGGAAAAAATATGCTTTTATTTATTTTTGCATATGGGATTGTTATGATTCATTAGCACAGAAAGTGGACAAGCACTGTGGGGTTGCATCCAGTGAGACGATTATAAATCAAGGGAATTGTTAGGGCTGAATCTTCTGGTTGTATAAGGCTGCAATACTTCATTGAAGTCTGTTCTGTTGCGTTGTTAGCTGGAGCTGGATTTTCTGAAACACAGAGAGTTCTCAAAGGGCTTTGTCCAAGAAGATGGGACTCTTTCCCTAAATTTAACAGCCAAAAGGACAGGTGTTCAGTCTAACCTACCAGCCCAAATTCAGTCATCCCAGCCTGAACAGTTATCAAATAGGTGGGATAAAATGTCATCCTGGAATGTTTCTGTATGTTGCCTATATACAAAAATGGACTAGACTGTGTATGAACATAGACTAGACACCTTGAACAACCTTTATTGTCCGAGGTTAATAGTTGGAGAAGGAAAGAAATACAGTTCTTATCCTCAGGAAAAAAATCCCTTTTCTAGGAAAATTCTTTGGCTGGGCTTTAGTTTAGCAGGGCCTTAAAAGTCAGCGGCTTTTAAACACAGTAAGTGAATGTTTTGCTGAAGCTGTTTTCACATTGGAGCCCAAAGACAAAGATGTATGTGCTTCTGGAATGAGGCCTGACTACCAGATAAATACTATTAAATGTGTACAGCTGAAGAAGGAAAGCTGCAGGTTGTTTTCTGGGAAGACTCTTTTAACCACGGGTTTGAACTCTGTGTTTTAGCTCGCGTTTGCAACCTTGTCAAACATACATTTTATTCCATGCCTTCAGCCCAGTAGACATAAGGGAAAAGCTGGTAAGTACAATTCATCAGGAAACAGAGGATGGAACTTGTGAATGAGGAAACCAAAACACTAAGGTTCTGTCTGTGAAGTCAAAGATTTTATTGGGATTTTATTCTTTGAGGGGTCATGGATCTTTCTCTAGACACTGGGAAAGAGACCAAGCCTGTCTTCATTGAGACTCTGTCTGCTTCAGCATGACTTTGTGAGGAAGATGGGTCTTGCAGCCTCCCAAAAGGAGAAGAAAACTTATTCTTAAAAAACTTTCACAGCAGCCTCTCCATTGCTTCGTAGTCAACTTTGCCTTGTCACCAAAGCACCCTGCATGCTCTTTTCACCACATGCACATGTGTGTGCATGAGGCAGAGGAACTTGTTTGGATTTCTGTTTCCTTCTCCACCCTTTTGGAGGTCAACAGGTCCAGCGGAGAAGGGTGTTTGCAGCAGCCCAGCTGTACCCCAGTGAGCTTCATGGAACTCCTCAGTCAGGCCAGCTGGGACTCAAACCTGCAGTTTCAGAAAACCTGGTGGGAATTGCAGGCCTTGTGATTTGTCCCTTAAGCCGTACCTTTAGTCCTGAAAATTCGAACAAGTGCACACCAGAGGGAGAAATAATTCTAGGAGAACTCCAAGCTGAGGCATCATAAGGAAAGGGGAAAAAAATCGAAACAAGCTAAAAATATCTTCTGCAAAGACACTACAGGCCAGCAGTTCTGAAAAGCTGAATTCCTCATCGGGATTCTCACTATCATTTTTATTTATTGCTTTTGACACCTGGTCTATCATGTCAGGAATTCTTGGTCTCTTCAGCCTCCTGAAGCAGCAAAATGCCTTCCCAATGCATCCACCTCTGTCCTAGCAACATGCAACCAAATCCCAGCTGTGATCGGGGATGGACAAACTGAAGGATGGAGAAGATGAATGGCATGATGGCTGCTGAGATGAGGCTGAAGCCTGTGTCTAGGAGACTTAAAAGACTGGCTCTAGCAAATAAATTATGCACAGCAAGCAGATCAGATAATGTCAGTTTCAAATCTTATTTATCTCATCAGCAGCGGCTCTGGGAGTTTGTTGCTTTCACTTTTTTACTATTTTTTGTTCGGGATGTCTCTCATTAACCTTCTTTCTCTGGTTTGTTTGTGCCTCACTTTGGCAGCTGGCCAGCAGAAAACAGGGCTTTAATTCCACAGACTGTAGATTGTGTCCCAGTTATTAAACCATATTTATTTCTCTGTTTCCAGAGTTTTGTTTTAAGCTTTTTTTTTTTTCTCCTCTCCCTTTTATTTTTTTTCATTTCCATTTTATTTTGCTTCTCTCTTTCCCACCAAGGTAAAAAGAGTGGTGAAATTTAACTCTTGGGGTGCCAGAAACCAATCTGACTTTCCCAGTGGCATGTGGGCCAGCCTCAGGCCCCTGATTCAAGGGCCAGATGCTGCTCTGGAAAAGGTCCTGGACAATGTAGACCCTGGCAGTGCTGGGGCTGCATGCAGCTATGCGTTGACACTGTGCCATTGAACAGCCGTGCTGGTGAGCACACTGGCCATGGTTGACATGCCAGTCAAAGGGTGAGTGATACTTTTGATAATGTAATGCCCTCAGGATACTTTATCGATCAATGAGAAGGTTTTAAGACACAGGAATGACATTCATACTGCTAAACTTTAGCTCTCAAGCTTGGAGTGGTTAAGTTGGTTGCTCAGGCTTTACATGTTGCATGGTCAGTGAAGAGCCTTTTCCAGGAGATGGTTTGAGAGGAGACCTGAAGCCTCCCTGTGCAAGCCTCTCCTCCGAACTCTCAAGGAATACCTCAAAGACAAGCTATCTAAACTTCAGTGTTGTAAATCTTCCCCTCTTCTGAGCAGAAACCAGTTTTGCAAACACAGACTCGCAGTTCTGCATCCTGGAGTCTGAAGAGGGTTTAGGCATCTGTGTCCTTATTTTAAATAGCCCCTGTGCCTGCTGGAGCATGGGCTCACAGACAGGAGCAGCGGAGCTGAATAATCCACATTCAAGTTCGGCTCTGTCCAAGTTACCGCTGTGAAAATTCTGGTTGCACAACCTCAAGCAGAACATTTAAGCAGTGCTTGGGAAAGGGGCTTTCATTTGTAAGCTTCACCAGTGCCAGTGATGCCCTTCCTCACCTAGAGCTTGGTATGGGGTAGGTCTGAAACTAAAAGCAGCACATGTCAAGGCACATAGTTCTGTCTTGCTTGTAACACGACTGTCATAGAAATATAAGGAGGCATGTTTTATCAGAGGATATAATCAGAAAAATCTTCCAAAGATTGCCCATTTCTTCACTGAATATAATCCAAACTCTGTTATTACACAATATCTGAAAATTCTGAAAACCGTCTTCTCGCTTCTGCTCCTAGCAGAAAAATATATCAATCCATTGTGTTTCACCCAGTGATGTCTCTTTTCTGCATGGAGGTGCTAAGGTGGCTCATTCAGTCAAGAGATATTACTCAGAGGTTCACAATCCATCAACCTGGCATAGAGAAGATGGATGGCAGATTCTTTTTAAAGACATGTTAGTTTACACAAGTACTCTGAGAACTGTATTTCAGATCAACCCATTCAAAAAAAGACAGGGACTGTCAGAGACAAAAGCACCCCTCCAATTTTCCCTATCACAAAGTGTAGCTAACATTTCTAGCACAGCTGCTATCCTAATTAAAGCCTAGGGTGTTTTAAAGCACAGGCAGAAAAATACCATTCTATGCTATTTCTAGTCTTCACTATGTAGTGCCACTGAACACTTTTCAATCCAATGAGAACGAAGAGACACAGAGATTTGGGCCCAGACATTAGATATGTTCAGGCTCTTAAGTCGCCATTGAAATGGTTCCTGTAAAGGATCCAGGATGCAGGAAATCAGAAGCTCCAGAAATGTCATTCATGGGCCAGACAAAGGTTTCAGCCCAAGGCCTGTCTCCACCTCCTAATGAATTCTTTCTGTGATTTGTGAAATGTTTATGTTTGCTGGCCTTTCACTTCCTGTTCATTCTGAAGTTCACTCCTAGACTGGCACACGCCAAGCCAAGAAAGCTTTGGTGTCCCTTCAAGAGAGAGGATGTGGGAACCAGATGGTGCATAGCTCTTGGGCTGGCAGGGTATACAAAGTTGAATTTCAATGTCAGTGAGCAGCTAAATGTCTGAGGGCTCATCCACACACAGTTTATTCGCTGGACTGAAGACATCTAAACTGAACTGTCACAAACACTTAGTGCAAGAACTATCTCTTTGGTTTCGAGATAGCTGCACATTTCACACTCATACCTTGAGCAAACCTGAACGTGGGCTGTCTTGAGTCTGGTACCTGCGCATGTTTTCTAGGTCAATTTTACATAGCAAGGTTATCAATTGTCCTCTAAACATCAGGCTAGCCTTTCTCCAAGTATGGGCTTTGTTTGGTTTGGTTTTTTAAGAATCTTCTTCCCTTGCTAGTGCTAATAGTATTTTTGAAGCATAACAAAAAAATGCTGTCATAGAGTTCCTAGTTATTTACTTTTTTTCCCTTTAAATCCATTTACCCAAATGACAGGGTTCATAATAACTTTCATCTTTGTGAAATCAGCCCTGTGTATGCGTGCAACTATGTGGTTGGATGTTATTCCATTTGCATGTAGCAAGTGTAATCAAGTCTATGTCACTTGCATCTAAACAACTCTCTGACTTCTAATTCTGTGAATGAACTCTCTTTACCTGTCAAGCTGATGAGGTCTAGCACCATTTTCCCTCCTGTTGGATAAAACACTTTTAAAGTTAGGAAATTGTAATCTTCATTTTTAAAAAAAAATCCAGGATATTGTAGGTCTTGCAGCATGAGATCTCCTTTATACGCCATTCAGATTAAAGTCTTTTTCTTCCTACCTATAATAGAGAGGTGTTTAAAGAGCCAGACGAGAAATCAAGTCACTCTCTGGTCTGCAATGGATGGCAGAACCTGATTGAGTCTTTATTTGTGAGAAAATTAGTTCAGATCATTTGCTTCAGAGTTCTCAGAGACTCAGAAACATGCGATGCCAGTTTTGACATAAGAATATAGCCCTCCTGCTTTTATTTACCCAGTTTTGCTTTCTAAACAGATTGTAACCAGTGCTTTAACATTCCAGTCAGGCAAATCTTCCCACCAGGTTTCAGTAACACCAAAGTAGGTCGAATTTATGCTCATCTGTGAACAATTCCTATTCCTCTTTCACTACCCAGAATCTTCACATTGGTGTACAGGCAATTAAAGATTTTCTATTCCTTCAACTCTCTTGGTACCTCAATTAATCTGGTTCTCAACATCTTGATTTTGTGCTAAATTAGTGCTCCCTGTCTCTTCGCTTCATCCTCCATTTTGCTATTAATGCAATTCTGCACCTGCCTGCTCTATACAGCCCCTCCTCTTCCACTGGCTTCTCTTCTACCGAAATAGAATTTCTCTGAACGGCACAGCCTCATGCTCACAGAGGATGACCAACATTCCCCAAAAATAACATCTTCTGTCTTTCACAATTCCACTTTAACGTCACTTCCAGAATTTTCTGCCTTGTGTCTTTAGAGGGAAAAGGTTGCCTGAGAAGGTTACTTGGGCTTGCATGTTCTTCAGCTGCCTCTTTTGACCTGAGTATGTGTCCAGGCTTGTCTGTGGTAAGTGAGGTTTTATATAAGCTGAGTTACTTATACTAAGACATTGCTTTTACCAAAAACGAACCTAACGGGTTCAGGAATCTCATGAAGTCTTGTCTGTTTTTTTTTCGTTTTGTTCAGGAATGACCAAATCAGCACATCAGCCTTTGGACAGTCTTTCTTCTCATTCCTTAAGAGACAATTTGAGAAAGGATCTCTCTCCTCTTTGGCTGTTGCTTTTAGTTTCTCCTCCCCTCCACTCCTGCCTTTCTTTTATTTTTTTAATAGACAAACACAATTTTCTCTCATCTATGCTATGAGTACATTCTCAGTCCCATGTAGATCCCTATTCCCTTCCACTAATTGGATCATCAGAGATAATTTCCTACATAACAGCCTAAGAGACTAGAAACAACCGAACATTTTCAGTTAAGTGAAAATTATTCTTTTTCCTTCTGTTTGGGGCTCTCGTTCTCATGACACTAGCCATGTGGTAGGTCACCAAGTCCTTTTGGTGCTGGGTGGTTACTGAACGTCAGACAGGACAACGCTGGTCTCTCAGCTCTTCTGCTAAGCTCAAGGGAGTTCTGCGATGTGACTATGAGTTGCATTAGTATTTCCTGAGCAGAGCATCTGCCTTTCCCCCACACCCCAGAACCGTACACATGGAGAAGAGGGAAGAGAAGAGGAAGAGAAGAGGAAGAGAAGAGGAAGAGAAGAGAGAAGAGAAGAGGAAGAAAGAGAAGAGAAGAGAAGAGGAAGAGAAGAGAGAGAAGAGGAAGAGAAGAGGAAGAGAAGAGGAAGAGAAGAGGAAGAGAAGAGGAAGAGAAAGGAAGAGAGAGGAAGAGAGAGGAAAGAGGAGAGGAAGAGAAGAGGAAGAGAAGAGGAAGAGAAGAGGAAGAGAAGAGGAAGAGAGAAGAGGAAGAGAAGAGGAAGAGAAGGGAAGAAAGAGGAAGAGAAGAGGAAGAGAAGAGGAAGAGAGAGAGGAAGAGAAGAGGAAGAGAAGAGGAAGAGAAGAGGAAGAGAAGAGAGAGAAGAGGAAGAGAGAAGGAAGGAGAATAGGAAGAGGAAGAGAGAAGAGAAGAGGAAGAGAATAGGAAGAGAAGAGGAAGAGAAGAGGAAGAGAAGAGGAAGAGAAGAGGAAGAGAAGAGGAAGAGAGATGAGAGAAGAGGAAGAGAGGAAGAGAAGAGGAAGAGAAGAGGAAGAGAAAACTGCTCTTGATGTTTGCCATACCCTGGTCATCATATCCTCAGACATTCATCTAATGACACCAAATCAGCCCCCCACTTCAGAGCGGTCCTTGTCATTATGTTCCCTTTGAGGAAGAGCACATTGACTTCATCCACACAGAGGCAAGACACCAAACGCCGAGTCTCAGCAAAAGGCAGGATCCAGTCCACAGCAAGGTGCTGACTCACCCAAGGGTTTCTAGCGACAGATGCTTTGCTTAAAAACTACTTGCTTTTAAAAGCAGATAAATAATGAACTTCAAGGCACATTTCTGCAGCTCAATGGTGACATCCAGTGACTGGCTTCCGTTATTCCCAGGTGCGTGTTCTGCAGGGACGGGCCGTCCCCCGTTTCTGGGCTCTGAGGGTGGCTCACATGGTCTCTTGCAATCACATCATGTTTCGTACTGGAAAATACTTTAAAACAATTCCCTGTTTAGATTGCCATAATCACTTAATTGCAGTGCCTCACATCTCTCTCCTTCCTGTTGAGCAGAGCTCTGGGCGTCAAGAAATTGTCCATGAGCTGGGCTCACAATCCTAATATATCTGAAAAGGGTTTAGCTCCATTGATAAAGGAATTTCCAGCCTTGAAGCCTGAATTTCATGAACAGCAGCTGTTTACCTTCCTTGTGACCTGAAGTGATCTGAAATCTTTGATAATGCGGGTCTGGAAATTATTAATTCTGCAGTCACACTGTACTTACCTGAGGGTACAGGGTTCAGCGGTGCTCTCTGGGGCTATGTGGGCAGAGACGTAGTGGAGTACGGCAGAGAAGAGAGATGGCATGTTGGAAAGGAGAAGGTAAAAATAAAACCCCACACAAACGGAAAATGGAAAGAAAAAATAGGGAACAGAAAAAAAAAAGGGAGAAAAAAATGAAAGAAAAACTTATGGAGGGAAAGCTAGAAAAAGAAGCAAAGAGAAGTGAAGGGAGAAGCAGAGATGAGGCAGAAGGAGCGCTGTCCTGGTCTCAGTGAGAAATCATGCCATTAAGAGATCTCGGTGCAGTGGAGATGGCATGTATTGAATATACTCTGTCAGTGCTGCAGCACCCCGGCTTTCCACAGTGATAAATGTCATATGTCTTTGCTGACACTTGATAAAGGTTCTGTCTATCAGCAGTGCCAGCCAGCGGGGCCAGCTGGCTCAAGCTTAACCTTCATCACTACTCTTTCAAAGAGAAGTCCCAGAATTTTCCTCTGTTTTGCCACTCTCTGTTCGGAGACACTTCCCCTCTTCCCAGCCCATTCACCCTGCTCACTCCAGTGCTTTCTGGCACTCAGCTTAAAAAAGACCATGAGCAGCAGAAATAAAACTGTCTGACTTAGCCAGCCAAGGAGAGACAGTCTGGGGCTGGACTCATCCAAGCAAAGCTCTCAAGTAGGATGGAAGGCATGGAAAAAATCATAGGAATGTTAATAATAGGAAAAAAAAACTAAAAAAAATATATATAATCTCACCCTTCAAACTACTCTTGCAGCTGAGTCATTGTGCCAGACAGTTTCTCAGCCAGTGTTAAAAGAATTGTGCTGATTTACACCAAAAGGATTTGGCCCTGTGTCTCATATACCCAACAGGACAGAGGCACATGGTGACCAAAGGCACTGAAAGACCAGATCAATGGAAATGTCATTATATGTTTAAATATACTTCGGATTCAGAGCACTGGGAAGTAACTGGAGACATAACACTTCTCACGGGAAAGCCAAAACATCCTTTAGAAACGCAAACAGATCATAAGGCTTGTAGCCATAATTGGAAAGTGCAGTGGCCACATTGCTGCTTTGGTTTAGAGGTGAAAGCAAAAAGGGAAAGTTATTTGTCTAAGGTGAAAAATCAGCAAAATGCCCAAGAGCAAAAATAGTAAGCAGCTGGTCATCCTGGAATAAAACAGGTGGAAAACATCTCAGTTGCACCAACAAAATGAATGAATATAAACCACCTGAATTGCAGCTATTCAGGAAGTGAATTATTCAGAAAGACTGAAGGATAAGAATAAATCACACATTAGCACATGAGGTTAATATGGCAGCAAATAACAGGAGAACAGGGTTATTTAGGATATATATAAATTCTTGTCAAGAGAGGTCATTTTTTTCCTCTCTCTGGGCTCATGAGACAAACATTCAGTCAGTTCTGAGTATCTCAGCATCAACAACATATTGACAACTTGGAGGGAACTCAAAGAGCATCTTCAGAGATGATTTAGGGACTGGAAAGATTGATTTACAAGGAAAGATTTTATGACCTAAGTGGAATAGATTCATCTCTACTATAATTCCATTGATGTCAAAGGGCCAAATTTTGCCCTCAATTACAACAGTGTAGATGTGGCGAAACTTCACTGGAGTAAAAATATAAGGTCATCATTAGGAAAAAAAAAAAAAATCAAAAAGGATTATCTATTAGATGGCAGACATATGTCTGTGGAGAAATGATAGAAACTTCAGTGCTTGTGACATCTACAATTAACCAAGATAATAGTATTGAATGATATTATATAGAGACCTGCAGTGACAGGGAAATAAAAATACATAAGTGCTATTTCCCATATTTTTATTATTGCGATGATTATCTTTATATGAAAGGAGGAATCCACATCCGAAATTAACTTCCTATTGGCCCTTTTAAACTGAATGTTTAAATAGAGACAAAAATAATCAGGGGAAAATCCATCTTGGCAGAGCTAGAGAAAATAAAGAGAGTTTTAAAAGCATTTTAGGGATAAAGGAAAGACCTAACAATAATATCAGCCTATTACAACATGCTATGGCTGGTGATGATAAAGCAGAGATGACAAACTATTAATAATGATGGAAAAAGGCAATTCTACTCAATACAGTTTATATGCTGCAGTGTAAGAGATGGCTCTGAGGAAAGATTTTAGAGGATGGCTGAAGTAAGTTTCAGGTTGATTTGTCATTTGAAATATGAATATGATATTGTCCTCACTACTGGAACCACAGAGTTTTACCAACAGGTTGAATGCTGTAGCAGGAAAGAAACTATTACCTCTGCTCTTTTATCTCTAAGACAAAAAATAACATATATACAGGAAAAAAAAGCCAGTGATTTTGGAAGAAGGGAGAGGACATGAACAGGTTGCACGGGCAGGACGTCTTCCAGAGAGAGAAACCAGAAGCTTTAAATGCCTGGTTCTGTAGACATGTTGAACAACTATTATACACCAGTCTACATAGTCTAAATCTAAATCAAGAAATGGTTTGGAAGATATCTATGCCACAAATCCTAATAAAAAGTAATAAATATAAATGAGCTACAGGTAAAATGATGCTCTGTTAACAATGTCACATTAAAAGAAAACGCTATATAGGATCACTTGTTACCTTGGATTGATAATTTATCCTGACATAAATGCAGTGAAAATAATGGAAGAGCTAACAGAGGAACCAATTAATAAAGAATTAAGGGATAGGAATAGAATTAATGGCTGTCAACATGATTTTATGGAAAATAGGTTTTATCAAATAAACCTGATTTAATTATTTGGGAAGATTCCAAGTTGGACTGATAATCACATTGATGGACTTGGCTTTAGTAAAGCCTTTTACTCAGTATCGTACAATGTTTTGATTTTAAAAGTTAGAGCTACACTAATACAAAATCCATCGAACAGATTAAAACCCGACTGACTTGGTGAGTTCAGCAAGTACTAATTTACGGGGCATTACCATAAACATTTTTTCCTTTGCAAGTTCCCATAGATAAGCATATCTACAGTCACTACTATGCATTTTTTCTAGCAAAGCATCCCAATTAATGTACAAATATACAATCACTGTTCTTAAAACGTGTCAATGGAACAAAGTTTGACGACATGGTAAATGAAGGTACCTCTAGGTGCTCCCAGTTAATGCTCAGATTTGTCTGATAGGTCTATTCAGGACCTACGTATGGGGGCTGTGCAATGAAGCTTGAGCACCCGATGCTGTTCTGGTGTCCATGTGCAGAGCTGACCTTGGACAACCTGCAAGGAGATATGAAAGAGTCTGGGACACATAATTCAGACACTCCAGATCCCTTTTTCTTTTTTTTCATGGATCCCACTGCAACGTTCAGAGCACTGCTGGAGGCAACTGCTTGAATCCTAAATCCTGGTGCCTGCTTTTTTTTTTTTTTTTTCTCCCCAGTCTCATCTTCTACTGCCTGCCCTTAGATCCTAAGGCTCTGGCTTAAATCCACACCATCTGCCAGACAGCCACTTCTTTGTAGCCATCCTACCAGTGATTGTTTTAACTCATAACCTTATAGCTTTGGTATATAATATTAAAACTTGAAGCTTTCTCCTTCTGTTCTTCAGCTGCATAGCTAGTTTCGGATCACATTCCAAATAACTCTCCACACACAAACAACAGAAACAGGCTGTTATTTTCCTGAACTCAAACATCAGAGACCTCTGTGAGTGTGCTTTTCTCCCCCTCCCCTTTTTCATCTGATAGATCTCTGTCAGGTCCTGTAATAACCGAATCCCAAAGAAAAACAAGCACTTACATTTCTCTCCCTCCTTTCCACCTACAAATAAGTGGTATGCTTTTAGTGCACTTACTGTTCTCAGATTATGTTAAAATATACCAAACATATACTGTTCTAGCCTTTCATGAAAACTTCAAGTTGTTATTTCTGGGCTCAATTCAACCCTTACCTCATTCTGTGATAAAAGGACTTAAAAGCGCTGCTCTAGAATAGAGTAGGGTCTGGGGTTTGTATAGTGTCTTTCATGTTCACAGTATCCCAAAGGGCTTTACAAAGCACTGATGTAGATACTGAAGTACAGTAAACGCAGGCAATGGAGCATCCATTATGTGCTCAGGGATGGCTCACGCACCCAGCACCCAGCCTGATGTAACTGCAACGGGTTTGAAGAGGGAATGGAGCATTAGGCGGACATCAGCATTACTTTAATGTGCCACAGGGATGTCTGGGAGTCTGAAATAGCAGGTGGAGAGAAATGGGAGAGACAGGAAAACGTGGTGGAGGGGGGTGTGTGTGGCGGGGACGTAGTGCCCGGGGACGTTTCTTGAAGCTGCCCAAGCAGTCAATGGCACTAATTTTCTCGGGGAGGTTGCACCTCCCCATTGCACATGGGGGAAATCTGGAGGTGGACGTTTTTTTTGGGATGGTGGAAGCATATGTCGGCTGTCTGTGAACATCCTCACCAGATGAAGAGCGAGCAGGATAATGTGGTGATGGGGTCGAGCAGCTTGCTGGTGGTCAGTGCTGGGAGTAAAGCATGGGAGACCATAACGAGATGGAAAGACTACACGTAGTGCGTGACTACGGAAGGAGTCAGTGTGTAAAATTAGCAGGAAGGAGACAATGCACATTTATGGCTGAATTGTGTTCGTGTTATCTGTGTATTTAAGCAAGAGAGGAGTAAGGAATTGCTTACACTTTACGTGCAAGATAAGGAATAATATGGCACAGATACTTATTCTTTGGAGAAAAAAAAATCTTCTAAAGAACAACAGAAAAATGGATGATGTGAAGAATGGTGAAAGGGTAGAGGTGCATTGGGAAAAGATCATACAGTAGGAAAGAAGAGGTGAGATTGTCAGGGGTCACAAACATCACTGAGCATCGGGACAGCACATGAAGGGGAGGGACACCTCATCCTGTGTGTGCTCCGCGGAGCAAGGCGGAACGGTGAAAACTGCTTCCCAGAGAATACATGGTGTGAAAAGGAAAGGTTTTGTTTCAAATTGGCTATGTGATTTTCTCGATGTTTGCGTCAGAGTGATTCAGAAAGAGCACATATCACTTGTTTCCACTCAGTTATAGGTTCCTTTCAAAACCTGGCTTTTTAGGGACTCAGCATTAAAAATAAACGATAATTTCCTACTGAAAAATGATTTTTTTTCAATATATCATAGGACACGCGTTTAAATGTAGCATATTTTTTAAATATGTAAATACTTAAAGGAAGTAACTTACTCTGGTAGAAAAGGACTTTTGTTTAATGTCAGTTTTGTCACTAGGAAAGGAGTTTAAGACAAATGGGAAAAAAGACCAAACCAAACCCAAACCACTCTGTAACCTACCCTTAAACAAAAGCAAACAAAATAATAAATTTAATTTAAGGCACTCCCTCTTCTGTCTCTTTCATGAAGAATATGGTCCCAGTTGTGTTATGAAGTGATGAGGGCTAAAAAGTCTCGAGTCAGAGATTGTAAATGATGACTTACTGGAAGGACAGGGAGGTTAGCATTTGAGTCAGGAAGAGCCCTGTGCAGGAGGCAGAGAGACCATTATAGCTTTTCGTGGGGAAATAATGAACTTATTTCAGCTGGAAAGTTAGAGGGGTCTTATATTTTAACCCACTAAAACTCAACCAAGGTAACTGATAAACTTTCCTATGTAGACACAGATATTAGCAATACCTATACATAAATGCTTTAGAAAATATTACATCACAATTCCGTTACTCAGACTGATGTTACCTGTTCCCTAACTCCCCAAGAGCACTTGTTTTTGAGCCAGAACCCAATGATGGCAATTTGGGTTTGTGAGGCTGACAAAACCTGTGCTTGTTCTCGCATGTGAAAACGTCCAGATGTTCAGTTTGCAGCTCCTTCAGGAGGCTACACATGGCATTTTCTTTACCTTCGGTCATGCCATGAATTATACAGAAGCATTTGCTGCAGGCCAGAGAGGACACGTGTCTGAATGCTGCTGGAAGCCTGGCCTGGGATGCTTCCCATGGCTGTCTGGGAGAGAAGCAACGCTCAGTCCCTTCCAACAGAGAAGATGACAGAGAAGGAGAAAGAGAACAGCACAAGGTCACAGGAGGGCAAATTCAGCCAGACAGCTTTTCAAAGCCAGGAATATTGTAATACTCAATTAAAGATCTCGCAAGTAAACCCACTGGCACTTTATCACTCCGCATCAGCCGAGGATCAGACCAGCTGCTGCTCCTGAGCTACAGGCGTTGTCCTGCAGCAAAGAGAGACTTGCACAGCCTGACTTAACCAGAGTTGTTTTTCTTCACTATCAAGTGTACAACACAGTCTTTTCTCCAGTGACCAGCTACAGAGCAGGTGGTTGCTCACGCTTTGCAGGGTATGGGATGACAGCAAAGGAAACTGCTAAGCAAGAGAAAAAGATTAAACAGTAGGGAAACAGCCATGTTCCTATCTAAAAGAACTGGTGGACAGAAAGTAGATGAGCCATAAAGCAAAGAAATGTCTTCAGACTAAAGTAAATAGTAAGCTCTAAAAATCTACCTCTAGAGATTGTGTAGGTGGAACTTTACAAAAGAAATCTCTGGGGTTTACCCCAGTGTGAGCCATTGCTTTAAATCATTTGCCAGGCACTTGAAAGTTTAATATCAGCTTTTGATACAGTATTTTTCTAAAGTGATTTTGGAGATTACATAGAGGGAAAAGGTAAAAATAAACCTGAATGAGAGGGTTTTGTTGCAATGCCAGTTTTAAAGCCTGACGGAAAAGTCATGAATGTCTTGTTTAAGAAGGAAGCCCTGGCAGTACAGGATATCATTTGCTAGCTTGCAAAGTTTTCAGTGAACTAAAATACCTATTTCCCATATCGAGACAAGCAGATGAAAAGGAGTTGATAAGCCATAGAGAAAGGAGAATATCTTTAAATATCCTTTCAAAGTGATATCATTTTAATGAACAAGCATAGAGATGGGCTTGGATCAAAGTACTGAACCAATATCTGTTGGAAAATGCAAAGGGCCTGTTTCATGAGCTATTTGAAGATGTTGATATTTGTTTAGATTTCCTAAAAACACTAAACATGACAACTGGACAGGGTGTGGAAAGACATGAGAAAAGCATGGCAAAATAATTTCAAAGAGTGTCAGTAGGTGATGGAGATGTAGTAAACCCGCTTTTCTGAATGAGTGGTTAGAAAGAAAAGATCTCTTCTTTTCCTCACTTCTAGAACCAAAAAGAACTCATCATAACTGAGAGTTAAGCTAAGAATCTAGATTTATTTCTACACTCTCCTAAGTTTATACGTGTTCACTGTGTGCTTTTGATTTTTCCTACAGTAACAACAGCTGTAGATGAAACTTTGGCAGACTCAGATTGAGACCTGGGTGAAGCATAAAATTTGTGGGATTTGCAAAAGCACATAAAAGCCCTTTTCCTCTCCAGGTGATCCATTTGAAATGGACTGCAGTCTCAGGAAGAGACACTTTACTTGGAAATACTCTAGTCTGACTGCTCAAACTCAGAATACTCCTAATTCTGAAAGTAAACTATAGTGGAAGAAACTATGCCAGAACCTATAATCTACATACAGAGAAGATCTTTATACCCAAGACCAGGTGCATTTCCCTCCTGTGCCCTCCCTGCCCCTCAAAATAAAGTAATAAAAATTCAAATGAGTTTTCAGAAAAATATACCTGTGAAGGGGAGACGTCTCCTGTCACTTTAATACATACCAGGTTAATAATATTAAATCACCAGTGCCAAGGAAATGTCACTGGAAATATTAAAGCTTCTCACTCAAGAGTGAGGAGACTTTCAAGTAGCTGTGAAAGAATCAGAACGGGATCGCAAGGACTGGTGAGGCTGATCCTGGCCATAAGGAAAAAGTCATTTTGCAGGGGTTGGTTTCTTATTTAAGGAACATATAATACATTAACAAAATAAAGTTTATCTAATCCTGGAAGTGAAATTTATGCTGGTGAAAAGGAGCAGGACAACTCTGCAGACAACAGTTCTCAATTTATCCACCAAACCAGTAGAAGATAGACAAGAGCGGGGCCATTTTCTAACCTTTTGTTCTGCCTAGAGACTGGCTCCTCAGCTGATGTCAGAAGTGAGAGTTTACTGAAATAAACATAATCATGTCAATTTGAACATGGCCATAAGTTTTGCTTGAGTTTTGACCATACCTTCATCCACCTGGGCGTTTTACAGAGGCAACGAGCCTTAAAACAAACCTACCAACCAAAAATACAGACAGTTCTCATAAAGGTGGATGGACAGCATGAGTTTAAGGCTGGCTGGGATTGCCAGAATGACACAAAGCTTTTTGACAGAGCTGTGGGATTTGTGTCATTTAAAAAAAAAAAAATACAATTTCTTTTTTTTTTTTTTTTATTGATCGGTAGATATAACTGGACTGTGTGAAAGCTGCCGGATCCTCAGCTCAAAAAAGTCTTCTCTGGAGTTGCTCTGATTTGTGCCAGAGAAGGTAAAATAGTCTTTGACTGAGGGAATAATCCACATTTGTTTGGTTCTTGAGTTTGCTGGACAAACAACTCAGGAAGAAGAGGAGTGAAGTGGGTCTGCGATTTGAAGGACCCTTACAGCTCCTGCTGCTCACAGCTCTGCTTGCCTTTCCGTCAGAAGGAAGACTCGAGCACTAATATTACTTGTTCAGACTCTAAGTTGTCAGGCAAAACTTATCCTTAAAAAGCACACGATCTCAATTTGCTCCGATCTCTGTAAATCCAACTTTTGCCTGGTGCAGTGACAAACCCCCACGTATGGATTGAAAGGTAGTCACTGCTCTCCCCATAACCCAAAGATGAGGATGAAGAGGAAGCAGATGTGACAAATGTGAGGTTTCAAGGCCTGAAATAGAGAGATTCCAGCCCATGTTGATCCTTCCTTGGTAGGCAATCATGCAGAGTCATGCCAGCCACCTTCTGAACTCTGTGGAAAGCAGTCTCTGCACAAGAAGAAAAACAGGCAAATTCAACACCAGCCTTAAAAAACACTCCCTGGAGCTGATACCACTGGTCTGATCAACAGGTCTGATTGTTGCGCCAGGCAAATTAGCCAACTTATTAGAAACTAAACCAAACAGAATTAGTGAATGCATGGAGAAATCATTCTTCAGGAAGAGTCAATACAGCTGTTGTAGAGGGAAGTCATGCTTCACAAGTCATTCTGGGGCTCTTCTAAGTAATTAAGAAATACATCGATAAAGATGATATAGTCAACGTAGTGCTTGGGAATTAAAAACCAAACCAAACAAAACTCTCATGGTAACTTCCAAAAGCTCTTAGACAAGCTATAACCTAATGGAATGGGAGGAAAAGCTTTCTTGTTAACTGCTTAAAAAGGACAGGAAGCAACATATTCAAGATATTCATAACTGGAAAAGGGGATTCATAATGAGAAGATGAAGTTAGTGGAAATAACTGAGCCTAGTCAAATTCAAGCTGACTATAGAGAATCACTGAAGACTGTTGAGATACGGAGTGATTCAGTGATAAATTGACAGATGAAATTCAGTGCTGGTAAGTGCTAAGTAATGTACATGGGGAAAAAAAAAGCCTAACACTACATTTCCAGTCAAGATAGGATCTTGGAGTCATTGTGGATGGTTCTATAAAATGTTAGTTTAGTGCTCAGAAATGCTCAAAAAGGCAAATAAAATAGCAGGAACTGCTGGAATATCAGAGAAGAAAACATGAAGCACAGTTGTGCCACTGTATAAATTTACACTTCACCTGAATATCCAATTGTGCATGTAATTTTAGTCTCTCTATCTCAGGAAAAAAAAAAAAGAGATAACTAAAAATGGAAAATGTGCAGAGAAAGGGAACAAGAATCAAAGACCTGTAATGGTGTGCAAGGAGAGCCTCACTAACCAAGGGCTCAGGAAAGAGAAAAATCGAGAGGTTGGAAGAGAGGTCTGTAAAGGTCTGGGTGGAAAAAAAGGGAGGGCAGAACACAGGGGCGCAGACTGTCTTACATCAGAATAACTGTGGGTCACTCTAAGCAGTCGTTGTGCAAGTGGTTTCAAATAAATGAAACAAGCCCCTTTTCAAACCACACCTATTTCAGTCCTTACCTCAGGATGCTGTGGGTCACGTAGCTTCAAAAGGGGAGCAAGGAAACTCAGATAGGGCATGCACATCTGTGGGTTTGGTGGGTTTTTTTGAACATCAGACACTCAGGAAGCCCTCCAACCACCAGATGACAGAATCTGGCCAGGTACTCCATGAGGCAGATTGGAATGACACGCGCAAATCATTTTTGAACAGAGCATGTGCTTCTCTCCTTGTGGAGAGTTTTGATCTGACTGAGCTTTATTTGATCTGACCAAGCATATGGGGCCATCACTCTGATCTGACCAAGCATATGAGGCCATCACTCCCTCAAAGAAGTTAGGAGAGAGAGCTACTTTCAGATGCCTTCCTACAAGGCAAAGCTTTAAGTCACATTCTCACTCACACCAGTAGGTATTCAGCCCTCCTGGAAGCCATGAAACTACTGTCTAGTAAAGGAGGGTCAGAGCACACAAATCAGATGCACCCAGTCAAGGATGGTCCCAGTGGTGCTGAGGAGTGGTGGCTCTGTGTCCCTCTTTGCCACATGGCACAGCACACACAGCATCAGGTAAGCTCGTAGGAGAGAAGGACTGCAGTCCATTAGCTCTCCACCATACTCTGCTCTCCAGGAAATATTGCACCTTGCCATGAACCGAGCAATAAAGCAACATTTGTTTATGCAACCTAAACACTTTAGACTGGTTTGTCCCAAATGGTCTTTTCTGTGCACTGTATGTCTGTCCCAGAAGCAACCTGCTTTCATTATGTGCATGGTGTCACCAGCACCAATGTCACTTTTCAAAATAATGGACCAGATTCTCTACAGGTGTAAATCAATCTCATTCCCTCCAGATCAATAGTGATAGGCCAGTTTATACCAGTTCAGGAGCTAGTTAAATAACAGTAACACTGAAGATTTCTTGAAAAGAGTAGGAGCTTTTCATTGCATATACAGATTGAAGAACAGGATCAGGTGGGTTTCATGTTCATCAAAACAGGACAATAAGGTTTTGTTCAGCACAATACAGACCTTTCTTTCAGTGAAGGAAAAGAACAAACATACTTGCTTTTGTTTATTGATGTTTCCCCTCCCTACATTGCCCCAGAAGAGAAAATAAACTGATAAATTCTATATTAACACTAACACATGTATCAACAATACTGACATGTTTTCAGTTGAATTTTCAGTTCATTCTATTTTCCATCTCACAATGAAATTCAGTTCAATTGAAAGATTCAATAGTAATTGAAATAGGCTCTGGAAATTGCATAATCTAGTTCTCAAAGACCCAGAAATTAACAAACAAACAAACAGAACACACAAAACTAAAGTAACCACATTCTGTAAAGATGTAATAAGTCAATTAAATTCATGCACAATGTGATTCTTGGCTGACAGGAGAATACAAAGAGAGAGGTCAGATCCTGTTTTCAAAAAGGAGCCTCATGAAAAGGGAAGCAAATGGAAATGTCATTATTGAGCACTATGATGAGAGATGAAAGGAGTCTCATCCAAAAAGCTCCAAGAGGGTGAAATGTAAATTGTTCGGAAAGGAAGCAAATGAAAGGGGATGTGATAAAGTCAGTGATGAGTAAACATGGGAGAGCTGCAACTCAGTTTCAGATGATAACAGTAATAAATATTAAAGGGCCTGATTCATAGCAGGTAGAGATCAGCACTGTTCTTCATCTTCAGTGGGGCTGCACAGATTCACACCCACCGAGTCTTGTCCTACAATAGCACTCAGTATTTAGGTAGCTCTTTCATCTATTGATATTGTGCACAAACTATTATCTTCACCCACATATGAAGAAAAGCAGGGGGGTACAAAGGCCTTGTGGGTTTTCATTTTTTCCTCCTAACTGCAGTTGTGCATTTGGTTGTTATGGGATTTGAGGACCTTGTTGAAAGCCAGAGCCAAGTCATCTCCAAACAAAACTGCATGCCTGAAACTTCTGAAAATAAGAATAAATGATTCATCCCAAAACCAGATGCTTCCAAAACTCCTAAGAGAGTCAAAGGACTTGTCCATCCAACACAACTCAGAGCTACATAACACCAGTTGAGATCCTCATTGAGATGGCTTTAATATAGCAAAAAAAAAAAGTACAACATTCGCTCAGTCATCAATTGTGACTGCTTCATGGGTTTCAAGGACAGTCACTGAAAGGACGTTGTTTCATAAGAAAACACCCATGTTTGGAAACGTTTATGCCTAAGAAAGGGTTGGATTAGATCAAAAGAGTCAGTTTTGAGTTATCGTTACCTAAATCTAAGTTGACGCCTACACCTACAGTGCCTGCAGGAATTCCATACGTGGGCAATGGTGAAAGGGGATCCCGAACCCATTTTCATGCCAGCTCTGCTTCAGGGTTCCTGGTGGCAGCTACACGAGAAATGAAAGCCCTGCAGAGGACATCATTTCTTAGACAAGTTAATAATTCCATAAAGGCACTTCTTACTCCCTGCTGTGAACTGTTGCGTAGCTCCAGTGCCTGCTGTTAAACTGTCGAGTGGTTCGACTCAAAACTGGTTGCCACTCATTTATGAAGAGGTAATCCCTGTGCTTGGCATATGCAGGTTTGTTTAATATGTGAAGCTCCATGAGATCCACTGGGATGGAAGGTTCTCAATGGATGCTCGTCACCATCAAATGCAGGATGATAGTTAATTAGCTCGCATGTCTCTCGGTACCCCGTGAGAATAGCCATTCAAGCTTGACAGAGATAACTTGCCTGAGAAGCAAGTAATCCTGATAAATGTAACTCCAGGAAAGGACAGTAGAAATTAGAGAGGCAGAAGCAGTATCTCCATATAAGATTATGAATTTTGATCCCAGTTCTACCATTGTGCAAGTTAACACTGACGCCCTGGCTGGATTGAAGGTGATAGGCAAGTGATATTTGGTGCTTTCATCATCACCTGTTGTAACAAGGAGGCATCAAGAAGTACTTTTGCCCACTACATTTCAACACATATATAAGAAATAAAACATTCTGGAAAAAGTCTGTTTTTTAAGAAAAAATTACCTATAAATGCTCAGCACCTGCAATGGTCAGATCCTTTCCTTAGAGGTCTCTGAGACAATACAGATGCCTCACTGCAGGCACCTGCAGATAAAAGTTATGTTACCTGGCTGCTATATGGCAAACCCAGAAACAACAGCCTTTAATTGTGCTACTACTTCCTACATGCATTTGTTTATCACTGGTGATGAAACACCACAAAAACTCCTTAAAAAAGTGACGTGCATATCCAAGTCTGGCCATGCATAAAGATGCTTTTCAAATCTGGGCCACCGTTTGTGAACCTGCTGAGCGGAAAGGTGCTCTGTAAGATATTATTATTAGGAATTTTATAAAACTTTGAAGGTTATTATTGCGACAGATTAGGTTGAAATGTTTAATATGAACAGAGAGAAAATTTTTGGCCTTTTCAAAGGCTAGAAGCCTTTATTGATTTTATTAGTCAAAGAAGGTGATAATTTTTATATTAATAACCAGAGAGCAATTTCTCTGTTAAACAGTGATTATAAATACTAACTGAAATACCATTGGAAAAGTCCGAGGAAGGTCACTCTTTCTTCTGATTTCCTGTAATCAGTCTTACTCTATCAAAGGCTGCAGAAATACAGCAATAATCTAAGTTGAATTGTGGACACTTCTGAACTTGCGGGCAGATGTGGCAATGCCTTCCCTGTTAATTGAGGCTGGATCAAATGAAAGCCTTTGATTGAATGAACTATAATTGCTTGCTTGATAGCTGCAAACATGGTTGGCTACCTGATGTGTTTCTTAAATGGCTGTATGCCTTGTGCAAACATGTCTGTGGAAGGCCCTGGATAAACAGACAGATGGAAGCTGGAGAGGACTTCAAATCATCTGAGTGACCAGATGCAATTCACCTTTGCGTTTTTTTGGTGGTTTTTTTGGTGGGATTTCACATGTGGAAGATGGGACAGGTTTCAGCACACCCTGTTGAGGTGCCAGGGACATCCCACCTGCAGAGCCAGCACCATCCCCTTGCACTGGGAGCTCGTGATGCTGCTGAGACCTCCCCACACAACTGGAAAGTCAGAAACAGTTGGATGCGATGCCAAGAATCACAATTTCACCGTGCCATGGGCTACCAGACCACTATGAGTCATAGTTGGCTTGGTTGGACCTTGGTTTTTATTTCAGTTGTTTCCTTTAGATGGGAGTTGCCTTAGTGCAGCAGGGCAGAAGCTCAGGCAGTCCAGCCATCCCTTCAGCAGCCAGCATCCCAGTTTCCCAGTACTGCCCAAGAAGCCCGGAGCAAATCATCGCAGGATGTCCTGCCCACAGGGACAACGTTTCTTTCCCGGCTCTCAGCAGTTAGCAGCTGCTTTATACCCCGAAGCATGAAGTTCTCCGTCTCTCATACATTTTTTTATTTTCTCTAATAGAATTTCTCATTGTTCATATGACTGTCTAATCCTTTTGTGAATCCTCCAAAGCTCTTGGCTTCAATAATATCTGTGGCATTGAGTGCCACATGTTAATTATGCACTCTGTAAGAAAAGTGTTCTATTTCTGACTATCGGCTTTAAATCATTTGCTTTAAAAAATATTTTAATGATTAAATAAACCGTAATAAAGTATAGCGTTGCACAGATAAGGCATGTCTTGCCTTAAAAATTCATTGTGGTTTTTGAACACTGGGAAACTGAGGCATGAAAGGATGCGACTTACGATTGGTCATTTGCTGCTAGGTATAAAGATAGAACCTAGGAGTTCTACTTCTTATATTCTTTCTATAAATAATAAAAAAACCATTTTTCCATACACTGAAAGCTGATTTAGACATCTCAGGTTTTCATGTTCATTTTAAGGGACAATCTCATTGCCTTGCACTCGTAAGGAAAAATAAAAACCCGACATTTCTGTCTGATACAGAGACTGCGTTAGAAGAAATGTCAGGGATCACATTCTGCCAAATCAAGTTTACTGTGACCCACTGGGAACCAAAGATAAACTTCTGAAAACAAAAGACTAACATGTTGAAGCTACTGGGAATTGTCTGTATGGGACAGGATTAAAGTCATTCTGACTCTTCTATTGCCAATAATCTCTGAGAGGAAATCTGATTTTCCCTCACCGTAAAGAACTTCATATATTTTACTTGCTAACACTGTTGGGGTGGTGTGATGAACAAACTCATCCAAGTATACTCTGCTTACCCATATGTAGAGAAAGGCTCTGGGAAAAAATAGCCACCCTCTCCCCAAGCATATGCATCATCCACATACACAAAACTGCTGAGGACAGGGAATTACTTTTCCACTGCTTCTGGCTTATGTGTTGTATATAACGGTTTCTGGAAACATTTTTATCATTCAGGGATAAGGAGATGGAAAATGGTCATCCTTTCTTATCTATGTATGGTATTTAGATGACCCTCATTACAACTGCATTTGAGTGCCTGCACCCCTTCAGTGTATTTTATACCTTGAAAATCTCATGAAGCAAGAGAGTGTTGGCAGCCTCATGTTACAGGAAAAAACAGAGGTGGAGAGAAGAGATGATGTATTCAAGATCACAGAAAAGACCTGTAGCAGTGCAGAAGCTTGAACCCAGGTCACCCAAGTTTTAACTTATTGCTCTCTCTATTGCTGTAGCCTGCCTTTTTGACCCAGGCTCACAATCCGTTTCGTCTATCTATAAACAGGGATTTATTAGTAAAGAGAAACGTCTCAGAAAACGCCACACTCTACCCAAGAAACCTTTCCTGCTGGCAGTGATATAGGTAGTGTTGTGAAAATGGTCAGCTGCATTTTTTTCAGTCAAAATGGACTGATTTTTTTAACCCCAGCAAGCATTCCATGGGATAGGAGTGCCATCACCTCCAGGCTCAGATGGTCAAATGCCCTGGCAAGACCCAGCCACAGTCACAAGAAATGGTGATGGAGAAGAGAGTTCACAAAAGTTTCTGAAGACTCAGGTGACCACTGAACTATCTGCTCTTACTGGAGAGGAGAGACTCTGAGAAGAGCTAGAAAACAAGGCCTGAAACGGTTTTGATTCTCCTTATTTTAAAATATGCATGTTCCATACAGATCTAGGTATGACATTACTCAGTCAGATGATTTCTGCCCCTCTCAATCCTTACTCATACAACATCTTTCCCTTGTTTACAGTTCAATTTAAATTAATGTTTTAATTTTTCAGACAGTGACATTGTTTATGAATGCATTACCATTGAATAATCTGTCTTGAATATCAATTAACTTGAACAATTTTAAACTACAAAGCCCTTTTAGTCAGAAGCATTTGCTCGCAGAAATAGATTTGTTTAAAACAACCAAATTTCATCGAATTTTCAGCTGGTTACAGAAATCAGCATTTGCAAGGAGCACTAGAAAGGGGGACTCTGATGGGTTATATATGGTGTAGAGAGCAGGACCCAGTATCATGTCTTACACCCACTCCAGCTATGACCAAGATGACAATTAGATGCCGAAGAGGTCTATGATGAGGTGGGACCGGCTGCAGGGGCAGTTACAAGGTGCTCTGCAGAACTTGAGAGGCAGAGATACTGCAGAAATTATAATGAGTCAGCAGTTCAGGAAACCAACGAGAAATAGGGTCTGCCTCCTGCTTAACATGTCTGCGTGGTGAAAACTAGAGGAGGATGAACATATCACCTTCCATCTCCTTGTCCCTGTGCAAGGAAAAATGATGGCTCAGGGGTGAAACCTCAAAAATCGCAAGTCCCAGGCTGGGAAGGCAACTAAACCAGAAGTGAAGTGAAGAACTTGAATTTGCCCTTAGAAAAGCAAGCCATGAAGTTCAGCAGATAAAGTTGATGGCCGAGGTATGCTGTTAAGCCTGACCCAGCCACAGGGAAGAAGTATGATCTTGGGTGAAGCTCTCTGACAGGTGGTTTGTTTTTTGGGTGGTTTTTTTTTGTTATTGTTGTTAGTTTGGCTTTTTAATTTTATTGAATTTTCCATCAAGATGGAGGGAAGACTTGGTTTCCCCTGAATTCCAACTGGTTTGATCAAGCTCTACATAGGATTGAGCAGGGACACAACCAAGGTGGCTCTGAGGACCCGTGTACCACACAGCCCCTGTCCCTAAAGCTCCATCTTGCTCTCAGCTTCATCTGCAGCTCCAGCAGCAGGAGCTGAGTGTTGAGCCAGGAGAGCGATCACTCCTTGGAGAGGGTCTTTCCTCTGCCACTTCTAAGCATGTAAACATGTTAGCAGAATTTCAGGTGCTTGGTGACTCCCCAGAGCCCTGGAAACTCAGACCTCAGCCACAAAAGAGCACGAGCCAAGGAGACTACAAGTTGCAATTGGTGGTCAACACCTCTGCAATTCCAAATTGGTTCAGCAACTCGCATCTCGCTCGTGGGGAAGATGTGCTGGGAGCGGATGCTCAGCCTGCCTCTCAGGGGCTGAGCAACAAATGGAGGCTGCAATATTTCAATCAATAGGGGAAAAAAAAAAGAAGAAGAAGAAACGAAGCAGTCAGAGAAGACAGAGACATTATTGATGCTTCTATTACCGTCTGAAATTGGTCACTGTGGAGAAAAACAAGTAGCCACAGAGTGGACCTGGCCTGACCTTTCGCTCCTCAGCAGGCAGCGGATTGGTCATTCTAGTCACTGCTAGTGAAAAATGAGGCTGAAATCTTCTTCTTTTAGTGGATGAGGGACCAGTGCTCAGTCCCCATAACAGGAGCGAATTCACAGGTCAGGGGGGAAGCTATAGCCCTCACTGCGGGCTCCAGAGACATTCCCATATGACACATCAGGACAGGGAACGAGGGATTGATTCGCTACTTAACATGAGTGGTGTGTGCTCAAATGCAAAAGGACAGACTCCCTGGAAAGGGAGAGGAGTTTAAGAGTGATGGACAAACCAGAACAGAAAAAGATGTGCTCCCAGCAACAGGGGGAGGCAGGTGAATTTCAAGCCAGGCAGTAAAATGGTGAAGAACAGGGTGGAAAAAAAAGCAGAGAAGGGAAATTTTGACTACAGAGTACTGAGACATGACAAAGAGAACTGGGGAGACTCAGACCAAGCTAGGTACTCATATGAAATCAAAAGGAAGGACAGCTTTGGGACTAACTCCCGGGGCAGAGAGCCTGGAGTACCAATTTTGTACCAGTCTCTTCTACAAACTTTCATCTGGCCTTGGGTAAATTCCCCTTGACTTTCTCAGTGCCTTAGTTCCACGATAGCTATAAAAATGCTTTCGTTGTCTACTGGGACAACACAGTCTCTAAGGCATGTATCTACAGGGAGTACTTGATATCTTCTTAACACGAGTCATAAATAAAAGACACAAGATTTTCCAGCAGCAGAGCAAAACTTGTATGCTTAAGGCCAGTTGAAATCAGTCAGACATCTGCAGGAAGCCCCACCTAGGTATGAAGGAGAGCAGAGGACAGCTACGGGGAATAAACCAACCTGGCATAGAGGAGGAGAAGCTTTGCTAAATGAGTAGCTGTTGGCCTGGAGAAAGGGACACCTCTTCTGTAAGCCCAGAGTGGTCCAAGGAGAAAGAGGATGATTTGTAAATCCAAAGGGACATGTTGGCATATGACAAGATGGCAGAATAAAAAAAAAAAAGAAAAAAAAAAATCAATGATACTAACCTACAAGGAGGCAAAACTTATGAGGTAGAATGCTCAATTTCTTGTTAGAAGGACAGAAATCCAACATGGGAGAAATTAGAATTTTTTTTTTCCTAGAGTTTTGTTTTAATCGTACTTCCATATTCTGTAGCCTGAATGAACACAGAGACCCCTGATATCAGCACATCTTAATGGACTTAGCTCCCATGATAAGCTTCAAGAACAGCACTTACCTTCCTATTATCACTCTGAACTGACTTGGGTGGTGAACTCTAATGAAGAACAGACGTCAGAGAAATGCTTTAGAAGAACAGGTCGCAAACGTTCATAATAAATCCGTTCAGATGCACTTCGGGAATGTAAATCACTTAAATTATTAAAACATCGAGCTGTTGGGACTCGGGCAGGTTGAGAGCTGTTGCAGTGAAAGCCACTGCAGCCCAAAGTGAGCAGGGCAAGAAAGGAAACAAGCACATTTAAATTCAAGCTGCTCCACTTGTGCTGTAGCTTGTAACCATCAGCTGCAGCTGAATGTCTTTACCTAATGAATGAAACAATTTGGGCTACAAGGTGGAGGAAGAGGAGGAAGTAGGGATTGGACAGCAACAGCAGAGAAGTGAGGGAAGGCAGTAAAAACCCTTGACTGTGGAGCAAAGATTGGAATAGAAGACAGACATGTATGACACAACGGTGATGTGGTAACCAGCTCCTCGATTTAGAATCCAGCCATGACAAACATAGAAAGGCACCTTGAAGAAAGCAGGTCATCCTCTACATTTTCCTGGAAATGTAGTAAACTGAAGAAAACACTAAAGTCCATTGATTCCTTAGCATGAGAAGGCATGGAGTGGGACTCAGGGTCCACTCCTCTGCCTGTGCCACGGGGCTGCAGTGTAAGAGTGGATCCATCTTAAACCTGGGTGGGCTGCTCACCTGCCTATGCCTAGTCCTAGCTAAAGGCTGTGTGTAATCCAGCTCTTATGATACTTAAATATATTCTTCTAATTAACAGCCTGAATTTATTAACGGTCTGTTTATACCCATTTGTTCTTCTTTCAGCATTGTCCCTTTGATTTAATAGCCCTTCTCCTTCCCCTGCTGTTATGCCCCAATCCACTTATAAGCAACAATCGCCGCCTCTTTTTCAGCCTTCAGTTTTGCTTGGCTAAAAACGCTAAGCTCCTTAGCCATCTCGTGTAAAAAAGGATCTTCATTCCCAGACCATAATTTAGTTTTCTATTGTTTGAAAAACGCCTGTCAAAAGGTCATTATTTCCTCCTCTTTTTTCCTTGGCAAAAATTCAGAATTTTGAGCAAAACCAAATGTAGTACTTTTTCTGTCTACTGCTACCACCAGCAGCACAAAGACGGGCTCGCGTTACGATGAGGAGCAGCACAGGCAAACTGCGGGAGGCGATTCAGGCATCAGAGGAGTTTAATTCTACCAACCCACCTGAAACCTTTTTAATTTGCTTTTCAAACACATTTTTGAGAAGCAAATCCTGCCTGTGACAAAAACACACCGGTATTATTTGCAAGAAATAGTGTTTATTCATCAAAGACAACAGGAATTTTTCTGGTTTATATAGATCAGGTCCTATTCATTTACAGATAGTGGAGTTCAGAGAATATCCAGCCACAGATAAATGCTGGACTTTGGTGATATGATATCTTGTGTCTCTCTGCACTTAGGGCTTTAGAAATTGATTAACTGAAACCCTTATCAGGAAGGTAACTATTATAACACTCATTTTACTGACGAGGAAAATAGAGCACAAAAAAGCTTAGCGACAGACACAAGGTTTACAGAGTGAATTAGTGGCAGGAATACTGATTCCATCTCCATCTCCTGGTTTGACCATTAGATACACTCCCTTAATCAGAACCTTCCCCCAAGCCCTCTGCCTAATTTTACTTGCTTTTTGAAAAAAAAAAAATATTTTTCCCTGCCTTTCAGCAGTTTCTAGTCTGGCTGAAAGATATGGGAAAAACGCTGTCTATAGACAAAAAGTTGGCCTCAGCAATATTTTAAGTATGACAAGAAAAAAAAAACACCAAACCCTCACTGAAAGAGCATATCTTCATAAGATTTTCAGCCTGAATTCGCAGCTTCAGAGAATTGAGCTAAGCTACCGAATGGCTGGGTGCTTTATATGAAGCAAACCTCTTAAGGCTTTGCATTCATGCATTATTAGTAGCTTCATTCTATATCTAAGTTACTTATATGGCTCCTAATTACCACAGTATCCTAATGCCTCGTCTTAATGTATTTATCCTTACTGCAGCTCAGTGGTGCAAGACAGTGCTGAGACTCCTGATCTATGGACAATTTTTATGTTGCAGAAGACTCCAGAAAATACAGTCTCCGAAGGTCGTTGTAAGTTGAGTCTTCCTCTACTTCCCACACTAAAGGCAGACTTTCGGTTACACCTGGCGGTGCCTCCATAAGCTTGGTCTTTTGGGATCTGTATGCTCTGGCCACATAGGGATCAGCCAGGCTGGTGTGGAGAGGTCCCTACAACTTGCAGATTAGATATATCAAAGTGTCTACATAAATTTTTGAGAGTTTAGGTTTAAGTGACTTGCCTGAGGCCATTCAAGGAGTGTGTGGCAGAGAGGATGTCACCATGGTCCTGTGAGTGCTTTCCTAGTTTAGCAACAGTGACAAATTCTGGCTGAAATTAGAATTAAATGTGCGGGAAGAGGTGAACACACCAACACCAGGACTCCGTTTTGGGGCTGTAAAGCAGGAAAACTTAAAACAAAAGTTGCAAGATAACAACTAACATCTATGTCTTTTCATCAGCTTGAGAAATGTTTCTTCTTGTACTTGTCACCTAACTCCAGTTTAATGACTAAAATGGATGTATGAGCAATTGGTGTTGAGGATTGATCACCTGTACAAGGAGGCCATTTCATTGTAAGTCTAGAGATTGCGCCCCTGTGCCAAGAAGTGTCCTCCAGGGCTTTTGGATACCTAAAACGTTGCTAAAATCTTGATCTAGCCCTTTTGCCCAGGGGCAAATTCTACCTGTAATTATTAGGACCAGGAATGCTCACCTAGTCCAAGAGTCTGACTACTTGAACATTTATCTCCATAAGCTTTACACTTTAATAAATAATTTACCCCCAAAATGCACTTAAATTAGATCTATAATTCCACCATGAGGCTCTGGTGGTGTGAAGAGACCTCCTGACTTTGCTCCGATCATTTATAATGCCACCATAAGCCATCAGTGGAATTGCAGCATTATTATTTATAGCACCACTTATATTGTTCCTTATATCGTTTATTATACTCAATTGGAATGGCCCCAGCCAGTCAGTATGAAAAGATGCCGCACAGTTACCAGCTTAGGCTATTTCTCAGCACAGAAAAGTTACCTTCCTAAGGAAGCAGAGATGTTATCAGTGTGAGGAATGGGTACAATTGCCCACACATCTTGTCCTCATTTCTGCTAACCCTTCCGTTCAATTCGGGGAGTATTGAGGGGGATGGCGCAGAGGCTGAGTCTTTTGGTGGTTGCTTCTACTTTCCATCTGGAGGAGGGAAGACTGCACCCCTGGCACCACGCAGAAACCTGTAGAGGAAAGGGGGCAAGAAGTGGGCACGTTTAGCCACCCACCTTTCCCCACCTCCTCTCCTGCACTTACACACGCTGTTCAGGTTAGAGCGAGACCTCTGAAAATACAAAGCACGTCCTCATGGCTGTTAGAAGCAGGTTAAAATTACTAAATCAGGGATTAAAAAAAAAAAAAAAAGTCAGATTTAAGATCACCTAGGTATCCCCAATGGTTTTTCTTTCCAGATGCATTATGATAATTTTTAATGACATCACCTCACGCTATTTTTATCCCAGGTTTTTCTTTTTAATGGATAGAACATGAGAGTCATCTCCAGGTGGTGTTGGAGAGGGGAGCAGCACTCTGCTTTACTTATCTAAAACTGCTCTTGCAAAATCTAACTTGCAACAGATGTTCAGCATGACAAACCAGAGCCCAGATAATTAAAAGCAATTAAAAGCAGAGTGTTTCGATGGGAGAAGTTCCAAGCATAACCCATAACAAGCCATTGCATTGCCACTGCCCTGCCTTGCCCAAGGCAGTCCTAAACGGGTAGGATGAACTCTCCTATACGCCTAGAAAAATTCTGCCTCTCTTTTTTTTTTTCCCCCTCCTTAACTTGCCTGGATTTATCCCAGTGACCCGCTCGTTTCCCTGCATCTCTATCTCAGTGCTGACAGGTTTCGTGCTCCCCAATTTAGCCACTAGCCGTAGGGTTTGGCCCAGACAATTTGTTCCCATCAAATACGGCGCTGACAGTCGCAAGGGTACGGAGCTGCCTCTGCAGACACTCCTCCCGGGAGCTGGTGCCAACTGTGTGGCCACACGGTCTGTTTTTCCGAGGCTGCTCCGTGTGCCGCAGCCCCCGGGATGCGCTGCCGGAGGGAGCAGCCGCGTCGCCCCTGGGGTGCCGAAGGGACCTGTCCTGCCTGCCGCGTGTGCTGGCCGCGTGTGCTGGCCACGTGTGACAGGCACAAGCACCCGCTGCTCTCCCGTCTTCGCAGTCAAATCTACAAAAAAACCACAAAGCAGGTAGGAGCGAAGAGAGAAGCAGGTAAAGGATCAGGGAATAAAAGTAGGAATAAAGGAAAGGAGGAGGAAGGTTTCATGCTCCTGTAGTTTATACTCCTGCACAGCCAAGCAAGGCAATGCTAATGAAGCACGTAGTTGGTGAATGTGTCATGAACATTGGTCTGGATTTTAGGGCATGGGAGAATCCCATCAGGAAAGAGGGTTTAAATCTTGCAGCAGGAACACAGAAAATAAGTCCTTTTCTAACACCCTCTGCTAAGAAAATGTATCAACACGTCTAGGTTTTTTTTTTGTGGTTTTTTTTTTCTGGAGTTTGAGAACATCAGAGCTCAATTAAGCAGAGCAGCCACCCACTCCCCTGAAAGCAGCAGGCAGGCAGGCAGACTGACTTCGGGGATTTCATTTTTCTTGTAGAAAAGAAAAAAATCCAAGGAAGGAGGATATGACTGCGCTGCCATGTGGAATCAGTCATTTTTCACTGATCCCCCTCAGCCATCCAGAGCTTTGCTTAAATAAACGTAGAGATTGAGGCTTTCAGAGGCAGCTCCCGTCCGTCTTCCCGTGCAGGCAGACCCCGGCAGCAGGACCCGGGGAGCACAGGAAGGGCTCGGCATGGGGTGGTGGACAATCAACCCCTCTGTTTCTCACTTGCTAATCGGCTCCTTTGGTTTCTTCTGTATATTTCTGGAGAATTAGAAGTCAAACCAGGGGAGTCAGGTAAAGAGCCCTTAAGTTTCTGTCTGTGCCCCTCATAAAAGCCTGGGACAAATCTGCAACGCTTCAAGCTGGTTGAGATGTGCATGCTGCTCAGCAAAGAGGGATGAGGAGATTTAAGAGGCAAAATATACTTTTCTTCATTATGAAACAACTGCAAGAAAATAAAAAATGGTGCTCATGTCTCCATTTTATAGCACGAGAAGCTAAAGCTTGGAAAGATGATTGTACCCAGCATCATAGAGAAAGGTCAGTGTCACAGTCAACTAAATAACCGAGGGGTCTCAACTCTCTTGTGTTGGATGCTGAGCTGGGGAGAAAGTTTTGCATCCTTCCTTTCTCTAGCTACCCCTGGGGAGGTCTGCACAGGCAGCACTTGTGCCACCCTCAGGATACAGCAGGATGGACATCCAGCAGGATGCCTCCACCCCTGGCTCAGTCCCTTCTGACTGGCAAGATTATTTCCCCGCTGCTCAGTACGTTGATGCTAATCCAGCTTGCTTTTAAAAGGGCGAAACCTTTCTGGACAAACGGTTATCAGAAACGTCACAGCCATCAGCTTGTGGCATGACATGGGTTGGTACAGCAGACCAAGCTCAGGACCGTTTTATTTAGCAGGTGGATGGATGTGGGGGGAAAAGAGGAGCTCCCTGTTTGCTATGGGGACACCAATGTCTGCATTGCTGAGGCAATCAGGCAAGGCAGAGCTTCAAACAACGGGGGTTTGCAGTGGTGGAGGCTTTTTTCTCCTCTGTAGTTATCTTGCTGAATATTGTAAATTGGGTGGACTGAGCAAGTGGGACATCTGGGATTTTTACGTTTTACATATATGATATATGTCATTAACGTGTTATTCAGTTTGGCCTTAAAGTTAGCTGTGTGTCATACTTCATGTCTTTTCTTTTATCACTAAAAAGTAGTTATATTGAGAATAAAAGATCTTGAAAAACAAAAAAATAATAATATTAAAATAGTAAAAAATGATCCCTTTCAGTCTCCTGTATATCAAAGGGTTTGTTTTGGCCACTTACCTTGGCTTTCTGTCATTGTCGTTTGCTGTGTCTGGTTTGCAGCATGGTGGACAGAGAGGGATGTGCAAGTTCCACTAAGAGCCATTGAAGTCTGTGAAATTGGCCAATTGGCTATGCAGACATCCCTTAGAAGTATTTCTAGCACTTTTGGTTCCTGGCTGGGTACTGAAAATGGAGATGGAAGAAAGAAAATCTCTGTATATATGCATTGGAGCTCTGAAACAAACAAACAAAAAAAAAAAGCATTGAATGTAGAACATGGAAACATGGAACTTCAGTTTCTGGTAGACTCTGCTAAGTCTTTATCCCCTCTCTTCTCCTCACCATTCAGAAGCCCAAGCAATTTGCCAGGCATAGCTCATACAACACCCCTCAACACCCTACTTAACTAAGCTCCTAATGAAGTTTCACACTATGTTGGCATCAGGTATAAGGACTTTTATTTTTTTTTACACAGAACTGTAAAAATAATGTTTCCATACATCCTTCTTTCCTCAAAACTGAAAAAGCTTAATGTCATTTTATAAATGATCCCTGTTTGGAAAGACAAGAAAGGAAAAGCAGTTATTACTCTACTCCTTTGCTGTCACTGAACCTTCCATGAATTTCAGGCTTCACCTCCTGTGATGTATTGCTCCTCTTGAGATTCCAGCCCAGCCCAGGCAGGGGCTGTTTGTGCAATCTGTATCCTCTGTGTGTAAAAGGAATGGACTAGATTCATCAGCACTTCAGTGCTTTTACTCCATAGCCCTGTTCACTTCAGTGTTTTTCAGATTATGCTGTAGCTGTTTAGACTCTGCCCTTGCTTTGCCAGTGAACTTTGCTGTCAGGTAGACAGAAATGATTGAAAAGTCCTGTTTTTTTGTCTCAAGAATTGCAGGCTCTTTTTGTCTATTCATCTGTCGATAGGTACATTTTCTCTCTTGCTAACATGGTATATTCAGACAGGATGATATTTTTTTTTCCCCTGAAACATTACCCAGCTAAATCCTGCAATAAATGGCTGTATCTTCAGAAGATTTTGAGATACTGATTGTAGGACTGTTGAAAAATCTCTCTGTTAGGAGCAAAGGGTTTGAAATCGCCACTGCGATTAAGCAACTGACATCCCTCGCTCTGGTTTGGGGTACAAAAGTTCAAGGAAAAAACACCATACCTGGTAATAAGAGCTACTCAGTGATCAGACCTCTTCAGTCTTTTTAAAATGACCTGAATTTCTATTTAAATTCATTAGACTTTGCTCACAAGATCAGACATTAAAGAGATGTGTGCTGTACAGGGAAGCCATACGATGGGCATGGGCACAAATACAGCTGCATGATATGCCCATCAGGCCACCAGGACGAATTTGGGACAGAAGGCTATAGCCCAGAACATGTGGTTTCTGATGGAAGCGTGATCAAGGGGTTTGAAAGGCTTCTCTATGAGTGCAGAACCATCTCAGAGATCCTTCCCAACAACAGGAGCCTGACGGGAATCTTTTCTGCCCATGGGAAACGTACTTCCAGCCTCACTTTCTCAGTCTGTAAACCTTAAAAATAGCATTCACCACCCCCTCTCTCTCTCCAGGTTTTTGGGTTTTTCTGTTGCAAATCTCTCTCGTTTGAAGCGGGGTCTGAATTCTCTCAAATTGTTGCCTATTCTGGAGTGAAATTTCAGGTGACAAAAGGGTACATTTTCCCTGGAATATCTGCATTACTCTGTAGTCAGCAGGAATGAAATTGTCTGACTATGCCCTCCCCTTGGGGACCTCACTGAAAATGAGATGTATCTCTCATGAGGACCTCCCAGCAAGCACAATTGAAATATCTTTGTGACTGCAGCAGCTCTGTAATGAATGAATTAATTGATTTCACCCTCAGCTGCTTCTTCATCGACCTCGCTGGCCCCACAGTGGGGAAGGAGCTTTGTTCCAGTTCCAGTTTCCCTCAAAGCCCTCTTCTATTTAAAGACAGATGAAATGGCTTCAGGGCGGGAATCCCAAAACCTCAGTTTGGATGGCAGCTGGCTGGATCATCAAGATTTACGCTGAGTTTGGACGGAAGGATGAGAACTTGCACCTTTCAACCATCCCCAGGGTCTGCAATACAGACGGAAAGCAGGTCTGAGAAGTCTGGTGTCCTAACAGTGCATCCACCTTGATCTGCATAGTGTCTGCATGACTGTTTGAGAAGCTTGTGTAGACATCTCTAGGTCTCCAAGCAGACTCAGTTATCTCCTCCAATCCTTCTCAATCCAAATTATCTTCTGGGAAAACAGTCTAGGACTCACATATCCATCAGACTCCTTTCCGTCTTTCAAAGTGCGATGTGTCCAGCTCTTCCAATCCCTGTGACCAGCAAGGTGACCATAGACACCATACTGACAGGGCAAACTTCTACGTCTAACCTGGTAAATAGCAGGACTGTGCATAACAATTCAGAAAAAAAAGGTGAAATGATTCTTCAGTGCCTGAAAGAGTGGGTCCTGTTCTCATTTACAGGCAAACAGCTCCCCCTCCAGTCAATGCCTGAGGGTATCATCTCAGGGTACTTCGCAAAGACTCCTCAGGCTGGGATAACCAAGCAGTTAAACAGCTACAGAAAAAGCCTATGGGGTCACTGCGGAGTTGTTAAAAACCCGAGATCATTCTCACACCCCGGAAAGCAAGTCACGCACTGCTGAAGGTCTTGTATAGGGCATCAGATATGACAGCTTCTACTTGGTGTGTTCCAGTCAACAGAAAGCTGCTCTAGAAGTTATGTCTTCATGAATTTTAACCATGGCTCTGAAGTGACTCTTCTATGTCTTTGAGCAAGTCACTTGGTTTCTGCCGTGCCTCAGTTTCCCTGTTGTGTTCTCCAGTTCGTATCAGATTCTCTGACAATTGCAAAATATATGGTCTCAAATATTGCTCCTCTTCTGGAAATATTGCTTCTATTATATCTCTGGTTTAAATTTAAAAATGGAATATTTTTGATTAGATTTTCAAGGGAATGTTTCAAACATTCGAATGTTCAAAATGTTGTTGTTACACCTTTAATAAAAAAGTTGAGATTCTTGATTTTGTTGAGTGGACATGGACATTCTGCAGAGTTTCATATTTTGTGGAAGTTAAATATTTCTTCTCAATTTGGGGATGAAAACATATATTAAAAGTGGAATTCTTCTCTTGGGTAAAGTCTGTCTTAGGGACATCTGAAATCCTAATTTCTGAGTAGCCATAAATGCCACTAGCAACATCACGAAAGGGTTAAGTATGATCACACATGATCCTGAATCCCTCTTTAGCAATGCCCCCATTATCCAGGACTTCTGGGTAAGCCAGTAACAAAGCACTAAATCTGCCTCTTATTAGTAGATGCCACCTGCCTCAGGACACAGTGCTCAGAGCACATGGCTGTACTGTAATCGGTTTTATTGTGGCAACATCTGAGAGCCACAGGTGTGGATGAGATGTCACCAGTGTTGCTCATTGTGAAAAGGCAAAGCAAAAAGTCAAAGCCCTTGTAGTGTAAACACAGCACGAGGGGACACAAGGACGGATTTACACAGGTCAGGGAAGGACACAGCAGAGTACACTTGGTCCAGCTCATGGATTCACCCTCAACCTCTTGCTTTGGTTCAAGGATACAACAAGTGCCCTGGTGTTCCCTGCAGCAGACGCTGTGAGCAAGAGGCTGAATGGGGCACCCAGGAGCAAAGGGCTTGGGTGAAGGAAGGTGTCACATCTGCAAACTTATTCTGGACACAGAAGAAGAATCAAGCCCCAGACTCCATTGCCAAGGGAGAAATGGATGAGTCTTAGGAAGAATGTTGTAAGGAAGCTTCGGATATCTTGGAGAGCTGCTCACTATGTCTCAGGCTTGTCCTCACTCATGTTTTGACCTTGTCCTCTTTCTACTCTAAAGCCACTCAGATGGGCTGCATTGGAAAGTGTCTCGCTATAGCTGCCATAGAGGGAAAAGGCTTTGGCCAGCTGTTGAACAGCAATTATGAAAACAGTAAATAGGGTGGCCTTGTGAAGGAGTGAGAGGGAATGCCAGAACCACCACTGGCCTGCCTGTGTCCCCTCCGAACTCTGGTTCCTGATCCGTTTCCAGCTGCACCATCCTCAGAGACGGTTCGGATTCAGCATCCAAACCTGAGCACCTGGGAACAGCTTGGCACCAGGTCTGCCCTGGGCAAACGTCTACCTCAAAATAGGACAGAGCAGCTCCTCAGCATGACTGAAATACTGCCCGGCCCCCTCTCACTCTTTCTCCTCACTTCTTTTTCTGCCATGTTTCACTTTGGAAGAAGAGAATTGTTTTGACTGCATCTTCCTTGTAGACATTAAATACCTTTCAAAGCAAGGTCATAGTCCCTGGAGCTACGACAGCACACATGAAGATAACAGCTCAGGTTGGGTTTGCTGCCCTTGTTGAGGGCAGGGAGCTACTACTCCGTGTCCTGGGGGTTTTTCTCCAGACAGCATCACAGCTCAGCATCCTGACTTTCCACGGGGAGGAACAGATCTTGTGAGCCCTCTTTTCCTTTCATGTACACACCTGCGGTGATGGACTTGTCAGATCTCCCAGGTGATCTAGAAGCTGGGGGTCGGCACAGTTCTTTGAGGGGTTTTAGTATGCACCCACCGACCGTTGTTTTCCAAGGAGCAATAACGCACCCATGGCATCGAGGCACAGCCTTGGAACAGGAACGACTAATGATCTGTGGCAGACAGGCGGGGCCCGGGCAAACCGCTGCACAGCATCCTACGTGCCGAGCGGGTTCCCAGCAGCTGGTTCATCTCCCCGTGTCACATCTGGTGTTTGAATAGAGGAAAAACACGTGAGTTTGTTTCCAGCACCTCTCCCTGTTAGACGGGTGACCTTTTCATAGCTCCGGAGGGCGAGGGAGAAGGCAGCCTCCGATGTGTTCGGGCGGTGCTGGACAAATGAAGATATGTAAACGAGGTGAGGGATGGCGGTGCCGAGGCAGGGAGAGCCCGGCATCACCGGGCACTGGGAAGCCTGTCTCGTTAGCAGGGGGAATATTTGCTTGGGCCCTGCGTTCAGGAACGTTGGAGGGGGCTTGTAGCTGGGATCAGACGGTGCAAGGGTTCGGATGGAGCGCTGGGGATGGCTTATCCCACCCAGAGAAAGGAAGCCCGCCTGGCAGCTTGCCCTCTGGAGTGCAGTTCTGCTTACAAAGCACTCAGGACAGCGCAGAGGATCTCGCATTGCTTCGTGCTGCCCCCCCTGCCAAGGGAGGAGCAATTTTTCCACCATCCAGCACACTGAGTTCCCTCCTCGTGTCACCCATGTGTGATGCCCACCACAGACACGCGTGAGAGTCAGGTCTGAGAGCCAACTTCACACTGGCATTTGGTGTTGTGGAGCCTGTGGTGGCCACAGTCACCTGGTTTGGTGTCTTCTGGCTCCTCCAGTCATCGCTTTAGAAAAGGCTGTTAAACCTGGAAGGGCAAAACTGTTCCCCTTTATGTTAGTAAATGGCAATTTTGTGCCAGTGTGTGCAACCCACATGTAAACCTCAATCCCTGCTTCAGAGCATGTCAGTCTCCACCTTCCTTTGCATCTCCTTTTTCCAGAGCAAGCAGAAGATCCCAGATGGTCCCTTTCAGACTTTCCCTGTTGGCTTCTCGTAGGCACCAGCCTCCCCAGCCAGCTCCTGCATCGTTCCCACGGCGCCTTGCTGCTGCTGATACGGCACTCTGGGCTGGGAAAGGTCTTCCTGGAGCCAACGATAACTGTCTAACCCCTAACTCCAAGAGGGAACCATTCAGTTCTGGAGCCCACCTCATCCGATCCATCAGAAAGGGTTTGTAATCTGACTGATCCTGACTCTGCCCCCTCCGCAAGGCTCGGATGCCGTAGAAGCAAACATGACTTTCCGCTGGGTGAGCTAAAAGAGCTGGAAGCAACGACTGCTTGGATTACACCACGCAACAGCTTTTTGATTTGTACACAATGAGAAAATTGGACTGGGTTTGGACGTGCAGCTATAGGTAGCTCAGATTCTTCTGCATCACTCATTTCTGGGAATGCTCAGACAAGATGAGTTTTGGTTGAGTAGCTTATGTTTTCTAAAAGTTTTCTTGATAGAAAATGTGATTCATTGGTTGTGGATTTTGTGACTAGATAAAAAGTTAGCAAACAGATCTGTTCTCCTAGAAATGTCTTCCTGGATTGCAGTTGTTCTAAATAAAAATCAATACAATGTTCAACCCAAGCTGCAAGGCGCTTTTTCATCTGAATTCCCTCTGTCCCCTCCCCCCCAAGTGCTCTTGATGACAGATTTGGAGATTATCTTTTTTCCTGAAACTAAAAAAAAAGGCAATTTCTATGTTGGTTTTCCATGGAAGATGGGAAACCAACAAGTTTTTTTAGCTGGCTATAAATAAAATACCTCTTAATTTCCACATGTGAATAAGGTGTGTATTGTCCCTTACACACGCTCTCCATACTGGATCCAAACTTGAGGACCCATGGATTCTTTCCTTAGCAGTGAAAAGATTCACTTGATTTCTTCCTCCTATCCCTTTCATTGTCTCTCTGCCCTTTGGGGTACAGCCAGCTCCAGAAGGAGAATGAAATAGAGTAAAAAAAGGTATTTGACTCTTGCCAGCTCAGTTGGAAACAGGAAGTCCTGGAAATTTCCCAACTAAGTCCAGCTTTGGAAGATCTCCAGCCCACTTTGTCAAGGCCTGAGGCTCCAGGGGTTCTGCAAAGCAGCTGAACTTCTGGGAAATGCCACATACAACCCAAAAACTTCAGCTGTGTGAGTAAAGCAGTATTGATGGGAACAGGGGGAGAGGATACACCTGCCTGGAAACAAAAAAATTAGTCCAGAAGGTCTGTGTTTTATATGTTCTCTTAGGTTCATACTCAAGCTCATTATGTGAATGCAGATAAATCTGGTTGCAAGTTTGCTCATGAATGATTTTGGGGAAGTCATGGTTGTCTCTCTGCTCTGAATTTACTGGTGAGGATGAGGAGGAACAGAATGCAGGAGGACTGATAGGCTGACCCATGCATCGACACAGTGTACTGGACAGTTACGCATTCTTGACCTAGATATCCACAAACCTTCAGACACAGAACTACAATTAGCTCAAGATGAAAGACCATGAAGGCTTTTATGGACACCAGGCTCCAAGCTCTAACCCACTGCTGTTCCAAATAACAAACCACTTTCTGACATAAAGCTCTCAGCAGCCGCAGACTTTGTGCTGGTGCCAGGTGCACGGAGACGGGGTACGCACAGACCCTGGAGAGACACCAAAGGGCTGTGGTTAGTTTTTATTCTTTGGCATTGTTACCTGGATGGGGGAGTTAACACAAATTTGGGGTTTTGGTGGTTTTTTTGCTACTAGCAGCTCCTGCTACCTCTCTAATCATGGTCTAATCGTTGCCCAGCCCAGCCAGGAAGGCTCTGAAGCTGCCTCCGGTCTGCAGGGCTTGAGCACATGGCCACTGTTCGAACTCAGAGCCTGGAGGTGACAAGGAAAGGATGGCACGTGCACCTGATGGGAGCTTTCCATCCTGTTGCGGTGTCACCAGGAAACCAGGTCATAGTCCCATCTCCAGCCTCTGCAGTTGAACTGCCTTTCAATGCCAGGACAGCTTCTTACACGGTGCTTGCACCGGCAGTATCTCAGCATGACAAACACAGGCCACGTGTGCAATACCTCTGCAGCCCTGGGCTGCAGTCTCCCATGCAGTTAAGACTTTGATGCAATCGAGATGACTGTTGCCAAGGTTGGCTCAGCAGAGATGAGTGGTTCCAAGCTCCTGCCCTCTGATCCCGTGAGAGACTTGCTCCCGGTCCCTACCTGTGACCATGGTAACAAATGAAAGCCCTCCTCGCCAGGCACTCTCCATCCTATCGATTCCTTGGGAGATTTATGGCAGAGACCTGATCTCAGTGAAGGAGCTAAATCCAATTCACTAAGGAATTACAAGCCTGTCGGATCAATAATCTATTTATCTCCTTCACTTTGCCATCTTTAAACACTCCAGCCCTGTCAAAAGAAATTGAAAGCTTTTAAAAATGAAATTATTGAACTCTGGAATGGCTCTGCTAAGGTTTCTGGAAAGGATCTTGAGACCAGGATGGATCAAGTTCAGATCCAGCACTTCGGAGAGATCTGTCCTAGCTCCAGTAACTCAACAGCCATCCAGCATGCAGGCTAGGATGGTGGGGGATGCTCAACACACAAAAAGAATCAGCCCAAGAGATCACGGGTAGTGTGGACACAGAGTTTGCAGGAGATACCACTTTGCCGTTAGTACCAAGAAGGAATATGCATGTGGAGGAACACAACAGGGTGACTTCTACTGCATTCCCTTTGATGAGGAAGGATCTTGTTTCCTCTTCTGCACTGGCAGAGCCTAGGAAAGACTCATATACCTACATGCAGGTACTAGGACCTAAGAGGAAACTGAGGTATGAAGCATTAATCCCACTTGAAAGCATTACTGAGGTCCCTGGAAGCTGCAAGCTGCATTCATTCATGACTTGAGCAACCATGAAGTTTAATTTAACCAGCATATGACTTCAGAAGCAGTCATTATGTCTCCAAGGGCAGAGATGTGCTGCATCCCAGAAATAATGTTATTTTTCAGCTCTCATGCAGCACTTCTAATTAATAGATTGTAAAGTAGTTTACATGGAAGAAAACCCAGGCACAGGGAGGAAGCAGAGCTGGCTGAAGTCAGCCAGTGTCAGAACCTGGAGCAGAACCATAGCCTCTTTGAAGAAGATCAGTTTCCACCCTTTTCCAAGCTTCATAGCCAGTTTTATCTAACAGATGCAGGCCTTTACAAACACAGGGGACACCACAGGCTCAGTTCATACATGTAAACTGCCTCCATAATAAAGCTGCCTCCATAATAAAGCTCCTTGTCAAAGAAATATTTATGCACATGCTGAAGATTTTCTTCAGACCAACTCTTAACAGAATATTATTTGCAGTCCCAGTGGGACTGAACCATATATTCTGCCAGCCAAAAGACAGGATATTTTCTTGGTTGTGTAGAATTGGGGAATCACAACAACAATTCTGTTGCTGTATGTCGCTGTTGAGACGGACACGACATACACAGGTTCAAGCAGTATTGATTTATTATATAATTAATTAATCCCCCCTTGCAAGTTCCAGCACGCCTTTATACTAATTCTAACGGTGCACGCGACATAAGCAATTAGGTGGTTGGTTAACTACAGCTGTTCACGCACCTTAGCCTAATACATGATTGGTGATCACGCGCTCTACATAACTTAAGCCAAATTCATTACATCACACAATTAGTGCAAAAACACAGTCCAGTCTCTTATCATACAGTTCCTCTTTATCTTACGGTTCCCTGGCTCCCCCAGGCACCTGCAAGTTGTTTTCCACTTCTGTTCAGGGAGTTTTCAGATCTGCAGGGGTACACAGCAATTTCTTCAAGGCCAGTTTCTTCATCTTCTGTCCTGGGATCCGCGGACCAGCCGTAGTTCCCACACAATTCCTCTGTGGGAACAACTGTGCTGGAGAGCAAGCGTGATGTTAAGATCTGAAGTCATAGATGTTTGGGTAAGTCAGAAGTTCTGCTGACATTAGTGACGTTGCACTGGTGCCTACGTGGGATTTCGGCCCTATGTATGATCTCGCCTATGGGATATTTGCTCCCCAGATTGCCCCATTTTTAGCAGGTTCATGTACCTATTTTTCTGCACCTGGAACTCCAGCACTGAAGCTAGAAGGGGCTAAATTTCTCTGGAGATGGAGAGGGGCCAGTTCCTCTCACTTCAGAGGTTAATGAATGGAGTCATTAGGATAATTAATGTTTTACTGATGAATTAATCACCCTCTCAAGCAGTTTCTGCCTTTCGCTGTGCAGAGAGGCAGGGCCCTCTTGAGATCTAACACATCCCTTGCTAAGGTATCTACCTTGTCCTGACAGCCGCTTGGTTTTGGAACAGGTTACCGTGCATCTGCCTTTTCAGCAGGGGAGTTGCTTTCCTGCGGGAGGGAAAAAACTCAAAGCCAAGAGCTGTGCTGGAGTTTGAGAGACTCCAGGCTGCCAGCTGCTAGGATTAAGCTTTTTTCCAAGCTGTACTAATGCTTCCAGCTTTGACTAGGGGCCACCTTGGCTGTCCCCATCCTAAGCTCATTTCACTCACCACCCATGCAGCCCATGCAGCTCTGCCGATAAGCCTCACTTTTCCTCTGAAGAGCCATCTATCCTTGTCCTTCAATTCCTTCTCCTTGATGCTTTTTCCTGCCTTCTCCATCCCCCAATGCTACTTCCAACCCTGACCTTAAGTCTGTGTATTGATCCCAAGCCTGACTTGAATCACACTCTTTTTTTTCAGGTCCTCTTTCTAAAGAGCATTACTGAAGCACTTCACTAAACAGCAAATGCCCTTGTTGCTTTCTTGTTATTGGAAGTGTGAGAAAGCGCGTGGTGACTGTGCCAAAACCAATCTCTAACCTTTCTGCGGCGGTTCATACAGCGCAATGAAACATCGCAGAGAGCCGCCGTCACACGAGAACTTTCTCCCTTGGCTGCAGGCACATTTGAACTGTGATTTCCAGAGGATGAAAAGCTGAGAGTGATTTCACAACATCGTTCCTGAAATAATCCCGGTAAAGTCAACAGGGCTCCTTGAACAGAGTCCTACAGTGCTCCGAGTCACAACATCTCCAGGCAGAGTCCCACGGGCAGGTTAAGCTAGAGAAAAGGCACCCCTCATCTTTAGGGTAAATTCAGCATCCCTCACGATCACAGACTGTCGTTCTGTTTTAACATGAGGTAAGGAACTTCGTCTCCGAGAGTTTTTGGCAGAGTATTTTAGGAAAAGGATTTTGTATAGCTACCTCAGACAGGATGAAGATATTCTGTAGAAAGTATGTAAGGTCTTGGGTTTTCTGGTCAGTTCTTATCAGAAGGAGAAAGCAGAATCGAAAACTTGACCTTTTTAGTGAAAAATGAATACTACAACATTTTCCTGTTTCACAAAGGAAAAAACATAGAAGTAATTTAGAAATCTTGAAGTGTAGCAAAACAGGATTGCCATCCCATGGCCTGTACTTCTAAAAACCCACACCTTTTCAGGTCAGCTTCTGCTCTGACTCACCCTGCGAGCGTTCAGCTCTGCCCTCAGTGCTGGACTTCAATCCTCAAATCCTATTTCCCCCTCCCACTGCCGTGTCTCCTGACTTGTTTATGGTTGCCCCTCGGACAGTCCCCTCATTGGACATCCATCCATCTCTATGTGGCCTTTCTTCTTGTCGGTTTAAATGCTGCCTGTGATTTATGGTCCAGCAGCTCCCCAAACACATCTCTGGCATGTTATATGGCACTGGCGTAATGCTAACTCTCTTAAACCACAGAGGAAGCAAACAGTGCTAATTTATGCCTGGCTTTTTTTTTTTATTCCCCAGCATAATTCTGATTTTAATGTTCCATCTACACCACATCAATATCCTTTCACCACTAGCAAGTAAAAACAAAAAGTAAATATTTCATTTCCCATTCTTTGCCTCTTAAAAGGTTTTGCCTAAACCATCTCGCCCGGCATGCCCTGAGGTTAGACAAATAGGGAGCGACTGTGGTCTGCCACAGGGCTGCTTTATGGGAAGGGCACTGCCCACGAGTGTCAGCTTGCTGGGATAGTTGCTATCTATCGAGGCATGAATAGAACAGAAGCATCTCCCGCATCAGGTTAAATTACTAGCCTGAGCTAATACAAGGCTCTAATACATCACTAATTTATCAGTCTGGTGTCACCATTTACTTCATGTAGCTATATTCAGAAAGCACATCAAAGTGCTCCGGGAAAGGAGAACAAAAAAAGGAGGCAGAGAGAGAGGTAGAGAGGAAGAATGGTAACAAAACATCATGCAAAAATATTAAAAGGCTAAGATAAATCTCTAGCCAGGGGCACTGACAAAATGACTTGGAAGCTGGAGAGATCTGTATCCTGCTGGATCCAGGACTTCTGCCATGAGTCTTTGCCTGACTGAGGAGCATCTAGATTCTTGTTAGTGTTCCAGCAGTCCCACAGGGTTGTCCACAATAAAATACAAGACCTGTAGTCCTGGGTGTTTTTTCCAGTTGAAGCCAGGTGTCCAGAGTGCTCTGGTTCCTCACCTTGAAACAGAAGAAGGTTTCACGAATACAGCCACCCCAGAGACTGTACTGGTTCTTTGTCTGGGAGGAGACCTGAGGTCACTAGGTAGACTCTCTACAGATGAGACCTTTATGCACACGTAGCTTATTTATTATGAAACTTCAGCAACTCAAAAACTAGTATCTGTAAGGGCCATGCACTTCTGGTCATACATTGCCTGTTTGCTCCCCAGCCAGTCTATCTTCTAGATGGCCACCATACAGGGTCCAGTGGAATCCTGGCCCAGGCAGGACTCAGGGGGCACATGAGGGAGTAGAGATGCAGAGGGTCTTCCCTCTGGCATTACTTGGATGCAGCCACACTCACCTCGTGTGTGGAAAACACGTCTAACACTGGTATTCAGTACCCCATTGCCTGACTTTGCTCTTTCTGGAGCCATGCAATGTCACTGGACTGGGATTATATCAGGGCCAGAATCTTCCTACACCCCAGTCTGTGTCACCGCAGTGCTGAGCAACGCTGAAGGGAGGTCACAGCCTCCCATGCCAGGAGAGGCCTTGAGATTCTTCCCTTCCCTGCTGAACACAGAGTAACAGCTAGAGTCTCTATCAAAAATCAGGTTCCTGCCCTGGAGCTACTTGAGATCATAGTTTGTTTTCCTCTGAAAAGAACTGTTGCAAGAAAAACACCTCTCTCAAGACGATTGAAGTGGGTCACATTAGACAGTGCTCTGGAGAGTCTCTCCGACACTTTCCCATCAGCAGCAAGCACTGCTCTGCTCCCTTCTTTCTTTTTCTCCCTCTGTCCCCCATCCCTCCTCTCCTTCTATTGCTAAAAGTCCGTGAAAAGGGAACTCTGTGAAGGGGAAACATCTCGAGCAAAATCTGTGTTCTGCTTTGGCAGCTGGAAGAATCAATGCTAACATGGCCCGTGACTGCAGACAGCGGCTTACACTGGCAAAGAAGCATCAGACAGGCAAAATCATGATGGGGTTGAACAGAGCAAGACAGCACGGTGCAGGGATGGAGCCGTGTGGGCCCTGCAGGGAGCAGGACCATGGTATAATGGCTATAATATAAGGTCAAGCATCATTTAAATGACAGGCATAAGGCACTGCAATAGCCTGAGGGATTTTATTTGCTGTTCTCCAGAAATGCTGGACAGACACGAAGGGTCCTCTGCTGCGCCCTGGGACATCCCAGCTGGGCTGCTGCCTTCCCTCATACTTGAGGGATGGTCCCATCTCCTCCCCGAGTGCACCCTCTGGACTCTCAGCTCCAACATCCCCTCGCTGCTCCATCCCCGGGAGACTGCTGCCAGCTGACGAGATGCCAAACCCAGCACCTCCAGACTCCGTGTTTGTTTTCCAACTGGAAGCGATGAGCACAGTGGCACCTGCAGGCAGCTCAGGGCTGTAACACTGCAGGGATGTTGCACCCCACCGGCTAGCCCGGAGACAAAGAATGAATGTTAGCTAAATTTAGTTACTCGTTTCATTTTATAAATTAGCAGCAGGCACTCCTCAGCCCACGTTCTGGTCAGATAAAGCAAAGTTCATGTGATCAGATAACAAAATGGGTGGTGGGTCCTGCCTACAACAATCAGCTGAAATCCACTTTGAGACTGCCTGGCCATGAACAGGGCTCTGCAGTTCAAGCCCTTGAGGAAATGCAACCGGATTATACTAACAAATGAAATGAATTCACTGGTTTAATGCTGTCTGAATTTTGGAAGAACTTCGTGCTGGATGTTTAGAAAGCTTCTGTCCCTTGCAGATGAGCTGCATGAGTTGCCAAATGTATGTCCTCTCAGAGGAAAAAATGAGTTTTATTTCTGTTACAAACCTACAGGACTTGTTGCGGTTTTACAAATTCCCTTTCTAAGCGGAAGCATTTTAGAGGAAAAAAAAAATTGCTTCAAAAAATCCTTACAGAAAAAAAAGAAAAAAAAATCCCTCTGAAAATGTTTTTATCTGATTGATCCATCAAGCAGTGGCTCAGGGTAAAGATGACAGCTGCTCCTTTTGTCGCATGCTGTTCTGATTAGCTTCAAACAAGACTCTCCCTGTCACCCATGGCCCTCCACGCAGTGAAGGCACAGAGCTCTGCGGACTCTGCTGAAGACACTTGATGCTGGAGCAGATCTCCTTCTGCTAGAAGGAAAAGGTAGCTTTTTGCTCAGGACTGTTTGGAAAACCATGACTGGACTTAAATTCAGAATAGCAGTAATAAACATTTAGAGAAGCTTTAAGGAGACTTTCCAACACGTTCAAAGTCAGCTTTAGTCTCCAGTTGTGATCAACGCTGTTTTTTCTGGGAGCAGAATCAGGAGCATCCACAGAAGGAAGAACTGTGGAGTTCCTGGTTTCTCAGCATCCACCTTCCATTGACCCTGTATCTGCTCTGGGCTGACTGTCTAACTTGCCCTTGTTTCTGAGGACATTATTTCTGTTCCTTTCTTGTATGAAAAAACTGTGCCACAGCAGAGACCTGCAACCACCAAAATCCAGCCGTGTCCTCACTTGAATCAATGATACTGGGAAGACTCTCCATGAAAGGGAAGAAGGTTTTTTCTAAGACTGTAGCTAAGAATAAGCTTGCACACACATTTGACATTCCTATATGGCATGAACTGTAGATTCATCTGAATCTTCGGGATTCTTACTAGATGTTTGGAAGGATTTTTCTGTCACTGGAGGAACATAAAACCCTCTCCTAGCTGTTTCCAGGCAGTGCAAACTTCCTTTTTGAAGCAGACAAGGCCACTGATGGGCATTATAGATGCTTTTTGGTGCCAGGGGGTCTGAACAAAGGCCAGAATGGAAGAACTCAGCCACATCCCCAAATGAGAAATAAGTTTGGCTCCAGCTCAAAACTCTGCTGCTCAGGTCCATCGATGTCACTGAGGATAATCAGACAAGTAGCTTGTTGGAATCCTAATCCAGTAAAAACGAGAGCCTGAACTAATGGCTAAATAATCCTCACATTAAAACCTTCCACGAAGCTGAATGAGAGAACTGAGTTTCCAAATGCTTCCAATTAAACCAAACATTGAGGTCAGCACCCGGGGTGAAGGCAGAGGGTAGAGCAGGCTGGGAGGCTCCGAGGGCAGCTGGGACCAGCAGCATTTCCAAGGCAGCCCTTCAGACTTTCATCTCTGGCAGTGTTAAGCACCTTCATCGTTAGTGAACTGTGGTCTTTATCGCTTCATTTTCATCCCTGTGCATCTGTTTTCATGAGGTCAGGGGTAGCTATTCCATGACAATCCTGGCTGCATGGAAAGGATCTTCTTTGCTTCTTTTCCTTCTTTGTACACCTCCTCCTCCACGCCCCACCCTTCTCCCACCTAAGACCAGAGGGTAATTTGTGTACTGGTTGAAATAAAACCCACTTAACGGTGAAGCCCATGGCTAAGGCCCGTGGACATCAGCGCAGCCTTAATGAAATGTCTGTGCCCAAAACACATTAGTAGGCAAGAGATGAGGCTGGGAAAAGATTAGGCTGCTGAAGAGCTGGAGCTTTCAGAGTGAAAGTCAGCAGAGAGAGCAAGGCAAAAAAGGAGACGAACACACGAAGGGCTGCTCTGAGTTAACCTCCTGCCTGCCTGAGCCACAAACCTTCCCCCATGCCCATGCCTGGCCTCTCCCCAAAATCTCTTCTGATCTCCAGCCTTCCCTGTGGGCCTGCAGAGCCCTTACAAACTCCCATAAACCTCCCCATCCTGCTGACCTGCACCCACAGCACCCAGAGCTGGCAGAGACAAGCTCCTGTGGTTATAAAGGCAATAACCTGCTAGTTGTTTTGTCAGGCAGATGGTCCAAGGCTCTCTGAGCTCTGTAGAGCTTTAGATTCACTTGAAGTGGAGGCTTACATACTTTTGCTTGATTTCCACTCCAATTTTGGTCTGTTTACACTTAGGCAGCAGAGAGGTGCCCAAAGGGTGTGTTTATGCGCAGAGAGAAGGCGGGGGTCAGATGCAGAGAAGCCCTCAGGCTGTTTAAATTTCTCCCGGAAGACAGGTGGGCTAAGTAGATGGCATCTCAGAGCCCAGAAATGCGCACACATCAGCAGGTTTTATGACCATGCATCATTCAGTCGGTGACATCATCCCAGTCACCTCTCAAATTTACACAGGGCAACAAGGGGACAGGGGAAGCAAGGGGAAAGTGCTCGGAGTGGAAATACAGCTTCGCTATTCTGACACCCCAGCTGGCAGCTTCTCCACCCGATATCCTGAGCTCTTCAGAGCTGCGGCTGTGTACGCTGAAACCAGAGAGCCAGGCTGGGGCTAGAAGTACATGTTTCTTCTTGGAGACCTCTGTCCAGGTGCATTCAGGCATGGGTCTGGGAGGAGATTCACAGGGGCTTGGGAGAAGTTCTGCTGCACCCAGCCCCGGCTGGTGCATCTCATCCGACCACTAAGTCGGCTGGTGAAGCCGGTTCTGCTCATATCACAGAGGGCCCCTGACACCCCTGGCATTTGACACAGCCACAAACTGCACTCCAGTAGCAGCATCCACTGACCCCTTACCCCGAGCATTTACACAATTTCTCTCTGCCTCGAAATGGTCATGGCCATCAGACTCTTAAAAATAAAAAATAAAACCAACACACAAAAAACCTCATTTAAGACCTATTGCTTTTTTTTAAAAGGCAATGAATAATTATCAATAGTATTGCAGGACTGGTCTTTCAGTTGCTGTATTTTTCTTTAATTCCAGCATAATTTGCTCTGTCTCCCAGATGACAAGTGTTTGACTTTTCTGCTGTGCCCTTTCAGATGCGTTACAGACTGTGATCTTGTCTGTGTTCTTAATGGCTTTGTCAAGAGATCATTTCTGCTCAAACCTTGTTAGTCTTAATAAAGATAAAATAAAGTCATAAATACTTTTGTGGTTTCCTTTTTGCTGGGTTGTAATTTGACTAACAAATTAAATTACTTTAATTTGGAAACTAATAATTATTTGGTTAGAAGTAGATTGAAGGAAGTTTAGTCGAAAAAATGGACTTTTCATGGAAAGAAAAGGGATAACAGTTCTTGGAAATATAAACTAAATGTGGGAAATTGGATGAGTGACATTTTGAAAATCCTTTCTCATTAACCAGCTTTGGCTTTCAGTATATGTCATTTTTATCCCCATTTGTAAAGCTAATATTTCTTTCCATCACATCTGTTGGGCAGATAAATCCACAAAGCTAGAAAACTTTGGTGATGGAGCTATAAAAGCAGAGAGATCTCATCATGAAAATAACGGTCTGTTTTCAAGTTTGGATCCCAGACTGTCTTACTTCCTCCTGCCATCTCCAAAGCCACATCCAGGACAACAATGCTCCTGCCGTGCTGCTACAGCGTTTTACTGATGTGTTCTGATCTAGATGGAGAGCGCGTTTCGGTACTCTGTTTTCATTTGTTAATTGACTCCTCTCTTACTTAAGATCGGAATTGGAGTAGTTTGTGATAAATGGATTACACAGTCCTCTTTGTTTCAGTGCAGCTTCTGTGAAATAATTGCAAATTCCTTGTGACACCAGCAGCAGCATTGCACCAGGTAAAAGGAGGGTGGAATTTAGGACTCCTTTCCACTCCATCAGCAGAAGGACTTTTTTTTTAACTCAATATTTATCTCATGTAAAATGAATGAATGACACACGGCGCACAGTACAGAATTCCCTTTTTGTGCAGGATTTATAGTAATTCAGCCTTTCTTCTGAGGGCTCCCTGAAATCCTTGGCTCCTACATACTTTGCACAATCAGGTCTTCATCAGGAAGGATAGAGAGTCTCCTCCTCACTTTCTGCACAGTGGCCAGGACCCTGCCTGGAAAGGAGGAGATCGTGGTATGATACCCCTCCACTCAGTCTGATGACTAGGACTGATGTTCCCCTTTTCCTAGGAAACATTTCCACTAGGTAGGTGGTCTTACACACACTACAGTAATAACATTTTCAAACAAAAAGAGGGAACCTTGTGCAGGTCTTTGGAAGAAAAACTTTGGCAATCACCTCCAGAAGAGCTCTTGGGACTCTCTAAACCTGATCAGATATTCACATTCTTTAGCATTCCTTACAGGTTTCCAGTTTTAGCACTGAGATTTTTAGATCCACCTTCTGAAACACGTAGTTCACTTCAGGTGCTTAAAAAGAAAGCAAAACTGTGCCTAACTATGTCCTTTTTTTGGATCTGGCCCTCAAAAAACAGAAGGTGTTGGCAAACTCTGCTGCAACTCCATATGGTTGCTTTGTGGCTCCCTCTGCTCTTTAAAGGGGAAGGAAGACGTGTTTCTCACTCTCATCCAGACAGGCTCCACTGCCAGGCTCTGATCTTCCAAATTATCACCCCTACAAAGAGGCAAGAGACCTTTAACAAGGGCTGGCTTGAACCCGCTGCTGGTTCTCCAGCCAGCATTTCTTCAGTGTCAGAGCTGTAGCTCTGCATCTTTCCACCTCTTCATGTATGATCTTCTGCTTTTTACTCAGCCCTCCCCTCTCTCTAACCATCCCTCTCCTATTTTTTACCTTACTCATCACCAACATGTTTTCAACGAGGATCTCTCCTTTGCTTCTTACTGCCAGCCTGGGTTGTCCTGACATGAAAAGGTACTTAAGGAGGGAGACAATTATTTCTTCAGTGGGAACCGAAGACTGCAGCCACGTTCTCAGCTTTTTGTGGGATCAGAAACTACCAGAAGTTATAAAGACCTACAGCTGACTGGCAGCAGTCAAAGCTTACAGTTTCTGGCACAGCTACAACAAATTTTAATTTGGATTGTACTGAATGAGAGCCCTTCTCATTGATCCCTATAGACACTAATCACACTGGGTAGTAAGAACAGTTGTCGGAGATGGGCTGACAGATGTAGGTGGCCAGGAAGGGACTGAGAGGCCCCACTTCAGCTTACAGCCTATTTACTTCTCAGAGCTGATGTCTCTAGCTCACCCATGCGTGGACACACCATAAACATACATATTTGCACACATACAACCCAAACCTATTTACACGCATACACAGTCCCCTTGCTGAGCCTGAGCAGCTGTTCTCCACTCAGCTGGCTGGAGGAAACAGCAATGCACAGGCACAAAACTCCATCCGCTCTCAGAGCTCCAGCCCCAAGGCCCATGGCAAAGGCATTTGGCTCCATTCTTCCCTCACAACTCAAGTCCTTATATATCCTAAAGATTCAGACATGGTGTGTATTTTATTTTAGTGAACATTGTCTTAATTCCACCAAAGGCTGAGTGCATGGGAAATGAAGTTTCCCTCTTGCTATACATATTTCCAACTCTAACTTACTTTCTTCAGTAAGTCTTTTTTTTTAAAAAAAAAAAAAAAAAACCACCACCAACAAATCTATCTCAAGAAAAACCTTTGCAGAACAAGCAAGGAAAATTCTTGTTATTTTCACTAACAACTGCATAGGACTGATGGAGAGATCAGACAGAGCTTTAAATCCCTGAGGGACATCTGATAGAAGAACAGAATCAAGGCAGGAGGAAGTGTAAGCAGTGTTGAGACAAGGACAGAGGTTTCTGCATATAGGAGGGAGCCTCATGTAAATATTCAGAGTTGCTCTTGCCAACAGAAAAGGAGATGCTGGAGCCCTGGAGCTCAGAGCACACTCTGCTCTCAACTTATTCCATCCTAAAACTGCAGGCAGGGCTGTGAAATCACTGAGGAAAGAAAGAAGAGACACTTGCCTGTAAACACCTTCACTGCATCCCTTGAAGCCTGGATGAAGGTGGAAGAGCTTCAGAAGGTGCCATCTGGCTAGCAAGCAATCTGGCACTGGGCAGAGCCTCAGCTCCAGCTTGAGTTGGCATTTAAATTCAGAGGAAACGTGGGCAAAGTCTCAGGCACCACCTTCTCCCTCCTCCCACGTTGTATGATGGGCTGCAGCTGAGCTCGGCATAACGACCCCTGAGCACTGCTGCCTCCTCCAGCTCCTCCTGGCAGGTGGTCCCAAGCAAGCCAGGGAAGTAGTTTGGCCCTAAAATGGGTTCTGCCTGTGATCTCCAAAGTCATGAGAAGCTGTAATTTGTCATTCACCACAACTGCTTGCCATGGACACGCAACCTGGCCCACAGGGGCAGCCTGGCCCAAGAGCCTTCCCTGCTTGGGGGATGGCAAGATTCCTCTCTCTGGTACTTGAAGTTGAAAAAAAAAAAAAAAAATGGTGGGGACACTGGGGAAAAATACCTCTAATCAGATCAATGGATTTTATTTTTATGTCGGTCTTAAAAGTTTCTTTCACTTTTATGCCATTTGTTTTGATTTTCTTTTGGTTTTCATCATAATAAAGTTACAACCTGAAACAAGAGGGAAAAAAAACAACATTCAAGCAGGGCTTTTCTTGTTTTCTTTTTTTCACTTAAAGCTGCTGCAATATTTAGAGTTGCTAAAATGAGGAAAAATAGCCCTTTTATTCTCTCAGAAAGCCTGTTTCAAAGAATCAGCATTTTCTGATGAAAAATGGTTTGTTGAAAATTTCCCAACCAGCGCTTTTATTGAGTGCACTGAGCATAGTCCTACTAATATTTTCTTTCCCTGTGGAGGGTGCAGATCACCCCACCAGGCTTCACGGGAGCTGTGCTGCCGTGGATACCCGCTGAGCTAAATGCTGCTCTGGATTTGGAGCTGGGTGATGAGAGCAGACACTCATCTTGGGCTTCCCATTTTACAGAGTTCTGCAGATGTAGACCTATTATAACATTTTCAGATTTTCCCCCGCCCCAAACATTATTTTTAACGTACACATCACGTTCAGCTCTACTAGTGGAGGTAGTCCTGTGTCCAAAATCCCAGCAGCAATGCAGCACTGTGGTTCCACCAGTACATTTTGCATTGCTGTCTTGGTTGTAGGACAGAGCAAATGTCATCCACTTTCCTCCTGTTCTAAGAGTATGGACATGATGAGCCCTCTCTGAAACAAAGTGCAGACCTGTCCTTGGGGCGATGAGGGCCACTCTACCTCTTGGCAATAAGGTACAGATATGCCATAGGAGCTTGTTGGCCAAGCTAAAATTCTCCACTTTTGGGGTCTCGGCTAACCATGGGAGGTCAGAGCAGCTCAAAACACATGCTCTCTGCAGGAGAATCAGATACTGCTGTCCATTTTAAAGTGCTGTTGTGTTCAAAAGAACAGTACTGAATCCTTGAAACAGCCTCTCTTCCCTGCCTAGGCCCTTGCCTTCTGCCTCCATGCGACGCAGTTGCTGGCAGAAGATGGAGCCAATCTGCAAAATGAGCATCTCCATGGAGATAAGCTGAGAGCACGAGAAGGTCAGAGCCAAAGCGTCAGGAGCAGCAAAGGAGTTCTTCAAACTTCATTTCCTTCCACAGCAATCACTTGATGGAGATTTGTTGAACGTGACACCTGGCTGCCTCGCGTTGCCGACTCGAATGAAGAGACAAAAGAGGAAGCTAATTGTTTCCAATGCATTCAAGTTTAATACAGTGCATTTTTAATTAGGGCTCTAAAGGGGAAGGGAATCAATTACCTCTTGCAGAGGCAGACGCCACTGGCAGGTGATGCTGTGCAGAGAAAAGGAATTGCAGCAGGATGCTGAGGCTCCCTGATGAGGAGAGGGCTAGGGTACTCTTTGGGGAGCCCTGCATGTCAGGTACTCTTGGTGGCTCCAAGGGAGCTTGCCACGAAGTGGCACTGTGACCCATCCAAGAGCACAAGATCAGGAGAAAATGCTGTTGAACCACCTGCTTTTGAGGTGTCCTTGTGCCCGGGAGTCTTTATAACCTTTAGGGAGCATCTGCTCTCCAGGACTTGAGGATCAGAAAAGGACATCTGACAAAGCACACTGTGAACACCCTTGGCCATAACTGTGGTGAGATCTCATCCCCGTTATGACACCCTATTCCATGTTTGAGCAAGATTTGGATAGCCCAAAACTATTGCTTGATAGGTGCTTGGTGACCTGTGCTGGGAGAGAGGGAAACAAAGGCAATGTTATGGTTCAGATCCAGATCCCTGGAGAATTCTGTGCTAGAAAAGCTATCCTAGTGAGCTGGCATTGAAGGGACACCAGTGAACAAACACAGCAAGCCCAAGGACTCACTCTAAGAAGCAAATCCCTATAGCACAAGCACATACAGCGAGAAGCTGGTATTGCTGCAAACTTATGTTCAGATTGTTCAGCAGACCGAAGCTTAGGTCTCCAAGGAGCAAAATTTCATGCCTTTGATGAGAATTATACTTCCTAAAGGAAGAATCCAAAGTCCTTCAATTCAGTGTAATATATTGCAACAGCAGACAGGTCTCAGGATCCTGCGTTCTCAGTACTCTCATATTCAGTCTTTGCCAGGCAAAACTCACAGTCTTTCTTGTGTCTTTCAACAGGACACTCTGAGATGTGTTGAATTTATTCTCTTTGGTTGTGAGTGACTTCAGTGTCTATTGCTGAAGGCTATACTGCAGAGATTTTTTTGCAATGCCTAAGGGGACCGGTTCAGTTGGCTCAAAAGAAGATTTGTAGCATCATCTGAGGGACCCTACAGCATCCTAAACATCTGCGTGGGGCTGGCAGAAACAGCACAGGATGAAGGGCAGACTGGCATCCTGACAGCTAGCTGGGATACTTGATGGTTTCTCAAAATGTACTAGACACCTCTTTTTCATCCAGCTGAAAGCAGCAAGTGTTTGGCCAGTTTAGTGGGTGTTTGATGCAAAAAACTAGTCCAGTTATAACACAGGAGAAGGCCTTCAAGCTGTGCAAAGCTGTTCTGCAGCAAATCTGAGGACAGAAATTAGCTCCTAAAAATAATTTGGGACATCTTGATTGTGAAGCTGGAGCTAACTTAGTATATGGCATTGTAAAGCCACAAAGAGTAAAACAAGAACAGTACCCACTAAAGTAAAATGGTGAGTACAGACTGAGTGCTAAAGAAATAAATCCAGTGGTGAAATTCACCTTACATGTGTAAGATTGAGATCGGGACTTTATTGCCAGGAAGAATGTGGGGTTTTTTTTCGCTTTGTGTCTTTTCTATTACTTCATATTTTCTCAATGAATCTCTGGAAGATGCTGTTTATGGATAAAATGGAGCATGCTTCATGAAAGATTTATTAATCAGAACTGCCAAATTCATAATTACTTTCTGGGCAGTGAAATTGTTTGGCCTTATCAAATAAATGAGAATAACCACTGATTATTGTTTTTGGAGAAAGGAGTAGCTGGTAATAAGGAAAAAACATGCACATATGAGAAAGAGAAAGATAATATAAATGGACATAAATGTGTTCATATAGATGTCTGAGTGGTCAAATGACTCATCTGTTCTAAAAAAGAAACATAATTTTCATATTATGAGGCACTCAAGCAAGTCAGTAGTACTTTCACTGCAGCACGATAGATGGACTTTGTTTCCCTGATCCTCTTCTGCCACTGCTGTTTTAAGGTTTAGAGGCGGATGGATTTTCCCTCTGTTGTTTTTAGCTCAAAAATAGGAATGTCTGTTCAATAGAAATTAGTGACATTTGATGCCAGTAAGAAACTCATAGAGACCTCAGTCTTTTGCAGTTTTTTCCGTTTCCAGCCATAGACTCCATGGCAGAATTGCCACATCTGACACACAGGTGCAGCCCTACGGCAATTTCTCCATAAGCGTTTAGGTGCTTTTCACACAGGCCCTGAAGTTTCTCCAAGTTACAAAACATATCAACTTCTGATTAGAAAACTGTCACCATACACAGGTGCTTTTGAAAATCCAACCAGCTGCCCAAATACCTAGGAAGCCTTGTCAGTAGGTACGGGACACTCAACCCGGAGTGAAAAAAGTTTCCCAGTCTTCAAAGAAGGAAGGTGCTTGTGCCCACCTATTTTTTAAGGATGTAAAAAGACATTTGTCTTTATCCACAAGACTTCAGGTGCTCTTGAAAATTTTTCTCGGACTTGCCCAAAGTTGCACTGTGGCTGACAACAACAGGCTCTCCCTGGCTACTGGCCCCGAGGATGCCCAGCCTTGCCCCTTGCTGCTGCCTGCAGCAGCCCCTGGCCCTCAGCTCCTCGTGCTCATGCGGGAGCCGGGAGCCGGGCAGCACTGGAGTGAGGGTGCAGGAGTAGCAAGAAACTCTCTTTTGGGATGCTAATTTGGGATTACTCTTTCGCCCTCTTCCCAGCTTTTGCAGATTTTTTTTCCTTCCTCTCCTCCCATGATGATTTATGGGGGGAAAAGTATAATTCTAAAATGAATAATTGATATTCTTTTGAAGCTATCTCCTTTACTCTACTTGTTCTCTTAATTTACTTGGTTTATACCAACTGATGACAGAAGCCTATTGTTTTGCTGAAACATTAACTTCACAAAGTCATTCCGCTCCCATCTGCAGCACTAAAATTAATGATTCCCTCTGCAACATCTGTTTAATTAACTATCGGCACCATAGAAGAGGCATCCAAATACCCCAGCGACTAAATCAGCCTCAAATTAGGGAAATACGATGTTAAATTGTATCAGAGAGAAGCAGAGATTATCCTTTTGAGCACTGACATTCATTAGCTACCAGCCACCCCATGTATCTTCATAATGAAAAAGTGTCAGCAGCTCTTCGCCGTAAAGTTTTCATTTAAGGGCTGCTGCTCCTTTAGCCACGGTGATTGGAAAGAGGAGGAGGTGGAGGGACGTGAAGAAGCTTAAGCCAGTGCTCCATCATCCTCGCTGACGGATCTGTTGCTGGGATGAAAGATAAAGGTAAAATAGTGCTGCCTGCGCTGCTGTCGTGCCCGTTGGAGGCTGGTGCCGGCTTCCCGAGTGACTGGCCCTTCCCTGCAGGACCCATTGCAAAAGTGCCCCTGAGACAGGGTATGTCTGGGGACACTGCTGAAGGTACCAGTCTCTCGGCTACCCAGTAAGAGAGAGATGGGGGAAGGCCGGTCTCAGGGGGGAAGAGGGAGGGCAAGTGGTTTGGACCTCCAGTGAGGTCTCCAAAGTGCCAGGCAGTATGAAAGAGGGTCCTTATAGACTCTGCTGCTGATGTAGCTGGATGTCCAACTTTGTACAGGCAACACACAAAATAAGAGGCTGATTCAAGAGGATGGGTTTTTTTTTTTTTGTTTGTTTGTTTTTTTTAACTTTTCTCCCCTACTTTGAACTCCCCCCCTCATGTTGCCATGGCAACAAATGCAGCGTGAAATTGCAAGTTTGCAAAATGCAGGAAGTCAGCAGCATCCTAAAAGCAGGGCTGCAGCAAAGGAATCGGGAGAAGGGCAAGGTGGGGAGATGGGTGGGGAGGGAGCCCGGCTCACGGCTGCCAGCCGAGGGGGCAGGCGGGCAGAGGCCGGAGGGCAGCAGCCAGAGTGTCCTAGTTTTAGCTGGGACAGAGGTTTTTTTTTAACAGCTGGAAGAGCTCCGTGTTTTGGTTTTACTCAGAGGCTCACTCTGAGAAGAACGCTGATAGCAAGCTGCCAAGGACTTTTCAGTGTGCCGGAGTGCAGAAGCACAGCGGGATAAGGGGGGAGCATAGTTGGGACAAGGGGGACACGATTCCCCTTGTGATTTGTGTGGAACTTAAGACTGAGGGCCAAACTGGCCAATTAGTATTCCATATCATGCAGCGTCATGCCCAGTATAAAAGCGAGGGGCAGCCGGGAAGAAGGGCTTTTGCGCTTTTGCTCTTTTTGCACTTTTGCTCTTTTTGCACTTTTGCTCTTTTGCGCTTGCTGCGCTGTTGCTCTGCTGTTTTTTTCTTTCTTTTCTCTCTCTCTCTCTCTGCCCCTCTCTATTTCGGGGCCTCGCGTTCGTCCGGGATTTGCAGTTTTTGGGACAAGACGGGCTTCACATACGAGGGGGTGGTGAGCACCTACACTGTATTAAATCATCTGTATTAAATCATTGTTATCTCAACTCACGGGTTTCCCGTTTATCCCTTAATTCTCTCCCTCATTCCTGGGGATGGGGGAGGGGGAGTGACCAGCTGTGTGTGGGGGGGAGGAAGTTTTCAACCTAATCCACGACACAGAGGAAGGTGTTGCAGTTTGGGTTCCGACGGTGCAGTTACGCTTATTAAAATGCACGTCTACATCCAGACAGCCTGCTGTCTAACCAGACTTGCTACCTGATGTGAACTTTCTCCGAAAAGGGAATTCTCGGGGGGGGGGGTTTGCCACTTCTTAGAGAACTAGGAAAGCGTTAGGTTGTTCGCTTTAAAGAATGAGCCTGAACTCCTGGAAGGACTGAAATAACTTTAAGGTTCTTCGCTAATGCATGAGCTCGGGTCAGAAAAGTGCATCCACTGAGTCCTCTGGGGTGAGATTTTTCAAAAGCATACCAAGCCCGAGGCTCAGTGCCCACGAGGGCCAGACTTTCATCCGAGCTCAGCTCCCATTTAGGCAGCTAATTAATCTTTGCGAACACCTAAAGTATCTAAACTGCATCTGCAGCTGTGACGTTGCCCTGAAGAATGGCTGTGGCTAAACAAAAACTTCTCAGTTTAAAAATCCATTTCCTCTCTCTTTGGAATGATACCTGCTGGCTTTCTCGGCAAACCATTTCTGATTGCTGTTTCTTGGCTCAAAGAACCAATGCATGTCTGAAAGACTGCTCTGAAATCTAGCCTCTACCTTGTCTTCACATCAAACATATACTTAAGTACCGGGGAGGACTTGAATTTGGCTCCTTTATACCCATGTGACCAACTAAAAGGGGGTGTGTTGGCACACTGGATGCATTTATAAATGGTGAATAAGTTTCAAAGGGAGCACGGGAAGACAGAATAAATGAGGCTGCTGTTAGACTACAGGTAGAAATCCCACCCTTTATTCAGGAGGGGCTAAAGGTCAATAAACATAATTACTCTTCTGCCAAACCTGTGTTACCCTCACCTTTCACTGAGAATAAGCACTTTTTAGCCCTTTCCTTTCCACCTTTTCCCAAAGATTCTAGTTGTCTTCTGTGTGCTGCCCTTAGTCTCAGCAGTCAACTCCAACTCCATCACTAATCCAGGTTTTCAAAGGTTCATTTCCATAGTCGTGCATTCTCTTGTTTCCCAGCAAAGATACAACTGTTAAGATCTGGCTTGGTTTAAGGAAAGCCAGGGTGCTTGTGTCTCCATGGAAGACACTCCTGAACATTCCTTCGAATGAACGTTCAAAGTGGATTTGTCAAGCCTTGTTGAAGTTTAAGCTAATTTTATCTAAATCATGGTGAGAACGTTTCAGACCATTACAAGAAGCTTTGACTCATTTGTTTTAAAAATTAATTCAAAGTAACATACTCAAACATCCCTTTGTAGGCATGTCCTATCGTTACTTGTTGCCTGAGACAGAATTGCAGATGAGTGGCCCAGCTAAAAACAATCCTGTCTTGTTGAGAAGAGGCTTCTTGCTGCTCCAGCAGCAGGAAGACAGTTTCTTCCCATGCAGAACTTATCTACATTTGTGACATCCACACACTTCGGCACGCGAGAAAGCAGAGTCAGTAGCTGCTTTCCGAGTGTTCGTGTGCTGAGGTTATTGGCAGGACTCTACTGACAGAGCATGTAGAGAATGTACCAAACCACATTTAAAAGTGTGACATGAAATTCAAAAGCAGCCAGGGGAATTACAACACTGTAGCAGGATAAGATGCTAAAGGAGCATGAAACACATGCCATGCTTAATGTGATTTTTTTTTTTTTTTTTTGTAAGGCTGTTTCCTTTCCAAGCTTGCCAAGGAGCACACTGCACTGTCAGAGTACAACCTCAACACGAACAGCCATGGCAGTAGCGGTGAGATGGTCACAGAGCCATAGACAGCACAGTTTATGCTTCTACCTAGATAAGGGAGTCAGAGGAACACCGGCTACAGCACAACACACAGAAACCTCTCAATGTGCCGAAAGATGAAGAACGAAAGTGTTTTTCTAGGTCCAGAGGATCTCCAACCCTGGATGTTACTGATAATGTAAGGAGATGGAAGATAAGGAGATTGAAGGCTTTCGGTGAGTGTCCCCTGATCAGCTAGTACTGGGAAATGAGGTATCCATACTTGGCACAATGGCACACGGCTCTGAAATCCTGAAGATGGGGAATTAGAGATTGCTTGAACCGTGCACAGAGAAGCCAGCTGGGACTGGATTGCCAATATGATAGGGACTGTATGCACACAAAGAGGGTAGGAAAGCCACTGCCATATTGCATTTATAATTTTAAACAGATATGATGAAAACATAGTGGGAGAAGATAGAAAGGGAAAAGGTGGCCCAGGACTACGCAGCAGATCAGTGCCAGAGCTGGGAATTGATTCCCGAGACTCACAGTCCTCAGTCCATTATAACAAAACACTGAACGTAAGAGGAACAGCTGTGAGTCTCTGTCCCTGCTATTATCCTCACGGTTTAGGTTTATGTATTTATTTATTTACCAAACACAGAGGAATGACAAACAGAATGAGAAACACGGAGTGTGCAAGAAGGCTCATAAAATCCTTTTCATATCTTTAATCAATCATGACTAGTGTATCTCCCATACATTTTTCCAGTTTGAAATAGAATAAAGAAGTCCTCTCACATCATAATCTTTCTCCAGACAGCTGTGTTCCTTACATCAGCACAATGACCCAAGCAGTATGGCTGTATTAACAGATACCATCTAGTCTTTAATGGAGCTCAGCAACTGGGATTAGCTACCTGTAATGTATTTTGGGCTGTCAGGCACTACACGAAACTGCTAACACATTACAAGTTATAGGCATCAATTCTTTCTAAGTGAAAAGGCATTTCAAATTCAAAACACTTCAAACCTAATAACAGGAAATTATCTTGATGGATCCCCTTCAACATGTAAAAAAAGAAAGAGATGAGGAGAGAGGGTCAGGTGTCCGATTCAAAGAAAATAAATCATACCAATGCTTTTTTTTCCTCTCTTCAGTTCAGAGCAAAGCAGGAACATTTTTTTGGATGTCAGGGAGAGAACAAATTGTGGAAAGGTAAGGTGGAATGAGAAAGAAAGTTTGCAAACTACTTTGTAACAGCAGAAAGGGAAAGTTTACCTGCCTGTTTGGGTCAATGTGTACACCAGAAGCATCAGTTTGACCAGCAGAGACTTCTCCTCTAAGACAACTGTTTGAAAAATCCCTCACAGCCCCTTAGGGTATTTTCCAAAGGAAGCTGAGTCAGGGGTGAGTTAGGTTTTTTTCTTAGCTTTCGTATTTTGAAGATGATGAGTGTGGACATCCTTAATGAGACCTGATTTTTTAGGTCAGAAGACACTCAGTGCTTCCTGGAAAGTAGGTCCTTCTTAAAAGCATCTCTCTTAACGTACACATTTGGAGTGCACACTCCAAAAGTGTGCACAGTGTCTGAAAATATTGTCCATTTGCCCCTTTGATCCTTAGCAATGGTCCAGGCCTAGAAAACCTCCGGCAGGCTTGGGAGGAGAAGAGGAAGGGTCAGAGTTCAAGTGATGAATGCTGACAACCTGAGTCATTGATGAGCTGCATGTTATCATCTATCATTTTTAAACCTAACTTGTCTGAAAGCTTTCTGTGTTGTCAAGCTGAGTCATTTCTGCCCGTGAAAGACAGGGCTAGGGAGGACAATCTTATTTCATCTCGCAGCAGTGTGGCCATGCACCGATCCTGCTGCTGTCCCATTTTCTCCACATCTGTCTGTCCATCCCCAGCATGTGAATTGGCCAAGCCACCATCTGGCATTGCAGAAAGAATGAAGCTTCCTTGAGTTGGTGAAAGAGTCTCCTAAGGAAAAGAAAAGGGACTGAAAACAAATTGAAAGCAAGACAGACAAACCAAAAGGCATTTTCCTTTTAGCACATTTTTGGAAAAGGAGGGGAGAGAAGTCCCTTATGGCCAGAAACCTGCACTGCCGTTAGATTTCCAGCTCAAGTCAGAAGCCCAGGGGGAAAGACAGCTCTTCACCACCTGTCAGGAGGGATTGCAAACACAACAAAGCATCCTGTAGAAAAACAGCGCAGGATAGTCATTTGAGGCTGCCTCATTAGTCATACAGCATTTACACAGGCTGATGGCTGAAGGCAAAATATGACCTTAAGTTACATTATCACACCAAACACGATGTCTTTCTTTGCAAGGGGAGAACAAGAGAGAGCGAATGTACTGCATGAGATGAGAGCGATGGGGCTTTGATGGCGATAAGATGTTACAGCAGCCATACAGGTGGATGTCCTTGATTCTCATCTCTGATGGGGTGGTAGCTCAGACCTTGGACTGCACCAGGTGCTGGATAAAGGCACTCTGGAGTAAAGCTGCTCTGCTCCAGAGAGCTTTCACCCTGAATATCTAATGTCTCCCAGTGGGTGAATATTAGCAACAGACAAGACAGTCCAAGGCAGCAGCGTGATCAAAGTTGTTGGAAATCTAATTCTTTCAGAAAAAATCAAAGCAGAAACTAGCCCTGACGAAGGAGGGAGGGGAGTGTTTTACAAAGTGCGAAGCATCTAGTCTACTAGAACACAGAGTGCGCCCAAAGTTCCTGAAAACTCTGTCTCCACACCCACAGAAGGTGATATTTGTCTTCAAGCAGTGGGTGAGCCCTGCGTACTGTTTTATTCAAAAAAGAGAGTGTGACTTCAGTGGTGTGAAAGGCTGTGTGCTGGCGATCTCCATAAAGACCAACTTCACGTGCAACTGTGTTGTCTTTTCCCTGGTTTCACATCCCACCTGGATGATCTGGCTTTCTTCCAGCACTTAGAAAGAAACTGAAGTACTAACAATTGATTATAGCTTTCCATTAAATGACCCAAAACTTGTTTTCCTTTTGACTGAGGAAAACAAGGACACTTTTTATATTTGGCATCAGACCTAGAGTAAGATTTTTCGAAGTGCTTTGTGACTGTTTGCTAGATCAGATCAGCTTTCTGTCTGTTGACTAGAAGAGCAGAGCTCTGTTCGAGTGCTCCCACGGCTGCTGATGTGAAGTTCTCTAACACACATTCAGTCCCTTCATTTTCTTACTGAAGACTAGATGCACCAGATACAACACAGAGTGCAAAGGAAGGTATAAACACAGGTTTAACCCAAAAGAGTGAATCCCAAAGTGCTAAGGAAGGATTTGTAAAGACTTCAAAGTTTTCTCATCAGTAGTGTTTGTGTGTCGCTTTTTCTGGATCTCGACATATTTTACATCCATTTTGAGGGCTTGGAACATAGGAACAACGGGTTTTAATGGGAACTACTGGCCTCCTGCTTCTGGGAAGATATTGTTAGGGTTGGCTTAAATGAAGAAGAATCATCAGCATGTTCTCAGAGCTTCTTGTTTTGGCACTGAGGAAGATTTAGCACAGTCCGATATCCATTTCCTCCCCAGCTCTAATCTTAACACCCACCTACTGCATGCTAAATGAACATCCCAGCACTTCATAATGGAGACAGGAAATTAATTCCTCATAAAGGTTTTTTTTTTCCTGCCCCTCTTATTAGGACTCTTCAGCCCTGTCAACAGCCCACTGAGCTTTCACAAGTCATAAAGGTGCATTTCTGCAGTCTCATTTCCTCAAGTCTCTTACATGATGGATTACGCCCATTAATAACGTTCACATTGGAGAAGAACAGCTGCTGGGGATTCAAGGTGCCTTGTTGGATGGTGTAACTCTGACCCTTGAGGCAAGGCACTCAGGAAAATGGAGTCATGAAGCAGGGTGTCTGATGATGTGAGTCTACTTTGCTCAGTCTCTTTCAGAGGCAGCAACTATAGAACGAAGACCCTCCCTGGTCTTGCTGACCTAGGATTCCCATGGGAACCAGTGGAGCTGGACCACTACACTGAGGAGGACAACATCTGAAACAAAGCCCTTGGTTCTTGAGACTGATGCAGCTTTGAGCATTTCCACATCTGCAACACCCATTAAGCACATCCATCCATGTTTTCAGGATACAGAATGTCCAGAACAAGATTTTAAGAGGATAAAGTCCATGGAGGTGTCCAACAATAATCTCCTTCCTTGACACATAAAGTTGCCAGGACGTGTACAATGCCTAAATTTTATATTATAGTTTTTCTCTCCAGCTCATAGTCTGTTGGGAAATTTCATTTCTTTGGTGGATGTGACTAATCTTTAATTTTAAAAAAATCAGCTTCATGTGAGCATTAAAATGGACCAAGTTGCATCAGAATGACAGATCTGATTTAAAATTGTGCCATTTCACCCAGTTTTGAGCTCAGCAGCACAATACAAGCAGAGATGATGTTTAGAGAGATGGATCCTAAAACAGCAGGCAAAATTCTTGTGAAATTAAAATGGATCACATCCATATGATATGGAAAGCAGCAGAGTGAGAATTTGGAGCTGGTATCAAAAGCTGGAGGGCAGCGTAAAATAAATACACAGATCGCATCCCCAATTTTGGTAGAAACCTTTTAAAAAATTTGATGCAGCTATCAAAAATAAAAGCACAAGACCAATTCAATGATCTCAAAACCAGAGAAAATATCCTGAGAACATGATGTTTGGAACTTTCCTTGGTTCCCTTTTCAAAATGCTATGTGACATTTAATTTTGATTTTTCACATACCTACGCCATGTAAACTATGGAACAGCAGTGTAATGTGATTCTTCACAGGATTTTAAAGTTTTTCAACCAGGCCTAGCACAAATGTTCTGTAGAAAAGGACAGTTATGCTGTTGTTGCCTAGCAAATGTCTATGAGAAAGTGTTCCTGTTTAAGGAGAAAAACAAATTAAGTATAAACCTTCTGCAAGGGCATGCTCCTCCGGGACAGTAGATTTCTGTAAGACTCAGAGGGCAAAACTGTCAGAATCTCTTGTTAAAATATAAGCAGCACATCACAGCCACAGAGACCAGAGATATTAATGTGGAAAAACCCTGCTAGTTCTGGCTCACAGTCAGAAACAGCTGAGTGCTGCTGGATCTCTTGACTCCAGGGAGTTATTAGTAACAGTTTTTTAAGTCATCTTTAACATTTTGTGTCTTTTGTTTTTAATACATTAAGAAATTACACCCCAAAGGGGAACGGACTCCTGAGTTTTGTGTCAGTCCCTGAAACAGTAGGTTGGCATCTCTATCTCCATAGCCAAGTCCATGTGTCTGTGCCAGGAAAGATGCCTTATGTCTACTTCCTAATGGGTATTAAACTGCCTTTGGGAAGGGATTAATGGACTATTTTCCCTTTTTAAGTTCGTTCTTCTTTTGCTGGTATATTTCTTCAAAGTCCTTCGAACTCCCCCCTGCCCCTTCAAAATCTTTTCCCACATAATAACAAAATGGATCAGTTGTCAAGGTGGAGTCTCTGTGACGATGTGGCTTCTGCCTCTCACCCAGGGTGACCAGATTAGGGCCACAAAAGCCCACTAGAGATTGCATTTTAAGAGAGGAATACAGAATAATTTGTAGATGGATGTTCAAAAACGTGACCCTCCGCCACGGAGTGGGAGCTGGAGAAAAACGCAGGACTCCTGTTAGTTTGGCTTCCCTCTGCTCTCGCCCATTGCCCTCCAGCTCCTCTGTGCTGAACACAGGGCACAACTGAATGCACTGCTGTGCCACAGTTACATCCTTGCTTTCAATAATGATTAGGTGTGGAGTCCTAATTAAGTCAGGGTTAAACCTGATTGCCCACCCAATAGCAATATATTCCCTAAACAATTTTGCCAGAAGACCAAAGAGAGACATTTCTTGAGTGATCAGTGAGAGGCTTTGACCTGTTAACTACTTACAAGCCCCTTCCAATACAGATTAAATCCAAGGACTATTTATCATTTAGCAAGGGACTGATTTATCTACCTGGGGACTCAGTTCTGAGCTCAAATCATGAAGATGCTGTCTGTCAAGAGCTATTGCACACATTTCATCCATTCCTCTAGAAGCAGGGGATAATTTTTTGACCTGGGTTTCCCAGATGCTGGGACAAGAGTGAGAATAAATATTCTCATTCCTGATCATTCAAGGAGAGTTTTAATTTACACATGCTACAGCTGGGAGTCTTTCCAATCCATTTTAAGTTTGTTGAAAGGAAAGAACATCATTTAAGCCAGTGGAGCCAAGATAAAACAGCTCTGAGAAAGACCTTCCACATACCTCACCCTACGAGCTGCGAACTGCGTTATCAACAAAAGTTCTGGAATACCTCTTGGGAGAAAAATCTTGAATACGTGAAAGAGAGAATATGCTACGGACATCCCACAGGGATGCATACAATGATTTCATACATGCTTGCAGGACAGATACAAATACAGACAAAGCAAAAGATTGCTTAGAGCAGGAGACTCTGTTCCTTCATCTGTGTTGACTTGTCACACCTGTATTGGCTGGTAAGTCCCTGCTCTGCTGCGGCCTCTGGGTCTCAAGATGGGCTGGAGAAGGCACGAAGTCGACCAAGCCAGGAGGAAGGAGGCATCGATGAAGCTGGAGGAATGGGACAGCCCCCTCCGCTGGGTCGAGCTGCGTATCCCTCTTCAAATCCATCTCCTTCATGCTTCCCTGGCATCCAGTATTTCCTGCAGGTAAGACTCACGGCTGAGATAAGACCTGTTTTGGCTGCTGTGACTGTGGAAAAGGCTCTCCATACATATTACTGAATAAAGACAGGACTGTGTTGTCCCCAGCCCCATGGCTGAGGCTGCTGGCAGTAGTAGGCCTTTCCTGAACCCAGAGGAGACAATTATCAAATGGATCATTATCACAGAATGGCCTCACTCGTTGGGTGGACATGCTGAATGCTCCTTGCATAAGCAATACAGTAGCAAGTAAATTAATTATCTTATTATAAATACCTATTTTCCAGCCTGGAAAATTGTTCATCAGTCTTGTCTGAAGTTTCTGATCTCAATTCTCAAGCTCTCCTGGCATCCAGTGGTGGCAAGATGGAGCACGCAGCACGTAGCAAAAGTAACTACGTGTTTGTCTCCTTCTCAGCTATTTGCAGAAATGTTTAGATGTAGGGTGAGTTCGATTTATGTGCCTTATCTTCCTCAAACCAGATAGAACACTTCCCTTCCGTTACAAACACTGCTTAATGGATCTCCAATGGCCTTGCTTTCACAACATCAAATATATAAGAAAATAAGGGGGAGAAGGATGAACCAAACAAACAAGTCTCTATTGTTTCCAGGTGTCCCTGATTATGGTTGGAGGAAGAAGTGGAGAACAAAGAGGAGAGAGAAATGAAAAAAATGTAATTGGGTCCTTGGCACAGGCTCATCATTATATAAACATAGCAGACAAAAAACCTGAACGTTAAAAGAAGTTGTTGTTAACTCCTGAAGATCCCAAGTGTTCAAAGGATCTCTGAAAACAGACTTGCAGTTCCTCATCATGCCTGTTTGCTTTCTCGAAGCTCTATGGTCAAAAAGTAAATAGCCAAGGTGGTGGTACCCTCCACCATGGAAGGCTGCTCTGCATCTTGTAGCAAACCAGGTGGGAGAGGAGACATACTGGAGGAGCACATACCAGTATACACCAGGGAACTCCCTCCCCTTCACCCTCAGTACCCAGATTGCACAAGGAGTAAAAGTCATCCAACATCCTTTCTTTTGGCTTGATACTGTTGCTCCACTTGCTCAGGTGACGGAGGTTGTTCATTACACACATTTTTATTGATCTTGTGTTCACTCCTGCACAATGTTACATTGAAACGAGGTACAAAAAACGTAATTTCATTCACTAGCACCATATTATATATCTCCTATGAACTGGACTGGTACACAAAATCCCAGCCTCCACACACCCATTAAATGGGCTGGCCCAAATGAGTTGAAAACATTCATGATATTATAACAAAATCTCCTGCTATATATTTTTTCCATCTCCTGCCTCCTATACAGTCCCATATTTTGCTTCTGCTTTTCTTACTTTATAATAGACTCCATTCTTATTCTCCTTTATGGTCTTTTTCTTCACTGACTGACTGTAAAAAACACTCAATTTGACAGCATTCAGTTTTGAAAATCAAGGAGTCCATAAATAAGGCTCAAGACAGACCCAGGATAGTCTCTAACAGAAATGATAACTTTTACAGGGCTGAATAGCAACTTTTCAATAACACCTTTTGATAGGCAAATACCACTGAATGGTACATGATCACAGAGAATGATATTTTTAAAAATGAAAAGTTCAGGTGTTTCTGCTCAAAAACATTACATTTCTCTTGACTTGTAGGGGGAAAGTGGGGAAAGAAAATAGAACAAAATATGAAGAGGTGCAAAGAGAGTATTTTATCTGGTCTGATCCAGATCTTTCTGTCCATTTCCCTTGCACTCTGATTTATTTTTAACTTTACCTGTTATCCTGATTGTGGGTAGCAAAAGATATTGATAAGTTTAGTTCTGTAGCAGTGAGAGGGGAGAAGATGGGAAGGCTTCAAAGCAGTTGGTGCAATCCAGGGCCCAGTTCCCTTAGAATATAAATGAGAATTAAATGCTTAATTCCTGCTGGTGGTGCTTGAAGTCCACCGTGGCTTCTTGCTGTAATGCAGGGGAGGAAATATTGCGATGGGCTGGTGCTGCGCTAGTATCTCTTGAGTACAGAAGTGGAGATTATTTGAATGTTTCCTTAATGGGCATCCTTAGCTCTGTGCACTTCAGGGAAACCTATGTCATACAAGTAGTCCCACAGCAGTGGAATTGATGACAACTGTGTTTTTTTCCTCCTTTTCCTATGGCTTCTCTGCATCCGAGCTCAGCCTCTCCATCAATAGATTCCCTCATTTATTTAGATGTCTCTCGGCTACTCACTTGTTTCTTTTTAGAAAATGTGTAAAAATCAATAGCTTTTAGGACTCTATCTTCGTGTCTTTTTTTTTTTTTTAAATGGGATGCTTTCAAATGACAATCAGGAGAAGCACACAGCCAGACAATGCTCTCAAGTAAGCTTCATTTTCTTAGAGAAACAAGCTTTTAAAAATCTTAGTTTATTGTATCTTTGCTACAACATAGGAATTAAAATTGTTGTGGTTTGCTCGTCCTGTCCAAAAGCTGTTTTCAATGAGCAGGTTAGTTTGAGTCCCTTCTCAGTGATTCTCAAGATGAACAGAAATGTTGATCTGCAACCTTTTCTCAAATTTAGTCTGCAGTGCCATCCTCATCATCCCTCTTTGGTCTATTGTGCTTCTACAACTCGCCAATAACTTTGCTACTTGTCTCATGACTTTACTCCCATCACAGCCAACAAGGGATGAATAGTGCCTGCTTCACAGGAGCGACCCTCTCTGAAACGCTCCTGAATGAGATCAGAAGAGACACATCATAACCAAAAGCAATCAGAAAACCCCTTCTGACAAGTGTTTGAAGATACTGGTGAGCTGTGCAGGAAAGCAGCGTCTGGCAAAGAATTTTCAACTCGGCAACCTGAGATGCTCAGCTCCAGGCAATGTCGGGAGTCACCTGTGTGCATGTCTGGGTCTTCACTGCTGCTTGGAAGGGTTCACTTTCTAACCACCAGAAACTCTACAATGTTATAGTGCATTAGATGTATTATGCTGTACACAGTATCAAGAAACCAGCTGACATCACGTCCCCTGTGAGACAGCAAGCCGTGCTTGGGGTCCTTCCTTCCCTCTCTCAGCAAGTCCTTCAGATGACATAAAATGTCGTCACAGGTGTATGGAGATGATGGTATTTGCAGAGTGGAGGGGAGTTCTCTGACATACCCAGGACTGGCCGTTCCTAATGGCAGGTTACTGTGCTAGCAATATCCGAGGGGCAGCAGGCTTGAGCTTTCCCTGCAAGGTGCACCTGCATAATTCCCCAGTTTCCACACATGCAGAAGAAATCCATGTGCCCATTCGTTTGTCCTTGCTGGTTTAATTCATGCCTGAACCATTCAACACTCATCTCTTCACTTGTCCTTTTCATCTAAACGTCACCTCCCGAGTCAGTATCTCCTAAGGAGTTAGAGAAAGGGGGAGAAATACCAAATGAAGGAAACCTCCCTTGTCTGCTGGATTGAGCACCTCTTTTAAATAATGTTTGCCTATCAGATTCAGGAAGGACAAGAAACAGCCCTAATAGGAGATATTAAAAGAGAGAGAGACGGAACATAGCAGAGGAAGAAAGTGCTTGAATATGCAGTATAGAGAATCCAGAGCAATGCAAGACCTTGGGATCCTGGGAGATTTTTACTAATGGTCTCCGCAAGTCTTATTATTTCATACATATTCTCATATCTCTGATGAAGATGCTGCATAAATCACTTCCCCTTGTCCCAGGCTGACCCCTTAACCTCTGAGAGATAATGAGGCACTGTACATAGCATCTTCTAGTGCTGCCAAGATCTATATCAAAGAACATTAATTCTCCATGATAATATCTCTATTTATTAACGCAAATGCCTTTAATCCTTCCCCAGCCTCTGCTCAGCAAACCACCTTTACTTTTATTACCGAAATTTCATTGGAATTAGGTGAATTGGCTTAGTGTCCCCCAGAAGGTGGATGCCACTAGGAGCTGAAGTCTAGTATGTCCCTCTTGTCTTTAACACTCACCTCCCGGACAGATTAGCTCCCAGACTCATTACGGTTGGCAGGAGCTATATGTTGGGCCTTCTTGGAGTGTTTGCATTTTTTCCATAGAGGAGAGAAAATAACTCATAATGAACAATTTTGCAACTTTTGCCCCATTTTGGTAATATTTGCCATCTGTCTGTGAGCAGATTGTGATTTCCCCCATTCTCGCCCCTCCCCCTCAATATCATGTGCTTCTTAAAGTTATTTTCCAGGTTGTTTCTGGGGAAAAACCTTGCAGTGCAGGTCAGCTCTTCCTGCCAGCTATCAGATGCTCTGGGCCATTTACTTTTCTTAGGACCGTATCAGAGAACTATGTCAATTTATGCTAAATAATCATCTTTTCCAAACACAGGATCCCAGGGAACTAGGAGCCCAAAGAGACAGACAAGAGATCAGGAAACTCCACAGCATGAAGTGTTTGCACACTGTTGCTCCAAAGCATGACTCTTTGCTCCAAGAAGTGAAGGAAATGACCCTGGAGAACAACGTGGCAAGAGGCTGCTAGATCAATCACACGTCTCTTCCTCCAGCCAGTTCTGGCAGTACCCGCAGGCACAGGGGGATGGGGGATTAGGCTCTATTCTTGCCATATGACCCATGCATAGTGTGAAAAAGTGCTTTCCCTTTCTTCTTCAGTTCCCGATCTGTAAGGGAATTTTATAAAACTCTCTTTCTTGCATTCTTTGGCTGGTATATTTGTCAGGGCAGACATCTTCTGCTATTATGTTTCTGTATAGAGGGCAGCTCTGCAAGGTTCAAATCCCAAATTTAGTCTCTGTATGAAACATCAATATTAGTTACTAATAAGTATTAGCCATCAGCCTATAAGCAGACAAGAATAAATGCTTCCTTCTTATCAAGTGGTATTATTGTCCCATAAGGCAATGACAGATAAAAGTGGAAAATCTATGTGAGAAACTGAATATATCTGGACTGAACACCAATTTGTCCTATGGTCCTATCTGGCACCTATTCTCTTGCTATTCAAGCCTAAGTCCTATCAACATCAATGGAAATTCTTTGCAATTATGGAAAGAGGAAAAAAAATAACACACTCTGTAAGGCTGCAGTTCTATCACCTTTTCCTTTCTTGGCCATCAAATGCTGAAAAAGTGACCTTGTTTTCATTAAGAGGAACACCTTGTGAATGAACGCAGGATGTCAGATGGAAACAGAAGCAGACAAGGCAAAGAATTCATTAGACAAAGTTTCAATACTGTGGAGTGAGACATTCATTATTTTAAAACTAGTCCCTGTGAGTTTTAATTAAAGAGACCAAGCAGTTTGTATATAATATAAACTGCCTAATATTGTATCTTAAAATCATACTAAATATGAAGCCAAAGTTTTCCTAGTTTGAACAATACTTTTTTTTTTTTTCCTCTACACTCCATCACATGGCCAGTTCCACCTTGAAATGTGGGAGACAGTGCAGTTGGGAGGGTGCAGGGCCATGAGAAAACCTGTTCTTCGGAGACTCCTGGCCCAGTTTTGAAGCCTCCAGAGATTTACACAGTTCAGAACAACCACCAGAATTTTCAGAGCGTGGATGTACAGAATTAAATCTGCAAACACTTCAGGCTCCCTGACATTACAAGTTGAGAAAATCATGATGAATAAAGCAGCTCTCTGGAGCGCTGAATTGGATTGTGACACAGATGGCAATTTCTGAAGTGTTTGGATTGATCCCCCTCCCAGACCCACCACCAACTCCATCCCCTGCAGGAAGAAGTCCATTGACTAGCAATGAGCTCCTCTGAAGCTAGCACACTTGCATTTGGGAGGCACCAAGGATATTTTAAAGAACCAGAACAGTCCATGACGTTATCTAAAGTTCTTGGTACGGGATCCAAGAACAGGATTTGTCCCTGTGGAAGGAAAACCTGCAGCAAAACACCTGTGGAGTGTGAGACGCAGAGCTCACCCGCCCTGAGCACTGCAACCTGCAAGCTCATCACATTGTTGGCTGGAAAAGCCTGGACTGATGACGGGGCTCCACGCTCAGGTGGCATCGCTTTCCCCAGAAGCCTTGGCATACCAGCACCCTCGCAGAGGCATCTGGATTTACACTGTAGGGCATCGGGGAGCCTCTCTGTTAAAGTGGGCTCAAGCTCACGTTATCTTAAACCACGCAAATAACTTTGGCAGTCCCAAATCCCTGCTGCACGTGCCAGAGGGGGAAAGCTCCCCGTGTGCAGCGGGTGTGCTGGACAAGGCATTTGCCAAAAGCAAATTCCGGAATTCTGGACTGAATAATAGGAATCTCTACAACCGGAATTAACTGAAGCAGCATTCCATTAATCTTATGCATACGTGACCTAACCACCAGTCAGGGCTGTTTGAGTTAGGAAGGATTTTTTTTTGCCCTGGTGACTGGAATTAGGGCAGATCACCTGCAGCCCTGTCCCTCCAGGAGTGGTAGTTATTGTGGATGGCTGCTCCGGGAGGAGGCACACACCGGCAGGACATCCAGGAATGTTTTGTAAAGAAATGCATAAAGGAAGGATCATTTTAGGTTGATTCACCTCAGTGTATGTGTGTGTGTGTCTAAATCTGTGTCTGCATGTGTGCATCCGTGTGTTTGACTTGACTGAATGAATCACCCTACCTGTTACAGCGTAAACCAGCAAACATTAGTAAAACTGATAATAAGGCGAGCGATGGTGATTCAACCAAAGCTAGCACATCTGTCACTGAGCAACAGACTGCCAGGTTTTTCATCAAGGGAAATACAATTGAATAACAATGTAGTAAAGATAAAGCAGCTTCAACAGAGCTTTCTGCCAAATTAAATACAAGGTACGGTAAAGGAAAAAAAAAAAACAATACAAATACACAACCTAACTCTTCTTGAATACAAATCCCTTAGTAATGGGTACTCCATGGCTAAAGACACATCACATCTGTAGTCTGAGCAGCTTGTTCAGGAGGTGGGGGGGTGGACGTGGGTGGATGGGTGAGCGGCGAGGATGCTGACAAGCGTCCAGCTCCGGGAACAAGAAATCTTCTCTGTGCCAACAGCCAAATAAGGAATTGAAGGGGAGGAGGAGATGGGCTTTTTGACTAATTTTTCGAGGCCTGGTTCTCTAGTGCCATCCGGTCACTTGGCAATGCTCTTGGCAAGGCAGAGGAGCTGTAACCCCATCCAGACTGGTCTCAGAGGGAGTTCCCTATGGTGGAAAATCCTTTGATGGCAAAGGGCTTGTGCAGTGCTTGTAGGAGACACTAACCTGGAGAGAAAAGACAACACTGCTGTAGTTCCACTCTCCATAGACCTTGGCTACTGGACTACCTTCCTGCAGCCACCAGTAGCCAGTCAAGACTCAGCAGCCCCAATCACAGCCCAACCTGGCCAGCACCTGCTGCCACTGCGACCAAACATCCACATGCAAAAACTGCCCTGAGATATTTAATGCTGCTCCTCCTTCCCTCAGCTCACACCCAGCACAGGTCAGATGGGTGAGCAGTTTGCCCCACAGTGTTTTATAATAGCCCTGCAGCAGAAGTTATTTTCACAGTGTCACAGGGGCCATTTGTAGCCTGCAAAGTGGTGGAAAATAAGTGTCTCAAGGGTGCCATAGCTCTATATGGAGCTCTTCAACTTGGGAGGTGAAATCTTAGGAGATTTTTTCTATTAACTTGTATGGACAGGTCATGGGTCCATTCCTGGTCATGTTTATAGTAACTGCCTGAAGGCACTTCAAGAAACATGGCCAAGTCTGCCTACAAGTTAACGTCAGCACACAGCATTGTAAACTGAAGGCCTTGTCCCATCACATAAACCAAAGGAAAGAAAGGATGGGGTGAGACATCTGGTGAGATTACTCCTTTTGGGCTGACTAGGAAGGTGAAGAAAACACCTCAGACCCATAGGATAGGGGAAACGAAGCAAGGACCTGGGGAGCAAGAGGTGGACGGCCCTTCTCCTGCTCACAGGCTTCAGGACCCAAGCTTATTCAAATCTATAAATCTCAAGGCTATTGGAAGCAGCAGCACCAACTCGCAGGAATGAGCCACCAAAGATACATGCCAGATATGTGGAAGTGTGCTATGGTGGCAATGCCACTTCTCCTAGATGGAGGCTGCGAACCAGCCTGCTTTCCATATCACCACGTCCTTTTTGTACTGCTCTGGTGGTACAAAGAGCCTTTAATCGAGGTGTCATTGTAAGTGACCCTGACTCGCTTCTGCCAGAGTGTAAATAAGTATAATGGACCACTGATCTGTCAGCTACAAACTAAACATCTTTGTAAAAAAAAGAAAAAAGAGAAAGGGAAGAAGAGAGGTTTGTAGTGCAGATACTTATCTGTCTGCAGAGGATCTGTTTTGGGGCATTTTGTTTTCAGCATCCTTTTTCTTTACATTTTCTCTTTCCTTTGTACATGGAGGATTTTTCAGCTGTTTTGCTTTTGTTCCCATTTACCTTTTCCTTTTTTTAACCAGCATTAAAAAAAACCACCAACACCTTCTAAGCATTTGTGTTCAGCATTCGCTTGGCTTTTGAAACCACTGCAGGGCCCGAGATAAAAACACACACGCGTGTGCACACACACAAATAGTCACACTGCTTCTGGCTGGAGCGGGAGGCGAAATAAACCTTTTGGACTATTTCAGGACGAGACAGATTTACAAAAGCTACAACACAAAACCCACGACAATCAACACAGCGACAGTTCTGCCAGGCTGAAAGGAAGCCCTCCCGCAAATTTCATTTTAAAACATGCTTTGCAATTGCTTCTCCCGAGCACATAAACAGCCCTGCCAAGCAGTTCCAGCTGAGTCACCATTGCAGGCCAGTTGACGCCTCTCCCTCCCCTGCTTCCCCCCCTTCCCACCACCTCTTAGCAGAAAGATCAACGCGTTCTGCCCAGGCTACCCAACACGCTGTGATATTCAGGCTCATGAATAGCGTTAGATGGAAGCAGCAGACAATAAAGCTCACGACGGTTGTGCAGCACAGGGGTGGGGTGGGTCTTCTCATTCTCTTCCAAAGTTGAGTGATAAATAGCAAGCAGTCATGCAGGGGCAATGGGGCAGAGAAGGTGCGACAGCAATTTACTCAGAGTGGGTAGGATGGCGAAGGCGTGGTGAGGAAAAAGATAAAAAAAGAGCAGAAGTAGTTTCCAGTGGTGTCCCAGCACTAGGTACACCCACGAGGAGCTTGCTGTTCATATTTACTACACATAGAATGATTTGGGTTGGAAGGGACCTTAAAGGTCATCTCGTTCCAAGCCCCCTGCCATGGGCAGGGACACCTTCCACTACACCAGGTTGCCCAAAGCCTCATCCAACCTGGCCTTGAACACTTCCAGGGATGGGGCAGCCACAACTCCTCTGGGCAACCTGTGCCAGTGCCTCGCCACCCCCAGAGGGAAGAATTTCTTTCTTAGATCTAACCTAAATCTCCCCTCTTTCAGTTTAAAGCTATTGCCCCTTGTCCTATCACTACACGCCCTTGTCCAAAGCCCCTCTCCAGCTTTCTTGTAGCCCCTTTAAGTACTGGACATTACTGTATATTGACATTTCATGCACACACAAATTACACTTTACCACTGCCACTGAAGCCACCTGCAGCAAATCCCTCCACTGAGCTCGGTGGGAAGGGGCTGCGCTCCCCCTTGCCACAGCCCCCTGCCCGCTCCTCCGCAGCCCATGAACTTATTGCTCCAGAGCACCTGGTCTAACACACCTCCCTGTGTTCATCTAAACCCAATAATACTAAAGGAGAAGGTCTGAAGCAATTCAGTACAGTCCCTGAGCCAGCAAACCGCTGCGCGCTCGGCTCGCAGGATTTTCGGTGCTGGGTAAGGTCATCGGTACACAGTGTCTGGTTTTGTGCCTCAGGCGATGGCCTGCGTCTGACACTTTGGAGGAAAGTGAAAATAAACCCATAATGCACTTAAGACAGCTGTGTGATGCTCTACTTGGGTCGGGAAGATTTGTCATGCAGCCATAGGAAAGCAAAGCTGAGGCAAAAGCATCTGGTACCTCCTTTCTAAGAGCGGGCACCAAAACACATCGTCCACCCGCACGGCTCACTGAGAAGCCCATCAGCAGGAGTTTGCAGAGTATGACTTTTTTTTCCTCTCTCCCTACCATGTAGACTAAAAATTGTTTAAGCAATTTTTTTTTTCTTAAAATCTTTCTGATGTGTGTTGGTGTATCTGTGTTTAAAAAAAGATTTCCAGAAGAAAATGTCATTGCTACCGCTTTTTCTTCTTCTGATTCTTTTTAGTGGGATAATTTTCCAAAGGAAGTATTTCAAAATAAAATGGATTATAAAGAGAAATAAAAAAGCTTACAGGTGTTTCCAGAAGCTGCAGATTCTTGAAAAAAAAAGACCAAATTGAAGGAAGACAAAAAAAGAAGGAGAATCAGTGATGATATTTGTGGTTCCCCTCCCCATCCTAAATTGAGTTGTTCTCTGGAAATTCTTAGTTTGAAAACATCAGACTGTCTTTGTCCCATGCCATCCAATTCCATGGTTTTCCTACAGCAATCAGGCCTGTTGTCCTGTGCATCAGAGAGATCTCTGCTGTGCCTTCAAGCATCAGCTGTTGAGACCACATCTACCATTGAGAGGCTGCTTGGGATTCAAAACCCCAAGTTTTTGCTCTTCTCTGCCATAAGTGGCTTTGCATTGAGGAAGTCAACTGCTACCAAGGCTAAAATCACTTTCTATAATCAGCTAAGAACAGCCACCAAGTCCTAGGCTGGATTTGGATCAGGTTTCTGGAAGAGAAAGGTAAGAAAAGTAGAAACCAGATGCAGTTAGGAAAAAAATGGCAACGTCTTGTCTCTGGTTTAGAGCGAGATGATCTGCCATGAAATATTACAGCTCTAAGACACATCATTGCATCACTCAGCAGTGCTTTCAGACTATTGGCCTCACCCATTTATTTTCATACAGAGACCAGACTGTAAATCTCTTGGTGGAATAAAAAAAAAAAGTCTGTTTTCCTATCAATTTTTGCAAATAGATTTTTACCTCCTTTTTCTCAAAAAAAACCTCTCCACTCAAGCAAACCCTAAATCCCTTCCTTGTACAAATAGACTTAGGTACATCTAGGTGCAAATGTGAAAGATCTTATTGTGCCACATATTTTGTAATAATATGATAGTTTTAAGCCGAAGTGTTAAAGGATTTTCTGACTATGTCTTTTGTAAAAATAATTAAGAACAAAATTCTAACCCTCCTTGCTTCCATAAGAGGAGGAGGAAAGGTTTAAAAATGTAGCTCCTAAATTTTCAAAAGCAGGTGTGCCAAATAAAAGCAATCTTCCATATGCTGTTATTTTCTTTGGTACATTTTATGATTTCAATGTTTTGCACCACGGTTTTTGCATGCTCAGGACTGGCAGTGTTGCAGCAGGGATGCGTCACTGTCAGCCCAGATGAGCAGCCTTGCTTTGGACCGTATTCTGGCCCTTTCCTGACTCCAGTGAGCTCCAAAACTTCACCGTTGTTCTCACCCAGACAGCTCCTGGACAGCTGCTGAGCAGGTGCTAGAACTTGGGGATCTGACCCCTTCTGCAATTCGAGCTGCTGGTGCTTTTCCACTGCATCATGGCACAGGATTTGAGCAGCACAAGGGCTCTGCTGCTGTGGCTTACATGCCCTTAGTGCATTTTAAATATTAAGTAATAAAAATATGTATAAGTAAAGAGTACATCCATAAATAAAGCAAATGTATAACTCAGTGAATTAATTATTATTTCATTACTAGCAGCCACATTCTCTAACAGAGTAACTAAGAGCAGAATTTTTTCCTGACTTTGCTTCTCATTATTAAAATACTATGAACAATTACTTGCAGGACATGCATTCTTGAGCTAACCATTTGAGAATTAATTTTATGTATTTATAAAAAACTCATGTTTTGACTCAGGGTCTTTGCAGCAACTTAGCTGACAAAATACACTTGTGTATGCATAACATTGACTCAGTTAGTATACATACACACAGAGTTTGTGCTTATACAAAGGCATGGGACCACTAACACCCTTTTGGTTTTTTGCTAGGAAACCTTTGTACTCTGCTGCGTGCTGGGGTTATTATTTGAAAAGGGCTTGCAACTTTCTTTGTCACCATTCTGCCATAAAAAAAGTCAGAGCATGTAACATAACCATGGTCTTCAGTAGGTTTTGAAATCAACTCACAAATCCTGTTTCATTTTAAAGAGCAACAGCCTCTATCCACATGTGCATGAAGTGGTGACACAGCTGAGATATACAACGAGGACTCGGGTGACATGAGGACAATTTTTGTTCGGCTGCAAAGCTGGTGAGATTTTAGGCCACCACAGTGCTTTGCACATTGCTGGTACCTGTTAGAAGAACCAAGCAAACATGTCTCTAGCACCTCCAAGAAATCTATTTTTTCAATGCCTGTATGTTGACTAAAGCCAAAGCCTTTGTATCTTCACTGCCACTACCTGTGATTACAAGCCCATGTTATCAAAGATGTCTTAAGGTACGTCACAAAACCAGCTGTGCACCTATATCTTTCACTTGTCTCATCTACTGAGATTTTAAGCTGTGGGAATGTGCTATATTTAGCAGAGAAGGCATCTGATCCCAATGTCAAATACTCTAAGTGGCAATATACACCTTCATTCCCATATTCACATGCATATATATGTGGCCTTATCCTACCACTTAATTTTGCAGAAGAACAAGTTCCATCAGTTTCTCATCTATTGAATAAGTGATTCCAGAATTGTCAAGTAGGTTACATCTCATGTCTTTCTCTGAATCAAAATTACCTGGGTGGAAGACTGAATTATAGAGAAAATTGTCTATCTTTTTGTATCTGACTTAGGAAAAAAAGTTGAGATTTTTGTATTTCTCATTGAATTAAAATTTTAGAGATGATTTGTCACTTAAGATGTATTATTTCAATTGTGTTGCAACACTACATTTTAATAGGAAAAAGGTCCATTTCAGTTACATCAAGGTAGCATAATACATTACAAAACACTGGCCATAGACACTTGTGTTTATTATAGTGTGATCTGTCATAATAAATGCAGTTGGCACTTTTTATTTTATCAAAATAATGAAGTGATATCAAAACAAACTCTAAATGATTTGTTTCAACTATTCCCAGCTGGAACTATCATTGAAACAGACTCCTTCCAGCAAAATATTTTGTTTTTGACAAAACCACAATTTTTGGATTACATACTGTTTCCTCAAGACGTTTTCATGTCTTTCACTCTGTATCTTTAATATTGGCCATGATCTGAGCTCTGTTTAAAAGACAATGGGGTCAAATCCATAGTTTTAGTAGCTTCAGTTGCAGTGAGACTGCTGTAATGCAGGCTGGCAATATCAACACCTCCATGAGATTCTGCTCCATGGGATGGGGACCTTTCAGGAACTCCCCCATGACTTTAATTCTTGCAGACCTTATTGTTTTTCCCATAGGAAAATTCTGGTTCTTCAAATTACAGGTGGGACTTCTAGAGGCAGCAACAGCCCAGTAGACTAATTAGTCATCTGAAACATGTGAGATGCAACCAGCATCAGGAATGCAAATATGTGCAGTTGTGGAGATGGTTCACCACTGGGCACTAAACAGATTCAAAAGTTCGTATTGCTCTACAAAGCAATTCTGCATATTCCCACTGTGTTAGAATGAAAACAAAGCTCCAAACCTTGATATCTAGGGGGTGGGGACAGCCTACAGAAAGCTCTTTTCTTGTTTTGCCCATCAGACTTATTTTGAACCAAACCTCTTCTTGTTCTGCGCAAGTATCTGCAATATTGTGCACAGAACCGTCTTACCATCGTGCTCCTGGGAGTCAACCACCAAAAAAGAGATTAAATACACAGTTAGAGAACCTTTCTCAAGACACCTCTCACCACCACAGCCATTTATTGCCTGTAAGGCAACTGGACTCTACAGCCTTGCTTATCGTATAGCCATCTAGACCGAACCTCTTTGGTATGAGTGTAGATGCTTGACTCCCAACAGATGCACTCACCATGTTTCTTTTGTGTGCCCAAATAGTCCCACTTGCACAGAAGCGGGCTGCAAAGGTTTAAAATCAGGATGCAAAAGACGGTGCCTAGAGAAGCTTCTGTCAGGGAAGCATTTGCTGTCCTTGGCTTGCCCGGAGGAGCCACGATGTCGTGATTTCACTCAGCACGGCACAACAGGTCGCTGCCGCTGCAGCCTGGCCCTGCAGGACCAGGTCTAAGCCCGTGCCGTTTTACACCTAATCAATTAAGGTTTGTATGACAGTCCAGAGGAGCCAAGCATGGTACCTCTGCTAAGCAGAGTCAGGAACCACTAAAATTCACACCTTCTCTCAGTAACACACTGCGACATGCTGTCCTACCAACGTCTGCTCGGTCTGGTGACATGCAACAAGAACAGAGGGGCTATTCCCTTCCCACCCCCTCCCCTCCTCAGCATCTCCATTAAGCACAGGGACACCAGCAGAATCCAGAAGGCAGAAAAATAAGCATCATCCACACACCTTAATGGCTACAGGCGGCTGTTGCTGCACTTTCAAGCAGTGTGTCTCCATGCCCCTGGTGCTGTTTGGAGCAAGGGTGAGCAGGGACCTACGGGGAGAAAATGGCCTTTGTAGTAAAAACTCCTCAGTATTTGCCATTAAAGCCTCATCTGCAGACCTAAAGCGAGGGGCTGTGGGTAAAGGGTGTGAGCACACATCCATTTTGCCTGTACTTGCTGGAGTCAGTAGCGAGGTGGTAGTTAAAGCCACGTTTCACCTGTCGCAGACCTTCCCCTCCCGGGCACTGCCCTGCAAGCAGCCCTGTCTGGTGCAGCCCATGCTGCTGGGACAACCCTGGGGCTTTTAACTCCAGCCACTGCATCCAGCACAGGAACCTCCCGCGGTGCCTACCTCTGTGCATCACCTCCAGTTTTCCTCTGGAGTGCTTTTTTCCCCCTCCTTCTCCTCCCTCCCGGTCACTGCTTTGTTCAACAGGCTGTACAGCACAGGGGACCGACCACGAGCGATGCAGCAGCTGTGCCCGCCATCCCATGGCACAGGGTACCTCCACACTGCTCCGAGGGCAGAGCCAACACCATCCTCCCCACCCAAGAGAGGGAGCCAAGGAGTGTTTTACGGCTCTCCCGCAACCTTCGCCTGGCAGAAGTGGCCTTTTACCTCGGGCTGTAGCAGCTCTTGGATTTAGATGGAGAGGTCTGGGAGTTCAGTCCGCGGCGCTGATGACTCACACAGCACCATCGCGTTGTAAATCCTGGTGAACTTTTGAACGCCGAGCTGTTTGCAAACTGCAAAGCAGCTCAGCCGGCCTGGGGCTCTCACCAGCAAACGCACATGGCTCAGTAGGAGCACGGCAGCACCGGGACTGGAGAAGTCTTTGGAAACTGGGGATGCTCTGCCTGTACATCTCTCTCCCATGTTTCTGCTGCAGCAACGCCCACTGATGCTTTCCCTGTGCTCTCTTGCTACAAACCAGAGCCAATTCCTGTGCTTGCTTACTGCTACCTGCACCACTGCCCCAGAGATGATGCCTACGACAAACACACACTAAACAGAAACGTTACACGTGAACGAGGACAGCCAAGACACCATGGAAAAATATCAAAGAGTGAGCCAGAGGAGTGAAAAAAAAAGCAGGAGAAGACTGGAAATGAACGCTTCTCTTGTCTTGGTGTCCCCATGGTGATGTGAGAAGTCATTAAACACCTCAACAGACGTGCACAGTAGAGTAAACAGGACCAGCTAATAGGACAAAGGCACTGACACTTTATCTCTTGCCTCTCTCTGGATTCAGAGCAATGAAGGTTACACATTCTCAAGGCATCCTCCTGTGTTTTTAATATTCTCCTATCAGCAAGATAAAACACTCCTCGCTCCTTTCCTTGAAAATTTCTTATTAGAAGAAAAATACCCAAAAAACCCTTGCTCTCACTGCATGGGGAATTTCAAAGCCAGAGTTGTTGGGTTTTTTTCTCCCTGGCCCCCTATTTGAGAAGACTGGTTGCAGAACAAACTGTTTCACTATGTGTCCTTGGCCTGGACTTGCTGAAAAAAGCCACCAGAAACAAGGCAAGGCTCAACAGGAGCAAAACTTCTCTAAAAACCTGCAAAGTGATTCCCTCCAGAGCCGTCTGTGAGCATCGGCGGGGGACAAGACCGGAGGAGTAGGGAGTGGAATTACACAGAAAAAGCCTTCACCACAGAATGATGTTGCTGTAAATAATGACAATAATGATTATATTTTTTTGATTAGAAGTCACTAAGAGCAATCACATGTGAACCTCCGCTGTGCTACATCCTCTGCAAAACACACTCAACATCTAAACGGAACAAAAACCCACTTAGAAAAATAAACAAGTAAATACCCACTGAGAGAGAAGGGCCTCCTGTTGGGAACGTGACAGAAAGGGCTGGAGGACCTGAGTCCAGCAGCACAGACCTCTGACATCAGGGTATACGCACTTCTTTGTGAGAGAAAACGGACATAAGCATTTCCCCAAATCCTTCAGAAAGATAATATAATGTAATTTCCCCAGCAATATTCCAGAGAAGACATACACTCGGGTAATCCACTGTGTCCTTACTTTCTGCTTATAAATCTCCTATTTAAGCTACTATCCTCTTTTAATGCAGATTTTTGGAGAGTTCCTTCTTATATTCTCCCTTTGTACCAGTAGAAAGCCACCTCTAATACTATTACTAGTATATTATTATGAGGGAATATTTTTTCCTTGCTATACTACACTAACCAATCTATACTACTAGATTAAAGCAAGTTGTGAAAGGCTTGTTGGCAGATGAACAAGAAAGCTGGCATCACCTACATGACTTCTTTTTGCCTTAAAAGTAGGGTTCATTCCAAGTATGAAACAAGAAATATTTTACCCCAAAGTGAAGGTGCTGCTGGAAGCACTTCAGCATTCATTTTTCTCCATGCCCCTTGATTATGGAAATGGTTGTCCAGCCAGGATGGCTGGCCAGTGAGCAAGGTCCGAGGACAACCCTGCTCAAGAGCTGCCACCTGCTCATCTGCCTGTTCTGCAACACACCTGGGCACTGCTGCCTTCAGGGAATAGGAGAGACCCACGACATGGATGTTTCAAACCTCTTTCTCTCCCACCATTTATTTTAATGCTGCTTTTTAAGTCAATTTTGTCAGCAGAGGAATAATTTTATCTCCAAGGATGTGTATCAGCTTCGCCTTCAACACGTGTCCCTCAGCTGCCCAGAAAGCTGACTCTGAGCGAGTTCTGCTTCCATTCCCTACCAAGGACAACAGAGGTTTAGAAGATGTTGATGGTCCTTGACCAGGAGTATTAAGACACTAAATTACACTGACATGGCCCATAAATCGCTAAATGAGGGACTCCCAGACAGCGAAGTGGCGTGAGCCGAATGACTACAAGGGCTGCCCGTTTGCTGGGGCGCAGGCTGGAAAAAAACTCAGACGACAACGGACGCACCAAGAGCCTTGCACAGCACCGAGCCATCCTTGTGCCAGGAGAAGAAAACACTTTATCACAGGGCTTTGTCACTGTTGTGGGAACATCCCAGTTGTACGAGACTTTGGAGGCTCAGGAGGCTTTGTTGTATTTTCACAGTAATGCTGGCTGTTATTTACATATGTTGGGTAAAGGACAACTCTCCGGGTAGATACAGACAGAGACAGTCTCCACCTCTAAAAATAGAAAGAAATTGCTATTTCTAAAGAGGGGGGAAAAGCCTTTAATCTCCTCAAGATTGTGCCACCTGCCCACTAGCAGGCAGGAAAACATAATTTGGATATTTCTATTTTATTTGGATTTATACATAAGTTGATAAAAGACCTGAGGCAGCATGGGTAACATTGCCCAGCCTGAAAGGGAATGGGAGTATGGTCTTAAATCCTAGGAGGATGCCATCTGGGTCTTGCACATGAAGATGAGACAGAACCCACCTCCACTAAAATCCCAGAGACTGAACTAAAAGCAACAGAGTTCAAAGCCCAAACAGTTATAATGTGAGCTAAGAAACAAGCTGTGCTAGCTGGAAGTTACCCATAATTTCATAACTTCTGGGGCTGTGTGAATAATAGGCTACTAACTGACCTTTATGAATTTCCTCCTTAATTGATATCAGCAAAGTAAAAACTAAATGTTAAGGTGACACGGACAAACGGACTCTGCTTGCTATAAAAGCACGCTGTGCTCTCAGAATGGCAGGCTCCAGAATCTTTTCTCTTCAAGGAAAGCAACTTTTTCTAAAGTTACTTTCAAATAAAGGAAAGCACAGTCTTTTCTCCTTTTAGTAAGATATCAGGATCTCATCTTTTGATGCTAGAATGAGGCAATGTAGAGGGTTCCTGCTATCCCAGGGGTTCAAGGCATCTATAGCTGATCAGATGGGTTAGGAGTTTTCATGATGGCATGGTACTAGGTGAACATAAATCACTATTTACACCCAATAGTTCAATAATACTTCACATGGTGCACAACACTTCACCCTCTACTTCTGTCTGCTAAAAAATCGAGTGAGTTAAACTTTATTTTTTAGGATCTCTTATTTGCTGTCTGTCATGGCTAGAGAATAACCTGGAGAGATAAAAGACAAATTTTGCTTTCTATGACCTGTCCAATTGGCGTCTCATTACTACTTATAATAGTCACATCTCCCAGGCTCTGCTCAGGGTTATATTGAGCCTTTTTTTTTTTTTTAAAGAAAACAGACACTATAAACAGTCCCATTGTCAGAATTTCGCAGTCAAAGCAAAGACATAAGGAGATGGAGGAAGACCCTAAGACATGAGTAAAACAATCATGCTTGCTTCTTCCCTGCCAGGCTTTCAGATGAAGTTTCTATGCTTTACCTGCATTTTAGGCTGATAAATGATCTTTTGACGATAAACATAAGCGTGAAGGGAGAACAGGCAAATCTCAATGACAGTAAAGTTATGCTTCCTCTATCCCAGGTATGAAAAATTCAGATGATCTCCACTGCTTTCTTGTAGGGAATTTTTTTGTTTCACAGTGTTTAAACTGAAGCAGATAACTTGCCCCTCCTCATCCCCCAGCCAAGATTGAGAATGGTACGGGAAAGATGTCCAGATAGCTGATAGAGTCTGGCATCATTTACTCTGGATATAGAGTGTGAGGAGGAATAAAAATGCAGACTCAACAGTTTCAGAAAAGTACCAGCGCAGCAAGAAAGGCAGGCAGACAGATTGCTTGGATAGACTCCTTTTTAGTAACAAGATCTATAGCAGCACAGGTTTTCTGTTTGTTGCATGGTTTTAAGAAGGATGTATTTTTGCTACAGGATTAAATAAAAAGGAATATTTTGCTTTCCCTAATTCTCCATTCCCCTCTATCTGCGGAGGATTGTGCTAGACTTGAGTAGAAGGAGGATTATTTTTATGCTCCAATTTCAGAAAGCAGCTTTCAGTTTGGGAACAGCTGCTAATAACTTCAAGACCTGTGTGGGAAGAAGATTTTTGCTGGGGGAGGAGGGAGCTGATCTGGGTCTCAGAAACCGCTGGCTCCATTTCACCTTGCCACGTATTCACTATGCAACCTTGAACAAGTCTTAATTTGAGTGCTTACATTTCTCCACCCGTGGAACCCAGGTGATGATCAGGTTGCCTGTTTTCACTACTGTTTGTCCATAAGGACACAAATTGCCATGCTGGATCGCAGCTGCTCTAACCTGGCTTCTCACTTCTTGGCAGTGATAACCGAAGACTTCTGAAGTGGCAAGATTCTTACCCAGAGCAAATGTCAAAAAAAAAACCCTACTCAAGGTGGACATGTCCTCCTGCCGGGTTCTGGGCCAGGTTGCATCACCTGCAAAAATTTTACATCTCTCCTTTTTCAGCCTGTGAAATGCACTGCTGAACCTTTTCTTTAGTCATGGGAATATGCAGCCCTGCTACAAGTCCAAGCATCTCATAGCTTGATCCAGACACCACATTCTTCTTTCTTTCCTACCCAGATGCTGAAGTATTCCAGGATTTTATATGGAAAGAGGGAAACTTGAATCATCTCATAAGTCCTCAGTTTAAGGACAGTTTGACACAGCAGCACCCAGCTTCACTCTCTCTGTTAAAACACAAAATTCTCTTTTGTTCTCCCATTTCAGTTGCATCCCACAATATCGTGTGGCAAGCAATTTCAGACTGCTTGTTGATGGGGAAGGAAGAAAACGGAAAGAAAAAGGCGACAATATAACCAGTTACATGTTGGTGTGCGTGACTGGGTACGAAGTAGAATGTAGTTTTCCCGAGTTGCTACTAAGAATACCTGCAGTCACTGCAGTCAGCCTGCCCTTCAAGTGCTGTACACCAGAGCAGAATATTTCATCTTTCAAGACCATGGACAACATGCGTGATCTCAAATAGAAACTGTCCTTCCTTTTACACATCCCTCATAATAATCTGATTTATCCCAGACAGCTTCTTCCATAGGATGTATCTCATGCTGACTCTCGCATTCTCTTTTGAAGGCAAAAAAATCATATTGCACCTGTTATGAAATACTCCTTTGATCTAAGGGAAATCATGAGAAATTTGTGTGTGACATTTACTAAGTAATGTGCTGAGGGAATATTACTCCTAGAAAAACACTATTTTCTGGTAGTTTCAATATACCAAATAATGCTATGCCAGTGATGATTCATCTGGAAAAGGTAACTATTTCAGCATGATGAGCAATATTAATAACAACACATTATACACAGCGCTTCTCCAACAGACAGATCCTAAAGCCCACTGCAAATCTTTTCTATAAGGACCACTTCAGTCATTCAGTGAATTGCAGGCACCTGTGAGAAAAACACCAACCCCATTTCTGTACCAGCCATGACACAGAGCATACAGCAAAAGGGAAAAGGAAAGTGCGATTCGAGGTGAAATACTGGTAGAAAAGGGAGAAATGAATAAAACAAATGGGCCAAGCTGAAACCTGACGTTGAGTATGATGCTCCCACAGCCTTAAAAAAGTGTATTGGATCATTAATCGTCCAAAGTGGTCAGTGTAGGGTCTGTCAAGAGAAGAAACAGGGCTGAGCAGTGATTAATGCAAAGAGAATTTTCTATTGAAGTTGCTGGACACAAACCATCCTCGCTCTCCTGGCTCCCAGGATGGCTGTCACAACCTGCTGTGCATGAGTCACTAGAGTTCCCCAAGTCCTGGCTGGGATCCGGCAGCCACAGAACAGACTCAAAACTACCTCACACCAGCCAGCATCTCACCTGCAAGGACACATTAACCCCTACCATGCAGTCACACAGGCAATAAGTACTACCCCAAGGAGGGAAACACCCAAAACATCTCTTTTCCCCTCCCCTGCCTGCAGTCCCTTTTGGGGCTCTTTGCTAAACACTGACCTGGCTCGCCCTTGCTCTGAGAGCTGACAACAGGACAATCTGTGGGGTTTGCAGGAAATATAAAAATAGTGTAATTTTTAATTGTCACTTACTTAAACTTTAAGTTGTATACGTATACTCCACAGAGACATCATTACTGGCATAAAAGACATTTCAAGATCCCTAGCAACCGTGCTATAAAAACACCCAATAATAATCTGTTGAAATTTATTTGAGAAAACATGTGAATGTATTAATCTATTGTGTAAAGACAGGGATGGGTGTCTCAAGAGCAGAGTACATCTGATATCACATTCCGCTTATCCGACCCAAAGGCAAGATCTTTTTCAGGCACAGGATAGTTTCAAAAGGCTGTTAGGCTGGTTTTGCCCCTCACCCACAAAGTTCACTCTAAAATCTTGTTTGCTTTTGGTTCTCTAATAGGAACTCTGCGTTTATTTGCCCATTCCTTACCCCTCAAGGAGCTGTTCACTTTGCATGCTTAACATTGTTTCCCTTCTATGGGATGCTGTACCCTCCGAGGAGTTGTTAAGCTGAACATGTGTTGTAGTTCTACTTTTGTATGTTAATTGATACACTTTTTAATTTTACTTTTGCATATTATTTGAATTTGTTTCATTGTAAATTAGAATCTAAAGAGCCCCTCTAAACAATTGCTGCTTGCCAGCAGATCTCTCAAACAAGCAAAAGCTCCTTCAGAGGAAATGCTGATGAAATTCAGTCTTGCTTCTGAATCACTGATGCAATGCAAAAATCCCACCTTTAAGAACGAAGAGGGGAGAGGGGAGCCTCCATTAATATAAATGTCTAATTTCCACTGACATTTACAGGGGTTACAGTAGCTTCATGGAAGCAAAATACAACCCAAAGGATTATGCTTAAAATATCTGCACAACCCCACCTGATGTTTTCTAGTGCTTAAATGTTTATAAAAGGCAGTTTTCTTAATACTAAAAATGAACTCAGGGGAAAGCAGGAAATGATTCAAAAAGATTTGCTTTCAAAGTTATTTCTGCACATTTTTTCATAAGAGAAATGCTAAAATGCACAGGATTAATTGCCCTTTCCAAACTAATATCTTACATTATCACCTGCCAGCCTTCATTTTTCCAAATATTTTGAACAAACTTGGAATCTGTAAAAACTCAATACAGCATCGGTTGAAATGAAAATTCTACATTTTTTAAATTGTAACCTCAACAAAAAGATAAAATTAGCTGTTTCAAGAGCCATCATTCCTATAAAATACTCTTGGACTGAAGCACATGCTCTCAGGTCTATGGTACAGCATAGGCAGTATGCCAAGCTGGAACTCAAAGCCAGCCTTTTGAGGCAGGCTAAAGCTGGTGTCTAGCCACAATTCACCTCTGCTAAACTCCTCAAAAACATCATGCCTACACACTTGACATGTGATGAAGTCACAGCTAGTTGTGGGCCACATTCTGGATGACAGATTAATTTAGTCTGATAAGGGAATGAGGGAGAAAAATCGCTCAAAAAGGAACACAAGAAGCAAGATTTCCAATTCAGCTTTCCTATCAGACTTACAACAATATTAAACATGTAAAAGGATGAAGCTTCCCTCAAAACATGTCCTTCCCTTCCTTAATGGATCCTGTGCACTCTGCAGGGAGCAGCAGCAGAGGCAAGCTCTAGCCAAGAGGGCTGCCTTCCAGCAGACCTAGCAAAGGCACTGATTTACTCTGACAAGTACTAAAATAAAAACAGGGAAAGAACAAACTTTGTGACTAACAGTTATTTTCCTTCTCTTCTCTGCTGTTATCTTCCTCTTGTGTTGCTGTATTCAAGCTCTCAGACAATGGAGATGGGGAAATCATCCTCAGTGCTAGTCCTTACCCTTAGTTTCCTGCTTTAATTTTAAAGTTTAGTGGAAATCAAAGCCAGTGGAGCTTGAAGGAGATGAGGTTAAACTAGAAAATGTTTTGAAATCTGAGAAACAAGAACTTGTCTGGTTACCAAAGTGTTTTATCAGCTTCATACACCAAGTCCTCCATGAAGCCAGCTGAACTGTGTCACCTGCCTTATTCTAACTTGAGATCTACCATACAGTCCAATGCTTGACTCCAAATAAGACAGATGCTAGAGAGAAACTTTTAAACTACTCTATATATGTACTGGATGCAGTAAGTTCAAGAAAAGAACAATTGGTTGAGCAATTATTGAACTCAATTTGTATCCGAAAGCAGATTTTCCAATAAGCCAGAGGGTTCAGCTTGCTTCCTTGCAGCAAGCCACAGTAAATCTGGGCCTGGGAGCTGCTCTGTGGTGGTAGGTCAGGCTGGGCTTCAGGCTGGGAGTGAAGAAGCTGAGTCCTCTTGGTGCTCATCGATGGGCTACATCGTTTGCAGATGCAATTAGACTTCACTCCATGACAGTCTGTTGGCAGCCAGCTTAGTCCTATAAATTTGACTTAAGCCTTTAGCTCCAAGTACCATTTTCAGGTCTCAGATGGAAGAATAACTTGAACAATTTCCAGCACCCATATCATTAAGAGGTAACTGGCTTTTCCTCAGTAATTTTTCCTTGTTCTCCTTTTTTCCTTTATTCCATTTGTAAAAATATTATGACTGGACAGACTCAGATTTGCAACATCCAAAACTAGCTGCAAAGGACAAAGCAGCGAGTGAAGATCATATATTGCACGACCATAAATATTGGATTATCACAGTAAAGAGACTCCCTGGGATTCAGCAGTCATATGACTAAAGTTGAGGACAGACAACGCAAACAAGAGTGGGAACTCTTCTAGAGCTGTGCTTACTAACCAAGCTTCCTTGCCCTCAGAGGCGGCTGATTCAATGGATTACTTCCTTTGCTTTTCACCTCCAAGATCGATAGGCAAGCTTTAACTAGGTCACAAATGAGGTACCTGGAAAAAAAAATGGCCTTCTAAGGAATATTTTCTCCTCTGCAAATAATTGGCAATTTCTTTGCCAAAGATGCTAAAGAGGACAAGAAGCAGCATCACAGGTTGATCAGTCATTTTGACTGGGTAAGGAATGGAAAACCAGCTTAGTTTCTTTTCCTTTTAATTACGCTTTTCTCTAAATCCATTTTTAAGTGACCATTGGAGACAAATCTCAAATAATTCTTTTCATCCGGCTGAACTTCAAATCAGACACATGCTTCCTCTTCAAGAGACTTACATGGCAGCAAAACCATTCCTCTGAGGTCTCTAGGCAAGGATTTTTACCAGCATCATTAGGTCATCCAGAGCACATAATCGTTTCCACATTTCTTTTCTGCTTTTCTTATTATCAATAGAGGAAGACAGACTACTGACTTTCTCCAGGTATTCATACATAAATAGAACAAGGACCTTCTACCAGGCAGAGAGGTAGCTTCAAGTGTGGAGAGGTATGAGTCCCTCTCTCCCTAGGTAACATTTTCAGTGCTGGTTTTCCTTGCATTTATTCATATAAAATAGATAACTGGCCACAATTTCTGCTCTTTGATAAACACTTTTTCTAATGCCATGTTCCATGTCCGTGCTTTTGTTATACGATCAGTATATCACAAATCAATTCTTACCCATAGGTGCCACAAACACCCTAATTAAGCCATTACTGTCTAGCCCTTCGTTAACTTCTCAAATGTCTCCAGACAAAATTACAAAAACTACAGACAGGTTCCACTGCAAACTTCTCAGTAACGTGAAATGATGAATATGATGAAGTGACCTAAGAAAAAAGCCTTTTTGCTTTTGCTCTACCACATATGATACTGCCCAACATGGTGAGACAAATTCCAAACACCAGAGGTGAACCTGAACCACACTCATTTCGCGATGGATCATGATGCTGCTGCTTTCTTGAATCTCACCTCTATCTTCCAGCCATGCTGGGTTGCAGGATACTTCCATCAGGATGGGGCAGTAAGTAGAAGCCCTTCCATTAATTTTGAATGATGCATTTCTATCTTCAGCTATGAATAAAACAGATCGATGACACCACCATGTTTTATTGGGTCTCCTCTGCAATGAATTGGTAGTGAGACAGCCCGGGAGATGGAGTCGACATGCAGATGAGATTTGTAAGTGAGGACATATTGATTATTTCCATCTCAGTTCAGGCAGTAATTCCACACAACGCCTCTTCCTCTGTTTCAGCTCATTATTTATGCCATAAAAACACTATCTCAATGATAATAACAGGCTTCATTTACAAGCCAGAGCATAAAGCATCGATGCTTAAGATTTCAGGAAGTGGGTTAAAGGAAGTGAGGGAGATTTAACAAGTCCTGGAGATGCACAAAACTGCTGAGGCTGATCTTGTGGCTTTTTATGCCCTTAGAAAGGAAGATTGAGAGCAGGTGTTAGATTACCAGGCTTTTTATTAATAACTCCAGGCTCGTATGAGGGCTGATTGATAGCACAGTCAGCACTTTTCCAGTGAATAAAGCTCTCCTCACTTCATGCCATCAGTAGACTGTCTCTTCTCCAAGAGAGAAGATCAGGCATGCTCCTGATCTCTGAAAGCCACAAAGGCAGATCAGCACCAAGAGGAAGTTCCCCAAGAGACTCTTCACTGGAGAATATCCCATGTGATTGCTGCTAGAGTTTATGGCTGTGTTTTGTCCCCAGAGATTTTTCATTCATTAGAACCATCACTAGTGAGCTACTAACCAGAATGACTTATCCAGCAGCAGCTTCATCCTCCAGACTATCCTAGGAAATTCATGCACCAGGATGGGTCTGTGACAATACCCCTGCTTCAGCCTACGTAAGAGAACATCACTCCATACTTCTATGCATGAAGTAACAAACCATTTTAGGAGATACAAGTTTTTATTCTAATTGTTTTAGCACATCTGACCTTTGCAGCTGTGTTAAAATAGCAATAGCAGCAGCCTCAGCCTGCTTCCCAAATAGCCAAAGGGCAGCTGTGGTTAACAGCCTGTAGGAAAAGTCTCATGCCTTCAATTCTCTCCCTTAATTGCTAGGAAATGGTCCTTGAGCATTAAAACATGTCTGATACTTCCATGTTTAAATCTCTATAGAGCTATCACATGCAGAAAAATAGAGCTGGGTGCCCAGCCAGATAGCTCAAAAGCTTTTGTTAAGCTGTAGTTAAGGTTGCGCATATGTCAGATAAGTCAAGAGAAAAGGAACAGCAGAAAATCCTCTTAAGGCAGCAAGAAATTGTTCACTAAAGCCACATCTATTAAAACAGAGACATAGAGTTAAGATGTTCTAAACATTCCTTGACTACTGCCATCTCCACACCCAGGCAAAACAGTTTTTAAATGCTGTAGTGCAGCACAGAAGTTCTGGTGCTCTGCAGAGCATGGGGGTCTGTTTCCATCTCTGCTGCTTCAGTTATGAGCCTTTAAGTGCTTAATGAACCTAGGTAAGAGTAACAGGGCTAAAATATTTATAGATACAGGACTGAGTAAGCTGAACACACATGAGTGATTAGAACAATACTAGAAGACATTATTTGCAGAAAGTCACTGCCCAAGTTCTCCCATATTCCAAGACAAAGCATAATATCTAGCAGCATCAGCACATTACCAGCCAGTATGTGTATGTATTCAAATTCTTAATGGATTTATGTTTCTGACAGGACTTTATGAAGTCTTCTTCCACAATACAGCAAGTGATGCCCTTTTAACCTAGCTGTTTCTATTCAGGAGAGCCAAGGGAGTCCCTAGATGCTCTAGGAGCTCTAAGTTGTCCTTGAAAATGACTTTAGGACTAAGATTCTGTTCAGATGGTCTTGAAAATTTACCAACCTCAGCAGTGCCAGCACAACCTAGGAAACTGCAGCAAGGGAGGAAGGCTTTTCTTAAAAATATGTAGAGTAACACAGAAGAAAAGCATCCCCTAACACAAGGTGTTGATTTGCTCAGGGAAAACCGACAGCAGAGGCCAGCCAGAGTGTCCTGGGTTTGGCTGGGAAAGAGTTAACTTTCCACAAAGAGCACTTATATTGTTCTTGTAGTAGCATTATTGTAGTTGTTATCCCTTTTCATTTTTCTGGTACTGTCCTATTAAATCATCCTTATCCCAATGAGTTTTGCCCTTTTACTCCCAATTTTCTCCTCCCCACCCCACTGAGAGGCAGAGGGAGCAAGCAGCACTGCATGGTAGCTCAGCTGCCAGCTGGGCTAAACCACAACACAGAGCTAAAGTGGAAGGGCTGGCTTTGGCACTTTTCTGGAATCAATGACATCCCTTGTAACGAAGTAAGAATAAAAGCTGTCCCAGAACTTCTCTGTAAACCAGAGATGAGTCCAACCTTAAGTATTCAAGAAGCAAATCTCACATTTCCCCAAAGTCAGGAAAATAGGTAGAAATATATTATTGATGAAGCCATGCAGAAACTGCAGCAGGTTATAGAAGTGGGTGGTCTCTTTTAAAACCTTCGTGAACATATGAGGAAGGAAAGTGAGAAACGCTGGGTTTTATGGTGCCTGTGCTCGTCACCTGGGGACACAACCTTGCCTCTTCTGAGTCCACAAAGTTAATAGCAAACAAAGGCTCACAGCATCTTTGCCCTTCCCTGGTCTCTAAAACATCTCAAGTCAGCAAGGCTCTTCAGGACATGTCACCAAACACACTGCCAGGCTGGATGCTATAATTATTCAGCTTCTGTGAATTTTTAAATATGAAACCTGTGTGCATGTTATTACAGCACATCAGCTGGAAAACCTGCCATCCACAAAGGCCAAGCACAGCTATGAGCTGAATTATGAGAGTAAGAGCAACAGAAAGGAACACCTCCCTGTCAGCTGCTTCACTTACTGCAGGCTTATGCAAATTGACCAAATAAAAGCCAGCAGTACTGACCCCAGTCACGGAATAAATCCATCTTCTATAAGGAAGGAGAGGGAGGTGAGGGAAGGATCTGGGCTAGGAAGGAGGTGTGCAGTTTACAGAGAAGCACATACAGCACAGCATATCCTGAGAATCCTTCCTCTGTCCACACCAAGCTTTTCTGATTCGTTAAACCTCCTAATCTGCATCATGTTTAACTTTTGTCAGCTTCACTGCAATCGGTGGCAAGAGGAGGAAAAAAACCTCTGGGGAAAGGCACAGAGTCAGCAGAAAGGTCCCTTCTCCAAGGAAAGGGCCAGGAGGGATGAGACTCACAAAAAGTAAACAAGAGGAAAGAGGAGAAGGGGGAAATGGAGGCATAACAGTATATATTTACCCTTCTGAGCCATCACTATCCACTAGACCACATCACTTCTGCCATGCTGCCCCAGTTCCCAGCTTGTCCACGAACACAGGAGCACAACCTTCTTTGAGATCTTCCCTTTCTCCCCACCTGTGCACAGACTTGGGGAATGAAAGATGATGTTCAAAGTGGCAACTGTGATTTTGATGAGGTTTAGGACATCTTTGCTACCTTCCAGCTGCTGCCAAGGTGCAACTTCTCCAGTAATTACTGAGTCTTTTTGATTAGGCTATATTTAACAGTTTGTCAAGGACACACAGGCCTTGGGATGGGTGGTTTTGAGTGCTGCAGTCTACAGTTGATTATGATTAATACACACTTACTAAATACCCAAGCAATACAAGGACAAGCAAGGGGTCGTCTTTGGTTTCCTGTGTTCCATACCATAAGAGTTGCCTCCTGCTTTAAGAAACAAAGTTGTATTGTTCTTTTCACCTTTTTAAACACTTGTGTAGCACCTCCTTCTCCTTCCTCCTACCTCTGTCTTCCCTTGTGAAAATAAAACTGTGAGCCAGTCTCACACAAGAGCTACAGAAATGGAATTATTTGGTTCTCCTTTGGCCTCTGATCTCAGCCAAATCCTTGGATTAAAGCTAAATACCCAGTTTGCAAAGCAGGTAGCCCAACCACAGCGCTCCTCAATTCATAAAGGGATTCCACGGAGTGACAGCTAGCAAAATATTTGTAGTCTGCTTTGTTGTTACCCACTGGCACATCCAGCCTCGATTAGACAAGTACAACTCAGCACATTAGCTGCAACAGTGCTTCTTTTGTCTCGGTTCTCTCTCACATCTGCAATCACAGCACAACGCTGCAAAGTTCTGGATGTGAGTTTATCCTGCTGGATTCAGTCCGTTTGGGCCTGCTCTAATTAACCTGTGTGCAATCATCTTCATTTCCACACCATCTAGAACAAGAGACAGAGGCCACTCAGCACTGGACTTTACTTTCCTGCATTTTAAGCGACAGATGATTAACTTCTTCATTGCTGCATAATATTTACTTTGTATAATGCTTTAAAAGTGCATTGTGAGTATTTCCACCAGTAATCACCCTCACACAACACACTGCATCTGGGCACACTATTTAATTTTAAAGTCCTGTGCACACAGGCTGCTTCTCCACATACTTAAAGATATGGGGTTTTCTTGAAGAACAAAACTCCCAGTCCACATCCTACTTGCACACAACTCTCCAAGGTGTCTGTGGGGTTAACCACCTTCCAAAAGGCTTAGGCTCATATGCAACAACTCAGAACACGTTGGTAGATGCCAGTAAATTTTTACTCCCCAGTCATCATAGACTCCCTTGATGCTTGCCAATTTCTCTTTTTTACATTAAATAGTCATATCTGTAAACTGCTTCTCAGCCTGGCCCTTATCGCTGCAGAAGAAAAGGAAGTCTCATATCAGCTGCCTGCCGCGCTTCGTGGACCTCCTTTCCTGAAAGCAGAGCAAACTTTTCTTCACCTTATTCCTATGCAGCCGTGTCAGAGGGGCTTCTGTTCAGAATGACAAACCAGTCCACAAATCACTTGGGAATCTTCTACACTCAATTTTCTCCAGCTCTGCCTGGCAAACAAGAGACAGGAGGCACATATACATTACTACTGATTAGTCCGTGTCTCCAGTATCAGCAGCCGTGCACACAGGCTGACCGTAACTTTAAATATTGATAACCAAACTCATATATCATAGGCCTGGGAGAGTGACAGTTTCAGTGCATAACAGCAAAGGCTTTCTACAATAATCAAATACTCAATAATTCATGAAAATATATCCCCCTAAATCAAATTGGAAGCTATTTTGTGTAATATATTATTTAAAATTCAATATTATAATGCACACAACTTCTGCTCCTACCACAGAGGACCATTTCAAAATGTGATTATGTGCGGACTCTATTTAAAAGTGACAATTTTGCTTTTCATTTGTTTAACAGCTTAAATGGAAGAGCTCAACTGGAACTAAGTCGCCTGACAATGAAACCAAAGCTGACATAAGCAACTTTGCAAACTTCATGACAACTAAAAATAAAAGTATGAATCTTCCTCATTGCTACCACAGATGAGTTCCCCACTCTGATGCTCACCTTTACAATTTTTACAATGCTTAGCGAAAAGAAATATTCTGCAAAACTGACAAACATTTTCACAGTTCTGCTAGTCTGTCACCCTGGGCTGGTCAAATAGTGAGAAAAAAAAATTACTTGTATTTCAGGGACTCTTACATAGAAAACAACTTTGGCTTTGCATCTGTTTATTCCTGTTGGAAAACCCATCTGTGTAAGGGAAGGTTGCCTGGTGTAAAGTGCCGAGAGAGGTTTTTGCCCTTGTAAACAGAATGCAGTGGAGCATGAAATACAATCAACATCTGTGACAAAATTCATCCCAGGCAGACGTCATTACTCGGTGGCAGCAGGGAGTGGGGTGAAATGGCACCGTGTGATTGAGGGGACCAATCTCACAAGGTGATGGCAGAGGGAACCTCGGCAGCGAGGAGCCCGGGCAGCCGTGGCTGAAGGGAGCTGACTCCAAGTGCACCGACCAGCTTTGATGGATAAAACTATTTTGTGAAGAGGGGACTCTCAGCCTGTTTGTGAACTGCTCTGAAGTGGAGTCTGCAAGAGTTAGGTGTCAAACAGCTGCCAACTCTTCAGGCGGTTCAAATGCCAGTCTTCTTGTACATCTGCTGCAGATTAAATCTTCATTTTGTTCTCACAAACAGTTTCTAATGAAAGCAAAGTTGGGGGAACACTCAACTCTGATGTCATTAACTTATAGGCAAAAAGATGTTGTCTTGAATTTTCTTTTCCCATCTGTTGCTTTTTACTGATACCTTTCTACTCATTTGGTCACCTTTGATATTTGATATAATTTTGACTATTTTATTTTTTTTTTTATTCCCAGATTAGAACACAAAGTCTGAATCCAAATACTGCCTCCTTTCCACAGCTGCAATGGGGCAGCTGAGCAGGGCTGTGTCTTCCATAGGTAGCAAGACAAAAGCAAACTTGGCAAGGTCCTTTCACTGCTGCTTGGGCTGAAGTCCTAGGGCAAAATTGATGCCCATAAGGACAGAAGCTGCTGTTGTAGATGGTATGTCTTGGTTCAGATTCTACTCCCATCCCTCAGTTTTTCAAAAGTTTCTGAATTAGCGTGTACCAGTATCTCAACTGAGGGCACCACTCTCATGTACAGCACAGAGTCCATCAAACTGGTGTCCTAGGACAAGTTCTTCCAGATAATGCAGAAATTCAACTTTTTCTTTGCACCAAGAATGCTTGGGTTTGCCTCCCTCTAGTTAGCAGTTTCCTGTACTCCATGTGTCATTAGAAATCAAGAACTTAAAATGCTTTGGCTTGGCCTTCTGTTCAGAGGTTCTCAACCTTGTATCACAGATGCCTGATGCTTTGCCACTGACAGATGCTGGCATCACGTTAATGCCCAGCAGCAAATGGAGAAGGCACAGAGAGGTCATAGTGCTCGCTTAAAGGACTATTTTCAGAGCAGCTAATGACACTTAATATGTTAAGACGGAAGACGAAGACGTGATGCCATGCCAGGGGATGAAGGTTCATAATAGGAAAATATTAGGTATGAAAGAACTTCTCTGACAGAGAAAGGCAAAACAGAAATGGTGACTTGAAGTTAAAACCTCAAATTCCCAATAAAAATAAGTAATTTTTAAAGATGTGAATCACCACCTGTTTCAGAAAAATGATAAGCTATTCAGTACTCTGATCTCCCTGTGGATGCTTTGACAGAAGCAGTGACTTGATAGCAGGGAAAAGCAGAGAGGAAATATCAGGAAAACACACTCCTGTGAAATAATACTACAAGTTTGAGTCGTAGTTTGCAGGTTAGAGTGGTTCACATGAACATGTAGGCCGTGTGATTTCTTTTTTTAAATCAATGAACCTCCAGACTTCCCATGCTCTGATCAACAGCTGCTTGTGGGTTTACCATATGAACTACTAGCTGAATTCCCTGCCATCACACCTTCTAAATGACCTGCAAACCTCCCATATCTCAAGCACCATAACCACAAGCATGTTTCGTGCAAGCATTCATTGCAACCGGACTTTGCTGAGGTGTGCCTGGGGCTAGAAATAAGAGAATGAGCGATTTATCCTCTTCCACAGAGCTCCTAAGACCTAGGAAATGCTCCTAGGAAGTAGCACTAGATAAATATAAAAAGAAATTCAGAATCTTGTGTTTTACAGCAAAATCCATGTATAGACAATGGCAGCGCACTTCCAAATCTCCTGTGCCCAAGCCGAAAAGACTAGAAGAGTTGATTTGGGTACCAATACCACTCTATATGATGCAGTCAGTGTGGGTGAAGAACCTTGTCTCTGAAGGGCTGACCACAGATGCCTCCCCAGACCTGAAACAGACTTTTTTGAAAAAAAAAAAAAAAATGGAATCCACAGCAAAGTCACCATGTGGGATGTTGAAATTCTTCTGTGTGATATGGCACTTCAGTATATATGCAGGCATTCACACATGGCTGCATCTCACTTTTAAATGTCTCTCAAGAGTTGTATATTAAACAGAAGAAGGATTTTTCCAGGAACTAACACAGTTGGCAGCCTTTTGTCTCTATTTTTTAAAGTAATTTATGAAAGAAGAAAAGTAGCAGAGTCAATTTACAAAAGGCTGCAGTCTGGACTTTGATAGATGAACAGATCTACTAACAAAACCTCTCACTTTTCACTGAGCACTCCATCTTCTTATCTGTTAATCCTGGTGAGGAAAGAATAAGGCAGGCAGGCAGCTGAATAGAGGAAAGACTTAGGTAATGTTTAAACCAGTGAATAATCAAAGGAGGGATCAACCTCCCTGCTTTTTTCCAGATCCAACCAGATAATCAGCTATGCACTTCCTCTCGTATTCTGCTCCCCTTTTAGGAGGGGCTGAGTAAGATGACAGTGATTCACACTACAACCTGTTGAAAAAGTCCTATATAATTCCTTGAAGAGCAGCCTTATAGCTTGGAAGGGGTGGTCCATATTTGACAATCTAGGACATGGTACTGGGGAGTAATAACAGCTCCAGCAGTAATATCAAGGAGATGATAGAAAATAACAGCACTTTTCCCAGCTGGTTATGTAGACCTGCTCTCAGGTACCATGTAGGTTTGCTTCTGAGGATGTTACTTGAGTAGAGTTACATCTGTGTTGATTTCTGATGAAAGCATCTCAGCCATGAACATCCTGTAAACTAGAACTTCAAAGCATCAGAATTAATTAGGGAGAATGCCCTTTCACTTCCAGAAATATACATAGAAAGCTGAGGCACTTCCACTGAAAATTTTGTGGAGTATTTCAGGTGAAGGCTGGGATGGGTTAACATCTATTAGTACATGTGGAGGAGAACACACACCTTTCAGTGCTACACATTCACCTGCTGCTCTGGAAGCGATGTCCACTATCCCAGCTGTCAGTAGTTCTTGTCTTTCTGCATCCTCAGTGGAACTCCTACCCACCACACAACTAGATACTCTCACACCAATATCACTTGCGATATTTTTAAATACACTTATCATTTCCTTTTGAAGTTTAAAATGAAAAGTAACTTCCAAGCCTCAGCAGTTTTTGTTCAGTGAATTTCTTGATTTGTGACAAGTGCTACAGGAGGAAGTGACACTCTTGTGCTTCATCTGTTCCTGTCCCTCAAGCACAGCCTTCCTCTCCTAAACTGGAATTTGTAGCCCATTAGTCTTTAATGCAGAAAAAAACCAAACTGTAGAGATTTGATAGGACATAGAAACCAAGTGAAAAAGAATAGTCACATTCTCATGACTTCAAGTAGGTTTACTGCAAGTTCTGCTGGAGTTCCTTACACGCATTATTAGCGCCAACAGACACATACAACAAGCAAAACAAGTACAACTTTAATTCGAAAAAGAATCTGCTTGATAAGGGCCTCATGTATTTCTGTAGCAAAACCACAGACATTTCCTTGTCCAGTAAATCAATTATATCACCATACTAAGGGAGAAGAATCTTATGCAAGACTGGGTGAATGCAATTTTAAACCAAAAGGAGGAGATCTTTGAGCAAAGTATGCAATGCAAGCGAGAACAGATTAAAAGAAAACAATCACTCAAACACCAAATGAGCACAGTTCTGTTCCTGCTCTCACTGTGACTCTGCTTCCTAAGCTCAGATCTGCAGATCTCACCATTCGTTTTTTGTCCTAAAACCCCAGCTCCTGGAGTCATATGATGACACAAGAATCTGTCAAATCAAACTTTATCCCCCTTAGGGGCAAAAAGCTTGAAAAAAGCAATCATTAAGACTCAAAAATGAAAACTAGTTTATAAAATCAGCAATTTTTGAGCCTGCCCTAAAAAACCATCACCTCCATCCTGCTCTGAATCAGAGAGGCAAGCGAAAAAACGGAGCATCCAGACAGTCCTTGCTCCTTCTCCAAATCCTACCTGAGCTCTAGGATCTGCAGCACAGCTTTCCCTCTTCCTTGCTCTGCACTGCATCATCACAGAGCTCCCTGCATTCCCTCCCCTGTCTCTGCACAACTCCTCTGCACTGCAGCATTACCAGAAACCCCCTTTCCCAGCCCTTTTCCTTGCTCTCTCCTACCCTGCAGCCCCCAAACTGGAGCATCCCAGCCTGTGCTGCAGCAGCTCACTATCCCTCCTGGTCTCCCACATCTCTGCTCAAGGGCTCAGCTTTTTCACTGCAGCGTTGCAGAAATGCTCTGACTTTGCCACCTCCCTCCAGTGCTCTGTGGCACAGCCCAGCCCTGGAGCATCAAACCTCTCATTTTTTCCTCTTCTCTTTCCATTCAATACCAGACTGCAACACCACAAGCATCCCCCAGCTTTTTTTTTTACCATCTTCTATGCTCTTTATTCCATATCTGTGCTGTTACAAGGATTCATCTCTGACCCCAATATGCCCCTCATCCTCAGCCAGACCCTGCTTTGCAGTCCCATAGTAAGTTTTACCCCTCCCTCCACCATTTGAGCAGTTTTATAATCTCTGTATTTGTGCAGAAGTCTACATTCACTGCTCAGGGACAACATCAGAGCACACTTGGCAAGTACAGATTGCTTAGAGAGTCATCCTGGATTTACTAAAGGGAGGTCATGCCTAAGAAACTTGATTAATTTCTTTGAGGAGGTGACAATGACAAGGGACAGGGTGAAGAAGTAAAGCATAATTCAATCGGACTTCAAGAGTCTTTTGATACAGTACCACATAAAAGGTTAATTTATAAGGTTAACATGTATGGTATTGATAGCAAAATACTCAGCCAAGTAAACTTTTTTTTTAATTATCCTGCAAAGAAAGTAGGAGGCAATGAAAACTGGCTCATCACAGGAAGAGTAAAAGGAAATTATCACAAAAACTTCAGATATTTGTGCTTTTACAGCCCTGTTTTGCAGGCACTTTTTTTCTTCCAGTACCTTCTGAGAAGCTCTAGATGATTCACTGTAGAAGCTACTCATTTTGGTGACCAAAGAGGCTGCACATGGTGAAGGGTCAAAGTTACATCCATATTGTGCCTCTAAAGGACATCTAGCATAAGGAATTTACAGTTACATACTGCTTAATGGAGCTGGATACAACAAGGTACTATGAGAGATGAACTGGTGGTGTCACACAAAGGTAAAGCTGGCCAGGTATACAGAGGATGTTAAACAGAAAGCTAAGAAGGAAGAAAAAGCAAGATTCAAAACTCAGAATACAGCCTTAGGTATACCAAGGCAATCATACCTTTTTTGTTGTTCCACAGGAGACAGGTTGCTGCTACCATCAGATGTCTTGCTCCAAGTGTTATCAGAGGTTGATGATCACAACAGCAGAGCAGTTCCTCTGCCTTCACCTGCAGCCCATGTTCTTCTTGGACATTAAAAGATCATCTGACAGATTAAGATTACCCTTCAGATTCAGAAGCTACCATAGAAGAGGAAAGTACTTCTCCCTGTCAACATGGTTTAGCTAGAGATGGTTACAAGACCTCTAGAAGGTCCCTCCACTGCCTTCCAGCTCCTTCACAAATCAGAGACTACAACCTGTCCACTGTTCTGCTGCCAGCACAGTCAGTGCTTCCCTCATTTTCCCTAGAAAAAAGCACATCTGTTTTCAGTAAATGCTGTAAATTAGTTAATGTTTGTAAAGTGCTCTGATCATGTGAAGTGGTATATAATTACTATGTATTATCAATATAATTTGGTGAGATTGTGTCACAACCACCTCCTCTCTTCATTACAGTTTTGAGAGAGTTTTCTTAAACATCAGCTTTTTGGGGCAGGGACTTTGTGTGCCATCCATCTCAAAATAATCTTGACCTTTCTTGAAGAGCCCCAGAAAATTAATGAACTACGTTACTGAAGCACATCTCTGGAGTCATGCACCTGCCCACGTTGCTGTCTGGAAGCAGACTCATAGCTGCCTCCCCAGAAGGAGGAGCTGCTCTTTAGGATGTTATAACCTCCCAAAGCAAGTACTTGCAGTCCACAAATTAATGACCCAAAGAACATATAAGAGATAATAAAAGTATATCAAGCCCTAAGAAAAGCAGCAGCCTCTACAAGTGATGGACTCCGAAGAGGAACTAGTAAAGACCCTAGGTCTAACACAGCTGTTAACAGGAGCTGCCTGTAAAGGCACTAAGAAACCCCTCTGCTCATTTTAATAAATCTTTTATACTCTTCTCTTGGAGTGCAGAAAATAAGAACAAGCATGGACTGCTTTTTCCTATTTCCTGCTCCCCAGTAACCCTAGATTTTTATAACATTAAAAAACCAAGCCCCATATAAAATACTTTCTAGTTCCAGGCTAAAACTGAACAGAAAAAAAACCTCTTTGATGTAAGGGAAATGAACTCAACAATAGACAGCCTAATTCTCCTTCAAAAATAGAGAAAGACCTTCAACAAGGTCAATAAAATTTATCACTTACAGAAAAAAAAGATATTAACCCAATAAAAATTAGCAACCACTAAATCAAAAACAACAGGTAAAGACCCAGCTACTCCCTATCTATCCAACATAAAATCTGCATATGAGGGTGCTGTCCATCCCACCTGAATTTAAGGGGCTGATGATCAGAAGAGGTGCCTGCTGGGAAAGGCTGCTCCCAATAAAAGCATGGATGAGGAGCAGCTGCTTTCCTTACTGGGATCATGGCATAGCTAGTGGTAGGTAAGGTTGGTTCTTTCTGGCTCTTTGCAACTGAGCGAGATGGAAATAGTTGCACTTCCTAAAAATAGTTGTTCTCTTCTGTAGGTAGTTTTTATAGGTTGTTATTAGAATTTTTTTTAGTGGAAATCTCTATAGGTAGATTCTAGACAGGTTATTATTTGAAAACTAGGTTAGTAATTCTTGTAGTCCAGGGTATAAGTAATGCTGTATAGAAATATAAAGGTAAGCTTACATTAGTTGTTGTCAGTAGTCTTTTTAATGGCATTAATATGATATGAGGCTAGTCTTAAAACACACCAAGATGTGTGGTTAGAAATGAAGCTTTGAGTACTTTAGCATAGTGAGCCTTCATGAACTAGGAAGAAAAAATGTTTAAGTTTGTTTAAAGGTGTTTTCTAGTTCTTTTTCTCACTCTTAAGACAAATAATCTGACTCAAGAGCAGAATTCCCAACAGATCTGTCAAATTATCGAAGAAGTAGAATGCAGAAAATATTTGGGCTGTGACAAGATGTATTTAAAATTGCTGAAGTGAGGAAAAGAAAAAAAATGTTAGTAGAATATCAGATCTTTTAAAAAGTGAAAACTATCAGACTATGAAAAAGGTGTGATTAGAAAGCTGGAAGACTTCTGGAATACATAAAATACTTTATGAAGTATAAAAATGCCTGCTAACACTTCCTTAAGCCACTGCTTCCTAGAAGTGTTATCCAAGAAGAACATTTTCTAGCTGTTTCTATATCTGTATGTATCTGGAAACTGTCCTACAAGAAGACTCTCCTAAAGAAAGATGAGACAATAACTTCCAGGTAAGCATACACACTGATCTAATTCATCCAATGTTGCCTGGGAAGCCTATAATTGGAAAGAAATGTCTGAACTAAGCCATTAAAAATCATGGAAAAGCTTATTTCTAATCTGTGGTTCACATGATATGGATATGTCTCTTAGGAGTTTTCTATTTCAGAGGCTTTTACCTCTGAACTTTCAGTTCTGAGAACCTTCTCTCTGTGCCCAAATCGGATGGATGAGAAGCCTGGATTCCCTCCTAATGTCAAAATGAAGTAAGTCAGACTCATAGTTAGTTCTTCTGGTTAAATCTGCGACTACTAACAGACCAACATCTGAACATTCAGTAAATGTAAAGAAAAATATTTAAACGATTTCTCAAATAAACATGAGACTACACCAGTATTTATGAAGCACATACCACACTAGGACCTGGAAGGTCTATGTCTCTTTCTGGCATTACTGCAGATTCTTCTGTGTAACCTGCATCTCTTGAGCTTCTGTCCATGTTCTTAGTGTCAAATGTGTAAACTGGAGGAGGGTTGGTGCTCTCAAATCTTTCAGAGATAGACTAGGACACTAAACTATTTTTGGCATGGGTGTGATTATAAAGCAATTATGGGAAAGAAATGAGTATATAAAACAGTAGACCAGATCATCTGCAAGTGCAAATGGGTTTAGCTCTGCTGAAATCAATGGAGCAATGTCAATTTACAGCTTCTGAGGCTCCTGCTTAGTCTGCAGACCTGGGCCAGAAAGCAAGGTACTGGAGTTGAAACACCTGGCTTGCAAATCCTGAAGGAATAGGTTTTATTGTAAATTCTTGCTTGTTAGGGTTGAAATATAAGGAAAGATATCTTTTTGACCAAGCTTTACATGGTTGCAGAGAGAAAGAGTGGGATTAAGTTTCTATTTAAAAGCCAGGAGGGCTAGGCAGCAGCAGACCTGTTTGAGGTGGTCTGCACCAGATCCCCTTTCCTAGTCTCTTGTATGTTGTCCAACTGTTGGTTAAAATTGCTAATCTTTCAGATATGTTCCTTTCTTCTCATCTTGCAAAGTGAGAGGGATTGCTTTAAGAAAAAAAGAAAACAAGAAGTTCCAGTAGTTGCGATTATAAATATATCCTATTAGGCTTTCTTTTTCTTTTCCTCCAGACAAAAGCATTTCTGCTTCCAAGCTTGATAGACCTCCTGACCCTGCTGATGTGGGTGGATGGCTCTGCATGTTCTGAATCATTTGCTTCCTTTTCAAGTGTTACTTTCTCCTTATTTCAATTACCCTTCCTTTATAATTACATGGGCCGCTCCAGTGAACGGGAGTGCTCCGGAGCTGACAGACCATCTAACAGGGCATGCTGGAGGCAAAGCCTATGTCCTTATCTACCTTGGGCAGTAGAGAAGGTGTATGTTTAATAGCACAGGAGAAATTGAAGATATTCAGACTCAAGCATTTAGTAGTGGGTTCACTGCCCAAGCTTGCACCCGGCTGGACTGTGTGTAATTGTTCTCCCTCTCCCTTGGAGAGTTATAAACAAGGTGTACAACAATCACCCCCCTCCTCCTGCTGAGTGATTGCCTCTGTGACAGCAGGAGTCAATGAAGCTTGATCTGATACCCATTTGAACTCAATGGGAGTCTTTTAAGTAAACTTGAAAAGGATTAGTTTAGCCCCCAAAAGGTGCAACCAGCACTGATGCGGGTAGGACAGGAAGGGAAGGGGGATATTGTGGTTTGACCCCTGGCAGGAACTCAGCTCCACCCAGCCACTTGCTCATTCCCCCCCGCAGTGGGATGGGGAAAAGAATTGGAAAGGTAAAACTGAAAAAACTCATAGGTTGGGAGTCAGGTTAATATGTAAAGCAAAAGCTGTGTGCACAAGCAAAGCAAGGAATTCCTTCATTGCTTCCCATGGACAGGCAGGTGTTCAGCCATCTCCAGGAGAGCAGGGCTCCAGCATGTGTAATGGTGACTTTGGGAAGATAAATGCCATTACTCTGATGTCCCTTGCTTCCTCCTTTGCCCCAGCTTTCTATGCTGAGCATGATGTCATAGGGTCTGGAATATCCCTTGGGTCAGTTGGGGTCAGCTGTCCCAGCTGGGTCCCCTCCCAACTCCTTGTGCACCCCCAGCCTCGTGGGTGGGGTGGGGTGAGGAGCAGAAAAGGCCGTGACTGTGTGTGAGCCCTGCTCAGCAGTAACCAAACCATCCCGGTGTGACCAACGCTGTTTCCAGCACAAACCCAAACCACAGCCCCGTACCAGCTGCTGTGAAGGGAATTAACCCTATCCCAGCCAAACCAGCACGGTATGAGACAGCAAGTGACTGCCTGGCCGTGCAGCTTCAGGTGGCTCACAGATGAACTTTGTGACATCTGGGGCCTGGGTTAAGTCTGCTGAAAACTGAGAATTTTGTTCTGTCTGGTTTCTCAAGCAAAACTTGACTTTTTTTGTTCTGATTTTCATCTTATTTGCAACCAAAATTAAATGATTGGTTTTGCACAGAAATCTTGCAAAGTGGCATATTTCTGCTAAAGGTTAGACTTTATTTAAAAGAAACAGAGGCTTAACTTCTGTGTTACAAGTCAAGTTGCCGGTGAAACTCTGCCCTATCTATTCTAAGAAAATGCTTTATTAGGTAGCTTCCTGAAAGTTAATATCATTTTCAAGGCAGCTTCTTGACTTCTGTCCTTGTAAAAGTCAGTTTCATTGAATATCCCATCGAAAAAGTGTGCTAATGAAGTGATGCCTTCTATTAGCACGCAGGGAAATGGGAAAAGTATCTATTCAAAAGGTCCTGGGTCCCAAAATAAAGGCAGAAGAGCTACTGCAGCAGTTACAGAAAAGGCAGACCCAGTGAGGGGCTGCAGCTGACTGGTGTTTATTGTAGAGGAAGGGATTTTGTAGCCAATTAATTACACATTTCAAATTTAATCTTAAATTGAAATTCTAGGAGGCATATGTGTGGGAACAGACTGGGGAGAGGGTGTCTAAAGCTTTCTTTAGCAGCAGTTAAGTTCCTGCTGTGAGTCATGAAGAAGGGCCCCATAATTGCTGCCATTGTTTTGTGTGCTTTGGTACAGCTACCTGTGGGTGTGCACGAACACAACATTATCACTGGCATTATTTGGGCTCTGCGTGCAAGAGATTAAGCTGCTGGGGTTGAGTGGCTGAGCGCTACCACGGTACCGGAGAATAAGAACACAGGGCTATTTTTTTTCTCTTGATTCATCTAGGAATTAAAGGTATAACAAATAACTTGAGACTGGGGATTGTGCCATAAAGTGTGGTGTGGGTTTTTTTTGCCACCTATGTGCACAACTTTCCACTCCAACTGTGCTTCCTTTGCTTTGGCTTGTTCAGTGCTCAGCCAACAGGTAAAAGGAGTGGCACGGATGCCTGCTTCATGGAATCAAGGATGCTGCTTTGTTACTGGAAGCAAGAGGAAGGCAGCCTTCCTTACGCTCCATGGGGATCAGAAAGATGCTAATGCATATGAGCATGTCGGTGCTATTGCGGAGCGGATGAGTCTAGTCTGCAGTCACCCTTACCTCCGCAGTGCTTTTAGCTGGAGTTACAAGGTACAGCCTTGCAGCAGCAGTTTTGGTGACTCCCATCTCTTTTCGTTCACCCAGAGTGCGGTAGGTCAGAAGCACCGGGTGCTGCCCAACTCATGCAGCAGATCACCCACAGAAATAGCCCTTTCTTTGCAGCCAAAGCTTGTGAGAGGAAGAGTGGCAGAGAAAAAAGGAGCAGGGCAACTGAAGAAAAACAATTGCCAGGTAACAAGTGTGTGGGTTGGTTTTTTTTCAGAAACTTGAACATTTCTAAGTAAAACAAGGAATGGTGAGGAAGACCATTCCACTCTGGGCCAGGTGACACTCATTTTTATTTGACTTTTATTGGAGCTGCCTTAAGGGTAAACGATCAGCTCTCAGACACATATACACAACAAAACAAGGGAGTGAGGAAAGCTACAGCTTCCCCACCCCCACAATGAATACCATGACATACTCTGTCTTTGGGACACGACCAAGTATTTTTATCTAGGGACTGTTTGGATTTTTATTCATTTTTTTATTTTTGGATACAGCAACAGAGGCAAGGTACTGCATAAAATTTTCTTTGACCTTTCAAAGTGTTCCTGGGAGCCAAAGGTGTTCACAGGAATGAAACATTGAATTGAAACCTAGATGTCATGGTTCAGACCTCTAAAAGGGTCTGGCAGCTGCTGGAAGCAATGGTAAATAATACCCAGGCCTCTCAGAAATGGTCCTGGATTTCAAGACCTTTTTGAAAGCTAAAGTACTCCTTTTAGTTTGATATAAACAGATTAGATCCAAGCAAGTCTGCCACCATGTGCAAATCTGGAAGCAAAAATAAGACTTACTTATCTTAAAATGTTTCTGTCTTTCTCAATCATCTTTCAAAACCTGAAGGTTCATGTATTGACTGTGTCAATACCTGCAAAGGAATCAAATGATATATCAGATGGGGGAAAATAAATTAGTGTTTCCCTTATTCAAGGAAACTTCGAGTTATGATAGGAGTGAAATTTCATGTAGCACAGGCTCTGTAAATAACAGTTTAGTTCCCTATTGATGTGATGGGAAGCAAAATGGCTTCCAGGATTTTCTGAGAACAGAGGATCGGTTCTCATTTGAGACTCGCTGAGGGAGGGTAGGAGAGGGCTATTGCCTTAAGAAAGGGTCAGTGGTCTGAGGTCTGCAAAATTGTGACTGACTTAAGTGATTTCAGAAAACCCCAGCTCCTCGGCCCCCCTGTGAGGGACTAGGACACAGGCTTAACAGCACGCTCTATTTCTGCCACGGAGAAACTGCTTCTACCAAACCATATTTCTTCTCTTATCACCTGTGTCCAAGCAGAGGGTTGGTATTACAAGCACAAAATGATGAAACAATTTAGAGTTGTCTCTGTATCTTAGTTTCTAGTAAAGACTCTACTGCCACATGTTTTGTGGTTTTGTTTTTTTTTTGTTCGAGTAGTCGTACTCTGCCCTGACTCAGTCCCACCCTGAGGAGTTTCACCCGACTCTGGGAAACAGAAAGTGGGCTACAAGAAAGATGTGGTTGCTCCTTCTGGGCCTTCACTGATTCCTACTGTTAAGTTGTGCCCTTCCATGCCTTTTCAGCTTTGTTCTTTAGCTTTCTCTGGCTTTTTGCAGTTGTCATTCTTCAAAATCCAGTATAGGATTGAACTAAAACCTTGAGCTAACAGTGGACTGCCAGACTAGCATACATTTTTCTCCCAATTAGAATGGACGAAAAGCTCAGTGAGAATATTCGTTGGGTCTGTATCACTTGTGTTAACATCATATTGTCTCTGTGCAGATCTTCACCCCACGAATTGCCTTGGCTTTTGCTCACCTTTGCTCAAACATCAGAAACTCATGAAATGCGAAGTCAGATAGCTTTGAATGCTAAACCACATGGAATATTTGTTCTTCAACTGGGCAAAACTTCATTTGTAATCAGGTTTGATGCAGGTGCTTGCTAGGTTATTTTCTCTTTGCGGTGCCCACTGTTTTCTCTGCTCCTAGAGCCTGGGAGATCAGAAAGCTTGCTGGATCTACAATTCACAGAAAGCTGCCTGAAACGAATCAGAATTAAGAAACAAATTGCTTTGTTTAGAAGTCGTCTAAACTTATTCTGTAGTGCAGTATTACCAGCAAAAAGCAAAATAGAAATAGAAGACAGATGAAGAACGTCTTCATCACAACAAGATTGTGTTCCTTTCTGGAAACAAAAAATTCCCCAATATGTGCACACACTTGTTCTTATTTGTAGATCATTCTCGATGTGTGCTGGAGGCATCTACTCACTTTTTGCCTTCCTGCCCCAAGGCTGGGTCTTCCAGTGCGATAGGAACTAGTGGGCACCAAATTTACCTCTTCACTGGCAAACGTGCAGTGCACCTGTCACACATTCTCATACAGACTCTGAGGCAGAGTAAAATAATACAATAAAAATAACCCTGGGAGCTGCCAAAAGATAGTTTTTCATTTTGGAAAGCTTTGCCCCAGCAAATCAGTTCACAGTGTACCAAAGATAATTAGGGCATCTTATTTAAAACTTATGATCTAATTAGTGGCTTTAATGGTAGTTAATTACACAGAGAGCAACAAAGCAGTTATATTTCCTACCAGGCTGCTTCTAAGTCAAGGTGCAGGTACTTTTCTAGGGCCATAAAGGAGAGTGGCTACCACACTTAACATCTAATTACACAAAATTGTCCACAGTAATTATGAGCAATGTGATTTTATTTATCTGGCTTAATTACTGGGGCTACGCGCAGTCTCTGACCTGGCACGGTGACAGGGAGGACAGAAGGAAAACAAAGTGCCATCCCCTGCGTGGATACTGTGGTGGAACTGCAGACTCCTCATCTTGAGCACAGAACCACAGTCTGGTCACAGACCAGCAGTGCCTCCGAGGATTCATGTACTCTCTGATCCTGGAGACTCCTAGGAGCCATGCATGCACGTGGTATGGGCAAAGGAGTGGCTTTAGAGAGCCCTATGAGATACTTGAGATGGGTGTCTTGTACCATAAGGAACCCTCTTAACTGCAGGGTATCAAAAGGACAATTTATCTTTTTATTCAGCAGAAGGTGATGCTCTATCCCCACTACCAATATCTTAAATCTTTCCCAGACACCATCCACTGCTGAAACTGTGTAGAAACTTTCAGGACATCTCCAAAAAGTCAGTGTCTTGTAAAGGACTGCTTTTCACTCTTGGGGGAAGCATAACAAGTTTTTTGTTTGACTCTAGAATCTTCTTGCTCATCTCCTTAACTTTTAACATTTGTATGCATGGACATAAACCCAGGTGCAACTTAAACCATGTAAGTGTCTGTCATGAAAGAAATCTCCTCTATATTTGGATCAACCTCCATTGTTTGCAAATCCCAATAGAATGAGTAACTACAGCGTGTTAGTCCTTGAATCATTAAAAATGGTAATAGGTCATGAGGAGTATGAGTGAAACGTGGTTCTTTTCATTTGTCCTTTTACACCATTGGAGCAGGTGGACATGTGTTAGTGAGAGATGTATTAATGCTGTCATCAGAAGAGTCCAAAGTCCATCCATCCTGTCACACTTGTGACAAAATAACATGTACTTAAGCGGGAGTATAAGAGATTCTTCAGTTTGTATTAGTATCTCCTGTTGTTGCCCAGTCTCTATCCTCTCATTAATTAATTATCCCCTGATGAGAGGAATACCTTTGAGTTGTAAAGTTTAAAGAGATATATCATTTACACGCCAGAAAAATAGCTGGCCTTATGCCTACAGCCTTGAAATATGGCATGTTCAAATACTTCCACTTTATAAAATTGCAGGCAGTGACATGCACAGCTCCGCTCCTCAACTCATACCCCCAGGATGTTTCCATGTTATAGCAAATCACTTCTTCAGTGGCTCACTATGATTTTGAATTAGTAGTAAATGCATTTTGACTTTATTTTTCTCCTGATAATTGCTCCATTTATAGAGAAGTCACTGATTGTCATGCTAATTTCTTCCATTTGAGGATTAGGTTGGCTCCATCAGAAATAATCTGTGGTATAACCCATTTAAAAAAAAAAAAGCCAAAAAAGGAAGCTGGCTCCTTTAAGAGTGGGTTTGCTTTTGTTCCCTTTTTTGATGAAACAAATACTCTCTGATGAAAAAAACAGTGGTAACTTTCACTGATGAGTTAGGTCATTCTTCTCCTTTAGATATCAGTTAGCTGTACTGTATGCCTTTGCTTTCTAGAAAGTATTTGGGCATCAGTTTAGAGTAAAATGCCCTATCATAATAATATGTTTTACAGTCTTCACCTATCAAATATCAGATATTGATATCAAATATAGATATAACCTATCAAAATATCTGTGGCCACATTTAAAAAAAAAAACATAACAAAGTCTGACTTCTCAGTGTTCAGGGCCAGAGTTCAGATCTGGGCAAGGGCAAGACTTATTTTTTCCCTTTAAGAAATCCAACCACCCGTGCTACTTTATTTTCTTTGCTCCATCCCTGAGCTCATACAGACACAATCATTTTGAGATGCCTGAGCAAGGAGTTCTCGAAGCATCCAACCTTGCTGCAACACCACGAGCGCACCCTGTCCTCGGGGCACCTTTGTCCCTGGCCGCAGTGAATCACGGTGCAGGTTGGTGGCCGCTGGCTGGGAGGTCCATCTCTGCCGGTGACAGCCTGGTGGCCGCAGCTCCCAGTTCCTATTGACACAGTGGCTGGACCCGTTGTAAATCTGGGAGGTTTTGTTCTGAGAACGATCAACTGGCCTGCGGTCCGAAGAGTGATGGAGGGACCTTGATCTCACCATGGCTAGTCACCACCGCCGGCGTCGCGGGGAGGTTGCTCGGGCTCGAGTTGCTGCAGGTTTTATGGTTCAGTACCACAAAGCAATTAACAGCAAGTGAGTGAGCGTTCCCAACCTTTGCTAAAAATCGCGGCTGTTTATCAATGTGTCAGGCTGTTGGCAGATTCAAGAAATCTAAATTTAACAGGTGACTGATTCTTCCATGCCTGGCTGCAGCCAATGGATCTTCAGGATACAGTGTCCTGACTGGGCAGCTGGAGCAAGCTGGAGAGAAGTGAATGAATGGGGCCAGCTCCAGAGTTCAGTGCAGGGGAGGCTTTTTTACACCACAGCTGCTTAATGACTTTTTCAATTGATTTCAGCAGTGCCGCTTTTCGATTACTGATTCCATCCCAGCCATTGGGCAGAAAAATGGGCTTGGGAAAATAAGAGGAAGGAAAGAGGAAAAAAGAAAAGTACTCAAAAACTCAACACCTACCATAACACAGTGACATTTGTCCAGATATTTCATGCTGAATTGGAAAAAAAGAGAGAGAGAGAAATGGCAATTTCTCCTGTTGCTCAGCCCGTGTTGTGGAGGCGAGTGCGCATGTACTTCCTTGCTTCCAAGCCCCAGTTCATCTATGCTCGTTGACCTGCTCCTTGGTTTGGAACCAGCTGCAGAAAGCAGCTGTCATCCTCCGTTACTCTGCCAGCCCTATTCTTAAGGCAGCCATCAAAGTCTGGCACTGACTGAAGGCAATTCAATTAGCTGTGACGGTCAAACAGAAACCGAGGGTCAATTGAAATCTCTTTTTTCCTCTTTTTTCCCCCCTCCTCTATTTTGTTCCTGAAGCCTGGAGACACAGAAGCCCATCCCCATCACAAGTTTTTGTGACGTAAGGATGGGACAAAGTGCCTATGCAGGAGAATCTTACTACAGTGAGGGAAAAAAAAGACAAAAGCAGGGGAATACACACCAGGGAGAGGCATGTGTCTGTCTTCAGCCCTGCTCAGCTCTTGTGCTGCCTCCTTAAGATGCAACGAGCTTGGGAAGTGGCACCTTGTTGGATGACTCGTGATGTGCTTTGGCTACATCGGATAGTAATAATGAAATCTCCCTTAGCTTTACCACTGCCATCTGCTCAGTGCCAACCACAGTGGCCATTTCAGGCTTTTATCAGACCTGTGGGCTTATTCCCAGCATGCCCAAAGGAAGGAGGGAAAGTGAGAGGAGGAGGAGGAGGGGAGGAAGACAGGAAGGTAGAAAGCAAGAACTGGGACGTGGCACCAGGCACAGCTGCTTTCACAGCCCCCTCTTTGCAGCCAGCCTCCGCAGCTCCTTGCTAGCGTACAAATAGTTGTAAAAATAAAGGTCAAACAGATAATCTTGATAAATATTTAATAGTTACTGTTTTTACACCTCCCTTATTGTTACAGATTGAATGTCTAACACTTGTGACATCTGGCACGCACCGAGCTGGCAGGGAGCACGTCCAGCCTCGCCTGGTGCGGGGGGAGCGGGCACCAAGGCACGGAGGGGACAGCCTCCACGGGGCCTGATGCCACCGGGCCACCAGCTCAGCCACCTCCATCAGCCCTGCAGAGCCTGCCTGGTGTTTGCTCAGGAACAACTGCTTCCATCAGCAGCATAGATCTGTCTCTTTCAATTCAGTGAGGCCTCACATGGGGTTTGGTAAATCACAGTATGGGGACTCTGGGTTCCCTTGTCTCTCCCTGGCTTAATTCTCATTAAGGACCATCTGCACACAAGTAATTGGGCATGCCATGGCCATGATTAGCGGCTTCAGGGTCATGGCAGACCTTAATTCTCTAGAGGTGCAGGTAATCTTTGGCTCAGTGGGTTTATCACAGGACTGGAGGCAAATTTCTGCCCTGGTGGGTTCTTGCTGGACTATTTCCAGGCTGAAGCAGGTCCCAGGGAGATTAAATGAGACTTGTGGTGATAACGTTGTTGACCTCAGAGTCCCATCAACCAGCCAAGTAGTTATGGCAGAGCAAATGCAAGCTGTGCTTTTAATGAATTGCTTGGCAATTAAGTGAACTGTACGTTTCCTCGTAGTAGCTGGTAAGAAATCATCCATCTTTGCACAGCAAATGAATACTTAATATATTGTGGGAGTTTTTCAGTTGTCCATGCACTAATTCATTGTGATCAGTAGAAAACCCAGGGTGCCATGGGAAAGAGGAACATGTTTTAGACACCTTCAACTCTGTAAGACTGTGCAGCACAAGGTCTCGATATAATTTTCACTTTATGGAGATCCTGCATGAAGCAATTCACTGGGCTTTGGAAATTGCTGGTAGTAATGGATCTCCATATGGAAGAACTAATGACCCTAGGTAACAAATGAATAAATGCTACAAAAGGAAGAGAATCCAGTTCCACGCTCACTGCATTGCATGACCTGAGTCTTTTTACAGCAGATGAAAAATGCCAACGTAGTGGCCTGGTTATGGATCACAACCACTTTTGCACTGGAACAACCAATCCTAGTCTGGACAAGGCAACCCAGGGATTTAGATCCCCATTTCAGCAGCCTGAAGACCCTTCAGGACGCTATTTTTGTCCTGAGTAGAAAGTGGTCTTGGAACAAATAACTTTCCTATATTCTTTCAGCTAGAACGTGAGATTTTTTCACTTTTTTCATTTCAACCTGTGCTTCTAAAAATTCAGCAATACTCAGAGCTGTGCACACTTCCCTCCTCCCTGCTGCCCCAAACCAATCTCTGTCTCATTCACATTGCAAGGAACATGTCATTAACATTTGACAGTGACTCCTTTCCCTCTCCCTTGCTGCAACCATTTTATTTTTTTTTCTTTTATTGAAGCTTTGCCACCCTATTTTACAGGCTACACAATGTGAAAGTTGACTGAAAACCAGGTTCAGATAGAATTCAGAATTGAGTCTACATATGAATTTAAGAGGTACCAGCATTGGGGTAGCATATCATGCTCCCAAACAGCCTGACACAAATAGGGTAAGCATCAATGGCAGTTGAGGACTCATTCAAATACCGTTTAAAGTCCTTAACAAAAAAAGAAAGACTGATAGTTTTGACTTTGATGGGAAATAGTCTTCTGTCAGTATTTCCACAGGCTGCTAAGATGTGCACTAGTAGTGCAACTTGCATCACCCCAAAGGCAACATGTTCCCTGTTCAGCAGCTAATGAACTAACATAGTATCAAGGCAGAAACCTCAGAGGTTCATGGCAGATGCTGTAGGGTAAAGCAGTAAAACCCAGAAGATCTGGTGTGTGTAATGAATTCATATAGTATATGAAATAATGACTAATTTTGTGGAAGAGACGGGGAGAGAAATTCTTTGGGATTGGCCTATGAACAGGAATCAGCAATGTTTCCTATCAAGATATTGTTCACTGAACACTTTAGGAGCAAAAGTTTGAATAATAACTCCTAGGTCAGCAAGTAAATCTCATTTTCCAGCCTATTTGCAAACACCCCTCTCTATCCAGCTATGCAATAGTCACCCCTGGCAGAGTATCACTGGCCATTTCAGTTGTCAGATGTTGTTTCTGCAGTGGCCAAAGGCCAAAAATTTTACAATTAGAAGAAAATTAATCAAATATTAAGGTATTCTTAAAAAGAAAAAAAAAAGGGAAAGCCCTTTTGCCTGTAAACCTTTGCACAAATAGTCACTGAAGTGCTTGTGTTATTTTTACTTTCTTGGAATATTCTTGAAACAAAGACAAAAACTATCACTCAATAAGTGTTCACAGAATAACAGTAAAATAGGTCAGAAACGCAACTGGAACGAATGTGTTTGAATAAAAGAAAGCCAGGCAAACATCACGGATACCAGAACTGTGCAAACACAGCAAATAATGTAAAGCTTCCCCTCAGGAGAAGAACAATATGCAGAAATCTTGACTCTTTGCTTCACTTAGTGCAGGACCCAACAGAGAATGGAAACGGTTGTGTCCTACTGTTGCACACCTTTTAAACCCTGAGGGAACTGGTCAACGTGGTTTTGTGTACAGGCTGTAAGGGACATGTGGGAGTCAGTGGTGACACTTGACTCGTATGAGTTAGAGCAGCTCTGAATTGGGCTGTAACAAGGATTTCACCGAAGATCCAGGGATTGTTGAAGTGTGTTGTGTGACAGCTGGGGCTACAGTGTCACCATGCACAGAAAATCCAGAAAATCCTACGTACTATAACAAGGGAGTAACTTCTAATAAGTGCTTAGCTTCTGTCCCTGATGCTATTTCAGGCTCCAAAGGCTACATCCCAGGTAGATCTTCCACGATGGTCGAAACAGCCTCGTGTCCACAAAAACGTGCCTGTTGACACAAGGTGAGCCCAGAGCCTTTGAAGCAGTATGCTTTTGTGTCCTGTATCGAGGACCCAACAAAACTTCCCTTGTCCAGGCATTCAGGATTGCTCCTTTTGCCCTGATGGAGACAACACCTGCCTTTCCCACACCACATCCCTGCTGCTGGTCCAATTCAAGGGTTTTGAAGGCTAAATCATCACACTGATCTACGTATGCACCTTGTGATTCTAAATCTCCTGAAGGTATTAAAAAATCCTATCTAAACTCTGTATTTCTTTCTCCTTTTGTCCCCGTGGCTTCCTCTAGTGCATGGCACCGTGCAGCAGCTACTTGCTCTGCCTGGGAAAAGGAGGGCGTTGGAGGGGCTCACAATGAATCCTCGTCTGTGACTCCCTCCGAGCTTGCTGGATTTCACTTATTGAATTAGGATAAATTGGAACTTTCATAAAGGGTGATATAAATCATTATCTCAAGTTAGCAGATGCGGACTCACCAGGGTAGAGCTCTGTTAATAACTCCTTCGGATTAGGGCTGATTGGTACAATTTGAAACTTGTTTCTCTCAGCTTGATCAGTCTAGTTGTAACTGTGGCAATTATCCCATTTCACTTCCAATAGCTCAGCACAGAGGAACTGCTGCCTCCAATCCATCCCTCTTTAATGAGTCCAGCATAATTTGTTCAGTCCCGTGGACAAATATACCCTGTCTCCCCACCCTACTCCAAAATAAGCATTAAAAAAAAATAATCCTGTGTCCAAATGACACGTAGGAATGTGTCTTTTAGGGAGTGGGATGCTAAGTGTCCGTGTAAACATCATTTAGGTATTTGGCCACTGAAAAGCCTCTCTTCATTCTTACAGCATCATTTGCACTTTTTGGCAGTCTTCCTGCCTGGGAAATTAGATGAAAAAACAGGGTTTTGTCCAAGCATTGAAGCTGCTTGAATAGATTCTGATGAATGTGTAACATGCTGAATTTGTGGGGTTTTGTTAAATAACTTATCTGGTGATTTTTTTCTTTTTTTTTTCTCCAGGAGTCATTAATAAATGATTTAATGAGCGAACACAGATTTCTCAGAATAATGTATTTGACAAGTATTTTCTTTCACTCCTCTGTTTGACTCCAGCAACAAGTATGTGTCTCAATTTAACAGACCCTTGAAGAACACGCTTACTTTGACAATAGTTTTAAACTTATTTCTTTTTAGAAAGGCGCTTGAACAAGCCTTTGCTTTAAGCCCATGTTTAGATCTTATCTCAGATATTTTGCTGGACCATGGGCTTTAGCAGTAAGGTTGATCTTGTGCTTAAATCATTAGCGGTTTACTTGCAGTTACCAGCTCTGCTATTGACTCTTTCTGACCTTTCCAGTAGCACGTATATATTAGCAGCACAAGTTGCATACAATTTCCACGTTTCCTGTGATTAGGAGCTGCACAAGTATCTTTGAACCATCCCCAGCCTACCTGAGCTCTTGACCTATAAAATGAATATCCCTTTTCCTTCCAACCATTGTCTTATCTTTCTGGTTGTAAATTCTTTAAGCCAAGACTGTTGCTCACTTCTTGTTCATACAGCACCTCATACGGTGTTTTATGAAGCCAGTAAAACATTAGACATTAAAATACACGGACTGGTTTGTCTCCCACTTGCGGCACTAAAGCTGTACATCTAAAGGAACGTTGCTGGTGCCCACGGAAACGTGCCAGCGAAAGCAACAGCACGATCCCACCCAAGCTTTGATTTCTAATAGTGGGAATAGGATAGTTTTCCCATTTTGAATTCAGAACCAATGCACATCTGCTCCTGGAAATTGTTTGAGGGTGCAGCGTAAATAAATGATAGTGTCCCAAAGTTTCGGAGGAGCAGCCACTCCCTTCTTCCCAGTCCTGCCAGCTGCCTCCTGCTTGGCTCTGAGTGCTCAGCCTCTCGCGGGGGCTTGGACAGCTCTGAATCACGCTGCTTACAATATGTTTCTGCTAAAAATAATAGTAGTAATTAATGCTCTTAGTTTTACTGCTGCCATCTGCCTTGATGCCAGCCACAACGGCTATTTTCCTCTGCGTTGTTCAAAGTGGGAAGAAGGAGGAAAGAAAGGACAGAGGCAGCTGCTCGTGCCTTTCCCCAGCACCTCTGCTTCAGCTGGCGGCGGTTTGTCTGCCATGGGGGTAGCCTGCTCTTGCAGAGACAGCAAGAGGCACTGGAATTCCTCAGAGTTAAAGGTAATAGAGCTCAAAAAGAGAAATGTGCACAAGAAATACTCACACAGAAGTATAACTTCTCCTGAAGGGTATAGGTATGCAAACAAATAGCCCAACATTTATAGGAGAGTTTTTTTTAATAGAGGGAGCTCTGTAGCATAAAATTGGGGGTTTCTGTCTAGTTATTGACCACACAAGATAATGATGAGGAAGGGCAGGGTGTTCGAAGTTTGCATTAGCTCAGCCACTGGGATGAGATGGCACGGGGTCTCTTTCTCCTCTTTATCTCTGGAAAGTGGTTGTCTTGCTTGGGCCACGCAGATGTCAGGAGCGCACAGGCAAACTGGGGATTTGAACAAAAGGAAGTGACAGAGTGTTCAACAAACAGCATCACAAAAGGCATCTGTCACAATGCATCAGCTTCTGTTCCTCTGAGGCTCCCACCAGATCCTTTCCCTTTGTTTTGCTTCTTTCCCCTAATTGCAGAATTTACTTACTGTCCCACTAGGGAACAAAAGGGCCACTTCAGGTTTGCAGGAAAGGAAGTGTTTATAGAGGAAAAAACACCTGTGTGCAGGCAGTTACTGCAGCAGTAAAAGTAGTCTTTACCCATGGTAGCAAGATTTGGGGGATGGAGATGGCAAAACAGCGTAGAAGGCAGCCAGGACCCCTGTAGTTCTCAAGATAGGGAACTTTTAAAGGCTGTACAAAACCTCTTCTCCCTGATCCTTGCTTAGGCAAGCTGGCGAGGCCTTTTTCTTCTATCAGAGGAGAAGAGCTTTCGCACGTCAGCCAGCCGCAGCTCTCCTTCACAGTGAATGGCACTTCAGAAGGCAACCTGTTGGTCCCTGTCCTACCCGCCACAAGTGTGCTCAGAGAGGCTTATTTTGACTAAAGCAAGGAGAAAACAGTTGTTGAGGGTTAGGAAAAAAAATGTGAAGAACTGCAGCAGCCAGGATTTTGATACGACTGGCCTAGAAGGAATATTTTTGATAATCCAAAATCTGCACTTCTTCCCCAGACTCCTAACCCTCTGCAGCCTGAGGCTCTATGTGACCAAGCTTAGTCTTAGATCTGCTCCCTCCATGGGCCAGAAGCTTTAGCTCTCATGCGCTACTGGTAATCATCTAAGTGCAGGGATTTGAGCAGTTATGTGTACAAGAGGCTTATATTCCTTTCTTACCTTCTTCCTTGGATCTAACCCTGACATCTTAAATGGGAACACATCTCTAGTTCCCTTCTTTCTCCCTCTCCCCACATGGTGCTGAAGGGATTTAAGGTGAGAGTTCCAGCTCAAAGCCGTTTAATGCATCGCAGCAGTCATCTCCAGCCAGGCTCTGGGGTGAGTTACCAGGAGAACCGAAGAGATGTGTAGCTCTTCCATCAATCCTCTTTGGTATACGCTTGGCTTACAGAGGAAGGTGCATCCTCCATTTGCATCAAAACTCAACCTAGCCCTGCAAGCCTAAACTAGGCAGCTCTGATATAAATTCAGATAACCATCTTAGCAAGACATGAGGTCCCTGTTAAGACTGCTCCCTTTTGCACAACTAGCTAAGCACTTCCCTTTAATCCAAATATTTGAGATTGTCAAGAGTTATCCTCTTATTCTTTTTTTCGGGAAAGTATACATGTTTTCAAGGTGACACAGTAATGTTCACGGTCCACAAGTCCTGCAGATGGTAGTTCGTGTCTTGTTTTGGGGGACTTTTTGGGTTGCTTCTGTGCATTTTGCAAGGGTGCCTCCGCCAGAAGCAGAGCAGATGGTTATATCTCAAAGGGGGTTTAAGCCTAACAGACAGCCCCACTATGGATATGTGATTGTGGAGAACACAATGAGTATTCATGTGAGAAGAGATCTCAGAAGGTCAATATTGACTATTCATTATTCACTTAAAATATTTGCCATGCAATTTGGGACTGAGACAAATTCCCATGACAGAGGTGACCAGCCACACTATTTGACTAAAAAACATGATGTTATCATAAACAAGGACTGAGCCAGTTTCAGAAAAATAGAGGAGAGAAAATTATTCATCCTCTTCTTCGCAGAAGTTAAAAAAAAAAAAAGTGTCTGTATAAAATTCTGGATCAGATAATAAATTTCTGCTTTTTAATCAAAAAAAGAAGAAAAGTTGTAAGAAATGTCAATTGTGATCAATACTTCAACCAGAAGAAATGACATTATCACGAGTGTTGCATGGAATTGAACAGACATCACCTGGCATTTGCCATCATAGTTTGGCAGCTATCCAGATAGGTGGCTACTCCTCTTCAAAGGTAGGAAAAACGTTTCAGTTGCAAAGTTTTTCTTCTTTTTTCCCCCCACTTTGAAAAAGTAAGTTATCAAAGTCAAAATTCACTGTGAAACAAAATCTTAGACAAAAATAAAAACCACTCCTCCCCCCCAACTTATTTAAAAAAAAGAAAAAACACAAGCTGCTCCATCTCAACTACTTGGAATTAGTAACTATTAATCTGTGGGTACTATTTATAGTGATTTTTTACAAGCTGCTGTCTATAATGCAGAAGAATGTGACTTTCTTGTTTAAATCAATGTGCTCTGGCAAGCACTGTGTCATCTGGTTGCAGTACAACTCAGAGCCAGAAGACTCAGATCTTCTCCTGACGTAACTGACTCGGAGTGAAGAGTTAAGGCATGCAAAAGCACACAAGTATTGTGGTAGGACAGTCATGAAGGAAACATGTCAAGGAGTAGCATCTTCAAGAACGCAGTGAGCTTATGAAGAAATCACTGATGTTTTGAGGATAAAAGATGCCTTAGAAAAAGCCGAAGGACATTAACACACCTCCAGGGTCAGACAGGGTCATCGTGGATCTCAGAACTTCATAGGCTGCAGGTTGTGGGACTGTAAGAACGACCATAGCAGGCTAGAGAGAAGGCCCAGCTAAGCATCTTCTCTTGGGTGGTAGCTAGCAGTGGTGGCTAAGGAAAGTATATGGCTGTAGTGATGCATGAGGACTTGTCATTCAAATAGTCACATCATATTCTATATGATGACAGCATGTTCTGTAGATTCTGGTTTGAAGCCGAGAAAGACATTTTAGCAAAACATCCTAGGAAAAAGTAATCAGACATCAGACCTTCTGCTCCTCAGAGCAACCAAAAACAGAGAGTTCTATGTTTTGCTGGTGAAGATGTATTTTTCTGCTATCCAGCATAGGAAGTGATTGAGCATAGAGCTGCTCAGCTGGGAATGTGCAGGACTCGTATCTCCATCCCTCACATTCCTTGGTGCTCTTGCACTTCCCGGAACTCTCTGCTTCCCCAATCTTATTATGCTGTTGCATCATCATCATCATCATCATCATCATCATCATCATCATCATCATCATCATCATCATTATTATTATTATTATTATTATTATACAACCTTTGTCAGGCAAACAAGAAAACAAAGGTAATTAAATGTAACTGAAATTTATATTATAACTTGTCGGTCCCACCAGTGTCCCTCTGTCTTTGTACTTAGAAACAAATAATGAAGGTCATGGTAATCTTCAACTAGACCAAATTTCCTGTCTTTAAACCCAGCTCCGTCTCCCCCTCCCCCTTCCTTGGCCTTGGAAACAAGAAAAGTGTAAACAAACATCACAACCTCCGAAGTATTTCAATAGCAAAATAACTAAAGCAATTCTCCTAGGGGCTGGTAAATACCAGGCAAGCTATCAGAGCCCGGAGGGGGAAAAGTTCAGCTGAAACTAGTTACAAAATCTCAAGATGCAGTGTGACAAACTCCAGCCTGCTCCTGCTCTTGCTCGGCATTGCCATTTTCCCGCAGAATGACAGTTTTCAATTACTGGACTGTAGCTAAGAGCAAATTGTGCACTTCAGCAGCTGGAGTTCTCTCTCCTGATTTTCAGACGTGGCTGGGTAAAATGTGCAGGGGCAATGAAAATGGCTTTTTCTGCACAGCTAACTGAACAAGGACAAACCCAGAGACTGTCAGGACAAAGGGAAAGTGAAAAGGAACAGCAAATAGGGAGGGGGAATAGCCGCGGGCTTGATTTACCCCCCTCCTCCCTCAGCAATGAGACCTCAGCTGTACGTGCTCCACGAGCACGCCTGTGTCAACCTGTCTGCCTAAACTTCAAACATGAGTTAGATTTATTTTTTTTTCCCCAAATGACTAATTCGCTAAATAATTCGAGATCTGGATCATGTTATCTTCATCCTTACACGTGTAATAAATTTCCCCTTTCCCCCATGAGTCTCCCATTAGACCAAAACCTGGATTACTGCATGTAAGGATGTATTTGATCTAAAATATATCCATGAGGGTCAACTCCTTTGCTCAACCCAGGCAGGAGAAGGAGACAAACTCAGGCTCAATGGAGTACCAGAGGTGTTGTGTCGGGTACTGTTCAACTGAAGTGTGGAATAACTTGGGGGAAGTTATCCTAATAAAATATTCATCCTATTAAAAGTAGACATGGAGAGACTCACCAGCCTTTTTCTCTCTATTCTGTGCAAGACAGTTTGATTTGGATAGAGACACTGAAGTCTAGAGAAGATTTTTCCTGTTTCCTCTGGGGGATTTTGGGTCTGTAACCAGCTGCAAATCATGGAATCATTTAGGTTGGAAAACACCCTTAAGATCATCAAAATTACACAACATGAAGGAACTAATAGGGTTGGGGGGGACCAGGCTGGCAGCGCCCCAAGCTTGTTGACAGCTGCCTGAACGTTGTCCACAAAGTGGACTTAATGAAATCTATCCTGCTGAGCACCCTGGGATCAGTCATTTTGATTTTATTATTTTTTTTCTTTACAGCAAATTAGTGTTTTAGCATGACTGCATTATTTTTCCTGCAGAAAATTTTGCCCTGTGAAAGGGATCTCCCCTGCCCAGGGCTGCTGCAAGTGCACTTGCTGGAGAAGACAGTGAGTCCCACTGCAGGGCCCAGCTATGGGCTATAAGGCTGCTCCGTGCTTCTCCGGCATCACCTTCTTTCATCCCCCATCAGTGTAAGCGACATGGCTTGGAAAAATAAAACGTTCCAAGGGCTCTGCTGTTTCAGGTGCTATAAGGAGATGCAGTTCTTAGATGAGCCCTGTGCCATACCTGATTACCATCCTCCAGCGTGCCAGCTTCATGCTTCGGACAGCCACCAGCTGCGCTCAGACCCCTGATGCAACGCAGGATGACTGAGAGCTGGGCTTGGGATCCTGCCATGTTCCCGCGCCCGGCGAGCCGAGCTCACGCTCTTGTCTAAACAACATTAAACGTCTCTGGCAAAGCCGGAGAACCTGGAGAAATTTCCAGTCACGTATGACAATGTCTAGCAACGCATTCCTGCCGAATGGGAAGGAGAAAAGCAGAGGGCAGGGCTGGATGAGTACACTTAGTGGTGACATGCCATTTTTAGACGTAATTATGTAAATTACATAATTCATCTTGAAATATTGAGGGTTTTTTCTGTATTTATTGCAATTACGTCAATTGACCTATTTATGTTATCTGATGTGCTTATCATTAAAATGGGACAATATATCCCATTAGATCCTCTTACTACATTGAATGGAACGATGATTAATTATATCATAAAAAGGAGCTGTACTATGCATCTCTGAACATGGGATTTGAAGCTTAAAATAAAACAACAACCTACCGTCATAATTTCCTGCCCTAAAACATCATCATGCCCAGTTGGGAAATATGCTCAGGGTTCCCCGCAATGGATTATTCAGGTCCACATTTATATCAATAAAATATTTAGAAAGCCAAACATACTTTATTTTTTGTAGGACCTATTGCTGTATATTATACATGGGCAACACACCTTGAGAAAAATCTAACAAACTTGACTCGTCTATATGACTTAATTACTGTGAGTACCTCCTTTCAGAGTGGAGGAAAGGAGGTTTTCCCAACTATATTGATTATAACTTCTTAGAAACCACCTTCTGCTTTTCTCGTGTGTTTGAGATCTCAGAGGGATCTCAAAGCAAGGAATGCGCCTTGGATCTATGGAAAGGTTGGGAGCGGTCTTCTCCCATTCATCACAAGTTAAACACACGCCTTATTCTCACAACTGGTGCCAATGACCTGCTAATAGCATCACTGATGAGGCTGGCACACAAGAAAGAAGATAAATCATCGGGCACCATATCAAGAAATACATGAGGGAGGAGGAATCGGTGCTGACCAAACGGAAAATGGCAAAACAAGAAGGTGAAGAGCAGTGTGTCTTCAGGATTCTTGGACAGAAGCTTAAGACCAGAGTGAAGACAAAACTGAAACTGGAAGGACAAAGAAGGAATAGGTTATTCTACATTCCCCCAACACCTTCTCTAGCCCTAACACAGCTCATCCAGCGCAAGCTAAGACAGGGACCTAAGACAGACAGGACAGCTGGGCGTTCAGTTTAAGTCTGTAATATAAACATTGAGTGTCTCAACCTGGGCCCAAGTGAAGTCAGCTTCACTGGTGAGCCACGCACCCTCCAACAGGACATTTTACACAGAGCGGGGAGCTGCATCTAGGCTGCTTTTTAAAATCCTTGGTCTGAGTTAATTCCATCAACTCCTCTTCCCAGGGTCTGGACCATCATCTGAGTTGCTGTGGTGATGCTAGCCTCCCTGCACTACAAACTGACAAGCTTTACAGTCTATTCAGCTTAATAATTGATAGTGTTTGAGAAATCAAACTCCTTTTCTTCTGTGTGTTTCTCTCAGTGCATGGAAGATATTTTTGCCAATTGGCCTCAATGATTTTCTTTTTATATCTGACTTTGAAGGAGTCTGAATCTTTCAGGCCATGTTATGGCTAGTAACACAGTGGCTCTGGCAATGTAGAATGACAGCGAGGGATGCAGGTTTAATTTCTACTTTAAATATCAACTTGAAAGCGTAGGACACACCAACTTACTTGGTCTTGGTTTTCCTAAATAAGGGCTTCATCCCCTTCCTTACTTGAGCCAAGCTCTGACTACTTCTCCTCATCTAAACCTTGGCCTCCTGCAGCCTCTACTGCTCTTCAGCAATGTCTCTTTTCAGCATAGACATGAAAGTTTAGACCTGAACACAAACTGGGCCAGAGAAAAGTCAATGTGCAGCATGTTGGATGTGTGCAGGGATCCCAGGTGACCACTCAAAGGCACAAGAGGAGCTGGGTGGCCCCGTTCTCCCAGTTGTTTACTCTGCTGGACCCTTAAAAAACTCCTGTAGTTATTCATTTTCTGGACAATGATGCAGTCTGGCATAGGCAGTTTTTTAGTCACTAACACGAAAGTCCCTATGCCCTGCTATCACATAGCACTTCAGAAAGAATAATAACCGTATCTTAGGGGACTCAGAGCTATGGGGACAAGGACTCTCAGAAAGAGCATGAGAAGGATCCATCATATGGATTGCACTGGAGCTCAGTGTCGGTGAGGACTGCCTCCTTAGAGATGTCTGTTAAGTTTCTTCCTACTCAATCCCTAACCATCTGCTGCTCTTTTGAACAGGCAGAGGTGATGGAAAGAAAAAGAGGATTATTGCAATATGCCCCTTCTTAGCTGATCTCACCCTCCCTCACTAGCCAGCACATGGTCCCGAAGGGAAGGATTTCAGCTCATTTTAATGCAATGGAAAGGGCTGGAGTGCATCTAAAGAGGGTTTCATCATCATTTGTTTTACTCAATTAAAAACCTGTAGACACAGATTAGCTCCCTGCTGCACGGTGTAGGAATTCTTTTAACACTACAGTGATTTACGATCTACCAGACAGTGTTTAACGAATGTCATCCAGAACCCAGAGATGCTTAACATAGGAGTGGTCACTCGTGTTAATGGAAAATGGATTTGAGGCGACAGCCACTTGCGTGGCTGCATTTTGATAACAAACGACATAGTGGGGCCAGAGCAGAGGGAGACTTTGTAATTAATATTACAGTAGAATCAGGTATGTAACAGAGAGCTTGACTTAGAATTAAAATCAATATAACAACTGCTGGGACGTGTCACTCCTCGTCCCTAGGCCCTGAGATATTATGCCAGGCAGAGGAAGGGCTGATGGGGAGGTGATGGCACACAGTGAATATCCATCTTGTGTTAACTTCAGGCAAGAAATTATGCTTAGTGGAATGTGTTGGCAGTTTAGGGATATTTTATGGACTTTTTGTTAGTTTTGGGGGTTTTTTAATCTTTTTAGTGGATGAGTGAGCAGGAAGGACTATGGGCAACTTCTCCCTGTTGCTATTGCTGATTTTCTTTTCAAACAATATTTTACACCAACCAAATACTGTGTTGCTGTGGTGTGGGGCAGGTTTTTGGTTTTGCTTTGTTTTCCAGTCTTCCTGCAAGTCAGAAAAAATCAAGTCTAGAGTCTATGATGGTTGTGGCTTTTATGAAAACGTAACGCAGCTCCAAGTTTCTGACAAAGCACATTGTTTGCTTGCAGCAACAAGGACATCTCATTCTATTTTCAGCCTCCCTCTTCTGTTATCTTCCTTCCCTAGCCATTCAGATGGCCATCATCATCTCCAGAGTGGTTGTTGTTGTTCTAACAGAATTTTACTTGGAGATCTTCAGGGTGCAAAGATGTGAAAAGGTCAAGTGGTATCTGAGTTAGGATAGCAGAGAAATTGTTTGTGTATTTCTAGGAAATTCTTCTAAAGAAAAAAATATTGGAAACTGAAAATTCAACATTTTAACCACTATAGCAAACAAAAACTTCTGCAGTGGGTGGGGAGATAGGTTATAGATGATGAAGATATATGATGCTTTGCATTTCACATCAATGTTGACCTTCGTCCCCGCTTGCTTTTTTTGTGTGTTATAAGCTAGAATTTCAGAACTGAAAGTATAAATCCATTTTTGCTAAGAAATGCCAGTGGGAATAATATGACAATGATGGAGCTTTTCCTGCACTTTCTTAAATTCAGTTACGTTTAAATGTGGTTATTTAGGAATCTAGGCTAGTTTTACAACTGGTTTTAGCTCCAGCAAAACAAAATAAAGCCCACGGATCATAGTAACGCTCCAAAACAGCCTTAGACAGCATCTCTTTGGTCATGTTCAGTACAGCTGCAACCTGTATACATTATGGTTGGACACTGTTGCAACCAAATACCACGGCAGCTAGTAAATGAGCAGCAATATCTATATATCAGATGAAGGGAAATCCATTATCTGTATGCATTGCCCTGAGGCTGGAGTTCAAAGCTCAAGCCAATCTCAGAACAAAAATTGACTCAGAAATGATGCCCAGATTTCTGTCAACGCCAGCGAGTGTGGCAGAAGTGCTTGTTAACATCCACCACTGAGATCAAGGGCTGTAATTGTATCCCTGCAGCTAGGTGCCTAAATTAGGTCCTCCTCCAAAGTCCACCAAAGCCAGTAAAAAAGGCTCTGACTGATTTTATTAGGTTTTGTATCTCCTCTTAATGAAAAGCCCATCTGTTGCCCAATTCACAAGCTCCTGAATCTCTCACCTTCTCTTCCTCTACTCCTTGCAACACAAAATCACGTCTTGTGGCACCAGTGAACTTCTCAGCTTATTTTTGACTAGGAATACAGAGAATAAAAGGAACGTGGTAGTGTGCAACCTGAATCACCGTAGTAGCCTTCATTTGGGAGAGATTGCAAGTTTCTTGCTGTAGACAGAAATCTGGACAAACGCGCACAGTCTGGTTATTGCTCCCTTAAGGCTGAGCCTTCGGCCATGAATTCATGAATGGGTTAATCCAGCAAGCCAAGATATCCCAGTTTATTTTAATCTGTGAATATATGGAAAGATCCCTAAGAGAGTTTTAACTATATCTTAAGAATAGCAGATGTACTTGCATGTGAAGGTGACGTTTCTTATGCCTTCTAATGCCCGTTTCCAGTATGCAGTCTGGTTGTGTGTACGGGGAGACTGAAATGGCCTCCTTCATCAGTGGCCTTTAAACGAATGAATATCTACCAGGCATGATGGAGGTAGAAGTGATCCTGCCTTAGATGGCTCCTTGAAGATCTTTCCAGGTCTACTTTCTACACTGCTGAGCACCCAGGCTTGTGCAGGCAGCCAGAGTTTTTGCAGAAGGAGTGGAAACATCTGGTAAGCCATGTCCAGACCCTGCTCAGACGTGCGTCATACAAACCACAGTCTGCAGTGCCAACACAAAATTCTGAACAAAATGCTTTCCCATTAGAGATACGCAATGGGTTATATATCAGTTTAAGAATTTTGAACTGCAGATTGTGTTGAAACCCAATTATTGTTCACCATATTTATATTTGTGAAAAATGGGCTTCCCCCCGATATGACCCATCCAATGCATGAGATGGAGACCATGCTATGAGGCTACAAACAGGGAGCGTGCTTTCCAGTGGGACCTTTCCGAGCATGAAGCGTTTGAGTCTCTCATCCTTCAGTGACATCTCAGAGCATCTCCTGCTTTTCGCAACTCTTGTGTCCCTAGTTGGCAGATCCCAGTTTAAGGTGATTAGAAACACTTAGGACACTTCATCATAGAGTGAGTGAGAGGTCCTGCTCCCACCTTGCAGATGTATGAAGTAGAAGCCTTTGGTGCTTTTATGTCTGTGGAGAGAGAAGCAAAAAGTGGGACTCATCATGCAAGGTGATCTGTGGATTTCATGGACCTGGGATGCAGACAGTCAGAAAATTGAAAAGGAAAGGGAAAAGGAAAGGGAAAGGGAAAGGGAAAGGGAAAGGGAAAAGGGAAAGGGAAAGGGAAAGGGAAGGGAAAGGGAAAGGGAAAGGGAAAGGGAAAGGGAAAGGGAAAGGGAAAGGGAAAGGGAAAGGGAAAGGGGAGGCTATTTTACTCTATACTTTTGGGCAAGCACAATCTTGTCGAATATTTCCGCACGGCGCTAATGCAATCGATGCTCAGCAACCCACAGGAAGAAGGGCTCTGAAGGCAATTGGCCATGATGCAGAAAAAAATGGAAATACTTCTATAACTGCTAATTTAGTGAACACTATTGAAATTGAAACATATTGCAGGGAGGGCAAAAAAGCAGGGGAGAAGGATTCTGTGAGAAATACATCCACAATTACCAATGTGACTGATACGTATATATGTGTATTTTAGGCCCACCAGGTGCCTCCAGAACAGTGATTGAGGGTCTAATTCACCAGGATAATTACCTCCACCCCATGGGAGGTGAAGTGTGCTCACTCGGTGAATAGCGCTGATGAAGGGCCGTGCAGGGAAGGCCCCAAACAGATCAGTAGAAGCAAATTGTTTCTTAATAGTTTTCAGCCTGTGACCTGTACGTTTCACTAGTCTTAACTGCCACCGAAATGCCAGCGCTGACGTGCTGGAGCTGCAGCACCCGGGAAGGATGGTTCAGAGAGGCACTCGGCTGCTGGTGCCATTTACTTATTTGTGGTGGCACAGGCAAGGAGGGGAGTGATGAAACCTGTGAGCGTGAGGGTGCAGCGCCTCACTTACAGACCAGACCTGAGCCATATGTGAATTTTTATCCAGATCCAAGACTTTTCCTATGGGTTCAGGTCTATTATTGCTGTTCTAATTCTTTCTCTTTAGCGAAATGTCTTCATTTTCATTACAAGAAGACATTGTTACGCCTAAGCTGTCTGGTCTGCCTACCGGACAACTGGCCTGATCATCAGAGCAGAGCTCCCATCTCCTCAGCTCTTGGAAATGTGGGAAAGGCATATGTTTATCAGCTCTGAATGGATGCCCTGATGTTGCACTGGCTTCATCAGGTTGGCTAAGAACCACGGAGAAACGACGTGCATTAGCACAGATCACTCCTGCCTGCTCATCGACGTCTCCTAATGCATATTTGCACTTGTGCCATCTATAATTACCTGTGATAGGATTTTTTTCCAAATCCTTGGCTGGATTTTGGAGCTCTATGGGTGAGATATGTAGTTGCTGTGTTCATTTCTATGGGACTCAACAAATAGGAGCCAGTGACGTGAAGTGTATGTGGGCAAGTAAGCGCATGCATGTGCTCACACAGAATTCAGATATTTAACCTCTGGGCAAGAAAAAACTGACAAGGGCACTTGTGAGAAGTTCATGACTATACAGTCACATCAACTGAGTGGTTATTGAAATAATAATTTATTTTGGAGGTTTTGTATACAAACAAAATAAGTCTGTGCTTAGAATAAATTATTTCCTTTCATGGGTTAAGTCATAAAGTATCTGGAAGCAAAGAATTGTCAGCTGAAGGAACTAGCAAATAGATCTGAATAACATATGAAATTTGGAGAACTTTGTGATCTCTTCAGACAATATGTGAATATGCATCAGTATGCCACGTTCTTTGAATAAATTATTCCTTTTAAATTATTCACTCAGTTCTAGTGATTGTTAAGATGAGGGGATTTTGACATAAAGTGCTAACTAGAGAGATTAAAAAAAAAGCTGTATACTTCTTTTTCCTTTTTTTTTTTAGAATTTTCTACCTGCATTAGCATCATTTTTCTCTTTTCAGATAACTTTTTCTTTAAACTTGTCTCTCATTCTCCTCTTTCTATCCATCTCTTTCTTCCTCTTTCTTTTCAGCACTGCCTGAAGACAAAACAATTTCTCTGAAGGAGATCCTTTTAGGCTGTAATGGGATTACGCCTTGGAGCAGAGATCTTGTTTGGATCAGCTGTTGAACTCACAGGAGTCCTGTTAAAGGCCTATTAAAATTCCATGTAATACCTCAGTAAGTAACATGCGAATCCCCAGCTCATCTTTGGGAATTAAAGTGTGCAGAGCTTACTTGGCTGCTGCCAGGAAGGTTATGTGGACCCAGGACTCATTTGTTTGAAGAGTAAGAGGACATCACTTGCCTATTTCCGACACCTCCAAAAAAATATTGGAGTCAAATATTGCAGAAGAAAATTGTTCCTTCTTGAACTAAAAGAGCTAGAGCTCTGAGGGGACCTGACTGGAGATCAGTCCAAGGTAGACAACTGACCAGTGACCACAGCCTTTCCAGGATGTCACACAGATACAGGTGACACGTGCATCTCAAAGGAAGATTTGGAAGATTAGGTTTAATTCAGATTATCTTATCAGAAGCTCTCTGTACCATAAATTCAGCAGAGTATCTCAGAACAAGTTGAAATAGCTCTCAGCAGGATGGTATCTACCCTAAGATCTCCTAATTCTGCTCAGACAAGAGACACCATAAGAATAGACTTTTTCTCCCCTCTGCAGGCGCATTTTTTCTGCTTAGATTTGAGATTTGAAAGTGCTTCCATTTTTTCCATTTCTTGTTATTTTCAAAGTTAAAAAGTTAAGGATAGCTCTCAAAATGTGCTTGAGAAAACACGATATTAATACATTTTTATACACATTATATTGATCACCCAGCACTGCATCAAGCTTTGGTGGTGCTACTGTGCTACCAAAGAAATAATTCCTTCCACCCCATGAGGCAACAGCAAATTGCCAGAGCCTGGGGGGGCAAGGGAAAGGAAAGAAGGGGTGAAAAGTGAATTCAGAAATAGTCTTTGGTGTCTGAAATTAGAAGCAACTGATCAAAACCTGTCAAAAGTAGAAGCCTTTGCTTGATGTGAGGCTTGCACTTGGAGCTTGACAGCCACGTCCATCTGAGATCTTTGTACCCCAAACATGCTCTCCATTCCCATGGCATGGCCAAGGCTGCCCCTCCACTGGTGTCCATCAACACTCAGCCCCACTTCAGCATTGATATGTCAATGGGGCAGCTTGTACCTCCTCTTATTCTTGAATAATGCTGAAACCTTTTGTGGACATTTCCTTTTTTTCAGAGGATCTCAGAGCTTTTTACAAATCTTTATTGATTAAGCATCAAAACCTTCATCTGATGTAGATAAGTTTAATGCTGTTATCCAGATTTTACGAGACAGGTTTTACTGAAGACAAGGAGAAGTTAAGCAACTTGCTCAAGGTCAGACATCAACATGTGGTAGGACAGGGAACAGAGCTGGATGGTGCTCTGTACTCATCATACACATCACCTTTTATAACGTTGTATTTCTAATTATTGTGCCTTTGGATTATTTCAGGCAATGTTATGGATTTTACTAACAGATATGACACGGGAAATAAATTTGCATACACAGAGAAATAATCATACAGAAGTGTGTTATGGCAATTGAAGGTGGGAACTAGCTGACAGGATCTCTGTGATCTACTCTTCCTTTTCTGTGATTTATATAGCACTCAGGCTGTCTGTCATGGCACCCTTTGGTAATTCTAACGCAAATGAGGTGACTGCTCCATTCAGGAAGCCTGATACCTTCTGAGATGGGAAAGGGAAGATCACAGCTGGGATAATATCTAGGACTTTCATATGAATGAAAATCCTTATTTTGCCACTGACCTTGCATGAATTACTGTGATTCTCTATGCCTCAGCTGTCTGCCTGTAAAATGGGAGTATTTGTGGCATTAGCTGTGCTGCAGAGATCAATATGTCCAGGAACGTCTGTGGTGATACTGGAGTGATGGAAGTTCTTTGAACTAGAAAACTACTGGGCCAAAATTTACTGGCAGCCTGGCCATGGAGCTGATGCATGTTTCTGTGGCGGGGACTGATTCTGCGAGGAGAGGGGAGGATGTCTGCAACCCTGTATCCTGGCCCTGTGCCATTTACACTCAACTGGTCCTCTCCTGCCCTCCTTCCCCTCTCAGGTTTGCTGCTGTGTCTGAGCGCAAAAGGTCCTGACGTCAATTTGTGCAGGAATTTGTCTGAAATGACCCAGATGTGCAGCTGAGCCCTTCCCACCTGGTGGTCTTCAAACGTTCTGCCTTGTTTTAATTTTACCATGTACGGGTGCTGCAGCAGGGAGGAGGAGGAGAGGGCCTTCCTCTCCTCTCATGACCCTCTGCAGGAGCCAAGCAGGGTAGATAGGATTGCTGCAGCTCTTACAGGAGCAAAAGCCACATGAAAGTTTGACATCCTTGGTCAGGCTGGACACGGGGATACAGTTTAACTCCAAAACCAACGGATCTTGAAGAGCACGGGTCTAAGTCCTCTGAGCCAGCCTTGGCCCAACGCTTCTCAGTGGTGCTGTGCAGGACGAGGATGAGCCCTACAGCTGAGTGCCGGAGGGCTGTGCTCAGGACAAAACCCACCGGACATTTCCCGAGGAGAAGGCTGCTAACTCCACACAGTCTGCTGCTGCAGCTTCCCCCCAGACAGCCGAGGTGGGTCCTCAGCTGACGTGAGGGGCCAAACTATGGGAGAGACAGAAAGAAGCTGGAAGAAGATGCTATTGCTCGTGAGCAGTCACGGGAGGCAGCTCTTGTGAGCCACGCAGCGCTATCAGAGGACCGGACTACGCAGCCGTGCAGCTGTAGGCATCCACGCAAAGGAATTTGTGAGGAATTTACCCTCGGAAAAGCCTTGCCCAGAGGGTAGATTCCTTTTCCTCCCGCCGACGGGCACACGGCGGCAGCGGAGCGGCGGCCGCGGATCGCACGTGCCCCCTTGAGCCCAGCGAAGGGATTTCCATGCGGATGTCCTCGCATCCTCCGGCCTTCCTCCAGCCTTCTGGCGAGAGAACAGGGGCCTTGTGTGGTAGGATTCTGAGCGATATTCCTATTCTTTCCATCTCCCCCTGTTCTGACGGCCGGCTCTGGGCGCAGCGCTGTTTTGCAGGGCAGAGGAAGGGACGGCGGTTTCTGTCTCCACCACCCCGTGTGTCCCTGCCCTGATGTGTTCTCCCCACCGGGGCATGCACAGAAAATTATTTTCCTTTTTCTGATTCCTTCTTCTTTGCTCCTAGCTGTGCACAGCACCAGCTATACAGTATTTTAACAGCAGCTTAAATGCCGCTTGTGTTTAGAAAATATTTTTTGATCTCTTCTAATACGGAAAAAAAGCTCATAACTGTTTAGGAAGAGTCTCTAAGCAGCTGTGTGGGGCAGGAATGAACTCCTCTCACCTAAGTCGCATGTCACCTTGGCCCCCTCTTTTTCCCAATTTCTGCAAAATTCTGGCCCTGTGTCATGCCCAGCTGTCTTTTTTTCATGAGTTCATTCTCACTTTTCTAACTTCCATGAAAACTTCTGAGCCACTTCCTCCTATTCCCAGCTAGTCCAAATAGTTAATTTGCTAATGTCTGGCTCTCGCAGAGAGACCCCAGTGTGTCAGCTCTCAGGAACTCAGCATTTAGAGTTTACAGGGGTTGTAACCTCCAGTAATCAGCCGTTGAGCCCAGCACCTCGCTGCTGCCTGGATTACTGCATGCCACGCTGTACATTTGATGAAGCAAATGATGTAGCATTTGCCCTGGCAGATCATCAGATCCAGGGAAAAAACTGAATGGGTATGATAAAACCAGTGATTTAATATGATGTCTGCCCTGCTGTTCCCCAGTTTGGGGGATTCGTGTAAGTGAGGAGCAGATGGGATCTCCAGGGGGAAATTCTAGGCTTGCATTACTAAAACCAATGTAAATTTAGTCCTGTATTTCTAAAGTGTTGCTGGAAAGCAGCCAGGAGTCTGAAATCTATCCAAGGTTTTCACCTCTCTGATTTGGAAAGAGAGATATATATATATTTAATAGATATATAGTTATATATACACACACTTATTTATTCATATATTTCTGATAGACCAGAGCATGAGGTTTCATTCTCATGTCTTTGTGGTTCATCTTGCTTTAAATGTCACCTGACTCTCCATTCGCCCTTTTTGGAATGAGAGAGAACATCAAAGTCTTGACCAACTGTAACTACCAGAGAAATGCTTGCACTCCTCCCAAGGACAGGCACTGGTAATGCTGTTGTACCAGCTGAATTTTCACTTCTGTCATAACCTTCTGGGTCCCCAAACTTCTCATGCAATTTGCAATGGATAAAGACATTCATCATTTTTCCTTTTGTGCCCAGCTACTGACACTGTGTTGCTACCAGCTATTGGACCATCATCCCTCTTCTGCCCCTTGAAGGCAGCTGCACATAAAGAAGCCTCACTTTGCTTCGCTGTCTATAGGATACATTTTGCAAAACCCCTTGAGGAAGGCAGAATGTTTCTAATACAAAATCCTATTCTAGAGGTTGTTAGGATTGTACCTCGCATGTGGGACATCATTGCTGCTTTTCATTAAAACCATCTCAGGGCATTCTGGAGGCAACAGCTTTCATCTGGCACGCTCTGCATCCCGTCCCTTACGCTCCCTTCCCCAGCAGTGCACTGAATGATTTGAAAGTACTACAGCCAAGAGAAATCTTGGCCCTATCCTATCTAATCTGATCAGTTCAACAGAGCAAGAGCAATAGAAATCCACAAACCCTGCCAATAAAAAGATTTTCTTTGGCTCGGGCTGACTGTTGGCATGATCTTTATCTGTATGTGAAAGTGATTTAAAAAAATAATCAACAAGAATGTCCCTTAAAAATCAAAACTAAGATTGGATGATATAGAATCACAGAATCTTAGAACGGTTTGGGTTGGAAGGGACCTTAAAGATCATCTAATTCCAACCCTGCTGCAATGGGGGGATATAAAACCAGGAGCCAACGTGAAACAGTCCTCCTCAGCAAGGGGTGTCAGGTCAGCTGACATACCATATTGATTTTGGGAAAAGCCCAAGGATGGAAAGGCTTCGTGTCATTACATGCCGCCTCCACTCTTGTCTTAAGGAACCTGCATAGCACCAGCACCTCCAAAGCAACAGCGGCCTTTCAACCAGCCTTGGCAAACAGCATCTATAATGCTGTTTTATAGGACTTTTTCCTGGGTAAGAAGCCTTCTATATCTTCAGCTGAACATACTACAGAAGTGCTGAATGTTGATTTGATCACAAGTTTGGCAGTGTGCAAGTGAGATGCAGTAATCTGGATTTGGAAATGAAAAATCAACATTTTTCAAACCTCCTTCAGAACTATAATTCAGATATTATTCTTCAAGCTCAGCTTAAAGGATACTAAGGAGTTAAATTTGACTTCTTGTTTTGTCCCACTTTGCATCTTGTAACTTTTACTAAAAGTCCTCAAAATTTTTTAAGAAATCGATGTATCCCTATTAAACATCTTGGTTCCAATAAATCAGCATTTTCCAATAGAAAATCTGTCTGCCTATTCTTATTTTATTTTTGATCAGTGTTATATTTCAGAGAAATGTATTTTGCAGTGCAAGCCTCAGAAACAGGTAAATTACTATGCTGGCTCAAATCCATAGTTCGATTAGATTCATATTTTGCATTCGACAGTACAGTGGAGAGGTCATTTCAGAATCCATCACAAGAAGTACAGAAATGGAGTCACCTGCTCTGGATGAATCTTCTCCCCAGCCCATGCCAGACAGCCATGATGTGGCTGCAGCCTCCTGAACAGTCTCATGAACACTATGGTCTCAATGATCCTGGTCCCAGTGATGTCCCCTATTTGTTCCTACAGGAAAGGTATTCACTTTTTATATTCTTTATTTAAATCTGATTCTCACAACAACTTCAGAGGTGACATTGATTCACATCCACGCGCAGTGAGCGGTGTACACAGATGTACTGGGCTCTCCGTGAAATGACCCCTCGCTGCCCAGGGACTCTGATTCCATGGATAACCTTTCTTTTCCAGACGCAAGCCCTCCTTCCCTGGGACTGCCATGACCTTTCCTTTCCTACAGGGAGGAGACAAAAAAGCAGCCGCCTCCCCTTGGATCGAGCTGCTGGATCGTTCAGCAGATGTCTGGTTGTGTGCCACTCGGAAAATGTCACTGCCTGCCGGCAGCTCCAAGCAGGTGATTAATACCAGATTGAAGATTTTATTGAGCTATGTTCGGATCCTTCTGTTCGCTGACGCTTAGTGAAATGACAACCTGGCCCTCGTGCCACCGGAGGCAAGCATGAAGCCTGGCACAAGGTAGAAGCAGGGGATCTTCCAGGTCTTGCACGAGGAGGATGAAGGTCTTACCAGAAGATCGGCGAATTAGAGATGAATGGGTGATTCAGCTAGGGGCAAATCCTGCAGTCATGGCTCCAGCATGGGCTTGTGGACACGGTTCCTACTCTGTTTGCTTTGCCTTATCAGCTACAAATTTGTCATTAGAAAAAGGGTGCTAATTATTTGGCTGCTTCCCCCAGTAACTGATGAGTTTGAGCAGGTGCCGTAGAGTTTCAAAACCATTTAGGATGTAGGCATTGAAGAAGGCAAGTGACAGCTGGAGTATCAAATGTGGTGCAAGAAACCCTTCAAGGGGTGGAATGAAATATGCTATTTGAGAGATTAGATTTTTATCCTGTTAGATGCAAGAAATGAAGAAGGAAAGGTGAGAGATGAGGGAGGAGTGAGCATGAGAACGTGATGCCTTCTTGAACCAAGAGATATCAAAAGGCACAAGGAAGCCTCTGTGCACAATTGTAAAGGAGTCTGAGATTTGTGCAGACCTTCATAATAGGAAGATTGCCCAAACAGACTCAAATAGGGGTTTGTCCCTTCAGGGAATTTCTTTTTAGACTAAAAGAGTCAAACACAATAGTGTGATGTCTCCTGATAAGACCAAAGAGGATTCTATCTTCAGTCCCTTTAGAGGCTTTAAAAAACCAACATTTGTTCTAAAAGTTTTTAAGCAAGCAAACAAAAGATTGCAGTACCCTGACGATCCTCCCAAGCATGATCTCAGCCTTTTTTCAAGTGTTGGTGTTGAAAAAAAAGGAAAAGAATCAGCACCTGACTTTCATTCCTCCCTCTTCCCAGCTCCTCAATATATTTATCTTTTCTCCGCTTCCTCCACATCCTCAGATTGGTTGCCTGCACCGCCATGTGAGGGGCTGTTCCTTCAAGCTGACAGTTCTTTTTTGCAAACTGAAGAGTTTCTGAGTTGCTGGTGCTGCTGGTTTCTATATTTTAAATCTTTGATCTCATGACTGAACGAGAAAAAAGAAAATCAAGGCTTTGGCTAAGTTCCCAGCCCTGTCACTTTCTGACCTTGAGCCAATCACATGAACTTCTAATGTCAACATTCCCATCTGTTAAGCCTCACAAAGATGCTGTAAAGCAAAATTAATAAATTGTATTGGGATATCTACACTTACAGTCAGTAACATTTCTTTCATGAGTAATCCCATCGACTTGCGTCCAATTGTATTGAATAAAGTATTACTCATCATGAGCACAGGGCTAAGAATGCAACCTTTAATATTTGTATAAAACTTGGAGATTTTTGTGGAAGAAGTTAGAGAGAGAGGAATTCTCTCTGCTCCAGGATGTCCTTCAGAGAGCTCCTGAGTCCCTGTCCACAGCATGGTGTGTACCATTGTGGAAGATGCTGCCCTTGGGAAGAGCCAGTTTGGCTGCTTGCAGAAAGGACTGTGTCAAAATTTGACAGCAATGAGCTCACAGGAGAGGGTGCTGTGGGAAAGAGACAAGGATGTTAACTTTGAGAATGAGCCGCTCTTTTACCCCTCAGTCCACCTGCTTATCACCGTGATACAACAACTAACACAAGCAAAGCTAGAAGTAGCTGCTGACATTTCCCTGCTGATTCTTTCCTCTCCCCTGTACACAAGAAATACAAGAAATGTCTGACTTTGATAGCAGCTGTCAGGCACGGGTCATCCTGCCAAACAGAGCTCTTAAGACTTTCCCCACCCATGGGGAAGGGGTGTGCAACATGACCAACCCCCCCGCAGCCATGTGCTCCGAGGCATTCGATATCCCCTCCTTCCCACGGGCATCTCTGTCAAGATTTTTTCACAGGGAGCCACTCCACCTGTGCCAAATCAGATGCCAATAGTGCCTTAATCTGTGCCTATGGGGAGTGTTTATGTTCTGGAGAGCTGCATCAAAATGTAGGTGCCCACTGATGCATTTTTGTGTCTGCTCAAGCCTGGTTTGTGTTCAGGGTTCTCCTAGGACTGAGATAACCTGATGGAAGCTGGGCTGTTTTGGGATTAGTATCTCACTTCATTGTAACCTCCTGTGCAGCAATCCTGGATTTTGGCTAAGGTTTTTAATATCTCTGGCATCTGATGCTGGAAAGAACAGGCTGTCACCTGGTATTCAACTGGCAGCATTTAGAATTGCATAGGCGCATCCCTGCCACAGCAGAAATAAAGGAACAGTCCCCAGGTCCAGCTTCTTATGCGAGTCATAAAGCATCACCCATTCATATGAGCAGAGGGCTATATCTTATCAGACCTGTTCACGTGAGAATTCAAATGGATTTGCATCCCTCCCACAAACAGAAAAAAACTAATAGAACCTCTTGTGTGTTTATAATTTTAGCAAAGTTATTGCACTAGTATCTGCAATCAATATACTATGCCCCGACAGCACATGTGATAAACAGAAGGGAGTCTGCCATGGCAACTGATGCATATTTTATATATTTGGCCTGATTCTGATAGCTTTTTTTTGCTTGTGTAATCCTCCTCTCCTACCTGTATGAGTCCGTGTGAGATCAGAATTGGGTTAATTGATTTCTGCTTCCCCCAGAATAAGCTTGGAAGCTTTCAGCAAACAAAATTTTTTTTAAAAAAATAATCTCCAAGATCTGATTTCTAGCTGTGCTGGGCACTTGGCATACCAGTGTCTCCTATAGGCTTTGGAAGAAAATCTGAAATCACTTGGCTGATGAGTTAATTCTAATAGCTCACTGAACAAGTACTCCTTCATGGATATATATCCCTCATGACAATATCTAACTTTAAAGCGATGCTCTGAAGCATATAGGGGAAGTTAGGATCAGAGTCAGAAACTGGCGAGGTTACACAGATTTCAGTCCACTGCAGTAGCTACAGGACAGTTTTGGCTGGGTGCAGAAGTGCTGCTCAAGGTACTTCATCTCTTTGAATCACTTGGGCAATTTCCTTCCCAATTTCCCTGCTATTGCAAGTCTTCGGACTTAGATGTGTCCTCTTTAAGGAAAATATTGCCCCATTTCCTTGCCTTGGGTACAGAACTAACACAATGAGGAATGGCTTTATTTAAGCACCCTTCTGAGGTTTAAGGCTGTCATTACTGCTCATGCTTTCTTCCTCAGAGAAATTCAGGAAAGTCTTGTTATTTGCCTCAAAGCAAACAAGCAGCTGGAAATGGCACAGGTTAGTTATGTTTAAAGAGAGAAATTGTTTCCTTTTATTTACTATGTTTTCTTCTTAATTTGATCAAGTGGCCTTTTTCTCCATTTAATGCTGAAAAGAGCAAACAAAACAGCTGATTGACCTGGATATCTTTTATTCTTGGTTTTTGAAACTCCAGGTACTTACACACAGTTCAGTTGACTTCTCTGGGATTTCAGCCTATTTGCTTCAGCATAAACAAATAACAAAAACAAGACCACCGTTCAGTTCTTTGCCTTTTCTTCCTCTTGCACTTCTACCACCTGGATACCCTTGCAAGATAGCTGGTGCTGACATTTTTCCTAGGTATGACAAGAAAGCCTCCCTTATCTGCAGAATTTCTTATTCTTTCCTTCACCTCCTTTGGCCCCTATCTATTTCTGCAATGCTTTTCTTAAGCTTCTTCTCCCAAGTGATCGTGTTTTCCAGGACAAAAACATGCAGCTGATGTTAGAAAACAAGAGAGGAAATATAATATTCTCAAAACAGCTTTACATGTCGTTCAAGTCTTTGATGACCACTATGCATTGAATGCAGATCTTCTCCTGAGCTCCCCATAGTAGCCTACATCTTCTTTTGTCCCCCAGAGGATGTGATCCATTTGTATATGAATAGCTTCAATTGTTCTTCCCAAAGCATGCTATGTGTGCAATGGCCTCAGCAGGATTTTGTTTGCTGTTGTATGGCCCACTTACATCCTTCTCTGAGGTCTGTCTTAAATTAATTTCTTGTCATCTTCTCCAGACCTAAGAGACCTAGGAAGAAGATGAGAGAGGGACGAAATTTTGTTCTTTGAACAAATGTTGCCCTTTTACACTATACCACCCCATTCTCAGGCTCTTAATACGTATCTGTAACAATGCTTGTCCTAGGAGTAGTCCCTGGAGCACCTCCCACTATTAACCTCTTTCCATGCTGAGAATTGGGCTTTTTATTACAGCTCTTTGATTTTTATGTCATAGCTTGTTTTCAATCCATAAAAGAACTTTTACCTCTTACCTCAAGGTAACCCACTAAGCTTTCCTTAATAGCTCCTTGTGAGGACTTTTCTCAAAAAAATCTTTTGAAAACCTAAATAAATCGCCTCTGCTTGTTCAGAGGTATCCATTATTTTTGTTAACATTCTGAAATGCATTAAAATAGATTGAGAAGCACCACGATTTACCGTGACAGCCTCCATGCTGGTTTGTCCCAAGCATCTGGGGGCATTGTAACTCTGTCTTCAATGGTTTTTCTCTTATCTTTTCTTCAATTGAAGTAAAGCTTGCCAGCCTGTAATTCCTTCATCTCCTTTCACACCTTTATTTAAAAATGGATACAGCACTGGCCACTTTTCAGCCCTCTGGCATGAGTTCTGATTTTAATGAAAAAAGTGACAGGCTTTGTGCTAATAGCTCTACTTCTTTGCTCTCTCATTCCTTCTGCATCTGTGTCTGGTCTCAGTGACCTATAGAAAATTGATGGTCTCATCCAGTAGTCTTTACATGTGCGAGTAGGTCCATTAACTTCAGCAGCCCCTCTTTAACTTCAAAGAGCCCATCTGCAGAAATGAGTGCTCTTCGATCCGGTCTTGCTCCTCCGTCCGTCGTACTAAGCATCAATGTTTCCATGCCACCTTATGCTTCATTTGTTTGATTTTGAGTGGGTTTCTTTCGCTTCTTCCCCTTTTCTTGTCAGTGTATGTTGAGGTTTGGCATGGACGTTTTTTTACAGGATGTGTGTGTGGTCTGTACTACAGTGGGTGTCTAAGCCCTCGTATGAACTGTAGGATTTGAGCACACATCTTTATCCCCCCTGGCAGTATATCACCTTCATTGTCTTGAAAGGAGAACTACCAAACGGAGACTTTTCAGTCTTCCCCATGGAGACATGTATGTTTTTTAAAAAAATAAAAGTTACTTTTTCAGTTATGTCTGTTATGTTTCCTCCTAGGGATTGAGGATTGAGGGAATTCAGTGAACCAGAAAGTAAATGCGATTGCATTCTCAGAGTAAAATGGGAAAGGTATAAAAATACAGGAGAGTGAAAAGCTATTTAGGTTAAGCAGCGCTAGTAGCACAGTAGTTCTTGGATATAAAATGTCACAGGTGGACCAAACAATAAAGAAGTATTATAAGAGTAGGTGGAGTATCTCTTCAAATAATGGAAAGAGGACAGAAATCAAGCAGCCTATAAGTTAGTGTTTGATGTGTTTCAGATCAGGGTTATATATGTGATTGCCTGAGATGGCAGAGAACTGGATTTGATGACACAAGAGATTTCCTTCACCTTTTTGTCCCAGTGTTTCTGAGAGTTAAGTAAGGATGATGCCTTCAGTGGCAGCTGATTTAGACCATGGTTAAAGAAGCATGGCTGGAAGACAGACAGCATCATTAACTCTTCCAGTATTATTGCTGCCTTATGTGCCACACCCTTGTTCAATTGGGCTGAATGATTAACCAAGAATGTGGATAATGACCTTCAGTTTACAATTTAGGATGGATGCAGACAACACAAAGCCTTGAGCATCTTTGTGTCAAGCCAAGTGCAAGGTCTGCAAGATGGTTGCATGTGTCCTCTGGAAACACTGCAAACAGTAAGATAGTGTGTTACAGAGAAAACGAGCAGCCGAAGGATGTCACCAGAAGAGAAGCATGAATCACATTTCCTCTCTTGCTGGTCTTTATCCGTTTGTCTTGACAAATCGTCAGGAACTGCTTTTCTCCTTTCCTCTCCACTTTCTCACACGGCATCTTCACAGTCAGCCCTTGGCAAAGCCTTTTTGGTGGCCATTCATTAATTCTGCTATGGCCTTTAGTAATGTCATCTTGGCTCAAATGCTTTCTTGAAATACAGTGCTGCAGATTTTCCCAAATATCCTTGGCATGTTATATAGCACTGGAGTAATGCTAACTCTCTTAAAATATAGATGAAGCAAACAGTGCTAATTTATGCCTTGCTTTTTATTCCCAACATAATTTTGATTTTAATGTCCCATCCTCACCACATCAACATCTTTGCACTACTGGCAAGTTAAAACAAAAAGTAAATATTTCATTTTCCTTTCTTTCCCTAAGATGCTCACCCAGAGCATCTGGGAGTATGCAAATGAGACATGACTGAGGGATGCTGCTTGGGTGCTTTATGGGACATCAGGGTATGAGGATATTGCCCACAAGTGTCAATGTGAATGGAAAATTAGCTATACTGGGTAGTGATGTATGATTTAATATAGCAAAGGATATTTACAGTAAAACAACAGCTCACAAGAATACATTGCAGAATTGTAGACTCTGCCTGAAGGATCAGAAAGGCTTATTTATTTAAGATACAAAAATCAAGCCATCCTTCTGCTTTGTTCTGCTGGGCATACTGAGCAGGGCAGTGGCCTGTTGCTTTAACTGTGATGTATTCCCCTTCCCCACAAAACCTCCACACACTTTAAACAGCAGGCTATCAAAATTCTGGATTTCTCATAATTCAAACTGCAGGTCATGTCCAGAAATCACACACAAGCTGCCACTGAACATGAGTAAGGCACATTGCCTTGAAGGGGCATTGAATCTGGCCCGACTGCAGATGCACAGCTCCTGTGTGCATCAGTTTCTTCATCATTCTTTTGACAGGCTACAGATCTGACCTAGTCCCAGAAACTGTGACCAAATTAGTGGTGATTCTGATATCCTGTAGAGATTTTTTCCATTATACTCTGCCTGTAAGGAGTCTCGAAGCAAAGCTTAGAAGCAGACTCATGGCTGGGCTTAGTCACCTGGAAATGGCTTCTTGAAAAATCTTGCATCTGACAGCCAAGATTATTTAAGGGAAAAAAAAACCACTTCAGCTGAAACCCTGCCTTTGCCAGAGTCTACAGCACTCGCACTCCAGTGGGACAAGTGCTTACGAAGAAACTCTAGAGACTGTTTCTGAGGCACGATTTGCCTCCTGAGGAGCTGGATGTGGCATTACTTTCTGGAATTAGTTCCTATTTTCTACCTATTTATTATCTTCATAATTGGAAAAATGGAGCCGGGCAAGTTCTACCTCGTGTTGCCAAAGCAAAGCTGATAGTTTCACATGCAAGCACACATGCATTTACACGTAAACAAACAGTTTCTGTTCTGTTCTAAGAACAAGACTGCTACACAAATATAACCTTGAGATTTGCATTTTTTTTTGAGAAATAAGTTACTTGAAACAGTGAGATTTTTTCTATCCTTCCCTCCAAACCTGCTGAACGCAGTGGTTTATTAGATGTGCAGCCACCAGCCGACGTGCTGGGGGGGATCCAAGGCTGGGGCTGTTGGAGGAGCTGGGGTGACAGCTCATGGGAACCGGGGTGCAGCTCCCTCCCACTCCAGCAACCTGCCCAGCTGGTCCTGGCTCCCTCTCCCCTCACACTTTATTGCAGCCTTTAACGCTTGCCAGTGATGTGTGCAGTGAAATAAAACCTGAAACAGCTCAGTACGTGTCGTAGACTGTTGGTTGGGATCCAGTACTCAATTTGTCTCTGTACTTGCCTTGCACGATGGGCAATTTAGTAGCAGCACTTAGATACTGAGGTGATAGATGCCTTGTAAATACAGCAGATAGATTAAGTTATTAGAGTAAATGTGAAAAAAAATCACAGATAGGGAAGGTGCTGGAGCTTTACCCCTCATACGGTCCACGGAGGATGTCAATGAATGCTCAGCAAAGCTTTAAAACTGGTGCCCAGATGTAACTGAGTCCAAGAAATCTTTACACAAGCTGTACAACACAAGGGAAGGATGGCAGCCCATGTTTTCCTACCTTTTGCCACTCCTGGATTGATTGTGTCTTATCACACCTGATGTGAGCCAGAACACGGTGAAGGTCTCCCTGAGCTGTGCCAGCTGTCACCTCACTGCCTTCCTCCCGTCCTCAGAATTGCCATCTCCCCCCATCAGCTCACAAAGCCGCGCCGCGCACGGAGCCTGCAGAAGAGAAGCAGTCTGTGGGGGATCTCCATAGCCTCGAGTCATGGTGAGAGGGCAACTAGAAAGGTCTTTCTGCTAAAGCAACCATAGTCTTAAGAGTGAAAGAGAAGGAGATGTGAAATAAACCTGACCCTAATTTGAAGCTGTTGGGAGGAACTGCCTCGGTGCAGCAGCTTTACTCTATAAAGTGTGCAGCCGGAGCCTCCGCGGCGTGGCTGAGCCCCCCGTGGCGCTTTTCAGCTCGGTCTGCGCAGCACCAGCGAGAGGGAGCGCAGCCAAGCCGGGAGCCCTGCCACCCGCTGCCGGGGCGAGCTCTGACTCGGCAAAGGGGTGGGTTTCCGTGATCCCGCGAGGGAAGGAGGCAGCTTCACTGCTTAGAAAAAAAGGAAGATGCCAGGGTCTGCCAGCAAAGAAAATCTGACTTCTGTATCAGAGCGTCCGCCCGCTCTGGAGGTTGCACTGGGGGATTTCTGCGAGGGGGGTAACTCCCAGTTTCGAGCTCTCCGGGCTGGGGAGGAAGAGGCACAGAGGAGCATATGTGGCAAAGGGGAGCCCTGCTCCTCTCAGGGCATTGCAGTGTCCTTCCTCTGGACCTCACACCAAGACCAGGGTCTTTTGCAGTCCTGGGGAAGGACCCCCTCAGCAGGAACAGGGTAGCAAACCCTCAGGGATGATTATGGAGTAAGCCACCACTGGGGAGGGAGTCTCCCAGCTCCCTGCTAATGAGAAGCTGGTTTGTGCCCTTGAATTAATCTCTTTGAAGTTGTAGGGAGGGTTGGCTGCTGAAGAGCTTCTTCTGTTCTCACAAATCTCCGTTTCTTATCTGAATCTTGCTCGCTCCCATCTTTGGCACTCAGTTTCACGAGCCTTTGTATAAATGCAAATCATAACAGTTTTAAATTTACCACTCTTCAGTTTCATTGATGATTCTCTTGTTGTTCGCTACTAATTTGGAGACAATTCTGGGTGAACTTGAAGCCTAGGGAAAACCTTGATTCCTTTGAAAAATAATCAATATTTTCAGGAAATGTTTATATTGCCCTTTTTGTTGCACAAAAGAAAGGAGGAGACTGCAGAGATGTCAGACAATAATCTCTCTTCAGCACAAAGACTGAACGGGAAGCTACTTCTCCTGTTTGCACACAATATATGCTCTTCTTTCACGCAACTCCTTTAATCAAGATTTGTGATCAAATACTGGCCTGTTCTGTGTAATTCACAGGGCTGGTTTTGCATATGCTTTGCAACTAGAAAATGTCAATGAGACATGGAAACGCTTGTATTTGCAAAGTAACAGTTAGACATTTGCTGTTTGTAGGCAGAGACAAGCAGGGCAGCAGTTGGTCTGGAGGAATGAGGGGATGGGGGTCTGTGTTGTGTCCACAACAGCATCACACGGCCTGGGAAAGAGGGTAAATTGAGGGAAACGTGGGAAACAAAAAATCACCTTCTAAGCTGCATGTGGCAGAAACTTGGACTCATCAGCAACATCTTGTGGAGCTTTCTGGCAGCTTTTCACTCCTCCTTTCCACTGGTGAGATGACTTTGGCTGTCTCAGGACTGGGCAGTCAGGCCATGGGTGTCTGTCAATAGGAGTATCTGCCCGAATGTCTTCACACTCCTGACACGCAGCTGAGTGTAGGGATTGTGCTAAATGTGAACAAACACAACAAATATAATAGCCTGGGGCAGGGCTGTGAACTTTGAAGTTATAGGGTGTGAAGTTACAGCAAGGACAGCGAATGAACTTGAATGGGGAAAAAAATTAGATGTGCACATACACAGCTTCATTTAACACCTTGTAATCAACAGAGATGCTCCAAAATTTAGGTGAACATCAGCACAACTGCAATCATATGGAGGCGGTGCCACTGCGTTCACACTTCAGCTTCTGTCGGAAAGTGCAAACGGTTCGGAGTGACCCTACATCAGCCCTTCAGCAAGACTGAATTTTCCAGGCTCTTACAGATTCTGTCCAGGACTTAAAAGCAAATACAGAAGACTGAAGCTTGCCAGAAAGTGATGATACCTCAGGGAGAGAAAGTGCAGAGGAAAAACACAGACACTCTACAAAATGACTGTCAGAGCTATCCAAGCAAATACCTGTAGATGAACAGAGACTCCTTGGCACAAAATAAAGATGACTCTGGTGAGTCTTTATGACATTACTGTGCACGGCAGGAATTATGAGGAATACACACCTGTATATTCCTTATATATACATTACACATATTAAAAGCAAGTGCTTGTACCACTAACGAACAAGAAAAGGAGAAAAAAGAAAAAGAAGGAGGAATTCACTTGTGCAGAGCAATGAAGGAGGAATGTTGTTGTATCAGGCTCAGTACTTCATACAAGGGAACTGTAGTGGCTCTTCCCATCCCAGGCATCTTGGGCCTGATTCTCATCATTTACGCATCATTTATATCTGTGTATCCAGTCAAAAGCTGAAATAAGTTGAGATGACATTTAGACCCATCGATGAGGGAACAAAAAGTACATTAATTGGTAGAAGCACAAGCTTAGTATGCTGCGCACTACCCTGAGTAGGGTAGGTACAAGTTTGGGACAGATTTACATGCCCAAGCCAGTTTGCCCATCCTGCCAAAGCAGTCCTATATGCTGCTGCTCCTGATCCACACACTGGGAATGTGTTTGGTAGACCCCCAGAACTCATAACTCCAGCACATCCTGTATGGGCAGTCCTTTTCACATGTCCAAGGGACACATCTAGTCAAATAAACAATTCAAAACCACTTAAAAGCAAACAGGGAAATCAGTAACATCCATCATGGATTTGTCATGCACAAATCATTTGAAAGTCAATCTAATTTTCCACTACAGTGGAACAACAGGCCTTGTGGAAAAGAATGCACAGCAGATGTGGCATACCTTGATGCCAGTAAGGTTTTTGATAACTTTTTTCATGCAGTGTTCTTGGAAGCAAACTAGGAAGCATGAAAACAATTTAGATGTAATGCCAATGGGTATCTAACCTAAGTTCTAAGTAGTTGTCTGTTGTGAAGCAGCAGGATTCAAGAAATGGGGTCTATAGAAATTGGTCCTGGCTGCAGTTCTGCTCTATGATTTCACGACTGATCTGGTGAGGGAATGGAGTCCAGTAGTTTAATACACAAGTGAGGCTCACAGGGCTGGCAATGCATAAAAGCACAGAATTGGAATTTTAGATGAGTTTGACACGAGGGAGATTTGCTCTGAGAAGGACGTACTGCAGGTCAGTAGGGAGAAGTTCAAGGTACAGCACTGCAACACTCAAATGCTCAAGTGCACAGGGAAAATTAGCAAAGCAGAAGTTCCCCAGGAAGGGCCCTCGGGGGCTACTGTCTGTCGGAAGTTGAATGTGACTCTCCAAACATTGTACCAAACCGTGTAAGGATGCCTGTGGCTGATGAGACACAAAGCAGTCCTCTGTTGCAGTTAGCTTTGGTGAGACCTCATCTGGAGGACTGTCTGCCTCTGGGAAAAGTGTCCCAGTTTGAAGATAATCCAGAACAGAGCAACAAGACTGGCTAGAGGTCTGCTAAAACCTATCTCAAAGTAAGGACTGAGCACGCTGTGCGTGGTTGTCTTCCAGAAGTGAAAGGGAGTGCAGCATGATAGCAATTCTTACATGTAGGTAAGGTTGCTACAAAAAGGAAGGGGATATACTGTTCTCCACGTTCTTCTGGGGTGGCTGAAACCCCTCCCTTCCCATAAGGGAATTTTTTTCTTTCTCATAGGAAGGATTGAGAAGCTGGGATGGGCCGTCTGGGGGAGGGCATGGGATGTCCCTTGCAGGAGAGCCATGAGTGGGCTTGTCAAATATCAGAATGACACAAGTGTGACTGCTTCTGCTTTGTCACAGGCACAAGATGAATTCCAGCAGACATTTCTTGTGGTTCTGGGACTATTGAAGTAATGTTACTGGATTTTATTGCTGTTGGGGTTGTTTTTCTTGGCTGATTATTTACTAGAAAACGTTAACTCAAAGTAAAACACCACTGATCACCCTATAGTATTAGGAGAAGTTTCCCACATTGAAGAATTTCCTTTCAAAAAACAGCCTTAAGTAGGACTCTCCATGTAGTTTATGAGGATAAGAAAAGCCATCTAGGGAGCTGGTACAGGGAAGCTGCTCTTGTGGCTAGGCAGCTAGCTAGGCTGTAAGAGTGCTGGGTTTTATTTGTGGTGTTCTGCCATATATGTCTTGCTTCCTTTTGAACAAGTCTGTTTGCTTAATCAGTAAAACGTAACTAGTATTACTTTCTGGTTTGGATATTATGCCTAAAGCCTCTCTGAAGTCTGCCAGGGTTTCACATACTATAAAATGAGGGTTCATATAAAATGCCTAAGATAGAGAAATTCAGATTTAAGACTCTGTAAGCATTTTTGCATGGAAAAAAACATATACCAAGCCTGATTGTCTGCCTTCAAACAAATGCTAAGTAAAACAGTTTATTTAGGATGATTGATTATAGGAACCCCACTCATACATCCCAAACATATTCTACAATCACATCTTCTTTTCATTTGCAAGGGCTGAAAAGAATTTTCATATCTCTTCTCCCCCTTGTGATTTATCATTTCTGAGGCTAAGCCTGTTATCAACATGGGTTCACTCTAGAGCTCCCAGAAGTTATAACACATTAGCATGTCTTATTAAACCAAGGCTGTGGTTAGAGCTGCAGAAATAGCAATGCTCTTTCTAAAGAAAAAGAAATAATAAAGGATCGAATTCTGCATTTATTAGTTCTTCTCCTGTCAAAGATCTCTTTGGATGTCGATGGGCTTTCTGCTGCACTGTCAAGGGCCACATATAACAAATTAGGTGGTATTGATCTAATCAGATTTAGTCCATCTAAAAGTTAGGTACTTAGTCTAAGACAGTTACACTCTTTCTGTAGCCAGTGGAGAGGGCTAGGTATGTCATCCCACCTGACGGTACGTGTTCGAAACAGATCAGAAGAATTGTCCCAGAAGTGCCTGTCTTTGCAGCTGCCTTTATAGAAGGAGTCCAGCTGCTCAGCCTGGATTTAAGCTGACCAGGCTTTAGACAGCTAATGTCAAGTATGATTAAATTCATCCTTAGAGCTTGACTCAGAGCCCGTTGGAATAAACAGGAATCTTTCTGTTGACCCAAGTGAGCCCTTGGCCAGACTTTGATGTGATGAAAATATGCAAATTCAGTACCTTTCCTCCTTGCAGATCAGAGTGTCAAGATATTGTTCTTCTCTTATACCTGTTTTGCCTTTGGAAATGATAATAAAAAGGCCTAGTAACCTGAATGGGAGACTTGTCTGAGGAAGAGGAGCAGGATTTGGCCCAAAAAGCACCATTTCTGAATTAATACGATGTTAAATGACAGCTTGCTCTGAATCCCATCAAAAGCAACAGAAAGATTCCCAATGGGACTTAGTGCAGATTTTATGTTAGGCAACAGAGATGTTCATTTTACCTTTGCAGATGAATCATGGTTCCTGTGGGTTTGATTTTACAAACTTCCTACAGAGATCTAAACTAACATATCTGAAATATGATCCTCCACATGATACTCACTGTGTCAGTTTGCCCCAGTGGGATATAGATTCCTGTTCATTATAAGGGTCCTTCTTCTAATCTATCTCTACAGAGGTGTCTTAAAGAGCTCAAACTAGTGATTACAGGCATTGCTGCTGTCACTCGAACACAATTCTGCAATCAAAACTAGGTCCCAGGTTCCAATCACCTAACACAGTCCCCTGATGCCATGGGACTGGGTAGACTCCAAAGCCCTCTGGGATATGGTATGTACTTATGGCAGCATGAACACCTATGCTCTCCTCAGTCCCTCTTTGATTTTATTTTCATTTCTCTTCTAAGTGAGACAAGTAAATTGCAAGTTACCATGTTCTTCTCGCTGTGGCTAGAAAGATTCTGCAGATCCAGGGGAGTAACTGGCATCAGGAGATGCTAAAGGTCTGAACATTTGTGGTGACTCCCTTTGAACTGCAGCCAGATATGCTCTGTTGCCCAACAGTACCGAGTTATCTCTTGGGATCACGGTGTGTTGTTGCCTGGAAGACAACCCACTTTAGGAAAGACCAAGAATTTCTAGATAGTGGAAAAAAAAGCCAGCTAGAAATCCCAGAAGCAGCCTGATCTTGTAAGACCGGCTTCTCACATACCAGAAATCCATGGTCTCCAAAGTGACCTATTCCTTGCAAATAATGATTATCAAGAGGAGGTGGGTTGTGGCAGGAAATCAAAGCAGAGGTGGAAGGGATATGCTTCAGTTAGCCACCACCATGAGGGGAGGGAGAGAGAAAACGATTGAACAAAAGGCTGGGCTCTATGGAGGGAGGTGCCATTGCTCCATCACTTGTGAAGCTTAAAATGGCTGGTGCAGAAAGATGGTATCACCACAATGACAAGGAAGAAGATGAAGAGCTGAGATAGAGCCTAGCTTATTCACCTCCCATTTCTCAGAACAGAAAAATACCTAAAGATGGAGGAAGCAGGTGTGCAAGGGATGCAAATAGACAGGTCCTAGTAATTCCCTGGAGCTACACTGATCCGCCCTAGCTCAGAACTGGGTGTCCCAGTGCTTTGTTGGTATTGCTGTTAGAAGAGTGCTAATTTATTTTCCTGAGCAACGCAAGGATGTAAAAGCCAGGATGCTGCTGTCTTCAAGAGTAACCAAACTCCAGAACCAGGTGTATAAGATCTATCATCACACGTGTTCAGCTGGGATCCCAACACCGCTATTCCCTTCTTGCTGAAATCCCTGCAGAGCAGCACACACGCTGTCTGCTCAATCCTCCTGTTTTGTGCTCAGCAAAAGAACACAGGGAGCTTTGCAAATTGAACCAGATAGGGCACGTCCCAGGAAAAACAAGCCTAGCTATTGCTGGTTTCTAACTCTTTCAGTGGTCACGGGCAGTAAGAGGAGCACCTTTTGTACAGCATCTCCTTCCCCTGTGTAGATGGGAGTTAGCAGCTGCCAAAGATCCTGCAGCTGATCAGAGCCTGGAAACTGCTGACGTACTTTGTTATTGTAATTTCTCGTTCATTGTTTCCTGTGGAGCACAACCTCACTGTCCAATCGCCTGTGGCAGCAAGCAGGTGAAATGAGGCATCAAGGTGAGAAAGAACAGAACATCTACAAAAAATCCCACCTGAAATCCCATCTACAAAAAAAATCCACCCTGAAAATGCATTAGTACTTCTATTTTCCCCCTTTCCCACATTCTCTATTCATGTCCATCTTCCCCCTACTGCTGCCTGGGCTTTTTGCAAGTGTGATGTGAATGACAAACAGCCCTGCAGGCAGCTGTGCTCTTCTGGACACAACTGTTAAGAGACTCTAAATATCCTCCACAACCAAGAGAAACCTCCTCCATGTCAGAAAATCGGATCCTGCATTAGAAATCAGGGAAAGCTTGGGCTTCTGAATAAGAAGTGTTTAAAAGACTGGTCTTCCTATGGACGTGCATCTTGGGTATGGGAGCCGCTGTGCAGGGTCTGATGTCTACTAAGAATAGCAATCACTGCTATCCCCCAGCATTCCGACCTTTTCTTATCCCTCCTGTATCCAGCTGCTGCTTTGTCATGCAACTGCCAGGAATATATGTTTGGTTACTCTACCTTTCCATCCAACTGGTTGAAATTTGATGATGAGTCAAAGAAACAGAAACAGGTAAATTAGGAAAGAGATGATTACTTAATCTTACCTCCTTAAGGAATACTCCTAATCCCCGAATCTTCTTCTGCCTTACAGTACTGATGTTGTTGTTGTTATCTTTGTTTTACATCTGTTACGGAAAACTAGTCATGATTTTCTTCCCATATCTGAAGGATGATTTCTATATTGGCTAAGAACTATGCATGTCTGTCTGTGCCTCCTGTCACTGCTGAATCACGCTGCCTGGTCCAGCCTAAGGCACAAATGGGTTTAGTTCTTCCTTCTCACCATCCCATGCTACGTACCTATGTCCTCAGCACTCCACTGTAGTTGTCCTTGTGTGGAACCAGGTTGATTAAAGAAGATTGCCCTTCTCTTTCTCTCTTGTTCTAGGGCAAGAGTCCGAATTAAAGGTACATAATGGAGGATAAGGGCATCTGTAGGAACTTGTGTCTCATTGACCAGTGGCTCATGTTTCCTGAAATTCTTCATGACTCAGCCCGCACCACTAGTATGTGTTGTGCAGGCTTGGGAGCAGGCAAGGTTGGATGGATGATCAAGAAGTAGTAGACATGGACCTGAGCAAAGGGAACACACACCTTTAGAGATGAGGAGCTAGGTCAGGCTGTGAGCAGTCATAGAGCAAACAGAGCTTTCTTTAGGGCAGTTTGGAGTTTTGAAATCATGCAATTTGCACATGGGAGTGTCTGGAAAAAGAGCAAGGGGATGCTTCAGCATTGCCTATGGGACAGTGGAAGGCTAAGCTTTCTTTCGATCCTTCAATCCTTGCCTACAACAAGGTGAAATAACAAGTCTGAGCTGTTTCAGGAGGACTGGGGGTAGTACTTCCTTCCTGCTGGAAATGAAGGTCACTCAATTACCCCTGGCAACTAAACTTTTGCTCCAAGGGAAGTCCTTGAGAGTTGAAACCTCCTGTAACTTCCCCATCAAGCTGATCTTGTCTTCCTGACTCACAACTGTTACCTGAGATACTGGGGAGGAGGAGGGAGAGGAAGAACAAGGGACAAGCACATCAAAAGTTTAATCCTCCACAAAGAGTTCAAATGCGAAATCTAAAGATGTATCACAAACAAAATAAAGCTCCCTGAAGTATTTGTTTAATGTTTATCCAGTTCTGAATCCTTTCTTGGCAAACGGTCTGTTCTCCCTGTGAAGTGAAAGGGCTGGGACTGCCTGCCAAGCGTTTGAAGACTTCAGAACAGTACATGGGAGATTGCATCTCAAGGATGGAAGCAATGCAAAAGCCTACTCCCTACGTCCCAAATCACAGGTGAAAAATGTTCATGTTCAGCTAACGAAAAACGGTGCTATCCGCATACGCTTTCATAAGGGTGCACCTTGCATCTGTTCCTTTCTTGAAAGAAAAGCATGCTGGGAACTGTCTGTAGGATCCCTGTTGCTTTGCACCTTACCATCTTTTACTTCTGTGTTACTATTACTATTATTATTTGTTCCCTGTAAAGTTGCTACTAAAGTGCTGGCTGTGAGATTTGAAGTCCTTGTTGCCTGAATGACAAAGCCTTCATGGATCTGAGCCAAGAGTTGGCAACTGGGATTAATTTAATGGATGAAGTTCTTTTGCACTTTTCTAAGCAACAGAGGGACATTGAATATTTGGATTTGAGGATGTTAGAACTTGTTAAAAACATCAGGTGCATATCTACATTCTATAGATATATGCATGACTTTAAAAATACACTAATGTATCTATAAGGGCTGATCTTCTTCATGTGGTTGTAGACAATATCCTCCCCTATTTTTTTTTCTTAAATGGAGGAGAAATAAATTAAAACTGAAAAAAAGCTCTCACTTTACTGAGAGATGGTTTAGAAGAAGTTATTAGTGACAATCATCTCAGGTCACAATCCTTTGCACTTGAATATCTAGAGGAAAATTAATTTCCACATGGAAATAAACCAGGATAAGAGAACAGGTGGGGACAGATAGCTATTTAGCAATGAAAAAGGGCAAAGCACATGGCCTCAGGAGATGTGAGAGCTGTCTGGAGGTCTCAGGGGATTGGCAATGAAACAAAAAGTCTTTCACCTCCAGGTAAAGGGTTCAAAGCCAGCTGAAGACAAAGAATGGGTGGATGGTCTCAATGAAGGAAGTTGATAATAGTCTTACACTGGTTTTGGCTGGAAAGGGCATCCACTTCTCAGCCAGCTCCTTCAATGGAAAATTCTGCTTTAGTGGAGGAGAAGTGGCTAAGGCACAGAAAGCAGACTTTGTGTATTCCCGACTCAATAACCAGGGGTCAAGACTGAGACACACCAGTCGCAGTCATGGTTTGCAGAGGCTTCTCCAGCTCATTCAGGCACTAGAACTTTCAATCCCACAGCCTTTCTGAGAAGTGGCTTTTCATACTAATTGAAAATAGAGTCTAGGTCACTTTTTTATAGTAGTCTGCCATTTCTGTAGAGCCCTGTAAAATTGGGCTCATGGGGTCTAATTTTCAGCATAGCTGGGCTGTTTCCATTTCCAGTGGTTCCAGTTATTTCTGTACATGCAGCACCTGGAAATATCCCATCTCGTTAACGATAGCACTGTATTTGATAGGCTTAATGTGGCTATATCACTATCCTGCCTCTCCTCCTGTGATCCTACATGAATGAAAGAGTGAGGGTATGTGGCGGAGTCCAGACCGTGCCATGGGTGTGAGCTGGGGCTGACAGTCATTCCTACCTATGCACGTTGCCCTCTTTTTGTCTTCATTGCCCAGAACAAGCAATATTTCTGAGACCACTGCTGACCTTTTCAGCCTCTGGTCTGTTACTCTCATTTTTTCCAGTCCAAGAGCCTTTGCCTCAAGCCACCAGTGTTGAAGAACTCAGGCCACCATCTCCTGCTCTTATTGTTCCACTGGTCATGGCTCTTCTTCCCTCATTCTGGCATTGTCATCCATGACGACAGGGCACGTGGGACATGACCAAGGGTTGGGAGATGGTCAGTATAATGGCCATAAAGAGATGGGGTGGGCACATTTCTAAAAGCATTTCCTTTACTTGCAAACTGCTTGTTTTCCCTGACCGTGCAGTTGCAATGCCCATCAGATTGTAAAATGGGCTGTGAACTGTTCGCTCAAATCCCTTAGTGAGTCCCTCTGCAAACAGTGAGAAACTCCATTAGCAGTGGCAAAGTCTTCAAACTACTCTGTGGTGTCTCCTTTTCCTTCCCTCCTCCCTTTCCCCCTCTCTAGTGCTCCTAATTAGGTCATTAATTCCTAAATCAGTTGCACCAAAGCTGCTGCCACGGCAGTGTAAGCATCCCTGCCATGAGGGAAAAGTCGGCTCAGCATGGAAAGCCAGTACCCACTCACTTCTCAGCTGTTTGCGTGTTAATCTAACAGCCCTCCACAGAGGATCCTGTCTGGGGAATGGAAATCTAGTGTTTGCCACTTGTTGAGAATATTTTTTCCCGTAAGCCGCCTGTGTTTTATACATATATATGTATGTATGTATGGTGGGTTTTTTTTTTTTCTTTCTGTTTTTCTCCTGCTTTCCTCCCTCTGCTAACTTGCATATGGCAATTATTTTAAGTGATTCTTCCACAGTGTACGGAGTGGGCAAGTTGCCTGCAGAGCTGGGGCCAGGCCTGTGATTGGAGATCTGGAGCTGATAGCCCTCTTCTTGGCACTCAACCATTTCTTTTGACTTCAAAGCAAGAAACAAAGATGTTTCAAGGACTTCTTTGGAAAATCACCATTAGATATGATGAGGCTTAGGGCCGTTTCCATGGCGATGGAGCCTTTTTACATTGTGATCATTGCTGCAAAATGGAAATGTTCTTTTGTCTCTGAAAGTCTGTTCACTTATTTATATATATGTGTGTGTGTGTGTATTTCTTTCAGCAACAAAAAATAATAAAAGGAATTAGATCTCATGGCAGGTTCCCTAAACTGAGTCACCTTCTCACCCTGGGAAGTTTTTCTTAATTCTTTAAACTCCTGCATCAAAGCAAAAACTTCACAAGTGTTTGATTTAAATGAATATTAGTATTTAGGCCATCAGATGAACAGCCTTTTAACAGAGGGTACTAACATCTTGTTGTCCCAGTAGACTGGGAACGTGATGAACAGAAGGTGATCTGTTGACCCAAAAGAGCAAATCAAACGTCTCCCTGTGACTGTGACTATCACCTCTTTTGTCCTACTGTGCTCGATATCTTTGTATCTGTTGCTTCATCCTATTACTTTGTCACCACTGATCTGAGTTTGCTTGAAAATCAATGATGCAATCAAAAACCTGGTCTCCCCCAAAACTATATCACTTTCCTGGAGAGTAAACACTTCTGTCTTCATGGAGATGGCTATTTGGGCACACTGAAAACAGACCGTAACCTTCAGATGAAAATATTTGAATTTTATCTTTCTGATGATCAAATTATTTTTGGGCAGGGTAAGAGGAGAGATGTGAGGAGGTGACAAGTACAGCTCAGGGCTAAAAAGTACACAGTTCCCATTTTTACAGGCATTGTTCTATTTTCAGTTTATGCCTGTGACCAGAAATCCCAGGACCAAAGTGCCACAAACTAATGCCACTTCTGGCACAGCGTTTGTAAATACTTCTCCATCTCATGTGGCCCATGCTGAACCTTGCCCAGGTTATTACTGAGAACTGTGCATGGATGGAGCTGTGCTCGATAGCCAGATCTGTGATGCAAGAGATCTTTCTGACCCCTGTCCCTGCACCCGACGTGCAGCTCAGGGCCAGATCCTTGCAGAGCTCTGACTTGTGTGTAACCAGCAAATCCACCTCGGAGCCTTTACTCCCTCCCAGCGTCGCTCTCTTCCTCCTTGCCACCCTCCGATGTGCTCAATGGCCTTCCACTCATGATAGCTACTGAGGAATCTGCCCATAAAGCTAAGGTTTATCTCCTGCCAGTTTTCCCATTTGTTGTTTTATTGCCATTTCACTGCCAGTTAAACGGAGTTTTCTTCCACTCTCTACTCAAGCTCCTTTTGCTTGCATAAAACATGATGCTGTATTGTGAACAATGCAGGAATACATTACATAAATTTCTCTTTGATATCCAGCATGTTTCCTGCTGTAATGGAATCGGAACAGAGGAACCTCTCCTCCCCAACATGTCGGATAACTCTCTATCCGCTCTCCATTAGGACAAATGTCTGCAAGCCTTTGAAGAGCTAAACACCATAAAGGAAAAAGAAAATGTTAAGGGTGCTCCAGTGGGTATCACTGGAAATAATTGTGTTGAAATAAGGGAAGGGAAAATTTAGGCCAACTAACGGGAATAAAAGAGCAAAATCTGTTAGGCTGAGAAGTTGTCTCCGAAGCTATTAGCCTGGGGAATAGTCTCCAAGGAAGATGGTGCAAACTTTAAAGAGTGAAATGTATGATTTAGGGAGGCAGGCTATAAAGGCAGTTGGTGGAAAATGTATGGCTTTGAGTCACTTTAAGCTAGACTGAAATGAAGCACTTCAGACCATAAAGTAGTAAAGAACACTTTGTTAGACTGTGCAGAAGATGATGACCTACTGAAACTCCTCCACATTGACTCCTTGTGCCTTGATAATTCAGAGAATAGCTCCGTGTACACTTGCACAGTATATCTGCACACTGGCTGGCAGCCGAAGTGTACCAAAGCAGATCACAGATCCGGGTTGTTATGCAAGATGAACTGGGGGAAATTATACACGTCACTATCTCTCTGGAGTGGTTGCTTATTCCCTGTTGGAAAGCACACACCCTATCAAGTAGTTTGTCGGCAGGAACCTGAAGGCAAAATTCTGCTCTTTGACTTATGTTCCCTTAATGCTCTCTCCCACGCTGCTCTGGGCTACAGCATCAAACAGCCTGTTAGATGTCACCGAGACATGCCTGAGCAGGTTGGCATCCCACATGGTCTGATCCACGCAGATTCAATGAGAGACTGGAAGAAAAGTGCTCAAGTGCCACCCACACTTTCTGATTCTGACTAGCAACTGAGATTGGAAATGCTACAGATACCTTTAGAAAGTGATGGGAGCAAGATGCCTTCTTTCATTTAAAGGTTTCTGCTTTGATTCTTCTTACTACTCCTTTTTGCTACAGCAGTAGACTATATTTTTATCTTAAAAAGCCTGCCTTTTTTTTTTTTTTTTTCTCAGAAGAAACTAGAAAACTAATTTTTCTCCATGGACTATTAGACTTCCTGACACAGACTCCGCAATCCAGTGTCTAAATCCTCGTCTCCGTCTGGTAAAGTTTCAGTTCACAGTTCTTACCTCCATATCTTTGTCCTTCACTGCCAATCTCTCCTTAGGTTTCTCTTAGATTTCCTATTCCGAAGGCAATTCCTAAATCACAGCTGCAGATCAAGTCTGGAAAATGGAAGGCAGGCTGGGGTCATTCTGGATCATGCATTGCTCATGACTTGGACCTGGCTGATGGGATGTAACCCTCAATTCTGTCTTTCTCTCTAATCGTGTGAAATTCATGATTCTATTCCGGCTATTCATATGAGCGAGTTACATTCAAGCTTTGCTTTCTGGGACTCTTGTATCTGGGCATTTTTGGCCAGTAACTGCATTCATTCATCTCTAGTGTCATGCATCTAAAGCTATTAGTATATATGCTCTTTCAAAACTCCCTTGCTCTGAGACTCCCTGTCCCCTTTGCCATCATAAGCACTCAAAATTCTTCCAGTTTACTGCTTTCATCCTCCCTCCTGGGTGCTTGCTGATCAGATCTTCTCAATGACATGCTAAGTTGTTTTACTGACATTGATGCATTATGCTGGACTCCATCAGCCTAGCAACCTTTGGGACCAGTCCTAGGAGTCAGGCAGCCAGACAGCTCAACTTGTCTCCATCAATCAGGAAGTGAGACTTTATTGGCCAGAATGAGGGCTACAGGTGTACACTACTGTCACAGTTTTAAATAAACACGATCAGTTTGCCCAGTGCTAAGCAACTGTTTCTGAGAGCGTGTTGGTAAATGTGTTTATAAAGCATAAGAGTCCAATCCATCAGCCCTCAAAGAGCCTAATCAATATATTCCAATTTGATCTTAGAGAAGTTTCGCCTCTGGGAAGTTTAATTTATTTCAACTCATGACCATGAAAAAATGAACAGCCACAGTACTTTGACAAAATAGAAAAAGCGGATGATGTTGTATCCAGCACCCGTTCCATTTCAATTTTCCATTTTACCTGAACAAATCACCCCTACGACTTGAATGACCATGAAAACTGATCGAGCGATGGAGAGAGACTGCGGGCCAAAGGGGAGACAGAGGGAATAAAATATGGGTGGGAAACATAATATGTGGGACTTCTAAGATGCTTGGCTGGGTTAGCTTGCTCTGTGCAGAGTATAGCCAAAGTGGAACAACTAGAATTTAAAACACAAGGTAAATTCACTCCAATTGCAGCTGCACAAGGCTGCAAACCTTGTGTCTGACTAGGATAGTATATAGAAGCCTCTTCCCCACATATATACAAGGCTGTTCTTGTCGCTTTTTCATTGATGACCTTACTGCCCATTTCTCATGATCTCACTCTAAACTCTCCTTTAAAACATTAGTACAGCGGCTGAACAAAAGACCATCTGGAGTTCTTCTCCTGAGCCATACCCAAGTGTTGCAGTGCCTGGGCAAATTAGAGCCAGAAATGAGTAGCTGAGGAGTACCTCCCCAGGAAAAACCTGCCTGAACATTACAGCTGTGAATCCTGTGCTCACACCTTTCTGTCTGAAGAAATGTTTGGACAGGACCTGGTTTTCATGGGTTTTATTCCAACTTGTTGACCGTCACCTTTAGCAGAGCTATGAGGTGAAACCTCGCTCACATGATTCAGGGATGTTTCAGGTAATTCTGTTTTATTGACAGTGGCTCACCTCTGTTCTAGAGGTTAAGATCATAGTGCTCTAGTTAGATCAGTGTACAAGGTACTTCAAAGTGTATTTAACAAAAATGCCATGTAAAAAAAATGGAACACTAACCCTCCAAGGAGTCAGGCCAAGATACTTGACATAGTTGTTATTTTACAGTGTGGTAGGGTTTTTTTTCAACCCATGCTGGTTTCCAGCCAGGAATTTGTTCAGAATGGACCACGAGATTCTGTTAGAAAGGAATATCCTTGGTTTTCATTCAAGATGGAGGCTGGAGGAGGAAAACAGGTGTCGTCCCATTATCAGAGATACTCACTTTTCTTCCTGGGAACCATCACTACGTAAGTAACAATTTTTTTCTGGCCTTGTCCTATACTATCAGAAAGGATTTGGGGGAGGAGGCTCTGTTTAATGCTAATTTGTTAAGAATTGAATCTAGTGTCCTCAGCAAATGCAAATCAGTTGTTTATACTGATGCCAGAAAACGTAAAATCAGAAATGAGTGTGTTGATTTTCTTTCCTCCAACTGCATTTCATCCTAATGCTTTCTGCTTTGATGCTTCCTTCCCAATCTTATTTGATATAGCATCAGACCATCTTTTTTATGTCAAACATTTGCTTCAAAGCTTCTCATAGCCTGTGCTAGTTGTCAAAGTTGGAGGCAACACATTTTAAGCATGCAGCAAGCATTCTTCTGAAAAGAAAACCACTATTTCTAATGAGCATTGAGAGTGCGGTGCATTGCAGAAACTGTTTTCTAAGATCTGTCATAAATGATTTACTTTTATTAGTTTTAATGGCCCTTAGCTACAGGCATGGAATATAAGTGAAAATTAAGATATTTTTCACAAGATGAAAATAGATTTCAATCAGAGATGGTGGGCATTCCCCTCCCCTAACCGATCCCCTCCTTGGTTTTGTTTCTGAGTAGAGAGCCCTGCTCCAAGGAAATTATTTCATAGTGTAATGGCCGACACATATCCCTCTACCAAGCATGAGCTCTGCTGACATCAGAGGCCCTTTTCCTGGTTGTACGCAACACTACCCATCAATAGCACTTGCATCATTCCCATTGAAGTGACTTATGCTTTACTGGGATTTGCCCATAGACGGGGACATAGCAAAATGTTTCCAGTCAGACCATGGGTTTGTCTTTTCTGCTGTTAAACCGAAGAACTCATATGAAGCCAACGTTTATTAATTTCCATCTATAATTTCTGTCTCTTTTCATTTCTCCCTGCTGGTCACATACTCTTTATCTCAGATAAAAGCATGCTCTTCCTGTTTGCATTTTGGCCATGTTGTTCTCTACAGATTTTGTTATTTTTAGGGTTTTTTTAGAATGTGCTTCTATAACAATGTTTATCACCTCATTTCAGTTTGTATTCAGTGGAGGAAGAGCGGTATAGCTAAGCCCAGACACTTACACCGTGAGGGCTGCACCCAGAGACTTCCTGCATGAGCAGATCTCTGCCAGGCTTGTTGCAAACATGAGTGAAGCTCCAAAGGAAAAATGGTTCTGCAAAAGGATCTCTCCCCTCCATGCCAAATCCCCTACTTTGTTTCCAGCCACCACACTATGTAAGTCTTATTCAGCAATAGATTTTTCTGCCATCTGCAACCCATGAGAGTGAAGCAGGAGTCTGTGTTTCCTACTACAGCTCCTCTGTACCAAAGGGTAGTAGACTTACTAGGGCTGTCAGTACGTGGAGTTCTGTCTTTGGCTTCAGCCATGGAGATAATTACTGTATTAGTTGTAATAGTTCCAGATTCAAACATTCCTAAACACCTGAGAATCAATCAGTTTCCTCTCTCTTTCTAATCTGTGGCTGTTTTGGAGCTTCAGTCTGAATCACAGAATCACAGAATGTCAGGGATTGGAAGGAACCTCAAAGGATCATCTAGTCCAATCCCCCTGCGGGAGCAGGACCACCTAGATCAGATCACACAAGAACGCATCCAGGCGGGTTTTGAACATCTCCAGAGAAGGAGACTCCACAATCTCTCTGGGCAGCCTGTTCCAGTGTTCTGTTACCCTTACTGGGAAGAAGTTTTTCCTCGTGTTTAGCAGAACCTCCTATGTTCCAGCTTGTATCCATTTCCCCTTGTCCTATCATTGGATGGCACTGAGAAGAGCCTGGCTCCATCCTCATGACAGTCACCCTTTACATATTTATAAACATAATGTATCAGGTATAATCAGGTATAACCACTTGCAGTAAAGAACTGTCATAACTGAGGGAAGACACCAAAGACACTGATGTCATGAGTTCTTCCTACTTAGTCTTTGGATACAATTTCCAAGCTAAAAGCATCGTTGTTTTTCCCCTTAGGTCCAGTGCTGCATTCTCCATCTGGAATATGCTCATTGAATTGAATCTCTCCTGCCTCTTTCATCATTCTCAGTAATTAAGCTTTACAGCTAGAACCTAATTGATAACTTTATTGTTGATTAAAAAGACAGGCTATCTCCAGCTCTTTTCCCACAGCTTCATTGGCTGTGTGGTGTTAAGAGAACAACCACTTGTTTTCACTGGGAAAGTAATCATTTGGGATCCGAAGACATGGAAGTAGCCAGATTGGGCTCTTGGTTACCCTGAAGAACAGAGACTAACTTCACCAAGTCAGAGTAATTACGTTGGATTTACATCAACAGGGTTGGGAACACGGTCTGGTCAAAAGAGCAGATCAGTGGAATAAAACTGAGCTAATTTTACAGGGTTTCTTCTCTGAGTGCAACCACAATTTAATGGTCACCTATAATTAGTTAATTCATTTGCTACTATAATAAATGCTTTGCAGCCCTTATAAATGTCCATTAAATGTGTCAAATCCCTTCCTCCTTTCCTCCACACACATGCAATTTCCTTGGCAAGTGAGAAAGTGTAACCAAATCAAAAGGTGAAAAGAAGGATGCTATATGAAGAGGGCATGCTTTCCCTTGTCACTCAAATTCTCATGCTTGAATGAGTAAAAAGTACTCTGTAAGGATGTTTTAAATGTGACAGATTCCACCCTGAAAAAAAAGAAGCAAATAAACACATGAATGGTGACTGCCAAATCCCATGTTCACACATCACTCCGTATTTCTGGAAGCTCAATAGTGAAACTCAATTTAAAAGCAGTTTTGAAAGCCCAAGCTGTATTCTCTTCACATCCCTGCTACCTTTTGCAAAAGCTAAGGAAACAGCTGGAGCAGCCCATGGGTCACCTGCGGTTCATTGGTGGAGTGGAGCAGCATGGGTGTCCCCTGCCTCAATGCAGTGGGGCACTGCAGAAAGTCCATTCCATCTTTCACCCTTTTATAACCCTTTACACTTGGCTTTTTAGCCCCATCACTGATCCATAGCTGAGCACGCATCTTCCAAGAGGACTCACCATTCCAAACATGGCAAGCAGCAGAGCCCTCTGCTCCCAGATCCTCACTAGTTTAGCTGGGCAGTGGGCTGACTGCTTCTGCTGGGGCTGCTATGTCCTAAACACAGTGCTGGCACAATATGATCTTCTCTGAAGCCCATGGTTCGACAGACACCCACGACATCAAGGAACGACCCTTAATCTGTCACTTGTATAAATCTCCTGAATCCTACCTTAATCCAAACGGCACACTCAGAGCACACTGTGTGAAATGCCTGCCTTTCCTTCTCCGTTTAAATCCAAGAACAGACAGACAGGTGACCAACAGGCAAAATCCCAAGTGATGGGTTGCAGAACGTAGCTTAATGCAGGTTTGAAACTCTTTATTTAAATGTTAAGCACAGGCAGCAGACATGCTGCTTGTCCACTGGGACTCCTTTTAGGGAAAGGGGGTGTCTTTTCCCAGTTCCCGCTTTCAGCATCTAATTCTCTCTCTCTTTTTGCTTCCCCAAAGGAAGTCAGAACAGAGAGATGGCGGGAGAGTAATACAACAAACTATAACACATTGTGTAATTGAAATGGACCATAATCACTAATATTAAAGACAGTGAATCATTCTAATCGAGCCATGCTCAGCAACAATGAAAATTATGTGCCAGAAAAGCTAATGCTGGTTTTAAAATGAACAGAAATGAGGCGAAATGGAACCCTCACTCTTTATTCATGAAGGTCAATTTAACGTGATTATTTTTTCCCTGGCATCACAGCTTCGTGATTACTGTTGTATACCTCAGTGCTATTTTCTAACTTAATAACAGTAAAAAATAACCAGCTGGTGATGATTCTGTTTAAAGCAGAGACTAAATGCTCACAAAAACCTGCCACTGAACAGTTGCACATGCTAATCAGACACAGCTCAGCCAGATTCCCAATAGAGTCCATATTTTGCAAATTTCAACTGGTTGACTACATTGAGAAATTAGATTATGCCTCGGACATTCAAGACTCAGAGTGATCTGCGTTCGTTCATTCCTCCTGGGTGAAATCAAACCCTCCGTAGATCCAACCAGGTGCTTTTAATTCATCCCACTCCATATCTTCCCATAATATTTAGCATCGCGCTGTACAATCGCTTTAGGGACTTGCATTTCGGTGGAGACGACGGGGTCTGATTCTCCCTGGGTGTATTCGCACTTCGTAGGGGAGAAACAGCTTTGATTTGGGTGAAATTACTCCTGGTGTCAGCCAGGGACAGCAAGGGAAGGATCTGTCCCCCCAGCGTGAGTGACGCCGAAGGAGGGCTCTGCTGACGACCCTGGGAGGAAAGCCGACACCGTTAATGACTGATAATTTCCAGACTTGCCAATGCGCACCGTGAATTTCGAGGAGGGGGGGCAGGAGGTGGGAGAAAAAACGTTAATTAAAAAAACCCGCCCAAACGTTTCTCTGCTCGGAGGAAAGTGGTGTTCATACTGGAACACAGTAATGCCTTTTGTTTTGTTTATTTCTCAGCTGTCTGTAATTCTTAGCAGCGATGTTACTGAGGTTTATGCTGTACAAATACAAACCTTTTTAATATATAAATAAATGCTTTTTTTTTTTTTAACACTTACCTCATTTTTTAAATTTTGCTAAAATCCCAGAGAGACAATTAGTAAAGAGGCAGAGCTTTGCCAAGGAGTCTTCATTAGATCAGCACTAATAACTTCTTTCAGCAGGCCATGGATAGCTTCTGACATCACAGCTCAAGCTTGTCCGAAAGCTAATTATTTTCCCTGTTATAAAACAAAGGTTCTGTATCAAAGGCCCATAATGTGGACACAGCACACGCTCCAGATGCACTGATTTGCAAAATAAATCAACTGTGTCAGGGTGGAATTTGGAGGAGAAATTACAACAAATTGCAATTATACTTGCAGCGGTACACTATTTAAATGCATTGTCAATTTGTTAAATGCAAGACACCATGTGTGTCTTTTTCCAGATTGCTTATGGGGGAATGAAGGAGGAAAAATTCTTATCTGTCAAAAGGAGAAAAATCTTCTTCTCCTCCCCTTCACCCCCTATACAGCTTCTTCCAGCCTACAGATGATATTGTAGCAGTCTTATAAAAAATTTAAATGGTGTCATAAGAAGGCAGACATAACTAGCAGGAGCAAATGGTTGGAGCCCATCCTTGGCAGAACAAATGAAGAGACGTGTTTAATAACAGAAAGCATTCGAAAATCTTTCTGATTCTGTTATCTTGTTTAGACTGTACTATCACCAAGTAACACAGTAGTGGGAGAGATTTGTTTTGCTTTGTTCTCCTCCTCCCCAAGGAGACAATTTTCTTCCCTTTTTCTCTTCTCCCTTCCAAACGTTCTCCTCCCCTAACAGTGCCAAAATACTGGCAGTGACCCACCCTACCAACAGGCAGGAAAAAGGCCACGTGTCAAGATGGTCAACGAGACCCAAGCCCAGGATTCCCAGCATCCCACCTCCACCAGCACGTCCCACCCCGGGTGGTTCGATAAGAATGGACAGTGGGGTGACGGTAGAAAAGGCAAAGCAGATGGAAATGCAAGAGGTCTTGTGGGCATGGGCTGGTGTCTCCAGAAGTTCCCCAGCACTCTCAAAGCACAGATGAAGTGGACATGTACCCGTCACAGCTCAGGTGCTGCGAGAGGGGATGTCTTCTGCAAGGCACGGGCACTGCAGCAGGTAATTAGAGCTCTTCCACTCCCAGTTTGAATCCCTTCCCCGGCCTCACGACGTTGGCCTCCTCCTCTTTCTTTGTGATTGTATTTTCTGTTTTCTTACACTTTTCCCCTTCCTATCTACTCCTTAATTTATTTTCTCAGTTCCTTCTCCTTTTATCTGCTTGTGCCTGTGTATTTTCAGCCTCTAATTTCTGCCACATTTCCTTTTGAACTTCTCCTGTTCCATCTCCTTTCCTGTGTTAATGTCATCTGTTTACTTTACTCTTTGCAAACACTTTTTCCTTTCATTTCCAGGGCTTGTTTCCCTTCGATTTGTGTCTCTCTGCGTGTGTATACACACATACAGATACATACATATATATACACATAAATCCTGCAGCCTTAGCCTTTAGCGTTTCAAAACTAGCATGTCCCTGGAGTTGGTTTGTTATTCCAGTCTCATTCACTTTATTGAGTTATTTTCTTTGCTGCTATCAGTCTCTAAATACAATCCAGTAAAGATACAGCAATGATTTTTGACAACCTGACCTTTCTCTGCTTTCTTACACTTGTTTAATTAGGTACCACATGCAGCTGTGACTTGATCTTTACAGTTTTCCAACCTCCCCCACCCTCTACCTGGAAGGGGAAGAATAAAAAAAGAGAGAGATGTTGTTGAAAGAAGGTCATTTTTGACAGGTCTTGCCAGTTATTTCAGGCGTTGGAAGGCCAGCAAGTTCTGCAGGAATGGCAGGCCATGCTGTCTGTATTTTGCTTAACAAGTTAGAGGAAAGTTTTGGCTGGGGGAGGTAGGGAATTAGGTGATTTAGTGGTTTGATGAGGGCCCGCAGTGATTAACCTTCAGGTATCCACTTTAAACACAAATCTGACAAACAAGAAAGGAAACTGGCTAAGATCTGCCAGGTCTTTACTTTGGCAAGCTGGGATCTCTGGAGTAGCCAGGCTGAGGGTGTGTGCAGGCAGACAAGAGATGCCCCTACAAGTCCTTAGATAAGGGAAATTTCTGAAGCCATCTTCAAGGGGTGATAGCAGGCAATCATTAGTAGGACGTTGCCTTTTTTTTTCCAGGTGAACGAACTCGTTCTGGTAGTATATGAGTTCATTCGCAAAATCAAAGATGCTTTTTCAGTCTCTGGTGGCTCGTACGCCTGTCCAGGCTTTCAGCAGGCACTCATCCATCGCACAGACTCCTCGTGTGCCGTACCGTGAGTCCGCACCCTTGCCAGCAGGTCTCAGCCATGAGAATCAAAAGCCAAAACGAATTATCTGCACAAGAATTAGTATCCTCATGGCTGTTTTGGCTAAATGGGCAGGCAGGGACAGTGTATTGCTGTTGTCCTTCATGAACCGCAATTACACGTCCACACACACCTGAAATCCCTCCTCATCTGGTGTAAAAGTTGAGGTTCTCACCCAGAGGCAACGTGATGTCTGCAGGCTGTGGTCACATCTTCCTGCAAACTTATTTATGGCTTTATGTTCAGATGATCCTAGTTCAGCAGTGGAGGTTGGTAGATTTTCCCCTTGTAATACACACGCTAACTCAAACAATCTGCTACAGAACCATTCAAAGACGTGGAAGACAACTGGAGTCCTTCAGCTTTCCTATGTCCTCCAGCACAGATCCTTCTGTTCTGACACAGGCAGATCTCCCACTGACTTCCAGGTGCATGCATTACTTGTATTTTGGTATGGATATTATTTAAGCAAAGGACATGACAAACTGCCTAGTAACGCTGATTAATGGGTGCCCCTGGGGAATAGTGAGGCATGAGATGAAGTTAAATAACTCCAACGTGCATTACTCAACACTGCCACACCACCTGAAGTGTCTCATTGTGCCTAAAAAATGGATTCCCTTTTAAAAAGGAACATTTTTAAAGTTTCACATTAATTTTCTCAAAAGTCCTTACGCTGTGAAAAATATTCCCTATGGAAAGCCCTCTCCCCACCTCCACCATCACCGCCTCCCACCAAGCCTTGCCCTACAGGTGTCAAATGTATCTTTGACAAGGTGAAATAGCTTGGTGCATGCACTGATAACCCACTCACCTACTTTGATTTATTCTGCACACGCATGTGGTGTCGGTTTGAAAACCAATGGATTTCTCACGTGATGCAAAGCTGACTAAAATACGTTCTCACTGGGAAGACCACCGTACAAAATGGTCCTGAGCCCATAAGCTGCATCCTCAATTGCCCCAAAACACCACAGACATCAATTAGTGCCTGCACAAGCTCTGACCATCCAAAGTTCTCTTTGGTGCTAACACCACCATTCATTTGCTAAGCCAGTCCTTACGGGCACATAATCTACCCTGAATTTGGAGTGATTATGCATGCGTAAGTGGGCAACTCCCAGTGTCCTTGGGCTTCGCAGGAGTTCATAGCAGAAGGACTTCGTGGGTTTTTTTTCCAATTGCAAGGCTGTCTACAACGTGATTACTCCAACGTTTTAAGTTATGCACATGCTTTTCCCAGATCTAGCAGAGAATTTAAGTCTATGTGCTAAAAAAAGTCTCCCTGATGCTTAGTTAAACAAATCATGTAGTTGTATTAGGCCATAGTTACTTTCCTTCTGCTTTATTTTTATTAAAATTTACAGTAACCAAAGATCAGGGCTTTAATACAAAGATAAAAAGCAGCATTCTCTGATCGTATTCACAACAGATACTAGATACTGCTATCACACAGTTCATTCTTCCAACAAAAAGATCCATGCACGGATAAGAGCCACTTGGTCATTTATCACACACTGGCCCTCAACAGACCACATAGATAAATAGAGAAAACTACGTTTTACAGAAGAAAAAACTCTTCTTTGAAATTTATTCACCATAAAATATTAGTGTGCATTGTATATAAGAGTGATAATGCATCCACTCAAAAATGAAGAGGTTGAGTTATAGGGACACTGGCAGCATTCTCTTACTATAGGAGAAGCACTAAGAACCAAAAGGTTCAATATCTACGGATAAATTTTGAGAAGGTTGATATTTGCTTCCTCGAGTCACAGAAATACCTGTGTGTAAATCAGCCCAGGGACCCATGGGCTTTTAGACCACTGGAAATCAGCATTTACGCACCAAACTGTGTGGTTTAACTTGACACTAGAACGAACGACGGCCTGTTTGTTTTCAGTGACTCACTTTTTAACCTCTGTCAGTTTATTAGAAAAATAAAAAGAGTATTTAAAAAACTATCATTCAGCTGCAGAGAACCCAGCACAGGTGTGAATTCTGCACCAACAAAGTGAACTTTCAAAGGGGAAATTGCCCTTCTCAGGCGATGCCCCTGGGCAGGCTGCAAACTGCTGTGAATAACCAAGTCCCCAACCTCATCCTAAGGCTAATATCTTGCATGATGAATTTCAAGACAGAGCAAATTTCGACAGTCCCGTGATGAGAAAACTGGAATTTGCACTGCAAATTCTGGTGCAGGTGTGAGGGGTGCTCTCACGCAGGTGGTGGGGCTGGCTCACGCGGCAGCTGTCACTTCTCCCAGGCATTAAGAGCAGAGGTGTCACTTCTCAGCAGCCTTAGCTGTTCTCAGGTTAAAGGATGTGACCATTGTGTTCCCTAATGCCCAGCGTCCTGGGTAGTACGCTGCTCCCTTAGGATCATGGAAACAATGTGATTTACAGAGTCCTCAAGATCCTCTGTTTTATTCTGAGGCAGGAAGACTTCTGAAAAGACAATGTTTAGGGTCTAATCATGTACTTCACTTGCTCAGCCTGACGTCACCTTTGTTGCAGAGTTGAAAACTTCGGCAGCTAGTGAGGAGAGGGCCTCAAATATGGGGAAGTGCAGGTACAAGTCCTCTGTACATCTTTCTCCAACTCCAATCTCAGACAAACACTCCAAACCTAAACACAAACTTTCCAAAGTTTTGAGACATAGTTGAGGTGTGCGCAGAGTCTGTGAAGGACTGGTTTAGTGACAGAGCAGTAAAAAGCTCTGTCTGGTCTGTCGAATGCTCCAAGCAGGTCTTCAAGGTCTGCAGACACTGAAACTACATATCTGAAAATGATTGAGTCGCTCAAGTAATTACTAAACTGGATACCACTCAGACCTGTTCTGCTCTTTATTATACGCAATGATTCACCATTTATAGGGCCATAAATTCATTTGAAAGAGGTGTAGCAGATCCAGGCTGGGGCCATGCTGCAGAGGTTTGGAAATGGAGCCGAAGCTCCGAAGACTGGCTCCTCTCCAAGGGGCCAAGACCCGGAGCCCTCCGACCTCTTAACGGCAGCGGGTGATTTGTAACCTGCAGTGCAGCCGCTCCGTCAGGCACTCAGCACCCCGGGCTGCCAGAGGAGGGCTAAATGGGGATGAAAGACACGTGTCCAGGGAAATAAAGGCTTTGCCCATATGCCAGAAGTCTCTCTGTTCTGTTTCTGCCTGCTTTCTTACCCACTCTCTCAGCCATCTTCTCTGAGGGTTGGTCCACCAAGCCAGCTTTCCATCTGACAATACATTGTATTTTCTTAAAGCAGTTCTTTACCAAGGATTCACATGAGTAGTTTGTTTTCCTTTCTGGGAAATGGTTTAAATTATCATGCTTTGATCACCTATTTCCCCTTCACACACACAGAGATAAGAAAAATAAAAACAGTTCCAGCAAAAACAAAGTCTATTTTGCAAACAACCTAGTTTTTGGGGTAAAAAAAAAATAAAATATAGGGGAAAAATGCTTAATCACAAACATTTTGGACATACTTTTGTTTTCTCCTGCTCTTGTTCCCTTGGCAGCTGGCAGAAACAGATTTTATGAAATTGCTATCCAACACTTAGAGGCACCGATGGGGTTTGTTAGACTCATGAGTTTCACAGGGCAGACACTGTCCAGGGAAAACATCTTGATGCTGTAGTTATTTTGAAGTAAAATCTTTGCCTCTACACATACCTTCCTTTGTTCTTGTACAAGCCTAAATGAAAAGCTTTGCTTTTTTGAGACCTGGATTAGTCAGGTACCAGTCAGCCAGTAACAAGGAAGCAAAGTTCCATCATACCTGTCAAAGCTGGTGCATCTACTCAGTTGCTCAGTAAAACAATCTGATAAATTTTGCCCAGTACAACATGTTCTTTCTGGACTCAATTTCTGCTACCTGTACAAAGGATTCTCATTTTTAAGAGATCTCTCTGTCAGAAGGAAAGGAAAAAACATATTTTCGTGCTGCTCACCATCTCTGAACAAGAAAGTAGAAGAAAAACTCACCAAGATCCCATAAATTACTCTGTCCTTCTAATTGCAAAAGACTTTTTTTTTCCATCTGTCAGTGACAAGGACTCAGTTTTGCAAAACTGTTGAAAAAAAAAGAAGTGGGTGGTTTTTGTCAATGTGAACGTGGAAAGCATTAGTGAGTCTGCAAACTTGGATGAAATTCAGTTACATTTTGCACTGTGAACTTGAAAACCTCCGTTTGGCTGAGAAAATATGTTAGAAAGTGAAAAAGCAGATGCTGCTTTCCAGGTCTGTCATTCACTTTTTAAATGTATTGCTCAATAATCACTAAAACACAGCTTTCTCAGGTGTTTAAACATCTGGGATTCGACATCTCTCTTAACCCAGATCACTGGGAATGCTGAATTGATTCTCCAAGTTTCACAGAACAGAACAGGTAACTTTGCCTGCATTTAATCCCATTAGCTGAGTGTCCACGTTTCACCAGCTTTAACTCATAGACCTGAACTGTCAGCAAGCATCTCTTTTGTGTGCGCAGAGAAAGTCGATGTTTTGCAGGAACATACCATGGAACAGACTGAATATCCAAACAAACTGTGCTTGCACGCTTGTCTACGGCAGTGTAGGGGGGAACTGTGTGGGCAATTAAAGAATCGGCACTCGCCAGCGGTTGCCTGCACCAGCTCTGCCTGCCAGCCAAACAAAAGCTGCATAGAAGTTGACCCATAGGAATGTGTCTCTTAGACACGTGGTGTGGTCTGGCACTGGGGAGAGACTTTTCCAAAGCTCATTTTGCTGTAGTTGTTCTAAGGTACTTGACACACAGCTGAACTTCAGGGGCATTGCAGCAAACACCACCCTTGAATGCAGAAAGACTTTGTCCTCCTCTTCCATCTCCTCCTCACCGTTCATCTCAAAATATTCCCAGCACTGTTACAGCTCAGTTTTGGCTGAGCAGGAATGTTGTGCAAAATAAGGATTAGGCTTTGAAAACAAGTAATTCGCTGGTCACTGATTGTGTGTTAATTAGTATTGTTCTGTCCCTGCTTTAAGAAAAATGGTCCACAGATGGCTTCAGACTGAGAAAAAAATGCAGTTTTTGTTCTAGCAATCCTGTTTGTTTTCTGCCACCACCCCTCCAGCTACCCTCTAATTGAACAAAGTGGACTTAATTTGAATTAAACTGTCAAAAATCTTCCACTTAAATTGATTTATCAGCCTTCCCGGCTGAAATGGATTCATTTCTGCACAATATATATGAAGTGTGTGTTGATGGATTGCATTTCACGGAATGGAAACATTTTTTATGCGTCTTCATTAGATTCAGCTCAGGTATGCAAAGGAAAGAGGGGGAAGGCAGGAAGGAGGGAGGGAGAGGGAAGAATAAATGTGCAAGAGCGCATGAGGAAGGAAGTACAAGACAGAGAACTCCAGCTTGAGAGTAAAGAAAATCATCTCTCACTGACTTTCTGTGTTCAGAGCCCTTGCAATGTTTACATTGCTCCCATATACCCACAGGCATCCTTGGTGACACTTCCAACACATGCCAGGCAGAAATCTTGCGCAAACTCAAGGTCCTTTCCTCAGGCAGAGTCCCTTCTCCATACCCTACCAGCTCTCCTCCCAGCTACTCTCTCCTTTCCCATGTGTCAAACTAGTTCTCCACCGTCTCAGCTCTGGACCCATGTGTGATTCCATCCAAACACACTGACATGACTTTTTAGGGCTCTAGCTGTGCCATGGGAAGGGTTATGGTCCCAGCTGCCTGCTACTGCCCACCCAATGGAGTACACTGAACCCAGTTATTTGGCAGCTGAGCCGACTTAACTGAAGAGTTAAAGAGAAGATTCTTGCTAAACTGAAAAGAGATAGAGGCACTCCCATAAGCAGCTGAGCTGTCTGGTCTGAAGGGCCTCCCACAGGGTCCATGACCATCAACACAGAGTGGGTTGGAAGATACTTATTCTTTCATTTGGCACAGCTCTGTGTGGAGAAACATATACGTCTGCCCTTGGACAGAGAATATGACTTGACAGGCAAGTAAGGGAGTATGCTGGGCTGGCTGAAATGCAGCGGACCAGGAGGCCACTGTGGCTGTATGTCTGAGTCCCCCCTGGGACAATCAAATCAAACCTTTGTCCTGTGAGATGCCTTTCAAAAGGAGGCTTATATGGAAGAAACATTAGAGAGAGACAAATCAAAGCTTCAGCCAGCTCCACTAAAAGCCTTTCAATTATAAAAAATTGTTATTGTCTTTATTTCTGCTCTTTTCCTGACCTAGAGTGTGTTTAATGCAGTAGGAACCATTCGACAAACTCAATTAATTTCCACTTAGAATAAGGTATTTAAACTGAAGAGTTTTAGATGAACTGGGGCAGGTGCAGTTTGACTCTCTGATTGATTGAATTAAACTTCTATTCATTTCCAGCCATACCAGATCCAAAAATTTTTCAACAGTTTGTCTTCTATTCCTTCTGCCTGGCACACTCTCTTTTCTTCCTTCTGCACATAAGAATGGTGGATGGGATTCAAAAGGGGCATTGGCTTCTGAAAATGATTGAAGTAAATGTCACAGACAGGGAATACCAGAGTGAAGATGCCCAATGTGGAGAAGGCAAAGGAATTGCATTATGTACGGGCAAGGAAGACAGTGACAGGGAGGCTGTTTCTTGAGAGCTATCTGAACAGACTTGATGATCAAGGAAGTGAGGGATATCAATCCAGCCAACTGAAGCTGCAAGGGATGGATTTTTCTCAACCATGTGGAGTGCTGAGCATCTAGTCCTGTTGGAGGTAACGAAACCCCTGAAAACAAGACCTGTAGTTTCACTGAAAATCCTTCTCCGTTGGCCTCACACAAAGATGATCAAAGTCATCAGGAAGGTTTCCCATGGTTTCAGCAGGCTTTGGAAAGGTCTTAAGTCAGCAGGTGCACAATTTCTTGTTGTGAAACCTGCCCGCAGAAATTCAGGTTGCTCTGCCAGTGATGACTGCAGCAGTAACATTCAGTCCCGTATCTGGAACCCGCATCTTTTCTGATGAAGGTTGCTACAAGGAGACGCCAAAAGTCTGCCCCCCCTTACACCTCCTCCCTCGTGCTCTTTCACCAGCAAGAATATGAATCAAGCCCTGAAGAGAGCTGTCAGTGAGGGATGATTTTCCTGTGATTATTGCCTGGGTGAGAGATTATGCCTTGTTTTTTTACAAACAGCCTTATTTGCAGAGCAGAACTCATTGGGCTCATGTCCAATTGATGCATTCCTCTTCAAACAGCAGATCCAACTACAGAGTGAGATGCAAATTTAATTATTCCACATGTAGGAAACAGAAACAGAATCTCATTGTTAAATTTGTTCTCTTACGTCGGAAAGATAAAAAACAAAAAAAGATGCTGAAGTGGCCTGTGTGAGCTGAATACATTTCGCTCCCCAGAGCTGGAGAGAAATGAACTCTGTTCCTGCTGCAGAAGATTCACTGGATAGAATTATTTTTCTTTTTTTTTTCTTTTCCATATTCAGCATTATGATGAGCTGTTGAAACTTCTTCCTCATACGCATGCACATGCGCAATTCCCACTTCATTTCTGGGGAGTGTTTTGGGACCACTTCCCTTTGAAGGTGGTATCCCAGAATGATAACCAAGCTAATTGGACCTTAGATGGTGGGACATCTAGTTCAGAGCTGAGACAGAAGGTTTCCCTTAGGGAATTTGTTCTGCTTGACTTAACTCAGTTAAAGCTGCTTAGGGGACCACTGTGTAATGTGTCCTCTGTTTCCTGATCTCCTTTACAATGGGATGGGAGACCTCTCCCATAGCCCCATTTCTCTACTGGTTTCTACAGTTTCTGATAGGGAAAAGGACCTATCTAGAAGGTTTTACCCTCTTTGTCTCTTCCTCTCTCTGTCCGCTAATCACTGCAGCTTTCTTTATGCCCTGCTTAGTTATTTCTAGTTGCAACAAAGCACAGACATACTATGTGCACTACAAATGAGAAGAGGCTTGTGGTAGGGAGCACCATCCTTTCTGGTGCTGACTTGTTCATCTTGAGTTCATGGGCTTATTTGTGTAGAAGTGATTCCAAGGTCTACTTTGAGGACAAGTGGATCTTCCATCCATCCATCTCAACAGCATCTGGCTCCAGGAACTGGTGCTCCATAGAGAGGAGAAGCCAGAAGGTCCCTAGAGTCATCTGTTGCAAGAAATGGTGTGATTTAAGGGGAGCTGGAGCTCAGAGTTTGGTCTGCTTATAAAAAGGGCAGTGTTGTGCAAGTCTGTGCTTGAAGCCTGTCCCCTTGAACTTGCAATTCAGGGACCACAGCTTTTGTCTCAAGGACAATTTGCCTTATCTTCTTTGGACGGCACTGGGAACCCCATTCATAAGCTAAACATAACTGATGAGGTCTGTCCTAAGATGCAGCAACAAAGCCTAGAGCTACTCAAGCTCACCTGCGTTAGACTGACTGCTGCCCCAGAGCCAGTGTCACACTCTGTCCAGTGATGGATCAGCCATGTTAGACCCATTCATTATAGCTCATATCTTATGATAGCAGGAATAGGTCCTGTACACTGTCACCTAGAGGGAAACTCCATCTTTTATCTCCCAATGCATCCCTCATAGCCATGAGCTATTGGGTAACATCAACACTCTATACGGATGAGGAAAATGGCCATGAAAGAAGTCTGTGTAATAGAAAACATGTCATCCCACAGAGCAGAGGCACTCCTGGGGCACTCCTCTCCTGCTGTTCATTTGCAGATGCCTGTAGGATCATCTTTTCCCATGAGCTGCCTGTAATTTACTTCTGGAGGCATGCTCCTTTTCCGCACACAAACATATCAAGAAGATCTACTTTGTCTGAGCAAGTTTTCCTACCAGCAGCAGGACAAGGGACGAGCAGGACTTTAGACAAATGCGGAGTGTGATGGTGTTTTGATCCATGCTGTGCATTGGCAGTGTCCTTTTTGAAAAGGGTACCTTTCCTGAAATGATCAAGCAGGATATGAGTGACAGGTGTTTGGTGGGTTTTAAACATGGATAATTTCTGCAATGTGGTTTGCAACGTAACCCCCAGATAAATGCACAGGTGAGGGGCTGAAGTGCTGCAACGCAAGGGCAGCCAGAGGCAAGAATTTTTTAATTAGCTTTTACACTGGAAAAAGTGTTTGTGTGGCGACGCTTTTAGCTCAGGGGAATTCTTAACCCAGCCTTGCGTAGCCTGAGCCTGCTTACTGCGAAAAGGAAAAGGAGTTAGTCAAACAGGGGAAATAAACATTGGGTCACAGCTAGAAGAACATCATTTTCTACCAAACTCTTTCTATGTTTACCATATTAAACGATCAACACATTTGCACTGTATCAAACTGTGCAGACGTAACATTAAAAGGTCAGCTGTTAACCTGCAGAAGCAAAGAGACTCCACATCTCTCTCTTAAAGACGATAGTCCGTTCTGAACGGGTCCCCACGGTACTCCTATAGCAACATTAATGCTCCGAGTGGCCATATAGCAGCTCTCACTTGCAGTGCGTGGAACCTCTTCATTAAGACTCCAAACTCCCACTGTGAAGGTGGGAGCTGACTTTCTCATGGCACATAAACAACTGGGGAAACTGAGACACAAGGACATCAAATTCTTTCAATAAAAGGAAATGGCTCTCAAATTCCTCATTCTCAGACTCTCATTCTAACTCTCAAGCAGATGTCCACATGGTAGTGTTTGTGGGATTAAATATTCAAAAAATCACGGAACTGGGAAAACTCTACAGATCTTGGATCCCTTCTGACTAAATTGTTAATCTGTATCACCAATAACTCTAAAACAATTTAAAAGATACTATATTTTGATGCAGTGATACTTGAAGGAATAGGAAAATCAGAGGCAATGCAAAAGCAAGGTGTTCCTCACATCTCGCATTCACATAGTATAGGCCTGCCTACCCTTCGGAGCAGCTTATAAAACAAAAGCTGTATTATTACTTAGCCCATTTGGGACAGATAAGAACTAAGCTCCCTTGAACCTCCCTGCCAGACCTGATCCTTAGAGCCTGGCAGGGCCATGCTTTTGTTTACATTTTAGTTCAGAAAAGGATTTAAGTCCCTGTTTATCTTTAAGGCTCCTAGTAGATGCACGATCTTTCAGGTATTTTTCGTTGAAGAACGAGCCCTTCAGCGGATCAAAGCCTTGTTACGTCCCCGTAGCAGATGGAAGAGGTGAAAGCCTGGCCCCACCTGCCCAACTTGCTAATGGAGCAGCTGAGCCAGAATACAGATGTTGCCACGCTTACCTCTATTTCACGGTGGAAGCCGGGAGTAGAAGGAGGTTTGAGATTTAGAGCATATCTATGCTCACAAGACTATGTAAATTACTTATTACTCTGGCTTCGAGCCTGTGCTTGGAGGTACAATACAGGTTAATTAAAGACACAAGAGAGTATAGGGAAGATGCACAGATTGGACGAAGCAGTAGCGGTGTGGCAAAGACTGAGGGAAGAAGTCTCAGGTTGATTCCTGGAGAGAAAATTGACACCACAAACCAGCTTTGCCTTTTTTTTTTCAGGGAGAAAAGCACAGCATCAAAGCACTGAGCAGAGCTGGTGCAAAAGGGGAATGGTCATTGTTGGTGCTGGTTATCCCCACAACTTTAGTGACATGGGAAAACTGGGACAAATTTCTGTATGTGCTTTCCCAAAAATGACGTCTCCCTATTCAGCCGTGTTAACAAGTCCTAGAGGGCAAAGAGTTTCATTCTCCACAAATGATGTAGCAGGTTTTCCAGTCTTTTGACATATTGAAATCATGAAGGGATGTGTTTCTGGAAGACAGGCTTCAGTCAAGCACCTTTTGTTTCTAGGGTCAGTACAGGGACAATCACTGGAAATTTGACAATGCATAGTATGGAAGGAGTCAGGCTAAATGGCCCAATAACTTGTCCACGTCTCAAATATATTAGTGGTCTTTGGATGCCAGGACTGTTATGGCTCTTTTATACACACGTTAGGAGCACAGCAAAGAAATTGCTATGAAATTGTCGTTCCTGCTACTTCTACAAGCACTAAATCTTGCTTTGTTTTTCCTATTTTCTTTTCTTTTTTTTTTTAATAGCCATCCAGGCTTCTTTACTGAAGCCATAAAAAATACAAGTTATGAAAAGCAAAAGAAAAAGGCTATTTCTAGGCAGAGGAACGTGTCTTTGTATATGTTTGTGGACAGAGTGGCACAAGAGGGGACCCGATCCTCAATATGTTTGTAGGATGCGTCACACAATAGAGACCTGAATTAAGCCCTCCAGGCACAACTGTAATGCAAATATTAATTAACATTAATGGTCTGTGGCCTTGCCTGTCAGCTGGAAGCCAGCAAGACTGTGCATGGCAGAGTAGTATTAATTTGTTTTTGAAGCCCTGAAAGCAGAGAGCCTGGTGGTATATGAACATAGCAGCTTCGCTCCCACATGTCCACTTCGCTCTGCTTCTGGATCATTCACAGGGAGGGAAATCACAACCAGGATGAAGTGCTGGGGCTGTTTCGAAGAGCACTGGGGACACAGGTGGGAGACAGGCTCATGGCTGAGATCTGTACCCTGCTGAGGGCTCCTCAGGTTGCAAACTCCAGGCGTGGTGCCCTGTATTTGACGTGCTGGGAACACCATCTGCAAATGGTGGGTCACAATTCCAAAAGCCTCTCTCATTCTCCTGGGCATGTCTCTGCTACCTGCGCCTCATTCTTTTTGCAGCCAGGCGCACAGCATCATTTGGGGGGCTCCAGCTGGAACATCTCAGGTTCCCATTTGCTCCCAAACTGTGGGCCCGATTCTCAGCAACAACGTCTCCCCCACTTTCCCTCCCTCCTTCTCTCTGCAAGCACCTTCAATGAATTATTAATTGCAGCTCATCCAATTAAAGGGCTCCTGCATGTTAATAATTCATGGCAGCTCTTCAGAGCTGTTGGCTGGCAGGCTCGGCAGCACTAGGGTTGGGCCTTCGGTGAACTGAGAGGAGTGAAGTGCAATAAGAAAGGAAGAAATCAATAGTGTAGCACAGGCTGTACACATACAGGCGACTCTTTATTATATCTGAAAATTGCTTTCTGTGATTGCTGCCATCATTACTTCTGTATTTATTTTTTAACGACTTGTCCATCATGAAGCCCGTATACCTAAAGAAAAAGGCCAATTGCACTAAAACAGTTAAATTCTTTTAATATCTGGCACTGGGTGAAAGCAGTAATTAGTTCATTTTGTCTTTACTCCCTCTTACAGTGAAACCTTCCCCCTCCAGAAGTCAGTGTCCTTACTATCTCTGTAAGTTAGAATAGATCTACTGTTTTTCCCTCTGGAAATGGACCCATCAATGATGTTCATGGGAGTAACCTGCAGCTTAGCAGCTCTTACATTAGTATATAAAGGCAGTTCCCAGGACATGAGAACACCAGCAGAGTATTCAGAGGAAGCATGAGTGTGGTGCTACTGCAGAACCAACCTTTTATCAGTGTAAGGAAGAAAGGAAACCTCTCCTGAGGTTTGAGATGAGTTGGCATCAGGCAAAAGGTTGACAAGATAGTCTGGGATGAGGGCCACAGAAGCTGTGCGCATTAGAGGAGATATAGTCTCCCACAGGGCAGATCTGAAACATGAGAAAGTGAAATTGTAGATTTTGGTATGTGAGCATAGTCATCGGGAGCAAATCCAGACTGGCAAATGGCCAACCTCCTTGTTGTCTCAGAAAAGGTACACAAAAGAATGAAGGGTTAGAAGAGAAAGCCAGAGAAAGTCAAAGTAGAAATAAGATCCACTTTTCTTGCCAGTGATGGCAGCCCACTGAAAGAAAATATTCAATGAGGCTTCCAACAAGGGTATGCATAGGTGGAAATCACACCAAGACTGAAAGCCTCAGGAAAGGTATGCCTCAAACACTGGGTAATGGTTTACTGCCAATAAATTACCCAGTAAAATGGTGTGGACTATATTGCGCAGGAAGTCAGCTTAAATCAAACAGCTATGTCCTCAGAAGTCTTTTGTCTCTGGAATGGCCTCTCTTTAATAGGGGTCATACCCTCCTTTTATAAGCTTGGGGGACTATGAAGAGGAGGTCAGACGTACTAGAATCTGGGGAACTCTTTTTGTAGCCTTGCACGTTGGGGATATTTTGCTTTAAAACCAGATTTGATGGAAACCATAAAAAAGCCCATTGCTAATGGACGGTACAACTGGTAGTACATGTGGGTTTGCTTGCTTATTTTGAAACAAATCATGACTTTGTACAGCATCTGGAGCACCTCTCCTATGAAAATAGGTTGAGGGAGTTGGAGTTGTTTCAGCCTGGAGAAGAGAAGGCTCCAGGGAGACCTTCTAGCAGCCTTCCAATACCTGAAGAGGCTACAAGAAAGCTGGAGAGGGGCTTTGGACAAGGGTGTGTAGTGATAGGATAAGGGGAAATGGCTCTACACTGAAAAAGGGGAGATTTAGATTAGATTTAAAGAAGAAATTCTTCCCTCTGAGGGTGGTGAGGCATTGGAACAGGTTGCCCAGAGAAGTTGTGGCTGCTCCATCCCTGGAAGTGTTCAAGGCCAGGTTGGATGAGGCTTTGAGCAACCTGGTGTAGTAGAAGGTGTCCCTGCTCATGGCAGGGGGGTTGGAACTAGATGATCTTTAAGGTCCCTTCCAACTCAAACCATTCTGTGATTCTACAATTCTCTGATCTACTTCAATAAGACTGCAGACTGGGGTTTTCCACCACACTGCAAATGCATAATAGTGATGAAACATTGTTCCTGCACGGGGGTGTGACGTGACTGAATCACAGATTTAAAATATGTAAGAAATTTGGAGGGAATAGTTATTCTCTTTTATGCAAGTGATTTTAGTACTGATTTGAGAGCCCTGAGGAGACGGGGATTTCAGTCTTCATGGCCCATTCATCTTTGGTCGCTTGGTCTGCAATTTCCAATTAGTGTTTAATTTGATTGTGGTTTCTGTGGTGTGGATCATAACGACCTTTTACACCCAGCTGATCCGGCACTGCAATTTGGTGGTTCTTTCTCATGGACGTTAGATAGTTTGAGACTCTGCCACCACCACATTACCCCTATTTAAACATTTTACTCAGACCCCGCCTGGTTAGCCTGGTTCTGAAGGTGGTCAGGCTGACAGCTCTTCATCATTTCTGTTTCCTGACCTCAAAGCCACATCACTAATTCCTGGCTTCTATACCAAATATGCACTATGTGTGTCAGATACCACCAAAACAATGCCACAAAAAACTATAAATTGGGACAAAAGAAAGCAGGAGAGTTAGTGAAAGGCTAAATCCGTTGAAAACAGTGAGGGACACTTAGTGGAGAGCTGGATTTAGGAGTGGCATGGCAGCTCTGGGTGGCTGAGGCCATACCTCGTGTCCAGCTCATCGCATGGAAGGGTCATTAATCAGCTGCTGAACAGTCTCAGGGAAACATCAGTCAGTGGTGTTTAGTTTAAGATCTCGGGAAGATTCTGGGTGATCATGTAAGCACCATCGTGCATGGGAGGGCAAGATGGAGCAATGAGTCTTCAGCTCCAACACCCCACTGGCACTGCCATCACAGAAACCACCCTCTGTGCACTGGAACCAGCTCCTCCACTCAGGGCTGGGCGAGAGAAGAACACAGGCAGCCTGGCCGTGGCAGGCACCGCTGCCACACAGCCAACTTCCCTAAGCCACTGCTGCATTTCCAAACAGCTTTTTTCTCTAAAGAGAGAAGGGGAAGTATGGCTGTTTTTCCAGGTTTTTGCAATATCTCAATTTGTCCACTGTGTACGTACAGATCAATTTCGGAGAATGAAACCAACATGAACTTGTAACACTGCTGTGCTTTTAAACAACAACAAAATCCACAAAAAATCTTAGCAGAAACCCAAATTTCTGTTGGTTTTTTTATTATTATTTTTATTGACATTTTTCACGAGGGAAGAATCGAGCATATCTCAACCCTGGAGTTGAGGTCTTTGAAAAACACAGCTCTTAGCTTGCAATAAAAAGGTGGAGAAATGGGCACAAATGACACCCCACTTCCAAACACCTCCCTGAAAGCTCCAGCCCAAATCCAGTTTTTTCCAGCATTGCTTTTTACAATATGATTTTCCACTTGATTCTCTCTCTGCTGTTTGCTTTATGTGTCTGTTAATACATAAGCCTGTTCTTTTTTATCTTGCTTGTATTTTGGCTTTTTTTTTTTTTTTCTTTCCCTGCTTAGTACTAAACTGCAGAACACACATTGTGCTTTCAGCCGCCTGTGATCTGTCAGTGGGCCCAGGAGCTTAGCCTTAACGGGCTATGTAAATATTGTCTCAAAATTACAAATATTCAGAATGGCAGTAATGTATGGGGCTTTCGTTAAAGCATCTTGTTTTATGGGCTTAACCACAGGCTGGGAAGCACGGAGATGTTGACATGTTATTTGTACAAGGGACACACACTCACGTGTACACAAAAGCTCAACATTGTACAAATAGCAGTTCAGACCATAAATATCATAGTGAAATTGCTCCCAGATCAAAACAACCCCCAAAAGAGACATGATCGAAATGAAGTCAGACTACATTACTTTCGGGGCACACACCCTTTTTTTCTTTTTTTTTTTTTTTTTCTCCAAAAGTAGTGGAAAATAAAACTCGGGCGCCGAGAAGCCTATTCTGGATCAACACATTTAGAAACAAAATGTACCTTTGTATCTAAAATCTGAGTGTCATGAATATTTACGTGGGGAGGAAAGAATGATTTTGTCAGTGTGTAAAGCAGTCCCAGAGAGGCTCGAATTCTGCCTGGTTTCTATTAGCTTTCCTTCTCGGTAAACACACTGAGTCATTTGCTGCAGGAGAGGTGTGCGAGCACAGGGAGGGAAAGACACATAAGTAAAAAAGAAAAAAAATCCCACTGCCATGTAAATGGATGGGAAAGTATTTGCTGTGCGACGTGCCACCTCCGTCCCCGTATCTTATGATGTGGTGTTGGGTCTGTACAGCCAAGTTTAGCTGCAGTTTTCGCCCAACAGTGTCACGAATTTAAAAGGTCTCCTGCACTGCTACAAGAAATATGGAGGATGTCTGTACATCCTGACTACCTCCCGTAGAGCAAAATGGAGACCCAGAGCCACCAAAGGAGGAGTCTTATATTGGTGAAAATGTGAATGAGAAAACCTTTCCTATCAGCTCATCCCCAACTGGTTGAAGCCAAAGCTGTCCCCTGTCGAAAGACACTGGTTACTGGGGTGTGATGGGTTCCCATGGACCTCGTGAGCCACATGGACACCACGAAGCCTCCAAGCTACAAACTTAATGAGAGGCAGGAGCTGACTCTGATCCAGCACAGCAGGGAGAGTCCAGGGGATCCAATTTTGTGATCCTGGCATGGGGAAACCTCTGGACTCAGGCAACCATATCAGCACATATCCAAGTGGAAGGCAGCAAGCCTTTAAATTAAGCGTGTCTCAAGAGTTTGTCTATCAGGGCACCAGCGACTTCAGCTTGTTGTTCTCCATTGCATTTTCTGTGTAGTTGCTGACATCGCTCTACATTTCGTATTCTTTAGTCTTTGGACTGCAGCAGGGCTGAGGAGGTGCAAAATTAAACCTCCCTGTGTCTCCTGAGCTGGGAGTGGGATAACTTCTGGGAGTATGTGGAAAGGGAGATTAAACTGGGGAGAGGAGGGGGCTGCAGCCTTCCCTTCCCCACTCTGCACGAGCACATCGCACTGGTGAGCAGGGGACAGCATGGGTTTGGTAGTGTGTTTAAGAACATTTTGTCCCTTCCATCTTTCCTTTATCCCAGTTTTCATAAGAGAAGGGGCATAGAGCTTCTATCATCTACCTGGACCAGTCCTGCTGTTTTGCAAATGGAACTGGTTTGGCAACAGCAAGCAGCCAAGATTTTTATCTTTTCCTTCCTAAGATGCTTTTTTTTCCCTTCTGCCTTTACCATGCAGGTGCTTGGAGCAGCCATGAATCAGAGCCTTTGAGACGGGCTGCTTGTACCAGGCTGCCATCCAGAGGGGAAAGATACGGTGCCGGGAGTACCAGGCACTTACTGGATGGGGAAGACATACAAAGGGACAGATCGGGTCAGGAGATCAGAGGCAGGGCTTTACATCTAGGGCGAGGAGGGGTTTTGAAAAGGGGTCAGATGTTTAAAGTCTTTTCAAGATCCTGATGGCTTGAAGCAAACCTTTGCTCCAGAAGCTTTTCTGATGAAATTCCAGATCACGATCCACAGCAAAATTGCAAATGAAAAGAAATAATAATAATTTCTGTACATGACACTTGCCACTGGAAGATTTCAAGCACCTCATCCTCTGAATATTCACAGCTCTGTGCTCCCTGCTTCTGGGCTAATAACTCAGCCTCTGCCCACAAATTTGAGCCTTTCTGTCTCTAGGACTCCAGATCTAACCCCGAACTGTGTCACTTGAGCTTTTCTGGGGCAGAATGGCTGAAACTGCAAACAGACATAAAGCAGCTCCTCCCTGTTGTTTGAGGCAAGATCTGCCTGGTGTCTGCAGGTGCACTCGTCCCCCAAACTCTCAGACCATTTTACTCAATTGCCATCAATGAATAAGATGAATCCACTCAACAGGACAGACGCACCTATATAATCAATACCTATCAGCTTCTTCCACCCGTGGGTTGTGTGTACACATGCATATATAGAGCTAGACATGTCTCTGCACACATTCCGGACCTTTCAGTGACTACATATAAATATATGCTGGTGTACCCATTATATACAAATATAGAGACAGTGTGCTGCTCTCTCAATAAATTTTTGCTCAGTCTTCCTTTTGCAGTGTGATCAATAACAGTTCTAGTGCAGAAGGTGAGCAAAGTGCCTTGTTAAACTAATAATTGCACAGGAACCAATCCTTTCTAATAAAATCTTTTCAAGCCTTTATAAATTTCCACTCTAAGACCAGTTTTCCTGGGAGACCTATCATTACTGGAGAGTGGAAAGAAAGGAGCATAACTAGCCTCTCTTACCAGCCACCCAATAGACACTAAAATGGGGCAAGCACCGAGAAGGTCGCCCCCATGGAGCCTCTTGATTGAGACACAAACCCGCAGGCTGTGCTGTCCATCTCCCGACAGGGTTTATAATTAAAGCTGTATTGCTGTTTATATTCCAGCAGCACCTGTAAGACCCACTGCACAAGGTGCTGTGCAAACAGAGAGGCAGCAGGCTTGCTGCAAAGGATTTACAACCGTAATAGATAAAGTGTGCCGGGGAGGGTGGCTGCGGGGAGGGGTGAGGAGGAAGAAGGACAGCGAGTCTTTCAAGGTTGTGTTTTAACAGAAAACAGAAGTCCAGGGGCCTGACTGCCAAGCAGCTGCCACTCTCTGCCAGGCTTGTACCGCCTCTCAGATTTGGTCTCCAAGAAACACTTGTGGCTTCACCCAGGCACATCCATGTTATATTGCACATGTGATGACCTATGGAGCAGAAATTGACACCACTGTGCCGCAGCTGCAGTTTTTGGTATCCTATCAGGTCCCTGTCGGCTGTAGGATGCATATCTGGAACAGACTCCGCTACCAAAAACTCCCTTGTGTCAAGGGCAGCCCCAAGGCTGGGTGTCCCCTGGGACTGGGGAAGGGCAGCTGCTCCTCACCAACTGTGTGCGATGGGGGTCTTGCTCCTGGCCAGCAGGTCACAGGCAGCAGGTCACAGGCAAATCTGGAGGTCTGCATCCATGGCTCATGCAAGCAAAGGACAGTGCTAAAGGATGCTGATGCAGTCTGGGAGCACTGGAGAGGAGGAACCCAGCAGGCTGAGGGTACCAGATGGGCATCTTGTATGGCAAATCCCATCATAGCGGGTGCAGTGAGGATTGCTCCCAGCATGGCCAGTGCCATGTTGACTGGAGCATCCTGCCTGCACTCCATGTGAAAAGGCCCACCACCTTGTAAACAAGGCACTATCTTCTCTGGAGAGGCCATGGTTTCTGTGTGACGCTTTTCCTTAGCTTCAGTGCCATCCATCCTAGGCAACATTAGTAAAGTAGTGAAGAAAGGCAGGAAACTAGAAAGTTAGTGAGTCGTGGGCCGTGTTTGGTTAAACAATGTCTTCAGGCTTCAGAACTATGCATATGGAAGGGGGTGTTATGTAGGGACCCTCAGCTTCCTTCCTCCGAGTTAATTAACCTCCCTCACCTCCGTGCTGTTATAGACACAAGCGTTCTCCTGCATATGTCAAGGGCGTAATTAGCACAGACTGAGCAAACCGCACTCACAGAATGGAAGCGTGCCTGCAAGATGGACAAAAGTGAAAGCTGGGCATCGGCAGGGACAGTGAGCCACAGCACAGTTGACCAAGTATGGCAGGAGCAAACCTGAGCTGCTGGAGGGAAGGATTAGGGCTGCCCCTTTCCCATTCCCTCCATCTGCCATCTGCAGCTGCAGGGCATGGATGAGAGGCTGCATCTGCCACAGGAGAGCAGATTCACACGCTGAGGAGATGACAAGGGGTAGGAGCATCTTGGTGATGGAGGAAAGTCTTCCTCAGTCCCCTATCAGTTGCACCCAGTGGACTCAGACCGCCAATATTTCCAGCTTCTTAGTGCTCAGAGGACACAACCTTCTGCCTTCATTCAGTTTTATGATGACAGATCCTCAGGTGACCCTTCTCCATCATACAGGAGAAAGTGTTCCCCCTCCCTGCCACCTCTGCAGCTTTGCCCAGCCCTGGGTTCTCCACACCTCTGCTGCCAGCACTCCAGATCCTGTCTCTCCCCTGGTGACCCGGGTTCCATATTCCCATTTCTCAGGATGATGAAATCTCTGCTGTGACCCCCCTTGGCAGGGAAGACTGAGATAGGCCCAACATGGTTTTGCTGATAGAGGGAAACAGCATTGCCTGAGGGCAAATCCACAAGGATCTCTGTGAAGGTGTCCACCATTGTTCACACAGTTCATTTCACGGGACCATTGTCTCTCACTCCTCAGTCCCAAGGGATCCTTCCACGCTTGTTGAACAGCCCCATCCCTGTCAGTTCCTCTGCTTCCTTCCACTTCAATCTGTTAGATTCTCCTCCTACATCTCACCTGTCATATAGATTGCAAGCAGCCTGGGGCAACCCTGCTCCTGACCAAAGATCCCCAGTGCTACTGTCATGCAGATCCCTGCAAATGGAGGGTGTGAGAGGATCAAACCAGAGAAGGCTAATGATTCCCTGTAGGCCCCAGCTCTTCTGCAGCTCACAGGCTTCCGACATTGCCTCCTCCCTTCTCCCCAGAATCACAAAACACACATGCAAAACTTCCCAATTTTTAAACGTTGCTGTTTTAGAGAAACATAGTACTCCTTCCAGCTGCAGGCACTAAATCATCCCTCTCCCAGGACGTGTGCTGAGGAAGTAAGGCCAGTGATGAATGGGGCTGTCCATATTTACATTGGGAGCAGAACAGCTGTGTGAATCTCACTGTGCAATGAGTACTCTGCAAACTCGTCATCCCCCTTGCTTCCTCCCCCACCGCTTGGTGACAGTGACTGATTGTCCACTTTTGCAGAGCACTGCCCAGCAGCACGCATGACTCCCAGCACCTCTTGAAAGTGAGGTGGTGGGGGGGAAAACCTAACCCTCAAATCATCAGAGTTGCTGTATTTGTTTGGTGAGCCTTATTTCCTGCGATGACTTTGCAAACAAGGCCACAGAAATAAAAGAGAAGTGCTGGTGAATTGGAAGAGAGGGGGAGGAGAAAGGGCAACCCTGTCTGTTTCTTGCAAGGAACTGCAAGAACTTCATGGGTTTATGAAAGGCAGGTCTTGCCAATCAAACCTGATCACCTTCTATGACAGGGTGACCCGCCTGGTTGACCAGGGAAGGGCTGTGGATGTAGTTTTCCTAGACCTCAGTAAAGCCTTTGATACAGTTTCTCATAGTGTTCTGGTTGAGAAACTGATAACTGCTGGCCTGGATAGGCACACCCTCCTTTGGGTTAAAAACTGGCTGGATGGCCGGGCCCAAAGAGTGGTGGTAAATGGGGCTAAATCCGCTGGAGGCCGGTCACCAAGTGGTTCCCCAGGGCTCAGTGCTGGGTCCAGTTCTGTTTAACATCTTTATCAATGACCTGGATGAGGGGATTGAATGCACCCTCAGTAAATTTGCGGACGACACCAAGCTGGGAGGCTGTGTCGATCTGCTCGAGGGTAGGGAGGCCCTTCAGAGGGATTTGAACAGGCTGGATCGTTGGGCTGAGGCCAACGGCATGAGCTTTAATAAGGCCAAGTGCAGAGTCCTTCACTTGGGGTATAAAAACCCCAAGCATCGCTATAGGCTCGGGGAAGAGTGGCTGGAGAGCTGCCTGGCGGAGAAGGACCTGGGGGTCTTGGTTGACTACCGGCTTGATATGAGCCAGCAGTGTGCCCAGGTGGCCAAAAAGGCCAATGGGATACTGGCGTGTATCAAGAACAGTGTAACCAGCAGGAGCAGGGAAGTGATCCTGCCCCTGTACTCAGCACTGGTGAGGCCGCACCTGGAATATTGTGCCCAGTTTTGGGCCCCTCGCTTTAAGAGAGATATTGAGCTCCTGGAGCGAGTCCAAAGAAGGGCGACTAAACTGGTCAAGGGCTGGAAAATAAAACTTATGAGGAGCGGCTGAGGGAGTTGGGGCTGTTTAGTCTGGAGAAGAGGAGGCTGAGGGGGACCTGATTACGGCCTATAAATACTTGAGAAAAGATGGTGGGGGGTGGGGAAGGGCTCTTTACATTAGTGATGGGTGATAGACAAGAGGAAATGGGCATAAGCTTAGTCAGGGGAGATTCAGGTTGGATGTTAGGAAGTCTTTCTTCTCTGAAAGGGTTGTCAGCCACTGGAATAGGCTGCCCAGGGAGGTGGTTGAGTCCCCATCCCTGGATGTGTTTAAGAATAGGGTGGATGATCTACTTAGGGATATGGTTTAATGGGGATGAGGAACGGTTGGACTCGATGATCTCTAAGGTCTTTTCTAACCTAGAAATCTATGAAATCTATGAACTGCATCCAAGGTGTTGAGCACCTGCAGCACTTTTCATCCTTCAGACAAATGCTCAAGGTAAATATTGATGCCAATATGCTCTGTGTACTCAGACTGCAGTTCTCTGCATAGAGCTCTTGGACTGTGGGGGTTTAAGATGAGCTTAAAATGTTGGCAAGACTTAAGCAATGTATGGACAACCAGTACAGGCTTCCCACTCCTTTCCCCTTTGTTTCATGCCTGCCTTGATCTAGTCCGTTGGCTGCTACCTTCACTTGGTGGCCCAGTCTCAGCCCTAGGTAGAAGGAAATACTCTGTTCTTCCACCAGATCTCTGTGCAGTCCTGCCACTGAACTTCACTCCTTCCAAGTAGACTCCCATACTTAGGGATCTGTCTGTCTCCTCATAACCTGTATCCCTGTAACTCAGCAGGAAAGTTTCCAGAAATTATCATGATCTGTCAGCAGATCTCAGCAGAATGCTTCACTTTAAACAAATCAGCATATTCTGAGAGGAAAAATATGAGAGTCTCAAATGAGCCATACATACATTTCTGATCAGCTCTCCATTATAGCTCTCAGCTGATGGAGATGTGCTGGATACAAGCAGCAGAATTATGGAGAAGGGAATAAGCCGAAGGATTGTCTACCTCCCACATACCTGGCGGTGAAACAAGAGGCTAAAGAAGGGAAGATGCTTAGACATGACTCTGACACCTTCATCCAGCACTTTACATAAAAAGACTTAAATTACAGCAGTGGGATGGGTGGCTCCACTGCACAGAGAAGCAAAGTCCTGACAGTGTGTCTGAAGAAAGGCACTTGGCACTGTGGTTTGGAGAGATAATACTGTGTGAGGCTCTTACTTGCTCTAAGTAGACCTAGATGAAGAGAAGAGGAATAATTACTGGCTCCAGCTGCATAGCCTGCTCCTGCAGCAGACCAGAGGAAGGGTCACCTCGAGATCCCAAACTTGGCATAAGTTCCCTTGAGGTAGGGCTTGGCCCACAGCTACCATCCACACCTGGAGTCAGTCCGGTCCAGCCCAGCACAAAGCTGGAGATGGACTAAGATTCAGGGCTCTGCAGTCTGAAACACATCTCCTCCCCACCGTCACGGGCTGGGTTAATTGCTGAAGGGGGAAAAGAGAGAACTGCAAATGGAAAACGGCATTTTCAATCTGCTGGAGTGTCTGGGGAGGGAACAAAGGTAGACTCGGGGAAAGGCAATGCGAAGAATGGCAGGGAGCGGGGAACGGCTCCTTGCCTTATTCCTATGCTGCTCCACTCCACGCTCAGATAAAGTGGTCCCTTCTCTCCAGCCTTCTCCTTTCTAGTCACACACTCCGTTGGTTAATTCTCTCCTCGTCGAGATCAGAGATTAGATAGAGCCTGGATTTATAGCTAGTGAAAATAAAAAGAGCTGCTCCTATCAAGGATTCAAATGATTAAATATCCCACCATAGAAATACTTTTAACTTCACTTACAGTACAATTTCACTTACACGCTGATGCAGTTGACAGCGCTAACAAAAGCTGCTTGAGTAATATGGGGCCTGAAGAGAGAGAGAAAGAAGCTGGAGGAGAGAATGAGAACAGGGATAGGGACAGAAATGGAGAGAGAAAGAGAGAAATGGGATTAGATAGTGAGATGCAAAGAGAGGAGAGGAAAGGAAAGGCAGGAAAAGCAAAGGAAAGGAGGAGGTTGGCTCTCTCTGCCTGTAGCATTAAAAGTACAAGAGCTAAACCAATTAAACAATGAAAGGAAAGCAAAGGATTAAATGAAGGGCTATGTAAAACAGCTCCTCTAATCCAGCTCATTTACTGCTCTTTATTCTCTATTTCCCTCTCATGTTGATCCTCAGATTCAACAACGCCAGACCCATAGTGCCTCGTGCCTCGCACATGCAGGGTCCTGCTGGCACCGTGCCGTGCCCCGTCCGCTGCTCTTCCACCTCGGCCAGGGTAGGGGACAGCAGCGGTGAGCGGTCACAGTGTCGGCCAGGGGATGCTCCTGGGCAGACAAATGAGCTGTACTGAGCTCTGGTTGCACTCATGGTTGGACTGCTCCTGCCCTCCAGCCAAACTCGCTCAAGGAGAACACTGAGAAACAGGACTGTCCTCCTCTACCACCATTACCAACAGATCAGAGCAGGGACTGTTCCTCTCCAGGTGCTGCTGGAGACCCTCATTTTGCACAAAGCTTGTAGTCTGCCATGGTGATCCAAAGGACAAAGAGGAATTTTCAGGGCAGTTTCCGCTCCTGCCTTCTCTGTGGCTCCTCTTTACCCTCATTCCCTTCATTCCCTCCATTCATTCACTCCTCACACCCCATCTCCTCCGTGTCCTGCCAGTGCTGGGATCCACCACCTCCCCCCAGACCTGCAGTGTGGGTTGGGGCATCCTGCAGAAGCTGCAGCAGTTACAGGGAAAACAACTGGTAGATGAAATGCAGCAAACGGGAGATTGGTGGGGACTAAAATCGCTTACCCATCTTCTTCTTTTTTCCCCTTTCTCCATTTGCCTGATGCCCAAGAATGATTATTTCTTTTCTGGTTGCTTCTTACAGTTTTGATCGTAGCCTCAGGGAGAGCAGAGGGACAGCAGAGGAAGTCATTTGGGGAAGGACCTGAGCACTGGGAGAAAGCGTGGCTGCCCGGGGGAGGTTATCTGTGCCTGGTCACTGTCTGCAGGGATGCTGAGCTATTTGGAAATGACTTTTTTTCTCCTTCAGCACTCCAGAGCTACAGATCATTTGAATTCACCCTCTCCTTCCCTTTCAGGAGACAGAAAGGCCCCAGCCGTACTTGAAATGAGACAGATGCTTATGGAATTGTGGGTTTAAAAGCATTTTTCAGTTGAGTTCTTTCCTTTTCTACACAGAGCAGTCCAATGTGAGCTGACTAATAAATGCATTATCTCTTTTTTTTTCCCTTTCCTAGGAGGGTTTGATATGGCAGCTCCATAGATCAGGCTGGTCTCCAGGGATATTTCTGCCCTAAACAAAATGGAAATTGTCTGCCCCCTCAAAAGCCCTCAGTGACTCATACAATAAAGAGAACCCATAAATATTTGGGTAATTACAGTCCATTCACCTAAATTCCATAAGAGGCAGAGCACTTTCTCACTTCGTGTCCTTAAACAGCCGTTGCGTGTTGCTGTTTGCCGCTCGTGTGTTGCCGTAAGCGCCCCAATCCCCCTTAACGGTCAGCTTCCAGGTAGCGTGTGTTCAACTCCTCATCAGTAGTTAGCAAAGGCTGGGAATGTTTCACAGCAAAAGGATGAAAAGTTGTGCGATGAAAAGTTGTGCAATGAATAGGAAGTCAGATACTGTACTGCTTTACACACGGTACACACAGAGCCAGTGCCTTTTGCCTGATGCTCCACACGTCACCGAGACCACGCTGTAGGCACCTCCTTGGCATGGGGATCAGAGGACCCTTGTGCCTGGAGGAAACATTTGCTGAAATCTGCTGTAGCCAGACTCTCCAGTGCGGTGACAGTCCTGGAGATTAATGCATTTTATAATGTTATTGTTACTGTGTTGTTGTTAATATTTTACTGCCTGTTGTCACCACTCCATGAGGCAGATCCAGCTATACATATATCTGATCCGGGTGGTCTACAGTCCTTTGTACGTCCCCTGGAATGATTACACCAGGCTCATGTTACAGCTATTTGATGCTGCATAAAATTTCCAGAAAGACAGAAGTGGAGAATATATATTTTAAAAAGAACGATTCAGTGAAGGTTTGGGCTATGCTGTTTCCTTCCCTCCCTCCCTGCCTCATCGGCTCAGGGTGAATTACAGGATGTGCAAGAACACTTTTACGAAACCCTCCTTGAAAGGAGCCCGTTGGAGCAGCACTGCCTGCATGCCCCAGCAGTCTGCCTTCCCTCCATGCCTCCCTCTGCTCTTTGATGACCTCTCGCAGCGCAGCTGATGGCCACAGTGACAGCAGGGCCACAGGTTTCCCTTTGCCCAACCCAAGGCAGTCAAGCAGACATGGAGTGGATTTGCATAAAGTGTTTTTCTTTCTTGACTTTCCAGCAATCCTCCAAAGAGCACCTGGGCTGTGAGAACACTGGGCATCGTTGGCTGGTGCGGACCACAGGCATCCGGCAGGCAGAGCGGTTGCATTCCTCCTGCCAGAGGGAGCGATGGACAGGTCTACAGGAATATGTTTGGTCTGGTCTGCAGAGGGGAGCCCTCCAAGGAGCTGGTGACTGGCAACCTCAGGGTGGGAATGAAAAGCTGGGCAGCCTCCTGCCAGAGGTGACCAGATCCAGCTACCTCCAGAGAAGGTTTGAGCAACCCTAGAGCCTGCTCTCAGACCCTGTCAGTCACAAACGTTTTTATTACAACCTGCTGCTTTATCAAATGCTTCATTTTGTCTGTTTTTCATCTCCTCTTCCATTTTCCTCCTGCTACTTAAAATTTGTTTCTTTCCTTGCTATGGGTGATGGTGCTTCTAATCAGCACTTTCCTTGTCTAATTGCCTCATTGTGAGCTTCTCCCTGAACCTGTCAGACACAAACTCACACTTCTTGCCTTACTTGTCACAAGAAAAATTGTTCTTTTAAATGTGTCTGGGAGAGGCACAAGGACATTGAATACTCCAGGGAGAGGGAAGGATGGAGGAGTGACTGACTGCAGTTACTCATTACATGGTATTTCTGAAAGCCCCCTCCAACTTACCTGGAGATACACAAACAGAAAAAAGAAAACTCTGTCTCAAAGACATCACAGTCCAAAATATGTTGACACTGAAAAGTCCCTGAAGAAGTTATACCTGCTGTGATTACAGCAGAGGATGAGTGGATTACTCGGTGAAACAAACCACCCACTGCAGGAGGGATTATTTTGCATGTGAGAGGAAAATTTAGGGACTTTAAATACTAATACCCCATTAATGATTAATGTATCTATTGCATAGGAACCTGCTTGCTGCCCTATTAGCCCCCTGCCTCAATCACAGCAGATATGCTAGTGGAGAAAAAAAACGTTTTTAGGGTTTTGCTGTACCAGCGTTGCATTCATGTAAGAAATTTCTGTGCTGTTCGTAACTGAGCAGAGCTCTGAGTTTTACCTCCCACATTCAGGTCCTCTGTTATCCACCTAAATTAGATTATTTGTGAAGCACATTGATGCTCACCCCTGATGATAGCAGAGGAGTCTTTCAGGCCAAGGTATTTGTGGTTGTCATCTTATCTCCTGATAGGAAGATAACAGTGTTCTTCCAGTGACACATTAGCTGGTGGATTTGCCTATCAAAGGCTGGCAGAAAGATAGAGTAAGGTTAGATGCTTGTGTAGCTCAGCTTAGCATTTCCTTGGTAAGATAAATGATGACCTTGGTTTTACCTCCACCTGCTTTGTCTCAAACTAAGCAAGTGACAAGGCTGATGTCACATCTTCAGGTCTTGCCTGAAGTCATTTGGAGGGCACCTGCTTCATGGCAGTTATATTGGTGACGTGTTGGCCTTGTCCTTTACATTTCATCCCACAAGAGCAGATTCTCCCTGTGGCACGGGATGAGCTACTTCAGACCAGGGCCCCTCTCACCTCAAGTATTAGTCAGGGAGCAAAGTTTTATTGGCAGTAAATAATATCTTTGTGCTTCTGTGCCTTGCCTACAAGTGAAGAGATCACAGCTGTTTTCTTTTCCAGTTTTCCCTTTGTGTTTTCACAGAATCAAAGGATTCTTAGGGTTGGAAGGGACCTTAAAGATCACCCTCATTCCAACTAGACATCAGGTTGCTCAAAGCTTCATCCAACCTGGCCTCGAACACTTCCAGGGATGGGGCAGCCACAACTTCTCTGGACAACCTGTTCCAGTGCTTCACCATCCTCATTGTAAAAAATGTTTTCCTTAAATCTAATCTGAATTTCCCCTCTTTCAGTGTAAAGCTGTTGCCCCTTGTCCTGTCACTACACACCCTTGTCCAAAGCCCCTCTCCAGCTTTCTTGAAGCCTCTTTAGGCACTGGAAGGCTGCTAGAAGGTCTCCCCAGAGCCTTTTCTTCTCCAGGCTGAACAGCCCCAACTCTCTCAGCCTGTCTCCATAGCAGAGGTGCTCCAGCCCTCGGATTATCTTTGTGTCCTCCTCTAGACCCGCTCCAACAGCTCCATGTGCTTCTGATGTTGGGGGCCCCAGAGCTGAACGCAGCACTGCAGGGGGGTTTCACAAGAGCAGAGCAGAATTTTGGCCATTTTTTGGGGGGTAGAGCTCAGAGAGGCCCCCATGGCAGTGGTGTTTGCAGATCTGGCTGATTATTTCATTACTTATGATCAGCTGCAGAGCTTGGGGTGCCGGCCTTGGGCGGGCGAGCTGGTTATGGAGCAGCTATGACCTCCTGGCGAGGCAAAACCACGGACATATTAGCAGGGGGCAATTAGAGGGCGGAGTAGAGAGGGGAGAGATCGACTGTGGGCCACTGCTAAGTATTTTACCTGTCAAAAACGACTTTAACCTGCACATTTAGGCTATAAAAATTTTCTTCAGTCAAGGAAAGATCTGCTATTCACAAGGACAAAGCTAAGGCAGCATCTTCTCCTTGCCTCAGAAAATTAATTTAAAATAAAAAATGTGGAGAATTCAGTAGCAGGAGAGAAGGAGAGAAAGAGATATAAACCATACCTGCTCATGGTCTTCAGTGCCTGCCCCTGGTGCCTCTGCACGGCAACGGGGATATGGTACAGCTCTTTTTTCTGGGAGCAAAATGTATGCATCTGTGCCTAAAAGCCCAATTAAAACCTCTCAAAGTCGATGGCAGTCTCAAAAGAGATTTTTACCTTTAAATCACCATCTGTACTGATTTGCTCCCTTCCCAGGAAGGTACCCAACACTCTCTATCTCAATGTCACGAGAACACCCGTCCTCAGCCCCGCGCATCGCGTGAGAGCCCCACCACCACCGCGGCGGCTGCGCGTGGCCGTCGTCGCTCCAGGTCACCCCCAGGGCTGAAACCTTTGTGCAGCTCCTCCACGGTTCCTCCAGATTTGTACTAAGTAAAGCATAACTGATTTTGGCCCTTCTTCTTATTAGGCAAATAATTCTTTTCCTACATTTGCAAATCCCTTGCTGTCGGAACGTAGGATGCAAATGACTCAACCTATGTGTTTCATGTCATTTGTGAATCATTAGGCCTCGCTTAAGAGGGTTTGCATCACTCCATGCTCATCTTTATAATCCTAGCCTAATTCTGGGCTTCGGCCAAATAGCATTCAGGCTTCACTTCTTTTCCTTTACCTTCAGTTCTTTATGTGTTATTGAGTAATTCAGGCACTTTTCATTGGGATGAATCGGAAATGCACAGTGGAAAACGCAGTTTCTCAAAGGAAAAATTTACGTCTGCTGAAATTTGTTTGCTTATTCGAAAAATCAACATGCAATTATACTTTTGGCCAGAATAAGACTGATTAAAAATAAAAACACAGCTCAAACTTTCAATTTTCTAAACATTTTGCTTGAAAACAACGCAACAAAATACAAAACATATTTTACTTCTGACACACTAAACATTGCCTTATAAAAATTGTAAGCGGGACGCCTATTCTCTTTTAAGAGCTAGGATCTCTGGAGGAGAATTCCTTTTGTACTTTGATTCATGCTGTATCAGGCTCATTACAGGACGCCAGGATATTTTTGTATGTGCTCTTTGGAATTCTGTTATCCTTATTTTTGGAGCAAGCGAGTGCTTCTACAACTCCAGCAAGGAACATATCACTAAAGACAACTAGATGTTTAATATCAAACTGATCTGAAAAATTTCAGGGAAATTCAGTAAATCAAACGAAAATATTTTGTTTCTTGTTTTAAATTATTTTTTATTTTTCAAAATTGGAACTAATTGCAATGGAAATACCCAAAATAAAGTGTTCTTTCACTTTGGACCTTTTTTTTTTAGGTTTGCTCATCTATAATAAATGTCTAATTAACATTTTCATTGCAAGCTAGGATAAAAAGCTGGGGTAGAAATTCCAAATTTAACTCTGTTCTACCTTTTATGATGACAGAAAACGAAGAGCCAGTAAAAACAGGAATTAGTGTCAGATTCTCTTCCCATGTATTGATCACAGTGGGCTCATACTAGTGATGTTTAGAGCAATTTTGGGCATGTATAAAGAAGGGGTTGAGAATCCTTTGTTTGGTTTGAGAACAAAAGCACAGACAGTTCTGCCTAGTGAAAAGCAGCGTGAAACGTTACCTGTGCCCAGGTTCTATCTCTGTTTTTACAAAGGTTTTGGCATCTCCATCAGAAGTCCATGCTTTTGAGATAAAAGGTCTGAGTCACTCCAGTGGTTCCTATGAGCTACAGGACTGCTGTATTTTTAAGATGCGCCCAGCAAAATGCTTCTCGTCCTCTTCATAGCACTTGGTGACTCCAGGGAAAGTCCAGACACCCCTGTCTTCATAGATCTTGTCACCTGGTCCCTTAGGTATTACCCATGACACATATATCTCCATTTTCCCATTCTGGGAACTACGATGAAGACAAAAGGCTTCACTATCGTCAGTGCTTTGTGGGCATTTTTATCACCTGTAGGATACATATTGATTTCGAACCAGTCTTGTTTGCCTGAACTCTGGAGCTGGCAGTCTGTGGACATCATTTCAATCTGTTCAGCACTCCCAGGCGTAGGGTGCCCTCTTTTATTTTTAAGGCATGCAATAAAGCACAAAATTAATTCCATGTCTGATTTATGCCCAAAGCCACCATTCTGTGTTCTTCCAGCTGAGATTTGATTGGATTTCATTAGATTCTTTCCCATAGAGGCAGATAATTTTCTTCAGGTTTACGTTTGAGTGTTTCTGGGTTTGTCTGGGGTTTTGGGTTGTTTGTTGTTGTTGTTAAATAGCTGAAAAAATGCATTCTTATATTTGTTTGTATGGAGCTATTCAAAGAAAAATAAACAACATGCCTTTTTAAAGTCAAAAGCATAAGTTTTGCATAGGTGAAGTCGTTCTGTAAGTCTTTTCCTTTACTCTTGCTATTTATTGACTATCCTGTGTCAGTAAAAGGTATTGTCACGAGATGCTTTTGGATTCTTTTTGACAGGACTAACAAATTATTTACCCACCTAGACTCTTGCAGGCCTGAGTTTACTAACAATTCCAGCTTAGCATCTATCATTTAAAAAATCCAAAATAGACTAGACACGCCTCAATGGGCTGGCAAATACCTATACTACCTTCCAGCAGGAATGAAATATTCCCCCCTGCTCTGTTGATCCTACCTTTGAGAACAGATAGGCTTAGCGATATGACTGGGAGTCAGCAAACCCGGGATCTGCGAGGCCAGATAACACATGTCATGTCATCAAAGCAATAGCCTGCACCCAACCTCCCTTAAACGCGCATGGTCTGACTCCCACTGCTGCTACGCCAGAATGAGTCTTCACTGCTCTTGGTCGTGTCACCCCAGCTTAAAAGGAGTCTGAGCTTGGCTCTGACAAGATGTAACACAAGAAAGGGAAGCAAAGGAAGAAGAAGAGAAGAAGAAGAAGAAGAGAAGAAGAAGAGAAGAAGAAGAAGAAGAAGAAGAAGAAGAAAGAAGAAGAAGAAGAAGAAGAAGAAGAGAAGAAGAAAGAAAGAAGAAGAAGAAGAAGAAGAAGAAGGAAGAGAAGAAGAAGAAGAAGAAGAAGAGAAGGAAGAGAGAAGAAAGAAGAGAAGAGAAGAAGACGGAGAAGAAGAGAAGAGAGAGAAGAAGAAGAAGAATGAAGAAGAAGGAAGAAGAACGGAGAAGAAGAGAATGAAGAAGGAGATGAAGAAGGAACAGTGAGATCAGAAGAGGACAAGCTGGAAAGAGAAATAAGGTGATGGGGAAAAGCAACATAAGGTGATAACAGAGCTGAATTTAACTCATACTGGAATGTTTTCCTACATAACAAGACTAAACCGCCCTTGATGGCTCCACCAGCTAGAGAGAAGTGCCTGAAACATGCTTTAACACGTTGCAGTTCTTTAAGGAGCTGAAAGCAGCATGTGCCCCAGCTGGGTACATCCTAGCCAGCAAGTTGCTGTTGCCATAGCCCAGCCCATGCAATGCACGCTCCTACCCAGCCTGATGCAAGAAGGAATTTCATAGAAATCCACAATTTCTTTAAGGTCTGAGATCACAGCTTGCGACTAATTATAGAAATAAATAACTGGTGACTGGAGCCATCTGTTCTTTATTTGGCAATGCCTTTCTTCTTCATGAAATTAACACACCTGCAACCTACACGTCTTCCTGAGGATGGGTCACTCTGCCCTCTAAACCGCAGATGAATTGCTGGAGCACAGGCAACCCTCTGGAGATGTTGCTGCTTATCCTCCTTCTCCTCACCCCCAGGGGAAAATAATTAATATGCTCAATTACGTTTCATTAGTTATTCAGGTTGAGGAAAAGCAGGGACTAGGAGTTACAGTAGTAAAGTTATTTATCACCACAGTTTGAACCTCATTATCGGTGCGCGGGGTGGAGGGTTTGGCTCCACAGAGCTACATCCTTACTGGAGAGCAGGAGCCTCACCGGGGGTTCGCACGAGCCACAGGACACACATGCAGTGAGCCAGACTGTGATGGGGAGCTCAAGGGTGTGGGATGGACGTAACCCAGATCCAGACAATTAAACAAGAGTTTTCCCATGTCTTCAGTGGTGTTAATGTGGGAAATTCCATTTTTCTTTCTCTTTTTCTTCCCTACTCTCACATTTCCCTTGTTTTAATCTTTCACATTGAGGTGTTCTGTACAACAATGATCATGGGAATGAATTTTAAAAGGATTATTAATTTTACTCTTTCCTTTTTTTTTTTTGAGTTTGACTTTTAGCTTAAGTCAAAAATATTTCAGGTCTTTAGAGCCATAATTAGACATATTGTCCTTAACCAAATGCCAGATAATTTGTATGCACTTGAGGTAAATCTTTTGCTGGAAAGGTAGGCAAATATTGAAATATGTAATGAAAACAAAAGAAGACATGAATAAAAAAAACCCTACACAACTATTTTAAATCTTTTAAATTACTTTCTCTTTTCCCTCTCATTAGTAAATATTTTAGTTATTCTTGCATTGAACAAATCCTCTTTTCAGGGCCTCTGTGTGTCTTTCTCTCATTAACTTTTTTTTTTTATTTTAACAAGTCATAAAGACCTAGTTATTTTTACAATTCACATCCTATACAAGATCCAGATGCAGGGACCAGAGAGAGAGAAATAGCAGCATATTAATTCATTCTGGGCAGGGTTTTTTTTTTTTTTCCTACCTTTAGATGAGAGGGAGTTTTTTTTGGCTGAAAACATTCAAAGTAAGTGCAGCACTTTGGGAAATAGCACATAAAGGGACTTTAGCAGGAGGGAGAAATGAAAAAGGATGGAAAAGTCGAGCAGTGACAGAGGTAATCAGAGAATTTACAAATTATTTTTTCTGACAATGTAGACAGCTCTAGGAGGCTGCCTTCTCTTTCAAGATAAAGTCACTTGTCATTCTGTTAGGAAAAGACAAGGGATGTGTCAGGAGTTATTTGAAATGTAAAGTATTGTTTTTAGCTTCCTTTTCTCTCATTATTGTAGTAGCAAAGTACTCTCTGTGTGCCAATGGAGAGGCTGAATTCGCAGCACAGGACCGAGGGTGCTCAGAAATTCCCAGGGCTGGGATAGACCATGGAGAAAAAGAGGAATTTGGGGAGCCATGATATTGAAGACATGGGTGAAGAGTAGGTTTGTAATAGGAATGAGGGGAAAGTAGGGTAATGGATAGCTCTGTAATGCTGACCATCTCGAGAAGTGCTGCGGGTGCATGGGGCAGCATAGATTCATAGATTCACAGATTTCTAGGTTGGAAAAGACCTTAGAGATCATCGAGTCCAACCATCCCTAATCCCCATTAAACCATATCCCAAGTAGATCATCCACCCTATTCTTAAACACATCCAGGGATGGGGACTCAACCTCCCTGGGCAGCTTATTCCAGTGGCTGACGACCCTTTCAGAGAAGAATACTTCCTAACATCCAACCTGAATCTCCCCTGACTAAGCTTATGCCCATTTCCTCTTGTTCTATCACCCATCACTAATGTAAAGAGCCGTTCCCCTACCTCCCCACCATCTTTTCTCAAGTATTTATAGGCCATAATCAGGTCTCCCCAGCCTCCTCTTCTCCAGGCTAAACAGCCCCAACTCCCTCAGCCGCTCCTCATAAGTTTTATTTTCCAGCCCCTTGACCAGTTTGGTCGCCCTTCTTTGGACTCGCTCCAGGAGCTCAATATCTCTCTTAAAGCGAGGGGCCCAAAACTGGACACAATATTCCAGGTGCGGCCTCACCAGTGCTGAGTACAGGGGCAGGATCACTTCCCTGCTCCTGCTGGTCACACTATTCTTGATACACGCCAGTATCCCATTGGCCTTTTTGGCCACCTGGGCACACTGCTGGCTCATATCAATGGAGGTAAGGGACACAGCTCGGCATCGGGGACCCATGAGGGCTGCACAGATGAGGAACCATCAGAAGATGCTCAAATGAAGGATATCATGCATCAAATATTTGCCTCTCTCAAGGCCCCAGATGCTCCCCTTCTGTCTGAGTCCTTCCTGCCTCCTCCCCCAGTCCTTCAAGGCTTCTTTAACGCTTCTCCTGCTGTTCCTCTTCCCAGAAAACTCCTGGGTGAAGGTTCCCTTCTCTTCACCAGTGTTGCTTGGCAGCGTTACATGAATGCAAACTGCAGCACAGCCACAAAACAACATTGCTCTGTATAGCTGTTTTTATTTCGCACGTGCCCTGATCATTTCAGATTAATCCTACTATCTGAATAAAATCCTCAAATTCTTTCTCTGAGCACCTCAGATACTCCACCTGCCTTCTCTGTCTCAGCCCAGTCCCTCTGCTCCAAATGGAAAGTTTCAAACCAAGTTTATATTGGGTGTCAGGTTGCTGCAGAGACGCGCTGCCGAGAGACTCTGAAGCCCAACCGCACAAGAAACTCCAGGCCCTGGAAAAGTTGGTTTCCAGCTCCCCCTGGGGAACACGCTCCCTGCTATTCCCTGGGTGGCAGCAAGGGTTACCGACGCCGGTGATGCTTTGATGTTCACAGCTATCCCAGCTTTCCTTCTTTAGCCTCTTCCTGTAATGGCTGCAGTTAGCAAAATAACACCGGTGGCAGATAAGCATCTGGTAACCCATGGCAACCAAGTTCCTTTAGAAAATGGTCTGGTAATTTCATAATGAACGGGTTTTTTCTTTTTTTTTTTTTTTTTTTTTTGCTGATTGGAAATGGAAAAAAAGAGGACGAGAGAACAGTGAGAGGCACCGGGTGTGTGTGGTGCGGGTGCTCCTGCGAGTGTGGGCACGGGCTGTAGGCAGCCCCACATCCTGCAGAGGATGCTCAGCTGCATCCTCAGATCAGACGACGGGGCTTGCACACCTGTGGCTGCCTTTCTCTTTCCACCCCAGCACTCCACCCAGAGGCTAGAGACTTGGCTATCCGATCTGTAACTTCTTCCAAATCTCACCACAACAATGGCAGACAACTGCTAAAAACTCAGTTAGAGGATGAGGCCGACAGAGATTAGACAGATGTATAGACAGGACGGCAGACAGTGAGACGGATATTTGTGCAAGTTGCTGATACAAGATGAGGCTGATTATATTCCATTCTGGATTTGATTAGATTGCATGAGTAGACAGACCAGCAGAAATGAGCTGCCTGGTAGAGCAGGACATTTAACTAAAGGTCAGACAAAATTGCCCTGGAAACTGGTAGATACAGCAAAGTGTGGAGGTGGAGCTGTTAGGGCTGGCTTCTTTTAGAGAGACAGGAACAGAGTTTAATTGCTAGAATTTTTTAAAGCTTTGTACACGTCTCACCTCAGAGGTGCCCTACAAAATCACAGCCATACCGCAGCACACCCGCCCCAGTGCTCGCCTTCCAGCATCTCAAACCCTCAACGACAGCCACAAACACCCCAAACCCTCACTGTGCGCCCACAAACATCCCCTGCTGACCATCCCTCGGTGCATCCAGCCGACCTGAGCCATGGAGGAAGGAAAGCACAATCTTCCACTCCTGCCCTCCGCGGCCAGGATGGCAAATCCAGGCAACGGCCTCGTACCAGGGAAATACTCTCCCTGTTCGTAAATGAAAGCAATCAAAAAGCCAGAACTGCAGGGGAACTGACACTCACAGGCTGCATTGACAGAATCTGTATTATTTTTTCATGTATACTTTTTCCTCCTCTAAATTAACTTTTCCTTTAAATATATTTTTCCAGCAGGCCAAATAATTGGATTTTTCTTTGTTAAAAGAAGGGAACATAAATTACTCCTGTTGGGTGCAGATTAGGTTACGGGATTTCTTTTCTTCTCTCACCGTCAATGTCCCAGTGTCAGAGAGCTTTAATATTTAATGCATTCCTAATTAGTCTCCATTGGCCCAGGGCACTTAACAAAACCTGACACCAACCATCGAGTCAAGTTCATTTAGAGAGCACAATTACCCAACCATCATTTCGATACTGCTGCTGGATTACCCATGAAATTCCCTTCCCAACCCCCATCCTTGCTCCCACCTTCCCACAGTTGCAAGTTAATTACAAAAAAAAAAAAAAAGAGGATTTGATTCCAGTGACAGAAGATACAAATTATCCCATTTGGTCAGGGCAATGACATTTCCAAGACTTCTTTAATCGCTAGGAAGCTCTGCTGCGTCGAACGGCATTTACCAAGGATATTGCCGCTTGTGTCACTCTGCTGCCTTGATGCCTTGTTGCTTTGCATGCTCCAAATCTGAAGTTCATGCTTTCCCAATGCACAAGCGGATCATCTGGGAAAGGAGGGGGAAAAAAAGCAACTGGAAAGGAAAATAAAACACGACTTTCAATAACAATTATTTGCCCAGGGAGACTTGGCCTTCAATCAACAGGCATGACGGGGCACGTGCAGCGATTAGTTGGTAGCGATAGATGGTAAAGACAGAGACAGCAATAATGATCAGGAAAATGAGCTTTACAGAGAAACTGGGGGATGAAGGGAGAGCTCACCTTCACTGTGCTGGAAGCTGAGCCAAAGCAGGGCATTTCCATGCTCTCCAGCTTCTCCGACCTAACTGCAACGTCACCCAGGTGCGGTTCTTGATAAATCCAAGAGAAACAAGCTCTGAAGGGCTGTCTGGAAGCACCGACCTTTCACTGTCGACTCTAGGGATGCTGGCAATGCAAAGTTCAGCTTCATGAATTCCCATCTTTGCCCCAAAGAGCCCTGGCTATAACTGAGCTGGGCAAAAAATGGAAGTAAAGAAAGTGCACCTGGACTTCACTATTCTGGAGCACAGTAACCCCAAATCCACCAGCAAAACACTAACCTCCTCCGGTGCCAGTTCTCGTTGCCACCACAAATGTCTCTGTGTGGCAGACTTGGGCTAAAATTGTCGTTTAAGAGACAAAAATGCTATGAACTCAACCTTTTTTGGATGCTAATAACACTGAAACCAAACTGCTTTGTGGAGATACATTGGCTTGACCTTCATTTTCAAAGGATAACCACAGGAGCTTTCTCACAGATAATACCAACAATTACAGGAAAGATAATATCTGCAAAATCTGTCACCGTGTGTCTACTTTCAATGACAACAACAAATGTGAGATGTATGTCGCGTACTGAAGAATAATTTATTTTGAAACCTTAAAAAGAGTCAATTAAAAAAATACATAATATGAATTAATTAAAAATTCACATCAGTTTCCTCCTCATCCTTTCCACATTGCTCATTCAGAAGGAAACCTACCAAACATACTTTGCTAAATAAACAGTTATAGGTTTTGCAATGCCAAATTTTAAATTGCACAGTCAATTGCAACATTTGGTACTGAACCTGTCTTCACAAATCACACAGTGTTGCTGCTTTTCATACGTGGTTGCCTGAAATTGCATTTGGTGCAATTTGAAACGTTTGATCCAATCTCATTGACTTCAATGGAAATTTCTTCTCACTAGTGCCATGCAAATATTTTTCTTTATTTTTTCCCAAGAAAATCACTCAGCTCTGCTATCTATCTGTATTTGTTCAATATTCAGGATATAAATCCCTCTATAGCTTCTAAAACTTCTTAAATTGAGCACTAAGAAAGCCCATTCCATGAAATTATGACATTTCTCTTCGGTGAGTGAGAAATAACCACTGGTTGATCCTGTGTATGCATCTTCATCTTCCTCACACAAAGAGGCAGCAACTGCAGGGTTAATCTGGAATATTAACTTGTTAGACTGTTGATCTGCCCTGGGGCCATCGGGAGCTTAAATAACCAACAGTTAATTAAAAATAAACTGACACTTTACTTTAAGGATAGTTTTAATAACCATTTATAAATGTTACATTAAAAATTCATGCACTGTTATCAACTCCTGCTAAGGATTTACAGCACAATGGAGGTGTTATGAATGTTTTATAGCTTCTGTGGAAAACCTCTTCCTGAACAGATATTTTCGGAGGTCTAGATGTCTATCCAGGGCTGCATCACACACACCCAAAACAACAGCTGCGTGGCAAATACAAGCAGCTCCCCAAGATGCTGGGGCTGAAATTTAGATTTTGCTCTGCAATGCATGCCCAACGTCTCAGAGGCCTCAAATACTCCGAGAAAGTGTTAAAAACACCTCCTGATTCCTGCTGTAAAGCCACGGTCCTTGGGAACAGCTACACACAGCTTCCCTGCGCAATGCACAGATTGCATCGGTTTGCTCAGTCGCCACGTCGCAACTCCCAGGAGGGTCACGATAAACAGTTCGGGGCCTCCAAAGTGCGGAAAATATGATTACAATCTAGAGCAGAGCCAACAACCTAATGCTCCAGAGTAATCTTCATCAGCCTCTCCAGATGCATACACACACAAGCAAACGCGCTCACAAACACGCCCGCCTAAACACAAACATACTCGCTCTGCATCTATATAAGCTTATCATGGCACGTTTTTTTACTCCTGTTTGCAGCTGAGGAGAGGCAGCAAAACCTTTGCACTTTGAATAAGCAGACTTTGACCTGGAAAGCATTGAGAAACTCTAAGTCATGCTGTGGAGTCAGGGCTCCCGGGTCTTCCCTTCCTGCCTGGCTGTGGTTGCCATTCGTGATCTTACCTTCCCGGAGCATTCCCTCCCCATCTGTCGGGAGAGGGGGTGATAATCCTTCCCGTGCATAGTGGGCTCGTACAGATAAACCCATTAACGCGTGGGAGGTGGCAAGATACTACAATGATAACTACTACTGAAAAGATTATAGATAAATCGAAAGTCTTATTGTCGTTATTAGCCATTTTGAAACGAGCTTCCTCTGACAATTTTGCTGCCCCTTTTGTTTTAACTCTCTGCAAACACTGGCGTGACTGAAGTTGGCCATCTACATGCTTATGGAAAACAAATTTAAGCTTATGGTTACTTCTATACTTATATAATGACAGCTTATCTGTGCTGCTTCCAGCTCATTCTGCATTGTCATGCTGGACGTGATGCCGAGCGGGTGAGATGCTGCGTGCTGGAAGGAGGGAGATGTGGCTGCCAAGGCCCTGCTTGGCACTCAGGCACAGAAGTGATTAAACCCACAAGGTGAGGGCCTGGCCACCTCCTTTGTACTTAATACTGTTCATGCAAACATGGGGCCTCGCTGTGTGCGCACTGATGGAGAGCAACCTTCAGACTCTGCAGCCAGCCACCAATCAAACTGGCATTAACCTTGCTGGTTTTTCCTTTTTCTTCTTTTTTTTTTTTTTTCTGTTTTGCTATGTTTTAAAGGAAAGGTTCTGTGAGCGTTGGCTCTAGGGCCTGGCAAGAAAAAGGTTAAAAATTAATGAAAAATACATGGTGTCAGGCAGGTGCCAACCTTTAATTAGGATAATTGATAATACAATGTTCAAGGTAGCAGAAGCCCTCAGGCTGCTATGCAAACACCCCTGACGAGGAGATAAAGATGAAGTAGGCATTTGCCAGGGTTCATCTCATCCAATTTGCACCCTTGAAAGCAGCCAAACCAAGGCTGGATTTTATGCTCCTGCCTATAGCTGAGGGCTGCTCCTGGCAGAATCTCCCAAGCACCCCCTTCTCCTCTCGCTCCCCTCCCAGAAGTGCAGGGTGAGGACAGCATCCTCAGAGGCTGAAGCTGCACAGATGTAAAACCTCTCCGAGCTGCAGGAAAGCCTGGGCTGCAACTGGTCACCTATAGCAGCATACAGTTAAGGCATGGCCCCGCTACCCAGCTGCTCTGTGCGGCAGCCCGGGGTGCATCCACGTTCCCCAAAGCATGGAGGGGCACAGAGCCAGGAGCCCATGTGGGACATGGGGCCAGATCTAACACCCCTTGAAGGGGCTGAGAAAACATGGGCTTGTTTTAGTGGGCAACAGGCACAGAGATCCTTTAAAATGTTTTCCTCTCCATCCTGCATTCCTACTCACTCTTCCTTGACGCTGTTCTCAGAATTATTTTCATTCAGGGCAACTTCTTCTCTTTTGCTTACAGTGACGACAGTTTTTTCTCATGGAGTCGTGAGGTTCACTAAATATAGTGAAGGGCTGTTTCTGCAAGGACTTCAGAAAGCTTGTTTCATTTGCTTGGTTCCTTTCATCCTTTGTTGTCCCTGGTTGTGTTGGACTCCCAACTGCTCCCCAGCCTTATCTGCTCGAATTTCTGCTGAGGACTTGGAGGCAACACAGTCAAAATCCACATGTGATACCCAATCTGAAAGCTGCTACTCCCCAGCTCACACAAATGAGCAGAAGCTCAGAGGGACTTCACATGGACACACACATACATACACAGCTGCCTGTGGATGCCACCATCACATGCTCGCAAAGAGTTTCGTCTGAAGATACAGGAGGATGATGTGCACGGACATGCAGAGGATGCACATCCCACACGTGTGTGCTCAGGAGCTTCCAGCTGCTTGTGGCCACCCTGACCAACACTCAGAGAAGGCCCTTTTGGACATACTGAGGACTAAGAACCATCTCTGCACCGCCTCCACGCACACAGAGCTCTTGGACATGCTGCAAAGCACCTTCTCTCTGCAAGTCCCAGTCTCAGGCTCCCATCTGTCCGTGCAGACGAGTCGCTCGTGTCTACACGGGGAAACACGCTTCGCCCATGCGCACTGCGGAAGCCGTGCAACGCCCACGCACGCAGCGCGGTGCGGGTCTCTCCCACACCCCCCTCTGCTTCTTTAGGAGCACAGAGAATGTAAAAAAAAAAAGGAAAAGAAAAACCTAACACATCACTTTGGATGGAAACTGAGCCAGGACATCTCATGCCTCCCCAGGGTTATCCTCAGCCTTGTAGTTATTACCCAGCTCCTGGAAGTTTTATTGCAGGAATGTGCCCCTTCACAGCACCTCGCTCTTGCTCCGACTACGCTATAGCTGCCGTGAGCCAGGAAAAAAGGGTGTTTTACAGATCCAATTTGCAGTTTTACACCAGATCCCGAGAAACTTGATGCCTGCGCATCCACCATCAAATGCAGACTCCTGGTAAGCCTATATACACGCACGGATGCAAGCGGTGATGGGGACTTTCCCATGCAGAAAAGCGCGTGCTCCGCAGCGTTCCAGCCCCTTCCTGGGCCAATTTGCTCCTTGTGTTATTGCCACAGGAGGATTGTTGCCATGTGTTCGCTCACCCAAATCTCCCTGCAGCATTTTTAATCTAATCTTCTCTGTAACTGCAAGGTGAGGGTCATTTATAGCTATTTTTCATAAAAACAATATTTCAACCTAAATAATAATAACGGAGAAAAAAAAAGTAAGAACTTGTTGGAGAGGAGAAAAGATGCATGAATTAAGCTCAGAGGCTTGTCTCCCTCTACTGGTCCCCAGACAAGGCAGACAGGAGTCAAACTCCTTTTTAAGGAGAAAAATACAGCACCAAACACAGCCGCCATCCTGGTTATTTTTGCACCTTCTCTCCAGCCATGCACACACTCTGAGAGACGCAGGGACAATCTGAAGAGGTTTCAGAGATGGTGTCTCCTGCTCATTATCGCACACGCAACGCAGGAACCAGCGCCAGAATACACCTGGCTCTTTTTTCCTTCTCTTTTTTTCCATGGTAAGGTTGTTCCCTACTGCATTTTCCCAGTGATCCTCCTGATCTAATTTTCCAAGTCCCAGCTAGAGATTTCCCTCTGCACTAATTAATCTGCCACTTGCCCCACAGCTTTCCTCCAGACCTACTTCAATACAATGTGCAGCATCGCTGCTGTGTTCCCCCCAAAGCCCTAATCCAGGCTCCAGGCTCCCAGGGAGAGGCATTTTGGCTGGCTGGGAACAGCAGGGAAGGCTGTGCTGAGCTTTCCTGTAGGTGTTTTTGGAATGAGGGGGAGGAAAGGAGAGGCAAAGAGCAGTCGCATCCATGGATCTGATGTCAGGATGGAGCCTTGGAGGCATAGACACCACCTCTCTCTGTAATATCATTCCCAAATGAATTCTATGCCTTGTACCTTGAATGTGTTTGCGTGGGGTGAGGGAAGAGTCAGAATTTATTAAATAAAAATTTTCATGAGAGTAGCTTAAAACTTCAGACTTAACCACAGTCTGCATAAGAGTCTGAGCAATCTGCAATTGTTATCCCTGTCCTCATGATTTTTTGAGAAACTGAGGTTGCATTATACTGCTATATCTATATCTACAGAGCAATCATGGGTTTGGGGTTCTTTGGCAGGAATCTTGGCTGAACTGTCTAGATCTTAAACATTTTCTAAGTATCCGTGATGGCTTCATTCTGCTTGATAATCTGCCTCTTGAAATCTGTAAGAATGGGCATCTATAATGAAATGAAATCTGTAAGAATGTTCCCTGAATCCTGTGATCATCTGTTTTGCAAACAATTAGGGTCTTTCAGTGGCTTGACTCTCCAGAAATTACTCTTCTTTTTTTGGTTGAAATGTTAAAGGAAATCAATGCTGTTAAAAAAAAGACATCAATTTGCAGGGGGAAGGGCAAACAGTCATTTGTAGCCATCATGAAAACAAAAATTGCTATCCCCAGCTTAAGTATTATTGTGATGAGGTTGTTTTTCCAACCAGAGCCTCATTTCTGCTGGATACTTTAGAATTATACTGGTCTACCTGCAGGTAAGATCTCATTGGCATTTATACTAATATGCCTGGAGGGGAAATGGTATAGAGGCCTTATATTATCTCTATAACTCTGCAGAATGAAAAGCTGAGAATTTTGCCGTTTATGTTGCTTTTGCTTTTCAGATATTGTCCCGTTCATATGCTATCCAAAAAGAGCAGAAAATGCCCTAGAAAGTTTTCAGTCATTACATGGAAATGCAGCCACCTCTGGAAAGAAACATGGGACCTTTTTGACAGCTGTATTCCATGGCACTGTTGCACAGTGAGGAAGAAAGAAAAAACGTGCCCAGCTGAAATTGTGAAGGGAGACCGGGGAGAAGACAGTAAGTAATCAAAATGGAAAATAATAGGAGCAACACCTAATTCCTCAATAAAGAGGTGGAAGAGAATGAATGACCACACATGGATAGAAAGCAGACATTGGGTTTTATACCAGAAATTTCCAGCCTGGTTTGTAGAAGCTGGGGCATCCATAGGCTTTTTCTGAGAGATGTGAGAAAGCCAACGGAGGAAAGCAAGCCAACTGCAAGGGCTGATTTTAGACTTATACCTCTAGCAGGCAAAGCTTTACGGGGCTTCAAATCAAACCAGGGTGGAAATCGGTGTTTTCGTCCAAACCAGGTCAGCCGGACCCCACCGACACCACAAGGTGGGGTTAGTCCAGCGCAGATCCGCTGCCGACAAACACCAGGTAGTGCATGATAATCGCAGTCCCACCTCCTGCAGCAATTTCTCCATAGAGGTTTCTTGTCGACCCAGTGCAGTTTAGCTTGTGAGATGTGATGAAATCGTAGCCGGAGGGTTTATGGCAGTGGCCGCAGGCTATTAAAGCTCAGATGCCAGTCTTAACTTGTGCTGTGGGCTCTTCTTTATTCATGACATGACAGCCAGAGGATGAGGTGGCAGGCGTAACACTAACGTTTCTTGGACCCATTGGTTTGTATGGCTCACAAAACTTTGCCTTATTTAGGAGACAATTTGTGTATTTATAATTAATATGGATTAGATATTATTATCTATGCAATATGGCAGGCAGGCAGTTTAGAGAGGCTAACAGCTGTTCAATAATGCAAATGATGCACACATAAATTGCAGTTTAGTAATGGGATATTATTACCAACATGCACAAAAGTTCAGAACCCAGGGGTGGCAAATATAACCACGGCATGGAAACTTTCCCAAGCTTTCCCTAGACATGCAGCTGAGGTGCAGGGAATGGACCCAGGCACTGGTTCCTCCTGTATTCTCCAACTGGTCTTGCTGTTCGCAACAGTTATGAATGAATGGAAAAACAGCACAGCTGGCCTCAAACAACCATCTAAGCTTTCTGTGCTTGCTTCCAGCCAAAAAAAACCTCCCAATGCTTTTGTTGGCACCTGGAGTTTTTGAAGAAAGGCATCGGATTTGACAAACATTTAGTTGGGAAGGTTGATCTGTTCTAAAAATAATCTCCAGGGAAGGATGTGCATGGCCTGTTCTCTAATTTTTTGCTCAGTGGAAGAGATGCTGTAGCCCCGATGGGTCTGAGGGTCACCCAGAAACCCTGATGCGCCCACCAGACCCTCCCGAGCGGTACAGGTGAATGAAACGTGGGTTGATGTGCTCGTCCCTCTGCACGTGCAGTAAATCCGAGGCACTCTGGACAGGCTGCACTCCCTCGCTATGAACCGCACGGAGCACAGCACATATTTCTCTCTAGGAAATCCTGGATTAAAATCTTAGCTCCATTTTTCACTCCAGTCACAGAGACTTCTGCTTTAAACACTGAATTCTGCCAGGAAGATGCCCTAGGGTAAAGTTTCTCCCCATATTTCAGGCTCAGTGATACCTTCAAACCCATTGCACCTATGTTTAAAATTGCTCAGAGATTCCTTGTCAGGACCCTGTTCAGGAAAATGTGCCCCTCTTCTGCAAAAGACCTGCATGAGTGTATGTCCTGCTCTACCAGCATCTACTCAAGTAGTACCTCTACAGGGATGAGGGAAGTAGGTAACCATCCTTCTTACCCAAGCTCAAAAGCAGCAGAGCACAGGGTGGCCTTGCTCCCTTCCTGATGACAGCAAAACGTTCATCTCCTCTGGGAAAAGATGGTTGTCAGCCCCGCAGCTGGGAAGTATTGAGAGAAAAAGTGAGGCAGGGAAAGCACCGCAACTCCGGCGTAGCCTCCACCATATGGGTGATGAACGTAGTAGGGTTTGGCACCAGAACTCACACAGCTCTTCTCGGGCTTGTTAAGCCTGCCTAACTATATAAAATATACTGACAGGAGTCCTGTTAACAGAGCAAATCCAAATCAGCTCCTCTGCCAATATCTCAGTCAAGAGCAAAGGAGGGAGGGAGAAGCGGGACACCCAGAAAGGCTTTGATTTTGCACTTCCAAATCAGCTCTCACACAGAAAGGTCTAGCTGGAGATACCGAAATAGGGTGAAAGGGAAGAGGGGAACAGAAGAGATGTGAAAGCAGAGAAAAGTGAATAAAAATCACACCTCTCTTCAGGTCTAAATCTGCACAGGACACAGCTGTATCTTCATGAGTCAGAAGCTCAGCCATTGCCTATTTCCTTCACACTTCCAAGGCAGTTTACCTAAGCTGTGGCACTCAGTGACTCCTACTCCAGGTGACAGACAAAATCCACAGGTCTCTTTTCCATCCCGATTTGTAATTCAGCCTGCACTGACAATGTGCAGCAGAGGGAAGAGCACAGCATTTCCCCAGTGCCGTAAATAGGCTGAGATTACTGACAGCATAGAATAGGACTGACTATTGCAATATTTAATCTGCTGGGTGGGCAATTCATTAAAACAGATATCTAGGGCTTTAATCACTCTGCCAGGCTGCCATCTGCTTCCCTCCTGCTCTCTCCTGGCTTAGCCCAGGTCTCCATGTAGGAAGGGACAGCTTGTGAGAGGCACTTTGGGGTCTGTGTCATAATTCATCGTGTGCATACACCAGAGCTCAGTGTTTGGTGCTATGAATCCTCCCACACACATGCAACCACAGTGATCCTGCATGTGCACTGAGAGGAGGGGGGCTGGAAGAGCAGGAAGGGTCCCAAGGTTCCACCTGGCCTCTGGGCTTAGGTTGGGAACAGAAGTGATGGGGGGAGCTGGATCCCTTAACCTCACTGCCATGTCAGCAGGGTTTCTGGAAAGCATCTGGCAATATTTACAGAGATGTTATTCACAGATATGAAATCAATTCATCTCATCAGCTTTCTTGCTGTGATTCTCAGTGGCAATAGTCTTCTCCAAAACCTGAGCTCTTTCTGTCCTGAGTGCAACCTTAGAAACAATGCTGCCACCTTCCAGGTCACTTCTGCCAATAGCTGAAAACCAGGACTACAGAGTGCTCCTGAGAGGAGTCTAGGCTCAGTCTGACAGTGACCTTGTCTTCCTCACATCACCCATCCAGACCTCTGTTCCTAGCTTGATAGGATCAAGATGGTTTGGCTATGAAGCCTCCTGCTGGCGGAAACCCCGCTCGCTCTTAGAGCATCCCCAGCCTGCAAGTCAAGAAGGAAAGGTCCATCATGGGCTTCTTACTCACCTGGCCATGTACCCAGCAGGAGAGTACTGTGCTACATGGTGGAGAAGGTCCTGCTGACTTAGAGATCTGAAGTTAAAGGTTAGTAAAGTTTGAGAGTGTTCCTCAAATGAATTAGCTACACCACTGGCTGTGGACTGTGCAGTCTGTGAAGTACAATTCTTTCTCCTGCACCAGTAAAATGTCCCTACCCATGAGTGTGGGGATTCACTGGCAGAGTTGCTTCAAAGCAGCTTGCAGTAATGCTGCCTGGTTTGTGCCACTCTGGTAGCCAGGTGATGCCCATTTCCCACAGTATAAACCAGAGGAAGAACCGTTGGGTAGCTGTGGCAGTTGTTCGTCACGGTCACCATCTGCCTTGCTTACCCACTCCTGCCATATCCTCCCCTTCTTGTTTTCACCCAGATTCACAAAGGGTCTGGTTTTTATTTAGGTACATAGGTCCTGCAGAACATCACAGGGACCTGTAGAGGACTGCAAGTGTATAAGAGGATGTGAGTTTCATTCCTCAGCCCTTCTGTTCCTTGCCTGCAAGATGCTATCTTGAATCTGTCTCGTCTACTTAGTAACACGCCCAGGGTCTGGGCTCTCCCTGTTACTATGTGACCCTCTACCATCTGAGCAGTATATGTTTTCAAGTATAAAAGATTAGTAAGTCTACTTTTTCACTCACTAAATAAATATTAACACAAACAGCAAACAAAATGAAGCAGTACCCACCTAACCCTTCCTTATCCATATCAACACATGAGCATTTCAGACCCCTCCAAAACAAAGGAGTTTGAAGAAACAAGGAACATAACGAAGAGCTATTTTTAAATGAACCTTCATCATATTTGAGCAGACTTTTTTCATTCTTTGTATAATATCTTACACAGCAGGATCCTGATCTGATACAGGGAGTCCTAGTTGTGACCGTGACTACGTGATGTCACTGCCACCATCCGTGTCAGATCCTGGGAGGACAGAGAGAGCTCAGGAGTCTCACAGCTGGCAGGCTCTTCGGCCAGACAATACAAGAGCTGCTCGATGGTCCTGGAGTGAGGTTGTGATCTGAACAGCCACCCTCCAGCTCTGGTGGTTCGTGGGTCTGCTCCCAGCTTTGTGGAGCTCATCAAAAAGCAACTGAGAAGTCTGGTTTTCTAACAGATTTAGTGCATTATACACATTTGCACCACAGCCTGGATGAAGTTCCCTCACCTCTCAGCAGCAAACTGAGAGTGGCATTGCTGCACAGCCTTGGGGCATCTCTGGACGTAGCAGCGCTGTGCGGTTTTATGAAGGTGTGGGAATTAAAGACAAGTAATATCTCAAATATTCACACTGAGGTGTCAATGAGGAAAAGCTTTCCTCTCTGCTGAGTTTCCACTTTTTGTTCCTCTTGACACTCCTCCTTCCTATATTCTTCTCCAGGTCAAGTATTTGGTTACTTTTACTAATGATAAATGCTCACTTATTGCTCAAACAGACATGGGGTTGTTTAGCCACCAGCTTCCCTGCTTGCTGGTAAGCAAGGGGAAGTCTGGGCTGCACTAAATGGTTTGATGTCTTCACTGCTTCTCCTCATTGGCACTGCCCCGAGTGAATTGTGGGTCACCAGGAGACAGGAGAGAGGTCCCAGAGGACAGGCACTGTCTCCAAGCCTCCAGTGCCGGAGCTCAGACACAGGTTGGCAAGAGGAGAGAGGCATTCAACAATTCAGATTCCCCTTGAAAGACTTGAGAAGGCTCACAAAACCATATGCCAGCAGAATGGAAAATATAAATATCTCATAATGAGATAGGCACTTGAGTCTCAGGAAGATTAAGAGAGAAATGCAGAGAAAAGAACGGATGGCAGTGGGGCAGACGGGGAAGAGGAAGTATTTCTCTGGTATTTCTTGCCATAAGGACTAAAAGATCCCACGGGTGACAAATTAAACATGTTATTATTCCTGGGCAAGATGCTGTCATTTTTGTTTGCTAAGGCTCCCAATTCTCTACCCACATTTTCCAATAACTGGCCTACACAGGGAGCAATTATGACTGGCTGAACTTCGGGAGGAAAGGATCCTAGGGTGGCTTCATGCCCACTGGGCAGGGAATTTGGGTAGACTTGACTGAAAACAGACAGATGGTCTTGGAGTCCTATGGAGCTGAGAACAGGGATGAATTAGAGACCCCTTCTCCCAAAGACAGCGACAAAGCTGGGTTTATGGAGATGAGCATGAATCATAGGAAGAGACGTGGGGTACATCATTTAAAGCATCACTGGACAGAGCTCTCGTGTTGTGGTGAAAAGGCAGTGCAATAATGGGTCAGAGCACAGGAGTCTGCCTTTACTTAAACAAAACGGTTAATACTAGATAAAAATAGTGAGTTTTAGTTACATGGCAGCTGGTACCCACCTGGTGTCAGAGACCAGAGGCAGCTGGATTGCTGCCTGCTGTGTGCTACCTCCTTACTCCCAGGTCTCCTCCTGGCAGCAACTCATCTACTCAACCTCCCTGAAGAAACTCCATAGACACAAAGATTAAGGAAACACTTAACCAGCCAGGCAGGAGCACTGCCCCAGTGAGAAGTCCATCTTAACCAGTAGGGTTCAAAACTAATTTGCCCATTTGATTTCCAAGAAGTTGATGCCTTCAGTGCAGTAAATGAGTCTCGTAAATGAAGGTCACAGCAGGGCCTGTTGTTTGCTTTTGCTTCTGTCAGGAGCCAAACATAAGGGCTTTCACATGCCACTCTGCATTTCAAACCAGGAACGGCAGCCTGGGAGCCTTTAAGTAGGCACTAATTAGCACTGATAGATTTCAGGGTGCTCTGAGGCTCGGTTGAGCAGCCTTTGCAGAGCTGGGAGGCAGTCTCCTTCCTTGCTTGAATGACAAAAAGGTTCATTGGGACTTGCTTTTGAAACAGCTCGATAAAAGTGGTTATGACATGGCCACAGGCCTTGAATTAACAGCTGATCCAACAAAGAAAAAAGGTGAAACAGCAACCAATTAACAATTCTTCTGGTGCTCTCCAAAAGATGAACTTCCAGAGAGCTGCAGGTTTGGATTTCAGCTGCCTACTGCCATTTTCTCCAGTCCTTTGGTTCTGCAAAGTTGGGGGTGGTTCATATTAAAAAATATGCCAAGTCATAAATTCCTGGTACTTTTTAACCCCTCTGTGTTTGTTCGATAGTTTATGAACTGTTGAAGAATTATTATGATTAGGTTAAGTCTCAGTAGCTTATGCTTTTAACTTGGCGTGCCTCCAGTTGTGACAAGTATATGTGGTCAAAAAGATGTGACCTCTATGTCTTTACTCATAGGACTATAATTCTGCACGAATTCTGCTTCGGTGGGGAAAAATATCCTAAGAAAGTCAAAAGGAGAAAAAATTGTTCCATAAGAGGTAATAAATCCCAGTTTCCCTGTATTTGTCACTGTTTCACCCCAAACACTGTCCCCTTAGAGACATCTTGCTAGAGGTGTTTATGATCTTAATCACCTGCTCTGCATTACCTCTGGCATTCCTCCACCACACTAGCTCTTTACTCTGAGCTGGATGCTTTGACTGTAAGCTAGAAAGTCTCATGTTGGAGCTATAGCTGCCATGACTGGCTGGCCCATGCATGTGTGCATGATGGCCAGTCAAGGGGTTCCCCACTACAGTCCACTTCAGTGGATCATATTCAGTCTTGCTCAGAGGATTATATCCCTCACATTCTGTTCTACATGTAGAGAGGAGTAATTTTGATGTCAGTGCAGTGGAGGTGCAGGCTATGGGGTAGCAAATGAAAGCACACTGCAATCATAGAATCATCTGGTTGGAAGAGACCTTCAAGGTCATCGAGTCCAACCATTCACCCAAATATAGATATTTTTGCTTTTCTTTGTCATCTTCACATACCCTCTAGATGCAGTTGCTGCATCCAGGGAACATGTGAAACATTGTCTGAAAATATTTGGGTAAACTCATGAGTCACCGTTCACCAGCCTGGGTTCAAAACAGCTCTAGCACAGTGGCCATGGGAAGCGCTCCCTTTGATTTCTCTGTACGAAGGAGCACAGCTGTGCTGGATTTGTTTGACTCTTTGCAGATTGTACACTCTGTGTGTGTTTGTAGGTCATTTAAAGCCACGGGACCCAGACTCATCTGTTGACCAACGCTACTCTGCTGACTCAGCAACAGTACAATCTCCATGCCCAACTGGAGAACCTCCATTACACACAGCAAATACGCTGATGTCTGCACAAGTTCAAAGAGGGTGCACTGACTTTCAGGTGTGAAATAAACTGGAATCCTGTGTTCTTGTCTGATCACTGCAGTGGTATTAAACAAACAAAAAAAACACAACACAAAACAACAGCAGTAAAAAAGTGTGTTGTGTTTGGAAAGTTAATGCAGAAGGGCAAAGGGCTTTATCTACAGGAATGGAGGAGGAGAGGAAAAACCCAAAATCTTACACAGCTTAGGGAAAAAAAGGCAGTTAAGAAGGGATTTAATTGATAATGGTTTAGATAATGTCAAGTGAAGTTTCTATTCTCAGCCCAAGTGCAGATGATGAGGCAAAAGGACTAAATGTAGAAATTAAAGAAATACCCATTCAAAGCTAAACTGAGAAACCTTTTGTCGCACAGAGAATCATAAGCGTGTGAGAAGTCCCAGCAGGAGAGGTTCTCAAGGCAAAATAACACTGAGGGCATTCAGGAAATAATTAGCTGGCTTCCTGGAGGGAGCAAGTAGATGCGTGTGAGGAAGGAAGGAGTGTGTGAGAGGAGGGGGACAACAGGAATGAGATAAGATTCTAATAGAAAGAATAGATGAGGGGTCTTTAACTCATTCCACACAGGAGGAAAAAAGTAAGCAAGGAAGTAAAGGAAGAAGAAAATCTCTTATGCTCCATTTAATGAGCTCCTCTGGAGTGGCAGTCTAGATCAGACATGTGAAATGAGGCTCCTGGCTCAGTTGGAGATAAACTGTCCCGAAATCACAGCATCATCTCTGTGGGTGGCCACTTGTTGCAGAACAAAGTGGCTCATGGGCTGCTCCTGATCCCTGCAGACAGTGCATGTATGTTGGCAAGTGTTTGCTCTTCCCAGTTCATGGTTACGTCCTTCACACTGTGTCCAGCTGGAGCCCTTGGGATGGCTTTGCAACACTTGTTAGGTTGGACCAACGTGACTCCTGCATTCATCTCCATTTCCATAGAACGGTTTGGGTTGGGAAGGACCTCAAAGATTATCTAGTTCCTACCCCTCTGCCATGGTCAGGGAAACCCTCCACTACACCAGGTTGCCCACCAGACACGTTTGTCAACAATATTATTACTCCTGCTATCGATGCTGTTGTGAATCAAGAAATTTCTGTAGCTCTCATGGGAGGAACTACCCATCCCATCTACCTCAGACACCACATGCTGATGTGGAGAGCTGCCCTCTCAACATACGTGTCTCAGCTGACTACAAATGGAGGTCAGATTACCATCATGCTCTTAATGCCTGATTTTGGGGTGGTTCAAACTGTGAGAGGCAAATCCCACACTAAAGGCAAATACTCCAGGTTTTACAGTAGGGCCCTGGCTTTTTTTGCCTGGAATTTCTTTGAGCACTTTGATGTCATTACCCTTTTGCAAGTACCTTCTGATAATTCTTGTGCAGGAAGTTTCTACCACATTTTTTACTATAAAAGTGATAAATGAGGATGCTTTTAAAATTAATTTCCATTCTAGCAGCTCATGACAGCCCCTTTGTCTGTGTTACTTGGGACCAAGTAAAAAATTAAGAAAGGGATTTCATGGGTTTTTTCCTCTGTGCTAACACACAAGAAACCTGAAACACTAAGGAAAAGCTAAGCACAGCCAAAAGGTGCGAGAGCCACAGAAAGATGTATTAAAGACATCTGTATCAAATACATCCTCTGATGTTCTGCTTTCACAACCATACCCAAACCAGAGAATGTTATTTTAAGAGAATATGTGAAAGGTTTCTGGGCTCTAACCTTGAAATTCCTACACATCCTCCAAGTAGGCAGCAAGCTTCTTACCCCAACTGCCTATCGACCCTTAATTGGAACACCCATCTTTAAGGAAACTGCTAACGAGGACACCAATTAGTACTAACTAACTGTACTAGTGGCTTTTGCTATAGAAGTAGGTTTCCACTAGGAACCAAAGTGAGACTGTCTCAGGATCTGACTTGACCATGTAGCTCAGACCACTGAACAGCTGCCAAAAGTTAATCACTGCAACCAATTACCAGGGTCTGCTAGATCTGAACTACCAGCTGGGACATCCAGGTGCAGTCCTGTCCCCATTGCAGTCTTCCCCCGTCATTAGGTGTCCCTCCTTCCAGAGTACTCTCCAATCTCTGTCTGAAAGAGACAATCTGTGCCAATCTCTGTCCTTGCTTTGATGCAACGTCCTGTTAATGACACATCCCAATAATAGTGGTTTGTAGGCTGCAAGCAACAACTTATCTATCTGGAGTGTTTCAGGGCTGCCAGCTACTAACTATGGATAAGATGGAGTCCGAACACGTGGGTCAAGCCACTGAGAAGGGGCTGCGAGAGCCTTGCCTATATCTAGGCAGTCTGAGACTGTGGAATAGGATATTAGTCAAGGGCAGAGGTCAGACACCACTGCTAGGAACCTCCCTTCAGCCTGTCTCTCAACAGCAAATGGTCCAGCTCAACTACACACCATCCTCTTGGGTGTTTTCTAGCAGAGTCTAAATCACCATCTTGCAACTGCAAGCTCAGCTCTTTCTCCAGGCAAAGGAGGTCCCCACTCTTCGCAGGTGTAGAAGTCTAGAGCAGATTTCACAAAGAGCAACCTCTTTTCCTCCAAATGGCTGTGGTTATCTGCTGGAGGGCTTGAGGCAGCCCCTTCTCCACACACTTCCCTCAAAGTAGGGGCCATCCCAAATCATCCCAGCAGAAAATCACCGTGCCTGAGCAGAGAAACAGTGTCCTCCCTTGCCTGTCTTCTACAGTCTATTTCCATCCCTATCACAGCCCGCCAGTGCAAACAGCAAACACAGTCTAACACCGGCCACGGCCAGGAAAAGGTCACCAAAGCCTAAATCCCACTCCTGGGCTATCCCTAAGGAGATGAATGGGAATAGGGCACTGCAGCTGCAGGCTACAGTTTAAATGGGACAGAAAGACAGAAGGAAGCTAACATCTTCCCCTGACAAGGGTGAATTAACAAGGAGATACAAAGACTGGAGATTAGCATTTGGACTTATTGAAGGAGAAGAGATTGTAGGAGGTCTGGAAGGGGACAACAGAGAGTGTATAAACCCTTTAATCTGGCAGATAGCAGCTGTCAGGGATACATGTTCCAACCTGCTCCATGACACTGTGGATCATGTTAGCCTTTGTGCTGGTTTAATTGGAGCTTTGCAGTTGCCCTTGGTCACTGCTAATTACCTTAATTGAAATGGCGTGCATCTGCGCAAGTGGGAATACATGCCTGTGTGGGTTTAAGAGGAAAATACATCCTCAGCCTTCCCAGCCATTGTCCGATGAGTTTGGGCTGAATTATGTGATTGCATCAGCTGCCTGCTGTGCTTTAGAAAAGCTGGTTGGATTTATTGCAAGCTTATAAAAACCCAGCTTTAGGCTGCATTGGTTGCACTCGGTTACTTAAGGGAAGGGGAGAATAAAAAGAAAATGGAGCAGTTGTCTGGTTTTGTAATGCTCACCCTGCTGGGGTGGGATCTCTATCTGCACTCCCTCCCCCTACGCTCAGCATGTCTTCTCTAGCTGACTAAGGCTTGTATGTGCAGCAAACTGGATTAGACCAGGAGCCCCATTTTATGCATGGCTTTTCTCCAGGCTGGAGGCAATGAAACAAGGTAGTACTGGGAGCCTTAGAAATATCATAAGATACATTTGAGTGGAGGAGGAGACAGCAACTCATCTGTCTTCCATACCTCTGGGCACACGTGATCTCATCAAGAAATTGAACACATAACTCAGAGCACCTCTGTACCCAAACTGTAATTGCAAAATATGGTAATAGGCCTCAGCATAGTGACAGGTGTCTCTTCTCCCTTATACTATAACCATTTGTCTATAATGGCATGAATCCCCCTCGAAAGCAGTCTATCACTCCACCACATTGCTGAAGTCTCTCATCTCTAAGCAGTCACATGAAAGCTGTGACTTGAGTCAAGGAAGTCCCATATTGCAGTGAGAAGCCCAAGCAAAGGGCAAAACCTAAGAAACATCTCTGTATATGTCATTCCCATGCTGGCAGCTGACTGCCTGCCATCTTCTAAGTCTTTTGTTCTCATTTCACAGGGAGATGAGGAGCTGAACTCAGGGCCACATACTCTGCTTATGCCAGTAACCTAGGAGTTTGGCTGCCGTGACACTGCCCAGTACAAGATCTTGCATGTGGGTCAGGGCAATCCCAAGCACAAGCACAGGCTGGGCAGAGAATGGATGAGAGCAGCCCTGAGGAGAAGGACTGAGGGTGTTCGTTGATAAGAAGCTCAACATGAGTCAGCAATGTGTGCTGGCAACCAGAAAGCCAACTCTATCCTGGTCTATATCAAAAGCAGCGTGGTCAGCAGGTCCAGGGAGGGGATTCCACCCCTCTGCTCTCATGAGATGCCCCCTGCAGTGCTGCGTTCAGCTTGGAGCCCCCAACATCAGAAGGCTATGGAGCTGTTGGAGTGGGTCCAGGGGAGGCACAAAGATGATCCTAGGGCTGGAGCACCTCTGCTATGGAGACAGGCTGAGAGAGTTGGGGATGTTCAGCCTGGAGAAGAGACGGCTTCAGGAAGAACTTCTAGCAGCCTTCCAGTACCTAAAGGGGCTACACGAAAGCTGACGAGGGGCTTTGGACAAAAGGCATGTAGTGCCAGGACAAGGGGCAATGGCTTTAAACTGAAAGAGGGGAGATTTCTGTTCGATCTAAGGAAGAAATTCTCACTGTGAGGGTGGTGAGGCACGAGAATAGATTGCCCAGAGAAGCTATGGCTGCCCCATCCCGGAAGCATTTCAGACCAGATGGATGAGGCTTTGAGCAACCTGATCCAGTGGAAGGTGTACGTACCCATGAAGGGTGGAACTAGATGATCTTTAAGGTCCCTCCCACCCCAACAAGTCTATGATTCTATGACACTGGGACTAAATCCTTTAGTTATATCCAGGCCTAAGACTCTCCGTAATTGCCAGGACTTGGAAGCTCATGCAGATTTTGGCATAAGGAAGCTTTGGCAGTCACGAAGACGCATCACTTTGAGGTTAATTTATAAGAACTTGGACAGGGAGAGAGTTCATTTAATTGACAAGATGTAATTATCAGGTGTTGGAGGCAAAGGGGGCTCATTAACTTCTGAGACATGTTGTTGTCTGAGCTGTCCTCGTTTTCAATTTTTCACTCCATAATCAAGGCTGAATCCATGTGTCAAGGAGGCTACAAGATATCAGATCACTGTCAGTTTTCTGTTTGTTTTATTTGTCCACGGGGCAGAGGTTTCCATTAGCCCAACAGTAAGCACAGAACGTGCGGTCCTGCCCTGTATGACAACAAGAGCTGCCGTGGGGATCTTGGCCTGATTTCGTAAGGCCTGGACCCAGAGGACTCACAAACCTTCTGGTAACAGCATAGACTGGGCTGAGGTGGACGGTGATGGATTACATAGACGACATCCAGTGATGGAAGGGACCCTACAAACTCCCTTCACACATCTTTCTCCTTCCTTCAGCCTTTAACGTTTCTCTTCAGCCCTGAAACAAAAAGGACCACGGTGCTTATACAACGGCCCCTACAGGAGAGAATCCCATAGGGGACCAGTGAGAGGTTGTGCCTATAGGCTAGCTGTGTCCTTTGCCAAAAAAAATCCAGATCACAAACCTCTCCATCTGGATTTTTTACACCCATCCCACTATTACTCCCTCCTCACCTCCGCCCCTAACAGAAACTGAAACTGCCCTGCTCTCACCCTCCTCACATTGGTATTCCATCCAGCTTGCCAGTCTGCACTTAGATTTATGATTTATTTAGAATTGGATTACACCGAGGCTCAAGGCCAGCAGTCCCTAATCCGTCACCATCCCCGCCACGGCCATACACAAACATTTGTTTTAGCTGCGTCAGCATCTCTGGCTCCTGAAGAAGGACGCCATTGTTAATTGCTATAGCAACCACGATTCAGGGTTTGGGCACTTTTTCTTTTTTTTTTTAGTCCTCCCTTCCCTGTCGAAAAGCACTGGCATTGTCGAGTGATAGATATTTATAACTTAATATAACAGTGGCATGCCTAAGTTACGCCATTGAAATGCATCACAGCCGGAGTGGTCTGTTATTTGTTTTTGTGCTGAATAGCAGCAAGCGCTTGAAGTTATTGTCCTCGCACACCCATAAAAAGGGAAAAGAAGGGATGTATAATTGCTATTTATAGCAATTGGATGCAGAGTGCCAGGGTGCAAGGAAGTCTGCTTTCAGCAATGTCACCCAAGATGATACTGAGGACCATGTTTCCTTAAATACGCTGATCGTGAATGTCTATTTGCATTGGGAAATGAAAGTTTGGGGCTTGGATGAACGAACTCATTATGCCAGGGATATTTTTGGCCCCAGCTGGCTAAAGTTTGATGAGCTACGATGAGAGCACGCTCAAAAATGTGGAACCAACACAAAAATAAAATGAGGTAAGCCCTTTGAAATTACTGAGCACAAGTGCAAACCAGGAAACAATCCATCTTTAATGCACCATGACACACATGCAAAGACTTTGCACTCAGCCTTTTCTAATATTTTCTAGGCAAGGCCCTGTGGAGATGTATTCTTCTCCAAAAACCCCCAGGGAGGCCTGGTGTTCTGACCACATACCTATTACCTGTTGAGACAACTCAGAGAGGACAGGGTAGGAAATCACAAGGCTGTGGTCTATCTTCACAGATTCTGCAGCTGGTATAAGTCTACACCAAATATATATGTGCGCACATGTCACATGAACATAAAATGTCTCTGCTAAGGAGAAGACTAGAAGTTGAAACCCTGTTTATTACCCAGAAATTTTTGAATTTGATACAACGGAATCATGTACAATGTCAAAGCTGAAGCATGCTGCAGGTCAGGCATGTTTGTCAAGTGCCATGTGGAGTCTCACTCTGTAGGCAGCTGTGCTTGCTAAGGAGGACGTTTTGTAAGGAAGTAAATCTTAACACAGCACATGCCACCGATTCAGGGTCCACCTGCCATGAAGGGGCACAGGGGTGTCGGCGACCCCTGAGCCAGAAAGGAAGCTACAGTACAGGGTCAAGTGGGCTGGAGGAAAAGACCAAGCAAACAATCTCCTGCGTGAGAACTGGAAGGAAGGCGGTTAAGCCAGGGCATGAGAAACAATCTGTGGCAAAAGAAAGCTGAAGGTGACATGTATCAGGTGGTACGAGGGATAGAGGCTTGGAAGAGTGGTCAGCATGGTCTGTGCTGTGGAAATCCAAATTGCTTGTGACTGCAATAGGGCCTCTAGTCAACAGCCTTTGCATGCTGAGAGAAGCAACAGCATCTTGCAGAAATGGAAAACCAGACATCAGTGAGGGTCAGATAGGAGTTAAGATCTTATCGAGGTCATTGGATAGATTAAAAAGCATGTAGAGACACAGAGGAGATTTGGAGGAAAGAGGGAGCCGGAAGAACGGGTAAGCTTTCTCTGGAGAGCTCGAAATAGCCTTGGGGATAACAAAGCTTACACGAAGGAGAGTGCTGTAGCCTCTACAGAGAGCATCTGAAAGAGGCAGAGCCATCAGAGTGAAAATCAAGGAGCTCCCTAACAAGGAATGCAACCCCGTTCCACCCTTCTATGTCCACGTTGAGCTATTCATGCCTTATCCTCTCATGGTCTCAAAACCTGGTTTCCATGGTGCTGTTAGTGCTTTGGTGATCCCAAGTTGGTGAGATATGGGAGTCCTGCCATACCCTCTTCTCCATCTAGGGAGAGAAGAGGAACAGGGAAGGAGAGCTGCGACAGGCCATGGACAGAGACCACAGTGTGGTGACATGGGACCACGGGAGGACCCATTTCAAAGAAGGGGAGAAACGTCCCTCCTTCTCCTGGATGCATTCCAGGATGAGGCCCATTGTTCCTCTCTCAACACTCTGCTCCCAGCATGAGCCCTCTCACTTCACATCCTTGGAGGAAACCTCAGGTAGACTACTTCATCTCCTTCTCCAGAGTGTTTTTTTCCCTTGTGCTTGCAGGCTGCTTGTGCTGCTTTGCTGTTTTAAGGCTTCTTTAACCCAGTCTGCTGTGGTTTTGGATGGTTTTTGGCAGATCAGGTCACCACCCTTATGCTGAAGGGGAAAGCTCCCCAGCTCAGCTGCTCGCATGTGAGGCACCTGACACTATTTCTTTATAGCTGCTGGGATGGACTGGAGGCTGTGTAAGGAATGGCTCATGGAGTGGGTATGGAATGAGGTAGGAGGACACCAGGCATTTTCTTAAACAGCTTTAAAACCCATCAGTGATTTGCTTTGCTTTCTGAGAATGGTTTAGCTCAACAAACAATTGCAAGCTACACAGTCGCAAGGTAAAATGAAAAGCCCATGGGCATTAATTATATATAGATATTAAAAAAGACGCTACTGCTTAATTATTGTTTGCAAATCTCGGTATTTAAATTGACTTATTTGCAAATGTCTGTTTAGAAATTGACTTTGTAATTATAAAGTCAGTACAGGCGTATCACAGGCCCTGGAGGGGTCTCTAACGAGGAATGATAATGTACCAGGCAAAGTGAAACTATCCTGAGCTGCATTTTAATAACCAAGAGGTGCTTGGAAGGGGGAGCAGAGGGTCCATGAGAAATCCCAAAGCCAACAAAGAAAAAGCGAGAGAGGATAGAGAGCTGGCTCCACGAAGCAGAGGGCTAACGTGTTTGAGAAGGGGCTTCAGGGGAAACAGCATCTCTTCTTGAAGCCCCTGCAATAGTTGTGCATTGGCAGCAACCGTGGTTTCGGCTCTTGAATGAGAATGAGACAGTCTGCTGGCAGCAAAGCGCCGGCTGCTGCAAAGCTGTAGCTCCCTACTAGAGGAAAAGATACCGTCCAGTATGTACCCAGCCATCCCTCTCAGTGAGCACTCCTGCAGCAGGCTACAGACTCATATTGACTATCCATAAGTCCCCTCATGGCATGTTTTCATGCAGAACTGAGGGCAGCTCACACTGCCTGTTCTCCAAGATACTGGTAAGTAAGGTGGTTCCCAAACCTAACACCCTTCCTTGACTTGAAGCCATGTTAACCAAACTCTGTGGTTGAGGATCACCTAAAAGAGTGTGCGGAGAGTGTCTCCATGTGCTATGCTTTGTCATGTGAAGCAGGTGACCTCTAAGGGGATACAAGGCTTTCTGAGTGAAAAGTGGTATATTTTACCAGGCCACAAATCCTTGTCACTCCCACAGCATGTGCAATAACTCTTAAGATTTACTTCAGCACGTGTCCAAGAGGTAGAAGTGCACCAAGGGTGAAACAAGACTGTTTCATCCCCTTTTTCTCTCCATCATCTTTGACAACACCACTGCTAGGTCTCCAGATCTAGTGGTCTAGGGCATTTCTTCTTTATGGACTATCCCTATTAGCTTTAAAAGCAGCCACTGGCCCATGATTTCTTGCATAGTTCATTAACCTAGAGGGAACAAAGCTTGGCTGCTAAGCGGCGCATTAGCAAGATCAACAGCTGCAGGGTGCAAAAATAATAACCGAAAAAAATCACCATAAGCAAAGCTCCGGGTTTTTGACCTCGTCTGCTATGCATAGTCATGTTATCCCTTATTCGTGAGCATTCAGATGGTGCCAGTATATTCATGAAAATGTGGCAGCTTAAGACAAGGTCTGAAAGTTAAAGAGGATCCGGCATCCAACTGGAGCAGAATAACATTCCTCTTTTGAGTGAAATTATGAGTGAAAGTATGGTCCTTGTGAAATCAAAGGCAAGCACATTTTTTTACATCACTATGAAGGCAAAGGAACGATGTGAATTAAAAACCAACTGCTTCCCTGACCAACATAGCTGTGCCAATGTAAAAGCACGACTCTGATGGACTCAACACCCTCCTGATCTGTCTCTCCAAATGCTGAGCGCTGCTCAGTGTTTGCTGTCTGATCCACTGTGACACTTGTGCCTATTAAATACAGAACAAATTCTGCTTGGAACAGCAGTATATGCTTTGTTTGAGAGAGATAAGAAACCCCACCAGCTAAAACCATGACATGGAAGACCTAAATTCTTTTATGCCTGCTTGAGCTGGCCAGAAATAAGATATCTTGCATCTGGAGGCCAGGTAGCCGTATTAGGACAGAGCTGTAAACATAAAAAATTGCCACTGAGAGATTTGTTCATAGGCACGTGGCCTTGGACAGTTTATTCAGTCTGTACAGTGAAACTAGCCTGGTCAGTGACCCTCAGATTTCTGGTTGTCCTGCTCACTAGTCCAACGCATTTGGGTTTTAATTATGCCAGTGAAGCATCAAAAAAAAACCAAAAAAAAAAAGAAAGAAGAAAAGCAGCAGTTTGTGTTGAATTAAAAGGGGAAAAAAACACCTCCAAGCATCTTGATTAGATTTCAAACGGAAGCGCATGCTACTTGTCTGTTTAGTTTCAAAAAAATGTGTATTGCATCTTAGTATCAACTTGTCTAAGAGAGAAATGATCTGCTCTCCTTGTACAACTGCAACGTTTCCTCGCAAGGCCTCTGTGCTGCTGTCACAGCAGCTTTCCCAGGCACGAGATTCTGACCGCAGGATCAGGGCAGACCCGCGTGAGCCTACACCGACCCGCATGTTCCTCCCCAGGTGGGTTCTGCTCCGAGGTCTGTAGCATCCCAGCTCCTTTTATTTCTTTCCCACAATCCTTTAATTCAAGGGTTGTGCTAGGACAGTAGCTGCTCAAACAAGAAGCATACTACATCTCGTATTCATGCATTACTTAAAACCATCCAAAATCTCACAAAGTTTGTCACTGATTCAGAGCGAATGAGACATGCAGATAATTAATGATTCTCAATGGCAGTTCTTGAAAAATTGGTTTCTGGCAGCAATCAGTATAAGCTGGATAGGTTTCTATTTTATAAGCCTGTTCTGTTCTTAAAGCCACAAGAAATAGTGAAAGCAGGCTGTTCTCTTCAATATTAATTAGACCATTATTTATTTGAAAAAAGACAGCTCTTTGTTTCAGATCCTTACATGTCAGCTGCTGAGAATTCCACCCCAAGTCACTTAATAGCCTATTAAGAAATTGTTGTGATCACTAATTATTTATTACAAATTCAGAATCCATTTACTAGATAGCATTAGTTTTGTTAATTAATAGGATTACCTCTTAGATCCCAAACTTGTGATGCCTATTCTGGCATTGTCTTGAAATACAACATATGTAAAATATGATCCATTGTGCATTCTCCTATTAGGATGTTTTAAGTTCTGCCTAAGGAATATGACTGTTCTGTGCTTCACTGTGGACATATCATTAAGCCTAATTACAACTAACAGCTACTAATAACAAAACTAATGAAGGCTTGATTTTACCTTAGGAGTGCTGGAGCTGCAGACACACTGTGCCTTTACATATATCTGTGCTATCAGCCAAAAGAAACGGTGACAAGTAGTGATATAGCGTGGCTAGCCTGAGTTGGCCAACTGATGAGATGAAGGCAACCTAGATCTTAGCTCAGGTGATCTACTGGAGGTCAAGTCCACCTAATGGACCTGAATTAGGCAGAACCAGGGGCCTGATGGTTCCCTTATCCTCTGATTGAAAGAGGAATTTATTTTTCCAAGGAATTTATTCACAGATCAAATACAAACCCTTCTCCATCCACACAGCCGTTTCTCATGCATTCAAAGGCTCTTTTAGACTTTCACACCCAGGCTGGGTACTACAGTGCCCTGCCCGGATGCCATAGCCCCACTAGACAATGTCACTGCGCTCTGAAACAACCAAGGTCTCTGCCTGAAGAAGCCTGCAGTCTATATAGCGTTCATCAACATCAGTGGGCTGACCTTGAGGAGAGCACCTTGGACTCTGTGTGGAAACAGCACCACGTCTAATGAAAATCCATACTGAGAGGGTATGCAAAGATCAGACTCGATTAATTCTTTCCAGAGGTGCCTCCACAATGTCAACATTGATCTGCTTCCTAGTCGCATGGTTTTCTCTTGGCTTGACAACTGTATGCCACTCAGAGCTCTGCTGTATTGTAAATTTTAACAGATATGGAGATAGGATCATTAAAACACCTAAGAATACACAGTAAGTCATTGTTTTGCTGCTTTTGCTGAGAAAAACCTCACAGTAGCACTGAAGAAACAAACACTATAGGCAAGTCTTATGGCAAAGAAGTTAATCCTACAATGAAATCGGATGAGATGCCTGAGGAGAGAGATCAGTACGTGGGTGTCTTGGGCTGTCTGTGCTAGAAAGTTGCTGCGTTATAAAGCAGGCTTGTAGGACAGCTGCAGAAATACACATGCATTTTATTTCTAGACGTATCCACAGGAAAATAAAACCAGCCTAGTTTCTGTAAGTGGTCACTCACAGAGTGCCGGCATTTCAGACTGCCCTCGGAAGTCTTTTGGTAGAGATAGCTTTGGGATAAATCATTTATCTTACCAGAAGAAGACAAGCTCAACCACCTTCTGTCTTCCTACATATGCAACAGAACCTCTTGGATTGGGACTGTATTTCCACAAGTCTGGAGTCATGTAGATACTGGCTTTTCATTCAGACGTGTAACACACAACCAAGGCACACAGCAGCCATTCAGATTGGCTTCTGATAGACTCAGCTCCAATTTGGGGATATGGGTTTAGTCCCACCTCTAGTCAGCTATTAATTGCCTAATTGAGTTCAGGTGCAACCAATCTTGTTAATGGGCCAGGCATCTCTTCTTTATAAAGACAGACTTGAGAAGATTGTGCTCTAAGGAGGTCTAGTTAGCATCTCCAAGTAATTATGATCTATTCTAACAGTAGCTATTATTATTAATAAAATCCATAAGTCAGGGCTATGTCATTTTGATGTCCTTTTTAAGGCTAGCTTCACCATTACTGAGAGATCTACTTTTTTTTATTTTCTATCCTTTTGGTTTAAGTTAAATTAAACTAAAAATGAAGAAATTTCTGATCAAAAAAAAATCAGAGAAGAAATAAATTTTTTCTTGGAGAGCAAACTTTGAAATCAAAGCTGTTTCATCCTTGCAAACAACCACATGACAAAGACAACACAGGCACTGAAGATGTATGGAGGACACTGCTGTCCTAAAGGTCACAAGCCCACACAAAAGATCTCCTTGGCAGGGTAAGTGGTGCCCAAGAAAAATGCATTGAGAATTACTCACCTTTCAAAGAAGCTGCAGACAAATGAGTACAGCCTTTTGAAGGGGCGGCGTGACCACAGCCAGATGCCTTCCTTCAAATGCTTCTAAAGGCAACGGGAAGAAGAATTCAGTTCAGCAGCATCTTTTGCTACTCATCATGTTGGCATTTCTAGAGAAAAAAAGGTTGAAAACAATCCAGAAAGGTAGGTCTGTGCAGAACTCAGAGTCCTTTCCATGTGCTAATCTAGTTCATTCCCTTCTTGTGTCTCACCTGCACAGCTCCTCTGCGCGTTTCCCAGCAATGTGTTGAACAACATGCAACGTTGCACGTTGCTCAGCCTTCTGCTCCGACACTAACTGCTTTGACTTCAACAAAATCACGGACCAAGAAGACATCACAAAAGTACCTAACCTCATCTTGAGAGAGGGAGGGGCAGAATTGTGAGAACAAGTTTTAAGGAAGAGAGACACAGAGAGATTCTATTGATCAAGGGGAAAAAAAAGAGATTATAATTGAACTGCAGAAAATTCTCCACATCACGGGTAATGGTGCCTGGGTTACCTCTCTTTATCTGTGCAATAGAGATTAGCAGATGGGGTCATAAAGGGACATTAAAGTCAAATAAATTCTGGGCCAGTACTGATTTCCTACCATTTAGGAAAAAGAACATCAGGGCAGATGAAGTGGCACAGCATAAGGTAGCAGCCAGCGGAGAGAGCCACGCTGCCATAAACACCGGACGGAGCAGGGACAGACCGCTCTCTTGCCGCACGCTGCCTTCGTGGAGGATTGCAGGAGGTTTCTTTCAGGAGTGAAGAACTGTTCAGTGTGGATGTTAGCAAACCCAAACCCTGAGCATTTCAGAAATGTGGGGTTTTTATTGCCCCTGTCCTGCAGGTTCTCATTTTCCCCAGAAAGATGGAGGAATGTAAAGCATGTACATGCCGTGACGACTTCCATGAGGAACCGGAGTCTTACCCTCAGTCCCTTTCCCTGCCCAGACCCCAGGCACCTGTCTGTCCGTCTGTCCTCCAGCATCTCATACTGAGCCCTCAGACCTCACACTGAAGCATATGAGCAGTGCTCACACACAACCACATTTCCCACTTGGTCGTGGTGGTAATTGCCAAGACCTCGCAAGGGGAGGGAGGAACTCAAGGTCCACCCGGCAGAGATCTTCAGTCTTTGTTTGATGGACCTACTCCTGACTCGGTGCTTCCCCTCTGCAGTGGGATGTGTTGCACATCTGTAGCCAGCACTGTCAGAAATGGCAAGAGGGTTTGGAGGCTATTATTGTAAGATTTCCCAGTCTGAGACTCCTTCAAGATGAAGGATCTTGATCTTTGATTCTCCAAAAGTGCTGGGGAAAAATCTCTGGAAATTAGGTTTCTGAAGGTATCTTAGATACAGAATAAATAAAACACGAGGAAAAAAACACAGCCCAAAGCAGGTATTACTACAAATCACTCCGGATCTGCTGAAAGTTCTTTCTTGCTCTTTTTAGAAGTGACTGTTGCTTGTTATGAATGTTTTTTTCTTGGCTTCCTTAAGTAATTTTTACTGACCTTCACGAAAATACTACAGCATTGCTGGCTGGTAAAATATTCCGGGAACTTTGTGAAGGAAAGATGATGTCTGTATTGAGGCATCTTTATTCTTTTCTTGGAGTGTCAAATTAAATCAGCATTCACCTTCCTCCCCCTTGCCTGGACAGGCAGTACATGATGAAGAGAAAGATGGTTTGGCTGTCAGAAGCTGTCAACTGGCGAGAGAGCTGAACAGCCCACCTCAACCTGTCCACTGCCTGTTACTTTGATGGTGAACTGAACCTTACATCTCCCTGGCAAGTCCTGTGCCTTGCAGCGTTGTGGGCAGTTGAGCACGAAACTGGCTCGGTAGCTGGTAGCCCACTAAGCTTTGAGGCAAACAGCCTCAGCCTCATTCTTCAGAACTGAGATGGTTGTATACATTGGGGTTATTAGACCATGTCCACAGTGCAAAGAGCCTGGTTAGGTTCAAGTGGGGCAAGGAAATTGGTTTTGCAAGAGAGAACTGGGACAACTGGAGGAATAAAGAAGGGGTGTAGGTAGCAAAGATGGACAGAGATCGGTGATAGAAATAAGCCCATCTGCATTCTTCTCTGCTCATCCCTTTCAAGGGAATGTGTTCCCAACCATTCATTCCTTCGCTCCCTCCCTCTTCCCCTGCCACATATTCTCTCTTGACTTATTTGATGCTGTTTGAAATCAAGCACTTGGTTTACCCTTCTCAAGCGGAGCTGATCTCTCCCAGCATGACACTGACTGCAGCGGGAGGCACAGCGGGACGCTGGATATGGAAACCTGGCATTAGTATCACTTTCAGATGACAGCAGATCAGAGAGCTGGACCTGGGAGCGAATTAATACAGGGCTAGGATTCACTCGGAGAGTTTGCTGCTGTCATACTCCTCTCAAGATGTGAGAGAGAATTAATCCGAGGGCTGGGATTCGCTCCGAGTGCTGCAATGGCTGCCTGTCATCTTTAGGGAGCAGCAGGACCCGGGAGGAGGAAAGGAACACAGGAAACGGGCTTGTCCCAGAGCCTGTAGGTACCCCAGGGAGCAGACAGGAAGGTGACTTAGCTCCTGATGGCCTCCCGGGCTATCAGTTAACTGTCTGATCCAAAATCCACCAAAGCAGATGACTGAGGGTAGATTTAACCTCAAATAAACAACCTGTTGGCACAAGGTCTTCTTGCTCTGATGTGATCCTAAGGGATTCGCTGTCTTACTGTGGATTGATGCAAACAAGAGTCTTGTGGAAACCATAGCAACACCCCAGATCTTCAAACAACCAGTCAGCCAGGGGACAAGGTACCAATGAAACCCATCTTTAGGTGTCCTTGGACAAAGAGAGTAGCTGATCCCAATGGGTCCCCAAATCACTGACCCTCTGTACGGGCAGGGACTGAGCACGTTTCTCCAGGGAAGGAGAACAGCAGCTAAGCTACCCACATCTGGTAATAGGAATTGGCTTTGTGTGCAGGAGCTGCTGATTATCCAATAGCATGGACTTTTCCATAGACCCTTATCCCTCCAAAAAACAATGTCAGATGTCCTTAAACAATTTGCCTCACCCTTTGGATCACAGAGGACCAACCTACAGCTTTTTGCCTACGTGTGATCTGCCAGGAGAGGTTATAGACCTGCATTGTGTCCTGTTCTGATGCAGCTGACAAGGGCTTTGACTGGGAGTAACCTGGAGATTTTCTGGTGGCCACAATCACCCTGGTTTTGTTTTCTGTAGTCCACAAAGCATCTCTCCTCTCGTGGTGTTGTTTGCCCAACAGCAAAGCACACACAAGGACTTGTGTACAGGCATGTTTGTAACAAGCATGAACGTAGAAAAGGGTGCAGAAAAAGACGGAGAGAAAGATCTGTCATTGCAATAGAAAGTGACCCACATTTTGGGGAGGTTAATGGTTATTTAGAACAACCCACCCCTGAGCCAGTGGCTCTGCAGGGCAGGAGGCAAAGGGAGGATTTGCTCCCTCTTTTCGAAGGGAGAGAGAGAGGTTTGGAGCCTGGAGCATAAACACAGCTGAGGATTCTGAAAATACACAATATCCTTCAAATGCAGCCTAGGGACGAGATCGAACCGTTGTATACACCCGATTTCTTGAGAGGAGAAAACAAACCAAACCAAAACAGGGAGGAAGTAGCCCCTTGGAAGCAAAATAAAGATGGAACAATGGAAAACTAAGCACTGGAGGAGACAGCTTAAATAATTGCATTGTGCAAGCATCACGCTGGGAAGCAGCATATGCTGGAGGAGCCCTCACTGGGGACACAGGATGCGCAGGCGGAGGGAGGCCGGGCAGAACGTCAGCTTCAAAGCGGCACAAGCCAGGCCAAGTTCAGAGCTGCTCCAGCTCCGGTGAGGTCAGCATAATGATGCCAGAGATGAAAATATCCTTGTGCTTAAAACGAAATCCCTTCCTTCCATCGCCAATAGCACCAGGTAATAAGCAGCAGGCAAGGGACTAATATTATAGCAGATATTTGGGTCACGGGCTGTCGTTTAGTATGGGCGAGATAGGTGTGCGCCACTCGGTGCCCCTGCGAAGAGCAGCGAGGCGGCGCCGCTCCGCAAAGGCACTCAGGAAGCTGAGAAATGGCATTTAATTGTTCAACTGAGATCAGAGGTCTGGCCTCAGTTCGTACAGCACAGAGCACGGAGGGGTCTGCCACTTGGTTTCTAGGGATCAACATCACTGTATTTCAGTTGTAGCTTCCCAATTAATAGATGAAAAGTTCGGAGTCAACACCTTGTAAGAGAGTTGAAAACAGTTGAGGCAGAAGCTATGTATTGCTTGGGCTGTGCTGGCAGTGCACGTGGTTTGGAAAGCAAGGCTGGATCAGGGCAGCATTCCGGTTGTGGTTGGATTTCTGTTGCTGTTTGGAAAAGCCTGACAAATGCTTCTGTGCCTTTGTTTCCGACAGCCCTGTACATTTTATATTCAGAATTTTAATTTAAAAAATATTTTAAATGTTTGGGATTTTTTAATGGAATCATCTTGGTCTTGACTTGTAAAAATAAGTATGTTTTTACAGAAAAAGAAATTACAGCTTCTGTCCTGAAAATGTTCCACTTACATTTCAGTTTCCTTTGGTGGGGGGAGGCAGCATATAGGAAGCAACTATATGTTTCATAGCTTTAGGGTCCAGCTTATGCTGTAAAGCCCATCTGGACATGCCTGTGAGAGACAGGACCTCACTGCTCAGGAGCTGTCCTCAGCCCACGAAATTACCCCTTTCCCCTCCCTGTGAAGAGACTTCCGCAGGAAAGTGATGTGCCCATAAATCTGTAGTCTGGTGGTTTTCAATCTGGAGCTTGTGAATCCTCAGAGGCCCTCCATGGTTTCACTAACGGATCCACGAGTGGTAACTACAGAGATCAAGTCTGTTGTGACAGAGCTCGCATCTGCTGCGCAGGGGCTATGTCTCCCTTGGGGAAAAATTTAGGGAGTCAGCAAACTGAAAGATGTGGAAAGCGTTACTGCAGACAGGCACAGTGTCTCCACCCTTGACACAATAAAAATACAATGAACCTACATGAGCACAGATGCACCTTAAATACCTGTGTTTACTAAATCAATACAAACATGCCCAACCTATCTACATATATTTATCTGCTCTGGCTGCTTGTGACAGCTTTCAAGAAACAGAGAAAGCAGCAAACCCCACTAGTGGGCTGGAAACTGCTCAGAGAAATACTCCAGCAGCAGCAACAAATGTCACCCACAAGCACATCAGGGGTACGTGGGGTAGCTTGTTAAGTTTGGAAATTCTGTAAAGTTCTCTAACAAAGCAAATATCTTATCACGCATCTCCTCCCAGCCTCCATCTCTTCCTGCCTTCCCCCACCCCGACTCCTCCTGCCTGTCTGCAAAATGAGGAAAATGTCATTTGTACAGAATGCTCTTCAACAATTCCACTCTCAATCCCCGGTAGTTTCATTTCAATATTGACCAGCTCCATGGTGATAACTAATGAGAGATGCAAGTGGTGGAAGAGAGAAGAGAGAAGCACTGTGCAGATCTTCCAGCCCAGATGATGGGAAGCTCCTCGCTGTGCCTCATCGTCATCCGATTTTTTATTTCAAAAGAGAAAAAAAGAAAAAAAATTCTTTTCTTTTCTTTTCTTTTCTTTCTTTTCTTTTCTTTTCTTTTCTTTTCTTTTCTTTCTTTTCTTTTCTTTTCTTTTCTTTTCTTTTCTTTTCTTTTCTTTTCTTTTCTTTCTTTTCTTTTCTTTTCTTTTCTTTCTTTTCTTTTCTTTTCTTTTCTTTTCTTCTTTTCTTTTCTTTTCTTTTCTTTTCTTTTCTTTTCTTTTCTTTTCTTTTTCTTTTCTTTTCTTTTCTTTTCTTTTCTTTTTTTCTTTTCTTTTCTTTTTCTTTCTTTCTTTTTCTTTTCTTTTCTTTTCTTTTTCTTTCTTTTCTTTTCTTTTCTTTTCTTTTCTTTTCTTTTTCTTTTCTTTCTTTTCTTTTCTTTTTTCTTTTTTCTTTTCTTTTCTTTTCTTTTCTTTTTTCTTTTCTTTTCTTTTCTTTTCTTTTCTTTTCTTTTCTTTTTCTTTTCTTTTCTTTTCTTTTCTTTTCTTTTCTTTTCTTTTCTTTTCTTTTCTTTTCTTTTTTCTTTTCTTTTCTTTTCTTTTTTCTTTTCTTTTCTTTTCTTTTCTTTTCTTTTTCTTTTCTTTTCTTTTCTTTTTTTTCTTTTTTTCTTTCTCTGTAATTTTCAAGATTCCAGTTTACATGAATGGTCCAAGCCAATCAGCATATTGAGTTTTTTTTGTTGAAAGTCTTTCCCTGAGAGATAGTAAAGCAAAACAGCAGGAAACAAGGCAGGATGAACATGCCATTGAAGAGAAAACCTTAACAGCTGAGCTTAAAGCTTGGAGGATTTTGTCCATTTTTTAAATATAAATCTTTCCCCTCAACACCCTGCTGGTGTGGGTGATCTGGAAGCACGAGACAAAAGGTTAAGAGTTAAACTCCCCAGCTCAAAAGCAACAAAAACAGCGGAAGGAAAGGTCGCATTGAGACGTCCAGGAGAAATAAGCATCCCTGAAAAGTCGCCTTCATTAAGCCTTCCATCAAATGGGGATTGCTGAAAACCCAGACTTGCAGCACTGAGTTACTCTCCTCACTCAATTTTAACATTCCAGCCCAACGGTGGACATGTTTTATATCCCTAATGCTGTTCCCCTCTAGCTGCTCAGTGATGGACTTTTAATGTCACCATCCTAAGAGAGCCTAAGAGATACAGCTCCACGGCACACTGAGCACAGGACCGAGTGGTGAGCTACCAGCAACCACAACAGAGCAAAACACACGCACAGTAATGCAGGCCGTGTCGTGGAGACCACTGGATGTATCAGCTCTCCCATGCCTGCCTCTGCTGTGCAATTAAGCTCATAAACAAGGGAGTGCATCCGTGTATAAAAAAAGGTGAAGGAGGGAAGAAAGTAATCAAAGAGAACCTAATTATCTTGTCCGGGACGACAGTGAGATGCTTTACATCTCCTGGTTGTACAGCTGGTCCATGGGTAGAGAGCTGTCAGGTTCTGCCCCAGCAGTGGCTGCCTTTCAACAAGGTGATGTTTCTGCTTCTCCTGCTTGGGACAGGCTTCATAGAGAAAGCTGAGCTGCCCTAACAACTCACAGATGTCAAAAAGGGATGGTTATAAACCCCTTCTCGTGCTTGTCCCGGACATCCTGCCTCTGTCCCGGCTGTGCACATCCCTTTGCCTACCCCTGGAGCTCACTAGACTGTTCAACAAGCAGCTCAGCTCTCTAACCCAGCCGAAGACTAATCCAGCCCCTCAAAAATGTGCTAATTTACCTCATTTAATATGATATCGCTCACAGTTTTTATAGTTACAAACACTTCTCATGGAACAACTTCCTCCTCACTTCTCTTGCTCCCTATGGACCGTGTGTCCCATTTCACCTTGACTTCTTGTTCGTTTTGTCATCAATACTGGGAAAACAACTAAGCCACTTGGTAGCATTTCACACTTGGTTAGCAGCAGTGAGAATGACATTTTGCAGGAGTCCCCAGACAGCAGTGTTGCAGGCCGTGTTACAGACTCTCTTCCCCAGCCCTTGTGCAGGGCCAGTCCTACAGAGTGCTGCTCTCCTGCTGTCTGATGGTGCAGCCAGTATGAGGTGGACCTTAGGTTCAAAGGCTCTCAGAAGCCAACCTCTAATGTGGACCTCTCTCAAAGCTAAAAATCACTCTGGGAGTGGGTTAATGAGCAAATTGTGAGGCTTTATATAGTAGCTTTACACACACGTTCACCTTGAGCTCCCAGTGGCTGCTCTCAGAAATGGCTCTGAAATGTCCCATAAATAGGAGCAGGGTAATTGCAATGTATATTTTAATAAATGCAGCTATAATAACACCCCCGCCTCCCCACTTTCCTCTTTAGGGGTGATCTGCCAAAATGAGAAACAAAATTACTGTGTCTGTTCAGCAAATTCTTACTGACAAAATCTTTAAGAGTTGACAGGAGTAATATACTGAAAATTAGTTTAGAAGTGTCTCAAGTTTCAAAAAATCAATCAAATCAAATTAAGTTCTGAAGACGCTGTCTATAGAGTTTAAGGAAAATAGAGATCAGCTGCAGCAACATGGGATCACGGGCTCAACTTCTGAGCAGGAGTCTTACATCTGCTCTGCCACCTCTTCTGGCTTAGTGTAGAGAGCTACAACTGATCACAAATTTGTCGATGCTCTGGCTAATCTGGTGAGCTTAGTTAACAACAAGAAACCCACAGGTTTCTTGTAATCCACAACAGGGTCCTCAACATGGCACTCACCCCATCCTAAGGCTATGCCTTAATCAGTAAGCCATAAATCGGTGGTTAAGAGATAAAGACAAGGTTTTCCCTCCTGCTTCCTGATAATTTCTTTCAAGATTTGCTCATCTCAGTGACAGATGGGGAAAAAAATAAATTGAAGCTCATAAAGATCCTCATCAAGGAGGAAAATCAGTTTATAACCAGGTCTATTGCAAAAGCTGGCAGGACCAAGCATAGGCTAACCCAAAGCAGGGGCAAGGGGCAGAGGTAAAGTCCATACGTATCGCTCGTGGGCTCTGTTTCCTTCTTGGCTGTGTGATCTCAAATAACTGAAGCATATACTGGCCCCAGCACCACTGAAGAAGCCTGGGGCTCACTGACTTGTTGAGAATATGTGAAAAATTGCATGAGAGTTTGTCTTGTTTCTGAGCGATCAGAGCCTTTCTGGGTAAGCAGGGTGCATGGCTTGCTCAGATATGTTGTCTTTTTTGCCCTTCATCCATATGGTACCCTGACCCCATCTTGGCCCAGCAGATCCAAGAGCTACTGACCTACAAATCCTCAGCCATCTGCTTTGCAATTCAGCCTCAGCCCAGCTATTCTGGCTTGCTGTTTCAGCACTCACTCTGAGTGGATGGGGTTGCTTTAGGTTCCAATTATGTCTTTCTTAATTATATTCCTCCTTGGGGTCCTAGAGGCCCTGGAATTTTCCCCTGCTCTGTCTTTTCCCAAAACTGTGAGTCAACAGTTCAATTATAGTCTCTTTATACAGGCATGAGAATTTGTTTCTTGGGCAAAGTTCCTTGATAAGATGATATGCTACATAAATGTCTCTAGCAAAACACATTTCACAGTGAATTTATCTCTGCACAACTTCTCCGCCTTATAGCACCTTATCATTCCAAGACGTCTCAAGGCACTTTCCAAAAGGTGTGCAATAATAATACTTCACAGTTATACACAGCCTTTCATGAGAATATCTCAGAGTGCTGTATGGAGAGAAGCACTCAGCTCCATCAAACAGCTGGGAGTGCTGAGGCAAGGGATGCGGGAGAAAATTGCCCAAACACTTTAGGAAACTGAAGGGTTTGTGGAGTCCAGGACCCCACAGAAAACCCCTCCTTGTCTCCTAATGTGCCTCTCACAAGTTCGTTGCCCACCACGGCAGTCTTGGGAACAAGCCACACTGCGGAGAGGAGATACAGCCTTGTCCTCATGGGATGGGGATTCGGTTCTGTTTCTGTCCCATTTACCATACACCCAACACATGCATATTACGTGAGGAATAAAACACTCCAAAACTGCAAGTGGTAGAAAGTTTTTAACACGGTTCGTGTCTGTTCCTGAAATGAAGATGTTTGTTCTCAGCTGAGGATCCTGGCCTGGACCTAAAATCTTGGACCACAAACGTTCTTTAAACTTTATTTTTCCTGCCTGAGCTCTTGCATTTCAGTTGGGAATCATTTCACCTTCTTCCACCACTTCTGCTGAAAGTTTTTCCTTCTCCTAGTGCTTTTCCTCATTTGTGTGTGATTGAGCTGCAATTAGAAAACAATTACATGAAAGCCATCTTCTGGGACACGTCATGCATCTGGGTTTCTGATGGGTTGATGGCATTTGATGTTGAGCCACAATACTTAAAGCAGCTCCCTTCCACCACTCAGCCTGCTATGGCCATAGGACACAGGTGCTGCCACACATATTCAGAATCATCAGAAGCAATCTCCTATTCCCAAAGTCTGGGGCTGGAATGATGTTAGAGTTATTCCTTGTCTTCCAAGGAGCACCTACTCCAGTCCCCATGAGGTATCGGCACTACTGGTACTGTCCTCCATTGCTGTGAGCAGTCACCCACGCAACTCCTGCCGTGGTTCCCTCTCTGGCTGGATCTCAAGTGCCAGGAGAGCAATGAGCATTTGTCTCCTCAGGCATGAACATCCAGCTGAAAAATCAGTCTTCTTCCAATATGTGATGGGAAACAGGTCAACAGCAATGCACTGGGGTCCTGGTTATTTTTAAGGGTGCCTGATGACTACTCAGCAAGCTCCTAAACAACTAACCTTTCAGAGGCACAGCAGTCCGGATGCCTATCCCCTATTTAATCCAGATCCAGTTCCTGGCATTGACCCTTCTCTTCCCAGTCACACATTCCTCCCAGCGTTCGTCTTGTGCTCAGATGCCATATCTCCCATCAGCCTGGTGTCCCTTGGCTCCAGCCCTGCCTGTCACCTTCCTCCACGTTTTATCATGTTCAGCAACCTCTCCTCTTCCTCCTCCCTCCCAGCCCAGTTTATATCATCAAAAAATCACTCTGGCACCTTCACTGTCAGCAAGCGGCTGTTTACCTGCTATATCATTGGAAAGATCTCTAAAGCCAGGCTTGGAAAACAGCCCTTCTTTTATTTGATGCAGGATCATCTGAAAGAGGGATGAGAAGCGGCGAGAATATGTTTTCCTTGTACAGATCAATATGACTTTAACCTTCCTCCACAGCAGGGCTGCCTGCCCACCTCCTTCGCTCACGTATTTCTCCCTCCCTCCCTCTTTGCTTACCCTTCCTGCATTTCGGTGTTTCCAGAACTCCTGACACATGGACCTCTCGGTCCTATGTGCATCAGGGCAGAACTTCTGCCTGTCGGAGCAGGTCCATCCAGTTCAGGGCAAGGTTTCCTGGTCCGTCAATTCACAGACTCGGTCACCCCACAGATTTCAGATCCTTTTTGTCTCCTCCTCGCTCCGCTCTCTCTCACAGCTCCCGTGCTGTAAGGTGTACAGAACCCCGCTTCGAGCTGTTGGGAGTCACTCAGTGAATTTTGCATCTCTTCCCTTTCTTCTCCCCTTTTGGGAAAGAAACAATAGTGCCCTTCTCTCGTGCACCCTTCACCTCTGCCAGTGGCAGATTTACTCCTGCCTGGCTTCCTGGCAGCTGCTGCAGCTGCAGCCCTGAACGGGGGCTCCGGCGTCTTTCGGTCCTGCTCTCACTGTGCTGCGTTCATGGTGGGGTCAGAAATAGAGAGAGTAGTTGTTTGGGTCCAACCCAAGGTCTATCTAGCAAGCTCACTCCTGAGCAACCTTGATAATAGACCAATATTATCATTTTGTACATGGGGAAATTGAGGAGCTGCTTGGTGGGAGGACCCAGACATGGTGGCACAAGGAATGAGCAGGAGGTGCTTCTTCCTGGCTCATGTATTAGAGATGTCTTTGCTAAAGAGGGACAAAGGCTGAGACACGGTACGCAGGTGGTTCATGAGGATAGTCTGGGCTGCTCACACCTGACAGGTATCTACCATATGAACAGAGAGCCATCACCACTCACCAGGATTTAGCCTGCCATTGGCAACCAGCACCAAACTCATTTTTAAAGAAAAAAAGGAAAAGACTGAGTCCTTTCTCGAATCGAATTCCAACAGCAGACTTCATCCTACTATTCGCACCCAGAGACAGAAGCACTTCTTTCTCCTCAGATGGGGACAGGAGCAGGGGAGACAGGTTGTTACTATAACAGCAGTAAAGATGCCCACCACTATGCTAAATGATGTATTTATCTGTACGTATGTAACGAGAGACTGTTCTTGTTCCCAAAGCACTGACAGCCTGAAGGAGAAATGCCAACACCTTCCCCAAGGTCACTGAGCAGCAAGGACTGGCATCCTGGCTTCAGAGAGTGCAGGGGAAGGATTCACTCCCTGTCCTCCTCCCTTCAGGTGTAACGTGCGTAGCCAGTGGCCTCCCGAGCCCCTTGGCTAGCTCATCCAGCCTCCGAGGGCTGACATTTATTCAAACTGACAGGGAGTGTGACCAACACATATACAATCTGGTCCCTCGTCCTCCGTGCACGGCCGCTTCCTGCGGGAGAGGAGCTGCAAAAGCATCGCTGCAAAGTTGAAAAAGAAGCGAGAGGGATCCAAGAGCAGAAAGGCAGTTTAAAATCTCACATGAAAAAATGAGTAATGCAAAAAATGGAGCTGATGTGTTCCGTCCACGTCCAGCCAAACGCCAGGTGCTGTCAGAGATTAGATGCTTTTGCAGATAAAACAGGTAATAGGGACCTTACTAGATAAGGACAATAAAACGAGAATAAAAAAGAGGGGGGAAAAAAGCAAGAGGTGAAAAAAAAGGTGAGAGGACAGACAACAGAAGGGGTAGCAGCAGATCAGACTGACAGATCCACCACTGGGGCTGTGGGAAAGCAGGCCTTTGGAGCCAGGAGCTGAGCAGAGGCACGTGCCACCCTGCAGGGACATTACCCAGCCTCCGCAGCCGCGGCTTGGGGTCTGGTGCCTCTACGCCCCCCTGCCTGTGCTGCTCCATCATGGGATACACACGGCATCCCCAGCAAATTCAGGATTGCTGCTGTCCTGATAAGCAATGTGAGCAAGTGTCGCTGTTTCTGGGTGGTCGTTCTGCCCAGATGTACGACGGCCACACCGGGGGTGCTGTAAGCAATGGGTGCCAAAAGCAGCCAGGGGAGACACAAGTGCCCGGGCTGTAGCTGTTTGGCTGGAAATATCCATCTCCCAGCACTGAGAAACAGCTGCTGGTCACGGGCGTTATTCTGCACTGGCTGCCGCAGAGTTTCATCAGGGATGACTCTGGCCTTGTAAGGCAAGTGTGATCTGGAGAGTCTCCTGCTCTCCCCCAGCTCCCCTTCCCCTGCTCCCCCCTGCTCCCACGCCTTCCCTGCCCGGCTCCTTCTGCGCAGGATAAAAGCGCTCGAGAGCGCTGCCGGGCTTTGCGGCTCAGCAGCTGCCAGTAGAGCCTAAGGGCAGCTGAAACGCCGGAGGGAATTTGCTGTACGGCAGGAACACGGGCAGCAGGTGATGCTGCAGGATTGCTGCCCCTCGGAGAGGCCTTGGTCTCTTTGAGATGCTCCAAGGAAAGCGTAACAGAGTTTTTGACACCTCACCTGCTGTTCCCCAGGCTGTCTGCGGGGCTGTATCCCCCTCCAGCCCGTCTTGTACTGGGGGGGTCTCTGCAGGAACAGACTGATCTGTTTTCCTCTGCAGAGGGGATCTTGATGCTCACACTTTGTTAAAACCCCTTAACTACGACTAGAGCTTGGAAAAGAGGTGTCACCCTGTCATGTTTTGCCAGACCTGCCTCCCCGTGTGAAGAAAAGGACAAGGACACTTGGCTGCTCCCTGGGGAGCACCGTGCTCTTTGCAGCATCCAGGCACACTGTATCCCAACCGCTTGCCCGGGGCCCCCCCATGAGCCCCTCTGAATAAAAATGGGTGAGCAGGAAAGAAAGGGAGAGCAAACCTGCACCATCACCCTCTCTCTCCTCGCCTCCCACCTCCAAAGCTTCCCTGATCCTCGCGTCAGAGGGGCCCAGATCTGTAACAAACAGAGGCGGCTCATTTAACTGCCATTAATTATACTTGGTGAAAGAAAGGGGCACGTTCAGGTTGACCATTTTTCTCTCCATTTCAAATGCCTGCCACCAAGGTGGGATGCAGAAACTCAAATGCATCCTGCAAGCTGGGTAATAAACCCCAGGTTTTAGGCACAGCAAAGTGCCTATAGGGAATAGTCCCATGGGGGAAGCAAGGGCTGAATCCTCAATTACCCCGGCTGCTGACTCCTCTTCCTTGGCAGCTTTTAATTAATTCACCTCAATCTTCCTTCTGCAACAGCATCCCTTGAACTCCCTGTTGAAGAATTCAGCAGTGAGCTTAAACTATTTATGACTGGCCTGAAAACTTCAGTGGGATGCATTGGACCTGTTGGGAGCTGAGAGAGCCCAGCAGCTCGTGCTGCTCCCCCGGCACAGTGCAGGATCAGGCTGCAAGCCCTGGCACTGCAGTGCGCCCACCATTCCGCCCGTATGCAGCTGCAACTGTTGGGAGTGTGGTCTGTCCCTAATAGAGAAATAGACGCCTCTTTCTGTGATTTATCTTCTGTTTGAGTAGCCTGATAATTCCCAAATCTACTATTCTTCCTCATAAATGTGGAGTCCTCCTCACCTACCGGCCTCCTTGTTGACAATTTAATATCAGGGGCTCTGAAGAAGACATTGTAAACCCGGAAAGATGTTGAAAACCTGGAGTCTCACAGCAAGCTCAACACTGGGCTAGCAGCCTCGGTGGAGAAAACTGCTTTCAGAGGAGGTTTAAAACCCAGTCCTGGTCATTCATGACTAATAAATCTCCCTTTGCAGTTTTTAAAAAGCTGATGCTGATGTCCGTGCCCCAATAAAGTTTCTAACTTTCTTTACTACATTTTCGGTGGCAAGGAGGGCTCAGCAATTTGAATTTGAAGAGTGCTTTGCACAAAATGTCCTTTGCCTGATGCTTAGCCCCCACTGTGACCTAGAAGTGGCTACACTGGTGCTTTGACTGGTATCCCTCGCATGAGCTAGTGCATAATACGAAATAGAAAACTATCCCTGTACCCAGAGGACTGGGAGATTTTCCCTTTATAGAGGCAAGAAGAGAGGGAAGGAGAGGGGTTGATAGTGGCCACTGGAGGATTAAGGGAGAAAATCTCTAGGTCTACAAACTGAGCCAAGGCTAAAGCTACAAACGTGCCATGTTCATGGACTCCTCGACACAGCCCAACCCCTGCAGCGAGAGCGCGAGGGTACGGGAGCGGGATATTGGTAGGCAAGCATGACCCCACACCACATCCAAAGCAAACCCGCTTCTGGTGTTCCTTTAAGCCATCACACACCAGTATCTGAAGCTGGCTTTGTACAGAGGCAGAACTTCCTCTGTTCTCCCCACCATTTGTCATGCGCAGGAAAAAACCACCCTCAGCGTAATCGAGGTCCTGGCTCCATAGCTGCTGTCATGAGCAAAAGAAAGGAGGAGAGAAAAAGACTCCAAGGCTTGTCATTAACCATCCCAAATCTACCAAGGAATCAACAGCATTCCAACTCCACCTAGACCACAGGCACAGCTGGAGCCAAAGCCCAGATTCTAAACGACTTTCCCCTTCCCATATTTACATACAAGCTACTTCTCCAGCTGGGAAAGACAGAGACCATCAGCACATGCAGCATTTGACAGGAGACCCAGGTTATTGATTCACAGCTCTCCTTCCCTGAACTTTCTGGAGGAAAACGGGGCTGCTTTGCATAAGGCAGGCATATGTTGCAGCTTTGGCACAAGGAGAGCCAGTTGGCATTTCCTTGCCAGACTTTTCCCACCCTCCTCTGATACCATCTGCCTCCGTGAAACGCTGAAACTCCCATCTGTCAATTTTACTGTAAACACACAATTATCCAGGCTGCTGGGAAAGAAAAGCAGCACAGCCAAACCTTGGCCATTCGTGGAAAGGACCGAGTTGGGATATGTGGCCTTCTCACTGTCCCACAAGGCAGCTTGGTGGAGAGAGCAATGCCTTATCTTTTCCAGCACTGCATCTGCACTGGTGATTCTCTTCTCCCATGAGAGCTGTTGATGTCACCAACCACTCTGTCCATGCCCTGAGCCTCCAAGAGCAGCTTACGAACCTGGAGCTCAACTGGAGGCTGGTATGGAGCTCCAGCCATTTGCAGCACCCAGGTCATCGCAGCCAAGTCGTGACGTTTCCATTTCTTCCTTTTCTTCCATGCCACGCCAGGGAGGACAGCCCAGGCACAGCCTTTTACGACCCCTACCCAGACCTGTGCTATACAAAATATCAGCCATGCAAACATCCCGGTGACAGTATCCACTCCAAAAGCAAGGTCAGCACTGGAGAACAAGCCTTCTCTTGCCAGGTCACGTATTGAGACCAACTCTGCCTGTCCCTCCCCTTCCCTCACCTCTGGGTTTCATCACAGCAATACCCAGATCCTGCAAGTTTAGATGCCAGAACTGCAAGTTTTTTGCTGCATTCTCCCTGGAAATCTCCCTGTTTCTGGCTGGGAGCAGCTTCCTCTGACCACAGCAGACAGCAAAGCACTGACAGCAGCCCATGTCATGAGCAGAGCCCTGCCAGCCCGGCCATCAGCAGTCGAAAGATCTCCTCATCCATGCTCCGAGCTGCTCTCAACACTTCCAGGGGCAGCAAAGCCGAAAGAGCGTCTGAGCCGAGCCAGTCTGCAGGATGAGCGAGCAACGGGTGGAGAGAGAGGAGGCTGCAGATAACCACGGGCTGGGGGCTGATTTGGGGGGGGTGGGAGGTGGCTATGTTTTTTTTTTATTAAATATTGGTCCCCATGTGGTGTCTCCAGCCCAGAAACCAGCTCCACCACCTGTTTCGTTTAGCTGGGAAGAGGGAGGGGTCTGTGGGGTGGTGGAGGAGCTGGCAGATGGCATGTGTTCCCGGAGATAACACGGGGCTAGTTCAGAGGTTACTAATTGGGTTTCTGCTTGCCTTTCATACTCAATGCGAATCAAAATGAGAACATGTGGTTCAACACACACACGTCGTCCTCCTTCCCCGAGGATGCTGCCCTCCATCCCATTCCCCCGCCCTCTCCCTGCACATCCTCATCCACAAAACCTGAATCACAGAGGTGTTTGCCATTCATTCACAAGCCAAAGCAAAAGGGAAAGGGGGAAAAATAGCAATTAGGTTAGTGAAGAAGCAATTAACACATTTCTTACTCGGGATGGACCCTCAGGCCTGCAACCAGCCCTTCTGCACACGCAAGGCTGTCAGCAATGTGCTACTTCACACAACAGCATGGGAATGCCTCACCACATGCAAGTGAGCTGGCAGCAAAGCCACCTTGCTGAAAAGAGCACCATGTGCCCAGGAGGTCAAACTGATGGATCCTGCCTTCAGGCAAGCCCCCAAGGGTTCCTCTCAGTGCCCCACACAGGGTGCCATGTAACTCCCTTTGCTGGCTGCACCTATGCACTCATCTTGTTGCTTGGGTCTCCTTCGCACTATGGTGTGGAACAGGCTTCAAGGGTAACATCTAGAGATGATGACAGAGCTGCAAAGAGGAATCTAACCATGGCACGTTCGGGCAAAGTGTATGACCCTGTCAATACCAGGCAGACAGGGTCCATCCCAAACCTTCGCCTCTGGCACAGAGCCACCCCTGATGGTCTGGTTTGAGGAAAACAAACTCGAAACCTTTAAAGGTCACATGTCCCAAGACATGCTTCAACCTTGAGCTAGGGAGAAAGGCTCACACATGAAGAGGTCAATTGTTACCCTAGTAGATGTAGAGGCAACACATCTCCTTTGGGGAAGTTCTCCTTTTTCTGCAGCCTCCTCAGTCCATGGGGGGGTCTCATGTACATTTTGTGCTGAGATGCAATCTCACAGTCGGACGCAGGGAGAGAGAATCAGGGATAGAAAGCTGGAAGCACACACACTTTCTTGGAAGGGGGAGGAGGATGGAAGTTAACGGAGAAAAAACAGAACGATCTTCGAAAAGGAGAAGAAAAAAAACTCAAAACACAACCAACTCTTTCTCAAAGCATTTTGCAAATATTGCTTTTTCTCCCCTCCCTCATTTTCTGACAAGCTGCAATCAGCATTCAATATTGTCGCTCAGTGCCCAATTTCACAGGGGATAGGTATCCACAGAGCTCTCTAAATGAAATAAATAAATACATCTGGCCACGTATCGCAGGGGTTTAGCTGGGAGCTGAGCTCTCCTGAAAATCTGGTCAATCACGGTGACATTGATTTCAGGACAATTACTCCTGATTTACACTGGTGTAAATGAATGGAATGGCATTAAACTGCTGACTGGGGAGTCCATACGCAGGCAGAGCTCATCAGAAAGCTGAGTTCCTATTCTGTGAAAGATTGAGATCAGCTTCCCCATCCAAATCAGGACAGAAATGGTCTATTTTTCTTAAAATGGAACAGAAAGAAGGTGAAAAAAAGCCACTTGGGCTCAATAAAAACTTTGTTTTTGAATGCCTGGCATTTACCAGCTTCAAAATGTTATTCAATATATAATAAAAGCAGGTAAGCCAACTTTTCCTGGAGTCATAATGAAAGTATTGGCTTTGAGTTTTCTTTTTGTCCAGCTAAATCCAATCAAGGCTAGGCAGGACAGAAACCTGTTTTTTACCAAACAATCAAACCTGTCCCCCACCTCTTTTTCCCTCCTGCATTTTCCACTCTCAAGCAGTGTAACGAGTTCCCGAGCCCACCTCCACGCCAGCCGGGCTGCAGCCCTTTGGGAGCACAGCCCTGCACCATCACCCCGGCTCGAGCCGGCAGCTGGGAACGATGCACCCTCAGCAGCAAGCAAGGCAGAGCGGAGAGATGGAGACGCAGGCTGAGGAAAAGAAGAAATGTCAGAAACCTTTAAAAGCCTTTATTTTTTGGGAAAAAGGGTCTTCTGAAATGAAGGAACTGCCTGTTGTAGCACTGGGGCAGTGAGGCCAGGCATGGAGTGGAGGAAGGCTCCCCCACACTGTGCCACCCCTGCGTATTTTTAACTGTAATTAGTTTACGGTGAAAGAGAGGAGAGGAAGAGGCTAAAGCTCTTTGAGAGCCCCTCCTCTAGTTTTTAAAATACTTTTTACCTGGATATATGCCCCGAACATAAATCACTGTTGCTCAGGATAAATGGAAGCCCATAAGTGCCACGAACACTAATGACAACATTCATCAAACACTGAACCGCTCCATATTGCACCAGTCTCCAGGATGCCTGCGGACATATGGACCGAGCTTGCTCCAGCAGCCCCTGCTCCCCTCCGCTCCCCGGCAGCAGACAACAAGCTTCAGCCTCACCGCAGCCTGCTCGGAGCAAAGCAGGAACAACCATCAAGGAGTCACGCACCATCACCTAAAAAATAAAAAGCACACAGAACAGCTCCTCTCACAGACCCATCTCTCAGCACTTTCCCATCCTATTGCTCTCGAGCCAGTCACACTCCAGATTCCCAAGAAACAGGTCTCCACCACACAAAAAAATCAACCTTCTATCAAAAGTCAGCAACATGGGGCACATTCTCTGAAGCAATCGAGTTACCGAGCCTCCACGAGGTAGTCGCTTGCTGGTAATCCTGCTCCCTTGCAAAGTGAAATGTGTTGGTTTAATTGGCAAGGAAAGCTGGGCAAAGCTCTGAGAAGGTGGTTTGAGCGAACGAGAGCTGCTCTGCAGCAGCAGGCTGATCCCAGCCAGAGAGCGGCTTCCTGCAGCTTTGCTGGGTGATGGGAATTGAATCATGTATTTATCCCTCTCGATGCTAAAGTGCCTCCCATGGGATAGGGCAGTTTAGCAAATTCAAGTTTTCATAATTCTGTATCAGCACTGGGGACATTTAGAGTCCTGTAGATCCAATTCAAGACAACCTTAGAAGTAATAATATTTTTTTTTAAATGGGAAAAAAGGGACTGTCTCCGAAGGCATGAGTGGGGGGCAGTTTCTTGCATGTAAAACGCACTCGATGGTGCTTGCATAACAAGTCTGAAGGGAAACACTAAGTTCATGGGTCCAACATTTCACAGCACAGCCTGAATGATCAAATAGGTCAGTCTGTAATCACTTATATTCATTGAGACGTTTATTAAACCAAGATTTTTCTGCAGACGTGTTTCGGGTTCAAGAGCAAATGTTCTCAAGGTGGAATTACTGCTCAAAACTCAGAAGAAGGACCAGAAACTTTACAGGATAAGAGAAGCCAGGTAACATCCACTGCATGATTCACAGCAGGAATCTAAAACTGGGTCTCTCTCACACCCCCGACTGAGCTGATTTCTTGCTAGTCTAAACTCTTTCCCTCTGAAAAATCTGAAAGAACAAGTTCTTATTTCAACTCTGGATTAAAAAAAAAAGCACCATGTAGCTTTCTCATTTCCTGGCTTTGAGCTTTAAGAACAAGGTGTGCAAGCAATTTCCTCCATTTCCTAATTTAGTTAAGTAAGTTGCAAAACTTGGATTTAATCAGAAAGTTAATTTTGTGTTTGACCTAAAGCAATTGTATCGGAAGATGTTTATTATAGTTATCCTGCTGCTTTCCCATGGGCATGGAGGGAGGAGTATCAGTATAGATTGAGGAGGAATGTGGCTTCACCCTAGTAAAAAATCAGCATTGGTTTTGGACAGTGCTCTGAATCCCTCAAAATATTCATGAACAGGAACGTTCACTCAAATGGAAATAAATAAAAGTTTATTGAAATATGAAACTGCAAATAGAAATGGCTGGTTTAGGCCCTTTGCAGCAATTACGGAGGAGATATTAATTTCCTAGTTTTTATATGCAACTAAAAAGACGCTTTAACATAATTTTGTAATTTATTTACTCAAGGAAATCCCAGCTTAGATGCAGCATCTGTTTTCTTTTTCCTCCTCTCTCCAAATCCCAGTGCAGAAAACTCATCTTGTTTCTTACTCAGTTTCTAGTAAGGAGCTAGAAGAAAGGCAGACGATGCTCCTAAGGTCATGGTGGCAGCCAAAATCAGCAATCAGTTTAGGACACCCCATTGCCAAAGTTACTTTAATATCATCTCTTCATATTATATTGCCTTTAGAGTTTTCAGACCTAGGAAGTCATTAGGAAGGGGATGGTGTGTGGTGGCCAGAGGCATCAGCTATGTTTCAGGAAGGTAGAATGTGGTCAGGGTCTTTTGGAGATGCAGGAGAAAGGGAAAAAATACAGCCTGACAGGACAAGATTAGGAATTAAGGGCCTCCTTTCGCCAAGCATTGGACAGAGATCACATCTGTCCAGGAGAGATTACAGCTTAAACAGGCAGAAAGGAGCAAGAGGAAACAAAGGCAGGAGGAAATGCTAAAGGCTGGTTCAGGACGATGCACATCACTGGTAGAGCTTGAAAAGTGGCCCAGAAATCCTCACGCAGCAGCAACTGCAGCTTTAGCTTCAGCAACAGCACTAGATATCTCACGGTGAGGAGCTCTAACAGCCATGTATCGCCTGGGGACCAGACACCAAAACTCAATCTTCAGAGCACAGCCAGTGGGGAACGCTGGATCCTGCTCTCGTGCACGAATGCCTGGGCCGTGCTGCTTTTCCAAGCCAGAGATCTGGGGTTACAAAAAAGGAGTTATTGTGATACATGTCCTCTTTCATCACGACTGCTGCTTGGAGAGGGGTTAGAGAAGTAAGAGATGCAACATAAGGGTTCTCCAGGTTTGAGCCCAGCTGCACCGCACAGATAGTTTTAAAAAAAATATATATAGGTGCTTGCCATGTACCTTCATCTTATTAGACTGAGCCGAGTCAAGCTGAGTTCTCAAGACAGTTAATTTCATAATTCTCTCATTTCATGGGTGAATTTCATGCACAGAAAAGCAGAGAGTTAGTGGTATGAGTGTACTTTGCAGGTATAAGACCAAATGAGATCTGGACGGAAGACACCTTCTTCCATGAAAAATGTCAAGTTATTTTTGAGGGGGAAAAAAACTTCATTCCTTCATCTTGGAAGGTCAAATATTTTATTAAAAAGTCAGGAAAATAAATTCTTAGAAAAAGAATGGGTTTACATTTCTACTTCAAGAAAAGTTTAATAACTTTTTAGCCACACTCTTCTCCTGTCCCTCTGAGTCACCTATTCAGGAATTACAGTCCATGTGTCCCCAGGCCCATCGGCTGCAGAAGGGCAACCCCTCCAAAGGGGTCTGGCCTTGCTCTTTGCTTAGTGAGTCAACCCCAACAGACATACCCCAGGTGTCTTTGCAGACGTTTAGGAAGAGCAAACATTGCAAAGATTAAGGTACAGATAGTTGCAAGCTCTGATCCTTGGTGTAGGAATCCTGCTCCCATGCCACTGACCGCCACCCACAGCCTTTTTATCTATTTGTGGCAATCGCAGTGTGAAACGGCCACCAGGCTGCAAAAAAATACCCAGCTCACTCCATCCTGCGCAAATTTCAAACAAGCAGCCCTTCAAACCCAATAATATTTCAGGGGCCATTAATCACACGCAGGGCTCACTGCCACAGCGGGTGGCTACAGGTTAATAAAAAGGGGTTTGACATCAAACCCAAAAGTGGAGTGTGATGAGAAGCAAACAGCCCCTCTCCTCCTCAGGCAGGGAAACTGAGCAGGTTTGTTGAGGCAGAGTTGGGAGCTTTATCCCTCCAAGCGTGTGCCCTTCGGACCGCCAAAGCATCCGAACTCCCGTTCCCTCCTGCCAAGCTGGACGGGGCTGTCGCTGAGTCCTGAGCACCCTTCGCTCCTGTCTCTGCTCTCAAATCTCTTCAAAAGGAGGTATCTCCCCAGCACTGAGCCTTCCTCTTCTAGATTCGAAGGTGTTTCACATGACCAAGGGCCTGTTTTTGGTTTCCCTGCCTTACCCTGGTCAGATCTCTCCATCCAGAAGGTCTCCTTCCAGCGCTCACCATCCTCAAGCCCCAGCGAGTTGGGTGGAGATGTCCTCTTCTCCCTCCAGCCATAAACCTGCCCTTCTCCCACCTACCACATGTTTGCATATTTATTCCATCTCAAGCAGCTCTTTGTCTTATTTCACATTCACCAGGGGAAAGTCAAAGATTTTCCGTGGGGAGCATAACCCCAGCAGGAATCATCCCTGTCCCATGGCCGATGCCGACTGACTGGGCAGCCCGCGGAAGAAGCAGGGGGAGATGCAAAGAGGGGACAGGGAGGTGACGCTGTGCATGTGTGTCAGCTCACATTTGCTTAATTGAGAACTGAGGAAGAGAGGAATTGAGAGGAAGGGAAAAAATACATCGGTGGGAGAAAAAAAGATATAATAAAAAAATAAGTGCGAGTGTGACTGAGAGAGCACATGGAGGAGAGACGGTGCTTCTGAACAGCACGGACCGTAATCTCGTTACCGACTCCAGTTCGGGAGGCTGATATACCCTTGAGGGCAGGTTGACATTTTGATGCTCCTAGTTAGGGAAAACATGAACTGGGGGAAGCTGCATTAACAAGCAAATAAATTTATGGTCGGCTGGCACCAAAATGAATCTCGCTGTTTGTCGGCGGCGTTTTCTCAGTGATATATGAACAGGGTGAGCTGCCGGCACAGCATCCCTCCTTTCTCCTCCCCGGAGCCAGAGCTTGGTGGCAAGGGAAGGTCTCGGGGTTTCCAGTGCTTCCACCATGCCGGAGAACGGGACTGAATAAAACCGTCTGGAGGTGAAAACTCAGGCCAGGGTCAGGGCATTTTGCAAAGCGCACCACTGCTGACCCAGCACCCAGGCCAGCCCGAGCGGGAGCAACGTATCCACCCAGGGAAGTGTCGGCATCACTGGAACGAGATGTCTCTGATTTATAGCAAAAGCCAAAGTGCCTGTGATTTCAAGCAGACTCATGGGGGAATAAAAATAAAAATCTCCCAGCAGCTGCAGTAGCCTGGTTCTTGGAGGAGCATCCCGGGAGACAGGAGCGAGGGGTTCTTGGCAGACCTTGGGGGAGTCACTTGGACTCATCCTGCCCTCATTTTTCAGACTCGTGCACCCCACAGAGGCTGCGAGGGGTCTGGATGCTTTGGGATCTCTCAGGGCAGAATTCCCTCTGGGGCAGAAGCATCTTTCTGAGAGGGGAATCTGGTCGGGAGGGACAACAGCGCTGATTTGTAAATCCTTGGCTTTCCGCTGCACTGGACTGCTGTCTCCGGAAAAATAAAACTTCAGAGGTTCTCACATCTTTATACAGTGGATAGGGGAAAAAAAACCAGCAAAAAACTGAGAAATCTAGACTTTCTCCACACCCCCTCCAGCAAAGGAAACCTTTCGCTCTGAAGCTGCCTCCAAGGCACCTCGTGCAGAGCAAGGGTGTCAATCACAAGATTTTGTCTTGCTCTTTCAGGATCCAGATCAAAACTCGCTGAAGACAAAATTCTTTTCACAGACATCTGTGCTTTTTTTTTACCGCACTTTTATTTTCAATTTAGGAATATGATTGAATTAAACCTTCCAACCCCTCCACAAGGGAGAGAGAGAGGAACAGCGAGTACTGAGCTGTCTCCCGCGTGTCTCAGGGAGAGAGACCGGCAGCGATTTAGCACTATCCGTCAGAACAGAGCAAAGCGACTGGGGGGTCTGATCCTCTTCCCACTTGCATCGATGCTAATCGGGTGTAACTCCGCAGACGTGACTGCAGCCCCGTGGGCTAAGGGGAGAGTCAGGCCACGCTATCCTTCACAGGCGTTGCTAAATACCCTCTGTTTTCCAACCAAGCTGAAGTGGGAGTTTCTAGAAGTAATAATAATGATTAATCATGATTTGCACTTCTCAAGCATTTTTCTTCTTGGGAACTGAAAGCTCTTTTGAAAGTGAAATTAATTATGTTTCCTAACTCCCCCCTCTCGAGGTAGGTCAAGGACAGTTAGGGGCTTTTTCCACCTCCCATGGAAACAAAGGGAATGTGTGAGCAGCTCAGAGCCGTCCGTCCCACCAGCGCAGGCTGAGACGAAGGACATCGCACCACGCAGAGACCATGATGGGCTCTGGGGAACAGCAAAGCATCACGAGCTGAGGCTGGCATGACCCTGAGATTCCCAATCTTATTCCAGTAAAAGGAGCCTTGGACTATAGTTAGAAGCGAATTGTTTCTCCTGTGAGAGATGCGTAAAGTAATACTATTAACAATAATAATATTTATTTGTTTCCAGTGTGGAATATAATGAGACCTTTTTAATTTTCACATAACTCTTAAAGGAGAGTTATCCTTGCTACTTCTCCAGTGTACTGGTGATAAAGAGGGATAGGCCGAGTTGTGAAAGATTCAGATTCGTTTCCTTTCCTCTTCTAATTAAGACCAAGGTTTCGAAGCAGGTTCTCTCATGTACCAGGTGAACATCTCCCTTCAGAGCTTTTTGGCAGTTCTGCTCTCTTTTTCTCTCTTCTACTTTAACTGAAATTTGACCTTAGACATGAGAAACCTTTTCTGATAAAAAAGTCATGGAATCGTGTAGCGTGCCCCACGAGCTTCGGACCTTGGAGCCTGCATTTCACACCAGCACAGCCCTTCCCAGCCATTCCTCCTAATCGGGCCCCATGTTGCTTATCCTGGAGGAGCTGAAAATACACTACAAGACAGTAGCTTATTTCACGAGTGCTCAATTAATTCGCAGGCAGCCTGAAAAAACAGCAGAACCCTCAAATTCCACCCGTCCTGTTGGCTGTGAAGGAGCTTAGGGAAAGCACAGCAGTACGGAACCACGGCACGCAAGCTAAAAAGTTTATCAGCAGCTGAGTCACCGCAGGTAGACTTCTCCATGCCACAGAAGCTTAGCAAAGCCCAACCTCTTTTCTCAGTCCAGATTTTATCTCCTCCTTCCTCATCCTGCCTCCTCGTTTGCTGCTTGCAACAAGTGAATCCTTGGCAGTTTTATTCCATTGGAGTTCATGTTCCCCCCTCGCTGGGGACTCAAGGGAAGAGGCAAGGTGCTCAATTCCAGGTTTCTCAGTATCAAAGCCCTGGTGACTTCAGTCTGAGCAAGAGAAGTACTGGAGACAGAGCAAAGGAACGAGGAGAGAGGAGGGAGCTGCAGTCCCAGGGAAGTCCCTGAGCAGCCGGTGGGGTTGCTGCTGGTGACGGCACTGAGGTCCCGGTCAGCTTTCCCCAAGGAAGCATCCAGCAGCAACAGCCTCCCTAAGAATTAATGGCATTGTAAGGTGAAAAGCTGAGCATTTAGTGAAAAAGGAAATCCTTCCTTCTCACACATCTTGAGGCATTCAAAGGGAAACTCCCCAGAATCACCAACACATGACATAGCTCCCCTTGGCCACCTCACCGACAGCTCAGCACACCCGCCCAGCCAAGGAGCTGGGGTTTAACGGGGCTAAATAAAGCAGTAATCACACTGAATCACTGAGGATGCACCAAACCTACACCACAGGGAAAGGTGCACTCCCACTGGATGTGCGGGACCAAATCCCCAGCTGCCCAAGCAGGAGCACGCTGCTAAGCACGTGTGTAGCAGAGAGAAATTCTCATTTCCAACCTGACTTTGGAAGCACGCACTGATGACGGGAGTCGGGGTACACTATGTGCCTCTCCAGTGCTGGGGAGTACTGGGAAGGGGAGAGCGAGGCTGCTGATGGAGCCGGAGCTGGCTGGTATGAAAGAGCGAGAGGACCCCACCCCTGGGCAGCTGCCTCCCCTGTGCATTCCCACCCTTCAGGGAGCCTTTATTACTGCCCTCGGGTGCAAGAAACTTCCTCGATAAAATTAAGCTCACAGGTATTAGGGGACAGGGCTTCATTTGGTTCATTTTCAAGGTTTTCATATCTCCTGCCAGCAGCGCCAGCGCCTCAAAACTCCTGCAAAGAACCACTCCTTGGGAAGGCTCAGGCAGCCCCTTTTCCAGCCTTATCTGCACGTCTCAGACCAACTTATTTGCCCATTGGCATCACTCTTTCTGCCGTGAGACGCCCCACAGACCTGAAGGAAGCAACCAGGGCTGAGCGAGGACTGCTGGACCTCTGCGTCGCACACAGCATCCCTGCAGGCCCCTTGCATCCCTCTGCCTCCCACGGCTCCCCTTCGCCCAGCACTGCCATATTCCAGGGAATGGGCTGAAATAAATGAACCTGCAGGCCAGCAGGACATCCCACAGATGTCACATCTGTCGAATCGTAATTGAGCAGCTGAGAAAATCAAACTATAAATTCACCTATAAATACACGCATGTTTATATGCAAATATTTACATATAAATACACCTCAAGTTATAAGTAGTATTATAAATTGCAATTCATCCTGACCTGCAGATTACATATGCCAGCTGCTTTTTCCATTGCAAATGAAAATCTGAGCACAGCTGGGTCAAAAGGTACTCCGCAGAAGATTTTTTCAGGCAGCGGATGCTATTCAATGAATGCAAAGTGGCTTGCGGGAGTATGACAATTCCACTTATATTTTATTGCTTTAAAAAAAAAATAATAAATTCAAATGATACAGTTCTACTTTGCCATTTATTTTGGCTTTCTTTTTTGGACTCTTACCACGTTATCACTTTTAAAAGACTCTAAAAGTCAAGATGGAAGTGTCAAAGTGAGCTTACCAACTACTAAAGCCAAAAGAGCTCAACACTGACGATAATTATTCTAAATGCACTATTTGTCTTCGGATTATTCTGGGTTTACAGAAGGAAGAAAAGGAAAAAAATGTTTATTCTACTTTGGAGTGAAATAACCCCTGGGAATTTCCCAAGACATAAAACCTAGGTTCAGCTCTATTCCACTTGCTAACTCACCGCACGCTGATGCAAACTTACCCTACACATTTCAAAACACCACCCCCAAGTGCCATCCACAACTATTCCCGGGAAAATCCTGCTGCACACAGCGCCAGCGCTGGGAGGGAAGCACTGAACCTGCTGCCGAAAGGCGCCCGAGTCTGCACTTCATCCGAATCCCCGTCCCTATGTGGAGCGGCAGCGCAATTCCTACGGCAGCTCTTCTGGCGGAGTCCCCGCAGCTTTCCTGGAGCTGCAGAACGAGCAGCGTTTGAAAATGCCGTCAAAGGGAACGAGACGACCCCCCCCCCCCCCCCATTCCCGCCCGCGGCCGCGCGGCTCCCGTGGAGCGGGGACGCCCCCTGCCGCGCGCGGGGATCGCCGGAAAACCGGGTCCTAACGCCGCCGGATTCGGCCCCCCCAAAACCCTCTGCGGCTCGGCTTCCTTATAGTGCCGGGGGGTGAGGGTGCAGCGTGCCAGCTCCTGCAAAAATTAGAAACCATCACAGGCTTTGTTTCTATACATATATGCGTAGCTATATATATTATTTTTTTTAACGGGTCCAAAGGATTTCCTCGAAACCCTCAAGGAAATGCGCAGCGGGAGGAGCAGGTGGAGAATGGGAGGGCTGATCCTAAGGCAGCGTGTTACCAAAGGCAAGGTTGAGTCTCCACCGAGGTGGAGGAAAACTCATTTTTGAGCCGCGCTCTCTCGCTCTGCCAAACCCTCAGCCCCCGCACAGGACTGATGCTCGTGATGGTGGTGCTGGGACCTTCTCGGGCCCCAGGGAGAACCCGAGGAGCTGTGTCCATGCAGCTGGTTTAGTCCACATGGGAAAACAAAGACTTCTTTCTGCAAAGGACTTTCCCTGTGATATCTGCATATTTTCTAGGCCAGGGTAGTTTGCACACTTCTTTAAACTCAAAGGCAAAGCCCTCGGCTTGCACCAGCCCACCCCATGGCATTCCACTGCTCTCTTCTGCTCAATCTCACACTGGAAAATGAGCCACCGGGAGCCTGGCAAGGGTCACTCTTCAAATCAGGCAGGAAAAGAGGAGCAGGACACATGTCTTACTCACTTTATCCATTTTATTGATTAAATATAGGCTTCCACAGGCTCCCACCTGAAAAACTGGGCAGCCTGGGTTCTCTTTACCCCATGCCCACTAGACACGGGCAGCAGGACTGCCAAGAGGAAATTTTTCAGCAAAGTCCCAGGGAAAACCAGGGATGGAGGCAGGCAGGGTGCACGGAGCTGCTCAGCTCGGCAAGCACCGTGTGTGGGGGTCAGGCTGCAGCAGCCGCAGCTAAAAATACAGAGAGGATAAGTTTTAAACAAGCTTTCACCATGAAGAACAAGGGTGCTTTTGAAAGCTGGTGATGGAAATGGTTTGAGGTCAGTGGGTCCAGCAAGGGCTGGAGGGAAGCAGCAAACCACAAGAAATTACAGGTACATGGTTGAGGAAGGAGGGATCTTCACCACCATCAGCATGACACACTTTGCAGGATCAGGCCCTCACACACACGAGGCCCCTGGACGCCCTGGTTGTGCTGGAGAAGGACAAGCTTGGGATGTGGGGACTGCTGGGGGGACAGGGGACCCATCAGTTCACTGCGTGGTTTTTGGAAGTCGTTTAGTTCACATATTTGATGCAGCATTGACTTGACAGCTCTGAGAGGCTGGTGAGGCACCTCTGAACGCAGAGCATCTCTCCTCTCAGGGTATTGGAGCTTCCAAGGAGTTAGGAGATTTGGCTTAGTTTGCATGAAAAATTTCTGCAGAGGCAAAGGATTAATTTTGATCCCAAAGTTTCTTTGCGATTTCTTTAGGAAACCGGGGAAGGAAAAAACTGTATTCCAGAAAAACCTCTCTGAAATATTTCTTCTGATAAGACAGGACATTTTGTGCTTCGCGATTAGTTTTGGAGGGGAAAACAACCCTAACTGAACCCGCACAGTAACCTGCCCAGCTTTCGGTACAACCTCTGTAGAATGGGATAATAAACATTCCTTTATCCAGCAGCCACGTTAGTGAGGCTTCATTAACTCCGAGGCTCAATTAAAGTCTCTAAAAGGCTTTGAGCTGCTTGACCGAAAGGCTCTATGCTAATTAATTTAGTGCTTTTGTATCTGCTCGGCACCGGCACCGCAGCGAGATGCTCCGTCCCCCCGGAACGGGTCCGGGGATGCTGACGGCAGGCGAGGGGATGCAACAGGTGACTTATCTGTCGGCACGCGATGGCCGGCGGGCACGGGCTGACCGCAGCGAGGACAGAAAAGCTCTGATTTTTAAACACTGGTTTTCCTGGGGTAGCTGCCTTGCAGCTGCAGGCTGAAACCAGCATGTTCATCTCTTCACAGGTGTAACGTTTGCCTGGCTTGGGAGCCTGATGAGACAGTTTGAAGTAGGAAGGGGGTTAATTGTACGTTTTATGGTGGCTGAGAGTCCCCCTGAGCCGAACACACTGCCTGCTGCACCGACAGAGTCACGGCCAGGCTGAGTGGTGCACGGAGAACCCCCAGCACGCAGAGGAACGTTCAGATAAATGCTACCCCGGTGCTTTGGTGGCAGATTTACCAGGCTGTTTAGATCTCCGGTGTAAATCCAGTGACTCGGAGATAAACTCGGTCCATCGTAGGGAATTGTTTCAACAAAACAGGGCCTGTCAGGAGTGGGGTTATGCTGACAGAGTGGCAGTCCTGCCGTGCCAGCTCTTGGCATCCCCCGGCCGGAGCCTTTATTTATACAGCTCTCTGCAAGGGACACCATTCATCTGAGCATGTGTTGCTCTTTTCCAAAGGTAAGGAGTCAGTTAGGAGATGTGGGAGAGCAGCAGCGTCCTCTCGGACTTTCCCAGATAGCCAGAGGTATGTCTGGAGCCTGAGAAACCAAAGCCCTCAGAGCGTGGTCATTTCCTCAGTTTCCCCATCTACAGATAAGCCTCAGAATCCATCCAGAAAGTGGCGAGTCTGGTAGCTCTGCGTGCAAGCCGAGAGTTTATCAAATAAAAGGAAACGTGGAGAGGAATGAGGGAAAGGGAAAGCACGGGGCAAATCAAAAAGAAAAAGATGGGCACTGGCGTGACACTCCGCTCTGAATTTAAATAAACCGCCGTCTCTTTTCTCCTGCTCCCTGACAGTTCTGTCTGGAGGTTTGCATCCAGCATAGGCTCCTCAGTAAACAAATACAAGAGTTTTATGCAACAGAATAATTGTTTAATACTAAATAATTCTCTCCATTTGTACAATTCAAGCAGACGCTTAGCCAAGCCGACGCTCTCAGCTCGGTCAGAAGAAGAAGAAAACATTCAGGTATGGGGAGAGCCAAGGCAGAGCCCTGCGGGGGAGCTCACGGCGGAGTCCAGGCTTTTCCTTTCTCTCCAATCTCCATAGAATCGACTCACCGAACCACCGAGCCTGGTGGGCACCGTCACCTCATCCAGCTGCTGCTCCAGCAGGGCCGGCTGGAGCAGGCTGCCCCAGGTCCACCAGCCAGATGTGTCCCACCAGGGCTGGGCACAGCGGCAGGACAGGGGGTCCTCCCTCTGCCTGCTGGCCACGCTCTGCCCGCTGTCCGCAGGGGCCCGTGGCTTTGCCACAAGGACACGTTGGTGGCTCATGGTCAACATGGTGCCCTGCAGAACTCCCAAGTCCTTCTCTGCAAAGCTGCTCTCCAGCATGTGCTGGTGCCTGGGATTGTTTGTCCTCAGGGGAGGGGTTATTCCTCCCCTATTTAACTTCATGGGATTCCTGCTGGCCTTTGTCTTCAGCCCATCAAGGTCCCTCTGAATGTTACCGCAACTGTCTGGTCTATCATCTGCTCCTTACAGTTTGTATCTTCTGCGTCCTTGCTGAAGGCACTCTGCCATCGTCCTGCTCATTAATGAAGATGTGAGACAGTACTGGTCCCAGCATCGACATCTGGGATGCCCCACCAGTGACTGGCCTCCTCTTAATCATCTCTGTGGGTTCTTAGTGCCCACCCCGGGCATCTAACAGCCGTTCCCATGCATCACCTGGCCAATTTGCTCGAGATCCTCCAGAGGAAAATCGGTTTTATCCTCCCCATTATAACGACAGGGGAGACTGGGGAAATAAGCGGGGAAATTCCCACTGATTTTGGAGTGACTGTCTCAGAGAACCAGGAACAGACAATGCCCAACACTCAACATCCCTCCTGGAAGAAATTTCTGGTGCATTTTCCCAAAGGCCAGCAGCATCCTAGTTGCAGAGCCAAGGAGTCTCTGCTTGTAGCTCCCAGCTTACAGCAGCAGACAGGGATGGCAGCTCTGGAGACTTCAGCACTGCCTTAACAGAAGACACTGCAGTAAGGGAAATATTATATTAAATCTCTATATTTATATGTGTAACAAAAGTGGTATCAGCAAAATCTTACAGCATCAAAGCAAATCACTTACCTATTTTTAGCTGTGTGATATAGTCACACACTCCGAGCAAATAAGGTCAGTTGCTTTGCAAGGTATCCTTTTCTCCCTGTCTCTCGCCACTTTTTTCTGTCCTTATTAAAATTCTCTACCCTGCAGCAGAGCTTTACGACAGGGACGCTTTGTGAGATCCTTACCATCTGCAGGGTCAAGCTGTAGCACTGTCCCAGTAGGAGTCTGTCCTGCTGTCAGCGTGTCTGGATCAGCGGTAACAAAGGCAAGGCAGAGCCAGGATTTGCATCCCAGCAACCCCAACGCTGCCGGGTGTCTCCAAGCCGGTCTCTCGTCGGTCCCAGGGCAGTGAAAGGGAGTGGCTGGCAAATGCCACCACTGAGGCCATCCCGCACCCTTCAGCCAGAAACAAATCACTCCCTGCCTCAGTTTCCCTAATTCTTACGTCCCGCTTTTGGTTTCTCATTCAATAGCAAAACGGGGAGTTACAAGCCTTAACGAGAGTAGATTAAGTTTGGGCTCTTCCTAAATGCCATTGGAAGAGCAATTCAAGCAGATAATGGGGAAATTATTCCATTTTTTTGAATATTTAGTTTCCCAAGACCTTTTTCTAGAAATGTTCTGTTTTGTTTTTCCAATTTTTTTTAAAAAGATCATGTTTGTATCTAAAAGAGGAACTACCTGGCAAAATGCCCATAAAGAAAACACAGTATTTTCTATCCATTTGTGCTGCACGTCAGCATTATTAGCAGTAACAAACAAGGGAGGTTAATTTAAGAAATTAAAACGGCTCTTTTTACATTCATTTCAGTGAGACTTTATTTGTTCTGTTTTCACTTTAGCTGCTACACAAAGGTCTAGTCTGGGAAGCAGTGACACATTCATCTCATGATGAAGCTGAACTTTGAACTTCTTAGTCCAGCACACAATAACCTTATTACTGCTTCTTTTTTTCAGTTTGATAATTCACTATTGTTTATAACTGCAACATTAACTGCTGTCTCATATGGTTTGATATTTTACCTGTTGAGCAATGCCCATGATTTATAGCCTTACTATCCTATGAGCACAGCTCCTGACCCCTGAATATTCTTTTTTGCTTTGCAAGTTGCAGTAATACGCGTGAAAAAGGTAAACTTCGCTCAAACTTGATTTTGAGACCATGTGAAACCAAGCTTTCTACTAAGGAGATAGAAAAAAACTTGATTACATTTGTTTTTCAGTCACTCTGAAGTCAACTGAAATTCTCTTCATTTTAATAACATAAAATTAAAAATAATCAAAAATAACTTTGAATCGAGACATGTTTTCAAATTAAAACTTTTTTTTCATTTTGAGAATCTAAAGTAGAGAACCTTACAGAACATTTTATTTCAGGTCCTCTAAATGAAATGACGCTAAGGTTGCAAAGATAATAGTGTCAATTAAATAAATAATAAAAAATGAAATACTTTCATTGGAAACCTGAGTATTATCAACACTCTCTTAGGAAGAGAAATGCCTCAAATACTGTTTCCAGTTTTATGTGTGGGATATAGTCTCTAGCTCTTAAAACAGGCTATTTTACAGCTATGTATTGATATTTGCTCAACACCCTAGATGCTGTTTTCTGTGTTCATTATTTACCACGTGGAGAATGTATTTTGTTTGCATAAATTATGTTGTTTTGGGCACTGGGGCAGAGTTAAGGTTATTGTTGAAACTTCAATCAATACATTTGATGTTTTTTGGCCTCTGTGTTTTTTGACCTGCTGATTCTATATTTGTTTTAAATCTTGCCATTGAATAACGACAAAAGAAATCCTAGTATTTTCATGAATAACTGCAAGGTACTAATTATGTTCCTGTAAATTAATGGTCTATTTACTGCCTTAACCTATCTTAACAAAGATTTTGTTTGGGGATATATTACTAATGAAAAAGCCTTGACATTTTAACACTCTCCTGGGTAAATCGTTAGAATAGATTCCACATGCAATTAAAGAAAGACTTTTTTTTTAACCACTGTATTAGGAGATAAATAGGCACATTCTCCCCTCTGAATGCTTGTTTGTAAATTCACAGAATTTCCATTAACCCTATGCTTCTTGCCTCAAAATTGGGCTGCTGCAGGTGGACTAGAAGAAACGGTTGGGACAGGAGTAGGTTTTGGTTTGCTTTTATTTTTTGCAAATGAAGTGAAAAATTGGAATGAGGGAAATCCCCAGAGGCAGCAGCAGAGGAGGAAACAGCGGGGGGAACTGCAAGCTGAAATATTGACCTGGGGTGGGAATCTCCTTCAGGAGAGCAAGGAGAACCCTCTTTCCACAGCCATCAGCAGAGCTTTCTCCAAGCGTAAAGTGTCCACAGGTCTGAAACAGCTCCTCACTCAAACTTCCAAAACTGTTACCAACTCTGATGATTTTTTTTGATAGTCTCTTGGTTAGAGGAGAAAAGGGGGATTTTCTGGCAGTTTCTAACCACTCACACTGTGCCATTTCTTTATGGCTCTTCTGAAGAAGGAACTTTTTGACCTTTGAAGTCTCCAAAAGAAGTTTTAGAAAGCCAACCCTAAAATTTCTACAGTTTGAAAGAAGCCATGGTTTATTATTTAATCAATCTTAAATATTTTCAGAGACATGGCTTAGGGAGGACCTGACCCTTGAAATTGCAATGAAGAGAAATTGCTGGTTTTCCTTCTGAGGTGTCTACATCCTTTCCTGACAGTTTTCAAATCTGCACCTCTCAAACATTTAACTTTTCCTTTCACTTCATTTATGGAGGCAGGAACCATTTTGAGGGAGGACTGGGGTGAAGGGAGGGGAATGGATGGACATAGTCCAGAACTCCGCTGAGATGCCCAAGAGCTGTTACACATGCACACGCAGACATGGGAGAGGATCCTGCACAGACAAGCTCCTGCATGTCCCCACAGTCCGAACCACCCAAAAGAAGCTCCTTTTCGTGTTGGAGAAAGCCCTGAGACTATCATAGAATCATGGAATCATTAAGGTTGGAAAGGACCTCTCAGATCATCAAGTCCAACCTTCAACCCGGTACCACCATGCCCACTAATCCATGTCCTGAAGTGCTAAATCTACACACTTTTTGAACACTTCCAGGCATGGTGACTCCACCACTTCCCTGGGCAACCTGTTCCAAAGCCAGCTGTCCCCTTCACAGGGTGAACACACTGAAGCCATTTCTTCTCTCGGTCTTTGTGCCCCTCTCCCCTTTCGTTAACAGGAGCCCTTTCCAAATAAATAGCATCCGAAACCTTTCAAGGCAGGATGAGGGACCAGGCAGTTGCTACCTCTGCCACAGATTAGCATTCGAGCAGCTGAATTCATCCATATTTTCACGCCTGCTGATCCCTCTGACTGGGCTTTTATAATTAGAACAATCTTGTCCGCAAGTGTTTAGGAAAGGGTTCCAGTGCAGGTTCCCAGCTTTTTATTACAGCTGAATTTCAGGGCATTTATTTAGCTTGTTGCTACCACTCCCCCATCCTTATTTGCTAACAAGGGCTTTTTTCCATGCTGGGGATTTAGGAGGGACACAGGATTACTGCAGCCCCACCACCCCTCCTCTCTCCGTCCCAGATCTGGCTCTCCAGCGCACTGGCTCCATTGGATTACGGCATTGCGCCATGCTGCATCTCTCTTTTTATAAAGTAGATTGATTTACCCGTCTCAGCCCGCTCGCTTTGCTCCCCACCTTCCTCCAAAAGAACAAACAGCATCAGATATGCCAGAGCTTCTCATGTCACCATTAAGATTTACTGCACTTTGCAAAACAAAAGCGTGTAACTCGTGGCCGGAAAGCAAGAGTGACAGGCAGGAGGTTAAAACTCTTTCTGAGGAAGAAAGAGGGGAAAATGAATTACAAGGGAAGGCTTTGTGCCAGGGTTTCGAGACAAAGCAGAGCAACACCCAGCACACCCTGCCCTCCCATCCAGGACTGGGAAAGACGGGACACTTTCTCTAGCAAGTGTGTTTCTAGGGTAGATGCCCATTCCCCATGCCCAGAGGACCATAGAATCACAGAGTGATAGAATAGTTTGGGTCGGAAGGGCCCTTTAAGGGCCATCTATTCTAACACCCCTGCAGTGAGCAGGAACGTCAACTGGATCAGGTTGCTCCTGATCTCAGGTTGCTCCCCCTCCTACCTGAGCTTGAATGTTTCCAGGGACGGGGAATCTACCATCTCCCCAGGCAACCTGTTTCAGTGTTTCACCACCCTCATTGTAAAAAATGTCTTCCTTGTATCTAGTGTAAATCTACCTTCTTTTAGTTTAAAACCATTGCCCTCTGCCTTATTGCAACAGGTCCTGCTAAAAATTTTTCCTCATCTTTCTTGTAGACCTCCTTGTGAAAGACCACAATAAGGTCTCCCCAGAGCTTTCTCTTCTCCAGGCTAAACAACCCCAACTATCCCAGCCTTTCTTCATAGGAGAGGTGCTCCAGCCTTCTGAACATCCTCTGTTCCATCCATCTTCCAGCTGTTTAGTCTCATCAGATCTCCTGAGCTGCAGCTCTCCTGAGCCAGTGGTCCTTAAACCACACAGGGCTACCGCCGGCACGATAGCCCAGACACATGCTGCCTAACCATGTTTTTGTGCTAACGTCTGCAGTTTCAACCCTCCGTGGCTTTTGGGCAGGAGAGAAGATTGTTTTTTCCTTAAAAAGACAGCTTCAGCCTTAAAGAAGGCATTAGAAATCTCCGTGTTTAGTCATTCACTTTCTTCTTCTCGATTTGGTTTTGGTTTTGTAGATTTATTCCCCCCTGGTGATTTTCCTGCGATTTAAATACGTACCAGCAGTTTACAAGCCTTTCTCAATGCTGCCATAGGCAGTATTGCATATTTTCACCTTCCCTGCCTTCAAGATTTAGCTCCAGGGTCCAACCCCCGTGGTAAACTACCTGGCCCTTAAAATTCCAGCCTGCTGCCATCGATTGCAACAAATCGTCTGGGGCTTACTAGTCAAACTGAACAAAATCAAGTCTTTAAGACACAAAATGCCAAGCCCATAAATACGGGGCTTCAGAGGGCTGAGGGGTAGGGGAGGAGACGAAGAAGAAGGGAAAAACTGGAAGGCAGAGCCGTGGGCACGTGCAGAGCCCCGTAAAGGGCTGCTGGCTCTGCCACACGCGCACACCAGGCAGGCATGGATCTCCCCCCGCCCCCAAACCTTGCACACTGTGTTCACCCCACACAGTAGATGCAGCAAGCTATTTCCAGCAGGTAGGTCATAAATCCCTTGTTTATTGCCTTTTATTATGTTGTTTTAACAGCTCTTAAAGCTGGAACAGCGACCGATTGATGGCTGCTTTAAATCTCTTTCATTTTCTGCCCATATTTCTTTGTTTTTCGGGGAGGGGGCATCCATCTTTTTTTCACCTACCTACCATCTCTTTCCCTTCATGAGTCAAATCCCATCTCTTTCCCTTTACGAGTCAGGTTATATAGATTCCTCTCCGTGGTGGGAGAAAACAGTGGCATAGAAACGCTGCAAGTGATTGGGAAGCAGCAGCTGGGGAGCAGGCACGGAAGGGAACACGGTGTTTATGTTTTCCTGGGAAATGCATATAGATGGAATTCAAACCAAAAAGGGCAAAGCGGAGAGAGGAGAAGAGGCGGCCAACTCTACGGAGAATGATTGACTGCTGTGGAATCGGGAGGGAGAGACCCAAGATTAAAATACTATAAAATGATTATAGCCTGGATCAATTCTCAGCTGTTCATTTGCAATTGTGTTCCCTCCTCTTGAACGACCGTCTTATCCTACCAGGGAGGTGGCAGCAAACACAACTTTCGGGACGGAGCTTAAGGATGCCAGAAGATCTCTATGGAGATGCCAGGGGAAAGTTATGGATTAAATCTCAGCATATCTCAGGCAGCACCTGTGCAGCCCCTAACACAAACCCTAAACTTAAGGGTCACCAGGGACCTCTGAGCCACACCGGCAGCGACAGTGGTGCCAGGACACGGAGACAGGGAGGTGCTTGATGATAGAGCTAGAGAATCTCAAGCATCACCCTCCCAAAGCCTGTATTTTTCCAAGACTTGATCAAAATCTGATTATTTCGGTCAGGGTAGCTATCTACTAGCAAAACAAGAGTTTTCCCATGAAAACATTTCATAAGGATATGTCCACAGCACTGAAATTTATAGTGCGGGGAAAAAAGGACGAGTGAATTATTTCAACAGTGTTTGCTCCAGTTCTCATTTTGATTACCTTCATTTTGACACGTATTTTAATATATTCATATTTTCATGCTTTGACCTTATCAGAACGAAACGCTTCATTCCATCTAAATGAAGGGATTACAAATGGGCCGGATGAAACTCTTGGCTGTTCTGAATCTAAAAATGTGACAACTTCTGTTCCAGAGGAAAGTTCCAAATTTCAACGTCTCATACGCATTCAAAGCAAACTCCCCAAAGAATGAAAAGTCTTGAATGAACACCAATTAAAAAGTCCAGAACCACTCACCAAATAGTAGCCGTTTTAGGCAGGTTTCCAGCCCTCATTAAGGCTTCTAAAATAACAGTTAATTTTCATGCTGGATTCAGACTGGTCACGTCTGAGAACTTGCTTTAATGGTGGTTTTTAAGCACCTGGAAATCCAGCCCCAGGTTCTCCGGGCCCATCTGATCTCTCAGCCCTCAGTACATCTTTCAAAACTCCTTTTCTGGCTGGAGATGAGGGCTTTTAGCAGTCCATTAGCTGTAAGCAGTCCTGTCTCAGGGGTTTAAGAAAAACTCTGAATACAAAAAAAACCCCACCTTGTGCTTAAAAATAAAAAAAATTAACAGTCACAGCAATTAGCATCCTTTCCAGTAAGAGTCTCTTAGGGCTGTGGCTATGTGCTGTGAAAGAAGCCAGACAGGCAGGAGGTAACTCACACCATCTGGGAGGTCAGTGAAACGTGTCTCCAGGCTTCCAGCCTTATGTATTTCCACACAGTGCAAAGGGATTTATACCAATAATTCCCAAAGGCTAAGTGTGAAATAACTAAAGCATGTGCACATGCCAAATAGGTTTGGGGGGGAATCTCCAGTCACTTCAATACACTCAACAGATTTCTTCCCATCCAAAATGAGAATTAACTGCCTTGTTTTCTTTTTAAATTAACATGAGGGCACAGAAAACAGAAATTTTCAGCATGTGGCTCCTAGTTTTACAATAAATGCAGCCAGATCCCGTGTCTTGACTGACTCCACCTTTTCTGATTTATGGGACAATTTGTTCGACTGGGAACTGTGACAAAACCTCGGCATCTCTGATGGATGGGATGTCACCAGTGAGCAAATTCTTACCTAGGAGCTTTCAGAGCAAGGAGCACACCTATTGTCCAACATCTTCATTTCAACACTCCATTATTATATTTTTTAAGCACTCCCAGATAAAGGCCAAATGTACACTTAAAAGTTTGGCCAGTATGAGCTATATCAGTTAAAAGGGTGAATAGCTTTTTTAATATATTTTTTGATTTTTTTAATGACTTAGATATGGCAATAAAACTCTTGGCCAAATTTCCACAGTTTGCTTGCTGAACCGAGAGCAAATTAAACTGAGAAAGCAAATTTTTTTTCCCCAGGGGCAGAAGTTGGTAGAAGAGCTGCTTTCTAGGATAGCTGTCCAGAGAGGCATAGTTGGGATTTATAAAACTGCTTTTCTTGCCTTCAGAGACATCAGTTAAGATGCTCTCTTTCATGCAATGTGAAGAAAAATCATCCCTTTCTGAAATGTCTCATTCCAAGGAATTTAACAGCTGATCTGAACAAATATGCATGGAAATAAAGTTAAGAAAAGGTGGGGTCTAATTTAATCTAATCTGTGTCCAAACAGGAATAAGGGTGGCATGGAACAACCACAAGTTTCTTGGCTAAAACAATCCAGTGTAAACTTCTGAGCATTCGTGAAAATTCAGGGTAAAAGGCTGATTCCACTCTGCCTTCCCATCAGACCGAGTAATTATAAAATTATTGCCCTCAGCTCAGGAAACCTCACTGGGCTCTGCTTGTTCTGAGCTGTAGGAGCAGGCTTCTAATCATAGTTGGCTCAGCAGGATTATTTTTGTTTAAGGCACAAGGAATCAAGCCCTCTCTGCCTGGCTCCTGCCTGCAGCCTCACTTACACTTTAAAACAGGAGCTGGGCTGGCGGGTGTGCATGACTTGCCCAAGTGATGTGCCCGGGCCAGCGAGTACCTGGGCTGTGTACAAACCCAAACCTCCTGGTGTAACATATCCCATCCAGGGCACTAAAATACAAAAGGTCTCAAGGAGTTGGAATTTTGGGATTTTTGTGGGTGTTTTTTTTTTCAGTACCATCAGCGGCAGCAGGAAGACACCCTGGCAATCCTACAAAAATAAAATGAAACACATGTGCCAGCATAAAATGTATATTGGTCGAAGGACAATCTCCTGAATGCATCTGCAGATCTCCGTGCCTTAGGCAGTGCCTGTATCATCGCTGGAGCAACGGTTCCAAGCCCTGTGCCTCAGTTTCCTCACTTGTGGGTGGGAGGAGGCAATATTCCCCCAAAGCATTTGGGAGGTGGCACAGAGACCACCAGTACTGGACACCTTGTAAAACTCATCCTGCTGAACCCAGGAATACTGCTGCTTCTCACAAGCAAACGGTTTATTAATAACCACTGTCACAGCAATCAAATATTGTCCCCAGCAACTTCTGCGGTTCTCCACAAACGATGACAACACCTCACAAAACTTCTCTCTTAATCCAAGTGCCAGACTGCCTGCGCTGGTGACTCGATTTCTTACTATTTCTGCCTTTAATAGCTGCAGCACTGATTAGATTTCTTGGAGGAGCCCATGTTCAGCAGTTTAATGGGTACCAGCCCAGACAGACTAATGGATCTGGAGACCAGGAAAGAGCAGGAAGGTGAGCTGAGTGGAGAATATTGAGGATTTTAAGGCAGAAACATAGCAGCTAGACATGGGGTAGCTGACTCACAGAGCCTCGGTGGAGTCAGATATCCTCGCTGGTTGTCCTCATTCATCACGCTGCGACATGTTAATGAAAACTGGTAATTTCCAGAAACAATTCACAAAATGCAAAGCAGAGCTGGGAAGGGTTCCTGGGGCTCAGGGCCAGGCACACAACCAGGTGAATTATTGTAGAGTCTGAGCTCGCAGGTTTTCCCTCTTCTAAAGAAACGCATTTCCATTCCTGATGTCTCATATCACCACTGAGGAGATGTCAACACCTCAGAGAGCCAAACGTCCTTACTCCATCCAGCATGGTCCATTTTCGTGTCTCCAAGAGGTCCAAAGATACCTGCTTCTCCATCTCATAACTACCAGACCCTGATAAACAAGGTCTGCCAGGGTGAGAGATCCTGGATTCAGTCCTGTGCAGAGATTCATCCAAAGGTTGTTTTCATCCATGCATTATCACTAGTAGGTGTCTTACCAGGATTAGAGCCACGAAGGACAAATTTCAGTCTACTTCAAAGATGCATTTCCTGACACTACTGTCTTTTTCTGGAAAAAACCTCTTTGAGGCATATATTGTAGAAGATACAGAGTAAATAGGAAAGGATTTGCTAAAAATTATTCTCATGCTCATTCAGCGAAACCTTCAGGATGTTTGTTTTGCTTTTTAGTAAAAGAAAATCCTGATTACATAGGAGGGTAGAAGAAGATAGAAATCAGGGACACAGCGTGTCCTTTTGCAGAAATATTAATAGTGTAATATTTATCGTCCCCAAACTGACTGTGAAGCGGATGGCCCTTTGCCCTCTCCTCCCAAGTATTAAGTATTCTGAGCAGTGAAGAAGGGTTTGCACCAGCGGGAATATGAAGAGAGAACATCTAGAAATGGTTTGAGTAAACCATCAGTGGCCAGCAGAGAATGGGGTACCTCCTGGACTTCTCACTGATATGAGGCAAGGGGAGGCCGGGAGGGGCAAGAGAGTGGAATGAACATGAGTGATCCCATAATTAACCAAAAGATTTCTCTAAAGTCCCCACTGATGGATTTCCTCCTGCAGGCTGGGAACCAGCTTGTGTCGCTTGGTTTTGTTCCACCAGCCATAAATAACAGCTCTCCTGGGACCTGTGAGGAGGGTAAAAATGGCATTTGGCAGAAAAATCTTAACAAGGACAAGGATGCAATGGAGTAAGGAATGCAGAAGCCAAGGCGGAGACAAATCGCCAGTTTACCCTGACCTTCCCTTGAGGCATCTCTCCTCTTCCCCAAATCTGAAAAACGAGCAAGGCAGAAATCAATAGCTCTGCACAGTCACAAGGAGGAGGAAAGGAGCAGATGGACAGGATGGTAGATCAGGACACAAAACCTTGTGGGGAAACAAGCTTCCAAGGGAGGGAGGAGAGTGCCACCAGCTGTCACAAAAGATGCCATCCTTGTGACAACACGTGGGTAATTTTAAACCAGAAGATTACGACACGCATTGCAGGGGGTGGCAAATCATCCTCTGGCTGCTGGAAATCAACACATGGGGAAGGGAAGATGTGTCAGAAAGAAAAGCTCTGGGAGAACTTAGGTGCTCTGGTAGTACTTAACCTCCTCAATCCTGTCGCTCAGTGTGCTAGTTTGAAGAGCCCTTTATCAGCCTTGGCCGTGGAGGATACCGAGCAAGTGATGCCATTTAAGAATTCCTCAGACCTCTGGAAATCCCTCAGCCCCAACAGCAGGGATGAAGATTTGCTGTCCTCCTGGATTTGGAAGAGGACAGGCCAGATCTGTGGGAACAGTAGTGAGTTCTAAATGGCCCAACAGCGCATATTGCCCAGCTCCATTCTCAGGAGGTTTCTCACACAGTAGCTCCACAGCAAAATCCACTGGTCACAAAGCCAGTGCAAGAGATCCTCCTAATCCCAAGTTACCACGCTCCTCGATTATGCCAACGTGTTTATTTGCAGGGCTATGCAATAAAACAGGAATTAGTTTAGATTACAACCTGGATTAAAAATCTTTATCTCAACGTAGGTGAAAAGCCGCCATGAACATCTCTTTCCCCTACAACGCGCACACAGAATGGGGGAGCAGACGAGCAGCAATATTTCAGGCACGGGGGAGTTGTATCAGACATCGCTGTCACTTTGCTGTCTAGTGAGGAGGTGGGCTTTCCAGAAAAACCTGTCTCTTGGGTTTTAAATATATCATATCTGCAAATGTGAACTCAGCCTTCCTGATTGCATTCATATGCATTTCTGACTCATGTTTTTGGACAGAGAAGTGCCCCTTCTCTTACAGACCTGAATCTCAGCAGCTAATGCCCTACAACAACATTGTGGACCTTTTCACTTTAGTTACTTAAGCTAAATTGCATCTCATCCCTGGCAAATTTAAAAGGTAGGCGGCAAACCCTCCGAAGAACCAGGATAGTATTCAATTTGTGTCGACTCCAACCTGGCAAGGATTTACAGCTGTGCTCCATCTGACACAATGCACTTTATTCTTTTTATAGCGCAGCCTGAATGTGATGGTGTACAGTCACGTTAGAGGGAGTCAAGCAGAAGCTAAAGAACAGGAAAGAATTTTATAGGTACAATAAGATTTATGGAGAGAGATGGAGAGAGATGTTTCTCTGGAGCGGGAAGCAGAGAAGTTTCCAAAAGCAGCAGAATACCTCTGCTCTTCCCCAGACGCTTTTAACAGTGAGAGGAGACTACCACATCCTTGAGGTTTTTTATCATAAAATAGAAAAGAGCACAAAGTGGCATTTTGTTCCAGCGACTCAATGTCCAGGGGTCCAGGCACCTTCACACGCCTTAATTGTCCCCACCACACACTGTCTGCTTTCATGGGATACGACTGCCTGCTGACTTCAGGGGTCTAGAAGGTCTTTATGCCTAGAAGGGTATGGTGGGAAACCACGACCATGGCTGAATTTAGGAGACCACGCAATGCAGACATCATGGTCCCAGCAGAAGATTAGTGTCTAGGGATAGTGGGAAGTTATTAACTGTCTATGAGCGACCGACCACAGAGCCTGGTTGTCATCTCGGCTATGAACACGACTTAGCAGAAGAGGAAAACATCAGCAGAGTGTGGCCCCTCTTGCTGGGCATCACAACACAGCCAAGAATGATTTTCACATCCAGGGCATAAACTGCTATTTTAACTGCAGTTAAATCTTCACCAGACTGCAGACAAAGCCTGTGCAAAGTCTGGGATGTCAGGGCACTTCTTGCATGTCACTCAGTTTCCAATAAAGTCAAGATGCTGATATTTACCTAAGAAATCCGTAAAGCATTTGGAGACTCTCAGATGTAAAGATATGTGAGGTAATGGATGTCTGCTGACAACTATACGTGAGAGCGGATCTCCTCCAAAGGGCAGAGAAGACTGCCTTTGTGAGACCTCCATCGCCATGAGTCAGCAGAATATCCACAAAGCCACAGCTGGTTTCATTTCTGAAATTATAGGGAACTCCTAAGTAGCGAGATATTTTCTGAGGTCCCCTAAATACTTTTGAGGTCCCCAGACCTTCCACGTGCCCCTCTGCACTGGCACAGGTCCCTTGGAGTGTCTCTGCAGCAGAAGACATTACACTGCTGTGAATTCCTTACTGCCATCCCCCTTCCCCAGCACTGCGGCTCCGCCAGCCCCAGCTGGAAGATCTCCCACTGATCTCCCAATTGGAAGATCTCCCACTGATTCCTGATCAGCTGCTTTTGATTAGGGTTTAATGACTTCACTCAGCCCCTAATTCGCAGGGACGAGCTTCGAAATGCCTGCAAACTGCTCAGAGTTATATTTTGTCCCACCCTGGGGCCATTGCTTCAGCTCTGTATACACAACCCTGCTCAACCTGTAGCCCCTAGCCCTCCTCCTCCTCGCTGCAGCATCAGGTGAGCCGGCAGCCAGGGGTGCCAAACTGTGGCTCCTGTTGGATAGGGAAGGAGCCTGGAGCAAAGCACAAACACAGGGATGGATATTTCAAGGCCACCTTGGGACTTGAGTAATCTATAAAACTCAGTATTTTGAATGTGGCCCACCCATGTAGCCCAAGTGTGCTGGGAAAAGTCAGGCTAAAGTGAGAATCATGGACCCTTGGGGGACTGTCCTAGTGGATAATGGGATGTTCAGGGATGGCCAGGACTGACCTAGACCATACTTCAGAACTTCAAGGAGTGCAATAACTGGTGTGATCTGGCCTTCGGTGGAGAACAGCACTGGCACTGCACAATGGGAGCTGGATGTCTTCTAACTGGTGTGCCCAGTTTAAGGCTGAGTATCAATATCTGTATAGCCCTGAATCCTGGAGAGTTTTGGCTTGTTGTCTCTCCGTGACTCCATGCTCCCTCTCTCTTTCCTCCTCCATCCCAAAATGCTCATTCAATGTCTGCAGAAAGCGAGTAGGCAGAGGTGAGGGAGTTTTCTCTGGCAGAGAACACAGAGGTAAACCCAAAAACCTCATGACTGACTGGTCCAGCCATGCTACTGGGAGCTCTGGTACCCCCTCTGCTCCCGGGGACAAGGATCTGCATCTCAACTCGAACTTGGAGGCTGAGACAAAGGTCATGTCATGCTGCCTGCCTTGTCACCAGCCAAGAAGGTTGTAAACACTGGTTTCAGAGGCTGCTTTGCCTTCTGAAGATCTGAAAATGCATTTATCTTCCCGAGACATGCATTAATCTATTAACTACCAGTAAAGATAAGGGGATGAAAAGAGGCTTGGGGGGAAAGAAAAAAAAATAAATAAAAGAAAATAAATTTAAAATAAAATAAACCAAAATTAAATAAATCAAAATGAAACAAAATAAAGGAGCCATTTTCATCAGTAAGAAGAGGTCGATGGGCTCTTTCACAGTGCCTTAGGCACAATGGCCCATCACACAGCTGCCTTATCACAGCTCTCCTCTGCACCAGACTCACCCCGACAGTGTGAGGTGACAGCTCACAAAGTGTCTGGGTCCCCTCGCCGTGCCACAAGCCCCACAGCTGATCTCTTTAATCGCCACATCTTGGTGACAAGGCAAAAAAGCAACTCAACTCCCAGCAAGACAAATCCAAAGCAGTTTCTTTATTTTCTCTGCAGGCAGCTTCAGCTCTGTGCCTGGGCAAAGCCACGCAGGACCAGAGCTCGGAGCTTTGCAGAAATAATCCCTTGGAGCTCTGTAGTTGGACCCCAGGTCCTGCTGGGAGAGGCAAAGGTATTTAACGGAAAATACACCCGGGTTGCAATCCCAGCTACACCAAGCAGATCACCTCCTTGCTCCAAGCCTCAGTTTCCCCAGCTGGGAGAGAAGGGAATTAACATCATCCATCCGTGTAAAAGAAGCTGGAGATAAAGGACTTTTTTGTGTTTTGTTTGGAGTTCTCTGCAGTCTGCTCCTCTTCTGCCTCCACTGCTGAATTGCTTGCCCTTCGTGGCAAGAAGCCTTGTGTGTTCAGATGCTGAAGGGTTGCTAAGTAAGAGCAAAAAAGGGCACAAAAATCACTCATTTTAGAAGAAGGCACGCTACAACTGATAGAAGGGGAAGAGGGACACAGTTTCCACCTTAACCTGGGGGGAGAGAGCCCCCCAAACCTTGTGAAGAGAGGTGAATGGCGGGATCCTCCATCATGCAGCGCAATGGTGATTTCATCAGCAACACAACCTGGTAAGAGCAAGTTTTGGGGCTGATTTTGCTCTCGACTACATGATGGCAGGCTCAGGGTGATGCCACCACTTTCACAGCCGAGGTCTCCCCAGCAGCACGGCCGGGCGTCTCCAGCCAAGCCTGGCCCTGAGCTGCTGGGCTGCTTGTCTCCACGGAGGCTGAAGAAGGAGAAATCAGGGAAAGAGAAGGTGGGGGGGGAAATGTCGCAGAACTAATAAACAGCTTTGAAGGAGATGGGGAATTGAGTCAGATCCACATTAAAGGGCAAGGAAATGAATGCTGAGATGAAGGCGCCTGGAATTTCAAGCCGATAAATAAATAAAGTTAAAAGAATGACTTTCAATTACATTTGAAAGAGAAAAATGGGTAGAGCTGGAGGGAACGACAGAAAAACCACGGACAAACCCAGACGCTCTCGAGCCATCGCACTTGTCCGGCGGGGCTCTGCTCCCACCTTCCCCAGTGAGTCCATGGCCGCGTGTCCCAGCAGCATCAAATGAACTTCCTTTTTAATGCCTCAATTAAGGCTCATTCTGTTCGGCTTTAAAAAGCCATTTAGTCTCGCTAAGCTGCACTAGGTCATAAGCTGGGATAGCTGGCGAGTCTCCTCGGAAAGCCAAACGCATGTGTTCCCATCATTAACAGTCCCTTCCCGTTAAGGAGAATAACATTGTTGGCTTAAAATGTTGCTTTCATTTAACAACTGGAGAAGAATGAAATGCTTTCCTCCGATTTGGCCTGGTGTCAGGAGCTGCCTGTAAAATCCAGATAAGAGTTCTCAGCACAAACTTCTGATAAGGGAATTAACAGGTAAACTTTAAACTTTGGGCAAGGAGGAAGTGAGGACTAGAGGGGAATAATTTGTTTTCTCTTCGCTGGTGTGGGCTTGCCAGGCTGAATTTCTCCAGATCCAGCTGCTATGCTCCCTGGATCCTCATCCCTATTATTTGTCTGTACTGGGAAATTCGCTTTTTCCATAGCTTGGGCTAAGGCCTAGTCTCTTAAGTATCCTCCTTTTTCCTTTCCTTTCTCTTTTACCTCTCCAGAGACCACCCTCCACACTATAACTAGCATAGCTCTTCTCTTAAATGGAAACTTATTCCCCATCAAATCTTTTGGAGTTCTTTCATCTCTCTTTTATTTTTTTGATCACTTCTCTTAGATCGTCCGTAAATTCAACTAGAGCTAAAAATGAATGTATTGACCCCAGATCCAGGTCCCCCTTGCAGACACTGTGAAGAAGAGCACCCTGTCATGGTCAGGATGAAACACCTGGATGAAATGCCCTCTTTCCCTACTTGTCCACTTTGCCAGGGCTCAAGCTCATGAAAAGCTAAAGGTGATCCACCAGATCTAGGAAATCCTGGGACATTGGAAACTTGAAAAAGAGGATAATAGAATGAGTTCCTACTAGAAGTTCAAGCTATACCTCCAGAGAACACTTGGTTCTGGAGTGATAAACTTCATTCATCTTTGGCCACCATTTGGCTGGACAGGTTAACTTCACAGGTATTTCTTCCATCTCTCCTCTATAACTAAACACTCGTTCCACTCCTGGAGAACCTATGCCATAGGGAGATTACATGAACTGCTCATGATCATGGAGAAAATTAAGGTCAGAAGAAAAGCAAAGATTGGAGCAAGTCTCTGTCTAGCACTGAATCCTTGGAGTGGCTCCTAGCCAAGTCACTCTGTGCTTAAGACTTTTAAAAATAACGTGATGATACAATCAGCTGGTAGGGAAGAAAATTTCTATGGTCCTCCTAACACTTAAAATGTAATTTTGCTTATACATCCCTATTACCCTCTGTTGTTGAAAAGGGGAGTAAGGCACAGGAGCAGAATGACTCCTCACAGAAGCACCAAGGTTTAGTAAACTGCTCCTTCCTTCTCTCAGATACTGGCATTTTCCTTCAGCAGCTGCTGCCTGAGCCAAGCAAACCAGCTTTGAGAAAGCAAGGAGGAAATCCAGACAGCTCAAAGAAAAATATCGAAGTTTTTCACAGGCTAAAAGGAATTTAATTAGTTTGCCCAACATTGCTGTTTCTGGACTTTGATATCCTGAGAGGGAAAAACAAAACAACATGTCAAAGGCCATTCACAACAAATTTCCTGCTTACACCGGCGCAGGCAAGCTGGGAATCCCACCGCTTTTGTACGATCAGCAGCACTAATGCATCCCTCAGCTTTAGGATTGATTAGGACCACCAAGTCCCCAAAATCTAGGAAAGGCTGAAATCCTTGTCACCTTTGGATATGGCTCCTTAAGACTTAGCTCTTTTGAACCCCAACCTAATTTTGCCCAAAATTTCTGTCCTCTGCCTGTCATCCTGCGCGTCTGTCCCAAGAAACTCACTATTTCTGCAACGGCAAGAGCTGGGCAGGAATATCTTGTTCAGACATCTATTACAGTTTGAAAAAGGCTGATTCATCTCAATTGAAATGCTTCACAGAAAGAGAGCCAGTTTGATGAATTTCTTCTGTCGGGAAAAAATTGAGACTGAGACAACCTGTTTTAACTTTTTATTCAAAGTCACTTTGTTTTGAAATTAAAACTGATTATAATAAAAACTTTTTTTAAATGAAAAAGAGGTCACACATGAAACACTTTGATATCATCAAAATGAAGTATTGCAGACTTTTTTTTGTCAGCTCACTAAAGTCTTAGTGATTTTGACTTTTCATCCAGGACAAGGAATTTTAAGCCTCTATGTTTCTTTCCGGAATGAGAAATCATTTATTGCTCATTTCTAATAGAAAAACAGAGCCAGCCTTTCAGTTTCTAGTTCTGCTTTGAACTGAGAGTTAACTAGAGTGATCCAAAGTTTTTAAAAACCAAGAGAAAAGCTTTCATATTTCAGACTTCAATCTTTCTCTGCTCCCAGCGGCCAAAGAAAATGCCATTAGCCTTGGAGGTACTTTTGGTAAATAAAGAAAAGGGGAAAAAGAAAAAAAAAGGCAGACGAGAGAATAGTCTTTATTTTTGTCTCATGTATATATTATAAACCATTTTCTCAAAGGCGTGAAAGTGTCTCGCTTCAGCCGACGGGGTCGAGGGGGGGTGAGTTTTCCAAGTCGCGTTTTGAAAGGGATGGTGACTTTAAAGCCCATCTCCAGCGCCGTGCGCGGACGCGGGACAGCTCCCAGGGCTTCCCGCAGCCGCGGAGCTCCCTGCCGGGATCCCTTCAGCTCTTCTTGGGATTGTGCCAGGCTGAGGGAGAACAGCCTTGCCCGGCGGTGGCTGGTAATCTCAGGTGCTATTTGCACATATGTCCCCAGAGCAGGGGACAAATTCTTATCAGATTTCCCAGGCTCTGAGTTCCTCGCTTCTTAGCTATTTATTTGAAAGTATTTTAGGAGAGGGAGTTGTTCCAGGGAGGTGGGGAGATCCCAGGGTCATCACTGCTGTCCCCCACTGAAGGGCTCAGGGATCTGAGGAACTCAGTGGTGGCCTTTGTTTTTATAAAGCCAGAGCTGCTGCTGATATTTTTACTGTCAAGACCACAGTGGCAGAACTGGGAGCTCTACAGAAGTTGCGGTTATATGAAAGGTTATTTGGAAAAAGGCTATTTTGAGACATGTTGCCCATAAGAAAAGTCATGTGAGTTCCCATTTGGGTCTCTAAATTTCTTGTGGATAGGTGAATCAGTGCATACAGAAGAAGCTGACCTTTCAGTTCGTGCTTTGTTATCTCCCTCCCCAAATATGGAACCAGTTATAGCTTCTCCACAGAAGTTTCTTTAACCGAGTCCCTTATTGCAGTAGGGTCCCTTTGCTTCCAAACTGATACCTGCTAAACCCAGAGGAAGTAAACAAAAGAAAAAACAACCCAAAACCAGCAACAAAACCAAAGGGAGGGTGTCGAGGTCTGCATGCTCTGTTGGAGGAGCTCTGCGGAACAACACCGCAAGTGAAACAAAACAAGATAGTTTGGATGCTTCCAAATAAACGACTCCTAGAGTGCGGCATCTGCTTCTGGCTCTCCCTGCTGAGCTCCTTAAAACACTGGCGACACAGTATTCAGATTTGAAGTCACTGGGAGTTTTGCAACCAAGTTGACTACAGGCTGGGATTTCCCTTTCTGAGAAACTATTGGCAACAGACAGCCGTTGCAGCGGCGAGGAGAGCACGAGGGAGAGGGAAACCACAGAGCACACTTGCTCAGTGACACGGGACGTCAGTTAATGGTACGACTGGTTTTGCTGTTTAAAAAGTGGATTCACTTTCAGCAAGCTGCCACCAGACTCCATTCTGGGTGGAATAAGCAACACACCTATGCTTCTCCTCCGAGAGAAAATATGCAGAAAAACATCTCAGGAAGGGCACAACGATTCTGCTTTTATTAGCAGAAAAGAGGCACTGATAAGCTTATTATTACTATTATGGCAAAGGTTCCACTGACAATTAGACTAGTCCGAGTGCTGAATGCTGTTTGCATCACAGAAGACATTCCCAACATCCAAGGACTTATATGCATGCAACTGCAAAACAACCTGGTCGAGTAGAGTGACCATGGCTACTTGAGACACCAATGGCAGAGAGAATGGCTCTGTCTCTTTCCAGCCACGCGCTAATTACTTCCACTTTCTTGTTTTTCTTGCTATGGAGTGTGAGCCTTGAAAATAAAGCTGCTGCAAAACAACGCTGATTTTGAGCCCTCGGGAAGTCTCAGGCCCTTTCATGAACAAAGACAACTGCACAGAAACAAGGCAGCTCCGGTGATTGTGACACTCCCACACTGCAGCGCTCGGGTGGCATTTCTGCAGATATTTACAGTTGCACTCCTGGGGAGCCTAATATTCCCATCTGGAAACATCAGAGCTCAGAGGGGGCTGGAAGTGGTTGTGGCAATTCCAAACAGCAGGAGATAGCTGTATGGGGCTTCATAAAAGCCATTGCAAGGATATGACACAGACAGTCCTCATCTCCCCTTACATCACAAACGGGGAGAGGATGCAGGATGGCTCCCTCCAAGGCTCCTGGACTGGAAAAGACCTGGAGGTCTTTTTACCAGGCACGTTCAACTTTAGGGAACAGGCTCAGAAATCCCCAGCGAAGCGTTGCACTAGAGGTATCACCGAGCTTGCTTGTCTGCTGCTGGTGCCAGGGGAAGGTGAAGGTCAGGTACCCAGCTCTGGGCTCCCAGAGGGCTATGGACTGTGCTTTTAGCCCTTGGGAGGGGCACAGGAACGGCATGGCCATACTCCGTCCACTTTGCTAATCTGCTTTCTAAGGTCACGTTGCTCCCAGCCATTGCTTGGGCTCAGGGTGACCCTTGTTGCATTGATAAGATATTTCACATCCTTGTCAAGTAAAAACTTCTCTGTCAGCAGCCTTCCCCATGATCTCCAGAAGTACTTGCATAAACATGCAGCTTTACATCCTCGTTATGCACAGGCGGGTGCCTCTAGGCACATTTGAGAGACAGTCTCAACTGTTTAACTCCACCAGTCCACGTCCACTGAGAGCCACAGCCCGATCCTTTGCTTATACCATCACACCAAACCTGGAGCACATAATGGTCACCAGAAAGCACATGTGAATATCACAGCACAAAAATGGTTTGTTTCCACGTAACCAGGCAGATCTCACCGTGTTTGTGCAGTGCCAGACCAGGTCAAACTCCCTGTCATCCCCGAGGAGTCAGGATGACTATCATGCACCACTTGCAAGGTTTTGCTAGGATGGGTGGAAAAAGGGAAAGCAAACTCATTGCAGGACGACAAATATCTTAAGATGCAGGTTTTGTCAGGTGTTTGATGGTTTGGGAGCCACAAGACAGCTTTTAGCTGAAAAATTCTACCACCCTCTCATGGCTTTATTTTCTTTTGCAATCAGTCCAATCCGGAGGCAAATTATGATTAATAAAAGGAAAGGAGAGGAAGGTGGCCTTTGTCTTTAGGTAAAGTGTGTGACAGGGAGCACCCTGATGCACCTGCTTGGGAGAAAGAAGGAGCTGGGCTTCCTGGAGAAAAAACTACAAGTGTTCATTTAGGATAGAACACTCAAGCCTAAATAGATGCCAAGTGGTCACTACTCCATCATGTTCCCCCAGAAAGTCTGCACCTTGTGGGGCCCTTGCTTTCAGACAGCAGAGGGGCCAGGAGCACCAAGGCAGCCTGGAGGGCCAGGGCTCTGCCTTCCATCCCTTCTGTGCTGCTTCAGCTTTCCCATCCTGCTGTTACCTGCCAAGGTTAGTGTGAAGGTGACGCAATATCAGCTGAGAAAGGTTGTCAAATCCTCAGAGGGAAGGACTGAGGACAAACGTAATGTAAAAAAAATAAATAAATTAAAGTGCAGGAATAGTATTCTTATGAGCAAAGCAAAAGAGGCCACGCTATTCTGGGCAGGAATACGGAGCCGGGCACAGGCTGTCTGTGTTTGGGATGCAGCAGCAGTGGGAACCTAGCAGCATCCTTCCCTGGCAAGAGCAGGTAGATGGGAGCTCCGGCAGTGGGAGGTCTCAGGGGTGTGGGACAAACAGTCAAGGGAATCAGCCTGGTGGTGTGGTCCACGTGGACAGAAGCGCTAGACTCCTACAGCTCTTCTGCATTGCAAAGGGCTGTCAGGATAGCAGTGCTGATAACCTGTCTAACAGGGACACAAAAGTGGTGAAGAAAGAGCTCCTTTTGGTGGAATGCATGACGCAACACCTCTCCTCCGTGTCTAGCACTAGTGCAAGCAATAAAAGAGTCTTTCTCTCCTACCAGCTGCCAGTGCTGGTTCTTGCCTTCCCCCATCCCAGCACCTCCAGCTGCCAGGACACTCGTTCCTTGCCCCTTTTTCAGAGTACCTACCTGCCAGCCCTGAGCATCCTTAGCTGGAGGAAATGGACACAGCCAAGACCAGCTAAAGCAGCTCAACTTCTGAGCTTGGACAGTGAACTTGAGACACTTGGAAATCTTACTCTTCTTTCTGTCACCAAAAGCACTCAGCTGGAAAGGAATGCAGGTTTTGTGACAGCAAAGAGCCAGGTGTGGAGAGCCAGTCCTTGCTAGCAGAGCCAAATTGCTATTAGCAGGAGGTGGTTTGGTCCCTTCCTACACAATTTGTTGTTCACCAGGCTGTGCCAGAGGCAATCCCACGGGGAAACCCACAGCCCCACGCTGCCTTCAGTCAGTCTGCAAAGCACTCGGAACTTGTGGGGTATGCTGTTTCTTGATGCAAAATAAAAGGAAAAAAACCCACCTGTCAGCAAATTGGAGGGGCTCCAGGAAAAGGAGATAGAGATGATTAAGGATTTAGAAGGATTGACCTATGAGGAAAGATTAAAGGAACTAATTATGTACAGGTCAGATAAAGGATGAGTAAAACCGTGATTTAATAACGGCCTGCAAATACTCAGGAAGGTGTCAAGAGTAAGGGACGAGGAGGAATTATTTAGAGTTCTTCACCAAGGAACACCACAAGTGATGGAATGAGACATGGGCCATCAGCACAACGCAAACAAAACCAGATATATCTTTAGGGAGTAGTGAGTTAGGAGCACAAATCCTCTGGCCTTCCATCCCTAAGTGATCCAAGAATGCATTTTCAAAGGTGTTCAGACACTTAAGGTGCAAAGAAGCACTTTCATAGGATTTTCAGATCCATCTAAGCAGGGAGTTAAGCTCTTAAATAGTTGCATCGGTTCCATCATTTGCTTACATGTATCTTTGCACAAAAACACCTGAAGGTCTGGCTCTAGGATTCACGAGGCAGCTCCCAGTAGGAGAAGATTAGAACGGAATCCCAAGGTGCTGGAGCAGTGTAAAAGTGGACTGGCTGATGTGTGGGAGGACATTTTGTAGGAAACCATCTTGCCTTGTCAGGACATTGTGCATTGATCTGCGCAGTCGATTTGAAAGTCAATGAGATTTAGAGTCCCAGGCCCATTAAAAATTTTAAAATGCCTTTGGCACTTAAGCACCTTGGTCAGTTAGGTTTGTCCTTGCTGCAGAGCGACTGTGGGTTATCAGTGCCCAAGGTGAACACAGTCATAGTGAAAAAGTCTACCCAAAGCTGCATGTTCTCCTTCGTGCTTCACTTGAGTGTGTCACCAGGTCTCGAGGGAAATATATCCCATATTTCTCTGTGCTGCAAGTCACCCATTTGTTTTCCTGGGGACATCCTTCCCCAGTAAGTGATGGGAATAATCAACAGGATGAGGAGGGGTGGAAAGGACAAGCTGCATTGGCAATGTAAACTGAACGTCAAGAGGTTGCCAGGATGAAAGCCCCACCAGAGCTTCCAGCTATGAAACCTACAGGGAGGAAATGGTAAGTGTGGACTTAGAAGAGGATTACTGCCTAAAAGCTGTCTTCCCGGTGCCCCATATAGCCATTATCCAAGACTTCAAAACTAATCTGCTCTCCAAGGAGCTCAGTCAACAATGCCTACTTGGCGGGGCTCTCCAGTGTCACGCATGGAGAATCACCATGGTGCCCAAGGCTGCCCAACTTCCTGCACCAAGGCTTCCTGCACCTACCCAAGCCCTCTCTGACCCCAAGGTCTCAGAGGGGGTTACTACATTCCCACCAAACACCCTCCAGCTTGTTGGTGGGAACGCTAACTCTTCACTCTAGATGGTCATGGTGAACTCGCATCTCTGCCCCAAGCCCAGAAGCACAAAAAGTTGTGAAGTGCACTTACTTTCTCACAGTTCCCCAGTAAACATGCAAATAAAGAAAAAAAGATCCAGAGTTGCCAAAGTGTAAACGTACCCAATATCCAGCTATTTGTCACAGCTATCGCAGCTGCAAGTTTGGATTCCGTATGAGAATTCTGAACACAGTAATAACAGAAGGCAAGGTGAGAGGAGAGAGGTTGTGACTCATTCTTGTTATCACCCTGAAGGGGTTTTCAGGGCAAATATTGCAGAGCCAGTTTTCATTAAACCATAAACTTGTCAATTTAGCCTAAAAAATATATATGTGTTTTCAAGTAATTGCTTAAAAACTAGGAGACATTTGAAACACTGGTTTAACCCTTTCACAGCACTTGAGACCACTTGAAATGATATGAAAGAGGAAAGTTAAATGCATAAATGGCCAGAGTTGCTATGGAAATGTAAGAGGATGGAAATTGAAAGTCAATAGAGGACTAACTGTTCAATTTTAAAAATAGTCTTTCTATACAGAAATGGAACATTTTTCAAATCTCTGTTGGCCTGTATTATAAAAAAAGGGAAGTGGTTTTGTGGCTGGGTACATCTATTTAATGCTGCATGCTCCATCCACAATCTGTATGGTCACTGGACATACTAGGCAGGACCTTTTTCTCAGGTTAATGCTGATCTCCATCGAAACTACAGAGCCCTGGTGGTAAATGTCAGCCATGAAAAGCACAGCTATGTGGGTCAAACTCGTGGGATATAATGACAAATGATTTGTAGGGATTTCAGGTCAGATCTGTTTTGTTTTTTTTTTAACAGAGTTTTCCAAGGAAACAAGGTGTATGTGATGGGGATAGATGGCCCACAGGCCCTGCGTAAGAGCTTTCTAAACCTGCTGGCCTGCAATCAGATTCGATGGAAGAAGAGACATCTCAGAGGAAGTAAGTTCTAAGAAGCTTTGTAATATACTCAAATTAGCACTTCTTCCCATCATCCTTCCACTTTCCATCTCACTCCCAGGATGTGATGCGAGCTCAGTCGTTCTGTGAGACACCAGAGAACCCACACGGGAGACGCCGTAGGAAACCAGGCTTCCTACGTTACACTGCTTGCAAAGCCACTTGTTTTATTAAGATAAATGTAATACATTTCTCTGGTTGCAGTCAGAGAGTGAATTATGTTTGAACACCGTAAAACTCCATCCACGAGCAGCATATCAAGTGGAAAGTGGGGCTTTGCTTCAAACTGTCCGCCCTTATCCTCACTCGCCATTCCCAGACGCTACTGAGGCTTGTTGGTAGATCTATTCACCTACAAAATGTCCACTGCCATTTTGGCACTGCCAGCCCGAAATTCACAGGTCATCATGTCCCACATCCCAAGGGCAGGATTCTTTTGGCCCCTTGGTCTTCCCTGCCCGTTCGCAGTGGCTTTCCCCACCTCGGACTGCGGTGCCCAGCAGCTACAGGCACCGACCCGACATGCAGCCCTGAGCAGGAGAGCAGAGCATCGCTGGGATGTGCTCCTGCCTGCATTTCCCACGAAATAGACCCTTGTGTCCTTCCTGTGTGTCCAGACATGCAGCCAAAGCACACAAGTCTCACGCAGCAGGTTTCTGGAGGCATCTCGCTGACTTGGGTACGGCAAATTTAAAAAAAAATTAGACGCGGAAGATGTTGAAACTCATCTTTCCAGTGCGAAGAGCTGGCACAAGCTTCAGACTTGGCAAAATAATTCTTCCACTTCCTTCATTCTGAGCCACCTTCCCCAAGTCTAGCTCCATCCTCTTCTGCAAGGGGTTTGAAAGAAATCCACGGCACCAACAGGATTCTCACCAGCCCCATCTCTCAGCACATTAGAAAAAAAGCCTTTAAAAATAGTTACGTGCTGCTGGGTGGGATTTTCTTCTGCAGGTGCTGTGCAATATAGAGCGAGATGAGATTCTAATCATAGCTCCTTCGCAGAGGGAAGGGTTCAGAGTTTAGCTGTGCGGCAGCAGCCTCATTTTCACAGCAATATCGTTATATTCTCCGGGTGTCAGGGGGACACGTGTTGCTGTCATCTCCTCGCGCTCTGTTTGGATATCAGATGCAAAGGGTAGCAAGGACTACGCAGCTATCACCGCCCCGTCGCACGAAGCCAGAGGAGAGCAGCCCGTTCAGTGGCCTGGAGCATCTGCTCTGAGCTCAGCTCCGATGGCGACCGAGGAGCTCTCGGCCAGTTCGTCCCATGGGGGACGGAGTCTCTGGCCTCATGGGTGCTCTCCCCTCCAGCTGGAGGGGTGGGGGTAGAGGTCTCCCCACCCGAACAGGGGCTGGGCAGAGAAATAGAAGCTCAAAGCTGCATTTCCCCAACACACAAACGTATCCCATGTGTCATACGCTCACTGACGTGGCTCTGCACCCACCGCCAAGGACTGTCTTTTCCCCACCGCAGACCCACACTTGCTAATTAAAAATTCCCCACACCGTAAGACAAACGGTTTTCCCCCAAATTAGTCAAAACCACAAAATTTTTCTTACAGCAAGTTGCCACCACCCTGCTGCAGTTGTATGACCTGTTTGGCATGGGAGGACTTATTTTCTCTAGCTTGCTAATCTCACCAGGGTGCCAGCAGATGCTCCTGCTGAATGATCTGTGCATCTCCTGCCAGGTCCCTTCACAAAAGAGCTGTCAGTCCCCAGGAGGAGAAGGTCCCTGCCAGAGCCTCAGCAGCTGGATGTCTCCAATGGAGCAGACTGGAAGCCTCGAGATGTGGGGGGATTTCTGACAAGGTCTCCCAACTTAGTCTAGCAAATGTGTCTACCATCTGCTAAAGTTCACATGACAGAAATGCACATGGGAATTGCATCACCACCACATAGCGCAGACAAAAGCACCTTCTCCTTTTATTTTCCTCTTTATTTGGCACCATCTCTACTGAGCTCTGCCCACTGCCTTCTGCAAGCTCACACAATGAGGGCTGCAACAGCTCCGCACTAGTGTTGTCTTCCCCATTTCTCCATTGCTCTGTTTTCAGAAGTTTGAGTCTACCCACTTACAGTGTCCTGGAGGGAAACAAGGCATCACCAGCTTATCTATGGTTAAAGAATGTTTTCTAAGTGGAGGTCCAAACCAAATCACTGCTCCAAGGACTGTCGCTGTCATGAACAAGTCCTGGGAAATCTCAAGAAAGGACAGAATTTGGCCCAGCATTCATCCCCTTGGCTGTTTTTCTTGTTCCTTCCTCTGCGATGTATAGTTCCTTCCTAAGACCCAGATTTTATGAGGATGTTTCATTTTTAGTTTGGTGCAATATAAAAGCAACTAGTCTCTACGTTTTGCTTTAAGGACATGGAATCAGCCTGCCTGCAGTCAGTCCAACAGCCTGGCATGACTTAGGGAAGACTGTAAGCTTTTTGGAATGCCTGGACTCATTCCAGGTCAATCCTGAGCTGGTTACCCACCCTGGAGCATCTCTCCAGCCAGCACCTGCCCTGGGATCTTGCCAAATCCACCCAGGCTAATATGGGGATCCTATAGAAAACTGATAAAATCATGGTGAGGGAAGTGACATCCATCACCTCGACTGGAGCATCCACCACCTGATCCTTGAGGGGAAGTTTTCAGAGACAAACAGAGATTACTGCTATATAACTATACCTTCACGTCACCCACACCATACCCACAGCCTGAAAACCATAGATGATGGTGAAACCCCAGTGTGACCACACTGCTGTGACATACCCTCAGATGCACACTTTGACACACACAGATGTTTCATCAGATGCATGACAGGGCTGGCAAACCCTGTCTCAGAGCTGTTTTGTGGTTACCAGCAGCAAAGCTATTAAGCCCCCTTTGCTGTCCCATATGCATTTGCTTCATGCATTTAGTCCTGACAGGCCTAGTAAATTCTTCCTGAAAAGAAAAGAAAACCCTCGTTTCCCCTTCCCCTGAGCTACTGCTTCTTGTTAAATGTCATTAAAAGCAGAACCCACAAAAACATCAGTCCTTGCTGAAGGTTGGAACCACCTTGACTGTAATCCTGGTGTGGTACTGGAGGAGGGGGGAGAAAGGCAAAAAAATAGATACTTCCTTCCATTTCTCTGTCAGCTCCACTTTGCATCAAAATCTCCTTTGTATGTCACACAGTTATTAAAGTTGTGGATTGTGGCTCGGAGTGTGTGTCCGTGAACGTGTGTGTGCCTGTGTCTCGGAAACTGGGTCACCCGGAGAGCGCTCCGTGAAAACTCTGCCCTGACAAATCCAGGCTGGCAAGACTCAAAGATACCCCTTATAATGTTTTTCTGCCTCCCGTCAAGCTTTGAAAGGAGCAAATAATACTACTTTCTCCTGTATTTTTATATCTTTTATTCAGCAGCTTCCCGAGGTAAATAACCTCCGGCAGGCAAATCTGAGGGGATGCTCCTATCTCACTTGCTGTCTGCTCACGCTGAAATCATGATATACTTTGCTTTCATGAGCCTTTTATAAAACATTCCCTTTTTTCCAAGAGGAACAGCTATCATGGAGGGCAAGCAACTCCCCAGATTTTTCTTAGGCTCCAGTCCCAGCATCTTTTCGCCCTTCGCTCCCCCTGGCAACTCCGAGGATGACAGAAGGGCATCTCCATGCCCAGCGCACAGAGGACCTCCAGCTGTGGCACTTTTTAGCAGTCAGGCATCCTTGTATTGCCATCAGGGCTCAGAATAACGCAGCCCAGGCAGTTTCTGTCCGAGGTTGGGGGGTGAATGCTGCACCCACCTGCCCTCCGCCGCTGCCAGCGGCAGTGAGAGATGGGGAAAACTGGCAAAGCGTAGAGTGAGGCTGGCCCAGCTCAGCACCGGGGGGTAAGCGGCGGGGAACTGAAACTTGCTGACTCTGTGCAGGTCGGAAGGACGTGGGCCACAGTCTCAGGAGGAGCAGAGAGGGGAAAGACTGTGAGTTTTCTTATTAACAGCCTGTTTTAACAACTACAGTGTCAGTGAAGGGACGGCAAAAAGAAACACCTCGGCAGGGAGGGCTGTACTGGTGAGGCAGAATTGCAAAGAGGATCCTGGGAGCCAAATATTGGTTTTTCTTGTGCTACCGTCAGTGCACTGATTTCCCTTAAAGAAAGTAAAACTTAAGTGTCCGCGAGCAGAAGCAGTGATGGGAAAGGGGATGGAAGGATCTGGCTCCGGCCACATGTTTGCTGGCATGGGGAGAGCTGTAGAGAAGGATTTCAAAACCCCAAGATGGGGTAAATGGAGTTGAGGAATAGAAAGTGCAGCTTTCCCGGGCTCTGGTCCAGACCCCACCTCCCCCTTAGCGCTTCACTCCGGTAAATACGAGCCAGCAGGTTGTGGTCCCCATTTTACCAACGGAGAAAATTAGGCAGGACAAAGACAACGGGCAGCATTTCTCATCTAAAGAGGCTCAGCAACATCCAAAGCCAGGCAGAGATCGCAGCGTGCCTTTCCCAGCAGAACTCACTGCTCAGAAAAGGGAGAGACTGCATCTCTGGACAGGGGAGGGGATAACACCTCCCACCAGCTCCATCACTCAGACAAAGCTGGTGAGACAGGAAAGGAGAGCGACTCTCAGGCATGTCTTTTGCTGCCACATTGGGCAAGTTTGGGTTTTTCTTGGTTTACTGAGAGAGGAGGTGCTCACCCAGGGGCCAGGTGCATTGAACTGGACTGCCAGGCCGCAGCGAGGGGACACGGGATAACAGTGTCCTCAAGCTCACTCCGTGTCCTCTGGCTAATGTATTCAGCAGTGAGTTTAGGGGATCTCGGGAGACTGAATTGTCAGAGCTTTGGAAGCAGGCGATGGCAGGGGAATTACTGCTAATCTTTCTTGTGGACCAAAACTCTCCAAAGGATTAAGAGTTTAAAAAAAAAGTTAAAAAAAGAAAGGGCATCTCTCTCTTCTTTCGTACATTTTGGGTTGATCACTAGCTCCTGGCTAGGAGCTGAGAGAGAGAAAAGAGGAACTTCATGGAGAGGGAAAGCATGAGAGCGGGGAAGAAGAAAAGATAAAGACTGGAGATTAGATTTGGAGAAAAGCCCATTTTACCCTCTCAGAAGTACAGGCTGCAATTAAATCTCTTTTGCCTAACAATACCCCATTGTTATTTGCTTAGTACTCCAGATGTGGCGATAAGGGAGGGAGGAGCTGGGGCAGGGGAGGCTGCAGCTGTTCTCTGATCCCCGAGCTGCCGCTGTGTCGGAAATCCTCCAGCTGGAGGGGTGAGGGCTGAGCCCTGCAGCAGGGGTTCCGCCTCGGCTGAGGACTTGTCCCACTGCTGGTAAGGGATGGGCTTTGAGCAGCTCCTGTGGGAGGAATTTGGAAGAGTGGGGGCTGTATACCTTCTCCCTGCTACACATCTGGTTTGTAGACATGGTCAAGACTTTACTTTCGTGACCCTTTCAACCCTCTCCTTAACGCTCTGCTTCGGGCACCACCTCAGCTGCGGCTCAGCGAGGGATGGTGCTGAAGACGGGGTGCTGCGGGTGCCTACAGCCTTTGGGGAAGGGGAGCCCACGCTTTGCCCATCAGTTCACAGCACAGAGACCCGTGTGAGAGGGGGGCTCAGACAGGCCGGGGGAAGGGGGTATGTCCTGTTAACGGGAGGGCTCAGATACAGGGGTTAGAATCGGCAAGCAGATGTGTACTGCCTTGGGACTGTCTCCTCCCGTAACTTGTGTCCTGTAATTGAGTAATGACTATAAACAGAGTTAAGAATAACAAGCAGTGACCTGGAGGATTTTTCTATGTACTTGTTCACTCCCTCTATACATTGTGTAGCCTGGCAGGCACAAAGGGAGGGCTGGACTGGGCTGTTTTTGCTCTCCAGGGCTGTGGCCCTCCAGAGATGCTGACGTGCTTTAATTCTAGCCACCTGCCTGAGCTGGAGCCCCAAGGGCTGTCAGCCCCACCGCATCTCCTGCAGAACAAGGTTGGTACCCACACGATGCTCATTTCCATCCATCCTGAATAGACCCAGGTCTGTCACACGGGCCGTGAGGGTGCTGCAAGGACAGAGGACATGTTAATGCCATTGCTAAAGCTGAAGCGGCCCAAAGATGTAATTTGGGCAGCTGGTACATATAGACGTGCTTTCAGGTGCAGATATTTCATTTGCTAAAAGGGGAGGCTGTGGGGGGGGAAGCAATGCAAGGGAATGTTAAGGGAAGTGCTGTCATGCTCCTCTGATAGGGCATCCAGTGACAATAGTAGCTAAAATCACACTTTACAGACTGAAGCTATATAGAGCATTGCAGAATGGGTTTAAGTCTCCCCTAATGAACACATGAAGGCATGTACATAACAGATATCAAGGCCAGAGTTTCATCCACATTTAAATATAACTAAATGGTGACTCAGTCCCCCTCTTCCACATGCATAGGAACAGCACTGATAGAGGTACTGAATGCTACTCCAATCTAAACTAGCTTGCAAAAGCATGCATAGCACTATTTCATTCCGGATGCCTCAAGATGATGTTTCGAGAGGGCGAACAGGCTCTTCCAGCAAGAAAGCACCAGGGTGAGGACCTCACAGGTCCTGAATCTGGGCTCTTCTCAGCTGAACAGAGCAAAATGACCTCCCTCTTCTCAGGAGTGATGGAAAAACACACCACTCACCACTGCTGCCTTAGTCTCTCTCTGAACAGGCACCTGTATTCAAATCCTGATTTAACAGCAACTTATAGATGCTGATTTAAAAATATTTTCCTATCACCATTACGCGAAAAAGCAGCATCTGCAGACTCACCACAAAACTTCTGCCTTTTAGGTGCTTTAGGCTGTCAGTGCTGGACACCCTGGGACCAAACCACTTCCAGTAACTAAAGTTCACCCAGCTGCTAAATTGTGGCCACTTCCTCTGAGATGCCGCACCAATCTCTTTCCCATTCTTCCTATTCCTTTTTCTTGGTTTTCAAGGCTTTTAACAGCACTGTCCTCAATTATTATTTCTCTCCGTGTCCGCAGCAGCACAGGGAGGTTGAGGCTGGCGGATTGTTGGCTTTGCCCTCCATATGACCTTGAAGCTGAGGAAGGTTGGCGCTGGCAGATGGGCTCTTCTCCCACAAATCACATTTTGCTGTCGTTTGTCCCGATTCTCAGCCGGGGCTGTGATGGCAAAGAACACCTTATAAGGAATTGCTTCTTTCCTACCATGTTCAATTGCTCTCAGTCTCAGGCCGTTCATATCGACTGACTGCACCTATTCAAGATGTTTTGCAAAAGGCACTTTGTGAAATTCATTCTGGGGAATCTTCAGTGGTTTTTTACTGCTCACGTGTGATAAAGGCAGGGGAAGGTTTAACTTTCAGATGGTCAGGGTAAGAGCTGTCATGGAAGTGGAATTTCCATTTTGTGAAAAGTTCTGCTTTTCAGCATGGTACAAAAATGAAAATTCCCGAGTTTTCCCACAGAACAAAATCTGTGGTTTTTAATTTGGGTGGGTGGAAACATTTTTACATTTTCAGTGTGTTTTGGGAGGCTAGTCAGATTATGTAAATAGAAATTTCAGAATGAAAATGTGTTCTGAGAAACAACAGCAAAAGCCTAAATAGACATTTTTTAAAATGATCTTGTGGAGCAATTTAACTTTTAGTTGAAATCCTTTTTTTCCAACCCCTCCAAAACACTGCGAAAAATCACTGTTTCCATGCAAAGCTTCTGCTCCAAGATTACAACGCTATGCAATACTAAACCAGAAACCCTGCTATGACAATTTCCATATATTCACTACGCTACCTCATTAAATTACATAAACCACCTACAAAATTGCATTTCCCAAAGGACAAACACTCTTCCAAAAAAGTTTCAACCTGTTCCTGTCAAGTATAAGTCAGCCCAGAGAAACCAGCTGCTCTTTCTTGTTGATTTTTTAACTGACACGGGAAGTCTATGCTGGTTCTTGGGGAGGCGAAGGGAGCACTCCCGCAGAGCCGTTCCTGCAGCCAGCCAGATCCAGGCAAGAGTCAATGCAAATGATTTAGTTTTCAGCTTTTACATAATGTCTCTGCTGCAGTGTGGAGACCACAAATGCAATCACGCTAATGAGAGCTCGCTCCGCTCAGAGCCCTGACTGCACACCGCATCTTGGCGACGATGCCGGCGCATGATGATGGTCTGTCTCGGAGACCTCACCCTCTGCAATGCCAGTCAAACCGGAGCTTCAGCTGTGCTGGTATTTAGCATGGGTCAAACGATGTACATTGTGAAATCAGGGCACATTCCCATTACAAATGAAATGAAATAGTTTGGATGCAACAGCTCTTTGGAGCTTCGTCTCCATCTGTTTTTATGACCTGAGTAAAACAGATGCTTTAATAACTGGAATATGTTCAGCTATTTAGATGAGAGATGAATGCAGACGTGCATGGATGTTTGGTTGGCTGTTCATGTAGTCACCCAAACAAGTAAACAATATCAAAGCTACCTGCTGCACAGTCAACGCTTCCAAACAACAATGCATGCCAGCAGGTTTGGAAACATGAGAACTTTGAGAGTTTTCTTTCGGAAATTTGCTTCCTATTACAAAGGCAAATATGAGTGTGTGTTTCTGTTTGAATCATTATATTTTCCCCATTTATAGTACTGTGAAAAGTTTTGCGTCTTCCAAAAACAGATCTACCTTTTCTCTGCTGGGTAAATGGTGAAAATTTAATTGTTTACATAGCCTTTTCCCTCCTGGACTCATAAACCACAAAGTACAGAGGACGGGCACTGCCAAGGCAGGTTAATGAGCCCTCGGGGAGGGCTGAGAGCGGCTCACCCAGCAGATCCTGTGGCAGTGTGGATGGACATTTACAGCCAGGTTGTCCCTGGCACCCAGGTCCCCTCAAGGGGCTTTCGTGTCACCAGTCAGACTGTTCCCCTGAGCCTCGTTGTGCCATGCAGCAAAAAATAAATAATCCCAGTTCAGTTGCTGAACATCTCAGCAGTAAAAAAAATCATTTTATGTCTTCAAAGCACCAACTACTGCTGAGGCCAAGAGAAATCTCTAAATGCGTGGAGAGGAGCAGGAGTGACAGTGACTGTAGGGCTTGCAGAGGATGAATCTCTTCCTAACTCCCTTGTTTTATGAATGCATCAGCCTCTAGTCTCTGTCTCACTCCCCTCACCCCTTCCAGAAGCTGCGATGGCTTTTGTGCTTTCTCTCCGGCAGTACGAAAGCTTGGGGCACCCCACGTAGCCATCTCTGCTGTGAAGACTCTGAATAGGAAAAGAAAAACAAGTGACTGGTTTCTCTTTACATTGTACAGGGGGAGCCTCCTCTCAGCATCACCCCAGCTCTCCTCCAAAAGTTGCTTTGATATTCAACTAACACTTGCTTTTTAAACAATAGTGTCCTAAACCCTTATTATAATGCCCAGAACCACTTGAAGGCTTTCTGAAACTCATTATTATAATTACAATCAAGAATCATAGGACTCACTGCTTTGTGCCAGAAATATATATACACTGAATTGTTCATAGAGGAGCCACAGAAAGAGCGAGGGAGAAATGCTGCTTCAGTGCTGCTCAATTCAGGAGCAGTAACACCTACCCCATTTAATTTTTCTTCTTTTGTTTTCCAATTTAACTTGTAGCTGCTGAAATCCGGGCTAATATTTGCTTTGTTCTCCGTGCTCTCCTTTGGCCTTGATCCAGGAAACCTCGAGCTGTGCCCTGGTTTACTGCACCCCCTCCCCAGCTCCAGCAACTCTGCTGGCAGGATGCAGCACTCAAGACCCGTCGATCACAGCAGAGGTAAGGAGCACTCCACTTTGGAAACTGCTGCACCAGTACTCAGCAGATGCAAAACAAACTCTCTGGGCAAGTGAATACAGCATGGATCTACAGCTTCATCTCATAGATCACAAAAACCTCAGAGAGGGTTGTGGGTGTTTTTGGTAGTGTTATCCCTACATACTACTGACACAGCACATAGAGAGGGAGCTGTGATTCAGCTTGTTCCAGCACAAGCCCTGGAACGAGCTCTCCCTCTTTTTCAAATAGTGTCTGATGTTGATCTCATCACTAGCTTCCACGGAGATGTGGCTGACTGGTGCTTAGGAAAAATTGAGATGGATCAGGCCCTTTCTTCTGAATAAATACCAGATCTGATTCACCACTCAATTGCTTCTGTTTTTTCTCTGTAGAACATCATTGATTATAGAAGGATTTGCAAGTTTAAAACTAGACTAATTCAGTGATTAATCCCAACCAAAGCCTTCCGTAAACAGAGAGCAATACTTCAGCAGTGTTCGCTCTTCGACACATGGGTGGAGTGCTCTGTAATGTGGTTCAGTGGCATTTAGACTTTCCTTCTCTTTTTCAGGGCAGTGCTGGGATACATTTAGTTGAGCTAACCCAGGCTTTTCTCCTCTCTCTTCTCCCTGCAAAATATCAGGTATGTTCTCAGCGAAACAAAGGCAAAATTCTCCCACTCAGTGACCGTCCTGTTCAACATAGCCGCTGAACCGTGGGAAAGGCTGACCACGCATGGTGAGATGCCCACCGGAACCAGAGGTTGCCACAGCATGATAGGGGAAGGAAGAGGGACCATCAGCCTCATTGCTAGGTCCAAATATATCTGAAGTCCATTTCAACCCATGGGCTGGAGGCTCCTACAGCACCTTCCAACAGTGAATTAAGGCTGGTCTGGAGAGTGGAAAAGCTTATTCTAGAACTGGCTGTAAACATCAAAACACTTTGCTCAGGCTCAATCTTGCAGGGCAGTCCTGTACAGTCTATCCAGAAACAGTGGACGAAGAGAAGCAGTTGGATCAAAGAAATGGTGTTAAAGATGTTAAACATTTCTATGGCTTCTTCTGGTCCCACCGATTTTTAAATCCCACAAGAAAACCTCAAACCCTAATGCTAAATAATCTGGATATAAATAAGAGTTCCAGGTGACGGAAATATTTGGGAGTTTCAGTATTTGGTCTTGGTCTAAAGAAAACCGAAATAAACATGTTGGGGAATTTTCCCACTAACAGCAACCTTTCCCCACACAGATGACATAACTGCTCAGCTTCACTGAGTAGCTGCCAGGCTATCTGTGACTGTAGGGCAGCCCATTTCCCCCTGTAGGTTTTTTCCCCTGAGTCATGGTGCCTAAGGAGGAGGACCCAAGGCTTTCAGGATCCAAATCTTGTTTCTGTTTCTCACCATTTTTAGAGACAAGAATGTTGTACCTTTGCTCTCCCCTGGAGATCCTGGGGTCCTTTCAAAGCAACAGACCTGAAAGCTCCACTGGGTAAATGACCCCACGACCCAAATCCAGTTTCAGAGGCAGACAAATGACAATAAGAGCAGTCCATGTTTTCACCAACACACCAGACCTGCGTGGATTGCTGGACCAGCTTTTGCTGACAGCTACAAAAAGGAGCTCAGACATGTGCAGCTCTTCTAGCTGTTGTCACTCCTTAGCTTGCAAGTTCTCTTAAGAAAGGGTGAACAGCAAGGCAGATATTTCTGTAGTGCTTTTGCAGTGCCTCCATCCACTTCCTCCAACTCTGAACAGCCACAGAAGAACCGGCTTGAGAGCACCAGCCATCAGCTGAGGCCAGGATGGGAGACAGGAGAGAAGTGATCTCTGTTTCTCTTCACATGAGCTTTACTTCCTCATGATTCCGTTTTTGCCTTCCAGCAGGACTCCTGTCAGCTGCCTCCAGAAGATATGCCTATTAATTTCCTTGTTTTTCCACTCCAGATAGGTGTTCCTCCTCAGGTATCGGGACAGCCCCAGCCTCTGCCTCAGCAAGGCCTTATTCACCTCTTCTAGTACAATCATGATGATTCCAGCCTTTCCTTCAACAAGCTGCCAGGACTGGGCAATGTCAAACTCAAAGCTACACCACTTGCTCTCCAGAAAGTCAGTAGAGATGACTGCAATGACATTTCTGCTACTCAGAAAACCCTCTTGGATGATATTTGTGACAATGGGTACCCCTGGTAGGAAATCCCTGTAGTAAAGACAAAGCTGAAAGGGAGGTGTTCCTCCTTCCAAGGGTTCCACCAGCTCTTTCATCACCCATTCTTGATCTTTGCTGGAGTGGATAACAAATGCATCATAGATGTCACCCCTTTCTGCAGAGTGTTTACACCCAATGAGCAGCACCAACGAGTAGTATAACTGGAAGTAGTACTTGTAAATCAGGAAGAGGAACACCACTGCAGTGAGCAACGTCATCACTGAAAATGTCACTGTGCTTGCACTGACTTGGCAGGAGGATAGATCAAAGCTCGACAAGCTCACGTTCTTCATGTATGCAGGCATGTGACATATCATCAACTCCTTGTTGTGCAGTAGCTCCTGATTTTCCTTGATCCATTTCAGAAAGTTCAGGTATACGCAAGAGCATTCGAACAGGTTTTGAGAGATGTCTAACAGGATCAGACTATCAGGCAGGATTTCCAGGGCTGAGTCCAACAGAACACTCAGCTGGTTGTTGCTGAAATCCAGGAATGTGAGGGCTTGGAGTGGCTTGTAGACGACAGGATCAAAGCTCAGTAGCTTATTGTTGCTGATGTTTAGCTCTTTTAGTTCAGAGAGGGCATCAAACGTACTTTGATCCACCTGTACTAATTTGCAACTTGAAATATCCAAGGTGTGGAGGAGACTTAGGGTTTTGAAGTTGTTAGCCAGTTTATTGTTCTCGAAGGAGTTGCCTGCCATCTTGAGCACTTGCAAAGAGTTCAAGCCACAAAATGTACACTGGGATTTAATATGAATTCTAGTATGGGAAATGTCAAGGTAAATGAGTTTGTGAAGGGACAGAAAGACAGGGTAGGAGCCAGGACCAAATAACTTTGTGTGCTGAAAGTCCAAATATAACAAATTCTTCACATTAATGAAATCTCCAGTCACACTGATGTCAGAATTGAAGCTTAGGTTCAAGTGTTTCAAATTTGGACATGCACGAAACTGAGGGGAACAGCAGCCAGTGAAGGAGAGGCGATTCTCACTCAAATCTACGACCTCCAGGTTACTTAGATTCTGAAATTTCTGGTGGAAGCTATTGAGGTGTTTACTCTTGATAACACGAAGCACTCTCAGCTCCTTGAAAAGAGACAGCTTCTCAGCAGGCACTTCCTTAAACTTGCATCGTTGGCATTCCAATTGTTTCACTTGAGAGGACATAGGAACCTCTGACACCTCTTCAAGTTGGAGGTCCACCAACCGAATACTGGAGACATTGCCTATGCAGTTAAAAAGAGTGTCTGTGTTATTGTCAAATCTCCTGAAAGAGATTAAAACAAACTCTTGCATCTGTACCTGACACAGTCCACTCAAGAGTCCACTCTGAAAGTTCACAAGTTTCTCAATGTCGTTGAATTCTCCAACTATTAGTCTGTTGACCTGCAAACCAGTCAGGCCTTGAAGAGAAGTGTGCATCACATTGAAGTTCTCAAAAGAAGACCTTAGAACCAGCTCACCAAGGTGAATCTTTGAGAAAGACTCTGGCTGTATGTATTTTATATTATTTAAGGAAAGTACCAGTGTGAGGTTGAGCCTGTTTGCTTCCCTCAGGGCATCAAGATCTCCTTTGGAGATATGTGTGATCTTGTTAGAGAGAAAGCTCAGGTGCCTGAGAGAGGTCAGGTTGGTGAAATAGTTGGGAAGCTTCAATGAAGCAATGTGGTTGTGGCCCAAATTCAGCTCCTGCAGCGTATGCAAGTGTCCAACGGGTAGGTCAGTCAGAGAGGCTATGCTGGTTTCCACCAATACTAGTTTTTTCAGAGACGTTAAGCCATAGAAGGCTGCTGTCCCCAGATACTGGAGGGAATTGGCAGTTAAAATTAAGGTGGAAAGTTTATGAAGATCCATAAAAGAGTTATCTTCTATTGTAAGGAGTTGGCACCTGTTCGGCAGGAAAAGAGAATAAATGTCCATGAAACACTGTCTCTTTCATTACGTGTTCACTAATGCTACTGCACTAAGTGCTGGTGCAACATTCTCAGGCTCATCGACGTGCTGAGGGTCGGTTTGGCTTCACTCTCTGGGCAGAGCCAGCACTCCTGGATGTGCAAAGAGAACCCTTCCATAGCAGGAGACCTTCTCTCACCTTCTCCTCCCTTTCTAAATCTGAAGTTCAGTTACAAAGCAAGAGAGCTCGAGCCACAGTGAAGGTGAAGAATTCATGCAGGTAGCACGAAAGAAGCGTTTTAGCTTTCTGTTTAGGCCAAAGTAACATCACAATGACCATCACTGATGGCAGACACAACTAGCTACAGCACTACCTTCCATCTTGCACCCTCACAGCCTTCAGACCGCCACCTCAGCCACATCTGGGCAGTCCCATTGGCACCAGCATGACGTAGCAGTGGTAAAGCTCACAACTCTGCCAGCAGTTTTGCTGATATCTGAGGGAAAAGACTCTAGATCATGTTAGCTCTAAAGGAGAAAAGGAAGAGGGGAAAAAGGTGGCTACCTAAACATGGTTTCATACAGGAAGATCCAGAATTTGAGACTCAAATCCATCCCACAATGAATTCAAGTGAAATTAGTTTTATGATCCAGCCAGTGCCTTACAGCAAACCTGCTCTGCCACTCAGCCACTTAAGAGCTGTAACTGTGATGGGACTGAGTGCCATTTTTCAGTGAAACAATTTACCCAGAGAAACTGTTGTCCCAAGTCAATGGAAATTATACATCAATTCAAATTTGCTAATAAGCCTCCCCATCTCCCCCCCACATATGTGAGGAGAAGGGAAATGAGAATATGTTGATATTTTAAAACAGCCTTTTAGAAAATGAATGTACCGTCGTTTTATTTTTTTTAACTGTGATTAAAAAAAAGCTCACCCAAGATGTTCCACTTCGGAGTTTTTGTAACAGTGAAAAGTCTGACATTTTTCTTTTTCAGAGAGAAGTAAAACATCTTCCTCCTCCTTCTCACATCCCAACTACAAGATCAGACTGACAGACCAAGCCCTGCACAGAAGGCGTGCACTCTAACTGGACTAAAAGCTGCACATCACTTGACCATGAGCAAGTGCAGACAGACAGAACAAAAATAATGAACAGCCTAGATCAACAGACTCCAAAATAAGCAACCAGGGCTGCCCAGCTGTTGGAGCAAGATTAACTGGTATCCACATAAAAGAGCTCATTACCTTGAAAGATCCAGAAGCTGCAGTTCAGGCACTGATGAAAAATAATTTGACCCCAGTGATGTCAGATTGTTGAAACTGAGATCCAACTTCTGGGTGGTGTTTGGGACTTCAGCAGGAACTCCAGAGACGTTCAGCCCCATGCATCTGAAAGCTTTGTGAGGGATGATCTGTAACAGTGGAAGATTCGATCATGGTCAACACCTGCTCTTCATGAAGCGCCAGAAAATTTCACCATCAGGAAAGTGGGAGCAGAACAACTATACCTTGTAGTTAATTTCTAAATGAGCTGCCCTGTGTCTCGGGAAATAATCTTATATATCCTAAGCATCCTTCCCACTTCTAATAGAACCAGTCCTACTCCTCAGGAAGAGCTACATTTCTTGCTGATTGAAGCAGGTGCAAAACCGCAGGACAGTGTTCCTTGAGGCTATGAGTGAAACGGCAGCAACCTTGGAGAGAGAGCCAGCAAAACAAACACTCGAGATACATTGTGTGTCCAGGATCAGGTCTCAGCTTTGTTACACTGCAGATAAGCAGGTAGTTTTATTCAAAAAGTTATTCTGTAAGTAATAATTGTCGGCAAAGGTTTGCAGAAGGCAGTTGATAAGTGCCGGGTACTTGGGGTACTGGTGAAATCACTCTACAGAACAAATCAGGCCAAAATACTGAATTTTGCAGAAATTATAGACAAGGCTTGGATCTCTTCCTGAAGGGAAACATAATCTATTAAATTAACTGTACTGCAGTAACCTCAGAGGCATAGAAAGTCAGCAAGAAGAAATGGTTCATGTTGCTGGTTCTAGTTTTCAGATGTTTTTGAGACCAGCATTTATTTCAAATACTTCAATTGCCTTGGTAACAACCTCGGAAGAAAGATGGGCTTTCTTGAGAAAACTAACACACAACAGACTTAATGCACAAATCTCCCAAGCAGAGAGAAAAGTTGCACCCGAGAAAGAGAAGGATTTCGTGCTCATTTAGAGATCACATACCTCCAAACAGCGATTGAGGAGCTGTGACGGGACAAATGCCAGCTGCAGCAGCACCACAAGAGTCCACAGGGAAAGAGTTTCTCTCCTGGGCATCTTCAGGAGGCCAGGCATGTAGGAGAAAGCAGCATGGGTATCACTCAAAGACCTGAAGTGAGAAATCTCCTGAAATGCCAAGCATTATGTTTCACCACTCCTGCTTCGCACTGCACGTCACTGAGTTGCAGAGAAAAGGAAGGAAGTGAAACTGGTAAGCTGCCTGGTTTCTAGACGTGTTCTGAGTTGCTTTTCTAGCGATTATTTGTAAAAAAAGTTTTTAAAAAAAGCAAGAAAAAAGGAAGTAGTGAAAAGCATAGTTTGGACCAGAAATTAAAGAGGAATATGGGTTGTATCCGTGTGTCACTTGACTTGATTGCCTCAGATTAGCTCATATCAAATTAGCAAAATGGGAAACTTCTGTGCAATTCTAAGTCCAATTTCTGGAAGGTCATGCTTCACACCCCATAATTCAAATGCACCAGATAGAGTGAATGACTCTCTGCCTTTGTACCTCTGCCATGGTACCAGCTACACCTCACTGGCGAGTAGCAGAGGCAGATGTATCTCAGCTGTGGCAGATATTTTCTTCTGCCAGGTAACAACGGATGTATCTATGGCTGAGCTCTTAGGAACACAAACCTGGCTGGACCTCCATGTTGCAATTGTTGCAGGAACAAGCTGCACATAGCCAGGCACAAGGAGTAAATATTGGAGACTCACAGAGTGGTCAGAGCCCAGGACCTGGGCTGAGAGCTGCTGTCTGCCCTGGTAATGCCTGACTGTGTTCAATGCCTTGCTGCAAAAGTGAGTACATCTCAATACCGTCCTTAATTTACAGTGAAGACATGGCTATTTTTTCTGGAAGACGCTTTGTAAAACATCATAGTTGGCAATATTAATTTAAATCAGCTGTGAGACTTCTAATAAAGCTCTCTGCTTTCATTTACTCTGATAAATGGTAGTGCATTCATGTATCTACTCCTGTCTTTCTGGAGATAACTCAGAAGTGTCTCTGGGGATCCAGCTGTAGGGCTGCTGGGTATTATTAACACCACATAGACACAGAAGTTGAAAACTGTGTGACGAGGATGGGATACTAGTCTAGAAGTGGATGAAACAGGGAATGACTACATATGAAAATCTGTGAAAACTGAAATTAAATATAAGCTGCAATATCAGGCAGGTGACCAATCTACTTACAAAGAAAAGTTTAAAATATGGCAAGGGGGAATTGGACTTCTTTGGCAGGTCAGTAGAGGGCCACTGAGAGATGGGGAAATCCTAAAATAACAGATGATGGCTGCTATAAAAAACACTTGGCAGCACAATGGGAGCTAAAACCGACACCCTGATGTGCAGCCAGATAGTGCCCATTAAGCCAGCAGACAAAAAGTTTGTTGAAATTGGGCAAGTTCTACAAAATCCCTGTTCTGAAAAGCCTCTCGTGATTGCAGGTATTTCCTTTTTCAGATAGAATCAAAAGTGAATGGAAACAATTGCCGACTATTCCTGTGCCTGGATTAAGGAAATTGGCAGAGCATCATGTGTTTGCAGAGAGGACAAATGAGTGCATCTTTTAGTATTCAATATGCAGAATGAAGCAAGCCACATTTAATTTTTATCTAAAGCTGAGATGAGCCTCAAGTATGCTCTAGAAATTACCATTTCAATGGAGCCTCACTGAAGATGCTGGAGAGTTCGGGGAGCATCACAAAATCTGTCCAACAGCCATGCTTAGGAGTCAAGTGGAAAGTACAGCTTGGAGGATGTTTAAAGAATGTCCTGCTTCTATCACAAGAGACAGTTTCATAATACACATTGTCATTTCTTCAAGGACAAACCACATAGAAACTGCAAGGGATGGGGCACCAGCAGAAAACATGCAAACTGGGAAATCAAACTCAGCCACCAGTTTAGAAAGTCGATGCTAGTTAACTTCATATTCTTCAGCTTGCATACAACAATGCGCAATGAATGTAGAAAGCCATAATGTCTATGTAATTGCCTCTATCGGTTCACAAGAAACAAAAGTATTATTTGGAATCCTTTAAAGTGACAATAACATCTAAAATGAAACATGATTCACTGTACTGGCATTTTACTAGTGGGATCATCAAAGACCTCTTAGAAAGGAGATGGTACAGAAAATCTGTTTCTAAAAACACATGCTCAAGTAATCTTTGTCCTGAATGTTACTATAAGTAACACAACAGCAGCCGGCATATACTCAACCTCTGTGATCTTAAGGAAGGTATTACACAGCATAAGATGGCCACAATGTAGCTGGATTGACAAAATATCTTGTACCTGCTTATATCGAAAGAAAATTTGTGAATTATTGTGAGCCAAAAAGAAAAGTTATCTAAACTCTTAAAACAACTGGTGATAGCCATGAAAACAGACAGGGCTGTCTATATCTATGGTGATTTCAAGGTCACAGCTAACTCAGTATGACATGTAGATCAACAGCCATAACCCAGAAGAGAGGATATATTTGCCTCAGTAATTATCCTGACCCAAGTCTATCTGCAAAAGAAGGTTGAGGAACATGGTAAGAACTACTTCAAGATTAAACAAGCCAGGTCTTATTTAAGAGAAAGGACTATCTGTAACAACTATTCGGTTCTGAGTCATGGATCAGATGGGAGAGAGCATTCCTGAGATGCTGGCACTAACACAACGCAGTGTTTGTGGATCTAGAGATGGGGAGCACCACAAGAACTTCCAAAAGTACTTGAGAAGCTCAAGCATGTGGTCAGGCTACACCAGCTGACTCAGTATTGCTCTCAGATGGGTTGCAGCGCTGGTCGTATGTGTCTTCCCAACTAACTAGCACAGTATCTGCTAATACAACTCGGTTTAGCAGTCACCTGTGGTGAACGAAGATTAAATCCTGTCACATTGTGGCTGTGGTCCAGGCTCAGGGTGCAGACAGTTACTGAGTCCTCAAGGTTCAGCTGACACATGGCCAGTCCTTATACTCAGCAAGTCAGTCATCTGTCCAAGTCTGAAGGGTCGTCTGAGTGTATAGGAAAAACAAAAGAAAATATCTCAAAAATGTAACGATGTGTTGAATTTTCCCTGCCATTCTGCTGGGGAAAATAATTTATACAAATCACAAAGAAAAATGAGGGAAAGAAAATCTGAAAACGGTTTTAAGATCCTTTTGCTGCAAATTCCACAAATACCTTGCTCCCTGGGACTGGTGAGTCACCGCTTTCCACAGCAATCCCTGCTGACCTGGCAGACGCTGGATCGAGCCAGCGCTGAACCACACGCACCCTGCACCAAGGCTGGTGAAGGAGCTGAGAAACCAGTCTCATCAGAACGGGTCCTTACCAGAGTGCCTTGATGCCTGTATCTCTCACCTGTGATGCTTCTCCATAAGGACTGGGTGTAATAATCTCACACTTGATGGAAGATCAGCCGGGAAGATCTATTGCCTTTGCTTCTGGATCTCGTACTTTTGAAAAAAAGAACAATGTTCGGTTTGAGAGAGAAACTCTGCATTTAGTTTGGCATGTTAGACAGCTTCGCTGCTGTCTGAGCAATGATTGACTCGAGTCACAGATCGTTTAACTGCTAGTTTCAAAGCAGGGAGCATCTGTAATGCAGATTGCTTGTCATGCCTGTGACTGTGACAGCTAAGGACATAGAGGTGGAACCACAGTCAGTATCTACATGCTATATAGCACAGACCAAACCCCAGCCCACTGCTAATGGTGCCACCTAAACCAAACACAATCAGCATAGATAAGGTGTTTCCCATTGTAGAAAAGGGTAGACACTGGTGTACACAGAGGAAAGAAAAAAAACCCCAAAAGTTAATATCCAAGTTAGTTTGATAAAAAGCAGCCAAGCCTACATCGAAGCAGGTAATGTGTGTCATCAGATAGACTATTCCCCAAAGCCAAGGTCATATGAATACCCCAGAACTACTGAAAAGCTATTAGGGAAGAGCTGTGTCAATTAACCAGGGACAAATACACAACAAGAAGTGATTAATCAGTGTCAGGATAGTCACTATCTGTGGCAGCTACTCCATATGGACCATGTCAGGACAGTTAGGAGCCATACATTTTAGTGAAGTCAGTGTTTAATCTAAATGGTTGGAAAGATTTCACACAGATGGTGAAGGCATCCAGACTCACTTGCCAAGCATTTGTGGACAGCCAGTCAGTGACGGGGGAGGTCCCTTGTACCCCGGAGACAGCCAGGCTGGCACCGAACAGCCCTGGCATCTCCCTGTCCTTCTGCCTCGGATGAACCATGGTCGCCCCTGAGCTGGCCGCAGAGCCAGGGATTCACTGTCGCCGCTGATGCGAGGATGCTCGCGGTGCCTGGGTGTGGCGCGAGCTGTGTTTAGGGCTGTAATTGCCTTTCCACAGTCCCGAGAAAGGTGGATTTACCACCTCAGACCAATGCTGGCTTTTGCTACTGAAGCAACAATAGGACTCGTTTTCTTTTTCTTTCCCCCTCCATTACATCCTTATTATGGTATCTCGTAGCCTAATTTACATGTGTTTTGTATTACTGTGGCTTTGCCTTATCCTACTTATTCCACCTCCTTTCCCCCAGTTCTCTTGATAATAATGAGTCTGCTGTAGGGCAAGGCTTTACTCAGACTATCAAGCATGAAAGCTTAGGCATGGAGGACTGCAGATCTCAGGTTTTTTAAGCTGGACACAAGAAAGGTTGATTTGGGGATTCAGTGCCACCACCAAAGCATGGTTCAATACTAAGCCCCTACCACATTTCTCCAACACTCTGGGAAAGTTTGAAACAAGAGGCAGCTCTAATGAATTGTGGTTACCTGGAGAGATGGCAGAACACAGTTTTGAAGGAAAATCAACCAGCTCTTAACCATAAGAGCAAAAAAACTGTCGCAGAGCTGCTTGCTGCAAGTGCCGAGAGCACTGCCACAGGCAGTGACCAGTGCTAAGACTCTTGAGCCTCATGTTTATGGTTTCACTACCACGACTTGACGCCACATGACAGGAAAATGTTGTAACCACTGCGGCAGAAACTGCAGACATAGCTCCTGTAAGCCGTGGTGAAGTTCTTGTGTAAGTATCACCTAGAAAGAAAATGTAAACCATCTCCTGGGGTTAGTTCCTAGCACACTTTCTACATCAGCATTTAAACATTAAGATTTTTATGGCATTTTACTCTACCTGGAGAAGAACATAGAATATTAATTGTCCACATAGTTGAGAGCCCAGTTCCACTACTTACAAAGCAATAAATTCTAAACGAGTGGTCAAGCCAGATCCAAATGCATGCATTTGGAACAATGTATTTTTGGAATCTGCAGAAACTGTGCAACCGTTATATGTTACTTAGAGAGTAATTTGTTTACAGAGTAAAGCCCAAAGTCAGTATTCAGCTGATAAAGAGCAATGAATTAATTCCTTTTTTCTCTCAAGCTCAGTTCAGTCCTGTTTGCATGTTTGCAAGATTAGATCACCCCCTTTCAGCCTTCAACACGAGCTTCCTCAAACTGAGCTGGACCAGGGCCTCCAGTTCTTCCACCAGTCTCCCAGGCAGCTTTGGGGGAGTTTTGTCAGCATTTCCTTGGCCATGAATTGGATGCACCAACCAGGACAACACCATTTCAGTTCTAATGGAGGAGGAACCAGGCTGGACAAAAGGGATTAGCAGTAAGAGCAAAGTGAAGAGCATTAACACTTTGCAAATGATGAGAGACAGGGCATTGTGGAAAGCTTTCAGGAGGCAAGGCTGAGATACTACAAGAGAAGTTACCCAGGAAAAGGAGTGGCACAAATAGCTCAGGAAGTGCCCTGAAAGCCTGACCACAGCGAAGGGGAGGGAGGAAGGAAATGGGAGGAAAAGGAGTTTAATCTCCCACGGAAATAGCAGTTATACGGTACTGTACTAACGCTCACACACCCCAAATGCTGCTGCTGTGTAAGCTACATGTGGCCTGATGTAAATTAAGCTAACCTCACTCTTAGAATTTGCCGTCAAATAGCTATTCTGGAGGAGTCATCTTCTCATTGAGCACCTGCCTGAAGAGGTAGAGCAAAGTGCTCGTACCAGCATAGCCATCAGTTTGCAAGTTCATCACTGTAGGTTCTTTCTTCTAGTAGAGGCAGCATTTTGGTGAGGTAGGAACTGAGGTGAACCTATGATGATAACAGGCCAGGAAGAAAGTAGCAACGAGGGAAGTAAAGAAGGGGAAGTATGACATAGCTGCATCCTGGAAGGAAGCAGTAGAGGATGAGAAGGTGTGGTCTCACAGGTGGAATGTGGACATGAGCCAGCCACAGAGAAGTAGGGGTTTAAGGGGGCTTCCTAAATGTGAAAGATCTTCAGCACACAAAGTAGACTTGGCAGAGTGGCTCCATGCTTAGAACAAGTTGGAAGAGACATGGAAATCTCTGGACAGCATGCTGAGGGGGAAAAAAAAGGGGGGAACTGCATGGGATCATAAAGCCATGAGAAGATCTCAGAGGAGATGCTAAGGTAGTTCTCACCTGTTCTGATCAGAAATCCCCTCCCACAAGACAGTGACAACTCCTTGAAACCAGAAGTGCACTTATGGTCAAACAGAACGATAAAAGAAACTACTTTTCTTGTTTCCTGCAGGCATTAATATTTCCCAACAAATAGAAAGACACCAAAATCTCTAAGTGTTCAATCTGGCCCTTTTCCAAAGTGATGGGTATGACTCTCTCTTACTCCAATCTGCTTAGAAAGGAGTCTGAAACCCCGTGGCAGGTATCGCACCCTCACCCCTCCCTCTCTCAGGGGCTGAAGACAGGCTTAGCGTCTCAGTTTGGTGCTTTTCACAAATAACTGATGAGCACAGGATGGGTGTTTGCAAAACAAGAGGGGATTACCCAAGGCAGAAGGGTTGTGCAACACTCCACTGTCCACCACAGCAGTCAGCGGTGGAAACCAGAGGCTAACGGAGGAAAGGGCAAGTGCTCCGAATCTCAGGGATTCATCTCCCACCCAACATTCGACAGGACATACAGTGACCCGCTCAAAACAACATGGAAAAAGGGCAAAACCCATCGGGGGTGTCTGGAGGAGACAGAAAGCACAATAGCCCTCTCTCAGCAGTTCTGTGCCTGGAAGGAAGGGCTGGCTATGTCAGCACTCGCCCTCAGCAACAATTTTTAGCAGCCAGTTCCTCTCAGCAGTGATATTATGCTGAAAGAGCTGCAGGAAAAAGAGAGGCGAAGTGAAAGCCTTACATTTCCCCTCATCCTGCCCAAAATGCACTGAAACCTGCCCAATCCAACTTCGTCTGCAGCCCCTTGCAGGACTTCCACTGCACAGGACCTTCATCACCAAAAGAGGACAGATGAAAGGCCCCCTGAAGGTGCCAGCATCCTTGTCCAAGCTGTTCTCTGGGAACAAACCACGTCCCAAGAACATTCCCCTGGCATGTGCTAGCAGGAATTTCCGTCGGTATCACCAGCGATAGCTACCAGACCTCTCAGCTGCTTGGCTCCCAGCTTTGTCTGATAGGTTCTGCTTTATCTGGTAGGTTCCCCTATGGAAAACACCTTAGTTTGAAGCACAGGCATTTTCTACCTCTTTTTTTGTGTAGGCAACCCATATTTTAATAATGTATTGGCATAGTATTGTCATGGTTGCCAGGTTAACCAAAGCCTGCAATATTGACCTCTTGGCACATATGGAGGGCTAAGCTCAAAGCAATGATTCCTGTGGTGGCATACCTCTGGGAAAGAAAAAGAGAGAGCATCTGTTTAGGATTTCAGATTCATACTTTTACAATACTGACACCAGCAACACCTTTGCAACTGGGACCAGTAGTTTCTTCTGCACCCAATTTAGCAAAAAAGTATGTAAATAAAACAGGACAGGTACATGGGCTGCACTCCCAAAACTGAAACAAGGAGCATCTTAGGAAAAGGTGTTGCAAAAGATGAGAGCTCATGAACATACAAGCTCTGGCTTGATAAAACACAGAGCTCCATGGAAATCAAAAAGCTTCGAATGGAAGAAATCAGCACAATTTTTAACAAATCCACATCCATGACGGTGCCTATACAAGATCTCTGCATCTCTGTCTCTTCCACATGCCTCCTTGTGTGCATTCCCTGCTGGTGGCTCTTGTGTGATCCCTCTCTTCTCATCCACACATTAAATTCCTGCCCTGGCCTGCATGCTAGAAAACTTTCTTCTGCTCACGTAAAGCTAAGGTGGCCATGCACGAAATCAAACACTGCCTTGGAAGCCTTGTGACCGAGCAGCACCACCATGCTCGCAAGCAGCTGAACTTGCTCTCCGCTCCCCCAAGCCCAACCAAGCACCTCGCCTGGATTGTCCCACTTTGAACTTTCCAAATATTTTAGCAGGGAAACGTCTTTTTTTTTAACAGCGTTGCTTCAGCAGTCAGGGACTTGGCATCTAATCTCGGTCCCAGCCAAGAGTGACCTTGGACAAGGTTATTTTGCCACACCAGGTCTTCAAGATTCTCCTGCATTTGTTGCAGATTATAAACATCCTAGTAGTGCCTGGCAGGCTTAAAGTTAACTAAAGATTGCACAGCACCATCACAATGATCATCAGGACCTGGATCCTCTGGCCAGTATGAAGGCTGGGCTGGAGATGGGTGTTGGAGGAGCAGGTGTGCGAGAGAGGCGACGGTTTGAGAACCTTGGTTTCTGCAGCTACTTGAAGTTCTCTCTCTTAGTGCTCAACTTCACAGCCTTCTCTGCCTTTCGCTCCTTTCGCTGTTCAGCTCATCTCTCAGTAGGTTTCTCTTTCTTTCCCTTTTAGACACGCTCTTTCAAGCAGCTCTTGTACTGATGAACTTAAGCTGCTGGATCCCAGCTCCCTCCCTTTAACTTCCGTCATACCCTGGTCTCTCTTCTCAGTATTACCCTGTCCCATCTATTTTCTCTTGCTCTAACTCCATCCCAAGTATGAGAGTCCAGAGCTTGGAAAACAGGATGCCTCCCTCAGTTCTTTCCTGCCCACATTCAGAGAGATCAGAAAGCAAAGTAGACTGTGGCAGCTGTTGGCACTTTCATTTGGGTCTTTCTCCTTTCCTCTAATTCAGTAGAGTAAGTGTTCTGTGACCTCTCATTCTTCCTCTCTACAGTACACTGCGTGCCTTAAGCAGAGATTCACCCTCCTAGTTACTGGTCTGCTGGGTGTCTACACTTGACTTTCTTTCCATTTCTTTAGCATCCTTTGTCCTCTGGCTAACTAGAGATCCCTCACAATTTTACTGACAGTTTACCGCTGACCCATTCAGTATCTTTTCTCTGTTGGCATTTGGTAACTTCCACAATGGTTCCTGCCCCATCCACAAGAGCATTGGTGTCAGCCTTCCCCTCTCCATCCGTCTTGGCACAAGTAGAGCCGGGAGCACTGCCCTCTTCCTGCACCACCTATAGGTCACAGCCTATGAACTTTTTTCAAAGGCATTCCATCCAGTCAGTCCAGACTTCCCCTGGTGAGCTCTGGTGCCCAGTTCCATCTCCATCTCCTCTGCAGGACTCAAGGCTGCCCCATAAAGGGAAGGCTCTCCAGCTGCGCAGTGTCCCTCCTAGACACGACAATTACAAGGACAGAGCATTGCAATGCCTGAGCTCTGCAGCCCAAAAGGCAGTTTACAGAACTACAGAATTTTTTCAAGTCCTCTTCTACCAGGCCTGTCCATGAGGGAGTATAAAGATTTGCTGATCAGGAAAGGCTTCCAGCGAGATTCAAACCTACGAAGAGAGACTCAGAGAGGCAGCAGTTTAGGGATGAGAGGACCAGTCACAGCAGTATCAGATGCAAGGACTAGGGCAACTGAAGCAGGCTGCATAATGAAGAGCTTTGGAAAGCCACTGCGATAGCCTCAAGTACTTCCCAGAAATGACCCACAGCTTTTAAATACAGTCTTTACTGTGGTTTCTAATCCACCTTCTGAGCAGCAGTGAGAGCAAAATCTCATTTCCCTCCAGTTTTGGCCCCCCCCAGTTCCTCTTCTGTTTTGGTCATTCCTCTTTCTGTACATATTTGGGGAATGCTTATTCATCCTTTCATTGTTTATCCACAAGAGGAGAGAGGGGTAGCATTCCAGTTATGTTTCTAATTTCATTTATTCATTCACTTCATGACAAAGCTCATGAATCCAGGACAAAGCCTCGCTGCACATTGATCAGTTCAACAGCACATCTTTTCCTGTCTGATTGTGCTTCAGAGGACCTTTTATGCACGTGTCTGTATTGCATCACTCTGCTGGCCTGTTGGCTGACTTGTAATGGTGTCAAGATGCCATTGTGCAAGGGTTAGCTGAATTCTGCTCCATTTCCCTTCCTGTGTATCTGCACATGAAGCCCAGGCTGCCAGTCTCCACCCATCAGCAGCCACGGAGACACAGATTCATCTCTTCACAAAATTCCCCAAATGAGAAATGGGTAACAAATCTTCCAAGAACAGACGTTTCTGGAAAGCACCAAGATGCTTCCTGTGAAAGAAATAAGCTTCATTTCCTACTAGCCCTTCTCAAAGGCTCTCAAACTGTGGCCTGAGAACCAGTGATAGTTCAGGAGGCCTCTTAAAGAGGTCTACAAATGTAAGGTTTTGAGCTCCTGACCATGTTGTCCTGTCTCCTGACCACTTCTGTCCCATGGACAGCACCCCCTGCCCCTCAAGAGCACATAAAGTGCTCCTTTACACAAAGAAATTTAGGTAGAAACAGATCTCTGGAGAGCTAATGATAAAATTAGGTCACACTGTCAAAACCTTGAGCCACTGGAGTTTTAGAAAATCATTGGTCTCAACTAAGCCTCATTAGTTCCTCCAAATAGAGACAGGCAAAGAATAGCACTGTAGGATGTCCACAAGGCACTCTGGAAGTGACCATCAGCACCAAGGGATCGCTGCTGCAGCCTAGCTAAGGCCTCTCCAGCCTCACTGATATTGTGTCATTCCACAACTTTCCAGTCCGCCCTGCCCTCAAGTCACTGCCAGGCAGAACACAGTCCTCCAAGTTCCCAAGGACTCACACCTTAGTGGCGGGGGGGCGCTGTTTCTCATCCAGATTTTATCCGGGGAGGGTGATTGCCTGTTCTTTCCACAGTAATAAATTGTCCCCAGCCACCAGCCCACATTGACACTAGCGCAGAGGTCAGAAAAGGGAAGAAGAAAAGGGAAATCACTCAACGCAGACGAGCAGACCCTGTTTCAGAGTCTGGAGCCTCCAAGTGGCTGTATCTGAGTCAGCCCCTCGCTAAACAAAATTAAACGGAGCCTTCTGGTGATGAACCCTGGTAAGCGCAGCATCCTTTTCCCCAGCTAAGGACGCTCGCTTGCAAGCTCAAGCCTGACAGTGCTCCAGCACTCACATCAATCTGTAAAATGACACGGTGCCCGTAGCACCTCGGCACGCTCCTCACGGCACTGGCTTGGCCCCAAAGCCTGGCTCCCCTTTCCTGGCACCAGCAGCCTTCCTGGCTGTGCCCGCAGCTGGAGCGAGCTGTGGAGTCCCACGCCGACAGCAACGGGCTCCCTCGCTCCTTTCTCCTCATAGCAAAGGGGGGACATCCTGCTCGCAGGGGACAGGGGACTTTGAGGCCCTTCAAACAGCCCTTGTTGCACGAAGTGATCCTTTTTCCTACAGACAGGTAGCAGGATGCAGCTGCAAGCCGTGCCGCTGTGCTTGGGAACACACCCAGGGGACAAAAGCCTTTTCTGGGGACAACAAAGGCTTGCAGCAGTAAGAAGCAATGCACATGCAGGAGAAATCCTCGAGTCCTGACCAGGGCTGCTCCCCAAGCTGAAATCAAGAGGTTCATGCCAGAGAAAAGATTACCCAAAAACAGTTCAGTAACATGGATGATGGCTTGTCTGAACTGTTCCTTACCTTGAGGAAGGCTCTCTGCTGATTCAGAGCATGAGCTCAGCTCATCCCGAGCTCCCAGCTCCACGGGGTGAACCTGGGAGTGCAGAAGCAGACGGGAAAAAGTCCTCCATCTTTTGCACCCATCTAACAAAAATGACAGTGGTCACACCTCGGTCATTCAGCAGGAGTGATTTTTGCTGTGACACCCAACCAGCCTTTCAATGATGGCATGGCATTAGAATTGGGTGTCTTTTACTCCTGGAGGGAGATCACAGTTACATACGCTCATACAGGCACTGTGTTAGTGGGTCTCTCCTGGACCTCCTACACACACGGTGCAGGAGCTTTCATTAGCTGATTAGTTCTGGGCTGCTACACACACAGAGCACAGGTAAGCACCCACCTCTGGACCCTGATCCTGCAAAGATCACAAGAGCATTTATCAGAGAGTGACTGCTGGAGCTCCCCCCCAAAATGGGATATTTAGTTTGTGTATCACAGAAACACATTAACCCTGTTCCAGCCTCCCTCAGCCCTGTGCACACATATCACACAGGATGCAGGCCCTTGCCTGGGTGTTTGCAAGTATTAACACTTTTGAAAGAAGTTATTCCTTGTTTGCCCTTGCTGCAGAGGCAGCATATTGGGTGAGCAAAGGGGAAAATTCACTTTACAATTGGGCAAAACAACGAAAAGATTTTTACGCTTTGGGAAGCAAGTCAGCTTTTAGATGCTTTGCTACTCTCCATACCCCCAAAGACATCCAAGATGACTTAATTTTACAAAAACACACCCAAACCAGGCACAGTTAAGCCTCTCTGGAGAAGCCCAGCTCTGCTAGTGACAAAGGTGAGTGCTAAGCCTGTGCACAGAAGAGCTGCGTGTGGCGAGGCTGTTTACAGAAGGGGGCTCAGCGTTTGGGAAACACAACTGCTGGAGTGGTCAATGCACAGCTAAGGGGGACACCGTGATTGCGGCCTGTGCTCCCGTTGCTGATGACCATGTGTTGGGCAACGTGTGAGGCCCCCATCTCAGTCCATATACACACCTAGGGCTGCCTGTGTCTGATTTACAGAAACAAATCTCCTCCCCTTCCTCTTCTGTCACTTCCCATTTTTGAGGTCTCTCCAGTGAAGACATCAGTGGCCTCCTTCTGTAGAACCCTACCCAGCAAGGCTCTAAGACATGGGGACACGGCAGTGAGTGCTGGCTGGGAGAGAGCAGGACTCAGCAGGCATTGAGGCTTTCTTACGCACACAGACTCAGATCACCAGCTTTTTCCACTGGAGGAAGGCAGAGTCATCCCTCTGCTACAGCTCTGGCATTCGTGCTGTCCCTATGCACATCCTGCAAAACAGTGGAGATGACACCAGTCAAAAATATGGCTGATAAGCTTTTGCCTGGCACTTTTGCAAAGACAGACAGGGCTTGGAGCCTGTCCAGCAAGCCCAGGCTTCCCGATGCCATGCCTCTGTCCCTACAGCATTGAACCCCCCATGCTCTGTCTGCTGACCCATAAGACTCATAAGGAAATGCGAACAGAGCAGAGCGGTTGTGTTGGGTCAAGCCCTTCTCTCACTGCTTTGCTGGGTGCTCTGGCTGGTCGAGGCAGCAGTTAAGTGCTCAGAGTAACTCCCTGCCAGCATAACTCTGAACCAGAAACAGTGACCAGGATCAGTGCAGCTCATCCCACCAGCTGCACAGGACCCATGGTCACAGCTACCATACGCAGTAAGCACTGGAGGTACCTAACCACTTTCCCAGGGACGTTTCCTTCTCACAGCCCCACAATTTGTTCCTCCAACCAGGTAAATGAGAGCCCACAAAGTGCTGCTCTGACTGCCAAGCAACAAAGTCCTGTGATCTGTCTCGTAAGCCATGGAGTTTGTAGTGTTTAGGTGTCTGAGTTTGACTGACAGCCTGAATTATACAGGGACAGCATTACAGCTCAAAGACGTGTTTGTTGGTTCAAGCTGGTGAAAAAAACAGAATAATATGCTCCTCCCTTAGAGGGATGGTGCAGAAAGGGAGAGCTCAGCTTACCTGTCTGATGGTGATCATCTAATTATCCTCAATGAGTTAGAACCAAATCCCAGTTTGGCGGGATAAGTGCTTTGCGGTGCTTTCAATCCACTCTCTTCCCCTTGGCCTGCAAAAAAGCCTCCCTAAGGCTGAAGAATGCATCCAAGCAGATCCCTCTGCTCACTGCCACCCAGCTGGGGCACCACTGCCCCCTGAAAGCCAAGGGAGGGAGAGCAGGTAGAAGGAGCCCTATTATCAAATATAGCAACCACAGGGGATTAATTTAACATTCTGCTCTGAAGAGGCAGGGCCAAGGTAGGTAGAAGATCCAGTTTCTTTCTCATTGTCAAGACATGATCATCTGAAACCAAGCTACTGCATCCGTCCTGCACGCAGACTGGAGCAGGAGCTGTAGGAGGGGGAGGACAAGCAATTTGAGAAAAAGTGTCTCGTTGCTTGACAGAAATGCAACTCGGTTTCTTCATCCAGCCAGGGCTTTCACCCACACCTCCCTCCTCGCATTGAGCAAAATAGTCCCAAAAGCCTCTGTGCATATATGCACTCATTCATGAAAAATACATTCGGGCTGCCAAAGGGCTTCATTTGCCTTTTTCTACTTCTCTCAAGTCTTTTAGGATTCTTTTCACAGAGGCTTTTTCTTCTTCTGTGTGATTTTTCTTTTCTCCCTTCCATTTTAATTAAAGTGTTTGTCTCCACAGCAGGAAATGTAAACTGCAGCAGTCAATCTTGATATATATTTTAAAAGAGGAAAAGTTATTTAGCGAAGCTATTATCTTCAGATAGGCACGGAAGCAATCATTAGCCTTGTTTCTAGAAGCCAGAAAAATCAAAGAAAAAAGGGGAAAGAGGGATGCTACTCATTTAAAAACTAGAAAAAAAGGATAAAAAAGTTTTTCATTCTGTGCCTAGAAAAGAAGGGTCAGATTTTTGGCAAAAAATCCAAAAACATTCTTTACCAAAAGCAGGAGCTTTTTTCTTAAGAAACTCCAAGAACTGGCAAGTAGCTGAACTATTCTGAAAATCTGCTTCTCAGTATTATCACTGAAGAAGGGCTGGCTGCTCAGCAGTAGCAAAAACCTCATTTTGTCTAAGTTTAATTGGGAGCTGAGTGCTGCGGAAGATGTGGTCTGGGTTGTGTGTGCTGACTATAGCCTGGTCTTGGAAATCAGCCCTTAGTGCCTGTGCCATACACTGCTCTTGGCTGCACAGGCGATCTGAAGGGGAAAGAGCCAATTTACTACTCCGTGCCTCAGTTTCCCCACTTGCAAACTGGAGATTATCACAGTTCAGGCCACAAAAGTGAAATAATTGACATAGAGCAGCTACGATGAGTCACCACAGCAGACCTAAAATAACACAAAATTACTTAAAAAGATGAGGCATTCTCCATTCTTCAGAAAGCGATTGATTAGTTGAGCTATACTGTGATTTTTGTCCATCAGAGATTGCAAGCTTGTAAAAAAATGGCCTAGAAAATGAAAGTGCATTCTTGCTGATTCTCTTTCCTCTTCCCACACCACGCCCAGCCTCTGCCTCCCCTGCTCCAGAAAAAAATAATAAACTAAAAATCCACTTCTCTAAATAGTGTTTCTCTCACATCAGCCCAGCAGGAGAGGCGGAAATCAAATTATAACCACCGAAATAACCATCAGCGCTTAGTGCCAGGAGGGTGGGTGGAGACATCAGAGCATTTTGCTTTAGGTTTAAAAAAATAAATCTATCTTTTTAAAATAAACAAGTGCAAAAGAAGAAACAGAAAGAAAATCAATCAGCTGCATTTATAACAGGGAGATATCAAGCAAAGAGTGCTCCATCCAGAGACGGATGAGACCTGCAGGAACCAGACCCCCTCTATCCTTCTTCTCTCTTGAAAGAGGTTTTTTTCCCCCCTCCTGATTTCGTGCTTTCTCTCCTGGATATACGTCTTGTTGCTTATGGAAAAGTCCTAGAGAGAACTTCTTCCTACCGGGACAACAGGAGGAGAAGCCATCCACCAGATAATTCAAGACAACCTCTATGAAAGGGATCATGCTGTTTTTCCATACCCACAGGATCTGGCAATAATTTGGGCTGAACTTGCTGGGTTTATACCTCTTTACTTCTCTGTAGATAAAGACAGATAAATACCAGATTGTCACATCCAGATATTTTACAGAGTTTCTCTCCTGTAGGGATTACTTCAGGAAAAAGCATGTGCTATATGTAAATGCTGTTGCAGCCTTTCTGTTCGTCTCTACTGCTCTCCCTGGTTTTTGACTAGAGGATCTTGTTCACTCTCTTCCAAAACCCAGCTGCCAGGCAGCAGGATATTATCATGCAAGATCTCCATCGGGGCTCGATTCCGACCAGCATGTATTCCAAGACCATCTCTCTGCCTGGGTGAGCTCAGGAGGTGAGGCCGGACGAGGTGGCAGAGACGGGTTCTGAGCGAGCCCGGGGCACGGGGCAGCTTTCCTCAGTGCACCCAGGCAGATGCATTCGGGGCACGTTGCCTTACAGGTGTTCCTGCCCAAATTAGCCCAGACCTACCTGTCTTGCTGTCTGGCTAAGCACAGCCGGCCTCTTTGGGGGGGGACTGGTCTCAGGCATGCCAAGAGCAGAGACACCCCCCCCACGCAGTGAGGAACCACTGCACAAAGCATCCACTGTGCGTTTTGGAAGTCGCCAGCTCATGGGCGCACGCTCAGGCCCATGTTGTGGCATTATATGCGCTCGTGTCTCCTCTGGTCCCAAGAAGATGGGGTGCCCCTGCAGCGGCAGCCAGCAGCTGGGACTCAAGGCTGTGCTCTAGGTGGGCATCACCTTCCCCCAAACCTCCTTCCACACCTTGTCCTTGGAAAGCCACCGCACCTGCAGCAGCTTCGCCTCCACGGAGGGGTTAAAAATCCATCTGAGTTGCAGAGGAGATGGAGGCGGTTTTGTGTTCCTGCAGTGCCATCAAGTGCTTTAAGTACGCGCTGCAGAGACACTCCGGGCTGGCAAAACTCGCAGGGGCCAGGAGGCAGAGGAACTGGCAAGCAAAAGCTCAGTGTCCCTGGGTGTCCCTAGAGGTGGCATGTTCCAGCCCCCGGCACTGTCCACCCAGAAGCGGAAAGTCCTGCGGCCACCGCTGCCACATGCCCACGCACACGCAGGGGCAGACGCAGGGGAGCCCCCCATGCTGTGATGCTCCGTGGGCGACCAAAATGTTCAGCAATTTCGATGCCTTTCAGCACAGGACTGAAATCACCCCACATCCCACAGGGCCGTTGCAGGCTACGAAGCTCTCAGAGGGGAATATCAAAGGATCTCCCAGGAAACAAGCCATGGAGTGGAAAATGGGGATTTTGCCCTGTATTTCCCCTGGAAAATTGCCCATCCTGGACATTTCTCACCAGGCCCTTCTTGCAGCTTAACAAACCCTTCTCCAGCCGTGGTGGGTCCTCAGCTCCTGTCAGCAGATGCTGTGCCACGATTGTTAAGCGAAGCCATGGGCGAGAGTACTCATTAACAGCGCCGGCAAACGGCGTCACGATGCCTTGACAGCACCTACGGTGACAGCTACAAAGTGCCCCCATCAGCGATGGCAACAGTGACTGGCAAGTGCAACATGGTCTCCTGCCACCTCAGGGGACCTGGGAAGGGGATGTCCAGCAGCGGAGCTGGGGACAGATTTGCCCCTCACCATGGGCAGCATGGGGAGGGCAGGGCACATGCCTGGCAGCACTTGAGGTCGCTGGCGTCACTGTGTTCCCTTTTTCTGGCTGCTGTCTGCCTCCCTGGTGGGACAAGGCACCTTGGGATGCTGCAGCCATGTCTCTCGAGAGCGAGACCTGTTTGTGTCTCCTCTGCGGTCAGCATGAGTCCTCTCCCTTCACAGTGCTGTCACTGTTCCTGCAGAGCTTTGTTGCCGCTTCCCATTCCCCTGGTCCCTTCCAAGGCGTGATTCCAAGGGAAACTCTCCTTCAGTTCTCACGTTTTCTCCTGTTGCTTTGATGCCAGCTTTCCAGCCCAAAGCTTTGGCGATTCTTCTTGCCCTCCGCAGCTCCGGCCTGAGCTTCCCCCTGGGCCTCAGACAAGCAGCAAGATATGCAAGCAAGCCCTGGAGCCTAACTAAGCCCCAACCTATTCCACGAAGAAAAAAATGAGCTATTGCATGGGAAAAATGAGAAATTGCAAGGGAAGAATGACCGATGGCAAGGAAAGAATGACCGATTGCAAGGAAATCCCAACTTTTCAGGGCAGAAGCCCTGCAGGGCAGGTAGAAGAGGATGGATCCACATTTACTGTCAGACCAGCTTGTGGTCCAGCCTGAGACACGCAGAGGGGAAGATGTGCATGTCACGAGGCCCCGATTTCCCCTCCAGTGCCCCTGTTCTGGAGCTGGAGCCTAAAGCCCTCACAGCTCTGCCCAACCGCTTGCCCACACCACGTCCTGGGGCAGAGACTGCCCCAGTAGAGCACTAAGCCCTCAGGAGGACAGACCAGAAGGGAACGGCTGGAGAGCAACGAGAGGAAAAGCTTTTCCGCGTTTGTTCTGCTTGTGCCGCGCAAAGGGGGCTGCAGCCAGGTCCAGCAGATGCTGTGAGCACCACCTCTGCGAGGAGAGGCATGGTGGCAGCATGAGGGTACTCCTGGCTTCCCAGTCCTTGCTTCTGGCTCTTGCACTCACCAAGAAAATACAAAGAAAACAGACAAAGTAAAAAAAACTTTAAAACACCGGGAGGAAAGCGGAGCAGTCTGAGGGCAGCGGGAGTGAACAATGCAGGGCACGCCGCCGGCTGGGCACACCGCCGGCTGGGCACACCGGGGCTCTGGGCTGTGGAACAAACTGCTGAACTAGCCATGGCCTGAAACAGCTTTTCTGGGGTGGAAAAGAGGAAAATAAGGCCTGTTGTTAGGTGAGGGCAGGGAGGAGCACAGAGGCTGCTCGCAGTGTGGCAGAGGAGGTGGGATGGTGGGGGACGGTGTTCCCGTGGAGAAACTCAGCCAAAAACCTTCTTCTGTTATAACTTTTTTCACATAAATTTTGACTTTTTAATCCAGCTCACAAGCAATCAAATTATTTAGGCTGAAAGTGTTATAATTAGCTTCGGCGAAGCTCCCACCGCAGCACCCAATATATTCCTGGCTCCCTCTCACACTACAGCTCTCTAGCTGGACCACCGTCACTGCAATGTGTGGCTCTGGCTGGCCATGTTCAGTTATTACTTTTTCATGAAAAAAAGATATTTGGGAGAAAGTAGGTTCTTCGCAATCAAATAATAAAATAAAGAATCTGCTCCAACCAGATTCTGACAAAAATTTCTACTCAGAGGAAATTTATGCCAGCGTAAATGGATTAAAAAACTCATTAGAGTAGAATCACAATATTTTATATTCATTTTATAGCAGTCTAAATGACAGCAAAAACATAAGCAAAATTAGAGGCGTTCATACATTTTCATTTCTTTCCTCTTTGCATTTCCTCACCGTTCCTAGCCTGCTCCATCTGGAGGAAGGTTTCCAGCCAGGCATGCCTGGCAAGGAATCAGGGGCGGAGGGATACCTTCAGAACAGTGTCCTGGGCTGATTTTGGGTAATGAGAGAAAGAAAAGCAGGATCTCTTTAACCTTACGCTCTTTGTTAAATATTTATGGAAAAACACTGTGGTAGAGAGGACTCTGACACTGTCCATTGCATGGACACCCTTAACATGTGCCTTCTATCACTGCAAGCCAAAAACTTCCTACAGTCAACTATACTCTCAGTCCCTTCTCTACTTAAGCATATGTTTAATTTGAAAGCACGTTGATGACGGTAGGGTGCAAACGGTTTTGCTTAGATGCTCTCCTGATGTGAGTGTCTAGCTACCGACCAGCCCTATCCCTCTTCCTTCCCCCACTTTGAGTCACACTTCCCAATTTTTTTGCTGGCAGTGGTGTCTATTTTAATAGATGGAAAGAGATGCCTCTTCAGACTTGCTGTGCTGCAATCAGCAGCCAAGCAGCTCAGAGTTGCTGGATTGCTGCTTTCTAATTACCCCTTGTATACCCAAAAAACCTCCAGCCGGTGGCACAGCGGGAACAGACTGGTTTTCGGGTTCTCCCCATGCCTGGAGAGGCAGCCCTGTGTGTGCTCAGCATCCGGTACTCCTGCCAGGGCCAAGCCTGTCACAGTGCTTTGGCCCAAAGGCAGAGAAAAAACAACTTTGATTAGAGACAATCAGGATGTTTTCCATTCAAAACTTCCAAAGAGATATTAAGCAGGATCAATGGAGCAAACTTCTCTTTAAACACCATCTGCAGAAGAGAGAGATCCAGAGTTAACAGGAAAATGAGCTGTCTGATACGAAACTACTGTCCTTTGATTTCATCTTATCCCTGTGCCAAAGCAACCAGCCCTGAGGAGCACGATGTGCCTCGGTGCTTACGGAAACATCCTTCTGTGGTTCGGAGACTTTGCACAGGAGCTGGGGGAAACCCTGTTTTGCCCTAGAGCAGACCCACGCCAGAGGGAAGCCGAGGAGGGCTGAAGTGGCACTTTACCATCACGTACCACCTCCCTGCAGTGATGGGCTCTGCTATTAATTGCACTGACCCCTCTTGAAAGCAGATTAAGCCCTTCCTGTACAAGTGGGAGCTTTTGTTTCACATATTTACACAGAATGTCTGCAGGAGGGCTAAAACAAATGACCAGAGCAAACAGAGCTTGAGGGCTCTTCAGATATCTCCTGGTAAACTGAGCTAAGATGCTGCATGACCTTCGCTATCTGCTGGACACTGCCATCCCACCACAACCGGCCGATCCCACCGAGAATGTCTGCTGGAGCCCTCCCTGCCCACGCTCTGCCAGGAGAGGCAGAGGAGGAAGCACGAAGGCACCGCAGGCGAGCTGCCAGCTACCCACTTACGTCTGCCAAACTTCCCAGCGCGCTCCCCCAGCCCAGATGAATAGTGTAGGTTTGATCACGCCACTGAGGAACGTCACTGCTTCAAATCATAAGACCAACTTAAAAATAATAAGTGGTGATAAGTGAAAAATCTTCACTTCCTTATCATTTCCCCGGGTTTTAGGAGGGTTTTGCAAGCCTTTAGAACTCTAGTTTTCATTTTTTTCTGTGATGGCTAGAAGTTTGTATTATTTGCTTTAGTGAAATCTTATGATTCTTATAATTAAAAGGTCCCAAGAACAGGACTTAGAAGTTAATCAAAGAGAAAAAAAGTCCAAATATCACTGTATTTGCAATAAAGCCCACCAGAAGAGGCTACAGTAAAAGGAGATCTTCGGTCAGGCAGTTTGCTTGCGTGTGTATTTACAGGATTTACTGAGGTGCAAGAGGGATGGATATAAATTGACATGGGGACAGGGATGCAGTTTTTCAGTTTTGTAAGTAATTCGTATAACTTCAGCAGAGGGTCTTGCTTTCTTTGCCATCCCCTTTCCACCACAGTGGCATCAGCTGAATCAGTGACTGCCACTGGCATCACCTTGTCCATTTGGAAACAGACTTTAATACAGGTAAGGACTCTGGCTCCCCTCCAAGCTCACGACTGCAGGTACCAGAGGCAGAAGGTATCCATGGGCACACAAGTTGGAATGGAAATCAGACTGTCCACTGCAGACTTACCAATTCCAGTCTCCATTAGCTCAGGCATCTCTGCCGCTCTCTGTTTTGTGAGCCAAACATGTCCAAGGGATGGAAGGTGAAGAGAGAATGATTTTTCACTGTCTTTTTAATGCAAGAGCTGGGAACATCGAGTTAAATTAATAGGTGATATGCTGAAAACAAAATAAGATATACAGCTTCACACAAGGGGAACTATGGGACTATTTGAGTGAAGATTTTGTGGATGCTCAAAGTTTGCATAACTTTAAAAAATGACTAGGCAAGCTCGTGGAAGAAAAATCCAGTCAGAGCTAGAAACCAAAAGATCTCCCTGGACTGCAGATTGCTGGAGGCTGCTAAAGAAATAGCACTGTATGATGGACCTATTCCTACGTATTTCCCAAAGCACACACTGTTGGTCACTGCTGGAGAGACAATACTTGGCTGGATGCACTTGTGCTCTGACCAAGCCTGGTCATTCTTTTTCCTTATTTATACCAGTGTATCAGCACTTGAGGGAGGGAAGATCTGTGCCATTGAGAAGCTGTTTTCTGTTTTCTGAAAAAAGTCCTCCTTTGGAGGCTGAGTCTCATCAGGGTTCGGTGGTGAGACCCTGGAATGGCAAGTCAGGGGTCCAATGACTGTCTGAGGAGGAACATCCCTAAAACAACTAGCAGGGCTTTATTAATAGACAGCGCTGTCAAGTAGCTTGGATAGAAAAACACATTCCTGCTATCAGCTCCAAAGGCTGAGCCTGGCAAAGAGTGTGACTGCAGATTGTGAGTGTCTATTTCCTTTTCTTTGTTTCCTTGTTGTCTTTTTTAAACAATCTGCCAATTCATCATTAAGAAATTAAATATTTTATAGCTGCTGTGATGCTGATGACAGGTGCCAGATTGATTGGTTCTGGCAGAGGAAATTTGCTGCTCATTTCTTCCCTTTGCAGCAATAAGTTATGTGCACAGGGGTAGACAGAGGGAAGAGCTGAAGTCTCCAAGATGTCCAGATCTGACACAATAAAGAGTTTAAAAATAGGTACAATCTGGAAACATTTTGATGCCAACAACAACAAAAAAGCCTAGCTAGAGTGGCTGCATTTTCTAGTCCTTTACACAGCGGGTGGAAGGGGAGAGTCCTTGGCACAGCTAGCAGAGATGTCAAGGTTGCCCTGACTTACAGGACCCCCAGGACAGTGTTGTTTCAAACCAGCCACACTGCTCCAAAAGGAGTAATCACGTCATTGGGCCGCTAGCCTAAGAGCCAGAGACCTTGATCGCTGTTCTGGCTTCTGCTACCGACTTCCCATACAGCCCTGAGTAACTCACTTCATCTGTCTCCTTGGGGAGTTGATACACCTCTCTTTTGGAGCCTGGCCTTTTTCAGACAGTTTCTGGTTAGGAATGAGCTGATCTGTGCAGCACCTGGCACATCAGGGAGGCATCAGCTAGTGTGGCCCAGCAGACCTTCCCCTCCCACATGCAACCTGCTTGCTCTCCCCTTAGCCCCATCCTGAACAGACCCCATCTCATGTCCTGGGAGAAAGGGGATTTGGGAAGTCTGTGCCCGTCTTTGATTGCCTCCGCCTTCCCTTTCTCCGCTGCCTCCCGTAAGCCACATTCCCCTGGGGCAACCTGGTTTATTCAGCACTCGGCTGAGGAGACAGACGAGACACGTTCCCAGAGATGACACTAACAAGATTTACTACGTGACTAAGGCTTGCAATCGGTGGTGATAACTAGAGAATTACCCTGATAAATATTTGATATGATTTGGAGAGTAATAATAGATTTTTCTTGCCTACGATTTCCATCAGGAAGAAGCAAAGGGAAGAGCTGTTGAAAAGGGGAATTGTGGCATCCGTCTTTCTGGCTGAGGCTACCTGTCCTTTGCAGTGGATCGGTGGGGAATAGGGCAGGGGGGACGTGGAGGGGCAGAAGGTGACGGGACATCCCTCAGCCCCACCACATTCCAGGTCTGCGGCTCTGGAAGGGTTGTGTGTGTACGTGACAAGCCAAATGGAAAGACGGAGGGGGAAAAAGAAAGGGAGGACAGGGAAAGAAAATAAGAGGGAAAGATCCAGGGCAGCAACAGAAGAAGGGCTGGGCTGGTGATGGGGAGGGAGAGCTGGGGTGCAAAGGCTGCGGGGAAGCCTGATCAACTGTAAGCTGCACCTGTAAGCTGGAGATCACCCCACCACCAAATCCCAACAGGATTTCGACTCATCGAAGCCAAGATATTCTGTTAACGTGTAGCTCAGCGCAGCAAATATCTCTGTGGGAGAAGGTCGGAGCAGCCAGTGACACACAATATGGCCTTGAAGAGTGTGAAAGCAAATCTTCCACTTCTTCCAGCGGCACAGGACGGCCCTGGAGACCCCCCCGTTTTCACTGCCGTTTGGTATCACGGCAGCAGGACCGCAGTGCTATCCCGGTGTCACACAGGTCTCCCAGCATACCCTCAGCAAAGGCAAATAACTGGCACATAAGGCTTCAGTTTCCGTCCTGCTGCATCCACTACAAAATAAAACTGTGTTTAAGACTGTAGATAAGATTCCATTTCTGAGAAATCTCATTTCCTCACACTGGCATTCACACAACAGCACGACCCAGCCAGGATGCTCCAGCCAGGGATCTGGGGTGCCCAACATGGCTGTCCAGGACACAGAGTCCCCTTTCCCAGCTCTGCCACCAACCCACTGTGACACAGAAAGCAAGTCACTTCATCCCTCCGTGCCTTCATGTTATTCCCTGTGCTTCCTCTGCCTGATGTAGCTGTTCGCTTTGGAGCAGAGGTTTGACAGTGGCGCCTGGATCTTCGGTTTCCAACAGGAGGTGAATTGATGTGTCCCGATTTCCAGAGAAGCTGACACTGGTGGAAGCAGCAGAAGTTCTCTGCCTCTGAAACAGTGGACCTCCTTTCACTGTGGTGCCCAATTTGAGGCTTCTGACAGTAAGTGTTCACCTCATTCTTTATTCCTGTCCCTGTTTTGCACTCAAGTCATTACTCAGGCTGCATTCAGAGGCACCAGCTAAAGGAGATTTTAAGCTAATGCAAGTGAGAACAAAGATCACAGCAAGGAAAGTGGTACTTTGGCATGTTCACATAACAGCTACTCCGTCAGGTGGAACATGACAGTTATTGTAGGAATCTCTTCATAAACCCTAATACACACTCAATTATATACTCTTAAAATTCCCTTTTTTTGTTCCATGTCATTCATCTGAAGAAGTGTCAGATGGAGAAAGGCAATAATCCACAGAGATCTCAGTTCATTTTATCTACATGCACAGAGCTAGTTATTAATAGCAGAGCTGCTGGTTAATTGCACGTGTCCTGTTACAGGAGATCAATCACATATAGATGAGCTTGAAAACAACTTAGTGTCGTTTTACACAAAGCTGTTTAGTCAGGGCTATACTCGTGTCCTTGCTGGACTCGTACAACCTTTTGTGAGGGTGAAGATTTGCCGTGGTTGAATTGTCCTGGAAACATTGGGTCCCTCCCTGAGTTTGCAGCGAACTCGGATCTGTCTGCACAAGCCGGTGTTACACTTTTGGGTTGTAGTGTAGACGCAATCTGAAGAGCCTGGGCTTGCAATATTGATATGCACAGTCTTGATGTTTTCCATATTAAAAGATAACAGGAGGAAAAAACCAAAGGGCTTTTCCTCTGCAAGAGGCTGTGAACAACATGGTGGTCTCTTCTGCAAGCCAGCAGCAGAAGGAAAGGGAATGTGCAGCACATAACAAACAAAACAAACCACTCTGCAATTGATAAACCACTCATCTTTTATTTAGGATCACATAAAGTTCCTAGGCAGGGATAGGGATCTTCTTGTATGAGACGTTGCACACACATACAAATAAGACTTCAGGCTCTCCTAAATTTTCTTTTTTTTAAAACATAAATATTAATAACCCCACAATGAAATCAGATGTGGAAAAGCGGATATGAGAGGAGCCCCACCAAAGACAAACTCCATTTCCACCTGCTATGTCACCAAATCCCAGTCCAGTATCCATCACTTCTAGCTCCCAACAATCTTCATGGGCTCTTGAAGTGAACAACTTCGATCATCACATCGTAAAGGTTACTGTGTCCCTCAAGCTATCATCCTCATAAGAATGACGAATTTAATTTTAAGGGATAGTTCCCAGACAATAAAGCTAAACCAGTGCTAGATTCAGACAAACAAGGCTCTGTCTCCAATGATGGATTCATTCAAATCTAGAGAGCTGGAGTTTAAAGAAAAATCCAATAAAGCCTTCTTGATTTTTTCTTTCTCTGCCCATTAAGTTGTCACCAGATGCCTTAATTAGATACTGGTATTAACAAGAACAGAATGCACAAATTAAACCTACTCCATGCTTCATCTCATTTGGCCAGTAAGGTGATTTTAACCAACTATGTTCTCTAGAGGACATGGGATCTGCTTTATCTATTCTCCTCCTCTTTGTAATAGCTCCAGAGCTGGGCCCAGTTCTGCTGTGCATTTGAGCATGAGCCTTGCTCTAAAACTGTGGGGTGGTGAGAAAAGTGTTTCACTGAGTTCAGACAGTTGGCAGATACTTTCATGTCTCATCTTGAAACCAAGACATCCAAAAATCACATGGAAAATGTATCTGCTAGGACCCCGGGCTAAATAATTTTCTTTTTTCTGAGCCATACTCCTGCAACATGTATTCACAATACTGATACAAGGAGGAGGTGATTCTTATTGTGACAGAGTGAGACGTATACAGGCTCTGAAATGCCAATATAATTTGGCTTTTGACTTCATTTCATGGAAATATGTTAGCAAAGCCTCTTTTTGGGAGGGACAGCACTGTGCATCACCTGCAAGTTCAGTTCCAACCTCTTTGTACTCCCCAGCAGTGGCACTTACAGCCTGTCCCTCTGCTTTACAGCCTTGTGCAGGGTTGGCTTGTGTGCAGGGTGGATAATAAGACTGGATGGCCCAGGTGGAGAAGACAGACATGGCTCCATTTTTTACCCCTCCTGCTTGGGGGTAAGACTCTCTAAGCATCAGAGAGAGGAAAGCCAGACCCTTGGAGCATGAGAAAATAAGTCGGGTGGTCTCGCAGCGTGCAGAGGAACTAGAAAAGCATCATGTAAATAGGAGGAGAGGGTTGACTTGGGAGGAAGGCTGGTTGAAGCACTGCAGCACCACAGAAGTCACTGGCGGTAAACCCGTTCAGAGCAGCTGAGGAGCCAGCTATAAACGTGTCTGTGTTTGTGAGACTTGTATGTTCTGCCACGAAAACAGACTCCTAGAAAAAGGCTGCCAGCTGCTCTCCTGCCCTGGCCTTTCTCCACAGAGCCACTTTCATCTGTCCATGCTTTGAAAAGGTCGTGGTGCCACGGCCCTGAAGTGCTGGGCATTGACCTTTTCAGGAGGGAACAAATCCAGACACTCGGAGGTTCACCAACAGCCTGCCAACACAGTGATCCCACGGAAGGGGAGGAGGGATTCCTAATCCAGTAACTCAACCCAGGCAGGGAGATAAACTCTGACACTCTACATAAGTAAAGGAAAGAAGAAAGGAAGTCACTTTCAGACTTTTATTCTCATTCTCCTCTGCATTGCCAAAATTTCCAGTTCTGTGTCACTGGGCGATTTTAGCCTCAGGATCCTGCTTTCACTGCCAAGATTCTCCACACGAAGAAAAGATCAGTTCCAAAACTGTTCTGTGAGAAACTCTTTTGGTAAATTCCCTCCAGAGAGTTGCACTTCACCTTACAGTTTACTAATCCTCCTTTCCTCCAGCTTCACTAATAATTTCCCACATGGCACCTATCAGATACCTTACTGAAGTCTAGATAAAGGAGCATTTCCTTTGCCTAGAAAAATCAGGTATCTTATCAAAACAAAGCTATCATGTTCGTCTGACACAATCTACATTTCGTAAACCCATGTTGCATCTTATCTCATTTCCCCTTTATCTCTGCGTATTTAATTGTTCTTTCCTTCAAAATTCACTTTGAAATCTGAAGTCAAGGTTAGACAAAGAGGCTTGTATTTAACTGGGTAACTTTTTCTCCACACCTTACTACTTGTACAATTCTCTGCTTATATGGCATGACCCCTACAAGACATTATTAATCACCTTTTCTGCTGGACCTATGCATCAACGTGCCCTTTCTTTCTGACCTACAGCTCCATGGAGTTCAGTTCACTCAGGTGCAGTCTAGTGTTAAAGTCTGGTTGGGGAACATATTGCAGGAGAGAGGACTTGTCAACCCAGGGTGGTGGGATGTGATGGACAAAGACAGAAGTCTATGGGAGAAGAATTTTGAGACCCGGGCTCTGCTGAGATTCATCATAAAAGTGAATAAAAAGAGGCTGGCTCTACTGCTCTGTGAACGGGGAGCGCAGGGCATTAATGAGGTGCGACCAGGCTGCTTTGTTTGGGAGCAGCTTTAAAAATGTTAGACTTGATAGTGACGGTTGTCAAAGCGCCGCTTGCAAAGTTCCCCACCGTCGCAAGCGACTGCCAGCGCTTTAATGTTAATTGGACAGATTGTCTCTGGTTTTGAAGAGAAAGCTGTGATTAATGGAACAACTGTTAACGAGGCTGGAGGAAAGCAGACCCTTCACCTTCCTCCTTTTGAGAGGAGGTAAACAACAACTGGCTTTGGCTGCCCTTAAGAAGTAGCTGATTGAGAGCCCTCCTTAAGAGCAGGGCCAAAACCAAGCTGCAGAGATGAATTCAGGGAACTGGGAGGCATGAAGGTACTTCACACCTCCAGGCGGAGGCAGGGCATCCACAGCCTCTCTTGTAGTTTAATTCCTGAGCAAACTTGCAGATGTTTAGCTGAGATTCAGAACTGCCAAGGAAACACAATCCTGGACCTTAGGTATCTTTGGTCCCATGTAGTTTCTCCTTGGTCTTCTGCACTCTGTGCCTTTGCGCTGGTCCAGCATGGGCACAGTTTGCTCTCCTAATTCAGAACTGGCTTTTAAGTTTATAAGGGCTACTGGTTTCCACATTTACTTTCACACAATTGGCAGGAAAGTAGATATAGTCCTTCCCTGCATATAAAAGCTGAAGGGGATGAGTGCTTTTCTTAGTCTTCCATTATCATTGGCTTTCCGTATCCATGTGCCCTTGATCTCTGCCTACCAACTTTCTGGGGCTACGACCCAGAATTTCAGATCTGCTTCCTACAGATTTCTGAAGATGCCCATCACAGGACACAGAGCTTAAAACAGGATCTTTACCCTCTGTTATACACCCTTCCCTTCCATCTAGGAACACGGTCCCTCAACACACACGGGCTAAAATACTTCCTTTTGGATTCAGCGGTAACAGGAGTATCCAGCTCTCCTTCAGTTTTTGTTTCCAAATTACCTTCTCCTGAACGAGAATGTTGCAGCATTTGATGTCTGAGCCCTACCAGGGTCTTCCTGCTTCCCCAGTGAACTTACTGGGAACACCTCTACACAGCCACCCTGCCCCATTACCAACACTTAGGTCTTGATCTTCCTCTCCCTGTAGTCAGCAGCAAAACTCCAGGCCGACTTCAAGGGGACAAGGATCAGGTGTCACACGTCTACCTCAAGCAGTGAACGAAGAGTTCTCCCCCCCTCTCATGATGTGCTCGCACTCTGAGGTCTCCGGTCATTACTCTCCTTGCTGCCTCATTACCAGAATGTGCCATTAAAGTTTCGCTCACTTGAAAATGATCTCTTATTATCTCTCCATGGAAATTGCCCCGGCAACAAGCTTCCTTCAATATCTATCAAGCCAAAGAAAGCCATTAGAGAAATTACAGTGAGCTGCATGGATGCTCACGCCCCTTCCCTGGCAGGTAGTCTCCCCTGGCACACAGGGCAACGTCCGCACGCTGCTCTGGCTCCATCATGAGGTTAGTGGAAGAGCAGCCAAGTGTCTCTGTCAAGGTCCCTGTGAAGATGGGATGGAGGAGACCTGGAGCCCTGGCCAAAAGTGGTACCATTTAAGGGAAGAACGTTTCCCACAAGAAAAGGTGATGTGCTGGGAGCCTAGTCCTCTGCATCCAGCACCACAAGTGTTGTTTAATAGCTAAAGAAGAGGGAGATGGACCAGCCTACTTGTACAAATACGTGTAAAACTTCCCTAATAACCCCTTCTGATTGCTTTCACTTTGAAGTGTCTCCCATGAAATGCCTGGAGAGTCTCCTCTCTTCGTTCTGGATGTCCATAGTGCTTGTCTGGCTTCATTGCACTAGGCTGCCTTTCCAGTCCATGGAGGCAAGAGGCCTGTCAAGGGCATGATTCATTTCACCTGTTTTAGACATCAGCACAGAATGAATTGCATCCCAGAGGAATCTGTTTGTCTCCCTTGTCTACAAAAGATGGAACAGCTCACTGCTGTAGGTATCAGTGTTGCCAGACGAAGCAAATTCTCAGTGTGTTGTTTCCAGAGGTGCCAAAGCATTTGGATTAGGGACCTTGAAAAGATCAGTAACACCCAGTGATTACTCATTTCCAAAACACAGCCCAAACCTGTGCAGAGGGAGGACTTTGGCTTGTGATATCAGTGTTTGACAGTGGAAGTATCAGGCTTCATCAGACTACTTGAGACTATATTTGATATTTAAAATGTTCAATGTCGTCTGAATTCACATGGGCTGTCAACAGATCAGGTCCCAGATCCTCCTTTGTTCTGTACTCCCTCCCAAGGCTCCAAGACACAGTGAAGGCACATGGTTATTATTTTTATTTCCCTTCCTCTCTCTCAGCAGAAAAACAGCCCTGACTTGTCTGCCGCCTTCGACAGAAGTGTAAGAATAAAAACACTCAAGGCATTTTCAGAGGAACAAACCAGAAACAAACGGCGGAAGCAGCGCCCTGCTCTGCCTTTTCTATCACCAAACTCCACAGGTTGCATTTCCACACTCAGGAAAAGGTTTGATTTGCTACTTGCAGCCCTGAAAATGGTGAAAGGGAAAAGAATAGGGGCATGTCTTCATTGCCAGTCGGAGGTCTGTCTTCAGTAGCATTTTTATCCTAGGAGCTGCATCATAGCATCTCCTTGCCAAGCACTGGATAGCCTAAGCGCAATGTGTCTCTGCTACCAAGGTTACACCTTGCGTAGAGCTAAGACATACCAGAAGGGAGGGGGGCAAGAGGTTGTCTTCCAGGCTAGCGACAGGAGCACTGGGTTTGAGTGATCGTTATGCTAGAAGACTAGACTGATCCCCAAGGGTGTTGCATGTGGGATATTTGCTTCCTCGAGACGGTATTGTAGCTCCTTCCCCTGCTACACAGACCTCAGCTCCGTGTGTGCTCTCTTGCCCCTCTGCACATCTCTCTGCCGTAAAGGCTTGCTTCTCTGCAGTGACTAGAGTTTCATTTTGGCATCACCTTTTGCAAACACAGGCCGCAGGGCCCCACATTAAGCAAGGGCTGACACATATTTATGGGAGCAACTGGCTCCAGGGAGATCATCTGTATCCTGCCTGCTGTTTTTCTGGATCTTATCCTGACTCTACCATCACTCATGTCGGACATTCACTCTGGTACCCACAGCCTCCCCCTGAACTGGAGCAGCTGCTCTGCTGAGTGAGGGACCCCAGCATTAAGCCCAGGTCCCCAAGGCCTATAATTATGCCACTAAAAAATAGCTCAGATTCCTTCACCCCACCTTATTCCATTTGTACAGCTGCCCTTGCCAAACTGCCGGGCAAAGTGATGTTATGGCTTAGCCCAGGAGAGGAGGGGAGAGGGAGAAAGAGAAGGAGAAAAAGGGATATTGGAAGAAAGACAGGAAATCAATGAACAAAGTCAAAGTACTGAAAAGCAAATGGGAGAGATGGACAAAGAAATGAAGCCATGGGTATGTGTCATGTTCTTGGTCACATCTGTTACAGGCCAGCAAGTTTCTTGATAGAGCTTCTCAAAGCCTGCCTAGTGTTCAGGTCTTCAAAGAGTCTAATTTTTGGTGCTGGAGCTGACTGTGCCGAGGTGGAAGGTGTATGCACGGAGAGCGTTGGGAAAGCATGTTTGCATTTACCCTCACAGAAGGCTTGCAGCCCCAGCAAATCTCATCTTGGTGGTTTGCCTTGCCAATGCCACTGAGTTCATACAAAAAAAAGAAGCAATCTCCAAAGAAGGAGTGCCCAAAGAAAGGCAATGAAAGGCAACGAAACTAGTGAAAGGTCTGGAGCACAAGTCCTTTGAGGAGCGGCTGAGGGAACTGGGCTTTTTTAGCCTGGAGAAAAGGAGGCTGAGGGGACACATCGCTTTCTACAACTACCTACAAGGAGACTGCAGCGAGGTGGATGTTGGTCTTTTCTCCCAAGTAACAAGTGATAGGACAAGAGGAAACAGCCTCAAGCTGCGCCAGGGAAGGTTTAGATTGGATATTAGGGAAAATTTCTTCACCGAAAGGGCTGTCAAGCACTGGAACAGGCTGCCCAGGGAAGTGGTTCAGTCACCATCCCTGGAGGTATTTCAAAGACGTGTAGATTTGGTGCTTAGGGACATGGTTTAGCAGTGGACTTAGCAGTGCTAGGTTAATGGTTGGACTTGATCTTCAAGGTCTTTTCCGACCTAAATAATTCTATAATTCTGATTCATGCAAGAAGGGAGAGCTTTTGTGAAGCACAAACCAGAAAGAAAGTCTCTGGAGGCTCAAGCGGTTTTTATGAGACTTGGTTTGGACTTCACAGCCTGCTCAGCTGCAGGAAAGGGATGTGGCCTGAGATTTTTGCTAGCTTACTTGGCCATAAAAGAGACAATTAATTTTGAAACTCCCATGAGATGATATTTATTTCAGCTGGACCCCATATGTGCTCTCTTCCTCTGGCTGGCCAGTAGCCAGTTCTGTTGGAGCAGCCTTGGTGTTTCCTATACCTGGAGAGGCTTGTAAGCACTCGGTTGGTTTCTACTTACATTCTATAATGGAACTAAAAGTCAGGACTCCTGGGTTCCTTTTCTGCCTCTGTCTCTGCCTTGAGGTATGACTTCAAATAAAACATTTCCCTTCCCTGCGCTTGCCATCTGTGAAACATAGCTAAAGATACTCTCTCCCCTGCCTTTTAAGATTGCTCTTTCTCCATAATCACAGGGTAGTATTATTGTAGCAACCGTTCTGGACTTTCCCAGTTCAAAGATGATTTTCTGAGCTCTGATTGTCTTGAAGGCTGGTGTTTGCTGCTCTGAGGCAGAGCAGTGGCCAGCGGGTAAGAGATCAGGAGATAGGATATGAGAGGCCTGGGATCAGCAAAGATTATAGCATCCAAGGAAGGGGATGATGAACTTAGTTAATATTATCTCAGGAATGGTCTTTCCAATGTGATACTCACCAACAAGGAGATAGGGTAATTTTCTGCTTCCTGAAACCTGTTGGGAGTTCTGGTTTTGATATGCAGAGTGGTGAAACATCCAGGATAGTACCTGGGATCTTGATTTGTAAAGATAGTCTAGCAACATATACAACTCGAAGTAAATCTTTACTGATTAGATCATATTAGATCATCAAAATTATGATAATGAAGGGGCTTTCACATGAGGATGTTGAGTAGACAGTCACAGTACAACTACCACTTCAGCGAACAGAAAGAAATTTGATCTTTGGGAATTGGGATTTGAGTTTTCTGCATTAGGTAACGAGCCACTGCCCATCTCTCCCAGCTGTTGAAGAAAAGATTTGGCCAAATTTAGCCTGGGTATACTTAGACTCTAGCACAGTATGTTTGGGATCATTTCACACTGAGAAGATGTCAATGTTTAATTGAGATTGAAAAATTGAAAGGAAACAAAGGCGACTGAAGGCCTAAATGGGGCTTGTCTCTGACTACCCCATGTAACCAGGATTCTCAGAAGGTATTTAGCCTGCAGAGGAATGTTAATGGTAGGACTATTTTAGAATTACATGCCTTATAGTGAAAAGCAATTTATTGCTCTTCTTGCCTTATCTCCTAATATGAAAACTATGGTCTTATTCCATTAGATTAATGGTTAGGCAAATTTAATACAGGTTAAAAGCAAAAAAAACCCACCACACCTGATATACTGTATAGTCAGTTCATTTAATTCACTACTGCAGAAGGTCAGAGAGTGATATGCTGTAGTTGGAGTTAAAAAAGAGCTCTGTAATTTTACAGCCATTAAAAGCATGTCATTATACCTGTGAATGGAGGAATGGAAATTTCAAACTTCAGAATGCAGAGAAAGAATAGCCTTAGGAAAGAAATTTCCCCATCATCTCCCATCACCTTTCACACTACTGGGGAGTTGTATTAGACTGGGTTATTGCCATTACCCTTGGAACTGCCTGCTAGCAGCCACCATAATGTATGCAGGTGTTCACCGGTGCAGTGAGGCACATCAATGAACATGGTCTTATTCAGTTTACTGAGCAGTGTTGTGTGTTTCCTCGCAGGACCTGAGAGCCCACTTGCTTATTGGCTTAAGGGAATACACTCTGCCTGCACCCTGAAATGCTGCAGCCACACCATTCCCATGGGCAGGTCCCTTCCATCTCCAATGGATCTGGCAGGAGCAGGCAAGAAGAATGGCAGGACAGTTTTGGTGGCAGTTGGTGTCCTTCAACTGATAGTGTCTCTTCCTGCTGAGGCTCTTTCGCAGTTGACATCAAAGACTGAGCCTCATGGTTTGAGAGGAAAGCGATGGGTATTCAGCACAGTACTTTCCCATGGGGAGTCAGTTCCTCATCAGGCAATATTTGCCGGGCTTCTTAAAAGCAAGCTAGAGGGAACAGCATTTCCATGGATGAAACAGCATCAGGAGCAGCCAGAGGCCTCCATGCAAGTCATTTCACCCTGTAGATATTCACAGAATCCATGAGATCAGATGAGCTGGGAAATCTGGAGCTCCCTTCAAAGTCCTTTTTCCCAGGGAGAACCATGGCATTTGATTCCAAATGTCATGCCCCTACTGCCTACACAAATAACTCCTCATGTTTAGGTGAGGAATGCTATCATAGAAGGGCATCCTGGGTGCAGAAAAGAAGTCATGGATGTGGCAAGCACACTTTGAGTAAATGAGACTCTTTCTTGGGTGACATATCTCCTTAGTTCATGGTTCATCTGCACCTTCAGGTGCCGAGCTGCACCTGCCACCCCAGCAGCTAAATGGGGACAGTTTGGTTTGTTACGTTCTGAAGAATTAGCAACGTGTGGGAACTCAGTGCCTTTTCCACCTGCCTTTACCTTCAAAAACTGGATTAATCTGGATTTAAATTGGCATTTTTTTCCATGTTGTGTGAGGAACTGGGGAATAGATTCATGTTTTAGTCAGGTTCTAATTTGGTGGAGAATTAAAACCTCATAAATAAGGCACAATATTTATTCAGCATGTTTGATGAAGACGTCCTTCCTATAGCTCTAGTGCAATCCTTTTTTCTTTTTACAAGCAGAACACAGTGAAATGCCGAATATTCTGTATGCCATCAGCACACAAAACCCATGGCCCGAGCGCTCAGCTGGTGTAAACTGGCACCGGTTAGTGGCTGGCAATGCAAACACATCCGCCGATGCTGCACCAGGAGGTATCAGAGCCAACCTTGCTTTGCCCTCACACATCTCCCTAACGTTGCTCCCAACTCGTGCAGTCACTCTTGCATCTCCCGACAGCTTTGCCGTCTCCACGTGGAAGCTTTTGACAGCAGGCGGGATGTGGGGAAAAGCATTCCCGGTATTGCAGCAGTGCAGTGTGAGTTACTTCCTCCTTTGTGTGGCTGAAAACTTGCTCTGCCACCCTGTATCCACACGGAACCCCAGGTGGATGCCAAGCAGTGGCAATGTGCTGGAGAGCATTTCCTGGGCTTAGGTGAGAGATCAGCCTTCAAGCCTCCAAAAAGACCTTACACAGGAGCAGCTAGCTTAGGACCTGAAGTAAAATGTGTTTTATCCAGCCCATGGTTCACACCTCCCTTCTTGCTTCCCTGGATTTTCTGGCTCCTCTGAGATTACAAGAGGCACACACCCCTCTCATCTCCGTGTGCTCCTGCTGCTGGCCGTTGGACTCTCCCACCAGCCTTGCCAGCATCCTGGGGTCCAAATGGCCTTTCTCCAGCTCAACTAATCCATCACTGCTGAATCTGTCAGCTGGTGGATAATTTATGTCGAGCATGAGCTCTGAGGTGGTCAGGGAGGAATGGCACAGACCCAGGATTTACAATGCCCATGTCCAGGGGAGGGGGGGTAAAAGCTGGAAACATGATGCTTTTCTATCCCCATTTATAGCCTGTTCCCCAGCCCCTGGCAGGGGAAGTAGCCCACGGGAGGCTGGTGGTTTTGTAGAAGCTTTTGCTTATACTGAATCCCAAATTTTCACTGTCTCCTTGCAAATTCCCCTGTCCCCTGAGCAGCCTGCGTGGCTGACACCTGCTAGCAAATTAAAAGCAGGGTGTCTGGGGCAAAGCCAGCTTTCCAGGAGCGTATCTCGTGCTCTCCCAGGCCAATTTGGTTAGTGCTTCCTCCAGCTCCCAGTGCCTGTTGCTGCGGATGAGCAGATCTAGTCACAGGCTCCCCTCGTCAGATTGATCCGGTGGTGTAAATCCACACGGTCCGTGCGTGTGTGCTCCGGAGCCCCCAGCTAAGCCCCATCTGCACAGCACAGAGGGGCTGCAGGGCTGGACCCTGCGTGGCCGGAGCCCAGGTTGGCACTGCTTCAACTGGAGACCATCCACCAGTGTCAGGCTGTGGTAAGGCTGTGTTTTGCAGCGTGTGAATCCGTGTCAGTGCCTGGGTGTCTCTGGACTCTACATGGCAACCAACGCCCCGCTCAGACCTCTGGCCTCCCTGTTTGACAAAGCTCCTTATAATTAACTATCTCCAGAAGTCCTGCCCCTTCACATACAGGCCACCATCCCCTCCCTGCAGAGCAAACCATCCGTTTCAAAAGACGTGGGTCAAACACCAGGCAGGATTTTGAGTAAAACATATCCAAAACGATGCTCTGACAAGTTATTATGATGATCCCTGCCTTGGAGGTCAGCAACCGGACTCACAAACCTGTACAGTTAATCCCTCTGTACCAGCAGCAGGACGATTCTGACCTCTTGCATCCATGTGCAGTTATCTGAGTTGTGTCCCACACCGAGATTACATGGACCTACACGTGCTCCTGGAAAGCCCAGGAGCTGTTCTGACTGTCTGTTGGAGCAGGTACTGCCTAGTGCATGGGGCAGAAGAGCTGAAAGCCTTGACATTGAGCTGATGAACCAAACAACACTCGACATCACTGCAAGCACCACGGCGCCCAGGAAGATGGAGCGTGCCTTTGTGAGGCACACTCTAATTGCACGGAGCTGTGACAGCTCTTGTGGTGCCATCTGAATTACTATGTCAGCTGGACACTTATCACCAAGAAAATAATAAACTCTTAGAAACAGGGTACATGAGCTGTGGATGGCCTTTGACACACGCTCGGTTTCCCCACCGAAGGAGCAGGTGTTTCTACTTGATGCTCTTCTTGTGAAACCAAAGAGGCAGAATCCCGCTGCATGTTTCTGTTGAGACAGAAAGTAAACAGTAATTTACCACCCACTCTGCTCCCGAGTCCTTGCTGAAGCATTGGGACCTGACATTTCCTCCCCGAGGCTGATAGAAATTGGGAGTTGCTCTGTGGCGGTCTGGTTGCTGTAAAGTTGTCCTGAGGACTTCCTATCTTCTGAAGTGGCCCAAAAAGCTGTCAACTTTGGTGTTTGGGTTGGAGGCGAGGGATTTTTGTTAATCTACACCTGCAGGTTTATAGAAGATTTTAATATGATAATTATAGGCAAACCAAATTTTCCTGTCCTTTACATGGAGCTTCCCTCTTGCAGCTGCTCTCTCTCCAATTCCAGCTCTTTGGACCAGGTTGTCTGTGCATCTTCTTCAGGATTGCCTTCACACAGGGTTAGATCCTCAGTCAGCGTTGAGAAAACTGACCCATGTGCCTGGCATGGTGATGCTGCCTCATGGGAAATGCAGTGGAATTACTCCCCCAGACTTCAGCTGGCCAGAATTCAAGTACTTAGAATAAACCAATTGTCTGGACTTTTTCTATGGTCACTGGAGAAAGATTGGCATGTCCTGAGACAAATTACTGCCATCCTACCGTGGGTGTCCAGGGAAGGAAGGGTTGAATTACCACCTCGTTAGGGCTATGCAAAAGAGGAAGAACATAAAACTTGCTTGATTCGGCTAGAAAACCTGATCTGCCCCTGGGGTAAGTCAGCAAAGCTCTTCTAAGCCATCTGCCAACAGCACATTTGGATTGATCAATAGCCCTGGCTCAGCTATCCTTGATATGCAGTAGTGCTCATCTACAGCAATTACCTAAAAGCCTGGGAAGGGGAGGAGATCAAGTAATTTAGCAAGGGGACAGGGCCTTTGCATTGATTAAAAATGTAATGGGATCTCTGAGATGGCTTCAGAGTTGCCCCCGAGGTACTTCATCAGGTAGAGGCAGGAGTCACAGCACTGCTGGGCTTTGCCTGTCTTCTCCAGCCCAGCAAACCAAGTGCAGTCAGGGGACGGACCTCTTTTAAGAAGAGATGGTGCATCACAGGGAAGGATTGGCCCTCCAGCCCGGGACAACAGGGAGCGGATCGGAGACTGAGAGAGGTGTGCCAGAGATTGGGGAGCATCGGGATGGAAGGAGGGGCAGGGCCAGCATGTTTTAATCGATGGAACAATCAGTCGGAGGCTGAAGCAATTTCGAGATTAGGCTCCTTTATGGAAAGCAGTGATCTCTTTTTGATGAAAAAGCCATCCCAGCCTTTTGTTGTAATCTTACCTCTGCTCGTGCAGTTTCCTCGTGTTTCGTGGCTGACCCACTTCCTTCAGCTCCTTTGCTTGTTTCCTTCAAGTGCAGTTTTAGCTCCAAACCACATAAACACCTTGTTTAAATTGCTTTAATCTCCAAGTGCTCTTTCTATTGATTTGAAACCGTTAAGCTGTCAATCAGCCCTTTCTCTTCACACTGTGGACCAGGGAGGGAGATTAAAATAACAAACAAACAAGAGGCGGATGGGCAGCCGAGTTACTCTGAATTTCACAGCAGATGCTGGCTCTGAGGAGGCTGGAAAAGGGTGGAAACAAGGTCCCTCCAGACACTGAACTCAGTAGAAGGGTCCTGACCAGCATGGAGTGTGATGCCCTGCGGTGCCCAGTTCTTTCAGCTCAGGCATTCAGATACCCACGCTGCTAATGTGGGACCTGGATATCTGTTCGTGCAAGGTGGTGTGCAGATACTTCTAGGAGACAACCTCAGTCTTACCAAGTTTCCAGTCAGCACTGATAAGAGAGACGGAAAAAAAAAGATAAGAGAGTTAAGAGATGCACAGAGAGAAAAAGTAGTTTTTCCAAGGGCAGTGCATGAGTCTAAAGAAAGACTTTGTCTCCTGATGAGGATCTAGCACCATCATCAAAAAAACTCAATAAACACACTCAGGGTGACATTTTTTGTGTAGTGGTGAGGAAGCAAACGGACCTGCACTCTTACAGACACACATGGCATGTGAAACCCAGCCTGCCCGCAGCTCTGCCCACCATGGCTGTGCAGAAATGCCATTGAGGAAGGACATCTGAGCCGGACCACTGGAACTGCGGATGCTCTTGCAGTCAGTGGATACATCCCCTGGCACTTTCCCTCGCTTGGATAGCGCACCCGGCCATTTGCACTCAGGACAATCCTGATGGCAGCTTGAATCTGCAAGCTATTATTTCATCATTACAGCAGGGATAATGACAGGGCCAGAGAGGCTGATTGCTGCTGGAGGGGTCAATGGTCAAGGAGCTAAGAAGGAGAATAAAGACGAAGCACGGCACATGTGGCTTTGCAAGAGGTGTGCAGCTGGCTTAGCCGTGCTCTTGTCAGAGTATTGATCACTAAAATGAAGCTGAGGGTCTCTAGTTAGAGTCTTCAAAGTGGAAACACACTGAAGTCCAGTCCAGTGCTAGTCACAAGCTCTGAAAACCCATCAATTAATCACATTATGCAAAGCCAATATTAGACACAGCAGCACTCAAATACGACATGGGCTCACTCTGTTATGCATGGGCTGAGGAGAAACCTCTCTGCTGACATGCTTGTTTCTACCTCTCCCCGTAAATTTTTTTTTTACAGCCTCGTGAGTGTGATAAGGATTCATCCTTCTGCTTGATTCTCACAAGAGCGAAGGCAAATTTCCCAGGGCTCTTTCCCTTGCACCCAGCACAGAGGGGTTTGCAGGGAAATGCTCCTCCTGCCGAAACCCTCTGAACGTGTTGGCCTGGGAGGGACAGCGGAGCAGGAGATGGCAGCCTCGGAGGAGCTGGGGAACCCAGGTGAGCAGCACCGCTTGCAGCAGTGCTCTGCTTATCCAGGGCAGAGCTGCCAGTCCCACAGCTGGAGCACACAGGGATTCCTGGGAAGGGTTCACAGAACAAAGAGGCCTGAAATTGATTGGGTCATTCATTTGAATGTTTAAAATAATAAGAATAAAAAAACCACTCTTTGAATGAGTTTCTTTCCCCTCAAGCAATTTGAGCAGCTGCTCGCTTTCCATTTGGCCTCGAGATCCTTTTATTGACCCGCTACGAAAATTTGCATGCGGTGGAAAGGTTGCTGGAGAGCTTGCGGGGGGGGGGGGTCCCACCTTTCTAGCTACAAGGGCTGAGGGGATTTCACCACCTTCTTCTGACTTTTGGGAGCAGAGGTGGGAATAAAGATTGGGGCAGAGGGGTCACGGAGGAACCAGCACAGATAAAAAGAGAAAAGGTCTCTGTCTGTGCAAAACGAAGCGACTGTCCTACAGACAACAGCTTCCTACATTACGTTTCACTGGTCCACTCTCAAAAGGTGCCAGTGTTAGATACAGAATAAGGGGGAGGCCCTGGGAGGGAAATACTAGGTGAGGAGAAGAATGAAGATGGCATAAGGAACTTAAATAAGAGGTATATGTAAGGTTAGATGGACAACTAACCTTTTATTTTGGGCTGTACAAATACCTCCTTTTTACATTTTTACTAAATTTCTTTGGTCAAATGGGAGAAGAAGGAGAAGGAAGGCATCAGAGGGATTAGTGTGATTTTTTGGTATGATAGGCGCTGGGACGAAGGGGATGAGCTACTTCTGCCCAGGGGAGCTTCAGAAAATTCTGACACCTCAGAGAAAACCTTCTGGAGGCTGGTAGAAGACAAGTCTACACAGGCAGCAGCGTAAGATGGAGAAGGAAGAATATACATCAGCACTCCCTTTCTGATGATAGAGCAAAGTGTCGTTCGAGGAAAACAAGCAAATTTCAGGAGGGAAAAGAGAGACCCTAAAATGAAGCGGATTTTTTTTTTATATATATATTTGAAACACATAGACTGGATTGATTGGATGTTTTTAGAGATCTTCAGTCATATGAATAAAGATGGCTTTCCCCAGCTGCCCTTTCCCAGTTTTTCCCAGCTGGCTGATGGCCATCAGACACAGCAGCAGGGGCCAGAGCAGAGAATGGAGCAGTCAGAACCAATGTTGGTGGATGAAGTCTTCGAGAACAGGATGGAAAGAGGGCTGGGGAGAGGTATCAACTAAAATAGAAAAGGACAGCAGCAGGGCCCCAGCACAATGACTTAATTTGTGGGTTGTTCTGCTCTGTAGGGGCGGGCTGATGCGACACCCACGCACTGCGCAACAGCTGGCAACATCTGCCACAGCTCCTCCTCTTCTTCTTCAGCTTTCAAACACTTGCTGTCCTCATCAGTTCCTCTCACTTCTCCTCCCCTTGCACTTCCTGACTGCTGCAGTTTGCTTTTTTTTAATGAAGTCCCATGTCGGGGCTTCAAAGGGGAGGTGCGCACAAGTCAGGAAGAGGAGGGAGTCGTGCCTTCCAATCTTTCAGGTTAAAATTGCAAACACACATATGCATACACACTGAAAAAGCAAAGCAAGGAGAGAAATCAATAGCCCTGGTCAAAACTCATTTTCAAATCTGAATGAAGCTTGTGATTAGTAGAGCCCCACAGAAGCCACTGTTCCCAGTCTTGATCTGATCCTTAAATGTCAGCCTTGCAGAATCATGGAAAATTAGGGGTGAGCAGGACTTCTCGATGCCGCCAAATCCACCCCCTGTCAAACAGCCCATATGCATGAGACTCACCAGTCACAGGAAACAGCAGCTCCTTCTCGTGGCCTGCTGCTGTGTTTGGACTAGAAAAATGCAATGGGCAGAACCTGCTTTCTTTGCTGAATTTACTTCATCCCTGAAGGCCAGTGTGTCCCAGGATCTCCAGCATGAGCAGAGCTGACCACATACTCGGACACTTCTCATCACTAGCTCTGCCACGGGCTTTAGTGTCTTCCCCACTGGGCTCGAAAGGGGAGAGTTGGGAGGGATGGTTGTGTATGAAGAAGAGTAAATTCACGCAAGTCCAATCTTGTCTCTAAAATTACAGTGATTTTTTTTAACCTGTATTTCATCGAACGACACCTTACCACCGCAGTAAGTGGTGATGGGGTGGGAGGGTGAAGGACTGCATAGGGGGAGATGAGAATGTGAGAGAGAGGAAATGAGGAAAATAAGTTCAGGGCACCTGATCTCATTTCTGAAGGTGGACGTAACTGGTGATTAGCGAAGTCCAACTCAACCACTATTATCTCCTCCCTAGCTCACGATGTAAATGTCAGCTTCCTGCGGCAGGGAGAGGACCACTAATGGCTGCGGCAAAGCAAGGAGGGGCAAGGAACTTCCAAATGAGCTTGATATTTTCTTAACCTGAAACAAACGGAGGCTGTAAAAGGCCAGGGAAGGAACCCATCGGAGCGACTGAGAGGGCTGTAAATGAAGAGCAAGACCTCAGTTAAACACAGCCATTTGTAATGGGCTGTTGAGCAGTGACAGGGTGAGTGTGGCAGTTTGCTCTGGGAGGGGGTGCCAGGAGGGTGGGTGGAGGAGCAGATGTGTTCACACTCCCTTTTGGCAAAGAGGATAATAACATTTCCCTTCTTTAAAGGGAATACTGATGAATAGTTAGTAAGCCTGGGCTGGGCTGCTTTCCATAGGCTTACTGTCTTCTCCAAGGGCTTTTCATATGGGAGGATTTGAGAAGCAGGACCTTTAAGCTAAATAAAAAAGCTACACAGCAGGAATCATTCCCGTTCTTGCAAAACTCAAAACGCACAGAAATGTTTCATCCTCCTCAAGGCAAAAATGAGATCTCAAAATGTTATGGGCTGAACTGGGAGGGGGGAGCACAATGAACAGGTTCCCTGAGACGAATCAGTATATTGATGATCAGCACAGTCACCTAAGACATGGCAAATGCAGATTCAAGTCTTTGCTTCAGCCTGGTTCAGAGCCAGGCTGGTGTAAATCATAGCTCGGGCACTCTTTGGGTGGCAGTTCTGTGCACCTCACCACCATGACTGCCTTCTTCATGTCTCTGCCTATTAGATGTGTCCCAGTTAGAAATTCATCTAACCTGGTTTATTCCCCCCAGAAAGGACTGATATCAACCCATGAGCTTTCTCAATTAAAATCCATTTCAGGGAAATGAGGGCATAACAAAGGATCTGTGGTGCTACATCAGACCGCAGGTTACTTGAACCTGCAAAGAGTCTTAGAGAGGGTGTAAAATCAGGACACATAAAGAACAACCCTTTCCATTGGCCGGTTTCCAAAAGTTACACATCTAACTACACATAGTTTGTGCCACTAGAAGAATACTTGGATTTGAGGTACACCTCAACCTACTAAGCCTCCTGGAACTTTCCTTGAACCAACACCCGGTCACCGCATTATTTTTGCTGCACATAGGTATGTGCATGGTTTTGAAAAAGCTGCTTATTACAGTTCAATGGAGAAGGATAGACCATATTTTATCGCAGATCCACTTGTAAGGTTCATTATTGATTTTAATGTACCTGTGCCAAGAGGCAACGACAGGCACAGTTTTTTAAAGAGAAGGAAGGAAGATTAAATATACTCAATCCTTGTCACCTTAGCAAACATTTATCCATCCGGTTGTGTGTGATGAGAAGTCTCTATTCCAAAGAAGGAATTAAATTTTAATAGGACAGAAACATGTTTGTAGGGTTGTCATGGCCCAGGATTGGAACAGACTACAGCATTGCAGGGAAACCCCAGAGGCTGCTGACAGAAGAAAACCAGAAGGTGATAACTTATGCCTGAAACAACTGATTGTAGGGAAGTAGGTGATGTAGAACAGGACTGATGTGGAGTGTCTTACCACTGACGGTAGAGAAATTCCCTATTGAAAAGGAGGCAGAGCAGCCCCCAGCATTGCCCTGGCTGTAGCTACTGCTCAGAAATGTGATGTTAAAGTTAGCATGAAAGCCAGAAAATCCCAGTACAGACAACAAGGATCGTCACTGGTGTGTACTCACTGCCATGGGCTTCCCCAGCAGCAAGAATCAGTCTGCAGGACTGCGCTTAAAAGTAAACCTCCTCTTCTTTGCAGATGTTTTTTTTGCTCCAGTTGAGGAATGTTTAATCCTTCCAGGTAATGCCAGCCAAGCTCATTGCTAATGAGAAGGTTAATAATCTCCTCACTTGAGTGGAGAAAGACTAGCACTGCAGGTGAAACCTTTGCTGGGCTCTGCAGGTTACAGCCCAGGGCCTTCAGGACCAGGGCAAGGTGGGCGATGCAGCGCACTAATGAGCCGGACCAGCGGAGGCTGGCGAATGGTTTGGGAAACTCGCAGCTCCTCCGCTGTGCTCGGTAGCACGGAGCGGGCACGGCAGAGGTTGCTGCTCTCCACTGTCCTGGTGTCCACCGAGGTTCACTCCGTGCTCTGGTGAAGAACTCACTTTACCTCCTGCCCTTTAGTCGCCTCCACGGCTTCTTACTTCCAGTCATTACCAGCCACGGTCTGGATTTAATGAGGCCAGAGTTCCCTGGATGAAATAAATGCAGGTCCCCGAACCCTCTAAACCAAAGCTAATGAAAAATATATGCTCCCTCACTCCTGCTCTCATTTTCACATCCTGCAAATTATCTGTGCTAATGCACGCAACTCACTGCTCCTCCGCGGCTTCAGATGCTGAACTTTGAGTCTTTGTCACATCAGCCGGCACCAAGTAATTCCGTACAGAAGTCTGACATTTCCAGTTGAAAAAAATAAATTGATTAAAATTCAACAGGCATGTAGTGTTCAGCTTTTAAAGGTCGGCAAATCTAAGGAACTATCAACTGTAAAATAATTCAGCATTTAGAGGGGAGGGGCTGGTGGGGGGGTCCTGGGAAGAGGGAGGGAGCGCAGAATGTTGGGATCATTTACTTCCTGCTTTTCACTGTCAAGAACATAATTACAAGCAATTTAATTATCCTATAATGGAAAGGGTCCATCTTCCTGAGCGTCACAGCCGGATCCGATTTTGCCTCCCCGGGCCCTGTGCAGTGCAGGTGTGGGGAGGGGACCCTGGCTATGCCCAGGTTCTGCTGTGGGTGAGTGTCTGCAAAGGGACCTTGCAGAATGAAGATGGGTGACGTTGTTTCTGCTGCTTCTCATGTTGGAGGCTAGATCACACTCATCTGAAGGAGACTTTCAGTCATCCAGTAGGAGGAAGGCGGCTGTTTGGTGCAATAGTGCCAGAAAATCCCTACTTAGAGAACTGGATGTATGTTAATCCCTACTTAGAGAACTGTACTAAGATGGACAAGCATGGCACTGTAAGTGAGCTACAGAGATGAGTACTGATCCCAGATGAAATCAGGTCAGGGTTTCAAGAGCTGCCTCATCCATCTCACTTCACTGGAGTTCTACCAAGACTCAAATCCCACATCTTGAAGTTCCTCCAGTTCTGCCACCTGGATTTTGCTTTTTGAGGTCCATACTACCCAGTTTTGAGTAAGATCAGGTTAGGTAAACAGTAAGCAAACTGCTTTGCACCAGTCTTGATGAACCACTAACATTTACATGATGCTGGACAAAGAAGTCTTCAGCCTGAGCCTTCTTCGACAGGTTGCAAGTTACTAATTAGGATACTCTCCCTTCCCTTGATTACACTTTGCATGTATAAATCATGTTATCTAATGCATGGCTTCTTCTCTTCCTTCTCTATTATCCCACTCTCTTGGTAAAATCTATTTTTCTCACACCTCTTTTGTGCATGATCTTGAGACCAGCTCTTTCCAGCCTGGAACTTGTTTGGTTTCACTGTTCTGTTAAGTCAAGAAATACACCCCATGGGAAACATCTCCTAGAACTTAGTGGCAGAGAGAGTAGAGGAGGGGTTGGAGCCCGCCTGAATGGGGTTTGGGGCAGTGAACTATGGGCACTTGTTTTCTGTTTTTTGCTAGTTTTCTTGTTTGCTGGTTTTCCGACCCCTGGTTTAGCAGGAAAGGAGCAGTGGGATGCTCCGATTGCCTTCCCCAACAACGGGATCACAGCCTGATGTACACCCAACTGTGACCCCTACAGGTCTCTGAAAGGAGGATACTGATCTTGGAGGCACAGGGAGAGAGTGAGCAAGGCATCACCTCCATCCTCATCACTGAGTACCCCTGAGTTTCAGGAACGGTTGATACGCCTCTGGTTTGTCAGTCTTTGCAACCTCAGATTCTCCATGAATCTCTCCAGATTCATGGCTCACACAGGTGCCATGCCATTGATTTTAGTGGGACAGGATCACTGTGACTGAAGGGAAAAGCGTGGTCCATGAAGTTGGTGGTGAATTGTGCTCTCCAGGCCAGAGATCACCAGGACTCCACTCCAGGGAGCAAAAAATATACATCAAAGGAGAGCAAGATGACTCCTACCGCAAGGTGGCTGTAGGAAGCTTCTCTAGGGGAAGTTGTGACCCAGCAACAAGCCAAACCAACCCTGAAAAATTTAAATAATGGGAAGCGAAAGAGAAAGAAGGGCCAGCAGGCACATTGCTGCTGCTCTGTCACCCAAACACTGCTGCGTCAGTGCAGAGGAAAGGGAATGCTCTGTCTTCTTCAGTTAAAATGTTCCCAGCCCAATCTTTGCCAGCTCTGCTCCATCCCTGGGCCTCTGTCTTGCTTGGCTCAAGAGGAATCACTACAGCAGATCACTGCAAGCTCCTGCTAAGCTTTCGCTCACCAGCACTTACCTCACTGGAGAAGTCCCCCTGCCCAGTGAGTGCCTTTTGCAAGCACTGGGACACCCACATCCCCACATTATCCATCTCCACATACAAGACCTGGATGTCCCTCCTCCAAGACAATGAGCAGCCAGCTGTCTTCTCCAGTGCTCTACACACTTGCCCTAGATCATGGTGGATCAAGCCCACTACAAGTATCAGCACACCACCAGGCTACATGGGCATCCCCCTACATGGTCATGATGCTCCAAATCCTAGTCCTTCTGGCAGAAAATCCTATGGTCTGAAACCTGTGCCAAGGAAAGAAGAGGAACCCCTCTACATCCCATCAGCAAGGAGCTTGCAGAGCCCAGGCCTGGGCAAGGTGGGTACCACAGCCCCCTGCTGAGCAGGGCTTGCTGATGGCAACACCCAGGTCTCCCTGGAGAATCCCCAGCAGCCAAGCTGGCTGCTCTGCCTCCTTCCCCCTCCCTCTCACACACAGCAGCCAAAAAAGCACCATGTTGATTATTCAAGAGCAGACTCTTAACAGCTCTAATCAGTTGATAATCCAATAACACACTCAGCTGAGCTGCACTCTCATCTCCCTGGTCCCCGCTGCTGAGACAACATTTACAGCTGCGTTGTATTGATAATAAGTGCCCGGTGGTCAGGAGGAGAGCACAGCAAATGACACCCCCCACTCGCTGCCACCTCCTGCTCCTCAGCCAGGCCAGAGGCAGGCAGACCCTCTGTCCCCAGTCCCATCCCACCCCTGCCTGACAGGAGCAGAACCGTGCACAGCTGGCTGCTGCTGGGCTCCTGTGTGCTGCCTGTGCCACAGCCCAGCTCCTGGCATCCACAGGAAAATAAGTTTGCCTATTCTCTTGAGGTACCCCCCTGGCAAAACGGCTTTAAACGTAATAAATAAAAGGGGAAGCATCAAATCCATCACTTCGAGAGCATTTGAAATGGAAGATGCCAGGGACCAGGCAGCACAGCCTCAGGCCCTTTCAGTTCTCCAACAGTTCAGCACAAACTGTGAGTGTTCAGCCCGGGTGGCCTGAAGCCAGCACGCAGGGAGAGACATTAAATGCAGAAATATCCCTTCCTCCTCACCACGCCAGCTTTCCATCCCCAGCCCCATCCTGAGGCAGGCAGAAAACCACTCACACCTACTTCTCACTGCCTTCACAGCCCTGTTTCTCAGCTAGGGAGCCTGGCTGAGTCTCCTGGCAGAATCTTCTCTCTCTGCCTCACCTTCCAGTGATCCATTTTATGCAACTCCCCTTCCCCACCCTGGCCCCTCTCTGGTCTTTGGCACATGCTGGGGTCTGTGCTCAGCCCCAGAGTGTGCCTGGCCCTGTCTCCAACTGCCTCATTAATCAATACCCCTCATTAGCCATGTAATTACAGATGAGTGCTTATTTCCCCCAGGTGTATCATCAGAGCTGCACTAGCAAAAAGGTGTGGAAAAGCCTTTTCAGGACCTAAATACGGGTTTTCCATTAAGAGATTAAAGCAATTTCCCCATATTAAGATGTTTGGGTCCAAAGGAAGCTGAAGTGGGGTTGTTCACTAGGGTATGTGGAAGGGAGGAGAGCTGGACCTGGACTCCTCTGCAGCCAGGGGACTGCAGGCACCACGCACCCACACTCCCCATGGATTCATGCTGCTGTTTTCTCTCCTGGTGCAAAACTTCCTCCTGTTCAAACCCCACGGTGGGGCACGCTGGCCTGCTCTTCATTCCTTCTCTTCCTCCTCCTGGGATGCTACCAGTTGCCGTGGCAATGCTGCCAGCCAACCTCACACCCAGGAGGAACAGGTCCGGTTGCCCATCCTCACCACAGCCTCCTGCAGCCACCTAGGAGGGCTTCCAGTGGGCTGTGGAGGCAACAGCCACCTCCATGCACAGACCATCATGAATCCCTTCCACCTCCCCCAAAAAACCAGCCCTTTCTCCTGCCTGGCCTCATCTTCTCCCCTTTCCCACAGACCCCAATTAATCCTGGACGTCAGTTCCCCAGAGCTGAGTCAGAAATGAACTGTGCTCTCCTGCGTTCAGCGTGTGGGGCTGCCTGCAGGCTCTTCTTGTTTTGGCAGGTCCCTCTTCCATCTCCAACCTCCCCTTGCTCCTTGCAAGGTCTTTCCCACAACGGATCCCAGCCAGTGACTCTTTCTTTCCTGCTACTTTTGCTCCCTGTCCTCTTCAGCGTCCATCTCCTCTGGCACAGACCTCCGTGCCCAGGTACCGGTTGGGGGCACAAAGCAGTGGGTGTTTCTTCTCACCCCCCGGGGTCGATGCTCACTGCTGCCATATCATCAGCATCGAGGGCCGTGGGAGTGAGACACGCACATCCTAATGGAATAGGAATGCATGGATCAAAAGAAAAGCTCAGTAAAATCCAGAGCCCAAACCTCCTCTGTGCCCACACAGCACGTGCAGCAAAGTTGGTTCAGTGTTTCCCCTAGTGCTCCTTATTTCGGGCAGCGTGCAGCTCCTAAGAGATTGCGATAGTTCCGATGAGGCTCTTCTCTATTGTGTGTGTAATTCCCTTTCTAAAAACCAGTCTTGCCTGATTATATGCTTAGGCAAGAGGCTAGAAAAACCCCAGGGACGCTGAGATTCTCTACAGAAGAAGCTGGAAAGAGCTGGGTTTCTGGAAGTGAAAACAAAGCGAAGAAGTGCCACTGGCTCACTTCTTCCCAGCTTTGCAAAAATTTCACAGCAGTAATGATGCGTATGGGGGGGCTGGGGCCACTGCAGACGCATCTGGTAAGTGTCCTGTCTGGTGGAGCGAGGGGGAAGGAGAGGAGAGGAGCTTGTGCAGCACATCCCCAGGGAAGGGCTTCCTGGTGGAGGCTCTTCAGGATGCAAAACGCGTCTGGAAGCATCCCAGCTCCAAGTCTGCACAAGTGAGTTGGGGCCAGGTGTGACCACCCCACTAGTGGTTTTGAGGTTCTGGCTGTTCACTGCTCTCCAGTCCTTTCCAATTTCACATTAATTGGGCCAGTGCACAGCAACTTAGCATGATCCCACTGGGCCATGGAAGGTCCCTGTAGGTCCTGACCAGCCTCATTTCACGCTCCGGACACAGAGCTAATCCTTAGGGATATAGGATGCCTGTCTTCACCTCCCCTCTCCCAGGGCCAACATTTCTGTTGCTTCTGGGGTCCATAGGATAACGACCTGAGGGAGGGGGAAAGACCCATCCATGTATCAAGATGTGCCCAGGAGCTTCTCTTTACCAGAGCCTTTGATCCTCTTTTCTGGGGCTTGGAAGGTGTTTTTAGGCAGAGTGTAAGGGGTGACGATCGGCAGAGGGTGTACAGACAGCATGAGAGCTGGGTACGTGGACTGATGGACTGGAGAAAAACCATACATTATGGTGCTTGAAGATCTCCAGGGCTTCCTCAACCTCTTCTCCACATTTGGCTCTTGGTCTCTTTGATGCGTTCACTCCACAGCCTTGACGAGGAGGGGCCCAATTAGCGCAAAGAGCTTTACAGCAGAAACCACTGGGCTGAGACTCCCAGCTCATGTCACGTATCGCTGGGCCCTGTAAAGCCATGGGTTGATAACGGCTTTCTCTCAGCATTTGATGGGACCAGGTGGCCTTGAGCCAAAGGCTGTGTGGTCTGTTACGGTTCCCTGCACCACCCACCCCATCCCGAGTACCACCCCTGTGTGCCATGGGCAACCCCGCTGGGAAGCGGTGAGGGTGCTCAGCGGCTTCTCCCGGGGGTTTGCAGAGATCCTCCTCGCAGAGAACACCCAGCGAGGAGTCTCTGCGCGGAGTTTCCAGCGTGCTGAGGAATAAAGCCCATCTCTTCACAGCAGTCCTTCCGGCTAAGCACTCATCGGGGTGTATTTGATTTGAGCCGTGATAATCAGGCGTACTCCGGCTCCTCGGCAGGCAGCGGCTCTTAGTCAGGAGAGTTTCTGCTACGAGTAGTAAAACACGTGCAGGCATCTTCCCCAGGGCTGCTTCTCGCTGCCTCCACCGCCGAGCATTGCTTACTGGAAACGGGACTGGGATGCACCATGCTGGCTGGGCAACACCGGCCAGTTTGGGGCAGGAAGCATGGAAACAGAGAGCGCCAGCAGCCAGAGATCCAGCAGCAGCGGGGAGGTTTTGGGATGGTACCGCAAACATTTGGGCAGTACCTGGCACGACGGGGACCCGACCATCCTCTGGAGGCCTGAAGTGCTGTGACAGCAGTGTCCCTGCTGCCATCTCCTGTGCTGGGAGTCCCTGCGGGGACTCCCCTGCCCGTCACTTGCCAGGATCAAGCCCACTCCCGGGCTGGGGTTTGGCACGACCTGACCCCCCGGCACCACCGCGGTCTGCTCTGCCGCTGCGCATCCAGGGCTCCCAAACTGGCGTCGCATCCCCCCGCTGCTGCTCTGCCCCCTCCTTCCTGTCATTCGGTGACATAATGGAATCAAATTAAAGCCCCATTTACCAGTTTTATTGCCTATTATTTATAATACTCCAGCTCCAAAGTGCTGTTTTATAGAGTGCTTAAGCTGCCATTGCTGGATAGAGTTTGCCATAAATGTCTCCACATGCACAGAACATAATATCCTCGCGTTGTGCAGGAAAAGGGAAGAGATTATTCTCAATTATTTCATATAGTCTGTTTTATTGTCTTATTGTAATAAACTGTCATACCCTACAACACTTTAAAATCAATAGTTTGCATTAAAAGTAATGAAAAGTAGTTATTAATCCCGCTTAGTGCTTCCGCTCTTCCACTCACTGCGAGGCCCTGGAACAGAGAGCGGGTGATAATTATTCATTTCCGATCAATAGGAACGTTTCCCAGAGCTCCTGTGTGTATCGCTGCTCTCGCATCTGTGCAAGTTAATGATAACAGAGGGCAGGGCTAGAGGTTGGGAGCTTGGCCGTGCCTCAGTTTCCCCCCATCGCCCGTGCCCGTGAGACAGGAGGGTTTTGCTGGAGAGGCAAGATGGAGTTTAAATGCAAACAAAGCAGGGGATTCATTTAGTTTTGTTTTGTTTCCCAGAGAGCTGCCAGATTTATGGTACATGAGAGATTTTTTTCAGACACAGAAATCAGATCTATGAGTTGCTCATCACTGGACTCACTCAGCCGACGTCGGGCTCTTCTCCTTGCTGGAGCTGTGCGTCCCGGGTGATCGACCAGCTGTGACTGCGTCATGGCCGGGCATCTCCAAAACACCCACTGGTGCCGTCTCTCGGCCTCCCAGGGGATGCCAAGGCCCACGTCCCCAGCTCTCGGTTCGAAGGGATATGTCGAGTTCTCTGGAGCCCCAGAACAGTCTCCAGCAGCACAGGACATGGTGTGGGGTCCACTCACTTACTGCATGTGTCGGGACACAAGGGAACCTGTGCCTCGGGCTCTGCAGGGGTGCTCGCATGTGATGCCCAGGACTTGTAAAGATTCAGGAGGAGCCTGGGCCCACTCATCTCTGGGAACATAGGAAGCAGATCCAGCTTCTCTCTAGCATTACAGAAGCATCCAAAGAGCCACCAGCAGCTCTTTTGAAACCTAGGCTTTTGGGCTATGCAGCACATCAGCCCCTGGTAATCCCCAAAATCTTGGATTTATGCATAGCTCTGAGGCATAGACCTTATCTTCTGCAGGAAGCATTCACATTCTCCATTTGTTGTGCAGGCTGGACCTCTGTGCTCCCACAGCACGTTGCTCTAGGAGATGTAGCAGCCAGGGAAGGCAGAGCTGAGCAGAAAGACATGATTTTGCTGGTACTCATGGGCAGAACATGATAAGTGCGAAAAAAAGGTGAGCTGGATTCCAGGTTTCTTTGGGATCCTGCAGTAAGGAATGCAAATCCTGTACTAGCTGGGCAAGACGAACCAAATTTGACCTTATTCACATCACTCGTCTTTGCTTCATGGCTCTTCATGCCATTTGGGTGATGTGAGTTCCTCCCTGGGTGTTGTCCAGCATAGCCACAACGTGAGATGGAAGTCATGGTGCACATCGGTACTTTGGTAAAGCAAAACGGCCCTTTCCCACGGGCCCTCTTCTGTGTTAACAACTCACTGCAGACGTGGTACAGTGCACCAAAATGCAGACGATTTACATCCATGTCTCTGGTTTTCCAAAACCTGAATTTTGTTAAACCTAGACGATGGTGTTACAATACGGGCTGAGCTCTCTGCCACTCCACATCTCCAAGGATGCAGGAACAATTATCCCTGTGCTCTGTACCGAAGCGTAGAGAGAACTGACTGACACTGGAGTCAAGGCCGGGAGCAGGAGCCTGGACTCCTTCCCCCACATCAGGGTCCTGCTCCAGGTGGGGCCGTGCTGGTACACATAGCACAGTTGCTGAGCAGAGTTGAATTTCAGCTGGGGAACAATGGAGAGAGCAAACAAAGGGATGAGGCACGTTAAGCATCAGGTCCATTCCTTTATTTTTATTATTTTTTAATCATATTTGCAATATTTTTTTTTCCAGTAGGAAAACCTGGCTAGTTGCTTGGATCGACTCTGTCTCTGATTCGATATAGATGTAATAAGAGTCCACTAGCACATTAATTGTCATGATAAACATCAAAATCACCCATCCACCTGCATACACACAGCTCCATGGCAGGCCGATTGTATCAATATCAGAGCAGCATTTCTTCACTGCAGCTGTCTGTAATAACTGAGAAATAGAACAAAACACGAGTAAAACCCAGGAGGAGTTATCAGTGCCTGATCAGATCTTAAGAGATTTTTTTTTATTTTTAATAAAGTCGATCTTCCCCCTTGTTTGTCAGAAGCACTTGGATTTAAATGTTGTATGAGCAGAAGCAGGAATTACCCTTGTCTGCTTTCACTCCGGGAAGGAGATGTAAGCAGGCACCTCCACTCCTTCCATCCAAAGATCTCAGAGCAGTTAAGAGCATCCTTACTCCAGCCAAATGCCTCCGTTTTTGTAGGCTCCAACACATCGATCTGCAAACCTGGCAGGAGTGCAAGTCGGAGCAGACTCTTGGAGCTCAGCAGAGCTGACTCAACCCAACGGGTGCAAGGGAGAGGCCGAGGGAGGGATAACGTCAAACCGCCAAAGTAATGACTTCCCAGAGAGGTGAAACACCCTCCGTGCACGCTGCTGCTCATTAGCTGTCAAGTACAGATACAGGTGTCCAATTTAGGGGCCTCTTTCATTTGATGATGCCATTCTAAGTGATGTTGGTAATTTCTGTGTGTCTCTGGAAAAGCCAGGAATAAACCCCAGAAATCAAAACCCCTTTCTTACTCTGCATGCATCCCAGGAAGGGCACGCATCCCAGGGACATCCAGGCACAACGGGGAGCTCTACCAATACTGTTTCCACCTTGTTCTTCAATGGTTAACCCAACTGTCCCTCACCTCCCCCTGCTTTTCACACACCCTCCCACACTGGAAGCCCGTTTCCCAAGTGTCCATGAACAAGAGTACATCTGTGCCACCCATGTCCCTAAATAAAGGACCCTGGCACCATGCAAGCACCCTGGGCGTGATGAATGGGGGATAGGGGGGCCGTGCTGCCCAGGGACAGGATCTGGGGAGGAGATGGCGAAGGGGGTCCAACCTCCCACGCAGGAGCCTTCGCAGTGTGCCAAGACACAAGTGTGTTTGTAGGGAGAGCAGGGAGTGATGGCAGGCACTGTTCTGGAAGCTCAAGGAGCTGGGTGGGAAGGAGGGGTCTTTTTTCCTACCTAGACGATAGGGCTTTAATCTGGCTTTGACATTATCTGAAATTAAAATCGAACCTGACACGTGGACAGTGGCAGAAATGAATTACACTTCTCCTGCCGGTAGATAATCCCCTTCTAATTCCCCCACTTTATTCAGATGGGAGATGGTTTAAGGAAAGAAGAGGCAAGAATTATTTTCCCTCGCCTCCTTGGCAGGTGGCAGCTCTTCCAAAGCCTCTCCCTGGCACAGCCCTCACAGAGCGCATCTGCCAGCTGCCAGGGCCACACCATGTCCAATCACCCAGCAAATATCTCCCCCCGATGAGCAGCACCCTTGTCACCCCCACGCACCCATACAGCCGATCTCAGACCACAGTGGAGGAACTGAGTGCGATATGCGAAGGGGTGATGTCTCAGTGCAAAAGGGAACCAAGAAACAGAAAATCTGAATGCTGAAACAAAGAATTGTGGAATGAGGATGCAAATGTGAATGCATAACAGCTGTATGTCTTCTTACTTACCTTTCCCCACCCCTCAGCTGTGGGTCTCTCCTGCACAGCTGCACCTCAAATATTTTTTATTTTCTGAATTACTGTGGCTGTGCTGGATGGAGCGGTTCTGTCTCTCATCTCTCCCCTCCCCGTGGCTTCTGAACCTTCTGCCAGCTTCAATCAATGTAATAGAGCAGGTATCTCAAAGCTATCCCGTCCCTACAGGTTGCATAAGAAATAGGTGGCCAAGCAGAGGAAAGAGGCAGGAGCATTATTAGACATCAGAGAGGCCACGAACGACAGCACCGCGGGAAACTTGGCTTCCTCTGTCCTGCTGCCCACGTGGCGAATCGCTCACTGCAGCCATGTGCCATGCACTATCTTTACCTCTGTCAACATCTGCGAACTCGAGGCACCAGAACACTCGAGGTGTGCAAAGGATGGATGGAAGTGCTGACTCTTGCAAGCCAAAATTCCCAAAGGACAGGAACACCAGCCATCTCCCCACCCCCCCCACAGCGGCGATTGCCACCTTGTGTAGGTGACACCGTCGTGGTGAGCTGGCCCCTGTGCTCTGCATGCCATCCCCAAGAAGCAGACAAGAACCTTCACTGCCTCCAAGGAGCTGTGTGTCCTCACAGGAGCTATAGCAAGATGTTTTGGCCTTTGAGCCCCTTCATGCTCCTCCTCATGAGAAACTGTTCCCATCATCCCTCCTTTTCCCTATCTCTGTGAAGCTGTTGCCTTGAAGAGAGACCACAGAGGCTGATACCAGCCCTTATTTCTTGCTGTCTCCTCCATGCCCTTGTTCTCCCTCATCAGACTCCCCCACGTCGCTCATGCCCTGGTGTCCCTACACCCTACCATGACCCTGCCAAATGTCCTCTCCTTACCACCACCACGCAGCTTCCAAGCAGCCGAAGGCAGGGGCTGTGAAAGCCTCATGTCCCAAAAGAGCAAAGCTGAGAGACCTGGGAGCACGCTCGGGGAAGCAAGCTGTCAGTGGGGATGCTGTTACCCTTTGGCCCATCTCTGCAGCTCCAGAAGGACGTCAGGGCATGGAATTGAGGAGAGATGAGATTGATGAGCTGTTTGCTCTGCGGTCACAGGTTCAAACCCATCTCAGAGCAGTATCGACGGAAAGTCGGTGCTTTTAATGGCTGTACATCATCTTCCCCTTCCTCAGCCAGGCTGTGGCGAGCAAATACACCTTGAACTCCTCCACCACAAATGACCGTTTCAGTGGAGGAGATATGATTAAGGGCAGCAAGACGTCCTCAGTGTCCCCACAGCCGGCCAGCCCTGAATATCAGCTAGTGGTGCATGCATTGAGGCAATTTGGCTCAGAGGGATGAAGAGTAATTTTTAATGTGGGTTCTTTGTCTGATGAAAGCTTCTGCACGGGAAGAAATTTTTTACAAGACTCCTCCTCCTCCTCAGCTGGATCCCCTCCTCCATCCACACTTTCCTCTTCCCCAGGTCTAATGCAATCCCTGACCGTGAGTGAGTGTGGGTGAAATCGGCTGGGAATCTGCAGCACAATTCAATTTCAGAGCCATTCCAGCCAATAATGGCTCTAAACAAAGTATAATGTGTAATTCACATAGTAATATCACCTTAATTACATTTTTTTGGAATGGTCTTTTCTCTCTTGGTCTTTCCACCCTCCAGACCCAATAAGCATATCTAAAACTGGAGAAAGTAAGTCATCCATCTCTTAAAACATCACAAGGGACAGGAGGGAAATTGCAGGAGGAATAGATGAAAATTGCAGGGAATTTTGCCCTTTTTGTGGAGCAGTGTTTTCGGCTTCACCTTCGCATGCTGGGTAATTGATTTGCCATGGAACTCTTAGAGGCTTCTTTTTTTTTTCCAATTTAGTTTTTGAATTTTAAATTAATTTCACGTCAGTCAGCTGGACCTGCACATTGAAATCTCCTGTGTTATCCTCAGAATAAGCATAGAAAAGAGACAGCAAGGCTGAGTCCTAATCCACCTGTCCTGCAGCTATATGTGAACGCTGTGTAAACATTGATGCTTATCCATTCTCATGTATCTGGTCCTAGAAATGGTTAGGCTGTACTGCCCTACATAACTCTCTGATGTGATCTTCTAATTGAAATATAGATCTTAAGGCCAAAGGGACAACCTAGTTCGACCTCTGGTGTAAGGGGCCATGGGATTTTCCTGCATCGGTAATGGTTTGGACGATAAACTTTCAAAAAAAATCTAGTCTTGATGGACTGGGGTGGAGAAATAAAGGACTGGAGAGCATTGAGTCTTCTAGTCCAGCACCATGGAAAAGAGTCAAACTTGGCAACAGGTATCTAACGTGGCTTTGTCGTGGCGTCTTTCTCAGCAACATTCCTGTATCTGACCAGAGAGCATGGGCACAGGCACGTTCACCCCCTCACAGTATAGTCTGCTGGGTACTTCATCCCCTTTAGTAAGGTATGAAATCCCAAGAGAAAACTGCAGCTCTGGGTGTTGCGCCAATGTGTTGCAGACCATTGCAAGTCTCCAGCATTTGGGCTAAAAGATGCAGCTCCCTCAGCAAAATCAGCCATGGGTTCATCAGCAGCTCCGTGTGACCCAGCCGGCACAGCGAGGGGGTATGGATTACAAGTGCACCTTCTGTTGGAACAGCTGATCTCATCCATGGTGGTAGGAAAAGAGCTCATAACACGTGTTGAGTGAGTGGTGGAAGGAGCAGTATCTGACAGCAGCTGCTACACATGAACTATTTTCATAACACGGACACAAGTCATCATCTTGACTGAGATTCCCAGCAAGAGGCTAACTGGGAGGCTATAGCTAACAATGCACACAGCTGCGACTTACCGAGTAAGAGCTGAGCCAAGAGCAAGAAGCCATTAGAAGGTAATAGTGTGAAAACACTAATGGCCTGGAGCCAGATTTGAATTAACAGTCCAGGAGAAGAGAAGCCTATCAACACTTCTTAGTTTCCCCTTTGGTTTGTTTCAGGGCTGTCAGAGCTGGGAGAAAAAGGTGGTTTGTCCTGGCAAGGATTCTGCCTCCGACACTGCCGTGCATTAACCTCTGCTCGGAAGATCCTTTGCTCACTGGTCTTCCAGACCGGGAGGCTGATGAAGAGAGGCACTGAACGGTGGACCTAAAAATTAAGGACGATTAGGATTCATTCCCATATGAATATACAGGCAACTTCAAAGTGCATCACCTCGCAAAGACATACGAGTGACTCAGTGCGAAAGCAGGTTCTACTTTATTCTCCCTGTTTGAATTACTCAAACGGAAAGTAATTACACACTGAGTATGCGAGAGAGCCTGTGCAAACATCAGTGACAGATGAACATGCAGGGGGGTGGAGTCCACTCTCTGAGACCTCCCCTGCCACGCACCTGAGCCAGCATCTAACACAACAGGAACCTGACCTTCTTGGTGATGGGACGTGGGAGTGGGTTTTCTGCACTCTTTTCCTTTCCAGCTCCTACACACCTTTCACCAAACTCTTCATCCCCTGAAGCCTTCTCTTTCCATCACAGTAGCCCATTCCACACAGCAGCAGGGCGTTGCAGACCCCCCCCCACTGAGAACCCTGATGGTTTGGCCATAGAACCAAAGCGCAGTCAGCACACCCCCTCCTTTCCAGCTCCCTGATGCCATCAGGCTGTCCCTTCACAGCCTCAGCCATGTGCTTCCCACAGCTGCTCTCAGCATCTCTGTTGCACGGTCTCAGGTGCCAGATATGTGCCAGGTGCTTTCTAGCTCAGCCCCCTCTGGATGTGCCTCTTCAAGGCCACATACTGGCTTGATTCCCTTCCACAGATGGTTTCTCTCCCCCCTTTCCCTCCCCTCCCCACAATAAATATGATGTCTCTTTGCTATTCTGCATTCTGGTGTGACCAACAGCACTGGGGTGAAACCACTTAGCACAGATGGCAAATTATCCTTCCCAGCTGCTCCTATGTGACAGAGACCTTTTCTAGCTTCATCGCTCTTCAGCGCTGGGCTCCTCTTCCTCCCTGCTGCCAGTGGACCTCAGTGCTTGGATGAAACTGGGTTCCAGTCCTACTGGGTCCCGGTAACTCGCAGTGATGTCAGAAGGGGCTACGTTCAGGCCAAGAGGACAGGTCCCACCGCAAGCTCTCTTTTGGCAGGAGGAAAGGGAGTTTCCATTCTCAAGCCTATGCTTTCATCTTTTAGTTTCTCATTTTTGAAGTTCTTCCACTTCTTTCTTCAATGGAGGGAGTTCATAGAGGTTGTCAGGGAGGACTACAGTCTTGTAAATACACATGTGAAGTCTTATATCTCTTCTTTGAAAAATCTTTTTTTCCATCAAAACAAGTCAGTAAAACACAAGATATTTTCCACAGATGCCCTCAGGGCCCCCTTATTCTGCCTACTCTGAATGTTTCATCTCTTGCTGATGCTTTGTCTGCCTTTCTCTGTTCTCCATCTACAATCAGTAGTTCCTCAGCTATGATCCCAACAGAACAGCGCTCTCTGGGAAGATACAAGATGGACTTAAATGGCTCTACTTACAGTTAAAACAGTCCTTCCCATTCCACTCCAGCAATGGTCCTCTTGTCATTCTACCTGGAGAAGGTGACTAGACTTTAAGCTGAAGAGGACTGATGAGAGGACAGATGCTCTGTTTCATGAAGGGATCCAGCTGCTGCCTTTGCTCCAGTTAGTCAAGAAAGCCCAACATTTCAAAGTCCCCCAGGAAGGAAAACTCCAGGTACAGGTGCAGAGGAGTAGCCTCAGGTAGGCCAAAAGTGAGGTCAGTTCATACCTGCTGAGGAGCTGGCCCAGAGAGCCTGTCATGGAGAAGCACCCTGATGCCTGGCCTGTCTGTATTCATGAAGTGATGCTCTCGGTCACCGCTTTCTGCTCGCTGGTTCCCATGGTCCAGGAGCATGATGCCGGCACGCCAAAGAATGTGTCATCTACATTCAGCTTTTATCCGTCTTTCCTTTCCCAGTGCTGGATGCATCCCAGAGCCCAGGTCCGTGCTGGCTCTTAGCTCCTCCTCATGAACTTACATCTAACCTTGTGCAGTGCACAGAGCTGATGACTCCCTGGTGTGTGTTTGTGCCAAGCATGAAATACGATGCCCTTTGGTCACCTTTCCAGCCTCCCAAATGAGGATGATGATGCCCTTGAGAGTCAGCTTCAAATAGCCTTGCAATACACAAACTATGTGCCATTCCTTCAGCAAGACTCTACCTCCCATTCCCTATATATCGTGGGTCAAAGCTCCAGCCTACATTTGCTCAGATAAATGCAAACCTTGGGCAAACAATCAAGAAATGCCATTCGTTATTGAGGGAGAACTGGGGAATAGGTGGAAATTACTGGCAAGATGACTTGAAAGCCCTCCCGTTTTCTGAACATTTCTCTTTGGTTTCTTGCAGATTTAAAAGGTCGCTAGGAGCTAATGAACCTCAGATAGCAAAGCTGTTTCTTGTTTGTTTGCCATTTTGAGTTTTTCTGGTTGATTAAGATCCATGCTGGCAGTAAGGTATAAAATAGCAAGTTTCTGCGTGTATAGTGAGGTCGTGTTTCCTACCCCGAAAAACTGCAGAACTTACTGGGAAAAACTGTTAGTCCCGATGACTAACTTGTAACATAACCACTAACTTCTGTGTGGTTGTGTTATCCATATCTCCTTTTTTTTAATTTCTAGTCCCATAGGCTTTCAACCTGATACAGTGGTGTGCCAGATAACCTGCACCCCAAGACAGGCTCATGCCAGGGCTACCATATATTTGGGAATGGTAAGATGTGTCTTCTTTCTCCACCTGAGAACTTGTCTGGGGTGAATTTAAGGACTTTGGTTTTCTGCCTGGTCACTCACTTGCAGAAGGGACAACAGAAATCCAAATGCCCAGATCACCTCCACAGCACAGGCACAGTGTGTCCTGCACATCTGGACACGTCACCCCTCTCAGAGCTGTGCTGTCCAGATGCCTGCTGCAATGCAGCTTCGACACATCGACAGCCCGCTTCTAAGTGCCTGTCACAGCGAGCTGAAAAACAATGGAAGCTGGAAAAATGCCCCTTGTTTGTGCAACGATGTGGCTCTGCAAAAAAGTCCTGCCTGGTGAGCCCCATGTATACAGACACACTGATCTGCACATATTCTGCATACGAACAAGAAATGTGTCACAGCAGAACTACTGAGCTATGCGTACCAGTAATGCATTGGAGCACAGGAGGCTTGATAACTGCTGGATTTGTCAGATTTATTCTAGTTTGCATTCATACTAGCAAATGCTAGTCAAAAGTATGTTAATATCCCTATTCACTACCATGACTGATGACTCATGTTCGTCCTGTCCCACTGGAGAGCCCTTGAAGGCCTATTCTTAATGCTTTTATCAGTAGAATCATGTCTCTCCTCTTACAGCTCCAGCTTTGGACCCAAGCAGCAATAGTAAAAATAAAATAATTTAAAAAAAATCAAATCCCATTTTCCACCTTCCTACTCCTGCTCCCAACCTACTCAGAGCTAAAGGACAAACACATCATTGCTCTCCTTCCTTCAACCACTCTGTTTAGGAGAGCTCAGGGTTCACAGCACAGCACTGAGCAACACCTATTATTTCTGCTGAGAAAGCACTGGAGAAGTTGAAGGTGTCTCAGCATTTGCTGAACATCAGCTCCCTTCCAAGCGCTATTGACTGAAGTGGGAACTTGCTGTTTCCACTCGTACCACAAGTGAAATAACTCTGGGGAAAGGAATCTTTCTCAATGGAAGCTTTTCTGTAGATTTTTACACCAGCCGCACCCATTTTGCAGACACTTCAGGGGATCCTTCAGGCATACTGATGGGCACTCCTTGCCTTGTCTCTGTCAGAGACAATGCCCACTGCAGAGCTAGGAGAAGCCTAAGGCAAGTGAAAAGTGATCTTTCAGGGCCAGCTCAAAATGTTTTTGGGGTTAAGGGCCTTGTATGCACCAAACAACTCAGCCTACTCATCAGAGCTTGATATGGTCCACACCTCCCACCTTCTTGTTGGAGGAGAACCATTTCAGACCCCTATCACAAAGCCCTGTGCTCATTTCCCACCAGTGCCACCCTGAATGGACAGCACACATTTGAGTGCATCAATCCACCTACCTATGGCTTTAAACTGAAAATGGGGAGATTTCGATTAGATCTAAGGAAGAATTTTTTTACATTGAGGGTGCTGAGGCACTGGAACAGGTTGCCCAGAGACGTTGTGGCTGCCCCATCCCTGGAAGCGTTCAAGGCCAGATTGGATGGGGCTTTGAGCAACCCGGTGTAGTGGAAGGTGTCCCTGCTCATGGCAAGGGATTTGGAACTAGATGACCTTTAAGGTCCCTTCCAACCCAAACCATTCTATAGTTCTATAATTCTGTGGTTCTACAATGCAGACGTAACCATGAATTGCCATCCACTCACAGTGTTACAGAGCCCACCACCAAAACACAGGAAGGGCTTGGACCAGAGCATGACCAACATCTGGGCCAGCAAACCATGACCATCTTGCATATATCTATGTATATCATATATCTACATATACCTAGTGCAAAGTACTGACTTTGATGGGCATCTTGAAGAGAAACACCGTGAGGAGTCTGAGTGCCCCTGTTGATCTCAGCATCTCTTAGCACACAATGGGAGGCCACCACCATCATCCGACTTCACAGTCACTCTGCACCCCAGCATGAAGATTCCCCTTATCTTCCCAGGGAACATGAGGGTATGTTTTCCCTGCAGTCCAGGCATGACAGAAGCTGCCGAGGAGCCAAACGTTGGGCACACAAAATTTGGAGCTTCTTTTGAAACTCTTTCCTCACTCAACACAAAACTGGCTTGAACTTCCAAAGCAGTGAGCGTCCATGGAAAAGCAAATCCTTTCCCACCTATTCCATCAGCTATGGCCTCAAGACTCTTGCCTTTCCCTGCTGTGAGCAGATCTCTGTCGAGTGGCATTACCTCACTAACTCTGACCCTTCCACTGAAACACATCCCTGCTCCTGCAGGTAACGGGGAGCAGATGTTCCATCACACATCGTAGCACAGCAAAGTGGTGCAGGCCAGGGAGCGAAGGCAGATTCCACACTCCAGTGAAGCCGCCGGATGGATTTTGGTAGACAGAATGCAATTATCCAAATCTTAATTTACTCAAGACATAAATCTTTTGAAATAATAACAACATTCAGCACGTATAAAACATTATACATGTTCAAAGCACAAATGGTAATGTTTATGCCAAAAATGTTTGAGCTTCCAATAATTAATAACAAGCAAGGAAATTGCATAGCTGAGAGGTTTTTCCCCAGGTTTAATTCACAGGAGCAGCGTTTACTTTTTTCCAGGAAAACTTTGCTCAAACTTCTCCCTGTCTTCTATAGATTCCAATTTTCCTCCCAAAGCTGTGGCAAGAAATAATACTAATAAAAAAATCCTCATCTCATAAAAAAAGACTGCTGAATCTTAGAAAAACAAAGAAAACTAAATGAAGATGTGATTCTGTAAGTCAACCACTTTTTAAAACTAAGTGGATATAAATAAATTACATACATATATACCCACTTACACATATATTTTATATATACATATCCGAAACTGTATGTATATGTAAAAAACCACAAAAGCTCACACTATGGATACGAACCTTTGTTCCAGCCCAGCTCCATCCAACTCAAATAATGGTACCTAACTCGCGATGATGTTTCCAATTTCCCCAGATGTGAGATCCAAAAAGGAAAAGTTTACATCACTCCAAAGCTTAAAAATCCCATGGAGATGGCTATAATATCTATGGGCTGGTAAGCTTTCTCTGCTGCCTCCTGCTTCCACCTTCGCCTTCAGAAAAGCATTGGTGTCATTTGGGAAGCACATATGGGATCAAACCTTATACTTTTGGGGAGTGGAAGTGGTAGAGCCCCAAACCTCTGCCAGCTGGTCAAAAGGGACACACTCCTCAGGACACCATGAGATTAAACCTGCCTGTGCGCAGCATGTCTGCAAATCCACATCTTTCATGTGCAAAATCTGGTAAGGGGCATTTGCTTGCAAAAGAGTCCACTCCATAGCCAAATGCACGGGATGAGCCCTGGTTTCCTGAGCTTGACTCTGGACTGGGCTGAAGAGCCAGCTACCCTGGAGCAGCTGGGGGAGCCTGGGATGTTTTTTAATGACAACAATAGGCATTGTGTTGGAAAAAAAAACAAAACAGCCATGTCTCTGGACAACTCTTGGAGCCAGAATTCATTTCTCTCACTCTATTCTCCTAAAACGTCAACAATGGCCAACGTTTTGAGCAGTAGTGGCATATTGGCGAGCTCACCAGAGCTCCAGGGCCTGTTTCTCATCGTTGTGTTTACATAAATTTCCATATGGCATGGAAAAACAATAAATAGAGGTAGGAATGTAATTTTGTAATTTTCCACGTATTTGAGGTCTTTTTCCTACAAGTGGCCGAGCGTTCACTGCCTGGTTCAGCACAAGGGCCTGAGCCTTAACTTTAAATTAGGTGGGTGCTGAAGGGTCTGGGGCTGGCGTGCTGAGCCTCCTGTGCTCTCAGAGAAGCAGCCCAGGATGATGGATACATAATCTTATAGATGCTACAGGGCTAGGAACCTTGGAAACAGGCTGGGATGGAGAGAGAAAGTGCTAGAGGAATAGGCTGGGCCATGGTGCAGCAGCAGGTAGAGGTCTTGTTGAAATGTGGTGCGTGCCTGGGCGCTGGGCATGCATAGCAAGGAGGCTGCAGCCTGGCAGGGAGCACACCCCTGTGCACACACACACGCACTGCGTAGGCTCAGCACACACAGCAGGCTGGTTCCCTGGGTCATCCTTTCCCACCAGCCTGTTTTTATTAACAGGGAAGCTCGATGTAAAACCTGCAGTGTCCCAAGCCCAGCTTCCAGATTGGGAAACTGGTTGGCCCTCAACCTCCCCCAGGCAGGGAAGCAGAGGAAGGAATGGCAACATAAGGCCTTCTGGATGTGGAGAGGGAAGAGAGATGCAGTAAGTGTCCTGAAATCTATTCTTCCTTTAAAAAAAAAATTAAAATCCAGGGAAACAAAAATTCCACCCAAGGAACTATCAAAGCACCAACTTCAGTTTAAATACTTTTTCCAGGCACAGTTAAACTGAGCAGTCTGCTTGAACTTCCCTGGCAGCAGGATCCCGGTGGGCTTAAGGCTTTCTGAACTCGCTGTGCCCAACTTTCTCCCCTTCTCCTGCTCAGAGCTAGAGGGGAGACCGACTCATTTGGTTAAAAAGAAAAACACAGCTATCTAAACTTTAATGGCTTTGTTTCTCATTGCTGCAGGCGGTGGTTCATATGCATTCCAAACAGCACTTTGACTGCAAATGTACCGTTTTGGAAGCTATTCCACCTGAAAAACAATATCTTTTCATCTCTCTGCCTTGTGCAGTTGGGGGCTGGCTCCTATAGACACAAGGGAGGTGGTGGGGTGAAAAAAAGAAAAGCTGGCTCCGCTGCAAGGATGAGCCTTGCTGCAGCCCACCTCTGCCATGGCATGGAGAGCAGGATGGCAGCCTGCAGCGGGCTGGGGACAGTGCTCTGCTGGACGTGCTGCAGTGTAGAGCTTCATCCTGTGCTGGAGGGGAAAGCATTTGAAATGTTTGGGTGGGAGGTGATGCCAAAGCCTCCTGCAGCCAGGATGCACGAAGGGGTCAGAGCAGCTCTATCAGATGCTCTGCTCCCTGCACACGTCCCACCCATGGGCTTTCATTGCTTAGAGGCTCCTCTACACATCCAGAGCAAACTTTTGACTGTAGCGTGCACCGATGTACGCACCAGCTGAATCTTCCTAGGCCAGGGATCAATGGCAAAGAGGAGAGGAAGGCTGGAGCTGGGGGTTGCTCTGCCAACCGGCACATACACACTGCACCAGCACTGGCTGCATGCTCTGGTAGCCCTTGTTGAAGCCTCTTCCATGACACCTTCACCACTATCACCAGGACTGCTGTATTAGACCATGTATGTCACCACGTGCCGAAACGTGCAGCTCCGTGTTGCTGCAGAGACACGGCAGTCTTGGAACTGCACACCTGGAGGCAGCTGAGCCAGCCCGCGGGGCTCCCGTACCTCCTCACAAATGCATATGTATCCCCCTCTCCTGCAGAAATCCCACAGACCACGGATCTGTCTGTGTTTACGCCAGGGAAAGGCCATGGTAAGTTATGGGATAGGTACTTTGTGTAATGGGCACCACCCCAGCCCTGTTCTTTAAAAAGCATTGTGGTTTTGCTGGTGGCCCCACTTGTGATGTTGAGTCGCTCAATTTGTTAGGGTCTTTTTGTCTAACCTTTGACTGAGAGTTCCCCGTATCGCTCTTGCTCCCATTGAAATGAGTGATGAGCCTCTCACCAGTTTATACATGGTGGGATCTGGTTTAGAAGGGACAAAGAAATCTGAGTTGGGGGTCACAAAGGGATGGTCAAATTACTGGTCCTCCAAGGGGGTTACGTGTTCATCTCATGCATAGAATGACTTTGTGGCGTTACCCTAGCAACTAAAGCTCAGAGATGATGCAATCAAATTTGGGAACGATGTGATTAGAAATGACAGGCAAGGGGAAACAAAGGGAAGCAAAGTTGCTGTAGCAGCTGGGATGCAGCGCCCAGTGCGTAATGCATGTATCGGGGCTGCGAGACATTCTTCCAAGCAATTACACTAAATATCATATTCTATTTGCCAGCTAATTACAGAATATCATTCAGCGCCTGCCGTCCAGCCTGTCCCTGCTCTCCCCACTTTGGTGAGGCCAGGGGAATGGTATTCTCATTAACCCAGCTGTGTTTGATCTGCTCTTACATCTTCACTTGGCACCTGCCCAGCACAAACTACTATTTGCTTTTCCTCCCCTCTCTGCATATTTCCTTCCCCACATCACGGCCCCTCTCCCATCCAGGGACCTGCTGCTCTCCCTTGGCAGTCACACATCCCTGTCTTCGCAAGGAGCCCTCAAGGGAGAAGCGGTGTGGATGAGCATCTTAAAGGGGAGTGCTTTGCTTTGGGCTGCATGCGCATGGCTGCCAGTGCTCAGCCACCCTTTAACCCCATATGCAACAGCCCCTGTAGGTGTCTGCACCACCTGAGGTCTAATAAGTCCCTAATATAAAGCTTAAATAGCATTCGGGCCTGCATTGCTTGAGCACAGCTGCCCAGATGTTCTGCTGGCTTCGCACACTCACATGATATAGGACACGTTGCTAAGCCATGAGCATGCAGCTCCACTTCTCAGCATGGGAGGACACCCTGCTGACCCCCCAAGAGGGTGACAGACCCCCTGGGCCAGAGATGCCAGATGCCCCTGGGCTCTGTCAGACCCTCACTTTGGCCTTGGCTTGTCTACCTGCCATGAGGATGCACTCAGGGCTCTGCTCCTCTGCTCCTGGAAATAATTGCCCTGGAAAAGAGAGATAAACAAGTGGAAATATAGGGAATAGGGACTAGCACTGTAAATATTACTGAGGATTCATAATACCTTTTTCTCAGAATTTCAAGTTTCTTAACTATTATCCCTCTCGCAGGAAGCCCCAGCTGTTCTTTTGACAGGTTTATGTGACCCAGCAGGCACTTTTCATTCATTTTCACTGTAAAAACAACAGGCTCACTTCTCTCTTGCTCGGTACCTGGCGGTGTCATTAGCCCAGTGCCTAGGATGAGGAGTGGGAATGGGAAGAAAGAAGAATCACTGCTGCTCTGATGTGACACCTCTTTACAGCCATCCATGCTGTTCCCAGCCGTCACACAGATCTGACAGCAACCGAGAGTCACCTCAAGGATGCAGAAATCAAACGTTTCCAAAGAAGCACTGAGAAGGACATGAAACTGGTGCCGTTTCTCTCCCAGACCCTCCAGCCTTGTCTCCACTGCTAGAAAAAGGATGGGTGGTTTGAAATATGCATTACCTGACATGTTTTAAGATCCTGCAGTGACAGGATACCTTGGTGGATGGTCAGTATGAACCCTGATGTTGTCTCTTACGGGCAAATGTGTGCAGAAGAGAGCTGGCTGCTCCTGAGTTAGGATTTTAACATGAGTTAGCCGCTTGGCAAATGGGACAAACTGCCTTTCCCCCCATCCCCATGTAGTCGTGGTCTCTCTGTCGTTGGCATCCCCAAAAGATTCCTTCCCCTCCTCCCAATTAACTTCTCCCCCAGGAGGGAGCTGGTTCTGACTTACCTTATTTCTCATATTTTCAGTATCTCTAGAAAACTAAAGAAAAGGCTTCACCTCCATGACCCTGTGCTGACCAGGAGAATGGCCGGACCTCACCATAGTCTGCTACATTCCGAAAAACCTCCAACTTCCCTTTCCTTCTGTCTTAATCCAGGTGATAACACCAGTGAGATGCCGGAGGGGACAGCGAGGGTGGGGGCCAAGGTTTGGGCTCGAGCTGTCATCCCAGGGACACCTCTCCAGTCACCCCTACACCTCCCTGGTTGTCCCCACACGGGTCCTAGCCCGGCTCTCTTGGGCCAATGCCACAGGTACCACGGCATCACTGTAGGATGCGAGAGAGGGAGAACAGCTGAGAAGGCAGCAGAGACAAACGGGGGAGCTGCCAGTGCCAGATGGGGTACAGGGAGCCAAACTTCATTCCAATTGTTAGCAGGCTCAGCAGCCAGGCAGAAAGAAATCATCTCAAATCCATCTAATGCAAACTAATGCTGGTCATTAGGAAGCAGGCTGGAAGAGAGCTGCCTGCATCAGGGAAAAGACATTAGGAAGAAAGTTTCTGTGCAGTTTTCCAAGCCAAAATAGATCATCTCTGACCAATTTACTCTTCATTTACTGTTATTCTCCAAACTGGGGAAGGGAGAGTTGTTTGATTTTTTTTTCCCCAAAGAGAAAAAGTATCCCTGGATGGTCCCACTTGCACTGTGGGCAATGTTGGGCAGAACGCAACGCCTGTGGCTGTCAGCAGAAGGCCCCGTCACTCAACATCACTTAAGCGCAGAGTAGCCCTTCCCTCCGCGCGTGCATCAAGGGTAATTTCTGTATTTGGGTTTGTGCAATTCTGGAATGGAAAACAGAACAGCCCCATCCGTGACTGGCACAGACCGCAGCCCCCCTCCCCACAAACACACTGCCACAGCAGTCTGTTAACAAGAACCAAATGCTTTCTGATGACAGTTTGTAAAAAAATAAACAAATCAATAATTCCCTCTCAGCTGCAGACCTTGGATGGGTTCTCCTAACCCTCCTGGTTGCTAATGGAAGGCAGCAGCACAGCTGAAGGGACACCGTGCCATTAAAAAGTTATCTTTCAGAAACAACCTGTCTTTCCCCAAAACAGCCCCTTCGATTATTCAAAATGGCTTCAACATCAAGGCTATCTCCAAACATTTTCCACGTTTGCTGTCTTGTACTCCGTTTCACTACACAGGACAGCTTCTTAGCACTTGGTTTTGGGCATCAGTTATCACCCTGCAGACCGAAGAAGTAAAACCTAACACCTCGGGGGAGGTACTGGTGAAAGACGAGGCAGCTCAACCAACAAGGGTGGTAACTAGCGCCACCAAGAAATAAAGGCGTGTGGTGGTAGTGGGTGACTCCCTCCTAAGAGGTACGGAGGCACCCATCTGCCGACCCGATGCGCTGTCTCGTGAGGTATGCTGTCTCCCGGGTGCTCGTATCAGGGATGTTACCAAGAGAATACCTAAGCCTCATACGGCCCACAGACTATTACCCACTACTGGTGTTTCATGTGGGTACCAATGATACAGCTGTCAGCAATCTGAAAAACATCAAAAGGGACTTCAGGGCTCTGGGTGCAGCAGTCAAGGACTCTGGGGCACAGATAGTGTTCTCATCAGTGCTTCCAGTCGAGGGGCAGGGACCTGCAAGGGCCAAACGTATCTGGCAGGTTAACTCATGGCTCAGGGACTGGTGCTACAGCCAGGGCTTTGGGTATTTTGACCATGGGTAAATTTTGAGAAGCCTGGGTTGCTAGGGGCAGATGGCGTGCACCTAACTGAGAAAGGGAAGAAGGTGCTTGGACAAAGGCTTGCCAGACTTGTGCATAGAGCTTTAGACTAGTATTGCTGGGGAAGGGGGAGCACGGTTCAGCCCACCGCTGTCAGCATGGCACCAGTGCCAGCACCGAGGGTCCAGAGGCTGAGGAAGGATCACAGGTATGTTCATTTGAACTTATGCTGCCACCCAAGAGAAACCCTGTCGCTCCAGCCAGCGAGTCGGCTTTGTTGGGAGCCCAGCTAAAGTGTATGTACACCAACGCACGCAGCATGGGAAATAAACAGGATGAGCTAGAGATGCGTGCACATGAGCAGGGCTACGACCTTATTGGCATCACGGAGACGTGGTGGGATGACTCCTATGACTGGAGTGTCAACATGGAGGGGTATAAGCTTTTTAGAAAGGACAGGAAGGGGAGACGAGGAGGGGGTGTCGCTCTCTACGTCAGCAACCGGCTGGAGTGCGTGGAGCTTCGCCTGGGGTCGGAGGACGAGCTGACAGAGAGCTTATGGGTCAAGATTAGAGGACGGGGACGGATAGGGGATGTTACGGTAGGGGTCTGTTACAGGCCACCTGGCCAGGAGGACAGAGCAGATGAGGCGCTTTATAGCCAGATAGGAGCAGCCTCGCGGTCACAAGCCCTGGTCCTCATGGGGGACTTCAACCACCCTGACATCTGTTGGAGAGACAATACAGCAGGGCACAGGCAGTCCAGGAGGTTCCTGGAATGCGTGGATGACAACTTCCTCCTGCAGATGATAGAGGAGCCGACAAGGAGGGGTGCCATGCTCGACCTTGTGCTCACCAACAGGGAGGGACTGGTGGGTGAGGTGAAACTTAAGGACAGCCTTGGCTGCAGTGACCACGACACGGTGGAGTTCAAGATCCATGGGGCAGCAAGGAAACCATTCAGCAAGCTCTGTACCCTAGACTTCAAGAAGGCGGACTTCGGCCTCTTCAAGAACCTGATGGGCAAAGTGCCGTGGGAGGCGGCCCTGGAGGGAGGAGGGGCCCAGGAAAGTTGGTCCACATTCAAGGAGCACCTCCTCCAAGCTCAGCAGAGGTGCATCCCGATGAAGAACAAGTCGGGCAATAAGACCAGGAGGCCTGTGTGGATGAGCAAGGAGCTCCTGGACCAACTGAAAATGAAGAGGTTAGCCTATAGAGGGTGGAAGCGGAGACAGATAGCCTGGGAGGAATACAGAGAAGCTGTACGAGTGACCAGGGATCAAGTAAGGAAGGCTAAAGCCCTGAAGGAATTGAATTTGGCAAGGGATATAAAAAGCAACAAGAAATGCTTCTATAGGTATGTAGGGGATAAAAGGAAGTCCAAAGAGAATGTAGGCCCCCTCCGGAAGGATACTGGTGCTCTGGTTACCCGGGACATAGAGAAGGCTGAGGTACTCAATGAATTTTTTGCCTCAGTCTTCACTGGTAAAGCCTCTTGTCTTACCACCCAAGCTGTGGAAAGAACTAGCAGGGACTGTGAGGATGAACCACCGCCCACTGTACTTGAAGAGCAGGTTTGAGAGCATCTGAGGAACTTGAAGGTGCACAAGTCCATGGGACCTGATGAGATCCATCCGCGGGTCCTGAAGGAACTGGCGGATGAAGTTGCCAAGCCACTGGCTATTGTATTTGAGAAGTCGTGGCGGTCTGGCGAGGTCCCCGATGACTGGAAGAGAGGGAACATAACCCCCATTTTTAAAAAGGGGAACAAGGAGGACCCGGGCAACTACAGGCCGGTCAGCCTCACCTCTGTGCCTGGCAAGGTCATGGAGCAGATTCTCCTGGGAACCATGCTAAGGCACATGGAGAGCAAGGAGGTGGTTGGTGACAGCCAACATGGCTTCACCAAAGGCAGATCGTGCCTGACCAACTTGGTGGCCTTTTACGACGGGGTGACAACATCGGTGGACAAGGGTCAACCAACGGATGTCATCTACCTGGACTTGTGCAAAGCTTTTGACACTGTCCCGCACGACATTCTTCTCTCTAAACTAGAGAGGCATGGGTTTGATGGATGGACCACTCGGTGGATAAGGAATTGGCTCAATGGCCGCACTCAGAGAGTAGTGGTCAACAGCTCGATGTCCAAGTGGAGACCGGTCACGAGTGGCGTCCCTCAGGGGTCTGTGTTGGGCCCGGCCCTCTTCAACATCTTTGTCGGTGACGTGGACAGTGGCATGGAGTGCACCCTCAGCAAGTTCGCCGATGACACCAAGCTGTGTGGTGCCGTCGACACGCTGGAAGGGAGAGATGCCATCCAGAGGGACCTCGACAGGCTGGAGAGGTGGGCCCGTACCAACCTCATGAAGTTTAACCAGGCCAAATGCAAGGTCCTACATCTGGGTCGTGGCAATCCCAGGCACAAATACAGACTGGGCGGAGAATGGATCGTGAGCAGCCCTGAGGAGAAGGACTTGGGAGTACTGGTGGACGAGAAGCTCAATATGAGCCGGCAATGTCCTCTTGCGGCCCAGAAGGCCAACCGCGTCCTGGGCTGCATCAAGAGGAGCGTGGCCAGCAGGTCGAAGGAGGTGATTCTTCCCCTCTACTCTGCCCTCGTGAGACCTCACTTGGAGTATTGTGTCCAGTTCTGGAGTCCCCAACATAAGAAGGACATGGACCAGTTGGAGAGGGTCCAGAGGAGGGCCACGAAGATGATAAGAGGGCTGGAGCACCTTTCCTATGAGGACAGGCTGAAAGAGTTGGGGCTGTTCAGCCTGGAGAAGAGGAGGCTCCGGGGTGACCTTATAGCGGTCTTCCAGTACCTCAAGGGGGCCTACAAGAAAGATGGGGAGAGGCTGTTCAGGAGGGCCAGTTGTGATAGGACAAGGGGTAACGGTTTTAAATAGAGGGAGGTAGGTTCAGGTTGGATATTAGGAAAAAATTTTTACCATGAGAGTGGTAGAACACTGGAACAGGTTGCCCAGAGAGGTGCTGGATGCTCCATCCCTGGAGACGTTCAAGGCCAGGTTGGACGAGGCCCTGAGCAACCTGATCTAGTTGGAGATATCCCTGTTTGTTGCAGGGGGGTTGGACTAGATGACCTTGAAGGTCCCTTCCAGCCCTAACCATTCTATGATTCTATGATTCTATGATTCTATATAACTTGTCTTACCGAAGACAGATGAGGAAAAGAAACTGAGTCATAGGAAATCGCCAGCTCCCAGCCTAATTCCTACTCATGGTAGGGTCAGGAATGGCTGGACACCCACCCTGCAGTCTGGTATCACAAGGTGGTTGGGAGCCTTGAGAGGAAAAAAGTAAAAATCACTGGAAAATGCTGACGGAATTTTGCAAAACTTTTGCCAAAACACAGGAAACTGCTGAATTCCTTCAGCAGTCACCTCCAGGGCCTCCAGAGACACCTTCACAGGGTGGGTCATCCACAATTAGGGTATTTGAATCCCTCCTGTGGGTCACAGAGGACAGGACCTCCAGCTCAAGAGCACTCCAGTCAACTCACATATGGAGTACCAGGTTTTGAGAAAGAAAACCAAGACTTGCAAGTCTTTTCTGGCTGCAATTACTCAGCATGAATTTTTTTCTTTCCTGAATCAGGATGAAAACTTTCTGTAAGTCTCAAACTTTCTGTAAGTATCAACCCACTGGAGTAACCCATGAGCGACATACAAACAGCATCTCTTCTTGTTAATTTTCTATAAAACTCCATCAACTGCATTTGCATTAAGTCCTATAACACTTTTGCAGACAGCTCCAGGGAATGATAACCTGGACTTCTGCCAAAAAAGAAACTCTGTGAGTGAGACTTTCACTAGAGCTGGTTCGTAGACCATCAGGCTGGACGAGACCATCTCCTCTGCCCAGTCCCTCCTATATTCTAAGTCAAAGACATTCATCCTTTTTCTCTGCCACGTTTCACCTGATGTCCCACCAGCTGGCATGCTTCGCACTGGGCTTTTTGACCAGTATAGGGAGGTCTTGCTTTAAACTGGGTGAGCATTTCCTCATTACGGACTCAGCAGACAAGACACTCTTGCCCACCCACCTCCCAAGGAAGGAGGAATCTGTGTGGTGCTGATCGACCTTCCTTTCCCATGTTAAATCCCAACACCTTCATGGACCAGCAGGCACGCAGCAGTTGTTGCCTGCCTGGCATTCAGTCTCTGGAACTATGAGCAACCAGCTAGCCAGAGGAGAGAGACCATGGAGAAGCCCACTCAGTGGCATCAGTCCAGCATCGGTCTGTACTGCAGTCCATGGGGAGGACCACAGCTGTTGTAGATTGGTCTGAGCTGGTTTTAGACCATCCAGCTTGTGCATTGGTGCAGCTGGAGCACGAGCAGTTTCAGCAGGGGCTGTGGAAGCCAGCAAGGAAGACTATGAGGAAGATGACTAACCTTTGCTGAGGACCCAAGTGCCCTAATGCGCCTCTTACACTCCCCATGTTAACAAATGTAAAGCCTTTGTGACGTTGGGTATAGACAGACTCTTGATTTCACTGCCCAGAACAGGTGAGAGTCTGAGGCTGTTGCCTGGCAGGGCACCAGGATTTCGTACCCCATGTAGGTGTGGCTCATTATTAATCTGTGTTTTCAGATTTCAAAGGCAACCAATTTTCTTTCTAGGTGTTTTGTTTCTTCCTCCTGCATCTGCACTTGCAGCTATTTCTATCCTCTCTCTCACCATCTTTAGCCTGCCTTCCAATAATTTGAGAATTACAGGAGCTGGAGGTGGCAGAAGCATCAGCTTCTTTTCAGTACAAAGTGCCATGAGTCCACCTTAAGCAAACACAGCACGGACCACACGTGTGTTAGCAAATCCTGACCTGCACACCAGGGGACCCTGTCCAGGTTCTCGGTGGGGAAGGAGTTAATATGTTTGTCTTGCACAAGCAAGATTGAAACCAGACAGGCTCAGCTGGAGAGAATCACTTCATCAGGAGAGGTTATGAGAAAAAGAAACTCTTAAAAGACTCTCTAGCAGAGTGTGGAGCTGGTGGGGAGCTGTGTTGTTTGGACCTGGGAGCAGGTGCTTGTTGTGAAAGCCTCGTGTTGATCTCTTCTAGGGGCAGATTTCAGTGCTTGGGGTTCCCCATTAAAGGTGGTTTTGAAGGTGGTGGCAGGGTGGCACAGAGAAAGGACTTTGCAGTCATGCAAAACTTTTGATGTTGTTCTGATCAGAAACAGCTGAAAACCACCGTGTTCTTCACACAACAGTATTCCCAAATCAGAAGTGATTTTAATATTTTTTTTAATTATTTGATAAAACGTAAAGATTTTTTTCGAAGAGTTAATTAAATGCTTGTGTTTCGGGTCAATCTGCAGGTTTAGTTTCAAATCAACAAAAAAAGGAAACATCTGGGATCACGTAAATACTGTTTTACTTTTGTCTCTTAAACTTTTCCTTTCCAGTGTGCTCTGCATGAGCAATACCTCTGCTAAGCAGAGGGCTCTTTTTCTTTTCTAATTTAGAAAAATTCAAACTTTAAATACAGGTTGAAAAAAATCACTTCTTGGACTTGAGAAAAAGAGTCACATTGAGCAAGACCAAGGCTGCAAGCAGAGTGCAGTCCTAAACACCAGCCTGTTCAGATGGAAAACCCAGTCTCTTCGTGGAGGACCCCAACACACGCTGTCATTTCCCAGGGCGAGCACTGGTCCATAAGCTTTCTGCCAGGAATCCCTCAATCCTACTTGCAGCCCATGGTCTCTCCTTGCAGCTTCTATTTAGTCACTCCAAAACGATCCTGCTGCATAATGTGGTGGTCCCAGCATCCAAAGGCTGTCACCAATCACCACCTTCAAACCTCACCCTTTCTGTGTAGGATCAGGCTCACATGCATCAGCATTTTGGCTCCTTTGTGGTTTAATTTCATGACTGTTATTTTCTGACTGTTTTGCCAGTGCTACTCACCCCACCTCCTTTTTCCTGGCACGCCAAAAAAAAAAAAGAGCTTAAACATATTTTACGGTTAAACCACTTTTTTTTTTCATGTCGGCTGGTTCCCACTGGGCTGAAAAGCAATAAAAAGTCAGGAAGAAGTATGGGCTCCCCTCTCAGCTTTGTCATATGGATGAATAGCACAGTAAAAAGCACTGAATGCTATCGGTTAAAACGAACTCGCTGCTCTTCCAAGTACATTTTGCAATGCTCTGATGCAAAGGGACGGGGGATCGGATGGTGAAAAACCTCTCCCAGAGACGGATCCTTTTGTCGGGCTAGAGATTTTTGCATTAGAAAGAAATGCTGGTTATAATCACTCTACTCACAGCAACATTTTCAGTCCTGCCTCCCTCTGCCCTCACCCCCCTCACTTTTCTGTGGCACTGAAATAAATCTCAAGGTAATGTAACTTGCAGCAAGGCTATCTTCGAGCATCTTGGAGGCTCTGTCAATAACAGCCCAGGCTAGTAGTGCTGGAGTGCAAAGATCCTCTTATTATCTCCCTTCGCAGCCCTTCCTGGGCATTTCTCTCCCTTATGTTCTTCATCAGGTCCCTGATCATGCTGATAAGGGGGGAAAAAAAAAGAAAATGTGTCAGGGAATAGCAAAACTAGATGACAAGACCTTGTACTGTTTCACGTTTGCACCTGGAAAATACTCTGGTCTGGAATGTTAATATATAATTGCAGATAAAAGTAGATGAGGAATTGTTGGAGAATTTCCCATTAAGATACTCAGATACTTAGAAATCGCTTCTTACTCGGGTTTTGATCTCCTATTGTTGAGCAAGTTGAAAGCAGTTCACTTCAGGAGAAAGCAGGCTCCATTGTGGGAGATCCCTTTCCAGCAGCGACAGCCGGACTGGAGTTTTCAATAAAACGAGATTTTCTTTTCTCTCTCACTTTCTCTCCCCACCCTCTCCTTTTTTTTTTTTTTCTTTATATTAGAGTAAAGTCAAAATCTCAAAACCCAAACCTTCCTGAAGAACATCTCCTGCTCGATGAGATGGTTTAGCCTGGCCAGGAGGGATATATGGTTAAAACCTCTTACAAGGGGAAGAGATCTCAGAAGAGCAGGAGATTATCCAGGACCATTGAGCGCCTGGTGCTCAAACCATGCTAATGACATGGATCCTGTGAAGGCCAAGTCTATGTCAGGTCAATCAAAGTAGGACTTGGCTGCTCAGGGCTGGTCCAGCTGAGCCATGAACACTTCCAGTGTTGAGGCTTCATCCAAGCCCTACTCAACGCCTCTCGTTACAAAAGTTTTTCCTTGTATCTAGCTGAAATTTCCCTTGTTGTTACTTGTGACTCATGCTGCTCATCCTTTACTGCAAGAAAAGTCTGGCTCTGATTGCACTAAAATTTTGATGGGAGTAAGGGTCTGACTTGTAGAACTTGGTGCCACAAAACAACCACAGAGGGCAAGGGCTCCGGAGGATTCAGAGAGTGATAGACAGATAATGAACAACCATAGATAAGCAGATAAAATGCTTACAAGGGATATAATCCCTTCTGTTCCTGGTGATAAGCCAGCTGCTGACTGACAGAGGCAAGGAGGAAAACCCTTCTGGGAAGATTATTCCAAACCTGGTGAATGTAAGCCATGGATACTTGCAGAACTGGTTGTGGCAATCTCAGAGTCATTAGTGGTTATCTCTGGAAGCACCAGAAGATTGGAAAGGGACAAAAAAATGCTTAACTTTTTAAAAGTATTGGGAACATGGGCAGAAGTGGAGAACTACAGACCCACCAGTTTAACATCAGTCCATGAAAAATCCTGATAAAAAGATACGAATACACTATTTACAGGTATCTGGGAGGCATCAAGGAGAGGAGTCTCAGTGATCATGGATTTCTCAAGGACACCCTTTTTCAAATACCTCTGTGACAAACTGGAGAAATGGACTGAAAAAATAAGAGGTTGAGATTCAGCTGGAGGAGCCAGAAAGTAATATACCTAGAGATGATGGACTGCGCAGATGAGCCAGGCTTCAGTTCAGCAGAAAAAGTTCTAAGGTTTATTTTGTTCCACTAAGTGAACATGTGTCAGTGACATCAAGCTGCTACAAAAATGGCAAACAGCATCCCAGGTTGTATAAACAGGTAGATGATGCAGGAGACATGCATTGATCCTAGAGACTGGTGACACCACAGCAGAGCTCCATGGCCAGAGGGGTCACCGAAAGGGAAGGAAGAGGTGGGGAAATGGGACAGAGATCAGGGGGTAGCAACAAGAATGAGAGAGCTAGAAGAAATTATTTCCAAGGAAAAAAGCCTGGAAAAGAAGGAAAGTGGAACATCAGCTTGGGTAATGCAAGGCTTGCCCGTAGAACCAGTTTTGGATGGAGAAATTCATGGCAATTTCTTTTATGCCTGGGTCTTGGATTGGAATGAAAGCTTTAGCCAAGGTCAGTGCCTGGGAAGGGCAGATCAGAGGAGCCCTGGAAGAAGAGATTCTTGGACTTATCTGAGACTCAGTGGGTGGGTGTAAAAAAGCTCAGGATATACCCAGGATCCGCGTCACTGCAAACTGCCCTGCATGGCCCCCTGCACTGCACTGCAACGGGACAGCAGACAGGCTGGGAAAACATTAAATTAAATATTTTCCCTCTTGTTAAATGGCTCCTGCTGCCTATGCAGGGCTGACAGGAGGAGGGGGAAGTGCCAGAGCCATGGTCACCTGGGAGGTGACACGGTGGCAGTCTGCCGGGGTGGGATAACTGAGTCCTCACCCTGGTCAGCATCCTGGCTGCTGCTGGCTGCCCAGCAGCACCAGACAGGGAGGACGGGGAGGTTTGAGCAGACAAGAAGAAACCCTTGGCCTTGGGTTCATCTGCTGCTTTTTGGGGTCTCATTTTTCATTTTTAAGGAAAGAGATCCTCAAGCACCACTCATGACTGCCACATCCCCCTGCTTTTCTGGGTCAGGAGGTGAAGAGGCACAAGAGAAGACATACAACAGTCTGGCAGCAAGCCCAAAAGTAGCATCTCCACTAGAGCCTGGCAGATAGCAGGGAAAAGTCCTGTCGAACCATCCCACATGGACCTCCAAAGTCTGAAGAAAGAAGCCTTTGGGTGCAAGCAGTCTGCATAGAGCTGATCCATCCTGGAGACCCTCTTCGATGAGCATCTAGGGGAAATAACATTTTTTGCTTTGCAGAATCACTGTTTCGTAGAGGAATAGGAGCATATAGCAGCTACCGAGAGATGAGCAGAAGCCCAGGAGAGGCGCAGAGAGAGGGCCCAGCCTTTCCTTGCTCCTCGGTCCACTGGCAGGACCAGCGCCAGGCAGCCCCGTGTTGCTTCCAAAAGCCAGGCAGCAGAAAATGAGTCATGTCAAGCGAGTGCGAAATGGTGTGCAGACAGTCAGCCTCCTATTGTCTGTGTCCTCGGACAGCTGCCAAGCCCGGGAGCCTTGGCGAAGGCAGGGGGAAGGAGCCCGGGTTGGTTGACATCTGCTCTACTCGAGCTACAGCAGAGAAGGAGGCTACAGGGCAACGTGCTTTTCTCCTTCCCTCCCATCCGTGGTTGTGCCGGAGATGTCAGCGAGTGCCTCCATTCATTCTGAGAAGCTCTGATCTCCTGGTGACATTTGGCCATCTCTGCTCATCCAGCAGATTGCACCATTCTTAAATCTTGACCCCAGCTGCTGGCACTCCCCAGTAAAATCCACTGGGAGCATTTGTAATCACTCTACAGTGGCGTGAAATGCAGAAAGGAAAGACTTTATGGCTTGTAGGGACCTTCTCCTGTAGGCTAGTAGGCTAGTGAGTGTGAGGCGGACCTTGCTCTCATCTGGGAGTATGGTGGAAAGCAGGAGAAACCTCCGGCAAGACTCAGAGCCCCTGTAAGAGGAAGAGAGAAGAGCATGGGGGTTTCTACATTAATTAAGGGGATAATATCCATACTGACAAAAAAATGGCTTATAGCACCATTAATGTGTGCTTTCCTAACATATGCTAAGTCATCAAAAATATGATATTTTAAAAATATCCAGCATGCTAGCTGTGAATATCAGCCCATGTTCTACACACGCTTTACCAAAGACTTTCAGTCTCATTTAAGGAAATCCAGGAAAGGTTCTGCTTTCTGTCACCCAAGGGCAAACCTTGGTATCAAAAGGGATAACATCCATGGCTATGAAACACTGTATATATTTATCCAGACTCTAAAGGCCATTTTTATAACGTCAATTGTGGTTTACTTTTCAATGCTCTTATCTTTTTTGCTATGTTTTGGAAAATATACAGGGATGGGCTATTGGAACATGCAGTTTTCCACAAAATATTTAATCAAAGCCATTAATTGCAAGCTGTAAATGTAGGACTGGTGACAGATTGTAAAGCCAGAAACCATTTGGTCAGCGCACAACAGCTAACAAGAGTGTTTCAGCAAAAAGAAAAAAAAAAGCGGATGGGACAGCATTTTAGCAGAGATATGAGTTTTATTGCAAAAAAAATATAAACCTTTCAGCAAATTTAGGAAAAAGAGGAATGTAGGAATGTGTTACCAGATCCATAAGGCATATGATTAAAATCAGGCTTGTTTCTTTCTAGTTTTTTAAGTAGGAAAAAAATATCTCCTTTAAATCAGCCAAAAAGAGGTGATATATTATTCTTACAGAAAGTAATTTTGTCTATAAACACTTTCAAGACTTCAAACAAAAACAAACCGAGGACTGTAAAACAGTCTCCGGAGGATGTTAGTTACTCCTGTTCGACTCGTGTTTCCTCTTGTTGCTGTAAAGCTTGGTTGACTCCGTAAACGTTTGAGATGACAAGCTGCTCTTGAGATGTGCAGTTGCAAGTATCGTGCATCCGTGTACAGACATTCACAAAATAACGTCCCCGCTGCGTTTGCTCCGTGGCTGGTGAGATGCTTTATGTACAACGCAGCAAGGTCAGATGCTGCTGCTGCAGCCGGTTACTCCTACAGCAGTAGCTGAAGCATAAGAGTATTCATATTAATTGGGGAATTAGATATCTGTCAGGAGGCACCTCACTAAACGTCATTAAGAAAAAAGGACAATAACTTCTTTAATGACTGCTCAAGTTTAAAGGCACTCTTTAAGAATTAATTAAATTAAGAAGACTGTTTTGAGAGCTGGAAGACTTTTCTACATAAAAGTAAGGTTGTTTGGACTTATTGGAAACAGAATTTCAGTTACTATTAAACCCTGATGAAGCCAAAAGAATGGTTCCGAAATTTGACTGAATAAAAGAAAAACTCTTAAGATGCTCTGAGAATTTCCCACCGCAAGAACAAAGGCAATTAGAAGTGTTCTGCATAGGCATTCAGCAGATTACATATTCATGAGCCGAAGACATTACCGGGTCCTTCCCCCATCGCTAGCGAAGGGATGACAGCAGTTAATTTTATATCCAACATCATGTTACCCTTTCCACAAAGCAATGGGATCAGATGGGGTCTGAAAATCCTGAATTGAGCTAAAAGCCACGTGTCTGTCCCGGGGCAGCTGCGGTGTGGGCTCTGCTCAGCCGTATTTTCACTGATGAGAAGAAGCCATAAAACACCACCGCAAAATTTTATTTCCATGTTTGAGCTGATCTAAGGGGATATCAGAATGCTTTTATAATTCACAATATTGAGAGCCTCTCCATTAAACACCAGATTGGTTAGAAATCTTTTCCTGGCAATTGAGAGATCGGCTAAATTTGTGTCACGGGGCAGGATAGTGTGATTTTATTCAGATGTCATAATTTGATATTCTTTGATACACCTTTCTTAAGGTGGATCTTGCTATGGTTTCTTTTGAATAAGTGACTTAAATATTTGCACTGGCTTCACAGGCTTTACTTTAGATTATGCACGTTTCTTATTACCAGCTGTTTAGATTATCCCTGATATACCAAAATTGGATTTACAAGACTCCCCCCCATACATACAGACAAGCCATGTCTGCGCCTTGTTTTTTATCTACCATTAAAACAAGATTACAACTCATTTTAGGAAAAAGGTACTTAGATGCTCTCCAAGAGTAAATTCACTCTTGCCATATATAACCTCTGTTACAAAGTCTCCTCAGAGAGAAGTACAGAGGAGACTGTAACTGGAATAATCATCATTTATTGTTTATGATCTCCTTGGGTTCAGAGTTTGCTTTTGCTTTCTTTGGCAATAAAACAGTCACGAGTCATTCACGAAAAATGTTGTGTTTGTGTTTTATTGAGACAACTTTTGAGGATGGGGCGAATAGTGGCATCGCACCTTTGAACTGCCATGAAAGGCCATCTTTAAGATGGAGCCCTCTTTGTGCATCTTGTTTTTAGCTTTTAGCAGTTTCTGAGGCAAAACCCAGCAACCGGAGACGTCATCTCTAATCGCATCCTGAAAGGTCCCTTCCTCCTGCACCTGGGAGAAGGGGATATTTAGCACCTACAGCTTAAAAAGAGGAACCCACTGTTGGGGTGAAGGTCAAGGAGCAACACCACTTGTCATGTTGGTGGGACCCTCAAATTCAGAGGATGGTGCTACTCTGAGCCCCAGGACTAAGCAAAGCCACAGGTGACACTTCGGAAGCCTGGCCATGCCTTGTTATTGGAATGATCGGTCCTTGGGAATGACTGGTCTCCTTCTTTACTGGAGGACTGAATTATGGACATCATCTGCCAAGGAGATGCATGTGTGCCCTCCCCGTGGTGTCAGGGCTGGGAGAGCTAGTGGGCTGTAACGTCCTGACCAGCCTCACCTGCCCCAGCCATCATGGGCTGTATTTAAACCCAGACCCAGAAGTTGAGATTCTCTTGGGCTGTGTATGAGCCTGTCTCTAGACGTTTCATGGCTTTGTTGCTCCTCTGTGTCCTGCTCCACCAGCTGGCTTCCTGCATGGATGCTGGACCTGCCTTGTCCCTACAAAGCTCCCTGATGCTGTGGGCTCTCAGCAACTGGCCCCACTGCCCTGCCCAGGTATAGTGGGATGGGATGGGGGCCCCAGCAGCTCCTGGCCCTGAGGGAGCACCAGCCCTTGTGGCACCTGGATATTTGGGCTAGAAGTGCCACTCGTGTTACTGGTTGTTGACCAGAGCACCTCAGAGGGCTGGGGGGAGCAGGGGGGCAGCAGGCAAGGCAAAGTCAGTGGCACTGCAAGCCATGAGGTGGGGCTGAGTCAGGGCAGGGACCCCTGGGTGGGTTCTTCCTTGTGAGTCAATGATGCATGGTGGAGCTGAGCCCTCCAGACCATTTCTTCATGCACAGCCTTTCTCCATGGAGAGGCATGTGGCCTTCAACATGGTGACCTCTGGCTGCGTTGAGGTTTATCCTAGTGCCATGAGCTCTCCCTGCAGACTGTCTGTCTGACCAGGACCCTTCTGTTGTGCTTATCTTCCTTAGGCCATGAGGTCTACCAGGAGGCACCAGCTGACCTTGCTGTCTGGGGTGCACCAGGGAGGAGAAGGCTCAGTCCCAGGAGAGCAGTTTCTCAACCTCTTGGCCTGTGTGGCAGCAGCAACAGCTGTGAAAGGTGATTGCTGAGTGTTTGGGTGTTTCATGTATGTGCTGGAAGGGCTTTAGAGGAGAAACTCATTGTCTGCAAACTGAGTGTTTACGCTTGCTGCAAGGCTCTGCTTGCGCATTGCTGTTTTTCTTGTGCTCCCTTCGCTCCTCTGCAACTCAGATGCTCCTCCTGGAGCTGCTGCTCCAGCACCACCGAGCCTCTGCCACTGCATCTACCGAGAAGAACCATATGTACCATGGTAAAGTCAGCCACGAGCATCTCCCTGCAGCTCCCAGCCAGAGCAGGAGCGAGGTAGGAGCCTGTGCAGCTCTCTGCTCTGTGCTGTTTGCATGGCTGCGCTGCAAAGGGTGTGCAGACATTCCCTGTGGTGCCCAGGGACGCTTCTGTGACCAAGGGACTGGGTGCTCTGGGACAGGGGCTGCCGCTGACTTTGTGCTGGTAGATCAGAGCCAGCGCTAAGGGCTGTTCCACGCGGCGCGGGGTGAACAGTGGGCGAATCGTACGGATCTGTGTATCATCATATTTCTAGAAGATGCCAACAGAGGGCATCCGCTGCCAGCACCCAGCCTGCCTGAGAGACAGAGCATCCCGGGGTTCCGTGTTTTAACCCTTTCGCATTAGGCTCAGGTTAAGCTTTGTCAGAGGTTTTGAGCAGAGGGGCTTTTTCAGTGGGTGTTTGCTCTTTCCTTTGGAGAAAGGAGGGAGTAGGCAATAACCCACAGCTATATTCTCTTGGCCAAGGCAGGACTTTGGTACTTAGTGTCTAAGGGCAGGTTCAAAGTGAAGGGAGATGCTCTGTTGTCCTGTGCAGCTGTAAACAAAAATCAGCAACACTGCTGTGCTGGCGCTGAGCAGGAGAATTCATGACAAATGTCCTGGCTTTGGTGGATTTAAATAGTCAGTTTTATTTATAGGTGTTTATTCCTGGCATTTAATCTTCTTGTTTCATGTCTCTTGTGGACAGTCAAAAAGAAATCAAACTTCTAAAGCCTGCTGCTCCCTCTGATAAATACATATTGATGTTTGGGCTGTGGAGCAGGCTCACTCTGAGCACTTGTCACTCTTATTTTGTTAAGACCTCAGACCAAAACATCCGAGATGTTCAAAGGCCAGGCAGCCTGTCCAACGGCAAGCCAGTTAATCCAGTTTTGAGTGGGGCAGCAAAGGTCCTGAGGCAAGAGCTGGTGTAGGGCTCAGGTGAGGGTTAGGGAGGGAAAAAGTCTTATCAAAGGCTTCCTCCCTGCACATAAAACCAGCAGAAGGTTAATAGGTGCAGGAGCTGGGCAATCGTGCCTCTAAGTGGGCCAAAACCAAGGGTCAGTGTGAGCTGGGTGAGGGCTTAGGTGGAAAGGGATGATTCTGAGTGATAATTTTTAATGGAAATAAGGATAGGGCACAAGACAGATATTCTGCTCCCTTAGTTGTGTATTTCTTTTAGATCAGCCTGGATGGAGTGTGACCTCTTTAAGATCCATCTGAACCTCAGCAGTGATGGGGCTGGTGACTGCTGGGCTCCCAGAAATATATTCTGTTCTGAGGTTCACAACTGCTTTGTACACAAAATGGGGTAAACACCTCAAAAATCAGGATGGCTGGTAAGTCTGGCTAAGATAGTTGTCTGTGTAGGAAAGACTTGTCTCTGCCCTGTGAAGCTAAAGCTAATCCAAGTTGTGCCATGTCCAGCCTGGTCCAGTCATGTCTGTTCTGGCACTGGTTTAACTCTTGGTGTGGAAATATACACCTTCTAACTTCCAAGAAGTGTGCAGATTTTCAGTGGTGCAGCTTGAAATATGTGGACATGATCTTTTTAGAAAAGGGTTTGCTGGCTTTAATTATTTACCCAGCGTTTTCCAACTGGCCACCAAAAAACCCCAACTCTGCTCTGTACATGTAGGTCATCTCTACTTCATATTATACATTGAATAAGGGCCAGAAACATACAGCCAAATTTGATTTATGGACGGCCATAGAGATTTAAGAAATTTATGATTTGATTAATACTTCCCATATATCTTTTTCTTTATTACCGGTAATTTGTGCTATATATCATAGCCTCCGGAGCAGTAATTTGGCTGCCTGATGCATGCCAATGTTTCCAAAGGGTTAAATTCTATGGTGCACCAACCAGACAATAAACTGTTGTGATCTGCTGGTTAAATATGTATTCAGCAGTACTGGAGTCTGACTTACCCAATAGATGTGTTCTGGTTTACCAAGTGAGTGTGTATTTAGGACACGTAGTATGTGCAGAAGAACATACTGGGGAGGGGATGGTTTGGAAAAAACAAAATCTTTGCAAAACACACTGATGTGCCAGGGTGGCCAAAGCTTGTAGAAAATAAACAGGCATCTGCAGTGCTCCTGAAAACATATGCTGAGCCTATGGACAGGACGACCCATTCTTGCCAGGCAGGGGGACAGCCCAGGGACAGTCCCCATGTTCAGGGTGAGGAGCCTTGGCAGTGGGGCTGGCTGCGGAGAGCTGGTCCCTGCTGGTAATCTGTGCTTGCACTTGCAGGGACGTGGAGTTTTGGCAGAGGGCACAAAAAGCAAATCAACTAATTAACTCGATGAGGGAATAAAAAACATACCTCAGATTGCATGAGGATGTGACCTGAGACTGTAGATGCTTCTGCTGCTGGTAAACATGTTTTCTGTTTTGTTTTTGTTTTTTTTTCCTGTAACACTATCGACATTTTAAAATGATCAGAATATTTCAGAGCGCGTTTAACAAGACAGAAGTACTGGATTTCAATACTGTCAACTCCAGAAAGCAGAAGGTGGGTCCTAAATTACCTTCAAAATCATAACAATTTAAAAAAAGGGGCAATGTTTTCTAATTCACTTTCTGTTTTTCCAGCTACTCCATGTTGCTCAGCTGGCCTCCTCCCCTGGGAGCAGGACTTGGAGGAGGAGGGGGAGGGGGAGGGGGAGGTCTGGCTGTGCTGGGGGAGGCAGTGAGCGTGCACCTGAGAGCCCTGGAGCACATTCCCAGTGCAGGATCCAGGTGTGTTTCCCCTGCCTGGCCCTGCCCCGGCTGCCGGGGGGCTGGGGGACCCCTCTCCCCTGCTGCTGTGGTCCCTGGTCTCCACTGCCAGGGTGCAGGGATGCCAATTAGCAGGAGCCCCGGTTTTGCTGGGCAAGGAGGAGCCCTGCCTGTTGGAATGGTGAGTCCAGCACGGCTTCACCCAGCAGCCTCTAATAAAGCCTCAGCTTTGTTAAGCTGCCCACAATTTCAGCCAGCCACCTCTTTCAGAACAGCCCTGTGTCTTCATTACCTTCCCCTCAAGCCATCTGGTCCCCCAACCTGACCTTTTTAAAAAAGATTGGTTAAAAAAACCTGGAGCAGTCCCTGAACAGAAGACCTTGTGTGTCATGTTTAAGCCCAGAGCAAATTTTTATGTCCAAGCTGTAAAACCTTGAAAATAAAGATTTATAATTGAGATTCTGGCTGAAGCAGAGTGAACAGAGATGGTCTAATTAAATTCTGTGGTGGATATAATTAACCTATTTATTCATTTATTACCCTTTATACAGCTAATGCAGGCTACACCATCACCATTTGTTTATGAAGAACCTGTTACCTGGCTGCTTGGCTGGGGCTGGGCAGTGGCCAGGCCCACGGTGATGCTCTGGGGGGGCTGGTGGTTCTGCACAAGCGGGTCTGGTCTGACAGATGCTTTCTCAGAAGCCAACCCAGCTCTCAAATGAGTTGGTTCGCAAAGAGCAGGTGGGAAAGCAAAGAGACTCTGGGTTCTGCTTTGGATGCTTGGGCAGAGCTGATGGGTGGCTCTGGAGTGTGGTGGTTTGGGAGAAAAAGGTTTTTGTGGTTGTGTTTTTGTGGGGTTTTTTTAGAGCAGAGTGGCTCTCCGATGTTGTACGCACCTGGTACGGTGGCACTGAATTCTTGCTGTGCACTATCAAGGGCTGCTGTAATACCCACACTGACGTGTGTGGATTTCTGCTTTCTCTCCTTCATAGTTCAGCGTGGAAATGGCACTTGCAAACCCGTTAACACAGATAACCACTCTCACATCCTTTGGGAGAGCCTCATCTCACTAAAAGCCCAGCTGGCTTTTCCAGAATGGAGCTGTTTCTTTTCACCAAAGGCTCATTTTGCTTCACTTTCTTTCAGCCATCACGAGATAAAAAACAATGAATCAACCAGAGATTATTTTTCATTAAAGTTTAATCAGGCACTGTCCCCTTCCTGTGCCTGTGTGAGCAAACCTTGATGAGCGTGTAGGGCTTGAATGTGGAGTAAAAACCATCTGCTTGAGAGGCAAGAAGTGCAGGGAAAATCCTTTGCTCGCTGGCATCTGTCTCTGGTCAGGCTGTCCTGCTGCAGATGCACCAGCTGTGGTTTAGCCTCTGGGGCCCTCAGCCCACCCATTCCCTAAGCAGTGAAAGCCAATACCTTCCCCCATCACTCCCCCTTCTCCTTCCCCTCCCTTTGCTGCTCCTTAATATTTCATGCATCAAAGAAGTTTCACTTGTAATGCAAAAACTGATTAATTAAGTAGAGTGCAAGAGTTCCATGCATTTAAAGTTTCTTTAATCTTGGGAAAGAGAGGAGCCATGCTGGAAGCTGTTGTTGCTCATGAAAGTGTCAAAGGGCAGGCAGTGATGGAGTGGCTACGTGGTACTGATGGAGAGGAAAGGACGGCTTCATTCCCTGGACTTCGGCTTGAGCAACAGGCTGCTTTCCAGTGGTTTGTGGGATTCTCCTTTCATAGAATGATTTGGGCTGGAAAGAGCCTTCAAGACCATCTAGTTCCAACCCCCCTGCCATGGTCAGGGACACCTTTCCCTAGACCAGGTTTCTCAGAGCCTCATCCAACCTGTCCTTCCTCCTTAAGTGTACTCATTAGTGAGGCTGGTCTGTGCCTCCCTCCAGCAACAGGGCTGTTTGGGGAGGGGTTTTGTAGCAGGGCACCTTGGGAAGGGCTTGCCTTGGGATGTGCAAGGTCCTTTTGCAATGTGGCTTTGGTCCTAGGAGTGATGGAAGGTGCTGCTCATACTGTACACAGGTAACATCTGGCTAAAATCCTCGTGAGCTACAGAGAGGTAGGTAGTGCAGGATGATGCTACTCAGAGGAAAGAAACTGGAAAATGCCCTGATGCCATCATGATGGGCACCTGACCACAACCTTCCCCCTGGGTAAGTCGAGGCTGTTATTTGTAATGTAACCGTTTAGCCTGCACCTCCACCCACAACACTTACCAGCTGTTCCTGGCTCTACAAATCCTGCAGCCCCGTTACTGCTTCAGGCCCTTCAGAACTGAGCCCAGCGGCTGCTTCCCAGCGCAGAGTGGTGTAGCACAACTGTCCAGTAAAATGTAGGAACCAACAACTCATATTTGAAAAGGAATGAGGAAATTCAGCTGCTCCTGACTATTGGCTTTAGCTTCCCAGCTTTGGCAGTGTCCCCTCAGGGTGTTTATCTGGAAGTGGTCAGGAAGCTCCTCGTTTTATGCCATGTCAGAAAGGCAGCATGTCCTGCAGGTTTGAGCCCAGCGAGGGGCCTGTTGCCTTGCTATTCACCTAGAAGCAAGAATGTCACCTGCTGAATCGCGAAGGGCACTTTCTGCGTCCTCTTGCGCGCTCTCCCAGGAGGCGTTTCTCCGAATTGCTGACCCAGCCTGTCTTCTGCTTTGCTGGTGAGAGCTGACAAAAGCACAGCTTGAGCAGTGTGGTCGTTGACCATGGTCGGATACCACATGGCTGTGGACCAGCATTCGTACACTGCAGCTTAGAAACAGAATTAGTTTTGTGGTGTTTCCTTCTGAATATAAAAAAAAACCCCACCTTTGCACTTCTTTAGTGGAGTTATTGATGCTGATGTGACTCTTGCAGGGTGAAATATAAGCCTCTGATTACATCATGGCTGTATGACTGACTTTCTCCTCCACTTGCTAGCAGCAGGATTTGTGATACGCATTACAGACATAAATTGTTCTCTATATTGTAAATACATAGTGCATTTTAATGATTGCTGCTGTATGTACATATCTTTGGTAATAGGGCCAATTGAAAACCACTTCAGAAAGCTGCTATTGATATCTTTGCAATAACCTCCTCCTCTGTGCCAGCCGATAAAAGATGCATTAGTTCTGCGTGTCCAGAAATCCAGCTCAGAGGATTGGAAGTTGAAGAATGCTTCATCTGTGACCCTTTAAATCAGAATGACTTTTTTTTTTTGTTCCCCTCTCCATCCTTTTTAAACTTAGTGCAGATATTTTAAGCATTTTCCAGCAAAATGTCTGCACAAAGTTCTCCACAGGGGCACAAAATCATGGGGTTGCCTGAATCTCACTTGGAGTATTGTCATACAGAAGAAAATGACCCCGGAGCTGAGCTGCTCTGCTGGGGAATAAGAAATAAATTGCAAAGTGTCTTGAAGTTCCTGCAAAAAAAAAAAAAAAAATCCCCTCAGGTGAAATGAATGTAGGCAGCTGCAGACATAAGGTAGGCATGGTTCAGCGTAGCCAAAGTTCCCAGTTCAGATGGCACACAACATATGCTCTGCCTACTTCTAGAGGCTGCTCCACCCGATAACAGCCCACCGCGGCCACTCAGTAGCGGAGAAACTCCCAGCTCACGCCGAGAAAGTCTGTGCTTTTGTACCGAAATCCTCATGCCTGGGGCTGTTACAGATACGATTTCCAGAGCCCTCAGCAGCTCTTTCTATCTATTATGGTAACAACTATTTATTTTCTTGAGTTTCTGTATGCGAAAGAGGATACGAACCCCCAGGATGGAAAACAGAAGGGATTTGCCCCTAAACCACATAGTCAGCAGCCGAGGTGAGAACGGAGCTGGTGTCTCCTGACAACCCATCAGATCCCCTACCCGCCCCAGCGCACCCTGCCCAGATGGGCCTTGTCAGCGCATTTTCATTTTCAGCGCTGATTTCCATTTTCATCCTTGAGTTTTCGCTAGGAACGGCAGTTTTTGCTGATTTCTTGGCCCCGATGCTATTGAAATCAACGGCCAGGGAGTCACCGACTTGCCTGAAGAAAGGCTGAATCCAGGAAGCGTAAGAAAAAGATATTAAAAATGGACCTCGTTTAGAAATAGAAATCTGGGTTATGGGCTGTGCAATTGCCTTGAAAATCCACGGTTTGTATGGACTTAAAGTATCCCAGAATTAGCAAGTTTAAGCAAACTTCTGTAAGTGTTCCTAGAATATTTTGCTAGCAAGTGAAACTTGCTCAGTGAGCTTTACCCTGTTCATGCCATTTACTTTTCTGTTGAATGCTGCTGGGGCGGGGGTAATAGAAACCCATTAACTCAATTGTAACCCAGGACTAAGGTATTTCCCTTTGCAATTATTATTCATGGTTTTCAAACAGTTTTGTGTTTAGCTCAATCCTCTGGAACTAAAAAGCAGGTGGAATTCTTTTCTCCCCAAAAGAAGAACAGAGATTTGCATTTACACTGGGAAGGATTTAAGCTAAATTGAAGCTGAATGTGCCCATTTAAAGGCTGCAGTTTGCAGAACGTTCCCCTTTATCGTTGTGCCCACATTTGTATGGGAGGACTTGCAAAATCTCGGTGTGCTTCTAAGAAGACAGTTGTCAGCAGTACTTTACGAATACAGTGAGGCAAAATGGGATTGAATGATGTATGTAGAGCTGCTCAGGATCTCTGGGCAGAGGCATAGACAACCCCTCGAGGTTCCTCCCAGCTTTATTTTCTAATATCTCAGGACTTGCCCGGAGTCAGACAGTCAGCAGTTTGAACCCATGCCTCCTGATCGTTGCTTTCCAGCTCTAAAGCCTGAAAAACATTCACCTCATCGCTCAATGGCACATGCTAGATCAGAGAAAATCTGGATACACTTAGAACATGTGTCCTCTCCTCAAGTCAGCCGGATCCACAACAAAACAAAAGAAGAAACCCCCAAACCCGAAGTGCACTGCCCAGGGCTGTGATAGCAGTAGGTATCCCACCCCAAGGACAACTTCTTGCCAAAATCCTCCTGTACTCGACAGCAAAAAAAGCCCTTACTTATGGCACACACACTGTTGTGCAGCAAGCAGCTACAAGGAGTCCTAAGTAATGGGGATGTGGCCTTAAACAGAGATATTTTTCTTTTTCAGGATTTCCAGTTCTAAAAAATACAAAAAATGTACTTCTAAATGTACTGCTTTTCAGACATACTGCCTACTGGTGTGTCATTTTGTGTCTCTGTGCGTGATTGTTTCTTTGCTCCTTTTGCCTGCAAGAATTTTGAAAACTAGGAAAAAGAAATCAGCACATACCCTGCTAATGCCTGGAAAGTAGTTCATATACTGACAACAGCCTAAGCCAGTCCAAAATCTATCCTCTTTCCCCGTTAAAAAAAAAAAGAAAAAGGAGGGGAAACTCTTTTTTCTACTGTTACAGATTTCCCAAACAAGACTGGCATTTAGGACTGCATTTTTGCTTGATTTTTTTTCCAGCATGACTGGAAACTTTGTCTCTCCCGGTTAAGCAGAGCTGGGGCAGCCAGGGCCCCACGTTAAACGGTTTGTAACTAGTTGCCTGTTTGCTGGTGACACTTTTTGGTTTTGTCATGGTTTAACTCCATCTAGCAACTCAGCCCCATGCAACCGCTTGCTCCCTCCTCTGCAGTGGGATGGGGGAGAGAATGGGAAGGGTAAAGGTGAGAAAACTCATGAGTTGAGATCAAGGCAGTTTAACAGGTAAAGCAAAAGCCGCACACGTAGCAAAGCAAAACAAGGAATTCCTTCACTCCTTCCCATCCGCAGGCAGGTGTTCAGCCATCTCCAGGACAGCAGGGCTCCAGCATGTGTAATGGCAACGTGGGAAGACAAATGTCATTACTCCCAACATCCCCTTCTTCCTTTTCCCCCAGCTTTATATGCTGAGCATGACATCATAGGGTCCAGAATATCCCTTGGGTCTGTTGAGGTCAGCGGTCTTAGCTGGGTCCCCTCTCAACTCCTTGTGCCCCCCTAGCCTCACTGGTGGGGTGGGGTGAGGAGCAGAAAAGGCCGTGACTGTGTGTGAGCCCTGCTCAGCAGTAACCAAACCATCCCAGTGAGACCAACGCTGTTTCCAGCACAAATCCAGAACACAGCTCTGTACCAGCTACTATGAAGAGAATTAACCCTATCTCAGTCAGAACCAGCACTGGTTTACTCCTGTAGCTGGAAACAGGCACTGTGCTCCCACCGGCACTCTTACAGCGGGGGGTGCAGCTTGTTACGGCTGTGAACTGGAGCTGCGGCTGCTCCTGGAGCAGGGACTGGCCCCCCAGGAACAGGGCTTGAGCTGTTTGTTTGCTGGATTTCACGTTCTTTGCCATTCTGCCCTTGTTGTGGTTTTGATGACCTAGGTATCTCAGAAGGCTGTTTTGCCTCAATAGGCATGTGATGATTTGATCTTAATTAGTTTGTGGAAATAATATAAGCTTGAGCTTTAAGTGTGCTTTGTTAGGGTTTTGACATCTTCTTTTATGTGTACATCTACAAATAAAATCAGGTAGATTAGCAGTCACTAGGAAATTGTTGTTGTGAGTCACTGACTCAACCACCGTAGGCTGCCTCTCCTCATCTCGGTTAGTCATGCCCGACGTGTGCAGGAGTTCACGAGGCTCTGGGGCTGGGGTTAACCCCGTCCCTTTTGCCCGCAGGGACACGGTTTGCCTCCAACCCAACCGTCATCATTCCAGCTTCCCCGTTGGAAGAGCCATTTGGCTCCATCACGGCTCAAGACAGAGCGTGAGCCAAAACCACGGCGGCAGAGCTCATCTGGTTTGTCTTCAAGCATGAACGCCCGCCCTCAGGTGGCACCGGGGCATCCGTGCGATGGACAGATATAGGAATATGTGATCAGACCTCAGCATCATTTATTCTTCTGGCTCCTGTTTAAATGCTGGCTGCTAAAGACCAGGTCTAAAATCTTTACTATAAGTCACCAGTTTGTCTCCTTTGCCACTGCATGCCAATTTCGTGTGCCCCAACCACTTGGAGGTACCTGTTCACTTATGAAAGGTCAATAACTAGTAAAATCTCATGGGAAACGTATTTCTGTGCTGTTGTACTCCGGCAGTTACTAAAAGGAAGGAGTAGCCTGCAGGTATGGGTGGCGATGAGCGAGATCCCATTGCCAGACGGGGAAGACGTGGAAGGGAAACCGGGATTTCGTGGATAAGGGCAGCGGCGATGCAGGAGCACCCTGGCAGCAGAGGGGGAGCGCAGGCCGGAGGAGCGGAGGATGGGGAAGAGGGCACCAGGGCCGTGAGGGCCGATGGGCCGGTGCCGAGCCGGACGCCGGAGAAGCGGAGGGGCCGGCACAGGTAGCGCGGGGCCGGGGCCGTGAATGGCGTTGCAGTCCCAGGGCGAGCGCCGTGCCAGGGCAGCCCGGGGCGGGTTCAGCCCGGGGCGCTGCCCGACCGCCGCTCTGCCCCCGCGGGCAGCGGGCAGGGTCCGTCGGCCGCCGGGGAGCGGCAGAGGGTCCCCGGAACGGCGATTCGGCGGCGGCAGCGGGCGGGGGGCGGCGGCGGGGCGGGCCGGGAGGCGGAGCCGGGCGGCGGCGGCGGCGGCGGGCTGGGGCGGCTCAGTGCGCCTGGCTCCGCTCGCCTCCCCTTGCCTCGCCTCGCCGCGGCTCCCCTGCGCCTGGCTCCGGCCCGGCATGGCCGCTCCGCCGCGCCGCCCCCGCTCCGCCGCGCCGCCCCCGCTGCTGCTGCTGCTGCTGCTGCTGCTGCTGCCGCCGGTGATGCTGGGCGGCGGGCCCGGCGCGGCGGCGTCGCGGGAGCCCCCCGGTCCGTGCCGAGTGAAGACGGTGACGGTGTCCACGCTGCCGGTGCTCCGCGAGAACGATATCAGCTGGAGCGGCGCCCCGCCGCCCGCCGCCGCCGCCGACTCCCGCTTGCTGCTCTTCGTCCGCAGCGAGCTGCCCGGCCGCGTCGCCGTGCAGGACGACCTGGACAACACCGAGCTGCCCTTCTTCACCCTCGGTAGGTGCCCGCCCCGCTTCCCCCGCCGCGTCCCGTCCCGTCCCGCCGATATTCCATCCCCCCCTCCGCCCCCGGCCCGCACCTCCCCGGGTCGCGGAGCATCCCGGTGCGGGCAGCCGGCTCCGGGCTGTCACCCTGCTGCGGTGGGATTTCTGTTCCGCTCCCGCCCCTTATCGTGGGCAGCCTGGTTGTGTTTTGGAGCGCTCTAACGCTGCCCTTGCTGCGCCGTGCGGTTTTGGGGGGGATTTTTGTTGTTTTTTTTTCGCTGCTGGGGAGGGATTTTTTAGCAGGGCCTGGGGGCTGCTGCCTTTTAAAAACCCTGGGAGTAAAGCGTCTGTGCTCAGGCTATAAAGTGATGGGTGCTGCCTCTTGTGCTCCAACTTGAACGCTCAGCCCCGGAGGAGGGACCGCCGAGCTCTGGGAGAACGGCAGAGGCTGTTTTTCTAGCCAGAGCTTAATTTTATAAATGCTTCGTCTTAATTCTCGAAGCTCGCTCTCGCTTCACGCACAACTCCAGCGCCTGGTCTGTGGCGAACGCCTGCGGACTTTCCTTCCCTCTCGGCTGTCGTGGGAAGGGGGATGGGACTGGAAATAATTCTGTTGTCGTACGTTCGTCTTGGTCCCTGATCCTGGTGTCTCGGATGGGGTGCTCGAACTGCCTCTCGTCACTTTTATCCTTTTTTGTGCTCTAATCAGCCCGGGGACCCTCCAAGGGACCTGTTCAGAATGCCGTATGGGCAGCGCGGTGTTTACTCTGCCAGGTCACCGAAGGTTTTTTGTTGATCTGTTCTTTATCTACCAGCTTTCTTGCTTTTCCGTGTCTGAACCTCGGATAATTCGAGTACCTGCATGACTTCGGGTCTGAGATACTGCCTGACATCGCTGAGTTGTGGCTTCCAGCACATCGCCCTGTGTGCATGAGGGATGTCGAGGTGTGCCCGGGTGCGGGCTGACCTGGTGGGCATCTGTGGCAAGTCCCTTCCCATACCTTGTGGAAGTGACTACCTTTCACTAGCGCCGTGTGCCAGGGTAGGAAAATGACGGGCTGTGTCTCCCGGTCCTGTCATTTTACCTTTGGTGAAGCTTTCTTGTAGCAAGAGCCTATAATAAATAAGTTGATGATACTTCTTGAGCCTCTTGGGTTCTGGCTTTGCAGTGTGGCTTCCTTAGACGCGGTTGGTCAACCACAAAAATCCCAAACAAACCAGATACTCTGTTTCAAGTAATAAAAGTGAAAAATCGAAGGTTTGATGCAGTAGGAATGACTTTTACCTTGTAGTGATTAAAAGTAACAAGAAGTTTCATGGTTCACCGAGTTGAATTTTCAGATTAGAGTACAGTTTCTTCAGGGACTGGGTGCGAATTGCGCACTGATCTAAATATATCAGAAAGCAAAGAAACCCCTCTGTGTGTAGCTTAGGTAATCGCTCAAGTTGGAGGAGAGAAATTTGTCTTGATAGATCAGAGACATGATCTTGTATAGCGAATCCTGTTTCTGTGGGTGACTGCAGATAAAGAGACCATGTCTTGGGTCTAAAAAATTCTCTGGGATATAGGTTATGCGTGTACTCTTGAATATGTAGCATGTCTCTTGCAAAACTGTGGGTTTTTTTGTGCTCCTTCATGGACAAAAGACCCCAAAACATCCCCTCCTGTTCCTGTGAACCCACAGGCATCAGACAGATTGAAAGATAAATGGAAGCTTTGCCCATGGTGGGATGGCTTCATCACTGTCCTGAAATTAATCAGCACATTGCCTCCAGAGAAGGTAAAACACTTGTCCTTCCCCAAGGTCTAGCTCATGAATTGCTGTGGATGCTCTGATATTTCAAATATGTTGCATTTCTTCAAGTCTCCTGGTGTGGTAACTGAGTCTCGCTCGCAGTTAACTCTTTTCTGGGAGAGTGCTTTAGAGGATTTCTGCTGGCTTGTTTCTCTAGCACAGGAAGTAGTGCTGGAGTTCTCTGTAGTGTTTTTTCCCCACCACGTCCTTTTCTAAGTTCATCAGTGGTTGGGAACCTGGGAGATGCTGCTGCCTCGCAGTGGGCTCTTGGAGGTGAGAATCACATTATGTGTGGGAGGCTGGTTGAATGGCTTTGGAATGACAGGGGGCAGGGATTGCTTTAAGCTCTGGCTTCTCTTTGCCCAAATCTTCCGTAGCCCTTATCGTTAGCTGATTTCTGATGCTTGCGTGTATTTATGCGCGTTTCTGAACATATTTAGTGGCTGGCTGGGCCTGAGCTCAGGAGGACATGTAAGAGCTGACGTTCTGCTCATTGCAGATACATTGAGGGCTCCAAAATGTCTTAGAGTCCAGGCTCTTGCTGCTGGCAAACACCGCGTTCTGACCTCGTGGTGGTGAGGATGTGGGAGGAAGACCTCTGAAAGCACACACCTCTGGACAGCCACCCTGACTGGCATCCTGGAGAGAGTTTTGAAAAGAAAAAAAAAAAAGCAAAGCATAAAGCAGGCAGAGATGAGTCCTGGTGCGGGTGCTATGGACTCTGAAGTGAAATAAGTTGAGAAGAAATTGAAGCCACCTTCTTCTGCTGGGCTCAAAAGTCTTTCCAGGCCAGGAAGTGCGAAATAAAACGTTGCCTTGCTCGGTGGTGATGAGTTTGGCTAAGTGCTGTGGCTAAGGCAGGCAGTCTGTAGTCCTAGGCCTGCTCAGTAACTCTCAGCTTAATAAGTCTCCCGACACTGGAGTGGTTCCTGCGCCTCTTGTTTCTCCTTTGCGTTAGAGGAGGATGGGGCATCTGTAGCTAAAGGCTGGCGGGTGCCACAGCCTTTTCTGCAGCAGTGTGAAACTTCTGCTGGTTCTTTTTAAGGGCAGACCAAGTTAAAATGGGCTGAGGAGACAGATGCTCTGAGCCGGTGGCTGGTACAAAGCACACGCAGTGCTCTGTGTCCTTTTCCTTTAAAGGATTCCTCCTTGTAGAGAGGAAGCAACTTCTGTTCGCTGACAGCATGAGATTTTATTCACTTAAGTAGTGAGAGCTTGCAGGGTTGCATCCCTGCCTGCCGAGGAAGCCTGGTCTGCAGGAGCTGCTGCACGACAGAGATGGAAGGAGAAAGCAGCACTAGAAAATCCTGACCTCGGCCCCACGGCTCAGGAGCAGCAGGACCAGCTGCTTGCTTGCCTGCGTGAGCCGTGGGTGCCACGGGAAGCACACGGGAACCTGCTGGAGGGTGGTGGGAGCCCGGAGCTGCTGGGCGGGCAGCAGCTCTGCTGGGAGCCCCGCGTGGGATGGGTCCAGCCTGCACACAGCCTGCTGCACGCGGGTGGGGATGCTGGGAGGGAACGGTTTCGTCCTCTCCCGACGGAGGTGGAAAACTTTTTTTCCTCATGGCAGCCTTCCTGGGCTGCAGAGGGGAACCTGCTGCCCACACACCCATCGGCAGCTCTAGTTTGCCCAGTGTCCCTTCTTCAGTGGGTGTCTCAGTTTCTGTATTTCTTACACCTCGGTTTATTTTATCTCTTTTGTGTTGGAGATAAGAAGGATGTTTCTCCCCCTACCCCCTGGTTACGTTACAATAAAATTACCCAGCAAAGCACAGTGGTGGCAGGAAATGACAAACGTAACTTTGCCACCAGTGCGTTAGGAATTGCTGTGCATCTCCTTTCCTGAAAAAGCATCCTGCCCTTTCCTTCACCTTGGATACAACTGACGCTTTGCGGTATTTCCCCCCCCCCCCTCTAATTCTTCTAGTGTTATGCTGGCAAATGGTGCAGCCTATCATTGACTTTATTCTTGTACAATGAGGTCTCTCTGAGGTATGTGTCTTGATTTAGTCAGCAGCCATGTGTTCTGTACAATAGCTGCTCCGCGAGCGGCGTAGCCTGCTTGAAGTGCAATTCAGGGAACGAAGCAGTTCGCTTCCGAGCTAATTTAGATGAGCTTTGTCTATGTGTGAGCAGATATATATAGAGGAGAGAGAAGGAAAGATGCAGAGGGATTTTCACCGCTGCTCTTACCGGGTAGTGGCTTACGTAAGAACGGTTTACTACACGCTTCTCACAAATGGCTCTAATGAATGCTGTTTGACGGGCGGCTGTGGTGCTACAAGGTGCCGTTTCGGTGGTTGTCACAAAAGGTGCTCGTGCATCTGCATTACTGGTGTCCCACTGCGTCCCCTGTGCGTGGCTGGTGATTATCCCCCACTTCTCGGAGCTGAGCAGCTTCTCCATCTCCATCCACAGTTCAGTGCCACTTTTATCTTCTTTCTCAACTTTTCCTGAAGCCATCTTGTACACTTGAGCTTCTTCTCTTTAGGGTGAGAACGCATTAAAATAAAGGAAAGCACTTGGTTCCCTGTGGATTGTTTGAATTTATGACTTTTTCTGCAAACACTTGAGCAGGGTTTTGCCACCTTTGCTTTCATGGACATCTCCCATTTTGGCAGAGCGGAGTGGAGAGGCTGGAGGGTTACCCGGACAGTGTGGGTGTGACTGAAGATTTTTGATGCCGCTGTTCAGAATCACCATCCTTTGCTTTGAGTTGGTCTGTGAGATCTGGAGCAGCATCGCGTGGGTAGCAGAAGGAGAGCACAGCAGGTGTGAGACCTGCTGCTTGGGCCATGGTGTCTAAGAACTGGGTTGTCTCTGCAGAGAGAAGCAGATGACCAAAGTTTGGTTTCAACACCTCACTTTTCTGTTTACTACCTCCTGCTAGACTTGAAGAGCTGCACTGCACATATGGCCAGAGGTTTAGTTAATCAAATTTTGGGTTTTTTTTTTAGTTTATTTTTCTTTTTCTGGCTGTTCCCAAGGCAGTCCAAAATGTAAAGAGTTGCATCTTCCATGAGGCAAGTGGAGGGAGCCAAAAAGCCCCAGCAAGGTGGTACAGTGAAGATGAGATGTGTTGATGGGCTCCTTGGGATGGGGAGCAGGGGGGATGCAGACCTGACAGCCGGGGATGCTTTCCTTCCCCTTCGTGCCCATCCACAGCCGTGCATGGCCGTGGGGTCTGGGCCAGGGCCCCAGTGGTAGGGGCTGCCTGGGGAGGGTGTAGGAAAGAGAGAAAACCTTTGGGTAGTGATTTCCTCCCCTCCTTGCCTGAAGCTGTATCGTTACTTAAGCTTTCCAGGCCGTTGTGTTCTTGTAGTTGGAAGCAAGAAGAGCCTGGCTGGGGCTGAGGTTGCACTGGGGACGTGGGTCCTGAGCCCGAGACCTGCCAGCCATGGTTGCAGGAGAGGTGAGCTCTGTGGCACCCGGAAAGGCTGGAGGCACAAAATGCCCGTGAAAACGGGTCACTCCTCAGGTGGCCGCTTCCCTCCCCAAGGGCAAAGTTGGACGTGGCTCGTCCAGCACAGCGGGGTGTGGACTTGCAGGGATTTCGCTTCATCTCGGAGGTTTTCTGGGGTGAAAATCCCAGTTAAAACTGGGAGTCTGTAATGGAGTGGCAGGCTGTACTCGGGGAGTTGCTGCTTTCCAAGAGTACCCGCGTTGACCAGCTAGTGGCAACAGAAGATTAACTATAGAGAGAGGAGCTGGTTTTCCGCAGCTGAGCTGTCAGGCTGGAGGAGTGGGAGGAGGCTGGCTACTGGGGGTCCCCTCTGCTCCCCCCTTCATCCCAGGCGACAGCGGCAGTTTTTCCATTATGCCGGTGTGCCAGAGATCTTTATTGCTTTTTTTGCTGGAGGAAAAAACATGCTTTTCTTCAGAGTTAGGTGAGGAGTTTGCATTCTTCCTTGGGGGCTGGGGAGGCAAGTGGCTTCCGAGTGCCACCACGCAGATGGACGTTACCTCCAAAACTTGCTGCCTTTTCCTTTCTAAGCCCTAAAAGTGTGATGGATAAGCCTTGGTACTGCCTCGGTGATGTGCGATGTTGGCTCTGTGAAACTGGGCTGAGCCCTTGGGCTTTCCTGCTGTAACAGGAGTTCAGGCGCGGGACTGGCTGGGTCAGGAGGACGGATTGATGCCACTTGTGGGAACGGTGAGGTATTGATCTTATGCTACCTCGACATATATGTTAGCAGTCATAGGTGGCTTGAGAAATACCTACCATGGCATCAAATGCCTTGTGGAGTGTGAGGGTAGGCTGGGGTTGGAGACTGAAAGGAGAAGGGAGGAAAATAGAAATGCCGTGATTGAAGCTTTTCATCATCTGTAATGCCCACAGGAGAGCTCGTGTTGGGAATGTCCTTCTGTGGTTGCAGCCACCCGAAATGGGGAATGGTGAGCCTCAGCTGGTCTTCCCTTGCTGCTTCTCAGTCCTGCCCCTGTTGCTACCTGCGCAGTGGGTGCCGGCGTCGAGCAGAGATGTGTCTCGTGCGTAACCAGCTTAAGAAATGGTGCCACTTAAAAAAATTGAATGCTTGTGCCGCTGCTTGGGTCTCAGCTAATGTGGTTAAGGTTTCCAGTGTCCAGACAGTATGGAGACACTTAATGATATTGAAGAAGCAGAATGGCATGCGGAGGGGACAAGCAATGATCTTGGCTGCCTGCATCTGCACTGGCTGGGAGAGGCTTGATGCATGTCCCCTGGGAAGGAGGCAGGTTGAGGGGGAAAAAAAATCACAGAATAAATTATTTTGGCCCATCAATGCCTTTGGACATCTTCCCTGTATGCTGTGCAAGAAGCCCTGCTCTTGACTGCATCCAACGTGCGTCTCCTGCTGTGGTGCAGGGAGGAAGGAGGGATTCCTTGCAGGAGGAGGTTGGGCTGTGACTGCTTGCGAGAAGATGGGGCAGATAAGATTTGGAGCCAGGGCTCTGCCTGTGGGCGAGGAGGAAGACAGGAGTACGAGTTCCCCTCTGTTTCTCATTATCTGTTCCCCACCAGTCTTGCACTGCTCCCTCAGTGCTTCCACTTCTCCCATCTCCATGCAAGACAAAGTCTGTATGAAACCACGACTGGCTTTGAAAGCAGCGGTGAAAGGGGAGAAATTTTCCATCAGCAGCATCAGCAGTAAAAGAGATTTTTTCCCAGTCACCCGGTAACTGCTGTATTTAGGAAGATTACGGAGCTGATGGTGTTGCTCCCAGGCATATGCATGGGAGCGATCCTGGTGGGAGAGGGAGGCAAGGGCCAGCCTGCTTGGCCGCCCGCAGCACGGTCTGCGTGGAGGTGACCTGGTGAAGGTTACAGTTATCTCTGCGTGGGGAGAGGAGACTCACTGTGCCAGAGAGGGGACCTGCCGGGCCGGGCACCTCGTGTGCACCGTCGTCTGCTCTTCTGCTGCGTGAGAATGGAACAGAAATTATGTCGCCGGCTACACTGACAAGATGCAGTGAGGAGCTGAGGCTTGCCCGTCCTTGAGTGGCGGAGGGCACCTGCCCTTTGGGGACAGCATGGTGATTTTAGAATCATAGAATCATAGAATGGTTTGGGTTGGAAGGAACCTCAAAGATCATCTAGTTCTAACCCCCCTGCCATGGGCAGGGACACCTTCCACTACACCAGGTTGCTCAAAGCCTCATGCAACCTGGCCTTGAACGCTTCCAGGGATGGAGCATCCACAACTCCTCTGGGCAACCTGTTCCAGTGCCTCACCACCCCCAGAGGGAAGAATTTCTTCCTTGCGTCTAATCAAAATCTCCCCTCTTTCAGTGTAAAACCATTGCCCCTTGCCCTTGTCAGAAGTCCCTCTCCAGCTTTCTCGTAGCCCCTTTAGGTACTGGAAGGCTGCTAGAAGATCTCCCCGGAGCCTTCTCTTCTCCAGCCCCAGATCCCTTTCTTTCCTTGGCTGTGTGAGATATGCCTGCAGAGAGGGGCTGCCCTGGCTGCAAGCACCCTAACTGTGAATGAGAAACCTCTCTCCTGAAAACCTACTGCCCTGGAACTGCCTGACTGGGGTGCAGAGTCTGGAGACACCAGGTTTGCCCCCAGCCCTGCTGTGGCCATGAGCATCCTCAAAGAGCTCAGCTGTGCCAACACCTTTGAGGCTTCAGTTCTTTTCCCTTTTTCCCCTCCTTTATATCTCACTGGAGGGGAGCGAGGTGGCCTTGCCTGCAGCTGGCTCTGCTGCGTGAGCTGGGCTCCCTGGCTGGCCCGGGGTGTCGGGGGAGTTTCTGGCTGCTACATGGGCTAAACAGAAAGCACCTGTGCCTCATCAAGACAGGTGCTGAGTCACGTTGGTCAGCCGGAGACCACGTGACCCATGGAGGCTTAAAGGCGGGGCACTCCCGAGAGGGAGTGGGGCAGTTCCCTCCTGGAGACTGGTGTGGTAGGAGCCCCTGGAGAGCAGTGTCTTGAAGCTCTCTGTTAGAAGCCTTTGATTGCGGTATAGACCTTTGGAGCGAAACAAGACCTTCTGATATACGAGGGGAATCACAACAACCTTCTGGGTTGTGATTCCTGAAGAACACGAGACCAGCGGTCTGCGACAACCAGTGACCTGCGGCAATTGGTGACCCCGATGTGATTCGTCGAAATGCGAGTAGACAAAAGATACAAAACCCAGCAAAGCTTGAGAAGCGGCAGAAGCTGTGGACCGACCTAGACACCTGGAACAAGGTGAGCCGTTGGGAGCTAAAAATGGGACAAAACTTCGTGAAGGAAAACCAGACCTTCACCTTCCTTAAATCTGCGGGAATGGCTGTGGGGGGTCAATATAAGTAATGAAGACTTATATAATTTACTTAACTGGGCAGCGGGACATGAAGACCTAGTTAGCCTTACTTTCACCTTTAACCTAGAACTTTGGAAAAGTTTGGGAGATAAGCTACTTTGTGAAGTAGTCCTTGGAAAAAAGGACTTAATCGATATCGACCTGCTGCGTACGTGGGGGGCCCTGGATAATATAATTCAAAAGGGGTTGGCAGAAGAGGAGGAAGATGAATTAACAGATTATGCATCAGCGAGCGAAGGGTATGAAGGAAACAACGAACTGTCTGAGGGAGGACTGGCCCCAGACAGTGTGGACAGCGAATTAGATATATCCTCACTGTTCACGGAGATCAACAAAGTTGCGGGGACTATGCAGGGACTCTGCCCCACCCTGCAGGAGATATTGGAGCGTCCCCCACCCTTTGCCCCAGCAGCCCCCCCTTCCTCCTCAGGATGTGTCACGCCTACGGCTCCGCCGCTTGATCTAATGGCCCCACCCCCGGCAACTTCATATCTGGCAACATATATGGCACAGGTACGAGCAATGCAGCCGTTATTAGTACGCCAGGCCGTGACAATGCTGCAAGGTGTATCCCAGCAGTTAGCAGCTGTAGTGGAGATGCTGCAACAGGCCATGACCCCCCTGCAGCAAAAGAAATTATAGAAGAAACCTCTGAGGCGAGTAACAGCTCAGCTGGGGAGCTACCACCGGTTTCTCGACTGAGGAAAAAGTCACCAAAACCCACCCGTTTAGTTGAACCAGACCCCCTGGGAGCCCCCACAGCAACAGCTCAGCCTCATGACCCAGTCCGTTTCTGGGATGAGGTTCGGATAAAAGCAGTAGAGGGTGGAGACTGGGACTTGGTCCAAGCTCTAGGGGTACCAGTTGATAATAAAGATTCGACTGCAACAGAAATGGGAGGAGGGCCCGGTGTATTTCCCGTAGAACTGGCCCTCCTGGGTTCCAACCAGCCCAATCAACACTTGGGCTGGTCCTGGAAAGTAATTCAAGATATGCAGAAAGTGGTAGCACGGTACGGAGCGAATTCTCCAGCAGTAACACAGTTATTACGGTTACTGAACTTAGAAGTACTAGTGCCATATGACTTCCAACATGTGGCTCAGGTGATGTTCCAGCCAGTACAGCGCTCCGTTTTCATGAATGTCTGGAGACAGCTGGCCGACCATCAGGCATTAGAGAACATCCACTTGCCCCAGGGTGACCCCTGCTACGCTGTAGGCACAGACGTATTAATGGGGACAGGTCACGTCTTTAGTAATCCGACAATCCAGGCGCAGTGGCATCCCCAGATTCTTGAGCAGGTCAAACAAATAGGGATGCAGGCCCTCATGCGCACAACAGAAATGGTGGAGCCCAAGGCAAGGTACTCCACGATCAAACAAGGGGTCAAGGAGCCTTTTCTACAATTTGTAGAGAGATTACAAGGGGCAATAGAAAAACAAATATATGACAATAAACTACGGGCACTGTTGACAAAACAGCTGGCAAAAGATAATGCCAACCCCGATTGTCGGAGAGTTATTGAAGTACTGCCGGGGGACCCCTCCCTAGAAGAAATGGTGATTGCATGTGCCAAAGTCGGGCCCGTAGAAAGCGAGATGACCACATTGGCCACTGCTCTAACTAAACAAAGATGTTATATTTGTGGGAGAATAGGTCATCTTGCCAAAAACTGCAAATCAAATGGCCGGCCGGGAAATAGCAGAAAGAGAAAGCGTGCACAGATGTCTTATGGTCCAGGCAAGCCCTTTGCGGGAACGCTGCAACAGCCGCAGACCAGTCCAGAAAAGACCCCTGAGGGTATGTTACGACAACCCTTTGCGGGAACACTGCAGCAGCCGCAGACCAGTCCAGAAAAGACTGCAGAGGGAATGTTAAAGCAGCTGGAAAAGCAGCCAGAACAGCCAGGGTGTATGTATCCAACATCATCAGAACAATGGATATATCCACCGCCAACGTGGTATGATAAAAAAATATAAGAATGACTTCCCCATGGTTTTTGACAAACGGCGATGAAAAACGGAATCAGAATGATGGAATTCCTAAGGCTTAGGCGTTTTTTCAAAAAAAGAAAGGGGGAATTGTCGGGGGAGTTTCTGGCTGCTACATGGGCTAAACAGAAAGCACCTGTGCCTCATCAAGACAGGTGCTGAGTCACGTTGGTCAGCCGGAGACCACGTGACCCATGGAGGCTTAAAGGCGGGGCACTCCCAAGAGGGAGTGGGGCAGTTCCCTCCTGGAGACTGGCGTGGTAGGAGCCCCTGGAGAGCAGTGTCTTGAAGCTCTCTGTTAGAAGCCTTTGATTGCGGTATAGACCTTTGGAGCGAAACAAGACCTTCCGATATACGAGGGGAATCACAACAACCTTCTGGGTTGTGATTCCTGAAGAACGTGAGACCAGCCGTCTGCGACAACCAGTGACCTGCGACACTGGGGGGCTGATGGCCACTGAGGTCCTTGCCCAACATGAGCTGACAGTGCCGAGCATGCCCGCAGCTGCAACTGTCCTGAGGCTGTTCACAGCCCATATCCTTCCCTTGCTACTCTTGCTGGTTCTTGAGCGACTGGTGTTGCAGGGAGCACAGCGCATCCCTAAAATACGGGATCAAGCAACAGAAAATAGGAGTTGGCAACAGCGTAGGAATTTCTTTTTCTTTTGCCTCTAGTCAGCTGCTCGGTAACATCAGCTTCTTGATGCGCGCTCCTGTGTCAGCAGTGTGCTGTGATGGCAAACGCGGGGCGAGTCGTGCGCGGGAGCAGGGAGAAGGGCTGGAGCAGAGTACGTTCACTGCAGCCCAGGACCAGGACCTGCTGCTTGTCTGGCCTGGCCAGGGAACACCAGGTCTGTCTGCTGGGGCTGGAGAGCCTCTGCCTCTGCTCGTGCTTCCATGTTGCTGTTGCTCTTGCTGCCTGGGGGTGTGATGGGAGCTGGGGTAAAAGTTGATGCTACTGACCTTATTAATGACTCATGCAATGCACATCCAGGGCAAGATCTGCTCTCTGGGGCAACTTCCCTCTTGGATGGGTTTTCTGGGGTGAAGGGGCTCCCAGGGCAGAGACTACCAGTTGTTCCCACGTCAGTCTCCGTTACTGAGTGCTGCCTCGCACAGGCTGCTCTGGGGGGGTGAAGGGAGATGGAAAACCCTTTGTCTTGGCTTGCTGAGTCTGAGCAGTCACCTGCATGGCAGGTTCAGCTGTGGGTGGTGGCCCTGGAGAGCTTTGGAGCTGGTTGGGACATCCTGATACATCCCTTTTCCTTTTATCCCCGGCACACTTCTTCCTTGTTCTTTGTATCTCTCATCTGTTTGAATTAGAGGGGTTTGTACTCTTTTTCCTGCCCTGTAACGTGCCCAGGGAATTCCTCCCAGGTTTCCCTGAAAAACTTCTTGTTGGCATCACAATCCTTGTTCCTCCACCTCTAATGTCTTAGGAAATGTGGACAAAGGGAGATGTCCAGGAGGGGTGAGGTGCTGGGAAGGTGATGCAAAAGGTGGACGCATGTTACCCTCCCTCTCTTCTGTGCCATCCAAACTGGACAAACTCGTGGTCAAGCTGTGTCCACAGAGTCATTTGTAGTATTTCAAGCATCAATTAGGCTTCCAAAAAAAGCAGAAACATTTTGTTCCCTCCCTCACAGGAACAGACAGGAGTTTGCAGGAGAGAGAGCCTGAGTCAAAGCAGCGCTCTTGGAGATGTGCTCATGGAGATGTGAACCAGCAAAGCCATGTGCTCATGGCTTTGCTGGTTCAGGCTCTGGTGAGATCTGGGATCCCCCAGCCCCAGGGCCACCCACTGGATGGGGTAAATGTCTCCCATCATCTTCTGTCTGGAGGAGGTGCTCAAGGTGGGCAGCTCAGGGTCCCAGGGTTTGCCAGCACTGGGTACCACGCTGGTAGGCTCAGCCCTTAGAATCATTGAGTAGTTTGGTTTGGAAGGAACCTTAAAGATCATCTAGTTCCAACCCCCCTGCCATGGGCAGGGACACCTTCCCCTCGATCAGGTTGCTCAAAGCCCCATCCAACCTGGCCTTGAACACTTCCAGGGATGGGGCAGCCACAACTTCTCTGGGCAACCTGTTCCAGTGCCTCATCACCCTCAGAAGGAAGAATTTCTTCCTTAGATCTAATCTAAATCTTCCCTCTTTAAAGCCATTACCCCTTGTCCTGTCACTATACACCCTTGTCCAAAGCCCCTCTCCATCTTTCTTGTAGCCCCTTTAGGTACGGGAAGGCTGCTAGAAGATCTCCCTGGAGCCTTCTCTTCTCCAGGCTGAACAGCCCCAACTCTCTCAGCCTGTCTTCATAGCAGAGGTGCTCCAGCCCTCAGATCATCTTTGTGTCCTCCCCTGGACCCGCTCCAACAGCTCCATGTCCTTCTGATGTTGAGGACCCCAGAGCTGAACCCATGGGAGCCTCCAGGCTCTTACTGGTGGCAGCCTTTGGGACAGGAGGCTGTGCGGTGGGACCAGCGGAAGAGGAGCTGATCACAGCAGAGGCATTTTGGGGACCCCGCAGGTGTGTTTGGGAGCGAGGCGCGTTGCAGGCTGAAGGCACATCCAGCAGTGATGACGGTGACCTTACCTGTGCAGGCGGGTCCTCGCCCGCCGTTGCTAGAAGGGCGCTGGATGCTCTGTCTGCCATGTTCACATCAGGGGCTTCGGCGTCTCTCATCCCGTGCGGAGTGGAGCGGAGGGAGGGCTGCAGGGGAGCATTCGTCACCTGGAGAGCCCCCGGGCTTCGGCTGCACTTTGTGTTCCAGCAATAAAACCGTGCTAGGAAATGTGTGCTGTAACAAAGCCTGTGGATATAATACATCCATATCGTACTGTACCTTTCATCTTGAAGGATTCCCAAGGAGCTTTACAAACCCGGAGCGCTGCAGCCTGCTGGGGTGACGATGCTATCGGTAAAGGCTGCGGTCTAATCTCGGCGGTAGCGCGTGTCCCCCCTGCTCCCCCTCGCAGGGGAACTTTAGGAAGCCTGATCTCGGACTAGTGCTGTGCCGGGTGCTTTCCTCTAAGCCTGAGTTTCTCGGGAGAAAAAGGAAAACCTTGTAGCTCTTTGTTACGCAAAACCAGTGAAGAAATATTCTTCCTGGGGCAGTAGGAGTGGGTGGGAATTACTTTTTGCGCAGCTTCAACAGCTTTGGATCTTGGCAGAAAGAGCGTTTGCAGGGGAACGTGCCCTCCGTGCGGCCCCGAGGAAGGGGATAATAACATTTGAGTGCTTGAGGGATTGCTCTGGGAAGGGGACTGCTGCCGGGGCAGCTCTGGGGAGGGAGACTGTAAATGTCTGCCCCAAATAGTGTGCCAGTCTTTTGTCACCCAGTGTCCCCTTCTGTCCCTTCAGAGAACAGTCCCTGAGCCCGCTGATGGCGTGTCCACCTCCCGCAGCCTTTGGCAACATCTGGGCTGCTGCTGTGTCCCACCGCCCACAGGGTGGGCACAGGGAGGGGCGAGGCAGCCCCTGCCTCCGTCGCCTTGGTGGTCTCCAGCTCTGACTGGGATTATTTTTGTCTGCCCCCAGCTTACCTGGAGCGGTGGGGGTGGTGAGAGGCATCTGAAGCTGCTGTCAATGGTGGCAGAGCCTAAAATATCCAAGCTACGAGTGGGATAAGGGGCACTGATCGAAGCTGTCATCAGAGGCGCATGCTGGAGCAGCGGAGGTTAGCTCCAGTCTATTTTTGTTTTAAGTGGTACACACTTAGCCTGTTTTGTTGAGCAGTTTGTTTATGGGATATATTTTCCCATCCTGTGTAGCTCCTCAAATGTATGCTATAAACAAACTGTAAAATCAAAAGCAGCCACGTAAACGTGGTCCCGTTAAACACATGGTGCCACTGGGGCTGAGGTGCTGCCAGCCTGGGCTCCTCGATGAAGGAGACAACACACCAGCAAGGGAGTTTATTTTGTCCTGTTTGAGTATGGGAATTGCAGTGAGTGGCCCTGGGATGGAGCAGGGACCCCTCAAAAGCACGCCAGCCTTTTTGTCCATTTGCTCTTCCATCGGAGGCTCCGAGCCTTCTTCTCATGCTCGTCCCCAAGGAGCATGGATGTTGCCACCTGCAGCTCCTTTGGCTTTGTCTCCTTCCCTGGACCCCATCAAGATAGTTCCTCAGGCCACCAGGAATGGGACATGGTGTTGCTGACGTAGTTCATGAATCCCGGCTGTTAAGAGCCTTCAATATTGATTGAATTTCAAAGAAGCAATGGAGATTTGTGGTCCTTCTTACTGCAGTTGTTGCAGTTTCATGCCTTGTACTGGATCAACAGCCATGTGTTTCTCACTTTAATTTTTCTGAGTGTGATCAGAGGGGCTGGAAATGTATTTAATTAAATAGCAACAGCCTTGTCTTTTTCATGCAATTCAAGAAACCGGAGCTGCTTGAAGACACAAGCTCCATTACGTTGCTTCACATCTTATCACATCCCAGTGCTTGCCGCTTCCTCCTCCTCTGTTCTTTGCTCTCCCAGACAAGCAGCACGGTTGTCCTTACTGTGTTCCCGGTGTCTGCTGTGTCGGAGGAGGAAATCCATTATCCGGTGGCACGGCAGCCAGGAGGGAGGTCGGGGACGCTGCCTGTAGAGGCTGCTCATAGCCAGCTTGGGGTCTCGCCGGAGCAGCGGTTTGCACGACAGACACGCTGCTCCTCCTTGTACTCACTTTTATTCTGCTTTTGTAGCAGCTGCCTTCGCTGCTAAGCTGACAAGCTGTTCCCTTAATGTGCTGTGGCCCAGCGTCACATGGGAACGGGGACAAGAGCTGGAGTTTGGGCACGGTGCAAGCTCCGTGAGCCGGAGGTGCAGGGGTGCCGCCGGCCTCCGCTTCTGCTCCCCGGGAGCGTGCGCTGCCCAAAACTGTGCATGCCAGGGGAGGCTTTCTCTGCTGCCTGGGTTCGCTTTAAAGGCTGTTGTAAAACCTTTTCCCTCCTTGCCGATGAAGGGTTTTACAGCGTGTTGCAATGAGCCACTTAAACGCCAAACGGGAGGGAAAAAAATCTTGTTTGCAGCACTCTCCCAGCTGAGGCGGCGTGGCAGCCTGGAGCTGGCGCTGAGGTGGGACACGTGGTGTTGGGAGGGGATGCTGAAGACAAGTTGAGCCTCCTGAGAGCCTTCACTTTGCAGAGCTACACATCCATGTTTATCCTGTGGCATCTCCCAGCTGTGTTGCCTCCCAAAACCATGTTCCCCATTGCTCTTAGCTCCTTGGCAAGCTGCTCTGCCGGTTTGGGGTGTGCCCTGAGTCATATAAACCCAGTACTTAGTAGACTTTAGTGCAAATTTATCCATGGATGTCTGGCCCGCTTGTGAAGCAGCTCTGTGGTCACCTCCCTGGGAAGAGTGGCCCAAATCACCCCACAGCCTCTCTCCACGGGGAGCTGATGTGGACAGCAGCTCCCCATCCCCGCTAGCGCAGGGGCTTTGGGCTGGGGAGGAGGATGGTGTTTTTGCCCTGGCCGTGGCTCAAAAGGCAAAGGTTTTCTGTGGATGTGGGACTACAGATTTTAATCACTGCTTGTTCTGATCCTCGCTCTACCAGACTGCTCCGAAGGCACCTACGGGCAAACCAGCAGGTGTTAATATTCTTCTCCTTTTGCTGTTGTTGAGTGGGGGAAGAATTTAGATTGAAGGAAAGCTGTTATTTGTAACCGTGCTTCTCTCCTCGACTGTGGCAGCTGGAGGGCAGGTGAGACCTGGGCGAGAGGAGAGGAGATCTGGACCCGGTTGGAGAACAAGCTGCAGCTTTGATTTGGCCGGTAATGACCGCGCGGCGTTTCCCCAGCCTTCTCCGTGCTCTCGTCCTTCCAACTCTATGCAAATATTTGCAGCAGTTCGGGAGCTGCCCGGGGAGATTTTTATTCCTGGCATGAACCGAGTTAAAGGGAAAGGTTGGGCCGGGAGAATGATCTTACGGGAGGTACCAAGATTCACCCTGCCGAGCAGCTACCACTGCGGTGGCCAGTGAGGGACAGGGTGCAGGTCCCTGGAGCATCCCCTGGAGGTTTGCTCCTGCATTCCCATGGGGTGCTTGGGTGCATGTAGCTGCAAAAAGGATCTGTGTATCCTGACCAAGATGAAAAGGTCCCGCAGCAGCTCCTGAGGGGCTCTTGCATCTCCCTCCTGCATCTCCATAGGATTGGCCTGTCCGAGGTCCCTCAGTGGATGGGAACGCTGCGTTGTGCCGTGTGCGGATGGACTGCGGCGGGGGAGAAGGGAGATTTTTCTTTGAGTGCTGAGTGTTGACCAGGGGCCGGTGCAGAGGGACGGATGCTTCTGTTAATTAGCACTAGATGAAAGGAAAACTCCTCTTTATTCAAAGAGCGGCTTGTTCCAGTTTCATTGCAGCCCCTCAGTTCTGAGCTTTAAAGTTCGGCGGATGTGTGAACAATAAGTTCGGAAAGACGTTTTGAAGCCGAAATTGCAGCATTGTTATGAAAATGCTGAAGGGGAGTTGTGACACTGTTCTGCAGATGAAAGTATTTTTACAACCTTAAACTGACACGTTAAAAAAAAAAAAAAAAGAAAAATAAAGTTTGCACGAAAGACAGATCTTGACAAGACCTTTCCTGGCCGAGATCAGATGTGACTGATCCCGAAGATTGGTGAAGGTGCTCTCAGGTGCTGCGTGCTTTGGCTGTCATGTTGGTGAACCTGTGTCCAGTGTGGCCAAGTGAGCGGCTCCTGTTGGTATCACTGGAATATACTGGGTGTGCAGGGAGCCGTGGGTGCCCCTGCCCTGTCGCATTCCCCCAGGCAAGTGATGAAGTAGCAGGAGGAGTTGTGAGAGGAGATGCTGATGGAGCATCACGTGCCAGTCCCGTCCTCGCTGCCCGAGCGATGCCCTCGCTGCTGCTGACCCCAGCAGTGTTGGCTGCGGTTGGAGTTGGGCTGTGAAAACGCATTTTTCACAGTTGTTTAGCAAACATCTGTGTAATGGATTCGCTGAGGAGTGAAGGGGGAGTCTGGAGCTGGCCACCTCTGGCACCGACGCTGAGATGCTCCTGCTCTTCCTCCGTTCCCCGGAGCTCATCTGTTTGTGCCATTTTGGCTCACCCTCGGGCACCGGGGAAGTGGGGCTGGGGGGCGGGGGCTGGCTGCCACACACCAGTACCAGGCAGGGGGATGGCCCGGTGGGTCTGGGGGCTCGTGGCAGCTTTGGCTCCATCACAGCCCGTTCCGGGGCCTCGTTCCCCCATCCCAGTGCTGCATCTCACCGGTTTGAGCTGTGATCCCTGGGCTGAGCCCCGGCTGCTCAAGTGCTGCCTCCTGCATGGAGCAGCATCTCGCACCCCGAGAAGATGCGGTGTACAAGAATGTGTCCTGTGCTGTGCTAAGGGACGTCCCTCTCACCGGCTGTCTGCGGCTCCGCTCAGCAAACGGCATCGTCGGTCACTCACCGACCGCCTTCTCTTGGGATTTTCTATCCCGTGACCACTGAAACGCACCGGCTCATGGTTTTGGGTTTTTATTCCCGTTAAGCTCTCTCAGATACCCAGGGGCCTCTGAGCACCTGCCCTATAATTAAAAGCAGCTATTGCGATGGCTGAGGGGCTCTGTGAGTTGCCGGGCCATGGGCCCTGGTCTACTGCAGAAAAGCTGTCAGGCAATTCCTTCGTTAGAAAATAGACACCAAAAATTCCTCTTCCACCCCCGACTTTGTCTTCCTGCCAGCCCTGGATTCCAGATTTATTTCAGGGTCTTTTCTTTTGGGCCCGGGTAGGTGTGGAGCGTGTATTTTTTGCCGTGTGAGTCTGACAAGCCCTTGGGGAGGATGAGTGGGTGTCTCAAAGCGTTAGGGAGAAACTTGGCAAGTGCTTCAGCTCCAGGGATCTCTCTGTGTTTTTGGCTGCATCTGCTTTTTTTATCCTGCCGCTCTTAAACTTTTCTGAAGCAGCGAAGTCCCACCCTGGCAGCGCTGCTGTCCAGGAATAACGTGACTCCTGTTCCTCGAAGGCCTGGCTGCGGAGACTGTGTGGTTTCTGTGGTTTCTCCCAAGGGTGCCAGCTGATGCATGGTGCTGGATGGGACAGTCCTGAGGTCCCTCTGCCCAGCGCTCCCGAATCTGAGTGTTAACTATGGATGGGAATGGTCTTATCATCTCTGTGTCATGGGGGAGGGTGCTCCACTCTTGGAGCCGGGATGGAGGTGGGCAGGAAGGTGCTCAGAGGTGGCTCTATGTGGGACGTGTGTGCCATGCTTGGGTGTCTCCTGAGAGAAGGAGAGGCTGTTCTAAACCTCTTCAAGGTGGTGTATTTCTTATTGTGTCTTGTTCTGTGCTCCCAGCTTGATTCCTGGATTTGTAGATGGGATTTGAGATCCTGTTTCAGGAGGTGGAAACAGTCTCATAGCTGTGTTGGAGGTGGGGAGGAAGGGTTCCCCCCATGATCTTTGCTGTACTGCAGCTAAAGGAAGCATGCATGAACATGTGGGTTCATCTGGTGGAAAATACAGGGCTTTGTGTCATACTGGGATTCTCTTCTTGGCTCAGCTATTTTTACTCATCAAGTGATCTTGACGGAGTGAGCACAGCTCCCTGTACCTCTTCCTCACCCACTGTTTGCAAAAGCCTGGAGGGGCTCCCTGTTTGTGTTACCGAGGTGGTGTAAAATCCCTCTGCAGAGGTGGGAGGGAGGGAGGGAGGGAGGGGTGAACGGCCAGCCAGCTCCTCTCGGCTCCTTTCCTGCTGCTCTTCCTGCGTGACGGGGCAGAGAGCGCAGAGGGAAGGAGACCAGTGGAAGTGTAAAGCCAGAAGTGGAAGGGATGGTGGGTGAGTGGACTCGACAGACCAGGATCTGCTGCGTCTCCAAGCGGGGCATCTGCTGCCCTGTGCACCTCTCCAGTCAACAGCTCTCCCTGCGGCTGGGCAGCGGGACAGCAGGATGCTGCTGTTGCATCTGATGGCTGTAACGTGCTGTTCTGTTGGGAGTTGGGGGTTTCTCTCCGCTTTAGTGTGCTAAAAATGATGTGCGTGGTTGGAAATTCCTCTCCTCTACCCCATGTGCGCACGTCTCCTGATCTCTGCAAGAGAGCGACGGCTTCTCTAATTAGACAGCCGAGGAGGTAACCTTAGCAACTCCACGCTGGTGCTGGGGACCATCTCCAGCTGCCCTTGGAGATGGCGTGTCTGGTGTTCAGATGGCCTCTCTGGGGACAGGAGGGCTCGGGCTGCCTGCGCGCCCATCCTCCCTCCCCGGCACCATTTCATGTGGCTGGTGCTGTCTGCGGCGTGAAGCGAGAGCCGGCACGGGAGGAGGCACCTCCGTCCCACCGCTGCCTGTGTGGCTCCATGGAGGAGCGGGGTTGTGGGCAGAACGGGAAGGGAGCTGGTGCAGGAGGTGCTGAGCCTGCCTCTGCATTGATGGTGTCCGCTCTGCCATGAGTGGGGCTTGGAGCTGTGGCAGGGGAAGCTCTGGAGATGCAGGAGAGCAGGAACCTGCCGTCCAGGAGCACAGCGTGGGACGTGCGCTTGGCTCATCCCATCTCCTGAGGCTGCAGGAGCTGGTAGCCCGTGGCAGAGCGGCGCTGGCTAAGGCTTGGAGGGTGGTTGTGAGCACAGCAGGGTCTGTGTTTGCTGCAAAAAGACTGCTGGTGTCCTGTGCCCTGGGAGCTGAGAGCCTCCCCGTCCCTCTTGTCCTCCCCACCCCGGCTGACGCAGCGGCTGCAGCTCTGGGCGCTCCCTTAAAATCTGGATGCAGCTCCTGCCCTGTGGGCTGGAGGGGCCTTGGCTACTCGAAACGGTGCTCGGAAATACTTTTTTTATAGCAGCTGGGAGCGAGCCAGGGCGAAAATGAGCTGAGGCCGCTGAAGGGAGATAAGCTGAGACGTAAACTGTGATTTTCTGCCCTGTGAGCCCTATGCATGGATTTCATCTTTTAATGGAAGTGCAGTAAATAAAAGCCATTTTCACAATAAGCTGAGCAACAGGTCATAAGCGTCTGAGCCACTGAAATTGATAGAAGCGAGCTAAGCGTAACAAATCTCCCAAAATTGCACCAGACTCCACTTGTATCTAGTCCCTTCCTGCATCTCACCAATTACAGCAAAGAGCAATTATTTCTGAGCCAGAGCTTCCTCTGAATAAAACTTCAGTCAAACTGCAGATGCTTTATCTTCTTTTCAAATAGATTCGTACCGGAGGAAAAACCCCCAGTGGGGAGAAATCCCATTTGAAGGGGCTTTCCTGAGCAGACTTTGCAGAGAGAATAGATGCTGGACACGCATGGAGGCGTAAATTTGACCGATCCATAGTTTGCTGGCTCTGGCTGAGAGGGGGATGCAGGGAGATGTCAAGCGCGTTCCCTTTCGAATGTCACTTGTGTTTTTGTTGGGATGGAGCATGGGCTGGGGATGTTGCGGTGTGACCCGCTCGCTGCTGGGTTGCTCCTGTTGTTGAGGTTCTCCTTCTTCCAGTGAGATCCAGTAAGTGACTGTCTCTTCTCAGTGCCCTCTGCAAGGCTCCATGCTGGTACCCAGAGATGCTCCTGGGGTATAAAGCAGACTCTCAAGTCCACGTTCAGACTAAATGCTAACACTTTTTTCCCCTATAACCTCTATGCTTTGTTTAGAAACGTCCCTGCCGCAGAGCCGTGGGGACGCACCGGCAGCAGGGACAGTGCGTGGGGCGAAAATTCCTTCTCTCTGCAGCAGTTTGTCCAATTTGAGGGGGTTACCTGGGAATTTATTTGAATTTATTTGCAAGTGCTTTTAAAGAGGCACTCGTTTTACATGTGGAGATGTGGCACCACTGTCTCCAAAGTTAAATAGCTCAATCTTCACTGTTCTGGGGCCATGATGTTTGAGCAAGACATCTCTGGTGCCGTGCAGCCCGTGGGGCTCATGGAGGAGAGTTGTCGGTGTGTGTATGGTCGCTCCTTGGCCAAATGACTGTGCCGGGGATGGGGCATCTCAGCCCTGATGTTTTTCTGTAGGTAGGAATGAAGTGCATTGCTTGGGGTTTGGTGGAAGTGTGCTCCTACTGCTAGATGCTGCTAGAGATGCTGACGAAGAAGTGCCATAAGATAGTGGGTGTATGAAGCTCAACTGGCTTTCCAATTGATGTCATTAGTGCTCCCTACTGAAAAATCCCTGGGAAGCTGGACACTTTCTGTCTCTGGATTTCTCCAGAAGTTTTAGCTGAGCAGCTTCTCATTAGGTGCGTAGACGCTGCTAATGTGGCACCCCCCTGGGTCCCTCAAAAACATTGCAAGGTCTTAAATTGCCGGAGAACTGATTTGTCTCTCGTGGTGTTGTTAGTGAGGTGCGTCACTTGGGTCTGTTGTGATGCCCGGAGGGCTGTGGGACGGGGCACGGAGGCACGTGGGAGGCACGTGGGCACGAAGGCTGTGTCGCCAGCTGTGGCCCCGGGGCTGCTGCTCGGTGCAGCTTTCCTGGCACGGGTGAGATGAGGAATCACCAACGGGGAGCGATGAGTGTTGTTCAATGATGCGTCCTCCCCTGTCACGGGGGAGCAGGGTCTGATTGATTTCCTTGCTGTTAGCTTCGCATGAAGAAAACTGTTGTGGTTTTTTTTTTTTCCTTTTTACCTTAGACTTGGGAATTACATTTTTTTTTATTTTTTCCCCCCTCCCTCCCTTGGAGGGTTGTTAATGAAAAGCAAGGAACCAGCTTCTCTTCAATTTAATTTGCTTGCATGAGCTGGCAGCACACACGCCCTCCACACCCCCACCCAACCACCTCCCCAAAATATATGTCAAATATTTGCTGAGAGGCTTCTGGGACTGCCTCGAAGATGGGCTGCGCACACGATCCTGCCTGCAGATGCTCTCTGTAAACTTTTGCAGCTTGGTGCTTGCAGGCAAATACATGTGTGCGTGGCCGGAGCCTCCTTGTCCAGTTTGGAGAAGGAGTGTGTATGTGGGCAGTGTTCTCGTGGGCAGTTCCTGGGAAGAGCAGCCCTCAGAGTCAGTGTGAGCCCTATTTTTCTGCTAAGGCAGCAGGTGGAGGGGGGGGAAAAGCATTGAAAAGCTGTAAAATGCCATATTTCAGACCTCTCCAGGGCTTTCCTGGCACAAGGAGGGGAGCAGAGGGTTGGCTGGTGGTGGGTGTCGGGGTGGTGAGAAGAGCCAGCGTGGCTGACCTCCAGCTGGGAGATGGAGGCAAAGGGTCTGGGTGGGCAAGATCTGGGCACTGTGGGCTCCTATTTCCCCAAATTCAGAACCCGATGTGAATTCTATGCCTTTCTGTGCTCTCTTGCCTTTCTTTGGAGAGGTGTTAAAGATTGTTAATTAGATTTCAGGTGTTCCCTAAGTAGCTTTTTTCTTCCCATGTGCATGTGGGCAGCCCCACCATCAGCATCTCCGCTGCCGTGGCATGGCACAGTCACCATGTTTGGAGCCCTGTGGGTGCCACCCTGCCAGCTCAGCTGTTATCAGAAGCAGGGACGTGATCAGGCTTCACAATCTCCTTTGCCATCTCTCTGCCAGCTGAGGCACATCTGGCTCTTCTCTCCTGGTCCAGTGACAGCCAGAGCTCTCAATCCATCCTGCCGCAGGGATGTGGCTTCGTCATCCACCTTTGGAGTCTCCTCTATTGGCAGTATTGGAGGCAAATCAACTAAAATATAGGATCAGCGTGGTTATTCGGTACGTCCACCTTCCTCCGGCGAGCAATTCCTTGTGCAGAACGTGTTCATTTACTCACCGAAACAGAATTTCACCATCCACCTCCCGTGGTTGGTGATGAATCCAGCCGGAGGTGCTCGACTCCCGTAACCGCAGCGCACCGAAGCTCCCCGTGATCCTCCGCAAACCGCCACTCGCTCTCGGCTTCTTGCAGCGTTCCCCTAACGCAGTTGGCCCCCGCAAACCTCTTTTCAATTTGGGAAGCGCTGCCTTTGTTTCCTTTCGCCCTGCCAGCTGTAATCCCTGCCTGGCTGTGCCCCTTACTGGGCAACCATTTATTTTCCTTAATCTTTTATGAAGCACTTTTATCATAAGCTCTCTGAAAATCCGCTGAAATTAGACCCTCTAAATCACCTTCATCTATTTTAAAGGCTTTTTTTTTTTTTTGTAGATAATACTGCCAGGTTGCTTAGCATGCCTCTTTTCCACCATCTCTTAAGGAAGTTACATCACCTCGACCTGTTCAGATTATACTTTGCTCGTTTCTAGATTGGCTGACCCCTAATTAGACTCAGAGCGAAGTTCCTGCTCTCCTGCAGTTTGCTATTTAGCTCTGCGGTCCTGGAGCTGTGGTCTTTTAAAAAATGAAATAATGATCAAAAAAATAATACTGCAGCTGTTCTACTGTTTGCACAGCTTTTAGGAAAAGCATCTGCAACTTGGTGGATATTATGGGAATTATATTAATGCTTGGTACAACTCAGTACCTGAGCTAAGAAGCCTTTTCAGATGTGAAGGACTGAAATGAGCTCGGCAGCCGGGATGCCCAAGTTTCACTAAGTAGCTACGACTTCTGAGAAACCTCACCATATGGCTCTGGTGCAGCTTTTCTGATAGTTCCTGCTCATTTGATGTCAGGGGGGTATTTTTTCCTGGAGATGCTGACCCCTGTAAGGTGGAGAGAGCTGTGGATGGGCCATCTGCTCTCACAGAATGGTCTTAGGTTGGTCCTTCTGTGCCCAAGAAGGAAGGAGGCTGGTGCACAGCCCAGCACTGCGCTTGGCAGTTGTTGTTGCTGCTGCTGTTGCTGCTGCTGTTGCTGCTGCTGTTGCTGCTGCTGTTGTTGTTGTTTTCTTTCTTGGATAGTAAAAGAAGGCATGTGGCTTTCCCTGATGTGAAAGCTTGGGCAAGAATTGCATCGTTGACCAGCTCTCTGTTTTGGGGGAAAATAAGGCTATTCAGAGCAAAGCCTCCCACCTTGCAGTGGGCATAACTGTATGCAGCAGCTGGAAGCTGCAATTAGATAAATTCAGGCTGGAAATGAAGCACAAATCCCCAAATGAAGTTAGCTGGACGCTGTTGGGTGAGGGAGGAGTCGTGCCGGGCGATTGCTGTGGTCCTCCCTGCCTGCCTCTGGCTTTGGGAACAGCCAGTTTCTGGTAGAGCTGCTCACGTGGCAGCTCCTTCCTGTACTCCAGCTGCCGGAAGGCTACAACAGGCCATAATATTACTCTTTTTTTCTGCTTCCTACAAATAAACCAAGCTTCTTCCCGGACTTCTCAGGAAGGGTAGGACACGAGAGGGATGTCTCTGAATAGAAACATCTGTCCTCCCCTGCATCCCTCCTCCTTCCCCCCATCCTCTTGCTCTTTTCCGCAAGGTTAAATGCCGCAGCAGAGAAGGAAATTGAGTTTTTGGTGTCTGTGCTCCCAAAGGCTGCTCTCAGCTGGGGAAATGCATCATCCTGCTGGGCTCTCGTACTAATCCCTCCTGGGACCACTCGGGAGGCAGCGACACAGACCGAAGGGGTTGCAGCCAGTGCTCCCAGTGTCCTCGGGTCAATGGGTTGCTGGTCCCATCATGCGCTTATAATGGAGAGGGTATCTCTAGAAGTGAGGATTTGTTTACTGTGTCTGGCCTGGCAGGGTATTTTGGGATTGCAAGGAATAAGTAATCAGATTTCCATTTTCTGAGGGCAATGCCAAGTAAAAATGTATGAGTCTTTCTCTTTTTTTTTTTTTTTTCCTCCTTTTTTTATTGTTTGGAAGAAAAGAAACCTCACCCCCTGCACGACAGGGTGGGTCGGATATTAAAAAGAGAGGTTAAAGCCTGAGAGCAGACCTACAGAAGCCTTTCAAGAAAGACTCCAGGACATTTTCTCCAGCAATCTTCTGGTGGAAGAGCTATTGACCCCAAGGTGGGCTTGTAGAGAAGGGAAAATCATGCTGTCCCCATCCTCTCGCCCCCAATCTTCTTTCCCATAGGATTCGGTGGATTCTTCCTCTGATCATGCAGGTTGCTGTTGGCTGGTGGGAGACTTTATCTTTTGCATCCCGTTGGCAGGGTGTGGGTCAGGCTGTCGGAGATACCCTCCTGCTGTGGTGGCACAGCTCGTGCCGTGCCAACGAACAAAGATGCTTCAAAGGTTGCAATTTTCAGAGGGAGGAAAATTGAGACCATGTTGCCCATCAATGCATCTATATGTACATGTATGTGTATATAAAAAAGCCTATTTAAGCATATTGACTAATATATTAAAAATAATTGTTATTGGTTACACAAATCACCAGCAATGCTGCTATGGCTGTGTTGCAGCCTAAATTTTCACTTGATTGCTACCACATAATTTTTAGCAAATAACCAAAGCATTCTAACTTAAATATTGTCACAGTGTCCTTTTAATAGGCAAATGAGGTAATTATGATCTCCTTGGATAATAGGATAGCTTCTACCTACCAATGTGCTCATAATGTGTTTTGCTGATTTCAAGCAGCTTTCGGAGATCTGTGTTTTCCTTTTAAAATGAACTCCCAATCTCTTGCTGCCCCCAAACCCTGAAATGTTCTCGGGATTGCTTTCCAGCTCTGCAAATTGAGTTTTGTGCATGAGCGGCAGTGGGCAACTCCAAGCTGCTGCTGGGGTGCCGGGGGCTGCACGCAGCTGGTGCTGGGCACGGGCAGGATTGGCATGACAGTTGTCTTTGGTGCCCACCAGCTCTGCAGCATCTGCTTCATCACCTTCCCCTACAAACGCACCCTGTGAGTATTTACGCTCCCCATGAATGGGGTGCATGGGGACGGACAGGGAAGGGGGGGTCTTTGCTTCCAGTTTGTCTGCGTTCAAGTTTTCTTTGCCTGTTCTGAGGTTTGCAGCGAGGTGTTAGAAGTGGCGTTCGGCAGCTCGGATCTTGAATTCGCAGAGTGAAAGCTGGCAGCTCCGAGTGCCAGGCTGGGCTGCGGGAGCCATTGCCATCGGATGTGCATAGGGATGGAGGCTGAGCTGAGGTTTTACCCAAGTTACCTGCAGCCAGGGAAGGAAGCTGGGCTGCAGAAGGTGCCTGGGATGGAGAGGATGGCTGCGTGGGACAGCTGGCTGCCCTCACGCTGCCTGCAGCCAGTGGCAGCTGGTGGATGCAGTGCAGGCTGGGGAGCTCAGGAGAGCGAGCAGTCACAAAGTGTGCAACGCAGATTCATCCCCTGCAGTGTCCTCTACTCCTCCAGTCTTGGAGATTTGTGCCTTGGCAGGTCTTGGGGGCATCCAGCATTCACCAGAGCAGGGTTTTTCAAACCAGCATCTCCTCTGTCCCCCCGCTCTCCCCGAGCCTCCCTCCCTCTTGTGGCGGATGCTGATGGGGAAGGAGATGGCAGCGGCAGAACGAGCCGTGCTGCTGTACCTTGCCATCACCTAAGCTATACTTTTTCCCTCCTCTCGCCCGCACCCTGCCTCTGATGATTGTAGTGGGGAGGACTCCGTGATTGCTGACAGCTTCTCAGGAGTTGCGGCACAATTGAATCCGTTCCCTTTCAGTGCATAGAAGCCCTTCAAATTGTAATCACAGGCCATTCTCCATCTCTGAATTGTGTTCGGCAGGCAGCTGCGAGTCAGCGCTCTCCTCCTCCTCCTCCTCTTCCTCCTCCTCCTCCTCTTCCTCCTCCTCCTCCTCCTTGGAGCCCCCAGGCTGTGCTGGCACCGATCCCCTTGCTCTCACCCCTTGCAGAGCTGCTCCTCGGTGGGTATTTGCATTCCCTTGAGAACAAAATCAGTGATGGAGTGGGCTGGGACGGCATGGCAAAGCCAGCAGGAGCAGCTGAGGTGGCTTCTGGGGATGGCCAGCACCGGCTGGGCCAGGGGCTGCTGTAATGTGTGTCCGTATCCCTCTCCCAAATGGAGGGGTGGGAAGTCCAGGGCTGAAGGCAGATCGAGGGTAACATCAGGCTCCTGCCCCACCTGCCTTGCAGCCCGAGGCAGATGGACTGCTGTCATACTTCCAGCTGTAATGCTGCCTTCGAGGTGAGTCTTCTCCTTGGAGCAATCCACTTCCTAGTGCTCTTCTTATTTTGGGGGGAAACTCCAGGAATGAGCTGCATCTTTCTTTGCTCTCCTTGACTTTCCTGTTGTTCACCAGCTCCCCTTCCGTGTCTTTCCACTCCCTTCGGAAGCTTCCTTGGCTTCCTTCTCCCACAGGGCCGTGTCCAGGAGGGTGGGTGCTGGCTGGACTGGGACCGTTCCTCTCCTGCCCCTCAACTCTGGTTTCCTGTGGGCAGGTGCCGGAGCACTGCCGGCTGCCTGCCCGGAGCCAGCAAACGCAGCGGGGGGTCAACGTGTCAACGGAAAATTGAGTGCGGAGAGAATTAGGGCAGCAAGGCGTAATAATAAAACCTATTGCTGTTGGAACTGAGCCAGGAGGAGCCGTGGAGGGAGGGCCGGGTGCCAGCTCGAAGGGAATAAAGCATGATGCGGCGTGGGCCGGAGCTCATCAATCTGGAGGTTAGGGTAGGGCTGAGATAAGCTTCTGGGCACGGGGACAGCAGGGAGCTGATGCTGGCCAGGGCAGTGCCCTGGGATCCACCTCCCTTTGAGAGCATCACTCCGCTGCCCGCTGTCCCCAGTGCCGGCCAGCGGTGCTTTGTGCTGGTTCTGGCTGGGGTAGAGTTAATTCCCTTCACAGTAGCTGGTACAGGGCTGGGTTTTGTATTTGTGCTGGAAACAGCGTTGGTCACACTGGGATGGTTTGGTTACTGCTGAGCAGGGCTCACACACAGTCACGGCCTTTTCTGCTCCTCACCCCACCCTGCCAGCGAGGTTGGGGGTGCACAAGGAGTTGGGAGGGGACCCAGCTGGGACAGCTGACCCCAACTGACCCAAGGGATATTCCAGACCCTATGATGTCATGCTCAGCACATAAAGTTGGAGGAAGGGAGTACGTTGGGAGTGATGGCATTTGTCTTCCCAAGTCACTATTACGTATGCTGAGCCCTGCTCTCCTGGAGATGGCTGAACACCTGCCTGCGGATGGGAAGGAGTGAAGGAATTCCTTGTTTTGCTTTGCTGCGTGCGCGGCTTTTGCTTTACCTGTTAAACTGCCTGTATCTCAACCCATGAGTTTTCTCACCTTTACTCTTTGATTCACTCTCCCATCCCACCCTGGGGGAGGGAGTGAGCGGCTGCGTGGGGCTGAGTTGCTGGATGGGGTTAAACCATGACATGCTTGCTGGTTTGGCTGCTGTCAGGAGTCGTTCTGTTCTTTCCCTGTAGAGCTGGGGAGGTAAATCTGAAAAGAAAATAAATATTCACTGGGAAAGAACAGCTTGAAAGTGGTTCTGTGCTTTGGGTGGGGAGCACATTTTGTCGTTCTGTGTGTGCTCACTTCGCATGCTTTCTCCAAGGGGAAAACCTAAAACTTGTTAAACTTGAAAGGCCTGAAGTCCCCAGTGCGCAGCATGGCTGAGGGTAATCGCTGTCATGTCCTGCAAGCATGGAACAAGTATTTGTGTGAATTTGTTCTGGGAGCATTGGCCCCGATTCAGCAACGTGGCTCAGGCACGTGCTTTAAGCACTGGTGTCATGGAGGTTTCAAGCCAGTGCTTTGCTGGAAATGAAGCGGTCAGCTCAAGATGCTGTTTGCTTTGTTGTGGGTTTTTTTTGTGTGTTTCTATTTTTTTTTTTTTTTTTTTTGTGTTGGGAAGAAGAACTATTTCAACGTGGCAGTCAATTAAAAAAACAAAACTCAAAACCTGGCTGCTGTGATCCCTCCTTCTCCCCCCTACTAAGCGCCATCGGTTCCTTCTGAACGCAGAAGCAATGTCAGCAATGCTAACAACATCGTTATCACAGACAGTGTCTTTATGGGAGCCTGGTTTGTCTCCAAGGCTTTCAAACTTTCTTTTGTCCCAAGAAGTCAAAGCAAATTGTAGGCAGGCAGCTAGAACATGCATTCCTGGGGGATCTGCTTTCCTTGGCAGATAAGCAGGCTTTTTTGTTATGTGTTGAGGTCTCATGTGTTGAGGTCTCGGCGTGTTCCTGAGCCTCTGACTGTACAACTGTCACCGTTACGTGCTGCAGAACAGCACAGTGGGATGTGCTGGGAAACCAGGTCAATGTCTTGGGAAGCACAGGCATCCCTGGTGCATCCTGCAGCATCCTTGCTCGGCATCACATGGCACGTGGCGGAGGGTCTCACGGCTTCGGTGCCTGATAGGAGCACCCGAGCTGGAAATGTAGGGAGAAAGGGACTCTTTGCTGTAGGACAGCTTGACCTCCAGGTTCACACATGGCTTTATGCTGGCGGGAGTCCGGGTTTCCTCAGGAGGATGGCCAAGCCTCTTGGTTAACCCAGTCCTGGAGCTGGGGAGAGGAAGGGCCGACCCTCTTCCCATGCCAAAGCTGGGAAACAAATGGCCCTGACTTCAGCTTAAAGATTGCGTCCTCCCATCAGCTGGGGTAGAGCAGCTCATATATTCTTGTTTCCCTAAATGAAGGATGCACTCAAGCAATTGAAAACAACTTCTGGGACAATCTTGTTCCATTACGTCTAATGGAAGCGGGTGTACGTGGCACGTCGTGCGTGCTGATATCTTGGAGAAACAAAGAGGGATTTTCCCATTATTCAGCGAATGGATGAGACGTGAAATGAACTCCTCAGAGGCGTTTCAGTTTGTCACAATAGAGCAAAGTGAGTCACGTTTGGAGGGTTTGGGAACAAAATGTGTGCGATTTCTTGTATTCCCCTGTTTGTGTGCTCCCTGCCTCCCTTTTCCATCCCCCTTCTCCCTTTCCTGATAAACTTTAGCAGTAGAAACCCAAACTCAAAGTGCTCTTGCTTCTACTCATGGGGTCATCAGCGGAGATTAGCAGCCCCTGCAGCCCCTCTCCTCCCTGGATGGGGAGTTGGCTCTGGCATCAGCGGATGAAATGGGTTTGGTTTTTTTTACTGTTTTGTTTGTGAGCCCAGAGGAGGCATTTGCTCGTGTCTTAAAAGCTGGCAGTGACCACGAGGAGCAGCTGAGCCAGTGAGCCAAGGCCAGAGCATCTCAGCTCTTCCCAATGTGGTGGTTGGAGCAGTAAGAAATAACCAAATATCCTGTGAGCCGGAATAATTAATCTCATATTGATAAGTAAGCTAATGGATTCAATGGACTGTGGGATGTTGTCTTTGCAACCCTGGGACCGCTTGATGCTTCCCAGCCAGAGAAGAGCTTCCAAAACTTTCCTCACAGTTTTCCCTTCAGAAAATATTTCATTGAAGAAAGAGGGGGGGGGGGGAACGGGGGAGAACACTTAATTTGTACCCTCCAGTTGGCTGAATTAGAATTAAAACTGCCATTTTACTTTGAAATGTAATTTTTTCACGGCTGGATCACAGGAGGTTTTGGATTCTGCTGGGCAGCTGTCCTGCTTCCAGCTCTGCACCATCAGAAATGAGAGATGGGGGAGGCCGGTTCACTGACATCAGCCCAACGAAGGCGTGCAGCGCTGGCTCAGCAGCTTTGGTGGCACTGAAACGTTTCCAGAAGCGAAATGGTGCCACCCAGAAGGTCTGTCCCAGCCCAGGCAGGGGTAGGTGCCACCTTAATGTGTGAGAGGAGCACCACGGAGCTGTGTCCTCCTGTAACGGGGGACCTTTTGCCACTCCCACTCTCATTTTTGATTGTTTTACAATTATTGGAGTTTTTCCCAAAGCAAGGTGAGGAGCTGGTGTAGGGATGGTGATGCAGAGGCTGATGTGGGCAGCGCCTTTCCCGGGCGCGGAGTCTTTCTTTTATGGACAGCATGAAGTCCAGCAGTTTTGTTTCTCCTTAGGCAGTGTCACTTCATTTTCTCCTGCAAAAATACTGTTCAAAAATAAATCCCTTACGGGAGAAACTTAATTAGAAAGTCTTGGACATAAATCCCTTGCAGGGCTCTTTGAGCTCCCCGGATCCCGTCCTGGCTGTAAGGGTCCCCACAGGGCGAGGAGGAGAGAAGAGGCTTTCAAGACCTTCCCCTGGAGTGGTTTCTGTCTCTCAGCGAGCTCCTCTTCGCTGCTCCTGGGTCGCTGATTGAGAATTGCCTTGAAAAGCATCTTCAAACTCTTACAGGGCTGTTTCCTGACTTAACAAATCGATGCATTAAAATCTATAAATATTTAATCGCTACTTGTCCTCCAGCGAGGCCGGCCTTGCGCCTCCTCCCCTCTTTCTCCCCCTCCACCAGTAAGACCCTTCCCTGCAATGCCCAAATAATCCGTTTGTTAATGACCTCTGCATGGCCGTGCCCGTTCTCTGGTAGCGCGATGTCCACAGAAGAAGCAGCCCCCAAAGAGCTTTGGAAAGCGCTGGCCAGGTCTTCTGCTACAAGCAAACCAGCGAGTGTGATGGCAGGTGGAACCATACAGCTTGTGAAGGTGTGGGATTTTTAATTTTAAATGTTCTCCCATCTCCATGAAGCATCTGCCAGTGGTCTGTCTTGTGTGTGAGGGTCTGAAACTGCTCCTTTATGATATGCAGGGGTGTGTGGCTTTGGGAAGTGAGGGTCCGGTGGGTAATGGAGAAGGTGAGATGTTTGCCCTTGTTGCACAGCGGTGGTTACAATGCCAGACACCTCCGGTGCTGTCCCGGCAGGATGCTCGTGGGCCACCCGGCCGTATGCCCATTTCTGTGCAAGCTGCAGCCTTGAATTGCAAAACACAAACCAACCCCCAAGCAAACTCTAAAATTCTCTAGAAAAGAGCCACAAATAATGTGGCTGGTGAAAGGGGTTCTTTATCACTCTGAACGTTTTTTCTTTTATTTTTTTTTTCCCCCACTGCAATTAAATTCAAGGTCTTGTATCATCTGCTGTCATCATTCCCAGGGAGAAGCCGTGGATGTGACAGCAGGAGCGTGTTGCGGGGAGGGAGCCAGGCTGCACCCTGAGCTGGGGGAGAGGCGGGAGGGCAGGCTGCCCCAGGTGCAGTGCCCAGACCCCTCTGGGGCAGACTGCTGGGGGTCTCTGGGATGAACTGGGATGTCCTGCCCGAGCTGGGCTGATGTACAGGGAGCAGAGGTGCTGGCGGGGTGCTCTGCGGGCACGGGCAGCCCCATTTCCCAGCAGAACCGATGAGGCTAACATTTCCAGTGCCCATGCTAGCCAGGGTTCTGCTGCGCAAAACTCTGCAGGAGGAGGAACAAGACAAGTTCCACGGTCTCCTTTCCTGAAAAGGTGACATTTGAGGGGCTTTAAGATGTCCTAATGAAGGCTTAAAGTGGGCGGGAATGGGGAGATGGGTGCTGGTCCTTCTCCAGGCTCTCCGTGGGAGATGTGCCGGGGTTTGTGCAGGGAGAGGCAAGCCCTGCTTACAGTGCCAGAGCTGTGCTTGTGTGCCCTAATCTTGAGAAGTCCCAGCGACGTGGATAGGCTTTTCTGTGTGTTTGGGAGGAGACGTGTGCCCCAGATGTGGTGCCAGATGCCTGTTAGTGCTGGACATCACCGGTGAGTCCAGGAAGAGGCTGAGTGATGGCTCCGCCTGTAGGAACCTCATCAAGGTGCCCTCTTGTCCTGTGCTGTAAGTGATCCCAGCTGGAATCTGCTCTATTTTTATTTCTGAAAGTGAAAATGAGAGAACACCACACGCGTGGGGCTGGCTGGCTCTGTTTCAGGGGCTTTGGCGGAGCCCCCCAGCCGGGAGCCCACGGGGAGCCCAGCAGAAGCTGGAGGCAGCGGCAGGAGCCGTCCCGTTCTGAAAATAACGAAAGGCAAAACGTCTTGATTTCCCCCACTCCCCTCTCCTGAAACGGAAAGGAAATTCCAAAAAATCTCATCATGACAACTCTGACACTTCTGTTCCCATTTGCTCCAGAATTACCTTTCAAATATAGTTCAGTTCTTTCCAGCAAAGAGAGGGAGACTGTTCCAGGGCAGCTGAGGAAGAGAGAAAACAGCGAAGCAGCATCCATCCCTGCTGTCTCAAAGGGAACAAAACGCGGCGCATTTTAGCTCCAGGTGCCTATGCTGTGCTCACTCCTCCTGCAGCATGAATCCCAAGGGGAGACAATGTTCTGAGTGTTGTAATTTGATGATAATAATTCAGCATTTATGGAATCTTCTACCTCTGAATAACAAAGCATGTCAGGAAAAAAATATTCTCCCCAGTGACAGGAGAGGTGACGTCGAGTGAGTTGAGCTGAAGGTCTGAGTGTGAAACCTGGGGTTTCTGGCTTCTGGGTTGGAGGGTTTTACTGTCCTGATGCTCTCCTTGTACCCTCGCAAAGATGCTCTGGGCACGGAGGTATGAGTGGGTTTGCAGCCACACGTGCAGTTTGCTGGTGCATCGTCTTTGCAGTGGGCTCTGCTGGAAGGTGAGGTGCCAGCAGTGATGGGCATGACGAAAATAAAATTATTTGTTTGAAAAGTAAACAAGCAAGTAAACAAGAAAAGGATCCTGATGCCATTTCTGATGACATAAGAAATTGCAGAGCTTCAGAGAGCGAGGTGGCTTTGCGGTCCTGCCCTTGAAGCGCTGCTCAGACATCTGTATGAAAGTGATGTCCGTATTATCGTTACACCTAATTGTTCAAACTCCTTCTTACCTGCATGACTTCACTTCTGAAATGGCCAGATGAGAGGATGGGGGGGGGCGGGGGGGGGGGGGGGGTCTGCGGTAGCGAGTCAAAACTAGGGATTAGAACAGAAATTGTCTTATAATTAAAGTTACGGAGCTGCTGCGGCAGCGGTGTAATTACGGAGGGTGATCAGTGAAGCGCAGATGAGGCCGTGTGAGATCTCCAGCTTTTGGGAAGCATCTGAGCGAGGCTGGGGGGGCCAGAATGGTGCTGCTTGGCAGAACAGCTGCGGGGGGCGAAAGGAAGGGGGCAGGGGAGCGATCCTGTGCTGCCACAGCCCCCGGAGGTATTTCAAGCTGGATGTGTGGGATGAGATGCCCTTTGGCTCTGCTTGCACGGGCGATGGAGAAGCACCTTGCAGACCCTCCTGCCTGAGGGGCCACCGGCACGTGCACGCGTTTCGCTCCAGGAGCTGCCGACCTGTTGTTTGTGTGAAGGGAACCTTTTATTTGGTTAGTATTGGCCTCTGCCGCTTCATTTCATGCTCAGTGCTCGGAGATCAAGGGCCGTTTCTTTCCAAGACCTTTACTAAATGCTCCTGAGTTAGTGGAGCTGGACAGTTAGCACTGGGAGGGAGGGCGGGGAGGTGGATTTTCCTGGTCCAATACTTGTGGCTGTTTTGTTGTGTTCCTCTGCCCCTGCCATGGAGGTGCTGCCTCGTTTTTATTTATTCATGTTGGCCAAGTGTTGGTTTTTGGGAGGGTTCTCAGTGGTGACGCAATTAGAGCTGTGCATCCCAAAGTGCTTGGGAACGAGCGGTTATCCATGTCTGCTCCTGCCAAAGGCCACGGAGTCGCTGGCTGCCGAAATGAGCTTTGGTGACCCCGGTTTGATTCTTATACTCAGGGTCAAAAGCAGTTGTTTTTATTTTCACCTCCTGTACGACCGGTACCATCTCTTCCCATGTGGATGCTCTTCCCGCTGGCCCCTCTGCCTGGTCGCTGGCTGGAGGATGGAGCACAGCTGGATGTGGGTATCCGAAGGTACCGAAAGCCTCAGCATCTTCCACCCAAGGCAGGAGCATGGGATGTACTTCTCCAGTAGCAGAAGTTAAACTGGTGAGAGCAAGGACTGTTTCCTGGCTCGTACTGGGGGGGCTTAAGGTGGAGACGTTGTTCTTGCTGGTGGGGACCGAAGCAGGCCAGGACGAGGGCAGTGCCAGGCGGCAGTAACTTGTGCTAACGCGCTTCCCTGCAATATGCAAAACGCTTACAGGAGCAATGGGAATATCTGCCTGACCTCAGCTGGTGTGATCAACCGATGCCCTCAAGCATGAAAATAAATAGCTCTGACTCATAAGAACAAGTGGTGCAATTACTTTAGCTAGGATAAAATATTTGTAAGTATCTAATCCTTCTCTGCACCGTGTGCAGAAGTGAGTACTTATCTCCCCGCTGCTCTCTCTTCCCTGCAGCAGCACAGCTCCATGCAAACGAGGAACCTCTTACCCTCCTCGTGTTGGGGTGCAGCTGTTCTTGCAGCCCTTGCTCCGAGCCAGCGCCGTGGGGGGAGACGCAGCCCCGGGGTTTACTGCAAGTGGAAGTCTTAGTTTGGGGTTATTTTGTGACTTTGCCTTAAAAAAGCAGGGCAGGAGAGAGTGCCTGGAGGCCTGTTAGCAAAAGGTCAATTCAGAAGGAGCAGGAGACAGTGGAGTGATGCCTGCAGAGGGTTCCCTGGCTCTCGGCCAGCTGTGCTTGGTGGTGAATGTGGTCACCAGCAGCTTTAGGGTTTCTCCTGTGGTCGCTGGTGGGAAGAGAAGGGGCCGATTCTGGCTCAGCACTGGGTGTTTGGCCCAGCTGAGGAACTGGCTGGCAGCTGTGTGTGGGGCCAACGGGCTCGCCTCGGCTCCGCAGCCTGGCAGCGGTGGTGAGGAGCTGGGACCCCCTCCCAGCAGGGCTGGCAGCAGTCAACCCCCTTAAACAACACATGGAAGGTGGATTCAGATGTAAATGTTAACTTTTTCTTTTCTCCCTTAATATTCTCCACCAGCATTTCTACCCTGGCTTTGCCAAGAGCTGTCCTGTGGTTTGATTTTGATTGCCAAGCACCGTAGCCGATGGGCATGGAGTAGTGGGGAGCCCTCCGTGTCCCCTCGCCCTGGGCAGGGCACCCACCTCATCCATCCTGACCTGCGGGTGACGGGGCTGCTGTGCGTGGCTGGCGCTCGCTGTTAGCGTTCGCTTTGCCCGGATCTTGGTGTGAAAATGCTGCCGGATCGATGCCGACGTAGGGACGTGGAGGGGTCAGAGTCGTGCTCCAGGAAGGGCGAGGGCAGCACCGTTCGATCCAGTGGCCAAGCTCAGGTGGGTTTCCCTCTCGCTCTCCTTTGTGGTGTCCCAGAGTCATTCCCAGGGATGAGGCTGATCCTGATGCCAAGCCAGGATGTTTCTGACTCAAGCGGGTTTTTTTTATTTTTTATTTTTTAAAATAGGTTCATCCCAACAGTGACTTAATGATCTTTTTCTAAAATTTAACTTTTTTTGCTTTGTTTCAAGCATTTACTATTTCAGAACTAATTGTCAAACGAAGTTCGCAGCAAAACATTTTAAGGGTGGTTGTTTTTTTTTTTCCTTAATGCTTTCAGCAAACAGAAAAAGGACTTAATCTCATGGCTGTGCCCTGATGTCCAATCTGCCTTTGGTAGTGCTATATCTGGACAAATGTACATAGCAATGAATTTATCTCTTTTTTTTTCCCTTCCCCCCCCCCCCCCCCCCCGATTTCGCAGTCAGCAGAAAAATAGTCCTGACTTCAGCTGTACCGTTACAGGATTAGCATCGTGCAAGCACCTGACCTGAGCAGCTGGAGGTGTGCGGGTTGCTGCTCCGGGCAGCCCGTGTGCTCGCCCACGGCTGCATCCGAGTGTGTCCCATGGTTTTCAAGGTTTCCTGCACTACCAGGGGAAAGGACTTGCTGTTGATAGAAGGTTCTGTAGCACTGGACTGCCATGCCCAAACCCCTCCGAGGCAGTCTGAGTCTAGTTTAGAGTAGAGCTGAAACTGAGGTTGAGGGTCCAGTGGTCCAGCGCGGCCCTTGCTGATGTTCCTCACCGTGTTCTGAGCCCTGGGTGCTGTTGGGGTCTGTGGGTTTGCCCCCTGCCCCGTGTCTTCAGGCTATGGGAGGTGGTGATGGTACCTTGGACCAGGTGAGCTCTGCCTTGGGTGGGGACATGATCTGCTGGGGCTGGGGGAGCGGGATGAAGCACTCCCGGAATAATAGGATTTGCTTGTTTTAGGGAGAATAAATAAGCTATTTCTCATAGCTGTTCCTTCTCTGGGAGGTGCTTGCCCATGGGAAAACAAAACCGCCTTGAGTACAGTGCTTTTTAGGTAGCAAATAATTGGTGGGATAAGGCCAGTTTTGGAGAGCCTGAGGCCACCATTGTACCTGCTCAGCACCCACCATCAGGACTGGGTCTCTCTGGAGCGCTCGCTACTCCGGCAGCTTGAGTATTCCTGCCAGGCTCCCCAAGCAGGGCTTGAAACCGAAAATGCCTCCAAGTGCACACAAACTAATTACTGTCGCCTGCCCCTGGAGAGCGTGTGTGATTTGAGCTGCGAGTCCTGTATCTTGATCATTCCCTGGGAAAGAAACAAAAACAGGCTTGTACCCATGGTCCCCACAGACGCGGGGAGACGTGTGACTCAGGCTTGATTGCATCGTTCTGTCTGCCACCGTAATATTAAAAACATCTAATAAACACGTTCGGAGCGCGGATTGGCGTGCCTGCTTTGGGCTTGCTTTGGGAGCCAAGTGCTGGAGTGCACTGGGAAAGCTGGTTCTTGCTGTGCCACGCTGGTGCCGTCCAGCATGTGTGCGTCTTGGCCGTGCAAGTCACTGGTTCCCCAAGGGAATAATTGCCTGGACATTAATGCTGAGGCTGGCCAAGAGCAGATAGGGCAGTCCCAGGGCAGATCTCCAGGCTTCAATGCTTCGGAGGGTTCTGAATATATATATATATAGTTTTCATATAGAAATACATATATATGTTTTTTTCCACCTTCAAGAATGGAGCCGTATCGATCCACCCATCTTGTGCATTGCAAAGGTGGTGTTTTGCAATCTAGTGGGTTTCTTTTTTTTTTTCCGCTGTCTTTCTGATCAAAAGTGACAAAAGCCTCCCCGTGGCACCCGACAACCTTCCCGCTGAGATGCAAACACCCCAGCAAGGTTTTGGCTTAGGCAAAGCTCGCTCTTCTGGCAGAAACCCATTAGCTGCTGCTTTTTCTTTCCTCCCTCCTCTCTTCCTTGCTAAAATAAAGTGGTTTGCATCATTTCCCCCCTTGTTTCAGCCAACAAACATGTTTGTTTCTCCTTAATTACCTGGGTGTCAATGAGGTGCTTCATCACTGTCTCTCCTCAGCTGGTTCCTTTTCCTTTCCATGTGTAGGAGATAATCAGAAACTTGAATTGCAAATCCTGCAAAATCCTCCAGACTTGAAACCAGAAAATAACCCAAAAATGACCTTGAGATGACTTTCCATGTCCGTGGAAATGAACATTAACTGGACTGATTTGACTGGCCTGAGGGGAAGAAGGTATTTAAAAAAAAAAAAAAAATTCTGACAAATGAGCCAGGAAAGTTTCATGTGTCTCAGGTGAACGCGAACATTAGAATATGTATTAGTTATAAATGCTCTAGCACAGGGTGCCTGAAATTGTTATAGGAAAATAATCTGCATGTGTGAGGGATGCGGGCGAGGTGTGCGCAGCTGTGACAGATGTGACCCTGGATCCGGCATTCCCGCAGCTGGGAAGGAGCCGGAGCCGAGCGGCCACGCTTGCTGGCCAGGGAGCTCGGGCAGCTGCTGTCTATATGAAGATTTATTTCAGTGGTGCTGGCTGCTCTGCCCGCGCTCACCCTCGCTTCTGCTGTGTCTCACGCAGATGCAGGGAGCTGCGGGGGTCTGCAGCCGGCGGGGCGAGGGGACGTGGCAACGGGAGTCTCTGTTCCAGTAGCCGTGAAGCAGGAGATGGCTCGCATGGGTCCTCGTGAGTGTCGTGCTTTGGTCCAGATCCCCTGAGCTGCCACTGCTGTATCTCGCCCGGGAGGCCTCTTCCATATGGACAAACAAGCTGGAGCTGACAGACGTGGGATGGAAGGTGGCTGGAGATGTGCGCGGGGTTGATCCTCTTGGGATTTCCCAGGCCCTGGGCTTTCACTTGAAGCAGCCACGTTCCCAGGGCAGTCACGCGCTGCCGTGACACCTTGAAGTGTCACCCTTGGCCTCGCGTCAAGGGGACGCGTGTCCCATGACAGCCCAATGGAATAGCTGTCATCTTCTGTCTACTGCTTGAGCATGCTCCTTGTCTGAGCTGATGTCTGGGGAGGTGAAAAGAGACTAGATGAAGGCAAAGCAGCCAAAAGTGCTGTGTCCGGAGCGGGGAAGGTGTTGGGTGTGTTGACTTGAAGGAACATATCATCTCACTGATGTGAAACTGCATTGGGGTTATGTGGCAACCCCCGTTCCTCATCCCCACTGCACTGGAGGTAAAAGAGTTGGGAGCAAAGAAATATAAGTGTGGCTTGGTGGGTGTATGGCAGCCAGCCAAGGTGAACCCACCCTGGAAGGCAAGCAACACGGGTGCAAGTATGACCTGTCACCCAGTCCAGGGCAGGGTGCCTGTTGAGGTCCTTGGGGTTGCGTGTTGGAGGCTGGTCGCTGTCTGGAGCTGCTGGAGAAGGGATCCCTTTGTGCTGCATCATGAAGGGTCTGTGCTCTGTGACGGTCCAACCCGTTGTTCAGTCCCCACAACTGCTTTGTGTTTGCCTACGGCCTCCTTTATCGTTTGTGACGTTGGGCAGCAGCATTATCTTGACGAGAGAGAGATTTAGAGCTCTGTAATCCATGCTTGACCATCCTAATTACTTCCCTTATCAGCCTTCAGGAGAGTAACTTTACATTGGTAATTAGTTTCTTCAATCCCACCCTATCTGAATAATTAACATAGAGTTAGAATGGAGGGGGAGAATCTCTGTTTTGGGCTTAAAAGGTCCTTCTTCAGGGAGAGCAGCATAGATTTCTTAAGCAATCAAATGCAGCCCGGAGAGGACAGCCAGCCTTGGGGGTGGCACGTGCTGAGGACCTGCGGGACCATGACAACAAGTAGCAAGCAGTGCGAGCCAAAGTTGTGTTTATATAGTGTGAGTTTGGATGTTTTATTAAAGGAAGCGCTTGGCAGGCACCGGTGATGCGGCATCGGAGCGGTGAGCATCTGCGGTTTGCACGGGCTTCACCTGGAGCCACGAGCATCCAGCTCTGCTGAAAATGAGCCCATTCATCATCTCTAGTGTTGGAGACGCAGCACAGAAAAGGGCAGTTTGACCTAATACTGCCCTATAGCAGCTGCAATTACTGTAGTATAATTCATTTCGAATGGATCCAGAGATTTCTTTCCATTAACATCCAGAGTTAAAAAAATAAAAGGCTGGGTTCTGAGGGCAGGCGGTGAGCAGCCCAGCAGCCACTGCAGGCTGGGCATGAGTTGCGTTTTATGGAGGCAAAGGGCAGGACTGGAGCTCGTGGGACCCCTGCAAGCTTCTCTGGGAAGACACTGGTTTTCATTTCTGGTGTTTCAATGAGGATCTTAACCCCAAGAACAGGTAGCAACATTGAGTGGGATGGGGTGAGCAAGGGCAGCCACGGTGGCAGATTTCTTGCAGGAGAACTCGATTCTCAGCTTTTTCCAAATAGAAGGGCTTCTGTTTGTGAAAATCAAATCTCTTTAGGGCAGTGTGTTGGTTTTGGTTGTGTCCTTTTTCAGAAGGAGGCTCACAGAAGTTTGCAGGAGAGGGAAAAGCGGCGCCCTGGGAACTCCTCTGTCCTCATCAATTTGAGGACATATTGGTGGGGCAGGATGCACAGAGACTGTCATTTGTTTGGACACTCGGTGCTGCCTCAGCCTGAAGATCTGGCTGTGATTATCGAATTTGATGTTTCTTTCCAATTGGTTAAGTCTCAATTCAGTCTTGTTATGTGCTTCTTGGAATGAAGCTGTTAATCAGCAAGGTGGGTCCGAGTAGCAGAAAATGCTTTGGCATGCCATGCCAGTTCTGGGGATGAATGCAGCTGTGGCACCGCTGCTCCGGAGCTGACCTCCGTCTCTGAGGAACCTGCGAGTAAATGTATGCAAAGGGAGGGATGGAATTGAAATCTTTTTTTAGACTGATCCTTTAATTTTCAGACATCTTCTATCTAACCTGACTCTGGGAAAAAAAAAACAAACCAACTTGGTTTTTATTACAAGTCCCAAAGGCTCATACTAATAGGTTGGTTTAGAGCTGACAGTAATACCTTCCAGAAAGCCTCTGCAAAGCTCTCTGAAGACAAGGTTCTGCCACCACCTTCTTAGCATCTCCATCCTCGTTGGCTTTTTCCAGCCCTACTCCTGGTCTGTTCCCTTGTGCTGGAGCACCAAAGAAGACCTGCTTCTGCCAGGTCAGCCCACCTGGGTTAACCAGTGGACGTGGCCAAGAGGGTCTCAGGTCCTGGTTCAGCCCAGGTTTTCAAAGAGGGGTGCAGGGATATAAAAGGGTCACTTGAGCGTCCCTCCCTTCCCAGGACATTGCTGTATTTTCCTTGGCTTCTTCCGAGATTAATCCAATCCCAGCCATGCGAGCGGTGCCAGGCAGGTGTCAAGGTCTGACGGGTGGGCAGAGGCACTAAGCAGTTGGGTAAGGGTCCTGCTTGGTCGTGCCCCTTGGCTCCTTGCCCTGCTCCCGTGCTGGGGACATGGCCTCTCTGTGGTCTACGTTTCGCTTCCATCATGATCATGTTAAGCTGAAGAGACAGCTCCATTCAATAATTCATAACCTCACATAGTCTTTGTAGTATTTAAAGGAGGGGGGAAAAAAAACCCTTTGGGTTTTCCTTCCTCCGGGCTGGAGATAGAGGAGCAGAAGCGATGGAGGCTGTTGGGTTCCTTGGGCAATGCTGTTTGATGGGATGCAGTGATGGATAGAAGTGTCTCCTTGCAGCCAGATGCAGAAGACCTTCAGGGTGATAGGGATGTGGGGCAGGAAAAAGCCCTCTAAAGGTGCAAACGTTACGTTGGAGAAGGGTTTGCAAGTGACCTATGCAGGGATCAGAGAGAAAGTGCCGGCCAACATCTTATGGTTTGGTTTGGTTTTGAGTGTTTAAATGATTGTCATCCTCAAGCCTGGTTTTCAGATGGGATTGGATCATTCGGAGACTGGAATGTTACTGAAAACCAGCAAAACTGGCTCTTACGGAGTTTCGCAATGAGTTTTGAACAGTTCCCTTCCCATGACTGTAGAAATTGTTCTGCTTCTCTTGCTGAGAGGTGAGATGCTGGATTGATCCCACACTCATCCAGGCTTATTTTCGTTCTTGTACAGACTTTTCTGAAATCTGAGTAGAGGGTGCTGTGCAAGTCCAAAGTGTTTGATTGTTTAGAAGTCACTGGAGTATCTTGTGTTCATTATTTTAACAATTGGAGAGAGGGTTTTATTTTCTCCAGAATCATAAACACAATCTTCAGTGTGTTTTATGAAAACAATAAAGCTAAACTCTAATAACCACACATTTTCCTTGCTTTATGTGCACACATCCTTGGGGAACAGGGCCTTAAGGACTCATCTTGCTCTGCTTTTAACAGAGTTTTAATGTGCTCAAGTTGGTAAGTGGTGGAGGGCTAGATTATGAATTTGCTTTGGTACCTAAAGGAATTTTCTTTGCCTTTAAAAATGCTCAAGGTGAGCGAAAAAGGCGCCTCTGGAAGAGAAAGCCAGTGACGCAATGCGAAGATTTTAGCACCGCGATCTGAAAATCAGGCTTCATTTAAATGCTGTATGTTCCAGACTCCTCTGCACGAGGACTAATTAGCTTTCTTGCATCTCTTCCCTGTCCTGTGAATAGTACTGTTTTCTTTTAGAAGAGATCTGAGGCTCTCAGGGGCAATTTATAAAGGAGGATGCTCTACTACAGACGGAGAACTGAAGCGGGGAGATGAAGGGACGAAGTTCCTGAAGTATTTAGCCACCTAATAGATTTTTTATTTTTAAGTGCAGAAGTAGGTTAGGACCTGAGCTTGGTCTGTGGTAGTGATTTTTTGATTGAGAACTCACTTAACAAGACAGTTTTCATCCAGAAGTGTTGAGAAATCAAAAAATACCGTGGAGATGCTCCAGTTTTCAGTACTTTTTGGTGTGTGTGTCGGGGAGAAAATTCCATCTTTTGGCATTTCTTTGAAGAAGAGTGCGTGACAGGGTGAGTAGGTGCCCATGTGTGCTGCAGTCACCCTGGCACACCAAATGGCCATGAGCTTGGCGGGATCATGCCAGGTGCTTGTCTTTCACCCTTTGGCTGCAATCTACATTCACTGTTTCTGGGAGGGATAGGGGGAAAGGTTATTTTCCCCTCCATCTCATGGGGAACCTTCTAAACGATTTGTTGTTTTTCCACCGCAGACCAGGATAAGGTTTGAAACCTCAGAAAAGCCAGTTAGATCTTGATGGGAGCAGCTTCTCTATTTGTTTGGTTTCAGCGTGGTGTGAGTTGGACATGCAGGCTGTGTCTCTGCCTTCCAAAAGCCCCAACAGAGACAAGCAGCTTCATAAATATCTTTTATATTTATGGATTTCTCTAGGGTGAGTGGCAGAGCCAACGGTTGAACAGAGGGCTCCTCAGTCTCTGCCCAGTGCAGCAGAGATGGGCACCGTGAAGGATCTCTATGCTGCACTTACAGCTCATCCTTGCACGCACCATGTGCCAGGAGCAGGACCCCAACGTGTGGGGCATCATGAAGGATGATCTATGTCTGTAGATCCCAAAGCCTCAACATCAAAGAGCTGGAGCCCTAAAGGAAGGTGGACTCAAACAGTACTGGGAGGGGGAAAGTTGGCAGGGAGGGAAGAGGAGGAGATGGAAGGTGTTGTTGCTGCTGACAAGCAGAAGATGGTGTGGAGATGGGGGCAAGTCCCTTCTTGGGAGAGGACAGCTTTGTGCCAGCGCTGCGTATGGATGGGACATGGGCCCCGTGCTTACGGTCACGGGCAGCAGGAGTTAATTAACGTGGGCTTTAACATGGCAGGGCTGCTCGGCGCCGGTGCCTTTTCAAGCTAACGCGGTGTTCTCACGTCTGAGGTCCTTTGATGCTTGTCTGAGAGTATCAGGGCTCTCTGGTTTCCAACAGGAGCTCTCCGCAGAAGAGTGAAAAATGTGTTTAATTTTTGCAGAGCTTGTAGCCTGGTTTTATCCCAGGATCCGTCTCTGGAGGTTTTATTAGCTGATGGTGTCTGTAGGAAAAAGCCAAAGTGACTAGACAGGAACAGCCGTGGAATTGATGTAGGAAGCAAGAGCATGTTTCGGAGATAATGTTTCTCATTCTCGCCGTTGCTACGTGCAGAATTTAGGCATTGCGTTCGCAGTTCGGCTGTAGTTTTACAGCTGCTGCCAAAAAAATCTTCCTGCCTTGGCAGGGAGCGGGTTGTGTGCTCTGGACGTGATGGGTCCCCTGCTCTGGTCTGTGGGACAGCCCTTGCTGGGTTGGAGCACAGGGACAGTGACACGCCACGTGAGAAACACCCTTCTCTTCTGCATGAGGATATGATAAACCCGGTGCTGAGGAAGGCTCAGCTCGGCTCCACGCGGCTCCACTTGCTGAGATCTCCGGGTGGCAAGAGGGACCCGTCTGCTCCGGTTGCGCTGGCATGGGGAGACAATCACTCAACCTTTGAATCCAGGAGAGGGACAATTTGCAAACATGTGTTGATGCGTTCCCGTAGGAAGCCAGGCACTAAATCATCACCTTGCAGCTTGCATGCAGATTCATCCAGGGAACCTATTTAATTAGGGGATAAATTTAGAAATCAATTATTATTTGCAGAAACAGTTTCTTTCCCTCTAATGAGGCTGCAAGGATTCGTCCCCCTCCGCCTCTCTCCCATGACCTTTGTGTGTGCAGATCAAGTGTGGAAACGCTCCGTGGCTCTCCTTTCTCAATGTAGGTGGCCCTTTTTGGGCAGGTGCTGTACAGCTTTCCCCAAGACTCTGTTGGGACAGCAAATGGGGACACAAATGTGAACCCATGCTGCTTTTGGATCTAATGGTGCGATACCGATGGGGCCACCAGGTCCACTGTTAATGGAGACATGGATTAGTCTCTCCTACTGTGGCAGGGGATGGGAAGCAATCTGAATTTGTTGGGAAGAAAGAAAGGGGAAAATAAGGATGAAAGGCTGGAACGGGGTGGTAGCCCCGTTGTTACGATGGGAGGGAAGGATGAGGGGGCAGCAAGAGCCTCATGAAGCATAGGGCTGCAGTGACAGTAGAGCTGGCTGTCCTCTGCCTCTTGGGGAGATGTGGCACCGACAGGCCCCAGTGACCGCCAGAGCCGGGGGAAGCTCTGGGCGAGCGCAATGGCCGAAGATGTCCCGGTGCCTGACTGAGGCTGGCATCCTGCAGCATCACACCCGGCACCATCACGGGCCTTTCCCTGACCCTCGCACGAGGGCTGGCACCCCGGCGCGGTGACAGGGGTGTTGTACTGCCTGGCCCCTTCCAGCAGCACCCCGGAGTTTTCTAGTGACCCAGGATTGCTCTGTTATTTCAGGAGGTGAGACACTTGCTGCCAGCCATGGCCATCACGCTGGCATCTCCACTTGCACTGCTGGAGAAGGGACCCTGCCTGTGCCGAGCCGGGGTGGGGATCGTGTCTACGAGGACGTTGCTGCTCCGGGCTGCGGTCTCTGCCACTTTGTCACTTCCAATCTCTGACAAATTGCTTAGCTTCTCTTCTCTTTTGCCTTACTCACTTTTAAACAGGGAAAAAATTATTTTGCCCACAGGCTCCGAGAAGCCTTAATAAATTTCGTTGCTTTTATTGTTTTGGAGTTTAATGTTTCCTCGTCTTACAATACCACTGTCTGAGCCCTCCAGCGCCTTCTCTGTGCTCTGAGATCAGCTGCCTTGAGTCCGGTTCATTTCAGTGCTAGTTGGTCCACAGAGAGGTGAAGATTTTCACAGCCACGTCTCAGTAAACCCTTTTGCTTCTGGCAGCCTGACAGCTTGTTATGTGCCCACCACAGCCCCGTGCTCCAGGGTTGAGCTGCCCAGGTGGTCTGTCCTGCTCGGAGGGGGTCTGGCATCCCCAGATGGCATCCTTGGGCAGCTGCACGCTGTTCTGACATAGCCCTTGCTGTGCTTCTCTCCTTTCCTGCAGAAACCTGGAGATGCTGGGCCCACGGGAAGCTGTCAGTGTGTCCTGGGCTGATGGCATCCCTTAGGGCTGGATAAATGTGCAGGTGGCTCCCAGGTTAAGGTGTAATGCTGGACTCTGAGAGACATGAATTTTCTGTGAGGTTGCAAGAACTTGTTTCTGTAAGTAAAAGCTGAATTTGAGGTTTATGAGTAGCCAAGACAGAACCTGGGTGCTTGAGTGGTACCTGGGAGACTTTGGGGGTCATAGAATGGTTTGGGTTAGGAGGGACACCAAAGATCATCTAGTTCCAACCCCCCTGCCATGGGCAGGGACACCCTCCACTACACCAGGTTTCCCAAAGCCTCATCCAACTTGGCCTTGAACACTTGCAGGGATGGGGCAGCCACAACTTCTCTGGGCAACCTGTTCCAGTGCTTCCCCACCCTCAGAGGGAAGAATTTCTTCCTTAGATCTCATCTAAATCTCCCCTCTTTCAGTTTAAAGCCAGTGCCCCCTGTCCTATCATTGGAGACTTTCCGGGGAGTGAGCACTCAAGAGCCTCTCCCAGAGGTTCCCTTAATCCACTTAAGCCTCTCCCTTAATCCTCTTTAACCATGGTGGATGACTGCCTTGACAGCAAGGGAAGGGACCCTGTTAGTGTAGGAGCCCCATCACGATCCATAAGGAGGGGCTCCAGCAAATGTTCATTCCCATTAACTGATGTTTTTGCCTTTTGGGGTGAGAGTATGCTCAGAATTTTCAGGCTGCTTGGCTTTTGATGCACCTGCCTGCTGCTCCAGGTGACACATAGGCTGAAAAACCCAAGTTCTCCACTACCTATTTTTTTCCTGAAAATGCCCAGCCAGCCGCCAGCTCCTCTCCTTTGCACCATTGATTCCTTCTCCTTGGAAAAGGACGTCCATCTCTCCGGAGGTATATTCGTCCTAGTGTTTGTCTCTCTAGAAAGTGGCGAGACCCCCTCTCTCCTTCCCTACTTACTTCTCCTCCTCTCCCCATCCCACCCCAGCACATGAGGAGTTTCTGCTGGGCCCCCCCAGTGCTCAAGAGCTTATTGGGAGGGGAGGTCCGTGGAGGAACCGTGCTAGAAAAATTACTTTGCTTCCCAGTTCGAGCAGTGCCCTGAGCTATCAGACTACCTTATAATTTGAAGAGGTATGTTTCCCAAAGAGAGACATTTAAAAATGCATAGAGGTTATAAAGCACTTGGCTAGTTTTAATCAAGCTGTGAGCGGTGCTCGCCCCTCGAGGCCGGCACGGCGCGCTCGCTGCTCACCGTGCGCGGTGCGGGATGGCGGATGCTGTAACACGACAGTAGTGCTCTGCTTTGTTGTGAAGCCCGCCTGGCTTTGCAGTGCTCTTCCTGTCACCTGGGTAGGTCACTTTGCCCTTCTGCTGCTGCCGCAGCTCGCAGCTACGAGCAGCGGGCTCCCTGCTGCGGGCCCCATCCCTCCCCTGCTCGCAGCCCTCAGCTCCCACAGAAACTCGGAGCCAAAGGTAAAGTTGCAGTCGCCGCTGTCACCTGCACAGGGAAGAGGCCGTAGGGGTAGTTTTCAAAAAATTTAATGTTTTCTCTTTGCATGAGCCTTAATGACTCCTGGGACCGCTCCGCTACCATGGCGTCTGCCTTTGAGGTGCTGCTGGCTGTCCTGGAATGAGGCATCACCACCCTGGCCTCGCGCCTGTGCCAAGGGAAAGAAAGCAGGAGGGACGTGGACAGCCGAGCACCGGCTCTCTTTTGCGGTGGGACTTGGGTTAAAATATCAGCAGAACCCACCTGGCTCCACCTCTATGTGCCAGTGTTTGCTACCTGCTCCGGGACCGTGTGCTTCCAATGCCCACGCATTGCCCACTGCTCGCCCGCGCCTTGCCCGCTGCTCGCCTGCCTCCGTCAGCTGCTGCAAAAAAAGCAGCGAGTGGTTATCGCACGCAGCAGCTCTCATCTCTCGCTCAGGAGCCTCCGGTTGTGTCATTAGACACTTCAGGTCCATTCAGGCTCCAAGCGAAGCTCCGGTGTCACCACGCAGGCAGCCATCCGCAGCCGCAGGCGATGGCACCCTGAGCGCCGGCACCTCGGCTCAGCCAAGCTGTGCCTGGGTTTGAGGATTAAAGAGGGGTTTTGTTTTTCTTGCCCAAGCGCGGTGGGAATACACCCTCTAATGCCTGTAGTGGTCCTGCAGGAGCCAAGCCAGGGTTTTCAGGTGTGCTGGAATCATCTGCAAGGATGGAAAGATGTCCTGTGTGGCAGTGGGTGCAGGCTGGCACCTGGAGCTGGGCAGACCAGGACTCTGTGGGGCTCAGGGCTGAGCAGAACTGCCTGCCCTGATGCAGCAGATCTGCTGAAAAATCGCTGTATTTTCTGAGCCAGGACATCCCTACTGCCTTCATAAAAACCTGTCTCGTTTAATCCATCCTTACAACAACGATGGGCCAGGACTGGCAGTTTGGTGTGCCCGTTGCCTGCAGAAAAGCTTCCTCAAAGTCACTAATTTCTTTAACAGGGATTAATAGTTGGACCATCAAAAACTGGTGCTTGTGCCTTTTAGATAGACTTTTCCCTCCTCATTTATCAGGTCTGTCTCTTGTTGGCTTTGAGGATCTGGATTAATTGGGGATCAGGAGACCGTTGAAGCTTTCCTTGTGCATCTCTGCAGCAGCAACTTGCATCAACCAGCAGCTTGTTCTTCTACGACAAGAGGAACGACTTGGCTCTTCCTTCTTCCTCACACCTTCACATGCTCTTTCAAAAGTCAACCCTGTGTCTCTCCGGGGTGAGAAAAGCTTCAACTTTTCAGTAGAACCCCCAAACGCTTCCAAAGCAAACTCCTGTGCCTTAACTGGGGATGGAGGAAGGGGAGAGGGCTGCTAAGGAAAACCTCTGCGTCAAGGCTCTTTCAAGCCCTGCTTTCACACTCATCCTCCCTGCAGGCCTGCGCCTTCATCTCTGCAGGGTACGCAGGAGGGGCTTTGGCACTTTAAGCCGCTTTCCTTTGACTTTTTTTTTGGATGAAGGCTGCATCAGTGAGGTGGATGGAAATGTCGAGGGGCTGCGTCTGAGCCCCCCTGGTGCTGCTCCGAGCCTGGATGTCTCGTCTCTCCGAGGAAGCTGCACTCAGGAGCGCTCTGCCAGCGGCTCTTCCGAACCCGGCGCTTCTCCTTCGAACCGAGATGACCCGTCACGTTGGGCTGCGTGCTAGCGGTTTCGATAGGATCGGCTCAACGTGCGGCGGCGACGTCTGCTCGCGCGGTCGGCTTCCACCGCTGGGCAACGGGAGTCTCTGCTGACAAATAAAAATGGAATTGAATGGAAGGGAATTGAAAGTCAAAAGGGCCCTGTAATAATTTTAGAGCGCCCGAGGTGCCGCGCTGAAGCCCTGGCATTCTAAACAAGGGTAATGTACTAGGGACTGAATTGCAATCAAAGCAGCTGGAAGAATGTGGAGCGTGCGCTGAGCTTCCTCAAGGTGCGTGGAGTCAGATTGTGATCTGTAGGCAGTGCAGGCACATCGATAGCTGCTCACTGACGGGCACAGGGACCCTGAAGCTGCGATTAGAAAAGCCAAAGGGATGCAGGGACGGTGCAAAGGGCTCCAGAGCCAGGAGCGAGAGCTGTACTGGAGCAGCCTGACCCTCCAGTTGTCTCGAAATATTTCCCGGGGCTGAGCGGTGGCAGAGGCTGTCTCTGTCCTCCCTGCTCTCCCTGTCTCATCTGGACCATCTGTGTGATGATGCATTCTGCTGACCTCTTGCTGCATTTCACAATAATTACATCTACCTGAAATATTCTCTTTAAAAAATCACCAACAAACCAAACAACAAAACCCATGTTTATGAATAAGGTTGGTGGGAGGATGAGAAGAATCCAAATGTCCTGGCTGAGTTCACGGTTCCTGATGTTAACCGGACTAAATCCAGTGCCATCACGGGGCCTGTGAGTGTAACACCAGCTCATGGCAAATCGCAGAGGCTGCCCCAGGAGGTCAGGAGCTGGGGCAGAGGGTTGGGCAGGGAAGCGTGAGGGCTGGCGTTGGTGCCTGTTGAAGCTGGGCAGATGCCGTGGGCCACCCTTGGCACAGCTGGCGCAGCTGCATAGCTCTAATAGCCTGATGGTGGAACGTGATGGCAGCAAGGAGAGCCATTACTGTGGCAGGACTCACTGTCTGACTTCAGATGCCAGTGGCTGAATTTACCAGCTCAATGCATTTATCCCTCACCGCCCTCTCAGCCGCCATGGGCTGTGCGTGTCCTGCTTTGTGCCACGTGTAGGACGAGGATCCATTTTCCTGCAAAGGTGAAGGGGCTTGGGAAGAGCACCAAGTGAAGGGGTGCCATGTACCCATGTATTGTGGGTGTGGCTGTACCCACAAACGTTGCTCCCACCAAATCACAGCCTGTGGGGAGAGTTTTACTGGTAAACGGGTATAAATCTTCAAGCCTACAAGCTGGGATGTACGTGGTAGGCATCCAGCTCTTGGAGAAACCAGAAGTGCTGGTGTTCATGTGGGAAGAGCTGCTGGGGTGCTTGGTGGCTCCTCGCCGTTGCTGGAAGCATCGATGCGTTCAGCCCGGGAGTCACCCCTGCATGGGCACAGTCCATGCAAAGTCCTTCTCAGTGTTCTCTGGAAAGTCTCTGGGCAGGATTTTTGGCCAAGGAACTACAGAGGTGCTTTGCAAACAGCCTTGGTAGGGTGCCCCATGAGCCACTCCAAAACCAAGGCTCCCTGCAGCCCTTCTCCACCCCGCACCATCCCTGGACATGCGCTGCATCCCAGCAGACATGCACCATGCTGAAGCCACTCCTGGAACGCCCCGCAGCTGCAGCCCTGTGTTCCCCACAGGAGCTTTGAAAAAGAGATGATCAGGGGAAGCTTGTCGTCTTTTTTTTTTCCCCCCTTCTTAAACTTCTGAGCTTCTCCATTACTTTTTACGATCTGCAGCTGTGTTTGTGTTGCCCTAGGGAGTACTGGGGGGGCAGGGAAGTAGATGGAGAAGGGAAGGAACATGTTAAAAAATGAGCAGAAGGGAAAAAAAATAATAAATGAACCGAGCTAATGATTGGGATAAAAACACCCACCACATTGACACCAAAAGACCCAAACCCTTGGAACTCTTAGGGCCTGTTTGACTGCAGAGTAGTCCCCCGGGGAGCATGGGGGAAGCCCCATTACTAGAGCCATTTTGGAGTTAGTCTGCACGGAGAGCGATAATCTATTCCGCAGGGAGCAATCCTGTGCTGGCAAGGGCACTGGGGAGAGCTCTCTGTTTATGACTTTCTGCATAAATTTGGTTTATTAGCATAAGTGGTAGCTCGCGCCGAAGGATCTATAAACTAACACTTCGCCGGAGGTTGGTGCCTCTGGAGAACATTAACTCAGCCGAGCCCCTGGGCTGACAGCAGGAGAAATGGGGCTGCGGGATTAGAGGTGATGCACGGGGAGGAAGAGGAGGACGCGGTTGTTGGCACTGGCTTTTTGTGCGAGCTGGGATGGTGTTTCTGAGCCTGCTGTGAAAGGAAACGTGATGGCTAAAGAGATCTCCAGCTTTCCCCCTGCCAACAGATTTAAGTTGTGCAGGTGAGCCGGTGGAACCTGGCTGTGGGTCCTGCTGGGATGAAGCAGGTGGTGAGGAAAAAGGCAGGAGAAGCCGGGATCCATATGTGGAAATGACTCACAGGCTTCCCACCTGTCACCCCAAGGGTTTGGTCCTGATTGTGGAGGTGTCTGGCAGGTCCGAGCAGCGCTGGGAAGCACCAGGAGGATTTGGTTATCTGGGGGTGGGGAACCGTGCAGGGATGAACCGCTGTAAGCAAAGTGGCTTATTTTAATAACGACCTTCAAGAATTAAATAAAAATACAATAATCATGGCAGATTAGCGAGAACAAGCCAATTAAATACAAAACAGGCTTTGTAAAACGCCGTGACAGATAAAGCCGGGCTGCAACCTCCCGAATAACTGATGAACGGTGAAGCATTGCATAAGGTCGGGGGGGGGGAACTGGGGGAGGCTATGGAATATTTGAAGCCTGGGAAGCTGCCTCGGAGCAGGCGGAGAGGAAAAGGCGATCGCTGCCTGCGCTCTGCCTTCCGTCAAACAGCGTGGGAGGGGGTGGAAGGGAGGGAGGAGGTGGGTAGGGTGGCCAGGAGCCCCGAGGCATGGAGTAACAATTCTCTAACTTTAATATCTGCTGTTTCATTTTATATTCATCATGTCAGCATAATCTGCTTTTATGGGAATCGTCTTGGTTCCAAACCAAATGCATTTAGGCCCTTTTTGCTTTTCAGTTTGATTGTAATACGAGTTGAAGACTTCAGTGAAGTGTTTGTGTGCGAGGATTGTAGCGACAGCGAAGGGAAAAATGGAATTAGAGAATCAGTTGGAAGGGATGTTGCTGTGGTCATTGCTGTCCCCTGCCTCCCCCTGGGCAGGTGACCTTCTGATGGGCACGAGACCAAGTTTGGGGTCTGAGCCCTGGGAAGGGTTTTGTTTGGATGGCTGGTTCCATTTCCAAGGAAAACATGGAAATTACAGTTTTATGAGACCCAGAGGAAGAGCAAAAAAAGAAGAAAGTGCTCTGTGTGCCCTTTTCTTAAATTCAGCCCATGGTTAGGTGATGCCAAGGCTGGCAGGGCGTGGGGGTGCAGAGCTGCCCTTGGGCACAGCTGATCTGCGTGATGGGAGATGGGGCACAGGTGGGGAGAGTTGGGGCTGCAGTAGGGGCCGGGGAGGAGTCACAGGGGGAAGGGGCTCCTCAGACCCTCTGCTCTGTGGCAGAGGATCATCATCACCCATGGGTCTTGGATGAGGAGAAGGGTGCTGGCTGCTGTGGGGAAGGAGTACCCTCATCGTCCCTTCTCTGCCAGGCGTGGTGAGCAGGTAGGAAGGTGGCATGGCAGATGTTTTGTGGTCTGTTTGGTGGTTTTACTTGGTGTTTTACCCACGAAGCTGTATTTGAATCCAGTCTGAGAATTGCCTGTCTGCTGGATGCTGAGATTTTAAATAGCTATAGACTACAAGTGCTTTTCCATTGCTCCCCATTTAAAATCTTAACTGGAGCTCGTTCTGTTTTGATGCAGGAATGCCCTTAATTTGCTCCAAAAGCATTTGAAAGCTCTGATAACAGGCAATCTTGCTGCAGACTATTGCATCCTTTGTGATGGACGGGCTATCGCTGCTGTAACTACTGTGTAGATAGCGGAGTGACAATGCGTGTCCAGTGAAACACAGGTGGTATAATATTCATGTCAAGTCCACGAGGCCAAGAAACTTCCCTGTGTTTGGATATTGAAGGGTTCAGCAGCTAACAGGGCTTGAAAAGGCTTTTATTTTTTGCAATCTGATGGAAGGCTCATGGTGTCCTGGCGATGCTGGGAGTAACGGCCGAGTTGCCAGCACCACGGGCTGCAGGGGTGAAGAGCACACAGGTATTTACGAATATATCATAAATGCTGCCCAGGCTTGGCAAGTCAGCTTTCGTCAGAAATTGCCTCGCTGCTGGGTTTGCTTAAAATTGTGAAATGAATGCTAAATTGAAGTTTCTACTTTTGGAAGAGACCTTTTGAAAATGAAACAGGCTTATCTTCAGTCTAGGCTAAAATCCAAAAAATTGCCTATATCTCACAACTCCCCAGAAATGTTCTCTGTGATCCTTTTAAACATCCCATGCAAAAATGTGTGCGCAAGGGAAAAAATTTGGAGAAAGGTTGACCCTGCGGGTGTTTTCCTCTGCTTCCCTAATACGATGTAGCCTTTGGGAACCATAGCAGTGGGGTGCTGGTGGCACCTACATTGGGTCTGGGTGATAGAACCTCCTTTCCTGAGCTACTTTGGGGGAAGTCTGCCGCAGGGGATGCATGGGAGGAGTGTGCAATACTGTAAATCGTCCTCTCCCAGGGGTGACTGTCCCTCTGAACAGAACTCAGATGGCTTTGCATAACCAGAGTCCTGTCTCCTGATGCTGCTGTGCTGGGTTACTGCTTTTAGTCCTAAAAGTAGCATTTGTTGCAATTTTAATTAGGCAAGGAGATGCTTTTTAGTACAAACCTTTGAAGTATTGCTGGGAAGATGACTGCAATTAAGCAGCCCTGATATTCCTCTTGTTTTGTTTTTACTTTTACCACTGTGAGAAACCTTCTGCTTTAGCCTCCTCGGAGGTGAGAGGCACAAAGCTTGTTTCATTAGGTTCTCAGGTCGGGTGCAGGCTGCTGTCATGCAGCGTGAGCCACAGGGCTGGCTTGATTTACGGGGTAAATAGTGCAGGAACACCTCTTGCTGCTGATTTGCTCCAGCAAACAGCTATTTCTGTTAAAGGAGAAGAGGGATTATTAGGAGTGATCTCATTGCAATGACAGATGTATGACAAGGGAGTTTGTGTGTCCCCTCCAAAGTGCAAGCACAGGCTGGGGATGGATCCCATGTGTGGTCAGCAGCAGTTTGGTTTTTCTCCTTTGGGTGCTCAGATGTGCACAGAGGTGTGGGACAATGCTCGGTGCTATGCTGGGGTGGCAGTGATGATGATGATGGTCACAGCCCTGTGATTAGGTTCAGGAGGCAGTTCAGTGGGCTCAGGTGTGTCAGTGGGTAATTAGGGAGGTGCTGAATCAGGGAGTTGGCAGTAACGAGGTGAACTTGTCCCTACCCTCAGCTGGGCTGTGCAGCGAGGGGAGTCCTGCAGGACCAGGGGTGTGATGGGGACCTCTCTGGGAGCAGGGAGTGGTCAGCTCTGTCTTAATCCACAATGGAAAGCCATGAGCTTGCTGCTGGGAAATGTCTTGATTTCAGGGGTAAGAAAAATTTTTCCTGAAGGATCAAGAGTTTTATGTGTGTCTTTTTTTTTCCCCTGGGTTGAGACTTGGGTCTGTAGAAGTGGAAGCACCTGGTCTTGTAGCCTGTGTGGCTGCTCATGAGCCAGCACCCAAGTGTCTTGAAGCGTCATGTCCTGGAAGGTGTGGATAACCCCTTGGGACAGCCTCAGCCGAGCTTGTTCCTTCCTTTGTCTCCCCCAGGAGCTGGAACTGGATGTGCTTTTCCCCAGCTGGGTTCAGGAAAATGCAATGCAAAATGCCACCGCTGTTCCCTGGCCGCTTTGCCTGCAGGGGAACCAGCCCTGTGCTCCCTGCTGACCCTCTCGTGGGTGATGCACTGCGGACGAGGTGCGGGGAGGATCTTGTCTCCATTCCCACCGTGGTGCCAGGGGAACTGTGCTGTCAGCCTTTCCGGAGCAGACGCACCAAACAGACTGCAGGTCTCGGTCTGTGATAGCCGTTTGCTGTCCCCAAACAGGAGGAAATTGAATTTGGGTCTCCCACAAAGCGAGTGATTGCTGAAGCTGTGGGCCCGGTGATGAAGAGGACCTGACTCGCTTCCCATTGCTTGTATTGCAAATGGGGAAAAAACCAAAACAAAACAGAAAACCAAATGAAAAAGGAGGTGGTGGAAGGAGAAATATTTTGGCTTATTTTGTGCTAGTATTTTTTTTTAATTTTTTTTTTTTGGTTTTGATTCGTCTGCCAAACTACCAAATCTGTTCTTTGCAGAGATCCATTTCAAATTCAACGGGCAGCCACAGCTTCTCTGGGCAACCTGGTACAGTGCCTCACCACCTTCATTGTAAAAAATTTCTTCCGTGTATCTACTTTAAATCTCCCCTTTTTCAGTTTGAAGCCATTGCCCTGTGTCCTGTCACTCCACACCCTTGTCCAAAGCCCCTCTCCAGCTTTCTTGTAGCTCCTTTAGGTACTGGAAGGCTGCTAGAAGGTCTCCCCTGGAGCCTTTTCTTCTCCAGGCTGAACAGCCCCAACTCATAGATTTCATAGATTTCTAGGTTGGAAAAGACCTTGGAGATCATCGAGTCCAACTGTCCCTAATCCCCATTAAACCATATCCCTAAGTAGATCATCCACCCTATTCTTAAACACACCCAGGGATGGGGACTCAACCACCTCCCTGGGCAGCCTAAAACTCTCTCAGCCTGGCTCCATAGCAGAGGTGCTCCAGACCCCGGATCACCTTTGTGGCCTTCTCTGGACCCGCTCCAACAGGTCCATGTCCTTCTATCCATGTCCAGAACTGAACACAGTACTGCAGGGGGTTGGATCTCAATACTAGAATACTGGAAGCAATACTAGGGATGAGACTCAGAAGTCCTAATATTCAGGACTGCTCAGAATACCACCTTTTAGCACTGTGGAGAAATCTGTTGCTCAGTTGCATGTTTTGTTCCTGCAGAGATGTCGGGGACTGTGGCTGACATTTCGCTGGTGCACTGGAAGCAGCAGTGGCTGGAGAATGGCACCCTCTACTTCCACGTCTCCATGAGCAGCGCTGAGCAGCTCTCCCGAGCCACCCCCCCCAGCCTCCAGGAGCCTTCGGAGATAGTGGAGGAGCAGATGCACATTCTTCATATCTCGGTCATGGTGAGTGGAAGCTGCCAATGGCATCTGAGGGGACAAAAGACAGTGTGGGAGGGGACAGCGGCTGGAGACCAGATCGGTGGGAGGGTGACGATTAGGAGCAGGCTGGTTTGCAGTTGTCCATGTTCCTTCTTGGTCAGGCCTCCAGAGAGGATCAGATGTGTTTGAGTGGTCCAGGGAGAAAAAAACAACAGTGACCGGTCTTTTAAGAAAATGAAATAAAATGACGTATCATAGGGAAGAAGCTGTTGGGATGGTGACAAGGAGGCTCATGGTTCCTCCTGCCTCTGCGGGCAGCTGGCGAGGTGTGTTAGTGGAGTGTTTCTCCTTGGTCTTGTGTTTGAGCATGTGCCAAGGTGAGATTTTGGGCTTGGTCATTTCTTCTTGAAGGTTTCTGAAACTGAATTTTGCCTATGAAACAGTATGGGCTATGGTGTGATACCCTTCTCTTGCAAAGGACAAGCCAGACCTAAAAGTGAAAAGATGATCCAGATGCTATGAATATCTCCATCTCGGGTATTTATGTGACCTTTTCTTAACGTATTGTGTATGTGCTCTGTTGCCTTTAAAAATGCTTATTTCAGTATCTTACGAGGTGGTTGCCTACATATTTGGATCTGGTCCATCATCCCTCCGTGCTTTAGAGCTCCATCTGTAAAATGGGACTTAACTCCCATTGAGACAGATGATCCTGGCAATGAAAGAAAAAGAAAAAAAGAAGTTAGGCTTGTAGATCCTGTGTATATGCATGTCACCTATTTGCCCAAAGAAAATCTTTTATAGGGTTGGGGATCCCATTACAGCAACCCTCTGCAAAAGGTGCATCTGTTCCTATCTTGAGAGCTGTATGTGATCTACGTGCGTTCTGTTCTTCGTTTTGGAAGAAGGGACAGAGGTGATGGCTGCTCTGAACAAGCAGCTATTTGGCTTTTACAACTTAAATCTTATTTTTTTGAGTGTCTCAGCCCTTGTTGATGAGGCTTTATATTGGGCACTGAGTGCATGTGAACACGGAGAGAGGCTTTGTGTTAAGGCTGTTGGGCAAGATAAGATGCAGTATGACAGCAGGATGGCAGGAGGGAGAGGAATTGGGGACTGCAGCTTACGGGGTTGGGTAACGAACGTTTCTTATGTCCTGCTAAAAATGTCAGTGTGATGGAGTTTTGGTGGGGAAAAAAAAAGTATAACTGGTATACTTGGAAAATGAGCCTGAAAATAGAAGTGAGAGACAGAGCAAGGAGTGAAGACAGCAAATCCCAGGTCTGGGGTGTGAGAAGCTCGATCCCTGGTTTGAATGCGGGATTGCTCGGCTGTCGTGGGCAAACCTGCACCGTGGAGGAGGGCCCCGTGGCTGCGGGGGGACACTGGAGCCTGGTGGCCGGTGCAGCTGTGTGAAACACAGTTTTTCTTCAGTAGGGAGAGATCCAGTCCTGGCCCTCAGACCTTGCTGAAGCTGATCTTTCTGAAAAACAACGCGATGACTGTGATGGATTGATGCTTTAGAGAGAGGAAGTTTCCTTTGAGCAATTCCTGCCCAGAGCCTTCCTCCGCTGTACCTTGCAGCACCAGAGTGGCGATGCTGGTGGGCTGGAGCTGAAGGCATCACCCTGCGTGTCGCAGCAGCAATGTTTTTGGGCTCTAATCCTGGGTGAGCTGCTTTGCTGCATCTCACTGAAGCTGATAGCATGGGAGCATCCCTGGCTTTGCTGCGAGATTTGACTCGTGCCCTGAGCTTCTCCTTCCCTTCTGCAAAAGCAGGAGAGGAACAAATGTTCCTCCTGCACAGAATGAGCTATAATCTCAGTCTCTTTACAAATCCTGGTGCTCCTCTTGACAGGAGCTGAGGTCCCAGGCAGGGCTGTGGGTCCGGGACGAGGTTTGGGCTGCACACGTGTCCCTGGGGAGGCAGAAGCCCTGAGTGTCTCTTCCCTGGGTCGGGATTGCAGCACAGACTTGAAACTTTGCCCAGTTTTCCGCTTTTTCTGGAAGATTCATTGACTTTTTAAGTGAACCCGAGCCAAGTTCTGAGCGACTGACAGAAGATAAATGTATGTTTTGTTGGGTTTCCCCCTTGCCTCAAGACCATGTGGAGTTCTGTAGCTAAAGTAAAATGAGGCGAAAGTCGTTTTCTTGGGTGAAATGTTTAATCCAAGTCCCTGGTCTCTGCTCAGGCTGCTTTCTCACGCCTTTGCTTTCCCCCCTGCCCCCAGCTAAATGGCATCCCAGAGAGCCCCCATCACTCCAGCCCTCCTCTCCTCCCCTCCTGTATCTGTATCCCTTCCCCAGCCTTGAGATGCAGCTGGACATCCCTGGATCATCCTTTCCAGTTCCTCAAATACCTTTCTTCCTGCTTCCTGCCGTGAAGCCCGACGGCTCCTGGCTCCTGTGTGCTCTCGATAGACTAAAACACCATTTCTGCTGTGCAGGAGGAATTCCAGCCCACCCCAGTGCTGCCTTGGTGCTCCCTGTTCATCATCCACCTGGCATCTCACTGCGGGGGACGGGAGGAGACATGGGAAAGTGCTTCCGTCCATCACCTTTAAGTGACTGTAACATTTACTTATACCTGTCTCCTCATCCTCCAGCTGAGTTATGGAAGCTGGGGAAGGTTTACTTGGGGGATCTCGCTCGTCCCCCACTCCGGGAGTGCTGTGGCAAAGCTTTGTCGGGCAGCGAGACATCTCTGAGCCGAGTTCCCATCTCTGATGGGAATGTTGGTTTGGATTTCTGTAGATGTTTGATTCGGTCTCTCCTGCTCTGCCTGGAAAGCCGAGCCCTCTGCGCTGTGTGGGGGCTCTGGCCGGGCTGGAAATTCGGGGTTTGCTGCTTCTTCCAGTGGTTTTGGCTGTCGGTGTGTGGCTTTCTGGTTTGGGGTGGGTTTGCTTCCAGTGCTGCAGGAAAGGGGCCACTGGTGGCCATGACCCCCGGTCTCTGGGGCCACCAACTGCCCCTGCAAAAGCCATGGGCTGTGGCTATCGTCACACCTCCCTCCCCCAGCTCAAGGGCATCTTTGACAGCAAACTAATACTTGATTTTTATTGTTTTTTTTTCTCACTATTTTTTCTTAATCTCTCCCCAATGAGACATAACATTAATTACTGCAGTTAAAGGGAATTCAGTCTCCATTACTGTCTGCCACCCCTTTCCTCTTGGCATGAGCATCTGAAATTTGTCTCCCAAATGAAAAGAAGGGAGGAAGGGGAAAAAACAAATATGCAAATGCTAGATTTTATTTATTTACCTTTTTTTTTGTGCAGCGTCAAGTAGAAAGGAATCAATATTTTTGTCATTACACCTGTTGTGTTTTTCCCCGTAATCTTAGCTATCATTTGGGTTTAATTGTGTTGTTTCCTCTTGTGTGGAAGTAAATCTTATCTGTTTGGGATTAAAATTCAATGAAGGTCACAGCAGCTCGGAAACTTACCAGGCTGCAGCAATTAATGTTCATTTGGCTTTGATAAATTGGAATGTTCCCCACAATAGGACTGGAGTGGATTTCAGAAGCAGTAGTTCTTCCATTAACTCAATGATTCCCCATGTGATGGAGCATCTTGTCACTGCTCTGTTTGTCATCTGTCACTTTGAGGGTCTGGGCATATGCCTGATATGATTTATCATGATTATTTGGACTGTTTGTGTCAAAACATTTTAAACCACTAATTATTCTAGCCTTGTAAATTGTTGAATTTAACAAAACATAAGAGATACTTATTTTTTTTGTTGTTGTTCGCCACCGTCTTGTGTCCCTGTTTAATTAGTGCTCTGTATCGTGGTGAATTCAGACCTGAGACCCGTCCAGCAGCGTTCGCTGTAGATGGGGGCTTATTTGCCGGGCTCTGGGGAGGTGGAGGTGTGGGCACAGGTAGCACAGGCACGTTTTACCCGTGCGTTGACCCACTAACACACCTTTGGTAGGACCATCACACCCAGCAGCTCCTCCCAGCCCTGTGGGTACCTGGGACGTGGGTTGGGAAGAGGATGCAAAGGTGCACCCCATCCCGCTGGCCAAGGGATGGATTTTGCTCCCTTGATCTTGGTGTGAGTGATGCTGGTGAAAGCCCCGGCTGTGGGAGCTCCGAGCCGGGGCCGTGCCCGTGTGGTGTGGGTGTGTGGCCCTGCTGCGCATCGCCTCCGTTCTGGCAGAAATAAGGTGGGTTTTTTTGAGAACGGTAACAAGCAAAAGCCTTGTTTCATCTCATTCCATTGCCCTGCAAGAGAACATTTCAGTGTCTGGAATAAAAGGTGACCAGACCTCATCAGGCTGCTTCGCTTTTATTTTATTATTTTTTATTTTTAATGCCTACTTTCTGCCGGCCGTTACTGGCAGTAGACGAGTTTGCTGCTGGTTTCTAGGTCTCCCAGTGGATTTTTTTGGCTCTTATTTATACCAGTTTCCTTTTTTCTTGTCCTTGTGCATCCTGATGTTTCCCTAGCGATCAGCCATCGGTGCTGTGCTCTGGCCACTTCTGAGATGGGTATAAACTCTGCTCGTAAGCGTTGCGCTCTGATTTAGTGTCCTGCTCTGAAGTGGGGCCAGGGAGGGGTCCTGTGCGCCCCATGCACTGCGCCGGTGGGTCCCGACGAACATGGCTTCTCATGCCAGCAGAGTTTATTCTCCTTCCCATAGATGGGTATGATGGCATACCAGTGCAACTGGGCTTATGTCAGTGTGTATGGGAGGCTGAAACCCTTTGCAGAGCTGCGGCGATTCCATCCTCCTCATCAAGCAGCTCTCCGAGGGATCGCTCCAGGTCCCCTGGGCTTCAAACGTGTCCATGCGTGGGCTCCTTTGGCTCCAGCGTTCCCCTCTGCTTGGCTGTCGTTTGAGTGGCACCTCATTTTCTGACCCCACTGCATTTTGTCCTTCTTGGTGCAGAACCTCCCAATGGATGTACTTCCCTCCTGAGGACATGCTTGCAGCTTGCATGGCGGCATGTCCTGCGGGATAGCTGGGTGCTCCGTTCGAGCCGGATGCTCTGACGGATGCAAAACGTTGCTTGAGCCTTACTCTGGCTCCTTGCAGTGTCTTGCTGATGGCAGCACTGGGGCTCCTGTCAGTCAGCTCAACTGGGGGGGAAAAAAATGGTGTAGCATGAGTAATGAGGTAGTGAAGAAGGCACAACATCTGTGTCATCATTTCTGCACCAGGAGGTCAACCAGATTCATAAAACATGCGCTTCCAGCTTGTGATATGTTTAGGAATTAATTAAGGTAGGGAGAGAATTGCTGCTGCAGCAGATTTCCTTATCTGAAAGGTATTAAAAAGCTAAATTGATCTCCGATGAGCTCTTTTTACTAAAAAATCAAAAACAAAACCACCAAGAAAAGCCCCACAACTCCAGGAGTTGGGCTCGGTGTGTCCCTGTGTGAGAATCCCATCTCCGCACCTCGTGTGTGGGGAGAGGAAAAGGAGGTACCCACCCCAAGGTGCAGATGGGCCGAGCACCCCAGGTCCCCGGGAGGCGGGTGGGAACCATGGGTTCCGTGCCGGTGACAGACCGCGTCGTTGGCACCTTGCCCTGAGCAGTGTCCCATCAGCGTTCCTCTGCTGTGTGCTGAAGGTGGCCCTGAGCTGCTTTGGGGTGGCCCAAGGGGCTGGTGGGACCTTTGCTGGGTCTACTGGCCTGAGGTGGTGGGGCCGAGTGCTTGCAGACCCCGTCGATTCGGGGGCTGGAGCTCAGCATGGCTGGAAGCTGAACTTCACCCATGTAACCGTGACCTGCCAGGTGCTGTCCAGGCACCTTGGAGATGGAGATCAAGTCGTGTGCATGTGCTTGAACCGGGGTGGGGGTTGCTGGTGGGTGAAACTGGAAGCAAACCTCCTGGTCCTCTTGTCCTGATGCTGGTGATGACATCTCTTCTTTCCCCAGGATGAGGGTGTCCTTTGGCCTCAAGTTTCATGTCCATAACATGTCTGTTAACCAACTTTTGTAGGCTGGGAGAAGCAGCCTCCTTTGTTCAACCTCCCCCTCTTCTCCTTTGCAGAGACGATACAAACCAGCGACTAAATGTAGTTAACGATGTGCTCTTGTGTTTAGGGAATTCATTTTGGGGGGATTTGTCTTAAAAGTGTCACTTTAGTGACAATGACACCTGTTATGTTAATAATTTTTCACTAATCTCTGTTTCCTACCTTAGCCCCTGTGAATACATCAGATGCTTTATGACTTTCTATCTAGCAGACTTTTTCTTTTCTCCTCGCTGTGTTAAAATATGTAACTGGAGTGTTTGATTTGCATCTCTGATAAAGCGAAGCTGAATAAATACTCGTAGTTTATCCAAACCGAGCTGCGAACTGACTTTCTCGTGTCATCCCCAGAGTGATCCAAGTCGGTGCTGGGGGAAAAGCGTCCTCAGGAAGTGTTTGGGAAGGGTGGACTGTTTGCAGGAGGCATTGAACGTGTGGAAGGGGTCTGCAGCCATAGAAAATTCCCAGCTTCCATGCACTGAGAAAAGAGAATGGCTGGAGGGGGAAAAGAATTCCGTTACTTAGGTGGTGAGGCACTGGAACAGGCTGCCCAGAGAAGTTGTGGATGCCCCATCCCTGGAAGTGTTCGAGGCCAGGTTGGATGAGGCTTTGGGCAACCTGGTGTAGTGGAGGGTGTCCCTGCCCATGGCAGGGGGGTTGGAACTTGATAATCTTTGAGGTCCCTTCCAACCCAAACCATTTTATGTTTCATTGTATACTTCAGAAAGGTGGCTGGTGTAGTCAGGGGGTGCCAGAGCTGGAATGGGGATGCTGAAGTGGTGAGATGGAGAAAAGCTGGAGAAGGAAGGTTTTGGGAATGAGGTGAGGAGCCCTGGGGCAGTGTTAGCTCCTGCTCGAGGTGGGACATGCGGCGAGTTGTCATGTCTGTCTGCCTCGGCCCTGTGACAGGTCCCTCCATGCTGCTGGTGACGGCTGCACGGGGAGTTTGCTGATTTCAGATTCTTGTTTAGGAAGGAACTTGTTTCCTTCCTCTTCCTCCTCACTCTTCCCCTTCCTGCCATCTGTCTGGGAGAAACACGCGTGTGTTTGGCACCACGGGATGTAGCTGGTAGCTTGACCTTTTCTCGGTGCGTTTTTCTCTCAACGTGGGCCAAGCAGATGGAGAAGTCGGGCTTTGGTGGGAAACCTCTGCCTCGGCTCCTGCTTTGCAGCACGCGTGGGGAGGAAGGAGCATCCCTGTCCCACGCAGGTCGGGTATCCTGGTGCCGGAGGTCTCGCCAAGCCGCGGGGCTCCTGGAGAGAGCAGTTCCATGTGGGAGCAGCAACGTGCTAATCCTGTGTGTAAAGCGCCGGGAGCGTTTGATCGGTGCCTTTGAAACGTTGACGTAAACACAGAAATGCGTTGCAGCTACCAGCCTGGATCTAATTGCTTTAAACTGCCAGGCTCAGAACTACGTGTGGCATTAAAATTGTCACAGAACTTTCATCCAGGAAAACTCTGGTAGATGCTGAGTTGTGTGGGAGGTGCAGTGGTGGCTGGGGGTGGCTGCCTCCTGGCTCCAGGGTAATTATTTGTGATGGAGAGTGTTTTCCCGGGCTGTAGACCCCACACCGCCTGTCTTGGGTGCTCATCACCGGGTGACGGGGATGCTGGCAGGGTGTAGGGTGCTGTCCCCTTGCCGGTGAGGCTGGGCCATACTGGGGCACGGCAAGGGACACTCAGCATCATCTTTGGCTTTCAGTTGGTTCAGTGTGGGCTCTGACCCTGGGGACGTGGACACCTGGGTGATGTTCCTCACCCTGGGGTTTGCTCTTTCCATTTCAGCTGCAAGGGAGAGCCTGTTCTTCAGACAAGGAGCAAAGTATGTTACTTTTTTCCTTCAAATCTTGTGTTATCTGAGGATCTCGTTCCTCTTGGTAGTTATTCTTGTTTGACTGTGAGTTAGAAACGTTTGCGTCAGTTAAATGTTGTCGGTATCAGACGGTGGCTCATGTGAAGGTGAACTGTGATGATCCTGACGCAGAATAGCTTAAAGGTGGCTGTGAAAGATTTTACGTTACAGCACCACAAAAGACTGAATTTTTGTTTGATTGGCAGATCCCGAAGATGGGAGTAAGTATTAACGACAGGATGAAATGCAATATAATATTTGTCCCAAAAAATATGGCATTTGCTTTCAGTTTGGGCTCCTTTTCCACCCCACTCTCCCTGATTTAAAAATAAATTGGACTCCTTAGTTTCCCAAGGCAGCATTACACTGTGAAAAGGCAGAGCGCTTTTTGTTCAGGAAGGTGTCAGAATGAAATGTTTCTACTTCTCAACACTTCCTATATCCTCCCTGAAACCACTTACGCTTTAATTTCAGCTGATGTGAAACAATCTAAGCAGATAAACCGTTCCTCGAAAACCCTTGCCAAGCTCTCTGTGGAGTAACTGTGCCTAAACCGGAGGAGATGGGTTGGCCGGGAGGGTCTGGTGGTCACCCATTGCGCATCCCCAGCCCCTGCAGCGTCTGGCCCCGGTGAAGGGGATGCTCAAATACTGCCAGCATGAAATAGGGGGAAGAAGCTCATGTGTACGTGATTTTTTTTTTTTTTTCTCTGATCATCATCAGGCTGCTCATATAGCAGAGAACTTTTTTTTTATGTGCGCGTCTGGATCTTGCTGCTGTAGGAAGTTGGGCAAAATTCCCGCTGGCTTAATTGGGAGCAACATCAGGCCAAGTGTGGTTATTTTTACCTGTCACTGCTCCCGCTCTGCCTCCTCCCTCCAGCCTCCGTCCTCCCAGACAAGAGGGACCGAGCTCCCTTTCAGCCTTCAAAAGGTCTCTGCCAGCTTGGAGCAGCAGCCTTATGTTCACGATGTGCAGCAAAGGCAAAGGGAGAGGGGTGAGGCAAAAAAAAAAAGTAATTGTCCTTATTTTTAAAATCCAATTATCAAAACTGCAGGAAAATAATTATTTTTGAAGGGAGCTGTTCAGACCGGCTAGGCTTTGCCCTGAGTGGGAGCTCCCCGGGGCTGGGCTGGATTCGTTACGACAGTGGCTGGAGAGGGAGCGAGCAGAGCATCAGCCCTGGGTCTGCTGGGAAATGCTCGTTTTTTAGGGATTTAGCACTTTATTTGTTGAGTTGCTCTCTATCTAACAGGGAACCTGGTTGTTTGCCCTTCTACCTCCTTTCTCTCTAGGTCCTCAGGACGGAGGAGCCCACTTATTTTTATTTTTTTTCAGATGGGGAGGTGAGAAACCTGCCCGTGGGAAGATGGCAGCAAAACCAGCTGATGCTTTAGCAATGTCAGGGATCTCCACTTCCCTTCCCGGAGGCATCCCTGGTTACGAACCCATCATCATCAGCCCCGTAGGCATTAAGCTTTCCTGCCCTCCTTGCCGTGGTTTTCCTCATTGCACTGAACTCACGAGCTCAGAGTGAAACCCAGGTGGTGACGGCAGCGATTGCTGGGGGAGCGGAGAGCAGCACCAGTGTTGAATTTGCTGCTGCTTCTGCAAATGTTGGAGCGTTTTGGGAGCTTCGTTCTGCAGAGGTCTGTGGTGGGGAGGTGGGTTTGAGAAGGCAGAAATAAAGGGTGCTGGGAGCTGCAGCGGCCACGTGAAACTGCAATGGGGGAAAGGACTGGACGGAGGGCACTGGTTAATATCCGAAGGGACTGACTCGGTGGGATTAAGCTGGAGGTTTTGCTTGGCCTCTCCCAGAGATCCATCATTATTCATGCCAGCACCGGGCCTGTCAGACTTCCTCTGCCGCAGAAATTAATGATTTGTACTCGCCGACCAGCTCGTGCACCGGGATGCGGCTTGGCGAGACAGGCGAGGGCTTTGCGGGGCACCAGTGGAGCAAGATACTGGGACCTGCTCCCACCCTGCATCCCAGGGGTGTCTGGGACCTCAGGGATGGCGAGGGCAGGGTGGTTCCCACCACCCGTTCTTGTGGTGAGGGCTCGGGCTGCGTGGCTGTTTAGACACTGTTCCCCGTACCCTCTCAGAACCCTGTGGATTCAGGCACATCTGCAACCCCCTCAAAAATGGTTTTCCAGCTGCACACAGCCTCGTGCCATTGGGAGGTGATGGGGGATGGCTATTGGGGTGCTGGTTTTGGAGAGCACTGTGCGGACGGAGTGGTGTGCTGCCAGCCCTCCATGGTGCGGCGTTAGGTGAGGAAGAGGCTTGTTTGCAAACTGCAAACAAAAGCACTGATTGCTGCAAGGCTCATAGGAACAAGCAGAAATGAGGCAACAGCTCCAAGTATGTCCACCTGTTCCTTGAGTTAGTGCCAAGGATTCCTCTTGCCCCCCCAGCATCCAGCTGATGAGCTGTGAGATGCCTCTTCACTTCGTGGCTGAGGAATCGGTTATCAAGTGAGGTTTGTGTCCTTAGGCTGAGGTTACGGGGGTGGATGTGGCCGTGGCTGTGCCGTGGCCGTGGCTGTGCCCTCCCCGGCTGGCAAGAGTGTAAGTAGCCAACGAAGGCTTTTGTGCCCATCTTGGGTGCCCTGTGAGGAATCATAGAATCATAGAATGGTTAGGGCTGGAAGGGACCTTCAAAGGTCATCTAGTCCAACCCCCCTGCAAGGAACAGGGATATCTCCAACTAGATCAGGTTGCTCAGGGCCTTGTCCAACCTGGCCTTGAACGTCTCCAGGGATGGAGCATCCACCACCTCTCTGGGCAACCTGTTCCAGTGTTCTACCACTCTCATGGTAAAAAATTTTTTCCTAATATCCAACCTGAACCTACCTCCCTCTATTTTAAAACCGTTACCCCTTGTCCTATCATAACTGGCCCTCCTGAACAGCCTCTCCCCATCTTTCCTGTAGGCCCCCTTGAGGTACTGGAAGACCGCTATAAGGTCACCCCGGAGCCTCCTCTTCTCCAGGCTGAACAGCCCCAACTCTTTCAGCCTGTCCTCATAGGAAAGGTGCTCCAGCCCTCTTATCATCTTCGTGGCCCTCCTCTGGACCCTCTCCAACTGGTCCATGTCCTTCTTATGTTGGGGACTCCAGAACTGGACGCAGTACTCCAAGTGAGGTCTCACGAGGGCAGAGTAGAGGGGGAGAATCACCTCCCTCGACCTGCTGGCCACGCTCCTCTTGATGCAGCCCAGGACGCGGTTGGCCTTCTGGGCCGCAAGAGCACATTGCCGGCTCATATTGAGCTTCTCGTCCACCAGTACTCCCAAGTCCTTCTCCTCAGGGCTGCTGTCGATCCATTCACCACCCAGTCTGTATTTATGCCTGGGATTGCCACGACCCAGATGTAGGACCTTGCATTTGGCCTGGTTAAACTTCATGAGGTTGGTACGGGCCCACCTCTCCAGCCTGTCGAGGTCCCTCTGGATGGCATCCCTCCCTTCCAGCGTGTCGACGGCACCACACAGCTTGGTGTCATCGGCGAACTTGCTGAGGGTGCACTCCATGCCACTGTCCACGTCACCGACAAAGATGTTGAAGAGGGCCGGGCCCAACACGGACCCCTGAGGGACGCCACTCGTGACCGGTCTCCACTTGGACATTGAGCCGTTGACCACTACTCTCTGAGTGCGGCCATTGAGCCAATTCCTTATCCACCGAGTGGTCCATCCATCAAACCCATGACTCTCTAGTTTAGAGAGAAGAATGTCGTGCGGGACAGTGTCAAAAGCTTTGCACAAGTCCAGGTAGATGACATCCGTTGGTCGACCCTTGTCCACCGATGTTGTCACCCCATCGTAAAAGGCCACCAAGTTGGTCAGGCACGATCTGCCTTTGGTGAAGCCATGTTGGCTGTCACCCACCACCTCCTTGCTCTCCATGTGCCTTAGCATGGTTCCCAGGAGAATCTGCTCCATGACCTTGCCAGGCACAGAGGTGAGGCTGACCGGTCTGTAGTTGCCCGGGTCCTCCTTGTTCCCCTTTTTAAAAATGGGGGTTATGTTCCCTCTCTTCCAGTCATCGGGGACCTCGCCAGACCGCCACGACTTCTCAAATACAATAGCCAGTGGCTTGGCAACTTCATCCGCCAGTTCCTTCAGGACCCGCGGATGGATCTCATCAGGTCCCATGGACTTGTGCACCTTCAAGTTCCTCAGATGTTCTCGAACCTGGTCTTCAAGTACAGTGGGCGGTGGTTCATCCTCACAGTCCCTGCTAGTTCTTTCCACAGCTTGGGTGGTAAGACAAGAGGCTTTACCAGTGAAGACTGAGGCAAAAAATTCATTGAGTACCTCAGCCTTCTCTATGTCCCGGGTAACCAGAGCACCAGTATCCTTCCGGAGGGGGCCTATGTTCTCCTTGGACTTCCTTTTGTCCCCTACATACCTATAGAAGCATTTCTTGTTGCTTTTTATATCCCTTGCCAAATTCAATTCCTTTAGGGCTTTAGCCTTCCTCACTTGATCCCTGGAAGGGCTGGTGCTGTCACTGCCTGTAGCTCTCGGAGCATGGGTGACGCATACAGCTGGTCACCGGTCCTGCTTCACACCAAACATCTTGAGAACCAGTTACCTGGAGGTGCTGGTTGGGCTGACAGACCTCAGCTCCTTCTTTGGGGGCTGCCTTGACCTTGTCTCGAGGCATCCTCAGCACTGTTTTGGGACCGCCCTTTCCTGCATCCCCCGGGATGCTCGTGGCTTGTGCCACAATGAGCACAGCAGCTCTAGCTGTAGTGTGAAGCTATTTTTGATCCTCCTCTTCCTTTCCATGTACTTGAACTGCCTCTGCCATGCTTGAACTGCCTTGTTGGGGGCCGAGGGGAGGAGGAGTTGTCAGCCGGGTTGTTCTAGCAGCTGCTGCGTGGTCCTGGGAGCTGGGAAATAACCTTGCCAGACCAGAGGAGTGAAGCGACCTGCTTCTTCTCCCTCTTCCACCCTGTGCTCTCTGGGAGGCAGGAGGTAGCATGGCTCTTGCCTGCCTTGTGTTCCTTCTGCCCTCCCTACAGTGGGGAGCTGGGGGTCTGCGTGAGCTTTTCGACAGCCTGCGACAGGCTGCAGGGATGGTGGGGAGAGGCTGGAGTGAGGCAGGGACATGGACATGGAGGTATTTTTCAACCAAGCTGCTCCTACCTTAGGATACTGACTGCTTTGGATTGTGTTACCACAGTCTCTGTATGCCCCACCCTGGACCTCGTACCCCTCCCCAGCTCACCCCCAGACCCCTCCAGGGAAGGCTCTGCCTGGCAATGGTGTAGGATGAGCTGTTTCCAGTGGCATGGAAGTGCCCTTCCCTAGCTGAGATGGGTTGGGGTGAGACATTGACCTTGGCAGCTGCAGACCCCTGAAGGGTATGTGTCCTTGCCTGTGTGCGCCTTGGCTTCACGGCTGGTGCCACATGGCAGGAGGTAGTTGTGGGTGGAGATGACCCACATCGGCTTTGGGCCACTTGTGCTCTACAGGGCACTGCCATATGGAGATCCTGGTCTTGGCAACCAAGCAGGTCTTTGTGGAGGGAGCACTATGTACACGTGGGCAGGTTGCTCTGCTCCTGAGGCTGGCTTGGTGTTTCCATCCGTTGCATGGGGCAGCTGAGCCTGTGGAGGTTTGTGGTGCCCAGCTCCCCAACACTATGCACAGCGATGGGAAGAGCGGCTCTAATGATGAAGTCATGCGCTGTGTGTCTCTTTGCCAACCACTGTTTTAAAGCGGTCACACTTCAGCTGACCATGTCATCTGGGTGTCTCTGCTGACAAACGGTCTCTTGCTGTGCTCCCTTTCCATGCCGGAGTGCTTTTCCACTGCCCGTTCTGCTGCAGTGGCTGGGTGGGGGTCACACCTCCCTCCCTGGGTGAGCACACCTGGGTTAACGTCAGTGCTGCCCTGCAGCTGGGCAGAGCTGTCAGTGGGATGGGGGGGGTCCATGTGTGTGTGCTGTGCTGGGGTTGTCCCCTGGCTCTCCCCATCAGTCTACTTCCTTTCTTCCCCTTTTGAAAAAAGCCATTAAACATTGGACCCATCCACCCGCCTTTCCCCGGGAGGCCGCTGCTTCCGGCCGCGATGCTCCTCTGGTGGCGGAGGGTTTCCCCTCCGTGCCCCGTGGGCACTGGTGAGCTCCTTCCCACTGCAGTCCCCTTGGCACAGCCATCACCTCCTGGGCACTGTGTGTGTGCCGGGGAGGAGAGAGCAGGCTCGTGCCCCTCTGCCAGCCACTGTGCTTTTTTGGGTCAGGGAATTTTGAGGAAAAAAATCTCTCTTTTTCCTCCCCTGTGCGCTGAAGCTGGTCAGCAGAGCTGTGCACCCCGCAGTGCTCATCTATCCCTGTTCGCTGGGGTGGGTGCGATGCCTCCCCGGGAGACCCCAATGGTGCTTTTGGGGGCTCAGTACAGCAGCGTGGGGTGTAGGAGGCAGTGGCAGCCCTGCTTCCCCTGTGCTGACCGGGGCATATGGGCAGGGCGATGGCCCCGGCTTACGTCCGCTCACCTCCTGCCACACAGCTCCATCCTCTCGACTCAACCTCGTCTCCCTTAGCAAAACAAGTGATGTGGGTTTTTTTCCTTTCCTTTTTAAATGACCACTTTTCAGTTTTTTTTCCCCTCATGCTCTTCCTCCTTGGCATGCAGGTCGGCGGGAGGAGGGAGCCTTCAGCCAAGCTCTCCATCACATGTCCCTTGTTTTTTGTGTGTTATTTTTTCCCCACCACTGCCCTTGCCAAGGGAAGGACATTGTACAGCTGCTGAGACTGGCAGGGGCCGGGATGCTGCCTGCCAATAACCTCGGTGTCTGAAAAGGCTTAGGAAATCCAAGCTCTAAATTAGCTCCCAAATCATCATCTTCCCTTTCTCTGGGTAAGGAGCCCTGCGGAGCAAGGCTGAGCTCCCTGTTCTGTCCCCAGCTCTGCAGCACTGCCGGGAGGGCTTTGCTGGTAGAGCACAGTGCGATGGTCCCATGGGGATACTGGGAAGATCCTCGGCATAGTGTGGCTCGAGGCAAGCTGGAGCACCTGGGGAGAGGTGGGGGACAAATTTCTGGTATCCCTGCTGGCCACAGCCTTTGCTGCACCATTGCCCTTCCCAGCTCCCTCCCCATATAACCACTTTGCAGTGCTCACTCCGCAAGCGCGCTGGAGCTGGAGAGAGCAGGAAGGAAGCACGAGTGGCTACTGAGAGCCTCCCCGGGGAGGCGGGTGGCCCAGCCTGTGCTTGCCCCAAGGATGCTGCTGAGAGCGGCCAAGGTCATGGCATCACTGGCAGCGCCCGCGGCCAGGACATCTGGGGCCCAGTGAAGCCGGAGGAGTGGAGCGGGAGGTGTAGGTGTGCTGGCTGCCGGGCTGGTGGAGGAGTGGACGGCCCGTGCTGGGTCCAGCTGTTCCCTCCCAGCACCTGGTTTCTGCCCTTGCTGGGTCAGTTGGTGAAGGCAGCAGCTGCTTCTGTTGCAGTGCAAGACGGAAGCGGGCAGCAGCTCTGCGTCCCCACGCTCTGCCGTAGCAGCACGGAGGGTGGCTGCACGGACCTTTTTTCCCTGGGCTCTTAGTGAGAAGTGGTTTTGCAGTGGCTGAGCCTGGGGAGCAGCTTTGCTCGACGGTGCCACTGTGTTTCGGCACGGCTGTGTTGTAAGGACTTTGTCTTTTGCTTCTGCTTTCCCCTCTCTGGAGGGAGAAGCGGAAAGGGCTCAGCTTTGCCATCTCTCCTGGAAATTCAGGCTTCAGCTCTGCAAACGCCTGCAAATGTTCAGCATCCCCACTGACAATCCAGCCTTCACCACTGCATACAAATTGTTGGTTAAATGTCTCCAATGACTCTCTGTAGGTAGCTTTAGTAGTTTTTGGTGCTCAGGTGCTGCGAACAGAGCGCAGGTATTGCCTCTGATGTGTTCTTCTAACCCCAAACCATCCCAGAAAGGGCTCCTGTGCTTTGGGCTCTCGGTGGCCCACCCGGCTTTGCCTGCGGCTGAGGAAGGGGGAGATCCTTCCCCAGAGGGCTCGGCATCGCCGAGGCACGTTGCTGTGGCTCAGTGAGGGAGGTGGCGAGGTCGGGCTGCTGCCGACACCCTCGGACCATCTCCGGATCCTCAGAGGTGGCACATGCATGGGAGAGAGTACGAGCTCTGCCGAGCAGCCTCGGGCGTTGAAGTCTGCCCGCTTCATCCTAGCACTGGGTACCTTGGGAAGCAGCAGAAGAAAATTCCACTGCTAAAGGCGTGTAACTTGGTTTTTGTATTTTTTTTTAAAAGGCTCTGTCAAGCTCCTGCTCTCTCTCCCCCTCCCCATGCTATGCAGCCATCTCTGAAGCAGAAGTGATATTTTCTGCCAATGCAATGATTAGCCTTTCCGCTAATGACCCAAGAACAGTGTCCAAAATAAATGAGCCCAACCCGCTCATCTTATTAGCCAAATGATTGCAAAGAAAGAGGAAATATCTGCAAAAAACGCTTAGGCAGCTGGAATTGGGAAGTATGGTGGAGTTGTTGCTTGAAATATGGAGAGGAGCAATATGTCGTCAAAAAGCTGGTCCTCTCCCAGAGTGGGTAGAGCCCCTACATTATAAGGGAGGGTTCTGCTCACCCCCTGCTCCCCCTTTTGAGAGGGCCCCCCTCTGTGGGGCCAGAGCTGTTTCTGTCATCAAGCTCTGCTGGTTCCCAGGGCTGAGAAGCTGGCAATCGGCAGATATTTCTCCTTCTGTTCTCCACGTCTGGTTTGTGGCTTCCCATGTCCTTCAGGTAACAGGCAGCAGCACTGGGATGTTGGTTAGGAGAGCAGCTGGTAACCGGTACCAAGTCATTCTTCAGGAGTTGTTCTTTGGTCCTTTGGGCACTTCCCATCACACTCAGCAAGGTTGTTTCACGTGGGGAGGGATGAAGAGCCAAAAATGAGGAGATGAAGAGGCAGAGAGGGGTTTCTGCAGAGAAGGGAGGTGAAAGGGGTCTCTTGCCATCCCCCCTTGTAGATCATCATGATGCTCAGTAAAACAAGAGCTCACTTTGGGAAGGGGTTTCAGGCTCTGTGTGAATGTAGGAGGGAGACAAGGCTGGGTGCAGGAGAAGGGGTACGTCACGAGGAGGGGTGAATACACCGAGAAGCTGGAGGGCTGGGAGCAACACTCCCCTGATTTTGGAACCAGCTTACCTTCTCTATGGGGCCACCTCGATTGGAAAGGTGGGTTGTCTCCTCCATGGCTGCTCATGCGTCTTGGTACGTCTCACCAGCTGAAAGGGCCGACCCCGGTGTGGGGCTCTGCAGGGTGACAGCAGTGTGACTGTCCCAGGGAAAGGCTCTGGGGCTGCGGCTCGAGGCTGAGATGAGCCCCGAACACGTAACCCCATAGCCTCGAAGCTGTCTTACAACAGAGGGTGCGCGCCAGCCTCACTTCTTGTTTGATGGCAGAGAAAAATGCCCTTGTTCCTCTTGTCCCCTTGGACCAGGGAGACCTGGCTCACTGTGCACGAGGCCCTAGAAATTGCTGAGGAGGATGAGGAGGAGATCGTCGTTTTCTTCCAGCACCTGGTGTGCATCCCATATGCCTCCCTGACCTTCTCCATAGCACAGTCAATGCGAGCTCCCATGCCAGCTTTGGCATTGCGGATCTGGGTGTCCCACCAGGACTCTTCAGGCAAATAAGGAGACCTGATGGATGACCAAAAGCACTTTATGCATGTTGTATGGCTCTGTATGTGTGAAATGTAAACTTCATATATGTATTTTTTTTTACTGAGCTGGGATCTGAAGGATGTAATGTACAGAAATAGGAACCGTGACTTCTTTATTTTTCAATTTAACTGCATTCATATATAGCTAGTTCTTTGTTCTCTTCCATTTTATACAGACTTAAATTTTGCCTTGGACTTCCTTCTTCCTTTCCTAATTGGTGGGAGAATTGCTAATTGTACGTGTTTTTTTCTGAGAAGTTTCAGGTGCAAACAATGATCTGTTCTGGAAAGCATGCTGACACGGCAAACATTGAGAACTCGAACATGAAGTGGATAAACAAATGACCCTTTGCTGTCTTTGCACCCATCTGTGTCTTTCACTACCCTGAACCTCCCTGGAAAGCGCCTTCAGTCCCTGTGGTTTGGAGGTTGGTGAGACGTGGGTGTGGGTGGAAGCTTCACCTGCACGCCCCAGGCTGCACGAGTGTAGCCGTGAGTGTTGTGGAGTGTTGGCTTGTGCTAGTTTTTCATTGTTGTTTTCTTCAACAAGTTTTTCTGGTTCATGCTGAAGTGGTTTTGCTTTGGAAGGTGGATTTTTTTTTGAGGGAGAGTTGCTTGTTCAGTACCCCAGACCTCCCAGGCGTGCCTACCCTGTCGATAACACTGGCATCAGTTGGGCTACTCCAGTGATGCTGGCTTTCTCAAGGATTTCACAGGATGAGGATTACTTTTCTATAGGATCTCTGGAGTGGAAGGGATTTGGAGAGGTCATTAAATTCATCTCTTTGCCCCCGGGCAGGATCAATAACCCTTTGTCACTGGTGGTGGATGTTTCTCCATCCTGTTCTGCAAGACTCCCCTGTACCCCCGGGCAGTTGTTCCAGCCTGCGCTATCAGACATGGATTGGGGCTTGGACTGCAGCTGATTCCAGGAGGAGCAGCCCTACAACCCCCACCAAAACACCCCTCCCTTCCAGCAGGCTGCCTGCAGCCCCACTTTGCAACAGCCTAATATTTGAAATAACTTTTGCGATGTTTGGACTGATTTAAATAAGCAGGTGGTTTGGAGTGAGCGATGGAAATCTTTTTCCTGTAGATGTTTTGTGCGGAGGATTTAGCTTCAAGTATCTTACTACCATCTGGAGCAGGGCCACAGGTTGGCATCCTCCTCCTGCCCCAGCATTGCCTGCAGCTCCTTGGCCAGAGGTTGTGGACACATGTGCGTGTGAAGGACGAAAATCTGCTTTTTAAGACGAGGGTTCTAAGCACTTGTGTTTTTCTTTCCAAGTTGTCCCATGAAAAACATGACATGCCTGTGCTCCAGGTAGCCACATCCATTCCTCTTGCTCCAGCAGCCAGTCCTTGCAGGGACCAGGACATTTGGACCTGCAGCAGGGCTGGTGGAGACCTCTGCCCTTGCTGAGGCCCTCGGTCCGGGCTGTCATTCCCTGGGGCTCTTTTTTGGTTTGTGCAAGACACGTTTGGCATCTGGTTTTAAAATAAACCCCCCTGACCAGGGGGGACACCTGGTCTTGGATAAGTAACCGAGCTGCTCTTCTGTGATCCCCAGCACAGATCTGTCCTTGGATTTATGGATTTATCCTTGTCCCAGTCTCACAAAACAGGGGTAGGTCTGTTCTTGGGTTGCTGAAAGGACACAGGGTTGCCGGGATTTAGGGATTTTCAGGCCAGCTAGAGCTGTAGCAGGAGCTGGGAGCTGAACACAGCATCTCCCCGGCCATGCAGCAACCTGTCCCACCCTGGGTGCCCTCCCTGTGCCTGGGCGAGCAGAGAGCCATGAGCTTTGGCAGTGCTTTGGGCAAGGGGTGACTCCAGGCAGCCTCCTAGGTGTGCTGTTAGCCTTTGTCCCATGGGATCTCAGTGCATAGGAAGGTCCTTGTGATGGATCACTTGGTATCATGTCTGGCAGCCCTAGCTAGGAGTAAGGACTCACTTGAGATTGCTGTAGAAGCTGCTGTCCCCCTGCCCTGAGCTGGTTCTGATGGGTGGTGGCAGGTCACCATATAGCAGGAGATCTGCTGTGTGCAGGGCAGAGCTGGTGCTCAGCGTCGTGCTGCTGCGGGGGTCAACTTGCCCTGCGGGAGCCCAGAGAGCATGGACAGCATGGTGGAGTGGACACCAGGGAGAAGAGTGGGAAGCTGAAGCCCTGTGCAGGTTCTTAACCCTCATGTGGGGCTGTCGGGCTTGCTGGTTTTGTCCTTGTGTGTTTGCGGCTTGTGAATGTTGTGGGGTCCTTTGTTCCCTACTGGTGCTACGTGTCCCCTCTCTGGTGTAAGGGTGGAAACTGCTTTGTGGCACAGAGTAACTGCTCGTAGCAGAAGTTAAGGATTGAGTTGTTGGCTGGGGAGGATCCTTTGAGCTTGGTTGTGCTGTTAAAGAGCATCACCGAGGTGTATGAGGAGGAGGAGGAGGAAAACAAGGGTGGAAATGAGAAGTCGTGGGAAACTATCTCCAGATTCCCTAAACCTTGAGATCCTGTTCTGGCAAGACCCATCCGTGGTGGGTGTGTGGTGCTGTGACTCGGGGCTCTGCGATAAACCTCCCTGGAGCATCTGCTCCTGCTGCTGACCCCACCAGCCCTCCTTTTTGGGGGTGCACCCATGCTTTAAATACCCAAAGGGGGTATTTACCCCCTACCTTAACAGACTGGCCTCGTTCCCTGGTGAACGTTTACGGGCCAGGCAGGGATGCAGTCACCGAGTGTGTAACTTTACTCACCAGATGCTCTTGGGACAGGCTTTTCCTCGCCTTGTGCTATCCAGGGCTATCGCATTAAATTGCCTGCTGCAATTGCTTGGCTGTCACATAGATTTTTATCTTGAGTGTCCTTTGGAAAGGGAGCCCTGAGCTGTTGCTGGGAATGTTAAAACAATTTTTGCACCTGGTGATGGGAAGGAACAGCTTTAGGGCTTGTGACAGGCTCTGCGTTGCTGTGTGCGGGCAGCCCTGCCTCCTCTTCTCTGGAGGGATGAGCATCTCTGAGGGATGGGAGGGGACTGGCATGTCTGCTTTGGCATGGCCAAGCTCTGCTGGTGGCTGGAGGTGACTCAGGACTCTAGGATGAGTTAGGGAGAGGGGCAGTGGTGGAAGCAGGACTTGGTAGGGCAGAGGGAAGGGTGTTCTGCTGTGTGAAACGGGGATACAGGAGAGGACATGGAGCCCTGGCTGGGCCCTGTGTTCTTAATTGTTTTCTTTCATGTAGTGACTCTGGCCCGTTTGGGCTCCTGAGGTCCTGTTTGTGTGCTGGAGCCCATCCCAGCACTCTGCTGAGGCTGCCAGGAGAGAACTTGTTTGAAAACTCCTTGATGGAGAATGTTTGCCTGTCTCGGAAAGAGGGTTTCCTCTGTTTCAGTGGGCAGTGTTTCAGATCCGGGGCTTGGGTGGGTGGATTAGCCCTGCAGAGGCATCTGCCATCCTGGAAGATCCCTGCTGGCATGGAAAGCCGGGCCACAAAACTCCAGGGAAGGCTGGGATGGGGCTGTGCAGTGGGAGTGAGGGGAGGAAGACCACGTCTCCATGGTGAATGGTGTCCTGGCGCAGGGTGCCGTTGTGTGGGGTGGTGGCCACCAAAGAGCTCAGTGGCTGCCTTGTCCTCCTGGGTACCGCTCTGCTGTGGCAGCACGTGGGGCATCGATATCACCAGGTCTGGCATTCAGGTGCTCTCCAAGCATGGACTGGAAGGTTGCCTTCATCTCGGTGTTTTGCATCCTGGCTGGGTGTCCTGGGCTCCCTGAGTCAGGGACTTGTACAAGGACCGCGCAGGCATAGAGCGGAAAGGTTGAACCAAGTTTCCAGCACTCTGTCTGTACAAAATACTCAGGACGCTTCTTTTTTTGGCTTCCTTTGTCCTGTTGGAAGTTACTTTTTTGTGAGGAAAGCCCAAAAGGAGGTCGGATGCTGAGGATGTCAGCCTGGGGACCAAGAGGTTCTTTTTGTTTGGAGCCAGGGGAGGGTTTGATGGAGGATCCCGTGCAGATTCTCTTTCCCCGCGGGCTCTGCTCTCCTCTCCTCGCCGCCCGCCTTTGCTGTGTTGCCCTGGTGAGCTTCTGTAGGAACATACGGCTGGATCTTCATCTCCCGTTCATGCATTCCCCTCAGGCAAAGCTGTTTTTTCTGCAGGAGGCCAGGCCTCCTCTGGAGCCGGGAGCGTTGTATGGACTTAATTGAGATGAGAAGTGCGCTCGGGGAGTCAGCCCGGCCGGCGGATCGGGCGCTGTGGCAGGGCGAGCTGTGCTGGAGCTGGTGATGGAGCAGGAGGTGGTTCTTCTGCCTCTGAGAAGTTAAAAACAAACTGTTGGGGAGTGCGTGTGCATCGGGAGGGGGCAACAACACCCACCGTCCGCATCAGGAGCGGCAAATAAGGAGCAGAGTGGCGCTTCGTGAGCCCAGAAGTGTGGGTAGAAGGGCTTTATTAGCTCTTTTTGAAATATTTCATCTCAATTCCTGTTTAGCTGTGGAATCTAACTTTATTTTAGCTTTAAATTTAGATTTTCAAAACAGGCCTGTCAAATTAGTAAAAGGAAATTTGATTAGAAAACGGCAGCAGGATTGAGATCTTTGTTTCTCTCCACGCGCAACTTGGCTGGGAGATCACTCTTAAACCAAAAATACCCTATTGGAAAGTCTTTTTTAGCTAATTAACACTTTCAAACGGGTGGGGAAGAGAGTGGAGCTGGAAAATTCCTGCCAGTGGCTCCTCAGCCAGCGGCTGCCCCTCGGCAGGGACCTGGAGGGTCGGGCTGCAGGGCCGGAGAGGGATGAAGGGGATTTTGGGGATTGAGAGGCAAGCAGCTTTCTTTGTACGGAGCCCCCTTTGAAGCCAACACCCGACTTGTACAGCTGTGGTTGGCCCTAACAAGCCCCCACTGGTGCCACTTGGCGGTGGGTGGGCAGAGAGCAGCGACCCCCGTGCCACGGGGCTCGTGCTGCAGTCGATACTGCCATGGAGAGCAGAGGGCTGGGGGGGTTCTGGGGGTCAAGCTGGCCCCAGAGTGGCCATCTCTGCCCAGTTCCCCGCTCTGGGGACGGTGCCGCCTGCCATCGGCGGCTGAATTCGCGCCACGATTACTCACAGATGCTGCAATTACATTGGTGACACCGTGTCAGAACCCTCACGGTGGCATCGGCGCGCGCACGGGGGCGGGAGGGGGTTATTAGCCTGTTATTATCCATTTACCCAGATATCCTGGCTAATCAGCTTTCAGATGGAGAGAATTAATTGGTTTCATTTGGAGCACCAGGCACATGTAATTGAAATGAATTCTCTCCCGTTTCCAAATGTGCACTTTCTCCGCCGCTGTTGGATGGGGATGGGGGCAGGGGGGCTGCAGTGTTCCCACCATGGACCCTGATGGCGCGGCGCAGCGCAGCTGTGGTGAACCAGCTGTGGTAGCAGAGCCTGTCTGTCCTCCCTCCATCTGGGAGGCAGCTCTGGTTCCTCTGTCCTCACGTCCTGCTCGGACGTGCTCTAAACCCTCTACTGAGAGCAAGGCTGGGGAACGCGTGTCCCAAATTGTCTCAGTCCCTCTAGAGCGGTGTGTGCCGGGCAGTTTGACACGTCATCGTGATGGCATACGGGTGATATCACTGTGATGCTGGCTGCTTTCTGTGCGCAAGAGGTGCAGCTGGGGCATGGAGTCAGGAGATAGGGGTCTCCAGGACTGAGTGGGCATGTCTTGCCTGGGTGTAGGATGCTCAGGGCCATTGTGAGCTGTGTGCCTGGAATAAAACCATTCTGTACCCCTACTCCTGCTTACTCTGCTCCCGGTGTCACCCAGGCTTTCCTGCAGCACCAGGCAGGCTGCTGAGCTGGCACAGAGATGTCCATGGTGGGTGGGCTCTGATTCAGGGGGCTGTGCAGTGTCCTGCAGCCCAAGCAGAGCTGGAAGGGGTGGCAGCCGGTGACCTGTCCTGCAGGGGATGGCATTGATCCTGCCTGCGAGGATGCAGGGAGAGAAAACCCAGCACCCTGATGGGCGCACTGAGGAGCCCACCAGCTCCCTCAGACCTTCCTGCTCCTCTCAGCCTTCGCTGATGCCCGCTGGGCTCTGTCTGCTCTGCTGCCAGCTTCTCTTAATTAAAGGTCTGTCTCCTTTTTGCAAGGACATGGCTGTAATTAGAGCTGGGTGTGAGGACTGCTTCTTGCTCCGTGGGAGCAAAAGCAAAAGCTCATGGCTCTGCAAAGGTCTCTTTGGATAGCAGGGATGCAGGTCCGAGCCCTGCCTCGGGGCGGGCTGCGCTGGGGTGGGCCCCAGGGAGTCCATCCAGGTTCCCTCTTCCCAAGCCCTGCTCTACCAAGGGCGCGGGTTAGCTTGGTGGTGGGATCAGAAATAGTCACAGGCTTGAAATTCAAGCTGTTGAGGAGGGCTGGGCTGGTCTGCCCCAAATCGCTGGTCCTCCCTCAAAATCATAGTATCATAGAATGGTTTGAGTTGGAAGGGACCTCAAAGACCATCTAGTTCCAACCCCCCTGCCATGGGCAGGGACACCTTCCCCTACACCAGGTTGCTCAAAGCCCCATCCAACTGGCCTTGAACACTGCCAGGGATGGGACAACCACAGCTTCTCTGGGCAACCTGTCACAGGGCCTCACCACTCTCATTGTAAAAAATTTCTTTCTTATATCTGATCTAAATCTCCCCTCTTTCAGCTTAAATCCATTGTCTATCACTGCACTCCCTTGTAAAAAGTCACAGTAAGTGAAAAGTAAAAATGTGCAGGTACCTGTTCTTTTGGAAGTGCCAACATCTTGGGTACCTGTGAGCCTCCCTCCTGTAGCATCCTGCGGGGAAGAGATGTAGAAGCCCTGGTTTCTCCCTCCTTTACTCTCCTCCCATCATCTTTGATGTCCTGTATCCATACAGAAAAAAGAGGAACCTGAATTGCAGATGACTTGAGCTGCAAGTGCTTCGGGATGAGGACTGTCCCCTGGGTGTGCTGAGCTCTCCGGAGCTGAGGTTGCTCTGGCTGCACCCCAGGGGTGCAAAGGGCCCCTTGACAGAAGCAAACTTGACTTTTCCCCATCCCAGCCCGGCAGCGGGATACCCTGTGTTCCCTGATTGCATCAGGGAGATGCTGGCCTCGTGCCCTTCAGAGCCACCTGAAAACAAGCAAGAGAACGAAAGCTGGTGCATTCCCATCCTCTTGTATTGTCGGCTTTCGATCTCTGCAGCGGGAGGACTGGGCGGAGGAGTAGCAGGGCTGCAGCGAGATGGCTCAGCTTGGTCTGACGTGCCACGGAACGTGGACCCATGGGTGTGTAAGCCTTGAGCATGGGAGCTGTACGGCAGCAAAACTACTGTTCCCATGGATTTGCTTTTCCACTGCGCCAAGCCCCAGGGACGTTTGGAGGCATCGCACTGAGGGCTGGGTCTCGGGAGCTCTGTGTTCTTGGGCAAGAAGACAAAAAAGCCCTGAAACGCTTGATAAATTTTATGTACGTGCAAAGTCCTGGTGAAGTTAATGGGAGTTAAGTGTGTGGTTAAGTGCTGTGCTTAACTGGAGTCATAATAACCCGATGGGAATAGCTGTGGTGTTTCGGGGGAGGAGGAGGAGGTTTGTGGACTTGCTGAGCTTTTTGATCTTTCCTTTACATCAAAGCCTGGGATTTTTCTGCTCTGCGATGCTCAGGAGGGTCGGTGCGTTTTTCAGATGGCCTATGTGCAAATTGATAAACTCTTTTTTCTTTCCCTGGGGTGCAGTGCCCCGGGTACCGGTAGAGGCTCTGTGGCATGGCAGGGCTGCATGTGGCTCCGGTGGTGTGAGTTACGATGCCAGAATTGCAAAGATGCCAGACACTATGTAGACACGTGCGTGGAGCTTTTATCCCTGTTATTGTGTTTGTGTACCCTCCCTCCCGCCCTGGAAAGTAGGTGTTTGTGTTGCTGCTTTTCAGGAAGATGTTCATTATGCTGAAATAGTTGCACTTTAAATACGGTAAGTTTTTTTTTTTTACGCAATAAACTGAATCGTTCCCAAAGCAGCTGCCAGATACGGGCTCAGTAATAAACCTTTAAAATAATCCCAGCAACAAGAAGAGCTCTTTCCCTCCGTCCTTGTGTGTGCAATAGCACCTTCCCATCAACTCCTTGTTCCATAAATTGTTTACAGATGCCCATAAATAAACCCTGAACCCCTTCTCCAGTCTCTCCAGCCTGCGCAGAGCAGCTGCATGCACCCACGCCGGGGAGACCCGCTCCATCAACGGGGCTTGCAGGTGTTGGGCTACTCCAGAAAGTCCCTGTTCCTTAACACTGCGGTGAATTTTCCTCTGTGTTTCACCACCTTTTTTGGATGCCTGTCCAAGATCTGGCAGCCCCCAGAAGCTGGGCGCTTAATTGAGCGCAGAGGATGTTGTACCATGTCGCTCAGCAGCACTTGGAAGCCGGGGGCACGATGTGAATTGTGTTCGTGTTCCCTCATCCGGAGATGCGCGTCTCTTATTAGATTCATTTTATTTTTTTTTAATATATGCAGAATATACAGTGGGAACAGCATTAATTCACACTAATGGTTGTGAGATCCACTGAGAATTAACTGCATTTTTTGTAAATTAGTAAGGAAGTGGATAAACACAATTATTAAAAAAACCAAGAAAGGTAGTTTTGCAACAGCGGTACGTGTTACTCATTTGTCTGACGAGCGTTCTTTACTCTTAATTATATTTCATCATTTGCTAGCAGATGCTCTGCTGGTAGATACTGTAATAATCCCAGTAATTTCAGACCTTGCTGGAGCACTTGTTAAAGCTTTGTTTGGTGGGGTGTACTGCAGTGGCTGTGATTTCGGGAGGTCCCCAGCTGAGGGTGGGTATGCCACGGAGCCACCTGCCCCTGCTCTGGGAGATGCTCTTGTGCCCTCGCTGTCCGAACAAAGCAGGTCAGCATGGAGCGGGAGCGAAGGCAGGACCTGCGCTGTGTTTTGGGCGGGGGGGCACTGGGCGGTGGAGGTGCTGAGGTTTGGGGGTGGTCCCTGAGGGGGTCTGAAATCAGCCTGGGGTTGAGGAAAAAGCTCCTAAAAGATGTGCAGCTTCTCTGAGTTCTGTCTCTTTTTTTAATTAGTGCAGTTAACTGCATCCTTCCTTCCTTGTGCCACCTTAAGCACCTTTTGCTGTGGCTAATGCCGTCCTGTGCCGTCCCTTGGGGCCGGCTGAGCAGCAGGTTGGCTTCTCCATCAGATACTAAAATGAATATTCTGCTTTTTTATTTTCTGGAGGAGAAGGCACCAGCTCGGGCAGGAGCTGTGGAGGTGTTTGTGTCATCTGATGGGCAGTTGCTGAAGCAGGAATGTGATACGAGTGGCTCCAGAAACACAGAGCGTGATGTGACTTGGCACAGCCAAGCACACCGTGCCGGATGCTCTGCTGTTGGATGGGGCACGAGCAGAGCTTCGTCCGCAGCTCAGGGCAAGAAAGGGTGGACAAACCCCGTGAGATGTGCCCCTGGGCAGCACTGTCTGGCCCTGGAACGGGAGGAGTGAAGTGCAGGGTGGTTTTGGGCTCCTGTGGGACCAGCTGTCCATCCCAGGGGTGTGCGGGCACAAGGTGCAGTTCTGCAGGTCTGTTGGAGGTGTCTGATGAAGAGCATCCCCCAGGTGACCATCTCTGCTTGAAGACAGGAAGCTCCAGAGGGAGGAGAGGTGGGACAGGGACATGCTCCCCACTAGCATCTGGCAAAACAGCCATGGCCAAACTGCTCTTGCTGGTGATTTCAGAGAAACCATGCCTGGACTGAGCCTTGGAGGGCTTCATTGCTCTTCTCTTCCATGTGGGAAGGTATTAGGATCATGGTCTCTTCGGTCCTCCTTCATATTGAGTGGATTCCCATGTGCCCTTTGCTGGGATGCAACCCTTGGGATGCTCCTTGCCGGAGCCAGGTCCCCATGGGTGGTTGGGGTTTGGACTCCGGTCTGGAGAGGAGGGTGCACAGTGGGACACTGCACAGATGGGAGCTCTGCACTTGCTGGTGTTTTGAGGGACTCACCCTTAGCCCCATGCTTACTGGTGAGGTGCTTCGTGTGCTGGCACCACCCTGGGCACTCTGAGCCTCTGAGACCTCATGCCCTGGGAGAGGCTTATTGCGGGTGCCATGACTTTTTTTAGAAGTTGCTTATTCTTAACAAGAGTGGATTTTTCCTCCTGTTTGGAATACTGCTAAAATGCAATTCCAGCACCGGGTGTAAATGAGCGGAGCGGGAGGAACACGTGGAGGCACCTCTGGCAGGCGCGGTGGGGAGGAGGGATGGGGCTCCATCACCGAAACTCCTTGGTGAAAAAGAAGCAGAGGTTTTGGTTTTGTGTCAGCTTTGCTCTCGGCCTTTTCACATTAGGGAAACATGACATGAGACCTTATGCATTTTAAAATCTTCCCTCTCTGAGGGCAAGCTCCGGGTTAGCGGGGCAGCCGATTTAGGTGAACCGTTCAGCGTGCATTAAAATCGCAATTTATGCAATCTACGCTCTGGCTTTAGAAAGAGTTAGCAGTCAGGTGCTTAATAAAATCACCTCCAGCCCTCCCCTTTCCGTTCACTGCAAATAAATGCCGCCTGCCTTTTTTTTTTTAACATCATAAAAATGGATTAGGAGTCATTTTGAATTGTTATCCTAGCAAGATGTGCAGCTCGGGATACGCAGGCATGTTCGATGTGATTGAGGTTTGTGTATTTTGGTGCTTGCACACAGCCGGCGCCTGGGAGACCATTCAAATAAACATTTACTGGAACATCACCCTGCATGTCGGAACGGCGCAGAAAGGCTGATTGGCAGGTTCACTCCTCCTTTTTGTTTCCCTTCTTGGATGAAACAGCAAAACAAAATTCAGCGTGGCTCAAAGAAAAGATAAAATTATATGGAAATGTGACTTTTTGTCTGACTTGTTATTTTTTTTTAACATGGAAGAGTCAGAGATTTTAAAGTTATGGTTCCCACAGCAACTGTAACTCTCATCTCTTGTGCGTGTGTTGTACTTTGCAGGACCGTATATGTTATTAATTTATGCCAGATGCATGTATGTACGGCATGGCAAGCAGAGCAGCCGTCTTTGAGGATCTGCCTGGGCCTGACGGAGCAATTCTGTGGGAATCCTTCCTTTTAAACCCCTGGGCTTGATGCTGCACTCCCTTGCACCAGTATAAGCCCTTTTTGAGAGGGTGGTTGGTAGGCGCTGTTGGCCCTGGGCAGGGTGGGGTGACATGGTTGCAATAACGGGAGACAGTGTCCCATCGTCGCTGGAGATCGGTGATGTTGTAAGAGCCATGGAAAGAGGGGAAAAGAGAGACCTAATACAATTCTCTTTGGGCCCCAATTCAAGCATCCCTGCTCAGCAAAGCGCTGAGGCGTGTGCTTTAGTCTCATGGACTGTAATGGGAATTAAACACGTATTTAAAGTTAAGCATGTGGTTAAGCACCTTGGCGAGGCGATGCTCGAATGGGGATTTGAAGCGTGCAGGGAGGAAATGCTGTATTTCTTAGTAGATTTGCCCTGTATCGTGGCTGTCTTTTATGGAGAGGTGAGGTCAGGTTAAGCTCAGGACTGGATCCATCTCCTCCTCTCTAGTCTTTGTGCTGGCTTGCTTTCTGTCCCTGGTCGCCGCCTCATGCTGTGCCTCAGTTTCCCTGCCTGATGCTCACCTGCCTATGGGCCCATTTGGGCCCCCCCCTGGTGGCTGCTGTCAGAGGATGGCTGTGATTCATGAACAGGGGTGGGGGCAATGTGTCCTCCAGCCAGAAGCTGCCAGCTGTTAGGAAGGGCAGCTGGAAGAGAAGGGAGTTGGCAGGACCCCCATAGCCCCGAGGCGTGCCAGCACTGCTCCGTGTTTTGGGCAGGTGTTCTCCAGTGACCAAGGTGTCCCAGCTCTCCTGGGAGCATCGTGCTTCTTGCAGCTGTGTTTCTTCTGGAGTGGTCCTCACTGCACATCAACCTCACAACTTCTCGTGCCATCCACTGTGGGTGCAGGAGAGTCAGCATCCTTCCATCCTTGGCATATGTTGTGTCTTCCCTTCTGCTGGTAGAGGCTTGGTCAGGTCTGTGCCCACAGGAGCATCTCCCGAGGCAGGTTCCAGCTCTTTCCCGAGCTCCAGGTGCTGCTGCTCCATTTCTATCCGTGAGCCCTGGTTTCCTCTTGTGGATGCGGCTGCTTCTTGCGAAGCATCCTGTCCTCTCCCTCCCATGTGCGTTGGCTGCGCTCTGACAACCCCCTGCCCTCCTGTACCGTCTGCGATAGTGGATGGGGTGAGCTGGGGCCTCTTTCTCTTGCCTTTCTCTCTATCACAAAGCTGAAGGGATGTCAGTATTTCTGAGACCTTTTCTGCCTTTTCAGACTGGGTTGACGTGGGCTGGTGTGGATGGATACAAGAGGGGGAGGACGGAGAGGCAGACGGGGGTGTGGAAACCTCGATCCTGCAGGAAACAGCCCAAACTCCCCCATTACTGGGACAACAGCCGGAGGCTGATGTTAGCCCCCCACTCTAGGGAAGAACACACTATATAACATCTTTTCCCCATCCCTGCTCTTCCTTTAAAGCCGACGGGACCGTGTGCCGTCTGCAGGTCTGTCCTGCGCCACGGGAGGGTGAGGAAGCAGCACGGTGCAGAGCAGGTCATGATAAACGGCAGAGCGGGGAGAGGGAAGACTCCGAGAGATGTCTGCAGAGATCAGCCTTATTTTTCATCGTTAATGATCTGAAAGAAGGTGCAAACAGCATGTTAATTAAGATTTGCAGAAGAAATATTTAAATTGAGAGGTGCAGCAAAGAGAGAAAGAGCAATAAGGCAAAGGAGTCCTAGGGAGAGGCTGGTGTGGTGTGGAGGTCCCATCTGGAATGGGAAGATGCAGATGCTGTGCAACTTAACATGTTAAATATCTTATTTTTCTTCCAAAGTTGTCCTGAGCGCAGCTCAGTTGGGGCGTGGGAGTCCTGGTGCAGCGGTTGTCCTGGCAAAGGGACCTGCTGATAGAGCTGGGAGGGAGAGGATGAACAGACCCGGGGCTGCCCCAGCTGGCCTGGGCACTGATGAGTGTCTTCTCCAAGTTCAGCTGCAGCAGAGGGTTTGGTGGAGCAGGTTGATTGCCAATTAACAGTCACCGTTATAAAGGCTAACGTGGATAATCCCAGCTCTGGTCGTGGTTCACCTGGGGATGTGGCCTCAGAGGATCTGTGCCCAGGAGCAAGCCTCTGCCTGGTGAAGTGGCATTTATAGGGTCTCTGTGCTGCCGTTGGCCATCGCTTTTAGTTAAATTAATTAGAAATCCGTTAGCTCAAATTACAGCATGGCTAAAACCTAATGCAAATGTTTGCTCCACCTGCTTATTGAGCACTGCTTTATTACAGCCCTGGGCAGAGATGAGCCAGGAGGGGTTTGTGTGCTGAGCTGCGGAGGTCCGAGGCTTGGTCCTTGCTGGTGGCATCTCCTCCTTTGGTCTGCATTAGGTGGACGTGCGTTACCTGCTAGCTTGTGTCTGGTGGTGCTTTCTGTGTCTGGGTTGACCTGGGAGGGAATGAAGTGTTTAAAAGAGAGAGAAGATGCTGTAGAGCTGAATGCTGGGACTCGTTAAGAAACGTGGGGAGGACAAAGTTGGGTGAGTGGAAGATGAAGAGGGACTGTGGGATCATCTGCTCTGTGCTCCAGTGTTGCACAGGGTGCAGGAACTTCCTGGAGCCTTTATTTCTCATTTGAAATAAAGCATAACTTTTCTAAAAGCACCCAGGCTTGATTTTAAAGAAATAAATAAAAAAATTGACAGTGATGGATAATCCACTACAACCCTTGGTAAATTGTTCTAGTGTTTAATTACCTTCACGGCCAAAAAAGGGAAGAAAGGAAAAAGTGCCCAGTGCGAAGAGCTCTGAGGATTGTGTGATTATTGCCGGTACCCACTTGCTTATCGTGGTTCTCCTGCTGGGATGGCACAGGGTGATGTCATGCTCTGGCATTGGGGTCCCACTCACTCCAGCTCTCTGAAGCTGCAGGGTGCTATGGGGGGGGTCTTTGTGCAGGGTTTGTACTAGGCAGAGCCCGGCTGTCCTCGAGGACTGTCCTTGGAGCGACGGCCCCGGGCTGCCAGAGTCCTGCTTCACCCAGCAGCGGGGAACAATAACTGGTTTTGGATGTCGTGTGGGAGCAATAGTGGCTTCAAAGTTAGGAAAGAAATAAGGATATTTTCTCCCAGGGCAAAACTTTGTCTCGGTGTTCTGAGGAAGCAGCAGAAGGGGTTCCGGTCAGCGCTGGGCTGAACGCTGCACTGATTTGCACTGATTTTGCTTTGACCCATGGAACGGATGCTTTGGTGTAACAGGTCTACGCAGCCCAAATGATGATGCTCCTCCAGCCTAGGCCCTTCTGCTGTGACTTCAGCCCTTTTTGGTGTGGTGGCTGGCAGAGGGTTAGGGCTTTGCTTTTGTAACGGCCGGGCTGCGTCGCTGTGGCTGCGCTGGGTTTGACTGCAAAGCTGGAGGGTTCCTGCGGGGAACCACCCCATGTCCACCCCACGTTGGGGAGCAGAGCTAACCAGGCAGAGTCGGGAGAGGCCGGAGACTGTTGTGAGGAGGTTTGTCCAGACCCCAGAGGAGCAGCCGGACTCTTCCTCACCTTTCACCGCTTCAGTAGGGCAGAGTGGTGGCTCGTGTTCAAAGCAGCGCATCCATCTTCTTGCTGCTCAGAAATGGTTCAGCATCTCGGATGGATGCCCAAAGAGTGATTGCTCTGCGGGTTGGCAGCTTGGCATAATTTATATAATTTATATGAGCACCCAGTCTCTTGGGCTTCGAGGTGGCTTCTTCCATCGATTTCTTTCCTTTGGTGCTTCCAGTAAGTCCCACTCTTGCTGCTTTCCAGCTTCAGCAGAGGTTTGCTCCAGTGCCACATGCCCTGCAGTTCTGCACACGCATGGGTTGTCCCCACCAGCCCTCTTCTCTCCCATCCTTTTCCTGTCCCTCTTCCTCTCCTGTGGGTCTCAGCAATCCGCCAGTGCCCCCCAGCTCCCGCTCGGCCGGCGTGGGGCATGCGAGAGCGTGGCGGGAAGGACATTATGTGGGAGAATACGCATGTTCACAGCTCAGAGGATTAAAGGCCCGTGTTCTTATCACTGCAGAACAGAGTATTATAAATCCAGCCTTAGAATACCAAATCCCCACGCGGCTTGGCCATTGTTTGGGAATATTAAAAAGCTCGGAGACAGAAATAATCAGTTTCCGAATGACACGTTGTCAAATAAAACATTTCTCACATTATCCCTTCCTTCCCCTTTCTCTCTCCCGCTCCCTCAGTTGGATAATTTAACATGAAAAATAGATTAAAATGAGGCTGGCTTGAATGCCTCCGAAGTTTGACTCTTTTTTTCTTTTTCCCTTTTCCCTGGGAAGCTCTCCCAGCGTGCATGGTGCGGTTAAACAAGCAGCTGCCGGCGCGGGGTCAGGGACTGAAGGAGCGTGTTGAAGCCAAGCTGCCCGCGGTGAGCCCAGGAGTGCTCATCCGGGGGGCTGGCACGGGCGCCCCTGGCCTTTCCCGAGCAGAGAGGGGCCCTTGTCTCAGAGGCTGGTGGAGCAGAGACCTCCAGCTTGTCCCCAAAGGATGGGGGACCTGCAGATGGGCTGGGCTGGGAGCCCTTGGAAGTCATTCCCGAAGCGGGGGCAGAACGGCACGCTGGTGCCCTCTGTGCCTTTATGCCTTTTTTTAATTTCTCCCGAGCAGAGAGATCTTTAATTTAATAAGTTGACAGGTTTATCAGCTTCAAGCCATTCCCTGGGGGCAGTTGCGAGGTGATCCCAGCCAGGCTGGTACACGGCCCTGGCAGATACCCATACCCCTTCCTGGGGTCCAGCCAGCAAACCTGCTCCTCGTGCAGGGCTTTCCTGGTCACCCTGGAGTTTTCCAAGGCTCTGGGTTGTCTCCAGTTTTGCTTTACCAGGGTGGGCAGGTGCCCCTGTGCCTGTGGGTACAGTTTGCAGAGAGCACCCAGGCATGAGCGACATCCAGCCGGGCAACTCGAGGATTTGGTTGGTGAGGCCGTGGAGAAGGTTTTTCCCAGTAGTCATGTCCACGTTGTTCTGAAACCCTTCTGTAAGGCGAGAGCCCTCCCTTTGCCAGAAGGACACCAGCATACAAACCAGATGATTTTGCGGTATGGTTTGTTGTGTTGAAGTTCATGGCCCTGCAGTGTCCTTGTCACTGGGCCTCCCTTTTGGAAGGTCTGATGTGCTGTGGTTTCTCTCCAGCAAACCAGACTTCCAAGAGAATGGCCCCAGTGTGGTGCCAGGGCATGCAGGTGGCTCACACTGGGAGCTCCTGTGATGCTCCGAGGTCTCTGTGCATCAGGTGCTGCACAAACTTGAGGAAACACATTTCTGCTCTTCCAGGTTGAGGTGTCCATGCTGATTCTTTCTTCTGAATGAGGAAGGCCAGGTAGGATCCTCATCCCACTGGTCCTTCAGGTCCTCCAGTGCTGTGGGGCATGAACCCAGTCAGCTCAGCGAGCCCTGCCCTTCTCTCACATGGAGATCCCAAGCATCTCCTGGACCCTAAACCGCCTTTCCTGATGGCACTAGTCACCTAAATTAGGGAAGTCAAGCTGAGCAGTGTCCTCCAGAATCGCTGAGCCCTTCTCCCATTGCTGCCAGTTTGGGGGGAGAGGTGGGGGTACCTGATGGGAGATGCCAGGCTCCTCTCTGCAGCAGGTCATGGTGCTGGGGTGCACCAGGGAAGCGTCTCCCCTCTGTTCTTGCTCCCGAGGCCTCTCGCCCAGCTAACACATCCCATGAGCTGCGATTTTCCCCGCCGCCTTTTTACAGCCGATCCTGTTTACGAGTCGGAGCCGTGCTCCGGGCACAGCGCGGTGCGTTGTGTCGAATGTGGATGAAACATTCGCGTGTGTTCATGTTGTTTTTGCACGTTCTGTGGAGCTCAGGGCTGTGGCATCCGCTGTCCCAAAGCAACGCCTGCCCTCCCCCGCCTGCTCCACGTCGTGCTGCTAAGCCCCAGTTGCTCTCACCACTCCTGATTTCCATGCCCTGCTTTACTTGGCTGCCATGGGATGAAATTGCTCCGGTGCTGTGGAGATGAAGAGGCTGGAAGTTGGTACCTGCAGAGCTCTCGCCTGCATGGGGCTGAGCAACTGGGGTGGAATTAAGCTCCAGAGCAGCCAGTGGTAGGGCTGGCTCCCTCGGGAAGAGAGGCCACTTCCCTGGACCTATCGATATTTAGGAAGCTTATTTTCTTTTCAGTAAAGATTTTTTTTTTAATTATTTTGGGTGGTAACATAGTTGGGAGCTGCACTGAAGAAAGTTTGGAGGTGAGGGAAAGAGGATGGCTTGGCAGAGGAGGTCTCGATCTGGAATATGATGTGTGGTGCCCCCAGGTCTGCAGCTGAAGTCTAGTTGGAGCCATAAGCAAATGACAACCAGCAATGACGGAGCCGGAGTGGCTGTGCCTCAGGAGCAGTGGTTGCACGGTGTCGTTTGCCGCACTGTTGTTTGTGTGAAATGTCCTCTGTCTCTGCTGGGGCTTTCCTGCTCCCGTGTCAGTGGCTGCATTGTTTTAATGATTTTTTTTTTTCTCCTAAGTGGTGGGACGTGGTCCCTCCTTTCCCATCTCCCTGTGCAGGGCAGGAAGGGGAGAGAGACTTGCCCAGCTCAGCCCCCATGCGCCTGGTGGGGCTGGGGGACCCACGGGGTCTGTGGTAAGAACAAAGTCCTTGGGAGAGTGGGCAAAATAACACGGGCAGAGCTGAGCTGGGGGTGTCACTGTGCTGTCTCCAGCCAAAAGCCACCTCCAGTGCCCTGCTGCTCTTGCCCGGGACATCCCGCCCCAGGGATGGCTGCTCTGTGCACCCACCGTGTGCAGTGCATGGAGCATTGATGTCAGGGTGCTCTGGGGGTGGAAGAGGGAGAGGGTCCATGGGTGCTGGCCACAGCATCCCCTGAACCATCCCTGCGCCTCCTTCATCCCTGGAGCCATCTGTGTGCCCCGTGCAACCCCGGAGCTTTCCGTGTGTCCCATGCATCCCCTGACCCATCCCTGTGCCTTGTGCATCTCCTGACCCATCCGCATGCCCCATGCATCTCCTGACACGTGCCCTTTGCTCTTCTCCGCAGGGTGGGCTGATCGCGCTGCTCCTGCTTCTCTTGGTCTTCACGGTGGCTCTGTACGCGCAGCGCCGCTGGCACAAGCGTCGCCGCATCCCGCAGAAGAGTGCCAGCACAGAGGCCACCCACGAGATCCACTACATCCCCTCGGTGCTGCTGGGCCCCCAGGCCCGCGAGAGCTTCCGCAACTCCCGCCTCCAGGCCCACAACTCGGTCATCGGGGTGCCCATCCGTGAGACACCCATCCTGGACGACTATGAGGATGAGGAGGAGGAGGAGACGCCGCGGCGGGCAGAGCCCAGCACCAGGGAGGATGAGTTTGGCAGCCAGGTGACACGGACGCTGGAGAGCCTGGGTCGGGGCGGGGAGGAGAAGCCTGACTACGAGAAGAAAGGTTCGTGGCTTTTCTCTCTCCTCTTTCCCCCTCTCTGTGCTTCACTGAGGTGTCTGTCTTGGACAGAGCCACCCAGGGAGGATGGCTCATCCTTACATAGACCCTGTGCCTAGTGCTTGACTCTCTAGGCTTTGGCCCTCAGGGGTCATCTACAAGGTGGGTTGCAGACCTTGTCCTGGAGCTGCTCTTCTTGAGAGAGGAATCACCTTTAGATGGTATTGGGGAAACTGAGGCACAGTAGCTGTGAGTGCTCGACTGTCATTGCCAGCCTCGAGGACCAGCTCTCCTGGTCTTGCAGCACTCCCTGACTGTGCTTTGCTGGTGGTTTAGGTGCTGTAGGAGAGTGTGAACTGAGTGTTGGGAGCTCCCGTGAATGTGGATTCATAGGATTTGACCCGTCTCCTTTGCCAACATTCTCTTACAAAACCAGTCTCCTGTTTCAGTGCGAGCGTGCCTAGTGTGATGAGGTGGGAGGCTGACGGCCGTGCTTTCAGGCTCGGTGGTGTATCTGGTCCTAGCAAGGACAGAGACTGCAGTGGAACCCCTGGCAGGTTAGGGGCTGCCAGGCTGGTGGAGCAGAGCTGGCTTTGTCCCAGGGCAGGGGGTCGCTTTTTTTTCCATGGCTTTGTGCAGCGCCTTGCATGGGACAGAGCAGAGGAGTCGTTTCTGCTGGAACTCGTCTCGTCAACAGGATGGGGGTGCTGGGATTTATCCTGACTTCTTGCTGTGAGTGAGTGCTAGCACTGGGCATCAGTCAGGCTGGTCCTTACTCTCCAGGTGGCAGAAATGTTCACTGCCTGCCTGTCGAGTAGGGCATCAGCTGTAGTGAGTGCCTGTGTCGGCGTGCTGAGCCCTCGTGCTCCTCGGAGAGCTGCTCCATAAAGCCGTATTTTCCACTAGTGGCAAAACATCCCCTGTGCTTTATTCTCTGAGCAATCAGACAAATGATCCTGCAGTCACCCGCCAGCAAAATCATCAGGGCTGTGGATTTAGGGCCAGCGCGTGGGAGCCCTGCACGGAGTCGGAAGCCACAGATGAGAAGATTGTCTTTGCGGGAAGAGGCTCAGAGCTGAATCCGTGTGGGTCCGATGGAGAGATGCAGACCTTGAATGTGAACTGTTACCTGCCCAGGGTGTTTGGCATGGCGGGTAGGGTGCTATATAGCACCTGTAGGTCAGATCAGAAAGAAGCCTATGCAATTCTGTAAGTGTGGGTTCTGGCTGCTGCCTGTCCCTGTGGTGCTGCCTGCTTGTAAGGTATAATATCAGATGACAGTGCTGTTATGAGGTGTAAATCCCCCGTGAGTAGCCCTGGGGAGCTGAGCAGCCAGTGCTGGGCTGGGATGCCCATTCCTGAGCAGACAAGGTGCTGCGGGTGCTTTGTGCCTTCCCCAAAGGTGGTGGGCTGGGATTTGGAGGAGCTCTGGTCCCTTTGGAGTTTGCTCTGCCCAGCTCAGAAAGAAAGTAGTGATGGGGTCCCTCTGTGTAAAGCACTCCGGCATTGGCACAGTGAGTAGCCAAAGGCTGGATGCAATAGGACAAGCAGGCAGGTCCTCTGCGTTCACGGTGTACATGATGGTACCTGTTGGTGTCTCTACCAGGTACGAGGGAGCAGAGGGGAGCCCATATGGAAAGGGCTTGGCAGCACTTCTGCAGGCTGAGCAGCTGGGGAGGCAGCTTACCTGCTATCAGCCTGTATGGCTTCCTCTGGGAGAGGAGGAGAGACCAAGCCATGGGTGACAGACGCTGGTTGTGTCTCTGCCCTACTGGAAGGCACTCAGGAGCTCTAGGCGGAGGCCAGTGGGAGAGCCTATATAAAGCAGTCTAGACTGACTGCCCTTTGTTTAGTTGTTCTCTTAACTGCAAATAGAACTTGTGCTGCTGAACCTTGTTCTGCTCTCTGCGTTTGGAGAACTGTCACCGAGAGGGCCAGGCAGGGTCTGGGCGCTGCCCGCGCACAGGGACAGAGGGACTGCCGGCTGCATGGGTACAGCTGCGTGACTCGGGGGGATGTTGCTCCTGCACGAAGAGCAGTGCTTTCCCCAGAGTGTTTCGGCTAATGCACGCCTGATTGCCTGCGTTTTTAAAGTCTGTCTCTCAGAAGCTGCAACACCCACCTCTGCTTATTGAAATGTCATTAGAAGCCATTTAATATTGTTCACCTGCAACACACAGTGAAATGCGTTTGAAAAAACAAAAGCAAAGTACATTAGTGCTAATTGCTGAGTGACTCCAGCGGGAGCCAGGAACAGATGCACTGGCTCACTCTGCGCGGGGAATGGGCTCTTGGGGTGACGCTGGACCATCCCTCCCTTCTTCTGATGAGTGTGTGGGATTCCCATACAGACAGAGTGGTCTCTGTTGGAGCGCCCACGTTGGTGGTGCTGGGGGACAGGGATGGGGATGAAAACTTTCCTCGGCTCCGCAGAGGAGACCACAGCAAGGGAGCCAGGGAGAACCCAGATGATGCATCATGTCTGGAAAGCAGGTCCCTGCGCTTGCCACAGTCATTAAGTGGTGGCTGAGGTTGTGTTTCTTCCACACTTAAAGTGCTTTTTACTCTTCCCTCTTGTAAACAAGGTTATTGCAGCGGTGATGGTTATCATTGCTCAAACACACACGGAGGTGCCTGGGGGTCCACCTGCCATCCTCAAGTGCTGGTCTGAGCGTCCCTGGTGGCATCTCGCTTTGTGTATGGCTGGCTGTTACCGGCCCGTGGTGTTAAGAGATGTTTCCCCAACCCTCATGAACAAATGAAAGCCTTCATATATCGTAACTGAGCCACCTTTTTTATTCTTTCATACTCTCTTCTTTGTTTTGCTTTTCCATAAATTATTTAGAGTTGTGTGAGTGGGGAAGACAGCAGTAACTGCATTTCAGTTCTCTTCAAAACATAATAGTAAACAAGATCTAGGGCAGAATATTAAACTATCCGAGGGCTTCAGGAATTGGCAATAAAGAACTTCTTATACTGACTGAAAAATCCCCCCAAGCCGCAGCTGCAAGCTGCCTGCGGGGCCGGGACCCACCCCAGGCTGTGCGATATGTTCAAAACGCTCCCACCAGCTCAGCTCGCGATGCCGTTGGGCTTTGATCCTTGGATCGAGGCAGGTTTGTGCCTTGCCTGGTCTGATCCTTCCAAACCGTGCCAGTTCATCCTGTGTTTCCTCCCAGATGGGCACTTTTTCCTCTTGGATGAGGCTTTGCCTAAGGAGTCAGGCTATGGTACATGCTCGTTCCTCCTCTCTGCTGAAGCTGATCAGGGCTTGGATTGCCAAGGATGATGGGGTGTCTGTAGGTCGGATCTAGGATTTCTAGACTAGAAAGATAAATATATGTGCTGTGGGCTTTGTGCTCTGACTCGGTTTGCATGCATTTGGGAAACGCGGTGATTCGGGAGGCGTTGGACGTGCTGCATGCATGGGCGCCGCGACCTGCCAGCAAGTGGCAGATGCAGCCGCAATTCCTGCGGGGGTGTGGCAGGTGAGGTGGAGAAACTGCAGTTGGTGTGAGCAGACACTGCGTACATGGAGATCCCCAAGGGCTGGAAAATCAGTTCTGCTCGACCACGGTTTTACAGCTGGATTGAAGATGGATGCGGCAAGGGAAACCCAGCTGGAGCATGGTCCTAGCTCGAGGATGGGGTTGGCCTTGCCCCGGGTGCCCGGCTGCATGGCTGGAGCCGCCAGGTTTTGGTGCTATCACCAGAGCTGGGCGAGGAGCTGTGCCCACATCCCGAGCAGTCCATCAGCGCCAAGGGAAAAGCTCTCCTGGCCGCTCTCGCAGCGTAGCATCATGATAAGACATCAGCTGGGACTTGTCAGCGGACTCCAAACGGTATCAGCGCTGGGGCTGTCACTAGAGGCTCTTTCAAGTGTCACTTCCCGGTGTTAATTACCAGGGATGGCAAATCCGATGAAGATGGAGCGTCTCGGCTTGCCCTCCACCTGCCTGCGCTCTGTGCTTTCCCCAACATGATTGATATGCAGGTACCAGGTCGTGCTGGTGGCGGGCACTTTCCATCCGTTGGGATCGGTGCACCCCGCACCGTGCGGCTCTTGGGCTCCCTTGACCTTTTCACGAGGAAGAGTGTGGGGTTTTTTATCCCCCACGTGGAGCTTCTGGATATCTCAGGTTGGGCAGGGAATTGCACTGGATGACTCTGCTGCGTACAGCCTCGCAAAATGGGAGAGAAGTCCCTGCCCAGGAGGGTGAGCAGCACAAATGTCTGTTTTGCAGAGCACGAATCGGCGAGCCAAACTTTCCCCCCAAATCTCCTGCAGCACTCAGCAGCAATACGGTGGGGAGGGCTGCTCCCGCGCGGTGCCGGAGTATCCGAAGTGAAGCCCAGCACAAACAAACTGCGGGAGCGATGTGCTGAATAATGACATCGAGCAACAAGCGTGTCTGAGTGATAAAGTTAATGAAATTACAGGTTCTGACCTGATACAGGGCTCTGCTGTGGGGAGATAAACAGCAGGGCAAAGATGAGATGTTTATTTCTCCCTAGCTGCAGCTGTAATCTGGATGTGCTGTGCAGGGCCATTAACATTATTACTGTTATGCAAAATAATTTTTGACTTGGGGGAAAAAAAAAGGGAAAATAAAAAAGGGAAAAAAAAAAAAGAAGGAAAGAAAAAGAAAAATCTCCCAACTTCCTGGAAAACGGAAAGCTGACACAATTAGAATTGCAGCAGGAGCACAAACTGACCTGGTGACATTGCACAGAACCCAGATGAATTCAGACAGAAGAAAAATCCAAGGCAGTTTAAGAAGAAAAGTAGTATTTTTTAAATGAGTATAATAAAATGAAATCATAGAATGGTTTGAGTTGGAAGAGACCTTCAAGATCATGCAGTTCCAACCCCCCTGCCATGGACAGGGACACCTTCCACTACACCAGGTTGCTCAAAGCCTCATCCAACCTGGCCTTGAACATTTCAAGGGATGGGGCAGCCACAGCTTCTCTGGGCAACCTGGTCCAGTGCCTCCCCACCCTCAGAGGGAAGAATTTCTTCCTTAAATCCAATCTAAATCTCCCCTCTTTCAGTTTAAAGCCATTGCCCCTTGTCCTGTCACTACACACCCTTGTCCAAAACCCCTCTCCAGCTTTCTTGTAGCCCCTTTAGGCACTGGAAGGCTGCTAGAAGGTCTCCCCGGAGCCTTCTCTTCTCCAGGCTGAACAACCCCAACTCTCTCAGTCTGTCTCCATAGCAGAGGTGCTCCAGCCCTCGGATCAGCTGTGTGGCCTCCTCTGGACCTGCTCCAACAGCTCCATGTCCTCCTTATGCTGGGGGCGCCAGAGCTGAACGCAGCACTGCAGGGGGGGGTCTCCCGAGAGCAGAGTAGAGGGGCAGAATCCCCTCCCTGGACCTGCTGGCCACGCTGCTTTGGATGCAGCCCAGGACACGGTTGGCTTTCTGGGCTGCAAGTGCACATCGCCAGCTCATGTTGAGCTTCTCATCAACCAGTGCTCCCAAGTTGTCCTCCTGAGGGAGAAGAAGGAATGGAGTGAGCAAGGAGGCAACAGCCAGGCAGTTCTAGTTAGCCAAAAGGATCCCTTTGTGCTGGTGTGGAAAGGGGACTGTGCCACCTCCTCACGGGTTTGAGTTATCCCTGGCAATTAGGTCTCCAGAGGTTTCGTGCCCTGTGGGTGTGCATGGTGTCAAGTGGAATCTGCTGGTGTGGGGTGCAGTTCCTGGGGTCTTGGCCTTTGCTGGGGAGACTCCTGTGTCCTCGTGTGTACGCAGCGTTCTGTGATTAAGGGGATTTGGGTAAATTTGTGCAGGTGCTGTCAGTGTCCTCACTTCTCCAGGTAGTTTCCAGTCCACGCTGCTGATGGTTTCTGCTCCCCTGCCTTTCCTGAGCAGATGGCCTCAAGCTCCAGCCCTTTGGGAATTCCTAAGTTGTTTTTATCTTTCAGTATACCTGGCTCTCTTCTTTACCAATGTGGTTTCATCCTACAGCAGCAGGAGCCCTTTGCCTCTGTCCATCAAGTGCTACCTGAGGGGTTTGGCCCCCGTCCATCGCAGGCAGCACTGCTGTGTTCCCAGGTGGGACTCATTGGATGCACAGAGATGGAGTTAGTAAATGAAGGCAGATAAAAGTCCAGCAAGCCCGGATGTGAGGTTACCCACAAGTTCCCTGACAAGAAGATTTTGCCAAATTGGATCTCCTAAGGATCAGGGAGAAGCAAAACTTCTACCTGGTGAAAGCTGAGCAAAAAATAGATGTCAGACTTGAAAATGGAGTATCTGCAATTCCAGTCTTGCAACAAAGAATCCATCTTTATTTTCTCAGTTTCTTTCATGTTCAAAAAAAGAACTTTTCAAGCGGGCCTGCATGCTGGCTTCACAGGCTATGCAGTCTGGGTATGGCCTCCAAGAGTAGACAGGAGACAGGACTTATTACCGATGGTACCGATGATTAATACTGTAGGCATATCAAAGGTGTGCTTGTGCAGTCATCTTGAATTCATATCTCCTGGACTTTCTTCTCACCTGCTGTGTTAACCTCTGAAGTTTCTCTTTCTTAATCCATGGATGCTTTTCTCTGTAGTGAGAGGCTTTTGAGCATGCCTGAAAGATGGTCTGGCAGCTAGCAAGAACCTGGGGAGGTAGATCCAGCTCCACTCTGCCACCGACTGTTTTGGTAACCCTGGTCATGTCACTCAATGGTCCAGTCCTCATCTGTGAGTTGGAGAGGGGACCAAGCCAAGCAGCAGACTGGGCAGCACAAAGAAACGTTGAGAACTGCTAAGGAAAGGGGCTGTGGTCCCAACAGCCTCCCAGCTAAACCGCTCCAGGTGGTGTGGTCCAGGACAGCTGCAGGAGAAGGCTTTTTGGCAGGGGAGACAAATGGCTCAGGTCTGAGATAACAGCAAGTGGCAGGCAGGGGAAGGGTCCTGGTGATGAGGAGAAGGAGCTTCCTGTGCCACCCACCGCACTAGAGCAGCTGTGTTGGTGGCCAGTTGTCATCTTCATCTCTCAGTGGGAGAGGGAGGGCAGTGCTCCAGCCCGAGCTCATGCTGCCAGGGCTGGGAAAGGGATGTTTCTGGGGGCCAAGATGCGGAAGAGGAGGACAGGTAGCCAAGCTGTGCCGCAGAGGTGTTATTCCTAACAAATCCATGAGATCTGCAGCGTCGTGGAGGTGAGATTTAAAGCCAGGGCGAGTCAGAGGCGATGCCCTCGTAACAGGCAGGGGATGGTGTTCTCTGTGATGGAGAAGGGAGAGCCTGTGGGCAACAGGAGAGGGGAGAACCAGCCTGATGTTGCCATCCTTGAGAGGATGTCCACACCTGGCTGGGCTCGTGGCCGGCTGCCGGCAGGGAGGTCACTGCGATGCCGCACTGTGCTATCGGCGGTGCCTGTGCCGCTGTGCCGGGGCTGGGAGCCACCGTCTGCAGCTGCCGTTCGCTCGGGCGGGCTCAGTGCCACCCGCAATCCAAGCATTAACCAGAGGCTTTCTGAGCCTTTAATAAATAAAACGATGGCTTAACGTTTGCTGGGGCTGGAAGCTAAAATGGGACAGTACGTCAGGCCGGCGTCGGATGTGTCTTGGGGCTCCGTCTTCTTTCCAGTGACCTGATGGGATCATGACCCTCTTTGTACGTGATCAGCTTTTCCCAACTCTAATCCCTGCCAACTCCTTGTGTAATTTATGGAGACCTTTGAAAATGTATATTTGTGCAGCCTGCCCATGGAAAGTGGGTTTTTTTTGCAGCCACTATTCCTGGCTGAAAAATCCGGCTGCAAATTTCAACTTGAAAGAAATCAAAATAAATGAGGTCCCAGTTCAGGAAAGCATTTAAGCATGTGCTTAGCTGGTGTCTCTAGTTATTAGAGAAATTAAGCATGTCTTTAAGTCAAACACGCTTAATTCCAACTGATTTGAGTGCATTAATGAAGAGAATAGGGGCCCCAGTTGCAGAGGTTACAATGGATACGCCATTGGGTCCTTCACTTTTATGGTGACACCAGCTCTGACTTTCACATTGATTTGGAAATGTCTGTATCTGCCAGGGGAAAGCTTTGCTTTCCAGAGAGATAAACACAGTCATAATTAATATATTAATTGCTTTTTGAGCTCTGAACAGAGAGCTGCCAGGCTGGAGTTGTAGGTTTGTTTCAGTCACTCCATCACATTGAACTGGCTGCCTCCATCCCAAATTTGGGTTGTCCTCACCAACATAGGGGAGGGAATGGTGGTCTCTTGGCCTGATGGTCCTGCAGGACATGCTCCCCCTCTCTAACACCCCCCAAGAAAGTGGCCTAAGGCACCATCATGGATGCACAGGACCACGCCAAGGAGGTCTCCCCAAATGAGACTCTTGTACGTTGTCCCTCCTGCTTCCCAGCAGCAGGTCAGAAGGGATGAGGAATTTCCCAGAGGTTGGTGGCCTCTTCTGGTCCTGCATCCCCGCTGGCCAAGGGAGATGCGGTGTTGCCATGTGCTTAATAACTTAATTAAGGCTTAAACATCCCTTGGACTGGTCAAGGCTCCTCCTGGCCCACGGCTGAGAAAAGACTGGTAGGTTGGATTTCCTGATATGGTTTTCTTGTTTTTCTCCCCTCCCTTTGCCTTTGCTACATCCCCACTCATTAATTTCGTCAGACAGAGGAGGGAAGAAGCAGATGGAAAAGTGGCTTCTGATGATGCCGTAGGAAATGGAAGAGAAAAGGTGTGTTTTGGTATGTCAGTATTTTGCTGAGTGTTCCGAAGGGATCGTGGTTTCGTGAAGTCCTGCTGGAGCGTCCCTGCTTTGCGAGGCTCACCCCAACGCTACACAACATCCCATGTGAGAAGAAATGCCCTTGGTCATCCCCTGCTGCCAACAGCTGAGTGACTTGTGGCTCCTCAACTCAGCAACAGCTCTTTTAATGTGGGCTTTTGTTGGGTTCTGTGGGGCCGCTGGTGCCTGGCAGAGATGTTGTGGCGGCTTTGTGTGCGGTTGCCCTGATTCCCCAGGTGTCCAGAGGGCTTTTTGTCCAGGTGAAATCACAGAAGATGAGCTGTGAAGTTTTGGCTGTCCAAGGAAAACAAGCCGTCAGGAGCTGTGTTTGTATAAATGCCAGGCACACGCTGTTCATCACTTTGTGCATCACTATGAATGTTTGATAAGGCACTACATTATTTAAGGTGTAGCTGGGTTGTAGGCCGTTGTTGGCCAAGATTAGCTTCAAGATGACTTTTGTTTTTAAATTTATTTTTTTCCTGATGCAAAATCTAAAAAAAAAAAAAATATCTTGGCTGTATATTCCCCTTGGGAGCCCTTGAGGGGTCTCAAGTGTCCTCCCCTGTCTTGGGTTTCTGTGCTGCGTTGCATCTTGCAACTACCTTGTGTCCCATGCAGAGGACCTGGGAGAACTTCAGCTCTGCCCAGGGCTGTCCTTCCATGGTGTCGGCATGGAGGAAAAACTTGCCACTGGTTTCTGAAGTCAGGCTGACCAGGAGAAGAGGACATGGGGTCTGGGATGAAGGAGAACAACCCCACAATGTTTTTATTTCTGCTGGTAATATATAGACGCTGGTGAGCACTCAGGCGGTCTCTGGGATGCGTGACTTGGAGATGAGGCTGCTCCAGATGCTGTCACCTGCATCAGAGTGATGGGTTCCTCTCAGTCCACGATGCTCAGCACTTCTCCACCTTGGGTTTTAGCGGCATTGCCGCTGCGCCGGTTGACGTGTGCAAGATGTTCTCGCCATCGGTCCATCCCGCGCTTGTGGGTTTTATGGGGAGGGGAGCAGGGAGGGCAGCTGCAGCACCAGCTCTTCGCTCTGTTTGCATGTCCTCTTCTTATCGGTTGTGTTTTACCTGGCTACAGCGCCGAGACAGTTAGTTTTGTCAGCTGGCTCCTAAGGAAGATGGATCGAGGCCGGGCACTTGCACTGATATTAGGTCTGCAGGCACCTTCCAGACCCATTCATCATTAGGCAGTGACCTACCTGAAGGACCGTCGGGAGAGGAAACTTATTAACGAGGTGCTTCAAATCAATCCTTTCTGATGGCCCCGCTGAGTTACAGCGTCTGCTGTGACTCACCCACCGGGTCCTGCAGGGTCTGGCTGTGCTCGGCCTCGCTTTGCCCGCGTGACTTGGAAGTCGTTTGCTTTTGATAGCCGGGGCTCTCCAGGTGTTCCCTAAGATCCAGGTCTTCTCCTGAGCCAACAAACTGGTTCTCAACTCCTTTCCTGCCCACTGCCTGCATCCATGTGCTTCCCGGTATGGATGATGGTTGGTCCTTTTGGTGGCGATTGTGCCATGCCTGCATGACTGAAACTTCCTGGCCCCGTTGCTATGTGGGTTTTTGGTGGTTTGCCCTTTTTCTCCAGGGTAACGTTACTCCCTTGCTCTCCCTGGCATGTGGCGTGTAGTTGCTGGTACCAGGAAAGGGTATCACCTGCCTGTTGGGCAATGGAAATGGAGTTTCCAACTAGCAAATCCGTTCTGCACTGTGCTGCCGAGCAGGGAGTTGAGCAGTGGTTGAGACTGGAGAGGGGCCACAGTGCCACCCTTCCCACCTGCATTTGCCGGCCGTTGCTGTTCCTGGAGCCCTGCCCATGCCCATCCCTGGGGGTGCTGGCACTTGCTCACACTCACTCCCCTCCTACTTTACCGATGCCAAAGTGCTGCTGCCTCCAGGTTCATCCTCCAGTGGAGGTTCCTCAGGCAGGTGGGGATGGGGCTTTCTCCTGCCCTTGGTGTGTCTCCACCCCAGCTGGCTCCCGGAGCAGTTTTTCCCCTGGTTTTGTGGAGCTGTAGGAGATGTGGGGTAGAGGGAGGGAGCTGGAGGTCAGCGCTGTGCTCTCGAGCTGCTGGCTCTCCTCCACGCAACATTAGCCTGGGCTGCTCTGTGCGCCCATTAGCACCAAATCGAGAAGCTTCCTCCAGAGTCGTCTTATTTAACTTTTCAATTATTTTATAAGTTGAAGAGCATTAGCTGCTGCCGAGGGTCTGCCAATCTTCCCCGCTCCTCTCTGCTCACCTTATAAGCGAAGAAGTTGTGGTGTCTCATAAAAAGAGGTAAGTTAAGAGTTTTATTAGAGTGGAGAAGGTGAGAAGCAGAGTCTCTGGTGGCCTGGACCTTCTCAGTGCTGGGGAAGGAGGAGATGAGGTAGGCTTCATGGGGCAGCATCCCATGGCCAAAGACTTTTCATTGCAGAAGGAGAAATGGGTTAAAGAGATAAATGCCCTGTGCATGTCAGGGGAGGGATACACTAGAAAAGTCTTTGCCCCATGGAAGAGCCGAGGGTTTCCTCATCAGAACCAGCTCCTGGGATGGCCAAACGCAGCTGCTGACAGCCCAAGGAGCGCAGAGACCCATCTGCTTTTGACGGATGCTCGCGGTGCAAAGCGCGAGGCAGAGGCGGGGAGTGTTGGACCGCGGCTCTTAAGCGTTTGATCCTTCGCGATGTGTTTATAATTATCTCGCATTATCTCAATTACCAGCACGGGAAGTCGGGAGCGTGGCGGGGGGAAGGGAAGGGAGGGAGGCAGGGAAGGTGCGGGGTGACAAATAACTCGCAGCCGCTGCCGGTGGGGCCGCGATTGTGGGTCGGAGTTGGAAACGATGCTATTAATACAATGCTTATTCATTTCCTATAATAAAAAAAAATGGAAGTGCTTTGCAATTACCCAATTCCGAATGAAATTAACATTCCGTGGCATTTTCCAGTAAACGGTTAGTTTGCACACATGAGTGGAGGCAATTAGCTGGGAAGCGATTGAACGCCGTGACTGGAGAGAGGATGAAGAAGGGTCAGGGCAGCTGGTGCTGGGAGGGTGCTGCTGTGGGCTCTGGCTCTGGATGCCCCTTCCCGGCGGGCTGGGCATTCCCCCAGGTCCTGTGGGTTTGAGGAGCAGCTCACCGGGCTGCAGCAAAGACAGGAGCTGCAGGTATTATCTTCTTATCTCCTGCAGCAAAGCTTTGCAACAAAGAGGGAAAGCAAAGAGTGGGTACCTGGTCAGAGGGGTTGTGGGGTGCCCTGGTGCTCCCCGGGGTCCCCATTGCGGGACACTAAGCCACTGCAGGTCTCCATCCTCCTCCCATGCCTCCCCCGGTGTCTCCCCCTTCCCCGTCACATGCCCCAAGCTTTATTAAAAACCAATGGAGACTTTTTTTTTTTACTCCAGATTTGTTAAACTACTGAAAACTTCTGATTCTATCAGGGTTTTTTTTTCTCTGCCTCGTACCAGATAAGTACTGTGCTGGCTCAGAGCCCGGAGCCGAGGGTGGTGGAGAACGGGGTAGGGAGGCAGTCATCTCATGAATATATGAAGGAGGAAAGTACATTTGTTCAGTTTCCTTCAAAGGAGATATCTTAAATAAAACTTTATCTTTCTTCTGCTACCCCCCTCCACCCAATTTGCAATTAAAATCAGACTTTTACGTATAAAAATCTATTTTTATAGCAAGAGATTTATTAATGTATATAATAATCTATTAAGTTATTAATACCTATGTGAAAAAAATGTATATGTTTTCTATTTTAAAACTCAACAAAAGAGGCTGGTAGAGAAAAGAAAGAAAAAGTCGAGATGGAAAGAAGGTTGTTTCCAAAATGCTCCCAGCTTCCCATATCCCTGTGTTGCTGCATTTGAAAACTCCTTTGCGTAAAAGAGCATCACGGAGAGAGATGGATCATCCCTTGTGCTGTGTTGGCGGGCTGGGCTGGGGGCCAGCTCTGGCAAAGCGTGTGGTGCCACAGGTGTCATTCCTCCTGGTGGGTTCTCCTAAGGATGACCTGAAGATGTGTGCACTGGAGGAGGTGGATGGTCCCCTGATGTATGGGGGTGTGTGGGTATTTGTGCTTAGTTTTGATTTTTTAAAGTAAATATTTTTTTTTTTTTTTTAAATCAGCTATAGATATCTGTATCTATCTCCTGAGTTGGTCGTGTTCTGGCATTCTTGGACATGGTGTGCCTTCCTGTGACATATGACGTGGACTAATGGAGAGCAGGGGACCGATGGGGACTCTTGCTCAAGAGGTGGTGGAGGTGTTCGGTGGCTGGAGAAAGAGATGGAGAGCTAAAGTTCTCTGTGTTTCACGTCTTTGTCGTATCCACCACGCTCTGTGGCAGGACGTTGCTCTTCAGATGTGTTTTCTTCCCAGTGTGTGAAGCTGTTGTACAAACTCTACCACCGTCATCACGTAGGCATCGGTGTAATTAGCTAATTTTATGCTAGTAAAGCTCTCTGCTTTCTGGAGCTTAGTACCTTCAGGGTGGCACTGTTGAAAATCAGTCCACATCCCAGCTTCAGAACAAACACCGTTGCTTATTTCATGCTTGGAAAAGCAACAAACACCCATTATTTAGAGCTGGTGAGAAAACAGGCTTTCCACCATGTGGAAAACTTCCAGTATTGTGAAATTTATGCTCATCCCAAGTAGAATTGGAAAGTTGATTTTTGAAATACTTTGTAGAATAGAAATTTCCAAAATACTGATCCAGAAACATCAAAATGCGCTTGTTGAAACTCAGGGGCTTGATTTGGAGGGAACAGTGATACTGTTATTAAACCATGTTACACATAGCTGGTGTTGACATCGTGTGTTACGGATGCGATGACGCGTTAGACCTTTTGAGCCAGTGTTAGTGATTCCCAGGAGAGCACCCTCCCCTGTGCCTAGAAAAAGGGGATTACTTGTAAAATCCTGGAAGCAGCAGTGAGAGGACAGGAGATGGGCATGGAGAAGAGCTGGTGTCTGAGATGAGGGGGCTGCGTCCTCCACGTGGCCACGGGTGTCGTCATGAATGCGTGCACAGGTCAGGAGGTAAAAATCCCACCAGCCTCGACTTCCAATTATGCCCAAACTTTTCCATTTAATCCTTGATTGAGTTTGACGTGTTCTTGCAAAACGCTTTTATTCCAGCGAAGCAGCATGCGCAGGTGAGCAGCTGCTCTGCAAGTTACTTCTCTCTCCAAAACTCCAGGAGCATTTTAACCACTGGTAATGTTGAGGAATCGATAACTTGCCCTCTGACACTCAGAAATCAGAGAGGGATGGGAAAATCAGGTGCTTAAAAAACTGCATTTATTAAAATGTATTTTTACTCAATAACTAGCACGAGAAGCTCTGATAGAAGCTGCTGTTGCCTTCCCAGTCTTCTCCTTGCAGCTGTAGGAGTGCGGATGTTGTGTGAGGAGCACAGGGACCGTCATGGCTCCAGGGACTGAAACTTTAAGGCAAACACCAAAGTCTGGGAGACTCGGGGAAGGTGGCACCTTTGCAGACCTTAAGCCTCACCACTCTGTTCTAATACGCTGCAAAACCTGAGCCCTGGGGCTGACCAGCTGGCCTAACTGCTCCAGGGCAGTATGAGGCATTGAGCCTGGTTTGGTGAGGAGATGCTGCCCTTCCCCTGCTCCACTGGTGTCTGACACAGTGTCCAGCAGGGCTGCTAGGTTCTGGATGGATGTATGGTGGGCTGCAGGAGCCTTGGCTTAGGCTGAGGGCAGTTCTCCAGTGTGTGGCCCAGTTGCTCAATTGGGGTCCTCCAAGGCCACATCTGAAGACCCTAAGATATCTCAGCAAGGTTGAGGGCTTGTTTCCAAGGGCTTTGGGGTACTTCCATTGCCACCAGCTCCATCTCACCTTCCCAGTCTCTGCTGGCAGAAAGCAGGTTGCACAGTTGAAGGGGTTTTACAGTTCCTTATCCCTTGTGCTGGACCCTCGAGGATGTCCTGGGATGGTGGAGACACCACTCGAGTGCAACCGGTGGAGGTGGAGATGTGCAATGAGTGCGTCTCTCAAATAAGGGTTGTGGGTGGTTGTGCTGATCCGAGCCTGGGACTGTGTTTTGGAGAATCCCTCCTGGCCACTGAAGCTGGTGAGATATTAGTTTTGGTATCTCCCCAGAACAGCCACCCATACCCGGCCTGTGGGTCTGGGACAGGTACAGCTCTCCTGGCTGCACCGGGAGTTGTGTGAGGGCTGGAACGAGTGCTGCTGCTTCCCATCTCTGTTTTTTTTTTTTTCTTTTACCCAAACATCGCTCATATTATTCAGTTGATGACTTTGTTGTTGTTGTTGTAATTTTTAAGCGAAACAACATATTTTCCCACCACGATTTGTGCCAGCAAGAAGGAAGGAAGGAAGAAAAGCTATCGGTGTGAATTGTTTCGTGGGGGACGGGCAAACGAAGAGGGGAGCCATAAGGAGAGCAAATCACTTTCAAAATAGCGTATGGGGGTGGACAGGAGGGAGGTGTGTGTCGGGAACATGTACTGTGCTTTACGAAGGTACGGTGACCTTCAGCTGCGTCCTCAGATCGCTGCCGGAGATGGAAGCTGATTTTGCGGAGGCTGCGGAGCCTCGTGCTCCCTCTGCTTCAGCTCCTTCCTGGGGCTGTTATGCTGCCGAAGCCCTCGCTGTAGGACGGGGGAGATTGAGATCACAGCGTTGTGCCAAACCTCGTGGTGGGTCTCCCCACCTCTGCCCGGCTGGAGAAACCCTCAATGCGGTGATGAAGACATGAGCTCAGTAGCCCTGGTGGATTTATCTCCTGGAAACCAGGGCTGGGAGAGAAGGCGGTTTGACAAGCTTCTCCCTAGGAAAGGATGATCCTGTCGCCTCTAAAACTGTGCCGTGTTGGGAGGAGCCGGTGCTGGGCACTGGCAACGCGGCTGTGTCATGCTGGGGATGGGAGCGACGTGCGGGTTGTGTGGCAGCGCCGGGAGCCGCCGGCTGAGCCCGTGTTTGACACACGCAGCCGAACTCATGTTTGCTGTGGGGTTGTGATGCCCGTGGAGGCATCGGGCCGGGTGGCGGGATCCTGCCCTGGCTGTCCAGGCTCGGATGACTGACTGTGGGCACACCTGGGTGGCAGCTTGCAGTGGACTGTGTCTCTTTTATGGATGTGGTGGACGCCCCATAGTCAACAGGGTCCCCACAGTCTCAGTGAGTGCCCTGCCTCGTTACTTTACGGTGTGTTGGTTTCTTCTCTGTCCCTTTTGTCACGGTTGGCAGCGCGTGAAGGGTCCTTCCTTCATCCTTGACCCCTGCTGCTCGGTCAGATGAAGCCCAGCTACCTTTCATTTGTCAGCAAGGGTTTGCTCCATGCTGGCCATGTGGAACTCCACTTGCTGAGATCACATCGACAAGGATTTTTTCTATTTTTTTTTTCTTTTCTTCTTTTCTTTTTTTTCTCCCCTCATTGCTCCAAACCCCGGAGCTCAGGGGCACGGAGAGGCTGACACTGTGCTGGGGCGCACGAGCTGCACGGAGCAGTGAGATGCATCAGCTTTTTGCTCCCCTTCCTGGAATAAGTATTTATAACATCCTTACAAAGCGCTGGTGACTGCAGGGACTCTCTCTCCGCGAAGGTAACACTCCCCCCCTGCTTTTGGCGTTCGCTCCACCGCTGAGCATGCGAGCGGATGCCTCTGGATGGACGTGGTGACCGCGGTGGCCAGATGGGCTACAATCACCACGGCACTGATTGCCCCCATCAGCCGAGCAGGCACTGCGAAGGAGCCGCAAGCTCCCCGCGTTCCGTTGCTCGCCGAAGGCACAGCCCCCTCCTCCTCCCCTCCCGCCCTCTCCTTCTGGCCTCCTTTCAGTAAATAAGCCTCAGCTGCGCAGCTCCCGAGCTCCGTGCTCCACTTTGTGCCCGTTTTGTATTGCACGGCCCTGAGGTTCAAACAACTCGCCATCTGTTCCTGGGGAGGCCCCGCTACACTTGCTCCCGGGCGAAGGAGCTGCGGGGACGGGCATCCCCCTGCCAACGTGGCAGCGGGGTGCTGAGCCGCACCGGTGCTGCCACAGCGTCCTTTCCTGGAGACCTGCAAGAGGGATTTGGGTGTCAGGGCTGGGACTAGATGCTCTTTGGAGACCTTTCCCTGCTCTTGATTTATTTTTTTTTTCCCTGCAATGTTGCTGCTTTCCCCTTGTCGATGCTGCGGCATCCGGCAGCCCCGGATCCGGTTGCGCCAGCCATAAACAGAGGGGCTTTGGGGAGCTCTGCCTTTGATCTCTGGTGCCCGGGGGAGCCTGGTGCTCAATGAGTGGGAGGTGTAACATAGCTGGTCCCTTAGGCCACCCTCTCTCCGGAGGTCTCCCAAAACGATTCCCACCTTTGGTGTGTATGCAGGCAGCGCGTTTGATCCTTGTCCCTCCATCGCCGATGTGGCAGCACTGGCTGGCTGGATCCTCTCCCAAGCCCTCCCGACGCGCCTGCCCACAGCGCACTATGTGTCCATGGGTACAGCAGCCTGTCTGCTCTCCTCCGGCACTCCCATCCCAATGGCCCTGGCAGATTTCAGGGGTAAAAAAGCACTCTGGGGTGGTCTAAAGCCTCTTGTCCCTGGGGAGGCCAAGGACATCGCCTTTGGGATCTGGGGAGAAGGAAGAGAGGATGCTCCATGGGCTGGTGTGGCGCTGCAGCGTGGGTGGCTGCTGGAGGAGCCTGCTGCAGACTCCACATTTAAGTCAAATTCTTGTCTAGGATTACAAATGCCTTGTCCTGCCTGGCCAGCTTCTCATTCCGCGCTGAAATGGCCCCTGCACCACGCAGCGGAGGGAATGAGAGTCCGTAGTCTGGAGCAGTTCCACACCCTGAGCTCGCCGGGTGCCCGAGGAGCTCCGTACGGATCTGATGTGTCTCTGGACCTGAGAGATGTGTCAGCCTGCAGCTCCTGGTTGGCTGGGGAGCTCCAAGGTGCTGCCTTATCTGTGTGGGATGCCAGTGATCCCTGCCAGCCCCACACGGGCACGCTGCGGGCAGTGGGGGCTTCAGGAGCCGATCGGAGGGACTTGATGACTCTCAAAATGGGGACAGGACAGAGGTTATGTTCTGCTGATGAGTTTATTCAAGGAGCTGACAGAGGCCAAACCGTTTGATAAACCTGCGAGACCTCTGTGGAGTGCAGGAGGACAAACCTTTTGATCCGGGATTTTCATCTTTGCGAGCAGTTTCATGATTTCCCGTAACCGCCCGTTGTGCGGGTGGGTGGTGAGTTTTGTAGGACAATTCTGGGGGCGGGGGTGTGAGAGCAAGGAGAGGAGTTGCTTAAATACCAGCAAGCTGCGATGTGCCGTGGGGGGCTGCAACAAGCTGTTTCCTGAGCTTGGGTACTGCTGCCCAGTGCTTGAGTACAGCCTCTGGGAGACCCCAGGGGTTCCTGCCATGGCTCAGAATGTGCCCAGACCAGCTGTATGCCGTTCACCCAGCTCTCACCCCAGCCCTGCCCAGCGCTCCGTAACCCCAAATTTGCCTGCTGGGGAGTACCCGACCCCGCTAAATGCTGCCAAGGCAGGGGTTCACCCTGAGCTCCCGGGGCAGAGTTAAACCCAACGCAAAGGGAGCTCAGTGCTGGGGAGTTCCTGTGTGTTTGGAACCCTCCAGGCTGTAACCTGGGTAAGGGCATGATGCTTCCAAGTGCACGTGAGAGAAAGAGGCAAGGAATAATCCGAAACGCTGGAAAACAGCATGAAAAATGCAATTTCTGTAAACTCACAATTTTCTAATGTTTGTGGCTTTGGTAAAACTTAGAAAGTGCTGGATGGGTCCCTGTGGGTGGCTTTGGAGGGTCTTGTCAGAGCTCCTGCCCCAGGTCCCAGCTCCAGCTCCTGCTGTGCTCTGCTAGGAGGGGGTTGTACGAGCAGTGGGGATGTGGTATCCCAGTCCGCTTTTAACCACAGTCCTTTTGCCGCTGTTGCAGCTCCCGAGGTGACGCAGGAGACAGTGGAGTCCCTGATGCAGAAGTTCAAGGAGAGCTTCCGCACCAACACGCCCATTGAGATCGGGCAGCTCCAGCCCGCGCTGCGCAGCACGTCCATGGGGAGACGGAAACGCCGGAGCCGGCCCCGAGGTAGGCTGCCGTGGTCACCAGCTCTTCCTCCGGTGCCCTGGATTTGGCCATGGCCAGAGGATTTCAACTGGGGAGGAGGGCAGGAGCTCCTCACCCTCACTGCTGAGCATGGGGACCCTGGAGCTCCTCTGTGACCGGGTGAAGAGGTGCAAACCTCACACAGTGTCCTCTGGATGGTCCAGTGGAGGTGCTTGGGAATGGGGTCACCTCATTATCCAGGTTTGCTGCAATGCTGGAGTCCCTGCCAGCTGCCCCGGCTCACTGTGTGGTGGGAGTGAAACGTGGTTTCTTGGCAATTTTTAATTTTAGAGGAAGGGGTAAAGTTCATTTTGGCTATGACTCGCATCACGGGGACCTCTCTTCATTGCACTTTCCCAGTGCTTGGGTTTTTTTGGACTATTGTTTTTGGGACCACACGGAGGGTGGGAGCAGCGTTTCGTGGCCCTAAAGGCTGCGCCGTGCAGAAGTGCGCTGGGGGGATGCTGGGTTTTCTTTGGAGCCTTGATGGCCGTTGCCAGCCACTGCGGAGCAGCAGGAGGAGGGTGGCTGGAGCAGCCTCGTGAGCAGGATCAGTCCTTGCGATGCCTCTCGACAGGGAAACCGCCTCCTCCTCTTGCTATCGCTGCTTAAAACGGTAACGGCTGTGGGATAAGTGGTGAGTGCCGAGGCTGGGTGGAGGGTTTGGGTCCAGGTTTCCAGCTGGGGAGGAGGAGGAGGAGGCGTCAGGGTCCCTCCAGGGATGATGGGCAGGGAGGTCCCTTGGCCACAGTCTGCCCTGGACACTGCGGCTTTCTGGCAGTGCCAGGAACCGGGAAGGAAATGCTTTTCTTTCTGTTTACTGTTTATTTTGTTTTTCATTTATTTATGAGTCTGAAATGTGATCTTTTATTCTGGATGCATTTTCCTGCAATACGGGCCTGGAGAGGGCTTTTTTTATTATAGCTCTGCCCATAAATTATTCACTTAGTGTGAAGAAAATGTTCTGACTCTTTAACTGGTTTAAATTATTTGGTTTGTTTTCTAGTAGTTACTCAAATAGTATATCTGGATTTTAGCGTGCATGTGTGTGGGTGCTTTGGGGTCCACAGTGACTGTCTGCTGAAGGTTCCCTGACTCCTTGCTCCAACCTCATTTTTTTTTTTGTTTATTGTTGTTTTATTTCACTTTTAAACTGCCTGAAGGCAAGAGTTTTTTTGGTCACTAATGGAATGAATCAATTAATCCTTTCAGCTAGTCTTAGGAGGAGACACGATGCCTGGTTGCTGGCAGAGCCCCTGGCAGCATGGCAGTGCAGTGTGGCTCCCAGCCAGCCTGGCCAGTCCCTCACCTCTGGGGACAAACACCCGCCATCTCCCACCTCCCCGGGTTGGTGCTCCCCAGCCTCCCCACAAACCTCTGTCTGTGCCAGAGCACACGCCAGGGCACCGGGACCTCTTCCTAGCCCTCGCCCCATCACTGCTGCCCCCAGACCCTCTACCCATCAGAGGCCATGGGAATAGTCAGTGGATACCAGGGCAGAAGAGCCCTTGATTGCCCTTTGTTTCTGCCCAGGCTTGTGTTTCCTCCATAGAAAAGTTGGAGCCTGACTTGTGCCCAGAATCTCTGCTTGGGATGGGGAGCTGAATTTTTCCTCCAGCTGCTGTGCCCTGCTTGGCAACCCGCTCGTGGTGCTCGGCAAGGTCACCCTCCATCCCTCCCTTCCCACCACAGCCACCAGCACCATCAGTCCTCAGCCACGTGCGGTTCAGGCAGGGCTGCCCAGCGGGTCCCCAGCAGCAGACTCAGCCAGACCCATGTTGGACAAAACAAATTGTCTCCCTTGAGGCTCTTGTGTCATTCCCTGTGCCAGCGGCAGGGAAGGGATCCCTCGGGAGCCTGCGTGCCCAGCTGCCTGGCCACAGATCTCCCTGCCATGCCTGACACTGTGTCTTGCTGTCTGTCTGTCTCCCGGGATACTGGGTTTGTATCTCAGGTATGGTGGGGTGTCCAGTCCAGCAAACCTGCACCGGGCAGGTGCTCGAGTAGTGGGGCTGGGGAGCGGCTTTGGGGGCAGGATGTGGGTGAGAGGAGGTGAGGAGGATGAGCTGGGCACCGGCACCTCGAGCTGCTCTGGTCCTCAGCTGGTCACAATGGACCCAAAGGTGCTGCGAGATGGGTGGGGATGTCCTGCTGCATCCCAGTGCTGCGGGGCTCAGCTCCAGTGGAGGTGAAGAGGGTGGCTGGAAGGGCCCGGATTAGCCGGGAAGTGCTGCCGTGGCAGTTCCCTTGTCTGCGCCTGGAGCAGGATGGGTCCCCACGATGTCGGTGCCCACTCTCCCGTGGTTTCCCTGGCTCTCTGTCCCTCCCAGCAGCTCCTCAATGGATGGCTGTGTGTGCTCTGGAGATGATGCGGAGCTGGGGCTGCCCTCGGTTGCCTGAGGCGTGACATAACCCGGGGGCTTCGGGAGGGGACGGTGACTTTGGGTGTTTCTGCTCATGTGAGCCCTCACCAGCCCACCCTAGAAAAACAATCATCAAAAATCAGTCAACAGCCCCAAAAATCAAGCCAGTTCCAGTGTCTCCAGTGCACATCTCCCTCCCCAAAGCCCCATCCCATCCTCCGTTTCTTTTAATTTAAATTTCTTGGCGCTGGCCAAAGCCGTGGCCGGGTGCTGTTGCTGAGACCGTATCCCCACCTTTCCCTGCTCCTCTCTCGTGTCGGAGGTTTTGTTTTTACAGTTATCTCTCGGGCAGGCGGGCGGTGGGGCTGCTATCGAACGGTAAGGCTAAACGATGATATCACAGCTCACGATGTTTGCATTTTACATCCATTGCAAACACAAACCCTTCGCTTCATTAATCCTTTACAATCCGTGGGGTTGGTTTTTTTTTTTCTTCCCCTCCCCCTGAATGAAATTGTCCATTTGGGATGCATTTATTTCCTTCTAAAGGCCGCGTGACAGTTCCGCTGATGGAGTTTGCATCCAACTTTGTTACTGGGTAGTGACAAGCCGGCCTGACGGATGCACGTGTGTAATTATTTTCTCGTGGTTCGATTTAATTAATGCTTAACCTCATCAGAGCCCTGCAGCTGGAGCGCTCTCCCTGCAGGAGCCCTGCTGAGTGAAAGGATTTTCTCCTTTACGCAAAGGCTCTGGAAGGGCTCCGAGTGCTGCTCCTGCACGAGGATGGGAGAAACCAAACCAGAAAACAACCAACCCAACACAAATAAATCTGGGGTCAGCTTCACCTTGCTTGATTCCTGCACCAAATGCCTTTAAGCTGCTGCCTATTGCTGGTCATTAAACCTGATTCTGCGCTGAGAGTTTCTAAGGGCTCTGGCAAAGGTCGGATTTTGCCAAGAGGATGGATGGAATCACACCACCCTCTCCATTTACAGCACCGGAGAACTTTGTCTTGTGTCATGCCTTTTTCATATGAACTTTCTCCCCAAACACTTTTAACAAGTGAAGTGTGTTTAGAGTTTATAAATAATAGAGGGCAAGGGAGGATGGTGAGAGCCGAGGGGCAGGAGGGCTGGGCTGGAAGGTGGATATCTCCACCGAGGACTGGCGGCACTGGAGGGAAGTATGCTGCATCCCAGAGGGGCTGGGTTTACTGCTTCCCAAAACTCAGCCCAGGCTGGTATCCGGAGCATCCCAACCTGTCTGTGTCAGAGTGCGACTTAAACCAGGAAGCGATGCCCTGGGAGAGGCAGCGGAGCCGAGCTCGAGGCTGTGGGGTTGGCTGATGGACCACCCTGCACCCCCGCCCTGAGGGCTGGCTGGGATGTCGGGGTGTGGGGCTGGGGTGTCGGGGTGCGGGACTGAGGTGTCGGGGTGAGAGGCTGGGGTGTCAGGGTGCAGGGCTGGGAGGTGGCCTTGGGGGAGGCCGGTTTGCACAGAGAGGGGGTCTGGTGCCCTCTCCTGGGGCAGCCCTTTAAAAGCACTCTGGCTTTGAGGATAAATAAGTGATTAATAGATCCCTCTGGCTGAATTGGGATGCATAGTTGAGCAGGGCAGCGGCTTCTGGTGGTTTAGAGGTCCTGGCTGTGCCCTGGGGTACCCCAAGTTGCCCAGAGAGCAGAGACACTGCTCTGTCCCACCGTGCCATCGCGTTCTCCTGGCGGGGTTTTTTGGGGGTTCACCCGGGAGCTTTCACCTCATCTGGGTCAGAGCATCATGTCCAGCTCTGAGAGTTGGTCCTTGGTGAAAATAAAACCCTTCGCAGCTGTGTGGAGGCTGCACTCTGTGAGCTGATCCTAGATTTCCACGGTGGAAGTGGTGGGGCTGGCACCTGGCTTTGGCACCACCAGCCCTGGTGTGGTTTTTTGGGCATAGGCAGAAAGAAAAGAGGCGATGGATGATGAGGAAGAATTTCCATCAGTTGAAGGTGGTGTGTGTGCATCCCTGCTGCAGTGACAGACCTGAGCAAAGCGCCTCGTTTTTTAAGGATTTTTTTTCTTTATGCTTTTTTTTTTTGTGTTGATAAATTTCAAAAGAAAACATTTGCATGTTTTTTCCCCCCTCCCTAAACCTGTATCTAATTTACCTTTCTCTGGCTACGTTTTTTTTGTTTGTGTTTGGTGGCGTTTGTTTTTTTTTTTTCTCCTGTTGGCTGGTGCACTGGTGGGCTTTTTGGGAGCAAATTAATTAAACTGAAAATTTCCACTCAGCTAATTGCATGGCTCCACATCGCCCTGTCAGCCCTCAGTGCACGAGCCTCGCAGTGGTTCCAGGGAGGTGGCGAAGGGGGAGTCGTCAGCTGGTTTTTACTGGGAAGCCTGGGAGCAGAGGGGCTTGTTGAGCACCCGGGAGACGGTGTTGCATGGGGCGAGCGAGGGTGGAGGTGGAGTGAACCGATCACAGCCAAGCAGGGAGGTCTTGGGTCTTGAGTGCTGGGGTATGTACAGGGTTTGGCCCTTTTTTGGGAGGGGAGGGATGCAGAAAATCCTTTTGCGTTGGCAATGGGGCAGGGGGATGCACAGACATGAGTGTCACCCAGGGTGACACTGTTGGGGACAAATACGAGCACCCACTTCTATTCTAACACCCAGCTTGGAGGGATTAAGTATCTGAGGTCAACCCGACCTCAAACAGGAGTTATCTAAAGAGTTCCTATTACTTTATTCTGTCTTATTTCTGATTTGTTTCACATCCATTTTGCTCCCCTGAGACACTCTGTAACCTCCTGGCTTTGGGGAAGGCATTTAAAATACCAGGTTTGCGCTTTTTTTTATTTTAGTGACAGAAACACGCCTTTAAAAAACACACATGGCTTTGACTAACGAAAAAGTCTTTGGGGATAACAGAGCCTCTAATTCCCAAATTTTATTTCCTTAGTCTCAGTTTAGCATTAACTCTACTGTCTTTAATTACACCGCAATGAGAGGTGTTTGCCTTGGCACCCTGCCTTGCTCCCCCCTGCTCCCCGCTAAATTAATGCCGGGCTCCAAACGAGCGCCCTGCCCCAGCGCGTGGCTGAGCTGTGATCTATTTGAACGGATTAACGAGCTTGTAAATCTGCAAACAGGATTAGAAGCCAGAGCATCTTCCTTGGGCTCCCCCCTCCTCTCCCGCGGGCCTCCCCTCCACCTCCTGCCCCATCGCGAGGAGGGGGAGCTTTGGTTTTATTCTCAAATCTAAGTAGCAGGAGTAAACTAGGTGTAAAGGGGGTGTAGCTCCTCAAGGGAGCTGCTGCAGAGTTGCCGGTGCATTACGGGTACCTAGACCTGTGAAGTTGCTGCTTCCTCTCTCCTCTCTCTTTTAAGTGTCTTGCTCCGCTTTGCCATCGGCTGCAGTGATGAGGATCATTTTTTCTGTTCCTTGGCATTTTTTTCTCCTGCTTTTTAAAGAGAAAAGGAGTGGTGACTGAGCAGGGCTGGTGGGCTTTTATTGGGTGCTCTCCCTTGTCATCCTTATCAGCAGCTGCATGTGAGTGTCCTCAGCCCCATCGTCAGCATCCTTGGCTCCATTGTCAGCATCCTTGGCTCTGCCACCAGCATCCTCAGCCCCATGCCCCAATGAGCACCTTGCCACTGAGACTGGCTGGCGGAGCCGGTGTGTGCATATTGCCCCAAGCACGAACATCTCATAGGATTGTTTCGGCAAGATTTTGGGACTGATTAAACATGAAATCAAGTTCACGGCAGGATCAGTTGAGGATCAGCGCTCCTGCATCCTACAGGTTGCCTCAACTGGGCTCCGGGATGCCCAGAACCACAGCTGAGCTACCTTCGAGCATTCCTGAGAAAATAAAGAAATGGAAGTGCATCCCTCTCAGCCGTTCCTGTGCCACGGGCTCGTGTTTCCAGGCTGACCTCTGCCACTTCGTGTTGGGTCAGAGGAGACGTTTCCGCTGTGGGCTGGGGACCTGCGCCAGGTCTCCCGACTCCTGTATTTATACATCCTGCGCAGTGCTGGGTAATCAGAAAATGCAATATCGCTGTCACCAGCTCTCTGAAGACATCCAGCCTGAGTAATTTAACATGTCAGCGCCATCCATCACGGAGACACAGCCGGCAAACAAACACGGAGCGGCCGGAGGAGGCTGGGACGGTGGCTGGTGGAGCGGCTGCTGCCCGCTGCCTGCACCGGCTGCCTGCTCCCCTCGGTGGGGTGTGAGAGCGAAGCGAGCACCGGGGATCTCTGAGGTCGCTGCTTCTGTCCGTCCCCGGCCATCTGCCTGTGCAAAAAGGACCAGATCTGGAAGATGGGAAGGTGGCAGAGGGACATGCCAGTGCAGGCAGTGTCCAGGTCCCTCACCTGGGCAGAGGAGGTTGCTCTGCTGGGCTCCTGGAGGGGAAAAACCCTCCTGTGGCTGGTGTCTGTCTCCCAGCCCTGGGCACCGCCAGCACCGTAAGAGCACAGGGCAGCCCGTACTCAGTGGAGAATCATAGAACCATAGAATGGTTTGGGTTGGAAGGGACCTTCAAGATCATCTAGTTTCAACCCCCAGCCATCTTCCACTACACCAGGTTGCTCAAAGCCTCATCCAACCTGGCCTTGAATGCTTCCAGGGATGGGGCAGCCACGACTTCTCTGGGCAATCTGTTCCAGTGCTTCACCATCCTGATTGTAAAAAATTTCTTCCGTCTATCTCATCTAAATCTCCCGTCTTTCAGTTTAAAGCCATTGCCCCTTGTCCTGTCACTACACACCCTTGTCCAAAACCCCTCTCCAGCTTCCTTGTAGCTCCTTTAGGGTACTGGAAGGCTGCTAGAAGGTCTCCCCGGAGCCTTCTCTTCTTGAATCCCCTCCCTGGACCTGCTGGCCATGCTGCTTTGGGCCCAGCCCAGGACAGGGTTGGCTTTGTGGGCTGCCAGCACACATTGCCGGCTCGTTGCCGACCCCTCAGAAGGGGATGTGCAGCAGAGCTGCAGCCCTGGCTGGTCACCCAAGGGCCTGAGTAGAAGCCCAGGTTAATTAAGATTTTCCTTGCTGATGCGAATAAGCCTTATTGGTTTTACCACTCTGCTGTGGCCTTCAAAACCCCAGTCCCTGGGTGCGGGTGTATCATGACATCAGATGTTCGCTGTGATACGGGGGTCTGAGGAGGGGCTGATGGTGGGTTGTGGTTTGGGGTGCAAGTCTGTAACCCCCAGATCCCATGTCCAAGCACTAAGCGCTGTTGTCTGCGAGCGCTGACCCCTCCTGCTGCTTTCAGGAGGAAAGGAGCTGGCGGAGCCTCTTCCTACCCCCTTGTTAAGACTCCGCTGTGGGCACTGCGTGGCCACAGACGGGGCAGGAGCCACGTGCCAAGCTCCTGGCGTCCCTCTGGCTCCTGCCAGCTACCTCTCATCACAGTGATTAAGGATTTCGGAGGGCAGAAGGCACCGCTCGTTTTCTGTTCTCTTGCCAAGAAATGAGGAAATTGTGCTTCTGCCTAGAATAAAGGATTTTTTAAAAACAGTAAAATATTTTAATGGCAGTTTAAAGGGCCACTGTCAACCCCCAGAGGCCTCTTTGCTTTAAACTCTGCAAAGATTGAAGGACTTCTGCCAGTTAGAGCCTGTGTCACTTTTTAAGTGTCCATCACTCCCAAGTGGGTCTGGCAGCCGAGCGACCCGGGCTCCTCCAGTACCCTGCGCCGTCTCCAGCCCCAGGAGGGAGATGCTGGGGGTGACCCGTGGGCTGGCCCGGCTCCTGGCCACGGTTGTCGGTACCAGCCGCTGCCGGGACACGTGCTGCTGGCCGTCACGGCGAGCTGGTGGAGCAGGTGAGCCAAAGTGGGTGCTGAGTAACGGAAGCTGGACCCTCGCCGTGCAGCGGGGTCCTGAGTGCCCCCGAGTGCTGTATCCCCCGCCCCATGCTGCTGGGTTTTCTTTGAAGCAAACACCTAAATTTCACTGTTCTTCACCATGTAGGTGTCCTCGAGGAGGGCAACTTCTACGTTCAGAGGTTTTCTTTGTAAATACATTGCAATAAATTTGCAAAATACGTTCCTGGGGGTAGAGAGAATCTTTTTACATTCGCTTCACAATTGGTCTTGATTCTTGGTGAGGGCAATAAGGAATCAATGAAATCACAGGTGGCAAAAAAGTCCCTGGTTGCTTCTAGTGACCCTGAGCAGAGCACCTGGGCTGGGAGCGGTAGATGCCAGCCAAATCCGGTAGCTCTGCCAAGTTTCTCCCAGCTCCCTCCTGCTGCCACGCGTCCCAGCTGATTTTTTCCTCTCTATTGCTTGCAGGTGGGATCGGGTTTGGACGTGCCAAAGGAAACTCTGGCTCAGAGGCGGATGATGAAACACAGCTAACCTTCTACACTGAGCAATATCGGAGCCGGAGACGAAGCAAAGGTACGAAATGACCCAGGCAGTGGTGATGCACGCGGGTGTAAGAGGAAAAAATGGTTGAGCATCTTGACTGTTTCAATGGGTGATGCTGTCTGATACTGCAGGAGTCTAGGTAAGGATCACGATACCAGTCTGTAGTGGTAAGGATATCCCAAGATGTGCCGGTTGTGTGATGCAGCGCCATGCGGGAGCTATAAATAGCATTTCCCAGTGATGTTGCTGAGGTTCTGGGTTTCTTTGATGGTTTCTAGTACCAGTTCCATTACCCATGCTCTGACACTTCCCTAAAGCCACACTAGTGCGTGGTGACTGTGTCTGTCACCATCACGTGCAGCTGTTGGGGATGGTCACCTTGGCAATTCCTTGCTCCAAACTTCTGTTTTCTGCCCTTTATTTCCCATGCAAAGCGTCTGTTGGACGGAAATTTCCTGGTCTTCCTCTCGGCACAAAGGCAATTAAAAGGAAAAAATTCAAAATGAGGATTGGGGCAGGGATTTGTAGACCAGAGTCCCTTCAGGCATTTTTGTGACTTAGAGGAGCTGAGAAACTGAAACATCAGACGCAGTTTCAAATCAGCATCCACGTTTCCTCCGGTCACATCATGCTGGATCGTTTTTGTTCGGGACCCTCGGACTAAGCTCTTTGGCGGGGGACAGGGTGAGCCTTGTGGCTGCATTTGAAAAATCACTGTTGGGAAATAACTACATCGGGAAGCAATTTGAAAATTGCACAGTGGGGCTGCTCCCTCCGTTTGTTCCTGCATTAAGCCGGGCAGCGGCGGAGTGCAGCATGCCGGATACACGCCGGTGCCCACCGCGGCACGCGCGGCCCCAGTTGTTTCAGTGATTAGGCATTCTGATAAATGCTCACAACGTGGTTATTTGAACGTGAAATTACCTCGGCACCTCTGATCAGCTTGATGGTCACGCATGGGAAAAAGCACACGCGTGCACAGGGGTGTATCGCGTTTGTTCCTGCCGAAAGGCAGGGCGTTCCATTTTTGTCTCTTTTTTTTAATTTCCGTGTGTTTCAGAACCACGAGAAATTCTCACCGAGTTTAAAATGAGCTTTTGATGGAAAGCAGGAGTTCAAGTTGCCTGCAGTACGAACGTAGCTGCGTTAAGGGGAAAATGATGCGTGAGAGAAGGAAGAAATTGGTTGCATTGCAAACAGAGACAAAAGAAAGGGTCCCAAAAAGTCACTGATGCAGGAGGAAAAATTCCCACATGCTAAAGTAGTTTTTTTCCATGAGTTATTGTGAAACACTGAGCTGGGTGTCAAAGTCCTTGGGTACTTTGGAAAAGTCGCGGAAGTTGTTTTTTTTTTTTCAGCTACCACAAGGGGAGGGGGAGACGGTGCACGAGCAAGGTGGAGAAAACCGTGTTTTAATGGCAAGCAGATAAATCTTTGCGCTCCCACTGCCTTGACGCCATTCCCTGGGAGGTCAAGTGCTCTGCCAGGCTCTTGAAACACGCTCGTGCTTGATGCCGGGTACAAAGAGATTCTTATTGACGTATACGTTGGCTTTGGGTTGTTTGTTTAAGCTTCCTTGTAGGGTAAATATAAAGGAATAGATAAATGGGAAGAATTCCTTTCTTTTCCTCTGAATAAGCTGTTGTTCACCTGGGCAGCTTTGAAGGGAATTCAGGAGGAAGAGCTGCCTGGCGCGGTTGCGTGGAGCCGGCTGTTAGATCTGCGCCAGCGTTTGAGCGATGCTGCGAGAACCCGGTTTGTTCGTGTTCGGCAGTGCCTAACCGAGGGAATTGTCTTGCAGAAAGTCCCCATTGTATTTCCCCCCCCGTCTAGCTAAATTTTGCCATCGCTGTGTCCTTGAAAGGAGTTTTCCATTATCTTTTCATCGACTCTTCTCTCCCTCGTGGAAGGAAAGCAATAGCTTAGTGGGAAGTCACAGAACCAAACTCATAATTACAAGTTCAGGAAAGATCCATAATTGGACGAGATCATAACTCTAATAGAGAAGGATGTGTCGTCAGATACAGTTAATTCTTACAATGATGTTCCCGTATCGATTTCGCCACGGTTGCGTGTCATTGCAGGTGCTGTGAGATAGTTACCAGGTCCAAGGAGAGAGATTCCTCAGGGTTTTTCTCCTTGGATTAGGTTTTACGGGATTGAGCCTAATTACTGATAGTGTCGAGTCATTGATCCCAGCCAACGCAATGTGATGTTTCCACTTAAGTAGCACATAGGTTCGGTTTTACTTTGAGCTTTGTTGAATTCAGCTGGTTAAGTGGCCGTGGGCTTTGTCTGTCTCCTGCAGAAGAAAGACTGCAGGTTTCCCAGTGCCTTGGCAAGGTAAATTAGAGAGATGTTTCAATGGATAAATACTGAGCAAGAGAGAACTCATTCTGGTAGCTCAGGAGCAGCAGAGATGTTGATATCTGGTTTTCAATGCTGGAATACACAGAGAAGTAAATCTGATCAATCTGGGCGCAGAGGCAGGGATGGCCAAGCCATCACCTTCTGTGGTCCCAGTATGCCACAACATGCATTGTCCCAGCTTCTAGGTTTGTGGGATCCCCTTGTACTTATGTTCCCCTGTCTTCAGAAAGTCTCCAGAGAAGTTAGAGGTGAGGAGAGCATAAGAAATAATGCAGAATAGACTTTCCTATGGAGGCTTGGTCCTTGTCTGCTGGTGGGCTCAGCCCCGTCTCTGGGGTTTGAGCTGGGAGAGGCGATGCTGGTTGCCAGTGTCCCTGAGGAGCTGGCTCATGCCAAGGAGTGCTCTGTTTGTATCCGTCTTCAGCAAGGCATCCCTTTTCATCACCACGGCCCCGTGTCTGTGCCCACGCCATCCCCTGCTTCTTGCTGATGGGTCAGCGTGACCTTGTTCTGGATGGTAGAGCTGGGTGCAGTCCCAAGGGAGCTGGGATTTGGACTTCATGTCCTGTGTTTCCAAGTGAGACAAGTCCTGAGAGAGGCTGTCAAGCCTGCAGAGCTCTGCGCTCAGAGGCTGGAGGGACCCTCCGCTGGGGCTGGGGATGACTGGTTTGCTCCTTCCTGCTGACCCTCGTTACTGACTCCATGAGATTCTCCAGAAGTGAGATTTTCTTGCAAGGTTTGTTCACGCCAGGGCTCTGCTTGCTGAGGGGCTGACTCTCCTCTTCCTCATTCCCCTGGGAGAACTAAGAACCGTGGGACCCTCCTCGCCTGCTGACTGCGGTACGTGGAGGGCTCTCACCTTTCACCAGCACTGACATCTCCACGAGAGAGAACCTGCCAGCCTTGTGGAGATGCTAATACGCATCCCCAGCTGCCCATCATGGGCCATATCAAGCTTTGATACTTGCTCAATTCCTCTCTTCTCCTGAGCAGCGTGGGCTGTGTTCAGCCAGGTCCCCTCTGAGTTCGAGAGGAAAATCCTAGAAGCAAAAATCCCTGAAACAGGGAGGCAGAGCCCCATGCACAAACCTCACCTTGCACGGTGCATCGCTCCCGCTCCATCCCTCTTGCTCCGGGGCAGCGATTGTCTCCTGCCCAGCAAAATATATTCAGCTCCAGGTCTGGTTGTGCAGCCCCGGGCTGCTCGCAGCAGCAAAGGGAGGGAAAGATGGGAGGTGGGAAAAGAAGCAGCATCGTAACTCCAAGGCCGTACTAGGCTCCATGCAGCAGTGGGCTGGCCCCTCTGCTCTGTGCTGGCCTCTTTGGCAAGGACTTGGGGAGTCTAATGAGCCCCTCCGGCTTGCCGGGGGGGAGGGGGGAAGGGGAGTGAGCCTCCCCCGCCTCTGTCTGCTTTGTTGGCCCCGGAGCAGCTGCTCTGTGACACGGAAACATCCTTGCTCTTTTAAAGCCCCTTCTAGGAGAAGGTTTCTAAGATAAATAAAGAGTAAATCAGCATTGTGGCGGGTCTGCAGGGCAGATGCTGTGCAGCTTCCTGGGCTAGGGGAAACTGAGGCAGGGAAAGTGATGGCATTGTACGGAGACCCTGCGAGGGGCTGAGCATCCTGACCTCATTTGTCTTGGAGACCCAGGGAGCCTCTGGCCCCTCCTGCAGCCTGGCCGTTGTCTGAGCCCCTGGAACCTGCCGGGGATCCCGTGTCTGAGCCCCTGGGACCTGTTGGGGATCTCATGTCTGAGCCCCTGGGACCTGTTGGGGATCCCATGTCTGAGCCCCTGGGACCTGCCAGGGGTCCTGCGTGTGAGCCCCTGGGACCTGCTGGGAGTTGCATGGCTGCTGGCGAGCCCTTGGGACTGGGTCTTGGGCTGATCTCACTCTCCCCATCAGACAGAGAGGTCGGGTACAGAGATGCTGGAAATCTGGATACAAAGCGGAGCGCTGGGTGTGAGCGCAAAGTGATGCTGTTGGTTCCATGGTGGTCGAGGTGTACTGGAGGTGCCCGGCACAGTGATGCAGCTGGGAGCTCTCATCAAGTGTCCTCAGCTGGCTGCTGCTCTTCAGCAGGCTCTGGCATCTGCCTCAGCCTGAACCAGACCACCCTGAGCCCGCTCCTCCGTGCTCCAGCCTGGGATCGCTTCACCCCCTGGCATCGCCTCTATTGCAGCCCGTTAAAAGAGGAGCGGGGAATATCCCCCCCTGATTTCGTGTGTAGCTTTTGTGCGGGTGGTACCTGCCTATCTCAGCAACCTGTTGCCATCCCAGGAGAGCTCCCCGCCACCCCAGGGAAGGGAGGACGTGGTTTTGGGATGCTCCTCGACTGAGGTCTCCATGAACAAGACACCTGGCTGTTTCCATAGCATGCAGTGATGGTTTAGACAGATTAGCAGAGTCCAATTATGTGCCTTGGATTGGTGTCAGCGCGCGTGTGTGCGCGCATCTCTGTGCCGTGCCGGCTGGTGAAGTCTTCTGAGGGCTCTTAGAGAAACGAGAAGCTGAGCTTTGATCTGCTTCTGTATTTGGTGTTTCAAACAAGGCCTTTTATAAGGGAATATTAGGTATTCGGAGTCTGTTACATATGAGGAAGCTTCGCTTTGATCCTCTCCTGTCTCCGGAGGCAGCAGACACTTATTATTTCATGGGGAACTAAACGAAATGCAGAATGAAATTTGGGTACCGTTCTCCGAGCTCTGCCGGTTTCCCCGGCCCTGCTGGGGCTGAGTGAAGGCTGCGTTGCCCCGTCTCTGCTGTGGTCCTCGGGGAATCGCCCCCCGGGTCTGCTCCGGGTTCGGCTCGCCACTCTGGCAGCCTTCGAACTGGGGGAGAAGGTGTCGGGGATCAAATGGGAGACGAAAGGCAGTAAAGCAAACATGGGTTTGGTTGCTGGCACTAGTCAGAGGGAGCGATGGGTCTGTCCGTGCCGTGTGCTGTCTGTCTGTCTGTGCTTGGGCAGCCCTGTGCCGGCTTGGCTGCTGCCCATCCCCTTGTGTGCGGTCAGCCCGTGGCACACCGGCCATGGCACAGCTTCCCTGGGAAGGGGCCGCAGAGCCGCTCGCTGCAGGGACAGATGGACGGGTCAGTGTGGGTGCCTGGTGCACACCTGGCTGGTCTGGGGCACCTGGATCTGTGCTGCCCTCTGTGAGGCCAGGGGAGAGCACCCCAGAGGGGACAACCCGAGTCCCATGCGACCTGGACATGCATCCCCAAATCCCCAGGGATGAGATACCTTCGTGATACAAGTCTTGTCATTATGTCATGGAGCGCTGGGGTCCATCCAGCCCTGGGCTGCACCCCCGTGGCGCAGCCTCCGCTGTGTGTCAGGGCGATGAGGGACGCTGCGCCGCGAAATTCCAACCTTTCCATGCTCTCACAAGCTCTGCCAACAATGCTGCTTTTCCAGTGAGCGAACAAACGTGGTGCTTTTGCACGATGGCTCGTTCTGCTCGCAGAGCCAGCGGGCGCTGCACCGGCACGTACCACCCACCCGCAGCCCCTCTCCGTCCTTGTTTGACTCCGTCTGGGCAGGGATGCTGGGATGGGGTCGCTCCAGCAGCTTCTTTGGTCCCGTAGATCCCTGGTGGCTGTAGGTACGGGGGTGCACACGCTCCCGCCCATGCCAGGGGTACAAAGCTTTTGGGGAGAGGGGCTGCCGCAGGCAGCATGAGCTGGGGGGCAGAGGGGTCTGCAATGAAAGCGGTTGCGGTGCTGCGGCAGCCGCAGGCTCTTTAACTTCCCTGGACTGCGCTAGAGATAACAGCGGTTACATCTGTTCCTGGAGGCAGTGTGGGTCTTCCTGTTTATTTATTTATTTTCGGGTTGTATCTGATACAGCCTCAGCGAGTAATTGAGTGTTTGAGAGTGAAAAATTATCTCTCCGGCTTGGCCCTTATCTTGACAGCAAAGCAGCACTTTAATTTAATTTTGTTCAGAGCATGTGGGTAACAAATTTCACTAATCGCTCAGCTGTCGCCCTCCGCATGGTAACGAGTCTCTTGTTTCCCGGGAAGCAGAACATAAAGCCGGCACTGGATGCGGGCGGGAGGAGGGCGAGGGTTAGCGCGGGCTGGGAAAATGAAGACGCGTTTCGGCACTGATGCGCGGCGCGTCCGTGACGTGATGGATTCGTCTCCTGGCTGGAGCAGGGGGAGGAGCGGGAGGAGGCAGAGGATGGTGGACGTCACGCTGTGCTGGTGAAGCTCACCCCAGCGCAGTGCTTGGCTGTGGGGGAAACTGAGGCACGGAGGGGATGTGCCCCAACCCCCGGGGAGCTGTTGCAGAGCACAGATTTTTAGTCCCACCTTACTGGGCTGTTTTGCATCTGTTCCAAAAATAATGGAGAGAGAGAAAGGATGGTTTGTGGGTTTTTTTATTTTTTTTATATGGCTGGCTTTGGAGTTCCCAGCCCAGTTCCCACATCCCTGGCAACTGCCCAGTTCTGCCTGCGGGAGAGCGGGATGGGCAGCACGGCAGAGGTCCAGCAGCGATGGACAGCTTGTTGGGTGCTAGGGCATCTCCTGCTAGGTCCTGAGCCCTCCCTGGCAACCTGCCTCCATCCCCGCTCCCTCCCGGTCTCCCAAAATCAATCCTGCTGTCTGACCAGCCCTTTGCTTGCCGAGTGTGATCCTCCCTGGGCTGTGACTCAACACGAGCTGTTTCAGAGATAATGATTACTTTTTTTTCTTCTCTTTTCCTGTAGGAATAATGTTTTCCTTACGCTATATTGAAAATTGCTTTCCCTCCTCCTTAAAATGAAGCCTACAGTCAGATTTGCCTTTGTGTTTATATATGGTGAAATTTGGACTCATTTGGAGTTCAAAACAAAAGAAAATCTGTCCTTAATTCCAGGAGAAGTGTTTCCATTGATTTGCGTGCAAGAGAATTCCAATGCAGGCAATCTTTGCCTTTAAATATGTAACTGTTTCTTTAATGTGATTTTATCTCAACCAATTCAGCACATGAAAGCAAAGCTGACTTCATTGATTTTAATTGTCCATGCCCGGAGAAACGAAAAAAACCTAACGGCGCCAGGAGAGCGAATTGGGTTTGCACAAATCCTGCCCGCTTTGCCATGCCAGAGTGACGGGTGGGCGGGAACCTCTGCCTGTGGTGGTGACCCTGCCCATGGTGACGGGGCTGGTGGTGGTGACCTTGGTGGCGGTGGGGCTGGTGGGTCAGCAAAGACGAGCATCTCAACCTGTGCCGCCTCAGTCCACTCTGTTTCCCCCCTGCCCTCCACTGCCCCTTCCTCACCCAGCCTTCGAGTCTTTTCCTTTCCCTCCTCTTCCCCTCTTCCTCCTCCTCCTCAAGATTGAAATTTGCTAGCTGCATCTCCCTGCGAGCTGCAGGCACGGTGTTTTAGAGCGAAGGGGGAGCACCAGCAGCAACTGTATAAATAGGACGTAAATACATTTATTCAGTACTTGAGGCATTAAAGCTCCAGGAGCACGTAAAGAGCCGCAGTTCAGGCTGCTGGAGCTGCTTGGGGTGAGTGGTGCGGGCTGCCATGCACCCCGGAGCTCAACCACCGGCCCCTTGGCCTCGCCATGGGGTCTGCAGCCCGACCCCCACCTCCACATGCTGTGGGCACCTGCACTTGGGGTTTGTCCAGGGCAGTGATGGAGAAGGTGTGTGGTGGAGGAGAGGCTGAGGCCAGGCGTTGTAGAGAGGGTGTGTAATGAAACCCCTACTCGAGCTCTCACCCCGCTGCTCAGATGCTGCCTGGGGGGTTCATTGCATCAACATCCATCCCCTTCTAAGGGAAGTGGCTCTGGGACAGAGTGGTCCGTGAAAGCTTGGTGGTGACCATGGTGTGAGAGAGCTGTGTCTGGCTGGAAGTAGGATGTCCCATCCCATCCCATCCCATCTCATGTATCTGATGTGCTGGAGGAAGAGGGACCATTCTGATGTGGAAGGGGTGGGACGGGGAGGGGAGACGGGCAGCGCTGCTCCCCGGTGCAGGGCTGCTCCATGGCAAGAGCTGCCTGCCAGCACTGCCGCTCATCTTAATTGGCGTTTGATTTGATTCGACATGATCTCCTGCTTGTAAAACACCTCGAGGTGTTTCTGTGTGTGAGTGTCCTGGAAACGCTGTTGTACTGTAATAACGAGCCTCTGCCAGAACACGAAGAAGGCTCATTAGAGGTGCCCAACTCCGGCAGCAGCAGCAGCATGCGTTGGGCATGGTGCGGGGATGCTGGGGGTGCGACATGGGCTGTGGTGGGCTCGCAGCTCCTGGGGGTGCTAGGGCAGCAGCTCACCCAGCGCCGGGCACTTCGGCACACGGTACAGTGCTGGGCACTTCGGCATGTGGCATGGCACGGCACTGGGCACTTCGGCACGCCATGGCACTTGGCACTTCTGCACGCGGCACGGCATAGCGGCTGGGCACTGGTGGCTGTGCCACGCGTTGCTAAGCAGTTCAGGCACTCGCCGTTCTCCCGCTTGGTTTCCCCAGCCCTGCCTTCCTCCGGTGGTAGAAATACATTTTAATATCCGAGTAGCCGCAAAACATTCTGTATTATGCTATTATCTCTGGGGGGGCGGTGAAGATTGCAAAGCACTTGGCGTTTAACACCCACATATGGCTAACACCATGGGCTGTGTGCTGATAAAGATGGGGTAATTAAAGTTTATTTTTTTATAGACTAATCTCCCAAGCATGTATTTATGAGCCTGATTTAGAAACATCATATTACCAAGAGCGCGGGATATTTGTGTTGCTCATAAATCCATATGTGTTCGAACATACCTTTTTTTTTGTGTGTTTTTTTTTCTTAAATTTAGGCAGCACAGCCAATATTGAAAAGAAATGAGCTCGGAGTTTTGTTGGGCTTTTTTTTCCCCCCTTGTCCTTTAGGTGGGCAAGGAAAAGTGTACAAAGCAGCGAGTAATTAACTGTTTGAGGAAATGATATTTCAGAGGAGACACGGTGCGTTTGGAGGGGCTGTTTGCAGAGTGTTTACACCGGTGGCTTTGAATTTATTTTCATCTTGCAGCAGGTGCAGAATCTTCAGGGGAACGTGGTGCTTGGGGAGCTGTTTGGGAGCTGTCTGCAGAGGGACCCACGTCTTCTGTGGGAGGCTGGGGCCGGGCTGATTGGCACCGGTGTTTAAAGGGGAAAAAAATCCTGGATGGGAAAAGTGGTGGTGGCAGGAGCCCCACTGACCACAGCCCTGGCTGCTCCTCTTGTCTTCCAGTCTAACTAAGGTGCCGTTAATTGGATCACTAGCAGGAGGCATCTCAGGTACGATTCCGCCCCGAAGCAGCGGTTTGCCTTTCCTTTCTACTTCTCTCTCCTTTGCTCTCATGGGCTGTGCGAAGAGGTTATTTCTTGTCACTGGGGAAGAAGTAATTTCTTCTTATTCTTCATCCCCGTCATGTGTCCTGCCTGCTGCTCTGCCTGCTCCTTGGGTCCAGCCTCCCTGGGTCTGTCTCCCCTGAGACCCCCATGGGCCATTGCTTTCCCCCCAGAACAGCCTGGTTGAGCACCCGGGCACCTGCCCACTTGCTTGCAACCATCAAAAACACAACAGAAACATGTTTAATTAAAAGTTTAGAGAGGTCATCTCAATATGCAAAGGATTTATTAGGGTGGAGGAATCTGGAGAGCGAGTTTGGTCTCAGCCATGCCTGGTCACCATCTTTCTCTTGGGCTTTTTGGACCCCACAAGACCCAAAGGAAGACTTGTGTTTGGTGCTGAGGCTCTCGGGGCTCCTGAGTGCCATCAGCCATCCATGAAGGTCTTGCATTTTCCCCACAAACTCCCTCTCTTGGTCAAGGAGGTTGATACCAGCTTGTTTGGTGGACCTGGGTTTGTGAATCTGTACTTTAAACACTCCTGGAAGCCTAGAGATGACAGTGAGAGCAGGAAAGAGCAGGTTTCAACCAAGTAGAGCTCCCACCTGCAACGCTGTGGTTTATGTGGTGCTTCCTGAGTTACTGAGCTGGGTTTGGATCCCCTCTGCGGGCTGAGGAAGGAATGGATCATTTTGTCTCACTTCTTGAACATGAGCATGAAGCCTCGGTGAGGCCGTTGAGGTTGGTTTGCTTAGCAGTGGCTTGCTAAGAATACATTTGCTTGTGGTTCTAGAGGCCAGACATGAAATTGTTTACTTCCTGATGAGTGTTTAAACACAGCACAGGAGTGCTTCTGCTGGAGCATCAGTGGTCTGAAGAGCAGGCGATGGGATGGAAAACAGGAGCCATATCCCTCTCTTCAAAGAACGAGGGAAGAATCTGCTTTTCCAGCAGCCTCCTTTCAAACCTGGCAGCAAACTGGCTGTGAGCAATAAAGAGCTGAGCTGGAAATCCAATTCCTGCCGAAGCAGAAGACCTGTGGTTTTTGTTCAGTTGGTCAGAACCAATGTCAGGCAGTTCTAGAGGTCAGTAATTAGTGCCGTGATGGAAACAAGTGGGGAGCATGAGGCAGGTGAGTGGGAAAGGTGGTTACAGGAGACTCGTAGCACATTGTCCCTTTCCTTGGGCACCCAAGCTCAAACTCATCGAGCTGTAATGGGCTTTTTGCTGTTTCAAGCTCCTGTGCCTCCCTCCTCTTAGTCATGGGGAAGGAAGCAGCTACGTGGACTGATGGAGATGGGAACTCCCAGATCCAAATTCCTGCAGCTCCACTCCGGCTGCAGGCTGGTGAGAGCTGCCGTCATACCCGTGATTGAGGCTCTTTGTGAGAAGAGGATAATACTCCTCTAACTCAGGAGGGATTTGTGATTTAATGTTTGCAAAGCACTTTAAGACCCTGGCTTGAAAGGTGATTTATAATGGTAAAATCCAGTGTTCTCTGGTCTATTGTATACTTGGCTGTGTCCAGTTACCCTGATGGAGGCTTTTCTCCTTCTGTTCTCTTTTTTTTTTCTTCTCTTTTTTCTTTTGCATTCATCGTAACTCCAAGCAAGCACAGGGTTTGTGGCAGGCACAGTGTGCCCGGCGAGAGGATGAGTTTCCCTCCCAAGGAGGTGCTAACTTACGCTGATGATATGAATACAGATGGGGAAGAAAAAAAACGAGATCACGAGGCGAAGGGTGCAGGGGATCGGTGATAAAGCTGTGAAATAGGGATGGGAAGGCTGTCTGGATGATGCGTGCATAAGAAAAGTGAAAGGTGCTTCATAAGCAATCAGTTTGCAGCCTCCTGATGGTCGCAGTGGTGGGGGTATTTTCCAGCAAATCAGCTGCTTCTCTTGTCCTGCAAATGCTTTTTGGAGCGTCCACTGTGGAGGCTCCATCCTGCCGCAGGTGATGCTTTGGTGGGACATGCTGCCCTGCCTGGAAAACGCAGGTGGTGCTGTGGGCTCAGCCCGAGCACGAGGTCCCTGCCCTGGCACCAGCATCTCTACCAGTGGCGTCGGTCAGATCACAGGGTGTGCGAGTGCCAACTCCCTGGATGTGTTTCCCCTTCAATTTTCAAACTGGTGCTTTTTAAATCTCGCCTCGCTGATAAGATTGTGAGGGCTGGGGAGTGAGGAGGGAGAGGCTGGGTTGACTTTCAAACCAAGAAGGTGTCCTTTCCTGGATCCTGAGCAGGGGCACCGTCAGGTCCCACCAGTTGCACCATGCCAGCCTGTGTGGCGGCTGGGGTGGGCTACTGGGCTGGGCCAGTCGTTCGACTTTGCCAGCTCCCCAAGTGAGTTTTAATCAGCATCCGAAACACCGGAGGAGGGAACTGGCCGCTCCGTGGGGTGTCTGTCGTCAGCTTTGAGCAAAGCAGAGCGCTGGTGCGAGGTGTCAGACCAGGTGGCCGTGGGGGATGCGGTGCAGTCAGAGCAGTGGTGGGGCAGCCCCCAGCTCCAGTGGGGCTGGGTGAGGAGGGGGCCAGCGGTGCCCCATGGGTGGGGAGGGGACCAGCAGTGCCCCATGGATGCAGGCTTCAGGGCTGCTCCATTCTTGGGCACTGGGGAGCTGTTCGTGCGATAGCGGTGGCCAGGGGACAGTTTCTTCCGGTCACCTCCATCAGTGGAGGGTGTCTCATCTGGACACGTGTGCTCCTGGTGTGCACCCAACAAGAGCATCCGAGTCTCTTGGGGCAACCAAGTCTCTCCCGATGACTCTGTATTGTCCAGCTTTACCTCCTTCCCTGCGGAGTCTGGGGGTTGCTCTGTCTCGCTTCACTATAGTTGGCAATGATTCGGTCACCTTCATGCCGCAGCGCTCCATGAGGGTTTCCCGGTGTTGTACCTGGTGCCGGCCTCCCTAGGCCTGCGGATGCTTGTGCTCGTCATTGGCTTGTTGGCTTTCACCTGATGCTTCAGAACAAATCCAAATAAACCAGAAGCCACCAGTGAAGCCTGGTGGAGCATGCAGGTGAGCGGAGCCATGGAGCGATGGGATCCCCGCAGCCTCGCAGGATTATTTCTCAGTGCTGGCATCCCTTAGCCCTTGTGCCAGGCATGTGGCCCTCGAGTCTAGGGATGGTGGTTTGGGAGTGACCCACATGCTGTGTGGGGGCCGGGCAGGATGCGTGCCTGCTTCGGTGGCTGGCGTTCGTGTGTCGGAAAATGTGGAGCTGCTTAGCAGGAGACACTGTGAGCTTCTGCGCCTGACAAAATAAAACTTGTTTTGTAATATCTTCTGCCTGTCAAAAGCAACTGACTCTGTTGTTTGGTGTAGTCGCCCTGTGATGACTGAATATTTATGTATATTTGGGTAAATAATTAATACTCATTGGTGCTATATAACATCTAGAGGTGTAGATTTCTCCTGGTGTTAAAGGAAAGCAAACGATTTCATGGCCCAGGCAGCCCTCAGATTTGGCTTGCTTATTTTTTTGTGACTTGGCAAGATTAGCCTTGGTTTATTTACCAAGGCTGAGGAGTCATGGTGGCTTTGCCGAGGGAGCGTGGCAGGGGTGGTGAACAGCTCCAGGAATGGGGAGTTCCCAGGGAGAGGGTCTGTACAGGGCTCTGAGCAGGTTTTCTCCCTCCTCTAGGAAAATATAGTCCCCAAGACGGATGTAACTTAGTGAGTGAAACAACACGAACGTTAAAAACCCAGCCAAACGAGGTGTGATGGGAATGATGGAGTTTGCAGACCTCGAGAGCTCTTCCAGTGCTACTGAACTGTCTTTGTTTTCAATACCTGCCCGTCCCTGGGGTTTTGGGACTCTCCTGCATCCACGTAGGGAAGGGGGGAGGCAGCTTTGCCTTTTGGCCACCTACCCCTCTTTCTGCCTTCCAGGTTCAATGAAGAGCCCCGTCAACAAGACAGCGCTGACCTTGATCGCCGTCAGCTCCTGCATCCTGGCCGTGGTGTGCGGCTCCCAGCTCTCCTGCCCGCTGACCGTCAAGGTGACACTTCATGTACCCGAGCACTTCATCGCGGACGGTAAGACCCTCCGGGGAGTCAGAACTCTCTGCCTCATTGGGTGTGTTTGGGACATGCAAGTCTTTGTCTTTGGGAATTGCCCTGGCTGCACTCGGCTGCAGGGATCCCCCTTCCCAGAGGAGCAAAGTGCGTCTTGCTGCGAGCCTGAGGCTGAAATAGTCTTAATTGCACCTATTATTATTATTACTACTACTACTAATGGTGTCTGGACATTCCTGAGTTTCTCCCGAACTCCCTGACGAGCCCTGGGAGCCTGCACAGACAGACGTCCTCCTGTCCTGCAGCAGCAAAGCTGCTTGTCCCAGCCCCTTGCAGCGGTGCTGAGGGAAATTGCTAGGATTTGAGCAAAAGCAGAGATGCTTTGAAAAATTAGACGCGGGCTGCTGTCACTATTTGTTGCTTTCTCCAACTGGGCTCCTTGTGTTTGTTGTGTTTCACTGACCTTTTCTTTATAATGTGCAGTGAGCATCGAGTGCAAGTTTTCGGTAACACGAGGGCAAATTTCATTTTCTTCCAGCAGACGGGATCCATTATTCAGTCGGTTCCAATTCCTCAGCTCCTATGCTCGTCTCGCTGCTTGGGGCGTGCGGGGGGGGCACTTTTTCTCTGCCAGAAATGTGCTGCACAGAGCCGGTGTGTTGATGGGGTGTCCCGGTGCGGCCAACTCCTGTAGAGCCTCCACTTTAGGGGCCAGGATGGAGAGCAGCTCTTGAGGGTGATTAATATTTTGGGGAGAGGTAGATGGTTTAAGAGGTGCAGCAGCATGGCAGCAACAGGGAGTGATGGAGAGGGGCTTCAACCATCACCCCGCGGCAGGGAGGGACTCACCAGCATGTTTGAAGTGGGATTCAGAGTGGTTTCTTCTTGGCCTTGATACGCGTTCATAGGATGTTACCTGCACTGCAACACTGACGGAGCACATGCTCTCCCCAGCTCCACCACTGGCCCTCGCTGCCTCCTTAATCCCGCTTCTGCATCTGCACCTCATTATGCTTATGGGATGGGTGTTGGGTGCAGCAGGTTGCTGGCATGCGAGGCTGCCTCTGCGCTGGTCCCTAAGGATGCTTCTTAGCTGCTGAATCTGGAGATTGCAACCTAATCTCCAGGTACATGGAACATCCCAATGGTCAAAGCTTGGTCCTTAAAGGAAAGAGGAGGAGAGCGTCTACTTTGTGGTCTCAGGTTGGAGGAACTGGACATCAGTGGAGACATGAAAATACATAACTTGAAACAAGGGACTTATCTGCGCCTTGACCTGTTTCCAAAAGGCTTTAAGGATTGTCCAGGATGCACATAAATGTTCTGAAGTCTTCACAGATCGTTATTCCAAGTAGCTGGAAAACAGAAACTCTTTTTGCGCTTGGGAAATGAGGTTGCTCCAGTGTTAATCCATTGTCCCTTTGAGATGGGCACTGTCCAGTTCATCGCTTGGACTGGGAGTTCACAGCTGGTTTGGTACTTGCTGAAGGTTGGCCAGGAAGGTGGTCATGGACATAGGACCTTGACATCCTGCTCCTGGCCTGCAGTTCAGGCCCAGGGAAGACAGTGTGTCTTCAAAAAAGAAAATAAACCAAAATGCAACATGACTCTGTGGAATGAAAGTGAAAAGCTGAGCCTGTGCTTGTCACCGGGAAGGGGGTGGCAACGCAAATTATGCAAATACGGAGAACACTCGAATGCAAATGACAATGAAATACCAATAAAACAGATTAATATCCTTGAAACTGGGGGAAATGGGATGATCTCCAGTCCCGACTTAATGACTTTTCTAAAGAGAAAGCGGCAAAAGGACTGGTAAAAACAGTTTGGAGAAGAATTAAAATGAGCTTTGTAATGAAACTGTAAAATATAATTACAAACTGCAAAAACTTTTTTAATATTTTTTATGAGAAACAGTCAAATTCTTCACACAGAAGCAGCCAAGACATTTTGCAGTGGCGATCACTTTTACTGAAATCTCATCATTTAATGCGATGGCGGAGTCCCTTGCCTGGGACGAGAAAAGCTCTTAAAGTTGTCCCTTCTTTTTGAATAACAACAAATCCCCAGGCGGCACCCAACTGGCAGCAAAATATAAAACATTTAAAGACATCACAGAACTGAGCCGAGTTGGGAAATTTTATTGATACCCAGGAAACACCAAGCAAGGCTGGCTGTTTGCGGAGCCTTGCCACCCAGAGCCGTATGCTGATGGAGAACGGAGGACTTGCTCCTCCCTGCTGAGCTTCTGGGTGGGTTTAAACCTGGTTTTGGCCTGGGTGGGTTGGCGTGGGCATCCCCACGTGAGCAAAGCCACAGTAGAGCTGATGTCTTTGGCCTGGCTGAGGCTGGGAGCTTTGCTCAGTCTTACACCTGCCCCTGGCGTGGCACCCGATAGTGGGCACCGTGTCTCCTAAACGTCTCCATGCGCTCACAGAGGTGGTAGATGCCCCATCCCTGGTGACATTCAAGGTCAGTTCGGACGGGGCTCTGAGCGACCTGATCTGGTTGAGGACGTCACTGATCACTGTGGCGTGGGGGATTGGACTAGATGACCTTTAAAGGTCCCTTCCAACCCAAACCATTCCATGATTCTAAGTAGTTTGGTTCCTGAAGCTGTTCTCTTTTGTGTTTTGCATGACGGCTCTGCAAGATGGAGGGACAGTTTATTCATGGGAGATGTTCCTGCGTGAGAGAAGAGTGCCCTCAGGGTCCTTTTTGAAACGTGGTATTAAAATAGGTGCCAGTAGCCAAGGAAAATCATGAAGTGGAGAAGCTACCAGCACCTCTGCAGGAAAAACAAAGACAGAGGCTGCAAGAAATCCCTCTCCTAGCAGATGAAAACTCATCTTTGAAGGAAACTTTAAATAGACGCCAGCCAGCTCCAGCGCGCCAGGAGCCAAAGCCAAGTTGGGAAAAGAAGGAGGGGAGAAAAAGCCCCACCAAATGTCTCCAACCTCAGAGGAAAGCAGCTTTCCCCGCTGCAGCAAGCAACGGCAGTAGAGAAGAAGCTCCCGAGCCTGCTGGAGTGGCAGGATGGGAATGGGGAGGGAAGGACTGGGACCAGAAGCCAACTGGCAGCAAAGGCTGGGAGAATGTATTCCAGCAGCGGTATTAATAACCAGCCTGTCTCCGTTGCCCTGATTTCTCTCTCTCCATTCATTTTCTTCCTTTTGTTCATTTGATGGAGTTCCCCCCCCCGCCCCGGCTCCTCTCCCCTCTGAGCAATCACTGCCTGGTTTGTACAGCTGCTCTTCCTCCGTTTCACGAGAAGACCACATCCAGGAGAGCCTGGCAGGAGCTGCTGGGACTGGCAGGGTCCTCCTGCCTCCGGGAAGCGGCTCCGTGCCTCTGAATCTGCTCTTAGGATGGTGGGAGCATCCTCTCCTTCCTTCTGCTTCTCCGGGGCATCGTGGTTTCGGGCAACCTCTCTGCCCGCGCTGAGCAGAAGGCATCGTTCGGAGATGGCTTGGATTTATAGGAAGGCTCGTGGTGGCTTTTATGAGGATATGGAAATGCAAAACATTATTTAAAGGACCCTTTAGCAGTGTCAAAGGGGGGAAGAAAGGAAGGAGAACCCCTCCATCTCAGTAATAAAACTCCTCATGAATATGTGAGCCAATCAGCTCTGTACATTCAGTAGTTGATTGTTTTTTGTTCTTTTTTTTTTCTTTCTCGTAAGTAATCATTCAAAAAGTAGAAGTATAGCGATGGGAGCGGCTTGCAGGGAAGGCAGGGCTGGAGAAAGGTACCCTGGAGGACTCAGCCTGGAGTATGTCCTTGCTGCACAACAGTTTGAAATATAGTATCAATTAAAGCTTCCCGGTTTTACAGCCTGCAAAGAGGTTATATACGGTGTGGGTGGATGTTTGTATCTGGATATGGCGGGAGGGGCAGGTGAGATCCTGCCGTGCGTACAGAAGGAAGCAGGAGCTACGTTTAGCTGGGGGCTCGTAGGGCCTCGTTTTATACGTGGGAATAAAGTAAAGGGCATAAAGCAGGTTTCTGTGACTTCAGAGACATCTCAGGGCATTCGCTACCTCCCTCCCTCCTCTCCTGAGATGTGTGCCAGAGGAGATGTGGCAATCCCTGTCTGAATCCTCGCTGGACCATGCACTGGGTGGTTTATGGGGGTCAGGAGCAGAGGCTCTGCGTGGTGGGTGCTGTCCTTGCCGTGGGCTCTGCTCTGATCCACCCGCGCTGCTGCTTCAGCCCTCCTGCAAATTGGGATGGAACCTCCCCGGATGAACATTGTCCTGCAAGCAGCGGGAGGGGGAGGAAGGCAAACGTGGTCCGGTCCCACCCGTGCAAAGCCAGGAGAGCAGTGGGAGGTGAGATTGCTGCTGGACTTGAGCATCTGACAGGGTGGCAGGGTTGGGGGAAGCTCTTCGTGCCTTCTTTTATTTTTGCTTTTAAGCATCGTGCGTCTTCCCGTCTGAACGATGATGTTCTGGGATTGTCATGCACCTGATCAGTAATTGTTTCACCTGAAGCTTCTTTCCTACTTTCCTCCCATGACCGTTTCCTCCAAGACCCCGCTGGAACCCCTGCTGCTGTTAGCAGCTTGTGTTGATTTTCCGCAAAGATTGCCGGAGCTCTGCAGATTGCAGTTGTTGGGCTCTCTAAAACTTCTCATTTTGGTTTTAATTAAATGCATCGCTTTAAATTGTTTACTTTTGACATCTCCTGCTCAATCTTCTGCAGCCCTCAAAGGTGACCAGGCATTAGCTTGTGTCCTCAGGCACTCGCTCACGTGGGTGCTCAGCACATGCTGTGCATGTGGTCTCAGAGAAGTGAGCAGCGGGAAGTGGGAGACCGACTGCTTCCTCATTCCTTTTTACAGCAAGAAAAAGCTGGAGATGCTCTTTAGTTTACACATGGAGCACCCCAGGTTTATACCAGAAGGATGGAGAAGGGCATCTGATCTCAAAGGTATCTTAGTTTTCAGAGCGATGCTGCCGTTGGGGTCCACCATGGTCTCCAGCTGGTCCCAGCCCCATCAGCCCCAACTGAAATCCATAGAGGGAATTTTCTAGCTTGAAATCAGAATTTCCTTGTGCTATTTTCTCCCCTCAGAGTTGTTCTGCCAGAGGTGCCTGTTCTGCTGTACAGAGACCCGAGTCAGGGCTTATGCAGAAAAAATACTTCCCCATTGCAGACTCGGTGCCAGATCTGGCTGCCCCGGACCCCGCGTGTTTCTGGTGAGGTGGCCGTGTTTGGGGGACAGCTTTGCAGATTGCATTTAATTCCATCAGCTCTTAATTGCTGGGTCACCTCTGTGTCTGCCGTACAGCCCGCTCCCGTTCCCGCGCCTCTTTGGCTGGCAAGAAAATGTGAGCAAATGGCTGCAGCGTTACCAGACATGAACTCTAAATATTAACATCAATTTATAAACTGTATCAGCATGGATCAAAGGGATTCCAAGACGGTTTTACAGCGTGAACGCTCTTTGCATGAAGAACTAATAAGATTCTGGAGGCTGAAGTACATCATGTTTTTATCGTGCCTTTGACAGGCTTGTGATCCGGTGCTTGGCTGTTCCCGGTGCCGGCCCGGCTCCCCCAGCCGTGTGCCTGCCACCAGCGTGCCCAGCTGCTGGGCAGCTCAGTTTGCCCGGGAAGGCAAATGTGCAAGGCACTATTTACCCTCTAGTTTAGCGAGATAGTGAGGGAAACTGCAGTAAGGCACGTCTTTGACCAACTAACCTGCTCCCTTCCTAGATGGAGAGATGCAAACATTGGCTTCTGCATCTGCAGGATGAGGTCCTGCCTGATTGCAGCGTGGTGGTGGATTGGTTCTAGGGAGCTGGCTTAGGCTTTTGCACAAGAATTCACACAGTGAGGGTTTTTGGAGCCTGTGTAGCTGGAAATGTGCTACTTCATGGAATCATAGAATAGTTTGGGTGGGAAGGGACCTTTAAAGACCATCTAGTCCAATGACCCTGCAGTGAGCAGGGATTATCTTCAACTTAATCAGGTTACTGAGAGCCCCGTCCAACCTGACCATCAGTGTTTCCAGGGATGGGGCATCCACCACCTCTCTGGGAACCTGTGCCAGTGTTTCACTATACTCATCATAAAAAATGTCTTCCTTATATCTGGTCTGAATCTATTTGACTCTGTTGTTCTCCTAACAAGTGGCATTGCTGATGTGCAATCTCTCAGGGAGTGGGTGGTAGCTCACCCCGGTCCTGTGGCATATTAGTTTTGCATGTGCTGCCTCTTGGTTGTGTTTTCTGCCATCCTGGGAGGATGTTTGGTCTTGGTGCTGGCTGAAAAATCTCCGTTCACAAGCATTTTATGTTTTTTGAAGCTTATCATAACTCATCTGTCATACACTTGGCGATGTGATTAGATTTACGCTGGATTTCCCTGAACCCTTGTCCAATATCTCGAGAGCACTGAGAAGGAGCCTCAGGCTGGAGTGTGGAAGTTGGGAGATATGGAGCATTAAGAAGAAGATTTTCTTTAGGAGTCTGATTTCCGTCTCAGCCATTGCTGGCCCAGATGCCTACGAAGGTTGGAGATGTGCTGTTACTGACACCTGTGCTATTATATTGTCTAATAACGCCATGGGAGATCTCGTTGCAGCATGAGCTTGACCACAAGGCAGGGATGGGAAGACACCATCTCGCTTGGTTTGGGAGAAGGTGACCAAGTCATCACTTGCCATATAATGTTAAGTATGTGCGTTGCTTGTCAGCAGCTCACCCTGGCAAAATTAAGACTGACTGCCAAAAAAACCCACAAAGAAAGAGTCTGTCAGAATGATCAAGAAAGTGCAATTTAACAATTAAAATGTAACCCTGCTCCTCCCACAGGAAAGATGCTTCTAGTCTGAGCTGTAATTACATATAAATTTGTATCACTAATTTGCTTCTGCTTTGCCAGAGTGAAAAAGCTCTGGCAGGATCAACAGTATTTCTGAGGGATGGGGGTCTCTGGGTTTGATCATCAGCGGGTTGGGGAGCGCTGGTGTGAGCTGCCCACGGCCGCACAAGTAGTTCGTGTGCTGAAAAAACACCCGTGAGTCAAGCACTGTGTGCGATACCAACTGTACGCACATTGGCTGATGGAAGAGTAAACGAAAGGCATGTCTGTAGGCTTTTCTTGTTTTAAAAACTTGCTATTGTAACTTTCTGTTTAAGCATCTCATCTTGTTCAAGAGAGGAACCGTTTGAAAAACAAGATGAAGTGGATAGCTTGGATTTTAACCTGGTATGATGCTATCCCTGGATTCAAATTAGAATGTAAAATTAAGAATTAAACTTTGAAGAATTTAAATTATTCCAAAATTACCTAGTTTTGTGCTAAGCAGGAGAGGGGTGGTAAAGCTGAGCACCGCGTTAGTCTATGGGAGCAATCCTGCACCAAGCCCTGTTTGCTTCCTTAAGTCAATATATGTGTGTCTTGGATGAAAATCCAACGTCTGGTTGGCTCTTCTGCATTTTCTGAAAGAAATTTAAGAAGCAGAATATTTCATTCCCTAGGGCCAGGACAGGAGGGCAAGAGCTGATCAATGGAAAGAGCTGATAGGGGAGGAGTTGTCTCTTTGGGAAATATTCTTTCAAGTTTAACAAGGGTAAAAGAAAAGGTCTCTAAAGAAATCAAATGGGGTTATTCTTTGTACCTATACAATGGAGCAAGAGAGATAATCCTTCCTCTAGCATTTAAAAAAATAATTCTATAACAGGATTATAATTGAAGGATAGTATAGGGATGGATGCATTAATAGCAACGTGTAACATGACCTCCTTTGGATTTCCAACACTAAATACTAATTTTAGATGAAAGGGAGTTTCACTGGCCAAGATACAGCAAATGGACCAAAGAAGACAAAAAGAGCGGAGGGAGAAAGAAACAGAAATTCTTCAAAAAAATTAGTTTTTGATCTCTTCCCTTGAAAACAAGAGAGAGAGTGAAAGGAAAAACCAAACCCTTTCAGCTGCCTTTCGTATGCTTTGTTCTTTTCCCTTGTTAGATATTTCTTCTGAGCTGTTTTATCCTGTTGTGTTACGGAAAATGATTTTTGAAATGTCAAAACTTCAAGCCTCTTTTGTCAAGGCTTAAGTAGTTCCACTGAACTTTGAAGGAGACCCCAGTATGAGAGACATGAACTTTTGATGCTGCCTTAACTAATCTGGCTTTGATCAGCATTGGAGAAGGAAGGGGGGTGTGTGAAAAACAAATGCATACAAAACCGCAAAAAAATCAATCCCCCGAAGTGCTGGTGGACCTTGTGGAGCGGGGAGTGGTGGTGTAGCTGTGTAGCAATGTTCTCCATGGCACTGCAATGCTGCTCTATCCCGTAGACTGGCTTGGGAAGTCAACAGTGCTCAAAGGACATGTCCTACAATGGGGATTCCTGGGAGGAGGTGGTGATGGTGGGTGGAGAGCTGCCGTTTCATCATTGTATTCCCTTGTTTGGTTGATGGGTGCTTTATCCTGATGGTTGCTTTACCCTGGGGCCTGCATGTCTCTGTTTAAGGAGGATTTCACAGAGCTTATGAGTGGGAGGCTCAAAACTTGTGTCCAGGAGGACCTCTGGGAGGGAACGGGGTTAGCAGCAGAGGACAGTGGGGTGGGCAGTCTCTCTGGGTGTTTTTGGAAAGTGTCTCTGCTGGGATCTGCTCCTGGGTTCCACAGGCAGCAAGTGTAGGTGTGCACCAAACTGTAGGCTTGGTGCAGGTGTAGGGCGATTTGGTGGGGTCTGAGGTCCTCAAGACAGGTTTTCAGAGGGTGGTTTGGAGGGGGGTCTACCCCGCACTGCCCCGGTGGCGTGAGCCCCTGGGGTTCCCTATCACCCCCCTTCCCTCCTCCTCGATTTCTCTCTGTTGGCAGACGGCACGTTGGTGAAAGCAAACCTGGCTGATGTTCTTGGCAAGCTAAAGATGTTTGAAATGGCTCTGGGTTAGAAAATGTTTGTTCTTGGTAGTTTCTGAAAGGATTTGATATTTGACCTGCCCTTTCCGAGCTTTTCAAGATGGTTTTGATAAGTGCATGCTAGTGGCTTTTGAAAAGCGTTTTCTGTGTGTGGATTCTTTGAAAATAAAGAGAAAAACTGTGTGAAAAGGCTTTGAAATCTTCAGAATTTTAGCTTTCAAAATATTTGTAAAATGCCTTTTCCTGTTATTTTTTTTCTCAGGCAAGTTATGAAGGGATCAAGGTTGGGATGTTTGTTTGTGTTTTCAATGGGAGTGAAGGGGATGAGAGTGTCTGAGAACACCTCTCAAAACCATACCCAGCTGAGCTGCAACACGCTCAGCTTCCAAGATGTGAGAAGTTTCCTTGCTGGAAGTTGTCTCTCCTTCCTCCTAGGAAGGAAATAAAGTGTTTACAATTAACTAAACCCTTTCATTTCCCCAGGTTTTTCTTTTTTTTTTTTTTTTTAACTGAAATAGAAAAACCTTCAATTTAAACTGAACTTGAATTCAGGGATTTTGGATTCAAATGTTTTCACTTCTCCTTATATTTTTTTAGACTTTTGATATTGAGGATGATTTCTCAATCAGACTTACTAAAACCAATAGAGGACTTTTCTTTTTTATTTAAGTTACAGTTACATTATATTTGGGAAGGTTATTCTGTATACAGAATATGGCAAAACTCGATCAATCTGCAAATTATTTCAGGCTTCCCAAATTTGTGGTTTTACAAGGACACCAAACTTCTGCTGAAAGAGAAGTTATTGGCTCCTGGCTGGATATCACATTTTGGTATTGATTTAGGAGGTACTTCCGTAAATAGGTATTTGTTGGGGTTTTTGTACTCCCAGCAGCAAGCAGGCTGGGTTTTCCGAAGGAAATGAAAATTTGGCAGCAGGGCCATGAATGTGCTTCCTTCTCCTGGAGGAGCTCAGTATTTGGGGCTGGTGGGGAGCTCCTGAGGTCACCCCTCCATCGCCCACCCCCACCATGGGGTCCCCTTCATGTAGCAGCCCCTGGCCCAGGACGCTCTGCCAGCTCAAGTCACCTTTGTCTTTATGATTACTAATTATTTATATGACTTTTTAATGTCTGATTTACTTCTGGCACTTTCTGACTGGCTGTATTTTAAGTAGAAGTGGGGTTCATTAGGTAGGGATTTAATGGAGAGCTGGTGGTTTCGCTATTCAGTCTTTGGGTGCAGAGGGAGTTGTCTGTAGCTGAGCCTCCAAACGTGCTTACGTGCCTCCCAAGCCTCGCTCTGTATTAGGGAACTACAAAAATAAGGAAGAAAGCAAGATTGGCAGGTTACTACGTCACACCAGTGGGTGTGTGATGCATTTCTGTTTGGTAAAATAAAGCAGCACTAGTTATCGTCGGTATTTAAAGTTATCTTTAAATATTCCTGGAAAAGAATGATCATTAGAAATAAAATTAAGTGGCTTTCAGGTACTTCTTTGTGGTCAGTGTTTCGATGCTTTCCACTGGTGCCGTGGAGTTTACCCGGCGATTTGCTGCTGCCGTGTGTCTGATTGAGACGTATCCTGCAGCCCTGGTGAGGCAGCTCCTGCCTTGCTGTGTCTCCAGAGCAGCTGGATCCTGGATGTCTAATTTTCATTTGCTTGAACAGTCGGAAGCTTGGCAGCCTCCATCGGCTTTGAGCGTAGAGATGCGTCTGTGAATATGTTCATGGTGTATAAACAGTGTAAGTGTAGAAGATTTGAATTCACGTGGAATTAGAGCCCAGATTTGTATGGTGCTGAGATCTCAGGATGCCTGAAAACGGTGTTGCTCACCGGGATACTTGTTCTCTGCATGGATAATGTGGCATGGGATGAGGTTTAGAAGGGCTTCTTCTTGCTAAAGCATCAGTGATGCTCTTCTAAAGGAAATTAGGAGTTTGTGTTCAAGCAGGTTCACGTGGGGTGGTTGCTGCTACGGTTTTCTGGTGACACTTTTTTAATCTCTTGGCTTTCCTTGAGCTAGGATCTTCAGCAGTGCTTAGAAAAATTATGTTCCAGTCAGTTACTAAGTGATACAAGCCCTGAAGTTACATGAAAATACACCATGGATCTATAGACTTGCCATCCTTGGGTGACTGCTAAGAAAGATTTGAATCTTCAGATAGTGGTTGTGGATTTTGTTCACGTTTGCCAGTCCTAGTGCTTAGTGGGAGGATGGCTGCTGGTTCCTGCGTTACCTGGAGTTCCCCTTGCCCACTCCTACTTGAGGGTTTCTTCTCCCCTGTTTTAAGAGGCTTTTACCCTGGTAACTTTTGCAAAACACCACTTAATGGCAGAGGTTTTTTGGCTCCCCTCTGATCTGTGCAGCACTGTTATGGAGGCAGTCTTATAATCAATGTAATTGAAGATCAGAGTTAATGAGGACCTCTGTGTCTGCAAAATCCCCCGAGCGATGCTGGGCCTCAGATGTTAGATAAGGAAATGATTGGGCTGAACTGAAAATCTATTTGGCTAATTAGATGATGCATATTCCCAGATGCCAGTGGGGAAAAATACTTTTCACAAAATAAAGAAACGTAAGATTTTGTAAGAAAAGATTTTTGGCAGGAATTCACTGCTGACTCTCCGGAGGGAGAGGGTGAAGGAGCGTCTCTGATATGGGACTGCTCATACGAGAAGTTGTGCGTTGGGCCAATTCACTCACCTTCGACCAAAGAACTGAAGTGGGAACAGCCCGTGCTGCCCCTGCCCATCCCTGCCTGGAGCCTGGCACCCAGGCGTCTGTGGACACCGTCTGCGTGAGCTGGGGAAGTGATGCTCCGATCTGACGGATCCAAATAATTACACTGGTCCATATTTCTGCAGACATCTGGGAATCAAGTCCAGTATCTCGTGATGCTGAGCAGGGGTGGGGGAGTGTCTGGGCAGAGGAGTCTCCCAGCTGGTGGAACATTCATTGGGGCATGTTCGTATGGAGACGAATGGTCAAATGAAGTTCTTTGGGTTCAAGCATTAGTGAACTCAGTATTATTTTGCTGATCTCGGCATCGCAGCAGCTTCTGAAGAGTAGAGTGTTTCGGTATTTGATCAAATTGCATATTATTTTTTTTTCTTTTTTCTTTTAAGTTCCTCTAACATACTTTTTTTCCACCCTCCAGGCAGCAGCTTTGTTGTGAGTGAGGGCAGCTACTTGGACATCTCCGACTGGCTTAATCCAGCCAAGCTGTCCCTGTACTATCAGATCAATGCCACGTCCCCCTGGGTGAGAGACCTCTGTGGACAGAGGACCACCGATGCCTGTGAACAACTGTGTGACCAAGAGACAGGTAAGGAGGTGGGGGAAGAGTGAAGACCTTGCAAAGTTCAGAGATGGGAGGGAGAAGGTTTGTCTCTGGATATTTTGATGCCCACTCAGGCTAACGCAGAGGTGAGCTGAAGGAGGGCTGAGAGGTACCAGCAGGATCACACAGTGGTGAACCCCATCAGCAAAGTATAAAGAAGGTGGGCACAAGGATGGGAATTTGAAATGGTGGACCTATCAGTTCTTTGGTGTGACAACTGCAGGAATGTGGAGTTTATCTGCTTCTAAATTGTGTTATTTTGCTGTCCAGTCTGGAAAACCTGCTCATGAGCTTGCCCCATCTCCATCCCTGTTTTTTTGACCGTTCCACTGCAGAGCACCATTTAGCGCTCCATTAGTGCTCCTGCCTGATGGTCACCTAGGTCAGATCTCTCCTTCAACCCTTCCTCATGGAGTTGTGGACCCTGCCATCTTTTCTCATCTGTAAATAACCTTTTCGCTGAGCATGTTCTGCTTGAACACAAAGGCTGCCCCTGTGAAGCAGCAGCCAGCCCTGCTGGGACTCTGAGATGTGGGGCCACACAAAGAAGTGTCACCTTTCCTTCTGGCTTGAGTGCTCCTGGGTGACAAACGGGGATCTGGAGTCTGCAGTGAGCCAGGAACACAGAAAACAGCAAATGTGCAACTAGTGAATGAAGGCAGGGGTCTGCGTGGGTGGGAAGTAAGTCCGTGACCCCAGCTGATGGCTGGCCCTCGGGAGGTGACATCTCAGCTGGTGTGGGACCATGCTGGCTTTTCGTATGTCAGGGTGTGCCGTGCCCTCTGCAGCAGTCAGCATTGCTTCTGCTCCCCAATGCCTCGCCTCAGGTGGGATGCATTCCTGGTGGCATGGAGACCAGTGGCCCTATTGCTCCTGGCATGTTCTGCATCGAAAGAGCACACAACCCCCCCGTCTCCTTGCAGACAAGTACCGTTCCCAGGTTAGCCCTGGCCCTCTGCGTGAGCCACTTCTCTCGTAGCCAGGAGGGTTTCTTCACTGTGTGTTGTGTATGAGACTCGTGGCTGCGAGTAACGAACACTGGAACAGGTTGCCCAGAGGAGTTGTGGCTGCCCCATCCCTGGAAGTGTTCAAGGCCAGGTTGGATGGGGCTTTGAGCAACCTGGTATAGTGGAAGGTGTCCCTGCCCATGGCAGGGAGATTGGAACTAGATGGTCTTTAAAGTCCTTCCCAACCCAAACCATTCTATGATTCTATGAGTAGAGGTGTTGATCACTGGTGGGGTGATGCTGTCTTCATCCCTCCCTGCTTAGCTGAGATGCAAATACTGAACTTGGTTTCATAAATCCATTTTCCTGGTCAAGACAATGTTCTCTTCTTAGTACTCCTGCTCCTCAAGGCTCGTCTGCACGGAGGTGCTGCCAGGCATCGCTGCAGCAGAATAGTTACGCTGGATGAATTCCCCATGTAGACGAGCCCTGTGCATCACTTACTGTCCCAGGAAGGGCTGGGAGGTGACAGCAGCCACCTCGGCAGATGGAGATGGTGCAGGAGGAGGCTCTTCTCATCCAGATGTCACTGAGCAGAAGGATCATTTCAGGCATCAGCGAAATGCAGCCACCTCTGCGGGAGAGGGAAGACGCATCCAGCTGTCCTCTGCTTCAGGGCAGGAGGAGAGAAAAAACCAAACCTCTGCCTCCAGCAGAAACCGCGGGGAGACCGTATGGAGCCAGACCATGACTTCCCGGTTGGAGGAGCCCCGTGGCTCCACTCGCCAGCCCATGCTGTCCTTGGCACCGAGCAGGGCTGATTTAATCCTTGCATGGCCTCTGCTGTGAGGAGCAGCTGTCCTCCCCAGCTGGCCCGGCTGCTGCTCCCCAGCTCGCCGCAGCAGCTTGTCACTCTCGCTGGATGCCCCATGCTTGAGCAGGATGTGTTAGATCACATTTGTGGGGACGGGAGCGATGCTCGTTAGCCCGGAAGCTGCTCTGCTCCAGCACCGTGCTGGATCTGAACCTCGCCAGCTGCTCTGCAGCTCCTGGCCCTGGTTCCCATCTTCCCTGCTGTTCCCATGGTGGGAGGTGAGGGCAGAACAGCCTTGACCTGAACCTTCAGGTTCTTCACCCAATATCTGTCGATAGGCTTCTTCCCTCTCTCTCCAGCCTGGGAGTTTGCACGTGGATGAAGCAGAAGCTTTCTCCAGTCCGTGCCAGTTGGATCAGTAGGGGTAGGGCAGGAGCAGCTGGTGGGGCTGCTGATTTGCAGAGCCTAAATCTGGGACCCCCTTAAGAGGTCCAAACTTTGTGAGAACTGAGCAACCACCCACTGAAAATTAGGCCTTTGGAAGAACCTATTTGAGACCCTACCGCAGGATATAGCCCCGGGCACGACTTCATCATCACTTCATCACCATTGACCAGCCTGTAGGTGATGAGAAGTTTCCATGCCAGGCTGGGAGGAGATTGTAACTCCGTGATGCACTCATGTATTTTTAGATTTATTTTTATTAGTGTCATTCTATTTTTAAGGGTGATTTATTTTTATCACCATGAAAGAGGCAGGCCTGTGATTTTACTATGGAACATAAATCCTGTCTAGATTTCAACCTTTTCAGGTCAAGGATTTTATCATCTCTGTGAGCGTCCAAGCTATGGGTCCTGGGGGTTTCTCCTGCCCTCTGTCCTCTTGAGCTGGCCAGAGTGTCCATAAGGAGGATGGAGTGAGGTTTGTCCTGTCTGGAGGATGAAAGCATTGAAGGTTTCCCCTGTGAAGAGCAGCAGAGCCAGCTTTGAGGTCCTCCAGCATGTTTACAGCTAATCTGGCTTCAGCTTTCCCCTTGGAGCCATTCTCCGTGGCAGGGTGGGTACAGCCTTGTCCCAAAGTTTCCTTGCTCCAAGGGCAGGCAGACCACTGTGGGCAGGACTCATCCTCGGTGGCAGTGCCACGGGCTCCTGGCCCACGTTTGGACAGAGGCCCCCAGGTCATGTGTGCTCCGTCTGGTGAGACTAGAGCTCTTACCTACCCCTTTCCAGCACTGAAAACTTCTTCTAGGCTGGAATTTTATATAAGATCTGTCCGTACAATGTGCTGACTCATGTCTCCAGCCACCAAGTGCCACTTCAGTATGAATAATAATCCGCAGTGAAAACGGAGGCTCTGAAACAGTAAGAAATGCCAAAATACATTTTGCTTGCCTGACCTTAATTTGCCTTCCCTGGTGTCTCTGCCGTGTGACTCACTCTTTAATTAAATGATTGCTGCCCTCTGACAAATTTCAAAACCTCGTTGCAAAGCACTTGCTCATCAGGGCTTTTCAGAAGGAGCACCAACATCTGCCCATGAGCAAAATACTGTCTTTCTCCTTCCCACCTGCCTTGGAGACAGCCAAACCAGTTGGTCTGACAGGACCACACATACATAGAATCCTAGAATGGTTTGGGTTGGAAGGGACCTTCAAGATCATCTAGTTCCAACCCCCTGCCATGGTCAGGGACACCTTCCACTAAAACAGTTTGCTCAAAGCCTCATCCAACCTGGCGTTGAACACTTCCAGGGATGGAGCAGCCACAACTCTGTTCCAGTGTTCCAGTGCTTCACACTCTCAGAGGGAAGAATTTCTTCCTTAAATCTAATGGAAATCCCCCCGCTTCCAGTTTAAAGCCATTGCCCCTTGTCCTATCACTATATGCCCTTGTAAAAGGGGCATAAATACATAATTTACATAAATAAATGGATGCTGCTGAGGTCTTCCCCTTGCAGACATGCCACAGTGGCTTTGCCCCAGCCGCCACATCGGATGGGACAGGTACCTTGGCAGGGTCAGGATGTGGTCCTTGGCTGAAGAGGTTCAGCCCAAACACCCTATCCTCTCGGCAGGTGCTGACTGTGCTGATTGAAACGAGAACAGGGACGGTTTGTTGTCGTCTTCTGGGTCTTGCAGTCAACTCTCCTCGCTCTCTGTATTTTGGACAGATGTGATGCACGTTGCCAGCGCCTTTGCTGGTACCACGCACCGGAACACCTCCCCGTAAGATGCAGGAGTGCTTGATTTTCTCTGGCCTCCCTCACTGGCACTGGTAGCATTTATGAGAGCAGCTGTTTTCAGCAGCATATGCAGATTCTGATTTGTGAGCACAATTACCTGCTTTGTATGCACAAAACTGATTCACTTGCACATTCCGCGGGCATCGTTTAAGAGACCTGCTGGAGAATCGGTCCCCGAGGGCCAAATGCTGGAAAAAGCAGCCTCTGATTTTTGTGCTGTCAGGTTCGCCGGAGCAGTGGCATAAATGAGATGGAGAGCTACCTTGATTAGCAGGTGCAAATGCGTTGATTTTTTTTTTTCCCCCATCTATAAATCAGGCACTTCTCCATTGAAATTCTCTCCTTTGCATCCCCAGTTGATGGCACCCCCAAAGCGATAGGCACGGGCTATCATGGGGACCAAATGAGTCGTGGTTGTGATGAGTCTTTTCTGGAAATGGGCAGGAAAAAAAAAGGTTTCCACCATCTTCCAAATGGGCTATTTTGTCACCAGAGCCGCAGTTGGTGCTCCTGTCCAGGTAGGACGGGGGTCTTGTGGGCAGCAGACAGATGAAAGTCATTTTTAAACAGAGCCATTTTTAAAAGGCAACCTGGTAAGGGGATTTGGAGGCTGCAGACCTCAGCATGTAAATCAGGAGATGACCAACCTTGGTGAGGGGGTATTTGTGTTTATGAAAACAGCCATTTTCTCTGATGGTTCAATTTAATATCACGCAGCTTTTGTGCGCATCAGGTAATATTTGTTTGTTCTCGTGCACTTCTGCTGTTTTCGCTGTTGGAGAATCCTAGTGTCTTTATTGACTTAGACTTTTATAAGATGAGGTTCTGTCTCTCGAAGGTATGTAGTTTAATAACTTGGTCAAAAACTGTGTAATATACGATTTCTTTTCGTGTGGCGGCACAGCTTGCTTCGTGCACCAAGCAGGGCAGGAGGCAGTTAACTCCCAAGGTAATTTAGCTCCAGGCCGAAGTGTTATACATAAACAGCAATCAAAATGCGTGCCTGCAAGGGGGCTGAGTTAAGGTTATCTGTGCTGTCTTTACACTCTCATTTTCTGCCATTAGAGTGTTTAATTCTGCAGCTGCTAATGTTCTTGTAATGGCATTTCTGTGCCCGTCTAAAGGCCACGGAGAGGAGGGGAGAGGAGAGGAATGAGTTTTGCTCTATGGAGTTGCTCCTGGGCCTGTCTCCCCGGCTTCACCCGGCCCACCAGCACTGCAGGGGGTGGTTTCTCACCCGCCGTGGTCAGCTCTGGGACAGTGGTCACCCCAGAAGGTGGCATCCGTGGCACTGTGGGCCACCCTTGGGCCACCCTCGCTGCTTCCTTGTGTCAGCCGCGTGTGTGTGCCCAGGGAGAGCTTCCTCGGTGGCTGAGCAGATGATAATGAGAATAAAATCCGTGCAGAGCGTAAATCCAGACGCAATCCTTGGAAGTTAAGCTTGTACTCAAGTGCTCTGATGGATCTGGTTGAAGAGGGGGACTTGCAGCAGGGGGAGAGGAGGGATAACTGTCAAATTAACTCCAGATTTTCTCTTCATACTCCGTGCCAGGTCGGCTGGGCAGGAGCCACTTTCCCTGTGTCGTTCCTCAAGAGCTAAACTGCTTTTACTCAAACTGCATTTCTCATCAGGATGAAGCAGAGACCCAGGTTTGGAAAGTGCTGTTTCCGAAGGCCAGGGCCAGCAAATGGCAAGGGCAGGAAGAGAAGGTTCTCAGAGAGCTTTACTGGGAGCTGGTGCTGCCACCTCGGTTGTTGGTGGAGCCTCGGCCTCGGCCAGGGGCCATCCCGACTCCAGGAGCAGCTCTGAGATGCTTCACTTGTTCATTGGAGTTGGGAATTTCATGAACTGTTAAGACACTTTTTTGTCCTCACCCAAGTCTGTTTTTCTCCAAAGCTCTTTCTCAAAAGAGGCCCTGGTTCTGCCATCCCGCTGCAGCACAGCGCGCTCCGTGAAGAATGGTTTTGCTGCAGGGCTTTTGAACCTTCCTCTCATCCATTCCTCTCCCGATGGGAAAGGCCGGTGCCAGCTCTTGTGCAAACGTGTGTCCAGCCCCATCCCTGGCCAGCTCGCCCTTGGCACTGCAGGGCTGGGAGACGCTCCTCCCCGGGAGATGCCCCGGGGCACCCCATTGGCACCCCAGCACCCAGCTTGAGGCCGGCATAGGGAGAGCTGCCAGCAGGTAGTTTGGTGGTTTATTGGTTTTATTTAGGCCAGACCGCAGGCAGAGAAACTTCCATCTGCGGGAGGACTCAGTGGCTCAGATTTATGGTGCAGTTCCCCAGCAGAGTTGTCACCCCTTGGCAGGAGGGCTGGCAGCAGGGAGGAGTGTTGATCTGTTGGTGGCTTGTGCTGCACAGCTGGTGCTCAGGGCTGCTGCCAGTGGTCCTGGGCATTACCACCACCTTGGAGGGGACATGTTGGGGGACAGCAGAGCTGGGGCCAGCATGAGGGGTCCTGCCTGGTGGCAGGAGGCAGCCCGTGAGCCAAACATGGGAGCACCCAGATCCCCTCTGCCCCAGCGGGGGCTCCTGGGCAGCAGCTACTGCTGTGAGCAGTGGTGACAAGGGGATATAGCCCGCACCGAGCACCGAGCTGGTGGCTGGGACAGCAGTGCCTGGGGAGGAGATGGTGTTTGCGGCCACCTTTGCTCCTGGCGAGGGGATTCGGGCCATGCAGTTCAAGCTTTGCATCCTGGCAGCAGGGAAGGAGGGGGGACCCTCCAGTCCTCCTGCCTCGGAGCAGGCGGGTAACCCTGGAGATGGCTGAGTGCTAGTCCAGAAGAGAGGGGCTTTGTGCTGCGGCCCCGCAGTGAACACTGGCGCAGTCAGGGCTGGCGGGGCCGGCAGCCGCCGCGCTCAACGGCTGCCTCTGTTCTCGGAAAAATGCTCAATCTCGGCTTGCTGCCTGGTGCCCACCTCCCTCTGCAGACCCTTTCTCCTCCCGTGCTGCGGTGGGTGGAAGGAGGAGAAGCAAGAGGTGGTGTTGGAGGGACAGCTGTCCTGGAGCTCGCCCCACTGCTGGGATGGGGACTGTGCTGGGAGGATGGTCCCGTGGGGCTGTGGAGCAGAGGGTGGCTGGGGAAGTGGTGCTGCAGCTCCCTGGCTTGCTGGCACTGAGGGTGCTTTGCTGGGACATGTCCCCTGGTGTGTGTCCCCAGAGAGGAGGGTCCACCCTTGGGTGCTGACCTGGAAAGCCGGGTCCGAGTTGTGCATCTTGTGGGGTGGGAGAGATAGCCCTGAAGCAGACGTGAGCACGTACACATAATGCTCACACAGGTCAAAAGGCACTTGTTTGTAGTCCTGCAGCCTCCAGGAACAAACTGTCACCCCCACTGGGGCTGGGACTTGTCCACAGGACCGTCCTTTCGTGGCAGGGACATTGCCGCAGCACAGCAGGGCATCCCTCCGGGATGAAGGCAAATGCCAGGGGTGGAGGTGCTGCTGCAGAGGAGAGTATCACGGACACTGACAGTGCCAGGAGAGGGTTGACGAGCCACAGGTCTGCTCCAGCGCTCCCAACCCCCCTCTGGCTCCTTAAATAAGAATGCCAATAACAGCAAAAAGCAGCTTCCCTGGGAGCAGAGGGACTTGGGGCGCTGCTGCGTTGCGCTGTGCGCTGGGTGGGTGGGTTAGGGGGATCTTGCAGCATTGTCGCCGCGATGGCCCCTCTCATGACAAGGCTGCCAGGATTACCCTGGCACGCCGGTGGCCTGTCCCACAGCCTGGCTCTGCTGCAACCCGGGCAGAGTGCGGGGACGGCCGGGGAGGACGTGGGTGCAGCATGAGACTGTTTCCCCTTTCAGGAGCAGCAGCAGCACGGTGCGGTGGGCAAAATGGAAGAGTAGTTCTGCAACTTCCAGCTTAGGTATAAAAAAAAACAGAGAGCTGAAGCCTCCAGCTGTGCTGGTCGAGACACAGCAGGGGCCGGAGGACTGTTTTCCTCCACGTACTTGGCTTTGCTCCGTGCCTGTGCCAGTGGACGTGATGAGCTCGGATGTCGCTTGTGTCAGACTCATTTCCTTCAGGGATGAGCGAGCCTTGGCATGGGCCAACCCTGAGCCAAAAGCCACGGATGCTAACAATGGCTGCAGACTGCTCCAGCCCTGGCCTTCTGCACCTCCAGCGCTGAAGCCGGTGTGAAGCCCAGGTGATGCGAGAAGCCCTTTGCTCGGAAACAGGCAGAAACAGCTCATGTCTGCACGTGGAAACCAAGTCCATGTGTCCTCAGCTTGCGCCGTTCCTCCAGCTGGGATTCCAGCTCCTTCTCACCTCCCAGCTGAAGGCAGGGGCGATGCCTGTAGCGGTGTGGGGATGGAGCGGCTGGAGCTGCACGGCCGCTTCTCTGGGTGCCGCAGCTGAGACTCCCCACTCCCACCCCCGCGGCAGCCCGTTGCCGTGCTGCGTGTGGCTCTGCATGGCGCCTCTGTCTGCGCTGCCTGGCACCTCTTCCAGCCGCCTCCACGGCGATGAGGGCACAGCAGGAGGGAGGCTGCTGGTGAGACGTGCCTGCAGTGTCTGAGAGTGTGTCCCGCTGGCTCAGAGAGAGGTTCAGGTTCATCCTCCCCAAGCAGAAACCAGCATGGAGACTCTGTGTCACCTGAAGTTAGCCATGACAGCGCGGTCTTTGATGGGATTTTGTGGAAGTGGGGAGCAGGGGAGGATGCAGAGTGGTGCCATGGGTGCTGCTGCGTTCTCATAGCCTCCGGTCTCCCCTCACTCTTCCACGTAGCTGCACGTGTCGCATGTATAACATGTTTTCTGAGCCTCTTGCTAGAGCCACGGTGTTGCATTTCCTGGTTTCTGCATCTTCGCTCTGCAACGGCGGAGGTGTTCCCCCCCTTACCAGTATTTTGTTTGACGACATACTAGAAATACAACATGGGACCTCCAGAGCCGAGCACCAGGACTTACTCTTGCTAAAACCGAGTGAGCAGCAATCCTTCCTTTTGCTATAACAGCTCACAATTTGCCATGAATTATCTGACCCGATGTGTGGGTTATGAACCTGAAGGAAAAGGAAGGACCGCGTGTGCCACTGGTTTTACCATGGGAAGGGTGCGGGTTGGTGGCTGCGGAAATAGGCTGCTTGGCACAGCGATCCGTAGATCCTGATCCATTTGTCCTCCCGCAGCAGCTGAACGCTGTGCGGAGGCGTGTGCAGGACCTGTGGAAATTGCATCTGGCTTCAGGTGCGGTTACTTTGACAAATCACTTGGTTATTTGGTTGACTTTGACTTTAAGATCAGGTTGAATCCTGGCTTAGCCTGAGTGATGCTGAGCGGGTAATTCCGCTCATCTCAGAAGCACGCGGGATGTCGCAGCTCTGAACAAGGGCGTTGTTTTGGCTTTGGGTGGTTTGAAGAGGAGTTAGGGTATGGCAACCCCCGTTCCTGCTGCTCTGGGGACTTCACAGTGTGTTTCTCAGTCCGTGGGGATCAGCCTGGCTGGCTCAGCGTCCTCCCTGGCTCAGCATCGTTCCTGGGGAGGATGGAGACAGGGGGAAAATAATGGAGTAGCTCAGGGGAACAAAGAAAGAGGGTGGATGCTGATGGGGAGAGAGCAAAAGCTCATGAAAAACTGTAGGAGCACAGCAGGTTCTGCTGAGGTTTTTTGGAAATCCCACCAATTGCGTGTTTGTGGTTCTGGATACACAAATAGATCCTAAACCGTCTGGCTTGAAGAGATGGAGTCCCTGCTCCTCCAGCAGCCTGCAGCGCTCTGCCAATCCCGTCCTGGGAGCTGTCCTAGCCGATTGCTAAAATTCTGCCAAGGGGGTGCGGATCTCCCTGGAAAATCTGGGGAAAGCTGGTCCTGGTGAGGGGCAGGCATCCGCGGTCTCCATGCCATAGGTTGCTTTTCCGGTGTCCCACCTCTCTGCCGCCCTGGATCTCCTCCCCAACTGGTGCCACCATTTGCCCTCTCGCGTACTGAAACAAACCTCCCAATAAACCTCCCAATAAAGCCTCCAGCACCAGCTGGAGCTGTTGAAACTCCAGGATTGGAGTCGATAAAATCAATATTTCTGCAGGTTGATAGAGTTTCTCCTTCTGATGCCAAACTGATGGAGCAGTAAACAAACCGCCGAACAAAATAAACTCTCCTGCGCCTGCGGGAAAGGGGTTCACCGCCCTGGCACCTCCAGCCATCAATAAGGAGGGAGGTGGCTGGGCTGTTTGATGCCAGCCTCTGGAGGTGTTTTTTCTCTCCTTGCTCTGATTTCCGTGGCAGGAGCTGAGTGCGAGCCGGTGCCCCAAGACTCCCAGCTCTGCTTCGCCAGCACTTTGAGACGTCTCTCGTTTGCAGAGCATATATTTGTTATGTAATAAGCGCCAGGAATTAATGATCCGCGCCGCGGCTGGGGAAACTTGCGTACTAAGCACCCAAGGAAAAAATAACTTTTCTTTTTATAAAATCACTGATGGAGCCATTAGGACCTGAGTTTTCTTGCAATGAGACTGCCCCAACCCCCGGGCACGGCTGAGCCGGCGCGGGGGCTAGTGCCGTCGTCTCTCTCCCAACTCTTTCCCTTTGGAGAAGCAATGTTCCTGCCGCTCCCGTTATGAATCATGAGGTTAGCAGCTTTTGACAGATCATAAATCAGTGCTTCGAAGTCGCTAGGACAAATCCCAGGACATTTAATCTTTAATATTAGACGTGTTTAAGGCAGTGAATATTTCATGAAGGTGCTGTTGCATTTTAGCACATCATTAGCTGTCTCTTTCTTCCCCGCCCCCCCCCCTTCTTTTTTTGCTGCCTCCCTTTTTCCAGGCGGTTGTTCCCGAAAAATCTCAGCAGTTGAACCCCCACCTCACTCCCTCCCGACAATAAAGCTCTTTACTGTAATCCCTGCAAGGCATTTTCAGAACTTGCTTAGGATCCCGATGAGCTCGCAGGTACCTGCCAGTCTGCGTTACTGCTGTCGTGGGGGTGCCCCTCCCCGCTTCCCCCCAGCATCCTCCCGGGGTCCCACCTCCGCCGCTGTTTACAGCTCAGCCTGCCGAGCCGTTGGGCACGTTGAGGAGCGGAGGGGAGAAGGGGGGCAAAAAAAACCCATTGGCAGTAGCTTGTAACAGAAACTCCACGTGCAAATCCAATTAATCTTTGATTTTGCTGTTTCTTGCTCCGGGTTATATATTTCTACCAAACATGGAATCAATGTGGGCCAAACGTGGTCAGGTTTCTGGTGCGGGAAATGTCTTCTCCTGCTGCCAAAGGGGTGTAACAGGGTGAGCCGGCACGCAGAGAGCGCATGGGAGCGGGAGAGGAGCTGGGCCGAGAGCCCCTCAGCTGCGGGATGGGGCACGGTGTGGGCACTGCCCGTGCAGGGTGGAGGTTGGGGGCATCTGCATCCTCCTGCGGGAGTTTGGGCTACAGGAGACTCTGCTGTCCCATCGCCGTGCAAGCATCAGGAGCAGAGGTGGGAAGGGGATGTGGCCAGGATGGGTCGGGAGCGTCCCTGCACCCAGGAGGTGCATGGAGGTGGATGCTGGCTCTCCTCAAGCGAGGTCGCGATCCCTGCTGAGGAGTGAACCGCTGGCCCCAGAGCAGCCCCTCTGCCAGGGGTGTGGACCAGGGCAGGGCCCAGATCCATGCAAGCACGTGTCTATGGGAAATGTGAGGTGTTCTTGGGGGCCCATCAGGCAGAGGTTTGCTGAGCCTGGAGAGCTGCAGGGCTGCACAGGGACACAAGTCAAGGACAGACTTTTCGCATCATGAAATCCCATCCCCAGCTACTGTGGGTGATACATCATGTAACCCTTTCCAGAAGAGCTGCAGTATTCTTGCAGCTTTCCATATCTCCTCCTCTCCTCCTCCGCATCTCCTGGAGATTTCAGAAGAGTCCGAAGTGCTCCAGATCCATGGTGGGGACCAGGAATGGCCATGAACAAACCGAGATGGGCAGCAGGGGAGGAGAGCCCAGCTCTGCGGTCGCTGACATGCCTCTGAGGCATGGACGTCTCATCTTCCCCTCTTCTCTTTTAGGAGAGTGTAGCTGCCATGAAGGCTATGCCCCGGACCCTGTCAATCGCCACCTGTGTGTGCGCAGCGACTGGGGACACAGCGAAGGGTGAGTGGTGACATGACGGTGTGTTTGCTCTGTCCTGGCTCCCGCGTTGGTGGGGAGCCCAGTTCTCCTCCCCACTGGCCATCACCAGCACCAGAGACCTGGGACTGGGTTGTCCCTGCCGAGTGACATGCTGCAGCTGCTCTTTCCCTTTCTGCCTCCCAGGCCGTGGCCCTACACGACGCTCGAGCGGGGATACGACTTGGTCACAGGAGAGCAGGCACCGGAGAAGATTCTCAGGTGAGTCAAAGGAGTGTTGAACTTGGACATTCGACAGGGGAGAGCTGGTGAGGACGTGTCAGCAAAGGCTGCCTCTTGGTCACTCTCAGCCCGTCATCTTGTGCTGGCTGGGGAACATGAGGGTCATTTGCCTTTGACAGACCTGAAAGATTTGTCCATGTTCTGCAGACAGGGCAGGATTTCCCTCTTGTGTCCTTGGCTCGACACTGCTCAGTAAAAGCGAGGACAGTGTGCACAGAAAGTCCCTCTGGACTCAAAAGAAGAGCTTGAGCATCCCCATGTTCTCCCTGTCACATCTCTAGCTATTCCTCTCATTTGGCTTTCAGGACAAGACCAAATGACTAAGTTACCTCGTGGTGCCACCACTGCACTGACTTTCGGGCAGCCAGGTGCAATAGAGGGCCACCGTTTGCTGTGGACACTGTTCCTGTATGACACGTTTGTCCTCATTCCAGGTCCACCTATAGTTTGGGTCAAGGTCTGTGGCTGCCTGTCAGTAAGAGCTTTGTGGTGCCCCCGGTGGAGCTTTCCATCAATCCTCTTGCCAGCTGTAAGACTGATGTTCTGGTGACAGAAGATCCAGCAGATGTAAGGTAGGAAGCCGATTTCTCGTTTTCCTCATGCTTGAGTGACTACGCTGCCTTTAAATTGTTATGGAGGATGCAGTGATTTCTATGACGATGAGTTTGATTAATTTTCTTCCAATAAGAAATCTGATGTGGTAGTGGCTCCAGCCTCTTTTGGTCCTGATGGGTCTAGGCCAGGCCTGTGTATATAGCTCTGAAGTCTGCCACTCCAGTTGGGTGAATTGGTATGAACCTGTGCCAAGGTGATTTTAAAGTGACTTAAATCTAATGTCAGATTACGTAGCTTAAACTGATGCATTTACCTGTACGGAGGTGCTTTCATCTTTCAGAAACTCATACGTATACCACATCCACACAGCCCTTGAGAGTCTATCGTGCTCATGAAGGGCCAGGTTCAGACTCTGGTGAAAGGCCAATGTTGCTTGTCCAAGTATTAGACCAGTAAAGGTGGTTTTTTTCCTTCCTTGAGTTCAGTAACACCTGGATATTTCTCTGGCTCCCCCATTTTGGCTAGCTGGTATTTTAAGCAGATGTCATTGGACTTGTGGTAGTCTAGGTCAGAAGTGGGACCTAAGAGGGCTTTGCAGGAGGAGAATTGCTTTGGTAGAAGGAGAGCCTGTTTGCTGGGAGACTGGGCTGAGGGTGAGCAAAGGGAGGTCCTTTGGAAAAGGAGCCAGGTAGAATGGTTGTCCTGTGCCCTAGCTGGAAAGGGAGCAGCAGCCTCTGCCTCGGAGGAGAGCAATGGTGGTGATTGTCCTCCTGTGCCTGGTTTACAAGGGTTTAACTGTTTAACTCCTAAGGTATTTAGTGTGTGTTCCCCTCTCCCTCATTATATTAAGATTGAATATTTGATTTTTGGGTGTCAGGGAGGCTCCGTGATCCATCCCTCCCTTCCTTCTTGCTGCCTTCTCCTGTTGACTCATGACACAATTTCCTGACCTGCAAATTCTTGTCCGTGTTGAGAAGCATGTTCCTGGGCATTAGTAGGATCCTGATATCTCCCAGCCCTTTCTGTCTTTTCTTATCCCAGAGCAATAGGATGGTGGATTTCCATTCTTCTGTCCCATCATCATGAGTCTTGGCAGTGCTGTGCTTGGAGCAAGTGCCTACAAAACCTACGGCAGAGCCAGGACTGGCATCCAAGAGGTCCTCACTTCCAAGTGTGGTTTTGTTGCTAATTAGTGCTTGTTCCCTCTCCTACGAAAAGAGACTGATGGTACATAATCTATCACAATTTGGCTCTCCTCGGAGCATTGTTTTTCTTGTCTGCAGAAGACTACTGCCTTTCATCTGAGAAGGTGAAGGGTCACCTTGTTGTACGTTAACGTTTTCCGAGCCAAAATGCCAGGAGAACATTATTTCTTTCTTGCCTCCTCACATCTTCATTAAAAGTACCTTAGTGAAAGTAGAGGCTCGGAAGCTTGCTTTCTGCTCCAGTGCAGTAATTGTCTCTGGGCACTGATCCTCGCGGAAAAGTCTCAGTTGGGATGGATGAATGCCAGCTAGGAGGAGGGGAGTTTCTGGCATGGAGACTGTTGCCTGCTCCCCTTATAAATGAAACCTGAACTGAGAATTCCAGGTATAAATATTGGAGTGACCCAGGTAGAGTAAGGGAGGTGAGTTCACGGCGCTTGTATCTTACATACAGGAGATGCTAAATTATTAAAACTTTAATAAACGTAATAATAAATATTTGATGTCGAATTATGGAATGTTTTACAGATACAGTGAAAACCAAAAAGCAATCTATTATTTCTGCACTAGAACTTAAAATACTTCTCAAACAGGGATCAGGCAGCAAGCTCGGGCTCCTGAGCACCCTGGGGTGCGTGGAAACCAAGATGATACCTCCTGAGCGGAGCATGATGGTGTGAAGAAGCTAATGGTGGGGCTGTTCAGGTCCCCTGCAGTTGGTGAGCAGGGACGTTGCTGTGTTTGGTGCTCATGGGCATCACATTGGCCTGTCTCCAGGAACCTTCCCTGAGGTTCTTGGGTGCTTTCACATAATGAGAAAGGTGCTTTCAGAGCTGTTTGTCTTGCAGCCTCTTTGCTTTGTCCCTCTGGACTGAGACAAGCATTGGTAGCTTCTCCAGGGAGCAGTAATGCAGCAGTTTTGGTGGTTCAGATGTACAGATGGTGACCTATAATGTCAGACCTGCCATTAGAGGTGAACATGTGCTGTCCATTGCGTAGGTGTCAAATGCAGCCATCCCTCTGCAGGAGGAGGCACCTGTTTCCCGGGCTGTGGGACCATGGTGGCACCGTCCTCCATGCTGGCAGCTCCTGCGAGTGGTCCTGCAGCGCTCGAGCTCTAATACAGTCACGTCCCCATGCCAAGGGGCAGCTCCTGGGCTGTATCACACCAGCTGCAACACGGCCGCGTCTCAGCACCTGGCATGCCCTGTTCGCTGTCCTGCAACGCTGTGATGGCAGCTCAGTCCTGTGTTTCATCTGTGTTTTTAATAACGAACGTGCTCCCTTCCTCCAGACCTTTCATTAGTCTGATGCCTTTTGGCTCCGGGGTCACTTGTCTTGAAGAGTTTAATGGAGGGAAATTGCAGAAAGCCTGGTTTGGAGAAAACAAGTGATGAAGTCTTTACAACTCAGAGGGTTAAAGGTTCAAACGTGGCCTTGTGTTTTTATGAAGATGCTCCAGGCTGCGGAAGGGACGGGTGGGGCTCTGCCTTTCGGTGGCTCTCCGGAGAAATGCTGATTCCTTGCTGCTTCTCCGGAGGGATGCTGCTCTCCATTTGTTCCACCGCTGAGTGAGTGCTTTGGTGGCCGAGAACGGGGAGCCATGCTCCCGCCTGCTGCCGTGGCCACGTCCTTAGAGAAACTTCCTATAGACGGGAGCCAAAGGTCTCCGTGCAAACATCCCATCGGGCATGTTCCCACGTGCTGGGGCATGAGCGGGGACAGGGCTTTGCATGCACAACTCAGTGCTGGAGGTTTTAGGGCTGTGCATGGTTACTTAAACACGAGGGGGCTTAGAGCTGATGAATCTTATATGTATAATTCATCAGCAACCGTACCGAGCGTGCCCTCCTCACCCCAGAGCCCGGTCCTCCGCACGGCAATGGCATCACTCACACGTCTGGCGTGGTGGCAGCCACGCTAACAGTGATGACATCTGGTTTTCTCCCATAACCTGGTGATGAACACAGTGGTCCCTATTTTTTTTTAAACAAATTGCTATTAAATGTTTAACCCCTTCCGCTGACCTTCCCTAGATGTCGCGGACTGCCTGTATCTTCTCACAGTGGGTCGCAACCAAACGGCTGTTGCAACCACAACGTATCTCACAGTCAGAACGCTCTTCTAATCTCCAACAGAGAGCTCCAACTCACCGCTCTCCAGGGGCTCCTACCACTCCAGTCTCCAGGAGGGAACTGCCCCACTCCCTCTTGGGAGTGCCCCGTCTTTAAGCCTCCCATAGGTCACGTGGTCTCCAGCTGACCACCGTGACTCGCAGCACCTGTCTCGACAAGGCACAGGTGCTTCCCATGTAGCAGCCAGGAACTCCCCCGACACCTAGACACCTTGCCGTCTCTTTTTGGCCCTTTAGGAGGTACCACTTGTCCTGTGGGACCAGGAATTCTTATAATTGTGGCAGCGTACGCTGCTCTGCCCCATCAGCAGCTCCCGGGGAGGACCCGCACCCGCGGCCCTGGGGTCCCACCACTGTCAGCACCGAGCACCCCTGCGGAGGACAATAAAAGCATCCCTTGGGACACAGCCCTTGTAAGGCACCAAGAGGAAAGCTAACCCAGGGCATGGCGCTGACAGATGCCTGGTGGTCCTGGTTCACTGTGCCACCTGCTCTGCAGAAAAGTTGATAATTTCTGGTGAGCGGCTATAAATCAGAGGCTGCCACCTGACATGACATATAGCTCTATCGTTATGGCAACCATAGAAACAAATAAAAGCCTTGCCTTCGCTTGACGAGCCTTTGAGATGTCCTGATGGAGAGACAAGTGTTCAGCGGCAGAATGAATTCTCTTGAACTCGCTGTCGATTCATCTTCGTTTTGCTCCCAAGTGAGCCCCTTTGCTCTCTGAGTTCTTTGCCAAAGTACAATCAACTGGATTTTTTTTATTTTGTTTTTTGTTCGTTATTTTATTTTCAGTTCTCTCAATGGCAGAGAGCTCTGCTCCCCAGCTCTGCGCCCACATCCATCTCCCATCTCATGTCGAGGACGGGAGCTGGGTCCCTGCCTGTGACTTTCTCTGGCTCAGCCGTGCTGTGAGCTTGTGACATCGCTGCTGCCCCAGCCTTGCAGGGCTTTTGCAGTGATTTGGGCACTTGTGATTTTGCAAGTTAGCACCGAGCGCTGCGGTGTGAGGCTCGCTGAGAGCGGAGAAGGAGGAAAAGTGAAGTGGATGAGAAAGGCAAAGGGAACCTGGGCCAGGAGAGGGGAAACAGCTTTGCTGTGGCCACGCTGTCACAGCAGCAGCAGAGCTCATCTTCCCTGTGCTTTAGCGTTGTGCCTCGTCTGCAGGAGCGCAGGAAAATGGGTGCTGCTGCAGGCAGACACCACTGAGGCTCAGGAGGTGGGCTGGGCTGGTGCCCGTGGGCAGTGTGCTGGTGGAGTATGGGCGGGAGCAGGCAGAGAGCACCCTGCCAGCTCTTCTTGCCATTTGGTGCAGGAGATGCCATGGGAACTCGGTCTTTTTTTCCCCCTTTTGTGTCTCCTGCAACAGAGCGGGCTGTGATTTCTGGATGCTCGGTGCTGGAGGGACTCTCAGCCAGGAGGTCAGGGGAGAGGGGAAATGCCGTTTTCAGGCTGTTCATCAGCAGGGACCCCGAGGAGCTGCCTGCAGGGACTCTTGCTCCATTGGTGCCAATAAAGTGGCCATGAGCGGCTGTCAGCAGGTACCCATGATGAATGGATGGCTTCACGTGATGGAGCAAATTGATCATTGCATCACCAGGCACAACTTGTTTCTGCAAAGAGGACAATTCATCACCGTGCACGTCACAGGGACACCGTCAGCCCCCAAATAACATCCCCAGCGCTCTGGCCTGGGCCTCTTATCACCCCAACATGCCGTCGTTTCGCAAAGGCGGTGGAGAAGCAGCTCACAGTGCTTAACATGAGGATAACGGCAGCCTTTGGCCTCATCCTCAGCAGGGAACGGACAGATACTTTACATAGAGGCAGCCACCAGCCTCTGCCCTGCATCTGTCAACTTAGCATCATCCTGGCTGCTTACTGGGATTTTGTCTACTCCCTGCCTCCCACTTTGATTTATGAGAGCAGGTTAGAAGAGTCAGGTACGTCTCAGTTGGTTACAGGGTGACTAAATGGAGACGTAACCTTGCGGCAGCCACCGAAGGGCATGAGTGGCAAAACGAGAGAGGAATTGAGGGAGTGGTGAGATGGGGAAATAGGGGCAGAGAGGAAGCGGGGGGGGGGAAATCCCCAAATTTGAGCCAAAATCACCCAGGGAGTATCTGTAGTTGGTCAGAATTGAAACGCGGGTCACTCAGCACCTCGGGGAGGGAGGGTGCAGGGACCTCACCGTCCTCAGCCTGTCTCCTGATCCATCACCAGCTGTGGGGTCTTTCATGCCCAGAGCAGAGGGACACCTCAGCCCTGCCTCGGCAGGGGCTTTTCCTAACTCCTGCTACACCAGTGCTGAGTTTCACTCTCTTTACATTCCAGTCCTTTGTGTGAACTGTTTGAGGTCTTGATGCTGGGCTGTAACACTGCACGGAAAATGATCAAACCTCTTAGAGATAGTGGATGTAAATTTGGACCTGGCTCGAATCCGTCGTAGGGGGTGATGGTGGGAGCACCAGCAAGAACTACAAGTTTGGCAGCTGAGTGGTTGCTGATCCTCTCATCCATGGCGCTGCAGAGCCCAGGAGGGAAAATCCACCCAACGAGCAAACTGATTTTGTTTATATATGTGCTGGTTTGGCTGGGGTAGGGTTAATTCCCTTCACAGCAGCTGGTACGGGGCTGTGGTTTGGGTTTGTGCTGGAAACAGCGTTGGTCACACCGGGATGGTTTCGTTATTGCTGAGCAGAGCTCACACACAGTCACGGCCTTTTCTGCTCCTCACCCCACCCCACCAGTGAGGCGGGAGGGGCACAAGGAGTTGGGAGGGGACCCAGCTGGGACAGCTGACCCCAACTGACCCAAGGGATATTCCAGACTCTATGACGTCATGCTCAGCATAGAAAGTTGAAGGAGCAGGATCCTGCCAGCGCTAAGACGAGCAGTGAGTGCAGGGAGTTTGGAGGGGGAGGCAGCTGCTCTAAAACACGGTGCTGATGGGTGTGCTTAGCTGAAAGGGTGATGGAAGGCGACGAAATCAGACCTTGGGTTTCTTCAATGAAAGGAGCTCTCCCATCCCTGTTTGATGGTGTTATTTGTTTTTCTGTCCCTGCCTTTGCTTCTTGTTAAACATCGGCCGGAGTGTGCTTTGTAGCTGCCTGTTCAAAGCGCAGCCCACGGCCTCTCTGTTCGTACAGCCTGGCTGTACTATTTCTCCTGAATTACATATTTCCCCCCCATCTGAGTTTTATTGCCTTTGTGTGCATCTCCTGCCTGTGAAGGGGACTAAAAAGTTTGCAGGTGGGAGAGGGACCAGGGACCCAGTGCTGTGCTGGGGCAGCGGGGACCTGCACCAGGCATGGGACACGGAACCTCTGCTCTCTGCCTCCTCCTCCTCCTCCTCCTCCTCTTCTTCCCCCCGTGCTGGGGAGGGAGCTGGTGATGGACACAGCGGTGCCAGGCCAGCGCTGCAGGGCCAGTTTGTAGTGCAAGTACTTGAGCCCCAGCGAGTGCAGAGTATTTGGGGTCTGCTCCACCGTCTCCTGTTCCACAGCGAGCTGACCCAGGTTGCCTTCACACGGTGCCAGCCAGGAACGCACGACTGCCTGGGCGGCGGGCTGGGACTGGGAGCTGCGCTCGCAGGGAGCAGGAGAGGGACAGCAGAGGAGCAAGGATGGTGACAGCAGCAGGAGGGATAGGATTTCCTAGGTGCCAGGGAAAGGATGCTCTCAGTCCCTGTCCCTATCTCAGCTCTCCTCAGCAATTTTGTCCTTAAGATGCTTCAGGGCAAGGTGGGACGATGGCCCTGGTCCTGTCGGGGTGTGCAGCTCTTCTGGGTGGGGCAGTGACATTGGGAAGGTTTTAATATCTTTTCTTCAGCTAATTCTGAATACAACTTAGTAGAAAGAGCTGGCACCAACCAGCTCTGAGGAGATTTCAGTTGCCTTCAGCTTGCCCGGTGTGGACCATATCTGCTCCTTCTTTCTCATCTTATCTCCCTTGGATCACTTCATCCAAAGGACAAAACTAATAAAATTCAACCAAACCGAAATGTTCCTGGGAGCGCACCAGGGGCCTGCAATGGGCTCCGCAGCCAACGCAGAGAGGAGAAATCATCTTGGCAGAGACGATGGGAATGGGGGCGGACGTGAACAGGGGAGCTTTGTCCTTCTGCTTCAAGGGCACCGTGAGAAGACACTGTCCCTGGTAGGCATGGAAAGGGCTGTTGGGGAAGATGGACCCTTAGGTTTATTTTTACAGGGGTTTTTCAATCACTGAAGGGAAGGAGGGGATGCACATGTTGCTGCAGAGGAACGTCGTCGTTGCTGTGGAGGGACAAGGGAAGGCAGCTCTGTGCAAACCAGGCAAAAGCGAGGGGGAAAGCTCCTGTTCAGCTTTCACCCCAGGGCAGGCAGCGACCGTGCAGGCACTGCCGCTGCCAAACCGGGTGGGCAATCAGGGCTGGGCACGGGGGCAGCCGCAGGCGGCGAACCAGGACCCCCACGCTCTCTAAAGACAAATGAACTTAATTAGTTTCGGCTCCTGTTCTGAGCAGCCAGGGCCGGGGTGATGTTGGACTTGGTACGGTGCCCCACCACCACGGCTGCTGCCCCCGAGGGATTCGCTCCACTCTGGGATGTCATCCCAGCTCTCGGGGTGATTTATTAGGGCAAAATGCCCTCTGTTCCTCCTGCCAGCCTCGAAGCAGCTGAGGGAGCCATCGGTGCAGCACTTTCCAAGCAGCTCAGAGTAACTTTACCTGTGCTGTGCTGGTGCTTCTCACTCCCGCAGTTTCCAGATGCAGGAGGGATGCTCTGCAGGCTTTCCCTGGCCCCCTGATCTCCAGGCAAAGGAGCAAAAGCAGCTCAAAATGAGGTTAGAAGCCCCAAAAATCTCAGTGTGTGATTTAGAGACAGCATCAGCGTTGCACGGGGCACCCTGGCTGGTGTTGCCCGTTGGCTCAGAAAACCTTTCCGTGCTTTGCCACAGCTGGGTGACGGGACCGCAGCTGGACCAGACTGTGCATCAGCTGCAAATCCTCTGCCCTTTGCCTCTGCTCTGCCCAGCTTTTGCATCATTGCCCCTTTTCATCTGTTTATTTGCTGCTTACTCAGCTTCTCCTTTTCTGATTTAGATGTTTATAAGCAGCTGTCAGGTCTTTCTCCAGTCTCCTTAAATCTGGCTGCTGACTACAGACTGAAAAGCAAAAGCTTTCTTGACTTTTTCCTGCTGCTCCTTGTTTAAAGCCCCAAGGTCCAGTGGGCGGTGGTGCTTTCCTGGGCAGTACGCTAGAGTGCATTAAGCAGAATATTGTTTTGAGGAACTAAATCAAAGAGCGTTGCAAAGCTGGAGAGGTTTGGAAGGAGGCCTGGGGAGCAAGCAAGGGAAAATAAAATCAAGAAAATTAGGTGAAGCCTTGCAAAAAAATAATCCCATCTTGGGAATTGCCCTGCTTTCACTGCCTGAAGAATTACTGTGCCATAATCAATTCAGCTCTAGACGTTTCCTGTGGTGTTTTTGATATAATGAGGTGCTATTGGCTGCAACTGAGTGCTTTTTATCATAACGTGGATGGGTGCAGTTAGGGACCCGCTGCCGCGCCGCGCCGCAGGCTGCGCCGCACTCGGGGCCGGGTTCTGGTGGGGCTGAGCAGTGCTGGTGGTGGCTGGGGTGGAGGCAGGGCAGGCAGCGCTGGGAGGGATGGGGATGTTGATGGACCACACAGTCCACATATATTTCATCTAGCGTGTGTTTCTTCTCCACTGGAGGAACCAAAAGCGGCTGGTATCGAGCTGGCTTTGGAGGGGAGGCACGTGGAGGGGTGAAGAGCCCCCAGGTGCACATAGGGCACGTTGGAGTCTGTTGGCACTGTGGCTGGATGGGTTTTGGGAGAGAACGTATTCATATCTCCTGCAAACAGGGGGTCTGGTGTTGCACGCAGGGGTTTGTCCCAGGCATCACATAGCCAGGTCGTTCAGCCCTGGCTGATGTTTTCTCGCCTTATATATAAGGCGAAACTGGCTCAGGCTGGGGTAGCGTCTCCTGATGCTGTACAGACAGCACTCGCCCTTCCCGGCTGGTGGCTCTGCCATGGCTGTCCCCCTGTCACTGCTGCGCCGTGTCCACCCCAGCCCTGGCATGGAGCTCTCTCCCGGTGGCAGCACATCGTCGGGACCCCTGCTGAACTCAGCAGCACGCAATTAAACACCAGCTAATACTTCCCTGCTACTGCCGAGGGCTTAAAATGACATAAATGAAGAAGGTGAGAATTAAGGCAGGATGCTGTGTAAATATGCACTGAGCTTTTGCAGTGAGAAGTCTCTTTATTCAGCTCAGTCCACATTTCTTTTTTTTTTTTTTTCTATCAGTGTGTATCAAACACAGATGGGCCAGAGCTGGAGATGGTGACTCTGAAATGTGGATACTCTGGAGCTGGATACAGCTTGGGGCTAACAGTACAGCTGTGGATGGTTCAGTAAAGGGCTCCTTGACCCACAGAGTCCAAGGGGTGAATACGTTGCTTGTGACCAGCCATACCAGACCTGTAACAGGTCCCTCATATGTGTTAGGGCCGTTCTACCGAAGTAAATGCTGTGGAGCAGCTCTTCTGCACCACCTCTCCAGGGGGTACTCTGAAAACCCTGTGGGAAGGGATGGAGACTTGAGACTCTTGAACTCAGCCTCCCTTTTATTCCATATGTGCCCATGCTGACAGCCCATAATCTGTCGTTATTAACTCAAAGCCTGTCCATATTTCTTAGTGTGACCTTTAAGCTCGATAGCACCGAGGCTGTTTTCCCAGGCGTCAGTGTCTGCAGGGACTTGGTGACATCTGGACAGGTGGGCTGGGCCGCACTGCCTCTTGCCCACGAGCACTGGCAGCGGCTGCCAGCCCGGCTCACTGCCTTGGCCGTGACCAAGTCCCTGCGTAGGGGCTTGGTAGGTGTAGAGTGTTGGTACCCAGTTTCCTCCTTTTGTTCCATGGAGGAGCTTCCCTTTGGGGAAGCTGTGGGTTTCTGCTCACCTCCTGCCCGCAGCCAACCTTTGTGGTGGCATTTTACCTGTAAGTTGGTATTTAGCTTCTGTTTGAGTCCAAAGGACGCTGACTGTTGTCAATGACTGTTGAGCTCTGTTAGACCTGCTCCAAGTAGTTGGGATGGGCACCACTGCAAGCCAAGACAATATTTATTATGGATGGACTATTCCAGGATATCTGTCTCCTTAGTTCTTCCTTGCCCTTTTTGAACAGGTGGCTCATGTTCCCCATTTCTCTGGGGAGCTGTTGATGGCTCCAGTTATCATCCTGGGTCTCCTCATGGGAAAGGAGACCTGGGGGAGGCAGGGTGTGGTACTTGGCTTATTTGAGCCAAGAAGCCAGTAGTAGGTGTGTTATGAGACCTGGCTTCTTCTCTCCCTTATAGGAGCTTTTTGAGGACTTAAGGCAGGAGCAGATCATCCCTACCTGATGTGACTGTAGGCAAAGCTGAGCACACCCTTCCCACCCTCCTGCCTGGGCAGTGGGTGCTGGGTCCTGGTGAAGGAGCCCTCCTGGGTTTTTGTTAGTTTGACTTGGTGCCAAACCAGTGGGATGACATGGGGGTTTTTGGTGGTGAAAGCCATAATTTGTGCCCGAACATAGTGATACATGATCTTGATAGAGGAGGAGAGTCAGAAATAGCTGCCATTGACCTCAAGGGCTTTTCATGGCATCTCATTTGGAGCTAAGGGAGAGTTACAGACCTCCCCTCCCTGCTTTCCCTGGTAAAAACAGGATATGCTGCATCACAGGCAAGTAATTATGAACTGAAACCTCCTCTTTTGTTGAAGCCTGGCTTATAAAAAAAAAAACATGTAGTCTTCAGTATGAGTCTGAAAGACTTAATTGCAGTAAAAATAGTGCCTGGCTTGCTTATCAAGGACCAGTGGGCAGCAGATGGGCTCTCAAGCAGCAGGAGTGACCGGGCTGGGTGGACACTGCCTGTACTTGCATAACAGCCATGTTCATCTGCTGCCCGGCTCCAGGCTGGAAAAGAAACCAGAGAAATTTCTGCGGTCCCCTCGCCTGGCCTCGCAAAGGGCCAAGAAACGGGTGGGATCGAGTGGAAATCTGGTGAGTGGTGCCAACCGGAGAAGCCCTGGTTGTTGTGTACCTTGTGGATTCATCAGCTGGGGCTTTGCAAGAATTTATGGGAGCATGAAAAGATTTCCTGCTAAACATCTGACTCCCTAGTATTTTGGCAGCCTACTTGGAGAGCACCACGGGTGCTCAGGTTCAAGGCAGAGATGGGGAGGTGGCAGCAGCTTTACTGTCCCTTTGCTTTAGAGACGGTGGTTCTGACCCTACTGCTGCTTCCAGCTTGGATGAGTGGCTGTTGCTGCGGAGGCTGCTGTCCTTCATCTGTCCCTGTCCCTTGGCGTCATTCCAACTGTGCAGCTGTGGGTGACAGAGGCAGGCAGAGAGTTGGGACTGTCCCCACAGATGCTCTGGGTGCAGAAGGCAGAGGAGGACATGCTTGCGCGGTGGGGCTATGCCACTTGAACAGCCTTCACGGCTCAAGTGGAAGAGTTTCTTGTCGCTCACCAGCCTGGGCTGCAGCACCAAGGACACTGTTGCATCCTCCGCAGCCAGGAGGAAATGGCCTGCCTCTTGTAGGCAGGATAGGTACCTTGAGTTGAGTAGTTAATTAGTAGTTCATTATCTCAACTCAGTCCAGCTGGGTAAGAATGATTGGTGCCATAATTCCCCCTTTTTGTTTTACCATTTTTTGTTTTCACAAAGGCTTTATGGGTGAGCAGAGACCCGGCCCATTCATCCAACTCCAGCACGCTTCCCTCCTGCGAATACCACGTCGGGGCTTGCGGCTTTACCTTCTTCTCCGAAGGACTCTCGCTCGAGCTCCCGGCTCCGGTGCTGGCTCCGGCTCTTTTGGCTCGGGCTCCTTTTGCTCGGGCTCTCGGCTCGGCGAGGGAGTCGGGGCTTCCCAGGGTCTCACGGATGTATCACGTCAGGGTCACCAGTTGTCGCTCACCAGCCTGGGCTGCGGCACCAAGGACGCTGTTGCATCCTTCGCAGCCAGGAGGAAATGGCCTGCCTCTTGTAGGCAGGATAGGTACCTTGAGTTGAGTAGTTAATTAGTAGTTCATTATCTCAACTCAGTCCAGCTGGGTAAGAATGATTGGTGCCATAGTTTCTATGTGTCCACCTTCGATTTCTGGGGCTGAAGCAGGGATATGTGCATCATCTTTTAATTGCATGCATGTGCGTGCAACCTCTCCCTCAGGGAAGTGCAGGTCCCTGCCTGCACCGGGGAGGTGGCATTAACAGGACAGCTGGGATATCGTAGATCCATAGACCTCCTGGGCGGCTGCTGCCTCTGTATGTCTCAGTTCCTCTGTTATAAAATCAGGTCTTTTTTCAGTAAAATCACTTCTGGCTTGGCCAAGACACTGTTTGCAGGGAGATGGCTTTGGCATTGGGGCTGGCACTGGGCATGGGCCTCCCTGTCCCGCAAGACTTGCTCTTGCTCCACAGAGTCATCAAGTCCTATGACTTTGACACTGACAGACTTTGCTGCCAAACTCCTCCGTCCCCTGATGACATCACTAGTGCAAATATCAAATAGGATGAATCCCCAAACAGCACTGAAAGCTCCCTGTGACATCTTCCAGCACAACTCAAAGGCTGCTTTTGTACGGTCTCTTAGCCACCTCGCAATTCCATGTGAATCCTTATCCACGGTCACTTTGCTAATAATTTCCCCACATCAATCTATCAAATTATCTGTTGAAGTCCAGACAGATCAGGTATTTCCCTTTCCTTAAAAGAAACAATACATATTCTCTTGTCACAGAAAGATAAGAGGCAAATCAGATGCACTTCAGAGTCAACAGGCAGACACAGAGAGAGGTGGCAGGGACCAGTGTGTCTGGCAGGAGCTGACCCACCCCCTTGATGTCCTGCCTGGGTGAGGCTGTTGTGCATCGATGCCAGGCGATAGGGGTGATCCCCATGGGGGTGATCCCTGGGGGGATGTGCCAGCTCCCCCACCGGGTCCATGAGCTGTGCAAGCCCCCGTTGGCACATCCAAGAGCTTCCTAAGCTTCATCCAGCTTAAAGCCTTCCTTGGCTCAGCCCATCCCAAAGGTTTCTGGTACCCTCCATGTCCCCTCCCAGTGCAGAGCCCCCTTTCCCTCCCTGGAACTACCCGAGAAGGAGGGGTTCCTTCCTTCTCCCAGTGACAAAATCAATACCAAAGGCCTCCATTAATATTCCACGAATGGCAGAGAAGATTGACTGCCTCATTAGCAGGCATCGTGTGAAACTCTGACAATAATTAACAACTCAACGGTCTTATTTGCTGGCCTATCACAGAAGTATTCAATCAAAAATGTAATTTGCTCGACGCTTCCATTTACCATAAAGAGAATATTCCTTCAAAGTTTTAAATAGACTAATTAAGAGGGAAGAAATACAGAGAAAAAAATTATTAACAGTATAGTTTTAATGGGAAATTACTGGAGCGTATTAATAATGCAATAACCATTTTTAACAGCTGTCTGTCAGTTTGTGGGCCGGGGTAATTAAATTAGTCACTAAAGGGTTAGTCAAATTAGGCGTCGGAGAGCAGCGCCAGGGCTAACGAAGGCACGTCAGGCTTAATGCTCTGGCGCATGAGGGAGGATGAGATGCTGAAGGAGGATGAGATGCTGACGTCCATGCAAGGATCCCTCTGAGATCCCCGGGGACCATGCCAGGGGAGCCCCTGGCTGTCCCGAGCACCGGCGTCTGACGTCTGCTCTCCTTGGTTTAGATGAACCCGGGTGATGTGAGGAGTGGGGCAAAGCCACGCATTGGCAGAGACTGGGTTTTCTCTGGGAAAGTAATAATAAGAAAGAGCCTTATCTGAGCATGAGCATGGCCCAGGGTGGCCTCTGTGACGTCTGCTTCAGCCTGATGCTGCTCAGGTTTTTAATCTCTTTCCGAGGGCCAGAAGGCAGCTGTGCAGGGGCTTTTTGGCAGTTGCTTTCAAGGCTTTTATATTCTGCGGGTTTCAGGCTCACGTTCCCCCTTCCTCCACCTCTTTGCCCCTTTTGAAATGAATCACAGTTAATTTTGGATGTTGTCGAGCCTGAAAACACATCTTTCTTGCCGCCAGCCTATTAAAAAATGTATTTACAGCTCCATAAAGCAAAGCCAGCTGTCAAGGTAACGTCCTGCTGGCTCCCGTGTGTTCAGGGTGGAGGATAAGGATTTGGGGAGGTACATGCTTGTGTGATCGCGGTGAAAATTCTAAGCCCAACAGATAGGTTTCTGACTGAGAAAATCCTTGTGTCCAGCCCGGGGAGGTGTTTGTGGGAAGCACGGTGCCCGGGGAACCTAGGGCGCTTGGGTTCCTGGTCAGGGGATGCTGCTCCTCACCCCTGGAGCACCTGTTGGGCAGGACTCATCCTGCTGAAGCTGCCAAAGTTTGTTGGGCCCAGCACAGCAATGGGGAGAGAGGAGTGGGATGTGGGAGAAACAACTCTGCAGTCACCCAGGCCAGCGAAGATGGAGCGGGAGGAGCTGTGCCAGAGCTGAGATTCCCCTGCAGCCCATGGGGAGGCAGCTGGCGGCCCCCCTAACCCCGGGGAGGTTAACAGTGGAGCAGAGACCCACCCGCAGCACGTGGAGAACCCCATGTCGGAGCAGGTGGCTGTGCCTGAAGAAGGCTGTGACTCCCTGGAAGTCAGCTCTGTGGGAGCAGTTCATTTGTGAAGAACTGCAGCCCGTGGGAAGGACTCACATGAAGAAGCTTGTGGAGAACTGTCTCCCATGGCAGGGACTCCACATGGGAGCCGGTGAAGAGTGTGAGGAGTTCTCCTCCTGAGGAGGAAGGAGTGGCAGAAACGACATGTGATGCACTGACCACAACCCCCGTTCCCCATCTCACAGCACTGCTTGGAGAGAGGAGGTAGAGCCGGGGAGAAGGGAGGGGTGGGAGGAAGGTGTTTTTAAGATGTGGTTTTATTTCTCATTATCCTACTCTGATTCAATTGGTAACAAATTAAGTTGATTTTTTCCCCAAGTCAGTTCTGTTTTGCCTGTGACCGTAATCGGTGAGTGATCCCTCCCAGTCCTCATCTCGACTCATGAGGTTTTTGTTGTATTTTCTCCTCCTCTCACCCATCAAGAGGTACCAAACGTGGCGGTTGGGGTGTTTGGAGGGTGTTAGAGGTCTCTGAAACCATGGCCTAAATCATGCAGAGCAAGGGTATAAATTTCTACATATTGGCTAAATGCCTGGGCTTTTTTGGGCAATTTTCTTGCTCTGATTTTGGATTTTCTTGCTCTTGAGATTTGAAAGTGATAGAGGTGATGGTAAAATCTGTGTGTTCCCCTGAAAAGTATCAATTTTCATGAATCAATGGGGTTTTTTTTGTGTAATTCTTCCTCCCAAAACCCTCATTTAAAATTTAAGTTAACTACAGATTCACCCCTACCTGCTTGGGACTTTCTGCTCCTCTTTTTATATCGTTAGGATAGATGTAAAGCTAGCAGTTGCTTTAACAGGATGATCTGGGGGGAAAATGTGCTCCACATGGCACGCGGGAGTCAAATAAATAGCCAGTGGCAGCAGCTGTGGTTCAGCTGCTGGCTTCTCAAATCACTTCAAGGGGAGAATCCCGGGAGAAGGGGAATGATAAAACCCATCAAACCCTCCAAACCACCTCAATATCCCAACAACTGCAAAAAAAAAAAAAGGTCCTGCCCATATTGCAGCCGGGTGAGTGGCCAGGCTGGGCCCTCGGGCGAAGGCAGGGCCTCCTCTTTCTCACGTGTTGGAGAATTACAAGCCGTATAGATTATTTTAATGGCCCTATTACTTCCAACTGTGCCTCCACCATCTGTTCTTCCCCAATTATGGATGCAAAAACCCAGCATGTTTCCCCATTCCGGCAGTAGAGAATGAAATATAAGCGCTGTAAAAGGGTGTATATTCTCTCAACAATGTAGTTGGCACCTGCGGTACTTTGCTCAAGCTTCCGACCTGCGTTGGTTGGGATGCTCCACCTGTTTCCACTGCACCGCTCCCGAATGATGCCCAGATCCATGGTGGCAGAGGGAATCGTTGATAAAAGGAAGAGGCTGGTGTGCTATGTGATTTGTCCAAGCCGTGCAGGGCAGCTGAATTATTAACGCTGACCAAGCGTCTAAGTGCTACAAAACTCAACAAGAGCCTCTTACCTCCGGCACAGTGATAAACAGGATTGGGGCACGGTGGGAGGGAGGGAATTAAGACAGGACATCAAAGACTGGATTCTGTCAAGTAAATCATGCCATTGCTTCAGTAAAAGAGCCCCTAAATGTTTTATTAGGGATTTTCAACAACTACCAAAATTAAGATGGAAGGGATGAATTATTAAAAAATAGATTAACTAAACTAGCCACTGAATTAAACATGAAAGGTGCCTATTGGGAGCGGCGTGGCCGCCGTGCGCTGCAGGCTTCCGAGTCCTTCAGCTGGGCATGGCAGAGGTGGCCTGGAGAGGAGAAGCAGCGATGCTGGGGGCATGGAGAGACGCAAGCTGCTCCACCGGGTTGGAGTTGCATTGCCAGGGCATGGAGAGGCTGGCTGCAGGGTGGGGAGAGCAGAGTGCCAGGTGCTGCGCGGGCATCGAAGGAGGAGGTTTCTGCCTCGGAGAGATGAGGGCTAGATACGCAAGGTGGAGTGAAGGAAATAATGTTAAATAATACACATACCAAAAGGTGACTTGCCTGAAGTACTCGAGCCAGGATGTGAACTTCCTTTTGCTATGTGCTAGCTGGGTGTTAGCAACTCAAAACCGTCCGTGGCTGGAGAGGGACTGAGCTTGCAAACAGCTCAGGGGCTGTGGTTGGTGTTGAGGACCCTGTGGACGTGCTCCACTGGGTTTGATGCTCATGGCAGGGTAAGGAGGGCTGGTAGGGGCCGAGAGCCCTCGGGGTGGGTGGGTAGGTGAGGAATGCTCCTGTGGTCCCTCCTGCCAGTGCACCTGGGAGGATGGGGATATGGTTTGAGTGGTGCCAACAGCTGGGCACAGCTGGTGCTGCCCTGGCTGGAGCAGGGGAGTCTCTTCATGCCTTTTCATGTTCTGCCCCAGCTTGCTGTGTGTCTGTAAGCAGGTGATTTCAGTGTCTCTTGCTACGTTTCTCCCACCTGTCAGATAAAGACGATATATTAATCGCTTCCTAAAGCGGCCGTGTGATCTGAATCTGCTGTCTAAGTGCCCTTGCAGTACAATCTGTCCCGAGGTTACACGTGCAGGGCTACGGCAGCCCGTGAAGGTAGAACACAGCCACAGACGGGAGGTGAAGAGATGCTGTTGTCTCTGGTTTGTTTAGTTCCAGCTCCCCAGGAGGGTGGGAGCATCGTTTCTAGGTGATAAGCACAAAATTTGATGGAATTCTTATTCGTTTGTTCTCTCTCTCTTTCTTTTTCCCTGACGTGTTCAAAGCTCTTACTTGCAAGTCTACAGTCAAAATCCTGCGAATGCCAGCAGTAGTGCAGCTGCTGGAACAGCTCCCAGTGTCTACAGTAGCACTGCTTTAAGGTGCACTCTGATGGAATGAGCGGAGGCTTCATTCATAATAATAATAAACCACTATTTTGCAGTTACAGGCTGCTTTTCATCTTCACAACTCAAAGGACCATTAATTAACTGCGCGGCACGGTGGGAGGTAGGTAGCTGTTGTTGTCCCTGTTTTACAGATGAGGAGTCTGGAGTGTTGACATATCCTGTGAGTTGCCCGCGGTTGTGCAGTAATTCACCATCCGAGTCTGCAGCTGATTCCGAAATGCCAGCTCCTGCTCGGGGCTTTATTCCTGGCAAGGCTCTCCGCTCATCTCGTGTGGCAGAGCAGCCTCTCAGGAGTATTGAGGTCACCTTTATTTCTTCCAGCCGAGTTTGGGGTTGGGTAGAGAGAGGCATATATTGCTGAATTCAGTTTATTGTCTTCTGATGTGAATTAGGCCAAATGCTGAAAGCAAATTCATTGCACTGGGGCCAGTGGGCAGGCAGTGTTTCAGCTTTGCGATGCTCCTTCCGTCAAGAGAAAAACGTGGAGAAACAAGCTAAGCTCAGTCTTTGTTATGATCTCTGCTTTTGCAAACACGTACAGAAAAGCCTGGTTGGGTGAAATGGTAAAAACACAACCACCGACTGTTTTCTTGCTCGTAAACCCCCAGGTTTGCCTCTCTGGTGAGCTCTGCCTCCAAAAACCTCAAAAACTTGACTGTTTTTCCAAGGGTCGCTTCGCAGAGGCTTGCTTCTGCTGCTGCTTGTTGGCTGCAAAATGAATGTTCGGGCCCTTGTGTGTGTAATCAAAGAGGGGTCTTGGCCTGTATTTGGGAGAGCGTTTGTCTGAGAGGCTTTGGGTGACCCTCATCTCTCCTTGCACATGGCATCGGGTCAGCATCGCTCTTTCTGCAGCTGCAGTGTGAAATGGGTCAGCCTGCCAGGTCACCCCAGGAAGAGGAGCGGGGTGTCAGGGTGGGATCAGCCCTCCCTGACCCTCATCCTCTGCCGCCTCCGAGAGCCCATGTGATGCTCACAGCTCCCCCTTCTACCCAGAGGCACCAGCTGCTGCGGGCTCTGATGGATGCTCCTGGCACTTGTCAGATCTTCACCTGTCGCTCCCTGCCCTGGCAGAGGGGGGTCCGTGGGGTCTGTGGTGGGAGCCTGGGCTCCGCATGTCTCTGCATGTCTGTCTCTGGTGCCTTTCACAGGAAGCAAATTATATTCTGAGCATCCTCCTTGGCCCTGCGGGGCAGACCTTGGATTAGCATTTCATCTCCTTAATTAAGATAGATATTAAAATAAAGGCGGTGAGTAGAATGTTGTGGGCAGGAGACGGAGGGTGGTCCTGCAGTGTGCAAATTCTCTTCTTGTCTTTTTTTTTTCTCCCCTTCCTCTTCTCCTCTCATTAGTCTCCTGTTGTTAAATGTGCAGCTGGAGAGCGTGTTCCCAGGCAAACATCCCCCTGATAGGTTTTGACAGACCTAATCAGGCAGGAGTAGCGACAACCATGTCCTGTGCTCCTGTGAATTGCGGTTCAAACTGAATATCCTTCACTGTGACACTGGCAACTGAAACGAACCTGATGGCTGAGATGTGGTTGGCCCGAGGGGAGGGATGCTCCCATCCCGTGCGCGCCTGCCCGCAGCTCCCATCGCTGCCCGCGGGCTTGGGCCCCCGGTGCATCCCTCGCAACCTCTGCCATGGCACAGCTCTTCTAAACGCCTTTGGTGTGGGACACTTAATGCCAATAACTGATGTCAGGGAAGAATCTGCTGGGAGGTGTAGTCTTTTCTGCCTTTAATAAATGCACATATTCTTTATGTTCCACTTAATAATGCAACAGAGCAAAGGTTTGCAGATAAAGGGAGGATGTCTGTTCTGGGATGCTTGGTATCAGAGTGAGGCCAGAGGAGCTCCCAGTTAGACTTCAAAATCAGTGTGTGCTTGTGTGTAAGCATGTTGCTGCCGTTGGTGTAACGCCGTAGTCTGTTCTTCAGAGGTGCTTCAGGTTGTGGGTTATTTTGAGAGGAGGTAGGCTTGTGAATAAAAAAATATAACCCAACAAAACAGAGCAGTAGATCTTCCAAAGTGATGTCTCCTTTGGAAACCTGAGTCTGGGACTAGTGAGCAGCCCTGGGAGTCTCCTCAGCCCTCGGTATTTCCGCCTGCACGCACCACTAATAACCCTGCTCTGCACATCGAGACCAGGGTATCTACGATGGCAAGAGGCTAAAAGACTGGACCGCACAGCAAGTACAATAAATCCTGCTGTGGGCATTGGGGTTTTGGCATCTTGCAGGTTTGTGCCTCATGGTAGATGCGTGGTGTCTAAGACAGTGCGAAGTGGAAGGAGTTTTTTCCAAAAACAAGGCTTTCTGTCTCTCTCGCGAATGGTGTTTAAGCCATCTATTGCCACGGGTGAGCTCAAGACCTTCCCTTTCCTCAGGAAGGTCAACAACAGACTCCTTCTTCTCTCCTTGGCATCTGCTCTAAGTAGTCCCAAGGGCCGTAGGCTGGGACTGATTTGACTGCACTTAGGAGTAGCTTAGACCATCCCTAGATCAGTATCTAAGCTAGTCCCTCAGGCTAACTTTTATAATCAGTGGAGCTCCGGTCCATGGAGCTCAGGGCACCAACCAGCTCCTGCTGCAATCCTTGACCACCTTAGGTCGGGGGGATCATCCCCAAAACGAGTCTGTCTCTCCGAGTGAGTTTGGAGGAAGCCCAAAGTGACCAGTCCTATGCGTGTGTCAGGTTATCTTGGGATGGGAGAGCTGAATCCCATCCTTGGTGTCTCTGAGACCCAGGGAAGGTTTGGTCTGGCCACTCCTGGACCAGCAGCAGTCAGGTCTCAGCCCTGCGCAGGCTGTGCACCCACTCAGGGCAGATGCCGTTGGCACCAGCAGATGCTCAGGTGCAGGAATGCAATCCCCTGTAGTCATTGCTTGGGATTTGGGTCCAGGGTCTTCTGTTTTAAGCACATAAGACCCAGTCCCACAGTGTAATCCCAAGCCTTGGCGGAGCTGGCGTGATTCCTGCCTCCCAGCACTGCGCTCCTGAGTGAAACACCCTTACATGAGATACGGACATGCACCCTGCTTCAGCCTCTCTGCCTTTAACCCTCTCTCTTCCTCAGGTAAATGATGATGTTCCCTGTTCCATGTTCAACTCCCCGCTCAATTTATCTTGTTTATCGACCCAAGCAGAAAGTCAATGTTTTCTTCATCTGCCATTTGCTTTGATGGCAGCCAATTTGGTTCAGCAGGAACAAAACTGGATGCAACAGGATTCGGTGCCAGATTTTTCTCTCTCTCTTTTTTTTTTTTTTTTTTTTTTAAATGCTGATTATCCTTTTTTCTGAACAAACCCAGCCCTGGACAGAGCTTGGCAGCCTTTTCTGTGTGATATGGCTGCAGGCAAGGCTAAAAACGTACAGCAATTACCCCGTAAATCGGAAAGCCAGGAGGAAGCCCGCGGGTCAGCTCATTACAGGCAGATGTTGCTGTGGCCAGGACTGCCCGCTCCCTCCCGGTGGGTGCTGTTTGTTTGTGAAAGCTTGGCCTCTGGGGCTTTCATGTGCGTTTGAAGCTCTGTCTTCTCCTCAAAAGTCTGAAGGGGATGCTTTGCAGCCGTTGCCTGGATCAGAGATTTTCAGGCACCATGCCAGGGGCTCTCCGGGGTATGTGGTTTGTGGTGGGGGTGTGAAAGGGGATGGGGAAAGGCTTGCTCGTGTCTGCACTGGGGTATTCGTAAAGCTGCAAACCAGGAAAGGTTCATTGAAGTGCATTGAAGAGACCTGTCCCATGCACAGGTCTAAATATAGCTTTGAGTTCCAAAGAGTTTGCAAGTTGGGGACAGCGTGTGGCTGCTTTGGTGTCTGTCCAGGCAGCGCTCGCTGACGTGGTGGTGAGAGGAGCATGGGGCGTGTGGCTCCTCTGCAGGGCAGATACAAGACGAACCCTCCTGGCAGTGTGGGAACAGTTTTAAGACGTAGCCAAGGTGATCTAGTGGGTTGTGGCCACCACACAGGATGGTCCTGGTCCTCCCTCAGCCACCGATGCCCATCGCTTCCTCCGTGCCAGCGGTGGCATCTCTCTGATCCTGGACTGAGCTTATTCAGGGATTTAAACCAGCAGAAAACCCCTCTCTTTCTCTGTGCTAGGCAATTATTTGCCCTCAAGTGCCCACATCTCCAGGCAGGTGTGAGATGGGTCCCTACCAAAGGCAGCGCCAGATCAAGGTGCTCCTCACCTCTGGAGACCAGACCCATGGAGGTGGTGTCCTCGAAAAGGCTCTGTGACCGGTGGCTTCCCAAGGAGGGTGCTGCCCTTGTGACAAACCCGGCTGTACTCCGAGGAGCTGCTGATGGATGCTGGGCACCTTGGAAAACACGGTCTGCATTGGGTACCTAAATAAGAGCCGAGTCCTTTTGAAAAATCTGCCCATATGGACGGAAAATCCCTATGCAAATCTCTCCCCAGGTATAAAATTAATTGGATTCCAACTTCAAAGACTACTCTGGAAACGAGCTGTAAATAATCTAGTTGTGCCTCAGTTCCTCTGTCTGCGGACATTTACCTTGCGTTTTCAAAGCCAGTGAGCGTTGCTGATAGAAGGTGCTATATATAGCAGCAAAGCTATGCATATATGTATACTTATGCATAAGTGCATCTCTGGTAACTGACCCAGGCGAGTAGCATTTTCTGAAATGCAGCTAATGGATTTGATTCTCCAAAAAGCTCTAGTTATGTTTCTCATGGGCTCTTACCCCTCTCTCCATGCAGCCATACCCACCCCCGTGCCACGGGATGCTTGCTCACCTGGTGCCGCTTCCCAGGTCTGCAGAGTGCAGGGCGGGTGGACGGGGTCTGGTGATCCCTGGGATGTGGAGGGCTTGGTAAAGGTCGCCAGCAGCTTTTAGGGGATGGTCAGCTGGATGGAGCTTCATTGCAGAGCCTAGTGTTGCCCCTGGAGCTGCCTGGGATGCTGAGCTGCTGAAGCGATATGGAGCTCACTCCTCCACGGGCCATCCCATCTGAAGTGAGCATCTTATCAGGACAGGGATCTCCACTCCGAATGCCGATCCCTGGTACTTGGTTTCCCACAGGCTTGACGCTGTCTGTTCCCAGCAGATCGATAGGAGCATGTGTGAAAAATCAGGGCATGGATGTCTGATCCTGCAGCCCTGTCCCTGTCCTATTTATCTAATCTAATTCTATCGGCATTTCTAAAGTCCTTGTCACCATCACATCTAAGCACTTCATACGTTTCTTGAGGAAAAAAAATCCCAATCGCTGTGTAATGAGAGTGGTCAAGTCTGGGATGTGGCTGGTCCTGGTGCCTGGGCGCAGGCAAACAGCGGGCTAAACGATAACCCTCTCCCAGTTTCTTTGCAAAGTCCAACTTTTCCTGGTGACTCTCAGGAATTGCTGCAAAGTCAGATCCAGAAGAGCAGAAACAGAAAACTTGCCCAAAATACCCTGGAAGGCTATAAAAGGGAAGGAAAACCCCAGTGACTCATTTGTGCCTAAGCAGATGCTGAAGCCTGAGCCTCAAACTGGGATTTGCAAGCTCACCACTGCAAAACGCTCATGATGACCGAAGGCAAACACAGCCCTCTGTGCCATACCCTGTGCCGGGTCAGTCCCTGGTGCCCATGGGGCATCTCCGCCTCCGCAGGACTGGAGGACAAGCTGCAGCATGGGAGGCTGTGCAGCCCCAGGAGCTGGGGCACAGGAGCAGGAGACAGAGCTGGCACATGGGCTGGGGTCCTTCTAGCTCCTCTCTGCCTTTCTGGCCCCTCCAGCAAGCAAATTCCCAATTTCTAGGCAAGGAAAGCAGAGTGGAGAGGTGGGATCTGCCACAGCCAAGCTAGAAGATATTTTTGGGCTAGAATATATATCTATTTCAAATGGGAAAATCCTTTAGCTCGTCCCAGGCTCATCCCTTTGAGATGACGAACGAGCAGTGGCCTGAAATCTTGGTTTGCTGGTGGCTGATGATTTTGAAGGGCAGGGACAAGGGGAAGGTGGCTGGATGCTCAGTTCTTCTCCGGCATCTGATGGGGTCCGTGTCAGGAGCGGGTACGGGCGAGTTAGCGAGGAGACGCCCAGAGCTCATCATGGCAGTGATTAATGGCATTTTCACCGTGTCACATAGAGTCTACGTGGATCCATGTTTTATCTGAACCAGCCCAGGCAGGGCTGCAATCGCTGCCTGGTACTGGGGTGGTGTCGTGGTTTTTGGACTGAGGGTTGAGACAAGAACCGAAAGGGAGCACCCACCAAACATGGTCCCGGGCAAAACATGACTCAGGCTTTCTTCATAAAACAAAACAATTTATTAACAGTTACTAAACAGGAGACACAAGGGAACGAAACCGGTTACTTGAGAGGAGGAAAAGAGAAAACAAGGCCAGATCTTAAAACAACAACCTCCCCACCCCCCTATTTTCTTCCGTTCCTGGCTCTACCTCCCCCGCAGTGGCGCAGGGGGACAGGGAATGGGGAAGTGCAGGTCAGTTCATCTGTGTTGTTAACTGCCGCTCCTTTCTTAAAGGAGGAGGAGCCTTTACACCATTTTTCCCTTGCTTTGGTGGATCCCCTACTCACGAAGAAAAAAGTCCCCAAACTTTTCCAACGTGAGTCCTGCCCGCAGGATTGCAATCCTTCCCCATGGATTGTACCAGTTCGGGCTTTACCAGTCTCGGCCTCTTAGGGAGCTGCTGCCACTCGCGTCGGCGTGGGTTGTCCCATGGATTCCAGATGCCTCCACGACCTCGTCGTGCATTCCATGCCCCATTATTAACAGTACCTGGTCGTGCATCCCCTGCTCAGGCATCTCCTTCCCGACGTGGGTTTCTCCACGGGCCACGAGTGGGTCTCTGCTCCGCCGAGTGCAGCTTGGCTGCAAGGGGGCCGCCTGCCATCTTCACACCGATTGCAAGGGAAGCCTCAGCTCCAGCACCCCTCCTCCTGCTCCATCCTTAACTGACCTGGTCGCTGTGGTTGTTTTCTCTTAGATGTTAATCTCCTCTGGAGGAGCTCGGCCCGGCGGGCACCCCGGGAGCGGGGCGCTTCCCGAGCCCCCCATGCGGCTCCCCCGGCGCCATCTTGAGCACATGGCGCCGGCCCGGGCCCGGGCAGCCGCCTGGCCGGGAGCCAGGAGCGAGGGCAGCGCCCTCCTGCTCTCTCCTCGCTCCTGAGCAAAAAGCCCCTTTTCCCGCCCCTTTGTCCCAACTTAAATAGGGCAATTCGCAGAGGCGCCGATTTGGCTCAGCCTCCCCCGGGGGGGGGATGGGGCTCAGATCTGGTGGCACAGGGAGCAAATCCCCTCCCCTGCCACCAGAACACCCCCCCATCAAACTATCACAGGTGGCCTGACCCATCTCATGATGTTTTCAGTCTTTAATAATTTAAGATGAGAGATCCCAGGCCTTCTGTCTAGGCTTTTGCTCGTTTGCTTGTTTTTCTCAGATTTCTTTTTCTCCCTCAGGCAAAACTGTTGCAGAGGATTGAGGCAGACGTTTTGTGGAGGGTCTCTCTTTTACAGGCGAAGAAACGCCTTAATTTGGCCAGCTTAAAAGTGCTTTTGAAAAACTCAAATGGCTGCACACGGCGTGAAGTCTCATTTGATTTTAGCAGCATGATTCGGCAGCAATCCTCCGTGCCCGGGCACGGCTGAGCATCCCCGCTCTGAAACGCTGGCTGAGGGCGCGAGGGCAGCAGCTCTCCAAAAATCCCGAGTTTGGGTCTAGCAGGGGAAAGGGAACTGGGGGAATGGATGAGAGGAATGGACTATGCTGCCATAGGAGGGGAAGAGGACGGTGAGCGGGTGGGTAGGAGCCTGCCCAGGTGATTTTGCCCCGGCAAAGGCTCTGCCTGCCAAACGCTGCGTCCTGCAACTGCTGCTAAAAAACGTTCTCTTTTCCAGACTGAATGCCTTCCCCCTCCTCCGTGCCAAGATAAAAAACCCACTTAGGCCCCTCTTTAGCAGAATTATCAAGTTGCAAAACTCCAAAGCTGGGAGGTGCCAAGGTCGGTTTGCTGTGCATATGCTGCTTCAGGCAGCCCCTCCATGCATGTGCATGATGAAACCATCTTTAACAGCGTGATCATCTCCCAGTTTTTCACCTTTGTCTCGCTCAGCACAGCCGATGTACCTGCTCTGGGAATGATCTGCATTAATGTGAAGCTGTAAAAACTTCAGCCAAAGTCAATGAGAGCTGTGCTTTGAGCAGGGGAAGTGTCATTTAATGCTGAGCACTCTGAAAAATCAAGTCTAAATGTCTCCGATTTGGTGCATGTAATGTAGTGGATGTTTTTTACATTACTGTTCCTGGGCCTTAGCTCCCTGTCTGTAAATGGAAATGGTAACAGGGAGACTGGGAACTTAGTCACTTCATTGGTTGCGAAATGCTGCTGCTTTTTGGTGTTGAGCAAAGAAGCAGCAACCCATGAGGAGCTGAGTAATTGTGCATGCAGAACAGCGTCTGAATAGACTACGATAACGTAGGAGCTGTGGGTCCTCCAGTGAAGAGAAAACAAGGTGCTGAGAAGCTGCAGATGATGTTGTAGGGTGCAGAGAAGCCTGCAGATGTTCATAGGTACTTGGGGGTGGGTTTTGGGATGCGTAAATGCTGAGCTTTTGGACTGTTTCAGGCACCCAAACACCTGGCTACAGCTCAGCACCGTCACTTTTGGTGTCTGGGGAGAGATAGGTCTTCCAGATAACCCTCCTGTATGTGGTCTTGCAATCAACACCTTCATCAAAGTGCATAATTACCAGAGACTGAATTAAGGTTGCCTTGGCAACCTTAGTTCTCACATTTGCTTAGGTTTTGAGTACGTGACATTGCAACCTTTATAATTTCCTTTATTACACTTTTTCTGCATGCGCAGACGCGTGTACCTGCGTCGTGTGGCAGTGGCTCCTGTTCACGGGATGCCTGACGGACCTCAATGTCTCACCAGCTTTGCAATGCCTGTCGTATCTTCAGCCTTGCTAACATGGGCTTTCCTTGGACGTTTGGTCTGGGTCTACATTGCAGAGCAGATGCTCTGCAGGATGCCTTTGCTGGCGGAGACCCCAGCGGAAATCCCACCATCCAGGCAGAGCTAGCCTGGATGTGGCATCTCCCACAGAGGGCTTTGCTCCCTGTAAATTTAATGATGGAGTACTGTTCTTGGCAGCTTCTCTGGATTTGGGTGGCAGGGCTGCAGGAAGGGCTGGCTTACACCCAAGCAGTCAGTTGCAGGAGAAAAGCGGGGCTAGTAGCAGAGCCTACGCCGCTTCTCTGCGGCACTGCTGCAGAATTATGATCCCCATGGAGGATCTGGCACCGTGCCAGCCTCTCTTGTCCTCCTGGGTCCCTGCCCTTGGTCATGACACGTGGTTCTGGAGTCAGAACTGGGGGTTTAATCAACATGAAACCAGCTTTCTCCCACCACCACCACGGTCTCTTCTACAGGACAATGTGTTTTTCTCCATCCCTCCGGGTAAGCCCACGGGACTCCTGGCCATCCACCTGCGTGGTGCTGGGGTCAGTGTTTAATTGGTAGGGGCCTTAGAAGTATTTTTGGAGACCTCCTTTCACAGGAGCCTGCAGAAGGTCTTTCCAGCAGTGTCTGCTCGGCTCAGAGCAGCTCGGCCGTGGCGAGCCACGAGCCCTCCTTGTGGTCTCTAGTTTCTTCTCCTGCGCAGATTTTTTCCTTCCTTGTTACCACCAGGTTATCTCTGAGCATGAAAAATACCCTCCAGTTATTTTTTTTTTCTAAATTGAAGCCAGAAATGTATTTACAAGTTCACTATTTGGTAATGAATGTTTTGAGGGGATGGGATGGAAGGAATTGCTGGGCGAACTGAGCTAGTGAAAATATTAATTAGCATAGAGAAATCATTTGATAATTTTCATTTATGTATTTTTTAATTATGCGTTGCAGCCTTTACTGATAACCCCCGCGCCAATAGTGTGATCCATTTTGCTAGATAAACATATTACTTTGTGAGTTAATTAGTGTTCAATTACTATCAATTAATATGTACTGCTACTACTGATTCCATGTTGAACAAGCAGATTCCACTACTATTAACTGTTTAAATTAGTAATATTTGGAGCTGCCTAGAACCCTTCAGCAAAAGACGTTTATTGGTAAATGCAGTGGTGTGAGGGGCCAGGTGGCTCCTCACTGAGCCTGGAGCTTTCTGTTCCTCGTGGTCTAAATGCTGTATTTGTTTATTATTTAATGTCTTAAGATGTTGAAACTGTGCTTTTCCCATGCTTCTGATTCGCTGCCAGTTTTTGAATTTTTCAATTTCACATTGCAAAGTTTTTCTTTGAAGCTGAAGTTTGGAGGAGCAGCGTAGGGAAAGGGGCAGGTCAGGCTCATCTCAGATAACTTTGCATGCTTCATAGGTAAATAACTTTAGTTATTAAAGTTAATAAAGCTGAATTAGGTATGTCTGGCTCTGGCTGGTGATATAGTCAACAGAAGGAAATGGATTCCTTGAAAGCTGAAACCATCAGCTGGGATGATAGGAGCGGTGTGGTAATAGCAGCAGGGAGACAGTGCTCTGCTTATCTTAAATAAAAGCAGACCGGGATGGTGGGGATGTAGGGCAACGCCGTCCCCTTTGCCATGACGTGCCGGGGTGGGACAGGAGGCTCAGCAGTGCCGTTTCACCTTCTGGCTGGTAGCCCCAGGTGAGGATGGGTTTTCTGTCCCACCAAGGGCACTTGCTGTGCTCCAAGCCCACATCGCATCCCGTCTCGTCCCGTCTCGTCTCGTCTCGTCTCATCTCATCTCGTCTCGTCTCCTCTCGTCTCGTCTCGTCCCGTCTCATCACATCCTGTCCCACGTTTTGCTGTCGAGGAGCCTGACGCACAGAAGTATCCCGGCTATAGCATCACCGCATGTGAAATGCAACCTGCTGAATTTGGGATTAATTATGAGCCGCGGTGAAGCGGGCGCTGACGCGTGTAATTTCCAGCACACTTACTGACCCTGGTTTATCGTCCCTATTAAGGCTCGTGCACCTTTTCTTAAACCTTCTGGCGCCGAGGTTGCCTGGGAGACTGAGCCAGCACTGCCTGCGCTTGCCTTTGGCTTGCACAGGGTTGAAGCTGCAACCATGATGCTTCCCTGAAATGGGAAAAAATGCTCAGAATTAAAATTATCTTGTTTACCTTGGCTGTGACATCCTGGTCCTTCATATGGCAGAGCCATGCTGCCTCTGAGGGGGCTGCAGCAGGGCGGGGGTTCCTGGCAAGCCCCGGCATCCCCTGGGACATGTGCTCTGTGCGATGGACTTTCCGAGCTCACTTTTATTCCGATGTGTTTGTTTTTGCTTTGCTTTGCTGTAATTAAATTTCTGGCCCTTCTGGTTGCCAAGGTGAGCTTCAAAATGCTCTGGCAGAGCGATGGTTTTATTGAATCTCTAGCAAATTATTGAAGCATGGTAGGGAATTTTTTCACACTTTCAACCTCGAGGTTTTTGGGAAGCGTTTTTTGCAAGTGTTTTATTAGTATTACCACAAGAAGTGAGACTACCCATAAAATTTATAGTAAGCAGCTCATCAGTTGTGGTATGTCAGTGTAGCTCCATTGAAGTGCCTTCTCCAACGTCACTCAAGTAAGGATGGTTTCTCCCAACCTGGATGATGGTTTTTCTTGAAACCTCCCAGCACTGTTAAAGTGCCTGCAAAGGGTCTATGGGTGCACTGGGCAGAAACTCAGTTTTTCTGCGTAAAATAATAAACCAACTCCGTACACACACATCTTTAGGCACCACGCTGAGAAACCTGGTTGAAGACATGAGCTTAAACGTGCCAAAGTTTCAGACTGTGAAGTCCCCGAGTTGGAAACTGCCACCACCTTGTCGGGTAGTCCAACGCTGGGGCTGGAGATTTAACTTTTCCAGAGCATCCCAGCTTGGTCAGTGCATGGAAGAACTTGCACAGGAGATAGCTCATGGTTAGGTGCTGCGGGAGATGGTTGCTGAATTTGCTACAAACGTGATAAATGGTGTCGTGGACGCAGGAGAGGGTTGCAGAGAGAACGGTCTCTTGTTGCCGGCAGAATAAAAGAAGAAAAGAGTTGAAATTCTGGAAAAAACATATTCTGTTGTCTTTAAATCAGAGATCGCTTTTTTGAGGTGACCATACCTTTATCATAACTTGAGTGTTGAACTGCATGGCCCTCTACGTAGGCCAGCTGAGCCTGTGGTGCAGTCAGACCGGATTGGAATTGTACTGTGAGTGCGTACAGTGCTAAAAGTACTAAAAATAATCTTGAAAGCATCTCTGATTGGACATCCAACAGTGGCGAGCACCTTTAATCCTGATCTTTTGTTGCCCTGGCTCCTCGTCTTAAGCATGAAGAAAATAATACCCCGTGTACCGAAGCTGTGGGAATAAACTAACGTTTGTGAGATGCCTGGGGGTCCCGAGTGGTGAGTCCCCAGGAGGGAAGACCCCCAGGGGAAGGGATGGCTCTGCCTTTGCAGGTGAGCAGGAATGCCAGGAGCTGAGAGAAGGGCTGGGATGCGGGTGGGGGTTCTGAGGGGTCTGCCTGCAGCCAGGGTCCCAGCCCCGCGGGCTGGTCACATCCCCACAATTCACTTCTGAGTGCTGCGCTTTGCAGATGCGATTTGAGTTTATACTGGTTATATGTAATGCTTACATGAAAAAAAAGTTTTGCAGTGTACCCTCAGCTGGGGCGTGTTGAGGTACATGTGTCCATCAGGCAGGAAGACCCTTTGTGCCCATTTCTGTGATGAATTTTGCTGGGCATTGTGTGAACACCCTGGGCTCTTCCCAGCCTTAGCACAGCCAAGCGCTGCAGTGCGGGAAGCCAAGGACAAAGGGCTGGGTTAACTTTGCTTCTGCTACGGTCTATAATTCCCCTTCCAATCTGATATGTCAGGCTTGCAGCTGAGAGCACCTACCTTTCCCAGCTCACTGTCTGCCACCCAGCATTCACAATTCGTGGCTGGTGAAGAAGTTTCCAGCCCACGTGGCTGCAGACAAACAGAGGCAGAACCGTTTGCACAGCAAAAAGGCTCGTGCAGGTCCCACTTCCACCAATCCCATTAATATCTTTGAGCGGTTTACTCTGAAACTCGAGGAGGAGTTAGGCACTCTCAGCGCTGGCTGGATTAGCAGAGGAAGGTGAGGGTTTAGTGGAGGAGAAAGAACTGTGAAGGAGAAGAGAAAAGGAGCGGAGGAAAATAGGAGTGGAATGGGTGAGAGCACGGGTGATGCTCAGACAGAGCATTTGCCGGGGAAGAAATAACCTACCTGCCATGCAATGGGGACTTTGGCTTTTGCAGGTCTGGTGTTGTGTTTAGGGTCTCCTTGGAGGCAATTTCCCCCCAAGGTGGGCATTCAGCTCCTCCTGGAAACTGCCCCAGAGGAATGGGTGCTCAGCTTGAGCTTTCGGGGCTGGATGGGGCTGTAATGGGTACTAGAAGGGGGAAGCAGCCACGGCTCCCACATGAGCATCCACAGGGCAAAGGCTGAGGGTCCCTCTGGGTAGAGCCAGCTCCGGGTGAGATGACCTGATGGGGCAGGGAAGAAGGGTGAAAGGCAGAGGACATCCAGGTTTAACCCATGGCTGGACATAATGGGAAAAGGGGGGTAAATCATGCACAGGGAGACACCTCTCTGGTGGGCTCCTGGCAGTGAGGAGACCAGCCCTTTCTCCAGCCTCGCAGCACAGAAGTTTTGTGGCCAGAGCTAGTCAAAATTGCTCAGGCAAGAAGCTGTTGGGCTGAAAAATTCAGAATCAGGGTGTAAATTGCTCCGTACCAGTTTGCAAGTGCATCAACTCTTAAGTTGCCTGTTGAGTGGGGTCTTGCCAATGGAAGTAGGAAGCAGCATGAGGTGCTGGACAGGAGAAAGAACTGTGAAGGAGAAGAGAAAAGGAGCGGAAGCATCCTGGCTGGGCTGTGCTGGGTGGTTTTGGATCTTCGCTCTGTACCAGTCCCTCCTTTGGGATGAAGCTCCAGGTTACACAGCATCATGGCTTTTGCTGCTAGTGGGCCCTGTCATGAACCTCAAATCTTCTCCCTCCCAATCCTGCTCCATACACAGCTCAGGGAGCAGATGGTAGAGCAGTGCTGGCTTAGTCCTCAGCTCATCTCCTTTTCTTTGTTTTTCTCTGTGATGGTTAACTTTGTAAGACATTGAAGTTTTTAACCGTTAGCAGCAAAAAAAAGGGGCAGCTAAGTTGGATAACACCCACTAATCCCCTTCCAGGATGAGCTGGAGAGAAGAGCCACTGTGAAGCTCAGGAGCTTAGTCTGAGATGAGTGCTTTGGAGGCTTTGAGAATTGCATGATGTTGGTATTTCATGAATAAATAACCCCCAGCGATATTTGTCACTGAATTTGCTTCGTTAATGAAGACCTGGAACAAAGTTGGAGGGTGGAGAAAAGTATTTTCAAGGGAATTGAGGCAAGCACGGGCAATGGGAGGTGGCATGAGGCTGGGTGAGGATGGGTGCTGTGGTCTGCACCACAGGAGCTGTGCCTGGTCTGCTGTGCCCTGCTGCTGTGCATTGCACTGACCATTCGTGGCAACAGAAGTTGTTAGAAAAGGGGCTTTTACTGAGGCTGTGTGTCATTGGTGGCTTCTGGCAGGGAGAGGAGTGTGTTTCATTTATAAATGTATCATTTGGGTGTCTGTATGTGTCTTTGGGAGGGCTGGAGAGTTAGAGAAAGAGCATGTGCGTGTTCATAGGCATTCACGTGCTTGTGGAACAATTCTAGCACCAGAAATTAGGTCGCTCGCTCCAAAATGCCCGTTTTGACAGGACCTAGGATCTGCTTCAGGGCAGTGGGGAATTGCCCCATCCTCCCAGCACAGCGGGGGCTGAGCCCTGCCTGGTCCTTGCACCTTTGGTGCCTGGGTCCGGCCAGGGCCACTGGCAGCTGCTCCCGGCTCTCCGGTGTGCTCCGGGCATGGCATGAACTGCGGAGCTCATCTTCTTCGTCCTGCCTCATCAGAACACATCCAGGGGTCACTCGGTGAAGTTCAGTACAGATAGATGGAGAACAAGAGAAAAGAGCTGTTCTTTTGCAGGCAGCTTGTTACTGCAGGCAAAGTGATTCATCCATCAGGGCTGGTCTAATCCGGCATGCCCTGGCGGTGGGGACCAATGGCTGCCCGTGGTGGGCACCATGCAGTGGCGGCCAGGCGCTGCCATCGCTCCTCAGGTGTCCCCTGCTTTGCGGCACTGCCGGCTCTCCGGCCAGCTCTGGGATTTCGGGGCTGGGGGCTGCGATCTCAGATAGCGGACAGGGTGGGACTGGCAGGGGTCACTGCCAGAGCTGCGTGGGTGGGAAGTCATCTGCTCTGTGCCAGGTGTCATCTGTCCTATTGTCACTGGGGGAGGCGGATAATTAATTATTGCTCTTTGCCCCTTAACATTAAAAGGAGCCGCTGAGGCTGGCAGTGCCAAAGGCTTGGCAGCGCCTGCCCTCACCGAGCTGGGCTCTGCTGGCCTCTCCGGAGACAGACGAAAGCGAAGTTTGCTCCCAGCTCGCTCCGAGCATCGCATCAGCCCCTCTCATCTGCTGACATCGCCCTTGTCTGGGCGCCGCGCAGAAACGCCGCTCCTCTAATCCAACGACAGCCGATGCCGGAGCAATCCGGCCGAGCAACCTCCCTCCGTCTGCAGGCAGCACCATCACCCTGCTCCTCTCCTGGGTGACATTTGAACACTTCCCTCCAGCTCTGCTTCCCCACCTTCAGCGAGGTTAATATTTTAATATGCTTAATGGCTCATTCCAGCTCGGCAGCCCCTGCCCGTGTTTTGTCGGGGGTCATCCGTTATGCCAGGCATGACTGCGGAGAGAGAGGTTCCTGTTCCCATCCTCTGCCCTCCTGTGGGCAGAAGGGCAGTTGGGCTTCTAGGTTTTAATTAAAAGCATCCCAGCCCAGGAGCACGGCACTGTGCAGGATGAGCCGGCTTCTCCTGGCAGCACTCCGGCTCTCCAGAGCTACCCCAGCTGAGGATCCAGCCCCAGGGTCTCCTTTTCACCACCCAAGGCAGCTGTAGCTCCTCGCCTTCTCCCTCCAGGGATGTGGGAGCTTCAGTAGGGCCTGGTTGTTTGCAAATGTTGTTGTCTGACCAAATGGAAAAGTGTCTGGTTGACCAAATGTCTGGTTGTTTGACCAAATGGAAAAACCAAGAGGGAGTACAGGGCCACGGTTCTCCTTGCAGTTCACCTGCGATGAGAAACGCCCCAGGATGACCAGATGGGGCTGAGTTCCTGGGTGGGCAGTGGAGGAGTTGTCATGGTTTGTTTTTGTTTTTTTTTTTTTTTATTTAAATAATTCTCTCTATGTTAATAAACAGCGTTTTCGGTTAGTAAATAATATGCCTTTTCTCTCCCTATGTGTCTTCAGCAGAAATACGCACCCTGATCTAATATATTCTGCCTTTCTCACTCCCTCACTTCGGAGGAGCTGCAAATTCTGGTGGGAACAGAGTGTTAATAGAAAAGGGCCTCTGAAGATATTTGAAACATGACCAAGAAAGGACAGAGGGAGATTCAGCTCCAAATATGCTGGAAAATCTAGGAGATGGGCCAGGAAAGAGGGAATATCGGAAGCATGATCGCCAAGAGGGAAAAATTAATGGGGAAGCATTAACTGGGGTGAAAGCAGGCAGTGCAGACAGGAGTTTGCTATGCAGGGCAGCGATGCAGCCGGAGACACTGCAGTGGGCACAGAGTTACCCTGGTGCTGGAGTAACTCGTCTGCCCCGACCCACGGTAGCGGAGAAGCTGCCCTCCACCTGTCTGACGTGCCAATTTACCAGTTCTTACTGGTTTTATGATGTTTTTGTTGTTGAAAGTCTCAGCTTTTGAAATCCTGTGATTGCCTGGAAAACTAGAATCTGCAAAATCGTGGCTTCAGTACTGCGTAGGGTTTTATTTCTTTGGGTTTGGTCTCTAGGTAGTTTCTAGCCCTCAAGTTTGCAGGGAAAAGCTGGATTGCGCCCTAAAGGCTCAGAAAGCAGAAGGCAAATTTAAGGGAGGGAGCAAACCCACCATGCAGTGATTGATTTATTTTTAAAATGTCATCATTTTTATGCCCATCTCATTATATTTTTTTTGAATGCCTGACTCATGATTTTTTCCAAGCGTTTGGTGTTGGCAGGGATGTGTGCGTGAGTGTGACGGCGGGTGTGTGCGCAGGGACCCTCCGCTGATAGATAACGCAGTGCTAGTTGGAGACAGCAGTGCCGTGGTCTTCAAGGGCTGCTGAATATTCCTCCAACACTGTTTCATTGCCAAGCACACGGTTTTCAAATTTAAAAAAAAGCCAAAAAAGGGAGAGGAGCGCTGGGTGTTGAGTCATTGTGCAGCTTTTTAGGTGCTGATGGGAGAGCAGAGGCGATGATAAAGGGGAGTAAACCTCCCTGTGACTGCAGCATTGCCTCAGGGGGTGTTTTAAGGTCAGAAGGGTCAGTGTTTATTTGCAGCCACTTGTGTATAAAGATCTAATAAATAACCTGTGGAAGTCAACTTCCTCACCATCAGTGACTTGTCCTGTGACCTTGGGTAAATCTCTCTGTCTCTCTGTTGGTTAGAGAGTGACCAGATCTGTTGCTCGAGATGGTTTACAGGTATTGTTAAATATATCAAACGTGCTTTGAAGATGAAAGATACCTTGGAGATGCTTAAAGCTTTCGACACGCATCTGTGTTCTGTTTGCGGGAACCCAGCAAAAAGCAAAGTGGCTGAATACTTTGTCACAGACAAAATCTGCTGTGTGCGCAGCTCGGAGAGGCAGGGCTGGGAGCAGCTTCCCAAGGCTTTATGTGGCCGCTGAATTCGGAGGTGTTCATGCTTCTCACTTGCTTAAGAGAGCCGTGACACAACGTGGCCGTGCCCAGGGCTTTGCGAGCTGGAGCAGCGCAGCGGAGAGCTGTGCCCGCATCCCTCCCTGTGTTCCCTGCTCCAGGTCCCCCAGAGCCAAGCGCAGGGATGAGCCTCCACATCCCAAGTGCAAAGCCAAGTTTCATATGGCTTTCCAGCTTTGGCAGTGTCCCCAGGGGATGGATAAGGTGTGGGTGCTCAGGGAGGCTTGGCCCAGCTCTGAAATGTTCAGGAGGAGTTTCACTGTCGTGGATTCACTGCTGGCTGCTGTAGGGTTGGATTCACACACAACTCCAGGCTACTAAGAAAGTATCTCTTAGTTGCTAGTTTGCATGAAAACAGTAGATAGTGTCTTTGAAACCCCATAACTGGTTGGGTTTCATCAAGAATGTGAGTTATACAGCAAATTTCTTATATACAGTGTAATCACAAATCCTTAATTTTCTTGGGAAGCTTCCTTTGACTTGGTTTTGCTAATTGAAATGCCATGATTCTGGGAGAGCAGCTCTCTTGGTGGGTTGTCCTGCCTGTGCCACGTGCTGCCAGCTCCCTGCCAGTCCTAACGGTGCCTTTTCTCTCCAAGGGAAGAAGCAATGTTGTCCACCTACTTCGAAACCATCAATGACTTGCTCTCGTCCTTCGGGCCGGTCCGAGACTGCTCCCGCAACAACGGCGGCTGTACCCGCAACTTCAAGTGCATTTCGGATCGCAAGGTGGACTCGACGGGCTGCGTGGTAGGTACCGCGGCTGCTGGCCCCTGGGCTGGCATCTGCTTTGGGGACAAGCCGGAGGGGGACATTGCCTGCTCCCTCTCCGGGGATGCGGTTGAGGGGATGTGTGTGCTGCTGGTGGATTCCTCCCACCCCTGGGCCTTACGGCAAATGGCATATACCTTAAGGACCTCAGGGAATGAGCCCAGCGGCTCAGATGAGCAAAAGAAAAACGCTGGAGGCTGATGGTCATTTTCCTGCTTGTCGAGAAAGCAGGGGCTGAAAGCAGTCTCACTTTTTCTCCTGCCTTGTGCTTCCCAGCGTGGGAGAAAGATGAAGCATCTCCCCAACCTCTCCCACTCTGGGCTCCTCCAACATCCTCAGAGTTTTGATTTGTTTCTGAACATTAGTGACCATTAGTTTTGGGCAGATGCTTTGAATCACTCCCAGCTATCGATGCACAGAGGGGTTTTGCCGTTCTTCCATGTGGGCTGCAGCAGAGCTCCGCACCTCTCCCGGCTCGAACCTGTCTCACCTTGACAGCAAAGTCACCGCTTCCCTGCGTGCGGAGCTTGTGCGAGTCTGGTGCAACACGGGGGCACAGCCTTGGGAAATGGGGGAAACCTGGAGCATCCCTTCTCATCTGTCTGTTGTCAGAGCCGTATGCCCGCCAGGCAGCGGGTGCTGACTCCAAGGGGGTCCGGAGCTCGTCAGCTGCTCCACCAGTCCTGCAGACACATGCCCGCTGCTTCAACGCCTCCCAAAACCCCTCTGCCCCTGCCCTCTTGCCGCAGGCAGAGCCCCCGTCGCCCCATCCTTCCCGTCTTAGCAGAGGCGGGAGTTAAGCGTCTCTTTATTTATTGAAGATGTTTATACACGGCAGCCGGGAAAGGTCAGGCTGGAGCGGTGCCATCCCGGGGGTGGCATTTTCATTATCCCCTTCTCCGATTGCTTGTTAAGGCCATTTAGCATGACAGCCTGGTGTGTCACCAGCAGCGCCTGGTGCCATCTCTCCCTCACCACTCCTCTCCCTTTCCTGCTTTCTTTTCCCATTGTCATTTTCCTTTGTTCCTTTTTCCAGGGAGCAGCTGCCTTTTTAGTCTTTTGCGGGATTTTCCCTCTTTTTCTGGGTGTTATTCTGCTCTGAACACCAACGTGCCTCCCAGATGCTGTCAGAAGCAATCGGGGCTCTGATCACCCCGTGCCACGGGGAAGGGATGCCTCTTTTTAAAAGTCAGGATATATTAGGATAGAAATCGTCAATAAATTGCAGGCCTAGAACTTGCCACGCTGGCACGTGGAGAGGCAGAAATTGAAAACTCTGTCACTCAGGGACAATAACTGCCCCGCTTCTGTAATGCCTAACGGAGGCTTTATGTAACGAGAACGAATGGTACAGCGGGCAGGGGGGCAGAAAGGAGAAGCGGTGGGAGCTGGTCTCCTTGAGCTCATCCCCTCCCCGCAAGCTGTGGGCGAGAGGTGACACGTGGGGACTGTGGGACCCCCCCATCCCCCCGCGTCACGCTGGGCTACCGGGGCCGTGCCTCCCATGGGGGCAGGAGACAGCAGCAGAGAAGCCCGTCTCTCCCCCCTCTGCTCTTCACCCCTTTTTGTCCCCGCTGTAGGACTGTGAGGCTGCTCTGCCCCTTGCCACAGCCCCTGGTTATGGGTGAAGCTCCCCCAGCTCCCCAGTCCCAGTTCACAGCAGAGCTGAGCTCCCCAGGGGCAGTTTGGAGGTGACTGCTGCATCCTGCCTGAGGTACACGTCTCTCCCTGCTTCCCGTTGGATTCACACCAGGGCCGCAGGGCTCCATCCCTCCCAGCTCGCCCAATGCCGTGCAATGTTTTACACCCCTCACCTGCTTGTAGGTCCCCAGCAATGGCAGGGGTGTGAGCAGTGGTCTGGAGGACACTGTCCTGTGTTTCTGACCATGGTCTATGGCTGTTGTCTAGGGGAAAGCTCAATGGGTGGGCAGGCAGCCCCCAGCCCTGGCTCATGCTTATGGCACCGAGTGGGGTCGCAGGTGATGGACGCTGAGTTTCAGAGCTAGCCGCAGCCCTGACATGCAACTTTGTGGCACCTTCTGCACGAGTGCCTGCGCTGGGCGATACATCCCCTCCTCATGCCACCCCTGCTCCCAGAGTTTGCCAGGCATGAGCCAGGCTCCCAGTGCAAGCAGGGATGGGGTCCTTTGCTGCAAATTTGCAGGGATGTCAGTTAGTTATAAAGCTGAACTGCAGTGAACTCAATTTGCCAATTTGGTAAGTGCTATGGGCAATATCGGGATGTAATTAAATTAAGTTATCCCCTTTTTATAGAGTTCAGGGAGCATTCGCGGACTAATTTTAGCACTGGGTTTGCTTCAGCTTTACTCTGGACGCTGTTTCGCAAATCGTGACACGTTGTTAATCTTTACCAGTCAACAGTTTATTAATTTGCCGAGTACCACAGAAGTATATAATCAGTGGTTCATCAATCAAGGCTAAATCCAACAAATGTTCCAGGCAGGTACTGAGCATAAAATATACATGCAGCCTTGTAAGCAATTAATACGCAGCAGAGCCGGAGCCCAGCAGCTCAACCAGGGAACAGCACAAATCTCAAAGATTTCTTACTCCTTTTATATATAATCATCATCTGTTCCCAGTGCCTTCGCACCCTTAATACAGCTTCCAGTAATTCTGCAAGGACTGGGGATGCACTTATCTTCGGGCTTCTCAGCAGCGTGGGCTCTGCCATTACCTGATTGTTTGGCCTTAAAAGGACTTGGTTAAAATGTCGAGAGCTGTTTGCTTGCAGCTCGTGGTGGAGCCTCTCTCAGGTTGGTCTCCTTGGGCTTACAAAGGAGAAACGGGCACGTCGCTTTAAGTTTAAATCCCATTTGCCAGGTCTCACTTGGAAGACTCCAAAGGCTCTGCAGTGGGATCCCCACCCAGAGGGATGACAGCTCCCCACCTTCCCCATCCCGCACTTCCCCTGGGGCCCTTTTTACCACTCTTCGTGTGGCTTTTCTGTTGTTTTACCTGTACCCAGTAGATGGCATTAGTGCATAAAGGTTTTCTGCAGTTTTTTTTTCTTATCGGAGGCTTTTTTTGTTTGCATAATTTTAAGTATGAGCTGCAACCTTGCTAAGACCTTGGTGTTGCTAACTGGAGCCTTTCCTTTAAGCCCTACCTTGCAACACAACAAAACAATCCCCAAGCTCTAGAAAACCTGTTTCTGTGCTGCTTTTCCCTGTTGCATCCTAGAATTGCTGTCAGGTCTGGGAAAACCATGGATATTTCCCAAAAAAACAAAATTCCCAGTGAGCTTCTCTAAATCTGGTGGCTCTGCTCTGCACATTGAGTCCGGTGTGTGTTTTGTACCGTCTTGCAGGAATCAGTAAATCAGATTATTGCCAATACAGGAATATGGATATTACTATTCCCTTCTACCAGCACAGCGGTAGCTGCTCAGCCAGGAGGGAGGATGCTGAAGAAGGGAAAGTATTTGACCCTCATGTGTTGGTGATTTATAATTTGAGACGAAAACCTGTGAATTGGCCCTGAGGGACTGAAGGAAACACCTGTAATGTGGCTTAAATTCAGATTTCCCCACCTGTCTCTTGGATTGGCTTCAGTCACAGATGCCAGTGCTCCTATCTGCCCAAGGAGAAGGGGGGTTGCTTGCATCTGCTGCCCCATGGCAGGACAGCCCAGTGAGCCAGGACTGCAGCCCTGGAGAATAAGAGAGGTGAGGTTTTTTTGCCAAGGAAATTGAGCTTTGGTCTTAGCATGTGAGCTGGGTGAGAAGGTGGATGGTTCCCTTCCAGTGCCTGTTGGGCATCCTCGGCATTGCTGTGGGAAAAGGCAGTGGTATGTACAGCCATGTGGTGTGGAGATGAAGGGAGGGGTGTGTGTGTGTCTGTGGCTGAGCCCTGCGATGCCTCTCGAGATGGGATCTCACCACTGTGTGGACCTCCTAGAGATGCAGGAAGGCATGAGGTGCCCAGCCAGTGGTGGGGAAGGCAGCTTGGGGTCCCACACTGAGGAAGCAGCAGAATTAGGCCCCTTGTTTCCTTGCTGTGTGAGCAACTTAGCTGGTGCAGGTGGTGGGGTCTGATGGTTCTGCAACACCTGTGATGCCTGCAGATGTTGGTGAGCTAGTCTTCTAAGTCAGGAGACTTGTGCCATGGAGGTCAAAGATGTTGCAGATAGATGTGGAAGGGCTCACAGCATGGATCCGTCCCACCTTAGGAGAGATGTTGGCAAGAGGCAGGAGAGCCCACTGAGCCCAGCAGAGGGTGCTGCTGTTCTGCACAGATATGGAATCCTGCTGATCATCACCATCTCCCTGCTCGCAGCCTGGGGTTCCTCTAGCACAGCTTTATTTCTAATTTGAGTGAGAAAAAAAAAAGTATAGCTTGCGTACAAGGACAATGTGAACTGTTCTTTTCTGTGATCACGGTGTCAGGCAGGAGGGAATTTGTCTGACTCAGCAATGTGCAGAGGGAGAGCATCTACCAGAGCATCTCTTGGTGAAGTTGTGGCCCATGGTGATAGCAGTGTGGTGTCAGTCCCATCCTCTTTAGAGAAGGAAGAGAATTTTGGCATGGTCCACACGGGTGTATAAGCCTTAGCACGGCCTCTCTGGAGCTAATCCTTCTCTTTTGCTCTCTTCCACATCGAAACGATGGGCTGTTTCTTAGCTGCTGCAGAGCAGGGCAGAGAAATGACTTAATTTAAGGCTGTAACTGTTTCAGGGGAATATGGGATTAGAAATGAAGGAACAGAACAGTGGCTACTGGTCAGGTCTCCTCCTTGCAGCACAGGTCACCTAAGGATGGCTTGTGGACCAACGGGAGTCGGGAGGTACTTCAAAATGAAATGGATGATGCTGAGAACTGGTGTTCTTGAGGGGAAATTGGGTATTTGGGAGTTTTAGCCCAAACCAAAATGCTGTGCAGAAATCCCCCACGTATGTGAAAATTCCAAAATGTTTTAGTTCAAAACATCCCCTTTCTATGAAGAATGGGGAAACGTTTAATTCCAACATTATCATCTGGAGTTTTATGCTATGTATTGCGTTATCCCAGTGTACAGACTGAAATAAAAACAAAATTAGGCAGTGGAAACCAAAACATTTCAGCCTTGTCAAAATTAAATGCTCTCCTAATTTCCCAATGAATTTTGAGATGTAGTTGATGGAATCCCACAATGCACTTAAGCTTCATCAAATCTGTGTTTTTCTGACAGGCAATTGTTCATTGAAAAATAAAAACTCATCTGTCCCTGCCTTACGAGGCACCTAGCTAATTATGTTGGAGATGCACACACAAGGGAGGAAGGAAACCATCTCTTCTAATCCCTTTAAAGTTTAGCTGGCTCCTTGAAGCAGAAGGTGACTCCTTACGCATGTTATGGTTGGAAGCAGAAGCCCCCTGAGCTCGGCAGCAGACCCCCCTCCCAAGGATCCTGCTGTTTCGGATTTATCTCATCAAACCAGGTAACTACTTGTGATGAAAATGGGATTTAAGGAAGAGAGAGAAGCCAAGAGTGGCAAAAGCTGCTGGGATTGGTAGCCGGCCATGGCAGGGAGCGGAGGGGCAGGTGAGGAGCCCACTGCCCGCCTGCCTTTGCTTTCAGTGCTGCAAAAGGGGTTTGCACCATGTCAGCAAGTGGTGGCCAAATTTAGAAGCAAGTGGAATAGCTCAGGGAGCACTGAGGTGAGCTGGAGGTCTCTGCCTGCTCTGGGGAGAGCTAGTTTGGGTGATAAAAGCTGCATTTTCTCCAGTGTTGGCTTTTTCAGTGGCATTTCTCAGGCGGCTTGGCTGGCACCAGCCCTTGCCCTCTGCTCCCCAGCAGACTGGGTGCGTTGTGTGTTGTGGTCACAGCTGGGTCGGGTCTTCGTGTTTGGTTTGGGTTATAGGATTTGGTGTGTAGTGTTGTGGTTGGACTGCACCCTGGATGTCAGGTGGAGTGGGAGTTGAGTGTCTGGTTTCCTGAAGGTTTTTGGAGGTGCCAGCCCCTGCTGTGGCTGGGAAGGGAAGTGCTGTGATGGGCAGGAGATGCCAGTGTATCCCAAAATAGACTGTTGATGACTCATGGAAGGAAGGTAGCTGGAGGGTTTCCACTAGCTTGATTTCCTTGCTCCAGGAGCTCTGAGCACTTACAGCTATGTACATAGCATCCCACCAGCTGCTTGGAACAAGGCCATCCCACTTTGAATTGAGATGCAAAAAATACACACAGTGACTTGCCCAAGAGAGTCCACATGAGAGCTGTGCAGTGGCCAAAGGCGAGGAGACACAGCCTCATTGCCCTGAGCTTCAGTTCCTCCACGGAGCCCCCAGTCTGCTGTCATGGGGGGACGGAACCGAGGAGCGTGAGCTATCAGTGTGTGCTCGGGATCCTGGAAGACAGATGGGTTTGATTTTTCTGAGGCTAAATAATGATTGATGATCTTGAAAGGGAAAAGGAAGCAGAGGGAAGGGAGGGAGGGGGGAAAAAGAGTGGGAAGATAATGACTGCTATTTCAGAAAAGAGTTGTAATGTTTCCTTCTGGGAAGGATGCTCCCCCAGAGCAGGGTGCCAGGGAGGGGGCTGCCGCAGCCGAGGTGGTGGTGGGGACATCGCTGCCCCGAGGAGTCAAGGCAGGGGTGGCCTTGGAGAGAAGATGCTGGAACTAAGGGCTGCTTTAGTGATCGTTTTTTTGGCAAGTTTTACCAAAATATTAGAACAGGAGAGAGAAATTTTCTCCGTAGAGACTGGGTTGTATGCAGCCAGACTCTGGTCCTGCTGCTGCTGAGGAGCATTGCTCGCCTAGGGCCTTCTGAGCCAAGAAAGTGAAGGCAGAATAAGCCAAAGTTGTCCCTATATATATATGAACATAGAGGAGTTTACTGTATTTGTATCATTTCTGAGCTCCAACAAGCAAATAAAATACATGCCAGCGCATAGGTTGGAGCTCATTAAAATGCTGGCACTTGCTTGTACCTCAGCAGTGCCTCAGATTAATGTTTTTTGTCTCAAGCTGATGAGGTTCCTCGGTGAGGAGCAAGGATGCCTCTGAACAACGGGGGGTCATTAGGGCCTTTGGACATTGCAGTCGGTGCCGCTGCAGCGCTCAGCCCCAGCCCGTTCCGCAGCCTCAGGCCAGCAGCGCTGGGGATGCAGCCTGGGGAACCTGCTCTGGGCATAGGATTGGGAGCCTGGGTCTCACTGCTGGACACATCCAGACGTGGGGGTGTGGTTCCCAGGGTGGCACTGGGAGCAGGGGGTTCATGGTACCTTCCCCATGAGGTTTGGAGGAGCCGGGCTCGTCTGCACCCAGAGCATCACCTCCAACACCCCAGCATGGGAGAAGTCTGGGCTTTTATCTCTGACAAAAAGGCTGCTATTGTTGGGAAAACAGAGCAGAATAATAAAAAGGGCAGTTTACTCTCTACAGAAACATTTTATTAAATATTCTTTTTTTAAACTTAATAACAGAAGAGAGGAGCTGAGCTGAGAAACCCTGGCAGGCAGCTCAGACGGAGAGCTGCTGTCCTCTCGTCTGGGGGATCCATGTCAGTAATGAGACTCGGATTTTGTTTCCAGTGACCCTCTCACCCATCTCATTGCTAATGAGCTTTGTAAACGAGAAAGGGGGAAAAAAAGAGGCTTTTGCTCACTAACACAAAAAGGGACTCGTCCAGATACTTATTTCCTAAGACACACTCTCATACAGGTTTTGGCGGATACTTCCTTTCCCTTGAAGACGATCCTCCTCCTGTTGCGTTTGCTCTGGCCGTGCTGAGGATGGTGGTGGTGGGCGGAGGAGCCGTGCTGAGATCCGGTGGCAGGAAGCCACATGTTGTCACACACTGTGCTGGGGTGATGGTGGTGGGCACGGGCATCCCAATTTGTTCCAAACCACGGCCCCGTACATTGGCGAGGCTGGCACTGGTGGCGTCCCAGGGGTGGCAGTGGGCATGTGGCAGCAGGTCCTGGCAGCTCTGCCACTCCATCTCACCTCAGAAATGTCATTTTAAACGGAAAAAAAGCCTGTTTCTCAAAAAAATGAGTAAAAATAGCACTTCCTTATTCAGCATATCAATTCCCTGCGTGTACTCGGAGTTCATTTGCCGACTGCAATGATAAAAATCAAGACCTGAGTGCTCTGCCTGGCGCTGCCGGCACAGTTGGGAGGGGATGAGCTGATGTCTGGTTGTGCTGACAGCCAAACCCCTGCTGAGCTGGTGGTTCTGCCTTCCCAAACCGACCGGTAGCAGCAGGGTTGGGGCATTGCAGCTGTGGGTCGTGTTTAGCCGGCAGAAGCTGTATCATCAGTGCTAATGCAGAAGATGACAAGAAACTAAGTTTTCTTTTGCAATCCTGAGAGCAGTTTTCAGGGCTGGTGGTCACAGAGAAACCAATTCACTCCTGTGTAAACAGGGTGGATTTGCAAGGCAGTGGAATTACATTTGTAGAATAACAGCTTCTCCCTGGCGTTTTGGAGCAGACTAGGAGCTGGAGTCTTCCCCTCCCTCCCTTTTCCTCTCTGTAGTGTGGATTTAAGTACCAAACCCTCTTTCCAAGCTCTGAGGTATTGTCACTTGTCAGATCCATGGGTGAAGGATGGTCTGGGACTTTAAAGCGAGTTCCCAAGCTGTGCGGGTCTAACATGGCAAACCACAAACAGCTTTTTTCTTTGAATGGTTGACTAATGGTTTGTAGGCTCCCTTTGCCTCCCTGGATAAATGGATCCATCCTGTATCCAGATGAGCTTTGCACAGGGGTGGTTGGCCAGAGGTTGCTGGGGCACCATGTTTCACCAGCTTTCCTCCCATCGGGGAGGGATGTGTCACCCGTGATCACCCAGACAGAGTTATTGGCCGAGTTGCTTATTGATTTTCTAATCATTTTCTGACACAGCCCCCCATCCTGTGTCACTGCCGAGGCAAATCGCAAATTGAACTGCAGCTGAATTGATGGGGGATTGATTAAAACTCACCGTAATTATTGGTTCTCTGCTGCCTGAGCCAGACAAATCAATGTCGGCAATAACAGATTTGGTCCTTTATAAAAGCCCAGCAAAAGCAGAGCAACCTCTGGTTTTGTGAGCCCACCCAGGAGCCCAGACCAACCCTTCAGCACAGCTTGAGGAGTCGGGATTAGCACAAGCTGACTTTTTCCTGGGTCATTTCTGACCACGCTCAGCCTGTGGGCAAGAACACATTTGCACCCAAATGGGCTTTAGTTTTCTCCCTGCTCTGATTTATTGGTGGGACATCGTGATCACAAATCCTCTGCTCCGGGGGCAGGGAGATGTCTAGTGAAGTTTTATTGTGCCCGACAGTTGCTCCATCCACCTCTTCATCCCTGTGAAACCCCCTGCACAGGACGCTGCCGTTACCTTTCCTGCCATCTGCCTGTTTGTTTTGCTGCTGCCACTACCTGCAGGGCTCGCCGGTGCCCCGGCTCGCTGTCCCTGGGCTCTTTTCCCCCCACCGAGCCGGGACACCTCCTGTGTTTGTGTGTTGGCTCCCAAAGCTTTCTGTCCCTGGAGAGCTTCTCGATGTAACACTACAGCTGGCTGGAGAGCCGGCTCCGTGCCGGGGGTGGGTGCAGAGGGGAGGGGGTGCTTGCTTTTGTAAATTTTGTGCTGAGCTATTTGCCTGCTGTAATTAATGCACGTTAGGGTGCATAATTACAAACAGAAAGGAAACACATTTCCTGGTGATTAAAAGCCAAAACTGGAGGGATATCCCAAGGGTGGCCTTGAGCAGAGTGGGGCTAAGGGAGGGAGGGCTTTGGTGACCCACTAACACAATCCTGCGGAAAGATTCATAGATTCATAGATTCATAGATTTCTAGGTTGGAAAAGACCTTAGAGATCATCGAGTCCAACCATCCCTAATCCCCATTAAACCATATCCTCAAGTAGCTCATCCACCCTATTCTTAAACACATCCAGGGATGGGGACTCAACCACTTCCCTGGGCAGCTTATTCCAGTGGCTGACAACCCTTTCAGAGAAGAAATACTTCCTAACATCCAACCTGAATCTCCCCTGACTAAGCTTATGCCCATTTCCTCTTGTTCTATCTCCCATCACTAATGTAAAGAGCCCTTCCCCTACCTCCCTAAAGGTACCTTCCCCTAAAGAGTCATCATCTTCCTCACCAGGCTGGGGACGATGCTGAGCTCAGCACACGGATCAGTGCCAGGATGAGAGTCCCAAGTGACAGCTCAGAAAAGCCGTGACTGATCCTCTGGCTGTGATCCTGTAGCTTCTTCTCACTTAAGGTCCCATCCGGTTACCTTCAGCACCCTGAAAGGTCCCTTGGGAGCTCCAGAGGGGACTCGGGCAGAGACCCAGACCTCCCCATCCCCGTCGGTGCGGGGAGAGCAGCAGAGAGGCGGCTGCGGTGCCGTGGAGCAGACGATGCTGTTCGCAGTCAGCCCTCCGTGTCCTCCAGGGAGATGCGCTTCTGCCAATTTGCACAGCTCTTATTCTTACAGCGGGGCCGGCAGGCGCGGAGGAGACCGCAGGAGATAAGTGTTGTATCTACGGATTCACAAACACACTTATCCTCATCCTATTTCCCAGGCAGCTCAGCAGTGAAAGGCACAGATTGTTCTGAGTGTCCTCTCCTCCTTCATATTTATTCTGTGTATGCAGCTAGAAAGCTTCCTGCTCCCCTGTCTTCTGCTGCTTCGTGCCTAGGCAGGGCTGCCTGCGCCCTGCCTGCTCTGCAGGGACAGGCAGCATCCTGTTCCAGAGCCCTTTGCTGCCAGCATCCTTTGGCTAGAAAAGCCTCATGCCTTTCAGCCATCCCTTGCTGCCCCTTCCCACCTTATCCGGTGCCTTCAGGGAAGGTACTGAGGTTCACATGGTCCACGCTTCGCTGGCTCCTGGAGGACATCAGGCACAGGGATGCCCGAGACATCGCGGTTGCTGCAGACAGGACAGAAGCAGCTTTGATGCTGTCGAAAAATCGTAGAATCAAAGCATGGTTTGGGTTGGAAGAGACCTCAAAGATCATCTAGTTCCAACTCCCCTGCCATGGGCAGGGAAACCCTCCACTACACCAGGTTGCTCAAAGCCTCATCCAACCTGGCCTTGAACACATCCAGGGATGGGGCAGCCACAACTTCTCTGGGCAACCTGTTCCAGTGCCTCACCACCCTCTGAGTGAAAAGTTTCTTCCTTACATCTAACCTAAATCTCCCTTCTTTCAGTTTAAAGCCATTGCCCCTTGTCCTATCACTCCATGCCCTTGTAAAAAGTCCCTCTCCAGCTTTTCTGTAGGCCCCCTTTAAGTACTGGAAGACTAGGGTACTGGAAGTACTGGAATGGCTGAGGGTTTCTAGGAGGTGAAAAGAAACTTCTCATGGCTCGGACAGAGTGGACCAGGACCCCCTAAAGCATCTTTCTGATGTCCCCTGAGGGCTGTTTGCTTCTTGAGCAGCCAAGAGTGAGCAGGGTTCTGCAGCCCGTCTCCTGTCGGGACCCAGTCTGTGACAGCAAGCGCAGGGTCCAGGGTCTCCTGAACTTTTATTAATATGTACAGCATTTTGCTCACACGGAAAATTGATTTTCTTTTTTAAGCACGAAGTATAGCGGTTTTATAACCTTTCTTCTGCTTGACAGAGGCCATTTATAACCCGCCTTCATCACTACCTGTACAACCTCCAGAGTAACTCATCTTCAAGAAATTCCATAATGCATTTTTAATTGCGAGCTGCTTCTAGGCAAGATTTATTTATTTTTTCAAGGATTGGCCTTTTTGTTGTTGTTTGTGTGCGTGCGTGTTTGGTGAAAAGGGATAAATAACGCGAGTGGAATAGAAGAGCGCTTTAATCTGGGTGACAGTTTATTGATGGCATTTGCTGCCTGCTGGCTTTTATCTTTTGGGACAAGGAAAGCCAGCTGGGGAACTGAAATTAAAACCCAGAGCCAGATCCTCAGCTTGTGTGAATCAGCATGGTTCCCTCGGCTGTGGAAAACTGTGCTGATGAGCCTGGGCTGTGATCCTGTCCTTCCTCCGCCATGGGCTGGTCCTGCCCATGGCTGCCTCCTGCCATGGGAAGCATGAGATGCTTTTGGAGATGATGCCAAGGCCATGTTCATTGGCCTGCCTGGCATGGGTTGGGATTGTTTTCTGGGTCACTCCCAAGCATGGAGATGTTTTTTCTGGGTTGGTCCCAGGTGTCAAGATGATTTTTCTGGGTCGCACCAGACTTCTCTGCCTCTCAGAGGAACAGGTAACAAATGCAGGGGGTTTCTCCAGCACGTTACGGAGCTGGTTGTCATGCTTTGGCCCATGCTGCCTTGAGGCTTCCTTACTAGATAATTTTTCTACCTCCGGGATTTCAATCTCCTCCAGAGGGAGGATGGAGAGCGTGGCTTTTGCAGCAGACCTGGTCCTTGCCCTGTGATCCTTGCCCTTTCCCCAAAGGCTGTGTGAAGTGGGGCAGGGCCTTTGGGGCTGCCCTGTCCATCACTCAGGATAAACTCATCTTCTTTAGATGTAGACGGAGTTCAACAGCTTGATGCACAATTCCTTCTGGCTCATGGGAGGGCACTCACTGGGCTGCAGCTCCAGGGTAGGTGGGGACCCATGGGTGACCTTACCATGTCCTCTCTCTTGCTGCAGTGCCCTGAGGACCTCCGACCCATGAAGGATGGCACTGGTTGCTACGACTACTCCAAAGGGATCGACTGCTCAGATGGCTTCAATGGAGGCTGCGAGCAGCTCTGTCTCCAGCAGACCCTCCCTTTGCCCCACGACCCCTCGTCCAGCACCATCTTCATGTTCTGCGGGTGAGTCCCCTCCAACGCTTCTGCATCTCCCGCTAGCAGCTATATAACCTGTGCCCATTGCCATCCCTGCCAACCCTCCTCCTGTGCCACCTGTCCCCAAACCAGCATACGCAGCGAGGGTGCTGGGTGTCGAAGAAAAAGGCTGTTTGTGGAGCCGACTTCCTGCAGGGAATAGAGGCACCTGGTTTCCCTGCGGGCAAAAGCGTATGGGAGTGCGAGGGCAATGTGAGCAGATGCGCCTTCCTCCTGTCCCCCGCTGTGTGACAGTATGGTTTGATCTGTGACTCACCGGGAAGGGACCCAAAAATTGCACATTGCGTGTTGGAGGGGGAAAGTGGAGGATTTGTTTAAAAAATACTACTTTTTAATTTTTTTTTTTTTCCTCCCCTGTGCCACTCTTAAAATAGAGTTTCATCCCTGATTTTGGCCAGGATCCTGTAATCCTACCCAATTTAGCATGTGCTCTGAGGAAAATCTCCCCGCTGCAGTGTGTTCTAAAAGGAGCTCAGTGATTCTCTGGCTCTATGCTGTACAGCTGCAGCCAGCCGTCACCCGCCCCGGGCTCTGTGGATTGTAGCCCTCGGCTGGTTCACGCTCTCAGGCACATGAGGAACCTACTTCACGTCCCAGTGGGAAAGATCAGGGTGAAGGAGGGGAAAAGGAGCCCTTTTGGGAAGGAAATGCCCACAAATTCCTAACACTTCCTTCAAGGAGCATCCATTGAGTCCCAATGCTGCAGGTGCAGCAGAGACCTCATGCAGCCCCGGGGAAGAACAGCCAAGGGAGCTCTGCCCATCTCTGCTTCTGTCTTTTTTTTTTTAAATCTTTTTTGCTAGTTTGTTGGTTTTCTCCCCTCCACATTCTTTTTTTATTATTGTTTAGCAGCACAGAGCAGTTGAGTCACGTTGTCTCCGCCGTGCCTGCAAAAGGGGTTGGAAATCCATATAGGCACAAGCAACCTTTCTGGGGAGGGTCTAGAAAATCTTGGCACCTTACGTGGTCTCCGTCCGCACACACGCAGGGTATCTGCATTTCAATCTTCTGTCCCCAAGGACAGAGACTGTTTCCTTTTTTTTTTTTTAATAATCTTTTTTCAAGGCAAAGCTGCACTTTGGGAACAGGCAAGGAAAAGTGTGACAGATGGGTGGGAGTTTCGCTTGAAGCAGTAAAACGCAGTAGGGGAATGAGAGAGTGGAGCGAGCCTGGATGGAGCTGGATTGATGTTAGCAGAGCGCTGTGGCTACCAGGAGGATGGGACAGGCAGAGAGTGGAGGTTTTCTTGTCAGCTGGGAGCTGCAATGCTGGGGAAGAGGCCAGAGGAAGGAGAAGAGAAGGAGCGGAGGCAGGATGAGCATATATGCAAAAGATGCCACTGATGTCTCCTGTGTTTGTAGCTAAATCACATCCTTGCTGCCTGCCTCAGTTTCCCTTGCTGTGTTGAAGATGAGCATATGCATTTTAGAATCATAGAGCCATAGAATGGTTTGAGTTGGAAGGGACCTTAAGGATCATCTAGTTCTCTCCCCCCTGCCATAGGCAGGGACACCCTCCACTACACCAGGTTGCTCAAAGCCTCATCCAACCTGGCCTTGAACACTTCCAGGGACGGGGCAGCCACAGCTTATCTGGGCAACCTGTTCCAGTGCCTCACCACCCTCAGAGGGAAGAATTTCTTCCTTATATCTCATCTAAATCTCCGCTTTTTCAGTTTAGAGCCATTGCCCCATGTCCTGTCACTCCATGCCCTTGTAAAAAGCCCCTCTCCAGCATTCTTACCCATAATGTGCTTGAAAGTGGGACCAAAGAACAAAGGAGCAGCCACGCTGGAGCTGCTTCCTTGCAGGAGGGCACTGCCGGGTGAAAATAAGGGCAGGACCTTGATTTTTCTTTGCAATTGCCTGGGAACTTTTGTACCTGCATCACAGCAACGTCAGAGGGCAATGGGTGGCAGGGGCTGTCGGTGACGGTTGAGCAGCCAACGCACAGCGGGCTCAGCTCGGCTCTCCAGCGTGGGGGCAGCTCCCAGGCAGGAGAGGGTGGCTGCAGGCAGACAGGGCAGTGCTACTGCAGGAAGGATGGCTGTTGGGAGCCAAGTGCTCGTTTGCTGGTTGCCCAACTGAGCTACCACAGAGCATGTGGTCTCTGCAACCTCTGCGCCTTCCTGGGCCTTGGTGATGCTCAGCTGGGCTGGGCTGGACAGGGTGCTCTGCGCCTGGCCCGTCTGACACAGCTCATGGTGCTCCATAGGTGCGTGGAGGAGTACAAGCTGGCCCCGGATGGGAAGTCCTGTCTGATGCTGTCTGACATCTGTGAGGGCCCCAAGTGCCTGAAGTCGGATGCCAAGTTCAACGACACCCTCTTTGGGGAGATGCTTCATGGCTATAACAACAGGAGCCAGCACGTCAACCAGGGGCAGGTGTTCCAGATGACTTTCAGGTAAGGCCCGGTTCTGCTCCTAGTTTTGGGAACATGGGGATGGTGAGATGGAACCAAGATCCCTTGATGCAGAGCCAGCATCTCTGACACGTTCACTAGGGGAAGAGAGCAAAAGGATAAGTATCTGTGGTTTTCCTACTTGCTCATCCTTCCTGCATGCAGCAGCATAGGATCAACTTGGGCTGCTGTGTGTCTCATCAGATGAGTGTTTAATTGCCTTTGAGGGACTATTCTCGGTGGTGTTGCCCCATCTTCTTCTGAACACTGATGTCTTTCATCTCCACGATACCCTGCGACAGAGAGTTCCGCCGTTGATCGTGTGTAGTGTGAAAGAGCATTTCCTTTGGTGTGTTTTCAACCCACGTGAGCTGGTTTTATTCAGTGCCCCCAGTTACCGTACTGGGAGGAGCTGTGAATATAGCATAATAAGAAATAATGTCAATAAGCTGAAGGTAAATCCCCCACCAGAGTGCAAGTAGGAGATAGCAGGGGGTGCTTGTGGGCTGCCCTGGGTCTATGGGGAGTGTCAAGGGTCAGATATGGGTGGAGAGAGTGGGGTCTGGGCTGCCTGAGTCTTTGCCTCTCAGCGCTCACAGAGGAGAGCGTGCTGATAGTTGTTGAATTCAGGGCTGGAAAATGAGTTGATTTATTTAATTTTCATCAGTTCTTCTGAATTTTGATCTGGTGTAAACCAAGGTGGGCCTATGAGTTTCAAAGCAGCAGCGCTGGTCACAGCGAGGATCCAGCCCACATCCCACCCAAACACCACTCTTCCTTGGCCAGCATCTGCCAGTGCACAGAGAGGATATTTTTCATCTTAAGGCACCAAGACCTCATTGCTGCCTCCAATTTTCGCTGCACTTGTGGGTGCTCATCCCTGTTGGCCATGCTGTTTTTCTGGGCACTTTTTCCCCAGCTGAGTGCAAAGCCTTCCTAGCCATGAATTCATGCTGAACTCTGGCCTTCTGCTCTCTTGATGGCAGATGAATTACGAGCTCCACCAGCACAAAGGCACTCAGAATGCCACAGCCAGCGGAGCTCTTGGAGCCAACGAATCCACAGCCTTTGCTGGAAGTGAGAACTGACAGTATGCGAAGGCAATTTTCCCAGTGGGCTCCTCTTTGCTTTCTCTCCCTCCCATGTTACAAGTGTCAGTGGGTCCATCAGAACAGAGCCAGCGCTGCAGAGCTGAAATTTTCCGTGAACTGGTGGGTCGAGGAGGTCTGGGGGCTTCATAAACTCTTCAGGCCCATCGTCTGGAAATGCCAGATCTGGATGGGCTCCCCTTGAATGAGGTCCAGCCCCAGCTTGTGCCATCAGCCCCAAGGTACCAAACCTCCTTTTCAGGGGCTTTAATTTCCTCTCCAGCTTGTCCGTAGCGTGCCTTTTGCTTGCACTGCAAGGCAGGAGGGTTGGAAAGCCATCCTTCCGCTGCCTCAGGCAGGGCTGGGGTCTAAAGGCTGCTTTGTAGCTGCCAGAAAGCAAACATGTCTCCTGTCCTTGGGGCTAAATTCCAGCCAGAAAGCACACAAGGTTGGTTGTGGGTCTGGTTTATCCTGGGATTTGTGGCTTCTCCAAGTCATGCTGTCCAGGAGCATCCAGGGGATGGTGGGTTTCAGCAGTCCCAGGCTGGAATAGGAGCGGTTCTTGCTGGGGCTGCTTCGGCCTCTTTGCTCTCAGGATAAAACACCTGCGGTGCTGGGATTGCATCTTCGAGGGGTCAGAGCCCAAAGCACTCCCTGGGGCTCACAGCTGACAGGTTGTCAGGTTAGTGATCCGTCCTTCTTCCCATGGCTGGCACCGCTCCTGCAGTGCCAGTGCAGGGAGGCTTTTCCCAGTGAGGGTCTGCGCAGCGGGACCCAGATCCTCTGCACCACCTCACCATCACAAACAGGGTTTTCAGTGCTCAGCATCAGCAGGAGGACTAGTCCCAGCTCTAACAGCCGTGAGGAACAGGAGAAAGCAGGTCTGAAACAAGAGCAACCCGCGAAGCGTGCCCACTGTAGCGTGCGATGCTGTGGCTGGGCAGAGCTCGGAGCCTGGTGGGAGGCAGCTTGTTTTCCTCCAGAAATGCTTTCGGCAGCCTGGAAGGTCAGCATGGCCGCCCTTTCCCATTTGAATGTAGCCTGTTGGCTCCAGAAGCGCCGGGCAGTGATGAGAAGGGCACACGTCTCCGTGCCCAGCGTCCTTCCCCGCAGCCAGGCTGCCTGGCATGTCGCAGGGTTACGCCGTAGAAGCACCATTACATCATCTCCTAACAAGGGAAGAGAAGGAGGTTAATGGAGAAGAAATTATTAACTAAAAGATGTAATTTACCTCTGATTTTCATAGATATTCAAGAACCTCTCTGCGCATTAAGACACCAGCTGTTAGAGAAGCCCTTAATTTGGTACATTTGAAACATAGCAGGAAGCTGCCTAATACCAGGGATTAAAAGCCTGTTTCTGCAAAGTAGGAGCAAGAACCTGCTATCAGAACAAGGGGCTGAGTATTTTAGAAGGATTTATAACTGCTGGGATCCTTTAGCTATGCAGATGTGACAGTCCTTTGAATGGTGTCTGCTTCCCATGTCGCTGCATCTTCAGTGCCTTTAATAAATAGGATATTCTCAATCTGCCAGGCATGTCAGCATGGTGCTGGGAGGAAGCCTTTGTGCTGGGAAAAGCCGTCTCTCACACCCTGGCCTGGGCAACACCTATCAGTTAGAGCAGTATTTCCATCCTGTTGGGCTTGGGGTGGTCTCTTTGCCACCCAATGGTCTGCAGCACTGATTAAAGCCTCTGCCCTTCTCTGACAGCTGTGTGGTCCTCCTCACTGCGGCTTGGCACAGCACTGGGATGGAGATGGTGGCTGATGGTTCTCTTTTGTCTGGCTCAAAAGGATGGGGATGTGCAGCGGGTACCTTTAGGACGCAGAGTAAAGAGGATGTTTGATGTAAGCACGTGGCACGGCAGGCTGGTAAGGAAGTGGGAGAGCTGCACAGCTTGGAGGTCCCAGACCTGAGACCAGCCTACGATTCCAGTCAGTGTTGGCTCAGATTTTGGTTTTCCCCTTTATTCTGCATTGTTTTATCCAGGAGAGTCAGGCAGCACTTAACACTTCGGTGGCGTCATGCCACTGCCATGAGGAGATGGTAACACCCAAGGGAAGCATGGAGCAAGCAAATACGGGCTGCTGCAACACATGTACCCACAACAGGGATGGGCAGCAGCCAGGACGGTTCATACTGCACTACATGTGCTTCATGTGTGCATCAGCACTGGTGCAACTCCTCGTTGTGTTGCATGGAGCCTGTCTCTGCTCACACGTCCCTTCATGCTGGTGCCAAGGACCCTTTCCCCATCCATCAGTGACAGGGAAGCCGCAGCGCAGCGGGACATGAGCACCACAGCAGCCCTGCAGCTCAGCTCGAGCCGTCATGAGTTAGGAGATCTGTTGTTGGCTTTTTCTGTACTGAGGTGTCTTAATAACCGCTGATTATTGCTGTGGTGGTTGGGGTGCTCAGCTGAGCTGTTGGACAAGCCAACATCAAGGTTCCTGCTCGGAGGAGTGTTCCACGTCATTGCTGCTGCTGCTGTTTTGTTGCAAGCATTTAAATTACAGCACTCCTCCAGCCACGCTTCTGCTGCGTGGTCCCTCGCCAGGCACTTTGGTGGAGGGCAGAGGAGGGATCTTTCATCACACACCAGAAACCCCCTCTTCCTCCTTCCACCGTTGAGCTGAAAGCGCATTCAGAGCCGCCACCTTCTTCTGGGCATCCCTCTCTCTTTTGAAACAGGTTCTTCGCTTTGGCGAGATGCCGTGCGGTGTTCATAAATAGCTGGGATTGGGGCTGATCTATTCCGCTCACACCTCTCGGTCTAGCCGGGAGGCTCAGCAGTGGATCCAGCTCGCTAAAGACTAGATTAAAGTGATTTTCCCCCCGTTGCCTCACGGTGGGGCAGAGCCCAAACTCCGCACCATCCCCAAATCACCGGGGGATTATTTTCCAAATGGGTTGTTTGTTCGTTCCTTATCTGTTTTGTGCCATCGCTTTGCCACGAGGGAACAGAGATTTTTGTTTAAGAGCTGTTTGCAGTTTCAGACTGTTGCTTTTATGTCATTAATATGGAGAAAACCCAAATTACTACCCACGGAGCCAACTTCACTGGCTGGATTATTACTGCATGGCAAACAGGATGTCAGAGCAATGCAGCAGAGCATTCCCTGGGGAGCAGCTGTCTGCCCTAACTGGGGTCCCTTCCCACCCCTGCCCCTGTCTCTGCCTGTCATCCTGGCTCTTGCTCCGGCTTGGCACAGCCCCGAGACACGGGAAGCACCTCACTCACCTGCACGGCCCCTGTTTGATCCCCTCCCCAGCAGAGATGCAATGAGTCCAGCCTGTTTCTGGGTGTTGGGGGCAGATAAGCAGCCAAAATGGTTTGGTGGCTGGAGCGGGGAGAGGTTTATTGTTGGCAGTTCCTCACTGCAAAAAAACCCGCTGAACACCAAGTGTTTTCCCGTCTCTGTAACCAGGGAGGATGGCTCCGGTGGATGCAAGGCTGCTGTGCCATGCTAAGCACCTTCCTGCAAATTGGAAGCACCCTTCACTCTGCAAATGGTCCTTGGAGGATGCTGTTCCTCGCATCCCCACCTGTAAAACAGGGCTGCTGCTTATTGACAGCCTTGGGGAAGGGAAAGGTCGGGTTGGAGGTGGTGCTGAGTGCCGGCCGGTGCTGCCAAGCACAGCACCGAGGTGGCCGGGGTGCTGCGGGGAGGGACGGGCACCCACTTGCCCTGAGCGCTGCCAGCCCAGCAGCCACTCTGCCTCCACGCAGCAGCGTTGTGCTGTCAGGCAGCGCGCCGGGTCGCTGAGCCGATGCGGGGAATTGTCATAATATTGATGGGGAGTTTGGCAAGTTAATTTTAAATCTGTCACTCTTTCCTCTCGCCGCTTCTCAGCCCTTAATAAACCGGCAGGGCATGCTGACAGCTTGGCACCATCCTCGCTGGGGGGCTGCTGTGGGAAACGTCCCCACCCCATCGCTCCCCCTGCATGGGGAGAGGCCTCGTGTGAGCTGCACCTGATGGCTGCCCTGGCCGTGGGTGCTGCCGGGGGTGAGGATGGGTGCTCAGCCGGGTGCAGCATCATGTCCGGGCGCAGGGGGTTTGGTGGGTGCTTCGCTGGTGTCACCCAGCTTGGAGCTTGCAGGCCAGCCCCAGCGAGGATGTCCTGCCTCCCCCGTGGCATCACAAACGTAACGTCTGTAACTAGTTAAATGAACACTATTGATTTTTTCATATATTTTTCCCTCTCTTTGAAACCTCTGAGCACAGAAGTTATAATTGTGCTGTTTATTATTCCTGTGCCGGCAAGCTCGGCGCCAGCCGGTACCCCAACGCCTTGTTTACCTATTACCCTTCAGGCTGGGATAACAGATGGATCTCTTTTCCAGTGGCTGCCTTCCATTTCATTCCTCTTTTTATTATTTGTTGCTGCAATTCTATTACCTGTTCACAGCTCGGAAGCCTCAGACACACTAGTTGGAAGCAATGATGTCTTTCTAAGCCAGGCTAATGCCGCAGGCCTTGGTCCTCAGTAGCAGGCAAGGGGGTCGTTAGTGGTTTAGCAGCTCTGTGGAGCTGATCTGGGATGTGATGCTCCGCTCTCCACCCCGTTCCTCATACACACCCTGCGGAAGCTGTGCCTGCTCCCAGCTGGGGATGCTGCCTGCAGAGCAGAGCTGTCCTGGTACCTGCTGTGGCCATGCCACATGCAATGGCTTTGCAGCCCCAAAAGGGCCCTCATCTGAGCTGTTTTTCCTCAATCCCCATAAGAGCTCCCAAAAAACTGAGCCATGTTAACTCAATCCTGGTTTTTCTACCCCTCAATCTAGTGTCAGGGACATCCTGGCTGTTTCCTTGAGTCTGTCGAGCTCTTTTCAGAGCCTACAACAAGTTTCACATAGACATATGCCGTGTATTTTGAGTGCATCTTTGCTGGCCAGGCTAAGCATTGAGATTTTATCAATCCAGTGCACAAATGACTAATGCAATTAGCACAGCACCCTGTCAGTTAGGTTGCTATTGCATCCTGCGTGCATCAGCCCCGCTCCGTTTCAAAGTTAGCATCCCACCGAGAAGGAGAACAGATTGTGCAGCTTTGAGCTGGTGTTTCTGACAGTCTGCAGCCACATGCTTTTGCACCGGATCGGTGGTGGTTTTTTATTCTTGGAGCAAAACAAAAGCACGTCTAGTGCCAGCGATATCCTCAAGACAACGCAGGTGTCCAGGGCAGAAGAGATGTTTTTTAAAATATGCCGATTGAGTTGTTAGTAATAGAAGTATTTTAAGTGCTAGAGGTTTTCAGATCCGTTCTGTGCCCAGTGTGGGTAGGATTTAAGGAGTGGGCCAGGACATTCTCAGCGAGTGTGGGCACAGCTGTCACACCTGCCTCTTGCTCTTGCTTCCCCATCCCTGCTCCAGATGTGCCCCTGAGCTGCTCTGTTTCATTCCAGACTGTGCAGGCAGCAGGATAACCTCACACAAGGTCGGTCTCAACTGTTCGGCCGTTTCCCACGAGAGCCCCATGGCTCCTGCCTGTGCCTGAGCCCTGGGCAGCTGGAGGGAGAAGCACGGTGGAAGCAGCTGGCACAGCCAGAGCCCAAAACCAATTGCACATCCGTGACGTAGGGCTTGGGCTCCATCCCCAGCCCTCCATGAGCCCCAGCGGTGCCAGGCAGTGTGTGAAGATGTGCTGCTGCAAAGAAATAAGTGGGTGTTAAAAAGCGCAGCCAAACTGCCAACCTTTATCGTGAGGCTGAGGAAAAGCCAAGGAGCTTTCACCTCGGTGTGTGCCCCAGAAGCAGGCTTTGCAGCCCTGCGAATTGGTGAGCTGATGTTTCCAAGGGGAACTTGGGCCATGGAGATGGGCAGTGAGGGGGCTGAGCCGGCGCAGTGCCCTGGGAGATGTGGGTACCACGGTTCCGCACCCCAAACTCGCTGTGGCAGACACAGGTGCAATCCAGAGCAGAGGTACTGCTCTTGGAGATGGTACTGGCACCCACCGAAGGTGATGGAGAGTCACCCACAGGCTTTTTCTGGGCTCAGGGACCAGCCAGCGGTGGCGGAGTTTTCCTTTCCTCTGGCAGCTGCCCCGCTGGCGAGGGATGTCGGGGAGCTGCTCCCCCACCTCATGCCCCTGCTCCCCTCCCCGGCCCTGGCAGCGCATTTGTGCCTGTGCAGATGTTTGTATTCTCTGCAGCTGATGAAAATATTCATTATCTTGTTAGCTGCTGCGGCGGAGGAAGTTGAGATTTGCATTTCCACAGCTAATCACACAGCGCAAACAGAGCCTGTCACCCAGCAGCACTAATTGGGCAGAGCAGTGCTGTGCCCGGGCAGGGAGCCCTCCTCCCTGCCCTTCCCACCGCCAGCGCTGCCGTGCCAGTGGGGACGGTGGGCGAGAAGTGCCAGGGCCACATGGGTGCACCATGGAGGTGAGGAGGATGCCAGGGTTTCTGGGAGCGGGAGGTGGAGGAAGGCAGTGAGTGTCGGGGCTTGGGCTGCGTGCGTTGGCTGGGTTGGTCAACCAGTAAGGAGGAGTGTTTGTTCCTGGGCTGGATGGGAGCCGGCAGTGGGATCTCAGTTTGGCAACGCTGCTGGGAAAGGCTTGCATGTGTGCACAGGGAAAGGTTGTGTCTCCTAGAGCAGGGGCTGGGAGCTTCTTGTGGGATGGGAGGTGAAGGTTCCAGAGGATGCTCGTTCCTTGGGGAGCTGGTCTGGGACACAGGCCCCTCCTGCAAGGAGCCTGCCCTGCTGCCATCAGCCTGTGGCCCTCAGGGGACATCCATGTCCCCCCCACAGCTCTCAGGGGCTCTGTGAGGTCTTCAGGGTCCAGCTTGTGAAAAGCTGATGGTGACATCCTTGTCTCCAGTCCTGAGCGTGAGGAAAGGATAAAGGTTTGAGAGAGGGGACATGGACCCACCCAGGAGAGGAAGGATGGGAGGTCAGTCTCAACACTTGCAGAACAAGAGTGGGCCTCTGCTCCACTCCTGCCTTTGATTTGTGCCATCCCCTCCTTGTCACTGCATCCTTCGTGGCGCCCAATACTGCCTTCGCTTTTCTGAGCTCCCAGGGCACCGGGAGGTTCCTGCCTTCCACCACGCTGTGGGGAGCAGACCGCCTGGCTGACCTGCTAGCCTTTCCCATCTCTGACTTTTATGATACTAATTATAGCTGGTGTTATTGCATAGTTAATCTGCATTATTAAGAGATGCGGTGGAGATTGGTTTTATAATAATAACAGCTCAGATTTATAGAGTACCTTTTATCCCAGGGGGTCCTTATTTGCTTTATAGCCTTGCAGTTGTGTACAGGCTTGCAGACAGGAATTCCTTCTCCTACTTTGCTCCTCCGATGCGGGGGTGCAGCCACTCCTGGGGCACGGGGGCTCTGCACCTACTCGGGACGTGTGAAAATAAGGGTTATGTTCAGCTGAAAAGAAAGAAGAGAGTGAGGCAGAAGGGTTTGAGGCAGCGAACTGTAACCACCCAGCTTTAAACCATGATAGCAGGAGGTTTCCAGCATCCTGTGGGCATATCCTTGGTGGTCCCCATTAGCACGAGCTGTGGGTTCATGCCACTTGCACCATGGACACCACTCCAGCGGTACCTCCGGGGATGAGGCTGACACTTACCAACCCATCACTGCTCTTCCTCGCTAGTGCCAGTGTTGGTCGACAGAGATTCCCCATCCACAGACTAAATCGGCTTGACATTGACTCAGCGATGCGAATCCTTGCTCCAGGCAATGCAGTCGCAAGCAGGCACTGGCATGGGGATATCTGAGCGCTCTGCAGCTATGCCAGCTGTCGAGCCATACCTGCTTCCCAGTTAGCAGCAGGGCTTGGATATAGTCCTCCGTGCAGCAGAAAATCTTCTCTTGCTCTTTCCCATCCCAAGTGATCCCTCCAGAGATGGAGGATTTGCCCTTCTGCATGTTGCATTTTAAACATGCATTTTAAACATTTGGGCTGGGGCCCCATCAGTTGAACCTACTGTCCGTCAAAGGTGATGGACAAGCTGTACGGGGAGCCCTGCCATCCCCTGCCACATCTTACCCATAGGGCACGTATGACCACCCAGGAGATCTCCTAAATCTTCTACCATACCCAGTCCCTGGGCAATGGGACCTGGTTCGGATGCTGGAGCCGTGCAGAGGAACGCAGGAGCAGGCGGTAAGGACTGATCCAGCGTCACTTGCCCTCCTCACCGTCCCCCAGTGATGCTCCCTTGCTGTCCTGCTGTCACCCTGCCCAGACTGCAGCCAGGCAAGAAGGAGTCTCCCACGGGCTGTTGCCTTCAATAACAATTTTCTTGAGATGAAAGCTCAGGGTGCTTGTGCCAGTTCATTTCTCCCCCAGCATGGGCCGAAGGAGCCTGATGCGTGTAGAGCAGCCTGCGTGCCTGCACCCTGGCTTGCCGTGGGGCAGTGCCGCTTGCCAGCTGGCGAACATCTGGAAGGTGTGATGGCACTGCCACGTGTCATCAGGCAGCCACACGGTCTGAGTGCGGTGGCCCGCAGAGCTGGGAGGAGGGAAGCAAAGCGGAAGGTTGTCCAAGGAGTGGGGGTGGCTCTGGGCACCTGCCTTGTCCTGGGAGGGTGGCAAGGGGTGAGTTCACTGCAGGTGCTGTCACCCCTCCCCAGCTTGCTGCGCACATCATTTCGTGGCTTCCGTAATTAACTTCACGGGCAGAAACACGGCTTTGCAGATGCGGTCGCAAATCCCAGCTAATTCACCATATGCTCTGGCTGCCTGACAGTGCTGGGGAGCTGCCGCGTACGGATGCGTCCCCAAGAGCTGCCCTGCCTGGGGCTGCCTTCGCCTTCCCTGCCTGGCCCTGGCCCTCAGGGATGCCAGGCTCTGCACAGCAGCTTGCTGCGGAGCAGCTGCCATAGTCTGTGCTGGCGGGTTTGCTGCTGGGCAGAGCCAGGGGCCGGCTGAGCATCCTGTGTGGGCATCTTGGATGGGCTGCCTGGGTGCTGCAGCCCTGGCTGGTGGGCACTGGGCACCACTGGGGCTGCCCCAGGCTTGGTCGAGCCCTGCGTGGGGATGCTGGCGTACAGCATGCCTTGCACAGGGAGGGAGTGGGAGCGTTAACTGCGTTGGAATGACTTTGTCGGAGCGCTAGCATATGAGATGTGTGGTGATATTGCAGCCCTGCCAGTGCCTGTGGCTGTTTTTCCTCTGCTTCTAATGACTAATAGAGAGAAGACAAAACAATTTTTGTTCGTTTCTCACACGCCGCAGTGGGTTTCTTATTTTCCAAACCTCATTAGAGTTTGTAATACCGTCGTGGTAGTCAAGAGCAGTCCGAATCACCCTGGGGGGAAAGAAGAACCAAAGAGATATGATGTGCAGACTGGTATTAACACTGCTCCTGGCTCATTTCCAAGGTCCCTCCTGATTCCCTTCCAAACTCTTACGCCTTATCTCCATCTTAAAGGTTAACGATGAAGCTTAGGAGAGGGGGAAAAAAAAAAAAGCTTAAGATCCTAAATTGTGAAAAGAGAATGGACGTGTGTGCTGAGCAGAGAGCTGCGTCTGCATTTACATTGGAAAGACAAATATTATTTAAAAGGCAGTGCTCGTGCTTCCCAGGGCGTTGCAGCTGGGGGGGTGGGTTTCCCAGGAAGAGCTGCTGGTGTGTGGAGAGGCCACTGGCTTCACGTCGCCATGCCCCCATCCCGTAGGAACTGGATGCAAATCAGTCACCAGCCTCGCGCCAGCTCCTTAGGAAGTCCCAGCGTGCGGTCCTGGCTCCTCTGAAGTCAGTGGGAGTTTTGTATTTGCTGCCTCGTTACAAATGATGCTGATGGAAGCGCCAGGCACGGAGCTGCTTGAGCAACACTGTGGAAATGATTGCAAACAGCACCCAAACAACCTGTGCAAGAGGACCGGCAGCCTTGGCTTAGCTCACTGTTGAAATGATCATTCAGAGGAGGTGTCCAGCCCAGCACAGAAAAACTGTCCCATAGAGAAACCGTCCCCAGATCATCTTGCAGCAGCTACAGCCTGGTGGGCAGAAGCTTCATGAGCAGCTCCAGGAGGTCTGACTGTCTGCACGGCACTTCCCCATCCAAATCAGTGAAAAGCTGAAAGCTGCGGAGCTTATGGAAGCTGGCAAGGTCAGAGCCTTTGGCTGTTAGCGATGCCGAAGCTAATGGAGGGAGACACCTTGAAGAGCAGATACATGGAGCAAGACACAGATCCTCCTGGCAAACACTATGCAGCACCAGTCCTTTGCAAACGGGCAGATTTCTCATCAGCCACATCAGCTGTTGGGTAATTCCTGGACCTTTCCATCGAGGAGGGATGGCACATGGCTCAGATGTGTCCTCCTGGCCCTGCCACCAGGTTGCAGGCTCAGGACAAGGCTGCTGAGATCAAAACCTGTCTGCCTGTGGGCAGTGGTGGAGCCACTGCCTATCTCACTGGTGAGATCAGCCAAACGCTTAACGCAGAGCCATTCAGGGAGAGAGGTTTGGGCTAAATGCTTTTGTTTGCTTTTCCCTTGTGCAAGGAGGAGAGGAGCAGAGAGGTGTGTGTGGAAGGGCTTGTTCTTGGTGATGATCATACAATAATAGAGTGGTTTGGGTTGGAAGGAACCTTAAAGATCATCTAGTTCCAACCCCCCTGCCTTGGGCAGGGAAACCCTCCACTACACCAGGTTGCTCAAAGCCTCATCCAACCTGGCCTTGAACACTTGCAGGGATGGGGCAGCCACAACTTGTCTGGACAACCTGTTCCAGTGCCTCACCACCCTCAGAGGGAAGAATTTCTTCCTTAGATCTAATCTGAATCTCTCCTCTTTAAAGCCATTATCTCATGTCCTGTCACTACACATCCTTGTCCAAAGCCTCTCTCCAGCTTTTCTGTAGCCCCTTTAGGTACTGGAAGGCAGCTGGAAGGTCTCCCCGGAGCCTTCTCTTCTCCAGGCTGAACAGCCCCAACTCTCTCAGCCTGTCTCCATAGCAGAGGTGCTCCAGCCCTTGGATCATCTTCATGGCCTCCTCTGGACCCACTCCAGCACCTAAGTGTTGTACGTAAGTGACAAGATGCACCTGTGTGATGTGACTTGAGCAGGACAGTAGTAGGAGATAGCAACTTAAAGATGGAAAGTGTTGGGTCAGACATATGCTGGGTTGTATTTCATCAGCTTCCTTGCTGCTTGTCATTGATGTGAGGAGTTCATCAAATGAGGACGTCTCTGGCAGTAAAAGCGCAGAGCTTGGGTCCTGGTCTGTCAGAGGGAAGGCACTGTCAGTGGACTCTGGGCTCTTTTTTAGGCTCTGATACTGGTGAAGCGAGGAAATGTTATCTGGGTTCAAGAGTTGGCGATGGCAGCTTCTGCACCAAGTCGTGTCTCCTAATTCACATGCATTCACCTCCTGAGGGATTTGCTCTCTGTAAGTGTGGGCTTCCAGGAGCAAGTTGTGCCAGAGTTACAGGCAAACAAGAGACAGGTTGTCACTATCTTCGTTTTCTCCAGCTGAGGATGTGTTGGTTTTTCATCCTCACCCTCTCACTCTAAAATGGGTATTTTTGACTTTTCTTAAACCTTCTTGCAGAAATCACCCTTAAGCTTAGGTTAAGCACAGGAAATTTCAATCCCAAAGGGAATAATCCGTACATTTGCAAAGTTGTTTAAGGGGCTGAAAACTAGAGCTTTGCATGGGATTCCTCTTGCAGCCCCGACTCCGTAATTAAGGCATAAATCCGGGTCTGTGTGCTGCCTGCTGCACCGGCACCAGGCGTTGCTGTGGGAACCATAACTTTCCAAATTTGTTTTTACTCAGCACTCCATTTCAGCCTGTTCCCAACAGGCACACCGGAGGAAAAAAGATCCACAGCCTACCGCAGGGCTTCACCCATGGGAGACATGCTTTACGGGAATAAATAAATAGCTCTATAATGGGCAGCGGGGTAGGGAGGATAACAAAAGGTGATAAATGGGCACCGAAGATGTCACTGGGACCTGGCATCTCCAGAGCCAGCAGCTGGGAGAGGCTGGGGAGCAGCCTCTTGGGATCCCTCTGCATGGCCATGGGCACCCCACCTTGAGCTGTGTTGCTTTGGCTGTCCAGAGCCATGTGCCGGTGGTGAACCTCCTCCTCCAGCAGCATGTCCCCCCACCAGCTGCCTCCTCCGGGACTCACCAGGGCGCAGGAGGGAGATCTCTTCTCCTGTCACTCACGACTTCTCCATCTCCCCATCTCAAAGCAGATTCCTGTGTCATTCCTTTAGAAATAGCTTCAGGGGAGGATGTGCTTTTTCTGCCATGGTGGTGGGCACCGCTAGCTGGATTTCCCCAAGTGCTTGGTGGTATCCAGAGAAGGTCTTTAGCATTTGGGGGATGTATGGAGATGATTTGTAGGACAATCAAGTTGGAATGATCCAGTGTTGGTGGAGCACGATGCTGATGGGCAGCACACGACCCCCAGGGTGCCAGACAGAGGGCTGCTGACCTCAGCTTGGGCATGAGCGGTGCAGAGAGTTGAGTTGTCAGTTCAACAGCTGAACTAAAACACCAGCAGCGGTATGTTTGGATTACCATGAAGTGAGTGTGATGTTCTGGTGTGCTAACGGAGAATGGAAGAGCAGGTGCAGTCTCTGTTGAGACTCGTCTTTAGCTCCCAGGGAGGCACGAGACCCCCGCGAGGCACGGAGGTGGTGGCAGAGCAGTGGTGGCTTCTATTCATCTTCATCTGTTTTGTACTTAAAAGCAACAACCACCAAAAAATCATCTGTGCTCAGGTTCTGCAACAGGTTCAAGCAGAGTTGACAAATAGTTTGGGATCAACTGAATTCCTGTTTTACAGTGAATAAACTATTCACTGGGAAGGAATCCCTGGAACCAGCACTGCTCCCACTGCCCATGTCCTCCTGTCCGGCTGTTGCTGCTGTCTCAGGTCTTAAAGTCCCATGTCCAGATGTCATTTGCTGGCTGTCACCATCGTCATGCCATGGCTGGGGTCCCTGCATGGCACAGGCACTAGTGGGATTTGCAGCTCCCGCTCCCAGCCACGGTCTCTGGTGAGAGCCACCACCCTCTGCCTGATCTCACGGCTTTCCTTGTCCCCTCCCATGCTTCAGTGTCCCCCGATTGGGCACGGTGAGGGAAGAGGAGCCCTGGCAGTGCCCCTAAGGGCCTCCTGCAGCCATACTGCCATGACACCGTCATTAGTATTCCAGTGCCGGGATCAAAGAGCCACTGAGGCAGAGCCCACGGCATTTCATTGGTGTTGGCTGAGCCCTTTTCAACACGTCCCCAGTACAGAGCAGGTGGCTTCACCACTGCGCAGCCCCACGGGACAGGAAGAGTGGGGTGTGTGGGAAGGGGGGTCCTGGTTGCTCCCAGCCCCATGGAGGGTTTTGGGGCTCGGTCCAAGGGCATGTGGAGGGGATGGTGCTGAGCTCTGTGCTTGTAGGTACATGGTGCTGGCCCCGAGGAGCACCGTGCGTGCTGGTGTGATTTACCTTCCCGAAACACCTCAATTTAAATGCTAATTCTCCCTGAACCGAGGGGTGAGGCAGCTATTGAGTATTGTCAGGCTGTTTATTGCTGGCGCTGAAGTGGGACACGCTGGGGATGCGGTGGGGAGGGACAGGCAGTGTGGGGACAAGCATTACCGCAGCACTGGGACCAGTGGAGGGATGGGGTGATGGCTTGGGCACAGTGGGGAGGTCCAGGGGGCACGGGCAGCTCTGTGTTAGTGTTCTCCTCTCCCTGCAGCCCAGTCCAGCCGGGCATCGTTGCAAATGGTGTTTAGAGCCGAAAGTTGGGGAGCTGGAGGGGGCTCCAGGGCCCTGCAAAACCTGTTTGGTCTCACCATTTTTAATCCTGCCTCATTATACAGGATGGGGCCTCGCTGAAATTAATGACCAGTAAATTTGGCGTAAGTAACTGCTGCTTCAGAGGGTTTGCATTAAGCCCTTATAATTCACTGGTGCCTGAGGTCATGGAGACACGTGGGGGGAGATTTACGGCGTGCTTACCTTCTCCGAAGTGGCTGTGGAAACAGGACACCCTCTTTTCTGTCTTCCAGTGACTCTAGATCACTTTTTTTTTGGTGATGACAAGCCAAAAAGAAGCTTTTCTGAATGTCCCCATGTCAGATGCAGGCTGGGCTCTTGCGAGCCCGCACCCACCGCAGCGCAAAAGCTCCTCCGAGGAAAAGTTGGATCAAAAGCTGGCGCTAAATAACCTCAAATCCATCTTGTTCTTCCCAAGCCATTTCAGGACAGAAAGAAGTAAGATTAATAAATTATTCTTGCCAGAGAAGGCGTCCTCTCAGACTTGCCTAGCAGAAAGCGCAGTCCTCGTGTCGTCACTTTGCTGAACATAAGCAGGCTGGGTGATAATGTGATTAACATTTGTAGCTGTGCCGGCTCAGATAAGGGTAATTAAATCTCACGCTTCAGGGCATCAGCTAATCACTTGTGGGGTCATTTTATTATTTATTTTTTTTTACCCCTTCATGAATATATTTGCCCGGTCGCGGCGATGCAGGGTGCGCATTCGGTGGCGGATGGAAGCAGCAAGATCCACGCCAGCTGATGCTTGGATTTGCTGTCGGAGATGTACAGGAGCAAGGAGGGTCTCCGAAAGGGTCAGCAGGCAGAGTCTGACCTTGATGCCATGTCCTTCAGGAGCGAAGGGAGAAAGCCACAGCTGGCCAAGTCGAGAACAAGAAGCAGCTCCTTCACCCAACAGTGTTGCTAACAGGAAAATGAAATGAATGTGAGTCACCAGCTGATGTTTCACTACTGTGGGCCAAAATTCCACTGCGAGCTTGGCCCTGGCTTTCAGTGCTCAGCAAGGGGACGAGGCGTGCCAGGGCTGAGCAGAATCATGCCATGGACCAGGACCTGGCAGCCGTGGCCTCGTCCAGGAGGACCACAGCACTCTGGCTGCTCTGCAATGCCTGCATTGGGCTTTCCTGCTCCCTAAAAACCCCCTTTCGTTCAGGGATGTTGTGGGATGCTGGTCCTTTTTGGAGGCTTCCCGTTGACTGCCTGAGATGGTCCCATCACTGCGGAGCACAGCAACGCAGCCCTACGCTGCACCACACCACGGCTGTACTGCTTGACCTTGGCTGTATTATTTAAGGTCATGTTCCCTGAAAACATTTCTCATTTGCGTATCTGGTTTCAGGACAGGAGAACACAGGCTCTTGCTGCCTGAGTCTTCCTCCTGGTACCTGAGCAGCTGTTAATTGCCTTTACCCCACCAGCACCCTGAGACGGAGGGAGCTGCTGTCTGTTACCTGTGGTGCATTTTATGACTCGGCCAAGGTTACACGAAGTATCCATGAAAGCCAGGATTTTGAACTCAGTTTAATCCAGGCAACTGCCCCCCACCTCAGCCCACTCTGCCCATACAAGAGCTCAGTAAAGCCTTTGGCCATTTGACCTTTCCCAGCATTGAGACTTGTTTATCTGGGAGTCAGCTCCATCCCAAGGCAGGAGCACACTCTGGGGCAGATGCTGCTGGGGACTGAGGCTGCGAGGGAGAAATGGCATTTCCTTATATAATGACTCAGTACCCACAAAACGCACCGAGAGACGTTCAGATTCCCACCAGGAGAGTGCTGCGAGTCGGCGAGTGGATTCAGCCTACATCGTGGTGGAGAGGGCAGCGCTCTCGCTGCTCCTGCCAGTATCGGGCATCCTCTTCATGAGTGTCGGGGAGATGCTGGGGTGAGAACAAGAGACAGAGGATGTTGCAGGGCTAGCAGGTGCTGGGAGCAGGTGGATTTGCTGGGCTCTCTCCTGATCGCATTGGAATAAACCCAGCTTCAGGGCTGGCAGGAACCGTGAGATCATGAAGGCACCACGGTGCCTCTTGGAAACAGCATGGACACCCAGGCGTGAACCGATGCGGAGGTGCCAGTGGCTCGGCCGTGCCCCAGACGGTGGCACGTGCGGCGGCATGTGCACAGGAATGCTGTCACATCCCTCCCCTCGTCTGTGTCCCCGCCCCTCACACAGAACCTTTGCTCAGAGCTTCCAGAGAGCACAAAAGCCTGGCAGAAACTCTTTTTTGTGCCTGTACAGGGAGCAGCGCTGCGAGCCGCAGGGTTATTAATAAGGTGCAGTGGAAGAGGAGCTGCAGCCCTCTGCCAGCTCTGGCTTCACGACACATGGCCCTCTGTGCCACCCGGGCACGCCACGGGCAGCAGCCACCTGACACAAGCAGGTGTCGGTGTCCCCATCGTCTGCCCTCCCGGTTTGCCCTCCTGCACCCGCAGAAGCAGCAAGGGCTCGGCGTGGTGCAGGCTGGCAGGGTCCTGCAGCAGGGCTGCACCGTGCTCAGACCCTACTCCCTGAGGGTGCTTCCCCCACCGCAGGGCTTCGGCTCATCCCTGCTTTGGGGTGGCAGGGAGCGGGGGGCTGGAGGGAGGGAGGAGATGCAGGAAGGGTTTGGTAGCAAAAATGCATCATCAAACAGCTCCTGAAGTCTTGCCTTGTACCGCTGCGCTCTCCCGTTATGGGAGCACGTTGCGGGCACACACCGGTGTTTGCGCCCACGTCTTGACTCACACTTGCCCCTTGTTTTTCCTCAACCTTTCGGCTGCGGAGCAGTTAAAGCAAACAGCATTACAGCGAGCAGCACCGCAGAGCGTGGCTTTTCAGTAAATACCTTTTCACAGAGGCGTCAGCTCAGAGCAGCAGCTGCTGCGTGCAGGTTCCCCTTGTGCTGGTGTGCGTCTCCTCCAGCTTCTCCCTCCTTAGTGCCTGTGCATGGACCACCAGCCTGCAGGGACACTGTCCTGCCACCTGGATGAGCTGGGCTTGTGCCCAGGGCCAGCCGGTCTGCAGGCTCGTGGTACAGGTGGGTGTCGGTGAGATGGTGTGGGTGCATTTGCATGGGGGAGGAGGAGATGCTGCTTCTTTGCATCTTCTCTGCCCTGTGCTTGGGCACAAGGCGCTGGGTTAACATGGCGTTCTGGTGTCTGCCATGCCGTGTGTCCCCTGTGACTGAGCTCTTTTGGCACTGTCAGGTCTGTCCCCTTGTGCGGGGCGGTGGGAGAGCGCTTGGGAAGGTGCCACCAGCCAGTGTCATTGTCCTCCTGGTCCTCTCGGAGGTGGGTTGCGGGGCTGGGCAGGCCTCTGGCATGACCTACCTGTCCCTTGTGCTCACCCCTGGGTGCAGGGTGTGGGGCTGACCCATCAGGGAGGGGACAGTCCCCGTGGTCCCAAGTGCTCCATCATGCTTCCCCAGTGAGGCATCGCGCCTTGCCGGGGCTTTGGGATTTGGTAGCGCTGATGCTTTTCTCCCTTTTCTGCTGAGACAGAGCAGCAGAGACACCGACACACTCCTTCCCATGTTCCCTACTGACTTGCCTGATTTTGCAGCCCCTGCTTCCTACCACCCACACAGCTCCAGCAATGATTGCAGTTCCCCATTTGCATCGCTCAGGGCTCCGAACAGCGAAGCACCGCTCCGCTGCGGGGATCCCGTGCCCAGCGGGATCGATAGGAGATTTGTGAGCACATGTGTGAGCCAGAGGCTTTTGCCCTCAACAAACGAACCACTTTTTCTCCAGCAGTGCCTAAAAGTGAAGCTCCTGAGAGGCAATCAGGTGCTGGCGGCTTTGCGATGGGGGTGCAGCATGAAGGCAGGCTGCTGCCTGGTGCCAGGGCTGCCTGTGTGGCCACGCTCAGCCCTGCTCCTGTGTCCCCACCTGCAGCTGCTCATCCCAGTGCTCCTCACCCGCTGCGGGGCTGCGAGCATCCCCAGGCTGGTTGCACAGGTCTATGGCCTCCTGCTCACCACGGTTGCAGTGGCTGTGTCCTGATCCTGGAGCAGTGGGAGGGCCCTGGTGAAGTGCTCCAGCAGCTCAGCATCTCCCTGCAGTGGACCCTCAGAGGTGGCCAAGGTGTCCTGGCTTGCAAGATGCTCGTGGGATGACAGAGCATCCCTGCTCAGGGACGGGCTGTGAGGGGTGACACCAGGGAAGGAGGGTCAACCCAGCAGCTGTGTAAAGGAAAATCTGTTCAGAAAAATGCGGCTGGGGCAGGCGGTGCCAGCCTGAGCCTCCTCCCCCCAGCTCCTGGGGCTGACCTGATTTTGCAGGAACCTCCCTTTTTTCTTCTCCACTGCCCTTTTGTCTCTGCACCCGGAGAATGCAGAGCCTCCTGGCCTATATTTTGACTCTAAGATCAATATTTAAAATCCCCCCTCCCGTTTCCCTTTGCACAGGCGCGAGGCATTTCACTTGCCGGGGGAGGCTTGTCTCCCAGAGACCTGTCTGTTCACCATTTCAAATAATTTCCCCCGGTATCGTTGTTCTAGAAACAATTCATTAGGGGCCTATTATACAATGTTATACCTGCCAAGGTTAGAAAAGATCCTGCATGTGTGGTAAAATCGCGCTGTGAGCTGCACGCGCCGGCTTTTTTTGGTTTCGGTGCCTATCTCTAAATGTACCTTTTTCTCCTTTTGGAGAGCGGGTCATCTGGGGGCAAAGCCATGGGGGCGATGGTGCTGCCTAGGGCGGAGAGCCCCAGCAGGCTTGGTCTGATGCTTGGTCACGGTCCTGTCCTGGGAAGGTGCTGCAGGCAGTGGAAAGGGGCAGTTTTGGGACACAGCAGCCTTCACTCTCTCCTCACTGCTGTTTGTCCCCTCTCCAATGACACACTTTGAAAATCGGGGCCAAAACCAGTCGCTGGCTCCCCAGGCTGAGAGCGGTCCCATGTTGCCGGAGAGCCGTGGTCCCGAGGGAGCTCATTAAGCATCACCTTGGAGGGCTGCACAGCCACGGGCGGCTGGTGGTGGGGGCTGCAAACCCCCATCCCATGTTAGGTCTCCTGCTCGGAGATGTCCCTCACCCTCCCAAGTCATCCGTCCCCCTGCTGCTGGGGCGGCTCAGCCCCCCTGCCCAGCTGTGGCCTGCATCGTTGCTTTGCAGTTGTCTTTTTCTCTCTGCAGGGAGAATAACTTCATCAAGGACTTCCCCCAGCTGGCCGACGGCCTCATGGTGATCCCGCTGCCTGTGGAGGAGCAGTGCCGAGGCGTCCTCTCGGAGCCCCTGCCCGACCTCCAGCTTCTCACTGGTATGAGCAGCCCCCGGGCTCAGCCCCCGCTGGGGCAAGCGCAGGAGCAAGAACCCCTTCTCCCCCCCTGGATCCCAGCATGGTCCCCAAGGAGCATCAGCACCTCCAGTGTCTGAGGGTCCTTCTCAGCATCCTTCCTGTGCTCCTGGGGCAGAAACAGCGCCCGGGCTGTGCGAGTCCACCCCGGCACGGCAAGGCAGCATCTCCATCCCCGTGAGCCCCAGGCAGCCGCAGCCATCGCAGTGCTGGTCCTGCCAGCAGCCTGGAGACCCCATGGCGTGACCACCAGAGGAGGTCACCACCCCTCCTGCCATCCCGTTTGTCACCTCTGTGACATGGAGCAAAGCAATTGCTCAGTGTGAGCATAAGCACGAGGCATTTCCCGGAGTGTAGCCGCCAGGTCGGCAGGGGCTGAGCACTGGCTCTTCCTTTGCAGGAGACATCAAGTACGACGAGGCAATGGGCTACCCCATGGTGCAGCACTGGAGGGTCAGGAGCAACCTCTACAGGGTGAAGCTCAGCTCCATCACCCTCTCTGCAGGTGAGGGTTTCTGTTAGGGGGGAGACTGCACGTCTATGTGGGCGTACAGGTGGGTGGTGGTCTTCTGCCTCAAGGCACAGTCATGCCGAGCATCTCACCAGCATTTCCCACCCCCAGGCCCTGCTCGGGCAGTAGGTCGCACTCCCAGCGCTGCCAAAGAGGCAGGCAGAGAGATTTTCCTCCTTTTATAGGGGGGAAACTGAGGCAGGGAGTTTGTGTAGCTCAGGCACACAAACCAAGAGCTGGGGTGAGAGCTGGGATCAAGCTAATAAGTGACACTGGGGGGAGGATTTGCGTGGGGGTGGCTGTGTATATGTGTATTTATGACAAACAGTAAGTTCTTGAAAAAATGCAGTTTCAAAAGGACCCAAAGCGCTTGTAAATGCAAGTGATATAAAGCAGGGAGTTGCAGATGAAGAAGGGGCGGGCAGGAGGATCCTGCAAATGTCAAAACATTTCACTTCCACGTTTTTATAGCTACACATTTTGTTTCAGAAATGCTGAAACATTTTGTTGCGACCTGAAATGTTTTGCCTTTTCATTTCAAACGAGCATTTTTTATTTAAAAATCAACCTGTTCTTAAATGGGGAAAGAAAAAAAAAAAAGATTTAGTTCAGACAGGCTGCACAGCCCCAGAACAAAATAACCTGCTCGGAGCTGAACAAAATATTTTGAGTTCACCTCAGAATGAATTCTTCTACCTTTTTTATTAAACCAACCTTCTCCTTCAATAAACCAACCAACCAACCAGCCAGATAACCTCATTTTGGTGACAGTTACAACAGATTTTTTTGCAGTATTTTTTCAGTTCCACCCCTGAACCAAAACGAGGATATCAGCCAGCTCTAAATGATGCCAAGGCACCATGTAGTCACCAATGCCTCCACGATATTTCCTCCCCATAGAACAGCAAGGGTCCATGTCCTTGTGCCATGCCAGCAGTCCCCGCTGCCTGCACTGGCGCTGCACGGTGTTGCTCAAGACTTGCCCCAACCCTTGTGCATCCACGGAGCTGCCATCAGCCCAGCCCCATGCGTCCATCTGGGCTGTCTCCAGCTTTCTTAAAAATAGTTATGGTTGTGCAAGGTATTTACACTGGGGATGGTCTGCAGTGCAATTTGTAATAAATTGCACCAGGAGAACAGCTCAGGTTGTGGTTACTGCAAAGCAAAGGCCAAGTGCGTCCTTTGGGGAGAGCGTTCATGATGTCCCAGCAGCCTGAAAAACAGGCTGGAGCTGGTGGGAGGCTGTGCGTCTTGGGGGAGGTGTGTGTGCACACGTGTGCTCACACGTGTGCTCACATGCACATCCCTGTAAAACGATCTGAGAGATCTCTTAGGGGGAGGAATCATAGAAGGATGTGAGAGCGGCAGCCCAGGTAAAGAGCAGGTTGTGGATTCCAAAGGATCATGTAGACTATGGAGGCAAGAGAGGAGGAACTGCACTTTGCACCCATGGAGGGACGTGTATGTCTTGAGCAGGGGATCTTCTGGGCCTCCTTCTCCCCCGGCTGTAGCTAGCAGCCCTGCCTGGCCAACCTGCCCATCCCCTGCCTCCCTCCCACAGGCTTTGCAAACATCCTGAAGATCCTGACCAAGGACAGCAGCCGGGAGGAACTGCTCTCCTTCATCCAGCAGTTTGGCTCCCACTACATCGCGGAGGCTCTGTACGGCTCCGAGTTCAGCTGTACCATCCACTTCCCCAGCAAGAAGGTCCAGCAGCAGCTCTGGCTCCAGTACCAGAAAGGTGAGGAGGGCGGCGGGAACGGGCAGGGGCACAAACGCCGGTTATCATTCGTGCTGTTTTCCATCCATCTTCCCCATGCACACACCATCACCGCGCTGGTGAGCGGGCGCAGACAGGAGACCTGTACCAAACTGGGTGCCCAGTGGCACGTGTCTGTGGGCAGCATCCCTGAGCCAGGCACATCCCCCTGCCTGCTCCTGCCCTTCAGCAGCCGCACTCCGGTTCCAGCCTTTGTCAAGAGAGACCTGCTTCACCGCCCGTGCCCGCCGCGGCGGCCCCCGCGTGCTGGGGGTGCTGGGGGTCGGGTGATGGAGATGTGACATAATTGAGCTGTCTCAGAGCGGCTTCGTTTTATTGCTTGTGACAATGATAGTCTTTAAGGAAGTGTTTTAAATCAATAGCAGACTCATTGTGCTACACCATAAATAACGAGACACATCATTAAACAGGGCAATAAACTTCAGGACTTTGAAGTAATACAATTAGGTTATGTTTATAAAAACTCCCTTATCGCCGTAGCCTTCCATTTGCCAATTTATCTCTCTCTCCTCCAAGAAACTGGGGATATTCCTGGGGCCTGATATTTTTCTGTGGAAAAACACGTGTGGTGTTTCGCAGGGCCCATTGTAGGGCTGATGGTAATGGAGGTCGGAAAGTCACTTGTGTCCTGCCCTGTGGGCACTGCCCAGAGTGGCCTCGTTGGGTGCCAGGCAGGGGACGGAGGTGGGGTCCTCCGCCGCTTTCTGCTCCTTTTTTCCCTCTGTCTTCCCAGTGCAGCGCCGCTTGTAAGCGTATTTATAACACCCTGTACTCGTTTGTTTGGGTTTTAAATAGTGATAAATGACGTTTGCCATAGCAGTGCCCCTGTTCCGCAGGAGAAGGTGCCGGGGGGGGCATCGTTTATGTATTCACGATGTTGTTAATCATTCGGGTGCGTTCTCTGCAGTCCCCAGGCAAACGCGTCGGTGGGGAGCGGACCCGGAGTGGCTCCTTGGCCCCAGCACCGGCACCCCAGACACAGGTTTCTGCAGAGATGCCAGCTGGGAATGAGAGGCAGCCGCTGCAGTCTGAGCCCGGCACGAGCATCGCCGCTGGTTTGTGGTGCCAGGGCCAGAGGGGAGATGGATGGTGGCAACGCCTGACCTGGTGGTGAAATATCTCCTGTTTCTGAGCCCCCACCTTCCCCCCATCCGGGCACAGCGGTGCTTCCCGGGGCTGGACCACAAAGCCCCGCGGAGGCACAGGGCGTGAAGGCGAGCAGTGCCTCGCTGGCAAAATAATTTCCTTTTTAGTCCATGGTATGCAGCCAGCTGAGGCGGGCTCCCTTGCTCCCCATCCGGCTCCTGCCCACGCCCCTGGAGCCGTGCCCACCTTGTGCCGCTCGCAGGGCTGTCCCAGGGCGCGAGGGGCGTTGGGGCATCCCTCCCCACCACCTGTGGAGCACCACAGCACTCGTGGGACCCCAGGGATCTCCCGGGGGTTTTGCATGTAATGCTTGGAGATAAGCATTTAATTTCTGATCGTGCGGCATTTGGGCAGTGGGTGCTGGCTCCGACCTCGTTCTGTGCGAGTGGCTCCGTCTGTGACTTCGGTAGCTGGTGGGGTCAGTGAGGTTGGACTTGGAGGCCGTCAGAGGGGACAAGTGTTGTAATTAGCTCTTGGATGGTCAGAAAATGCTCTTGGAAGGACATCGAGGATGTTCAGGGCTCTTGCCAATACCGGGGGAGATCAGCTCTGTGGACAGAGCAGGTGTCACAGGAACCCAGGGCTCTCTCCCGGATAAACCCCTGTTAGCTAAGAGAAAGAGCTTGCTGTTTATGGTAGACGGATTTTATTCCCAGCTCCTCCACTGATTTACTCTCATTTTGCTAGTGACATAAGGAGGATTGGAATAAATAGCTCCAGCTAGACAGTGCTGGATGCCTTCTCCACTCGGAAACAGCTCTGGCCTGTCGGCCTCCCCGCTGCTAGCCAGCCCATTTCCGAACTGCTCAGAGAGCGCCCATATGCATCATCGCTCCCAAATACAAAAGTAAGGGCAGGGTAACTGTAATTCGTTAGCGAGCAAAGCAGGTCAGAAGGGGAGGGGGAGAGGAGAGTCTCGAGCTAATTGGCACGGCACCAACCATGACAGAAATGCACATTGCGGCGTGTTTGCAGCGTCGCACAACATTATTTTAATATTTTAATCCGCTCCATAAATCAATCGGCAGGCCTCGGGAGGAGGCCTCCGCCAATAAAGCTCACGATCTGTGCGTTGAGCCCTAATTGAAAACACGGACTCGAAGAGGAGACCGCGCCGCTGACAGCCCGACTCCCTGCAAAGCGCCGGGCCGGGTGCTGGCTCTGCCGAGACTGGAGCAGCCGGAACGCCGCGCTCGCAACCGGCACAGCAGCCCGTGACGTGGGTCAGTGTCTGCGGAATGCTTCCTTCAGCCAAATGGAGGAGAAAGGGCTCCAGCTCTCACCAGGGACGGCAGAAAGTTGGTGCCTTCTCACTGCCTGGACCCACCGCCCCACCGTCTGCAGGCTGCTCTGCCTGTAGAAATGCCAAATGTTGGCTTTGTCCTGCAAGTAGATAAGGTGTGTGCTGGGAGGAGGCAGAGAAGCCTCTCACCCTTGTTCCTAAGGATTTGCAGGAGTGAATCATGCAAACGAGAGCCGGAGAGGCACGGAGGCATGGCTGCCTGCCCGCGCGGCTGCGGCACACCGAGCACCTCGCTGCTTCCAGAACAGACATGGAAACATCCCCCAGGCTCTCCCCGTCGGAATCGCATTAGCGTGTGAGCAAAGCAAACCAAACTCCAATTTTGTTTCATTCAGAGTGATTAAAGCCCAGTTTTTGGGCTGCTTGCTCTGGCTCTGTTTGGCCAAGCAGTGCCTTAACTCATGGGAGTGGCCTCCAAGCAGGGACCTTGAGAAGGACCTGGCCATTGATCTGTGCCACAGGAGCCTGCATAGGTTTTTCTCCTCTGTCAAAGGCAGCATTTAACACTGACAGCACCTCATTAAGGTCATACCAATTGTGTGAGCATCTTCGTTTGGCAGCTGGGGCAAACACAACGCCCTTGGCCACCTCCTGTTGTGTGTACGAACGTGCTGGGTCTGGCTGGGATGGAGTGAACTGGCTTCGTGGCAGCCCCTGTGGTGCTGTGCTTTGGACTGGTGACTAAACCACTGTTGATAACACCCCAGCGTGTTGGCTGCTGCTGAGCAGTGCTTGCAAAGCGTCCGGGCTTCCTCTCTTTCCCACTCCATCCCTGCGGTGAATAAGCTGGGGTGTGCAAGAGGTTAGGAGGAGACACAACTAGGATAGCTGACCCAAGTTGGGCTATTCCACAGTGTATAATGCCATGCTCAGCGATAAAACTGGAGGTAGAGGATGGGGTCAGCCCACCACAAAGGCACTCACAAGATGTACAGGAAGAGAGTGATCCCTCCATCCAGCAAATCCACCTGCCAGGGACTGCTTCAGTCCCTGCTAAAGGTTTATCACAGACCTGGTTGCTCTGCGGCCCCTCGGTCTGGCTGGTCGAGGAGGAGGAGGAGAGCTTGGTTAGAAAAAGGGAAGAGCTGTGCTGATAACAAAATCCAACAGCCCTGGTGGGATTTCCCCAAGAGCTGTTCTAGCTTGCTCCTTCCCACTGCGATACACAAACTGCAGAACAAATGCCTCTAAGTGCTGCGGCACTTAGAGAAAATGGAGACGTTATCAGCAGTAATGCTGAGGGTCTCGTCTTGTCAAGCATTTGAGTGACAACTCTTTTCCTTCACACAGTGCAGACTAGTTGAGCCTCAGCGTGGGAGACTTCTGTTCTCCAGCTGGGAAAAGCTGGAAAAAGAAACGGTGTGTCGGTGGCCTGCTGCCATGGAGGAGCAGGCAGGCTGGCTGCCGTGCACTGAGGACCTGGGAGAGGGAGAGCTGGGGAGCAGGAAGGGTGCTGGTGTGCAAGGGTGAAGGAGATTCAGAGGGTTTCTCTACCCAGCTGTTGGGTTGCAATAGTGCTTTATGGCTGCAGTGGTGACATGTTTGTTTTTCTTGCATTTCCTGTGATCTCTGGATACAGCTTCCTTGGCGGAGGTTACCTGGCCATGCTGGGCGCTTAGCAAGCTGAGCTTTGAAAGTGGCTGCTACAGATGTAAAAAAGATGTTCTCTCTCAGTAACAGATCATTTATTAAAACAGTCCAGGGAGGGGCTCAGCCCTGATACGTCCTATCACACTCCCTAAGGCTTTCTGCCCACCAGCCTCTCCAGCACCTGCTTCTCTTGGACCGTATGCAGTTGATTTTATTTACCTTTAAGAGGTTACAGTTTTCATGCCTTCTTGTTAACTTAGCAGTTTAGACAAAAATCTTCTTAAAATATAAGCTACAACATAGAGCCTTGAGCTCTGCTAAAATAGCAGTCCATATTCTTCTGCGTAGGGTCTGAGGATGCCTTCTGTCCTCTCAAGGTCTCATTCACCTCCCTTCAGGTCTGGTACTGCCGTAACATAATTGAGACTGAACTAGTCCATGGGAACCTTTAGTTTTCATTTCCTGGGCACAATCAGGTGCATTAAGAAAGCTGTAAGACAAGCTTTGCATCTGTTAAAGGAGATAACGGCTTTCCCTTATACCTGCTTGGTCAGAAGTAAAGTGTACAGAATTTCCTTGTCTTTGAGATCTGTTCCCATAAACAACCACTCTCCTACCTTTGTAACACTCTTACTGCTTGCGGTTTGTGTCATTATATTTATTTCAAAACCTCAGCTTTTGACATTTTGTTCGGAGGAGGGAAAAACAATCTAGCTGGTTGCCATGAAATTTAGTTTAGACTAAAATATGTGCTGTGACTCAGTCTGCTAAGTGACCTTACGCACTGCTCGTTGTAATCCAAAATTGCCAGGCAAGTAGAGTAATTAGTTGTGCAAAATGAAATAACTTTAAGTCCTCGCATTGAGTAATGACCCAGAGAAATCACTTAAGCTATACAATAGAAAAGACTCAAAGCATCTGGCTTTATTTTCACTTTTGTAGCTCTGCCCCCTTTGATTAAGAACAGGCTCTCCCCCTCATCGCTTAGACACCCTGGCTGTTGGGTGCTGCCCAGAACAAATGTTTGTGCTTTAGTTGCCACTTCCGTAAGAAACATAACTTCTCATAGAAGGGCAGGATAAGGCTAACACCACCAGCACAGCAGTTGTTCTGCAAGGATCGTGTATGTCTGATAAACCAGCAACTTGTATCTGTTTAAAGAGCTGCTTCATATCATCTGAGATGAGCCCAAGTGGTAAAAACCTTCACGCAGCTCCGCAAACCCAGCTGGGTTACAGGACCAGGGGAGGACCTGCACGTGCTGCTGATGCCTTGGAAAGCTGAGTGGCAAATTGCTTAGCATTCCTTTGGCTCCACCTAAATACGCTGTTTCTAATATGATTTTTGGCAGTGTTTATCAAAATTATCCAGAATAATAAATAGGTGAACCCTCACAGCAGCCCTCCTACCAGCCCCAGCAAATAAATCACCTCTGCAACGGGGCAGAGCTGAGCCAGAAAACCCCTCAATGAGCCAGGGGCACATCCCGTCCCTGAGCGCTCGGTGCCAGGGAATTCGGACCAGACCTGTAAAACATCAGGTGTCTTCAGCTACGGTGAAAAGTAAGATATTGCCCTTGTGGGAGTGTCGGCGTGCATTAAGGTTCGAAACTCCAGTATTTGTTTGTGAGGCGGGTAGGGAAGCATCAGATAAAGTTACACGAGATCTGCCAAGGAGATCAGATTTATCCTCCGCAACCCGACGGTATAAAAGGGGCCTCGTAGCCATTGTGTTCCCAAGTCTAATCCCCACTGGCCGTAAAAACCAATCTGCCACCAAAGGGAGGAGATGAAGTGGTTTTAATAAGAAAATGAGCCGTTTGCAATGCACTTTTAATTGGATCAATTTTTCCTTTATTACACAGTCTTTAAAAACCAAACACATACATATAACCAGACAAGCTCTTTCTCCAGGTAGAGAGCAGAAGCCAAACTATTTCATCACAATCCTTAATTACTCCGTTTCATCTCGTTTGGCAGACGATCACAACATTGGGGGGGGGGGGCACCACAGCAAGAAATACAGCTCCGCAAAATCATCTTGCAGTCACTGCCAGGGCTTGTCAGGGGACATGTACCCTGGGCAAGGGACAGCAGGTTTGCTTTTTCCCTTTTCTGCCTGAAAGCCAAGACCAGAAGAGCTGCCGCGGGTGCCGCACACCCGCAGGCGCTGATGGCAGTGTCCTGGCCCACCAGTGCGTCGCAGGGTAGTGTTATTTTTCTTGAATCTCCGAGTGAGAAACAGATGACAGATGCTTTGTTTGAACTGCGTAACCAGGAACAGGTTGGGGTAACCAACTGCTCAGTTTACTGGACGAGCTTTTATGTCCCTTCAAGCACTCCAGGAAATGTTATTGCTACTAGTGTGATGTTTATTGCAAAAAAAAAAAAAAAAATCCATCAGAACAGAAACTGGCAGAGGTACATATTATCATAGATAATATTGCTTCAATTATTCAAGTCCATGGTAGCTTCCTGCTTGGAGCAGTTCTTAGAAACAGGAGAAACGTTTAAAAGAGATCAGTAGGAGAGGAACTGCCATTACCATAATACTGGAAAAAATGCCTTGAGTTACAATGGAATTAACTGCGAACAGCCCAGTAATAGTCGTCATCTCCCAAAAACATACATGCTAGATGAGATCGGCTCCCCAAATTGCTTTTCCATACCGTAGGCGACTGCCCCCTCCCACCCAAAAAAAAAAAAAAAAGAGAATAGAAATAATTATGTGCAAGTTGGTAGCCTCGGCAAACACACGGAGCAGGTCAGGAGCGAAAGGGGTTCAGTTCCCTTGGGCTCCCTCAGCACCATCTGCCATGCCAGTGCCTGAGCTCCTACTCCCTTCTCCAAAAGCTTTTTCCAGTGAATTGCAATGAGAGAAATAGGAAGTTGCCCTGGTCAGGGGCACCTCCATCACACAGCTGGGTGATTGCTGCGCTGGCCCTCTTCAGTGCTTTGGCTGAGCAGAACAGGGAGAGAAAAAAAAAAACCCACCAAATCCCACTAAATCTGCTCCCAGCGCTTCTTCTGCAAACCCTGTAACTGCCAAACAACTGGATGGAGCAGCAATGGCTCTGAAGCCTGTTTTAATTTGCTATTTCACTAGGGAAAAGTATATGGGATCTTAAAAAAAAAATCACCTGTTGCATGCATGCTGTAACACAAGTAGCAATTTGCTGTGGCATGGCAACCACCATAAAATCAGCCTTTATATTGTCTGTCGTGCCCCCAAATTTGCAACTAGGTTGTTGATAGCAACAAATAAATGCACTGCAGTGTAACTATTATCTGTGGCAGATTAACATGCCACCACTGTGCCCTATTTAAATGCATCTTTCCTTCAATAAACTATTCTAGGCGAGCAGCACCACACTGAGGTACACATTTATCAGCCAGGAGAGTAGCACTGTGGGGGCCCTGGTTCACACAGCTGCAGTTTTGTGCTTCGTTTGGCCCAAAGCCGTGATGAAGATGAACTCTGGTGCCTGCTGGTGCTGTGAAAAAAAAAAAAAATTCTGAGGAATGTAGTGTTTTGCTGTGCAAGGGAAAAAAGGCAATGGACGTGCTTCCACGTATTAAAAAAACAAAAGCGAAGCAGCCTCCTCCCCTCCATCCCCATCCCAGCAGCGAGCAGCCTGCACAGACAAAGTGCAGATGGGTGGAAACCTGTCGCTACATGGAATGGCCTGGAATGCGGGATAGTGAAGTGCAGGTGAACACAGAGCATGCTGCATTTAATCTCATTTACTACAACCTCCCAGTCTTATTCCCCCAGCCCTTCCCTCCTCCCTCATGAAGCTTGAGATACCAGACATACCTTCCAAAGACAGTTTCCAGGATACATTTAATAATAAAACAACAGTGAATATCAAACTTAGGTTTCCCATTTTGTTTTTTATCCTCCAGCCCCCTCCCTTTTACCCAGCAGAACCCTTAGTAGTAATAAAACCCCTGTTGCCATCAGAGGGCAGTTTTCTGGCTCAGCTCAGTCTCCCATGATTGCACAGTACTCACTTCACATGGAACAGACACGGTTCACAAATGGCACGACAGGGGCCATCTACTGAATACCAGACAAACAGGGAGAGAAAACCCTCCCTCGTCAGTCTGAAAGTAAAGCTCCATCTCCCCACAGTTTAAGAGGGCTATTTCATTTTATGCAGTGCTGCAATCAGAAATTGCTTTCTCTAGTAGTTGCCCAGACAACTGCTACCCAGTTCCTTGTGAGTAGCACCGCGAGCAGAGGATTGCCTCTCTAGTCCTCCAAGGGAAGGTGATTTAGAGCCGTCAGTCAGTGTTTATGGCACAAATAAAGATACAATGGTTGAAGCTGGAAGCACAGGAGATGTGACAAAAGGAGGTGAGAAGTTTATGGAGTGACCAGTCATTTGGCAAGGAACCAATACTCCAGAAGGATCAATCCTTTCCCTCATGCTTGTTTTTTTTTTATTGTATGGATTTTATATGAAAAAGAAGCAGCAGCAAACCACCACGTGAGCTATTTTGTTTCTAAACACAAACCATGAGGGCCTCTATGCCAAACCCCCTTCCGTTATGGCACAGTCTTCCTGAATGCTTGACACTGCTTCCCATAAGATTGCAACGAGGCTGGAAGAACCTCTCCTGCCAAAAGAGGCTTTGCTTAGAGACATGCCTTTAAGGGGTGGAATATCTTCTCAGATGGTAACTGTAGATCTTAATGCAATGATCCCAACAGTCCAGCACCAGCAGCTGCCCTTTGGGAGTAATGGCGATACCGACTGGGCACGTGAGTCCCTCCCGGATTAGGATGTTGTAGCCACCTCCTTTAGGAAAATGCAGGATTTCTCTACGGCTGCTGTCAGCAACAATGAGGTCTCCCCTGGCGTCGACACACATTCCAGCAATGCACCTGAAATCCTCATTCTCAGAGAAGAAGTGGCTAATCTGGCGTCCCAGCTGTCCATCTGGGCCGACAGAGCCTATTGAGAAGCCTCCTTCCAAATGGTGTTCGTACTGCCGGTTTTCCAGGTTCAGCCCCAGCCCTTGAGTAAAGTATATGGTCCCTTCGGCATCGCAGGTGACAAACTTCGGGCGCACCGCACTACATAAGCAACTGTACTTCACTACCCCCACGCCACGGTCCACCGTGAAGCACCAGAGTTTTCCCCCTTCCACATCAGTCACCACGAACTGCCCCGAGGGCAGGGCAGTGATGCCCCAGGGCTTGCTCAGCTGGCTCCGGTGACACGCCACACAGTGACCATCCATGGTGTAGACCTTGACGGAGTTATCGTAGCTGTCAGTCACGCCTATCAGGCCGTGGCAGTTCATGGTGACAGAAAGGGGAGTCAAATTGGGCAAGTCTGCTCCAAGGAAACTCAATACAAAACTATCGATTCCACTAGGGCTCCGGCGGATCTCCTTCAGGAAACCCTTGCGGGTAAAAACCTGGATGCGGAAATTGCCTCGGTCTGCCACAAGCACCTCGCCTTGCAGGGTGACGTGGAGGCTGACAGGAAGATTAAACATCCCTGGCAGGCTGCCCTTGGAGCCCATCTTCTTGATGAAGTGACACTGCTGGATGCTCGTGGCGGCTTCAGGCATCCTTGGCTTGGCTGGTGAGGAATTTGGAGTGCAGCTGGCCTCTTCTTGCACCAAGTCAGGCTCCCTAAATGATGTCGATGAGGATGCTGCAGTTTCCATGAGCGATTCCTCCATGTTAACGGTCCGGGGTTTCTTCACCACCTGCCCGATCTGCAGTGGTCCCACGTGGCTCACCTTAAGGAGTTCAACCTCTTGAAGAGTCAGCTCCCTTGGGAGACTGTTTGTTAGTTCCGGTTCTTCCTCATCTGCTGCCTCCTCCAGGAGAGCTATATCTCCCTGCTTTATTTTGGCAAGGAAATAGTCACAGCGAGACATTATCTGCACTTCTGCTAGATTCAGCAGATAAGCTTGCTCCTCCATTACCTGATTATTTACCTTCTCCACTTCAGACAAAGAAGTGGTGAAGAACTTGCGTGACCTGGCCAGTTCTTCTTGGATCTTGCGCTCTTCCCTGCTGTAATCTTGCAGAACTGCTTTATATCTAGATTGTAGGTCTCTCGAAACACCCTCCAGAGATGCTTTTCTTTTCTGGAGATCACCCATGAGCTCCCGAAGTCTGGCAAGCCTCGTCCCAAATTCCCTCCTACGTTCTTCAGCAGCCTCTTTGATAGCAATGACTCTGTGCCCTTGGGGCATGTGCGATGTCTCCTTGCACGGCTCGCATAAAACCAAGCTACAACTCTTGCAAAAGTGTCTTGGCAACCTTCTCCCACAGACCTTACACATGAGAAGACCCACCACTTCCCCCAGTCCGGCGGTGTCTATGATCTTCAGCACAGTAAGATTGTCAGTCAGCTGGGCTAAGCTTGTGATCCGTGTGATTTTGCTGCAAAAGGGGCACCGTATCCCATTAATGCTGTTTGCTAGGAGTTTCTCCAAGCACTGTTTGCAGATGGTGTGCCCGCAGTGCAAGAGCTTGGGTCTCAGGTGCTCCTCGGTGAAGGACTCCATGCAAATGGGGCACTCCAGGACCTCTCGGAGAGCATCCGAGTTGAGATGAGGTGCAGCAGCCATGGTTTTCTGAGGCAACTTGAGCCAGTGCAAAGCCTCGTTCTCACATCTATTCCAAGGTGCTCCGATTCTGTCCAGAAAGAAAAAAGGAAACGTGATTTATGTCATCACCAGCAGTTACATATACATGCAATTTATTTCTGATTTATCAGCCAGCCCTGGAAAAAAGAAGCCCAGTTAGCTTTTCCCCATTTGGAAAGGATGGAGTAGTCATAGCTAATCACAGAGTGGGCACATTCCAAAACTAGCGTGCAGTTCCTGGTGTGATGAATTATTCCCTTGCAGAATTTATAAGCAGAACTGGAAGAAGCGTAATGGCAGCAAAAAGGAAGCCCCGTAGATATTGATGACTGAATCGTCTCCTCGCGGTGCTCACCTACTGCTGCCAAGCCTCCGAGCTCACACAATTTACTAGAGCCCAGGGAGATTAAACCAAGAATTCCAACTGTGGTGCACCAACAGAGGAACCAGGTGGTGCAGCGCTTTAGGGCATCATGGCATCACCTCTGGAGACCTGCGTTCACACGTGCCGTCGGACACAAACGAAACACACGTGGTGGTTGTTTTCCACCTTTCTAGAGAACCAAAAGGAATTTTCTGGGTTTCATATGTTTGCCTGAACGTGGAACTAGAAGGTTTGCCACTCGTTGGGAACGACTGTGCGTACTGAAAACACACAGCAAAGGTTTTATGCTGGTGTATTTCATTCACCTCTGCCACGCTGCACCATGCTTCGGCATGCAAATTAAACACAGCTCCATGTTTCAGCATCCTGACAGGCATGAGCAGTTAGCAGACAACTCCAAACGTTCGTTAATACGAACTACAATTGTTCACGGTTAGTTCTTGAACTTAGCTTAATTGCATGTAACTTCCTCTTATTTCACAGCCTTGCAGTATTGACCTCGCTCTTGTGTTCTGGTTCAGTTTTAGACCACGCTGGTTGCCGTTCAGCTTCAACCCAGGTTTCTCCAGCCTCACATCCCTCACAGCAGGGCGCAGATCCCAGCAGCTCCCTTGCTAAAGCAGCCATCCGTTCAAAAGGAACAGAAGAGGCTTCACATCATTACGTTATCATTCAGGAGACTGGGTCTCAATACCTTTGCTATTGTGTGGCTCAGCCATTAAGAGAAATGGGGAAGCAAACGTTTCTTCTAGGAGGAGAGGAGGAGAAGGAAGCAGTTAGTCTTTAACATGAACAGACGGTCACAGAGGGATGTGAACAGACAGCTTTTGCTGAATAATGGCTGCACGCTTGCAGCACTCTCGCTTCCCTGCTGGGTTTGCCTGCTTCATCCTCGGCAGCATTTGAGACAGAAGGGTTCACTGCGTTTCAGTTTGCCGTTTGCTCCAGCGGAAGAAGAAAACTGCAGTGAAGAAAAGTTCTTTATGTTCACACAGAGAAGAAAAAAAAATCATTTTAATTTACCAGCTGCAGGTCACAGTCCGTTAGAGCCCACATTTCAGGAAGGGATTCGGTGGTGTAGCACAATCTCCAAGTACCAAGCTGGGATCTGATCCTCGCCTCAATGGTGGCAGGATGAATGTCACATCCCCAGCACCAGGGAGCAGTGGCACTGCAGGCACCTGCTGCCGCTGGCACTGGATGCACTTCTCTTTATTTTTCGTGTGTATCTTGGCTGGGGAAGCAGAATCCTGGGGACTGCCATGCAGACCAGAAACCTTCCCCTGAGGGATGAAAATTCTGAATTTTAAAATGATTTTTAAAAATGAAACACAGAGTACTAGATCTGTTATTCTTATTTTCCTTGGAAATAAGTCAAAAGACTTGCTTAGGGAAGAACGAGGAAGCAGCACAGACACCAGATGCATCAGAGACTAACATGAAAAGCCACCTTTAAAACAAGAGTTTTCATTAAAGGACAATGGTGGCGGGGATTCTGTTTAGTTGTAAATTAGGCTCGGTTTTTAGAAAGATGATTTGTACGACATTCTTGTCATAAATAATCCCCTTTTATCGGAACACCAGCATGCGCCTTAGTAACGGGAACTGCTGCTCTTTTATCTCACACTCGGCCGCGCCTTCATGAAAGTTTCCTTGCCAGGGAGTTGTTTTCTGTGCCAGCCCCTGCCAAGGCTGCTCTGACGCAGAGCAGGGTTTGGAGAAACCTTCAGCTGAGGATTTGGTTACAAAACTCTAAATTATGTGAGTTTGGTTTCCTTACGGTCAAAAAGGTTTCCTGCCAGAGTTTCTCTCCTCACTGTGTAGTTTTCGGTTAGTGGGCGGTGAGACAACGAGTTCCAGTGGTAATTCTCAGCCTGTCTCACTGACGCGGTAAGGCAACGGGGTCAGGCTGCCAAACCTTCGCGGCGATTCCTCCCCCAGCGCTTGTGAGCGGATTTCGGGACGGCTACAAAACCGGCACGGCAACGCAGGGGCCGGGGCTGTTCTCTGCTCAGAGCAAACGCTGCCGCGTCTCGGCCCCGGGCCCGGGGCACCGTGCAGCCTCTCAGGCGGGAGACCCGCGGCTGTACCGGGCGCTCGGGCTGACGGGACGCTCGGTTCCAAACAGCGGCCGGTCTAACGGCAGAGCGAGCCCCTTCCCGCCTCCCCCACCCGCGCCGTGGCCTCCGCCAGCTCCAGCAGATGCCCGGGCAGGGCCCGCGGCGGCCGCGGCACGACGGGGCTCAGGCGGGGCGGATTCCCCCGGCGCGGCCGCCGAGGGGCTCCGGTGACCCGCCGGCCGGCCGCGCCCGCCCCGCGCAGGCTGAGCCGCGGCCCACCGGGGGCCTGGGCGGAGCTGCCCGGCCTGGCCGCCGCCTCCCCCGCCTACCCGGGCCGCCGCGGGGCTGCCCGGGGGTCCCGCCCGCCGCCCCCGCTCCGCCTCCCGGCCCGGGGCGCGCCCTACCTGCCCGCCGCTCCCGGGGCGCGCGAGCTCCCAGCATGCCCCGCGCCGCCGCGCCGGCGTGATGTATGCGACGGGCCGCGGGGCCTGCCGGGAGTTGGAGTCCGAGAGATGGAGTCCAGGGAGATGATGGCGTCTGGGAGATGATGGAGTCCCGGAGATGGGGTCCGGGAGATGATGGAGTCTCAGGAGATGGAGTATGGGAGATGTAGGAGTCCCGGGAGATGGAGGAGTCCCAGGACATGGAATTCCAGGAAATGGAGTCCGGGAGATGGAGTCCCGGGAGATGGAGTCTGGGAGATGATGGAGTCTGGGAGATGGAGTCCCAGGAGATGGAGTCCGGGAGATGATGGAGTCCCGGGAGATGGAGTCTGAGAGATGATGCAGTCCCGGGAGATGGAGTCCGGGAGATGTAGGAGTCCCGGGAGATGGAGTCCCGGGAGATGGAGGAGTCTTGGGAGATGGTGGAGTCCCAGGACGTGGAATTCCGGGAGATGGAGTCCGGGAGATGGAGTCCCGGGAGATGGAGTCTGGGAGATGATGGAGTCCAGGAGATGGAGTCCCAGGGCCGGGGCAGGCACCGGGGCCGGAGGAGGAGGGGCGACTTCGCGCGGTCCCGTCTGTTGGGCAGGCGGGTCGGTACGGGCAGGCGGAGGCCCGCGGGCTGGTCCCGGGCCGCCCCGGCCAGGGGCTGGAGCAGGAGCAGGGACGCGCCCGCGGAGCTCCCGGGCCGGCCGGGCTCCCTCCGCCACGCCGGGGCTGCAGCTGTTTGTGTGGAGGAAAGTCAAAAGATAAAAGGGAGACACAAGCGCGTTGCTTTTCTTTATTTCGTTTCGTTTCGCCCGTTCCAGCACACGCAGGTCACTCCGTGCGCGTTCCCAGGTCAGTTCTGCCGCTGGAGCGGCCCCTTCCCTCTCCCCGCTGACCCTCGGACGGGCCCGGTCGGGTTTTGCGTCACCCCCGGAAAACGTGTCTGACCCGGTTGGTTTCAAGAGCTGCGCTGGAGCAGCGCGTGGAGTCTCGGGACAAAAAGGACTATTTTTAGGCAGCGAATAGCAAATGTAATCAGTTGATGGGGTGATGGGCACAAACACCATCGGTGAACAGACAGGCAGCTGCAGCTGCTCGTGCGGGGGCGTGCTCACATCACCTCCTGGGTGATACTAATAAGAGCTGACGAACTGCACAGTGATGAGGTGAGGAAAGCCAGAACGAGCCTCCAAGAGCACATGGGATTTCTCCACCGTTGGGTTTGCGGTGGGGAGAGCGGGCTGGCCCCCGTGCCCCCTCCTCGTGTGCAGGCAGGTAACCAAAACTCAGAGGTAGGACAGAGGGAGATAGAGGGACCCAGCTCCCTTCTCCCTGGCCTACAGTTGCTATGGTAGGCCCTGGAATAAAGGAGTGTATTTGGGGGGAAGATACCTCCCAGATCTGAATAACCCCTCTGGGAGATGCTGCGAGTGGTGAGTGATGTGGGTGGGAAGGAAGCACAGTCTCCATCAGGGAAATGGCCAGCTTTCTAGGGATGAGTGGCCCTGAAGGCACCTGGAGCTGGTGCTGTCCACCCTCCAAGCAAGCAGATGAGGAACAGCCATCCTCCTCGCTGCCTCTCCCTGGCTTTGGAGGAGCTGGCTCTCAAGCAGGGTGTGCAGCTGGCACTCTCAGATAGGTTTTAAGGGTGTTAAAGGGACATCAGGCATTCGATATGTCCTGGTTTGGCTGGGACAGAGTTAATTTCTCTTTTTAGCAGCTAGAAGAGCTCTGTGTTTTGCTTTTAGCCTGGCACTCGCTATGAGAAGAACGTTGATAGCGCACTGATGTTTATAATTGGCACTGCGACCTCAAGGACTTTTCAGCTTGCTGCGTTCTTGCCAGTGTACAGGGGCACAAGGGGCTGAGGGGAGCATGGCCGGGACACAGGGGCCACAGCTGCCCTTCGGATTTGAACTGAGAGTTAGGATTGAGGGCTAAACTGGCCGATGAAGTATTCCATGTCATGCAGCATCATGCCCAGTGTATAGATAAGTGTTGACCAGAAAGAAGGACTTTAGCTTTTCTGGGAACTCTCTTGGGAGGGCTCTCTCTCTTTTCAGGTCTCTCACTCGTCTGGGATTGCGGTGTCGAGACTTAACTGTTTTGGAATCGTTTACCAGGACAGGACAGGCACTGGCCAGCGGGTGTTGAGCAATTAATTACACTGTGCATCACTGGATCATATATATTGCTATAATATATATATTCATATATTATTGTTATTATTAAATTGTTCTTATCTGAACCCATGGGTCTCCTTCCCTTTTCTCCTTTAATTCTTCTCCCCATTCCCTGGAGGTGGGGGAGGGTGAGCGAGTGGCTGTGTTGCGTTTAGTTGCTGCCTGAGCTAAATCTAAACCACAACACGATGCTTGTGTTCTATAATTCTTAGCTGCTGTGGTTTAACCCCACAGGCAGCTAAACACCACACGGCATTTGCTTCCTCCCTCCCTCCCTCCCCAGTGGGATGGGAGAAAAAATTGAGGAGAAAAAAAAAAAGGTAAAACTTGGGGGTTTAGATAAAGATGGTTCAATAGGACAGAAAAGGAAGGGAAAATAATAATAATGATAAAAGAATATAAAAAACAAGTGATGCACAGTACAGTTGCTCACCATTCACTGAGCAATGCCCAGCCAGCCCCCCAGGCAGCGGGGCGCCGCTGCCACGAATACTGTTTTGTTACACAGCTTCGACTTAGCAGCAGTGTAGGATTTAGTAATATTTTTGAGATACATCGCAAGATTAGCTTGTGTAATTATTAACAGCGCTTAATCATCAGCCAATTTAACAGAACGATTCAATGGAATTTGTTACAATCAAAATAGGGACTTAGTTAAAGGTTCAAGAATGGCAAGGGTCACCCGAAACTCGCAGCGGGGTTCGTACACAGGTGGACGTTAAATCAAATCATGTAGAGAAGCAGAGAAAGAATTCTGAATCAGATTGCACACACTGACAGGCACATGGTTCTGAACCAAATTGCACACACACACACACAGAGGTTAACCTGATTAAAACGTCCCTTTTCGTGTTTCAGGAATGACTCACTGTGTGCGCAGGCGTTCATCAACAGACGGTCGGTGAACCTAGTGTTGACTGAGCCGGTGTTTTTTGCTAAATGTGTATCCAGATGTTGGAATGTCCCACTCTCCATTGTTCTCGGTGTAGTCTTTAACATTCCATTGTATCGTTTGGTTTTCCCAGAGGCTGGTGCGTGACAGGGGATGTAGTACACCCAGTCAGTGCCATGCTCTTTGGCCCAGGTGTCTATGAGGTTGTGTCAGAAATGAGTCTGACTCAATTCTTTTTGGGGTGCCATGCCACCTCAAGACTGGCTTTTCAAGGGCCAGGATAGCGTTCTGGGCAGTGGCATGGGGGCACAGGATGTTTCCAGCCATCTGGTGGTTGCGACCACCACTGTGAGCTCATTCAGGCCAGCACAGTCCATTGTTAGCCTCCGCTCTCCATTAGACCTCTACAGTGGCCTTGTGGGCCTGTTAGAGAGTCAGTGGTTGTTGCCAATCACTCCTTGGCTCTCCCATCAACAAATCAGCTTATGGATGGGCATCAGGGAGTCTTGCTTGGTTGGTGCCATACTGCCACCCAAGCACCATTGTGGTACCTGTCGGCACGTGTTATTCTTCGACCCTCAGCAACCCCACAACAGAAGGGTCTCTCACTCTCTCTGAGAGACCAGGGAAGGTGGACAGCTGTTCAGTTTCCTCTGTCTCCAGGGCAGCTATACCAAAAGCCCACCCATACCCTTTAGGGTCCTTGAGGTACCCTCTCCTGACGTAATCCATGCCAAGGATGCACAGAGCCTCTGGGCCAGTCTCAATGGGGTGCTTTTGCCACTCATTCCCAGTTGGGCTCACCGTGGGCTCCAACACAGTTAGCTGTTGGGATCCCCATCACTCCAGCCATACAGATTGTGTGTGAGCCAACCCAGGCAGGATGCAGGAACCACCACAGAACCACAGATACAATAAGCAACGTCTAGATTTATTTTGCAAGTGGGGACGCAGGCACCACAGAGCTGGGTCCATGCTGGAAGATCGCCAAACCTGCTGTTTATCAGGGATTCTAGGAGCCGCAGTTCACCAGCGTGCTTTGATCTGTCCCACAGCAAGGCAGGAATCTCAAGCACGTTCGACAAGATGCCTCCGTTATCTAAACACAGATGTTCTATCACAGGCCTACATTATCTAAACACAGATGTTCTACTTGTCCAACATGCAAGGCTAAACAATGACTAGTATGATATATGCATTTTTCTACACCCCAGCTGCAGATCACTTGAGCATGTTTACCATCCTCCTTGCCAATCTTCTGTTATTTTCCCACATTCCACCCCCTCGCTCAAGAGACCACTTCTGCTGGGGCTGGCAAAGCGGGAGGTGTCCATTTGGGCTTGTGGGCTGTAGCCAAGAGTCATTTACAGAGGCATGCAGTAAAACACATCTAGAAAAAGGAATAAACATATCTCTACATAGTACTTTGAATCAGTATCCCATTAATCCTGTCAGGGAGTTAAACCACTCAGCCAGCCAGGCACCATCGGCACACTGTTTTGTTTGATGCAATAAGTTCTGGAGATGTTGAATGTCGTCCTCTGCACTGGCTGATTCATCAGTTGTGTTGTAGCAACACGTGCCTTCAAATTGGAAGCAGTGTTTGTGGTCAGAGGAGACGCAGTCCACCGTCCATCAATTTTGTCATGTTCACTGGCGCACGGCCATCACCTACTCAGAAAAAACAGCCATGAGGAACATCGACATCAACATCACTTGGTACAGTATAATTCTGCAATACAGCTACTGGGGTTGGCACACCAATGGAGCACGTTGTCTAAAGATCTGCAGCTGTTAAGTCTCCCCTTAATACGAAAGAGAGATGAGTTAGTTACAGCAGAGCTAACCAAATCTAAGTATTTACACGCTGATCTTGCAGAAACATATCCACGGCGTGTGCTTGTAGCACACAACGAGCCAACCTGTGACAGGGGAGGAAAACAAGGGTGTGATCTCCTCCCTGGAATACACACGACGTTGCTCCAGCTCCTCCAGCTAATTACTCCAGGTTTGATAACCCAGTGTGGGGTAATTGTCCACACAGATGGAACAGCGATGGATTCCACTTTTTCAGATCAAGCTTCAATTCCATGTTGGGTTCGCGGTACCAGTTCACACTGTTCCAGTGCTGTCTCCTCTAGATAAAGCACAGGCATTCGCTGGAGATACCTGAAACAAAGGAACTCAAGAATCTGGTATCAACAAAGGATGGAAAGTAAGAGAAGTTGGGGTACAAAACCACACGGTGTTCTCGGGGGTTACTATATGAATCCTCACATCTAGACTAATAGATTGTAGTCCCACCACACAATCCAATCGGTGTGAACAATTCCATTTCCCCTGTAGTTCATATTTTGAGAGAGACAGCATCTAGAAGAATTTCAGTCCTTACCATGGAGATGTTGTAATATGATCATAAGGTGTTTGATTATGAATGTTATGGCTATTTAACAAAAAAGCTGCTTTAGTAAGATGTGAAGTCCAATGTTGTGAAGTTTTAGTACTCATTAGCTTTTTTAATTGTTCCCTCAGCATCCCATTCATTCTTTCAGTCAAGCCATTAGCTTGGGGATGGTACACAGCGTGGAATATCTAATCTATCCCTAGCCCCTGAGCCCAGTTTGGACACGATATCCACTCAAGCGTGTTCCTTGGTGAGTCTGTATTTGGTGAGGAGGTCCACATTGATGAATGAGTTGTTCTAGTGCTTCACATGGGTTATGTTCATTAGTGTATCTGGTGGGTTTAGTAAAAACCAGCCCAGACACTGTATCCACAGCAGTCAATACATGTGGATATTACAGATGAGTTCTGCCCCTCTAAAGTTTGATGGCATCAGGGTGCACTGGGCACCAGTTTACACTAGAGCCTTATACTTCCGGGGGTCTGATGTGCCAGTCGAATCCACACAGTCCAGTAAACTCCATTGTTTCCTTCCTCCACCTGGCTGGAGGCAGGGCCTCTCTAGTCCTAGTCATCATATCCGTCGCTCTCTTCTTGTGCGTAATAATCAAAAGTATTAAGGAACGGATTAGCTCTCCTGCTTGGTCTGGGAAACTGCTCATTGGAGACTGGAGCAAGGAAAGGATTACGGGTATGATTAGCTCTCCCACTCGGTCTGGGAAATTGCCCACGGGAGACTGGAGCAGCAGCTTCCCTGGAAAAAACGGAACGATCTCCACTTGTGATTGGTCTTCCTTGCAACTCACGTACCCGTGCTTCTAGCACTGAGGTAGGTTTTCCATCCCACCTTCTCATGTCTTCTCCAAGATCGCTCAGGTAAAACCACAGCTTGCCCCGTGGTGTATACCGTTTCTCTTGAGCAGAAGCATGCTTGCTCCTAGCAGGTGGAATACTTCTCCGTACAGGTGGGGAGTAGGACATATCATGTCTAAGTTGCTGGAACTCCAACGACATTTTCTCCAAAACCCGGACGCTCTCAGACAGTTTCTGGGCCAGCGCGTCACGTTCCGCAGTTATACTCTCTTCGTATGCCCGGAGCCGGGTAGACAGCACACGCACGGATGGCGTGTCTTTTCCTAAATTGATTACTTGCAGTGAGGTGAAATATGCCAGTGGTGCGGCCTGTAAAACCTTCTGCCACATCTTCTGTGTGCACTGCACGTCATCGGGATCTTCGTTTTCCGAGTCGCTGTAAATCAACTCCAGCGTGGCTAATTCCCTCAGGTAGTGGACACCTCTCTCCACAGTTTTCCAAAAGTCTGACGTACATGTAAGATCTTCCTTAAAGGGATACCTTTCCCTCACGCCTGACAGGAGCCTTCTCCAGAGGTTGCGGACTTGTGCCCGTCTTGCAATCGCTTTGTCAATGACGTCGTCCCTGGAGAGGGATCCCAGCAGCTTGGCTTCCCGACCGTCCAATTTCACGATATCGGCCCCTTCATCCCAGCACCGGAGCAGCCAGGTGACAATGTGCTCCCTTGGACGACGGACGAAATCTCTGTGCACACCTCGCAGGTCACTCAGGGTTAAGTTTGTTATCACCTCGTTTACGAGTTCATCCTCTTCCTCGTCCTCCTCCTGTTCTTCCGTGGTGTCTATGATCTTCAGCACAGTAAGATTGTCAGTCAGCTGAGATAAGCTTGTGATCTGTGTGATTTTCCTGCAAAAGGGGCACCGTATCCCATTAATGCTGTTCGCTAGAAGTCTCTCCAAGCACTCTTTGCAGATGGTGTGCCCGCAGTGCAAGAGCTTGGGTCTCAGGTGCTCCTCGGTGAAGGACTCCGTGCAAATGGGGCACTCCAAGACCTCTCGGAGAGCATCCAAGTTGAGATGAGGTGCAGCAGCCATGGCTTTCCGAGGCAACTTGAGCCAGTGCAAAGCCTCGTTCTCACATCTATTCCAAGGTGCTCCGATTCTGTTCAGAAAGAAAAAAGGAAACGTGATTTATGTCATCACCAGCAGTTACATATACATGCAATTTATTTCTGATTTATCAGCCAGCCCTGGAAAAAAGAAGCCCAGTTAGCTTTTCCCCATTTGGAAAGGATGGAGTAGTCATAGCTAATCGCAGAGTGGGCACATTCCAAAACTAGCATGCAGCTCCTGGTGCGATGAATTATTCCCTTGCAGAATTTATACGCAGAACTGGAAGAAGCGTAATGGCAGCAAAAAGGAAGCCCCGTAGATATTGATGACTGAATCGTCTCCTCGCGGTGCTCACCTACTGCTGCCAAGCCTACGAGCTCACACAATTTACTAGAGCCCAGGGAGATTAAACCAAGAATTCCAGCTGTGGTGCACCAACAGAGGAACCAGGTGGTGCAGCGCTTTAGGGCATCATGGCATCACCTCTGGAGACCTGCGTTCACACGTGCCGTCGGACACAAACGAAACACACGTGGTGGTTGTTCTCCACCTTTCTAGAGAACCAAAAGGAATTTTCCAGGTTTCATACGTTTGTTCGAACGTGGAACTAGAAGGTTTGCCACTCGTTGGGAACGACTGTGCGTACTGAAAACACACAGCAAAGGTTTTATGCTGGTGTATTTCATTCACCTCTGCCACGCTGCACCGTGCTGCTCAGCCTGTGTCATTGACGCGTTAAGGTAATGGGGTCAAGCCGCGTCTCGGCCCCGGGCCCGGGGCACCGTGCAGCCTCTCAGGCGGGAGACCCGCGGCTGTACCGGGCGCTCGGGCTGACGGGACGCTCGGTTCCAAACAGCGGCCGGTCTAACGGCAGAGCGAGCCCCTTCCCGCCTCCCCCACCCGCGCCGTGGCCTCCGCCAGCTCCAGCAGATGCCCGGGCAGGGCCCGCGGCGGCCGCGGCACGACGGGGCTCAGGCGGGGCGGATTCCCCCGGCGCGGCCGCCGAGGGGCTCCGGTGACCCGCCGGCCGGCCGCGCCCGCCCCGCGCAGGCTGAGCCGCGGCCCACCGGGGGCCTGGGCGGAGCTGCCCGGCCCGGCCGCCCCCTCCCCCGCCCGCCGGGGCCGCCGCAGGGGCTGCCCGGGGGTCCCGCCCGCCGCCCCCGCTCCGCCTCCCGGCCCGGGGCGCGCCCTACCTGCCCGCCGCTCCCGGGGCGCGCGAGCTCCCAGCATGCCTCGCGCCGCCGCGCCGGCGTGACGTATGAGACCGGCCGCGGGGCCTGCCGGGAGTTGGAGTCCGAGAGATGGAGTCTGGGAGATGGTGGAGTCCGGGAGAAAGAGTCCCGGGAGATGATGGAGTCCCAGGGCCGGGGCAGGCACCGGGGCCGGAGGAGGAGGGGCGACTTCGCGCGGTCCCGTCTGTTGGGCAGGCGGGTCGGTACGGGCAGGCGGAGGCCCGCGGGCTGGTCCCGGGCCGCCCCGGCCTGGGGCTGGAGCAGGAGCAGGGATGCGCCCGCGGAGCTCCCGGGCCGGCCGGGCTCCCTCCGCTGCGCCGGGGCTGCAGCTGTTTGTGTGGAGGAAAGTCAAAAGATAAAAGGGAGACACAAGCGCGTTGCTTTTCTTTATTTCGTTTCGTTTCGCCCGTTCCAGCACACGCAGGTCACTCCGTGCGCCTTCCCAGGTCAGTTCTGCCGCCGGAGCGGCCCCTTCCCTCTCCCCGCTGACCCTCGGACGGGCCCGGTCGGGTTTTGCGTCACCCCTGGATAACGTGTCTGACCCGGTTGGTTTCAAGAGCTGCGCTGGAGCAGCGCGTGGAGTCTCGGGACAAAAAGGACTATTTTTAGGCAGCGAATAGCAAATGTAATCAGTTGATGGGGTGATGGGCACAAACACCATCGGTGAACAGACAGGCAGCTGCAGCTGCTCGTGCGGGGGCGTGCTCAGGGTGCGTCCTCATCCATATCCACTCCTTTCCCACAGTGGGCCCAATTCTGCACTGTTGGCTGCAGTCGGTGCAGCTGCTGTGGTGCAGGCAGGAAATCATGGGTTCATGGGGAATTGAGCAGTTACAAGGTTTCCTCTGGATCAGAGGACAGCTTGTGTTGCCCCCTCATTCAACTTTTCCATTTACGCCTGGGAAGTGGCAAAGGATGGCATCTCCTGCAGCCGTGCAGGACTAATGACCTGAGTCATTAATCACAAAATCAGTTATTTCCCTCCTGCCTCTTCCCTCCTCTTAGTTCCTCCAGCCTTTATTTCTGGCCTCTCTGCCTGTCGGACGGGCCCTCACGCTGCCTGCAGGCTGGCAGCGGCAGCCAGATGCAGGGTTTCCCTGCTGGACCCTGGCTCTGCTCTGCCCTGGCGTTCCTTGGGGTCACACTGCTGTAAGGGCCCTCAGTGACGCCGGTGCTGTTCCAGCTTGGCTTTCATGTGGCCACTGTGAAATGCCTTTACGGGTGGCCGAGAGATCAGTTTTACTGTGACCTCGTGGAGCTGCACAGCAGATCAGGAAATACTGGTGTTTGGGGCTTCCTCTGTGGGAGTAGGGAGAAGCTCAGGCCTGGGCAGGCAGGTCCAGGGGAGCCGTGTCCTTCCCACACCACCAGTGCTGCGGCTCCGGTGCTGCCAAGTTTACTGCTGGTTGCAGTGGCATCCAGGTGGTGTCCCACAGTCAGCCCTGTTTGCGGGCTGATATGCAGGTCGAGGTCCAAAGACTCGGAGGAGTTTGCTGCCTGGGCAGGAGCTAAGCCCTCAATTTAGGCATTTCTGGTAAACCCTGCCTGTGGCCTCGCTGCCTTCATGCCGGATGGGAGTGTGGCACAGCTGGTGCTGTGCCAGCAGCTGTGGGGCCGTGCCCAGACCTTTCAGCAAAATCTGCAGCACATTTCCAGTGTTGCTTGCTCACCCACTCCAGCAGCTACCAACCAGGACTGAGGAAAGCACTAGCATAATGCAGCAATTCTTGCCACCTCCTGTTTTTGGCATTTTTTTTCTACTTTTTTTCTATTTAGAATAGAATAGAATAGTTCAATTGGAAGAGATCTACGCTCAGTTAACTATCAGGAGCAGCAGGATCAACAACGTGAGCAGCGGATGCACTCAAAGGTAGAGAGAACAGACACAAAGCCTGACTAGGGTTGCAAAAGAAAATGAGTGAGATTTATGGTCTTCTAGGTTCCCTGAGGAAGTTACTGTGCCTGGGGAGGGAACACGAGGTTTACTCCCTGCTCCTGGCATCACCAGGAAAATATTCTTTTGGCCCCTGATGTATTTTCCAGTGAGTAAAAGTGGATGTTAACATTGAATCAGGGTGGTCTGGCAGATTTTGTGAGAGCACACCTGAAAATGAACAGTATGAGGGAAAGACAACAGTAGGAATAAGAAAATAAGCTTTTAATGCATCCTGGGGAGAAAACAACGGAGACTCTGGATTTGCTTAGAGGTGATGACGATGGGCCGATGATGTTACTCAGTATGTTGAAGTATGGGGGCTGTGCCATGACGAGGAAGGATGAGGAGGCTGTGAACCCCAACCACCAGCAGAGTGGCATGTCCCAGGGGGCTGCCCCATGCTGACGGCCGTCCAGCTGAGAGGGCTTAGTAGGTCTTGGATATGCCATGGGAAATGGGTGTGAGAGTGCATTGGAGCAGGGCGGGAGCCAGCTGCTGATATGGGTCTTACACAGCAGCCCATGAAGGGTGGCAGCAGTGATTTGGGGGATCATGGAGCCATCCTTGTGGGGCTGTAGTGGCTCAGAGGCAGGAGGGTGAGCGCTGAGATGCTGCTGAGGGTTGGATGAGCAGAGCAGGGTTTTGATTGCTCTTCCTGAGAGAGCTGGCACAGGCAGTGGGGTGGCAGAGGGGACCGTGCAGGGCTCTGCAGTGCCGTTTCCTTCAACAAAGCGAGCTCACTGGTGATGCCTGCACCATCCCCTTTTATATAAAAGCCCTCCTGGCTTTTCTTCTTAATACCACAGGCTTGCAAGTCTATAAATGTCTCATCTGAAGCTGAGGTTACTGCCTGGCCAAGCTGCAGGCAGAGGAGATGCTCTGCCTCTGCGTGCTCCTTGCCGGTGCCTTGGGGACCATCCCCAGGGCAGGGGGGCTCCCATGGGCGGGCAGGGGTCCTGCGTGCCGCTGAGCCACAAGCCCCGCAGTGCAGCTCTCTGGCCACTCCTTGCATTTGGGTGTTGGGGTACTCAAAGCCCACAGGGTTCTGTGATTAATTGGATTTGGTTAATCAGCTGGGAGCGGCGGTCAGAGCATCAAGCAGGGAGCAGGGAGGGGGTTTGCAGCAGGGGGCAGAGGCAGGCAGGCAGCTGCAGCGTGGGGCTCTCTGGACAGAATAGAGGGAGAAAAGGGGGTGACGAACCGTCCCGTTCAGGAGATTGTGTCACGTTGGCAGTCAGGGGTGTTGTGTTACACGCTGCCAGGCGCAGCGTGCCGAGGTGCGGGGCTCCCCGAGGGGTGAGCCCGGGAGGTGCCCGCAGAGGGGCGGTGGGGTGACAGCGGCGGAGCGGGATGCCCGGCCCCGGAGCCGTGCCCCCGCGATGCCACGAGAGGGCAGCAGGGGCTCACGGACCGCCGTGGCCGCAACTGCCCCGGGGCCGGGCCGCGGCACCCCCCCGCCGGCCGCTCCGGGGGCTCGGCGAGGTGCCCCGTGGGTGCGCACCGAGGGTTGCTCGCAGGCCCCAGCACGCACGTTTCTGGGGTGCGCACTCGTGTGCCGAGTCCCCCCCAGACACGCTAGGGTCATGCCTGCACCCGGGCTTCCCACACGGGTGCCGTGTCACCGGGCACCGACGGGCAGTGGTTCCCGGGTGAGCCCTCCCTTGCCCCAGCCCGTGCGTGGACCCCCGGGGACGCGGGCATCGCTGGCTGCTTGGTGGTTTGGCACAGCCAGCCTGAGCTGCTGCTGGTACGGCGTTTCCTGGGCAGTGGCAAGGGCTGGCACTGCGTTTCTGGCACATGTGATGCGTGTGACAGAGTGGCACTGCTGGCTCCCTCGGACATTGCTCTCACACCTTCCTCGCAGCCCCGAGCAGTGTTTGCTCCTCACTAACTGTGGGCAGCGTTAAACCTGTCCAGACTCTTCATAGACCTCTTGGTTACTGCTCTGACAATACCTCACTGGAAGAGAAATTCCCAGGCAAACACATCTGTTGGTTTTCTTTCTAACTCCCTTTCGATGGATTTGCCGACAAACAAGGTATTATTCCACCAGGTAATAAACGGGCAGCCTGTGCTAGCGGATGTGCATTAGCCATAAATCCCCGCTGCCCTGCCCACGGTGGTGTTAGGTCTGTTCAGCTGGGGGGTGGTGTAAAGCAAAAGTGGACCAGAGTTACATCTTCCTTGGAGTCTCCTTCTCTGGAGATGTTCAAAACCTGCCTGGACGTGTTCTTGTGTGATCTGATCTAGGTGGTCCTGCTCTGGCAGGGGGATTGGACTACATGATCCTTTGAGGTCCCTTCCAATCTCTAACATCCTGTGATTCTGTGATTCTTTGCATGAAATGCAAAATCCAGGTCCTAAATCAGGCCCATGTGAGTAGGCGGGATTAACCTGCTGAGTCTGGAGAATCCCTACCTGGGTCTGTTCCTGACCTTCCCTCTACAGCTTCAGCCGGAAGCCTTCTCTTCTCCTTGTTCCAAGCTTTTCTGCTGTTGAAGAGCTTCAACATCCTACCCCTGATGTTGCTGCATTCTTGTGGTAAACGGAGTGATTCCCAGTTTTGGAATGACTTGGGATCTTTTGGAAGAGGTGCTATATAAAATGCTGGACCACTAGCAAAACCTCCTGGGAGCTCTCAGGACAAAACAGCACGCCAGTACAAAAGGATTAGGTATTATGCTGCTGTTATTGTTATTGCAGTGGTGTTATGGTGTTTCCCTCTTGTCCAAGCACTAGGACGTGCTGCTGGTAACACTGGAAGCATTTCCCCACACCTGCAACTGCCGCATCCCGAGCAGGGATCCCCGTACGCTGTGCAGGCAGTCACCCCGTGCTGGGGGGTTATTAAATCCTGGTGGAACACAGAGACAGATCCAGGCACCCTGACAGGCGAGCGGTACCTCTGCGCACCCCGCGCTGCTCATCCTCCCTTTCTTACACAAGGCGTGACGCTTGGCGGAAGGCTGTTATTTTATTTGTTTTGTTGTGTTGTTTTGTTTTTTTTTTTAAATACATATTTCAGACAAACGAACAAGCTAATAACTCCCACCAGTTGCTGTGAAGCGTCTAACCACATCCGTGGCGCTGTGCTTCCAAACAGATGTTGCCAGGATTCAACTGAGTTGCTGGCAGTGTTAGGAAAGCATGTTTAGATGCAAAGGCTGATAAGGAATCCCTCTGTTCTCGCTGCTGCTGTTGTTCTGCAGCCCATGCAGCCAAGCCTGATCCTCCTGCCGGAACAGGACCTTTGGAGCACTCGAGCAGTGATCACCTGCAAAGCCCTTCCCTAGGAGTGAAGCAGAGACTTTGCAGGAACAATCCAAGTGCTCTGGAAAGTTGGCCAGGGTTTCTCCACTTCACTGTTGGGTTTGCGGTGGGGAGAGCGGGCTGGCCCCTGTGCTCCCCTCCTCATGTGCAGGCAGCTGAGCAGGTAACCAAAACTCATCTCAGAGGTAGGACAGAGCGAGATAGAGGGACCCAGCTCCCTTCTCCCTGGCCTACAGTTGCTATGGTAGGCCCTGGAATAAAGGAGTGTGTTTGGGGGGAAGATACCTCCCAGATCTGAATAACCCTTCTGGGAGATGCTGCGAGTGGTGAGTGATGTGGGTGGGAAGGAAGCACGGTCTCCATCAGGGAAATGGCCAGCTTTCTAGGATGAGTGGCCCTGAAGGCACTTGGAGCTGGTGCCTCACCTCCAAGCAAGCAGATGAGAAACAACCGTCCTCCTTGTTGCCTCTCCCTGGCTCTGGAGGGTGTGCAGCTGGCACTCTCAGATAGGTTTTAAGAGGAGAAACGCGGTGATTATTTTGTTAGGACTGTACTTAAGCCCCCAAAACTCGTTCCTCAAAAGCTACCATGAATTGCTATCCAGTGCTGATGACTTCCAAGTGCTCGTCTGGATGAGAGCTGGCAGTTTGGCAGTGAAGCCCGTCTCCCTCTGCTGAGCCGCGTCCTATTTCATTTTCCTCCTTTGGAGTTGTACCCAGAGCCTTTTTGGTACAAGGGAGCACCGTGGATCCCTTGCCAGCATGCTGAACCAGTAAGCTTGGCTGCAGTAACCCCTTATGTCCCCAGGAAGCTATTCAGCAAAGCCATCCTTTTCCCCAAAGTGTCTGGGGCTTCCACTGTTACAAAGAGGATTAAATGCAAACAGCCGCTTCCACCTCACCCGTGAAGTCTGCTCTGCTGAGAGCCACCAGGCTCCATGGTTGATCTTCTGTTGCTGAGAACGTGGCAGCTCTGGAAGGGGAGCTGCGTGCTCACAGAGTTTTTTATCTCACTTTATTTGCAGACTTCTCCTCTTCCCCCTGTGCAGCTCCGTTTGGTGACTGCTGCTCCTGAAATGGCTTTGCTCCATCTGGGTTTCCTTCAGGAGAAAGGAGTCATTGTCATCTCCTTCTCTCTTTTCTAAGTGTAGTTTAGCAGCAATGTTAAAAAAAAAGGTCACTCCATGAAGCCATGATAAACTGAGTGTCTCAGGAAGAATGAAGCTACAAGACCATATCATGAGCCTTGTACCCAGAAGTGAGCCAAGGCTCATGATATGGTCTTGTAGCTTCATTCTTCCTGAGACACTCAGTTTATCATGGCTTCATGGCTTTCCTTTACGAGGCTTGAAGTTGCCTGGAGCTGCTCTTCCAGAAATAATCTCTCCAAGAGCCAGCTCCAACTCTCGTTTTCCATGTGTGCGTACACCAATGTCTTCCTAGATGTTGAGTATTCTCCTCACAGCCTTGTTTTAATTTATCTTAGGGACTGCCCTCCTTTTGTCCCACTGAAGACAAGTTGATTGGAATTTGCTCATTCTTCCCATGACAGCTTTGATCCTGTGCACACAAGTGTTCCCTGACAACCGGACAGCAGGGAAGGGCTGTCTCTAGCCTGGAGGGCTTTGGCAGTTATGAATGCATACTGTGCTTCCTTGTATTTCTAATTGACTGATGCCTTGTCAGATCAGCCACATGTCACTACAAGCCGAGGGCATTGAGACAATCCTTGTTCCTCTACAGCTCCTTCTTCGGACTGGGAAGTTGTTGCTGGAGGCATCAGCCATCCAGCTCATGGTGTTGGGAGCCTCATTCAGGCTTTGCTTTTCTTCTGTAGGCCCATCACCAGGCTGTGAAGGTTGGCCTTCCTTATTGGATCAAGCAAAGAGAAGCATCTATGAAGAGTTTAAATTTAAGTGTACTGGACAAAGGTGGGCGTTCTGTCTCCTTTGCTCAGGGTATCACCAGGTGCAATACTTTCCTTGTCCTTAGCAAGCGTTTGGACCAAGACAGAACAAAGTAAGGCTGTCCAGGTTTGTCGTCTTGTGCTTAAGACCACCAGGAAGTTCAACAATGAGTTTCAAAGATCTGGATGTTTCCTCAAAGCAGAGTGTTGATAGCTTGATTTTGATAATGCCTCCGTCTATTCCCAGTGCTGTGAGTTTGTTCTGGTACCCACTTACTCCCTCTGCCAAGGGGCTTCATCCCACAGTGTGGTCTTTTTGCAGCCTCCTTAGGGTCTGTCTCAGTGCTCTGGATAATGTGTCACCCAAAAGAGACAGCTAAGCACCACAGGAACTAGAGAGGGCTGGCGTTGGGGCAGGAGTGAGGGTGCTCAGCTCTTTGACCTGGTCCCTTTGAAGACGTTTGTGTTTGGGACGGAAGATATACTTGGGTGGTTTTGTTTCATTCTGAAGTGCAGAAAGTGAATATGCAAGTTACAAAAAAGAACACGGTCAGTTCTGTCACTCTATTGTCTGGAAATGCTCTCACTACCCCCTCCCAAGCAGTGACCTGCAAGTCCTGTTTTTCTCCTTCTCTCCTTGACCTTTCTGGTTTCCTGCTCCCACCTGGCTTACACCTTCAGTAGCTCCGTTTATCCTGGCAGCAGCAAAGTTTGGGTTTGGGAAGATGACTGTGCTGAGATTTATTTAATGTTGTTTGGTTTCTTCTCTCTCCCTAAACCAGAAACAACTGAGCTTGGGAACAAGAAGGAGTTGAAATCCATGCCCTTCATCACGTATCTCTCGGGCCTGCTGACAGCACAGATGCTGTCTGATGACCACCTCATCTCAGGTGTGGAGATTCACTGCGAGGAGAAAGGGCGCTGCCCATCCACTTGCCATTTGTGCCGGCGCCCCGGCAAAGAGCAGCTCAGCCCTACGCCCGTTCTGCTGGAGATCAACCGAGTGGTGCCTCTGTATGCTCTGATCCAGGACAACGATACCAGAGAGGTGAGTGAGCCCGTGGTGGACCAGCTCCACCACTGTGATCCTGCCTTAGTCTCCTCTCAAGTCTGCCTTCCTCAGTCTTTGCATGAATGTTGGGTTCCGTGGAGCGGGGTGGTGTTTTTGTGTGCATGTTTGATGGGGAACACTTCAATATGGTGTCAGTGCTGGAGCTGGCAGATTCTGCTGCCCACCACTGGCAGCCCTCACACACCTGTGTCTCCCTGCCTTCAGGATGGTGAAGGCAATACCACAAGCAGCCGGGGCCACGGTCATTCCTGGTGTCCACCTGCAGCAGACACCAGTGTGCAGGATGTGTCAGGAGCCAGGTGTCGGGTCGGTCTTTTGCTCCTGGTTCTGGCATGTCAGCCGTAGCTGTGCCAGGGGTGACCAAAGCCCTGCAGGGCTCCGACATGGCTTTGCCAAGCGTGGTGCAGAGGGAGGCAATAACTAGCCCCTCGGGACAGTCCTGCAGCCACAGGAGGTCACTGTTACTCCAGGAGGAACCAGCCAAGCTGGAGGTCACCTTTCCCTGGGGCTGGGCTCCTCTGCCTCCTGCAAGAACTTCAGTGTTAATCCTACGGAGATTGATTTCCCACTTTCCTGGTTCGCTGCCGCCCCCCACCCCACTCCGCAGCCTCTGACCCCAATCTCAAGTCCAAAACTGACAGACCTGCTTAAAGTCACTTATTCGTGCTGAGCCTGCACTTGATTAAGATGCCTGGAGCGAGCCAGCGTGCAGCAGCTGTGGGTGGGACGCAGAGGGCTGCAGGTCGGGGAACAGTTTTAGCACGTGGAGGTGTGACCACCAGGAGTGATGCTTCATCCCCTTACCAGATCCACGGCAAAAGAGCCCTCATGCTCTCCCGGCACCCAAGTCCCTTATGGGGCCTGTAGCTCCTTGCCTGCCTCTTGATCTCGTTCCTGCTTTCCCATCTGTCAGCCCTCCTGGTTCTTCCACGCAGCCGTACCTGACTTCCCTACCTCAGTTCCTCTCTCTTTGCAGCTCTCTTCCCCAAATGCCCGTTCTCCCGCTATTTTCCTCATCTTGCACCCTTTCCCCACCCACGCCTGCTCTTCCCACTGGGCAATTCTTGTGTAGGCATTGACCTTCTGTTACCAGCATGTCCAAGGCAGTGCTGGGATGCAGCATTACGGGTACAGGAAAAGCAGTGGGAAAGTCAGTTTCCTTCAGGTAAGAAAGATGCACTTCCCAGCAGCAATCTGCAAGAAGACAATTTCTCTTGGGGTAGAAGAGGCAGGTGAGCCAGTGGGAAAAGGGTAACAGCAAAAGCAAGCAGAGCCCAGCAGGATCTGGGGCATCTCCATGGACTCTGCTCCCCACCAGCTCTCCTTCCTTGCCCAGCACCCAGGTGGCAATGCCATCCTGCCTCTCTGGCCCTGGCTGCAAGGTCCCCTCCTCCTCCTCACCTGTCCCCCTTAGCCCTGCCAGCACTGCCTGCCCTGCTGGGCTCACTTGGGATGCCTCCTTGTCCTGGGGAGCTGGAGCTTGTGCTTCACCAGCAGCAGCCTCTTTCCCTCTCCCCATCTGGAGGACAACCCGTGTTGTGCTTTCTGCTGAGGCGCCGGGAAAACCAGCAAAGAAACAAAACTGTGATGAAGCAACCAAAGAAGAGAAGCCCCAGCCATCTTCCAGAGGGCTGCGTTCATGCATCCCTCCTCCTCTTCCTCCTCCTCTTCCTCCTTCTCCTTCTTCCACCTGCTCACGCAGAGGTGGAGGGGCACCCCAGGGAGCCTGTCTGTGCAAGGGTGCTGTGTGTGAGTCTTCTCCCCCTTCACCCCAGGATGCTCTTGGTCAGCGGTGCTGGGGTTAGAGGTGGCAGGGTGAGGGATTCGGGTGGCTGCAGGACAGAGGATGCAGCTGGAGCAGATGCTAAGGGCTGGAGCTGGCAGCAAGCAGCATTGCCAAGACAGATCACCTTGTCCCATCCACAGCGGAGGGTCCTGGAGTGGGAGGCAGGTCAGTGCACGTTGTCCTGTCTGACCCCTCCACACAGAGCTGAACTGGGTCTCGTTGTTTTGGCTGTGGGCTCTCTCATCCCCCACCGGCCCTGCAGCCCATCCAAGGCCATCCCCATCCTTGCTGCAGCAGGACGCAGGGAGTGGGTTTTCTCTTCTCTTTGCCAGGCAGTTAACCCTGAGAGGCACTGGGAGGAGCAGGGGTGCCCAGCTTCTCCCATCCCTCCCACTGCCAGCACTGTCCCAGGGAGCAGCATTGAGACCTGGAAGATTTGGTGCACCCAGGAGCACCTTTGACAGGGGCACACGTGTGCAGGGCTGGAGCCACAGGACAGCCATGGCCAGTGGTGGGGAGGAAAGGGGCAGGCGTGTTCGGCAGTGTGGTCCCTCCCGTTTGCAGGCTGTTCCTTTCCCCCCCAAAAATCCTGAAACAAGCACTGTTCCCGCGGAGCAGCTCGGCCAGCTGCAGAAGTGCTTAAGGGGTGGTGTGGCAAGGGGGGTGCAGGGAAGGGGAGCAGGAGAGATCAGTGTCGCTTCTAGTGGGAAATGGACTCGAACCCCTGTTGTTGGTATTTAAGGAGACAAATGGACGTGGAGCCTGGATTTTTAGAAGACTCCTAGGACTGTCATTTAATTTGAAAATTGAGTAATGTCAGCGTTTTCCAGCAGCCACGGCCTCCTCGCAGCACACATGACCCAGCCCGTGGTGTGGAGGCTTGCTGGCGGGCACACCCCCATGCTGCCAGCCCCATCGGCCTCGGCAGGAGCTCAGCACATGGCTGGGACCCTGGCAGGGCTCTTGGTGAGAGCCAGTTCACTGCCCGTGCATGGATGACAGTGTGGTTGTGCCAGCAGTGCCGAGGACTGCAGAGCCCCTGCTGGGTCACGGGCTCCGACCACAGCCCTCGAGGATGGAGCAAAAGCTCCCCATCTCTCCTTCCACCCCTTGCCCACGAGCACCTGCTGGCCCTAAGAAGCCATCTCTTGCTGAGCAGGGCACGGCCACCGCTGGCCACTTCGGTGTCTGCAGGGTGGCCTCGGCCAGGGTGCTGGGAGTGAGGAGCTGGGGAGCTGCAGGCAGTGAGCGTGCCCAGCCTGTGCTTGTGTCCCAGTGGAGGGCTGCACCAGTGACTGCCCAAGCCCAGCTAGATGGGCAACTGAGCGATCATGGACCAGAAGGCAAACTGGGGCAAAGAGAGGGGAAAGCACCTCTTTCGTCCATCCCATCCTCCAAACTACTTACTCTCAGCTCCTCTGAGGATGCACTGATGATGATGGAGCACGTGTCCTTCTTCCTCCCGGAGTGGGCTAGCTGCTCGCACAGACGATGGCAAAGTGGTGGTGGCAGTTTCAGAGGGAGCTGCACAAACTGATGTGGCTTTTCCTCCTGGGTCCAGCTGATCTCCATGCACTCACTGCTCCGATGGCTGTATTTCAGCAGGAGTGCAAAGCATAGCTGGTTTGGATGTCTTCTGTTGGTGATTCTTGGTCAGGTTTTGGGGTCAAGGTCATCTCTTCTCACTCACTGTTGTAGGGCACAGTGCAATGGAGCTGAGCACTGGTTGTGTACTTGGAGCCTTTCTATGCAGTTATACCAATTCTGAATTATCAGCATGGACCATCTAAAGGGCCCACAACAGGGGGAAACGCGTCCATTGTACCTCCATCACTGTCCCTCGGGGCAGCGGGGAACCCACCCTTGTTTGTGCGGACTGGGCTCACCATTGTGGCTTTCCAGCCCCTGGGCAAGAAGCTGGGCTATCCAAGTGTATTGCTGGTGCTGTGACCTCCCCTTTGGTGTTCATGTTGCCCTCAAAGGGCAGAGCAGATGAAAAAGAGCACACCTGAGACACCCCAGGAGCCCAGTGCTGTTGCCCTGAGACTCCATGCTCCCACAGCAGGAGATAGCCTTGTCAGGCATCGTTTGGGCTCTGCTGCTGGCTTTGAAATCACAACTGTGCCTTGGCGAGGAGCCCTTAACTCCGTTGGGTGAACATGGTCTGTGTGGCCATGCAGGTTCAGCCTGTAGGGAAGCAAACCTCTGTAAGTGGAGACCAGAGACGTGCCTGGAGGAGATCGGTCCTGGGCTTGAGCAGGGCTGGGAGAAACATGCGCCTGAGGAGGAGGGACAGAGGGATCGAGGCAGAGGCCGGAGAAGTCTGGGACTCATTTCTTAGGGAAGCGTTTGGCCATACCCCTTGAATCCCGCTCAGGAGAGCAGACATCTGGGCTCTTCCCATTGCCTTGTATCTCCGGGCTGATTCTTCTGATGTCCTCTGCCCATCTGGGCCCGGCAGGAGGAGAGTGAAGCTCTGCAGGATGCTATGGGGACAGGGCGAGAGATGTCCCCGAGGCCAGGGGCTCACTTTGGTCCCCACATAGCACCCAACGGCAGAGCTGCTGCAGGACAATGATCTTCCCTGCACATCCGCGGCGCCCCTGAAGGCGTGGGGAGCCGGTGCCAGGGATTTCTTTTTCCATTGCCAAAGCCGAAAAGGAGCCAGGGCGAATGGGGACAGCGTTTGTATTGTTGAGGTGAATGTTTCTGTTTTGGTCTGGGGTGTGGGGTTTTTTTTTTGTTTGGTTTTGCTTTGGTTTAATATCTGCTAATTGGCCCTTGTCCTCCTCCTCCTCACGCACTTGAGCATCCTGCTGCAGCTCTAGCCCACATCCGACTCGAGTTACCAGGAGAAGAATAGCTGCATTGTAACCGCCCCGGTCCTGCTATAATGGGGAGCTTTGTAGCCGAGGTGTGGAAGCGGAGCCCGTTCCCCGGGACGGGACTCTCACTGCAGCACGAAGGCTTTTATTTCCCCTGCTGCCAGGTTTTACAGTGTCCTCTGCTGCTCCCTTGGATCCCATAAATAACAGAAACCAGGATGCTGCCCACCCTGGGTCCCTTCCAGCACCCTGACCTTTCCGGCGAACCACTGATGTGCCTTCCCTGGATGAAGTGCTGGTGATCCCACTCCCGGGGGACAGGCAGCCGGAGGCAGGGAGGGTGTGAGCAGCACAAGATGAGATCACCTGCCAACAGCAGTAGGGAAACTTCATCCTCCTTTGCTGTGAACCTGGAGCAGACTTTCAGACGCGAACTGCATGATCCTGGAAAGAGTCTCTGGCCTGGGAAATCCTTAGTTTTCCTCCTCCTCTTGCCCTCCACCCCCTCCTCGCAGAGATGTCTAGACTAAGGAGCAGCATTTATCTCCTGTGAAAAGCACTGAGCTTTACTGTAAGGGCATGGAAAGCTTTTTCTCCAGCCACCCTATCATCATGGTAGCACCCCGTTCAGGCTGCGAAATCCTTGCTCGAGCCTGCATCCCTTAGTCTTCTTCCCCTCGACGACCAGTCAGTGTTGCTATTGCTGTCTGCAGACTGCTTGGAGCATGGCGGCGTCTGGGAGCTCTGGTCAGCGGCCGGGTTGTGTCGGCTTCTGCCTGGGTCAGCATCGCTGGGCAGTTGGATTTGCTGTTAGGTGGGACAGGGCTGCACCTCCTCGGGTGGCACCTGCCTGCGCTCGGGGGAAGGAGGTGGTGGTGTGCAGGCACCGTCTCCATGCTGCAAACAGGAAGGGACTGAATGTCTCCATTGGCTGCCGTGTCCCTGGACATGGGGCTGAGCCTGTCCGCTGGCATGACCCGGCCTGCTTCTGCTCTTCTTCCCTTCCTTCTACATTTAGAAGAAGAAAAACAAACAAACAAAGACCAGGGAAACTAGTGCAGAACCCAAAATGTACTAAATTGCCAGCTTTTAGGTCCTCTCTGATAACTCCAGCATATCTCTGTCCAGCCCACATGCTCACTTGTGGTTATTTTTTTGTTGCCCTGTATCTCCTTTTTAATTTTTCCAGAAATTGAGCTGTGTGTACCAACCACAAAGAAACCTAGACTCAGAGAAATAATTGAGCCAGATTTTCATATCCCTGTCAGCCACAAAGACCAGATGTTCACAGATGAGCACCCAACACATGCCCTTTCCAGTACTCCATCTGGAAACACCAGCCTCTGTGGTGTGTGCTGAGTCCTGCAAATGCTGATCTGAAAGGTTCCCTGATGTCCTCTAACTTACCTCTCCAGGGATGTCAACAGAAAACCCATGGTCAGAAATAACTTAATGCTTCTCCTTCCATCAGCCAGGTCTAACAGAGGACACAGGAAATGTTCTTCTATATTCTGTTGCAGAGCGTCTAAGCTATAAAACGGGGCCAAATGGCCTCCCCCTGAGCACAAATAACAACAGGAGAAAGATCCATATGCGATCGAGTGTAGGATAAATGTGCTTAGCTGATCATTCGTTTCCCTAATATTTTTTTTATGAATAGGCTTAACTTATGGTAAGATGGGACTTTATGGTCCTGTAAGTCTTGCTCGTGTCAAAACAAATGAACTAGCCATCCTGTGGGGGAAACTATCAATCCAATATATGTGTGTGTATGGGTGTGGGAAGTCAGACCTATTATACCTTTAAGAGCAAATTAGATGCTGTTCCTATGATTCATAATGCTATATATCTAATGGCATGACTCGTCATCTAGAAAATAAACGTTTCGAGCCAGTTTCTCATCTCATAAATTTCCCCTCTGGCACTGAAGGACGTAAACTAAATGGGCTGACTCACAGGGAAACAATACAATTTGGATACTTTTAAATGAAAGATAAAATTGCCTGAGGGCACAGAGGGGCGTTGAGATCCCAGGGAGTGGTTGGCAAACGCAGGCTGGTGTGTTGGGGGCTGCTCTGCCATCTGCAGCAGACAGGGCTGCTCCTGGGAAGCCCTTCATACTTCCAGAACCTGTTGAGTTTTCCCAACTTGGTAGCTTGGTGTGGCCACCATGGCAGTGTCCGAAGAGGAGATGATTGCTTTGGAGGTGGCCGTCTTGTTGTACGTGCTGCCTCCTGACAGGAAGGAGAGTTTGCTGCGTGTTTCCATGCATGGCAGCAGGGAAGGACAGGAGATGTGGAGGTGCCCACTCCAAGGCAGAAGGGGAAGGTTGTCCTTGGCCACCACAGACTAGGGAGGTCCCTGTGTGTTCGCATCTGCAGCTCTCCCAAAGGCCGCAGCTGCCCATGGGATGGGTCTCAGCACCTTCATTGCGTCCTTTGTCCGTTGCTCTTGGTCTTCCTGTGCCGTTGGTCTCCTGGTTTAGGTGGCAGCTGCCATTCCCCTGGGTTTGTGTGAGCGGTCCTGTGCCTCCCGAGCCGTACTGTCAGGAGGAGGAAGGGAAGGAGAGGTTTTCATGTGGTTGCTACCTATGGAGGAGCACAGACCTGCAGCGTGGATTTGGGGCTGGGCTGGTTAAATTGATGGCTTTTGCAAGGGAAGGCGGCTTGGACCACTGATCTCTGCCAGGGCCTGAGAGCAGCCCCTGCCACTGCAGCCAGAGCCTGGGCCAGGCTGGGGGAGGTGAGGGGAGGGTTGTGTGCGACCTACAGCAAAAGCTGTACCTGGCCTTAGGGATGGGAGGACCACAGAGTCCTTGAAGCTCCTCTGAGACCCTCCGTTTGTGCTGGAGTTTCTGTGGAGCAAGTGCATGTCTCCAGGGAGAGCATAGAGCCTCCTAAAGCAAGGGTGAACATCCTCATGCAAAGAGCTTCATCCTTTCTCTCTGCACAATCTCACCCATTTCCCCCCTGTCAGTTGGCTCTCGCCACTTCCCCACCCTTCAGCTCACGCTTCCGGGCACCAGTGGGAAAATCCTGGAAACCACTGGCTAGAAATCCCACTGGAAATTGAGGGAAGGTGAGTCCTGCCTTCCCAGCCACCCCTGCCCATCCCTGACATCAGGCGGCTGCTGGAAATGGGCCGGAGGCAGCAGCCAGCTCCAGGGACAAGCCGTGCTCCCGGTAAGCCGGTCAGCGCGCGTAGGTGCTGCGCCTTAATGAGCGCAATGGAAGGACGCATCGATTAGCTAACCTCGTTTGTGTGAGGGCTGACACAAGGCAGATGACGGCTGAGTACCTGCAGGATCTAATTAAAACGAGCACGAGGCCGGGCAGGCAGAGCTGAGGGGATTGCTCATCCAGCCTTGCACTTACCATCGGAAAAAAGAAAATAGAAGGAAGGAATTGATTTGGCTAAAGGGCATGGATGAGGCGGGGGGAGATTTCTTCCTTGGGTTGGGGATGTTCAGGAAGGAGCTGAGGGGCTGGGCAGAGTGGTGGGGGTTGGAGCTGGGGACAGGGTGGTGGCGGAGCAGTGCCATCAGTGTGATGGTGCAGCTCTTCCAGGGATCGCCCAACATCCGTCTGCACCCACAGTGCGTGTCTGTGCACACATGTACCCACAGCCTACGGATTTATGCTGCTTCCCAGGGAGAGCACACATCCATCTACGTGCATCACTTTGTGTCCCTATCCTGCACAGACCCGCTGCTCCCCACAGCCATGTGTCTGCACCCATTTAGCCCCGTGTCAGATAAACTCCTGTCTTCCCTGCTCTCCAATGACTTTGCGATGCCTTTCCCAGCCCAGCACTTCAATTACATTCTAAAGAACAAAATAAAATTACGTCACATTTTCTCTTTCACGTTTTTTCCTTCTTTTTTTTTTTCCTTTCTTTTTTTTTTTTCCAACCTTCTGAAACAGTCCCATTTCATAAATGCCTGGAAGCAGAAAATGTTTCAGCCATGAGAGCCTCGAGACGCCTTGTTAAAAGGTGCTCGGGGTGTTCGGGGAGAGCAACAAAACCCCGGACAATGGGAGCCCTGACGTCAGGCTCTATTTATACCTCCTCTTTTCAGAAACCACCCCAGGACGGCGCTTTTCCTAGAGTTTTCTGCTAAATGCCGCAGCCGCTGGAGCCGTCCCTGTCCTCCTCAAAGGGCACGTTTTTATCTCGAAGGCGTAACCTGGTGGCGCGGGCGGTATCGCCGGGGCCAGGCGTCCGCAGGCGGCTTTTCAATGGGCGGAATAGTGCCGCGGCGAGCCGGGCGCGTGGAGGCTGGCAGCGAGGCTGCTCTACATGGATGAAGACCCGTGAAGGTGTTTCATCCCCTAAATGTGCCTTTTAAAAGGTCAAAAGCATTACAAAGAGGTTTGTTTTAGTGGATGAGGTTTTGGTGGTAGGATTATTCTGGCAGGGCGTTGGTGGCTTCCCAGAGAGTCTGGGTAACCGTTGGCCTTGTGTGTGTGCAGGGAGAGACGCCGTCTTCAAGCTGGAGGTTTAATTAGGCACGACAGGCAAAGGTAGTAGGAGAAATCACCGTGAATCCATCAGCTCTGAACTACAGCAGGGTACAGAGTGAGAAATGCCCTGTCCTGCAGCGTGGGGACCAACACGGAGCACCCTGAGCTGCGAGATGAGCACAGGGAGGACGTCGCAGGGTTAGACCTGGAGAGCTTCAGGCATTCGGTCAAAGTGTTCCAGCCTCTGATCCCAGCAGATGGACAGCTGTTATTCTGGGGATCCACTGGCATTATTAGGAGCGGTCAGGAGGGCTCCTGGTCAAGCTGAGGACAGCCTGTGAAAGGAAGGCTGCCTGGCTGGGGAACACCCTGCAAGTATTTTACAGGGCTTTATTTTTTTCTTCCAGACACTGCTGTTTTGCTTGGGAGTATTCCTTGTGCAAGTGAATAAAGCAGTAGTTTGCTTGCAAGAGGGCGGCTCATATGAATAACAAACCTATGAGAAGGTTGAAAGTGGTCTGTGTTGTTGGGGATGTAGGAATTTATTCTTAGTGGGGACAGAAACCGCTATGGGACGGGCACCTGGAGGAGTTTCATGGCAACAGTGTAAAGATACCTTACGTACGATGTCCAGTGTCACAAATGGGCTTATTTGTGCTTCTTCAGGCAGCTCTGTCCTCCGTCACAGGAGATCCCCTCTGTACGAGGCATCGTGCAGACCCTTGCCATTCCCACAGCAAAAGCAGCACCGGGGGATGAACCAGCCTTACTTGTTACATGGGAGCTAATGCACAGGGAAGTGAAGGATCTTTCCCAGGGCTATGCAGAGAGTCAGTAGCAGAGCTAGAGAAGACCCCTCATCCCTTTCCCAATCCCAGTTTCTGTGCACATGCACCTCTGGCGCTCAGCACTGGACACGCGGCCGAGCCGCTGGCTGGATCTCACCGAGTCTTTAGCACACGTGTTCACGCTTTTTGTTCTCACGTCAGGCTTTCAAGGGAGCCCTGATGAGCTCATACTGGTGCTCGGGGAAAGGCGATGTTATCGAAGACTGGTGCAGGTGTGACCTCAACGCCTTCGATGAGAACGGACTCCCAAACTGCAGCCCTCTCCCTCCGCCTGTGTACGTATCGGTGCGAGCCCCCCCCGCGGGTCACAGCCCCCCACACCAGCCCCTTTCCCGCGGGCTGAGCCTTTGAGCCCCAGCCCAGCCCTCCTCACTGTGTGACTGATGCCTTTAGGATATCCTGGCTCTGGCTGTGGCCCTGGAAGGTTTCCTTATAGATTTTCATCACCTGATTAGCAGGGCTTGTAAAATGGGATTTCAAACGCTGAAAGAAATGGAATTACAGTGCAATTCATTGTGGCTTGTCAAGCAAGAGCAAATCAGGAGCAAACTGATGGGAAATTAGCTGAGAAAGCAGGAAGACTGGCTCCAGCGATCCAAAAGGAGCAAAAACACCTTCTTAGTGAGCCAGTGTCCTCAGAGGAGATTCATTTCCCACTCTGAGTTCCACAAACATGCTCATATGTTTGGAGACAGACTCTCTGTAGCCCCGTGCTTTGTGTTGCCATTTACCCCAGTGCAAAGAGCAGTGGACACCTTTGTGCCAGCACAGCAGGAGCACAAAGCTGCTCTGCCTTCACCTCATCCCGCCTGCTCCGGGCAGGAGCTCATGCATAGCTGCCCTGCTTTGGCTTTTGCTCACACCCATCAGGGTGTTGCTCATTTGCAGCTGGGTAAATTTGCAGCCACACCTACCCCTTCTCTCTCCCTCACCTTTGCTTGCTGGCAACGCAGACCAGACCCTCCCCTCCTGCAGACTCTGCTATGTTGAGTTGCACAAAGGTCAAGCTGGATCATCCCCTTCTCTTTTGCTCCTGGGCAGCTGGCTCTCCGTTTCCCCCAGGGTTGCTGAAGGTCAGTAGTTCTCCCAAGAGATGAAGGTTCCTTTAGACAGGATGTTTGGGGTTGCATGGTTGCAGTTGCGTGACCTTGGCTCTAACGGGAGCAGGGGGAGGAAAGGCCACGCATTGCACAGGCTGCACCCAACTGACCTTCAACTGGAAGTTCTTCAGTGCTCAACTACCCGTTCTCCCCTTGAGCTCCCTGTGCTGGGGAGTCTATGTGAGCGTGAGCCCTGCCAGGGGTTGTGCTGCTTGTAGAGATGGGTTCCTCCCCAGGCAGGGAGCTGACGTCTTCTTTGGTTTCTGTCCTGTCTCCTGCCCAGCCTGCGGCTCTCCCCCAGCGTGGAGCCCTCCAGCACAGTGGTCTCTCTGGAGTGGCTGGACGTGCAGCCTGCCATTGGGACGAAGGTGTCTGACTACGTCCTGCATCACAAGAAGGTGGATGAGTACACGGACACGGATCTCTACACAGGTAGGTGTGGGTGCTGAGGGCAAGCTCCTCTTGGTGCAGAGGCTGCGTGGTGATGCATCTTGCATCTCACCTGGCTGGGAGATGCTACTTTTGTGGAGAATGATGCCTAGAGCTGAGGTGTTACATAATTTATCAAAACCACTTCATTCAAGAGAGGTTTCTGAAGGCTTCTGCAGATGTGGGTATTTATGGGGAAGGGGCAATATGAAAACACAGCATGGTGGAAGGAAACGATTTGCCCTCCTACCAAAAGGGTAGGAGAGCTGTGAGTTGGAGTTTCTGACTGAAGCGACTGGTCTGATCAGTCTGAAATGCTGCAGGATGGTAGGTGTGGGAGAAAGGTCAGCCCTCAAAAACTCAAGAGCTTTACTGGTCCATTCCAGTGAATATTGCAGTGCATGCCAGCCTTTGAAAGGACTCTCTAAGTTGCCTTGCAAACCTGTCAAAGTAACTTGAAGCCTGCAATATTTAGAGGGATCACTTAAGCAGCACAAAACATCTCCAGGGGAACCTGAAACTTCCTTGAGTTGGAGTTTGGTGCTCAACTCAGGCTTGGACTGAGCGCTCTGTGCCTTGCAAAGGCTGTGTCAGCAATTCAAGCCATACTCCAGGAGCTGCTGGGCAAGGTGGAGGGATGTGAAGGATGGGGTTTGATTTGGGTGAATCAAAGATGTATTTCAGAAGAAAGCACTTGGGTCTTTGAGTGATGCTGCTGCTGCATGGAAAACCAGGCAGAACCTCCTACTGCTTTTTGCTTCAAGATTTTGGATGTAGTTTGTTAAAAAGCTCAGGTGACATGGCAGGGACAGCTGATGTTGTTGACCAAAGCAGAGATTTACCTTTGTGCAAAGGGTCACTTCCCCCAGACACTGGCAGTACCGAATTTCAGCCTCTGCCAGCTACAGGAACATAAGAAGAGTGTTCCCACTCATTATTGGAGCAAGGCTCTGCAACGGCTGCTTTGGGTGATTAAAAACCTCATTTGCTGTAAGGTGGAGCCTGGTCAGCTTTTGAGAGGCGCGTGTCCAGGCTGCCTGCGAGGACAAGGAACGGGCTGGAGGAGGAGACAGGGCCGGTGTTGGAGGGGGGAACCTCGCTGCGATCCTGCAGGCTTGCAGAGGCTTCCCTGGCATCCTGGCAAGTGTTGTCTGTGTTTCTCTGTTGGGAAGGTGAGCTCAGGAAGATCATTTGGAGCCAGATCGGGAGTTACATACAGTCCTTAGGTCTTGGTCAGAAGCTTTCTCAGCTTGTGGTGGTGGCATTTTTCTTCTCTTCGCTAATTTTGTAAGACCCTCTGAGCCAAACCCTCTGCCACAGAGCGAACTGCGCCAGCTCACAGCCGCGGGGAAGATTTTCACCCTCTCTGTTCATCTCAGGCCCATCTATTTGTCTTCTGCAGCCTCTCTTGACACCATATCCAAAATTTTTTGTTCTGCAAGAGCTGGACTTTTCCTTCTGGGAGAGAGCCAGAGCCCCACGTTCTGGGGGGCACTGGCTGTTTGTGGAGACCCCCATGAGAAGGAGCTCTGCTTCCTGGCTCATACACCAGTCCTGTCCCGCAGAAACTTTCTCCTGCACCTTGCCAGCATCCACTTCAAGCTACACGATGTGGCTATGGCCCCTGCGTTATGTCTCTAGCTTCGCAGCGTGGAAGAAGGCTTGTTCTTTATCTTGGAGGGGCACCCTCCAGTAACGGAGAAAGAAAACAAGCCACCAAAGGAGGGGTTTTGTTTTGGATGGGGATTCCAGATTGCTCACACATCGGTCAGGTGAGGCCAGACTGGGGAAACGTGGGGTTTCTCCTTTGAAGTGGCTGGATCTTTGCCTGGCAGCCAGAGTAGGAAATACAGATTATTATTATTATTTTCCTTTTATGACTGCCATGTGTTTGACAGGTGATTGAATTCGTTGTGGGGAGCTGCCTTCCCGTCTCCCTGCTCTGGGAGGCTGTTTGGGACAGAATGACCCCATTAACAATTAAAGGGAAAAGCCAATCCTAAATCTCTCCTTTGTTTCTGTGTTGTTTATAACCAAACAACATTCCTGCCTTCGTTCTTTTCTTACCCTACAGGCCCCTAATGCCAGATAACTTGATTCTTGCAAACACCTTGTGTAGGTTTGCAGAGACGCTGACTGCTACAGCTCTCAAAGGCTTCTCTTGGTGCCATGCTTCACCTGGCCAAAAATCCTGCCATGGGTATCCCCTCACGACCATCACTCACCCAACACGCTGCATCACATCTCCATCACATCTGAGCAGCATCCACAAAATCAATGTCAACCCCAGAAGGGGGAAGCTTAGGGAAGGGGGTGTGAGATAGGATATTTGGGTTATTTGTGGTGGATATCGCCAGATCTTCCTTCTCCCTCGGTCTCCTGGCTGCTGGCAGGTAGGAGCAGGTTGCTCCCGTTGCTGGGAGGTGCACCATGGATATTTGTAGAGCGTGGCAGTGCTGGGATGGATGGATCCCACAAGGTTTGAGGGCTCGAGGCTGCTGCCATTCATCCCTTGGATCTCTTCAGTTTAAATGTATGGGTTGTTTGTCCTTGTACAGGGTGTTTGTTTGATTTATTGCAGTTGTAGCCATTTCTTATTCAAATTTCTGGCGTTGGCTGGGGCTAGAGCTGTGCCAACCTGCTCTTCAACTCCATGGCAAGGTAGATGGTACCTGGCCCCTGCCTACCATGCCTTCTGCCTTCCTCCTGCCCCCAAAAGCCTCCAGTCTCTCACCCTTGCAAAACTGCTTGGCCTCCATCATGCTTTGCAACTGGAATATCTAGCCTTTCTCTTGAGCCAGAAAGTATTTGCTCCTCTTCTTCTTGGATCAGGGTAAGGAGGGAGTTTTGAGACTGGTATAATGTGCATCCCCTCGGCAATGCTGCAGGATGGGGCAGGAGCTGGGAGCTTGTGTGAGTCGGCTGCCCCCGGCTGTATGTGCTTTTTAAAGAGGTTTATTGCTGGTGCTTAGAAAAACACAGCCCTTGGACCATCCGAGGCTAATAAGAGGTGAACTTGTGCGCGAAACAAACCACACTTTCAACACCAGCGCGCAGGGAGCGAGCGGCTCTGCGCTCGGGAGCCAGCGGAGAAGATGGAGAGCAATTACATCCCAAACTGTTTATTAAAACTTGTGGAAATTACTCATAACTCCATGTGTGCAACAACTTTGTAGTTGAGTGATGCTCTTTGTTTGAACATGGGGCTCTCGCAGAGGGCGCGAGCGTGTGTGTGTTTGCGTGGCTGAGCCCGCCAGCGCATTATGTCATGGACGAAGCAGGCGCTGCACTTGAGAGAGGGAGAGGGAGAAATGTGTTTTACAGGGTGAGGTACAAACTGAAATGGCTGTGAACATCTGGAACTGATATTAGGCTTGGAAAATGTTTTCTGTCACTCCAACACTCCTCTGGAGGAAGGTTTCTGAAGTTAAGAAGCTCCGAAGGGGATGAGGGGGAGGGACGAGGGGATAACATGACCGTGGCGTAAAGTGCTTTTTATGTCTCAGTTCTGGTTGCTGTAGCCAGGCCGTGTCCCTGCCTGAGTTGGGTGGGAGACCTGGGGTATCACCGTTGCTCGTTGTGGTGGCCCGGGCTTAGAAGGTCCCCTGGAGGAACTGAACCCCACCACCTGAGGCAGCCCTGCATGGGCAGCACTGCATCCTCCAGCCCGTGATGGGTGCAAGGACAGAAGGATCTTTGCCCTGGTTTTAGGGTCGGAAGCTGAGGAGCTAAGGTGGGGAGGCTTCATCTGGAAGATGAAGGGTGAAATCCTTGGGTGGGAACAGGCAGACCTGTGCATGGTTTAACACCACCTGGACCATCTCTGGGGCCCACCTGGGAGGTCGGACCTACCTGGGGGCCAGTGTAGATGGAGGAAAAAAAAGCCCAAGACACAGATAAAATGCCTTCCTGAGGTCATGAGAGCTGGGCAGTGAATTAACCTCAACACAAGATCCTCAGCATGGAATGATACTCGCCTCCGAGGGCAGAGAGGGCTACAGGTCCTGGAACCCCCCAGCTTTGTGCCCTGCCCTGCGCTCACTCCTCTGTCAGGACCCATGTGCTGACCACTGAACTACGCTGCACCGCCCGGTCATTCCCCACCACCGAGGTGGTCAGCCCGGTGCCCACGCAAAGCACTGTGCCCCTCGAGTGTGAAGCCATCTCCTCCAGCTTGTGCTTCAGCATCAAAGTGGGTAGAACTGGGAAGATGCTGAGAAATGAAGCCTCACTTGTTGTCACGATGGTTGAGGGTGACAGCGAGTGTGAATGTGACGTTGCCACAAAGCGCTGCTCGCTCTGTGCTGCTGCTAGCAGATCACGGAAGGATCGTGAGGTTCTACCTCTCTCCCAGCCCCTCGTCTTCTGTCCTGCTCTGCATAGGCTCTTACACTGGGATGTCCTGCCTTTCCTGTGGTACTGCTTCTACAGCCCAGTGTGTGTCAACATCTGGGTCAGTGCAGTGGGGGATATTGTGGGGTGTTAGTGGAATAAAGTATACAACAAAAAAGGTACACCACTCATTTGTTTTTATACAGCAGTGCTGCTGTGGGTCATGAGATGCCGCATCCCAGAAGGACAGGTGAGGTCTAAGCAGACAATCCCAAACTTTGTTATTTCTCACAGCATCAAGGGATCCTGGCTGCTCCTGGGTCTCTGTGGCTGGGCAGCAATCACGTTTGTAAGAAGAGGTAGCCCTCATCCTGAGCAGCTTGTAATCTTCAAAGAAAGGAGGAGAACGGAAACCCAGCCTGCTGCATGAGCTTGTTTGGGATCACATAGACCTCAGAGCAGGAGAATCAGATTTTGGCAGCTTGGTCAGAGTCTTCTAGTGCACTAGAGCCCTGCATATACGGGACTGTGGGATGGAGAAGAGCTGGCAGATGAGCTGGGGAGGGTGTCTGGAGAAGAGGCTGGGCAGAACCATGTGCAGAAGTTGAGGGTATGGTTATATAAATCTGTGCCTATCACCACACCGGCATTACAGTCCTCTCTGGAGCAATGCTGTTCTGCAGAGGAGTCTTGGAATGTGCATGATGTCTGTAAAAGACAGTGAAAGAGGTCAAACCGGAAGGCTTAGTGTTTTGTACACTCACAAGTTGTGCTCCGAATTGAGGCTTGAGAGTATCTTATTTATAACTTAACTCTGTTCTGTAGAGCATGGTTCTGGGTGGCTGGGGCTGTACAGATATAGCTATGGCAACCGTCCCTTCCGGTACACCCTCTGTGCAAGCTGTGCTGCTGCTGTCATGTGAGAACCAGCGATAGGCTGGGGGAAGAAGAGAAAAAAATATCATCTGGCCAGAACAAATACTGTGCCTGTCAGGAAGGAGTCAGTGCAGTCTCTGTCCAACCAGGTTGCGCTGCTATTACATGCCTGGAAATAATCTTTAGAGTCCTGACTTCCAAACAGGCTGGACACCAGAGAGAGTAGTAGGAGATGATGCTGCCCTTAGAAAGCTGTACGAGCTTCAGATCCAGCCAGAAGTTGGGTAATTATGTGACCATCCAGAGTCTGAACATCCAGAGTTTTAATTTGTGCCAATGAAGTGTGGAGGATGTTAAAGCATGAGTGTTTAAACCAGTTGCTAAAGATGCTAATGATCTTGCGTGGGGGTGATGGTATTGACTACCTCTGTAAAGCCCCGTGAAGGCAAAGCTCTGTCTATAGAGAGAGCTACAGCACCTGTATTAACGTAGGTGCCATTTTTGAAGACGATTTTTGATTTGTAAGTTGAACCAAGAGACGCAGGCACTGGAGGTGGTGGATCACAAACTGAGACTTAGAAAAGAGACCACAGCCTCTGTTGGTCTCAGGAGAGTGGTTCTTCTCTCCCTATCTATGATACCAGATTGTGCTCTCAGCACAGTGGTACTGGTGGTCAGGAAGGTTAGTGCTCAGCCTGAGAGCGATAGGCAGCTCCTTCAGGGGGTGTCTGTATTTGACTTGTGTTCGAAAGAGAACCTTGAACATCACTGAAGTAGAGGAGAACCTGATGGTGGTCAGGAGCTGGTGACCCACCATTGCCAGTCTTGTTCTCGCTGCTTGGTTGCCTTTACCTGCTCATTACTTGGTGATCTGCCTGGTGGATCTCAGCTGGATTCTCGGTGGGCAGGTGTTTAGCGGATCACAACCACCACTCGGCGAGGACTAGCTTGGTTATGTGTTGGGGATGGAAATGCAGCAGAGCTTCATCTGTGAACGCCTGTGTGCGGGGAGCCCGGGCAGGACAGGGCTGCTGTGTGGAAGCTGCCTTTGCTGCTGCCTTCCCTGTAACCAGCACACGGGTGAAGATGTTTTCAACACCCAGAGTACCCTTCTTGAGTGCTGAATCCGCTTCACTTGTTAGCAAAAGGAAAGATGATTCAAAAAGAAGCCTTTGAAGAGAAGGTCAAGTTTTTGGAAGCTGCTTCCTGGGATGTGTTGTGCACACCAAGCAAGTGCTTAATTTTGGCTGTTATGCTCACTGTGAAGCACTGGTTTCTCTCCCACTGGGACAGCTGTAGTTATTTCCACCTACCGGTGTCGTTTTTGTGTCCTGGAAAGCAGAAGGGAGGTGGAGGGTTCTCAGCTCTCAATTAGGATTGAGTCAGTTGCTGAGATGTTTCATTAATTCACATTTCCATATGGTTGTTCCAGGTTTTTATTTTTATCTGCCCAGACACCTTTTGGACAGAACTGGGCATTATCTTCTCCCAAAACACTTCGTAGGTGGAGAGCTGGGTCTGTCTGCCCGTTCCCCGCTGACTGCAGAGGACGGAGCAGCCTGGATGGTGCCACGAGTCCGTCATGCACTTTAAGAGCACAGTGTTTGCCAAGGGCTTTGTGCTGTCTGTGCAGAGCTACCTCTCCCTCAAGGCAAAGGACAGCTGTGGATGCTCCTGTCTAGCTAAGAAGGCTCTGAACTTCTTAAATGGCAGTTAATGAGGCCAGTCATGGAGTTGTTTTTTTTTACTGGTCTGTAATTTTACCCTCTAGGATTAAGTTTCTCCTGATCTGGAAAAGTCAAGGCCACAAATCCGTCTTGTCAGAAAGCATCAAAAGCAAAAGCTGCTAACACAGTCAGACGGATCATGGCATGTGAGTGCAGTTCAGTGGAACCTTTTCATAGGAGCCTTTATTGACTAGACAGGCTTTTCTACCCAATAAATTGTGGCTGGAATTTGGAGGGAAGCTCAGTCTGCGTTTGCAAAGCTGGCGCTTGGCAACACAGCCCTGAGCTACTTGGAAAATTCAGGCTGTGGGGCATCCGTGGATGCAACACAACCCTGCTCTGGGAGGAAACTTGGACTGCTTGCTGAGCAAAAAAACATAGGTCTTCCCTTTGGATGGGCTCTAAATGATGTCCAGACTGGGATTCCCTGCCAGGTTAGGATCTTTCTGGAGATTTTTCATGTTCCTTTCGTTCTAGCCAAAGCCTGAGATGAGATGCTGAACGGGGTGGGGAATCTGCTTTCCACTCTTCTGGCTGCTGTTGAGGTTTCCCATGCACTGAGCTTTGTCAGGTGGCTGAAATACAATCCAAAAAGTTAGACAGCGTCCCTCCACGCTCCTCTGGAAGGAAATGAGGATGGGAAAGGGATCCAAGGAGGCACGAAGGCTGCCTTGGGACAGCCTATTCTGTCCAATTTGAAACCTCTCAAGCCCAGTGCAGGAGGTACTCTGGGGACCTTGCAGTTGTTCTGGGCTGTGATCCTGCCCGTTGCCTGCTCTGCCCTGCCAGCATCAAGGCTGCTCTACCCCACACCATTCCCCAGGTGCATCTGTCTAAGATGGCACATGGTGGTACCAGCCCTTTGTCCCTGCATCTCCCAGGCTGGCCTGTGTACGCTCTGTGTCCTGAGGACCATCGTCCCCTGGCTCCCTGTTCACTGAGACGATGGCGGCTCCTCTTGTTGGGCAGTGGCTCAGGGTGGGACACGTCATCTGTTCCCCATGTTGCTGTGGTGTGAGAGAAGTTAAGCAAAAACGTAGAGGGATTAAACCTTGAGTCAGGGGATTTGTCAATTAAAATAGCTGCTCCTCCTGCAGGTTTCATATGATACAAGAGCAGGGAGAGACCCTCCCCATCTCCCCTGTGACCCCTTCCCAGTTTGTTCAGCTTGCTGGGGATTGAGATCTGGCTCTTAGGAGCGAGGGGGCAGCTGGGTCTAAGTTACATTTCATGCTGTTTAGATAGGCTAAACCTTTCCTCCCTGTAATTGGGTGACTGGACTTGTGAACCTTCTCAGATATGAATCTGGAGACCCTAGAGGGGGTCAGATTAGGTTATGGAGACATAATAGGAAATACCGCTGTGGCTAGTTTGGGTTACTGGGGATAGAGTGGATATTCTGCAGCTTTTCCCTGCTGGGATCCCACTGATGGAGCCTGCATGGTGGGGTCAAGGAGCGGTCTTATCTCAGCATTGGGTTGACTTGGTCTTTGCTGTAAGCGACTGTCTCTGAACTCCTTCCACCCCTGTAATCCTGCTCTTCCAGAGAGGACTGTGACCTCTCCTTTGCCAGAGAGAGGGGTGGATGATGCTGACCTGCTGCTGAAGCTTGTTTGCAGATGAGAGAACATCTTTCTTTCAAATAGACATCGTATCTCCAGAAACCCTGGGAGAGAAAAAGCTTCATGTTCTGAACTGGTGTTGTTTGGACCAAATAAGGTCTTCCTCCTTGCTAACATGTGTCATGCCAATCGTGGGAAAGGGGTTGATACATCCCAGGGGGGATCATCTAGAGCAGTGAGTGTGCATACAGTGGAAGTGCGTGCTTTCATCCATCCCATGTGAGAGATGTATTTGAGGAAGGATGTCGTGTTGGTCCAGTGAGAGCCGGTGAGATGAGCTTGTCCCTGTGGCCAAATGAGTGTTTCAGAGCTGTACTGTTGAGGAATGCTGCGCTGAAGCAGCATCCCAAGGGATATTGGAGAAGGGGAACCACCGTGTTTATGCTGGAGACCCGTTTGGTGTGTGGGTTAATACGTCCTCCTGTTCCTGCGTGCTGTGTCTGGGAGCAGCTCTGCGGCGCTCCTGGACACGAGTTCTGCTGATACAAGCCTGGCTCCAGGCACCAGTCTGCAGCACTCCTTCCAGCCCTCGTTTCTTTTTATTAACAGTGAGATGACAGATAGGGGATGGTCATTAATTTAATAAAGGAAGTTTCTGATCACGACTACAGAAGCAAAGTCCTGAGGTTTTTCGTGGTGGTCTGGTGACTCACCCTGATGAAATAAGGTGACGCTGGGATAGGAAATACCTCGCTGGAGCTCGGAGCCTGGCAATGTCTCTTCCTGCATAGCAGCCCAGCTCCTACAGTCATTCTGCCGTCCCTGGCTGGGCTGGCCTTGGGACTGGCCTCACCAGTATGAGCATTGCCCCCACTGAGAAGAGCTGAATTTCAACTCCAGAGACACCCGTGATCTTCTGCAGCTAGGTCAATTTGCTGGCTTTAGTGACGCTCACTCTTTGTTTCCCTGGTGCTGGCCCTGAGCACCTGCCCAGGGTGACAGTGGGGTCCGGAGTGTTGAGGTATGATTGAGGGACCCCACTCTCCATCTGCCCCTCTGGCACACTCACACATGTGCATGCTCGTAAGGACACTGAAGACAGGGGTGCAGGTGTTAGCAGCGGGGCTGTGCTGGGAGAGGAGAGCTTGGACACGGTCACATATACTACTGGGCTTTCCTTTATCCTGTGCTTTTGTCTGTGGAAATCGGTAAGTCTCATTGTGCAGCCTGGGAAATTGAGGCACCCAGCAGGAACGGCCCAAATGGCATGTGGACTCTAAATCCAGAAGAGCCAGTTAAGAGCAAGCGGTCTAAATTCATGTGCAGTTAATACTTACTGTGACGCCTTCTCACAAGCCTCAAAAGTTCACACCTGGCTTCAGATTGCTTTCAGGTCTCAATTTCCAGTTCCTCTAGACAATGTCGGTGTCGTTTTGGTGGATGGAGAGAGTGTCAAACCCGGGCTGAGGTGCCCATCCTGCCAGGGGCGAAGGCAAGTGGGAGCCATGGCTAAAAGAAGCTGACAGGTCTGCTCCATCCTGGGGCACAGCTCAAGCAGTGGGTGCAGAGGGGCATGCCTGGGCTTGCTGGGAGCAGGGCTGGAGAAGGGAATGTGTGAGCCGGAGAGACGGTGTGTGATGGAGGGGGATGCGAGAGAGTCATCTGGTTGATTGGGCGAGGTGGGAGGTGGGCGCCGGGAGGGCCAGCTGCTCGGCTTCTGCCACCCGCTGCCAGCCGCAGGCAGCTGCTGGCTTCGCGGGGAACGTGTTGAGCTGCACCGGGACTGACCCCGCTTTGGCACAGCCGGGTCAGCTGGTGCCCTTTGACCATGGTGGATTCTGCGCCCTGGGTGCTGAGGTGCCTGCTAGTGGGATCCTCTCCCCCTGGGGTACCCCACTAGAAGGGGGCTGGGGTAAACCTCTGCCTTCCTTTCTGCATGTACGGCAGTGGGAAGATGGGGTGGTGGGCACTGAAGCCAGGCAGCGGGGCTGGGGATGGGAAATGCCTTCCTCCCTGCCCCCCGTGCTCATCGGCTGTCCTCCTCAAGCACGTGATAGATCCCCTTTATCTGCTAACATTAGTCATAAAACAATCCAGCTCTGTCCATAATTCTGTTAGAGCCTTTGACTCTTGCTCCTGTGACTCCTGGCAGCTCTAATTACAGATACTCACGCTGGTGATTAATGACTTGATTCATCTTCAGTGGCACCAGTTTTACATGTGAAGCTGGCTTTCCCCCCGCAACGGTTTGCGCAAAGGGGAAATAATCCCTGTTAAAAACCAACAGCACAGAAACGTGGCGTTAGCGTTTTGCCTCCATCTCCCTCTGCGTCCTGTCCATCCTTTCACTCATCTCCCCCAGCCTTTCATGTCCGAGAGAACGACCCTAATTGCGGCACGCTCTAATTTTGCTGCACTGTAACCCATAAATCACTCGGATCCACGGAGCATTTTCATGCTTCTTAACAAAAGGAGCGGGATTTTCTCCTCTGCTACGTGTTTTACAAGTGACTAATTGCATCAAGGCACCTTTGAAGCAATGACTTCATCAATTGCTTATCCCACAGACGCACTGCTGGTTATGTATGCCTGATCAGAATCCTACATTTATTAGGATCAATTTATTCTCCAGTCATTTTTCTCCCACCGCAAGGACAGGCAAGTTGAGTGATGTTACTTGCTCAGCTACGTAAGCACGATTTCTTGCCTCATTACTGAGCCTGAGATATTTTTGTTCCATGCTGAAACTTCTCCAAATGAAAATGAATAATGTTATGTCTCGGACAGAAGCGCTCCCGGGACACTAGAGAAATCAAGTTATTTCAGGGTGCCTACAAATTGGCTTTAGATCTTCATCACCTTCCTTCCTAACTTTGCCCCCCCTGTTTTTCACGGGGTACGTGTCTGCGTGAGCGATAGCACATCTTGGAGCTGCGTACGAGGGGGGCTGGGAGTGGGTAAGAGTAGATGTTTCTCCCAGCTAGAGACCATGCAAACTGGGGTTCTTGCTCAGCATCAGCAAATCCTTACAAGGCTGCTGGTGAACACACTGGGTGTGAGGCTGCAGGGGAGGGGTGCGGAAGGGCTGGCCGTCCAGAAAAGGATGTAGTGAACACAGGCTGAGCATCTCCGAGGAGGAGGCACTGTAACTGGTGAGGACAGAGCGCCGTAAACACAGGCGAGTTCACATATTTTCTCAAAAGCTGTGGTCAAACTGTTTTGTAGGAGTAGTCGCTGATAACAGCTGCCAGAAGCCCTTGACTCAGCTGCTAACCTCCCACTCCCAGAAAGGCTCCTCTTTTGGGAAGGACAGAGCTCGTTTGCATCCAGGCAGGAATTTTGCCTCAGCTACTTCCAGTCTGTTGTTCACCTGCCCTTAATTCAGTGCTGGCCCCAGCAAGTGCCTGGGGGGGGGAATTTGCAGCGTATCTAATAGACCAAACGGGGTCATTTTGAACCAAGCTGGGTTTAAGGCTGTGGTTTGGGGGAGCTGTGGCCATGCTGGAGAGCCTCACCTGGATGATGTGCAGTGTGGAGGTGCAGGAGAGAGGATGGAAAAGGAGCACTGAGGGTGGGCGGTTTCCTCCTGTTGTTCTGCAAAGGAGTGCACCGAGGCCTCCGTAACATGGGCTGGGAAAGTGCTTGTGCAGCTCCGGGGAGCATGAGTTTGGCAAGAGACCAGAGAAAAGTAGGTGACTGCCTTGGAGAGGTTGGAGAGAGGGCAGCTCTGGACCTAAGAGATGTACCGAAGCCCAGAGCTGTACAGAGGCGTGCTTGTTTCATTTTGCCAACAGCAAGCTGGCAAGACATCGGCTGTTCTGGTGGCAAATCTGCTGTCCTGCTGGATGTCCAGCCTTGGTTCACGTTGCATGTAATGAGGCCAGCTATTAACGAGCAGTGGAGCAGAGACCCAGTCCCTGGCTGGCACAGAGACCCGCGTCCCGCTCTCCCTCTGGCCCCACGGCTTGGATTGGGGTGGACGAAGAAAGGGTGTCGCCGAAAAAGCATGTCAAGAAGCAGGGGATGCTGGTAAATGTGGGTCCTTGCCTACAGAGGGGGCTCCTGCACTGCCCAAGGCCATCCGGGCTGGGAAGGCAGGAGAAGGGATGCAGCGGCTGCCAGCTGACCTTTCTCAAACAGTTCATGGGTTTCCAGAGCAGCCGAGGTGTCAGCGGTGTGGAGCAGTCACAGCTTCCCAGTCGCTGGAGGAGGAAGGCAGGGGGCACTCGAAAGGGGAGGAAAAGACTCCAGTCCTGGAAGGGTGGGAACCTTGCAACCCGTTAACCATTTCTCAGCGGAGAGAGATGGAAAGCAAACAAGGGTCTGCTGTTCTGCGCCGTGCTCGCCCAACTCCCATCCTTTCTGCCCTTCTCTCTTCTGCCCCTACCTGCCTTTCTCTCCTGGCTCCCACAAAGGCAGGACCTTGGTAGTGACATTGAGGATTTAGGTGAAAAATCAGCTTTTCCTCAGCAGGCTAAGCAGACCTACTCAGAGCAGCGTGCTGGGAAGCAAAGCGTGCCACGGCGGTCCCCGCGGCCATGTCTCCATGCAAAGCCCTCTTCTTTGATGAAGTCTCTGTAATCAGACTTAATTAGTAGGCAGGGACCCACAGGAAAACGTCTTCCAGCCCCTTTTTAAGCAGCATGTAGCAAGGCGCTCCGTGCTGCCAGAGCTTTACTTGTTGAAAGCGCGTTTGTCTCAAGCAAGGGAAGGGGCCGAGTTGCTCCATGACAGCCTAAAACTAAGACAGTCTCACTCACGGATGACAAAGCTTGGGAGTAAATTAGCAGGCAGAGTCTGTGAAAGGAAATGTTTCCTTAAACGTTTCCATAAAAACTAATTGGCCTGTAAGAGCTGTGTACCTGTGAGCCGCTGCTTCCCGGCCTTTGGGACTTGGGGAATCTATTCCTGGCTCGGCTAATAGTTTTCAGTGTGACTTTGAGCGGGTCATTTGAGTTCTTTGTGCCTTGGTTTCCCTCTCTCTGAAATGAGAAGACGACTCCCTTCCAGAGCGCTGATAAGGTTTAAGTAGTAAAATTTTATTACTCAGTTGAAGATCCTTGGCAGAGGCATATTATGCAGATAGAAGGTTAATGATGATGATAGGAAGAGAATAAAAAAAGAAATTGCTGTTTTATTTTTATTTTGTTCTTTAAATGATGTTTAATAGCCAGTTTTCAATTCAGGAATAAAACCCAGTCCTCTGTGACCACCAAATTATCTCGCAAATGCTGTTCTGCACGCTCTTAAAGCTTGCAGAAGAAGCGAGGAGCATACCCCTTCTCTCTGCTCTTAGGAGCGATCAGCAAAATGCGTCTTGAGCAGCTGATCTCCAGCAAGACTTTTTCTCTTCCCAGTTAGGAAGCTTGTCTTGATTCAAGGCACCTCTTCCCGAGAGTCCTTCACCCAGTGTCGTGGCTCTGTTAGGGGCTGATTGTCCCTGCTGGGGTGACATCGCCGTTGTACCAGGCATGATGTGTCTTGCAGCAGCTGCTTACCCATGATCTGAGCAGATGTAGGGACCTGCCTGAGGTCGGGTAGGAAGTCAGGCAGACTGGACAAACATGACTTTAGCTCTGCCAGAGGGAATTAAAGGCTGAACAGAGCTGTTACCCCCACAAATTAGCCTCCATGCCTTTCCAGAAGAATTTCTAGGCAAGCAGCTCCCACCACTGTGATGACCTGGAGAGACACGATGCCTGTTCCAGGAAAAGATCCTGTTAGTGTTTGCAGTGATGCTGTGGGCTGGGAGGGGTGCCCGCGGGGTGGGCGCCCACCCAGCCCCGCACTGGCCCCGCAGCCCTGCCCACGGCGCCCGGCCTGGCAGCGCCACTGCCCGCCCCAGTTCGTCATTCTCACCACAGCTACTGCAGCCTCTAGACATCAACCACAGCGAAGCCAAGAGCAGTCTGCGGCTGGGTGTTTGATTATTTTTTTTTTCATTTGTTTTTTTCACAAACATTAGCTACGTCAAGAATGCCATGTTCGTCACCCTCAAACTGTTACAAAAGTTAAGGTCAAATTCATGGAATAGTTTTGGCTGGGGAAAAGAACAATATAGATGAGTTGGTCCCCGGTGGGTGAAGCGTGGGGGCTGGAGGATGCTGTCTCCTCTCTTTCCGCCGGTTGTGGATGAGGGTTTCCCGTCCGGGTGGCAGTGTGCAGCCGTGGGGTGGAGGCTGTTTGAGAGGATGCACTTTGCTTGTGCTCTCTTTTTCCTGCTGAATTCTGCTTTGGAGAAACACTTGGTGAGATATGGTTTGTTAAAGGAAGTAGTATCTCTTGTTAGGCCAATTGATATACCTGGAGAAGGAAACAGAGGAGAAAGGACCAGCTTTTGGACACACAGTCCTCCAGTAGTCACCAGGTAATCCCAATAACTGTCCCCCTACCCTCCTCCTGGTCTGATGGGTCATTTGGGAGGTGTAAGACCTCTGCCCATTTTGCCTGTCTCCTCACGCACTGTCATACCCCTCTGGCTCTCCACACAACCCTCCTCTGATCCATCCTCCTGCATGTCCCCCTCGCATCCCACTGAGCTCGTTGTCCTGTTTTCTTTCTGCACAAATTTCCATTTCTGAGATTCTTTTCCCCCATTTGCATCTTCGTGCCCCTCGCAGTGAGCTCCCCCCACCCCATCCCACGTGCAGAGCAGCAGCCTGGGATCTTCTTCACATCTTCTCAGGGATCCCCCACTGCGCTGCCGAGTAGAAATAGCTCCAGCCAGGAGCCTGCAAGCCTTCTGTGGGTGACAGTGCAAAATACACTTGGGACATCACTTTTTGGTTCCCTGTGCGGTTACATTTGACTGCAGACAGTTTTTTCCCTAGCTCGTCTTTGCTTCCCTCTGCTTGGGAGGTTGTGTAACGCAACTGCAGCGTTTGTCCTGTTTTTGGGAACGAGCTCATCCTCAGAGCAGACGTCAACCGTTTGCCATGGTTTTCTTGGTCAGTGCTTCTCCACTCTGGTTTTGGCCCTGAGCACAAGCCCTGCAGGTAGCTGGGTTGCAAAAATGGTGCTGCTTTCTGCCGGCTTGTCAAAGCATCCAGCAGAGAGTAGCCAGAGTCTCGAGCCAGGCCTGACAACCTTCGTGGCTCTTATTAGACAATAATCTTCAATGGATCTAAACGCTTCCCCGATGAGGCAGTTCAAGCTCTTTGTTCGCGCTGGCAAGCAAACCAACACCAAAATTGCTACGGCCACACCAACTGCGAGATGTTGGTGATTTGTGATCCCTTACTCCAACTTGAGGACCAAGTGCCAACACAATGGGAAAAGTCACTGTAGCAAAATGAAGGAAGACACTAAATAATCTGTCTTTATCCTGCTTTTCAGTCCTGTGATGTGGGGCTATCCTGGCATGTGCCTAGCCATAGAGGCTCTCACTGGTAGAGTTCAGGTGCCTGCTCCCTCTCTACCCACGCCAGGAGCTGAGAACCTGGGAATGAGAGGCCTTGGGTCTAGTATTCAACCCTAAAGTGTTGTTCCATCACTTTTTAGCTTTGTTGTTGACCTCTTGAATGTTTCTTGAGTTTCTTCCCAGTACTTCAAATTTTATTGTCTCTACAACAGACTTTTAAACAAGGATCCTTGCACTGTCTCTATCCCCTCATCATGTTCGCTCAAAGCTCTTCTCAAAACTTTAACCAAAAGCTGCCATGTGTACAGACAGCTGGTTTTCTCCTCATCCTTGTGCCACTCTCCCTCATTCCTCCATCTCTGTCTGGATTCTCCCGGCCATGTCTGGGAGGGATTCTGTTCTAGGTGCAGGGTGCAATGTCTGCACCAGGGAAGGGAAGGAGCCATGCTCCCATTAACCCTCCCACCTCAATACATGTGGTCATGGCAAATTTGTGAAGACATGGGTTGATTTGGGTGGTTTTTTGCCATGTGTGTTTGTCCAGAACTGATGTGGGGCTACGATGGTGACAGTATTTGAAGCAAGAGTTGTCTGTTCGTGTCTGTGCATAAAATCTCTCCCAGCAAGACCCTGGTGTCTGTCAGGACCTCAAGGCCGTACTGTAAGATGAAACGATCGAATACCGTTGCCCAGCAAAAGGTCACGTTGCATCGGTAAAACTCGTCTTTGTAAAGAAGAGGAACTCGGTCTACCTCTCTGTTTAAGAGCCAGGCTGCAAGTTGTTGCCAGATGAGCTGTTTGGGTATTTGGTTTGTGCAACGGATGATGGAAGCGCTGCAGAAGGCTGGAGAGATCCCACAAGGTGTGGGTTTGCCTCCTGCAGCCTCCCTGCCCGCGCTCTGGGTCCTGCCGCTTGCTCCGCTCTTATTCATACCAGGAATAAACCCAGCCCTTTTTTGACCTTAAGTGATGTTTTAGGATTTCTTTTATTTGTGGACCTGGGCTTGGCCTTCTGCCGCTATTTGTCTCTCCGAAAAAAGGATTCTGCTCTTTCAATTTCTGCGTCCAATTTGGAGGGGGAGGTATTACCTGTCGGGATCAGTAAATAGTTCATCTGACTTCGTAATACTTAGCATTTAGATAGTGCTTTCCACCGTCAGAGCCCTTTGCAAACTCCCAGTAATCCTCCCCGCACCCCTTGAGTTAGGTAAGTCTAACTAATCCCAAACAAATAGCTTCAGTGTGGAACTAATGTAAAGAACGCGTGAGAGTAATTTAAGGTTTAAAAGAAAACTAGTGGGTAATCTCGCAAGAAAATTAGAAAAAAAGGGCAAAGAGAAAGGAAAAGCCTGAGTTATTGAATGTGAAAGTTAAATCAGACTTGAACGTGTTGTTAATTTGCATTTCAAGTAGCTGGTTTGGCTGCAAATATTACAATTACTTAGTGTAGGTCCTGCCATTTGAAGCTATAAAATACCTCAAACCTTCAGTAACACGTAAAATAATTAAATTTTAAATGCCCCCAAGTTTAGCCTTTTTGTGCATGTTAGACCTAATCAGTTTTTCCATATAGCTTTTTTTTAATCTTGCAAATAATACTCAATTCCGTATTTTCTGTGTGTTTATATATCTAACAATGGTATTTATGTATTAGTTTCCTAATTTCATCCCCCTCCTGCCTCTCGTCTCTGACTGGGAACTCGAGATTTGCACACCCTCACTAGCAGCTTCGTCAAGATGTCTTGTAGTTTGTGTGTCTTGGTTCACGTTTTTTCCAACTCCAGTTGAATGGTTGCATTTTGTTGCCAGCAGAACTCATTAATCCGTATTCCATTTGGGATAAATTGCTGTGAGAAAGGGCTCAGTCACGTTCCCTTTGGAAACTGAGTACCTGATTTTTGTTCTAGATCATGATCTACTTTCTTGTGCGTCCTGCACCACGTGCAGGAGACCACGTTCAAGGGGCTTGGGAGGAGGAAAGCTGCAATTAAAGCCTTGGATTTCCAATTCCAATGGCTCAACAGCCACCTCCCATCTGCTTTCCAGTGTCAGCCAGGGGTGCTAGACCAGACCTAGGGCTCCAGCAGACCACGTCTCCTGGGAAAACCCATTTGCTTGTGCAAGTATTTGTGCATATCTTCTGAATGGTTCTTCTCACGTATGGACTTTAAAAGATGACTACTATTTAAAGATACCTCTTTGGTTTTCTTGCACCCGCGCGTTGCAATTGCAACCAGTCCCTGTGTTATGTAAGACGTTGCATGATCAATCAGGGTTTTACCAAGCAATTTAGCTGCAGATGCTATTGCAAACCACAAGTAGCTATAGAACATCACAAGGACTTTTTGCAGCGGTTTTATTGCTCCTGAGCATTGCCCGTGGATCCGGGTCCCTGCCACGGAACCGGCACTCGCAGCAGTGGTGTGTTCCCACTGCTCTGGGTTGGGTTGGAGGGGGTTGGGGTGACCAGGCGTGACCCTGGCTGAGCACTGGCAAGGCTGCGGGCAGTGCAGGGCAGGACCGAGGTGTGCTGGGGGGTTCCTGGTGTGGGGGAGGTCTTAGACCTGTGTGGTAGGGGCTGTGGGGAGGCTGGGGGTCCTGACTGGGGCATCTCAGGAGTGGAGACTAAGAATGGGACAAGCTGTGGTCCAGGCCAGGCTAAGCTATGTTAGCAGAACTGCAGAGGATGCTCCCTGGGTGATTTTCTCCCTTACACTCACCTAAATCCCAGATTCACTGCCTCCTGCTCCAGGTATTTCTAAGCAATTACATATTTACCCCAGACTTCTCTGCCTTTCCATCCTCAGCCCCCTGTTTTGAAAGGAGAGTAATGAAAGATGCCGGAAGAACACCAAGCATGACCATGAATTGCAGAGATCAGGCTCAGGAGAGGCAGGAGGGAGCCCACCCCTCCCTCGTGCCGGCCCCCTCCCCTCCGCCTGCCGTACCCCTCTGCTGCGAACTTCTCAAGAAGAAAGAATAATAAAGATTTGGCAGGTCTATTCATACAGTGTAAAATTGAATTAGTGGAGGTATGTGAGGAACATGGCTCCATTTCCATGGGGATGAGGAGATGCTTATCACCACCCCGCAGTGTTAGCCTGTGCAGCACAAAGCCGCTTTCGATGCTGGCGGGTGGGCATTCCCCCGGGAGTCTTGTTGGGGTAAAATCAAGGTGATGTCTGAGTTGGACTGGCCTTGCTGGGCTGGGGGCTTAGCTGGGGCAGGGAGATGAAAGGGGAGAACAGAGCTCAGGGGAAGCAGGGATGAGTGTCTGCAAAGATGCAGGCTAGAGATCAGGCAAGCAATAGGAGCCGGGAACCTTCTTGTTGTTTTCTGTCCCCTCTGCTTTGACAAAGTTCAGCACCTTTTGATGCCCTTTGGCAAACCTGGGGGATTTGAGGAGGTCCTGAGCCATGGCCAGGCCAGGAGGGACTACGGCAGGGGCAGAGAAAGGCAACTGGAGGAGATTGCATCCTAATCCCCAAAATAACAACACCGCTCTCCCTGTCTGCTGCTGCTGAGCTCCACTTCCCCCTGCGTCCTGTGGTGGCTGAGAAAATGTCCAGGACATGACCTGTAGAGGTGTTGGCCCTGTTCCCAAGGAGTTACCATCTGTCTGTCCCAGAAAGGTCCCTATAGCCCATCCAAAAGCTAGTCCAGCCCTGTCAAACCTCAGAGAAGGGCTGAGGCTTCAGCCTGAGTGTGGGTGGCAGCGCCGCAGGACAGACGTGACGATGCTGCTGACAAGGGAGCGATGGGAAAGCAATCCCAGCTTTTTGGGCTGACGGGCTCCGCGTTCACTGCCCTGGATGGCGAAGCACAAAACGGAAAGGAAAAGTGGGAGGGAAGAGCCCGGTTTGCACACACACCCCTGCAGCAGGCCAGCCAAGCTTGGGGCCAGGCAGCCAGGAGTGAGCAGCCTCTTCGCTTCCTCCCTCCCCACCCTGGAGGGCTGTGGCTGGGTGGAGATCTGGCCAAACCTCTTGTCCTCTTGCTCGCCAGCGCAGCTGAGCTGGGGCAACTGGTATCTAGCACCGGCGTGGTTCTGACACCAGCAGCAGGGAGAAGTGCCATGCATCCCTATGGTGTAATAGGGGCCAATGCTTGAATGGGATGGGAGGGTGCATGGGATGGGTGTGCTGTGGCTTTAGGATGTGCAGGGCAGGGTTTAAAGCAGAGTCCCACTACGTCAAGTGGGATGTTATCTTCTCATTGCATGGACAGCATGGGAAATGGTACAGGGCAAAGGGAAAGGTGCTGCTCGGGGCAGAAGGATGCCCAGGAAGAGGAAAGGGGAGCCATGGGCACACAGCAGAGGAGAGCGAGCCTGCCCAGGGGATGAGGAGCAGTGGGGCTGCGTGGGCAGCCGATGGAGCGGGGAGGCTGGAGAAACCGCCCAGCCCTTTGGTCCTCCCTCCTCCGTCAGCCGGATCTGCCACTTGCGGCATTTTTTTTCCCACCTCGAAGCGATTTGTCCTTTGCTTCCTGCGGGAGGGCAGCGGCCCAGTTCTCATGAGCAGCCCTGCCAGATCTGCTCGCTGAGACCTGCCCATCCCAGGCTGGGAAAACCAGGCCCAGAATACCATGCGCTGAGCAGATGTTCCCTTTGGGTTACCGCCCGTCCCACGTATCGCAGGCCAGGCTCCATCAGCACTGACCCATGCACTGCAGGCTGACAAGCCTCGGTTTTATAATCTGGATAATCCTGTTTCCTTTAGGTGTGACCCTTCACCATCTTAAAAGTTAAATTTCTTATTTTCCAGAGACTTGGGCGCAATCCCTATGGCTGGGACCCTTCTTGATCAAGCCTGGCCCTGTAGGGCCTCTTTTACAGCTCTGTCGTTCCCTGAAATGGCAACCAAGGGCTCTAAACACTAATGTTTTACTTTCATAGTGAGGAGCATCTCCCCTTCCAGCATGTGTAGCTGCTGGTAACCATACGCTACTGCTGCACGGCACCCGTGTGCAAGGGTCATGCAAAACGTCACATCCAAGCATCCTCTGAAGTGGGTAGGAGGTCTGCAAGGGGCATTTGGGGAGCTGCTGGGACCCCCAGCCGCGGCACTTCACCCTTTGACCCCCTTCAGCAGGACAGGGTTACGGTAAATCGGTTTGGCACTGCACGTTTGGGGAACGGGTGCTGCGGAAAGGCAGAGCAGCGTTTCCCCCCGCTCCCTGGTTTGTGCAGCACTGCGGGCTGTATCGTCAGCGGAGCCGGAACCAAAACTCACGGCTGCCTTTGGGTACCGCTGGCTGCTCCAGCTCCCTGTCCAGGGCAGCCTCCCCTGTATCCCACACCGTCACGGGACCCCTTTCTAACGCCAACACACCGGCTCAGGTGCTGAAACGAGTGTCAGTTTCTAGTCTAGCAAAGGGTCAAAAACAACCCTGTGCATGGGCACAGCACTGCTGCCCAGGAGCCTCCTGGTGCTGAGCTGGGCAGGATGGGGAGCGCGGGGGCTGCCTGGCCACAGTGCCAGCTCAAGCCCTTGGCATTTGCCCACCGCACGCATTCCCTCGTCCCTGGGAAGCAGAGCCCACAGCCCTTGTGCTTGTTTGGGTTTGTCCTGAAACCAGCCTGTTTATTGTTCTGAAAAGGTTAAATTGGTCAGGGGAAAAAAAAAAGGATAGGGTTTTTTTTTTCTTCTTTTCTTCCCCTTTCTAATGAGAGTCTGGGGACCTTTTCCCTGCTGACGTCAGAGTCGTATCCAATAGCCTTTGCAGTGAGGCCTGATTTGCAAAGGACACCCTGGGGAAAAGCAAAAATCTTGGTGAAACCTTTAAAAAGAAAAAGCACCCTTTGAGATGATTTTCTGCTTCTTTCATGTCCTGATTTCACCTTCTAATTACTAATTCCTTCTTTCTTTTTTTTGGGGGGGGGGGGGGGGTTTGTTTTCCCCTAGCCAAGGGGAGGCCGCCCGCAGCCCCCGTGCACGCAGGCGCTCCCCGTCTCTCCCCGCGCTTGGCTCTCCCTCCCAGCTGCCATGCAAGGAGAAGCCAAGCCCAGCTGCTCCGTCCTGCCTTGGCCGGGAAGCCGAGGGGGCCCCATCTGGGTCGCGCTGCGCTCAGGCAGCCCCAGCCCTGCCATTCACCGCACGCACCCGGCCGTGCCCTGCGGGCAGGATGCCATGGTGCCCGCTGGGCAGCGGTGCAGCATCAGCTGCCTCTTGACCATCCCAAGGGGCACGAGTGGCCGTCACCTCCTCCGTCCCTAAGGCAGGTAGACAGGAACGGGCAGTGCCGAGGTGGAGTTGCAGCTCTAGCTATGCTCCTGCCCATCCAGGCGTTCAGAGCAAGAGCGGCACCTCTGGTGCTGTGCCCTGTGGCCCCTCGCCACCCCGCCAGGGTGTAGGTGACAGGGGTGTCATTTTAGGTTGCTGAACACTGTGCTTGGGAAAGCTGCCAGTGTGTCCCGGCTGGAGCCTCATGTCCTGTTTATGGCGAAGCTGTGGGAGATGCCGACATAGTTGCTGGGTGCTGGTGGGGAGTCAGGGGGGAACTCTCGGCCAGACGTGACATTTCTGAGGTGCTGCTGTAGGCACTACAGCCCCCTTGGAGCCACTGCCCACGGGTGGCTGTGGCCGTGGTCAGGAATTTGACTCAGTGGTCCTAATTGCTGCCTTGACTTGTGATCCCGCGTGCCCAGGCTGGCCTGAAACACTTCCTGGGGGTGAAGGACTCCTTACGCACAACTGACTTGGTCGATACCCTCTGGGTGGAGGTTCTGGTTTAGTTGAAACAGTTTGAATTTACTGTTAAAAGTCATTTGCCTCTTTCTGCACCGCCCAGGGATGGAGAATCCCAGCAGCCTCACGGCACTGGAGCTGCTCTTCAAACCTCTGCCTACTGTGCCTGCACGGTGGGGGTGAGTGGGACTTTACCAGCCCTCAGCACTGTGGTTGAGAGTTGATCTTGGGGTGCTGATCTCCCCTACTTCATCAGCGAGGGAGGCTGAGATGCACCCAGGCCTCTTGGACATGTTTCTTCCGTGATTTTCTGGGTAGCTTGTTTGTTGGTTTTGAGGACGTTCAGAGGAGGATGTGTCTCATCATCTTTCTGGCCGGACTTGATGAGGTTTGCTGGGCTCGGAGGTTGCTTGTTTGGAGAATGCAGAGTACTGCTGGCCACAGGGCGATGGCATTTGATTACTCTCCCATGTCCTGGACGTGAAGCTCGTCTGCTTCCCCCATATGTTGAAGTAGCTGCATTTCTGCTGGGCTGCGTTGCAAGTGTGGAGGGTGCAGCTGCCCCGGGGTCCCACCTGTGAGCTGCAATGAGTGCTTCCTCTGAGCACAGGGACAGCAGCATTTATGAGTTCAATAAAAAAAACTTATATTCAAACAGTACAATCTCAATACAAATTTAGTTCTGAGTCCAAACTTCATGGCCATTCTCTTCCTATGGAATTGAATCTTTTCCTGATATGAATACATCCAAATTTTGAGTGAGCTCAGCTTCTGCTCTGGCTCTTAAGCCAAGCTTTGCAGATTCAGTCTCTCTCTTTCTTTCTCCTGCTTTGCTCTGGACATGTTTCAGCACTAAGTAGAAGATCTGGGTCCAACAGCTGTGCTTTCCTCATCCTCTCCAAAGCTTTTCCTGTCCGGCAGCCGTCGAACCACTCAGGTTTTGCGTACTGAGCTCAGTTTAACTCCTTTGCTCCGCGCTGGTGTGCAGGGCTGCTGGTGCCCCAGGCTGCAGACACCGGTGTAGGGGGACAATTGCACTTCTCTGATGCTGTGAAACTCTCAATTAGTATCTTATTGACCACTAAGTGCAGGCTACAACCATGTACGGAACCGGCTGCAAAGGTCGTTGTTTTGACGAACTTGCTCGTTCCTCTGCTGAGTGCTGACAGTGGGGAAATCCTGCTAGGAAAAGGTATCTCCTGGAAAAAAAAAAAAATCCTCTGTGCCCTGATATTGGGAGGGTCTGTGTGCAGGACACTGCATGTGGCACTCTGGTAGTATCCAGGACTCTCTGTACCGTGGACCAAATACTTCTGCAATAAAGCAGGTACCCATGCAGGCTGAAAGAGGCTTCATAGACACGGAGGACAGGGCTATATTATGATAAAATAAGCTCAGAATCTCATCTATCTTAAGGCAAGATTTCTTTCATCACTCTTCGGAGCGATTGAAATAAGTGGCTGGCTGGGGGTAGGCGTGTGATGAAGAAGGACCCAGAAGTGATTTCTGCATGTTTCATGCCGTGATGCTGTGTGCAGCCCTGAGGATGCTCCTTTGGGAGGAGGTTGACTAGCAATGGCCCAAGAGCATGACATGGGGTGAAAGGGCTGGTGGGCAAAAGCAATGCAGCCCTGCAGTGTCTTTGGTGCACACCACGCTGTGTTTGGCCATGGCAGCAGCTCGGCAGCTGGTGGCAGGTCTGGGGATGGCCCCGTTTGCATAAGGGAGCTGAGGGCTGCCGTGACACAGAGGGGTGAAGCAGTGGGGCTGCAAGTCCCACCACCAGCCCCCCGGCACTGAACCACTCTCCGTGGCACCCCCAGCCGTGCAGCCAGCCTCCGAACAACTGCAGCAGCCGCCTCCTCCAAGAAAAACATCCCTGCTTCCGTCACGGTTCAGCAAGTGGCTGGAGGAGGCGAGTGCGGCGGCGTGATGCGGGCATGGCGAGGAGGTCCCGGCGATGGCACATGCGGGGCTGCAGCCCCGGCTCTCCTCTTGCTGCACTCCTCACTGGAAACCTGCTGTCCAGCCAAGTTTGTCTCCGAACAACCGCGATGCATTGGGAAGGTTGGGAGCACCCTCCGGCTGCTCCTCCTCCTCGTTTTCCCTCATCTCCCTTTTTTTTTCCTCCCCTTCTCCTGCCCCATCATCGCTTTCTGCTGCTCCTTCCCACTTTGGAGTTACCTTCAGCAAACACCGCTGTGTCCTACCCGAGCCAGGCGAAAAAGCAGCTCCGGCCCCGTGGCCAAATGTAGGCTTAGAGGCACAGCCCAGACACGGCTCCATTAAGCCAGGCTGAGCCTTACGGGAATCGTTCCTGGCCGGGGCTTGAAAAACAAATATAGCACGTTGGTTTGCTTTGGCTGCGCCAGGAGGGTCACGCAGGGACACAGGTTTTCTGTTCTGATGGGAGGCAAGGTCCAAAGAGCAGCGTAATAGGCTGGAAAGCCCTGGAAATGGTATGTCATTATTTACATGTCAGGGACGGAGCCAGCAAAGCCTGAGGATGGGCTCGTAGGAACAGTCTGGGTTTGTGCTCGTGCTCACCACGTGTGGGAGAGACGTGGGACATCACGGAGGCTGGTGGGGTCTCAGCCACGTGTTTTACTGGAGCAGGTCCCACAGAGCGGGGATGGGTGGAAGCCCAACCCTGTCCTGCAAAGGGCAGACAGCGTCCTGTCCATCCGCGCTCGTGCTGCTCCTCTACACTCGCTCAGCTGTCAAACCATCCAAAGGTTTGCTGGGTTTTAGCAGAGCTTTGACCATCACAAGCTTCTCCCACCTTGGGTCCAGCAAGGGTGGGTGCCGAGGTGCTGGCAGTGGCAGTTCAGTCCAGGAAACCTTCCGAGATACCTCGGGCATGGGATCTATTCAGCCCCCTTGCTGAACAGGGACAATGAGACTTTTCTCCCAGTTTTGCTACATCTAAGCTATTTAAATTGCCAGTTCTTTGGGATAGGAATTATTCATCCATAAAGCATCCAGCATGTGTTGGTTATTATTTGGCTATGCTGTTATGAGTTAAATAGGCAGTAATAATTTATGCTGGAGCTGGAGCTGACCTTTGTACACCAGGGAAACCAACCTGAAAAGGGAAAACAGTGACGGCATCCACTGTGTTTACTGACATTTTGGCTTTTTACTGGCATGTTTTCAAACACTAAAAAAAGACTGTAAGTGGATTCTCCATAAGTACACATAGATATAGTGTATAAACATGATGTATAAGCACGGGGTTAGTTCTACCTCTTTGTTGTATGTGTGTATATATATATTTATATACATATAAAAACGCAGGCATCAGGTTTGCAAAATTAATATCTACGTGATTTTCTGTTTGCGTGCTTTCTGTTTATGACCAAAACATGACTTCCTTTTCTTTCATAACCCAGCATTTAACTGAAAAACAAAAAAAAGCCGTAAATCTAGATTGTATATAAAAACTTCTCATATCATCTGAAGCTTACACTAGGCTAAGAGAGAGAAAAAATGCCTTAAAGTCAATTTACCATTTTTTATTGCTGTGTTAGAGGCGGTGGGGGGAGAAATGTGGTCTAGTACCAAGATTCGGTCTTTGATTTTATTTCTTTCCTTACACCGCCTCGCGGTAATTCCAGTGCCAGTTGCTAGCCCCGTCCGGGAGGTGGGCATAGACGTGCCTGTGGGCACACACACGTGCACACACAATCTCTCTCCTCTCTTTCATGCTCACGTCCAACCCAGCCTACGTAGACGGCTCTTCAACCGTTCAGTTGTCACCTTCCAAATAGCTTTTCCTTCACGTACTTGGCCAAGTCCATAACACAGTGAATGGGATCGGGGATTGTCCAGGACAGGGATCATGTCTACATGCCCAGCACAAACAGATGCTGATTAAACCCGGAGATGGCCTGGATATTTGGTCTGAAGGGAAGAGGTGTATATGCATATGTGTGTGTATATATACGCAATATGCATGTATTTAATTATGACAAAAGGGAACAATTCCCCTTCCTTCCCTCCTACAATCATTTGAAATATTCCATTAAATAAAATCTCTCCTTTACAGTGTCCTACCTCCCCTCCCTGCCCCCTCATAAAACCTGCTTAGGGTTAATTTAGAGGCTTTGTTGTGCAAAAGCAAAACTTTATTCCTGACCTTTTAAAAACTTAGTATTTTTAACCATCGGTGATTGTCTTTAAAAAGTCACTTTGGAAAGTAAAGTTGCATTGTTCCGTTCCAAAAATGTCGTAATGGGGCATTTGCAACACTAGCAAAGGGATTGCCTCGCTTTGTTTCCCCAACCCAACATTTCTTTGACCTGCATGCCTGTTTCTAAACCTGTTCTTTTTAACCAGAAGGACATTTTTGCTGGACAGCGGGTTTTGACCTCATATTCCTGACCGGCCCCCACTCATAACTGCAGCCTGGTCTCTTGGGAGATCCTGTGGTTCATTGGAGGTGAAGCCTTTCCCCCTTGAGGGGAGCACCAATTTTGGGACCCTTTGCCTTGCCCAGGGAAGCAGCAGAGGTGAGTGGTGGAGGCTCTTGGGCTTGGGCACATCCCCTGGCTGGGTCCCACCACCGCTGCCCCATGCACACAGAGCTTCCCTGCACTGTGCTTTGTCAGCTTGAGGCAGAGGTGGGTCAACCACCACTGAGAGCTGATGGGCCCCCGGGCACAAACTGGGAGCCCCCCTCTCTGAGCCAGGCATGAGCACGTGTGCAGGTGCATGCTTGTAGCCTCGACTTACTATTACATGTTTTTGCAAGCCCTTAGCTTCCCCAGGTCAGCCAGGAAAGTGTCCTTCTCCTTCTGTACCACAGCTCCCCGTTGGATTGGCTCACCCAAGGGTTTTCGTGTTTGCTCCTGTGGTCTCGTAAGACAAAAAGGCTGGGATGTTTTTGGTTTGGATTGTGTTTGGGTTTTTTTTTTTTTTTCATTGTCCTTACAAGGTGAGCTGCTCCAGCTGACATGACATGTCTGCAGACCTCTCCTCCTTCTCCCACCCATTCCTCATGTGGAAACCCTGCCATCCCTCCCCGGGTGTCCGCAAGCTGCAGGAGCCCCTCTTGGCTGCCCTGAGCCCTGTATGGTCCATGTGCTCAGAAATAGCTCCAGCAGCACCTTTCTTAAATCATGTGTATTACACACAGCCTCGATGTTCGTTGGGAGGCCACTGGAATGGCTGGGAGGGATTTACCAGGTCCAAATTCACTTGACAGAAAAACAAAATTCCAGCGTAATTTTAACCAGCTGTGGTGGGAGAGTGAAAGAGAGAGAGAGGCAAGGAGAAGGAAAGCTCGGTGCGCGGGGGGAGCGGCGGGAGGGGAGGTGGGAGAGAGGTGGTGCTGCGGATGGGCTGCTCTGAGCGGCGTTTGTGCGGAGAGAAGCCCTGGGAGGCCACTGCATCGTGGGCTGGTGACGATGGGGACGGTGGCCATTGCCTCTTCGCTGTCGGAGGAGATGATGCTGATGCCAACGAGGCAGCTCTGGGGTTGCTTCGTCCTGCTGGGCCCTGGTGACATGGGTGCTGGGCAGAGGGGTTTGCCCCACCAGGCAGGACAAATCTGTACCGTATTCATATCATCTTCAGTACCTCTGTGGAGAACATGTACCTAATGTCAGAAAGATTTAAAAGAGTTTAAAGAGAGAACTACATGAGTTCAATACCTAGCTTTTATTTTCATACTCTTTGGTATTACAGACTGAGGATAGCATGTCCTCCAAAGACATATGGCAAGCAAATACATTTAGTTTGAGTCTGATTTTAATGTTAAATTTAATTTAAATAATGTAAATATATATTTTATAGTGCATTAATGTGTTTTATACATGTAGATGTGTGTATTCTGTAGGTATAATTCGAACAATGCAATTTTAAATTAAATATGGGCTACTTCTAAGTCTAACTTTGCGAGAATACATGTTCATGATTTCAAAAGTTAGATAACTTACAAAAAGATTTTTTTCAATAACCTGAAATGTTTAAAGATATTTTTATTACATTTTATTATGTTTCACATCCCCTTGTTTCCATTTTAGACTGCATGTACCAAGTGACTCAAATATCTGATGAATCTGGGAACTCCTGTTTGAACCCTATTGCTATATAATAATTTTTTCACATGTATAAAGCATAAGTACAGCTTCAGCCTCTTCAGCAAGCTGCTGCTGAATAGCTCATTGAAACCAAGGAGATCTCAGGCATACACAAAGCTGTGCCCATGTCGAGATTTTGCAGGATCAGGGCTATGTGTTATGATGCATAAATGTTGGTAAAAATGAGTTCTTGTAAGACATAAATAGACGAGAACATTCACACTGTTTACAAGAAAAAGCCACAGTGTTCATGTTGGTAAAAGTACCCAACTGAACGCTGTCCTGTGGGGAAGGATGTCCTGCTCAACTGAGAAAAAATTCCTTGGAGATAAATGAGCTGAGCATCTTGAGCTCTCTGGTGATAATTTCCATGGAAATATAACATATGTTTTTATTTTATTTTGATTACTTTTTAAAAAAGAGTAGCACAGCATTGTAGCTCCATGCTTGCTTATGTGAGGACTTCTGTGTGCACCAAACTCAATACAGGCAAGAAATACGGTGTGGTGGGGCCATGCAGTGAAGGCAGAAGTTTGGAGAAATCTGCTTAATCTCCAGTGCAAGAGAGGCTTGGGGGGGCAGTTGTCCTAGATGTCCTATAACACATGAGGGTGGCTGAGAGTCCTTGTTTCTCCTGGTCCGCCCCCACAGTGGTGCTCTCCAGCTCCCCTGGTGCTGTTAGAGGACATGTGGTCTGAGACAGTTGTGTGTGCCCATCAGTGGTCTGAGACACTGATGGTCTGAGACAGTTGTGTGTGTTAGTTGCAGCTGACGTTCTTGGAGCTTCTGAAAACCCCAGAAGACACTGTTTCTCCCATTGACTATGTGCCTGCCCTACTTTCTCTCTCAAATCCTTTCCCCCTAGATGTGACTGCTTTGCGAAGGCAATTTCATGAGACTGGGTTTTGCGTCTTCTAGAGATGAGCTCCTCTTCCTACCCAGGTGCAGCCTTGCAGATCAGCTCTGTCCAAGCCATGGCCCTGACCATGGTAGAAACTTGACAAAAGTCAGCTGTGGGAAAGAAAAACCCTGCTATGTGGAAGGCAACTGGTTAGGTTATGGTTAGACAAGCTTTAGTGTTGGTATTGCTTCTCATTTGTGTATTTATATGTTGAGTGTTTTTTGAGAGCCTGATTGAGAAGAGGCAAGCATTTAAAGGAGCTGTGTGACTGCTCCAGTGTCACCCAGGTAAAAGTGGTACCTTCTCTTCCTGGGAGCCTAAAGGCTGCTCATTCAATGTGGCTTGAGATCCTTGAGAGAAACATTTCTGCATTAAAGGTACCAATAGGGACAGGTGATGTTTAGCACACAGCCCAAAAGTGTCCTCTGGGCCCACTTTCCATAGCAGCTCTGCTGGCGAGGTAATGTCGAGCTGCCTATTGCCCATCGTTTGTTCCCTGGGACCCCAGCACTCTCACTTCTCTTTGCAGTGCATTGCCTGGTTTCTCTCAGACCAGATGGCCAACCTAGGCTTCATACAGCTGTTTTTTACCCCAGTCAGCATGACTGACTTTGTTTCTATCTGCTCCTTCTCGACTGGGGAAGTCATGAGTGACCTTGGGGACCTGGGGAGGCAGCTTTGTCATACACCGGACTGTGTTTTACCTGCAGCAACATCTGTTTGACTCAATCTATTCAGTGCCCAACAGTTTGAGAGCAGGGAGACCAAGAAACGGCAGCAAATGAGTTACAGTGTTGATTTCCCGTTGATTTCTGAGGTGCCCCTTTCCTCCGACTGTCCTGGGGACGTTGACATCACCATTTCTGGAGATGCTGCTGACTTAAGTATGATTTAGCGTGAAATGACTGAGCTTAGATGTAACGTGTCTAAAAGGATCTGCTTTCCCCTGGGAGCCTGGAGGTGTTGACTCTCTCTGATCACTCAGTCCTGGGCTCTCACCCATGGATAATTACGTCCTTCCATGGATAATCCTGAAGGCCAAGTTCTGCTGGAGCGGGAGAACTTGCAGGTGGGCAGTGGTCAGCTCTTCACCTTGTGCTTCGTACAGCTGTTGTACTCTTCAGTTTCTATCTAGGGAGGATTGGAGATAGGGAAAAGAAAACTTTGACGTCACTGTCCCTCCCTTCCCTGTTCGGTAGCAGCAGTGAAATTCATAATCCATTCCTGTTGGCGCGGAGCTACCCTTGATGGCTTCTCACAGGAGCACTCAGGACTTTGACTCAGTCCAAGGGGTGATATCAATCAAAACACTTCGTACCTCAGCCCATAGCGATCCCTTGACTTGGAGCCGGGCTGCTATGGTGACAGTCTCCCTTGAGGTGCCTAAATCAATTAGACAGGGACACATCATCTCTGGTCTCCCAACTTTTTCCCTGTTGCCCTCCCCCATCCCATTTAACTGCGTGTTCTGTGCGAGATACCTACCACTCCCAGCCGGTAATGACTTCCACATGGGGCTGGACCTTGTGGACAAATCCCCTGTAACAATAGGAAATGTTCCTTGGTCTCTCATTGTGTCTGTCTTTGGGAAGGAGGAGAAGGCGTTGACGACAAGCTGAAGAGCTCTAATATTCCTCCCGGACAGCTGATTAATTCCATCCTCTGCATCCGCTCTGGACCATCTCGCCCCGCCCCGCGCCTTCTGCTTTTTATTGTTCTCTCCACCTGGCTCCCTCTGGCAAAGAAACCGATGGGATTTCGTGCCACGTGGAGCTCCAAACGGAAAACCCGGACAACAAGAGCCTCTGCTCCCCCCGCGATCCAGGCCCAGTGGCTCTTGCTGGAGGAGGAGAAGCTGCACCTTCCTTGCAGCCAAGACCGAGCACTGGAACGGGGACTCAGCATTCCTCCCCGGCACGTCTGCTCCCTCCTGGGAGAGACAAGACCCTGCCTTTTCCCACTCCTTCCCCACCATTGGGATAACTCCTCTCTTTGCGGATAGCTGCAGGCTCGCTCTCACGCTCGGACCCTCTTCCTGCACATGTGGGCACATTCCTGCTTAGAAACGGTCCAAGCTCCTGCGGGGATGTGCCCACGCTTGCCCTGAAAAGTGCCTGCCCGTTGCGTGCCGCAAAGCCCCCCTTGCTCGTGCCTTCCCCTGCTGATGTCGTTTGTCCACCTGCAGCCTGGCGTGGTGGGCGCTCGCTGACTCCCGCACCCAGCTGCGGGCACACGCGCGCACACAGCCCCGCGGGTTCGCACGCTCGCCCGCACGCGTCCCCACGCTCGTTTGCCGCAGTCCGGCCTCGTCTCGAGGACTTGCCATTCCCTCGCCAGACCTGTGCTCCGGCCTCGTTGCTCAGCTGCGATCCATGGAACAAGGGGGGAAAGAGTGAGACAAGGGCATTTTGATTATGATTGCGGAGTTGATTTATTAGAATCATTTTAAAACACAAAGCCATCTGTGTGCCTCTTCCCCATCCAAGATTTATAAAAGACTAAACCATCGATCTGACCCCCAGCTCTCCCTCCCGTCCTCTTCCCCCCCGCCTCATCCTCGCCTTCCATTCTCCTCTGTGGCTCTCTTGCCAAAACACTTGCCCATACTTAATTCTCCTCCCAGAGAGACAATACTTTGCATTCTTGTATTGGAAGCCAAAAAAAAAAAAAAAGACAATTCTATTCTGTCTCTGCTTTGCAGCTTGGTCTGCTAAGTTGCTTTCCCGAGAGTCTGCATTTAAAACAAAAAAAAGATGAAGGAAAAGACAAGTTGGTGCTGAAAGGTGCTGGAACATCATCGCGCAGGGGTAACGTTTTCATTCACTCCACATATCAAGCAGCCACTGGCAGGTGGTCCCCAGGCCGAGCGAGTGGGACTCGAGCCTCTTCCAAAGGGCTCACCTTCAGGGCGGAAAAAGACGCTTTTGGACTCTGTCTCCCATCCTTCCTTTGCTCCCTTTTGAGGGCCTTGGCTCAAGCCCCAGTTTTCGAGGGTTGAGGTGTGCTGACAGATCCTCGGATCAGGATGAGCCGGTGGCTGAAGTCCAGAGCAGGAGGAGAGCCGAGGTCCCAGTTTCCTGGAATCGTGTTGTGACAAGCAGGAAGAGGCTCAGCCCTCCTCTTCCTCAGTGCTCTGCTTGATGCCGATGCAGCCTCCCTGGGGTGCCGACATCAGAAGAGCTGTGATGATTTACACCTCTTGAGGACTTGCCTCTCCCTTCTGTGGCAAAGACTTTTCACCTCTCCATGCCTCCATTTTTTCCAGACCTACGATGCTTTAGGCATTTCTGTGGTCACCAGAAAAACTAAACCAGCGTCACCAACTGGGAGTTAAGGATTTTGACATTATAGTGCTGTCGTCCTTTTCGTGAGGGTGGAAGGTAGGGAGCAGATGTAGAGCTCTGGAGCTCCTGTCTTAGATGAAGAGAGAGCTAGAGGGAGTATTAGCATGCGGTTTGCATGAACTGGAAGTGGTCAAATGAAGTTTGGGATTACCTAATGCATGTTTAGCCTTTTTTTATTTACACATCAGGGAAGCATTTTCCTCAGTTTCAGCAAATTAATTTGTAGCCAGTGTCCAGCTTTCAAAATTACTGTGATGATGAGAGAAGATCACAGGCGATGGTGATCGCAATCCTCAACAGCAGTGTTTTGACTTTGATTTTGTTTGTGTGTGCCTGGGTACAAACAAAACCTTTCTGGGTTTTGTAACTGTTCTTTTGAACTTCGTCTTTCCATATAAATCTTATTTTTATGTTGTTAGTGGTTCCCACATGAGATCTGACATTTGTTATTTGATACTGGCAGAGGAGAATGAAACCTATTAGTGGAGGCTTATGGGTTCAACAGGATCCTAGGGAATAAGAGCAGGGCTTGTGAAAAGACCTGAGGATTTAGTGTCACTGTCATCCACTCGAGCTCTTGAATCTCTTTACTGACCCCTTTCTATCCACAGAATTGTCTTCTTCAGTTTCCCTTGTTCCAGGTGTATATTCATCGAAGCTGATGACTCACCCACTTTGTTGTACACTAAATCACCAAGTGCTGAGTGTCCTTCAGGACCTCTTCACAATTCCCTTATGTCTGCTTAGAAAAGATAGGCGTAACCTCATGCATTTCTTTTGTAAAGAAGGAAAAGAAGTTTTACTTAGAGCACAGAACTGCTGTGGTTTGCGTGGCCCCTCTTTGCACCATGGTCCCTCTCACTCCTCTTCAGGAAGGGACATCTTGTAGAGGAAAGACACTACTCAGCCGGGCTAAAATCTGTCAGGAATCCTAGTAAAGGGCTGGAAGCAATGGTCTTCCAGGCCTGGAGCCAAATAACACTGCTTAAACCAGCTGTGACAAGGGTCTGACCAGCAGCCTTCCCAGAGCATCCACATCTGTGCGGAAATACCTGGCCATGAAAGCCTTCAAGATGACCCTTCAGTTTATGTATCCCCAGATGAGTGAGGACAGTGAACGGTTCCATCTCATGGACTCTTCTTCTCAGATTGGAGTGCAAAGATCCCCAGTTACTCCACAAATGCCGACCTAAGAAAGGGAATTTCCAGCCCGTATTCCCAACGCTCTCAGTTTCTCCCTTTTGATTTCTCTTGAACGCGCCGTTCGTCTCCGCTTCCCGTCCAACGCTGCTGTATCATGGTTTAAACAGCTGCCACGTCCCACCCTCGAGGCAGCTGCATCTCGGGGCTGCCTGGGGAGCACAGGGCTCCTCACCCGGCGCTGGTCCCACTGCCCGAGTGTGATGGGGCCATGGGTGCAGGGCTGGCCGGAGGGACTAGGCAGGACCATGCCAGGCCATCGCCCAGTCTTCCTTCACACTTTGCAGTCTGGTGCAGAGATGCCTTTTCTCCTAATTTTATTTCCCTTCCCTTTTTTTTTTTTTTAATTTCCTTTTTTTTCTTTCCATTGGTTGTTTGGATTAAGGGGCCTTAAAGGGGCCAGACATTTTTTGTGTTCTCTCATACCCTATAAATAACCGGCACCTCTCCAGTGCTCCAACTCCACCCTTCAGTTGCAGATTCCACTGTCTAGCTGCCACTGCTCCGCATGGCCTTTCACACTCTTCCTTTCTATTTAATATGGAAATATTAGTAAAAAACTCGCTGTCACCATTCCTCCAAGAGGAGGAGGGGGGAAAGGGAGAGAGAGGTGGGAGGCGGGAGGGAAGGACACAACCAGCCAAAAAAAGTATCAGAAGGAATGTTCTTCTCCCTCCCAGGTTTACAGCAGTGCCTTTCCATCCAGAGTCATCTGTTTTGTTTTCCTTCTCCCTCAGCCTGCAAGTGCTGCAGCATTATCATGTACTGTTGCTTAATGTGACCAAAGGCTTCGGCGAGTCGCCTCGTGGACCGCAAGCATAGCCCACATTCCAAGGCAGCGATGCCTGCGGCGTGGCGTCTCGTTAAGACAGAGGTCTTGCAGCCCTCCATGTGTCCCATGAATGGTTGTGTGGGGTTTTGGTTTTTTTTTCCTTTCCTTTTCTTCTTTCCCCCCCCCTTTTTTTTTTCTTTTTCCCAAGTGCAAGCCGCCACCCCAAGTGCCAGGCAGGGATTTTGTAACCGCGTCGACATATCTAGGAGGTATGCATGGAATCTTTCAAGTGCTTGGTCCTCTGTGGTTTCCTTTGAGCAACTGCCCACCCCTGCCAGCTCCCACCACCCCTTCCCAAGCCCCTGACATGCAACCGGTTGCGCCATTCACACCAGATTTTCACATGACAGTCATCTCCTCCGGATTTCTTTCTGTTCCTTCCTCCTGGCATATTTCCTGATGCTAGTGAGGGATCAGAGGGTAGTATTCCTGAAGACTGGAGTCATCTATTGAAACATAAAGCAGGGAGAGATACAGGACAAGTTTTTACCTACCAAGTGGGAGTGAGATGTAAGCCCTGCTCAGTGCTAGATGATGTTAAGAATTTGGGTAAGGGAAGTGGGATACTCTAGCAGATGAAGGTCTGACTTTTTTTGCTCTACTTGAGATGTTATTCCATCAGTATTTTTTATCTTGTGAATTTTTTTCTCACCAACCGTCTCTGGGATGGGGAACTCTTGCTATTCCTGTTTTGGGAAGGTAGAGTCGAAGCATGCAGCCCTGGAGATAAGAGTTGACTTGAGCATTGCTAGTTGCCTGGGCTTTCCATCTCGGTTGGTGCCCACTGACTGGGCTCTTAGTCTGTGGGTACAAGCTCCCATGTACCAATGTCCATGTGGCTCTGCAGGAGATGTACTGGTGGTTTGTGTTGGCTGTGATTTTGATCAAGTAGTCGAGACTACGTGGATGGAAATGTGGACCTGTCGGATGGCGTCTCACAGTCCTCCTTCCTGAAGCTCAGCCTGCATCCACATCTCAGTTGTGCTTCCTTGACAGCATGTACGATAGAAGAGTCTGACTATGAGACTGGTGGTTTCCATGATGGTTTAATTGTGTCCTTAGCCCTGGACACATCCTCGTTAGTGTCATCTGCCTAACGTGTATTGCCAGGCCCCCGCCGTGGTCAGTGGAGCTGCACAGGTTTCCCCTACAGGAAATCCGCCCTTGCATGTCTTCGTTGTGTTGTCGTTGTCAGGATGTGAGGAATCACTGTCAAGATACCCTCACATTCTGGCGACTAAAGGAAGAACCTAACTAGATGCCTGGTTTGCAGAGGGCTAATGGGAGGTAAATCCCAGCCAAAGTGATTTATTTTTGCAGCCTAAGAGCTGCCCAGCTTTCTGCCTGCACACCATGCCAGCGGGGTTACCTGCCGAGCAAACGACAGTGTGTGATTGTTGTTACCACTTGCAATTAAAAAAAAATAATAGAAGAGAAACCTCAGTGCACTAAAACAACCAAAGCAGCGAGGCCTGTTCATGCAGGTCATAATTGGCAGGACACCTCTATATCACTTTGTTACTGGAGTTCATTATTTTCTTCTGTCTGTTTTTTCTTCATAAGAGCTGAATCCTGCCCCACAGGAGTCACTGATGTTCCCCAGCCTGTTTCAGCAGGAGACTATAGAATCATAGACTGGTTTGGGTTGGAAGGGACCTTAAAGACCATCCAGTTCCAACCCCCCTGCCATGGGCAGGTGTCGTGGTTTTAGGCTGATCCAGCAACTAAAACTCACACAGTCTCTCCTTCTCCAGTAAGTACAGAGGAAAGAAAAAAAAAACCAAAGGGACTGAGGGTTGAGGCAAGAACAGAGGGAGCACCCACCAACCATGGTCCTGGGCAAAACAGGCAGAGCTTTTCTCAAAGCAAAACAGTTTATTAATGATACTTAGAAGGAACAAAGGGAAACAAAAACCGATTACTTGAGAGGACAGAAAGAAACAAAACCAGATCTTAAAATTGACACCTTCCCCCCCCCCCCCCCCCCCCCCCCCCACCCCCCCTTCCTTTTCCTTCCGACTCTACCTCCTCCCCCCAGCAGCACAGGGGGCAGGGACTGGGGGAGTGCAGGTCAGTTCATTCCGTGCTGTTACTGCTGCCTCTTTCTTAAAGGAGAAGGAGTCCTTACACCCTTTTCCCCTGCTCCAATGGATCCCCTACCCACGAGGAAAAAATCCACAAACTTCTCCAGCGTGAGTCCAGCCCACTGGAAACAATCCTTCCCCACAGATTGCTCCGGTGTGGGCTTTACCACAGTCTCGGGTACTTAGGGAGCTGTAGCCACTCGCTCCAGCGTGGGTCGTCACTCAGACTCCAGATGCCTCTCTGCCTTGCCGTGCACCCCAACACGACCATCCTCAGGCTCAGGCATCTTCTCCCCACGGGCTGCGAGTGGGTCACTGCTCCACCGAGGCCGTCCTGGTTGCAGGGGGGCCGCCTGCTATCTCACCATCAGCCGCAGGGGGAAACTCGGCTCCGGCACACCTCCTCCCGCTCCATCCTCACTGACCTGCTGTCGATGCAGCTGTTTCTCTCAGATCTCAGTCCTCTCCAGGTGAACTCAGCCCAGTGGGCACCCCGGGAGTGGGGTGCCCCCGAGTTCCCCAGCTGGCTCCGCCGCCGCCATTCTCCGTGGGCGGCACCGGCCCGACACAGGCAGCTGCCCGGCCGGGAGCCAGGGAGCGGGGGCAGTGCCCTCCTCCCTTCTCTGCTCGATCCTGGGCGAAGCACCTTTTCCGGTCCCTTTGTCCTGACTTAAATAGGGCAATTCGCAGAGGCGCCCTATTGACTCAACCCCGAGGGGGATGGCAGTCTGATCTGGTGGCCAGAACTAAGCCTAACCCGGTTCCAAACCGGGGAGGTCACAGGGACCAAAACCCTCTCCTGCCACCAGAACCAACCCCCCCTCCACATCAAACCATGACAGCAGGGACACCTTCCACTGCACCAGCTTGCTCAAAGCCTCATCCAACCTGGCCTTGAACACTTCCAGGGGTGATGGGTGAAGCCCTTTCATTCAGGCATTTCTCTATGCAGTGAGATCTCTCTGTAGGTTTACCTGGGAGGTCTTGCAGAGCCCTCTCCAACTCCCAGCACAGCATCATCTGCAGCCCCTGATGGCCCTCTGCCCTTTCGGCATTACCATTGCGTCAGTTGCCTAACCAACCTACCTTGGTTAGCTACCATGCAGGAGTTGCCTCTCCTCTGCAGCTGCAGGCACCAGGCAGTTGGAAATGGTAAATGATGTATTTCAGTCCCTGCTCTGAACACTGGGGCTTCACAACAAAAGTTGTAAGTTGGTGTTGTTTTTTTAACTTTTTTTCTTTTTTGAACATGAGGAAAAACTATATTTTTCCCGAGCTGCCTTGTTGGGATTGGCTGGCCTTGTTTTATCTGAAACTTTCCAAAACAATTCAGCCTGAGGCAGATGCCCAGCGTGGAAAATTTCAACTCAAACAGTTAAAGTTTGGCTGTGTTGTAGGAGCGGAACATACGGAAAGTGCTGGACCAGCGTGTTGAGGCCACGCTACCTGCTCTGCTTGGGGGGGTGTCTTCGTGGGCGTCCTCTTCTCGGGTAACTGAGCATGGATCTGACCTCATGCAGAGATGCCGTAAGGGGTAGAAACGTCTGTATTGGTTCTGGGAGTCTGTGTGATGACCATAAAACCGCTGTTCATGCTGGGACTCTGCCCAGTCACCTTCATAGAGATGCTACAGTGAGACGATCCAGGGGAGCTGGATCACAGCGTTGGGGCAGGGCTGGGCGGTTGGGGTGGTCAGCGTGAAGGATGGGTGACTTTGATGAGGAGAGGAATCCTCTCCTGCCTCTGGTCCCTCTTAGCAAACTGTGGGTGACACCAGCTGCTGGCTGGTGGTATTAACCCTCAATGTGTGCTCGTAGCACAGTTGTACCTGTACGTGTCTGCTGTGCTGGCAAGAGGCTTCCAGCATGGGGACCGGTCCACCCAAAAGGTCAGCTGTTGCTTTATATCCCCTCCATGGCATCAGCATCAATCAGAGCTGTGGTTTTGTACCAGTGCCTGAGCAGGACAGGCGCTGGGGAGCGAGTGCTGGGGAGCCCCGCTTCTGCGTGAGCTGCTCCCCAAAACTCAGTGCTCTTTCACCTCTGCCAGCCCCAAGACTCCCCTTACTCCACTCTGGCTGTTGGGTTCAGACAGGAGTTTGTGAGCCTAGGGCTGTTTTTCCTGTTGTTGTTGTGTGTTTAGTGAAGCCTCCAGCCTTTTTGAGGAAGTGGCTGATCAGGTAAGGAGCCCCGTTTGGATTTCTCAGCGGGGACAACACACATTGGGCATTTATTTCCCCCAGTTGGGGGTCCTCTGTGGTGGGCAGGAAGAGGGGCTCTACTCTCCCCCCTGCCTCCCCTCTCAACACCCCAGTCTCAAAAAACCTCAAACATAGCCTGCAATCACAGAACCGTGGAAACCGCGTGCCCAGCCCAGCCTTCGGATTTGCTTTTCCCCCACCTGAGGATGCGCGGTGTCCCCAGCACCTCCCTGATAGCCACGGGGCATCGTGTCACCCGCCCCTGGCAGCTACGTGGGGACAGCCACGCGCACGGGGGTACCGTGTTACCGCCAGACAACCTGAGTGATGACTTTTCTGGATTAATTAGACTTATTTTCCCACTCATTCTCTTGTATTTTCATCCCTGAGGTGTGACAGAAGACACCAGACGCTGTCAGATGTGTGGTGCAGGGTGATATCTGGTCCTTCCCTTTGGGATGGTGCTTTACAGTCTGGCTGAAATTTTTAGGGCCAATTTTTATTAAAAGTGGCTTTGAAAGTGGGTAAATCATAATTTGCTAAATCAGGCCCTGAACTGCTCAATGTAACAATTATTACTTTTTTTTTTTTTTTTAAAAAAAAAGATAATATACGTAAAGAGAAGCCCAACTTAATGAAAAATGGCCAAGTTGGATCAGGCTGGATGTTAATTCCAGTTTGGTGTTGCCACCATCTTCGTCATCATGGTTTAGTCATGTCCTCCTTTACATGTTAATTAAACTGATGTGTCAGTGAGTATTATAAGTACAAACTCGGGTAGTGTTTGTTTTTTTTCTTTTGCAGTGTTGCTTTTGCAACATTTGTTTAGTTTTCGTTCAATGCATAAAATATGGAGGGAACAAAAAAACTCATGCACATTGTATCGTGTAATTAGACGAGTACCAGATGTTAATTAATATATGAATATCGTTTTTATTTACAATCGTCTGGCTGTGGTTTGAGCAAACCTATGTTCCCCAGCTGTTGCTACACGAGACACAGTCAGAGCAAAAACAGAGCTGGGGTCCAGCTGCTCTGTTCCCGGAGCACAGACTATTACCCCCGCTGAAAGAGGAGATGCTTGTAGGATGTGCTGTCCCCAGAGGTGACACAGCAGTGTGACATTCTGCTTCTATCCAGTGGAGGGCAACAGGGGACACACTCCCAGCCATGTGCCTGCCGACCGCTTTGGGGAGCAGCAGTGCTGGGGCTGGCGGAACCCTGCCGAAATGCAATCCAGGTCTTTCCCCCTGGACACCACAGTCCAATGGGATTTCTGCTACCAGGCAGTGATTGTTTATACACCAGCTGTGTGGCTCTCGGAGGAGTCCCTGGAGATGCTCAAAACTCGGTTGGATGAAGCCCCAAGAAACCATTGTCCGGCTGTGAAGTTGGCCCCGTTTTGAAGAGGCTGGACTGGAGACTCTGTGTCATTCTCTGAAGGCGAGGCAGATAGTGGCCACCACATTCAGCCTTTCGCTATCAAAAGATTTGATTCTTCTCTATTTCAACTGGAAGACCCTTCTAAGCTGATCCAAAATTTCCTTTCCTTTTCTTCAGCTCTCATCCAGCAGCAACATGTCGTTGTGCTGTGACCAGCTGGTGAATCCAGGCATGTCTCTTCCTCCTTTGTTTCTATCTGCAGAGGTTCCGGCTAACAAAAGAATAATTTTACTGTCCATCTTTAAGTTCATTTGCATTTTTAGATATTAAATTCATTCCACTTGTATTTCTATAGCCCTCAAGATCTTTTAATTTCTTTTGTCTGATCCTCTGATCTCCTGTGCACTGATAATAACTTCCGCTTCATTGGTGCTAAAGTCATCTCTGTATTTCCAGGGAGAAATAAGATTGATTACAAGCCTTACCATTGAGGAACTCTGCTAGTTATAACTCAGTTCCCATCACTCTCTTCTCAGCATAGCCTGTTTTCATTTGTCCGTTACTCAGTTCCTTGCCTGCTGTATAATTGTTCTGCTAATTCCCATCTTTTCATGCTTGCCTCATAATTACCCATGTCGTGTTATGGATAGTGCCTCTTGATACCCAGATAAATTAGATTGTACCACGCTTCTCGTGTCTAGGGAATGAATTGTCTCATTGAAGAAGTACATCGGGTTCGTCTCACACAATTTACAAAACCTGGGGTTACAGTTTATTCTGCTTGGCTCCATGTCATTAATGATTCCTTCCTTTAAAAGGAAAAAAAAAAGAAAAAAGAGAACTCTGTAATGAGATCATTTTCTCTCTCAAAGCTACACCTGTGCCTTGAATACCAGCAAGACTGAGCTATCCAACCTCTTTGACCCATCACATGGTCCATAGATGCATTGACTTTCTCAAGGCATCTCGTCTTCTGCTAAGTCAAGACGAAAGCCCACAACTGTCTCTAAATTACTTGTGAACTCCCTGACACTCTCTCTTTGTCTCTGTTTTTCCTTCTCTTCCCCCTCCCCACCAGTAGCTGGCATGAGGAGAATAACAGTGGAATCTCCACGTTGCTGTGGTCTGAGCAGGTTTCTCTCACATTATGTCTGAATAAATATTAATAAGGAAAATGGAATAAGAGCTCATTGACAAATTCGGCAAATATTTGCCTCTGCCTTCCCATTCCAGCAACCTGGCTCCCGGAGGGAAGTTTTGCCCTTTCTCAGACCAGAGCATTCAGGAAATAAACACGCGGTTTATTTTCTTGGAGGAGGAGGAAAATGAAAATAGCATTATTGGGCCTGAAGCCCACATCTCACATTTTGTGTGTCTGGAAGCACCTTCAAATCACCAGCTTGAAGAATGGCTTTTGTCTCTGCGTTCAAGTGACAAGTTATCACAGAAGTGGCCAGGATGGCTTGAATGATCACGCAGTGGCGTTCCTTAGTCTTCCAAGGATGGAGCAGTGGGTCCTGCCATTCCCTTAATGAGACTGATTAATTATTTATTACAAAGGAGGCTGCAGGAATCTGGAGCAGAAACTACTCTCCAGGCCAGCTCACTCACACCTAAGCACACCAGGCTGCTTCATAGCACAGCCCATGCCGGAGCGATCAGACCTGCTGGTGGGAGGCTCACAGGAGTGGGACCAAGGCTGTTTATGCATATGTGTGTGTGTATATATATATGTATAAAAAGTGTGTGTGCGTATATTTTACTATGTTAAGCTATAAACTGTATGGGTTAGGTATGAATTAGAACCTTATAAAATGTGTTTACTCATTCTGTGTAACTCAAAGCGGGGATTAAACAGTAGGAAAAAACTGAACGGGAGAATTTTCCAAGCAGAAGAAGTTTTACAGCTCTCATTGTGAACTTGGGAGGGAGGATTTCTATTTTTGTATTTAGAGTTTTTTCAGAGCAAGTTTTTTGTGTTTGAATTTTTTTGGGGTATTTGATAAAAGGGGGTGAAGGATGGCTGAGGAGGAAGGATGAATGGAGGAATAGCAGGAGAGCATTCTGACAGGCAGAGCTCTCCCCCTGCACCTGAGCCCCATCCTTCTCTCCATCTCTTGGGACAACGTACTTTCTGTGCCAGTGGTGCCCAGGAGGGCCTCCCCACAACATGCCGTGCTCCTAAGCAGGCCCTGCCTTTTCTCATCTTCTTCGAAGACCATCTTTTATGGGGAAAACAAAATCCATAATGCTGCCACAGTTAAGGGAATGGGTGCGGGAAAGGAGCGTTGGAAGCAGAGGAAGCAGGGAGGTGAGGCTCCACTGAGCATCTCAGGCAGGGAAGAAGAGAGGGAGGAGCAGGGGATGGATTAAGGTCTTACAGCCTGTTTGCCCCTCCTTCTCATAAGAAAGACTGGACAAAGCACCAAGCGAATAATCTCACCATTATCAAGTGACTCCTCCCGAATCAGTTCCAGTTGGGTGGTGGTCGATAAAAAGCCAGGTGCATGCAACCTAGAACCATTTCATTCCTTATTTCCTCCCCTTCTTAGATACAACTTTCTTTCTCCACCCGCTTTTTGGTGTCTTCTACCCTCTAGTTCTTGCTGCCTTGGTGAATCATCTCTGCCTTCAGGACTGCTGACCTGTGCGCAGTTAGCAGAGCCTGACTCACTCTTCTCCTCTACATGTTATTTCCACCAGCCTTAGGAAGGTTGGGTTTTGGTTGTTGGAGTTTGGGTTGGTTTGGTTGTGGTTTTTTTTTCCGCTTCACTTTATGAGCATTTTCCAGAAGACAGGGAAGGGAGGAGAGAAGAGAGACCTGAGAGGGTTCATTGTTTGGGTAGTTTTCCCTACTGCTAAATGTCAGCATCCTACCCTTGATGCTTAGGATAAGGAGTAGCAAGGCTTCTATTTCAGGCATTGCAAGGGATGAGAGAAACTCACCTTATCTCTCTAACATGGCCCAAGTGATGTTTGGGTTCTATTTACGGATTTGAAGAAAGGAGGGAAGTGATAACCTCACCGTATGAGCTCTGGGTTGGCTACCTGGCATTGGCTTCCCTCGTCAGCATGGATCCTGGAACAGCCCTGGAATCCATTTACCACTTGGCTTAATCCTTCTCTGCTCGTTCTGGGAATCTGTGTTTTGTCGTCTGAGTGGTAAGATATTGTACAGTTGCTGGCGATGACGTGTCTCCAACTAACCACCGTAGAGCGATCAGTGATCCTGGGGATGGGAAGTGTTCCCGGATACCTTGCTTTGCCAAGGACATCTGGGAGTCAAACAACTGTTCCCACCATAGAGAGCTTTTGGTGAGATGTGTTCCCAGGGGACAGCATCCATCAGAGCTGTCCTGGCTAATAACAACTCCCCTTTCCTGTGGATGCCAGGTTTGATTTGTCTTGGTTTCTAGGAAATGTGACTTAAAATTCAGAGCAGAAGGCATTTCTTCTGTACCAGCGTCCTGCTGTGTGCTTATGGCAGGTATCCTCAGTGCCTGGAGTCTGCTTGCTCGTGAAAAGGGTTAATAGTCTTTCAGAGATGAAAGCCAGCTATTAGTGGTTGGAGATCTGGACTGGGCTCTGGGTTATAGCCTCAAATTTGCCTTTTGCCTGCTATCTTGAAAAAGTAATTCCTTTCTTTGCATCCCTGCTCCTTTGCCTGCCGCCTCTCCCGGCGCTGCAGCCTTCTGTGATGCAGGTGTGTACCGTAAGGGAGGTCATGTCTTGGCTGAGGGATGTAAATGCCACCACATACTTGGAGCTATTAATGGCCTTTGTGAAGCACATTGAAGCCTCTGGGTGCCAGGTGCCTTGTTGACACATGTTTTATCCTCCAGGAGACAAAAGCAGCTCAATTTACAAAATTAGAGATTGTATTCTGTCCTTGTGAGCAGCAGGGCTGTGCAGTGGGGCAGGAGATCCTGTCTCGCCTTGTAGGCTTAGTGGAAAAGCTGGAGTGATTGCTGATATGATGATGGATGCTGAAGTAGACTCCTCATGACCCAGAGATTCCAGCTCTTTCTCCTTTTCACTGACTTGTGTCTTCTAATGAATCAAAACTGTGAAGAAGAATGTGAACTTCATTATGGGGAAATCAATAAGTGAATGATTCATTAGCTGCGTTAAGAAAGCTGTTATGAATATGCTCTAGTGACCCAGGTAATTCTTTGTTCAAGAACTGATGTCAACTCTTGCATACATTAGTTCTGACCGAGTGGATGCTTTCTGGTTTCTGAGTTTGGTCAGATAATTGCTTCTTTTCTCAGTTTTATTCTGATATCGCGTTTGGCTTCTCTGTGATACCTGCTTGAATAAATGGAGAGTTACAAAAAGAGGCACAGTGAAATAACACACTTTCTAGTTTGAATTCGAGGTAGCTGAACATATCTACAAAAATATTTAGAACTCGCTATGTTTGCACCAGTTTTAACCTTGGTCCTGCGAGCATGTACATTAGTTTATCTGGCACACGAGTGTAATGGAACAACTTACATGAATAAAGCTAAACATGTGTAAAGTTTGCAAGATACGGGTCAATAATTCTTTGGAAATCATAGCAATCAACTGTCTGTTTTCTTATGCAGGGATATTCTCCTATCTGTCTTAAGACAAGTGATCTGAAATATCTGTAATAATCATTATGGGTAGTTGTTCCAAATAGCTCACAGCCAGGATGCAGGAACTCAACTAGTGTAAATTGTTATTGTTCCATTGACTTCAAGGGAACTACAGGAGATTTTATGAACTGAGGATCTGCCCCCACATTCTCAAATGTCCAGAACTGCATGTCAGGGCCAAATAGAGATCTGCTTCCATGCGAGTGCCTCCATCAGGACCAATTTTTCCAAGTGTTGTTGGCTAACAGGCTGCAGATCTGGCTGCAGTTGTGTGTGCTCAACCCTTTGGGATATACTGGTCCAAAGTCTTATCGCTAATTCATCAGCATCTACACGTATTACCTTGATTTAGAATAAATGGGACCAAAGAAAGAATATTTTCTTTAAGTTGGTTGCCACTACAGGTAGTGGTTTGGTCCACTTTCCAGTACTGATCCATGAAGTGTAAGAAGGGACCGGCAGCAGGGTCAGGCAACAGTGGCAGTATGGAAGAAATTGGACATTCTAAGAAGTCCAAAAGTTCCACTTCCCAATAAGTGCAAGGATAAGTGAAGCGCAGACAAGCTGATGGCTTTTCATCATAGGTTTACATTAATTTGATTTGACAAATCAGCTGAGATAATTATGGTTTTAGCGATTAATTGCATGCTGAGTTTCTTTCCAGGAAACCTTCTCTCCCCCTGCTGCTCTCTGGTATTTGCCTATGTGTGAGGCTGCATCTCCAGTGGCTGCAAGTAAGCCAGTGGGGTTCTGTGGGCATTAAACTACTGGAGTATTTGATCATAAAGAGCTGAAAATAAAGGTAAGAGACTGCTCAGTAGAGCTGGAAATGAAGGACCTGACCCTGCTGTTTGGTGGGTCTCCCTGCTTTCTTCGTAGACCATCATGTACTAGGCAGGTGAGGCAGTTTGTGTATTAGGTGTTTGTAAGTGAGACACGTTGTAGGTATGTCACCAGGGCCCACATGGACTGGCCAGAATTGCCTTGTCATTGATCTTTCTTTAGGAAGGATCCCAGGATTTGTCCTCTGACATATCTCATGGTGAAAGCTGCTCCCTTTCAAGTTCAGTCATCTTAATCTCGGCAGAAGATGGAACGTCCCAATGCTCTGGACTGGTCAAGCCCAGATCCTTGGTGCCACCTTTGCATCCAAAATTTGGAGTCATTTTCAGACAGTAGCTCGTTCCCTTGGAACCGCAAGAGTGCAGTAGCTTTCTGCATTTAAGAAGAAAGAGGTTATGACACAGGTTTTGTTGCTATCACTGAAGTATCTGACACATCGGTTTATGCTGTAAGAGAGTGGCTCTGGGCTGTAGCAGGACTGGTGGGATTCCCAATGAACGTACGGCTCTGTGCGGTCCCTGGATCTGCTACAGACTGCTGACTGTGGGCCTTGGGACCACCAAGTGGTCTGGACCACTGGTCCATTGTTTAGAAATCTCTAATTTAAGAGAAGCTAAAAATGAAAGGAAAGCAAGAATGAGAGTGGGAACTAGATCTGTGGTGATGAGAGTGAGAACTATGTCTGTGGTAATGGACAAAATCTTCTGCCAGACAAGAAGTATCTGAGGACAAAGCTCATGTATTTGCATTGTGTCTGCACAAGTCCCAGCACAAACAGGTTCCCACTTTGCCTTGAAATCAAGTAACTATTTTAACATGCTGCAGAGCCCAAAACAAACTCCAAGGGAATAGATAAATTCACTTGGACTCTCCACCATGCTAATGTGAATACGTGGCTTTGAGATTGGAACTGGCTCATGCCTGGATGGCTCCTAGCATAGCAGAGTCAGCTTGTGTCTGGCTATGGTTGACCCTTAGCAACCCAGTGAACCTTGAGAAATACTGGAGGGCTCACAGCACAGAATGAAATGCATTAATTCTCGCTGTCTTCCAGCAGCATACTGCCTTGGGGGAGATAGAGGAGGTGATGCATTTTACATGAGCTGAAACAACTCTTCTGAGGTCTTAGATATTGACTTTGAAAGAACTGTGATAAGCAGTCTGTGGACAGCTCAGGTGAAGGAGCAGTGAGTCCTATTGATGACCCTAAAAGAAGAATACACTCATGATTAGCCTTGTGCATCGTGTTTTTAGAACATTGCAGCTTATCCAAATTAAGACCATTTCTTTCCGTTTGACTGGCTGCTCTTCATAAGAACAGTAAAGATAGCCCATGCTTCAGTTCCGTGTGGTCACTTGTATGCAGCAAGTTCTAGCCTGGAGAGCACCAGCGAAGTGATTGAGGGACTTTTGTGGCACTGCAATGTAACTTTTGCTCTTAGCTCAGCTAAAGCATTGCCCCTTAAATTTAGCCATCTACAAATGCAGTCTTCCTTCAGCAGAGGAACTGGGAAGCCCAGAGGAGAGCTCTTCATCATTATTAATGTGTCTAGTAGATGTAGGAAGCAAATTCCCCCAAAATTCATAACTTAGGCAAGGTGAAGTCATTCAGAGAAGTGCTGCGATTTGCACCTTTGTGCAGGTTGGCAAGTGAGGCACAAACTGTGCCCAAAGTTGCACCGTGTAATCACTGGCTTTTCAGTTGCAGCCTAGAGAACCTGTGCCCAGCCGGAGGGATTCTCAGTGGATGTGTCTTTGAGAAAACTCATATGAAAGTATTTCAGAGGCTGCAGGCTTTTTGGGCACAGGGCTTAGGCTCCCATCTAACACGAGAAGCTGGCATGCATGGATGATCCCAGAATGTGGGCAGAAGATTTTTTAGTAATAACTTGGCTTTTTCTTTCTTTTGTAATCTGGCAAGCCAGGTAGAGAGGGAGTTTTGACATCCTTCCACCAGGACCAGTAGGGACTGTTTGCTTTTAATGATCTAGGCAGCGAGGACAGACCATCTGCTGATGTAAATCGGAACAGCTCTGTCACCTAAAGTTATGTTACATTCATTTAAATCAGCCCACCATCTCCAAGACAAACCGCCTTTCGCTGCCTTCCCCACCAAGCGCCAGATCTGAAGCACATTAAACCCAGGTACAACCTCCTTGTGGAGGAACCACCCTGCAAGCCTGGGCACTCCATCTACCCATCCAAAACCGAGTCCAAGCCTTCTGCTCACAGCCCTCCTCTGAACTTGCCCTTCATTGGAGGCAGAGCCCTGGAGGAAGAGGAGGATGGGATGAAGACCCCCAAAACAAGACAAACTTGGAGCACTGAGCATACCATTTGTTTCCTCATTTCAGGAACCAGATCCTGGCAAGAGCAAAGTGCAGAAAGGTCTCTTTTTTCCATCTGCTTCATTGGCATTGCTTCGGAAGTCACTGCTGGGGACGGAGGTCCTCGCTGGGCCCCATCTGCCTTCCCCGGACTCCCTCATTTATGCCCACTTGGGCCTCTGACATTCTACTCTGTTTTTCTTTCCTTGAAAATGGATCACGAATTGCGAGCCGCTGCGCAGGAACACGTCTGTTCCCCATTACAGCTCCACCGGGCCTGTAACACGATCGTGCCTGCTCCATACCCACACAGATATTTATTTATCCGTACAGGCTTTCTCCTTGTTTTCATTAAGTTAGGCAAAAAGGTTAATCTTTCTTCTGCTAAAGCTTCAAAACCAACCAAGCTAAATAAAATATGATTTCTTTCATTTCTTTTTTAAAGGACAGTCTCTCCCTTTTTTTCCCCCCTCTCCTTAAGTACCAGAATGAGGTCACAGTCAGAGATGCCACAAGAGTAAATTGAAAACAGGTTGAAAAAAAGCAAAAGGGAGAAAGACGGAGAGAGGAAAACCACAATCAGAAGAAAGTGATTGGTAATGTTGCAGGGTTGGTTTCATCCAGTCTAGTAAAGAAGCTGTCAAGACAGAGATGTTGGTGCCTTCCTACTTTTCCCTTTGTGCTCTTTCTAGGAATCTCGAAGGTGAATCACAGCAGGGACATCTCCTCTCGTCTTCGTTTCCACTTTGGTTTGCACCATCTGGGTTTGTCCGTGCGGCTCTTGGCACAGGGACACGGGCTGAAGGTGTGGGGACGCCTGTGAGGGTCCCAGAGCTTCCTTGTGCTCCGTTAACCTCCTGGAGGCTCCTGGCCTCCCTCTCTTCTTTGGTCTGGTTGAACTCGATGCTGTAACTCTTGTTGTCTTCAGTAGGATGGTTGGCAGGTGATTCATCCTGCCTGCTGTCCCCAACTGCTGGGTGCTGGCACGGGTCACAGTAGAAGGACTGAGGCCGACTAAGACTGTTGGATGCTGCGAGTGAGCCGTCTGAGCCTGCCCCCATCCATTTTCGTTCCTCAATCCCCATTCCTGCCCATCCGAGCCTCCTGCCACTAGAAACGTGCTCACTGGAGAGCAGGTTACTAGCTCAGCCTTGCACACAGGCAACTGGGTCCGTTGGTGTCCTCCAGACCATCAAGTTGAGTTCCCAGGTGGCTATTCCAGAGCCGTCACCGGTGGGTTGACCTATATGCCTTGGTGTGGCCAGGAGAAGTTTGCAAATCTTCACAAAATGGGGCTAACCCCCCTGTGAGCTCCAAGCATGCTGTTACTTTCCTCTGGTTTAGGGAGAGCTCTGGCTCACCACACCACCAGAATCAGTATAAGATAGGTATTTACAGAACCAAAAAGAGGAGGTTTGCCAAACTCCACAGATGTGTCTGTGGAAGGGGACGAGGCAGTAGAGAAGGGAGCAGTGGAGAGAGAAGGAAAATGCTACCTGGAGGGAGCTGCATGTGCCCGGCGGTCATTAGAAGAGCAGAGATGGATTTCCAAAAGCTGCTTGGGGAATTGGATGGTTTGGGGCAGATGAGTCCTGGGAGGGCAGTGGCATGGAAATGAGGGGGAAGAGAGTTTCGCAGGAATTTGGTGTGCAGTTGGGAGTATTGCATCCCTTTGCTGAGCACGATTGCTCTGTTACCTGTAATCGGCGTGCAGCAGGTACCATCTTTTGCTCCACGCACAGCACTTTCCATAGTGATGTTAAGCTCTGATCTGGATTTTTTACTACTGAGAAGTGAACCCAGGTGAGGCATCCTCACAGGAGCTGGTCATTTGTCCTTGATATCTGTAACAGCTTATTGCTTTATTTAGCATGACATCAATTATTATTACTATTAATGAAGGACACAGATGGCTGTCTGGTCAATAAAATATCTCCTACTCCACAGAGATGATCTACTTAGCTATCATTTACTCTGCAGAGAACCTTTGGATTCTTTCTGAAATTTAATAAGGCGAGCAAAGATACTACAGCAATCTAGAAGGTTTGTGCTTCAGGGCTGCTTTGGGAGGCTGAAATCCTTCTTTATATTTGCTGGCAGAGTGTGTGAGAACACAGGTCCAGACGGGAAAGAGAAGCCCTTTGCTTTCCATCACAAGCTACTTATCCATATAATCCCTTTTATAAAGTGATCAAACTCCTTCTTAAAAGATAGTTAGGTTATTTGCCCTTCTCAGGAGTAGACCATTTATTCATACCCAATTTACTTTCTCTTTCCATTACTGCCCATTAGCCTAAATATTTATTTTCCATCTGAGTGCCTGCCTGTTGATGTATTCATGGAGTCATAGATTTCTGTGGGGCCTTTTTCTGTCTCTGCTTGTATGGTAAACTCGTGCTTTTTGTTATTTCCCTGTGAAGTCTTCTCTCCTGCTTTCCCTGTGCCTTGTTCATAAGCACAGACGAGCAGGACCATACACTGAGCTCTCACCATGCACTTGTGCATTTGGGTCAGTATTCCTCTATTGCTACAACATCCCAAGACCACTTTTCCTTGGTAGGGCAGCATTAGTGGTCCATCATCCTCTTGCAATGCCAGCAAATGCACCTGTCGCCTTAGTTACATTCCACTGGCGAGATCCCAATCTAAATCTAGGGAATAACTGGTTTTCTGGCCCTAGGGAAGGCTTAGGAAGTTTCATTTCAGCTGCTCTCAGAGCACCACGGACTGAATGAAGAGAGATTTCTCTTGCGTGAGATGAACGAGTGCAGTTGCTGCATGCTCCACTTCACGCTGGGTTGAGCACGGAAGAGCAGCTCCCAGCGTTCACTGGGCATCAACAGCTCTGGGTAGGTGGTTTGTCCCTGGGACGTCCCTTACCTGACCCCATCTTTGCTCCATGGTCCGTGCAGTGTGGCACCACCAGCAATCTCGCTGCTGCTTATACAGGTGCAGAAAGGCTCCCAGCCTTGGGACTGAGGTTTCAGCACCTTTGCTAGCGTCTGTTTTGCTGTTTTCATAGCAAGCTCTTTGCTTTTGTTTGACTGTAGCAGGGCCAGTGAGAGGAAAATGTTCCCCTGAGGCTCAAGATTGAACACAAAGCATCCTCTTGCTGTAGGGATTTAATTGCAAGGGTTTTGGCTTAACCCAAGTTGACACTGCATTGGCAGACCCCGAGAGCTTCGTTTCCTCCTGTACAGGGGGACAGAAACACACTCCACAACTTAGGCAGGTCTGACTGGACTCTGTGGCAAACCAGACCAGCGTGTGACATGGCCACCACTGTGTTTTGAGGCATTGCTCACTGCCAGCCTGCTCCTCTTCCCTCAAAGCTACCCAGAAAGACCATGAAAGACGAACACTCAGAAGTTAGCGAGTGCCTTAAGGAGAGATACCTGTGTGATTGTAATACACACTTTAATCATTGGTTGCTCAGGACATTTTCCATCCCATTTCCAGTCTCCTGCAAATCTGCACTCCCTGTCTCAGCCCTGTGGTTTTCTCTTCCATCTCATGTTTTTTGCTCCCTGGCACAGATGTCCTGACTGTGCCCGTGTGCTGCCGGTCCAAATCTCCAGTTGGTCTTGCCCAGTTGCTCATCACAGTCTCTCTGCCCAGCTGTTTTCTTTGCTACCCCTCATCGACTGCCTCTCAACCCTGCGTGAGATCCCACAGCAGGCTCTCATGGGATGATTTGTCCCCCCATGAAGCTGCTTCCTGGTCAGAAGTTGGGTTGCTTTAGGTCTGAAGAGATTTAAAAGCCCTCGGTCTAGCAATACAATCTGGTCCTGCTTCTTCATTATGTGTTTGTGATTCATCTGGTTTGTAATTGGCGGCAGTGTTTGTTCTCAATGACTTCTGGTGACAGGGAGTTCCCCAACCCAGCCCCACGTCGTGTGAAAAGGGGCGGAAATGAAAGTTGGAAATGAGCAACAGGGTTTTGTTTGGTTGGTTGTTTAAACCATAAACCCAGAGCTAAGGGGCTTGCTCAAGGCCATTCAGCCCTCCTGACTTGCAAGCAGTGATTTTACTGCTGCCAACCCAACCTGCCCATTGAGTTGAGTTGGGGTTTGGTACGGACCCGGGGCTGGGAACTGGCTTAAGCTGCGGAGACCGGTGACAGAGCTGCCTGAAAGAAGTTTGGAAAGAACAAGTCGTGCTGGGAGCATTAAAATGAATAATTAAGGCTTGGATTCCTTTAGGGAGGAAAAGAATTTATTGCTGCTCTTTTCTGTAGCCAAGGGGGACATTTGTTAGTAAGTTGTGTGTTTTGAGACAAGACGCAAAAGCGGCTGGAGGGACTGGGGAGGAGGGGATTTTTTCTTCTACCTGAGTAATCCCATCATGCAGAGATGTTCTGGGTTGGTTGTACCACTGGGTGACTTCTTCCTGTCTATATGAAGAGCCTAAACTTGTGTTTCATTTCAGTAGTCCTCAGTCACTTTTGCTTTTAGAAAAATAAATAAAGAAAAGTGCTGAGAAGCAAATTCTCCTCCTCCCTCTGCTGCGGTGCCTTGACATTTACACACACATTAGGTACCCGCCACGGCAGTCTGGGGCCAGGTTTGCTTATACCAGCATAACTCCATCAGCTGCAGCAGCCCTTTCTCCGATTCGCATCAGTGGGAATGGGGAACAACCAGGGCAGCTGCTCTGGTTTTTTACTGCTTGATACCTGGGGCTTTCGGTTAAAATGGGAATTGACTGCCATGAGTGCTAACTGATAGCCTGCCTGCTGCAAGGAGACAGGTTGCACAGCAGTGGATAATCATCAGACCCAAAAATGCTTAATAAATGGAGCGTTTTCCATGTCAGCTGGGTCATGATCAGTTCCATCGAAGTTCTAAAAATGTCTCCTTCCTGATAATCTAACATGGCAGAAACACAGGTGATTTTTGAAAAAGACCATGTTCCCTTAAAGATCTAAATGTACAATTAGGGCAGCAGACCCCTGGTTAGCCAGGCTTCCAGCTCTTCTGGGGACCTGGAGCCCACCCTTGGATGATGGTCTTGCATGTGGTGTTTGCAGTGAGCCCACACATTGCCTGTATGCTCTGAGCACTCGTCTGCTTCCAAGGGATGACAGCACTGGCCCTGGTTCTGCAGTGGGTCCCTCCACAGCTGGTGGCCCAGGTGTGTTTTCTACTTCCTTTGTCCAAAGGCGATATTCTCCGTGTAGACTTGGGGCCACTCCTGGCAGCCACAGCCAGCTAGATGTAGGTGTGTTCCTGTAGAGTTTTTTAAATGGTCAGCAATAATTTTGCACTTTTATTGATGTTTGGTCTTGCTCATCTCTTTGCTCTCCAGGAGAATCCTTGAGCTTTGCGGATGATTTGCTTTCTGGCCTGGCAACATCATGTGTGGCAGCGGGTAGGAGCCACGGAGATGTCCCTGAAACCAGCCTCTATTCAGTCATTTTCAAGTGCCTGGAACCAGATGGTCTGTACAAGTAAGGAGAGGCATGTGGGGAGGTGTTGGGGGCAAGGCGGGATCTCCAATGTCATTATTTAATTGTTATTAACCTTTTTGGTTCGCACCATGTTTCACCAGACACTGGAGAACTGATGAGGCTCTTTCTGTTGCTTTGAGCGTTAGGCTCAGCTATGGAAATGGAAAACCAGTGTCTGCCGGTATGGCATGGGAGGCACTGGGAGTCTGTGGGAGACTCCGCTGGAATAACTTAAATTTGCAGTATGCTGAGCTTCCAGGTGGGATAGGGCTGTCTCTCATGGATGAGCTGAGCTAACGTGGTCAGACTGAAGCAAGTTGCCAGATGCTTGGTGGACCAAAATAGCCAGATGTCAAAAGGGAGGCAGGTGTTTTTTATGTAAGTTGCTGTTTATATCAGTAGGGCACGTATACCAGATCAGAGACACACCAAATCCACCTCCCCACCACCCAGTCACTTCTACAGGGATGCTTCCCCATGCCTGTGCTGATGTTTTTGTTCACTTACTTGACTATTTTGGGATATCCTGTGAGCACATGGGATTGGATTTTCTGTTTGAATTCCGTGGAGTAATTAGTGTCTGAAGCAAAGGGATAATTTCAGAATCTAAATATTAACTTCTCCTTCAGTGTCGTTTGGAGGGGGTCTGGGCTTTTCAACCTGGCTTGTTAGCCAGGGCATCCTCTGTCTTGTGGGGGACAGCAGGAGTCAGGAGAGAAAGAGCGAAAAAAAGAGAGAAAAAAGGCCAGGAGATGGAGGAGAGACAGAGTAAGCAAGAGAGAAACACCCAGGGCTTAATGTCAGAGTGACTGTAATAATTAAAACACATTTTGTAGTGAGTAATGAAACTTTTTATGGGACCACAAAAGCATTTAAAGCGAGAGCTGGCAAATGGTCTGTCAGCGAGAACTTTTAAAGATCTTGATTAATACTTTCCCTTTGCCGCCCCCTCCACCACCCCCAGTTAAGTACATTGACAGCCTCCGAAGAAGGAGAAGCTGTTATTGCGCATCTCTTGAGTAGGGCTGTGTCCAGGAGCAGGCTCCAAGTGATACCTCGTGCCATTTAATCATTTTAAATGTTTTCCTGTTAAATATACGTAACGCATCAATGTAATTATTAGTGTCTCCGGGACCTGGGCTGCTCTGACAAGGTGCCAGGGAGAGGCTGGAGCAACCGCAGAGCTTGCTAATAACCCGCCGCCTGTAAATCAGCTGGTTGTGAGCTCCCAGCCGTCCAGCTTACTGCTGCCAGGGGCAGTGGGAGAGGGAAGAGCTGCCAGGTGTGATGGGGAGGCTGCTGCTGAGGTGAACACACGGAGCCAGGAGCCAGAAGGTCTGTCTCTTTGTTAGCCTGGGCTGCCAAATCATCTTCCTCATCTGCCAGGCAGGGATAATTGCACTCACCCGTCGCTTTAGGGGCTCTCTGATCTAATTCCTGATGGCTGCAAAGGGCTGGGAGAGCCTTGGGTGGAAGACGTAAGGCTTTGTCCAGAGTTGTATTGTCCCTTTGGTCAAAGCCAGGCTTCTGCTTCACAGTCATGAGGCACATTGCTGTGGAAGGAGTAAGCAGAGGTCCGTGATGCCCCGTGTCCCGGTGGTGGCTACGGGCAGCTCCTCCTCTCTGTGGGTGCCCCTGGGACCCACAGGGGCAGTAGCTTTTTGTGGGGAGCCATGGCTGCAGGCATCAGTCCCCTGACATTGAGAAGCTTTGGACCTCGTCCTTCTGCAGGGACAGGCCCTGAGGTGACGCAAAGTGTTGGCTTCGTCCTACAGCTAATGCTCAGCAGGGCTTGGCACGCGGTTCCCAGGGTGTGCACACCAAAGTGGACGTCTATGGGCATGTGTTCACGATGGCACCTGTGGGGCGTGGACCCACACTCCTGGGCATCCAAAAAATGGGCATGCACACACATTGCAGTGCACCCTCCTCAGCATCTGCTGCTGCACGGACCAACACAGCCACCGCTCCCTGTGTCCACATGCACTGTCATGGTGGCATGTGTGTCCAGCGCACGCACACGTGTGCTCCAACCCGGGACTGAACCAGCACGTGTTTACCTAGCACCTGTGCTATATAGGCACACACTTTAAATATTCCTCTGCTCAGATGTCCATGCAGTTGCAACACAGCATGAAGAATGCCAGAACAGTGAAATGTGAGGCTAACACTCTGTTCTGAGCCCGCGCAGATGTAACAACAACAGAAACACGGGCTCGGGGTCATTTCTTAAATTGAATTTCTTCTGCTCGTTCATTTGTTTCTGTGGAAAAATAGCTATGTTGGAAGGCTCTGGCCTGGTTACAGCCCTGATTGTAGCCCTCGGCAGGGTCCTGTGCTTTTTTCCAGGCTTGAAAAGAGAAGACTTTGGGGGGACCTAATAGCTGCCTTCCAATACCTGAAGGGAACCTAAAGGAAGGCTGGGGAGGGACTTTTTACAAGAGTGTCCACTGATAGGACAAGGTGAAATGGGTTTAGGTTGAAAGAGGAAAGATTTAGATTAGATCTTAGGAAGAAATTCTTCAGTACGAGGTGGTGAGACTTTGGAATAAATTGCCCAGAGAGGTTGTGGATGCCTCCTCCCTGGAGGTGTTCAAGGCCAGGTTGGACGGAGCCTTGAGTAGCCTGGTCTAGTGAGAGGCATCCCTGTCCATGACAGGGAGGTTGGATTAGATGATCTTTAAGGTCCCTTCCAGCCTGTGCCATTCTATGATTCTATGATTCTATTAGGTGAGTGCAGAGTCTGCAGCATCAGAGCTCTTCAGAAGGAAATGCTTTTGCTTGTTCAGGAGTCTGAGGGTATCACGTAAAGCGAGAGAAGGGACTATGAGATCGTGGAAGTCTCTTCTGCTCTGTAAATGTGTCAGACATCCTGTCCCTTTTCTTCTGTTGTACCTATGGCAGTTACACTCTGCTGTTGACCATTTGTTTGGAGTGTTACCAGCCTGAGATCAAAGCTGCACCTTGAGTATGAAAAACAAACCCAAAGAATGCTCTACAAGCAAACAAAGAAACAAAGTCTGATTGATTCCACTGCTTTTGAGACTTCTGTAATTTCAAAACATAAACTAACAAAAGGAGAACTAATTTCTTTGTCCTTTGCAATTTCAGCCTGACAAAAACATGTTGCCTGTCAGCCCTGTTCTTTCCCCCGCCTGTAGTACACTGGGATTGAGCTGCCAGTCTGTGCCCAGAGGGTTTTCAGAGGGAAGATAGTTCATGTCAACGAAGATGGTGTGCTCCATACGCTCACGTACGTGCGTGGTCACTCCTGCCGGTGTGTGTCAGACATGTGCCAGTGGTGGGAATCCATGCTGCAGTCATGTGAACGTGCTCGCGTGCGCACACACAGGGACACTGAGGATGGTCCTTGAAGACTGTCAAGTTTGGTTTAAGCTGTTAAAACCCAAAAGTCTTATCATTCTTGCAAAAATGCATCAAAGGAAAGGGGATTGTTCTTCTCCAAGGTCAGGTAGACCAGAGCAGTCCATCAAGCTTCCCTCTCAGTGCATTTGGAAGAGGATGGGGTGAGGAAGGCAGAGGGAGAGATGTCTACGTATCTGTTAAGTGCTTGTCTTGCATGGATCAGCCAGTCAGGACAGTGGTTAACACCAGTCAGACTGGTGGTTTGGGAGCTTGGGAGCACCATGCTGTGACAGGCAACTCGTGATGCACCAAACACCACTCGAGAGAAAAAACTCTGCTTGTCTCAGAGGTCAAACTCAGCCTCGAAGACTGCACTTACATTGCTCATGGCCCATACATAGCTCAGCACTCTACAAACCCAACCGATCTCTTTGCTGCAGAGACAGGAGCTTCCCCTGTGCATCCCACAGCCTTCCTGAGCCTTCAGCCCAACTCATCCATCTCAGCTTCTCACCCCGTCATTCCCTGAGTGCCTGGGGATGCCTCTTTGCTGAGCTGTACCTGATCGGCTGCTGGAAAGCAGCTTTGCCAGCCCAGCGTGTTCGTTCGGATACTTGGGGAGACACCAAGTATCCCTCAGCCAAAAAGGGAAATTTTGGAAAGAGAAATTAAAAACCCTTCCAGCTCCTCAATGGGGCTGCAGTGCACACACACACCAACTTCTTCCCTGCACCACAGATACTATAATTATAGATTAGATTAAATCCCAATGTTTCACTTTATTTACATTCCTGACCTAGCCTATTCATTTCCGGTGTTTGTGCCAAGAATCAGCACAAAATTTACTGGAAATAATATGGAAGTCATCAGGATCCCTTCCAGAGCCTTTCCTTGGAGTGTGTTCATGTGCTGAGAAGGAGCCTCGAATTTGCATTCCTTTCGCTGGTTCAGAGAGGGTTTCCCCAGGGTGATCCTGACCCAGCCCAAACGCTCTGGGAGGACGCGTTCAGGAGCGTTGGAACAGTGGAAACTCCTTCCTAGGGGATGAAGATCGGGCACTGCCATCGAATAGAAGGGGATTCAGTCAGACTCAGAATGACAACACAAGGCTCCCACCCGCAGCCAATACCCACCAAGACCTGCCTGGCCAGTGTCATCCCCTGCAGGGTCTGGAGGCCATCGCCAGCATGGGCAGGCTTGGCCTCTGTCATCACATGCTGGCTAACAGCGAGCGTACCTTGTTTTGGTGAGCTTAAGGAAAGAGGCAAAGGCATGGAGTAGGGGGAACCCATCGTAGCACGGCGAGACAGCGATTGCAGTTGAGCAAGCTGAATATGCTAAAGGAGCTGGCGCAGAACGAGGGTGATTAATGTTGACTGACCTCTGCCTTATGCATAGCTGGGATGAAAAGTGGGATGGAAACCCTTGGTGCTCAAGAGTGTGCTAATGCTGGCAGCAGTCCGCTGCTCCTTATATGATACTAATTGTTATTGTTGGTCTTCCGTCAGGAAGACACGTGAATGAGCGCTGGAGCAATCTGAGGCAGATCCCAAATAGCTCAGTGGGATGGGTTAAAACACATCTGTTCCAGCCCTTGGCTGGGTCCCCTGTGTGCACAGGAGCTGTGCTGCTTCATTGAATCCACCTCTTCTATTCCGCATGCTCTCCAGCTTCCTGAAGTCAAGCAGTGTATGGCTGTAGTTTCTTCTCAGGCATTTCTGGCTTGTGGAAGCTCAAACAAGGCAAGTCAGGAGTTGAACAAGTGTTTGCTAAATCCCAGGCTTGTGCTCTAAATGCAGGCTCATCCTTCCTCAGCACTTTAGGGTTGCTTGAGAACCAGGCTGCCCAAATGCTGGCTTGGATGTGGTTTTGCTGAAGTCAGTCCAGCACCGAGCTGTCTGGGCCCATCTGGGCTACGTGCAGATCACTACAGTGGGGGTGGAATCGCCCCAGGAAAGATGGTCTATACAGGGAGGTCAGGGGCTCAGCTGGAGGTCGTCTGTCTTTCTGCTGATATTAATGAAGTCCTGTGCATGAAGGAAGTTTGGGCTCTTGTTGCAGTTTCCAACATTAGGAGAGTACACGTATAGAAGCCATGGAAAAGACATTCATGCTTTCTTCATGGCCAGTCAAGGTGCTGGAGGCTCTTCCCAACTTTGCCATTTGCACTACTGAGTGATGTAAGCAGATCACTTTGTCTTCCTTTCGTCCTCATCTGTGTGCCTGTTCCCTTGTAGGCTCAGGGTTTAAGCTCTTTCTCACTACCTCTGTCTGGGACAGATCAGGGCCTCCAGGTGCTGCTGCAATATTGCTATACCAGCCATTTGCCATCACCCTTCTCAAAGTTGGATCTGTGCCTGACTCCTCATTCCAGATCCAGGTCTGTCCCTGCCACCAGTATTCAGCCACCTGGGACAGATCTGGAGTCAGGAGGTACCTTTCCACTGACCTCAGTGGAACCGTCTTCCCTATATCTGCCAAGCGTGTGAGCATCTCTCTCCTTTTCACTGGAAAGACCAAGTTATCCTCCCCAAATTCTCTGGTTTTGCTCATGCCTCGTGTCACAAAGAGAAACAGAACAGCCTTTGTTGCCTCTGGTGACCGACTCCTCCCCACCCTTTCCTCAGGACGTCCAGATTGAAATAACATTCCTGGTGGTTTTGTTCTAAAAACTCCTGGCACCCGAGCCCAAGACCTGGCTGGGTCCAGGCCCGTTCGCGTTGCTTCTTTAGGGGTGGCTGGAGGAAGGCTGGCGGAGGGGAGCGAGGAGGAGGAGGAGGTATGACAGGTCATCGTGTAGGGTGTTGCAGCTGGGGGAGTGTGCGAATATAGGATTCTTCCTGGAAATGGTAATGGGGTGGAGAGGAGGAGTTTGGCCTCTTTGTCGGTTAGTAGACAAATGGACCTTTGCAATTCCGCCCTTTCCCCATCACCAAATCCCTATCACCAACCCTTATGGTTATGGACTTGGGGAGTATGCTAATTTCTGAGTGTGTAGAAACCTAATCCCACTAACATAGATCCGGCCAAGTCTTATCTCATTGACTAATGGGAGAGTGAGTGCAAGAGATGTGATATAAGTATCAACACAGCCGCTGCTGGCTTGGCTTTGCCTCTAAGCCAGCAAAAGCTGCGCCGTGCTACTACGTTGGAGTCATTTGTTTCGTTCGTCAGTTGTCCGTGGTATACAGCACCTTTTCCTGAGGAGGCTGGAAAGCTGAGGGTCATGTTGATTTGATTCTTACAGTGGGGTTTGAACCCTCTCCCCTTCCAGGACACAAGGAATTCACTGCTTGGAGTCAGTGTTTCTTTTATCTTGTATGGGAGAAATGGGTCGGGAGAAGGGCAGATGTTTTTGTTCTTGTTGGCCATGTCCTAACCAGGGAAACTGAGGCAGGGAGAGGCCATGTGACATGCCTGAAGGTCGTCAGTGGGCTGGAGCTGAGCAGAGTCAAAGGATGCCCTTGCTCACGCTTCACATAAGTCCCACACCAGAGCACTTAAGAGAATTGCTTTTTTGGTCAGGAGAGGAAGCGATGCCTCCTGCACAAAAATAGGGTCTCCTTTTCCTAATTTCCTCATGCAGTCTGGGGCCCAGGAACCCACGAGGTCACATCAAGGATGCTGTTGCATGCCCTCGAAAATGCTTCTGGCTGGCTTGGTGTCTCCACGCTCTCCCCTCTCTCTTGTTCTTGTTCTTAGCGTGTTGGTGGGTTTTTGTCCCAGTAAAACCAGTCTGACAGCAAAATGACTTTCTTGCACAGTACCAGAGACAGCGGGCGATGACGCTTTGCCAGCTGGAGTTTCCCTCTCTGTTGCCAGACCCCAGATGAAGTTTCTGCCTCCACACCTCCATCCCGGGCACTCAGCAGGAGCGATGCTGACTCGCCTTGCGGGGAGCAGCACCAGGGCTTTGACACCAAGAGGCAGAGATGCATCATGGCTGCAGCTCCAGGTCCTGCTCGAGGTCCTGCTGGGGTGCACGCAGCCCAAACAAGCTCTGCCCATGCTCGTCCTGGAATTTAAATTATAGACAAGCGTGATGCAGAGGGATCCGAGCACGCTGCGTGCGAGCCAGCCCAAGCCAAATGTGGCACGACTGCGTTCCCTTGGCGTGCCATGACTTCACACCTGCCCTGCCAAGCCAAGAGTAGAGCAAGGAGGTATCGGACGGATGCTGGGCTGGCAGGGCTGGTCTGCAGCAGGAATGGAGCTGGTGCCTTATGTGCTATGGTGCTGGTGATGTTTTCCTGCTCAGGTCTCTGTTAGGGTGATTATCCCTCACTGTGCATTACGTTGTTTCGTGCCTGGATGGCTCTTGTACAGCCCAGGCAGACTTTGTCTCTGCAAATGATGGTCAGATTTGCCACATGTGGGTTCATGCATCGCTAGCCAACGCTTTGATGTTTGGGTGGGAAGTTTCTGCCTCCTCCTTTGACTTCTTCCCTGCACCCAGTAGCAGCTTAACCTGATATATGCAGACAACTCAACTTTTTGCTAGGCAAATTCTAGCCTGGAGTGGCCAAAAGCTGCTCAGCTGTATCCATAAATATGCCTGGGGAAGGATGTGACTAACTGCTCTGGGGTCCAGGTGTTCAGATACTACTGCACCTGCAGGTCTTATCTGAAGCTAGAGCCGTACCCACAGCCCATGGAGTAAATCAGCTCAGACAGACTCTGGATGGGACCTCCGGTCCCGAAAGCCGGAGATATTTGGCCCAAAAAGTGGATAAATCACAAGCTAATCCTACCTGCCCATCCTTTTCATTCCTACTCTAGAGGCGTAGTTTCGATGCCATTATCTGCAAGATCTGTCCCAGCTCAGACCAACAATGTGCATATATCTCATATATGGCCTGCAAGTCCATAAAACTAATTAAACATTTTGTTTGTTTCGTTTTTCCAAAGGACACCTGCAGCATATCCCACTCCATCCTTTTCTTGTAATAGCAGCAGCCCAGAGTGTCTCTCACCAGCCTTGTCTCCCAGAGAACACTTCGTTATCTTCATTTTCCGTTTTTTTTTTTTTGGCTTGGCTATGTATTTTAAAAAAATACATTTCCTCTTTTATCTTTGGCTTGTGCAGAGCATCACATCTGTAAGCACCCACCTCCTGGCAGTGCCACCCTGGCTTTTATCAGCATACGCGAGCCCTCCAGCTCTGCCACCCCTTCTGCCCGTCAAGGTCGCAGGACAAGTCAGGACCACCCACATTTTGAGACCTTTTTCAGTTCTAAGCCCTGAGGCTTTAGAAACCCCTCAGCCTCACAGGTCACAGTCCTCATTGCGTGTCTCAAGTTACGTTAGTGCTTAGGTGGCCAAGTCCCTGCTGCAGAAGCCGTGTTTGTGAAGGAACCAGTGAATTCAGGCATCTCCATTTTGGGAGCATCATCTTCAAGATTTTACTGGCAGAGCCGCAGCTCCATTGGCTTCAGCTGAATTTGCACCACAGTAGGTTGGTGTAAAACAGGGACACTCAAGGTTAGCAAGTAACCTCAAAGGAGGTTCCAATTCAGGAGGAAGTAGCTGCTTCCTCCTGAATTTTCCCACCTGTAAAACATTTGTTAAAACTGAGCCACGCCCTTTGCTGGGTTTCCTGTACAGTGAGGAGAAGAGCATAATAAGATGGGAGAAGCAGCTGCTTGCTTGCACAGGTGGCATTCTACGTGGTGAGGTGGGACTTGCCGTGGCTGGTGCTCCCTGTTGGAGCTATGGCCTGCTTGGTCTTTGCTTGGTCTCCCCAATCTGATGCCACCTCATACCACCAAGGATATTTGCCTTGAGTACCTTCAGAGTGGTTGCTCCCAGCACACACATCCTCATTGCTCCTGGTCACCTCACACACACACTCCCTTCCCTCATCAGGAATGAGATAAATTTGATTACAGAGCAATGTGGTTTCTGTTATGAAAAGGGGAAAGAAAATACCCTGGCTTTCACTGAGAACCCTCGGAGCTTGTGTCGTAATTTAAATGTTTCTAAAAAAGGAAGTAGGGGTGAGGGTTGCGTTTTGCTCAGAGGATGGTGGATGGAGGCGGTGGTGGGGGCAGGGTCCTGCCTTCACTAGATGAGCTGGTGGAGCTGGGTGTGGGGACCCACTGCCATGACAGGAAGGGGTGCGAAGGGAGTCTGTATTCCAGGAGCTCGGTGCTGGGTCGCTGGTAGATGTTTACTCAAACTCCTGAGGCCACTGGCAGATGTTTACTCAAACTCCTGGGCCACTGGCTGGGACAGCCGGTCAGTTCAGCAAGGTGGACTCGGATGCTTACCTTGACTCAGCTCTGGGCCGTCATGCTCCTGAATCAGGGCCTGTTGATTTTCTTTCATCTTTTTTCCTCCTGGTTTCTGCTGGGGAAACTGCAGGGCAGCAGCAACCTGAGCAATGTCTGGAGCATGCCAGCCCCTGGCATCATTCTCTCCTTCCTTCTGATCATCAACCACCACCCTTCAGTTATGGAAATAGCCTGAACTCTTAATCTCATTGCACAACCCCAATCAGAAGGACCTGCCACCGGGCTGGGGTACTTTCTTATTTCTTTTTATCTGGTTTGCGTCATTGCACATCAGAGTCCTCCAGCCCTTCTGTGACAGGGTGCAGGACGGTAACGTATCCTGCACACCAAGGCTCTACATGTGCCAATGCCAGTTTCTTGCACAGGGTGGGGGATGCTCAGATATGGCTCTTGCTCTCCGTGACACCCACCCTTCTTTAGTGCCCTTTGACATGGCACCGCAGATGTAAGGAAAGGATGTCAAGCCATTACAGCTGCCACAGTTGTCCTGTTCCTACGCTGCATCCCGCTTCTTGCAGGAGCACCCGTCCTTATGGGCAGGGACTGATGTGTGTACTCGGCTTGAGCAGTCTGTTCTCCAGTGGAAGTTGCTGTCTTAATAACAGCATCTTCTTGCTTAATTGTGAGCTTAGTTGTCCCAGAGTGAGTCTGGATAATGCCCAAGAGTTGCATCAATGTGCCACTCTCTACTTTGTGCCCGTAAGTAGACTGAGACAGAAACAAGGACTCAGTCTCATCCGACCCTCTGTCCTACCTGCCCAGTTGGCCTCATACCCTTCAAGGCAGTATGTAGGGAACTGGTGGGGACCTGAAGCTGCTCAGGATGATCCTGAACTCCAACCTTTGTGGCACTGCTGCAGGCTGTCATGTATTTACTGGGAGCCATAGGCTGCCCGGGGGAGCATCAGCACTATCAGTGTCATCTCTGTCCTCTCTGCCTCTTGTTCTTCTCCCCACTGGGTTTGGGGTTTTGTTAGGGTTTGTGTATGTTTTGTGGTGCTGTGTCCTGGTGGGTGCTGCCCTTTGTTGGTGCTGGCCTGAGTGCATGGAATGTATGGACCTTAGCACTACCCAATAGCCCCATATACCCACCATCCCATAACCCTTATCCCGTAGCCGTCTGAGGTGAAATCATGGCTGGATTCTGCTCTAAATAACCTGTGGTTCTGCAGGTGTATTTTGAAGTGTTTGGTGGGGATACCTGTGATGGTGCACGCGTGGAGCAGCATGTGGTTGTGCGGCTGGTTAGCCCCATGCTTGGCAGGTGAAGCCAACCCTTTACGGAGGGCTTTCCACAAGGGCACTGCAAAGAACAGAAAGTCATAGAATCATAGAATGGTTTGGGTTGGAAGGTGTGGAGAAACCTTTTGGCTGCTGCAGCATCCTGTGAAAGTTCTTTCCCTATGCAGGCTAACTAAGAAACACCTGTAGCTCGTTACACTGGGAAAGTTACCTTGAAACAGGTGCTGTAGCATTCAGCCAATCACTCTGGGAGATGGATGGTCAAGTGACCAATAGCCTTGACCCATCTAGCAAATCATGTGACTCCTGACTATTTAAGGCAGGGCGTTTACTCCTAAGGGTGAGGCATTTCCTCCTGAGCCTTGGAGGAGTGTGGGCCTTCCTTAGAGTAGAGCCTAAAGCCTTTGCATTAGAACATTGGTCTGCTTGGAGCTGCCTGAAGCCTTCCAGCTGCTGACAACTGGTGACCCGACGTGATCCAGCCACAACTAAGATCTGAAGGTACGTGCTTCCGTACACGGGGCTCCAAGGGACGAACTGCAAATTAGAATGATGGGACAAAGCTCCACAAAAGAAAGCATGATGTTTTCCATTCTCAAACCTGCAATGACAGTCGCAGGGGCTAAAATAAGTGATGAAGCTCTCTGTGAGCTGTTAGATTGGGCGGCAGAGCATGAATGCCTGACCGACCTCAACACCCCCTTTAGCTCAGAAGCGTGGAAGCAGCTAGGGGATAAGCTAATCTATGAAACAGTATTTGGACGAAAGAACCTGACTGGTCTGCTACGTATTTGGGGAACTGTATATGATGTAATGGAGACATGGACGGTAGAAAGGAAGGAAAAAGTATTGCCAGATTCTGATGAATCCACAAGTGAAGTTTCTGAAGGAGACGATGAATTATCTGAAAGGGGACTGACCACGGGTAGTGCACCAGTTGTGCCCCCGCTGTCCTCAGATATGGAGAAAGTTGTGGGGACTGCACAGAAGCTTTACCCCTCCCTGCGAGATTATGTCCAACCCAAGTGTCCTCCTTGTGATTTTTTGCGGGAATACTCCTCCGGACAAGACAAAGCATCGGAGCGTCCCCCACCCTTCGCCCCAACAGCCTCCGCTTCTTCTGCATCTCAACCGGCTACTTCAGCCATTACAGCAGAACATGTTCTTCCTACTGCTTCGCCATTGGCCCCTCAACCAGACCAGGCACCACAAGGACAGTTCCCGGGCATGGCACCCTGGTTTACCGCAACTTCATGTCCTGCAGCATCATCCATAGCGCCCGGCTATCTGCCACGGGCACAAATGGAGCAACCCCGAACAACGCATTTCATAATACAGCAGGTTATGGCAGGCTTGCAAGGAATGTCGCAACAACTAACGGCATTGATGGAATGTTGCGGCAGGTTACTGCTGCCGAATCTGTACCGGGACAACCTGGGCTGGCCGTGCCAACCGGCCCAGCAACGACCCCGGAAGTGGCGCCAAGTATGCCACTGACAACAGCAGTGGCACCTTCACAGACAGTGGTGCGACACAAGTTTCTGCAACCCAGACTGCATCTCCATGGACTGTTCCACAACCGGCCACAGCCTCCGCCTTTACACGACCCGTTGGCCCAGCGTCTGCATCCTGTCAGAAGCCATTGGACACACCCCTGCCTGATAATGTTTCATCACTGCAGGAAGCCGTGGCGACAGTCAGACAACAACAAACATGGCCAGCCCACAACCGTCCCTGGACGCTTCCCGAATGCAAGGTGACTGTGCGTCCAAAAAATTCAAAACGGTTCTGGGAAGAAGTCAAGAGGTGGGCTCTGGAGGCTGGCGACTGGGATCTAATAGAAAAAGTTGGGTTGCCTGAAAAGGGGTCTGAGCAGATTGTTCAGGGAAGTAATGAACGAACAGAGGATCTTATCCAAGCCTTCCCAGTACAAAAGGCGCTTCCTAACTCAGGTCGAATTGACAAACACGAAACCATCGCCTGGAAGGTAGTCCAAGACCTGCAAACCAAGGTAGCACAATACGGCTTAGACTCTCCTCAGGTCATGCAGATCATCAGGATATTAAATACTGACCTACTCTCCCCATTCGACATTAAACATCTAGGTCAGGTATTATTTCAACCAGTACAATATACGGTCTTTGAGGCCAATTGGAGAAGAATGGCTGAGAGAGCTGCAGCCGGAAATATGCAATTACCCCCAACTGACCCCAGATACGGAGCTCCAGCAGATGCTCTACTGGGAGCCAATGCTTTCGCTGACCCTGATTTTCAAGCTACATGGCACCCCCAAGTTCTTGAGCAAGCCCAAAAGATCGGCGTGGGAGCTCTATTAAAGGGCATAGATATGGCTGCCCCAAAAACACGGTATGTGAAGATTTATCAGGGGCAGAAAGAACACTTTTATCTTTCGTAGAGAAAGTTGCTGCAGCCCTTGAAAAACAGGTCTGAAGATGAAAACCTGAGACAACTACTATGTAAGCAGCTGGCAAAAGACAATGCCAATGAAGAATGTAGAAAAATCATAAATTCCATGCCAGGGGAGCCTACACTAACAGAAATGATCGAAGCATGCTCTAAGCTAGAATCTGAAAGCTATAAGTCTGCTCTGGCCACAATTCTACGGCCTATTCAACCCAAAAATGCTGACCCGGAACTGAAAAGACAACCTAAGAGGGACAATAGACAAAGACAGACAAGACAAAGAAGAAACAAGGATAACAGGAGACCTGCTCGCTGCATAAGATGCGATAAGCCAGGCCATTCTGCGAGATATTGTGAATCGTTATACCATGCCAATGGCCGACCCCTGACTCGTTCGGGAAACTTCCCCAGGAGCGCAATGGGGATGTGCGCTCAGACAGAAATGTTTCCCCAGAGCATGATACCAACCCAGGCTTACTCAGCCAGCTTTCAGCCAGCACAAAGGGATCAGCCGGGGTGGATGTATGCACCGCAACAACAGTCGTCTTAGAATCCTGTCAGGTCTATAAGGTTCCCTTGGATGCGTTTGGGCCTCTAGGACATGGGCTAAGTGCATTATTGGTGGGCAGATCTAGTACCACCATTCAAGGGATCTTTGTTCACCCAGGAGTTATTGACGCTGACTTCACAGGACAAATTTGTGCGATGATTTCCACGCCCACCCCCCCTGTCACAATACCGGAAAAGACTCGGATCGCTCAACTTGTACCCTTCAAATCAAGTGTCCCTAAGGCAAAACGACAGAGTCGTGAAGGTGGTGGCTTTTGGTTCCACAGGACTTCCGCAAGTTTACTGGACTGCGGATATCTCCAGCCAAAAGCCACAGAAGACTTGCACCTTAATATTGCCAGATGCCCAGCCGTCCAGGATTCAGCTCCGAGGTTTGATTGACACAGGGGCTGATGTGACAATCATCTCCTTCTCCGCATGGCCTCCTACATGGCCTTTAGCCCCCGCGGGGTCAGCCATTGCAGGACTGGGAGGAACCACACAGAGTTATCGAAGCGAACGACCTGTGGTGGTAAAGAACGCAGAGGGTCAAACAGCTACAATTCGGCCCTATGTCACTACAGCTCCCCTCAACCTCTGGGGGCGGGATGTCTTGGCAGCCTGGGGAGTACGTATCGGGACAAATTTTTGATGGGGGCCACTGTACTGAAGGGCGCACAATATCCTACGTTGCCTTTGCGATGGTTAGCAAACAAACCCATCTGGCAACCCCAGTGGCCCCTACCAAAAGAAAAATTAGTCGCCCTTCATCAACTAGTTAAGGAACAATTACAACAGGGACACCTTGAACCTTCTACCAGTCCCTGGAATACGCCTGTCTTCGTAATTAAGAAGAAATCAGGAAAATGGAGATTGCTACAAGATCTCCGAAAAATCAATGCAGTAATGGAAAGCATGGGGGCATTGCAGCCTGGTATGCCCTCACCCACCATGATTCCAGCAGGGTGGGAAATCTTGATCATTGATTTGAAGGACTGTTTTTTCACGATCCCCTTACATCCTAATGACAAACCAAAATTTGCCTTTACTGTACCTGCGGTTAACAACGCTGAACCTGCAAAGAGATATCAATGGAAGGTCCTACCTCAGGGCATGAAGAACAGCCCGACTATCTGTCAATGGTACGTTGCTCAAGCTTTGTCCGGAATCCGTAAGCAGTTCCCTGAAGCATACTGCTACCATTACATGGATGATATCCTGGTAGCAGCATCCACCCAGGACGAGCTGCTGAAGATACAGCCTCGGCTACTCACTGCTCTGCATTCTTATGGATTGCAAGTGGCTCCGGAGAAAGTTCAACAGCATCCTCCTTGGAGATATTTAGGAGTCAAAATTTTGGACCAAACTATACAACACCAAGAGGTGCAATTCTCGAGTTCTATTAAGACCTTGAATGACGCTCAGAAACTGTTGGGCGTCATCAATTGGTTACGTCCCTATCTAGGGCTAACCACGGCGCAACTTGCGCCGCTCTTCAATATTTTAAAGGGGGACCCTGAGTTGAATTCACCTCGAAAATTGACTCCTGAAGCGCGACGGGCACTAGAGGAGGTTCAACAGGCCATTTCTGCTCGTCAGGTTTACCGAATAGATCCCTCCATTGATATTACCGTTTTTATTACCACTCCAGATTCTCATCCAACAGGTATCATTGGCCAATGGAACAAACAGTGGTCTGACCCCTTGCATATTCTGGAATGGGTCTTTTTGCCGCACCAACCAAAAAAGACAGCATCTATGTTATTTGAATTAATTGCTTGTCTGATAATCAAATGCCGTCAGCGCTGTCTACAATTGGTGGCAGCAGATCCTGCAATAATTGTTCTGCCAGTACAGCAGGAATACTTTGAGTGGAGCCTTACTAACAGTGCTCCTCTCCAAAGTGCGCTGGAAAATTTCTCAGGACAAATTGCATACCATCTGCCTAGCCATAAATTGCTGCAATTGGCAAGATCGACAAGCTTTACCTTGCGGCCAAAAAATAGCCGAGTGCCAGTACAAGGACCCACCGTCTTCACTGATGGGTCTGGGAAAACTGGGAAAGCTATTGTTACCTGGAAGGAGGAATCTGAGTGGCAGGTGCTGGAAGGCCATGAGTCAGGCTCAGCCCAGTTGGTTGAACTGAGGGCTGTTGCCATGGCCTTTCAACGGTTCTCGCAGGTACCTTTGAATTTGGTCACCGATTCTGCTTATGTGGCTGATATAACACAACGCTTAGATTGTTCACTTCTGAAAGAAGTGAATAATGCGGCTCTGTTTTCTCTGTTAAAAACCTTATGGTGTGCAATTCAAGATCGAGTTCACCCATATTACGTCCTGCATATCCATAGTCATACTAATTTGCCAGGCTTTATAACGGAAGGCAACGCCAGGGCTGACATGCTAGCTAACCCCGCATGGGTAGCACCTCAGCCCGATAAGATCGCACAAGCCAAGGCATCGCATAATTTCTTCCATCAAAGTGCACATACCCTGCAGAAACAGTTCCACTTAACGCCCACTGAGGCTCGGGACATTGTCAGCGCTTGCGCTGACTGCCACGGACTTGCGGCACCTCTGCCATCGGGGGTAAACCCCAGAGGCCTAAAGGCCCTGCAGCTTTGGCAGACGGATGTAACGCATGTTCCTGAATTTGGCAGGTTTAAGTATGTGCACGTGTCTATTGACACTTTCTCCTCAGCTATGTGGGCAACTGCTCATACTGGGGAGAAAAGTCGCGATGCCATTGCCCATTGGAAACTCGCTTTTGCGGTCTTGGGCGTGCCTTTTTCTATAAAAACCGATAATGGCCCGGCCTACGTCTCACAGAAGACGCGGGCAGTTTTTACAACTATGGGGTGTAAATCATACCTTGGGTATTCCGCATTCTCCTACTGGCCAAGCCATTGTTGAACGCGCTCATGGCACCTTGAAGCGTGTTTTAGAAAAACAAAAAGGGGGAATGCATGGAGAAACCCCACAGAGTCGCCTAGAAAAAGCGTTATACACAATTAACCATCTTACGGTGCCATCAAATTCAAATAATCCCATTATTTTGAATCACTTTCTTTTGTTGCAGTCTTCAGGCGAGACGCACCTGCCCCGAGCAAAAGTCTGGATACGGGACCTACTCACTAAGACGTGGGAAGGCCCATATGAGCTTATTGCTTGTGGTCGTGGGTATGCTTGCGTTTCCACAGATACTGGGATACGATGGCTACCCGCAAGATGCGTCCGCCCTGACCTGCAACATCAGAAACAGAACAGGCAACATCTGAACGATGGCCAGAATGGAGATCATCCATCAAATGACCCTTCTAATGGAAATAATGACATCGGCCATCAACCTGTTCCTTCCACGAGTAGAGACTAAATTTCAAGTCTCCGTCGGAGTCAGAATGTTAGAATTAATAACTAAATGTATGACTGGTTTGATAGATGTATCTCCCATGGTATTGCTGAAAAATCTCCCTGCTTGATTTAAACTAATCTTAAAACAAAAAGGGGGAATCGTGGAGAAACCTTTTGGCTGCTGCAGCATCCTGTGAAAGTTCTTTCCCTATGCAGGCTAACTAAGAAACACCTGTAGCTCGTTACACTGGGAAAGTTACCTTGAAACAGGTGCTGTAGCATTCAGCCAATCACTCTGGGAGATGGATGGTCAAGTGACCAATAGCCTTGACCCATCTAGCAAATCCATGTGACTCCTGACTATTTAAGGCAGGGCGTTTACTCCTAAGGGGAGGCATTTCCTCCTGAGCCTTGGAGGAGTGTGGGCCTTCCTTAGAGTAGAGCCTAAAGCCTTCGCATTAGAACATTGGTCTGCTTGGAGCTGCCTGAAGCCTTCCAGCTGTGACAGGAAGGGACCTCAAAGTTCATCTAGTTCTAACCCCCATGCTATGGGCAGGGACACCTGCCACTACACCAGGTTGCTCAAAGCCTCATCCAACCTGGCCTTGAACACTTCCAGGGATGGGGCAGCCACAGCTTCTCTGGGCAATCTGTTCCAGTGCCTCAACACCCTCGCAGAGAAGAATTTCTTCTTTATATCTAATCTAAATCTCCCCTCTTTCAGTTTAAAGCCATTTCCCCGTGTCCTGTCACTACACACCCTTGTCCAAAACCCCTCCCCAGCTTTCTTGTAGCCCCTTTAGGCACTGGAAGGTGCTAGAAGGTCTCCCCGGAGCCTTCTCTTCTCCAGGCTGAACAGCCCCAACTCTCTCAGCCTGTCTCCATAGCAGAGGTGCTCCAGCCCTCGGATCATCTTGTGTCCTCCTCTGGACCCGCTCCAACAGCTCCATGTCCTTCTTGTGTTGGGGACCTCAGAGCTGAATGCAGCACTGCAGGAGGTCTCGCGAGAGCACAGCAGAGGGGCAGAATCCCCTTGCTCAACCTGCTACTGCAGCCCAGCAAAATGCTGCACCCCGTGTTCTCCTCGGCAGTGTACCCCGTCCCAGTGACATCCCTGGGGCTCTTCCATTGCCTCTCCAAACCTGCCTGATCGCTGCTGTGGCAGAGCTGCCTCAGTGCAGCCCACCCCATGGCATGAAGCCCACCTGTGTCACCCCCCACAGCTCCCAAGCTCTTGGAGGCCACCGCCCGGTCTCGCCTCTGTCCCCGGGGTGTACCTGCCATGCTGCCACATGCTGAATTGTTTTCCAAGTGGAAACACCAGGGGCTTTCTGTGCAATGCACCGGGATTAAATATTTATGTTGGCAAGAAGTGTGTAATAGGCAGCTCAAGATCAGAGATAATGAAATTGAGGTGTGTGGAGTGAGGGGGAAGGAGGCAGGGGGCTTGCAGGAGCAGAAGGGAGAGGGACCCAAGGGGGTTCTGGTATGTGTGCATGGGCAAGTGCTTTTGGTTTTATTAATAGCCCACCTGTTTGCGGGGGGACCCCAGCCCCGTCGCTGGGAGCTCTGCAACACATGAGGGAATGCAGAGATCAGCCATCGCCATTCCTTGCGTGCAAGAGGAATTGTCACTGGCATGACTTTAGCTTGGAGCCATCTGACGTGGGGTGGGGCAGGGACCGTCCTGGGGAAGGTGCCTGGGCAGGGAGCAGCGCGCTGAGACCCTCGTTGTGTCATCTGCAAGCGATGTATGACCCTAAATCATATTACCAGTGGTGACACAGGATCCCTCGCTCCTCCAGACCACTGCAGTCAAGGTTATTTACCAGCGGCCACATCCGATCAGGCTGCAATGTGGTTTGGATTATACGGAGGGCTCCTGGGCAGGATGCTCATCGCGGCGATGGCCTGTGCGAGCCTCCGCGACGGGCGTTAACGAAGAGCCCCGCGAGGATGTGCAGCAAGGGTGGGCGAGGGCAGCGGGTAGAGGTGAGGTGCTCGGTGGAGAGGGAGAACCCGCTCCGCTGCTGTGGGAGGAAAACATGGAGCTCATGCGACAGCAAAGGGCACTGCTCTTTCTCAGTTCATTATCTTTACGAGACAACCACTTCTCTCTCTTCCCCACGACGACAACTAGAAGGCGGCACACGGGGGGTGCGAGTCCCGCGCCAGTCACGGAGCCTCCGGGGGGGGTGTGTGGAATGAAGCATGAATGGAGTTTTAGGAGAGAATGGAAACTCTCCACTGGCTCCCAGGCCTGGCTCTCTTGCGGGGGGTCTCTTGCTCATGATGACAGCGCTGCCTCTCATAAACACGCGTTTCCTCATCCCCGTTTGTTTCTCTCTCTTGTGCAATCTCTTGTACCAGACGGGAATGGGAGTGAGTCCCAATGGTACGTGGATGCGTTACAAAAAACCTTCCCACCCTGCCACCAACGAAGTACTGAGGGATAACAACAGGGTTTAAAGTAAAAAAAGAGAAAGAAAACAAAGATGGGGAGCTGGATGGATTTGCTGCTGGCCGTGGGTAATGAGTGTAAACTCAAGGGCATGGCTGCACTGGCAGCCTGCGGCATCGGGCAGCACTCAGAAGCCCTCACTGCGCTCAGTGCTCTGCATCCCTCTGGGAAAAGGAAGTTCCTTCCCAAAACAGCTTTCCTGGGTGAAAAACATGGGACAAAAATAGGGGCAAAGCAACTTGGTTGAGATCATGCAGTGCTCAAACCAAGAGACAGTCCCAGCTCCAGCTCCCTGCCCAACATTGTCCCCTGCTCTGGGTTGTTTCCCTTGGGATATGTGAGCAGCGCAGCTGCTGCCCTCCTGCCAGCCCATGGTCATCAGCCAACCTGCCCTTCTGAACCAATACTGCTAGGGTAGAGCACAGCCGGGGTGATGCTAGGGTGTAGGAGCAAGGGCAAGTCCCACTGCGACACAACAAGCCTCTTGGACCAGTAGCAGATGTTAGAAGGTCTCCTGGACCTGGGCTGGTGGAGCAGGGATGGAGGAGCCATGTGTTAGCTCTAGCTGCAGAGGAGGAAAAGGTGCTGGGAGTTGCAATCCTTCCACGCAGAGGGAAAAGCAAAGGGAGAAACCTGCAGGGAGCAATGCTTCCGAAGCAGCATTTGCAGGACAGCGGAATGGCTCTGCACCTCCGGACACTCGCGAGCACGGCCGCCGCAGTGATGAGACGTTCTCCCGACAGATGGGGCAGCGGCGCTCCACTCCTGGCAGAGGCCTGCTGGGGGTAGCGGGGCTCTCGCTCCAGGCTGGTCGGCTGTAGAGCCATCATTTCAATAATGAAATGATTAAAAGGGGGTGGGAGAGGGAGAAGAAAAACCCAAAACATCTGTTTTACTTCAAATCAGGGAAGATTCCTTTGCTTGCAAGGAATGTGTAAATCACGCCGGGCTGAGAGATGTACATAACCCTGCCTGAAAGCTCCTCTGCACTTCAAACGAATTCTAACGTGCTTACTGGGATTTTGTTTTTATTATTTTGTTTCAGGCCCCCCCTCCTCGTCCTACCCTCCACCCTCCCTGTCTGCCTGTCGGAGCTGTGAGAATCTCCCTCCCGCTGCCAGCCCCTCGCCCTATCCCGCCTCGATTCGGGGGCCTCGGGGCTCGGGGGGAGCAGGCAGCAGGCAGCAGCAACCACAGTTCTGGCTGGTGTCCTTCTGCCGGGGCTTGCTGGCACGCAGCATCCCTGCCTTGCCATTGTCCTCCCCACGCCATCCCCGTGCCGACATTGCGGGCCGTTGCGGGGACCCGTTGGCTGCCCTTGCTGCTCCCGCAGCCCGGCGCAGGCTACGGATGCCTCTCACTCGGAGACTGGCACATTTGGATCCTGCCTGGGACGCTGTGAGCACGGCGAGTGGAGGCGTCCCCCTCTTCGGAGCTGTTCCCTTGTGTGCTGTTACTGTTGTCATGCTTTGTTTTGCTTTGTTTCATGCTGAGGGTGAAGCCAGGGCTGAGCAACGGTGCTGGGGCCAAACCCAACGTTGATAGATGGACAGCCTCTGCTTATAGGGGTGCAGAACCCCATGCCAACCTACTATGGTGACTCTCCTTGCCCCAGAGGGACCACCCTCGGGGCCAAGGACAGGCTCCGCTCCCTGCGGTCGATGCAGACCTTCACCTTTCTTCTGAGGCTCTCGAGCAGGAAGGCCCTATTGTGGTGGCTTATATAAGAACAGTCAACCATCAACTCACTCGACGTGGACCACCCACTACTTCTCAGATGACACTGTCTTTTGAAGTTGCTACCAGCCTGGACTGGAAGTCAACCAGCAGCCCAGATGGAAGCCAAGTCCCCGTGAAGATGAGAAGAAGCCCTACCAAGGGGTTCTCCTGGGGTAGCAAACTGTGGAGTGTCTGGTTCTTGTTTAGAGTGACTGTGAGGTTGGGAGGGGCAAATATTTCCAAATTTGCCAAGGGTCACAACTTTCCTCTCCCTTCATCTCCCCAGGGCTGGCGATGGCCAAGCTTTGCAGAGCATTAGTAGGTTGAACAGCTGGTATGTTTAGCTGTGAACATTTCCATTGTGGAGCTCACTGCAGGGGTCCAGGGCCTTGCTCGTCTTGCCTTTCTCCCTGGCACAACTGGAGAAAGAGTTTGATTTATTCCCTCTCTCCTTCTGAGCAGCCTTCTCATCTCCTGCAACCGCAGCCTCCCCGAGCTCTGCTGTCTCTTCACGGAGGAGGATAGCAGCCATCCCAGGAGTAGCCCAAGGAAGGTATTAGTTAGTACCTTTTAATGATGTGTCTCTCTTGGGAGATCCACTCGACAGGCAGGACTAATGCTTTCAGATAAGGCTGAAAGCCACCCACCCATAGGTGTGTGCGAAGAGGGCAAACAAAACCTCAGAGTAATGACTTACCCCACAACATGTAACCTCTGTGGAGCTGGAGGCTTCGAGGAGTCTGTGGCTAAGGGAAGAGGAGCAGGGCTGTCCTAGACCTAAGGGGAGAGCAGAAGGTGTGGCAGTGGGAGGAAGAGAGGATGTGGGTGCTGCCTGGGGATAGCCAGGCCCTGGGGGGTTGTGGAGAGCTGGAGGGGTTGGTGGGCATTGTGGTGCCGGTAAAGGCTGCGGCAGGACCTGAGGGACGTGTGGGACATTGTTCCAGCAGCATGGGGTGGGTCGGAGGCAACTTATTTGATCTTTGTCCAAGGGCTTTGTTTGGGATCTCCTGGTGAGTCCCAGCAGAACAAGGACTCCGGCACACAACAGACTGCTATGAGCTGCTTTTGCTTCACTGGAGACAAGAGCACCAGCCCGTAGAGGCTCAGCACCACCTCCTTCTGGTTCTTTGCTCCACCAAAAGACGTTAGAATTCGCGTCCTGGGTGACCTGGGACCTTCTCTGGCCTTGCCAGGCAGAGGTGGAGAGCAGCTTGCCCCAAGCCCTGAGACAGCCAGTGAAGACTGCAAAGAGCCAGGCCAGTTCTCGCTGCGTTGCCTTTATAAACACATCTGCAGGTCTTTGTCCTCACAGCCAGCAGGACAAAAGCAAGGACACAACTGGCAAGAAATATGGAGCCCTCCTCCCCAAAGTTAGCGATTCCATAGTGATCCTGCTTTTTCTGCCATTGTCCTGTTCCCAGAGTTCAGGGACCATCGCTGTGGGACACCCTGAGGGTCTACTGGACACCTTCAAGCTAATAAAACACCAAGACTTCTTGCTCCTTGGAGCAGGTCAAGAAGCTAAAGCCCCATGGTTGCAACATAGGCTGTGTTAACATTATCTCATGTCAGGGCAGCTTTTTTTGGGTGTGCTGTCCAGCTGCCACGTCAAGGAGCTCTTCTCTCATCCACGTCTCGTCTCCGTCAGAAGGTTTGTGCATCACAGCGACCCATCTCGCCAGAGGAGCTTGCTCTGCTCTTCCTCAGTGGTGTAAAGCTGCTCCTGAAAGGATGAGCCACGCACTGGGGAAATAAAGCGTTATAAAGGGTGAGGGACAAGGGAGGAATTATCTGCTCCTTACCAGTGGTTGCAAGGAGCAGGGGTGACAAAGGAGGAAATCTGTAAGACAGCAAAAGGGGCAAGGGGCTGGCGTTTTTCCCTCATTTCCAGTGGGGATCTTGAGATGTTGCAGCTGAGACTGGGAAGGTGAATGTCCTAGCAGGGAGGCAATGGGACTACCTACTACCAGGCAGTAGCAAGAAGTGCTCAATATTTTAATTAATTTCTTTCATTTCCTTTCGCCCTTTTTTTGGATCTTGTTCAAGCTGGATCTGAATCAAAAAAAGATGGACAAGGTGCTGTAAGGAGTGAGAGCTGAGCGGATCCACGCCATAGCTCGGCTCAGGCGTGCGGCGTCTGCCGAGGGGCTTGGGGGCTGGTGCTCACCCCTTGCAGATTTTGGCTCTCCATGGCCTCGTAGCTCAGAGGCAGAGGGCAAGCCTGGGAGACCAGGAGCAGCGTGGCACGCTGCCTCAGTGCCATGCGGAGACAGCATTTCGGTGCCAAAAGTCATGAGGCGGCATTTTCCCATTCCGCAGCTCTCGAGCTGATATGACCGTAGCCGAGCTGCCTCGGTCGTGCTCCCTGGGGATTGCCCATGCCTGTAGCCATGCTCAGTGCTGTCCTATGAACCTCTCCTCCCTCTTGGCATCTCGTCAGTGCCACCCAGCTTCCAGGGGACAGCCACCACCTCAGACAGCTCCGTGTGCCGGGGAAGAAGGCGTCTGATGCTGCTTTAGTTTCTGTGCCTCCCGTCGCACCGGGGTGTGTGGCAGCCGAGGGGTTTGCGGTACGTGCAGTGGGTGCTGCAGAACACCTCTACAAGCACAGCGGTGGGATGCCGTGACACCAAAGTGGCACTGGCCCACACTGCATCCCTGTGACGCAGCAGCATTAAGTGGCCCTGTCCTCCCTGGCAGCTCCCGTGAGAAGTACCACTCTCTCAACTCTGTGGTTTTGAGCACAGACATGGCATCAGCTGCAACTCCGGGTAACCTTGTGGTGCAGATAACCTTGAGTGACTTTCCCAGGGTTGCCACAGAGCGGAGGTGGTCCCATGGCTGTGCAAGCCTGTCCCCAGCCGCACAGCTGCTCCTCCTGCCCTCACTGTCTCAGAAATCTGTCTCTGTCCTTTTCCCTTGTGGCCAAGAAGGCCAATGGCATCCTGGGGTGTATTAGAAGGGGTGTGGTTAGTAGGTCGAGAGAGGTTCTCCTCCCCCTCTACTCTGCCCTGGTGAGGCCACGTCTGGAATATTGTGTCCAGTTCTGGGCCCCTCAGTTCAAGAAGGACAAGGAACTGCTGGAGAGAGTCCAGCGCAGGGCCACAAAGATGATGAAGGGAGTGGAGCATTTCCCTTATGAGGAAAAGCTGAGGGAGCTGGGTCTCTTTAGCTTGAAGAAGAGGAGACTGAGGGGGGACATCATTAATGTTTATAAATATGTAAAGGGTGACTGTCATGAGGATGGAGCCAGGCTTTTCTCACTGCCATCCAATGATAGGACAAGGGAAAATGGATATAAGCTGGAACATAGGAGATTCCACTTAAACATGAGGAAGAACTTCTTCCCAGTAAGGGTACCAGAACACTGGAACAGGCTGCCCAGAGAGGTTGTGGAGTCTCCATCTCTGGAGACGTTCAAAACTCACCTGGACGCGTTCTTGTGTGATCTAATCTAGGTGGTCCTGCTCCAGCAGGGGGATTGGACTAGATGATCCTTTGAGGTCCCTTCCAATCCCTAATGTTCTGTGATTCTGTGATTCCCGAGGTCTCTTTGAACAAGCATTTTTTTACTCTGCAGAGCAGCCTGTGCTCTTCCTCCTGCCAGGAATATTGGATGAGCACTGTTGTAAACTCTTCCAAAAGGTATCAGACACTTGAGACATGTTGTGGCAGGTACATTTATTTCCCTCCATCTGACAGCTATGGTCTGGTATTGTTGGGAGGCATCTGTTGAAGGAAAATGATTAGTCTCACAGCATTTTCTGTCCTGGGAAAAACGGTGTGAATTGTGAGAACGGCTTACTGACAACCTCATGTATCCATGTAATGGCAAAGCTTCAGTGTGCTGGTGTGGCACCAGCGTTGCTGCTAACCTGTTCCTCCATCACACTGATGGGAACGAGATCAGTTGGCACCGGTGGTTGAAAGAGGCCTAGTTAGAAAAGGTGCTTTTCTTGGGTGCTAGAACTGTGAGGAGAGCTTTCTAAAAGATGGTTTTGTTCAAGATGACACCATCCACTGTTTCCTTATTGCAGTATAGGCTCTGTGGAAGGACAAAGCCAAAAATGGTGGCAATGCAAAACAGAAGACAATGGTCCTTTTGCAGAAGAGGTGTGATACATAAGCAGCAGTTCGCTAGGTGGTGGTAGCAGATTGGCGTCATCTCCTTCAGTGCCTCTCCTCAGCATGCAGCAGGCACTGGGCTGCTCAAAAAATCCTCTTCCACCATGTGTGGTGACACAGCCAGAGGTTACAGCACATCCCTGTGTACCCAGCCCTGCCCTTCATTCCTGCCAGGCTTCAAATGCCCTAACACGAGCATCTGCTTGCTGGAACACCTGTGACAGTGCCAGCCCCAGGGTGACAGCATGAGGACATCCACTGCCCTGTAAAGCTCAGCCCAAATCCCAAGCTTCCAGTAAGGGCTCTGGTAGGGATGAAGCATGATCAGTCCTGTGCCAGGGTACCAGCCCACCTTGCTACCCGGCACCCTGGACACAGGCACGGCATGAGCAATCAGCACCCAAAGTCAGGGTGCAACAAACAGAACAAGAAATCCTCTCCTTCCAGAAACCACTCCCTGCCCATTGTCTGCTTAGTATTTGCCACAGAGTCCAAGGGGGATGGTTGTTCTCATTTACCTTTCTTAATTATTTCAAATCACGGATCGCCAATAAGCCAAGCTGCTTTCCCATAGCTTGTGTGAACGACTGCTTTGTATTTCATTTGATTTCTTTTTAAATTGTAATGGTTTCTGAATTGGGAATGCTTGCACTGAACACTCCCTGCCCCTTTCCGTGCTTGCCCAGGCTGCTGCTGGCAGGCGAGCCCTGCTCCTGCTCCAGTGCCATCAATGAAAGCGGCCGGGAGGCTTGGCAGATGTATGAGTCCAGGGGACAGGGGTAGGTGAGTGCCCAGTGACCCTATGAACCACGCTCATCCCATGGCATATGGCTGGGGGTAAAACACCCAGAGCTCTGCTCCACCCCGCAGCACCCCTGGGCTCCTCCACCTCGTGAGAAGAGCCTTTCAGAGAAACAGTTTGTGTAAATTTATTGATGATTTTAGCAGGCAGGAGATGCTGAGATGAAGGTCTCTTGCTGCTCCCCAGACTGATGCTCTGCTGTGAGCGTCAGGACAAAGAAACACACACACCCTCTCAGCCGCCCCACCTCCGGGCTGCCTCCAGTGAGCCCCTCACCTTGGTGTCTGGGAGCTGAAGGTACTAAAAGACTGGGAGAGGACAGTGTTTGCTCGTGGGTGCCCTGAGCATGAGGACGTGTGTAGTGCTGGGTGCGAGGAGTGTGTTCACACCCGTGTGTGCTGGTGGCACCATTCTTGATCCTCTATTCTGCACATGCCTGAGCCCAGGCACAGCCCCAGCCCTGCTGGCTCCGGGTCCGTTGTGCCTGGTCCCCATGTTGAGATCACCAGGGAGGGGGGAGGCAGGGATTGCCAAGAGCTGGTCCATTGAGAGCTTTTAAACGGAGGCCTCCGAATTGTTTTTCAGCTGGAACAGGAAGCGAGAAGGGCTGGCAAAGCCGGGGTGTGATGTGCATGTGTCAGCGCTGGTTGCGTGTGAGCCCAGAGACCCCGGGCTGTGCGGAAGGCACGGATAAGCTGTGACCGACCAGAGGGTGAAGGCAGGATGAAGGCACATAACACCGAGGTGATGAAACCTCTGCCAGGTCAGGATTTGAGTTCTTGTGCTTAGCATCATGGGTGGTGGCACCCACACTGTCAGGGGAGAGAATCCTTTGCACCGTCTGTGTGACACCAGCCAGGTCTGCCCTGCACTGAGCTCCTGGAGCTGGCAGCAAAACAGTCTCGTGGCCGCAGGAGCAAGGTGCCAAGCCTGGACTTACCAGCCAAGCTCAGGCCAAGCCCTACTGGCAAGAGCATCTTGGGGTTGCACCACTTCGGAAAGCATGAGAGCATATTTCTGCATGACGCAGGACTCTGCAGCAGCATCTCTGCCCTGTCCCCCGTTGACGTGGTGCAGGGATGTCCGCAGCACAGCCCGGGTTTGCCACCCAGCCGTTGCTTTTGAATGCAGTCAGCTACTCGTAGGCACCCAGTTCCTTAGTGTGGGTGTTTGGCAGCTGCAGGAGTGTTTATTGGACTCTTTGTCGGACCCTTTTCTCCGCAGCCCAGGCAGCCCATTTGTGGTACAGCAGCTCGTTGAGCAGCTGCACAAGCCCAAAGGCTTCGGGAAGAGCCATGCACAAGACAGGGCAGAAACGCCTGTGGGATCTCTGTAGGATATAGAGAAATGAGCTGCCGAGCTAAGGAAGGTCAGACGCAGAAGTCGTTATCTCCCTTCCCGCAAATAAGGATCATAAGTAAAGCACTCAAACATCATGAGCATCATGAGAGGGAGTTAAGAAAACATGAGCTGACGTTGTCTGTAAATAAATAACAGGTTCTGAGGTTTTATTCTCAGCCTTACAGTTTCATGCCTTTAGATCTTTGTGGTTTGGGTTCTTTTTTCCTCTTCATTGAGAAAGGATAGAAACATATTTTTGTACTTTTTTTTTTTTTTGATGCAATTGACAATCTTCTGCAATCATTGGATTCCAGGAACCGGAGCTTTAACACCCCCCTCTGCTTTCTCTTCCTCCCTCAAGAAGCATCTCGAGCCTAGTGATAAAATCCAGGCTTCAGCCAACGTTGGGTGGGGTATCTACGAGGAAGGTGGTGTTGAAATTTCATGAGGCCACATGTTAATTGCTTTCTATCTCTCTCTAAAAGTTCCTTCGGGTCCCAATAGGTTTGAATTTAGTAGTAAACATTTAAGTGGCATTACTTTATAGGACTTCATGTGCTGTGTTTTGCTGAAGAAGTGGCCACGTTTCCGGGCATGGAGGGGCTGATCTTGGCCAAGAGCATATGTGCTTCCCGCGGTGAAACGCTCTTTGGAACCTCTTTGGGCAAAATACATCTTAGTGTTTCTAGAAAACCAAGTGTTCATGTACAGTCTTACAGAAGGCATGGGATAAAAAGAGGCTCAGGTGTGAGACAGTAGCTGGTAGCCCCGAGCACCTTTGGAAAGCACAGGGAGAACATGAGAAAACGTTGTGGGGAAAGTTTATTGCTGAACAGAACACCTCCAGGTTATCAAGGAGGCTCTGCCAGATCGTAGCTACCATATGGCATTCCAGGTTGTCTGACGTGGTTTCATGCACTGAGTGTGGGTCAGGGACTGTTTTGTTTCTGGCTTTGACTTTACCCCAGAGATCCTCTGCCTTGAGCAAAACACTTAAAACCCATCTTTGGCCTCCTTTTTTTTTTAACAAATTATCAGGGTTGGCATAATCAGGTGCAGCTCCATTGTTGGTGGAGATGCTGCCTGTTTTGGTCCTTGGCCCAAAACACTGTATGTAGATGTAAGCATGGCAGGAGGATCTCCATGTAGCACAGCAGAGCCGGACTCCAGCCTGCCACGTGCTCTGAGTCGCTCCTTCTCTCGGTTGTGGTCGCTTTGGTTTTCCCCTTGATTTGCTGTGAAGACATTCCCATCCCTCTGGTGTGGTGGTGGTCCCTCTCCTCCCACCAGCTGTCCTCTCCGTGCCCTGTGGGGTCCCAGGCTGGTCTCATCCTGCTGATGGCTCCTCGCCTGCATCTGCTGGAGGTTTCTCTTGGATGTGGTGAGCAGGAGCCACCTGTTAGTGCTGGGTTTACACTGAGCTGCAGATCTTTGCACTCTCTTCTCTTAATTGTCTGTTTCCGGGAATAAAGGAAAAAAATAAACGCCAGCGCTCTGCGCAGTGCCATTAACTGGCCGTAAAAGTGTTTTGCCGCAGAGAGGCTGGGTGGTCAAGTGCTTTGAGAACAAGATTGGAAACCGTCATCTCCCGAGTTTCCAAACTGTTCGTGTCACTGAGCCTCTCCAGGGCACGGTGCTTCACCCATATGTCTCTGTTTACCATCGATAAAACAGAGCTATTAATACTGCTGTACTTCGGGGTGATCTTTTGGACCATAATTAATGTTAAAACCTTCTGAGATCACTCACTGGAAGGAGCTAGAGAGGTGCAGAGGGCTGCTTACTGCCGGGGCTGCCAGCTTCCACCAGAGCTGAATTTATTGGTGCTGATTCCAAAACGTCTCGCTCAGAGTGAATGGAAATGAAAAATTTTCCTCTAAGGTTCTTGAAAGAGGACTGGTTTCAGGTGAGGTAAAGCAATTATTTTTTTTCTCAAAAAAGAATTTTTGACCAGATCAAAATCGCTTTGACTCTGATGTTTTTCTATTTACATTTTGGGGTTTTTTTCTTATATCGTCTGAAAAAAAACGATGAAGTGAACAGCTTGTTTGTTGATACATATTTTTTAACCCAAGCCTGACCAGCACAGATGCTCTTGCTCTTGGCAGCTGAGTGACTTTGCTTCCATGTATGCTGGGCAGTCGAAGGCCTAACATGGGTCTTTAACGTCGCCCAAAGGGGTGGATGTGTTTAACCCCCTGCCAAGCTGAGATGCTTCCTCCTGACCTCACTGGCGATGCAATAGGTGAATGTGGGCACTAATTGCCAAATATTACAATTGTATTTTGATAAAATTCAGCTGTTTTTCAAGGAAAGTGCTCTGGCACTGATTGCCTCGGAGCTAATGGAGCTTTACTGACTGAGCCACTCAGGGCAGAGCAGAGGTTGTGCATTAGCTGTGCTTGCCCATTTCAAAAATAAAACACATCACCACGGCTGCTGTGACTGAGCGAGTGACCCCAGGATGGGGACGGAGATGGAGCTCGCAGCAGTAACCTGCTCATCAAGCCCTTTTGCTGCTTGTTGTGCTTATGCTGATGAACAAGAAGAGCGTTTCTGCTGCTGAGCACCTGCACGGGCAGCAGGGCTCCTGGGGTCTCTGCCCGGGTCTGCCACTGCAGAGTTGCTCATCTCAGTGGGGCCGAGGTCCCCTCACCCAAATCTGAGTGCCCTAGTTGCTGTTGCTTTCTTGCCCCCCTGCAGTGCTGCGTTCAGCTCTGGGGTCCCCAACACAAGAAGGACATGGAGCTGTTGGAGCGGGTCCAGAGGAGGACACAAAGATGATCCGAGGGCTGGAGCACCTCTGCTATGGAGACAGACTGAGAGAGTTGGGGTTGTTCAGCCTGGAGAAGAGAATCATAGAATCATAGAATCATAGAATGGTTAGGGCTGGAAGGGACCTTCAAAGGTCATCTAGTCCAAGATGAGTCCAAGGCTCTGGGGAGACCTTCTAGCAGCCTTCCAGTACCTAAAGGGGCTACAAGAAAGCTGGAGAGGGGCTTTGGACAAGGGTGTGTAGTGACAGGACAAGAGGCAATGACTTTAAACTGAAAGAGGGGAGATTTAGACTGGATGTAAGGAAAAAATTTTTTACAGTGAGGATGGTGAGGCACTGGAACAGGTTGCTCAGAGAAGTTGTGGCTGCCCCATCTCTGGAAGTGTTCAGGCTGGATGAGGCTTTGAGCAACCTGGTGTAGTGGCAGGTGTCCCTGCCCATGGCAGGGGGATTGGAACTAGATGATCTTTGAGGTCCCTTCCAACCCAAACCATTCTATGAGTCTGTGATTCTGTGACTTGGAAAGAGGGGGATTCATGCTGCCAAGCTGCAGAGACACGTACCTTACCTGCTCAGAGCAGGAGCCTCCTTACTCACCTTGAACCACTTGGCTGTTGAAGGGAGGAGGAGGGTTGGTGGCACCTCTGGGATAGGATGCAAAGCCCTGCAGTTAGACTCCTGCCCTGAACTCGATATTACCCTGTTGCTCTGTTGCCATCCCTTAATTATAGCGGGAGAACAGCCTGTGTGTGGTACTTGTGAAGTTGCACAGTGCGGACGTCCTTCCTGAGATGCTTCCACTCTGAGCAATGTTCCTTGTAAATTAAGGAAAATGATGCCATGCCAAAGAATTAAATAGCATCTCCTTGGGTGAGCTCAGCGTGTGCATCCCCTGCATGCCCCAGCGTTGTGAAAATGGGAGTTGTCCCTGCACACAAGTGGGTTCCTTGGCAGTCTGCTGGCATCCTTTCAGACAGCAAGTATTGTTAAAGACCTAATGCCAATTGCTCGGAGAGAATATGTCCTGTGCTGGGAATTGCTACTGTGCAAATGTCAGCTCTTATCAGCCGCGTGTGGGGTGAGCAGGGGTGGCTGGCGGTGCTCGAGTGTGGGGTGAGGGAAAGGGAGACATTGCTTCTGTCCCTGGGAAGGGTGCTGAGGAGTTCGAACCATTCCTTAAGTAAACATCTGGGTCTCAATCCCATTTAAGCTCCAGCTGCTTTTATGGGACTCTCTGCACTCACTTGCAAGAGCTGCTCGGTTTTGCCGTAGGATAAGGAGCGGGGCTGTGTTATTTCTCGGGAGCTGGATACCCCTCCACCAGGCATCTCAGACCTCCGAGGGGTTGGAGCCAGCTCCTGTGCTTTGTCAAAGCCAGCTGGAGTTTCCATGCCTGGCTCGGCACGAATAAATATGAGCCGATGCCTTTTGGAAGAGTGGACGGGAGATTGTCACCCCCGCTGCGAAGAACCATTCTCATTTTGGAGCTTTGATATTCTGAGCAGGACTCTGAGCTCAGCATCCCGGGACGTCCCATGTAGCCGCAGCCTGCTTATTCAATGCTTCATCCGCCACAAAAGCCATGTTTTACTGTCAGATGCTCTCCATTAGCTTCAAGTGTGAAATTGTCATTCCCACCCCTTCACCAACCCCACCCTGGTGAGGAAATGAGGGAGAAACAACCTCGAGGGCCGTTCATGGGATGTGTACGAGCTGTCACTTGTCAGCACAGAGCCCGCTTACAGCAGGAATTAACTGCTCCACTCTCGGGAGGGCCAGAGAGCAGCCCAGCTTGCAGATGCCGCAGCGTTACAACGCTCGCATTGGTGCATGGCAAAGCAGCTCCATGGATGTTTGCATCCGTCCACAGTCGGGTGGCTGCAGGGTGCAGCCCCGCGAGGCTCCCAGGGATGGCGGCAGATGCTCCGTGGGGACGTGGTGGCCTGTCCCCCTGTCCTGGCTCCTTTCCCTGGGTGCTCTCCTGGTCTAAGCTCGAGATTGTCTCATGTCAACTTGAGATGCCAAAACTGACCGAAGGGAGCCTGGACCATGTTTTTCCCTTCTCTTGTGAAGGCCAGTTCCCATAACAACCTGGAGATGTGGGACTGAGACATTATTTTACTTTTCCTTCCTGCCTTCCAGATTTACCCTCTACGCGGTGGATACACGAGGGAGACACTCAGAGCTGAGTACGGTCACCCTGAGGACAGCCTGCCCGCTGGTAGATGACAGCAAGGCAGAAGGTCAGTGTTCAGGCGCCTCGTTTTCCACAACAGGAGACATTTCCTGCTAATTTTGCTTTTCCTGTATTCATTGTACTCCTGAAAGCTCCTCCAGTCCCTCCTCTCCCAGCGTGAAGGCTCCTGTAAGTTCACCCACAGGCACAGGGACGTTAATCTGGGGAGGAGTGACAGATTGCAAGAGTGTCCAGTAGCAAAGTCCCCTCAGCTGAGCAGCTGGTGGCTCCGTGGTCCTGTGCCACTCAGCGCCACGGCACCCTTCCCCGTGCACAGCCGTGGGAGCCGATAACATGCGTTTGACACACATCCCCTGGAACAAGAGCAATCTCTTCTTGCAGAAGCCAGAGAGGCAGCCCTCGCCGTGCCAGGGCAGTGAGTGGTGTGGGCACTGTCAGCTCCAGGTGTTTCAAAGGATCCTGGTGGCATCTGGTTTGTTTCTGAAACAAAAACACTGATAAAAGTCCAACTACTTTTGCACATTTGCATTTTCCAGTTTTGCATATGGGTCAGGGCAATCCCAAGCACAAATACAGGCTGAGTGGAGAATGGATTGAGAGCAGCCCGGAGGAGAAGGACTTGGGGGTGTTGGTTGATGAGAAGCTCAACATGAGCCGGCAATGTGCACTGGCAGCCTAGAAAGCCAACCGTGTCCTGGGCTACATCAAGAGCAGATTGGCCAGCAGGTCGAGGGAGGGGATTCTGCCCCTCTGCTCTCATGAGATCCCCCCCTGCAGTGCTGCGTTCAGCTCTGGGGTCCCCAACACAAGAAGGACATGGAGCTGTTGAAGCGGGTCCAGAGGAGGACACAAAGCTGATCTGTGGGCTGGAGCACCTCTGCTATGGAGACAGGCTAAGAGAGTTGGGGCTGTTCAGCCTGGAGAAGAGAAGGCTCCAGGGAGACTTTCCAGCAGCCTTCTAGTACCTAAAGGGGCTACAAGAAAGCTGGAGAGGGGCTTTGGACAAGGGTGTGTAGTGACAGGACAAGGGGCAATGGCTTTAAACTGAAAGAGGGGAGATTTAGATTAGATCTAAGGAAGAAATTTTTCACTCAGGGGGTGGTGAGGCACTGGAACAGGTTGTCCAGAGAAGCTGTGGCTGCCCCATCCCTGGAAGTGTTCAAGGCCAGGTTGGATGAGGATTTGAGCAACCTGGTGTAGTGGAGGGTGTCCCTGTCCATGGCAGGGGGGGTTGGAACTGGATGATCTTTGAGGTCCCTTCCAACCCAAACCATTCTGTGATTCTGTGAAACTAATATCTCATTTGTTCTCACACCCAGAGTGCTTTGCTGCTTTTAAATTTAAAAAGATTCCTCTCAATCAAAGGCGGGTGATCTGTTTTCTTTCTTCTTTGCTTTCTATTCTGAAAAGCAGACCGAAGAAAGTTTTCATTGATGCTTTGTTTCATGTTATTGCTAAGCATTCCCAGGAAAAAATGAGCATACAGGAGCCTAAAGAAAGGGAAGGAAATGGCATTTTGTGCATTTTTCATTTCCAAAACAAATCCTTTTCTTCAGCAGAGTGTGCACCCTCTTGTTTAATACATCTGAGCTGCTCTGGTAGTTACCCACAATGCTGATGTGCTGTATTGCTGGGTCCAGCACCATCTCATTATCAACAGCGTCATATTCTTCCTATCCTTCAGCATCATAGCCCTGCAATTGCTTTTGTTTGGGTGAATTAGGGAAGAGCTTGCCTGCCTTACCTGGGAGGCTGAGGCTGCGTCTGCCTGTGCTGGCAGCCCTCCTCCTCCGCTCCTTCTCCCATTCCTTCACGGAATATTGCTGGAGTCTTCAGGGCTGCTCCGCTCTGGCAGGGCACTCGCCACAGGATCAGCCTGAGGAATTGCTAAACGTTGCCCAGGTCACAGCCCACTGCAGGCAGCCCCAGGGGCTGGCAGCTGTCCCAGATGCCTGCCCCTCTGTCAGTCCTGCCAAGGCCTTCGCTCCTCCTGCTCCTCCTCTCTTAGCACCTTCTGGCTGTTCATTGATCCCATCCCCCTGATCCTTTCCAGAGATAGCTGACAAAATCTACAACCTCTACAACGGCTACACCAGTGGGAAGGAGCAGCAGACAGCATATAACACGCTGATGGAGGTCTCCGCTTCCATGCTCTTCCGAGTCCAGCACCACTACAACTCCCACTACGAGAAGTTTGGAGACTTTGTCTGGCGCAGTGAGGACGAGCTGGGGCCCAGGTACCTGTCCCTTCCCTGCGTCCTCCCTTGCCCCACCTCCTGGGGCATCCCTCTGCGTGGCCACTGCGGAAGGGAACCTCACTGCCTTCTCCTTGTAGCTGAGAGGAGTTCCCTTCTGGTGTTCACCAAGCTGTCTTGCCATCCCCGGGACTGCCAGGTCCCAGTCGGTCTTCGGAGACATGTTTATGGGACATCTAGCAGCTGGGTGGTCTTTGGATGAATGCTTGGGGGGCATCTAGCAACCAGCCTGAACCAGGCGAGGGATACTGCAGATGATCTGAGTGTGTTGGAAAGACTGGGGGGGATGAGGGGCAAAGGGTGTAAATTAGGCCTGGGACAAAGTGAAGGATGCCAGAGAGCACACAGCACCTCTTCTGTTACCTGTGTACAGCTTTTTGCTAGAAACATTTTCTCTATACTATATGTTTGATGCTCTGAGGAGGGCTGGGAGAGGATTGTTCCTGGGAGTATAAAAAGCAAACTTTCCAGAGGGACTGTGTCTGCAAACCCCAGTGTACAGTGGAAGGGGTGCTAACATTCTGAGAGATGACTGCTCAGGAATAACAGGTCCATGGCCTACATTGCATCCAGGGGGCTGGCAGTGTCCTGGCAGTGTCCCAGCAAGGCCAGACTGCCACCCAGCCCCTTGGGAAATGCTCAGCAAGAAACACTCAGAAGTAGCCATATCCCTCTGGACATATTGAGATCTCTTCTAGGATTCAAATAGCCTTGACCTGCTTCGAAGCTTTTAGAGAGGCAATTCATCCAGCATCATCTAACATGTTGTTCTCTGAGAAGCTGAAGCAGAGGAAGGCGAAAGAGCAGGGTCTTGCAGTCCCTGAGTAATTGGAAAAGTTGTTCTTTGTCTCCCCGCCTGCTCGTTGGACACGGCTGAGGATCTGTCCATAATACCAGGATGACAGCTCCTCACAACAGTTTACTCCCCTCCTGGACATAAATCCAAGCTGGCCTGGGTCTTGCCCTCCTCCAGAGATGACCTTGGTCATAGTCTCTTCGGTACTTTGTTAGCTTCTGGCACAGAGCCATTCTCACCCTTCCCACTGCCTTCCTCCTCCTTTGATGACACTGCAGACTTGTTTGTCCTTTTCAATTGCTACTCTCTCTATAAATCCCTGGGAACCATCAGCCTCTTCTTACACATCCTTATTTCCTCTGTTACTTGAGATCCAACACACTTACTGAAGGATGCTCTCCAGCCTGATACCCGCCTGGAGCCATGAGATCTGCAAGATGACATTTAAATTGCCCATGTTGCCTGACCAATATGCTATATCCTATACATCTGGAGCCAGTGGTCGATTCAGTCGCTGTCTGCCTTCCTTGCTGAGCTGGATGAGCTCCTCGCAGTGCTCATATGCCCCTGTCCTGTACTTGAGAAATACATGACTCACAGCCAAGGAGAAGCACCTATAAAGGTGGCAGTCAGTGTCAGACTCGTGACGAGAGCGGAGCTCTGCTGTCCAGCCTTGCTTCTCAGGGAGCTTGGACAGAAACAGAGGCACTGACGTAGCGGGAGGTGAGTGAGGCTTTGCCAAGGGAGGCCACCTCGTAACACGATTTTAATTGACGGACTGTTCTCCTTCCCAGGGGGACATTCCTTTTCGTACCTTGAAATGTTTATCAGATGAGCCTCAGCTTCACAGTAAATGTTCACTCATAAAACTGAGCGACAAGAGGGAAGTTGATTGCCTCTGTGTAATAAATACATCACACTGGAGTCCTCGTGAGCCCAGTTTCCATGAAAGCCACAGGTTACTGCAAACAGCTGCTTGCAAGAAGACGCACTGACAGCCAGATGTCCCAGCCAGACGGTTTACATTAAGGAGACATTACAAACTTAGCTCATAGGTGGCCCTAAACCAGGACTTTCTGTGGTCAGCAGCATCTTGGCACCTGGCTTGCCTCATCCTGCTAGCCTCCTTTATCAACAGCAACCCCATTCCTGCTCCCCCTGTTCCTCTTACAGGCACCAAGCGAATCTCATAGAGTTAATTTGTTCCAACAAAACAGAAGGATCTGTCTAAACCACTGAAGGTTTAATGCTACTGTGCGTTCAAGCCTTTGGATCTGTGCAGCAAGAGTGCTTCCTGACACAGCGACGGGGAGATTTCCCTGTTATTTTCTCTTACTGTATTTTCGGGACAATTATTTTGCCCACTGCAAACAGAGCCTGGCTTTTAGGAGGAGGCGGGGACGAATAATGAAGTTAAAATCTTTTTTCTGTGCCCCTACTTGTGGCCACCAGCAGCAGTGGGGTCAGGATGTGGCACCAGCCCAGGGCTTGCAGCCGCTCCTTGGAGCGAGCCGTGCAGGCAGGCAGCCGCGCCGATCGCCGGAGCAGCTGCCTCTGGTCCCAAGAGGAATGCGATGTACTGATGGGAGCCTGTGATAAGAGGCCATCGAGTCCTGGACTCGTCCTCTCAGCCGCGGGTCTGACAGACCCAGGTCAGTTCTCAGTAGAGTGGAAAAATCTGAATTTATGACACAATTGCCCCAGCTGGGAACACAGCAGCCAGGCAGCCCCCTCTCCCTGCAGCAGTCCTGGGAATCTCATTCTTCCCTCCAGCCCAGGTACCATTTCTTCTTCATGCTGGTTCGTTCTGCTTTAGCACCATCCTCCGAGGTGAGACAGGGCAGTGTTCTGCTGGCTCTGGATGTGCTCCCGTCCCACGCCAGCCATCGCGGTGAGTAATCGCTGTTCCCTGTGCACCCGGGGGACAAATGTCCCTGTGGCAGCACCCCCGGGGCTGGGCAGAGCAGGAGGGAACGTATCTCCTGCTCTTGGGAACGTCCTTGCAGAGCTGGGGCTGGCAACCAGGCACCTCGGTGCCCTGTCCCCTGCACAATCATGGCACTGCACTCCCTTGCACTGGTTGATGCACGAGCCCTCGGAAGGTGCCCTGGCAGCAGACACCCATTCCCCCTCCCGTTTCCTCTCCTCCACCATGAGGTACCGCAGAGGGAAGCAGCCGCGTAGAGCTCTCACTATTTTTAAATCCCCCTCTTCATCATTTATGACTGCGGCTGTGACCTCCGAAATCCGTCACTTCAGTGGAGACCAGGATCAGTCCCTGGCTGGCGCCAGCTTAAAACAACTGTCTCGGTGGTGGGCACGTGGCAGGTGGGATGGCACCGCTGACTCGTGCCAACCTGGGGGCACCCCCCTGTCCGGGCTGTGGGGTGAGGAGGAGGAGGGCTGCTTCATCCCTCCGGGGGCTGCAAGCTCGTGGGGTGAGGAGGAGGAGGACTGCTTCATCCCTCCGGGGGCTGCGAGCTTGGGGTGCGGCCGCAGGCAGCCACGAGTGCCCCCCCCCTCGCTCGCTCCCCTGCTGTCCTCTCCCGATTCCTGCCCTGTAATAAGGCAATAAATCGCCGTTGCTGGCAGGGATGAGGTTGGTCAGCGTTTAGGAAGATTTCGTTTCCAGTATTTGAAAAGGTGGTCGTTCTGACCCGCCAGCCCTCCGCAGGGAGCACTTGGGTAATACCCAAGGCTTGATTTATGGTGTTAAATTGGCAGCCCAAGAACTGCTCCTGTAATTTATTACCCAGCCTCCACCAGAGAGCCTCTCTCTCTTTCTCACCCCTCCCCTCGCCCGCTCTGTCTCTCTTTCTCCTTATTTTTTTTTTTTTAAGAGGGAACAGCTGACAGCCGAAAGCTAAATCTAACATTTACACATGACTTCATTATTCCACTAAAATAAATGACTCAAAGCGGTGAAACCCGTCAAAAGTGGGGCTTTGGCACCAGACACCGAAAGCGAGGGGCCCGATTCCCTCCCTCCCCATCACCCTGTCTCCTCCTTGACCACGGTGCAGTGTGTTTCCAGCATCCTCATAGGGCCAACCCATCGTGGGCTCCATCCCACCCATAAACATCGATACTTTCCTGGGGCCAACTGCATCAAGTACAACTGCAGGTGTGTGGAGATCATCTCCATGAGGAGCACAGCCTCCAGCACGTGAGAGACATCATCAGGTCTGGATGGTTTGACCCCTGGACTTCTTGCCAACCTTGAGCTGCATCTCACATGTAGGAATGTTTGCTTGGATAAGAGACCTGAGTACGTCTCAGGAAGAAAGGACAACATAGTCATTTTTAACAAAGTCCAGAAGATCATGGAAGTATGGTGGAGCTAGCAGTAAAAATGGAAAGGTAGAGAAGGCCAAGGAAAATGGAGGAAAAAGCGGGTTGTGCAGGAGAGAAGTGAGAGATGGTGAAGAAAGCTATGGAGTGGAGGAGAAAGATAAGGTGGTGAGAAGGGAGGAGAGGAAGAGTTCAGCCAGCAGACGTGCATAGGTGCGTGCTGAGGAGTCTCCTTCTTGTGTTGCTAGGGCCAAGTCATGGTTACTCACCACTGGGGTTTGCCTCAAGGGCTGCTCATGGCCACTTGGTGCTCCCCTCTTGCTATGGCTGGGAAAGACCTTGTGGGGAGCTGGAGTGGGAACCAATCTGGGGGAAAATCCGTGGGGTTGCTTGGTTGGCCTGCAGATGGACAACTTCCCCATGTTGTCCCCAGCATAAGCAAACGACCAGGGATAAGCTGGAGAAGGGGTAATACCCCGTTTTGGCAGCAGAGTTGATTTATGATAAGTAAGAGTGACCGTGGAGCTGCGGCTTTAGAAAGCTGATTGTTACCCTTGGTGAGGAGGAGGTTGTTCTGGCTAAACACTTTCCTCCTGAGCACTGTCAACTCACGTGAAAGTCCGTCCTAGGACCTGATGGTGGGCTCTGCGCTTGCTCAGCCTTCCCTGGAAAAGAAGAGAGAATCAGCAGAGACGTTAAGGAACAAATTCTCAGCATTAGGGCAGGTGAACACTGGAAGGGCCACCAACTCTTGGTTTTAAGAACAGGTTTGACAGATATTCATCAGGGCAGGTTGATCCCAGCAAGGAAATGGCACAGATTGTGCCTTTTGGTCCCTTCTAGCACCAGTAACTGTGATTTGCTGAAGTTTCTTAACTGTAGTGACAGTCACTACAGACTTTGATTTGCTGCTGAGCTTCAAATCAATCAGTCTTCACTGAAGATGGCCTTAGATGCCATCTAATGCCATCTTTGAATGTTGTAAGTTCTTAGCGGCAGGCATCCAGCAGCCAAGGACCTGTTTTTGGCAGCGTGTCGGGTCTTGACGCGCAGTGGGAGCACCAGATGCTGTAGAAGGTCAGGTGGCTGCTATGGAGAGTAGCGTGAGTGGAGATGCTCTGTCAGAGCTGGGCACTGCTCAGCCCATGATGTCATTATTGTATGTGTGTGTATGTGTAGCTAACGAGGCTCCAGTTGCCTAGTCGGGCTTGTCCTTATAGATTAAATCGATACAAGGATGCCATGTGGTGTCCAAGAAGGACCAGCTCCCCTTGCTCTTCCCTTCCCCTGGAAAGCCAACCCTGAGCCTGGCACCCTCGGGGAGGAGCGGGGAAGTTTTCCGCCGGCAGCCCAGAGGAGCAGTGGTTTCCTACAGCCTTTCATCCAGTCTTCCCGCTCCGGAGGGAGAGGTCTGGAGCCGGCTGGAGATGCTGAGATGCCCTCTTGCCTCCTGCCACCGTCTCTGCCCTCTGCTCTGGCGCAGGGGTGACTGTGTCCAGCCCTCCCTGACATTCCGTCCCTGGGTGCCTGCGGGCGTGTGGCCGCGTCGGGCTCCCAGCGCTCCCCACCCCTGGCTGGGAGCTCTCAGCCCAGGCTGAGCCACCACTCAGCTTTCATAATCAAATAATCCCCGTGTTTACGCCGCGCTGACTGACGGCGCTGCCCCTGACATATCATTATCGGGAATTTACATTCCTGCAGGAGCTGCGAAATCCTCTGCCCCCAAATCCAGAGCTTTCCTGTGGCACCAGAGGGAGAGGAAATAATCTGTGATCTTGAGACTTTCAGACCACTGAAGTAAACCCTCTTCCCCTCCCTTTGTTTGATTTAGTGCTTTGCCGACTCCCACGAGGGGATTCTTGGTTTCTTACGGGTTTATTTTGTTTTGTCTTAATGTGTTGTGCTTTTATTCCTCGCTCTTCTAGTGTCAGTCCTTCTGGGCCATTTGCCTCCTGGAGACTTGGGAAAACAGGAAAGGGAGGGCTGGGCTCATCAGTCCGGAGCAGTAAGGTGCTGGGGGTCTCACTAGGGTCCAAGGGAGCCCGGACGCATGCTGGAGCCTGCCAGGAGCACACGGTGATGGTGGTGACCATCTAGCCAGGGGCAGACAGCGTCCCCAGGGCAGCTGAGCTGCTCTAGTGGGTCAGACCTGAGGTCCCTCCAGCCTCATTGACCTGGTGCTGTGAAATAGTAGATACACCTAGAACTTTTGGGCGAAACAGAGCTGCTCTCCACCTAAAACGGGAAAGACATTCTCTTAAGCAACAGGTCTTGTCCGTCCTTGTCGCAAGACAGAGCTGGTGGTGGAACATAGAAGTCCTGGCTCCTGGTCTCCTCTTAGCGTTGTCCACCCTGCTCTGTCTCTATCTCTGTTTGTCCCCTCCAGGAAGGCACACCTGATCCTCAGGAGGCTGGAGAAGGTCAGCAGTCACTGCTCGACCCTGCTGCGCAGTGCCTATATCCAGAGCCGCACCGAGACCATGCCCTACTTGTTCTGCCGCAGCGAAGAAGTCCGGCCGCCCGGCATGGTCTGGTACAGCATCCTAAAGGACACCAAAGTGACGTGCGAGGAGAAGATGGTCTCCATGCTGCGCAACACGTACGGGGAGTCCAAGGGGCGGTGAGGGAAGGTGCGGGCCTGGAGCTGTGGGAGGCAAAGGGACTCCGAGGAGTCGAGGACTCGTGATGTGCTGAGTGGCTGGTGGGGGTCGGGTGGTGTTTGGAGGGGGTGGAAGGGGACAGCGAGGCCAAACAGGACTTTCTCACACAGACGGTGGAGAAATAAGAAATCAGCAAGTTGGACTTTAATTTCTTTTCCTTTTTTTTTTTTTAATTTTTCAAGAGGAAGAAAAAAAAAGAAATCACCTAATTTGACTCAGCATAAAAGCCTCTCCTTTTTAATATTTTCTTACTGAATTTCCTGGACTACACTCTCCAAAACCCCTGGGAGGAGGAGATACCCGCTGGAGGCCAGGGCCAGGCAGAGGGGAGCTGTTGGGCACAGGGCGACCCCGTCCCTGCCTGCCCTGCCGCCGGGCAGGGGCTGAGGCCAAGAGGCCCTGGTGCCGCGGTGGCCGAGGACGCCCGGCGGAGGTGACGCGGGCGGCTGGCGGCACCGCGCTGCCGGCGAAGGTCCCGGCGGGGGATGGCGGGCAGGTGGCGGGACGCTGCAGGAAAGCTGGGCTTTTGTCCCGCTCCGAGGCGACGGACCGGCTCCGTGCGCGGCCTTCGTTCGCAAGGCTCCCGGCAGCTCGTGCTGTGCATTAAAGATTCATATTAAGTCCATCTTCGCTGCCTCCGTGGTGGTTCTTCCCGACTCCGTCTCACCGCTGCTTGGGTGTTCATAGGATTTTGGGAGCGGAGATGGCGGCACCAACGGCTGTCCCCATGCCGGGATGTGACTGAGATGAGGGACCATATCTGGAAAGTGCCGACCCCGGGAGCTGGACGCATGGAGAGGAGGGGAAAGTGCAGCCGCTTTGCGTAGGGTCCTCTCCCTCCCCAACACCCAGCTCGGCCACCAGCCCCGGTGGGAACTGGAGGCATGTGGGAAAGCCCAAGAAGGAAGCCAGGGGCTAAAAAGACATGGAGAATCTGGTTTCTTTTACTGTCAGATGTGGGTTAGGCTGGCCTGGGATCCCGGTGGGTAATGCATTTCTCAGCCTGGTAGCCAAACTGAAAAGTGCGAGAGGGTCAGAGAGATGAAAAAAAACCACAAAAATCAGATCAGCCCAAAGCTATTGCTTTTTCTTTTTAAAGCAAAGCGACCAACGTGAAGGGGGAAAAAGGGAACAGTGTGGGCTGAATGAATCAGTTTAGTCAGCTCAAAGCAAATAATTTTGTTTAGTTTTTCAGGTTGTTTAACCCTTTAACATAAAGCAAACAAGCAGGAGGTGAGCTTCAAAATGAAAATGTTTTGAAACCAAACAAAGGTGCAGGATTTCATGTGGAGGAAGTTCAGCCAGAGATTTTGTCTTCTTGAGCTAAACCTATTTGCCTGACTTGCACCCGCTCAAATAATTCTCATCGTTTCTCCCAAACTGCTCTTCTTTTCTCCCGCTTTGATTATGGCTCTTCATTTGTCTTGAGCCACGTTGGTGTTGCACGTTGGGAAGATCTCCAGTACCTGCTCAAAGTCCCACTGGAGTTCACAGAAAACTTTGCCTTGATGTAGCAGCCTGTGGAGCGAGTGCCAAAGCCTTGCAGGGTGCCTGAGGTCTCTATTTTTAAGCTAAATCTGGTTTTCCGATGGAGAAGGAGAAGACAGTGACACTGAGGGATCTGGGCTGTGGCTGCTGTGTCACTGAGGCTTGTACAGCACCGAGCACGAGGGCCATGGAGAGACCATGATGCCACAGGTGTTAAAAACCTCTCTCAGCCCCCAGCACTGCTGCTGCCCGTTAACCATCCCTTTGCCCTTTGGAGGTGGCTGGTGGCCACAGAGTTTGGTTGTGGTGATGAAGGAGATGACCATGACTTGCTGCAGATGAATGTAGACTTTGCACTTCCTTGGCCGGAGCTGCTGAGCCCCAGCACAGCTCTCAGCAACCCATCCAGCACCCCCTGCACCTGCCGGCTTGGAGCAGGGCTGTGAGAGCGGAGCGCACAGATGTTCCAGCTCTCGAAATGGGGGTCGCTGGCGCTGGAGGAGGTGAGACGATATTTGTTCAGCTTCCTGTTGGGTAAAACAAAACACAGCGAAACCCATCAAGTGCAGATGTGCCGGTGGCCCAGCCGGTGCCCGGGTGTTGTACACCGAGCTGCTTGCTTCACGTCCTGCCACAAGACACTAGATGCACTGCTGGGGGTGGAAAAATCCCCAGACCTCCCTTCGGAGCCACTGATGTGGATTGACTGGGACCGATCCTTCCATCCTGGCAGCTGCAGAGCGAGCAGTGGCTCCATGGCCCCGCAGGACAGGTCCCCTGAGACGCTGAGCAGGATGCGGCACACGCTGGGACTGCCAGGACCGGCAGCAACCGCGCAGCGCCCGGCGGGTCCTGGCCCCGCAGCGTGGTGTTGCTCACGGTGCAGCTCCAGGTGCTTTGAAGCCGTCTTGTTTTCTCAAGACTCTGGCCTGCAGCTGTGCCTTTCCCTGTGTTTTTCAAACGTGGTGTTTTATTTTGTTTTTTGTTTGTTTTCGCTCCGAGATGATTCGTTTCTCTTGAAAGCCCCGTGCAGGGTGTGCTGCGACGGGGAGCAGCTCTGCGGTTTCAGTGAAGGTGAAAGCTGGTGTTGACTGAGCTGACGGACAAATTGCTTGTGTTTTCCGTAACGCCACTGGCCGGACTGGAGGCAGTCGTAGGTGTGATGGGGCTAATGCTTCTCGTGGGATTCCTGACAGCATGAGTGTGGTGCTAGGAGTTGGGAATAGGAGACAGCAGCCAAAATATGGGGCGGCTGGCTGGCCATATGGATGTTTTTCTTCACTCTGATACAGTGAGCATCAAAAACCCAAAATGGTGTTTTTTGAACCTGGGATGCCCATCCCAGCAGCCTCCCTTGGCAGAGCTCGGAGGGAAAGGGCAAAGCCCACAGCACGGGTCCATTTTGCTGAAGATGATGGTGATGGAGAGGAGACCTTCAGCTCCGGTGGCCCTCACTTCTGCTGGGACCAAAGCCCGAGCAGCACATGAACAGGCTGGTTGTCCCCACTGGCCCCGTGTGGCAGAGACCAGGGGCTTCATCCTTGCTGCTTACCTTGGGAGGCTGCTGAGGAGCTTCGCTCTGCATCCTTGGTGAGGCTGGCTGTTGTGTACGGGTATGTGTAGGGAGCAAGTTTTGAGTACGCCTGTGCTAATATGTACACAGCAGGTGGAAGAGTCTAGACTCCTGGGCAGGAAGGCTGTGGAGTTTGACAGCTATTAACCTGCTGAGCAGCACACCGAGCTCCCAGATCAAAGCCAGAAGAGCCTCTGGCCAGTGATGCTACCAGGCATGGTGTACCCAAGCCAAACAAAACCGAGGAATTTGTCGAGGTTACACATCCTCCGGCGCGCAGCTGAAAGGAAGGGTCTGTATTTTCTCCCTGGAAACTTTGGAGAATGTAACTCTCTGGCTTTCAAGATAAACAGTTGTAGTCACAGCCTAGCAACGCTGGCAGAGGGACCCCTGCCCCATCGTGTGCACACACACACACGCTCTGCCATTCTCCTGGCTCCCTCAGGGAAAAGGGATCCCTGCTCCAAAGCAAGTTGCTGCTGCCCTGGTTCCTCTTGCCAACCCGTACCCCGACTTTGCTCTACCGCCAGCTGGGCTGGAGCAATAGCACTGTCCTGGCAGGGAGAGCACCAAGGGGTGGATGAAACATGAAAAGCGAGTGGGGACAGGGACAAAAAGATGCCATCAGCCAGCTTTAATAGATAAACTACCCACATGCCTTTGCAAATCTGAAATGATTTGCCTGACGGCATGAAGCGGAACACAGGTAATCTGGCACCAACGGCTCCGGGATGAGGTCACCAGAGTTGGGATGAGTTCAGGTCAGAAGAAGCCATCTCTGTGTGTCCATGCAGTGGGTGCATCAGTGTCAGCAGTTTTGGGTCTGTGCATGGTGTTCGCTGCTCCCTGCACAGCCTGGCCTGACCCCCACCGTTCCTGCACCCCCTCAGCACCCCATGACCTCCAGCTCAGCACCAGGAGGTGATTTCTCTGCAGAGGGCACTCACACTTCACCGTGTGTGTTCACACTCTTCCTTCTACTCAGTGCCACTTTCCACATCCCTTGTGCGGTGCGGCGGGCACATGCCTTTCCTAAGGACACCCCAAATCTGCCAGTTGTTTGGCAGCTCAGAGCTGGTGACAGCCGCAGGGCCCCGTGTGGGACTGCCCCTCCTGCGGAGCACAGTGGCCCTGAACAATCCCCATTGTCCCCACGGCCATTGTTCCCCACCGCCGCACCCCCGGCTGGGCACAGCTGGCACGGTGCACAGAGGGGCTGATTGTTTGGGTTGCTGTGCCACCGATGACACACCGCTTTGGGACAGCTTCTTCCCACGGCAGAGGCCTCCGGAGTCAGGCGCTGCATTTGCTCCTTTATTTATTTGTTTGGTTTCTGCTTTTCTTCCTTTTTTTTTTTTTATTTTTATTTTTATTTTTATTTTGCTCTGGTCAGCTGGGGCAGGCTCTGCTGAGGTTGGGGAAGAAGCCAAGGGGGTGCTGCTCAGCATGGCCAGTCCAGGTCCCCTCCATCACCGGGGGGTGCCTGGGATGGACAAAGCCTTGCAGCCACATGGATGTTTAGCCATGACACTGCCCTGTGGCTGCCTCGGTGGCTTGCAAGCTCACATCTTGTCACACTGGGAGGATATAAACAGCACGTTGTACCTGCTGGGCCAGAGGCAGGATTAGCTCTCCAGAAGCTGAGCATCACCAACATGAATCAATTTGTGCCCTGCAAGACACAAAGGAAAATGTTTCTGTGTTTTTTTCTTTTCTAAACACGCTTGGCCTGTCTGCCTCCCCCACTGTTGGTGGCCATGACATTAAGCCAGGAGGGACCATGGCTCATAGTCCCACCGTGGGAGCCGGGGGACATGCCCTGGGCAGCTCTGGCCTTGCAAGTGCCATTCGCAGCGTTGGGCTGGGGGGGGCGGAACAAGGCTGCACCCAAGGGGTCTCAGCAGCTCCCAGGCACCAGGAGCTGCAAAGGCGTTGAGGAACAGATTGAGCCGGTATGGTGGGCTTCAGCTTTGGCTCATCATATGGTGCTGCGGGGTCGGAAGGCTTTAAATGCTTGGGTGGAAAGTCTGACCATTGCAGTGTTAAAAAATGTGCAATAAAAAGGATTCCCTTTCCCTTCTCTGCTCCTGCCCACCCTTTCGTCTCTCCAAGCCCGTTTAGCAGCCGCTGTGGAACCTTCACACCTTGCAGAAACACAGCGGCTTGGGAAAGACCGTGTAATTAGGGTGATGTTTTGAAAAGAACCTGCTTATTTTGAGCACGTCTGTGCTACTAAGTGGCTGCCCAAAGACAGTGCTGTGCTCTGAATTTCAGCCAGAACCAGTCCCGTATTTCAGCTCTTTCTTCAAAAATGCCAGCAAAACAGTCAGCTCATCCCCGTGAGCCAGGTGATGATAAAGGAGAGAAGCAGCGAGCTCAGGCATGGGGCTCTTCTGCTGCTTTAAAAAGCTATATGAGTGAGGGAGTATTTTATATATGACTGAACTGGCAGGTAACATCAGAAAGCAGGGCAGGGGGTGATGAGACGTAACCGTGTTCCTGTTTGGACTGGTTCATTCATCATGATTAAAGTGATCAAAAAGTTGTGAATAACTTTTTATCTGACTGCAAAAATATATTAATTTTGTGGAAGCTGTTTTTAACCACTAACGATCCTCCCCAGGCCCGAGAGAAATCGGCCAAAAGATTCTCAAGACCTTTAAAACTGTTTTGACACAGTATTGCCTCACTTGTACTTAAAAAAATATTTAAGATTCTGGCCTTTTGGCTGCATTTTATCAGAGAACTTAGGCCAGTTGTTGATTTGAATGATGCAGGCAGCCATTATTGCAATTCAGGGCAGAGGGAAAATTTGGGGCCATCGTAGTGTTGTGGTAGTTAATGAGCAGCAAAAAAGGAGAATTCTGGCCTGGGAACTGGTCACTTTTCTTCATCTCCCAGGTTTGTGCCTTTGAAACCAAGAAACTGAGGAAGTGGGATGGAAAAGCCCAAGAAAAGGTAGTGCTGGACCACAACAGTTTGCTGGGTGGGGGGTGTCTGTGTGTTTAAGTGAGTGAGCACATGGGCACGTATCTGCCAGCGTATGCACCTGAACATTCATTTGATCTTCAGATGCCCTTGCTTACATGGAAAGAAGTTTTCATTTATATTTGGGAGTAGTTTCTTTTATATTCCAGTCTTTCTACAGAGGCTTTTTTTAAGCCTTTTTGTCCAACTTGTTCAAAGTTGCTAAAACAGCTCCATTTGCCCATTACCACAATTACCAATGCCGTGCTTGTTTTGAGAAGCTGTGGCTTTCAGCCGGGAGAGGACTTTGCTGTATGAATTCAGAGCAATTTCCCTGGCTTTCATATATAATTAATGCAGTCAGCTCCTTTTGATTTAATGCAGCCAACAGGAACCGCAGCTGGTGTCACCAGGGCCTCGCAGTCACTTCAACACGTGGAGCTCGTGGAGAGGCTGGTTGCCCAGTCTGGGTGACTTTGAGTGTGTGATGAGTCTCTGGTCTGGTCACAGCACAGCAAGGGGACCAGAGTTACTGCTAAGGGGCTGAGAGCAGCACCGCTGCCTTGCTGGGGCTGTCAGCATCGTCTGCTGGTGGCCACGAGCCCTATCACCATCTCACAGGACAGCAGCTTCAGACCATGCTCAATGCGTGCATTGATTTCTTTTTTCCCCTCCCTCTCATTAGTGATTGATTTCCAAACAGACACGTAAAATGAACATAAAAACTGTGAGTTTGTGGGGTTTTGTGTTTTTTTTTTTCCACGGTGCGTTGCGATTGATCGCGCTCGGGTGATTGCACACGTGCAGGAGGAGCAGAGCTCAGCAAAGGCAGCCCAGCAGGAGCGAGCTGCCTTTAGGGACTGCTCCCATCTTGAGGTCCTTATTAATGCTTAATAGACAGTTCAATACACAGGCAATTGATTTGTCTATTGCTATAGACACAACCCATTTAATACATTGTTTATGGGCCTTTTTATCTACAGCATGTTGTAATGATACGGCTGTCCGTGATGTGCTTATACCCTATTCATAATGCATGGGCCATAGACAAGGATGCTATAGAAAGCACAATGCGATCTCCCTCGTGCTCTTTGTGTCTCTCTCTCTCTGCACAATATATTGCAGTGGATTTTGATAGTTGAAATGTAAAACAGCTTTTTACTGACTCACTTATGTCATTGTAAAAAAAAAATTAAAAAAATTAGTTTATTCTCATCCTTCAGTCTGTTGTCCCCAAGCGTCCCGTGGATTGTGTGGTGTGGAATTCAGTTATTGTTCAATCCACAGACCGTTCATGCGCTGTAGTATTACTGCTGCACTTTTAAAGGGGGCCAAGGTGGTACCAGCCAGTACCATGACCGCCTTGGGATGGCAAATGGAGCTGCCTGGCAATATAGCCCAGTGCCAACTAAAGCAGATGCAAAGGGAAATGTATAGCAGGGAAAGCAGAGCTGGTATTTCCCACTCCTGCCCCCACACACCCCCTCCTTGTCTTCTGCCCACGCTCCCAGCCTCCGTGTCTTATCAGGGCTTTCCTGCGGAGTTAAATCATTAATGAGTTTGGGAGTTAACTGGGTTAAAAAATGACGCTTTAGGATCAGGGGTCAATAACTGTCAGGGCTAAATGGCACCTATCCTGACTGCACGTGCGTCCTCAGCCTTTGGAGATGTCGATGCTGAATCAATTCACATTTGGAAGCTAAATCAATACAGATTTCTCAGTACAAAAGCACAAAGTCTCTGTCCTTGCCTGTCACAGCAGGCTCCGAGTGGGTGACAGGCTGGGATGGGACCTGCCCCATGGCCCCAGCGTGGGGGTCCCGCTGGAGCAGCAGCAGTACAGGAATGGCATCAGCAAAGTGGAGCAGTGCGGCAGGACCAGCGTGGCTGGGACCAAGGGGAGGCAGAGCCTCAGAGGGAGAAAACTCTGCAAAGCTACTGGGCCAGAGCGAGGCCAAAGGACTTTTCCACTAATGATCATCAACTTAATTGCCCAGGGAAGCTGCTCTCAGCGGGAGGCAGGGCTGAGCCCTTGGGTGCTGCAGGCTTTGCTGGAGCTGCAGCTCCTCCAGCCCACTCTCTTCTCCACAAACACCTGCCATGGCAACAAAAAGTCACGCTTTTGGTAATGAAGGACCAAAAATTTCTTAATCTCATTCAGATTGTTTCACACATTGGCAAGAACCAAGAGCCCTGTGATTTGAGTCCACCCCTTTTGGACCTGTGGGCATGCAACTGAGACATGTCTATCACTGGGCCGACCAGAAGGATGTTACGGAGTTGCAGAACCGCGCTCTCCAGGAGGAGGAGGAGAAGCATCTTCATTGCAGGTGAGTCAGCTCTGAGCAGGGACAGGCTCACTGTGTGTATCTTACAAGACCTTGGTCTGGCATGGAGGGACTGCAAGCCCAGCTCTCTCTCGACCATTGGAGACTGCCTTGTCTTTAGCTGTGTTTTCTTGCATGTCCCAAGGCTCTGTGCATCGGCACATTCAGCTCCATGGCTGCACACAGTTCGCTTTCAGCCATCCTTCCCTCCTAGGTAATATTCTCATTGGGACTCATTTTCTGGATGACCATATTCTGCACGTGATGGGTGAGCAGAGACCATGGACAACTTAAAAGAAAAAAAATCTTTTTAAAATTAAAAACATTCAACCTTCACATTTTCAAGCATCTCTCGCACCAAAACCTCCCACTGGGCATCAGTCTGCCCCGAGAGAAACAGGACCTGAACCGCCTTGGCAGAACCAAACTTGCTGGAGGTGAAATGGGCTCTTGGGCTGACACGTGGCTCCGGCCGGCGCTGCCTCCCTCCACCCACCGCAGCCCTCTCCCATCAGGGCTCTGCCAAAACACCGTGATTTTTCAAACCCCTGCCCAAAACCAAGGCGCTGGAGCTCAGCGGGAGTACCTGGACAGGGTGGCCCGTGCAGCTGTGCAGCCAGATGTGGGACCCCGCAGCTGCGCTCACCCCACCCCGGGGTACCTGGCGATGCTCGGGGCCAGCTCGACCGAAAGCAAAGGAGACATGGCAAGAGCAAGAGGTCCAGTTCAGAACTCTTTAATACAAGCTTATATTGTTTGTGTTTCTGATTCTCTGTTCTCCCAACATCTGGGGACATTAACCCTCATATGTGTGTGAGCATGTGTATGAAGATATATACAAAATCACACAGTTAAATATTTAAGCATACAAGGTATTATATATTTATATAATATAGAACTTTAGGGTATAGGAATCAACAATGGCAAAATATTTCTGATGAATCTGACATAACTTTTTTTTGAGTGAAACATGACCGGTTTTTGAAAGACCAGAGGAAGTTGCTGTTTATTAAAAGAAAGAGAAAAACCTGTATAAAGAAATTCTGTGAAAATGCTTTAAAAAACCTCATGAACCAAAAAAAGGACAACTGTTAAAAACTGTATTGAAAAAAAAATAAATTAGATGAACAATTGTGTAAATATAAATTAAAAAAGATGACAATCTTAATAAATAAGCTTTACTATTTACATCTTTATATATTGCTTGGAGACTTAAATTAGATCCGTTAAAAACAAACGAACGCAAAATAAAACCCAAAATCGGAGCAGCAAACGTACAGGCGTGAGGTACAGAATTAAGGGTTGAACTGTATTTTGCTTGTTTCTTTTTTTTTTTTTTCTTTTCTCTTTTATACAGTAGACCAGTAGAATTCTTGTGAAAATAGATCCTCAGCACTTCATTGGAGTATTGGTTGACGTGGCTTCCAAAAGGTGCCAAGAAAGATTCCATAATAATAATAATAATAACCATAATAATCATAATAATTATAACAATAATAAAAAGATACAATATGATACATAAATATGGAAGAGCAGTTGGTAATATGAATACATTTTTCTCTAGACGAGATCACAGTTTTATTTGTAAATATTACACTGATATATATATATATAATATTACACATATAATATTATATATATCATATATATATTTATATATATATTTATATATATAGTACGGCTCAATCCTGCTCCCAGTGAAGTCAACCACAACAACAAAAACCCCCGTTGACTTGATGGGAGCAAAATTCAGCCTATCATCTGCAGACAGGTAAGTAATTACAGAGGCCGTACAATGCAAACTCCGCAACGGTTCCAATTCCCTCTTTAATTGCTGGTGAAATGTTTCGTTAAAGCCCTGGTTCTTTGCACTCAGAAGATGGAAACTGGTGGCTGAATTGTGGCCTCACCAAACGAATGAAAAACCAAAAGACCAAACCAGAATGGGAACCAAAGACAACTTGGACTCATTAGCTCCGCAGCTCGACCTAACAGGACTAACACCACCAACAAGTAGCACCAAGACTCCTCATCTGACACGTGAAGCCAACACAAGCTCTTGTTTCGGGCCTCAGAGGAAGCAATTCTTCTTCTTAATGAATCTTGGATGTGTAGATCAGGTGAAAAGGGGAAAATTCAGATTGCCAAACTAAGACAGAAACAAAACCTCAAGCCCTACTTTGCTCCTGCTACAACGACCGGGGGTTTTGAACACCAGTTCCCCGGGTGGCAGGAACAGCCCAACACCAAACCGCTATTGCCCAAATGGATCATAGATCCAAGGACATACATCTTGGGCCACCTGGACCTGCTCCTGCTGATGTCTTGGTCATGCTCCCACTGAACTCAGTGCTCAAGGTCCTCCAGCGAAGGGGACCATCCTCAGGGCCCCAGTACACACAAGACATGAGGTCAGCTGGAGGCACGAGGGTTTCTGCGTCCCCAGCAGGGAGATGGCTTTCCCCAGAGGATGGGATGACATGAAAGAAACACAAAGCAAATCAGCTCAGCTGCACCACTGAGACCAAAATGGAGCCTACAACCATGAAGATATCAAGAGCGTATCTAAGCTGGGCATACGGTCCTCTCCCAGTGATACAAACACACTCATTAAGTCACACTGGGGCATCCAGGGATCGGGCAGGGGAGGGCAAGACGCTGCCGAAAGGCTGGGAACTTCCATGGCATCCAAAAAAAGCTCAAAGGCCAAATCGCCAGCTTGGAAACCCCTTGGAGCATCTCGACCTTGCCTGGCTTAACCTCGTCCCCTCCTGTCTTCTAGCTTGGCCTCGAATGGAAACAACGGGCTGGAGCGCGGGAAGGGGACGGTCGGCACCCCGCTTCCCGCTCCTGGGCATCACCTGTCTGCTCACGTAGCAGCTTTCTCCTTCCCCCCCCCACCCCCCCAGTCTCTCGCAGCTCTTCGGGATTCAGACTGTGCAGTGCTTCTGAGTGCAGTAATTAGAGCACAGTGAAATACTGGTTAGATGCGTATGTACAGTCGGATAACGTAAAAATAAGCACAAATACACACTTAAAAAAATAATCTGGAAAAAAAATAATCATAATAATAAAGTCCACCCCCCTCTCCCTCCCCCCACAAACAACAATATACCAGGGGAAAAAATACCTTCGCCTTAGTTCCTGGACTTCTCACAAAGCACAAGGAAAACAAAACCAGACAATGTTATAAAACCTCACGGTACTTCTAGGGAAATCTACACTGAAGGATCTAGCTCTCTACTCAGCTGGCAGAATCCATGTTTTCCTTTCAAACACACAAAAATAGGCTTTGCTCTTCTTGGATTTGGATTATGTGGGTTTTTTTGTGTTTTTTTTTTCTTTTCTTCCTCTCTGTAAAGCCTCACTTGTTATTTTTTCCCCCACTTGAATAGGTTGCAGCAAGAAACTTTTGTTGGCTGTTGGCTTTTCTTTTTCTCTCTCTCTTTTTCTTTTTTTCCCCTTTTTTTTAATTTTTTTTTTTCTTAAACACAGGTAAAACCTAGAACAAACCGACAGTTACAACCAAGTGAAACTGAAACCGGAAGGGAGGTAGCTGGAACCCGACTCCAAGAGTCCTCTGGTGCCATCCTCCTTTCTCAGCCTGGGTGGAGGGACAGCGGAAGATGCAAGAAAAGCAGGACACCAGCTCAGCCCAGCTGCGAGAGGGTGGGGAGGGAGAGGGGTAGCAGCTGATAGGAGTTTCCCACCCCACCGTGCACCATTCACTGCTTTCTGCTCCAGCTTTCCCTCCCAATGGCCATGGACACCACCCATAGCCAGGAGGACGGCTGGTGGCCCCAGGTAGGGTGCAGCCTTGGCTCACTATCTGTGACAGAGAAGATCTTGGCACTAATGTGATCTGGACTTTATGAGCAGCTAAATTTAATCAGCATGGGTACCCTCTCCTGTTCCCCCAAGCTTCTCGATGATGTTGTCCTACACCACTGGCCTGGAGCGTGGAAGCTTCTTGTTTGATTTTCTCCTACACCGCTGGCTTGGTGGGTGGATGTGGTGGGTAATGTCCCTCTCACCTCCCACCCAATGACCATCACAGTCATGAAGGGTCTTTCCTAGGGACTCCACCAGGCATTCAAGGCCCTTACAAGTGGTAGATGCTGCAAGGCCATCCAGCTGGCCTTGCCCCAAGGTGAGGGCACAGGGGACAGGAGGTGGACGGGTGTCCATGCTCCACAGCTCCCTTCCCTGCATTCCCTGGGAGCACAGTACAGCACCTGAAAAGCAGAGGGCAAAGTTTTGCTCCAATGCAATCTTTTCCCAATGGAAAAAAAAAAAAGCGCCATTGGATTTAATATGACTCAGAGCAGAACTTCTGCTCCTGGTTCTGTCAGCCCTGTTGGAGAAGATGGATAGTGCCAACACATAAGTTGGAAAAAAAATCAAATAGCAGCATGGAAAGCCTGCCTGTGGGAAAGGGAGTTGGGTCAGCCCTAGACTGCGGGAGTGACACTGAGGTGTGAGGCTGTGCTGGCAAGAGGCCGTCATCTCCCTCGAACTGAGGACTCCTACTAGACAAGCAGAGGCTCCCTTGGCCAGGAAGAGGAGCTCAGGGCTCACTGAGATCACTGTGGGAGCCCACAGCAGCAAGTGGCAATAATGCTTATCCAGACCTGTATCTCCTGGACAATGTCCTACGTGGGAAAACCTCTGTGCTGAGCTGTGTAACTGAGAAGGGGATTTTGCAAACTGAGCTGCCATCAGGATACAGGCAGGACCTGAACTGGGGCTCCCTGCTGGGGCGAAACCCAGGTGGGGTAGATCGGGGAGATCACGCCAAGATGCCTCATGCATTGAGGACATGACATGTTGGCAGTCTGGAAGGCTTTGGAAGTTGTGAGCTCTTCTGATGGGCTGGATGGCACATCAACAAACTGCCAGCACAAAAGGGGAGGACAAAGGGACCTGAAAGAAGCAACCTCTTCACAATTATTTACTTCCATTATTAATCAGAGGGCAAGAGGCAAAAGCAGAAATTTTGCCCAGGCCGTGTTGTTGCCCACATTCTCTACTCCGGAGGACATTCAGCCTATCTCCATGGAAGGAGTCCTCACAGCACCTCCCTTTCCTGTACCCCCCTGCGTGGTGGGGGCAGAGTCATCTGCACAGCTCCCACAGCCAGGACTTCTCCAGGAAGAACTAGGAGCTTCACAACAGAGAGCTCCTCATCTTCTTATGACAATCACCTCTCCAGGCCTCTAAATTTTAGTTCTTGAGATTCATCTCTGGCTTATTCTAACAGAAACCACCCCAACAGTGGGTGACAAGAGCCTGACTCCTTGCACGTACAACTCCATCAGTTTTCCATTTCTAGTTCTCCTACCCATTTTTACATCCATCTCCATGAGCTAAATGACCCCCTCACCCTTCTGCCTTGCTTCAGTGCCTCAATATTCAATCAAGCAGGAGCAGGAAGAAATCCTTGCAACCTGTCTTTACCCAGTAGATCGTACAAGTCAGGAGAGTCCCAAGGAACAGATAGACTTAACACTTGGAAGGACACTCTTTGGAATGTGTGTTCTTCCTAGCAGGAGCATGAAGCAGCAGGAGACCAGCCCAAGCCGCACTGGGATTTACATGGGATGAGTTGTAGCAGCAGCACTAGATGCACTGGGCACCTCAGTGATTCAGCGTGATGAACCCTATGATGAAATGAGTGCCCAAGGGTGTGGCACAACATGTGCCCCCCTGGACTGAAACAGGAGGATGGAGCTATACAACAGGGAATATGAGGTCTGCTGCAGCTAATGTCCTTCCTTCTGGAAGATTACAAGCAGCTAAGCTCCTGGTCTTTCAAAGGTGTCCAACCCACTGGCCTGGCAGCTTAATACTGACAAATATGGCCAAAATTCTAATACTGTCTCCTACAGTCCCTTCCTCATAGCATATCCCTTCTCCTCCTCTTTCCTTCTTCTGAGAGAACAGAAGCATGAAGCGGTTGTTAGATATATACCACCATAAGAGGGGTGGAGGAGTTCCAGAGAGCCACTTGGCTAGGTGGAGACCAGAAAGCAGATTCCTTTGGCTGGCTGATGTCCTGTTTTCTTGCCCCAATGCTGAGGAAGAGACCAGAGGGTTTGAAAGGCAGGTTGTAGGTAAGCTTTAAGGCAGACTGTTTGGTTGCATGGGGTTGTTTTCACCCTGTCCTGACACAGTAAGGAAACGAGTTGTATGGGACATAGCAGCAAGAGTAGCAGCAGCAGACATGCTCAAATGACAAGTGCAGGGGCGAGTTACCCTCTCTGCTCCTCAGAAGCAATCATTCACGTTCCTCGATGCCAGTCCTTAGACTCACCGTTCCCTGACTCCACCATGGGACCACCTGCCCACCTCCACACAGAAACGTCCCAGCAGCCCTGCAGCTTCCAGGCAGGCTACAAGGGGGCTTTTTGTTGGCTTTTTGAGAGCAGAGGGAGAAGGAGGTGGTGTACAGAAAGGCCCCTGCAGTCTGCTGAGCTACCTGGCTGGAAGTAGCGTTCCTGTGAGGATCAGATGCATCCCACATCTCGAGCTGGCTGGGCATCCGGCAAGTCACTTGCTAAGAGGCACCGCCCTGCGGAGATCCCACCCTAATCTCAGTGCCCCGAGCATGCGATACCTTGGCATTCAGCATCAGAAAAGGCTCAGCTTGGAGTCCTCCAAGAGCACAGCCTCTTCCATGAACGGTCTGAGTTGTGAGTGCTGGAGAGGGGAAAGTGTTTTTGCGTTGATCATAATCTCTCACTCTTTCTCTCTTTCTCTACTTATTTCTATAAATATGTGTACATAAATAGCTTGTTTCTTGCCTTGAATCTAGAGATAAACTGTTCAAATTAGGTGGGCATAACATGCTGTTTTGATACATGAAAGTACTCTTGGTTGGTTGTTTCTTGTCATCACTATTTAAGATATAGTTAATACATAAACCCCTACTTTGAGTTCTCCTTGGACAAAAATTAAAGGCAGACTGGTTGAATTCTAAGGGTCCCTGGTGCAGAAATGCCATCCAGTTGAGCAGCTAAATGTTAAAAACGATACCAAAAGGGATGTGGTGTCTCTCCTAGCCTGCCTTGAGCAGTGTGGTCCTCCATTCCATGTCACCTGGCATTATCCAAGACTGAAGCTGCGGAGGTCTTTCTGATTGTGCTCTTGGGCGTTGGGGTCCCGGCAAGCACACTCTCCTTGTAGGTCACAGGACATAGGGAAGGGAGTAACCTGGGGAAGAAAACCAAAGACACAAAGACATGAAGGAGGGCACACACCAACAGCTCCCTGGAGAACAAACAACACCTCTGGAGTGATAAGGTGTTTAAGGTCAAGAGACACAGCTAACAGGTACTGAGGAACAGCAAAGGAATGCAAGCAAGAGACTGCTACGTGCATGATCTGTCATCTGTCCGTGATCTCTCTGGAGAAGCGTGCGAAGGAGCTGAAACAATAGCCTGCAGCGCCTGGCTAGCGGAAATTGATTTTGGCCTATTGCATCATGGTATTTACATAAAGAAAAGGGGGGTGGCGGTGGAAGTGTCTCACTTGCCCCGAATTGAATTCCCAAGAATTTCTCCCATCTGCACAGACTGAGCAAATGACCTCATTCCCCTCCTTTACACTCCTTCCAAGACAGTGCCACAACCTGTTCAAATGTTCCCGGTGAGGGCTGCACGCGCGCGTTCCGTCTGCTCCCCTTGGCTCTGCTGCCACACGTTTGCTCTCTCTTTCATAAACACTTTTCTCCAGGCTATGAAGCCTGGGTCTGCCTGTTCCCTGTGTATCATCAACAGCGCATCTAGGAATGCGGACCAAGCACTGTGCGTGAACACATAGCTGTCATTTCCACCTAGACCTTCCATGCGTGTCCTTGCATGTCCATCTCTAGCATGCCTTTCTCCTGACGCGCATAAGAACGGGATGGAGAGGTGTGGATCTTTATTTCACAACTGAGGAGGCTAAGGCAGGGACATGCTGACAGAGATATTAAATAGCCAACGCTCATCACCAAATCAGGGTTTAGAGAGCCTCCTCCCTTTGCTTTTGACTTCATTCCTGGAAGACCTGACCCTCCAGGTAGAATAGGGTGATGACTCTTCATCAAGCCATGGTGTCTTGTGAGATAAATAACCAACCAGTGAATAATCTGAATCTACAATTGTGCAAATGTGGAAGTTTTGAAGAGAAGAGATAGTCCAAAAAGTTAAAAGCAAATGGATTCAAATAATTAGAAACTAAAGAAGTTTATAAAATGTGGAAAACAATAGGAGCTTAAGGGTCCCTTGATCCAACAGAAGCCAGCCAGAGCAGGACTGTCTCATATCACAGTGTTACAAATATTCTTAGATAGGAAAACAGAGACATCTGCAAACAATGGGGCTTGGGGAGGAGGCTGAGGAGAGATTGTTTAATGACTGAATTAAAATATTGGGAAGGAAAAAAGAAAAGATACATTAAAAAAATTGACTTCTTTTGTTCAATGTAGGAGGAAACATTTTGGTTTAGATTATCAGCTACAGTTTAGGTTTGACCTTTCCCTCCAAGACATACAAATAAAAAAGACTATCTCAGAGCAAACGTTATATCTTGAAATAAAAACTTATTTCACTTAGAAAATGCTTAAAAAGACCATTTAAATATGTCTGGAGTTTTCTCCTTTTATTTTTTATCCTGACCCACTCAATTCAATCTGGATTTGGCAATGATTTTGACTTTAAAAATCTTCCCTGTTGTACAACTAAGCTACTGGTTGGAGGTGAGACCTGGGAACCTCTTTCTTTCATTTGTCTTGATCAAGCGTTTTCCTCTCCCTGGCCTGGATTCACTGCGTAGCCTCTGACAGTTTAACAAAGACGATGAAGCGGCCTCTGCGTTCAAAGGAGAGAGACAGGCTCACAGAGAAGGTGGATCCACATGCTGCATTGAACAGAGGACAACCACGCACCCAACTTGGGCATTTCGGTAAAGTGGCTGAAATCAGCTGTGACATCCTACTGCACTTTGTCCCTGCTGCTGTCCATGCATAAGTGGGACAGCGAAACGTGTTGGAGGCATGGAGATCCCATAAATGCTACCGTTTCACTGTGAGAACATCAAAGCCAAGAGTAAAAGCCCTGCACAGCTGTGCCGCTGAAATACCAGCTCACGTTCCCCATACCTACTCTGTGGGCTGTGCTGAAATAGTGGCCTTAGAAACTCAAACTGGCAGGAGTCTGATGTTGCCTTGAGGTGATCTACCTTCTACATTCCCTCTCCTCCCATTTCTCCTTTGCTTTCTTACAGGTCACTGTACGTGTGTGCTCAGCACTGGAGCAACCGGAACAAAAGGTGCACGTAAGAGACTAGATAGCTACCACATTGCAGCCAGTTTCTGAGGAGAGGGAGCCACTAGAGAAGAAATGTCTTGCCATGCGTTGTCCTCTAGAAACCCTCCAGTCTCCTAAGAACAGTCATGGACAGAAGTGCAGAAACTTTCTCTCTGGGGGGCAGAGCCACGGCCCCGGGGGCAGAGCCACAGCCCCAAGGGCAGACAGTTTCCCGGCTCAGCAGCAGTCACAGCAGTGGGTAGCCTGAGTGTAAGAGGGTTTCTTCCTGATCAGATTAGCTTGATTCATTTCATGCCCCTTACAGATTTTTTTGATGCAATTTGATTTTTATTACAGTGCTATTGTCCAGATAGATGAATTGTTTTGTCTTATGTCAGTGAGCTCCACAGATCAGTTTTCTATTATGTGAAAAGGCGGAGATTTCTGTGGGTAACGAGCACATCCACAGTCACATTAGACAACACAAAATTCTCCAGACACTTAACAGCACTACAGTGCTTCCACTTTAAACAACATCTACAACAAACACAGATCTGAGTTCCCCAAGGACCTGATTTCCACAGGTATTTAGGGAATCAAAACCACACGTAGCATCTACTAGGATTGTCGCAAGTACCCAACTCAGAGAAACCGTACAACCCCTAAGAAGGACTGTCTTTTGCCTTGGGCTCGTACAGTCAGAGCCCTCTGGAGTACAGTGCCATGAATAAAGCTGCTGCATGTGCTAGAAATAAATGCTGAACCTTTTTCTGAACGATAGTCCATTTAGGTGTGGAGCCCAGATATACATACTCCAAGATTAACTGCTTTTTTTTCTTTTTAAATAGGTCTGTGAAAGCCCAACTCATTAACAGAATATATGACCTGCACTGAAATTCCCAGATATACCCATTGTGAAGCCAGTATTAAAGAATCAGCTCTTCTTCCTTCCACCTACCAAGTCCTACATTCACCCTACATCTGTCTGCTCTTATAGAAAACCCGGGTGATATTTGGGAGGACAGGGAGAAAAAGCTAAAAATTAAGCTTAGGGCCTGGCTCGGTCATTTAATGAAATAGTGCAGGATATTGTCTCCTCAGACTAAGTGAAATAGGTTGAAAAGATACAACTGAAGAACACAGCTCTGCACACCTACACACACTCCCTACACACACACATACATCTCCTGGAGATGATCCAGAACAGATCCGCGATGCGGACCAACAGCACTCGGGGGAATGTGAGTCACACTGGACCACAGACTGTCTTCAAGAGACAACAGACACAACCTAAATCACATTTGTCAGCCCAGCAGCATGCACTGCATGACACACCCTGCTCTGAACCTAAAGGAGAAATTGCAGCAGGCGTAGGCTCATGGGCTAGGCAGGAGGCTAGCATGGACATCTGGGGTGTAACGCCCAGGAGATCTGAGACACATCCGCCTCAACCATCTCACCACCCACGCTGCGCAGTGTATGAACCCATACTTCCATTCTCCATGAAGGTATGGGAGCCCTAAGCATCCTCTCCTACGTTAGGTGATGAGACCTTGGATAAAACCCAAGCTCCCTCTCGGAAACAGGGCAGCTTTTGTCCTTGATGCCATGCTCCTGACTGTGGGAACAAAGACAAAGATACAACAGACCAGTGCGGAACTGGGATCCAGGTCATGAAATGAGTGAGAGGCCACAAATCCTCACTACACAGCACCTATCTAAAGAGGCTGGTGACGTCCCAAGACAGATGTCTGCTGAGAAAGGCCAGTCTATAGGGAACCGGTGGGAATGTTGACAGGAGAAATCCCAGACAGGTACAGGGAGGGATGGGAAACAGTTCTGCAAAGGGTCAGAGCTCATCCCTCACACAGGCTTGTGTCAGGTTGACCTGGTTGCATCTCCCATCTAGTGCACGTGGCGCTGGTCCACAGCAGCACTAGGGCAGGCAGGATCAGACCTGGGGAAGGGCCTGGGCTGGAGGGGGTGGGGAAGCAGGGGAGGAGGGCTGCGATGTGTTGGGAAACAGCCTGTTGTTAGATTTCAGTCCTGAAGTGTTTGGGAAATCTCCCAGATAAGTGTAGTTGGAAACACGATGGCCGTGCCGCAGACAGGGCATCTGTGGCGAGCGCAGGCTGTCGAGATAAGCGTGGCAGGTCCCGCGCCTCCCGGGACCCTCACAGCTCTACTGCCAGGGAGTATTTTGTTCCCTGACAAGGCCCTTGTGGGACAAAAATGCATCTTGTAAGGGTCTTCTCAGTGGTTCTTGGCATTTAGGTCACCAGGGCTGTTTTGAGATAACGGAAGCCGAGCGAGGCGCTTTGAACTCAGGGGGCCGGTACGCAGGTTCACACCTAGGGCACCACTCCGGAGGGCCTGGGAACGGCAAAGATGAAGCTCACAGGAAACCTCTTCTTCATGCAGCACATACACACAAGTCATAAAGGCTTGGATTTTTGTTAACGGCCCCACCATGAACCTGGCTTTCCTCTGCCAAAGCCAACGAGCCTGGTGTAACACCACACAGCTCAACCAAACCCAACGGATGCTCCTCTCTCTTCATCGGGTGTAAATCGGAAGCCGCCTCACCAGAACCAGTGGAAGCAGGATGGCCCAAAGCCAGCGGAGATCCCTGGAAAAGCCCTGCCCGCACAGATCCCCGCATCCCCGCCTGCCCGCCGAGCAGAGCCAGGGAGCCCGCTTGCCAAGCCACACGGAGCTCAGTCGCTCAGTAATCAGCTGCGCTTCCTACCCTTGTGCTACTGATTGTGCAAACATGAATGCAATTAGTCTAAATAATCACCAAAGATTTAATAGGAGCCAGACCACCCAGAGGCCAAATAGCTGGTGGTGGAGCAGGGAAGGTTTGTTCACTGGTTTTTGTAACACTTGCTAATGAAGTGAGGTTGTATAGCAAAGCAAACACCCTCCACTAGCACGTCCCCTGGGAACGCCGTATGTTGTGGGAAGCCCTCCGTCCCTTGAAGCCAAGAACGTCCTCTCAGGATAGGCAACATGTGTTACTACCATCACTGCTTTGAATTTATCGCCGCCTGGAAAGTCTCCCTGAACGATTATGAAACCGAGCTCGGAGCCCCAAAATAAGCTCCCATCCCAACCAACCGTGACTGCAGACGCTCCTCACGCAGCACAGAGCGAGCCGCCGAGGCTGCGACCAACAGCTCCTGGGTACGGGAGTCCACCCCCGTGCCTGGGTGACCCAGCGTGCTTGGAGCACGCAGCAGCGCTCAGCTGCTTCCAGAGCCATGAAGCAACACTCCATGTTGCATCCTTCCCTCCTCCTCTGTGCTCACCCACCATTGTATCTTGCCCACTAATTATAGAGCTGACAAACACACTCAGCTGGGACATTGGGGTTGTTGGGAGCATCACCGGGGCAGGAACATCACTTCCAGTTAAATAGAATTTCCACTTCCAGATAAGTAGAATTTCCTCAGCTGGGGTGGTCACTTTGCTAATTGTGAAAACTGCCTCAAAACCATGTTCTGCCGACGGAGCAGGATCTGAGATTCCCCAAGACAGGTCTGTGTTGCAGTTAAAAAACTGGGAGAAGGTGCCTATTTTTCCAAAATACCAAGAAGCAGTTATTTCTGTTTTTTAGGGGCAGGATTGCAGCAGACCCCCCTTTCCAGGGAGACAGGAACAGTCTTTGGAAATCCCTGCTGGAGCCAGCAGCAGCCCCTCAGTTCAAAGCTCCTTTCTTTAGGCCTTGAATTCTCGGCCATAAAGTCTCTGAAGAGGTTTTGATAACTCGCCTATCTTTTAGATAAGCAAAGCTTTGGATGAATCCCACACGGTTCTCTATCTACTGCAAGTCCTCATTTGTTTTCCGCCAAGGCACTTGCTGGTTTTCCTCTTCAAGGTGTTGGACAGAAATGTCAAGAGGCTGAAGGGGCAGCATTTGAGACGGGAATTTTTGCCAGGACAATTTTTCTTTTTCTTTTCTAAGTGCTGTGGGGCAAAGGCATTGAGGGAAAACCCGAGTGATAACTGAATGAGACAGGTTTTTTCTCACGGGAGAGGTAGGTTTACTCCTTATGTGATGAAAAGGAAAGGCAGAGAGGAAAGACAGATGAAAGTTGCCCTTTCAAACGGTTTAAGTTGGGGGAATTTTAAACTGGCAAATTCCCTTTCAATTTGCAGGGACCAGGCTGCGGGATCTTCAACTATGCAAATCTGCGATCCGCGTCTGGAACGAAGTACATACACGGAGCCTAAAGAGAGACATTTCTGCTTTCTGCGAGGCCTTCCTAGACAGCTTTGTCCAGGGAAAACTTGTAAAAGGAAAGCGGAAGAGAAAAGAAGTGAAGGAGAACAGCGACTGCAGAGAAGATTTCCTGAAACTAACAGGAAAGAAACAGCCATAACCTCTCTCTCCCCGCAACGCTGCACACCCCAGGAGTTCCTCGCAGGCAGCCGCCAGCCCAGAGACAGCCAGTTATGCCCAGGTTATTTATTTTTCTCACTTTAGCAGTGTCACGTATTTAATGCTTTAAAAAATAGTATCTTCTTTTATCTGCGGCAGGATACAAAGCAAGAAGCAGCTTCCTAGAGACGCCAGGCAGAAGGGAGCTGGCAACCTGTGCTGGGTCAGAGGGGAGGAAGATTAAAAGGAGATGGGATTTTGCTTTGTCCTTCACGGAAGACTTTATCCCCTCCAGATACACAACAGAAGCTTTCTCTCCCTTGGAGGTTGGCCGGCAATGGCCTTCCCGTCTCTCAAAGCTGCTCCTGGGTCATGTCCCTGCTCCCCACGCGCCCACCTGCCCGCGGCCGCAGGATGCGCGTCCCCGCTTCCTTGGGTGGCACTCGGCCCTGCGCCAGCCCTGGCTTCTTGCCCGCTGCAGGGGGACTCTGATCAATTAGCGCACAACAAATAATTAAGCTGATGAATGTCTCCTTTTCCCGCTTGCTGACTGCAGTTGCCTCAAGTTTATGCCCAGCATATGACTGAATTTATTCGTTGCCCTTTGTAGCATTCAAAAGAGGTCTTTAACGATTTCTTTTAAGCTCTCTAGCCTGATGGTGAATAGTGCAGGGCAAATACTCATTATTTCCTGCCTAAGCAGCAGCGCTGATTAGTCGGTGGTTGGTCAGATAAGTCACACCGCTCCGTTCCCCTCTCGCTGCAGAAACGCACAAGGTCGTTTGCTGCCAACGCTCAACTGCAAAGGGAAAACGTGGCCTGACCGAGTGCTGCATGAGAGCCTCTTGTGTGTTTTCAGGGCAACAAAACAGGGGCGTGCAAAACCTCACATTAAGTCAGAGGGCTCAGAATTCAAGTGAATATGGGTTGAATAATTCTGCTTTCCCACAGCCTGGTTCACAGCAATCTGGGCAGCTGAAAAGTGCTTTTGGGAAGGTAGTGGGATTGCGGTGAAACTGAAGCCTTGACAGTTTGTGGACATTAAAGATCTGAAGCCAGCTCTCACTTGACTGTTAACTCCTGAATCTTCACATGATGCAATGTTAATCTTCAGCCCCTTCCTAAAATAACGTGCGGAGTTGCTATGTTCTGTTAAATGTGAACCATGTGTCACTTCAGCGATGGCTGCAACGGTGAAAAGATGATAAATCTAAAGCTTGTAAAACGTCCTGTGACATTTTGGGAGAAAAACAGGTGTTGCATAACTGTTAGACGTTTATGGGTAAACTTGCAGGGGCTTTAAAAGACTGACACATCTGCCACATAGTATGTAACCCTGAAAGAAAAGGAGCAAAGCAGTCTCTTTCATGTGTCTCACTCTTTCTACAACCGTATGAAAATACATCCTCATCTGGTATTGGAATTAACAGAGCTGGACTCGCCCCTCCCTATGTCTCCTCCAGGTTTTTGGCTTTTACACCCAATGTGTATTTTAAAACTGTGCCTTTTTAAGTAGGTGGCAAACTGTGCTGGAAGGATTTGGTATGCGGAGTATTTTTATTCAGCTCCCTTTTCTCTCACCTTTCATTGTTTTTCCCTTTGGAATATCTCCTGTAACGCTCCACTCATAAACCTCTTCAAAGGGAGGGCTGTATTTGAACAGCCTTGCCTGAAATCTGGTCCCAGTCAAAGGCCTCAGACGGGAAAATAACTCGCAGAGCCGAGACCCGCGGCCCTACAGCTGCTGCCGCAGGTGTCGGCGGCCGCTCCGCAGGCAGAGAGGTGCTGCCCACCACCCCTTCGGCTGGGACACCACGGCCCTGCCGGCTGGGTTGTTATTCCCTCCTTTGCCCTATAAATGTAATAAACTGGGACTTAGCAGCTTGGTTTTGGTGTGGAAGGTCCAAGGAGAAGGTGGTTTTCTCACTCCTCCCAAGTGCCTCGTTCAGCTTCTGCGATGTTGTTGGTGTTTTGGGAGAGCGGCGAAGATTTTGGAAGCTGAATGCGTGCCAAGGAAGCGATGGGGTCTGTGGTTCACTCCTCAAACCCTGGGATCTCTACGATGGGTGGTTTTAATGTACAAACTAGGGCAAATCTAATTCCCCCAGTCACAAAGATACAGCTCCCACTGAAGTCAGTGGCAGCAGCCTTATCTCCAAAGAGCTACAAAACCTCCCTCTCCATGGGGGAGATGTGTGACCAGCTGCCTGTCTCTGAACCACTTGCCCTTTGCATCGGGCAGTTTTAGCAGAGAGACCAGTAACTGACTGGGCTACAAAGCACTTTCCCCCTCTTGGGTGGTCACTTCATTTCTGGGTGGCAGCGAAGCAGCAGATATTTTGAGCGTGACTTGCCTGGCTGGTAAGTGCTCACGGCTCTGTGCAGATCCTACTCCGTCTCAAATCCCTGCCCAGCAATAAATTCTGCTCCCAATCCTATCCCTCTCTCCCTTAATTCGGCACTCACATCCCTTGTGTTTCAGTCCCGTCCCCACTCCAGCGATACGTTGTGCCCTTAGCTCCCGTCCTGATGGGGCTAATTTGTGTCGATCCCCTCCCAGCCACTTCACTTCCATTCCTCTGGCACCTCTTGGGACTTTTCATTCCCTGCTCTCAAGCCCGGAGGCAGCAAGATAAAGTTTCCCAGACAAGCTGTTGTAGGAGAAGACCTACGCCATGCTGAGCTACTGGGCACTTCCAGCTCTGCCCTCCCAGAAGAGGCCAACGACCAAGCTGTGCCTGCCCTTGGGCTGCTCCTCCCAAGGAGGTGGAAAATCAGCCAGAGATAAGAATCTCTTCTTGGAGACAACACTGAAGATGAGCCACTGCTTGTCACCCAGCTCATCTCTGCAGTGGTTGTTTCTGCAGGGAGCCCTGTATGGGCTCTCCATGCCCTACTCCACCCTTGGAGAACAGAGAAGCTCACCTGCCCATGCTTCCCTCCCAGCACATAGCTCACAGGGACACTCACAAGAGAAACACAGCAATAGAGGGGAAAACCTGTCCAAAAAAGCACATTTAGGAAAACTACCTCTTCCCCCACCTCTTCCTCAGTGGCGAAATGAATTCCTTCCGCTTGCCAAGACATGTCCACTTCCCTTCCCCAGTGTTCCCAGATGGGCCAGAGACAGCCCACAGTGCTGTCCTGACAAGGGATCTTTGGCTGAACCAAGAAAAAGAAGCCTCCAGCCAAAGCTATCTCAGAAAGGACTGCTCCCTGCAGAAAGGTCTTCAGTCTCTCAGCTGTGGTAGAGAGGACTTTCTTCCTCAGATGGTTGAAATGGATGATGTCGTATGCTGAGCCCAAGCTCCCTCAAGTTTTGTTATTTATTAACATTTATCAGATACTTAACATAGAGGGGCTTTCGTTCTGGTCTACACTCAAAGACAAGATAAAGATCTCACATGGCAGAGGCTAAAATTTTCTTTCCTTTCTTTGGGAAACAAGTTCAAAATCTATCCTGGTTAGAAACACATGAAATGTTGTACTGCTTCAAACCACAAACTCCATCGCTCCAGTCACTGCCTCTGATGGTGGCCAGAAACGGGTGTCAAAAAAGCTTAAAAAAAGGGAGATGTGTACAGAGACCCTTCCCCAGGCTCGAGCAGTCAATGGTTTAGATATTACTGAGCCAGAAATGGCAACCAGATCACAGTACCTAACAGACACTGATGGAGCTAACCTCCACGAATATGCCTATTCTCTTTTTGGTTTCAAATATATTTGCGTTCTTAATAATGCTCCGTGGCAATGCAGCCTGTCATTCAAACACATATTGTGCGAACAAGCACTTTCTCTCACTTTCTTTCACTCTTTTACAAATCTCTGTCACTAACCATGCCCACTGTCTCTTTTGCAAGATTTGCAGGTTCTGGTCTATGTGGTCTCTGTTTGTGCAGAAGACATTTCACCTCTCTGCTCAGCCCTGCTGCCCTGCTCCACACTCCTCTCTGTCCCACTCTGCCCATTTGGAGATGGGACGGTCAGTGAGCCATGCACACGTGTGTACACATGGATCAAAGTACAGACCTACAGTGATGCTTTCATTTTGGTCTCTGTTCTTTTCCTAATGACTCCTAAACTTTAGTTTCCCTTTTGAGCATCAATAGTGGATATCAGGATGGGCAAATATACCCTTCTCAGTGTTTCTGGATGAAGATCTCCTGAGCAGTAGGTGCAGCTTTTCTGATGAACATGCCCCAGGGTTTTGGAGGGAGCCAGCTTTTGCCTATAGAGAAGCTAGGGTTTATTTACAATAAGAGTTAATGAATGCCTCTGACTACTTTATTTAAGAACCTGCTTTGCACAGATACACGGTGGGTTATGATGGGAAATGCACATGCATATCAAGAGAGAACTTCAAAATGAACCAACAAGAATAGTACCTATGGTGAGCTGATGCCTGGACTAAAGGTCCTTCTGAGACCTTGGATCTCCCCTATTCTAGCAAAAATACATTTTTTCCGGGAGCAAAGCAGCACACACCAAGGAACTCACAGTGAAAAGAGGAAGGGGTATCCCTACCTTTTTGGTCTTGACTGTTGAGGCACAGCAGTCCCCACCATCATAGTTGCAGAAGGCTCGGTTGTTGATGGAGTCACAGTAGTTGTCTCCCATGAAAGGCTGAAAAAGGAAAAAGCAGAAAAAGACTGAGAACATGGACACAGATAAAACCTGTAAACAATACGTCAGAAGGAATAGATGAAGCCTTGAAGGAGTCGTATAGTTTGTAGCTTTACCAACTGCCCTGAAAAGTAAGATAATTATTGTCCTCTCCTTTCAAAGCAGACAGAAAAGAAAAGGACACTAGATGGAAGGGAAATGAGCGCTTGTTGGCTTTTCACATCCCACATATGATGATGCTTCAGGAATACTAATTTGACTAGGCCCAGAGACAGCATCAAGGCATCTAAAATTGTGGCACCTTTCGATAATTTTAAGCTAACCTTCCAAAACTATGCAGGATAAGAAGGTGGTTATGCATAGCAGCAAAAGTGGCTGGCTTTTAATAGCTGTACTTTCCACCACAGTTCTCCTAACTGTGCAACAAGTGTCAGCAATGAGGGCTGTCGCTCTCCGACCAGCAGTGACTGCGTGTGACCTTGGCCATGACACTTCATCTCCCTCCTCTCCACAGCTCAGAGCTGGGATAACGGCAATTATTCAGAGGGATGTTGTGGAAAGTTATTCAGTAAAATTCAAAAATCACCTCGAGAAAGAAAATGTGGTCAGTAGTCTGCGCAATGTGATCACTGGTCTATGTGCTGCACAGGACCTGAATAATAATCACAATTCTGAAGAAAAGGCTTGAAGTCCAGTTTTTCATCCCACGTTGGAGTCCTCTTGGTCAGCAAGTACAAAAGTCTTTCTTGGAAGTCAAAACTGTGCCTGATGCTAAAAAAAGGCCCATGCTTAGTATGAGAAACCCAGGCAGCTCTGAAAGCTCAGAAAAATGGATGCTCAGCAGAGAGCATAGTAGTATCTCTGTAACACTTCCTAACACGCGACGCTCATGGGGCCCTTCCTATCTTATCTGCTCTTTGGAAAATTCATTTATTCTGCACCATGAAAAACACACCAGGGACTTTCCTACAGGAAGGCATCATTGCAGAGTGGGTGAGGAGGCTTGTGGAGGTTTTCTGGGAGGATTTTGCAGCAATTGAAGTGCCAGAGTCTCCCTGATGGTAAGTACCTGAAGAACCAGCAATGAGAACTTGCCCTGCTCTCCCCAGAGTGAGCCATGGCCATGCTCATCGCTATCGAAATGGACACTGTGGAGCGGTGCAGATGAAGGCTTTTACTGCTGATGCTTTGCAAATTCGAATATTTCTATCAGGGTATAGGAAATCCAGGCAATGATGGCAATATCAGACCAGAGCAGGACTACCAGGAGGTAACCGCCTCATTGTGTGTCACTTGTTTAGCTACGCACAAATACTACAAACACTGACAAGGAAGTCAGAGTTACAGGGTAAGGCTCCTATCCCTGTAAACTGGTTTAACTCCATTGACTTTCACAGAGATTAACTTTTTTTACACAGGTAAAGACTTTGACGTGCAAACGCCTTTCCAATTTAATTGGTCTCTAAGAGTTAAAAGGGAATGATTTATAAGTAAATGGAGAGACATTTTTACGCCAAACTGGTCATATTCAAAAACATGAACTTTTCCCAACCTCCCAAGACATTCTGCAGACTTCTCCAGGTTTCCCTTGTATTGCCTGGCTGTGCTTGCTTGTCAAGAAAGGTTTGCCTTTCATTTCCCATGCCTATGCCTGTACTCTACACCTATGAACACCGGAAAATCAGTACAAGAAACAAGTGGAAGAATTTGCTTTTCACTCAAAGTGGCGCAGAGTAGGCAAGTCAGTCCTTTGGAGGAGAAGAATGGCACAAATAGCATCTATTCTGATTTGGTAGCAAATCCTCATTTGGAGACCTTGCAGGCCTGGCTGTGGAGGGTGAGGTCTCTATAGGTCTTCATGCGTATCTTAGTGCTCCTATATTTTTGGAGTACTATCCAGGTAGCCCAGAGGGACTAGTTTTCTACTGAAACACCTAAGCGAGCTACCAAGAAGCACGGGGCTGACTCATAAACCTCTATTCCTGCCACTAGGGAGCGACAAAAAATCACATTGCAGCAGCAGTCTGGGATGCCACTGTGATTGCCAAGAGGAAAATAATGCCCCGCTTAACAGCCTTCTGTTCAGGGAACCCTCCCTAATGCTAAGGATATTAATACATTAGGGATTGTATCAGCTTAATGGCCCGGTATTATTGACCTACTGGCTTATTAGTCCCTGTTTCCACAGTTGTGACAAAAGGCTTGGTGAGGATGGCATTTCTTCTGAAATCTTAATGCCAGAGAACAAGCACTGGCCCATTCGTGGATCCTGGAAGCATCGCGCTCTGAAAATGATGCTAGGGGCCATTATCAATTGTCTGGGCAAAGCCTTCCAAGATGATAGATTGTGATGCAGTGACACTGCTGAACGAATGATGAAAAGAAGAAAGTTCCTATTGATGTAGAGGGGTCTGGCAATTAACAATGATGGAAGGGAAGCAAATGCTGAGAAAAAGCCTGTCAGTAATAATGGCTTCTGGTAAATTATTACATCATTGCAAAGTTTGCCTCAGTAACAACTATCCTTAAACAGCAGGAGAATAGATACCCAATGGTGCATCAGCACCTGAATGGCATTTCTTAATGGTCGCTGGATGTTATTTTAGCTCTCTTTGGAGAATAGGGGCGCGTAGCCAGCCTGCATGAATGTAATGCGTGAGATGGCTTATGACATTCACAGCACTGACAGCAGAATGCTTTTCATTTAGGGAACAACTAGACAGAAACTATTACATTGTTGGAGAGTTATTACCCTCTTGGGCCCAACATTTGTATGCGAAGGAAACCTGTCTTTCACTTCAAGACAAATCGCATCGCACAGCAATGTGGTCTAGAGTTTCGTGTCAGATTTAGGAGTTGTGTGCCATGTTCTGCCACTCCGGGCAAATAACTTCAATGCGCTTGTAAAATTGGGTTACTGGGTGCTGTGAGTGCAGTCAGTAGTGCAGAAAGTCAGGAGATGTGGGGTCAAGACACAGCCCTTCCACTGCCCGTCCCTGTAACCAAAGCAGCCATCTATCCCTCTGCCTGCCAGTTACCCCATTTCTAAAATGGGCATGAAGCTTCCCAGCCTTGCAGAGGTGCCACAAGGATTGACTTCTTGACACGGGTGAGATTGTGGAGGGCTGTTATGATGGAAACCACATGAGTGCCATGACCCAGAGAGGTGCCCCAGCCCTGTTTAACCACTGGAAGCATCTTAAGACTTCCCAGACTTTTCAAAGGCAGTTACCAGCAGAAACAAAATAATTGCTTTTTTCACATAACATACAAGACTGTAAAAATGTATCACAGCTGAAATCACTGCGTTTTTCAGACATTTTTCTTCTGGTTCAGACAGAGGTGCACAGCGGAGGGATGTGTGATTCACTCACTGTCCAGCTACCAGTGGTATCATTTCTGCCTCTGTCTTTCCTAAAGTTTACCTGCACCCACCAACACCCAAAGCCTAGCTGGTCTTGGAAAGAACTGTCCCTCTAACAAGATGTCAAAATCAAGGAAAAACAATTGAAGGTTTTGCAACTTCCCAGAAGTTCCCAGATCCTGGGAAATTCTGTCTACCAATGTCATTGAGCCACTTGATCATTTCACTCCTGCAAGAGTCACTCAACCATCAGCTCTAGGAAAACCACCCATTTCACCACTGAGTGTCAGAACTCCTGCAGGAGATCACAGTCTGTCTGACAGGCTAAGTCAGGGCAAAGCCTGTTTGCCCCACTTGAAAAACAGCATTTACAACCCAGCTGTGACCATCACATTTAGGAGGGCAAGCATGGAGCACCGGAGCTAACGCGAAAGCTCACCTCGCAGCCTTTGACACAATGAATCAGGGAAGGGTGAGGGTACCACTTGAGTCCTGCCGTGCAGACAACGCTCTGGAGAGGAGAAGGAAAAAAAAAACACAACAAAACAGGTTAAGACAAAGTCAGCATGCTGGCTCCTATGGCTCTCCTGTACTTAACCAATGAAGTACAGTTCCTAACACCTCTTGTGTTCTCAGGGCCTGGCTGTCCTCCAGGTATTTACAAGAAGTGTTGGACTTGACACTTGCAATAACAGAATATTCGAGATTAAAATAATATTTAAGGTTCTCCTAAAATGTCATGTCAAATATTTCACTCATGGTGGAGGAACATGGCAGGGAAAGGTGAAGGCACAGGTCCACTGTCTTGCTCTTGGGAAGGAGTGAGACGTTTTAGGAATTGAGGGATTTCTTTGGTGCTGCAAAACATTGTTCTCTTTCACTACCCATCACATCTGTGCTTCTTGAAGATGCTAATGGTGGACTTTCAGATACGTTTTCGCACCATCTTTTAGATCTTAGATGGAAGCACCTCCCACTACATGCCTTCAGAATGACTCCCAGAAAGGACAGCATCATCTGCTACATTATATGAGCTTTATAATAATTTCTGTATTTATAATAAATTCTGGAGAGCCTAGTTTTGGGCAAAAACGATGACCAGCCCACTCAATGATGACACACCTAGGGCAGTCATTTTTTGCCTTTAGTCATGGAGACTTAGATTTTAAGAGTGGTTGAAAAGTTTGGCCAGGCCATGGAGGTGGTGGTTCAATACCATGGAGGTCTAGGAGATAGGACTCCCATTCATTCACTGAGACATCAGGCACAATTTTCATTTTGTGTTATCATCCATGGATGAAACACTACAATGTCCAGTTGGGCAAGATGAACACCTAGGTGCTTACCCAAAGACAGGGTCGGGGTTGGATGGAGGCCTGGAGAAGGAAGGGATTAACATTTGGGAAGACCTGACGCACAAGCCATCCCTTCCCCTGTTTACTTGAGGGCTAATTTAATCCATCTGCAAGGGAACCTCAGCATGTTTTTACAGTTTCTGTCATTTGAGGCTTACCTGGCGTGTGCTGGAAAAAGGACTTTTATACTATCTGACTTGGGCTGTTTATCTTTCCGATGCTCTCGGATTTTCCACTATTAGTCAAGCCCGGCTTGCCCCACCTGCCTCGCAACAGGGCCCGTCTGTGTGACTGGAGGAGCAGCCGGGCGAGGGGGGAGGACGTTGTTTATGCCCCGGGAGGGAGGCTGCAAGGTGCGGGGGCCCTGCGGTGTCAGACGTTCCCCCAGCGCACTCTTGACAGACAGCTGGAGATTTCCAGGCTGTTGCCTGCCACAAATGGTGAGATTTTTTTGATTTATTTTTCTTTCCCTCTTCTGTTTATTGCACTTCAGAGGGAAAAGAAAGGAAACTTTTTCTAGGTTTCAAAATAAACAAGGCTAGTCAACAGACCGGGAGGGGGGAGAGTAAAGGAAGCAGTTCAAGAGCATTTGAACCCAAGAATTAAACCAAAGTAGAAAAACTCAGTCATTTGCCTCTCATATCCAAGGCCAGCCAGACAATAAGTAGAAGTGCACTTGCAAAGAGCATCTCATGTTCCCCTGGTAAGAAGCATCAACGTTTACAAAACCTCTCGATATGTGTGAACGTGTGTGAGCATTTGGAACTAACAAAAGAAGCCAAATAGCCCTGAAACAGGCTCTTAAGAGAGGAGGTTTCCAAGTGAGAGCAATCCTCTGCAGAAGATGCACTATTTTCCTGACCTTCCCAGTATTAAAAACGCAGCACCCTCCCTTAGAGGAATGGATGGAAGGCCAAGTCTCTGTTAGGACAGTGCTCTCCTCGGAGTGCTCACTCAAGGTCATCTCAGTCCCAAGGGCTGCACAGCCTTTGGCTGGATGACCTCCAGGGAAGGGAGTGCAGCCCCAGGCCACTCTCCATAGCGTAGGAAAGTCAGTTGACTTTGTGCTAGATTAATCACTGGATCACATCACTCTTGAGTGGTACCTGCCAATGGCTTAGTCCCAGTTACTTCACCCTCTCCTCAGATGATACTTTGCTAGGCTAGCGCAGACCATTAAAGCTACTCCAGATGAATTCAATCCTTCTAACATTCACAGAATTGGAAGCAGAACAAGCTCAGGAAAGGGTCCTCAGCCACAGCCCTGACTCCTCTCACTGGTCTTCCAAATCCTGAATTCCCACCACCCAGCCTGTTTGTGCCCTCAGACTGTGGGGTACATGGTGCAACGGGACAGGAGAGACGTTGTTCATAGAGGGAGAGCCTGGGTTGGATGATTAAGAAACTGGGGATGATTCGGGTTGCTGGGCATCGTTCCTACCTCTTGCAGTGCTACCAGGCACAAGAGTGCCATAGGTTGCTGCGTGGGGCAACTGCAATAAACAATGGTATAAAAAGCAAGGAGGAAGGGTAATGGCAGCAGTACTGCGGGAGGTGACCGGGATCTGATAGCAGCAGTGTGCGCAGGAAGCAAGGTGGACTTACGAGGCCAACAAAGGATGCAGTAAGAGGTGGATGGAAGGACCACATCTGAACATTCATCAGGTAGTGCATGAGGGATAAAGCCCATCTGCAAGCCCCATCCCTTCCCCATGCCGCCACGTGCTCCAAGTGGCTGCAGTGACATATGTCACCCTCATGGCCCCGGTTCCCCTCATGCATCAGCTTCTGCAGCACAGCTGCCCTCCCGTGTGGGCCACACTGCGCAGCTGGGTGTATTGACTTTGGTCTTGTCCCCATCCCAGAAACACCATCCAGCTCCATCTGCGGTTTGGTGGCTGTGACTCCATCTGCTGCGAAGGGAGAGGAAGCTGGGATGCCACAGTAGGCAACAAAGAGCCAAGGAAGCAAATCAAGCTGTCATTTTCTCCTTGTGAGGGAAGACCCAAGCCTCCGGTCACGGCACTTCCCTCCCATGGTGGGACTAACACAATGATGTCAACCATTTGCGGGCTGTGGAGGAGATTAGGTTTCCACAGGAGAGGTGGGTGGAGAGCTCTCCTCCACCTTAGATGGGTCAAGTGTTCCCCAGGGCTAAAGCCCAGGGACTGGCATCTACTGGTCTCAGCTGACTCTCTCCTCAGGCACTAAATGAACATGACAATTAACCGTGGGCTTACTGTTATGGTGGTGACGGGATTGGCTGCTGCTGCCAAGGCTGGGGAGACACAGCACTTTGTAGATGTTTCCTTCTGTAGCTACAGACAGGGTGGGAACCCCTCCCTTCCCAGGCGCTGAGCCGCTGCACTGCAATAAGTCATTTCACCACTCCGTAACTCAGTTTCCCTGCCTGCAAAATGAGCCTGACGCTCAAAGACAGAGAAGAGGGGAAGGAGGGAGGAAAACTGCAAAGCTTAAATGAATAGGGGAGTATTTAGGGAGAATTCCCTTCAATGACTTCTGGACATCCAAAATCCCAGGGCTTGCTGCGCATGTAGGAAAATACATCGCCAGCAGTAGGGCAGCGTCCCAGATGGGAGAGGGACTTTTTAAAAGGGTATGTAGTGATAGGACAAGGGGCAATGGATTTAAACTGAAAGAGGGCAGATTTAGACTGGATATAAGGAAGAAATTTTTCACTCAGAGGGTGGTGAGGCACTGGAACAGGTTGCCCAGAGAAGCTGTGGCTGCCCCATCCCTGGAAGTGTTCAAGGCCAGGTTGGATGAGGCTTTGGGCAACCTGGTGCAGTGGAAGGTGTCCCTGCCCATGGCAGTGGGGTTGGAACTGAATGATCTTTGAGGTCCCTTCCAACCCAAACCATTCTATGATTCTATGTGCTGAGGGGCCGTGGCCACACTCAGCCCCACTGGCAGGCAGGATGAGGGCATGCCCACCCTTTCCAGGCTATCCCGTGCACGCACGTGCTCACACAGTACTTGGCCTGTTCCCGCGCAGCACAAAGGCAAAGACTCAAATTCAGCCACCCTGAGAAATCAGGTGCCTGCCCCGTTTCTCCGCAGTCATTGGGAAAGAGCTGTCAAGCTGTCTTTTGGAGACATGTCACTTTTTTCTCTCCACTGCCTGCACCGCCAGCCTTGGCAGCTCTACCTATAGGTGCCTTCAACAGCCGCTGCCCCTCGCACATGCACGGTAAGTGGGAAACCATCGTGGGAACGGCGATGGCTGCTCCGAAGGTGGCTCACTGCAGAACAGCAGACACACAGAAGACTTCAGGTGATTTTTTTTTTTGTTTTCCTGCTGAAAACACTAATTTGGAAAACACTGCCAACTAGCACTGATTCTGGCAAACTGTTTCAGACCCAACAAAGCAACTCAGCCTAAACCAATTCTGAAAAACACAGTAATATTTGGACATTTTTCAAAATGAAATATCTGTTGTTGTTGTTCCTTTGAGAGGACATTTAATTTCTAGAGGTTTTTTTTCATTTTCATTAAACAAAAAGTTTTAAAACATCCTTGGAAACGAAACGCTAAGTTGTGTTCAAACCAACATGTTTTTTTTCTCCAATTTTTCGGTTCACCAAAAATCACAACAACAAAAGAGTCACTTCAATTAGCGGAAAACATTTTTTTTTTTTTTAAATTTGACAGAACTTCCAGCAAACCAAAAAATCAAGTGATTTGCACAGCTCTGCTCTAAACAACCCTCAGAGGAGAGATGGGTCCCTCTTCCCTCTTCGCTTCTACAACAGCTGTTGCTTGAGCAGCTACACACAAATTCTTTCTCTTGCCGGCTCTCCCTGTGTTTTATCTGTGCCTGTCCTCTCCAAGGTAAGCTCCACACATCAGTCCTGCCTTTATCTGTTTCTGATACCGCACTCATTTGTACATTACTTGTGCCTGAAATTAAGTAATTAAAAATGTTTCCTTTGCACCACTCAAGTACTTTGAGCTCCACAAAGGCTTGCCGTGTAAATGCAACCAGCTGCTCACTTTACTCGTACGGCACAACCACAAGCTGTCACTGACCGTAAATAGAGACACATATTATTAATGACATATAAGACATTGCCATGGGGATCTTCCCCTAAGGCATCCCAGTCCCATCTCTCCAGGGTCTCCCCGGTCCCACCAGCAGCAGCGTTTCCCCCAGGGGCACCCCACCAGACACTGCTCCCTGTGGGTGACATCCCCTTATCTGGAGAGTTGAAGAAGATGGTTATTTTACAGCTATGAAAAAAATCCCCTGCAGTGTCTCAGCATCATCCCACTCATCTCCTAAAGGCTCCCCTCCACCTCCCAACACAAGTTTTCCAGCCCAAATCTCACCCTCTAGTTACAAGTATTTGTGAGGTCAGACTTGTATCTGCTCGCAGCCTAAAGCTCTTGCAAGATCCTCACCATCAGGGCAAAAAAGATCTTATTTACCACTGTACTCTTGGAAACCATGATTTCTCCTCCATCCCTCACTCCCCTCATCTCCCCCTTTACTACTATATGTTTTCCCTGCTGCCTAATGAGCCCTCCAGAGACCTGCAGGTATAAAACTCGTTACAGCTCTCTCTGCGTACCCGCATCAATAAACGAAGGAGCACAGCAGAGAACAGGAGGGAAGCTGTCACTTTATTTCACCATGAATTACAAAACCACTTTAAAGTCTAGCACTCGGGAAAGGGCCAGTGAGAAATTGCCCCTAATACAGAGAGAGGGGTTTTCTTTATGTTTCATGCCAGAAACTTGGCAAAGCATATGCTGAGGCAGTAACAGAATCTCGGTGTCCGGAGTGAATAGGAAGCTGGGAAGGACACTGTGAGCTTGTCATATTCTCTGAACTTTCAGGTTCCCCACACCTTTCCAGGATTAATTCTATTCTCTGTGCGAAACAGGGAAGTATAAAGTGGTGGAGATTTTCGGAGCAGTTCACTAGCCACAGCCAAGGCCAGATTTCAAAAATCCCAAACCCTGGGTACGCATTTAGGCGTGCGGAGAAGCAAATAGACTGCCAGAGCTGCTCGGGACATGCTGGGGTCGCGTTGGCTGCTTGTTCTCCTCCTAAATGGAGTTCACCTGTGTAAAACGGACTCCTGCAAAGCCAGGGCCAAGTATGTGAAAGTATGTAAAAGCCGCTAGCGTTTGCTCAAGCACCACCAGTGACCTGCACCCTGGTGACATGTGATGTACCAGCGCCTTCCGACAGGTGCTCAAGCCCGTCCAGATAAATGTCTACACCTGCAGAAACACTGCGCAGGCACGAGCGCCTGGTTACACGCATCTCAAGGCAGGAGGGAACATTTGTGCAGATGGCATGAGGGTTTTCAGAAAGAGACAGATGAGTGTGTCCCACTGGTACTCAAGTGTAGGCATGAAACCAAGCAGCTATTTGCTGCAGGTGGCATGCGTGAGCGCGTGTGCAAGGCGCTGTACATGGGTGTGCATGTCCCCATCAGGGCAGACCGATGCTGGAGGACGCACAGGCCAGAGTGCCGTGAGCAGTTAATGCTGCCTGTGCATTTGCAGCTGGCAGGAGGAAGAAGTGGTGACCTCTGGAAGGGGCTGTGCTGAGCAGGCATCTCTCACATGCGGGCAAAGGGGCGAGGGGGAGAACTCAGCCAGCTCTGCTGGTTCGGGAAATGACATACCCTCTGTATCAGCTTCTTTTGTCATCCAAAAGCAGCAAAGAAAAATCCAGCCCTCTCACCCAAAGAACGTAAAATACTGAACAGAAGGAAGAAAATAAAACCTGGCCAGTGCCCTTTCTCCCACTGTCAGTCACATCTTCCTGTGTAATGAAGCACGTTTCCAGATCAGACCCACTGTAGGTGCTGGGTGGATCTGAGCGCAGCAATCTGGGGCCTTTACCTTGAACTGACTTTCACTGGGAAATCATAGAGGAAAAGCAACTTGGAGAGGAAGCCACCATGTTACCAGAACAACGTGCAAAGACACAACAAAAATCAGGAGTTCTTTTCTATAGGGCAGAACCCTCCATGTATTCCGCTCATTGAATGAACCACGGGTCATGCTGTTCACCTCACACAAACATGCAACGAGGGATACAGCCAGTGAAATTGTCAGGCACTGACCTTCACTCTTTGAGGGTTCATCCAGTGCTGGATGTCTTGCACAGTCTCGTTCACACGCAGGAGGATGGGCTCGTGACTGTGGTCCAGGCATGAGGTGGTACACTCCGCACCTGCACAAACCATGGAGAGGATAAAGCTAAAGGATAAAGCGAGCAGCTTCTGACCCCTTCAGCATCCTTCCAGCTGAAGGACAGCATTAGGGCTCATTTTTCCTAAATTGCAATTAGCGATCAACCATAACTATCACATATCTTCCAGCCACACATGAAATGCTGAGTACGACCCCGCGTCTCAGCGGGAGATCGTGGGGGTGGCAGATATTCCAGGGCCTTTTTGTATGAGCTGCATATCTAGGTATTTCTCTGGCTTTTAACTCCAAGAAGGTGGTCAGGTTTTGCACTTTCATATCATCAAGATAACATGACGGTTTTTCCATTTCAGCTGCTCTTTCAAGCAACAGGACTGATTAAGCAAAGGCTGTCGAACTCATCTCACCTATGACATGACAAAAACTTACCATTTGATCTGTCAAATTTACAGACCTTCAATAATAATCTTTCGGAGGGTGACCAAGCCTAATGACATTGCAGACGAGCTATCACCTAAGTCCCACGGTCGATAAGGAGTACGCAGAAAGGTAATGATGGCTTTGTTCACACATAAACCTGCTTTTTCTCTGATTAACTGTCATTCCCAGTGGGAATCCTGTCCTTTCTTTATTAAAACATGCTGCGATACTCTGCAGCAATATCCCAGAGCCCTGTGGTGACACAACCGTAAGCCCTAGTGTGTTGGACCATTACCATTTCCCCCCTGGAAAATCATTCTTGAATGGCACAGCTGCTGCAAACATGTCATTAGGAGTTCTGCACTCCAACCAGCACTGGGGGAGGAATTAATCTCCACACTGGCTTGGAGAGCTCAACACACCTCAGCCTGGAAGGGCAGATTAGGTGTCTGAGGAATTACCAAAGGTGTGTGGGATTCAGAGTGACCATGACTGGATGCTATTATTTTCCCCACCTGCTTCTGCCTTCTTACGTATTCCCACATGGAGGAGGCAGTGCGAGAGGAGCAGACCCAGGCTGTGGAGCCAGCAGGACCAGGAGCATTTGGGGTTTGTTTTGCTTTCCCAGTGCATATGGTAGCAGCTCCATGGGACCTCCTGGATGAGTGCCCGTTGACGCTAGCCTCATTGCAGGTAAGTGGCAGGAGAGGACCTCCTCAGAAGGACATCAATCAGGCTTCCAAAAACACACAAAAAAAGAGAAAACCCCACCAACCTGATCCCAAAAGGTGGTGCTAGGTGAGCCTAACAAAGTGTGTGGTATGTCTCTATCTGCTGAGGATAAGAGCCAACGTCCGCTGTGCCCTCATCGAGCTCTTCCTCCTTCTCCAGCGAGAGTCACGCTCTCATAGAGGTTCCCTCCCACAAGCCCCTCGCCTCCATGACAGCTGCGTGTTTCCATCCCAGGATCAGGCCCATTAGACATTGTATTTGGGATAGGCACCTGCTGGCAGCTGCCCCAGCAGGGCTGGGACAGGACTGCGGGCTGGCAGGTGCCCGCTGTGCGGGCAGCTGCAGACCTTCCTACTTCCAGCACAGAGACGCTCCCATCCAAACTGGGAATCAGTATTTCTCTCCTTGCAAAAACCTGGCCAGGCCTGGGAGGTAACCTCGTCTCGTCTCAAGGGTAAAACTCCTCGCCACGTTAAGAGTCGCCACAGCCTGCTCGCCGCTCGCTCTCCCGCGCTCCGCTGCGCTATTTACGCTTACGGAAAGGAGCGGGTCGGAATTGTTTTGATATATGATCTGTAATTGGCATCATTACAGAGCGGTGATCTCACCCAGGTCGTGTTCTCCTCCCCGGGGAGGGAACACAAGGCGGCTCGTGGTCCCTCACACGGCTGCGATATAATGAGCTGCGCAACGAGGAAATTTCTTCAAGTTCAAAGGGACAGGCGGAGGGAGGAGGGGGCTGGCAGGGGCTGGGAGAGGGGCTGCAGGAAGGGGCCTCGCGGGTCTGTGCGGGCTGCAGCCAGTGCAGCTCCTGTTGCAGCCCTTACAGCAAGGAGACCTCAAAAACAGGGGCTGAAAATACAATACAGCATGAACAATTCAGTGTGTAATCTATCCCTCCCTCTGCCTGGGTGACATAAAGCACAGCTGAGCGCAGGAAGTCATCACCGCTTGCAGAGTGACCAGGCACCCCTGAAGGAAGGGGGAAAACATACCCTTACAACAGCTCCTAAACAACTGTCATACCAAAGGGGATGCTCAGCTGGCTCATATTCATTTTGGAGAGCCCTGAATTATCCCAGTGCTGTGCTTCCCTGCCAGCTTCCTGCCTTTCAGCCTCTGGGGCATGTGTGTGTGCGTGTGGATGAAGGAGAGGGACATTACAAAAGCATAAGAGCAAAGGCAGGTACAATCTCTCCCTGTGTTTTGAGGACGGGATGTGTCTCTGGTGTAGTCTGGCATGCTGGCTGCCCATTAAAACCAGCTGGCTAAGAAAGGACACGACGAAACTGGAAGCACTGCAAGGAGCAGGCGATCGGAGCATGTTACATGATGCCTGGCCTCTGAAAGCTTCGTGTTTCCTAAAGGCAGTTCCCTGAAAAGCCTCCTGTCGCAGCCTCTTACTCAGGCAAACAGGTCCACAGGAGAAGGTGACTTCAAGGACTGCAGGCTCCCTCCTTCCTCCCCATCCTCTTCCTCATCTCCTGTCTCACTGCTCCCCACTCTGTCCAAGCTGCATCCCCCCATGGCAGAGGGCTGGGGCTGATGCTCACAAACCTATGCCGTAGCCGCCGGCACACTGCAGCTTCAGGTGGCTGTTGAGCTGCGTGGGCAGCGCGCACTGGCCCTGCATTTCCCTGCAGAGATGAAAGGAGCCGCTCCAGGTGCCATCCTTCCGGCAGTGAATCACGTTGCTTCCACGGCCCTGGGAATGAGAGAAGGAGATAACGAGGATGGTCATGAAAACAACAGCAAGGACAGGCTGAGAAGTGAGAAGTGGGCAGAGCTGAGATGGGAGCAAAGTTCTGCGGGAGCTGGGAGAGTCCCTGGCTGGGACTGCCAGCCCTGGGGGCAAGAATCATAGACTGGTTTGGGTTGGAAGGGACCTTAAAGATCATCTAGTTGCAACCCCCCTGCCATGGGCAGGGACACCTTCCACAAGACCAGGTTGCTCAAAGCCTCATCCAACCTGGCCTTGAACACCTCCAGGGATGGGGCAGCCACAACTTCTCTGGGCAACCTGTTCCAGTGCCTCAACACCCTTATTGTAGAAGAGAAGCAGTCTTCTTCCAAAGAACAAAAAAATAAGAAACCTGCATTGCATACCAACACACACACACACGCCTCTTCTGTGCAAAGCAATGTCTTTACAAGGCCCTTGCAAGGTTCTCTACCTTAAAATAGACCCACTCCAGTTCACCCCATTCACCTTCTTTCTTGTTGTTGAGAGGTTTGTGTTGAATGCAGACAACCTTTTCCCTCTTCCCATTTTCTAACTGGTTGCATCATCTGTGTCTCGAAAAAGAAAGAATCCCCAATGGCCATCTGAAGGAGCAAGGAAAGCGGGACACGAGCAGGGATGCTTAGCAGGGCAGAACGTGCTCTTTAGAGCTTGGCTGCCTTGAGTGACAGCAAGCAGAGACACTGAGACAGACACACACAGAGGCAGGTGGAAAGGAGAGAAAAAGCCTCTGGTGTGGGAATGGGTGAGGAATAGAATATGACATTTCTCTTATAGAAAAGATTCTCTGTATGATACTGAAGAACGAATACCAAAGTCCGAGGGGAAATATCATGCCCTTTAGAAACAACAAAGGAGCACACAGGCAATCTTTTGTCAGATCTATCCTCGTGGCATTGGGGATTTCTGCACAAGCTGTTGTGCAGGATCTGCGAGCCTGACTGCCATGGGGGAATGTGGGTCATTCAACAGGAGGATGTCTGGTGTGGCTGGGCTCCAAACCTCCCGCCGGGGCCTTACTGGGTGGGAGAACCATGTGGGATCTCTGTTTCTCCTCACCCGTTCTACATGCCAGGCACGCTGCCTGCAATCTACCCACCCTGCTCTTGGAGATCGTGCTGGATATCTTTGGGGATCCTTCTGTGTGCTGCCTGTGCTGAGATCCCAGCAGGGCTACTGGACATTTCATAGGAGCTCTTCCCCGTGGCTCACACCCGTTGTTGCACAGGGATCTGCACAAGTCCCTGGTACCAGCGTGGAAGATCGCACAGCCATCAGGGTTAGTCTTGTCCTTAATATTCTCAGGCTTGTTTTTGCTCAGCTTTGTCGATGAACACAACATTTAGTGAGATGCAAAGTGGTCTTATTGGCAGACTACTGTGTGGGACCTGCTTTCCCTTCTCCAGACATCTGGCCATTGCCAGAAGTAATAATAAAATCATATGAAAGGATAATGGACCAGATGGACTCAGGGTGTGATCCAGCTTGGTGACTCTCACCTAAGGGCCAGTTTGGCAGAGACTGATTAATATAGATCTGACTGTTCACGTGATTTGTGCACAATATTCAGAAATGGAAGACCCTTGCTCTGGGTGCCACGGGAAGTACCTGCTTAAATGACCATTATGGTCCTGGTGATTAAGAGATGCCATATGTACAGCTGAGTAATGATCTTTCAGCGTGGGGACAAATTCAGGAAGAGATCGCTAAGTGATAATTGAGCACAATTTGCTGTTTTAGCAAGTGCGGTGCGCTTCCATTGCAATTTGCATGCCAAGGTTCAAACATGATTTTTAAAGGTGAGCCATGAAACCTGATTTATGTTGCTGGAGCTGGCTGTCCTTGAGGGTACTATTGTATAGTTTCTGCAATGTACTCAGAGATCCCAGGATATCCATTGCTATAGTAACATACTGTCCATCATTCCCTGACCTGCAAAATCTCTTGTGAAAATCCCTGCTGGGTTTCTTGCTTGGATGCAACGTGCATTATCACCTTATATAGCTGAGAGAGACTTAGTGGGGTTTAATCCTTAAATAATTAACACCTCTCAAGTGGTTCTGACTTGTGCCAGGCGTCCTCCCTCTTTTTCTGTAGTCTATTTTCTGGAATATCTGGAAATACCTTTCTCCGTAAATCCCTTTCTCAAGATGGTATCTGCACCTTTGCTCAGGGTCCTTTCGCAGCTGAACAGCCACTACACCCTTACAGTGAATAGAGGCACAGCTGTATCTCTCACTTTCCAGAGCTCGCTTCATTGCCGCTGTAACCCTGACTCCACTGCTTGCTCCTCTTCATGTCCAGCTTATTTAAAAGCAAACAAACTTGTTACACCCGTTGTCATCACCCTGGTGGCCCCAGTCTCCCTTCACTGGCAGCAGCGGTACACATCTTCAGCCATGCTGACCAGTCTGCCCAAGTGGTAGATGCACAAAGCCTCAGACGCTGGATCCCAGAACTCACACCCAAACCGCACCCACGCCTGCAACTTCTCTTTTCGCAAGGCTCAGAACAACCTCACGTAAGTCTTACACAAGGAAACCTTTTCCAGGTGTCCTGATGCAAAACCCCAGGGCTCTGCCTGTTGTCCTCGTGGAGAGGGCAGGCCAGCCTGGCAGGGAATGGGGACAGTAATCGGCTTTTAATGTTTGGAGCAGATATCAGAGGTGTCTTTCAGATCACTGGCCCTAGGGTAGGGTTGGTCCCTCTTTAATATGTCCTCAGAATCTGGAATGATATTAAAAGGCCTTTGACAGAGCACTCCCTGCTCTCTGCAGTGCGTGTAGTAGCAGCAGCTTCTACATCCCCACTTTCTCCTCCCAGGCGTATTAAGCAGCAGCAGCACTTCTGGGAGAAGTTACTTATCTCACAAACTATAATTACCTCTGGTGAGGAAAACTAAGCATTTCAAACAAGATACTAAAGGCCAGACCTTCTCATATCAGTGAATACAGCTCCTAGGAAGTCAAAGGCGACACGCTGATTTATGCCAGATGAGGATCTGACCCCTGATGTCAAATGACACCTTGACAGCCAGAAAAACATGGAAGTTTAGAGGCAGCTCACCTGAATAGTTGTAATCCCTATAAAGTTAAATTATCATATGACACACATATGTATAATGATAAGGAGAAAAATGACTGGAGAGAAAAGCAAGGTAAAATGGAATGAGCAAACAAGGCAAGTGCGGGTAACTCGTATCCTACTTACTTTCATTCATTACTCCTTATTTTCTAGCTAGATCATAAACCAACTGAGGCAGATTTTTCAGAACGTTTGGAAACAGTAAGTCACTCACTGCTAGTCCTTTATGGGTAATAGTTAATACCATTACTACTATCTTAAAAATAATATCTCCAGGCTCTTCGCAGGAGCTTTCTTCCTCTACTTTAATTATGTATTTCCCTTCTTGACTTCTCTGCCTCTGGTCTCAGAAGAGCTCAATGACACTCAGCCCCTCCAAGATCAGGATCCTTAGGGAACATAGGACAAAACCACGCTTGTATGGGCTGAGATAATTTGGATAAGACAGACTTACCGACTGATTGTCATCATCTTCGCACTTGATCCGGCACTCGCTGTTGAACTGGAAGCCGTTGGAGCACTGGTAGAGCCCGTGAAACTTGGAAGGTGGAGGGTCGCAGGTAACGGGCACGCAAGCGCCCGGCAGCCACGTGCCGTCTTGGGTGCACTGGATCTTAAAGGCTCGCCTTTTTGTGCAGAAAAAAACAAGACCATTTGGTGAGTGGCTGAGTCAGCTAAGAGCCTTTAAAGCCTCTGAGCTCTCCTAGCAGGTTGCAAGGAATGGGTGTGCTTGAGCTTTTAACACTTCGGGAACAAGTCGTGAATCTGCGTCATGAGGTCTCTGAGAAAAAAACACGATTATTTGCAAAGCCAACATTGAGCTGCCCAGCCTAAACTCCTCTTTTGGCCTTGGATACATCTCCCAAAAACTCTGCTTCCCAGGTTTGAGGGCTGTGGTTGGTTTGAAGTGGGTTTGTGCAGTCAGGAGCATACGACAGCACTAACCCTTTCCTGCAGAGTTTCAAAGGGGACTCCCCAGGCTGCTTATCAAAGGGGTATTTCTAAAGTAAGGTCTGTTTTTTGAGCACTGGTTAGGATTTTCAAATAAATGAGCTAGGTGCCTAACTCCCCTTGAAACTGCACAACTATCTGCATGAAGGGATAATTACTCAGTGATATTCCCTACAGCACATATAGTCTGTTATAAACAGCCCATCCCTTTCCAAAAATCATTTTAACTCATGGTTTTCTGAATCATGCTGACTGCATGGCATTACTCTTTCACCTACTTTCTTGCTTTTCTGGAGGATCCAGGGACATGGTAACCTGGTTTGCATTTGTACTTGCAAAACGAGCCCACTTTGTGCCTATCTTCTCGGCAACGAGTGGTCTGGAGATCTGCATTAGGGACGATGGAGGGTGCTCGACACATCAGCTCACACAGGGCCTCCGGAAAGGACCATAGCCCATCCTCCATGCAGGTCAAGTTGCTGTTGTTTCCTGAGGAGAAGAGTGAGCAAAGTAAACAACGTTCAGCAGGACTACTTTTTTCAAAACGTCGTTACACCGATAACATATCAAAAGCCACCCCAGTTGGTTTGACAAACTCAACTGCGTACATCTTATGCATTTTCTCTTTCTAGATGATGGCATTAAATCATTAAGGACTCTGTTTTCAGCTGGCAGGCAGACAGTGCTTATTTCAGGAAATGCTATAGCATAGGGGAAATCACACTGGCTTTGTAATCTTTTGTATTTCTCTTCCTTATTTTGTCCTTCTCTGAAAGGAAGCTTGCTTCATACATCAACCCGCTCCTCTCCAAAGTCATGGCATTAACAGAGGGTTTGGTACCATTACATTCTTCATTCTGCTTCTGTGTTATATCTCTTCCCTGAATCTGTCCTTTTTATTTCAATTTTGAGCCTTTTGGAGCAGCATCTGTTAGTATTAGAGTCACTACTCCAACACAATGAAGAGCCATTCTCAGCTGGGGACTCTCAGTCCTTGGGGACTACTGTGATAAATACGATTCATAATACTCATTAGAGACTCATTTTCCTTAGGAAGTTTTCTTGGCCAGCACCTCAAAGGTAAAAGGTACAATAGATCTATTTGCCTCTGCTATGACCTACTTGACTTCAGAAGGTTAAGCTAAAAGTAGCCCAGTCTCAGTGTATTTTACATTCTTTGTTATTTTATACTGTATGTTGAAAAGGAATAAGCTTTTCCCAAGAAACAAAGCACAGCTATGAGCCACTAACCCTTCAAAAATCCCTAATACTCTATTGAAATCCCCGAGCATTGCTGCAGGAACTCTTCTCAACCCACAAGGCATATTTTCAACAGTAAGCCAACTTCGGAGTTATCCAAAGTAATACCGACAAACTGCTAACCCCAGAGCAATGCCATCTCTCTGAGAGGGAAGGAAGAGAGCTGGAGGCATGAGGCTGGAATTCAAACAAGAAGAAAACAAAAGGCTCTGGAGGGCTCAGGAAGGTATGTGGAGGAGCCCTCCTGCCCTACCCACAAAGATAAGAGAAGCTGCATTAAATCAGCCCTGGCTTTCTCTCTCCCCTCCCCACTGCAGATGATTGCAGAGGTATTTTGTGCAGAAGGGAGCTCTTTTCTAGAGCACCAGCATGTTCCTCTGCTCTGACTCATGCAGCAGCTCTGCAGACCAGCCGTAGTGATATCATACTTGCCACTGCAAAGTGATAAGCTGTGACATTACCAACAGTGGCTGTCATGACGTCAGTGATTGAATTAGGCATGAGTCATTCGAACGCCATTCTCCAGAAGCTTAGTGGCAACATCTATTAGTCATCACCGATGGCTGTACACCAAATGGTGCCTTTACCTCACAGCTCACAGAGTTTCTGGACAAAAGTGAAGTGATGTTACACACCACAGCTGCACTCCTGACCTGGGGGATGGTTATCATCCCTCCAGCTACCCCTGCTGCAGTCATCAGCTGAAGCTCTTGTTGGGCATGATGAACATCATTATTTTCACTGCCCCCTCAAACACATTCCAGGCTTTTTCCATGAAAAACACCTCTTGTTGAAGATGACCCTCTGAATGTACGAACAGAAAAAGGCAATTCTTTGATAAAAATCTCCCCTTTGAGTAGTCTTAACTTTCACTGTGTGTTGGCTGCTTGTGGTTACCCTCCTAAGTCAGAGTTAAAAGTTATATATGAAGAAACCAACATATTATTTCACTGAAATGAAGAATACTTCCCATGCCTCTTCTGGAGTTTGCAACAAATCCTCGTAGAAAAGGTGATACCACATGTACCAAAAAAAAAACTTATGCAGCATTTGTACCTGAGTTGACAGCAACAGTTAAGATTACTCTACTGCAAGATGACAAGTTAATTTGGCTCCAATGTTCCTTTAAATTAACAATGATATATTTTCTAGTTTCCTATGGACGAGATCAAAAAGGGTAATGTGCCATTGAGCAGAAGAGTTGATGGTGCTGAGAAGATTATGGGGATGTTAGCAGAAAAGCAGCAGGGAAGAAGATGGGAGATAAAGAAGGCAGCAGAGTTTGTTATTTAAAAAAAAAAAATGTAGACAGATTGTAGAGAATCCCAAACAAGAAGAGGAGAGAAAGGTCAGAGGTAGAGCAAGGTGAGCGTGGAAAAGGAGAGACATGATGAGTGGATTAGAAAAGCAGTGATGCTGGATTGTGCCAGTGGGACACAGGACTTTTCAGTCTTCTCCTACCTTTCCAAATACATGGAGGAGACATAGGAGAGAGACAGGCACAGAAAACAGAGAAGGTATGGGAAAGAAGATGAGAAAGTTCAATTTGATTTATCCCCATGACTTTTCTATGTTTTGGTTGTATGGAAGCAATATTCACCGTCATTACTGCCCGGCCAGCCGTGATCAAGGAAAGGTCAAAGGAAGGTAAAAGAGAGATGTAAAGGAACTTGACTTCTAATATAAATAAACCTTCCCATAGAGTCTCATAATTCTTCATACTTAAAATATCATGAATAATTCTAAAGCAACAGCAACAGTAACATATATCAGTAGGAACAGTGTGTGTTAGCTGTGCAGCTCTCCCCAGGTCACTGCACAGACACCCTCCGATACCTTTCAGAAGAGCTGGAGGTCGGCAAGTAAAGGAGCATTTCTTGCCAAAGGTGGTCCCCTCGCTGCAGTTGAAGGTGGCTGGGTAGACATGGTACTGGTCTGGGACACCGCAGTCCACAGGCTCGCAGGTCACCTGCTTGTTCCACTTTCCATCCGTGCAAGTCATGGTGATGCTGGACTCCATCTGGAAAAAGACACGTACCTACAGCCACCACAGCCAGCAAGGGAGAGGTCAAAACCATTTCAAGCCTAATAACAGCCATTATTTTGGCTCACAAGTTAAGCAAAGCTGGGCCTGATCACTACGATCATCATTTGGACAACAGCAACTAAAACCACCAAGGTCCCACGAGAAACAGTGTCAGAGAACCAGGATGTATTTCTGTCACCTCTGGGGTGAGACACCAACGTGCTTCAGTATAAAGAGCAGAGCACTACAACTAATCTGAACTCTTGTCTGTGTCACCTCTGGAGACGAGCTGGGAATGCTGCTGCTCTGCCCTGCGATCCAAAAGGAGCGCGCAAGTCAGAGCTGTCTGGAGCTGACAGCTGTCCCCGATCCCCGTCGCCTTCACAGTGACACGGCCACTCCAGGGGGATCCCCGTGTGCTTCTGAGCAGCCAGACTCACTCTTGGGTTTGAAGTGAAAGCCAACCTGACATGAATGCATTTGGGACTCCCGTCTGAGGCTCTCCCAAGAGGATTCGGTCACCCTTGGACTGGGGTACTGAGAGAGGTGGCCTGGGCCACGTCAATGTTGTGTTCAGACACTGACAACTGCTGTTACAGCTTCTACCATCAGCCCCAAGGCTCCAAATGAAATGGGGGCCCTGCTGCCCTGGCACCGGGACACGCTCGCCTAAGAGACAGACTGCTTCCTGGAGGAGTTTGCAACGGACAGACCCAGGAGCATCCTGCCCGTACGTTCACCTGGCACTTGAGAGGTCAAAGGCAGAGTCAGTGCCTGTGCTCTGACTTCCCTAATGTCACTCTACTGTCACAGCTACATAGAAGCAACACTTCTATGGATTTGAGGAATAACCCACACAATGCAGCAGACTGAACTCCCCAAGCGCTATGAAGAGAGAAAAAAAAAAAAAAAGGCAGAGAGGTAAAGGAGTCGTTCGTCCAAAGCTAAGATGAAGAATTTACTGGGTGACCGAAGGACAAACAGATGTTGGCAAAGAGAACAGAATAACCAACACATCCACTTTCTTATTAAAAGGGAAAATTATTAAAAATTAGAAGTGAAGAATCTGAAAGTAGGACTTTTCCCTTCATACCAAAATAAAGAGAGGGACAGAAGAAAAAGAAACGTGAGAAACCCAAACACGAGAAGGGGGAAGATATTGGTGAGGAATCTGACCAAGCCATACAGCAGCACTCCTCTGCCTCCGGGGAATATTTTATTCAGGGCTGGTATGCTCACAGGAGATGTGCACTGCCGACCATTGATCTGGGTTTATAAAAGGAAGGGGAATTTTTCTAGCACACATCAAAGGGACCCGGATTCCCTTTTTGCAAAAACACCCTAATGGTTTCAACAGAAGTTCAGACCTGTCTCCCTTTGATATATGGTTGCATTCAGAATGGAAAAAGCAGTCCCAGAGCTGAGAAACTGGACACTTCCCAAGTGGGCACAAAACCCCTTTTCTAGACCGTGGAGTTTATTTAAACAGGGAACACTGCTGATGGAAAAAAATGTCTTTTCTACAAATTTAGAGTAGCACATCCTGGGATTTTTGGAGTGCTCAGGTGAAGTGACACTCTGTGTTTTCATTCCCAACAACTTTGCTCCCCAGTGGCTACCGATTCTGCCTTTGTTGCTTATCACAATATCAGCACCATTAAAAAGTATATATATTCTGTAGATAGTCGATGATTTGAAGATGCCTGTGCTTCCAGGAAGTCGTGGTGTGATGGCCACAGGAGAAGCGATGATACAGCATATTTCTGTGTCTTCATAACACCTACGTATCTCAGCATCACCACCACATTTGCACTCCAGTCTGCTCCAGCATTCAGCAAAGCCTCCATTTCCCCGAACAGATGCTATCATCAAATAACACTCCAGCGCCGTGGCTGCTGGGCACCTCAACAGCAGGAGGTTAAAACATAAAACCAAGCTCTTGATGTCAGGGGCTATCCAAATGTTATGGAAAAGACGTGGGTCTTGCACTGTATCTTGCTGGATGCTGGATCCATACTGAGCACAGGTGTAGCTCTACAGAACACCAAATAAACGGTGCAATTCGGAATTCGAATATAAAACAAACATTTAAACAGAAGCAATATCTGTGCATGACAGTCACATCGTACACAAAACAGGTAAGAACGCTTTGCCCAAGCTAACACTTGTGAGGGTATTTCAGCTGCAGCCATGGTCTTTGTTAGCGGAAAGCTCCAGGAAGCTCCAGGCTGCTGGAAATGCAATGTGCCTGGGGTCACCCCTCCTTGGAAGGGATCTCTCCTTAGAGCTATATTCCTGCTGCACTTTATTTCTGACCCTGTTCTAGGCCTTGATGTGAAAAGAAAAAGAGTCTTTCCACATTTTCATCTCTGGGTTTCTCCCCATGGTACTTTCCCAACAAAACCACTAACCAAATCTGGAAGAGTCACCGTCTTCCACACTCGTACGGCTTTTCCTCTTCCTGGCACACCGGCAAGGCCATTCTCACGCAGACAAGCTGTGCCCACGTGGGTAAGACCCTGGCTTCTCAGCTTTTTCCAGTAATTTGTTCCATGCTTTGTATGATGGAAGCTGAGGTTTTCAAGGTCGGACATAATAATGGCACATTTTAGAGCATGTCTAGCATGTCATCGCTTCAAGTAATAGGAGCACACGCATTTCTGCAGCAGAACCTAACAGAGAACATTGCCCGCAACGGAGACAAAGACCAGTGGCTTTGGAAGCACAGAAGACAACCCTAACATTGAAATCATTGCAGGCGGCACCCACCAGCTTTCAGCTTCTTCCTCTTGCAATGTCTTACCTGGAGGTGGGATCGTTGCAGGGCAGGACCCCAGGCTGCTGAGCAGGAGCTCAGCTCTCCCCAACCCCATGCTGCACCTCGGGGGTATTTCCAGTCGACAGCCTGAGCAGCGCTGCCTTGGGATCCTGCATCTGCATGTCCCACCCGATGCCTGAGCCGGCACGTGCCTGTTTCGCCTGTCTGAGCTGACAAGGTCACCCAGCTCACTGCGGTCCATAGGAAGCACTCGGCTTTCTCGTCTGGTTTATTAGCTGTCACTTTGGGCACTTTGTGCTGCTTTGACTGGCATCACAGCAACTGCTTCCCTTCATGTCCTGCCTTCCAAAAGAGGCTTACGCAAGGAGGGAGGGCGGGCGAGGGGGAGAAAAGAGGGGGAAAAAAAAGAGCCTCCAAAGATACAGTCTGCAGTACAGTGGTGAGGACGCAAACTTAACCAAATCTGGTGCCAGAAAGATTTGTTTCTTGGGATTTTTAACAGCTTGGGAGAATTCATGTCTCCTTCCTGCTGCCCAGGATCCCAGCCGGCTCCTTCTTCAAGCGATGCTTCACGTGTGAAGTTTCCTCTCCTTAAAAATGAACAGCTGTGCCCTCCCCTCTAAGTATTCTTCCACTTCTGCCCACTACTGTGCCTCTAATTGAACCCACATGAGCCGCGCTTTCTTTTCCTGGCATGATTGATGATGCCTTTGCACAACATTAGGGAGCTGCTGGGTTTTAAATAACACCTCTTGACCAGAGCAGCAGTGGTGGTAGCTTCAAGGAGAGATGACAACAAGTAACTGAATGAGTGGGGCTTTCAGCAAAGGACAAGGGGAAGGGAAGCAGCGAAAGACAAAGGGGGAAAAGGGGGAGAAGAGAAGAAAGAGCGATGGAGTTGTCAGGGGGTTGGGAAGACATCAGGGAGGGGGAAACGAAAACATCCCGAGATCTTCTTTGTGAGAAAGATACATGAAGGATTTTGCTCCATCACTATGCAAAGCCTTTTTTGTTGTTGTTGCTGAAGTCTCTAAATGAGGCTGAGCTCGAGCCCAAGAGTCTGTAAACAGCTCGTCTCTTTTTTTGTTTTCAAACAACAAACAGTTTCTACTGCACATAGTGCTGATGGTTTTTAGGGTTTGGTGATTTTATGGAGTTTTAACAGAATTTGGGAATGGGAGCTTCTCAGAGAGCAGAGATGAATGAAGCTTTTGCCCTAAGAACTGATTAAAATGGTGGCTTCAGAAGACACAGAGGCCAGAAAGTGCAGAAACTGTTAAGAAGGTTTTCAAAGACCCCTTAGAAGTAAAAGATTGATTTGAAATGTGACTTGTGCCCCTACATCTCTGAAGTGCTTTTGAAAATTTTGCTTTTAATTCTCTGTTCATCCTTTTTTTTCTACCTTTCAGTGAAATACTGAAGACAAATGTGGTTCAGATGCTAAACCAGGGTGTTTTCACTGGTCTGTCAATCATCTTCATCAGCATGCAGTGGTCATAGGCCAGTTCAGTCTGCTCTTTGAGACATTGCACCTCACCTCAGCCTCCTTCCTGCCCAAGAGTGTGAAACATCAGCACGTGCAAAGCTACTTTCCTTCCTCCTCTTCCTCGTGCAGCACCCCACCACCGTCAGTTAAATGAGAAAAAAGTAGCTCTAGACCCTCCGAACAGTCAAACAAGCAAAATATCCAACTAAATTACAACAGTGAAACAACCAACAGCTTTGTGCAAGGTTCCTCCGTCACAGCAGACTGACCACAGAAAACAACCCACATGCCCTATCTCATCTCCAAATGCTTGCGATCTGAAGAGGAGCTGAAGCTGGGAAGCAATTGTGGAAGGAGCACAATGCAATGCAATACAACACAACACGAGGATCCGAACCACGGATTCTGGACTTGCTCGGGTAATTAATTTCTTGTCTACACGTTCCACAAGTTCTGGCTTGAGGCATCTGACATAGAGTCATAAGACTGGACGATAGGTGAAAGAAATTATATGTTCCTTTTCAACAGATCTCTGAAGCACATGAATAAACTTTTAAAGCACGTGTTTAATGCACTCAGCTGAACATGGACACCTTTAAGATGCTCCTCTCCTTCCCTGATTTGAACAGTGAATGCACAGCACTGAGCAAAACAAAGCCATTGGCCTCAGGGCTTTTATCGGTGGAAAAGAGACATCGAAGTGCAATAGTAGACCGGGGTGAGAGGAAGCATGTTGTAATAGGCAGTGAATCACGTTAGCCAGGGGTGCTAAAATCCTCCACTGCTGTCATATGAGTCTGATCAAGGCTCTGAAACCAAACTTCTCAGAGAAAAACCATATACAGTTGGCTGAGCCTCCTCGAAAGGTACTTCTTGCGTTTAAATAACACAGTGCTGGTGAAACATGTTTAGGCTGTTTTATTTGGTTTGGGATTCCTGTGTGCTCAATGTACAGATCCCTTCCAACTATTTCCTGGTTCAGCCATTCAGGCGCGTTTGAGAACTTGTTTTCTGTTCTGTAAAAATGCTCAGCTGGAGCTGGGGTTCTGGTGCTGATGCCAATTAGGATGGAAGAGGCCCAGCTTGCGGGGTCCTGTATTTGTTTTGTAATTGAGTTGAAAGGGCTGACTCATTCCCCTCCACTCTGTCTCCCCACTCTGCGCGCTGATGAAGAACACAGTATTTCACAAACGCAGACAGGCTCCGAGCGCGGCTGCCTACCCTGGCCCCAGATGTTTGTGCTGCCCCCACAACACAAGAAGGTGCGGACGGGGCAACGACCCTCACATCGCTCTCACGGGACCCGGCAGCGTTAGGGGTGAGAGCCCAAACTGGGGCGCCAGTCCTGCACCCACGTATCCCATGAGCCCTGCTCCCAGTGGCATACCGAGGCTGGGCCATGCTGCACCTACACCTTGTCCACTTCTCCCAGGACAAAGGACCTGCATTTTTTTTTAATGTTTAAAGAAATTGATCATTTTCCTCAATACCCCACTCACTGCATCAAGACATGCTGCTTTTGTAGGACTGGATTATTAATGCATGGCCTAGAGAAGATGGGGAGCACTCCCTGACCCATTAGGGTCGGTTTTTGGTGCTTTGTTTGGAAGCAAAAAGGTTTGGGTGTTTTTTCCACCCCCTTGATACTGTGTATTTCTGCAGTGTCAGGGTACAGTTGGGAGCAGATCGACTGAAACACTGCAAAGGAGTTAAGACATTGTTAGCCTTGACCTTAGGAATAAAAATGAGATACGTTGCCCAGTAACTAGCTGTGCAAAAAGCCAAACACCCCATCTCATCCCCAAAACACCAACCCAAGAAACACTGTTTGGCTGAGTAGAGCCAGTGAGATCAGAGAACATATTCAAACCTTTTGGGTTGAAAATTTCTAAATTTGGGGAACATCTGAGCTTTGCCTGCACTCAGTATCTCTTCCTACAGAGTCAGATGGCTCCTATTCTGATGAGAAGTAGTTGGATAAGGACTTGTTCCAAGGCTGAGCTGGGATTTTGGGGTTTAGGCTGGGTTATTTCTCAATTTGTCCACATCTGTTTGCTCGTCCCTGTCTTGTGGGTCATACAAAACCAGCAGAACAAACCTGGCTCTTGCCGAGATCATCGTCTCGCTGGACTTGCAAAATGTAGCCTGTCCTGCAGCTCACATTGCACTGGGCACCGTTGTACCACCCGCCACCGGTGCAGTTCAGCTGCGCATTCTCGATCTCCAGTTTTTGGCAGTCGGTGGCTTCGCAGGAGTAGTGGACACAGCTAGGTAGGAGACAAGAAGTGGTATGTTTATTCAATTCATGTAATTCATTCCACAAGAGCAAGCGTGTCTGACTGACAAACTCATCACTTCTCAGGCGGCAGGTACACGGACTGCATACTGAACATGGCTCGGCAAAGGGCTCCTCACCAATGAGCACACTCTCTAGTTATGTCTTCCGAAGGACAGGGACGGGGTGATGACAGCGAAAGCAAACTACAGGCCTTGTGGCAAAAGGGAAGAGCCTCCCAGTTCTGCAGAATTACCTTCTGTTCTGCAACATTCAGCTGCGCTGTGGTCTTCCTACTCCTGTACATCCATCCATCTATCTATCTATCCATCCATTCATCCATCCATTCATCCCTCCCTCCTTCCGTCCCACAGGAGCACTCTCCCTCCAAGAGCAGTCCTTATGCCCCAGCCGATTTTAAATCTCTGTTGAATTCAGGAGTGCCAGATATTGCCAGTGATAAGCGTACATGTGTGCACATGCAAGGGGGGTGTTTCTGTGATAGACACTGTTGTCTTTGAGAAACTCGATTGAAATCAACACATTCATTTTGTTCCTCTTCACGAGGAACACCAAACATCAGCTGTGTAGCTGTGTTGATAAGCTCTTATCAAGCTCAGCAGCATGCTGTCATTTCAGATCTCTCCGGTTACTGTTCTGCCATCCATAAACTGTTTCCCCGGATGGAAACTGTTTGCTCTCCCTACAGTAAATTATTGTAACATTTAGCACAATTTGTAAAAAGAGGTTTTTGTTTTATTTTTGTAAACACAGAGATGTCTGGTTGACACAAAATCTTTCACTATCTCCGATGAGCTGAGTCAAACATTATAGCACATGTTCAAATGTGAGTATAGGGCAGTCCCTCAGCTAAAGGGCAAGAAAAGTGCTGAGAGTCTTAAAACATGAGGGTAGATTTAGACTAGATATAAGGAAGAAATTTTTTACAATAAGGGTGGTGAAACACTGGCACAGGTTGTCCAGAGAGATGGTAGATGTCCCATCCCTGGAAACATTCAAGGTCAGGTTGGACAGGGCTCTGAGCAACCTGATCTGGTTGAAGATGTCCCTGCTCACTGCAGAGGGTTTTGGACTAGATGGCCTTTAAAGGTCCCTTCCAACCCAAACCATTCCATGATTCTATATGCAAAGATGTTATGCTGGATTAGAGACAAAATTTCTGGGGTTAAGAATTCCTACAAGGTGATATGCCTCTGCTGAGAATTAAAATGAATTTGAATTAAATACAGTTAAATTAATTCTGAGGAGGGAAAACCTTGATTTATTTCACCATCTATGTGGGTAGGTAAGAACCTGAAACATAGAAAGTGATAGAAAAAAGGGAAAACAATGCATTAATACACATATTTAGAAATGGATTACAAGCAAACTATTCCCTTCTCCTAGAAAAAGGGTTAACAGCCACCGAAACCCCATCCACCTTAGTAAGCACAAGACTTAGCATGTACATAGTGTTTTGCTGTGTTCAAAGCATTGTGCAGACATTATCTAATTAATTTTCATGACACCCCTGTGAGACACCTGGGCTGGTATTGTTATCCCCATGTTACTGATAGAGAAGCACATCTGCACATGTCTCTACTGAGCTCTACATCAGATTAAACGACAGTATTATGTACCTCCACAACTCATTTCTCTGTCCCAGACTAGTGCTATATGGGAAGCGCCCGCTGCTTGTAATTTAAGGTTGCTTGTTCAGTGGCGGCCCTTCCCTGGAGTGCGATGAGCCATAAACAATTTCTACATTCAGAAAGATCTTATTTCCTCATTGTGCACAAAGTATTGCCTCTGACAGGACTGAGGAAGGAGAATTCCACCTCTGTGTTGGCCAACTCGATACCCTGTATGCAACAAACAGCACCCTGTCTCTCAGCACTACAACTGTGTTGCTCATCACTTCCGTAGAACAGATGATCCTTTGCCAAAGCTGACCTACACCGAGTGATCCTGCCTTCAGTAGGATCTTCCCCTCCCATACCAAGGGTTTTACGCATGTTTTCCAGTCACTGCAACTCACAGCCTGACACACAAAGTTAAACTGCCATTGATTTCACTCTGCACCGATCAATAAGACTGTGGATGAGATGATGGAAGAACAAGTGGGCAGTATATCCTAGTGTCCAGGTGGTCTTCTGTTGCAGAGAAATGAGGTGAGGAGAACAGCCATGTGGAATTGTCTTGTAAAAAGCCAACATGAATCACCCAGGAGTGTGAAACAGACCACGCTCTGTCTTTGCACCAGCCACCCGGGCAGCCTCACCCACCGTGGCTCCCCCAGCAGAGCAGTACCTCACCACGGACCTCACGGCACTGCTAGTCGAGTAAGTCACGAATTAATGGTAGCAAGAGTATCTGAACATGTTTGTTGAGTAAGAGTGTAAATGATGAACGATGCCTTGTTGAACCCTCCCTCCATGTTCCAGTTAAACCTACCCATGAAGGCTAACCGTCACTTTGTTCCCCTCCGTTTTTCAGAGGGTGAGGCTGCAATATGAGTTCCTCCCGTGCCAGGGCTCCAGGGACAAGGAAGTTGACTCATTGAGGAAAAAAACGAGCACTATTGCCAAGCCATTCTCAGAAGTGCGCATTGCAAACCTTGACTGCCCATTGCAAAACTCCTGCAAAATCAGAAAACCTTTTTGCAGCGCATTTGGAAAAATAAAATAATAGCAGACCTATTTCATTTAATCCTTCTGTGAATAGTGTGCTACACATTGATGTAGCACTGAATTCAGCCTTGAATGGCTTCAGAGGGAAGGATGAGCCGAAGAAAACCTTTGCAATTTGCACAAAGGGAAATCTGGAGCAACGTCACCGCAGTCAGTGGCATCGCTTTTCATTTCCATCAATGTACAGGGGAAAAAGAATTTGGTTTCTTGGGTTCACATCAGGACAACAGATGAGCGGGCCTGAGCTTAAAAGTCCTACAGAACTGAAACGCCACAGACAAAGGCATTAAGAAACACTTATTGTGATGTTCTTCTGTCTGTTTACAAGTCCCCTTGTGGTCTTCTTAAATGGCCAGGGAACATTTTTAGCCACCCCCTCCGGGCTCCGGATTATGCCTTGGTTAGCAGATCATCTGGGCAGCCCTCTCTGTCTGTAACTCTATATGAATGACTTCAGTGACAAACAATACAACCATTCACTTTTTGTAAAAAAACAACCACTGCCACCAAATGTTTCCAATTTAAATATTACTGGTTCCAATTTGGTATCAGCTACTGTCAGCTGTAAATCCCAACGAATTTTGAAGTCACAATCCTGAATTGAATTCTGCAAATGCAGAATTAAGAAGGAGTAATGAATATCTCCAAGTAGGAAGTTTAGACAAAGAACCCATCACATCCATATTACAGAATTGTGGGTTACAGAAGCTCTTCCATGGGTAGCGCCATTTAACAGTGGTTAATCATCACATACTCCAGAAACTATGCATTCCTTGGGAAAGAAACAATATAGATTATCTGAGAATGAAATCAATTCTACTTTAATTCATGTTAATTCCTGGCATAGGACAGCTTATCCCACTTTCTTGCACGCAAAATTGGGTGACTTGATCAAAACTGCTTATTTCAAATCATCCCTTGTCCATCCTAACCCCTATATGCACCTGGGAGTTGCCTGCCAGAGTATGAGCTGGTCTGGACAAAACCTACACACGGGACCCAAGGACCTCTCTGATGATTTACTGACATATACACAACAAACATATTGCCCTGGAATATTCCCTGACAGTGTTTATTTTACGAGATCCACCTCAGGATTCACCTGCTCCTGTTCTTGCCCTGGTAGTGTACGATTTCCTAAAGCAACATTTTCACACCAAGATGAGTGCAAGTTACAGTAGATTTCTTGCACATGTTCCACTGCCTGCAGCATGTTAAAAATGTAGATCAAGGTTTCAGTGATGTAAAAGCCCTGAACTGAGTTAGCTTCACATGTAGGCTGAAAATCTGAGCCAGTTCTTACTTTATTCAAATCCGTTCTGCCCACCCCTAATCTAAATGAGCTCAGTCATTAGCCTCTAAATCTTTATTTCTGTGTGCCAACGTTGGCCCCAGTTCAGCAAGGCACTTAAAGATGTGCTTAACTTCAAAAGCACGGTTAAGTCCCACTGATAGATTTGACTGCAGAGGGATGTAAGCAAATAGCTAAAGGCTTTGCTAAATTGGAGCCTTAGTGACACAATCCTCGAAACATTTGTATTTTAACATGTTTATAGAGAATTAGAACAATTAAGTGGAACTCTTCCTTCTACGCATAAAAACAATCCAGGACTTCCTCTTTCGAAAAGCTTACAGCAGCCAAACTTTCTTTTCCCAACCCTGGGGTCAAGTACTTTTCCAAGAACTCATCTTAACATAGTGCCCTAATTATTTGTTTCCTTTGTGATAGCTCTGACACATATATATGCATAGGTGAGCATAAAAGCTCATGGTATCCACTCGTTATGAGAAGAGACACATATTTATCTATTCTACATAGGAAAAACTTCCTTTTCCATAGTTCAGGCCAGCCTGGGCTGAAGATCTGAAGCATACTTTGGTTTTGTTCTACGCCACCATACAGACAACTCACACGCATGTAACCTTCTGAGGGTGTTTCTAACAGATTTATCCTTACAGGGGGTTTGTCTTCTCCTCTGTAGAGATTCCTCTAAAGGCAAGAGCAGGTTCTCTCTAATCCAAACATACATGCAGCATTTTGAAAAGCACTAGCCACATTCCTTGTTGTAGAAATAAAACAGGTATGAACTGCAAAGGTGGCAATGAATTTATCATCTTCAATCTTCTGCTAAAACATATTGATCTCCTTGTGCTAACGCAAAAACTCAAAGAACATCCACCCGAATCCTTGGGGCTGGATGGGGATGGCTGAACCTGCGCTGACTGTTCCACTGGAAGAAGGGTCAAGCCCCTTCTTTTTAGGTGTTTGCCTTCAAATCTGGTCCATGAGAGTGACCAAAAGAGCACCATCACCTATGGTCCCTTCAGCGATCCCACTGCAGCACCACTGGGCCTGACTGATGGTGACCACAGCAAAACCCTCATTTGAACTGATAAGGTCAGGAATGTGGATAAACCCAGAGATTTACAGAAAACACTTGATCCAACTCCAGGTGAGCTGTGGGAGAAGGAGAGGCATGGGCCAGCACATCCCCACTGCTGTCCCCACCACTGGCAAGGCAACATTCTCTCTGGGGACTGGCTTTGTCATCAGCCTGCTTGCGCCCCGTCGCATGAGATATTCCTACTCGGGGAGGTCATACTGAAGTGATGAAGCTCTGAAAGCCCTTCTCCCTGCCAGCCTGGGAGCGGGGCTGGGTGCCCAGGCGCGGGCAGCCCCACGGGTCTCCCTGCCAGAGTCCGTCCAGGCAAACAAAGAAAAAGCATCGCCTTCCACTTTAATAAAAGCCAAATGATGCCGTTTGCCAATTACCAAAATGGGGCGAAGGTTAAAAACCCACTGAATTATAACACATGTCACGGACCAAAGCTTCTATGATTAACAGTTCTGTGAGAAATTCATTAATTTCACCAGCAGCAAGCTGACAGAGATTGCACTTAATGACAGAACACAGGGCAGGGGAAAGGCGGCCGAGTCGGGAAAGAGAAAGCTGCACTAAATCACAAAAAAAAAAAAAAAAAAAAAAAAAGAGATGAGAAAACCCTTTCCCCCCCCCCTTACAAGAAAAGAAAAAAAATAAATAACCGGAGTTATAAAAGGCGGTTGCATTTGTTCCGCTGCTGAAGATTTATCTTCATCATTTCTTGTTGGGGAAGCTGACAGCACGAGAGAACAAGACAAAGAGAAGAGCTGGAGTGGGCTACGTCTCCCTGGGGCTTGTTTGGGCAGCAAAGGGTGAAGGTCGGAGGACAGTCCTCCACGAAGGCCGGGGCAGGAGACGGCATGTTGGCCAGGGGTGGGTCTTGGTCTACAGTGCTGGTCCCCCCAGCTGTCAAACGCCCAGATGTGCATGCTTACGGAGGAAGGTAAACCCCAAATTTCCCCTGCAGAAGCAATTCAGCAATTCTGCAGCCGTAACAGACAGTTCATGCCAACATTTAACCAAACAAAAAGAAAGGAAAATCTTTTTGCTACACTAACTAGAAAGCACAAGGAGCTGCACAACGAGGGGCACACACGCCGGAGAGCTGCGGGCAGCCAGCGCCCGCTCCAGGGGCAGGGAGGCTTATCTTCATTACAAACAGAGTTAATGGAGGATTAGAAAGTTGGAAACTCCTGGAATCCACAATTCTGACAGCTGAACTGGGGTGTCTACCTGGGTTTTCATGCCTCCCACCTGCGGTTTCCAGTAGAGGGGCAAATGGCACCAGGTGGGATGGAGGAGGGGATGGATCTTGTGAACATGGCAGGGAAATGCCACCGAGGAAAAGCAGCACTTCACAAGAACTGCCTTGCCAGGGATGAGACAACCTCAGCTGATGTTTCCTACACCGTGAAAAGGACAAAAACCTGATTTCTGAGGAACCACTGTCAAAGGCAGCTCCGATGCACCAGGCTTTCTGCTGCTCCAGTGACTGTGGGGTGGGAAATTACACCTCTGCTTCTGCACACCCAATTTCACCCTCCACTCCACGAGGCTAAATAGGAAATAATAAAGTATAATAATTTGAGCTATAAAGAGCAAAAGAAGAAGTAACTGGGCCATTATATTTGGTCTAAGGATGCAATGTGAAAATAAAGTGTGTCGTTTTTACAGCACATCTCCAGCAGCGAGGTAAACTTTTGCTGGAAACAAAAAAGAGCCTGTGGTCAGTTGCAGCAGAAAACCCAACAACTGGAAAAATACAACTGGAAAGTACAGAGTATTCTTTTTTCAAACCCTCTATAAATGTCTTCAGAAGGATGGAATGGATTTTCAAAATTGCTAATGATGACTGAGGACAACTGCCTATAAAGTTCAATGGGACTTTTGCATTTAAGCTCCTTTTTCTCTTCTAAAATATTAACTGTAATACATATTTCAGGAAAGAAGAGTGAGGGCATGTTTTATTTTCAGTTATTAAGTTGTCACTAACCCATGGGAGTGATCCATTCACCCTCAAAATAAAAGCTGTGTTAACTTTTAAGGGCCAATATATTTCCTTTCCCTCACATATTTAAAATCTGCACCCTTGCCTCGAAGTGTCTGTATCTGGCTGTAAATCCTCTCCAACTGAAACAATTTTCTTTGAAGAGAGAGAAATAGTATCTCTTGTAGAGAGAAGCCAAAAGCAGGCAGAAATACCCATGTTTACCTAAGCAAAATGAAGCAATAGAACTGATGCTTACACATAGGAAGGAAAGTTCCTTTAAAAACTAAATAAATATTTTAAATATTGTATTAGGCAAATGCAACCAGTGGGGAAAGGGGAGAAGGGAAGGATGGGCAGCATGGGACTGGCACTCTAGTGGAGTCTGATGGGGAGATCGTGAGCACAGGAGGCAGAAAACTCACATCCAGCTTCTCAATCAGCTAAGAAAAAATTTTAAAAATCCTCTTTTTTATGTTCTTTCTGGATTGGGTAAAATAACAAAGGAAAAAGACGGCAGGTGACAGCAAAGGCATCACCTATTTCCTGGCTGCACAACTTGATGCACAACGTTCTCTACATCTTGGATACCTGAACTGCTTAGAGTTTCTTGTACAGAAGAAAGCACATATGGTCACCCAAACCCATCCCACCACAAGGCACATTGGAGATTCTCCACTATAGCACTGTCATCAGAGGAAAAAATTCCACTGATTTCAATTGCTTTTGGATCGGGGCTTTATTTCAGAGAGTTTCTAGTTCCTTGGCTGGCATGGGAAACTTTATGATCAATCCAGCACAGTAACCTGCAAGACCTAAAACGCTACTTCGAAGGAGCGAGGCTCTGACAGAAGGATTTGAGAACAAGGGGCTGAGCTGGTTCAGTGCATCCCGAAAACAAAACAACGCAAAAAAAAAAAAAATTCAACAAGGAAAAAAAAGAGGCAAACGGCGGGTGATTCTTCTTCAAGAGATTTCTAAAGGTTAGTTCGCTGGGCTGCAGAGACTCACTGAAGCTTTGCCTAAGGGGAATGCATTTTTTATTAAGGAAATAGCTTTCTAAACACAGAGCACTTCTAATTTCGTAAGTGAACAAATGTTTCGATTCCTACTGAAAACTTGAGAGGAAGGAATGTGGTCCTGCATCTCAGTCCTCTCGAGCTCCCTGTCGCTTCCCACCATCTCCTTCCAGTGGGTCTTTCTCGCTCTTTCTCTGTCCCGCTCCTGCACTGGGTTTTGGCCAAACTTCCACAACTAGACTTCTCATCTGAAACTTGATCCTGCTGTCTCTGGGCCTCTGAATTTATTCAACTTATTGCACAGAATGATCAGACTCCTCGAATCTAGGTCAGAACACACTGACTGGATTGATTTAGCTATAGATATACTCCTTTTTTTGTAAAAAAAAAATTATTTTCCCCTATTTTCCCTTCCCCCTCCCCCTTCTCACTCTCCCCCCTTTCCTGGAATACATCAGGTCCTAAAAACAAGCCAGAACATTATCAAAAAACCCGACAGCCTGCTTAGGAGGCTGAGCAGAGGTTTGCTGGAATATGCAACTTGTCTTACTATTGCTGCCACTATGGTGTGACGACTGCTCACAACTTCGAATTCACAAAGGAAAAAAAAAAAAAGATTCTTTCAGGGGTTTTGCTAAATTCTCCCCTCTTCTTTTCACAGCCTCGCTGAAAGGATCCATGAAGCTGCCGCACCAGAGGCCACGAAAGGTCACAATCTCTGTGGGATGCTGTAAAGCAGAGGCTGAGAGGGGTTGGTGGTGATCTATTGATGTGTCTGTAATAACAACAAGAATAAAACGGTAGCCATAAACCTTTCATCCTGGGGGGTCCCACAGAGCTTTTCAGAACGTGGTCTGGATCCGGAGAGGTACTGAGAGCCCTTCCCCAGCCATAAAAGCACCACAAATGCTGGCAGCCAAGCACCCTTCGCATGGGGCCGAGCACCTTGCAGGATCCGTCCCCTCCGGGGCACAAGCATCACTTTGTCTCTGCACGACCGTTTCCGTGGGAGGTCCCTGTAGCACTTTAGCAGCACAAAGCGGTTTAGATCGAAGCCGGCATGTGAGTGGCGAAAACGATGCCGTACTGGGGAATGTATGGAGAGTTAACTGGCCCCAATTCCAAGCTTGGGATAAAGGAGGGAGGAGAAAGGAAGAGGAAATAATTCACTAACAGTATCCCGTGTGGGTTAAATGTCCCATCCATCCTGATCAATGAGAACACTGCCGGTTTTTCACCAGCGACACAAAAGGGTCAGCAGGGTTCAGCTGCTGTGCCCCTCCTGCCTCCCCTTCGCCCCCGGCGCGGGCGGGCGGCAGCGGGTGGCGAGGCAGAAGGAAGCAGGCGGACGGGCTCACCTCTGCTCCGCCGGGCTGTAGGTCTGGCCTCGCTGGCAGCTGCTGATGGTGATGGGGTCGAAGTTGTGGAAGGAACGCAGGGCCACCCCGGAGATGGCCACAAACTGGGAGCCGAAGCTAATGAGGACAGCCTGGGTGTGATAAAAAGGGTGACTGAGGTCATGGATGACGGGGATAATCAGGGGATTGTTCCTGCAGCTCAGGACGTGGACACCTGCCAGAGGAGAGACAAGATCAGAGGAAGGGTCAGACTTAACACAATCGCTTCGCGAAGCCGTGGGCACTTCAGAAGCATTTCACCCAGTGGAATGGCCCTATAGAGCTGAAAAGTTATGGTAAGCTGCCTGGAGGGGCTTCCCAAATCGCTCCGGAGAGCTTAGCAGAGAAGTATATCCCTCCAGACAGCTGAAGAAAGGCTGCCATTCTCTCTGCGAGCGCGGCAAGCTCTCAGAGCAGTTTCTTTAGACCACAGCTACGTTCCTATTGTGCTCTGTTAAATCAGGAGCAACCATCATGGAGGAAGCGGAGTCGCACTATTGTTAAAACTGGTCTGAGAGGACAGTTGGAGCCTTTATATCGCGCATCAAACGGTGCCGGCAGGCTGGGTGGCTTTGTGCGCAGTGGGCAGCGCACCAGTGGCTTGTTTGGAGCTGTGCATGTCATTAGCACTCGGCGTAGAACTTTTTTGCATGAGCTTTAAACTAACTGTGCCCAGTTTTGATTATTTTGGATGGTTTTCAGCCTCGAGGTATCTTGCTTTTTGCTAAAAAAGGCAAGGATGGTCCTGGAGAGAGAAACAAGGGTGATGGACCGACTGAGGATTTTACAGGTGATGTCATTTGAGAAGAAAATAATTGTGTCTCCGGAAAATAAGAGCATCTCAAGAGGTCGAGGTGCACGGAAGCACCACAGAGGTGACAGAGAACTTCTTAATCCCTTTTCTTCAGCGAGGAGGCACTCAGTGATAGTTGGGAAGAAATTTCCACCTTCAAGTAGAGGCAACCTGAATTCAGATGGGTCAAATCCATCTCAGTGGTAACTCAGAGGACAGACAGCTGTCAGTTGGCCTCAAAAGTCATTAATTGAGATTCAGGGCCTGACAGCTGACTGCAAGGCCCTGCCTCCGCAGCTCCGTGGCATCGCTCCGAGGATCAGCTTGGCTTCAGCTCCATTTGCTTCACTGGAGCTCCCCCAGCAACAGCTCTGGCCCGGGCCCTTTGGCTACCCTGCTACACTCACAAATTTGAGAATAAAATAAATTCTATTTTCACGTTTAACTGGCTGAAGGATTTCTATTTTTTTTTTTTTTCCAGTTCAGGTTTCCTGACTCAAAAGGGAAGGAATAAAAAAGTTTTCATTTTTCTCCTTAGAAAGTGATTTCCTGTGAATTAAGACAGACTTCTGACCACTTTCTTCAAACATCCATCTCCCACCCTCTACTTTGAAAAAATCTTCCTGTATTAAAAAAAAATAAAAATAAAAAGCAAACCTCTTTTTGTTTTGGTCTTTACCTGACCCTGAAATAACCTCCCTGTCTACTTGCCTCCCACAGGCCTTTTGATATCAGCTCCTTGTGGAACGGTGCACGTTTCTCACTTACAAACAGGTGCAGTTAATACTCAAAATCCCGGGTTCCCAAATTCCTTGGAAGTTTCTGCCTTCTCTGATGGAAAGCCAAGAAAGACCTTATGGTATGAGGCTGTTTATTCACTTCAATTTCATTCCTTGCACTCAGGTGGTGTCCACAACAAAACAGACCCTTCAGAGCTGCGCTGAAGTTGCTGGTGCTTTCCGACCCCGACAAGGCAGACGGGGGCTGAGCAGGTCAGGGTCATTTAACTAACCTGCCTTCATTAGCAAAAAACTACTCAAGATAGTTCAGATGTCCATGGCAGGAGAATCAGAGTTGTCTCCATTCTTGCCCCTGTTTCTGTACCCACCTATTCAGGTCTCAACAGCTGTTGCAAAGTACTGGGCATTTGGCATCTCAACTTCTCCATCTCCCACTGAGACTCAGAAGAAGCTTCTCATTATTTTCTGGGAGTCCACATGATAAAAACTTGCTCTGATCAAGGTGGGAATCGGCACTCGTGGATAGACTGCATTTTGCTCATAAGAGTGTCTTTAGCACACTGAGGACTGATCAAGCTTTAAACTATTGCTACTTCTTTTCGGACGTACTTTTAGTTTGCCACTAACTTCTGCTTGAGGCTGGTTGACTGTCTGCAGTCGCTCCTGCACCCAGTGCACGCCAAAGTTTGCATCTCAGCTGTGGTTTCTAGCTTGTCATGGTGATAATTCAAACACATCAAGTACATTATCCAGCAAAAGAACTTAATGCTGCACCCAGAACTCAGACAAAACAGGGGCTGGGAGCTCTGCCCGAGTGAGCGCTGCTGGGTAGCCTACCTCCACCTCTCTTCTGTTCCAGGCCAGCCTCTTCTGAAAAGGTCAGGGGGGCTTTTCCATGATGAAGGCAGCATTTCAGCTGTGAAGATCTCCAGGCGTCAGTCTGAGCCATGCCAAACTCGTGTTGCAACTTCATTGAGGATTTCAAAATCTCACCCTCAGTTTCCTCTTTGCTCCTCTTTCTTGTTCTCTTTCTCTCACAATCTGTCTCTATAAACTGTTGCATTAAGTATTTGTTGGCATACTCGTGTCTCCATCCTTTATTTCTCAGAGGGAAAGAGCTATGTGCCACTGTTTTATGAAAGAAGGAGGCAAGGAAAGACTAACCCAGGGGCTCTGGCAAACTGGGAGCTATCCTGACTCAACCTGCACAACTTGCTATGAATTTCATTTTGTTTTCGGACAACAGACACCACACATACTTTCATTCTTTTCCTCCACACCCCACCAAATTATATATTACCCTGGATAGTCATCCAAGACCTGTCACTCGTGTGAGTCCCTTCGCCTCATCACTAGTAGGAAGTGCATTTGAGTTTCAGCTTGTCAAAATTGCAAAGTTATGGTAAAACAAAAAGCTGGGGGAGGGAAGATTATGTTTCCTTAAAAACTGCTCTCAGGACGACATGGCCAGCTTTCTTCTCAGTGGAAAAAAACGGGTAGGGGACATCTGAAAAAGGATTATGCAAATCCTACCCTGACACAGAGTTGGGAGCTAGGGTGAGCTCCTTGGTCCTGAAGCTTAAATGCAGCCGGAATCAATTCACCAGACACAACTTTCCCAAGTTCGGGGACCTGGGCCCAGGGTGAAGACAAAAATGGTCTGTCCTGGCACTGCAACACAACCAGCAGGTCCACAGCCTCTGTCAGGCACATTTGCTTGAGGCTGTGCAAGCAGCCTGCAAGGACCCTGGTGTGAGACCTTCATCAAACATGGAATACTTTGCATGAAAAAAATTTGGGCATTAAATAGTTGTGGAAACCTCCCTGCAAGCAGGACTAGAGATCCAAACAACTACACCTTGCGAAGCAGAAGCATTTGCTGCACCAGCTGGTGCAGGTCCCTCGCTCCCTGCTCCCAGTAGATCATCTGTATCGCTGTCAATGTCTGTCCAGGCAGGTGCTGTGTGTGAAGCACTGATATAGTGCTTATTTTAATGACGAAGAGGAACCAACCACTTCTGAACACATAGTGAACAGATGTACGGAGAGATGTCTGTATAAAATGATGCATCATTTTCAACACACTCTAGTGAAACTCGGGTCCTGGAGTACTAAGCAAGAACTTTTTTTTTTGTCTGATCCTGGAAAAACTGGGGAGTACTGGTCAGTTTGTGAACGGGGGTTCCAACAGCTTGAGCAAGCAATAAAGAGGGAGTTTAATAAAATAATGTCTTACCAAGATCATGGCTTTGTTCCTTGGTGTCAAACAGCTGCACACTGATGGTCTCCTGCTTCTGGTCCAGGTAATAGGTCCCATCAGTGACCAAGTGAACTAGGACTGCTGCAGCTACCATGGGCTGGGAAAAATAAGCCTGGGAAAACAAAAGCCCCACAAAGGCTGAGGTGTTGAACTGTAGTGGGCTTTAAAAAAACCCAAGAGTCAGTCCAGGATTTTTAAAATAACAATTCCCATATCCCAGGTCACACAGAAGTCTTCTCTTCCAATCTTTCCTACACACACTAGATAAACTCGAGTCAAACAGCCCTGCAGCTGGAGGCTGTAACCTCTCAGAAATTCAACAGCCTTGTCACAGGAGGGGACTTCACCACTCTCTCTAGACAGTGCTCAGAGGCTTTGTTTTCCTATTTTGCACTAAACACACTTCAAAGAAAGGAGCAGCTTGTCCCGGGGAAGGCTGTCCCATGATATTTTGCCTGTTGGAGAAACTTCGTACAGGCAGGCAAAGAGAAGACTTCTGAATGACACGTGAACTTCCTACCTTCAGCCAGAAAACGGTCTGTGTCATGTGGGAGTACTGGAAGCTGGCTGTGCAGGGATACCAGGCATACTGAGAGACACCATCGTTCAAGTCAATCACTTTAGTTCGACACACCTGTGAGAGAAAAAAGAAATAGCAAAACAGACGTAGAGGACAGTAAGGAAGGATTATGATTGTTTAAAGTAGGGAGGAAAGTCCAGCTGCACTGCTAGAATAAAATAACGTACCATAATGTTTCTAAATACCATGAGATTATTCAAAAGTTACGTTTCCAGGTCTTCCACCTCAATAAGAAAAACTGAAACATGAAAAGGAGCTAAAGACTCACAGCAGCTGGATGGCAGCCAACAGTTTCCTCTGAATTTGGTATGAGGTCTTTGACAGCATTCAGAACTTTACTCCCACCCAAATGGACCACAACTCTTCCCACTGGAGTCAGAGTGATGATCACTTCTGAACGCACCAACTCGCAGCACAGACAGCCTGCAAATGCTCCCCCCGGTACTCAAGCAATGTCCTATTTAAACCTGCATGTTACTGTAACCCCAGGGAAGCCACAGATGGCCATGTAAACTTGGAAGCAAGTGTAGCCAGGAAAGGCCTGTCTCTACAACACAATTTAAGCAAATTAGTTTCTCATTTTGTTAACCAGTTTCTGTAAGCGGAATCACCTTCTTACACCTCCAGCACTTTCCATGGCAGGCAGCAGTGGGATTATAAGCAAACTGCTCTTTTCAACAAAGAACAAGTAGATGAATCCCAAGTGCTGGCATGGATGAAAAGCTCAGAGATGAAAATGCCTGAATTTAAGTGCCAGAGAGCATTGCATTGCCTCCAGTACGTACGAAGTGAAAATGCAGCCACAAGAAATGGTAGGATTTACACTAAAACTTCACCACTCAGTGAAGCTACTTCAAAAAATAAACATACATGATCAGAGCCTTCACTCCCCCAGCAAACATGAGAAAGGAAATGCCCACCACGCAAAAGGCTACAACTGCATTAGAAGGATGCTTCCAGCTGAGGGTCTCGAGTGTCTGAAGGGTATCTGTGAAGATTCACAACACTTTGGTGAACTCAGTGACTGTCACTGCCAGAGTCCCGAGGATAGAGGGAATTCCTTGTGGTCACATAGTGTAGTGGCAATGGAGCTATGAATGCAGCCCAGGAGCCCAAACCATCTCCAGCAGTTGTGCTAGCCATGGGAGAGCCCAGGACTCATCTCACGGACCACCTGCGCTAGGTGCTAACTGGAGCTGTGTACCCCTGGGGACGGTATCAGATTTCTTTCCAAGACCAGAGCCTGAACTGAGCAATCAGGTGGTGATGCGCCGTCAGTAAAGTGGCTCCCATATGTAATTTCCCTGATTATTAAAACAAAAAGAAAGGCCTGAAGTGAAACAAGACAGTTAACAGAGATGGTTTTAACCATTCAAAATTCTATGCCCACTCAGTAATTCTGCATGGAACTGCCCTCTTGGTCTCAGCAGGCAGAATCTGGGTGATGCAAAGATGCCTGGGAATGAGAAACCAGATTGGCTAAAAATGAGGTAATCACCTCTATAATCTGAGTCCCTCAAGATCCAGCACAGAGGAATCTATGGGCAAAACATAAATCAGCTTTAATGGGCTGGAAGAAGATTTTTAGTTTATTTATTTTTTAAAACAACTGGGACCAAGCTTCATTGAGGCTAGCCAGTGGATAGTGTTACATTTTACAGCAGAGCAAGGCTTTACATAAACTATCTTTGGCATTTGAAATCCAGGCCAGCAATTCGACATGTACCATTTCGCAATTCTCCCTTCTTGCATTTTCAGCAGCCTGTCTCTTGTTGGGAGCATGGTTTTTATTTTAATACCTCTCCAGCTAGGGAATTTATCTTACCCACATCTGCAATTTATATGGTCAGAGAGCTCTTTGACATGAACAAGGGTCTCATTACTTTTATATGATTTTGTTCTTATTCTTACATCTCCTCCTGCTCAATTGGTCCAAAAAGGTGGTTGAAAGAAACAAAAGTACCGACGTTTGGTGCATTTTAAGTGCCACTTAATGGATGAGTGAAAACCTGTATTAAGAAATCACCCAGATCTTCATCAAAAGTTTGAACCGAACCCAAAATAAACCCTGGCTGAGGTGGGTTGGAAATCTCTGATAACTTTTAAATGCCTTGTTTGATTTGTGTGCGTGTGCGAACTCCAGCACTTTCTGCTTCTGCCTGAGAATATTAGCAAAAATCTTAACATTGCATAAGGAGCCTGTGTTTGAGACCTGTGCAGCTGAGGTGTGCGGAATCAGGAGACTGGTCTGGTTTGAACAGGTTAGATAAGCTTCCTCCCGCTGAGGCTGATCCATCGCTATTCAGACAAGGGTTTCAAAGCCATACTGGGGTAAAAAGTTCTTTCAGGAGAAGAGTATAATTGAGAAGTGTGGGAAAAGTCTAACAGACACGACACTGAGTGGCTACGAGAGTCTCTTCTACACTAGCTGCTATCTAGTAAACTTAGCTCACGGCAAAAAAGTTCTTTAAGATTTTGTAATAACAATTCGATTGGATAAACAGTCCCCATCTCCTACAGACTCCACCACCTTAACAGGCTCCAACGCACGTGGCAAATGCATCCCCTTTCCAGTTCTACCTGGTTACTGAGTGTCACACCCCACCTGCAAAGTCAGAGAACCTTTTGCTGGGAGTGTCTTTCACACCTCTGCTTTTAAGGCACCCCTAGAAGATGGCAGCAGCGTGGTGGCACTTATTACTGCAGTACCACCACTTATAAGCTACAAGTTCCAATGGCATCATCTCTCCTCATAGCTACAAATTCACAGAAATTCACGCTTGTGAGAAAAATTATTTGCTAACATTCTCCGGTTTGCTACAGTGCCACAGAACAGCAGCTAAAGCACCTGACAGCCATGGAGGGAAGAAGGGATAGATGTACTTTCCATTTCAGCATGTTACCAGACACTGAAGTATTTGCTTTGAAGAATGATGTCATCATACAGGACTCAAAGCTTCGCTCACTGGGGCTTATCCAGCTTCTCAGAACTACACAGCAACTGGGATCCACAGGAGCTTAGTATCTGCTCCAAAGCATTCGGGGACTATTTGTGTCTACTTACTGGAAGCCCATGTTATACCCCTCCCTAGGAAGCTGCTTTCAATTAAAAGAGCTGATGTCTGTTCTTCTCAGAGGTTCTAATACAGCTCGTCTCCCACCCACACATTTTGTACACAAACATCGAGAGACAGAATGAACAAGGCCAGAGAGCACTGTGGGATCTTCCCACAAGAGGGAATGCCTGGAGGATTCCCTTTGACTGATTTATACAATCTCTTGTCAATCATGGGGACAACATGTTCTTCAAACTGCCTCTCCTGTTTTCCTCCTCTTACTCAAGGGGACCGAGGAATGTGTCAGCAGAAAGGGAAAAGTGATATATCGGGAGCGTCTAGTTCGTTGCCACATCTAAAACGCGTTTACTATTGCAATCAACTCCATTTCCTCATAACATTTTCTTTCAAAGTAATATGGGAATATTTGCTGAAGAGCAAATTTTGGAAGGCACCCTTGTGAATGATTCCCAGCCATCCCATGACTTCAGGCAATGTTAAGTTGTGTTGATGGGCTCCTGTTGCAGACAAACTATAGGTTAGGGATCACTGATCCTGCAGACTGGGCACTGGACTAGGTCTCAACCTGACTGTGCCCAGCACACGGTCCCATTACAACCTTCTGGGCAGCACTTGGTTTTTCCAGGCCTGAGGGCCCCATCTGTAAGATGAGGGTGATATCTCCCCATGTCACACAGGTATCTTGAGGGTAAAAGCCATTAGTCACAAAAAGGTGCTCGGATATTACAAAGAGAAGGGACAAACAAGCACATGCACGTGTGAAGGTTACACCTCCCCGCAGGAGTGGGTTAAACACAAACAGACACCATCCTGCTCTGTCCTTCCCATCGAGCAAGCACAGCCAGACACCGCAGGCTTCGCATACGCTGGTGGTTGTCGTCTCTCACATTGTAACATGAAAATAATTCTAAATGCAGACAGGCAAAGCTGCTATTTAAAGGAGGATGCTGCCCTGCTCAGCTCTGGCACACGGCTGACGCCGCGGTTGGAGTGGACGTGCCTGTCTGCATGCCCGCAGGCGGCTGTAAACAGAGCAAATCTCCCATGCGCAGATCTGTCTGCTCCCCAAATCCCATCTGTTGTCCCATGGTGGGGCTTCCTCCAGACCATGTCTTCAAGCTAAGTATGGCTGCGAAGGGCCATCACAAGCCATCAGGCAGTGACCTCCTTCTGGGGGTGGAGGGTGGAAGTGGTTATCATGCCCCGAACGCGCGGCTGCTGCCTCTCCCTCCCTCCTTTCTCCTGGGGACTGTGCTGCTGCCACTTCTGCACCGAGACAGACAACACTGTGGGTTTCTGGGATGAAACGGGCTATACCCTGCCCCATTTGCAAAGCAGCAACCACAGAATAAGCAGGAACAGGATCTACTGGTAAAACCCACAGTACCATCTATTTGTGGAGCACACAACATCCTGAGTGAGGTTGTACGATGGCACAGAAATACTCATGGACTGATACAAATCCGTGGAGGCACAAACAGGACATGTTCTGTTGTATGAAGATCCAGCTAAAGAACAGATTTCAACCATAATACTGAAACCTAATTAATCTACAATTTTTAGCCAACTGCTCTGCAAAATGTTATTTATATTTAACTCAACACATGCCAGAGAATCCCAACCATGACATAAGCAGCATTTTAACACATCCCTTACAAATGAAAGCTTTCTCTCTCCATTGCCAGACATGGAGGTTGGCAGTCACCCAGACCTTTTATTCTTAAATATGATATTGTTCTTGCAGACCTAAGGTTAATCTTAATGAAGGATGAGAAACTATGGTGTAGTTGCGAAGTATCAGAAAGGTTCCTGCTTGTTTATTGCCCAATGTTATAAGGCAGCTTGACTGCCACATGGACACCACCCAGTTTGCTGACTGCAGCACAGACCTCCAATCTGTTCTGAAAGCTGTTGCACTGTTCTTCTCGCTTAGGCTGGGAATTGGGTTGGAGTTACAGAAAAAATGATATTGCCCACATTAGTGAGCGCTAAACCATTAAAAAGGGCACCATTTGGGTTCCAAGAAACACTTCAAAAATCAGCCAATTTCTATGATCATTTCAAACCTCAGGAGCCCACAGAGCTCAGAGGGAAACTGTACACACAGGCTTACTCGAGGGACATCAGAAATTTTGCTCTGAGTCTTCTTCTAGATTCTGGTCAGAAATGCTTTAGTCTCTTCACTAGTATTCTGGATTTGCCTTGTCAGAAGACTTGAACAACCTGAAGTTGTCTGCCCAACTATGAAAGTCAGCATTGGGTTGTTTCAGGTTGGCTTCTAAAAAGGAGGAAAGCATTCCAAGTTACTTTTTCCAAAATGGTACATACACTAAATTTTTATGTGCACTAACGATGAGTCTGAAATACCCTGTTGTTGTAAAAATAAAACCAAAACCCACAATCAAATCTGAGATTCAGCAGCATAGGTTATAAGCATAACATGATGAGACGAAGTTGTGTCCTCGCTCTTTCAAGACTCTTCTTACCTTCTTGTCTGCTGCTTCTTTCTCAGCAGTGACTTTCCCTTACCTCTGATGCTTACAAACTGCATCTTCTGTTCCAAACCTCTCCTTGTCCTCTGTGTCTCATAACTCAGTTTTACTAAGTTTTGAGCTCTTTGTCTCTTTTTGCCTGTTTTCACTGGAGTACTTAAAGGTTTGATGGCAAAAGATGAAAAACTGCAGCATGTCCTGCTCCAGGACAAAGGCATGCAGGCAGGTGATGAACAGAAACGCTTTATCAACTGGAAGCCGATAAAACTTCTGGGGTAACACACTGATGCTCTATTACTCCCAGATTCAGAAGTTGGCTCAGAAGTAAGAGGAAATCTCATCTGTCAATTTTAGCCGTGTAATGAAGAACAGGATTTGGCTGTGGGATTGGGAAGCAGATTACGTCTCCGACAGGATGAAATAAAGCCCCCTTGCCAGTTGCTATGTCCAGTCTCAGCACAGCCATTTCCCCTTTGAATCCAGAGCAGCCGATGGTGTCTGGACCTTGCAGACTTAGTATTCAATTAGCATATTACTCCAGCTTTCTTAGCACAGAGCCCAGATTTTCAGCTGAAGGTTTGACTGGATTTTTTAGTAATTGGGAAGTGACCTTTAACACCGCAGTCGATATGACACAGTATCAATAGTTTGTTTGCAGTGTGACATGATGATAAATTTCTCTACTTTACAATAAAAATGATAGTGTTTGTTTCCAAAGGGAAATCTCCTTGGGGAGTTTTGGATGTAACACAGGGCTGTGATTCAGAAATGAGTGGGAGATGTAAGGGCCGTTTTGTTTTGTCATATAAGTTGGTTTAGTTTCAGGAAAGTGAATAGGAGCTACAGGGATTTCCATTAGATGATGGCCCAGATTGCAGGTGTATTCAATGTGTGTTATTAACTTTAGCTTTCTCAAAAACCGCAGTTATTTCATTTCCAAAGAGCCTGTATGAACAATATATTTCAATCGTTCAATTGCATTCTTTGAGCTTTCCTTTGAATTTCTGTTATCTCCAGATTCAAAGCAAACTTCATTTAAAACCAGTGAGTTCAAATCAAAATCACATAAAACCACAAACTTCACATGGTACACCTGAAAAAACTGTAAATCAGTTCTGACTGGCCCTATCCCAAACCCACATTGGCTTTGACAGCCAGCCAGGGGTAATCAAAATATCTAGGATGCTAGCTGGACCTGTGGAAAAAACAACATGGAGTTTTGATTTTACAACAAAACCCTAACCAGATGATTTTTGCATGGTTCAAAGGATCACCCCAAAGACATCAGTTGAGCCAGGGCCAGAAACGACAGGAAAAGAGTCAGTAAAGAAGAAATAATTACGCTAATGGGATTTAAGAATCAACTTAACTTTTGCACAAGCCCACAAGAAAACACCAGCGTTTGTGCTCACGGTTGCCGTTTGTACGTGCCCCTGCTTCTTTTACCATTCAGCAACACACGCCAAAAGGATGCAAAAGCCAGTGATGGCTCCAAGTGCACAGCAACGCAGAATACAGTCTCATACGAAGCACATCAAAGCGTAACCCAGCAATTTGCCATGTGCTCCTGTTTATTCATGTCAGACATTTGCTTTTTCTTCAACACAGCAGTAGGACATAAAGATGCTGCTCCCGAACAACAGCATTTTCCATCCCACCACTGCCAGGATCTTATCTAGGAGGCATAATTCTTAGAATTAGCCCTGAATTGCATTCTGCTATTCTGTTCAAATTCACAAATACATCTACCAGTAGAAATAGCAGCCAAATGCAAACCCCTAGACAGACAGCATGAAGAAACAGTGCCCAAACACCACCTTATACTTTTAGTTTTGCAAACATCAGCCTCATTAAAGCTAAAAGATATTTTCAATCGTGGCAAAAGCTCCTGTCTACAACTTGCACACTGCCGTTCACAAATGTGTGAAGGTATTATAGACTGATAAGTGCTTTAACAGACTGTATATCCATCCACTGGAGAGTGAGGTTAAACAAATACAGTAGCCAGAACATATTGTTGGCTGCACACTCGGGTTCCCGAACTGCCTGTCTCTGACTTGAACCAGCAAGGTCCACTGTGGAGAAGCTTCCATTTCACTGCGGGCCAAGGCTGCCCGTGGGGGTGCTGCAGCAAAGGAAAACAATCCCATCCCATAAGCTTCTACCCCTGATGAGTAGAGCAAAAGTCTTTTTTTGTGTTTGTTTTTCTTTTGACTGGAGCGTGTCATTTGGGAACAGCTGGCATCGGAAAACCAAAGGCAGAATGTGCATTGCACTTTAGGAGGATCTTAAATACATTTTAATGATTTATTAGTGGAACCGACTCACTGGATTCATCGTAGTTTTGCTGGTTTGGCACTCCTGCAAGGCAAAGCAGGATTGGGCTTGTTACAATCCATTTGGTAGCAACCCCTGCTTCCTTCCCAAACCTGGTCCTACAAATTTGCTTGGATGCAGAAAGTACACAGCTAGTTAGAGAAAGCCCCAGAGCAACAACAACAAATCCCTAAAGAACTTCAGCTCGATGAGGAGTTCTCTATTAGAATAACACCTGGCTGAGGTGGACAGAGATGCTTGGAAGCACTTGGGCAACGTTTCTGATAGGAAAAGAGACGAATAGGAAAAAAATTAAGCCACCTATTTTTCAGCTATCAAGGAGGCAAAAACCCACAACGCATTCGTTTCCAGCATGGCAGGAGTAGACCCTAAGTAGCCCCGTACATAACCCCACCTCCCCTGAACGCCCCAAGTGCACACGGGGCACAGTAGCATCTTCCAAGAGCTGTGAGACAACGCAGGTGCTACCACGAGCTCTGAAGATTGCTCGCTAAGCTTCGCCTGCGGCTGAAGCAAACAGCCGTGCAGTGGTTAATGTCAGCTCTGACCACATGATCACATTCAGGAAAGGTCAAAAGAGTGATTTTTTCGTTTAAAAACATCTGTGTGTTTAAAGAACAAAACTTTCTCATGTGCAGAAAACCAGGGGTTTCCAGCGCTTTTATTTCCAGAGTTGAAGTTGTGCTTTTCAGCTTTGTTTAGGGTTATGGACCATGTAAACATGCTGTGTAAACCACACGCAACCGTCATCACACAGCGTTTCTACATGTGAGGATAATTGGGGGTGCGAATCTCTCTCTCCCTAGCTCCTTTTCCCTCCCCAAGCTGCTCAGCTTCCCACCCCGCAGCCCCAGCGAGCCAGCCAGACACCCCGTTGTTGTCCTTCCCTATATGAAGACGTACACATGCCTCTAATCCTAAGGGTATAAGTCTGCTCTGGGCTGTCAACAGGCCTTAATTGGATACATCCAGGGAGATGATGCATAGGGAAGAGGCCCTGAATGTAATAGCGGGAGGTACGGCTGCGGCAGAGCTCCCAGTGAGCGCAGGGTGGGGGGACATGGGGCAGAGCTACCATGTGCCGTCCTGGGGAGCCGACTACGGTTACACCTCAGCAGGCAAAGTCTTTTGGTTTCCCATCAAACTAGTCCACCCTACATCAGCGTGCATTAATTAAGATTAAACCCTGGCTTGTCTTTCTTAATACCTGAAGGCATGGCTTGTGGTATGCAAATTGGAAGGTTCCTGCTTGCTTCACCGGGCTTTTCCCACTGAAACTGCAGCATAACGAAACCACCGCTGCTGTGCGAACAAATTCCTCTGAATGATTTGGCCCATACAGGGAGAGTCCATGGAGCAAGGCTCAGTTGCTTCCTCCATCCCATGTGCGTCTGCACCCAAGGAAAAGTTTAGCTGCAGGTGTCTGGGGAAGCCTGTCGCTTCCCTCTAACCTTGGAACAACCCTGGTTGATCTGATAAACCTCAAACTCCAACAAATTAAACCAAAAGACCACTTGTAGCGTTTCATCCTTGATGTCCCAGGCCAGTAGGAGAGTTCCCAGAAACTCCCAACTGCCCTCGCCCCAGTTACTGGAGGATTAAAGTACGAGCACCATCTGTGAGAGGAAGCTCATGGCTCCTTTAGCCTCACTGCATCCCAGGAGAAGACTCTGAGTGGATGGACTGGGAGCACAGGGGATGGAGGAACTCACAACTGCGAGGCTCAGCATTTCCCACCAGTAATGACCACTGGGAAACAGTTAAATTTCCCTACAATGAGGCTTTCCTTTTCCAGCAGGTAAGGGTCACAGTGCAAACTCAGTGCAGTGCACCAGGAACAGACCTGCTCTGCTAGAAGGGCAGATTTTTTCAAAGATATTTGGATGGACAAAGGTGGAAAGAAGGTCATGTGTACCCTGTGCTTCAGCTTTTCCTCTCTGAAAAGAGACTTGTCTTCTCTGAGAGCAATGATGCAAGGGTTAATTATTAAAAAATGGGAAAGTAAGTCCACTGCCCAAAGTGCTAAGAGTAATGATTCTGGCCCAATGACCAAAACTGCTAAGCAGAATTTGAGGTTCTCCTGAAATAAGGGCTTCTCCCAGTGAGCAGGTACAAGCACAGAGAGATAAAAGCACTGATCAGGCAAATAACCATTACCTGGCACGCATTACAGGCTGCAGCCAGACCCTGAGGCTACAGTGGAAACCCGGGGAGGCTCCCGCTGATAGCAGGAGTCGCTGGGCCCACTTACCAGCTGGGTGAATCATGTCTTCTTGTCAGATTCACCACTGAAATGACCTCAGAGGAAACAGCGACCCTCCAACTTTACAGGCAGTATTTCCACAAATGAGCATGGATTTGAGGTTCCTCAACAGTTACGGCTCCAACTAAGGCAGCACGATTCAAGAGAGACTTAGAGCAGCTCAAGACCCTATCCAAATGGTCCCCAGTTTTGTTTGTTTGTTTGTTTGTTTTTCCTTTTTAAAGCAGATACTTATCTCCAGGTAGGGACAGAGGGACTGGCTTGAGAGACCTTCAGGACAGTGCTGGGTAAGCACCATCCTCCAAAAACAATGCCTTTTAGAGACATCTCAAGATGAACACCCTAAAATTCCGTGGCATTCAACTACGAGGTCTCTTATGACAACGTGGGCTAAAATGCCTACAGTACTCTGAACAAGTACTGCAGACAATCCTTCATTTAAAAGGAAAAATAAATTCTCCGCTCCTGGCATGAGAAAGTTTACTTTCAGGCTTAAAGAAATGATGGTGTGGTTTTGGGGATGGCATTCCGTTCTGCTGAAGAACAGCACCCTGCCTGCCTGTATATCTGTGGCTTTGTAGCTACATTACAATCCTGGAGAGCTCTGTTTACATATTTTACATGTTTTCTTGTGCAGAACATGAAACCAAATTACATAGTAAAGGCCATTACGGCTTTGCTCTTGCACCCTTTTCCATCCCCTCCTTCCGATCGCTTGTTTTAACTCTGTCCAAAATAATCGACTGGGTATTTTTAACTGCGCTTGATTGACTGGCAATGCTTCAGGTTTATTTGCTGTTGCACAGGGAAATCATGCAAAAGCTGGAGAAGCTACATGCCAGGGGGGTAGGGAGAAGATGGCCGGGGCGGGGGTGGGATGAGAAACGCCAAGAACCCTTCATGCATGAACAAAGCAGACGTGTCGATGCATTTATGCAAAATCATTCTGCTCTGAATGGAGAAGGACCCAAGACAAACAACCCGGATGGGATGCAGGAGAGCTATCCCACGCTTACGGCTGGACATGCTCTGCATCTAAAGGCTTGTGAGCAGCAACAGCAGATGGAGAGACTGGCAGGTTGAGGGGCAAGGGCTGAGGAGGGGGGTCTCCTTTCAGAAGAGTGCATGCTAACGAGCATCGCCGCTGTCGTGGGGTCCAGCTTTCCAGCTCACCGGTGCCGGGGGGGTCCGAGCTGTTTTCTAGCACCGCGTGCAATCTGGGTGGGCGGCTGGGTGTACAGCAGATATGATCATAAAATGGTAAGTAACTTCTTAAAGAAGCACATAATCCTTATTATTATCCAAGACAATATTCCTTTCTTGCTTTTCTTCTTGCCTCTAGCAACAACAAATGGCATGGAATTCTGCTCTCATTTCATTCGTGGTAAATGTCTCCTGGTCCTAGGAAGACGGGACCAATTTCTGGCACCTGAGGATTTTTGGTTTGACCTTCATCTCTGAAAAGGTCAGACTGAACCTCTCTGAGAGTACTGATGGCTGCTTTGCTCTCTGCATCATCCTTTGTTTCTTTTATCTATTTTCTCTACAGTACACAAAGGGAACACAGTGTACCAGCCCCTGGTACTCACTGTTCTGTTTCCCTTAGATGACTTGCATATGTGCTCTTGAAAAATTATTCTAAAAACTAAGGGGGGAGGGGAGTGGAAAGAAAAAATATCCCATGAGTGTTTGGCAAAATTGCTTGGAATCTCCTCTGACATCTCATTGTGTTCTCTCTGTCCTCTCCTTACACAAATCAGCCAGAGGCTACGACAGCAGCCATGGGGTCTGCTGGTTTACTACTGCCAGGAGCAGAGGAGAACTGGAAGACATGGGGATGGAGGGGTGAGAGGGACGGAATCACTGTCTGTCTCAGCAGGAAGCAGACAGCCAGGTGATGGGCAGCATCCCCTTTTCTCCAGCTGGCTTTGGATTGACCTTAAGGGTATGGCTCTTTCTCGGCCGTCTCTCTACAACTGAGTCTTTTTCAAGCCAGCCTACTTAGAAATCCCATTTCTCACTTCATTTTGCTTCAGTGACCTCCCCAGAACACTGAGATCATTCCTGAGCAGGAGCCATGGCACTGATGTTAGCACACATCTTTGTAGCATCCCTCACCTTGATGCGGGCCCTTCGCATGGACCACCTCCTCCAACAAGCCAAAGCAGCAATGCAAACCTGCAAGTAAGGACCAGTGAAGTTTCTTGGACAGAAAGGTTGCAAAATCCAGCTTTCCCAGCAAGGTGGGTGGGAAACAATGTTTCTAGCCATTAAAGCAAGGAGCTGGTGGGATAGTTTTCCACTCCTTTTGTACTGGGAACAAACAGCCAAACTGTGCTAGGATAAAGACTGATTAATTCACAAATCAGATGATGGGAGGTAGCTCAGAGAGCTAAAATGCAGATTTAATGACCCCAAAACCCTTCCAGGTCTCTGCTCCCAGACAGCGACTCTCAGCAGGCCCTGACCAGTTTTCTTTTTATCTAAGAAATGAACATTTCCCATTCAAGAAGTCCTGAGCTTCACAGTCCTGGGGAGGTTTGGACTCAATAATGCCCAGTGTCTAAAACATCTCTGAAGGATATTGAGGTTTAATCCTCAAACAGTAGCTTTACCTTTCTGTGCTCCGCTTTCTACCCCTATTAAATGGAACGGAAATCAAGCAGTGTGGCTGTGATAAGGTTTAATTAATCCATGTACATTGAAAAAATATGAAAACATATTATCACTTAAGCCAAAGAAGCAGCATCTCAGTCTGAATTTGCCTGACGGTCAGGGCCAGGCTCGTGATGCAACTTTCCAGCCTTCAGGCAAAAGACCAAACTGGCTGGTCTGTAGTATCCAAGGGAAGGCTGAAATAAAGATGAAATTTTGGACTCCCTGAACTAACTTTAGACTTGGAGACTCTGTAACCTAAGCTGAGGCCTTTTGGTGGATCAGTCAGTACTGGAAACGAGCTCAGATGCGTACAGCAAACCTACATTCCTTTTGTGACAGTCTGTGCATGGTGTCCAGTTCATCTTTTTGCAGAACTGGTCTCTGATCACTCATAGTTCCTCCATTAATGGTTTTTCTTAGTGGGATTTTGCCCTCATCCTCCAGAGATTAGTGGTTCAAAGCCTGGCTCGGCTATAAATAACAAAGACATTTGCAAAGCAAATCATCTTATTAAAAATGAGGATTTTTTTATCCCTCCAACCACAACAAAACTCTTACCGTTGAAGAGCAACAGGACTTGGCTGTGAATTGGGAAGTTCAAAAAGGGCCACTTGCAGAGTCGACAGACAGACACCCTCCCTCTTCTCAGCAAGATCACCCCAAAGGAAAGGAATGGGTTCTCCATTAAAAGTTGCAGGTTTCCTCTCTTCCCACTCCTGTTCAAGATTACTCTATTCATTGGCTTTGCTGGATCTTTGGGGAATTATCTTCAGTGTTATATTTATTAGACAGAATAAAACTGTATGGCAGAGAACTTCATCATCTTTCTCTTCAATTTTCTTACAGTATTTTCTTACCACTCTTGGAGCCCTTGCTCTACCATGTTATTTCTTCCAGTATTCACAGTATTTTTGCGCTCCTGTCTTCTCCTTTTGTGGGCAACTTCAGACATACTGCAATTCTAGACCTCTTGCTGCTGCTGGTGGAAGACTAGGTTTGTTGCAGTGAGTCTGGGTGAGTGCAATTGTGGGAACTCTAACGGGGGCAGGAGGGGGCCTCTGTTTGTGGGAAGATGTAATAAGAATCCTCTTCCACAACTTCTTACTCCATAGCAGCCCCTGTGGGGTACCCAGAGGAGAACAGGGTGTGTTCGTCTGTCTGGGAACAAAAACGAATCCCAGGATCTGTCTGTGAGCAGCCTCGGGAAAGAGTCTCCTTTCGGTTAACTGTGCCTGAGCTGGGCAGCTTTTTCCGTACAGAGGAAAATCAAGTTCAAACAATGGCATAATAAGAAAAAAAAATTATTTTGTGTGTGTGTATATATATATATGGTTACTTGGTCTAAACAACTTCCATGCAACTGGGAGGAAATGCAACGAAAGGCGTAGCTACTGGAGGACTGTCCCTCTAAACCACCAATGGACAGACCAACTTCCAAGTCTTGAGCGCACATTGCTCTGACAGGAGTAACAAGGTCAGCAATAAGCCACCTGAAGATCCATAGTCCCTTCTTAGAATTCTCTGTTATAAAGGTCCAAAGGGAAACCACAGACCAATCAGTCCTCTAAAAGCAGGAGTGTCAGCAGCAAGAGGAACGGAGCAATGGCATCTCCAGCCTCCCGTAGTTGGTCTGCACCCACCTGCCTCTGCTCCCCTTGCCCAAGTCACAGAGCAACTCTTCTGAAACAGGCCTGTCAGACTTCTCCAAAGGCACATCTGTATAGAAAAGACACTTCAACAAAATATTCAAATCCTTCCTGCGCAGTACAACCTACTCTAGAAGGAGAGACTAACACATAAGCTAATTCACATCATCCAGCGTAAACTGTGGCAAAACAAAACTTGCGTGCAATGAGAGCATGGAGATTGAGTTGACTAAGGCCATTGCAAGACCCTGGTTTCTTGAACCCTACAGGACAGACAACCTTTTACAGTGATCTAATTCACATTGCATGTTTCTACTTGACACTCCTCGCTCGTGCAGCTTCAGCAGTGATGATACAATGGGGATCGTCCAGGTACACCATGAGTTGGCTTTTTAAACTCATGTCTTGTCAAGCCCAGGTGTGCTGAACTTGGTGTCGGGAGGCCATGTCCTACCCCTCCTGCTGGTAACAACGAGGCTGATCCTAGCTGTGTACAAACCAGTGAGGGAAATAAGTCCCTGAGAACTTCCAATAGAGAAAAAATTGCAGCTATTCACAAAACAGATCAGCCAAAGCACCTTGTGTCTGTTTGTTTATGCCTACTGGATCTGTCCTTTAGCTAGTATAAATCTGCCTAGTGCTACTGTCTTTTTGTAGTCTTTGCCAGCATACACCAGCTGATGACTTAATGCTAGCGTCAATAATCTTTAGCACGAGAGAGGCCCCGAGAAATAAACAGGGCAGCAGCAAACCCTGCACAACCAGTACATCAACACTGATAATATTTCAAACACGGTGGATGGCAGGAGAGGCTGTTTACAACTCACAGCAAGAGCAGCAGGGAAAAGAGCAGCCCAAGAGTGTGCAAAGCCCTTATTGCTGAATTCCTCCTGCAGTCGACGACGGGGACTGAGCTGCATCTGCTTCAAGACGTGCGGAGGACACCAGATTAGAAATCAAACCGTAAGAATACCCTGCATCGGTGCTCACATTTCTGTGCTGGTGCAATGTTGCTGACTGGTCCTCTTTGGCCCTAAATATGATGCTGTCAGTACTGAGAATATTTCTTAATCATCACTGAAGAGTGGCTGCCAGGAAAGTAGAAGTGGCTGTCTATCAGTCCTGCTTCTGCAGAAAGAGTGCTTGTTCAAAGGAGGGGGCTGTTTGACCTTTCCATTTTTCAAATGTGTATCTCTTCGCCAAGACTGTGTCATTCTTTGTAAGCATTTGTTGTTCAAACCAAATCTTATTCTGTGAACTTTTTTTTTTCCCTCCCTTAGCATGTTGCCATTCAGCAGCCTCATACTAACAAGTCAGGACCAGCATGTAAGATCCATCTCAAAATAATAAGCAAGGATGGGCACCCTACTTCTAAGGAACAAACAACCTCTGCAGAAACGGGCAATGTCTTAGGTGAACTGAGCAAACAGGCGTGGGGTGGTCAGTCCACAGAAGCAACCCCTACAATAATAAGAAAGTGTTCTCCAGTTTGTGTTCACAATCCTCCGACAGTAAACAAGTGCACGCAGGCACATATTGCTGAGAAATACCACAACAAACCACCCTGCGATGCCCGCTCCTCAGAAACAGCCTAGGCAAAACTATGACAGTCACGCAGAGAAATGGGTGTTGAGATACCTCAGGATGAGAAACATTTTAAATCATAAAGGATATGCTTAAAATGCTTTAAAGTACCTTGAGACCGCTGGGGCAATTATAAGAAACAGGGATGGCTAACAGGCAGCTTATGTATTCTGTATATTGCTGTGCACTGCACTCAAACATATCTTTCATGGCATTCTTGATGAGAAGCCAACACAAATGCCACTCTGATTAATCAGGAAACTACCCAGCAACAACACGAAAAGTTTGCACAACGCCAGCAAGCACACAACCTACTCTGAAAGATATCTGGGTGAGGAAAGGTGCTCCTTTCATCAATACAAAAAAACCCTGAGGCTCAATGCTTGTGCAGATAATGAAGCCAAACATGTTTACACACCAGTGATCATTACACGCGGTGATTAGAGGAGATCTTAGGTTAATTTTCATCTCCGCTAGCTAACAGACTGATGACCTGCTGCCCCACCTAACCTCTCCAGAGTGACAAGTCAGGTGCTTTCACGAGCAGATGAGGCTGTCTTGCTCCTGGGGAAAACAAAGACTTTCTCAACATATATGATTAGAAAGGTCAATGAACCCCATGCACTCAAACTGGTGTAATAGGACCAGCTGAGCTAAAGCAAAAATTCCTTTTGCTGGAAGTAAATAGCACACTGTTATCTCCCCAGGGGCCAGGCAATAGCAGCAGGCATGTTCCCATTCACTCTGCCAGTGTGTGATATGCTAGTGCTCTGCCTATAAATACAACAGCTTTTTTTTTTTGCCTTTTTTTTTTTTTTTAACAAGGGCTGTGACAACTTCATCTCATCTGGGTACAACAAACGCGCCTGAGTTGTGGCTACACAGCAGGGCTTTCTGCTGCTCGTGTGCGCGGTGGTGGGTTTTCCACCACAGGACCATATGTTACCTACCACATGGCATGGTTGCGTTTCTCCCAGTGCTTTAGGAGAAAATCAGGGCAGCTCTCTAGAGTGGCTGCACGGGGACAGAGTGCTTGGGGACACGCACATAAAGCAGCACCTGAACTGGAGACAGTGGGCTTTGAACAGCTCTACAGGACGAGGAACTCGAATGAGAAAGAAGTTACGAAGGCACTGGTAGAGGTCCAGAGGAAAGTTCCTTTTACAGTGTGAAATAATAAATGAGACCATGACAAAAAGGCAATACTGGGCTCGGGATTCTGTCTTGGTACTATGCCAGCTAACCACGCTTTGTGCATTTAAAACTGACCTGGTCATTAATTTGTTACAGACTTGTGCAATGCGAACAAGGCCAAGACTCTTGGATAAGGATGTTTTCTCTTGCAAGCCAACTGGAAATGCTTCGCATTTACTATTCATGGAGAAGTCTGCTTGTCATATCTGTGACACGGCATTCCTCTCAGCACTGCCCACTCACGACACCTCCCAGATAATTAGACTGTAGGAATAACTTTGCTGCATCAAACCAAAAGGCCACCTAGTTCACGGCTCTATCTCCAGCGAGGGACACGGTGGATGCTGAAGGAGGAATATACGAAGCAGCTCTTCTATATGATGATCTTTTCCCTGCTGTATCCTCTAAAAAACCCAACAATAAGCAATGTGGGCTTTCCTGAGTCAGTGGGTTGCATCTAGACTGTTGCATCTGCGCTGTGCACAGCTCTGTTTTCCAGCCATTTATCTAATGTCTTTTTGAACTCATTTGGATCTAATTCTCTCAGGGAGACAAAAGGTAAAGTTATGGTAACTGGAGCTATTTATGTTACAAAGGAGACATGTAAGAAGGGGGTTAAAGCTGATGAATGGCTTTGGGAATGGACAGGACCTTTCTCAGAATAGAACAATAGGGTGCTTTATGAAACTGGGAGACAGAAAACACAAAACTATTAAAAAAGAAAGAACACTCTTTTGTGTTATTCAGCATTAGCCTTCAGAACTCATCGCCACAAGGCAGTACCCTGTGCTAGCTGCAGAGAGCCTGTCTAGTCTTTTAGGTGATGTTAGTCGAGGTGACTCTTACACAGCTTATCGAGTCAAGCAGACTTCAACTTCAGCCAGTTTTCAGTTGGATGATTGGAACTGAATTTCAACTCATCGCTACTAACCAGGCTCAGGAAGTGAGAAACTGCTGTCAGAAGCCTTCCTTGGTGAACTGGTGAGTGAACAGGCGGGGGTAACATCACACATGAACGCTGACCATCTTAGCTATGCTCATGAATGTTGCTCCTTGCTGGACTTTGCTTTCCCGGAGGGGAAAGTCAGTATGCTTTCCTTACCTGGGTTGCTGCTGGCTGACCGATGACCACCCATCCTGGCACTGCTGGTCACTGTGATGTGAGACAGAGACATTGGAAGCCCACTGGTCGAGGAAGCCTTTGGGAGTGTAAACGCCACAGTCTTTGATGCTGGTCATTTGCTCGAATTCTTCACATACTCCATCACCATCGTGGAAATAGCACCTGCTGGGTTCATCTGCCAGGAGAAAGTGGAGAAGAGAAATCACAAAGGTCTGGCTACACAAGTCTGCAATCTAGTTACTAGGACCTGAGAACATCAGTGATAATGTACTGCTGGACCATGTCACTGGGAAGTGAAGTGTTGGTTGCTTCTAGGCAATAGCAAGGTGATTTTAAGAAAGCCAAGCAACAATAGTCAACTTTTGTATTTGGCATCTCCCCCGAGACATTTCCTAATGTAAATGATTTTCTGCTTATTTTCGTCTATCTCCATTTAAAGGGATGGAAACAGAAGAAAGCGGAGATAGAAAATACATAGAGAGACAATGTGGTGTTGGCATAATTCCATCAGCTCGAATGGAAAAATGCCAACAGAGGGTCTGGTCTCCAACGTTTCCCTTTTTGTTGTTAAAAGATATCTGCAGAACAACAACAGCAGCAACTGTGAATTTAGAGATGGTGAAAACTGCCAGGTTCACAGCCGTAGTGACCAAAGGGCCAAACAGATCTGTTTATCCAAAGAGAAGATACGGACACATAGTGTGAGGGCAAGCTTGCCACATACACACACAGCTTCAACCAACATGACTCAGATTGACCTGAAAGGATCAAAAGCAGCAGGAGACTTTATTATCCTTGTCCATTTATTCTGTGGCTTCTCTAATGAGACTGCCAACAAAGATGCCAAAATTTTTGAGGTTGTTTCTGTAACACTGGCCCATTAAAAACTGAACTGAGATCCATCTACTCCTTTCAAACAGACTGCATAGCAATAATGACTTTCAGTCATTAGAGTACTCTGTGAAATGGAAACCTTTGACCTGTTGGTATCCTATTTTGTATTGTATTATCATTGCCAGTCCCCAGAGGTATCCAGTTCTGACAGCCTGTTGTATTTTTGTCTGGCAAATAAGCCTGCTGAAAAAATGGTAGGAAATTAGCCAGAGCCGCTAGCTGGACTGATGGAAACGATCCCTAAGGATAGTCCTGTCAGTAGCATTGGACTATCTCAAGCTAGGTGTCAGAAAATCCAAAGGCTGCTCAATTTTGAGCTACTTCCAAGCTACTAAATCCCCTGTTTATTTTTTCTCTTGGTTTACACAGTGAAATACCATCATGAGCCAGAAAAAAATCAGTTTATTGCAATTCAATTATTTAATGACTTTCACTCCTTTTCCCCTCCCTTCCTCCCAATCCCGTGTGCAAAATTCCAGGTTCTTAAGACGGTGTGAGTTTGAAAGAATGGAGAAGTTTATCAGGGAAGAATTGCATTATGGTTTCATTTCATCACGACCTCTGTGGCCAACTTGTGTACGTGGGTAAGTGTGGGGAACTGTGTATTTGCTGGGCCATCACTCCGAGCTGGCAAAAAGAAGCCGGCATGAACCTTGAAGCCGTTCAGCTGTATGAGTGCAGCCTCACATCTGAGCGAATATTCCCAGGGTGGCCAAACTCTTTGACCCTACATGTCTCATCTTCAAATCTTCATATATGGTTGGCGGCCACCAAACATATGCCACACATCTCAAAGAGCTCAGAGGAGAAGCCTTGGGAGAGTGCTTCACAGACAAAAGATGATGATGGCTGCCTGGGTTGTCCCTTTACCTCCACGGTGAGAGGGGCTTGGGTGAACGTGCAGATGGGCCCTAAGGCAACCTAGCAGTGGTGGCCCCAGCGACCCAGCTGCCTCGCCTGCTCCCACGGTTGGATTGCCAAACAGCCCTGATGCCAGCAGGGCTCTGCTACTCCTCACCTGACACTCACCCAGCTGGGAACATGTACTTGAACTGCTCAGGAACCATACAGGCCTTGAGAGCCTCAGTTTGGACAACCCTGTACCGTACCTTGTTTCTCTGCAGAGATTATTACTGATGGCACAGTGCTACACCGGTGTGGCTCATTCACCCCTGGGAGAGACAATTCTGTGCCTAGCCAGCTCAAGGAGGAGCAGAAAGAGCGTGCAACTGTGATGGCCATGGAGGGAAGCTCTTGATTCCTGCACCTTATTCTTCTGCATTCTCTCATTCTGCTCCTCTCTCGGCAGAGATGTACCAAGCGTAGGCCAGGTCTCTGCTGTGCCCAAGTACAGTGGGATAACGCAAAGCAGCTCACCGCCTCAGAGCACTATGTCCCAGTTTGAGCAAGAGTCTCAGCAGAAATCTCTGAGAAATATTCAGGTCTGGAAGACTGTGGTCAGCAATCAGAAAATCCTCAAAAACAAATCCCAAACATATGAAAATAATGTATTTTTGGAAAAAGAGTTTCATTGTCATTTTATGAAAAGAAGCTTATTTCTGTAAAAGGGAAATTAAAAGAAAAAAAGACAAGACCTACCATATTAAAAAGACCCAACCTTCAGCCTATAAACACAGGCACAGTCAGATATGCCCTTGCAGTCAAACACCGGCACTCAAACACATCCTGCTACACACCCCACACTGACAGAAACACTGACACACAAACACATGTACGTTCTCTTTACACATCCCAGTGCAGCCATCCCACTGGTGCAGACACATACCCAGAAACTCACAGCCTAATTTTAGGCTGTACGCGTTTGGCCAGGGTTTCCCTGGCCTTCCCAAAGCACTGACTTGTTTTCACGACAGGCACTGGAGTAAGCATGCCATTTATATGGCACATACTCCTGCGCTGGCTCCAAACGTTCCCTTCCTAATGCGATGATAAACGTAATGGGCTTCTGATAAGATCATGTGTTTGGGATAAAAGAATACTCAAGACCTACTCCAATCTGATGACTTAATTCATACTCACATGGATGGGAAGGCAGCCTTCGGATAGCTGTGATCGAGGCCCAGTGTGTGATCCTAACAGAGGCTAATTTGTTCCTGATTATGCTTAAGACCCCGATAAATCTGTCTGCTCGGAGTCTGCAAAACCCGAGGGAGGAACCGAATGGAGAGACTGAGATGTCTGAATTAAACAGAGACTGCCTAAATGATTAACAAAATCTTACTGAACTGCACCGTCATGAGCCCTTTGCTAGTCCTGGAGCGTGGTGGCACTCTGCCCTCCACCGCAGCCCGGGCTCGCTGGCTGGATGGCACCTTGCACAAAGGCTGAGAGATTAGGTACCCACTCGCTGTTGTGTGCGGGGAAAAATGATGGGGTAAAGTGGCTTTGCAACCCTAGTTTTCTTTCAAGGAAGATCTCTAAGTCCTGCTGCTGCCATGCCAGCCTGAAGCATGCCATGCCATGCTTTGAGGGGAGTGCTGGTGAGAAGAGGGGAAAGACTTTTGCTGCCTGTGAGCTTCCTACTTCTGAGCGATAGCAAAAAGGGGACTTCATGAATCCTTCCCAGACACTGGTGAGGGGACTGATGAGGGCATCAACCTACGACAGACAAACGTGGTGCATCACTGGGTGGGTTGCCAAAAAGAAGCAGAAGCTCTTCCTTCCTCTGGTATTGAGCACCAGCTCTGACTCCTGCTTCTTACTGCAGTCTTGGATGCTCAGCAGGTTACACATCAGGCTTTACGTTGTCATAGGCAAAGTGAAGAATGACCAGATCGTTTCTTCCTACAATTGCCCTCACAAAATAAAAACTAACAGGCTTCTTCCCTTTCCACAGTGGTGTGAATACAGCTCAGTTAAATCCGTAGAGTCCTACAGGCTCAAAGCTGGTGAGGGCAGTGTCAGGAGTGATATGTGTCTACGAAGCAGTAGCTAACATCTTTATTTCCATCATGATGCAAAATGCCTTTTCCTTTCTCTTCTCAGCTACTGCGACATGAAATGCATCCAGGGTCTTGGTAACATGAGCTAATTTTTGTCTCCACAGAGGTCTATAGGCTCCCAAGATCTGGTGAAGGTCATAGTGATGTATTGGTCATGTATGACCTGCATCATGGGCTATGTTCGTCAACACTGTGGATTTCTCACTTCAAATTGAATCTGATTTGAAGGAGATACGGAGGAAGGGAACATGAAGGAAATCTGATTGTCTTCAAGGAAAAATGACTTCAAAAAATTAAGAAGCAGTTGTCTGGAAATCCAGCTTAAATCTAGAACAGTAAAATGTCTGCAGGCGTAGCACCTGGCAGCAGGAGACAGCATCTCTGGGGAACTGACAACAGATGCTGAAGGATCCTGAGCTGAACTCACGGATCATGTATTCATTCAGGCAGCCAAAGCTCCTTTTCTGTGACAAAGTTCTTACTGAAGGCACAAAAATGTTGGGGCCAAACAAAATCCCTCTCTCACCCTTGCTTTGGGAAAAGGCAGTCTCCAGTTCAGCGAAGATTTCTGTGACATCTGGGAATCCTTGAACGCTCCGTGGCAGCCGTTAACCCAGAGGAGGAGGATGTGTTGGGGAAACAGATTGGAAAGACCTGCCCTCCTTACTATTGCAGTTGGGCTTCAAGATCCAGAACGATCTTGAGGCTCTTGTGTGCTGCACCAGAAAATGATGCAAACTCCATTTCTCCTGGCTTCTTAAGCTGTCCAAGCACAGTTGCAAAAGGCAGCCTTTTGATTGAAGTACAAACCGCTCCTCTGGGGTCAGAAACAAAAGGACATACAAGGTAAGGCAGAGGATTTAGAGAGCACTTGGGAAGCACTTGCCAGACCAGGTCTGGATGAGCAGGTAACTCCCATCACAGTCACCTGTTCAAAGAGAGGCTGGAAAACCACCAGCAAAATGAATGAAGTCTGGCAGAGACCAGGAAGCAGACATGCAGGACACACAGTTATCTGTGATAGGCAGCCTTCCACCTCATCCAAAAAAAAAAAAATATAAAGAGATCCAATTCATAGCACAGGGCACATCCTCCAACAAGGCTTTTAGTGTCCGAGTCGCATGGTCAAAGTGCTGGGACAGACACTCGGGGTGGCTTCCTGTTTTCAGCTAGAACGCAATGATTGGCATCAGCATAGTCTCCTTTTGTGCAATAACTACTATTTTTTTTGAAAGGCCAGACAAAAAAAGGAGTATTTTTAAGCTCAGCTGTTTACTTAGGATGTTTCCAACTATAACAAGCCTCATGCCACATAACCATTCGTCCAAGGAGAAAAAAAAAAAAAAAAGAAGAAAAAAAGGGGGGGGCAAAAATGCAGAAGCATTGTCTCAGAGTAACAAACTCTTGGAGCAGAGCAAGCTTCGCATTTTAACCCCTGAAAGGTCTGCCCAGAGGTGCGCAGACCTTTTCGGACACAGCGAGGGTCACATCACAGCCTCACCGAAGTCAGCAACTTCTACAGAAGCAGGAGTTTATCACCACGTCACTTAATTGGCATCTCCAGCGTTGGTGGTTACGTTCACAGATGAGAAGAAACGTATCTAGAGGTTTCTATCACAAAAGGGGAAATAATTCCAGTGCAGATCATATGAACCCGGCGGCTGAGCGATCGCAGAACCTGCTCCATTTATTTCTATGGGACTTTCACCTTTGGCTTCAGTGGGAAGAAAGTGAATAACATGGCCTGCTTCCAGGATATCTGCTAATCTCTCTGTAATATTGAAGAAGCCAGAGACAGAGATATTTCCTGCTACAGTAAAATATTCGAGTGTTATTTCCTTCCTGGATATTCTGATTTGAAAAGAGGAAAACCATTACACAGAACTTGGGCAGAGCTTTCTGAATAAAGTCGCATATCAATAAATCGTGACGTTTTCCTTCAATGAAATAAAACAGACACCTTGGAAATGAAGGCAACGCGGGTGTTGCAATCTGCTGCGGAACATCCAGGGGCCTCGCAGGAGGCTTTTTTCCGTACAATATGACAATCGTGTCTGAGCATCTCCTGAACCGAGCAGGCGGGCATAATGCATCTGCGGAGCACGGCTCCCTGGTAATTCAGCTGCTTCGTGGAAATACATTCCTGGGCTTGTTCTTTGTCTGGCGTGACTCGGCTCATCGGTATGATATAGCGGTCGGAGCACAATAATTATGCAATTGATCTGCGTGCTGCAGACAGACACAATTACAACTCCCTCGCAGAGCCTGGCATTGAAATTTGATATTTCACCAAGAACACGAGCCTTTGTCACTTAAGCGAAGGGATATTTCCATTGCTGGCAGTGGTAGTAAGACCTTATCTGCTCTGTGGCTAGCCAACAGGAGCCAATGTGGCCTTCCCCCAACCCTGGGCAATCAGGCATGTTATAAAAGCACTATAACATGTGTCCTCTTCCCATCTAATCTTTTTTCCTCCCTGAGTGGTTGGATAACTCAGAAAAGCAGTGCTGAGAATATTTCAATATTTCCTCAGACTTACACAGATTTAATAGCTAAACTTGGAGATTGTTTGACTGAAAGCCTTGAGGCTTCTGTCACACAAGGCAGCAACCGTTAGGACCACGAGAAGGCTGGCCAGAGCGGCCCTTCCTGACACCTGGCCCACTTGCTTGGCAGGTTGGGAAGGAGCCCAAGAGAAAAAATTCAGTGGTGCCATTCACCAAGGAAAACAAACTGCTTGTTTGTGTGTGTGGTGGGATGCTATAGTAAAGGAAGGTCTGGGTTCAGCATCATCCTCTAAGCACAGTAAGTTGCTGTTGAGTCACAGCAGCTCTTAAGGAGGGAAAGGGAAGTATGACCAGCCATGGAAGCCTCTCTGATCCACGGAGAGTAACGCATGAGGGATGCAACAAGCAAAGGAGTAATTCTTCTGTCGGGCTCTCATTGTAGCTGTGTCTTAAAAACCAAAGCTGGATTGAGCTGGGCTGGAGTCACTGGCCTAGGGAAAAATGCAGGCAAATACCACTCCAGCCCACATTCTCCTCCACAAAAAAGCATCTGTCCTTTGTGTTTTGCTGCCTGAGATGCCAGTTCTCTCTGCTCTGTGGCTCAGCTGGCCCTGCTAAGATTGCACTATTAATGATGACAGCCTGAAAATCACTTTAAGAGACTTTCTGACGATACTGTAATTACTAACTTGCCAAATGTGCGCCTAGACATTTTAGAACAAGTGGCCACACTCCCATGAGCTGCAGGAAACAGTCAGCTTCAAAGTATTTGCTTAAGCTGAAGGATTCACACAAATATCTGAATAGCCCCGGTCAGAAAACTCATTGCTACTTGCTATGATGTTCTGTTATAGAAGCTCAGCTTCTCTCTCAACAGCAATGCTTCTTCCCAAGCTCCTTGGTCAACGCTTTAGTCTTATTGATGTCCCGTGAGATGCTGAGTTTCTCTTGCAAGGTGGCTCTGTTTCTCCCATGCTGTTGTTCTACTGAAAGCCCTCGGCAGGGTCAGCCACAGCCTATTTAATGTGCGTGAAAGAAGGCGAAATCACCATTAGCTGCCCTGTGGGCCATGGTTTCGGCAGTCAAAGCTGTGTTCCAGTGCAGGGGTACGAGGAAAGGAGGGGGAGAGGATGGGAGCGAGGCGTGCTCTCAAAGCATGCCCACAATGAATATGGATGGTCATCCATCAATTTATTTTAAGCACATTACTTCTCTGTCAGAAAGAGAAAAAAAGGAAAAAGAAAGAAAGGAAAGAAAAGACATATAAAATTAGGTTTGTGTCACTCATTTAACACTGCCATTTCCCTAGAGGATTATGCACCAAACAGAGATAGCAAGCTCATGAATATTAATCATTTCCCTGAATGCAATGCAGCCCGCCAAACAATAAGATTAGGGGAAAGTGCTATGCTTAATTTATGGATAATGGGAGAGGTAAAGGATAGAGCTCCCACAAAGGTAAGGCTCACAGCTGGAGTGAGAGGCCTCTGAGGAGGTGAAGGACAGATCCAGATTTGTACAGTGGCAAAAGAACATTTGAGGCCAAACAGGAGCAAAAGAAAAGGTGTTTAAGGATAATTGTCAAATTAAAATTGTACTTCTCCCTGAACAACCACTGGCGACTAATGCTTCAAGCATGCCAGAAATTGGTGGTAAATTCAAGAGCCAGATATATTTATTTTCTCCTCTCCTCTACGCTGTGCTTTTTCTCTGTGTTTTACATCCCTGAGGCCCTGATTCAACAAACCACCGAGACATGTGCCTAACCTGAAACATTCACGTTCCTCAGTGAGACCACTCGCATGTGCAAGCCAGCGGAAGCGCTGGTCTGTTTTGCTGTAAAAAGGCTTTAGCGAGGAGTCCCTTATAAGCAAAGGAGATAAAGTGCAGCAATAATAACACCAATAAGATGCGACTGAAAACCCCATAAATTACCAGGCAAACTTCAGGGCAGACAGAAGTTCTGAAGCCGCTTCCCAGCTGTGTTTCAATGTGTCTATCAGCCTTTACTCATCTCTTTTCATATCACTTTCTCTTCCCCTCCTTTCTTTTTTATTGATCTCTGCATCTTTTTTATTATATCCTTCTCTTTCTTCGGCACCGGCGAGCGAAATCAATGCACAATGCACATCCCACTCAACAAAAGGAATGCAAATGAAAGCGGCGCTCGTTTTCAATGCCCGCACATACATCTCGGTGCCTGTGTACCATGCTGGTGTGTGGGAGAACGCACACCAAGGGCAAGGTGCTCAGCTGCTTGTTAGACACCCATTTCTCAAGGGTCTGGTGGGAACGGCTCAAGTGCTAAAATCCATCAGGTTTCCCCAACTGCAAATCATAACTCGTATGACCGGGGCCTGTTTTACACAGGACATGTCGGCTTGAACTTGGCTGAGACCTGCAGTAATGGAAAAAAATCAGTTATCCCAGGAGTAATCAAGAGCAAGGTGAAGGAGAAGCAGCCAAGAGGTGGGAGAGGGATGCATCAGTCACAGCGGACATGACTTGTCTCCTACAAATCAAAAGGCAAAGTGAAACTTTTCCCTGTGGGACCAAATTCTGCACGGAGGAGACAAAATATGCCAAACCCACTACGCGAAGGGGGAAAAAAAAGTAAAGATGATGAATTTCAGGATGGGGAAGGGTGAGTGTACCGCCGAACTTAAAGAAGGAGCACTGCCAGATGCTCTCATTAATTAATTAATTAATCTCACTGTCGCTCTTCAGCATGTTGCAGGAAGAAAACGCTATTAATCTTATCTGTTTTCTGTTACTCGGCTTTGTGTTCAGCGAAGGCCAGGACAGCCTGACAGTAAGACCACACAGTTTTCTTCCCTGCCTCCCTCCTTCCTTCCCCCGCGCCCCTCCTCTCGTGGCAGAGCAGATTGATCCACTGTTATCTGATTAGAGAGGAAAGGAGGAGGGAAAACAAAACCGAGGGGGGGAAAAAAAAGAATCTAATTTTATTACAGGCACTAACAAAAGTGTCTTGAGAGCTTTGTGCCATTTATTCGAAGGAAAGTTGGACCAATTAAAAAAGTCCATAAACCTCATGATCCTAAAAGACAAAGGGAGAGAGAGAGGCAGAGGGACACCTGCAAACAGGCTGCCTCCATCCTTGGAGATATCCAGAACACAGCTGGACATGACCCTGAGCAACATGCTCCAACTTTGAAGCTGGATCTAACTTTGAAGTTGGCCCTTCTTGGACCAGAGACCTGCAGAGACTCCTTCGAACCTATATTATTCTATGATTTATTGCTCTAAATCTAAAGCTTGATGGTGTTTGCAGGCTCTGTTGCATTTCTCTTCTACCAAGTGAGATGACATGCGTGGTCTCTGCTTTGGAAGAAAGAAACCCGCTTGGGCTTTGCTATCAAACCTCCTGCTACAGAACACCCCCCTCGATGACGCCCCTTCAGCCCTGCCTTTGCAAACAAAACGTTCAGTGATTATTTTCAGCCATGTGGGACCCAATCCTGCAGACAATTTGTGACAAGCATTGCATTCACTGTTGTGGTTAGATTTGCTGAAGTCTAAAGAATGCCTTGTGGTAGTGCAGAAACATGCCTGGAAGGAAGCATTTGCAAGATCAAACCCTGAGGCCCCCAATTCAGCAAAGCCTCTGAACGTGTGTTTGAGGCTTACTGAATTCTTTGGTGAAGGGGAGTGATTCCCGGGGCACTAAAGAGCTACATAATACAACAAGAACATCACTGCAAAAATAACACTGTCTGAAATAATTACTTGTTGTCCTACAGGATAATTACATACGTTAGCCTTGTAAACATGGAAATAAATTACATGTATTTTTTGTGCTCCTCAAACAGGGACCCAAGCATTCTGTGTTTTCCAAGAAAACACCCCACCAGTCTCAAAGATGACTTTTGTTTGGCTAAAGGCACAGGATCCAGTCTGGCGCTATTTGATTGTGGAGAATGCTGAATTTCTGCTCTTTTCAATTATTATGTATTAAGTAATACGTACAGCCACTCGTCCCCAACATCTTTATTTTTTCTGGTGAGATTTTAATGTTCAATATGTTAAAACAGAATACAAATCAGTACTCTTAATTTCTCCAAAAGATTAGCCAGCAGTTTCTCTCTAGCTCTTGATGTGCTAATTCATGGTGGTCCAGCACCCATAAATACCATTAAGACCTGTTCCACAGGTATTACCTTCTCTGAGCCCTTCCTAGGAACCTGAGGAAGGCAGCATTCAACCCAAAACAACAGCAGCTGGTCTACCCTCGCAGACCCTGCATGCACGCTGAGGCCATCACCACCACAGCAGTCCCACCACCACGACTGTAAAGTCATGCAACAAAACATTTGTAAGATCTGTGGCTGTGCACCTTTCGACTGATTCAGCTCATTTGATTCACCTAAGTGAGTCCCTGTGCTCAGCGTTTCACAAACAATTTGATTTCATTCGCTTTTGTAATCCAGGACCTGTGCGAAACCACAACTTTCCAAAGCCCGTGACAAACGAACTCCTGTCCATTGACTTATTTGGAGCATGATGAAGCTCCTGCCCTGCCCACACAATCCAGTTTCCTTAAGAACCAACATACATAGGGGAGGACCCGGGTCATGTCCTAACGTAATGCTGGGATGTGGCCAAAATTCAGACCTGGGCCAATGAACTCAGCCCTGCTGATGAGCAGGGTGATACAGATGCAACCATGTAGCTCCAACCAGAACCCTTGCTGGAACCAGCCTTGCAGTATGCTTGACTTTTGGAGAACCCAAAACGTTTGCATCAGTGTTTATCTCACTTTCAAAATATTATGACTAATATCTTTCAGTGCTTGAGGCTCTGCTGCAGCAAGTTACTTGAAACACAAACGTAACTTCAAGACCACCAATAGTCACAATTAGCCTTGACCATAAATACGCTCAGATTTCAATAGAATTATTTATATATGTAAATAAGTGCTTCACCAAATTGGGCCTTGAGTCTCACAGCGTGGGATGCTGAAGTAAAAACGTAGCTGTTATGACAAGACAAGCAGTCCCTGGCTTACCACCCAAGGGAAACGTGGTGCCTGTGAGGTCCTTTAGATGTTGCTCCAGGCACAAGAGACAATTGTCCGTTTGCCAAAAAGAGCAAATTTCAGTCTTGCCAACATTATATTATCTGCTTAGGACTGATGCCCTGAGCTGAAGGCATGGGATCCCTACCTTAGACAGAGTATTTGCTTGGTCAGTCCAGATAAGGAATCTCATAAAATCTCTTGAGAAAAAGCCGATCCTTTGTAAACGTTAACTTTGGTTTCAGAAGCTCTGCATGTTCCATCCTTCCCCAGACCTCACTGAACCCTGTTTGGGAAATGTAATCCCATAAGGCAGGGTACCCTACAGAAGGTGCAGTGTAAATTGGGCTCCATTTCCCTTCTCTGCCCCCAGCATTCCTAGAGAGTTTAATAAATATGTAAAGCTCACAACTGCAGCCCTGCTATCCCGATAACTCGAGCATCTTCCGGCCATTGTGCTTACAGGTTTTGCTAATCAGAGCAAACCAGGCTTGCAAATGAAATCTGATTAAGTAGTTTTCACCTCTGAAAAAGGGGATTAGCTGGACCTTTGATCCTCAGATATTGATTTGCAACTCAAAGGAGGTGTGACCTCAGCTGGACTTGCTTCTGGTCTCAGTCCCTTCCCCTTTCACTCCTCCTCCTGTTTACCAGAAAAAATCAGTTCATGTCTTCTCACGTAGCCAGATCTAAAGCCTATTGAAGCCAGTGGAAAACCACCCACTGACTTCAATGGGCTTTGGAGCAGTCCCACAATGGCTGACTTAGCCTTAAGTCCGGGGCTGTTTCAAAGCCAGCAGAACCAATTTCCCATCAAAATGACCAGAAGCTGGGAAGATATGTTCGCTTTTCAAACCTACAAATTCCACCTTTTTTCTCTCTTCCATGACAACTCTTCAGCTGGAAATGCTGAAAATACTCTTGATATTCTCCTTGCACTCTGCGTAGAGTTGTTGCCCACCGCGAGCGGAAGGGCTCTGAGGCAGACTTACCGATGCAATTAAAGGATAACTCCTGCAGACAGAACAGGGAGCAGCCATCACCGTTGATCTTATTCATATCATCGCATTCTTCCCCCAGGTCTCTGTAGGCAGGGCACACGGATGCAAAAAGGAATCAGATGGGAAACAGCATCATCCCAACAATTGCTGCAACCCCTCTGCAGAACCCCAAAGCTCTGAAACCCGGTACAGCGGCTTTGTGCATCAACCTTTAAAACACCTCTCCTTCTCTCCTCCAGCCCTGACTTTCATCGTTCCTGGTTCACAAGCTTGCCTGGCCACTTCTCTCCTGCACATGTGGATACCACTTGCTGTTCTCTGGTGAGCATATGAGCAACTTCCTTCATAGCTGGTGCGGCTGCAACTCAGCAGGTGGGGAAAAAGAGAACAGGAATCTCTGAAACTCTTTGTATTAAATCTGTAAAGGCCAGACTGTGACCTCAGCATGGGAATAACAAGGCATGAAGCCTGGTGCTGGGCTATTCCAGGTGACAGCACTTGGCAGAGAGCAGTCAACAGGGAGCAGGTGGTGTCGGGGACGGGATCCTGCCTTGCGCCAGCCCGAACGGCTGCAGCAGAGCGTGGGGAGAAGAATGTGAGCCAGATGAGAAAGGGGCTGCCACAGCTGCAAGTGGGGCCACAACCAACCAAGCTGTGACACAGTCTGGTTCCTGCTCGCTCCTGAGGCAGCTCAGCTATTGTTCGATGCTTGCTGCAAAGCCACAAGTGATGTTTGAGGAATGTGCAAACATAACAGTAGGAGAAAAGTTATGGAAAGCAAAATTAATCTGTCTTTCTCCACGTCTCTCTCCAAGACTGCCCCGGATTCATATGTTGTTTGATTCTCTTTGATTTCCCTGCCTGTTGGGCCTCATCCTGCAAATACTTGCTGCCAGGTAGATCATCTGACAGAGCTGTACTATGTGATTGTTGATCAGCATTATTTCAAGAAAATAACACTGGCTGGATTAAGCACTTGCTCGTTGTTTCTTCCATTGTTTAAACAAATTATCTAATGCCAGAAAGCTTTGAAGCAGGTGGCCTTAAGGGTCAACATAGTAGAAGAATAAACCCTAATGCAGTTGTAAATGATAGTTTTACATTTTCAGCGGTCTGGGGATTGGCAACCAGTGGGAGGGAGGGGCTGACTGAGAACATGCAATTCCCAGCACTCTCGCTCAGAGGCCAAAACTAGCACCTCCAAATGCATCCCAGCTTTGGTGGTCAGTCAAACAAGAGGTTGTACCAGGAACCTGGCCCACCCTTCCACACGGGATTTCATGTGTAAAGACAGCATCAAAGGCTGTGTGAATTTTTCCAGCACTTACTTCAGCTCCATATAGGGAAATGCCATATACATGTATAAAGATACAGATACACGAACAAACAGCATAAACAGCATACAGCGTACTTTCGTATCGATCCTACTGTCTGGACTTCATTATCTATATCTCTGTCTGTATCTGCTGGTGCCAGGATAGCAGGGCCTAAGTTCCAATTAAATGTCATCATCCTGGTAATCATCAAGCACATGAGTCATTATCTACAGTTGAGAGCTGGCCTAAACTAAGGAGACATCAGAGGTCATCAATTCCTTTCTAGTCTCAGATTCTGGCTGAGTAGATGTGCCCAGATTTATCTGTTTGCTCACTCCAGACTTACATTTGGATAATCCCGTCTCCACAGTATCCACTTCCAGAGATATACACAAGCGCGGGGGAAGGCTCGCTCTCCTCCGTCCCGGAAACAATGACGACCTGGTACATGTATGTGGTCCTATCGCTCAGTTCCCTGCAAGACAGAAGGAAATATTTAGTGATCAGTACAACAAAGGTAGTAGCAAAGGGCAGAGAAAGAGGTACTGAAATGGGCATCAGCCACCAAAAAAGCAAGTTTTAGTTCAATCAGGTCCTCAGAATATTCCTACCTTGTTTTGATGGGATTAATTTTTGGTTGGGTGTCTTTTTCTCGTGAGCACAGTCAGCACTGCCTATGTCCATGCTTGATTTACGCACAGCTCTGACATTGGTGCAGCTCTTGACTATTTGACAACTAAATTATTTGCTGATGAAAAACATGCACTTCGGTGTGTTGTTGCTTACGTCTATACCCACTGTAGAGATGGCACGGCACCAACACCGTGGCAGTCTATCAATCACAGAATGGTTTGGGTTGGAAGGGACCTCAAAGATCATCTAGTTCCAACTCCCCTGCCATGGGCAGGGACACCCTCCGCTACACCTTCACCATGTGCGGTAGGAAACGGTAACAGCATTATCGACAGTCGATAAGCACCGCAAGATTTGAGGAACCAGCTCTGTACTTCACTGTGTTTAGCCTTGGACACTTCTGCTCCCATCTCCCCACATCAGGGACAGAGTTACCTACAAGTTGGTGGCATAACTCATTTAAGGAACTTAAAATACCCTCTAAGCACGATTACTTCCTGAACAGCTCTGAGTTCAATCCAACTGCAGCTGGAGCCAGTGGGAGTTTGTCTATTGATTTAAGACAGAATTGGACTGAGGATGTTTCAGTAACAGATAAATAAGTTATCCACCTTGCATATGGGTATTAAAACAGTGGAGTTAGAAAGAAGGTTTCTTCCTTTCCAGGAGAGAGCAAAAAACAGGATCCACAGCACTGGATCGCGGTATTAGCATCGGAATATTCACAGAAATAATTAGCAAACTTACATATTTATGCAAAGCCATAATTACCTAAATTCTCTGCATCTGTAAACAAGCAATAATTTTTTATATGCAATCCAGAAATAATATGAACCTAATATGAATGTTTACCTCTTTTACGTTATCAGAACTCAAAACATTCCACAAAGTAACTCACTACCATTATCCTCATTGTGCCAATCTGTAAAGCCACAGAGTAGTGAAGGCAAAATTATTTGCTCAAAGTCATCAATCAGCCTAATTGCAGAGTCCGTAACGCAACCCAGCTCTTTCCAGCCCATGACAGTCAGTCCTATGCTCACTACACTCATATTGCCCTAATTACTGACAGTAATAGACATGTCCTTCTGTCACAGGAACTTGGTCAAAAAGCAAGTGTTAATGAAGCGCGTACTACGAAGTGATCTATCTACTACACAGAGCAACAAAGCCATTAAAGTAGATATCAATGGACTGTCGTTACTGAAATCTTCAGGTTCGTGAAATAAGTATCTCCTTACAACCTTCATTAAATCAACAAGCATGACTTAAACTCCAATATCACACATTATATTTTACAACAAAGCTGTTTCTCCTGGATGCTGCGCCTGCAAAATCACTGTCATTGAATGAATCGCGCTGGGATTTGATTCTTTGTTACCACACTTGAAACGGGGAGTGAAACCCAGTGGAACGAAAACACAACACAACTGGTTTTCTCATTGCTGCTTCACCCGATTCCTGTCGGCAATAGTCTGTAGCTCCCATTAGTTAAATTTGAGAGTTCGTGTAGCACAAACAGTACCTTAATTCACCTACAGATTAGGAAGACGCCTACCCAGATAGTGGTAAGAGTGGTTATTCAATCAAAGTGTAAAATTTCAAACTTCTGCCCTTGGGATCTGTTTAAAACCACAGTTTTGGGGAAAAAAACCCCATATATATAGGAAGTAACTGGAGCGGCCAAACACACACTGACATATAATACTGAGGGATTCTTCTAGATTTCAGTCTCAGATAAATTTGCTTATTAAGATAGGAAGTTTCTGATATGTACTGATGAAATCAAAGCAGTGGCAAGTTTTGATTATTAAAGAGCAGTTATTTCTCAAGTTCTTTCTCAAAACCATTCGTAAAATATTTAAGACTAACAAGTATACTTGCGGAAATGTGGATTTTGTCACTGGGGATCTCCCAACCACAAAAAAAGGTTCAATTCTTAGAAAAGACTGTTAACAAACGAACAGTTTGGGCAGCTGTAACAGCTGCAAAAGAAATAAATCCATGCTGCTTTCTGATACACTGAGCACAAGATAGTAGTTTCCCGATTCTGATTTTTTTCTGTGGTTTCCACCAATACCCATAGGTGATAGGTAGGCATTTGGCTAACGACAAAAAGTGTCTCTACGAGTTTGTTTTAGTATGTGGGAGTGTTTGTGTACACTTGTGCGTATACGTAAGCAAACGGAAAACAGGAAAAGTTCACATTTGTTGAAGTACAGCACAGGAAGTTGGCAGAACATAATGGAAGAAGAGACAGCACTCTATTAAGCACGGGACAGAATACGGTGTTTATAAATTATTAAGTGACTGGAGATGAACGTGTACATGGGTGAATAAGGCAGAAAACTGGAAATGAAAGTTATTAGGTGGGGAGAATTCTGGCTACCTTGAACATTGTGTTCAGTTTTGGGCCCTTCACTACAAGAAAGACATGGAGGTGCTGGAGGGCGTCGAAAGACGAGTAACAAAGCTGGTGAAGGTTTTGGAGCACTGGTCTTATGAAGAACAGCTGAGAGAACTGGAGTTGTTTAGCCTGGAGAAAAGGAGGCTGAGAGGAGGGAGATCTTATCGCTCTCTACAACTACCTGCAAGGAGGTTGTAGCAAGGTGGGTGTCAGTCTCTTCTCCCATGTAACAAGCAACAGGACAAGAGGAAATGGCTCCAAGATGCACCAAGGGAGGTTTAGATTGGATATTGGGAAAAATTTCTTCACCAAAAGGGTTGTCAAGCATTGGAACAGGCTGCCCAGGGAAGTGGTTGGGTCACCATCCCTGGAGATATTTCAAAGATGTGTAGATGTGGTGCTTAGGGACATGGCTTAGCAGTGGACTTGGCAGTGCTGGGTTAAGGGTTGGATGCGATGATCTTAAAGGTCTTTTTCAACCTAAACGATTCCATGATTCTACGACATTTAATTGCATTGACTGTGAACAAAAAACGTCGTATGGGCAGAGGAACCTGCGGACATCAGAGAAGAGCGACTGCTGGCTTTGTGGCAGTGGGCTTTGGTCTAATCCTGTCACCTGCTACACGCTGGCAAGGGGAGATTTCCAGCTGCAGCCTGCTGCTCAAAACCAGAAAGCTCTTGGAGGGTGATATGTCCTAACAGGCACGTAAGCCTTATAGTTTAGTATCAGGAAAAAAAAAGGCAATTTCGTCTCTAAAATAGAAGGTGAGCAAAATACTTGACTTCTGACACGTATGTTTAGGTATTTGCACAGCCTGGCGTCCCTGACTTCTACACAGCTCGGATACAAAATAGCTATTAAGTTATTTATGCTCACAATACCCTATGAGCGATGAACCTAATATCCTTGTCTTAGGTTAAATTAAAGAGAAAGGGAAGACAAATGCTTAGAGGCATATAGTCCCTGCAAAGCAACGGTAGGACTGGGAGTCATCTCTCCAGATCCACACTGCAGCCGTGGGGCCAGTCCTCCCCATCCTCATCCCAGCTCCCCTTTTGACAGCCCACTCAAGAGCAACCTGGAGCTTCACAACCTTCCCAATGCTGCTGACAGCAGAGAAGCCCCAGGCTGTCTCACTCAGAGCAGTATGAACAAACCAGCCATGCCCAGAGGAGATCAGAAATGGGAGCACAAGTGCTCCAGAGGTGCCCTCCAGCACCATGCAGTCATAGCTGGAGATGTGCCTGGACTGGAGCATCAGAAAGCCACCTTAGAAACTCAAAACTCAAGCCATCGTGCTTTCAGCTCACCCTGGCCTGATGCAACTAGTGGCAAAAACCTGACTGAGCTGGATGTGGCATTTCACGTCTCAACAACTGGAACCTGAGATACTTATATGCTCCTGAACTGTTAAATATATCATATCGGCAGTAACTGAGAGTTTTAGCATTCCTTCACAGTACCCACATTTTGGAAAAATATAGCTGCTAAAGGGATGATACGTGCAATACTTCAGGCAGTCACCCAGTACCATAGCGAGGGAGGGAGGAAGGAATGCAGGAATGAAGGGGAAAAAAAAAAAAACTAAAAAGAATTTATTCTCTCCTATATAGTTTTAGGGCACCAAGGTCGACATTACAGACTGTATCTAGAGATGTCAGCAAGACAAGCTCTGCTCCAAGTGGTGATAAAAGTGTGATTTTTGACCATTTATTTTTTCTCCTGCCTTCCCTCGGAGCTGACGGCACACGAACAGCGATAACACGCTCTGCTGTTGGACAGGTCCGATGCACGCCGGCCTCATACGATGCTACTTAAGGAAGTGAGAGAGAAGAACATCTTTAACATTAAGGATGTGAACAAACACTCTTTTAAATTTATATCTATGGCCTTTTAATGACCTTTTCGAGAACTGAGTAAGCTGCATTGATCGCGGCAGCTTCCGCCGGTGGGGAGGCAGCCTGATTAAAAAGCAATGACTCAAGCCCTCTGCTTAGAGAGGGAATTAGGACGTGCTGTGTGAAATACCACGAGGGCAACTTTCCTGTCTGCTGTGGCAAGTGACGGATCTGGGGTCAAAAATATAAACCCCTCTAATTCTTTTCCTGTTTTTACTGGGGAGACTGGGCAGTTGAGTTAATCTTGCTGCGCCCCCCAGGCAAGGGACCTCTGCTTTCAGTTTGGGTGTTCCTGTAGAACTCACAGGAAAAATTATACCTCTGGGAAGTAGTTTTCTACCCAGATGAAGGTGGGTTTAAAGGATCATTGAATTTACAGCTGCAACACGCATGCCCTCGAGTGCCAGTAGATCTGCAAGGACTGCCACTGCCCCAACCACATCTGCTCTGTGCCCACTGTAGGACTTCTTGCATCTAAGGACACAGCGCAGCACTCAAGATGCAGTGAAAGCACCGAGGGAAAGCAAACATCCCACGCCTCTCCCCCTGCTACAATGGTATATATGTTTTTTCTACTACAAATAACAGCAGGGAGGGTTTTCATACAGCAAAGACTTGTTTCCAACAAAATTGAAAATATCCTTAAGGCTGATCCCAGCTTCTGCCCTATGAAAACATAAACAGCCAGAAAGCAATGGAAGCAAACAGTGTTCCCATTATTTAAGGACAAGACAACAAGGTCTCAGGCATCTCCAATTAAATGATGGCTGTCAGAGAGAATGTCATGTGAAACAGGCAAATTCTGCACCTTAAGTGTCCTCATGAAGGACCCATCTTTCTTTGACCTTAAATAACCACCAGACTCTTGAGCCAAAAGACGACATTTCCTGGACAGCTCTCTGCAGCCCAGGACGAGCCCTGGTTTGTCAGCAACATCCCCCCTTCCCTCTAACACCATCGCCTTTGCTCTTCTTCTCTAGCAAGGAAGCCTTGCTGAGCAAAACAGGAAATCTGCTGGTAGCAAATAGCAGCAACCCACATCTTCACATGTTGCAATGCTTTGGATCAGTTGCTCAAGGTGGACTGAATACAACCACACACAGAAGAGCCAAAGGTCTACACTATCTCCTGTCCCATCCTCCGCAGCCTGGAGCTGTCCAGTCTGTTCCCCATATGCTGCTCACAGCCGCCGAAACACCCAATGACATTTACAGAGGTGCTGAAATACCTCAAATAGCTGCTAACTCAGCGAAGCATCATGGTGTTGCTCAGACATGTTTAGAGCCTCCCAGTCCTGAGCACTGGATCAGGTCACTGTTTCTAGATCAGAGGAGCTAACACCCCTCTCTTCATTGCTACTTAGAGAGCGGGTCATTAAACCGCACCGGGTTTTGTCTTTTGGTAATGCCACCGCGGTGTTTGCAGGCTCCCCATCCTCAGGTGCTCCAGAAGCAATTGATAAAGAGTAACTCAGGGGATGAGGTTGCTTTAGCACAACCCAAATGAATTTGCTCCCCAACTCCCATCCTTTTTCCTGCATTGCCATTGATTCTGCAAATATGACTGTTTTCTTCTTTTATCTCTTCTTGCACACGCTCCCACTCGCCTTGCATTTCCTTCTTTTAATAAAAATGGCATGAGAAGCACGGCAGAAGATAATGAAGAGAATTCCTGCCTGGTTCTGCAGTCGGGAGAGAGGAGGGGTGGGATGCTGTAAACAAAAGAAGGACATCAAAAATCCCGAGCTCTTGCGACGGGCTGTTTTTTCAGCTGCGGTCCGATCTCTCGCTGTTTGGATAAGCCCAGTGACATGGCAGGTGCAAAGGCCTCAAAACAAGCCTCCTGCCTCTCTCTCAGACTCCGAGCTGACTCAGAAGACATATATGCCAAGGAAGTGGCCTCGGAGAGGCTTTTCTCTCTACCCATGATAAGACAGGTCCCAACAGAGGCAGTGGGTTTGCTCTGTGCCCTCTGGCTTTTTTACAATTTATTTGTTTACAAGCAAATCAAAACAGAGTAGTTGAAGTACTAAATGAACACTCTTGGGCTGGATGGGAGAGTGCGGGATGGACGGTGGACTTCTGCTCCCAAACACAGCTTAAAAGCTGAGCTGGATATTTCCGAGGAAGAACAATGGAGCCGCCAACAACCTGAACAGACAATCTCAGCTGAATACTTGGTGGAGTACGTTTTGTACCATGAGGTGGGAGTACATTTTGCACCATGAGGTGGCTACTTGGTGGAGTACATCTCGTACCATGAGTTGGCTCTACTCTCTGAAGCTCAGAGTCTCACCATTCAAAGCAGTGGCATCAAGACAATGCTCAAACTCAACTTTTGCTCCTGACTGTATGAGGATAGTATCTCTAGTAACACCTGAAAAAGCCACCTTACCCACTTATGCAATACCATGAGACCCCACGTATTTGAGACTGAAGTCAAAGGTTAAGGGATCCAATCTATTAGGAAAAGGAAAACATCGTTTCCTCCATGAAATACTTCTATGAACCAAAGTCGCCACCAACTCTCATAATCCACCACAAAATCAAAACAGGCAATTAGTCTACAGCTCTGCTCTCACTTACACTGGTGTAAATCTCAAGTAGCTTTAGAGACCTCAGCAAAATACTCCAGGTTTAAACCACTGCAACTCAGCTGCTTGTCTGTTCCTCCGAGTTGCAAACGTGCGTTTGCTGCTCAGACCAACTCCCTGCCTGCACAAGATGCCCTGGTGCAGGACTGCCCGCCTGGCTGCAGCACCTCTGCTCTGAAACCCAGGTCCTGTTTAGGATCTTAAATACATTTGATTTTGAACATTTGTTTTTCACACAGACCTCTCTTCTGTCCTTCGTGCAAGAACTGTAAGTTTTTAAAGTAGCAAACATATAGATATATATCCAACTGATTAACTCCAGCAGACTTTGATATAATCGCCCAAGTATCTGCCCTGGTACCAATTTAAAACACAGTAGCACATTTAATGAAAAACAAAGTTTGCAGCCAAGGTCTTAAAGATATTTCTTTTTTTTTTTTTTCAAAAGAAAAAGAAAATTAAATGTCAACAGATGATTTTCTACTTTCATGTTTGAACAACAAAAATAACAACAAAAATTATGAATTTTTAAGGTGGACGATATAAATGGAGGATCTAAATGAGATTGGGTTACAAATCCTGGGATAAAGTAAATCCTAGAGGCTCAAGGCCTCACCCGGGTGTTCGTACTAGACAGCCAATTTCACGGCAGCTCGCAGGTTAAGTGTCGGAGCACCTGGTTGCTATTAGAAGCAGGGAAGGAGGAAGAAAACCTGTTGTGTTTGCTTCTTCACCGCTGCGATCAGACCCTAAGCTGAGACAGGAGCGCTTCTCGACACGAAGCTCAGACACAACCACTGCAGGAGGGAGGGCTGTTACGGTTTGACTGAGGAAGGAAAGATGTGGGACATGAAATAGAGAAAGCCCTATTTCCAACCAGTGCAAGCCAGCACTTCTCTATTGATTCCAAGGGAACGGTGCCAGTAGCCACCACTTGAGGATAGTGCTGCGGTGTATCAGTGTGGCAGGGAGAAAGCAGTAACACGACCGGCGGGCAGGTTAGGACAGGTTAATTGCTGTAAGGGTCTTCATCGTCACCAGTAAACCTTTGCCTGTTGTACCGTGCCTCTTGATGAGCACTGCCTGATTACCCACACCATTAACGACATCCCGGTTATGCCACGGCTCCTCTGTGCCGGATCACCAGTGGCACCATCCACATGGGCTCCAGCGCTGCTTCGGACCACACTGCAAAAGAAATGCCTGAAGCAAACCTTACATAGGGTCTGGGACCCCAACAACCACCCCTCAACTTTTGCACGTCGATTGTTTGTCACTGGGGCCGGAAGCATTTCGGCTGCTGCCCTCTTTGTCAGGGTCGGCTCTCTCTGCGGACGGAAGGCTCTTCCTAATTTAGGGTCATCAACTTGGCAGAATAACGTTCTTCAGCTTCTCTGAATCCAGACCTGACCTCTAGGATTTCCTTTCGACAGGCATGAGCCAAGACCTGATTTTCAGAACTTAATACTCTCCCTTTTCCATGTAATCCCACCAAAATGGTAAACAGAGCCATGGGAGCAGACACTCGCAGCACCTGATCCAAAGGCTCCTGAAGCCAGTGGAAGTTATTATGTGCAGTAGGGCTTAGATTGGGCCCCAAGCTAACACAGATGTTTGCAGTTTTCTCTGCTTTCACCTCTACCATCCCACCTCACCGAAATGCTGCTCTGGAGGGTAAGGGCGCGGGGCCGGGGCACTCCCAGGGTGCTGCCCCTCGGGAGGAGGGAGGGAGCCTGTATGTACATGTGTGTACGCGTGACGGAGACATATGTGCTCTCACACACGTCACACAGCAGAGCACACAGAGATGGGTGAGGAGAGGAGGTTACTATTCCAAAGGACCATTTTGTCATTTCCCTCTTTAGTGGCTCTGTGTTTTGCTATAAGCCACTTCAGATTACGAGAAATCCTACTAGCTGGTCTCCAGTGGGATCTTTAATGGTTTAATAACTGAACATTACTGAACATATTTCCACTAGCCTCTTTCTAAAATCCCATCATGAGCTAATTTCCTCTATTGTCATTACATCTGCAACTGGTCTTACATTTAAAAAAAAAATCTGTACCACTGTGAATAAATGAGCTGGTTTACTGCACTGAGCTCTCAAGGCCAGTATTTTTAGTAGTGGTTGATGGTTTGGGGTGCCCAACTCCACGCACCCCCACTGGGGTACAACATGCAGAGAAGAATGAACTCTATTTCCACACTGCCCCTCCAATCACAAAAAGCTCCAGCAAAATGCTGGAACTGGGGCATCAGCACGGAGATAGCCAACGTCACCATACGTTCAAGAAGATCATGGCCAGAAAAACCAAGATCAAGTCTGGGTGAAGCAATTCCACAATGGGTGCTTTGGGCCCACAGGGTGCTCAGTGCATTGCATGCCAAGCAATGATACACCTAAAGGGCTTCTGTCTTGTCTGTCGCTGTATCCAACAAGGTATTAAGGACAACACAGGCATTTTAGTCTTACTACAGTGTAGTTTCCAAATCCTTGCCTGTTTGAATGTAGTTCCAAATTTAACAGAGACTTGGAATTTATTTCCTAGGAAAAGATATTAAAATAAAATGCCCAGGAAATGATCAGGCCAATAGTTCAGCAAAAGTAGCTGAAAAAAGCTGTACTGGCTGACACTGCTGATAAAAAGGTAGGTAACACGTTTTCTGCTTCTTCTGCGGTATTTGAGGCTCCCTCCAAGTTTTACAAGAGAGTTATTTTTAAATTGTTGCATAACACATGTCTGTCCAATATTTCTTTCCTCAATCAAGCAAAGAAAATGCATTTGTAATTCCTGGGAGATTTCTGGTGCTTCTTATCTTATTTAGAGCCCAAAATAAAGATGCACACAAAAAGGCAAACATCAGAGAGAAATTATTATCCATGAGATAATGCACAGCCTAATTTACCACATATCTGAGCCTGTTTCACCTGCAATAAATTAGTTTGCCCAGCAGGAAAAGTCCCTTTTGACCTTCATTTTTTTTATCCTGCAGCTGAAAACTCTGCTACTACTTCTAGGTCGTGAGTTCAAATTCCACCCTGGCTGGGAGTGATTAAATATATCAACTTCTAATAGTATCTATTTGGTTAATAATAGGACAGCAGTTAACGTTCACTTTTTCAGGGACTCTTGCATACGGCTAAGTTGTAGTCTACGGGTCTGATTTCTTTGCAGCCTCTGTGTATTGCCCAAGAGGTACACTGGAGACGTGAATCCAACGTAGCAGCAGTCCTTGGGGAGTCCCTGGCTGGAGCAGGGCTGGCAGAGCTGATCCCAAAGCAAAGAGTCATTCCCCAAACAGGGCAGTCCCTTTTTCCTGGCTCTTCCCAGGCTCTCGAGTCATTTCTTTGAGAGAGGCAGCTGGGGGTTCATTCAGAGCAATCCCACTCTTCTAAGACAGACCCAGGCTGAAAAATCCCTCTGGGCTGCCCTGTCTCAGGATCACAAAACTATAAAGATTTAAACCCGCCCTTACTACCTTAGTCTTGCATCATGTGCGGCCGAGCCAGAACAGGAGCTACGGATTTTGTCAAGTGCCAGCTATAGTTACAGCCTTACATAAGGAATCGCAACAGCGAAGAATCACAAATCTATCACTACAGCTGGCCCCAAATGACATCTTTGCACAGACTTCGCAGAAAAGCTGCCTACTGAATGGGCACAGACAGTCAAAGTGTTCTTTCTCTTCTCCAGGGCAGGGTTAGGGCAATTTGGCAGAGGGTGGTAAGGGAAAAAATTGCTCTATCTGTTCTGCGTGTGGGGTCAGGAAGCAGGTTTTATTCTTTCACAAAGATAACCTGGCACCTTTAATGAAGAAAGCCAGAAAGAAGGCAAGTCATCACAGTGTGGCTTCCAGCTGTCAAGTCACATCAGCCAAGTGGAGATGTGTAATCCCTGAGAGCAGCAGCACTGCTAGCCTCTAACATTTCATTGTGAGCTCTTTGAAAGAAGGCACCTGGCGTGTTTCTTCTGTAAAACGCCCGGCATGCTACTGGCAGCTATAAATAATAACAACCGCTACCTTGGTATTTAGCAGCACAACATATGTGAAAGAAAAGACGCAGGAAGAGTAGATGGAAAAGAAGCAGTTTTCCTCTTCCTGGCTTACCAAGCCCACGGTGTAGAGCAGGGGTACATGCTCCTATCCAGCGTAGGGAGCAGAATAATTAATCACCCCTGCTGCCTCCCTGCCCAGTCCCAGCTCCCCACTGCCATGCAAGCCAGAGGTGAGGACACACTGTTTGGGAGAGAAAAGGACTTCCCCAGGGGGATGTTGGCGGTGAAGATGCTGCTGGGTGGAGGACTTGCCATCCTACCTGCACTTTGCCTCTGTTATGGTCGGATGAGCCTACGGCCAGTTTCCTGCTGTTGGAAGGGAAGGTGTGGGGCAGGCAATTGTGCCATATTATTCTGTTCTTTCATGGGGAATTTCTAGGTTCATTAAGGAGAAACAAGGCAATCAATATGGGCTGCAGGAGGAAGGAGCTGACAACACAGCCAAGGCTAGAGAGGGCCTTGGAGAGCCATGAAGACAGATGATGCTTGTTAGAAGATCACCAGCTGAACTCTGGGACGGCTACGCTGTCCTACACCAGCTGACAATTAAACTTCACGACTTTGCCAAAACTGACCACAGACAGCTCTGATACACTCAAAGCTCTTCACTGACACGCAGAGGCTTTTGGACAGTGAAAGCATGGTCACCAATCCAGCTAGGAAACTAGAGTCAGAGAGGAACAACTGAAACATAAATGCAAGGACTCTGAATAAAGAACTAGGTAGGAACTAGAAGTGCTAGAACTGTACCTGCAACTGGAAATTATAAAAGCAAGAGAAATCTGCTGGGACAGAAGGGTATTTGCTTCTTAGGAAAGCTCAAAATAGCTTTGTCCATGCAGCACTGCAAACGACAGGGAAGCTCCTAGGGATGAGCAAGAAAGCATGAATAAGAGTAAATCTGTTCATGTTGAAGCTTGGTAAAAGTGCTCTTACTGGAGATGAGCTGTAGACTGTCATGCGGATACAGATAGGGATCTCTAATATATTACTAGAGAGAAATAATACGGAGAATTGTGTATTACGGGAAAGAAACCTCCTAGATGCAGACTAGAGAACAAATGCTTTTAACAGCAGAAGGTCTCTGGTACTGCTAGGTGTGAAAGCAGCCATCAAATACTTAGGGACTCAACAAGAGATGATGCTATTTTGCATTTACTTCTAGTAGCTGTAATAGGGTAGATCGAAAGAGAAATTTGAATGTAAATTTGTCTTTCAGTTATCACTTTGAGGCTAACAAACATTTCCTGCAAATAAACACCCGAACCCCAAAAGTTCAAGTATCTGGAGACAACAAGGAATTGGTAAATAGGCTCAGTCAATGCAGAGAAGGATGGAGTTATAATGTAGAAATGATTAATTTACAGGACTGGATGCCTTGAAATGGTGCATATGTTGGTCCAAGACAATATGATGCATGTAGAATCAAGAAATTCAGAATAAGCTGGGAGCTCTTCAGTGCAAATGAGAAGGAAGAAGCAGTTGGTTGTATTTATTCAATTGTGAGACAACTATGAACCATCAGTGGAATGTACCCACAAAAAAAAAGCACGTGAGGTCCTTGCATGCATCAAGGCAAGGCATTTCCAGGGTAGCTGAGTAAGTATTCGTGCACAAGGACATCTGGAATACCATATACAGTTCTAAGGCCTGTTGGGAATCCAGATGTGTAGCATGCCAATATTGCACGGACAACTTAGCAGCTCTTGCAGATAAATCTGGGCATGTAAAGTGCTTTCTTAACATTTCAGTCCTATCTTAGATACTCCCCAGTATTTCCTGGCATATCAAGAGAGGTTTGGCTTGGTAACTGCGGAGGAGGGGTGAGAGGAAGCTGGTGATAGTATGGGCTTCAGCTTTTGGTGTCAGGAGAACATCCACCCAGTGATCTGTATCTTGTTTGCATGGAAATATGGTGTTAATTATCTTCATGACAGATGGATATGGCAATTCATTTCAGCTGCTTTAGATCATACATTCCTCTGGCTGGTAGACCTTCAGAAAATAGAGAAATAGATCTTCAAGATGAAGGAAGGAATGCCAGAACAAGGACAGATGTTGCCACGAAATTTTAGTGTTGCATTCAGCAGGGACTTAGGTTTACATATCATGATTGTGATACTCATATTTTTCCAGCCCTGTATTCAGCTGGGCCTGTGTCATGTAAACACAGGGGCTAAAAGGCACACCAGTAATTGGCTGTAATGAATTATTGCTCATTATGAATAGCCACTGCTGATTCTTCAGCCTCCCTGCTTGTTCATATTCATAGGAATTTACCAAATATTTCATATACATTCAGACTAAGAACTGTTTTCCATCTCCAGCTACTCATCATCCACGGTTTCTGACAAGTCACTCATCATACTGCCTTCTGATTGGATATCAGTGGATGGCAAATGCATCAATAACAAATTTTGAAACAGTTGTTTGGATGAAGTACATGAAACGCTAAGGACCCACGAACAATGCCACCGCAGCCCTCCAACTACCTGCAATCTTGATGGTAATTTCTCAGTCAATCTGCAATCACTCCGAGAAGCCCACGTGAGATCTGCACTCTACTCTTAGGTGCAGAGTTAAAACACAGTAAACGACGTGGGGTTTGGAAGCTTATCATCGAATGGAACTCCTGATTCTAACAGAATCTTTTAAAATATTGTACTAACTTAAACAACAACTTAAACAAAAACTGTACACATACGATGACCAGTCCCTTCCAGCTTTTACCAAGCAACATAAAAGGTTTAGCCATGGAACGCAGGTGTAAAATAGCCAAAACTGAGAAGAAAATGTGAGAAAATGTAGGTTTCTCTCTCAGTCTCTTTTTTTTTTCTTTCTTTTTTAAGCATGAACGCAGTATCTGTAGGTGTCACTTCGGTACTAAAGCTCTAGTCAGTGTAGGAACGGCTCAGATAAATGTACACTTGCTTCTCAGTGATGTTCCACTCTGCAAAACCAAAACTCGTACCGGGGCTTCATGCTGGGATTCTTTCTAAGGCTATTTCAGTTAACGCCTTTGTCTTGAAAAAGCCTAACAGGTTAACACCACAAAGATGACCTGATCCATCGCCATCCACAATGTTCTGAGGTTTCCTACAAAGTTTGTGGTAGAAAAGTTGGGAAAATTTCCAACTCTAAGAAACTTCTCCAGTTATTCTGACAACTTTCCAAAACTAACCTTGGTGTCTCTGGGCTTGGCCGGCCAGAAGGGTGAGCGTGGATCTCACCAGCACACCCAGCTGCTCACTGCTCGCAAAGGTGGCTACTGAGAGTGGGGAACACAGGCTGCTCACTCCAGACTGTCCCTATGGGACTGACACCTAACTGTACCTGTGACATCCTCGGGAGAGCGTCTCGTTGTGGGCACTCTCTTCTCACTGACCTCTTAAAAAAATCAGTGGTTGCTACAATCAACTGTAAGAGTAACGATTACTTTCCACCTGCACCGATGTGAGCGTAAAAGCACTACAGTAAGGGCAAAGCGAGGGCAAAACAATTACCACACTCACCATTGTGACTATCTCGCACGTTATTTCTAGAGAACAGCCAGAGTGAAACCCTCTATGTAAGAGCACCACTCGAACTTTGGGTTAAATTGTGAGCTGAGACTTTGAGATTTGCAGATGAGGCTCCTTCCTTATCGCCCGCTGCAGTGTGAAGATTCAGCAGTTCTGCGCTGCACCTGGCCTGACCTCTTTTTTTCCCCACTGATGTATTTAGCTTTCTGCTCTCTTCCAAGGCTCTGACTCTCATTTCGTATCACAGATACCAGCAATTCTGGCTCATCAAACTCAGTGGAATTGAGTGAAACTTCCCTGGTTTCTGTAAGGTCCAAGGATAAGGTCCTGTCCCTTAGAAACGTTTGTTAAACTCCGCTTGAGCCAAGAGCTGAGATTAAAATTGAGCTAGAGAACAGAAAGTCTGGCATTATTTTGCATTTCTTAATTAAAGGTTTCCACTGCTCCAGTTATTTACTCTCCTCCGTGGAGCATCCAGTGCTGACTGGGCAAGGGCTATCTATTAAAGGCTGTCTCTCCTCTCAGCTCAAAGAGAAGTTCCCTCTCTTTGATGGGAAGAAGGTAGGAGAAATTAATTTTTCTTTCAGCATCGTCACACCTGGGGAAAGGATCTTGCTCACAGATAACACTGCAAGCAAATATTTTCTTTGGGAGAAAAAGAAAGTGAAGATCAAGGTCAGAGGAGGCAAGAGCAAAGATATGCGACTGACTTCAAAATAACCTTCCGTAGAACATGTGGGGGTGTCGTTTTATTTAATACGGAAAACATGCAAAAGCACAAAGGAGGGGTAACTGGCTTGGGGCTCACAGCGAGATAAAGGGGCTGCAAAGTCTGGCTGCAGAGATATGTTGAATTCCAGCTGTACAGAACAGATGCGAACAGGTCGAGAGAGCCTGCATTTACCTCTACACAAATATATACACGTAAGACCATTGCCCAGCACTCTGTCCCTCACTTCCCCGAAGCATCTTCCCTCCCTGCTAACGGAGCATAAGGACTGTAGCTACTCGTTGCACAAGGTGCTACTGGAAAATTCTTCTTGCTTTTGCCTCTACCACATAACCACAACCCCACACAGAGTTTCAGTGAGTTTGCTGCGTCGCAAGGTATGGCCCAGCAGCAGCCTGGACACACACCATCAACCTACGGACCTGTATGACCCTCCATCACCAGAGGATACAGATCAGTGCTGTGCACATGGACATGCCAGGATAAAAAAAAATAAAAATCTCACTTTTCAAGATTTCAAGCTCTTCCAAAGTCTTGAATCAAAACCAACTGTATGTGCTTAAGAATCTGCATCTTTGGTTCTTCATCCAGTGACTAAAGACTTCATTTTTCCAAGTGTCTCATCAAAGCACACTTGCAGGGTTTCCCCTGTAGTCCCTGGGAAGACACTGACGACGTGCGGCCAGCTAGACTAGAGGGTTTGGAGAGGTTGGCTGTGTCAGCCTCCAGGAGCATCGCCTTCTGTCTACTAAGCACAGGTACAGCCCAGAAAGATCAACTTAAATTTTATGTCTGATTTTTAGCTGGCTACATAACTAGGTGAGACATACAGACAGGTACAGTAATAATATCCCGTCTGATTTATTCAGTGACCCCCAGGGAAAGTGTCATTAATCCCTGGCTACTGATTTAATTATTCAAGCACCCCTTCACTTCAGCTGCATATAAGCAAGAAGTGACCCACGAAATCATAATAAAAGGCAGGGGAATAGAACTCTGAATACAAGTTACGTTTTGGGCTTTTCTTTTCTTTCATATTTTGTTATGAACTCGAAACTGGACCTGTTTCTGTGGGAATTTGTGCTAAGGTATGCAAATATTTCAAACCAAACCAGTCCCATTTTCCAATGAGAGTGGGCCAGGTTTCAGGCAAAGATGCTTTCACAGCAAAACCATGGGAAAATTCACCATTTTCCATGTTTCCAATATGCCAATATTCATCTCACATTAAGTGCCAGCAATATTTGGAACGAGCCTACAACCCAAGAAAGCACTTAAGCACATGCTTAACTTTCAGCACATGAGTAACCTCAGTGATGTCCTGGGTTTCTGTTTTTATATTCACTATCGGTATTTACCTTGAATTTTTAAATCCGTAGGGACAATTTGCTGCTTCTGAGCTGTATAATTGGGCCATGAAAGGGATGGTAGCTCATGATTACTGAATTGTTAATTAATCATTTTTATTATATTTAAATATGCTTTAGAAGACCATAATGATGTATGCTTCCTTGATATTAGCTGTACTAATTAGATCATCTTTTCTAAATTAGAGGGCAGTTTTCTTAGCAGGTTTCCTTTTGTCTGGTGTTCATTTTTCAGAAGAGCTTCATGTTGTTCCCACAGATGAGTGAATCATTTCCAGGGAACCATGTTATGCAAAAGATGTTTTTCTTGCTGCTGTAGGATGCCTACGGGTAGATCATGGATGATCTCCTTGAAATGGCTAAATATTTTGCAGTTGGACTTTCCTCAACAGTCACACGTTCCTTGACTAGATGAGCACAACCGCATCTGGGATGAAACTCAGTCCCTACAACAAACCAGCGCATTTGGCATGTTTGCTGTGTTAGAACAATCCTGCTCCAACACAGCTTGTTTTAGTGGCAGGGAAAGCAGAAAATGAAACCGGCTCAAATATATTTATATACCTGAACGTGCAAGTGTATTTTTTTTCATTCTTTCTTTAGCAGCTGATTAACGCTCCAGAACTGAATGCCATTCTGTCTCTTTGTCTAACAAAATATTCCTTTCAAAAGACTTCTTATGAAATTATGACCACATTACTCCAGAGGTCCTCACTTAGTTATCTTAAACACTTGTCATAGCTCAGGTAGTGTGCAATATCCTCTCAAGTTAAGGAAAGCCTGAATTTCATGCCTCTGCACAACTAGCTAGGAAATTTCTCAAAAACTATTTGCGAAATCCCAGGCTATTCCACCTGAGTGTGATGCTCTTGGTTCCAGAGATAAATGATGAGAATATCCTTCTCTTGGTACATCTATCTAGTTCAAAACCCTAACAATTAATAGCGATGCTGGACGTTAACAGGATGAGAAGAACAGGTTATCACTTCTCTCTGAACAAGTCTATTCAGTTCTCTGGAAAGCAGTACTTACATGTCAACGAATCTTCTGCTGAGGTTTGAAATGACAACTGGAGATCCAGACTGGAAAGGAGGGTCCCGAACCACTTTGTACTGGATGGGTTTGCAGTCTGCACACAGCGCGCTGTGGGGGACGGAGCTCAGCATGGCAGCATCAATTTCCAGGTGCTCATCCAGAGTGTAGATCTGGATTCCATACACCTCTTCACCCACTTGTCCCGCATCCAGCTTTATGGTCAATGGGATGTCGCAGAAGACGTTCTGCGGTCCGAGAGAAATGTTTTTTCCGCTGATGGTGAGCAACTTGATGTCGTTCACCGCTCCACTGGAGTCCCAGTCTGGGGAAACAAATGTCACCCAGACTGTGAGAGACTCTGGAGTCAGAGGATAACGAAACTCCAGCTGCAGGTAGCAGCCCTGAGGCTCGGGACACGCTGGGGGCACCGTGTGTTGGTTGACTGCCGAGTTGGGACTCCATGTTCTGACACTAGATTTACAAGGCTGCTCAACATCAGGGTGCCCTGGAAAGAAAAAAAGCAGCAAAGACAGAGCACAAAAAAGTTAGAGAACATGAATTATCATTGGCATCAATCTTGAAAGACAAACTGGTGGCAGAAGAGCGTATCTGTCCAGGAAACTAATTATTTACTTGAGCAGAACAGGCATGGCCGGCATGGAGAGGAGGAGCATAACTCCCGTGTCTTGTGGCTGAGTAAGAGAGACGCAAACCCAGTTTAAATGTTCAGCTGGACTGGACATCACACAACACACACTGTGCCATTGCATCTGGTCTTGTATTTCCTATTTCTAGTGCCTTCACCTGTGCCAAACAATGATATTTTCTACCCCTTCCGCTTGCTACTTCCCCCAATAAGCAGTCACTTTGTCTTCAGTTCGCCTCTGTGTTCCTAATTACTTCCCTTGCTTGTCACCCTAAAATATCACCTTTTGCTCTTGGCTTTAACAAAGACAAAGAAAAGAGCTTTTGTTGATTCCAAAAAGCTGTTGCACTGTCCTGTTGAGGGGCAAAATATTGAGTTCACTCCTCTGCCATTTACACGCTAATCTAGCACGTCGTGTAAGACCCCTTTACTTGGAGGCACATGGAGCACTGAGCTGGCTCTTTGTGCTCATTGTGATGAAACAACAGGCACTTGTACTTTTACATTGCTCACCGTTGGCTATGTTCAACTACATGGGAGGTATTACTAAAAACTAATGAAAGCCACAATGCTTGCTGGGTTCCCAAATACTATGGTAACATTACAATTTGGCATGGAGTCATGGACTGCAAGACCCAGAGAGGTCAGATGGGTGGAACAGTTGGTAACAGAATCCAGTGAGAGCTATAAATTCTCTCTTCCATCCCAAATAATCACATGAAAAGAGAGCAAGCAGGACAGGGAAGAAGGCAAAATACAAGAAAGAAAAAAGGGAAAAGTAAAGATAAAGAAAGGTAATGAGAGGAGAGAAATGGAGAAGGCAGAGGGAAACAAAAGAGAGCACAGATGTTTGCAACCGAGGAAGAAAGAGAGATAAAGCACTGGGCAAACACGAACAAACAGGACATCACTACTAATTTAAAGAGAAAAGGGCAATGTGTGAAGGTTATTCTTATTGTCTGTGATCCAATTAAGTGTTAGAAACGTGCCTTTTTTGTCAAGGATAAAGAGCACAGGGAATTCTCCTGTTCATACCAAATGAACCCAGATGCTGAATAGATTTCCTGGTATCTCAAACGGTCCTCGCCACGATCCAACGCAATCATCCTGCAGATGCACAACTTTTAAAGCTTATCCCTCACCTGCATGTAGCCCATAGTCCTCCTTCTCCTACTCGCATGCCACAGAGTAGCAGGAATGCCACTAACCTCAGCATCTGGAGAGACCACAGGAACGATATATTTTGAAGAAAGCCAGAGTTCCATTTAACACACTCAAGTTTTTTCTCCCTGGCAAGCTTGCAAGTACTGTGCATAATCATTCTGAGTAGTGATTACCCCATTCGACTCGCGTTATCTCCCAACATTCGCTGCTGTCCGTGTGTGCTTGGCTGGGTCCCCCGATGACTCTCGCAGACTCACAGCAAGCTCTTGAACGCAGTCCTGAGAAGGTGTTTTTTAACCCTAGTATCTCAGAGGGCTTTGGAAAGATTTGTGAACCTTATCACTGCCATCTCACAGATAGGAAAATCAAGTTGATTAATGGCTCACAGCCCAGTATGTGCTCAAATGTGGCCTCCATTTGGGTTCCTGCAAATTCACCTCTGCCAGTTCAAGGCCTTGAAGACTTAAATAGGGAACAAACCTACATGTTTTGATAGATCAGGGTGTGATCCCACGCGTTAGATGAATTTAACTCAGCCTCCAGGGAGTTTAATGCAGATCATTACCCCATACTGAGCGAGAACAGCTCCACCTGGCAAAAATGGGAGCTCAACTGTAGTCTTGCATAGACTAAAAACCTCAGTAAAGTTGAGAGACCCTTTTGTAAATATCATCAAACACTTAGACCTGGGTAAGAAACATTAATTTAATTGTAGAAGAGGATGGAAGCCTTATTCCACGTAACTCTAGATTTCTAGAGATGGGTAAATACTATGAAAATTACAAATATTTGTATATAAAAAGAAAAGGTGCAGTAGTTATTCAGCCCCTGTGCACTTGGATTCTGAAAATCCTTTGGCTTATGAGATCATCAGCAAGACTGGTCACAGAACAGCATCTCAGACAATATCATGTCTTGCCGAACACAAACAAAATGTGAATGTGAGGTTTGTGAGGAGAAGTCAAATCCCATCTCTGGGTTAGAGAGAAAGCATGGCAGGCTGGGAAGGAGGCTTCGTCCAAAACATCAGCCACAGCCACAGCCTGGTGCATCAACACAAGCCTTCATCATGCAGTTAAGTGACGTGGCTGGGATCAGACACTCATGCCCCTCCATTGCCCCAGCCACGTGGACAGAGACTTGACGCACTTGTACAGGAGGCCAGCTGGGATGGGCGGTCTCTTGGGATGTCGCCGCTGTCACAAATACAACTCACCTGCCACACTTCTTACTTGGTCAGGACAAAGGGACCATCCAGCGGGACTCTAATGTCCAACTGAGACAACTGCACTTGCAAATAAAGAATTAAACACTCCCAAGTGGAATATTGGCCACTGGGAAGGGCAGGGCACTAGAGCAGCCTAAGGCAGCAAAAATTTTTATTATATTCTCACACTTCTCTTAGTCCCTAGTGAGTCAGGCAGTAGGAATTGACTGATATATGCATATATTGCACAGTAACCAAAGGTATTCCCTTGGGTTTGAGTCAAAATTATCTTTCCTATATAAAACCCCTCTTTGACTGAGTTGTGGAGGTGCTGCAAGGTTTGTTTATCTAGCTGGTGTTGCTGGTGAGAATCCAGGTAGGTTAGAGCTTTCTTGCTCTACGATGAAGGTAAAGAGGAAATCAGAACTGCCTGATCTCCAATGTCTTCCCACAACAGCTGCCAAGGAGAAAACAGGCCCTCATGCAAGGGGCACAACTGGCTGAGAAAGAATCGCAAAATATCTCAGCCCAGGGGGTTGCACCCACCGCCCTTGGGCACAAGAAGGGTACTAGGAAGGACACAGTCCCCATGGCAGAGTTTTGCAAAAGGCACAGCTCATACATCGTCCAGACCGCAGCTGGTGTCAGCTACCTGGGGAAACTGCAGCGTAACAATGCTATGAGACCTCAGGAAAACGAAATCAGCCTAACCAGGTTCAGAGCTGCTTCAGAGACATGTGAGAAATGTGGTTTTCTGGTAAGAAGCTGGATGAGTACTATGAAACATTTTCCATGAGTGTCGTCTCAAATTTTCAAATGAGTTCATTCTGGCCATGCTTATGCCTTTCTTGTGTTCACTTTCCATGAACGTTTGAGCAGTGGAGATTTACACACACGAACGCTTGCAGAAAGTGAATTTAAAGCTTGCATGCTTGAGTACTCACAGACAATTAAAGAACCAGACAATGATCTAACTGCACTACTTGTAACACAGACCAAGTGCAAATACGCAGAGATCCTGAACGTCAGGGAGCGTGGCAGTGATGACGGAAAATTACAGAGCAACAAATACCATACACTTAGTATATTTTCTACCCTAAAGTGGAGACAACTTATTCATGTAGGAAGAGGATAGGATTCCCAAATTTTCTTTCCAGAGCAATGGCACAACAGCAATTGAATGAGACAGATAAGGATCAGACTGCACCCTTCATAGTTAAGAACATGCAGGCACACACGGTAAGAAGAGGAAATTAAATGCAAAATGCAGCTGAGTAATAAATCTTAGAGTAGCTTAGTTTCTCTAGGAATGATGCCGCTGGCAAGACGTGTGAGATCTAGAAGTTTTCAAATCAGAGCTCGTTGGAGAAATTTTGATGGATCTGCGTATCTCAATGGAATACGCAGTTCTTTCAAAATCAAAACACTTTGCAAAATTGGGTTTATATGGCCAAAATTTTATTCTGGAAGATAAAATGGGAAGAAAGTTCTAAAAATATTGGAACATTGTGTTTTGACATTTTTGGAAGAAATAATTTCACTTTTGCACTTTGAAACACTTTTTATTTTTATTCTAAAAGTTGCTTTTGCCCTAGATTATATACTAAAATGGGATATTTTCAAATGTCATAATTTAACTGAAGTTCATGAAAGAGGAATTATATGAGCTAAACAAAACATTTTGGCCAGCCTCAAACACTTTTTGTTTTTAATTTTCCTTCATGGAGAATTTCAAAAGTTTCAGGTTTTGTTCCAAATGAAACCAAGTTTCAAAGTCTTGTAATCCTTGGCTAAGTGGAAATTCCACCTTCCACCCTGCACTACTACTGCAGAGCAATCCAGACTTCCCTAATCCTGTTTACTTGATAATCCCATCGCACTCATAGCCGGAGTGCTGCTTCCCAGGTCGAAGCTCTTGAACAACACCCACCCAAGGGGCAGGTGGGCTCTGCACTGTGTCTCGCAGCCTCGACCCTTGGATGTCCAAAGCAGGGGGGTGAGTTGGAGTGAATCCCAACCTCTGTTGGGCCCTCACCCTGGGAGACAGATACATGAGGCAGAGGACCGTTGCCCACACATCTTGTCCCATCACACAGTGGTGATGCAGTGGGCTGCACAAGCTGACTTTAGGACTAGGGAGGGCTCCTTGGGGCCAGCGCTCCATATGTCACCATATTAGCTTACAAATATTCTTTTTTGTAGAATAACTCCCACGTGCTCTAGCTGCGGGACAGAGAAGTCCTTAGCATAAGGAGGTATTTGTATAATGAGTTTGCAAAATCCAGGGATTGGCCCTGGAGTTCAGTGAGCCCACCTGTGCGTTTACAGTGTAGTCTGGGCCCAGAGCATGCTGCTCCTGAAGAAATAGCTTGTAGTGGACAGATCAAAATGATATTCTGTTTTTCCAAACCATAACTTCTGATTACTGGCCTCTGCCTGGCATAATCTTAAATATGCTTTGCCACGTCAACCTACTTATGTAATGGAAAGCACATATGGAAGAGAGTTAATGATGGAGATCTAACAGCATTGTACAACCAGCCCTGCAGACCATTCTCCGTTCAACAGGCTCTAAAAGAAGCAGTAAGAATGACTTGCAAAACACCCTGAACTAGACTGGGCTTGACGTAGTCACCTGCCTTCATGCTGCAGGGTACTTGCCCAAAGGGCAACCTCCACTCCTTTCTGCCTGTCTGCTGGTGCAGCCCACTACTGTTCAGTGCAAGGGCAGGAGAAATCAGACCAAATAACTAATACGCAATTCTTCACTTTTGGAGTTGGAGTAGAAGGAGTAAACAGCTCCCCTGAGGCATTCATCTGGCAGATGTGAAGGGTCAGCATTTCTTGGCACTCCGCTGCTTTCTGAAATTCAGGTTCAGCTCCTGAAATTCATTTAATTCATGGACAGCGTCAGGACCCGGGGGCCAAAACACAGGTATTTCAGCCAGTGGCATTACTTGGGGCACAGTGTATTCATCTGTCCTCTGGTTTTGTTCATGTTACACGCAGGCAGTGGAGGGTGTCCCTGCGCATGGCAGGGGGGTTGGAACTAGGTGATCTTTGAGGTCCCTTCCAACCCAAACTGTTCTATGATTGATCCTATAGGTGTAATCAGTCGGCCTCTCCCAGATTTTCCCACTTTCTTTGGGGCTCTCCTTTTACTCTGGCCCAACTTCTCCCCCATGACATCTTTGTCCCCAAACCTGTGACTCACCTTCTGCTTCCCGTGGGCTCCAGTGCCCCGAGGGATCGCAGGGCATCGGGGAAGAAGCGCTGAAGGCGTATTGCACCAGGACTCTTCCTTCTGCACACAGATCACATGCTGATCCCACTTCTCTAGGAGGCCAGGAAAACAGGAAAACACACCAACTTAGTAACAGCTGAATGAGCTGCTTATTCAACTATATTAAAAGCAATAAGACTTAGAATTCAATTCCACTGAACCCTCTTTTTTCACGGTGCTGACAAGAGCGTTTTCTGACGCTGACCTTCTGTAGGTTTGGGCTAACGGCCTGCGTGGATGGCATCTGTGAGTCTGCTGTCCAACACAGAACAACAGCAACCTGTGAAGTCACACTCAGCTATATCTTTCCTCCTTGCCCCGCACTACAACTGGATCAAACCCTGACAAAAGAAAATACTCTTTGCTTAGTGGTTAGAGCAGAGAAACCAACCAGCCTCGGGAGATTTCAGATCTATTTCTGCTCCCACCATGGATTTATTGCTCGAACTTGTAGTATCTTCAAGATTGTGAGGGCCTTGGGCTTACTAGTGATTAGTGGAAAGGGTAAAGTCCCAGCCTCTGAGAACATCAGACAGAGCTGCTCTGTGAAGCACGGCTTTGCTAAGTATGCAAGGACCTGCTTTTGGAGGTGTATCACAGCCCAGATCATTACAAGTCTGGAAAAGGAGTGGGTTATAAACATAAAGAAAAGAACATGACCTGAATTGTTTTCCCAGGGGAAACTGGATTCAATACCTGGCAGCTTTGGCCCAAGCGGACGGCTCTTTCTGAACTGGAACATCTTACGGCTCTACGCCATCCGATGGCACGACATGGCACTAAGAAAGGCACTTCACTGCCCAATGCCAACATTACTTCACCCACACAATACATCTAATACCAGCTACTGTCAATAAAATACAATCAGCCAAACCGGTTGAACAGGAAAACCCAGTTAAACAGTGATTCACAAATATTTTTGCTACATTCACAAGATCAGGGTTTAAGCTGATGTAGACTGGTGCAATAATAGTGTCTTCAATAACATCAGGCTGATGTACATCAGCTGAGGATGCAACTCATAGTTCATCCCTACATTCCTCAGGGTCACAAAATTTGGAACCATGTATGACCCAGAATATGTGATTATTCATCCGAGTAAGTTGCTTATTATTCAGAATTCATTGTTCTGCTTTAAGGAACGCTGCTGACTCAAAATGAAAGGAAAAAATTAATGATCTTAATGATTAAATGCATCTAGGAAAGGACAGACATCTTAGGCAAACAATTTCTGTGTAACACACAGTGAACTCTCTAAATTACCCAAGTATGGACTGAGTCATCAATTATTATAATCAGCCATGCAAATTTTAACCATCTCCCATAACGCTATTCCCCGTTGCGAAGGACACTGTGATCCTCAGGCAGAAGTTATTTTGGATCCTCAGCAAGGACACCAGGACTGTAAATTTACTCTCCCAGCCCTCCCAGGCTGTGCGATCTCCTTTCCCTTTGGCGTTCGGGATGACACATGCTCAGCTGCTCCACAGCTTAGCATCTCCTGTTTGTTGACAGGGATCTATTTGAAAGTCAACTTTCTGTTGGCTTCATTAGGCGGAAGCAGGGATTGTCAACAGGGGGAACTTGGAATGAAATCAGTGGTAAAACTCGCTTCCATTTGTCGTGGTCTAACCCCAGTCGGCAACTCAGCCCCACACAGCCGCTCGCTCACTCCCCCGCATTGGGATGGGGAAGAGAATCGGAAGGGTAGAAGTGAAAAAACTCGTGGGTTGAGATCAAGGCAGTTTAACAGGTAAAGCACAAGCCACACATGCAGCAAAGCAAAACTAGGAATTAAATGGCTACTTCCCATCCGCGGGCAGGTGTTCAGCCATCTCCAGGAGAGCAGGGCTCCAGCTCACGTAACAGTATCTTGGGAAGATGAACGTCATCACTCTGAATGTTCCCTCTTCCCTCCTTCTCCCTCACCTTTATATGCTAAGTATATAAAGGGTCTGGAATATCCCTTGGGTCAGTTGGGGTCAGCTGTCCCAGCTGGGTCCACTCCCAACTCCTTGTGCACCCCCAGCCTCACTGGTGGGGTGGGGTGAGGAGCAGAAAAGGTCGTGACTGTGTGTGAGCCCTGCTCAGCAATAACCAAACCATCCCTGTGTGACCAACGCTGTTTCCAGCACAAATCCAAACCACAGCCCCGTACCAGCTGCTGTGAAGGGAATTACCATTACCCCAGCCAGAACCAGCACACCACCCTCTACATGGCCCACAGCCACCGCTACACAAAGAGATGGTGAATGATTGAACTCACAGACCGTGCAGAAAGGAATGCACCTGCTGAAAACATCTGCAAGATAAAATGTGGCAATGGGGTAGAATAGAGAAGAAGGAGGCAAAGGTGCCCTCCTCTGCCTTGCACGATCCATGATGCTGGTAAATGAACAAATTTGGGCATGTTGCTAATAACTTCTCTCTCTGTCTCACTTCACCCACCTGCACTGTTGGTATGGCACTGCCTATTTCATTTCTCAGCTGTCTATTTAGCAGTGGTTTAAGCGTCTATCTCAGCTTGCCTAAATAATATATGCAAAAAAAACCCAACAATCAAGAGTCCAGAATAAAAGGTACTGAGAAATCAAAATGTAGAATTATTATTGTGCGGTTGTTTTTCAGACACATGCGCCAACAGTCAGGACAGAAGTCTCTGCAATAATAACCTTTCAGTTTCTCTACAGAGACTCCTGCATTAGCACTTGGTCCTGGATGAGGACGGGGCTTTGAAAGCCAAGTTTCCACAATTAGAACTGCTTTTTACTCAAATTAGCAGCTATACAGTTTCATCACAGGCTGCCATGGTGGAAAAAACTGTAGGCTTATGGACAAACATTTCCTTTTACCAGCAAGGACTTGGAGGTAAGAGAAATCACAAGGAGCATCATGTGGGAAAGGCTATGAGCAAACTTTCTCTTTTTACTTTTCCAATCTGGGAGCCAAACTCAACCCTGATGTAACTCCACTGGCTGAAAGGAGTTACACAGGGAATGACTCCTGGGTTAAAATTTTTGGTCTGCAGACTCTTGCACACAAATCCTACAAACAGCCATGAATGTCAAAACTAATTATGGAATTGCATTTACAGGCTTATGAAAATCTAAGCCAGATCCTTACACCTTACGCAGCCACTGACATCAAGACAAAATGAGCGTAAATTGGTTCAAAACACTATTAATTAGGAACGATAGCATATCTGACACCTTTTACACTGGTGCACATGACTCCCCAAAGTGCAGGGTAATGGAAAATCTAGACTTCTCTGTTTTCTAATAAGCCAAGTACTGGGGAAATTCCAGCTTATGAAGTTCAGAGCACAGGAGGAATTCATTCCTACAGCATGATATTTCAGAAGTGCATTCAAAATCTCAAGATTACTAGTGAAAAACAGACAATTCTCTTCAGGGCCAACACCAGTTCAGTGGGTGACTCAAAAGCAGTAAAAATCTGTCAAATCCTTTCAGTAAAGAATGCCTGTTTTCAGACTAAATTGTATCTCCTTACTCGAAATTCAGAATTGGTGCTCTCCCCTCCAAGGCACTGAAACTTTCCAGCACGGTTTAAGCGAGCGATTATCAAGCCCCGCCATCGAGATCTGGGACACCATACTGACCAAAATATTTGCTTGCTAAGAATAAGATAGCATCGTCTTCATGGAAATTAATGTAGCCACCTCAATGAAAACTTGGAAGAGCAGATGCATTCAAAGTTTTCTGTCCAAGCAGAATTTGCTGCAGAGCCCTGTTACAATAACTGTTTACGCATATCAAACTGGAGGTGCGTGAATGGATGCTTAGCGACAGCAGATGAACGCCTCTAATAGATGCAGTCAGGAAATGAACAGAGTTTTCTTCTTCTCACTTGTTTTCACTTGCTTTGTTGGCTCTATTATTATTTTATTATTACATATTATTATATGTGCATGCGACACTTTTCGTGCGTTTTTTTTTTAATGGAAGGACGGAGAATGGTGAGTATTCCAATCCCGTGTGTAGTAGCTACAAGAAGAAATGCTGGTTCTTGATATATGTGATTATTAGAGATGTTTAGAAGCTCAACCAGCTGCTGGAGTTTAGGGTCAAACACACGTTGGCAAATTTACGTGCAGGTAAACGACTCTCTAGAGTAATATAGTAGACATCAATTGAACCCACTGAACGGGTAAGGAGGGTCTGCCAGGAAGAAGATTTTGCTTCTGTGCACAGCTCATGGAGCTACTCTTGTAGAAAGTGATCCTCAGGCAGAAGTAGTACACACACACACACTCTTGTAGTGTGTGAAGACACAGGATAGGCAACCCCAAATTTACAAGAACTCTGAGTTAGCACTTCTCTCAGTCGCCAAATTCACATAATTCATCACATAATTCCTAGAACTGAGGTCCTAAGAGGAAAGCACCCCATACTATGGCATCTGTGACAAAGTTGCATCTAAGCAAAGAAAAAGCACAAGGTCTTCACTTCCATGCTTCATCTCCCTTCAACCACAGACCTGTCAGGACCTCACTCACAGCTACAGCCAGCCCAGTGTTACATTTTTAAACACAAGGCGAAATTTTCCCTTCCTGATTTTCATTAAGCAGAGGTTGCTGCCTGTGCACAGCTCTAGAGAACAAAAGGAATTTGAGTTACACTGAGTGCACCTACAGTAGCATCAGAATTTGGATAAGAAGCGAGCTTTTCAAGTGAAACTCTTCATCTTCCCCACTTAAACACTTGGAGTAGTCCTGGAGCATGGAAGCTGGACCGAGTTTTGCTTGCACCAGAGTGGAGAAGTGCTCCAGGACCACACCTGATGTGCTCCCACTGCTGATGCCACAGGGCCAGGCTAGAGCTAGGCTGAAACAAACCCCCCAAAACCCCTACGGTGTTGACTTCAGGTCTTCGTTAACAACTGTTTTGCGCTAGAGATCTACTTATATCGGACCACAATACTTGCTAGCGTAGCCACAGCCATTCATCCTTTTAACGCCCTTTTACACTGTCAAAACAGCGTGGAAGGGGCCTCTGTGCATGAGAAACCAGGCCCAAGGCACTCAGCAGTTGAGGATCAGTCTTCTGTTTTTTACATGAATAGTCTCATTGAAGTGAATGAGTTTATTCATTCAAGTGAGGCAAGAAAAATTTGGGCCATGGTGCGCACTTTGTGTAAAAATATCTGCAAAGATTTACAGTATTCCCACACACAGATAAGATTATACTTGGCCAATTTTACCTCCTACTTGTCTTGCACAGTGACCCAATTTCACAAATGGATACAGGCATGTATCTCTAACCGAGCAGCGCTGGGCACATCGGTACTGGCAGTTCAGCACGTGAGCTTTTCCAGTATTAGCCACTGTAATACTGATATAATCCTTGTTTTGGTTAATAGATCAGAAATCTGGGCATGATTTAGACAGGATCATTTATATATTTCAGTGACATTTTTAAATGGTCACAGCAACATTTCTATATCTCTTAGTGCTGGGAATCTCATTTTCACAAGGAATTGGACTCAAAGTACTTGAAGCTGTCTCTTTAAATCTCTTCAGTAATACTGAGCACACAGACTTGAAAACCCAAAGGACTTTTTTTTCCTAGAAAATCACTGTTTATTTAACATATGATAACTCTGTTATGAAATTTTAGATTTAACAGGCTATCCACTCTATGTTATTTAAGAAGCAACTAACTAGGGCTTATTAGAAACATATTGATTGAGTTATAAGAAATATGTAATAAAGACATATTTGGTTTCATAACAATTAACTCTGCATCAACGTGTTTTAAGAGGCAGATGGTATTTATTTAACACATAATAAGTATCTTCTGAAATGTAAATTAAATTGGAGAAACTTAATTTACCTGAAAATTATTATGGGCTAAAAAATTCTGAATTAATTTTCAGAACTTCACATAAGTCCTTTGCACACGTAGAGAATAAAGGGTTTCTATTGCAAAACTGCAATTAAAACACTGTTCAGAGCGCAAGACCTCTTTATCAACTCCTAATATGATTTGATTGCCTTCTCTGTATTAATCTGCAATAAAGATGGAAAATCTCATATGAGCAAAAAATAATAGCTATTATCTGCCTACTCAGGTAAAGTTCAAGCTGGCCACTGAAACGGCCATGGTGTCCTGGCAGTGCAGGAAGGAGTTTCATCCCCACTGGAGGCAGTGGTTTTCAAGGTGCTCTCACTGAACAACGCAGCAGTGCTGAGACAGCTCTTTGGGTGGTAATACGCTTGTAAATTCGGCCTCCTGTGAGACGTACTGCTACAGCCCTGAAGGACACGCGAAGTTTGTTCTCTATAAAACAACAAAGCAAAAGTGGAGAAGGAACTCAAACAGGGAAGGTGAGTTAACATTAATGCGAGAAGGTCGATCGTTTAGGAAGTTCTCTGCTAGGACTCCCATAGCTCTCACAGCTCATCCAAGCGCTGTGTAAGAGTATTTAGATGAACTGCCCAGTTGCTCAGGTCATCCTGGGGTAGAGTTGCTCCAGCTATGAAATCCAATGTGGTTCAACTCTTGTCCAGAGCCCTATATTCATTTAATTTGTCATTATTGGTGCTGCATGCTTACCAGACAGGAACACACGCACGTACTCTGACCTACATGATCTACTCAGGGTGCAGCAAGATGACACTCACACAATATTCAAGGGTTTAGGTCTTTGACTCCGCCTTGCTCAGTTCCCATCTCAGACCTCCTCGCCCTGTGAGACTCCGCTGCCCATGAGCTCCGTGTTGTCGCAGGAACAGGAACAAGATTCACTTTGCCCTTGCAAAGGAAACGTGCAAGAGGAGGAGGGGGAATGTGCAGGCAGAGCTGAAGCCCGCAGGTATTTGTGAGCAGCAATAACAGCAGGAATCACAGGGCCAGAACCGTTGATTGAAAATTCCTCCCATAACATATGGAAAAAGATTTGCCCTTTACATGGCAAATCAATGGCTCTCAACTGAGTGCTACGGGCTGAGAAAGGAAGAGCAGAAAACAGATCAATAACCTCCTCAGGATGAACCAATTTAGGAAAAAGGCTTAATCCAGACTGAGCACAGCACATGATAAAGCTGCGCTCGTGGAGCAGGGCCCCGGGTTGTTCCCTTATTTCTCCCCTTTGCATTCAATTCAGTGCCGGAGTGCAGAGCAGCGCGTGATCACCTTTCAAAGAAGTGGCCATCAATGGGCGGAAACCACTCCAGGGTGACAGAGGTGGAGGTCCGAGCCACGATCTGGGGGGCAATTGCAACAGGAGCTGGTTTCTTCGCGGGCTGCCAGCTCTGATAGACGAGGTCCAAGTAGCAGTGCATCCTGGCCACTTGGTTGGGTGTGAAGGAGTCTGTGCAGTCATCGTCTGAAATGAAAACAGAAGCCGCATCAACCATGTGGGAGATACGGTGGGAGTAAGAGAGAGAATTACAACCCAGTGAATGACACCTTCTTGCAAGGGTCAGGATGGGTTCTTGCAGCACTCAAAAGTTAATGGCCTGTGAACAAATTAGTGCAGTCATCACTTACGGAGGCAGGTGAAAGGAAACAAAAGTTAAAAAGGAGAAAGTAAAAAAAAAATAATTCAATAAATGTTCTCTCCCTCTGGTCCAGGATACATATGAAGCACCTGGAGATCATCCCTAGATGAGACAGAGACACGTGGAGGTGAAGAAACAGAAAGCCTCAGTGCAGCACCTCCTGGTCAGAATTGGGGCTACCAGTGGACCTCTGGACTTAAAATAATTTCATGTCTAAAAGAGTGTCTGAGAGAGGATAAAGGGCAAAGGACAGCTGGGGTTAGGACAGAACACTGAGATTCGTGCAGACTGCATGCAATAGACTTTGACAGATTTCTTAGATTAAAAGAAGACAGAATTTTAGAAATATATAATCTTTTTAAAGTTCTTAAATTTTGTAATGAACAAATAAAAATGTTCCGAAGGATCAATTTAAAAGAAAATTATTACAAACACTGATTAAAAAAGTAAATTTTTGGTGCAGTAAAATAACTTTATTTCAATTAAAAAGCTCCCCCATTACCATTATGATTCCAGCCTCTTTCTGATCTTCCCATAAACATTTTTGATTTTTCAAATTCATTTTTCATTCAAAATGGAGAAATAATTTTGCTGGATAATTCCTCATAAATATCCACTTCTCATTTCATCTGTTGTCATCTGTTTCACCACAATTTGGCAACAAGAACACATCTACTACCCTCTGAACACCATAGGTCCTTACAACTACAATGCCCCGGAGAAGGAGAAAATTACTGTTTTTCTATTGTGCAGATCACAGAAGGAATAAATATGTTGTGAAAAGCCACCCAGAAAAGCTACGCTGAAGAACTTATTGCTAGCACTTTAACCATTTTCTGGTACTCTTCCCATCAGATGAAAAACTCCTGAAAACACAGAGTGTCTCTTCACATGTGCCTGCGGAGTTCCCAGCCCAGTAAAGCTCAGTCCCAGACGGGACCTCTGCACGCTGCCGCGATACCAGCAACACGATGGTTTCGCACAGGTCAAGTAAGACGCTTTTCTGGGAAGATGCAGGTCACCGAAGGCTGTTCAGGGAGCTGCTTGCGTGCCTGCAAGTTGGCAGTTCAACACTGTAACAGCATTACTAGATGCTCTGATGTCTGCAAGTCCTTGCCCTGTGGAACTCAAGAGGAACCAAAAAAAATAGGGATTTGTTCTAAAGAGAAGTGCGAATTTGTGGGCTAATTTAAAACCTTACCACATCTTCCCAGAGATGCAAGCAAAAGGAGACAGCTTCGGTTGGGATCCTGCTCAAATTACAGCCCCAAATGCAGTCCTACCACAGTAAGGACACGTCAGTTCACATGTTCGCCAGTGTCTCTCCTAATTCCACTGTGAACCTCTCCTCATCAAACATGCACAGTAGATAGATAGATAGCACCAGCTTGAAAATATCTACAAATCCCTGCGGGTATGCAAAAAGCTGCTTTGATATGACACCTCTTGATTTCCTCAATAATTATCAATGGTCTATCCCTAAACATGCTGTAAAAGCCATAAATATTCTTCACGGAAGCCCAGAAAGAGAGAAAGGCCCTTAATAGCCATCATAAAGGAACAATAAAGTATATATAGGACAAAGCAGCGAGACAATGGCACAGGAGAAAGATGACCTGCATTCTCAATCTGTTTAAACATCAGCACAGGCTGTGTCCTGGGGGAGGGGAAGGGAGGAGAGGTGAGGGAGAAAGCTATTTCACTTGATCACTTGATTTCAAGAAAGTTTCGAGATCCTCAGATGAAGTAATAATCAGAGAAATTCAAAAGACTTTGCTGGGATGATTATTCCAACAGAATACAGAGACAGAATTCCTGCTGATTTCATGGAGAGTGGTCTAAAAGACTAGCTTATCTTTTTATTCGGGAACACCATGGCTATTTGGACTTGTAAAAAATAATTTACAAGTCCAATTTCTCACACTTCTCAGCCTGCTGGACATCTTAACTTGTTATTTCAGGGAAAGAAAAGTTTAAGTCAGTGTTTTGCTACAGAACGGGGAGTAATTGGACAGACGGATGTCAGACAGAGACAAACAGACAAACACAATATGATCAAGCTGTATACAAGCAGCAAAACAGAAAGGAAAGAAAGGCAATGTTTAGAGCTGCATGACCTCAACCTAGATGTTTCAAAGGTATTCCTACAGCAATATGATACCCTGATATATTTTTATTCCACTGGCAACAACAGAAAAGCAAACAGATTCATGCATGAGCTCTAGAGATACCTATCGTGTCACTTAATTTTTCAAGGGAAAAAAAAAGGTTTCTGCTCAGAACACCAGCACGTAGTGAGCAGATAGGTATCTCCATGGTCTGCCTCTCCATCTCATCTCTCCAGAGAATCGGCAAGGCAAGTTCTCTTTGGAAGAAGAGACCTCAGCGTTTCAAAACACGCACGCTCCACCCTTTGTCACATACACACAAGCAGATTTGGGGGAGGGATGTTGTCATCTTAAGTGGCACTGACTTATTTGTGTGACGTTACCAGGCCGCTGCATCAGGCAGTGGGATTCTCTGCCCTGCCCTACCGCAGGCACTAAAGCGCCCAACGTGCTGAGGAGCCGACTCGGTATGTGTATGCTTGTCCCTGAAAACACGCTCTAAACTAACAGAAAAATAAAATGAAATCTAAACATCACTTTCAGCTAGTGCCATGAAGGGCATAAAAGCATAGGGAAATATGTAAAGGGTGACTGCCATGAGGATGGAGCCAGGCTCTTCTCGGTGGCATCCAATGATAGGACAAGGGGAAATGGATATAAGCTGGAACATAGGAGGTTCCGTTTAAGCATGAGGAAGAACTTCTTCCCAGTAAGGGTAACAGAACACTGGAACAGGCTGCCCAGAGAGGCTGTGGAGTCTCCTTCTCTGGAGTTGTTCGAAACCCACCTGGACGTGTTCTTGTGTGATCTGATCTAGGTGGTCCTGCTCCGGCAGGGGGATTGGACTAGATGATCCTTCGAGGTCCCTTCCAATCCCTGACATTCTCTGATTTGTGTTGTAAATCATTTCAATCTGTGCCCCAGATGGCATTAAACACTTTGCTTCTCTGCGGTTTTATTACAGAATAAGCACTCCTATGACCTTTAGAGTGGGCAATCTGTGTTTTCATCTAGAGTATAAAGGTGCTCTTCAGTGGCAGTAAGTATATTGGTCACCTTTAAAATGGTGTTGATGTTGTCAGCTCAATGTCACAGATCTTCATCACAGCTAGACCCTATGACCCAAAATAAGGGGAAATACAAGCCAAGGTATCCCCTGATATTTCTGGGAAACAACAGATTCAACTCCCCTTAAACTGCCAGGGGTGCAAGCAAGAACCCCACTCCACCCTCGTCTGATGAGCAAGGGTCACAGGAGCTCATGCCCTCTTTGTGTTATGCTCTGTTAGTAGGAGTGCCACGAACTGGCACCCCTGAGCAACACAGCTGTGCCTACAAGAGCCCGCAGAGTTATAACTACAAAATGAGGCTTTTGCTTAAGCAGCTTAATCCTCTTGAAGGGGCAGTTTTACTGCACTGATATGGACCCCTTGCAGTTGCACTCCCAGCACAAACCAGCACAGCACGCTGGTGGTCTTTGACCAGAAGAGCAATCCTGACCCAGGGACTATCCCAGTATTCACAGTCTGATGATGAAACTCAGATGTGAGTGATTGTAACTGAACAACAGTGGCTTCAAATCAAACACCAAACACAGTATTTGAACGGACACAGGGAGGCACAAACAGTGTTTCGTTAGATGTCTACCTATCACAGGTTCATTACACTGCCTTCGTGGTATCAATATTCATCTAACATTCAATATGTCCTTGGGGGAAGGTAAACAATTTCTGAATTTGGGTTTTTCAAAGACGACCTGAAAGATCAGGCACCTAGAACCCAGGGAAATAGGATGTCAAATTTGCTGTAGAGCCTTTAGAAGCCATTTTCTTAATGCTTATCTCATTTCTTCTCTCCTCCAAACCTTCTGCCTGGGCATCACATAGAACTATGTAAAGTTGGGGAAAATGGGAAAAAAGAACAGGAGAACTGGAAGGGATGCTTGAGACCATCAAGTCTGACCCCTCATCAAGTCTGGTCCTAGACCAATGGGCACACGTCAGTGAAGCCAAGCCCTGTGTGAAATGGACCGTAGAAATCAGAGGTAATACTGTTACTCTTTGTTCCTGCCCAACCACAGCACCACCAGCAAACCAAGGAAACCCAAGTACCTGCATAGCTCATGAAGTTACTGAACGGTGTGTTTGAGAAACTGTGGAAACCACACGTGTCATTGCCAGGTCCAGGATCCCCGCACAGCTTGTGCTTAGGAGCAGGGTTGGTGTCACTGCAGAGGTCCCCGGTCTCGAAGGAGGGCTCAGTTTCCATGCATGGATCGCTGCAGGAGAGGATCTCTGAGATTCCCCGGAAGACGTGATAGAGCCCCAGGCTGTGCCCAATTTCATGGATCATTGTGTGCGTGTGGCCAGGGATTCCATAGAAGGAAGGATTCAGCACAATGCCACCTGCAAGACGAAAAGAGAAGAGCTTCGTTTGCCTTGTCTTCCTCCGAACAGTAAGAGAAAGGGAAAGGAAGACCATCCTAACGGCAGATCCCCTGGCAGTTCATCGGATCCTCTATAGCACAGGCTGCTTTTTGCACAATCCGGCACGCGGCCTGCCCAGAGAAATGGCACAGCAAGGTTTAATCCCAACGTTAGTCTAGGGCTCTAAGGATGAGGAATCACGGGACAAAGTCAACGTCCTAAACCAAAAACACAGTGACAATCGGTCTTTCCACTGAATATGGTCAGTTTGGTTGGTTTGTTAACTCAAAGAAAAATCCTACATGCAATTGCCTCACACTACGCAATTCCAAATCCTTTAGTGCACTTAAATAGAATGATTCTGCCCAGGTAAGTGTAAACAATTCATTTGACACCAAGAATCAAACAACACATACCTGGAGCGCTCCCTGCATATTATTCCACAGAGGAAAGATATAATAGAAGCCTATTAACCTCTGAAACATCCTAAAAATTGTCGTAGGTTGCACCAATATTTGCAAACTAACAGCTGGACGAAGGAAACAATACGCCCAAGGCTGGATGGGTTTTTGTGGGATGTGCTCTGATCACCCAGACAGCTGGAAGTGACTGTCAGAAACACACTCTGTTCATGCACTCACACACGTCTGGTTTGATCTGAACTGCACAGTCCACTAATGAATATGCAGAAAGTCTAACGTGTCAAAAAAAATGAAATCCTAGAATGTGATAATTTTAAAAGAACTGCGTAGTTGTTAAACGCGCGCAAAGAAAACCAACAGTGATTTTTTTGTTGCATGAATTATGTGTAGATAAGCAAATAGTAAATTAATGAGGCTTTACAGTATATTGAATTAATCATAAGAATTATATTTTTAGCTTAGCTAGATGTACCTATGGATTTATGATATGCTTCATGTTTTCTTTATTTAGCTTGTTGACCTCAAGTTTTCCAAGCCTTCTATTTCAAACTGTTTTTGTATATTGCCTACCATGAAAATGGGAGACTGCTTTGTAAAAGTTATAGTGGGAGAATAAATCTTGGATATAGTACACGAATAATTTAGTGACAATGAGGAGAGAAAAGGTTTTGGCAGGAGGAACTTTATCAGTGACTGTAGTGCAGGGAAGATGAGATCACTGGGTTCTGACGCACCATAGACTCTTCCTTCTCATCTGCCTGGAGACTTGGTTACAATAACCATGGAATCAGAGGAAAATAAGACTGAGAAGATCTTAAGAAGTCATCTCAACACCATTCAAACAACACAGGACCAATTAGTTCTATACCATCCCTCACACAGATTGGCCTAACATGTCTTTACAACCTCTGGTGACACGACTGCCCCAGTAACCAATTTCAGCACTCAGTGTCCTTACAGCTGCAAGGATTTAACTCAGATCTAATCTGAATTGATTTTTTGGCAATTTAAGTTCATGACTTCAAGTCCTGCCTCACACAGATATGAGAAACAGAAGATTCTCCTCCCCTTTCATCAGCTTTTACGAGATTGTCATCATCCCCACTTCAGGCTCTTTTCCTTCAGTCTGAATAACTGCAATCCATTCAGCCTTTCCTTGGAGCTCAATCCTTTTTCTAGACCTCCCTGACTGTTGTTCTCCTTTGGTTTTACCAGTTGTCTCACATTTTCCTTCGAGTACAGCATCCACACATGATACAGTGTTCCAACAAATTTCAGTGTTCCAACTGAAATTTTGCCAGTGCTGAAGAGAGAGGAAGGACCACTTTGGATGTCTTGCAAGGACACATGCTTAGAGAGAAAAGACTTTCCCTTTGTGCATGGGCATGTGTGAATACACACACGCAGCAGAGAGGAGTCCCATGGGTATGTACAAACACATAGTATCAAAAAAAGAACTGAAAATTTGAATACAGACACAAAAAAGTGAATAAAATTAATCATACTGCAACATCAGGCCTGTAATGCCACATGCAGCATCTGCACATCCTTTTCACAGCACTGAACCGGTCCTTACACTAGTTCTCCACAATCCCAATAATTGTATACAGCCCTACCAGTACACAGCGACTGCAACACCCACATTCCTTGTATCCCTCTCCTCCTTTACACAATCATGTTCTGATGTCTCCAGTGCTTGGGCTCTACCCAGGTGAAGCCATTTACACCCAGAGAGTACCCTGCTATATTGTTTTGTGGGAGTCTCTTTCCTAAAGATAATTCCAGAGTTTGTTTTCCAATGGCAGGAGCATGGGTGAAACTTCCCAGCAGGACATGCCTTCAAAATAAAGGCTGGGTAAATGGTTCTGGCATTGGACAGCCCTGAGGCAGCTGGAGAGGGAGATTTTATTTTTGTCTTTGTTGAAAATTTATATTTTTCACAGCTGTCAAGAATCTAAATCAATTGCAGTTTTACAGAAAAGATAAACTCCCTCACCCAGACAATCTCTATCCCAGCCTTTAGATCTGCACCACAGGACATATTTCATATTTTTTATTAAGTACATATTGGATTTATAGAAGAGAGTAAAAAAGATTAAAGATGAATTCTTACAGACCAAGCACAGGTCTGGGAGGGCTATTATAACAGGAAATTATGACCATTATTTATTTATTTTTACTTTTTTCCCCACTGCAAGTCAACTTCAAACTGTTGACTAGTGTCTTTTTTTCTCGTGAGATCTTTTTTTGGTCAATGAATTCTGTCAATACATTGTAGGAGCTGAATTTAAATTGTTTTGCTCAGGCATGATGTTGACAATTAGCTTAACGAAGTGACAGAAGAACTCATCAGGGCTTTGGGCAAGCCCCAGCCCTCTTGCAGAAGGTTCTTCTTGATGCTCTGGAGCTCTCCCGCCTTGTTCTCTGCTCCCTCCCATGGCAACACCAAGGGAAGCTGTGAAAATACTCATTTAAGGAAGGATTGGCTATATTGCAGCCTTATTTCACTTCAGCAGTGGCTTTAGGGCTAATGTTTCCCACCAGCAACCCATACTGTTGCATAATGAGAAGCAAACAAAGTTACTGTGGGGCGAGGGCAGGAGAAGGGGGTTGTGGTATTACAAAGTGATAGAGATGACAGCAGCGTGGGTGCTGGTTGAGGCACCCACAAAATATCCATCTTTGTTTTTACCAGAAAATGTTGCCATGGGGAATGCTCACTGGCAGGCATTTACAGCATCTGTTTGGGTGCTCCCAGCAAGAGCCCATGGAGATGGGGCTGGAGGCAAGTCAGAGTGGAAGTGGCTTCACTTCCAGCCCAGCTTGGCAGGAGATGGGTTAGGTGTCAGTGCCGGTCCTTGGGAAGGGAAGTTTGCTCACACTTCTTCCAGAGCAGCTGCAGAGCTTGCTGTTGTAATAACACGTTTATTAACTGAAGCAGGGCAGCCAGCTCCAACTGCTGGGTCTGTCCATGGAGCCTCTCTCAGCTATGGAGACAGGTGACTACAAGAGATATTAACTTCTAGATTTTGGGGTAATGTATTTTTGAACATGGAAAATCCTCCCTGACTGAGGCTTGGGCTGCAGTTCAGCACTTACAGTACGATTTAGAACAAGCAGCCTATTTGCTCTCCTTGTCTAGACTTTACATTTGCCACATCCTTATTGTTTTGCTCAATGTGAGGCTGGGTAATATAAAAACTGGCTGAAACAGCCTTTCACAAAGACTGATCTTGGATGAAACTGGACTTCATTTCCAGCCTACAAAGGTCTGGACAAGCTGGAGAAATATCTGGAAAACTTGTGAGAATCCCTGCTCTTCTAAGATGACCAGATCAGCTTTGCAGCCCCAGGGAAGTCTGTGCAGTTAAGAGACGTGCATAGAGACTCAGTCGGTGCCTTCTGAACCTTTTGAGGTTCATCTGACATTTTGCAAGGAACACAGGTCCAGTGGCACTGCAGGTGTCAGGGCAATGAGTCATTTGGGAGGTTGCACAGCTTTGTCTGGATCCCTGGGTTCCAGCAGCCATACTCAGCAACTGAGTTATGAAACATGCAGGGCAACCTGCAGGGTAGTGAACTCTTTTCAGTTCCACTTTAATGAACATTAGAAATACAATCTCGCAGCAGTTTGCTCTTTTGCACATTGGTAGAGAAAAATAGTAACAAATGTTAATCATAATCTGTGAGGACAATTAATTGAACACTTACTAAGTAATGAACTAAGGATTAGAATGTAACAGGAGAAGGTTAAAAATTCACTTCTGCCCAGCGTACCCCAACCTATCCCCCGCAATCTTCTTTTCAAAGTGCTCCCATGGAGTGAATGCCCTGTAAAGTAGCTTCACTTAAAAGGTGAAATACTTTCAGCTTGACATCATCTACAAATACCATAATATGCTTTGGGTTTATAACCTAATATTTTCCTGGTTGTGAGCCAGTATCTGGGAATCGTGAAATAGTTTTTTTCCCCTGACTATATATTAGAGGAACGATAAGAAATCAGAACAGAGCTTAACGCATATTTGTCTTTCCTTCTTAGTGCATCAAAAGAATGCTTTACAAAGAAGAAACATCTTTATCACTCACCTAGATGCATCAAGGCTTCCTTGTCCCAGGGCCAAGTTGCCACTCCAGCCAGCTCTTCCTCAGAGGAATTGGCAAAAAAGATGTTGAGGTGTGTGGATCCATCCAGTTTGAGTATGTTCTTTAGCTCATTGACATCCAAGTATGCTCTGTAGAAAAAAAGAAGTGTCTTTTTTTTTTTTCTAAAGGTGACAGAAAAAGCAACAAAGTATTGAAGAAGTGCTGCAATCCAGGCAAAGATCTTATAATATCCTGGGTATCAGTCACCTGAAATACTTTAATAACCCACTCCTGAACTTCAATTACTTCGCATTCTTATAGTGAATCTCATCTAAAGACTTCAGGCCATTGATTAGCTAAGGCCACAAAATCCAAGGTAAATACATAAAACTGTCCACATTCCTAAGATAAGTATAAGAATCTATTTATTATGAGCATAATTAACCACGTATTACAGTCAGTAAATCTTTTTATATCAGCAGGTACCTTGCACATTTCCGCTAAGCTGTTTATTATTGTTACCTCTAATTTTCCTTCACAATAGCACATTTCACATCTTCAGGTTGGCCTAACGACGAACAGCAGCTCATGAAGTTTCTCCTTTAGCACCAGTGGCAGTCACTCGTGATGAGATGCACGCGGTCTATCCCTGGCATAGTATGCTTGTCTGGGAATTGCTATTTCTAGCAAGCAAAGCTGTGCCAAGAGATCTCCGCAGCAGTGGTACCATACCATGACATAAATTGCTAAGGCTCCCTAGGTCCCCCCTCCAAGATGAACAGAGTTTCTTCTTAGCTTTTGGGTTGCTTGGAGGTTACAGAGCCAGCTGCTTCCAGGCAAGCAAGGCCAATCCCTTAAGCTTGATGGCCGTTGGAAGCACTTTTAGCATCCCTTTGAAGGAGTAGACTTTGTCAATACTGGAATACAGCAGGAGCTACTTGCCGAAGTGTGTACCACGGTGTCACGCTGCTTTCAGTGGCACCGTGATGCTCTAACTCAGAGTAAAGCCAGAGAAAGTGAAGCATAAGAGTAAATCTATTGGTTCTTTCTCTCCAGCTCACGTTGTCTTTTGATATTAAGTGTTGTTCTAACATCTAATCTACAACAAGGATGAGTTGTACTATCTTCACTGGACAGGTAGAAAAACAGTGAAAAGACAGATCACATAGAGTCAAGCACGGTTGACTGGCTTGTAGGGAAAGGACACCGTAATGGTTTTGAGCAGGTTGATTCCCGCTTCCTAAAGTCCCCCTTTCCATATGTTTATGGATGTGTATAAGGCTCACGTAGCTCTCACAAACCCAACGCGCTCACATTCAGTAAGCAGGGTTCCTTGCATACTTTGAAAGGCTTTCATTCCCAGAAGGGTGAGGAAAAAATAGGGGAGTTGGCTCAGCATCAAGATCTTTCTGTCCTTCCCTGGAGGACTCCCCAATGGAAAACACATTCATATTTCCACAATAGCTTCCCCTGCCACTTGCTGAAGTCATTGCCTCCAAAATAGCTCATGGCTGGGTGTCCCCAGGCTCTCGCTGACTCATGGAGGAAGACGTGCTCTTTGGGGACACCAGTGGAAGGGTATGTTTCCATTCCATACAGTGTTTATCTTCCAATCAAACGCAGATGAGATTCTTAAGGACAGGTCAGCACTGTGACCCTCTACACATTTCTCATCTCTCCACTGTTCCCAATACATCTATGGAAAATACACAGATCTTCCCCTTAGCTCCTCAAGCTTGTCCTGCGTGTATCTGCACAATGTTCTGAGGCTGTGCCTAAATCTATTTCCAGGATCTTCTTTGTGCATTTGAAAACATCTTTTCCAAACACGGGCTTCTACTTACACACATCCACGAGCAATAGTTTAAAATTACACGAGAGCTAATGCGCATTTCCAAACGAAAGAGTAGGCGCCTTGGGGGAACACGTGATGGAGGACGTGTGCATGTGTATGTCTGCATGTGTGGCAGCATCAGCGAAAGTCAGGGAGCAAAAGCGGAAGAGAGAATGTGGGAGTGATGCGATACTGCGTGCAAGACAGAAAAGGACAGAAACAGAAGCACTGCGTACCTCTGAGTAGAAAAATGTTTGTGTGTTTTGCATCACAGCGGGAAGGAAAGGGCCACTGTCTGCACTGAGACCGCGGTTGTTGACTCTGGATGCAGATACTTTATGGCCTATGCATATCCCTGTAGGAGTAACTATAATCAAACTCCCCTCCTGAGATTACTGTTTTTATCCCCGCTCTTCTCTTATGGTTTCAAATAATCTAAAATAATATTTCTCTGTTCTCAGCTGTCTCTCTGCTTATTGTTTACACAATCCAATCCCCATTTATATCCTCAGTGCGTGGCCACGATCGCCCTCTCACTTGCACACAGGCTATGTGCTTCAACATCTAGGGCTGTTTTGTACATGGATTATTACAGCAGACCACATCCAGAGCAGACAGCATTTAACTAATTGGCCAGTGATGTCAGTGCATCACCAAGGCTGAACTCGTGTCTTACGCAAATCCATCGTACGAAGTCAATTGAGCTCGGTTTGATAGTATTTCTCTGACCGCTAACGACGAAGTCTGCGAATGAGCGGAATATATTCAAAGGGTGTAAGAACAGAACGCTAAGAGGATCTTTAGCAAAGGTTCTGCACAGGAGTAGGTGTAAACGGATCATGCTCGGGAGGAAGTAAATGCAAACCCTTTTGTAAAAGCGGTCAGCAACCCCCAACACATAAACACGCTCAAGCACTTTGCTCAGGCAAATCCCTTGTAAGCGTGTGAACACGTGCCCACGTGTGCATGCACAAACGGAGGTGTGAGCGTGCAAGCGAGGGTTTGGATTGTGCACACGCATGAGACAGCCAAGAACATGTATGCAAAGGAACCAGCGTGTGTGTATGTGTGTGTAAGAGATAAAAACACAAGCTGGAATTCCATCCTCTCCTTCCTCCCCATGTTTCTAATAACCTCCTGTCCCTATCCATCATCGCCACATTCCTACACTCAAGGAGGCATAAATTAACTTCTTTTGCAGTTCATGTCCAACTACGTAGCCGCAGGCAGCAGACCCAACAGTTACCAGGTCAAAATAGTTTTCAGTTATTGTGTTGGACTAGGCTGACTCCCCCCTGCTGCCGCGGCTGCTTTGTTATCAGCCCAGACTATCTGACCCAACGCAACGCGCGAGCGTTGCTTACACTTCCCAAGGTTATGTGGGTCCCCTGATAGAGGACATAATGTCTGTCACATGGGCCCGTGCCAATGAGAGCCAAAGAGCCCAGCCTTCCCAGCACTGCCAAACTCGCATTTCAAAGACATGAGTGCAGTCTTGGAAAGGGATCAAAGCCTTTCCAACTGTCATTAGAATATTTCTCTTATGCATCTCTCCGTGAGCGCCAGCAATACATTTCATAAAATTCGTTGGCTCGAGATGGTACCTCCAATATAAACCTGAATGGGGGAACTGTCAGGGCAAGTCTGTGTGGAAAACAAAACAAAACCCGAAGCACAACAAAATACATGTAATTCCTGTAATGGAAAAAACATACAATGCTGTGAGCGTGCCTTGCTCAAGAAAGCCTAATGATCCTATTAGTGCATCATAAAAGGTCTCCTTTGCTGGAATCTGGTTTAGACACAGTAATTCTATGGGCTGTTTAAGGCCATTTGGGACACCAAATCATATCAGGCCATGTGCACGTTCCCACCTAGATCTTTTCATCGACTTATTTGTCCAATGCACAGCTTCAGTTTGCTTTTTGCCTTTGCTGCAGTGTACACAGCCCTCTGAAGCTGTATGGTGCAGCAGCTCACCCTTACGCAGCCAGCCCAGCCCTCAATCAGTAACACGCATCCCGCACAGCGCTCCAGTTTCAGTCTAATGGAGTCTTTAACTCATCCAGCAGCGTCTCACGACCACCCTACCCACCCCATCCGTCCCACGAGCCATTATCCCCGCGCCTGTCTCATCTCTCAAGCCCATTTCCTGTCAATTTGGGCTGTGGCTTCGCCGCAGCATGACTCGTCTCTGGGTGGCGAGGCGAAGCCCCCAGCCAGCAGCCCACCCGCCCACGGGGGCCACTGCCAGGAGCTCCCTTCTGCTGGCCCTCAGCTCCAGAGTCAAATCCAGCCACAAATCTTGGCCGCTTAGCTACAGCGACATTTGACAATGGCCTTTAAACTTGGTCGATATCACGTCTAGTTTTGTAACTGGGTTGCAAACTCTTCCTCCTCTGTTTTCTTCCAGGTCAGAGAGTGGCTTTCCTGCATTTCCCTAACGTGGCTGGGGTGCAGCTTCCTGCACTTCTGGTTGTTTTTTGCAAGGAACATGGAGCCTTCCAGCCCTTATTATTAGGAAATGTTTTCTGCTGTTTGTTCTGAGTTATCTATTTGACTTTGTTTTGTTTTTTTTTTTCCTTCAAAGACAAGTGTCACTTTACAGCAAGGAAACAAACAGGGTACTTAAGGGATTACTTGCAAGACCCCACCCAAATACAGAGTAGGAACTTTGCTATCTGCTCACTATGGTGTATGGCCTCCAACTGTCTGATGAGTTTGTTAGGGATAAAAGGCATTGCATTTCATAATTTAGGAAAAAAAAACAAACAAAAAAAAAACAAACCAAAAATGCCAGCATCTTCTGAATTGGGAAGTCAGCCTCAAAAAGTCTCTATTTTATGTCTTGACATGCAATGTCCTATCTTTTATTTAGCTGGTTCAGCATATGGCAGGACAGAGTAAACCTTCTGGAATTACAGGGACCCAGCACATCACTCTCCTTACCAACACTCCTTGTCTCTGTTTCTATTTGGTGCTCTCACAAGAGGTCTCAGACCAGCTTAAACCATGGTATATGATTTAGCAGACAAAGAGGAAGCTTTTTTGGACAGCCCTGGCAACACTTGTTGGCAGCCTTTGACAAGTTCAGGTGTGGCTCCCACTGTGGTGTGGCTGAAATGTCTCAGTGGTGCTCCCTTGGTCCCTCCAGCTCTGATTTTACTAACTCATTCGAGCAGCAAAGACTGCAACAGTCGGTACGTGGACAGGCACTCGCCAACTGTCTGTCCCGTTTGCCCAAGCAACACGGGGCCCAAGGTTTTCGGGTGCAGTGTCTACCTAGAGATTTTCAATACCTGCAGTGAACAGCAAGGACCGTTTCGAGGTAAATGATGTTCTTCCTGAAGATAATGGCAAGAGCCACGACTTCAACAGCACTGAAAGCTGACCTTGAAATGGGGCCATTTGGCAGATGCACACAATTGTAATTTAGCTTTTCCCCCTGTGATTTCTCAGTCTTTAGTGGTAAGACATGGAGCTCTCCTTTGGAGATGCAGTGTTGATGGCAGTCTATAAACTGCCTTTTGCCTTCTGTCATAAAGTCACAGAAAACAGGTGTGGAAAGGATTTCCCAAAGCAGGGGCATCTCTTGTATGTCACACCAAGAAAATCTTTATCTAGCTCATACTTAAGGCCACAAATGACAAGGACTCTGTAACTGCCCCAGCAACCTGTAGCCCATTTTTCAATACCAATAAGTTTTTCTGAAGGTCTACCTGAATCTTTTTTTCGCTACAACAGATGTGCACGACTATTTGTTCCATTTGCCACAGACAGGGAGATTAGATTATTCCCTCCAGCTTTATCAAACCTAGTACTCATTTGAAAGCTGATTATGTCCCGTGTAAGCCATCTCATTTTTAGGCTAAAAATATCTTATTTCTTCAGCCTCTCCCCACTGGGTGTATTTTTTAAGACCTCTGGTCATTTCCGATGCTCTCATCTGCACTCTCCACATCTTTCTCAAAGGCGGGTCATCAAAAGAGGACACAGTCCTCAAGCTGAGAGCTTATCAGTGCCATGTAACTGCTACATTCATCCCGTCTATCACCTCCAACCTGACATAAAGTACACAGTAGAGATTTCAGACCTACAAACATTTCTAACATTTTTTTTCTTCCTTTTTGCTTAAAGTGCTACAAGTCTATCAAATACCTGAACAAAAAAAAAGACAACCTACAGACCCTCTTTAGCAGTGAACTTGTAATAAAATTTTTGCCTGACCTCATGTTAAAGATCTGCCTTCGCTGGAGAATTTAATTTTGTTCCTCATTTCAGACGGATTGCCATAAATCATGTGAAGCAGGAAGCGTACCTCATCTACATTTAGTTTAGTGTTAATTTAAGACACTGGTGTAAGTGTAGTAAAAGTCATGATAATTTATTGATAAAGGTATAAATCTTTCAGTGATTGGGACAGAGCCTGAAATAGAGCGGAGCCAGAATATTACAAGTGAAAGGCTTCAGGTCCCAATTTAGATCCAGATCACTGCCTGTGTTCACACTAAAATCCAAATATGTAACTGTAATTCCAACCGCATCCAAACCAGGCAGTCACTAGGTCATGTCCACAAGCATAAATTGCAAGCACTGTCAGCACATGTAGGCTTGGCAGCTTTTAGAGAATTTTGGTTTATCCGCTGCAGCAAAATGTCCTCTACAGCCTCCAAATTTGATCTCCTGTTACAAGAAAGGTGGAATGTTTGGGGGAAAGAAAAAAAAAGTAACGATAAGAATCCAAGAAAAGATAATCAGGATAACTGTTCAAATAGAAACCTAGCTTCTTGGGTAGGTTTGGTAGCCTGTGTTGAACTCTGTGACACTCTCTGTGACACTGCTAATGCATTCAGGTTCGCTGCTCAAAGCTGGACAAGGCTCTTTTTACACCAGTGGCAGGTCCTTCAGTTAAGCCCAACCCTAAGCAATACATATAACAAAATAAAAGCCCACATGGCTACAAAAATCTGGGTGTTTGTTGATCCTAGGGTGCCCTCTTTTCCAAAATGAATTAATTCTACCATTATGGTAGTGACTCAGGCTTTACTCACCCTATTAAAAAAAAAAAATATAGAAAGAAAATAATTCACTGTGCAAAATATGGGAATCCTTTGGGTCTGGGTTTTCTTTATCCCACAACAGAGACTGAGAGCAGCTTCTTGGTCTAAAGTAGGGAATTTTTACAATTGTCAAGTCACCAGTTTCGTTCCATTTGCTTTGAAATGCTGGCTTTCCAGCAGGACAGTCCTAGAAAGAAGCACATTTCTACTGCAATGTTTTGGACTATAAATCTATAGGACTTCAAAGAAATAAACCAACCCATGCATAAAGAAAACTATTTGCTACTAAATTCTAAAAATTAGTGTTGTCTTCTAGAGAACCTTAATGGTGCAGCCCTGCTCAGTCCTAACTGACTTTCTTACAGAAGACCTCTAAAAAACAATATGTCTGTGTTTCATACCATTGCCTATAGAGAACTTCTGGATGTTGCAAATGCAATATCTACTCAACGGGCTGAACCACAGCAACAGGTTGGAATAAACATGATGGTTGGACTACTCCAAACCTACCTCTGGGTCCTCTTCTTGTTTGGTTCATGTAAGCTTGCACTTTGAGCCAACTTCTGTTCTCACTGGGCTGCACACAAGTATCAGCGCTGACTGTGATGTATTTGCTCCAGTGTAGATCTCAAGTTAGTCAGAGCAAAATTTGATTCTCAAAGTGCAGCTTCAGGTTCAAATCCAAAATCTCAAAGGAAACCTCAGTTGAAACGACCAATTTCTGCCCAATTTCTGGCCAACACAACTTGCTTTTTTAAGGAGGGAGGCGGGTTTCCTCAGATCTCCACACGGATTCTCTCAAAGGTTTGTAAATCCTTGCCAAATCCTTCACAAACCTGGGCTGAGATTCAGAAATACAGTGAAAACAGATTTTTTTATTTATTTATTTATTTCCCCCCCCCCAGCACTTTTGCTGCTGGTTCTGGCCAGGATAAGAAAGAGCAGAGGCTCAGGGAAAAGGAATGGGGAAAAAGATGACGTAAAAATTTTCAAATGTCAAACACATTCCGTGTGAGCTCCAGGCAAAAGTTTGGGGTGGCTGTTAATGTACACAAAGTGATTTATTCCCTCTATTCCTTTATCCTCCCTGACTTTACTGCCCACTTCTTATACCACAGACCCCACCTTTATATAACCCTTATATAGATTTATAAAGAGTTTCAGTGCTACAGACCATAAATACGTGATCACTAAGCCTTCTTTCTTTGCAAGGTCTACATCCAAGAGTGGAGCAACGTTTGAGTTCACTCGTGCAGCAAGAACTGAAAACCCCCGTTTCCTCGCACAACCATAAAAAATAATTAAGCTAACCAACTACACAGAACTAGGAAAAGATATGCTGGCTGGCCAACTTGCAGGAAGAAAAAAGAAAACAAAGGGAAAGCCTTGGCAAAGAGAATCGTGATCTTACTGTACAATTAACTTCTGAGACAGCGAGTAGGATTAAAGCACAGAACATTTCAAGACGCATCTCTAAAATAGCAAAGCATTACGAAGCACATAGGCACATTTCACAGACCTTTGAAATCAGCAACACTGGCAGGTTTATTTGTTTTGTCTCTTTTTCTTTCTTTTACTACTTTGGGATTTTTTTTCTCTCTCCTTTTCAAGACTAGAGCCAAACGACCCATGAGAAACGTACTGTAATTTGTCTCTTATCCATCCCTCATCTCCATCTGATATTCCCTCTGCCCTGGTTACCCTGATGTTTTTCCAGACTCTACAGTCTGAACCATTGTAACAAGGAGAAAAGTCAAGCGATAAAGAAAGAAGTGGCGTAAGGAAATTTTCAGGAACCCGTTCCTGAAGTAAAACGGATCTCCTTTGCCGCTTTATGAGAACCTCGTTTGGCTGCAGCAAACCCCATTTGCGTCTACTCCAGAATTTAAATCGGTGTAGGAAGGTACATACATTTGGGCTCTTTTAACCATCAGTTATACTGCTTGGCACTTGCACAGTGCTTCCCCTCTGGGCCTCAAAATGCTTCCTAAAAATGAAGAGAGAAATTCCACTCTGGTCAAAGCCCTGACACAAGCCCTCTGCACCGCTCCAAACCCCGTCCAAGGGCTTAAGTAAAGCAGGACAAGAACCCTTGCACTGGGCCTCCCCTCAAGAAACTTGATGGTGACCAAAGAAGCCATGAAATAGGCAAACAGAATAATTTTCCTTATCTTCTGAATGGGAAAACTGAGGTAGAGAAATGCAATAATTTGTTTAAAGTAACAAAATCATTCCGGGTGACAGCTGGGATTAGAAACTCCATCTCTTGAGCCTATGTTCTGTGATAATATGGATCATCTTTCTTTTAAATAAGCAGTGGCTTGTGTTACTGATCCTTTACGTTTTCTGCTGGTGGCCACTAATCACATTTTACAAGCCTTCCTTCTTATTTTGCAATCTTTTACTCATTTTTCACAATCTCCAAGAAAGTCCTAAAGGTCCAGTGCTGAGCAGATGGAAAGTCAGAGCTCCCTATGATAAGCTGGTCCTTCCTGAATCCCTTCATGTCATTGTTTCTGAAGACTATGTAGCACATTTACTTCATAAACAGATATTCTTGTGGAACCAGGGCTCTGCTTTCAACGAGCGAGCAGCCACTGCTCTAATAATGTTTGGCATTTACATACCAACTCTCATCCCAAAGCTTCCAAGAACAACCAACAGATATGTGTATAGCACACTGCACAATAGTTCAAGTAAAGGACATTTTGGTTTCAGTCACCAGAACAAACCTGATTTTTTTTTTTTTTTTTTACGAAAAGCACCAGAGATCAGGAATGCAGCCTGTCATCGCTCCCTTGAATCAGGTCAAGAGTTAGGTAGAGCCTCTGTTAATCACACTGGAAGTTAGAGATCAAGAGGGAACATGAGGCTTTAACACAGAATTTTCTTTACTTATAGGAGTAGCTCATAGCAACTGTCTATATTAAAGCTGTCTAACAATTTCCACTACTAATACTCAACTCCAGCCTTGGCTTTCTCATCTCCATCCCAATGGCTGTGGGGTCAGGCTTGAGGTCACATTTGCAGCCTGCCCAAACAAGTGCCAGGCTGGAGTGACCCTGGTTTTGGAACTTCTGGAGCACAGGGAAATGCTTTGTGTCCCCTTGTTAGAGTCCATGGAAAGCGTGGGGTTACCTTACTGAGTGGGTACTGCTCTGTCCTGGGCTCCATCTATCTGTACCATCTGCCCTTGTAGTAGGCAACTGCGGGCAGGCAGACCGGGTCAGGACCCTGCCTGGGTGCGCTCCGGTGGGTTACTTACTGTGGGAATAGTCGGGATTTTTAGGAAGCTGAACACAGATCAGGGAAGGGAGCACTGTGGCCTTGGGGTGCTCGCAGATTGCGATTAAGTCATAGCTCCTGCAGAAGAGTGACACGTGGCACCATCCCTGTCGGGGTGTGCAGCTAGGACTTTAAGGGGCTGGTCCTTTAGCATCTTCTCTAATTAACACGCAGTAAAAAATGCAGGATGAAAACAGAACAACGTCAAATTCTTTGCTCCTTTCATCTCAATTTTTGACACTAATCCTCCTGGTACATAAACCCCGTGCCACAAAGTGAGATATATATTGCTATCGGAATGAAGAGCGACTTGGAATCAGGCCGGCATCAGCAAAAAAACCCAAAACAAAATCATATATAACCAGAGAGGACCTAGCATGTTTATTACAGATACTTTTGGAGTTGATGGGCCAAAATAACCAGTCCAAATATGCATCTTGCAAAACATCGCTTTTGCTTTGGAGATGCCGCTGCTTTTCTGGTTTTGTTTTTACAACTCATGGACTTCCAAACCTCATTTCTTAACCTCCTGGCAGGGCTGTGCATAAAGTTGGTCCTGCTGCAGCGGGCAGATCATCAATGGCTTATGGTAAGGATAATCCCAATTTTCCTCTTTTCTGAGAAAGAAACGAAAACTTGATTCTAGTGAGACTGGTTGAAATTTCCTCTTGTTTCATCTTATGCAGGAAAGAGTAGGAGACACCAAAGTGAGATCACAAGGAACATAGTCAGGTGATGTAGATTTCAATCCAGGGAAACCAAGAAAAGCTTGTACCCTAGCACTAGAAGCTTCAAATTTTCAAGGTTCATACGATGATTTTTTTTTCCTTCCTGTTACAAGGGTCTAATATTTAGCTCATTTCATTTTCTGCTTTTTCTTCAGGGGGTATTGACGGATTGTACCAGTAAGTCTTTATCTCCAACAGTGAAGTCTTGAACACGTTTTTTAAGATAAAAAAGAAAATTGAATAGTCAGATTCAAAGAACCACTAAACATTACGAGATTTACAAAAGCTGGTTACTCTTGTTCTTTCCCAGCAGTGAAGAGATTACAAGGAAACAGAAAATGTCAGTCGCTGAAACAGAAATTTCACACAAGAACATTTAGCTTTGAGGTTCCCAGAATCCACAGTAAATTGCCAGGTGATCTGGCAGACACACCAACACACCTTCAATGAAAACAGTTCAGAGTTGCAGAAAGAAAATACTGTGGACAGTGTATTTTCTAAATTCAACAATTTATTCTTTTTTTTTTTTTTTTTTTTTTTTTCCAATTTCTATTCCTGTTCACTAGGAAGACAGAAAGAAACAAAAAGAAAGGAACGCTCAGGAACTTTCCGTCTTTCTGGTTTTTGAATCTATGCAGGATTTGCAACTTCTGCATAAATAGAAGGTAAAGCAAATACCACGTGTGCTTCTGAGAGCAGACGTTTCTTGAACTGAAGGATATATCAAACAGAAAAGGTTCTGTACCCTGAAGTAAAGCAGTGGGCAAGCAGACGTATCAAACGCTCGGGTTATTAAGCGGATGGAAGGACATTTGGGTTGTCTCACATATGGATCTCCTAACGTGCGTACCAGAAAACAGGCGCTATCAGTCCAAAACATAAGGTTGATTGTAAGCATTCCCTGGAGGATACATTTCCCAAGACCCTACAAAATTGGACTGGCAGCTTATGAAACGTACAATACCGATCCAGCATGTAACAGTAAACTATAGGAAATCATAGCCATATAGTTGGCCTTCAGACACGAGTGCAGAAATTGCCTGTTTTGGCACCACAAGTCTGGATCCACTGGAATCAAACACAGACCTCTAGCAAAGAGCTATGAGAATGCAAAGATCTATTCTCCATTGTCAAATACTATCACAAGAAGGGGAAAGCTCTTTATGACAAATTTCTTGACCAACTTTTGCCACCAGTGTGACCGCTACAGACAGGCCATGCAGTCTAACCTCCCCGCAACACTTGGTCCCTGTCACTCTACCTGCATATCTCATCCACACATCAGCTTTCGCTCTGCTTTGCTGCAGGAATTTATTGGTAACATGTCACTAACAACTAGCACAGGACTTAAGATCTCGATGACCACAAAACTAGCTTTGCAAAGGATCCAGCAAAAATTGCAGGTTGTCATTTTTGTCTGCTGTTTCCCACACATAGACCCCGAATTACACAAACCCGCATTTGTAAAACGTACGTTAGCGTGAAACGTCTTGCAGCTCCCTGTCAAAGACAGAGGGGGCTGTTATGAATTCCCTCACTTCCACAACTTCTCTGCTGTCAGCTCAAGTACATCTCAAGAACTTTGCAAAATCTGTCATTTCGCTTTATTCAGTAATGGGGGAAGAGAAGGAAACCTGGAATCCCCTTTTGGATGATCTCCTCCTGATGGTTTTCTAGATCAAAACCTGGAAATGCTTCAGGTTTCCAGACGGATAAAAAGAGAACTTTGGGTCTGATCAAGACAAGGATAGCTGAAGGTTTGAGCCTGCATATTTAAGACAAAATAAGACATTTTGAAGCAAAAACACATGAATAAATCTATCCCCAGAAGAAAAACTATTAGAGGAATTCTGAGTGTATGAGGAAGAAGTCAGGAACTCCTAGCCCTTTTCTGAATTCAACTGGGTGCAGGAGGGGAATCAAACAGCTCAGATTTCTTCAGGCAAACTGGGAGAAACACTCTGATGTGTCTGACGGAAGCATTTTACTCTGTGTTTGGAAGTTTATCATGACCGATCAATTCTGGAAGAATTAGTGAGTGAGTTCTGGTTTTTGGCACTGACACAGCCGTGGTAAAAAGGCTGGAGGCAAAAGGGAAGTAATTTTCATAATGCTGTGAACTGTTGCCATCAATCCTTACCCAAAACATTTCTTCTACTTACTCTAGTGCAGGGCTGTTTTGTAGGAGCTTTCCTCTTAGCTATTGCCCTTCGTCTCAGGAAGGCTCTTGACCTCACTCGTGCTCTGGATGTAGAGAACCAAGCCAGAGACCAAAGTCTTTGGGAGTTCACTCTTTCTACGGACTTCAAAGAGCTTGGGATATGTAACTTAGTCCAGACAGAAAGCACAACATACGTTTGGAACAACATTATATATGTAAAAATAGAACAGATTGAATGACTGCTAAGGAATGCAGCGCGATGGGGAAGCCTGATGTAAATTGTGCATGGCATTTACATACCTCTTTTCAGCCTTTAACCTAGGTGCTCTGAATCCTAGTGGAAGAATCTACCTTTTCCCTAGCAATTATAAAGACTTTAAGATTTAATTCTCTAAATCACGCCTATGCTATGTGTCTATACCTGCTGCGAGCAGATGGCATGACTGTTCCTCTGAGGAACTACCTGAGCAATAACTACAGATAGCTAATGCTTATCCTCAGCACTTAGTGCAATAACATTGGGACTACGCATTTTGGGAGGAATCAGCAACTCACGAAATAAGTCCTTAAAAGAAAACAAGGCAAACATGAAGCTAAAATACAAGCCCTTAACTAGAAATGCCAAGCCATAACATATTCAGGTATATTGAATAATGTAAGTTTATGTAATTCTTAATATTTCTCAGGCATGCCTGTATCTGTGTCCATTCACGCTTGCTGGGATTGAAGGTAGAGCATCATCAAGCTCATGGAAATCAGGAGATCACAGAAAAATGCTGGTTTGATTGCTCTCATCCAGTTCTGCAAACCTAAGCAGCTCAGACAGTTCAGAAACATTTTCATGCTCTCTGATGCTCACATGAAGCAAACTAAACTCTGGCCTTTTTGAGGTGTACCCACATGCTCTAAACAAGTGTATCATATTTCTTTATTTATTTAGAATTTTTCATCAGTTAACCTCTCCTTGTCTTGTTTTTAATTAAATGAAACAAATAAATAAATTGAGGAAACATAAAACAACTTAAGGCAAAGCTTTTCAAAGTGTAAAGGGCATTTTGATACCCACATGCTACTGAGAGTCTGTGGGTCTTGTTTTGGGAACATAGTTCCCTTTCGTGCCTTCGGAAGGTGCACAAAAAATGTGTAGATGATTACAGTAATGGGCCCATTAATTGATATCATCTGGATTTTATGTTATTTAATCAATGTCTGAGCTCTGACTGCAAAAGCAGCTTAAATTGACACCCTCATTCCCTTCTGCTCAATGCTCCCTAAACCTGTCGTCGTCGATATACAAATAATAATTTGTGAGTCTGACAAGGGCACAAGACTCATTACATCATATCAAGGAAATTAGAAACGAATCAATAAAAAAAGAGGCAAATTCCTGATCTGCTCATTCCTACCACACAATGTGGAATTTTTCACATTTTACTCCTAATCCCACATCTGATCAAACTGAAACATCTTCAGGGTCAGGAATGCCTCCGCTTCCTTTTGGTATTTCTTTCACAGTCTAATCACATCTCAGAAAAGCTATTTTGTGTCCATGTGTCTTATCTTTGTCCTTTGTATAATTTGTGCTGTTTAAAGCAATAATTCAGCAACATCCTTCATGCGATGGGGCAGATCCTTAATGGAGGAGAAATGCTGGCATGGCTTGAGTAACGGATTAAATCCCCTTCTTGGCATATTCATTTTCACTGCGTCTTTCAGCATAATTTTGACATGGAATTTTCCTGGCGTAAATCACACAGGTTTCCCTCTTCCCCTCCACACCACGCTGCGTAGCTCTGTGTTTTGGTAAATCTCATCTATTAATAGTTGCCCTCTGTGGCTATAGAAAAATACCTCAGTAGTCAAAAGGCAGCCCTTGGTAGGGAACAGCTGTGGATGCCGGAGCGCACGCAGGACCCAGCATCACACAGCAATTCCCTTTCTTGGCTCCGTGTCAGAGCAAACCGATTAAATAAGGCCATAGTCAAGCTAACGGAAAAGGAGCCCCTTCCTTGCAACAGAGGGAGAGAGGGAGACCGACTCCAGCACTAGGCTGGAGAAACATCAGGGTATTTCCATTTTCTCACTGACATTTTCTTGTTCCTTTTTTAACTCAGCAAACCCCCCTCTTGCGTCTTCCTCGCTCCACCCTTCTGCCAAGTCCCAATAAACTCTTGCACTTATAGAAATGGAACAAAGACGTCATCGCAGCCAGTATCAAAGGTCGCAGGGTAAATTTTAAGGTCTAGTCTACTTTTTTGTTGTTGTTGTTTGATTGATTTAACTGATTAAAGCATTTCTGCTCTTCCTTTCTGCTCTTCCTGTGCTTTCAGCGGCATCCTGGGTAACTCAGAGGAAATTCAAACCAACCAGCTGTGATCCGTATTACAAAGTCAAGGCTGGAAATATAACACAAAGATGTTGATGGGGCCATATTGGAAAGGATGGAAGGAGAAGAATATTGTCTCCCAGTAAAGCAACAAAGTGGTTTTATGTGTCAGAATAAGAAGTATTCAACTTAGCAGAGGATATGGGGAGTTCCCCATCCTCTCAGCACTGGAGGGTGCTGGCCCCATTGCAGAGGGACTGGTTGGTGACAAAATATTTGGCTCCAGACAGCAGGAATCCTCCTCGGATTTCACTTTGAATTTTCAAGAAGACAAACTATTAGTACTTGAAAATCCTAAAGAATTGCTGAGTGTCAGGGACTTCCACACAAAACGTACGATGCCACAGTCATCGTGAGGGTTGGTAGGGAACCAGTGTGGGAGCCTCGAGTCCTCTGGAAACCAGGCTCAGGCTCTCTGCACTTACAGCACACCTGGTCCGAGGCTGCGGGCACTTACAAAGCCAATGCCACATAACTTCAGCACTTTTCAAATTTCCCTAGGGAGACATTTCTCTAAGATAAATTCTCCTTGCAAAGCTGATGGGAATGATTTGAAAAACCAGCAGAACCTTGTGCTGAGGAAACCAACTACCACAGCTTCCCACTGAAGTCCTCAATTTATTGACAGGACAAAGATATAGCATGAGAAGTAAATTTATTCCAGATTATCTACTGACAATATAGCTCAAAAGATGCATTTTGAGGCAGCAGAAAGAATTTTATTTTCCAAAGCCTTGTAAATTCAACCCTGCTGAAGCTGCCCTCAAACAAATCAGTGATGACACATCTTTTCAATGTCTAGGGCCAAAATTATTTTTAAAAGCATTGCAGGTAATTGCCATTGCTGTCATTCCAAACCACTGCTGTTTCCACTATTTTACCATCACTGATGTAACCCAACAAGTGTCAACAGCAAACATGGACTGCTTCTGTAATTATTGAATTAATGGAAATAATACATTTCACAATAAAGAGCTCACACACACCACTGGCCATGACCAGATTTTTAACTAGAATTTACAGGAGATGTTCTATGTTTCCAAGGTTTGTTACATACTACTCAAACATCTGGGTATCTTTTAAAATAATTGGTCTGCAGGGTGCAGATTTTATCGATCTTTTTCACTGGGGTGGAATGGCCACAAGAGTCTTTAAAACAACAATAGAAAAAAAGCTTGCTGAACCTAGTTCTCCTGAAGAATTTCAGAAAGATCAAATTAGGCCAAAACCACTAATCTTAGTTTCAGTGGGGTCCCTTTTTAGCAGAGGTCTCTCTAGCAGGGTCCCTCTTTTAAAAGAAAAAGGAAATTAAAAATGAAAAACAGCACTAGGGAAAAGTTAAGCGCGTACTTCAAACTCACACATGCCAGGAAATTTAGAGTTAAAGGTGAAACTCCACCCTAAAGAGCTCCATACTGGAGATATTTCAGCGAACAAACATAACGTGTTCTGAAATACAAAGACCTGGTAGGGTGCACTAGGTATGGAGTTTCAGCCTTCACTCCAAATTTCCTGGCTTTTTGGAGGTTTTTTAGAGTTTCATACTCCAAACATTTAAGTACTCCAAGAAGTTTCCTCTGTGCAGCTCACCCTGATCTTTCTGGAAGCCAAGAACAAACACTCCGATGGTGTAGCCACCCATCCATTATTAATGAACCTGAAAACCATTTCTTGCAAATTTATGTTAATTTGGGGTGCTGAAATTATGTGCAAACTAGGTAGTTTCAGTTGAGTTACCCTGAGAAACTCCAAAATTGCAAATCTACTCAAAACAAATTGAAGGACAGGATTTCATTGACCCCAGCAGAGCAAGTGCTCCTAATCTTCCTCCACTGCATGTGGGTCCTGTAACTCCGCTTCAGCCAGGGCTGCAATCTAGCAAACACAGAACTGCTTTTGGCAGTAGTCGTTTGTATTCCTGGTCTAAACACTCTACCAGATTGTGGGCTGGGGATATATCCATCCTACTCCTCAGTGAATCTGGCCCTAATGGATGAAAAATCACTATGGCTCTCAGCATCACGCTGTTTTACAACATAGCTTTTACGAACACGTTACAAATATTGAAGCGGTTCCAGTGTGTCTCAGTAATCCTAGAAGATCTGTTGTGAGGCTCCACACCAGCGTGTTTCCTGACAGCTCTAAGGAAATTATTACCAGCAACTCCTGTAGCCCCTCCTCTGATCCCCACACACTTCATCCTTCTCAAATATGCACACAGAGAAAGTTTTAGGACTATACAATTCCAATGGGTGTCTTGACATAGCTAGTGAAGAAGACATCACACGTACTTTGAAATTGGCCTTGCCAATTGCTCTGCACAAACATATTTTAGTGGTGGACAGGTGCAAATGTGATGGGACAGCTCCACACTCTCTGATCCTGTGGTGTTTGAGGGAAAGTGAATTCTTCCTGCTGCAGTTAAGAAAAGATACACCAAGACATCCACTTCCTGGGTTTCTCCTAACCCCAGACTGGGCAGAGGAGAGAGCCTGTACTGAAGGGATGACCTGCCCTGGGGAAAGAAGACAGACAGAATAGGGAGGAGGCAGACAGGGACTGAAAACTTCAGGAACTGATGCCAAAGAAGTTCAAACAAGGGCCAATAGACACAGACGGTGCTTCATGCTGCTGCCTACGGATCTGCCTCTGCATCCTTTCTCCTTCAATCCTTTCCAAGACCTTCCTCTTTTCCGTCACCTTTCCATTTAGTCGATCCCTTCCTCACGCTTTTCCAGCTATCAATTTTAAGCATAGATACATATCCAAATCCCCCGACATACACTCCTCATACCTCTGAAATCCCCCTACAGGCCAACAAACTAAAAAAAGACTACAAAAAATCACAAGCAATGATTTCTTGAGAGAAATCTTTTTTTTTTTTCTTTTTTACTGATGAACTAATTAATTTGGGGGAAAAAAAAGACAAGTTTTCAAGCTCATAAATCTTTCTTTGTATTATTCTTATCTTTTTTTTTCCTAACATTATTAATTGGCTTAAGAAAAGACATCCCCTCTGCTGCTGAAACCTGGCTTACTTCAGCTCTCCCAACTACGTCAAGAACATCATTGCTCTGAAAATCACAGCACTGGCACACTATTATCTGTTTCTTCTGCTCAGAACTTGCACCTCTTCTCCCAGTCTTTCCATCACATCTTTTGAGGCTGCAGGCAAGTCTTCTGTGGCATAAAGGTATTTTTCTACCCAAAAATATAAACTACTTATAGAAACTGCTATTTTCTGAGTAATCACACTTTTGGGTTGGCTTTCTCCCTCAGCATTAAGTTCACAGATATTGGGCAAAGGCAGAGCTGCTAAGCCAGAATTCATGCCTCTGCTCGCATCCTCATTTTCAGCTGAAACTATATAAAGAAAATTCACCTGATTTATTCTCACCCCTTCTCCTGAGCCCTGCAAACCCACTATGTGAAGGCACCAGTAGTGCCGAGGGTTTGAAGTGTGGTTGCACAGATTGAATTCCCCCAGGACATAGCACCAGTCAGCATCATCTCTTCAGAAAGATTTCCGTACGTTTCCGCTGGCAGCAAGACTGAAGGGATTGTTAGGGGAAAAGGAAAAAAAAATCCAACTGAACTACTGTTTGCCCAAGTCCAGCAAGCCACGTGAGAGGCAAAGCCAAATGCATTGTGTTCATGGATGCTGTAAATGGAGCATGGTGGAAGTGGCTGCTCTGTATTTCCCCCCGGGGCAGCTATTGCTTGCAAGAATTGGACTTAAAGTCTTATCAGACAAGAAGTCTAAAAGATAGAACAGGAATTGCAAATCTAAGTGTTGCACCTGGTTAAGCTTGCTGCAGAAATAGCCTCTGCTTTGCATCTTTCTCTGTGTGAATGGTGCAACCTCCTGAATTTACAGAAGGTTTCAGCTGCCGCTAATTGAAAACGCAAGGGGCACCTCACACCCACCGCGGAGGAGAGGTGGTACAAAACGGGTACGGGAGAAAACCAGGGTGATTAATGCAAAGCCCCACAGCACTTGAAAGAGGCACATTGGACATGATCAAACTGTGGGTCTGTGTGTAAGTAGAATTTGAATTGATCAGCAGCTTATATACACTGTGACTTCTCAGAACATGGGAGGGGATGAGCTCCACCTTGTTTCTTAAACAGAGGCTGGTAAGGGGTTGCTGGAGAGTGTCCGTGCCCGCGGGGCAGCCGGGCGTGGAGGACACAGGGCTGCAGAGCAGTGAGGGGCAAATTCAGTCCTTGTCAAACGTGCACACTCTACACTTGCAAATCTTCCATGTGGGGTTCCAGAGCCAGAGCCAAATGGGCCTGCATTAGCACTGGACAGTGTAATAATGCTTTAATCTGTTGTCTCCCACAAGGATTCTCAATGATCTCTGATAGTTTACTCCATGGATTTTATAGGCTGTCTTCATTCCAAGCATCCTGCAGTTTGACCAGACAGTGATCTTTTTACATAATGGATAATGTCCATGAAAGAAACCATGAGTCCTATGAGTCTTGGGGAAAAAATGCTTCTTGAAAAAAACTGTTGGAAAAGATGACTGTGGGTCAAGCTAAATCGAGCAAACTCCTACTGTTTCTAGGGTGTGCAATTGTATATGTAGAAATAGTTTCTTTAGTAGCGAGGTCCTGTCTATATCAGAATTCAATACTAGACTTATAAATGTCAGTTACTAGCACGAGAACAGATGCAACTCCTCCCAGCTGATTAACATCCCTGACATCTGGAATAGAGGACAGAATAAACAGAGAGAACAGAGGATTTCCTGTTGGGACTTGGCTTTTGGGTGACAACTACCAAGATACAGCAACTCTGTCCTTGAGAGTGTTACATCTCCACCTTCTAAACAGCCCTGGGGCTGATAATTAAAGAACTGGACGTTTAATGCTGAATCCCTAGACAAAAACTCAGGTGCTTGCTATATGTCTGTCTGATACCTGCAGAAATCCTTGATGTCAAGAGCTGCACAATGGTCTCTTCGAGGCAGGGGATTAAGTTCTCAAGCTTCCTGAATTGAAGAGCTTTGATGAATTTCTTCTGTTCTTTTTAGTGTTTGGGATTAGGTGGAAATTAGTCTTTTATTGGGAATCAAGGAGTATTTCTTACAACTCTTCTAGCTCCTAGAAAAGGGCATTAAGTTTGCCTCCCTCCTCCAGAGTAAGTTGACCGTATTTTGTAAAGAAGCCTCATGAAAAGATTTCCAGTGGAAGAGAAGGAAAAAGAGGTAAGAGGCTGATCTGATTAGAAAATCCATAGAGGAGCCCTGAAGTGCAGCCACAGGTTATCTGTACAAGGTTGACCTGGGCTGTGGATTAGCCAGCCACCACCTCCTTCTACTGCAACTGCTGCGGTCCACGTGGCATAGCACGGTGTGCTCTTCAAACAAGGCTCTGCCATACCCATTGGTGTTCAAAATCACTATGGAATTCCCTACAAATTGTGCAAACGTGTATTCAGAGTCTAATTTATGTATGACTGGAATGTGCCGATGCCCTTAATCGTGAGCGAGCTGACGTGACACAACGTTAAGCTTTGCTGAACTGCTCAATCCAACTGCTGGAAGAGGCCACAGAAAAGGGTGGGATCAGCAGGGCGCTGGGCTCCAGCTCTTTGGGTCAGTCACCCTGACTCTGCAGGCAGGTGCTGCAAATAGACTCTGGAGCTTGTACAGCTCGTCCCTGCCCCTCGTTTAGGCAGAGCAGAAGGGCTGCTGGAGCCTTCAGGGCACACGCGTGGATGTTGAGAAAGCCTGTCCACGGGGTCAGTCATTCTGGAGGGATTTCCAGCAAGTGTTCAGTAGATTGTGTGAGTCGAAGGAGTTTGGAGAGACTCCAGGAGCTTTTACGGTTTCACGAATTTCATCAGCGTTTTCCTAAGGCAGCATCAAGGGGAATGCTTCCTTATCTGTCCATGCGATCCTGTGGTGAAGCCTGATGTGCAAGTCCAGTATTACATAAAAGAAACGGCTCAGTTGACCATACTATGGTGCAAGAATTTGCCACATCAAATGACACTTACAGAGCATGATTTCCTATGATCCCTTGCTGTTTGTTTCAAGTTTTTTGAAAAGGAGCCATGGTAGGTGTCATGAGCTCAAAGTCTTCCCTATTTTGTAACCAGCCATATCCCAAATAACACAAGGAATGTGTCTTTCTGGCAAGTGTGTTTATCCTTGCTCCTTCCCTTTGTATTGGGCCAGACTGTATGATCTTAGCATGTTCTGATTTCCCAGAACTGTAGAAATAAAGAAAAGCTGAACAGCATTTACAAATCTTTTGCTGGGACTAAATACATTTTGTCCCACTCTCATGAAATTAATAAAAAGAAGTGAGGCAGATATTCTCGGATAAAGCCTGCTGTGTGATAACCAGCCCTCTGTTATTTCCCCATAGACCATTAAAAAAGAGGAGATGATCTAGTTGGTACCACAATGTTTACAGCTTTTCTGCTGAGCAGCTTTGAGAGCAGAGTCCCCGTCCATCAGTGCTGTCCCTCTGAACTGTCCCTCTGGCAAACTTCTTCACAGACACATCACTGTACTTAAATCTCTACGCACCAACATCCCCACTACCGACTACAGTGCATAATCTCAGCTCTTTGGAGGAAAATATTTTTTGGAAAGGTGCCAGAAAGAGAGGTTGGAAACAACAAAAAAAAATCCCACCACCAGCTCTGCTGCTGGGATCAGCTCTAAGGTCACCACAGTTGCACCCAACAGTGACTGAAGGACACCATCAAAGTACCTAAGCACTTTGTCCAAGGTGCCAAAAGGATCACAAGAAACTTATAATACAGATTCGAGCGTCTTGAAATTGTCCCAGTGATACCACATCTGTGGTTGCACTTAGTCAAGAAGGATTCACAAAGCTTTTTGTAACAAGATTCATAGCAGCTTTGTCCCAGGATTGAGGCTTGATGGACTGGGACTGAGAGAGTCGGAAGAAGGAAAGTGACTGGAAACTGATACATCTTCTTTTAGGGATGAAGAGGCACTGAAGAGGGTTCCTGTTTATAACAGCGTTAATCAAGATTTAGCACTTTTCGGTTGGTTCCAAAGGACAAAAGTATTTCAGGAATAAACTCTGCATGGTGAACAGCTGGCTACAACTGCTGACACTAAGGATGCAGAAGGAACAAAACCCAGTAGCATCTGAAGGCCCCCTAGTACCTAGGTAGTCTGTGAAGAGTCTTTACAGCACAAAGCTCAGGAAACTTTTTATTGGTACCATTTCATCTTTTTTTCCTGCCTTTCCTCACCAGACTGAAGACTTTTCCCTTTCTTCTGCTATTGTTAGACCGAACTTTGGCAGAGGAAACACCTGGAATTAGATGTGAGCTCTCAGTGGCTGTGGAGATGTCTTCATTGATGTGGTGCAAGGCCTGCACTAGAGGGGACTGAGGGCTCTTTGCCAACGAAAGTGATGACAATAGGGGCTAGTGATGCAAAATGGGCCCAGATGGTGCCAACTGAGTCACAGATTTTGACTGAATCACTAACTGGCATGGCAATCTCTCTCAGGGGATGATGCTGAGGGCAATACCAAAGCCAAACATAGGGTTTGAATCTTCCCCCTTTTAGTCAATGAAGGCTTTGCTGCCAAAACCACTGTCCCAAACCTGTATCTGTCAGCCCCAATACTCAAAGCAGTGTTCAGCCTCACAAACCTCATTGACAAGTCCACAGACATAACTGCTCTATTTTGCCACACTGAGTACAAACACCCATCACAGTGGTGGGTATGAGCTCAGCCCCAGCACATCAGCCACCAAATGAAGGCTCCAGAGAGACAGAATATCTTCTACCACCCTTCTTGGTTTCATTGCCCATGATCAATGCTGCATTACAATGTCCGTGCAAAGACAAGTAAATGAATTCTAGCTGTTGAAAAAAAAAAAAAAAAAAGTCTTTTGAGGATCTATGGATTTTCTCAGGCTCTACACTGTGGAAGAGGACCTTCAGGCTTCCCTCACTGACCTCAGCGTGTCAGTTAAGAGGAGGTGTTTCTCAAGCCAAAATGAACATGCAGAAGATCTGTGAGCTCAATGCCACGAAACGCAAACCCTCCAGACAAGTTCAGCAAGGTGCTTGTCTCCAAAAGGAATATACAACCGCGTATGAAAAGCAACTACGCTGTGATAAGGTAACTTCAGATTTTGAAACCAAATCTCTTGCTTGGGCTTGTGCAAGTTCATATCTGTGCAGCAAAAAGACTTCATTTGAAATAGAAACGTCTCTGTACGTCAGAATAACACTAAGGCACAGTCTTAGATCCATCAACTAAAACTCACATGGCTTTTCTTGTTTCATTTTGTATGGGTATTATGCTGGTCACAGAACAAGTGATAAAAGGGTACTATCAGATTAAAAATAATGTATTTTTCTAAAAATTGTCATAGCTGTTATAACTAACACCTCAAGTTCTCAGAACTATGGTGTTAAAACAACCCAATTTGCATCATGCCTTTGATGATATTTGCTTAGTTGTGTTCCTCTCCAGTTGAACAGTATTAAAAGATTGGTATTTTTTCCTTTCGATATTTTCAGTCATTAATATTTAAAGTATTTTCTCATTTCAGCTTTGTTCACTGGTAACTGACTGAAGTCAAGCTGAGCTATATGGATTTTTTAAAAAACAACCTCAACTGGAGTTTTAAAAAAACCCAACCAAACCTGGAAAGGAGGCATTTCTTTGCAGCTTAATTGTGTGTATTTAGAGCTCCAGTAGAGCTGATAATGTTGTTTAAAAACTTCTCTCTACTAAGGAAGTTACAAATATAGCTTGAATTGCTGTAACGGAAGGGACTCCAGAACAGCTCATACTTTCCATTTTAACCTGAACTTTAGTGTTGACAACAGGGTGTTCTGACCATCTAGAGGTTTTTCCCCCATGACTCCATGACTTGCCCTAAAAAAACTATAACATGGGATACGGACAGCAGAATTTCAGCTGTAAACTTCATCTTCGGTGTGTTTATATTTCTAACTCATTCACGGGCAACACTTTTTTTACTTAAACATACTAACTCTTATCTGAAGATGACCAAAAGCAAGTAGGAGCAATTGTAGGTATGTGGTACTCAACAGATGCAAGTAATCCAAGGATGTCCCTCTTCGAACTACAACACCAGGAAGCCTTTAGCTGAGGATCTCAGGATTTTATAAACTCACATCCACCCACAGAAAGTTGCCCTGCCATTTATGAAGTGGCACTACTCTTATTTTCATATATATAAAAAGGGGTGCAGAAGAGTTCAACCACCCAATGTGTGCAACACCACTGCCAGGAACCTGGTGCCCACCTCCCTCCTCATAACCCACACACTCAGCTGCTCCTTCCCCTGCAGCAGAGCTTACAGAAAGCTGTACTTATAGAATCAAGAATATAGAATAACCCACCCACCTTCAAAGAAGTCCAACAGAATTAAAGCCTGCCTAAGAGTATTTAGGTTCTATTCCATGCCTGAAGGGCTCTTCCCTCTCCAAATGCGTATGAGCTTTCTATGACATCCATTCTCCACTCCTAAGAGTCTGTGGTTAAAATAAACTGTGCAATCTACAATACACTGCTCATAACCAACAACTAGTGGGTCTCCTAAAGTTGGTTGCTTCAGTCTTTGGCACTTACTTTCTTTAGCCTGGATGGAGAATATCCATTCAATGCCGTTGAAACCATTACTGAGATTGCATTTGGGTAACTGCAATGTGAGCCAAATACTAAGAAAAAAATAAATTAATTACAAACACTAAAGCCCATAACGGCAATAACACAAGGGTTCAACAGCCAGCAGGCTAATCAATACCTAGATAGATATTTGTTAAAATGATCATAAAAAGCTTGTTCACGAAATTGCCTACCTGTACGGAGAATATGGGTCAAAGCACGTCTTGGTGACCTCTGTTATCTCTGGGTTACAGCATTCCCCACCATCGAAGTTGTATCTCTCGTAATTACAATCCATGTCACACACCCCGTTCTGCTTCTTCTTGTTGAAGAGCGTGTGGCGCACGTGTCGGCAGTCTCCGCCGTCGTACCCAGTCAAGGTGTGGTTGCACTCAGGATCACAGTTCTCGTCCCCGATCTTGCTGATATCACAGTTGGCCAGGATGAGTCGGTGGCGAAGAGAAGAGTTCTTCACCTCCAGCACCTCCAGCTCCCAGGTGATGTTGTAGCGGCTGAAAGCCTCATTTAAATGCTGATGCTGGAACTCAATCTGCTGCTGGCTGACAGTGGGATTCTGGTGCTTGTCATCATAGAGATTTACGACACGGTAACGAACGATTTTGTTGCGGCGGAAGCTGGGAAGCTTGTTGTAGCTGGCGATTACATCTGTGTTGTCACAGACTGTCTGCCCGCAGAGAGGAGGGTCTAGGCTGGTATCCAGCAAATAGCCATGATGATAGCTGAACTTGCTCTGAGGACTGCTGCCATCCTTCATGGGAGACCAGGTGTTTTTCACATTCAGTAAACTGTCTTGAAGAACTAGCTGAGGTAGAGGCGTGTCTTGCCTGTGAATTGCCTGGCCCATGTCCAACAAAATCTCCTTCTGAGACCGGGCTGTCCTCCAGAGGCTGAAGTGCTCTACGTAACCCCGATAGTTCTGGTTCAGGGCATTTCCTCCAACCATGAGCACCTTGCACTTCAAGGTCAGAAGACTGAAGATGCTGCCCACTTGCTCTCCACTCGTGGCCACCTGGGCACCATTCACATAGAGTTTCATCAGGTGCCCATCATACGTGGCAGCCAGATGCACCCACTGGTTGGGGAGGTAGCTGCGATGTGCTGCAATGGTGGTTACTTTGCGAGCACGGTCCGTCTTCAGAGAGAAGAAATAGCGGGGGTCTCTATTCCCCTGGTCACTGACGGTGTTAATCCCCAGGACCCATCCTCGGTCACGGGAGGTGTAAGAACATTTGTCATATAGTCCTATGTGCCCCCAAAAAAGAAATATGAATAAATAAGGATGACAGAATAAAGAAATTAGTCTTTAAATTGTATAAATATAGCTCTCTACATATATACACACACTCACCTACATATGTTAGAATGTCAGTGTACAAGAAAGACATTATATCATCTACTGCATAATTGTGGGAGGTCGTGTTAAGACTTGCTATTAAAGGTCAAGATTTGCCAGTGGCATGTAAAAATGGGATTCCCCTTTCCTGACTAAAGACCAAAACTCTTGCGAATTCCTACCAGCGAAATGTTTTACTGTGCATTTGGTTCTTACCTTCACTCAAGCCATACATCATCGGTCAAAAATAAGAACAGTCTTGAGAAGCAATCCTTGTTGATCTCACTTATAATTCATACCCCTGATCCCTGTATCTAATAAGGTCCAGAGGAGAAACAAGCATGAAGTCTAAGCACTGCAGAGTTTTGAGAACCACTGAGCAGGTGCAATAATCTTGATAGGTTCGAGCACCCAAATCCTACAGAGAGCGAATGGGATGCGTCCAGGTCACCTTCAAATTCATACCCAGTAAAAACCAGTAAGGAAATGGCATACACTGGTATGCTAGATGTGCTGAACGAGGTATATACTACACCAGGGGAGGGCAAGAAACATGCACAGTTGGGCATACACATTTAGAAAGGTTCCTGTCCCCACACACACTTATTAACAGTTCAGTGCACCGCAGGGAATATACGCGAATGATTTCTCTTGTAGACAACGGGTGGATCCACACCTAAAGATCTCTCAATGAGCCTTCAGACAGCTCCAAGCACTGGGAAGTGAGCACAAGCTCCAAGCACCAGCTCGCTCCTCCTCAGTTTGGGACAGAAGATTTGGCGAGTTGAAGACACACATTTCTATCTTTCAGTTCTCAAAGGCCAAGGACTGCAGGGACACCCCTCAACTGAAAAAATAATCCTTAGAGCCTTCGGCACCAAACGGCCTTTCTACCATCAACACATAGAAACCAATCCTTCCCCCAAGCCTCCACTTCCAAAAGCATAAACGAAAATCATACATCTCTGACAGTTCAGTCTTCATGAAAAGACGAAATATCCCCTTACCTCACCCCTGCACCCTAACCCTCCCAACACTACAACCAAATAACATCTTCTGCTTCTGATGAAGTTGCTCAACAGCCATCTGTTAACAATCACTCATTAACAGCGCAGTCTTGTCTAGTATCAACAGAGCAAAGGTTACGGGAGCATTCACTGTATTTTTCCTCCCCTCTCCCAGCACCCACCTTCCCCTCTCTCCTCACACCCTTCCCCTCTCCTCCTCCTCCTCCTCCTCCCCTTGTAAAAAAAGTCTTCTGATGGGAAAGTTTAAAAAATTTAAACAGGCCTTTTTTTCTGCACGCTGCTATTTTGCTAGAGACTCTGAGCTCCCCCTTTTCCTGTTTCCTTTGGAAGAGAGATCCCAGGGTTCGGAAGGTAATGTGTTTATTCATCTGTAGGGCGCACTCAGTTCAAAACCTTTTCGAGACCAGCTTCTAGTTTATACTGCTCCTCTGATCAGGAGAAAGTAGAGGAAGAGAACCAGGAAAGGAAAAAACAAACATGCTTAAAAAAAAAAAGACATTTGCCGAGATGGATATTTACCTGAGAAATTCATGATATGAAAGCCAAAGCTACCAATGATCTTCTGGAGTCTGTTTTTTAAGTGTTCTTTAATTTTTCTTTATGGAATAAATACTTCTACAAAGCATTCATTTTCAGATGTATGAGAACCCATAAACCTCTGCATTTTTATGAATCTCAAATGAAGGTATTGTCCAACGATAGTGGGTGGATAACACTGCAATGAATGAGAAGACAGCTGGCAAGACAAGTCCCTCTCCCAAATAAGTCATAAAAAACAAGTTATAAAAATCTCAACTTATTGTAATAAGATCATTAGAGTTGGTCAGATGTTTTGCAAGACAGTTTTTGCCTGCCAAGAAATGCCAACATGGTGAGAGCAGAAAAAGTGATGCAGAAATGGGCTAGTCCCAACAACCCCTCTGAGAAGTTGCAGGTCTTCAACACAGCCAGGGGAACACCAGGAACTCCCTCAGCCGTTTTGACTGCAAGCACATAAAGTCAACCCATCCCATCCAAGCTCCGCATCATCTCCTGCCACCTTTGCTGCCCAGTGACCAAATTCTCCAGGCCTGCAGACCACAGGGCAGCTGCACATGCAACAGCTGCTCCACCTGTTTCTGAAGGCACCCAAGATGATCCCTGTTGTTGGAAGGATGGCTGGAGGTCCTGGAACAGGCTTCTGGGGTCTCCAGCTCTGGGGAAGTCCACCATACAGTCTTTAAGGGTCAAGTTTTTTGGCTTTTTGTACTGATCAGGGCTGGAAATATTCCCCCGAAGAACAAATAAATTATTGTGGAATGGAAATTCAGTTTCCTAGCCAGCATTAAAGAACATCGTCCTCTCTCTGAAGTGCTGCATGATGCTAGTGATTGACCTCAGCTGAACAGATGGAGCTGCTGGAGGAATACTACAGAATAGTAGCAATCCTCCCTTGCCTTTGAGCATTTAAACTCTGATGTGATGCAACGTGTCTTGAGTTTGGCTCAAACAGCTGCCATCAATTCAAGATTTACAAGGAGCCAAAGGAGGGCAGAGAAAGAAAAAAAAACCACCCACCAGTGACAATAGGGACACCACTGAACATGTTCGTATGAAAGCTGAACTAAAAGTCTACTATTCCAGTTCCTTACATTTTCTACTTTAGGGCAAAGGTCACTACTGAATCCGTATACTATGTACGGTATTCTTTTCTCAAACTTTTACTATTAGAGACATCCAACTCTTGATGAAAAGATGGACTGAACACAATTCCTTCAGCAGCAAGACTTGTTTTATTCTTAAGAGAAAAGAAAAAGAGTAAAAAAAGGGATAAAAAACCCCACACTGTCTATAACTTGCAAAGTCGTACCAGTTCTTCATGACCTTCTTTTGCTTGTATGCTGCACCTACTTTCCCAATCCTGCACTTACTTTTGGCTTTAGACTAAGAATCCTCCGGCTAAGGGAGTGTCACTTTTCCATTTTGTCCCCAGCACAATGAAACTAATTTCAGCTGGGACTTTGGATGTCATAATAGAAGAATTTATTACTTCTTCTATGACAACTCATAAGGGCAAAGCCATTGGAAGAGGGACATGTGAAATAATTGCCAGAACTTCTGAAAACTGAGTAATTTGATGTTTTCACAATTTATTTCAATTTAGTAAAAGGTTCCATAGCCATGAGTTATTTCTCAGACATAATTAAGAACATTTTAAACAAGAGGCCTCTTTTACCCCAAACAAGGCTGGTTTTGAGCAAAATCACCCCTTACAATGGTTGACACTCCGAATTTCAAAATTTAGCTGTGACCACAATCAACATTTACATGAAAAACATACAACGTTTAGATTCTCATTTACACTGAGAATTCTTTACAATACTGTGGTAAAGGACATTTTTAGCTACTTAATATCCCTGCACAAACCAAGAGTGGTGTAAAAGAGGCCTCATGGTAAATGAGACTCAAGCCAATGACTGCAAAACCACAATTTGGCGAATATGCCTGAAGTTTTTGAGCCAAGAAATGGTGCGAAATAAAACTGATGTTTGTTTTCCCCACAGCAATTAGATTAAAAAAATATGTACAAGTTTCATACAGCAGCAAACAGTTTTCCTCACTTCTGCTTGCCCTGAGTTGTTAGAAAGGGATGGAGTTACAGCTGAGAAGACTGACAGCCCTTCGAACTCTTCCATCTGAATGATTTTTTCCCTGTAAAGCTGCTGTTCCTGAAACCTAAGGGATTGAACTGGAATTTTATCTTTTATTAAAAAACAGAAGAGGTGCTAGTTCAGCTTTCCAGTAAGAGGCATTGGTAACCTTCCTTCCCCACAAAGGAGTGAGTCACTGTTCAGACAACTCCAGAGAAGAGCATGAAGAGAGTAAGATGCCACGTTCCAGTATGCTTGGCCAGAGACAGACTTTGATGGCCCAGTGAGGCTCTTTCCAGTCCCATGATGTTTGTCCCTTACAGGAAAAGTAAATTCCTAGGCAGCAAAAGAGTGGGGAAAGCTGGAAAATTAAACTCCAAAGGCCAAAAGCCAAACATGGAAAAACAGAAAGATAGTCTCTCCCTTTTTTCACAAGTGAAATCTCAGTTCCCCGGCTACTGCTCTACAACTGCTCCAGTCTACAACTGTCCACCTGACCTCTTTCAGGACACCCTAACCAAGGCCAGTGTACAATTTACATCCCAGTTTGGTTTCAGGACTTTGCTGCGGACTTAAGCAGAGCCACATCCTTGCACAGGCCCTGTGTGCTGGACGGGATTTGACAGCACGAGCACAGCGTGTAGCATCAGCTGCTGAACTCCTGGAAGAAAAGTCCTGGGTGAGGACACAAGGCATTGCTGTAACCAACTTTGTGATGCCGAGATTGGAGCAGATGTTTATCAGCAGCAGCCACAGAGAAACTGGAACTCACAGCTAGAGGCTGTAGCTGCTGGAGTCCTAAGTAGCACTCTGTGGGCAGAGTTTGAAAGGAGAGAGGCCGAAGTAGCCCATGTGAGCTGCTATAATCCACTTTAATATTATCAATAACAGACTCCAGGCCTCCCTCACTCAGTTCAGCGCCGTTTCTTGCGTCTTAACAGCAATCTTCCCGTTAATCAGCCCAGCCACAGAATTACCCAAGAATTTAATTCTTTATGCAGAAAAAGTTTCCCCACTTCACTGAGCAACAGGAAGAAAAAAGAAAAAGAGAGGGGGAAAAAAAAAAAAGGACTTGTTATGCTTTCCTTTCCAGGAGCCGAGAGGCTGGGGGAAGGGGAAGAAGGAGGTCAGTATGACTTTGAACACATCAGGTGTGCTGCAGAGCCCATCAGAGCCGTGCAAGGCAGAACGGAAAACAGTGCCCTGCACTTCTGAAAGTTGGCCGTGCCTGTTTTGCTGGGAGCCTCCAACCAGAGGTGACAGGACTCAGTTATGAAAGGGGAATTTAGGTCAACAATCAAAGCTGCAGTCAGGGGGCCCAAGAACAGGGAGCTAAAGGTTGGGGCTGTTTTTTTCTTTAGCATGCTTTAATCGTTTAGTATCAAAGCACAGAGGAACGCTTGAAAGAGCAAATATTCTACAGGAACCTATAGAAAGCTTTTATCTGTCCAGAGGAAAATAATTAAACCCGACAGATTTGGGTTAAGTATCCCATGTTCCATGCAATTGGATAAGTCAGCGAAGATCCACTGGAGCAGTTCTTGAGTTCTGCACTGGATATTTCATGGTATGACGTCGAACCCAATATAGTTTTACAAAGGGGAGAAATAATCTCTCCTTTCCTCTGCCATGCTTCCCCAGCCCCCACTTCCTTCCACAATAGTTAAATAATTCAAAGTCCAGAGTACTTAAGGCAACATCTCTGTCTATACCATTTCCAACACAGCTAAGAGGCCTCCTGAGGTCGCCCTCTGAGACCAGGAGTGGCTCAAGCAAACCACTCGAGACTTGCTCAGGTGGCAACATACTACTTAAGTGAGCAAAAAGGGGATGTTTGCTGCTGCTATCAATCTAGCTGAATTCACACCAGATATTATCTTTTACAAGCTATGCAATAGGATTCGGATTTGAGACAGAAGGACAGAGTTCTTTTCATTTTGACATGAAAGACAAGATCAGCATCATGTAGAAATACAGAGTCTAATTCAGCTATGCCTATTTAATGTTGAGAATACGGCGCTGGGCTCTTTGCAATATCAAAATCTTTATATCATTGCCATTTAGCATTAAATTAAGCATATACTCCGTACTGTTTCTCAAATTCCCAATCACTCATATGTTCCATGAGACACCTTAGTGCCTGAAAGCAGGGAGATGAGAATGGCTAAAACAGCAAAACATGACTTTGCAGTGGCTAGTTAGTTACGAACATTATATAAATCCTTCCCTTCTGATAACAAAATCATGTAGGCTGCAACAGAGCAGCCACTGGCATGGACAATCATATTAGTGCCACTTCACTGAGCCTATTGTGAGAATACACCCGCTAACAGTATAGAAGAGCTTACTGCACACAGATCTGGTAGGCTGGGGTTAGTGAGAAATTATTAGATTGTGAGGATTTTGAGGCGTCAGTGAACACACACCACCCCATAACCGGATGGCACAGAGGAGCGAGTATTGTAACGGGGCCATCCTTGGACTGGGTGTTGCTTTTGCAAGGGCTCCTTTGTATACAGTGTCAGCGTAAACACGGACTAGTGGGAAGGTTGGCTTCTTATCTAGATCTCCCTAAGCATTTCACAATAAAGCTGCAGAACCAGTGGAGACTGGTACTCGCTTAACAAACTGTGGCTGTTTATGATCTAATAACTAGGTTTGGGCAGGCTTTTAGATGGATAGCAAAAAGCACATCCTTCGCAAAGGTCAAACTCCAGTCCCTGCTATAAAGTCTGGGACCACAGGAACATTCCAGAGAACAAGGGTAAGGATTTTCTAATATTTGCAAAACAATTTATTTCTCCTGTCTTGTTCTCAGAAACGACTGAATATTTTTGGTTGAAGCTTGGAAAAACAGTGTATGTTCATGTTATTAGAGATGATCGTAACACATGCAGACATAGGGATAGTACTAAGACAGTACAGGCAGGCTTTGTTCTGATACTACTTAACTTTAAGCCATAAACTCCGCAGCCATCAGCATGTTCCTTCAGAGAATCACTGGTTTATGCCATAAATATGGGACACTTTGCATCAAGCTTGATTCAGACAAGAATTCAGGTTTGTGGCTGTCAGTTTTAGACACTCTAGTGTGGCCCACTGATAACAAAGCAGAATTTAGTGTTTATGAAAAATCCAGATATCCTTCAAATATAGGGAATGAAAAGTCATCAATAAGTTTGTTGGTTTGGCTTAAAGGGACCCGAATACACCTCTCAGCTTCAAAGCTTATCTATGCTCAGTGATGAGGACCAGGTTACGAATTAACCACCCTATCATAGCTCAGGCAGTGTATTCACCTTCAGAGAAACCCGACATTAACATCGTTCTCACTTTAAAAGCAGATGTTGCAAAACACACAGACACGTATCAAGAGGCACGCATGAAAATCATCCATCTTTCACAAACACATGCAGAAGTAACACATAAAAACCTGCAAAAAAGGGGCACGAACAGAGCGGCACACCAGCAGAAGGGATGCTCTGCACACACAGATCACTGTACCCAGCAACGTGCTTGGTGGAACATACATTACCTCTGCTTTCACGTCTCCTTCTCCTCTCTGTGCTCTTAGCCAAATACTGATTAGCTATCAAAGCTCTACAAAGAAATTTACTCTCGTGCATGCTCACACAGAGTATCTCTCCTCTCTTTTGCAAGAGTTAATGCTTGAGAGCAAACACAGAGTATCTTCTATGGAAGGAACAGACACGTAAGTACCATAACTTCCAGGCAACCTAAACAATAAAGTGGTATTTTGGGGCTTCTTTTGGAAAAGAGCAGAGAGAATTGATCATAAACTGGGTCAAGATAGGTCAGCATACCTCAGAGCAGATCAGATGGCCAGAGCATCCCAGGAGGAAACGTTCTCCTGGAAGGATTACTAGGGGCACATCTGTGCCATCAGATGACCGTGCACAATACCCATCAGCTCACTGGGAGTTCAATATGGCATTTCCTTTCAAAACGTGCTTTGTGCCTGACAAGCACTGCAAGTCAATCAGCTGCAGCGGCGGCCAAGGCCGTAGTCGTGTTGGAAAAATGCCCGACATGCTGCCCTGCGGAACCGCCTCGGTGGCCAGAAACGCGGAGCAGCAAGAAGTGGAGGTCTACACATGAGATTGCATGTGGTGCTGATCAAAATACACAGCCAGGACTGAAGGAGGGACAACAACACAGCTTGTTTTGCTTTTTAGAATTCCCTTGTCTCTGACCTTTACAGCAGCTTTAGGGCAGCACTGGAACCAGCTGAGCAGTTACTACTCCCAGCTGCAGAGAGAAGAGCTTTTACACCGTTGCACAATGCATGTGTGTTTGAGCGGGGGGGGAGGTTAGGGCTAGAGAACAAAGGAGGAAATCTAGTGGCACCTAAATCAAACATTATGATCAATGAGGGAGAGGGAAGAGGACCTGGGGAGTGGGGACAACCTTACAACCTTTCCAGGATCAGATAGATGGCCAACATCCACATTATTACAAAACCAAAACAAAAACAAAAAATTCCATGAATGCAAACTAGGGCACCCTGCAAGGAGACTGTAAAAATCACATCATGATAGCTTAGACTTGTTTTTGTAATTGAGGGGCATTTCCACATGAAACAGTTCGAGTTATTTAATTGGATTTTGAGAACGTTCTTGGGCAGATACTTTCTGAGTGCAAAACTGAGTAGTTCCAGTGCACTTAACACTGATTTATACCATGCAAGGTCTTTGCCTCTGTAAGAATTAAATATTGTACTGCAAAATATCTTAGATCTTTTTCCTGACTGAAATATCTTATTGCATCTCGCTCTCCCATATGAGTGCATCTTTGCTGTGCTAACAGAAACAACTGAGGAATTTACCGACCCCAAAAGCAAGGTCTCCGCTGCCATGCACAGAACAGCACGCTCTGACAGCAGCAGAACGGAGCATGTTTGCTGCTGCTGCTGCTTTTGAAAGGGATCCGGGCCTTCTCTAGTCCTGACTATTTCATGCCTCAAATTCCCAGCTCCATACTTGCACACAAGTTCCAAACCCATACACAAACCACAGAGATATTTATGCTTTCTAGGAAACGTTCAGCTGAAAAAAACCTGCCTCTCTAACATGATATAACTATTATAGTATGCATTCCAGATAGGCTGTAGTCACCACATACTAACCTAAGTATATAATTTTAGAGGTCTATTTTTCTGCTCAGTTTGAATCCAATTTCATTTGGTTTGGTATGATTTTCCTCCTGGAAATACCTGAGCCTGTGTTTCTGCTCGACAAATATCAGTGATCGCTTGATCTGTGAGCACAAATAAATAGACATCTAAAAAAAAAAAATTCTCACACAGATACTCACGATGTCTTAGAAGTGCATAGAAGCAAATTCACACCTATTAAACTGAAGGCTGTAGCTGAAAATTCAGCCTTTAGTTCTTAAAGGACAAGATGGGACAGCGATGGGCAAACCTCCAAAAGGTCATAATTCTACTTTGCTTTCCATAAGCGTTGCCAAAGTCAAATGCTTCTCAAAAGTAATTGACCTTCTCAAGTCTGCAGAACTGGGAGAAAAATGTAAAAGAAACAAGCTACCTTGGAAGATTTTTGGCAATTCCTGTGTTTAGCTGAGCAGCAGGAAATATCGTATGTCCAACCTTTCTTATGTTATTTCAGCCCTTCCACTTCTGGTTAAATTTGGAACCAAAGAAATGAAGACTAACAAAATAGCTGGTCCACGTACTACTTTCTCTGTGCATTAGCCTATACATACACATGTGCACATGGGTTTGAGGGAGCAGACCAGGGCATTTTGAGCATTTGGCAAAAATCTGAATTTTAAGAAATGGCCTCCAGCTGGGTATGGCTCAAATGAAACGAAATTATGTCTCAGAAGACTAATTACCTTTGATAGGTCTTTGGTCTATATTTTTTTTATTGCAACTCAGCCAAAGTCACAGGAATAGGTCTGTTCAGCCTACGTACCCTTCTGGACTGCTGTTCTGCCCTGAGACTGTGAGACAGACCACCCAGCAAGGAGATGACAAGCAAAAGTCACCCCAAGCTTATTCTCTGCTTTCTCATTCACTTCTTTCTTTGTAACAAATGTCTGCTGTGTTAGCTTCGCAGTCCTGACATTGTCAATGCTCCCACTGCCAGAGGGAAACCAGAGGAGGGCCACGAAGATGATAAGAGGGCTGGAGCACCTTTCCTATGAGGACAGGCTGAAAGAGTTGGGGCTGTTCAGCCTGGAGAAGAGGAGGCTCCGGGGTGACCTTATAGCAGTCTTCCAGTACCTCAAGGGGGCCTACAAGAAAGATGGGGAGAGGCTGTTCAGGAGGGCCAGTTGTGATAGGACAAGGGGTAATGGTTTTAAAATAGAGGGAGGTAGATTCAGGTTGGATATTAGGAAAAAATTTTTTACCATGAGAGTTGTAGAACACTGGAACAGGTTGCCCAGAGAGGTGGTGGATGCTCCATCCCTGGAGACGTTCAAGGCCCGGTTGGATGAGGCCCTGAGCAACCTGATCTAGTTGGAGATATCCCTGTTCCTTGCAGGGGGGTTGGACTAGATGACCTTTGAAGGTCCCTTCCAGCCCTAACGATTCTATGATTCTATGATTCTATGATTTTGCTCCCCAAAGGCTGGATTCTGGAGTTCTTACTACCTTCAGTGAGAAAAGGTTTCAGTCTTGGTTTTCAGCTTGTCTTCAGACTAGCACGCTGGGCTGTTTTGAAAGGGAAAAGTCTGGTCATTGCTCAGCACACCACTCTGGTCAAAGGTAACAAAATCTAAGTAAGATTAACAGGATCATGTGAAACTGAGCCTGACAATTCAACTATAGTGATGCCCAGGAGACCCTACAAAAACCTAAAAATACTATGGTGAGTAGAAATATCCTACCAATATCTAGGAGAATCCACAGAAATACTGGAAAATTAAAGAATTTGAAATTAGCATCCTAGTGCTACCTGTGCTTTACTGTTGGCTTCAGTTATTTTTGCAGTAGTACCTGAAAGACCCAGAATAATTTGACATTAGAAGCACTCAGGCACAATACAGGTGACAACTGAATAAACTTCTCTTTAAAGAACTTGTAATTTGGAAAACCACTGAATTTTATTTTGAATATTATGGTGACAGATACTCTACTATTCTACTCCAAAAGGTCTTTCAAGAATCAACTTCTCTCGAGGCATTTTCTCTCTGTTCTGAAGGCGCTTAGTCTCTGTGTGCATCCATTGCATTTATTCGTATCCTCTATTACTAGATTTCCAGCCTCCAATTATCAGATTAATATTCTCCAAACATATACTTAAAGATCATGATGATCAAGTCACCTCTTAATCTTCTTCAGTCAAATATTTTAAGACTTGTTACAAATCCTATCATTATTGTCATGGTTAATTTTTTCTTTAAATCCTCTTTTCTACAACATCCTTCTTAAACTGTGAACACCAGAACAGGACAAAGTAGTTCATCAGCAGCTACTCCAGTGTCAATATAAGGATAATACAACCTCCCCAGTCCTCTTCAATGCTTTCTTGTTTACACAGCCAATGATGACTCTAAACCTTTGGCCACAGCATCACATTGGCAGCTCACATTTACATGCTTTATCTTTTCCAACATGCAGTTACTCCTACACATTTCGCTTCCAGGTGAAAGACCCTTCCCCCACCATCCGTCCTTTACGTATGACCTGCCGCTCGACTTTCTATATGTATGACTTCACATTTGGCTTTATTCTCATGCATACTGTTTGCATGTTCTCAATTTTTGAAAACACCCAAACGAGAGTCTTGTTTTGGTCATTGTTTACCACTCCCTGAACTCTGCAACATCTGCAAATTTTATCAGCACTGATTTTTTGTTTTCTTGCAGGTTGTTGACAGAAAATATTAACTAGTGAAGAGCCAAGATTGCATTGTGCTGAATACGAGGGAATGTGGCCAGAGTCACACTGTTCAGGCAACAGCTCTGTTTTTCAGTAGGGGAAAATAAATACCTGTGATACTCATGAATACGAGCTTACACAAGTCAAGAGAAAAAAGATGGGACAAATAGATAAGTATGAGATTGGCAAGATACACCTCCGTCTTTTGTCTCTTTGGCATTCCATAACCTCAGTCTTCTCTTTAGAACAGCACAGCACTGCAGGGACCTAGCACAACCTTGGCCAATGGGACTTCTTGGCTGAGCATTCCTTCCTTTTGGTACAATGCAGGAGTAGCACTTGCCTTTTAAGCATTATACGTAATCAAAGCGCTGCACTGATGTTATTACCTCATCCTTACAAACAGCATCTCTCTGAGGGCTGCTGAGAACCATTATCCCACCTTGACAGAGGGAAAGGACCAAGGTGAAGGCACATCAGAGCAATTGCAAAGTAGGAACTAAAATCCCAGAGCGACCTGCGCACCTCCAACCACTCTGCCACAAAAGCAACAGTTTGAATTAGCAGAAGAGGGAGCCGCTTCTCTCTCACACAGCAATTTCATCACTGCTGAAACAAACACCTTTTCTTTCTCCCAAAGCATCTCATTTATCGCTGAAGGAAATCTCTGTTCTCTTCCCAAAACCACCAGCCAAAAAGAAACCTCTACCCTTTGCAACTGCCTCTGTTTCCTTCTCTGCCAGCTAGTCTCTCTCTCTCTCTCCTGTCCTTGCAAAACATCTTGTTGCGATGCCCTTCTATAATAATTTTCACTTAAAAATGCGTGCCTTTTCAAGCTTGCCTTGTCACCAGCGCTTGACGAGTGTCAGAGAAACCCCAAACAAGCCAGGCTGCAAGATCATCAGTGCAAAGGACACCATGTGTTGAACACATTGACAGTTCTCAATAAACAACATCCCTGCTGAACAGCTGGTTGGGTTGCTTGGGTTTGGAAGAATGTTGGCCACATTGCCGCCTACTTACGTGCATCCTCCTCAATGATGCGCAGAAGATCCTGTGCATGGGGAGCGGAAATACATCACTTCCAGAAGATACCAAAGTATTTTTAAGAAAACTGTATCTGAACACAAGATGTGCAATAAAGTGTTGGTTTCTTGATATAGGTGCAAGAGACATTCATTCTGAGGGAGGGGAGCGATGGGCAGTGGTAGGAAAAACTATCATAATCTCATTTCCTTCTTCCCTCTCTAATGAAATACCTACCTCCTATTTCATTTAATGCCTTCTTAAGTATCAGAGCACAGCAACTGTTCACCAAAACAGTTGGGCCATCACAGTGTGAGACAAAACACATGGTTGGTTCAGAAGGACCCTTGACTCCTCTGCCATCAGCACTTCAGGCAGAGGAAAGAGCTTGATCCAGCTCAGCCTCCTACTGCTGCAAGGTGTCTTCCTCCACGAGTGCAAGTGCTCCTGGCCCACCTTTGCTTCCAAACCCCAACCCTGCAGAAACCTTTGGAGAAGAAACACAGATCCCTCACAGTATCATTTTGCCTCTGTGAGATGCAGCTGCTGTTGCTTCCCTCTCTGGCCTATTCCATGGAGCCTGCAGGTGTTTGGATACGGCCACTTCCCAGTAAAACTGGTGGTATGCTGATGTTTAAAATAAAATAAAATAAACCCCTAGTATTACAGCATATAGCTGAAGACCACCCCTGTCTGAGCATTGCCTCTGGTGAGACACAGAATGTAAACAGTCTCTTTGATTAAACCATCTCTAGCAAGAGAACTTTGGGGAATTCCAGTCTTTCCCAGCGCAAAGAAGAGCAGAAGAAACTCTGCTCTTCATTAATTCAGAGCTCTTCAAAGGGCAAGAATGAATCGCTCAACTTTCTTCCTTGGAGAAACTGTTGATAGTTATCCTGGAATTCTTGGAGGAAGCTCACCAGTATAAATCAGGTCCATTTCTGCCCCCCTTCCCCCTCCCTTTATTTAATCAGTTCACAGGCAAAGGGATTGTGCAACGGCTGATAAACTTTGTCCGTGCTGCAATACAGAATGCTCATTTCCGATTGTCTTTCTCCCCTGTTGGGCTGGGAGGTGGAGAGACTGCACTGGAATAGTCCTACAGATAAGGCTATTAATTACATGCTAGAAAATATTTGTACAGTAAAAGAAACTGCTCTTTCAACAAAAAGCAACAGATAAGACTATTTTAAACCATCCCATTTTAAGGGATGGAGATTCTGCCAGCACTGAAAACCTTTTCTAATACACCTAAACCTTCGTGGTTCTTAGTACTAAAAGTGAGACCACAACTCTCACATCTATAATATCTGTAAAAACTCCCTTATTCCCAATTTCCAAAGACACTCCTTACGGAAGAGGGGGAGCCTGGGACAGTGATATGAGCACTGCATTGGTGCCACAACTCTGCACGAGTGTGGAACCACGGCCCTGACCAGTACTGCCTCCCTCGCTCCTAGGGTTTCTCTTTATTTGGTTATTTTAGCCATGCATTTTGAATAGCCAGAAAGGCTTTTTACAGGAACCCAGTATTTCCTGGAAGGAAACAAACACATAATTCTCTCACCTCCTATCTGAGACCACCAAAGGCACAACCCAGGACAGTCACAAGAAAACGGACTTTTTCTTGGGTTCCCTCTGTGCTGTGAAGGATTTGGGGGTCCTCTGGAGCAAGTTAAAGCATTTTGTGATTTCCAGCTGACAGCACCATTACCATGCCTATCTCTTCCTTGCTCCAGAGCTCTTGGTGACTACACAGCTCCGTGTTATCTACTTCCTTGGGTCCTGCTCACTCTCACCTCCTTACACCAGTGGCTCCATGAGAGAGATGTGTGACACCAGATGTGTCAGCCTCATGCTCAGACTACAGTAGGACATCCTTTTATAGCCTTTGCACAACTCAGGAGCAACAGTTTTGCCATGAGCTAGCACCTACATTTCAGTGTTTTAAAAACATAAGTCAGAATTGGTGCATATATCAAGGAAAAATTCTACTAGCTCATTGAAGCCAGTCTCTCTGCTTGGGGTTCTCAAATACTGTCCAGGCTGATTTTAAAGCAAATCGAGACTATAATTTTGGTCTCTCTTTTTTTCATATTTTCCATGATGAAGGGAAAAGAAGAGAAAGATGCATAGTTAGACAGACAAGCAGACATCTCAAAGAAACTCCTACAAGCAGATGCAGAGTAGGAAACATCCAGCAACCCTGCTGGCTCCAACCCACAGCCTGGACCTGAGCACATGGTTGATTTCATTAACTAACTTTTCTTCCTGTGAACTTCCTCTGAGGGTGTTTGTTTATAAACAGAGGAGGGGATATTATTGCTGGAGATGAGACAGTATGGGAGGGGGTGAAAGAGTTTACAGCCACAAGACTGGAGAGTAGAGTTCAGAAGGGTTTGTTGCTGGAAACACAAAGGGCTCACTGTAAAAACAGTATATGGCCTAATTTCACAGTCCAGAGGGATTACGATAGGTAGATGCAGAAAATGCTCCAAAAAGTAAAAACAACCCTACATTGCACAAATGTTTCCCACTGCATCACCATAACCATTACACACCCAAATTAAACCATCGACAGCGGTGACGGTGGTTGGAGGTTGCTCTCCATGACATCTCCTTTGCTTGTTCATTTTCCCCATTGCATGCACTCTGTCTCTGCCTCAGATTCGACACACTCAGTGATCTGGAGCAGCCCACCAGACTTCCTCTCCAAAGGAGTTACTCTAGGTTTACATTGGTGTGTGCAACAGCAGAATCTGGCTTGTACTGCTCATCCTTCCCTCTGCCAAGTACATATTTCAAAATCATGTGTGTAATGCCTTTAGTTAACATTTGCTTTTTCTCCCAGTACTCTTTTTCTCCCTGAACATCTCCATTCATGAGCTACAGCACGGGAGGCTTCCAAGTCTTGTCTAGTTCACACTGAAAATGATTCCCATGAAATTATCACTGGTGAAGGGTGCTGTTTTGATCTCAGAGAGGCTGCTCTGTTTATCCACAAGACAGATGCAAGACACAACTGACAGAAAGACCTGTTGTTTAGCCGTGAGAGCATGCACTAGATGATGGCCCCCCTCTCCCCCAAACAGTCTGGAGCACCAACACGCTGTGTGCAAAGCCCCTTCTGCAACCACTCACCTGGTCCGTATTTAACTCTGGGGTAAATGAGTTATTTTTGCCCTTAATTAATAACCTGAGATATCCAGAGACAGATTTTCAGCATTTCCTAGGAACGTGCTTAGCAGTTACAACTTACATATTCTACAAGCTGTTTCAGCAAGTCAATATATTAATCGATATGCAGATGTATCAAAAATACCAAAGCACTCCAATTTAAATAAGAGCACTCTGAACTAAGGGGCTTCAGTGATATTTGCTTTTCTCTCCCATTACGGGCAGCATACACTGTGCCATTTGAGAAATGCAAAAATTCGCACTGATTCAAACATCACCAGCATGTCTAGGTCAGAGATATTAATTCCAGACCATCTGATTATCTGCAATCTCCAAAGAGCTCATGTCACAAATGCCAGCTGCCTTCTTCACCCATTCCTCATGTTGCCAGTGCTTTCAACAGCGTGACATCAGGTGAAAGACTTCACCATCAGCTCGGTACAACAATTACCCAGTGAAGAACCATCAGCAGCTACAACAAAACATCCTACAGGAATTACGGGGTGTTGACTTCACCTAGAGAACAACTCAGGCTGAGAAATAACTCTCATCACACCTGAAAAAAAAAAAAAAAGGTTTCACAAAAGGCCAAGCCTTCTAGCCTTCATTTCTAGCTCTGTCACGAACACACTGCCAAATCTTGGCCAAATCAGAGCATCCCTCCATTCCTCAATTTCCCTGATTTTAAGAGCGATGTTCTCTCAGACCTGAGAAACTTATCACCACCATCAGCAGGATGTTTTGAAGCAGTTATCAGCATTACGAAACCGCAATCTTACTGCGATGATAAAGGAAAATAACCATAGTAGGACATTAGAACAGGGGAAAAACCCTCCATTCAAAACTAAGTAACACTGGGAACAGTGAAGGCCTTTCCTTTCCTTTTCTTTCCCTTCTTGAATAAAACAAACAAAATAATGATGATAAGATCTCTTTCCTCAATCCAATGGATGATCTTTGTGGATATGCTTCCAACACTAACAGCAGAGAGTAGGCAAGGAAGAAAACGAAGGAGGAAAGGAGCCTGCAGCTGATGCTTGGTGTTGGGAACAGGGCTCCTCTTCTCCCAATTCCATGACGACAGAGGACTCCTGGGAATCAGATGAGGGAGGGGAAGATGGGTCAGAAGAGAGAAATCCATATGGGAAAGTGATTTAAAGCAAATAAAGAGGCAATAAATTAGATAAGGAAAAGGAGGAAAAACACAGCAGAGGGGAGGAAGGAGAAGAGATAAAAGAGCCCTAAGTATCACTCAAAAGGAAGACTCGCGGAAAGCCTACCAGACCCCAGGAGTTAATCAGCAAAGAACAGAGTGGTTTTCTTCTCTAACACAGCAATTCTTTTGCTTTCATGAGCTGGTATCATATCTCTCAGAGGCTGCTTCACCAGGCCAATTCCAGATGCTTCTCAGTTTCACTTCACCCTCACTCCCTCTTTGTGAGAACAGCCGCTTGCGCCTTGTTTGTGTACCGCTAGGATGGATATTAAACAGAACAGTATCAATAATTCCCGGAAAATATGCATGAGCATATGCCTGACTAAGCACACAAACACACAGCCTGCTTACCCTCTGCTTCCACTGCATTTCCAACACGAATTGGCTGAAGTCACCAACCTGGTGGCCACCCCTGGTCTCCAAGGAGGGACATCACCCTCCTGCAGTGCAAGAAGATGAGAACTACAGAGAGTTCAAGCACACGCTTGCTAGAGAGGAGGAAACCAGCAACTGTGCGGAGCAGGAAGAAGGGAAACACGGGGGAATCAAGGACACCAGATAGCAGAGAAAAAATTGAGACTAGGATGGTGATAAGGGAGGGTGGAGGGATTGGACGGGAAAGTTACACACTTACATCACCCAGCAAAACAGACAACCAGAGAGAGTGTTTTGAATAAGTGCTCGGTTTAACACTGAAAAAAAAAAAAGAAGAGAAAGGATGAAAGAGACAGAGGCCAAAGTGGGATTTGGAGTATAGCAAAAACAACTAAAATAAACATGTCCCCTTCCCCTGGCCAACTTCTCTGACGTTTAGGGCTTCGCAATTTTTCTTCTCTTGTATCCAAAGCAAAAAAGGACAGCAAAATAAGGGATGTTAAAGCAAGGACCATGGAAAGGTCCAGGCTGTAGAAGAGGGATGCAGAGGAGTCTCTGAAATCAGATCCTAAGCCAGAGTCAGCCAAGGTCAATGGTATTTTTTCATGATCTTGAACAGGTTTAGGATCAAATCCATGCTGCCTGCATAAATCTAACATCATGAATCCAGTCCCATTCTCACCAAGGGATAATCTGACTTGTATTTATATTTGTTTACAGTTTTAACTATGATACATACTGCACCCTCACTTGGTGCTTGGCAACCTTATGGATGTTGAGCAGTCCTCAGCTAAGCAACTTGTTCTGATCATTATGAACAAGGATAGCAGAAAGCAAAAATTCTGGAATAATGTATTCATTCTTGTTCTCTTTTTAACTCCTTTTAACTTGCCTTTTTGAGTTCTGCTCTGCTCATGTTCAGAGTAAGAGTACTTTGACTTCATGGATGGCTTTGGGGAGAGTAAACTTTATAATAGGCACTAACATCAAATCAAAGCAGTTTACAAGATCTGCCACTTGTGTCAGAATATGTGGGGAAATAAACAAGCTGCTCTTCCTTGATCATTGGATTTTAAATGCTCTATTGATCGTTGGAAAAAAATCAAAGGTGCTTTGGAAATTGTGTGTGTATGTGCATGCGTGCTCACACCAGAGAAAACGAAAAGAAATGTAGGGATAAGTAGAAATTAGCAGAACAACAACAAAGCGTTTCTTCTGCACAGAAAGCTGAAATAAAACTAAGAATCACATCCAGATGTCAGCTACTCCAAGGTAGGGAAAGGCCCATAGAGCTACAGAAACATACAGTCAGAAGAAAGGTACACCTTCATTTTCAGAAGTCTCATTTTGGGGAAACAAGCAAACGAACAGGACAGCACAGTCAGTTGTTCTGTGCTCAGAACAATGCATGAAGCAAATGCTCAGAACCTGGGAAATAGAAAAGTCCACTATATTTTGCATATTTGAAATGGAAAGGGTAATATGGACTGACCATGTAAAGACAGTACTAGAGGAAAAATTTGGTAGTATTGAGAGAGGAGATTAAATGAAGACAAAGATGATATTAGACTGGCTGATCCAGTTCAGAGAAAAATGTAGAGGGTTTTGATCAAACAAGACTTTCGTGATCCGTCTTCAGAACAATCTGGAATATAAGATTTTGAGAAGTAAAACGTAATAAAATGAGCACGTTCATTCTTACTATGATGAGATGTAGGAACTGCCACACAGACTAAGACCAGAGAAGGGTGGGAAATGTTTGATAAAATATTTTTCTCAGGAAAAAGGGAAATTAATCAAAACAGGCTATCTGTGAGAAAGGATCAGTTCTGGCAAATATTCTAACTTAAAATTTCAATAGAAGTTTCATAACTATCAAAATACCTGGTTCTTTTTTAACTTTCTAAAAATAAGAAAGCTGATATCTTTTACCAGCAAATGTTTTTCTTTCTCATACTTAACACTTTTCTAAACCAATGCTTTGGATTTTAGGTACTTAAGATGTTGTCAATCTGTGCTTCTCTTTTCCTGTCTTACATTATAGTAGTGACTCTTGGTCTTAGCTAAAGATCTTTGGTTTATAGTAGAGCACTGGGAAATTTTCTGTGGCCTGTGCTATATCAGAACGTACAAAGTAGATATTCTGTGAATGTTTGGACTAATTATCTGTTGTTATATCCCTGACACTTCAGGGGACTGAATTTGGCAACCCAGGTGGTCCCTTCTCTGCTTCTGCTCCTATAATTTCTATCAGAGAAAAGAAAAGAGGAACTGAAAAAATAACGGCTAAAATTGGAAGCAAAGCTATTATACGGGAACATTTCAGCTGACCCCAGTCACGGAAGGGTTTATTTTTGTTTTTTTCAATATGTCTTTTTGAGAAAAGCCACTATATTTTGGCTCTTTTTCTGGCTCAGGACAGCATGAGCAATGGAAACCCAAGGTGAAAGAACTCAGTTAATCCCCTGGTCTTGAGAGCACCCAAAACCCATTGGTCCTGCAGTATTTTTGTGTTAAAGCCGCTCTGGCCAGCGTCATGGCTGCACCTCTCTTGCGACAGACCTGAAGAACCTGGCACCTGTGCCCTGACCGAGCCAGACCTGGCCTCCAAAGAAGGCACTTCTCACAGCTGGCACACCCAGCTGGCATGCCCCTGCTGCATTTAACCAGGGTCGGGTCCCAGTGACCAGGGAGGTGCCTGCTGGCAGTTCGGCTCTTCACCGTTTGACGCACTGGCCAAGGACCTCTCTCACCCTTGGCAAAGGCTAAGGAGCACATGGAGCAGCATTGGCAAACCCCTGGACTCACTCTGAAAGCGGAGACCTGTCTCGTTCTTCACAAGAGAGGTGAGACACACCTACCTTCATGGGACATTTTGGGGTTAGGGTCCCCAGGGAGCCAGCATAACCCCTCCCAGTTACTCCAGTGCTCAGTGAGGCCTCTGGGATTTGGAATTTAAGCGCGTCTTTCACTATGCCACATGTGGCCGGGGCTGACGGTGGGCACCTCTGCCTCTGCCCAGCGCAGCCTCAGGATCCCCTCAGCCATCCGCATCGCTGCCCTGGTGCCACATGGGGAGGTGACGTGGGGACCCGGGGAGCAGCTTCAACCTGATGTGATAACTTTCCAGCATCTGAATTCACCAACCAGATCTGTCTCTCCACGACGGCTTAGCGTGCGAATGCTCTCCGAGGGCTGCTTCTCGCCGCAGCTCTGCTCTGCACTTCTCCAGACGTCTCCAGGAATCCCCAAGGAGAGCCCTGCTCCCGCTCGCTCTCCGCACACCACCCCCTCGGCTTTGCTTTCCACCTCACATGAGTTTTTCTAACTGAAACAGGCTGGCTTGAAATAAATCAGGCCGAAATGAAGCTTGGAGAGGCAAGCTCAGCCTGGGACACATCTCCGTGCCTACAGGAGACAGCCATACATCATTTAGGAATCTAAATTTGCCATCCTGCACATACACAGAGTCAAATTTCCCTCTTTCTTTTATTACCATTTTATTAATTAGAGCAGCCTACATGTGAGTGCTTTAAGGAAAAAAAAACCCAAACCTTTCTTCTAGCTGTGCTAGGATGACTCTAGTGTGTAACTGGTCAAAAGAACGAGGCCAGTTAAAATTGGAAATCTTATGGAAAGAAAAATTCTTTTTCTTTTCCAGTTTCTGACTCTTGTCCCACCTTCTGCTGGCTGAAGGAAATGTCCAGTTGAAACGCAAATGTTTAGTAAATGACAAGCTATGCCGTATTTTTTCAGTGGCCTATTAGTCATACCTTATCCAAATCCATACTCATGAAGTGGCTAATCATTTAAACCCATCTACAGGGAAGCCAAAACCACACGGCTACCTGTAGCCTTCAGCAACAGTGTGTTGGAGGCTTGTCACCCTGAAGGAGCATCTGGGCAGGTGTTCAAGCTCCTGTCACTTTGGTCCAGCCATTACTCCACTCTGCCCATCGCGTCCATCACCCTGGGACCTGGCACTCACCAGCACTAATTAAACAACAGAACTACAAGCTTTACATTTGACTTACTCATAGTCCTTCGTTCTGGTACTTCATTACAGATCAAACCAACAAAATTAAGGCAATGAAAAGACAACAGGCTGTTGAAGACAAGAAAATGCTGCATTATCTATCTACTGATTATTTTAGTGCCAGTGAAACTCAGAGTAAACTCTCTATGGAAGACATCCTCAAGTTGCCAACACGTCCCTTACAAGGATCAGCTCCAGGGACAGGACCCAGCTCACCAATTCTGCCTGAAGCATATTAATTCAATATCAGACCCCAAAACTTCAGAAGGAAACCAAATTAACCCCCCAAAGTAAACATATATTCTTAAACCTTGTGGAGGGAACAGACCTAAGGAGTGTCAATTACATATCTTTATAATTGCCCAATTATTGGACCCCAACACAGATGTTTCTCAGTCTCTTACGTGCGAGAGCTGTGGCTTTAAGCGAGCTCCACTGTGCTGATTTTGGCATTTCTTTCCCATCGGATTCTGCTGCAGTTTTATGTTCACCAAGGATTGAAGTTGGGAAAACATAGGCACTCCCTTACATATGAAGCTTTATTAAGTTGGGATCATGCTCTCTGTTGGCAGGCAAAGAAATAGAGAGAAAGAGGAGAATGAAACTGGGAAGGGGAAAAAAAACCACCAAAACAAAACACAAATAACTTTCCCTCTTCAGAGCAGGCACGCTTTCTTACTCCAGCTCCCACTGCAGATCATTCATCCCTCTCCTCTCAGCTCTCAGCCAGTAAAGAGTCAACATCTCCTTCCTATGACAACATGAGCTACCCCGCTCCTGAGCCATATACCAGAAAACACACTGACAGGGACTCAGGAGGATCCTGTTTCTTAGGATGGAGTAGCATTTCCACAGTAGAACTGAAATACCTTTGATTCCAACAGAAGCAAGGTCAACCGTGCTTTGAGGCGTCTTATTTTGCACGGCATGTGCATTACCTAACTTGCCTACAGCGTGGACCTTAACTCCTTCGTTCACGACTAGAGATGCGTTCAAAGGCTCTACAGGGGAAAGTGCACAAACTTGCATGATTAATACCATGTGCACATGTGTGCGTTTGTCAGAGGGATGTACTGTGCTGTGGGGTAGGTACGCACATCCAGGGAGTGTTTGTCCAAGAACTACGCGGCCCGGGGAGGGAGGCGAGTACGCACGAGCCGAGAGCTGCCTCCGCCGGAGAGCCGCACCGCGGGAGCTGCACGAACGAAGCGCAGCCCAGCTCCGAAAATGCTTCTGAGCTTTTGCGTAACACAGATCAATGGGTCAGACTTCTAGTTTCCCAACAGCTTTCCCTGACAAATACCAGAACAGATATCAGTGAAGTCAAACAGGGCAGCAATAACATCACTGCCAACCAGCGTGAAAATTGGCAGAGCCTGGCACCAAGGACCGCCCATCATCAGAGACAGGGCATGGCCTGGCGCAATGACGAACCCACTTAACAGCGCTGTAAAATTAGCCATTTATGAAAACAAATTGAATACTGCAGCAGAGGGTGACGTAAGGAGAGTTGGCTCCAGACAGAAACAGAAACTCCTGTAGCCTGGATTAGCAGAAGAGCTCCATTATATCAGAGCTCAGGCGTAGAAGCTGATAACAACTTGGGTCCTACATGAGATTTTTAACAGACACAACAGACCTCCCCTATAGGCACATATGTGGCTCCTACATGACTTGCAGCTACTACTTATATGCCAGCAAGGAGGGATGGAAAGGGAGCAGTCAACATAGGCAGAGGGTGGGGGGCAGAAGGCAGATGGAGGACTCTGAAAAAAAGTTGTCTTCCAGTCAATCCCGCCCTCTCCCCCAGATCTGTATGATCACACAGTTTCCCACTTTGCAACTGGGATGGAAGTTGGGGAGAAACTCACTTCTGGCACCCCCAGCAAATTTGACCCAGCCCCTGATTCCCCCAAACACCCAGAAGGGCTGTTTGATTTCAGTGGGGTCCTACAGATGCAACTTCAATGGCAGAACAGGGCTCCTGGGTCTGTCACATCCCAAAACAGTGAAAATGAGAAAGCCAAGAGTTTTGGCAGCCAGAACCCTTGATTTCCTCATTGAGGGAAGCGTAATCTCTCCCTAAGCTTGCTGCAGGTCTGGGAGGCTGTGGTGTGCGGAGGATACTCCGAGTGAGTTCCTCTTGGACCTCTTCCAGGTGTTTACACACAGAGCCAAACCTGGCTCCTCTTCAAGACCGAGTGCAAGGCGGGGAGGGGGAGCTTAAAAATAAAATAAAAATCACAAAGTCCTCCCGAGCTGAGCTGCAAGCTCTACGGTGCTAAACTGGGGCATTTCTTTTCATTTTTCATAGTGGAATGTTATTTCCATGCATAAAATGGGTCAAGTGTTTTATACAGGCAACAGCCCAACCTCCCCCATCCAATTAAAGTATTTTACTACAAATGATCTTTGTGTGTGTTTGCTTAGGTTCCCTATTGTGTGAATTAGAGATACTTGCGCCAAAGTCAGACACGGGGTCTTAGACGTTGGATTAAACACGTTAAAAAACCACAATGGCCACGTTTTGCCACTGACGAGATCCATGAAAACCCAAATTCTGCCTTTCCTAACTTGAAAGGGAAGCACTTTGAGTCCTGGGGTTTAAGTTAAGGTTGGGAACCATAAGTGTGGAGTATGAGAAAGCCAGGGGAAATAAAAGCGAGTAATAATCTATTTCACCTATGAAATTACTCATCTGCCTGTCCTACTAGAGGCAAAAGGGACCAGCCCACGCCCGGCACCTCCTGCCCACCCCGTGTCCCCCTCCTCGCGAGTGAGCGGAGCAGTTGGGAGTGGGGAAAGTTAAGGAAACGCACTGCTGAGTTCATCTTAGTTGTTGTTTTCCTTAGGACAAAGCAACTTTCCTGCGAGGCGACAGTGGCCGCAGGTCGGGGATGGGGCAGCGGAGACGGAGAAGATCGCAGCAGGGAGGGTGGCAGCAGAGAGGGGAGCTGGGCTGGCGCCGAGCAGCCACCGTACCACCGGCACAAGCATCCGCTGCCTTCTGGTAGGAAGTGACTCCAGTTCAAGGCAAAGGGGAAATCCTCCCTGTCTCTTTAAGGCATCCTAGGACATGGAAACTTTGTACTTTCAGGGAACCTCCTTGCCAAAAGAACTGTAAAACATGTCTTCCCCCTTCAACCCCCCCATACCCGTTTCTTTTTCTGACTTGTTTTCTGCTGGGTTTTTTTTTAAAGGGTATTTCCATTTTCTGTGACTTCCTTCAGAGCAAAGATGGATGTGGTGACATTTATAAGGGTTTGTAACCCTCCAAAAAGTATCCGATTTCACGACAACTTCGCTGCACTTTATCACTAAAGCGGGGAGAGGGTGGGAGGTGGCAGGAGGGAGGGGGAGAGGGAGCGAGCACGAGGAAAAGGACCCAAATTCATGATGGGGGTCATAAAATTTAAATAAGAAAAGTGCAATATTCCTCATTATTGTTCAGCTCAGACAGCTTAGACTGGTAGCTGCTTTGAGTACTAAACGATTTTATAGGGCTATTTGACCTCACGATCATTTGTGTTACACTTGCCATTTCTAAGGGGAGACAAAAATACTCAACACATCCTCTAGCTGCAGTGCTAGTCCCAGCCCTGGCTGAGTGTCGAGGGGTTGGGAACTTTATAAACTCATTTGATTCATTGAGGTTTCACAATAGCCAAAAGTTCCTTTACAGCTTTTTGGAAACCACATGCTAACATTGCATCTAGAAAGGTAACAGTGAAGTACACTGAAGAGCTAATAAAACTAAGGAAATCGTGTAGGGACCTTAGACACGCATTTCTTTGCAGCCACACACTAGACACACACGTTTCTTTTCATACACACTTACAAGCTACTTTAAATGCTCTATTTACAATTTTCTGACCTGAGAAGCAGGTAAAAACCCACCCTAAGAGCGCTCTCTCCGATCCGCACTTTAATCCGTACACACAGAAATAAAGAAAGTACCCGGGATACTGCCATTTCCCTATGCAAAAGTTTACATAACTTTTTCTGCAAGCACACACTTTCAGACAGTTTGCTGAGCTCCGGTATTTCATCAAAAATACACCTATAAAGGCACCCGAGCGTGTTCCCACAAGCACTCACACACGTACGTGTGTTGCGAGGCACACTCGCCCGTTTCAACGTCCACACACATACACTACACACACGCACGCCTACAGCTGGCTGTTCCGCCGGCTCCCGAAACGTAAAAGGGATGCTGCAGCCACGGGCATGACGAACTACCTACCTGCAATGACAGCCGGAGATCTCTGTCCTCCTTCAGCTTTCAGCCACACTTGCAAAGTGAAGGCATCTCGGGGCAGCTCAACGTCTGCCTTCAGCCGCAGCTGATCACCTTGTCCACTGAAATAGAGCGCCCTGCTCGGGGTAAGGGACTCCTCTTCGTCCTTTACCTCCCGCTGTTGCCTCCTGCGGGGGCCATGCCCCGGCTCCAGCCCCGCAGTGGAGCGCCTTCCTCGGGCTAACCTGGTGGCACAGGTGCCCGGGGCGGTGTGGAGGAGCTGGCGGCTGTGCCGGGTGTCCCTTCTTGCCCTGCGGGAGCGCTCGTCCATCCCACATTCGGGTCCACTGGCCAGGGCTGTACAGAGAAGCGCAAGAGGCAGCAGCAAACTCCAGAGCTGCATTTCCAATCTTCCCCCCCCTTCTCCCCTGCAAATCCTCCCGATCTGCCAGCTTTGGGCTCCTCCTTGCCTTGACTTTCTTCTCTTGTTCACCCTTCTTGGTATTTGCTCTTTTTATAACCCTTCTCAGTTGCTTTTTCTTTTCTTTTTTTCTTTTTCTTTCTTTCTTTTTCCTGCTTATAGATTTTTTTTTTCCTTAAAACAAATAGAAATAAAATAAATCAAAACTCCTTCTTGGTTGAAATGTATTTCTCTGTTCTTCCTCCTCTATCTGTCTTCTTCTCCTCTATTCCTCCACAGCTGGAATTCCTCTCTCTCTTCTTTTCTCTGCTGGATTTTCTTCCCTTTATTTTTTTCTTCTTAAAAAAAACACACACACACTCTCACACACACACAAAACAAAAAAAACAAAACAACCCCCCCAGCTTTCTCCAAGACTCAGACCCACTGGTTTCCCTCCCCCCAAAAGATGCTCTAATCTATTTATTTTTTTGGCCTCCTTTATAACATAAGCCACAACCCCCTCCTTCCCCCCCAACCTCCCCCCCTCCCTTCTTCTCCACAAAATGAAAGAAAAGAGAAAAAGCCCCTCAGAAGATGAGTAAACAAGAATATGCTAATCTACTCTAGGGTGCTCCACCTTCCCAATTGAATGATTCCCATTAAAACTGCAGGGATCATGACTAATCAATCAGCTTGAAGGAGCAGATAGCTCCAGAGGTTCAAACACTTTTGCTGTTTTTCTTTTTCCCCTCTTCTTTTTCTCTCTTCCTCTTTCCCCCTATCACTTTCCCTCCTCTTATTTATTTTTTAAAGAAGACAATCAAGATGAATGGATCAACGTGACAAAAATCCTGCACCCCCTTTTTTGCAATCTCCCCAGCTTTCTTTCTCAGTCCAGTCCAAAACACACATTCCTATTTTTTTTTCTTGGCAAAAGAGAAAGCTATTTCTCCTCTCAGACTCCCCGTTGCACTTTGCTGGTAAACCTTATGCTCCTCTGCAGCACATAAAGAGTCTTGAAACTTGAGTCTCAGATATTTTTTTTAATTGCTTTCTTTCTTTCTCTCTCTCTCTCTCTCTTTTTCTAATTCTTTCTTTTCCTCTTATTATTTTCATAAAGTTATGCAATCAGCCAGGCTCCCCCTTTTGTGGTCCCCCTCAGTGCAGTTGTGTGCAGCTAATCCAAATGTTGCATCAAAGGTCCCCATCGAATCATCAGGAGCTAAAAGGAAAGAAGCTTTTTGAAGAGCATTTGCCTTCCAGAAGCTGTAGCAACAGAGCAGGATTTGGTTTTTGAATGCTCCAAAGACTCCTGGGTTTTTTTGAAATAATAATTAAAAAAAAAAAATTTATTGGTGGGTTGAGTAAAAAAATCCTCTCTCAATATTGTTAATTTTTCAGTCTAAGGAATTCAGCTCCCCTGGTTTCCTTGGCTTAGTTGTAGCCACAGGTAAGATTCTGGCTGCTTGCTGGTTTGTAGATCTCTGTTTCTGAGCTGGGACGTTTCTTTTTTTTCCTCCTTTCTTTTTTTTTTTTTTTTTTTAATATTTTTTTTCACTCTTGAAAGATCTCAAAAGCTCCCCCTGATGGCAACAAAAAGGATTTTTCTAAGTACTTAATAAGTGGAAATGACTTAGCAGTAGCACACACTGAATCTATCGGCCACTATCCCACTCAGAAGACGACCAGTAGAATCAAGTTAAATTGCACCAAATTCAATCACAAACCCAGTAACCCACATCATCCTCTTCCATCTCAAAATTAACAACTGTCACACCTCACTTTCCTATAAACTTTTAACAGTAATCACGCAAGAGAGTTTTCCTGAGACTGTAATATTTCAGCTTTTGCATTTTACCCTATTAGTGTGAGTTTGTTATCACTGACACTTAAAATATACACAATAAAATTAACAAAAGTCAATTTTTCAACAAGAAAGAGTTGTTGCATGCTTGCAAGGCTTCTGAGAGATTTTTTTTTCAGTTTCTACTGTTTTGCAAACACTCAAGAATGTACAATTGGCATTTTCAGAGATGTTGGATATATCCACCAAGTCCCACCAGAAGTCAACAAGACGTACAGTTGACCAGCCCCTCTCTAACCATACAGACCTTCCCTCCACCACAGCTCTACTTACAAGAAAGATAGAAAATAGTGGCAACATCTACAAAGTTTTTAATACAAGACCTCAAAGCAATTAAGCCTCTTGACAACCAAGAGGAAACTGTTAGGCGAGAAACAAACGATACGACAGTATAAACTCCCATAAATGTACTGAAGAGCTCAGAGGGATACAAAAAAGACACTTAGGTGTACATGCTTGCTCGGCAGAAACAATTTAAGATCAGAGCTGAAGTACTGCACTGTGCTGTTCTAATTTAACACACAGAAGATGGTGTAAATCAAACAAAATTTCAAAAATTTAAAGTGAACCTGTTCAAGTAAGAGCTAAACTAGGAAGAGTCCTGCTGCCGGGGACACTGCTTTCTCCACTTGACAAGTCCCCCTAAGTCCCCAGGAACTTTGCCCACGTGGAGTCTAGAAAAGCAGGCTTTTTAACTTAAATAATGCAGGTTCCAGTTTTTCCAGTGGAAAAAGCTAATTCTGTGAAATCATGATGTTTCCTAGAAGTGACACTCTGATTTGGCTGAAATCATCAAAGAAAATTATTCAAATATTTCAATTTCTGCATCATTTCGTTTTGCACATAATTGACCTGCCATCTCCTACAATATTACTGGCAAAAGAAAGGGCTTCGCTGTAACCAAAACGCAACATTTCCCCATGCATCAGGCTGCAATTCCAGTAACAAATTCTGGGGTGTTCTTGATACAAAGGAAAGGCCCAAAGCTCAGCTTTCTATACTCACAGTACACAGAGAAAGTAGGAAAAGATGGAATTTACCTCTGAAGCATGAATTACATGTTGAATCACTTTTATTTCTAAGACATAGCAAACGTATAAAGAAAATGTGATACGTAAACTCTTGAGTCCTGAGTGATAAAGACCAGAGAGTGAAAGCGATGTGATTTTAGGAATAGTGAGTAAATCTGGGATTCCTTAAGTCCATGGGTCAGATCTAACTTCCCTGACAACAGATGAAATTCTACCCTGCACAGATGGACATTTATTCTCTGCTTAAGCCAGTACTTAAGTGATGTACGGGCCTTCTGGCAGAGGGGTTTCTACCCAAGGAGAATAATCCTCCTGTTGAACTCGAGAGGAGTATTCTCCTAAGTAAAGGGAGCAGGATATTGTCCTGCATCTAGAGGTATTTTCACAAGAAAAAGGGAAAAAAGCACCAAGCCCTAGATACACATATAGAGACAAGAATTAAAATAGATATTTATGATACTATGCCAAAAAAATAGCGTTGAGCTACATGGTGTATGCAGTCATTATAAGTAGAAATACTCAGCAGGAATCTTAGCTGAAGCTGCCAATAACTCCCAGGTTCAAGACTAGAGCTGAGTGAATAAATCATAACAAATAATGGTTTTGTCAAATTTTGACTTTTTTTTTCCTCCTATTTGCAAGCAGACTGCAAAACCTCGCAAATATGTTTGAAATTATATGCCCATTTCTTTCTCATATTTAGTACTTCTCTAAGGCCAATTAGCACACAATTTACTGTAATGTACACATTTTCACATTTGTTCTGTGTTAATTAGGCAAGGAAGTCACACAGCATTATTTTTGGCTCCCTGGGGGTCAGGTTTAATCACTCACAATACAGTAAAATTCCTAATTTTACATATGATGGGAGACTCCACCGCTTGAAACTCTCCTTGTGAAAAGCAGCATTGGCTCTTCAAATTACTCACACGAAGGTCAATTAAAAACAATGTTTTTGAAAGTCGAGCTGAAAAGTCTGCCAGTTCCAGCTGAATTGAGGCCCTACTATTTTGGGCAAGTATTTGTACATACTTGTCTTTACTGTGCACGATTCTATCAATCATAGCCGAGGTCTGCATGGTTTTTACCCCTCACCGATATCCCAATCAAGTCTCTCTGAACTTGGCTTGAGTTGAGGATGGCTGAAACGCAATCCAACAGCTACTCTGTTCAGAATCAGACAGGGCCCAGACACCAGATTTTAATGCAACGTGTTGGATTCAGGGAATATTTTATGCAATCAACAATGGTATGATAGGAATCACGCTGCCTCCACAGAATAGCAAGGAATGAAACCCAAAGAGCCGAGAATAGCTTCAAAGAAAAAGGGATTTGGGCATTCCGTGTTGCGAATCCCATGAAGTCCAGCACCTCTTAGGAGATAGATAGAGCCATTGGCTTGGTGTGAAGACAGTGAGATAGGGTTGCGTTAGGTGGAACGTGGCTACAGCTCCTCGAGAAAACATGGCAATGCTAATAACTGAAAAAACACCAACAAAAAAAATTTCAAACACATTCAGCCCTGGAAAAGATAGAACAGAAGACCTAATTTGGACTCAGTGGAAATTCACCAGTCTTTTAAACGTTTTCTCTATCTGTCCTTCATCCTCCTGTTTGAAAAAGGACAAACGACGAACAGCCTGCGTGCTGCCTTTGCTGTCGCGCTCCATACTAATAACGACACTGATTTTAAGGGCCCTTTGTAACTATTGCCTGCACACTCCTCGTTCCATACAACTACACTAACCTGAGCACGTCAGAACATCAGCGCTACGTTGCCTTTGCCAGTGGATAAGAGACTCTTCTACTGCGGGTCCCTCAGTTGTCCCATATGTGAAATACACGCCACGTTAATTTACATCAATAAAACAGCTTCACGTCAATTTGAAATATACCATTTAATCCGGAAAAGTTTACTGAACAATTAAGGAGTGCAATAAACAACAATCAAGACTAAACATGTAATTGATGACTTTAAGAAGGTATCAGTAGTTTTATAAGGTAATTTGCAGTCAGCAGCTATGAATTCCTATTTAACCCTGGCATACCACTCTTTTTTGCCCTGCAGAGAGCTGTATTTGCTAACAATACTGATGCCTGTTCGCCTGGAATTTAGTTACTTTATCCTTAAAATTTCCCTCATGAAATATCATATTTCAGAAAAGTTACATAGTCTTCGCATTTTTTTCACCGCATTCTTGAAATACATTCTTGGGGGTGGGGTAACAACCTCTATTCTACAACACTGTGGTGAGAGCAAAAAGACATGGTAGATGATGTAAGCAATGGGGCATGTTCTCCCTCTTCAATTAAACCATGTAAATGCTGGTTAATTCAGCGGGACCATTTTAATTTAGGCTGAATATCGTAACTTGGGGTGTTTCAGGTAGACTGCCTGGATGAAATCCTTGCTCAGGTATGAAGAGGAGAACAACCACCAGAACTCACTTACGTGGTGCCCAGTCGCCACTCCAAGGCCACGTCCCTGTGACCCAAGACACACACGTGAGGATGCACGAGGCTTACGCCAGCAGCCCCAGCGGGTCCCAGAGGTGATTTTGGGGCCAGACCCTTTTCCTCTCCCTTCTGCAGGGCCACATCCCAGTACGGGAGAGCACCACGGAGGCGAAGGAGGCAGTTCCTAAACCAGCAGACTGATGGGGGCAGCAAAATCACAGCCTAAAGCAAAAGATACTGAGAGGAGGAAGGACCTCCTGGGCTCAGCAAGTGCCCACAGCACCACGTCCAGTTGGCCCCACACCAGCGGGGTGGCCAAGGGGCTCCCTGTGCACCCCTGGGCAGGAGCGAGCTCCCAGCACCCTCCCCAGGTCCTCCTGGCATTGTCCCTGTATTGAAAACCCTGCTCAGAGACCCTCTGCCTCTTTTGGACAGGTTTAAAACCCCAACAACAACAAAAAACCTCTTTGCCCCACTTTCCCCTGTCATTTAAGGAGACTGAAATGATCTCTATTTCAAAAGTCTGTTTGCCCAGAGATCTGAGATCCTCAGATGAAACCAGGATGCTGAAACCCAGAACTGAAAACACCATTTTTATCGCTCCTGCACTTCTTGCCCGATCAGGAGTTTCTGAGGGGCCAAAAGGAGGAACTACCAAATGTTGCTCCTGAAAAAACAAGGAAAACCCAGGAGAGTGCATGAGGAGATACACTGATTTTCCAAAATGCAAGATATGTTATGGAGTTCCCAAACAATCTCACCCAAAGGCTATATGTCCTCCAGTGTTTCTGGGGTTGTGTCAAATGCTGGGGGAAAAGAATTAGACCTGACTGGGAAGGAAAGGAGAACAGGACAAGCAGTCAACTGACCAGGAAGAGAAAAACTCTTGCGATTTGCATCTCCTAGGGATTTGCAAATACTGGTAGTTGGTTTATGACCTGCAGGAGGAGGACTGCACAGGCTCATTGCTTTATTTGTCCCTGAGCATTTTCAGTTTGCTCAGGCTGCCTCACGGCAGTCTGTAACTCAAGAGAGCTGTATCCCTGATGGGACCCACAAGCCCACCCTGACATTTGCCGGGGCAGATCCCACTCTGGGATGCACAGGAGTACTCAGGCTCCCAAAACAGCCAAGATCAGTACGAGAGGGCGACAGGGGAGGAGAAACGACTGTTTCATAAAACAACTTATCAGACAGCACCAGACACTCAAATAACTCTAAGACAGAAAAGATGGGGGCTCGCTCATTACACAGGAGTCCTCTGCCTTTGTAAACATGCTGTACATTAGCAGATACGTTCCACTCAGAGGCATGTATCCACAACACAAAACACACCACTGCAGTTGCTGTTAATTAGTCACCACCCCATTGGCAAGTCTCAGCCAAGAGGTCAAGGACTGGGTGAGCTCTGGAGCCTAAACTATCCTCTTAGACCTACTAATGTTTTCCCCACAAGATAAATAGTATGCATGGGTGCAGAGGGAAGGGGGGCTGCCTTGGAAAGGCATATGGGGCCTCTGCTAGCTGGGTACCTGCTCAGAAGATACATGGGAGGTCATCAGTCTCCCAGTGCTCTGCTCTGACATCTTCCTCTAGCTATACATCACTTCTAAAACATTAAAGAGAAGAGAGGTCACTATCAGCTGTCCTAGAGGAAGAACACAGCAGAAGAGGCAAGGCAGCTCTCCAGCCCCACACGCCAGGGTGGGCTCCCTCAGGCAGGGTGGCATCAGCCGCTGGAGGAGAGGTGGGTCCAGGAGCTGGGGATGAAGAAGAGGGCTCTGCTTGCTGCTCTCTCAGCTCCACCAAAGTGTAGTCAGCACATTGTGGTACTATATCAGAGCCACACAAGCTGCTCTGAAAGCCAGAAGGAAAGTCTGATGCTGGCACATAAGTATGCATGGGGAGAGACAAAGAACAGGACTCAGACAGATGGAAATATGTGGCTCAGGAATAATCTAGAAAATTCAAACATATTAGGCCGTGTTTTGGTATTCACAGGCATCATCTACAAGAAAGTTTAACATATCCAAATGTTTTTCTTAAACTAAATTTCCAATGCCAGTACCAACAGGATTAACATGAGAAACCTGTCGTGTCTTGCTATTGAAGAAGATAATCAAGCAAATGATAAACAAATTGATCAAGACACCATGTGTCATTTTGCAGCAAGAAAGCCAAAAGATAGAATTCAGAGGAAAAGCTTCTCTCTGCATTTGAGGGCTATTCCCAGTGAAACGGGATTTCCCCTTTCTGCTTTCATTTGAATGGCATTTGAAAAACACAGCTGCAGAGTCCCATGCACACAAGGTATGGAGCCAAGTGGGGAACCCTCCCTGCCAGGCAGTCACAGCCTTCCGCAGTGAGCCGAATTCAGCAGCTCGTCCTGTCTTCACAGCACCCAGGGCCCAAGTCCTTGAATCCAGTGCTTCCAAGCCTCAACAAGCATCTGGTCCTCATGATCACCCACAGATCAGCAGTTAAAGGCTAACTTCTGCCCCACGCCGACACAGGAGGCCACGTCAGTCCGAATGCAACGCACCTGGACCAACCTCTGCCAAACTGCGGATTTTACCTGAAGCCTGAAGGTCAGAGCAAGGCAGGCAGGATTTGGCACTGCAGAGCAAGGCGATTACCTGCCTGCCTGGAAGATACATCTAGTTTTTTCAGTCATGCACTTAGCTTCAGAATTTGAAAAATCTCCTCACTTTATCTGTCATCCCCTCGCACCCAAAGCAAGCGCTCCAGAGTCCTCCCTTGCTGATCCCATCTGTGCTGTCAAGCTTCCCCATCCTCATCCCAGCCTTGCACCCCAACTGCTTCATCTTCCTGTGCCCCTCAATACTCTGCCCCCAGAATCTACAGATATTAATTGATGCGTCAAAAGAAAGTTCAGGCAAGGATGTATTAAATCAAAACATTCCACTCATACCTCCCAGGCTTCTCAGTGCAACTAAGATTCCTCAAATACGTTAAAAAAGCCAAAACAAGACAAAACAAAACGGAGAAGAAAAGAACAAAAAGAGTGGAAATAGAAACCAGACAGATGAAAAGCAGAAGGAAAAAGAAAACCAACAACAAAACAGAAATAAATTGGAGGACAGCCCTCACTGAAAGCTGCAGGTTGGAGAGTTTTTTGTGAAGAATTTAGCATCAGTGGCTTTCTGTGATATGTCACTGCGTGAAATAAATACAATATAGCAAGCATTATAGGAAACGATTGCCATATGTGAGGGTAGTGGCAGCCTGTGCTTTCCCCGCCACCCCCTATTGCTTTTGTCTGCACTAAAGCTGCATTTAAACTAGTGAAATCCATCTCTATCTGTCTTAATATATAAATATGTTTTCAGCCAAGACCCACCACTGGCTATAGTTGTATGGCAACTCTCAATCGAAACAGCTAAGCAGGGTTTGTACTTTATCCCCAGCTCATTGTTAATGCATTTAACAGGATTTTCAAAAATTCCCTCTGCTCTTTGAGGTGATACCTGGTTCTCCAGTGATACGTAGAAGATCTCTCTGATGCAGTACAGGTCGCTGTTGAGTGTCAAACCCTGTTTTCCCACTAGCATAGAAAAACAGAAAACACCCTATGGACAGCTATAAAAGCTGCAGAGAACTGGATCTGTGAAAACTATAACCTTGTTTGCATTGGAGGATATTTCATGCATCCAAGTTTTAAAACTGCTTGTTATTGCCCGAGTACATCTGTGCACACAATTGGACACACTAAATGGACTGGACTGTTGAAATGGCAGCTCAGATGCACTGCTAAGGCAGGTAATTAAACCGATGAGGACGTGAATGACCTGGTTAAGAATCTCAAGAAGATAGAAAATTCCTCAGGAGGCAAAAACTGGAATTGAAATATCAAAATTTATCCTGTAGCAAAAAATAGCCTCCTTTGATTCCTTTGCCACCAATACTTTAAAAAAGAACGAGGAAAAAGAAAAGTGCATCAAATGAAACCCCAAATAATACATGAAAACATTCTCCAAAACTAAATAGGCATAGAAGCACAAAGCCCTGTATATATTCAATACTATTTTTAGAAAACATTTAAACCTACAGACTTCAAAATTAATTCTCTAAAGCACATTTCTATAGCGCAATACAAATCTCATGAAATTCCATAGTTCCCAATATTTATACAGGAAGGTATCCTCTGTTATTAAATCCTACAGGACCTGCCCAGAAAGGTTAGCAACTCTTTCTAGGATACCAAAACCTTTTCCATTCAGTCCATCACTAAAAAAAGGTTGAACTCCTTTTAATTTGATCAGACTTGAGTTGTTGTCAGAATAGTTTACTGAAGAATTACTACAAAAAATAGGGAGGCTTTTTGATCACAAACGAAATCAGCTTTGTTAGGAGTATTCACAATATTTCAGCCCTTAAAACGTTGCGTGCCCCAAAACAGTGCATGCTTTGTGGCAAGGAACGTATGGCCAGCTTTTAATAGGAATAGCTCCACGTGGACCTCATGGCAATTACTTCGTGGGGAACGCAGGCAGCTTTCTCACTAAAGGTGAGAGGGGTGATGAGCCCCATCGGTTAGCTTGGAGCAAACCAACCAAAACCAAGACCTCTAGGTCTATATAGATTCTATACCTACATAGGTATGTTGGTGCCTACCTTTCCAATTGTATCAGTGGGCACGAAGGATTTAAACAGGAGTTGATGTTTACGTATTCAACTGCTAAGTTTCTACCAGGTTGCAGCGATAGCTGTCCTTTTCCCAACCCCGTCAAGTACGACCAAAGTTATCAAGTTGATCTGATCCTTTTTGATTGCCTTCTGTGACACGATTTGTTAGAGGGCATCATGAACTTTCCCTCCTCAAAAGCTCACCTGGAATCCACCTGAAGGTAGCAGGGGTTAGCAGAGGGACTAGGGCAGATATGCAGCAGATAAAAACATGCGCTGACGTTTATTATTTAAGCCTCTGTCCTGCTATGTCTAGCATGTTTTGCCAACACCAAATTCACCAAGATTGCCATCAGAAAAATGCAATTGAAAAATGAGAAAGATTATCAGGCTCAAGAACCAGCGTTTTAAACTGCATCCTATATTTGGGTTTTGCTTCCTCGTTCCACTAACTTACTTTTAATAAGCCTGATTGTAAAAATGGCATGAAATTAACAGAGAGGGGAAAAAGGGGAGGGGAAAAAAAAAAAGGAAGAAAAACACTCTCTGTTTGTTTAGTTGGGTCACATTGTGAATTTAGGTTTCATTTTTCTCTTAATTTTGTGCAAAGATTGGCCTTAAGAAGAAACACATTTCTGGAACTGGGAACCTACAGCATGGTACAGCTTTCAAGACATCATGCCAAAGTGTCTCTTTAATTATTTTTTAGATGAATTTTCCTTGTTCTGAGCTAATCGGTAACAGACCATGTCACAAAAATATTCCACATCCCTATTTATTCAGCAGAGGAGAGCTTTTTCTAAGTGTTTTGAAAGGGTTTGAAAACTATAGGCAGAGAGTCCTCAGAACCGATGCCTACGCACTGTAGGCATCTAGTTCAAGTTCACTGGAGCCACAGTCAGTCAAGGACTTACAGTTTCAACTGCAATTTAAGATTAAACTCAGGATGCTCATGAGGCAACAGACCTGTCTGCTTTCCTCTGTTCCCTCACTGCTTTCACACCCCAGAGTAAGACCCTAAGAGACCTCTCAGAAACTACAGGTACAGCTTCAACAACCCTTTAAAATGTACAAAATGAACCTCCTTCAGTGATGAAGATGTGTCTGATGTTTAAGATTACTGAATGCATGAAAATTAACTGATCCCTCTGAGTCATCTTCAGCCAGAAAAGCCGTAAGAAACCCTTGAGCAAGCCATTTTCGGCAATAAAGGTCTCCGAGTTCCATGGCAGGAGTCATTACGGGAAGCTGGCTGAGAAGCCTGGCTCTGGAAGCTCTCAGCCCCTCCAGGTTCAGCCTTACTCTTCAGGAGGCACTGCCAGAGCAGTGTGTTGGGCTTGGGGCACCTCAGGCAAGAGAGACGGCCGAAATCGGTGTGGGATGCTGATGTCGGGGAGAGGGAGGCCACCCAAGGCCCCAGCTGGCCTGGCTCTGGGGGATCAGGTTGGACCCTCTTTCTGGAGGAAATCACACTTTTTTTCTAACAGAATTCCTTCCCAAAAGGACTGCTGAAGCCAGCCTGCTTTTTGTTCTCAGTAATCGCTTTACCAATATTTCAAAGGCATTATGTAACTGAAACAGTGTAAAGTTATTGCTACCGACATTGTCAATAAATCATTAACATTTCTTAACAGGAACAGCACAACTGTTCATGTCATGGCTGTCTCATTCACTTTCGAATCAAAGCTTTCAAATTAAATATTCATTTAATATTAAAATATTAATGCAGTCCCACTGTTTCTGTAACAAATATTAATTTCTTATGGCATTTCCAGGCAAATGCATATATTATAAACTTCATCCCCCACAGGAGGTCCCTCAGCCTTCCCTTTCCCTCTTTCAGCATTATCCTGACACCAGGCCAGGAAGGGACTTTGAGAGAAGGAGGGGCTGCCTGATGAAGGGGAAGCAAGGTGGATAATTTCACTTGAAGTGTACCCCATTCCTCCCCTCCCACACAACCTCCCCACCCTTAGATCAGGATATCGAAGGCTGCCATTATATCTCCCGCCTACAGAATGAGTCATTCATACATTCAGCAATTCCTGTTGGAAAAACAGTGAATGCCTCTGTCACCAGAGCCCATTACAGAAATTAAACTTTGCAAATCATCAGGGAGGGGCAAGATTTAAAGTCTTTCAAGGCACACGCCTGGTCTCTCCAGTCTCAGAAAGAGAAGAATTGATTTGACAACAAGCTCTTACAGCTTTAATGTCTACAGTAGGCAGCACGCACGTATCCGGGTAGGAAGCAGGTCAGAGGAAGAGAGTACTTCTCTCCTGGATATTTTTTTTTCTTTTCAGTGGTCCATCTCAGGCAAAAAGACATTGAATGGAAATCCACAGTAGCATTTCCATGGCTGTACCACAGCTCAACACCTCCGGCTCGCACAAAGAGCACCCCTTGCCCACCCACCCTGGCTCCTGCTGGGTGTCCCTGCACGAGGCAGGAGCCCGGCGGGCAGCGAGCCGGGGGAGCCTGCAGCAGCCCGAGGAAAGCTTCGGGCTTTCAAGGATTTCACTCCATAGGAAACTCTGATTGGGAGGATCCAGAGGAAAAACTAAGATGAAGCACCAACAAATTGTCAAGACGTAACTTCATTCAAAAAGACTCATTTTCTGCACAGTTTACTATAATTGCTTCTGTTGCTTGTAGCTTCCTTATCCTTCCTCCTGAGACCATTAAATCTGTGCTACTCTTCTTCAGAGTGACAAGTAAAAGCTCTTTGGTATTTTCTCTCACTACTTCCTTCTCCAGTCATGAAACATCTTGGGTTTTGGGGGGGAAATGTTTGTTTGGGGTTTTTTTGTGTTGTTTTTTTTTGAAACCAAGTACTTCACCTGCATAAAATTCATTCACTTCTTTGTTCAGGGGAAGGGAAATTATTTCTTATCTCAATTTGCCAATGGCTCCAGACCTCCCTCCCTACATCTCCCAAAGGTCTGTGAAGCCTTTGAGACAGAAGTAGCATTATCAACGCTTTAACAACAAGTTCTAACAGGAGCGGACACAGGTTGCAACTGAAATACTCCAGTGCAGGATTTCAGAGTGGTTGTTGGAAGCTGGCTTTAAAATGATCTTGGGAGATTCCTTCCTCAATAGGAAGAGTAGGAGGTGCCACCCTGGAGGTACCTTGTCTCTTTATCCCCTTCTAATCCTGCTACATGCCAAACCTTTGTGTCTGGGTATCCATGCCCCGAAGGCTCAATGGGATTACTAGAGCTGCTTTCTCAGTTTGTTCTGAAGACAAGAAGTCAGGAGAGCTTAGGTGAAAATCTGTTAGCTCAAATGGGTTCTTGCCTTTCTTTGAGGTTTGCCATCACAGGGCATGCTACAGAAGCCATATAATCACTTACAATTAAAACCACAAAGAACTATCTTTGATACTGCTGATTTTGGGTACTCTTATCACTGACAGAGGAGTATGGATGCTTGGTCTACCCAAGGGTGTTTCTGTTTGGCAATCTTTCTTTCTATGCAAATCCTATACAGAGACTGTCTTTGGAAAGGGTGCTCCTGTGCAGAAACTAGTGGCATGACCGGTGAACATAATATCGAAATCATGTTTCCTTAAATTCCCAGTACAACCATCACCTCCAGAAGAAGCACGGAAACCCACCAATTCTGCCAAACTTCTCATCCAGCCATCACCCCTCCTCTCACAGCCCTTACCCCTCTCCCTCCCCTCTCAGCAGCCACCTCCCACTAAACCCATCACTCTCCCCTCCAGCCAAATATGTCCCTCTGCATCTAGTCCCAAACATAACGTTCACCTCCCCTCTTCTTTCCCTTTCTCTAATTGCATCCTTCCCCTCTTGTACTGTCCAACTCCTTCACGTCCATTTTCTTTCTCCCATTACTCTCACTTTCCATTCTCTACCCTCAGTCTTCCCATCTGTAAATGGTACCTGTCCTTCTTTATATACTGCTTTGTCCTTCTCTCTCCAAAGCAGCATCCAGCTCCTGGAAGCATTCACTGCCTATTTTACCTCCTCCCTGTAAAACACTTCCTAACTTTTTTTTTTTAAAAAAAAAAAGGATGCTACATAAAAATAAACTATATTCTTTTTTAAAAGTCCCTGCGACCATTAAACCACCACACTCAGCGGTGAGTTTTTACAGCTCATCATAAAGCCTCCTGCAGTCCCATTATAGTTGACTAAAGGAATAAAATATGGTTCAAAAATAATCCCAACAGTCTACCATTACTGATTTCCTCCTGTGCTTCTTAACTGATTAAAAAAATCAACGTATTAGAAGTACTCTGTCCCCAGGTTTTCGGAGCAGTGCCCAAAGGAGACAGGGGAAGGAAGTGCACGCAGGGCAGCTCCGGCTGAATCCACCACGCTGGTTTCCAGTCCTCATGTAAAACAAAGAGTGGGTGCAACGCTCCCAGCCGCTCGCCTTGCCCTGCGACACAGAGGCACCCAGTCATGCATCTGCTGCCCGTTAGGACACCTGTGAGTGGCACCAGTCTCATTTTCCAGCCAGAGATTACGGAGGGTACATCGAGGCCTCCAGAAGGGATGCAAGAAACCAGAAAGGTAAAAAGCACAGGAGCAGCCTCAGAAGCAGATGGCAATGCTGGAATGGGCCCCGGGCTTGGCTGCAGGACCGAGTGGAAGAAGGCGTCATGGGGCCCTGCTCCACAAACGCGCTTTGGGGTGGGTGTGCAGGAGGAAGCGGCGCAAACATGAAGCATGAGTCAGAGCCACACCTCGCAAGTGGCTGTCACCAACGTCTGTTATTGCTATGCAGGAGACTCTGGCATTAGAGAGAAGGTTTTCTGGGTTGTGGTCAACGAAGCGATTGCTGCAGAGGATATTAGGTGTAACAGGATGTTTTTCTAGCAAGGGCAAAGGCAGAAGCTATGTCATTGCTCTGGCTCCCCTTCTCCCACACCTCCACTGCGGATGAAAATGGATCCCAAGGTGGGGGAACAACTTTGAATATGCAGTCAGCAACTCACTCTCTTTTTGAACAAGTTATTAAAAATACTAATAATTGCATTAAGGGTGAGCACATTTTCTGGCTACCCAGCCCACCCTCCCTCCTTAATGCTGACATGTCAAATAGACTCTTCCAGAGTTATACCATTACTAGATTAAAAGAATGGCGCAGGCAGCCTCAATTATAAATTCAAGTGATTGTATTAAGTGAAAACAAATCTCCTGAAAACAGTAATGTTAGTTTTATAACGTTATTCTCTGCAGTTGTAGCATGCTCTATAAGCAGTAGGGAGAATCAGAAAAGCTCTGCACCCTGTATCAGAAGGTGGGTAATATTGGCTCAAAGTTTCTCTTACCCCTGTGCGATGATTCTCAAAAAACTTTCATACAAAAGAGACACAAGATGACCAGCAAAACCTACAGCAGCACGGACGTGGAACTCTTCTCAGCTGATATATGGCTTCTGTTCCTTGAAAAACAAAACAGTCAAAAACCTGCCACTAAACAACCAAATCCCCAAATAACTACCAGCAATACAGAGCCCAAGGAACTGGGCTGCAGCATCGCAGCAGACGGAGAAGCAGGGCAGGGACGTGGGTATTTAGATTTGCCCTTATTTTGTCTCTTGCCAAGATCTCTTTCGCCACCTGCGCTGCCTCTCAAACCATCGGCATCTTGAGCTTGGACCAGACACAACTTTTCACCTTCATAGACACTGAGCAGGGTTCAGCACATCACATTAACGTCTCTGGCCCCACTGGCATTCTCTGAACAGCTCTAATTTTGCTTTTAAACCCTGGTAACATTCTCTTTCAGCTATTAAATGTATAGAGTCATTTTGCCACACGGTCTACTATCCTGCATAGTGTCTACCTGGAAGACTTTGGAATAACGGGGCAGGAATACAACATTTGATTAACAACAAGCAAAACGTATAATCTTTCATCAATACAGAACTTCGAGGTAATTGCTCTGCAAAGATAAAATGCAGCCCCTTTCTGCATAACTTGCAATGTTTTTTAAAGATAATTATGATGGGCAAACGTCATTTGGAGCAGGAATATTTCTTCCCAACACTGGGGAGCAAGGGGTTGTTCCCTACCTTCATTCTCTAGTTTTCCCATTCCAGTATCAAATTAGGTAAACTCTGATATTTTCCTTAGATCGCTTAAAATTCCCCAAACGTTCAGTGGGTTGTCTGAAAGACTCTCTCAAAAATTTGGATGTTTTGCTGCCTCTGCTCTAGGCTCTCCAAAATTCAGAGGAGGGCAGGAAACCTTTCCTAGGATTTACACCTTGCATCTGGTTGATGCCATCAAAACAGCCGCTGACACGACGTTTTGACACACCTGGTGCTGTAAAGTCCGGAATTACAGAGGTTTACAGAAACTGAAGCTTTCTGAAAAGGTAACTTCAATCTCCTCTAAAACACTAGGCTCACAACATACATTGAGTTAAGCCAAATATTTGGGGAAAATGTGTTTCCTTTCTCCAAACTTATATCCCCTATCCTTAGCCTGCAGGACAGACAGAGTTCTGTCGCAGCTCGGTGTAGGTAGGCTAAAGAACATGATGCACTGAAGTGATGCTGCCATGACAGAGCTGTAAGTTATTACAGTGACAAGTGGCTACTACCTGGCCACTACCCAGGAGAAAGTACTGTATTGTCAGCTGTCAAGAATACAAGCAGGGATATTTTTTTTTAACATTGATTAGGAAAATTGCATTTTATAGCCAGGTAATAGAGAACCTGACACTTCGTACAGTATGCAATGTGATAGACCCCAAGACTCTCCATTTTTTACTATTTCAGTTTTTTTGCCATATCATGGTTCAAAAAAAAACAAACAGCCATCTGTTGCAATTATAGCGATGAATTACACCACCACAGATGGAAGAAAACTCATAAGGTTGCAGAGTCAAGATTTCAGTGATTAGGAAATCCCTGAATTATGCTTGATTGTGCAATCAAGATTTGTTCCCCGCGTGCCCCATGTTTCTCATGTGTAGTGGAGACAGGACAACAGTGTCCCCCAACACTACAATCACGTGCTCCTTTATCACATGCTGCTAAGGGTTGCCTCACTCAGGGCATGGATCCTTGCTTCAGAAATGAACTGGGATGGAGAGCAAATGGAGCTCTATTTTTGGTACGTAAGCATGGACAGCAGTCTCTTCCTCTGCCATGCACTGATAGTTCAGAAGCAGGGGCTCCCAATCCATGCAACATGCACGGCTGGAGACAGAATTAGCTGCACATTTAGGACCAGAAAAATGCACATCAGCAGTGAGGCCCCCATGTCCTATCAACAAATGTCAAGTCTTTCTGTGTGGATGTTTGAGAGTTTCACATTGAAACAGCTGTGAGTTAGTTTGGGTTTTTTAATGGGTAATAGAACATAATTTCCTTCCAATTTGTTCCTGGAAAGAGAAGACTACTTTGGCTCAAACGTTTTAAGAGATGAACCAGCAGGAAAAATTTCAGCCTGAGTGAGTAACTGAAAAAAAAAAGTCATAGTTTTATATTGAAAGCACTAGAAAATCATAACCTTGGCTGTTATCTCTCACATGGCCTATTTTCAGAAGCAGTTACACTTGAGGGCATTTGTTTTAAGGCAGGTTTGGTGATTTGTTTTGGTTTTGTTGGGGTTTTTTTAAGCTATAAGTGAAATTCTGGACCATTCACAATTTCTTTTGAAGCTATACAAAATTAAGCTAATAGTTTTGGCCAAAAGAGATGAAAAAGAACAGAAAACAAAAGCTTTTGAAAGAGTCCAAATGTTTCGGTTCCAATTTTTCAAAACAATGGGATTCAATTGTTCCCACCATGTGAAGTTTTGAGACCAAATTTACCTCCATTTAATTTTAAAGCTATGAACATCTACACTCAATGCCTTATTTCGAGCTACACAAAAATGGTTGTCTAATCTGATGCCCTCCATGTCTTAAGGCAAAGGCACTTCATGAGGTGACAGTGACAAGAGGCCATGCGACGAATGTCAGCAGAGCTTTTCCGCAGGCTGAAATCTTTTCTGCACAAGATTTGCAGGAGTCTCTTTCCAGGAGTTTTTGGACACATGCTAGGCAGAGGAAAATATTTCCAAGACTCTAGTTATCTGGGACTCTCTGGGTGTGGTTTGGAAGATGCTTTCCAGAGACATCCTCCTCAATCATGCAGTCACTGTTGACTGCATTAACGCCTCCGTGTTTGGCTAAATTGTTGGTCCAAGGTACCTTCTGATTGTTCGTTTTTCAATGCTGACCTGCATTTGCAGTGCTGGATTAGTTGGGACAGCCCTCTGCAAGGGCATTTTGGTTCATCTCTGGAAAGCTTGAAGGAGATTAGGGAAAAGGTGTTCACTGAAAATATTGGGTAACTTCTTATCCTCCACAAGTTATTTCAGAAGATGCACTTCTTCCCTCTGGAAGGGAAGGAATTTCCCAAATTCATTGTAGAGCTCTATCATCCTGATTAGGCCTATTTATAAATGAAGGCATCTCTCACCTTGCAGAAGAGAGGTCAGCTCGAGACTTAGGGAGGATGCTCATTCCCTTTGCCACACAGGAAGCACAAGTCAGATTGTGTTATGCTATCAGTATAGGTGGTCTATTTTTCAGGAACGAACTATAAATTTTTCCAGCAAGTGCACTTACTATAAGTTTGTTTGCCAAGTGGAGTGGTGTCACCTCCCTCCTTGATTATGGTTATGTATAAGTGTTTTTATTTTAAATGGGAAAACAAATGGAACAGATTCTTTGACCTTCCAACCCTCACAGGCACCTTTGGTATGAGGTTTATCACTCAGCAAGGGGGAGGGGGAGGAAATAACTTTTTCGGACGCCCTTTGTTATGATATGGACAGCTGATCATAATACAAGATAATCCACAATGAATTACCTTTGACAATGTTTTATAAAGCCGTCACAATGGTATGTGAGTCAGAGAAAAAAGCTCTGGGCCAAATCCCTAGAAAACATAAATCGATTTACACTGGAGAATATGCCCCTTTGTCTATAGCTTACAGATTTTTTCATGCCAAATCACTTCAGAGAGGAGTCTGGGCTTTTTTCTTGTTGCTGGACAAGTTACTTAGGGATACAGTTTTGCTGGTTCCTGCATAAGAATAACCTCATGATCCAACCCAGTCTCCATCTAGCTCGGTATCCTGCCTTTGAGTCCAGCAGGCAAAAGGCAGCACCTGGACCAGAAGGTCCTTCATTCATATGACAGAACAACAGATGGGACCCAAAGGTAAATCAAAGCTTCTTTATCCCTGAGGAAAAAGGAGCCAAGTACCTGCATCACTGTGTGGCTTTTGGTATCATAGTCCACAGATAACTGATTCCAGAGTTCCCTGGTGACTCTCAATTTGCTCGCCATGTATTCATGCCACCTTCTGCTAGATCAAGGCTAAAAGCCTGTGTGCACACGAAATGCTGAGCTACGGGCACCCTGCTTCTGGGATTTTAGATGAAACAACTATATTTCACTGGCAGAGTTAAAAGAAAGCATTACCTACTTCTCTCATCTGAGACTGTAAGAAACATTCAGGAGCGGGATTTCTTATCTACTAAACTTTCCAAGGGCTGGCCTGAAGGACATGGGCTCCGTTTCCTTGAAATAGCACACAGCGTATTACATCAGGCTCGCGTCTGTCCCAAGCTGAACTACAGAGTAACTGGAGAATGGAAAAATGCTGCCAGCGCCCAGTTGCCTGTTGCCACCTCCCGCTGTAAGTTCCTTATCTGGGGAATGCCTCGTGAATCAGATGGCAGAGTTTCAACCGAAGGGCCGCTGCCTCTTCTGGTGCCCGTCTGGTGCCTGTCCTGCCCGAAACAGCCCACTGCAGTGGCCACGGAGCTGATCCCGGGCAGGACAGCCCTCACACCATGGCATGGGAGGAGGGACAGGGTGAACGGCCAAGTGCACCGAGGAGGATCGCCCTTTCCAGGCTTTCGTAGCACTGCGTAGAATGGAACAAGATTCTGATAAGGAGGGAGGGGGAACAACTAATTTTACCATTAGGTGGAATAAAATTAGCTTAGGTGAGTAAGGGTGTCTGGCTGGCAGACAGCCTGTTTCAAGCACAGCCCAGTGAGCTCAGCTCCACGGCCAAGAAAACAGTGGGATTTGTATTTTAAAGTGCTTCGTTAGATCAAGTGCTCGTAGCCAAAGCTGAGAGCAAGTCGTAGGGGGAGGAATGGGGTGGTGGCAGCTGGGAGTCTGGCAGCTGTGTGATCTCTGGGGGCTACAAATGAACATGTAAATTTCTATATTAAGCAGCAAAAGCATCTATTAGAGTAAAATTGCTCCAGCTTAATTGTTAGATAGGCATGTTTGTTAAAATACAATTTAAGCAAGATCGTATCGCTCTTCCTCACTCAAGAGTGTATGCTCGATAACGTCGTTTGTCAGCAACTGCCTATTATGTTAAATAGCTGAGGAATTGCTGGATATCTTTCTGCTTAGATAATAACATTAAAGTTTCTTGAAGCATTTTAGAAGTCTGACTAATCTCTCTGTCTCTCTATTTTATTTTTCTAAAGTGAATTTAGTGCTGGTGAAAGGTTCCAGATTGACAGCCCTGGAGACAGGAGCTGATTGCTTATCCACATAATAGGTACAGTCCAGACAGCTGCAGTGCGCGTACCGCTCCCTCCCAGGCACCGGCTCTGGTTCCTGCACCTTGCACTATCACTTTCAACACTGAAGAGTGGCTGCAGGGCTCTGCTGCATGCGTGATGGTGGCGGGCATTCACAGAGATGATCCATGGTTTTGTCAGGTTAACCTTCTCGGGTTCCCTTTACAGCCAGAGAAGAGGCTATAATGAATTACCCTCCAGAAAAAAAAAACCAGCAGGAGCCTAACTTCATCTTATCTCCCCCCTTTCGACTACTAAGGGAGCCTTGGGACTTCAGGCTTACCAAGGTGCAGTTAATAGGGAGTCTATGTGGCTCGCTCTGATCTCCTGGGAAGCAACAGCTTTTGTGCAGGTCCCTGTCACTACACGCAAATACCCACAGCCTCAAACCAGTCTTGAAGTCCAGGCCTTGAGAAACGTCAGCAGCTGAGAACTGGAAAAGACAAGGAAAACAGGCTTTGGCTGAAACTGCCTAAAAACGCAACAAGCAGAGCCAGCCAAACAATAGAGGATTTGTTTGTTGGCTTCTGACAGGTACAGAGCTGAAACCACCTGGATGCCTGGACAATCATCAGCTGGCAACAACGTTTAGACACCAACAACCCAAGATGCATTCGAGTGACAACCTAGTTACAGGAAAGCTAACGATACATGGTACTAGAGCCATCCAACTCCCCGACTCACAGCTTCACTCTCCATTCAGCTCTCGTTACCAGGCATCCCCACGTACCGAAAGATAGATGTGTTTGTAGGAAGAACATCACACTGCAGGAGACACGACAACTTGTGGGAAAGTACTTTGTTGAGGATGCAAGGTAGAAAAAGCATTTCTGGAAAATGCGTTGAGCTAGAAAAGTCCTCTTGAGTACTTTACATACCGCACTGTCAGATTTTCTCCTGCTGGCAGCACTTGAAGGTCTGCTTTGGCAAATCCTACTAAATCCATGCAACGCGCGGAGCAAACAGGTAAAAAAGCAGCAAATCTAAAAAAAGCGGGTAGATCTGGACACTATCTTAAATAAACGAGGAGGATATTTCATTTGGCTGTCATTCCTGTTTTCATTTGTAGAAATGTTATTGCTCTTTGGATACCAATACGGCGAGCAAGGAGGGAACAAACTGAAACAGGCTGTTACTGTTCCATAGTGGATGAAGCCTTTCCTTTCTCCAGGCATCTGCCTCCGAACAGCCATATTCAAGCTCTGTATTAGCAATCTTGCTTCTATAATGAATTGGGGCAGTTTCCAGCATCCAATCTTTGTGACAGCCAGAGTGAAAAGCAATCCTGGGGAAAACCATACCAGATAAATGACCTTTGCTTAACAATTCTTGGGTTGCTCTTGAGAAACTGTAATTGTTGGAGGAGGGAGGAGGATAAACCACAAGCCTCAAGAAGGGAAACGTTTCACAAAATAGTTCCTTGTTTTCCAAAATTTCCCCAAACAAACATCACAGTGGCAAATTCTATACTTTCATTCTGTTTTGGCTCTCAGACAGAGAATATCTACATCCCTAGTACTGTAAAGACATGTACATTATTAATATATACCTTACGATTGCTATTTCATGCAGCTACTCCCAGGATGCAAAGTTTTGTTTACACACAAAAGCTTTTACAGAATTGAGATTTTGTCCTCTTCTATGCTTATTCAAATGCAATCAGACATTATCAATTTCATTTCCTACCATTGGATTATTACAATTGCAAATAAGTTCTCTTTTATCCCAAATATTGACTATTCCAGGGCACAGAGTGAAATTGCAAACATTTTGGTTATAGCTGTAAGCAATACACACATCGTAAGTGCAATGAGCTGAGCTCTCTCCAGTCCCAAAACTGATCTGGCTTCCACACCTCTGCAAATTAGGTTACATATTTCCATGCTCAAGTGAAAAAAACAACCTGCAACTTTAATGCTTATATATTTAAACAAAGTGCTTAATGTTTACACACTAAGTTCTTTTTCTAAAATTAAGCCTTTGCCCAAGTTAGACAGAAAATAGTAATAGGCAAACCTCAAACTATTGGAAGGTTGGGTCCAGTTCAGGAGCTTATCCAAACCCCATCTGTGTTTAAAAAACATTGGCTTAGAGACTTGCAAGAACATGAGTCATCTGGACACCACTCTGACTTATTACAGGCCATCAAACTTTTGAGTGATGATCCCCAAGTTCTCCTTCTGATCATCAATTTGGCTATTGCTTTCATGTTTAATGATGCTGAGTCACATCGATGATAAAATCTTTAGGAAAACCTGTTTAATCTGTTGGCAGAGCCACAGCCAAACACAGATCTGTCTGAGCTGTGCCCTGATTTGCTCCCATCTCAGCCTATTCCAGTTCACCCTGGAACATTCCCCAAGGCCATGGCTGATGCAAAGATGATACAAAATTAATAGATCTGTCTTTGACTCCCCAGCCCTCCTATTACCAGGGGTATTCCAGCAAGGCCCTAAGATTTCACCTTCAGCACCTCTCTGTCAGTTTGGTTTATGTTAAGAGCCACACAAAAATGTCAAATCAAACCTTGTGGCTCATGCAAGATGTACATAGTTGATGTGGTAGAGTTACATAAACTCATGACAACTACATCCACCCGAACTACACCCCGGAGCTGGGCAACACACCACAGGAAGAACAGTTTTTCTCCAGACTGAACATACCTCCACTGTGAAGACAAAGCTGGACGCTCTGCAGCCATCCTTAGTAACTTATCTCTAGACACTGTCCAAAGCCTTAAAAGGCAGCCGTGGTCAGGTCTGAGTGAACTCAGGGCCTTCAGAACATCACATGGAACTCTTGTTCTGTTAAAAATCACCATTAATCCACCAGGTTGAGATATTCCATCTCACTTTATCTAACTGTTTATTGTAGGATGATATGATCCACCACAAAAATCACATCAGCCTTTATACACCAATAAACAATTTAAATAGTCTTAGCTCAATGGTCCAGAAATAATAACCATTCTTATCATTGAGAGATAAAGGGAGACAAGAAAAGTTAATAAAAAGGGAATAACCAAGCTTTCTGGAGCTTAAGCAAAACTTGATACAGCTCAGAGTTTCAGTTAAGTCATAGTCTTCTTCAGCTTCAGTCTTAGTGGAAATAAACCTAAATGGGTAGCTAGTGCCATTGAGTTCATAAAAACCCAACCCATCAGGAATGGGATGTTTTGCAGACAACAGTGAGCTGGTGAAGTATGATTCTTAAAAGCAAAAAAAACCCCAACCAACCACAACAAAAGATTCTGGCTTTACTCAAGGCCACTGACGTTAACAGAACTCTTCACTGACTTTATCATCTCCTCCATCAAAATTGCTCTTCCTTCACGGAATTACCTAACTGACGTCTAGGCCAGCCTCGCCTCTCTGCTGTCGTTCATTTTAAGGCAGGACTGTGATCGTTCACATGCCGAAGCAGGAGATTGCATCTGCTGGCAGACCATCAGGCTGCTGTGACACCGTGATCCATTTGGGGACAAAGTCCACCATAGTGGGAGTCTGTCCTTAGGTATTTATGCTTACAGTTAGATCATTCCAAACAGAAACAGAGAAGACCAACAGAAAGAGCCAGAATTTAAGAAAAAAATACTGCCTGTAAGTAACAGCAGTAACTTACACCAAAATTATCCATCATCCGTAATGCTTCTCCAGGAATTTCTGGACCCATTCCTGTCACAACTGCAGAGAAGAAACCTGGGCTATGAAAGGACCTAAATTGTGTCCTCTGATGGCGACATCACAGAGATCGAATTCAATCAAGGGAACCCAAATAACCTATTTTTATTCCTGCAACTTCTGGTAAATTTTATTTCTGTGACTTGAGGTGATTATTTTTCCCTTTTGATACCATTTTCAGTGCATGCCCTTCATCTCCCCTGTGGAGCCAGCCCAAATGTCACAGAGACTATTAATGGTGTGTACTTAACACACATACTTACAGTATGTTCATTCTCAGAGAGACTAAACATTATTGAAAGGTTACAGCATTTATTTTGATGTGTGTCTGTTTAACCAATTCTAGCAAATGTTACACAAACACAAAATGGGCTTTCCTTCCCCGTTCCTCACAAGCCACCCTGAGCCATTGATTTTTCAACAGAAATCCTCCCTCAAATCAATGAGGAATTAAAAAAACCCCATGCCACAATATGGCACAAGGAGATAGTTCAAACATGCAGCAAACAGACATGTAAAGGAGAAAGAAACATTTCATCCTCCCTCCCTGTAGCCAGTTTACAGCTTCAAGTCCACCAGTTTCTATCAACTTCTGGCTGATTTCAGGGACCACCTCTCCAGCAGCAATGTGATATTAGGAAGAATCAGCAGTTTGATTCCTCACTATTCTGATCTCACTTAATGGATGAGATCTGGATAGATTTTTTGTGATTTCTAAGGATTTTCTGTTTTCATTGGGACTGGACATAACAGCCAATAAATACAGCCCTTCCTGTAGCCAAGTCCCTAGCAAGGAGCACAAGCATGGAGAAGACACCAAACCTGTAAACCACGGGTTAGAATTTAAATTTTTTTATCATCTCAGCTGTGGTTTAGAGAAGATCTAATCAAGCATTCGTCCTTAACAGACACCACTCATCTGCAGAAGTGGAATTAATAATCCCCACTAACGACCCTATTGACTCTTACGTGTTATTTCAAGAGAGTTAGACCTTTAGAAAAAAAAGAAAACCACAACCCAACCAAGTAGTTTTCCCCTCTTGCCTCAAACTCTGTATAGAATCACAAAGATTCAGTGCTAGGCAAACCCCACCTCACACCTCAGCTGACTGCAAAGAGAGTCAGGGGCACATGAGGCCACAGCAAAGTCCGCTGATACTATTTCTCACGTGCTAGTCCCACCTTGTTTCACCATACCTTAGGAGTTGCTGTTGGGGAACATCTAATGCCATCCGAGTGCTGGCATGACCACTGTCCACACGAAGCCAGAATCATAAAGCAGAAGCAGCAGCTAATATTGAGAATATTAGACAAGCTAATGAATGGATTCCCTCAGTACACATCCCCAGTCCAAAAATACAACCTTCCACTGCCAGTCACCAATTAAATTCAGTGTCTTGTCTTTATGCTGGAAGAAATTAGTCTGACTGGACTCCTTAACCAAAAGGTCAAGTGTGAAAATAAACTAAGGAAAACCGGGCTGTCCTTTCCTCAAGCATCGCACTGCTCTGACACCTTATCCTTGGACTCTAAACTGCCCTTTTTCTCAGAAATCCATCTTCAGGCACCCAACTGTTCACCCCCTGCCTCTCACCTTCCCTCCAAGCTGCCAGCACAGGCATCTGCCCAGGCACTCCCCAGACCCGGAGAAGCTGGAGCAGTGAGGAGGTTTGCTGCTGTGGGCAACTAGGAAATGGTATCAGAGGGCTCATGGCTGGCCATGCCTTGCTCCCAGAGAGCCTGTAATCCTACCTGCGCCTTCTCCAAACGGAGCAGAGTTTTATCTTGGGTGATATTATGGGATAAAGGAGGAGCTTGGAGTTAGGCCAGTAGAAGTAGAATAAAAGAGCAGCCGGTTCTCCCCCTCTGCCGCTCTTCCTGCTCTCCGCAGTGTCTTTGTGTTCACACCCGTCACATCGCAGCCCTCCCAGTCAGCGCACTGCTTCCAGCCCAGAAACCTTGGAGGAGAGAAGAGGAGATACTTTGTCCCTCATCTGAACACAGCGATCCTTGGTCTTGTGGAGACGACCTTGAAAGAAATGCCCGTCTCAGGGCAGGCAGCCCAGCGATGCTGCGGAAGGGAGCTTAGCGGCTCTTGCACAAATAGCCATTGGCATTTTCCTATTGCCAAGACTGCGGCCTTAAAAATAAGTAAATAAAATAGAAACCCAAGCCTGGCAATATCTCCATTGCTTTGCCAATCTTCTGAGTAACAGGGAAGGTTGCACCCTCTGCTACTACAGAAGAGAGTCACCAGGGCAGTAGTTTCCAAATGTTTTACCATTGGCTTTGCTCCCATCTGGAAGCATCATTTCACGTGATCCTGTTGCTGGCTCGTGAGCCTCTGTGGTGCCAGATCTGCTGGGAACACAGCAGCCTCCTTGGGGTCCAGTGCACGGCGGGTTCACCGTGATCCTTTCCTATCATGGCATCCCATGTTTTCCCCATTCACTAGGACATGTCAGGACGGACTTGTGGGGTCGCCCCCAACATAAAGAAATGCCCTTCTCTCACCTCAAGAGATGAACAAACCAGAAAAGTACAAAAACTTCAACCCAGCTGGAATAAACCAGAAACCATTCCTAAACATGACACCAAAGCTCTTACTGAAAGTTAAAAAGTAAATATTTTCATAATTCATTTTTCAATTTCATGCCACCTCTGCACTAATTATTTGTGGCCAGGATCCTGCCTGCCAAAACGTTACAAAACGCTACCAACCAATGCCACAAGGGAAATCTTTGGGGGCATTCTCACCCAACAGCCCCACAGCCACAAGGAACGATGGAGGCACAGACGCTCCGAAAGAGCCGCCCAGTGGACTTCATCAACGCTTCCCCGATGCAGGTCTCCAGCCCTCCAAGGTGCTCTCCCTCTCCTCCACCCGCTCCCCGTGTTTGCAGCAGGACCGGTCCCTGGCAGAGCCGGTGGTACTCGGGGCACGGGGCTCTCCGGGGTGTTCGGTGGCGGTACACACGCAGAGCTGTGAGAGCAGCGGGATCAAACAGCTGCAGAGTTTCTGACCATCTCAGCACAACAACCCCATGTCGATACTCGGAGAGGAATGCGGAGACCTCAACAGTGCCTCTCGACACCCATCTGTTTTTTAGAGTCAACTTCCCCGAACTCCTCTGCAAACTATTAGCACTCAACGTCCAGTCAAGGGCTGTGTTTCGTGTGCGCGCTTTAATTCCAAAGTAAACTCTTTTGCCTTGAGAAACATGCAACACAATAAACTAATTTGAGTTGAGCTTAGTTTAATCTTTCTGGGCTTTTTGTTGTTTTGATCTGATCCCAGAAGTGGAAGTCTGGTTTAGGTATCGTGTTTTTGTTTTGTTTTGAGGTTGAGAGGGGTTTTTTTCCCTCTTTCTGGGATTTGCTCTCCACGAGCCAGATTCCTGGATTTGACAAGTTCTGTTTTATGCTACTTACACTGCCACCTGCGCAGCCGGAGAGAGATTTAAAAGGCTGACTTCCCTGTTGGTAAAAGCAACAACAAGCAAACAGAGCGCTGTGTTCAGGACAGGCTGAAAGGAAATTTGCTTCCTTTCTTCATGTTAGTGTACAGATGTGTCCTTCCCCATTTTCCTACGCTCTATCCTTGTACCCGGCCAATGCTTTTCCTCCTTAAAATGTGCTTACTTCAGCCCGTCGAAGTTCTCCTGCCACATTAGTTTTGTTTAGTAATTCTCTTTTTTTTATACTTACTCATTTTGCCACTGCCTGAAGACAAAGTGACAGGGAGCCACACAGGGACACCGGCTGCTGTGGCAGTTTCTGCTGAGCAGCGTCACCTCCATGTCTTCTCATCGCTTCCTCTCACCAGGCCAGGAAGACCCAGAGACCACAGCTGTCCCGTCAAGAACCCAGTGATGTAATTTGCCCGATATTCATGCAAAACGAGGCCAAACTTTGCTGACTCACGTTGTACAGAGAGTCCTGTACGGGGTCGAGAGGAGGTTCAGGAGTCCTGATTCAAAATCTCTTGCGTGGCTGAACAGACCACAGCTCAAACAGGAAGGGTGGGGAGCAAAAGCGACAGAGCAGACAAGAACGAGGTTCACTGCAGCCCAAACCCAGCAGCATCAGCCTGGATATTTAGGTGATAAGCCTAACGGTACACATTTCTGCTGCAAATTTTAATTTTGGAAAACCAAAGGTCAAGGGATTGGAAGTTTTGCCCAGCTCCTGGCGAGGTCTGCCAAGCACTAGTGTAAGGACTCAGCTTTCTGAGTACGTTACAGGCACAGTAACGGAAAAGGAAAAATAATAATAATATAAAAGGAACAAGTAATCCCTTTATATAAAAATAAAAGCAAATCATGCACTGTAAATATAAAAGCTATTTGGAGAGGTGAGATCTGACATTACAACTCAATGGGATTCTCCAACACAGTGTAGATCTCAGAAAGGTCTCTTAGAAAAAACAGTGTTTTTCTGGAGTTCTTTCTTGCACAATTGTATCACTATTGAGTGCAAGTCAATGAAATAAAAATAATTAGGAAAAAAATGAAAGGCCAAGTGTTTCTAAATGTAAGTGGGATCTGTCCTTCAATCTTTGTACCCTTCCCACTCCCTCCCTCCTTCCTTATTCAGATAAACCAAAGTGAATAAGTACACCGGGGTACAAAAGCAGAACAAAATGACTAAGACCTCGATGCGTAATAATATGTCTGTACTGTAACTAGACATGAACCTTTTAAAAATACAAAATAGGTGACTCAAAGCTACGGAGACTTTTCCAAACACCAGACAGAACAAAAAAACTCACATTAAGATATTTTCAGTTAAAGTAATTACATTTCAATAAAGCTGCTTATTATTATAATTGCAGAAAAGCTCTACAATTCCGTTTGGTTTTGATAATGAGGCATTGACTGAGAAGAATCCAGGACACACTCTGCCTTGATTTGACATCTGTCCCCCTCCAAGTCACTTATCTTCACCCACTGGAGATGTAAGGACAGACTGCTATTTCAAGCAACTGCAAATTAGATGCTGTTTCAAATGAGCCTTGATTTTGTACATAAATCACAGTTTCTTGTAAACATTATAGAGCTCATTAGTCTGCAGAAGAGGAGGAAGTGCCAACAGGTAGAAGGAGCTATGGGGACTCCTGTGCCGCAGATACTGCATAAACTGGGGACTGAAAACAAGAGTTGTTAGTCTGAGCTCAGCGTTAGGACTGAGACCCACAACTTGTGTGCCGGACGTAAGCAGACTGCTGAACATCTATTACAGCAATGAATGGCTCCCAATCCCTCAACCCCGCAGTGAGGCAGCTTCACAAACCAAATTCTTCAACTATCAACTTTCAGTTAATGAACTTGTAAGAAGACCCACAGCCACGAAATGCAGTGCAGAGAATAACTGTATTCAGTATCAGTTGATCAGATAGGCCCTAAAATACCTTTTTAAAAAAAAAAAAAAAAAAGAAGAGTAGTGTAATTGAATATTCAATCTGCAGTTGACAAAAGATAACTCCACATCAAGGTACTCCTGGAATGCAAGAATGCAAAATATTCTGCTCTAGGCCTAATCCTGATTAGGTGCCTTGGGCTAAGAGGAAATACTTTTTATTTCTGTTACAAAACATGAATAAACAGAAGCCCTGGGTAACACGAAGTGAAAACTGAGTAGGGATTCCAAGATTTATCCCATTAATCATAAATTACTAAGAAAAACACAATATAGAATAACTCGCTTTGTTTTCTTTGGTTTTTGAAAGAAGCAGAAGCCACAAAAACGTAAGAACGGATGATAAAATAGCAACGATTATGTAGAAATTGCGTCTAGGATGTGCATGGTTAATTGTTCATTCGGATGGCTCACTTCCTAATGGAAGGGCCAGGTTGTGCAACACATTCTGACACAGGGAAGAATTACCGGCGCAGTGGTCCCACCGGTGTCGGTAGAGCTGGGAGACGCCCATCATGAGTTTAAGGGGCCGTGGGTCCGACCCACCTGCTGAAGTGATTCAGGCAGCGTGGCTTTGGCGTTCCTCCTGGGAAGCCGTGCTCAGATCGCCAGAGCTGGAGGGGGAGAAGTCCAGTTAGATCATCCAGCTCGTTTCCCTGCCAGTGCAGGTTTGTCTTCAAAGACGTTTTCTAGGATTTTGGCCAGATGGCTTTAAAAAAAGCCCTAAACAGTGGGATTCCACCATCGTGCTACAGAGACTATTTCATAGCCTTTGTAAACATTTTTTGATAACCACATTTATTGCATTTCTTTACTATGTCACTCCATTATTTGTAGCCTCAGACTGCTCCCTCTCTGGCAAGGGGATGGCACAGAATTCAAATTCAGCAGGATTCACCTTGTTGGGATTGCAGTGGCTCATCCCGTGGTGACAAAGTTTCTCTTCTAAGGAAATAAGTACAGGATTTTGTTCCAGGAAATTGAATATCCCCTGGATCTTTATGATCTTAGGAGGGCTTGGTCACCAGCTCAGCAGATCTGGAAATGGTCCCTGAAATTGTTGTTTTTTCAGTCCTCCTCTATATATTGCCCCCTTGATTTAGGAACATTTGGGAGATTCTGCCCTCTCCCTGCTCCCTCTCTTCCTTATTTACAGGCTGTCTATCCCACAGTGACATTACACCCTCATCTTGTATTTCTTGCAGCCTTTACTCTACAAAGTCTCCTTTGGCCACGTCAGTAGAGAACTCTTTTTTTTTTGTTTTGTTCTGGATTTAGGGTTTACATCCAAAACCCCCTGTACATACAGCGTAGCTGACTCAATTTAGGTTCTCTTTATGAAGCAGTTCTCACCACAACACTGTATGAATCCTAAAACTCTTTCTGATAAATAATGCAGTCGAGCAAAATATAAATCCATTTCCTTCTATTAGCTACTATTACAGCCTAAAATAGTAATGGAGGTATTGGGTTACTAAAGCAGCCGTGCTTTCATTAAGAGCATTCACCATTCAGGTCGCACTTTGAGCCCAAATAGGATAATTTCACATTCACCTTTCCTTTGGTCATCGTCTCCCTCCACTTATTGGCACTGAGAGGTTTACCCGATTTGCTCCTGCACTCCTTCCAGATCCTCGCCGAGGCTAATGACTGAATCAAGCCTTCCTTTGCCTGGCTTATTTAATCCCACCCGGGCATAATAAATGGGAAATCCCCAGCACTCTTTACAATATTCATAGCACTGGGACACTTTTACGACATTATTACAACTGAAGCATTGTTGTACCTTGAGATTTTCAGAGTGGTCTCGCTACTAGCATTTTTCTCTTGATAATTAGCCTGAGTTTTACTTATTTTCCTTGCACTGCCTATAGGTTTGCCTCTGTTGTCTCAAACTAGACATTTCTGTTTCTCTCTAGTATTTATGTGTTGGAAGATAGTTGAAGATAGTTATCATATACCTACTTAAGTCATTTTAAACAAAGCAGACATCTTTAGCTCTTTTAATCTTCTACTCATAAATCATCCCGCCCTGGTCTCCTTTGCCAATGTCAGAAATGTCTTCATATAGCTCCAAAAGTGAAAAACGCTGCTCTTACAAAATATCTTGTATGTGATTGCAGAGAGAAGGAAAAAAAAAATGGATTCAGACGTTACAAGAAAAGGAAAGCCGAATATCCTCTGGCAGGTAAAATTCCCATGAGTCCAGAGACTCATGCTTCAAAATCCTTCAAGAACCTCAGAACTAAGCAACGGCATATCAAAATACCCAATAACGCACCTAATCATTCATGTCACTTCTGACCCTTGCCACTTGGGATCAGGGCATTTCCTTCCTTGCACTTTGTTAAATGTGTTTTTAATCTGCTTAAATTGCATGACAACATGGCACAATGGAAACGGGCGCATGACCCAAGTGATTTTTAAAAGACCTTATTACAAAGGTGGTTCTTTCCCATGCAGCCAGTGAAAGGGATTGGGCCGCATCTTGCCTTGACCTCATTTAGGCTCCGAGTGAGGGAAGGAAAGCCAAGAGTCTCAAAATCCTCTTCCCACGTTGCTGACCATACGCTCCCTTCGCCTGCCTTCACGCAGCTGCTGTAGGAGCAACCAGACCGCCTGTCCTGCCTCTTGAGCAAGGCCAGTGCTGCCCCAGGACAGCGCTGTGGTCCCCTCTCTGCCCAAGCCCAGCCCAAGGATGCGCACACATCCGTACCGCACACTTGTCCAGCTGCTGCTTGGGTCCCCTTCTGACCTTTCATCCTCACGTTTCCAATGGGACAGCAGGTAGGGAACAGAGTTCCCTGGGTAATTATCCTGTAAAACAAACCACTCTGTATTTCCTATTTTTCTTTCTTTCCTTTTTTTGTTCTTTAGAAGAGTTAATACACTGGATTTCCGTATGCATTCAGCCAAATATTGCAGTACAACTCTAAAAGACAAAACAAGTTTTTTTTTCCTAATACGTTTCTCCCACTGTTCACTTGTTTATAGGATTCAGTCATTCTCATCAAGCCAAACCTGGCACGACTAACTCTGATCCCACATTCAACAAAATCACTGCTGTGTTTATATATCCAAGGGGACTTTTCAGAGGGGGAGAAAAGCACCTCCAGGTATGTTAATTCCCAAGGACTTGACGATTAATGAACTAATCTTATTACACGTGCCGGGGGCGGAATCCTGTAGATGAAACCTGAGCTAATGAATTAAAGCCCAAAAACTCCTTTGGCTGCACAAACGTGCTTTTAATTTCAGCTACCCTTTCAATAATAATCCTTCAGGATTTTTTTCCATGATGCTTATACTTTCTGAAGATATGTGACTTCTCTTGGATACAAGCTCCTTTGTTATTTTATTTCTTGGAAATATTTAGTAATGTCCCAATAACTTTCTTGTTAAAAGTGTATTTGCTTTTCCTGTCCTGAAGGTTGTAGCTGAGTTTTCTTCTCTCTGTGGAAGGTTCTTGGCTTTTTACTGAATTTTTACTGCTGGGAGTAAACACAGAATAGGAGAAATGTTTGCCATATGTTGATATAATGGTCACATTGTGGGAGGGGAGCAGAAAGGAAGGCTGGCCCCCTGACATCATGGTAGAAGTGCCCTTTTTTTCACAGTTAAAAGTAGGTAAATAAATTATGGTAAATAAAAACCAACTTGAACTTTCACTAAGGACTTCAAAGGAAACCTAAATCCCATGTGACTACAGAAGCTGAAAAAAGATCAATTAGCATTCCACATGTTTAGAGACATTGGTCAGAAAGACATACTATGAGCAACTCATGCTTACACAAGGACTCCCCCAAAAGAGTCACTTTTTCCTGTGAATACCTTAGAAGCCATATCGGACAGCAGTAGAAGAAACAGAGGTAGAGATCTTTGAAAATCTTTCAAATTCATTCCTATGTCTCTGCACTTTCTGTTCAGTTTAAATCCTCAGCAGTCTCCTTTTATTTACTGTTTGCGTGTTGTCCACGATGATGTACACAATACTCTCTTAGCACTTCTGTGTATTTCCATACTACGTGATGAATAATTTAAGAACTTGTACCAGAATATACTGGTTAAGTCACTGATTAACCTACGGCCATGGTATTTATTTGGAATGGTTTGGAAGTTTATTCTGGGAGCAGAGATTTTAGTGTCTTACTATGCAAAACAAGTTGTGAATTAATAGTAAACATAAACAATCCCCTACCTCAACTTGATCCATCAAAAAGATTGGCAAAAAACCAGTAATTTTACCTCACCTGGGTGAAAAAAAAAAAAATTCCTTTCCAATTTTACACCAAGAGAACTACTACCATGTGAAACACCAGGTAGACAGGGAGGATCATCGCTTTCATGCCCACCTAAGCTGGCTATGAAAAACCTGCTTGGGAAGAATTAGTGAAGAGATCTTGTCAAACTCTGGGAAAAAAAATTCCATATGTCCTGTGTACACTATGCTTGAAATTTTCATTACGCCCTGATTTTACACTGAGATATCAACTCCATGTAAAATGTCTCCTTTTTCTTTCTCAAGCAAAGACAGTGCAACTTTTCCCCATAAACATACCTCACCTTTCTGAATCCCACTCGGATGAGATGGGCACACACCCACCTACCATCTTAATTCCATTTTGATTTGGTTAATACCTTTTGAGAGCTTATGTTTATTTTACACTTCCTGGCCCCGTATCTTTCAGCCATGATTTTCAAACGCTTTGAGTTCTGTAGCCTCATTTCTCAACACTCGGAGACGGGGAATTTTTGGTCAGCCATAAGGGAATCAAAATACCAACCATTCAAAACCACAGAAAATTAAAATGAAGAATTAAATCCGATGACATCAGGGAAGCACCTGTCAAAGAGAGAGGAGGGAGGCACCAGGGGAAGAGACACATGAGTGATAAGTGCATCCGTTGAGATTCTGCTGGCATAGCCATGTGCACACTTTGACTGTTCTGATGCAGTTTAAGGCCCTAAAATATACTCTTTCAAGAGGAAAAATTCCATGCCTTCCGCAGAACAAAGGACTCGTCACTGTGAGAACGGGGCAGAAAGAGCCATATGAATATGGTGAACGTACGAAATCCCTGAGCAGCCTCTGGGCACCGCACAGCAGCAGAGCAGAGCCGGCTTTGCCACCAAGCCTTGGTGTGACCCTTGGAAGCTGTGCCGACCTCCCTGCATGCAGGCTTTCCGTCTGGCGTACACACATCTGAACGTCAGTACAGCCCTACCTACCCGAGGCCCAGATTTCCGCAGGGACTTCAAGATACAACCGTGATATGAGCATCCAGAGCTAAGAAAAGCATCGCTGCCGACTAACCACTGCCCCGCAAGCACATGCGGGTTTGCTCTTGGATAACGCAGAGGCTGTTTCCTCACAGCTGCTCTGTCTCTTGCTCTGCAACAAAAGTCTTAGAATCATAGAATGGTTTGGGTTGGAAGGGACCACAAAGATCATCTAGTTCCAACCCCCCTGCCATGGGCAGGGACACCTTCCACTACACCAGCTTGCTCAAAGCCTCATCCAACATGGCCTTGAACACTTCCAGGGATGGGGCAGCCACAGCTTCTCTGGGCAACCTGTTCCAGTGCCTCACCACCCTCAGAGTGAAGAATTTCTTCCTAATATCTAATCTAAATCTCCCCTCTTTCAGTTTAAAGCCATTACCCCTTGTCTTATCACTACATACCCTTGTAAAAAGTCCCTCTCCCGCAAACTATTAAAAACACGCTAAAAGGAAACAAAGGGGGTGCAGGAATGGATGTCATACAGGATTCTGCTGAGATACAAGAACCTAAACTGCTGCTGCCTGTCTCGGATGGGCAAACCGGCAAATGGCCGTGCCAGACTGAGCAGCTCCGGCAGCACCGGGGAAACCACTTGGCTCATTTGATACCCTCTCCCCACACACACACACACTTCTTTTTCCAGGCGCGCCACTAGAAAATATCACTTCTAATGATATGCCTCCGCTGGCAAAGTTCACAAATAATTCTTTCCGGCGGGACAGCGGGGGAGAGGGCGCCTGCCCGGGCCCTTCTCTCCGGCGCTGCGTGGGGAAGCGGTGGTTTTTGTTGGCAGCCCTGAGCCCCGAGCCCCTCGTGCCGGCAGCCGCGGGAGGAGGGCAGCGGGCGAGTGCCAAAGCGAGCGCAGGTTTGGCAGCCTCGCGGTGGCCGACCTCCCTCCCGCGGCGCGCGCGCACACACGGGTTTATTCCACACGCTGCTGTTGGCTGTTTCAGCTATTTTTTCCCCCTCGACTCCCACTCCGTCAACTCCATAAAATAATACATAAGTATGTGATACCTCAGAAGTTGGATGGGGCGGTTGCGAGAAGAAAAACCGCTGTTTAAAATTCTCTGGAAAAACAGGTTATAGAATCTATATTTAAATAAAGGTTAGAACAATAAAGCTGCAGAGTTTTTTCACGGTAACTCTCACCTTCTCCGACAGTAAACGCGGAGTAACCGCTGGGCCCTCCGCACTCGCTCCCTCTCGCGCCCCGGCAGCAGGGCTCCGGCTTCCCTCGTGTTTACCGAACGTCTGCAGCGATGGCGGGGCGAGCCACAAGGCTGCTCTTTTTTGGAGACCGTTCCACTTGTCACCGCGTTACAAAAAATAAAAATAAAAAATAAGGAGGAGGGAGGCAGGAGCAGCTGCCCAAGCGTGGGTCAGATCAGGCGGAGGGGCTGCTCCGGGCCGGGCTGGTGGCACTTCCACTTGCCTCTGGCCAGGAGCACAGAGAAGGATCCGTGAGGACAGGAGAGGGGCCCTGCCTATTTTTAGGCAGCTGGAGTTTCCACGAGGATTCCTAAATCTCTGGTTTCATTAGGGCATGTGTGCTTTTTTAAGAACAGGTCGTTTAAAATCGCGGTTGTGTCACTCCACTTCTTTCCCTTCCGCAGAGCGAGGCTTGCGACATAAATAACAAACCTATGGACTAAACGTGCGAGCCTGCCAGGAGGCACGGATAGCGCCCGGCCAAAAGGCTGGAGCCGGAGCGATGAACAAGCCGTACGGCCCAGCGAGGGGGCCGGTGGCGAGCGGCCGGTGCAGCCACCAGCAATGGCTGGTTGGTTCAGCCATGCGCCTTCGCCTACTCCGGGCTGTTTTTACCAGGCTACAAAGTCAGATTTACCCACTGGAGCCACTCACAGCCCAAACCTCGCTGTTTTCCCATCTGCCCGCATTCTCTATACGCTTCGCAATAAACAACATACATTAGAGTCAAGCTCTCACGCCAAGTCCCATGACGCTCTTGATGGGGTCTTCCAGTTTTAAGCCTCACACGGCACTTCCAACTGTCCAGTGATTTGGCTTGTCAGCTCACTGGCATAGGCACTTGTGCACATTACCCTCCTGACCCCAGAATGAAAAGCCACCCCCCTCCCATCCTTTCCCCCCCTCGCCTGACAAGGCTAAATTGTCTACTTACCGTTCCCCACACAGCAGCAGCAGCTGGGAGCATCTGGCATGGGACATATGGAATTTAATTTCCCGATATTTACATAGATTGAAACAATTCTGACTCCAGACTTCAGAAGGCCTATTGCACCAGACCTCAAGGCAAAAGCTTTCAGTTCATTTCATTTTCCTCCTCTTCTTTTGGCGAATGAGCTGGGAATACCAGTTTAAAGTCTGCACGGGCTTTAGGATGTTGAAAGATACTCAAGACCTTGATCTATAAGGCTTACAGGGTAAATGCTGCTTTTTTGCTTCTGGGGAATCCAAAAGGACTTTTAAGAGCCCTCGCCACTTTAAAAATATCTTTTTTCAATGACCTTGACTAGGTTTGAAACAGCCCATTTGGGAGTTTTGCACGTGCGGCTCCAGATAAAAGTTTCTTTGTGAAAAATAAAATAGCTAAAGGGAAATATTCGGTCATACAAAGGAGAACGAAAAGGGACATGTCCAGTGCAGGGCCAGCGCTGCTGCGCTGCTGCTGTTGAGCAGAGAGTTAAACCAGGACACGCTCCCGAGCAAGACAGATGCTATACGAAAACAGCACAGCAAAATGCGGCTGAAACACTTCTCCAAAACAGTTGGTTGTCTTTACTTTGCCGGTCAGTTACCATCCGTGACATTTCCAATAATTGCAGAAACAGAGACTTTTAAGGTGATGGAGTCCATTATCAACAAAGAATTGCCAGGGATGGCAAAACACCAGTCCAGCTTTGCAAAATCCCTCTAAAATCCCTCTTGTAACAACATTGTAAGAGAATGGCTTAAAAATCCCACCTTATTTTAAGGACGTCCACAACAGATTCATCAATTAGAAAAGCAGATAGGATGGCTTGTCTTCTTTATGGCTGTAAGTGACCAGATTCTTCAAATGGCACTGGTGCAAATGTGAATACCAGCAGTATCAGTCATGGAGCTCCTCCAACGTACAGCATCTGAGGACCTCACACACTGACCTGAAATTAGCCAGTAAAATCCCAGTGGCTGAGCTAGAAAGATACTATGGTTTCCTGGGAGAGTTCATCCAACAGAAAATATGCCTGCTGCTTGGTGTATACACATTTTCTAAGACAAAGGTAATTTTTTTTGAGAGTGCATCAGGACGAGGCCAAAATAGGACTTGGATCTTCAGATTTAGATTCTAAATTTAGATTCCTGTGCTCAAAACAGCAACCTGAAAACTTCCGTCAACCCTAAAGGCACCTCACTCGGTTCCTTTGAACTCCCCAAGCTCCTCTGGTTTTGCTTCTTTGCTTGCTCAGCTGTTCCATGAAAAACACTTAAACAACCTTGGAGTTACGTCTGGAACTCAGGTCTCCTACCACTGGCAACGGCACTTTTTATAAGGTCTCAGATTTTTTTTTTTCCCCTCCTCCTTATCCAATGACTCCTGCATTCTTATTAAGAGGCCAGTAAAACTAACTGCAGTGCTGGAAAACGCACCTAGTGCAGAGCAACCAGTTCCCTGGGCTCAGATCTTTCTGGAAAGGAGGAGATTTTGGTCTGAATTCTCACAGGCAGAAGCAAAAACTGAATCTGGGTCTCCTCACTCAGGATCTTGCATCCAGACACAAGGCCATCATGTAAGAAAGGGTCAGTTCGGAGAATCTGACCCACCATGAGAATCAGGTCTTCAATTTTTTCTAAAAATGCCTATCTCTGATAATTCCAGTGTTCAGGTACGGCCATCACCAGAGAGGGTTTGCAATACACAAGGCAGATCTCCACTTGTACTAAATTAGAGCAGTTGAGACTGGAAAGAAGTTTAAAATCCTCACTCCTAATTGCTTCTTTAACTCGCTTGTTAAATTTGATTTTATATTTGTGTGCCAAAGGATCTCCTTGTTATGGACTTCTTAAAAAAAATCTAATAACATATAGTGTTTTAATATTAGGATCGTTCAACTTTTGTTGCTCTATTTAGAGGACCTTATTATACTTTTATTGCTATTAAAGTACTGTATTCTCCTTATGGTTATTTTACAGGGCTCTAGACAGTTGATCTGGATGCTGTCTTATTAACTATACCAGGTGGTAGAAATGCCAATTATCCTCTTTAATATCAGTAATTCAGTCTACATGGCAAGGCTGACCTCAGCAGCTCTCATGCCCCAGGAGGAACTACATTATATCACCGCATACGGGGTCAGAGATGAGAGAGCTTTTGGCAAGGGACTTCCACTGTGTAGATGAAAGCATCTTGATTAAAAACGATGCTTCCTGCATAACACTGCTGTTCTCACACTTTCCAAACCCACAAGAGGGTTGCTTTCTAAAGATGGGTAAAATGATCCCTGTATGGTTTATGTAATACATTTGCTGTGTAGTTTTAGGGTTTTTCAGCATGAAAGATGCTGTAGTACCGTCAGGCTTCAGGACAGGTTGTTTAGCATCCAAAAGTAATTGGTACTGAGAAGGAATAAAAAGATGGTGAGATGCCCCTAGGCTGCTCTAAATTGGGCTTCAGAATCGGTACATGGGATTTACACTGTCTTTATTAGCTTAGTTCCCAAATACTTTTTATAGCATTAACGCATTTGTCCTTACAAATCCCTAGGAGGCAAGATTTTTTTTAAAAGAAACAAACAAACAAAGCAACCAATAAGAGAATAATCAACTGAGAGAGAAATTCTGAGCGATGACAGTGTATGCTTCCACTCTAACCGCCTAATTTGACATGTATCAAAGTGCAAGAGATAGGTCTCAAAATCAAGTCCTTTCAAAGTATCTTATTTTGGGGACTCAAAAGCTGAATCACTTCCTTTTGACCCTCAAACATCCATCAAACAGCCTGAGAATCTCAGCCAAAGACCCTGGCTGCCACCCGTGGCGGAGCAGGGACTGAAATGCCCATATCAGAGGCCCCTTACCACTTCCTGCCGTGAGCTCCCGCAGGATGTCACGCCAGCCCAGCCGCTCACGCTGCATGGCGTCACATTGTTCCTTCCCAGAGCAAGGAAGGCAGAATCAACCCCAAGGTATCCCCAAACATTCGTTGTTTGTCCAAGAACAAGAAATTTGAGGCCAGCTTTTTGAATGCCTTGAGCCCCAGAGTAGACCTGAAATGAAGACTCTATTTTCACAAGTGTTCAGCACGCAATCTATTGAGCTCTTCTGAAAATCTGGACCTTATTTAGACGAGTAAATGAGAGCCAAGCTCTTTTTAAAAAAGAGGGTTTAATAGAAATGTCTGCCGCCTCCTATTCTTAGGCCCCTAAGTAAGTGGTGCTGGCTGTGGTGGACACTGCCGGGGCATGGCTGGTGACTGGCTTTGTCCTCCCAGGAGATCCCATGGGTTGCTAAAACGTTCATGAAAAGCCAACAGAAAAACGTGCACAAACAGAGCAGACAGGGGAAAGAAAAAAAAAAAAAATCCGTTTCATGCTACAGCAAATGTTCAGGGAAAATGTTTGCACAGGTCTAGTGTGAATTGGTTAAAAGTCAAATCCAAGTGCTGGTCTCCTGGCAGCTAAACCCATATTACAAAATCCCATCGCCTTAGTTCACTTCAGAATTGTCTCAGCTACTCATTCCTATATCAGTGGGAAATTTGGAAGTGACTTTGGATTTGCAGTTTCCTTTTGATAAATGTATTAAAAATACCAATATAACAGCTTTTTATATCATAATAAAAATACATGGAGGATTAAATCCTGCCTAACTCTTGCTGACTTGGAAGCAAGTTTGCATGCTTTCCTCACATCCAGATTCGATTACACTAACTCTTAATGTACAGCTTTGCCAGAAATGTTTTTATTAGAAGAAATTGCACTTGGTCCAGAACGTGGCAGTAGGAATGATCTCTGGCATGCACGGTAACAGGCTTTTTTCACCAATCTGAAATCTCTACATGGGTTTCTAATTTCAGCCGGAATTAAGTTGAAAAATTGGCTTTTGGATCAGCAAGAGATTGGACATGATTACAAGTAATGTTGGACTTTGGAAGTTTTGGACAAAAACATTTGGCCAATAGGCTTCTTGCATTATATTCCTCAGCTGGGAAGCCCTCTGCCAGAGTGTACTCACATTCACTCTTGACTTGCCTCCTCTTGTTACTAGTGTGTATTTTATTCCTTAAAACAACTTTTTAAAACCCTTTCTTTCCCAAAATAATTTAGCTGCATCTGGAATTGTACTATCTATCTCAAATAGCTTCTAAAAGTATTGATAATTTTGTGAAGGAAAAATGCAGGGAAAGATACTGCAGAGAAGAAGAGATTGAATGATTGACTGTCTTGCTTCTGTTCCAACGGCTCACTTTGCAGTACTACTTAACTTAGTCAGTCAACCAGATATCTTTCCAAGTGTTTTTTCATACAAGCACCTTTGGTATCATACACAGCCAACATAGTGAACTAATTATGGTTTTGAACAGTGAATGACAATTATTGCATTCCTCTTTCCATCAGATGTATAATTTTAAATAAAAAAGCTAGAATCATTCCCATTGCTTTGCTGGAAGTCGGCAAAGGCCAAGGGAACATATCTCCATGCATTTCCACAGTGATTGCCCATGTCTTCCTCGGTGCCTGTGGACAGGAGCATACTACCACTAAAATGAGACAGTTGCAATGCAAGACTGGAATTAACGTGGTGCAGGACTTGGAACCACCTAAACCTTCTAGTTAGTTGACTGAGATCTGCATGGTTGAAGACTCCGAGAAGCACAGGGTGCAAGATCTGTAAGTAATGGCAAGAACCAGTTTGGGAGTTGAGATTAAAATGAAGGACAGACTGAGGTTTCTGAAACCATCCAAGGAAGCCTAGGTCTCAATCTTGCTAGATTCCTAAGGCAGTCAGAAGACACTTTAATTACATGATCAATACAGTTTCAAAGTAAGCGCAGAAGCCACAATGACTTTGAGGGCACAAACATCATTTGAAGGGTAAAGTGAAATCCCGTTGAAGAAAAACGTGAGATCTCTGCTATAAAGAAACCAATCAATGCCTGCTCAGTCTCCTGTGTGTTAAGATTAGAAACATTTGAAGACATCTGAAATGGAAGTGTAAAGACTATTATGCAAACACTCAGCAGTTTCCCAGATCCCCTGGACACCACACAGTGGGACAGACAATCACCAGCAATTAATTCATCCTGCTGAGGTGAAGCAGGTGCCTGAAATACTGCATTGCTTGTTGCAAAATCAAGGGATTCCTGTCATGCAGAACAAGGCTTCCAAGTAGCTTGTCTCTTTGTGAACAGGCTGTTGCTTCCTTGGACAAATTAACAAAGATTTCCCTTTTCACTGAGAAAACTCCGGAGCCCATACACCAAGAGAGACATTAGACTGAGATGCTGCAGCAGTAAATACCTGATCTATCCTGTCTTTACCAATTCAGGTAATATTCCATAATTATAGCACATACAACAGAAAAGATAAAGGAACAATAGCAATGATCCCTATTGATATTTGTTTTTAGAGAAAATGCTGACGTGTTGAACCAAACACTGTAGTGATAAGTTTCAGTTACGCTATTGTTTTAAAAGAAGATCAAGATGGATTCATGAATCTATTCCAGAATGCCTTCTAACATGATTAAGGTACCCACCTAGATTTGACTCAAGGCCCGAATAAAGAAAAGGAGGACTCTGAATTTGAGTTATCTCAATCCAAGCCACTGGACAGTGATGGTTTGGGAGGGATGTAATCTTATCCTTCCATCTGCCCCATCCTGAAAAATGTTAAAAGTTTTAAATCTGAGAAAAAATGAAAACAAACATTAGAAAGTCAAAAAATGTTTTCTGTTGAATTGAGTTCTCATTTTTGGGAACAACTGTAACAAAAACTTTGTAGAAGCACATGAGCAAATCCCAGACTTTCCAGGCTGGAACACAGCACTGGTCTATCAAATCAAGGCCATCACAGTCAGGTCCCTCCTGCAACAGACAACTGTACCGTTTAATCACTTGCAGAGATCTATCACTCTCCATCCTACAACCACTGCGATTTTCAGCAATTAAGTAATGTCATCACAGCAGAACGCAGAAGAGTCGTGTCAGAATAACTCTGCAAAGTAAATATAAGCTTGAGAATGAGAGAAATCTAGTTGATAAGGTTAAAGAGAGACAAGCTGGTAAAGAAGTGCTTTTACTGATATTCAAAACTCTCCGACTCTGCATTCTCCCTTCCAATCACTTTTATGTTCTGCCTACTTGAGAAACAGTCTTTGTGGCAGGGACAGTATCAGACTATACATCTAGAGCAACCAGCTCCGTCCGACGTGCCACTCTAAGTCAGTCCCACGAAGTCCTTACACAGAACACCCCAAAAGAATTACACTCGTAATGCCCCATAGGGTTTTTGCTGAGGCTTTGAACAGAGCAAGAGGCAGTGGAACTGAAACTCAACAGGACCCAGGTGCTGGCTTTTCTAGGCTCCTCACAGCATCCCCACTAGTAAAATATTTTCAAAGTACTTTTTCCTTCACAGTTAATTTCTCTTGCCCAGAACTAGTCCAGAGCTAAATTTTATGGACTACAGATCTAAGGGCAGACACATCCAACAGAATGACAGAACATGTCCCTCCTCCCTCCCAAGGTGTCTCTAATTCCCTGCGATTACAGAATGAGGACACTGCAGGTTTTTATTGCTGATGAACTCCAAGAGCAAGAAATTTTCTCTGTACTTATTGGGAATGATAAAGATGCAAGAGTGATTATTAATGTGCATCTCATGCATTTGAAATTATGCAAATACACACGCAAATGAAGCACAACCTTTGGGCTTCTGTCATGTTGCCAATGCTTCCCTCTGTGGCACAAATTTTCAATACACTCCTTGCTTTAATATCAGGTCTTACACACAGGGTCCAGATGCTGTAGGATTCTGAGCATCTTCCAGCCAGCCTGTAATGACATGTGGCTCCCTCTAACTTCAACAGATGCTCAAGGCTCTTCATACCATCCCCAAGTCTCAAAACTTCTCTGGGGCAGGTTAAGAGGACACTGACCTCACCCCTCACAGGGGAATCTTCGCGGTAAATCACCAACATGTGAAGAAAGGCAGTGAGCAGTGCCCCAATTTGCTGGGTCTGTAATCATTCAAGAGATTATTTAACACTGTGGCTCACAGTGAAGCTGGAGCGTATGCCCACCTTTCTGTTTAATTAAAGCACAAAATGTAATTGGTAATTTGTTTGGGGGCTCTCTTGGGATGCTGAGGAGCAAACCTGCTGAGCAAGCCAAGGCGCGTGCCGAGGTGAAGCTCATCTGAATGCACCTCACAGCGTCCTGCCTTGGACGTACAGAAACAGCTCTCCCTCTCCCCCTACCCGCCCCTGCCCAGGAACTGCTGAAACAGGATTAACCCACCTCCTAAAGGAATAAATCTGTTGCTTTCATTCCTCTCCAGCCGTGCACACATTGAAAATCTTGATAAATGAACAGCTTATAAACTTCCTACAAGAACCACTGAGCGTACATCAAAGCTACTTTACTTCTACCACCCTGGTGGTGGGGGGAACCATTGCTGGGACAGACTGTGATCCTCTACATCCGAAAGCCAACAGAAGCTGGAAGAATGCCCCAAGCATGTTTTTCAGCCCCTGAAGGTGAGGGGTTGATTAAGTCACTTGGGCTGAGCCTGAAGCTGCACTCTGCTCCCTCTTCAAACAGACACGCAGGTAGAAGACTCGACACAGGGACCTCATGGCATCACACTGCAGATATGACAGACACGGAAGCCCACCATTTCTTCCAAAAGCTGTGCAAAGCACAAAAAAAGAGCAGAAGCAAAAGGCTATCTCTTGTTACGCCAAGACAAGAACTGCTCTGACTTTTAGTCACCCCTCTGGTTCAGCGACTTTACTCCTCAACAGGGGCACATAGAGCTTGGTCCCTCGACTCGAGGAATGGTAAGAACAAAGCAAAGAACAAGGAGTGAGCAGGCACATGACGTGCTGGGTTTTTTCCCCTGCAATGCAGTCTGTGCCATGCGTTCCCTCTCTTCAAGAGATGTTGAAATCCAGCCCTGATTTGATTTGATTCCCATCAAAAAGTGCTAAATAAAACTCCCAGATCACAAATGTATGCAGAGAAAAGCATTACATGGGAGTATTTACAAGGTGACTACTGCTAAGGCAGTCTCTGCATGACTCTCCTACACATCCAACTCCTAAGGATCATCCTCCACAGAAGAGAAACTTTCTTAAGGGAAGACAGTGACAAAAAGAAAAAAAATCAAGAATAAAAACGGGTTAAATAGAAAAAGGCCTAAAAAAATTAACTGAGAAAACATTTGGCAGAATATTTTTAAGCTTTCTTTGGTGACTCTGAGACTGCAAGTGTGGGTGGAGGTGGAGTATACGCCCTGAAGAAATCCTTTCCCAGCCAGTTACCTGCAAGGCAGTGTCACTGTATAGTTTTCTAGTGTGCTCAGACAGCAAGAGCCTTCAAGTCCTAGCCAGGGCCAGGAGGATCGTGTAAGCGTCTTCTGTGTCCCCTAATTTTGTAGAGTCAAAGATATGCCAAAGGTTTCTTTCTAAAGCAATCTGGATCTGAGAAGAACTCTCAAAACATCCCCCACAATTATTCCTGGTTCCTAATTCATGCTTTTCTGGAAATTCTGCCTTGCTTCTTTAAAGCCCATAAAAACATTTCTTCCAGTGGCAAACAGAACAAAATAATCCACATCCTTTTCATAATCTTCTCAATCATTCACCTTCTAGTTTAATTAAGAGTGAGGGCTGTGAAATCCCTGATGAACCACAACTCCTTTCTGTTGCCCTCCTCTGGGATTGCCACAGTGCTTATCACTGCTGCAACATTGCCACCAGCAGTGACAGCCCCACCTTTCCCACTGGGCAATGCACAAACACACGGAGGAAGGAGAAAAATGGAGAAAAGTAAGCCAAGACTAAAGACACCCTTCTCACAGAAAAGACCAGACACGCTGCTGCAAACTGCCCTGACTTAGGATGGTATCTTCCTCAGCTATGCAAAACAGTTGAAAGAAGAACACCATGCACCAGCCAAAATTCTTCAATAACAGGATGTCATCACTAAAGCCAGAGACATCAGAAATGTGCCAGATGACACCACAATTTGAACTCTGAAGCACTGCTGCATTGGAACGCACCCATCAAGATAGCCCCTTGGATCGATGTAGACCAGCGTGTGTTGAGAAAGTTGTCATAGGTTGAAATTCAGAAGAAACTGGCTCCGTCTGCTGATATGCTTTGTTGAGTCTACACTTCACAAAAAATGCAGTGGCACCATTCGAAGCATCAGCAGCATAATTCATCATCAGCTAGATGCTGTATGTGCTCAAGTGAGGACACAATTTTGCCCTCAAAATTCCAGGTGCAGCAGTGGTACATGCTTACCTAAATCAGAAATCTATTGTCTGCTATAAATCAAGGCTGGAAATTCTATACAGGAAAATATCTTACTCTTATCCTGAGCATCTAAGTACCTGGGTCTATTCAAATTCCTGTTTTGCCTGTGTGCCTTAAAAATCTATCAAGATCAGTGGAGAAAAAACAGGTCATAATCCAAGATTTTCAAAGCAATTACAGGCCTAATTCTCAAGCACTTACAACTCATTGTCTGAATCAGCATTTCAAAAGATTTCAGAAACAGAACCAACTGGACATAATTTTTTTGGTCTCATGCAACTAACTCCATTAGTCAACTATTTTCTTGTCCCAACAAATGGGATAGAGCGCTACAATAATGAAAATAAACAGACGGTTTCAAAACCTGGGATTGGGAAATGCTGACCATATTTTCAAAGGAAAGTTGTACTTTTACAATTTTTCATTAAAAAAACAGAACGTGTAACTGAAACAATCATCCTTCCCTTTCCGAAGTGTTCGGTTCAGTCCAGAGCCCAACACGCTCGCAGGACATGTATCTAAAGTGGTTCAACCAAAGTCTATTTAAACACCTTGGATGAGGAGAGCTCAGCTCCTACCACCTCCTGTTGAGACACGACCTCACCATTCATAAAGAGCCTCACAACACGCAACGCCACATGGACATTGTCGGAAAAAAAAAATAAACCTCCAGAAAACAGAACAATGGCAACTTCAGTCTTGCAGCTCTTTCACGTTCACTTTCAAAAAGGAAAAGTAACAAGCCTGGGAGGCTGCGTTACCGCAGGCACCGGTCCCTCAATGTGCATGTGAACTCAAGTAACCTCCTATTCATCCAGGCCCTAAAATAGGAAGGCACAGTTCTGGACAAGCATATTGATCTGGATTCCTGTAACTATCCCTTTGAAACACAAATAAACTATTGTTAAAAAAACCCCAACAGATCTCAGTGTGCGCTCTGGTTCCTTTGCAATGTGTACTATCTGACTACAATCCATCTTGGCAGTGGAACAGCTACGCAGACGTTCTTCTGAGCCAGCTCTAATGTAAAGGGATGCCAAGTATGTCTTCCCTTTTGTATTTACAGTAATAGTTTCAGCTTTCCCCACTGCTGGAAGTGCTGTTAGGGATCAGCTGGCAAAAATACACTTATCTGAAAGGACCACTGTAGTTCCACTTGAAGCTGAACTGTTTTGCAGGGGTTGTCGGCGAGGACCTTCTCCCACATTAATCTACAGCAAATAACGTCGTGGTGCTGCCACTGGCATAAAGCTGACAGCAAATCCTGTTTCTGCCTCCTCCCAAGCCGGACTGTCTGCTGACAGACCACTGGCCTCAGTTTGGCTCTCTTACACTGGGCTGTGTTTGGAGAGAGGCTCTCTTTGGTGTGCCTGAGCTGTGCTGACTTGCTCTGGAAGTGGAAAACCAAGAGTGATCTACCACAGAAGCAGGTGCTTCAGAGAGACAGGTACACAAACAGCGCTAAAACGCAGCCGGGGTATTCTGGCCTCCAGGAACTAGCAAGGAGTGAGTAAGGATATGGGATGTCCACCACGTGACTGCACTGAGCAACCTGCAAACAGGGCTGTTCTGTGGTAGTAAAATTTGCCAACTTTAGGGCTGCTTTGCACTGCAAAGCCTAGAACAGGATGCCTCCAGCTGACCTGACAACACAGCTGGCAGGTCACCTCAAAGTAACCAGTGCAACACTGGCGGACAGACAGACCAGTCACTAACCTTCATGAGGACTTCCAAAATCTGAGCAATAGAAAGTTCTGCTGCTGATGATCTTAATGATGCTAAAAACAAGAGCTAGAGACCAATTTTCCACTAGCTTGAACTATGGATGGATGCACAAGTCTCAGCACTGCCCTAAGCAAAGCACCTAGAAGGGTGCAGACGATGGGCTGCGGGTTTGCAGGCAGGAGAACGAGCTACTTGTGAGGGCTCGGACCTGGCAGATTGCCCAGCAGGATTAACATCACCATTTTTCACACAACAGAGATGAGCGAATCTGCTCTGGATCTGGATTTTGAGGACTCCCACTGTTCTATACATCTTTTCTGAGCTTCTACACATGCATGACAGCCTGGATGGACCCCAAAGTCTTACCATTTGTAGCCTTATTTGCTGTCATACGAAGGAAAGGTACAAATCCTACACAAGCATGACACCACATCGGGCTTGCTGCAGCTCTTTTGCACTCTTCCACTCTGTCACGTCTGCCCTCCTTAGCATTACATTCTCTCTTAGCAAAACAGACAGGGAACACATTGAAGATCCCTTTGCACAGGAGCTGAGGGGTGGAGGAATTACTTTATCTTTCCAGGATATATTTCTGGGTGTCAAAACTCTGCCCAAGGCACTGTGCAACACAAAGCAATCCCTGAAGTCTGTGGTAAGGAATTGCAGAGGGTAATTTCCCACTGCTAACAGCAATCTCAGCTTAGAGAAGTTTGGGATACAGCAAGTCTGAAACCAGCCCATGTCCTCTCCATTGAAACGGGGCACAACCACCACACGACTGCCCTGTCTTCTCAATACTGCAGAATAATGGACAGTTCCTGCCACAAAGCTGAAACTCCCACCAGGATTTCAGGAGGAGGGTTTTTTGTTGCTTTTTTTTAAGGTGATAATTCATGTAAACAAACCACCCCCTACAACCATTTAACATTTAACTTATTATACCATTATCCTAATTTATATTTTGTTAAGCCTTAGGGGATTTAGCTGAGAGCACAGATCCATTGCAGCAAGCGCTATAAAGACACACAGTAGAAAGCAGTCCCTGCTTCAATGAATTTACAGTCTGAATAGACAAAAGGCAGGAGAAAAGCAGAATTATTCTCCAGGCCCCACCAAAACAGCCAATAAACTTACCCCCACTTCCTGCTGACTTGTGCTCCAGAACGTCAGCTTTCATTAAAAAAAGCAACAACAACAAAAGACATTTCTAGCTCCTGTGGTTGTAAAAAGACTCTTGAAGACACACTAAATCAATGCAATCACATTTACTCAGCTATGCAGATGACTTTGGAAAGAGATACAGCCATTCATCTCTGACAGGGCCCAAATAATTACAAATCTCTGCAGCCGCAGACTTCTCCATTTCAGTGCAGAGACTTTTAGTCCCTATCTCCCTGTCTTACTTCATCCTACCTGAAGTTGTGACTTATCCTCCAGTTTTCCTACCCAAATTCCACGCTAACGTGCATATTTCCATCACTATTGCAGGCAGTGAGTGACTAAAAGTTTTGGCTGCTGGAGCTGGTGTCCTCCTCATGTTCAGCAGTAGAAGCACAGCAGGGTTAAAAGATTTGAGTCCGAAGGGAAGGGCACTGGAACCAGGATCCAGCAAAACAGATCAATGGGAGCGAGCAGATGGGGCCAGGGGGAAACAACTCAACAAAAAAAAGTCCACCATTGACAACAATGCCTCCTTCAGAAAGCATATCTCCATGAAACATCCACAGTCTGGGGGACAAAGGGAATTTCACGGAAAGGAAACCAAAGCAAACTTTACCGCATGGTTTAGGTTTGTAGCACAAAACACGTGAATCACCAGCGAGCATCCCCACCACGCAGACAGAGCTCGTGTGGGGGTTGAAACTAGATGATCTTTAAGGTCCCTTCCAACCCTAACCATTCTATGATTCTATGACTTCAAAGTCAACGCTTGAGCCAAAACTAGATCTTCCTGAGCAAAATCAGTAGCATATCCACTACCTTATCCTTCTTTCCCAACAGGACATGTTGCCTGCTAGTAAACCTTCCTATCCATATACATTTGCCTGTGTTGAAAGCACAGACAGGTCTTCAACAAATAAAACACCTCACAACCCAGTCCTGTCTTCTCTTCTCATCTTGAAAGGACGTGGCCAACCAAGGTGATGTTGGGAACATCAGACACTTGGGAACATAACGGGGCTTTCATCACCTGCTGGCATGTTCCAGACAGATCTTGCTCTGCGAACTTCACCTCCCTGCCAGCAGGAAATAAATCTTGTGGTTTTAGAGTTGGAGAGTGAATCCATATTCAGTTAGGAATTTATGGTGACTTTATGGATCCCACAAATGCTTCACTACCACCATTTTCTGGAAACTGTACAATTCCTGCAGTTCATTCACTGCGTTCAATTGCCTTTTTTCAGGGAAGCACTTCTAATTGCTTTTTTACAGATACGGGTTTCTGTAAAGAATAGAACATGGTTCATACCACATAAAATGTTACCATAGCCTTTTCAGCTATATATAGCGTTTATAGCTAGTTTTAATTTCCCCAGAGTATTCATCCCAAAGGGTCAAATCTGTCCCTCATGTAACTCCCATGGATGCATGCCAAAGTGTATCTGACACCACAATCGCAGTACTACAATTCAAGCAAACTTTCCTCATACCATTCCTGCCGTCTCACAAGGGCCCTTTCCTTTCAGCTGCAATGAAATGCATAGCAGCAAGCACATAGCTGTGCAGTCTGCACTGATTTACAAACACCCAAACACTGTTACCAGCCCCTATATCCCCATGGCTATTTGTTGGTTGTTGGGCGGGCATTTTTTTTGTTTTTAATATTGCATTGTATTGCTTCACTCTTTCCCTGGGAAACATTTGTACACCACAACACTGCAAAGCCAGTATCAATTTTCTTCCTTTATATTAGCCCCTCTGGTACCTTTACCTTAACCCAGAATGAATCACTAGCCTCCCAGTCATTTCTTGCTACATACAGTTTTGAGAAATGGTATAACTCACATTTCGGAGAAGGCCTGGCTTCTGCAGACGGGTTCCTCAACTGCCAAATAGCTAGTGTGATGGCTCACGCTTCCTCTGTACACGCATCCCATCCAGACAGCCCCTGGCAACTCGTTCACTTTTTCTCCCAGCTCTGCATCCAGCACGCTGGCAAAGAAACTCCACTGCAGCCGGTGCAACACACACGCAAGGAACAGCGAGGTGACTCCAGTCCTCCCACCAGCATTATTTGTTTCCACCAAACAGGGTCGGCTTGTTCTGTCACTTTTTACTGCCAACGCGGTGTCCTTTTTCTATCCAAATTGCTCATCTTTTTCATAAACTGCCTCTGTCACCCTGTACAAAAAGAGACATGTTTATCCTGTATGCTCCTCACTGATAGAGCAGCCAGCTCCATCAAAAAAGACACAGCACACACAAGCTGAGCCGACGTTTAACAAACCGTCTGTCCACGGCAAACATTGGGCAAGCTAATAATAAAAACAGAGTCCATAAGTATCTGTATTAGACCAGTGAAAGCGAGTTGTGTTTTAGATTGCAGCAGACTCAGATGGATGAGAGTGTCTTCAGCCCAGCATAAAACCCAAAGCTCCACGTATCCTTCACAATGGTGGAAGAAATATGGGAACACTAAGGACGTATCAGTGAACTGAGGATTTAAGTCCTGCTCGGTCCTCTCTTACCTGGCCAGCAGAAAAGAAAAACCCAGCTGTGAGTGCAGCAGTGTTCTCCTCTTCTCACAGGGGACTCAGAGCAAGAAAAAGTACTTGACAGTCGAGACTGGATATTCGTTGACTTCCTCTGCGTTTTCACCAGCTAAGTGTAGAAAGGCCCATTGCTGACTTCAGTGTCTCTGCTGGGCTCTGTGAATGTTGCCCTCAAACCCAACAAACACTTTCCAAGGTACCTTTTTCGTTCACTAAGGGAAGAGTAGCAGCAACACAGAGAGACACCAAATGACCCACAAAGCTGAAGGGCGTCTAAACAGTGTGTCTTTGCATACCAGAACAAAACTGAAAAGAAATTAAAGTGACTATTTAAAGAGCAATGAAAACAGCAAAAAGGAAAGAATTCATTTAAAATAATAGGGCCTCGCAGAGAAGAGACTTGTTTTTCCATCTTCCTGGTCAGAAGTCTCATTTCATCAGTCTTATTCGCTCCACTCAGAAGTGTTGTTATCCCCATTTAACTCATGAGAAACTGGGGCATAATAGAAGTTGTTTTTGAAAGGCCATACAAGGTTTGTATGGCAAAGCAAGAATAAAATATTTATGGCATTAAACACCCAGGCCTTTTCTCCTTAAGGCACTGGCAAGCCAAGGTATTGACTTCGACAGCAAATCTGTCTTGACAACTACAGTAAATCTGTCTCACGACAAGGGTATTAGGATCAACCCACTGCAAAACATGACATAAATCTGTCCCTTATAGTTCGAGAAGAAGGTGTAGATTTGGGCATTAAAACCATTGAAATCTCCTATTACAAAACCCCAAACCTCATGAAACGTATCTGTTCGTTTCAGGGCCTGACTTTCAGATAGCTGAGGTCCGTGAAAACCGTGGTTTGGATTAATAAATTTAGTTGGGGAAAACACAAGACTGAGATTCAAGAAATGTCATTTTGGGCCACAGTTTTGACATGAATTTTTTTGTTGCTTTTGGACAACGAAGTCTCCTTGCCTGCCAGGTTGGAATAGCTGCCGTCTTGTCTCCTTAGCTTCTAAGTTCTTTATGGAGAGGGTCATCTCTACCGGAATACACAGTGCACTGGGTTTCAAGCCCTGAATAGGATCTGGAAGTCAGATCACTTAAAATACAGCTTCAAATGACATCAGATACATTCTGATATCTTGCACAATCCCAGTACTAGTTAAGGTTTTGTTTGGGACTTTTGGGAAAATTCTGGCTGGAATCCCACAGAAAATGTCTGAGGGCTCCCCATGACGGGGAGTCAGCGTGAAGTGAAAAAACAAAATTATTCAGTCCGTGCTGGTGCCATGAGCCCCTCAAAGCCACACTGCTGCTGCCTGCCCAGCTGTCCCCAAACTAGGCTGTCCCCAAGCTCTTCTCGCCTGCACAACACACTCACGGCAACGGGCATCACGCTTCCAGGGGGGTACCACGAAACAAAACCCAGCGCGTTCAGAAACAAATGTGGTGCTCGTAATTTAAGCAGCATTAAAGAGCCAGTGTGAGCACTCCATTGGTAATATACTGCATACATTTGTCAACCGAATACGAATCTGTTTGAATAGATTTCTTGTGGCCTGTTATTTATGAGGGAAAAAGATTCCCCCGGTCTCTGGGCTGATGAGAGCCCACACTTTCCCTTCTAATCTTAACTGCCTATTATTAGTAACCTCATTTATAGAAAGCCCCTCTGCCTTATATATCCCAAGTACCCCCCAGTTTTCCACTCTGCATGGGCATGTGGCAGGGGAAGACACAGAGCAGCCAATTACTGGCATTTCGATGTGCCTTTTGCGGCACACTCCTACACTTGGGATAATCTAATTACACAGGGCAGAAACCTCACCCAACCATATATTTTCCTTAGACCCTGTTGCCATCAGCTACTTTTACTCCTCATTGAAACAGAGTCCCCCTCTTTTTTATTTCCTCCTCTTTTTTTTTTTTTCCACATCGTTAAAAATTTATTATTTAGACTGATGATGACATCATCTGGAAAGGGACCCAGGCTGTGGTCATCAGGGCCTTTTCCTACATTACAGAGAGGCAGTTTCTCCTCTCTCCCTTGCAGATCATTAATTTTTAAAATAGAGCTTGCTTTAAATACATACAGCTCATTTTGCTTTCAGCTGATGAGTCAGAGGAGCTGTCTTTCAACCAGGTAGGGTGACCCCCTATGCCCATGCTTCCTGCCCAAACCAGCACGCGCGTTCCCCAGTGAAGCTCTGGCTTCAGGCTTCTGCAAGGAACAGGAGGGAGTTGCTGTGTTAACAAACAAATAATTGCATTTGCAGGCTGACCAGCTTTGCTCCGCATCCTGAAACAGCTCGGAGAGCACAGGCCTGTCTCTGCAGGTGCTCCTCAGGGCTAGGATCTCATCGGCTTTGCCTGCAGATGTTTTGTTTAAGGGAAGACTCTATAATACGGCTCTTCCACAAGGCATGTGAGCAGGTTTCAGCCTAGCATGGGCATATTTCGCCATACCACACTGTGGTTTTATGGTGATTATCCCATGAATCCTGACACCGCCCTTTCAAGAGCTGTGGTTTCCTCTCCCCAGTAGACACCAAGTCAAGTCTCTGAATTATCTGTAGGATTACACAAGGGATTAACAAAGCAAATGCTAATTGGGAGTATTCACTGCTCTCATCCTACACCCAAGGGCTGGATCACATGCTGAGCAGGCACCACAGCTCTGCAGGCTGGCTGACAGCAGAACCACCAGCGCAGCACCCAAAGCAGCACACCCAGCCCTCGGAGGTGTTGATGCAGTCCATGTTCTCTGTCACATGTGCCTCACAGCAGAATCCAGGATGGAGCCTGGCAGTGGAGAAGCTGCAGAGAAGTGTATGCCTGTAGTGTTCTTGCTTGCAGGGAAACTCTGTCCTTGCTGAACTCATCATCCAGATCTCACCTTGACAAAAGCAGAAGCTCTGGGTAGTGCAATTCTGCGTTCACCCACTCAAACTAATTGTATTATCTGGAGGGAAGCATGATTTTCCTCAACTGCATGTATTTCTTCATCCTTTAGCATGCACAAATCCTTGCAAGTGTTTCTCTGTTTAAGGCTGTATTTTGCTGCTTGTAAGTCCCTTTAGATAAAAAAGCTTTTACCACTCCCATACACATCCAGGTATTCACAGAAGCACATGGGATCATGATGAATGTACAGCCACCCTGGAAACACTTTAACATGACATAGCAATTTAGGAGGAAGGGACAAGGCATATGTTATCTGAATAAGGATGCAGGACACACTTAGAGAACAAGGATGTAAACACTACTTACTTATAGATCTCCATCTTAGCCTACATTATGAGACTAATCTCTCTAGATTTCTTATATACTTAGTGAGAGGAAAAAAACATACTTCCAGAAGGCAAGTAAGAGAAGAAACTTAATTTAGATGCACTCTCCCTTCATTGACTCAACAGAGAAAGAAAGTGGTGGAGAGAACCTCCTAAATAAGTTGTTATAAATAGCTGCAATCAACATGTAAGAAAGACTCACTCAAACAAGCGTCTGACCAGGGTAAGGCGTTGCTCATCCAGCACAGCAAAAGCTGCCACTGGTTCTTTAATAAGCGCGAGTGGCTTCAGCTTTGGTTTTAAGTTTACTCCAAGCACAACACCAGCCCTCAAACTGTGCTGGGGCACGAGTTCAGGACAGGTCCATGAAGAACAGTGCTCCCCATTCAATCGTGTCCAGCTATTACTTTCTTTAATGCCTTGTTTTTCACTGAATTTTCCACATCCTAGAACAAACCCATCCCTTAGCTTATGAGCCCTCCGAAGCTGCCAAAATCGTTGCATGGTATACATAGATTCAGGTTTAAGAAAAATAATTTTATAGTCCTAGATGATGCTATTATATTATTATCCGTAGCTTTCTAGAAGACAGAGCTGTCAAAGTTTGTACGTAGAAAACAGTGCTGTACATAGCTTCTGAGAAGAACATGAAAAGGTCAGAAATATAAACTGGCTGTTACATGGACACGTGCTGTAATATTTTCTTGGACTCAGTGATCCAGTCACATAGTTCAATAAAATCTGTCAGAACACCACAGTCCCTCGCTCACTCTCAAAATCACTGTTTTTGCCGTCCAGGTCCTCAACCTGACTGCTTGCAGGTGCCAAGCTCCCTTCCCACCCTCCAAGCTTCCAAGGGATGATCTGTAGAGCACTCAATAATCCTTCCTTTTTGGCTGAAACAAACAAAACAGATGGGAGATGAAGATGAAACAATGAACAAAAGTAGACAGCACAATCAAATACATTTCACTGCACTTAAATAGAGTTATAACTACAAGAAGTATTCTCCAACACAGTTTCTCCAGGCAATGGCAAGGGCAGAGGAGTGAGGGTAAAACGTTGTATGGTCATAAATGGAAAGAAGCTGCCTGTAAGACAATCTCTGCAAGTAGGCTCTATACTACGGAAATTTTTAAGAAAAAAAAAAATAAAAATCTGTATTTCAAATTACAGCAGAGAGCCTGCTTCAAAACTCGCTCCTTTATCGACACCTCCTGCCTCTGATTCTGCTCACTCCTCGAATACCCCTTTCCTAAACCTCCCACTGCCCTCCAACAGAAGACCTCTGCCACCTCTACCATTGCTACTCTGCCCTTGCCAAGGGCCTCCTGTTCAAAACCTTGACTCTCAGCCCACTGTGCGGGAACCTTCCCATTATCCGCCACGAACCCGTGAACTGGGCCCTAAGTGTGCTGCTGGAGGAGAGAGGAAGGTTTTATACACCGCAAAAAAAAGAAGTTAAAATGAATTAGATTATGGTCGTATTAATTCAGGGCACCCACCCAATCCTTTCATTAGCTTGATTCTCCTGCTGCTGTAGCAATCTATAAAAGTTATAAGCTTTAAATGCTCTACGTACTTTCAGCTTTATAGGAGACCACTACTATTAGCGGTTATACAAGTTGGGAGGAAGGAGGGATGCTCTACAGGGTTATATATGAGTCTGTCAAGGCCGTGAATAGACAATCTTATGCTAAACATTCCCAGAACTTGGGATGAGGCTTCCAGATACTTCATCTCAAACAGCTCCCAAGGTGACATCTAAGCTACATTTCCAAGAGCTCTCAGGTCCAACCAGCAGCACATGAAGCCTTTGCACCTCTTTGGCCATTCATCGCTTCAAAAGACATTACGTGACTGTGACCCGGTCCGAAACACTGAGCGATTCAGCCCAGCCCTTCACCCTGCGGCCCAGACAACCACAAGTGTGTGGTTAGCAAAGGAGTTCCTTGAACTTCTGAACTCCACTTTTTTCTTTTAGGTGGGGAATTCAGTGGACTTAGTCACACAGAGCTTTAGTCAGGGGGCTTTGAAGATGAGGAGCTGGCAGCGACAGCGCTTTGTGTGCATGTGTGGGGAGGCATTTTTTCCTCTTCCTCCTGACTACCACGTTCAGCTTCTCAATGAGGAAAAAAAAAAAAAGAACAAACAGGGGATGAGGGCAGCAGCCTTCATGCTGCGATGAAATCACTTCTTCCTAATCACCGTTGGAGTCTCAGCAGCAGGAGACCATCAGGTCACAACCTAATACCTTTTCCAGTCATAAATTTCTAGATATCTCCAGTAACAAGTCTGATCTAAGTTTACTGGAGCTGGGCTTTTTTGTTGGTTTTTCTCAGAATAGCCTTATGGAAGAACAGCTTCTTTACAGGCAGTACCCCGAATTTATAGATCTTTATCTCAGCCGCTGAGTGACCATTAAATTCCATATTTACATCTATAGCCAAATGGGTAAACAAGTAAGTACAGTAATTTTAAAAGTCAAATTTCCATTAACGTTTATGTAACTGAAGACGGGATGAAAGCACACAGGCATCAAGCCTGGCCTCGGCGTGCTTTCCAGGAATAAAACCGTGCTGCTTTGTTACCTTCCATAAAGAGATCAGGGAGAAAATTGATCAGTGATAGTTTCACTCCCTTTTTAGAAATGAAGAGCATTTCTCTAGACCAATGATTTCTCTCTTTACCAGTGGCTGCGTTACCAACAGATGCCCCTTCTCAGCCTTCACTTGAACAACAGAAAGTCTCAAAAAAAAGGGTTTCAGAATAAGATATGTTTCATAACTAAAACACGCAACAGCAATAGAGGAAAAAAAAGAAAACCAGAAGCACTTGCTCACAGTAATAGCTATTTTCCTTTCCTCTTAAAGCAACACAATGAAGCAATTACTGTACACTGTACTTCCATGGGCTGTTTCAGCCAAAGCAATTGGCTGGACGGCTCGGAGGGGGCTGGAGGTGTGGCATAAGAAAAAGAAACAACTCCTACCAGATATGATTCACTAACAACAAAAACATCCACATGGTACCTCTTACTTTTCATAGGATGAGGACAGGTTTTCCACCAGCAGGGTTTTCCGATTAGAGGAATTTTTCTGTAATGGGATTGATGACATAGGTGTCGGTATGAAAATAGGAAGGATCTCAAAGGTTACAGCTAAGCTGGGAGTCTCCTTGTACCTGAACCGTTGCAGATTCTCAGAAAACTTGTGGTCTCAGGAGGACGCACCATATGGGAAACCCTTTAATTTACTGGAGAAAGGAGAATGTGTTCATGGGTAATTATCTCTCTGGAATTACACTGAACGGAGAATATATGAATAAACTTAGAACAGTCCTTGTTAGGCGATCCGTTGTGTCTCACACTAACACGCACCATCTATAGCTGGACACATGGAATGGAGAATCAACAGATTAGACCAAGGAACATCATATAAATTAGAGATAGATTAAAGAACATCATGTAAACGTGTTCTGCCTCCAGGCATCAAATTATGTGAATCATCAGAACTGCTTTAGACATCTATATTCTAAAACATGTTTTTAGTTCTGATGGCCTTTGGCACACAGCTTTGGTATAAGTGTGCCTGTAAATGTGTATTTGTTTTAAAAGCATTAAAGGCAGAATTGGCAGCTACTTCTACGTTTAGCTTGCTTGGCACTTTCTTTTAGAAAAGATTCTTTAAGTCTTTTTTTAGAAACTTAAAAAAATTATGAGACAACCACTATAAAATTAAATTGAAGGACAGGCAGGTGGGAGAGAAATACTATTACCATTTTTCTCCATGTCAGCAGGCACTAATAGTTTAATATTTTGCATTAAAACACAAGAGCTTTTGTAATTGTGTCACGGAGGTGAAAGTTTGACATGACAGAGCTGAGGTTAGGGGTGACTGAGATTTCTGTCTGTTATCCTGCAGAAGCTTTCCTAATACCCAAGTTGTTGTACCTCGGTAGAGAGTCTGATGCTGCAAGGCTGAATGCAGTTAAAGGTTGTGTTGGTCTGACAAATGATTAAATTACTGTATAGTATATTTGAAGCAGTGTTTCAATGTGAGGTTACACGCTTTTGCAACTTTGACTCATGCATGCTACTCGCAGCTCCCAGTGAGTTCAGCCAGAGATGTGAGTGGTTGGTACATTCTAGAGCCAGACTTTTTTTTTAACCACCAACCAGTGGGTAGTATTCCTGTAAACAGTTAAGCAGATGATTTCTTCTACCCCACAGCTGTGCTACAATGGCAAATAGAATGATTGTTTTACACCCAAAATGTGTTTTGGATGAATACATGAAAAGAAGTGTGAAACTAAGATACAAAAAGTTAATATCGCCTGACTTTTTTTTTTAAATAGATAACAGAATATCAGAAAGAGTAAATAATAATTTAGCTTCCCTCTCAAATTAATGAGTCTGCTATAGGATAAAGGTCTATTAATACCTGATCTCTAGTACTGGATAAAACAAGACCTAGATAGAATAATGCATAAAAGAGAAGCAATACCCACAACATTGGCAGGAATAGTACGTGCTGTCAAAAAACGTCAGGAAAATTCATAACTGCTACAATAAAAGAGCTTATAAAGACTTTTACCTTTTAAAAATATAAGGAAATACAAGAAAATATAGTAACGCACAAAATTTCAACTAAAATAATGTCATTGCATGCCAACATGTATTTTCTATCCCATCTGAAACTGCTTCAAACTTTGTGTACTAAGGAGTAGGAAAGCAGAGGAAACAGGAAAGCATTTTCTTACTTTTTTCCTGTCATTAAATCTCATAATTTTGATGGTATTTAGAAGAATGAGAAATTTCTGTCACCTCAATCCATCAATTACACACCAGCCAGTGTAGCCTAAACTTGACGTTTATCATCTGTGGATATTCCACCCCAAAACAGGCATGAAAGACCGAAAAGATTCACGTGCAAGAGACTACCTTGCTTATATATACACTTACTACTACAAATAGTACCTTACGTGAGCCGTAAGGATCACTCCTGCCTGTCACAAACACAGAGGAGCACATCACGTGCTGATGCCGTACTGAAATGCAGCAATACGCAGCACTGTCTTGAAAAGATCTGCTGATTCATTGGTGCTTATGCTGTCACTTCAATAGCAAATATCTGGGTTTGTCTCAAATAAACACATGCAAATAAAGCCACTCTTTATGTCAATAAATTATGGTTTGTGTACTTCGTTTTCATGCCAATGGGAAAGATGTTGTAAGAAAAGTAGTTCGAGGATGGTCAAAGAGAATTGCAATTAATCTGCCAGAAAGAGTTATGGTAAATATTATTATTATGATTATTAATGATTTGTAAAGCGCTGTAAATCTCCATGACAGTAATTATGATGCTTTGTATATATAAATTTGGCATTCTGCATATACAAGCACTTGGGCTTGAACTCTTCCTAGATCATTAGGAAATTAGAGGTCATATCATCGGTCACTTGAAAAGTAATTTCCTGCAGATTTTCAGGCTATTCTCAGATTTATCCTTACTGTAAAAAAGGTACTAATGCTTTCTCCCTGGGCAAACAAGCTTACAGGGAGGCTGTGATTAACGGCCTTTTAATTACAGTGACCCAGAGTTGCAGAAGACACAGCGAGTCTGGAACCCCTTTTGTGTCATCCACAAGGAAAAACAGGGTGGGCACAGCCTGCCGGGGATGAGGACGTGGCAGGCTGAGGACCCATGTTCTACATATGTTGGTAGAGTTTCCAAAGATAAATGGAATCTGTGGAAAGCACTCGTCTTCAGGGGCCTCCTCTAGGCTATGTGTCACTTCATGTACTGAGAAAGGCGGTGGGGTTGAAATGACCTGTCATTCTCATGCTGATCTTCCATGGGGAAGAAATTCTCCAAGAGAGAGGTTCTCTTCTTCCCATCTCCCTTTCTCAAGACTTAGAACTTTGGAAATCCATGATTCCAGGTAGGGGTTTCCCACAAAGCCTGACTTGCTGTTAAAAGAGGCAAGAGGCAGCTTCCTATCTCCTCTTGCAGGGAATCAATAACCTTTCTACTGGCAGTGGTTCAGCTGCCTTTGGTGCTCTGCCCTCTTTTTCAGTAGATTCCTCCTCTGGTGATAAGCTAAAAGGACGTTACAAGTCAATTCCATTGAAGATTAAACCCAAGAGTTCTCTGCTCAGCTAAATAAGCAGTCTAAATGCCAGACAGAAATAATTCACCTCTTCCATTTCTCCTGCTAAAAGGCCCTACCTTTCATCCCAGCCAAGGGCACTGCTCCCGGGCGCTGGCAGGAGCAGCCGGGGATGAGCAGGGGGAACGTGCAGTTTGCAAACACGCAACGGAGCACAGCTCCCGGCGGGACGCACGCTCCGGGTTCCACTGATGGCAAAGCAGCAACACTGATGTGGAATCTCACTGCTCAACGCTGGTGAAACAGGGAGCGCCCGGGTAAGCTGGGCTCTGACATGACATTATTTCCCTACCAAAAAAATAAAAATAAAATAAAACCATTGGGAGTACTTTATCCAGTATGTTATGACTGAGTTCAATAGCCTTGTGATTCCAAGCTTTGGAGTGATGGCTTTACGAGAACATCAAAAGCAGTGAGTCTGACCAACCCTCCTGGATACATGCACGCTTCTCCTACAAAGAGCTGCAAGTGGCTGCAGGCAGCGTCCATTGGGAGCTTCCCAAAAGAGAACCCTTCCTGAATTATGAGCAGGCCCACACACGCACACACTCAACTTCACAGTCCATTGCTTTCCCAGGAGCGGAGTCTGTGCTGTCTGCACCAAGGCAATATATCTCTTTATGGCCTGCCAGTGACTTCAGAGAGATAAACAAAGCTTTTAAATCAAAAGGAGAGGGAGCAGAAGAAAAAGTTTGGCACCCCAGAACACACGCTGCTATTTCTTTTTTAACCCTTCATGACGAACAGGAAAGCAAGGAGTTTCTTACGCAGGGTCTGCCAACCAATGACCAAGGGAGAAATGGAAAACCCAAAGATGGAAATTTAAAGAATTCTCCCAAGTTTGAAAACTTATGGGAAATCCTCTGTTCAGTGAAGAGAGGGTCTCCATTCATTTAAAATAATCTGAGCAAAGCATATGGCACTGAACTGAGCTGTAGAATAAGCAGTCTTAAAGTAGAACAGTTTGAATTTGCTGTTAACCAAGGACGTGATGTAAGACTCTCTGCCTCACCTATATTGACTGTAAATTTATGGGACCGAGGAGGAACATCTACTTCATGTGCATAGCATGAAGAATGAGATCCTCATCAATGTCAGAATCCGGGGAAGTTTTGTCATGTAACTAACACCAAAATAATATCAAATCATCACATATTGTCCTAAGATGCTTTTCAACTCTAGAGCCTTTCGGAGAGGCAACAGCAAGCAGGACCACAAGCTGCTTCCATCAATGACTGGAAAGTAGAAGTGAGTGGAAAGTTGAAATTTTCAAGGAAATATAAATCCAGAGCTACTATGAGTTAAACACTTCAGCAGGACTCAAGGCATTCTGGTAACTCTTTTCTTTAAAAGTTTCATCATTTCCCTGACCCACAGCCTGTTTCATGGATCTGGGACATGGTTTGTATATTTGGTGCTGGAAGAATGTCTAAATCCATTAAACACCACCTCTCCTTCTTCATACAGAGACCCTGAAAATTCCTTCATCTTTTCACTGAAAGCAAATAGGTTTGAGGTTTCCCTTCATCCCCTCCTAGAAAACTCCTTCTGTCTGCAAAGGCAAAAACTCCATTTGTATCCCAAGAAGTAGCTGCAATATTGCTCAGCAGCTTCTGCGGTACAAAAGCAAAAAGCAAGCTTGTTGGGGAGTAGATTTCACAGGACCAGGTCGTTCAACTTCAGGCAAAAAAGCAAGGTTTAGTGGTACCCATTCACTCATGTAAGCCAGAATCTGCTCGTTTCATACCCACCAGATCAAGCCAGATGCTTTCAGATGTGTGCACGAATGGTTTGAAAAGTCACCAACTTGTACATGTGAAAAGGTTATCAGTGTGAACATGTACAGGCCAGTTCTTCATCTTCAGCTCCCTGTTTGCAGTCAAAAAGTCTTCTATTAACAAGAGAGGATATTTACTAAGGTGGCAGATTCTTTCACTAAAATTCTAGCCCACGCAAACCAATCTTACGTCCACCTTCCCAAATCCTAGTCCGAGCCATGCTGCTACAACGAAAGGCTTGCTACAGGTCGGGTTTCTGCATGAGTTGCAAAATTCAGAACTAGAATGGGAACGAAGCTGCGAATCCTTTCTCAGCTGCCTGGATGCTCAGAGCTTTCCCTCACTCCAGCTGCACAGCAGCTGAACCCCACCAGCTTCAGTAGAACTATTCCCGATTATACCTATGTAAAAGTCAGAGGTCAGAAGCCCAAACTCAGTCCACAGCCATGATCACAAATCTCACCAGAGCAATTCCAGCACCTCAGTGCAAAAAGCTGCTTTTCAGTTTTTTTACCTGCTTTTACAATTCTTTTCACCCAAAACTCAGAGTGCATAAAACCAACTCTATATTCTTCTGATTTTTTTTTTAAATTATTATTTCTAGCATTTTTGGGTGGTTTTTTCCTCTATGATCACAGCTGAACTTCCTACTGGCCCAGAGGGAACAGAAAGCAATAACTTTAAATGGCCTCGTAGATGCAGCCATGGCCTCAAGCCAGCACTAATTTCCAATCTTCTTATGCTGAAGAAAGAGGGTGAAGAGAGAGGGGGGAAAGACAAAAAAAAAAAAAAAGGAATAAAAAAGGAATAAAAAAGGAAAAGAGGAAGAATGGAAACCAGAAAAAAACAGAAATATCCCTTAAAGTTAGTGATAATTGGAAAGTCTTGGTGGTGGTTTCAGTGACAGGTTTAAGTTTCTACTAAAAAAAAAAGAAGAATTTGGAGTATCTGTTTAAAATGAGAGTGAATATCTTTCCTTAGACACAGAACATCCTTGTGACATTCAGGTCTTTGCATACTGCAGGCAGGATGGAATTTTACTGGCCAAATAAAGCATCGTCACTACTTGAGTACAGCAAACATTTGTAAAAACATATTAAACATGTCATGAAATACCAAATTTGGGAGCCTGTAAACACTCACTTGAACTTACAGTTCTTTGATTTCACCAGCATATCCAGATATCCGGATACTCAGAGGATCCCAAATTCATCCCTTAACCTGCTATGGCATTGGCTTTTTAACTCTTTTTGCATTTTCTAAGCTTCTTTGGGCCTATTTAGTCTACTCACCATCCCCTTCCCTGGCAGTGGATGAAAATTAAGAGAACTGGGGAAAAGGTAATGTTCTGCAACACATTCCCAAAAAGCTCTCTCTTTCCAAGCAGAGGCTTTTACCACTATTGGGGAAAAAAAAAAATGCATTTACAGCAAGTGCTAGTCAAGACAAAGTAAAACTTTATATCGCACAAGGAACACATGCAAATCAAAATAAAACTCCAAGAGGAATTTAGCAAGGAAGTATGGAGTTACCCACATAGACGTTTGGCCAAGAAAATGGAGATACTCTTGCAGAGAGCACTGTGACCACAGCCTCCGTGAGCCGAGGCGCCGGGCCCAGCAGCGGCGATGCACTCAGCTTTATCCCCGCTGAAGGCACAAGCTGCAGACTGACGAAGAGGAGAAGCACCATTTCCTTCCAAACTGCTCTCTACTACAGCTGGGTCACGCTGAGCTCCTCAGGTGAGGGCGGCCGCACTGCACAATAACATCCCATCGGCACAAGGCGACGGGACTAAAAGATGTTGGCAGCCTTCTAATTTGTTTTTTCCCCAGTGTTGCCTCCTCTCTGCCTGCAGCTCACGTTCAACCTTTGCATCCAGCAGCACAGGCCAGCGGGATTCAGCTTGCAGCCCCGCTCGCCTTACAATCAGGATTTCTGTGCATGAGTGGAAGGTCGGGCTGAAGAAAACCAAGAGTTAGAGATCAGCATAATGCTACGCTGAGTTAAATTTAAATCAAGGAGGTCTGGCAGGTAATCCAGGTTTGGTCTAAAGGGACTTACACAAAGAAGTGCAATACGCCCGAAGGTGTGAGGAAACGCAAAGTATAAAAATTAACAACTCATTCTATAATATCAAGTAAGAGGCAAGGAAAAGAGAACCCCTATCCTGGCACTTTGGTTTCTTTCTGTCCTGCGTTCAGGCTTCCCAAATTTACTAGAGAGCCTCTGACAATAAATGTCGTTTTGTTTTGAGGTTGCACGTCTTGCGTTGCCTGGAAAAGGCAGCAAGTCACATTGTCTCCTTTCAATCTCAATAATTAGTACTCAAGGCTGCCAGGCATTTTACTGCCTTAGGTGATGCAAAGCTGAATCTGGATTTCTAAATCAGGGCCATCAGATCCAAAGTTTAAGTGTAGATGAAACAACCAATGTTAGATTCCCTAAAGGCTGCCACTAAAGCCAAGAAAGCTGCTGCTACTGCTTTTAGTGCAATATCTGTTTCTGGACAATCCTGGTGAGCACTAGGATAGCGATCCGGAACAGCAAAGCAGTAAAACATGGTCAGAAACAACCATTGCAGGAATTCCCTGGAACAGAGCCGTGAGGTTGATGGGACAATTAATGTGGGGTGACAAAGCACATCTTCATTGTCAAAGACATACAAGCATTACTCCACCGGCAGTTTCAAGTCCTCAACAGGAGAGCAATTTCCAGGCATCTAAGGCCTATTGATTCCTCACTGATTTGATTTGGAATTAGTGCCCGGACAGCAGTCAAAGAGTCACTTACACAGTCCCTTAAGCTTTTAAGTACATAAGAAACATTTAAAAACAGGGTGACAGAAATACCTCAGGGACCTAATTCCCTTCTGATATTGGACTTTGTTCACCTGCTTCCTTTGTTCTTGACATATTTGACAGAGGAAAACAATTAAAAATCTGAGCCAGCGTGCCTAACCCCACCCCTACAGACTCCTCACTCACCCTAAATCCCTTTGCACACAGAGACCTAATGCCACACGCAGAACGACAGGGCAGAAGCAGCATTTCTCTTTTGTGACAGCAGACTCAAGGCCACCATCTGAACATGTGGCCCCACGGACAGATGTTGCCTCCTAATGTGCACATGCATCTCTTCCCTCCAAACGCCGATTGCTCCTCTTGGTCTGATGCCAAAGATCCCCTCACGAGACACACACACACTTCTCCCCTGTTTTTTCACCTCCTTGCACTGGGGTAAGTTCGGAATATTTTTTTTTTAACGTCATAATTGCCCAGGTACAATCGTAAGTAAATCTAGCTCAGTATGCCAAAATGAACTGCAGGTTTAAAATAAATAAAATCAAAACACTCAAACAACAAAACCAGTCATAATTTCTAAGCATTTTATATCAGCTGTGGGTCCATGCAGAAACTCAGGCAATTTGGTCAAAAAAACAGATGTTAACTGAGGAGACGCATCCTGTGCTGCAGGTCCTTGGCTGCAACAAACAAGTGCTGAGAGTCTTGTGCATCTAAATGGCCTTTAGAGGAAAATTGCCCCCGAGAGCAAAGACTGGAAGGTATCTGGGGCAGGGACCAATTCAACTGCTCTTTGTATAGGATGCCAATGTCCAGGCACATAATTCCTAATTGCAAACAAAACAATTATTTTTGTTTTCAGGAAAGATCACACTGTAGAGAGGTTCTATGCAGGAGGACAGGGGTTATGTAGGTGCCATTCCCAGTCTTGCCAGGCACCCTTTAAAAATCACTTGAACACTTTGAAGAGGATGCTTCTGTATCTATGAAGCAGAGTCTCATCAGATGGTCTCAGAAAGCTTGTGAGCCTCTTGCTTTCAATGTGCCCTGAGATCCCCAAAGGAAGGTGCTCAGTAAGAACAAATAAGAAGATAAATTACTGATCACCCAGCTTTAAGCTTCTGTTTGAAAAACACCACCGAGAAACACAAGAGATGCTGCCGTGCAAGTAAGAGTGAGCAGAGCCACATCTGCCACGAAGCCCAACTCAACCAGAAGCTCACCTGAGGGCAGCAGAGTTGCTGGGGGAGATGCCTCTCCGCTTTTTTGGAAAGCGCCCGCACAGGTCTGTATGATGCCAGGCTCATCTGAGGCCAGGGAAGAAAATGGTAATTGTTTCTTTTCTTTTTCATCTCTCCCCTACATCTCCCTCTAACAACTTCGGCTGCAGCCACATTCTATTTTTTCCCCTTACAATTGTTTCAATGGATTCTTTATGGTTTATGGGTTGGTTTTTGGTGTCGGGTTTTTTTCCCCCCCTTAAATTGAAGCCTGAAATATGCTCTGAATTAAGAAAAAGCTCCATGTCACTGGGGATTGGACTGCTGCTGAACTGTTCCGTGTGTGTATGTGTGTGTGCGTGTGTGTGCAACCTCCCGGCCAAAACTGCCTCGGGGGCTCTCCCGAACTGTTGGGGTCCTAAAAAGGGTCCATTTCTCCTGATTGGCCACCTTCTGAAATGGTGAGGGAGGGGGAGCTTTCCCCACCCCCCCTAACACCGCGCTCCCTCTATAGCACATCTGTCCAAGCTCGCTCACTGCTGGCCCTTTCCTTCCCCATATGCTACAGGCGTTTTTGGCCTGACCGAATCCTCAGTGCATTAAGCAGGAGGCCCCTGGTTCAAGAAATCTCCCCCACTTACAGCACGCAGCGCAGGAGAAATGGTGTGTGCAGCGGCGGGGTGGGAAGAAGGGATCAGTGAGGAGAGGGGAAGAAAAGACACACGTGGGGAAGGGGAACATCTCGCCTGTTATCTTTGTCAGAAAAGAGGTAAATTCACTGCAGGAAAGTAACATACAGCTTTGGCTTTTAACCTTTTGTGTTCCCCTGGCCAAGTGCGAAGGTGGGATTTTATTTGCTGCTTGTAAGCACTGAGTCAGAGATACAGAGGTCTCCTTGGTCCATACACTCTCTGTCCCTAGTTAGGGTAGTTTATTCCGGGATGCTGCAGCTGTGTAGCAAAACAAGACACATGAACACACACCCCCAAACAAGAATCGCTTTGTTTGGTCCCAGGTTTAAAAGTGGAATTTGGGAACCGGTCGGTGCAGCTGGAAATTGTCCCGTCTGGACCGTGCTGGTCCACCCCTAGTGAGGGTCATGAGCTGGGGCAGCCAGCTACACTGCACAACCTCCCTCAAACCTACCATCAGGCTACCTAATCCTGCATCTCAGCTCCCCAGGCAGGAAAATCGGCAATCCCAATGCTAAACACACATCAGTGGTGAGGACTCAGCTCTCCTTACTTGCACAATTGCTTCCTGCTGCTCAGACACACAAAGCTACATCGTGTAAGGGAAGACAGGGTGCTGTAAAGGCAGAAAAGCTGCCAACCTCCGCTTCTTCTCTCAACTTGTCAGCAGGGTGATGTCCAACAAAATTACTTAACTGCAGACGTACAGGTGATCCAGCATCCCTCACACTGCTGTGCCACAATGACCGGGGATATTTGGTGGTGGTGGCAGCCTCGCTGTGCCTCAGTTTCCCATAAGTGCATGAGCTGGGCTTTGCAAAGACCTGAGATCCCTGTGGAAAGGCAGTTCAGAATGGGATAACACGGTGCTGGACTTCCAGTCCCTGCTCAGCTCGACCTTACCTGGCAGAGCCTCCCCATGAAGTCAGCACAGATCAGTCCTGAGGAAAGGCTACAAAAGCATTTTGGGTTGAAAGGGCAGAAATGTGCTTCGTTCTTTGGATTTTTTTCTAAACAGTGTAATGAAATTTCAAATGCTGATGGTTTTAGGTATTTGGCCTTTCTAGAGGCCACTTCCATTTACCCAAAACCTGTGTGCAACACCTGTGCTTACACTACCTTTATATACCTTTTACACTTCAAAGTTCATGCATGAAAAACAAATAGCATTCAGTAACATTTATGTCCTTCGAGTCACAATTCCAGAAAAAAAAAGAGAGAAGGTATGACATCCTAAGTTGTCCTTGTTTCAACAATGAGATGTCTTGTTTCAACAATGAGATGTTCATCAGCCTCAGGAAGCTGCAGGTGTGTGTGAAAACCCCAACCTTCCCTGACCTTTGTATCGGTCACTTGTGATTTAAACCGAGAGGACTCAGTTCCCAGGAAGCAGCGTTCATCTGCTAGGGCTGAGCTTGGGCACAGAAAGTTGGATATATATCCTGACACCGCTTCCACTCGGTCACAGTCATCTCACAGTCAACTGCAAACACAAACTAAGCTGTGTAAAAGCCTAAGCACGTTGATTACTAATCACAGCATAACGAAGAAAAGTGAAACAAAGGTGGAGAAACGTATGAGAACCGTAGCATGACTGCTGAGGAAGACTATGATCATATGGGACAGCTGTTCCCAATTGTCCAGTGTCTAAATGACCAGAGGCGAGACAGGCACAATGCTTCTCACAAAACCTGAAGGATATTTGAGTTGAAAGGGCACCTGGCCCAGTTCTATACACTGGTTAGCCTATATAATACAGAATAACCTTGATGAAACTACTTCGTCTACCTTATTCCTCACCTGCTGTAAGAAGTGTAAAAGTCACTTACCTTGTACAAGTATCGGATGAATAAAAATCTTTCATGATTGTAAGAACTTAGACCCATCTCTACAGCATCATCTCTCTGCAAAACAGTAGACAAACAATCAACGCTCCATCCACCTGCCAGTTGCCATTTTATTCAGGCTATTCTTTAAATGCACTTGTAATTACAAACTAAGATATGAGCCAGAAGATACCCAAAGCCACAGTCCAGCCTGGTCCCTCCTACAGAGGGCAATACAAAATACTCCCAGACCATCCCTGATAGATGTCTAACTTGTTTTTAAAGATCTCCAAAGAAGCAGATCCAGTAACCTTCTCACACAGTTTATTTTAGTACTGAACTATCGTTGAAGCTAGAAAGCTTTTTCTAATATCTAAACTAAATGCTTTCTGCTAAAAATTATGCCAATTATTTTTCTCCTACTCATTGCTGCTATGGAGAACAATTCATCACCATTCTCTTTCTAGCACTGTTTTACATATTGGAGGAATGTTATCACGTCCTGTCAGTCTTCGCTTCTCTAGACTAAACAAATCCAATTCTTTCAATCTTTCCTCATAGGTTGCGTTTTCCAAACCTCTTATCATTCCTATGGCTCTCCTTTAGTCCCTGTCCAATTTGTCAAGATTTTTCTTGAACTGCACAACCAAAACGGAATGCGGCCAAGGCTGTATGAAGGTTGCCTGAAAAGCAAAATTGACCCCTTGTCTTTTACCCACAAGCCCCACTAAAACTCTGTTGCATGAGTTATCTTTTCTGAAGCAGTTTTATGATGTTATACCATGTTTAGTTTGATTTTCCAGCACTCTGCATCCTTAACTGTCTCAATTTTTAAATACTGCTTCTCTTGCTAGGTATTTTCTGCTTTGCATTCTATTCTGTACTTATATTCATTTCATTAACCCTTATGATTTGTTTTTATCGCATTTCAAGTTGCTGATTTCATGTAACCAGGTATAAAAAACATTCAGAGTTCTGCTTCTCCTTTCCAAAATGCTGCAATTCCATCCAACGTGATCTCAGAAAATTTTATTACGTGCACATTATATCATCATGCAAGACAGTCAACTAAAGTACCAAGCACTTCCCGACCCAGTGCAGACCCTTGAGGGACCTCATTTGACATGCTCTCCCACCTTGGCAGGAAACTCTCTATATCTACTTTTTGAGCCTTAATTTACAACTAGTTGTGTCCCCACAATGTGGCAATTTGAAATAGAGCACGTTTCTCTGCTTTGACTAGGAGAACGCCATGAATGACAGCATTCAAAACTCTACTGAAAAAAAAAAAAAAACAAAACCAAAAAAACATAAAACCCACAACAGACTTCATATCCACTTCTTGGTTTTTATTTACTAGTTCATCTGTCCTGCAAAGAAATTGTACTGGTTTGACATGATTTGCTCTTGACAAATCCATATTTGCTGTTTCTTATTAACTTCTTATTCTCTGAGTGCTTGTAACAGCTAATTCTAGAAACTTTTTGGGTACTGAAGTTAGTTTTACTGTTCCATAATCCCCCTGGTTCTCATTTTCCCCTATTTAAAAATAGACCTTATGTCTACCCTTGCCTGGGCCTCTGCTCTACCTTGGTCATCTGTGAACTCTGAAAGATAATCTCGAATCACTCTGGGATTGTTTCAGCTAGATCCTGAAGTACTTCAGGGTAGATTTCATCAGGTCCTGCTGAATTGCAGAAGATCTAAATTATCTAAATTTTAGCCAACATAGTCTTTCGCTATTTTAGATGACTCCCTTGTCAAAACTTACTGCATTAGTATACAACCACAATCAACCATTTTTTGGAGAAGCAACCAAAAAAGGCATTGAATATTTCATTCTCTGTATCATTTGTTATTTCCTCTCCTTCCTTTTTAAGTAATGGACTAACTATCCTAACATTTGTTGAGTTTTATGTTTGCATTTATGTTTTTAAGGGGTTTTGACTCAGAAATTGATTTATGGGGGATAAAGTAATGCAAGAGCAGGATCTGTATTATCTAGAAACTCAGATACCGTGAGCAGAGGAGTTGATGTATAATTTTTGGCTTCAAAAATAACTCAGAGTCATTAAAAAAAAAAAAAGGCAACGTTCCCTTGCAGATTAACAAGTCTAAATAATATAAATACATGTGCAAAAGCTTCTGCTTTCCTGTAAGGAAGTTTATCATGTATACACAAGACCACATGTGCATACTCGTGCCTCTGTGTACGATCTGATGACCAAAAGCATTCTGAAAAGCAAATGCTAATGTGCTCAATATATAATTTCTCATCTAACTGACCAAATCGTTTCCAAATACATTTTGTCCATGAATGTCACAGAAAGAAAAGGAATATCATGACAAAAGTACACAGTGCACTTTGAAAGCAAAATAACTCCAAGTTAAGTACTTTTTTTCCAAGTGTAGCCATTAGCAAGAGATCCTTGGAAACCCTGCGAGTTTTATGAGGTTTGATGACCTCTTAATTAGAAATGGCTGAAATTTGAGCTGAGGACTTCTGAATGCTGTGTCTGGATGGAAACAGAAGGCTTGCTTCTGCCTGATTTCCTACTTAAGACAGGCTTATGTGCAAATTTGGATAAACCTGGCTAAGAATGATAATGCCGAAGTGGACTGGTAGCACAGGGCCAAGTGTTTCTGATACAGACCGATTAAAATGAATTTGTTCCCAAACTCAGACCAAAATATACTTTGATCAGAGAAACAGGTAAATGGTTCAGAAGCAGGTTAGAGGCATCAAGAAAGGAAAAAAGGATAAGACTGGGTAAGAGGAGGCCAGGAAAAAAAAAGTGGAATTTGAGAAATGGAAAGAGTCAGGCAAGTGCAAAAGCTCTGAAAAACATCTGGGAAAAAATCCAGGATTTTTGAAGAAATCTAGGTGTCTAGCTCTCTTTGGAGGTCTTGGCATCAACTCTTAGCTGTAATGTGTAAATGAACGTTGCTGGAGCGAAGGCCACGGAGACACTGCCGATTTCAAAGACACTATTGCTAATTCCTTCGGACAAGCTGCACCCTATAAGCACGGAAGAAATCTGACTACTGAACTTTGCTTGTTCATAGTGGGATGATGGAACATCTCAATTAACATCTCCTCTTTATTAACTCGTAGACTCATATAGAAACTGAAAGGCAGAGCACCTGGAATCGCCGCAATCCTCTGCGCGTGTGTAGGAGCTACTGACTATGCTTACAGGAGCTCTGAGAAAGTTCCCGTACAGATCTGAGGCTTTTTATCTATTTCCAAGCCGTACCTGAAAGCAATACATTTATCTCTTGCACATACATCTTCACTGTTCTCCTTTTCTTTGAATTTCAGGCTGCATTTGATTAACTCTGCCAAATATTTTGAGACGTAGTCGGTCTGGAACAGCATAGGCAGAATAGCTTATGGTTGTACCGGGTGAACCAGATCACTGAACACGAGACAGATGAGCAGCTCCACTAGACAGCCAATCTGTTTGAGTTCTTTTGCGTTTCATTGTGATTTAATTTCATTAAAAACACTGTGGTTTTTTTCCAGTGTATTACTTGAAAATAGGATTTTTTTTTTATCTAGAAGATTAGCATTATTATTTAAGAGCGTTTCTGTTCTGGACAAAAACCTTTAATATTTTTAGTTAAAACTCTACATTTTCAAGAAATTCCAACTTCTAATAATTATGCCTATGATGAGGATGATTCTTGCTTTCCATCCCAAGCTGAAACACAAAAAACTTAGAAGCTCAAGGTTAAAGACTCAGTGAAAGTTGGTGAAAGATGACCTAAAAAAAAAAGAAAAGAACTACAGGCCTAGAACAGAGTTATTGTTGTTTCCAATAGAAATATTAATGAAAAATATTTGTTAATTTCACACTGCCCTTTTGTACTAATCACTGAAGAGCTGCAGTTGGTGCTGTTCAGGTCCTTCTGCATCCTATTAACTTCTTTACTGTTCCTATAAAGCATCTAGACATCCGTGCTGACTGCAGCATCTTTCTCTGAACAGAAAACATGACCCTAAGGAAAAGAACTTCAGACCTGTACCCAAACACTTGGGTGCAAGGATTTTCCAGGGATAGAGGTGTCCTGCTCACCCACGGCTGGCACCCACACCTTTCCAAACACCTTTGTTTCCCTCTTCAGGATCCTACTCCGTGCCGAGCTGCTGGATGTGGTTCTGGGTGATGGTGTTTGGGTGCAAACAGGTTAATATGGAGCAAGCTGGGGCAGGGGGGAACCGTACAAAACACATGACGAGCAGAAGTGCTCTCTTGTAGCTTTTGATTTCAACCTTCTACTTCAGAAAACTGAAGATGAGTATCAGCAGCTGGACCCTGAGTAAATGGCAGTCACGGAGCCTGTGTAAACACTGAGGTTTCAGAAGAACGGGCTTGGGCCAAACAGCTCTGTGCCAGGGAGGGGGCAGGAACGCCGCATGTTTGCTGGAGAAACTCCCATGGACATGTCCGAACAGGCCCCAGCTTGGCGGAGGTTAAAGCCAAACAGAAATTTCTGCCTTGTTTAGCCTGGCCCCTCTGTTTAAATCGCAGTGATGACATCAGAGGAAATGAAGGTTTCAGGACAGAGGGAGGGAGGGAGCCTTCAGAGACAGACCTGCTTGCGGCAGTGCCGCAGCTCGGCCGCCTCTCACGGATCAGATATCCCGGCCGTAAGTTGTGCGTAAGCTGGCCCCTTCTCCGAGGGTGAGCAAGAAACCCAGTCCCCGTGTTCAGCTCATGGACAGCACAGAAGAGTGACTTGATTAATGCGTGTAGACATCAACGTGAGGGGAGGGATGGGAACAAAGAGATGAGCAAGTGCTCTCTGGAGGCTCTGTATTAATTAAAGACTACTCTCCAAGAAATAACCATCTACAGAACACTATTACAATTATAAGGCCTCCCGTAACAATTTTAGCATCTCCTGCCTATACTCGTGGAGTTTTCTGCACTAAGCCAGCCAAAGCTCCTCGCTCCCTCCCGTCACCTCTGTCCCTGGGCACAGCTCCTCGGAGCCTGCCAGGAGGCTCAGGTAGCAGGAGAAGAGGATAGCCCACAGGTGAACACAACAGGGTTCATACGAAAGCAGGGTGGTTATATTTATTGGATACAAGAGACCAATAACTACAGACAAATAGGAGTCAGACTCCCAGTAAAAATCAGAGGAAACTGGGGCATTGCCTTAGCTGTCCTCCTTAAACGTGTCCTCTGCACCACAGGGATTTACCTATGGAAGACTTGTGCACCACAAGGTAAGCCCAGATTATATAAGCTATAGGTTTATTAGTTTTCACTCTGCTCTAAAAGACCTTTAAGCCTCCTTGTAACTTTATACGTGTGGGTACAACCCAACACCTGGCTGGATCCCCTCTCTGAAATCCAGAGGCGTCCAGATGAGAGCAGGGTCTCCCAAACAGATTCGATTTCAGGTCTTCCCCAGTCTAATGTTAAAAAAGGCTTATTTAATTGTTTCAATTTCATAGAATCTCATTTTACTAGAGTTTTCAACATCCCCTGGGATCACAGCAGATTTAAGCTTTACCTGTCTTGTAGCATTTATTCTGGTTTCTTGCAACGTGCTGGGTATTACAACGTGAGGGGAACTAAACCAGCTCCTTTTTTCTTTTCTTTTCTGATATGAAGACAAGAGATGAAAACTGCTTTGGGGGACTGCAAGACAAATCATACCCCTTCATGCAGAATACAGTTCCTGAGAAAGCTGCTCTGGCCCAAAAGGTTGCTTTTTTTACAACATTATTCTACTCAAGAGCTTTATGCTAATTGTTCTGATCAGCAGTAACATCTTCTGTTTTGCCATTTTATGGACATTATGTAAAGTAAAAGGACAATGAAATAAAATGGATTTTGTCAAAGCCACCAAGCCATTACAAAAGAAGATTCATTGCATAATGGATGCCCTTTTCCCCATAGGGAAAGAAAAATATCCTGGCTTCAACTTTATTTTTTTGTCTTGTCTGTTTGATATCTGATGCCTACCAGAAGGATTTGTAAAGAAACCTAAGGCATTTAGACTCCAATTTAATGGGATTTAAGCATTTACTTCTGTTGGAAATGTTTGAAAACAGTATGCTAAAGACCAAACAAACTACTGAGTTTTAATCACCTCCAAACTTTGATACCTTTAACAATAACACACTGAAAAACAGTAGAAAATTACGGGGCTGGAGACAGCAGAATGCAAATGAACCTTTCCGTGCCCTGACTTTCCAAAACATTTCAGACTATTACTTCTCAATAATTTCAACTGAGGCTGCAATTACTAAAGTCTTCTGAAAGTCAGCTGTAAGCTTTTACTTTTAAAGTGTTCTTTTTCTTTCTATAGTAGCAGATGGTTTGGAGATACAGTGGCTCTAAATGCTCACTTGAGGAACCTGAAAATTCCGGAAATAGGAGATTTGAAAACTGACAGTCAACTGATAAGTTTTGAGACTGTTCTATGAAGCTGAGAAAAGGCAAAAAGATCAGGAGGAGATAGTGAAAGAGAAAATACGAACAGGCTTTCTCGAAATAACCAGAGCTCTGTGTCAGTAACAGGGGAATAACAGAACCTGCCCGGTGCCTGACTCCGCTCCTTCTGCCTTTACTCTCGTTGAGTAGTAGCATTAGTTTCACTGAAATCAATCAGCCTGCCTCTGGAGTCAGCTGTTATTTAATTTCACTGAAGGGAAAGGGCAGAATCGAGCCAGTAAATACTATCACATTTATAGATATGTTTTGTTATGTTACATGAGAAATAGTAGCACGGGACTGCTGGGAGTTTTCAGACTGATAAAGCTGTTATCGTATTTCTATTTTTCACTGGAGAACTGTAGCACCAAGAGATCAAGGTCATGTTTAGCAGAGAGGGCTTAGGGGATATTTTACATATGAATAACTTTAAGCATATGTTTAAGTGTTTATCTGAACTGGATTCTCTCCAAATGGCCTAAGACAATACAGATCAGGCAAAGTCTACAGCCATGAGCATCAAGGAGCCCCAGGTAGCTGTTCGGGGCTATAATTGCAAAACCATAAACTCTTTGCAGTGATAGCTCTATTAACGTCATCATTTTCTTGTCCCTAAAGAACATTTCTGCCCCTTATAGCCCATCTAGCAACAGAAAATAAGACACAAGATCCAGGTTTCTCTCCGTTTCTTATCTAAATACAGCCTCTTCGTTCATCAAGAGCATCACACTGTCCTAAGCCTCTCACTTTAACAAGAGATGAGAGTTTTACCTGAAGTGCTTCAGTGACTCTCTTAGACAAGTCTGAAGCTCTCGAGACTGGTATTAAATGCACTAGGTGTTCCTTCTGCATTACTCAGATCCTTCAAGAAGTCAGAGGGAGAAATGAATATGTATTCTATATGTCAGCTGGTTATATCAAAGCCTATCTGTGTCTAATTATGGAAAACAATCTGCCTATGTGAAGTTAACGGGGAAAGCTCTAAACAGATGTTGATTAAAGAGTGCCTCTGTAGAGTACTTTTTGAGAGGTCATTTTGCAGAGTTTAGATTGAGATGGATGAAGGTGAGGTATTTGGCAGTGAATTGCGTCTTTGAAGTGAGTGACGAGATCAGGTTTTAGTATGGAAGCACAGAGGTTGCGGTGACATTCCTCCGTAGGGGAGACGAGTGGGATTATTAAGAGAATGAACAAACTAATTCGTGTGAGCGAGAAATCTTTCTGAACTCAGTAGTCCTATTTACTTTAAAGGTACGTACAAATGTAGAGGTTAGTCCGAGTCGTGCAAGAGAAAATTAGTGAACTTTTTGCTGGAGATAATGGCATAGAGAGGATACTCAATAATTTCAAGTCTCTTAAACGATAAACCTTTACTTCAGATTAAATTCTTCCTTACTTTAACAACATTAGGGCGAATATGTTCCATTAAAAACTTCTTCACAGCCCTAAAGGTACTATCAAAGGTCAATCAGCTTAGCCAAGAACAGGGCTGGTTTTTTAGTTCCCCTAAAACACTGGCAGTGAAAATAAAGCATGGTATTACCCTAAACAATTTGCAGAGGATGGGCCCAGCCCTTTGGTGCTGGAAAACAATAGATCTGCTGAGCAGAGAATTTGGCCCATGTATTCAAGCCTTCGTAGAGATTACGCCCGAGATGGAGCAAAGGAAATGCCACAAGTTCCTCTCTCTCAAATGATGTTGGCACTCCTCGTGACAATACCAGCAGATTTATTACCTCTCTGAAAACATCCTACTGTGCTTTATACCTCCTTGTGGAATAGCCACAATTTACTGGTAGGCAGAAGCCATTAGGTGGAGATGATCCTTTCTCTTTCTCTTTGATTTCAACAAACGAAAATCCAATGTACAACAGAGAGCTGCAGATAGGAACTTCACTGAATGTTTGACTGTAAATGAAACCCCCAGTAGCTTATTGCTTGGAAGTGAGAGCAGAGGTTGAAAAGTAAATGCACTTTGTCCAGGGCAGAGCATTGCTAAAATAATTTCTGACAGCCTGTGCCAAAGCACAGAAGTCAACAGGCTCAGTGAATCCACCTTCGTAAATGCAACAGTTGCAAAAATAAATACCTTCAAAAAGCAGCTGGGAGCTGGCCAACACAATCAGAAGAGAGCCACACTCGACGCCCCTAAACCTTGAAAAAGTCAATAGAAAAAAAATTACCTTTCCAGGAACATTTCTATCAGGCATGGACAGTCCCTGCTTGCCACCGGCCATGGGCACCTCGCTTGTGACTAGCATATTCTCTGCTCCAAAGGATTATTAGTGGGTACCAGATGTACTAGTGTGGCTTTTTTCCATGAGTTCCTTTATCCAAACCACCACCAGCTCTAAAACAAAAATCTCAGTATTCAAACTGCTCTATAGGATCTCGTGTTTTCTTTGCTTGTTGTTTCACATTGTTGTCACCTCATCACTTAAAGAGAGACGGGCAGAAGAGTTTGAGGCAACTTTTGAGCCCAATGCATCAACACTGGAAGTAACACGACTCTCGTATTTACTGGTTCTGCTGTATTATTCCATATAGAACAGAGAATGAAAACATAGCTTAACTATTTTTTGGCAATTTAACTCACTACTTTGGCAATTTGAACTTACTTCAAAGCATATTTCACTAAGTGCAGAGGAAGAGTGGCCGTGGACAGAAAAGTATAAAGGAGAAGAGTGAAATAGATAATATATTAAGAACTGTCCTGTCCTTTGGCCCACTTCCCATGGAGTCTTTCTGTCTAATTTATGTGGTACTGTGAATCTCAGAGAAGTCAATAGACCTCTTTGCAACTTCCAGAAGAAGCCAGGAAAGAAAGATGCAAGTACTTGTAAGGAAATCCTTGAATTTCCAATAGCTTTTTATGCAGTGGCTTAATGTCTAGACTCTTTCTTGGAATGAAGGGTCTGGATCATTTTCCTTCCCCCCCCTCAAGTACTGCCCTGCATGACTGCAAGGTATGAAGAGCCAGCATCTCTCAAACTGTATTCATTGCCTTTGCTAAACTTGTGCTTCACTTTCAAACTTTATAAAGTGGGATTATATTATTTAAAAAAAAATATATAAATGGAAAGCTAAAAGGATATTTTTATCACCATTGATTTTAAAGATTTCTGACTAATTCTGCATTAAACAAATCTTCAGAATACTGTAGTTCAGCAACTGATTACCCTCACAACTAGGCCTTCGTTTCATAAATAATTTTATATATCTTTTTGTACAAGGTTAAGCTGTAGCTCTCCATACAATGTTGTTAATCTCAGCTTCATTCTGCTTTCAGAGCTTGCGCACCCTGATTTTGCTCCATTACAACCATTTCAGTTCGGCATACGACGTTCTGTTGATGTCTATATCAGTATTTCATGAGCCTTGCTGCAGTCCTGCTATTACAAAGCTTTATCTCTTTACTGAACTGGTTTTGCAGGTCCATCTCTATACTTTGCAGTAGACCAAAATTTACTACAGTTTTGCTTAGAGACTTTGCTCTTTCCTCAAGTGCTAGCAACTCCTGCTTTAATATTTCAGAGACAAGCACCCACTCCACTTTAGTCCAGCCCTGGGCCAAGTGCAGTCTGTTTGTCATCAGCAAAGTTATGTGATCAACAGCACAGGCAGTTGCCTTTGTTCCCACCCTGAACTTTAACTGTTGCCTCCAAGTACAAAACCAGAATATATGGGAAGTACCATTTATTAATATTGTCCATTTATAAAAGGAGCCCCAAAAAATCACATCACATCACAGATCCAAACTCACATCTCCATAACTCAGCAATACTACCCCAACACATCCCTTTTGCACACCAAGGTCCCTCATCCTGTCTGCAAAGGAACTAACACAGTGGGGGTCCCAGCAGAACAATTTAGTCCTATAAAGCAGTTTTATAGATGTTAGCAGCCGTGGTGTCACTGTGTGTTCACAACAGGAGCTTGCAGTGATTTAACCAGCAGAGGTTCCAAACTATTTACCACGGCTTCCAAGTTTAAAGAATAGAACAAAGTCATGGTGGCAATGGCAGAACATTGCTTGTCAGGCAGCCCTAAATCTGGGATGCATTAATGGTGGTTGGAGACAACCTACTTATTAATTCATACCGTAAGGTTCACAGAGTTGTAGTCCACTAATCTATTAATTCAGAGTCGTTGGTCTGAACTTGAAGCAGCACAAGATCATCTAGACAGTGACTCCAGTACCGAAGGCAGTGATGAAAATGAGAGGCTTAAATTTAGAGAAAACGCGGGTCAGCTTTGGTGGAGGCACACGTGCTTTGGCATTGCTGCTTTACTCTCTCTGGTTTATGTCACCTGCAGCAGCACCAAAACTTTGCAGAGGTTTTTCAGACATTGTCTCCCTTTAGTCACGGATCCTTATCACGAGTATTAACACTGACATAAGACAATCAAGTTACGAAAGGCCAGCTCAAGTTATCTGCCACCCGTAACACGCTCCATCAGATGAGCCAGAGTGACAGGACAGAACCTGGGAGTACATCATGCATTATGGATCATTCCTTGCATCTCTCAGGCACTGCATTCTTACATCACTTCTTTACAGGAGGCATGAGACAGGAACTAATATATGCGTGTCTTAGCACAGTATGTAATGCAGTGAAGTCCTGACCTTGTTCAAAGTTACTAAGTGCTATTAATATATATAATGGAAATAAATATTAGCCTCGCTTTGCAGACAGAGCAACCTGAGACACGAGGCCCCCGAGCGATTTGTCAGGACCAACAGGGAGCCAGGTATCCTGACAATTCCTTTTACTCTAAGCACCTGGCAAAGTTCATTCCCATCCATCCCAGGGCTCCTGCAGAGAGGAGGGGAGAAAAAAAAAAAAAAGCACCTCTAAAAATGTTCCTGCTTTATCAGCAAAAAGAGAGTGATAACAAAAACAGCTCAGGCCAGACAAAAGCTAATTGAACCGAATGGGCTCGCGCAGATACTGAGAGGCACTGCCTTAAAATAGCCCAGCAAGACTCCGAGATGGATCTTCCTCGAGGACTGCAGTAGCCAGACAAGGAACCGGCAGTCAGCAGTAAGGCTCGAAATGAACCGCGATAAAGCATTTCCAGGCAGGTCAGGCACCTGCTTCAGACTCTCTGAAAGGACAATGTGGTCCACTGTGCTGAAAGCAGCAGTGGCGAAGAGAACATATCCCTAAATCACTCTCTTACACGAGATGGCTGCCTAAACTTTCCAGTGGGCAGTTGGAGTCCGACCATACTCTTGCCTTAGAGCCAGCCTCAAATATACGTATGAGATCATGGGTATGGAGGTGCTATGGATGCTGCTCTGAAGTGACCTTCTCTAGAACCTTGAATATAAATGGACTACACCATAGGCAACCAGACGAAAATCTGACACATTGCCTGGAGAGAGAACAGACTGTTTCAGTGCTCAAAAGAGGAATGCTGTATGGCAGTAAGTAATAGGTAGCATCCATTAAGCAGGATCTCTTTGGACACAGATCTGGGGGATAAGTTTTCAGTGTGACATTGAATTCTTCAGACACTGTAGTAGGCTCCGCTTCTTTAAAGGAAATTTGCTCAGAGGAATATAAGCCATTTCCAAGCATGAACAGAGTACATTAAAGCACAGACTCAGGCTTTGATTCAGAAAAGCACTTAAGCACCCTTCTTGTAAAGGGATACTTTTCCGTGCTCGGACCTTGGAAGGGAAGGTGTATTGTGGTCTCTTTGGCTCAACGCCACGTATCAGGGCATAAAATAAACCTTAAACTAATGCAATTAAGGAAGAATCTTTCACAGTGGACATATTTAATCCATTACTGCCCACTGCAGCAGTTCTTGCACCTAGAACCGGTCATTGCCAGGAGCAGCGCACTGACTAGACAGAGGAATGACCCATTTTGATAAAAGCATTGTTTGAAATATTTAAGAAAAAGAAAATTGCTTTGCACTGTAAATTTGAAAGTGATGACTTTGCTCTTCAGCTGTAATAGTTTTGCATGGGTTTATACTGTGGCACACACAAAAAACAGAGGCACAAGGAACACAGCACAAGAAAACAGCTTCTACAGACCAGAGGAGCTTTTTGCCAACAGCCTCAATGGGGCACAGAGCCCCAGGGGAATGTGGAATTTTGGGTATAAGAACAGGAGTGTGGGAGGTAGGAGCAGAGGTAGAAAAAGGTTGGCTTCATAAAAAATGCTTGATCTAGAAGAATTAAAAGAAGCAAACCAGGGGGAAAAAAGAATCAGTCATTTGTATTTCATAGCTGGCTGAACTCCCTGATAAAAAGATTACAAAGAATCTCACCAAAATTTACCTTTTCAAAATTGTGCCAAAACTTCCAAATTAAAAAAAAAAAAAACAAAACCCTTGCAACTGTGTTCATCTTTACCATGAAAGCATCAGTAGTATTGATATCGAAGATTTTAAATCACAGGTTCATTCATCTTACAAGCAGAATTCATTCGTAATTCCACAGCGTTTTATTTCATGATGCACTAGTAAATGTTCAGTAGTGCATTTGCAATAATAATAAACTAAAAGCAACATGAGATCTCAGTGCTGTAACTTGGCCGTTAAATCTTTTCTTGAAAGTGCTATGAGCTTGCCAGAATACTTGGTGAGAGATGTCAGGGTTGCAAACTGACACAGAAAGAATTAACCAGGTTCTATTATATACTACAGGCTTTTCTTCTAGATATTTCTGTTATTATTAATCTTCCAAACTCTTTGTAAATGTTTTTATTATAAATATTGTTCTTGACACTAATATTCTTATTGTAGGACACCTATAGTTTTAGTTCAAATTCCAGTTTGAATGTGATACTCATCACTCATGCTGTAGACACAACTTCCTCATGTCTCTCTCCTTTCAAAATATTATGTAGACATAGCGACATTGTACAATACAAGAAAATAAGACGAGTAAGATCGGATTTTTTTTTCCTTTCAGATAAGAAAACCAATTTTCAGTGTCATAGACACGGTTACATGAGGAGTTAACCGCAGAATTAGTTATTCCTGTTCCAGTGCCTTAATGATGCAATCATCCTTCCTTGCCAGTTAGCTCTCCTTATAATTAGTGTACAATGACGCATGTTTTAAGAGTATAGACAAGCACAGAGCTAACATCATGTTAAGTGGTCTGTCGAGCAACTGCATCAGCTCTCTCCAAGTCTGTCCATCTAGGGATGTACTCAGAGAGTGTGACCAGGGCAGCGGTGTTCTTCTTACCGGGTGAAGAACATCCAGTAAAACTCCTAAGATTCATTTGCAGCCTAATTCATACAGTCTCTTTCTGTAGTTCCCAAGGAAGAAGACAAGGTCCTCTCGAAAGTGTGAGAAGGGCAGCACAGCACTTCCCCTTGAAGAACTGATGCAAAGTCAACGGATGCTTTTCCACGGAAAAGAAAAAATTCAGATTTAACCATGCCCTGGAAAGCATACAGACTGAGCTCGCCCACCTGTCATCAGGAGCTGATCCCTCCCTGGCTCATTTCACATCTCTGTCTTCAGTCTGGTGTGACCAAAACTACTTTTGGCCCTGGCTGCACAAAAAGGACAGTTTGGTTTTGAGTTCCTGAGACTCCATCCCCTATTTTTAACTTCGCAACAGAGACAGCAGTGCAGCCAAAGGCGAGGCACTGTTCTACAAACAGGGGGATCCTCTTACACTTGCAAAAACACTCCTGGGCACAATCTACCTGCTGGTAAGAAGTGTCAGCTTAACACTTCTTCCAAAGTCATGAAAACAGATAAACCTTCCTGTCTGCATTGACCTTCAGCTTCCCAAAATACTGTACAAAACCATCAGCACTTATCTTTCAGATGTTGGTTTGGAGCAAGGGTTGGCTAGACAGTATCTTGAGCTCCCATCACCACCTTGCTAGGGTTGCAAGCTACAGATAATGGCACAAGCTCTCACCCTCACCGGCTTGTTGATACTTTCTTCAGCTTCTGGACACAGACCTCCTTGTAATTTAAATTTACAGCTTCTCATCCTGTTCTTCTTCTCCAAAGATAATATGTTTCATCTTGCACGCACAGGCCTTTTATGCATTTTAAGACTTATCATATCCTCTCTCACTCTTTTCTTCTTAGATAAAATGAATCTAGTTATTCAGGATCTCCTCAGAAGTCATACATTCTGCTTGACCATTATGTTGACTCCTAACCCGGATTAACTGGGGAAATGGGAAAGAAAACTTTTCTTAGCATTGCCATGTTATTAAGGACTTCTCTTTTAAGTGCAATGAATGTCTTTGCTGCTACTCAAGCTCCTGCCAAGGGTCTCTGCAGAACAGTTTCTGTCCGATTAAACTTCTCATAAACTCTTCATTTTTCCTAACTCAGTCACCTGGTCATTAATGGTTCTTTGAGCCCAATGAACAAACAATCATTGGCAAGATTGTTTACTTGCTTTGCACAAAACAAGACATACTATTGCTAGATTATCTAGCTACCAAGATAAAGGCTGAATCAAATTTTATTAAGTGCTACAGAAACACATGGAAAGGAGATCTCCTTACTAAAAGATCCACACTAAGTCAGAAAAGACATGCGATGTAAGTATCACCACGCTCCCTTTTTACAGGTGAAGAACAGAATATAGAAACAAAACTTAAAGGCTCCTAAGCAGTCAGGGTAACAGGTAATTTCCTAATTGGATCCTAGACTTAACGAGTTGCTTCAGAGGTCTACTCAGTCTCAAATCAACACTTCAGCCGCACTCCTTCCAATCCTTTACAGTTTCAAGGGAAAAGATCTGCTTCATTCTTCATGAAAACAGCTCCATTTTTAAAGCCCAAAGAGACTATGAAGGCCATAAACCATTTGAAGACTACAACGACGAAACAAAACTCTACTGAAGCAATGAAAGGTATGAAGATCATCTTGTGAAAGGCTGAGCTAAGATCACGACCCTTATGTCAAAGAAAACTCTCAGTTTATCTGCCAATTTTTAAATCCTATTTCTCTGGGCTTTCCAAAGCTCTGCAAACCAAGTCTCATTATTTGTTTATTTGGGATGCTGTGTGTCACAGTGACACATTGAGAAACTGGCATCTGCAATTTTCACATGTCAGAGTGACTGTAACTTGAACTGACAAAATAAATTGCTGTTCACACACTCCCACTGACTTTGTTATGTCCCTGAAGCCCTAGGCCTATTTTTTCAATTAAGATCCCCCCTTCTTCCATCCCCCCTCTTTCTACTGCAAAAGCACAATGAAGGGCTGGCAGGAGGGAACGTGACTTCCACAGCTGGCAGTAGTTGACTGGGAAAGGCAATGGCATTGCTGATACAGAGAGCAAATAATTCTCCATAGCTTTTCAGGAAAAGGCACACGTCCTTCCTCCATCAACTAATGCTTCCAAACCTTTCAGAGCTCAGGGTGCAGAAGGCAATGGGGCTGTGCCAGGTTTGCTGTAGTCTTTTGGCTCACAAAAGGAGTGGAGAAGTTCTACCAGGACAGAGTAATTCTCAATTAAAAACAGTGGAAAATTTCTTAATCAGGAGATTAAATTGGATCTCCTGATCACAGGAATGGCAGAGATCTGAGCGAGTGCAGTGAGAAACTGTACACATCTCCCTAGGAGCAGTGGGTAATAAAATCTCACATATGGGAATATCTCATTGGCTGCATGGTCCAGCAAGGGAAAATAAATAATCTTAAAGACCTGAGAGCCCCCTAAACTTTGGCTCACTAAAGGCTCAACATGAACAGTTCCCATCTCTCCTTTGCCTAACTTCCTATTAGTGAGCCTGAGCCATCACCTCACTTCCGACTCCTACCTTCATTCCTTCTTGTCCTGTCACAGCGGGCATGGAAAACATTCCGTTCTCCGCAGCGGCGCAAGCCAACCAAAGCAAGGAGCAACTATTTCAGGCACGGCTCATAGAAGCAACACTGCCCAACTTTCTTAGTCCTGTGACAATTATATCTCGCCTCAGCCCCTGACTTGGATTCCACATCATCTTCATTTGGTAAAATGCATCACACACTCCTAGGTGCTACCGAAGGAAAACATATTTTGGTTAACACTCCAGACCCAAGTTGTTCCCTCATTTTGTAATCCTTTCCATTTATTTGAGCTGAATTTGGAGCAACAAAACCACATGTGGCTTGCATGACATTTAATTGCAAGTACTTCACACACTTCTAAATTCCTTCCTTTCATGTGCAGCACTACATATTTAGTCAAGGATATGTTGGGGAAGGTCAGTGGGAGGGGAGAGAGAGAAAACCATCTTCTAATGCATTGACCATTCCAGAAAGAGCCCTGCTCAGCCACAAGAACTAGTCATAGGTATGAACAAGTCAGTATTCCTATGGGCAGAGCTACAAGGGTGAACTTGGTTATCTAACAACCGCCACTTATTGGGCAGTCATCAACTCAGGGAGGTATCTGAGTGCCTTGTGGCCTAGGAAGTTATGAGAACACAACATAACTGGATTACAAATAGTGTTATTTGGAGGCTTCAAGGTTTGCAGTAGTGACTGTATCACAAAAAAATTCTCCTTCTGGGCTGTGAGACTACAAAGAACAACATAGTGTTGCCTATCCCAGATAAGCCATGAACGATACATCAAGGAAGAGAGTGAGGGAAGTAAAGAAGAGGGGAGTCCAAAGTCTCCACAGAAAGGCACTCTAAAGGAGTGGAGTGTAAAATAGAAAACAAATTAGTGATATTCAACTAATGCAATTATTCAGTTAAGTACATGAGAACAGTTACTGTGTTTCCTAATTGTAATTCTTAAATTATACAGTCAAAACCAAGGTAATAATCAAAGAACAGTTTCATGTTCCTCCACAGCTGGTCCCACACCTTAGTACAGATCACCATTTCTGAGCTCAAGAGTAATTGCTTTTAGTCTTCAGCTCAGTTATCACCCTGAGATTTCTGTGCTGTCAGCTCCTGGTTGGCTTTGTAAGGACCATCAGGAGCCTTCAAACTTGTTTCCATTTCATTCCAATATTTAAACACATTGGGGGCTGGGGGGAAATATAAAGTGGGAGTAATTCTTTTCCATAGAAAATTTTGAATTTGTACTTTTTTTTCTCTAAAATAGATGAAAAATTCTTCCCCCTAAGGTTTTCCCATAAAATGTAAATATTAACCTCAGCGTAACTCTTATCCATACCCCTTAATCTCAGGCTCCTGAACCAAACTTGCTGCTACCCGAAGAGGGCTGCTTACACGTGCTCCTCTCAACCCCATTCCTGGATGTTCTCACAGCCAGATGTGTGCACACACGTATGGATCTACTCTGGTCTGGTTCTGCCCTAATTTCCACAAGAACAAATAGGAACAAAGCCTTTTTATTCAACTGAATCTTGCACAGAAAGGATGAGAGGTGAGTGTTAAGAACAATGTGTTCTGCTCTCTCCAAAACAATTGAGCATGAACTCAGTAACAGCAGCTAAAACGGGTGTCTAACAGGGAGAAGAGTGTATGAGCAGAGACATCTCTGAAGCACCAACAGAAGCTCAGCATCCCTTGGGCACAGACGCCCACATCCTGTGGTGTCATTTCAAGCCACAGAAGTGAAACTTTCTTCTCAAGTGGGTACCAGTAGGGCCTCTGAGTCTTTTGGTTTCATGCTAAGGCAATCAAGGGCAGTAGTTGCTCTGCCTTTAACCTTGAAGTGAATCTACTGAGAACAGAAATTGCTAACTTGATGAGAGTACATTCCTCTGCATCTACACAGCAGGTAGAACAAAAATAGCAATAGTATGAACTTCTTCCCATCAACCCGCTGCTCCTCAGCGCTCACCTTCAAAATACCTGGGGGCTTTTTGCTGTACAAGTAAGGCTCATCTGTGTTGTCATACCCCCGGAAGGGATGGTGGATCGGTGGGAGATGTACACAGGAGAACCAGAGGAACAAGGACAGACTGGAGTAAGCACACGCACACCTCCATACAGGCACGCCAAGGCTCCAGAAAATTCCCTGAGAGCTTTTGAGGTCAGTGTGTCGCCATTTCATTACTCATCCCTCCCAGATGCACACAAAAAAATTGTTCCCATATGAAAGCATGAACTGCAGATGCAACATAGAGAAATTTAAACAAGTTTCCTCTTCAGAAGAGCTGTCCAAGGAAGAACGGTCTGATTCATGCAACTTAACTATGACTAAAGGCACTGTTTGTGCTTTGAAAATGTGCTTAGGTGTTGGCAGCCATCTCAGATCTTTGTAGTGTGTCAGCAGGTTATAGATTTGAAGACCAAATCAAATCTTTCAAACTCAATGGCCTTAGCATCTGAACTCAGCAACACACACTACCAATATTTTAAAGAAAATACTGATTTGTCAAAAACAAAGGTATTTTTCAGAGGTGCATTTGTTTCAGCAACAGCAGAGAGATGTTTCTTCCTGCCCCTTAATTCAAACTAAGCAGCAGTAGCTGATTACAACACTCAAATTTGTGCAGGTTGAAGATCTGTCTGCTTTACAGAAAGCACCTGAATTCCAGCACTCACCGTGTTATATGAATGCCCTGACAACCACCACAGTTTATTGGGTTGGGGAGTGGAGGAGAATAGCAGAGTTCCTTTTTGGAAACAGAAGGAGGAAGGAAAAGAAAAGCAAAAAGAAATCTAGTTTGTGATTTCATTCTGTGGCAGAATACATGTCTGAACCTCTGTGTCACCAACTTAGACCATGTGTCTGTTGTTCAGCAAGCCCCTCTAGCAGAAGTACTACCTCCCCATTCATAGGGCACTCAGTGAGAACTCAGCAAGGCTGAGGCTGCCCCGAGGTGCTTAATCAGGCAGCAGCAATATGCACAAGATCCCATCTTTACTAGACTAAATCTAGCAAACCTGTTCATATAGCATTTTCCAGGATGCAGAGAATTTTGTTTTTCTATTGTGATGCATGCTACTCAACAGTTACACACAGATGGTAGTTTAAACAGCATCTTTTCCCCAGAAAACCTTCACACCGTCCCAATTTTTCTTTGACCGCCTCCTCTGGAATACAAACAACAGCCATCACTGTAATAAAGCTCTCTGTTCCAGGAGAGGTGGACTTGCATCTGCTCGTCTCCAGAGATCCTGCTAAATCATATTACTCCTTCCCTCAGTCTCCTTCCAGAGCAGAGCTGATTGAAGAGTAAAAGAGAATTTCAAGGTGAATAAAAGCCCTGTGTTAAGCATGAGGTTATACACAGGGGTTGTGGTATCACAGCAGCCTTGGAAATGCCCATGAATCCTCAAAGCTTTGATTTCAGCATTAAGTAATGCTGGCCTGAACATTCATCCGGAAATGTGCACTGCATCGAATTTTTTATGTATAACTTTTCTTTTTCAAAAGGTTCGCTTCTCCCTTCAGGTCGGGAGACTAAAAAAAACGCCAAGAACATCAGATTCACTATTCAGGTCAGTCCAGTCATACATCTCTTCCGGCACCCTGCCTGACAGATGAGTTGAGCCAGCACCAGCTGCTCCAGTGGTAAATACGAAACTCTGCAGTAGGCAGTTATGAAATAACCTTGGTAAGAAGAGGTTTCTTGCTAGCCTCATCCCAACCCCTATCGTTTATTAGTTGGCTTACACCCAGAAGGATGCATATACCCCTTTTTAAATTATCCTAAAATAATTGGATGTTCTCATTAGCCTTACATATTTCCACCATGGTCAATCATCCCATAAATCGGAATGCCAACTGCTTGTTTACATGTCAGGGGCAGAATATTCACAATATTTAATAAATACTTGATGTTTATATTCCATCAGGTCTCCCAGTCCAAGTCTGACCATGCTTTACACATAGCAAGAGACAGTGTCTGCTCAAGCAGGAATACAAACCATCCAGTCTGAACCGCTGAGCAGTATTGCTCCTGTTGAGAGAAGAGGCAGACGAATATTTTGGGCAGGGTTAGCTGCGAGGCCTGTAACAGAACAAGGAACTGGAGCAAGATTGGCGCTTCCCACGCTACCTAGACCAACAACATTTTTGCACACTTTTGTGGTTGGCTCACCATGCTCTTTTGGACCATGGAGGAAACCAGTTTCACAGCCTGAGGACAGCTGGTCTGTGCCAGAGCCTCCCCACTCAGCGCAGTAACCTCAAGGCAGACATGCAGGGAAAACTAGGATAAATTTATGGACAATTGGCAAAGCAATCATGGCTGAAGACACTAGGAATATTTTTCAGAAACAGTTCTGAAAACAGCTGGTCACAAAAGGAATCAGACATGTCCAATATTTCAAGAAACGCCTATACATTTACATATGTACATTAATGTATCTGTGGATCTGTAAGTATTTACATGCTCTGGCTTTCTCAACCAGGTGAAAATTGTCCAAGAAAAACTGAATGTTGTTTTTCTCCACTGTCATGTGCATGTTAATGTTGAGGAAAAATTTTTCACTGCTTTCCTCTTTCTCAGAAAAGAGTTAGGACAAGGGTATTTCTCTTGCCGGGGGAAACACACTGTCAATTATTTTCCATTTATCTGCAAATTTCATAACACTTTTAGTGGGTTTTGAGCAAAAGCGAGCTTTCTCTATTTAATCTGCCTTTCATTCCTTCTCCAAAGAAGAGGTAAAAATAAAACTATTTTCACTTTCTTTCCAAAACAGATAAGATTTTCCTTTGCTGGCCTGGTGCTCCCCCACTCTTTTTAGCACTTTTTTCCACCGCTGGGGAGATCCATCTTTCAGCAGAGCTACTTTTCCTCGTTAACACGGAAAGTACACACAGACAAAGTCAACAAGCACTGATAAGAATAGTTAGGACTAGAAAAGAGCCATCAGAAATGCAGCAGTTGTATTACAGCAACATAGTGGGGACTGAGCAAAAATCAGGCCCCTTCACCGAATTACAGCTGTCCAAGAATGACACACTGCCTGGGACAGGGACTCATAAAAAAGACAAGGAAATAAAACAGTGAAGAACATTCTGATCTTAAGTGGTGACTACTTCCAGAGCATGAAATTTGGTATCATTTTTTGGGTGCAAAACAGGCTTCCAAAGGATTCACTCAGATCTAAATGCCTTGTTATTTCATCTGGACTCAACAGAGAAGCAAACACCTTTGAACATCCTGATCCAAGTCTTCTTACCCTCAACATAAAAGGCTGAGCCCTGGATCACAGTAAAACTCAGAAAGAACACAGAAGGTCCAGCTACCACATGCTCTATTCACCTTCCTCTTTATAAGCAAACAAACAAACAGCCCTTAAGACTTTGTCTGAGAGTTCAGCTTCACTTGTACAGCCTGCCATCCTTGCAGAGAGCCCAAATTTTAGCCTGCAAAGAAAACAAAGGGAAATGTGACTGGGAGGGCAGGAGTAGGACGTAGAAGAAAGAAACGGCGTTCTTCAGGATCTGAACACACAAATGGAAACCAAAGAGCCTGTGAGGTGACACCACCACCTTTCTCACAGCTCCAGAAACCACCTCACATCCCAAAGGCAGGAAACCGCAAAGCAGCAGCTCTGGACAACTCAAACATATTTGCAGATGCTGAACCAGTTGAAACTCCTAATGATCGGATCATGCTCACTCCTATCAAAACTGGAGGCCTGTGAGTTAAAAAGAAGCAGCCTTACGTGCAGCTCCGAGACCTAAAAACAATTTCAGGGTGGCTGCACAATTTTTTTCATGTCTCCCACCTCCCTCGTATCTCACCGAACAAGAGATGTTTTCCCTTTAATCTGCAATGCCACCTGGTGGCTATAAACAATGAGAACATTTAAAAGACTTCAACATTTAAAACAAAATTCTAGGTCACTTTGACCAGAGATGGAAGTACCACATCTGTAAGAGAAACGCTTGATGCAGGAGGACAAAAGTCATCTGTGGATGTCTGCATTTTTCTGAAGCTAATGGTTGATCTGTATGGGCTCAAGTGACCCAAATTCACAACAACATATGGACAATAAGCTTACTATACAGACCCAGTGATGCCTAATTTCATTGCATCTTCTCCCTCCATTCTGTCAGGAGGCAGGTGGATATACAGTCTCCTTGGGAGCAGGATGCAGGGTTTTTTTCAGGTCCCTTGTCTCTTACTTCCTCTAATCCTTTCACCCAAGACCTTCAGAGAAGCAGCAGGAGCTGAAGCACACAGCCAGCCTGCGCAGCCAAGGCATAAACAGTGCTCCCCACCCACAGCCCTGACATTGCTGAACGCACGCACCGATCGTCTGAGCAGCTTGGGCACGTGCAGGTATCACTTTCCAACTTGCCCATTAGTCACTTCTTGCAACAGCTGGGCTCCTTCCCCCCAAGGATTTACAACCCCTTTCAAGAACAGCAGTTACAATGACTTCTCCAGGCAAACCAGGATTTGTCCCAGGTAGAACCACCCGCCTGACAAAGGCTGGTGCAGAGAGAGGACATCCTATCTGTAAAAGAAGCAATTGCATCCATAGCTTCTAGCTGTGTGCTACAAAAAGCCCCAGCCCTTCCCAGTCCTCCTGAATGTAGGCTATGCCACTAGCCCAGCTGGACTATTCTTCCTTCTCCCCTTGTCTCTCAAGACAGGCTCATTCTTTAGGAACATGCATCCTCTCCAATAGCTCCTTCAATCCAAGATGGAGTGAAACGTCCACAATCTTTACCTCCTTGTGTTATACTGGGAGATGCACTGAGGTCCCTCTGGACTGGAACACCTGGGTTAATTCAACTTGAACACTGTTAACCTGTCACAGGGTCCAGTATCTAAAAAACTTAGTATAATTCAGCAGTTTCCTTCTGAAGGATTCAAAGATATATTTTGAAATAATTTAGCACGTCTCAAAGTCGCCTTTGAGCAGACAAGTATTCTTCCCATCTCACAGCTGGCAGGCCAAGGCACACAAATACTAAACCCTTCTGGGTAGGGAGTAGCTGCCCTGCTATGCACAAAAATTATTGTATTTTTAAGCTTTAAAATACGATTCTCAGGCAAATTAGGAGCAGCTGTCCCTCCCTGGGACAAGTTGGCTTCTCACAAATATTTGGCATTTATTATACTCTTGTCCTTTGGCCACTGGGCCTGGTTTACAATTAGGCCTGATTTTAAGAGTGAATAACCAGGCTATTGCTCAGAGTTGCTGGGGCATGAGAGGTAGTACAAGGCTAAATTCAGCAACTGTGCAAGTCAGGGCATTTGCAGAACTAGATGGAGGAGCTCCCACCTCGATGTCACCCCATATCCCTAATCCAACAGTCATTTTGTCCTCTACTCCTTGCATGCTATGGAGCTGCTTGCACCTGGGAAGAAGCTGGTAGAGACTACCTACGTTAACGCATCTACATCTACTCTACCAACGTGCCTTTCTTCATCCACTCTCAGCAAGGCAAACACAAGTCATGTAGACAGGGGGTTCCTCTCTCCTCGGGGAGCATTCAGCACGTTATCCATGCTGCTGGAAACTCCATGGAGCCCATAGGCTTCTTTTAAGTGACGGCACTGAATACTAGCCTAGATTTATCCAGCCTTACTTTATACACTTAGTGAAGCCTTTAAGTAGAAAGTCCAGGAGGTAAAGCCTAGGGTAAGCCTTCTAGATCCCCACTCTAATCAATAAAAAGACAATAACCCTCCTGAAAGTAATTAAAATCTTAGATGGACTAAGACAATGTTTCCGCAACTGACTTATGACGTCACTGAGACGCTGCCAAAGACCTAACTGAAATCTGAATACATAAATCTGCTGCTTCGCTGTCCACAAGACCTATTGCCACACCACACAAGATGGCTTAAATGGCTTTGATGAGATTTTTGGCATGTTATTCTTATCCCTGTTCTCTTGTAGGTGTTTAAAAAAGGTTGTTGGACCACTTGTTCATGTACTTTTCCAGAAATCAATGTTAAGTTGGTGGATCTCTAGCTCTCCAACTCCTCCTCTTTCTTCTTTTTTAAGAGTATTCACTGTGCTAGTATTTTTGCAGGCTTCTGGTTCTCTCCTTTGCAAGTTAACCCCACTTGTAACACTGAAATATATATTTTTTAAAAGCATTCTAAAATTAAATTCATAATTCCAATCAATTTGAAAGCATCTAAATTGTCCAGGTTGGCCGTAACCCATTTTCACATATCTAGGTTGGGACCTTACAGCTTTATAACTAGTCCTAATTACAGAAATCATCTAATTAGCGTTGAACTTCATACACAGAAAAGACATTAAACAATTATCTTCGTGCTGATATATTGATAGCTTTCTTTCCGTATTGTATAGCAGAACAGCCTCTTGTAACAGTGATACAGAATGATATCCAGTTACTGCCAATAGCCTTAAACATTACATCTTTATTTAGTTCTTTGGCCTTTCTGATTTTGTCTAAGCTCCCGCTACACTTCTGTTCTCATTCTGGAAGCCTGACCTAGTTTCCTCTTACTGCATGTTTCTTTCTTACATTTGAGGTCAACAATGAGCTCATGATTAAACCAATCTAGTCCCCTACTATACTTTCTGAATGGGATAGCCTGAACTTGTGGCCTTAAGACTCCCTAAGGGTCTGCCAGCTTTCCTCAAGTTACTTTTCCCTCGTCTCATCCTCTCAGGAGATCTTTTCTCCCAGTTCTTAAGAGTCTATTCCAGTTACCTTGCTCTCCTGAAAGCTATTTTAAGTTTTATTGTGATTTTTTCGCCATATAAAATACATTCATTTTCCCTTTACAGTCTTTGTAAAAGGCGTGTAAAAAAATCTATCAATAAGCATGTTTATTTGCATATAATACATACTTAATAAAACATAGCAAGGAGGAGGAGTAGAAAAATAGTGGTAAGCAGCAGTAAGAGCAGATTCTGTGACCACCACCCCAGTGCTTTAGCTTACCAGTATATTGCTCCATACAAACACACTATTTGCCACAGCCAGTTGTCAGGCAGTGCGTGTGGAACAGACAGCTTCAAACTGACACCAGGTACTGGTTTGGCCAGGGGAGATACCTACCCAGAGAAGTAATCTTCCATGTCTCTAACTCAGGCAGTGCTGTGTGTTGAATGCTGGTGTTTGAAGCAAACTGTGCAAGCACAGAGGGGAAAAAGGCTTAAGTAATTGATCTAATTAATCAATTTACCAATGCTACTCTCGCTGAGCATCTGAGCAACTGGAGGCGCAGTGAATTTTAACAATGCATGCAGTGCGTATTTGCTCACCTTCAGGCTACAATGGAAACATAGATCCCCATCCACAGCAATGAAACAAGCCAAGAGAGCATGAATAAAGTGAATCTTGGTGATAATCTCGGACCAAGAACTGAAAACAATGCATGATCTTTCTCAAACTGTTCTGCACCAATTAAAAACTGAAACATGAGAATCCACGTTACTGCTCTAGTTTGAAGGCTTATTACACTTGCACTACTCTAATGCAAATAATCTCACTAGCTATAACGTAATCATCAATTACACGTTACCTGAAACCTGCCATAAGGCTGCAAAGAAAAAAAAAGAAATGTTGGGTACATTCTAGCTAGCAAGTTAGAGACTTCCATGATCCCAAAGTGGCCCTCCCTGCCCCATTGATTTGCTTTCCCTGATGCCCAGGAATTAATCCCTTCTGGTGCTGAAGCAATCTGCATCTCCAAGGAAGCAACATGTCATCTCTTTAAGAATTAGAAAGCAGTAAGATACTTATCTCAGCTCTTTCTCATTTACCATGATTTTGGGCCCTAGGAATGAGTAAAGTTCCTGTTTTCCAGGACTCTGAATTAGAAGATGGAAACAATCCTTTCTTCCTCCACCTCCTACTCCTCGCTCCTACCCTTATGATTTCAACAAGCGGGCTGATTGCCACATAACTCAAACTTCACCAACAGAAAACATCAATTTCAATCAGTATTTTCTCCATTTCCCTGCTTTCCAAAAGAGCACCCTCGCACCTTATTCCTTATCATCATCACCTCCTGCCACGTTACTCACGTCCTCTTTTTCCTTAGGGACAGGGGGTTGCCACTTATCAGTCCCAGGTTTGGTGGAGCCCTGAACGAGGATCCAACTTTACAATTTGGGCAGCCTGTGGCACCACCAGACTGGAAGATTTCCCATTTTAACAATATACTTCAATAGCTTAATAGTTCAGGGGGAAAATATCACAGAAGCAGTAAGAGCAACTGCTTCTTCTCACTTATTCTGTGATCAGGCGTGGGTGCCAAATCCTGGACAAACAAACGAGTTCTTTGGATAAAGAAAAATGGAGAGCCACTCAAGTTGGCTGAATTACAGATGTTGTCAATGGAGCATCGAAAAAGTTCATCTGGGGATATATACAAAAGTCTTTGCACTTCACAGTCACAGAACGTCCTTTAGCCTCCCCAAAGAGGTCAAGATGAGATCGACAAAGAAATGCCATTCCAACAAATGAGTGTATTTTTTTTCTCCCCCAATGTGTTTTTTTTAAGTGCTGGATCAAGCTTATAAACTCTCTCACGCTGAGTACTCTTATTTATGCAAAGTTTCATTGGTCTCAGCCTCCCAGAGACACCTGAAGGGGATGCTGAGATAAGACAGCCTCGGCATCCCCCTGCATCCCTTACAGCGAAACAAGGAGCAAAATGAAGCATTAATTTTGAAACCTTCAGGAGAACGAAGCAGAATAGATTCGCTTGTCAGTAATGTCCGTACTGATTAATATAAATGCACATGGTAGCCAATATCAGAGCACGCTATGTGGATTTATTTACATAATTATTTGAGAACTCACCCTCCCCTCCTTGACTTTGATGCTTGGTACATATTTCTTTACACAACACTGCACTGCCAAACAAGCCAAATGTTTTCCAGAAAGACATCAGAAGAATTACAATTGTTTGAGCAGTGGTTATTTCAGGATGATAAAAAACAAACTCCACTCAAATCCATTTAGCAACTGAAGCGCTTTCCTCAGATCACAAACAATGCTGCTGCTGTCCTTGCGCGGTCGCTGACCTCGAGTGGCTCTGAAGTCACCAGGGCAGCTTAGGAAAGAGCTGTCCTAGGTGTAACTCCAGCAGAAGATGACCCCTGCATTCAGCAATGTGGGAGCAAGTCAGGGACAAGGCACTAACGCCCACAGGCGTTACAGACTGGGAAGAAATTTTGAGATGTGTTGTGTCATATTACAGGGAATAAAGAGATGAAAGTCAGGTAGCTTGAATGAACCTGTATCTTTACCACAGCCGATCTACAGATCTTCTGGACCCAGCCAGGTGCACCAAAGCCTGATTTCGATCAGTGCCCAGATAGCTACACGGCAGCAGCGGGCTTCCGTTACACCGATAGACATCACTGCTTATTTTTGGTGCTAAACATCGCAGCAAGTCAGACCACAAGTATCACCTGCCAGTAAGTGGACATGCTGAATATTGTCCTTTATACATCCTCTTAGCAACACTCCATCTAACTCACATACTTTAACAGCACAGGCCCTGACAGGACAGTAGAAAAACACCCACTCCAGTGGGTCATGACTCCACCTTCACAGCACATCAAGCCTAAGCCCATCTTCACCCAACGTAAATCCTACGGGTGCAGCTCACAGGGCTTACTCTGGCTGGTGCAAACACAACCCCGTCGCATTCTTGTCGTGACATGGTGAGAGGTGTAACTAGCCTGTGTTCATTTGATGTTTTGTTGTTTTTATAACACTTCTTATTAGTTAGCTGAAATAATAATAATAGAAAAATAAAATGCTCTCACAAGTTAAACGAAACATGGGGGGAAAAGTTAACTAAACTTTCCAGAACTTCCGAAGGTATCAGAGTTTTTGGCAGGGGAGGCTCCAGTTTTACATTCATCTGGACACAACATGTTTTTTTTCCAGATCCTAATTGATCACTAGAGTTACTCAGCACACAAACAATGCCTGTTGTTTTGGAGCTGATTTCTCAACCTATTATGTGTATTCCTGTTTACAAACAGTGGCTGCAGCATGCAGAAAATCTGCAGGGAACTCGACTGCACCCACTTAACTCTCACGTCTGACTGCATGTAGGCAACCCTGAAGTAATTTTCCATATTCACATTGAGCACCTGGAGCAGAAGCAGAAACTGAACCCCGAATACCCAAAATTGCTGTTCCCCAAATAGTATGGAATTTGTGCGGGGGATAAATGGTGGAAGGAGCTAAGAAGAGTAGGGGAGGTAAAACTGCAAGGCTTTCAATAATTGTAACAATTGTCATAATACCATGAGATAATGGCACATGCTTTAAACATGTTGCTCATCTTTATATCCCGGAGCATATGCATAAATCCTGATGTGCTTCTTTGGGAAAAGGCAACCAAGCAGGAGCCATCAAAAAACTCAACCTACAGAGACATCTGCAGAGATGTCTAGGGACATCAAGAAACAGGGAACAGAGTTGTATCTATCTGCATGGGCTTGAAGTTTTGGGTTGCACAAAAATCACGGGCCCAGAGTTTTATCTTCAGCTCAAATTTGAACAGAAGTGCTCAAAAGTGAAGTGTGAAAAATCAGCCAGAATCGTGAAGTTTTGCCTGGCTCAGGAGAGGGATCAGATTCATGTAAAATTATAGTTCTAATTGGTTTCTACCCAAGATCATAAATCCACTTAGGTTTGCCAATAGGATTCTGAGTGACAGCAAATCCTTTCTTTTGGCAATGCTGGATAATTTCAAGAGCTTCAAAGTAAAACTCTGAGGGTTTGCCTGAGCCATTGGTCTTTGTGGGAAGAGGAAGAGTGAAGGCCAAGGACACTCCTGAGAACAATGTACACCCCTATAACATACCCACACTGGGAGTACCATGGCAGGGAGAAGGTCTCTGGGGCATCTTTTTCCTCCTGATTGGCATAAGCTGTGGAACATGTACTCCTGGAAGACAGGACACAGTCTAAAGACCATGTAAGCCCTCTGACATTTACACCGGGGCTTCTCCTGTCTCTGTTTCACCAGTGGCATCTCACCTTAGCCCATTATACAAGTAAATCAGCACCTGACTCCCAATGCAATGAGAAAGCCACAAGTTTTTAATCTCTCTGAGGTATTGTGGGTATAAATACCATCTCTCAAACCTCACCTAGAGACTTTTATACTCAGTGAGAAAAATACATCTTTTACCACTGCTCCAACACAGTCCTGATGCATTTAGCTGGTGACAGGAGCCAGTCTCTCAGCAAGAGAAAAACGGACTGGGCTAGTCGGGGAAAAACGGTGTTTTGAAACGAAGGAATGATCAAACAAAATAATTCCTCAAAGCTGCAGGTACTTACTATTTCGCCTGCAGCATATGGTGGCTCAGGGAAGCAGCGTTCACAGTAGTATTCTTTTCTGATAAGTAGAAAGGGCCCTCTCATATTTCCACTTCTTTCTGCAGTTTAATACAAGGGGGCTGAGGCTGTGACCATGACCTCAGCTGTCTTACAACGTTCCTCCCCCGGGGAAGCCCCACGCTTATCGTTTAAGTGAGTATTAAGTCCGCACGCAGCTCTGTGCATTGACAAAAATCCCAGCACACATTTCTCCTCTTCCACCCAATGCGAAACGAGGATTGATTTTGCTCCAAGCAAGGAGGAGCATTTGGAATATAATGAAGTTGGAAAGGGTGGAGTGGGAGTACAAAGAGATGAGTCCAAGCTCAGCATGACAAATGGTACACAGGACCACTCGGTTTTATTATATACTATCAAATATCCGTAACTTAAACAGGGGAGCTGATAAGCATGCCAATGTATATATTTACATTGCCTGAAATGTGCACAACCCCGTACAAAAATTAGAGTGCAACTGTTACGATCGAGCCATTAGAGAAAACAAAATCAATCCAAAGCAGAGACCAGCTCCCTGCTTTGCTGGCTCCCCTGTTCCTCAGAAACTTTTCAGCAGAGCGAAGCTTTTCTAACCTCAGAATGAAGAAACTTCCAGAGGAAGTCTTAGGAACTAATTGTAATGGTACTTCATCTAGCTAAAATGCAAATAAAACAGCAGCTGTGAGAAACGCAGACCATGAACCAGCTTCAGGGGTAGGAGGGAAGTTAATTCACTTATATTGATGTAGACAAGACTTTCCAGAGTACTTTCGGCAGTGGGCATGCCGTACCCTCTCCTCTCGATAACCTACAGTGATTTTTCTCTGCCGTTAGCTCTGGGCAGAAAAGGTTTTCAGGATTTTGAAGATTCTCCCTCCCACCCCAACGTCCAAATCAGACAAAAAAAAAAAGTTGAAATTGCTTAAAGTTTGTATGGAGCAAAAAAGCTAATGAAGAAAGGGAGAAAAAACAGTTTGGGTAAAGTGGAATGCTCTTCTTTTAAACTTTAAAGATATCCTGTTTTGCATTAGATCGTTTTTACTTGATGTTTCTTTCTCTAAATTTAGCCTCATTTCAGCTATTATATAATTTAGAATTCTTTGTTGTTAGATAAAAGAATATCTATAAAAAGCAGAGCCTTTCTCATGAGAAATTTGGAATAATCCAGATTATTCCTGTCCATGAAGATATTAATATTTTTACTGAAAATTTTCCAAGCCAGTTCTGCCTCTTTATGCAGAAGGAGAGCTCTTCATAAGTTTCAGATGCTCCGTTCTGCAGCCTATATGACCTTTCAGTTCTCACGGATTTTTATTTGTGTTAAGTTATTCAAATAGCATAAACTAGTAGCCTATCAATAAAACATTCCTGAAAGGATTTTAGGGAACTGCAGGTTTTGCAGGCTCACCTGCAGGACTGCAGATCTGCGCTAGACGATCAGGGAAGTTCAAGACAGCCAGCACTTCCCTTGACAACACTGATTTCTCCTGTTTCTGTGCTGCGAGGATGACCAGCAGCTCTGCTGAATGATGTTGCCAGGCGGTCTGTCTCCTAACACAAGGATGTCTCAGCCTCTGCACAACAGAACGTGCTCAGTGCTTGACAGAATAGCACCCTGCAGTAGCACAGGGGATAGGAACAACATGGTAGGGCACACAGGGAAGAATGAGCAATTTTAAAGGTAACTGTCTCTTAGGCCAGCAAAAAAACCCTATTCTGCACTCAGAAGATGGTTTAAATTAAGAACCAAGTGCTTGATAGAGAGACCTTGGAAGACAGAGATATGCCCCTGCCCGATTACAACTTGAACAGTATGATCGAAGACATCTTGGACAGATTCTTGGCAGACAGAAATGGGCATTCACTAATTTACATCTCCTGAAAATCCACTTCTCCTCTACTATCATGTCATCTGAGATATAAATAAATCTAATGCAAAGAATAAATTTGCATGGCATTTTTATCTGGAAGCACCTCAATGGAACACGTCTAGCACTTTGCCATCAAAACGTAGTCGCCATAAAGGTCAAGCACAGCAGCTCCTCAGGTACAGTAAAATAGACCAAGTTTATCGTATTCATTGGAAATTGCACAAAGGAAGCATGGTATAAATAAAGTTTATACCTTCTGGAATTTAGCCAGTACACTGGGACTGTCTTCGACATTTGTAAAGACCTTTGTAAAAACCCAGAGGTAGAATTTTGATTTTACAGATTTCCAAGGTAACTCTGACCATCAGATCTCTCCTGAACAATAGTATCAAACCATGAAGGAAGACTGTCTTCCTACTCCTGCTCCCATCATCCTGTCCATAGTCATTTTGCAAACATCTCCTACCCAAGTTCTCCACTGGCCACACTTCAGGCTCACGTGCAAGCTAGGCAAAACAACATACATTTTTTCCTGGCTATATATGTATGCCAGCAGATGTTTGAGCTGAGATTTTCAAGATGCATAAGGTTTTTTGGGTATGTAATCCCTCATGTAAAAATCACTAAGCTTCCTAAAGCAAGCCTTTGAGCCCTGGAATCACATACTGTCCAAAAAGAGGCATCCAGTGCATTTTAAGGACAAGGTGTTTTTATCTGAAACACTAAATCACCTTTTCGCAGCAGTGAATTACTAAAACTGTTATTGAGCAGTTCCTGCAATGACACAGAGGACTGACCTCTACAATGCCTCCAACTAACGTGAATTCAGGCCAACGAGGTCAACAAAGAATCACTTACACTCTCTGCATCCTCACAGCTCATTAGGAAACACTACTGAAAGAACCCTACAATGTGTCAGTGAACGGTACAGGAATTCAGGGAAAAAAAAAAGAATATTAGGTAATTTCATCTGACCATTATCCTCAATAAGTGCAATTACTCGAAAACGGCGTTTGCTGCCTGCTGACATGTGCCGTTCCTTCCACTTAACATTAATATAGCCATTGCTTTTATTAGGCAAATAAGCAGAGGCTCGATTCAAAATTGGAACCCCGTTTTGTTAGGTGTGAAAAATACAGATAACTGGATGTCTGTAATGGTCTGGCGATTCAGAGATACATTGAGAAGCACTGCAGGGCTCCCAGCCCCCTTAGCAGTATTTTCTACCAGTCACTTAAACCACAGCTTTGTTTCCATAGGTTCATTTTCTTCAACTTCATGGGTCATTTCCATCCATTCCCCAAGTTTATTTAACTAGCTGTTGTCCCTCTCTTCTTATATATCAACATTAAACCTTAACATCGAGATCAAGCAAAATTATTTGCAATAACAATGAAAGGAGAAGTAGAAAGAAATGATGATCCGTAGAAACACTAATGTGCCAAGTAAAGAAGAGTTTAGGCTTACATTTCTGCAGAGAGAAAAATGTTCAGTGCCTGCAAAACCAGTGAAAATTGTATTTTTAGCAGATTCATAAACATAAACAACACTTGACAATGTTTGACTCGCATTTTTTGGCATTTCCTTTAGATTTTTCACAGATTTAAAGGCGAGAACCAAATTAGCCATTAAGCCAACCCTTCTGAGCAGCTACCATTTATCTCATGCACCAAATCTTGTCCACAAATAATTTCTTGAGAGCTGGGTTAGGGCAGAAAGAAAATGTCCTGATATAACCTTAACATGGAAATCGTTTAGATAACTGCAGTAGTAGCAGTTTGGAAATTTAACCTTCTCGCAAGTATCTTAAAGTCTGGGATTGCGAGGACCTTACTGCAAGATATATAGCTCATTGAGATATTGCAAATATGGTTTCCTAAATCATATTTTCACACCAAACTGAGTCCTACGGGTGATATATCTAACTCAAAAGAACAGGCACTAATAGCCCACGCTTTCGTCTAGCCGAGCCCTTATTATAGCTTTTTAGCTATAAAGTATTTATAGAGTTAAGTTTCAATAAATGTTTAATTAATGCTTAAAATTAAGCTAAGCCATCTATTCAACAGCTCTCAGCTGCTATTAATATTCATTCCAGAGCTCCGTGATTAATGCATACAGGGTTTTTATGACCTTTAATTCAAATTCTGAATCAGTGTTTGATTTGGCCATTGTTAACATACTTTTTTGTTGGCTACTCACAGATTGTTTTACGGTTTTGAAAGCATTTGAGAAACACTGGTTCTCTGTGCAGAACAACTCTACTTAATTTTCATATTAGCCTTCTTTTAAGAATGTAGTCTGCTTAAATTCTGAAGCGCCTGAAAGGCAACAAGGGACAATGATTGTTATTGCATAATGTTTCTTTCACCCAAGTGCTAGAAATCAATCAGATCAGGATTTTCACGATGTTAAGTGCTGTATAAATACATAATAAATGAAAGTCCACATCGCAAAAAACACATCTTCTTAAAAGAAGATACATACATAAAGTGTGATGAGACAGCTCTGCCTTGGGCTGGTCTTGGCAGAGGCAAAGGACCAGTAAAAGATTTCACTCAGACTAGAAACGGTATACTAGAACACATGCTGGTTTATAAATATGCTAATACCTTAAATTGTACCGCTATCATGCCAGCAGCTGGACAGTTTATGGAGAATAAATGAAACAAACTGCCTTTCTTCAAGAAATAAGACTAACCTAGCAATCATTCTCCTTACTCTTATTACATTATTTACGATTGAAGAACATCAGCAAAGAATACATGGGGCTATGCACGTAGTGTGCATGGGCTATGAATGCCAGTACAGCATCTGCATGATCAGCACATTAAGTGCTATGGATTTATACAGAAATGTACATATAAATATATAATTGTGCATAAACAGTGGTTCTTTATAGGTGCATAAGCCTCTTTGGTCAAAAGTGCTATAGGGCCCCTCTTCAAAGACCCCCTGGAAAATGACTTTTTAGTCAAGTGCTGTTCATGTCTCACTGGTACTAACATAGTGCGGCCACATGCCACCACCCACAAACTCTGTCTTTTCCCTGGCCAGGACCTGAGCTGTTTCCCAAAAACCTCTGACGGGAGAATCCCCCTGGACAGTCATGCAGCTGAGAGCAATCCCCCGACAAGCCAATGATGCTGCAAACAGTCCTTCCCTCCAGCTACCTCATGCACATGCTACAGGGAGATGTCAAGAAGAGAGAAACTTGTAGTGACACCACGAGAGGCAGAAGTTAAGAGCCATGACATAAAGCCTAAGGATGCACAGGCTAGATTGCTCCCCACCAACATGCTCCCACTCAGCCCTTACACATGGGCACAAAGCATTTGTCGCTCTTGGAGACCGTCCACCAGACCTGCCAACACCTAGAAGCACATGGTAAACACATCTCAATGGAAAAAGTAGGGTTGGTTTTGGAATTATGGACACTTAATCACGAGGATAGTTGACCAAAGGCTGTGCTGGATTCTCCACTCCTACCAGTTTGTAAATCAAACAGGACTCCTTATACGCCAAGATTTGTTCCTGAGCAGAGCGGATTCAATTTGTGGAGCTACTACATACAGCCTGTCCTACAGAACTGACTTCACAATGATCACTATTTTTTTTTTATCCTTGCTTCTTTATACCCCATTACAATCTGCTAGTTATCTAAGAAAATAAGAAAGTAATCCTTTCCAAAGAGTATTTTTTTGCAAGAGCGAATGCAGATGTCAATATCTATATGAAAAATAAGTTACTGAAACACAAAGCAGTGCACTTGTAGGAAAAGCGTAGGAGGAACTGTGAGAAACTATGTCACCACATTGCTCTTTGGTTTTGGGCAGATCCAAGTTCCCCTCCCAATTTTTGTTTCAATTCTAAGCATTTTAAAACTCTCACATTAGATGGAAACAATACTCAGCATACTATAGTCCAGATTCCCATGTGGGACTTAACGATACTGTAATAATCATCTTATTACTGAGCGATGTTATAACACAGAAATTCAGCACTGTGGATCTTTCCCCATCCCTTGAGGTATCCAGGCTTACAGATAAGAGGAACGTGGGAATTCAACTCTTCAAACTGCATGCGTCTCATTAAAGTAATAATTTACAGTCTCTCATTAGAGAAAATGATTTTGTTTTAAATTGTTGTGCATGAGAAAAAGCCAACTATGAGCAAGGGAATTATTGAAGGTTATGCTTGCTCCTTTATCCACAAACTCCAAGTGGGATTAAATTACCTTGATACAGATTCAAATTTAATTTCAGAACAATGCATCATATTTCTCAGTGCAATATCAATCTGAAGAAAATAAATTATAATAAGCAAAAAGGATATAAAAATATGATATCAGATATGACTTGTCTCCACTTCAGCTGAACGACTTTATTGTTAGTCAGAAAAAGAAGTGAGTCATTTCTCTATCCACTGAACTTCTGACTCTGATACATTTCAGTTGCTGATGCAAATGGATGGAGCTCTGGCTGAGTCCATCTGCCTCTCTTCTTGGGAAAATTTTGAGGTTTTGATCAGGACTACAATGACAGCAAGTTTGCTGGTGCTATTTATTCAATTATCAAGTCAAATATTCCCTCTGTAGCCATAAATCTGACCAGATTTCACTCTGTGAAAAGGAGTTGACTTGACTAGTTTAGCATAAGATTGGTACTTTCTACCACTGCAAAAATAAAAAAATATTGCCACAGTAAGTATACTACCAGCTCACTACCATTAAAGAGAATAATACTACTTCTTCACGTTTAGAAATATTCATATTATTATTTCCCAGCATTTGTTCAGGCTTGGACTTAACTCATAATACAGTTCAGCAGCCTCTAAGAACTGCAACTAAAACAATTCACATTTGAAATGACCCTGTTTGAAGTATCTGCAGTGTGACCCTGGTCCTGCTTCCTCAAGTTAATCATGACTCTGGAGATTGATTTTGGAGAGTACTTTTTAGTTCACTTGAGGACAGGATTTATTCCTGTGCAGCTGTCTACCACAAACACCTTTGCTCCATGAGCTACCCAAGTGAAACTTGTCTATCCCATGGAAAACGCAACTCCTTTATTGTTCTCTGCTCAAGAGTATTAGTTTAAGCCAAGTAACTCATGCTTTAATTTTCATTTCAGTTACAGCATCAAGCTTTTGGACATAGGGTCAATTTTTACTAACAGCTAAATTTGTGTCCATCACAAGTGTGGCTGTTTCAAAAAGAGAATTGCTGTGGGATTCAGTAAATTAGGATGAATTTCTTTTGCCCAAGAGAAGCAATAACAATTTTACCAGATGATGTCTGTAACATACTCTTTCCCACCCCCACAAACCATGTGCTATGGAAAAAGCCAGTCAGTTATCACAGCAAAAGTCACCTCCTAAATTAGGACGCAATGACACAAATTTGGGTACTGGGCACATTTCAAAAAGCTGTGTTTTCACATCACCAATGGCTTTTTTATTCAGGCTAAAGAGCAAGGCTCTAAAAAGATAAAACCTAACAATTTGCATCCTGCAAGGTAGGAGTAAACAGCCCTGACTACAGGGTGGCACAAACATACTGTCCTTGCTGCCAGAACCTGTATAACAGATTTCTGTTTATTTTTCAAACACACAGTATTCTCAGAGAAGGAGGAAAAATAATTTTCACTTTGCAGTATACACTCAGGTTACTATAGGTTATTGCAGAGTGAAGTTCGTATCATTCCAGGCATGGCTGAAATTATTTTTCAGATTAAATAGCTTTCCTATGGGGAAAATGCTTTTCCAAACACACCTTTTTTATTTTATGGAAAACTGTTGATGTTGTCGAATGCTTCCATTGGGAAGAAGAATTACAGCTTCAACTCCTTGAAATGAAAGTGCAAAACTCTGTAAAGGTTTCATGATGCTAATTATGGACTGGTTTGCTTTTACCTGCTCCGATTCCTCCTTGGATTTTGCTGCAAGTACAACATGCAAATCCATGCACAACCTGTGATCGCTGCCGAAGGGTACTGAACTATCTGCAGAAGTGGGTGCACGAGAGAGAATTGACCTCCAAGGCCAGACACGAAGGTGCATGTATGTGTAGAAACTACATGAATCCATGCCCGGTGCTCACACACCTCTGAAGCAATTTGGTGGCTCAGGACAATGCAAGGGTGGTGAACAGAAGCACCGTGTATGACAAATGCATATATTAAGAAGCAATGATGTATCAGTCAACTTGCCAGAGAGAGCAAGAGCCTCAGTTCAATATCCTCCAGAATGAAGAGTTTCACATGTCAACACACAGTCCAGCACTTGAAATAGTTTATAGGTTTTGGTGCATTTTAGTAACGCACACGAAGAAAAAGCCACTGTCCTAATTGCTGGTCGGCTTACAAAGACCAGGGAGCACAGAAGAAACAGGGTGGTAGGACTCAACTGCTCTTGCACATCAAAGGAGAAGCAGCACACCCATCCTGCAGGCTCCTTGTCCTTCCACAGGGCAGTTTCTCAGCAAAACAGGGCACAGCTTGCAAGCTTGCAAGAGGAACGCAAACATTTTCACTGACAACACCATCAGTGCTGTGGAAACTTAACGGGACAGCACGAGGCTGACTTGGCTGTCCTCTGCCTCTCCAGCCCCACGGCACCTGCTCCTGCAGAGGCTTCAGCCGCTCTTCACGTGTGAGAGACACACAGCAGCTCAGGCAACAGGGGGGAAAGAAAAAAAAAATAATAAGGGAGATGGTATACAGCTTGACAGGATGCAAAATGTCTTTCTACCTCTTTCCAACAAAGCAGGAAACTGCCCCTTGAAGCTTTACCTCGGATACCCTCTCTACTCAGAGAAAGAGCGGTTTTGGCACGAGGAGTCGCACACGATGTGGAGAGCAGCACGCAGGCAGCACCGTGCGCTTCCTCCCGCTCCGCGCGCCTGGCTCGGGGAGAATTCGTTGTGAACAAAACATCCAAAAGGAATAAACCCCTCCCGGTGCTCAGAATAGGACTTTTCTCTCTCTTGCTGCTTTGTGCTCTCTTCCTCCCTTTTCTGACTTTCAAAAACATAGAATATGTATTTTTAAATAAGAATACAGATTTCTGAAGAACTGAGTATGCAACATTTTTTTCCCCTAGGAATGCAGCAACTTGCTGTACTAGCACTGACACGAAGAACACTTTTGAAACCCATCTGCCAAGAGAGTCCAACCAGTATTACATTGACCATAAACGCCGCAATTATGTCTGCGAGTTGAGCATTAGTGCTCACCTGAAAAGTCTGTGCGTGGCAGGGATAGCGTGACTGCGTTAAAAAAAAAATAAAACATCCACTTCTGCAACTGGCTGCACTTGAGGGCCAAAGAGCCATGAATGTTTCATCTCCCTCCGGCCCTGGAGGAGAAGAACCACACGCAGGAGCTCCAGGGTGGAACTTGCGCTTTGCGTTCTGTAAACGAGCGTCGTGTTCAAACCTTCTGCTGCTCCCAAGGGATCCGTAGGAAACCAGAGCACGTTGCAGTACAAGGAGGAAAATGTGCTGTTGCTGAGCTTCTAAGCTTATGAGATGGTTTCACAGTGTATAGAGGGATGCCAAAGAAATAAATTTCATCTTACAAGCCTAAGGCTTGACCCGAAGCTTATTAAGGTCAGTGGAAAACCTTCCACTGATCTCTCTGAGTTTTGCTCCAGGTACACAATACACTAGTCTCAGCTAGCACTGCTATCATTTACTTTTGCCATTGCAACTTCATGTATATAATTAAAGTTGCAGTTGTTGGGTCCTTGTGACCTTTCTCCACTAAAATCCCAGGTTGTTTTGGCAGAAAAAATGGCTTCCAGATTCTTAAAGACTTAATGGTCGTAAGGAAAACAAAGAGTTGAAACATTTACCCAGGATAAAAACAAGAAAACTGAGAGAAAAATAGATATTAATCCTAAAAATCTCCATTCTCTTACAAATAAAACAAACAAACAAAAAAACCAACAATACTTTTTTCTACTATTTGTCTAATAAATTTTTGAAAGGTTCTCCTAAAGCATTTTTGTTCTTTGACACTTCATAATATAGATATTGGCTCAATGCTTCGATATATCAGAAAAATAGACTAAAACACCTTTTAGCACGTCATTAATTCTGATCAGAAAAGGAAGAATTTGTCAAGTTGCTGGGGAAGACTCCAGTAAATGAATCGAAAAACTTCACTCGGCCGAGATTTCAATAAAGCCACTTGGGTACCAACGCAAAACATGAAGCACTTGTTTGGCTTAAAAATAAAGAATATTTTTTTCTTTAGGAAAAAAAAAAGATAAATAGATTCAGTCTATGTAAAATTCAACCCTAAAGCTGGAAAGACAAGACATAGGAAATGGGTGGGAAGAGACAGATAATTCTATACAAACAAAAATATATGTCAAGTAGCCAGAAAAAAGTTCTGAGCTTACAGATGAAGAGAGAGCCAGATCCTCAGCAGAGATAAATGAGCCTACTTCCACCAAAATCAAGGGAGATGCAGCTCTTTGCACCAGCTGCTAAGTCTCATCCACCTACCAAACTCTCAACCAACATGTATTTTGGGTCCTACAAAAAATTTCCTCTTGGAGTATAAAGCCTGTATTTATCCATTGGCCTTAGAAAGTATGCACAGCTGTGACATAAGTAACCCCTGCTCTGTTTTTAAATGTATGCAAACATAAAACGAAGAAGAAAAACGACATTAAAATAATGTTAAGGATTTGGCTTGAGGCCATCGAAGCTAGGACATTCCAAGTTAAAGCTGAAACGACATCCTTAACCTTAACTCACCCCATTGTGCCTGGGTATTGCAGCTGCTGAAAGGGGAAAATCAGAGCGGTTACGGTCTGGCGTGTGAATGAGTGCTGAGGGACTCTTAAATCCATGATTATTTGGCTGCCGCACACCACGCACTGGATCCACGTGCTAGCAATCCTTATGCAATCTTTGCTAGGAGAGGAAAAGAAACATCCCTCAGGCTGCATTTGCACAGCAACGGGACTTCTGGAGAAAGTAAAAAGGCCACTTTAATTAATGCAAGATCTGTAACTGCGTTTGTGGAGGACACAAGGAGCAGCGATGATCAGAATTGCCAAACCAGAGTACCTGTGATCAATGCATGGACTGAGGAACCTCCGTGCAGCAAGTGATGCTGGGGGAGTAGCAGGTGAATCCTTCACCATTCAATTGTTTTTCATTTGAGAACTTTTCAGTAGAGGGTCTTCCTGACAAAAAAAGTTATGCTTAACAGAAATTTTTTCATTCAGTCTCAATACACCAACCCCAAATTTCCTGAAAGTCAAAACTGCTTTTTGCTTCCAAAAGGAAAGTTGAGACATTGGACACACTGAGGATTTGGTTGAACTGGATTTTTCTTTTTTATGCAGTTATTAAGTTGGGCATAGGTTCCTTCTCCTGTCTTTCTCTCTCTTTTTTTTACCTCATCCATCCTTTCCTTCTTGCTCTACTCGTAAAACAGTAGAAATAAAGACAGAACAACAGAAAAAAGAAAGTAAGACTAAAAGGAAACAAAGACTGTCAACACAGAAATCCTTCAAGTCCAAACTTAGTCAATGCCTCGGGAATGCTGGAAGCTGTAGGTAAAAGCAATTGTAAAAGCCTCCTACACATGCACATCTGCATACAAATAGCAAAACATAAATATTTGTAGTTTAGCCTAACATTTGCTTGACTTAAACAACAAACAACTGTGGCAAAGCTGGTCAAGATAGCCTTTATATCTTTTTAAAGAAGTCCAGCTAGTCCTTGAGTTGAAATAGCTGGTGGATTGTCAGGCCCCGAGGCTACCAAGAGCCCTCTGCAGCCCTCTGACAGGCCCCACGTACACACACCCCTACGGGTTTAGTACCCGCAAAAAGCACTCATGTTATCTGGGACGGTCATTAAGAGTTGTAGCTGAGGTGCAAACTGTGATCATGTCTAGGGACTTGTTTCTATACTCAGCTTTGCCATTCTTTCAAGTAACCGACAGCACCCACCACCACATGGAACCCTTGGCCCCATTCTCTCTTTGCATTGAGGTTTGAGAGAGGATGCTTCCCAAAGACTGTTTTCCAACTCAGTGTTTAATCTTGCAGAAGAATGCACAATAGAAGGTATAAGCATTATTTTTATAGAATATAGTACTATGTCTGAGCCTCTTTGCTCCACCTGGAACAGGAAAATAACTGACTTGGTACAATGAACTCTTCATATTTCCCTGCTTGCACAGTACTAGTAGATTTATATCTATGTAAACTCAGCCCTGATCTCAGGGGTGAGAAGAGACAAGGAGGAATGGAAAGACCTGAGGGCTTAGATGGAGGCTGTGGCAAAGCAAAACATCTGGATCATTCCTCTTTAATTTATTCTGGTTTGCTGCAGCCTTCAAAGTAACCTACAGAACGGGGAGGGCCTGGGTGCCTCCATCAGTCCTACAAGGAGCAAACCATATTTAAGACAGATTTAAAGTTACCCCAAGACATGGCTCTAGTCATCTACAAGGAGCTGGACAGTCAAACGGCTTCAAAATGCTCAAAGACAAGTTCTGGGTCATCTGTTGGGCTAGAGGTTAACGGAAAAGACTTGGGCAGCCTCTCCACCATCTCCTCACTACTCACACTTCCTAGTCTTTCTCTGCTGCTGCTGAGATTACTTCATTTCAATTTGAAGGTAGTGGAACAGCACAAGGATAGATTGCAATAATAATTTAATCACAAAAAATAAGCTCCATTGGAAAATACTGATGAGTGGTCATATTTAACCGCCTGGCTATTATGTTTGATTAAAGTACAGTGCAAAAATATTAATTGGGCTAGTTACATAGACAGCTTTATGTCCTGCAGCAATTCATGTAATAACAAATTGATTTTTAGCTAAGTGAAATGCTGCAGGCTGAAGAAAAGGAGAAACTGGAAATAGTGCCTGAATGCATTATGTACCCTTAGTCTGAAGCTATAATGTATGTGTGGCGTAAAACGCTGGGGAGAAGCACTGAGAACACTTCCTTCACTGGGAGAATGAAACCTAATTCATTTAGAGTCCTTTGAATATTTAAACTCCTCCATTTCACATTCATGTAATTTCACTCTCACTAATACTACATGCTGGGCAGACTTCAATATTAAAACCCCCAAAATAAATTTACAATACAGCAACAAGTTAAAGAAGCTTTTATATGGAAATGGCTCCAGCTGAAATAAGGGACAGATGTATTCCAGCTCCAACAGACAACTCTGCACATCCAAAGTTGCTTCCAAAAATAACAGCACCTTCTACCACTCTTTACAAGCAGAGTCAGAAAAAAAGTCGTATCGATAGAAATTTGATTCAGGTCCTTAGATCAAGTCAAATGGTCTTGTACTATGATTTCGGTGGTTGTGCACCGTATGGTGGGGCTGTCGTGCTGAGACCCCAGTGATTGCTGGTGTCTGCACACAGGTCTCCCATGCCAGGTCATCTAATGTGGTTGGGTACATGGTCACCTGTGCCGTGACTGCCCAGGCTGTGCTCAAAGCCCGGCGAGCCGAGCCAGTCGGGTGGCAGCACACACTCACAGATGGGGATGTTGCCACATTTATGCCCCGATGCAAGTCCCTGATCTGCAAGTCCGCTCTGGAGTCCAACCCTTGAGAGCAGCTTAGAGAAAAACCCACCACATCCAAAAGGTGGGAGGTGGATGAGGAACAATGAGAACAGCTTCAGGATTCTGCAGCGCTGATATTAGAGGAAGAAAGAAGATGAAAGAACAGATACACACACTCAGAGCAGAAGGTAGCTGCCTTCCTGCCTCACTATACACTTACCCCACTACTGCTTGTGCTTCTCATGAGGATATAGTTTTTTGAGGGGAAACAATGAACACTGTGTGGCCAAAGAGAAAAGCGAGGGGTTTCAGAAGAAAGCAAGCACTCATGTGAAAATCGTCACAGCTACTTAGGATATTGAAAATATTTTCCATCATTGCCTGAATGATGATTTCCAGATTTTAATTATTTCCCAGTTGTCTCCGAGAAGGATACGTGGCTACCAACCTCATTTGGGCCTGAGGAAATAAGACTGTCAACTGTACAGAACAGATCTGATCAGAGTAAGAGATATTTCGGATATTGAGTACGAGAATTTGACAAGGAAGCTAGAACGGTGTGTATGTTTGGATACATGCAAAAACCCAGAGTACTTCTGCAAGCTCACGCCTGCTTCACTGTGATGCTTGCACTGAGTTATGGCAACAAATAGTTTGAGTAGGTTTACCTCTATACTTGATTCTTTTTGCTGTTTCTGCTGCCAGCATCTGCATAAAACAACAGCTGGTTTGAACTAATATGAGCAGAGCTAAAATTCATTTTAGCAAAAATGGAAAAAACAGAAGAGAGCCTTGAGTTAGTTATATTAACCTGGAAAAGGATCTCGGGCATAACTACAGATAGAGGGAAACCAAGACCAATAAAATGAGGCCAAGCTGGATCAAGCTTATAGGAAAACAACTAGGATGGTAACAGACCATACTTCAGGGCACATAGATTCATAGATTTCTAGGTTGGAAAAGACCTTAGAGATCATCCGAGTCCAACCATCCCTAATCCCCATTAAACCATATCGCGAAGTAGATCATCCACCCTATTCTTAAACACATCCAGGGATGGGGACTCAACCACCTCCCTGGGCAGCCTGTTCCAGTGGCTGACAACCCTTTCAGAGAAGAAATACTTCCTAACATCCAACCTGAATCTCCCCTGACTAAGCTTATACCCATTTCCTCTTGGAAAACATGAAGTCTGAAGAGCAGTAGGGTAGAGTTTGCTCTACCTGGGGGCTAAAGTGACATCTCATCAGAGTCTTCAAGTACCTGATGGGGGGGAAAATGAGAAGATGGAGCCAAGCTCTTCTTAGAGGTGCACAGGTTGCAAGCAAGAGGAAACACACAGGTTGCAAGTAAGAGAAATTCCAGCTAGAAAAGGGAGAAAATAACACTAAGTATCAGAACAGAGTTGCCCAGAGAGACCACAATCTCCATCCTTAAAGATAACCAAACTCCAACTGTACAAAGCCCTAAGCAACCCCATCTAACTTCAAGTTTAGCCCTGCTGTGAGCAGGAGGGCTGGACCAGAAACACTGAAACGTCCCCCATCACACCCAACCTAGTTATTCTATAATATATTTCATCTTCTATTGAGACAGTATTTTTCCTAAGAGAAGAGGAAGTCAGTCTTTTAGCAACAGAAATGAATTTTTAAAATGCTATGACTTGAATATGAACACAATTCAATAGAAAAAAAACAAACCCCTTTTTATGTCACTTAGCATACAGTGGTGCCTCTGATGGTGAGTACGCCTAACAGAACCCCCTGTGAGTCAAGAATACTCTTTAGAGTGGACTTTGACGCCTTTGGTTTGGTGATACAGACAAAACGAACAAAAGCAATTGAGAAGAGATTAGCAGAGAAACTCAACTTCAACATTTCTTCACAATGGCACAGTGGTTAGTTCAGATCCTCTCTGAACAGCGATAACACAAAGTCCAAAACTGCATGGGCAGGCACCGGTATAACTTCCAACAGCAACCAGACACAAAGGGGGAAAGTTTATCGAGTAAATGAATGTTTCTGGTGGCTTAGCATCTGAGGAGTTTGAATAGGAAGCAAACAGTAAAGCTTCTAGCCTCAACACTGTCCTGCAGTCAGCTTTCACACAGAGCTATATATATAACGCACCGTGCAGAAAAGGAATGCGGTGTTCAGGGTGCATTGCACAACCTCTGTTTCCTACACCCTCCTCCTCAAGCAATGCATTCATTCCCCAGAGGAATTTTCCAGTCTGCAGAGCAAAACAAGCCAAGAATGTGTTAAAACAGGTGTTTCAATCAGCTCCGTGTACAATCTTAGTACAACTGAGGTTAAAAATATTTGGGAATGATGTAATACAAAGATAATAAGTTCTTGCTGTATATTCCCCTCCACCCACATAGTAAGACCGTCTATATGGAGGTTGTCAGTTGCTCTCTCTTTTCATAAAGCTCAGGTTCAAGGGCCAGGGTCAGGTCCGACTTTTGCCAAATCAGGCTTGAACAGCCTAGAATGACAAGGAATCGGCAATGGCAAATCCAGACTCTGAAGGAAGAAGGAGGTTTGTGATAACAGCACTGTTTGGGTCCACTCCTGTGGCGGGTGTTAATGCCAAAAGAAGTAAGCAATAACCAAAAAAAGCATTTGCAGTTGGAAAGCTGCTTCATTGGCAGAGCGCAAGGAGGCAACCAGTCAAACATCCCACGCCATCCATTTCCAGCCCCTGCATGCTTTAGCCTTAGCAGCGATACAGGTCCCTTAAATGAAAACTGATCCTCTATCTCCAGTCCTACTTGTTATTCTTCAGAAAAGAGGTGCTGCTAACTTGCCTGGTTAATATGTGAGCGTGCTGCAACACACATCACTACAGCTGCTACGAAAATCCTTACAGTGCCTGACTGATGATCCCTGGAGATTTAAGTTAGGAAGAATAAGAGCTCTTCATGTTCTCTCTACCTATTGCTAGAAATTAAATCCTTGTGGGCTTACAGTCAATTTTCCTGGGATGCGAAGTTTTCTAGCAAGTCCAAGCGTACCCCTAAATCAGTACTGAGGTATTACATGCATTATTACTGCTCTGTTTGTTGCCTCCATAAACTGAACTATTATGTGGTTTGTCACGGCAAAGTGCTTAGGGAGACCCTCGGCACAAAAAGCACAATAGAAAAGCCTGTTCCAGCTGAAATGAAGGCTGTTAATAGACAGCTCAGATCATTTCCATCCTGTATCCTGATCTTAAGACAGACCAGACTGCTTCACTTGGAAAATATCACATCACTTTACATTCCACTCTCCCCAGCTATAAATCATTGTTTAAGACCTACCTGATTTAAATTTGGAGAGCATCCATCTGTCAAGCCCTGTGTCTCCAGCACCTTTTGTGCCAAACACCCCCAGGTGTTCTTATCAAATACTCACATTAACAGCTCAATTAATTATGAGTTAGCCAGATCAAACAGGCCAGTCTCTAGCTTGACAGGCATCTGATGTTCAGATATCCTACCTATGCAAACTTTACAAAGTCAAGCAAATTCAAATTCCAGAGGGCTCAGATCAATACCACATTAAGATGCTGAGCTTATCTCTTCACTTGAACAACTCATGAGAGAGAGTGTGTAGAATCTGCTGTTTGCCGATTCATCTACGGAATTAAAACAGAAAAACAATCCACTAGATCTTAACTGTTTGATACGGTAGTAAAGGACAGAAACTGCGAGGCGGAGACGTGCAAAACTCCATGAAGCCAACAGAAAGCAGTAAGCCGTGCATGCGAAAACAACCACAGAGACTTAAGCCCTTTCCAGCCCCCCAGGATCTCAGAGGACAAAACATTTCCTAGCAGGCACAGGATCTGCAAAGCAGTCTGGCCACCCAGCTCTATCACTGTCTTTGCAAATCCCAGCCTAGCTAGAGAAGTTCCACGAAGACGTTTTTCATAGAGCATCTTCATTAGCCTTCCCTACCTAAGAAACACTCCTGGGGGCATTTCTCTCAATGTTCACCAAAGCTTCACAAACCAAATAAAATCATCTCCCTTCTGAGCCCATCCCATTCACTCTCCAGGCTAATAATGCTGGGAAGGAGTGCAACACAACATTGCTCCCAATTTAAGTGCTGTACCTGAGATGACATACAAGCTTCTGCAGATATCTACTGCTTTGGGATCCTTAGAAACCCTTAACGTTCACATAGTTTGGGATATCCCTATGTTTAGATAAGAGGATAGATAAAAGCCAAAGTATTAATTCCGGCTGCAAAGAAAAGGGAAGGAAAACGTATATAGAGATAGAAAGCTAAAAGTCCTCAGCATTGCAGTTCCACATCTCAGACCTATTCTGAAGTTTGAGGACCTTTTTCAGCTCATGCTTTTAGTTACTTGAGCTTTGTCAATTCAGATTTGTCAACTACAAATTTGTAGTTGAGTAAGCCCTTGTGCATTTATTTTGTTGTTGTTAATGACATAGGCTTTTATTTATTTAAAACTAAGGAACTGAGTCACAGATGCCTCGGTAAGAGTAGTACTTAGCATTTATGGCAAATAACGCTTCCCAGTTTCCCAATATATTACAGGCAAAGACTAATCAATCTTCCCAGCATACATGAGACAAAGTATTATCTCCATAATGTATGACTGGTCAGATCTCACATGCTTAAGAGTACTGAGCAATGTTCCTTCATTCTAGTCAGTCTACTGAATCGCGCTGAGAAAATCTCAGGGGAAATCACAACTGTTCACACATTTGCATAATCTATTACTTGATTTGTATTGTACCTCTCAGTTTGCACAAACTAAATGTAGGATTTTTGCAGAAGCCTAAGGAGGGAGGAAGACCCTTAGCTATGATTGTGGTTGGTGAGCACACAGCAGCAGCTGCCCTGTATGCTGCGTGGGCTTTGAGTCCCTCAAAGCAGCCTACGGACTGCCTATCTGGGAACCACACGGCAGGTCTTGCAGAGACCTAACTGCTCTGGGCGTATTCAAGCAAATGTGGTGCACCACTTTCCAAAGAGCACTCCTGGATGACCTCAGTTGAGCATGCTGGTTGGTGTGCAGACCACGAGTCCAGTCCTCAACATGGCCTTAGAGCAGGTCTCCAGATGCAGTTCAACATGCCACACTTCCACCTCTCTCTGTGAGGGAGCACCAGCCGCAGACACGCTCCAGCTTCCAAATATCTGTCTTTTAAGATAGAAATCAACCTCCATACGTCACTAACCTGCCTAGAAAACTGAAAGTTTTGAGGAAGTCTGCAGACACTTTCAAACAACTGGGTGTTTTATTGCAGTTAGAAATGTCTAATTTGATAAAGCTCACAGGGCTCTAAATGTTTGGGTTTTAGTTCCCCAGAAACAAAGATCTAAATACAGCGATTAGCAGGTACGCACAGCAAGGTTAGGTGTCTTCCAAGGTCATAGAGGGACTCTGCGGCAAACTCACCATCCAAATCCAAGGCACTGCTTTGACCAACATCATCCTTCTTCCTAATTCATATGATTTGATGCCACTGCTATTTACTGCTTAAGTGCAATCATATGCCAGAGTGCTTTGTCAGATCTGGGCCTTCTGACTGACCCGCAGCTGCGTGCTGAGATAACAGAATGAGACACATAAAGGCTGGAAACATCAAATGGGTTTAAGGTATTTTTATGGCAAATTCTTGCCAAAAACTTAGAATCCCCACTGGGTCTCTTGAAAATTTCAGCTCAAAGAAGGGCTCAACAGAGGCATCAAACTAGCCTGGACCAGAGAAAGTTTCTCTGCCTTAGAGTCAATAAGGAAAGAGAGAAGATCCACAGGGCAATTCAGAGCTCCAGAGGGTCCTTAAATCTCTTTGTAAAAGTGCATTTATGATGGCAAAAGATAAGAGTGTCACAAACATGCTAATTCCACCAGAAGCATCAATTTTGACTGCCACAAGAAAATAAGTCAAATGAAATGAAAATAAAAGGAGACAATTTTCTGTTAAGTTGAGCTTTTCCTCATTCTTTGTTGTTTTTTTTTTTTTTTTTATGATGCATTGTCTGTTATGATCTTCCACTAAGAACCTCTACTTCATCCACAAGGGCTTTCGTGGTGGCTGACAGTACTATGGTAATTGTTTTCCTCTTCCATTATCATTTATCTTTTACAAAGAGGTGTTAACTATGACACTTGCGTTTGAAAGGCAGTTTTTCTTGTTGAAAGCTTAGCTTCAGAATAATGGGAAAGATTAGCAAACCTTTAAATTGTCTCATTTCTTTACAAAAACATGACAGATAAAAGATAATTCACACAGCTGATTCACTCATTCTAAGTACTGCATTTAATTAAATGAAGTAGAACACCTATATTTCTTAAAGGATGCCTCTGCAGTTTCACAGCTATAGGTTATTCTCAAGAGTCTCAATTTTCAGTTTTCTGGCCTGTAACACGCAGCTCAACAACATTCAGAGCTTTTTACAAAGCTCTGGAGTGAAAAAAAAAAAAAAGAAATTATCTATGCCTCTGTGAAAAATACAAAGGCCAAAAAACTTTTTGAAAGGAAACAAATAAGATATTTTTCTTCACTATAGAAAGATTGTAATGACCACAAGTGAGTCTTTCCACACACGCTCCTTTTTTAAGTCTGTCTTTTAATCAAAAAATCTGGGGAGAAATCTTTCTGAAATTACCTTTTCCTCTTCTATTTGGGGTTGTTTACTTCTGTCTAAGGGAGGGGAAAATTGAGGTTCTGGCACTTGAGCAGCAGCTTAGTGCAAATTGTAACTAGATATATCAGACTTGTAGGGAAGATAGATGGAAATGTGATTCACTCACGTAGCTTCTCCAAGGCAACTAAGCAGCACATTTCCTTTGGCGAATTTGAAATCCCCATGTCTACTTAACACAAAAACCAATACAAAACTATTTGTTACAATGACTCCTAAACATAAAGAAAACAAAGTGAGTGATAACCAGGAAAAAACAAAACAAAACACGATAAATTGGAAGATGTAAATTGCACACTCTTATGAAAACATGAAGACAATCAAATTTTACGTGCTTAGGGACACAGTACACACGAGCAGGAATCACAGCTTCTATAACATCAGACTTGAAAACACGTTCCACGCGTCAAAATTCACTGCTAATAATTTTCTTGAATGGACATCATGAGGGTGAGAAGCGAAGAGCTCGGATACAAAACTGCCTGCATGCAAAGTGATTTGAGACACAGAAGACAAGCCAACTAAAAAAGCCATCTTTTTTCCCCCTACCCCTTTAAAATCTCTCTCCGTGATGGCACCTTTGAAGGTCATTTGTACAAAGTAGGTCAAGTGTTTGCGACAGATGCACGATTTTCAAGCGGGCACAGTGTCTCTCAGCGCATCTTTGTTTCTGCTTCGTGAACATTGTGTTACGCAGTTCTAAGGCACGACGCATTGTAATTTTTAACAATAGGATTAAAAATTACTTGGATTGTAAATGCTTTGGAGCAGGGGGCATCTCTTCGGCATTTGTACAGCGCCGAGTACAATGGAGGTCTTGTCCGTGGCGGAATTCCCTCAGAGCTACAACATTAATAAATTTTTATGTCCTATAGAAGTCTGGGTTTCAGAAACGTCAAACACCTGCAGCTGCCATTAGCATAACGGGGCAGTATGTTATTAATTATTCTCGTGCTTATAATGCTTGGGTTGCCCAACCAGGGAGCAGAAACGATCCCACGTCACTCGGGTGACCAGCCACACCACAGGCGGTGGGAATAGAAAACAGATTTGGGCCTGAAGCCCCAACACGACCCCTCCGAGCTGCCTCCCAGTAATTGCAAAACAACCAACGTTCAGAAAGCAAAGCAGGGTTGATTTTCGACTACACAACAACTATAAAGGCATTGAGTTGTTAATACTGTTGGTAATGAGCGTTTTGGCCAATTGTAGCCCTGAGCATTCAGGGCTCTTGAAAACAGCAGAGTGATTTCTGCCAAGCTGCTGCTTGGCTAATGTCTTCCTTACATCCCTACCTCAATTTCAGTATTTGTAGTAAGTCAAATGCTGAGCTGGAATAAGTCAGAGCAGATTCATTTGTCTGTGGAAGTACACTAATTTTTACCAGCTGAAGATTAGCACCAGAAGTCTTGCTCTCTGTGATAAATGTTAACTACATGAAAAATTACTTAATTTAACAGAACCAATGCTGGCTTTTTTTTAAAATGTAAAATATTTATTGCTTCTATTCTGCATTTCCAGAAAATTTAAAGTGTTTTCACTGAGCTAAAGCTCATGTCCCACTTTTTTCCCCTGGATACCCTTATTCACAGCCCAGTAGAGCTGGCATGTGTGCTGTGCTCACCCCTCAGAGGTGACTTGGAACCGCACAGGCTGAAAGAAACTCATCGTGCGATGGTGCGCTCCTCTACAGGGAGCACCAGTTTTCATTCTGCTTCAGATAACGCCTGGAAAATAGCAGATCCAAGAGTTTCTGTGGCTCTGAGTTGTTAAGCAAACCACAGTTCCTGGTAAACAATGTCATTGAAAGGAATTAGAAAGAGCACACAAGAATGAAATGAATAGGAAGAAAAGCCTGGATGGGCAGTAAGGGAAGGAAGAATCGTATGTTTGACTCCAAAGACCTCATGGTAATTTCTCATTGAATTTTCCTCTTTTCTTAAGCATTAAAAATTATTATCTATTTATGAGGCTCTTTTGGTGAGCTGCTTTGGTTTATGTCTTTCTTAAAATTTCCTTGAATTTTCTGTAGAACGTACAATTAGTAGAAAAAAAAAATATTCCTTGCACAGTGCTAAGATACTGCTGATGGCAGAGAACTGTGCAACATGACAGAAGCCACTCTTTATGGCTTTCAGCTTTGTGTTACTCCATACTGGAAGATAAGCACGTAGGACACTAGAGAAGGGCTTGATACCCACTCTTAAATTGTAACATCACACACCTGAAGGGGTTAAAGGAAAAGAGTAAACACGCTCCAGACCTCTGAATATGCAACTCAGTACAACAGAATCAGAAACTTGACAGAAGACAGAAGCACTGAGGTTGAGATAGTGATTGCCAGACAGCAAGCCCGAGGTGGCAGCATGGATAAGTCTGCTCTGCACAGGGGTGCCTGGAGCTGGAGTTACTTCAAGGCCTGTTCTAACACACAAGTGACTTGAACATCTATTCTCTGTCACCAAGTGGTATCAGTCAAGCATTCCTGCCTCTTAGGCTCCAATAAACTTTGATGGTGTCAAGAAATAGAAGATGAGTCCTAGGATTCCACTGAGTTACAAGTAACGTGACTCGTCTGAAAGCCTCCTGGCATGCTGTGGACAAAAAAAAATTCAAGCAACAATAAGTAAGCAAGAAAAATACACCCAAAGCTGTGAAGTATAGATAGCAATAGCAAGAACAAACAATAATACCAAGTTACCACTTAGCAACAGTGTTCTCTCTACCACAGTCAGAGTATTCTCTGCTTTAAAGAAACCATCTCCGTCACTTACTATACTTTTTCTTTATTATTAATGCCATTATTGCTTTAGAACATACTAAGCATTTCAGAAAACAAATAAAGTCTTTGCTCAGATGGATGTTCCATACGGCTTAAGATTCAACAGGCACAGCACTGATCATTAGGCTCACAGAAGTAAAACACATGAACATTCATCCAACCCTTATGCCATTTCTGTCTGCAACTTGGACTGCAAGGCTTCCACAAGCAGCCTTTTAGGGCTTGCCCTTCCTCTCGTACCAGGAATGCCACAAGAACGAAGGCAGCTGGCAAAACTGAAAAGTAACAGAGAAAAGGAAAACAGAGAAACAACTAACCACAGTTTTGTGAACCTCGAACAATCAGAACAGAAAACAAAAGAGAAAACGATACACATTTTGGATTAGCCTTACTCTGTATTTGTTATGCCCATGTTGGTTCTTTTACTCTGTATGCCAAACCCAACGCTACGCCCAGCGTCACGCCACGCTGCATTGCAGTTCAGTGGCTGAGCAAAGTCTATCAGATTCTGGGAGCCTCAGACATGGCAAAGTTGAGGAAGCTGCCTAGCATAATTGAATCTCTGGATAAAAGAACAGGATGATTCTCCAGCTCCAGAGGAAAAATGTGAACCTTCACCCATGTAAAGGAATTCCCCTTAATATAAAATCTGTAGGGAGAGTCCTTCACCCTGATCCCTGGATACAGGCAGTAGGCTGAAGGCCAGCGTCATGCCCTACTGTGGCCTTTATATGGTCAACATGGGAAACGATTAATGGAAACCACCATTTTTGGCTTCTCTCAAAAGCAGCTAAGAATAACAAATAGCTATGTCAATCCCCAAATCTGAATAGAGTAAGAAACACCCCAGAGGATAAGAAAACACGAAAACTGTGGGGACAGATCAAGTGGATTCCCCTAATGATGTCCCCGCTCCTCCTTGGAAATTCTTCCTTTTTCAGAAAAAAGAGTCACAGGGTAAACATGACACTTGTTACAACGGAGCCTCTCCCCATTGAAAACAGACACATTCTTGCGAGTCCCTAAGAGAAATGGAGAAAAAAAATAAACACACAGGAGACATCAGCACTCAGGGGCAAAGGGAACATGGTAAGAATGGAATATTTGTAAAGAAAAAAATATAGAGAGAAAAGGGCTTTGCCTCTGACCTACAGCATCCTGTTGAGAAAAATGGCTGCTAGATCAGTCCCAGTCTTCTTATAGAGGAATTAAAACTACACAATACAGATGAAGTAGAAGCTATTGAAAAGAAATCTTCCAGAATAGACACCAAAGAAACCCACCAGGTCCTACAAAAAAGCCACAGGCTGTGGCCAGTTCACTGCAGAGACAAGCAGGACCAGACAGATAGGGAGGACTCCTTTTTCCCTTGCATCCAGGTCCTGTCCTGGTGCTCCCGACACACGGGCCCCGCAGCCCCAACAGAGCTGCTACAATCCATAATCATCCCACCGAGCACAGGGGAGGCAAAGTAGTGCCTAAGCCCTCCCCAAACCTTGTGGCACGGGTGGTGGTTGCTCATGCACTTTCACACAATGGTACAGATCTCACCAACGCTCTGCACGTGATAATGTTGGTACAACTCCTCTACAACCTAAAAAAGCTCATTCTCACCATGAGAATGTCACATAGTGGGACATGCTCCCAGCATCCAGCTCCACGATACAGCACGTTCCTCTGCCCCACCACACAAGCAGCATTTTGCTGCTTCTCACCAAAAGCATGTTCATCACAGGGCCAAAAAGCAAGTGTCTATTAGACGAAAATAAATATTTTAGAAAAGTAAATAAAAGCAACGGGTATGAAAGAAGATGCAAGATAATCCCTTACAGCACCTTCAACTATAGGAAATTAAAAAGCGGGAGCGGGAGCTATTCCGGAGACAACAACGATGTGAGGAGAGCATCGCTGGCTCTGCAGCGAGGCTGGTGGGGCAGGGGCTGCGACACAGGCAGTACAGGTCAGCTTCCCCTCCTCATTTTGTACATTCTTTTACCCTGTGAATGTTACCATTTTATTTTGGCTTCGTTAAAGCTGTTAAAACAGTGATTCCAAATACATGCATCCATCTTTTCTAACAATACTTTCCCCCCTTAGCTGCAGAGGGGGACTTATCCTCATCAGAGGATGAATGAGAAGGGTATTTTTACAGGCATTGTTCAAATGCAGTCCTTTTTCATAATGGAAAGCTTTATTTTTTCCTTTTTCCTTTCCTACAATGCACCCTACCAAGCTTATCTGCCTTACAAAGATGAATAGCTGAGTCAACTCTGCTGGGATTCAACCCTCTAGGCTTAAACATCATGAGTGCTTCCGTCTCCCTCATTATCTAAAACAATTAGTAGGGAGAAGAGAAAGCTGCATTAGAGCTGGCAGTTTCCTATTCTCATCCCTTGATACAACATCTCTCCGAAACGCCTGTATTTCTGTGAGCTGATCTTAAGCCACAGATATTGGATCCAGACACTGATTCATATTGCTATCAATTCTTCTAGCTTGAAGCTGGTCGGAATAAGCAATGCAGTTCAGACACATCAATAAAAGAGGCCTAAAATACAGTGCTTTGTTTCAAATCTGTCTGGCAAGGCCCTGAAGGTTGGGAGAGAGGCTTTGTCATCTACTCCAGTTGGGTTCATCTCTAATGCACTCATACCAACACACATTGTCAGGCCAGGACAATTGAAAATTCAGTAATTTCAAACTCAAAAAGCATGTAGATTCCAGGGGAAAATGGCCCAGCTACAATTCAAAAGCAGCTCAGGGCACAGGACAGTAACTGCCACAGCTAACGTGTTTCTGAGGCACCTGCCTCACTTAAAAAGCTCTGTATGAAGTTAGGAATAGAACAATCTAGGCTACAGTCTAATATTCTTGATTAAGTATATGTTTAGGACATATTTAGGGACTTAGATGCTTTGATAAAAAGTGAATTTTAACCCCATTTAGAGCAATAAAACCACTTGAGTAATATCTTTCTTGGAAGCCTGAATCATTGCCCAAGCTAAGCCTGATAAGTGTATCACTTAAAATTGGCTCTTTCTGCATTTAGAGTTGGTAAGTGCAAAATAGTGCCTTCAATTCTCAGCGAAGGCTTTACATCCTTCTATAATTTACTATCTTGGAAACTATTGTCAGGAGAGCATCAAAGGGATGCTATGAAGGCTGTCAAGAAAGACTGTCAATCTTGAGAGCGTATCTCATTAACCTCCCTGCTAGGACTGGAACAACAGTTCCTTTATAATTTATTCTGAGGCTTCAAGGAAGAGGATCTCAAGATAGACCTTCAGCTGAAAGGTAGCAGGCTTTAAGGTCTCTCTGCTGGACTTGGGAAGACCGAAGAGCCAGCTACATTTTTTTCAGAAGAGGGCTGATGAGGGAGTGAGCAGGATATGGAGTTGGCCTGTGGTTTGCTAATTCTCTGCAGATTCCCCAATCTCTTTTATTACCAGGACTTAAAGCTGCACTACACAGAGCCAAGGGGGATTTGAACTTCACTCAGCAAACCAGCTGACTTTGATGGGAATTACTCAAAGTTCACATAAGGGCTGTGGAACTGGACAGAAAGAGAGGAAGAGTGGAGGAGGATATTACATTCTTGGATGTAAGTTGTTGGCTAAAGAACATATGAGATGCGAATAGCCACTAAAGAGCACATTCAGGTTGCCTAGATTTCTCCCGAGTCCCTTTGCCTCTTGGCTGGCTTCAGATTCAGGTCTTCAGATCTTCATTCGGGTCTCCAGAGGATTTCAGTAGTGCCTGGATTTTGATATAGCCTAGGCAGAGCGATGTAGGTGAAATTTAAACTCTGAATAAAAGCCTAAACGGATCATTATTTCAACCTCCCCAGGAAGGGCTGTTTACTCTTAAGGGAATGCTTAAGAGTAGAGTCTTTGCACATTTAGCAGCATCATCTGCTTAGCAATAAGGTGAACTTATTACTACTTTATGCAGACTTTACTGTTCTGGGAGAAACATCATTATGGCCATCCTTGCAATATTTTTCACACCTCTTTGCTTCACATTAGTGTATTTTCTAGGTAAATAGTAAAACAGCATTGATATTACCCATTACCATCATCTGTTATCACATCGAAAGAAAAAGGTGCAGATTTTGTACTTGTGTTTTTAAACTCCCATATGAGCTTTTGTAAGGTGCATCTAACCAGAAGGGCAGATCTGGCAGTCATTACTCATGTCGAGCCATAGAACGAGACTGGTTTGGGGCCAAGGTATGGGGGGCGTTTGTCTTATAAATCTCAGGTAGAAAGAAAGCAGACCACAGTTACTTTATGAATAAAGTATAGGAAAATACACCAACCAGAATAGTTTATGCATAACATCAGTGCAAGCCTTCACTTAAAATCAGATTCAAGACTTTAAGCAAATGCACTTGCATTGACCCTTACCTATAGGAGCCATAAGCAGCAGCACTGAAGCATAAGACACAACGCAAGGAAGATGCAACTCAGCATTCCTGGTCAGCCTCAGCTCTCAGGGCATTATGGATAACACAAGGTTTGAGAGCCATGAAATCAGGGCCATTGTATTACAGCTTGGAAATAACTTATGCTTTAGGAAGTTTTACATTTTCTAGTTTTTATTCTCATCCTGAGTAAAAAGCACTACAAGAAGAGCAGTCTAAACAAGGTGAAGCTTATTATCACTGGACACACTTGCATCCACTATTTGCCAGACACTTACCAATAGTTTAAGGAGATGCAACCTTGCACTGAGGAACTCATGGTTCAACAACAGATCAGCATATGATAGATAGAAAAGGTAAAAAAGGGGACTATTTGCTTCACAGGAATCACCATTGTAAATGTGATTCTCTACAGAAATGTATCTTTTACAATGATGGGGAGAAGTGCCAGAGCAAAGATACACAAGGCATCTTTCATCTTGTTTGCTTGAGTACTGAAAGCAGTGAAGCAGGAGCTGCAAGATTAATCCTGCACGCATACAAAGACTCTCAGATTCACTTTCTGCACCTTGCACTGAAGCCTGGACTACTAAGATGCAGATCTGTCAGCTCTTGAGCTACCTGGACTAAAGCTACACTGTGTGCAAGTTTGCTTCCAGAGTAGAGTGTCCCTTTTGACATGAATGGAAGAGATAATTTGCAGTAACTGCACCGAATCTATTTCACAAGCTCAGTTTAGCTTACCTTCAATTAATTCATTTTTGTGTCCATACTTCTGTATCCCAGACCGCAAGGTCTGGCTCAAAAAAAAAAAAAAAAGTCCCAAACTCAAACTGCCTTTTACTAACCATTCTGGCACACAGGGAGCTTCCACCATTTGCCTCTGGTTCTTGATGTGTTTGAGGCCTCTACTAAACAGTAGGTACAGAAACATCTCTCTTCCCTGGACCCTGAAAGCATCCTTCTTGCCAAAAGGAGAAAGGCTGCTGAGAATAGAGCACTGTACTGGCCCATTTCAGTAATTGATGCTGCAATAAAAGTTTTGGCCTGGATCCTGGTGAAGACACCGCATTGCACCTAGGTACCAGGGGCTTCTTTAAGCATTCACGCTCATTGTGTACTTCTTGGGATCTTTTATGACAACTGTATAGACAGGCAGGCATTTCTCCCTAGAGATTTAAGACAGTGCCATAACTAAAATTATTTCTTCTTCAGCCCTCTTACATGACATGTAGGGCTTTAAAGGATCCGTGTGTGATGGAAGTTACCCTCCTTAAACAATTGTTCCCATGTTGCTGGGTCTTCTCAGACAAAACCAGCTTCATCAGATGTCCAGCATGGAATCTGTCAGCATTCCCAATGTGAGAAGGTGCACTGACCTGCTGCTGCTTGCTCTTATATTCAGACAAATCAGGAATAACATCACCAAAATCAGGTTATATAGCTATACACGCTGTTTACACTTGTTTTACTGCAAAGATCAGTTTCCTGGTGACCCTTTTGTCTGACATACCATTTTCCCGGGGGTGGGGTTAGGTCAGAAAAGCTCCCGGTTTTGCAATACACAAATATTTCAAATACAGGGAATAACTCCTATGCGAGGATCATTGCATGTATAGGAAGAGGCTAAGCACATGCTACTTAAATCACTGTTACGTACCCCATCCCCACACAACTGCCTCGAGCACTTTGCCAATTAGACAGAAAATGAGACATTTTCCTTGTTACAGTCCTGAGGAAGAGGAAACCACAAACAATCCTGAAAAAGGCAAAAGAATATGCCGCATGGAAAAAGCAAACATGCAACCTGTATTGAGCTGGTTGTTTTAAAAGACTAAGAGACAAGAAACATCCACACAAATTTAAATTCAGAACAGGTTGGTTGGACCTTTTCATGCAAAAGCACATAAGTTACAAAGAAGAGTAATGCCACCCAACATCTGCAAATTTTTTACGTGCAGGTGCTCTCACGAGCAAGCAATGTGAAAACATGCCTGTTTCACCTCATTAGTGGTATTCCTCTGTCCCTCACCTGGGGAGGGGGATCATTACTGATAAAGAAGTATATCTTTCCTTATCAATAGAAGAAACATTTCACTTAAGAAAGATGTAGGAGTTTTATACTCCCATTTATTGTGATGTGCAGCAGAGCAGTGATGGGAAGGAAGAGATCAACTGGTAAGGACAGGACTCTGGTGACAACTTTCCATAAAATTCCTTCTTCTCCAGATATCCAAATTATAAGCAGGCTCTATGGAAGACAGGATGTTTCAAATCCTGACTAAAGCAAACAAGTTAATTTTAAAGTCTGCAAGAACACCTGCCAAATCTACAACCCCAACAGCACAGCAACATGATAGGCCTATGGATGCCATCTAAGCTACCTTCAGTACAGGAGGTGACCACCTTTCTGCAGAGAAGGGTGGAATATGCCATTGTCAGATGTCTCTGAGAATTCATTTCATGTCATAGCTTGGTAAGGGCCAGATCTGAAAGACTTTATGACCTGATGCAAATTTGTGGAAGATGCATCTGAGGATAGGACTGACTGACTAAGAGGGTCCAAGCAGCATATGATGGCTGAGGTTTGGAGAATGTTAGAAGATGTCTTTGTAGTCCGCTTATGGATTTTATAAGCCAAGTCAGAGCATAAATGGTTTCAATTGTGTTTTGTAATGTAGTAATACCAAAAGCCAAAAGAAGAGGTCTGCATTTCAAATACTAGACTTCCAATGAAAATCCCATATTTTCTCTTTTAAGTTTTCTTCCTCTCCATTTTTAAAAGCCAATAAATGAATATACTAAATGAGGTTGATAGTGGGGAGCTATTGATCCTAGACAAAATCTATCTGTAAAAAAGAGCACTAAATGGGTTAGAAAATAAGAGAAAAAACCATGTCTGAGGCCTTAGACACATTTCCACCAAAACGTAGCTCAGGCAAGTAATGCTAGGACAGGGAGAGAAGAATGTGTATTTTTCTGTCTACCTGACTTGCCCTCAACACGAGGTGAATGAAATTTAGCACTGCCTTGCACTTCAGCTGCAGTGTCAGCTTTTTCAGACTGGCTTTGTTCACATCAATTCCCGCACTGTTCACACATGCACCGGAACCAGCACGATAAAGCCCTAGGACACTCACAGTCCAACTACTTATTATGCCTAGCTTTACTTTGAGACAGCTTGTCAGTCGGTGTAATTCAGCACCGCTTCCCCAAAATCGGTGACTGGAATGTCACCCTAGCAGCAATTTTAAGCCTCTGGTCCAACACAGCGAACAGAACTCTTCATAGCCACAGGCCATTTGTGCAGAGGCACTCTCAGGGGTCTGGTTTAGATCTCACTGGGATCATGGTGAGGCAGAAGCAACTCCATTAAAGCTGATGGCACAAATTCTCAGCTCATATTAAAAAGTCACCTCCTTTGAATTGCGTGAGCTATGTCCATAGAGCAGCAGAAGCATGTCAGGACAAGGGGCGAAGCAGGGTTAGAGCACTTGAGTTCCTTCCTCAAAAAAGGGTCAGCTGTATCCTTTGTCATTCTGTGTTTGCAAAGTAGAAGGTTGGGGAATAACATCTGCAGTGCCTAAACATCCACTCTTCAAAAACCTCGCCTAGGAAACTATCAGACAGCCAAGAAAAAATTTAAGCTACCTCAATTACTTTCAGACCTGGTTTTGATATTTGTTGTTACAGATGTCTCAATGCAGAGAGCTGTTCCACTTTGTTTCTCAGCGTAGAGAGTTGTTCCAGTTTTTAATCAAACTGCTTAATGACAAAATGCTGGGGGACTTACTGCTTGCTTTTCAAGTTTGTTCATTAATCTGTGTTAGATTCTGCTCAAATGAATTATGGCACCAAGCCAGTTTGCTTCACAAAACTAACATTTAAAGAAGTAAATAACTGAAAATGGTTAAAAGGCATAATTATTTTTGTAATGCAACATCTAATTAATCCATGAAGCTCACTGAAACAAGTGCTAATTGAAGAAAATACCTTAACAAGATTTTCAAAAGGAATGATTAGACATGGTTAGGGAATAGGAATTTTGCCATGCCAGTAACTGAAATCAAGCTGCAAAGTCACTTTCACATTTCTATATATAAGCCAACCACAGGCAGGGGCTGAGAAAGGCTTCTGTCTCCCTCGCACGAGCAGCCTGATGCAACACACTGGTGGTTTGCGTCTGTCTGAGGCATGACACGTTAGCCATTATCAGGGACAAGGTCCATCTAATCCTGTATCATTCATCTGGTTTCTTGTGGCAGTTCCAATATTGCTGTGTAACGTCAGAGGAATGTGATAATGAATAACTGACTCATGATGAAGCCATCATCTCAAAAGCCTTCTATGCAACTAAATGAATTAGTGCTTGGTATGAGCAATATCTTGATGTGACTAAGCTCCCAAGATAACTCAACCGTTTACCCATTAGCGAAGCAAACTGGAACCAGCCCAGAATTAGGCTTCTGACAGAACACCTTCAAGGTAATTTCCCCACAGCAAGCGTGACACGCATGCCCTCAAGCGATGTGATCTTATAAGAAAAATTGAAGAGAGGACAGTAGTTACTGAAAATATGACTGAAATTCTTGCTCCACTGAAGCCCAGGATGTCTGCCGTTTCACAGGGATCTTTAAATCCTATTCCCTATTTTGCAGCTCGGGAAGGTGCAACACAGGAGTTGAGGAAGCCTACGTGCAGAAAGATATCACCTCTTTCCTTCACAGCATCAGCATCAAGTTCAGACAGAATTTATTTTTCTGGCCTAAGAGATCTGCTTGTTGGAGAGACAGCACCGAATACTGCCATTGCGTGGAAACCAACGTGACCGATTCTTCACCACCTGTTTCTCCCATGACTCTGCAGACTTGGTGCCAGCTCACAGATCTCAAGGAGAAGAGAATCTTCAAGAAATCCTGAACATTGAAAGCTAAACAACTACTGCTGGCTCCAAGTATTTGTTTTTATTTTTTGCTCAGGAGATTTCTCTCTATCTTCAAATTCAAACAATTAGTCAAATTTTTGTAGTAACCATAACTGACGTAAAAGATCAAACCAGCTTCTGGTATATGGTTCTGATTTCAGCCACAATCAGTCCATTACTACACTTTGCTGTTACAAGCCAACTATTATGACACAGGAAAAAATATTGAAGTGAGTTCAAAAACTCTCAGAATACACACCCAAAGTATTAGCTGTTTTTCCAAATGAGTAAACATAATAAAACAAATTTTGTTTATACGGTAAACTTGCTGGAAATAAAAACCCCACAGAATCTACGCTTAATTGTCTAAAAGTGAAGAAAAGCTATGAAAGATCCACTGGGGTATGGTTTTACATGTACGTAAATGGTTTGAGATACTGCAGAAAATTTTTTTCACAAAGCCTGAAGTAAAATACAGCGTCTGGAATTCTTATTCTTTTATTACATTAAGTTGTTCTTTTTTCACATTTTTAAGAAACGTTTTCCTCAGGATTTCTGTCCCTCAACTAATTTTGTGCAGTGTCGAGTATTAAAGTAAGTGTTTTTGCAGATATGGCTTTTCCTTTCCAATATCTCTTATCACAGAAATATTGGCTGGGAGGGACCTCTCAGCCTCCCGCTCAACCTGGGACCATGGCCAACGCTGGCTCAGGTCAGCCGCGGCTTCGTCTAGCCAAGACTCCGCAACCTCCAAGGATGGCGCTTCCACAGCCTGTCTAGACAACCCGTCCCAGGCCTGCACTTCCTTTCTAGTGAAAACTATTTTCCTAACAGCCAACTTGCAGCGTCCAAACGGCTGTTTTACAGCCACTGCCCCCTTGTTTTATTATCTGAAGCTAATGTCTCCCTTGCCTTGGTAACTCCCCTCCAAGCAGCTGTAGATCGCCGTACGGAGCTGCGCCACCCCCTCTTTGCCCGACTCAACAAGCCCAGCTCTGTGAACCTCCTCGCTCGGGCACACACCGTTGGCTCCCGATCATCTCAACAGCTTTGTGCTGGATCTTCTCCTCTGTGCTTGGGGAACTGAAGCTCTCCGTGTTCCGTGCCCAAGTACTGCAGAAGAATGGGGCAAACTTGAAAACGAAGGAAACAAGTTTTTTTGCACCGCAGCAGGCGTCCACATCCTGAAGCTGTCTTACAAAGAAGTTTCCCACTTCTTATTTGGGCAAACGTAGGATCCCAGCAGTCAGTCCTCCAGCTGCCAGTACCTGACAGCTTTGGCAATTGTGCATTATCACTTTACAATTGGAAATTATGTTGCCATTGGATCACCAACTACCCAATTCATTCAGGAAAAGACAATGCGATACAACTGAAGTAGAATAAATTAGCCTCTATCCCAGTTTTCTCGTATGAGCCTTTTACAGCTGTTACATTAACATCCATCTGTCTATCGTGTTTCTGATGCCATTCACTGCTATCATTTTAACAGCCACGGTCTCCTTTCATCCAAATGAAGGATTTGTGTGGGAACAGCTGGACCGCTACACATAGCTCCCAGTCCATCGCTCCCTCGTTACTGCAAAACATGAAGAGAGGCACATAGCTTCGTGTACTGCTTCACAAGATTTCAAAGAGAAACATGGCCTCCATCCAAAAGGAGTTTATCACGGTTTTGCCAAACCAAAAGGCTCAAAAATCACAAATAAAGCCAGCCCCAAACCATGAGATTGATTTATTTAGATGTTTCATTCAGCAGCTCTTAAATAGAAAAAAGATGCTGAAATGCTTCAAGGATCTGGGCTTTAGTACCTCACAAATGATACTGAAATCACCCTCTGCACTCTGTCAGCATTTAGGGAGGTTTTTCAGTCTCACTTTATGGATTAAGGCCTGAGTGAGAAACGTCAACAAGGTCTGACAATGCTGGTGCAGAAAAACCTTTATTCCTCCTGATCTCTGTGCCTCCATTCAGAACCATGTTTGCTCTATGACCCTTCCTCCTCACCGCTTCATCAGCCAGAGATCTGTGCCAGGAGACACCACAGGAGCCCAAAACAGCAGGAGAACCGCCCAAGCTAGATGACAGCTTCATGTACTTAAGAGACGAAAACGGAAGAGATGATGCAATTTATGGAGGATGCTGTGCACTACACAGAAAGGTCTGAAGGGCAGCCGCACAAAAGCTTGTTTCATGAGAGGGCATTCACCTTGACCTACCTATGACAGACAACGCAGAGCTCTACTAGTTTTGTCTCAGCAAAGCTACTCATGTGGTCCAAAACGGTCCCTGGCAACCTCACGCAACGACAAAAAGCCCACAGAACTTGCGTGTGCCATTGCCTGATTCAGTGTGATGACCTCAGGTATACATCCTCTTTGGATTACTTGCCAACCTCCTCACCCTAGTTTAAAACAAAAACCTACTGTACGCGTTATTTCTAAGCTGACCTTAAAGAAGCTAGAGCAGAACGAGTACAGCTCAGCTTCATGCTTACGGGAGAGCCAATTCCATTCAAGACCAGATTGCTACTGGTTTCTGAGTGGTCTCATATCCAGCAGTTAATGCTGCTTTCATACGACAATACGCAGGACCTTTTCATGTAAAGTTTTCAGTACTTCAAAACTGAAGTTACCTACTCAATCTCGTGGCCTGAGGAAGTAACAGAGTGGAATCAAGCCTTTTTTTATTATTATTTTTAAAATAATCCTCAATTTTGGGACCCATCTCCAACAATTTACTTGAATTCCTTGTCAGCAATTGAGCAGAGCTAAATTAGTTACTGCTTTTGAACCAGAATTCATGAGATCTTAGGGAAACAAATCGCAGCACAAAGCCAAAGGTCTGAGACAGGGGTTCCTGAAAAACCGAGGCGAGTCAACCCAGGGGACATTCCAAAAAAAAAAATTACCAAGGATTTGACCCGAAAGCACACAGGAAAAGCAGGCAGATGGGGAAACAAGCACCCATTCACCTGATCCCTGGCCACCCACAATTTATAATCTAGTGCAAGGATCCATACACCCTTTTGCCCATTCCAGCCCCAGCAGTCGTGGCAGGTCCCACATGGGCAGGAGCGATGCTAATATACAGCACGCAGCTTTTCCAAGAGCACTGTGGGCAGCTAATGCTGCATTAATTACTGTGTGAGAGCCCCTCTTCAAATCAATAAAGATTAGAGCAAAAGTCTGAAAGCTGCAGTAACCAAAAACCTGTTCAGCGTGCACGGAGCGATGCGTTTACCCTGCACGGCTCCGTCTCGCTCACCCTCTTCTGACCTCTAACACACTCACTCCATACATACTGTTTTGTTACTGACAAATTAAAATTCAGTTAACATTCCTGGAGACTTCAATCACAGCGCTCAAAAAGCCTGCATATCTCAGCAAATGCACTCATCTTCCAATTCTGAGATGATCGCAATTTTTATTTTTATTATTTTAAATGTTCTTGCCAGTTTCCATTGCAAATCATGCAATGTCTGGTGAGCAAATGAAAAGGTAGAATGTTCTCATGCTTGGGAAAGACATTCAGTGTGGGAGAAAAGTTTCTTAGAAGTAGCTGCACTCTTTTTCTAAAAAGAAAAATACAGTACATACTTGGAATAGAATGACTAGAACAGAAAAGATGACATTAAGACAGGGGTGTAGGGAATATTTTGATGGTGGCCTTAAGTGCTGAAGATGTCTCACTGCTACACTGGTAACGGAGAAACATCTGGATGGAACAGGACTCGGAGAAAGGCGCCTTTATTACCAGCCCTGGTGTAAAAAGAGAGTGTTTACTTGCTAAAGAGAATACAGCGAGTTTTTATGCCCAGTTCATACAGAAAGTCATTATTAACATCCTTACATTATGGCTGCTGCAGGCAGATACACTCAAGCTCCAAACTAAACTGAGCTGATTGAAGTAAACTCCACCTTTCACATGTGGCTTTGCACAATATTTCAACTGTTGCCTCAGCACACTACTCGAGTTTAGGGATCCTGCTACATCTTACAAGACTGGGACCTTTAGCAGAATGACTGTTGGAGGCTGGTGACTCCAACACCAGCTTTTAGGCTGCATTCTTTTTTTTTTTTAGGTTAAAAAGCCTTCCCTTTTGGCTCCTCAATGTGCCTAGCCCTAAATAGTCATCCTCTCCCAATTCCAATAACTAGCAGTTGCATTTCTACTTGATATTCCTTTACTCTACTGATATTATCTACTTGATATTACTTCACTCAGAGAACAAAACAGCATGGCACAGGTTTAATGATAATTGTATAGTGATCTATGTTACATTCTTTTCAGCCTCCCGAATTATAACCACCATATATAACCTACACAATGAACAACAGCCTGACAAAGAAAAATAGAAGATTTGGGATGTATAGAAGTTTCAGTTTGGCATCTCCCAGCAGCATGAAATTGGATGAAGCAAATCATATTTAGACCATAAGCAGGGGGTGGGGATGTGTTTTTCTTCCTATTCAAAGGACTTCTGAACATGATCAGCTTTGGGAGCCAAGCACAGGCTAAGAGGAATTTCACATAAATACAGGAAGAACCGATGACAACACTTGGGAATAATCACAATGAGTCAAAGCTACAAAAGTCTTCCCAATGCTGCAGGATCACTTGGAAAAACAATCTCTCATTTTCCAAAGACAGTAAGTGATGATAAATGAGGATACGTTTATTAAGAGGGAACTTTGCATCCAGTTTTCTTCTCTCAAATCACAGTGAAGGATGAGGTCTCTGTATGATGAGCACTTTTCTAATGTAATAATCCCAACTTGTTTACAGGACCAAAATGTGACTAATAACCTCGTTGACGGATTTGTTTAACACCTTGAAGGACTTTGCAGCTCCAGAAAAGAGAGTAAACAGAAGGATACTTATCTTAAAGAAAATTCATCTTCTCATTTAACTTAACCTCAGCTTCCAGAGGATCAAAACAGAAGAATATGTGTCTCACGGGAAACTCTTAAGCTCAAAAAGATGTGTAATTAAAACTGGAATATATGTGAGTGCTGAAGGCTCGCCATTGTCTCTGCCAGGATGGGCATGAGCTTTAGGCAATCAAAAGGTTTTTCTCCCTGTAATGCAGTTAATGACACATGGGCCAAACCAAAATCCAGTAGCACAAACAACCCAGGCAGCTGGCAGCTCTGCAGCTTTTCCTCCTGCCACGGATCACCGCTGTCTTCATGCACAGCCTTCATCTCTCCACCTTGTTTTTCCTCACTTACAGGACAGAGTCATGCTTGGTTCCCACACAGGACTACTCTGAATTGAAATTCATTCGGGCTGGTTGAGACATGATATGGGAACGTAAAGCATCAGCCACGCGCTACGCCGGAGTGCAGCGTGCACGGGAGAAGAATTACATTTGGGTGGTGGCACAGGGGAAATTATGAAAGCAATTTAGAAGCATTGTAATAAAGCACAATGCACTGTAGTGCTGCTCAAATTCAAAACAGGAGTAAGTTTTTTCCTATGTTAAACGCTCCCTGAAGGACAGGGCTGCCCGAAGCGCAAGGCCTGGTATGGGGGCACGGTGCCACATGCTTAAAGCTGGGTTTAGGTGCATGACACAGAACTGCAGCTGAAATTCAAACTGACATGTCCATGGCTTCTTAGCTGTCTGAGCCACAAAAGCCAAATTAAACATTGCTTCAGCTGGAACTTGCCCTTTGTACCTTTAAAACCATTATATTAAAGAGCAATGTCATTTATGAGCTGGCCGTGGGGAACGGCAGGTGTCTAACACTGAGAAATCATTTCAGCTCTGGGGGATAAATCCAGTCTATAAACTGAAAGCATCTGAAATGAGCTCCTCATTCAATCCCACCCCTTTTCTTTCTTTTTCAGTTGCCTTTGCTGGGATAGAGCTGAGCTCCAAACCTGAACAACCTCCTGTAGTGGCACTGGCACAGCTATAACCTGAGGTCACATCAGCATGTTGCTGGCAGCTTGATCCAATACCTGCTGAATTCAATGGAATCCTTTCAGTGGGCTTCAGTAAGCTTTGGTTTACTCCCTAGGTGACACTGCATGTCTTTTTTCCTTCTTTTAAGCTTCACAGTACCAGGCAGTTAAAAGCGTTATTTAATCTCTAGCCAGCTGGAGTTGACTTCTCAGCAGGAAGCTCAATCTCACCAACAGACCTTGGAGCCTTCTGCTGAGAAGAAGCAGAGAGGAACACGTGTCACTTGGGGGCTGTTTTAATCATCGTTTCCTTGGGGATGGTTCAAGTAGATTCTGACATTGAAATGACACAAGTTCACCAGGGCAGAGAAGATTTCTCCTTGCCTCCTAACTCACCCACTGGGAACACAGTCCCAGAGACTAGGTTGATCATAAAAACATGCCTGGTTGTTATTTGAGTGTACAGGAGCTGGCCCATCACTCCTCACTTGGTGTTTAGGGGGTAAGAGGGCACTGAGAACTGTATCTTTAAGAAGAGATATTTAGCAACGAGAATAATAGGCCCCTCTCCTCCCAAGAAGTTCAGCCTGTCAATATGTTCACATTCAGTACACCCTCATGTATTTCAAAATTAGTAATATGGCCTGATAACCACATATGGCACTGTCTATCACTCATGAATATACAAGTGTATTCACATTGCAAGAAGGTTACTACACAGATAGAGCTTGCAGAAATGGAATATAAATTTTCTCCCTTTCATAACAGCCTAAACTGAAGATGACATGAAAACTGGGATGCAGGAAAAAAACAAACCAATATTTTTCTGTCTAGAAATCTAGAGGAGTGACCTGCTACTAGAACTGGTAGCAGGTCCGCAGCAATACCAGTAATGCTTCAGATGAATTATTTTCAGACCATTTCTCCTAAGAGGACGTGTCCCCAGCAGCTTCCAGCTCCTCTTTCCGTGGTGCTAAATGAAGGAAGATGAACACAGCTGCCTGGCACGTGCCAACTGCCCTCTCTCCTGGCACCTGCGCAAAGGAGATCTGCAATGACCTGTTACAGCTCTGCTGTCCCAGCAACTGCACAACTTGCTCAGTTCCTGAAAAGAGCCCGTCAACAGTGATCCCTTGAACACAGGGCAGGACTCTGCTACCCACAAGCTTTTAGGTCCTTCTTTCCTAGGGAGGAAGCTCTCCCCTAGAGTGATCAGTAATGGCAAAAGGAAACACACATGTAACCTCACAGGTCAACTCATAGGAAGCTGTGTTTGCATCCTTGCATTGAGAAATGGATGAAAATTTGCCTGTTGCTCAAAGGACACTCAGATTTGTGCTTGTCATTTAGCTCTTCCCAGAATCCAGATGACAGAACCACAAAACTGGGAGTACTGCAGCTTTGGCACCTTGCACTGTTACCCGGAGTGCCGCTTCTCAGGCTGTTATGAACCAAATGCAGAGTCCTCTTCTACCAGCCCACACCCCTGCATGGCAGGTCTTTTTCAGAAAGATATTTAGGCTTAGTTTAAAATATATATGCTCTGCTATTAAATTGCTTTTCTGCAGTGATGTTTGCAAAACGTAGACACACAAACTAAACACAGTTTGTAAAATACGAACTGTGTGTCAAACTACGATGTTAAAGACAATTTCTGCCCACTTCTCTGAGCCTCGAGGCCTCTAATTATTGGGTGGCATTTTTAGGTGTCACACTAGGCATACGTTACACCCATCTGCATGAGTGGTCTTACTTCTTTACATTTACAACCTGCAAAAACCATGAATAAACTGATTTATGATTTATTATTTTTTCCTTTCAGTAAACTTCAGATTTGTAACTTGGCAGAGGGAGCCATTGTATTTAACCACCTGTGCAGACTTTAACTAAACACTTGAGCTTTAAAACCAAGAAAACACAAAGTGTTAACACTGCTTAGATAGTTGCTTGGGTACCTTCCAACTTCTCTTAGCAAGACGAGGTTGTGAACGTGCAGCACCTTCATACAGTCTCTGCTCTCCCTTACTGTACAAGTACGTGGGAGTGCTGCCTCGTGCAGGAGGATTTACAGTATCAGAGCCATTCCCAAGCAAGAATCATTGCAAGGAAAGGTGCACACAAGGCTTTGGGGAGGTCACAGCCTCTCTCTGCGCTGTGCTTACTCGACAAAGGTTGCTTGCAAGCTGGAAGCCACAGAGATTTAACAGCTAATCCCAGCAGGGGTTTCCACTTGTGTTATTCTTAATATTTCACTGAAAAACACCACTGGGTCTGAACAAAGCAACAGCCTTATTTTTCATTGTACTTCACATGCACTTGGTCATGAGTGGCTCCATCCCAAAGAGTTGTAGGCTGTACTAATAGTGAACAGAAAAAAAGCTTTGCTAATCACATTTCATAGGTGGAAAATTGAAGCCCAGAAGGAATACTGAAGTACCTAAAGGGGACCTACAAGAAAGCTGGAGAGGGGCATTTTACAAGGGCGTGTAGTGATAGGACAAGGAGCAATGGCTTTAAACTGAAAGAGGAGATTTTGAATAGATCTATGGAAGAAATTCTTCCCTCTGACGGTGGTGAAGCACTGCAACAGGTTGCTCAGAGAAGCTGTGGCTGTCCTGTCCCTGGAAGTGTTCAAGGCCAGGTTGGATGAGGCTTTGAGCAACCTGGTGTAGTGGAAGGTGTCCCTGCCCATGGCAGGGAGGTTGGAACCTGCTGACCTTTAAGGTCCTTTCCAATCCAAAACATTCTATGATTTTATAATAGTGACTTACTGAAGGCCACACAAGTCACTGGCAGAACTAGGACCTGAACTCTGGTACACCAGTTTCAAGATCCATGCCTTAACTCCAACACTATCCTTAGCTACTACTGGAGAAATAAAACCACAATAATTGGCTGCAGAAAAACACTCAAATTCTTCCAAGCTAGAGACATAACAGCGGAAAGCATTATAAGTGCAGGAAAGGCAAATCTATACCATACTGCGGCCCTTCTTGGACTTTTTCCAAGTCCTCGTTGTTTAACACTCCAGGGACTTTTATTTCAGAGTTGTCAAGTTTCAGTTAATTATCTCTGTTTCGTTAGGCTCGGGTCTGCCTCATTTCTTCCACATAAGCCACAGCAATGTACGTTGTGCCCACCCGTGGGCTGGATACATGCAGCATTGCCTTCAAGCCCAAGTCCATCTGGTAGGGGCAGCGCTAACAAACTGCAGCAAGTGTCCTTTACATTGTCTGCACTGGGCTCTGGCTGGACCTCCCCAAACCAAACCCCTGCTGACTGCTGCACTGCCCATAAAACCTGTGTCATTACAAGGCTCTTCCCTCGTAAGCCAGAGCCCAGAAGCCCCTACTAAATGGTCAGTTCAGAGTCAGTACAAATAAACTGACATTGCTCGAAAGTGAGATCATTGGCAATTTATTCCTGCCCGAGCCCTACCAGAAAGAAAACAGTGTTTCATGTTGGGGCTTTTTTCCTCCTCTCTCCCGCTCTCATTTCTCATCTCTTTGCTATTTCCATGTGCTTCCCACCACACTGTGATTAATCTTTTCTAAGGCCTAAGGGACTGGAGTAAAGAGGTAAGTCAGACTGTATCAAAGACCCTACACAGAGGCAGCCAGGATCTGCCCCAGCCTTTGCAGGGCTGCAGCATTCCAAGAAACATTTTCCATCCTCAGAAGTTATAAAGAGTCAGAATTTTTACAGCTCATTAGTAAATCATTAATGAGATATTCCCTTTACCTCTCAACAAGCTCCTTGCTTCCCTCCCCCAAACCTTTCACAGAAGTCCTAAAACCTTTCTGTGAAAAAGAGCATTTTGTTTTCAAGGCCCTCGAACGCCAAACTCCTTCTCTTCCACTCCCCAGCACATTTTCCAACAGCTAAATTCAAGCCCGCCAAAGCTACTGCCAGGGAGGTGCAGAGCTGGAGCCAACCTACTTGGCACAAGCAAGAGGATTACCACACTATGCCACCCATGTACTGTGCCTAAATTCTGGCTTTCAAAAAAAAAAAAAAACACCACCAAATGATTATGACCTGGAGCCCTGGTGAAAGTCTGGAAGATATCTGGCTCCAGCACAGATCCTAAATCTGCACAAGGAACTTGCCAGTCTGGCCATCGATGTCAATTAAAGAGAGGAACAGGGTCAGCTTTTGTGATGTGTGCCAGTAAAAGCTTTTCCAATGCTGTCACATAAAAGCACATTTATCTGCACTTTTCACTCACTGAATAGTTACCAACTAATATCAGCAAAAGTAGTTTCTGTCAGTATAAATTATGCCTATTTGATGAGGATCCTGGAAGCACAGGTGTATTAGAGGAACAGGTGTAAAGCAGGTCTTGAGCTCCTGCAGTGAGAAATAATGCCGTGTTTTCCAAAAACCAATTGGAAAAAGGGTTCTGTGCAACATGGATGAGTGCTGCAGGGTCTGAACGCTTGTCTGAACTACTTGAAAAGAAACGGGCTCCTGCCAGGTACCCAGCTCCAAGAAAGTCTTCCACAGTATTTGCAAAGAGTTGGGATCTCTGTCAGACCCAAAACTTACGACATTACCCTTGGCTGTAAAAAATAAAAGAAAAGTTTAGAGAAATGGCTTGTCATGTGACTTCTAGTTCTCTTTAAATAAGAAAATCACTAAAATTCCCATAGGTATCTCATGGAATGTTAGTGCTTATTCCTACCCCTGCCACAGACTCAGAGTATCTGCAAACATTTACAGTGTTTTGGTGTGGTCATTCTTGCAAAATTATCAATAATCTAGCACTACTTGACAGTATCCCTGAAGTCTGAGCTGCTGACACCTTCTGATTGAAAACAGAATTCCCCGACCAAGAAAAAAAGTCTGCCCTTGGTTTGAGAGAGAAGTCAGAAAGTATAAAGTTGCTGAAAGATGAGAAGCAAAAGCAAAGAACTCCGAGTATGTTATATATTTAAATATCACAGGGAGTATGGAACTTGGTCATAATGTTTTAACGTATCACTGATCATAACGGGACACGTATGTGCTGGGCTTGACTCAAAAAGTATCAGTGCCTGGAAGGTGAATGGAAACTCAGGGTTCAATTTAGTTTTGTGTTTTAAATGTAAATCCAGACCAATTATATTCCACACATATTTGTCTGAAGAATTTTAACAAAAACATTGCCAAAGCCAGAATATTTCACTCAGGACACTGCCTCCTATGACATTACCTCTCAGACTCCTCCAGAGATCCTCTTGTGCCTGTGAGCCAGGGGAAAACATGATCCCACCAGGGACGGACCGTTAATTATCGCACGGGGCAGGAACTGCAGCTTTACTTATTCAGAATGGACAAGCCAACACCGTAACAACAGCGTAGCGGTCAAATGCCACATGAACTAGGATCTTGCATTCATATTCCTTTCAAAATTTGAGAAAGAAAAAAGAAATCACCGTGAAAGCGGACATTGTCATGCAGCGTCACAGGAAGGAGGGACTGCTTAACGTGAAGTTTCTGGTACTGGTAAAGAATGATGCTGAACTGGGACCATGTTTCAATGATGTGACAACACCTCTCTCTAGCTGCCCGCTACTGCTCTGATTTTACCCATTCTGCTCATTTTTGGTCAAACCTAGGGCAGAAAGTCTGCTCTCTTGTGTAAGATTGGGTTATCAAGACTTTTATAGGTACAAAAAACTGGAGTTAAAGCCCAAAAAGACAATGTCTCTTATGCATCCTGGTGAAGTGTCCAGCACCCATGCAAGAGAGTTTTCAAAATTTCTTTAAAGGCTGGATCTCATAGACTCCCACCTTAATAAATGAAGACAGCAGCTGCAAGTCAGGAGAAAAAAAAAAAAAAAGAGAGACAAACTTTGAGATGCTTTACTTTTTTGAGAACATTAAGATGGCAGCTGCCAGCCTTTTTCTAAAGAGGCTATTGAGATGCCCTAGTTACTCAATGGAAAACTACACAGAAAAGCAAAGTATTTCTCTACTTCCTGAAGTGCAAAGAGGCAAACCAGACAAGATTGAAATCAGCAATTTTACCCTGACAGTGACATCAAATCTTTCCTAATGGAACCACGTGCAACATAAAAGTGATCTATTGCCAGGATGTAAGTGTTCTGGTTGATTTCAAATCAAACTAATTCTAATATCAAAGTACAATTGGTGGAGCCCTTGTTTACGTATGGCAAGAATTAAATTCAGAACAACTATTTGTTGGAAGCTGAGTATTTATGCTTGCCAAAGTCCTTTGGACTTTCTTCCCCTGCTTTAATGTTTCTGGTTTTTAATGGAGCCTGAATTCTCTGGTGGTCACCTGTAAAGGTTGACTTAAACACTCCTGTGCTAGAAGAGTTAACACAAGGGTGTACTCAGCCCCATGGTGATGGTGGAGACAAGAGCAAGAGATTTTTCTGCTAGGTTGCAAGCTAGACAGATAAGGTCCAGACCCATCATCATTCCTGATGGTGGTGCCTGCAGTGTCCATCTATCTCCCTGCCCAAGGGTCCAGCACACGACCCACTGCCTGTCTCTTGTGCCCCTCCGCCATCCCTTTGGAGCACAGAGCAGGCACCTCATCCCACTGTCCCCCACATCCCTTGTCCTTACAGGGACAAACACCTTCATGACAGAGGTGAGAGGGACAGCAGGGAGGCAAAGGTGGACGTGCCACAGGGACAGACAGCAGCTCAGGCATAAACGTCACTGCCATTCACGCCGCACGAGCAGGCTGAGCAGAAAGGAGATATGAAGCTATCAAGGAAATAGGAAAATGCCAAAATATTAACACAGAAGGAGTAACAAAGGGGTACATTAGGAAAAAATAGTTTTGAATTAGGCCATGGCTATGCAAACTAAATGAAGCAAGAACAGCTACAACCAGTTAACAGCCAAGCAAAACCTGCCCATTAACAGACATTTGCATTTTGCAAGGGCCCAGAGAGACCTATTTTTCTATTTTATTTCTTCAAACATCTTTTTGAGGGAAAGAGTAATTCAGCTCAAATTTTCCTTAGATTTTCTTTAGTGAGTGCAGTCTGGTTTTTATTGGGAAAAGAATAATATCTTCAGGAAATTTATTTAAAAAGCAGGCTGTATATGTTCAATTAAAATTTTAAATAAGATATGAATTCATTTGCAAAATGTGAAGTGCTAATAACCTTGGCATATTTTAGTCAGATGCACTTTAAGAACAAGTCTTTTCTCTATGAAAAGCATTTTATATGAACAACTAAAATCAGCTCGATTAGCAGGTTCAGAAACAGGGATGTGGTTACAAAGACAATTCCAGCCAGAAAAGGGCAGACATTTGTAGAGGAAAATTAAGGGAATATAAATCATTTTCCAATAAATATTCCATGCAGAATATTCAATTCTGTGATATACAATACTGTCTTTTTCCAGAGATATTGCCTTCTCTCCCTGTGGATGCTGAAAGTGATTGCAGTATTAAGTTTCAATTGATTGTTAACAAAACCCCAAGCCTGTTCCTACTCCTGATTCAATCCACTTAGAATAGCAGGCTGATCTTTTCTAATCTCATTTTAATTTTCCATGGGGGACTAACTGTCCAAAATCCTTGCGAGGCAGCTGGAAGTTTCAGCCGTAGGATGCAACAACCTGATTCAAAGTCAACGGAGGAAGACTGTCATTTAGACCAGGTCCCTAATGGCTTCACTACGCTCTGGAAAGTGCCCTGAATTTCCGTCTTTCCCATAAAACAGAATGTCATTCTGCCCATATCAGGCCTCCAAATACAGCTGACATTCAGCCTTTGGAAGTAAAAGGGTCACAAGAACCAGCCTTAAGAGAACAGTCTCCCGTTGCAGCTCTGTTAACAGGCAGCAGGACTGGTTTTCCTCAGTTCACTATTGCCGATGCTGGTCCTGAGTCCCCTGCTCCATGCCACCGTTTGAGGCTTTCACTTTTACATACCTAATAACTGCCTGAATCCTAACCCACACATCCTGTGCACACAAGGACTGCAGGGGAAATGTGACAATCGTTTCCTAAACTTTTTTTCTTGAACTGCCTATCTCTACCTGCACCACCTCGCATCTTCTTCACCTCTCTGTTCCCCTCTGTACCTGGCAGGACAACAGGGAGTTATCCATCTGGGCAGATTCACTATCCTTTCACTTGCTTTCACCTTCCAAAAAAAAAACCAAACCACAAACCCAAAACAAATAAGCAAAAAAAGGCATCCCAAGCACTTTGGTTTCTCAAGTCCCATCCACTCAGGCCTGGTTCCTGAAGTCTCATACTGGCTATTTAACACAAGCTCTCCCACCAGTCTCAGAAGGGCCATGGTGATGTTCAGAGAGGAATTTCAAACTTGGCAGATGTTTGGGGACCACCTTGAAAAACTTTTCCAAATAGCTCACATGCTCTTCTAAAAATCAATCCCTTAACCTGCAATTTCACTCTCTTGCCCTACCTTAACCACCCTCCTTCTCTGCATACCTTTTCTGTGCCACTTCGACATTTTCAACATTAATGGGATAAATACAGGAAATTCCTGCTTCATTTTAAAATGAAGAGGTTTTACAGTAATGTTTCAGCATATCAAACTAAGAACAACCATTATTCTTTACAGCTCAGTGCTTGACCCTGTACACAACTTCTCGAGTATACGACAAGACACACGACAACCACAGAAGTCGCATCCAACAATTCAAGAAACAATTCCAGCAGACCAGTGCTCCAACCACCCCACAGCCAGCACCCTGCTAACCAGCTCCGTTCAGCACCCCTCCGCTACAGCTTCATTCTTCAGACTTAATGAGACAGATGCAAACAGCAGGCACTTACTCTCTAATTAACCAATTTGGCTGCCACTTTGTGATCATTAACCCAATGTTGCTGGGTCAAGATTGCACAGAAAGTATTTCTTCCTTTCCTGCACTCTCTCCCTTTCAATCCTAACGTATGCCGGGCTTTGAAATCAGCCGCTTGTCTTCATTCCCCAGCCACCGCTGCGTACAAACATCTTTGCTCACTCACTGCAGCACCTTGCAAGATGTATTCCTGAGATCTAAAAATAAGCTTGTTAGATTATTTGACAGCCAAAAATTAAATGAAATTGGGAGTAGTAATTATTTTCTTGATTATTTAATACAGGCCAGACTTTTATCAAAATATTTTGACAGGAGAAGATTAGTGAAAATAAATAGGCAATCAGCAAGTCATTGCTAACGGAAAAGATTTTTTTTTTCCCAAGGAAACAAGTACATATTACCTGTCACTGCCATGTGAAAGTCTCATGCTTTAAGAGATGATGTGTTAACAGCACTTTATCTAGAAGACAGCATAACAGGTAGATCAACATCATCAAAAGACAGATTCATGCAGTGCCACACTGAACATGGCAGAGGCACTGTGTTGTAACCAAAGATTAGTGAAATTTCTCATATTTAGGAGCTCCTGGGGGGCGCAGACTGGAGTACAGGTCTCTCCACAGCTTGATGAGAACTCTAATCACTCACCTAAAAACATTGAGAAGAAAGAGTCACATATATCCACCCTCCTTTCTCAGCTGATAAATTTTGGACAACCTCGACAGGAGCTGGAGGGCACTTACTTCTCAAAACACTGAAGAGGGAGCTTGACAATAGTGTGCCATCTACCACGTCAGTACTTTAAACTACACGAGCTTAGGCAATCTCACGGCCCTCTTCCTCCTCCTCCATGAGGTACGGGACATTCCTGCCCGAGCCAGGTATCTGTCAGAGCTGGTTATGCTCATTTTGACTTGCCATTTGTGCTCCGACTTGGCAAGTGCCAATGTTAGTGGAGCAGTTTCTTGTTTCATATCCAGGTAAACCTCGTCTTTCAAGATCTTATTATGAAGAGTCTTGGGATCTGCAACGGATCAGCTGCTTAATGTTAGCTCTGAATACGCAGTGCCAGTTTGTTATAGCACAACAGCTGCTATAATTATTTGCTTCTCCTTTCTTAAAAAGAAGAGGAATAACATATGAAATGGATTTTATCTGCTTTAGGGATAGCATTAGCATCATTTTCCTATGCCTGCCTCTCTTTTGGAACTGGTTTGCATAACATTTCCTAGAAATACACTCCATATGTACGCCAGCTAGCTACACCAACTACACCAGCAAGGCATTTCAACTGGGGGCGACTGGAAGGCAAGGGGAGGAGGGACCCATCCACATGCATTTGCTAACACCAACAAACACGAAGATGGGCTGCGATTGAGCCAGGTGAATTGTTCCAAAACAGCAGGACAACTCCCATCAGACTTACACAAACTGGGTCTGGAAAGATTACATTCAGCACAGAAAACACACACCTCAATTTGGAAAGGCCTCATTTAGCATCTGGTGTGGTGTGTCAGATTCCATTTGAGATACTGGGCTCGGGAGACCAGTGGGAGAAAACAACACACTCCAGAGTACATGTGTAACATGAGGAGTTAATCCCACACAGGCATTCATCTTTTCAAAGTATATATTTCTGACAGTTTTGGAAAGCACGCTTACAATTTCCATAATGTTTGAAAACATACAGACACTTTCTCTCAGTGTCACAGCGCCTTGAACTTCTGAGGCCCTTTTCGTGACACCATAAACTTCTCCTTGGAAGCACAGTATGATGTCAGAGGATGTAACAGTACAAGAGGTGAAGAGGAAAGCTGTGGGAGCATTCAAATAACTTTTTCTGGCCTAAAAAAAAAAAAATGAAATAAAAACTAGAGTTTGATCCAAGAACATTTTGTTCATTTGCTATACAGGGGTGCCTTTTGTATGAGCACAGACTGTTTTGTGGACTCTGGTCCTCTGTAGTCACCATTAAACGGAAAATATACAATGAAGCTAGTGATGTGTTATCATCTAAGATTTCTGTGAATGCTATTTCTGTCTTATGTTCACAGTGACTGCTGGTCAAACGTTCATCCACTACAACTGGATAAAAACAGGAGTTTTAAAGAATTATCACAGATATTTGTAGGTTATTTTATTTTCTCTCTTTTATCTGTCTGCACAGTTGGCATGATAATGCTCATTAGTGTTCAGGTTTAAGTGAATCTTCCAAAATAGAACTTTTTAAAGCTGTTAGTTTCTCACACATTCATGGGTTAAAAATAGCCATATTTTTAATAAATATATATGCTTTGATATCATCCACGTAAGCCAAACAAGTTTCATGCTAGCATAACTGAACTGCTGTATCTGTCACCTTCAGACTTGATTTGTGCCATAGTTCCAACACAGATTTAATGAACAAGTCAAATTTGATGCAAACTTTCAGAAGTTTCACAGCTCTAATCAGCAAAATAAAAGCGTGCTAGCTAATTACTGGAGTGTTAAGCTGATCTTTATGTCTGTAATCCCCCACATGAAAGAACCAGATTTCACAAGAACCATCTTTATATTTAATACCGTACACAAAAAAAAAAAGACATTATAGCAACTGATTGAAGACAAATATTGAGATGTTAATGAACATTGGACTGTTTACACCCTCAACCCTGCTTACCCCTGTGAAATGCTTCTCTTACATGACCACCCTGGCTGCCAACAGGATCAAGCTCAGGGCTAGCAATGCTCACATATCCCTCTCCCCCTTCTTCAGCACTCTGCTTTCCCTCACCATTTATTTATTCCACACTTTTCAACCTCTATTCTCTCATTTCAACACAGCCTTTTCTGCTGGAAGTCATCATTTTAGTAAGCAAAAGCTCACAAATAGCAGCATGAAAAAGGCCCATTACCCACTCAGACAGGGCACTGGCACTAAGACAGAAAATCATGTCCATCATGAAGTAGCCTCCATCAACATCTTTTCATAGGGTTGTGTTTGGTTTCAGACCCGTAATGACGAGGTTGAAGCTGCACGTTTGCACATCTGAAGGAGAGCGCTCGGGACCATCACCAGGGCCTTCTACTCATTTCAAGTACTTCAGTCCCCCAAAGTTAAAAATGTATTTTTAAATATGGACAAAACATTCATCTCCATCCATATGCCAAACAAATCAGCTGTCAAGACTCCAGAAAAATGCCCATTTGCTGTTAGCATATAGCACCTACCCAAATAACTACCACTTCAGCAAATTTATTAGCTTCTGAACACAAGATACCATTAGTAAGAGTATTGAACAACTTTAAAAGGACTTGATGCTACCATTTTTACTTAGTTTCAAAAACTCACTAAAAACAAACCTCCAGAATTGCTGAATATGTTTTGGACATTTCAAACTTTTTTTGAAGTCCCAGGTAGAGCACAGCTGTTCAGCACATCAAGCTTTATCAACCATCTTCCATTGTATCATTACATTGATATTCATACCTCCACAGACACACAAATACTTGTGATTAAAAAATTAAATATAAATGAAACAAAATGAAATCTCAGGAAGAATATGTGGACTTTAGCAGTAGAACGTGCCTCTATATGCCAAAGGAAGAAAAGGAGAGAACAGATGGCTTTCTTGCTTTGTCTTCATACTGCTTTCATACTTACACTACTTCATACTTCGAGTTAATATTTTTATCCAAACTCGCAGTGATTAACAATAAAGAGAGACAGACGGAGGATTGTATTTCACTCTGTAATTAGGCAGACACAATGAGGTGAGTTCTCAGCATGGTACAGAGTAAAATAAAGCACCCGTAGCTCCATTAGTGATATTTCCTATGCACGGGGGAATAACTTTTATTCCAATACGTGCAATAGACATGAGAATTTTAAAAACCCCCAGACCCACAAAAACCAGGGTTTACAGTGTTATTAATGAAACAAAATACCACAAGGCCTTCTTTCAGGATAAGACTTAACTCTTCCTTAACTTTCAAGCACATGCTTATATGCCTGATCGCTTGGAGAATAAAGAAATGGACAATGTCCTATTTCAATGCTAGAAATAACAATGGACTTGTTCTTTTTAAACAGCCTGAGTAAAAAAGCTTCCATAAACCTAGTTCTAATCAGAATTCAACATCCTTCATGAATGCTTTGTGCAACTGAAGTGTCAGTGAGTGCTGACTCCATCTACACCCACAGTGAAACCTGGGCATGTGGAACGGAGGACATCACTCACCTCTTGAGATCCAGTGACTGACTTGTAGGTAAACACACATGGAAAACAAAAGCAGCAAAGCTCTGGGAAAGACACAAGGCTCTTCAAACAGGGCACAATCCAGGGGCTGATCTGCTGAGATTCCCAGGCCATGCACAGAACAATCTGCCTACCAAGGCTGTGAGAGCATTTTACTTCTATGGGTTTGCTCATGACTGAGGTGCTGTCACATGAATGGGTCAGAAAGGAACAGTTTCTGGCAAAACACTTGAGACTAAGTTACATAAGCAGAAAAAAAAAAAAAACAAAACCAAAAAACCAAAAAACCATTTGCCACAGTAATGAAGATATTTGTCATTTCAGATCTGAAGGTAAGAGCACATGCTTGTATGACCTTGTTCAAGAGACGTGGTACACACACAGGTTGTACAGAAGTGACCACCCCGGTCACCTATGCTCAATTTAAAAACTGATGTGGAACAAGGATCAGGAAGAACAACCTGCAAAAGGGTCTACAAGACTCTAGTTCCATCAGAGTCTCCACCCTGATGTTAGCGCAGCGTCTTGGTAAGCTAGGCATGCATCTCACCTGCTTTCCATGATGCGTTTGCTCTTAAACAGCTTAATGCTTTATGAATGACAGCAAAACGATGGCTAACTTCTTATTGCCAAGGCAAGAAATACAAATGAGGTGCCAAAAATAACATGAGCTCTGTTGTACTCAATGCAAGTAGCAGGAGCCTACAGCCAAAGTCTGAACAGTCACGGCAGAGGGTGACGGCCAGCAGCCCGGACAGGGCGTATTCAAGGAACACAGGACAAGATCTGATGATTCAGCTCTTCCAACAAGCTCACCCTGCTCTATTTACAGCAAAGTACAACAACCTCTCATGCCCCTTCCTCTCCCCTCTTAGAAGCACAGGAATTGCCATGGTGACCGACTAGTGGCCCAACAAACGTAATACCCCGCTGTCAACAGTAGCTGGTACTCAGTGCTACAAAGGAAAAATACAACAGCTCTGCAGCAGGCAGTTACAGAACAGCTAGTCAAGAGGGAAAGTTTCCTCCTAATCCCCTTGCCATTTGATATTGGCTTACGGCTTCAGTAGCAGCAGACTCAGACCCTGCACGAGGAAGTATTTGAACACAAACATAGCATTAAACACGGGCTTAGAGGCACACGCTCAAATCCAACAGCCTTCAGTGCACTGCGTGTTCCCCAGCACAGAGCCACGGTCCCGAGCTGCAGCGCAGGGGTTCAAGTCATGGGGCCTTGTTCTTTCCCTGCAAGAAACACAGCGCTCTGAATAACACCAGTTCCTCACCTCAAAAAGATGGGACTCACAATGACAGCACAAATTCTAACACAACTCTTAGTCTGCCTTGAAGAGGCACAAATCTGTTCTGAAGAGGTCTAAAGATTTCCTGGGAGCTGCCCCAATCCAGACCTTCAATGGATAGCCCTACACTTACACTCCGTGCTGAAGCAGGTAACCCACATCAAGATACTTAAAACTGGAGTGGTCCAGGAGTGGAATTTGATGCAATTATCAATGGCTTTAGCCAGACTTCAAGGGCTCAGTCAGTGCCCACGACTGGGTCAAATTTTCAAAAAGATTCAACACTCATACCACCCGAGCTCTGGTCTTTCTTGGAAACCAGGAATTGAGTCTACACACCAACACCAGAGTGATGGACAGCACTGGCCCAGACAGATCTAAGAGGTACCTGACAGTCTTTTATAAATCTATTCTGGACCAAGACTTCTTTTCCAGTTGTGATGGAGAACTCTCTCAGTCAAAAAAGCAGCATATGGAAAACCCCCAGCACTGCATGTTCTCATAATTTTTGGAACACTGTAAATATTTGAGTCAGTAGATCTTAATCCATAAACACAGCTGGACTCAAGAAACAATGATGGTAACTTATTGTAATTTAAACAATTGTGTAACAAAACAAATCAATGATAATCGCTTTGGTTTTCTAAGGACAATAGGCACAACCTTTTCACAAAGTTAACATGATGGTACATATAATTACATAAAAAATAAACTTACATATGCTGAGATAAATTATTCTCAGCTTTTAAAGAGCACTGTAGAGGAACAACAGTGGAGGAAAAAAGCTGTATGGTGCAAAGCCAGCATTTCATATAGTGTACAGAGCTGGAACAGTAACTGCCAGCCAAAGGACATCCCTTTTCCCTTCTATCCTCTTCCAGAACATATTAGTTTAATAGCTTTATGACCAGGAACATCATTCCCCCAAGTTCACCCTCAATGTAAGCCCTTATGCACATAGTTTACATACAAAGAACTAGTGGCTGATCTCCGCTGTGATTAAGGAGAGGAACATTTATCCAAACTGCATAAGAACAGACCTGGGCAGTCAACTCACATTTTAAATAAGTTAAATGGGGTTTAAGTTCTTTGCTGAAAGTTCAAATAAGTTCACTTCCTTCTTATTTCCATTGCTTCTTTGCATTTTCACAAGTGTTTGCATTCAGCAATATAACCTAGAAACAGAAGTAAACACAATATGGTTCAAACCCATTTCAGAATTGTCCTGAGTAGGGTGCTATTCTGAAGTTTTTACGAGAGATGTAAAGTGGTTTCAACTAACACCAAAACACACAGCCAAGACAAACTATGCAAAAATACAGGATTTAAACACAAGCAGTTTAAGCAAAATCCTGATTACAGCTGTAAACCCTTTATTACTTTGCTAACACCAACACAAAAACACTCCAGCTTTCATATTTTACATCCAGTTTTCAAGAGATAAGATTCCAAACTTCTGGAACCCAGAGTTCAAGGGAAAACTGCAAATAAGGAAAGCTAAAGCTCTTTAGTCAAGCATCACAAAAAAGTTTGATAGTCCGGAACTGCAATAGACATACTATCAGTATTTGGCCCCCTCATGTGTGCTCCTTAGAAATCATGATGGATAAGCCTGGAAACCAGCTCTGTGTATGCTACGAGCCCCAACTTCCAGCTCTCGGTGATTTCACCAGTGCCACACAAAATGAGAAAGCTGACACCTGAACTAATTCCTTACACCAGGAAAATTCCTAGTTCGAAAATTGCTACTTCGAAGAGGAGCACATGAGCTACACAAAGTACTTTCCAGCTCTCTCCCTTGCAATGAGACAGATGAGCTGTATTAACTGCAACTTTCAAAAAAAAAAAAAAATCAAGTATGGAAAATATCAGCTCCACAGTACAAGTCTGGCAAAGTTATGATCAACTAAAATCAGGATCTTATAATAGGAACTGACAGGTACATTCTAGCTACTTGTGCAGCTTATAAACACTACCATTAGCTGGCAAAGGGATGAAGCCACAAAGCTGAAATCCTGTTCTGGACTAGAACTTCCCAAGTTTTCAGGGAACTTTGGATAAAGGAGCTCCGTTTGGTCCAGGTGGAAATGTACCTAAGTCTTTCAGAAATAAATAATTAGAAGGGCTAAGAATGGTTAAAGGTTCAAAGGAACTCTTTCCATTCAGATTAAAACTCTTTTCTCAGTAAAGAAAACCACAATACAGGATGGCAATTTCCGTGCCTGACATGTGACCCCTAAGTCAGCATGCTGTGCTTCACACCAGAAACACTGCCTCTGCTCCATTTGAATATATAAGAGCATTCTTTAAAAAAAGGGAATAATAAGTCTAGAACAATGACCACATTAATCCAGACCCTATTTGGCAGGGTCTGCCGAACAACCATTAACAGCCATTTATGCAAGTTCTTAAATGAGAGATCATTCATTGACTTGCAAATGATGTCACCCTCCAAACCACGGAACATTTCTTTCTTTTTGTGGCTTTGCCATCCTGTTTCTGCAAAGCTGCCAGGCAGGTAAACGGAATTCCACCTTATCTGCCTGCAGCTTAAAAACAACCTACACCTTGTCCGCTGAGGCCAGCGTTTTCAAAGATGAGGGCTTAACACTGGCCACCTAAATCCAAATTTAGAATATAAATAAGTACCCTGGATTTTTTTTTAAAGCCTTTAAATAAGTATCTGATGCTCTACAGTGTTTTCCTATTCCATGCTGTTCTTCAGTACGGATCTCAGGGGGAGGGCGAGGAGGGCAAAGGGGGACATTGTGCTATCTTGATTTATTGTCTCCCAGACTTCAGTACACTTGCATAGCAGGAGGACTGGCTAGGGAACAACAACTCTGATCCACCAAATCCTCCAGCATTTTGAAATTTAGCTTCATTCCACATCACTGGTGCAGTACAAGAACAGTTCTGCAAGAGATTTAGGGAGAGGTGAGAGAATGACTGACATGGTTAAGAACAGAGACTTCAATCTGCTTGAATCAGAAAAGCAATTGCACCTTATCCATCTTCCCAAGCCAACAACTCCGTCACAGAGCTGCCCCAAACGTGAGGAAACTCCCTGATAAGTATTTCAGGAAAGCATATTATTCCAACTGGCTTAATGCTTTCCACAAACGGGAGACTTCAAACAGTAAATAAACTTTTAATCAAACCATCCTTGGCCATCTCTATTTATAGGACACAAGTAGTTTTCCTCATAGATAAATTTGTAAACGCAAGCTGAGACCTGACAACACGACAGCATGGCTCCAGTACTACCACCACTAACAAGAAGTCAGACGCAGGCACATTTTCTCATCATTTTCTTCACAACAGATCCGTGGTGAGGGCTCAAGGGAAAAGACAGGAAGTTGATTGAACTTTGAGAGTGGGAATGTCAGAAATACTCACCCTACTCCCACTGGGGTCAGCAGGAGAGTGGGCCAAAACTTTCAAAAAATTTTTGCCTTATATGTATCAATTTCAGGAGTCAGGAGACCAAAAAGTGATCAAAAGATGTCTTCTCATCAGGCAACAGTACCTAGTCCCTGGAGAAACTCCTTCTCTATTGCTCATCTAGGATGGTGATGAGCTGCAGACCACTCTCCAGCTTCTGACCACCTTGGCACAGGTTTACATTCATCTTACCTAAGGTACCACATGGAGCCATGTAGCACCTTAGACCCCTTTATTTGTCCGTGTCGGAGCAAAACATCTTGCAAAGGGATCTTCCAGAGTGTCAGGATACACATACCTACCTCATAACTGCGCCATGTGTAGTAGGACACCAAGGCAATGGTCACCCAGCATCAGTGAGCTAAGTGCCAAAAGTTAAACAGGGTTAATGCAGACATTCAAGACTCTTCTCCCTCTACACACAATAATAAACATTTTTCTGAATTGGTACCATCAGCAGAACCTTGCAAGCACTGGCCCAGTTTTACGTGGACAGGCATATAGCAATGGGAATGTTACTACTGTCTTCGGTAGAATCAGATTTAGGACAAGACTAATTTTCAAACAATAGTTAATTGGGCTACATTAGGTTCAAAGTTTGAGCCAAAGTACTCTCCAGTCAGTCTTTCTTCACTTCGTGGTTTAAATGTTTAAGTTGCCTAAACCCATAGACATTACAAATCACAAATATTTCCAGTTGAACCTAACTTTGGGATTCCTGCTTTTCAATTCTTTTACTTGTCCTCCTTATATAGTCTTCCTTCATTACTATTTTTGTAAGTTATTCACATCAGAAATAGTGAGTCACAAAAAAGAACATAAATAGCTACTTATGTTACAAGACAGAATCCCTCAATATTTTCGACTGGCTAAATAATTGATTGCATGGTCTCTCAATTTGTTATTTCCAGAGCGCACCCACCCAGCATTCAGCAAGTTTTGGGGGTGAGAGGGCATTGTTTTTTTACTGAAAATAATCCAAAGGAAAACTTAGTATAAAGAAGTATCAAACAACTTGAGACAATGTAAAATTACAGATTTTTCAAGGTATTCAGATAATAAGATGCCATTAACGAAATAAAGCAAGCACCAAACAATCCAGGTAAATTTGAAAATCTCAGGCTGGGTATCTGAAAAGAAGCTAGATCCAGCTAATTCTGTCCATACTCAACACATATGCAGTATTGTTTGTTGTTTTTTTCTTGAAGCACATGCACAGCAATCTGTGTGTAACAATTTATCCAAATTTCTGTGTTTAAATAGGTCACTGAAAGGCAATGAGCATGGTGATCCATGCCTTTGTACCCCCCAAATCCTGCTTTGGCATTTCATCTCTGCTTAGCTGAGCCTCGAGCTCATGCACAGCTTGTTTGCAGCAAGTCTTAACAAGCCTGAGGTTGAGCATGCATTTAGGAGTTCGTTTGTATTTTATGTTCTGAATTCACACACAGAGCACTTTAGACCTCAGGGTCCCCAGAAGCAGACTGGGGAGGGCTGCTGTTCCTAACAGGATGGTCCACTGCCAGGGGTGTGCAACTCGCATCCCAAACAGAGGCTAGTTCATCTCCTCCTCCTTTGGAGACTCCATTTACCAGACACAAGTCTGCCTCCTCGAAGGCTGCAGTGGCATCAGCTGGCCGGGCTGTAGGCATCACACCAGCCACACGTCCCTTTCCATCTACTCTGAGGATAATTTGCTGGATATGACTCCTAGGCTAAAATTAGAGAGGTGCCAGGTCCCCTGGACACAGCAGTGGGATGGAATCTCCGTGCAGTGCAAACCTCCAGTACCCAACTGGATTGTATTCTGACTTTGAAGAGCTCGTTCCCCTTAATGCTTATTCCAAAATTATTTGCAGATTTTTATAGAAGTGCAGTAGAGAAGAAAACTAAGCATTACCATAGGAAAAAAAAAAAAAAGAAGTGAAAAAATACATTTTCAGTTGAATTTTGAAAAGTCAATGAGACAACAAAATCTGGAAAAGTTGTTCCAGATGGCAGGAACATACTTGAGGAATTTCATTTAATCACATTCTTGCAAGATGTTTTGATTCGGATGACATATATCAATTGCATACGTAAATTAACAGTCCTTCCTACTGAAGTAAACGTGAAGCTCCCAGGAGCAGGAAAGGGTCTCCCTGCTTTTACTTCAAGTGCAAGCACAGTAGGTAGGGAGCTGACAGCCTTTTTGTTATTCTTCTGAGGAAAAGCAATGATTCATCAAGACATTCTGGAAGAACATACCCATTTCAAAAGCGGCCTCAAGGCCATTTGCCCACCTGGGTCCTCAGTTCTCTCTCTACTGAGCTACCAAGACAATTCCCACCTCCCATGTCCAGCTTGATAGGTAGGCTGACCAGGTCCCAAATGCCTTGAAAATAAGTGTGATGGACAGAGAGAGAGAAGGAGCCCTAGAAAAATATGAAGGTTCCAGCTCCTATAATCTGATTCCCATCCAGCAAACCCCCAGTGCTCTTGCCCCAAGTTCATTCACCAAATGGATGGCTCCAGAGGTGTGTCACTACAACAGCCCAAGCCATTCAGCTCTCCTCGTGTAGATGGCCAGGGTGGCAAAAGGCTCCTCCAAAACCCCTCACAAAAGTCAAACAGAACACTCCAACTGGAAGGGAAATTTCACTTTCCACCCAGGTTTACCCCACACTGCAGTCATTGAACCCACCTTCCAGAAAAACCTAATGGTTCCAAGATGACCATTTCATTTTTATTTATATATATAAAAACATAAGCTGCATCCCCATGATGAGACAGGTGAGCTTCCAAAGATCTTACTTGCCTTAATTTCATTCATAAAAAGTCTAGGAAAGGAACACAGGTAAGATGACCTAGTACATGAACAGATCAGTATCACGAGTATAGCACAGATTTTCTACATTTCAAATTAAAAAAACCTTTCTATCTTTAAGGTCATAGCACCTCTCGAATAGAACATTAAAAGTAGATTATTTATTTATAGAGGAGTTTTCATTATGAGTTGGAACTCAGTTTACACCTGAAGTGCACATCAAAGTTTTCAAAGATGGGGAGTATTTCAGTCACTTCCAAAAAACTGCAAATGCAAAACTGTCTCTTTTGCACAGCTTCTCCCTGCAGCTGTGCTCTGAAGGGAGATGTACAGATACATACAGGTATGTATATTAGTTATTACCAGAATAACTGTAATAAGGCCCTTTGTTTGGCAACTGCCTGTTTCTAAGAAGTGAAGCATGATGAGATTTAGCTTGCCAGCTGCACGTTTCACTTTCCCAGATCCCCAAACAGAGATTTAAAATAGCCTGTTTATCAGATGTGTATCTAACTCGTATTCCACTGTGAGGTCTAAAAAGGAATTTCCATTCTTCCAAATGTCCCCCTCGTGAGGCATTACCGTCTGTTCCGATCATTGTAAAGGGTCCCTCTTTCCTTCTAGTCCAAAACCCACTGAAGCATTTCTTTAATGACAATAAAACAAGAGGCAAGAGGCTTTCTTGCTTTAATTTATATACAAATACATTACCAATTAAAAGGTAACTGTGAAGAATAAAGCTGATAATGGAATGCCTTCTGCGACCTGAACTGTAGCGTTGCTACCATGACATTATAATAATTAGTTAATCTACCCTCTAATTTGTCTCAATTTGCATTGGCAGTCTAGAAGCTGCTGTCTACATGATTTCTCATTGAAAACTGTGGTAGAAGACGAAAAAAACAGAGGGTTTTTTCCACCACTCACCCATTCTATGCATAATCTTTTCCCCTCTTCTCTCCACCACCAATGCAAATCTGGAATACATCTCCATTAAGACAAACGGAGTTATACTCCAGATCCACCATGAAAGTAGAATTTGGCTCAGCACCACTGAAATACACCAAACTCAGGCATCCAAAAATGCCTTATCACTGCAGCCAGCCTGCTGCCTGGGCTCTTGCTCCGCTGCCAGGTTTAGCTCAGTGAAGTTTGCAGAAAACTCCTCTGCTGAACCAAGGCCTTTCTCTTTCCCTTCTACACGACACCACCCCACTTGCAGAGAGTTTGTGATTAAGTTCATAAACTGCTTGATCACTCCTTTTCCTATTCAAAATACCAAAGGCAGCTCCTCCTTCTCACCTAAGCTGTTGAGATGGATGGAACATCTGTGCATCGGAAATGCAGGGGGTAGGCAGGAGTTCAAGGCAGAAGTCTAATGCCCTCGTATAGCTTCGATGCACATTTCTTTCCATCAGGAGTCAACTATTTTGCTACCACACCTGTGCAGCCAGATGTCACACAACAGTAATTCTACCCATTAGAAAGACGTTTTAGAATCTGCGTGCTCAAAAAAGGCAAGGAGAACAAAAATTAATAAAGATTTTATTTTCCAGTTAGTTCAAGACTTGGACAAAACACATCTTGCCTTTTCAGAAGTTGTATTTACAGGTATGCACAAGCTTTGTGATACCCCTTATTTCCCAAATCAAGCTGCACTGTGATTGCTTCCCTAAGATGAAACCCACCATTACCTAAAAAAAAAAAAAGCACAAAGCGTACAACTCATAGCAAGCATTTGCCAAAATGTTAGCCTTCAGTACTTCTTTTTAAGCAAACATAAGGAAATGAGATGACCTTTAAATCACTTCTTGACATGTACTAAATCTACAGAAATTAGGGAGATTCTCTGGAAAGAGCTGTATAATTTTAGTACTCACAGTATATTTTTAACATATGCTAAGAATATTTTGTATACTAAAAGAATGCTGTGTGCAGTGAAACTTCAGGGATTTTGTCAAGCTTTGAAAGTCTAGGGGTTAAGTTGAAGGGCAGTAGAAGTAGTAGGTGGACGGCTTGCAGCAAGCAGGAAATAACCACCATAATCAAAACTTGCATCAGAGTCACATCCTTTTCTTACCCCCATCCTCTTATCTTTAAAAGCAGTGCTTGGGGTACTCATTAGTAAACAAATTCCTTCTCCCACTCATCCCCTCCTGCTCCTAAGACACAGAAAGTGAGGGGCAAGCAACAGGAGTTTGATCTGCAGGCTGCACAGGTAGGTTGGAGCAGGCAGCTGAATCAGAGCACGAAACCTGGATGAGCCTCGGTCATCCAGTGTCCCCTTTTTCCAGTGGGATGAATTCTATATCCAAACAGAAGGTGGGTGGCAGAAGAACGGGTGTGACAGAAACTGGTGATGCCGAGAACAGCATAAGGAAGGAAAACAGGCTGTGCAGCTGCTGCCTAGAGAAAACCCCAAGAGACCTTTTGCAGCTATGGGGTGCCTAAGTTGGAGTGTGCACACACGGTCATGTAGCAGAGGATTTGCTGAGACCTCTGCTTAGTGAAAGTAGTTTGCCTCAAAGAGAACTCGTTTGCACCATCACTGAATTTGGTCACAGCACCACAAAAGCTGTCAGAGTGAGGTGTAAAGGGGCGTCTTGTAATACAGTTCAAGATGCGATGGTGTAAAAACATTATGGACTTCCACACAAAAGACAGATGGAAACTGGATCTAGCAGATATGAGTGACTGTAAGTATTTGCTTCCCATCGCAAAACTGCCAGCTCAGACTTAACTAGAGAGGCTTAACGTCCCGTCTAAATCAAAAAGACAGAGCAGTGCAAGCCTGAAGGAAGAGCAGACAAGGACAAAGTAGAACACAAGGAGAATTTGAAAGAGGTTACATTTCCTGGACCATGACTCCCAACGATGGAGAACTAGGGGGCACGATTAGCAACTTTCCAGCTAATAAGTGTATCACTTAAGAAGCCCAGCACTGTGAAGACTGAGGCAAAGTCAGAAGAAGGGTTACACACCAGTCATTGAATATACAATTCTTAATGATAAGAAACAAAGAACTGCCAACGCATTTCTCCCTATTTCTCACTTACACGTGTGTGCATTCCCTGCAAAACCTCATGAAGTTTAACCAGTTTAACCCGTGCCAACCTCATGAAGTTTAACCAGGCCAAGTGCAAGGTCCTACATCTGGGTCGTGGCAATCCCAGGCACAAATACAGACTGGGCGGAGAATGGATCGAGAGCAGCCCTGAGGAGAAGGACTTGGGAGTACTGGTGGACGAGAAGCTCAATATGAGCCGGCAATGTGCTCTTGCGGCCCAGAAGGCCAACCGCGTCCTGGGCTGCATCAAGAGGAGCGTGGCCAGCAGGTCGAGGGAGTTGATTCTCCCCCTCTACTCTGCCCTCGTGAGACCTCACTTGGAGTACTGCATCCAGTTCTGGAGTCCCCAACACAAGGAGGACATGGACCAGTTGGAGAGGGTCCAGAGGAGGGCCACGAAGATAAGAGGGCTGGAGCACCTTTCCTATGAGGACAGGCTGAAAGAGTTGAGGCTGTTCAGCCTGGAGAAGAGGAGGCTCCGGGGTGACCTTATAGCGGTCTTCCAGTACCTCAAGGGGGCCTACAAGAAAGATGGGGAGAGGCTGTTCAGGAGGGCCTGTTGTGATAGGACAAGGGGTAATGGTTTTAAAATAGAGGGAGGTAGATTCAGGTTGGATATTAGGAAAAAATTTTTTACCATGAGAGTTGCAGAACACTGGAACAGGTTGCCCAGAGAGGTGGTGGATGCTCCATCCCTGGAGACGTTCAAGGCCAGGTTGGACGAGGCCCTGAGCAACCTGATCTAGTTGGAGATATCCCTGTTCCTTGCAGGGGGGTTGGACTAGATGACCTTTGAAGGTCCCTTCCAGCCCTAACCATTCTATGATTCTATGAAAACTCCTGCAAGCACAGCTCTCCATTTGGAGAGGCAGGATGTGCTGTCGTTTGTTTCTGACTAAATCAAAGAATTGCTTTACCCAGTTTTCTAAGAGCGAAAGTGCTGACCAGAGATACACGCATATTTAGTAATGCCCAATTCAGTCTGTGGCAGCTACAAATTCAGTATTTTCATTTTTTATCCCCCTCCTCAGGGCAATTCTTACTAGGAAATATCAGCAGCATGAACTCCCATGGATCCTTCTGTGGAGTATCTCCTCCCTATGCACTACACTCAGGAATTTCGCTGCCAAGATGCACAAAAGTAAGTCATTGCAACAGGCAAACTGCATGGGCAGAAAACACCAGGAAGAATGAGTAACAGAAACAAGGACTTAAATTACACATGACCTGGTCTTCCAGCTCTGTCTTTTGTGAAGCCACTTTCATTGGAAGTAAATAAAACTAAGTATAATGATAAAAGTCTCACATCTCTGTTTTTGCCCTGTGTAACAGACTCCATCCCAGACAGAAAACCCCATCCCAAGGACCTCGCTTAGCTCCACTGTTTCAGAACAGATCCAGCTCTCACAGCAAGTACCGCCTGTTCAGGAGACGTCAGTTATGCACCCAGTCATAAAGTTAAGGCAGAGAATGTTTTGATTGTTAATTCAAGATGCTCTCAGAGCTCTGTGGTGACCCAGCTGGTCATTCCTGCTCTTGTTTGTCTGAGCAGCAGAACAGTCCACAGATCACGGTGGTTATGAGTAAGCAAGCAAGCATGTATGCATTGCTGTTGACAGCATCTTCCCAGAAATGATCACAGAACTCGACTGGTACACAAAAGGTCTTTAGACTTTTTTTTGAATGTTACACATATATATTTATAAATCTTATTTCAGAGGAAAGCCTGAAATGAGATTTATTTTCCTCAGCCTTTAGATAGCTTCCTGTAGACAAAGACACACAGAAGCTGCTGCTTAGTACGGAGTGCGCTTATTGCACGTATTTAAGGATTGCAAATAGTGTTCCTTAGCCAAATATTTCCAGCCATGGGGTGATGTGTTTACATACCCTGTGGTACACGATCAGCAGTTGCTTGGGCTATACTGTGCCTCTAATGTTTGAAACCTAGCGTGCCACATGCTGGGAATCAGGTAGCCTCAACTGCATGACTTCACTGAGAAACACTGCTCCAGATGTGAAAGAGAGTGATCTTCCCTTTTAAGAGATGACTTCCCCCATGATTCCCTTTTTCTCCTACCTGGAAATCTGAAAACTAAAGTTAGCAGAGGCATAGGCAAGAAACAAAAGAAATTCTAGAGCTGGCACAATATGGAATACATTCAAATAAATCAGAAAAAAAAAGCTACCAAAATAACTACAAAATTTGCAGTTCTCTGGAAAGAGATGGGCTTATTTTTCAGAGCATGGGAATGAACACACACATTCCTAATACACAAGGATGTCCAAAGCTGGAAGCATGTTGTTTAGATTGTTGTTGTCATCTCAACCCCTATATTTCTAAGCTTTTGGTGAGACAGAGTGAGAAACGTTCAGCTTGTACATTAGGTTTTATGGGAGACCCAACACTCAAGGCAGAAAGTATTTCAGGAAGAGCACTCTTGTACTATGAAGTCACTTGCTTCCACAGCAACACGGTGCTCTTCCTTTCCAGCCATAGCACTTACATGTAGTTCACTGTCATTGCACCCAAAGTTCTTCCTTACACCATCTTTGTATGTGGGAAACTACATCAGACCTCAATTAAAGCACTTACCTGGAACAGTCCTGAACCACACTTTGGTTCCGAGACAAAACCAACACCCATCCCAAATGACTCGCCCAACCCTACAGAGTTTATTTCTGTCCTTCTTCTCTGTCTTCTCTTCCTGCCAAAGCGCACTTTTGAGCAGGCCACAGTTCTGTAGTGTGAGCCATGCTGGTCTGCGAACGTCAGCAACAAAGGACAGGCAGTGCCCAGAATAAGGCACACTGTAGGGACAAAGGCAAATAGGGGTTTACATGACTTCTTGTCTCCATCATCTCCAGAGTCTTTTACAGTTGGTTCAAAAGATATCTGCCTCCTTATGAAATCCAATGCAGTTCAAGTACCAGTGGGTCCTTATTATCTCACCTAAATGTCTGAAAGGCCAAGATCATAATTTCTGACTGTATTGATACGGATCCCAGCACATAGTACTTCTTAAATGATGCCTTATTGGAGACTTGCATACACATCCTACACTTCAAAAATCATTGTTTGACTAAAAACTGGAATGCATTGTCCACCACTCACCTTAACTGATTAGAAAAGCTGGTGTTCCCAGCCAAGAGAACTGGCAATAGGCACAAGAAAGGATTTTGAGAAAAGAACTTGGTTCTTCAGGGAAGGCAGGAGCCTGGACCACCCCTTGCAATTGTTGCTAAACATTCAGGGATCCTTAGAAGGCAGCTCAGTCATTGCCGTGCTAAGGCAGAGCACAGCTACACTCAGCTTAGAGCTAATTAGGCAGAGAGGAGTTACGGCTGTTTCTGTATGAGACATAAGTGGAAGCAATAGATCAAACCCAGATCTTGAACTCCTGGAGTAAACACAAAGCGTATCAGGAGGAGCTGCTGGCAAGCCTAGCATCTGAGAAACACAGAAATGCGCTTGTGACCCCATCTGTAGGCATCCTAACAGCTTCTCTGAAATTTCACAAGCAGGGGGATGTCCCAGATAATGGACGGGAGCCCAGCTGCCCCCAGATGAGGGAGTTTCCTTTGTGCACGAGTCCCTAAGTTATTTCAGCAGCATCTGGCAGTGACGTTCTTGTTAAGGCTGCTATTTATAAAGCCTGATTGTTCGTTCAGGGACAGCTCTTGGCATACGAGGCCACAGGAGAGCTGGAGTGATCTGGTTAACAAAACACCCAGCAAGCTGGGAAATCAAGTCTGCTTTTGATTTATAATGCAGCAGACTAAAATTATGATTTGCCAGGCTCATTTTGGCACTCTCATAATTCAACTACAGTTCTGATTATTTTTTAAAAAATAATAATTAAAAACCCACCAAGTTTAATTACCATAATTATGGAAATACTCAGAGTGAAAAGGACTTGAAAATAATGAGGCAAACTCACACAGCTCGAACTCCACCAATTAACAGGATGTTAGGTTTGCAAGACAAGTCTCAGCAAAGAAAAACTTCTCCACTGGCACCAGGGCAGCAGAAGGGACAAGCCCACCTCGTTTCTAGGTTTTATTACAAACCTCTTGCACCCTCTTGTGCCGAGGTGTCAGAATTACTTCGGCTTGGCTGGTTTGACACTAATTGCTCTGCAGCACTTGACCTTCAAATCAGCTCTCCTGCAGCAGGCTATGGCAAGGCACGCAGCATCGCCGCAGCAATACATTGAGGGCTGCTACGAGCGTCCCAGTGATAAACTAATTTTCTGTGCAAGACTGAATATTACTGACTTCCAAGTTTTTGTGGATCTCCTCGATCTCTATTTCGCATACGTGACCTCAGATTTTTGTTGAGCTCAAATAATATTGGACACTTTGTAGAATCACTTGGTAAATGCAGCATCCCACAAATCTGCCTGGCCAGACAGAGCTGAACTGCACCTTTTCTGAGTTTCCTAGGAGGGAAAAAAGCTGAACAGCTATAAATGCAAAGAGGATCTGTGTAAAACATGAATATTTCTTCTCCTGCATCGGTTCAGGCCTCAGGTGGGGGTATCACATCCAGTGTTTGGTGCTGCATTGTAAGCAAAGCACAGAACTGGGGCAAGTTCAGAGAAAATGAGTACAAATAAGATGTCTAGAAAACACTAGCTGAGAGACAAGGCTGAACGATCAGAGAGTGTCCTGCCCAGGAAAGATCAACGAGTTCCCCTCAGTCTTTTACTAGGCAAGAGGGAACAAAACCAATTTTTTCTCTCTGCTCCTGGTTGATAGGACAAGGAATAACAACGCTAATTTGAACCATGGGAGACTAAAGTGAAATATTAGGAAGACAAAAATCTCCTCAATCAGTCTGTTGAAGTACTCCCTCATTGCAAATTAAAAGCAGATTAGGCAGGTACGTCAGGAACAACCTAGGTAGAACAGATCCTGCCTTGAAGCAGCAGGGTGAATTACGTGATTTCTCAAGGTCCCTTCCAGGCTTGTTGCTGTTGTGTTCAGCTCTGGAATTGGTCCTCTCCGGTTAACACCGAGGCTTGTTTTCAGAGTATCACGCACAAGCTTGTCCAACAGCTAAATACAAAAGCTCTTCTCTGGCAATCACATACACAATCTCCAGCACTGTCTACCTCCTGCTGGTAACACCAGCGGTAACACTAATTTGCAGCTCGTGCTCACTGTGAAAATACAACATTTCACTGTCTTAACTGCAAATTCCAGTCCAAGTTAAAGGTGGTTCTACTACAGCATGAAAAATATCTCAGGTACAGAAAATCCACAAGTGTCTAAATCAATAGACTAAATAGAAAGCAGGATCCTCAGCTGCTGCTATCAGGGCAGTGCCACAGCTTCCCTTACACCAGTTTTGGCCCGTTCTTTCCTGAGAATGAAATCTGAAGAAAATACACTAAATAACAAAGCTCAAAAATAAAAAAAAAGGACAAAAATCACCATAATGCCTTGGTTTAATGGGCATAGCCTTCCCTGCATCTTTTCCTCCTGGAGTGGGGGGATCCATGCGGATTTGCTGAGTGCTGATGGGGAGGTTTCCTAAGCCTGGCTGGGGGCCTGCAACAATTGAAACTAAATTGCATTCTAATCCATGAATCAAAGTGCTTGCAATTACCATTTCAAGGCAGGTGAAACAATAACAAATACTGAACAAAGAGATGTTTCAAGTCTTTGCTGATGCACTCTGTGTTTACTGCAGAAACTGCTAACTGGACACATTTTCCCCATAGCCAAGGTGATTGCCTGCGATAGCCCCAGTTAATCAAGTCTGAGAAAAACGAGAATGTAATCTCCTGTATTGTAAAATAGTATTTCAAACCTCCTCCCAGCATGCACCCAATGTAGCTTTTATAGTCTTTGCTTAGATTTAAAATGAGAGAACAGAAGCCACAGAAGGATTGGGCCAAATTGCATGTTGGCTTAGAAACAGTGCAGTCTCTTGGACCCCTCAGTATGGGTTGAAAACCCCACATAGGTAAGTAGCAAACCACTACACATCTCGATTTACATGGGTTTACAGTACACAAGATGAAGCTCTCCGCATTGAAGTCTTGACAGTTTGGACAAGATTTACATAAAAATTCATATTACAGACTTAGATTGTCAAAGTGGGTTTTTGTATTGTTATTATTAGTCCAGTTCCTAAAACACAGGTTTCTCCCCCACAAAGCAGATAACTGCATACTGATGACAGGTTCCTCTAAAAATTTCTTCGCAACTCCTGAGAAGTGGTCACAAACCACAGGTTGAAAACCAGTGGTTTCAGTAATTTCCTAGTATGCTTTTCTTTGTCTCTCAATCCATCTAACCTCTGGGCCACAGCCCGTCTTTTGCAAGTCAGCCCATCTTCAACACTCCAACTTTCTCTTAGCAGCTCAAGAGATCCATAGCTCAGAAGGAAAAAGTGTTACCCACAGCCAGCACCATGGAGCCCTTTCACTATTACCAGTAAAACCTCAAAGGAGGCTCAGAAGTCAACAGAAAGGCAACATAGAAGAGAGGCTGAAGCACCCAGCTCCTGGGCAACCAGCATTTTCTACCCTCAGACTCACAGAAAGGAACTGAGGCACAGAAGGATGGGGGAAACAATGAGTCTAAAACCAAACTGGGATGAAGGCTCTGCGATGTGAATGGATCTCTTGGAGGTCTTCAGCTGCCAAAAATTGGCCCTGTTTTTACTTCCAGGTGCACTGCAAGGGCACAGGTTGCTTGCACCATTGAGCCTAACCCCATATGACAACTCAATTTGAACAGTGCAGGCTATTTTGCAGGAATGATGATTTGTCCAAACTGGTTTTGGACTGAATAGAAACAGCCTTAACTAACAGTGGGCTTTTGGCAGGACAGGTATAGAAACCCAGCGAGTGTTATTCAACCCCTGGTCCTCCCAGCTCAGCCTGCTATTAACACATATGCTAAATCCCCTTTCAACAGTATTGGAAGCCACGTAGGTAAACTGAAAACAAAGCTGGCCCTTTCAGATGAGCTGATGGAATAGGAGTGCTTGCCTGCAGGAGAAGAGAGAGGGGAGGGAGCTAGCTAAGCCTCAGGCTCCAGGGAATCCATGGCTGGATGATTTCTGGGCACCCATCCTGCTCTTGTTCTCCTGGAGTCGGAGGGCATTAAGTTCTCATCCATGTAGAGCTCACACTGCTTTGGATCCGGCGACAGTGACGCCCCACCTAGCAGGGAGGGAGCTCCTGCGCTGACAAGCAGCTGGGTCAGGACCCAGCGATATCCCTGCTGCAGCCCCACGCCGGCTGTTTGCCTTGGCCAGGGCTGCAGGCAGCAGCTGAGCTCAGCAAGTTGCATTTCAAGCACAGCACCATTGCAGCCGGGGTTCTTTGCTGGCAAGGTGACTCACACTCCAAAGGTCACCTTCTCCTCCATCCCCTAAGCCCAGGGGAAGGAAAGGGGGGAAAAGGAGGAGCAGAGAGAAAGGGAAGCTGATTCTCACCACAGCTGCAAGCTCCAACTCTAAACTGCTAACCCCTTTGCTCCTTGGAAAGCTGACTCCCAAATCCCTAGGTGTTTCATTATCTCTTCCACTCCCTCCCAGAGTTCCTCTCAGGTAATTGTTCCCACATAGCATCTGCTTCAATTTGAGCCAGCTTCCTCCTTCACTGTAAGGTTTTTCAGCATAAGCGAGATGATGGCTTTGCTTCAGCTCCCTCGTTCCCTCCATAAGCAGTAAAAAAGTGAGAGGCAAATAAGCAAGTTTGTGCAGGGACAAAACTCATAACCAGTTAGAAAGAGAACCGCTATCCCTAGGGAAGCTATGTTGTTCACAACACTGAGAAATAGACTAAGCGCAGAATAAGAAACAACCTCCTACCAGCCAGATAACATGATCAGACACAGATGGACTTGCCTTCAGACCCCATCCCACTCACACACATACTGGTAAGAGATTCCTCCACCTCCAGGAAGAACAAAGGAGATGTCGTTCCCACATCACTGCTGATAAAGCAGTGGTTTTCAGAGAAGTCACCGTTCCCGCTACAAACATCAGTCAAAAAGAGCTGCGAGAACTTGCATCTTTGGTCCTGGTTAGGTCATCGTAACCCTTGCAAGACAAGTGAGGAATCATGAGCTCATCCCTTGGCAGGAAGGGACTGACTGTAGTTTGCAATATGCATAGTAATTTGTGTAATTTAATGCAGAGGGTGAAGTGCTCCGCCAGGGTAAATCACAGCAACGTCAATTTTGCACTGTTGCAGCAGCTGGGTCAGCCTGTTAATAAAGAACTTAACTCTTTTAAAAAATTTCTTCTGTGCACCTTGAAGACGACCCCTTTAAACCTATACACTGTTTTTAAGAGGCTTTAACTGTCATCTAAGTGCTACCCAGTCAGTGCTGTAAAAGGGAAAGTGCTCTCCATCATGGCTTTGTCTGATTGGATCTGGGTAAGTGGAAAAAACAAGCTGAAAGCATGGTTCAAAGATATTTTTGGACATGATGAATCCCAATAGGCAACTAATTTAAAAATAATTCAGTCACTATCTTTTTAAAGTGTGACAATGTTCATTGGGCCAAATTAAATACTGCTGCAGATTCCTGGAAGCACCACAGTAGCAGAGGGGAGATGGCCTATCAGACATCTCCAGCTTTCTCCATGAATAGAGACTTAATAGCAGGCAGGAAGGGCAGGAATACTTGTCCTTGCTTTCTGTACTAAGCAAGGAGTGTTGCCAGAGAACAGGGCACTACAGTGGAGCACCTATAGCAGACCAGGTTATGAACACTGTGTATGCAAAAAGGGCATAGAGATGAAGGAGATCGAGCAACGCAACACGTGCTGGTGCGTGAACAAATCCTCCCTTTTGTCCATTCAGGCAGCATTATTCTTATTAAAAGGCAACAGGCCCATCTGAAAAAGCAGACTGTGATCACAGGCATACACACGTCGAAGTTCCCGGAGTCTGGGTGCACATCACTGAATTTGGACTTTGGTCCCTATTGTTTTCTTCCCCACCTCCTTGCTCCAACAGGCTACTATGGATGCCAGAGGGGTTGTTTCCTGACATGCAGATCCAAGCAAGCCCACTGTTTCCTCCTAGGCTAGGTTCTGGGGACACCACACTCTGGCTAGCTCTCTTGTAGCAGCTTTAGTAACACCTCTCAGTAGAGGAAAGGGACATGATGCCTCCCTCCCTTGCCACCAATCCTACACCAGCAGCATTCCAACCCTGACAAAATCACCCCAGCTTACACACAAAAGCATCAGGTCCAAAGGTTTTATATCGAGCCTGAGGCTTATGGCCATGACCTACAGCCACCACTATGCCTGTGAGTAATTTGCTTTCATAGAAGCAAGCTTTTTGATCTGCTTTTAAACCGACGTCCAGCAGCCGAGTAGGTGGCCACTTAATATCTCTGGGTACTTTCAGAGAAGATTAGGTGAAAGTCCAAATCCAGGTTGACATTCCCTCTCTCTGAGAAACAGACCTGCAATAAATAAGGCTGCGTGCAAGTTGTTGTTCCTGCTATACTGCTCTACTCAGCCACTTACTGCCAATATGTTCCTCATTAGCACTCTGGGAAGCTGCGAGTGCATAAGGCACTCTGTGCAGCCCCGTTTTTATTCTGTTCTCAAACACATGGAAACACTTTAAAAGTAAGAGCCTTGGGACCTGTGCAAGGGTGACAAGTGACGAGATGAGGAGAGGAGACCAGAGCCAGCCCCTGACAAATTTGAACCATCCAGTCTTTAATCCACAACAACCAGAAAAAATTGATGCTAAACAAACCTAGCCCTTTTCAGAAAGGAGATTATATGTGTAATGGAAAAATTACAGGTATGGGCAGTCTGGCCTACAAAAATTGGTTAAAATTAAGAGCCTTCAGTTTGCTTTCAATGATTAATGGAACTTCCCCTACACGGTCAACATTTCCATCCCCCTCAGAGCCTATTGAGAGCCCCCTATTTTTTTAATTTAAGGAAAATGGAATTTTAGGACTTCATAACATTTCTCTAACTTGCTGTGACCAGGTGATTAGCTGCTTCCCCCCTTGAAGTACCATCTCCCTCATGAGGCAGAGCTGGCAACTAGGGAAATAGAGGAATATTGCCTCCATATCTCCAACCTGGGACAGCATTTTCCTCATAGTGCCATTGTAGCAAGAGGCAGGAGCGATGCCACAAAGCAACTGCACAGAGCTGACCTGGTTCTTAGAGAAGAAGGTGTCATCTCTATACTGTTGGGCCTGATGGATCATGGGGATGCCCAATCCTCTCCGTAAGTGAAAGGAGGCTGCACATAAGCAAATTTCCTAATTAAACAGTTGAGCCTTAGCACTGGACAAAACAGAAACAGGCCATGAATGCCAACCCCACAGGACTTTAAGAGTTAAAGCTGTTGGAAGAAATATTTGTGCATGTGCTTTCATGCCAGTGGAAACATAAGAAAAAGCCTAAACTCTCTGCACTGGCACAGCAGGTTCAGCTTTGATCTCTCAGGAGGTTCATTTCCTTCATTAGGCTTTTCTTAAAATTCACTTTTATGAACCCTTTTAATTTCCCCCCTGCATTTCCCCCCCATAAAAGCCTTTTTAGATTCATTCAACAAAGGGGCAGGGTGGGGGAGGAGAATCTCATTTAATTGCTACTAAACGTTACCTGAAGCTGCTCTAGTCATGTACAGGGATGCTGGAGCTGTTCGTTGTGCGAGACACAGGAACTGAAGGAAGGAAGGAAAAACCCACTAAGGCAATAATAAACCATTAAAAGAATCACAGGGAGAAAGAGGAACAGAACCACAAAGCACCGACAAAGAGAAAGGTGAGGCAGCATGGGGAACAGCAGGGAGATCTCCAGCAGAACTTGGCTGGTCACTGCTGGAAAACAAGCAGAGTACTTACAACCCACATCACCCATGGTCTCCCCTCTGTTTCATCTCTGTTGGTGCTGGATAGCTCATCAAACCAGACCCTCTCCCCATTTCAGGTGCCCTCTCTGTAAATACAGTATGATGACACAACCCCTTCCTCGTAGCGGGGCTGCAAGGCTTACAAACCTCAGACTAAAGGAGTTTAAAGGGGGTTCGACATCCCACTATCCAAGTTCCAGCACCAAGCTTATCACAGCATTTGAGCAGGTGATTTATGACTGCTGTTCCCATAAGGAGAAGCATGGGAACAGAGGGGCACCCTTTGAAATGCCTTCCTCTGCTGACTGCCGTAGGGAGAATTTGAATTCTGCACCTATTTGCGATGGATTCCATGAAAAAAAAAAAAAATAAAAAATCATGTACACATCATCTCATCTGACCTGTATGCAAGCTACAGGTAACAGTGTTGAGTTGACTTTTCCAAATGGAGGTCTGAATACTTCTCCACAGCATGCCACCTTACACCACAAAAGCCTTTCACTAGCAAGGGATGGAGAGATATCGCCCAAGTGGCAGAATACAGTCCCCTGCTATTGTAGTCTTCTGGACTGTATAATTCTATTCACGAGAAGCAGCTTCATTTTGACAGTAGTTTGTGGCTTTACCTCCACTCTTCCTTTTAAGAGCTTAACTTCTTATGATTAGTTACTTGGAGTAATTTAAACAATGAAACAATCAGAGCAAACTGTAAGGCTATTCTCCAGCTCATTCGTGTAGATGAACTTGCTGAAGTCCTTGGAAGCAGATACTGTTCTTAATGAGAAAACTGTGTCCAGATTCCTGCTTGGGCTGCAGTGAACCCTCAGGGGTTGTATCCTCTGACACGAGGTAACAATCCCCATTTTGCTCTCTCCGCCTGCTTCTACTAGAGGAAGAAGTTGTCATTTCTAGACAATTTCCAAGGGACAGATTCTGACCTCAGACAAAGGAGCACGAAATATGAATCCACACAAGGAAAGCTATTCGGTTACTCTAGTTTTAAGTCCGGTGTAGCAGAGATGAGGTTCTGCCCTGCCTTTTCATTTCTGATGTTCACTTAATTCACTGTAACATGAACACAACTGGATTTAACAGGACTCAACAACGGCAATAGCTCACAGTATTTCTTTAGTCCTGGAAGCACAGGCCTCTGCTTTTTTGCTACATCAATCCCAGGCCTCCCCCCAGCCCAAACTCAATTTCAATTACATTTAACAAAGCCAGGTGGATGGGCAGCACGAAGTCAGATGAAGTTCAGTGCAGACAAATGCAAGGTAATGCACTTAGGAAAGGATAATTTGAACTACACAGGAAAAAAAAATAGAATGCTTTTGCGAGATAATCATCTGCTGTGCACAGAGAGGTAGGGGACTGAAAAGACTATAATGGAAAGGGATGGCAAGTCCTTCCTTGGGAAGCTGTTCACTCTAGCTCACAGTAATCTAAGCTCACCCTAACTCTTGCAGCACTGCAGCAACAGAAAAGCTCCAAGAGATCACAGAGAGACTTCGGCGCAAGTAAAGCTTGAACGGAGTTCGAGTCTGATGGAGCACAGGAAGGGATGCAGGAAAGAGCAGCTCTTTGTGCACCTTTGAGTCAGAGCAAGTCGGGGTGTTCTGGGTACACAGCTGCAAACCCCAGGACAGGCAGAGTGCTCCCTCCCAAAAAAATACAACTTTTCGTCCAGATCTTCAAGAAGTTATGAAGCCCTATACAGGCACAGCAACCACTGGTGAACAGGACCCATACTATGCTAACAGTAATTTCATAAGGTAGAATCCTGTTGTCAAAAGGATTCCACAGTGAGACCCTCTGCACCCGCACAGCCCCAGCACATCAACTCTCCTTACACACAGCACAGATGCGAGAACCAAACCCTCTGCGTGCTGGGGAGGGAAGCCAGGATGGACATGGGCACACAGAACAACTGCTCCAACCTCCACTCAGCAAAACAAAAGCTAACCAGAACTTCAAGCTCTCTATAATGCCATCTAGATTTGCCAGAGAGCAGAAGCAGCCACACATGCAGCCTCTCTCAGCAAGCACCCTGCTCCCTGCTGCTGCCAGCCTGCACCCACACCCCACGCACCCACGGGAGAAACTACATCACTTGCTCACACCTACACAGTAGCATGAAGGAGAACAAGCCTGACTCCTCACTCCCCATCTAGCACCTTAAACACCAAGGTCTTCCCTTCCATACACCTTAGGAGGTCAAAAAGGGGCAGCACAGGCGTGGGAAGTGCAGCGATGCCTGCTCAAGCAGGCTATCAGCCCACCAGGGAAAGGCGGGATTGCAGATCCCATGGAGCATCTCCCGGGCTGGACCCTGGGCAGGGAGCGGATTTGGTGAAGTGTGGGGCCATCTGATGGCAGGAGCGGGCAGCGCCACTCAAAGCATCCCCAACACTGCGCGGCTGCGCTCCATTCATCTCCAGTAATGGAACACATGCCCTGGGGGGGTGCGCTGTGCAGGGCCGAGAGGAAGAAGGGGGAACAGTATTTATATTTGTCTTCCCAGATTTAGTTTGTCTTTATCTCCAGCTATTTTGAATGTCATGGGGAGTTAATGAAGACATGTTGTTCATCTGCAACGCACGGAACAACTTCGCTACTGTCTCAGCATATGAAGTTTTTTCTTACTTACACTAGGAGTTACAGGGAAAAAACAGACAAATAAAAAGAGAAGAGAGAGAAAAGAAACGCAGAAAGAGATATGACCGTAGAAGAAAAGGAGGAGGAAACTCTTTTTTATTGCAGCTCTCAAAGTCGCATCACACAGCATTTTCTAGTCTCCACCATCTCTTTCTTGATTGGATATGTCAACCCTGGAAGAAACATCCACGTCCATTTGGCTGGACATAAGAACGGCCTCTTAAACATCCCATTAAAGATCACTTTTCACCTTGTTCCCCAGTTCAATCCCCACTACAAATGCAAGTCAGAGTGAAGGCACACAGCACAGATGTATTCTGAGCTGTAGCACACTCCCCAGTGGCAAGTGGCACATCCCCAGGCCCTGCTGCAACATTCCTGCACCCACCAGGTCTTCCTCCAGAAACTAGGAAGGACACACCATTCAGTAAGGCCTCAGGACTCCCACCACAGGTACAGATACTGCTCTGCAGACGGATATTTTTAGTTGCTCTTTGTGTACTACGGACAGGAAACTGAGCCAGACAGCAAGTATGGGCTCAGAACTATAAAGGCTTTCTGGCCTCCAACCTCTGTCTTAGGACAATCCCTGGCTTAGATCTCACCAGTCATTTCCAAGAGAAGAGACGAGGCAGTGGCAAAGTCCTTTCCCTAGGATATCCCTTCCTTAGCTCTCCTCTCGCCCTTCTGCGAGAGGCAAGAGTATAGCCTTTCCTTAATCATGGGGCTGTTCTCTCAGAAATTAAGATCTTCCCTTTCCTGGCATTTCCCATTCTCTGTCTTTGCCTGAGGCAAGATCTGGCACACCTTGGATATTCTGGTTTGGCCTGAAGTTTTATTTAGACTGCTCCTTGCTTTGGGGATTCTCTGTTTATGTCATCGGGGGGTGTTAATAGGGGCAGAATGGTTTCCAGATCCACACCAGCTGACTGGATTTCCTGAATCCACGCCATCTGTAAAAACAGAAATGTTCCCTTCTCCTTGTACCCACAGATGAATGCGTTAAGGCTAAACCTCCTGGGGCAGCAGTACAGGAGAGGTTTGCACTTCTGGCCAAGTGAAACCCAGTGAGCTCTGGAACGAGGTACAGAACTACCATTTTTAATATGGAGGCTCAGCTGAAGACATGAAAGATCTCATTGCTCTGTGGAGCAGACAGAAGAGTTTGACATTTCAAAAGAGCACACTACGGAGTTTCTGGCACCTCTCTCAGGCACATCTGGCACTGGCCACCCTCAGAGACACAGGAATATGCAAACTCAGGCCCTGGCTGGTATTACAGCACTTGCATATCCCTATCATTCAGCTCTTCCATTTCAAGGCAAGCTTCTCTGGAGTCACTTGCTCCCCAGCCGCACAGGACAGCGGAACACACTAATCCAGATGCCTGTCAATTATAAAAAGAGGCAGCACAGCAAGAGAGGTGCTTGGGAGATGGGGCACTTGGGCTCCCACGCCTGGGTGTGCAACAGATTTGTCGATAGCCTGGGGTCTGTCAGCAGGAAGGGTTTATTTCTTGTAAGCCTGACACCAGTTTGATAAAAAATTCCCAGTTTGGAGCGAGCTGTGCACACCAAACTGGGAACTGAAAATCTAATGTCTCAGCCAAGACTGCTGGCCTCCTTCACCCTGATGCTTATCAGGTTCACACAAAACTGTAACATTATCTAGGCGCTGGCGTGGAGAGGTGAACACAGGGCTGAATAAGCTTAATATTTCCACTATTTGTTCTCCCCATCTAACACAGCTAAATGTTGCCCAGACACTTCGGAAGGAAATGACAGCTAGCAGTACAGCCAAAAAAATTCATTATTCTAGAACACCAGCACAAAAATCACTCTCAAGTGAAAACAGGCTAAAGCATCAAAGAGTTAGTCTGGCTAAAGTAACACCAGCAAACAGCTCTGAAACATTCACCAAGAAGCAAGCCAAGGGAAATGTCAAGGAGCTAAGTCCCTTATCCAGTGACTCGCACCCAGAACTCATATGTCAACTGGGTTACCCCAAGAGGGCTAATTTTGTTAGCTCAGCAAACTGCATCAGCTCAATGCATCTGCTGAGCTCTGTAAGGAAGGGGACAGGTAGACTTCACAACCAGGAGCAAGAGCAGACCTACACAACCTACCCTCTCCCAGCAGGAATGAAGCATCCCTCAGGCTCAGCCACAGCTTGCCCCTTCCTTCACTCCAAGTTGCTTCTTTAATAAAATTAGTCTTGTCTCAAGAAGGGACAATGATGCAGCAGCTAATCTGGAATAGCAGCAAACAGCCAATCTACAAATCCTTAAGAGTGCTCCAAATCATGAGGACTCCTAACAGAGAGGCATATACCCCCCACCCTCTGCATCCCAACTACAGAACCAGGACACTTCTCTTTCCTTTTCCTGTGCCAACAGTGCTCATGTCTTAAATCTGATTTGCAGATGGATCTGGCCTTTACTGAGCAGTTGAAGTCATCTCGCAGGTGAGGGAGCACCTAAGGGAGCGACACCGCACACCCAGATGGGCTGGTTTCACCCCCCAGTACTGTCTGCTCCGTGAACGAGCAGCAGCTCTGAGCACTGAATCTGACCACAACATCTCTGTCTAGATCTTTTAGTTCCCAGCCAAGCCTGACAGCACAGACCGTTTAATGTCAAACCTCCTATTTAGCTGCAGTGGAAACAGGGATATTCCCCTTTGGAAGCTTCCTCCCTGCCTCAGCTCATTGAAACCCGAACACTTGGTTGTTGTTTTCTCTCACATGAATGCTTCCTACAACATACATCTCATGCAGCTACAATACTGCAAAGGACACTAAACATCAGCAGTCCAATTCAGTCAAATTTTCTTTGTTGCAACATTAAGTTATCCACACCCCAAAACCGACTGTGCCCTGACACAGGAGCATCTTGCACGTGGCATCTACAGCAACCACCGGACTGCACATTTGCAGGTACTGCAGCATTGCTGTACCTCCTGGGGAACAACAGGACATGAGAGCTGGCTCTTGGCTTGACTTCCAGGTGAAACCAGTGAAATTCAGTCACCAATTTGGTGTTTCTAAGGAGTTTTGTTTTGTGGTAGTATAAATACTGCAATACTGAGATTTTCAAGGTCTTCAATCCTTTATGTGTTCAGAACTGCAACTGGAACCCTAAAATAGAACGATACTGCTCTTGTTATGCCAACGTCTTGTTTAGTGCGTGACAGCTATTTACCTCAACTAAAAGGAGCAATTTGCTACACGTTCTTCTTAAAGTCACCAAGCTCCAGAAGAGCAGCCCTGCAAATGCTGCCCAGAATCCAAAAGCGCTCCATTATAAACAATCTTACTCTGATACAGAACTATACTAATGCATATACATGACGTTTCATAACTTAAATCCATATTGTGTAGCTTCCATCCCATCAAATTAGACAGAGCTCACAAATGCAATTATTTCAGATTCCAATGCAATACATGAACTTCATTATATCTGTATTTTTTACCTTCATTAACAGAAAATCTGACCATCCAGTGTGATTTCCAGAACTCTGAAATTCATAACATGCCAAAAGTCACTAATTTTTTGATAATTCAGCTCAGTTTTCTGCTCCACATTTTGTGTTCATCGTAAAGGGCCTTGGAAGATCATAAGTAATGAACTACATTCAATAGCAATGGACCATCTAATCCCAAAATCCTCTCTCGAACAATAGCCAAGAACAAGAATTCCCATTTTCAACTTCTTTATACTTTAGCCAGCCTCCCAAAAGTCACTTTATACGGTGCATGATTTAATTGAAGTTTAAAAAGTATTCCCTTCTGGGGTTTTTATTTGTTGTGGATTGTTTTATGTTTTTACAAAAAACACCCTACCGAATTTATTGCATGTGTCAAAAGCTTCCTTATCCCATTTTTATTTTTATACTAAAAAGTGTATTATCTGTAGCAATATTATGAGTTCATCTCTGCCTCAATTTCTCTAATGCCTAACACTTACTCAGGTGATCACAAGTAATTGCTGTGATGGCAGAACCAAAAATCACTGTTCTAGCCATTAAAGCATTTCATTGTTTCACATTATTGACTTCTTCTCCAAAGTAATTAAGAGCATGAAGGACAGGAATGAGCCTCATTATCTCCCACAAGTACAGGCATCCTCCAGCTCTTCCATGAACTTTTCCAAGGAGCAACAACTCACTTTGTGTATACACAGGCATGTAAAACAGCAGAGGTTATTGCTGCAGACAGATTGCATTCCCTGCTCAGCCTTCACATGCTGCACAGCTCAGCAAGCTCACTGATCTCCCGGCTGGCTGTCTTTTGTGCAGCACCAAGCACAACAGCCATTAGTTTTGTACTAAGCTCACTAGATGATATCCTAACAAAAACCCTGTGTTCCAGCTTGTACCAATTGGAGAGATTGGGAGAGAGATGCAGTGGAGAGTGCTAGACAGAGCTATCAGCTCCAGCTTCTCTCCCTTTCCCTTAAAACCCATTGACAGTCTCTCAGAATAAAGCAAGCCATTTGCTGGATCTCCCTTATCTTATTGTACATCAATTTGCTGAAACATTCATGGGATCACTACGCATTTCATTTACCCTTAAGGCCAACCCCTCTGCTTATTAAATTAAGAAGATGAATGAGAGGTTTGCTCTCTTGCTAGCAGCCCAGGGGATTCATTAGTCAAGTAAATGATTGCACTTGCCTCAAGTTATGCTACTGCAATGTTTGTAATGTGTCTTCTGATCTCAGCTCCCCATGCACTTTTTGGAAACAAGGTTGGCTTTCAGACAGGTCACATTTAATTCCAGTCATTTGACTTCAGCAAATAGAAGTAAAGGCCTCAAATTCACTATCCTATTCCCTTCCCTTGCTCAGCGCTCCAAATGTTTCACAGAACAGATACACAAGGGGAATCAAGGGCTACATGTAAGCTACCAACATTCATCCCATTTATGTCTGTGTCAAACACAGTTACCATTTTAGCGCTGACATAAAGTAGAGATTTGGGTACATAGTGACACGCTGGAGGAACAGAACTGCACTGGGCAGAAGGGAGCATTTCCACCCCACCAAGTGAGACCATTAATTAAGCACAGAGGTAACTGTTAACAAGCTCCCTTTTGCCTTCCAGAAAAGAGCTGGCTCTAGGTAACTGCATCCAGAGGACATCAGCATTTCCATACGCAGTGTCAGGAAAGCAGGAAGAAAACAGCACCTCAGAAAAAAGTTAAAAATCACATCCCAGTTAAACTGCACTGAAGCGTAGAGGGGAAGGGGGCTGGACCCAAATGAACTCCAGGGAATAGTTGTCCCCAGCTTTGCAGGACGACTGCACAAAAAGTAGAACGTGGATGAACAAGCCCCACCAACATGGTTGGGTGAGCACTGCAGCCATAAGCACCACGGAAGAGATACCCTCTGGCAAGCTACGAGATGATAAGCAAACAGAAGATCATATATCTTTAAGACACTTACAGGTTGTGCTGTCTTGCACGTGGACTACTGGAAACACAGCCTGCCACCTTTAACACGAGGGAAGTGTTACTGCAAAAGGCACAGTTTCTGGGTAACAGACCTGCAATGAAGCATATTCCATTTTTCAGCAACGACAATAGCAAGAACCATGGTACCTGTCACCTGATACAACTCCCAGAGACGCACAGGTGACTGTGCACTCTGCTACAAAGCTACACAAGTGAATGTGAAACATCAGGCATTTGGAAAACTGCCCAGTTTGTGAAAGTTCCCCAGCAAATCTGTAACCAACCAGAAAGATATGAGACTTTGGAGCTGCTCTCCTCTCGGCATTGCACCTAAGCAAAGCAGCACAGCAGGCAAACACTCAGAAATGCTCACTCCCAGGAAACAGATCGCAGCTGCAGTAGGAAAGAGATGATTTCTGCAGCCTAGGAAAGGGAAAGAATGCGTGCACTGCACGCCAGAGCTACAGTGAGCATGCAAAAGGGAAGGACTAATCTAATAACAACAGTAGTGAAAGCGGAATTAAGATGTCTGAACTAAAATAACCGTCCTCCCTCTCCTTGCCATTGCCCATGATTCAAGTGCTTATTTACCCCACAGCTTTATCACAACTTTCTCACCTGACCTTCACGAAGTCATTTATCCCCTGACTATAAATAGAGTAACATGGCAACGTTTGCTGCATCTGCAGTGAGTAAAGCTTTTAGCCAGGACTGATTTCACACAGTAAACATGTCCAGGGTTCGCGCAGCACAAGGCACATATTGAAGGTCCTTTTGAAAAGTACAGAACAATGGAAAAGGTTGTTTCTGCTTTGCCACTGATTTCACACGAATTTTTGGACAAACTATGGATAGTACATCAGCTAGTACTTAAATAAAATTGCATACCAAGTCGCTTACTCTGAGAGTAAAGCTACGTTTGCTTAAAATGCTATCGGGATACAGCCCCTAACAAGGCGCTCCTCCAGAGAAGGACAGGAGGCAAGTCTGATAAATTTTGTTTATATAGGTTCTCCCATTTACCAAGCAACAACATATTCAAGACAAAGAATAACCTCAGAGTAGCCTGTTACACGGCAGTGGCTTTTACGGTGGCCACAGGGAACTGCAAAACTCCCTCTCTCCTTACCACTATCTGCTTACTGCAAAGGCAATCATGAATCCTATGCCCCTCTGTCTCTTGCTTGCAATAACTGCAAAGACCTCTGGCACCCCCACCCAGGAAAGGGCTCTCAGCTCTAAATAGGTGGATCTGGATGACAGAAGCCAAGAGACGTGAATTACCCAGCCCGTGTAGGGTTAGGATGTGATATATCCAGGTGGGAGGTAATTACACTGCCACAAATCAAGAATCTGTCCCAAACGTTCTTCCCATTCTAGCTGTGGATATAGCTGACGTCTAGAAGCCGGATTTCGAGCACAGAAGAAGCCTCGGCGGCGGCAGCCAGAGCTGCTGAAGCCCCTCGGCACACGAGGTGCAAAACTCTTTAAGTAGGTGCCGTGTTTACACACAACCGACCCTCCTCAGAGGGTTCTCAGCGCTGCACCAGCCCCCTCGGGGAGGGCACGGGCCCCACCGACCCCTGAGACACTGCGGCGGGTACGAACACTGCAGCCGGGGGGTGCGGGACCCGCAACGCACTCGGCCGCGGGCTAAAGAGGCGGATTTGCGGCACGCGTGAAAGGAATTACACACTCGAGGTCTTCAACCTCTACCTGCCCCGGCGGGGACCCCCCAAGCAAGCGCTTTTAATTGCGCTGCCCGCCCCGAACGGGGGCTCCGGGGCTGCCCCCGGACCACAGCCCGGGGATGCAGGAGCTGAGACGCTCACCTCCCTTCACAGCTTCCACCCGAAAAGCCTTTTTCCACGCCAAAAGCACAAATTTAAGGAGCTGCCGCCACCTAGTGGGTCTGAACGCCCCCCCCCCCCCTCCCCGCAGCAATTCGGCACCCCCGGAAAACCGACGCCGCCCCCGGGTGCCTTACCTCCGGGGTGCAGCAATGCCTTCCTCCAGCCTCGCCCAGAGCCTTGTCCCGAAGGAACAGCCCTCTCCCGCGGGGAGCACCTAGGGAGGGACGGCCCGAGCCAGGGGCTCACCCCGCGGGGCCCTTCGCCTCCTCAGGCCACGCAGGTGGAAACCATCGCACCGTGCCAGCCCACCCTTAAACCCTTACCAGATCCACCTGGGCCGGCCCGGCATCGCCCGCAGCGGGCACTGAGCCAGCCGCAGGGGCACGTCCAGGGGCAGAGCAGGCACTCGGGGTGCCCTGGTAGCGCCGACAGCCCCGCGGGGACCCTCCGGCGCTCCCGCCGCCCAGCCCCGCCCCGGGCCGGGGCAACGAGGCGCCGCGCAGGCTGCCCGCACCCCCGGCCCCTTTCAACAGCAAACTTCCCGCCTTCCCGCGGTGCGGGAGCGGAGGAGATGGGGGGTTCGGTGTGGCCAAGGCCGGATTTTGATGTAACGGTAACAAGAGGATGCAGAGGAAATTTTCTGCAGAGGCTGAGGCAGGGTGGTGGGTGCTGCTCTTTCCTATTTCGGGATTGAGTACCAGGTGTGTTCCCAGGCTGATGGCTTGAGGAAAAAGGTGCAAGAGGAAAAGCTGGATCTTAGAGAAAGGCCATGGGAGGCAATGGTGCTGCTTCTAGAATGTGGGACAACACAGGATTCCCCAAGGCTGCCTTTGGCATCACAAGAAGAACCTAAGCTCCAGGGCTGTGTGGGTCACTCCAGCATGTCTGTCCTGGCTCAGGGGAGAGAAAAATTAAAAGTAGGAGCCAGGTCCATACGTGGAAATGTAAAAGAAAGGCAGATGCCATGAGGAAAAATGGATGTAATTAAAAAGAGACTGCTCTTGGTAGTAGGATTTTGGAGAGAGCTGCATGGACACAGATAGTGGAGGGAAAGTCAAAGATAAAAGATAAATGTGGAAGAATTGTGACAGCATAAATATGTTACTTCTGCTACAAAAGCACTTACATACTTATTTCAGACAACAGCCTCTGTCTGCAGTTTTGTGCAGAGTACATCTGCAAGGGCTTTTCTGTGTGCCTCTGCCTGAAACTGGCACAGCATGGGCTTATTCAAAAAGCTTTGGAGATTACTTTCTTATCCTGAGAACAAGGAAAGGATTTGTTCCAGGTACAGAGCATTAGCTGCAAGTCACAAAATTCAGTAGCTAATATCATGAGAAATCAAAGTATTTTTAACAGGGTTGATGTCAGTAATTTTAGGGTGTCTTCTGAAGAGAGACATAAAAGGAACTACGAGGATTTAGGCAAAAGTGTCCTCTGCAGCTAGTGGAAAATTCAAAGAAATCTTCCATTATGTTGACTTTTATGTCTGCAATACAAAGCCTTGAATATGCCAGACATCACCTGGCCTGGAGCATCCAGTCAGACAATCACACCTCTTACTGGGACTCGGATGAGGGACATTCAAGGAATTACCTAAAGAGGGAAGACCTGCAAATTGTGTGGTTGCTCTGTCACGATCTACTATTGGTTCACTTGTCTCTCTGAGACATTGATACTGGCTGGCAGTGGTGGTTTTGCTGCAGGCATCTCTGCGACATTGCAGGGCAAGGTTATTCTCTTGCCTTGGTGCCACCTCTGTGATGGAGCTTCAGCAGCAGTGCCACCAGGTCTAGTGTCTAAAGAGTGGCCCTGATTCTGCTAGGCCTGAAGTTAGCTTCAGGTGATGCAAGGCCACTGCAGACGGTGAAGTTCTGAGTCAAAGGGCTGATGTTGCTCCAGGTGATTACACTGCTGCACTTGCATGCGTTTTATCCTGGGACTGAAGCTTGTTTTGTGGGATAAAACCCCAAAAATGTCAGTCTCTTTTGCTTAGGGTTGCATCTTACCTCATACACCCTGCTAAAAGGCAAGTGATAACAGAAACTATCTGTGCATGATTAGCCAGACAACAATTTTGTGATGACAGTCAGATACTGAGAACAGCACTGGGGAACATATACAATTCCTGATTACTTCAAAAGAAAAAGCAACCTAGACTTGATGTAACACAGTGCACAGTAACAGCACTTGCAGACTTCTCCCTAATGCAGGGTGCCCTGTGAGCCTCAGATGCAGATCACGCACACCTTTACTCCTGCTGGTCTGAGAGTCTTGCAGCATAATGCCTGCTGATTAATATGAATCTCCAGCGAGGAGAGGGATGCTAAAATTGCCATCTTGCCTAGGGACTCAATTTTTGGAGGCTGATGCCACCTCACCCCTTCAAATTGCCCTTACAGGTCCCTCTCTTCACAGCTCTCGGAGCTCTGCCTGCTGTGCCCTCAAGCTCTCTGCTGTGGTTTTGGTAGGCAATTTTTACAGTCAAAAAGGTTGATCACACTGCTGTAATTAAGATGATGCCAATCTAGATTAAATAACTTTACTCATTTGCATGCCTGTTACAATCGTATCATCTTTTGTATAACAGCATTTGCCTCTGGAGCTGATGGAAAATCTCTGCTACCACTGAGCTGTCCTGGAAGGAGTGGGAAATTCTGATCCTGCCAAGGAGGTGGTGGTGGCAGGTTATGCAAGGTACCACCTCGATGACACCAGCACATCTGCACACAGGCAAAAGCAGGAGGAAAGAATGCAGTGAGGTTCAGGCAGCACCTGAAGGCTACCGGAAGACACAAGAGATTGAAGCCTTTCTCTGCATCCTAAAGGTGATGCAGGGTTTCATGTCCTTGGGGACCCAAAGTAGGTCTATTTGTAAAAAAGTTGTCTTCTGTTTCTCAAAGACGAATTTGTAGTTGGTGTTTGTTTGCACTGCACCCACCACGACACGGCTCTTACGTGTGCAAAGTCAAGAGCAAAGCAGCAGCACTGTAGGCAAGAGGGGCATGAAACATCCTGAACTTTTGCTCCTGAGAACAAACGTACTATCCCTGGATCTGAACGCAAACGTCTAAAGCAATTTCTGCTACTGCACTGGGCTGGGAGGGGACAGAGAGGGAACTGACTCACTCGGAGTGGCCCGAATGGGGTGTCAGGCAGATCAGGTGCGACAGGGACATGTGACAGAAAAGAAGTGATCTGTAATGTTCAGAGGAATTAAATCACAATATTTTAAGGATGCTACTACAGATAGCCTGTACCTGCTCCTTAAATCAATATCTAGGTACTAGTATTTGGGAGACATACTGGACTCAGCAGGTATGAGGTTTTGCAATTTCTGGCTCCAACAAGCAAGTAAAAGGAATATTTAAAAAAAAAATACAACCACCTCATTGGTTTGTTGATCACTTTCTTTTGCAGTTGTCTTCTTCAATAAGAGCTGAAAGCTTTTTGAAGCTTGCAAGAGTGTGTAACACTGAGCTTATTTTGCAATAATATCCACATTTGTAGCTCCTGTCACAGAAAGAATAGCATGATTTCCTCTCCAGTAATACACTGGCATTTGAATTGAGCCTTGGGTTTCATGTGGTATATCTGAGAGCAGTGCCTCTCTGGTAGGCATGTCACTGTTTCCCAGTCCTGTAAACATCCAGTGCACGTACACAGCGTGTCACTGATATCTGATAGAGCTACAGAAACCAAATCTATTTGCCTGCAGGCCTTTTTCCTGTGTTGCGAGTTGAGTTACCAGTGAATGTTGTGAAATTTTCATGAAACGGTAGGATTGGAGAGCTGTACTGGTCTTGGAGACTTTTGAGAGCTCTGGCTGTCCAGTCACACCAGTAAAGCTGTACTGACTGAGACTGCACAAATGTCAGTCCATACTCCCATCACAGATGAGGGACCCATCTGAAAACCAGGTATAATAAATAAAGAAAAGGAAAAGTATTTTACTTGGATTTTTTTGTTTGGTTGTTGTTTTTTTTTTACTTTGCTTTTGGGTAAAACTCTGGCAGCCTCCCATCATCTGATCATCTGAACAACATTATTCATTACTAGGAGAAGGCTTTGTTTATGTCTATGGGCTGGTCCAGATCTGAAAACAGCTCTGAGCAGCAGAGACCTCCCTCTAGCTCTAGCATGCAGTGCCCACGGCTTAAGTCCCACGTTGAAGCCCCATGGTGAGAGTTTATTATTATTACCATGGTAATTTTGCTTTTTATTTATTAAAAGTTGAGATCAGAGGTCTCAGTCTAGGATCACCAGGGCAGGTTCATTTTTTACCCAGGCATGAAATCCATGGCTGAGAGTTGTGTGGCTTGTGGCTGACATAGATACAGTAGGTGGCTTCTGTGGCCTCCCATTTCCTAAGCCCAAATTCAGACCATGGTGGGCTACGAAAGAAAATGTGCTTGTGTCTGTGCTTTGTTTTACAGCACAGGGGTCCTGGGTTTGGTCTCTCACAGGCATTAGCACAGCTTAGTGCTCTTGGGAAAAGGACACTCCAGGAGGGAGTGTTGCACAGAGGGGTATGGGCTCTGTGGCTCGCAGGGATTTGCAGTGAGAGAGGAGAGGGTGCCAGCACATTGACAGCACTGTGGAGGTGTGGAGGTGGGACTGGGAAAAGAGAAGATGTATGTTGGTTGGATGGATGGAAGCATACAGGCACATACTTGGCACATGCTATATCATCCCTTATTTTCCCAAGCTCAGCAACAAACACAAACATAAAGGGAGAAGATGAGCACTCCAGCCTTTGGGAGGATGGGTTAGAGTGCTGCATTATGCAACTCACAGTCCTTCTCCATCCATCTTTTTTCTTTTGCATCCCTAAGGTTAGTACACATACACTGGCACTTCCATATCTACTTTCAGCTGCTGTCTGGAGTTCCCTTTTTGTAAAGTTACTTTTTCTGCGGAAGACTCAGTACTCTGCAGTGTCCGGAAGGTGGCAAGCTTTCAATTCATATTGCTCTGTGCTTCCACTCGTTTCCCCACAGCAAAGAGCTGGAGGAAATCTAGGACTATAGAGCCCTGTTTGTTCATGGGATGAAAGCCTGTGTCCAAGTGTATGTGCGTGAGACTGCGGGACAATTGCCCGTGACTGATTAGCGGTGTCAGTGACAGAGGAAACAGTGTTCTGCTACAGTCACAGAGAGCAGGCCGTTCAGTTTGGCATCCTCCAGGGCAAGGCACTGGGAGACAATAGCCAGAGACAGACTCGGGCTGCAGCGTTTTCCCAAGTTTTCTGAATACACTGATTTGGCCACAGCATTTTGCCATGAGAGGTGGGTCAAAAAAAAAAAAATAGATTCCTATCAAAAGAAAACAAAACCAAGATGGCTTTGAGAAAATCGTGTTCTCTCTCTGCAGGTTGGCCTACATGCTTGTAATTGCCTCCATCCCATTCTGTTTAGTGGAAGCAGTGTTCAGTGACAGCAGAAATTCTGTGTTTCTGAGCACATACAGCACCAAAGCAGGTGTCCATGTATTGTGCACATGCAGCTGTCTGCTGAGCTGAAGCACCCTGCTTTGTTTCACAGAAGACCTGCTCTAGTCACCCTCAAATGGTACATGGGCTGTGGCTCTGGCGAGGGAGGCCAGGCAGCCAACTTGGTGAGCAGCTGCACCAGTGACCTGCCAGGCTGTTTCCTTTGACGAGGGCAGCTGCCCCTCCTGCTCTTTGCTTATCTTGGCTGCAAACTCTGGTTCAGGCACTGTCCCATGTGATGTCCTTGTTTGCCATAGAGCCTGTGACATTCTGGTTCTGTTTCAAGGTTCTGAATGTCAGTGGCAGACAAGAGGAACCCAGGATGGCAGCAGAGCTTCATGGCAGGTTGGCACCTCCTCAGAGCCATGCTGTCTCGTGGGTGGACCCCCTCCCTGCAGTGACAGCATGTGCTGCTCAGAAGGAAACCTTCAGAGTGGTTTCTCAAGCTTTCCTGAAGCTGCAACACCGAAGGCAAAGGAGAAGAAAAGAACTCATTTCTTCCAGACAAGCTTAAATTTCGAATGTATAAAGCCAAAAAAAAAAGGTCCACGTAAGCAAAAAAGTCCCAGCTACCCATGTGACAGTAAGTAACACTGGAGTTGCAATTACTGCTTTGGTCAGGTGTTAGCTATTAATTTAGGAGCAGTTTACGAGGAAGCCTTGGCACTTGCTCTGTTGCTCTTTCCTAGTTAAAGCAACTTTCAAGGTAGGCAGTTAACAAAAACAAGACAAGCATGACAGCATCCCTCCTCTGCTGGCACCACAGCAGAATAAACTTCCTCTTAGCTCCTGGAGTGAGTAGGTGTGGTGCTGTTTCAGGGTTTTTAGGGATTCAACTGATTTTTTAGGCCACTGATAAGAAACAGAGTATGGCTCAGGTTACCTCAAACGTCTTCAAGAAAAGCACCATGCCAAGAATCACTTTTACACATCTCTGCTTCCTACATCATTCGAAATGACGAATAAAATTGTATTTCCCTCTTTCTTCTATCTCTAACCCAGTACAAGCTGCTGGTGACATCACCAAACATAGAAGTGGAGGTGGAGACACTCAAAAATATTGTTACAACCTTCTTATGTGCTCTTGAGGGTGCATAATTGCATATAATACATGGGTAATAAAACCTACAGCCCAGCGTGTTCTTCTTCCTTTTGCAGAGCCCTTCCTGCAGCCACAGAATTTATTTTCCTCAGATCTCCATCCGTTTCCCAAAACACTTCCTCTCACCCTATGAAATCTCTCCCAGTTGGAAAATGTATTTAAATACACTATTTGAAAAGATAAGCAAGGCAGTCCAAAAGAAATAGCTGCTAACAGGCGGGGAATTACCCTTCACATTGCTGAAAAACAATCCCTTGAAACCAGCACGAGATGCCTTTGCAGAGTGGGGCATCTTCCACCAGAGCTGCGTTGGAGGATCTCAGCCTGAGAGCACTGTTACTCATGGAAGCATTAAACTGGCTCTGTTAATTGTGTCAAACCAAGTGGTAATAGACAACAGCTTTTCCCATTCAAGAGCTCTCAGTCTACCATGGGTCCTCTTCTGCTATATGTTACCAGGACCAGAAGGTGGGAAGTAATGTCTCATCTCCAGGGCAGTCCCTCCATTGACAGTTACTGACTTCCTCCCCACTTTCCTATGGGAAAGGTGAAGTTAGCCCAAAGTAGAGAGATAAAGAGAGATGAAGCCTAAATACTGTATAACCTACTGGGTAGACTTGAGAGAGCTGTAAGACTAGCTCTGCTTTGGCAGAGGCACAAACCCAGGCTTCCCAGAGCCCCTCACATTCACATTTGCTTGCCACTGAGGTATGGGAAAAAAGAGGAGAAAGCACCATAACTCCAGCCATGCCGTTGCTTCTCCAGCCAGAGCTCGTCTGTGAATCCAGCCTGAATTAACAAGCAGCTTGGGGATGACTGAAACACATTTTTTGGCAAAACCACTATTTGACAATTAGAACATGAAATGATCCATGCAGGTCTGATGTGTAGCCTCAGGCCTTCTGAGAATCATCCTGAGAGCCTAGATAATAAGATAAAGACAGAAAAAAGAATCGGGCAGCTCTAAATTAAACTAGAGGCTGGACCAGTGTCAGCAGTGGAGTATAAAAGACATCACTGCAGGTTACCTCTGTGAATTCACACAATCCTCAGCTTTGCTCTTCAGCACTTCCCTGCAGTTTTGAACCTGGGTCAGACGTTCCGATTTCAACATCTCAATGTTTGATTTAATACCAACAATATAAAAAGGACCTCATATGTATAATTTTGGAGAGACTTTAAAAATAATGGTTTCCTTGAGGCATGAAACCAATTACAGGAGCTATTGCATATTGACTTCTTCCCCTCTTGACAGTGCTTTATGCACTTAGTTTTCTCTAAAGGTAAATATCCTCTGAACGACAGTAAAATGGCAAAATAGTCAATAAAAGGGCATGGATTTCAGATCACCCAAGATTATTTTAGCAATCCACTCTGAAATCTGATGACAAAAATCTTGGGCTCAGTCTCTCAAGCCATGCAAAGAGGAGTCAACAGAACAGGCTTGGCTTAGCAGGAACTTTGAGAACAAATTGTGTTTTTATAAAAGTAGAACATTATTTCAACCATAGGGTTACATTTGAAGAAAAGTAGGGCCAGCTCCCAGTGTGGCTGGAGAAAAAATATTCTCTCTCTTCCATCATCCCATGAGAAAGAAGCTGAAGACAATAGCCCTTCAAGTCCTCTCCTGATCCCACAGTGAGTCCTGCCCCAAAGAAAGCCACTACTGAGTTTATCAGAAAGAGCTAGGCTGAAGATTTCAAGTTTTAGACACTTGAGACAAGATTTTCAAAGAGCCTTTTTCAAAGGTCATTTTGGCCTCTCAGTAGTTGCAAAGTCAGATTTCAGATGAATTCAGACACTGCCCATGAAATGTTACAAGTGGGAGCTCTTGGGGTCTGACTGCTTGTCCTAGGCTGAACCTCTTGAAAATTCTGCTCTTGCATGTTATTCAGCAGAGAATTAAAACACATAATTTGTTCTTTTGTCTCTAGATTCCTAGGTAAAGCTTGGAAGCAGGGCTGGAGTTCATCTAACAACTAGCACAGAGCACAGGGTGCTGAAAGCCCCTCTCCCTGCAAACAACTGGGAATTTAGGATGGATCTGAAGGAGTGGGGCTGGTGGGACTCTGGCCTGGTATCTCTTGAGAGCATCTGTCCTTCCATCTGTCATTTGGTCTGGCTCTCTGCTTGGAGGAAATGAACTCAAGGCTTTTTCCTAATAGACATGCAACTGATCCAAGTACCAGCACCAATTACTGACAGACTCATCGGGGATATCAGCAAATGTGACTGCCCTCAGAATTAATTGTCCCCGCTGAGTCCGGCCAGACTGTCCAAGGGAAGCCAGCACTGCCTGTTTATAGAGAATGAAAATTTGGACAGACCAAGATAGGGAACTTTGAACTTGTGGCTTAGATGTAGCAGCTGAAAGGTTACCCTGTGCCTGGGAAAGACCAGATACATTTGCTTTCTCTGCCTCAACATTTGTCCCAGCACAATGGCACTGGCTGAACTTCCAGGATTTTTACATAACTCACAGCTCAGGCAGGGCAGTAGCTCAAACCAGCCTGCGAATATCTGGAGATCCTGGAGAGGTGCCCACGGTGCCTACTCACATCAACCACGGCATCTGTGCCAGGGGAGATCACTGCTCTGTGCTCACTGCGCTCCCGCCGGATGTGCTATTCAGATCAGTCTGCCTGGAGATCCCAACGGGAGTTACCTGGTGCCCTCACCGCCTTGTGTGGCAGGAGCATCCATCCCCCTCCTTTCCCGGATGGAGGCCAAGGCCTTTGGCACAACAGCTGCTGGCTCCTTCATGCCCTTATCTTCCACACCTCTGGCGTCACAATGGGGCCACTGTCATGTGCAGACTCTGGTTGGTGCCGACCAGCACGTGCTCCCCGCTCCCCCAGGGACAGGGGTAGGAAAGGCGGGACCCCTCGGTCAGCGGGCAGGGTCCCCGGCCGGCCAGCTGCCTCTGCACCACAAGCGATAGATGACCACAGTTCAGATCCAACGGGGCCCCTCCAGAGGTTATTCTCCTCGGAGCAGCGGGTCTGTGATCAGAAACCCCCACCTTGGGGCTGGGACAACACCCAAGGAAACTTCCCGAGATTGAGTGCCCTCACGCTCCTTTCAGTGAGTGATTATTCCTCTGAATATATCCTTGAGTCAGCCCTCGCCCCTTCGGGTGAGCGGTTCTACCTTCTGGGCACCCTGAGTGAGAGGTTTGAGTGTGTGCACACGTCGTGGCCATCACTCTCACGTGGTGTTGTGCAGTAATAACATCCCCGACCGGTGTGCCAAACCTGTAATTTGTTAAACATTATCAGAGTGTTGTTTTACTCACCCCTATTGCCCTGTCAGTTTTGACTGTTTAGTTTCAGCTACAAAGTGAAGTTTACTTGAATTTATTATCTGTATGGAGTCGTTCTGGGGTACCTTCGTGACATCTTGTTCCTTTGGTTATGGAGATCCAGGGCGCAGACGTCTGGTTACCATCCTTCAGCCAAGTGACGAGTGGGAACTTCCCTGTTCAATGAACAAGAGGATTTAGTTAAAATACCAGGGACACCTTACCACAAGCAGGGATTACTGTCAACTGCTTCTACTGCACGTTGCTGGTCCCAGATCCACAGCAATATAGGGACTGAGAAGCCAAACTCTGACAACGTATGTCGCTGCCTGGAGTGAAAGAAAGGCCCCGTGTCTCTGGAGGAACGTGAATCTCTGACAGCTGTGACCCGTAAACATGGAGTTCTCTTCGAAATGGGATCAGATCCACTTCAGCTCATGTACATTTGCCAGTACAAAAATTGTATCCAGTAACTGAAATTAACTTCTGAGGTGCACTGGATTTTATAGACTAAAAACAATGACTTCATGGTAAAGTGGCATTTGATTCCTGCATGAAATATTACAGGGTGCCATTTTTGCAATTTCCTCCTCACTTGATTGTGATAACACAGTCCCCTAGGCACTGGAAAGCCAGAGAATGCGTGCCAAGAGGAGGAGATGGAAATGGGAGAGTCGCCAGTACACAGTTAAGGAAACAGTGTTCGAGAGTGATTGTTGTGTGATAGGGAACATTTTGTCTTTTTCTTCATCGATCATTTGGAGCGGGAAGAGATAATATTTTTTGAAAAGCTTGGAAGCAATTCTTGGAACTGCTTTGAACCAGCTCCCAAGCAGAGCTAGCCCTGGAAGTCCCTTCTTCTCTTGAAGTTTTAAATGCAACAGCAACAATAAGAAAAAAATATGTACCTCCACCTACCTGTGACCATTCAAAAAATGGTAAGGACAGAAAGCAGAAAGCATGGCAATGTGGTTTATGTTTATATTTAACCCTTTCTCTGCCAACAGTGAAGCATACCAAGGGATACCAAAGGCAGATCGTGCCTGACCAACTTGGTGGCCTTTTACGATGGGATGACAGCATCGGTGGACAAGGGTCGACCAATGGATGTCATCTACCTGGACTTGTGCAAAGCTTTTGACACTGTCCCGCACGACATTCTTCCCTCTAAACTAGAGATGCATGGGTTTGATGGATGGACCACTCGGTGGATAAGGAATTGGCTCAATGGCCGCACTCAGAGAGTAGTGGTCAACGGCTCGATGTACAAGTGGAGACCGGTCACAAGTGGCGTCCCTCAGGGGTCCGTGTTGGGCCCGGCCCTCTTCAACATCTTTGTCGGTGACATGGACAGTGGCATGGAGTGCACCCTCAGCAAGTTCGCCGATGACACCAAGCTGTGTGGTGCCGTCGACACGCTGGAAGGGAGGGATGCCATCCAGAGGGACCTCGACAGGCTGGAGAGGTGGGCCCGTACCAACCTTATGAAGTTTAACCAGGCCAAATGCAAGGTCCTACATCTGGGTCATGGCAATCCCAGGCACAAATACAGACTGGGTGGAGAATGGATCGAGAGCAGCCCTGAGGAGAAGGACTTGGGAGTACTGGTGGACGAGAAGCTCAATATGAGCCGGCAATGTGCTCTTGCGGCCCAGAAAGCCAACCGCGTCCTGGGCTGCATCAAGAGGAGCGTGGCCAGCAGGTCGAGGGAGGTGATTCTCCCCCTCTACTCTGCCCTTGTGAGACCTCACTTGGAGTATTGTGTCCAGTTCTGGAGTCCCCAACATAAGAAGGACATGGACCAGTTGGAGAGGGTCCAGAGGAGGGCCACGAAGATGATAAGAGGGCTGGAGCACCTTTCCTATGAGGACAGGCTGAAAGAGTTGGGGCTGTTCAGCCTGGAGAAGAGGAGGCTCTGGGGTGACCTGATAGCGGTCTTCCAGTACCTCAAGGGGGCCTACAAGAAGGATGGGGAGAGGCTGTTCAGGAGGGCCTGTTGTGATAGGACAAGGGGCAATGGTTTTAAAATAGAGGGAGGTAGGTTCAGGTTGGATATTAGGAAAAAATTTTTTACTATGAGAGTGGTAGAACACTGGAACAGGTTGCCCAGAGAGGTGGTGGATGCTCCATCCCTGGAGACGTTCAAGGCCAGGTTGGACGAGGCCCTGAGCAACCTGATCTAGTTGGAGATATCCCTGTTCCTTGCAGGGGGGTTGGACTAGATGACCTTTGAAGGTCCCTTCCAGCCCTAACCATTCTATGATTCTATGATTCTATACTGCACTCATTTCTGCTCTGACCTGCTATAGGATTGATACTGGTGTCAATCTATTCTTTTGTGATGAGGCTCCTCATAGTAGGGGAAGAGAGAAGAACTAAGCTAAAAGCCAAGTGGCACAGTAGTGCAAGATGGACTAGCATATTTTATTTCAACTGTTTACAGCGGTAATATGCTCAGGGTAATTACAGCTAGTTAAGAAGATGCAAAGTTCCTGTCTATGAGGAAGTTTATGCATGGTTCTAACATCTTTCCCAGTAGAAAAGGAGCAGTCAGCGTGCTTCGGAGTACAGATTTAATGCACACGCATTTCTCAGCAGCTAACTGCAAACACGTCTGAGGCTGATGAACTGTTGTTTCTGCATAATCATTTATACCAAGCAGAGCACGAGCTGAAACAGAAGTTATCTGTTGGCATTTCACGGGGCTGTGAAGATACCTTGGTGAATATAGACTTATCTGCCATGGACCAATCTCATAACTGGAACAAAGCTGCCTTTTATATAGCTGTGTGATTCTGTAATGGGATAAAATTACGTCCTCAATTTTCAAACACGTTACTCTTGCTGAAAGATTCACCACAGAAAACAAAGCCAGAGTCTACAATCCTGTGGTTTGCACTGTTACAAGACAACAAAGAATCATAAGGCAAAGTCTTTCTATATAGCACCAAAAAGGGATATCATATAATGGAAGCCAGGTATCCTTTGAGCTAGTAGCCAAGGTCTCCAAAATCATAACTCTAACTGTCCAAGTAAAGGCATTTACATGTCCAAGTGTCTTGAGAGATTCACTGGAAAAGGACATGCCCCTTATCCATTCTTTTTTAAAATCTCTAATACTGTGTAGCGGATCTCTTCTCTGATTCATTTTGGCATTTCAAAACAAAAAGCTTTGAACATAAACTGAATATATTGGTAGACAATTAGAACTAAAGTCAGACACCTGTGAATTGCCACTACTAATAATCACTGGGGAGACTGACTGAGGAGGTAGGATACTGGGACTTGTGTTAAAGTCCAAGAGATAGGTGTCATCTGGGTCCTTGAAGACACCTTTTAGGGTGTCCAAAGCTGCAAGCTGGTTCTGCCTAGTTCTGATGAAAATCTCCAGCTCGCTTATTGTTGTGGTACTTTCATCATATTTATCTACAATCTCAGAAAATCTTCAGGTCACCATGAGGTTTTAGATACATCCAAACTACAATTTGAAAAAATAAACAACCCATCTTTGCAAATGCAACTTAAGGTTGGTCCACAATGCTCAGCCCCAGCATATCGCAGTTGCAAAAGATGTCGGTCATCCTGTAGTGCAGTTTCCCAAATGAAAAGTACAGAGGATGCTCTGCATCTTTTTGCAGCAGATTCCCACTTCTCAATTGCCCTGTGGCCTGGCTTTCTGATGGGGAGAGAGGAATATAAAAAGAGAGGTGACCATGATGGGAGATAGCTACTGGTAGACTGGAACATAACATATTTGACTGCAATCACCCACTTACATGAATGGGTACAAGGGATATGCTAAAGCATGGTGCATGCTCAAACTTGATCCTTAAGAAAGCTCCAAGGCTTAGCCAAAGTGCTGGTAAATAATATGGAAAGAAGGTGTGTGAGGATCATAGAATGGTTAGGGCTGGAAGGGACCTTCAAAGGTCATCTAGTCCAACCCCCCTGCAACAAACAGGGATATCTCCAACTAGATCAGGTTGCTCAGGGCCTCGTCCAACCTGGCCTTGAATGTCTCCAGGGATGGAGCATCCACCACCTCTCTGGGCAACCTGTTCCAGTGTTCTACAACTCTCATGGTAAAAAATTTTTTCCTAATATCCAATCTGAATCTACCTCCCTCTATTTTAAAACCATTACCCCTTGTCCTATCACAACAGGCCCTCCTGAACAGCCTCTCCCCATCTTTCCTGTAGGCCCCCTTGAGGTACTGGAAGACCGCTATCAGGTCACCCCGGAGCCTCCTCTTCTCCAGGCTGAACAGCCCCAACTCTTTCAGCCTGTCCTCATAGGAAAGGTGCTCCAGCCCTCTTATCATCTTCGTGGCCCTCCTCTGGACCCTCTCCAGCTGGTCCATGTCCTTCTTGTGTTGGGGGCTCCAGAACTGGACGCAATACTCCAAGCGAGGTCTCACGAGGGCAGAGTAGAGGGGGAGAATCACCTCTCTCGACCTGCTGGCCACGCTCCTCTTGATGCAGCCCAAGATGCGGTTGGCTTTCTGGGCCGCAAGAGCACATTGCCGGCTCATATTGAGCTTCTCGTCCACCAGAAATGTGAATTTCTTCGTCCACCAGGATGTGAAAACAGGCTCAGGCTCAAAGTGACAGTGTAAGTTTATGCTCTTTACATTCTCATTCCCTCTGGCTAGTGTATTTTTCTGCGTTATTTTCTGCTATGTAAGCAGGCAAGTACCTCTGTGTAATGTCATGTGTTGCAATTGGTTTGGCTGAATGAGTGGTAGAGAAACTTGCCAGGGATGAGCACGTAGCCAAGGGTCAGCCTATTCTTCAATTATTAATAAAGGTTTTCCAATTAATATGCCTCTGCACATGCGGTGATTCAAGCCTGGATGATTTTGGGGAGCTCAGAGGGTGAATCACATGCTTATTCCTTGTTTTCTTTATTGTTTCTCTTTCAGTGAGTCCTCCTGAGAAGGTGGCAGCCCTCCCTCACCTCTGACAGGGCTTGTTCATGCTCCTGTTGGTGGCAGAGAAACTTTCGCAACTGACTTTAACAGGGTGGAAAAACTTAATTATGTGCATTTTCAAATATTTCTTCAGCTTCGTGACGTTATCGCCTCTAGCAGGTTCAGAAAGGTTTCTGGGCTTGAGACCAAATTTATATCAAGTAAAGAAGTCATCATTATCTGAACTGGGCCTTGGTTCTTCCCCAGCATGTGTCTGCCTTAGTGATAATTCCTGGGAATGCCAACAATTGCCTATGGCCTTCCAGAACATACAACAGCTGCCCTTAGCTGTTAAGACCCATACACCAGATGTGGCATTAAGACCAGAGAAAGATACTGTATTTTACAGCCAAAGGAAGCCAAGGCTATTCCAGATACACAAACATTGCCTCCTGTGTGGAGAAAGCATCAACTTTCAGCCTTTTTAGCAAATCCACAGAAGTACAGAGAGGTTTTCATGAAGTTTGTCTGATGCATTGTCCACAGAGTAGAGAAAGATGCTGTAGTAATAAGAGAAAATTCTGGACTGGAAAAGACAGCCAGAGAGCCAAACAATAAGCCAGATACTATTTGAAATGAGAGATGTCAAAACCAAGACTGAGAATTCCTGCCTTTTTGAGTGCGGAAGGAATTAAGGATTGGTTTTGAATGCCATGATCTCCTGTACAATTTTGGTTCCTGGCCCCATGAGATGAAATCAAAGTTATCTGGAACTACTGGGAGCTGTGGGTGCAGTGCCGATCAGGAGCCTGTCCCCTTCCATCGATGGAAATGTGCTCACAGTTGACAGTAAGTGAATGCAAAAAATGGACAGCCCAGCATTTCTTTCAGCCTTTGTTAGCACTGGAAAAACATAATTTTAATTTGTGAGTGTAGACAGTTAATGGTTTTTCCTTCCACTCTGCAATGTCAACCATTAGCAATTTAGATCTTTAGACAATTAAAAAAATTAAGTTATTTTTCATTTATATGTAACTGATGAACTCATGCTGTCAATCTATAATGAAGAATTCAATATGGAATTATTGAGAGGTTGTTTTTGAATCTCACCTCCTGCCCACAATCTACTTGAATAAATAAGAGCATTAGAGGGATTTTTTTATTAACTGTTAATACAAAAATGCATGTTGATAAAATCTTACAAATATCCGGTGTTAGTGTTTGACTTTACATGAAGTTAACATTGGATAATCCAGCCTTAATCTATACTGTTTTAAGAGCAGGTTTTTAAACTGTGGAAATTCCATATCCAAAGGCAGTAATACAGTGCCTACCCTTTACATCATGCTGAAGATAAGAAATCCCAAAGAAACGAAATGCTGAATAATAGCATCTTTTTTCTCTTTTTTAAATAAGCTGGGCAAGGAGAAGTGGAAGGAACAGCTTCACATCCAACATCAGCTCAGAGACAACACAGGGCAGAGAACAGAGACTTTCAGACTCATTTTTGACTGGATCATCCCCACGTCTTAGAGGCTTGTTACGCAAAGAAGTATTTGTGTGTGTGCCTGAAGGAAGCATGTTAGAAATTATGGCATCACTTACTTAAGCCTCAGGCTGCATCATCTTTTCTTTTAATGTAGCAAATTTTAAAGCAAATCAGGAAATAATGTAGCCATGTTAGGTCTGGGTTTTAGAAAATGAAATCTAACTGCTAGAGTAAATTGCTACTTTACAGGCAAAAGTTACAGGGATCTGGGATACTGGTGTTGGGGGACTTGGCTTCAATCCTCTACCACGAGCATGGTGATTTATATGGACACTGTGCAAACTTTACAATAAGAGTCTGGCTTGGAAGCTGAAATGGAGGAGGGCAACTATTCAGTCTACGGCACAGCTTCCCACAGTAATCCAGGCTTTACTTGGAGGTCTTCCATGAGAAAGCAAAAAGTGGTGAGATCACATCCCAAGCTGAACTGATAGGGAAGAGGGAATCCTTCCACAGCTGGAGGCTGATCTATACATATAAATATGTGAAGTCACAGCTTCCATTAAAGTCTATCCATCACAAGTATCTTGGCATGTGATAACTCCTCTCAGTCTGAGTGATTCATAGAAATGACCCTGTTTTCAATAGCAAGGGAGAATTTGCAAGATCTTAGCTTGGCAACTGGCAACACCAAGAGTTTAGCAGAGAGATGGAAATAATGCACCAAGTAAAAAAAAATGTGGGGGAGGATGTGTGCACAAAACAGCTTGGGAGTTTAGGAAAATATCCAGCCTCCCACTAAGTTGCTATGGGGTAATTAATGAAATGTCTCATTCTCTCCAACTTTTCTTCCAACCTTTTCCTCCCCAGGGGCATGAGCTATCATCAAAGAACATTTTTATTTGGCTTAGTAGGTTAATAATGATGGATGGTTTAAGAAAAGCAGGTTTGGAGCCCATCTCACCTCCCAGTATTGAAAATTAATCAGACCACAGTTGGCCAAAGCGTAGGTGGAAGGAACATAAGGCTTCTTTGGTCTATTGGTGTCAGCTGGCACGCCAGTATACAACAGAACTTAGAAACATTAACAGATAGTAGATGTACTAGGAGCTGATGACAAGTAGTCATCAGCTTCTATTTTGTATCCTCTTATTGTTTTGTGTGAGCTGATAGATCACTTGCCAGTCTGCTCATACCATGAGGCTCCAGCTGGCAGACTATTCAGTTTGAAGCACCACACAGAGAGACTGGAAGATCAGTGGGAAGAAGTCCAAAGAAAAGCAAGAGGAATGATCCGAGCTCTAGAGAATGTGACCTGTGATGAAAGATTGAAAAGTCTTGGTCTATTTAAGCCTGGAGAAGAGAAGACAAAGGAAAGACATGATAACAGTGCCCAAATATGTGGAAGGTAATTGCAAAAAGGAGGGGAATAAGATGCTTACTATATCCATTGTGGTAAGGACAATAAGTCATAGGTCTACAACATACCTGAGGAAGTTTTGATGAAACTGAAGGGAAGGCACAGGCATGGTAAAGCCTCTAAATAATTTGTGTAAGGATGCTGTAGACTCGCCGAGGTTGCAGGTTTCTGAGCGCAGGCAGGCCAGACTGCTGTAGACAACAGTTTAGGTATAGCTGTTCTAGCCTTGGGCATGGGACTGGCTGAACAATTTCTTAAGGCATCTTTCAGACTTTTTCTATGATCTGTGATTAAAAAAAAAATCTCTTCTATCACTCCAAATAAAAGACACAAAAGAAACATATCCATTGACAGGAGCTAACGTGGACAAAACAACTAGATACTAAAGTCTAAGGGATAGCAATATTCAGAATATCTTAATAAAATATTATTTTGTAATGGAACCTACACCTTAACCATCTGATAAGACTTAAAAACATGTAAAGGGTTGTTCGTGGGATGACTAGAGACTGGGGCTAAGGGGAAATTAATGTTCCACTCATTCATTTTGGAAATATTCTCATTAGTAATTGCCCCATTTATAGTTAAACAGAACATTCAAATTCCTGGCAGCAAAGCACTTCCCTAGTTGCAGATAAATATTGATATTGGCTTTAAGTCAGTTTACAAAAAGAAATTAAAAGAAGACAACAGCTCCAGTGATGTCCGTCGGGCTTTGAAGCATCTTTTGAGAAACTGTTTGGTGAGTGCCGTTACGCAGGACACTACCTCAAAGCTATTCCCTATGAATAGTCTGATCAGAGGAATTCAGGAGAAATACCCAGTGGAGCCAGGCTGCCAATGCTGGCAGTCCTCAGCCCTTTGCCCATGACAAGCAGCAAGAGCATTTGTACAAACTCACAGAAACGGGTGCATTTTCAGACTGGTTCGCCAGCACTGCCCTCTGTGAGTGCTTCCAGTTTCCAGGATGGAAGCCCGTGCTTTGGTTGGGCATTTGGCGGGGACTGAGGGTAGAAGTAAGGGGCCAAACCGGGGGGATGCCTAAGGGGATCAACACCTGTGTTGTAAATACCTTCTTCCAGTCCCTCTGTGGGAGTGCTCCAGATCCAGTCATGCAGCATCCGTGTCCTAACACATCGTCTCTGGGAGCTTAGTGGTGTGAAATGGTACGGAGAGGCCTGGAAAGAAATACTGAATTACTATATGCTACGTGATATTACACTATACATTTGTGCCAAGACATCTGTGCTTTGGCTTACATGGGTTTGGGTTTCAGACTGCCATTATACTTGGAAGTAAGAAGGTGGGCTGAGCCTGACTAAGCAGGTTTACTTGGAGTCATGATCTTTTATCTCCTTCCTCACCCACAACCTAGTTAGCAGCTTTTCAAGAGCCACTTTCTTCCCGCAAGCTGTGTAGCGCATAACTCTTTCAGTACATAATGTTCCTTCCTCTCCTTTGAGGAAAATAAATAATAATAAATTCTAATAATAACAATTATGATCTGTGACTTTGCCCCCCAAAGCCACCCAGTTTCTCACTCTTTCTTACTACTGGGTTTTCAGTTCACTCAAGTAGTGAAACTTCTTCCCTGAACTCTAACCTTCGTGCCCACAATAGTCTTTTTCCCTGAGATGAGATGCCAGAAGATCCTACACACTCTCAAGGGCAAACAAGCCATAGTTCTCAGCAGAAAGCAAAAGGTCTCCCAAACCTGGTAGCTGCCAGCCTGCCGATGTGCTGGCTGCCCTGCACTGCCACCAAGCCTTTCGCAGGAGATGAGGTCCACCTTCAAAGATGCTGGTCCACCAGAGAACAGAAATACACAGCATTTTAAGCATCAGTTAGCTTTACACCAAGAAAAAGGCTATGACAGTGCCTTTCAGCCAAAGGAGACAAAGAAATATTAATCCTGAGGTGATTATCTACTGCATATTATTTGGCACTGGCACTTCATTTATCTATCAGGAATATCTGGCAGCTTTCATTTCTAAGACATGGGAAATATTTGCAAAGAAAACAGAAATGCCTTAAGTTATTCACAAACTAGTTGCAAACTAATCTCAAATGAAGGGATTAGACATCGGTGATGTCTTGAAAAAGTTTGACTATTCTGTTCTCAGCTTCGTTCCTTTTTTTCTGTTAAGGAAGGTCTAGACTTCCTGTCAGGGCCAGACATCAAAAAATATTACAAAAAGGCCCATTTGTCAAATATAAAGTTGCTGTATGCAGATCTGCGAGGGACTTGCTGTAATGTCTCAGAAAAGTCAATTGCTGCCCTATGCCTCAGTTTCCTCATTGGCTGTATGGCAATAAAGACATGTATCTACCCTGTGCCTCAGTTTCCCTACTGGCTGTATGGCAACAAAGACACGTAACTACCCTGTACACCAACACGTGATGGTCTGACGTATGTTCTCTCCAAACCAGTAGGAGTCCAGAAGCCTCAGAGGACCAGTAAGTACTGTTGGTGATGCACACCTGGCTTCCTGACCTGTAGATATTTTACCTAACCTTCCAGCTGCTAACACACATATGATTTGTCCTGGGGGTTGGAACTAGATATCTTTGAGGACCCTTCCAACCCTAACCATTCTATGATTCTATGATCTGCTTGAGGACATTAATACTCAGAATTTTCCATTAATTACCATTATAAGGATAGAACGGCAGCCCCATTAGCTCGGAAAGTCATTACGTGAACAGGAAGCTACCACAAACCTTCTGGCTAATCTTAACTGCCTTTTTTCTTTTTTTAGTATCCTGCTCAGCTGTGCAGAAGAGAAGACACAGTTTGGAGAGGCAAAGCAGGACAGCACACGGGGGAGACCGGGCAGTCAGGAGACAGGGGTTTTGCTTTCCTGCTCCACCGCACGACCCCAGGCAAGTCACTTAACCTCTGCCTCCACTCCCACTCTCTGGCTGCACAGCTATCAGACAGCTCTGCGTGGTGTGGGCAGCCACAAAGCAGACTCGGGACTCTATGATCAGGGGGGAATTGCTACATTTCCTCCTCCAACATTTCGTGTGGGCCAGGCTGTTACATTTCACCTAATGATTCTGATCCAAATAATTTGTGTTTGTCTAAAATGTCTCTTCCAGAAAGGCTGGATGCAGTAATACAGAACTTCTCATACAAATTTATTCCGCTTCAGATCTGTCTGCTGCTTCTTACTTTGCTGGATAACTGAGGAGCTCGGCATGGCCCGGTATTCCCCCCCCCATCCCCCCAGGAATGCACTTACATAACATATTTACTTTGTCTCTCAAAATTTTCTTTTACCAAACATATTTATCCAATTTATGTTCTTGTTCTGAAGCGTTTTCTCAGCCTTCATGTAACTTCTGTACCTTCCTTTGCAAGTTTTCACACTTCCTACAGTGCCAAAATTACATGTCACAGTAGAAGTAGTTTTGCAGGAGATGTGACGGCCCAAGACATCAGCAAGGCAAGCTTTGTGGGGAGAAATCATACAATTTATATTTTATTAGACCAGCAGATGGGATAAAAAGGAAAAAGTTTCATGTACATGCATTTCTTTGCTTTTCAAGTTGCAGACCAGTGCCACACAGAGGAGCTGAATCACCCTTTTAGTCCTACTGTTGTTCCACTTACGCACAACTAATGGTATTAACTTCCTTGGTCTCGCTGGGAGAGACACTGACAGACGTGCTGGCTGGCTTATCTGCTCTGCCTCTCGCTTCTGCCAGTCCCTACTGAGACAACAAAAGTCAAGGGCATGGTGTCTTGTGGTGGTGTGTAAATCAATCATCATAACTAAATGATGGGGAAAAGGCTCTCTGTAAACTGCTTCTGCTTTTCAATGAGAGAAAGTTTGTCTTGGCAGAGATGTGAGATTTGTATGAAAGATTTTAAAATGTGTGCTGAAGATTTTTGACAACTGATTTTTGCTGAAAGGTTATATGAAATTCTGTTATCCAGAACTGTCATGTCATCTGGGTTTGTTAAACTCTCCTGGAGCTCCCTGAAACACATTTTAATCTCTGGCATGTCCAGTATTCCCTGGTGTTACTCTCTGAACGTTACTTTTCTCCTTCTGATTCAGCCCTTGGACTTGTCTTCTAGTTGAGGCTAAAAATGGTTGTGCCTTGCATGAGACAAGCTGCTGTGCAACGTGGAGTAAGTCCCAAGCGTTGGTTTGAAATGTCCATACAAAGAATGGATCAAACTGGTGTTGAGAGCACATATGAAAGGAGAGAGGGCATCCATCAGCCCTGGCCAAAGCCCTCTGTGCTTGTCTCCATGACCTTGTATTGCAGAATAGATACTTACAGGGTATTTGCTTGAGGATAATTTTCCCCATGTAGTAACCACAGAAAGGAACTAAAGAGTTCTCCCCCTTCGTTAATATTTTGTTGGATCCTATTATTGTTTGGTTTTTTGTGTTTTTTTTTTTTAATTCAGCTACTGTCAGGAAGATATAACTGTTATAACTGTGCTGTTTAGGTATATATGGGCATCACAGCACCATGTTCAAGCTAAGAAACTGGCCCAAAACTGTGAGCCCTAAGGATTTGGCTCAGAGACTCAGAGAAGTGATTGGCAGCTGAAAAACTAAGTAATCTCACAAGGATCATCCCAGAGGCACCCAGCGCTTTGGCAAACATCAGATTGTACAGGTTCTGGGGAATATGTTTCTCTTACAGAGAATGTAAAAAGCAACGGGGACAGAAAAAAAGGGTGGGTTTGTGCTTTTGTTGGTTTCGTTTTGTTGTGTTCTCAATCTAGGGGTAATTTTTGGTCTGTCTAAACTAGTTGATTTATTCCTACTTTGAAGATAAACCGAAAGATTTTCTCTCTTTCCTCGGCTACCTTCATATGTATCTTCTGTGACACTTGACACGCCGTGTGTAATTGCCACATCAATACACGTCTGCAAATCTGACTGCTCAGAACTTCGTCCCAAGCAATGGAAAACTGCTGCAGCCTGAGAAGTGGAGCTAATAGGATCCATCTGCTTTGGAGACACTTTTAATTCCTATGATTTACTCGTTAATTTTGTCTTCTCTAATTACACACAAACGTCAGCCGGGGGAACTGGAAAAAGGGAAACAAGAAAGGGAAAAGGAGCCAGCTGTCAGCAAACGGCTGCATTTCGTGTTGCAGTCACTAGCCGGCGTGATCCCCACAGTCATTGCAACACGTCCTAGCTCTTTCTCAAGAGATAAACTGTGAAATTAGGAATATTTTTCAAGGAGAATAACAAAAGGGAGAATCCTGATGGGTGAATGAACTGTGTCTGAAGAGAGGATCCAGAGGTACCATCAATGGGTTAGATGGACTGATTGTTATTATCATGAAGAGGCTCTGAATGAATGGAGCAACCACCACCACTTCGGTCCCAGCCATAAAGCCATGCACTGAGACCTAGACAGGGGAGAGGTTGTTTATGAAAAAAAAAAAATAAAATCAATGATCAAAGTAATCCAGCAAAGAGGTGAGCCAGAGAGATGGCACAAGCCCTGGTGTTCCCCGTGGCCCTGCAAGACGGTACACCCTCCTGCTTTCCCCTGCGAGGCCAATAACCTGCAAACGTGTGGCCCCATAGAGGTAACACAGCACAACTCAACGCCATGGAGATCTGCTTAGATGCTCCAAGGGCTGGATGCCTTTTTACTTTGAGAAACAATATATATCCAGTCCCTAGCACCCTAAACATCATTTATATCGATAGGGTCACTTGTGCCTGCACTGGCAGCTCCCTGCCTGGTGTTGCAGGCAGAGGATGGTCAGCAGCTCCTGATTGGATCTAGCAGAGAGAATCACAAGACTTTAAGACAGTTTCTTCAGTGATTCAGCAAACTAGGCCTGTTTCAGACTCAGGTTCTGCCTGTGCTGCAAGAAGGACACAAACTGTCTCTAAATCTGAAAATATCTAGTCACCCACCCTGACCTACTGCTGTGTATGTGTCATGCAGGATATCACCATTGCCTGCTACGCCTGAAGCACCCCTCTGACTTTTTTCCAGTCTGAGCCATTTTGCCCCAGAAATGGCACCAAACCTCCCCCATGGCATGGTTTCACCCCTCTCTCACTTGCTGTTCCTTTGAGCTGAGGTCACCTGCAGCTGCTGCCTCCCCAAGGGGCCGTTTGAAACCAGGAATTTGTGAAAAGCCAAGCTCCCCTGGCCCGAGCCGGCTTTCCTTTCCTGGAGTTGTGGCTGGTTCCTGAGGGCATCACTTCGTTTCATAAAACCTTTACTAATGCAGCACAGAACACGATGTAGAAGGAAAATAGCAACCAGAAGAAATGACTTCTTTGGTTTCTCATCATATAAGAGAATTATTAATACATTTCCAAAAGCTGCTAGGTAGCTTTAATAACCTTTATCAAAATACTAATAATTAACAAGGAATATTCTTCTCTCCAGAGGTGGAGCTTTTAGCACCCTGTTACCAGCAACCGATCAAAACACACAAAATACAGTCGTACAGACATCCACTTTAGTGTTGTATTACTGACACTTTTCATATATTCCAGTAGCTTTCTAATGTAGGTCAACGTTACGAACACAAGCGTACTCATCTTCACTCCTTTGAGGAAAAAATACTGAAATCTTCATTTTGCCAACAGGAAACAGAAATGACCACCCTAAGGGCTCAGACACACCAAGAAGTTGCTGTGATGGCTGATTTGCAGCCCTCAGTGGAAGGTAACCCACGAAGGTTTCCTCAAATCACTCTCACATTACAGCATGCCGAGGCCAGTTGTCATCCTGTCTTATAACTTACTCTCTTGCAAGAAATTTAGGGACCTCATTTCCATGGAAATCAGTCACAGGTAAGCACTGAAATACTGTCTGAGCATTTGCTGAGGTCATCTAAGAAGTCTCCAGTTGAACAGACTCTCCCCAAGCACCGTGACAAGTAAAATAACTTTCTTTGTTAGCTCTGAAACTTTTACAATAGCATCTAAAACTGAAAGGGAACAATCTGAGGATGTTTGTGTGATTTTAGGTTACTAATAAAAATATGATAAATTAAGTGCAGATTATTAGCCACAATGTTTATGTGAGATGGGCACTAAAAGAGATTGCTAAAAAGAGGAAAACCAGAATTTTGTATATAAAACTTTTTTTTTTTCTGGCTTTATTTTGTTTACTTTTTAAATATGATCTTTCAGTATTTAATTTTTAATTTTGGTATTTTCAATTTTAAAATTCCCCCAGCAGCAAAGCCAAGTTGGACCACACAGATTGCATTTCAAGCTTCATATAAACTGTTCTGCCTCCAGTTCTGAAATCCAAAAAGCCGATGAAGTCCTCTCATATCCTTACTCCTGATTTTTTATAATCTCACCATGATGCAAGTGTGAACTAAGAAGGTGTTTGATGTAACCAGGTTTATGAGGCCATGATTAATAAGCCAGGCAATACTGTAGGACCCAGGAATGTTTCCTGGCTCCCAGGTCTAGGTGTAAGTACTGGCAAAGCTCCAACTCTGTGACGGGACCAAGTCTCGATCCTGCTCAGCCCCTCCTGCACTTCAGTTTCCACGTGAAGAAACCCAAGCCTGTAAGCTGGAAATGCTCTAGACTGTGCCTGAACAGGTCTCCAAAGAGGACAAGAAATGCAGTTTATTGCAGGGCATCGAACAGATGCAGCCACACAGCGACATAATCAGGGTATAAGTGACATTAACATCGTTTCCTCAGGTCTGTGTTTCAACATGTCCTCTTCCATCTGAAGCAGTGCATGAAAAGCAGCACGGTAGCACCAGGGAAACCCCAGGGAGAGGCGAGGGCAGGCTGTCTAGACACAAATTAGCACACGCTCACGGCCCTACCTCTGTGGCATGGATATGTATGTACTTTCCTACGGTTGCAGAAAACATGGGCCAAGAAGACAGCAGGACTCAGATGCTGATCTCACTCATGCCATTTCTCACTTGAACGATCTGGGACCTCTGTGCAGGTCCTGGTTTGGTGCACAACAGGAATTTGAGCTCCACTGGTGGCTCTGATGTGCAGCTGACAACAGATGCCAGGGAGAAGTTCTTTCTTAGCACCCTCGACCTGGATCATTACCTGATTGCTAGGGTAGAGAAAGCCAAACCTTTCCCACCTTCTTTTACAGAAGTCTCTTGCTCAGGGGTCTCGTACATTTTCTATAATAGTTACTGAAAACATTTTGGCTCTATCAGCTCTAGTAGCCAATGTGTTTTCAATCCCATGTGAGGGGGAAGGGAATTATTTTTGACAAGTGTTGTAATAATGAGTCATTTTCTAGCACTGACAATCTCCTGGGTTTTAACCTGTAGCTTTTTTTTTCCACCTCACTTAGTTCTTCCCACGTGCAAAATCATTTGGCTCTATAGAGGCCCTGTCATGGTTATTAATGTATTCTGGACCTCTATTTGTTCCCCATCTCTTTCCCATCGCAGCTTGGTTCTGCATGGGAGGGTCTCCAGGCAGAAAACAAAACACTTCAAAGAGAAGACACCATTATTGTCCTCCTCCTGTACGAGCTCCCTAGGTGGACTTTGTAAAGCATGAACGGTCCTTGGCAAGGTATCAGATCAGTAGGAATGTAAAAAACCCCACTGACTTCATATTTACTACATCTTTGTGACATGAAAGCACTTGCTTTTCAGTGTTATAGTTTCTCTTTGTATTTTCATTCTCCTGTTTCTGCATGGGGAATTCGAGCTTAGAGGAGGAGCTGAAACTTGGGTCATCTATAGCCACCGTAAGAAATACAGCCCTTTCTGGCAACGGTGCACGCTCATACCCTACATCCCGCAGCCAGATACGAACATCTCTGCAGAACATCCAGTCGGTTTTGTGCCCTCACAAGTTGCATTCCCAGCGGACAGATCACTGCTCTAATATCTAAGGCAAATGGATTATATTCATTCTCCCGTTTCAAGCACATCTCAGGTCTTAAAGCTGTTGTATTGAAAGTTGCTTGTCATGACAAAGACTATGTTAGACACCCCGAGCGGGTACAGTGCCTAAAACAGCAGAGCTGCAATTTCTGAATGGGATTTAGCTGTTACTACACTATAAATAATAAATAGCAATTATAACAGACATTTACAGGAATATATACCCATATATATATACTTTACTTCCTCTAACATTATTTATTCACTGTGATCGGGCAGTGAACTCAGCAATGAAAAACATAATTAGATATGCCCTGTATTTTGCTGCCAAGAATATCGAACAGTGTAATGAGTTTCTTTGTATATATGTGCTATTTCACTGCTGTTCCTTACTGAATTAAATGACTTGACTGATATTTTTTCATCAGTTCTCACAGGCAAGGCTAGTGCTTTCCCTTTCTAAGCAGCACTTGAATTTTAAGAGTTGGAAGACTGAAATCATGTTTCCGACATTAGGTATTAACTGCCCATCTGTGGTTAGGCACCTGTGGGCTGAAGCAATGTAATTCCTTTGGTTTTTGAATGAAATATGTGACTGCTGCAGCCTGTACTGTGATCTCAGACACAGTATCTACAGAAGATACAGAACAGCACCATACCCATACAAGTAGAGCACTGAAGAACAAACAGCAGTCACCTAGAGCATGTACCATGGTCTCTGCTCTTTTGCATTACATGACGGAGTGAACATGGTCCCCCTGAAGCTGGGAGAGGACTACATTGCACTGGAGATAGCTCACGGTTCAGAAATGGCTGCAGCTTTGAGCAGGCTCTCCCCTGCTGTCTAGTGTTCGAAGATCACAGTGAAAATGAATGCAGGTCAGTGAGTGAGTTGCTTGAATTTCTTTGTTTAATCAGTTATGGGGATGCCCATACATAGCTGCCCCACCTTTCAGACCTTCCCTGTTAAAAATGTAGAACAACTTGCCTTCCGCACTAATGGTGCTGTAGATGGAACTGGGAAGATGGTTTATTTCCTCACTTCACACTGCCCTGCAACACCAGGAGATACTCCATACCACATGGCTACCGCTTATGCTTTGGAACCATGAGATGAAAGGACATTACTCTGTACGCCTCCATTTTGGAGATGAGGTTTTCTTTTGAAATTGTTACAATCCTACAGCCTCAGGAGAGGATGCATAGCCTGTCCTACAGATCCCTGTGCTCAAACTTCTCCTAAGCTGCTTTTATGATGTCCTTTGTATAGGCACTGAACTCACTCCCGCATCACGTTTAGTGCCTCCTCGGAGGTGCCGATAGCTGCCCTGTTTTACTGTCTGCAATGGGAGGAAAACGGTGCAGCCAAATGTTTATGGTGCCATAAAAACCAACAACAGTAATGAGGTGGTGACACGAGCAATGCAATATCTGCACAGCTCCCAAGCTGTGCCTCTGTTCAGCTGATCCATCATCACTGCCTCTCTGACATGGCACTCCCCCAACTCTCTGGAAGGAAATCCTCGACAGTCGTTTCATTAATAAGGAACCAAGTACCAGCTTAGAGATGAAGGTGCTAATTGTGGCACATCAGCAGCCAGAAGAAACAATTCCTCTAGGATCACACACATTAATCTCCCGTGGCTGCTGGTCAGAGTGAGAGGCATTCCCTTAGTGGTGTTGACAGCTGCTAATAAGACAGCAAAACACTCTGCAAGCATGACCATTAATGCTGCCAGCCAGGAAGCTGGGGATTCACATCTCTGGCAGATCTCAGTCATCAGCATTTGCTTGTTGGATAAGCACGAGGCGATATGCTGGAGTCTCTTGGAGGCAGGAAAAGGAATAAGATGGCTTTCCATGCATGAATTGCTACACTGGTGAAAGGAAGGCTTGGTTAAGCACCACAGCCTTGAACGGGTCATACCTTCTGGCCCAAAGCAAATCTGTGATGCTATCTTGAGGCTTCGAGCAATCTGGTGTAGTGGAAGGTATCCCTGCCCATGGCAGGGAGGTGGGAACTAGATGATCTTTGAGGTCCCTTCCAACCCAAACCATTCTGTGATTCTATGATTCTATTGACACTGCTGTCAAAGACGGAAGGTAAGGAGTAGCCATCGCTATTTTTATGATCAGGTTGTTGGAACAGGGATATGCCTCAGCTGGGTACCTCAGTAGTGAATGTTTTCAGAGGAAGAACTCTGCCTACTTGTGTTTACATCCTGCCCTCGCCAACTGGCATCTGAACACCACAGAATCACAGAAGTGGTGGTTGGAAAGGATTTCCGGAGATTTCTATTCCAGTCTCCCATTTGGCTATTGGACTGTTGCCCATACTAGATCAAGGCAGCCAAGGCTGAGAGCCCCTGGGGACAGCGATGGCACAGCCCCTCTGGTAACCTGCTTAGTGCTGTGCTGTCTTCCTGGTGAAGATGTTTCCCCCACGCTAGATACAAACATCTTGTACCACGACTTGTGGCTGTAGCACATTTACAAAGAAGTAACCAAAGAAAGCAGATTTGGTCACCAAGCTGTGCATATGTATTTACTTGAAACTAGGGAGCTTAGACCCAATTCCCAGGTATTCATCCCTGAACCTCCAGTGCTTCCACATTCACAGCAATCCTTAGACAGGTAAGTGGGAGACTCAACCCTGCATGCTGGCAGAAATTTGTGCCTTGGAGAAGTTTCCAATTCTATCCAAATTTCACTAACCTTTCTAGGGACAAATGCCTCCCCTCCTCCACATCCTGGGGCCTGCTATCATTCCTTAAACTCATGACAATGTTTGGGGCTGCGTCAGTGCTTTTCCAAGCTCTACCAGCAAAACTGAAACCGTGCCTAATCCCTTCCTTTGCAAAACTTCCACTTGGGGATATTCTGTCACAAGGAGCTGGTATGAAGTGAGGAAAAATCCCAGACTGCTATGCCAGGTGCCGAGGCGCATTATAGATGCAACAATAGTTCAGCCACAGTGTGCACAAATACAGCTACATGTCTGGCTGGAATTAAAATGCATTCCTTCCCTAAGCTGGCAGCTTACTTCCGTCTCCTTCTGCAAGACCCTGACTGACCTCAATACCGAACGAGCCCCCACCCCATCTCCCTCTTTGGCTCTATCGATCTATTATTTTGAGACACAAATAGGCTGTCTTGTGAATTAGAGGCTCCAAAAAGAAGAGAAACTTGCTGCATCAGTCAAATTCCTGCACTTTTCTTTGTCTAAGTTGTAGCTGGGCAAATGTCCATAGGGTCCAGTAGCTAGACAGCAAAAAGAAAAAGGTTAATGTAAAAGTGAAAAAAATAAAGAGAAAAGTTATGAATTAAAATTACGAAATGAAGAATAAAGGGTAAAGTCTGGGGAAGTGGGAAAAGGAATAGGAATAAAGAGGGAAGATGAGGGGACAAGTAGAAACTTTGAGAAAAGTGGCACACAGCCTCCGCCTGGAGAGTTCGCACAGGTTTAGATTTCGCTGTTAAAAGGGGAATCAATGGCTGGCCCTGAGCCTCACGCTGGCAGCCTCTGCTGTTCTGATCTCAGGACCAGCATCTGTCAGCAATTTTCAAGAGGAACCATTAGAAATCACAAAGTTTAACAGTTTGTCTTGGCCCCCTGGAATTTTACCACCCCCATCAGCTACTGAAAAAAGAGCAGGGGGTTGGAAGGAGGAGAGGGGAGGAGGGTGGAAGAGAAGAAGGAAGGGAAAACAAAATGGTACTTGTAAGATTTAATGTGTGCCTCCCCCTTTTCCCTGCTTATATGCCACATCCGCAGAGGTGATATATAGATGGTGGTTTTGGCCTCCTTCCTATGTGCTCTAACAACACGGATGCTGGTTCAGAGGAGAGCCCTGGGCTGGCTGGAAATTCCCCGTGAGCGAGCTCCAGGCGTCTCTGCTGGGGAGCCTTCCCGGAAGCAGAACAGACTCGGACATTTGCTTTGCAAAGCAAATTATTCTTGATGCTCTTGACATAAGAGTGACTTCTGGGCATCTCACATATAAATCCAGCAGAAAGAGATGTAGCATTTCCCAGAAGTGGTTCAGTCACTTGGCTACCACCGGACGATTTATTCCATCTGTTCTTCTACCCAGATCTCTAAATAGCGAACCACAAAAGGCAGTGTGGGGAGTGGGGAAAGGGAAGAGCAGTTTCTCAGAGCATTTTGGCAAGACCAGCCGTGTGCAGTGCTTGGTGGTCAGCTCTGGAGGGGACACCTGACAGTCACAATAAAAAGGTTTTTAAATAAAGGCTTCAAAGGGCTGGTTCTGCTCAGCACCAGTTAAACTGATGAAACAAAACTGAATGAAGGAAAACAAATCATTGCAGCGAGGTTTGAGTGTGTTTTCTACGCTGCCAGTAGTGTGAATCAAAACCACTGTGCTGAAGGAGAGACTTATGTGGCAGGTGAAGGATGGGCTGTCATGGTGGTAAGGAACGCTGTGCAGGGTGTCTTATAATGATGTCTGGTCCGTTTTTCTCTAAGTGCTGCCTAAATCCATCCCCAAAGCACCAAGTGCTACAGGGGTTTAAAAGTACAGTGAAGACTGAGCAGGATTTCAGGTCCAGATCTGAACTTTCAGGCTGCCTCATCTCCTACCTGAGCTCAATATAAATTGCATACTCCTAAGGGGTGAGACCTGTTTGTGTCCATCAGGTTTACACAACATGATCCTCACACTTTGGTTCTTCTTTTAGGTATATAGTGTAGTTAGGAAGCATTTTCCTTCTGCACCTTCTGCTATACAGAACTCACCCTTCCTTTTTCTGAACTGCTGGAGCCAGTGATACTTAGACACAGGCTGTGCAGAGGATACACCAGTGGTCCTGGCCTCATTCACATCCTGAGATGCACATTTTATCCAGCCTACAAAAAGAGCTGGAGACAGAAGGGGTTTGTTTTTTTTTTTTTTTACTCTAAGCCAGATTATTAGGGAGGGAGTACTGGGGGTGTTTTACTTTTTCAGTGAGATGGGACAAAGTCAAGCCTTGGGGCTACATAGAAGTTTTATCTGACAAATTAGGTCCCTTGACTTTAATCCCTTGTGATCTCTCCTATGCTATGGTCTGGTTATGACTATTGGTCTTTAACTATGTGATTTATGTTTCATTTTATGTCCCATGGCTTTGTGACATGTTTTGTGGTTTATACAGACTGAAAGACCAATCAGACCTTGCCAGTGCTGTGCCTTGCCAGACTGTGGAGAGGGCAGACTTGTAAGATTTAAGCTGAGCCTTAACAGTTAGACTCCAGGATCTTAAAGGTCCTTTCATAGAATCATAGAATCATAGAATCGTTAGGGCTGGAAGGGACCTTCAAAGGTCATCTAGTCCAACCCCCCTGCAAGGAACAGGGATATCTCCAACTAGATCAGGTTGCTCAGGGCCTCATCCAACCGGGCCTTGAACGTCTCCAGGGATGGAGCATCCACCACCTCTCTGGGCAACCTGTTCCAGTGTTCTACAACTCTCATGGTAAAAAATTTTTTCCTAATATCCAACCTGAATCTACCTCCCTCTATTTTAAAACCATTACCCCTTGTCCTATCACAACTGGCCCTCCTGAACAGCCTCTCCCCATCTTTCCTGTAGGCCCCCTTGAGGTACTGGAAGACCGCTATAAGGTCACCCCGGAGCCTCCTCTTCTCCAGGCTGAACAGCCCCAACTCTTTCAGCCTGTCCTCATAGGAAAGGTGCTCCAGCCCTCTTATCATCTTCGTGGCCCTCCTCTGGACCCTCTCCAACTGGTCCATGTCCTTCTTATGTTGGGGACTCCAGAACTGGACGCAATACTCCAAGTGAGGTCTCACGAGGGCAGAGTAGAGACCAATGATTCCAACCTAAATGATTCTATGATACAACATTAGCCATGATCAACGGAGGAGAATCTGGATTTTGACTTGCCATGCCCAGAGACCAGTGAACTGTACCTTGAGTTGCTGTTCCACCCTACCAATGAAATGCATTTGCTCACCGACCCCCTGACTTTTCAGTGATATTTTGCTAGAAAATGGCTAGAGTTAAATATAGAGATTTGAAAAGTGCTCCTGGGCAGAAGGTCACATCATCAGTTTAATTGATTTATTGCACAGAGATCCCCACTGCAAGTTTCAGGTCAACCCTGGACTCCTGTCTAGCATCTCTCTTGACCTCAGAAGTGAGCACTTTTATCAGCTAAATGGGCAGATTGAACAAGAAGTGAAAGAAAGAGTCAGGAGAGAGAGGTCTCTCAGCCTATGCTTAGTTTACAGCAACCTAAAAACCTTCCAAACAGAAATTCCAAATGAGTTTTAAAACCTTCCAAACAGAGGAGATCTAAATGAGTATTTCAGATCCCCTGGACACTTGAATCATGTGCAAACACAATGTGACTTGCAACATTTAATAGCCTGAATTCCAGCAACGCTATACAACACAGTGCAGTTTACATGATGTTTTTCACACCAGGGACAGTGCGACAGACAAGTGACACGGGCAGGTAAGTTTAATAAGACTAGTATTAAGCAGTTGGCATGGTCTTGGCTATCAGATCTTGATTCGTCTACACATGACATTTGGAGTGTAGCCAACTTTTAAAAAATATCTATGGTGAGCTAAACTAAGCTTGGCTACCTTTACCTCAGACTAGGCTATCACACAGAAAAGCGTGGATGCTGTAGGTACCAGCCTGTTTTAGATTACTGAATCGATAGCTCCCTATTTTATACATTTGGTTCATATTTGAAAGATTCCACCAAGTTTGAGCACTTGGTTCTATCTCTGTTTTCATTGTCAATTAGCTAAACAAGTTGCCTTTTAATAAATTTTCGATTTTTTTTTTCCGCTGAAAGAAAAATAATTCCTGGTTAATATGACATGATTCAGGACTTTAGAAAAGAACAGAGGAATCTTAGCGTCTGTTTTCAAGTTGCTTTGATAAGGACAGACCTTAATTAAGCATCTTATTAAAAGTATCTCCTCCTGGATTACATCAAGTCTCACTGCTTTTGCTGAAAGTCAAAAACGTGCACACATGCTAACTGCAGAGCGGGGGTCCAAAGGTGATGGAGCTGTCAATAAAGTAAGTAGCACATGCTAGATTAGCTGCGAAGGAGATGGATCATGGAAACTAAAAGAGATTGTGTCAGCTTGGCTAGTATCTAGGAACACTTCAGATCCAAGTATATTTGGACGTTTACTGGGGAAGCTATCTAGTACAAAATATTCTTAAAATCAGAGCCAACAACTTTTAAATTAATTTGATGTTTTTTCCATGTTTAATTTGCCATTAGCTGCCTCACTTGATTGATGATGCCCTTTTAGTTCTCTTGTGGGTATCTCGGATATCCCAGGTTCTTTCCACTGCTATAGTTAGAATACTTTAAGTTACATCTGAGAATCAATCAACCTATTTGGACATATGGAAAATCTAAGAATTAAAAAAGTAAATTATTAAAAAAAAACACATCTTGAGTTTTCCAGTATCATTTTGTCTCCTCAAAAATGCCTGAAAACATTTGTATAAACACAGAGCTTGTTTTTCAAGACCAAATCCCCGTAAGTGCTACAGTCTGTTCACTGATTACCCTCGAACCAGAAACCAGACCCTCAGCCATCATGAAACGAATTTGCACTAAGTCAGTCAAACAAATCAACACTGCTTTACACCAGGCAAAGACTTGGTCCATCATGTCCTTCCTGTACAGATTTCTTGTTTAAATCGTTTCTATACCATAAATACCTGCCTTCTCTGTCAGAAGTATGCAATACCTGAAGCATTTACAGTTTCTTACCATGCATAAACTTCTCTCTCCTTTTGGAGCTGTGAATGTTTGATACCTTCCAGCAACTTATCTCTGTAATCAACTCAGAAGAGAACGTTTTTGGATAATGATGTCGTATTTCCTAAAGCAAAACAAGTAATTTAGAGCAGCAGATAAATTAATTCACTTTGGAAGTTTATGTCTCGATTTCGACACAGCCATGTGTACCAGTGTGAGTCCAGGGATTAAATGGCTACATCCAGCGTTCCTTACTGGGAATAACAACACAATTTCTTTGGGGTTTCTTTCATTTTCCTTCCTCAGAACCACTTCCTGAAAATTTTGTTATGAAGTAGATCTTTTTCCGGTTCTGTGAGTTTGAAATGGAGACCTTAAAGAACAGAAACAAATTCCAACCAGAAGTCAGCAGATGGAAGATGTATTTTCACATATGCGCTGAGTCACTGAAAGGAGTCCAGAAAAAGCAGGTGTATCTCTTTTCATGAGTGTTCAAGTAAATTATAACCATGCTCTGGAACAAAAAGAGTGCGCCACATGGCTGCAACTGATGCCTGCAGAGTATCATGAGCCGAAGTTTTGACCTCTGTGTGTCACAAATACCAAACATTTATTTGAGTTTACGGAAATGAGGCTCCAGAATATCACCAGAATTCAGGCATGTTGTTTAAGTCTAATACGACATTTCTGTCCCATTTATACTTCTATGAATTCCTGGCTGTATAAGGTAATCTATTTACTCATTGCTTCAAATAATGTGTGCTACTAAAGGTTTCAAAGGACATATTCCATCTTCCACCCTAGAGATAAGTGAATTGCAGTGGGAAGGTCCTCTCTTTTCACACGTTAGGTAGAGGAAGATGGAAAGAGAAGGGTAGACACTAGCACCATTGGGACTGCTGGGAAAGGAGAGAGGAACTTGCCCTTTCCCCACAAAACGCACGTAACTGTTGCAGTTGTTTGCCATGTCTCAGTCCTGCTTCAACGCAGTGCCCTACCCTCCTATCTCTGATGGATGCGACTGCTTCTGAAAAGTGTGTTGAATCACCAAGTAACATCTCTACAATTATTTTATAATTTTCCTTGTATATTATGTAAGAGGAAAGAAAGCGTCACAGCAGTCTGAATCACAGTTTAAGTTATTCCTTTTCCCTGGAAATTATGGGTCAGATTCTACCTCCCAGACGGCTGTAAAATTGTGCACTTCATGGCAGTTACTATCTTGCTCTTCACAAAAACACAACGTGGTCCTCCTTACGGCAGAGACTTGCAACGTGCATGAAACCATAAGCAGAGCCAGTAAGAGGAAGAGGGCAGTGCAGGAAAGCAGCATCTCTCTCCTTGTGGAACCAGTCCCATGCTCAGCAGCACAGTCTGCACCACACAGTTCTCTTAGTCCTGCCCTGCAGCATACAATGGTCTCATCCTGTGGTCTTTTTTCATTAAGCTCTCTTAAAAAGTACCAGCTGAAAAGCTATTTTGCTCAAAGACCTTTAAAAACTCATCTCCTTTTGCCCCCTTCCTTTGTGCTTGGCCCTGCAAACCCCAGGAAACTGTCCGCTCGTCTCTGTGAAAGCACGCTGCTGCAGAAATAGAAACTCGGCGTCATAAACCCAGCTGGTGTCAATTAATACAGACCCACCGACTTTTATGATGCTGCACCAACTTACAACAGCTGAAGGTGCACAGCTATTGACATTCAGCAAATTACATCAATTTTTAAGAGTACCTGGCCTCCAACCTAAGGGTAGTCCAAAGAGATTGCAAAAGCTCTATTTAGAAGACAAGCGTGGGTGATACTATAATGCAATTATTCCCACCAAACACGGGTCTCCCACCAATGGCCAAGAGCTCCTTGTGGAAGACTGCATGCAAAATTTTCTTTTCCTACTTCATTGTTGGTGGTAGAAGCACACTTGTTAGATCTGAAGTAACCTCAGGTTTGAAAAATGCTGAAATCTGCACTTTTATGCATCTGCTATGAGACCATCAGAGACTTTCGATTCGCAGATAATGATGCTGTCTCCTATCTGCTCCTGTAGGAGAGTTTCTTTGGGAAAATCCAGAAAGGAGAGGGAGAGGAGAAGGCAACCCCTGCAGCCTGCAGTTTGGGAACTTCCCCTGACACAGCAGCAGTGTCACCTGATAGTCCCTGTGTTTCTCGTTATCAGTTTTCACTGGTACATAATGGTGGTATAAAAAGCAGAGCAAGCAAAAAAAAAAAATATATCCCATTTGTACAATACTTGCATCTATTTAAATTCCACTTGCAGCTCTCCAGCAGCAGGACACAGATAGAGTCTCCAGCCCTGTGGCATTTTCCTTTTATCGTTTAAGAAATGAGAGGTCTGTTCTGGGGAGAGCCAAGGACATCCCCTGGCTTGGGAAACTGCATCCATAAAAAGCATCCATTAGAAATCCTTCAACATGGGACAGTATGACTGCACGTGGTGATGATCTGCAGGAAGAAAATAGGGTAATGTCTGAACTTGTGTTGATCAGCAAAAAATGCAATTCCAATACAGTTTTTAAATCATATGCACCAAGAGGTTAAAAGGAAAACTCAATTTTTAACAGAGGAATTTGAATTTGCTAAAATGTGAGAAAATGTTTCTAATCAAAGTATTTTATTTGGGTTTCAATACTATTTTGTTCAAACCTAAGCTAATCACTATACGCTTTGCTTTCTGAACCTAAACAAAAAACCAGACACTCCAGTCACCTTTAATACCAATTTTGAGGGTAAACAGCACTGATTAACGAATCACAAACTGTGAGCAAAACTGAACAAGTCTCTCCTTTTATTGAGAAAACAACCAAAAAGTGGCTGGAGGGGATGTGCTTAAGCTCTTCTCCTACTATGAGCTTTGAGCATTCCATTTCTCCATAATCACCCCCTGCCCACCACCTATCCAACCCTTTACTATATTGCGGTGTCCGAAAACATATACAGGAATAGTCAGATTCTTATTATTTAAATGGAGGCCGTGATTTCCCTGTTGTGGTCAGGAAGATAAGCATCTTTAAGAAAAATTTTACAGCTCTAGCTTCAGACTTGGGTCTGAATTGAATGAACCAGAGAGGTCCTGGCCAAAGTCAACCAAGACAAAAAGGAGGGAAGGAATGTGAGAGAGTCTGGAAAAGTTTAGTTGGATGGAGCTTAGAGTCCAGAGAGTGCTGGGGATGCAAAGACTGGGATTGTTTATACATGAGAGAGATGACAGTTAAAACTTCAGTTTTATCCTTTGAATCCTTTTTACCTGTTTCATGACAAGCGTTAGTACTAAACAGGTCGAAGTGAACCACCTGATTTTGAAGGTACTCTAAAGAGTAAGTCTCATACCAGTTTCCAGACTTTGAGTTGCTCTGTTCCTAAGAGCTGCCTGCCATGCTTTGGGCCACAGCAGCACAGAGGAGGGACACTGCCTTGTCAGCATACCCTCACCTCCGAGATGTTGCCAGCACTTACACAGCGTTTCCTGGAAGCAGAGAATGCCACAGCACAACGGCACATACCCAGGACTGTCATTAAAAAAAATCCAGTAGCACCCTGCTGGCAGCTAAGAACACAAACCAAAAATCACAGGCTTTAATTTGAACCAGTGTTTTGATGAAACATGAAAACCAACCAATTTCTGCAGAGGTGGAAGCTAAAGATAGATCTGACCAAACTGACAGAATCAGCAGCGCGCTGGGTTAGACAGACTGGCAGCGTGGAGAAGGGTGTAATGATGGGAAACCTCCTTCCAAAGAGAGACATCGTGGGGAATGGGACAGGAGAGTGGTTGTACAAGAGCTGTCAGTCATTTCAGATCTACCTCGCTCAGAAGTCCCATACTCCATAGGCCTCTAAGAAAAACTTTCTGTAAAATGCTTTGCACTTTGGCACTGAAGGATCTCATAACGCCACGAGTTCCAGACGAACTGGCTTCAGAGAGCTGCAGCCCTCGTGAAAGGGAGTTTCAGCAGCAAATCCTTCCCAAGGAAGGAGTGGAAGAGGGCAGTGGAAAAAGTTGCCTATAGAATGACTAAAATAGAATAAAATAGTAACAGTCTTACTGTAAAAGAGAACGGAAAGGAAAATCTGCAAGTCAATGAGAGAATTCACACGTATAAATAGAAAAAGGCAGATGTTAATGAGTCATTGCTCGCTCAGAGAAGTAAGCCATTTGCCTTTTCTTTGAGTCACTGGCACATCCTGCAGCAGCGACCTCTTGACATGAACCATTTTTAACAATTCATTACTCATACAGTCTTCCAGCCGTTTAAAAGCTCTGGGAAGGATTGAAAACCATGACATCATCTCTTGTCCATGCTATTTCCTACCTGAAATGCACACTACTGGCTGCTGGGGTGGGGGGGGGGAGGTTAGCCCTTGTGTATGAGCAGGAAGAAACAGCCTGTAAAAGGGCAGGTTTTGGGCTCACAAGCAGACAAGGATTCCCCCGATTGCAGTCCTTGGGAGTTGCTCTGGGACTATAGTTCTTTATGCTCAATACAGACCCTACAGCATTCATCAGTCAGAAGCAAAAAAAAATTGCCTAGGCTAGAAAAATCTTTAAAAAAGTGTGAAGTTATTGTCAGGTCCACCATAAAATACCAGCTCCTCACTTTGAGTCTACTGCAGTAGTTCTCAGAAAAAAGCTGTGGAAAACGTGTTTCTCAGTGGTGATGGAAACAGGCATCCAGACGTGCTCTGGGGCCCAGCTGTGAAGCTAAAGGGATGACTTAACAGGGGAGGAGAGAAGCACTAAGAGATAACATGAACGTCACAAAGTGCTTACCAACTCACAGGCATGGTGGTCTGGCCTAGCAATTTGGTGCTAAGCCCTAAATCTGTAGACTGAAGTTTTGCATCAGTAGAGTGTTTTTGGGGTTTATTTTTTTTTGCAGGATTATTTCAGGCTGCAGAGTAAGTTATGGATAGCGTGTGGAGCCTAGAACACACTGCATATAGCGCTGAATAAACAGGCATTCAAAGAACGCAGCTAGGAGAAGTAACTTATGGAAATCATATGTTATTTTTGGATTGTATGTTTCCAGGCCAGCTCTCATTGGCTCCACTCCCTTATTTTTCCCTCTGGTTATCACAGGCTATCTCAAGGTTCCTCTGTCTGCCAGATTTCTGCGTGAGCATTCTCCTCAACAGCTTGCTATAAAGGACAGTCAGTCCTAGGGCATCTTTGGACTACAACCATGGATTTAACCTCAAACCAATGTAATTTTTCTTTCAGTGCTTTTTTCCTACCCTGCAATCATGCTTAGCTTCTTTCCCAGGATCACGATGCAGTGATGTCAGAGAGAGGAGCAATTTCCAATTGACAAGGGCAGGTGGCAGCAGTGGTACCTACTACCTCTCATACTACCATCATCCCAAACTGCAGGAAAAGGCACTAAAAATTAAGTCAGAACCAGGATAGAGTCCTGAATGCAAATCCCCAATTTAGGACCATCTCCATCCCAGAATTCACTCCAATGTGTGTGTGAAATGAGCAGTGGATGTCATAGGGAATTAGGATAGGGAGAGAGGATTGTTCAGTTATTGATTTCATATAGATTTCAAGAATAAAGAGCTAAGAGAGAGACAAAAGATGTTTTGTTTCTAGTATGAGTTGGACATGTGCTTTGGAAAGGAGAGGGCTTCAGTCTGAAGGCTTGCTGAAATGAGGCACTTCTGGCATGAATTGAACAATGTTGCTTTGTACAGTGAAGCAGGAACAGCTTCTTTCTGTCACACAATAGGGTCTGCTTACGGAGAAGAAATATTAGGAGAAAGAAAAGATGACTTTCAAGAGTGAAATGGGAAGGCTAGTAGAATAAAAATTATGAACGGTTTCTTAAACACTTTCAAGCTGTCTATCCATCCAGAACCAGATACGGCTGTCAAACACATTACCCAGATGACTCCTAAAATAAAGGGGTGATAACGTATTCTTTTTTTCCCCAACCTGAAACCCAGTTGTAAATTTAAGAGTACTGCTGTCTGCTTAGTGAGGATCAAGGTTGCTTGTGACACATCTTGTGCAAAGATGTTGTCTGGACACTTACCACAGAATGCAATGTTATCATTGCTATTTCAAAAAAAAGGGTGTATCTAAGGTTAGGTAGAAATTTATGGGGAAGATCTGGATTCTCTGTGAAAGACTAGAAGAAGAAAACATGAGAGAGAATTTGGGCAAAATAGGTTCTTTCCATCTCGGAACTGCACTCAAACTAGTTCTGGCACTTTCACTATATGAAAAATTTAACCCACAGAAAAGGGTCTTCTCCCAATGGACTCTTTCAGTCAGAGAAAGTGAATTGTTTTGAATGTTAGCACTTAGTTACTCCCTCCTACAAACTGACAAACATCAGCCCAGACTTGTAATTGCTTTCAAACTTTAGCTAGCTGCCATGGGAAGAGTTTGAAAGACCATAAATATTGGCTGACAAAATAATGGAATTGATTCAAGCTCCTACGCAAAGGAACATGTTGGGTAAGATCTCCCTGTGACTTGGTTCTGACTAGAAATGAGTTTCATTCGGATTATTCAAGCTATTCACATCCTTGGGTGCTGAAGAAAACAGAATAGGTTAGAAATCTTGCAAATGATAAAAAGGCAAACATCTCCCAAGGTCTCTGGAGAATAAGACACGTTTGCCTGGTCAGCTTGCTCAGAATTGATAGACTCAGCCATTGTAGGCTCTACAGCTGACCAAACGTAGACATTCACTGTACTTATCAGAAGCTAGAAACTCAGTTAAGACCAAGCCTCACTGTAGTAGATAGCATACAACAGATGTGACAGTCAAATGCCTGCAGTTACGCATCTAACAACATAAACATGAAAAAAATGAACAAACAAAACAAAGAGATGAGAAGGAAAAGGAGAAGGAAGGAATGAAAGACAAATGAAGCTGAGTTAGAAACAACTTCCTCGAAGGTACAAAGGAAATTTCCCCTGAGGTACAAAGAATAGGAGCTTTAGTTAGGTCTTCACCCTAACTCTACCTTATTTCCATTTTTGTGAAGTACAATTTTGCATGGAAATATGGAGATGAAACTATGTGACCCATACAACAAAGCCTTGTGTAAGTCATTGGTATTATTGGCCTTACTAAGTTGAAACCAGAAAGTATTCTACCAGACCACATCATGTTCTAAATGGAATCAGCATCTAGAAGTTAGATGTCACCACAGGTCAAACCACTTGTGAAGCTGGGTATTTTGAAGATAAAAATATAAGCATAAGCAAACTAGAAAGATTTTGCACGTAAATGTGGCTGGAACACCTGGATATAAAAACAGCTGTGCAAACATCATGACTGTGATTTGGAAATCAGTATGTGCTCTTTAAAGTACTCTCTGGAGAGAAGATTCTCCATGACAGTATTATCTCCAACAAATACGTATTGTTTGTGAAAGGAATAGATTGCAGGAGGTACAAGTAGTAAGATACGATTTTCACTTGTAAGTAACAGCAGACTATGTGTTTGAAAACAATTTATTTGTTAAACAGGAATAAGCCAAAGGTCTACGGTGTGCTGTTTGTGGGAAAACGTCCAAGTCAGCTCAAACACCTTAGAACCAGTCTCAGAAAAGAGTACTGGTTTTTATTAATTGTTGCTGAAGAGGTTACCTCTAGGCTAGCATGGAACTGAGCCTCCCAGGCTGGGCAATCGTTTATTAATATCAAGTGACCTACCCCTTCTGCAAAAAGGCAGAGCTTTTGGTCTCCAGGACTAGTCCGGCACCTTTGAGGTGTCTGGTATTTGCCACTGCCACCTTGCCTTTGAGCAAGGCAGGGAGTGTCTGAGGCTACTAATTGGCGAACCACAGATGTGGCTGAAAGCAATGATTGTCCTCTCTGATCTGGCCACAATTTAATTGCTATTTTAGTTAAAGCAGATCTGTAGCAAATGTGAGTTTGATTTAAGGTTATCGAGTGAGAAAATCAACCACGGTAACTGGTAAGTTATTAAACAGATTAATTGCTTCATTGTTAGAACAATATACAACGTTTTTAGCCTGGTCTTGCCTAATTGTGATTCTTACAGATTGGTAGGTTTAAACCCAACAACAAATGGTTCCCTGAAGAGCCCTTCAGGCTCTGCTCTCCCACCCTTCTAGTGTTTTCCTTCCAATCAGTTTCCATGGTCACCACTATCTCTTAAAATAATCGTGACTGATCACTGCTTTCCCAGACAGGAGTCAAAACTCCAGGACAGGCGAACACTAAAGAGATGGATTAGTTGTTGGTTTAGAGGCCCAGGAATAAAAAAAAAAAAATCAAAATACCAGACAGCAAAGTGACACGGGAGTGTTACTGTAGAGGTAAGTGGTGTGGCTGGCATTAGACAACCAGACATTTCACGACACAGAACCATAGTCAGTATTTTCACCTCTCTGCCTGTTTGTTTTGATATCCAAAGTCCACAAAGTGAGTACTGAAATGACTCATAGAGCCCCTTGCTTGTTAAGAGTAAGACAGAAAACTCAAAGAAGCTTATTTATACACCACTTAATGTGGACACTTAATTAGTTCAAGCTTCTGAGAATACTCTTAACACTCCCTTCCGTACTTCAGGAAGCATCAGACTTGCTTTGTTCTACTGATATCTTTGCAGAAGGAGGAATATTTGGGATACATTTGTAATTCTTGAAGTATGAGCTGCAGATCTGACTTCTTACAGCAGCTGAAACTGAGCAGTGACTAAGAATAGTCTTTTTAAGCCATCTTGAAACAAAAATAGCCTTCTCAGCTCATCTGCTATGGTTTCTGTGTCCTACATTTAGCTCAAAAGATTAAACCATGAGAAAATAGACAACATGCCAAGATGGTTATGAGAAATTTTATAGGGATCTTTCTTATCCATAACCCTTTGCACATAAAGGGACTTGCTTCTCCTCTTTTTACCAATCCTCTGGCTGACTGTCCGTGTATCTAGCCATCCTTTCTAGAGCAAGATCTTCTTAAAACTACTACAGAAGGAAGGAGTAAAACACCTCCTCTGAGAACGTTTCTGGACTTCAACAACTGAGTGACATTGTGAATTTTCTCAGTGCCACTTGAAGGCTTCACTGTCCTCAGGCAAACATTTCCAGCTCTTCTTAAGGCATTCTGTGGTAGGAACCAGCTGTACATATAGTCAAGAAAATAGAGAATTACAAAAGCTGATATACACTGGCCTTTGCTTTTCTGTCTCTCTGGGAAGGTGATTAAAGGTCTGGTAAATGTCTCCAGAGCCCTGCATCTCTAAGCATTGGTGAACCCTGCCCAAAAAAACCCAAAGCTTATTCATTGCTCCTAGCAAGGAAAGACTGCAAATGAGGGTCTCAAAGCTTCTTCAAGGAGCGTGGGGGGAAAAACATACAGTCTGCAGAACCGTAGCTGCAAGACAAAGACGCCAGGGACGTCTCTGGAGTCCAGGGCAAACATGGAGTAGGACAGCAGGAGCTGTAACAGGCATCTCTGTGTATCAATACCAGAGGTGACCACTCCATGTCTCATTTGGGTTTCCATCTCTCAGGAAGCAGACAGATTAGGAAGAAGTAATATATTTATAACAAAGATATACTGGAAGAAAACCAACATTAAGGAGGCAGATACGACTTTCAAACACTTTTCCTTCCTTCCTCTCAGCAACTCCTACCAAAAAGATGCATCTCTCTGATTCCTATGCTTAACCAGGTTACCTCCTTCTAAGCTGCTGACTCCCTTCTAGCTCTGCCATGACCACACACTATCCCTCCCTGCTCCAAGTTACTTCATTTGGTTTAAGAAAGAAAGGCAGACATGTCCTGCAGTGCATCAGTGCTATATAACAATAGAAACTTCAAGACTCCTACTTCATTTCTAGGAAGACTCACATGCTACATGAGAAAGGATTTGCTGGAAAAGAAGATGATCTCATAGCTCTGGCAATTGGATACAGACTTACACTGGATATCAGCTTCTACCACCAAGTATCCCACCACGCTCAGCTAAGTCATTTCAGCCAGGTGGCCACTTGTTGTGAGTTCCTTGTTTGACCTGGGCCCCAGGAGCTCGAAGTGACTAAGCGCTAAGTACTCACAGCTGCAGCTGAACTCAATGGGAGCTGGGAACCAATAAAGTGCTCTGTACTGCTAAGTCCTCTGAAAAAAATCAGCCATTGGGGATCTCTCAATGAGCACCCAAAACTTAGAGGTGTGTTACATCCTGTGTCCCTATTTCCCCATCGGTCCCATCGTATCCAAACACAATGGAAATGAATAGAAGAGGGTTTCATAAACGCTAAAATGTAGTAATGGGCACAGCAGGAGAAAACCAAACAGAAGTAGTCAGAATGGACTTGAACATTATCCAGTAAATAAAGCATGCAACTGATCTAAACAGTAAGAGTAGTTGCTCATCCTCATCATGAGAAGTACTGAGTCACATGGGGGAAAAAAGTAATCATATTTTTGATATGCATACATTATGGTACAGTTTCAAAGAGATCAAATTCAGGGTACTTAGGAACTATGGTTCCAACTTTTCCCAACTTCAGAAAGTTTAGCCTTGAAACTTTTAAATACACTTACATAAAAATAACTCAAAAAATACGTGTGGTGACAGAGGACTTTACCATTGAAGTTAACAGCTATAGAAGCTATAGCATAGCTAAATCTCTTAGACAACTCTTGGAGCTTCTAGCTTTAACATTTTACGAAAACAAGGAAACGCATCTCAACTGTCCCTTGTAGATTTTAAAAGAAGTTTTTCTTAAAAAAACCCCAAACAACAAAACAAACCCACAACAGTTTCTTCAGGCATAGTGGAAAGAAGAGAAAGATGCCAATCGGCAGAGTGAGGGTAGCTAAGTGGATTTTAAGCCAGAGGGCTGTGGTTTGATTCACTATTCTATCAGAAATTTCACATGCAGCCTTCTGAAAGCCAGAACATCGAATGCTCAGAAAGGTTTTAAATAACAAAGCTGGAGGTGCATTCGGTCTCTGCAGCAGAGCTCCGTAACCCCCAGAACCCCCCTCCTCTTCCTCTCCACAGATGAGCTCATTGATCAGCAGTATCACGGACAGCATTCTTCTCCTCGGGTTTCAGAGTGGGAACCGTCTTTGGAAAGCCTCTCCATTCAGGAAAAGCCAAGGCAAAGAACACTGTCATGAATGTTTCTGAAGCACAGAATGTGTGATTGTTTCTAGTCAATGGTCAGAGAACTCTGAGCTGTAAACATCTCACAGTGCCGTGCCTGGAGAACGTCAGGCCCGCATTTCCCACCACTCTGGGGAGCAGAAATGAGTGACTATCACAGAGTGACTGTAACCTCAGTGGTTAGGACACATAGAGATTAACATACAATTACTTTTGGAAAGGGTATTTTTCTCTCCCCCATTTCTGGTGAATCTGGAACGTAGACTGACACCTTGTCACATAGTCTGTAGAGAGCTGAATCAAATTTGAGGACCCTTAAGCTTTTCAGTGTCTGAAATACAGAGCTGTAGCAAAACTGAGAGCCAATGCAATCCACATACCCACACAACACGTGTTCTCCTGGAATGCCTTCATAATACATTTATATATGATTTTCTGTTTAGTAAACTTCAGAATTTAAGTCAAGTAATTAGTCAAATGGTCTTCCACAGATTCATGCACATCATCTGAAATAACCATCACTAAGAGATAAGGAATTGGCATGAAAACAAGGATATTAATTCTAGCTATTTCTGATAACACTGATTTAAAATAGATGTTAATACTTATCCAGCTGTGGTTAGCTTTCCAAAAGCAAAATTCCGAAACACTTCCTTACCACAATCGGCCTCTCTGACCTCAAATCACTGCATCCCCAGATAACTTCCATGATGTCAGTGCAAGCGAGTCTTCTTAAGTGGACTCCAGGGAACGATTCCTAGATCGGTACTTTCCATTGGAAGTACACTGTTTTCTCTAAAGGTCTAGGGAAAACACGTCTTTGCTTTCTCTCTCACTCAGAGTTAAGAAAGCTCATTAAATATTAAATGAAGCTCAAGAAGTTTGTTGGTCACATTACTTGCCAATTGCTTCTTTAATTTGTTGCTTTGTATGCAAAAATGAAATAAGTTATAAAACCCCAATGCAAACATACTTGTTTTCTGTTCTGGCAGAGTTATTTTCTCATGCTTGTGGCAGCTGAGTGACCTACTTTTATTTGCTTGTGTCTCAGTGTCTCTGTGGTAGGCAGCACAACTGGGATGTTAGCACTGTTTAGAAAAGCGTGGTTGTCTGAATGACTAAATTAACCTGGGTTATCCATGAACAACTACGGTTCAGACGCCAACAAATACTTTAGTTAAAGGCAACCTGACAGCTGACAGTGCAAAGCCTTGGTTCAGAAGATCGATCTGGGAAGGTAAGTAAAGATGCCACTTAAACCAGGGTCTGCATCATCTTCTTGATTATCTGTTACCAGTAATTTAAAAAACTGACCTTCAGAAAGAGCTGCAACTTTACTACAATAGGAATTGGATCCTCACAATGGTTGCCAATACGCAGTCTTCTACTCACTGGTTCCAGAGGCTACCCATTTTTAGTTTGAACGAGTGAAGAATACAGCATTTCAGACATATCCAATACTGGTTTGGAAGTACTTGTAAGAAAGGCCAGCCAGCTTAGCTGCCACGTTTCTCCCCTCAGATATGTTTGCAGAATCCCTGCAGGCCTTATACTTGTCTTAAATTACTCCAAATCACGAACTTTGAATAGAGCAATGGTAAGGATAGCCACATGCATGAAAACCCCGTACTTCCACCCGTCAGAGAGGTACAGCATAAGGTAAATATTAACTAATAAGGAGCAAATGGAGATCTAGAAAGACAACATGATTGATAATATGGTAGATGATGCTAACAAAGAAATTTAGAAAGTAAAAAACTGGACAAGTCTGTCAAGTGGACTCTGTCTTTAGTGGTCACATCCTGATCTTTCTCATTCGCTCTCCTACTTGTATGCAATTTTCTCTCAGCCTTGTAAAGAACAAAGAAACTATTTTCTTTGTCGGCAACATATTTTCACTGACTTCCGTGGATTTATGCCAGCAGTGAATTTGGATCACTCTGTGGAAAACACACCGCTTCCCCCGAGTAAATATTATAAAAAAGGTTGGCAGGAAGGAATCCCCTCTGAAAGGCACTGGAAACATGGTGCATCTACAAAAAGTATTTTAAACTTGGCAAAATAACCTACAGTAAACGCTTACTTGTGCCAGACTTTATGCAATTGACTCAGTAAGACAAACAAAAGTTCCTTGATTTGTTTACCACATATCTTTAGTTTCATCTCCAGAAGACCAGTATGTCTAACCAGAACATGCAACAAGCTAAGTCCTACTCCCCTTGTTTCAAGAAAAATTTCAGGGCTGTTGAAATTCTCACAGGCTGCAGCTGAAGGTTTCTCTAGAAAGACGACTATCTGTCCCTCCTACAGTATGCAGTTACCATTAACGTCACTGGGAGTGCTACTGCTGATGAAGATTAACATTTGGCTCTTAGTGGTTGTCTATCCCTTAGCCTTTTCTGCAGGCTGGGCTATTTCTGGTTTATCTAAGTTATCCAGATCAGAAAACGTGGTCTTTGCAAGAGTGGAATCAAGGAGTCTGCTGATCAGGACTCATAATACAATGGAATATTCCCAGATGAGTCCTTCTTAATCCTATTTTAGATTTTCCTTCAAAGACATCGTTCACATGTCTATACGTCCTCAAAAAGTACATGAAATTGTAATGAAGTCTTCTTCCATACTGGCTTTATGAACTGACATACAGCTCAGCTACACCTTTGACTTCACATAATATCAAAGCCCTTGGTCATATCAGCCATTTGGTATGTAACCTGCAAAATGCCAAAAGATCAAGGCCCCCCTTAGTCCCCTTGAAATGAATAATCAAAGTGTTACACTTTGATAGCAGTTTGTCACTGCCTGTTAACGATTAGGCTGCCAAATAAACAGCTATCCTGTTCAGAACCAGTTTGACTTTACTGCTTTCTGGCATCACAGCTTTTTCGAAGTTTTAAATATAACAAAAGAACCTTAAAGAATGTGTGACACAGCTTTGTGGTAGCTAAACCCTCCTATAGGTGAACACCAGAAGAATGCGGTACAGCACAAAGGTAATCCTAAAATCCTTTCAGTTTTAGCGTGTCTCCAAGCCCTCCCCATACAATATTCTGGGAGGGGAAACAGACGCTTGCTTCGCTCCGTTACTCCATGCATCCCGAGCAGCTGCTACAAGCACCTAGAAAACTGGACATCCTTAGATTTCCAGATGACTGCAAATTGCAACAGATACCTTTTCAGTGACCTTCATAACCACCAAAGCTAGAGAGACAGAAGCTTACAGGGTAGTTTGTTGTACTAAAAAAAACCAAAAAGAGAGTAGGTACAGCTCAGATAGAAGTACTGAAGCTCTAAAATCCTTTTACGTTTATTTGGCGACAAGAGGTGAAAACTTCAGCCGTTCAGGTGAAATATGAATAGGCTGCCAAAATTTGTCTCGTAACATAATCCATTGTTAAAGAAAGATTTTTTTTTTTCTTCCTACCTGTATTTCTTTTCCTCATTTTTCTTGAAACCAGGGAATCCTGCAGCAGCAGGATTTCAAAGAGAGACTTCCATCTCTTTCAGAAGGTTTCAATTGCCATTTTTTAATACATGACTGAAAAGGCTTTTTATTAAGCTTTTATAATTTGTCCTGGCTACTCCTCTGTATAAGGATTTTTAAGATGCTTCCCACTGCACCATTCAAGCAATCTGCATAGTATGAGAGCTCTTTAGTGAATTAGACAGGGCCACATGCACTTGCACTGGGGAGTTAATAGTTAACTTTGGTATTTCGCTGCTTGTGTTGGTCACTTACTAAGTTTTTATGTCTGCTTGATGAGTTTCAATTCTTGCTAGAGTGGATAAGTGTGAGTGCCCTTTTTGTATGCAGGGTTCCTTAGAATTTTTCAATGAGAAAAAAGATACTTTTAAAAAGAATTTCAGCTGCTTTCATTTTGAGGAGTATTCGTTTTTAAATGAAAGATATTAAGACTTCTGACTAAACATTTAATGAATGTTTTGGCAGGTACGGCTGAAAAAAAACATCTCTTGTTGATGCATCTTTTCCTCTAGGACATTCAGTTTTACATGAAAACACATCCCCTTCTTCCTGCTCGTTGACTGAGATTCATCACTAATGTCATCTTGTTATAGAGGGAAGAGTTTTGTAAAACAATGGTTTTGTCACATTGCTTAAAGACGCTGGATTCACGTCATCTCCCATGGAAGTCTGTTTCCCAGCTGGCTCTTGGCAGTCAAGGACATGTTTTCCACAACTGTCACATACATCGTCCTAGACTTCATGATCTTTGAAATATTCTATTGCTGGTCCTCCCACACATTTTTCCCTTTTCCACTTTTTTTTCCATTTTGTAACTCATCTCTGACAAGGACATGCTTGTTTGCAGGAAAACAACTGGCCAGTGAACTGGCTCTCTTTAGGTAGAAAATTCTTTACTCTATAAACTTGTTTCCCTGTACTTTATTTATTTTTCCATATGATGATAATGATCTGCTAACCTGAGTGACAAAGAGGCCTCTTGTGCACAAGCACACGCTTACAGTCTTCTACAACAAAGAGTTACCAGGGGAAGTGCTGTGTTTATACACACAGGCTCAGCTTCCGGAGAAACACGCTGACTTTATTTCTCTTCTGTCTGGAGTAAAGCAAGGCACGTTCTAGCTGAAGTCAAGTAATCCCAGAAAATCCCTGAAACTTTAGACTTTCTGGAAGAGTTTTGGAACATCCCCAAAGGCAAATAGAGGGATTTTGCAGAGCATTCCGATACTCATATGAAAATGATTTTGGGGAAATACACACAATGCAAACCACTCTAGGGATTAAGAGTCTTCCAGCAAAGAATTCCTTCAGCTTTGCATTTCTTAGATAAAAGATCTCAAAAATAGGAAAGTATTATAATTTCATTTTAGAGCTATTTGATCTGATAGGAGTTTCGACGAACTGACAGGTGAGGTAAGCACTATGTGGTCTATTCACAAGTATATAACAGAGTATTGACCGCCACATTTCTCTAAGTGTGTATTCACGTCTCTGTCTTCTCCCTCCATGTGTTTCCATTTAGCCAGCTAAATATAGAATCATAGAATGGTTTGGGTTGGAAGGGTCCTCAAAGATCATCTAGTTCGAACCCCTCTGCCATGGGCAGGGACACCGTCCACTACACCAGGTTGCCCAAAGCCTCATCCAACCTGGCCTTGAACACTTCCAGGGATGGAGCAGCCACAACTTCTCTGGGCAACCTGTGCCAGTGCCTCACCACCCTCAGAGTGAAAAAAGTATCAACCATCTTGATTCTCCCTTCAAAAATAGCAGTACAAATCAGGAATAATCCTAGTGAAATCACCAACTTAGGCCAGTTTAAGCAGAGAATCAGGCCTCAAAAAACAGTAGTGAGTTTTGAATTTGCCTTTCCTGTCACAAAGCAAATACCGAGGGCATGCGATATACTACTGCAGCAGAGGGGTCTGAAAACCTCTTTTGACTGCAAATAGTCAACATGTAGAAAAATCAGACACCAACTTTCCCACAAAAAAGAGGAATATCTTAATTTGGCCTTATAAGACTCTTCCTGTCCAACTAGAGAGCTCTGTACACACATTAAAACAGAAGTACTAATAAAGACAGACATGTTCTTAGCGAATTTGTTGCAGGCAAACAACATATGAACAATATGAACATCAAAGCCAACAATTCTTTGGTGGCCTATTTGAAATGAGCTGCTGGTTTCGCTCTGTTTTCTAAGTAGATACGTGTCCGCATTAAGTACGTGGAAAAACATTCATACAGAAATGGGAGTAGGCTTGTAATTCCAGAATTTTTCTTTTTCTTTTGTTTGTGATTCTGAAGACCAGTCCAGTTTGGCAATAACAATCCATTCTGTATAAAAATCTGTTTAGCAGAAATGGATTTCTTTCACAGAAAATCCTGTGACTCTCTCACAGGCCAACCGCATGTCACAAAGTCACCTTCAGCACTGAGTTAACTGGTCTTTATTCTTAATTTACTAGGAGGCTAGAATTTTCAAACAGTATTTGGGAGATAACTGAGGCTAAATAATGACATGCTTCCTAGATTAGACCATGCATGATCTTTCTGCCAAGTACCTTATCTAAAATAATTATTCTTTTTGGGGGAAAGACAACACATTGTGGTTTTTAGTTTCTAATCTATTGTTTGTCTCTGTCGTGGTTTTAGGCTGATCCAGCAACTAAAACTCACACAGTCTCTCCTTCTCCAATAAAGTAGAGAGGAGAGGAAAAAAAACCAAAAGGACTGAGGGTTGAGGCAAGAACAGAGGGAGCACCCACCAACCATGGTCCTGGGCAAAACAGGCAGCGCTTTTCTCAAAGCAAAACAGTTTATTAATGATTACTTAGAAGGACAAAGGGAAATAAAAACCGATTACTTGAGAGGACAGAAAGAAACAAAACCAGATCTTAAAACCGACACCTTCCCCCCCCCACCTTCCTTTTCCTCCCGGCTCTACCTCCTCCCCCCAGCAGCACAGGGGGCAGGGACTGGGGGAGTGCAGGTCAGTTCATTCCGTGCTGTTACTGCTGCTTCTTTCTTAAAGGAGAAGGAGTCCTTACACCCTTTTCCCCTGCTCCAATGGATCCCCTACCCACGAGGAAAAATCCACAAATTTCTCCAACGTGAGTCCAGCCCACTGGAAACAATCCTTCCCCACAGATTGCTCCGGTGTGGGCTATACCACAGTCTCGGGTACTTAGGGAGCTGTAGCCACTCGCTCCGGCGTGGGTCGTCACGAAGACTCCAGATGCCTTTCTGCCTTGCCGTGCCCCCAACACGACCATCCTCGGGCTCAGGCATCTTCTCCCCACGGGCTGCGAGTGGGTCGCTGCTCCACCGAGGCCGTCCTGGTTGCAGGGGGGCCGCCTGCTATCTCACCATCAGCCGCAGGGGAAACTCGGCTCCGGCACACCTCCTCCCGCTCCATCCTCACTGACCTGCTGTCGATGCGGCTGTTTCTCTCAGATCTCAGTCCTCTCCAGGTGAACTCAGCCCAGTGGGCACCCTGGGAGTGGGGTGCCCCCGAGTTCCCCAGCTGGCTCCGCCGCCGCCATTCTCCGTGGGCGGCGCCGGCCCGACGCAGGCAGCCGCCCGGCCGGGAGCCAGGGAGCGGGGGCAGTGCCCTCCTCCCTTCTCTGCTCGATCCTGGGCGAAGCACCTTTTCCGGTCCCTTTGTCCCGACTTAAATAGGGCAATTCGCAGAGGCGCCCTATTGACTCAACCCCGAGGGGGATGGCAGTCTGATCCGGTGGCCAGAACTAAGCCTAACCCGGATCCGAAACCGGGGAGGTCGCAGGGAGCAAAATCCCTCTCCTGCCACCAGAACCACCCCCCCCCTCCACATCAAACCATGACAGTCTCTTTCCTTCCTGCACACTAAATAACGACGACTTGATCTATTCTGTACTGAAAGGAGAAAACTTAGTGACTTTAATCTCACTTTTATTCCCAAATTTCATTTTTAGTAGTCTGAACGTCAGAGCTCTCACGCCTTAGGACAGTGCCCAAAACAGGGGGCTACTCCACAGTGGAGGGACAGGGAGTTTCTACTTTGCTTCTGCTTGAAACTGTTCCACTTTGCAGACATTTACGGTTCTTTGATTACACAAATGAGGGGGTGAGGATGAGTTGTTGCCTTGTGGTGAGAGAAGGACATCAGATCTTGGTTGCGCTGTCTAGTTGTGATAGTTTGATGTGTGGGGGGGTGTTCTGGTGGCAGGGGAGGGGATTTGCTCCCTGTGCCACCAGATCTGAGTCCCATCCCCCCCGGGGGAGGTTGAGCCAAGGCGGCGCCTCTGCGAATTGCCCTATTTAAGTTGGGACAAAGGGGCGGGAAAGGGGCTTTTTGCTCAGGAGCGAGGAGAGAGAGCAGGAGGGCGCTGCCCTCGCTCCCAGCTCCCGGCCGGGCGGCTGCCCGGGCCCGGGCCGGCGCCATGTGCTCAAGATGGCGCCGGGGGAGCCGCATGGGGGACTCGGTAAGCGCCCCACTCCCGGGGTGCCCGCCGGGCCGAGCTCCCCCAGAGAGGATTAATATCTAAGAGAAGACAACCACAACGACCGGGTCAGCAAAGATGGAGCAGGAGGAGGTGTACTGGAGCTGAGGCTTCCCTTGCAAATCGGTGTGAGATGGCAGGCGGCCCCCCTGCAGCCAGGGTGTACTCGGCGGAGCAGCGACCCACTCCTGGCCCGTGGAGAAACCCACGTCGGGAAGGAGATGCCTGAGCCCAGGAGAGGTCGTGGAGCAGGGGATGCGCGACCAGGTACTGTTGATAATGGGGCATGGAATGCACGACGAGGTCGTGGAGGCATCTGGAGACCGTGGGACGACCCACGCCGACGCGAGTGGCAGCAGCTCCCTAAGAGGCCGAGACTGGTAAAGCCCGAACTGGTGCGATCCATGGGGAGGATTGCAATCCTGCGGGCAGGACTTACTTTGGAAAAGTTTGGGGACTTTTTCTTTGTGAGTAGGGGATCCACCGAAGCAAGGGAAAAATGGTGTAAAGACTCCTCCTCCTTTAAGAAAGGAGCGGCAGTGAACAACATGGATGAACTGACCTGTACTCCCCCATTCCCTGTCTCCCTGCGCCGCTGGGGGGAAGGCAGAGCCAGGAACGAAAGGAAAATAGGGGGTGGGGAGGTGTTGTTTTAAGATCGGGCCTTGTTTTCTCTTTCTCCTCTCAAGTAACCGGTTTCGTTCCCTTTTGTCTTTTGTTTAGTAACTGTTAATAAATTGTTTTGTTTTATTAAGAAAGCCTGAGTCATGTTTTGCCCGAGACCATGTTTGGTGGGTGCTCCCTTTTTCGGTTCTTGTCTCGACCCTCAGTCCAAAAAAAAAAAAAACCACGACACTAATCCAAGGACACTTTCATTTAAGAACAGAACAAGGCAAAAAAGAATAACAGCTCACGTTCACTGGAGAAGACCCTCTTTCAAGATATTGAAGAGGATGAAATGTAAAACACAGCCTGTCCCCAGTGTTCCCTGACTTACTGGAGGTGAAATCTCCCTGTTCAGAGCTTTCTTTTCCCCTTCTTAATTCTGGAGTATCAAAGCCTTTCCATGCAATGTATATCCCTCTGAAACTTGGGTCATGCTACCTACCAACAGAAATTACTTTAGAGGACGCAGTTGGCAGAAACAACTAGCAAGAGGCAGAGGTGAGCTGCCTTTAAAGTGTAACTGGAGTTCTTATGATGTAACTAAAAGTCTGCTCTGGCTCCTGAAACTCATGAAACACTTCATCCTCACAGTGTTGAGACATGACACACATTAGCCAAAGCCTCATTTAATCAGCTTAGGAACCTGAATAGGGCTAACAGTAAAAACAGCTCCTACCAATCTGCTCTCCGCAGTTTTAGCTTTCGAAGCAAACCTGAGAGTTACACCCAAGTACTCCATAATCCCACAAGCAGGATTTATCAAACACGGACTTCTAAAGCTGTACTTCTCAGCAGCAAGTGCAATATAGTTAGTCCCCTCATTTCACTGGGCATTTCTATAGGATATTCTAGATCATTCGTAATTTGCTTTCAATACATCTGCATCACATTCACATGCATTTTAGCAGCATGCAACTGGGAGGAATTACCTGGGTCATCAAGGCTGGTTCTCCGCTACTGCAAGCAAATGTATAATGGATATTATTCCATAAATTCATGTCCAACAAGCTCATGGGCATGCTGGCATAGATATCCAAATGCTTTCATGGTCTCCTCTATCAGGGCACAGTAGTGTCAGCTGCTTCCAAAGGGATGGAGAGCCAGGAGTGATCCCAGAGCCAACAGAACAGGAGCCTCACCGGCTCCTGAGCAAGGTGAGCAAGACAGGACAGGGGGTGGTGGCCAGGTTCAGTTAACAATCCTAATCACTAGACAAGTTCATAGGAATGAATCAGGTTCAGGGCCAAGCCAGGAGCAAGTACAAGTCAGCAATTCAGGATCAGGTTTGGTGATGGCAAACAGGGTCAAACACAGTCTGGTGATCACAGACAGGTTCATAGTGATGATGCAGATTTGAGTACAAGCCAAAAAGTTGATTCATGGGTCAAATCAATGAGTTCCATGGCTCAGCATGGCTGCAGCTGAGCTAGAGACAAATAATCGTGCCACACAGCTTAAGCTAGGAGCAAAGTCCCAGAACTGAGCTTAAATGACCTCCTGAGCCCATGAGCAGGGTGGAGGCCTCAGGTGAGGCTGGTCAGGTCCATTAAGGTTATTAGTGTCCTCAAGGCTTTCATACCCTCACAATTTTCATGCATGTTTCTTCCTCATTTCTCTGCTTTTTTCTTTGCTGTGGTGGTCCAAAGTGCTTACAGAGGGGACATTGCTCTGGAGAGACCTTTTCAAACTGGTGGGTGGATCTTTGAGAGCTGAAAGGGGCCAAAAGCAGACACTAGCTGATGTCCACAGGGAATAGCCTCAGTGCTGGTGGCCTCACACCATCACGCTTCACTCCCTGGGCTCCCACAGCCTTTGAGGCAACCCAGGCTTTTATATATCTTAGCTCAAGAATAGGACAGGTCATGGAGTCTGCTGAGTATCAGCTGTAGCATTGCTCAGTTACTCTGCTCCGTAAGCAGGTTACAGTCTGCCTCATAAGCAACATTTTCCCATGGTCAGTGACTCCAAGGCCTGTTTTTGCTACAGCATCCCTGTTGTTCAGGGCAGTGGAAGAAAGTAAGTGAGGTTCAGTAGTGTGAAAGAAGCACCACAGCTTAGCTTTCCTCAGCTTGTGTGAGAAATAACTGAAAATTCTTGTGGAGTTAGTATATTGATAACGTGTTGCTATGCAATTCATACACTATATGCAACACAACGAGCTTCTGCGCTATGCCAGAGCAGGAGTCAAGTATCCGCATCTGCACAAGATCATGTTTCCTCAGCAGTGACAAGAGAAGGCCATGTGTATGTGCTGCAGAGCAAAGGTGACTGTGATGGGTTTTGTTTACAAAACAGCCCATGGAAGTAGCGTAACCAAGTCCCTGTGAGTCTCCATGGAATTTAGGGGTCTAATTCCATCGCACTTTTTTGACGACACTAAACATTAACAAATTATGTGAGATGACAGCAGCAGCATTCTTAACCAGTGAGTATTCCCACTATGTTTGTCTGTTCTCCCAGATAACTTTCATCTAGGATGTTATCCGTGCTGTAATTCACTCATGGATTTCCCTCTGAAGTAAAATACTTCATTAACATTTTGTATTCTTAAAAACTCCAAAATGAACATTTAGGTATTTTTAGGCTGATTCCTAAAATAAAAAAAAAAAAAAAACAAACCACAAAGACAGGACATTTGTAACCAGGGCTCACAAAGCAGATTATCTGAAGATGCTGGCTCAGATCCTCCAATGTTTCTAGTGATCCTCCACCCTCTGGGGCAAGCTGATACTTTTCCTTAATGTTGTAGCACTCCATGAATATATTTCTTCTTTCAAGGGGATGGTTTGATGGTTAATCAAGTACTACTGAACATGTATAAAGAAATCATAATCCCATCCTTAGTTTTTACACTGGAGATCTAGCCCTCCAACCTACGTCACTGTTAAAGGTAGAACTTTCCAGGATAAGGAAAATGAAGATGTCACCATTGGAAACACAAAATGTAGTCTGCTGTGTTATGACAAGTTTCTGAGAAATCACTTGCTCAGAGTTGCCTAAGCATTACAAGGCTACAGTGTTGTCTGATGATGTGTTTTTTCTGGACGGTTTAGGAAGGTCTCGTGTACACCCCCCCTGCTCACCGCTGCCGCCCCCGTCCCGTTCCCTTCGTGTCCATACGGTGCCTTCTGAAGCCACACACTGACCTGGATAAAAAACTCTTTAAACAAAAAATAATTTATTTTTAGGCAAGATCACATCATCGATCTTGTTCAGAACCATGTGTGGACAGTTGCCTCAGTGTTACTGAAGGCAAGTAAACTGCAATTTGAAATTTCTGCAATGAGCTTTGCTGCCAGAGAAGACATGTCAGAGTATTTCTCTTTTTTGCAGAAATGAATGGCAACTGGTGCCTTGTCTTTCTGCCCCGATCTCTCCTTACTGTTTGTTCAAAACATAAAATTACATGGTCTTCCTTCCTATTGAAAATCAGAACAAATGCTAATTAATTTTTTGAACTTGCAGTCTGAAAAAGCTCCAGCATGTGAGGTCAATCAACTTTTTAAAATGTCAAGTGCTGTTCTGGATTCATTTAATATGTTGGGTTTATATTTGAAAGCCTAGAGATGAGGATTAAAAAGAACTATGAAGTACTATACTTGAACTTTAAACTTGGGGGATGGAGTTGTTTTCTGCTCGTTCAAAGCTGACTTTTGTCCACAAACTGCACAAAAAATTTATTCTGCAGTACCCAATAATACGTGATGGTTTATAAGCAACTCTACCACATGCCAGTTCTTTTGTTATGGCTTAAGTTTCGGTCAAACTTTTAGATGACTTCAAAAGAGCACTTAATTAACCCAGTTAACCCAGATAAGTTTAAGGATGCTAAGGCACATTCAGCACTTTTACAATTTCATCTTGGCTCCACGTTAACCTGACCTTGCACACAAAATACTCAGATGACAGATGGTCCACAGGCCTTGTCAAACCTTGTGCATCATTCACAACCCATTATTTCCGAAGTGCTATAAGCAAACAAATTCAATCTTTTTCCCAAGCTGCCCTTTCACCCATGGCCTTGGCAAGCTTTAAGTGCAGAGCAATTCGAAGGCTTCCAGTTCAAATGACATGCTCCAAATAGATATTCAACTTCTTTTTCAGTGTGAAGACTCCCTCCTCCTGGATCTTGTTTTGGATCTTTTTCTGATAGAATTCGTGGTGCCCAGGTGGTTTCTAAATTGGAATGGATTTCCTCCCCCTGCTCTGTCTCCCTTTAATTCTCCCCTCCTTTTGAACATACTGAGAGATTGATATAGTTGCAAGTGATAGCTAAGACAAGGAGACAGCAGTCTCATGGATGAAAGGAGCATGAGCCAAGGCACCCAGTTTACTTCTTTTGGGAGACGGGCCTCTGCGGTGAGACACCAGAAGGATGCCAAATAATGAAGTCAGCAGTTGTACAGATGCCTGGAGTTTGGGGCCATGCTCAACATATCAAATCTAACTAGAAGTTTTTTTGAAGGTTCCTCAGAGAAGCGGACCGAATGGTGCTTACTGTACTGTCTACATGCAATCATTGCTATGGCTTCCTGACCAGACTGGCATACTGCCTGTCGCTTAGGAGACTGTTACTATTGTTATAGCAAAATTTTTTCCTTTCCACAATGAACTTCACTGATTTTTATGGTTATTTTGAATAAAGATTAGTTATTTCAGCTCTGGATTCCAGGAGCAAAAGGTGGTCCACCTATCCCTAAACCACTCCATTTCTCTTCCCAAAGCACTTGTGTCAGGGATAGAAGTATTAACCCACTTGGTGAATAATCACTAAGGATGTTCCTGTTCTGGAACTGCATAGCCAGAGTCACACAAGAAGTCAGTGTATGAACTGTGCTCTTGAGTTGCAGTCTAGCATCCATCCACTTCAGTTGTTTTCTTTGTTCTGGTGAGATGGAACATCTGCTACTTATTTCTAAGAAGTCCAGTCTTAGGGATTAAAATAAATGGAGCTTGACCTTTTTATTATTCATGTTAAAACATTGTTACTGACCACTGGAACTTCTGAGAGCTATGCTGGCAAAGTTGCCTTTTCTAAAGACGTGAAGCAAACCTGTCAGAAGAATGAGGGCTCCTTAGCTGCACAAGATTAAGGGAGATTTTCAAAGGTGGGCAAATTTGCAGTCCCACCCTGAAGCTAAACAATCAAAGACAGACACCTAGTAGCTTGGATTTATAGCATCTTGTCATGCAGGAAGAAATCTGCATGCTCTAGCTTTTTTCTGAAGGGTTAAATCTGGATAAGACTCATGGAGACTCCTCTTTCACAAGACAAATTTTAAAGGAAACTTTGATACTTACAGATCAGACTTCCAGTTCAGCTCAGTTCCCATTACATCAGTAGTTCTCAATTTCACATTATGACCGTGTAAGAAAGACTCTCTCACAAATATTTATCTTGCACTTCACTATAAGGAAAAGGTACTGCCTATTTACAGAGCTGCCATTTTTCCTAATGCTGATACAAGCAAAAACGTGAGGAGAGCATGACCTCTGTGTGCTCCTGACATCTGGCAGCTCAGGCAGTTTTGTTTCCTTCTGCTATATCACAGATGCTCTGTTTCTAGCTGTTGCCAACCGGTCAGAGTAGAAGAGTTGTCAAGGTTGGTACCACGTCTTTACTATTTATTTCAACATATCAACTGTACTTGATCATATGTGCAGATTGTCAAGTTTAGGACTGGAAAAAGATTTTCTATTAAGGTACAAATTTGGCAACGTTCCCCTGCCCCAAGAAGTGCAGACTACCTGCACTGACCTGGGGTACCATTGTGGAAGCTTTGCTACTGCTGGTGCCTGTTCCTCTCTGGTTCTGCAACATACAGCAGGTTAATTTCTAGCTTAAAAGCAGTGCAAGAAGACAGAGAATCAGGAGCACGATGAGTTTGTGAACCAATGGAATGACCCATTTGAGGATAATAAGCCACTGAGCACATTCTTCCATTTTTCTGGCCAGTTTCAATTTGAAACATTAAAGGTTATTGGCAGACACAAAGAGACAGTCAAGGTAAATAACATCGTTTATGCTTTGGTTAATTAACTGCCTGAAGTACCACCCATGAAGCAGATAAATCAGGCTATTCTTCTGAGCCCTGACTGAAACAAGGTTAAAGGAATATTTTTAACATTACCATAATCTAATATGTGAACAAATGTACAAATACTGCATTCGAGAGAGCTGTAACAAAATAACTGTACTGCTTTGGGGAGGTTGAAAGGATAAATGCCAACGTGTTCACTGCCCTGAAAATAGGAGACTAGAAAATACACATATCAAGTTAAACTAATGATTTATGTGTCCCAGAGGCAGGTATCAGTAGAAGGAACTCCTGGAAGGCACAAATATTTAATATATTGCCTGTAAGAGAAGTGTTTATTTCTCCTTCTAGTAGGAGGCTATTTCATAACAGAGAGCATGGGAATTTGATATTCCTCCCAACATTTTGAGTGGCTTACTGATGCTCCCCAGAGGACTGTCTGCCTGCAAGGAGGCTACTCAGTGAGGGCAGCAGGTACTCCCAAAGGCGGCTGCATTTGTAAGTGTGTGGGCTGGCTACGAGTAGAGATCAGGGCTGGCAAATTTGAGAAAATGGGGACTGGAAGCCTGTACTGGGAAGAAGAACAGTGAAGGGAAAAATATGCCTAGAGAGAGATGGGAATAAGTTGACTCACTAGAGAAAGGTTGCAGCAAAGCACACAGGAGAAGTTTTCAGAAAGTACAGAAGAGAGAAAGAATTTAGCACAGTGCTAATAAGTGGATTTTTCTATACAATACAATGCTTCCTTCCCAAGCAAACACACTGGTTAGCTTAGGACATCTGTGTCAGTCAGCCCTGGCGAAGGAAAGGAAGGTTACACAAGTGGAATGATGTCCTAGCTTGGCAACCTCTTACTAAGCCCAGGGCTAGTATCCTTGCATGCTACTGCACTGTGCCATTCAGATAGCCAGCATTTGTCTTCAGCTCGTAAACCTAAAGCGTACCTCAATGCACAGCAGAACTCCAGCCTCAGGAAACTCCCCTGTGGTCACACAGGTTGTGGCTGTACTGCTAAAGGGAACAGGGGAAGTTTGGGGGCTCAGGCGCTGATGGTTACAGTCAATACCATGAAAGTGTTAGCTGTTTCCCACACACAATCGTGTTTTGTGCCAACTATCAGTCTTCACAGTAACAGCCAGACTCAGTTCTGGGAAAAACAAGTTCCAGGGCTTATTAGGTAACGTAGGCAAGAGTGCACCAGGCTGGTTTCCTTACCTTACACTGCTCCAAGAGACTTCCCACCCTCAGGAATTCCCAGTATATGATCACGGCACAGCCCAAGGCACGCAGCATCTTTATGTTCATACTAAGAAAACACCATTTTGATGAGCTACCACACAGTTCTTGCACTGCCTTCAGCATCTTGAACTGAAAAAACCCAAACATGCAAAAACTAATAACTATGTGTTAAGTCACAGTCACACAGCAGAAAACCCAGCTGTACTGTGTGAATGTAGCCAGCCTGTATCCTTCAGCATCTGGGTGAGCAAGCTGCCTATGATTTGTCTGGTGAGGAAGAATAAGCCCAAAATCCAGGAGCTTGCAGTCATAGAGGCTGTATCCTGAATCTACAGTCTGGTAGTACAGCAAGGTTTTCAGGACCCCAAATCAACAGACAAGATTCTGTCCATGTGTCCAGCCCCTGTGTCACAATCCCATGGCGCTTCCTAGAAGGGCTTGTTGGAACAGTACTCTGATCACAGAAAAATGTAAAGCCTCATCTAATTTTCAGCTGTGATTGGGTGAGTCTAGGGAAAGCATGGTCACAGACCATTCTCACCCCATTCCTAGTTCGTCTCTCTGTTCTCACCCAATCCCTAATTTCTTCCTCCATTTAAACAACTGCCCAGAGGAAAGACTCTGCCCACCAGCAAATTTTTTGTCTGGATTGCCTGCAAGGAAGAGTTTCTGATACCTCTATTTCATGCCAACTTGGAATCTAACCTTATATTTACATTGGTGGCATGCATTCATGCCTAAAAGTGCATGCAGAATATCCAACAGCCTATAGCTGTCAACAGAGTTCTTAATAGAGACATATGCCTAGCATATCCCCAAGGAGACACATCCCAGACTCATATGATGACCCTGAAATCCCATTAGGAGCAGCTTAATGCACTTACAAGAACCACAGGGAGAGCAGTGTTCTTCACACATGTAAAATACATGTTAGAAACCCTGCACGTATGTGGGATTTAAAAAAGGAGAGGGGAATAAAAGAACTCTTGAATAGATACGAACACACTAATAATAATAGTATTAGTTCACCGGAAAGAATACTTATGATGTCAGAAACCACCAAGACATCTGTTTATTTTAATATTAAAGATCATCTTCCCTAAAGGACATGTGAATGTGCTGCAAGGACTCCCAGTGCATCATCAGCCAGGAAGGCAAGTGGCAGCGAGATGCAGTTACTCAACCACAGACGGTGAATCAGACCGTAGAGATCCCCACGCAGCATCCCCCCCGCTGGCTGCAGCCTGACGACTGTGGGAAACATTCGGGGGCTCTGCAGGCGGGGGATGTCTGGGCTGTGACCTGGATGGAGCATGGAGCCATACACACTAAATTCTGATGCCAGAATCTTTGTTGCTCATGCTAAATGAGGACAAATGAATGATAATTGTGGATTATTCGTTTGCAAGCTGACCTGTGGTGATAATTGTTACTGGTACCCACACAGATCCATGTTATACTGTAATCTAAAGTACTGAGGTACATTTAGAACGATCAGAGGGGATCTGGAAGGGTGCAAAGTCACAGCCAAGCTTATGTTACATTAACATCCACATTCCTCTGATCTGTTCATTCATCTAGCAAACACCAAAACCAAGCCAGCTTATTCTTGGTGTGTCTTAAATTCGGCCAAGCTATTCCATGAATGAATTTATCCCATCACCTACAACAAACGCTGGTGCTCACAATTCTTTCAGTTACATAGATATAAATTCTGTTAAAGCCCTCAGATCACAGATATTTTAACAAAAAGCTGGTAAGAGAAGGATTTTAAATCCTTGTCTTTTAGACAGAACATCAGCCCTTAAATATAAACCTGCTTGTGCTGGCAGTGAGTCGTTGAGTGTGCAAAACTTACACACCACGAGGACGACGACTTTGTGCTTCAACTATACACTGATCGCGTGCTGTAGCCAGAAAGCTGTTTCTCTATATGGGGTATTACAGAAACATCTTTCTCATGATCCCAAACAAGAAAATAGTTTAAAGAGAGAGAGGCCAGCAGCAATATCAATTATTGTTCCTTCTTCACCCCCTGGACATTTCAGAATAACTGTCATGCTTGTGCTGCAAGGCAGACTGAATCAACATGATCTCTGGTTTCCAGCACAGCTCCATAGGCAGCTGTAGATGGAAAAAGAATAATATTTTAAGTATTGCTACTCTAAGCGTGAACTGAAATAGGAAGGAAATATTTAGCAGGAAGAGATAGAGAAGAGCTGCTGTGCTTCAGCCATCACTGTTCTGTTTTGCTGTTATTGGGCTTTCATTTTACAAAATAATTATTTAAAGCAAAATCTATTAAAAGGACTACAATTTGAGTTTTGTTCTCTGAAATAATGAAAATTTACTTTGGAAAGAAGATACAAAAAGATGAGACATCACCACACAACAGATGTTAGTCAAGTTGGTTAATATGCTTGTATACTATAGCTATGAGTATGATACAGGAAAGTCTATAATCCCCAGGCTAAGTTCATTAGCTTTTGGTGCCTCCCCACAGTAAACAGCAGAAAGAGGCTTACTGTTGATACTATTTGATTTCAGGCTTTTAATCTTTTGGATTCTGGAAAGATACTTATTTTCATATGAGAGAATACACATAGCATAGTCAGCTGTGGTGAGATGTGCGAGGCCGAAGTTTCCAAAAAGTACTTTTTAATTAAAAAAACATTGTCAAGATCCTCAGAATTTCCCAGTAGAGTACACTAAATAAATAGTCATAGCTCTCTGGCAAATGCCTGAGAATTTGTATCCCTTTTGATTCAGCCAGCATCCAGGACTGGCATTATTTTACAGATAGGACTTTTTTGTTAGATACTTATTACATTTATGGCACTTCAAAACACCCTGTAATGTGCAGAGAGCAAGTCAGGTCACAAATGGAGCAGGTGTTCTCATGACTTCTTAGAATGCATCCAGTTTGCTCTTGTGCAGAAAGAACCCAACTAGGTTTATGCTTTCTATAGGCCAAGTTTTTCCACTTGGTCAGCTTAAATAAGCAGCTGGATTTTTTTTTTTGTTTGCTTTTGTGGTGGGTTTTTTTTTTTTCTTTTGTTTTTTTACCCAGAAGCATACAGAACCTGATTTCAAAGGATGGACACCTTCTTCAGGTGCCTGTGTGTTTCTGAATACAAAAGTCTTATTAATTTATCCCTGTCAAACCCCCACAATCTCTTTTTGTTCTGCGAGACCTCAATCCTATGTCTGGATTCAGGGAAAACAATTTATTTCCAGAATAGCAGAAGCATGTTGCAGGAGCGTAAAAAAAATAAATATAAACCCATTCACCCACCTCCAAAAAAAACCCCAGGTAAAACACTTTTTACTTTAAACTGGGGTACTTAAGTCAGGAGTGAAATTACTACACTCCAGACTGAGGATGCTCAGTACGTTTCCATTTCATGAAAGATGTAGTAACATTTTTGTTTGCTGAAATAAGGTAGAAGATCAAACCCCTCAGTGAATTCTCAGATCTGTGATAGATGAGCTGCTAGGACAGCACTGAACTCTGATACTGAAAGACAAACAGCACATCATTAAAATCCAAGAGGAATCCACTGTGAAGCATATCAGTCCATTGCGTAATAACATCCTGAGAAAGAGCTACTTGTTATCTTATAGAATCACCTGAAATAAAGGTATGTAATGCCAAAAGAATTCAGATATGAAATGATGTCACAGCATTTTTTAGAAGCCCCATTAACACGTTGAGCCTATTCTCATTTTCATTGATAAAAAACGTCAAATGTATTATGAAGGCTGAAAAGCCTCATCTTGCAAGGCCAAAAGTTACAGTAACTGCAATGAATTCTGCTTTGAACTTACTGGGAAAACAGTCAAAAGAGAAAAAACGTGTTGGATAAGAAATGGCAAGAGAAGGAGACAGCCTAGGGAAAAAAAACAAACCAACCAACCTGTAAGGAAACATCTCCACATAAACTTTATAGAGGATTTTAACTCACAGAAAATGTGAATCGGTTGCTCTCAAGCATAAATAAGCACAGTTCCTCTGACTTCAGGGAGCTTCTGACATCCTACCTGGGTTTAATAAATGAAAATGAGGTGAAAATACTTGAAATCTTGGCTTCACTCATGTCAACACAATTTTTTACATTGACTTTTCCTTGGATCCAGAGTTTTGCCTGAAAGTTTATTGTGTTTGCCGTCACCAGGAGAAAGGGAAAGCTGGCAGCAGATCCATGATCCGAGTATCCTCTAGCCAGATATAAAACATCCACTTCCTTTACAGCTTTGACTGACAAACTTAGAGAGGACATGTTGGAACACAGCTAATAAGCACAATATTTCAGTCTTTTTTTCAGCAGGTAACAGATTCTTTGGGACTTGTTGAAGATGTTGCCACCTCGGGCACAATAAACATCTTCAGAGGCTGTTTAAGATGCTGTTCTGACATGAAGCATAGGCTGCTCTGAGGGGTATGTCTATCCCCTTGTGAAAACAGCACAGAGATACTGAAAATAAAACTCATAGTGAAATAGATTTCAGTTGTGGAGTACGTATCCAGGGTAGCAGGTAGGATGTTATGGCTGTCGTCATTACAGCTTTTTAGCTTGGATACCACTAATTGGATTACAGCTAGGTTAATTACATTTGTCTGTTCGTGCTGCAGTTGAATCTCCCAGCTGTCATGTCATACAAGCAGAATTACACTGGCTTCATGACTACAGGAGCAGAAGAGGCTTAATAGAGCTTTGGCCATAAAAATGTTACTTTTCATTGAAAATGGGCTTATTATAACAGGAATTAAGAGAAAAGAACTGAACAAGAATGTAGCAAACGAGCACACAGTGAGTTTGTCATAGCAATCTGAAGCAACCTGGAGCGAGCGCTAAGCAGGACTCACACGCAGGGCTTTGGAACACAAGAGCACAAAGACCAGAAAAACAGGATGATTTTCTAAAGACACTTGATGAAACATTACCTTTTATTTGTCTGCCAGCTTTACTAACTTCCCAAAGGCACTTCTTTGCTAGCCTGGCTTGATCAAATGTTTCCCAGCATAAACCATTACCCCTCTAAACAGATGGATCGTCCAAGACCTTATGCACAAAATGAGAATAATATCTCTCAGAACTACTACAATCCTACAAATATTAATGATTGTTTATAATACTACAGTGAAAGAGAATGCAAAGGAAAAGATCTGTGGGCAATTCTCCCACTTTCCAGTCCCAGTGAATTATCTCAGACATGCATCCTGTGTCTCATCCACCTCAGAGTGCTTTGCTTTACAGGTTCTTATAAAAAACATCTTCTGCAGAGGCTGTTCAGGATGCTGCCCTAAAAAGCCGAGCAAGTGCCCACGCTGCTTCTGGATGTATGATACTGCCTGCCACAACGGGGCTGCTGTGAGTGACTGCTGTATCAGATCTAATTAAACACCCCAGGCTAGCACAAAAAACAGCCATGAGGAACGCTCCCGACTGCAGACACCAAGTTTGGCACGTCAAGCTTTGTTACCAAATCTTTTTGTCTTTCTAGGCTGGTAAATAGCTTCATGTCCAACTTGTATTCAGGAATTACTGCAGAGAATTCAAAGGCAAGGAAGGAATAGAGAGATGGGATAAGAAAGAGGATGGCAAGTAGTTTTGTATTAAATAAGAGTGTATTTTGATATTGAGTGCAAAAACAAATGGCCTTCAGATGCAGCTTTACAAATTACAATATCAGTAGAAAAAAAGAGTCTCTGAAATGTTAACTTTTTCCCTCAAGATTCAAGTGAGCATTCATGCTGGCTGCTTCACTTCATTCCTTCCCCTAACTTTCAAGCTGAAATGTCAGCTCAAACTCTATTTACAGTCCCTCACTTTAGACTTTCCTATGGCATTATCAAAGTAGCATTTGACTTTCCATTTCATCAACTCAAAGAAAAACAATCCCAAGCTTTGGATATATTAGATACAGGGATTAAAACTGTGTACTGTCTCCTAGTTGTTTTGTCTAAAACAAAGGGATTGGTTCTGTGCGTGATTCTGACGTGTGCAATATCCAAGCTATAAAGCAACACTAACAGAACTAGAGCATGCTGAGAACAGGTTATCAAGGGTGTTTTTCTGGAGAATATTTAACTACAACCATGGCACTGCACTTACATGCTCCACTCTTTTCTGATTTTGGTGTAAGTCACTGACTTAATAAGGCTAAAGCACCGAAACAAACATTTTGTACCTTCTTTGCACAAATACATTCATCTTCTACAGCATTAACAATATTTTAAGAGGTTATGACCCTCTTAGACCCCCTGGCTGTGCATATTCTTGCTCCTCCCAGTTGTTGCACTAATGGTTAGCCTATGGCAGTTGTGTGCTCTAAAGCAAATAAAAGAAATTGTCTGAGTTAAGGGCATTTTAATAGCTTTTATTTAAAGTCTGATCACTTCCCTGATCCACTGTAGAGAACTTCTTCCATATCCTGTAGCAATAGCACATCTGAGAGGTGGCAAATTCTGAACTTTAAACTTTGACTTGGTACATCCTCTAGATGTCTGAGATATTTTTCAAACTAAGCAAAAGGTTCCTGAGTCACTCAAATTTCTTTGGAGAGCAGATCACTACTGCTCTTGGGATGCCTCTGTTTTAAATGCAGAACAGTTCAACTCTGCCCTGAAAATACGTCCAAACCTTTATCAGATGGAGTTATTCTGATGGTCCTAAGACATTAGGCGATATGAGTAGCAACTGCCAACTTGGATTTAGAGGGAATTAGTCTTGTCTTGCACTGCTGCTTTCAGTGTATGCATCTGGGAAGAGAGGATGGCAAAGAAAACTGTAAAAAAGACTGTGTCAACCAATACACCGATGGATTTTAAGTCAGACCCCAGAGACTGTGCTTGTGTTGCTGAATAGGGAAGACCAGGAACCAATACCCAGTTCTAACACCAGATTTTGCTTACTGGGTCATACCTACACTGTCTACAGCCAGCCCTCTGTAAATCAGACTTACCTTAGAGCTTGCTGAAGTGGTCCAAAACAGAGTCCTAAGGAGACCTAACAAAGAGGCAGCATGGACAACCAAGGGTCCTTGCTTAATTGCTGTCCCTTGTTTCCCAGACCTCTTTTATTTAGCTGCTCAGATGCACCAGTAGTGTATTCATGGCACTTATTTCAGGTGAGTTACTGAACCATCAGTCAGCTGCCAGCTCTTCTTGCAGAACAGCTTCTACCCAGTGCTGTAAAGTTTTACTGGGATTGATTTGACTGGGGTAGTGTAATGTCAAATCTCTAGCACTAACCTTCTTAAGCTTAGAGTTGTTACTGCTGAGTCTAAAACATGCTGTCTGCAACTATTTCAGGACAGTGAAGCTTCAAGTACTACTTGCAAGCACAAGTATTTCAGAACAACCAACACAGACACGGAGCAAAATCAGCTGATTTAATGTCTTCTCCTGCAGAGAACTGTGTCCTATTTTCTTTCTCTGCTGAACTCAGACTCCTTTAGCAACTTTTGGGCTTCCTTCATAGACCAAATGATCAGGCACCATACCTTGCTGTATTTATCTACTCTTTCCTGTTTAACTGTCATTTTGTATTGAGTGGAGAGAGAGAAAAGAAGGGAAATTAGAAAGATCTTTCTCACATTACTTGTGGTCTCCTCCTGTTTCTCCCTTTCCCTTGCCTCTGTTAGCACAAGGCTAAGTTCTCCCCAGTGAAGAGTTGAGGACGCTCGTGGGATCTCTGAGGAGCTCTGCAGAACTGGGAAGCAGGTGTCATCACAACTAGACTGTGTTGCAGTAAGAAAAACATTTAGCAGAAAGAGCTGACATCATGTTGTACCCAGCTTGTCACTGTGCCTGGTGGAGTTCCCTCTGCTTTGACAAGATACAGAACTCTGAGGCCCCATGAAAGTCAGCATGTAGTGCTGTGCTGACACAGTGCTATGGAGGACAAACTTCTCAACACTATTTCAGGTCAGCTCATGCAGCCATCGGATTGCTGCTTCTTATTGCAGACACACAGGACTAATGCTCAACCATAAATGATGGTTTTTCCACCCCCTGCTGTTTTCCTCCTCTGCCTTCACATCTGTGGTCTTATCTGGAACTGTGCGCTTGCACCATGCTGTGATAAAAGGTTAACATAATAAGTAACTGGCAAACCCACACCACTGGCAACATCTGATGAGTGAGTCATTCTTGCTATAGGAGCCATTTTCTTTAAAGTGGAAAGAAAAAGAATATAATACTAAAATAAGGAACCAGCCACTGAACTTTCCATAAATAATATTTCCTCCTCATTTTCTTTCACTGAATGACTTGTGCTCATTGCTTTCTCCCTTTACCACCTAAGTTCCCATCTCCCGGTTCTACTAATTTGTCAATGAACTGAAAAAGGAGCCATGTGAGTCATACCAAGCCCAGACAAACAGCAGCCTATAAGGAATCTTCTCCCACTTCAGAGAGAAAGATTTTATTCCCTGGCTTTAAAAACTCAGTGCAATTAGAAGGGGAAAGGGGAAAAAAGCTGTTCCAAATATGATGTCAGTGTTTCCACTGCTTCATAGAGAAACCTTGTCCCCCTCTTATTTTAGAGATGAAATATTGGTGCTTATTCTCCTGTCAGTCGCGTGTGTGAGGAAAGAGGAGGAAAAAGGAAAAAGGATTTGCTGGCTTCTTTTACCTAACTATGAAAATATCAAGAGCCTGCATCAGCTGAGAAGCGGGAAGCAGCTGGAATATATCTGGAGAGAACACAGCAGCCAAGCAGGCTCCGTAATCAAAAGCTCCTTGCACTGAAGAAATTAAACTCCACAGTTCTCGGAGTCATTCTGAATTCCTGAAGTGTGATGTGGAATGGGTCTGCATTCAGAGGCTAGTCAAGGGTTAAAAAGAAGAAAATTATGTAGGTGCAGAATGACTATCAGTACAGACTATTCAACACTAAAAATACAGCTACTTTCCATGCCCTCAAGTCTGAAAAAAGTAGTTGTCAAGAGTTCTGTTCAGTAATGAAACAAGTTATCTTACATTTGCTCCCCAGTATCCACTTATGATGTACTGGAATATTTGACACAGATCTATGCATGAAACTTCATGACAGAATATACAGTCTCATACAGCAAAAATCTGTAGAGCGAGATGCTGGTAGATACTACACTACAGCACTGCAGCATCTTCAGTCCCTCCAGGCTGCTAACATTATGGGGGACCACAAAAGTCAAGGCTGATGAAACAAGAGGATCCAATGGGTCCGCAAACATTCAAACACCAAATTTTGGGCATCTCTTGCGTCTGAGATTACTGATTATTTGCCCTCCTATCTCCAGGGTCATCACTTTGTTTGCAAGAGCAACTGGTATGCCAAATCTGAAATCTCTTCTGAGTTCCAGCTCTGTAAATGCCCAAATGCCAACCCTTGTCACCACTGCCTTCAACCACAGGCTGCTCTTTCCACCACTTCTCTCATCCTGTGCCTCCAGAGCAGCTCCCCATCATGTCCCACTTTCGCACGTGCTACTGTGTTTTGCAGCATCTGCCTTGTGATTGGCAGTTTGGCTTTGTCCAAGGGGAAGCAGCAGAGCCCTGGACAATCCCCTCTGCGCTGTTTCTGTGCGGTGCACAGACGCCATGAGCAAAGCGTAATAGTACAAATGTGCATTAGTTACACCAGTGCCCAGGCAAAAGCAGAGTGCCTGCAACTAGTATCACCTTTGTACCTTTGTGAACATTTTCCTCTTTTTTTTTGGTAAACAGTGTAACAACTTCCTGTCCCCATTTCTTCCCTCTCATCACGCAAAGTTCAGCAAGAAACATGTTTTTGTTTATAGAGGTAAGGAATTAAATCCATGTCTCAGCTTGACCCTGTCTGCCCCATTCCATTAAATACCATTCCTCAGACATTAGAAACAAAGAATAGAGGGATAAAGTCTCAAACATGCACAAATAACAATTTATGTTCAGCATTTTTGCACTTATAGATTACTTGTCCACGTTTTGATAGTGACTTTGCTTCTTCCACATGAATAATCGTCAGTAATATCTTTCTTTTCAAGGTGGCTTCTGAAATCAGAGATGATATCCTGCCTCCCAGGGCAGCACCTGTGTTCCCTTGCTTACTCCAGGAGGAATAACTGCAACATATGATTTTCACTTTATTATGCTATAAATTATGAAGTCATTGAAGACTGTCAGAGAAAGAGACATGTGTCCTTGCAATATAATACTGCCTCCACAGCCATCCCAGTGGACACTATACTACAGGAAAAGACTTGGGAAGAGGGGAAAAACGCCTTTCCCATCAGCAGCTGGATTCAGACACTACCTGTGGCTCAATCTGCTGGCTGATTCAGCTTTCTTTTGTGGTTATAGTGAAGTAACCCTGGCTAAGATAGTGCACAGGGGACATTAAGCCATTTGCTCAGAAAATTTAAGCAGGCACAATATGATCCATTGTCCTCTGTTTGCTTTGTATTAAGGAAAATCAAAACCAGCTTACAGCAGTGGTTAAAGGATAGACATCTTGCTCATGCACACAGCTATCATCATCACTCAACAAAATGTAACAGCCACACGGAGAATGGCAGAGTAACTGTGGAAAATATTTGCAGTTCTAGCCTTGTAGCAAAGGGAAGGATCTGTTTGTGGGATGCAGGACTTCTACCATGTTGAGAAGCCATGTCACTTAGCCTTGCCAGGCTGAACCTGTCTGTAGGAAGAGAGACAAGCTCAGGAGTTTCAAACTCTTCAAATGGGGAATCATACCTTACAAGAGACAAAGCCTGTACTAGATCACCTCTACTCTCATTGACTACAGACATCCCAGGGCAAGTACTGCAGTGCCACAATCCTATTAAGACAGTTTTCCATGCTTATTTAGCTCTCCTTAAATAGATTAGCATATCTTGAAGAGAAAACATCTTAAATACTTTTTAACAGAAAAGTTAGTGGCCAGAAAGGCCACTAAAAGTACAAGACTGAGCAGAAAAAACAAGAGGATTTGCTGGCACTTGAATAGGGTAGTTGGAGTGTGGGGCAGGGGAGCTCTTCCAGGCCACAAGGACAACAGTGGAGGTAGTAAAAAAGAGGATGATGAAGAAACAGGAAAAGAAGCAAAGAATCTTACGTCTAGGAGAGGAATAAAAGGAGACACAGGGTGGATAATGGAAACACTCAGGAACTCTAAACCCTAAGCCTCTCATGTTTACCCCTTCCAACAAGCAAGTCAGAAATCATGTATTTGATTCACCTTTGTGTTTACTGCCACTCTCAAATTGTCTCCCAAAGAATGGCTTTTGCTACAGCTACAAAGAGTCATCAGATGGAACACTACAGAAAATCTAGTTATTTTATTCTTTTCTATTTCTTATCTAGGACAAATTAGACATTTTTCTCATGTTTTTTTTTATTTCCAGAAGACCTGCAGTTTGAAAGAGCAGCTTATAGAATATAGGAACTGGTATGGCACAGAAGATAGGCATTAAAATTCTGCAGGATCTGAATGCTTAACCATGTGCTCAGTTAAAATCCTCTGATCCTGGTGTGGGAACTATTATTTTCCCAATTCCTGAGGAACACAATTCAGATTTCTTTTTTCTCCAGGAAATCTATTTTCTGTCATACACACACATATACATACGTCTGTGACTGCTGCCTCTGATCCTCCACCCTTCCAGTCCTCTGTGTTACATCCACCATGTTCCTGAGAGCACTCTAAGTCTCTGTGACCCATTAAAAACTGAATTCTGCAAACTGATCTATGGGAAGCTGTCCATGCATAAGGGCAAACATGCTCACTAGGAAAACTCTTGTTGAATCATTAACACCAGATCAGTTCCATGCAGATATGCATAATTAGTCTGGACAACTAATACTGGAAGCTATTTGCCCAGCAGTTTGGGAGGTTTGAAAGCCATAACAAAGTTATAAAGCATGAAGAAACAAGGATGAGATGCTGTTTAAAATTATCAAATTCACTCTCCTTGAGGGTGCATACAAGAGAATGGCAATCCATTAAGAAACAAGAACCAGCTGAGTGAAAACAAACCTCAAATCAAGTGACTTTTCACTTAACAGTGGTGATTACACAACTGTTCTGTTGTATAAGTAGACAGACTATGTTGCCTGCAAATAATCAAGTTAAAATTTTGAAGGTCCAGAGGTGTAAACATCCTCCCCATTGGGAGTCCAAAGATCTTTTTGAAAGCAGCATGGATCTCATTATACTAAAAATACCTAAAGTGATTAGGTTTTGTTACGGGTAACATCTTTGCCAAATCTCCTTTATAAACCTTATTTTGGTTTTGATGATAAATAAAAGCCAGAAATACCAATCTGGTAAACATCATTGCTTTCAGAAAGATGGACACCATGGTGAAACGTTTTTTTTTTCCTGAACAAGTATGGTTTCATTTTTGCAAGGATTTGCTGTTTTAATTTGTTAGACTTTCAGTTATTTTATCTTTTTCCATACAAAATGAACAAAACATGTACTGTCCAGCTTCATCTGGCTATTCTGAAGAGTAGCATGAAAGAAAGCAGAGAAAGTTCAGTAGTCATAAGCAAACCTAGTGGTTTTATCTCCTTTGTTACAGCCCAGAAATTCACTCTAACAAAACGGCTGCTGACCATTGCATTCAGGGAGCTAAATGCAGCCTTTACATAGGGTGACCTCAGTGCACTTAGATTAAAATGAATCTGGAGAGAGCTTAAATGCTTGGAAGTGCAATAGACATCAAAAGAAGGAGTATTTTGATTTCCTAGATAAAGCATCACAATTCTGATCCTGCATATTGCTGACATTCAAATAAATGAAAAAATCTCCCTGTAACAGCTGGAATTAATTCAATAGTTTTTTCTTCAGAACAATGCAAAAATCCTTAAATGGTCCTACTAATCCTGGTGGTAAGGGAGCACTTCACAATCTTTAACACTACTCTAGTATACCAAAGTGATATACCATCCCTGCTGCATGCAGATCTGAATCAGAGAGGTGACATCTTACTTGGCCTTGAGTTACCTTCACTTTACTCCTACACACTGGATCACTTCACAACCTTTTTGACCAGCTGGAATCTGAAAAAAGCTACTTGTATTTCTGTGCAGAGACACAATAATGCAGACTGCAGACACTCTCATAGGATGGTCCCAGCTGGCCTAGCAGCTACACTCCACAAAATTGAGCTTCAGCTCAGGCATTATCATGCAATCAGTACTGACATCAGCTCAGAAAATGATGAGCTAACCCTCACCAGGTCTTCCTTACCCCTGATTAAAACCAACAGCAACTGGATACCTAAATAGCTTGTAGAAGTGACACAGCCAGCGCAAAATCAAAGCCGCCTGTGGGACAACAAATCACACAGCAGTGTTTCCATTCCTCAGTATTCACTCAACTGAGTAAAATCAAAATTAAAATCCAACCTGGACCCTCTTCCCACAGAACTTTGTCCAGAGTTTGTTAGACTCTTACTGATCTGGTCAGCGATCCCAGGTTTGCTGCTGCGAGCAGAATCCAGGCTTTTGAAATTCAGGCTGAATGATTTGCACAGTTCCCCTAAATATACCCAGAAATAGAGCTTTCAAAAATCTGCAATTAGACTCATCTACAGAGTAAAGCTCAGACTGACATAAATCTCAGAAAATGTGTTTGGTTCGGATGAGCCTAAAGAAGTTTGAACATTGAGCCAAACCTGTTTAATCTGGAAACGATGCTGGAAATCTCAAAGTCAGGCTTTCTTGAAAGATTTATAGTACTTCCTTATTTTCATGTGGTCAGAAATTACTATAAGAAAAATGTCTTTTCATGCTATTTCAGTATTTCAGCTTTATGTTTGGGCCAAAAATCAAAGCTGCTTTAATTTTATTTTCAATAATCTCTAACTAGCCTGTAAAAAGAGGACTACAATTAGATTTAAATTGATATGTCAAGATTTGTTCCATAATCCTGAATACAACACTCATGTTTTTTGACCTTTTCTTCTTATTAATCAACCATGTTTCCATTTTACTAGCAGAGTTTTTAGCTGGTATGGCCAAGATAGTCCCCTCTTGTCAAGATAACATTCACAAACAAATTTTAGACTCCCAACTTAGTACAGGACTCCTGCCTATATGCTTCCCCCCCCCAGTTAACTGTGTCATTTATCCATCTTCAAGGAGCCACCCTGAGGTTGGCTGAACTGTACATAGTTCAAAAGCAGTGGAGTGGTCGGAGTGGTCACTCTTCCCACAGAGGGAACCTCTTGTTCAGCAGCATGAGTGCCTTGACTTTGAAGTAAACACTCTCAAATGCAATTCTCTGGTGCCCCTTGACTTCAGCAGGCCTTCTGTCTGCCCCAGATGCCTGCTAATGAAAAGGAGTTGCTGCTGCTTCTACGAAGTCCAAAAACTGAGTGGCAGCAGTGGCTCTTGCCAATTCCGGATCTAACTCTAGGAAAGCTGCATTTTCCAGCCCCACCAAAAGAAATGCTTGTCACATTATTCATACATGTGGTCTTTTACCAAATGAGGAGGCAGGCTGAGCAAGGGAAAAGCCAACGTTAATATTTGCATAAACCAATCCAGGCCAGAATCAGAACAAGCGAGACAGTATGTCCTTGAGTCTCACAGCAGAGACTAAGCAATGAGAGCACCGTCAGGCCCACAGTCAAGGGGCTCCCAAGCATGATTGCTCATGAGCCCTAATGGATATTTCAAATCCTGAGTTCTGTGACCCTGGCATCCGGTGCATAGTGACAGTGATACAAGGATGCCTTAGCACTACTGGGATTCTGGCCGTATGCTGTACCAAACAATTAGGTGCTGGTAATACTACAGCATCCTAAATATGCTTGATAGTATTCTTTTACCATCAGGTCCTGCTGCCCCTCTGTGGCCTGGCTCCCTATGCCTGTCTCCTTATACCATGGCAGTGAGGTGAGGGGGCAAATAAAAATAGACTTGTTCTCCCCTGTTCCTTCCCCAAGGGCATATTTCCTTCTCTGTAGCTGAGCAGAGCTTCCCTGCATGCAGACTCACAAGGAGGTAGCAGATGTGGTGGTATAGAAAAGCTTCTCCCACAATGTGGTGCAATAAGATAGAGAATAAGCCTCCCTGCTCTCACTGCCACTTCATGAGTATAGATGGCATCCAGATTCTCCTCAATTTCTTTCTCCGAAAATGCAAAGTGCAGGCAAAACCAAAGCAATCTTCTGCCATATAGAAGCGTTCCAGTGTTTGGAATTTCTCCTTATTAATAATATATCTTTGTTAATAAAAGCCTGTATCAGAAGCATGTTGCCCACTTTAGCATGAATAATCAAATATTAGAGGGAATACTTCAGAGAAAAACTGAGAAAGTGCATAAGTTTAAAAAAAAATCAAAAAGAAAACGTTTTATCCAGAGAAGTGACAGGATATCCATAGGATATTCTGGGGATTACAAATAAGATTTGAAACTAGAAGCAATAGACCTCTCTGACCTAGAGGAAAATAAACTACTCCTATTTGAGTTAACAAGCTCTGGAAGTAAATCCATGGCAGTGAAAAATCTAGAATTTCCCAAGAGCCAAGATGCTGGCAGAGAACATCACAAAATCCTACCTTTTGTGCCAAAGGAATATTCCAGTTAATGAAATATACAGCTTGGAAAAATCTGCTAGATTTTGTAAAAGATGCCTTGAAAAAATTCGTCCCTTCCAACAATAAATCCTATCCAAAAAATCTTTACTGAGGAGACCATTCACACTGGAAATGCATGTACCCATCCCAGAAGACTCCTAGAGATGAATCCAGAAAAGGGTGCAAACAAGTGACTCAGCACCTGGGGGGGTGTTGGTCTGGCAGAGCAAAAGCTAAAAGAATGTGATAGGGATGCTTCATGTTCCAGAAAGGAACAGACCACGAACAGATGAGGAAAAGATGAATAAAGTAAGCGAGGAAGAAGAAACAAGTTCCAGGGAATCTTAGGAGAGGGTTAAAAAACTGTTTCAGATGAAAAGTCAGGGGAAGGGGTTTGTTTTCATACTAATCCAGTTCTCCAGCATAGCATGCCATTTGCCAATATAACACGGTGGCACAACATCTGGAGTGGCATTTGCGAGTGTAAATGTTCAGAAGAGAGAGCCAGGTAAAAACAGGCTGTTGGCACAAGAACTTAATCTTGATGGAACGAAGTTCAGCTGCCTTGCTCAAAGCTTTCATCAATCAATGGCCAGAAGCTGGGCAGTAATACGCTGGGTTTGGAAATAAGGATTTTAACTGTCACAGATACAAGGTTTTGAAGCAGCCACCTCACCGGAGTAGCACAACTCAGTCTTGGTTCGAAAATCCGTCTGGATACAGTTATGAATGCCACTATGATACAGATGCCTGACAGAGCCAGAGACTAGACATGACCTTGAAAAACCTTTCCAGCTCTTTTTCCTAGTTCCTCCAGCCGATGTCTATGGTTGCTTTAGCACAGAACTGCACTGAATTCTTCCCAACTCCACAGACTGAAGCAATTTCATCTTCACCAGCTGAATAAAAAGCAAAATCATTTTTACAGGAAATACACCAGCCCTTCTTTCATGTTTGGGCTGCAATATCTACAGGCCGGTCATCCAGCAGCCAGCGCGGCGTTGTTTGAAACCTTCCATAAAACCAACTTCAGCAATGCCTTGGAAAGGTTTCCCTGAAAGGAAGGGCCGAGTTTCAGATGTTACAGTGTTTCCACAGCTCGATTGCAATTGCCTCTTTCTGCAAAGGTCAGAAATGTTTAGTTTCACCGCCTTGCTCCTGCCCATCCCAGAAACTAAGATGATTTGTAAAATTTGGATCCATATAGCCCTTTGGGCTCCAGCATTCCCCAGAAGGACTCTAGAGGAAGCAAAGTGCCTCGTTAAGACCATGCATAAACAAATCTTGCTTTTTCTAGAGTGCCTTTACCAGCATCAGAGATGATTTTTTTTTCCCTCTTAGGTAGGTTCTAAATATTTGATATGTTTTTCTCCGCTAGCACTCTGCTTTCATCAAAGAGTTAATGAAGAGCACCAGATAGCTCCTAGCAGGGCCTTGTAGTTAATACTTCATGTCATAAACACTGGTCAGGCATATATCATTTATTTACATTGTGGCTAAGTCAGTAGCCAGATTTTCTACCACAGAACGACGTGCAACAAATAAAGTAAACTGGATCTGGCCTTTCTGGGATATACTGGGGCTGGAAAGAAGCAGAGGTATAAGAGCATCCTACCAGCTGCTCGCTAATCTCACTCCTGATGGGTGAAAATTTCTCCTTTGCTGAACTGTTGCCTTGGACAAGCATAAACAACACACTCGCTTGTCCCAGCACAAAAGTGGGGCGTACCCAAAACAGTCTTAAGGACAAAGATTCAGAAACAGTGTCCTCAGAGTGAATAATAGAGGAGGATGCCTATTTGGGCTTATGCTATTTTTTACGTATTCCCAGTGTTGCACAACTGAGCTTGCTTTCTCCAGCTTTGTTCGTGATGAAGAATACTTTACAAAATTTTCTTCTTTGCTTTGAAAAGCTTACACACGAGAACAACTTGCTAAGTTGGTGATTTTACAAACATGAACAGATGAGTAACTTCACTACAGCAAGCAGCTCCTGTGGCAGAGCTGCCAGATGACTGTTTCAAACACATCAATAAGCCTCAGCTCAGAAGGATTGTAAGCAATCATTCGCAAGATACAAAACAGTGTTTTGCATAAAATCCATCAACCAGCCATGACCATAATCCTTTTTTATGACCCAGAACACTTAACAGCTCTGCCCACACTACACACACAGTTTGGGCCTGAGCCCATTCTCAGAGCTTGCCCATCAGACAGCTCAGTCCTAAAACCCACCAGCCTCAGAGATTTACAGCCTGAGCACTTCTGCAGCTCAGGGTAGGCCATTTCCTCTTCCATGTGTTTCAGGTGGATCAGGCATTGATAGGGCTGAATCTGCTGTAGTTCAGTCCACAGCACTCCTGAAGTCTGTTCTTTCTAAGCCCATCATTGGTGCTTTTGGCCAATGCTATCATCAGTTATATACGGAGGAAGGAAAAGGAGATCTCTTTCCTTCTCTCTTGGTCCGGAAGGGCTTCAGATCATCCCAAGACAATATAATGGTAGAATTTTGTCAGTAGCTGATCCTGCAAGATCAAAACCTCAGTCATTGAAGCCACATGTGTAACTCAAGTCCCCTTAAGGCCTGAGGTTGGATTTGCTGCATGAAAATGACCAGCACATGACAGATGAAGCTCTAGTTTGAGTCTCTTCAGTAAAACACTAGTTTTTATTCACCGGCCTGAAAAAACAGACTTGTTTAGATTTTAATGCTGTTCTAAGCATGAAGGGAACTGGAAAGAAAATACTCATCTTCTTCCCCTTGGGATATAAGACCATCATCTATTTCAGGAAAAAAAACCACAATTCAATTTTCACCAAAAGCTGAGGAAAACACAACACGATGTCTTTGCAAAAAATGGGATATGATATGTCAATAATTTAAATGGCTTTTTGCTGTTAAAAATGCTTTTATTATAGTAAATTCTTCTGTTTAAAAAGGGGATGCTGGAAAGCAAACCCACATAAGAATGTTCTTCATAATATCTCACTGATTTGAAAGGATCAGGTTTTCTCCCCTACAGATTTGGTACTGGCATTAATTAGCATCATTTCCAAGAAATGTTGGACTCTTCCGTTCTTGAAACTCTTCCCTGACAGCAATTCCACACACCCCTAGACAACTCAGTGCCTCGGTCTCCTTAGAACATCTTCTATAACACATTCCCTAAAATTTCCTTTCCTGTGATTTAAGTCTTTCACTACTATTCTTATTTATACTGCACATAGAGAACAGTTTAATCTTTTGCAGCTAACTTTTATGTATTTAAAGAACATTACGTCTCCAAGTTCTCCTCTCCACATTTAATAAACCTCATTCTTTCAGTCATACACCAAAGGTCATGGTTGTTTTTAAACCTTTGATCGTTCTTGTTTTGCTCCTCCAGGGTTCCTCCAATTGCTCTTCATCTTTCCTCAAGTGCATTGCCATGTGTGAAGTCCTGCCCACCAGGAAGCAAGAAGCCCGGGATATAGGAGATCTGAAGACAGGGAGCAATGGGACAAATAAAACCTCAGAACAAAACCATAATATCAGGAGGATGTTTGCTCACAGTACTTCTTATTCTAGTACAACTTCAAAAACTCAGGACTATGAAGTAAAAGCTCAGGGTGCTTATCTTATCTGAATGTGTTTGCAGATTCTTAGCATTGAGTAAAAGCTTCTTTAACTAGAGACCAGCTCTGTGACTTTAAATTCTTTGAAGTCAATAGTAGATGTGGCCTGGCTAAGTCAACCTTTTACTTTTGGAAGTAAGTCTGTCCCATTATCACTTCCCCTCCTCTCCTTTTTTGCTGGTTTAATGATGCAATTAGTTTTTCCTAATTTCTCTTTCCTTAAAAAAGTAGATGACAGCAGGCATCACGGGTTTTCTTTGCTATAACAGCAGGAGGGGGTGAGGAGAAGCAAGAAATGATGCACTACATAGCATCAGGATTTATAAGCAAGTTGAATGAGAGTGAGTGATGAAGAGATGAGACCCAAATAGAAAGGAACATGGAACAAGCACAGGGTAAGTGATGTGATCATCTGTTTTTTTGCTCACTTTTATGAGATTTAGGCAATCCAGAAAAGCTATAAGGTCAAAACCCACTACATATATATATATATATAAACCCAATATCACCAGATTTCAGAGAAGAAACAAAATGCTAAGAGACTCCACTTTGACCACAGAATGGGTTTCCTCTTTTTACTTTCTATTTGTTCCTCTTCTGAAAATAAACCATTCTTCCTCCACAGAGGAAGATGAAGATTAGACAATGGAAAATGAAACCTTGTTTTGAGATAAGGAAATTGTAGGCACCATTTCACAGCAGAGACTTATCCATTTACATGAGAAAGATTGGTCAAATTGGATGACATTACCACATGGCTACCATCCTGCCCCACAGGCATGTTGGAGAGCAAGCTGTGTTACATTTAAGCATCACATCAATCATATTGAGCTTGTACCACAAAAGAGAACGAAGAGGGGATAGAAAAAACATGCTTTTCACATCAAGTTCTACTTTCCTTCTGCTAAAGCCATTCACAGAAGCATCACCCACAGGATTGCATCTGAATTTGTTTGTTTTCTAACATGGCTATGGCTGTTAAGTGGAGTGTATGTGTGCACACGCTCCTGGAGGAATGTCATTTACAGACAAAGATTAATATAAACAGTTATGCAGGCTCTGGTGATCTAGTCATTCACCTGAACCAAGCAGCCTAAACACATCCATCTCCATCAGCCTGAGCTGTCTGAGCTCCCTGTGCACCACTCCTTATTTCTAAGTTTCCATTCACTGTTTCCAAAACTTTGATATATTGAGTAGAACTGCAAGAACTGTTTTCAGTTCTTTTTCTGAGTCAGAGTGAAACTTGCCTTCAAACTAGTTAGTTGAGTCACCTTTTTTTTTTTTTCCTTTTTCTTTCTCTGTGCCTGCACCCTGACCACAGAAGTCCTTTCCAAGCTTTTCTCCTACACATGCCTTATACCAGTTTTACCGGGCTCCTGTTCATAACGTCAAGCCAGGGCTAGGTCACTCAGAGTGCTATGCTGCTTCTCCCTGTGCCTCTGTTTGCTTAAGCTGCTGAACAAAAAGGCCAGCCTAGTTTAGCAACAGACTTTCTCTTTTTGCCCCCTTCAGCTTTTTGAAGTGACATGTTGCATTTCAGTTTTTCCTGAGATAGCTGGAAGACAGGTCAGGGAAAGAGTGACGATTTGCTAGCCCTTGTGCCTGAGCTTGGCAGGCAGGAGTTTTGTATAGCACCTTCCCTAAATTCCCCATATACCAGCGATTTACATTTTAGAGACAGTCAACACGCAGTTGTGTTGTGCAAGGAAAAATTTTATCCATTTGCATGTGGATTATCTCATTAGATCTTATAGATTTATATCCTGCTACAGTAATGTTTCACATCCATTTGTACTTTCCTTTTCACAGGAAAAAAGAAAATAGGTACCAAGGCAGCAGAAAATGAAGCCAATTAGGTGTTATTTCTATGCATATGTATAACATCCACAGTAGAAAAATTTAATTGTCAATAATGAGATGCTGAACAATCACAGTAATAAAGAAGACTGGCTACTATAAAATATGTGATGGAAATATGAAGAGATTCATCAGTTCCAAATGAGATGCCATTTACATGAAAATGAAAGCAGCAGTAGTTCCCACCAAAATGTAACAGCTTTCACCTCCTCCTTTCTTCTACAGTATCATCATTACCATCTATCACTTTTAGCTGAGCATCATAGATAAAGAGGGAGCTCCATTATACTGAGCATTGTTGAAACGCAGGTGAAGGAAAAACATGTCTTCCCACAGTGAATCATTCCAAGCAGAATCATACAGTAAGGCACGTAGGAAAACTCCCCCTGCACCCCATGCAGGGGAGCCTGCCCTGCTCTTCCCTCCTCCCAGAGAGAACAACAGTTCAATCCCAAAGAGGCTAACCCAAGACCAGACCAGCCCTGAGGCAGCACCCAAGCAAAGCACAGCTTGCACTCCAGCAGCCCCATGGGAACCCCTGCAGGAATCCCCAAACACTCTGTGGCACAGCACCCTCTGTACGTAGACAAAATACCAAATAAGGACCTCCACAGTGTTCTCTGCTGCTGGCTTTGCACAAAAACACTGCTCATCATCCTGCCCACCCACCCTTAATAGAGCCCCCACATATCCAGATACATACAGGACCTCCACAGGAGAAGTCTGTCTTCTCCCTGGAGCACCTGGTGTTTGAATCTGGATCCAGCTTCTGTGTTTTGCTTAAGCTGAAGTTATGCTTTTCATGCACAGATAATAAAGTGCTGTGTACCAGGGAGGAGGTGGCCAGGGAAAGCCCTAGGGGTAAGGATTTACCCAAGTCACCCTCACAGCTTGAAGTAATTGGGAAAGAGATTTTGGAAAAGGCAGGAAAAAAAGATGCCCTTCAGATGTACCTTTTGGGGAAGAGCGAGCCACTTGGATTCATCTCTTAAGGTGTTTTCAGTCTTAGAGTCAAATGGAGCCTGTGATGTGAATGCTGAGATAGAAGCTCAAAGGAGAGCAAGCCTTGTGAAGACACCTGGTGGACTTTCTCCCATACTACTCCTGCATTTTGCCTTTCATCTTGCAAAATACAAGAATTTGAGGGTTCTCTATTTCCCTCAGCAGCCTGCTGTTTATCAGATCTTTAACTCATGCATTTCCATTTGAATGTGTCCCCGAAATATTAAATTTATAGCACATACGCAGGCCATCTGTGCATGCGTGCATTTTTCTGACAAAAATCACATGCAGAGATAAGACAGCCTTAGGTAAGAGTGTGTGGAGCTCACACTGGCCCTGAGATCATTTCAGCTGCAAAAAAGCTGCTAGAGCTCCTAGGACAGCACGTCTCACAGGAAAGAAATGCACCTCCAGAAATTAGACTTAAGCAGCATTTACATTTCCCTGGGGAACCCCAAAGTATTTGGTTCTGGGCCTTTTGTGCAGCCAACAGGACCTGGCATGGGTATTGTCTGCACATAAGTCTAGGTTATTGCTCAGGAATAATTTGTTTTTCTCAGTGTGCCCTGGCTGGTTGATACTCTTTCTCTGCAAATTGCAGCATCCTTCAAAGCGTTCTACATTAGGAGAACTCTTCAGTTTTAAATATAACTTTACTTATGGTTTATACAGAATGTAATTAAACCAAAGTGGGACCCTTCAGATAAATACAAGCCAAAAAACTGTTGCTATAAACATGGCTGTGGGCTTTCTGCCTGCTAGTCTCTCGAGCCAGGCTGCTTTATTTGCACACTGGGATTCTTAAACCCAGATGTGCACTAAAGATGCACATCCAACAGTCTTCACATGGTGAACTGTGAATCCCTATGGTATCAAAGAGCGATCCTTAAAGAGAGGTTTACCTCTACATTTGGGAAGGGCAAACTAAACCATTCCTCCCTCAATTATTTCTTAGTGCTGGATAAGCTATGACAGAAATTTGCTTTTTGATTCATTCCATAGTTGTCTGAATGCCTTCTCTACCCAATAAGGAGATCCTCACTGCCTACCCAAAGCAGTTGTGTGAGTTTGATATGTCAAGTGCATGTTTCTTCATGGACTGTAATACAAGCCGGATATTCCACTTAGACTAAATACCTAACTTCTAGACACCTTATCTTGTGTGCCAAATATCTGCAGTTCAGGGCTTAAGCATTTGTAGAGAACCTATTTTGGGCTGAGGTGAGTGAGATGTACAGCTTGTGCAAGATACACAGCTAGTGTAAACCAAAGGAACATGCAACAGCATGAATGAGCAAACCTAGAACAAATTCCAAAGATCTTACCAAGTTTGGAAAATATTCATGAACATATTTTGGGGAATTAAAAAGAATGGTAGAAATGCAACAATTTTTAAATTAATTCAATAACTGTGCTTATCTTAGTTTCTCTACCTTCCTGTATATGTCACTTTGTAAGAGGAATTAATGAGCTAAAACCTTATCCTGAGCCAAAAATTTCCTCCTGAAATTCAATAGGATAACCTATTTTACAGCTTCCCCTCCTGATCTTCCCCAATGAGTACTGAGACAACCATGCAGACACACAGATGAGTTTTAAGAACAGGGGTAGATCAGGTGGAGCCAGATGAGATAAAATCTAGGAAGTATTTGTTGGCTTCATCTTTTAAAGTTCAACCACTGATTCAAAAGTGTATTCTGCAGAATGCAATGCCAGAGATGATCTCGGGTCAGTCTTTGCCACAGGAGTCAGGCAGTTCAGTTTGCATAAAAGCCTTGCCAAGGTATGGCTGAAAGCAGTATGCAAACAGCATAAAAGTGGGGTGCCCTAAATCTGAAAAAAAAAATCTATGAAGAGTGTTCTTCTCTTAGATGTTTTACCCTTGGTTTTAGTGTTCTGAGTAGAGCACAAATGAAAATTCTGCAGCGTTGCTGGCCTGCAATTACAGAGCAGTGAATTTCAGAGGGGGTCCACAGAGTCAGACTTGTGATGAAAACCTAACACCACCCATTTCCTTAGGGTACCCTCAGAGTACACAGGGGAGCTGCACCCACAACTGAAGGTGCAGAAAGTTTTTGGTCCTAAACACTACTTTTGTTATGAATTGGTCTTGTTTAGTTCCTGCCTACAGTTGGTTTTGCTCACTTACTTTGAGGAATTTGCAGGAAAATCTCTTCAACCATTTTTCAGTTAGAAGAAACACAATTATTGCCACATACTTCCCCACACAAATACCTCGTAAACAGCTGGAACTTTTAAGCACAGATCTTGGCCAGGCAATAACCTTGTCAGGGTGTTTGGAGATACTAGACATGGTTACAGTGAGTCAGTGTTGCTTTGCCCAAGCATTAAAAAGAAATTAATCACAAGACTGGCTTAAGTCACTAGATTTTTTTTTTCCTTTTAGCTTCTGAAATTTTAGGATTCACATGTTCAAGATTTTCTCCACAGCTATGATGCCTAAAATTGCAGAAGAGATGTTCATGTTCAAATATCATACTCCAACACTTGGGCATGTAAAGACATAAAATAGTCAATGTGTGATAAATCATGAGCTGGGAACTTAGATGAATTCAGTTGGTGGAAGAAAAAGCAAGTTAAATGATGAATTTTAGAATACGATTCACACCACATGTCCAGAAGTTCGACCACTTTATTTAGCGGTGTAGTAAGAACCCGTCACACCCATTCTGCCACACAGTGCATATTTAAAACTTATGAAGGACAGAGGGAAGAGCTACAGGAAATCCTTCTGCAAGAAAAACAGTGCTGGGTTTATATCTGGCTATGACAAGGACACTTGGCAACACCACAAAGGGTCCCTCAACCAGCAAGGGAAAAAACGCAGTAATAATTATGTTGACACAGTTGCAGTGTGGAGAGGCTTCCAGTACAAATGACACTTTCATAATCGTTCAGATAAATGCTTTTTCAGATAACAAGAAAACTTTTTTCTTGCTATCTTTTGCTAGTCATAAATTCAATATGTTTTTTACTGTTCTCCCTTCTAATTAGTGATTTAGAAGGAAAATGCTTTGAGAGGGTTTAAGATTTCCATTAGCAATGGTTAAGTTGGAATAAGGATTTGCTCTTTGAAGTTGGTTGAATAAGGAGACCAATAGCAAAAAGAAAAGTATTTTGAGGGGATGCTGAAGCTCTTTGCTAATGCACTTTGACTTTAACAGGTGGCTCTGGTGAAAGTAGTTAGGAAGAAACCTTTGAAAAGATCAAAAAGCTGTCATGTGATCTTTACACCCCGATTTGCTTTGCTTTGTTTTCTAAATTACATTTTCTATATGTTCTGATTTAAAAATGAATATATATTGATTCAAAAGCAATATTTTAAAACATTTTTTTTCCATTCAAAAGATTAAGTAACTAAAAGAAACAAAAAGATTCAAGTCCAAGAGAACAGTTATGGATTGTTTCAAAGTAAATTTTCTTACTGGTGGAAAGAAAACACAAAAGGTTGTTAATTTTCCTTATCTTTCTCTCCATTTAAGCTTTGATTGGCAAAACCCAAGATGACTTTTCTTCCCCTTTCTTCAGTTATGCTACAGCTAAAAAAAATCATTCCACCCCATCTTTTGTACCGCTGCTGATTCCAGCCTGATTCCTACTCTCTTCTGTAAAGCACATGTTTGGGACACAACAGTTTAGGAACATGGAGATTCTCATTATTTCCCCCTGGGAAAGTGCTGGTGTTCCCTGCCCGCTCAGAGGCCGTGGTACTGCCAGCAGCCCCCAGGAATGTGCACAGCTTTGTAACCCGGAGCCAACAATGACGAGCAGCCCACGAAACATCTCTCACCTGTTGGAAAGGCGACCTTGTGCTTGTGCACAGCGCAGCAGGTGCAGCAAGGGAAGAGGATGGAGGTCGCTCAGCCACTCCAGCCTCAGCCCATAGATCCACGCTTCCGCTGTGAGTATTGAGGGGGGGTTTTTCCAAGGTGCAGCTTTCAGCGCTCCTGTCGGTGTGCGGCAGGGGCCAGGGGCCTCACCAGTCAATGCCTGTCCCACCGTACCTGAGCAGGGCCAGCCCAGGGAGAACAACTGAGATCCCACAGTATTGAAGAAGCTCATGTTGGTGAAGCAGGTCCAAGATCCATCCAGGTGAGTTTACAGGGCAAAATCCAGACAAACAAAGCAGTATACAACCCCAACACCACCAGAGACCACTCCACACAGAGCCAAGGAGAGCTCAGTACCCCCATCTGGGCTTAAATACAGCCCTGCCATGGCCGTGGTCAGGTGAGGCTAGTCAGGGTCATTAGTGCTCTCCTGGCCTTGACAGGGTTTTTCTGCTAATAGGTGTGATACAAGCGTGAACATCTCATGATTTGGAGTATTTCATAGTGCCCCAGCTCCCTGACCTGACAAAACAGAATGAGAACTTCAGCCACTGTCACCACGAATCTGCGCTTCCCCAACCTATGTGCATCTGGAAGAAAAGTCAAATGTGTTGTCTAAGTGTATCTGAGAGACAGAGTTACCAAAATAGAAAGTCTTTGTTTTTAAAACAGCCTTATGACTTTTTGAAGCTTTAGACTGGCAATATTTGCAGTAGATTAAACTCATCCACATTTTTCCCGTCTTTTGTTTTTCTTTTGTGATATTGCAGTATCTGAAACACTGTGCTCCAGTAAATGTCAGAGATTAACACTGATTGGGAATCTAAAAAAAATAAGTGCGTTAAGTTTGCATGTCTGTGATTCCATTTATGTATAAGTTGTGGGTTAGGCAGGTTTTCAGTACACAAAATTATAACAGCTCAAAATTATAACCCACTCATGTAAGAACTGAGAAATACTGCTTTGATTTTTCACTTCGATTTTGTTAGCGACACTGTTGCACAGTGTTTATTTCATAAGTTTTAATTTGCTTATTTATGTTTTCTTTATTAGCTTGCTATTTATGATTTTCTTTAAAACTGCTTGCAATACACTGACAAAGTTCCCTTGTTACGCATCTATACAATACCACCAAATTATACATATACTCATTACACGCATCTATACGTTTCACCAAATTAACAGAAGATATGGCAAGTTCACAGGTGAAGATCTAAAGTTTTGACTCTTCCTACACACTCTAGCCACTTTGCCTCTTCCACTAGACAAATCCTGCGTAAGTGAGGAAAGGGTTAAGAAGCTCATTAAAAGGCTAATTGGCCTCAGTCAGTGATATCAGAGGCAGGTGTTAGGGTTTTCCCTTTTTGGTTTGCCAGTAGGGACAAGCCTTAGCTTAAAAGGGAGTAGGAGAGGTGGCTGGTGGTAAGACTTGCTGCTGGAGTCCCCCAAAAAAATGGTATTATGGCACTTTCTCCATATAAGCTACAATGGTGATTGTGAGTTTGGCTAACTGCAGTTGACTGTGGCTTGTTTTAGCCCATGCCTTGTGGAAGCATGTCTGTATGTTTTGTGCTGAGTTTTCAGTAGCCTGGAGGTGTGGAATGGCCTTTGTCTAGAAAGCACTGCTGGCTGAGTGGAAAAGAGGCTTTTTTCTACTTCAATATGGATTACTGAGACAGGTCTGGGTTGCATCCTCCTGCAGGAGCAGTTGTGCTGTTGTGAAGCTGACTCTTTTTCCTTTCTAAGAGGAGATAAAGGATTAAAAGGAAGCAGGAGTTGGAAAGTAGTGTAATTATGTTAACTCTAGACTTCTGGGATTGGGGTGGGCTAACTATGGGTAGTCTTATATCTGAAGTTTAAAGTTCAAAAATAAAGTGAGGTTGCAATCAGAGGTGTCTTAAACACTTATGTATATTCAAAACACCTGTGTTCAAGTTAAGCCATGTCGTCCGTATCTGTCTTTAGGGTGTGCAGAAACAAAATCTAGAGGAGCAAATATACCAGCTGAGCTGTGATGAGTGTCTCAGGGCCCTGAGACTATCACTAAGCCTTAATAGCCTTGAGCAGCCTCACCTGGGACCAGGTCTGCCCAGGGCCTGGAAAATCCATTTAAGCCCTAGCTTGGACCCTTGCATCTGCTAGAGCTATGTTGCAGATATGTGTGTCTCCTGCTGTTCTTCTGGTCTGGCCTCTCCAATGGACTTTGGACATATGAAGGTAGGTTGGTCATCTCTTGGTAGGACTTTTTGTATGCATGTCTGTAGCTTGTCTTTAGTCTTGTCTTTGGCTGTCTCTTGCATGGACTTTGTGCCTATACTGTAGCCTTGTTTCCAGATTTTTCTGTTTCCTTTTGATTCTGATTGTGCTCTGTGGGGTAACTGACCCTCATTGCTCCTTGACAAAGTGAAGGAAACATGTGCTTTGTAGATGTGTTCAGGGACTTCTTGTCTAAGATAATATGTTTAGTCCTTCAGTGTTTTGAAGCTATATAAGCTTTACAGTGTCCATCATGGTGGTGTAATAGTGCATTTAATGTGGCTACTGCTCATGCAAAACAACTTTTAAGGCATTTTATTTTTGCTCTCTGGAGACTTGAGGAAGCTGGTTTTATATGCTGCTCCTTTCTGCCTGTGTTCTTCTTTTTCATTCCTTCCACATTACATGAGACAGTAGGTGGGAATATGCAGCCAGATAATAGTGATTTGTTACTGATCTGTCAGACTTGTTCAAAAGTCCTTCCAGCTAGTACTAAAAACTGAGCATTTCTGTCCTTTCCTTGCCTTTAGTGATCTGAGACTACTATTGAAGGGAGACAATGCTGTGTCTAAATTGCTTGCAAATGTTTAAGTAGCATATACTGAAAGATGACATATGGAGTTTTTTTCTCTTACCAGATAGGATTGGACTAATCAGTCATGTCTAGGAGATAATTATTGGTGGCAGTTTTTGTATTCTGTCTTTCCCAAAATGAGTCCCCTTACCTATTCTAAACTAAAGTCATTCTTGACTAAGGTCACCTTTTAAATGATGACTTTTCAAGGAAGCATTGTGCTGTTGGAAATGTTCCTGGCTATAGTGAATGCTTGCAACTTTGGATTCCCTATTTTTACAGTTCCTTGTTGGATAAAATCCATTCTTTGCTGAACACTGCTTATAGGTATATATGCAATATATAGATACCAGTGAGAACCTAATCAAAGGTTCTTCAATCGCCTTCCACGAAGTGTTTAATTATTTGTAATGGGGGAGGAAGAACTGAGCTTTGAGCCTCAGATAGAAGCAGAAGCTCTCAATTGAATTATTCTGATTGTGTTTGGAACGGAAAGAAAACCTAAGATTTATAACGAATTCCATTTTGAATGTGGAAATACAAGAGTATGGGCTGTTTTTCTGCAAAACGAAGGTTGCTTTCATAAGGCCTGAACTCTCTGTTAAAGAAAACATAGCCTTGAAGCCCACAAAGATGAAATGTGGAACATTCCCTCCCCACCCCAAGCTATTTTATAGTTATTTAACTATCTGGCTTTGCTCATTCTCATAGAGTTTAATTGACTTAAGGTAATACAACACCAATTTTGAATAGCTAACTTCCAGAAGTCACTCTACTGCATTTAAAACATCAGCTTTCACTGGAAGCCAGTAGGATAGGGCCTTAAGTGCTTCAGGCAAAACTCTTTTTCAAGAGTCTACAGAGCAAGCATCTGTGAGCCATGTGTTCCTTTCCATCCCTTCCTATTTTACAAAACAACTGAATGTAAAGCAGCTATGTTTTTTCATTTAAAAATCTTGGTGTCCTGAGCCCTAGACTGAGTGGGTCCTGTGGTGATATATGTACCACAATGGGCGGTGGTGATATATGTACCACAATGTGCAGTCACCACTGAACTGCAGAGAGGAAAGTCAAGTGTCGAGTACTGTCTGCTTGCATTCATTTTTCTAGAGTATTTTTTTATCTGACAGAAGTAGAGGGATTGTCTGCTGTGCTGTAGGAGAACAGCCTGAGGATGTGCTTTCCCCAAAACTTAAATATTGCTTTTCTTTTCTTTCTATCAGACTTAAACCTGCAGTGCCATGGCAGTTGCCAATCAGTCTTTCACATTCATGTTATGATGATTCTTCAGCTCTGAATGATGTTTGTTTTCAGCTCAGAGAGTGATGTTCACTGCTGTGACGGTTACTACTGTGAGTGCTAAGCACTGAAAACAGTAATGAAAATGTTTCAGGGGAGGGCAGGATCCTCATACAACTTTTGCAACACTGAAGGAAGAATAAAGTAGATTCAAAATGTTCTGCCTGGTAGCATTCTGCATAAGTGTTAAATAGCAGCATGTATGCAATGTGATGAAATACAGCATCTGTGCTTTAAATGCACTGAAATTAAACGTTCTCTTGTGTTATTACAGTTATTCAGACTGCAAAAAGTAGAATTAATATTCCTGACTGTTGTGTTCTGTAAATAGACATCACCAAGACAGAGTTGTTCTATTACCTTGGGCATTTTATATTAATAGAGCATATACAATTGGCAATCTGTCTCAAAATGAGAGAACTGGCTTTGGATATTCCTTTTATATCTCATGTTGTGCCTTACGCCCAAGCAAGAGAAACTGAAGGCTGGGACTACTTAGAAACAAACAAAAAACCCCAACAACAAAAGGAGGAAATTGATGTTAGTGATCCAATCTGGCTTGCACAGGACAAATTGGAAAAGACTTTTTTGAGAACCCACTGTTTGTGGCCCTGAGTCCCAGAATCTGTGTGTGCTGACTTGCAGCACTGGAGAAGGTGGATTCAAACTGGCACTCTTGGAATTCTTATTGCATCTAGCCCGTTCATTTCTAGAGCTACAGTAACCTGTGCCTGCTCCCTCACTGGGTCTTGTATAGGCTAGGTATGAGGTCTGGAGTGAGAGGTCCCCAAGCCTAATAGAGAATGTTTCTTGAATGTTAATATTTTTCTCAGTTCATGCTGAGCTTGGATATAGTGGCTTGTCTATATTCTTTATTTATGATGTGCCTAGTGTATCAAGTTAGGATATTGCTGCCATCCTCCCTGCAAAGATGAGGATGGTTTAGAATGTCTGCTTTTTAATGAAAGAGAGAAATAAAGATTATTAATGGGACTGATAGAACCAGCTGTATATAAGGAGGCCTGAAGTCTCTTGCTCTTTCTTTATATTTGTAGAAATCAGTGCCTTCTATCTGAAACGTTAGAGAATAGCTACCTTGCTAGACTATTATTAGCAGACAATTTCACTGTTTTCACAAAATGACATCAACAGAGGGAAAGGTCTTGTCTCTGTTTGACTGTATTCATTGAGTTTGGTTTTTTGTTGTGTTTTTTTTGTTTTGTTTTTAAACCAGCTCTTGTCGAGCTTTCGTTGCCTTCAAAGTTCAAAGGCGATAACTCCGGTGTTTGTGAAGCTGTTCTTCATTCACATGCTGGTGCATGTAACAAGCAACCCTTGGTTCTTACAAAGTTTGCAAAAACTGTCTTGAATGCTGTGATTTCTTAACTCTAGACTTCTTGACTTTGTAGTTGATAGTACTGTGATATTTTTTCCACCTGTGATATTTGTGCAATGCCCTGCATTTACAAATAATGGTATTTTTACTATAATTGCACTTTAGATTACTATGTTTAAATTTGAAAATGTAGGTTGCTTGGATGTGTTCACTTTTGCTTATTTTAATAGATAGATTTGAACTATTAGAGCTAATGAAATCTTCAGCATGTTTTATTCAATTATTTCTATTGCTGTGACTAGGTAGATTTTCTCGATTTCAAACATAAACTGTTGTTTTCGAGGGGGTGATGGGCAGCACTTTGGAAAATTCTGACTATTATTAGGAAGAAGTATGTGTGTGTTGTTTTATAACTCTTTCCAACAGGAGCACAGTATGTTCTTTTGGGACCCGTATTGCTAATGCAGTGTGTTGGAGGCCTGTTACTTTTGAATTATGTTTACTTGGTTTCTTTCATTGTATTGGTAGCAATTTTGGCACAACAAAGTCCATAAAAAAACTGGATCTTTTTAAAAAATATAAACATGAGAAGGTGGAAACAATTGTTTTTCAAGCTGTGGTTTCTTATTCTCATCCAAGTACTGTGCTTGCCCATGCTGTCCTCAGAGGAGTACTCTAGGCCGCTCAGTGTTACTGGCTGGAATGCAGGAGGGTTCAGCCACGTGTTGGCTTCCCTGCCTGTAAAAGATGCTGAGGATAGGTTTGCTATCATCTCTCCTTACTGAGACATTCCTGTTGCTACAGAGTTAGGTATATGTGTATGCTGCCAGAATCATCCCAGGTGAGAGGGTTTGCACATGTGCATGAGGCAAGGAAAAGCCTAAAATGGTCCTTCAACTGAAGATCTCTGTTTTGGGGCTTACTTATTTATTTAATGGCAACTGAAAGACTAATTCTGGCAGCAAATTCACTCTGTTCTTTATGGATATACTAATAACAAGCTGCTTCCTGCTAAAACTGAAAGCCAGACTGCCAGGAGGCTGTAGGTTGATGATCAGTCACTGGACTTAAAAGAAGTAAGGATTTTTGATGGAAAAGCAGCCATCCTTCATGTGGTCTGTGAGGATTCCTGTGTTACTTTGTACCTCTTGAGTACTAACTGGTAGAGATCTTGCTTTTTAATTCAGTCTGGCCTATAAGGTGCTGCTGCAGCTTGTGTATCTTTTGATCTGCTAAACTGTGCCTCAAGATGCTCAATTTCTGTTTGTTTTCAGGCTAGAACCAGTTATAGTTCAGAAGCCAATAACATCTATGTGAATGTTTAGCAAACTCCAGTGTTTTGTTATGTGAGGTTAAAACTATGTAAGTGACCTTACTGGCCTCATGGGATTTTTTGCTAAAGTGAAGAGTGCATGTGTTTCTTCATGCAATTATTGTAGAATACCCCACCATAAGGTCAGATTTTGATAGAGGGTTAATCAAGGTCTGCGTGCTCTCCCTCCCATGCTCTGAAAGATTGCCTGGATTTCGATGACAGCTGAGGATATCTGGTGAGATTGTGTAGTGGGTAAACAGAGCTTTAGCAAAATGAGTGTCAGAAGATGCCATGTTAGTGAAGGACAGGGCTGCTCTCCATCCTTGCCTTGTGCTCTCGGCAAGCACAAGATTGATGTGAATTCACATTCCCTGTGAAAAGGCTGATGCTACTTCTCTTGGATATGCTTGGCTTTTCATAATAATTTAAAGAGTAATTTCAGTGTGGTGTTCATATCACCTGATGCTTTACAACTGTGATGCTGTCCTATGTACATACAGAATACTTGTGGAATGTTGCAGCCATGTGGGCCTGCCCCTGACTTGATTTTTAAGTCAACAACATTCATGTGTGCTGTCTCTTGCTTTTTGGAAAGAAGATGCTAGTACAGGAATAAAGCATGCTATGACATGCTGAGTCTTCAGTTTTCACTGGCATGGATGAGGTAATTCCCATCTGGTATGATGCTTGAAATTATCTGCAAATGTTCTAACAGCTGCTCACCTTTCAGATACAGTAGTATTGCAAAGAAAAAGGGCATGTGCTGCTCAACAGGAAGTACTCACTAGACTCCACCCATGGCAAGTAATCAAAGTTTGTTAGTGAAAAAAAGGTTTGAACTATAAACTCAGGATTAGTAAGTGTTGGAAGACTTGGTTTTTCCATTTATCTAACCTGGCAGGATTTTTACATGGACAGTAATCACAAAAGATGTCCGAGTTCCTGGATGTGGCAAGGGTCTTACTTCTGAAAGATATCTTCCTCTGCTTTTCTTTATTCAGCTGATGCTTTCTGCCCTTCAGTGAAGGTGTTATCTATGCTAGTCTGGCTTATTAGCAGCAGGTAGAGCTGTCAAAACTTTCCAAGCCTCCTACAGATACACATTCCAGAGTCTTGATTAGATTCATGCAGTACAAAATTGAGATGTGGGATTGAATCAGTGGTAGACTTCAAGCTTGTCGTGGTTTTTGGACTGAGGGTCGAGACAAGAACTGAGAGGGAGCACCCACCAACCATGGTCCCGGGCAAAACATGACTCAGGCTTTCTTCTTAAAACAATTTATTAACAGTTACTTAACAAGAGACACAAGGGAATGAAACTGGTTACTTGAGAGGAGAAAGAGAAAACAAGGCCAGATCTTAAACACAACAACCTCCGCACCCCCTATTTCCTTTTGTTCCTGGCTCTACCTCCCCCTCGGCGGCGCAGGGGGACAGGGAATGGGGGAGTGCAGGTCAGTTCATCCATGAATCCCCAAACTTTTCCAGTGTACGCCTTGCCCGCAGGATTGCAATCCTTCCCCATGGATCGCACCAGTTCGGGCTTTACCAGTCTCGGCCCCTCAGGGAGCTGCTGCCACTCGCGTCGGCGTGGGTCGTCCCATGGATTCCAGATGCCTCCACGACCTCGTCGTGCATTCCATGCCCCATTATTAACAGTACCTGGTCGCGCATCCCCTGCTCCACGACCTCTCCTGGGCTCAGGCATCTCTTCCCCGACGTGGGTTTCTCCACGGGCCACGAGTGGGTCTCTGCTCCGCCGAGTACACCTTGGCTGCAGGGGGCCGCCCGCCATCTTCACACTGATTGCAAGGGAAACCTCAGCTCCAGCACACCTCCTCCTGCTCCATCTTGACTGACCTGGTCGCTGTGGTTGTTTTCTCTTAGATCTTAATCCCCTCTGGGGGAGCTCGGCCCGGCGGGCACCCCGGGAGCGGGGCGCTTCCCAAGCCCCCCCCCATGCGGCTCCCCCGGCGCCATCTTGAGCACATGGCGCCGGCCCGGGCCCGAGCGGCCGCCCGGCCGGGAGCGAGGGCCCCGCCCTCCTGCTCTCTCCTCGCTCCTGAGCAAAAAGCCCTTTCCCGCCCCTTTGTCCCAGCTTAAATAGGGCAATTCGCAGAGGCGCCGATTTGGCTCAACCCCCCGGGGGGATGGGACTCCGATCTGGTGGCACAGGGAGCAAATCCCCTCCCCTGCCACCAGAACACCCCCCCATCCAACTGTCACAAAGCCGATGGGAATCAATGCTGGCTTTAAGAGCTGTTTTCTAGGCTGCTGCTGTGAGCACCAGTGCTTAGTTCAGCTGCAGTGTTTCGGCCACATGGTAAATGGAAGTGAGGGGGAAGGGGGAAATGGGAGAAAAGCTGTTCTTTGTGGATCTCAAGTCAAAATCTGAAGCAACACATTTAAATGAAAGGATGTGACTCTGACAACACCTGAGCATCTGGAATATGGATTTCTAGTTGTCATGATTGACATAGCCGTACTGGGAACTCACATTATGTGTGATGGTGTTACTGATACTTAGAATTTTAGTAATTAGAATTTAATCAATAGTTTGTGATTAATATAGGTTGCAATTGATTTTAATAATATAAAGCTATAAGAAATATTTCAATGAAAAGTATGCTCGTACAGTAACCAGATGCTGCTATGAAAGCCTTTGTATAATCCTGTACCAAGACCAAAGGGATAAGTTAGAATCATGTAGAAAGTAGATAACGAGTACCAGTTGACCTACCAATTGATTTATGATACTTACATAGAACTAGAAGAATGCATGTAGCTATCAAGGTTTGGATTAATGAGAATGAAGAAGGCCAGCCGTAACGATTTATGGGTACTTGCCAAGAAACCATGAGGTAATTACCAGAAACTGTGAACTTAAGCAAAATGTAATTCCGGCAGGGGGAGATCGCGACCACCGACTCATAGACCACCTACCCATATTATACCCCAGACTCATTTCCAGATGATTCTAAATTTTATTGCGCAGAATCGGAAATAGGAGAAGAATATGCTAATGATTTTGGGGAAATAATTTGTTTATGCATGTGTAAGCTCTATATAAGAAGTTTAATTTTGGTGCAAGGTGCGCACGCTAGGAGGAGATATCCCCTGTGCACCCGGCGCCGCAATAAAGAAGTGTCTGCTTATCTACATCCCATTGGTGTTGATAAGTTTCTTATTCCGGATTTTCGGTAACAATGGGGACTATAGCTACTAGAGGAGGCTGTGCCAGTGTCAGTTCAATGGTGGATTCAAGGGCTTTTTCATTTGTTTTGATTCTTTTGTGTACTTAAATATAAGTCTATATAACTAGGGTTGAAAAACCTTTTGGACCAGAGGTGTGTTACAAGGGAAATGGGAGGGCAGCTTTTTTCAGGAAACCTGGTTTTCCATTTTGTTGCATCAGCTATGTAACATCATGGCTCAGGTGAGCGTCACAGAGAAACGGGCTTTTGGTGTTTCAACATTTCTAGTCCCAGCCTGGAATGGGTGCAGGGAATGTATCTGCACTTCAGCAACAACAGAACTGGCTTGAGTTTTTAGGTGAAGGCTCAAGTCAGGTATTCTGCATAAATTGGTGTAGTTAGCCATGATAACAAGAAGCTTATCCTGCAGCTAGTGGAATAATGCCCAAAGCAATGTTTTATATATGTTGTTCCAGACCAAGGGGAGGCATAACTCTGTTTTAGGACACTGGGCTCCATATTTTGTTATTGGTTTTTCACACCCATGTTTCCTTAGGAAATAATGTAAACATAACTTGCTCAATATTTAATTTATTGCCCCAGAAATAGCACTGGAGATCTGGCACTGAATCAAATGTGAAAGGAGGGACAGTGTTTTTATGCTTAACATGAGTGAAATGATACTTTTAATATATGTATGAAACAACAGGGAGAGGAAGGCTGGAGTTTCCATTAGCTAACCTGATGATATTTTTAAGAAGCTGTCTGGCAGATCCATTAGCTGCTGTTACAGCTTTCAGGAACTCTTAGTAGGACTGTTAAAACATCCCAGTGCTCTGACCCCAGAGCACACAGCATAAGGAATTGGAGTTCCTTTGCTGTAACAAATAATGCATCCCCATCATCTTGCTGAGGTGAAAGTGGGAATAGCTATAACAGCATGAAAAGATGTCTGGAGATCTGTTTCTCACTCTCCTGAATTTAATCAAGGATATTGATGGTAGTGTGTAAATGGGATTGGCTGAGAACTGGTAATATTCTCAGCATGTGACCCAAGTCCTTCAGTTTCCAAAGGACATGGTCGCCAGTGACTAATTCACATGTGACTAGGACACCTATAACTATATTATAATTACTTATGAACTGATTAAAGTGTTCCTGTGTGTACCAAGCTTCTGAAGAATCATTCCTGGATTCTTCATAGCTGATTTTTGTTAGGAGTGAGACCGCATGTCACTACAGAAATACTTCAGCAGCAGCATCTGAGGCCAACTGGCGTAACTCAGGTGGTCATTGCCAGATCTGGGGCAGAAAGTTTGGTTGCATCTCTTTTGTGATCTGAGGCTGCTCACTGGGAAGTGATGCAATGCAAATGTCTGGGTTGAAGGGATACAAGTCAGTAAATCAGCTTGTGATCTGACCCTAGTATGCTAAGTGATTAGCTGTGTTAAAGGAGTATATTTCCATGGAAGCTGATCTTGGGAAACTTAAAACAATGTAAACTGTTACACTAAAAACGAGTGCGGGCCTGAAACAAAGCTCTAAGTTTGGGTTTTCTGCAGTTCTAAGCATTAAAGAGCTTGATCCTGCTAGGAGGTGTATGTGTGCTGTCAGCCTCCCTACCTCCCATCTAGATCAAGATTTACTCACTCATTTCCTATATGTGAAGTACTTTGTGTGGAAGCCTTGATATCACCAGTTCTCAGCCAATCATGAAGAATGAAGAGTTTGATTTCTAACTCTCAGGTAGAAATCTTCTGTGGATGGCATGTACTCAACAGATCTATCTGGGTTGGAGAACACCAACCAGGAGGAAGGGTGCAGCCCAGTACCAAGGTAGCAATCTGTAGCTTGCCTAGTTGGATTAATTTTTCATGCCTGTGTTCCCCAACTATCCAGTCGATAACTTTCACATTTTTTTGTTACTTGGTGAAATAACTGAGAAAAAACGTTGAGATCCCCAAATTCTATCATATTCCTTGTTTGTCAACAGGGGGAGCATTGACCAACAAAGACACAGTTGTGCGTTTTGGTGAGATCCATACACGGATGCTTAAGCCAGGGCATGGTTTTAATTGCAAGTACTGGTATTCCGGGAAATGCTTGGCAGTATGTGTTTGAAGTACATATTTGAGCTGAAAATAAGGAAAAGGGGAGTGAATCAATGCAGGCTGAAGCGAAAAAAGGTGCTTGTTTTTCCTTCTGAGATTTGAAAACTGTATAGTTCTGGAGTAATCTGCCTTTGAAATCTGTGGCAAAAGTAAGCACAGAGAGTTTACTGGTAAACTTCAATGCCAAGGAAAACAATGATCAGTTCTCCTGAATTAGTGATGAGCAGACTGTCTGGGTTACTGCTGTACAGTCTGATACAGAATTGGTTTATCAGTTGTTTGCCAGCGTACGTCACTGCTGGTGTTACCCAAATGCCCCAGGCTAGTTCACACTTTCTAGATGCGTTCTTAATAAAAATACAGCGTGTGTGTGTGTTTCTTCAAGCAAAACCAATGACACTTGTAAAATGTCTGATCAAAACTAACAGATAAAGCTCAAAGGTCTTGGCTGTCATATACATAGAGTAAATTGAATGGCTGTTACAGAGTAGACAGCTGAAGCCCCTTCTGACAGACCTTACTAACGCTTGTCTGGTTTTGAGAAAGGCGTATGTGGTTTCCGGTCAGTAGTGTATGACCAGTAAGAAGAGATGCACTAAAAGGAGCAAGGCTTCTTTTAAGTCTTTAGTGTGTTTTCTTGGTGATAAATTGATTTTTTTGAAAGCAGAAACAAATGATACTCTTTTCCTCTGAGAATTATTCTAGTTCTTAGAGGGGTTATCCTGCTCTTTCCTGGGCTGTATTACCTTTTCGAGATACTCTTTGCACAGCACGCACTATCTGCATTATCTTCCAGTTCTCCTTAAGTCTTTTACCAGTTGTCAACTTGCATGTTGCTCTTACCTTTAGTTAAATCTGGTTAATTTGGCTTAGGGAAAGGTAACTTACTCCTGTAATGAAGGCATTCAGAAAACTGATGCTTAGTGGTCAGAGAACCTGGCATGTCTCAGTATGGGCATACTTTAAAAGGTGAAGTTTCTGTGCCTCATGTGGTTGGTGATGCCTGGACAGGGAAGCAACAGGGAACCACCCTCTGAGCAAGTGGAACATCTCTAGGCTGTGAAAGGAACAGCACCAGATCTGAAGAACCACATCTCTTATTTCTAGCGAAGGCTGTGGAAGGCAGTAGCAGCTGCCTCTTAACTCACAATCAAACATTTTGAAGCATTTGAGGTAAAGTGTTTATACTACTGGACTGTTTGTTTAGTCAATGGACCTGTTTTTATTCTTTTTTCCCCAAGAACTGAAAACAAGTGACTTAGAATAAATAAGAAATGCATGACTCCTCATGTTACAATTACTGATGCTTCATACTGCACTAAGTGGTTTAAGGAAATACTGATGTGTGTGCACCAACACAAAGTAAACATCAATTAAAGGGAAAACCAAGCTGCCTAATCTTACTTAGCTCAGCTTTAGATAGAAAACCTCAAGAAAAGAAGATTCTCTTTAAAGTGTGCAACTTCTGGTATTAAGGACAATAACCTCCTAGGAGGGGTAAACTAGAACATGAACATACGTCTTCACTGGATTCTGAGAAGCTGCAGGAGTGAGATGAAAAACAGATCTGTGGAAATAAAAATGTTTACAAAGATTTTCTTCTGCTTCTAAACAGCCTGTTTCCAGAAGAGAAGTCACAATAATCTAGGATCAGTGTGAGATGAGATTCTAGAGCTAGAGTAGGTATGGGGTGGAGAAACTAGGCTGTGCAGCTATCTTGTAATAGAACCAACAGCATCAAACTTGGGGAATTCCTGGAGGTAAAAGCAGTTTGAATCTGGGAGAGTACTGGGGGAAATATTATACGGGCTTGCCTTTTTCTTGTTTTTCTCAGGTGCTCATTGCCTCACTTATGAACGTGGTTGAATTTCACTTCTCTTGCCCAGAGGTCCCTTTTGTGACCCTTCTGCCTCTGCTTCTCCAGCTGACTTGATAATATTTCATCGGCTCCAGCAGTAACTTATCAGTCATCTCTTGCAAGCCACTTCCCTTGAAAAATGCTTCTCTTCTGAAAGTACCTAGCTGTTGAAGTTAAGAAGCCCTCACCAAATTCAGTCTTTTTGCTGACTCAGTAGATTCCCCAAAGAAGTTGTTGCTTCCTGTTACTTAGTTTGGGCTGACTGAGGATCTTTCAAGCGATAAATATTTAGACCAGCTTAAGAAGCTTTTCTTAAAAAGAAAATCTTCCTTATTGAAAGCTTTTTTTACAATGACTGAAACTCTTCTCCGGGTCCTAGATTTAATTCAGTTTTTGGTGCATTTTAGGTTATCTCTATGCTGTAAACTAAAACTGATCACTAAAGAAAAAGCAGTGAGATAAAATCTAGGAATACCTGTGTTCCATTACATGACTGATCCCTGATGTCTTGAGAGAAACCAGAATGAGTATTTTAATATTCATTGTTTTGTAGTGATTGTTGGAAACTTCTCTTCAGAGCCTGGGTAGTTAGAGGCATCATTGCTCATCATCTTTACAGCTCTTGCCATTGGAGCGGTGATCTACGCTTATGCACTTGATGGTTGGGAACTCACAGTTCAGTAGCGTGGTTAGGGATGGCTGCAAGTGCTTAGGTGGAAGCAGAGAAAATTATGCAACAGTAGAAAAGAGTAGTCAAAATTTTGAAGCCCAGCTCCTTGTAATACCCTGGTCATCTATCTCCCAAGACTCTTCTGAGGGAAAAACAGATGGTGGTTTTTCAGTGACTAGTGACTGTTGTCTACCTGTTCATAGTACAGTAAGCAAACCCCACACAAAGCTCTTGAATCGTCCAACTCTGGAGCGTGACTGCTGGAGATTTGAGCTGCCCTCTCGCATTGGGATGTCTGCTGAAGTGACTTGTCAGGCCACAGGAGCTGTTGTGTGCTGTGGAGCTATGGTTATTGCACACCTTCGAGGCAAGTGCTCCTGTGCAATGATATCAGTCAGGGCTTTGCTTTGGATTTTGTAATAAGCAGCTGTGAAGTCAAGAAGTCTGTCCAAGTCTGTCATGATTGCTACTACACATTAGGGCAGCTTTTTAATCTTTGTTCCTCATGGATACAGTTCTCTGCTCCAGATTTCTACTCTCTTCCAACCATTTATTGGGAGCTTTTATTATCTTTTGAGATTGTTTCATTGGTCACCTGTGTGAGTGCAAGTGCTGTTCCTCCCTTTATACTTTGCAATGGTATCATTCTTCCACAAGTAACACTAATATTAGACCAATAAATTGCATCCAGTATAAGTCTTTCTGCTGTGCTTCATCTATACACTGGTATAATCTAGAAGTAAAATAATGTTCAGAACAAGCTTTTTACAGTTTCTTTTAAAAGCAAAATGTTTAGTCAATCTTTGATGGTTGTAATGGAACTTTAAACCTCTCACCAAAGCTCAGATCTCACTTTCTGTGAAATCAAGTGCATCCACATGTAGTGCCCACCTCCTCTTCCTTCTTTTGGTGACTCTTGCTTACGTGTTCCGAGTACCTTAGATTTTCATGTGACCTCTTTTCCTGTGCTGTTAGGGGTGTGTGAGCTCCTTGCATGCCCTTGCAGAAATAAGCAGTTTTATGAAGAAAAGACAGCATTTGACAATATCGGAGGCAAAACAGAGATGCTATTGATCAAAGAGGTTTTGCACAGTTTCAAGGACAAATACAGAGACAAATGTGGGGTTCGTTCAAAAATAAAAAAAATCCCCCAGCTCTACAGGAAGAGCTCTGTTCTATTCCCCACCTTCCCAATTCGTTTAGGATCTGAGTGCTGAAGGCACTGAACACTTTTTCCATAGAAATCCCAGGAGCCTTGCCTGACCACACTGCCCTTGCTTCTGAAGGGTTTGTCTTTCTCTCCCTTCACTTTCAGAGCATCTTAAAAACAACTTTGCCTTGTTCAGTATGTTGAAGTTGGCTGTCTAAATTGCTGCTAAATCAAAAACATAGCTGAAGATTTGGACAGATGCAAGCTGTATGGGATTCTTGCCAGTATTATATTTGCTTTTGTCTTCATAAAAAAGTAGACTTGGGAGATGTAGGCTTGCAACCAGTAAGAGTCTGACAAAGGCATGTGTTTTTATATAGGTTTTATTTTAGAAGACATTTTTCTATTCAGCCATGAGTTATTTCAGGCCATGGCATGTTGCTCACTTGTTGATCAGATGCACAGCATGATAATTTCTTGAAAGAAAATGGCTTGTTTCTGGCCCCTGCAGATTTTTTGTAATTGGATACAAGTGACTGAAATTGTGCAGTGTCCTTCTCCGTGTCTGTTTTACTGATGTGGTGGATGTGAGTGCCCATGCTGGGCTGTGTGGATTGGTCAGGATCTTGGTATGGGAAAGATGAGACTGGCAGTATGAAAAATTGCTTGGTGCCATATTGACAGGAGTTTTCCAGCACGATTTAAGAAAATGAGGAGTATGAGATATTTTGGCAGTCTCCTGTCAACTACTTTGAGCATGTGACTGATTTTAGGCACCTGAGTGATATTAAAGGATTCAATATGGTAACATGAACTTGGAGAAAGTGTGACTGTTGCGTGGGACTTAAATGACTTGAAATTGAGTCATTTCATGTGTATTTCCCTTGGGGTTGCACATATGCGGCTTATTCTCTGCCTCAATTTTCTGCTGGTGAAACTGGTAAGAGCATTTAGTAGTTGCAACACATTAAATACTGTAGTTTGTAAGCTCTACGTTAACAGGGGTTGTGTAAAGGATTAACACAAATGGAACTGTGGGTAATTCGTGCATTGTTGGGCCAAATCTGGTTCAAGTCTAGTAGTAAGAAAGTGAAGGTGACATGCGAGATGCAACTTGTCGAGGCAGAGTAATGGATGGACTAGTTCACAGCCTTGGCAGAGAGATCAGTGAACATATTGTGGACACGATGCTGTAGTTCTCAGGGCTCTCACATGAAAAGGGAGGCAAGGCAGGCAATCATATACTAGGAATTTAAGGTGGCAAGAAGCTCTTCTTAAAGCAAGCTAGGAGTAAAGTGAGGTGGGAGTAGGAAAGAAAAGGAGGTGCATTTACCAGCAGCCCACTTTAGCGCTCTCTTGGACAGGACTAGGTAATGAAGTTCCTTCTATATATGGATAGAACTTGTTTTGTTTTGTTTTTTCTCCAGTGTGCCAAAACCCTGTAAAAGCTGCCTCCACCAGCTCTTTTCTCGGTGACTTGTTACCCACGCCATTCCTAAAGACTAGAGTTTCCATACAGACAGTTCACAAACTTCTGAGCGCAATTAATCTGTTCCATTTCACAACTGTTTTCTTCTGCTTTCCTTTACCTTACAAGGCAAACAGGCCTAAGCAGTATTGGGAAGAAATGTTTTTATGGACAGATGGGCTCTAAAACTGCCATCTACCTAGAAGACTAAGGGCATTGGTCCAATAATCAAGAAGGCTGACGTTAAAATTACGTACTCAGTAGACCCATCAGTCGTTTGACAATGTCTGCTTTTATGTAATCCTTTGCTCTCCCTGCAATGGTCTTGTTGTTCCCAGGATAACAGATTGGTCTTACTTTTCATCATTTTCATGAGGCATCTTGCCTATCCTGCCTGGTATGTTAGGACTCGCTTTAGGTTTCTCTGCCTGCACTTGAGGCAGATTTTGCTAGTTTGCTGTCTCAGTTTTAGTACTCACTACATGCACTGAAGTTTCATGGCTTTGAAATCAGAGCTGGTTTGGCTGGCTTGGAGCTCATGCATGGCTGACAGGAAACTGGTACACCGAGGATGAAGGCAGAACCAACAGCCACCAGGGATATGAGGGATATTGTTTGAAATTATGCTGAAGGTCCCTTCTATTAGCTGGATTTAAGTACTTACAGGAGTTAATATACTAAGATAGTACAAAATAAGTATTTATATCATATATATCATGTCAGTGGCAGAGCAGGGAAAAGAGGAGATGTAAGTTCTCTGCTGTGTTTCTACTGTTTTCTCATCAGTGCTAAACTGTTGTTGACCCTGATGCCCCTCAGCTAGATATCTCTGCTCATATGACCCTGACAGCAAAAAGGGCAAGGAATTGTAGGATGAAACCCAAGCTAATAAGCTTGGTCAGATATGTTGCCTTGGGCTCTTCCTGTATGAACTTCACCTGCAGATCTGCTATGCCTTTCAGTCAGGGAGCTAAAGGCCCAGTGAAGTAACTTTCTCAGCTTCAGCATTGTTTGTCTTAAACCATTCCAAAGCCTTACTCTGGCTTTTGGAGGCTACAATCTGCCTGAGGTACTGCAATGTTGTGCTTCTGGTGAAGCTGCAACAAGGTTTTTTGTAGCAGTTCTGCATTATTACCCAGTTGCTTCACTGTCCCAGCCACCAGGCCAGGTAATGCATATGTCTGATGCCAGTGCTCCTGGCTATAATTCATCTGTGCCTCTACCTCCTCCCTTCTTCACTTCCTCCTTTTTAAGAGCAGTAATATTTGGATGGTAATTCTAGCCTCAAGGCTTGTATAAATTCATTAAAGGGCTTGCCTTGTGAAGTGGAATTAGTAGTTTGTTAAAGCTGTTTGTGTTCTGGGTCATGAACCATCTAATCGGAGGCCTGTGCACATCTGGGCTGTGCTAATTAAAGCTGCCTGCCCTGGGGCACACAAGCAGAGGCATCAGCTCAGAGCAGAGAGCAGCTCCCCAGATCCCAGTTGCAGAACAACCTCTAGCTTCTGTGCTGGATGCTGATAGCCATCAGACAAACCTCCAGAGTAGGAGCACATGTCTGCTTGTACAGTAATTTCCTGTACCCCAGTATCCTCACTGTTAAACCTCCTTGAGGCTTTTTCCCTTAGGCTTTTTCTTCTCTTAAGAGCTAGGATTGATATGGTCTCTAGTTCCTTGCCAGAAGCCTGTGTTATAATAAATCCCCCATCTAGGGAGGAAAACTGCATCTTGCAGTCCTGTAGATCTTTGCCAGTTTCTTCAAATGCTGTATTCCTGGCTCCTGAGTGCATGCAGTAGGGGCTATAGCATGGGATTTCTGCTTCTTAAGTATATACTTCTGCTTTTCAAGCCTAAGTTCCTTGCTAATGCAAAAGTATAGCTGAAATTGAAGTTGTTTGTCTGGAGCTCTGGTTCTGTTTTCCTGTTGAATTACGATCAGAAGTGGAGACAATACAGCTAGAAATCATGGAGTTGGTAAAGGTGCATCAGTTTGTTTCCAATGTTGACATCTGCTTTCAAGCTCTTCAGAATCTTCTAAAGAATCTCACTGTTAAGCTGATCTCCTTTAAAAAGGACTTGGCAACAAAGGACTAGGTTTCTCTAAATTGGTGATTTTGTTATAGACCCACAAATGGCCAGACTTTCCAAAATTATTCTGAATGTTGTAAAGTATGTAATGAATGCTCAAAAAGAGGCTCTGGATGGTTTTCTGAAAATAAACTGTAGATGTTTTTTTATGACCATTCTGGTGTGCAGACAATGACATATCTCTATTACTAGGCATGGATCCTTGTTTATGGCCAGCATGTAGGATTTGCTTACTTCAGGTAAGGACTTGTTGTAATGCAGCACAGTAAATGGGCAACAGTAGTAAAACTGGTTGGATTACACTCCAATCACTTATGCTAACCTGAGCTAAACATGCCTCAAATGAAAATGTATCTGAGTCTGAACTTTGCAATAGTACTTTAGGGCAAGGTCTTTCTACATAAGCTACACTTGAGATGCTCACTGGCTCTTGTAGTAACTCCCAGCTCTGCAGTAAGCTTTTACATATGAGGTATATAGGAACCAGTATTGGGCATTTTGGTACTGTTTGTATATCCCCTTGAAATAGCCTAATTAATCCATTATTTTAGGGGAATGATTTTATAGACTTCGTTCTTAGGGTAGCGTAGCTTACACGAGGCAGAAGATGTCTTACAGTCCACAAAGGTCTTGAAATCCATCTGAGCTTTTGTCCATAGTAGCATAGTAGTTAGCATGACACGAGCAGCTGAACTTTCAGGTCTTGAACATTCAAAAGCATCTGAGTTATGTAAGAAATGCAGAAGTTCTGGAGAGAATAGAGACCACTCAAGAAGAGGAAGATGTCTTTTAGGAGTGCTGCTCAGATATGAAAGAAGTAAAGGAGCGCTGAGTGCTGAGGCAAATCTGCTTTACTAGCTCTTGATGCCTTGATGAAGTGTGAGTTGTACAAATCACTATTTTTTTATGGCTTACTCTTGAACTAAAACGAAAATCCTTTGGGATCAAACTGTTCTTGATAAACATCTCATGCTTTTAAGAAATATTTCTGGGATTATTGCCCTTTAAATTTTAGGCAACCTGACTTTAGTGTGCTGCCTCGTTTGGCTTCAGCTCTCAAAACCAACAGAACAGATCGATGTTTTGAAGAGAAAATAGAATTGTCCACAGTTACTCCCACAGTTTGGAATTAATCTACAAATGGTTCTGGTTGATTTGGGCTGCTATTCTTTTGCATGGAAAAAAATAATATCAGTTTAGTTATCAACAGCATAGTCTACCATTCAAAACATAAAGGCATCTTAAGTCCCTATATGGTGTGAGCCTTGGCAGTAGCTGACTTTGATTAAATACAAATCAACCAGGAGGTTTTTTCCCCTTTCTCAGCATCTCTTTTGGCAAAGCCTCTGTCTGTGGTTAGGGTTGGAGAGCCTGGCTGCTGTTTCAAGCTAAAAAGAATGCCCACTGTGGGATATGGTGAATAGCTCTATTCATAAGTCATCTTGCCCTCCCCCTTCTTCCCTCCAGCAATGCACTTGAAGTCTCCAGGATACTTGTGCAACCTTGGGCATAACATGCTGAGTGGCGTGGAGAAGAGCACGGTACAGTCCGTCCTGAGAGATGGAAGCAGCACGTAGCTGCTGTTCAAGAAGCACATCAGAAAAGGATTTCATACATCTCGTTCTTTATTTCCTTCTTGAGCATAACCCTGCTAGTTGCCTTCTCCAAGGTCCGATTTTTTTCCACTTATGTTGGCTCGATTTTTCTACACTAGCAGGCTTCTTTATGTGTAAGGAAAAGTCGCATCCCCTTCTTCAGACGCAGAGCCAATAACGTGGGTCGCTGAAGGAAGTACCTGCTGTGTGCCTCGTTACCTTGCTTGGCACAGTAAGGACTGCTGATCCTGGACTTGAGAAAGAACTTCTCCAAGGATGTTTATGTTGAAAAAAATCTCTTTCATTTTACACTATCATGAAACTTGGGTCTTGGAGAGCTTGGCAAACTCATGAGATGCTGTCTCTTGTCTTGAAGAAATTTGAAATGTGAGGAGAAAGTATCCATACCAACTACCTGCTTGACAGATGCATTGTGATTCATCTCATGTAAGGTTGTGGCACCTAACCCTCAAAGAAGCAGGCTGTGGGTGAACTACACATTAGATTCGATTTTACTAATAACTAGAAACTGCACTTGTTTGCTGTAACTCTCCTGTCGCATTAATGTTGTGCAGCACTTTGTACTGCTTGCATGTGGAAGTGTTACCCACATCTCCCTCATTTCAGATCAAGGCATTGTCTAGTCCTGCATGAACTGAAGCTGTGAGAATGTTTTGGTGTGAAGGATTGGCAACAGAAATACTAAGAAGCTTTCAGGATGTCATAGTGAGGATGTCAGTTAAACTACAGCATAACAAAACTTCAGCATTACATCTGCCTCAATTCTTCTCCCCCCAGACCCTAGAAGTGTCCTGTAACGGAAGCTTGGATTGGGTTTTTCTTCCTCACTGAACGAGCTGTTCTGATGTTTTCTTAGGATTATATATGCTTCCAGATGCAGTTCCAGTCAGATGGCTGTATATTAGCTGGAAAATGTGATCTGAAGAGATGGCGGATGACTGGAGACTGTTTGTTTTTCATCTAGAGTTCTGATTTCACAGCTGGAGAAAGTCATGGCACTTAAAATCCCAACTTCTCCTTCATGGCCCACTATTTAATTCTGCAGGAACATGCTGATACCAGCTTTGCGAGATGATAAAATCTACCATTCCAGGAGTAAAACTTCTCAAAGTGGGATGGAGGCTAAAGACAGAAAATAGGTTGTGGATTGTTCCCTGTCCCCACTTCCCTGCTTGGCCCTGAGATTACTTTCTTTGGCGTTCTGGAAAACGTCCCTCCCATCTCTCTGGTCAGTCACACAAGAAAGCACTCCTAAATGTTAGGCTGCCTTAGGCAACAACTTGTTCTTCCTGCAGAATAGAGCTCTTGCACCAGCAGTCCCAGGTACAGTGCTTTATATTTCGCTGTGTGATCACTGCGTATGTTTGCAGAGTATCTCTTCATGTAGGAATTGACCTGACTTACCTACACCTAAGTTCTCCCTGCAAGTGAGACAGCTGGAGTGCACCAGTGAACAGGTGAGACCAACACTAGTAGGGACAGGCTCATAGGTCTGATGCTAGATTTTGGGGAGTGCTGTACTCTGCGCTTCAGTAAGCTGAACGGCTCTGAATTCCTTACTTGCAACTCGTGGGTTTGGTCACAATATGTTAGAGGACTTAAGTGGTACTTCAGTGAAAGTGGCATACTTCTGTGCTACGCAACTGTGTTTTAACAGAAAATTGTTCTAAACAAATCCCTTGATAGAAGTAGTAATTCACTAGTAGCACTACTTCTTTCTGGGACAATGGAATTAGTGACCAAAATTCTATTAATTTCATTTTCTAAAAGCAGTCCTGAGAAGGCTCTGAGCAGAGCACCAGTAACACTTTCTCAGTGAGAAAAGCACAGAGTTCCTCTTGTTGTAGACTGAAATGTTGTTTTCTAGTAAGATCTTAAATAGGTACCCATGTGTGAAGTAAACCTTTGGTATTTTGTCATGCATACGTATGCTAGAGTACTAATCCACTAAGTCATACTGAATACTAATAATAGTAGTAGGCTTTTAAGTTGTATCTTCCCCTTTCAAGTTGTTTCATAGTTTAAATCTATCACTAATTATGAGTGTTTACAGACCCAGACTTATTGTTCTCTTTTGCCCCTCTTTCAAATTTTTCCAACTACAGGAAGAGCTGTAAGTACTGAGCATCTTGTAAACCCCAGTCTTGTGATCCAGGCCATAGTCCTTTTTCCTGTAGCCAGTTGGCTGCTGTGAAAGAATTGGGTAATAATAACTAGAGAGCCAGGAATGCTTACTTCAGATGAAGAACATGCCTGAAAGCTGATGAGCTATGGGCTGAGCAGTTTGCTTGGAAAATTTCTTAAGGACTCATTCAGAGAAGTGAATTTTTTGAGAGAACTGCTTTAAGACGAGCCTGGATTGCATCCCTTGTGATATGTTTACAGAATGACCCCTGAGGGCAGCTACATATTTAGATCAATAGACGTATCCTGTAGCCTGGCTCTTTCCTGATGGTGTCTTTGCACTCATGTAAGGCCAGATGTAAGAGACGAAAATACCTTTCTTCTGAGGCTGGACAAGATTGGCTGGTCATTCAGAGTATAAGCATAGAAGACTTGACCAGTACTCTGAGCATACTGCAATTAAACAGGTGTTTTTGAAGGCGTCAGTAACTGCAATGGTCTTATTTTCACAGTGTACAAGCGTAAGTTAGCATCTACTGGACAAGACCTTAATGTATCCTGAACTCCTGCCTGGTAGGCCAGTTTTTCAGGATGTGCAAAAGTTGATCCAGTGTCAATAACTATTGTAAGATAGAAAGCTGGAGGTTGTCCTTCCCATTAACTCTGAAGACAACCAGTTGGTTTTACTCGTATTGGCATCTGTTTCACCTTGAACCATTGTGGATAGGTCAGCTGCTGTTGGGTGCTTCACAGTTGCACATCTTAACTGCAAAGGGTGATCATCCATGCTCTGCCTGATATTTTCCTGCTGCAGTTACCATAAATGAAATCAGAAGTAGTGAATGTGTCTGGAGTCCAAAGTCAAGTTTATTTTAAAAAGCCTTCTAGCTAATGGTTCCCACAAGCCCATGCAAAAATTCTGATATTAAATTTGAGACTGGTGCCAAGGGGTGCTTGCCTCTGCACTGAACTTTAATCACTGTTCTTCTGTATGCTTTTACCCTTTTCCTAGAGGTTCCCGGAAATGTGAAGCTAGTAATGTTTCAGACTCCACTCTTTCCTTTGCATGCACACTGGACTAGTCTAATAAGGGACAAATTCTTCTTGTTTCAGTCCTCTGGAAGGATACGTTCTTCTGGTGGAAACTGTGAAGTCTTTGAGCCTTAAACCTGATTTTGCAGAATGTTGAACTCTCATGCCACTGGCAGCTGGGCCTGCTAGCCTGAAGGGCAGAATCTGTGCTGAGCAGCTACTGTTACTGCAGAAGAGAATTTCCTACATCATCTTGAGGTATCCCTTTCTACCATGTGGGCTGGCTGCTTCTCTGTTTGGGCTTTCCAAAGGATTGGGAACCCATAGCTTAATTTTCTGAGCAGGTACAGTGGGGCTCTCGGTCACCTTGCAGTGTCATCCACCCTTTTCTCTTTCCAATAGTATTTCTTAAGAGAGAATGGCTGTGTGTTTTTGTTGATTATGGGATTTGCTGGCCAGTGGACAGCTGGACATGAAACATAGAAATCCTGAAATGGAAGCAGAACCTGGGAGTTGCATAACCCTAAAGCTGGAGAAATAGAAAAGTTGGGATTATAAAAATTAGTGTGGGTCAGAGATTAAACTAGTCACTGGGTGAGCTGTAAGGCAAGGCTTGGATGGGCTCACATGGCCAAAGCTGGCAGAGGCAGTTGGGTACTATTGAAAGAAATGTTGTTCTAGTTAACATAGTGGAAGCTTCAGAAGTTGAAAGTCACTGAGGAAGTAAGAAACCTTGGCTCCAGTAGGGAAGGCAGTATGTGAGGGTGCCTTTGTTCAGTTCCAATTTGTTTTCACTGGAGTTACTGTTTCATCATTGTTGTCCTTGAAGCCTTGGCTGTTATCCAAGGAGGAAAGCTAAAAGTGATGGGGGAAGAGAGCCCTTCCAAAAAGCCTTGAAACAAAAGTGTTGGTAACCTAATGTTATCACAGAGGTAGCCGGTTAGTATAAGCAATTGTCAGGTGTGTCTGAAATGTTGCATGTTAGGGCTTTTCTTATATGGATTTCTAAACTGGCTTTGGGAAGTCTCAAGTCTTTACTATATGGTGTGGTCTCTTCTGGGCTGCTTTAGGAGTGTAATGGTACTAAGCGTATTTATAGCCAGTTATAAATCTTAGTGATTGTTGCTCCTCCTGGAGCTGTAGAAGGAGAATAGGGATAAATGACTGCCCTTCCACAAAAGATCTCTTCTCTGCCAAAATTCTTGCTGTCTGCCTACTCATTCTCTCGTTTTGGAAAAATTGCTTGTCTGCATTACAGGAGCTTTCCATATATAGGGCTATTTTCAGCCCTGCTCTCTTATAAATCTATGCGTTAGCTGTAACTTAGCTTAATACATCTGGGAGTAAAAAATTCTGCTGCTTAAAACAGAGAAAGGTTTAAAAGTTCCCCTTGATCTGTGGATGCAATGTACTTGGCACTTTTAACTCTCTTACAGACTATACCCATGTAGCTTGAGCCTGTGCCCGCTCGTTCTGTAAGTGTAGGTTTGGGCCACTTGGTTGTCCAGGTTAGGGGTCCAAGCCAGTGTAAACTGGGTGCAGAAGGTCACACTTCAATTTACTTTAATTGGGGATGAATCAGACATCTGTTTCATAAGCTTGCATATCTAAGCAAGCATTTGAAACAGTGGACTCTCTAGAAGCTAGAAGGCACTTGGCTTCAGATGAGAAGCGAATTTTGTCTTTGCCCTCATGGTTTGACTTGTCAAACAGCTGCTTCTGTGCTGAACAGGGGAAACTTTCAAATCCATCTTAGGTCTCTGGATGGTCAAACACCCTTTCTGTGAATATGAGTCAATTGCTATTTCTATCCTGCCTTGATGTTTATAGTCTGAAGGTGGAATACTATCTCCCCTGAGGATTGACTCAGCTCCAATCAGCTTCACTGGCAGTAGGACTGGAGGTTCAGTCACCTCTACTTGAAACACCTGCCAAAATTTACTGATAGATTCTGGGAATGTTTGTGAAATAAGAACTTCTGTCTTGCTGTTGCCTCCACACACACTTGTGCTCTTCTCTGGGCCTAAAATGCTTGACTATAATTTTTGAAGAAAAATCTGTCTTGTCAACTGCAGTAGGAAAGAGGATTGTTTCTTAAAAACTAAAACCAAATCTAAGATTTCTTCCATACCGAGCCTGTCAGAGTTCAAGGAGTGTCTGGATGACTCTTAAGCATATGGTTTAGTTTTAGGTAGTCCTGTGAGGAGCAGGGAGTTGGACTTGATGATCTTTACGCGTCTCTTCCAACATGAGATATTCTGTGATTCTGTTCTATGATAATGTGTCCCCTGAGCCAAAGCAGGTCTTTGCAACTACTGATAATAAAAGGTATGCCTACAGCATGGTCTAAGGTGTAAGTATGTAGTAGTTCTGGGTATTGGAATCAGCTGGGCTGTGAACCTCTGTCCAAGGTAACTTTCTCACAAGAGAGGACACTAACTGCTCTCATCTTGTGCAGGCGTGATTGATGTAAGAATCTGAGGTTGTATTTCAAGCAAGCTTGAAGTTGTCTCTGCAGCCGTGCTGCGTTCTGCAATGTATGTTTAGGCCACGGAGGGTAGCCCTTGTTTCTAAGCAGAAAACTGGGATTCTGTTTATTCTCAGGGCAGGGACAGCACTTCTGAAATGGAAAAGCTGTGTAGTTTTGAGAAGAGGAAACAAAATCCATTGCCCACCTTGAGTGAACGAAGAAACAATATGTTGTCTATGGGCTGAAAGCAGTAAGGGACAAAAGGCAGGGAAAAAAGTAATCAAGTAGGTGAGTACTAACTGCTAACTAGTTTAAAAATGCATGTAGAACAACTGTAACTGGGATAGTCTGGCTACACAGGGTTCAAGTGTGTCAGCTCCTGTTCTGAAGCAGGTTGAACATGGAGGCGATTTGTATCGACAAGTTCTGCCTCTTGTAAATGATGACAAATCCTGGATTAACAAAGCTACAAAAGGTAAGACCAGGTGTCTGTCCCTTTTTACTCTTGTTAGCTCAGAGTGAGCAGAACTTACAAGACCTGTGCAGATGGTCACAGGTGTTTGCCATGAAGTGTAATGCACAGGTCACTGGTTTAGCTACCTTGTGTGGGGCTCTGGAACTGGTGACAATAAAACTGCATCAGCTTTCTGATGTACGAGAGCTGTGTTATGTTCTTGAAAGCTATGCAGCTCAGAGGGCTACAGCTAGTGTCTCTTTGTCATCTTAGGATGCTTGCTCAGAACAATTCAAGATAATTTTAACATCCGAAGCCATGTTTAAGCAGCCATGTCTATATAATATCTAAATTTGACCCAAGGAAATGTTCTCTTTTTTTTCACAATGAGGTTTTAGGAGGCAGGACAAAAGAATGCTGCATACATGAACAAACTGTACTGTTGTAATTCAGCTTTATTGCTGCCCTCCAACTTTGAAGCTGAGTGGTAAACTTATTTCCTGTCCTCCTGATTTCTCTGGAAGCATGCTTGCCAGTTGTGGGTATACTGGAAATGATATGTGGGTATGGACTTCTGAACTAAACTGAGGTGCACAGTGTGTACAGAACTGTACAGCTGGAATCCTGGCCAGCAAAGCAAATATGAGAATTGCTGATTGCTGTTGAAATGGAAACGCCAGTGAGAAGGCTATCATTAAGCCATGACTAGCGAGAGAAACAGCGTCAGACAACTGGGTGGCTTTGGGAGCTGCCCATGGAGAATATAGTGATGATTAAGGAAGCATAAATTCACTAGCAAAGCCTGAGAAGCTGGACTAACACATAGTCTGGCCTTCCAAACCTGACCAAATCCTCAGGAAAACCATAATTGCCACCGAGCCGCAAGGAACAGTTCTGTCATTTGGCTGGACTCATGTTTGGTCAAAACTGACTCTACACTGAGTGACACTAAACTGTTCGTGTCAAGGCATTTCTTTCCAGAGGCAAATGCCTGAGCTTTTGAAAGGAAGACAGAAGAAAGGCTTCACACAGCTTAAGCTACAGGGAGCTCTTGGAAGAAGTCAGGCAGAGATGGTACATGTTGCAGGCTGTACATGTCCCTGTTTCTCCTGTATGTAACCTCATAACTTCCTTTGTTAAAGCATTTCTTCTGAACACACCTAATATCTAGATGAGGGAGAGGTGCTAACCTCACCTCCTGGAGTATTGAGGGAGCAATCCTGCCACTCATTTGGATGTTGTGTTCTGAAGTTTATTCACCATGTCTGCTAAGAAATTGTGCTGCCTTTTAAACTTTTCTTTTTCTGGCTTAATATTTACCTGTCAGTTCTTAATAAGCTTTTGCCTCGTAGTAGTTTAAAAGCCATTTAACACCAGTAGCTTTTCTTTATGAAGATACTGGCATTCAGCAATTAGGACTCCAGTGCAGAGGCAATGCTATCAGAGTACAGGTTTATTCCAAAGGGAGGATCTGAGGAAGAATTCTGCTTCTGGATTCAGTTCATGAGTCTTAGTGTTTGGTACATGTCTGGGCTTGGGAGGGACAAGAATGCCTCTGTGCTATATTTCCTTGCAAAATTAAGTGGAATAGGTGAAGAATTTGTTCCAACGAGCTTGGGTATTTCCCACTACTCTGAATTGTTGTGGAAAAATACCTACGGCTACTAAACAGATACCGCCCTAACAACAGGGGAACGGATAACTTGGTCTGTGTTCAAGCTGTATCCTGTGGTGATTTAAAGGGACGTGGCTAAATAGTTATCTTAATGTATTCTTGTTACTTTCCATTTACTTGTTACTGGTGTTACGTAGTAGATTATTATTGCATTAAGTCTTTTTCCAAGTGTTTTGCAATTTACTTTCATGACTATATTTTAGAAATGGTACTTTAAATTGTGAACTTTTTATGGAAACATTGGCATTATGCAAGAATTTGCCTTTCCAGTACTGTATTCCACTTCATAGTAAGCAGTTGTGTGCGCAGAAAGGAAGAGGTGTTTTGGCCTTGGTGGTTTTGCTGAGGAGGTGAATATTCAAGTTATACAAATTAAGCAACATGCTTGCACCAGGGAAATGCTGATCTACAAAGACAATAGGTGTTTATTACTAACAATGTGTGCTGCTGAAACAGAAAGGAGATCTAGCTGGTAAAACTATTGTAAGAGTGCTGAAACAGCACTGCAAAAGCATAGAGGAGATAAAGTGGCCTTGTAGTGATGATGAGTTGACCTACTTGGCACTTTTCTTGCATCAGGTTGCTCTGTAAATCTTACAGTATCCTAGCAAGTCACCTGGGGTATGCCTTCTTCCCTCTTTGCCTTTTTTGAGCTTGTGTAAGTTACAAAAGTCACTGGACCATACTAAAGTATTGCTATGAAGCGACCACGCTTGTATAGTCATTGGGTGATAATTCGTTTGCACTATTTTGTTACACATAGCTCCTTTCTCTCCATTTCTCTCATTTTCTTTTCTTGCTGCAACTCTACTTTTTCAACACAGATCAGTGTGCCCTGCACTGTCTGTGAGGTGAGATGGGCTGAAGTGTACACCAGTCTAAGAAAGTTATGGGAAGTATTTCCAGATTTAATGAATCTAGGAATTATAAGACTGGATTTTGTGTGTGTGCACAGAATATCTGGATCCAAGTTTGCCTTAAAGCAGTTTCAATATTTCAGGTTAGAATTGTGAATGGAAGTATGAGAGTGGGGAATAGGATAGATGTGGGTTTGATGCTATCTGTTGGAAAGCCCCGTGTGGGTTACTTCCAGAAACTTTCCGTCACCATTTCCCAAATGTTATTGCTCTGTTTCAGGTGCTATTGAACATGACCACGTAACACTCAGATCTCCTTTTTCCTGCTTTGCCATCTTTTCAGGCCCAGACAGCTTGTCCTAATTGCTCTGGGGGACAGAGCTTCAATTCCACTGGTTTGGAACAAACCAGTATTTGACATCAACAATGACACACAGCAAAGGATTCCTTGAGAGCCAGGCCTCTGAGAAACCAGTCTCTTGCAGAATTCACCCTTTCTGTTCAGTGCAGATATCTCTGTGCTGTTTACACTGATGGGCAGTAGATGCAAACTGTTCCTGCCTGCTACTGAGTACTGGATGCAACAAGAACCAAATCGTTACGATAATTCACCAGTACCCTCGTGTATTCACAGCCAGTTGGTTGCTCAGATTATACATTTTGAAAACTAGCCTAGGCTTATTTTGAGTTTTGTTTTTTCCTTTTGGGGTGAAAAATGAGGAAGAAGGACCTTGTTTAGGGATAGCAGGCTCTTCAAAATGAGTCCTATAGCTGCTTCTTGGTGCACTTTCACTTCTGTAGTGTTTAAACAGTATCATTGCATTATGTGACTAATAACTCTGACATGGCTTGCTCTTTCATCTTCTTTCCAGTGGTAGCACTATGTAGACAGTGGAGTATGTATTTTGGGAATATTTTCATCTCTGTTTGCATTCTTCATTTTTAAATATGGTGCTACAAAGAGAAGGAGATGAAGATGATCAAGTCTTTCCTTACTGTCTGAGTGTGTGTAACATCATCAAGGTAGTCCTGGGGCTGGTGCTGTTTTCTGTACAAGACAGTTTTACCCTTCTAGCAAAACTTTAGTTTTGCACTTTGTCATATGTGCACATCTTCCATAAGAGCAGCCCTATCATTATGCCTAAAGCTTCACCTTTTCCTTTTATCTTCTTGCTGTCTTCATGTACACTGATTGTAAATCAAAAACTACTACTGAAGTCAGTGGAGTAACACTATAGCCCTTGAACTTTATTTACTGTTCCTACAAAGGAATAAGAAACTGTAATTTATTTCATAAAATCTGTGGATTTGCTCTTCCTAAGCAGACTTTCTCTGATCATTACTTTTACAAGAAATTTGGCAAAATTCTGTCACTGTTTTTATATATATTTATTTATTTATTATATACACATATGTATAAAAATCTTGAGGTTGGAAACAACAAACTTGATTCATGCAAAACAAGAAGCAATGACGCTCTAGAGCCAGTCAGCAGAAGGGAGACTACTTGTCACTGGTCTTTCAAAATCGCTTTGCCTTGTGGCTACGAGTTTGGCTTGAGTTTTTAGCTTTTGCTGTACTGAGGATAAGAAACAAAAAAACTCTGCACCCAGAAATGAAACAAATCTTCCTGTGATGTGTGGCTCTGCTCTCAAATGATGCACTCTTATCCTATCTGATTGTCATGTGGTCCGAGTTGGGACACTGAATTTCATCCCACAAGACATGCTGTTTCTCTCCATCTGTTACTAACCTCACTGAATGATAGCACCCCAATGACTTCAGTTCTCATGCTTTGACTAGTTTAAGATTGGAGACAACTGTTCTCATCTCCTGAAGTCCATTCTGTTGCTACAGTCAGCCTTCCAGTGACCAAAGACTCCAGCAATAACCAAATGCAGAAATAATTGCTTCAAGTACAACCAGCTACTACAGGGCAGAAAATGATTTCATGAAACAGATTCCTATGCAACCCCCACTTGGATACTGAACTATCCTAAAAAAAGGAGAAAAGGTGAAGTGCTGTATGAAATGTGCAGCTCCCCATGAGCCCTGACGTTTTCAACACACGTGTACACTGTTGGTTATGGTGTCTCAGAACTAGTCTGAGTGCTAGTGCCTGCTAACTGGGGCTGATGCAGGTATATTTATTAGTTGATGCTCACAGGTAGTTCATTCTTGCCTAGCCTCAGATATGGGGAGTTGCTGCTTAAGAGTGCCAGCTGGGTAAAAATAACCACATTTTTGCAGCTACCCTTTTGCACCGTAAAACTCTTGTATTTTGTGGGAGAAATGAGGCTTTCTTGTGGTTTTTTTCCTTCTCTTTAGGCAAACTTGGATGGTCTGATCTCAAGCAGCATGCAATCAAAGAATAACACCTGCGTATTACAGTGGCATGGTGGGAGAAGTGGGGGAGACAGAATGAGGGAGAACAGTGTTCAAAGAAATTAGCTTCATTTCAAGGGAGGAAACAGCCCATGTAACACACAAAAGCAGTGAGCTTTAATAGCTTTTAGTATGTTTTTAAACATTTCCATCACCCCTCTATGTTCTCAGACACATCTTGGCACTAAATCAAAGTAAAAGCAAACACACATCTGAGCTAGCCATTAGGCTGAAATAAAAATTAAACACTGAAGGGGGGAAGAAAAAACAGTACAGAGTTTACATCAGTGAGGTCAAGGAATAGGCAGACAAAGCATTCAGGGGGGAATACATCCTGCTTTTCTTTTGGCCTGATCACAAACCAGCACTAGAAATGGAAACTTGTTGATTGCATGTAGCCAGCTACAGCAAGTGAGCTGCATAGCTTGTCTGTATTGCTTCATGGGTGAGAGATCTACTGGGAAAGTGGTGGTGCCCACACTAGGTTTTTAATGTCAGTCTTCTCAAAGCTAGTGCAGAAGCCACTTGCTGTCCAAGGCTTACTTCCATCCTCGTTTGAGGGAGCAAGTGTCAGTGTTTCTCCTTTGCTGTTTCTGCCTATTGCTTTGCTAGACTTCAACTGATGCTAATCAGAGCTTAATGCTATGGGGTTATCTCCTTTGCATTGCTTTAGAGGTGTATTTTAGATCTGCTCCTGTTCCCTCTTTTAGTTTAGTATAGAAGATCGGTTGTATGTGGTTCTTGAGTCAGCTACAGTGCAATGAAGAGAAACAATGAAAACTTGAGTTACAGAGTGCATTCAGAAGGTTGAAATGTCACTCATCGTTAACTCTGAGCTGTCTTTGTGCTGAAAGCCTAATTTTTCTTTGAAGTCACCTTAAACTCAGCTCATCTTCGTGATTTCAGTTAATAGCTTCTGGGTCTTCAGTAGCCTAATGCTCCTTTCTGTTCCTTAGAAGCTCTTCCCCAAGCATAGATCCATGAATTGGTTGTATGCACTTGCTCATACTTAGAAAAGTTAGCAAGAGGTAGTGAAGAGGAACAGCTCAATCATTTATACTTTTATGATTTTCTTTCAGCTGTGTTGTCAAACCTATGTGGTAGTCTCCACTTTTAGAAGCCTTTTGAGTACAGTGTAATGAGACAGTCCTGGTCACAATGTACTTACAGCCTGGACAGGATAGGAAGAATGTACAAGAAACTTTGGTGACCTACTAAAAGCAATTCATCAGACTAAAACTGACCTGAGCCAGGTCATCAGAGTTCCTGTTCAATGTGGTTCTTAATAATATATGTTGTTGGCTTGAGAGTCTGCCCTTATATGTTCTTAGAGCACTGGCAGATTGAGCTCCAGGAGGTTCAACAATGTTATTTTGCTCATACTTTCTCTAGTTGTCCCTTAGCCAAAGGAACTGTTTTGCCTTTCAAGGGCAGCGGAATGGGATGTCTTTGTCCTTGCTGTCACAGTTAATCGTTTTGCATCTTCATGCAAAACTGTCTTTAGTAGACTCAAAAGCCCTTCAAGTTCCTTCCTGCTGACAAAGCTGTGGATCTCCTTTAAAGTTTTCATCCATAAGTGTCTGTGCTGAACCTCTACTGCTTAACACCACCTGAGGCATTAGTGGTAACATCCAGTGAAAGGCACTCCCTTGGTTTATTGGAACTGGAGTTTCAGGCTGATGAAAGCTTAATTTCCTAGATTGGAAAAATGTAAAACTCATGGGGTTTGCAGCCACAGCCTGTGCTATGTTTAGAATGTTTTAAATCACTCTAGGCTGTAGATTTGAAGGGGTTATTATAGAGTGTGTGTATGTATTTATATGTGTGTGTGTTTGTTTTTATTGTGGGCGAGTAGTCAACAGGGATTTGTGGTTCTGTCTAGCAATGATGAAGTAATTGAAGTGCGTTTTGAGGAATGGTGGGGAAAGAAATGATGAGAGCCAAGAGAGGAAGAAATGGGGGAGGTTAGGGAGTCATTGAGAACAACTTACTAATCTTTCTTTCCCTACTGCTCTTGCAAACCTCAGTCTTTACCTCACAAAGGTGGAAGTCTGCCAAGGGAAAGAGAATCATTTAAGATTACACCAAACCCTACAGTCCTTACTGAAATACATTAAAAGCCAGAAGAATATCCAGACTGCCCTGGAAGGTTCTAAGCAGCTCTCATAGTGACTCATGCAGAAGGATTCCCCAATTGTTCTATATTTTCCAGCCTGCTGGTCGAATAAGTACTTTGCAGGACATAAGTGTGTATACCTGTGTATGTATGTATGCCATAGCAACAGGAGTCATAATGGCTTAAGGGTTTCCATGTCAGGCATCTAGATTAAGCGCAGTACTCCATAGTGACAAAGAAACACTGGAGATGTTCACAGTGCTGTCAGCTCTCAGTATTCACTTTGAAGTCCCAGAATTTTGGAAACTTGGTTTCCTTTTCCGAAGTCTTAGAATTTGGCTTCATGTAATTAGGTGAGATGATGAAAATTTATTTTTCTTTCCAGTTTTATGATTTTTTCAGCCAACTTCCCTCCTTTGGGGATAAGGAAGTGACTTCCCTTCTGCCCATTCCAGATATTTGAGTGTACAATTCCCAATTAGCATATGCTTGTGTTTATATGTGTATGTACAGACTGTCTGATCAACTTGTCACCTGGAGGTAAACACACTGCTAAGACACAACTGTAAGCAGGCGTGCAGTGTCCCTTGCAAGCCCTGCCAAGGGGAGAAGTGAAACATCAGGTCACTAAGGAAGAACATGTGCTGCTATGAAGATCTGCAGTTTCTGGACACGGTAAAGTGGTACATAGTTGTTTGGGGAAATATGATTTTCCAGCAATAGGGAGGGTTATGGGAAAACTAAGTGGAGTTCAAAATTTGGTTTGGATCTGACTCTGTTGTGATGTGATTAATTTATTATAAAAGTCACTGCCTGGGGTAAAGAGAATGGAGGAATTCTGTGCCAAGCTGTTCCTTTTCCCTTTCCATCAGGGAAGTGATTTCATTTCAAAGTGCATCTCTCTGCTTTCTGTTACCAGCCCAGAGCTGGTTCAGGACAGCTGATTTTGAAGAACACCTTCTGTCAGTAATACACGAGTAACAAGGGCACTTCATGCTCTGCTGTGGGTGCAGAAGTTCTGCAAAGAGTTTGCACACAACTCACTATGCAGCTTCAGCTTTGAGCATACTACAGGAAATATGACTTAGGAGAAGAAAGAACATGTAATTAGGAGAAAGCTCCTCTTGATACATGGTAGACAAGGTCTATGTCCAAATACTAGTTTCAGGTTTGGAATTTTTGTGTTCTTGCGTGCAAGTATTGCTGTAATATCCCAGATATTTCATGTGTATTGCTACTGAGCTTGGCTTCTTGCATGGAAAACTGACAAAACTCTTGCCTCAGACACACATATTTAGACAATTAGCAGAAAGAAAGAGGGGAGGGGAAGGTGGGGAAGGAAATAGATGTGCTGAGCCCTTTAGCTTTCCTGTACTGTCTATAATTCTCCTTTCCTTAGCAACGGGGGAATTTACATACATACAGCCTTCTGAAATCTCCTTGTATTTGTTAAGATATCACCTCTGTTGAAGAGTTTTTTAAATTAATAATTTGCTACTTTCTATTTATCCTGTGCATGCCAAGGGTCTGAGTCAGAGCTGTGCAGTCAGGTTTCCCTCGACTGGTTCTGATTAGAGGCTGAGTGATGGAGCAGAGAGACTGGAATGTTTCCAACTGGATTCCATGATGTCTCGACTTTAATGTAGTTAAAAATCCCAGACCTGGTGGTGTAGTTTATTGCAGTGGACTTTCACCTTGGCTTTGGAGCTGTAGAAAGCTATGCTTTTGCTACTATGTACTTAAGATAAAAGGTAAAATTAATTATCCTAAATATTTTTGGAGCTAATTGCATCATGCATTATTTATCAGGAATACTATTAATTGCAGTAGCACAACAGACTCCTGCCCACAAAGACATGATTCGTATTAGTTCATTAATGGGCACTGTCTACCCTGTCTTTTCTGGTTACCTTTCTTCAAAGACAGTTGGTTTCATATCGGATGTTACCACTATTCCTAGCAGTAAAACAGTCTGTTCTGAGAGGAAGTTGCTACATATTGTATAAACTGATTCCACCTATTTCTCCCCTAAAATCACGTCTATTCCTTTGGACTCTGCTTTTTATGCAACTCATCAACTAACTCAGTGTGGCCGCAGGCTGAAATGTTTAAAATGGAAAACAAGCAGGAAAAAAAGTGTCCTCTGTATTTGTTCTGCCTAGAAGGTTATGGCCCCTTATTTGTATATTTAAACTGTATTTAATGTATGTAGGTTCAGGAACCTCTCAAATGCTGAAAAAGCATTTTAGCACAAGGGTTCATTTGTGTAAACAAATTCTTAAGATTCAGAGACTTCGTAGTTTTAGGAGTTTAAAACTGTCTCACTGCTAGAGGTAAACTAGAAGCTGTGCTTAGAACGAAACTACAGAGCAGATCGTGACAATTTGACATCAAAACTTTTCTTGCTGATGCTATTAATGCCAATTAATTCTTTTGGTTTTACTATTCAGTCAGTGCTGGTCTACTTTTTGGATGTAGTTAAGGAAAGCACTTTTACACATTCCCAGCTTTCAGCCTTTCAGTGGAATTACTTGCACATTTAAATTAGATGTGTTTAAACATCTTGCTGAATTGGGACTCTAATCTTAAATTTTCTCTTTTCATCCAAAAACTTTACTTCTCTGAAAATTTGTATGCTGGCAAACTTTAGCTTGAAGGAATGGGCTACATGTTAATGCACCTGCTGATGACTTGGGGGAATTCCTATGTGCCTGCACAAGACCAAAGGAGTGTGTGGGATGTGCCAGATATGAACTTTGTATAGAGTGAGGATATTTGTCTGAAAGTTCTGGACGTCTGATAATTTCAGCTGCTGGAGATCTAGAATCTTAAAATGCTGTCCAAAGGGTTTAAGTTGGTGAACTGACTTCAAGTTTTTATTTCACCTGACTTCAACTCCCTTGGAGGGAATCACTCTATTTTTTTTATAATTTTCTTAGTTTAGGTATTGATATGCACAGCTTTTTAATGCCAGATGCACATATGTGTAAAGCTAAGCAAGACCTTAATTTCCATTCCAACTAGTGTATTTAAACACACAAAAGTCTGTTTTATAACAAAGATTGCCATGGCAGAACAAATTCGAGTCTTCCTTCATAGATCCACGTAGACATTTGCAAGGGCTGACCAAAAGACTAGGACCTCATAGTGTCAAAGGTACTTGGCATTGAGATAGCACAGGTAGGTAGCTTATGGTATATATGTATTCTGATAGTGCTTATGCTGCATGTCTGCATGATTGTATTGATAATGTCTGATAGGAAATGTGCAGATGGGTTTGGGAGCCAGTACATTTGATGGTTTATATATCCCTTGAACTTTCAGTACTTGGATGTTGGTAATTCACCTTGGCCTGGTTTTCTAGAGAAATATATGCTATAGTTCTTTGTATTTTATTTCTTGGCACACAGCGTTGATTTGAGGGCCTCTTTAATGCAGGAAACTGCACAAGATGTTTCAGTGACATCTGGGGAGGAGCCATACCTCTGGTTTTTAAGTAGTGGTTTGGTTGGTTTTAGTATTTCTCCCCATAGTCTCTATATTTTGGTCCAGCTGTAGGACTTTTCATATGGTATCTGGCCCAAAGCCTCTTGAAGTTGATGGAAAGACTCCCACTGATTTAAGTAGGCTTTGGATAAGCCCCATCTTTTAGAAAACCTCTTTGTATTCCTTGTCATTCTCTCCTCTTATTTCTTGGTGCATAAATTACAAGGTCATTTGGAGTCTCTGTTTTGTTGGAGGATGTGCTTAACATATGGAACTCTATTCAGCCAGTTCACTGGCTCCCATTTCTATGCTAAAACACTTTAGAGAAGTAGTATTCTCTACTGAACACTACTGAAAAAGTGAGGTGTGTAGGGCCCGGTGGTTGATGTCTGCTTTCTCTGGGTTTAAAACTTAGCCAGGCTTTGCAGTGGAAATCTTCATACGTTTTATACAATCATGGATGGAGGAACAGTGTACACTAACTTTATTAATTCTACTAATGCTCCAAGGGATTCTCTCCTCTACGGAGCGAATGACATTGAATTATGTTGAATTGCTATAAAGAAATCTTTCATATATCTCTAAGATGTTGAGATTAAAAGGATGACATTCTATTGAACTGTATTCAGAATCTTTGCTTGTGACTTTGGGCTAGAATTTCACCTTGAAAATAGACAAATTTTTCAATTTCCGTGTGCTTTGTCTTGGTAGTCATAGCATTAAATTTTTAATAGGCCAAGTGATGGCCCTGTTCAGTGTTATATAGATACAGCCTACTCAAACCAGTAAATCACTAGAGACATGCTAACCAGTAAGTGTATGTCTAAGAATTTTAGGTATTTAGAAGTCAGATGTATCTGTTTTCCTTCCTGCTTTATGGAAATGGTTTGGAGCCTACTTTTCATAAGAAGGTATGTGGAAAGTAGATATTCTACTGTAGAAGAGGAAGTATGGCTATGTGATTCTGTCATAGAGGTTCATGGTGGTATAAAATGCAGAAACAGCAAGCTTTAGCAATTTAAACCTAAACCATGGGAGCTCAGCATCACTGAACTTGTCTGCAGTTTTGCAAGATCAGGATTACTAAGCTCTTGATTCTTAGTGAGCCATCAACTAGTGCACAACTGCATGAGATTTCTTTTTATTGCTGCTAAAATTAGCCTCCTTTAACTCAAAATAGTAGGAGTTAAAATAGAAAATAAAATGCATTTTCCTAATTCTGTCCTGTTGATTTTATCTCTTTTTTTTTTAAGAAAAAGACAGTTTGCTTTAGAACTAGATGTAGTGATTGTATCTGAGTATGAAGCTCTCTATTTACAGCCATTAAAATACATCCAAAGTCACTTTACTGGAGCAAAAAAAGGTGGAACAAATAATCAGGGTCACTCAACTATTGTGGATTAAAAAGATAGCTAAAGAATTACCTCCATGAAGTTGCCATTCTTGAAATAAATAAAAAAAAAAGTTGGAACTTCTCAAAAAGTAAAAAGTTTGGAGGCTCGAAGTTTACATCTGAGTGGATGAATTTCCAGATGAGTTTCCAAGATCTTTGGCCTCTGTAAATGTGTGCTGCTCTAATAATGTCAGCGAGTCTGCCACTCCCTACCAGTTGCCTGACTGCATTTATGTATGTGTTATCACAGTAACACCAGCATTAGTTTCAAAACTCGACTTCTGTAACTGTGGTTTTACTGTCCTGACAAACTGGAAAATGAGTTTTCCAGAACCTTTAAAGCATTGACGCTGCTAAATATTTTGTAACACTTAAATACTTGCCCCTGGCAGCAAACATGGTGGATTTTGGGGGGTTGTTTTGACCTTTTGTGGCTAGTTGGGCATTGTTCAGTTTCTTTTATCAGGATAACATACCATTGTTCCAAATGATAACAAGTTTTCTTGCTCTACATTGCTTTCAGCCATGCTGTAAGTTCTGCATGGAACTGCTTCCAATTCTTTCTTCCCTTGTCATCTTTTGTGGCTTAAATCAATGTACATATCAAGGGCATCAAGCCTGGTCACCATAATGGGTCTTTAATTAGGCAGTGTTCTAGTAAGATGCACTTCCAAAAAGCTGGGATGAAAGTCGTCATGAACTGGCTTCTGGGAGCTACGGCTTGTGTCTGGCTTCCAAGCAGCCATTAGGTTTAGCAGAAAAATGACCGAATGTTGGTCGCGCAGAAAACACTTACCACAACTTGAGGCAGTGAGGTATAAGTAGAGGTTTGGAAGGGGGAGCATTTTGGTGGCTGTTTTTTTGTGTGTGTGATTTGGGATTTTTTTTTTACAACAGGGAGAGATCAGCTTTTTCAAGTCCTGTGTAGCTTAGTCAGAAGCTGTCGTTGGAGAATAAACATAGATGTGCAGTTTCCAAGGGAAATCATGACAGTGGAAGTTCTTTGCCTGGAGTCAGATGCTGTGGAGTCTTGTCCTGGGTACCACAGAGCTTTTTTCTTGAGGGAAAATGACAACAAAAAACCAACTACCTCTCCCTCCCCCAACCAAGGAATAACTATTTATAGCTTTTTCTACAACCAGGTTACTTATATGGCCACTTCTTGAGATGTCCTTAAGCTTTGAAGGCCTGTAAAAAGCATGCAATATCAAGCTGATCATAGTTTTTAACAGGCAATGTTGTTTGGCTCTTTTATAGCCCTTTTGGCAAATGCAGCTTTTGCTGCCTGAGCAGCATAAATACTGCCTGAGTTAGGAGTTCCACTGAGGACTCTTATTTAAAGAAAGCCTCAAGAACTTTGTATGTGTGAGGTCCTAGAGAGTATGTGGTTATGACCACAAATGTTATCTTTAAAGGATTAATTTTCTCAGTTAAAACTAATTTGGAATAAAGTAAATTGAGTGATTTGCAGTAGTGGAGATAATATCTAATAGAACTCCTCACTTCTAATTGAGAAGCTACTGATGCTTATCAGAATAAGTGGCTTGGTTTCCAGTTGATATTTCCTGTGGAAAAACAATTATTATTGTTGGCTTTCCAGCTTTTTTGCTGTGGGGTAGCACATGCAGTATATAGTCTAGGAATTTGTTTGCCGGATTATCTGCTGAGTAATTAAAGTGTTGTAGAAAAATGAACAAACGGGAATGAAGGGATTTATTGTTTAGAGAAATTAAGCCAATATCTGTGTTTAGGGACAGGGTAACACTTGAGAGGTATTGAAAAGCCTAATCAAATAAACAGGGTGTAGAAACTACTTAGGTGGTGTACAGGGAGGTAGCTACTACTAGTGTTATGAAGGAAAGTAGAGATACACAGGAAAAAAAAAAATTTTTTATTCTTAAAAACCATCTTCCTTGTCTGAGACCCTGCTTCTAGTTCTAAGGATCAAATAAAAAAAAAACTCTATGGATTTAAAACTGTGCCACATTGCTAGCATGTAGACACGTGCCATAATCACTTGTCATTTATCTTCCTGATCTGTGTATGTGTATATATATATGACTAGAAATACTGTTTGGGACCTGAGTAGCCTTTGCTTTACAAAGTGGTGTATTCTGGGAGAAAGAGAGGAGAGTGTTTCAATGGCATTTCATAAGGAATTTTTGTTTCTTTGAAATGCTTCTGGCAAGCACTGTATGATGATGGGAAATTTTGTTATTGCCTTTTTTTCATGGCGTGGGAAGGATGAATTCTGTGGAGACAAGTGTTCAGGTAGTACAGTAATGAGAAGATAAAATTACTAGAGAAAGAATTTAATAAAAGACAGTGCAAATGTAATCTGTCAAATAACGGATGCCTTCACAGTTCTTAGCATGTAGTTACCTCAGCAGGAGATCAAGCTCTGTTCTCTTTGGAGAGGAAAAAAGAAAATAGAATGCCTATTCTGTTCCTTCAGAGACTCCAATTTCAGTGTCTTAAGTCTCTCACAGAGTTGCTGTCTTTCAAAATCTACTTATTGCATTTAAAGCTCCTGAAAGTAGTGCCAAAGAACCATGAGAAAAAGGAGATCCTGTTCTGTTAAGTTGATGGGGACTATGGGATGATGTCATGGTTAAAACTCTTCTCAGCAGAAGAGCCCCAAAGCAGGAGAAACCTATCAGCAGTGTGCATAGGTTAGTATATATACCCAGATGGTTAAGTTGAATCTTGTTGAAAACAGGGTCTTAGTACTTGTGATGTAAAAATATATACAATCCAGTTTAAAAGCAGAATTCAGAGAAGATATTTGAAGGACAAAGAGTTTGGCTGGCAAACAGTAAAAGAATTAAGAACAAGCTGTTTCTTGCCTTTCTATTTTTATCACTGTTAGCAGATGTGAATTTTCCATGAACAGTTTTCATGAATCTTTTTCAAACTACAGTTGCTGCAGTGTCAAAGTGTTTGTGCCTGGTCAGCCTCTTGGTGCTTTCACTGTAGTGAATAAAAGTATATTTTAAAATTGTCGTATATGTTTGATCTGATTTTTGCATCCTTGAGTTTTGCTTATGTTTGGTCCAACAGATATTCCAACTGTAGAGCAAAACTTTAAATATTTGTCCCAACCTGGAATGAAACCACTTAGGGTTTTAGGCTAATTAATAAAAATGCTTGTTTTCAGTCAATAATAGAGGCTTGTGATAGGATTCATTGAGTCCTTTAGTAAATTGAGCAGCATATCCATAACAACTACTACTAGTGATACAGTATGAACTGTAGTCAAAAAGATGAATTGACTCATTATAGCTTCTGCTTTTCTCATGATAAAGATGTCTCAAGACAAATAGACAGTTTCATTCCTTTACTGATGCTCATATGACCCTTGAAGCTTCATCTCAAGTGTCACCTCTTAAAGCTGATAGAAATAATTTCCATATTGAAAGTACATTCCGATGTTGTGGCTGGTTTTCTGTTCTAAAAAATGTGCAGCACTGGGGTGAAATGGGAGTTTCAGATGTACTGGATAGTTTAGGATATAGATGAAGCCTCTGATGTGCAGGTTTTTACTTCTGGTGCTGATTCGCAGGAATCCTTTTCTAGATATGACAGGAAAAAGGCTCTTATCTCAGCAGCTTCCTTTGCACAAAAGTACATGCTCAGACTGCTATTTTTGAAACGTGGTGAGTCAACTGGACACGAGCCTCTGGCAACTCGGGAGGTCTCTGTGCATTGCGAGTGAACTGGGGAAGCCACCGCTCCCTGACTGTCCACGCAAAGGGACCCGTGGGCGCGCAAAGGGACCCGTGTGACCCGTGTCTCCTGGCTTCTCCGCCAGCCCCGCTCGGCTCCGTGTTTCAGCACCGCGGTGGCGGACAGCGCCTGCGCTCGGGGCCGGGCCCGGGGGGCGAGCGGCGGGGCCCGGGGGCCAGCGGCCCGCAGGCAGCACCGCGTGGCTCTGCCCAAAGCCTCTGCACCTCTTGCTCAACCGCTTCCACAAAAGCAGCTCAATTCCCGAAGCTCCTGGCGAGATTTATGGATGCTGCAGTCAGTCTCAACGCGTAGCTGGGGAAACCTGGTGGTTGTTTCTTCTCCGGGTGAAGCGTTGTCCTTGTCAGCAATTTTGTGCTGGAAGTGGATGTGTAAGAATTGTGGGTTGATTGTATCTGAGTATGAAGCTCTTTGCTATTTACAGCCATAAAAATACACCCACAGTCATTTTACTGGAGCAAAAAAAAAGGTGGAACAAATAATCAGGGTCACTGAACTATTGTGGATTAAAAAGATAACTAAAGAATTACCTCCATGAAGTTGCCATTCTTGAAATAAAAAAAAAAATATGCTGGAACTTCTCAAAAAGTAAAAAATTTGGAGGCTAGAAGTTTACATCTGAGTGGATGAATTTCCAGATGAGTTTCCAAGTTTTTTGGCCTCTGTAAATGTGTGCTGTTCTAATAATGTCAGCGAGTCTGCCACTCCCTACCAGTTGCCTGACTGCATTTATGTGTTATCACAGTAACACCAGCATTAGTTTCAAAACTTGACTTCTCATTTATTTCGGAGTCTTGTGCAATTTTTGGGAGATGGTGGACGTTCCTCAGGGTATGAAATCTTATTTTAAAGGTGTTACCTGTGGGGACAGTTTATGAAGTATAGTAGGTTAAGATATGCAGGGACTGACACCCAGAGCTTGTCTTCCATTGAATTAAACTGGGCTACACTAGCTGTTTCAAAGAACTGTGTGCAGACAGTTGTGGAGTAATTTGAGGCTGTTCCTTGCCCAGTATTCACTGGCTGATTTCTGAATTGGGCCAGGAGAGATTTAAACTTGTTTAAAAAATACTGGCCCCGTGGCAAAACCCCTCATTATAGCTCTGAATGTTCTTTGTATCCATGAGCCCAGCTCTTTCTTTAAAGCACTTGCTTTGAATGGGAAAAAATAAAGGAATTTTGTAGGGAAAAAAAGGACTGTTTTGGTTCGGAGTGGAGAGATGACTTCAGCTTGATCTTAAGATAAATCCTTGCAGCACTTTGTGGTAAAATTCTACTGCTCAGTGGCCTTGGGTAAAGTATGACCACCTGGGTTGAAATGCAGACATGTCTGAGGGTTCAGGAAGCAGTGCCTTCCATTAAGCAAGGGATGTCTCAACAATCAGCTGGAGTTTGTTATAATTCTGTTGTTAATTATCTTTTTTCATGTGCTTCCCAATTTATTAAGGGTCTGGTACTACAAATAAGATCATATGTTGTTACACTTGGGAGTTCACCAGGCCCAGCCGCAGCGGCAGGTTGGTGTTCAGTATTTTTGTCTCAGTGAAAAGTTCCAGCCCTCCTGCATGTCTCACCCTTTTGATACAACCACTTCCCGCAGCACCACAGTTCCAGCTTTCATGTGGTTGCTTCATGTGTGGCCTCTTCTGCATAACAACTTGGCCAAAGGTTGTAATTCACTTTTAGGTGTCACCCATGTCCCTTTTTTGTACTGAGATTGTGGACTTCAGCTTATTTTTCATGAAATCTGCTGTTTTCTTTTCATCTTCTTTGGCAGAAAATGGAAAATAGTTGCTGTGAAGAACAATTTTTGTTTTTAATTTTTAAAATATTTATTTATTAGTTCTGAATTAGTTCTTGCATTCAAGGACACACCGTTCTAAAATAATGAGCTTTTAGTTCTTTCATTGATGTTAATCCCCAACACATCATTTTCTTCATAGAATTATAATAAAACATTGTAATAGGTTTGTTTTTCCATTTGATGGAGAAAGAAACTAAAGATGGCTATCAGTTTCAACTAGCAACCTATTGAAGGAAGATACTGTGTTTCTCTTAACTGTTCTCTGTTACTGTAGCATCTGTAACCCTCAACTCTTGATAATTTTATAGGTAAGTTAATGAAGCACACCTCCAAAACCACATAGGAGTGACCTATAACTGTGTAGATGTCTCAGATGTTTCCTGAGCATTACCCTTGGTTTCCCTCCTGAAGATTAGGAAGCTGTACATGAGAAAAGTGAATATTACTACTTTCTCTGCTCATCTTTTAAAAGATACTTGGTTGTTAGTGTGCTCTGTCAGAGATGTTTCTGTATTACAAGTCCCAAACAGATCGTAACCAGTGAAACGAGGGTTGTGCAGAATTGAGATCCCATTCACACAGCCTTATTTGTTTTTGTCAGCTTTGACCCAAGTCTCACCAGCAACCATCTTTCTCACTAGTTTGACACATTCCTTTGTTTCATGTCTACAGCTCTTGACTCTAGAGGTGTGTTGGAAGCCAGATAACACAGTGCATAAGCTAGCAGTGCAGCTGTAGAAGGGAAACTTTAATTAAAAATCCTGGAGCAAAAATTGTTTGTTCCTGGAGGCTGATAAGTGGGAAGGGAAATTAAATTATCTTAGGTTCCATGTGGTTTCTTGTTTTTCATATATGAAGATACATTCAGGCCGCAGAGCGATGCACTGGCACAGGGATTTGCTGCCAGGTAAGAAGACCTGTGTCTGTCTGGCTGCATGCCAAGGAAGCCATCTGTGTTGCATTTGGCCACAGCAGCAGAAAATACAGTGGGCTTGAGGCAAAAAAGAGACTGACCAAACATCCTTTGGTGTAGGTTGATTGAGATAGCTGGCAATAGGCACAGGATGAACTTGAGGTGAATTTAGAATATGGGAGTTGTTTGAGCTAGAGCTTTTTGAACACTGAGCAAATGTTAATGCGTCAGCCCAATTCCCTCTTATGGTAAGCAAGTATTATTTACTGCCTTCATTTCACTGACTGGAAAATTGAAATTTCAAGGGCTTCAACCTCAGTAATCTTGATATAAACTGGAACTAATTCTGTTTTTGTGGCGTTACTCCTCATTGGTGCTGATGTAGGTGAAATTTGAAAGCAGCTTTTCCTTTTTGCCAGAGAACTGGGACAGCTTACACAAGCAGATGAATCTCCAAGAAACAGTGATGTGGTACCTGTTGATACTGGCAAATGTGCTCAAGTTTTATTCAAAATATGCAGTCTTATTCATTGTTGCTGTGCTTATTCTGCTGATGCAACCTCTGCCTGGGCGATTACCATTTGCTGGCTTCAAAAGTTAGCAGGTCTACAAAAGCATCTGTCAGCAAATAAAAAGCTAGGCTCTGAGGAAAGTGTTTTAAAACTGTATCTGAAGCCTGCTGGAATTTGCATTAGATTCTTTTTTAGTTGCATCAGCTGGGACTATATTGTGACTGTTTGACACTTACCATTTACTAATGCTGAATGGAATACTAATTGAGAGAGGTTTTAAAAGAGATGTCAACTGTTCAAAGGAAAGCATATGACAAATGCTGGCAAGTATTTTTTACAACAATTATTTTATATGAAGCTTTTCATGTAGACAAATCCCAAGGTGCTTCACATTAATCTTTTTGAGGGAGGGAGAAAAAGTTGTGATTTGTTCTTGCCTTTTAATCGTTTGAAACCCTCTGATGTTCTGTCTGTTATGATAAAAGTCTGCTTATGAGGTCTGCCAGGAGAAAGAAAAGCTTATCTTCTATGTCGTTGTGGTTTAACCACATATGTGCAGGGTATTATGGAGCAATCACTTATTCCATAGCGCACCCAGTTAGTTTCTCTTGAGTTCCTTTGCCTCTGTCATTGATAACTATATTCTATTTGTGTTTAAAAGTAACAGTGGATAGGGGATACGTGAATTTCTTTCAGAAGATCTTACATGAAGTGACATCTAAGGTATAACACATTGTCCTGCTTAAATACAGAATACATCAACACTAAAGTCAATTTAACAAGCAGCTAATCAGAAATAGCTATAAAAATAAAACAGGAAAAAAAAACATCATCATCCACCACCCCCTAAAATTCAAATGTCGCTTCTAATGAGAAGCATACTTAGAGCCTTGGAAGATTACACTATTCAAGAACAATAGATTAGCAAGTTTTTCTATATATAGCTGTGACTTGACCCGTAAAACCCCCAGTTAACCCAGAAGGAACAGTGGTTTCAGTTGAATAAGGTGTTGCTGAGTACCTGTCTCTGAACATAGGTCAAGGGCCCTAAAGGTATTTAGGGGCTTAACTTGTAGCTTTGAATGGTAAAAAGGTGCTTAAGAACTCTTTCAGCTTTGGTTGCTGTTGTTTTCGAGGGAAGCTTGGCAAGCATCAAGCTGAGGAAGACCTCAGTGAAGAAAGCAACAAGGAATCAGATGTGATCAGAGAGGGGAAACACTCAAGTAGTTTTTTACCTGCTTGCTCTAACTCATCCAGTGGTTCTTGCAGATATTTCCTGTCCTTTTTACCGTACTTAACACAGATCTATCAGAGGACTTTAGTAGTATTCCACTTCCTACAGAGACAAGTAGAGAAAAGCAAAAAATTACTGTGTGAAATCAGTGTTTTGAAGAAAAACTCAGATTATTAATATTAATATTTTATCAGTATCAGCAGGAAGCTGTCTGTTTCTGTGCCTCTCCTGTGAGGAAAGAAAGGGTTAACGTGTTGATGCACAGGGAGTTTTGTATTACTTCAACTGTTAAATGTAGACAAAGCTTCATTTTGTCAGGTGTTTATCCAACATGCTCTACGATATCAGATCATGTCAGTTGGTTGGAGATAACTACTTTAAACAACAACTCCCCTCTGTGGTGAACTTTCCTTTCCTGTAGTGATAATCCAAAACTTTTCCAGCAGAGAAGAATTGCTAGCTCAACATCTTCTGTGTCTTGACAGTTGAACCCTTGTAATACTTCAGTCTTAATTTGTCTCAGTTTGTCTCAATTTTAGAGATTTTTTTCTGAGAGGTACCAAGGAAGTTTGGAAGATGAGTTCCTCATACTTGCATTTTGTGTTTAAATTGGTATTCCAGTGCTTTACAATTAAAGGATTTGTTTTGTAGTCGGTGTATCTACAACCACTTTGGACTCACCTTTGATGTTTGAACAATCTCTAGTTGTGTTAAATCAGTGCAAAATCAGCTTAACTAACATGATGTTGCAAGATTAGCTGAGATGTTGTGAATCTGTCTTGATGATTTCAGTAAGAACATGATCTAGTCAGAGCAGTTGGAGGGCTGATTAATAAACTACTAGAAAACTGCTGCTTCATTAATTTTTTTTATTGCATAGCACCTCATCCAGTTATGGATTGGAACCTACACTGAGGGTATAGATGAGGTCCCTGCCCTTGATCTGATGAAGCTGATGAGTCTTCTGGTCTCAAACACAATAAAAAGATAAACTGGGAGAAATCCCTGATAATTATACCACTTAAAAGGATGCACAATTAAAATATCAGAAGAGATGTTATAGAGCTGTGTACTCTATTGTCAAGGAGAGAAGGTCGAGCAGATCTTCTGTCATTAGTATTTGATCCTATAAATATTTAAATATCACCCCTCCCGGGAGGAGCGTGTTACTACTTTCTGAAGCAGTATTATGCCAGAAAGATGCTATTTAAATTTTTGCTAATGCTGTACTGCAATTTGATCTTTTTATGCCTCACTGACTAAATTGACTTTCTGTAAGAAAAATAAAAATTCATCCCACATCTCCCAAAGATCAAGTTTTTATAACAGCATTAAAATAAATATTCCAAACTAAATACTAGTGATTGAAAGCTGTGGGTTTTTTCAGTAGTCACACAATTGCACTGGCTTTTCAGCTAGAGTTTTTTTAGCATATGGAGAATGTGTTTTCAGCTCCTTGCTTCAGTGCTGAGTAGTTGTAATGAGCACAGAATCTTCTTTCCCTGCTGTTCAGCTGGGGAAAGCCAGAGATATTCATGTAACTTCTGTTTTAGAAAACACTTGTTACTTTCAAAACAATGTTTTGAGACTTCATTTTTTAATACAGTTTCAAATATAAAACTACGCACTCTGAAAGGAAAAACTTAGGAGATACTGATGAAATCAAGTCTTCGGGGTTGAATGAAGTATTGTGATTTAATATACTCTGTGCATTTTGACCGCTGGACTCTAAATCCTCAAGAACGCTTTAGTTGAAAAGACTTTTTCCGTCTTTTTCTCACTTGAAAAGTTCAGGGGATCAAATAAAAAGTTTACTGAAGTCTGGTTCTCAGGAAGTTGATTGGTATTTTGTTTGTTCAACTTCAGTTCTCTGGCAGTTATTGTTGCCTTTTTTATTTTTTTCTCTCTAGAAATGCAGGGGATACAGTTGTGCTGAAATAGCTTCACAATAAAATAAAGGTTATCTTTGACAGCTCTCTCTTCACATGGTCAAAATGTCTTTTCCTCCTTTCCTTATGACCACATTTGGCCTGCAAGAACGCAATTACTTTTTGTTTTGGTGACTTGGGGGTTTTCTTGGATGTTGTGTTCGACCTTGTTTACTCAGAAAGAGGAAGAAATCCTCAGTAACTCTCCTCTGCTCATTTCTGATGGACAATAGCTTCTGTGTGTCAGGAATTCCAGCTGAGGAGGACTGACTGCATTACTGACCTTCATACACTGTTGTAATTTCATGAATTGCTGCCTATTCACTGTTGAAGCAACAGGGCTTTTCTTATTCTATTGTTTGATTTTGGGAATAGAGGACTTAAAGGCTTTTATGCCTTCTGCAGAAAAGTTTCCAACCAATTTCATTTTCTCAGTGACTTGGTATATAATAGAAGAAGCAACAGTAAGTCTGAACTTGATTTTTAAAAGAACAGAGATGGATACACTAAAGGAAGTGGGGAATGAAGTCATGTGGCTGAGGAGCTCAAGGACTCAGCTGTGGAAGAGGCTAGGAATTTATTCATGGTCAACTGTTAAAACTATCAGGAATACGTAACATCATAAACAAACGAGGGAGAGATAAAGGGAACTAGTAAAATAAATAAGTAATTCCAGAATGTAACTGGCAATGGTAGAGCCATCTTTGACTTAAGTGCAGAGTCCAAAAGGAGTGGGGAAAAGCTGCTGAGGAGGTCAAGAAGCACAACAGGAAAAGGACAAATGTGGAAAAACTAAAGCTACACCCAAGCTTGAGAGAAAGGAGGGAGTGGGGGGGAGAAAAGGCAAAATATGAGAACAAAGGCTGACAACTATGCACTGAAGACTAAGTACATGACCTGCAAATGTGAACTTCATTAACTTAACATGGAGAAGTAGACCCAAATTGTTGCTAAGGCATCATGGATACTTATTACTAGAAGGAAACTCCAAGCGCTTTGTACTTGCACAGGAAGAGTCACCAAGACTATTGGTAGTGCATGCTTGTTAAAATACGTATTTCTCGTTTGGGTTGGGGAAATCTCAGAACTGATTTGTAACATACCTGTGACTTGTCAATCAGCTTCTGATCTGCAAGGACGCTCATAACGGAGCTTTAAAAGCATCTTGATGACAAGAGGACATCCCAGTTCTGCCTATGCCATCAGAAATGCCTCACCGCTTTATGAAGATGGTTTCCATACTCTTAATTTATGGACTGGGATGCAGAAGCAAAGGGCAAAGCATTTGCAAAATGATTACTGATTTTTAATGTCTTCAGTTTAACCGCTTATTTTAAGGTGAGTTTTGAAATTTGGTCATTTCTACTGAAGATGCTAAGCCAAGTAAATAGCCTGAAATTACTTCAGTGGGAGCTGAAGGGGATACAATTCAGACCTCCCACTTGCTGTGCTCCACTCCAGTGGGGCTGTGTAGTGCTGTTATATACTGTACTGCTTAAAATGTTTCTCAGGCTTTTAATGTTCCTCAAAAAATACAAATCTGTCTCCAGCACCATGCTCCCCTAGGGCCTCTGACTGATGGAAGTGTCATATTTAGCAAGAAGTCTAGTGTTTATTTCTGATGTTATTCAGCTAGTTTCCTTTCACTCTTTCACTTGTTTTCTTAACTGCTTTTCACCTACTCCACTTAATTAGAAGGATTAATACTTCTTAGTGATAGAGTCTTCCTTTCCTTTGGATCGTGTGCAATTAAAAATACACTGTCAGGAGAAAGGGTGGTCTTTATTGTTTAGACTATGGGATTAGGTATTTGAAACACAAGGTATTGTGTGATGAAATAACATAATCCCTTTGTTCCCTATCTATGAATTCTGGATAATTATTCCCCTTTCCACTCATTTCTTTACCCACTTTGTCTGCTTAGACTTTTAGTTCCTGGGAAGAGGTAATCACTTCCAATGTGGTTAAAAGTTCTTGAGAGATCCATCACTGCAACAGTACTGGCTACTGCTTCTGCAGGAAACATGGAAAGCCTCTAGCTCCGTGTTTTCTGTCTTCTTTCTAGTTTTCTTTTTCTTTTATTTTTTTTTCCCTTTGCCCTCATATTTAAGGAAACTCATCAGTCTTCCCCACTACACCTATTGTGCCTGGCAGATATCAAGCGCTTTCAGCATGCCATAACCCATTTCTCCAAAATGGTCTTCCTTAGCTTTGCTGCACTCATCAATTTGTCACCTCTTCTCTTTGACTGTTTTCATTGTAGGAAAATTGCCCTTCCCACTGTGATCAATGTCATCCTATTTTGGGACAACTTTTCCTTTTATAATCATTTTTACAGATGTCGATTATGGCAGGGGTTTTTGAGGTGGCACTGGCTTTTGTCTGTTTTACACGTCAATTTGTGACTTTATTTTAGATGCTTGCTCCAATAGATAGAGGCTGAGATTCTCAACCAGGCTTATTTGCTTGGGTATCTTTACCAAAATAGTCACAATTGCATTAGCAATATTTAATTCTCCATCACAAGTGCAGTCAAGTGTTCTTCACGTGTCTTCTGCTCAAGGTTTGACTTGGCTGAAAACTGTTGGGCTTTTTGATGGCAAAAGGCATTAAATTGAGTAAGCTTTTATATTTGAAATAGGAAAACTGGGGAGCCATTCTACTGAAAAGATTATCCAGTACTGTGAGTATTTCACACAGTATTCATGATTGGGGACCATGCTGAAAATGCTTACGTTTAAAGAGAGTCTCCAGCAGTATGTTAAATTTCTTAGAAGAGCGGTGGAGGTCCTTTTTCCATTACAGCCCAGACGTGACGGGAATAGATTATACAAGACCTCTAATTACCTTTCCTTACGCTTCAGAAAGACCTGTAACACTGCCCTGTGGCAAAAAGCTTTCCCTTTCTCCTACTCAATAGGTTATTGTGCTGTTTCCCTCCAGCTGCTTGTCATTCTGGAGAAGGCGGCGGGCTTGCATTTGATAGCTGACACGTATTGCTTGAGACAGACAAGGGTGTAAATTCTCTCTCCCTTGGGAAAGGTGATGTTTGTGAAAAAACACAGGCCAAGCTCCTGTCTGTCACTGAAAGATGAGCTAATCTTTTCCCTTGACATCGTGTGAAGCTGCAGGCTGTGGCACAACACCCCCGTTTTCTTGCCACCCAAAGTCAGAGGCGAACAACTGCAGAGATTGCTTTGGCAACCGTCCTCCCGTCGTTTGCACTAATTTGCTCTGGTTCTTAGAGTGCTTTGGGCTGGTTTCTGAAGCTGCTCTGTTTCACTTTGCAGTCTCATGATACTGAGCTAATGGGATTCGTACCCCAGGACAAGCTGGGAGCAAGGTAATGTTCTTCACTAAAGCCTCAGCTGCTGAAAGTGAGTTGAAATCAGTTCTTAACTTCTTGATGTTCTCCTGCAGACAGGCCTCTAGTTTCCATAGGTCTGAAGCAAGCTAAATAGTTGCATGAAATGTTTTAAAAACTAAAACAAACCCCAAACTTAACTCATGTTTTTGATTAGTTATATTTTGTCTGTTTCTTTGGAGCAAGTTTTCTGGCTTCTGATCTAAAATCTGTTACTCAGCCAATGCTGTACAGTGCATATCAATTTACTGTGATACAGGACAACAGGCTTGGATGTTTTAAGCTTTATTTTCCTTCACTTCAAATGAAATCAACTAAAGATATGAATGGTGCAGGTAAAATTAGGCATTGTCTTAAGTCCATAATGTCATGGCTGGGATGTGTTCCTTTGAATTTGTGTGGGGTGGGATTTTTTTTTTTTTATATAGCAAATAAGGCAAAAATATTTTTTCAGTGTGTACTTCTAGTGAACCTATTCATGGAATGATATGGGTAGACGATGAGCAGCTGTCTACAAAACCTCCTGATAAAGGTAAAAGGGTCTTCAGAGATACTCCTTCCTGTGTGTCATCAGCATAACAACAAGTGCTGCTGTTGGATCTCTTGACCTATCTAAAGATGGTAATGCTTTCTATGGGTCTTTTTGTGCAGACATTGCTACTGCATCTATCACAATGACATTTTTCCTAAGCAGAAACAAGATCATGGTTATAAGGTGCTATGGATGGCAGGTGTGGCATTTTTCTCATGACAAACCATGTAATCACTGGCATTAGTAAGATATTCCATCAATTTTTTTTTTCTTAAATAATTCAAAAGCACTGAGAAGGCTTCTCTAGGAAGCCCCATACATTTTGAAGTAGAACTTAAGAATTTCAGTTGAAAGTTTTCAGCTCTCTAATTGAAGTTTCAGCTTTTCTGATAAAGGAGACATCTTATTTTTAGTGAAAACTGTGAATGTTTTGTACTCTGAGGTTGGATCAATTGCTGCGTTTCGCAAAATGTATCTGCTAAATAGTCAAAGCACGAGCACTATTCTTATTTAGTGCCTTCTTAATGAGGAACAAGTAATTACTTATTTTGTATGCCTACAACCCAGGACGTAATGCATCCACACGAAACCTCTCGAAGTGACTCAGAACTTAAGAATAATTTCAAATTAATGATTTGCTATTAAGATTCCTCTCCTAGGAAAACTCGTGATAAAAACAATTCCCAACTCCTCACACTGTCACTCTGCGAAATTGTCCTCACTTGCACGGAATAACTTCTTGGGAGCAGAAGATTTCTAAACTAGGTCAGCAAAGCATTGCAGGGATGTGTGTGTGAGGAGGAAGGGGATTACAAAGAAGTGGTGTGGATTTATGCACTGGTACATATATTAGGTTAGGTAATTGCAGATCACTTCACAGACCTAGTTTAAAGTGCAGTCTAATGAAGAATTACATTGCCATAACTGAAGGTAAAAAAAAAAACAAACAACAAAACAAACAAACAAAAAACCACAACCAAACAATCCCACAACTCTGCCCAGGACATCAGAAACAACTCTTTGAGAGAGAAAGGGGATAATCTCAAACTGAATTTGCCAATGAAGAAATTGAATGCAGAGCTGCTCTCAAGGACTTCCTTCTGCTGATGAAAATAAGATGGCTTATGAATAAACTTTGTTAGAACAAAATTAGGCATAAGGACTGTACGGTTTCTGATGCAATGGTGCTGTGGTAGAGTAGACACATCACAGAATAATTCCTGCTGGGAGAATTTTAGAAATCTGTTTCAGTTCCCAGTGGGGGAAAAATGGCCCAGGAGAAAATGTAGTCCATGTGGACCTCATACTGAGATTTATTTTTACAAAATGGGAGAATTGGCTTGTGCAATGCTTTTTTTCTATATTTCACAGCAAACTTGGAATTAAAAAGTTTTTCCAGGCTAGAGCTTACAGGCATATTTTTCTTGTAAAATATGGGACAAAACTTTAGAAAGCACTCATCTTCTGTTACTAATGTCCTCGTGTCACACTCTTTGTTGTAGCTCTCAAAAGAGGTTAGCACCATTATCCACACTTTGCATAGGAGACACTGAGACACTCATAGGCACCTTGATTTGTTTGCTTCCCCTCAACAGGCTGCTGGAAAGCTGGGACTTTGAGGGTAAAGGTTGCTTAATGGGAAGAATTAGAACCATCTAACTTCTTGAGAATGACTTTGACCTTAGCTATGAGTGAGGGTGCAGATGATTCCTGCTTTTGGATTCAAAATGTTTTGTAACATTCCCATCCCAGAGCTGCAGAAGTTATGCTCATTCCCATGTCATCCACAGTCAGTCTTTAACCCTGCTGGACTCCTTTCAAGTATACGTGATTCACTTGGCAAGTGTCGGGGTTTATGGCACAAAGCAGGTTTAAGGATACCTTTTAGAGCAATTTGACAGTTTCTTTTTCCAACTGGATTGACTGAGTCTAAGAAGAATAAGCCTTTTTATGCAGCACATGGATTGGGCCAACTTGAAGATCTAATTACAAAGCAAAGGAAACAGTTTTTGCTGTTCCCATAGTACAAATATTGTCTTTCCAATTGCCACATGTTCAAGCTGACATCAGTCCCTGTAAAAATAATGCTGCAATGCCTACTGAAATGGGAGGTTTCTGCTGCTTCAATTCTGCATTGCTGCAGGGAAGCAAGCAGGTCAAGGTTTTTCATGAGGCCAGTAGATCCATGAGAGTAGCCTGAGTTGGTACCAGGATAGCAAGTTGCATCAAAGAGCAGGGGTATCAACTGCAATGGCATGGCCCAGCTCCCTGGGGAGGAAGCTGAAAGGATGAGGGGAAATCGGGAGGGAACTGGGAGAAGGATGTGGAGAAAGAAGCTGGGTTGGAAGCAGAAGAAAAAAACAAGACACTTTAATCAGGAACAGGATGGATTAAATAGGTTGTCTGAGCAACCGTTTGCCTATTTGTTCTTGGCCCAGATTTAGATACCTAGTTAAAACAAATTATGTTTTTATTGTTTCCTCTTTCTTTCTGGAATGAAACCATCCTTTGAAAAGCTTATTTTACTGCAAATACTTGTTGTGCTTGAGTTCTGAGTAAAGGAAAGCAGAGAGTGATAAAAGTGGTGTTCCTACCTCTTCTCTAAGCAGACAGTAGTTTGGGACATTCAGTCAACTGCAAGATTCTGGCTCAGTTTTCTCTTTATCCTGAAAAGATTCAAACCTGTATCTCCTGCTTCCAAGTAGATACTCTAATTATCAGTCTACAAGTTATTTAACTGGAAGAACACAGTTTCTTCCTGCTGGAACATAGAAGGTTTCCAAGTGGAAGATCTGCTGATCATGTGAGCGTAGAGGCAATCCTGGCTGGTTACAATGATTGCCTTAAACATGGGCAGCTGCAACCTGGACAGAAATGGGTGCTGAACCCCGATTGCTTGCCTTGTGTGTTTGCTTTCCCTTGAGCTGGCTGTGTACAAATACACAAGGGGAACAGGCACTATTACGTCCATGGGGGTATTTCTGGTTTTCCCCTCAGCTGGTACTATTTGATGAAGCTGACTAAATCTTGGGATCCTAAGACTGAAGTTTTCAGTAGATCTGATGTTCACTAGGAATACAGCTTGCTGGTTTTTACTTCCAGAAAGGAAAGAATAACTAAAGGCAGGTGGTGTCCAAATAGGAGAAAGTCAAAGAAGGCATTTCTGTAAGAAATTGGGACTTGGCATGAAAGTATCTGACTCCAGCTACTGCAGACCATGAAACTTTGCTGTTTGGCCCAGTACTTAATCCACCCGGTCATATAGTATACCTGATGGTGCATACTTATAAGGAGCCAAAGTACCAGACTAGCTTCTGCATTGATTTTGGTGTATCCTTAGGTACAATTGCTCTCAGGTTTGAGTGTGTGCCACGCAGTACAGGCTGGCAGATGAACCGGCCAGGCAACCGGCTGTATGTGACAGCTGGGGTCATGGCACAGCACATCAGAGCTGTATGATACCGCAGCAGGCCAGATCAGCACATGACTGAATCCAAAGTCCACGTCTTTAAGCAGCTATAGTATGGATGGATGCAAGGATATGCATTTGGAACTGTTGCCATTATCCAAAGTTGCCATTATCCACAAGCACAAGACTGAACAAAGAACTGAGGAAGCAAGTACAGGTTATATGGTTGTGTGCATGTCCTCTACTGGTGTTTGGAAACAGGAGTTGTTCAAAATCAGTGAAACTTCTTTTTGAAGGCGTGACACTTGTAGTGATGCTCTGCTAGAGTTACCTTCCTATTCTCGTCTCCAAGAGGGACTGGCTGTTATCCTGGGATGATTATTATTATTTTTTAATGTTTAAAAAGATGTTGATTGTGATTTATTGGTTATGCAACGGATGGATGTGGAAACTATACATCTAAATCCAAATTTTATTCTTTCAGTTGTTTTGAATGTTTTTCCTCATTTTGAGATGGTAGTTTGGGAGAAGGCATCAGAGAGCATAGATTCCTTAAAGGGAGCGAGAAACTCAGAATTTAGCTGTTACTATGAAAATGTCATAAAGAATTTATTAAGGATGAAAACAGCATCTGAACAGTTGCAAAACCTAAACAAAGTAATATGTGTGTGTTTGTGTATATGTGTGTGACTTCTTGAACAAACTCCCAGCAATCTGTAGCAGGTTTATCCATTTCTATAAAATTCTCCTTAAAGGTAAACATATCTAATAGAGCCCTTCAACTTCTGTTATTCTCCAATTTCACTGAAATAAGATCTGAAAAAAAGATAGAAGGAATTGAACCAGTGTACAAGTACAGTCATGTTTTGAGAAATTGGGCTCTCGAATATTATGAGAGATAAAACATCTTCTTTGAAGAGGTTGGCAGAGTTATTTACCTGTATACAGCCTTTTTCAGGACAGAGGAATCAGTGGGTCAGAAAATAAATGGAAGTTTACCGTCCTGCCTGGCACAGGCTGAGCCTCTCAGCCCAAGAAGATGGAGGAGCGCTCTGGGCAGCGGGTTATCCCGGCCCCGTTCACAGTTACAACTGGGATGTAAATAGTCTGAGCTCCTAAAAGAAAATGTTGTCTTGCTTTGAATTTAAACGCTCTGTTTCAGCTTTCCAAGCTCTCAAACCTCTGGTGTATGTTTTTACCACTGCAGCCCATGGGGAAATTTATTTTGCTGTTATTCCCTTCTGTCTCTCAGCCCTCTGAAATGTTTCTCCCATCTTACCCTGCCCTCTGCCTCCCTCCCAGCCTCCACAAGCAGCCCCGGGAAGAATAGGAGACTATTAAAGAAACCACTACAAAGACCTCACTGTGCGAAGCCCCTCAACAACATTCAGTTACAAAACACAGCTCTGCATCTGCAAGGCAAGAATTGCTGCTTCTGCTCTGCAGAGCCCTGTCAGAGGTCAGCTTCTAACAGGACTGATCTCTTCTTCACTGGCCCTTTCCTTTCTGTGTTTCCAGCTTTTCCTTCTGTCACTGTTATCCAATGCCTTTTCTTCCACCTCCCCTACCACACACTGTAAAATTATTTTGTGTGTAGTCCTCATTCATTCATCTTCCTCTAGGGAATATACTTCCCCATGGATTCTCCGGAAATCTGCAGTAGAGCTTTGCTGTCTTTAAAACACTTTCTCTTCCCTGTTTATTTTTTTCCCTTCCTTTTTCTCCTTTAGAGGCTATTGAAAAGAAATAGAGAGAGATATATAATCCAGCTGTTGGAATTAAGTGTATGGCACAGTTTAATTTTTGCTTAATCCAGAATTTATTAAATTGTTCACTGGACTCTGTTTTCCAAAAACTGCTTTTGCATTGAAAACAGAGAAAGTAAAAAAAAGGGAGCAGAGGAGGAGATCTGAATGGCTTCCAAGAGAACAAACTCTCTCTTGTCACTGTAGGTCTCAACTAGGACTTAAACTGGTCCTTAAAGAGGTTTTCCAGTACTCCAAAGTCTAATGACCAGATTGAGGACTGTGTCTGAGGCTGTAACAGGAAGGATCTGTGATGAGCTGGGGAGCAGGCAAGAGAGTGTGGGCAGCAGTTAAGAGCTTAGATTTCTCCTGTGTTTCTCAAAATAATGTTGACCTTGGCTTTGAAACTCTACTTTGATCTGCCCAGCTTGCATTTAATTTCTTCACTTTGAATCCTCTGGTATAATTTTTTTTTATCTGGCTTTTTTTAAAGACCGTTGTCCTGGGATCAGATAAATTCAGTGAAAATTAAATAACATTTAATGTAAATTGATTGTTCTTCAAATAATAAACAAGAATTATGTTTGTTTTGGCAGCAAGAAGGAAAGGTCTTAAATGGGCATACTTGGCCAAAAAGCCGTAAAGAAGCACATTTGTACACATTGGAATGATATATTTTTCTGTCTTCTCTCAAGGGTTTGGGAATTGAATTCGAATATGCTGTAGCAAAGCTCTGCTTGTTGTGCATGCTGTAGCCCGTTCAGCATGGCAGAATGACTGAGGGAAGGAGTGGGCACTAGGGTGCCCAGCTTTCTCCTAACCCCCACTGATTAAACTCTAGATGTCAAATACCAAGTGTTACTTTTTTAACTTACTCATTATAAAGTTCAAGTTCAGTTATTCTCATGTTTGCTCTTCCCTAGCTGCCATAAGACTGTTTGATGTGTTGACATAATTCAGCTTTTTAACTTAGTGCAGAGATGTGTAGTTGTAGGGACAAAAAGGAAATAGTGTCGCAATACGAAGTTGAGTTGTTTATGTAGCTAATGGCCTGGTTTAGTCTCTGGTCTACTATACAAAAACATCAGCTGAATGATGTTCTTGCAAACATCTTTGTGATGTCTGGATATTTAGAGCTTCCCGTGGGTATTTATGTCCCTGAGCGAGGACCAGCATTGAACAATCAGATGGAAATTACAGAAAGTTGCAACAGAGGGGGGGGGGGGGAAAAGTGTTTTCTTGTTGTTTCAGACTGAGCTGTCTGACATGTCCTTATTTAAACATTTAGAAAACTCATAAAGCTGTCTTTCAAGTTTAGCTAGCCTAGCATAGAGGGGAATCCCCTTCCTTTATAGTGGCAGCCAAATATTTTGGTGGCACTTTAACCACTCACCAGGAAACAAACTTCTTCATCAGAACTTGTTTCGAATGTGATTGCATTGTGTTTATGTATTGTATTTCCAGGCTGGAAACAAACTCCAAACAAGTCTGGAATTTAATCAGTTATGAAAGGCATAACTGAAACCATGTGCCTTGGGGCCAGCTAAGACACTCAAGTGACAGCTTCTGTCTTTATCCAAACTGGGGACATTATACCTCATGGGGATGGGGTGGGCAGCACTTTGCTAAAGAATTAAGGCTCTATTTGGGACTAAAATTTGTAAACTACATCTAGCTTTTAACACCTCCATACAATCCTAATGAATAAAGTTGTGTAAAAACGGATTGCTGCTTATGTGCTGCCTCATCTTTAACTGCTCTTTACATCCCAATGCATGAGCGCTTTGCTCCCCTCTGATGGTGCTGTCTTCCTCTAACCTGTCTCAGCTGAGAGCACAGAGCCAAGTTTTGCGTCTTATAAAGCTGTGTCAGCCGTATCTCGATGGCTTCATATGGATCATGTCCTGTATGTGTGTATCTCCTGTCTTGCGTGTGGCTGATGCCATCCTACTGCATTTGAGACCCTTATGGAAAGCCCACCTGCAGATGGGTTGATAGAGACGTGGATGCTTCTGATGAGGTGTGTGATCTTGCAAAGGCTAGCATGATTCATTTTTTTAGAAGCTGTCCAAAGAGCCAACTTTTCACTGGTTTTGCTACTACCTTCAGCAACGAATTCTACTGTACTGCCTTTGCTACCCATGCGCGGAGTGTTGTGTGTACACAGACTCGTGCCCTTTTGTTGAATCCTTAAGCAACTTCAGCTACACTCCCTTGTGACCATGCCTGATAGACAGTGATTTACTGATGCTGAGTATGACCATGAACGGTTACAGTGCAGCTCTGTGGGATGTTTTGTTTTTTTCTGTGCATACTTTGGCTTAATTCACTGTGGATGTCTTAGGGAAGACTTTCATTTCCACTGAACAGGAGACATTCTTTCAAAGCCTTTCACTATGTTAAAAATCTTCTAGCTTTAATATTGATGGTTAGCTTCTGCTGTTAACACTAAACAATATTTTGATTTGAGATGACTGGTTGTTCACCTCTAACCACGGATTGCAAGCTGAGGGAAAACGTGCAAGTGCTGAACTTGGCCACATCTGCTGAATACTCTCAGATGATATGTGAGATTATATAGCCCTTAAAGAGAAAAATTGCAGGGACCTATGAAATGGCTATTTCCTTTCTCTCCCTTGGTGAGATGTTGAAACAGAGAAATAGATCTGTCTGAAGAAATGCAGAGCCTGGCTTTATGGTTTTATGCAGGTATTTAAGTGCCTGCTTAAGCCACCTGTGCATGAATTGGCCTCTGTCTGTAAGCTGTGCAGCCATGCTGATGTGGCAACAAGCCTGGGCATTCAGGGGTGTGTAAAAGGGCCCGTATGACTATTAGGCTGAAGTTAGGCTCATGTCTAGCCAGCCCCAAACACAGGCAGGAGCATGTGGCTGCTTGCAAAGAGCGTTTAGGTGAGCCTTCAAAGAAGGCAAGCAAAAGACGACCACTGGTCCCATACATGGGGTAAGAGTCACAGAGCCTCTCCGACTCCCTTTGCTGTGCTGTTCTTTACCAGCTGGGGAGAAACAAGACTTGGGCAGCTGCCTAAGACACAGCTAAAGAGGTCAAAGGAAATCCTTTTGCTGGGATTTGATTGCAACCTGCTAGGATTAAAAGAGGAAAGACAGTAGTGGATCCCAAGTTTCAGCTGTCTGTTAGTGAGGAAGTGTCGCAAACTTGGCTTAGGGTTTTAGCTCAAGTTTTAGCAGCACGTATTTTCAGCTCTGGAAGCTGTGGGTTTGCTCTCTAGAGGAATGATTTCGATGGTGTTTTTTTTCAAGCAGCTGGTTTTGTGGAACTGATTCCCCTGCTATGGTGAAAACATGAACATGACAAATACAAAATATCAGGCCCTTCCGTAAAGAAATTGGCACTGTTTGTCCTCTGTTCCTCCATCTGTGGCTCTGAGAGTGAAGGTCTCTTGGCTCCTATGCTGAAAGCTCAGACAGAAGTCCTCCTGATTAGCAACTGACTAATATTTGTCCGATAAAATCTTTTAACCATGATCTCAAATGGTGAAGCTTATAAATGATGGGTTCACATTTTTTTCGAGTGTAAAGAGGGGAGTGAGAGGGGAGCTGTTGTTTTGATTCCATTCTTCTCATTTGCTTTTAACCTCAGAAACAGTTGGCATGGAAAAAGAATTCTCCAGAGACTCTGAAAACAGCAGATCTGAATAAGCAGAATATTTTGCAAATGAGATAGCATAAGCACAGACACTATTCCAGCAGTAGTGCTCAGAGAGGAGGAAGATCAGCAGTCACCTCCAAGGAATGAAAGCATCAATCTCAGCAGCAGAAAACAAAGAGGGTACATTGAAGCAGACACCTAAACATGACTCATTACCCCATTTGTCTCAATTAACGTACTGAGACAATAGACTGATTACCTCAGTAACACTGGGTCATGTTACACCCAACAGCATGTGTTGAGGAGGAATTAGCCTCTCCTCATGAAGTAGTATATAATGCCCTCTTTAGACAGTAGTTGAGTCATCAGTCATGAAAGAGGAAATAAATCCTGAAAAGGAAAAGTGGTTAATTGATTAGAGCAAAGGAGCAGGGCTTCCTGGTCCAACCTGTGGCTTTAGAATGACTCATTGAAGCCCTGGGCAAGACATACAACCTCTGTGTGCCTCTATTTCCTCAAAATGAGATAGATTATATCAGTCTCACAAGAAAGGCTGCCTTTTTACTCTTTTGCCACAGTGAACACAGTGTCTCGGAGTCCTTACTGGATATGTATCTGCTTGTTGCTATGAGGATCCCAAATTTCTGATTTAAAGCTGCAAAAATGACGGAGAAGTTAAGTGACTGCCCTAATGTGCATAGAAAGGAGATAGAAAAAAGGCACAAATGGCATGAACATGAGAGGGGAGGGAGTACTAAAAGCAAGGAGGTAATGAGAGTTTGACCATTAGGGTGGTCTTTAATTTCTTTCACAGTGATAGATACAAAGGATGTTAATTGTGTTGTGCACGAGAACAAATGTTTCTTTTTATCACTGAGCTATTGATGTCGCAATACAATAATGAATGTTGTTGACTTTTGATTTTTTGTAAGAAGCTTTTTATTTTCCAGTTCCTGTTCTGTCTCCTAGAAACTGTAGAGGCAGGGATTTACAATCTTTACTGTTTTTCTATTTAGCAGAGATCAATTTTTCTTGATAGAGGAGATTGAAAAGGGAGCTTGTTCTTACTTCTCGAGCGGAGAAGTGAGATTATGCTTCTCTGGCTTGCTCTAATTCTGTGTAGCCAGGAAAAAGTAGGTAAACATATTTTAGCTGAGACCAGCACTGGTTTGGAAAGGGATTTGATTGGTGAAACAGATTTGCAGAGACAGCAAGGTGGCAGAAAGAATCTTTGGTTTAGTTATTAAGGTGATGCAGCAGTTCAGTGTTGCTTCTCTAGTGTAGACTTTTAACGAACCTGGTTTGTCCTCTCTTTCTGTATCTGCCCTCAGTCTACTTTGGACTGTGGTGTCTTCAAGAGCTAGCACAACTTGGCAGACTGACTTGTGTTACAGTGGATGAGATGAAACGTTTTAAATGACAAGTTAGTTACTGGTGTTGACGTCAAAGTGATTTATCCACAAAAGCTTATGTTTCCTTGCTGGATCCGTGGTGCAGTTACAGATGTTGATGGGAGTTGTGATGGTGTAGGGAGAAGAGCTGAAGCTCAGCTGAAGCCCAGTCCTGCCAACACACCAGTAGATAGGAAGGTAAGCATGAATGGAAATGCTAAAAGGTTAATGCAGCATCTCACTTTACATTGTGCTGCTTTTTCCCTTTGAGCCTTTTTCACACTTAAATTACCGAAGAGCAGATTTAAGAGTAAAGATTTGCTATTGGCTTTTATGCTATCTGTGTGTCTCACCTCTTGATGCATTTTACTTCTGTTTTTCTGTGAGTAATGGTGACTGCCCCTCAAACTCTGCTACATTGTTTTCCTAATGTCTGTTTATAACACCTCAGCTCTCATGTCTGAATTTCTCCTCTTTCACTCTATGGTTCAGAATGTTTCCTCTTCCCTAAAAGACTCTCCAGACTTTCTGCGTGTCGTCTTGGATACCTGAGCCTTTGCCAGATGTCTACTCAAGATGCCAGCCTGTCCATTAGGGGGTCACCATCTAGAATCAGGCCCTGCCCGTGCTTGTCAGAAGCAGCTCTCTGGTTACACTTTCAGACTTTACACGCTCTCACGGAGTCTTGCATCAGACCCGGACCTCAGTCTCCTTGTGTATTTTAATTTTCAGTAAAGCTTGTGTCTCTTCTGTTTCTTTCCTGTCTTTGCCCCAGTCTTTCTTCTTCCTCCTCCTTCTCTGTCTTGCCTTCCTGACATCTGGGAATGCTTCTCCTTTGCAAAGAGTAATAGCTTGTCGTAGCCTAAATAACAAAGAGTAAAGATTCTCTACAAGCAGTGTGGAGTCAAGGGCATGTTTTTAAAGACAGTGCAGGCAGACCTTATTTGCACTTCTTGTGCTCCAAGAAAGCCTGACATGACCCAGTTCAGATCCATATCAATGGACAGGCATGACATAGTGACTCGTGCTCTGTGTCCTGCTAAAATAGTTGCTACGTCTGACCCACCCACTCAGAGTGTCAGGGAACTGCCTCACTCCATGTGGATACAATCCAGTTCAACTATAACACAAGACTTTTAAACAGGGTTTGCTACATGTGTAGTGTAATGTTGGTAACACACTTGCCTTTCCCATTTCTGTGGTATATCCACAAAATTCTGGGCAAATGGTTGAAAGTAAAAAACTGAGACATCTGCCATCTTATTTCTTACAAAAATGGTGAAGTTAGGCTATACCAACAAGTACATACAACAAAATAAGTTATGTTTACGCATCTGGATGACTGAATATTCACAGAAAAGGTTTGGATCCATTTCTGAAGTTTAATCTGGTTTTTAGCGTCTTCCCTACCTTGTTCTGTGTAGGAAACATAATTGAGTCTGTTAGAAACTGTGATACTGTTACTGACATGGAGCTACATCTTGCTCCAAATATGTTTTCCACCACTTCCCTGCCAAAAAGCAACATAGGCAAGGAGGGGAAGCGAAACGATCAGTGTTGGTAAAGACTGGCTGCACAGGGAATGTGAGCGAAACACTGCCGTGATGCTGTGCAGGGTTCCATGTGTGCTTGCAGGCTTCCTTTGTGGCTCACTGTGGTTAATCTTTTGATACCACTAACTATTTCTTTTCCTGCTGAGAAGGGGAGGGTTTCATTCCCTACTGTGCAAACCCAAGGCAGCTTTCTGAATGAAATAGAGATGTTAGCAGGTAATCCTGGGGAATGGGTCACAAAATGCTCCAATTTCCTAGGTAGTTGCCTGAAATGAAGGAGCCCTTTATTCAATGCTATTTTTAAAAGAAACAAGGCAGTTCCAGTGTGTTTGCATTTTCCAGCCTATGTCCAAGGGGGTGTCTCTGTGTGGTCAGTCCATGAATGGGGTACCTCACCTATATAAATAGATAACGATCATCGCAGCTTAGGCATAATTTTGAGTTTTGGTTTTGATAGCAATGTGACCAAAAAGCATGAGGTAGGTAGTGTATGCATGGAAGGTACTGATTTCCTGTGAGACAGTAATGTCTTTAACAGAGAAATACTTCAGGAGGGAGCAGAATCGCTGCAGATAGTTGATAGCTTTTGCAGCGATTAGTGTTGTTAAAGTGAGCACCTCGGAACGTTCCTTGGAAAAGTAACTTCACAATAAAATTGTGTATGGTGTGCAAACTAATTACGGGTACAACAATGCTGATCACTTCCAGAAACTCCTGATTAATTTTTCCTGAAGGATGGGGAATTGCTTAATTTCTAGATGTGACAAGGAATGGGAAAGCCTAAACACCTTTGCAGGGAATGTAATTGTAGCAAAAAGCCAGCATGGCGCAGCAAAGCTGAAGATTCATACATTCACAAATTCATAGATTTCTAGGTTGGAAAAGACCTTAGAGATCATCGAGTCCAACCATCCCTAATCCCCATTAAACCATATCCTCACGTAGATCATCCACCCTATTCTTAAACACATCCAGGGATGGGGACTCAACCACCTCCCTGGGCAGCCTATTCCAGTGGCTGACAACCCTTTCAGAGAAGAAAGACTTCCGAACATCCAACCTGAATCTCCCCTGACTAAGCTTATGCCCATTTCCTCTTGTTCTATCACCCATCACTAATGTAAAGAGTCCTTCCCCTACCTCCCCACCATCTTTTCTCAAGTATTTATAGGCCGTAATCAGGTCTCCCCTCAGCCTCCTCTTCTCCAGGCTAAACAGCCCCAACTCCCTCAGCCTCTCTTCATAAGTTTTCTTTTCCAGCCCCTTGACTAGTTTAGTCGCCCTTCTTTGGACTCGCTCCAGGAGCTCAATATCTCTCTTAAAGCGAGGGGCCCAAAACTGGGCACAATATTCCAGGTGCGGCCTCACCAGTGCCGAGTACAGGGGCAGGATCACTTCCCTGCTCCTGCTGGTTACACTATTCTTGATACACGCCAGTATCACATTGGCCTTTTTGGCCACCTGGGCACACTGCTGGCTCATATCAAGCCGGTAGTCAACCAACACCCCCAGGTCCTTCTCCGCCAGGCAGCTCTCCAGCCACTCTTCCCCGAGCCTATAGCGATGCTTGGGGTTTTTATACCCCAAGTGAAGGACTCTGCACTTGGCCTTATTAAAGCTCATGCCATTGGCCTCAGCCCAACGATCCAGCCTGTTCAAATCCCTCTGAAGGGCCTCCCTACCCTCGAGCAGATCGACACAGCCTCCCAGCTTGGTGTCGTCCGCAAATTTACTGAGGGTACATTCAATCCCCTCATCCAGGTCATTGATAAAGATGTTAAACAGAACTGGACCCAGCACTGAGCCCTGGGGAACCCCACTGGTGACCGGCCTCCAGCTGGATTTAGCCCCATTTACCACCACTCTTTGGGCCCGGCTGTCCAGCCAGTTTTTAACCCAAAGGAGGGTGTGCCTATCCAGGCCAGCAGTTATCAGTTTCTCAACCAGAACACTATGAGAAACTATGAGAACACTATGAGAACACTAAGAGAAGCCTACTAGTTCCTAGTTTCTAGTTCCTACTAGTTTCAGGCCATTGCTCTGGAAAGTAGGGGATAGTGAAACCCCTGGTATCCCTGACTGGAATTGTTATGCTCTTTTTAGATTGTTTTAAGCCAAAAACACCAGGCAGGACAAGGCAAATGGGGAGCTGCTGTCTGGCCATAGCTTTTTCACTAAACGTAGTTATGGAGCAAGCTGAAAACCAGGCAACTAAAGGGTTTCACCATCTGTTGCAAGGAGGTAGAAGACTCCATACAGTTAATTACACCCTGAGTTTTCTAGGGAAAAAAATCTCCTATTTAGCAACACTTGGATTTTTGGGGTTTTGCAGGAGAATTGTGGTTTCTTGTTTGTCTGCTCAGAGGGCAAATGAGCTGTTGGTTATGAGCTGTTTTCCTCGAAAGATGCTTTTGCATGCCTGGGTTGGTTGCTGCTTTCTGATGGTAAGCTGTCAGCTGAAGAGGAGACAATGCTGAAGATTGTGCGAGTTCCTGTCTTCTCTGCTTCTCCAGTTCATCCCCATCCAAACCCAGAGCTACAGCCAGTTCTTCTGAAATCAGTCAACCCCTGGAACATTTCCTGCCTCCGAGCCTGTTCCCCAGAGTCTTTGGCTGACTATAGCAGGGAGATAGGCAAGGAATAATAAGAAAAATACAATGTGGTGATTGCATCCCCCTTTCTTTCTCACAAGTCTTCAAGAAGTCGCTGCCATGGCCTTTCAAGAAAGGCGATGAGTTTGTGGTTTTCCCAGGGGAATCTCTGTGAGCATGGTGCACAGTTGGCCAAGCGAAATGGTGCTTTTGATTGTCACTGCAGACTGTCTTTAACAGCAGTAGCAGAAAACCAGCAGCTTTAGTGATGCGTGAGATTTGGGAAGTGATAATTCTCTACCATCTAGAACTTAATATCCTAGAACAGTGGATCTTCTAGATAAGTCATCTCTTAGAGGTGCCTAGGAAGGGCTTAGCAGTCCTCGTGCTGAGGATCAGAGCCTGCAAAGTAAACCTTCTCTGAAAACATCTGTGCCTACAAGTGTTTGCAGACAGAAGTATTGATGGTGGAGAGCTTAGTTTTGCTGAGTTCTCCAGTTCTTGTTGTTTATCCAGTGAAGCCCAAAGGGTTAATATGGATCTCTTTATATTTTTATTAATTTGTTTTGCAGCAGATGACTATGCATTGAAGCATCCATTTCTTCTACTATAGTGTGAACAACTACAGTCTGAACGTTTCACTTATAGATCAAAATGTTTGGATAGTCGACTTTCCTGGGGAGACACTCTAAATCCAGGGAGTGAAAAATATTGTGGTTTCAAGTTACCTCTTCTAATGGAAAATAAGAAAATGAGACAAATTTGATCACATCCTATGTCAGAGCTTAAAGTTGGTTTAGACCTTAGGATCAAGTTTGCTATTGAGTAAAAGATAAGACTTATTTCCTTCCCTGCTAGTGAAGAAAAATTATGATCAATGTAGACTGGCAATTAAGAGCACTAGATTCCCAGGGGAAGATGCTGTACAAATGGCTTTTGATTGCCTTTTTTATTTTGGTAATGAACTGTTTCGCAAAGACTTTAATCCATTTTACATATTTATTACTTGACAAATGAGGCTTAGTTCTTTTAAAGACACTAAAATAAAATAAACCTAAAATCATAATAAAAGCAGCTTGATAGTCTTCAGATGTGAAGCTTGCAACAATTACTTTTTGGCCTCCCAAAACCAGATTTCTCCAAGTGGTGAGATTTGCTGGACAGTCTGATCTGCATCGTTGGTCTGACAGCTGCCCTTTCTGCAGGCACATACTGAAGACCTTCAGAGGAAAGAGCAGCTGTGTTCCAGTAACTGGCTCTTAAGTCTTATAAAGGTATTTTGAAAACAAACAAACAAAAACCTCAAACAAACAAAAAACCCAACAGCAAAGCATCTCCAAAGAAACAAACACACCCCGAAACAAAAAAAGGGAAATCATAAGAAAAACAGGGCTTCTACTAATCTTCAGATGTGAAAACAGCCACAGTTCTTCACTGGCCTCCTGAAATGGGATTTTCCAAGTGGTGGGGTTTTTTTTGCTTGACAGTTTCTTCCTATTGGCAGCAACATCTTCAAAAATTCCCAGTCATCCACTGCTAATGGTGTTTGCTGGAAGTCCCAGTGCTCAGTTTCTCAGAGTCAAGCTGCAAACACTGTCAGAACTTCTCCTCTGACAAGCTGCACACTCAACTTCATGCAGAGAGTTGTTTTGCTGAAATGACTGAGTAAATTTACTAAAAAGGCTGAGTGGATGAATGGGGAATTTTTGAAAAAACTTGGTGCCAGTAGCTTTCCAAAGCTGTTCTTGGAAATGGAGCAGTTTTGATGAAACTTATCTGGAAGAGTTCTCTCTTCGTAACTGGAACTGGTGGTGAAAGTCAGAGGACGGGAAGTGTCTCAGGCTAGCCAGTGGCTAAGTGGATGAAGTCAGATTCAAGTCATCCTCTTTTTGCAGAGGTGCATTGTGGTAACTCCATCTCACTTAGGAGGATAACCAGGTGGTCAAAACCTGTGTTCAGTTGCTCTTGTAAAAGTGGTGCAGTTCTGATAGGAAAGACTTGTGCCTTGCTGATTAAAGTACTTTCCTGAGACACGACACTTTGAGCAGTAATTTTAGCAGAATTCTTGGGAGTTCAATGGACACTAATTTCTTCCTTATTTCTTGGAGTTTATATATTTTTTTTTTTCTGAATAGAATGAAAATGTTTGAATTTCATCCTGATGTGGCATGAAAGAAAAGTCCCTTTGAAGTTTTACTTTTTATATAAAATTGTTTTTTTTTTTTTTGGTCAGCTTTTGTAATGAAATGTTCTGATGCCACTGCAAGTTCCAGAACATGCTACAGAGCACATGTGAGCATGGGAGACATTGTGAATATGGCAACTAGTGCCCTGTTGCCTGAATCAATATCTTGACAACAGTCTGACGTTCACTGCATTGACTGCAGCGGTACTTCTCATCATGTTACTCTGATTTAGTTGCTGGAACACAAGATCTTGTGCTTCACTTTCACCTATATTGGGATGGCCTGATATTATTGGTTTGAAAGTGAATGGCAGACATGAGTTACCCTCCTTCCAGCGTCCCACTGACACTCCCAGAGAAGTTCAAGTGTCAGTGAGATTCGTGTCCTGACTGCAATAAGCGGCCCGCTGTCCTGTGCAGATGCAGCACAGACTTGTTTTAGCCCTAATGCTGTCATGTGTTAAGCATCTTCATGTTGGCCTGACTAGAACTGAGTAGGACTCTGAGAAATTCACAGTGACGTATATTGCCCCTGCAAATCATTTTTGTATGCCTCATATGGAAGAATGGGCCAAAGCCATGCTCTGCACTAGAAATGAGCAGAACATGTCAGGGAATAACGTTGGACTGATTTGCTTTAAATATTTGTAAGTTTTGAGATATTTTGCAGAATAATTTGTGAGTGTTGCAATAGCATTGGTTTTATCGCTGTTATTATGAAATAGGAAAAATTCTCAAGCATCTCACAGAAAGGAAGTCAAAATAAATTGAAGTTTTCTGCTCTGAATTTTACTTCTAGAACACAAGCTTAGAAAAAGCAACTGAATAAGGAAAAAATAGGCTGTAAGGAGAAGAAAACTCAGAAGGAGCAGGATTCTTCCAGAAGTCAAAAAAAATCAGGTCTGAAGCATGGTTTGGGGTGAAAGATGCTCTTTTTTGGAAGTATGAATCCAATTAAAATTGAGATGGAGTGTGCATCTCTTGCTAGAAAGTTGCATGTACTTAATTAACTAATAACAGAAATGAGGGTGAGTGATTAAGGCAAGACGTTTTTTGCTTTAATAGCCAAGAACATTCCATTTAGGAGAAGAAGGTACGGTGCACAGGATGCCAGAGCATCCCTGCACTTTCAGTCTTGTGCAAAAGCATAATTTGGAGAAGGATTAGCAATACGGGGAAAGATGAAGTAATGTTATCCCTTCTAAAAATATGTGGATAAAACCCAAATAACCATATGTAAGAGAAGTTTTAGAATTGTTCCACTCATACTAGAACAAGCACGTTATTTACAGTCACTAGAAATGTAAATGTCTGAGCTCTTGAACGGTATCAGTAATGAATAAGAGAAGAGGAGTTCTGCTTTTCCAGTTCAAATGGAGCTATTGTACAGGCAGGAACCAACACCAGACAGACCTCAGTCGCTTGAAAAGCTGCACTGCAAGTCATGGTAGGGGCAGCCTTTGCTTAATCTTCACAAAAGTGACTTTGATAACTAGCCCTTTTAAAGGAAAACTTTACTGGAAGGAATTTTTTCCATTTTTGTGAAAACAGAAATCTGGCTTAAAGTGCATGCTGCTGTACCACTTGGGCTCAGAGTTTGATTTATGAATGATAAAGTTCACTTTGTCTTCCTGTTTCCTGAAATGCATGTTTTCCTACATGTCTCTGCTCCATTCCCTCCAGTAGTTTGTTCTGCCTAATTACACTGAGTGTCAAAGCTCGAGCAGGTGGTAAGCTCTGCAAAGAGCTGCACGATCCATTTTCCCAACCAGAAGCTGCCTCTAGTGTCACTAAGGTTTCCATGAGGCTTGTTTTGCAGCTTGCTCTATTTTGCAGAGCTAACATTTTCTCCAGAATGCATCGATTTTTCTTTCTGTCAGCCTTTCAGTTCAACTATAATGGAAGTTTACAAGAAACTCAACTAGCTTTCGCTGCCCCTCAAGACATTTTGCTGAGCCAAATTACCCAGTTTGCAGATTCTTGTGCTTTGCATGATAAATTGCTTCGTGTAGTGCACCTAACTGCTGAAGACAGCCAGCTATATATGTCTCATTATAAACTTTCATGGTGTATCTTGCACCTTTGGGCAGGTTTGTAGTTCTGCTGCAACTCAGTCTTGCAGCTATGCATGTTCTTCAGGCGGCAAGACCAGTACAAGAGGGAAAAACAGCAGCAGGTTCTGAAGAAGTCACTACTGTTACTTGAAACAAAATGCTGTTTTCTCAATGAAATAGGGGTAGGTGGCTGACACTAGGGAAAGTACCTGATCTAATTGTTACTCATTTTTTTTCCTCTAACTGGGGAAGCAAACATGAGTCTGTGCAGCTTTCTTTTTTTTGAGTAGAATTTTTGGTTGGTGAATGCGGAACTAGTTTGAGTAGCGTAACTAGTTCAAAAAGAATCAGCTTTTTATAGTCGTCCTAAATTCAAATCAAATCTTGGCTTTTTATTTTTCTGAGTACATACTGTATGTATTTTATTTGTATGTTCTTGGCACATTTGTCATGTACTGGGGCAAAAAACCCCAAACTTTAGACAAAACAACTTTCTTCTACTTTAAAGTAGACCTCTTTTTCTTGGTAAGCAATCTACTATTTAATTTTCTGCATTTGATGTTTGAGGGCCATGTAAAAGGAGATTGCACAACAAACCATGTTCTTAATTTACAAATGAATCAACATCTTAAGAAATAAATCTCATAAAAATCCAGCTAGCATATTGATATACGCCAGCTTTTATTGTTGTTTTGTTGTTTCTGAGGAGGTGCCCAGACTAAAAACTTAAAGCAAGTTCACTCTCCTTTTCTATTTATGAGGAGCACCATAAAAGTGAAGGCTTCGTGATAAGGAACAGAAAAGTTCTCCTTTCTACTTGCTCTGTCTTGGATGGCATCAAGGACACACTTTTCACCCTCACATTCTCATGTGAAATAAGAATTAAAAATGTCTACTAGATGGACGTTTCTTAGAATCTTGGTATGGTTAAAAGTAGGACAGATTATTCCTCTACTCTTACAACACATGTAGTCATGTAATCTTGAGAAAGCTGGCACTGCACATCCAAGAGAACTTGATCTTACATTTCCAGGCAGGAGGGGAAGATTGACTTTAGGACCTTGGGTACCCTGCTGTCCCTCTGAGTGTGTAAATCTACTGCATAGCCACTGCAGTTCTTCTTTATGCTCTCACTCAGGTGCCAGCTTGCCCTGGTTTACTCCGAATTTCTGATTCTTAATTTTTACTCCTAAAATCAAAATTCATGACAACACTAACGAAGCTGACAGCTCTTTCACAGCTAAGCTCTGCTAATTTGTACAATGTAGATGCTGCTTTCTCTAGCTTGTGTGTCTAGTTCATCAGCTGGACTTGGAGAGTGCTTTAACTTGCTGGGAATAGGACTTCAGGTGAAAGCGTTCGCCGTTCTACCCAGCAGCTATGTAGTAAATTCTCCTTTTGCCTGGCTCAAAGACTTTGATACGATCTTCTCTAGCAGTTCATCTGGGTTGAATTGCTCTCCCATTTCCAAATTCTCCACTTGATATGGAATATGATATAAATATGGGAACAGCTTCTTGTCCTTGCTCCAAGAAATATTTAGCTAGTGACACAAAGCAGAGCAAGTTCATGAGAAGAAGCTGAGAGACTGCCAGCTGGTAATTAGTGACTGCTGTGGGAACTTCGACTCAAGGGTTCCCATCCTTGCTCCAAATATAACAGAGTTCTGTCTTAATCCTGTGTCTCCTTCACCTTAAATGGCTTTGGCTGTTGACTTTGTGTTGAAGAGGATAGCACTACCTATTGTCTTCTGGATTTTGTGCGAGATGGGATTAACCTGCATTGGTGCTCTCTAGGAGACTGTTCTGTAGATAAGCATCTCCTTTCTGTCGAAAATTAAACATCCTCCTAGCCACCTCTCCTAGCCATTTTTAATATCTCAGTGATCCGTTATTTGATGTACTGGCTTCTCCCTGCAAAATCTTATGAGACATCTCCTTTGTTACTGTATTAATTAATGAAGTGTTTGCATTTCTCAGTAATCCCATCCATTTGGGATTACTCAAGAGCCTGCCCTTATTTACCTAGTTCTTTGAAGATTTTTACTCTATATGGGAAGGTTCTCACCTCAGCTGCAGGTAGAGAGGTGAGTAGATTAGGGGTAAATGAAATGTTGACATAAATGGAATTGAAAGAGTATAAGTGAGACAGAAGTGGAATTTAAAGTGATATTTTTCAGCTTGCTCAGAAATTTGCCTGCTTTTCTTGCTCTGGAAGCAAAGTATAAATCACACTGGATTTGATCTCAAAGCAGCACCTCCTAATTATGAAAGCATTTTGCTTTGTGACACTCCTGTAAGGTAGGATTGATGTTGGAATTTTCTAGGTGAGGAAGAGCGGCGTAAAAGGGTTAAGCATGACCTGAAATCACACAGGATTTCTGGAGGAGGGTGGAGAAATATTGAATACGTATCTTTAGCTAGTACCTTAATTTCTAACCTCTTAATTTCTGGAATGAAGTCTCTATGTATGGGAGAAGAGTAATAAATGACGATTGAGCAAAGCTGAATCCTATGCTGTTAATGTCTTCTCAGATAAAGTTTTCCACTGTTCATATAGTCATCTTTAAATATTTCAAGTTGTTGTTGTTTGGGGTTTTTTTTTTTGCACTGTAACATTTTTGTTAGCAATTGGGATACTGCTGAACTGATGGCAAAGTGTGCTCAGCAAGAAAGATGTGACCAAGGCTGACATTAAAATTCTGTCTACCTCTGCTCTTGTAAAAGAAGGGTGGAAAAGATCCCCTTATGTCTTCAAATGTGTTTCAGTGCAATGAATTGAGGTATTTTTATCTGACCTTGAGGGAAAAGCTCCATCTTGTATCTGGGCAGTATACCTGGGTCAGGGCTAGTCCATTGGTTCAGGCAGATGACTCAGAAAGCCTGTGTGATTCACGGAGGCACAAGAGATTGCACTGTTCTGAAAGCCATGTGCCACAAACTTACTGCCAGATGCACACTCGCATGAAAACAATTGTTTAAATGCCAAATGAAGCCTCGTAACAAAGCCCAAAGCTCCCCATTTATGGTCTGACTGGAGCTCCAGCTGCATTTGTGAGTGATTTCCCTGATTCCATGGTCCAAAAAGCGAAGCTCCAGCTGCGCGTCTGGGGGAGAGGTGTCCTGTGTTGCCCCGGGATCCCTGTGCGGAGGTGGCAGAGGAGGAGGCAGCCACCCAGCCCGGGGCACCAGGGATGTGCAGAGGAGGTGACTGCGTACCGCGTTTCAGGCGGTGATTCCTCGGAGGAGGAGCTGGCTGAAGCCCTGCAAGTATGATCTGGCCCAGGGCCACGCAGAAGCCGGGAATGACCGTAAATAGCCGTCGAACTTGTGCGAGCATGTGCTGCTGGAGCAGCAACTGGGGACGGCGGGGATGCTGACTCACCGGCTGCGGGGCTGGGAGCTGCCTTATTCATCGCCGATCGGGATGGGATGTCGTAAGGTGTCCGTAGGTTCTTGCAGGAACTGGCATGTCCTAATTTCCTTTGCGTCAGAGCAGGGAGTCGGTGTTTCTGTGGAACAGAAGCCGCTGGCTACAAACTTCAGCAAAAGCCAGATCCAGCTGAAATCCAGATGAGACTCTGCATGTGCTGCTCGGGTGTCTGATCTGCAGTGTGGATGCTGTCCTACCATTTTAATGAGGAAGCTTCATGGCCATTTCCATTCGCACAGAATGTTTGTGCTTCAGGGACAAAGACTCATCTGCATGGAAAAAAAAAAGTAAAAAAAAAGTAAAAAAGAAAAAGTGAAAAAAAAAAAAGCCTCCACTTTTGAATAAGCTTATAAAAGTGTATATTGGGTGTGGGTGGCAAGGTTTGGGTGGTGGGGAGGCTGCAGGGCTGCCCCGTACTGGACGCAGTCACCTCACTGCAGGGCACAGCTGGGCCTGAAGTTCTAGCGATGGTGCCTCTGTGAAAAATGTGTCCTTAAAAAGGGGCAAAACGCCACACAGGCAGCGAGGATGAGGAAGCAGCAGCCCTGTGAACAGCCGGGTCAGTGACGGAGGGGGAGCAGGTGTTGCCCTGCAGCCTGTGGAGAGGACCACACCAGAGCAGATTTCCACACTGCAGCCCCTGGAGGACCCCACGCTGGAGCAGGGGGATATTGTTCCAACAGGAATTGTGGCCTGTGGAGGACCCACACTGGAACAGATGAAAAATGTGAGGAAAGAAGAGTGTTGGAGAGGAGGAGTTGCGGACTGACCATAACCCTCCATTCCCTATCTCCCTGCACTGCTTGGGATTGGGGGGGAAGTAGAAGAGTCAGGAGTGAAACTGAGCCTGTGAAGAAGGGAATAGGGTGGGGGAAAGGTCTTTTAATTTGTTTCTCACTTTCCAAACCTATTTTAATTGACAATATGTTGAATTACTTTTCAAAAAAGTGTTTGTTTTGCCTATGGCTGTAGTTGGTAAGTGATCTCCCTGTCTTTATCTCAGCCCACAAGTTTTCCATCTTGTTTTCTTCCCCTGCCCAGTTGACGAAGGGGAATTTTCTTAGTCTCCTAACATATAACCAAAATCTTTTCAGGGAGAACCAATGCCTCAGCATCTCCATCAGAAGAGCCACCACTGCCTATGGCCTTGGCAGCTGCTGCACCTCCCTGAGAGCCTGGGAGGTCTGCGAGAAGTGCAGGTGGTTCCATAGAGCCGGAAGCTTGGTAAGCACAATTTACAAACTGTTACTAATTCTAGATGGGAATATAATGTCACCTTGGGCTAATTGTTTTCAAATAAATCAACTGAATCAGCCACTTGCCTACGTAATCACCATAGCAATTTCAAAACAAATAATAGTAACCTTAAAATTATCAAGAGAACCTAAGGAAAATGAGGACCTGGGTTGTGGTTTTAGAGAGTATTTAAGATTATGCCTACATGGTCTTTTTACAGGCAGGTATGAGCTTGGTTACCACATGCTCTGAACTGATCAAAAGACACATGACTATGTAGGACTTTGCCTAAACTAGTATGTGCCACGTCTCTGCAGACCTTATTAACTGGGGAGAAAGCATGTACCTGCAAAAGTTCTGCCATGCTAGGTTCAAAGGGGCTTGTGACTGTCTGGACCTGAGCATAAGTAGAACAAAGTCTTCCCTGTCTGCTGGATACCACATCAACATATCCAAAGCAAATCAAGAGCTGAAGCTTACAGCCTGTGAGTAGATCATCAGTCCTGAGCCACCCTGATATCCACACTGTTCAGTGGATGTTCAGCCCTCACACTGGTCAGGGAACATCTTCCTAACTGTGTGTATACATATCTTTCCCTTGAAAAGTCATGTGTGCAGCTGACCGAGCTGCTTGAAATCATCATCTGGATTAAAGAGAAAAACAGTAGATATGATTAAATGGATATTAAAAGAAGTCTGAAGGGAGGAAAAGGGCACAGCACCCATACATCTCACTCTGGGGTATCTACGTCAACAAAGCCAGAAATGCAGCTGTTGGGATTGTTAGCAGAGAGCTCTTGAGTGATGATGTCTTTACATGAAAATGTGCAGTTAGCATCCTGCTGTGATAGTATCAGCAGCTGCTTCTAGCTTCAGCCATTCTCTGGAGTTCAGGCTCCACGTGCAAACCAGCTGAACTCTATCTGGCCACATTGAAGGGGAATACTAGGCACTTGGACTGGCTTTCCTGCTCTAATCTGGAAGAATCAACAAGTTCATGGTTCAGGAATGCTCCTAAGAAACCACAACAAGGGAATATGAGCAACTGCAGACATTGGAAAGTCTGTGCATCACAGACCCAGCTTCCCTGCAGAGAAGGGGGAAAAAGGAGAGAGAGGTGGGGATGACCCAAAGAAGGAAAAGCTGTGGGATTTCTGACTCATCTCCCTGAAGGGCTCTTTAAGCAGCACATCATGTTGCTTCATATGGAGAGCATGGGATTTCCTGGTGGCACCTGTAATAGGCTGGGGCAGGTCTTGCCCATCTAGCCCTCCCCTTGGTATTTGAGTTGTGTTGAGTGTGATGTACATGTGCATGCAGCACTAACAGCTCTTCTAGCTGCACCCTGTGGAGCAATGGCCTTGAATAAGGAAGTGGCTCCCAGATGGCTGGTGATCTTCAAAGACACATGGCGAGAAGGATTGTGTGCCACAGACCTGTAATTCTGCAAGGAACCAGACTTTCAATGTGTGATTTATATTTTTTTTTTTAAGAAAAAACGCAACAAAACAACACAAAAATAGGACAGAGAGAAAAAAAACACCATTAGGACTATTGGATGCCAGTATAACTTGTTTTTAATGGTATCTCTCCTTCATCCATCTTACAAAGCAGATGGGTATTATTTTGCACGTGAGAAGATATACACTATAAAAGGCAATTAGTAGAAGAACATTTCTGATTTTACACATCCTAGAAATGTGCTAGCTCTGCATATTGCCTATGATTTTTCGATAACTCCTGTTGTTTTTTTTTTTTTTCAAAATGGGTATGGACTTTTGATATCCAAAACTGGGATGGTTGGTACATATATGCAGGAATGTACAGACAAAAGCATGCTGTGGATGTGTCTAAAAAAAAAAAAAAGAAAAAAAATCCAGATGTTTATACATAATGGGAATGCTGTAATTTCTCCAATATGTTAACAGATAAAGTACAGATCAAACGACAAAAGGAGGACCATAAAAGATTTAAGAGATATTTTTTAATACTAGCCTTACTGAGTCTTTGATTTTTTTATTTTTTTTTTTTCCAGTCAGATGTTCCTAATGGAAATTACAACGTAGCATCAAACAGCTCAGAGTTAATGAGTGTGAACAGTAATTCCGATGTGACAAACACATGTTTCTAAAGCATGGTAATTATTCACAGTTGCAAAAAATGCTGTGGAAATACTTTTTTCAGTATAGTGGCGTAAGTACCTACAAACGACAGAAGCTTTCAGCTGGGTTACGGGGAAAAATTCTCACTGGGGACCAAATACCACTTTGGCTTTGGAGTATAAACCAGCAAAATCTCATTTTGTGGACTGTTGTGTTTCCATCCCAGTTTTGACAATATTCTTTTCATGCCCCTCTTTCCCCAGCATACTGAACAACCCTGTATGTTTCTCAGAGCAACTCCGTATCTGCAAAACTTCATTGCGACCAACAACCCTGCTGGCTTCCTGTCTACAAAAGAAAACATGCAGGAGGTTGTTGCTCCCGCTAAAGAACTCATGTTGTCTAGCTTAACAATTTCACATGGCTGTATATCTAGACACCGATGCCCTAAACCCCTGATTGTTCTGAAGAAATGCATACTGCACATACTTTGTTGTCTGACTCATAATGCTGGTGCCAGAAGTTAGCTTTTCATTTCTATTTATTCACCACGGGAAACCTAAAGTACAAATACATTGGATGAAAGCCTGGCTCCAGTGAAGTCAAGGACAAAATTCTCATTGATTTCTGTAGGCAGAGAACTTCACTTCTGAGCTTGTGGTTGTACTTTACTGTTCCTGGCTTAGGGCTAAAGTGACATTTGAAAAGGCTTTGTTACCCGTAGTGATGATGAATTCCAGTGGCACTTCCAAACACAGCCCATGTGTACAAGAAGCATCTGTTTCTATCCTGAAGAGCTTGTAGCTTATGAAGTACTCCAGCTTGGAAGGACAGCACAGTAAAGATCTTTTCATCTCAATGCATATCCAGACTTTGAGTCTGTTTCAAGCTCCTTTATGCCAGGCCATAGTGGGGGGGGGGGGGGGAAGTTAAATATGGCTGGTCTAGGTAACAAGCAGACTTCACACAATAAAGCTTGTGCCCACCTGTCCCACAAGGAGCAGCCTTGTCCAAACAGCCCAGATCTTGATGGTTCTTTCAGTGCTAAAACAGGTCCCTGGTGGTGTAAGCTGCCCAGCATACATCACAGCAGCACTACGGTTACTCTAATTTGTGCTGCAGTACCCAGTTTTGCTACTCCTCCACAGAAGTGAAAATAATTATTTTGGATTACACTGTGTAGTTAGGGAGCTGGACTTGGCTGTAACCTTCTTATTAACACATTGCAAGGGCTCACTGTCTTTTCATGTGCTTTATCAAGTACAAATTCTGATAAAGAATCTTCTAAAAAAACCCAACGAAACAAATATCCCAAATCCAAGACAAACCTTGCACTTAAGAACATAAAATTTCAAGAAAAAAAAACAACCACAAATATCTTAAAGTGCTCAGCATCTGAGTTAAGTCCATTGATTAAAAAAAAAAATACTGACAGCTCCCCAGTGCCTAATTAATAATTTGCTTTTAACAACAGAAACTCACAGGCAGACACAAAAGTGAAACAGGAAAGCAGGATAAATGAAATGGTCCTTTGTCTTGTGGCTGAACTTGTTGCCCTTGCCGGGACGCACACAGTTCATCTGGGCAGAGAAACCCACTGGCCCACTTGGCATCCTGCAGCTCCTGGCATGTGTTGAACGGGTCGGTAGGTGGTCTGGCACAGACCTCTTGGACGTGCTTTCTCACAAGGTTCCGTGCTTTGCAGGGGGAAAAACAGTTCAACAGAAAGATCTTCTCTGTAGGCTTCATAAACTGCTTCATAGTGCTTGGAGTTCTCTATTAATATACATAGCTAAACTTTAAAAATGTAAATGAATTCTATAAGGCTGTAGAGTTATTTCAATGCTACCTCATAATTTCTATGGAAATCTAATTGTTTTGTCTTGATCGTTTATTCAGCCATTTCAGTAGAGAAATTGTAGATGAAATAGAATTTGTCATTCGGAAATCATTAAAATTATCAGGTGAAATAATCCAGCTAAAACTTTTAACTAGTCTAATTAAGAGTCACAGGGGTTCTCTCTGCCTTAATATGGAGTCTCCTTCTCTGGAGATGTTCCAAACCCGCCTGGACACATTCTTGTCTGATCTGATCTAGGTGGTCTTGCTCTGGCAGGGGAATTGGACTAGATGATCCTTTGAGGTCCCTTCCAATCCCTGACATTCTGTGATTCTGTGAATATCTCAGGGTGTTTTGGCTCTGAAGGCTGGGAAACATTTCATTTGTTTACTTCAAATCTACTAGGGAGTTCGTTATACTGATAGTTAAAGTGTCTTGTACTGCTTTATTGGTTCTGTTATTAGGTTATCATTGCAGGATTATATTAGTCTTTTCTTATAAAGTATGCCTGATTTACTCTAAACTCTTGGAAGAACTTCCAGGTTTTAAGTGGGGAGTCGGGTGGGAAAAGGAGGAAGAATGTGGAAAATTCAGGACACACTGGCCCGATTTGACACTCCTATTGTCAAATTTGTCTATTTGTCAGCTTAGTGTTATCTCTTAGTGCTTCTTTCTTCAGAGGTTGTTGGTACAACAGCTGGCTGTACTTGAGAGGTAACAGTTTTTCTCTACAACCTTTCGCTTATGCGCAGTGGTGGGAACACCAGGCTGTGACTTCTGAGGTTGAGGCTGTGAGACATTATTGAATTTGATAGTTAGAGTCTCAGCAATGTTACTGTTTATCAGCTGAATGAGCAAAAAAATGACCCAAGGTGGAAGATTGTTTTCCATTGATGTTTGATCTGGTGCGCTTTTGCTCGTTTTCTTTCAGCAGCTGAAATTGGTGCATTTTGCATGTGATACAGGGGGATTAGGTGCTGAAGACCCTCATGAGTGTGCAACTCCTTAAGCAGACGTGATTCTATTGTAATGGTCCTTTTTTTTTTTATTTAAAATATTTACATTTACTTCAATTACAGTTTGATATAAAGCGCATAAGCTATGTACACTCCTGCTCCGTCAACCTAGCAACTATTTTGATTCTTTTCTATGAACTCACTTTAGATGGATTGTTCCTCATTGGTGGAAAAGTGGCAAAACAGCCCATGGATAAGAAGACCCCTTCCCCGTACATGACCTAAATGAACTATTCTTTGAAATGAAGAAACAGGGCTTTAGATACCAAGGGAGTTTTACTGGGAAAATGTCAAAACCAGCAAAGTTAAAGGGGCTTTTGAAGCTGTTTGAGATGCCCAAATTCTGCCAACATCCCACTTCAAAATATCTAGACCTTAATTTTCCTGTGTCTTGTATCTTTAGCGAAGGCCATAAGTTGCCTTCTTTCACAAGGAACGTTGTGAGACGTTGGAAGCTGTCAGGCAAGTGAGTAGTGCAGGAAAGGGATTCCTAAAATATACACAAACAGCAACTTTTCATTCAGAATGTTCCATTTCCCAAATCACGAAATTGAATGTGCTACACATTAAGCTGAAAGATTTCAATTAGATTGTTTGGTTTTTTTTAAATAGAAAGGGATGCAGAGAATCAGCTTTGTATCCTGCTATCTAGCATCGTCTTCTCCATGAAATCTGAGGGCTCAGACATTGCTACAGCTGTCTTTAAACCATTGAAGATTTCGTGAGTTCCACCAGCAGACATGAAGTCAAATCAGCAGAATATTTTTGGGAGATGTTCCCACTTCCTTTCCTGCCAAATGTACCTACTTTGTCGGTCTGGATTGGCCTTCTGAATCATAAAATGTTTGCATCTGCTTCCCATTACTGCTGCCTTCTTCATTGTGAATTCTGTAATGTCAGCGACATTTCTGCCTGACTGGTTTTTGTACAAGCAGATAACACACTTTATTCCTTAAGAATCTGTTCCTAGGGAGAAAAAGAAAAAAAGTCGCTCTTTTCCAAACAATTGTCAAGAGCTCCTAAGCCTTCTGGAGCATCACACAAAAGCAACTTAATCCTGCTCTCTGCAAATGTCATGTTGCCTTGATCTCTCCTAACAGGAATTTGTTGAGTTGTTGCTACAACATTTGCAACACTCATGCCCTCTGTCACTGCCGCGTGCCACAAATCACACGCAGAGAGCTGTCAGGAGTAACAATAACATATCAGGGATGAAATGGCTTAAATCCTGCGTGAAAGATACAGTGCCGTAATTCCAGATTGTTCATTGGTTTTTCTGTCTGCTTCTACTGCATCCTTTGAGACTGAATTAGGTCATGGATCTGTAGGGGGGGGGGGGGTGGAATTTGCTGTGTAGAGCAAAAAAAAAAAAAAAAAGTAATTCAAAGTTTAGTGTAGTTGGGGCTTGATGCCTTCATAAGGATTTACTGAAAGTAGTTTTGCAGTGTGACCCAGTCTACAGCTGCAGAGCCAGCACAGAGAAAAGGGAATTTGTTACTGCCTTGCTGTTGGGCAAAGCAGAGAACAAAATAGCTCAAGGCTTGACTATCCAGGGATAACTACTGTCATTAAAGTTCATTCTCTTACTTTTTTTTTTCAGTAAATCCCCCTGTGGACATTATTCTGAGAGCCTTCATGCAGTTTTAGCTCATCTGCTTCCAAACTGGATTAAGGTAAGCCTCATAATGGCTACACAGACAGGAGCAGGCAGTCATGGAATTGTACAGCGTGAGCTCTAAGCCGGCAGATACGCACCAGCTCTGGTTAAGGAGCTCTGTTGAAATGGCATTGGAATCCCAGGTGGTGGTGAGAAGGATGTATCAGTTTGGTTTCAGTGCTGGGCTGTGGTAGCTGCAGATTTGCTGGCTTGTGACCTGCCAACATGGGTTGCAGATGGAGAAGACATGCAATTTGCTTGCACGTGCTCTTTTATGTAAACTGTTAGTACGGTACAGACATTTCTATGGGAGAGTAAAGGCAAATTAAGTCGCTCACAGTAGTTTTGGGGGATTTTTTCTTCCCCAAGGCAGGAGGCCTCATCTCTTCCTTTGCTCAAAACGGGTAGCAGCTTACTTCCAAACCCTCTGCAGCAAACTTCCCTTTCCCTTCTGTCTACTACCCAGTTAGACAGAGGAGTAACTGAGAAACCACTTCTCTCCCTGGCACATGTGTGTCATTGTGGTGATAAACATGATCTTTCTTGCAGTTAGCTGTAGGAGTGTAGACCTTGCTGGGCAGCTCTGCTTGATTAGTAGGTTTACCTGAAGGTTCAGGTACTGTTCAAGCAATTAAAGGTATTTTTTCCATAGTTGTACCACACTGCCAAGATATTTACCTTCCCATGGAAGTTCTAGGTATCGCCTTGTTTCATGCAAAGCTTAAAATCCCTTTATTAGGCAAAGACTGAAATAGTCCAAATTGATTTAACTCTGAAAGAGATCAGCTGTGCTGAAAATAAGCAAAAGATAAAGCATTCCAAGCTGCTTCGTCTTTTTCATTGACTCTATTTTTAGCATATTTTCCAAGGGAAATGAGGTTTATACAACCTACATATTCATGAATTTAACCATACAGCCCACCTGGCATGTCTCTTCCCCCTGCACTCCAGGATAACTTGAACATATTGTCGGATTCTGATCAGATGGTTGAGGGGTGAAAGTCTTGATGTTACTAAATCTACACATTCATGAACTCAGCACCTCTGCAGACCAGAAGAGCCAAGTTTGTGTGCCCACTAATGGAAAGGCAGGAAGAATTCAGCCATGACATGGCTTGGTCACAGTCAGCTGGCCAGTTGGTGTGTGTGTGCTGACTGGCTAGTTTGGGCTCTGTAGGTCTTAAATATGCATTTTTGACACGTATTTACCCTTTGTCACCAATAATTTCAAATGGTTTACAACTAGTTTTTAAGCTTGCATCTCTACACCTGCTAAAACTACATGATATGGGCCCTGGCTCAGCAAAACTCTCTAGAATATGTTGAACTTTAAAACTCACTTGATGTTAGTGAATTTGAAGATTTTTGGATTGCGATGTTTTTTTCAGTAAGGGTAAATACAGGCACGTACTTGAAGTTCAGCTTGTCATATGGCAGGGTTTGGGGTATCATAGAGGCATTTCCACCTGTATGTTGTCTGCTTTCTAAATCTCTTTGCATCACTGTTTTGAGGAGAGACATTTTCTTGTCTGTGGTGTATTTAGAAGTCACTGACTCCCTTGATCATCGAAATTAAGTCTATGATGCATAAGGGGAGCGTTCTTTTTTGCCCTTAGCAGATGCTATAAATATCACTTTTGACTGCGAGTATACTGGTTTTGTGTTCTTACCTAGGTGTACATTTTCTGGTGCCAGTTTGTATTTTAAGTCAGGATTTAAATTTGAATATTTTTCTAACAAGGACTTGGTAAAGATATAGGCATACCTTGTAACAAAACATTGGTCTGAAGGGTCAGAAACCCTCACAGAAGTGTTTTTTCCCAATTTTCACATATAAACTGTACTCTGAGTCTCAGGTCTCTGTGATAATTTATCTGCTATGAAATGTTTTTATTTTGTCTTTCATCTGAACAGTATCTTTGAAGTTCCCACTCATTCCTACTCTAAATGTGGCTTTCCTGATGGTCTGTAAACAGATTTCTGTGTGAATTAGACAAGGAAATCCTCTGGAATTAGTTTTCCAAACTTGTTCACCTCCTTTCTGATTTCCAGTGATAAAATGAGACTTTATAGAATTTGGGGAGGAGGAGGAAGAGACACACACCTGAAGCAGGGCCTCTGCTTAGGTTGTAAACACCAAAATCTTCTGTTGGATCTAACCCTAGAGCTTGGCCAAAGGTAATGAAGTGAAATAATAGGATAAACGGCTTACCCCAGTTCTCAATCAAATTTTTTACAGATACGTTCTCCTAGAGTGAGAACACTACTGAATACATAAACTCTTTTATTTAAGAAACTGTTTTTCATGTGTGAATTCCATTCACTTGTCAATGGTGACCCTGTGACACCAGCCATGTGACAACACACATCCGATGGAGGGGGCAATTGACAGTGAATGTAGAAGAAAGCGCTGGAGTTAGGCAGGCAACTGGGCTTAGTACATGCAGGTTACAGATCATTAGTTGTTGCTCAGTGAGTTTATTCTGGTGGTCTAACTTCTCCAGTGAAAGACACACAAAAGGTGCAAGAAGAGCCTTCATTTCTGTGTCCAGATGACAGTGTTCTTCACTCCTGGAAAAGTAAGAGGCAAAGCAACCATGCTCACTTTATTACATTGCTGGGATGAAGTGGGAGGAGATCCAGTTTTTCTAACAGGAATTTGAAAAAAATTGTCAAAGTAATTGCTCTGTCCATCCTGCCCATTGAGGACCTCTGGGACTTGCAGAGAGCCTGAGTCCTTCCGTCAGAGGGGTCTGGACTTCTGCAGAGAATTAATAATATTGCTGATCTCCAGACATACCTGCTAGATGCAGCACCCCACCGTCACCGTGAAAAAAATAAACTGTTTCTAGAGAGGATTAAAGGAGTTTCTCTTTTCTCTTATAAAGTAACTTCTAATTAACACTTTAAAGAGAGCTTTGTAGTGAAGAAATTCCCCATCTGGAGGAAAGATGTGGTGTGTGGATTCAGGTTTTCTGTTACAATAATAAAACTATATAGTGTTCTAGCTGATTTTTGCAGCTGAATCACTGAGTCAACTGTTTCAAACCTGAGCTGGGTGGGGGGAGGGCTGATCAAGAATGGTGCACAACGCTCTTACAACATTTTCTCAAGGGTTTGCAATTAGAGATTATTGTGTCATCACAGAGAAAGGGCAGCCTGGAGGTCATATCTGGTATGGGAAACCCCAGGCAGATCTTTTAAAATAGCAAGGGCAAATCGAAATGACAAACTAATGACAGAAGGCCAGCTTGTTACTCAGCATGACTTCACCGAAATCAGCTGTGCTGTATCAGACTAGAGATCTGGCCCTGAATACAAATACATTTGCAGCATACTTGGACTATAGGATGTCATATCCTTATAAAGTATAAATCCAAACAGAGCCTTTTCTTGGAGACCTTCCTCATATAAACAGTCTATAAACACATGAGTTGTCAATCTGATTATTCACATCAGTAAAGATTAAGGTCTGCCCCATGATTTCATGTCTCTATGCAAATCACAGCATGGCTATGAGCAGGGAAAGAATAAGTCTGTTGATGTGTTTGGAGGCTGGAGTATCTGTGGCTGAGACAGCAGCGGGTGTTTCTGTGTGGATGCCTACACAGTTTGGGAGAACTGTGTGTCCACTTCATTTGTCTCTGTTCTGTGTACAATATCACACTGTGACAGTAAAGAAATGATTCCCTCGTCCTCCTTGAGGCCAGAACATGCATCAAGTCAGCAGTGCTGGATTAGCAGCATCTGGCATGCGGGGTGTGTGTTGTTTCAAGAGAAGCAGGATGGAAGGACACTTTAAAGAAAACAAAAGGTTGAAACAATCTGGCTCCAGGCAGCTAGAAGGAGCAGGACTCAGGTTCAGGGTGTGGAAAAACAGCCAACACATGCTCTAACCCCAGGCTGCGTGACGTCTCACAGCAACTATGTAAAACAAGAACTCTTTCACACTTTAGTCCCCCCACAGCTATGGGGTGTTGCACTGGACTGTTACCTGACTTTGATGTTCTCCAGACAGACCCTATATTTGTTCATGTTTACACGTTTTGACAGGGAAGGAACAGCTCTGCTTAACATCTCCTGGGTTTCCTTGCAGCAGTTTTAAACACTGCAGTGCAAATAACAAACTCAGCAGGTCCTACAACTCAGTTCCCACCAGGCAGAGTTTGTGTCTGGGAGGGCAGCGGGCAAGAGCGCAGATTGCTGACGTAGGTTTCAGACCTACATCCTTTCCTGCATGCAGATATTTGGAAAGCTCCTGTTCCCTCCAAATAGGGGTAGGAAAGTGATAGAGAAGCTGTGATAGGCGAATCAGTTAGCTCTCTCCTCCTCCTTTCTTTTTTTAATCCATCTCAGCATGCTTCATAAATACTTTTCACAGTAGCTGGACATTGAGTAGCTATTCCAACATACCAGTAGCAGGGATATACTGGAATCACATGTTCAGTCAGTAGTATCCTGCCTTTAATATCATATGTGAATATGTCACTAATTCCCAGGTTTGTGGAAAATTTGGGTTTATGTAGTTGATGCTTTTTTTTTGATGCTGAACTTAATTCTTATTTGATCCTTTATGTATAATAACGATGGGGCTAATGTACTGAACACCCTTGGTCAAATTTTGTCCTCAATTGCATTGCTTTTGACAAAGCTCAGTATTTGTCTTACTACAGGCCCTGCTTTAATCTGTGTGTTACCTGCAGAGGCCCTGGAAAGTAAGGCAGTTCCTGCTTTGAAAAGCTGGAAGAAATAAAGGACTTATAGATATGACTGGATTTCTGATGAGGAAACTCGGTCACAAAGAATATTAAATTGTTTGTCTATGTCTTGGGGGTAACCAGGGCATTTGTGGCAAGACTGGTTTTCCTTGTCCCTCTGAACTTTGTTCATATTTAATATCTTCTTTTTTAATGTTATTTTTTTCCTTTGGAGTTAACAAGGAGAAGCAACAAAGAAATCAGAAGTAAACCTGAAATGCATAAAATGTATATACTGAAGATATAGAATGCCTTCCTCTGAAGAACCTTTCATCTAAATCCTAGGAAGCTGTATTATCACTACAGGGAATAACAACGAATTACTGTTATCTGAAGAGATGAGGCAGGCAAGGAATATATACACATGAAAATGAGTGGCCCATATTGGAATGAAGCTTTCCTCTTTGCAAACAAGCAGCAAACAAGTGTATTTGGTTCAGTGAATTCCAGCACTGGTCTTCTCTTGATCTTTTCAAGAACTTGGGCTTTTCTTGATTTCTCTTCCCCCTAGCCCCTTGTCTGATTATGGTGAACTAGAACATTGTGTCACACTGCAAACTGAAATCCAACAAACTGAAACTTTATTTACATTCAGGATCAATGAGGTTAAATGCAGCAAGCCAAAACCTTCATTAAAAGGCAATTTCAGTGTCCAATGTGCAGGAATGCAAAGAAGCAGCAACTATAAATAATGGATACACTGCAGAGCTGTTGAAAGTACATGAGTCTATTTATATCTAATAGCTGTATCCAAACAAAGACAATCCAGTCTTACTAGTAATTAGAAATACAGGACAAAACTGAGAAAGGGTAAAGCCTCAGTGTCTCTAAACAGATATTGTAAGAAAACAAACTGGCCACAGTAGAATCAGTGTTTGGCTCTAAGGCTTGGTTTTTTTTTTTTTTTTTTCTGTGAGCAAGATGAAATGAGAGTGGATTTAGAGTCTTAATCTTCTCATCCCAAAGTTTCCTTCAGTCAGTAATAAACTGTGGAAAAAAACAAAGCCTTGAGTCAAAAAGCTTGTGATGTTTTCTACTTGAACCGTGCATTTGAAGAAAGCACCGACTACTCAGTTCATACAAACATAGTGGGTAAGAGCTGTCCGGTGGCTGAAACTCATTACAGTTCATAACTGGGGCAGAATTTGACATGCCCTGGGCTGGGAAAGAATGGACCAAATAGCCTACCCCCATTCTTATGTATGAGCTTGGACAATCAGTATCAATCCTTAGCAAGACACAGAAAGCTTACTGAGGCTAAGGCCTTTTGGGGAGAAGTGTGAGGACAGTGGGGTAAGACTATGCCTGTGAAGCTTCTGGAATTCAGGAGGGACTTCTCAGCTAAACCATGAGAAACCATATCAACTGAAGCAGACAAAACAGGTAGGCTGGATATCTCACAGTATACCAAGGAAACAGGTGGTATGAGGTCCTGGATGTAAACTATACACAGAACTAGATCTGCAGCTGAAGAAAATCGGCTGAACTATATTTGAGCAAAGTTGAGCTGTATCACTATATTTCATGAAGTTCTCTGTATTTGGCAGTGTAATAGTTTAGGCTTTCTGACACACTTAAGTGTAGATGGGTGGATGGAACAAAGTATGATTTCATTCAGTCAGTTGTAAATATTTATGAACATAGCCATCATTGGTAGGGAACGCGTTGTTACTTGACATAATGAGAATGAAAACGGCAAACATGACTGAGGATCGTGAGGGCAGAACTGGGGCTGGTGAAATTAATATAAGGATTTGTTCCTCACCAGATTTTAGATGTTCTTCTGAAGATCTAAACAGGTAGATAAGGAGTTATGCAGAGGTATAGATGCTCATTTCAAGCTAAGAATTATTCCTGAATTTATATTAATATACTGAAATATTAGAGGAAGTATTTTGGTTTGTTGAGGGCAGAAGTTTGGTTCTGGTGATGTTTGTTCCCTGCTGGCTCTAACAACCCATAAGTTTCATTATCTCTTGTGCTTGGGATCCTAGTGAGACAGAATAACACTAATCGAAACAGATTTTGTTATGTAGATTGTAGTCAGCTGAACGTGTAAATGTTTGCAAGTTCCGGGTCTGACAGTTATCATGAGTCATCAGGAAAAAGTATCCTTTAAGTTAAAGTTCGGGAAAGGATTGCTGGGTTTTGCCCTTTTGGAAAGCTGAAACAGTTTTTTCCCAGTGTCATGGTTTTAACCCCAGCTGTCAACTAAGCACCACCCAGCTGCTCCCTCACACCCTCCCGACCCTGGGCGGGATGGGGGAGAGAATTGGAAGAGTGAGAAAACTCATGGGTTGGGATAAACAGTTTAACAGGTAAGTCAAAAGCCACAAGCAAAGCAAAGCAAGAAATCCATTCACTGCTTCCCATTGGAAGGCAGGTGTTCCATCATCTCTGGGAGAGCAGGGCTCCATCATGTGTAATAGTTACTCAGGAAGATGAATGCCATCTCTCCTAATGTCCCCCCTTCCTTCTTCTTCCTCAGCTTTATATGCTGAGCCTGACGTCATAGGGTCTGGAATATCCCTTTGGTCAGTTGGGGTCAGCTGTCCCAGCTGGGTCCCCTCCCAACTCCTTGTCCCTCCCCAGCCTCCTCACTGGTGAGACAATGGGAGAAGCAGAAAAGGCCGTGACTGTGTGCAAGCCCTGCTCAGCAATAACCAAACCATCCCTGTGTGACCAACGCTGTTTCCAGCACAAATCCAAAACACTGCCCCATACCAGCTACTAGGAAGACAATTACCTCTACCCCAGCCAAACCAGCACACCCGGATATGTCCATTCCAAAGAAAGTTTCTTTCTAGTTCTGCCTTGCCCAGAAGCCACACATTCCATGGCAGCCTTGCAAAGTGATGAAGGATTTGGTTTGGCTGAGGCATCCTCCTAGGTGCAAGGAGATCTGGCTGCTTCTGGCTCTGCCACAGACACTGCATATAACCTTATCTATGTCATTTGGTCTTTAGTTTATAGTTTTTTGTGTAACTATGCAAAATGCAGTGCACGTTTCAGGTAGAGGATTTTGGAAAGGCAAAGAATAGCACTAACATAAAATTCCTTGTTTTCAGGTTCAACTTTTGAACTTAGCCCTATCTTATTCCAGAGAGGAGTGTATTGTGGTTTGCTGTACTGAGAAGAACAACTACTATGTCATGGAACTCTTTTTTTTTGTTCTCCTTTATGAGACTATCTATACAAGTACTTCCATCCTTCACTGCTCTAATACTTTGATTATCTTACTGAAGGAAGAACCTGCTACAATAATCTGAAGTAGATAAAGCTCAAACCAAACATCTTCACTTGCACAGTTCTAGTTTGACACCTTAGGGACCTATTTTGTAGGCACAGATCCATTTGTCTGACTCTTCTGGCTAACACCTCTACAAAACCAGATGTCTTTAGCTCTTTGGCTTGCTGTCCTCTGGCTTCCAAACTTGTTTCTTGGAGTGAGAGTCAGGAAAGAATGTCATTCCCCCTTGTCTGCCCCCGCTACCTTTTCCACAGTCATCTTCTAGCTTCCAGCCTGACTTCCCGGCACCTTTCATAGCAGCATGTGATTCCTGAAAGTCTCTACTCATTGATTATGTTTCAAGATGATGGGCTTGGCTGGATCCTGGCCTCTGGAATTCAGTGGTAAACATTCTCACGAAAGGCTTACTGTCTGTCACAATAATTTGCTAATCTGTTTATAGCTGGGATTCTTTTGAAATGGAATCAGTCCCCACATTGCCATTTCATCCAAATATCTCTCAAGAAATAGATTTGATGCCTTTGATGACCTCACTTTGCTTGCTGCCTTTTAACTTGATGACATTGAGCAATACACCTCCAGGATTTTTCCTAATTTGGAGTTTACAAGGTATAAGAACAATTAAAAGGGTTCCTACATCTCCCTTCCTTATTGCTGCAAGGGAATCCTGAATTGAAGATTGTTCCAGATTGTCTGCTGGAAACTGGTTTGCAGTAAATGTCGGCCAGACGGTGTGAATGGGAGCCAAAGCCATGTTTATCAACTGTGTTTGAAACTTCAGTGAGTTAGAGAGTCATTAAAGGGTGACCATTAGCCACTTAAATGATCGTGCTATCTCTGTTGTCCTGTGTTACAAGTTTGTGAAGACTCTGTAGCTAGAGAGCTTATGGATGTCATTTATACCGTAAGGTTGGGGCTCTTCCAGCTGCTGTGAAAGGAGCCTGCATTGAACTCATTCAGAGTCCACCTGCCCTTTCTGTCCTAATATATTGCCAACACAACAAAGAGCTAATTGTACTGTATGTGGGCATAACTTCCAAGTAAGCTCCAAACTGGGTGGCATGAATAGTAAGGACCATTAAAACACCTGAAAGATTTCAGTATTGGAGAGATGCCATGTTATATAGCTACATTCTCCAGTAGGTTCTCAAAGCTAACTTCCGTTGCAGTCAAGTCCCCCACTGCCACCTCCTTATTACAGTCATTACCCGTGTTGATAAGGTGAATGCAATGTAGCGAGTTGCACCTACGTTTTGCAGTGCAGATGCATCCCAAGGATAAGTTTGCATGAACAGTGGCCTTTTCAGCAGAGATCATACAGCTGTAAGGCCGAAGATCGCTGTTATTCTAGGGCAGGGTTAGCATAGAAGCCTCTATAAAGAAGTTGATATTTTAAATCTCAAAAGAACTCAGTAACTGTTAATACAGATGGATTCGCAGTCCTTGCTGTGGAAAAATTTGCGAAGATTCTTAGCAAAATTATGCTACTCTGTTATTTAGGTTCTTCTTTTAACTGGTATCAAAGAGATGAGTTTTGCAAATCTGTGCACAGCTTCTAAAAAATATGTATTTATTAGTGATTCCCAATTCAGCTGTCACGTTCCTTTCTTCTGTGCTTAAAGTGTATGTGAAAGTGCTCAGTAACTTAAGGGAAATCACTGCAGCCAGTCAGGAATGATTATGGAAATGGAAAATCCCTACCTGTCTTGCTGAGGAAGCTCAGACAGGGCTGTGTGATCCGTGCAGAGCTGTTCTGCCCGCTCTGTGGAGGGACCCACACAGCATCTGGCTCAGGTGCAGCTCAAACCCCTGGCAAAAGGGGAAAGAACAGGCCAAAAGTCAATCCAGAAAATATTGCATTTTCTAGGAGTTTCTGGTATTTGGCAAGTATTTTTAACTTTTATTTTCTCTATTTGAAAGAGCCAGATGTTTATATGGAGCCTTTGGGTATGTCTGTACTGCAGGCCGGTAGCATGAGAGCAGTTTAACCTTGGCTTAACTGTATGGGGATGGACTTCCCAGTAGTAGGTAGTAGGGCTGCAGTGCTGCTCAAAGAGGGCTTCAAAACTCTCCTGGGATTCTGAAACACACCTCCAGTGACACCTATGTTGTGGGGCAACCTGTTAACAAATAGTCTGCGTGGAAATTATATTTTCTTTGCCTTCACATTCATTGCTCCCTTTGCCGTCGAGTCTAGAACTAGTTGCCATAAGCTACTTTCACAATTTTAGAATTGCAGTCTGTCTGGATATCAAAACCGTGCTACATGTTTTTTAAAGGAGATACTCAAGAGGCTGCAGCTGTTTGGAAGAGCTGTATGTGATACAGGGATAGCTTGTGAAGCAGGAGGAAACATATTTGCAAGCTGTTTCTGAGCCTGCCCCTGGATCCCGAATTCAGGTTGAATGAGTAGACATATGGCTTCACAGTGCTGGGCTGGTGGAACAGAAGGTACCGAGGGCCTGCTCCTCTGCCTGTCATTCCCACTGTAAGTATGAGAAATTAAAGGATTTTGACTGCAAATAGTGTAAAGTGAATGAAGTAGGATGTTTCTCCAAAGAGATTTTGGCAGCAGTCTAGTATCAGTTGCACGTGCTGGACCGGCTTATCCTGGGCATAAGGCTCCCAGGGTTGCTCAGTTAAATTGCAATATGATGTTTCATGATTATCCAAGACTGGAAAGTCATAGTCATAGTGCCTTACTAATGTGTACGTGGTCTCAAACTTGCATCTCATAGGTGGTGTCATTTCGTATCCTTTGACCACCTTGTCTGGAGAATGGCAGTTGTTGGTTTTACCCAGTTGTTATAATTGACTTCAGAATGGTTCTGTTATCAGGAACTTTCATCAATGAACTTCTTGGAAAACTGAGTAAGTTACAGTCATTTTCATTAAGTCCTCAAAAACCTCCTGTGCAGCTTGTGTTTAGTGAGCAAAGAAAAGCATTCAAATTATCCTTAGCAAGTCCCACAGTTCTCGGAGGAGCGCTGGGTCTCCTGCTGTGTCCAGCCTGGTTTCCAAGCCAAACTGACATGGGGCATTTGGAGAAAGCTTTGCAGAGGCGTTCAGATTGTTGACGTTTTCTCCAAATAGACCTATTAACCTGTGAAGGAATTTGAGATTTGCACACGCCGGATCGTGAGGGTCCCTGAAGTCACATTTTGAATGATCACATTATTCATATTCTTGAGGTAAAAAAATATTCTGTTGATGTATTATGTCTCGCCTGTGTTTCCTGATACTGTGTAGGAGACTGCACCTATGCATTTCTGATGTCAAATTTAACCACATTTAGAAACTTTCTTTCTCCAGGTGGAATATAGTCTATTGACACAGTTGGCTTTTTACAGCGTGGTGAAACATTAACCACTTCCTCTCCTCCAGTCTAGAACATCAAACTTTTGACCTGTATTTTAGGAGGCGAGCTCGTTTACACCAGTCAAAACCTGAAGTAATGTCGTTTTTTCGGGGGAAGCTATTTTGGATTTACACCCTTTTAAGAGCAGAATTTACTCTTGCATGCTGTCCTTCCTCTCAACCTCTTCCTGCCTAGTTAAAACATTGAAGTTTTTGTCGGCTCCCACATTAAATCAGCAGCAGCCTGGAGGTCAGGCAGTCCTATGCCATTGTGGCAAATATATCAACTCTCTTTGCAATAGATTTGCCTGTCATCAAATTCTTCTTTAATGAGGTAAGAGATTTAATTTCATGGTTAAAAAAGAATAAAAAATAAAAGATAATGTGATACATGAGCAACTCCGTTAGACTCTGCAGGAAAATAAGAATTGCCAGACAAGGTCTAGACAGCAGTTCAGGCAGTCCAGGAACTTATATCTGAAATGGTTAATTATGGAACAAATAGCTCACTTTGAATGTTGCCTTGAGAAAAGGTTTGACTATCAGATGGTCTAGAACCTAGAGATAAAATTACCTCCATAATAAGTGCGTCTTCTACATTCTGCTAAGCAAAACCTGAGTATAAGGACTAGAAAAAAAAAAAGGGAAAGGGAAGGGCAGGTGGCACTGTACAAAATAAGTGAGTATATACATACACGTGTGTGTACACCTGAACCACACCATCCTGTGTTGAACCTTCTGGCCAGCCCATGGGCACAGGCCAGGGCAGCTCTTTGCTGGTGGTGGGAGGAGAGAGGGCAGCACAGCGTAACTCCTGCTGCACACCAGGCTGCAAAGTGGCCACAATGCAGGGAGGCTGGATTCGACCCTAGAAAACGCTGTGCACAGGGACTCTCAGGCCTCTGCAAGCGAATCCCACGGCTTTTATCCATCTGAGTCTTTTATGCATAAGAGTTTTTGTAGTTTGGTTGGTTTGGTTTTTTATACGTGGTACAAGAAGCATTAATTCTCTGGACAGTTTTCAGAAGAGAAAACCTGAAAGGCATCTGTGTTGTCTGTTGCTTTCCTCGATATAGCTTCTATACCAACCATATCCTTTGCAGTCAGATTCTGGAAAGGATACAAGTTAAGTTAGAAAACTCAGAATGTTTTGTATGTTCCTTTGCTTTTCTCTGTCAGTAGATGCAAAAAATGTAAAATAATTTTTTCCTCTTTTCCTGAGGTTTAATTTATTCATCTGTACCACACCGTTAGAACAGGCACAGGTGCCAAGAGTCACTTCCAAAGATTGTATCTTAGTTATTTCCTCAGGTGTCCGTTAGCCTGGAGATGCAAATTGTTTTACTGAGCAATTGCTTGTTGTTCTCTCTTCGCCTTTTTTTTTTTTTCTGGATCTGAGACCCCCTGAATCCATGTCTGTGCTGTCTGAGCCAGCTGCTGAAAGGAGTAGATGCTATTGTACTATCTTTCCTGGATTGTAATGTGTGTTTTAACATATGCAGCTCATAACAGAGGACCCACAGAATAAAAAGGGCATTTCTCCCTGGTTCTCTTCCTGTCATTGTCTGTCTGCCTGCTCAGGGGCTTCTTACCTTACTGTTTTTCAGTATTGTAGGGCTGTGATACCTCCACTAAACAGGACACAGGCTTGCTCACACCTGCTCATGCTCTAGACTAGTTAGAAATGCCTATTAAGCCACCTAAAGGTGAGTGTTGAAATGAGTCATGTTGCATTCACATTGTCAGCGTGGGGCTCTGGGATAGCAGGAGAGTCAATGCAGCGAGGGTTAATATCCCTGCAGCCCTGCCATCAGTGCCTGAGCTCTGGAAGCAGGGATGGGGAGGTGACACAAACAGGAAAGATGCTTTCTGGCTCTACGAAGCCTCTCTGTGCTGCCTCTCCTAGAGGAAGGGCAGTCTGTTTTAAGAGGGGCTCTGCATCGTTCCACGGCAGTCTCTCAGTGGGGCTGAGCATCCTCTACTTGCAGTGAACAGTTTATTTGCGTTGTGGCTTCTCTCAAAGCACTGAGATGCTCCAGCTCGCTTTTTCAGCTACCTTACGGGACACTCTGAATGCAAAGGAAGTGATTTGGCAGCTTGTTTCAGCAGACAATATCGTTGTTATTACCAAATGCTTTCCTCCTGGCTTGCCTCGGGGTGGGCAGGGGGGGATCACCCGCAGCTAATCAGAAACAGGTATTTGTCTGCAGATAATCCTGCCAGACAGAAGCCTTTTGCATCTCGCCGAGTCCACGCAATCTGCAACATCTCAACAAGCCCCGTGGGAAGAGATGAATTTTTCACACCTGTTTCTCCAAATTTAATAATAATAAAAAATTCCATGCAAACTCAAGAAGGCAACGTTCCAGTAACATTTTGCTTTTACGGACTGAAATTTCCCGTAAGATGGGCCTCTGGCTATAGAATGGAAAATCTGTCCTCACTCCTGTCCGCCTCAGTACTGGGCGGACATATGGAGTCTGGTTGCTTTTTTATTCCTGCCAGGGCTGCTGCAGTAGCTCTGTGCTTGTTAGTCCCGGGTGCCATGAAGTCAGAGCCACGAGGCTCCTCATTGCAGTAGGCGGTGGGGGTTGGTAGTTTGTTCCAGGGGACGTTCCTAAGCCCTGTGTCACTTCATTACGCAGCAGATTGGGAGCAGACACTAGTAATGTAGACAGAAGAAAAAAAAGAAAAGAAAAGAGAGAGTCATGATACTATCAGAGGAATACTTGTAAAGTCCGTAAGTGCTTCCGCGCCTTGGTCAAATGCCAAGTGGAAATCCAAGATGCTTGATGTGCTGAATTGTGAGTTTCCCACCACATTGCTCTTTTTTTATATCGTATTTTTAATTAGCAACAGGTAGCAAGATACAAACTTTGCTGTTGTAGCCGTTGCCATGTTGAGGTGGTGGAAAACTACAGCAGGAGGACATGGGCGGAATTTGGCTATATTTGACTGGAATCCATGACATGGAGTATCTTCTGTTGGCTTTACAAAATGGAATCACTTCCTAACTGTAATGAGCAATCTTGGACGTGATCATTTTGGGACACTAAAGCACTGACTGTTACATGAGTACTTCATATCCACATTGCATAATGGTGCCTTTAAAAAGCACCAAAAAAAAAAAAGAAATTAAATATTTGGAATTTGATACCTTTATAGGTTCTGAGTCCTCTCTCTGTTCTCCAAGCATCAGGTTTAGAATTCAGCCTTGTGGGAGGCACTGCCTTTGTCAGAATAAATGCGGTTTGAAAAAACAACAGTAGAAAAAACTTTCATAATGCAAATGTTTGCCCTAAAAATTGCTTTAGACGAGAGAAACCTAACTGCACTTTAACAAAATCAGGGCTGTTCTGGAGCTGACAGATTAAAACAGACATCTACAGCAGGAACTGTTTTTTTCCTTGGTTAGATTCTTGTTTTAGTTGTGTGGTTCTGTACATTTCTTACAGACAGCAACCACCATTTGTTTGGGATAATCAAAACGTTGAATTTAACCCTGTACACGGGGTTTTCTACTCTGTCTTGATTGTTTGGAAAACAAAGTTGTTATTAAATTATTGATACTGACAGTGAAAAAAAAATGAAATGTCTGTTCTTTTGTGAATTGAGCTTGTGCATTGAACTACTTCAATTTTGTAGGCGAAGTTTTGGAGGAGTGTTTGCACAATACTGTCATACAATTTGCGCTTCAGAAGTACGGGGATAAAAGAATTGTGTTCAGAATAAAACTGGCGTGCATGATTTCTATTGTTGTGCTGTCGTATAAATAGATTGCAAGCAACCTTATTTCAGCGTGCAATGATTTGGATTATTCTGTTGTGGAAGGTTTGTCTTTTTTTTGCCAGCTCTGAAAGGAATATAATCTTAAATCTGAGCTAAACCAGACGTTACAAGCAAGACAGGTTTAAACTGAAGTTGCTCTTCTGTTGTTGATGTTAAGAGAGCTCCAAACTTAGGAGGAGATAACAGGATGCTCCTGGGTTTTAGTGAATACAGGAAAGGTGCTTGATATAAGGAGTAGTCGGTTATAAATGATCTTACTGTAGCATATATTTTGCTTCTGCTGTGTTACCTGATGATCTCTAGTCTCAGCCTAGGGTGGACTACACTGCCCTATTAAAGATGTGAAAGAACTGGGAAATAAGAAAGTATTGGTCAGGGCTCAATCACAAACTTGCTTTTTTTTTTTTGCTAAATACATGACTTAAATGCTTCTGACAAATTTACTTTTTTTTTTTTTTTTTTTTTTTTTGGCTTAAAAGTATTGCTAAGCCTGGATTTCTAAAGATACAGAAGCAACATAAGAAATGAGCTAACCCATTTGAAGAAGTCTAGGATTACAGCTGGGTTTAATAAAATCTGAGTTGGCTATAGGGGAATGTAAGTAAGCTAAATCCCGTCTGCTTTGAGGTTTCCCTTTGGTCCCAGAAGCAGCCAAATGCAGGATATGAGGAGAGGTGTATGGGCTGCTACCGGAAATGCTGGGAAAAAGGCAAGGAAAAAAGACCTCCCTCTACTCCTTTGGTCTGCTTTTATGATGTGACCTCACCAGTGACACAGTGCAGCGTGTTGAGCAATACCCAAGGAGAGAGCAGAAAGAGCTTGTGTTCCCTCTCACTGCTGTATAAATAGGATCAGAGCTCTGCAAAGAGCATCACCTCTCCCTTTTCCCATTGCTTTGATGTGTCCATAGATATTTTTGGGTAAAATAGGCAGTGCCAGGAATTGGGCTGCTAGGACTATGCTTCTGTCTCTTTATGGCTGGGTGCAAACTGGAGATGAACATCTCAATCAGGCAGGACATTTCTGAGGATTCTTGTGAAGGATGCGGGATTAATCATACAGCTGGTCCTTGCCAGTCTTTGAAAACTTGGATATGATATCCCAGCTGGTCAGAGGGCAATTCTGAGAAAAAAAAACAGAGGAGAGTGAGACACTAATTTGCACTTTTCACTAAAAATCAGCACGATTGGAGCTGGGGAGTCAAGTGGAAGTTCTCACAAGTCTGCATTTCCTTGTCCGTGTTTCTTGTTACATTATCAAGAAGTGAGGCAATAATTAGGCAAATGTAGCTGTAAAAACCTCTTTGTTAGTCCTCGAGGAAGCCAGAATTATATTTCATGGATGTGTCTATTGTACCTACCAGCACCCTCCCCTCTGCTCCTGGGATGCTGCTCTTGAACCTCTTCCACTGATTGCGGAGACTAAGAATTACAAAGCAAACGACAGGTTCTCCATCGGCCGGTTTCCTGACGTTCTCTAATGACTTTATCTGCTGCTCATCCCCAAAAGCTGGATGCAGAGGTTAAATACTTGCTAATCTGTGACCATGATGCATTAGTTTAAAACAATTTTAGGATATGCTTTGAAGACTACAGACATAAGTGTCTAGGGCCAGCACAAAAATAGTTTTAAGTTGGTTTGAGATGTTTCCTATCTTCGCAACCACAGCTCGAGAATTCTAGTACTTGGACAGATAGCTTTCCTCCAAGGTTGCTTTTGAGGATGTTTGTGTTTTTTTGTTTTGTTTTTTTTTAACTCAAAGGACAGACAAACAGGTCTCTTCCTTTCTCATCAGTGTGCTTTGAATAGAAATGATTTTTTCCCCTCTCTTACATCAGTGGATGGGGATTATCTTTGTAAAAGCCAGTCAAACTGTGCGAGATGGTCACAGTCGGTCTGCTTATCCTCAAATGCATCTTTTATGGATGCTATTGAGAGAACATTGATTGGAATACCTATCATAAATACTCATTTGTCTATATGCTTGCTTACTGTTGCTCACAGGAATGCCAGTGACGATATGCATGATATGATGTTTATAAATGTGGCTAAACAGCAGCTTTTATTTAATTTCCAGAGAGTATATAGTTGAAGGTCCTTCTGCCACATTTTTCTACAATGTCTACATGCGACAGAGTGATTATCAATCCCAACACCTCAACTCCATGGATCCAAATCCTTGTAAAGTTTCCATTTTGTTATGTTGGGGGATTTGCATTGGTTTGTTTAACCACTTGTTGTGGTTTACCTGTTAAATAGCTAACCAGACCAGGTTCAGCTTTTAGACTAATCGACAGCATTGCCTGACACAGGAATGACTAAACTGAGCTGCAACCTTTTTTTTTTTTCTTCCCCTATAGAAAATAATTTGTCATTGTTTTCCTCAGAATAGAGGCCTTCATCCAAAGGCAGGAATTCTGACAGAACCAGGGTGTTGTGTATTTGGGTATGAATAGCTGAGATAGCTTAAAAATGTCAAATTTGTCGTGTAGGCTTCTGAGTGGGTATTAGAAAGTCTCGAACCTTGCCTTTGATTTCTCATTCTGCTACCGACATCATGTTTAATTTTAGTGTAGTTCACCTTCAAAAAAAAGGTGCTATACTCTTTGCCAAGCTTGTTTTACTAAACTGTATTGGTTTTGGTATAGCTTATTGTGCTCTAAGGAAAGACCATACTACTTTTAAGGTCCCATCTCATTATTTTTCTTTGTAAGTGCTTTGATATTTTTGGATGAAACGTGCAGTTGGAGCTAAATATTGCATAAAGTAATGAAACCATTTCTCTGTTTTCTAGTTACGGCATAGCACATCTCACATTAATCAGAATCTTTTAAGGAAGCAGTTAGTTACCAGAGGAGCTTCTTGTTAAATTTTCATTCTCTTTTTTTCTAAGAAAGTAGATTTTTGTATTTACTGGCAGCAAACAAAGGTATGTCTATGTGACAGGAGTACATTTTTGCAGGGGAGTAACCTCATGCTTATGCTAGGTGAGTGGCCCATTTATGCTGACCAACTGGCATGTCTCTTAGTGACTGAACACGTTTTCTAGGAGCAACATCCAACTTGGAAGTGCTTCTTTCAGGCACTTTTTACTGCAGAGCCCTTCAGGGCCATCACTTAGTGCAGGAGAGCATCAAAGATTATGGAGTATTCACAGATTTTTGGCTGGGCTTTGGGGGAAGGTGTATGGGAGTGTTAATGTGGCATAAATGAGGATATTTGGATAGCAAGTGCCATCAGATTCCTTCCCAAAGTTAAGACAGATTCTATTTTATTAAATGTTATAATTGTTTTGTTAAACAAACCATACTTGAAATACCAAGATGCAGGCCAAGGGAACGTTGCTGTTGCTGCCTGTGGAGAGCTACATTTTTCAACTACCGTATTTATTAGATGCCTCCTTTGCTATCGAAGGGATCACGTAGGCAGAGCAATCCTGTGGGTAATGTAGGCTACCTTCCTCCCAGGCCAAACCCCTTCTGGTGATAGTTGGGTGAAATTGCATCATGTTTTCTAACAAAGGAATCCTCGTCACTGTGGGGCATGTACTGATAATGACTATCATTATATTTGAACATATTTCATAGAGAACGGATAAACACTATGGACTTGTGCTTTGCTGTTTTTGTTACTTAAGCTTCTGTAGGATAACTTTTCCTGCAAGATATTTAAGGATGTATTTAATGTGATTAGCTGCAATTTTGACATCAATAAGCTTAAAAACATGATTACAGTAAAGTGCACATACATAGGGATGGATAGAAGCCTGTGCTTAAGTATTTTTATGAACTCAAGCACTTAGAGGATACAAATTGGTGTGGCATGGTATAAAACTGTTACAGCAGTTGAGTTACTTTCCCTGTGTCATCTATATATTAGCCACTTACCAGTGATGCTAACATGCTGATAAAAGCTTTATGCCATCCCACATAGTGAGCTTCACTTTCTCACTCAGTCCTCAGCAATTTGGTATATTCTTCCTTGTCACTCTTTCTACCATGATTCGTAGAGAAAACTATATTTGGTCTCATAAACTTCTAATAAAATCTACTGCAAACATAATAAATGCCAAAGATATTTATGAACATTAGAAGTCACTCTGTGTCACAGAGCCTGACACCAACAGTTTGGATGGAAAATATTTATGTACTAGCATAGTTATTATTATCTATTTGTTCTTTTTTTTCTTCCAGTGAAACTTTGATTTTTTTTGAGTGAACTTAACATAGTGCTATCTAGATTATATTTGTAAATGTTTGTGATATTGCTAACAATAATTTCTTGTCTAGTGTATATTAATGTGTTGATGTCTACCTTGAAAAGGATATTAATTTTATAGATCAGGGAAAAAGGAGATCAAGGTCATCTTTTCAGAGCGTGGCAGACCTTGCATTAGCACCCAAGTCATATAGCTCCAGTCTCATGTATTCCTTAACAGACACATATCTTCTTTTCACCGATGTGATAAGAGACTGTGAAATAACTTTATTAAACACCAACATTCTTTCAATTACCTCTTTTTTGTAATTAAGCTTGTGGTCTTTCCAGGTCATGTAAATACTGCTAAGACATACTTAGCTCTTAAAAAAAAGACAGATAAAGGCTAAATGGAGATCTGTCACAACTGTCTTCCTGCGTACAGGCAGTACGCAAGACCAGTGGGTCTGCTCTTAAACAGCTGCTTCTTATTTCTTCATTTAGGGAATGAATGCAACCCTTGGGAAATGTCCTGATGATAGTAATAATAATTATAAATACAAATAATAGAGGAAATTTCCTTTTCCTTTTTGGAGATCATATCTTAAAAATTCCAAAATTCACAAGTGTATTTTTGTAATTTAGTGTTTGGTGTGATATTTCATATTTTAATGGACATTATGGGGCCTCAACTTTACTGTCATTACATGTGCAGTTAATTCCGCTGAAGTTCTCGGTAGTGCTGATCTGTGCAGCGATTGCAAACTTGTACCTTCAGTTTCTGCAATCGTCTATTTAGGTCAGACTTCCCCTGGGTTAAGAATGAGCTGATGCATTCTCTGATACAAAACCAGTGGACACTCTTTCTGCCTTTCAACATGGGTTGCAATTATCAGGATCAATCCAGCCTCAAAGCAATGCTGTCTTCAGCATTGTTGAACATGGTCATACCAGTGCTCATAACATTTGGGAAAGGATGGTCTATGCATAATGATGTAAATCGGTGTTCTCATATAACCACTGGACAAGTAATAAAAGTCTGCAATGTTTGAAAGGCCTTATTCTGTCTGAGAGTCATCACATTAGGGAAAGGAGAATATTAGGGTAGAGGCAACATGAATTGCTGCAAATAGAAGATATTTAATACAGTAGTTTAGATATTTTCTGGGTAAATAAGTTGAAGTGTATTCTTGTGTGTTAGCATTGAGCGATTCTAAATGAATGCTGTCATATAAATCAAAGTCTGTTTCCAAATGATTGTCAAGGGAACGCACTGGGACAATGGTTTGCTGCTAATTAGTGGGAAATCAGGAGAAAAGCAACAGATAAGATAGTAAGCCAAGAGCCAAAGTTTTAGCAAGGTTGCCAGAATACTACGCAATGTGAACTAGAATTAACTAACTTGTATTCTGCTAGTCGTAGAGGAATCAAGGCAATGCAGATGTAAGGACAAAAGGACTGTGAACTTGATCCTGTACCAGTGAAATCTTGTGAGTACGGTCTCAAAAGACAGAAAATGTAGTGAAAGGATATTCAGTGAAGAAGGATCAGAATGTCTCTGGAAATTACTTGACCTGAAAGCATCAGTCATAAGGATGGAGCATAGAAAGGATCTCTAAAGTCATGTCTCCCTAAGGATCAACCCTGTGATATTATAGTCTCTCTTTAAATCTTGATTTTCATCTTCCTCTTAGCATTAAACGAGACAAGCTGTCTTCAGCAGAATGCGTTTCTTTGTGACTAAATTGGTTCTGTTTCTCAAGCTGGCTGGCTTGGCTGTCTCCACACTGTGCTCTTGGGTGCTGCTAACAGTTTGCTATGAGAAATTCACTCCCTTCCATCCACAGACACTGAATACTCCTGGCTCCTAAAATTGTTCAAATCAAGAACCTGTTTCCCTGCCCCAAAGCAGTATCATTTGGCCATTTATGTTTCATAAGTCATATTCCAGTGGCTCACTGCGTTCCCATCTGCATGTTCCCGAAATCAGCTGCACTGTGTGTGTGGCAAAAGACTTCTCAGGCTACACTAACAGTAATGTTAGTTAGATCTCCCTATGTTCAAGTCTTCAAATTCAGGACAGCTTTCACTTTCTCAAATATGCTGCTACAAAGTAAATTACTCCTAGGACTGGGTGAACCAACACAGGTATTAAATTGGAACTAAGTCTAACTACCAGTGTTGTAACAATTTTGTCCAAAGGTAATGATGAGCATGTTTTCTGCAGTTCACTAATATTTTCCAAAACAATTAGTTGGTCTCTTTTATGCTTTCATAAACATCAAGATATTCCTACATTTGCCTTTCTGCTATGATCTTCTGTACACACTTGAATTTCATCTCTAATAGAAGCTAGTAAGCAAATAAAAACAAAGCAATAAACTCAAGAGTATGAAGTTCAGTGTTCATTTAATTTCTCCCAGTTCCTTTCATTTTAAAAAAATCAATTCCTATCCACATTTATCTAATGAAAGAGGATACCACAGGGCACAGAATCCAGTTTAGTCCTGCTTGTTAGAGATCACAACCTAAAGCTATCTTTCTGATTAAAATACATTTTCTCTGTTCTTTCATGTTTATCATTTGCTTCTGACTCAGTGTATCATTCAGTATTTGCAACAGAGTATGATTAAGGATGGGTGAGCCCAAAAAGATAAAACAAGAACAGGCCTGAACTCTTACCTGAAACTCATCTCATATGGCATATTGTTTTGAAGTCAGGTAGGTGGGTGGAGAATTATTGGAGAAAAACTTAGTTTAAATTTTGATTCAACAGCTGTTGGCAGAAAAGCTAATATTAGCAAATGCTGTAAAAACAAATCCTGCAAGTTGCTTTCCACAGTTTACACACAGGCTTTAACTATCTTGTTCGGACTTCTGGGTGTGGACAATGCAATGAAGTGTTCTGCAAACATGTGCGAAAGGACTACTGAAGTAAGAGACAGTGAATCGTTGTATGGGAATTCTATGGGAAACCATCTTTTGCTGAGTCCCCATCAGATTTTATGGAGGAATTCTGTTACATCTCACATGCAGTTTTTGGCCTTGAGTACATGTTTTAATTGAGTTTCACGTGACTATATAATCGGACAAGAGCTAACATAGGCTTGTACCAGAATCATCTTGAGAATATTCTGAGAATTACATAAAAAATTGGTAACTTACTGGTGGTTGTATAGAGTAACCCCATTGCCCTTGAGATCGATGGAGATGTCCAGAACAAGATTTACTTTTAAGAAATCAGCAATCAAAGAGGGTCCGATGCCTTTACCAGGGATTAGTTAAGGTTTCTGACCCTCTCTCCATTAGAGGCTCGTTTCTTCTCTGAGGGCGTAACTGTTATGAAACACACCATGTCAAAAATTAACACAGAAATCGGAAATGGGTATTCATAAATGGCTGATAGACACGTATCGTTGATTTTACTGAAACGTTTGATCTCAGTGTTTTTTGAACACTGGAATGATTGGTTGGAGAAGCAGGATCTGTTCTTTGGAAAAATGATTTATAAAAACGTCTGTGAGAGGGTTTTTTTGGTTTATTTGGGGGTTTTGGCTTGGTTTTTCATCACCAGCTATTTGGAAATGATTAAAATTTGTACCATGTGCTGAAAAAGGGAGCTCAGCAGGAGCTCGGCGATATTCTTAGACACAAGAGGATACGCACATGGGGTCAATGCTATGTATCAAAGCCACAGCAAAGAAAACTTAAGTAGTTCAGTAAGCAACAGAATTCTACTTTTTATGGTCTCCAAAAATACTGATCTTAAAATGGTGATTCAGAATTTCAGGGTCAGGGATTCTCCCATCCTTCCCTAAATGTGTAGGATGGGCCAAACAGTGCTGTACCTGTGAAGCAGCAAAAAGGAGAAAGTCCTGAAAGTGATGTGTGAGTCCATGGAGCGTAGGAAAAGCCATCTGGGAGGAGATACATTCAGAAGAAACATGATCAGAAAGGCCCAGATAATCAATTTTTATCCTTACAAACATCCTTGTTCTTGAGCAGGATCCCATTACCTTCATACTGGGCTGTCCCATATGAGATCTCAGTGAGCAGTGTTTTGTGTTTATTGTCTTCAGAGGTGTTTGGGTAATTCTTGTTCTCTAAATCAACCAGCAGAAGAGTGATTTTATCCTTTATCCTAGAAGATAGTCGTGAAAGTTAAAGATTAATCTTCTTTTCTCCCCCCTGTGCCGCTGCCCGCCTCCTCCCTCCCCAAAAAAAAACCTCAACCAAAACAAACAAAAAAAACCTCTCAAACAAACAAAACAAAACAAATCAAACCCAAAACAACTCCACCAAAAAAAAAACAAGGGAGAAACAAACCAGTAGTGGGCTGGGGTGTAGGCAAGGGAGAGGCAGATTTTTAGTATGAGGTAGAAGGGAGATCAGAGTTAATGAGAATCCTTTAACCGTGATCTTTACTTTTTGCCACAAGCCTGAGGCTCCCGGGCAGCCAGAGATAACAAACACCCCTGAAAAGGTCCCTGAAAAGGTCCCAGAGGAGCACTCTGTGTGTTACTGATATTTCTGGGATGGGAAGCAGAGAGAATGCAGTGACTGGGAAACCATAAACCTCACAAAAGTGGTTGGATTATCTCTACACACACACAACCACGTAATCTCTTTTTATCAGATCGGAGAAGAAAGGGAATCCCTCCTGTGTCATTCTTTTCATGCTTTTATCGCTCCCTTTTTTTAAAAAAAAAAAAAAAAAAAACACACCAAAAAATCAGACTGGGACGGCTCACCAGACTTTTCTCTTGATTTCTGTTCTCTCTATGGCTCTTGAGAGAGCAGGAGGGGTGCAAAAGGATGCAAAGGAGATCACAAGCTTGAAAATACGGGATTTGCCAGATCCTCAGCTTCCGAAAATCTGAATTTTTCAGTGGAGTGGGGTCAATTAACACCAACTGCACGTTGGATGACTTATGTTCTGTAGGAGTTCCTAGAATTGAAACCCTGCTTGTGATTCCTCTGATTTTATTTTTAAGTTTGCTACTCTTTCGCAATGTTAAAATAATGGGGATGAGGGGATTGGAACTCCTGATAATATACTCTGCTGATGCTGTAAGGAAAATATTCTCCTTTCTGAGTCATTTGCCCTGAGCTGACTTTTTTTTTTTTTTAATGGTTCAGGGGTTTCCTTCTTTAGCCATAAATTGCATGCAAATTCTTTTTTTTGTGTGGGTGCCTGTGTATGACAGAGTGTGTATGTGAGTGTGTGTGTGTCTTTCAGAAGCCAAGCCAAAGAGAGAGGCTGTTCCTTTAAAGCAAAACTGAAAAAAAAAAATGCCTTCAGGCATCCTATTACAGTGGAATGAGCCAAGGATCAGGATTTGCAGCTCAGCTATATAAACCCAGCAGAATCGGGCTGATCTGACCAGTTTGCCTTACTGTCTTTCACACGCAGAATTAGACAACGCAACTTCTCCGAGTTTTGACAGGACGGCAACAAAGTCAGAAGCCGACAGCTGACTTGGACATCATATTTATTTCATGGAGGCTGCTCACAGCGGGATCTAATCTCTGCCAGTCTGTAAGGTAAGTCTGACTCCTTCCTGAATTCAAAACTCAGGAGCTCTTTTCTCACCCAAGTTTGCAGAAACACGGTGTTCTGTCATGACCTTCATAGTCGGGACTATCAGTCTGAATAGTCAGGGGTCTTTTTAGGGAGTATTTTTGAGTTGGTGCATGCCTGTCTTTAGTTTGTCTTTATTGTCCGGTGTAATAATGACATCAGAAATGTCTTAATGGCATCAGTCGGATCCAATGAATGAATGAATGAAGGATGAGTTAGTTGAATGCTGGACATCTACAGAAACATAGACAGAAACCTAATTGACAGGAAGGGCAGAAAATCAGATCTGGGATTTCCTCTGGGCTGCTGAAGGTAATACAAATGTTCCCCTCATTTCACCTCGCGTACCAGACTAAATCCGCGTGCAGTTCCTAAACCTCCCAGGTAGCTCCTCTTCCTGCGCTATTGTGTGCGACTCGAAAGGAGTCAGGCCCTTCTCCTTTTTAATTTGCTGCCTGCACACTTGTTTGCACTGGAGCCTTTGTCACCTTCCTCCCCGCCCCCGCTGGGCTCCCGTTCCTGTAGAAGCGCGGTACCACCAGTCTGCAGTGGGGAGCAAAGGACAAAGGAAGATCCAACCGGTATCTTGTTACCAGTACTTAAATGGGTGGGTTCTGGGGAGTGGGAGGGTGAAATTCTCCATTATCATGGAAAAACGGAGACACTTTACCACAGGTCTTAACTACTTGCTCCCTTGTGCACTGGGATTTTCTGCATGACTGTGTCTGCATTTACCAGTTAGGCTCAAATTGGCTTAAAATAGAGAAGCTGACTGGGAGGTGGTCGCACTTAGTTTCATTTAGGAGTTAAGCCCACTTACTCAAAACTTTGTGTTACATCACCTTTGCAGTTTTCCCTGCCCAATTGGCTCTCTGGTTACTAGGAGATAGAGTTTTTGGCAACTATTCTAAACTTTGGAAAAGTCTGTATCATACTATACAGGAGAAAGGTATGTTCAGATTGAGATGATGGTGGCATGTCTTCTTGCCAGTGGAGACATTATAAAATTAAAAAGCATAATAAAGATGTTAATCAAATTTTCCTTCATAAAAAAAAAAAAACAACTATGAGATGCCTGCGATTCTATGGACTGGGTAAAAACCTTATTGTCAAGCTATTGTCTTTGTTTCTGTCTCCCAGTGTATTTTTTTTTTAATTATATTAAATAATGGGAATTCATTTTACACACTTCCTGATCAATGTTGGACGTGGTTTTTATTTTACTATGCTGAGTTTGTGTGTTTGCCTTTTAAAGCTGTGAAATCTTAACGTGCTGTAGTCTGAGAATGAGCTGGACAGTGAGGGCTAGTGGCAGTCCTGTAAATCCTAGGAATACTTGCAGAAAAGTGTTATGATGTCTTCTGGGTTTTTTCTTAATTCTATTGGGAACTCATGAGCAAATGTTTGATCAAATGAAACTGTTTAGCCAAAAGAAGAGAATTGGTCTATTTGCAGTTCACCTTCCTTGGCAGTGAATTTTGAAAGTGCTTGGAAGAGTTTTCAGGGTGTTCCCAGTGCCTTGCCTTTGCAGCTGCTACAGCCCTGCACCAGAACTCATCTGGATGTGCATCTGAACAGAACATCATCATGAACGGGATGCTGTACCGGGGATTGCTTGCCCCTACTGTCACTGACGCTATCACAGTCACTATCCTCAGCAAATTGCTATTAATTTCCCGCATTTTTTGCTCATTAATTTTATCCTCTGGCTCCTTTCAGCCCAAAGAAAATTATTGGCAAGTTCCAGTACTTAATCTTACATCTACAGTTACTTTATCAGTGTTCCCAAAGCTGTAGAAAAGCCAAAGGATCTGCTGACAAAATCTCATTCAGGTACATTGTGGTGACAGACATACAAAAAGAGAACCAGCCAGACCCAACTCTTCCATTGAAATAATGATGTTTAATGATGCTAGAACTTATTTGGAACATCCTTAAACTCAGGCTAAAAAGTACTCCACAAGTATATAAGTAACTATGTTAGCTGGAGATTTTTTGTTAATGGAAATCTATTCTCTTTTTTTGGTTCCAGCTCTTTAAGATTGGATCATTTCTCCTCAGTATTCACTTAACTGTCATGTTGCTAGAACAGTATTTCTAAAGGTATTCAAAGTTGAGATTGAGTGGCTTATTTTTCACATTACTGCTTTTTATAAAATATCTAAAAAAAAGCCAAAGACTATTAATATATGAAGATGTTCTAACTTGCTGTACAGAGACTGTCAAGGTTTGTTCTTGAATATTGTTTCGCTTTTTGATAAGAAAATGAGATTAGATGGCAGAGTGTGCTTCTCGAGACTTTTTCATCCTTCTCAAGAGTGAAGCAGAACCGAGAAGCAGGTGTGTGTTTGAAACAGTGATGCTGCTTTGGAGACAGAGCTTTACCCCTTTCATCCCCTCTGGTAAAACCATTTGAAATACTAGACCTGTTTGTGCAGTTCTCAGCCATTTTCCTCGTACAACACAACAGTGCATCTGTTCATCCAGCTTTGTAGGGTTTGAGTAGTGCTAAATGGCAATGAAGTGTACTGGATTGTATAAGAGTTGTCTGGTGTAAATGGATGTCCCATATTGGCAAATCTGTAAGGGAGAAAGAGCGTTCATTCAGTTGGTTGTTTCCATTTGTGAACCCTGGCACCTGCCTAGGTTGGATATTACATTTGGAAGTAAGTGTAAATGCAGAAGGTGGTGTCTCTTTCATTATCAGCTACACATTTACCTGTCCTACCTGTGTGGCATGTATCAAAACATGGGAAATCCAGAATAGTTAAAAATTACTTTTTGTTTTTTTTTCATTGAAGCCTGTGACTTAATATATTCGTCCTTGGACGTGTGCCATCACAGTCTGCTAAGCCAAAGGGCCATTGACAGTTTTAAGGTCTAGTGTCTCATAAAGTTCTAGTCTTAGAAATGGATGATATATATCACTAGAAAGTTAGAATTCTCAGCTTTCCAATAATAAAAAGGCATTTGTTTTGAACTGTGGCAGTTTGAAATATTGGGCTTTAAAATTGCGCTCTGATTTACCAACACGCACTTCCTCAGACTTAATTTCTGGTGTGAATTTAGCACACCCGTCTCAAAGGCTGATCTCTGTTATCAAAACCAGTGGTTATAAAATACAGAAGTCTGAAACTACTGGAAAATGTAATACCCATAGTAGTTTTAAGGATGTTGCTGATGTAATATTGCAGAAAAATAATTGTTTCCAAAGTAGGAAACTAAGGAAGATAGCGATCAAAGTGAATTAAGTTAATGAGTAAATATTTTATCATCACCCAGGGTCAGAAATATGCAAGACTAGTAACTAGTAAGTTCTGGACAGGAAACATTGTGACCTGAGCTCAAGAGCTGAAAAATAAGGAATGTGTACAGATCACTTATGAGTTTATAAGATGTAATTTAATTCATTAAACTGCTTGATATCAAAGTGGACTTGCTGTCCATGCCTTCTGTTGGTTTCATGTAGGAGTTTATTAGAAGTTGATGATGTTGTTACTACTGCTACAGCATTTTAGGGCCTCATTGTGTTAGAAAGAGTGAATAGCCATAACAAGTGATGCTCTCTGCCTCAGAGAACTTACAATTGCTATTTCTAGCTGTTCCAAAAAGTGCTTTGTGTAGTGAAGAGAAAAAAGAAGGAAGAAGACAGTTCTTTGAGGAACGGGACTACCGGAAAGGAGGAAAATGAACAACCCCGAGAGACAATCTTGAACCGTCTCAGTTTCCACCAAGCTCTGGGGTTTATACAAGTGTGAAACTTCCCCTAACTCAGTGCTTGCTGTCCACTCGTGCATTCGATCCTCTGTCCAGTCTGAGCTGAAGTTAAATGCCTTCCACATGTGGGAAAAGTTAGAAACCGGGCATTCTTCCAGCTAGTGAAATCTTTTAATGTATGATGTAACTAAACGGTGCAGAATAGACAGACTAGGGGAGGAGGAGTCAGAATGGGATTCTGCCTGACAAGAGATGTCTCTTGATCCCGTAGAAAAGTGTTTAGGCATTGAAAGGAAGAATATAATAGGGATCTTTCTGGTAAAAGAACAAAGTTTGAATAACTTAGTGTCTCTTTTTAACATTGACTGAAATGATATACATGTCCTTAAAACTAGATATGGTCTTAATATAATATTTTACTGGATTTTTATATGCATAATTTCTCTCTCTCTCTCGTATACTGCATATCCCATTGTTGACAAAACAACAACAACAAAAAAACTCCTGTAGCTTTAATGAGCATATCTGGATGTAGATTTTAAAGAATACTAGTTAATATATATTACATCCTATAAAGTACCTCTCAGAAATGAATGTGAGATTTTGCTGCTCAGGTTGTGGAGTCAATGAGAATAATATTCCATTTATGTTTTTGTTTGGCTTATGCATGAGCCAATCACCAAAGATTAATTCATCCTGAGTTGATCTTGTTGCAATAAATTTCTCCAAATTCACATCCTTAATTGTCTTTCCACTGTAGTTTCAATTAAACTAAGGTGGGATGTTGCCAAGTTTTCAGAACTTCCAACTAGAGAGTCCCTGTGTACCAATAGCCTGTGGCATTTTGTATTCTTTGGGTAGCGGAGAACGACGTTGCCAAGTTTGCATTCAGTCATCCATCACATATTAGCCTACTGGAGGTCCATTCTTCCCTAGCAATAGGGGAGCTCTGCTTCCTACTTAGAAAGATTACTCACACAGAAAGCTCTTTCCCCATAACCAGAACCGCACAGGGAAGAGAAAGGAAGCTTTCTTCAATTCATATAAGTGCTCGGTTTCCAAACTCCTGACAAAAATGATATTGTTTCATGCTTAGAAAACATATTCTTTTTAGTAATTGAGTAGAAAGCACAGGGTGGTAGAACAGAAATCTTTAATACAGATTTTCAAAACAATTGCTTGAATCATAGACTCAACAAAGCTCTATTGTAATAATCTGCCTCTTCCCCACGCCAGGCTGTAGCATTAACTATATGTGTGTAGATATTGGCCAAGATACTCAGAGGAGTCTGAAATTGGGTGCCTGGGGAAATTCCCCTGTAATGGTTTTGCTTCAGCTAAGTACTTGAGCATTTGTCTGTGCCTTCTTCCAAAACGCACCAGAACATGATAAACTCATAAGCCTAAAATTACAAATGCTGATTTTCTTATGGGATTAGGATATTAACCACAATATTAATCTAAACTGTCTTGATTATTCTTTAAATTTATGCTCTTTTACTCTATTCTGGCAGCACAAAGCTAAAAGGAGATGTAAATATCTTCTGAGTATATACAAAAATTAAAGTGTAAGATCGTTTCCCTGTGCGTCTATCAGAACTGGCGAAATAGTTATTTCTACCATTAAGGAACTCCTGCTGGAAAAGGGTTAAGAAAAAAGAGAAAATTATTTCCAAGAAAGGAGTTCAGTTTTCATCCCCAAGAAATCAAAAGAACTGGAAACAGACAAATTTTGTCAATCAAGCTTGTGCTTGTCTCTAAGACAGGATGCAGGTCTAGCAGGTGAGAGAGCCAATCGTGAGCTGAACACTCCTGTGACTGTGGTTTTCTGCCTCTTTGGTTTGATGAAAAGCCTTTATTCTCACAGGAAAGGCTCACTTTCAGTATGTGTTGTACACTTCAGTATGAGAGCTTAGTGGTTATCTTCGTCCTTGGCCTGGCATGATCTCGTTTTGTCAGAAATTGGTTTATTAGACTTTCAAAACGAGCTCAGTGTCCACTTTGCCCTGGTTCTTTGTTTTTACTGGTTCTTTTGGAAAGCCAGCCTCTTTTGGATATGCTGAATCCTCCTAAATAGTTTCTCTGTGCTGTGTGACAAAGGTCTATGCCAAGGAAGATATAAAGGTAGCTTGTGATGTGTAGGCAATCCATTCCTCTTAGTGAGACACAGTGTAATGCATGTGTTCCCTTTACTTGTGGCTTGTACTTCCCTTCTGCATTGCTTGTACGACAGTAATTCAAGTCTGACTCAATGAATGCTGCACACTGTAGACTACAAGTCGAATGAGAACAGGATGCATATTAAGGCAAAGGTCTCAGATCATTTTTCTTATTGAAGTATTTTGGCAATGTGAATAGTTTCCAGGAAAAAAACGTTGGCATTTCCCATGGTGAGCACTCCTTATGAATGTCCTATCTATTTTTCCAGTTTGGTGGCCAAGTGAAGTGTTTATAGGAGGATATACCATCTACAAGCCAGGCAATTTATATTTCCACTGCCAAGTGTTAATTACGAAGTAGACTTGTACACTTTACAGGTTAGCAAGTCAAACACAGTGATCCAGCACTAGTGCTGCAGTTCTAGGTTTGATGGAAAGAATGCAGGACCATTCTCAAATCCGTTAGACATTATTTCTGCTTTATTTGTCATTCTCAGGCTATCATTTCATATTCTGTTTATTTGCCTTAGTAGTAGTACACTGGATTTGACAGGATTGCTGGCAGAAGCAGGGAACTATGGTTTACCACCAGCCGGCCATGTGTGCCTGTCCATGCCTTCCCCATCACTGGATACGGTGCCTGGGCTCCTGCATCTCTGGGAACTCAGTGTCACTGCCCTGGCTGTGTTCTCAGAAGCCCCTCGCTTCTGGTATTGTAATGCCGTGTCAGTGCTAAGGAAGGTCATTTTGGACAGAATTCGTGTGCTTTGGTTTGGTTGGCATCTGTCTAGGTTGGGATGTGATCACATTTCCACATCACTAATGGTCCCACTGGTGCTACTCAAATGGGTGAAGCCTCATCCGTAAGAAAAAGGAACTGATTGTGAATTAATACCGTGCTTTCCAGGTTGTGGCCTGACTCTCTTTTGTACAATTTATACTGCTTAGAACTCAGAAATTTATGTTGCAGGAACTCTTAAACTGTGTTTGTTTCTGTGTACATACATAAAACTCACACTTGCTGTAATAAAAGTGCAATTCCTAGAAATAGAAATATGCTCTATATATCCTATAATCCTGTATCCTAATATCCTATTAATATGCCCTACTACACTGACAAAAAAAGATGCCTTCATGTAAATAGAAATTGAGTCTATGGTGTCTAACTTCAGTGGTTTCACCCGGGGAGAGAGCTTTTTCTACTAACATGAGCAATTATTATTTCCCTTTGATACGGCGTGATGAATATGCGTATTGCGTACCTGCTTGACATTGTCTTAAATGTATAGTAGAGAAATTTCTTTCTGTAGAGGATGCCTTGGCCTGATCTGATTTGGTTTGTGCTCATACAGTTCAGGAGTACTGCTCATGGAGTAACACGGGGATAAAACCAGTCTGACAGAGAGGAAATTAGAATCCACCAAGCATTTTTCATGCATAGAGGAGCACTTCGTTGTCTGCATTGTGCCTTGTCCGTTTCACTTCAGTTTGCATTTCTGAGGGGGTGGTTTTCTCCTGTGCAGACTTCAGAGGCTGCCAGCCAAATGCTTATGTGACACAACTGCATTGATTTCACTGGAGATCCGTTGCTGGATAACTGAGCTCCACGTCCCTTCTTTTATTCCACGGCTCAAATTGCTCAGCTAAGACTTTAGCACAGACAGGTCTCAAGTCACTGTGGGTGAAGAGAATGAGGTCAAAGTGTTGCTGCTGGAGGTCTCTCAAGTCTCCCATTAGTGTAACTGTGCCCAATTTGTTGACATTTGAAGCAGCAGCGCAGATTTTTGTCCGAGTTCAGTCACCGTTGCAACTAATCACTTGCTCAGGGCTGTGTGCGTGGCTGTGTTTTCCATTACATTACATAAGTGCTTCTGCTTTACATCAGAGCACTGAGAAACATCCTCAGACTGGACTTTTTAGAAACAGATTTCACTCTTTTTCCAAATGCCTTGCACTAGATTTGTTTCATATTTTGTGAATCTAATTTATGTTTTATTTTGCTTACCAGCCTGTGGTTGATTCCACTCCATCTTCACCCTTCATTTTATATTTGGTTCTACTAAGAGTTTACTACCCTACCCTAGGTTGCCCAAGATGCAAATTCTTGATGCTACCACATCTGACAGAACTAGGCCAACCAGATATCCAGCCTGGGGGCTATTACTGGAAGTCAGATTTCAAGGAACTTCTTCTGTGGTCCCGTGAGTTAGAAAAATGTGCACATTCCTGCACGTTTCAGATGCTAGTACCAAGGACAGAGGAGCTCTGGCAGGGAGGAAAAGCTGCCCCAGTAAGCTAATAACTGGTTTAAAAGCAAAGAATTGTCTGGGGAAGGGTTACCCATATGTATTCCCAGCTTCTTTTAAGAAGATGACTAAAGTCTGCTAATGACAGGAGGCAAGTAATAATATTTCTGGTCACCAAGAATAGTGCAGGCTTTTATGATTGAGTTCTGAGATGTTTTGAGAGATGTCATTTTCAGTGCTTGAATAAGTATGTGGTTAAAGCAAAGTAAAATTACAAACTGCATGCAAATAACCACAATGAATTTTCAAAGTATCCTGCTGACCAATACAATCTGTAGCAATTCATACTTCTTCCACACTCTTTGTTATTCCAGATGAATACACATGCGAATTATTTGTGCTTTTAGCTACAGCAAAGTCATTAAAATAGAAGAATTCCACATCACTTGCCTCTGTACGTGACATTCCTTCAGCTAAAATCACTTCAAATATGGAAAGGTGTGATGCTGGGTGTATGGAGTAGAATTTTGGCTAACCTCTTCCTTCTGATCTCCAGGGGAAATTTAAAAAACAAATTCATCAGAGATGCTGTACAAAGCAATGTTGTTTCAGTGTGCTTAGCCTCTTCAGTTGTATACTATGCAAGTATTTGTTTAATATGTCAATAGTTCATGGTTGTTATAAATGCAAAGATCCTATTTTCTACAGCATAATTTTCACCAACATTTTTGGTGAGTTTATGAATTTGACATCTGCTTTTTATAGTAGATCACCTATTTTTTCACCTATCTATGTTATATTTATCAAAAGTGTTGATGATTCATTTCCTGCTTCTCATTATCTGTAAAAAGCTGATGTTTGATACCTCAGTTGTGAATTTTAGGGACAAATGAGGCTGTCCAGGCTTCTATCCCCAGATTTGGCTACTGCTTTGTTCTCAAACTCTTGCTTAGTGTAAAAGGAATGGGAAGAAAATTCAGAAGTCCTCAATTTCGGCTCTTTCCATCTCATCACAAAACCATCTAGAATGTTGTGAAATGGGCTGTGGAAAACCTATAGGTGGTTTTGGAAGAAACACTGTGGAGAAGGGTCTGGAAATGAAGCAGGGCTTTGTATGAGGAATGAACGTAAGTTGCTGTGATTCATGCAAGAAAGCACACAAACCTCTTAGTTTGAAACTGCATCAGCAAAGCCCTTAAAATAATTCAAAGTGAAGTCTCTAGTGTCTACCCAGAAAATAATGAGCTCCTGACAAAGTGTAACTTGGCAAAGAAACTTTCCAAAGACAAGTTTAGAAAACCGTAGATCTTTTCCAGCTCTGCGTCTTTGCTAAGAGGAGGAAAAAGCCAAGAGACCAAGCAAATGCTTTTGCTATTAGGAGAGGCTTTATTAAAAGGTACAGTGCATACTTAGGAGGCAACAGTGACTTCTGCTGAGAGATTATGTGCAAAAGTTGCCTTTTCTGTGAAAAGGGTTTTTTATATTGGAAAAGACACTAATCTAGGCTTCGGTGTCTGTGGCAGCTCTCCTATGGACCTGACTCAATTCCATATTTAACAGTCCAGAGCTCCACATATGTCTTCAGAGATTAACGGGTAAAAGTCACTTCTGTGCTGCAAATGCAAACAGAGGGGTTTCAGTGGGAAACTAAGCAAAAGGAAGGTGTGAACACATCCCTTCTGCTTTCCATGGAGTCCTTCTGAGATGACCCACTTCTATAGTTCTGCTTCTGTTTTTAGAACAGTGAGTTTTTTTCTGAATCCATTGCCTTTGTTGCTGTACACATCACTGATGTGTCCTGCTGTTTCTAATCCACAGTTTTTGTCTAGGCTGTATCTGCCAGTGGCTTTTTCCTTCCAGCTCTAAAAGCTACAGTAGGAACAGATATTGCTTTGCAGATGGGAGAAAAAAAAAACAACTAATAAGCAGATGCATAATCCAGTCTTTTTTTTTTCAAGTTTGTAGCAAATTGCTCTACTTGGCTGATTGCTGTGCACCCTGCCATGAGTCTGAATGCAGCTCAAAAGCACCCCACTGACCTGCTTGTTTTGTTTCTCTTTTCTGAGTTCCCATTTCCAGAAATCGATGCTCAAACGTCTGATCTTTTAACAAAAAAACAGGCTCGAAGGACAGACTGAATCCCCTGTTAACTTGTGCCTCATCTCAGTCATTGGGAGGTGGTCCAGATGGGGTTGGTGCTAGTTCTCCTTTAGTTGTCTCTTCTAATTCTATTTCTCCTTCTTAGTTTGTAGGTAACATATTTGAATAAACTGCCCCATAAAATAATTAGCTTGTGACTTGTATAAAAATCCTGCTGTGGTTTGAGCTGAATACAGTAGTATTCTTTACTTCTTGTCTGAAAGCATGAATCACTTCAGCTGTGAAACAGCAGAAGACATTGCTACACAATGGTGGATACAGCTCTTCATGGAGGAAGATTGTGTGTACATGTGTGTATGAATGATTCCTCTGATTTCATAAAACGTCTGGAGACCGTTATAGATGAAAGGGCATTTTGTAGATAAATGATAATTAGCTGGACCCATGTATTTTGCTTCATTTGCAGATTTTTCTCAAACTTTCTGGTGTGTTTCTCTGTGGATTTTGTTAACCTTATCATTTATTTCCATGGATTCATCTTCTTATTCTGGTAATTGACTTGGCACATGCTATGTTTTGGCTTCAGAATAAGTCTTCGGTTTTCTGTCGTTACTCTAGAATTTCAAGCAGTCTTGCAGTTTTCAGCGTATCAGCTACACATCTATGGTCAGCCTGTCTTCTTCAGTGCAAAAAAAAGATTCTTTTTCTCCTTTATCCTGCAGAGAACAACACTTCAGTTCTTTGCTTTTTACTTGTGTGTTTTCTGGCAATTTTATAGCACTCTTCAGGAAGATGTTTAATTAGGGAAATGAGGACTTGACAGTACCTTTCCTGTGAGGTTTTTGGAATACTTAATTTACTGAGACATACATTTCCCCTGTGAGGTTTTACCAGTGGATAAACTGAGACATATCAGATGATTTATAAAATAATTTCAGTGCAGGATGCCTGAGTTTGAGCCCTTAGTTCTAACCACCAGACCACACTATTAATCCCAAGGTGGCGAGCACTTTCTGGAGTCCTTGCCGAGAGCGCGTGGTTCTGTGGGAACTCTGTGCATCCAGCCCTAACAAGCCATTTCTATTTAGTATAATTTATCTTGTTAAAGTTCAGAAGACTCAGAGATGGCAGACCCTTCGTTGGGAAGCTTTTGTCTCAACTACTGGTTTTCCAGGCCTGGGAATCCGTTTGATGGGGGACCTGTTCATTTTTCACTTTGCAATGATATTATAAGGTAACAGCCTGTGCTTTGCCATTCCTTTCAACTATAACTCCCAGATGAACATATTCTTTGACTGCCCTATATATCAATTAATCTCAAACTTTATTTCCATTTTTATTTTCTCATCAGTCAGCAGTAGACTCCTTAGTAAGTCCATCTGGCAGTTTGAATTCTCAGTTTTCATAAAGGAGAATCTCTACTCTCCAGAAAGATCTGTCCTCACAGCTCCACAAACCAAGACTCTGCGGTAGAGCAGAAGTGAGCTGCATGCTCCCTTGCGTGCCATCATCTTCCACATGTCCCTACAGGACAAATCTGGAAGATACTTGCTCCTTTTCTTATGCTGCCTGAGTAGCAGGACCCAAATCGCATCAACATACAAGCCACTGTTGTAAACGTCAGCTGAAATGTATTTAAAAAAAAAAAAATTGCTCCAAATGAACATTTATTTGACTTTTTCAGCTCAGCATTTTTTCACCTCTTCACATAATAAATGGAATAAATCTAATTTATAAAAAAAACCCTGCCCATTTTATAGATGCAACATTTTAATTTCCTGGGCTTTACACTCCTAAGGCAGAAAGAAACAGCAACATAAACCACGTGAGACATCACTTCAGTCAACTCACTACAGTTGTGTTATTCTCTTGAACTCATTCAGCAGCATCCTTTTTACATGGTCTTATCCTTATTTTGCCTCAAACAAAGACTACATTTTTAAAAAAAATGTAATACAGAGACATATTTTTAGCTGCTGTGAATCAGTGGAGTGCCGCAGGTCAAATTCACCAGCTGGTCTAACATGCTGGGTAGGAAAGAGAAAGTGGAGTTGGCTAACACACCAGAACAGCACAATCAAATTAGAAAACTGAGAAATCACTAGTATCTGTCTTCTCTGCTCCCCCGCCCCCTTGCCAGCTCTTCTTTCTTCTCTTTTCCCAGTCTTTCAAGCTGTTTGTTTCACATCTTGAGCCAAGATGGTTGCCAGCCAAACATGCTAGGGGGTGTGAGGGGACTGTTAGTTATCAGCAGTTAACGTTACTTTTTTTGTATAATAAGCAGAACTTGCCCTGCAAACAGAAGAATCAGTGTCCTCGAAGATGGTAAGAAACAGGAAGGTAATGGAACAATGAGTCAGCCATCAATAAAAAGCTCTTTGGCTCTTGGACCACTTAAGTATTTTGTATTTAAGTATTTTGTATTTAAGTATTTTGCTATTTGAAAATTCAGTTCAGTGTTTAAAGGTGTTTTAAAATGCACTGACATGTCTTGCTTCCCTATGGGCACATCTCTGCACTTTTAGAGGTGTAAATGAACATAAGGTTCATTTTCTTTCTCCTCCTGTCCTGGGATGAAAGAGAGCATGAGCACTGCAGTTTTGTTTTCATAATGCTTTTCACTCAGCAATTGAAGTCCCGGCTGCTCTGTGTTTTATTAGAAAAAGGAGGTTGAAGAAATGGTGGAGATGGTTATTCTTCAAAAAGGCCATTTTGTTCAAAGCAAGCCATAGCAGAAAAATTACTGGTTTTGAAGAACACTTCCACAGAGAGGTTTTTCAGGGTAAGATGGAATTTCTTCTTGAGAAAGAGAACTTCTGAAACACTGCTGGCTATATTTTGGTTTTCTTCTTGCTGAGTTTTCAGAATCAAATGAAAAATGGCATTTTTCCATGGCAAAGTATGCTTTGTGAAAAAGCATTCAACCAGCTGTACCTGTTACTTTATCATCACTTGGTCACAGTTCTTTTATAGTGCTCCCTTTATAGAGCCAACCTTTATACATCTGTTTGGTTGCTCAGACATCCAATGGAGATGACAGGGAAATACTGAATGAAATAATCCAGACTGAGAGGAACCCAGTTTTTTTTTTTTTCTAATATAGAGGATCACTGATGCCACAAATAACTAATCTGAAATAATGTAATTCTAATGATTACAGGTATTTAACAGCAGATACCTTACACTTTATAAGAATCTTTGAGTTTTTACAGATAAAACAGTGCAAAATAACTTGAGCTTTCACAAACTAAGATTGCCTGGGGTGTGTGCCTTGCAAGGGATAGTAGTAATGATTTAGCTATAACTCACTCTTTCCCTGCTGTCAGAGCTGAGCTGGTGTTCCTGCCATGTGCTAAGGGGTACCACAAAGCCTTACAAAAGTTGTCTGAGCTGCAGGACAAAATATTCACATCCAAAGGGCTGTCTTTCTTCAAGTCAAATAAAAATTGTGAGGATATTTTAGTTTACCTCCCCCATAATGGGACAAAAGCCCAGTGTTTTGGTAAGGATTTCACTACTGCAGAAGGTAGGCGCTGTGTCACTCCAGCAGGGAGAGGCATAGGACGGCTGCTGGGAGGCTTGCGTTATTCGGATAGCACACTGTGATCCTTCAAGGTGAAATTTGCCACATGGATTTGTATAACTGGTATCTGCCATCCAGTTGGGCTCTGTAGAAAATTTGAAAATAGATTGAGACCTTTATTCTGTCATCTGAGAACAATGAATCCCTTTCTTGTGCCCCTTTCCCATTTTATTCCTCTCTCCTTTTCCTGTCGGATAAAATGAAAAGAAAAAACAAAACAATTTATTTATTCACTTCTCAATTCTGCCTGAGACTGTTTTTTAAAGACCCTTCTTTTGTGAATTTAATCAGATGCTTGATAACAGAAAAAGCGTTGCTAACTAACCCGGGCTACAAAGACCCCTTTAGAGGAACACATGACCTCATCGACAGGATTACTCCATCACATGAATTCAGCCTCCATCGCACACCCAAAATAAATGTTAGGCTCCGTTTGCAGCGAAGTGCTTTGTTCGCCTCCATTCGGCAGGGCATATGCTTTGCCAATGTCTTCCTCAGTCACTGGGATTAAACATGTATGGAAATGCAGCACAAGGAGCAGATTTCCCTGGTCACAAATAGCCTGCCGTGCCCTCAAAAGCTGCTGGCTGGACGGTGCCTTTGGGCCGTTGCCCTCCTGGAACCAGCGAGCTCTGGCACAGGTTTGCAGTCGCGGAGCAAGTCTGGTTTTCGCTCACAGCTCCCATTGTCTGTCTTGGTTTTGTTGGGTGCTCGGAGCCTTGGCAGCCTGGAGCTGACTCTGGGAATGCTTGTGGGGTCACACACAGCGCTCTCAAAACTAACCCTTTGCCAGAAGGTGGCACGCATCCCTCCCTAATATATAAGAAGTGACACCATTGTATCTCCCCGATGCTCTGGGGGTTTCTGGTACCTAATGTCGCACAGCATCGGTATCCTTTTCGTAGGCACTTCTCAGGAAGTATGTTGATTTCTAGCCAGGTGCTTTGAAATCTCCGTTTGGGTGTAAAGACATGGATTGTATTGCCCCTGTGAATGAAGAGGAGGATATGGAGATCAGTGCAGCCTCCCACCCTGGCGTATTTTTCCTGGACAAGGAATAGCAACAGACATCTTATGGTGTCCAAGAAAAAGCAGGAAAGACTTCTGTAGTTGTTGAAGTAAAATTAACTAAAATGATAATATCCTGCCAAGTCATAAGCTGGAGGCGCTTTTGGTAAAAGCCACATTATCCATAGTCAGGAGCCATGAGAGTGCTGGAAGGTAACATATCTGCGATTCAGGCTGAGATGTATCATTTATTTGTTTCTAATTATGCACATTTAACAGTATATTGCATGAGAGGTTAAATACCAAGTTATGATCATGGTCTGATTAATTCTGCATTATGCAGGTAAGTCACTCCGCAATTATCTTCATTCATTTTGAACGCAGATAATTTTATTAATTCTGGTGGTATCAAAAATGACTTATTAAGAGCTTTTGATTCCTGTGTTTAGTATGGGTCTCTTCCTAAGTCTGGTTGGCTATGTGTAACTGTTACGTAATGCCACGTTGGATGCTTCTCATACAAACAACTGTGTTTAAATAGCCGTAAGGGTCTGGCACAAGACAAGAGGAGCTGGGATATTCTGTGCTATTTCCTTAGGGTCTGATCCTGTAAATGTGGATTCTGCATAACACTTGTGATACCTGTTGGTGGGACAACAGATGTTGTTTTTGACATTTTCTAATTGGTATTCATGATCGTCTGGGTTAAGTGAGGGTTCAAGCAGTAAGGAGAGCATCATGTTACAATACATGCTGTGCCTTTACATTGCTTTAAGGGACAGCGGGCTGCTTTTTAGCATGACAATCTGAACGTACAACTTTGAAGTTATCTGCAGGAGGCAATGTTCAGGGGTGGTGGCCCCTCACACATCCTGCTAGAGTTGTGCCTGATCAGTAGGCAGAGCAGAAGGTGAGCAGGTTCTTCTGCCCTGTGCAAACTGCAGCAGGGGCCATCGCTGCACCCCACCCCCCGGCACATAGAGGTGGAAATGTCCTTGTAGTAACACAAAACATTTCCATAACACTAATCTTCTTTTAATAATGTTAAACACAGGTTTGTTATTTAATTTCCTTCGATGGTGTCTGGCCTCTGGAATGGCTCCAAAGGAAGCATTGAGTTTATTCTCTAAATAATTGCGTAGGCACAGCCTTAACAAGAATATCTTATACTCAGCAGCTCTGCTCTAGCCAGATTTTATAATTTCCAAAAACATCTCATTTGCCCTTTTCACCATCAATCATGTCTACTCTCTGTCTGTTTCCTATTTAGAAGGTGACTGTGATTAAATCTTAAGAACTGTAGCTACTTGGCTACTACTGTTTAAAACACTTTGGGCTTCCTCTGTTTTAGATAGTACATAAATGCATTAAGAGAGAACCTCTAGCATGAAGATCATAGAACTTGGACACAAAAATCGAGAGCAGAGAAAGTCTTCTCATAGGAGGTAAACTGAAGAATCTCTCTAGAGGAACAATTGAAAACATAAAAAGAATTAAGTAATTTAGTATAGTCATTTGCACTTTGTTTAGGATGTAAATCTCCCATAGACTTATTAGAAATCAGGATGATAATTGACTTTGCTAAACTCATGCCAGAAATTAGGAATGATCTCAGATCTCACAAGTCCCAGCACAGTTCCATTTCCACATGCCTGGCTCTCCTCTGAGTTATTGCTCCTTTCCTCTTGATGGAATAGCAATAGCAGCAGTAGTATGTTCAGGCAGAATTTCTTTGCTTTTCTCATCATCAGCCAGGTAATTCCAAAGAAACATAAATCAAAAAAGTCTTTAGGACTATGAAACTGAAAGGCATCTCTTGGTTGTTGAGTTCAATATCCTGTTATTGCAGGCACCTCATCACATAATCTGTTTTTCACTTGTGTTTAATTATTACATGTTTTCAGCAGTCATTTTCTCGTATCTGTATCTCTGCCAGCTGAATTAATTTTTCATTTAATTCATGACATTTACTCATAATAATCAATATTTTATTGATCAAAGGTGTTACTGATACTGGAAGAAGACCACCTCTGATCTCTGAACTTTTGCTCTGCTTTGAAAAACAGCCAAACTCATTGTTTAGTTTGGAAAGGTCTGTTCTCTCTCTCAGATCCTAAACAAGGATAGACCTAGAGAGATTTTCCATGGCTAAGAGTACAAAGCTTTTGAAACAAAGTAGTTTATAATGGAATAATCATGCTAATTTAACTCAAAATAGTCACTGTACGACAGAAGGTTTAGTCTCTCATGGGGCTGCTTTTATGCTTATCATTCAGAATTTACCATAGCCCTTTCACTTTTTTATGGATGTTGGCTTCAGTGGGTTATTTTTCCTTCCCCTTTTGTGGCACTGTCATGCTGATGGCTTTGAAATATGAGCCTTTGCTAAATTCTATATTGTACACAAAGCAATTAATTAAAATTCCTTCCAAAACAGCCTTGGCGAAGCCCTGTCTATATACTGCTTTTCAGCCAAGGTGGAATGGGAGGAGGCTAATATAAATCCAAATGGTTTTATTTAAAGATGACATACAGTAGGATCTGTGAACCAGAAACTAGAGATTCCTCAAAGTCGAAATGTCATCTAAAAGCTGAAGCCAAAGATGAAAAATCAACTGGAGTGAAGAGTTCAGGCTTAGCTGAGTGGTGTTTAATGCAGGACCTCAGGGGTTGGATGGGGCAAAAAATATTTGTGTATTTTTTGTAATTGTTCTTTGAAAAAGTCTGAGGTATAAATCTGATTGCAATGCTAGTGGTCACCAGGATCTACTGTAGTGTTCGTTTATGGTAATCTAAAATTTGTTTTGTTTTTATTAGTAATTCTAGTGGCATGGGCAAGGCCCTCAGAATGTCTGATGGATGCACTCTGCACATCAAAATCCTAATCTATGAGAGCTCAGAAATCAATCTTGAATTAACTGTGCAAATCAGTTCTATCTCTGCATTCAAAGGGCCCCTATTTGCCAGTGTTCCCAGTCCCATGAAGGGGGCTGTTCTCACACGTGTGGTACCGGCACTAGATGAAAGACGGGTGGCTTTAGGGTGTATCCGTGGCTCTGCCTTGTGGATGCTTACCCACATCAAACACAACCTGCCAGGTTGCTCTTGAATAAAAAAGATTCAAGTCATAAAGGCAGACTCATGAAAAGGAAAGTATGATATTAGGGTCTGGTGCTGTAAGGTGCTATAAATGCCTTCTGGGAGGTGCTTGTGTTTGAACTACTGTGATGGGACTCAGCAAAGCTGGATCAGATTCTTCAGTCTTGCAGTGGGTCAAATACTTAGGACCAAATGCAGAGGCTTGTGGGAGCTTGAGTGTCTCAGTGCCAGCCCCTCTGGGTCTCAGTTTTCTATATGTAAAGTGGAGAAATGGCGCTTTGTTTGTCCACCGTGGCTTTCCTTCACTCCTACAGCACACATAGGTGCCATACAGCCTGGTTCTGGGGCCGTGGGCATCACTGAATCACATCTGTAACAGAAAGTGGATTGTAGTACCTCTGCCATCTTGTATCTTTAGACTTCATACTTCCCCAGTTAAAAACAAATGTGTTTTAGAACTTCCTTCCCAGTTGTCTCCTCTGCCTCTTTCTTCACGCAGTTGTTCCAGATGGTGCTTTTTCTCTCTCTTCCGCTGTTGGACATCCACAGACAGCAAGATCATCTTGGTTAATGCTTTTATTTCTTTTTAACTTCCAGGAATAGGTTCAGTCTGCAAATCTGGAGCAGAGTCGGGTGGCAAATGCTTTCAAACCAGTGCCTTTCCGTTTTGCTCTTATAAAAGGGGGGTGGGGGGGACACTAAGTCTGGATCCGTAGCTGTTTGCAGGTTTTCCAGATGTGGGATTCCTTGTATAGTAAACTGTAGAATGTATGCAGGATGTTTTTCTTCATAAACTGGCCGTGGAGGTAGAAGTGAAGATGTTTGAATGTGGACTAGAGGTAAGTCTTCACAGTGCAACTTGGAAACTGGATCGATTACAGCTTATCACACTGCATTTCATCTGCTAGAACTTTTGAGAACGAGGGAATGGGCTTCTCTTTCTTCTTTAATAGTTGTGATCCTCTTTTCCTCTCTTCATGCCGGTTATTTAAGACTGAAGAAAATTTCTGAGTTATGAGTATTTCCCTTTGGAGCTTCATGTCCTAAGGACCTATTCATATCTGTGGTGTCTAATTGGTGTTGAAACAATTGCAACACTTTGCACACACATTCTGTGTGAGCCTTGGGGAACACAATGGTTTTTCTGAATTACTCTAGATTTGGCTGCCTTAAAATTCTTCTCCTTAGAATGAATGCAATGTAAATAAAGAAGGAGGAAAAAAAGGAACACTTTGGCCTTGATCATTCCTGCTGGAAAGATTCAGTACTGTTGGTTTAGGATTGTTATGAAAATCTGCTCTCCACTGTGATTTAATGCAGTTTGACCTACACTGAGTATCCCTGCTGATTTCTTTCCCCTGTTGGAATTGGAACTGGAAAGAAAATGATTTTCTGTAGTTACGAATGTATGAAAACAGCAGTGAAAGATGATGAACTCAGAACAGTTTGTGTTTCGGCCAGCCATGTCTAAATTTCAGTCCCCTCCCTTCCCCTGTTCCCCCTCCTCCCCCCCCAGCTCTCTTGATTTGAGAATGTTTCGGTTTACTTCAGATTTCATCTGTGTTTGAGAAGGTGCCTAGAGCCTCAAGAGTCACATGCTCTCGGCAAAGCTACATTAGCACTTTTTCTTTAAAAGGTTGCATCTTTTGAAGCCTTGCCTTGTAAAAATGCACTCTGGCAGACAGTTTCAATTTATTAATCTTCTGTAATAGCACTGCTGGTATTCCTTGTAGCAAATGCACAGATTCCCTGTGTCTGCAAAAAGGGAGTATTCCAGGTCAGATCAAATTCCTAGCATGGCTCTTTTGTCTGTAATTGTATGGCAATAGATAAAGAGAAGAGCACCACGATATCATGATGCCAGTGCCTACAAACGAGCTGGATACTCCAGTCTCGTGGAAACATGGTCAGATCACACTTTGGTGGAAATTCTTGAAACGTGATATTTCTTCACTTAACAGATCGCAGAAGACTATTTTGAGGTTAGCAATTAACAAACCTCAAAATGCACCATTTTGTGCTTTCTGTAGAGGGCTATGGCTCTTCTCCAAGTGAGTCTTCCCCTCTGTCAGAATCCAACCCATTGCTGCTTTTATGCAGATTTTAACAAGATGTACTTGAATCCAATATATACTGACAATATTTTAATCCCCTCCTGCAGTAATGCTGGAAGTATTTCTTTAGAGAGTATTTGTTTCCTTTTTTCTCTCTTTTTTTTCCTGTCTTTTTAAAATCTCATTTCCAAGTCATGACATGTAGAGAGTGGCTGAGCGATTCTGATCAGCCTTCTGCCTCCTTATAAGAAGGACAGCTGAGATACTTTTTAACACCTCCATTTCATCATTGCTGCAATCTGTTTTGATTAAAATCTCACAGGGTTCTCATTTGCATATTTATCGCTCCGCATACCCACAAATCATCTCACAAATCTGCCACCCCTGTATTTGCAAGAGAGACTTCAATGGTACACTAGAACTTTAAACTATGCAAACGTTAATTTAGTTTCTCACACCTGCTGGTTTCCAGCAAATATGTCTTTAGGGGAGGAAAATATTCATACATTACCTTTGCTTAGTATTCCCTGGGAGTAAGGATTCCTGGGTTTTTTTCAAGACTGATTGAAAATTTCCTATTAAGAAACAAATTTCTAATTAAATGGAAAGGTCCTGAAAAAGTTCTGATGGTGGGGGTGGGGTGGGGGGGAGAGGCGGGGGAACATCTTAACAAAAAAATAACACATTTTTTCAGGTTTTGACAGACTATGGTGTGGTTTCAGATCCTCAGATGAAAGGACTGCAGTGGAAAGGAAAATTATTCCTTTCCTTTGCACTGTTGACAGTCCATCTTACTTCTGCCACATATTATTAAGGGTATTGTTAGCTAGTGATCATGGTTTTAAGGAGTGTTTTTCTCGGAATGGTCTTTTTTTTCTCTTTGGATAACATCTACCTTTTACAGTTAGTGTGAATAGTAACATGCCCTGAGCCAGCCAAGACTGAGGAGTAGAGAGGAGACAGCAAGTTTAGCCTGTAGCTGGGATGGAAAAATGTGTATTATCTTCAAACTCTTCTGACTTGAACTTGAACTCAACTCTCCTTGTAGAGATTCCAAACTTTCAACACCACTACTGCCCTGGTGGCTGAGCCGTTGCCAAACACCCTCTTCCCGGGTACTCTTACGATGATAAGTGGTGCATCCAGCGTGAGTGAGCCACGGTTTCGCTGCTCAGCCTGTACCTGCACAAGGTGTACTCAGATGGGAAGGCTACCTAAGTGTTCTTCGAAGCAAAGATGTGCACAGCAGGCCTTAGATGACTCTAAGAGATACACTTTTGGATCTGTTTTTTTGTCTGGTGCCAGTACGCAACTCAGTGACATGACTGCAAAACTCAGTCCTGCAGGAAGTCACTCCTGATGAAGCAAATTTAAGAGACGTGTGAGAGGCCACAGCGCCTCTTGTTATTATTTGTGTTGTGTTTGTGCCTAAGGGAACAAGAGAGAAGCAAAGGATAACTCTTGCCCATTGAGGGTGATGGCTGTGGGAAGATGCCAGTGATCAGACTGGAAGAACATGAGCTCTAGACTTTATTGTTCTACACAACAAGCAGAATATTTTGCAAACTAATCACATAATCATTGCCAAGATTTTTGAAGCAGTTGTATTGTAGTCAGGATAGCAGGAAGATATGAGGAAAACAGTTCATTAAGATGAGTAGTATTCTGTATTAGACAAACTGCTTGTAAAAATGGACATGTTCTTGGTCATACAAGCCTCTCAATGTATCTGAGAGATATGCTACAAACATCCCCCAACCCCTTTTATATATATTGCAGCAAGGCCAAACTCATGATGAGAAGGGTCATCTCCTTTTCCACAACCTTGCTGCAAGACTTTTAGGTGCCTGTAAATAATCCAGCAGCTAATGTCTGCAAAGAAAATATAAAAAGGATGTCTCCAAGAGGCAGGTTTTAAAACACAATCTACATGAACCATTCTGAAGGGAAGAAAATGGGGAAAAATGAACGAATAACAGAGCCTGACTGTTGCTGTGGCTTCCATTTCTCTCTAGAATGGCCTTCTCCTGGGTGGTCTGTAGGGGTCTGAGCTGTTGTTTAGATATATTTGAGAGATGGGAGTTGGAGAGAAGGATGTCATCTTTGTTCTTCCAGCCAAAAATATGGCTATTGTATAAATAATTGTATGAAGGTGTCTTGGTTTGTAGATCTCAGATCTAGGACTGGAGCTTAGCTAATCATGCTGGGTCCTTGGCAGATCAGATGAGAAACACCTGATCTGAACTAACTCAGACATCACACTAGGTGTCAAAACACAGAGGTCACAGATCAGACACTGAGGAATGCTTCTTCTAGACCACCAGAGTGCTTCTTCATAAACTTCAAAAGGATGTCAGCCAAGATACATTAAGTCTTCCAGTATCATCTGTAGGCTGAGGAGTTTGGCTGACTTCAGTGCAATGAGTATCCAGTAAAAGTAATGGTGTTCATGTGGCTTTCATCAACAGTGAAGGGAATAGTGACAGTGGCTCTTGTCAGAAGCAGATTTTTCATTTTCCAAGCATATTAAAAAAATCACAAGTTTGTACCATCATAAAATGATATGTAAACTCATGTCAGTCAGCAGAAAAAGTACATTCCATTTTCCTGGTTTGGGCAATGCCTATATTCTTGTAGGTTGGGATTTACAAAAGCTGTAAGAAAATTGATGCTCAACTTTCACTAAAATTTAGTGAGAAATAGATGCAGAGTTTCTTCCAGTTTGTTCTGTTTTCCACGGGTGATGCATCTGTCAAGCAGCCTGTCCCTTTAATAACTTCTTGAGGATTAGGCACCAATTTCAGCCGTATGACCTTGTCTCAGGGCATAAAGTGTATAGCACATGGAATTTCGCTGCATGGAAAGCAGCTTCCAAACTCTCAAGTGGGAGTGCTTGACAGTAAAATCCCATTTCAAATACTGTCCTGAACATGTTTCATGAACTGAGAACCCAATTTAGGGGTTGGCCTGAGTCACAAACAAGACCTGGACCATGTCTGTCTCTGTTATTCTTTATTAGCTACCTTGTGATCTCTTCTGGCACAGACGGAGGTTGCAGACATATTTGAACAAATGGGTTAAGTGTTAGAAATGACTTCAAGCTGAATGCTTTTCCATGACAAGAAAAGAGCCTCCACTGCTGCTTGTTTACCTCTGATTTATTCCCCAATAAAAGGGGGTGAAGTTCACTCTTTGTGAGCTCAAGAATGCCTACAAAAAAATGAACTTCAGTAAAGTGTCTAATGTATTTTGCCATTCTATGTTGGCATAGCATGGAAAAAAAATGATCTCTACGTTTCGGGGGAAGCAGAAGGGTGGAGGAAGCTAGTGTCCCATCTGACAAATGAATTATCATCAAAACCGTGATGTTTAGAGAATAAATTGCTGTTTCCTCCATTGCTGGCATTTCACGAGCTTGCAACTAGTGAAAGCAGTCACCAACCTAACCAAGCTTTTCTGGGAGTAGAAACAAAACCAAGGGCTATGACTTGTTTAGTCAGTCCGTTAGCTGCTTTTGGTTTTCACTCTGCATGCTGGAGGGTTGATTCTGCATGGAAGTCAACAGATGTCTTTCAGCTCCCCTGGCTCACATCATTCAAAAGGAACAGGCACAGACTGAGGAGGAAGAGGAAATATTGAAGCTAATTGAAAAGAATGAGTTTCAGAAAGAGCTCATCCAGCCCCGCCAGGTGCTTGTAACCGTAAGCGAGCTCTTGTATTGTAGCTGATGAAAGGTCAGGCAGTGGGAAATGTTGCCTAGTCAAAAGGTGTATTGATTACTAAAAAGACTTTTTTACACCCGTATGGATGTAAAGCTTTCTCTCTTTCTTGAAGGACTTAGACGAGCAAAGGCTTTATTTTCCTTCTCTTCCTCTCGCTTTTGTGTGTGCAAACGCACATGTATTTCTACTGCTGTTCCTTACAGTGAGTTGGGGTCTCATCTTCTGGTGTGTCTCACTACTTCTCTGCCAAAATATTGCTATTGCTATGCAAACACTGACACCAGAACCTTCAACGTTCAGTGTTCTCCAGAGAGCGCCATTCATCTTCATGCTGTAGACCAATCATCAGTATAGTGAAACTTACTATTGGGCTACAAGTCCTGGTGTTCAGATTCCCAAGTAATTGGAATAATTTAAAGCATATGGAAAAGGGCTGCAATGAACTTAGTAGTGTCAATTTGCCTTTTGACAACGTCTCGAGTTTCTTATATGATCCAGCCTTCAGTATCTTTCAAGCAGTGGACTAATGCATGAAGGAAACACAGACTTTTAATAATAGTTGAATGATAACAGAACATAGATTTATTTTACCTACCTCTGTCTGAAAGTAGTGTTTTCAGTTGAGATGAGGCTCAGCAGGCTTCTTTGTCCTGGTCTTCTGCTTGAGGCAGTTAAACTTTCCATGCTCCACTATACTTCCTCTAAATTAGAAATCATAGTCACTTCCTTCAAGATTCACGTTTTGTGACATTTTGCTCACAAGCACACTGAGATCCTGGAAAATAAGGTTATTACAAATAAGAGCAAGCTCAGCAGCTTGGGGGAAGAGAGGTTGTACATTGAGTAGCACTCCAGTCATGTTCTTTATGAATGCCAGCACTTGTTGAGTGTCATAGGCCTTTTGTGGGGTCATGTAGCTATGGTTCATCCCTTACACTACTCCTTCTTCTTTTAGGTAACAAGTGTGCCAGGAAAGGAAAGAATATCCAACTTGGTTTGAACTGGGTCTTCAATTTCTGCTCCAGACTACAAAGGCCAAACATATATAAGACTCCATCAGCTTTGAAAAGGAACTGCACGCCGCAATGGGACTCCCCACCCAGGTTTTGGCCTGTGCGATCTTCGCTTTGCTCTACCAGCATGTCAATGGTGGACTCATCAAGCGAATTATCCGGCAGAAGCGAGAGACTGGGCTAAATGTGACCTTGCCAGAGGATAATCAGCCTGTGGTTTTTAACCATGTCTACAATATTAAGTTGCCTGTTGGCTCCCTTTGCTCTGTGAACCTGGATACAGCAAGCGGTGACGAAGACCTGAAGGCGGAAATCGAACCCGTTAAGAATTACGAGGAGCACACAGTGAATGAGGAGAACCAGATTGTCTTCACGCACCGTATTAACATTCCACGCCGGGCTTGTGGCTGTGCAGCTGCCCCAGACATTAAGGATCTGCTGAGCAGACTAGAGGAGCTGGAGGGGCTGGTATCCTCCCTACGGGAGCAGTGTGCCAGCGGGGCTGGATGCTGTCCTAATTCCCAGGCAGTAGAAGGTAAGGCAGACTGGGGAGCTGCTCTTGCAAAAATTCTTGTGCTGGCTGTAGATCTTGTTTAGGGTAGATGCTCTGTTTCAAGAATGAGCAAAAGTCAACCTGTTAAATTTGAAACGTATCAAAACTGGGAATGTATACGGCCAGCTTGCAAGATACACTCATTCACAGTTTTGCAGTTTTATGAATCTGTGGGTCAGAAGTCTGTCGGGGCCACTTTGTAGCTGTGGCATTGAGCATGTGTGGCTCTTGGGCATGGTGACAATCTGTGTCAGAGTCAAGATTAAAACTCATGCAGCCCAAGTTCTTGGCTCCACATTTTGCCCCCTTGAGTAAGCTGCCAATGTAACAGTTTTCTTTCCAAGTTTTCTTTAATAGAGACCAATAAAAATACTGCAGGACGTAAGGCAATAGACAAGCATAAATAGTTAGAGAAGGGTGAAAAAAAGTATCCTTCCAGCTGCTTTTTGAACTGAGTAAGCGATTGGTCATACAAGAGAGAAAACAGAGGTCTTCTCAGTAGTAATCTGTCCCTCCAAGCCCAGAGCTGGTCTTGCAGTTGACGATACAGCGTGCTGTTTATGTTCTGGAGTGAAATGGTGAGTAATGCTTCATGGGGCATGCCCTAATGAAGCAGTCAGGAAAGCTGCTTAGTTGGTAGAAGAGGGATTTTGAGAAGGTCAGAGGAATCCAGCATGCTCATTTACCAAGTAGTTGCCAGGGGCTCTTCCCTGGCATTAGTGCAAATCAAAGCATTCCTGGTAAACTAAATATCACTAGAAAAAGGAGGAGAAGTTCTCATTCAAGAGCTGTGGTGATTCTGGAAGTTGTGTCCTGCAGGGAGCTGGGAAAATCAGACCTCTTTTCGGTCCTGTGTGCCACACTGGCTTAACGCATCCTGGAGCCAAGAGGATTAATGATTTTTCTGGGTCGTTGGTACAGGTCGCCTGGACACAACACCCTATTGCAGTGGACATGGAAACTACAGCATCGAGATCTGTGGCTGCGTTTGCGAGCCTGGCTGGAAAGGCCCCAACTGCTCCGAACCAGACTGCCCACACAACTGCTTCAACCGAGGCCTCTGCGTCCAGGGCAAATGCATCTGCAGCGAAGGCTTCTCTGGCGAGGACTGCAGCCATGCCAGCTGCCCGTCGGACTGTAACGACCAAGGCAAGTGCGTGGATGGGGTGTGCGTGTGCTTCGAGGGGTACACGGGCACAGACTGCAGCGACGAGCTCTGCCCCCAGGGGTGCAGTGTGCACGGCAGGTGCGTGAGCGGGCAGTGCGTGTGCCACCAGGGCTTCACCGGTGAGGACTGCAGCGAGCCCCTCTGCCCCAACAACTGCTATGACCGTGGACGCTGCGTGGACAACGAGTGCGTCTGCGACGAGGGCTACACCGGCGAGGACTGCAGCGAGCTCATCTGCCCCAACGACTGCTTCGACCGCGGGCGCTGCGTCAACGGGACCTGCTTCTGCGAGGAGGGCTTCACCGGGGAGGACTGCGGGGAGCTGACCTGCCCGAACAACTGCAACGGCAACGGGCGCTGCGAGAACGGGCTGTGCGTCTGCTACGAGGGCTTCGTGGGGGACGACTGCAGTGAGAAGAGGTGCCCGAAGGACTGCCACAACCGTGGGCGCTGCTCGGGCGGCCGCTGCGTCTGCCACGAGGGTTACCTGGGCGAGGACTGCGGGGAGCTGCGGTGCCCCAATGACTGTCACCAGCGCGGGCGCTGCGTCAACGGGCAGTGCGTGTGCGACGAAGGCTTCATCGGAGAGGACTGCGGGGAGCTGCGGTGCCCCAACGACTGTCACAATCGCGGGCGCTGCGTCAACGGGCAGTGCGTGTGCCACGAGGGCTTCATCGGGGACGACTGTGGTGAGCTGCGGTGCCCCAACGATTGCAACAACCATGGACTGTGTGTCAATGGGCAGTGTGTGTGTGACGAGGGGTACACAGGGGAGGACTGTGGGGAGCTGCGGTGCCCCAACGATTGCAACAACCGCGGGCGCTGCGTGGAGGGGCACTGCCAGTGCGACAATGGCTTCACGGGGGAGGACTGCGGCGAGCTGTCCTGCCCCAACGACTGTCACCAGCGCGGGCGCTGCATCAATGGGCGCTGCGTGTGCCACGAGGGCTTCATGGGCGAGGACTGCCGTGAACGGTCCTGCCCCAACGACTGCAACAATGCGGGCCGCTGCATCGATGGACGCTGTGTCTGCGAGGATGGTTACATGGGGGATGACTGCTCCAACGGTAGGTTGCAAATTCCCTGTTGAATCGTTCCCCCAGGTAATTCCCTGTGTCCATCCAGCAGCCTCAGAGGCTCTGTGAACCTTTTCCATATAGCTGGGCCCTGTTGCCACTCTTCTTTGTTGTAGTCCAAACAGCTGAATCGGAGAAGTACAAACACCGATAGCAAGCTCTTGGCCTCCCTTACTTTTCAAGGCTGTATAGTGTGGCAGTTGCTGGTGACTTTCGCTGGTCAGCAAGCCAACAGGCTGACAATGGTGATGCAGTCCATTTATTACCTCCAAGTTTGCTCCCACCACAGTGTCACCAGAGCTGTAGCTCGCACTGATGGGGATTTGACACCATGACCTTTCATGCTGAAAAAACCCGCATCTGAAAGAAACTGTCCTAGCTATGGAGAAGAGGGAGATGTATCCAGAGTCTTCTTACTAGATATTCAGTATGAGTAGTCAAAAGAATATGGACTGAATTTTGACTGAAGAATAAGGCTTTGAGGGAATGAGATAATGTAGATAATGAACATCAGTGAATAAAGAGCCTGGGTATCAGACCTTTCTTACAGGCAGGTGCTGGTTCCCAGTCTCATGCTGGGTGGGTAAGAAAGGGGTTCGCATTTGCAATGCCACCACTATTGCAGGAGCCTAAAACGAAACACGCAGCACTCACAATATACACTGATAGACCCCAAGGGCTCAGTGACTTTGATTTGGAGGTGGATTTCTGAGCTGGAGCCCTGGTGGAGGCAGAGGGTGTAGTTGGAGACAAGGCAAGCACAGAAGATACCGTCCTATCTGAGTTATCCCTATAAGACAATTGTCATGACGGAATTGTCAGATGGTGCAAATATTGCAGTGTAGACTTTCAGGATTATTACAGAGACCTTGGCTATCTCTCAATTGGCCAAATAGATTTTTTAAAATTAAAGTAAAACTCAATTTTATATATATTATATATGTACATATGTGCGTGTATGCATATGTTAGATCTCACAAAGCTTAGAGTAAAATCATGGATTCAGCTGGAGTGGAAACTTAGCTATAAAGCCACATGCTTAGTTTCCCAGTACCACCGACTCTGTGGAAATTGATAGGAAATTTTGGCAGCTAGATAATGACAGGCATTATGCTGTGAAGGAGGTAGTTTTCTTTAGTAGATCCCAGGGGAGAAATTTTGGAACTCAGATCTTTGTCGAGTAATCAAAGAGCACTTTGGGGTTGGGAACATTATAAAAGACAATGAATACCCTTGAAAAGAAATTCCCATTTTTCATCTCCTCCTCCTGGAAAACTCCCAAGCCACATTTTGTGCTCTTGCACATGCACATATGTGGAGTAATCTATTAAAAGTATTTACAAAAATAATCATGTTTTATTTTCCTTTGGAAAATCTGTGTAATTCTGTGTATCCAAACCCAAGGACTTGCAGCTATAAAATCATGTGTTGCTGGCAGTTGAATTGAAGGCCTGAATCCCTAGGGACCTGGCTATAGCAATCTTGTGCAGTAGCCATGAGAGGAGGAGCTGGAACACAGTCAGCCATAGGTTGTGTGCAAGTGTGAGAGCAGAAATTGGCCCATGACTTTTGCAAATGTCTGTAGTCTTCATCAGCTGAACATTCCTTTCTTCAAGTGACCGATTTGTGTGACATGGCTTCCTCGTTCCTTCTTGGTTAGATAATTCTTATAAACTGCTTCTGGGAAAATGCGAAACTGAGTAAGTTATTGTTTTCTGGGCTTTGAAAACTTCTAATAAGTCTGTTTTATTTTTTCTCCTTCCTAGTGTCTCCTCCAACTGAGCTGACTGTGACAAATGTAACGGATAAAACCGTAAATCTGGAATGGAAGCATGAGAATCTGGTCAATGAGTACCTCATCACCTATGTCCCTACCAGCAGTGGTGGCTTAGATATGCAGTTCACCGTGCCAGGAAACCACACAGCTGCCACTATTCATGAACTAGAGCCGGGTGTTGAGTATTTTATCCGTGTCTTTGCAATCCTTAAAAACAAGAAGAGTATTCCAGTTAGTGCCAGAGTAGCAACATGTGAGTTTCGTATTTCCTGTATTCATTCTTTTGTCTATTCCATAGTATGTATTTATTTCCATCTCTTCTTCAGGTTATTATTTCTTTTGTGTTTTCTATTTTCAATTCATTTTCTCTTCTGGACGAAGACAGCCTTCTGCACTTGCATTTCCTACTCTTTTCCAATACCAATGGCTGTGTTGAGTGTACAGTTCAGTAGCTCTTCTGCCTTCTGCAGTGCCTCCCAACGAACATCACTGGGTCTTTGTAAGTTAGACCCGTGGTTTTTTCATAATAAGGTACATTTTTAAAATGTGGTAATGCTTCCTGAAAAAACATATAGATGTAGCAGCATGTAAAAGACCAATATGAAATCGCTTGGATTCAAACTGTTTTGACTAAAATGGAGGCTGTATTTGTTTTGCATCTTCAGTGTTTTTTACCACAACTTAGTTGAATCTGCCTGTCTGTTCATTTGTTGTTCATCTTCCTTTTTGTATTGTGCACACTGCAGTCATGTCTAAACATCCCAGACTCAGAAGATGCTCTTTGACTTCTGTCACTGTGCTCATTTTTGGAGACCTGGGGCAGGATTCATCTCACCTAAATTCAAATGTCTGCACTAGGCTTCTTTCAAGAGGGCAAAACCAGAGATTTCTAGGGCAAAATTCGCTTTACTCTAAGGTGGCATCAAAACAGGTCAGAGAAATGTTTCTCCAAAGGCAGAATAACTGGCTGTGAAGAGGGTTTAAACATCTCAGATGTAGATAACTACGCAGCAGATATTTATAGTGATGGAAAGATGTCCCATGAAAGTGCCCTATTTATGGGAACTTGTTGCTCATGTAATGATATACTTTTTTTTCTGTCACAGATTTGCCTGCTCCAGAAGGTCTGAAATTCAAATCTGTTAGAGAAACGTCTGTCCAGGTGGAGTGGGATCCTCTGAACTTCTCATTTGATGGCTGGGAGCTGGTCTTCCATAATATGGTAAGAAAACAGTGTTTCTTGTGTAGAGACCATGTGTAAGTGAAAGATCCTGGATTTTTTACATTTATACTAACTGACCATTCCATGTGTTACAGAAAAAGGATGATAATGGAGATATAACCAGCAGCTTGAAAAGGCCAGAGACATCTTATATGCAGCCAGGTTTGGCACCAGGGCAGCAGTATAATGTATCCCTTCATATAGTGAAAAACAATACCAGAGGACCAGGACTATCCAGAGTGATAACCACAAGTAAGCACAACCTGCACTTGGAGTAGTGCCACCAATGAAACAACTGCTGTTCAGTGTAGCCTAGGGAGTTTTTAAATGATGAGAAAACCAACCTCTATACTGTGAATTGATAGGGGGGGAAAAAAAAAAAAAAAGGTACTGGAGCTGCTAATGAAAATACATAAGCAGAAATTAATTCCTTTCCAAATTACCTGTTTGAAAATGAGATTTATGTTTAGCTAGAAGGTAGCAAGCGGTGTGCACTTGAATTCTTTTTCAAAATGTACCTCAACAGGAACTAGAATTTCTTTCATCCTGGTGATATGTGCATGAAGAAATTATTTAAAGGAGAATTTCTCTTGTGCAGATGGAGAACCTCTTAGGGTTCCTGCTTGTCTTTCCTTTGGCAACTTCTGATGTTAATGAATTTTGATGTATTTGCCTCTGATGAATTGAATCCATTTGGCACTTTCTTCTGCAATTATGGAAAGTAAAGGAAGTAAATGAAGATAAGTTTCAGTTGGTAGAAGCCACTCATTTTAATTTTGCTCTGAATCAGCAATTAAAAGCACAAGAATGTGTATTATTTTTCCGGCAAGACTTCTTTAAAGAACACTTTTTTCTCTCTTTGTAACAGAGCTTGATGCCCCTAGCCAGATCGAGGCAAAAGATGTCACCGACACCACAGCTCTTATCACATGGTCCAAACCCCTGGCTGAAATTGAAGGCATAGAGCTCACTTATGGGCCCAAGGACGTTCCAGGGGACAGGACAACCATTGACCTCTCTGAAGATGAAAACCAATATTCTATTGGAAACCTGAGACCGCACACAGAGTATGAAGTGACACTCGTCTCTCGTCGAGGGGATATGGAAAGTGACCCCATGAAAGAAGTCTTTGTCACAGGTGAGAGGCTTGGATACCAGTCCAAACTTCTGGGAAGGTAATACAGTCAACAATAATCTTCCTATGCTATTTGCATCATGTTGCTTGAGTCACTGCATCAAAATGGAATCAACACTGTTGTACAGTTACATGAAAATGGAGAATGTTTTTCTGTGTCTTATATACCTTACAGGCTCAATAAAATATTTAGATCCCCCAAGTATCTAAAAGTATTTTGAAAATGGGAATTATGTTATAGGTAATTTAGAAGCTTTTGTTCATCATGCTCTAAATCTTTGCTTCAGGAAACAAATTCCTCTGGATTACTTGCCTGTCTGCTGAGCTACGTATTTTCCATGTTTCCTATTCCATTTAAGACCTTATTTCTGTTTATCTAAATGCGAAACAGGTTATCATAGAACTTTGCTTTCTTTCCTTCTTCAGTTCTGCAAATGTTTTCTGTCATGCTTTTATAGATTTACTTTTTCCTTAGTCATCCTGGGAATCCATGATGAAAGTGTGGGTACTTTAGCGTGTTATCAAGGTTTGATGCATTAAGGGAGCTGAGTAAACAGTGCATAGACAATTACCTCCCTTTTCATCCCAAAATGTAGTAGTTCATTCAGAGCAGGATTTGTCTTCTATAGGTGTGAACAGAGAAAGCTCATTGAATTTCTACATGATACTCACCTTTTGTTTTGAGACTTAAAGTTCTTTTCAGCCATGAATGCAAGATATGTACTGAACAGAAATTCTAGAGATGATCAACTCTTTTTTCTTAGCAGTCCTTTTCTTTTTTAAAGCTGAGGTATTTATAAAGGAAAAATATTTTCATCCAAATATGTTTTTCCACAAGCCTATTTTGTAATAAAAAATAATTTCTAAAATGCAAAATGTTATTTTTGTCTCGGGAGATAAAAGTTGAATTTCTTCCACTGATTTTGGCCAAAGCTAGGGAACTCTCTGCTTCATGCTACAAGAAATCTGCTTGATGTAGTTAAGAACATAGTGGTATCACGTGAGAGGAAGCTTAACTTCAGCTTTATGGATCACTTCACCTTCTAAAAAGTACTGTCGTAAGAGACTGCTGTCACAAGAGAATTATTCCTATTTATTTATTTATTGTTTGATTGATTACAGATTTGGATGCTCCAAGAAACCTGAAGCGAGTGTCTCAGACAGACAATAGCATCACTTTGGAGTGGAAGAACAGCCATGCAGATATTGATAACTATCGGATTAAGTTTGCTCCCATCTCTGGTGGAGACCATGCTGAGATCACAGTGCCAAAGGGCAACCAAGCAACAACCAGAGCTACCCTCACAGGTAGGAGAATGGAGAGATCGTCATCGACGTCATGCTGCTGCCATCGCCCTAGAGCACAACAATGTAGTCAAAAAACGTCCTTTTGGTCGCTGCACATAAGAGGCACGAGCAGAGGTTACACATCTGGAGTGCAAGCAATTAAATTAAAATATATGTGATATATATTTACAGACCTGCAGATGAATAACTAGCCAACAGAAAGTGTGTAGCCGTTTCACTTTCATGTGCATCTCTGAATCCCACTAGTCAGGTCCCTGAGTTCTAGGTAGCTACAAGTCTTAGTGGAGACAGCTTCACATCCCTGGGTTCAAAAGGCTTTTGCATGTGCTAGGGATGGTATCTACTGATGCCAGTCTGCAACTTTTCTGTGTACCTGCAAGTTGCCTTACCAGCCTTTAAGGCTGGATAATGGTACTTTCTCCATGTCATATGGATGTCTACCTGCTTTTCTTTGGCTGAAGTACCTGTACTGCAAGCTCTTGAAAGTAGAAGCAATCTCTGATTATGCATTTGCAGTGTCCAACATGCAGTCTCAGTCAGCCATAATCTTTATTCTTTCGTATGTACCTGGAAAAAGATTTATTAACATTAAGTCAGCTGGAGTGTCACCTGAAACCTTGAATCTCTGCATACACAGGAAAGCACATATCTTACCTTGCATACATTCAGCCTTCCTTATTTAAAGAAATGCCCATAGGCCTATTCCATGGGCATGACTTCATACTTATATTCCTTATCTCTTAGGTTTGAGACCTGGAACTGAATACGGCATTGGAGTGACAGCAGTGAGACAGGACAGGGAAAGTGCTCCTGCTACCATTAATGCTGGCACTGGTGAGTAGCTTGATCCTTCTTTGTCCTCTGGTGGAAGCAGCAAGTCAGGTGGAGCCACTTTGATGTTTCTTTCCTTTCCATGTAATGCTGTAAGAAACATTTTAGAAAGTTCTTGATTTCATTTTGGTACCAATGGGACATTTCCCCTCAAAGGAAAGAAAAAACATTTCCTCGAAAGATCTTGACTTCTGAATCTGTCTTCCTTTTCCTGTACAAGGATCTCTTAATGCTCTGGGAGTTTCATCTTCAGGTGAGCTCCTTAATGATAATTATGCTTACACTGATTACTCTGGCCATTCTCTAATTCTGAGGGTTTCTGGCTGGAATGATGGTCATGGCCAAAAGGTTGATCTGACCAAGAGCGCAGCCTCAGTGGTTTCAATAGTCCTGCCTGCCTTTCAAATCCAGGATTTTTCACACAATATCCCCCATTTCCCACACAAATTATCTAAAGGCTTAAATTCTGCCTCTCCTCCATGCAGTGCCTGCTGAAGTGAGTGTAGGTGGGGGAAATGTGTTCTAGTGTGGTTTATCCATAAAAGAGAACTTCATCATCCTCCACCTATAGCAAGCAATGGGTCCTCAAATGCTCCAAAAGATGGATAACATGCTGAGCTGCTTCTAGACACCCAGTATAGATGTTGCTTTGTCTACAGAGGCCTGAAAAACTGTCCCAGGGCAGTTCAGAGACACCTCAACTTTCCTTTTTTAACCTGTAGATCTTGATAACCCCAAGGACTTGGAAGTCAGTGACCCTACCGAAACCACCTTATCCCTTCGCTGGAGAAGACCAGTGGCCAAGTTTGATCGTTATCGCCTCATTTACGTTAGCCCCTCTGGAAGGAAGAACGAAGTGGAGATCCCCGTGGACAGTACCTCTTTTATCCTGCGAGGGTTGGAGGCAGGGACGGAATACACCGTTAGTCTGGTGGCGGAGAAAGGCAGACACAAAAGCAAACCCACCACTGTCAAGGGTTCGACCGGTGAGTAAAAGCTTTTGATGAGTGCCATGTCCCAGGTCATTGGGCAATGACTAGCCCGAGTGCAGCCTCACCTGATTTGGTGAGCCATGTCTGGAGAACCACTTCAAAACATCACCTGCATGCAGAGCAGACTTAGCTCTGTCTAGCATGACAGGCTTAACCGAGGAATAGCTGTGTATTTCCCTACCTACTGTGTTTAGCAACTTGTTCTCAGTGATTTCTTGTTTATCCTTTGAGAAGACTCACAAAAAAGGCAGCTGTTTGTCCTGCAGGAAATGCAGACCTCATCCTTTTTTTTTTTTTTAAACGAGGCTGCTTTTTTGTGCATTATGTCTTATAACTTGTTTTGTTTTCTACAGCCAAAAACTAAGAGGAAGAGCAGCCAGGATGTATTTGACATTGCTTGTTCCTGCCTAATGAGTTCTCTTCACAGCATGCCTCCACCCGTCATGCTTCAGCAGGGTCAACAGGGCTCTGTTGTTGCCTGTTTTCAGTTTTCTCATCCAAAATGAGAAAGGCTACCGCCACAAATCTGGTCACAGTCACCATTTCCCTTGGATACCATGACTGTTACACTTGTCTACGAAGGAGTAGTCCATTTTTACCATCTCCATTTGTACAAACCACTCTACTTAGGCAGGATCAGTGGACTACTTATTGAATAAGCTTGTATTCTTTGTGAAACATTTTGACCCAAAGTTTGTTGCATACAGAATTATATTTCAGTATAGAAAACAATTAAGTCCTGAATCTTTCGGTGCCTTCAGGCTAAATCCTGTGAGGCAAAACCTGAACTTCTATAAGTAAGCAGAGACAGTGAAATCAGAATTAACTGGACTACAATTACTATCCTTAGCAGATCTCAAGGTGTTTATCCTTTTCTCCCCAAAGACCATCTATGAGGTAAACACATGCCAGAAGTTGTGGATTTTGCAAATTAATAACTCTACAGCTTAACTAATCAAAACTGGGTTTGTGTTCCCTGCTAGCATCCTTGCCAGCAGAACCTCTGAAGGCTTTATAGAGTTGAGTAATCCAGTACAACAGTTATATGGTATTGTGTAAACCACAGAAAGCTGTCAGTACTTCATCACTTGTTCGATGCATAAGTCAGGCCTGTGTCCAGTGTTGGGAAAAAATAGGAGGCCTTGAGGCACATACATACAAAAGGAAGGAGAAGGTTTCTGTGGCAGGAGTGAGCAGGCTTCAATCTTTCCAAAGTTATGTTTCCTCATCTGAAGACTGAGTGGTCTCAAAGGAAGTATGCATAGACAGTGAAAAGGCAGAAGCAACATGCTGTGGAATTTCACAGTCTCGTCTTTCCAGCACCAGCTTCTAAAGTTTCACAAGGTGGCTTCTTTTTCCTGGTTGGGTTTTGGGATTGTTTTACAAATACATTCATCTGGCCAGCGTGTTTGTTTTAAATCTTTACTCAGGGAAGCCAGTAAACAAAGAGTTCTCTGCAGTGGGCTCCTTAGAAGCAACAGCAGTAGTTGACATAACCTGTCACTGTGACCTTCCTCCTGTGTCGGAATGGACAAATCCAAACACATGAGCATGAGGAGGCAGAAATGCTCTGTGAGCCTGTGGGGTATAAGACAAGAGGTCTCCTCTTCAGTTTACTTTTTGTCCACCCTCGAGTCAGTCCTCTTTATCCGTGTTCCCAGTATTTGGGAGGTCCTGAAGTCCTCAGGCTAAGCCAAACAAACTTGTTGTTTTACCCTCTCTTGCAGAGCTATGAGGGACCTCAGGTCCATTGCCCTGCTGGGGAGAGTACTTGGAGCAACCAGGGAGAGAGAGGAATGTTTGAAGTGGAAAATGCCAGTAGCACAGCTAGGACTGGACTAGCTCTTCTCAGTGGGTGGAGGAGACAGTCCTGCTGTTTAGAGGGCCATGTGGCAGGGGTGCTGTTTAGAGGGCCAGGGACTGTGGAAGGGCTTAGAGTTTTTCTTTTCAGAGTTTCATTTTCTTCTCCAGATTACCAGTTTTTCATCTTATATTCTTCCCAGCCTCCTGATGGTTCAGTCAGGCTTCTCTGCTTGCAAATATTCAGCAGTTTCCCACACGTTGTTCTTATTTGTTTGCGTAAGTGAATTGTCTGTCACTGAGGGTAAAGCTTCTTTCAGCCCCAGAGCTGAAGATCTTGTGTTGGTGCCTCATCTCCCCTCTCACATTCTTCCCGTTATCTTTTTATGCATATCAGCTCCCCACACACAGACAGGTGAAACGTTCAGAACTCATGAACCTCTAGCAAAGGACATGTCACAAAATCTTCCGTAGTATAGGATGGCAGCCTTCTGTTGCTTCTGTCTCTTCATATGGATGAAGTGCAGCTCAAGTGACAAAACTTTTTTTAACTGGTGCCCATGATTCTGCATTCAAGGGATGGTAAAGACCATGAAGTGAATGGTTTGCTAAATGTTGTTTTGTTTTACTGAAAAGGAAAGACTGAATATATCACACTGCTATTTGCTTGTTTGTTTCTTTGTAGCTCTATATAGTCTATCCCTAATGCAGGCAACGACTCCTGACCCAGAGGAGCTTTCTGACTCTGGGAGCTTTCTTGCTCCAGAGGCCTCAGGGATGCAGGAGGATGCGCTGAGGGACCTCGTGGTCTCAAGGGTAACAGACCACAGCTTTAGTGTCTCATGGTATGCGAATACAGGAGTCTACAGTAGTTTTGTGGTGGAGTACGAGGAAGTGTCATTGGCAGCTGGGCCCCCTGCAGAAACCTTCCTGCCCAGAGAATCCCTGGGTGCTGTGATTGATGGCCTCCAAGCTAACACTTCCTATAAAATCAAGGTGTATGGATTGGCTGGAGAACAGCGCTCTTCTCCTCTGGAAGCTGTGGCTACAACAGGTACCTCCTTTCTGTTATTAACAAAGATGTCACAAAGTAGGGTGCTGCTTATTTGTTAGAGGTCCCACCCAGCATTGCACTAAGGTTTTGGTTTAGAACCGCTTCAGAAATCAAAGAGAATGAGCCATTTTACTAGTTGGAGGGACCTTTCTGGCAGCATGTCTTGAGAATGTTACATCAGATTAACAACTAATCTGTAGGGTAAGCACGTAACCCAGCTCTGAGGAAGCTGAGCAGTCAGGCTGCAGCTTTGTTCTTTCTTGCTCTGGTTCTGGAACCTTGCCTGCATAGCACAATGTGGGTCCTGGAGGAGGACGGATGGTAATATATCAGGCATGAGAGGCCTGTGGAGATAAATAAGTGGACACTACAGAAACCAAGTGCCAACCTCAGATTCCTCTGCTGAAGGACCCAGATTGTGCAGCAACTGCTGATGAATCATGGACGTGATACTGTCTTGCCTCTGGAAGTGAGTTGCACATAGGAGCATGGCTTGGAGAAGTAACTTTTCCGTTCTGTTGAATGTTTTTAAGAAGATTTATGCTGTTTACCAAAGACCCTTGTCTGTGTTGTGCGTCAGTCCCTCTTCCTCTCCTGGCTTCTGCTAGTCCTAGATTGCTCCACCTTTTTTTTATACAAACTCGAAGAAACATTAGGAGGAATGTTTAGGTGAGCCAGTTCAATGGGAAACTACAGCGCTGACCACTGGGAAAATAAATTTGCCAGTAAAGATAGTCCTTTCGTCCAGCTGATTCCTCTTCTAAGAGTACATGGAACCTGACTTCAGTATGAGGATTTTTAGTGGTAGCTCCCGTACTATTTCAGGCTTATGATATACTGCAATGCTTTCTTTATATAAATTTCAGACATGCACTGGCACTGTAGCCCAGTTTAATCAGCTGGTTGAGAGTGGGGAAAGCCATTTAGCCAAAGGGGTCTGAAAATAATGCAAATACCTTGGTAGGCCATCACGTCTTCAGGTGTGCTTGAGCTGACAAGAGACTCCGCAGTGAAACTGGCTGATAGCCCCTCTTAGAAAATAATATAAAATCCAAGAGACAGAAGCAAGAAATAATGCAGAATACTGTTTGCTCCGTCCCAAGTAGCCGGGGAACTGTCCTGGCAGGACATTAACATTCTTTTTAGCAAAATCACCAGTGAAGAAGTACAATAGAATTCCTCAAAAGGCCAGCAACAGCAGCATAGACATATTTAGGCCATATTCAGCCTGAATATTTTGCTGAGAAAATGATATTGAGAAGTATTCCAGTCTGAGAAAGAGCATATGTTTGTTGTCCATCCAGTTTCCCTTCTACACAGCTTTCACCTCTTCGGCATCTGCTATTGGTTCATCTTGCCACTATGAATCATTCTATCTGACTGTCATCCACCCACCTAGGTCTCCTAGAGCTCTCTTTCTCTTCTCCCCGTCTCTTCCACTAGTCAAGTGTTTGAACTCCATTGGTCGTCTTATCCTAGAGTTTGTATTCCAGATTTTCCATTATCTGTTATAGTATTCTGTCTGCTAAACAGTGAACACTGATACTGTCTGTGGTATCAGAGTATTTTCCATATATTCATGCCATTTTCATTTTTCTATCTGTTGTATGTTTATACACAAAGCCACATATTTCTCTATCATATGTGTGTGTAGAGAGTAGACCACTCTTTCTCGTCCACAAATTCATTTGTGGAGTCAAGTCATTAAACCCAAGGTAATATTCAGAATTAGGTCCAGAAAAAAACTCAGAGGTAATGTAACTACATATAATTACATATGCTCCGTGAGACAATGTGTACATGGCAACCTCCCATGTAGTTGTCAAAGTTGGCACAATAAAATTAACCCACTTGTGACAGCAAAATTCTGAATTAAAATGCCAATTAGGTGGGTGGTCCCTCAGTTTTTGTATAATGCATTTGAACCTTTGCTGTATTTCCCGTTCAGATTAGAGAAAATGAGTCCTTGTGTGGTTATACTATTACCAGCAGGAATCTGGGAGAAACATCAGTAGGGCTGGTCAAGTAAAATGAGAGAAAATGAGAACCCAATTTTGATTAATACGTCACAGGTTTTTTTCAGGGATCCTCAGTATATCAGGGTCATAATGCCAGACTTGTTTTTTCCTCTTGTTTCCCTTGTGGTTTTGAATGTTTTGTCCTAGCTATCCAATTCAGGGTGCATGGCACTTTCCCTGTGGGACCATCCACACCATGGAGCTGTACATGTGTCATGTACTGCTGCCCTTTCCTCCTCACTGATCTATTCACTCTATCCATGCACGTCTTCTGCAGAAATACTCCATGATAAAGCCTAGTTACCACTATGCATGTTAAGTAGACAACCTTAAGGCTGAACAAGTACCAGTGCACTTGCTTGACGTCATAGTTTTTTGCCTGTCCCCAAACTAGAAAAGAGCTGATTGGCATTTGGTTGTGCACAGCAGCTGAGAGTGGCAGGAGGCTGACGGTTCCGTGCTGCATGTGTTCCTGCTTTGTTGCATGAGCTCAGTAACCCTGGTGCAGTCAGATGGTTCTGATGGTCCATTTGCTGAGGAGTGAATTCTGTCAGTGGTTACCACGACAAGGATGCTGGTGTGATGACAACATGGCTGTCTTCAGGTTGCACCATATGTAGGGCCTGGTTCACATCATGTGCTGGAGTAATTTAAGGAGGGCCCTTACCTAAGTCAAGAATATCAATGATATATGTAAATATAAATAACTGTTTGCCTCACAGGCTTCTTTCCTTCCTGGAGGTGAGCAGAAAACAATGTTTTTATGTCTATATTTGTCCTGAGAGTATATTTTCAAGATAACGTTCCTGCCTTTATTCAAAAACTTTTTTAATTGATCCTTCTCCTCTGAAAACTCATTTTCCTGATTACATGTGTGAATTTGGAGACAGATACTGAATCCCAATTATATATTTGTGCTGATCTGATTGATGGTGGTAGATGACTTGCTCTCTCTTAATTGAATGCAAGTGGAGCATGAAAGCAAGGCAGTCATTAAGGTGTGGAATGATGTGGTTTTCCACTAACAAGGAGATAATTCTGCATGTCAGAAAAATCACCTGCTTGTCGCCTTGCAGCTGTGATCAGAAACACATTCTCTGTGATCTCCACAGTCCTCAGATTTTCAGAGTCTGACTGTACTGCAAGATACGTTCACAGATCATTCAGCATGTTGAAGGCCAAGTCTTTTTCCCTTCCGTTCCTTTGGATGTCTTAAAAGAAAGATTTTCTGTCTTGGTTTTTAGGTAAGAATGTGTGTCCTCCCCTGCCTTTTTTGAAAATTGTGCATGTATCCAGATGGATAACTCCTCCAAGCCTGCTTTTGGTTGGATAGGATGAGATTTAGCATGCTTCTGCTGTGGTTGATTTCTCAGTCTGGATCTGGATAGATTTGTGATACTTGGCATGTGTTCCACCTACGGTGTCTATCAGGAGCAACAACTGACATGCTGTAGCAAAGACAAAAGGCATGTTTGAGAGACTTAGGGTTCAGATCCTCACCGATGTAAATTAGCTAAGTTCTCTGGAGGTAGTCAAAGTGTACTGATTTACGTCAACTGAGGATGTGCCCATTTCTCCGCTGGAAGCGTTGCGGCTCGTCTCTATTTAATGGTCGTTGCTCGGGATCTGCTGGTCAGCATGGTTGTGTGAGTTATGTCGTACTTGGTGATGCTACCTTTGCTTGTGGCCTGGATTCAGTCTCCAAAAAAGAAGCACCCATCTGTTTTCTCTGTTCTTAGAGCTCTGTAATGCAAAGCACACCAACTGTTTTGTAGCAGATGTTAGCTGTCTTTTGGTGTATTTTGGGGGGTTATTTTCAGGAAATTTTAACTTGTAATTTACCTCTATTTAGCACATCTAGTCACAACACCTGGAGAATCAAACAATGAAACGTCATTTAATCCTACCAGCCCTGCACCTGCAGAGCTCAGTTATGTAACATACCCCAGCACTGATTCTCATGCTCCGCTTTTGGTGCCCACTGACCTTCCCAGCTCAGAAGCCACTGGTGCTCTTCATGACCTTAATATAACACACAGGACTTTCAGTAGTTTCACCCTGTCTTGGGCAGCACGGGATGAGGCATTTGATCAGTTCTTTATCACTCTGAAAGACCTGTCCAGCTTAAACAGAACACAGGAAATCTTTTTGCCGGGAAACCATCGAGAAACAGAAATTACCAATCTCACAGCTGGCACACAATACCAGATTAACCTCCATGGAAGCACTCAAGGTCAGCTCTCTTGGTCCCTGGAAGCCCTAGCTGCTACAGGTATTTTCTATGGATTCATTAGCCGTATGTTCCTTTTCTGCTTTGAAATACAGAACTTCATTTTCGTACTGCTGTTCCACTGCAGAAATGCTAGGCTTTGTGAGTGATGCCTTTCTTCTTAGGTTTTTGGATTTTCCCTTCTTCATTTTGCATGGTATAAAACTCTTATTGCTATGGAATGAGAGCCTGGAGCAGTGCAGCATGGACAATGCCCTATGGGGCATTAGGGGGACTTTGAAGGCGATGTAGCATCAATTCTCTCTTTTCAAATTGCATGCAAAGAGATACATTGATGTATTTGCTATTTACAAGGCACATGAAAATAGCAAGATGTTACAGGTATTTATCTGGATTGTGGCTCAAACACAAGAAAGATCACAAGGAAGTTGCAGTTTGCAGCCTTGGCATGGAAGTGGTGATGTCAGAGAAAAAAGAGATAGTAACACATTGGGAGTATATCTTCCTGAAAACTTCCACCTCTTACCCCTATTACATGAATTTCATGAGGAAACAGGCCTACAGCCACAGGGCTCAGTTCAATAACCATCAAAGTACCAGTGTGCAAGTTCATATCTGGAGACCCTAGCCGGAGACTAATGACTCTACTTCTCCATCACCCAAACCCAAATTCACAACATGAGATAAAATATTTACATGGAAACAGACAGATTATTTCATACCTACTGCAAGGCTAGAGCAGTCTCATCTCTCAATGGTTTGTTCTCTCTTTTTTTTTTTAAAGTAAGAAACATCATCCCTTGATATCATTTGCCATGACATTGTCATTGTTTTGTCATATATGTTGAATGCTTTGTGGATGAGGCTTTTGGAGGTCTCCAACACTCCAAGTTGGTGCATGATTTTGTATGGGAATCCCTCGGTCCCTAGAGAGCATGATGGGGTTACGTGCGCTTCCATTTCAGATGTGCATGAGAAACAAATGGGATGAAATGGGATTCTGCATCTTGGAGGTGAATGAAACTGAGCATTCTTCAGAGAAATCTGAATTGCTTTTAAGCTTTGATGATTACTGCATTACTTATTATAATCAAGCTTTTACTTAAGACATTTTACCTTACTATAACTTTTGGTTTAGTTTCATCTTCATTTTAAGGAAATATGGTTGTTTTATTTCTTTCTGTTGCCACCAAAACATTATTTCTGATACAACCTGTTCCTTTTCTGTCCGGCTTTCTCTTTTTCAGCTAAACAGTTGACAGGATTCATGTTTTGCCTCAATGTGTCTCATTTCTGTTCCTGACAAAACAAAACAGCTCTGGCTTCGTACTTTATTGTTGTTGAACAACATTGTGTTATTTCATAAACAATCTCTTCCTTTCTAACAGGATGGGAAAAACTCATCAAAACTTTTTTGTTCCTGAGTAGTAGCAATTTACTATGCATTCCTGAATCTCGCTGAAGATAATTGGCTGTGATCTCTGAGTACTCAACCTCTGAAAATACAACCCCAGCTACTTATATAAAGCTATGCAGCAGTCATGCAATAAGGACTCTGTTTTTACAGGGGAAAAATTTATGAGAGTAATGTTGCTGAGCCTAATTTTCATTTGTTCCAGAGCTCCTTTACATTCTGCCTTGAAATATGCATAAAGCTTAAAGTTGAAGTTTACAACTGACGAATCAGATCCATTTCCCTCCTGCATTGTCTCATATAAATTCTTAATCGTGCAGACTGGGATTATTTGGTTAGATACTGTTCTTATTATACTGTTCTTATTATATTGCTTGTGTATCTACAATGCAAGTAAATAAGAAAAGTGCTAGAAAGTTATCAGAGTCCACAGACCTGTGATAGATCATATAGCAAGATTTTCCATATAGAAAAAAACAAGTATAACTCTGTCCATTTCCCATATGACTGCTGATTTTAAGGAATCAGCCATATTTCCTCTTTAACAGAAGACTTATTATTCTTGCTGAGAAAATAAACTTTCTGATGTAACAGCATCAGAGAATTAGCTTTAATGGTTCCCAACTTCCTTAGGCACCTCAGTGATGGCTTATGAAAATGTTGATTTCTGTGAATTCAGATTTCAATTGGAGATTAATATCAGTAACCCTGAAAATCCAAGCTTCTCTGCCCTCAGGAAGGTTTTGTGGACAGAATAATGTAATATAAGGAAGACAAATCCATTAAACTGAAGACATGCAGACAGGGAGGAATTTTCCCCTATATTGTTTTGGATTAGAAATGGTTTGGAAGAATAAATAGCATCCTTTATATGGACACAATTAAAAGCATAAACATCTGAATCTCAACTACTTTAAACTCAGTGTCTTCATACCCTTACAACAGGCATTATTGCAGTATTCACAGTCACTTCATAATGGCCAACACTGAGTTGTTAATAATGCAGTTAAGTGGTTAGAGTAATCCTTACTTGTCTCATAGGGAGTTGTAATTAATGTTGGCAAAACCCTTGCAGCTGTAAGATGGTCTATAAGCTGCCTTCTGTAAGCAGTTGTTTAGTATTATTGTGGTTATTATTTGTTATTACGGTTCTTTTCTTACTGTTCTGTTTTGCCAAGTCTCTGAAGAAACTTTACGAGCTCTGTGAGGCAGCTGAGGATGTCGCTGTGTGTACGAGCGCATCTCCGTGTCACTGATTGCAAATGAAACTCATTAACATGGAACATCATTAAGTAATTCCTCATCGGCAACAGTCTGTAATCTGAGTAACTGATTGACTCTCTGTCCTTATTCAGAGGAGGAACCTGAGCTTGGACAATTATCAGTATCGGAGACTGGCTGGGATGGTTTCCAGCTCACCTGGACAGCAGCCGACGGGGCCTATGAGAACTTTATCATTCAGGTGCAGGAGTCTGACAATCCCGAAGAAAGCCAGAATATCACAGTCCCAGGAGGACTGCGCTTTGTGAATGTTACAGGCCTGAAGGCCAACACACCGTATAACATCACACTCTATGGTGTGATCCAAGGCCACAAGACCAAACCCCTCTCTGTTGAAACCCTGACAGGTATCTTTCCAAGTCCCCCATCCATCCCACGGCTCCGTTTCCTTGCGGACGGGGATGTGAACCAGAGCTGACGCAACCGCTCGGCAAAGCTCGCTGGCTCGGTCGGCTCTGCATGAGGCGCACTGAACTCTCCAAAGCTGGGCTGAACATCTCTGCATGGAAATGTCGCATGATCAGGCTTTCCAATAAGAGTCTCAGTGCCCTCATGGAGCCCTTCGCTTTTAGGAATGCTTTTCCCCCCACCTCAGAATGGCTGATTTTGTTCCCTTTACTCACTTTTCTACTGATCAACGCTAACAGCAATACCCAGCTGCCTGTTGTACATGCTCGGGAAAGCCCATGTTGCCTTGTAAAATTACAAAAATCGATTCTTTACAGTGCAGATAATCCAAGCCTGAGAGTACGTTTAGTTTTTACCCTTCAGAAGCCACCTCTGAAATTATGCACCAGCTCCTGTGTAAACACAAACTCGGGGAAATAGCGTGTGCATCTGTCTCAAGGGCAAGGACAGACACCTTCTCTATGTTCTCATATAAAAACGAACACAAGTGAATTCTTACCAAGAGCAGTATCATACATTAAGCCACATAAAGTCGTGAAACAGTCTGATTGGTCTGAAAAAGATATAATGCAAGACCAAATTCAGCAGAACTACTCTGGCATAAAACTGACCTGAAAGAAGGAAGGTAAGCTTCACATTATCAGAAGGTTGCATGAAGTTAATCAAGAGCCACAAAAATAATTTTCTGGCTCATCTTGTGAAAGACTACAGTTTTAAATGAGAGCTTATCATGAGCTCTGGCTGTGAGAAGTAAATATATACTTATATCTATCCCGTACGGCTCGCTGACTGCTCCTGGTGCTACGATCATTAGCAATGAACAGTGTATGAATTAATTGGCAATAAAGGGGCACCAGTGGCTCTTCCTTCAGACAATTTCTTGTAGATGATATCTGCTGCCTCTGGGCTTCCTTGCAGACCGTTGCAACCTCCTGTGACTGTGAGATGGCCAGAACTTGCTCATATTTGATTTCCCCATATCACCCAGCACAGAAGGGAATAAAAGTACACATAAGAACTAAACAGAATTAAAACGTTAAACACAATACAGCTTGTTTGTTTCAATAATGTTTTAAGCAGCCTGGCTTAGGTAGAAATGTGTCTGGCAGAAGGCACTTGCTTTGGGCTGTGTCCCACTGCAGGCTAGAAGTCCTGTGTTTTGAGAGTCCCGAGCCTGAGCTGGTAGCAGATTGCCCATTGAAAATAGACAAATGTGGCCAGACAAAGCAGGCTGCACGGGGACAAACAAGAAAACAGACAGCATGGGTGTCCTGCCCAAACAGGCAATGTGCTCTCTTTTTACTAACTTAATGAAAACAGCAGAAGATGCCCTGCTGAGGTTTTCCCTTCCCTTTCTGGGTCATGCTCAGCACCCGGCTTTTCAAAATTTTCCCTTCTGGGGACTTTCAATTGTCAGAATTTTCTGAGCCTTCCTGTAACGCGTCAGAGATGTCTACAGAGAGGAAGAAACCCCAAGGCAGCTACCACTGCATTTTGGCTCCAGCTCCAAAATTACATGCCAACTTTCATAAGCTTAAGCTGAAAGGGAAAGTAGAAGAGCTTTTTTTTTGTGGTTTTTTTAACCACAACCTTTTCCTTTGGATAAAGAAACAGCTCTAGTTTTAGCTTCTCCTAAAACTGGAAGCTGACTTTTCCAAATGTCCTGGGGGCATTCAGAAAAGTTCTTTGGCATCTGCTTTTATGCTCAGACCTGAAAGACACATGGCTGCTCCTGAAGATAAAAGGAAATAGCCATAGCTTTAAAGCTTGCTTTTCTTTTTTTTTTCTTTTTTTTCTTATTTAACACTTTGAGATGCTTTCATGTGATTTCTTCCCCTTACTACCTGTCTGCTTGTAGCAAGCTTTTACTCAAAACTTTTTCTCCAATGGCAGCTTGGAGTGCTGCCAGCATGAGCAGAGAGAAGCACAGCATTTCTGAGCAGGAGGAGATACAGGGCTGTCCACTTCTGACCAATGTTGTTTCCCTCCTCAGGAGTGCACCCAGAAGTTGGTGAGCTAATCGTTTCCGACATTACTCCTGAAAGCTTCAACCTTTCTTGGACAACCACCAACGGGGACTTCGACGCCTTTACTATTGAAATTATTGATTCTAACAGGTTGCTGGAGCCCATGGAGTTCAACATCTCAGGCGATTCAAGAACTGCTCATATCTCAGGGCTTTCTCCCAGCACTGATTTTATTGTCTACCTCTATGGGATCTCTCATGGTTTCCGCACACAGGCAGTAAGCGCTGCAGCTACAACAGGTATATAAAACCTACCTCAATGCTAACTCTCCTTTACTCTAAGTCTTCCTTACAGGTTGTGCCCCTTTCCCTGCCCTCAGCTACCCCATCAGTTTACCCATTACCAAATCCTCTACCTCATTGTTTGATACCTTCTGAGGAAGACCTGCCGGAGCACATTTTGAACTGTGAATGTTAATCCACCATCACATCCAACAAAGTCTGTCAATCATATTGTGATGTAATTTCATTCACACAATCAGTTTGCTCTTGTTCATACACTAAGATTGAGGCAACCTCTGACACAGATGAGAAGCAAAATAAATTTCCCAAGAACCAAGCAGGAGATGATTCATTATGTTAGCCTTGCAATGTGTGTTAGCATAGAGGAGACACTCTCAGATAAGCCAAATTCTAGATACAGTTTTTATCCTGATTCTCTAGATAGATTTCAGGCATATTTCAGTCTGCATCAGCAGACTTCTACAGGGCGAATGCATTGCTTCAATTCAACTCCAGAATTCAGTTTAATGGGACGAGAGATTGAAAGAGACCATTTGACTTGACGTTGGTGAATGAAATAGGCAGGCATTTAGTTGTTGGCACATTGTGCATCTCGAGGTTTTACAGTTGACAGCTTTTCCAGAAAAGACAGGGAAGTCAAATGTTTGATGTGTTCTAGCGCAGTATGAAAGTGGAAGGAGAGGACCAGACTACAGAAGCAGAAGGTACATTCTCAAAGTAGGCAGATAATAGCTCACATTGAGATTGTGTAATATCTCTACCAAATTTTGCCTGCTGACATGATCTTAGGATCTCACAGCACTAGATTAATGTGATCAATGACATTAAACAGAATATCAAATCTCAGTGATCAGACAATACGGAGTCGTAGTTTCTAGCATCAGCAGATTGTGAATACCTTCACTGAATCATGGGTAACATGGGCAGAGTAACTACAGGGGTCGTGGTAGGGAAAACATTGAGAAACACAAGGCTAGGCGATCTTTGTGACCTGTGGCTCATATGAACTCAAACTTCTATATTATTTTATTTTGCTTTGGGTTTTAATAATTGCAACGCATTTCCATTTGTTTTTCTTCCTGTAGTAGAGGAACCTCTCCTTAGCAAACTCACTGTATCAAATGCTACCTCAGACAGCATGTCACTGACGTGGGAAGCACAGGACAATGCCTTTGACCATTTTATTCTAGAAGTCAGAAACTCTGACTCCCCTTTGGACTCCCTGGTGCACACAGTGCCAGGGGCCTTCCGGCGCTATGTAGTCACCAACCTCAAAGCTGCCACTAATTACACTGTCCAACTCCATGGTGTAATCGATGGGCAAGGTGGTCAGACCTTGACAGCACTGGCAACCACAGGTATTTCACTGTTTCACCTTCCAGGTTTGCTTTTTTTCTCTTCTGTCTTTTGCTGTCCACCGAACTGCTCTAAAACATGGCTCCAACTCATCATCGTTCCTTTGGTAAATTATAGGGAGATCCCTATGAGGGAAGGCTGAAATAAGCTGAGCTTGGGAGTGCTGGGAAAAAGAGAAATCTGAGACAATGAAAAAGGCTGAAAAAGTGCCCCCAGCATTAAGGGAGCCAGTAGTAAACCATGATTGGTTTCTTTATATATACACTTATCTGCAAGTTCTGTGTATATATAATTAACTTGCTCCAGATGGTTAATGTTTTTCACAGAGTATCTTTGCACTTGATCTGGAATAAAGTTCATATTCTTCCCATCCTCACTTGCTTTGTTGTGAGTGGGAGGCCTTCATGTCTCTATCAGCCTGGAGAGGCACCTGCATGCCATTTTGGTTCTTTGTTCTTAAAACCAAACGTCTTCCAAGACATTTGCATCTCTTGTGGGAGTTTCATGTAGCATGCTAAATGACCAGCCAAAACTGCATGGTGTGGTCTGGCCACCTGTGTTGGTTCTGATGTTCTTCTCTGCCTAGCATTTTTATGTGTTCTTATCAGAGAGCAGGGCTCAAAAAGCAAGTTCACCCTTTCTTGATGGTCAGCCCACCACTCTGTCACTTGTATTGCCTCCTTTGAGCCTCTAAGACCTGTCTTCTTTCACTGGATATCAAAGCTTTTCCTCTGGTGATTCCAGGATGGCAGAAGATCACTAAGACTTGCCTGAAGAGATAATTTCAAATTATTTTGCATGTAGTGTTCTTTGGAGTCTGAGTGTCACAATGTGAACGTGCCTGACTGGCTGCGAGTGGCATGTGAAGGAATGTGGCCATTTCAGGATGAGACTGGGAAGGATCAGTTTGTCCTCTGTGATCTGCATGCGGAACTGATGGCTCTGTGCTCGGTTTCACTAGGTTCTGCACCCAAGCCTGTTTGCTTTGTGGATATTTTCTCAGCTTCTCCCCTGTCTTCAGAAGTACCATGCTTACATGGTGACATCTTCACTGTCAGCCATGAAGGCATTGATGGTCACTGGTTGACAGCATGACAACAGCATGTGTCCTTAACTGGGGCCACTTGGATTCACCTGTTCCTAGATGTTTCCAGAGAAGGTAGTGGACTATTATTGAAGAGTCTTGCAATGAGGGACGGGAGTAAAAGTTGGAACATCTTGCAGCAGTTCATGTTTTGGTTAAGAAAATGATTTCATTCTTTCACTGTTCTCTTTGTTGGTGGGATGCATCTTTCTTACTTTTCTCCCAGCATGAATCACTTACATAGTTATTTTCCTGTATCTCACTGGCTGCATTTCCCAAGGTGTTCTTGGTTTACATTCAATTGGCAAGAGAAAAAATAGAAAATCAGCCCTGAGAGGAGACACTGAATTCTCTAACTACCTGACTGCCGGGTCATGTTTGTGCTCTCTCTGTGGCTTTAATGAATCTTTAATGATTTTATGCTTTAATAATGGAATAGCTTTAAAACAGAATGAGCGAGGAGCTCTCCTCCTCCCATAACCTGAAGGCCAAGTTTCTCCCCTGGCAAGGGAGAGATGAGATTTTGAATTTTCTTTAGCAGAAAAGGTAAGTCTTCACTTAAAGAAGTGCCCTGTCTGCTGAACAGTCAGAAAGGAGAGCAACAGCAGTGTTGTGGGGTTTTTTGTTCATTCTATTAGATATTCTCCAATTGTGCCTAATCAGAGGATGAGGAACACCTCATCTGTGGAGCCCAGAGAGCTTTTGGCCTGAGATTAGTGCTGAGATAATTACTGTTAGTACTGAAACACCTCATAAAGTTCAGGGTCCAAAAATAAAAGTATCTACAACTCCAGGCAACAGAAACACTAAACAGAAACTGAACTGGGATTTCAAGGATGTCTGCTCTGGACATAATTCCTACCTGAATCCTACTTTATCTACTTTGGAATTGCTGTGGGTTTCTATTCCCATCATATTCCCGGTGCAGAGTTCCTGTAATTTCCATGTTTTTACCACAGGACTGTGTGCTGTTGGTGCTTCTGTAAATCAAGCACATATTTCATTAGGAAAATTGAGTGTTTTTAAGGAAATTAAATGAAAAAATAAATTAGGAGTCAGCACTAATTTCAGTGGCTTCTTTCCAAAACCTTACAAAACAGCTCTTGCAATGCTCCTTTTTTTTTTTTTTAATCTTCACCTACTGCAAAACAAGGCTAAAACATTCAGCCTTTGCTTTAAGCACCTATAAACCTCCACCGCCCATTCCCCCAGCCCCCAGGAGTAACGCTGTCTCTTCACCTGTGTTCCTTTCTCCTTCAGAGGCTGAGCCACAGCTGGGCACGCTCACACTCACAAACGTTACCCCCGACAGCTTCAACCTCTCATGGACCACAAGAGATGGGCCTTTTGCCAAGTTTGTTATACACATTAGAGATTCCTATGCAGCACATGAACCCCAGGAGCTCACGGTGTCGGGAGGTGCTCGCAGCGCCCACATCTCAGGCCTGCTAGATTACACTGGCTATGACATTAACATTAAGGGGACCACCAAGGCAGGTGTTCACACAGAGCCCCTCACGGCTTTTGTCATGACAGGTACCTGCTTAAAGGTTTGCAGTCTATTCGTTGGCTTATAAAAATATGTATTCCAGCATGGATAAAAAGAAAAACTTTCTGCAGCACTGAATATCTCATCCAGCAGCAATGGTTTTGTTTGCAAGTTTAGTGCAAGGATAGGTCAGACCAGTCGTGTTGACCTTAAAACAGTTTTCTAGGAGGAGAACTAGTTTAAAGTGAGTTAAGAACCCTCTGGAGTATTTCTTCCATGTCTAATGTTTTTTAACTCCTGAAGTTTGAGGGGGAAATTTGCCTAATATTCAGTAGTTATATCTGAAGGATCTGGAGAGGACTGGCTTTTGGAACACCTCCTAACCTGTAATGTCCCCTCAGCACATCCCTATGTCTGAATATTTTGGCCAGATTTTGCCTGGGATTGGCTGTACATCATATGCCTCCTAGATGATCAAATAAATGCCAGAGTTCACCTTCTATGTATTATGTATTATTAAGAGGAGGCTCAGGGGCGACCTTCTCGCTCTCTACAATTACCTGAAAGGAAGTTGTAGGGAGATGGGGGTCGGTCTCTTCTCCCACGTTATGAATGACAGGACGAGAGGGAATGGCCTCAAGTTACGCCGGGGGAAATTTAGCTTAGATAATCAGGAAAAATTTCTTTACAGAGAGGGTTGTGAAGTATTGGAACAGGCTTCCCAGGGAGGTGGTGGAGTCCCCATCCCTGGAGGTGTTTAAAAACTGTGTGGATTTGGTATTGAGGAAGATGGTTTAGGGACCCTGACAGTGCAGGGTGAACGGTTGGACTCGACGATCTTGAAGGTCTCTTCCAACCAGATGATTCTATTATTCTTTGTGGCCAGTATGTGCTGCTAGGGCTTGTCACAGACACATGGACACCCTTAGCAGGATTAATAGCGAAACTGAGACCTTTCCCTTTTTCTTCTCACTTCATTAACATGCAGTGGGAACAGCAGCAGCATCCCTCACAGCATCTGGGCTGCCGGTTTTTGTGAAAGGCAATGTCCATGATCATTTTCCTTAAGACGAACGGTTGCATTTTGCACCAGCTCTGACTTGCCTCTGATGACATTTAGTCACATAGTTAGAAGTCAGCAACTGTTTGCTTTCAAAAATCCTCCTCTTCTGCTCCACCAGAGCACAAATGCTGCCTTTTTGAAAATACACCACGGACATTGGTATTTTGAGAGGAAACTTCCCACGGCTAGGTAAACGTGGCACTCTGCACAGCAGAAGGATGTGGCAGCAGTTCACGTAAGCCTGCTGGCTTTAGAGTGTTGGTGTCACTCAACACCTGTCCCAGGAAAATAATTTCAGCATTTTGGGCTCTTTATTTGTTTACTCACCCTCCCAGGGACCAAACCAATATGTGAATCTTTGAGATTGCTTGTTTAGAAGCACGTAAGCTGCAAAAATGTCTCCAAATTGAGTAAATTCGAGATGAATCTCTGGCACCCAAGTGTGTAAACATCAAAACATAAGAACTTCCAAATTATAAAAATTTAGGAGGCAATTTTTATGCCAAGTTCTAAAAGAACATCAGTTTCACTAGTTATGAAATGCCAAAACCAAACCCAAAACCCTTTTCCAGAGAAAGTTTTGTGTTAACTAACCAGTATTTTCTTAAGTGAGTGGAATTTGAGTGATTGGAAGATCTAACGAGTTAGCTCCTGAGCCAACAAAGCAAGGTTTGACAAATAGTTTGGAGAAATGCTAGCAATGCCTGGGATCCAGGATCAAGGCCAGGGCTTAGAAGAGCCAGTTGATCTTCCTATTTGACTTGTCAGATTTTGAGTGAGAAAAAACAGAGAAGCTGTGGCTGCCTCATCCCTGGAAGTGTTCGAGGCCAGGTTGGATGCAATGAGCAACCTGGTGTAGTGGAAGGTGTCCCTGCCCATGGCAGGGGGGTTGGAACTAGATGATCTTTAAAGTCTCTTCCAACCCAAACCATTCTATGATTCTATGAAACTATCTTGTGAAAATTTGGCCTTCTCTTTTTCCAGAGACTTAGTGGGAAAGTTTTGAGGAGTTGATCCACAGCCTCTAAACTTTGACAAATGTCATGATGATGTGAAAAAAAAAAAAACCCTCACTGGAATTTCTTTAAGTTGTCAACATACCACACTAACAGCTGCCTGTGAAGCTCTTTGGACAGATTATTGCTCTGTTCTGCAGTCATTAGCCCCTGCCCTCATACAGTGCAAGCTCTGGCTTCTCTCCTATCCCCCGCAAAAAACAATCATGCAAGTATTTGGTACTTGCACTATGATCCTGACTGATTGATGTCCTGCTCCTGGCAGTCCTTCTGGCATCTCTGACCCCCCACTATTGAACAGAAAAGCCGGAGACATTCACGTGAAGTAGAGCGGTAAAGAAGCAAAATACAGGAATTGTGAATGCCAAAGTTGAGGCTTGTCCCTAAAGCACTGACAGTAGGGACAAGTGGAAGGAAACCAAAGCTTTATGCACGGTATTTCTGAAATAGTTTTGGTTGTAACTGTCTTACAGTGCATGTGTGACAGACGAAATGTACTTACACAGTGAGCTTGGAAGGAGTTTCAGTGGAGCTTGTGAGGTTAGGTGCCGAGACAACCTAGATGAAAATTGAGTATCCAACTTCTGGAGGCTCCATTGAAAATCCTCGTCTTGTAGTCCTGGCTGTGCGCTTCTATTAAATCCGTACTTTGAGGAAAAATGTGATTTATGTTTGATGGAATCTGTGTCACTTTCTAATTTGCAATGTTTTTTGCTTCTTTTTTTTTGTGTGTGTGTTTCTGCACCTTCCCTTCTTTCAGAGGCCATGCCCCCACTGGAAAACCTAACTGTCTCTGATATTAACCCTTATGGGTTCACAGTGTCGTGGATGGCATCGGAGAATGCCTTTGACAACTTTCTAGTAGTCGTGGTGGATTCTGGCAAGCTGCTGGACCCACAGGAGTTCCTCCTTACGGGAGCCCAGCGGCAACTGAAGCTTAAAGGCCTTATTACTGGCATTGGCTATGAGGTTATGCTTTATGGTTTTGCCAAGGGGCACCAAACAAAGCCCCTAAGCACTGTGGCTGTTACAGGTATTTTAATGTGAACAAATTGTTCTCTTCCACTCTTTCTTTCTTGCTTTTGTTCTCACATGGAAGATCTTTCATGCAATCCATTTGCAAAGCAAACCTTGGCTTTTGCATCCTTTTCTGCATCGTGGCTACACGTAACTCCTCGTGATTGATAGGTTCACCAATGAAATTCTGTACCTTTTAACTTGATGTTTCCCTTTTGTCCTCATGAGGGATCCTGCAGAGGCGCATGACGTGGGTTGAGGGGCGAAAATTTCTGGTATGGTCATGCAGGTACTTCTAACCGAAGTCTTTACAGAGCAATGGCTGCATGTGGGAGCTCGTCTTGTTAACAGCTGCTGGGCACATCAGCATTCTCCAACTTGACAACTGTCAGGACCTTCAGGAAGAGTCATGGATTTCTCACCCATGGCCTCCTTTCTTTCACTCTCTGTGTGGGTTCTACACAGAGACCATTGAGTGTGATCATTGCCACCCATAAAGTTGGCATCTCTCTCCAAATAACCTCAGCTCGTGTTTTCAACCTCATCATAGCTGCCGTTTTCCAGCAGCACTTGAGCTTTCTTGAAACGTCATTGCAGACTGATTCTCTAGCCCCATAACTGTCAAGTCTCATCTGCATGTCGCAGTCTATGCAGAAGTAAATCTGGGGGTTACCTGATTGGAGCTGCACAAGAAAATAAATAGGAATGTCTTTCTGTGGAAGAAAGAAGTGCATTGGAGATGCTGTAAGATAGTAACCACTCCAGTAGCATTTCTCTAGGTAATCATGACTGACCATACTGAGCTAAAGATATTTTGCAGGTAATTAATAACTTACAGCTCCTGGGATCCTCTTGAATGGGTTCTTCCCTAAAGACAGTAGGTCTTGCATTTGGATTTAAGTGTGCTGTTTAAGAGATGTGAATTTTCCTGATTGCCCTTTGTTGCTTCAGCATTTGTTTAATGTCGAAGTAGAGGATTCATCTGATCAGAAGCATCACAGATGCCAGAAGTGCATGAAATAAGGGGTTTGCATGAAGAAAAAGACTCTTTCAAGTGGCTTCTGTGTTGTCTTCCTAACAGAGAGACCTGACGATATTACAGGCATGCCTGCAGTTCTATAACAAGAGCTTGTTTTTATCAGACATGAAGGTTTCACATAGGTAGCAAGGGAGAAATGCACATGAAACCTGCTATTAGCATGTGTAACTTTGCATGTCAGAGGCAAACGGTGTATGTCCATGCAGTGGATTTGCTATTAAAGAGTGAAAGTTTGAATGAGCCTGCACAGATGCACAAGTATCTTCTTCAGTATGTGTATAATGCTAATACTCTCTTTTTTTTTTTTTTTTTTTCCCAATAGCTGGCAGATTGTTTCCCTTTCTTTGAACTGTGGTTGGACTCTTGCAGTGTGCTATATCCAGACCTCAGGCAGGTCTCTAATGAACTGATTAAAAAATTATTTCTTTTCCCTACTGCTATCTTCTTTTTTAGAAGCAGAGCCCGAGGTCGACAACCTTCTGGTTTCAGATGCCACTCCAGATGGCTTCCGTCTGTCCTGGACTGCAGATGATGGGGTTTTCGACAGTTTTGTTCTAAAAATCAGGGATACCAAAAGGAAATCTGATCCACTGGAACTAATAATACCAGGCCATGAGCGCACCCAGGATATAACAGGGCTGAAAGAGGGTACTGAATATGAAATTGAGCTCTATGGAGTTAGCAGTGGACGACGTTCCCAACCCGTAAATGCAGTAGCAACCACAGGTATTGTCTTTGCAGTAGGAAAATCATTAACATCTTCATGCCTGTTTCTTTCAGCATCTCTCCTGTTCATAGCCAGCTTGAGCTCTTACTGAGGGGTTCAAACTGTCTCCTGCATGTTCCTTATCCAGGTTACTGGTTCAACGCAGTGTAGTTATTTATAATCAATCATCTCAGATTCCTTAGCTTCATCACTGTCTATTTAATAGGGTTTTATTTAATTACTTTCATGATGTGGAATTAGGCAGCAGAGTGTAGCAATTCAAGCACTGGCTTCCAGGGCCAAGAAATATTGTCTCTGCATCAGTCTTTTTCAGTGATTTCCTGCAACTAATTACATATCATCACTGCACAACAATCTACCTCCCCAGAAAAGAGGTTTGACAAAATGAATTTACCAGAGGTATTGAGAAGTTTATTTGTGGTTCGACCAGCAAAGGACCAAGCCCCATTAATTTAGACTGATCTTACCGGGAGCAATATGTGCTCAATAATTCAAAATAAACTTGAGTTTCTTGCAAAAACAAAGCTTTGAACTCCCTAGCGGAAGTTGCTGTAAATTCTCATTCTTCTGTGTCAAAAATCCTGATGTTAATCAGCTTAGTGAGTTACCTAGGTAAAATCATCCAGAAGAAAAGATGCAGTTATGACTGCCAATTAATGCTATTTTGGCCTTAATCCTCAGTTATACCATGCCAGTTCCACAAAGCTGGAGTTCTTGCCTTTCATAGTTTCAGATTAAGGAAAAAACATTGGAGAGGGACTTTTTACAAGGGTATATAGTGATAGGACAAGGAGCAATGGATTTAAACTGAAAGAGGGGAGATTTAGATTAGATATAAGGAAGAAATTCTTCCCTCTGAGGGTGGTGAGGCACTGGCACAGGTTGCCCAGAGAAGTTGTGGATGCCCCATCCCTGGAGGTGTTCAAGGCCAGGTTGGATGAGGCTTTGGGCAACCTGGTGTAGTGGAAGGTGTCTCTGCCCATGGCAGGGGGGATGGAACTAGATGATCTTTGAGGTCCCTTCCAACCCAAACCATTCTGATTGTAAACATAACTACAGACATCTTCTGTCTGAAGTGAGCCTAAACCTATATATGTTTCAGAAAAATCTCCACCAGAACAGAGCTTTGTTTTCTCAGTGCCAGGGAGAAGGAGGAAATTTTTGCTATTTGTAACTGGAATATTTTTTCTTCTATTATTTTTCTATGAAAATATGCAGATACTAGTCAAGTAAAAAATTCTTGAAGCTCAAATTCAATTCCTTAGATTAATTTAAACAAAAAAAAATGGTTCATAATTTGAAGCATTTCATTTTGGCACTTTTGAATGTGGATTTTCTTTTTTTTTTTTCCCACCAAAATCATGGGTTTATTTTGAAACATATTTAAATCTAAAACAAATGAAGCAATGTCCTGTAACCCAAATTCACTCTCAAAAAATTTTGAGCTTGCTGATATGAAAACATAGTAATTTCAAATCAACCTTATTCTGGGAGGAGGGAAATGAGAAAGGGGCAGGGATGCTCAATGTGTAAGGAAGCGAAAATAAATGCATAAAAGAGGCATTTGCCCAGCTGTAGCAATGTACTCCAGCCAACACACAGAACAGGGCAGTAATAACTCAGTACTGGACAGCTCTTCCTGAAATAGCATGGCTTCGTGATTCCCTTTAATGTCTGTGGTGCCAGTTGTTAGCATGGAAAGGCACGATTCTGACCAGCTCCACTGATTGCCATCACATCCCCTGAATAAACAGCAAGGGCATATGCACACTCACCCAGACCTTTACATAAAGCAGAACATGCATCCATCACAAGGCACCTTTCTCCAGGCCCATATGGGTTGACATTACAGAGAAGGATGTTTAAAGCCAACTGCACTTGTTAGCAGCATGTCCCCATTTTCACTTACTTCCAGGATATTTATGGTAAACCACTAAGAGTTATCATTTTCTTCATGACTACATTCTTATTCAGTTCTTTCACAGGGATTTAGCACTGAAGCCAGTAGTCCAAAAGATGTTTGTCAGATGCAAATAGCCCATGGATAATTGATAACAGAGCTGGAGCCACAAAAATCCAGCTAAATAATTCGTACTGCGGGTTACACCACATTGGGTAGCTGGGCCACCAAGGCATCTAACTAATTTCTTTTTTAGGAGTTGATTATTAGACAAACATATGTATATTTATAGCATTTCCAGTCTGGTTGCAAAGAAATATTTCTGTCCCTGAAGGGGGTAGCTCAGACAGGTTTATATTCAGCCTTGCTTTATTCTGGCCTGTGTACAAGTTACCAGTGAGCAAGGAATAAATAAGCTTGAAAGTCTTTAGCTTTAGTAGGGGAAATAGTAAAATAACAGTTGGAACAAAGCTAGCAAACAGAGCAGCAAACCTAAACCAAGCACTACCATGGAAATTAAGGCAGGAAAATAATCTAGATTGAAAATTCTTCTCTGTATTTGTCACTCACAGCTTCCCCCATCTTCTCTACCTGGACACGTACCCTTGTACACACAAATGTGGTCTGCAGCGATCAGGTCCTCAACTGATGTGCAGCTGAGGGAGTCTGGTTTGAGCATGGCCAAGCAATCCTCTCTGAGGGTCTGACCTCTTATCTTTGTACAGCAAACCACCCACCCACCATGAGGAAGCAGCAGGAGGAAAGATCTTGTAGCATTCATCTTTTGCTGCCTTGTCCTCCTGCATGGTCTCCTTTCCTTCTTTCTCTTTTAAGAAGAGGTCAGCAAGGCAGTTGATCTACCAACAGCCATGGGCTTTGGATGTGGAAAGGATGAGTATGGCAGGACTGGCATTTGCCGTTTGCTCCATGTAGGTCGTGTTGGGCCTGCAGCTGGTAACTTGCCCGGAGGCTGAGATGATCTCCCTTGCTCCCATCACACCAGGAATGTGGTGTGAAACCACTGGGTGTGGGAGTTGACAATAAAGTCATCTCTTCCCACACCCACCGCAAGTACTTCTTCCTCCGTTATTTACTCATATGTACACGTGAACAGCAATAGTTTTCCCCCAGAATGCTACTGATGTTGTTAAAAGGTTATCCTTTTTTGGATGACGATGGTACACACTATCCCTACCCTCTGCTTTTGTCTGTCATTTTATCTTCATCAGTTCAGCTGAGATAGAAAACATTAATTACAAGATGACTGCAGTGCGAGATACAGATCTGCAGTGTCTCATCAAGTCGGCACAAGGGAGTCAGTCCACTGCTGCTCTCAGAGGGACAGTCAGTGTCTTTTGGAAATTAATCTGTGTAGTGTCTGTTGAGATGCAATTCAGCCCTCACCAAGGACCACAACATGGCTGTGTGCCACTTAACATCCTTGGTAGGAAATGAGGATCTCATGCTGTTACTTCTCTTCTAATGGTGTTTTTCCACACCATGAGAGGATTTTTCATTTGAGAGGATCACAAAACACTTAGCATGCTCTTTATACATGATAAACACAGTCTGATGCTTCCTGTTGCTTAGGCAAAGAAAGCCAGTGAACATACTCCTGTTAGCAATAAAAGAACAATTTTTAGCAAAAATAATCCCCAAATAATAGCAGCTACTCAGGTATCATGGGTGTTTTAGCGACCTCACAGGAAAGTTCTCCATCTCTTATACAGCTAATGGGGAGCTGGAGGATGATGCTCGTTACCTGAATCTGCCCAACAGGTGAACTGAGGCGTTTTATGAGTGACAAGACAGAAGCATGCTGACCATTTTTTATGCCTGCTTAATTTTGGCTTTCAGGTAGCCCAAGAAGATCGTTTCATTTGCTCCTTTTTAATTTCCCTGTGCTCAAATGTACCACTGTCTTACATCTCTAGGACTTATTCCAGGTCTGATGCTGGCTCTGATGGTCCGTTATACTTTCTTTGCCAGGTTTGCTCCCAGGAAAGTAGCTGCAGTTGGGGTAGTTGGGGATGTGGAACCTCACATAGTCAAGGCTCTTCTTAATACTATTTGTTGTGCAGTTCACCTGGTTCAGCAAACAAGTATGAAGCCCTTGGAAGTGTGCACAGCAGAGTTCAAGTGGGATGGATTAAGTACCTTATTTTCTGGGAAAGACTGGAATTCCCCATGTGTATGAAAACTGAGTGTTGACCCATCTATTTGGCCTCCAGAGTCATCAGTAGCACTTCACCAGTTCACTAAGGGCACCTGCAATGTGAAACAAAATCAATGTGATTTTCTCTTCTCTCTCTTTCCCAGGTTTTCTTATGCTCTTCTGTTTCCTTCGGACTGTACCAAAACACCAACTCCATGTGCCATGTAGTTTTACTAACTCCATCTTGCTTTCTTCGTTATCTTTAATTCTTTTCTTTCTTTGGCTTTTCCATGAGAGCAAACCCCACAAATGCAACATGTCTAGTGAGCTCCAGAGAAATAATTTACATTTCTCTTGAGAGCTCAGTTGTTATTCTTTCCTTGCCTTTCAGTTGATTTAGTGCATTGCTGCTGGAGCTTTGGGGACACATGGAACAAACAGCCCTCTGACTTCTTTCCCGCAGACGCGTTCTTTCCAAGCTATTTCAAGCACAGTCACTTTTTTTCTCCTCTTGCCCCCCTTCCCCTGCCCTCAGCCTATCTTCACTGCTCTTAACATGACTGATGTTTGGTATGTCTCCTCTTTGTGCTAATAGCCTACTCTGTGTGGGCTGTTTATTTTTTTAACAGTGTCAGGGTTGTTTTGGTTACAGGCAAAAAAGCAAATTGGAAGTGAGATGCTGAATGTAAACTTTGAAGTGGCAGGTCTCTTTGCCATGTCCTTGCAGAAGGCCTTTCCATACCTGCTGTGCAGTAGCTTAATTAAGCCTTAAACTGGAACAATTCAGATATGTATTGGTTTGCCTCTTAAGATTGGGTTATTTTGGCAAAACTTGGGCTTTGTTTGCCCAGCTTACTGATTTAATTTATATGGGCAAATGTAGTGCCCAGGTGTACACAGGGAAAGGTTGGGTTGTATGACAGAGAGCTGTAGTGGAACCACAAGTGCCTTCCTCTTGGTGGTTGTACTTGGATGTCCTCTGGATGAATGTGCTTGAACGTACCTAAGGAAAATCATTGTCTCAGAGATTCAAAGAGGAAAATATTATTGCTTCTAGTTTGAAGCCAATAGAAGTTACAGGCAGTCAGTGCTTGAGAGGATGGACCCTTGATGAACTCATGCAACTGAGTCCAGATCTTTTCTAGGCATCCTATAGTAGAAACTTCATGCTCAGGAGGAGAGATCTCTCGGCTGCTAAGGGCTGCCATTGCTATATGTCACAGATAGGGCTCTGAGACTCAATGGAAAGTCCAAAAAATGTCCAAGAGAAACTAGAGTAGAAAAAATTAAAAATACAATGACTCCTGGGTAATAGAATGGCATTCCTGTAAGTGTTCCTCCATACTTTTTTGTAACACTGAAATCTCTGTTAGTTCTGTGTACATGATATATAGATATATGTCTGGGGTGGTTTTAAGCTCTGCACTACAGTAACATTAATGAAATAGGAAAATTTAGACCAAATAGATTATTTCTGTCAGTATGTAAGAAAACCATTAACTGTTTGGTACTCCCTGCATTAGTGTTGTTTAGGGCAGAATATCGATATCGTCAGCTCCTGAGGTAGAGGGATAAGACAAATGAGTGTTCCAGCACTAAGGAGTGATAAACAAATTATTTACCTTTTCTTTCTATGTGGTGTGCTTGTTCTCTATTCTCCACTGACAGTTGTTGGATCTCCCAAGGGAATTTCTTTCTCTGACATCACGGAAAACTCTGCTACAGTCAGCTGGACACCCCCTCGCACCCGTGTGGAGAGCTACCGGATCTCATATGTCCCTGTCACGGGAGGTGAGTAAAGTGCAAGGAAGAGGCAGGAAGGAAGATGGTAAAAGGGAGAGCAAAAAGGGTTTGTTGTGCTGATATCCATCTCTCAGTTCATCTCCCAGATGAGATGGAGCTGAGCTGCTGAGCAGGAATGGGGCTGTGCATACGTGGTCTCAGTACGCAGCCTCTGTCTGAACATATTTTCCCACATCCCATGGACAAGACTTGTAAGGGGGCTCAGAACTACGTGCTGGAATGGTTGCACCTGTAACAAGGCCACACTCACAAAAGTCTCTGTTCCCACTGAGCCTCCTAAGTAAGGATCTATTTCCAAACTGTCTCATTGTTTTGTAGGCACTTTATTAGCTAAGCAGATTTGGAAAGACGGCCCTTGGAAATAATGATCGTAATCCATGGTTGTAATAGTTTTCCAGGGCAGTGATTTTTCTTAGTACTCCCTAATGTTGTTTCATTTCACCCATTATATCTCTGCTTTAGTGCTCAGCTTAAAAAATGTCCTATACTTAAACGCATTTTTAGCATAACTTAGGGACATCTCCGAAAGCAACTAGCTAAAGAGCAAGCACTACAGATGACAGGACCATAAAAGTCGTGCTATTGGCTAAGACAAGTAAAGCTATAGGCCTTTAGGCAACATGGTACGTAAGCACATACGCAGCTTTACACGTGTAGTGATCTCACAGAAAAAAAGGAACAACCCACAATTATAAACTTAGGCACTTGTCCAAGTGCTTTCCTGGAATAAACTCAGAATTTGAAACAAACATGTTTCCTAAGTCCTCACCCACACATGCAGCACCTCTCAAAATAATGTATATTAGATCTCTGTCTGAAATCAGATGGGTAAAGGAGAAACTTGCAGCCCTTGCCAGAAACAAAGCAGATCTAAATGCAAGTCCTGTCCTCGCAAGCGTATGAACTTCCATGTAGAGAGAGCTGTGTTTTCACCTTACATCTCCTTTGTAAAATTATATTCTTCTGAACAAAAATGTTAATTTTTTCTTACTGTTGGCATACCACCAGGAATGAATACAAACAAATATCTTAGATTTAGGTGTCATGGCAGCAATACTTTTTCCCTGAGGCTGCCCTTTGACATTGGTGATTGTAGCTAACTGATGAAAATTCACCTTCCCCTGTACAAGTATGTCCATGTTGATCATAATGTCTTTAACTTGAAACAACATCCTTCAAGTGTCTACTGGAGCATTTTGTCATCAATTCCTTGGCATTTGGCTTCATCCTAGGTACTCCAAACGTTGTTACAGTCGATGGAAGCAAGACAAGGACCAAGTTGGTGAAGTTAGTCCCAGGTGTAGACTACAACGTTAGTATCATCTCTGTGAAAGGCTTTGAAGAAAGTGAACCCATCTCTGGCACTCTGAAAACAGGTAATATATAAAAAGGAAATAGCAGGTTTTCAAATGCGTTGTCTGTTCTGTAGGAGTGACTCAGAAACTGGAGCTGAAGACCCACTGAGGTCCCAGTTAGGCTGTCTGCACAAACTGTAGGAAGTTTTTTGCTGACTCTTTCTTTGCATCTTTGTATTTCAGATGAGTATAGATCTTGTAAGTTTGAGCAGGCTCCCATTTGCTAAGTGCTGAACCAACTTACAGTGAGACAGAGACAACTCATGTATTTACAGTCCTAATACATCACAAAAATGCAGAAGTTTAATTAATATCATTTTACAAACGAGGAGCAAAGGGCCAGCTCAGCTGAGCAGTTCAGACCAGTTTCTGTTGTGGACTCAAACTTCACATCTCCCAGGTTCCAGACTGTGTTCTAAGCATAAAAACATTCTCTCTCCTGGTTTTTCTTCAATACAGCTTTAAATATCCCTGCAGAAAATGAGGGTCCACTATGCTCCTGCTGACCCCACTCTGCAGTCTCACTCATTCATTCTTTTTTCGGGGGATAACAAGTGTTCCGAGAACTGAGGCAAGGAAGAAGGTTATAAGTATTGGATAGTAACATGAAATTTATTGTGCATTCCAGATGTACTGGAGGCAGCTGTCTATCCCAATTCAGGGAGAGCATAAAACTATGTGCAGAATAGAGTCCTGTGGGGAGCCAAGGCAGGACATGTGAGGATTTTGGATGGTTGACTGGCTGTTTGATTGGTTTATTTTTAAATATGCAGGGCAAGCTGATAGAAGGTCATGCTGGCTATCAGTTGCTGTTACATTAGTTACTTTCCCAGCTCTGTCTCCTGATTTTGCTCCAAAAAGCAGTCCAGATTTGAGGGTGTTGAGAGAAATATGTCAGCTCTGACAGAGCTGTTAAGATTGATGATATCAAGACTGATCTGAGAACATAGTTATGTCTGTTCCCAGCGTTTAATCTTTTCATGCATTGACCTCCCTTTCCAGTGGAGGCATTTGATGTCTCTTTATAGACACTGACGTCTTTTCTGCAGAGCTCTGCTATTCCAAAGGGGATCGTAAAAGCTGCACCAAGCAGCAGTGTTGGAGCGTTTTGTATCATATATTTACAACAGAGTATTGCACAGAGCTGAGAATGTTTGTCACATTCCTTCAATCTGTTATTCTCTTTCAGCTCTGGACAGCCCGTCAGGCCTGGCAGTGGTGAACATCACCGACTCTGAGGCTCTGGCAACCTGGCAGCCAGCAATTGCTGCTGTGGATAATTACGTGGTCTCCTATGCTTCTGAGGCTGGTAAGAAGAGCTAGTGATGGGAGATGACAGCGTTACAGCTCTTGAGAGGTGCTCAGAAATGGGTGCAGCAGTGTGACTCCAGGAGGATGGCAGGGGTCTGTTATTTGAAGGAGATTCCTCACTGGAAGCATTTTAAAAGTGATCACTTTGGTTAAGCATTCCCTATTGAGACATGAACAGAGGTACTGGTACTTTTGAAAAGAAAACATTGTGTTATAATTCATGTGAACACTAGAGAGTGCTGGTACTTTTAGATAAAGGAGTCTGGTGCTATTTCAGATTCAGCACAGGTGTAAGCAGAGAGGTGGACTCTGAGCTTTTACTATTTTTGGCTTGCTCCCAGCTATTAAAAAAACCCTAAATCACTGAGTGGAGCATGGAGTTGAATAATGCCAGGACCTGTTCTGTGTTTTCTTCTTAGAACCAGAAGTTACTCAGATGGTATCAGGAAACACTGTGGAGTATGACCTGAAGGGCCTTCGACCTGCAACCGAGTACACGCTGAGTATCCATGCGCTGAAGGACACACAGAAGAGTGAGACTCTCTCCACCCAGTTTACTACAGGTGCTCTGTCCCACCTCACTGTGGGGAGAGGTGCCATCTCTTCTAGTCCCACCTGGCTTATATCTCTTTAATATCATAAAATCAGTCCGCACATTGTGCTTTTTTTTTTGTTAGAAACCTGAACTGTGATAATATTTGCACCAAATTTTCTCTGGTGCAAGGCTAGTGTGGCTGATCCAGAAGGCAGGTTTTTGTCACCAGTTCTACAGCTTCTCACATAAAGCAGGAGCAGGAGCTCTACTTTGAGGGCCGATGTTTGAATATCAATGCTGAAGGTATCCAGTTGGTTTAATACTTGTGGCTTTCCATGAGCATCAATGAAACCATGGATGTTTCCCTTTTTCCTGACTGTTACTTGACTTGTCCCAGGACATTAATTAGACAGCCAAGAGCTGAGCCATACAAATTCAGTGTTATAACTACTGTCGAGAAGGGAAGATGTAGCCAGACCAAGTATGAAAGTTTTCCTCGTCAAAAGAGACATCATTAAACCCAAAGTTTCTCTTCCTGGGAATATTTAAATACTGATCTGTTGTCTTGTTTCAAAAGGCATTTCAATGCAACTGCTTATAAACTAAAGTGCCTGAGACAAGCCAACAGATGAAATGAATACCTTTATTTTAAAAATTCCAAGGAGAAAATTACTTTTTAATCGCCAGATTTAGGTTGACATATTTTTTAATTTCTATTTTTTATTAATTTCTGGGGAGAAAAGGTTTGCTTCCCTGACCTGTTTTAATACACTGCCCATAAGATAGCCTGTGTACTAAATTCCATATAGATGTGATTGTAATTGATCTGTTGTCTCCTTCAGGACTGGATGCTCCAAGAGATTTGAGTGCTACTGAGGTTCAGTCAGAAACAGCTGTGCTATCCTGGAGGCCTCCACGTGCTCCTGTCACTGGTTATCTCCTGATCTACGAGTCCATTGATGGCAGAGTCAAGGTATAACACTTGTAACCAAACCAGAAGGGCTGTGCCTCAAAACCAGGCAGTAGAAATGCTCTGAAGTGTCCAAAAATGGAACAGAATCATGTGCCTTAAGTTAAACATGGTAAAATACTAAGTTCCTGTTTCAGTGCTAGCTTGAACAAAAATGCATTAAAACCTGCTTCAAGTACTTTCCTATATTATGTGCTGAAACAGAAGCTCAATTGCAGCCTGAATTTTGACAGTCATCTTTGCACAATACGGATAAAAGCACAAGCAACCATTTTCTCTCATTCTGAACCTGTATCATGGAAAAAACTCACACATCCCAAAGAATGGCATTCCCCTTTCTAAACTCAGGAGAATCTGTCCCCGTGCGAGGTGTCTAAGGCAGGATGAATTGCCTTTGAAAGCATCTCTTGTTCTCCAGTGATTTTAGTATGTTCCTACATAACTAAATTACACTAGATGCTTAAATAGGAACGAGGTGAGTCCCAGCAAAAATGACAGCTAATTTTGGATACCCAGCCTGGTACATCAGAAAGGGTTCTGATTTTCAAGAAGAAAAATTCCCTAAGCATACTGAAGGTCAGTCTTTTAAAGTTACAGAAAAACAGCTTTTGAAGACTAGAGTATGATATTTCCTTGTCCTAAGGGATGATCCTTCTCAAATTTTTATGAGTTTCACAGAGACTTCTATACAATGTGTACGTTCAAAGCATGTAAACGTTTATGCTGACTTGCTTTTAAACCATACATCTTATACATTATGATGGTAAACATTCAGTTCCAGGCAACCTTTCTCGAACTTCTAAAGAAAGTTAGCTTTATAAAAATCTCAACGGAATAGAAGTTTTGTATTAAATAATCTAGATGGTTAAAAATATTATAAGTAATTGCCACAAAATATAATGCGACAAACTGAAATATCTAACAGTTCCAGTCATTGTGATTTTCTCACTGAGATTTCCCTGTATAACTTCTCCTCCCCATAGGAAGTCATCCTGAACCCCGAGACAACTTCCTACAGCCTGACAGAGCTGAGCCCATCTACCCAGTACACGGTGAAACTTCAGGCGCTGAACGGATCCCTGAGGAGCAAAACAATCCAGACTATTTTCACCACAAGTAAGGACTTCAGAGCACATGCACAGCTCAATTAACATACCAGTTCCTGTTCTCAGGGCAGAGCTGAGCTCTGCAATAAGCAGCCACAGACATCATAGAAGATTTTTAATCCAATTGTCAGTATGCACTTCATTTGTACTATTGGTGCAAAAGTCTCTGTTCTCCTGAGCTGTAGTATCATCTGCTTTCCCTAGGCGGGCAGGATGAAATTCTTTACTTTATATCCATCCACGTCACCCCTATAGTCCTCTCTCTGATGAAACATCCTGTCTTTCCCATGAAAAATATTAAAAAGAACCTTACTCTCTGATATCCAAACTGACACCCTGATTTACCTCTGTATTGGTGCAGAACAAGCTGTTAAAACAGATCAGCATTTTAAGTTTAAATGGAGCAAACCACACACACACAAATCAGTTCAGTGGTCCAAGGAGATGAATTTCTGGGCAGGCAGATTTTTTTCTCCTCTTTCCGAGATCGGTTTTCGCAAATCCACATGACGTGTCTGTTCCGTCTCTAACAGGACAGCTTTCCAGTGAGCTGGATTCAAGAATAGATTGGGTTCTCTGAAGGTCACATCACTGCTGACATTAGAAAAAAAGTTGTTCAGTATTAACTGTGAAACCTTGTCTGCCATTTGTCTCACTTTTCACAGTTTCCAGCCTTTCAGACCCAGCAGGACCTCCAGCCATTTCCCTTCTCCCTTCTGCCGTTTGTACCAACTTCAGCTGAAGGGCTTACAGAAGGGCTAATAAAAGTCACACAGCCTCGAGTCTGCTCACAGTCACTCCTTGTGTAGAGCAGGATGAACTCCACCAGCTGGCGACAACCCACAACCCGAAACAGGAGAAGAATTAAATCTGGATGTATTTAAGTGATATTTGGCAAATTGGCCATAAACAGGGACTAAATGGGGTGTTCTCACCCATATGAACACAGTGCCAGCCTCGTTCAGGCGGATGCTTAAGCCTGGCCTTAACTCTAAACATGTATTTGTGTGCTACTTAGTGAGAGGGAAACTTTTATTGGGAGGGAAACACTGAAGTAGCCCCCTGCAGACAGCTGCTTTTCTCCAAATCCCAAAGCTGATGAACATTCTCTGTAGCTGAAGCACAGGCAGGGATGTACAACACACATCTCTGTATTTCCCCCTCCTCTGTCACATAATCAGAGATTGGTAGATTTGGTTTTACCCAAAAGTTACTGTAAACACAGCTCATGCTTATTTAGCTGGAGAATGCACTTCCATCATAGCAAGGAGTAGTTATCTGGCGTTCACGGCACTTCCAAAAGCGTAGGCGTAGGTGTAAAAGCATATTCACAAGAAAAATTTACATCATCTTCTGTTTACTGTGAATCTAAAAAGATTCATGTGGGAGATAGCAACTATAAGCCTGCTCCTGGGCTCTTTACCTGGCTGTGCCATCGACCCATAACAGATTTTTATGAGTTGTTTGTATTCAACAAGTTCCATGTAATTGCTGGTTTCTCAAGAACTGCTTTCTCCTTTTTTTGTGTGTGTGTGCAGCTGGTCTTCTCTATCCTTACCCTAAAGACTGCTCCCAGGCTCTCCTGAATGGAGAAACCACCTCTGGGCTCTACACAGTTTACCTGAATGGGGACAAGGCTCAGCCTCTGCAAGTCTTCTGCGACATGGGCGAGGATGGGGGCGGATGGATTGTGAGTAAGGGGGAGAGGGTCTGCGCCGCGCTCGCACGCAGCTGCCTGTGCTAAGAGCAGGGGTAGCAGATCTCATCCCTGCTCATCTATGGCATCCCTCATAGTGCTCTATTATCAGAGTAGGGCTGACTCGTCTTATAAATTTGGGGAATTTTATCTCAGGTAGGACACATGAGTGCCTAGAATAAGGTCACCAGCTCTTTCTGTAGTTAGAGGAGAGAGAGGAGTCTCCAAAGGATGGGTCACATGAGTTGGTTTCAGCACATAGGAAAAGCACCGATCTCTCTCCACTGGTTATAGGGGGTGCTGAAATGACCAGCTTACATCAGATACATACCTTCTAAACAACTAATGAGGTCAGAGGAGGGCAGACTGACTCACTTGAATGAGAGAGACAGTGAAGGAGGTTAAAGCACAGGACAGAGAAAGCATTTGTTCAACAGCCACATGGCGTGGTGGCTGGCTGGGCTTCCCAGGCCATTATACAAGGGACACATCCCACCCAGACAACAATTAAATGGCCATAAAAGTGCAAGCTGTCTGCACCGATGTCCTCAAATCTGAACCCGTCAGAGGGACCTAGGGCACAGAAAGCAAGAAAGGGCTGGAGAAATGCATGGCTATGAGATTAGAGGATGTAGAAAGTCTTGGCTGAGAAATACAGAACTGCAAGGGGCTGTTTAAAAAGCAGAGAGCAGAAACGAAAAGGCCACATCACTCAGAAGAGCCTGGGAATCCCGTAGATAAACTAGAGACTTAAAAAAAGCCAGGAGCATCCCACAAAGTTGGTACAATTCAGTAGTTGTGGTGAGATTGTTGCTTTGGGTGGTAAGGGCGGGGGAGCAGCAATGCCAACCTCTGCATTTGTGAAAGCCACATTGGTAGTGCCCTCTGTCAAAGGCAGTCTGCTGATAACGCCTCTTGCATGTGGTGTTTGCAGGTGTTCCTGAGGCGTCAAAACGGAAAGGAAGATTTCTACAAGAACTGGAAGACTTATGTGGCTGGTTTCGGAGATCCTACGGATGAATTCTGGATAGGTAAGTGGCAAGAATTTGCCTTTTTTTTAAAAAAAGAAAGCACAAAGCCCAAAAGACTAGGAGCAACTTTGAAGCCTCCACTTAGTTGTCAGGAGTATTTGTAAACAGGAACATAATCTGTGTGAAGGAAGCTAGGGACGGCATGCTGCGAGGGAGATGGGAATTGCCAGGTCCAAACCAGTCCCTCCAGTTGCAGTTCAGAGATGTCTTGCTGCTTGAATCATCAAATGTACCAAACCAGTGCTCACTGCTGCTCTGTAAGAAGTCAGGAGGTAACCTGAGAAGCAACTGCAAACCTTCTCCTTCCTGCACTCCTAGGACACCCTCAGCAACAAAAACAAAGTGGGGAAAATAGAAGTAAACCCCAGATTTTAAAAGGTTGTGCTACATTTGATTCGGTTGTAAATGAAACACAATGATGATGGCACAGCACAACTTTGATTACTTTTCCCCGAGGGCCACCTGCTACTGTGATTTGAAGAGAAGAGGTCTCCCAATCAGCCTGGTTTTACCTGGTTTTGTGCTAACATTATGTTTGTGCGCACAACACCTGAAACATCTCACTTTCCTCACCAGTGTTTATGCTCGGGTGTATCCCTACAGGCCAGTATAACCTCCTGTTTGGGATAATGTCATGGTAGACAAATAAATATGGGGAGATGACTGGATGGTTTGGTATTTCCACAGGTCTGGAGAACCTCCACAAAATCACTTCTCAGGGCCAGTACGAGCTGCGCGTGGATCTGCGGGACAAGGGGGAGACAGCGTATGCCGTCTACGACAGGTTCAGCGTTGGAGATGCCAAGAGCAGATACCGCCTAAGAGTGGACGGGTACAGTGGCACCGCGGGTGAGACGAAATTTCTCTTGTTCTTCTGATTTGCAATTTCCTCCCAGTTGGCTCGAAGTACCGCTGTGTGAATGCTGCAGATCATCATCACAGCAGGTACATCTTGTATGTCAAGTGTTGGAAAATATGAACATACCAATATATTTTATGTTTCTGTTCTAAATCCTCCAGTCATTTAGGTGCTAGGTTTCATGGCATGATTATGACAGAACATTAACAAGTGTATTAAACAGCCACATATCTCCTCTGGCAAATGCTTGACTGTCCTTCATACAGCTAATCATAGCTTGGCACAGCCTCATCTCTTGTCAGCGGAATATGTGGCAGAGTCCTGCTATAACACGATTTGTCATTTTACTCAACAAATCATCTGCCTTTTCTAATCATACTGGGGCAAACCCTGCAGCCCTTATTGAGTCCTCTTCAGGGCTTCAGAAGATAAGGAGATAAATCCAGCTTCACAGGATGTCTTAAAAAGCGACACTTCTCATGCTGCACGGTACATAAAACAGATGACAGAGATGTGTGTCTATGGACTCTGCCCTGTGACCATCACATGAACTTCGTGCACAGCTGATAGGGATACAGACAAAAGATATGCAGCAGTAGTAGACTTTATGTCTATTTAAGGCAAACACGCTAATGCAGAGCAGTAGTAGCTGCTACAGCTAGTAGAATTCAATCCTACTACTTTCTCATCCTAAGCCTTCATGTCTAAGACCAACAGATGGAGCAACACAGATTCTGAGGCAGGAATGTGAGCTCTGCTTCAGGCATACACTGAAGGCTGCCTCTATTGCACCTATCTGTAAATGGGCACTGAGACCCTGGGAGTGGGAAGTCAATGGCAGGCAGACATGGAATCATAGAATGGTTTGGGTTGGAAGGGACCTTCAAGACCATCTATTTCCAACCTCCCTGCCATGGGCAGGGACACCTTCCACTACACCAGATTGCCCAAAGCCTCATCCAACCTGGCCTGGAACACTTCCAGGGATGGAGCGTCTACAACTTCTCTGGGCAACCTGGTCCAGTGCCTCACCACCCTCAGAGTGAAAAATTTCTTCCTTATATGCAATCTAAATTTACCCTCTTTCAGTGTAAAGCCATTGCCCCTTGTCCTGTCACTACATACCCTTGTAAAAAGTCCCTCTCCAGCTTTCCTGTAGGCCTTTCCTGTACTTAAAGTACCGGAAGGCTGCAATAAGATCACCCCGGAGCCTTCTCTTCTCCAGGCTGAACACCCCCAACTCTCTCAGCTTGTCTTCACAGGAGAGGTGCTCTCTGTCTGTGTTTCCAGCTAATGAAGATGAGTAGCTTCACTGCATGGACCAGCTAAGCGTGACTTTTGGTCTTGACTCACTCCTTGTGGACGTCCCTTTGGACTTGTTTTGTCCACAGTGCCTTCTGTACAGGGCCATAATCCAGTTTTCAGCAAGAAGTGCAAAAATTGAGCTGCATGAAAAAAACACTTAAAAAGTTGAGATTATGGACTGCTTGGAAAAATATTTAGCCTTGCCTCCAACAACAAAAATCATGTACTTCCTTCTGTAGTAAAACAAGTGAATTTTTAAAAACTTGGATACACAGTCAGACTTTACAGACAGTGCACGGCACAGTACAAACATTTTCTGCAGAACATTCTCATGTGATCTAAACCAGGCAAACTGCTGACTTTGCTCTTTCTTTTGTCTCCCCCATCCAGGTGACTCCATGACGTACCATAACGGAAGGTCCTTCTCCACCTTTGACAAGGACAATGATTCTGCCATCACCAACTGTGCTTTGTCATACAAGGGTGCATTCTGGTACAAGAATTGTCACCGAGTCAATCTGATGGGCAGATATGGTGACAACAGTCACAGTCAGGTGAGCTTGGTGTTTGAAGGCTTCCGTAATGCATTAGAAGAAGGGGAACTGCAGTCATGGATCTGTCTGGTGGTTCAGCTAGCGACATCAGAGCACCAGCCAAGCCCACTCTCCAGACCAAAGGATCATAGGGAAAGATTTGGGCAGTTGTTCACAAAACAAGAATTAGATGTCAGCTGGTGAAATATCGATGGTTTTGTACGATTTTCCAAGGGAATATCCCAAGTGTGCAGGGAACAATTGTAGTTTTCAACATGCGAAACAAAGTGTTCTTCCTGCCATGAAAGCCAGGCAAAGAGCGAGATAGCGTGTGGGTTGGTTTGTACTGGTTGGGTGCGCTACTGGCCAAAGCCCTGTGCTTCCCAAAGCCCCTCTACTTTGTTGTGTCTCTGTTCCCAAGTTGGAAAACAACCTGCAAGCTGAAACGAGAACAGTAAAGGCTGACAACAGAAGTGAATGTGTGACCTCCCACACCTCATCTTTGTCTTTGCAGGGTGTTAACTGGTTCCACTGGAAGGGCCACGAATATTCCATCCAGTTTGCGGAGATGAAGCTGAGACCCTCCAGCTTCCGAAATCTGGAAGGAAGACGAAAGCGAGCGTAAAGCCCCAGAGGTGAAGGGGCTATGGGCAGGGTGATGGGGGGGAGGGATGTAGAGTGGGGGTGTGGGGGCATCCTCTGGTGTCATTGGGGTGGTGAGGTGTGAGGAGCTGGTAGTCGTACCAAAGCATCGGTGACCCTTGGCCCAACAGAGGCTTCTGCAGCAGTCCAAACAACACGCCTTAAGTGTCCCAGCATTTCCAGCAGAGCAGCTCCAGCTGCCCATCAGTAATGTCCTCCACACCAAAGACAACGATCTCAAGGGTTGTATGTTGTTTTATTCATTTTTATTTTCTCAGAAAGCCTCTGGGATAAAGTTCTTCCACAGTCTGACTATCTCTTGGGTGGCCCAGGGTAGGGGAGGGAGAACAGTTTTGTACATTGGTAGTTTGTTTTAGAACCAGCCATAATTTACACACAGAAATGTGTACAATTAATTATCATTATTATTATTATTAGTTATAATTGAAATTTTTTGGTTGTTAAAAAACTTTTTTTATATATATCAAGTACCACAGAGAAGGAGGGTATGGGAAAGGGAAAGCAGTATGTTTTTAAACTTAAGCATAAGATTAATATTATTAATATAATGACAAAGTAATAATAATAATGATAATAATAAGCTAAATTTTTGTCATTTTTAAGAGAACCATACTTTCAGAAACACAGCAGGACAGTGTCTGATTGTAATTTTTTTTTTTTTTATAAATAAAAGCACAATTACTTTAAAATAAATTTCTACCTTTTTTCATACATGTTGAGTGTGTGCATGTCCAGGGCATGTTTACTTAGATGGGGAAGAAAAAGAAAGGCTGACAATGATTAGGCTGTTAAGCCCGTACTAAAAACTGCTCCTTTTGTCAGTGATTGGTTGTAAGTATTCTGCTGGGTTTGTTACAGTGCAACGCCCATAAAGATTTGGTTTCTTTTAGAACATATTTCTTTTTTATTCTTTTCCTGCCCCAAAGCTTCTTAAATGTTTTTCTAAGTGTTACTGACCAATGCTTGCTCCATCTAGGTGGGAATAACTAACAAAAAAATACAAAGAAAATACAGAATTGTTGTTAGGTACCATGGGCAACTTCGAACTCTTGTGTAAATAAAGGGCTCTCTCTTTTTTTTTTTATATATGAATGAACCCTATGTGTAGTTCTTCTGTACCATACTCCTCAGTTGAAGACAATAAAAGATCTTTTGTTTTAATCCAGTCTCTCTGCCCTACTTTGAATTTGCACTTTTCAAACAGAGCAGATGTTTCTGCCTCCTGCTTGATGGTCACTGGAAGGTGACTGGGAAAGAAGATGCTTTCAGTCAGAGCGGATATGATCAGCTCTGTGGGTAACACTAACTGGGAAGCGTTGGCTATTAGGTAAGGTCAGACTTGGCTGGTTTGACATCGGGTGCAAAAAATGTGCATGCATGGGAAATATCACTAAAACACGTCAAAATCAGGAGGGAGGAAAGGAAGGAGGGAGGGAATCGCTTCCCTTCACCCTCAGGTCCTGTCTTGTGTGGTTTTTTTTTTCTTTTAATATCGTTACTCTTTTTAACTGCAGTCCTTCGACTATTGCATTTCTGAGCTTTAGCCGAGCATTAGCCCTTGGCAATGGTTATGTCCCAGGGCCACCTTGTTCACGGTCTTGGCTGAAACTTTGGCATCGCCCCAGAGGGGAGAGCCTGGTGAGGACCCCCAAGCTGGGGTGTGTACTGGGACCAGCTGTGCTGTGAGGGAGCTCCAGGACAGCAGGAATTGCTATATGGAGACACAGAAGGTTCTGCAGACAGGAGCATCGAAGCTCATGTGCTGTGCTTTATTAATAGTCAGTCTCAGCAACTACATGTCAGAAATGTCCGATTTCTGCAGGTATTTCTAGTGCTTCTCCCAGGAACCATCTCGCACCAGATTCATCGCTAAGCAGTCTTTAGGGACGCAGATTAAGAGAACTCACAGGGATGGTGCAGAGGATTTACAGGCTGGGAACAGGCAGTGCCTGGCTGGGCAAGTGGAAAAAGTTCCTAATGGAATTAGGAAAACATTGGAGGTCTTCTGTTCATACAGTTTCTATTCCAGCATCTCTTGGCAGCCCGGCTCCCTCTCCTCCAGTTCCAGCCCAGCTACCAGCAGATGGCACATGGAGTCTGTCTCTCTGGGTCTGTGCCTGCTCTGTTTGGCAGCGCTTGGAAATCCCGCAGCTCTCCAGCATCCGTCCAGACGCTGCCGTTCCTCACTGTTGTTGGCTCTTACGGTGACGTCCAGCAATCCAAGCTTCCTCCCCGTTGTTGGTGCCTCTGCAGCAGTGGTCTTCATCAGGAAAACCAGCTACAGGCAGTGAAGCATCGCCCCATGGCCACACAGCGGGAACTATGCCAGGACACCTGGGAGAAAAAGGGTTTTTTTGGTTTGCAGGAGCTAGGTCACAGCAAAAGCATACATCAAAGAGAAACTATTTACTTCCTTCATGAATATTATTTCACGTGCTTTGAATTTATTTCTCCCTCCCCCAAAAAATTGAAGTTATGCTTACGAATATTATTTGTTTTGCTCAGCAAACACAAGTCTTCTTTGACCTTCCAGAGCTCTGGCAAGGGTCTGAGCTGCAGCACTGCGTTAAATTAATTCTTTGTAATTAATAGCCCTTGTTTAGTGGTTGTCAGAGTAAATGACTGGCAGTATAAAAGAGGGCAAATCCAGGAATGAAGAAATACGCTCCGCTCTCAAGATGCTTTTCAAGTTATTAGAAAGTGGCACTAAATCTGTGTAACTGGTGGCTTGAAAGCTCTTGCAGTCTGTTTGCAGACATTCAGAGAAAGAATTGACGTTTATGAAATTATTTCCTCGTTTCTAGTAACATCACAAAGCTGACTGTATCTGGCTGTGATGTCATTTAGCTTGACAGATCCAAACAGGGCTGCTGGAGACAGCCTCAAATTTGTACCTTGCTCCAGAAACGGCACGAACACAGCGCACAGAAGAAAGATATTTCCTGTAATTACTCTCTGACAGATGCCCTGCTTGGTATTTTTCATGATTACTACTGCAAGAGAGAAACTGGCAAATCCTTGAAGTAACACATGCCAAATCTCCCTTCAGAGCTGACACAAGCTCGATTCCGTACCAAGCAGCTCCACCATGGGCTATTGTAAGGGATATTCACTTTCTGGCTTTTCTCTCCCACCTCTCCTGATTGAAACTTGTGAGAATACCTTAAAAACACCTTCAGTTTTGAATCTATTTATAAACCTGCCAAGGGTGCACGAAATTGCTGTCCGGTTGGTTTGTCAACTTAAAAAAAACATAAGTCACCTTAGTGCTGATGTTAATACTTAACGTGGTGAAGTGGTTTAGGAGCCTCGGGGGGGGCAGGAGAGGAAGGGCTTAAAAATATTTAGGCAGCAAGACCCACTGTCTCAGAGGCCCTGAAGGAGATACTAAGGGAAGTGAGTGGAACTTGTGGGGTAGGGACTGTATGTGTAAGGGATATTTTTGAGACACGTAGATGGCAAAGCATCTTCTCCCGTGCCGCTGCACCGATCATCCCTCCTTCAGTCCATGTGCACGCTCAGCCTTGCAGAGACCCTTGGCCATACTGCAGTCCTAGCAAGATCTCAGACTTGGATTCCTTACTTCAGTTTGGGTGAGGTGAGTGCCTCAAGCCAGCTGGGCAAAAGACAGCTGGAGAGGTAATTTTGGGGGACTAAGGCTTAAGTTGCTGGCAGCTTTTAGCTTATTAAATCCTCTGGCTTTCTGTGGGACTTGGACTACTAAATGACAGATTTTTTCTGAATTCAGGCATGAGTGTGCAGCCACCCTGACTGAGTGGCTGCAGCACTCCAGTGTGATGTGGGAGACAGAATCATAGGATGGTTTGGGTTGGAAGGGACCTGACAGATTATCTAGTCCCAACCCCCCTGCCGTGGGCAGGGACACCTTCCCCTAGATCAGGTTGCTCAAAGCCCCATCCAACCTGGCCTTGAACACTTAGATGACAGATACTTTAAATTCTTCCATCTGCCAAGGCAGAGTAAGACCTTGATGCCAGCTCAGTTTGACCCCAGGAGAGCACCCACCTCTGCTGCACCATCTCTGAGTGCAGCTCCCTTACCGCTTCTCTTGATGCTATTCCATGTCCTTCATTAATCAAGGGAACTGATCTGAACTTGCTGGGCTGAATGTAACCACAAAACCAGGGCATCTCACCTGAGCCCACATTAGTGAATAAGTAGCCCAAACTATCACAGTGATCTGTAACAGAAGACACCTTCTATTTTCCATCTTTACTGTACAAGGATGTCACTTCACTCAAAATTACAAGTTTGGCTTTCTTTTCTTTAAGAGGAGTTGGGCAAAACTGAGGGTTAGAGAGTGCCTAAAGCTACGAATTGAGTATGGAGTGGTCCAGTGGCTGCCCCCTCTGACCGCTTGGTCTCCGTCTTCACTACCTGAATCCAGAACTGCAGCCTGGAGAAACCTTCTTGCAGCTGCCACATTAACTGAGAGCTGTTAAACTCTGCAGGAGTAATTTTTTTTTCTTTTCCTTTCTTTGTTTTTTCTTTTTTCTCTTCTTCTTCTCCTACTCCTGCTTTTAAGCATTCTTTGTGCTTAATCTAATGAACTTTCTCTGTCAGACTTTGATTAGTAGAAAGAAAAGCTGAATAGGAAGTTTTAAGTGTCATAAATACGCCGCAGCTTGATCCTCCACTCAGAAAACGGCAAGGTGGTGGCATCAGCCTCATAAGTACCTCACCACTTCATATTTCTGCCTTCCAGGGTCGTGGACAAGGTGACACAGGCCTCTGGAACAGAGCTGGGAGTGCTGAGATGGTGCTCAGCTGGTTGCTGCTGGTTCTCTGCGCTCAGTCAGGAGCTACAGGCAGGCTGGAAGTAATAAGCAGATAAGAGACACCTTCATATAATGTTACAAATATAAGATCTTGATAAAACGATCAGGCAAAATGATAAAATGTATTTTATGGGAAGTGGAGGAAAAAACCTATATAAAATTAAAAAAAAAAAAAAAAAAAAGAAGACATGAACCTTTCAGCAGCTTTAGAGCTCCAGGTGGGGATGTCCCTTGTTGAGGATTGCCTTATCATTTTCTTTGAAAAATGTCTGCTCAGAAACCCTCCTGACTAGTCTTTGTTCATATGCCTTTTTCTTGGGTACTTCCCCAGCAGCCTCACCAGGTAAAGAAATCTCAGCCTGTAGTGCCACAGCAGCTTTGTGTGGGTACAACATATGGCTGTCTTGATAAATAAGGTGTCGTTTGTCACCAAGAGGCTGCAAGCAAATATCAGCAAAAGCTGCACATATGATCTTTGTTCTTGGAAGGCTGACAGCCTCACTGTAAAAACACTCGTCTTAAGCAGACCTTCAAATCTTAAAATGACCTCTCTGTGGTGAAGAAGCATCTGGTTTAGGTGAGAGGGAAAGACAGTTCTCAGAAAAAAAGGAATGAAAAGTCAAAGAACAGCTCTGGCTTTCTGGGTCATCCTCAGCTGCTCACAAGCTGTTCCTGGCTCCAGCCCAAGAAGTTTAGGATCAGAAATACAACCCTGATGATTGTACAGTGAAGAGGTTTTCACTTGACTAGCAAGCTTGGTGAGGAATTTCCACAGGGTTGAGAATGAGTCTCCATCTGGGCTTATATCAATCATGTTCCTTCTGCAAAATGAATCAGTCCTATTTCATTTTGCAGTGGAAATGATATTCCGAGTGGAGGATGGAGCAGAAACATATAATCATATGCAAGAATTTCAACACCTATCTAATTTAAAGGAAGGTTTTCTGGAGGTAGTAGGAGTTGGAAAAGAAAGATAGTGAAAGTTATTGCACTATAGTTAAACAAAGAAGCTGATATTCTACCCAAGCATATAATCTCTGTCTGTCTTTCATCCTTTCTACTCCTACATTTAGACACATGCACATTGAAAAACTCACTTTAATTTTAGTCACTTTTAAAGTGTGGGCAAGTCATGGTCTCAGTGACATGATATCAGAAGAGTTACTCACTTGTGCCCTTTTAGGTGACATTGAGGATAAAGGGGTTTTTTTAGGGTAAAAGTCCCTCTTCAGGCCCTCAGAAGCTGCAAAAGTTTGGGCTGAGCTTCTCAAAGGGGTCTTGCAATATAGGAGGCCCAAGTCATGTTCCTTTTTGCTGATGTTCTACTTCCCCAGCTTGGCTTCTGAAAAGACTGCAGAGAGGAACAGAGGAGACAGGTTCAGAATGGCAGCTCTGGCTACGCCATACAGACAGGAGCTTGTAACTGCCTCCCCCTGCCCAGTAGCCCCATTGCAGCTCCTGAGAGCCAGCCCAGCAGCCTCACGCTTTTCAGTCTCTGGATATGGAGAGAAGCCCCCAAAGCCCATGCACTGAGTGCAGAATGACCACTAGTCACAGTGTGTTAATAGTCTGGAGTTTTTTTGGGCTACAACACCCAACGTAGCTACATAACTAATAGCTGCTGCTATTCACAAACTCCTGTGCTTGGATTGCCATAGGGAAAAATCCAAGCCTCGTGTACCTCCTGCCTGCCACGGACTGGCAAAACCGCTTCAAAGGTGTCTCGTTGCACGATAGTGTCTGCCTGAAACCATTGAGGAAACACGGGGAGTGATGAAGTCACAGGGCTCGACGATTTTACTTGTTCACCTCTTTGGCAGGTACTTTCCTCAGAGGAAATAATTCAGCTTCCTGTGTTTTTACTGTAAATTATATGCTGCAAAGAGGAAAGAGAGAAAGAGGGCAGATCACATCAATAGGCAGATTAGGGGGGAAAAAACGAACACACTGATGGTTTCAACACAGATAATTCCTTTCACTGCCACCTTTGTGGCTCCCTAAGACATCCCCCTTCTTTACAGTTGTGCAGAAAGGGTTATAACCAGCAGCTATCATGAAATTTTGTCCACTGCTTAAACTGAAACTACATTCAGGACTGAAAGTGCTCATTTCCTCCCCGCCCTTCCCATGCTTCTTCACTTTTACTTTATTTAGTGCTTTGTCCTATTTCTGTAACCAGCAGAGAGGAGAAAACGCATGAAAAAGACTATTTCTTGTCCAAGTGGAAGCAAAAAAATTCCTGGCTATGTCACTAGAGAGCACAACCATTCAGATTCATTCTCAAAGATAATTTTCACTTTTTCATCAAACCAATTGTAAAAGTCTCAGCTTTAGAAGGTGTTGGGACTTTTTGATCAACGTGTTGTAGGTTTCCATGCAAATAGGATGCTGCTTGCAAAGATGATACTTAGCCAAAAATGTTCTCCCTAGAAAAAGGTTTTGAAGGGAATTTTTGAAGTAGCCCCCACAGAGAAGTTTCAAGTCCATTATGACAGACTCAAGAAGTGAAACTGGCTGAGATAAACTGAAAAAAAAAAAAAGAATTCATCATATTCTGAGTATGTCTACACCCTGAGCCATTTGACTTTTCCCTAGAAAATAAATAGTAAAAATGAGCTTAGACCCCTGAGATGTCAATTTTTGCATGTTTCAAGCACAAGCTCTGTGCATCCTCTGGAAATAACATACCCCACTGCAGTGCTGGCACCTCAGTCAAATTAATTGCAGACGCTTTTTCAGTAAGTTCGTCAGAGCAATGATACAGGTGGCAGCTCTGTGTTTTGGCAGTCTCCCATCAGCTCAAAGGAGTCTCCTCTGAAGCCCTGTGTGTGAATATATTCCGGCCATGGCTATACTTGGATGCCTGGATGCCCAGGGAGGGTTAAGGGGGAGGATACCCTGATTTCACATTTGTGATTGCATCTGTCCAGCCTGATCTTTGCTTTCCAAAAGGTTTTCCAAGCGTTCACAGCTCCGGCCACTGCTCTGAACCCTTCTCACTGAAATGGGTTAAGGTCTCTTAGCTACCAAAATTTCAGTTCCCCTGAGCAAAACCTCAATTCTAAGCCCTGCTTCACCCCAGACTCTCTCTCCCATCCCAAACCTTTGTCATCTCATTTGGCTATGGAGCTGAAAAACAGCTCTTTGATGACGTGCTCCTTCCACACCGTAGCACGAGAGGCCTCTCTTAGCTGCAAGGTGAAACAGGATTGATCTGTGTATGGAGTGCAACACTCACATGTACCAGTGCAGATGGAAGAGGAGGGGTGTTCAGGGGATGTGTGTGTGTATGTTGGGGGGGGGGGGGGGTGTGCACATCAGCACCCTTACCTGTGCCGCCTTACAACTGCCATCCTGCCATCAGAGCAAGGAAAGAATTCAGACGGGAAACTCCCGTGGTAAAATCCCATGTGCTGGAGGATGTAACAAGTCACTTTAGGTGACACATCCCTGGTCACTTCTGCACCAACCTGCGCTGCGCTGCTGCAGGGTGCAGTCCCTTCTTTCCTCTTTGCCCTGCACAGGCTGGTGTGGGCTGCTGCGGGTTTGTGGAGGCCCTTGGGCTACGGCTCTGCCGGGGAAAGGCTCCCCCAGCAGCTTTGGGGCTGGGTTAGTGCCCTGCACCCTGCCAGCCTTCCTTCTTCTAGCAGTTTAAATGATACCCTGAGCGCAGGGGAAGCACTGCTGTGAGCTGCCAAAGAGTTTCAGCCTTCAGTGAGTCAGTTGTCCTCCAAGAGGTGATACATGTGTGTGTATGTGCATACTTATGCATACGGAGAAACTATCCATGTCTGTATATACGTTTGCCAACAAATATCCATCTGTACTAGGCTGTATTCATTGTGCACCAGAGAGAGAGAGAGAGAATATGTGTGTGTGTATACACATGAAGAGCATGTGCATATGCACATACATACATTTATATACATATAAATATAATCATTGCAAGCCTGGGAGGTGTTTAGCTGAGCATCGCTGGTATAGAGACCCCAGAGTGCTACCAGCTGAGCATAAATTCCAGTGTTTTTTCTCACAGCTTAGAAAGGGAGGAGATCAGACAGCAGCAGGCACCGGGATCTCAGACCGACCCTGACCGCCTGTGCCTGCCGAGTCCCACCAGCCCCACGCTACCTGCAGGCAGAAATCAGCAATACTCCAAAACATTCTGATGGATACCCCCTTCCACTCATCTGTTAGCGTGGGATAAAAGCACATTTATCTCAATCTTGTTACGGTGTGTTTAGGAGTAGGAGTTCTCTGATTTCTGTAGCAATCAGTGCATTCACTTATGTATATGCTTCAAAGTACATTACAGAAAAAGAAAAGAAAGGAGGAACCAAAGAGGTGTCTCTGTCTTGGGAGGGATTCATCCCAGATCAGAGCTTGCTTCGTGTGCCTAAGGCCTGAGCAGGTGGGGAATGTAATCAAAGCAAGGGAACAGTAATTGTGTACTTGTAGCTCTGTACAATGCTCCTAGCTGCAAAGTTCTGCTTCTCCCAGGAAAGGATTTTAACAATCTGTGCCTTTAGAGCTTCTCTCCTTGCTACAGTTTGGCAATTCTCATCAAAGTTCCCATCTCAATATAGTGCTGATTTGGGAGGCTTTGCAGCACACTGGCTTCTGGAGAAGTCTGTTTTCTTTGTCTTAGTTGAAGGCTGAATAAAGCCTACCGGATCGTGTTCCCCATGTGAACGCCCGGGGAACTTGACAGTGCAGCACGAATGGAGCCCCACGGCACCTGTGAGACAAGAGACCCACTTTTCCTTTAAATGGGAGGCAGGAAAACTGAGGATATCCCCTCAGCTCCATCGCAAAGGCAACAAAACCAAAGGCAGCTGCAACCGATGGGCTGTCTGGAGTTAGAATATAGCAAGAAAGAAAACATTGGCATGCTCAGCTGTCTGAACAGTTAGTGACCAAATTAAAAGGGGATAAGTTGTTTGTACACTCGGTTAGAACACGGATCAAAGAAATATCAGCTGCTTTATTTTTTCAAAGGCTGCACGATTAGCTGCAAACCCAGAACCTGTTGTTAGGACTTTGCTCCCTCCCAGGTAGTCAGATTTCCAAAGTACTGAAGGTACAGCAGATTTTGGGGGGCTGTGCTGCACTTAGCATTTCTAGAACTAAGAGCACCTCACTAAGAGACCATCTAGAGGTTTAAAAACCTGCACTGAGAGTCTAATTTATGTCAGATTAGTCCTGAGATAGGTATGCATGCGCATACAGATTAGGAATCAGATTAAGAGTGTATATAAAGTGAATATATGATAACAGTGTATACTGTTCCTGCTAGGAAATCACTTCTATTTCACACAAGTGGGTGTATAATGATCTTTTATTGGTGATCAGCATATGTGAATATGTGTGGGTATATGTATTTTTAATATATATATATAACAGAAAGATGTTATCTATCTCCTGTAAACAGCATGGCAAGAAATGTCCCATCAGCACAAATGTTTTGTGTGTGCTCCTTCAGTTAACAGTATTTGAAGGCAAGAATATTCCGTGGAGTTTCATTGCAAACATTTCACAGAAGGCTTGAGTTATTATAATTGTTATTTGAAGTACTTCCTAGAAGCTCCAATGGAGAAGATGTAGCTTTTTAGGTGGACTGTTGTGTGGGCATCTAACACCCTGCTTGGCATTTAGCCCAGCTACCCTCTTCTCAGAATAGGAACTCCAGAAAATGAAGGCAGCATACCCCAAGTATGCCATCTCTTAGCACAGGAGGACACCTGTGTTAAGATGTTTTTCCACTAACAAATCAACCGAACACTTAGGCTGGTGTGACACTGCCATGCTTCTTTGAAAAAACCACCTCTTCTGGGGAAGACAACTGATGTCAGGGGTCAAACAGACCAAACAGGCCAAGTGGCCGATGGTGTGTGCAGGGTTGGCAGCAGTGGAAGGGAGTGGAGCTGCCCTTTGTAGTCATCCCAGCCCACCCCAGGAGAAATCGACAGAGAAGCTGGCAGGCGTTGGCATCTGCAATGGGCAAAGTGAGAAAATAATAAAGGCAGGCAGGCTGTCAAAGAGGATTTTTAGCAACCAGTACACATATTAATCCTCTGACCTAGTTTCTGAAAGGCCTATGTGAGGAAGAATATTCTCCACTGAGCAAGCAGCTAATAAGCAGTGCCAGCAATCAAGAGTTTGGAGTGCATCAGTTCTGAGATTCAGCTCTCTCTTCCAGGAAAAAAGTAAAGCATAGAAAACAACGACTCTTCAAAAAAGAAATCTGTTCCCCCCGCCTATTTCTAACAAAAGCTTTTCACCTCAGCAGTGTTGTGAGTTGGCACCGTGGCCCTGAAGACATCGCTGCGTTCACTCGTTTGCAGGTAAACTGCCGGATGGGCTTCACCGGGAAGGAAAATTTGTCCCCTCAAGTTACTGCAGCTTGTTTTAATGGAGTTCCTGCAAACACACCTCCCTCTGAACCACACGTATATACGAGCATCCCTTAGTGCAGTCTTGGTAGCATGCTCTCAAATTTCCCCTGTAGACTCTTTCCTTTTTTCAGGGTTTAAACCTGTTGACAGCCTTAAGCTTACAATCTGTTTAGGCAGGTCCAAGTCGTGCAGAAAGGCCTCTTGCTTCAGCCACTGTGACTACTCTATGGAAGCCACCTGTGAATTTGGGAGCCTTTGTTTTCCCTTGGCCAATGTGAGATATTTCAAGCCTTCTTTCTTAGTCAAGCTTAGCTGCAGGACCTTCCCCTGGACTTCCAGTGAGGCTGAAGGTACTCAGCAAATTAGTATGAAGTTTATCAAGTTGGACTTCAAGAAGAAGAAAATCTAGAGCTATTGTCCAAATCTGATCCTTTTTTTGGACAGTTTTCACGTCTGGCAACTCTTATTTCACTGCTTACGTTGGTTCTGACTGGGTGTACAGCAATAAATGGCACTGCTGTTATTTCTGATTTACGAAGTTGAAGGCTACGCAGTTAGTCCTGGTAAGTCACAAGAGTATTTTTCATGTCATTGTCCTGCCAAGAGATTGTTCGTATGTTCTAGTGTAAGACACATCGTAGTGTTTCAATGCTTATTACCCACCTATCAAGAAAGAGGAATGCCAGAAATCATACAGAAGCGCCTTCACTTCCAAGAACCCCAGTGCCTTTCTGTAGAATGAGGTACAGAAACACCACCTCGAAACAGTCTGCTCCTCAGGATGAGGATGTTTTCAAGGCCATTGGGAGAAAGTGAAAACCCATCGTGCGGTGCTGCGGTTGGGGGAAGAGAGATGGTTTGGTTCATTAATCATCTCATATCATTGATTCTATAACTTTGTTTCTTCTTAGGTGAACACTTACAGAAAAAAGGGTTTCCTTATACCTTTGCTTGTACAATTGCAAAAAAGCATAGCCAGACATAGGTGTTCTCCAGGGACATGTGGGCATGGGTAAGAGTGCAAAATAAGAGCTACTTACAGCCGTTCTGTTCTTTAAATGTTTTCCTAATCTTTCTTCTTACATTATTTTTTTCTCTCAAAGAGAAATCTGATAGAAAACATTTTCTGTTGGAACTTGGAACATCAAGAGACAGCAGCCCCTCAACAGACCTCCTCAGTCCTGAGGATTTCCATTTTATCTGTGTCAAAACCCAAGCACATAGGCACTAAATGCCCCGTTCAATACATACAACAAATCACTGCCAGAGCCAAAAGCATCATCCCCTTCCTCCCTCCACTGCCATCTTCACTGCTTTGACCATGCAATTGCCTGCTCTCGTCCCCTCTCTCTCCTCCTTGAGGCACAGAGATCGGGATGAGCTCAGCACACAGACGGAGCCTGCCTGGCTCCTTCCTACGATGCCACTGTAATATTTTCCACCGAGTGTCCCTCGTGAAAGAAAAAAAAAAAAGAACTCTAAAGCACTTTTTCCCCCTCAAGAATAAAACAGCGAGCCCCAGGGGAACATATGACACCATCATCTCCCTCCTCCTGTTCTTTTCTGCATCATCTCGTTCAACACACGCTGTCTTGTGGGAGGACCTCTGCGAGGAACTTGCCACAGGTGCTAGTAAAACTAACCACGTTTTTCTTGCAGCTCCATAACCACCAGCCTCATCGACGTGGCAAAATCCCTCGGCGCTCGCTGCAGCTACGAGTAACCTCAGAGCAGGTTTGCTGCCGGGGGCCAGCGGACGAGCCCACCGGGGCAGCGCTGCAATTTTTTGCCCCCCGTTAACCTTTCGCAGCACCTGCCTGTTTATTAGGTCTTTAAAGCACTTGGGCGCGCTTGTGGGTTTCTGTACGACTGCATAACAAGAAATGCACCCCGATTCTCAGGAAACCATACAAAACCACACCAGAAATCTGCCAGCTAGTCTGAAGTGTGTTCTCACCATGCCTGCTTCGAGACGGATGGAGGGACTAATACAGATCAAAAGAAAAACTGACCTGGCATTAGCTCAAATGAAAACAAACCTAAAATCCTGCCTCAGCTCTTTTAACAAGTAAATATTGCTCCGTTTTAATTTTTCTTCGTAATTTTGACCAGTTTGGGATTTCCTGCTCTTGGATAAACCTCTCAAGGCAAAGCAGAGATGCTCAGTGTTTTCCCACTGGGTGCCAGGGGCAATCCCCGGGAAGGGCTGCATCCCTCCCGGCTCTCTGTGCAGAGGATGGGGCGTGCGGGCTCGCAGCTCCGGTCCCACCACGGGGACAGGCTGGCAGCCCTGCCCGCTGCCGGTGCCGCTTCCTCCCAGGAACCCACAGTGACACCTTCCCCTTTCACTGTCCTCGTTCTCAGTGCCCTTTGCTGGGAGCCAAAACACCAGCTCACAGCTGCTTTTGCTCAGTGTCTCACGGGGTTTCATTAGCAGCTGCCAGGGCTGCTCCTGGGAGTCACAGCCCTTCAGGTCTGGCTGTCCTGCAGGGTCCACACCTTCATTTTGATTTTCCTTATTATTTCCCATGGTCTGAGACTTCAGGCAGATCCTGGATGGCTGGGCTCTCTGTTTGCCCAGAGGCTCAAGTGTCTTGGAGATGGAGCCCTCTTAGCAAAAGCAGCCAACAGCTGCGTCACTGCAGAGAGGGCTACTGCCAGGGCAGGAATCATAGAATCATAGAATCATAGAATCATCCCTCCTGAAGCAGACAGAAAGTAAAATAAGCTAAACTCCTTCTGAAAAGGTCTATTTCTCCCTCTTGATTGCGAAGTAAAGAGCACAATAAGCAGGTAAGCCCCATCACAGATGTCTAAAGCTGGGTGAAAATAACTCTCTCGTGTTCTCCAAAGCCAGCAGCCGCCAAATAAAAAGGCTCGGGGCTCTCCCAGCTCAGTCTGAGTGCCATAAAAACTGAAGTGCAGATCTAGGGGTCCTTTTGCTTAAGGGAAAGCCCCTCATTGATACTCGTCTCTTGTACCCTGAGGACTGCAGCTGTGATTCACCTGGGAGATCCTCTTGTACCAAGGTCTGATCACAGGGAAAGACTTGCAAAACAGGGCTGTTACTCTCAGCTATTTTTTTTTTTCCAACAAGTGTTTGGGCAACATTATCATGTACTGGAAAGGCACTTTTTGGTGCTGCAGCTTCTGTCTCACCCTGTGGGGAGCTGGATGGTCTGGGACAGAGGGGACAGTACAGGGAGAGTTAGAGGATGCAACAGATTCTGGGCTTCATCACCATCCCTAAGAGAGGAGGTGTGAAAGAGCACTGTGAAATATTGAGTGCGTGGAGGCAGCAAGCCAGAGATGAATCCAGTTCTTTATCTAAGAAGCGTAAGGGGCACCCCAGGAAAATACACCCTTCAAAACATTTAAAATAAATGAAAAGCATATGTGGTTATTGCATGATTGCACGATTAAATTATGGATCTAATTGTCACAGTGTGTAACTGGACTCAATTAGAAATCAGGTAACTCAGGTGAATGCCCACTGTATGTTGCCTGTTGCTTGTACTCTCTCCCAAAGCATCTTGTACTTAATTGCTGTGCTTGCAGACGGTGTATGGGTGTTTGGTCTGACTCAGTACAGCGCTCTGAGTTGCTGCAGTGACCAAAGACAGCAAGTGGTGACTTATCTGACCTTTTGTTAAGTGGCTCTTGACAATCTGCACCTGCTGGCTCCAGAATGGTTTTATTGTATGTATGGAGCACATCTTTCTAGTGCCTATTGCTGCTGCTGCTCCTGGGATAAAAATAAAATTGCGGCTCTCTCTTTATCCAACTAATATTAAAAGGGTTGTTGATCTTCTGCAGGGTCCAGTTCACAAGTGGTTGAATTCAGAGACAGGTACTCATCCTGTAAAAGTGAGTCCCAGGAAGGGAATTTTAACCTGCAGATTTCAGGAAATTATTATCAGGTATTTTCCTATCCTTTCGTTCAGCTTATGGTATTCTGGTTTGTGCATGCTATTTAATGACAATGATTTCTTGAGGATAGGAGAACATTGCTCAGATCTGTGGTCTGAATTACTCAGAGAGGGAGAACATATCTACCGTTATTACGGTGTGCATTGGTACCTTAATCAAGCCAGTTAAAGGATGAGGAACAATGTCTCTGTCACCTAGCTCAGGTTTTGGCAAGAACCAAACCCATGAGAAGTGTAACAGTAATTAATCTTGGATCTGTCTAAACCACTGTTTAATCTTGTCTAATTCCAGTGTTTCAGCACTTCTGAAAGTTTTCAGCACTCATGGTTTCACCTCAACCATTCGGCAAAATTAAACTCAAATTCATGAAACGGTTTGGCCAACCCAAAAGTGCCTTTTCCAATGAATCGGTGGTTCACTGAATCATTTTCTCCCAGCTTTAGAGCCACAGCATTTCATGGAAGCCAGTTCTTTGCTCAGAGAGATAGCTATCACAACCAGTTCCACCGTAGGAGTGTTGAAAGCGCAGGCTGTGGGCTGTGCAACCATCTAGGACTATCTTCTGTGGTAACCTGAACACTTGTGGTACCTCCTCCTCTACCTTCTTTTAAGTAATCTAAGAGATTTATTGCCATTCAACTACTGCATTCAGCAAACTATTTCCCTGGGTTAAACTTATCAGACTTTGCAGTCTCCTTATGATTAGGATGTGCTTTGATTTGCAGGTCCATCATGTGTTCTATCATCTTGCTTTCCACCTGGTTGGTTTCCCTTCCTTTATGCTGCACAGTCAGCTGTAGGTCAGGTTAAATGTTTAGATTTTAATATTATGAAAAACAGAGGGGTAAAAAGTTTTAAAGGTGGCCTATAGCAAATTCTCCTTGTTGTTGAGAACTGCTGTCCCAGCCACCGGTTTTAATCAGAAAAAATGGTTCCCAAACCAATTTCCCCCATGAAATAAAGTGCAGTCACCAGTGTCTGCCTGCTGCTCTGCTGGAGTACTCACCAGAGGAGCTGCCCGACCTCTGCCTGTCTCCATCCCCAGTGGCAGCTGCCTGCAAGGATGGGCACCTGCTCCTCGTGCCCAGGTCCCGTGCAGCCCGGCCAAGCTGTGCCCTCAGCTGCCTCCTGCTGCTGCTGCTCACTCTTCTCCAAAGCAGAGGGGTGAGCAGCAGCAGTGGGCTGGGTCTTCCCTGCTCCTCCGAGCCATGAACCACATCCTCTGCCAACATAGTGACTCACCACCGGTTGTACCGTCCAGCCGCCTCTGTATCACCCAGGTGCCAGCTCAGGGCACCCAGCCTCCACTGTCCCCACTGCGCTGCCTTTATCCCCAGTCACCTCTTGTTCTCTGCTCCTCTTCAGACCCCAATCAGATGTGTAAATGTCCTGGCCAACTCTAGACCACATCCATACAGTCTCTTCATCCTTGGTTTCCCCCCACACCCCTACCTTGATGTTCATCCCATCACCCCAGCTCCCTCCCCCAGCCCTCTGCCATGCTCTCAAGTGCTGCGTCAAGAAGGGTGGAAGCTGCTCCCTCACCAGCAAGGCATCCCACAATCCCGTGGCTTTAATAAAGTCACTCATAGTGCAGCAGTTCAGCTGTGATGTGGATAGTCATGTTCAGCTGTATTGTGAATAGTCATGACCCTTTGGTGGCCCTACACTCCTTTGCCAGGGAAGCCCAGTGCATTTGACAATGTTCCTCAGTGAGATTTAGTGGTGGCAGAATTAGGGCTCCCTGGCTCTAGGCCATGTCACAGCAGAATTGTCTTCATTCCTGTGACCCACAAACTTTGTCTTTCAGCCACCCAGTCCTTCACCTATTGCTACTGCTCCTTACTTCTCCTCCAGCTTTTCCTATATTCCACCTACCTTGCCTGTCTCCTAGTCCCTGACCCCTCTCCCCATGTGCTTGTGTACCACCATCCAATCCTTATCGCGTTGATGTTTCTCTTCAGGAAGCAAAGCAAACCCATTAATTTTCAAAGTGTTCTGCAATTCATTAGACTGGCAGTAAGGGAAATCTTCCTGAATTACTGAATAGAAGTGCTGACAGAGTTTGCAGTCATTGGAGAACCACTGGTCATGCAAATATTTCATCAGGAACTGGCTTTTGTGTTTGGGATGTAATGCTCCAGTTTAAGAATAACTACTATTCAGAAAAAAAAAAAAAAAAATCCTAGAAATGGGTCACAAAGCAAAAGTCCTTTTCCCCATCACCAAAGTGTGGCGAATGGAGAACAAAGGGCTCAATTTTTCCCATAGTTTCAAGCTGAATAAATACTTTGAATAAATAAAATAGTATCAAGTGAAGTGTTCCAAAACAAAACGTAATTTTAGTAGAAAAATGAAGTGACTCTATTCCCAAAATGCTGAACTTGCATCTTTCAAGCTTATTAGAACGTGTTTTTTTTAATTTTCTGAAAAGTTTTATCAGAATGGCCATCTTTCAAAAAAAGGGGTTTGTTTTTAACAAACCACCATTTCTTTTTTTTTTTCGGGGGGGGATCCACTGCAATGTTTCCAACTGGTTGCACGTCATTTTGTACTCGGACTCGGAAGCCCATAGTTCCCAGTGTGAGAGCTGACACAGACCTGCGGTATGTCTGTCACTGGTCACTTCCTTCAGGCTGGAGCTATCCTGGTAGTTAAAGTTTCCCTGAAGGTCACTCTAAAGCCTGCAGTGGCCAAGTGTATCCACAGTAAACCTCAAATATGCCATGGCACCCATAGGATTAAGGTTTCCTTGGATTTGATGAACCTACCGGCACCTATCTACCAGCTATGTCCTGCTGAGACTTCCTCCACGCCTGGAGCCCACCTGGGCACGTGGAAACACCTGTGGGTGCCCCAGGAGCCCCATCTCCAGAGTCCTTGCTCCTCATGGTCCTCCCTTCCCCTCTCCCCGAAGCCAGACCAGCTCCCTGCAGGACCATCCCTCATGCACCAGCACTGAAGGCCTTTGCTGCCCACCCCTGGGGATGCTCCAGGTGAACAAGGGCAGGGCAGTTCGTGCATTTCAGACTGGAAAACGGAACCTTCAAGACCAGAAAACCAGCACTCCATGCTTCTGCTTCCTACCAGACTTTGTATCTCCCGTTCAGACTGCAGACTCACAAGATTGCTTTGTGATGCGTTTGTACAGCAACCAGCACGGCGTGTTTCCATCGCTGGCGCTTACCACGGCACAAGCAAGGCTTTCTCAAGGCTAGAAAGCTTTCCTCAGTGAGTGCACTGATAGCCCTGTCTAGCCACTTATCGATGTTTTCATGTCTCATTGCTAGTTTTGAGACTTTGAGGTCTTTGTGTCTCTGCCTAAGTCGTCTTTTGGCAGGCAAAGTGCTTATAGGAATACAGATAGTATCGCGGAGCAGCACCCATCACAGCCGCAGGGTAGCGGTTCGGCTGTGCTGTCCCTCCGTCACCGTAGAGGAGTGAATGACCTACATTTGGCTTGTGGCTACCTGCCACCTCACAGCCTCAGCCCCTGCCCTCCTGTTCTTCATATTGACTAATAATAACAACAACAACCTCTTAGCGAGCTGTTTACCACCCACATGTATCTACCCCCAAAAAACCCCAGAGGAAATAACATGAGCTAACATGCTTTTTCTATTTATAAACAGAAAAAGATGATTCCCAGTAATAAAACAGATAGATGTTTATCTGCTAAGGCAGAAATGTTGAGTCGATGTTTTGACATTCCAAACACGAAGTTTCCTTCGCTTGTGACAAAGCTGTTTCATCTTCTCTCACAACCTACACCACCACCTCCTCTTTCTCATTATCTTCATCAAACTCCTGCCCTCATTCCTTGCCTTGCCCAGCTGCACGTGAAGAGAGTGTCCTGACCCAGCCAGTACGACGGGGACAACCCACTGTCACAAGTGCCTGCGGAGATTTTCCTCGACCCGTGATGTTGTTTCTACAAACTGAGTTCAGGGTCGAAACTCGTTGCAGCTCCACCAATCTCACTTGTCCAATGCATCTGGCAAAGGCTTCGGAAAGACATGGGGTGTCTCTGCTCCATTAGTTACTTCTCCATCCTCTGCCTCAGCTTTTCAGTCTGTAAAATGGTAAAGGTCAGGTAGATCTTTCTTGTAAAGGATTTGAGCTCTGGGGTGGGAAAGGTTGGAGTTAGGTGTGATGCAATAGACTCAAAGGCATCAGCAGGTCCTTCTGCTCAGTGCTGGATTCAAATATTTCTCTTCCCAAAGCATTCACAGAAGAACCAGACAAGTCCAACATGTGCGTTGCTGGCTCTTCTCGCAGACTGGTCGTTCAGTCCCCTCCCACCCTTGAGCTTTTGGCCTAAGAGACTCAAGGCAAATTCATTACCATCTCTTCCAAAACTATCCTCCTCTTTCAAGGGATGCTGACAGATGGCGAGGCCGTATCCTTGCACAGCTCCCACCTGGATGAGCGTGCCGCTCTCCTCCCGGAGCTGCTGGGAAGTGGGACACAGTGGGTGACATGGCAATGGCAAGGCAGGACAGCAGTGACAGAGACCAGATACGAAACCAGATTTCCTTTCAGTCTGAGTTTTACCCACAGGCCAACCTGCTCTAGAGAGCAGCTAAACCAAAACAAACCAAAACAGCTTGTCAAGACACATCCGGAAACCGCCTCATTACATTTAACAGTGGCCACAGAGAAAACGGGATATTTTTGCATTTGAGTGGGTGCCTCTAACTTTCAATTGTTTGCTGTGCTTTTTTTTCATTTGAAGCGCTGTTTGATGCTGCAGTTTTCAGTTTCCCATCCCGCACATTCTGAGAAACATACTCTGTTACAGATTTTCCCTGCTAAACGGTTGCCGTGTCAGGAGTGAGCAAATTATTTAGGTCTAGAAAATGCCTTTAGTGAAAGAAATTTGAGCATTCGGTTTATTTATGTAATCAAACTGAGGAACGAAGAAAATTTGAACCTGAGTCCATGTGAAATTAAGAAAAGGAAAGTTTTGACCAGTGGAAATGAGCCTTAATGACGGACGAGGTGAAAGAAAACCCCAAAGCTTTCCTCTTTTCTGTCTTTCTGTCTGACTCTCTGTCAATCCAACAGGAAAGAAAAGCAAATCCATGAGACTGAAGTTAGTTAAACATTGGCATGACTCCTTGAAAGAAATGGCAGGTCCATCATGACTTGAGGTCTTTGACAGGAAAGCTAGCTGTCTTTTAAAATGAAATCTTCCAGTCTAGTTGAGTTTCCTGGTTCAGTTGTGCTCAGCAAGGTAATTTCTTAAGAAGTCAGCAAAAGAATTACTACTGATGTATCTTGGATGACAGAATCGGCTCAGTAGGTGAGACACAGCCTTTGGAAATACATCCAGCAAAAACACACACATTTGCTTATATATCACTAAAAATGAGCTATATTTCAAGAACAATTTTCTACAATATAATCTATCTCTAGTACTACCCATCCTTCGTCTCACTGTTTTCATTTATCTACTATCTGACTGTCATGAATTCAAGGCTGAAGGTATCTTCTATGTGCTCAGCCCTCGCTGCACCACACTCACATGTGTGTGAGTAGCCTGAGCGAGCAAGTGCCTGATGAGTTCTTTGGCCTGACTTGGAAACGATCTGAGTTTTATTCTCTACTGGAAGAAGCTACTGTTAATCAATAAGAGAGAACAACACTAGAGTCTTAGTATTTTCCCAGTCTTTTTAAACCCTGAAATCTAAAAGATGTAGACTTGTTTATGCCATGCCTGCACCATCCATAGATTTCTCACCATGACAAAAAGAATATTTGATTTTTGTTTCTCAAGCATGTATTGAAGGCTGAAACTATACTAACAGGACCAATACCAGGACCAAAACCAAGTCCAAAGCTCAGAAGCCAATGAGGGACAATAAACTAATCTATTTTCACTCAAAACAAGCTGGGGGTTGACGTGGTGCAGAGAACTGTGTCTTCACAACCAGGCGTTTGATACCAAAGACTTGCATTGTCGACCATTATATTCCTAGCAGACAAAAGTGTATAGATAGCAATTCAAAGTGCTTAAACTTCATGCTTATATTTTTTCAGACTCCATGAAATTTTCGTAATGAAACCCCCAAAAACTAGGTGAAATGTATGGTTCGGTCTGGAAACCATGAGCAAGTCTGTGGTTTTGCTTAGATTTGTACTGAAACTAGTCCAAACTAGATAGTTTCTTTTAGCTGAATCTTACCTAAAGATTTTGAATTCATTCACACCTGAAACTGAGAGTGAAATTTAGGGGGCATGAACCCATATAATCCAAAAGTAGGAAAAAGGGTTTGCATTAAACCACAGGTCAAGTTTGCTAACTGAGTTTAGCACCACTTTGAGCTGCTCTGTGTGGTGTTTGCTGCTGACTCACCGAACCGTGGCTGCTCTTTGGTGGACCCCATGACTCTTTGGCTACTTGTGAGCTGCCAAGTTGCTGTGGGAACATACAGGCACCCGAGTGCTGCTGTGTTCATGGCAGTACCTTGGAATTCATGGCTGAGCCTCGTCTTGTGACATTCCTTTTGCTTTGTTCAAACCAGCTAGAAAGCCACAGGTAGGCTGGCAGGCCTCCAGTGCGGAAAAGTCTGGGAAAAAGTACGAAGAAGCAACATTGCCAGAAAAACACTTGCTATTCGGTACAGTGGTTTGTGTTGATGGGTTCTCTTGATTGTCTTTTGAGCATCTGTCTCAGTGTCCAGCCCTTCTGGGCAGGGTGAAATCCTGCTTTTCCATCAGCCAAACCTGCTGTGTGCTGTACGCCCAAGGAAGAATTAAGACATTTGCATAAAGGCATCAAAAACGGAAATAAAGGGATTCAGGATGTGGGGCAAGAATTCAAGAACAGACAATATTAAATTTTTCAGCATAAACCTGCACAAATTGAGACTGACATTGCTAAGGTTTCTGGGTTACATTTATTCAAGAGAAGCTGAAGTAGAGAAGAAATGATATGCATATCAATGGAAATGCACAGAGCTTTTGTACGCTGTGATTGGAACTGAAGACAGAGACACAGAACTTAATTCCACAGAAGGCAAACAAACAGCATCCACCATGGATACGTCCTTCTCGTGCATAAGAAATACAGCTTTGATAAAAACTTTGGGTATTTTTAGGGTAACTGTTCTACTGAGAATAATGTGAGATGCATTATTTTGCCTGATATTTACCTTCGTAGGGACAAAGAAGAATTGTCACTCAAGGCTGAATATTTTGATTTTGGTTTTTCATTCTCCTGTGACTTAGACAATTTCTCTGGCTTACGGAAATGAACAGCGAGTTTTTCCAGAAGTGATCATGCCCTGGCAGTCACAGCTGTTGTGTGAAACAGTAATGCCTCTCCTGTTCCTGCTCCTCCCTGGATGCACCTGACTGAGATAACTCTCATTCCCTGGGTCATGCCTGCTTGATGATGGCCTTTTATAACTTCGTTCCTGAACATGGTGCATTATGCTTATTCAGTGGCTGCCACCCTCAGAAGAGTGATGACAAAAGGTGAGTGTCATTTTTTTACAAGAACCACAATGATGTGTGATCGAGTGCACCCTCAGCAAGTTTGCTGATGACACCAAGCTGAGCAGTGTTGTGGACACGCTGGAGGGAAGGGATGCCATCCAGAGGGACCTTGACAGGCTGGAGAGGTGGACCTGTGCGAACCTCCTGAAGTTCAACAAGGCCAAGTGCAAGGTCCTACACGTGGGTCGAGGCAATTCCAAACACAAGTACAGGCTGGGCGGAGAATGGATTGAGAGCAGCCCTGAGGAGAAGGACTTGGGGATGTTGGTCCATGAGAAGCTCAACATGAGCCAGCACTGTGCACTGGCAGCCCAGAAAGCCAACTGTGTCCTGGGCTGCATCCAAAGCAGCGTGGGCAGGTCGAGGGAGGGGATTCTGCCCCTCTACTCTCATGAGATCCCCCCTGCAGTGCTGCGTTCAGCTCTGGACCCCCCATCATAAGAAGGACATGAAGCTGTTGGAACAGGTCCAGAGGAGGCCATGAAGATGATCCAAGGGCTGGAGCACCTTTGCTATGGAGACAGGCTGAGAGAGTTGGGGTTGTTCAGCCTGGAGAAGAGAAAGCTCCGGAGAGACCTTCTAGTAGCCTTCTAGTACCTAAAGGGAACCTACAAAAAAGCTGGAGAGGGACTTTTTACAAGGATGTGTGGGGATAGGAGAAGGGACAATGGATTTAAACTGAAAGAAGGTAGATTTAGATTAGATCTAAGGAAATTTTTTAACATGAGAGTGGTAAAGCACTGGGACAGGTTGCCCAGAGAAATTGTGGATGCCTCATCCCTGGAAGTGTTCAAGGTCAGGTTAGATGAGGCTTTGAGCAACCTGATCTAGAGGAAGGTGTCCCTGCCCATGGCAGGGGGGTTGGAACTAGATGATCTTTGAGGTCCCTTCCAACCTAAACCATTCTATGATTCTATGATTAACCTCCCAGTCCTTCACCTGCTAATGAGGCTCATGCTCCTAAATCACAGGTGCTTCCAGTCATTTTCTCTGCCTTTAGCTATCTGGAATATATCTAGACTAAACAACTTGTTTAGGCTGATTCTATAATCCTTCCATGATATGGGTTGGGGACATAAACACGACCAAACTGATTCACCCCATCTAACTCAACTATTTCAAGCCAGGATGAATCACCTGCCAAGAGAGCATGGTCTAGTTTACACCCATGCCTGCCTTCAGAATTGGCCTGGGGAGCCGAGGAGCATTTCATCCAACACGCTCATGAAAATCTTGCCCCTTTTCAGTGAGCAGAGATTGTGAGAAGCCAAGAAACTCTGAAAATTTACTGCAGAAAAATGCATATCCAGAGTTGTAAATTAGCATAACTGTAAATTAACATAATTGTAAATTTGTAAGGGCTGGGATTTGAACAGCTCTGTTTAGAGATGTTGATTGCAGCCAAGTGCTACACTGCTCCAAGGGGGGGAAGTTACAGCTTTTCTTATGATAATTTTTGACTTTAATTATTTTTATAGGAGACTAGAAAGCAGCTACTGCTTCCAGGTATCCCAGGCCTGAGCCTCTAACCAAAAGCTACCCGTAGCTTCAAGCTGACCTTGTGCTAGTTGCCATGAACAAAAAGCTTCAGATGACTTACATCATTTAAGGCTTTTTGAAACATTGTTCTTGCCTCATTCTTAGGTTTTCCACCAATTCCACATCTGGAGATAGAGCTCCTGAGGAGCAGGGTTTATTTCCTTCTTTTTCCATGGATTTTTGGTGTGGATTTCGATAGATCATTTAAGCTGAGATGCCCTTGGCTGCAGCTTTTCTGTTTGTGCTCAGGCTCCTGAGCAATGTCACATCTACTCTGTAGAGGCCTGGGGACCTCTTCAGGGAGCCTTTGTGGACACCAAGACCTGAAGAGGGTCTTTAGACTTGAGTGTACAGCCCTATGTAACCACCGAGCCCCCCGAGAGGCTCTTTCAGCCGCTGATGTTTCATTACTTGTCTTTGACAGGGAGACAGAGGGGTGGTTTACCGTGCCTGACTGTAGCTGCACTGAGTATAAAATGAAACAGAATTTGCATAGCACTTGGTTTCACAGAAAGCCTGTGACAGGGAGGAGCGGGGGACGACTGATCTTGGTAACTATTCACCTTCTGACATCAGAAACCTCCGATGCAGCACACAAGACTGCCGTCGCAAAATCCCTGAACAAGAACATGAAGTTCCTTCCCCTCTTCACAGCTGCGTCCTGCTTCACGCCCCCAGGTCCCTCTTTCTTTGTACTACAAGTGATGAAGTTTTTTTTCCAGATCACATGAGCCAGGATGAAGGGGGAAAATCCTGCCAGGAACAGAGATGGGCTGCAACTTCAACCTGATCAAGGGGAGATACAGAGCAGTACCCTGAGAGCTATATAAGAATGTGCTCGGCGCAAGAGCAAACACTTTTTCAGGCGAAAGACTCCCATGAATCAGCCATGCATGTGAATGAAGACACTGTTTCAAGGAGGCTTGGAGCCACTAACAAAGCATGTTTGTATTTCATCATCGCTACCCTTGTTGCGTTACTCGTCTTTGCGTTAGCCACCATCATGGTCTTAGTCGTTCAGAAGACGGTAAGAAATTTCTTACTTTCTTCATTGGCTCTTTCTTTCTTTCTTTTTCTTTCTTTCTTTCTTTCTTCCTTTCTTCCTTTCTTCCTTTCTTCCTTTCTTTCTTTCTTTCTTTCTTTCTTTCTTTCTTTCTTTCTTTCTTTCTTTCTTTCTTTCTTTCTTTCTTTCTTTCTTTCTTTCTTTCTTTCTTTCTTTCTTTCTTTCTTTCTTTCTTTCTTTCTTTCTTTCTTTTTCCTTTCTTCCTTTTTCTTTCTTTAACCTACTGCTTTCGAAAAATTATTATGTGGCCAGAAAAATAGTCTCTGCCTCCTGTTATGAATGCACACACATGAATTAGGGGAGAGAAAGATGAAACAAAGACTGAGAGAAAAGAACTTACAAAACAAAGAAGATCTCTCTCCATGGGTAGCATTAATTTCTAGCATGTGATTTCTACTCTGTAAATGGAACTGGAAAGCTTATAATCCAAGATGCAAGGCACCCTCTGTCCTGCCTAGTTAGTAGGAGAGGTGGAGAGAAGATAGCTTAGCGTGTCAGTGTCTGCTGCCCAGTTTTACATGTGTCTCTTGTTGCTTCTTTGGAGAGCGACCACTGTCAGAGATGGTCTGGTCTGGTCATGTCTACATGTGTTCCTCTGAAATATTGACAAATTTCAGTTATGGACATCACACAAGGCATGTCTATGTGTGACACTGTGTGGTGCTGTCTGCTGGGTTGCACCATTATGTGGTGAAGCAGAGCTCGCTTGACCTACCCAGAGCAGTGGATGGGGCAAAGTAGCTCACTGCTGCTCTCTTCTTTGTCAGTTCTGGTCTTGGGGGTGATTTTTAATGCAAAAGTAGATATATAGCAAGGATAACTGAGGATATAAGTGAGGCAAGGTCTCACAAAAACAACTGTTCCTTCTGCCTACAGGCATTTGTTCCTTCTTAAAATAAAGAGGACTGCATTCAAGTGGATCTGGGAGCAAATGGGGAGTCAGTGAGACAGTTACAGCCATGACAGACGTCCAGGTGGTGTTCTAATCTTACCAGGAACATTGCCATGAACTTTATGAGAGAAGTAAATGCCAGGTTAGAAGTTTTACAGGCTTTGAAATCTTATTGTAAAAATCTAAGTTCTGAAGTACCTCCACTACTATTCATAGAATGAAAGCATCAGCGCAGGGCTGCTGGAGGAAGCTGGCCATGGGAAACAAAATATGATCTTTCAGCTCAATATTTTCCCTTACTAAATTTACCCTGTGCAGTTTGTGTGTCTTTGTATGCACATTACCGAGAAATTAAACCATGAAGGCTCGACTGATACTTCCTTAAGTTGCACCAGAGAGGAGTCATTTACCTGAAATCAGCGTTCTTTCAAACGAGAAGCAGCTTGGGCACTGTTAGAATGAGACATCGGGGTTTTCAAGTGATCAATAGTGGAACATTAAGGGAGATACTTAAAGTAACAGCCTGGGTAATTACAGAATTGCCACAGCTTTCCTATATAATGAGGCTTTCATTTGTACTTATTATGAAAGTAAGCATTAAATTACCTCTCTATCAGGATAAATGCAATTACACTAGTTGCCAGAGGAACAATATTACTGAAAGAGTCAAGGTTTTCATCTAAAAGAGTAATGACATTATTGCAGCTGCTTTGGAAATGAGCTTGGCTGAAGGAGAAAGTGGGAAGCTGAGGTGTGTGAGAAACACAAAATCGAGCAGTAATTTTACGCTGTGGGAGGAATTTGGCCATAAAAGTATAACTTGTGTTCTTACTCTTAAGAAACCAAAAGACCTTCAGTTCAGAAGCAGCATAGTCATTCTCCATTCATGACAGATCTTGAATTTCCAGACCAGGAAACAAGTGTTGATTCTGTGAGACAGGTTCCTCAAGAAACTCCAGGGCTTGCTGCAAAACCACCTTAGCTCATGGTCACACTGTCAGCCTAAGGCTGGACACACACTCCTTTGGCAAATACAGTTGTGGCTGGGCTGAGCATCTTGTAGTATTGACTTCAGCACCTCCAGGACAAGGAGTCTGAGGGGTTCTTGTACTTGGAGCCCTGTGGCTATTGAGTCCTGTGGCTGAGGGATTAGAGCATCATCAATTGGCTTCATTATTCTCTTTGTAACTTCTGAAGAGACGGCCAAGATTTTGTGTGATCAGCCTCTTGGGAAGATCTGTTTTTCTCTCCAGATGTTGTCAGCTGGATTATGTGAGTGGTCTTTGACCACAGGGGCAACGGTGACAACTTCATGCCCTCCTTTTTATGTTCCTCTGTCCAAAGGAATGTTAGCGGATCTTAAGGACAATGCAGATCTTGTGACCCATGCCTAGGGTACCACTGCATGAAGAGAAGGCTTTTGGTGGCACACATACTACACAGTCCCCTAGACCCATTGCAGGTACATGGAAGTTGGCTGCTTGTCTTCCTTTTGATGAATTTACTTTTGCCTAGTTTAAGATGAAGGAAAATGCAATGGAAAGGGAAAATCAAACTGTAGAAACAAGGCATTCGCATCACCCAAAATCTAGGTGCTCTGAATAAGAGAGATCCCACATGAAAGACCAAAACAAAACAGCAACTATGATTCCAAAGCTGCTTCGCTGAATCTAACAGCACTTCTAATACACATCACCCATCCCCTCACATTTTGCAACACCACAAGAAATTTCCTTTATGCTTTGTTTTCAAGAAGCATGGCACAGCACATTAGTGTCAGACCTGGGATGTGTATTTTTTCGGAACCAAACTATGGGTTTTGGAACTAACTTCACATGGTGTTGAAGCCAGTTCATTTTTCAGCTTTCATCTTCAGAAACCCTTGGCTCCAGGCCATTGACTTGTCTTGGTCTTTCCCAAGTGACTTTATTTTTCTCTGGAATAAGGATAGTTGCTGTATGGTGGTCTGCAACCTTCATTTTTCTTCCTAACACTCTTGTAAGAGTGCTGAAACCTCCACCCTTCTGCCTGCTGCATTTCACTGCTGGTTATATGTATGTACACACATCTATGTAGATATTTATGTATATATATAGAGAGATGTAAAATCAGTGAAAGAGTAAGGGATGGAAAGGAATAGACAAATGTAATGTTAAGACATACAGACCCCAGCAAATCTTATGCTGTACTGGAAGGTATGCTGTATCGGACACCTAGGCCACCTACCTCTATGAACAAACTCTGTCTGAATGTCCAAAGTCCATGATCTGGGATGGTCCACCACTGCTCTGGATTTTGTAGACTTCATATTTTTAACATCCAAACTGCGTGGGCAGATCTTTTCAGCAGAGTTAAGGCACCAGTGTGGCAAATGCTAAGAGTCAGTGCAGTATTTTATGTTTGCTGATCCAGTCTTCAAGGCTGCTGGAGTCAAAAATGTAAAAACTCTTTCGCAGTGGGACTGCCAGAAACAGAAATCGCTCCTACAGCACCCAGCATGTTCCTTCACAATCTATTGGTGATTTATGGCCGCTTTTAAATAATCGTGCCGCGAGCTGCCCCAGTCGGTGCTTATTGGCCCCCTCTGGTGGACAACCCTGACAAAAATTAAAAGAAAAAAACCCCAAAACTCTGAAAAGTGCCCCTGAAAGCAGATTTCCCACTCGTTGAACACGGCAGGAAAACCACTGAGGCATTTTAGAAGCAAACTGCTCTGTTCCAACTGTTGCCGTCGGCATGCTGTACAGTTACCTGCCCTCTAGAGGTGTCACTTCAGTGGGTTTTGTGGGTACTGGAAAAACTGAATTTCACAGGGGGCTGTTTCCTGTGATGCTCATTATCAGATCAGCTGCAGGGACGGTGCTCCGCTTTCTGGAGTTTTCATATCTAGTTTCTACCTTTACCTCTTGGCAACTCAGGGCCACCCACCTAAAGTGCTGTTGCCTTCCTCCCCCTCAGCCATGGACAGGTAATGATGGCTTGAGGCTGAGCAGAAACCCAGAAGAGCCTTCAGGCTTTTTTCCAAATTGCAAAACTTTCTGGAAGGACAGCAGTCCAAAGAGCTCATCCCCACATTGCTGCTGTGCGTACAGGCTCTTGGAAGAGCCCTGGCCCCAGTTAAGCTGACCCCAGGCCAGTTTCTTGGGAACTGTGGTTTCGAGGCGTATTTTCTTAGATTTTTCTAGAGGCAGATACACACTTCAGAGACCTTTAGTCAAATTAATATTCTCAGTTCTGACACAGGACACTAGAATGACCCTCTAGCAGCATCTGTCTGGATCAACTTGGGAAAATATCTTGTAAAATGATTAAGAGAAAGAAGAAAGAAATTACTTTCACTGGCACCTAATTATTGTTTTCTTTAATGAAGCAAACTCAACTTATTCTGCTTTCTGAGTAAAGGCTGAGATCCTTCAGCAGCAGCAGCCAGATCACTCCAGACAGGGTGAAATTCATTGTCATAAATTCTTCTGGAGATGGCACTATAGAATTTAATATCTTTGGGCTCCTACTGTGTGCCTCTTTGCATTCCAAATTACAGCATTACATGCAAATTTTTTTCTGTTAAAAAAGAAAGAAGTAATGCCAGTAATATTTCAAAGCAAGCGCTGAAGTTTTATTTGAATAGCTACTCAATTGTCACTGAAATAAATTGCATTAGTATCTGCTGTTTTCACCCACGGGGAGACTTCCCAGGTGAGAACACAATACATTAGTACATTTTAATTTTGTTTCTGTTGCCCTGACTTCAAAGCAAGCTGCAAGGCATCAGCCTTGTCCTTCATGCCATCTTCAAGCAAGGGCTGCAAGGTGAACACCTCACTGATAAAGTCCCAATCACTTTATCAAACACCTCTCTGCAGGCAGCAGTGGATCTGCTGCCTGATTTCATTTAGCATAATCTAGTTGGGGACAAAGCATCCCCTTTCCCCCATGCAAAAATGCCCTTAATTCTCTGCAGAGGGCAGAAATGCTTGTACATTGAATTAAAAAGTAATGCTGCCCTGTGCCCTGAGTGCATGTGAGAGGGACAGCCCACTGCAAGGGTACAAGACAGGAGCTGACAGGGTCTGGCAGATGGTCCTTGGGAGTATTTTCAGCCGAGGCTGTTCTCAGTCCCACATTTGATGATATGCGTGCATAGGATCCATGAGATTTTGCAAGGGAGGATGTTGTATAGGGGACCAAAAAGCTTGGAAATGCCTGTTTTTTTAAACTACAGCTCTAGGTTCGCGTTCTTCTCCTAACCCAGCAGCCTTCCTGCACAGCTTAGGAAGATCACCTGGAGAAATACTGTGTCAACAGATAACTCCTCCCCTATGTTACAGAGGTGTGGGGGGAGAAAATGAACAAATCATATATTACAGATACCCAAATTATGAAGCACCCCTGCCTGCAGGGCACAGCATTTTGGCATTAGACCATAAGATAACATTGCTGTGCCAGGAGCAGATGCACCTCTGCACTTCAGCCATGGTTGAAAACATGGTTACGTGAGGCCAAAGTCTAATTAAAAGTATTCTTAAACATTTAAGGCTAGAACAGTAAGCACCACAAACAGGCACAACATGACTTCTCTCACTGTTTGACCATCTTTCTTCTCCCTGCGCCACGCTATCCTATTTACACACAGAAATAAAGTGTTCATGTTTTAAGACCAGTATGGATGAAGGTGTCCCCCACCACATGCATGGTGTGCCTCATTTCTCCTGGGAGGTATTAGATGTTCTGCTAAAGCTGGTACCAGCTTCCCAACTTTCTTCTTCTCAGACATCCTGGTCAACCACTGGAACAGGCTTCCCAGGGAAGCGGTCATGGCATCAAGCCTGTCAGAGCTCAAGGAACATATGGACCATGCTCTTAGTCATATAGTTTAGTTTTAGGTAGTCCTGTGAGGAGCACATAGTTGGACTTGACTCTTATGGGTCCCTTCCAACTCCAGATATTCTGATTCTATGTTAAATTGGGCCTGGCCTGGTTAGCCTGAACAATTAGCCCAGGTAATTGGTATCCAGATAAGAAGTGGCTTAGACTAGCCTGAGCAATAACCACTCCCTTTCACCTGAAGCTCTGTGTCACGTCCCTTCACTCACGCGCACCAGGCAGTACCGCAGTGATTTCAGTTTCAAGCACTGAGGCACTCTCCGTGTGTTTTCTCAGCTTTTGGGAGAATTTGTTTACTCCTTGAGGGCACTGATGGACGTTTATGAGCTGTCAGTGACTTTAATTGCGTGGAAGTATGATGCAAGCAAGCGGAGGCGTCAGAGTTGTATGTCTGGGTGTTGGAGAGAGGTGATAAAACAGAAGCAAGACCACAGATGAAGCCTACTGTCTTTCACACTTGGGGCATGTTTCCTGAGAAGTTCTCAAGTCATGTTGATTGAGGACAATTTCCCGTGCCGTTTTGACCCTTGGGTTTACGCCCCAGCAAGAAGTGAGAGAGGTGACGCAGGACAACTCTGTCACTCTCAGACCTGTATCTGGGCTCTATATCTTTTGTTTTCATCCAGTTACTCGAACACGGGTGTATTCCCAGAATAACCAACCCTTCTCTCGCGTCTCTTTCAGGCAGCTGATCCTGCCATGGAGGGCATCGCAAAACCTATCAGGACAGGTAAGACACCTAAACTGACTATACATGCCATTTGTCTCGTCTGTAACGCAAATATTGCCCAGGATCACAAATAAGCCAATTGTGCACATATTAACATTTCACATAAAGTCTCTTCTTGGTGAAAGGCCAAGGTAGTGGTGAAATAAAAAAAAAAAGAAGAAGAAAACTTTGAAATTACTCGGTACCTCCGGAAACCAGCGCCTGGCTGAGGAAATAACACGTATGTCTGAATCTGCCCTGAGCTGTCTTTGCAAGAGAGCTTTCTTTCCAGAGGATGTGCACATCAGTCTGATTACTGGGCCTTATTTGAAGGGCTGGATTTTGCACGTGTGGGCGTAATCTCCCTGTCTTCACAAGACATGGGTGCAAATGTGTTGGCACATATTTCAAAACAGCTATAGCTCCTCCTGTACTCCTCGGGTCTGGAGTAGTCACGCGTTTTGTACTGGTTTGTGGGGAAAGGGAGGAGAGAAGGGGTAGGTCTAGAAGGGGCAAGTGGAGAACAGCAGCAAGAGGCACAGGGCAAGGAGTTAATACAGATGGAGTATGAGCATGGGGAGCTCAAAAAAGGAAAAAGCTGTTTAACTAGACTAGAAGAGACAGTGAACCAAGATTCTGCTTTTCCTTAGCATAAATCAGGAGGAGTACTATTCATTTCATTGGCATTGCCTCCCTGGTTACACGGCCCTTAGCACCAAGTATTCTGACTTCCTGCAAGTACAAGTTCATGCTCAGTCCCGGAGGATGGGAGATACCATTGCCTCCCACTCTACAGATGGGAAAAATGAAGTAAAGTGTTCACCTAGAAGTGATGGCAGAACAGGAAATTGAAGTTCAAGGTCCAGAGACTCCTAATCACGTAATCATCTTTTCTGTTTTCTGTATTTCAATCTGTTTCATAGCCCACAGGTCTCAAAATAGTCCCTGCATGTCACTGTGTCCTTCCTGAGAACTTCAGATCTCACCTAACCATCATTTTTTTATGTTTTAAAATTCCTGTAACCTGGAGAGATTTTCTTTGCCCCTTGGACATCTTAAGCACATATTGCTTTCTCTGTATCAATCTAAGTAGCTCCATAAGTATTTTCAAGTCTTTCTCAAGTCTTCTAGTGCTTTACTTTGTACCTGGAGTTCCTCAGAAATAAAGCAGGGCCTGAACATACAAGGCAGATTTGGATAAGGGCATTTGGATAGTAACATCACAGCCTCAGTCTAGCGTGTCCCAGAAGGTGTCCAAAAAGGAGCTTTGGAAACCTCATGGGCTGCAAAGCATCAGCCTCACTGACCACCGTCCCCTGCTGGTGATGGAGAGTCCTCAGCAGCTGCGAGGAGATACGGCCCCAGAGCAGAACCTCCACTCCTGTAAATCAGCGTAACCTCAGAGAAGTCATCAGAACTGTGCTGGTTTCCATGGCTGAGTTTTGCCACCAGTTAGGAAGAGGTGGTGAAAGCTGTTGGAGTGGAATCTAGTGATTGACAGAGGAGAAGCCCCAGAGAAGACGGAGTCTGTAGGTCAGTGTTAGCTCAAAGCAAAGCACAAGCAATACTGGCGTTCCCAGGGCAGGGATGAGAGGTCTCACTAATCCAAAAGCGCACTGCAATAGGTTGTGGGTTTGTTTTTTTTTTTAATTTCATTCTAGGCAACCTGTGCCAATTTCTTTTTCTCCTCATCGGTGACTGGCAGGTGCCAGGCGGGAGGAATGTGGTCTCTCCAGGAATGTATAAGATGCTGTTTCATTAGTCAGAAACCTTTCTGTCTTTGGGTCAATATCAATTACAGGCACCCTCTTGCTCTGAATTCTGCTGCTAAATCCGAGATGATGCCATTAGTGAAAGACAAAGGAGGGAATGACAGAGAAACCCTAGGAGGCAGGAGGAGTTGGGGAAAGCTGTTGGCAATGGGTGTAAGTGCTCTCAGCCTGCCCCTCATGGCCTATCAGTCTCTATTGAATGTCTCTGGCAGGGTAATGGAGCATTAAAGTGTAAGCAAATTAAAATGGCCTTTTATTTTTCTCTTAAAATGCATAAAGCAGGGCTAATTGATGAATATATCCCAGCGGGTAATTGACTGGGGCCCCTCGGCGGGGAGCTCTGCCACACGCTGCCGGGCATCGCTTGCTGACTCCTACGCGGGGAGCTGCAGCGACCGCTGCAAGGTCCCATCCAGTGGCCACAGAGCAGCAAGAAACAGAAACGTAAGAAATATTTCAGGACCAGGACTGTGGAGAGGCTGAAGTTGCTGTGGATTTAGATTTAGATCCGTGGCTGCCTCTCAGGCAGCCCAGATGTTGCTCGTGTGACTTGGATGGATTTCGTGCCCACCTTTTACGAAGCCCTGCGTCGTAAAAGGGGGCGAGCAAGAAAAAAATGAGCATCACCGACTTGCCAGGTCGGTGCTCAGCCTTGCTCCAGCCATGTATCAGTACCGAGAGGGAGGCTGAAGGTACCTAATTGTGCAAAACATCTCGGAGATGCTGATGGGGGACGCAGGACTGCGCTAGTGGGACCAGCTGGGGTCCGCTCAGGCAGCGACTGTGTTGTAATGCAAATGGGCAGCGGTCCAGACGTGGCTACATCTCTGAATTAATTTTGTTATATCAAAGCAGGAAAAACATGATGATTTCATTTAGATTTCCAATGAGATTATGTTCTATTATTAGCTAAGCATGAGTGGGCACTAAAGCAGATTTATGGAAGGTTTATGTTTCTACTCAGCTGTCAGCCCTCAATGGATGGGTTTGCAGGAATCCGCAGGCAGTAGCTGAGAGCGATGTGTTGTCAGCTAATTAAAAGTTTGTGTGAAAAACAGTAGCAATCTCCTCAAAACCTCTGTGCCATTGTCAGTGGAGTACCTGAGTAACAGGGGGGGAAAATTAACTTCATCATGAACTAAATATCTGTGAAATGTTTTTTCTGTGGAAATACTTCTCTGTGGAAACTCACTACATTTCATAAATATCAAATCATGTACTAATATGAGCCAGAGAGATATCATTAGGTTCATTTTTTAGAGTGAATACTGAGTCTCACAAAGAAATTTATGACCTGCCAATGTCTAGAGACCTGCCAATGTTCAGCCCCCATCATCTCCTTGCTGTCCTCTCTGAACCTCGTTTCCCAGTGGACGTTGTAATCCTGGACTGCTGGCTCATCTTGTTATTTTGAACTATAAATACATGATACTAAATTCTCCTCATTTATAAAAGAAAAAACCTGCAGATACATACTCACGCACAGACTATTTATAGATAATTTTCTCTGGCAGGAAGATCCATTAGCAGTTGATGGACAGAGGGGGGAAGGAAATCCATCACTCCATTCGCAGGTTCAATGAGAAATAGATTCCCAAGTGAAAGTCTGGCTCCGAGAAATTAAGATAATACCAGTGACATTCACATCCTTGCTACCCTGGAGTAAATCAGGCTGAAGCCAGGGAAGCACACAAGCCTTTCCAGATTTGCAGCAACATCTCTGAGTGCAGATGGACCTTCTGCAACTGAATGTGGCCTCTTCCAGCCTGGAATTGTCCCAGTGCAACACTAATGAAATTGCTAGGTTGTTAGTCACAAACCCCATGATGGTGGGTTCTGCAGAAATGGCCATTTCACGTTTACACCATATAGATTTTTGTCTTCTCAGCTTCAGTACATGCACATGTTTGCGTGCATATATGAGAAACATGTAAGGTTCTGTCTGCTCTTGGGGAGGTCAGGGCAGATGAGCCGTGTTTCTCAGTTCAGAAAATTTTGGGCTTGCAAATGCTGGAAAGAGTTCACAGGCATCCTGCTAGGCAGGCATCCGGAGGAAACTGCACTAGATAGATTCCAGTTAGTCATAACAGGGACTAGTTGCTTATTTACTTAATAATGAGATGATCGTTATTGCTACAAAATGCTGAAAGTTACATCTTCCATCTCTCCAATACTTAAAACGCAAGTTATAGATGAATATATATGTATATAGATGAATAGCTAGTGAAATTGTGTGCCCTATGCTATGCTGAAGCAGGCTAAAGCCTTTTGGCCTTAAACTCTACAAGGTTTGCAGTAGTGAGGCGTGCAAGGATGAGTTCATCATAGATCATAGAATGGTTTGGGTTAGAAGACACCTTAAAGATCATCCAGTTCCAATCCCCCTGCCGTGGGCAGGGACACCTTCCACTACACCAGGTTGCTCAAAGCCTCATCCAACCTGGCCTTGAACACTTCCAGGGATGGAGCAGCCACAACTCCTCCGGGCAACCTGTTCGTAAGAGGTTCTTCCTAAATTTGGAGGAAAGAAAGAGATACTTCTGAAGTTTACGTTTTTGGAAGGAGGTAACATTGGCAGCCGGGTTCAGTGCCCTTTCAATGCACAAGACTAGAGTGACAGTCCTTGGGGAGTATGTGTGACAGGTACAGCCACGAGCAGTGTCCAGCTCTGCCATTGAGCCCAGGAGAGGACGTTACCCAGGTGGCACTTATCACAGCATCACTCAGCTGAGACAGTCCATCAGCACCAGCCAGCAGCTGTTTGCAGGACACTTAACTGGAAGGAGAGTCAAAGATAGCTACAGCGACTTCAGATAGTGGCTACTGAGAAGTAAAATTAGGCAAGTTGTGCTAATTCTAGCATGCTGACAGAGATGTATGAAATCACCTTGCCTGATTTTATGAGCACTGAGATAGGTGGGAATATGGAGGAACTGAAAGCTGGCTGTTGCCTGCCTGTGCTTCTTTAACTCCTAAGATAAGTTCAGGTTTTTGACCTGCTTTTGTTTCTGCCCACACTTGGCCTCCAGCTAGCTGCGATGCCATATACACTGCAGAGGAATATCGCTCTAAGAGGTGACTGGCACTAGGACAAGCCTCAAAAACCCCATTTGAGGGGCTTTCCATAGCTGGGTAGCAACGCTTTGCACTCTGCCATGCCACTGTCAGCTCTTGGTTTCACTGCCCTTTGTCTGTGCTCCCATTATACCCATTTCAGAGATGGGGAAACTGAGGCAGCCAGCAGCAAAGAGAGCTCCCCAGGCAGGGTTACATCTCCTTGGACCTGGCTGGCAGCAGCCCCTATAGCCACCTGTCCCACAGTCCTTGGGTTAATCCTGGCAGGACACCGCCTCTTTAGGTCCTGCAGTGTTTTGATGGGACTCTCCATTTCGCACTGCAGGTGGAAATCATCAGCGAGGCCACAGCTCCTCTGAGTCCCATTTCGCAGTCCTGCGACTCATCCCCTTTGGCTCAGTGGGGAAAAGCTGCTCATGGAAAGAGTCTGCTCTTTTCCTCAGGGCTGTGCCCTCTGGACGTTCATCCTATGGCAAAAAGGGGTCAGGAAGATAAAAGTGGATTATCTCCTCATAGTTTCTTTAGGACAATACAGCCTAAATGGCTTCCTCCTATTTTTTAACAACAGGCTTCCTTCAAGCAGCCTGATCTACAGCCTCTCTGCATCACAGAGGACAATTAAACCAGTGTGGTCTCCTTGGTACTTAGTCCCAAACGTGGCTTTGCTTTTCCTCCTTCTCACAGGATTTTTAAACATATGATCCTACTGACTCCAGCGGGATTACTTCTGATTGACACTGTTACTGGTGCAAAGTCAGTTAGGTGATGTGATCGAAGATATCCATCGACCAGTCCTGAAACTCTGGTAATTTCAGTCTCTCCTGGCTTGCACTGAAATGTTTCAGATAAAAGAATTAACTTGAGAAATAAAACTAGAAAACAGTTATGAGCTGCCTCAGCAGGCTGAGAACCGGAAATGTCTCTATAAAACAATTTTTTCCATAACTTGCCTTCTCAGAAACACAGCTGATGTCACCAAATAAAGGGTTTAAACACAAACACACAGAAACTTGCTGACACCAATAAATTTAAGTACAGTTTTGAAAACGCCAAGTGCAGCTAGATCAGTGAGGGGTAGATCTCGAGAGATGCCATGAAGATGCTGAGGCAGCTCACGCCGGCGGGGGCTCCTGGCAGCACCGGGCTGTCTGTGTGCAGGCACAGCACTTTGCTTAGCAGATGTTTCTGGGCTTCAGCTTCCAAAGTCTGCTTGAGCAGCAGGGGATTTTCTGCTTTGTAGGGTAAACCCCTTGAAGGCCACTAGGTTTCTGTAAAAATACTCTCCCTTCTTGCAGGACCCTTTAATGCAAGCAGGCTCAGGGCACTGACTATGCATTACCAGAAACTTGCTGCTGTTGTAAGAGCTTTAGTTTGAAATAAAGGCCAGAAGAGTTTTCTTCTGTCCTATTCCTTATCTCCACATCTCTGTAGTGTTTGTGTACTCACTAAAACACTATATTGACATGACTAACAATAGGAAAGGAGGCCTTGGTTTTTCTTTGGGGATTTCCAGCGTAGCCAAGGCACTTCGACACACGGCTTACTCATTCTTGGAGCACAGTGAGCACCTGCTACCCTCAAAAATGTTTCAACTACTGAAATCAGAGAAAGCTTGCACTTCTTTCAAGATACTCACAGCCTCTTTCTCCAGCATCGAGAGCAAAGGGTGCAATGTTACAAATCACTGATCAGGGGGACTTGTGTGTGGGACCAGCTTCCCCCTGATTTAGCCATACTCCTGACCAAGTACCTCTTGGAAATCAGACCATGTGGATACTGCACAGGTCTGGAGATTTGAATCTCTTTTTTGTATCTTCAGTTTCAGGAATCCTATGAAACTTCAAATCCTTGTCTCACCCTTCCTTTAGTAGACTCCTTCTTGTTCATGTAAGGAACAAGAAATATGTCATCTGATGACGTGGAGTAGCATCAAGATTTAGTAGAACTTAGTTTTGTATGTTAACCAGTCCTTCAGAGACCCTTGTGGAGTGGGTGACTTTTATACCCACAGGAAAACTTAGGTGTGTTGACTACTTTGGGAGAAGGGAGTATAATTTGGTAAGGCTTTACTGAAACTCCTTAATACGTTATTGCTCGTATTCACCTGTAGAATAAAACACTAGAAATTCCCAAGCTCCCACCTGAACTGCTATGCACATCCCATCCACAGCTGCAGCAGGGCCAGGAGACGTAAAAACAGAGAGTCAATGCAATGAGCAATAACCATTCACCTGCCTGCTTGCAGCCACTGGGATATACACTGTTTTCCCGAGTGTATCTTGTCCATGTATCCGTATACTTGTGGGCTGCATGGGGCGGTACAAACCACGCTCTATACAATCACAGAATGAAGGAGGAATAATCAGCGCCGGCCACTGAACGTCCGGTAAGGTGAGAGCAGGGAGAGCTGCCCCAGAGCAGAGGGGAAGGTGAAACGTGGGTGGAAAGCAGGTGAAATGCAAGGGCGAGCAGTGGGGTGCAGTCCGGGATGCAGGAGCTGGGACCCCGGGAGGCGGTGCCGGGATGCGGCGCCGTCCCGGGAGGCGGTGCCGGGATGCGGTGCCGTCCCGGGAGGCGGTGCCGGGATGCGGTGCCGTCCCGAGAGGCGGTGCCGGGATGCGGTGCGGTCCCCGCGGTACCATCCCGGGAGGCGGTGCCGGGATGCGGTGCGGTCCTGGGAGGCGGTGCCGGGATGCGGTGCCGTCCCGGGAGGCGGTGCCGGGATGCGGTGCGGTCCCCGCGGTACCATCCCGGGAGGCGGTGCCGGCAGAGCCACCCGCAGTCCCGGACGGGGCCGCCGGGTGGCGCCGTCCCCGCGTGGCCGCCGCCGGGCGCAGCGCGGGGCCGCCCCGGCACCTCCCCGCGGCGGCGCTTTGGGCCCCGGGGCCGTTCCCGACCCGGACAACCGACAGGCGCCCCGGCGTCCTGCCGAGAGCCGCGCTGTAACCGTGAGCGACATTTCAAAAGCGTCCAAAGAGCCGTTCCGAGAAGTTCCTTTGACCTTTGGAAGATGCGACAGGGCACTCGGGGCTGCAAGGATGTCCTGAGGTTATGTAGGGAGAAAATCAGAAGGGCCAAAGCCCAGTTAGAACGTCAGCTGGCTACTGCCGTAAAAGACAATAAAAAATGTTTCTACAAATACATTAGCAACAAAAGGAGGGCTAAGGAGAATCTCCATCCTTTATTGGATGCAGAGGGGAACATAGTGAAAAGGCTGAGGTATTTGATGCCGCCTTTGCCGCAGTCTTTAAGAGTAAGACCAGTTGTTCTGCGGGCACCCAGCCCTCTGAGCTGAAAGACAGGGACGGGCAGCAGAATGAAGCCCTCATAATTCCAGGAGAAATGATTGGTGACCTGCTACACCACTTAGACACACACAAGTCTATGAGGCTGGATGGATCCAGCCAAGGGTACTGAGGGAGATGGCAGAAGTGCTCCCCAAGCCTCTCTCCATCATTTATGAGCAGTCCTGGCTAACTGGGGAGGTCCCAGTTGACTGGAAGTTAGCCAATATGACACCCATCTACAAGAAAGGCCAGAGAGAGCATCTGGGGAACTACAGGCCTATAAATCTGACCTCAGAGCCCGGGAAGGTAGAGCAGATCATCCTGAGTGCCATCAGACGGCACGTACAGAACAATCAGGTGATCAGGCCCAGTCAGCATGGGTTTATGAAAGGCACGTCCTGCTTGGCTAACCTGATCTCGTTCTATGGCAAGGTGACCCACTTAGTGGGTGAGGGAAAGGCTGTGGATGTTGTCTACCTAGACTTGAGTAAAGCCTTTGACACCATTTCCCACAGCATTCTCCTGGAGAAACTGTCTGCCCACGACTTGGATGGGCGCACTCTTTGCAGGGTAAAAAACAGGTTGGATGTCTGGGCCCGAAGAGTGGTGGTGAATAGAGTTACATCCAGTTGGCAGCTGGTCCCAAGTGGTGTTCCCCAAGGCTCAGTACTGGGGCCAGTTCTGACATATCTTTATCAATGGTCTGGACAAGGGGATTGAGTGTCCCCTCAGTAAGTTTGCAGATGACACCAAGTTGGGTGCGAGTGTCGATCTGTTTGAGGGTAGGAAGGGTCTACAGAGGGATCTGGACAGGCTGGATCAATCAGCCGAGGCCAATTGCATGAGGTTCAACAAGGCCAAGTGCTGGGTCCTGCACTTGGGTCACAAGCCCATGCAATGGTACAGGCTTAGGGAAGCGTGACTGGAAAGCTGCCCAGCAGAAAAGGACTTGGGGGTGTTGGTCAATAGCTGACTGAGTATGAGCCAGCAGTGTGCCCAGGTGACCAAGAAGACTGGATGTTAGGAAAAATTTCTTCCCCAAAAGGGTTGCCAAGCGTTGGAACAGGCTGCCCAGGGAAGGGGTTGAGTCACCATTCCTGGTGGTATTTAAAAGGCGTGGTAGACATGGTACTTGGACATGGTTTAGTGGTGGACTTGGAAGTGCTAGGTTAACTGTTGGACTTGATGATCTAAACATCTTTTCCAACCTAAACAATTCTATGAATCTATGATTCTGTCTTCCAGTTTTAATGTTTAAAAGCTTCTTTCTGTAATTGCACCATACAAATAATTTGGTTAAATTAAGCTTACCTGCACATAATTTCTGTTTGTGTGAAGGAGAATAAGAACTGTCATTTTTTGGACTGATAGCTGCAATTTACCGGAGCTTTAGACTGTTATAAATTGAGTTACACTGCTATGAATTCTCTGTGCAGACCAGGTATCACCAGCCAGGGAGTAAGAACCAGCTCTCCTGTGTGCCCTTCCTGCTGCTGCTGCTTGTTTCTTTGGAGCTGCTGCTGTGGAGTTTGTCCATAGTGCAGTTCTAGCAATTAAGTGAGGTGCCAAATGCTGACAGCATTTTACAGTACAAAAACCAATCAGGACTGGTCACTTAATCTGTTGTTTCCTTCAGGGAACATCTCCGAAGACTATTTAAGAATCCTACAGAATGTCCCGACCAAGAGAGCCGCTGCGTACGTGAGAGGTCAGTGGGGGACAAGAGCTGGCAAAGAGAGATTGCAGAGCTGGCTGAAGAGCAGGCTGTTCGTGTTATTCAAACTGGTTTTAGTGGCAAATAGCTTTTTGACCAAATGGGCATTTTATAGGAAAAAAATCCTTCGCTTTCCTCAAATGTGGGTGTGTTTGGTTAACCCCCCCTATCTGATCAGATAACCATTTTTTTTTCAACTTGATAAGAAAAAATAAATAAACAGGTACCTTCTGCACACAAACACATGAATATACATCTCCATTATTTCCCTTTAAATATTGCAGAAGGCCGTTTTCACTGCTTCTCCCTGTCTTGGGTTTCCCAAGGGCTGTGTAAGTGCTCAGAACTTTTTAACACCCCACTTCATGTGTGAACTCACAACCGTCTGGCCAGGGCCTTTTCTTGGAGCTTCCTGCAGGAAAACCACTGAACAGGTATCTCCATTTACCAGGAAATACGCTGCTGCAAGTCACACAAGGCTGCATTCAGGTCACCAGAGCTTAGTGGCTCTTTTTAAACTTTGTTTGCTTTCCTTTCTAGTGGCCAATCCAGTAAACAGTTCAAAACTGAGCTTGTTCGAGAAGGGTATTTGTGAAGACATCCAGTGCAAGAGTGAAGAGCTGGTGATACAGAAACAAGGCGTCTACTTGATCTACTGCCACTTGAACTTCCATTTTCCCAACTGCTTAAACAGCCCCACCGACCTCAGGATACAGTTCCTTGTGAATGACCAAGTCGACAGGCAAACATTATCCACGTGGTGTGCATCAGAAACATGCCAAGAAAAGACTTTTAAGACGTTTTTCCAGCTCCATTTGACATATCTGAATGTGAAGGACCGAATATCAGTAACACTTAATCATCCTAAATTCTTGAATGAAATTTCTCTTCCCAATGAAAACGTCCTTGGGGTCTTGAGGTACAGCGATGAAATGTGAGCAGCTCTCTGATGTCCCACTGTTGCCCAGACTTACCTTTCTCTGAACAACAGTAGCCTGCTTTTACTAGGCAACATCTTGTTTTAAGTTTCCTATCTCGTCTCATCGCTAGGGTCAACAAGGAACTTTGTGAGTGTCCCAGACGAAACCTAAAACACTGCAAGACCCACACCTGACAGATTGCTCTGGTTTGGCTCAGGGTAGGATTGTTGTTGGACTGTCCAGCACAAAACCCACAGATCTGCCACAGGTTCCTCAAAACAATGCTGTGTAATAACAGATTAAAATGTAGCTAGATTGTGGGAAAAATACGCAATGTTGAGACTTTTTGGCTAGCGGACCGCTGGCAAGGTACCTGTGCTCAGGAGATGGGGAAATCTTTTTAATTTAATTTTATGGAGTAGTATTTTGACATGGTCTTTCAAAAAAACTAACGGTCAAAGCTTGTAATTAAGACTTTCTTTACAACTGGAGCATGCCATCACAACTCTCGAGTAGGTTTACAGATAGATCATACAAAAGCAAAGATGATGAAATTATTGACTCTCAGGCTGGCAGCTAAAACTCTGGGCAGGACATAGGAGATTTGGGACCTGCAGGATATTTCTATGCTGCATTCTGCTGTGGACTTTATGCAATTTACTTCCAAGTGTCTTCCTTTTTGCTATTTATCCATCTTCTCTACTTAAATATTAAGGTCTTTGGGGCAGAGACTTTATATGTGCACAGTGCTCAGCCTCTGTTCTCACTTGAGGTTTCTAGACCTTTTCATAACAAATATTAAAATAGTAATCTCGTTGCAAATCTAGCCACATGGCAAAGTTCATTATGATACATTTTCCTTGAATCCTGTCCTGCCTGTTTGACAGTACCCTGCGTGACACCAGCCACGCCAGAGTGTAAATACACCTCTAACGCCTGCACTTTGTGAAAATCCAAGATTTGTATCTAAGGTCTAGACTTTCCCAAAGACAGTTTCAGATCTTGCCCTCAGCTGACAGTGGTGGAGTTTGGGCAGTCCAGAGGATAGATGTTATTTGAACTTCTTTGGCTTCTTGGAAAGCTTAGATAATGAAGGATAAAATAATGATCTCAGGCCCTGTTGTTCTATGAATTGCAGCAACACAGGCATTTACTTGAAATGTAATTCTTACAGTGTGGGGAGGGAAGGGACCAAAAAGTTACAAAAGCTGGTACCAGTTCACTCTTTCCTCTTTTCCCTTTATTCCTGATATCCTACTAAGGTCTGTTTTCATTGCTACTCAACTTTTTCATCTTGAGTATTCTTCATACTTTCATTCCTTTACATGACTAGAGCTTGGCAAGCTGTTGGCATCAAAACATTCAGTCATAGATTTAGTTTCTGGCTTCAAAAACTCAGTGAGTGTTTTATTTGTCAAGCTTAGTTGATGTTGTCAACTGATGCACCTTAGCCTGTGTAAGCACACTCAAAATACTCCTCATAGTAGTAATTTGCTACTTGTGTTATGTCACCAGAAACTCATGGTACGTATCGGTGAGATTTCGTCCTATTGACCAGGTGACTTCGAAATACACAAGAAACTTTCAGAGGGTCATGAGCAATTGATGTGATTCATTGCTAGAGATACCCACTTTCTGTTTTGATAAATATTGAGGAAAACAAAGCATTCTTTCGCTATTAATGGTTGAAGAAAAAAAAGGAGAAGAAAACTAAATCTGTGCTTTCTTTCTTTCTTTTCCCCTTAGAGAAAAGAAATTTATTTTTATAAGAGTCAGCTTACTCTGCCTATGACATTGTAACCTCCACAGGAATCTCCTCGCCTCTCTGGACCCTGTAAATCTTTAATGTCTCTGAATAGGGTTTTTAACCCTCGCTCTGCCTCCACCTCAATACACACGACTAATGCCCAGACAAGTTTAAGCAAGTCTGGTAGTCAGAAATCATAGCTCCTGAATACAGAAAAGGCAGCTAATGAATGAAAATATGCATTTACTCTGCCGTTCCCTCCTCCCCCTACCTTTTCCTGAAGGCTTTGAGTTGAAAGAGAAAGACCATTCTTTAAAAAAATAAAGCTCTCTGCATAGAATGATTTTATTCTATTATTTTGCCAGATGGAGAAAATCCTGACAAAGCAGTACTAAGCTTCTCAGCCCCAGGCTTTTTAATGCCACAGGATAAAGCAATCTGACCTCTACTCCCTTGCCTCTGAGAAATAAGAATAAATTATAGCCATAAAGAGGGCCTGCTAATAGTGTGCAATTTTGCCATCAGTTATAGAAATGTTAAATAGCTTTCGATGAAACGAGGCCCTGAGCCATTAGCAGCCTGCACACTTTCTGGCAGACTCCAAGTCACTTCACTCTTTCATCCTTTTTCCTTCTCTTATTTCCTAGTTTTTTGAAGCAGGTCATTTTTGACAACAATCCTGTACTAAAAAAACTCCAGGCTGATCCTTCGCATAATGCCGCGTCTTTTCAGCAACACCAATGCACTTTGGAGAAAAACACATTCCTGTGGTCTCAGCTTCACTGTTTGCAGCAGACAAGCTTTTCTGCAGCAGGTTCCTCACCCTTCTGAGGAGCACTTCAGACCTACAGAGCCTGCTCTGGTTGCCCACCGCAGGGCTGGGTCCATGAGAAAGGGAGCACTACTGACAGGGCTGAAGTCGCAGAGAAATTCTGAAAATTCCTCCCCTTGTCCTCAGATGTGGCAAACGCGTGGCTTTCTGTGTCTATGCTCTCTTGCTAACTTGACCAGAAACAGGAAGCATCTGCAATCTGCAAAAGGAGGCTCCGGGGTGACCTTATAGCGGTCTTCCAGTACCTCAAGGGGGCCTACAAGAAAGATGGGGAGAGGCTGTTCAGGAGGGCCTGTTGTGATAGGACAAGGGGTAATGGTTTTAAAATAGAGGGAGGTAGATTCAGGTTGGATATTAGGAAAAAATTTTTTACCCTGAGAGTTGTAGAACACTGGAACAGGTTGCCCAGAGAGGTGGTGGATGCTCCATCCCCGGAGACATTCAAGGCCAGGTTGGATGAGGCCCTGAGCAACCTGATCTAGTTGGAGATATCCCTGTTCCTTGCAGGGGGGTTGGACTAGATGACCTTTGAAGGTCCCTTCCAGCCCTAACCATTCTATGATTCTATGAATCTCACAAGCAAGTCTGTTCTGTTGAGGTTTCTTGCCCCTCCTCAGACACCGAAAATGTTGCACTCTTAAACCGTTTTCTGCTTGGCGAAGAAGCATCTACAGGAGTTAATATATGTCATTATTCATAATCTTGGTTGATAGAAGAATATGCGTGTTATTGGCTTAATTCTGGCTGTTGTTAATTGCTATAGAAGATTTTAACAGGGACTTAAATAGAAGTCAATGTCAAGTCAATGCAACACGCTTCCATCCAAGCTCGCCCTGGGGCAGCAAACCAAAATTAGATCAAGTTTAATATCAGAGATGACAGAGCTGGATCTGAACTTCACCAAAGCTGTGAAGACTTTGAATCCGGGATTGTAATCAGACTTCACCTCCCATGAAATTGGCCTGAACCCAAACTCCTCAAAGCTCAGATCTGAAAATTAGGTCAGACTTATCTGACACAGATTTATTATTTAGGCTGTGCAAGTGCTTACTGAGGGACTTGGGAGTTTTGCATTTAATTTTATTTTCTTCAGCACTTCCCAGAGGGAGGAAATATCATAGTCACTTAGAAATCCTCTACTGTGCCATGGGTCCAACCAGGGGCTGTGGGCTACCTGAAAATGCACAGCAGTCCTATGGTCCCACTTGCATCAATAGTGCACTGATCTTCTGCATTCCTGCACTCCTCTTATGCACTCGAATTCCTTTGGAAAGCAAACAGTGTTCTGCAAAGGCTCAGCCACTTGCTCATGCTCTTAAATTAATGTTGCTATTTTCCATAATGCCATTAGATAGAAAAATTACAAGCAGCTCTATTTGATTTCAAGCACTCTGTCCTGCAGTTAAAGTAAGAAAGGGACCACTCAACACAAATAAATGACCAAAAGGCAAAATAAGAAGCTTTTGCTTTTTGGTACCTCTAACCGAGCCTTACTGACAGGACTTTAAAAAATGGAAGCGATACAACTTGTGTTTGTTTCGAATAGCGAGGGAAAACCTCAACGCAAAGGCAGCTTCTGTAGGAGGAGTAACTGTAAAAACGCAAATTCTGACGAGCAACACTTGTGACAGCAGGAGTTGCACTCCGTGACCTCAAAACCTCTTCCAGCCTCAGCTTTTTGTGGCTGTAACAGGCTCAATTTCAAAACAGTCTGATGGACTGTGAGGATACAGAGTCTTGGAAAAATGGTTTGGAAGAATGCATTGTGCAGCAGTGCCCAACCCCTCAGGGGGTTCAGCCGAAGTGGTTTAAATTCCTGATTTCTGTTTTCAGTACTGATCCTAGAAGCCTGGAGATTTGGGGTGGAGGAGGGTAGAGACCAAAGAAGGAGAGCACGGCATGTTCTGAAATTCAGGTGCTGTCAAGGAGAGTGAAGGTGGAGACCCCCCAGAGCTCGACATTGGCATCAGGGGCCATGTCAGCCCCTTCACACTCAGCATCCCCTCTGGGCTGCCAAGGGCTCGCTGCAGGCAGCAACCACCCTCCTCTGTTGTAAGATGAGGGTGTTGTGCACCATGGGTAAAGTCACTGTTTTTTCCTAAGATGCCGTATCCTGCAGTATGAGCACACCATTTCTCTTCAGTTGTGTCCACAGCATCTAAATTTAGGATTCCTATTTCCCTCTATAGCCAGTGTGACGCAAGAGCCTCCAAGAGATGAGTCAGAGCACCCAAAATAGCTGCCTAGATAAGACATCCTCAACTTCCTAGTGAGTCTTTACTCAGTCCAGTGAGTCTTTACTCGGTCAGGTCACCAGGTCCTTGGTCTCAATAGCTTCATTCAATTCAAGATAAAGAAAAGATTATTTAATATGTGGATTTATAATTTATGGACACTTTCTACAGCTTCCCACAGAGTGCTGCCTGTGCCTTGAGGCTGAGTGAGGCCTCGGCTCTCCAGTAGAACATGTTTGTAAGGTAAAACACAAATGTCAAGTAAGTTGTTATATATATGGATGAAAAAGAATAAGATTTTCCTCCTTAGGTAGTTTTTGTTCCCACCAGCACCTCTTGCTTGGTCGTGTCCAGAACTGATAGAGGGAATATTTTTAAATTAGGCAGCAATTCAATACTTAGCTTTTGAAGCAACTGTTTTCTCATCTAAAACTGTTTAGTAAATATTTGACATTTTATTTTCTATCTCTTCAGTTTACATATTTTTAATTTACTTGTGTTTCTGTTATTTTGCTTCTTCCCTTCTCTTCTTCTATTTTTCAATCTCTATTTCTGCATAAAAATGGATGGGAAAAAGCAAATAAAATATAAAGTAAGGAGGGGGGAAAAGGAGGGAAACTAAAGAATTGGGGGGAAAAAAAACCTGTTTGAACAGTTAAATGGGCTCTACAGAAGCTCTGACTCCAAGGATGTGAGTGAATATTGACACATGCAACAATCTGAAAACAGGTATTTCTAAAGCTTGTGCTTTAGAGGAAGAATAAGTTTAGTGCTTAAAAATGAGAATTTTATGCAATTTTTAACTACTTTATATGAATGTAATTCAAGGGGCTTCAACCAAGTTCCTCGAGCTTGACAGTGGCAGAAGGGCAGAACTTTTGCCTCTGGCAAGCAGAATTGTGTGCAGTATAGCAAAGCCTTTATATTTAAAGGGTATTTTTTTCATGTATAAACCCGACTGTGTTGTGAGACAGTTCACTGGGGGCTTTAGCAATAGATATATATGAAATGTCAAAATAATTATATCATGTAAAATGAAATTGTTCTATGTTAATTATTGCAGTTTATATATTGGTAACATGGGTGTTTTCCTGAATAAACACATCTGATCCATAACACGGTGGTAAGTGTCTCTGTAAACATAGAATCATGGAACGGTTTGGGTTGGAAGGGACCTCAAAGATCATTTAGTTCCAATCCCCCTGCCATGGGCAGGGACACCTTCCACTACACCAGGTTGCTCAAAGCCCCATCCAGCCTGGCCTTGAACACTTCCAGGGATGGGGCAGCCACAGCTTCTCTGGGCAACCTGTGCCAGTGCCTCACCACCCTCATCATCGTCTTCAGACATATCACAGAGCATGTCTCCAGGTAGGTACATGAACGGACCTGATCCTGCAGCCTGGCCAAGCCCAAACCTGTTCCTTATGGGCAAGTTCACTTGATGCTGGACCACAGTAGCCCTTTGGACTACCTGCTTGGGTAGGGGGCTGCAAGTGAGCATCTGCCCTTCTCCAGGAGCATGGACCCCTGTAACAGCTGTAGAAAGATGCACGCACAGGTCTAGTTGGCCTTTTACTGACTGAGATCCTGAGGCTCGGGAAACACTTAGGAAATTTTGGCTGGTTTAAACATGTTGTGAGCTGAAATACACCTTAGAGTGAATGGGGGCTGGTTGCCTGGTCCCCTGATGCACCGTTCAGACCCGCAGCAGTGCCAGGAGGTTGTGCAGCAATTACTGGAGCAAGACTTTGTGCTTGTCTTGTGTCGGTGGCATCTGAGTAAAGACAACTGAAAGTATCACAGTGCTCTTGATGTTGTAGAGCAGTGATGAGATGCAGATCTGGCCCTGAAAATGTAACAGAGCTGCATTTCATAGATGCAGAGAAGTTTGCAGGATCTTTCAGTGCTTGGCAGACTTTTCTTTTTCTCAGATGAGAATAAAATGTCTGTTTGAAGATTTAATCATTTAAAAATTTTATGTGAATGCTAATTAATGTTTTGGAATTCAGATCTGTGAAGTGCATAGTACTTTGGCTCTGACTCAGAAGAACACATCAGAACACTGTACACAGAGGAAGCTAAAGAATGAAAGAGAAAACAGTGAAACTGTGTGGAAAAAAGAAAAAGCCAAGTCATACACTCTTGAGATATGTGAGATATCAGCTAATCAGGTTTTATACATCATAAATGTTTCTTAGAAACTATCTGTTTTTGTCATATGACCCAAATCCTGTAAAATGGACAAAACAAATGTGTTGAACAGTAGTTACAACACATAATCCAGAAAATAACACTCGAATCCTCTCCTGTCCATTAGCAAAAATTCTAGCTTCTAACCACAAGGAAGTTTTTTCCTTAATGGTTTTCAGAAGTTCATATGCTACAGAAGATTTATCCTCCAGGATTCTAAAACGTTCTGAGCCTACTCAGATCGAATACGCATCGCTGTTTGATGGGGACCTACTGCATACACAAACTCGTATCATTCATAATACTATTTTTTTTCCTGAAAGAACAGACTCCAAAGGTGAAGAAAAAGATCTGTTTCTCAACTCCGCATTAGTGATTGCCCGCAAGAGAATCAAAATGAATAGATTATGTTAAAGGCAAAAGAGAATATTGCGTAAAAGAAACTGAAATGGATTTTTTTTTCCTCTTTTTTTCCCAAAGCTTGCAGGGCTCAGCCACACAAAGAAAACCAATGTCCCAGAAAGTGCAAGACACAAATTTTTCAATAAAGCCACATTTTTTTCTTTCTTTCTCTGGAAAGTACCAGTTTCACTGAAACACTTATCAGCAGAAGTTGCTAAGACCAGGCTGGAATTTCTGGTCAAAACCACAGAAAGACCAAGACACTAGCACAAAATATCCAGGGGATCTGGCTCTTCCTAGAGGCAGGAGGACGTGGCTGTAGAGCCTTAAACCGGGTCCCCTCCAACGGAGGAGTGCCCCAGCAGACAGCCCCGATCCCCCATGCTACGCTCCCTGCTACCACCAAAAAAACAGCCTCAGTGTTCAAATCTCTGTGAGTTAATAGAAGAAACGGATCATGGCTGAATATCCTGTTGTGGTGTCCCTCTCGGTGGCTGCAGAAGAGATGCTTTCATGCTAATAACAGGCTATTTCTGAAAATCCCCAAAGTGCTAAGCAAGAAGCTAAGTGCTGAATCTGGGAGCCACTGCTGGGGACAAATCCTCTGCTGGAAGGGTTAGTGGTGTAAATATTACTGATTTCATCCCAGGGAACCAGAATGCCTTATCCCTGGATCAGAGGGCTAGTAAATGGGTTTCAGTTATTTGGTTTGAGGTTTTGGAGGCGATAGGAGAAGCCCTGGGAAGAATCCTGGAGAGCTGCAAGTACCTGCAACACGCAAGAGTGATTTTCGACCCAGATTTGGCATTTTCAGCCCTTAGCTGCTGGAGTCTTCTGGAAAATCCGTTGCTGTGTAACTCCTCAGAGGAGGTGGTACCCATCCCTTCCGGATTTTGCGAATCATCCCCTTGGAAGAGTGCCTGAGACAGCATCAGTCAGCTAAGCAGCACCGAGAGTACTCACCCTCACTCGCCCTCACACTTATTTTCCTGCTATGCCTCACTCTCCTCTTGACATCAGGCTCTTATTCATTTCTTAAAAACATAGAAAACCCTGGAAAATATGTTCCAGGCTTTTTCTTTGCTATTTTCTTTCACCACACAGAAAGGTGGAGAGCACAAGGTATTGACCAGCGCTTCCTCTTTCTGTTTTCTCAAGTATGTTTCTGCCCTACGCTCGTTTGCTTTGTGCCAGTTGCGCTCTCCGCTGCCTTCCTCTCTGGCTTCTCCGAGAGTGCCATGGAACCGAGAGGTCCCCTGCCTCGAAAGTGGAGGCAGATAGAAACTCTTTAGCAGACGGGCACTGGGACACAACTGCCTGCTTCCTCCTCTTGGGAGAAACTCTTGTAGGAGTTAAAGAAAGAAGAAAATTGTTTTGCAAGTTGAAAAGAATGATCTTTTAACTTGCTAGAGCTCAGGATGGATTTTGGCTGGGATTTTCCAAGGAGTCCAAAATAGTGGATGTACAGCTTACTTAGAAATTCCCCGATGTGTGAATAGCTTTTTAAAAATATCATGTTCCTGTTCATTCCCAGCTCTGCCACTGACTAAGTGTGGCTGTGCCTACACCGACCTGAGGGCAGGGTTTGTCTTGGGCATGGTGCTGGCATCAGGCAGTCACAGCGTTGGATGCTGGTGGTACAGCACCCGCGGGGGTCAGGGTATGGCAAATCCCATACCCGGCGTGAGGCTGGGGCCATCCCAGGAAGGATCCTGGGACCAGTGATGCTGCTACAAGGCAGGCGGTGTGGCTGGTCAGGCTCATCTGCAGGCAGATGTTTTTCCGGCCCATATTAAGGTTCACTTTTCCTTCCCATCCTTTACCAGATCTCACGCTGTATCCTGCTGCTGGTTTCTGGTTTATCTCAGATTATGCTTTGACAGCATGGGACAGCAAAGGGACAGGAAAGCTGGACTCGGGATCCAGTTGAAATCCGCATTCCATCCTCTGCAAGCTCTGGCAAGTCAAGGGCAACCATTTCAGGCTCTCTCCATTTTCACAAGCGCTGCTTGAGGTATATCCTTGCCCTCACTGTCCGCCATAAGCACTTGCACAAAATGAGCTACCAGCTATGAAAACATTTGCCCATATCCTATCTGAGGTTTAGGTTTCCTGATCCAACAAAACATACGTAATATTACTTTAGCTCCACGTCATCAGAGAGATGCTCCAAAATTACAGCAATGACACCAACAGAGCAGCTTGTAACAATGACAGATGCATTTGTAGAAGACACAGAAGGCTTTAAAGGGCAAGTTTTTGCTGTTGGACATGTATGAACCACCCTCACGCGATATAGCCCCTGGGACTGAAGTGGTATAGGCAGTTCCTGCAGTATCATTGATCAGGATCCAAATACTAGACTATGCAAGCAGAACTAATCCAGCATGGCAGCTGAGACTTGAGATAGTTTGGAGACATTTCAACTGTACATTACACATTGGATTATGCACTTCGATCATGAATAAAGAGATGTCTTCCAAGGAACAAATCACAAGGAAAAGTTTTGTAAAGAAAAAAGTTGAATTCTTCTAATGTCTATTATTCTTTTTAGGCTGGAAGTTAAATCACAGTGCATTCTTCTGTTCAAAGTGTTGCTATTTAATCGTGATTTCTAATATTCAGAATATTTTGGTTTACTTGAAATAATTTAATCTCGACATGTAGGGTATGACAAGATAGGACTCAATACAATGAGATAGAAGAGATGGTCAAAAAGGTCTAACCTCATACTGGAAAATTATGATCTGTATCATATAATGGAAAGTCTTTCAAATCCTTGTCTAATTATTTTCTACAAAATCTTAAGAAAAATTAATCACAGGTCTTAAGCAATCATAAGCATTGAAAAGACACTCATCATCTTCCCCTGGAACTGCTGAATGCCCTAAAGCTTGCAAACATTTACGCATTTGTTCAAATGCTTCATGACAAGCATTACTCTCATTACTTTCCTTGCCCTTTGATTTTCCTTTTTATTACAAAAAAGGAAAAGCACCTCTCCCTTCACCGTTACCAGACATCAAGCACAGTTTCCCAGCTCAAGAACATTTTGATTTTCACTCTCTCTTATACAGAGCCCCCATCCTCCTGGAGCTGGTGCCCCAGCAGCAGAGCAGCCACAGCACGTTGCGAAGCCGTCCCAACCCAGGCTGCAGCTGAACCTAGAAGAGCAACTTTCTTAGTCAAGTCTTGGCTGCGGTGGGAGCTCTGCGCATCATTTGTTTGTGGCAAGTCACTAATGATGTCATACAGCCTGATTTTCATTAGTCAGGCCTGGACATACCATGGTGAGGAAGGGAAACTGTGCTTTTCCCTTCCCCTGATGAGTTAGATGCCGCCACCCAGAGAATTTATTTGGGACCTCTGGCATTTGTCCTATCACTGTTGTGACTATCCACAGCGACAAGGAAAGAGCTTTTTGCACCCTGTCCCTGCGCATGCCGACAGACGTGGTGGGTCAAATGGAGCCACGTGATTAAAGTGGCAAATCTTTATTATCAATGCAAGGCTCTAAAAGTGACTCAGATAAACCAATAAAAAACCCAGGCTCTGACCCATACAGCGAATCATTTGGGTGAGGAACAGGAGGAAATCACTCAAGGCAGACCACTGAGCAGTGATTTTATTGACATTTTGTCAGGCATCATGGCAGTTGGCGCCTACCACGATTCAACAGCAAGGCTTAAGTGACAACTTGCACACCGTGTGGAAAAGGATCCTGTGAATCTGCCCCAAATCTTTCATCATCTCAGTGATGGGAAGAGGCCTATGACCAAGTCTTGTGCAAGTGGAAGATGTGTTTGAAAACAAGCAATGAAGAACCCCATATTAACATTTGACATCACCAGGTACTACTCCACTTAAAGAAGAAAGTACGTAGAGTATCTTATTAGAGTATCTTATTATCTCAGTGTATCTTCTGAGATATAAGCCAGAGATTGCTATTCAGTCTGCTAATAGGTTGGTTCCATGTGTTCTCTCTTCTTCAGGCTTAATTCTGTGATGGAAGAAGCAATGATACCATCTTTGCCTCTTTCTTCTGAAACTGAGCAAGGAGCTCTGTTACAAAGAAAGGAGGGGTGAGAAGCACCAGAGGGAAGACCACAAGCCCAGAAGCTAAACTAGTTTGCCTTAGATTTTCCACACTCCCCTTTTGTGCCTGGCTTCTTGCTCAGAATCAAACAAAACAACTTACATAATCTCCTGACAGCACTGTGACGTCCTCACGGTGCAGATCTTGCTTGTTCCTATTTCACACGTGTTTAGACGTGCCTGTGAGGTGCAGCATCTAACTCCAGCTGCCTTCCACCACAACCACAGTGCCCAGAAACGGCTTCTCTCCTTTTCGAAGGGCTTGAAATATTAAATAAGAAAGAATATTCACTTTTGGATTAAAGGTGTAGAGAAATAGCTAACAACCCACTTGACATTGCTTTATGTTGATATTTTCATTAACGTCGATGCAAGATCTCAAGGTTCTGTTATGTTTCCCATCATGGTTTCTTTCATTTGCACCTAAATCTGCACCGTGCACATTAAGGAGCCCTGCACATGCTTCTGGCTGCTCTTGGCCTCTCTCTGCAACACACAGACTTTGGGCTCTTTAATCAGAAAGACATTTGACCCCGCACTCCTAGACATTGCAAAATGAATGGGATCTTGCCAGGAATCTGAATGACTCCAGGACTTGAGCCAATCCAGCAAACAATTAGCCTCCTTTTGGCAGGAAAGGAAAATTGGCTTTTGGGAGAAAAACTTGAAGAAAAGAAAGGCTGAACATAGTTAAATAAATTACTTGGTGCAGCCCTTGGGTCCAGATCCATGCTAAGCAGTGTAACTTAACTCAGCATGCCCTCACACTGCACCCTCCAAAAAAGAGCGGGGAAAAAGCAAAAGGGTATTTCAGCCTTGGAGACATGGTTTTGCTTCCTTACCTGACCCTAGTGCCCTTTCTGAGCTTCCAGAAATGCCCAGTCTTTCCCACGCTTGCTTTGCCATTGCGGTCATCGCATGGCCCGCATGGTAGGTGAAGCCTCCTGCCTCCCCGGAGCTGTACCATCCTTGGGGAAGGCTGAGTGTGCTCTATGTGTAATTCAGTATCCACACAGTAAATGTCTTTCTTGACTCAAAAGAGGTCAAAAGGAAGGTGAGGTACCCCCTGCTTTCTAGGCAGCTCTGCCCAACAGACACTACCAAAAGCAGAGAAATGTCACTTGGTCTCTGGAGGTCCTTTGTGTGTACCAGTGGGTCTCTGCAGGGCTGCTAGCAAACTGTCTAGGCAGGACTCCACTAAACCCATGTTTCTGGTGACTCATGGCAGCTGCTCTTACTTTTGTTTCTGCTTTCTCCAGCTCCACTCATGGTCATCGTTTCAGAGTTGAAAAAGTGAAGCAATGACGTATATAATGTTACGTTTTGCTGCCTACCCTGCTGACCAGTATTGCTTCTCCTCCTTGTTCTCTCTTAATGGTATGTGGCCATTTCTCCTCCTACACTGAGCAATTGTTATCTTTGCATTCGTACCTCAAAAGACACCAAAACATCTCCCCAGAAAATGTCAGATAAAGAAAGTTATCTGGTATATAAACTTTTATGCCACGATAACTGGACCCATCTCGAAGCAATAAACAGAACTATGTGTTGAAAAAGTGTTGTTTTGCTGGTCACTTCTCACTGCTAAGCTAAGAAAAGCTGGAGGAAGTTAACTCAGGAAACAGCAGGATTTTGGCTACGTAACTAAGGATTTTTATTAACTTTGCATAATATCTGAGATGTGAGAATGGTGTTATTTAAATGATTATTAATAACATCCCCATCTTTAATTAATCTGAGTCCTTGGCTGAAAGAGTTTAAGAATCATATGTATACTGGTTCAGCTGGATCTTTGGGGATCTCTAGCCCACCCTCCTGCTCAAAGCAAGACTGTCACCAGCACTAGATCAGGTTGGCCATGGCTTTCTCTAGCCAAGTCTTGACAGCTTCCCAGGGAAGGGATTCAGACACCTCTCCGATGGCCTATTCCTGTGTTGTATCACCTTCTGAGTAAAAAAGGTCCTCCTAATGTCCATCATCAAGTTCCTAAAATGCAGTTCAAGGCTGCGAATAGCCCCTGAGTGTATTATCTGGCATTACCAGGGCTTTTTTTGGCTCCCTGTTACCAAACTAAACCAGCCTAGTTTCCTTTACCTCTCCTCGTGGGTCATGCTGCCCAGGACGCTGGGCATCTTTACAGACACCATGGTGCCCTCTCTCCTTCTTCACATCCCTTTTGAGCCAAAATTGGACCCCATATTCCAGTCATGGTCTCACTCTCACCAAATGTCTATCAACATCCCTTGGTCTGCTGGACGCTCCCCTCTCAACTTTTATCACGATGTAAGAAAACCATCTTGTTTTGTCATCTTCACCTACAGTCTCACACCCTAATTTGGTGTAATGAAGCCTGAGTCCAAAATTCATTAAAAGATGTAGAATATCTTCAACTTATGTCACTGGTTTGGGATCAGGCATTCATATTGGTCACAAAAAAAAATTGACCACATTGTCAGCTGCCTACAGAGCATGAGTTTGAATTCACCTTCCCTGGATATTGGTGGTTTCCCCCTCCAGGGCCAAATGACAGTGTGTCACCCCGCTGGGATTACGGAGAATATTATCTGTCATTACATCCCTTTCAAAAGCAGGTGTGTAGAAAGAAGTTTATTTAAAATCCTTTTTTTTTTTCCTTTGGCAGCTACGAAGCTCCCTGCGGCTGCAACACCCACGTCATTCCTCGGTGCCTCGTTTGTCGGGGAGATGCAGAGCAGTTTCTCTGCATGGAGGTGGCCTTCTCGGCCACCCCCGGACACGGTGGAGGTGAGGAAACACTTCGCAGAGGTTGTGTTGAGGCAAGCAATGGGACTTTCATCCCACGTGGTCACAGGCGTGGGCTTCCAGGTTTTAATTCTTTCCGTTTTTTTTTTTTTTTTCCCAGCTGTATCTTTATGCACACTCTATATAGAGATTGAAGCAGGTATTTTTCACTGGAAATGTGAATAATAGTGCAAGAACATAAGGCTTTGCCATATTTCTGGAACTTTCCTCTCCTCCCCAGCAGGAAGATTGGGAATTTTTCCACCATGGCTGAAGACCTTTATGAATTAAACAGGGTTGCCCCTTTCCTAAGCTCTGCTCCACCAACAAAGTGAGAAAACTGAATGCAGTCTTTTAACTAAAAGAAAAAATAAAATTGCAATTTTTTGTAGACATTTTCTGACTTAATTCTCTGATATGTGTTAATCATGGACCACATCCTCACTAGGGGCCAGACGAAGCCCTAGCATGCAGTGCTAGTCAGCTTTGTCCCTAGAGCATTCCTCTCAGGAAATGTGCAGTGGGTGGCTGTCACAAAGCACAAAGGATCCTCCCTGGAAAGTTCAGGTTGCTCATAGTGCCCACGGGGACATTTCTGAGGCACTAACGTCTCTGATTCAGCTGAGACATAACCCACCCCTCCAATAGTGTGGAATGGTGCAGGAGGAGTGTTGATGTGAACTCATGGCTCTTGTACGGACAGAGTTGAAGAGTGCTGTGATGCTGACCTGAAACACCGTACCAAAGTCTCAAGTGGTCTCAAAGCTGGCGTGACCAGATGTGACTTACATCATTACTTGGTTGCGCAAGACTGCAACCAAGAGGTCTTGGCACTCCTGGGCTCCCTTAGGAGCAGCCAGGCTGCCAGCTGTGAAAGAAGGGGGACACCACCACGCACGAGCCGAAAATGGCTGTTTTTTCTCTTAAATTTCCCAGCAAAAGCCCTGTTGAGGACTACTACACAAAGACCAACACCTATTGGCATCGGCAGATGCATTGAGACAGCAAGTTGTGTAGCTTTCAAAGTGCAGACCTCAGGCCAGAAGGTTGTCCCCATCTGTGCTTGCTGCAAGCATGTACTGGAGGATTTTCCCTGGTGTTGTAGCTTGCCAAGGAGAGCAGATCCTCTTGAAATGGTATCAAAATATTAAAAGGCCAAGCAATCCACCTCTGCAAAATCTGACATATATTGAGAATGCCTAAGCCTGATGTCAGACCCAAGCTTACACATTTCCGCAAAATCTAGACTTTACTGGAAGAAGTGATAGATGTCCAGATGAGATGTGGTTAATTATTAGAAGTTAAGGAGTTCACTGGGGTCTAGTCCATCTCTCTCTGGTAACCTCAAGGGATGAATATGAACTAAAATCCCTAGAAAAGAACATCACAGCAATGTAGACATGATTGTCCCATTGAGTTCATCTCACAAACATGCTGTTGATTGTGCTATATTAATACCAAATTTTTCATGGAAGAGCTTAAAATTCTGCTGCTATTATTAGCATGTCCCTTTTCTAACTAAATAAGATAAATATAGATACTGAACAGGAAAATAATGCTACAGCTGGTTCTGACCAGTGAAATACATATACATAAAACACAACTCTGGAAATATACCTGTGTATATTGTCCACAAAATTCTGTTTGTATTACAAGAAATGCTCTTTTCCTCACAGAAACTGTCTCATACTATGACAGCAGTAGGATTTATTTTGTCACTGCTGAACTGAGATGATATTTGGAATTTCCTTTCCATGGGCAGTGTTCAGATGTTTCACTTTGTTTTCTTCCAGTACAGAATGAAAAGCTGGAATTTTTTTTCCTGAATAGAATTCCTTAATTTGTCCAAGATTTAACTTCAGAAGAGTCAAAGTGCTTCTTTATAATTTTGACCAAGATAGAGAAAAAAACTTGGTTAAATTAGTTCGAAATTAAGTCAAATTAAGTCTAAACGGGACAATCAAACATCATTGACATTAAACCTATGGATGATTATTCTTGACAAAGGCAGTGCTGTTCCTCCAAGAGTTTTCAGTTTGTTCAAGCAAAATTTCCTTCCAGAGGAAAAATATCTTTATCGGAAATATTCTGGTCAGATCAGACATGACTCAAAGTGAAGCATCAAGGGATGGATGCGCCCTGGGGTTGAAGTTTTGCATCTCACCCTCTTCGCACTAACCCAGCTTAGCTCTCCACACTACGTAGCAGCGGGCTGGACTGTGCCTCGGCCTGTGGTGCTCATTTTCATGTTTTTTAATTGGGTGCCAGATGAGCTGATAATTCCAGCACATGGTAAAGGCAGCAGGTGGCCTGCCTGGACCTAGGCAAATTTCTCTATTAGCTGCAGTGAAGAGGTTTCAAATCAGACCCATAGAAGAAACCTATGAGCTAACTGATCTTAAGTTGCAAGAAATTTTCTTTAGCACTGCCAGCCCAAGTTTCCTTCCGGTTACTACCACCCCTGTGTCCTGCTGTTACTGATACTTAGAATTTTAGTAATTAGAATTTAATCAATAGTTTGTAATTAATATAGTTTGCAATTGATTTTAATAATATAAAGCTATAAGAAATATTTCAATGAAAAGTATGCTCGTACAGTAACCAGATGCTGCTATGAAATTTCTTGTATAATCCTGTACCAAGACCAAAGGGATAAGTTAGAATCATGTAGAAATTAGATAACAAGTACCAGTTGACCTACCAATTGATTTATGATACTTACATAGAACTAGAAGAATGCATGTAGCTATCAAGGTTTGGATTAATGAGAATGAAGAAGGCCAGCCGTAACGATTTATGGGTACCTGCCAAGAAACCATGAGGTAACTACCAGAAACCATGAACTTAAGCAAAAGGTAATTCCAGCAGGGGGAGATCGCGACCACCGACTCACAGACCACCTACCCATATTATACCCCAGACTCATTTCCAGATGATTCTAACTTTTATTGTGCAGAATCGGAAATAGGGGAAGAATATGCTAATGATTTTCAGGGAATAATTTGTTTGTGCATATGTAAGCTCTATATAAGAAGTTTAATTCTGGTGCAAGGTGCACACGCTAGGAGGAGATATCCCCCGTGCACCCGGCGCCGCAACAAAGAAGTGTCTGCTTATCTACATCCCATTGGTGTTGATAAGTTTCTTATTCCGGATTTTCGGCAACACTGGACAGTCCTCCCTCCTTTCCATCCTTATTTTGTTATTTTCATGTTATAATTGCAGCGATCATGGTATAACCCTGCGATGCTGCGTGATTTGTGTGTACAACCTGAAACAACCTCCGTTCAAGTGGTCTTGCAATGGACCTGAGAGATGATACCTGAATTCTTTGAAGCTGAGCGTTGAGGCAGAGACCATTGTGTGGCAGCTAGATTTTTAACAGCGTTTCAGCACCTATTTCACTGACAGAGATGATGCGCAATTTCCAAAAAGCAACTAAATATGGTACATAAGAACCATTCCAGATGAGTGTCACTGCATTAGCACCAAGGAGCAGCACCACATTAACATGGCTGGTTTCCCAGTAATGTAAAACAACAGTACAAAAACCCCTGAGTCCTCTAAAAGAGTTGTGTTGGTTCCCTTCTCCACAGCCATTATGGTAGGCAGCATAATTTTTGTGTTACACGACCTGGGAAGACTTAGAAAGTATTTCCACATAGAGCTGCAACTCTAAACTGTGCAGAAACTCATCTGAACAACATTGACATCATTCCTGATCTAGTGGAAGGTGTCCCCGCTCACAGCAGGGTGTTGGAACTAGGTGATCTTTAAAGTCCCTTCCAACCCAAACCATTCTGTGATTCTATCACAGGTGAAAACATTTTTAGCATTTAAGAAATGCCTGTTATTGAAAAAATCTAATAATAACAATAGAAATACTGGTAATACTAGTAATAACAATTTCTGATTAAATCCTCAAGTGCTTCCCAAATAAGAAGCCAAGTATCATAGCCCATGTTTTCCTCTTGTAAATTCAAAGCCCAGACAAGCAAAGCAACTGGCCAGTGCAGAATGTCTGTTTTTGAGCTGCAGGTCAGTGCTCTGCCCTTTTCCTCCTCTCAAGGGCATTTTACGTGGTGACTGTAGCCAGCTCTCAAAGAAGCCTGTAATCACCTTTTAGCCACACATTTCATCTGTGTTTATGCCTTATGCTGTTTATATTTTCCACTCTTCTAGTAATCCTCACTGAGTTTACCTGGAACACCTTCAATTGGACATGCTGCTACAGAGATGCTGGAGACAAACATACATGACAGCACTTTATGCTGTTATTTCAGACAGTCTTTTCCATGAAAACTCAATAAAAATACTCTTGAGACCAAGTGCTCAGCAGCCTTGAACCACACAGAGCTGTCTAGCCATTTCTGAATGTCTTTTCCAAAGATGATGGTCCCCCAAATCGCCACGCGCCGGCACGGAGGTGATTTGTGCACCCCAAGCACACAAGCCAGCGTTGGGCTGGTTGGGGACCCAACGGCTGCCCTTGGCTTCCAGACTTGCTGCATAGCTGACCCCTGGCAAGAGATGGCTCATAGCGTATCGTTACACGCTGCGGGTGCCAGGGGTTGTGCAAGGGGTGGTGGTGATTTCCAGGAACAAGATGACTTCCCTGCCATGAGAACAGCCACTGCAATGAGAGCTCTTCACCCTGTTTATATTAGCTGGCTGCTGCGAGCTGCCAAACACAGTTCAAACCCATGGACAAGGCAAGGGTTGGGTTGCTTGGTACCTGCAAGAAGTCCTCTTTGGACTGCAGCGTTGAGGCATGCAGCCGAGCAGAGGCAGAGCAGAGGTGCTTTAGCCTCCCGGATCATACCTGTGGCAGCATAATTTGAGAAAAGCATGGAGAAAAATGAAAGAACAAACCAGACTTAGAGAAGAAAAGCCTTTCTACCTTGACTTTCTAGTTTATTGTCTACCAAAGCTCTGTGATTTCCATTAAGGATAATAGTTACTCATTCCTTGTACTGATGCATTTGACCCCAAATTTTGCCCTTTCATTACTCATTCTATAAACAGGTCTAGGTGATTCATCAAGGGAGATGTTTCCCTTGAATTCTCAAGATTTTAGGTAGCTCCTGCAAAATCCTAAGGGCTCAGTGGTGAGACATCACTCTGGGAGTTTGAGGTTGAGGACTGAAGGATAGAGGAAGAATACTCAGTGGTGTAAAAAAGGGTTACTGGAATGACCCAGGGGACAAGGGAGGAAGGAGGAACAGGGAAGGGATAAATTCGGGAAGTCAAGGGAAATGGTAGAAATTTGATGGAAAAATTGAATAGAGGAGTCTGCTAGCCTAGGTAGGGAGGCAGGAATAGCTTCATGAGTTGAGGTCATTCCTTTCCTCTCATGAGGTGGGGTAGGCAGCTCTGCTAAAGGCTCAGTGGAACAGGATGAGGGAAGCACAAGGATGTCTTTCAACCAGCATCTGCTTGAAACGAACGTACGCAGACGATTTATTTCTATCAAGGTTATTTTGCTGAACACTGTAGAGGTCACTATGATGTCCCTCCTGTGGTTTTCTACAGCTTCATTACATTAAGATCATTTCCTTTTCTCAGCACACAAGATGATTTAGGATGTTTTCCCCCATTTGCTTTACTTCACGATTTTAGATAACAGGAAACGTTTCTGAGAATGACGTGGCAGCTTGCATGGTATTTCTGCGAATGGAAGTGTTTTACTACACATTACAGACAGGTGTTAAAGCTTTCCACAAAAATTCACCTTCCAGCAAATAAAGAGGACAGTTTAATCAATAATAACTACAAATAAATGGGCATTAGTCCTTCAGCTACAGCCAATACCATGCAACTTGTAAATACAAAGGATCTAGAACACAGGGTAGGATCATCTTGCAAATTTGGGAGAAGCCGTGTTATTCTTGCTTGATCCACCTATGACAGCATAAGGGAGAGAGGGAGGGTTCTCTCGTTCAAAGTTGTTTAGTAAGTCTTACACAACAAGTCCTTTCCAAGTACTTCAGACTGACCCCCTAAACCTGAGCTTCTCAGATTCTCCAGGTATTTCTGAAAGTCCTGGTCCACATTCTTCAAGTTGGTGTAGTGAGACGTAGGGACAGAAAAGAAAAGGCTGAGAAAAAGAGGCTAAAATCCCTCTGCCTGCATCTTGTTTGGTCTACCATGGCAGCTCTACAGCTCATTCTCAGTCCATCTGCACTTCCCTCCAACCTTTCCTGTGCCTCTCCCCTTTTTAAACTTGTACAAGCCGGGTGTTACAGGACCCACTACACAGCTGAAAGGGAAATGCATGTCCTTGGAAAGTCACTTCTCTGTCTGGAGGAGCAGGACATGCTTGGGTCTCGAGTGTCTTCTGGACGGCCACATTACTGCTGTCTTATAATATGGCCAGAACGCTTTAACATACCGATGTGTGAGTTACGTGATAGTTGTACATAGCAGGGTGGAATTAGATGAAGAATATAAAATATTTCTGTCGTGTTTCTCCTCTCGCACCCCAGGATGTTTTGTCTAACAGAATTATTACTTCCCCTAGCAGTCTCACCCTGCCTATGGTCTCACCTTGCTTCTATTTGTAGATTACCAAGGCCAGAATATTATTGATCAGAGTAAAACCAGAAGTGATTTGCCTTTAACAAATGAATGGGGGAGAGTATCAGGAACCAGCCTTTCTTTGTAAGAGACCTGCATGCTACCCATGTCATATCCACCTCCCCTCTGGCACACCTCCTGCAAGCTTTCTCTACACTTACACGACTCAAAAATGAAAAATTCTCTGTATTGTCAACAGTAGTGTGTTTATTTATAGGGTTCAAATCCCATCCGATTACATATTAAACATTCCAGAAGCTGAACACTCTGGCAAGCATTATGGCATGACATTGATATGTAAGTAACAACGACTTTAGATGAAAGTTGGATGAAAGTGTAAAAACGAGCTGATGTTAAACCTGAGAAATGAGATGCACTTACAGATAGGAGCTGTATGACTGGGTTTAATTTCGTGATAAGGCACAGACTGTCATTTAGTTGAGCAGCTGTTTCTCAGCATTTTCTGCATATAATACCTTTAACTCCAACTACTCTTTTTGGTTTGCCATACCAGAGAGGTCACGAATGGGGAGAAATAACAAGCTGTTAGTGAAATTTGCTTTTTCAGATAATTCTTTGATACCAGTTTTAAAAAATGTAACTTTTACTGCTTGATTTCTGTATAGGTTAACCTATAACTTCTTCTAGCGACTATAGCTCAGAGTTCAGCTCTACAAAAGTAATGAGTTTTTATTAGATCCAATCAGTCTTATCAGGTAGTCAAAAAGTCAAAGTTTTGATTGTGGCATAGTCATATCCTGCATCAAGAGATAGTGATCCTTCTAAGAGCCACTGCTGTATTCCAATAACCCTATTATTTCATCCACCGGAAATCTCGGCTCCAATGCTCAGCACAAATTATTTCTACTCTTCCCAGAGGTAGGTCATTGACTCACTGGCTTTGCTCACACAATAAGACTGGGAGACAAGGGCTGTTGCATCACCCTTCCAGGCTCACGGACCTACTGGAGCAGATGATGGCTCTATCTCCCCATTTGCATGCCCTCACTTGCACATCGCTAAGTGTTCGGAAGATGGTGTGGTCCCAGCTCTTGCTCTGGCCTGCAGTGTGGTCATGGACCGAGAGTACACACCCACCGACCAGGAACAGTGCTTTTAGCAGAGGGCTCCTCATCCCACAGCTGAGGTTCTGCCAAGAGATCCCAGGGAAAGAGATGAGGGATACAGATCTATTGACAAGTTTCAGGAATTGACTCATTAACTTCCTTGGCACTTGAGAAAGGCCCAATTAAGAAGCAGCAAACTTCTGACCTCAGAAAGCAGCCAGAAGCATTAGCCTTACAGAGCCTCCTATCCAGAGCCTGCATCCGAGACTGGGCTGTTCCAACAAGTCTCCTTCCTCACCCACTCAAGATGTAATCCAACCCATGAAGCTGACAGAGCAGTAATGCCTTTGTGAATTGCCTCATTAACCACACCCGGCAGCCTCTGCTTGTGCTGAGTCGACTCCTTTCACACTCTTCCACCGTCCCAAACAGGCAGGCTTCAGAGGCACAACTTTATCCTAATTACACCATTACTTTTACCAAAACCTGCTCAGTTTCAGGGCACGCTTTATCTGGGTGCGTTCAAGCCTGCTGTAAGCCAGTTTCTTAGATGTGATAGATCCACTTTCCCACCTAGACCCCTGTGGCTGATTACTGACCTCCACCAGGTCCTTCTGCACATATTGATCATGAAATTTGACAATCATGTCTTCCACAGGTTTGGTCTTCCCAGACTGCTCTCTTGTCCTTCTGCCACATCTGCTCACACACCAGACGCATTCATAGTTCGAGCCTGTCTTCAGTCCACCTTAAGCACTCTCCTCTTGTGATGGGAACCTCATTGACCAGTTCATACAGGCACCAGGCTCATATAGCCCCTCTAGGTAGCGATCAGGAGCTCAGGCTGCTCCCTTGAGGGGTCCCATCTCACTATTACTCACTTTGGCAGTCTGCAGTTAGGTTTGGTGCAGACAGGTGCAGACAGTTATTTTCTCCCTGGTCATTACTTGGGCAGTCAGCCCTCTACATGTGCCATGAGGTTGTGGCACTGTGTTGTCCCAGGTTAACAGCTAGCCAGTGTGAGCTGCAGGCATACTTCCAGTAAATCATGGAGGGGGCTAATTCCCAGTTCCCCACCTGATTCCAATTATGAGTCTCAAATCAAAATCTTAAATCAAATTATGAATCTCAAAGCAAAGAACTGAAAGCCATTGCACTGGAAGACATGCATGCAAACACATAACTGTCCTGACAGAAGTCTTCCCTTCACACAAATATCACCTTAAAAAAACAGGAGGAATTCCCCAGCTTTACTCTGGTCCAAATGGTGCATCTCAGGAATGCACTATTTTTTCCTTCAGCAAAGCTACAGTTTTGTTAGACTTTTTTGGACATCAGTCCAAGAAAAATAGGCCAAATCTATCCGAGAAAAGAAGATCTCAGCAGTTGTTCATACTATACCTGTATTTCACAGGTGTTGATAGGGCCGGTGAGTTAATATTGACAGAGCACTTCTCACAGTGAGAAGCCACATAAACACTCAAGATAAATGTTGCATAGAGTTCATCTGATTCTTCCAGTAATTCTGTAAAACTCAGATCATTTCACTTTTCTGTTTAGATTTCACAGATATTTGTATCATCCCTGAAATGTGAATTGGTTCAGCATTAAATACAGCAGAGCTTAAGTGAGCGAAGGCTTGAGTCAGTCCCTCCTTGTTCACGTTTGTGTCACTCTGCATTGGAAGCCATGACACCATATTTTGTGCAACATGAAAATAATATCCTGTTTCCTTGGTAATTTCCTTTCCCTAATCACACCTCACTCTCATCCCAATATGAGGTTGTGGTTTTCTTTGCTCACCATAAGTAGCATTTGTCCACTGACAGCAGAGGCTTGTGAGACCTTACATAGTGTCTCCTGTTTTGACTTGCATGTCTTGTGTTCAGGGCTGAACCACCCTTATGAATCACAATGAACTTTTTGTATATTAATTCAACAGAACATCTTATTCGTTGTGATTTCCAGGGACAAAAATCAAGGTCAGCTGTTTATGGATAGATGGAAAACTACCTTAATGCTGGCTGACAGCTAGTCTCAAATCATGCACCAGGTCATATAGGCTAAATTTAAGAACAGTTTTGCAAAAGAGAAACATCATCCTCCATGCATGCAAGTACTTATCTATATACAAAAGGCTGACCCTGAGAGCTCTCTGTCCCCCAGAAAGAGCTGAACATCTCCTGCATGCCTGGCAACACTCTCAGTCTTTATTAATCCCTCATCCAAATAAAGGGAGAGAGACAGAAAGCTTTGAAGCACAAGAAATTTACTGTGTTTTGTTGTACACCTAACAATCCGGTGTTTCTCATTTTACAAAGCAATATTTGGGCTCCACTACCATGAAAGATTTGCTTTCATTAACAAATAAGATTGTTTTTTCCAGGAGGAGAATCAATAAACAATAAGCAATTATCCCACTGCAAGGTAAACTAGGTGAGCACAAGCCTGTCTGATATTAGTGCCTGCATCTTTTCTCAGTGTCAGAATAATAAACTACAATTGCTTGTCTGTACTTCACATTCAACAAAGAAGTACTTGTGGTGGTTTTGTAAGCTCTGTGTCAACAGAAGTCCCTTTGACTTAATGAAAAGATCATATGATCATGCAGTCTCATGCAGGGCCTCTAAGAGAGGAAGATGAAAACATTAAGATCAGCCTAAAAAAAAAAAAAGCCATGTACAATCTTTGTGCCTTTTTCAGCTTGCTTTGTTTCTGAAATGTGTATTTAACTCATAGAAATGCAAAGCTAGTCTTGGAGAACTTTCCCATGCTGTTTCCACCTGGAACCCTGAAAATTCTTGTAATAAATCACGTTTCTGAGAAAGTCAGTTTAAAGATCAGCTCCTGAGGCAGAAACATGCAGAACCTTCAGCAAACTGACTCTCCAGCCTCCGTTGAAGCGCATTTATTTCTTAATCCCTAATTTCATTCGAGGTACGGTAAGAGTTTTGTGTGGGCAAGTAGGTTCTTCAGAATTGCAGCCAACAGAAAGGGTGTGTTGGAGGGAGGGGAGTCTCCCACGCCAAGTGCACGAGACGGCTGCCAGCATTCCGCTTGGGGATACTCTTCCACAACCCACCTGGGGAAACCGTAGAGGTATTGCTCATATGACCAGGCTTCTGGAAAAGACAAATAAGTGGGCTGAAAGGCTCAGATTAGGAAATGTGTAATTAATACTGATCAAAAGAAGGAAGCAGACTGAGCATGGCCTCCTCCAGTGTGGGCACCCATCCTGTGCTGGTCATAAAGGTGTATCCACACCGCTCTGCAGCTATAGCCTCAAGACTTGGCACGGTAACTGCATCTATTTCCTCCCATTGGAGCTGTGATAAGTCACCAGTATCAGGAAGCCACAGTAGAGTTATATCCACAAGTGTCCCAGTGCTGTCTGCTGTCTGCTACCCGTGGCTGGAGATCCACCACAAGGACGTTTCCGCAGGCGTGTCCCAAATCTCCGCAGCCCTGGTGCAGATGTAGATGTACAGGGCAAACGTATATAATGCTTCCCTAAAACATTCTCTCAGCTTCCAGCAATCAGAGGCCCAAGGACTTCCTGAGACACACCAATTCCGAGTATTTAGTTCCCACAGAGAACTTCTCTTTTATAAACATCTCACGTGTTTGAACCCATGTAAATTCTCAGCGTCTACAATATCCTAAAGAAAGGAATTCTACAACTTAAACTAGGAGAGGGAGAAATTATTTTTTATTTTTTTGGACCTCTCTTCTGCTAGTTTATATTTTCAGTACATGCTAGAACTCATTCTAGCACTAATTTAAATGGTTCAGGTGATGGTGGCCATAAAGACCTGGCAGTGAAGGCTGACCATAAAATTTATGTGCAGGTTCCTGTGGTGTTCGCAGAACCCGGCATGAACCAAGCTGTAAATGTTCATGTCAGTAATATCACCTGCAAAATTCTGATCTGCTGAAGACTGGGCATCCTGCCCTAAACCAGAAAGAGAAGGACCTCACTGGGCGTTCTTCTTGTACAGTTATTAATTACGTTCTCTCCATCCAAACAAGTGCTTTCTCAGTGTCATGATGCTCACGAACAACTTGCTTCTCCTGGGCAAGCTGCTGGTGTTGCTAGAGTCCTTCCAACCTCCCGGCACCGAGACACACACTGATGGCTTTTGCCTCACTCCCTCTCCACCAGCCATACAAAGAAGTGCTGCAGCTGCTGCTGAGCCCATGCCACCTTCCAGCCAAGCTCCCATCACCTCTCCAACAGGGCCCTGAGCTGTGCTGAAGGCAAGTCCTGCCTCCAAGGTCCATGCTAAGCAGTCATGGTCTCATTGCATGTCTAATGTAAGGCTCTAATTGCTTCTCTCACCCATATCCTAGGTCAGAGGGGTCTGGCTCACTGGCTGGGAAGAAGAGTTCTAAAATAAGCATGAGTGAAGGGTACTGGCCCTGTGTTTATTTACCTGGTGGGAAATGGGCCATAAAGACTCTGCCAAAGCCAGCCATAAAGCTATTGGAGAATGGCACGAAGGGCAAAATATTTGATAAGAGAAATGTGGCAGGAGGTGTGTAAATGAGGAGTAAATACATCCCACTGTTAATTTCAAGAGAAGAACAGGGTCAATTGACCACCGGGAAATTGTCAGCACATGGAGAGACATTAATTACTCTCAGATGCAAAAGCTAAATTTCACTGTCCCACCACATGCACAGAAGGACATAGAAATCCTGAGGTCCATTTGTGCTGACTTCTCTTTCCTGACTCTGCCCTTGGCCGTGGCCTGATGCCTAGGATGAGGTTAGGTGTGACCATACTGACTTACACAATACAATACAACATTCCATGTAGATATTTTCATTCCAGATAATGATCTGTTCCCCAAAGTGTAAGGATTAAGAGCCTGGATTTAATTATCTCTGCACTTAGCCAGCTAGAGGACTCTATCTTTTGCAGGGTTATTTCCTCTGTGGTTCCACAGCCATCTCTCTGCTGTACCACTGAGTCAAGTCTGATGTCAGAACCTTTTCCTTTATAAATAGATTTTCAGCACTGGAGAAAGGCTGCAGCTAAATCAGAAATACAGTGGAAAGGGTTTGGGTCTGACGCAAACCTTCCATCATAAACTTCCTTAGAATCATAGAATCATAGAATCATAGAATGGTTAGGGTTGGAAGGGACCTCAAAGATCATCTAGTTCCATCCCCCCTGCCATGGGCAGGGACACCGTCCACTACACCAGGTTGCCCAAAGCCTCATCCAACCTGGCCTTGAACACCTCCAGGGATGGGGCAGCCACAACTTCTCTGGGCAACCTGTTCCAGTACCTCACCACCCTCAATGTAAAGAATTTCTTTCTTATATCTAACCTAAATCTGCCCTCTTTCAGTTTAAATCCATTGCCCCTTGTCCTATCACTACAGGCCCTTGTAAAAAGTCCCTCTCCAGCTTTCCTGTAGCCCCTTTGGGTACTGGAAAGCTCCTATAAGATCACCCCGGAGCCTTCTCTTCTCCAGGCTGAAGAGCCTCAACTCTCTCAGCCTGTCTCCATAGCAGAGGGGCTCCAGCCCTCGGATCATCTTCGTGGCCCTGCTCTGGACTCGTTCCAGTAGCTCCATGTCCTTCTTGTGTTGGGGACTCCAGAGCTGAACACAGTATTCCAGGTGGGGTCTCATGAGGGCTGAGCAGAGGGGCAGAATCCCCTCCCTCAACCTGCTGCCCACGCTTCTTTTGATACAGCCCAGGATACGATTTGCTTTCTGGGCTGCCAGCGCACATTGCCGGCTCATGTTGAGCTTCTCATCCACCAGCACTCCCAAGTCCTTTTCCTCAGCGCTGCTCTCAATCCATTCACCACCCAGTCTGTACTTGTGCTTGGGATTGCCCTGACCCACGTGCAGGACCTTGCACTTGGCCTTGTTGAACTTCATGAGGTTCTCACAGGCCCATCTCTCCAGCCTGTTAAGGTCCCTCTGGATGGCATCCCTTCCCTCCAGCATGTCCACAACACCACACAACTTGGTGTCATCTGCAAACTTGCTGAGGGTGCACTCAATCCCACTGTCCATGTCTCCAACAAAGATGTTAAATAGCACTGGTCCCAGTACCAACCGCTGAGGAACACCACTCGTCACTGGCCTCCACGTGGACATTGAACTGTTGACCACAACTCTTTGAGAGCGACCATCCAGCCAATTCCTTATTCACTGAGTGGTCCATCCATCAAAACCACGTCTTTCCAGTTTAGAGACAAGGATGTCGTGTGGGACGGTATCAAATGCTTTAGATAAGTCCAGGTAGACAATGTCAGTTGCTCTTCCCCTATCCATCAATGCTGTAACCTCATCATAGAAGGCCACCAAATTAGTCAGGCAGAATTTGCCCTTAGTGAAGCCATGTTGACTGTCACCAATCACCTCCTTGTTTTCTATGTGCCTTAGCATAGTCGCCAGGAGGATCTGCTCCATGATCTTGCCAGGCAATCTTGCTTCTTAGAGCATGTCTAGAAGAAACCTCCCTAAATTCCTGCTTCATCATGCATCAACTCTTTCTCATCGTGCTTTGTCTGAAACTCTCTGGGTTTTGCTTCCTAATTTTTCCCTTCTGTGAAAGTGTTCCTGCACGCTTTGGTGATGCCCCTGTGGTTCAGGGGACACGAGCAAGGGCAGCAGTGGAAGTGGCACCCTGCTCAGCTCTGGCTCGGTTTGCCTGGCTGGCACACAGCCATGCCACTTGGCACACCAGCAGCATCCTGCCCCGCCATTTCAGCCACGCCTGGGGCTATTTTGGCAGAGTCACCGTCTATGTGAGCAGCAGGCCTTGTCTGAGGGAACATGGGACATCCCTACAGGGAAAGAAGACAGCTCCTACCCACTAGGTTCTTACAGCATGCACTTCACGTGTCGGCGGCAGCCTAAAACTTGAAGCCCTTGTCTCAAAAGTGAAACAGGCATCACTCAAAAATGTGCCTTGGCAGACTAAGCCTCAAGGGTTTGAGGGCATATTAGGGCAATACAGGCCAAGACCTTGAGCTGAGACTATGTCACCACTGCCCTGCTTAGGAAAAGTCCAGAGCAAGTGATCTGCAAGATCCCCTGATCCCATTTCTCACATTTGGCAGTTTCTGGGCTGCATTGTTCCCGGAGAAGGAATAGGAAAGGGAAAGTCCAGCTATGCCCAGCTCTGACATATGAAAGGAAGGTAATGATAGAGTTCTTCCCCAACCCATGCCATGTAATCCTTTGTACAAAATAACCAGGAACTGCACTGTACAATTGGATTTTCCTCATTTGTTTGCATTGGCCACGTAGAAACATGCTGTTCCGTGTACGCTCAGCAACCTCTCAACGTTCAGACAACAATAGCCAGCTGTGGTTTGCTTCTGATAGACTAACAGACACATAGAGCAGGGAGACTGCTCCATTGGCTGATTTGCCTGGGGACTGTCAACAGCACGGAGAAAAACAAAGCCTTGGATCATGAAGGGAACGCTTTACAGAGCCAGTTTCCTTGTATACACTGAAACAGGTGGGAAAATGTCCAGCTAACCTGTCCCTGACAATACAAACACATTCTTGGAAAACTTGAACAAGACGTCACTCCAGCAACAGATGGGAAAAAGCAGAGTATCTGTAAGTACATCTTGTACTCAGTCCAGGAGAAAAACCTTATGCATTTCATCAGATCATTTTATTTTCTGCTGATTCTGTCTGTTCCCTAAACATTCCCATGAATGAGGAGCAGAGTTCAGACTTTGTACCTGTGCACATGTACATTGTGTGAATCTCACCGGAACAATGGTGGGGAAGCTCATCCTCAGCTGATGTGCACTGGTTCCACTCACTGATTTCAACTTCTCTGTACCAATGCAGTCAGAAGTAGAGCATCTGCCCCACAGGATCTTTTTGAAAATCTTGCCTGGAGTTTGGCTAAGAATACTTTTCCCATCTCTGTAATCAGTTGGGCCTGGGCTGTTTCAAAAGGAAATGGTAAATGATCTTTTTGGTTGACAGAACAATGTTTTCCACTGGTTTTTATCATGAGCTTTCCTCTGTTTCTCTATTTTCTGATCCTGGGAAATTAATTGGAAGGAAAAACAGGAAAAGCAGAAAGTGTCATGCCTAGGAAGGAGCGAAGACAAAGGGTCTCAGATCACCAGAAATTAATTTCCAAGAGGATAAACCACCTTGTGTTCCTGACCTGAAAAAACTCCTAAGTAAGTGCTGGAAGCAAAATAGCTTGGTGAAACGTAGTGAGTTCTCCTAGGTGAGAACTAGGAAGCCCTGCACCTGACCACTTCTGGCTTCAAGAGCGATTTGGAAAGAGAGACTAAGGTGCTTTTACTCTCTTGAAGACTACGGTGCTCTTCCCTTGTCAAGTTGGTTCTTCTCTGTGTCATGCTGCCATCTTATCCCTCAGTCATCTAAAAGACGTACATGTTACTGCCTCCTGGGCTCCACTCTTGGGCAACCCAAGTAGTCTCCCTGGTGAGAAACCTATCCACAGCACAGCGGATGAGTTCTTCCAGGGTCTACATGCCACAGGGACCATGTTGGATTTTGGCCTATTTGCTCAATACATTGCATCAAAGTTATTCTAGGAGACCTTGTGCCCTTACACTCCCCTTATGCCATCCCACTTTGCCCCAGTGCACTCAACACAAGAAGTCTGGTACGGCCTGAAGCATCCTGTGAACTATTTGTCTTTCTCTCCTTGAAGGAAAGACTGAGGGGTGAAAAAAGGCTTCTTGGGCACCAGAGGAGACCAAAGCTCTGGTCTGTCTGTGTCCCACTTGGGGTCTTGCTGCTGGGAAAAATCTCCTGGCAGCAGCAGTAGAAGGCGAAGCGGTTCAGCACGGCAACAAACATGGTGCCCAGCTCAGCTGCTTTAAATTCAAGAAATTCCAGGTTGTCTACATCACGTTGACAAGCACTGTGATTTGCCATAGCATATTTGAGGGGATAGACCAGGATTTGACCTGAAAGGCTTTCCCAGAGTCCCTGGCATGGCACAGCTCCCATCCCACAGCCCCTGCCTTCTCCACAGACGTGAGCTGGAGCCAAAGACATGGGAGCAGCATCCCCTTGGGCCATGTCATTTCCACAGCTTCTGACACCACGGGAGTACCGCCCAGCTGATCGTCTCACTCTATGTGCGTGGGAGGGAAACGTTCTCACAGGACATGTGCTGTACGGCAGAAGGAAGGTTTCATCAGCAAAGAGGTGGGAGGTCACTGCAGGGACATAGTGGCTGTAGGTGTGGAACCATCTTGTACCCTCCCACTCCTTCCCGTCACATGTCATCCCCTGGCAAGGGGCAGTTTGAGGAGCTGGTCCCCATCTCCCAGCTGGTGACAAACCCAGTCTAACTGGGTAGCATTTCCACATAGCGCCCAGCTATGCCCTACTTCTGCTTGTTGGTGGTCAGGAGTTGTGTGAGAGTAATGACTGACCTGAAAAGCCCCTCCTGACATATATCCATACCTGACCATGCCTACGACAAAACCCTCCTACAACCCTTGTGCACAAGGGAAGACATGGTTCCTCTTCCAAGGTGGTGCTGGTCATGCTGAGTCCCCCATTCCTCTGCCTTTCTTCCAGCCCTGCTCTTCTCAGAAATCACAACCAACAGCACTTGAGTTTATTGGACGTCCACAAGTTGACCCTGGTATAGCAGAAGTTTGCACACCACTAGCACTCCCCTTGCCTGGCTCAGGCCGCAGGCTGGCAGAAGCAGACGTTGCCCATTGCTCCCCATGCAGCACCAATGCTCAGCTGCAGCGAGCCCGGTGCTGGGGGGTGCAAGACAGCCACAGCAAAGCACAGCAGGGAACCACCACTGGGTACATGACAACAACCAACAGCTACAGCATCGAGGCAGCAGAAGCAAGAGGGAAGGATGACATGTCAACCTGAGAAGTCATGAAGTGCTGAGCACTGTCAGCACAAGCTACAGTCAAACCATGCTGCATCTCTGTACACATGACGTCTATGATGGGAGACTCCAGACAACCTAGCAGAACACCGAGCAGGAAGGATATGACAAGATCAAGAGGAGCAAATCTCACGTGCTGATTCCCCCTCTCCTCCCAGGTGAAGGGTGCTCTGCGTTTTGTCTTTCTAAGGAGAATCTCACAGGATTCAGTTGGAAATGGTGCAGATAAAACATTAACCATTCCGAACACGGTGCACAAAAAAACACTTTGAAAACTCTTAGAAAATGTGTGAAATGGTATTTGAATCCTCAATTACTTTTTCACCATACTCACCTCAAGCTTAAAAATTAAAACACAGCCGTTACCCGATGCAGACAAGGCATGAATAAAGATGCAATACGCTACGTATCTTCCGTGCTAAAGACAGAGATACCTGTAATACCATCCTTGTGTATACTACTTTATCCTCGCTGTTTATCTGATTCAGCTTACTCCTCCTCAGAAAAAATGCCCTCATACATATCGTGCACAAGCATGTGGAAAGAACGAAAAGCACTACAGCAACACGAGAGAGCTCAGCAGCACAGAGGTGGCATGCCCAGTGACAAGCTGTTTCTTCGAATGCCTCATTCCTTTCATGCTTTTTCTTCTCTTTAAAAACATGGCTGTAAGTCCCACATAGAATCATTTAGGTTGGAACAGACCTTGAAGATCATCAAGTTCAGTGGTTAACCTAACACTGACAAGTCCACCACTATACTGAGTCCAAGTACGATGTCTACACGACTTTTAAGTACCTGCAGGGATGGTGACTCAACCACTTCCCTGGGCTGCCTGTTCCAACACTTGGCAACCCTTTTGGGGAAGAAATTTTTCCTAACATCCAGTCTTCTTGGCCACCTGGGCACACTGCTGGCTCATACTCAGTCAGCTATTGACCAACACCCCCAAGTCCTTTTCTGCTGGGCAGCTTTCCAGTCACGCTTCCCTAAGCCTGTACCATTGCATGGGCTTGTGACCCAAGTGCAGGACCCAGCACTTGGCCTTGTTGAACCTCATGCAATTGGCCTCGGCTGATTGATCCAGTCTGTCCAGATCCCTCTGTAGACCCTTCCTACCCTCAAGCAGATCGACACTCCCACCCAACTTGGTGTCATCTGCAAACTTACTGAGGGGGCACTCAATCCCCTTGTCCAGACCATTGATAAAGATATATCAGAACTGGCCCCAGTACTGAGCCTTGGGGAACACCACTTGGGACCAGCTGCCAACTGGATGTAACTCTATTCACCACCACTCTTCGGGCCCAGCCATCCAACCCGTTTTTTACCCTGCAAAGAGTGCGCCCATCCAAGTCGTGGGCAGACAGTTTCTCCAGGAGAATGCTGTGGGAAACAGTGTCAAAGGCTTTACTCAAGTCTAGGTAGACAACATCCACAGCCTTTCCCTCATCCACTAAGTGGGTCACCTTGCCATAGAATGAGATCAGGTTAGCCAAGCAGGACGTGCCTTTCATAAACCCATGCTGACTGGGCCTGATCACCTGATTGTTCTGTACGTGCCGTCTGATGGCACTCAGGATGATCTGCTCTATAACCTTCCCGGGCTCCGAGGTCAGATTTATAGGCCTGTAGTTCCCCAGATGCTCTCTCTGGCCTTTCTTGTAGATGGGTGTCATATTGGCTAACTTCCAGTCAACTGGGACCTCCCCAGTTAGCCAGGACTGCTCATAAATGATGGAGAGAGGCTTGGGGAGCACTTCTGCCATCTCCCTCAGTACCCTTGGCTGGATCCATCCAGCCCCATAGACTTGTGTGTGTCTAAGTGATGTAGCAGGTTGCCAACCATTTCTCCTGGAATTATGGGGGCTTCATTCTGCTGCCCGTCCCTGTCTTTCAGTTCAGAGGGCTGAGTGCCCGCAGAACAACTGGTCTTACTCTTAAAGACTGTGGCAAAGAAGTATCAACTACCTCAGCCTTTTACTTTTACTTTTTTTTCTTTGTAGTTCTCCTCAGTTCCCTGCCCCTTCTTCCAAAGGTTATAACCTTTTCTTTTTCCCCTGAGTTCCCACTAAAGTTCTCTGTTCAGCCAGGCTGGTCTGGCTCATCTTTCGATACAAGTTAAGAGCCTGCTCCTTCACCTTTAAGATTTCCTTCTTGAGTAATGTCCAGCCATCCTGGACTCCTTTGCCCTTCAGGACTGCCTCCCAAGGGACTCAGCTGGTCAGCTGGGGTCCTAAACAAGCCAAAGTCTGCCCTCCAGAAGTCCAAGGTAGCAGTTCTGCTGACTCCTCTCCTTACTTCTCCAAGAATCAAAAACTCTTATAATTTCGTGATTGGTTTGCCCAAGACGGCCTCCAATCACCATATCACCCACAAGCCCTTCTCTGTTCACAAACAGCAGCTCCGGCGAGACGCCTTCCCTCGTTGGCTCACTCTCCAGCTGTGTCAGGAAGTTATCCTGGAATGGTTCCTCTCTGCTGCGTTGTATTTCCAGTGGACATCTGGTAAGTTGAAGTCCCCCACAAGAATAAGGGTTAGTGATCATGAGATCTCTCCCAGTTGCTTATAGAATATTTCCTCTGCCTCTTCATCATGTGTGGGTGGTCTATAACAGACTGGCACCATGATGTCTGTCTTGTTGGCCTTCCCCCTGATTTTTACCCATAAACACTCAACCCTATCATCACCATCAAGTCTAGACAGTCCAAACACTCCCTAACATACAGGGCTACCCCACCGCCTCTCCTTCCTTGCATATCCCTTCTGAAGAGTTTAGAGCCATCCATTGCAGCACTCCAGTTGTGCAAGTCATCCCACTATGTTTTCGTGATGGCAACTATATCATAGTTTTCCTGCTGCACAACAGCTTCCAGCTTTTCCCGTTTGTTGCCCATGCTGCGTGCATTGGTGTAGATGCACTTCAGCTGGGCTATTGATCCTGCCACCTTTTTAGGGGGAGAAACCCTAATTCCTACCTGACCATTCTCAGGTGCTTCCAATAACCCTTGTGTCTTTCCTGCTGCATGGAACTCCATCCCCTGCCTCTGCTGAGATGGCAGACCAAAGGACCTCGCTAGCACATTGTCCCTCAAACATTGGCGTGCCGCTCCCAGGCTTATCTCTAGCAAGCCTGGTTTTATTCCTTTCTCCCTTCAAATCTACAATATATTTAACTCCCCAGTAAAATGTCTCCTCTCTTTAAAGCTTGTTAAACTACAGAGGTGAGCTGGATTGGTAGCCCCTGCAGATTTCTCTTAATTGATAGAAACCAGTCAAGAATCGCAGGCTGGGACATGTCTGCCATGAGCAGGAGAGTTTACCCAACAGCCAGGGCTCACAGCTCAGCTAGGGGCAAACGGGCAGCAGCAGGAGAAATTGGAAGAGGACCAGGACAGACAGCCGAGCGAGGCCGCCCCTGCCCACAGCCTGCCCGCACAGGCCTGGTTCCGTTCGCGGGAAAGGCAAGACCGTTGTGGTCATGGAAGGTCCCTCTTCCCTGTTCTGCAGCCAGGGGATGGAAGGGAAACGCTCCAGGCCGGAGCGCCTGGTGTGGCACAGCCAGGGGCAGTCGGGCAGCAGGAGCCTGGCACTGGGACAGGAGATCTGCAGACCTGGGTCTGCTCTGGCTGCTCTAAAGCTGCCTTGCTGAGCCATCTCTGACCAGGCACCTCCTGGCAAATACATGGCATGCCGTGTGCCATGTGCATTTGTGCTCTGGAGAGGAAAGAGAAATTTCTCCTTCCTTTCTTGGGATTTTTAAGAAAAAACACTCAGCTTGGCTTCATGGGCCAGGTGCGAAGTGTGAACCTGTTCCCATCTCATCTCCAGAGCCCAGCTCTTGCTCTGCAAGGCTCCATCTACTCATCCTCTTCCAGCTGAAGGTTTGCAGGTCACGCTCCACTGCAAGAAGTCTCAGGCCAGTAAAGCTCTTATGAGCTGTTTTAACTCAGAACTGGCTCTGCTGGAATTCCTTGGAAAACAAAAAATAAACTCCAGGGGTTTGCTGGCTGACAGATTGGAAATATCTGTGGCTGGCTGCTGGTAAGGCATCTGCCTTGAGTATATATTAAGCATTTTGTGACACTCACAATGAAGAGAAAATTAACTTTGACACTCATAGCCAAAATATTAGTATTAGTTTTTTAGTGCTCTGTCCTACAATGAGCAACTGGGACCCCAGCAAAAGAAACGAACCAACCAAACAAAAAACCATCTCTCTACACAGCACTTCCACAGAAATATGAGTTTTCTTTCTACTCATCTCAGCAGCGCTTTCCCACTCGTTCTGGTTTTTAAATTCATGACAAATGGAGCCACGCCTGCCCTAAAATCAGTTCCGAGTGCTATAAAACCAAAAGTAATCCTTGTCCTCAAGGTTTTACAGCCTAAATAAAAACAAACAATGAATTAAAGAAGGAAACAATGTCAGCCACTAGCCTAAGGTCACAAAGGAGCTATGTGGCTTGGCTCAGATTGGAGCACACGTCCTTTGGTGCTTTACCAGCTCGCTTGTCCCACCTCCCTAAAACTATCCTGGATTTCACTATTTCTTGCTTTCCCCTTCACACTTTCTCTTTCCCTGGCCTATCCCCTGCCCAGTCTGCTGGCCAGGATCCCCGTCAGCCTCAGCCATCCTCACTAACTAAATGTTCTGCTCAGAAGATGACTTCCAGGTTTCTAGTGTGCCAAGAGCTGCACCAGATGGTTGTAATAGGAGATTTCCAGCAGTGTTATGGAAGTGCAAGTGATAAGAGCTGGCTGAATTTTTACTGGGGGGGCATGTGGTTTGCACACAGGCTGAGACATGAGAAAATCTTTTTCGTTCTTTGGTATTATTTTGTAATAACACGAATCTGAAATGTTTTTCATGGGGACGTGGAGGGAAACCAAACCTTGTTGCCCTCTCGTTAAAACATAAGTTTCCACCCTGTTTCTCTATCTAGGGAAAAAGGAGAAGTTTCTGCAAATCACTCTGTGTGTGTATAAATCAAAGAAAGTTTCAGTTTTGATGAGAACCATGTTTTCCCAGGAAAAAAAATTCCAATTTCAAAAATCTGGAGAAGTCTACATGGCAACATCTCCACTGACGGCTCCTGCCAAGCCCTTCCCAAACCCTGCCAAGGGCAGCGGACAGAGGGTGGGCTACTGCTTTGTGGCAGGGAGCGAGCACGCAGGGAGCCTTCCCTGGAAGGGGGAGCCCCTTCCAGCTGGACATCAGCTGCTGCCTGAGCTCGCTTCTCCTACACCAGTTGCTGAGCAGCTCCTGGGGTGGCCGATGGGCAGAGGGCTTTTTAATCAGAGATAGCAGCTATCAGTGAAGTAAGATGACGTGAATTTCCCAAGTGCAATGAAGTACAGCTTTTCCAAGTAATGATAACAGGCTCCTGTGAAAGCACAATTAAATTGAGTTTGGAGAAAATGCACCTCACAGCAGGTCAACACCCTATTTTAGGCCTGACCCTGGACTGTTCGGTGCAAAAAGCGCGTTGAGCAACCTGCAGCCCGTGGCAAATTCTGCTAAAACATGAGAATGAAGCAGCATTTTGGAGAACACTTCTTGGGGTCACTTGCAATAACCTCGCCTGCCGTAAAAGACTCTTCCTGGGGCTGTGCTGAAACTGCCGGGCTCCGGCACGCCGCACGCTCGCCTCTGCCGCTCGCTCTCGCTCTCCCCCTGCTTCTCACTTTCACTCCCATTGGTTTCATGTTTCCTTTGCCATGCGGAAAATCTTTCGAGCTTATCCAGCCCAGCAGCAGCATTTATCCTGGTTCCACCCACTGGGACTTTCCTAGCTTCCTCCTGCATAGCGAGGGGGAAGGAAAGGCAGACGGAGGCACCGGGCAGGCACCCCGGGGAGCTCGGGGAGCCGCCGTGCTCCCTTTCCCTGAGCTGGGTTTCTATTGTAGGCGGTGCATTCCTTGGGAGGGAGGGGGGGTGTGTGTGTGTCGGTGCCTTCCCACACTCGGGCTCTTATTTAATGGGGGTCTCCATGCAGAGCAGACGCCAGAAGAGATTTTGCTGTTCGCAGTTCCCATCCAGGAACAGCAGCAGCTCGCATGCCAGGCGCCGGCATGGACCGTGTGGCTGAGACGCTCCTGGAGGATGCGGCTCCTGGGACCATCCACGCCTCCAGGATGCACCTCAGGGAGGATTTGAGGAGGATACGGTGCGCGGTGCTGCTGTGCCTGCTCTCCGTGCTGCTCCTGGCGCTGCCCACTGCCTACCTGCTGGTTGGAAACCTCAGAGCCCCCAGCTCCTGCACCGGCCAGGTAAGAGACCGACGGCCGATTTCTGTCCTGCCGCTCTGCGAGGAGGAGAGCACCGCATCCTGTGTCTCCAGGTTGAGAACGTTTGGTTCTTTTATTCTTTTTTTGAGTTTCTCGTATTTAAGGGAATGTGAGAAAGTCACTGTCACATTCTTCCTTCCTTACGCAGAGAAAATCTCCTCAGGATAAATCTTATTACTCTTTGGTCTTTTTAACTAACGGTTTCTGTTCCTCTTGTCTTAACTTCACTAAGGTCACAGTACAACGCACTGCTTTAAAACTTTTATTGACGTGTTGCAGGAAATGCTTAAGAAAAAATCACTAGTTAATGGGAACCAGTGTCTCTCCACTGATTTTAGCCAGATTTCAACACTATGGCTCATTTTCTTCCCTTCTTTAGGGTTAAATCTGAGACTTCTCCTCACAGTATCCTATTTCAGCAAACATCTCCTGACCACGCTGCTGATGTCAGTGGGTCAGTGCCCATCATCCATCATGGGGCAGACGGCTACAGCTCTTGTATATTATTAATGCAAACTCCTGCAGAGATAATGATTTGAGACAATTGAGGAGTCTGACCCTAAACTTCACATCCAGTTTTTAACTCCCCATCAAAACTTTCTCTAGATCCAGGGATCTTCTCAGCTCCCCTCCTTTGACAGATAGCTAAAATCACTTTGCTCCGAGGTGCTTCTAATGCTCTTCTGTGCCACCCCACTCCTCATGCCAGACTGAAAACAAGTGCCTGTTTCCATGGTAGACTCTGAATTCGGCAGGACTGCCCCATGCTAGGAAGATGCATATAAATCTGAAGAATTAAAGTGAGAATTTTAGCTTCAGTCTGAAATTCTCCCACTAGCCTGTTTTTTACATGCTCCCTTAGGAACAGCAAAAGAAAGCAGCGTTAGTAAGCGGCCTCGAAGGCAGGTTTCTAACCTTGCACACATTTAGCCGACGGATGTTTAGCGAATGTGACAGCTGTACCCACAGCTGCACGTGTATCTGCTTCTGGTTGCACAGAGATGTGCTCACCCCCGTTTGACCTCAGGTCTGCTCAGCCGGCATCCCGTGCCCAAGTCATGCCAGCTTTAAGCACGGCATCTTCTGCCTTATCTGGCTATACCTTCATGCACAGCCGAAAGGCGATGCAGCAGCCATGGGCAGCACCTCAGGCTGTTAAATCTGCCAATTTCTCACACATGTGAAGGTGCATGTTGCTGTGCTGACCCTGTTACTGCTATTTGTGCCAGCTGGAGTGGGTGCACCCAGAGTGAAGAGGCTCTTTGGACGCTCTCAGCTGCATTGATTGCTCTTTGTTCGTGTCTGGTGAGGTTGTACAGAGCAGAACAGTTCAGTTCTTGAAATGATCTTAGAGTGAAATAATGATATGTTGGCCTGTTTGGTTGGACTGGTGTGTTCCTGGCTTTTGACCCTGTTGGCCGAGTTAGCGGAGGAAGGTGTTTCTGTGAGTGAGTTTGGCTTCTTAAGAGGAAAAGCGCAGTGTGAGCCATCAGCTTTGCTCTACACTAGTGTGTATTTCGGTGCATATGCACGGAATTACTAGCGCGTAGTATTCCCACAATGATGTAATAAGGTGATCAGATGAGTTACAGCCCTGTGAGTCCCACTGAGGAAGAAAAGAATCCCTGAGCTGGCCAGGTGCCCGCTGCCATTGTGCTGAGTGCGTGGGTGGAGCGCCCAGCCACGCTTCAGCTGCATCCTGCACTTTGGGAATTCTTCATGCACTCTGCTGGTGACTGACCGTGTCACCGGTGCTGTCCAGCAGCAAAGCGCAGATGCGTGGGTTGGTCTGCCCGGGGAGTTTTCTGTTAATGCCCCCAAGAGCCGTGTCACGGACTGACCCCAGGCACTCTGTCCTGTGGCTCGGCGTGGCTGCAGCCTGTCTCAGTCCATGGGACCATTTCTGGGCATAAAGGCTCTCAGGGAAAGGTCTTTTTGTATTTCCTTCTGCATTTGAAGAAGTTAAAACTGAATTGCTAAAGGATGCCTTCATCATGTGTCCTATTGATAGCCCAAATCAGGAGGACCAGGTTGGGACCAGATGCGTGTGCCGGAGCTCTCTGTGGCACTGGTTTTGGGGTGCAGATGTCCTGAGAATACTGGGAGCAAGTGGGCAGACCCTTGTCTGCACCAGATGCTCATTTGCTTGCGGACCCATGCAGCAGCGAGCCCACGGGAGGAGTCCTCTCGTTGCCCCAGGACCAGAACTCAGCCCACACATGCCAGATTATCAATTTCTCATGCACTGGGGACAGTCCTGGGAGGAGGGAGGGGCTCAAGAGCTGAGCAGGTGAGAAGCAGACATAGTAAACTCCTGAGCTCGTCCTTCCTGGAGCAAGGAGGAGAGAGGGAGCTGGGGAAGGTTTGTGTAACAGGGGTGTGCCTCTTTGATTTGCCTGCGGGGTGAGGCAGTTTATTCATCTCTGCTTCTGTGTGGGTGCACATAGTGTCACATTCTGCCTCTGAAAGGATGCAAACTCACCTTTTCCTCTGGAAATATCCCTTTCAGGGAAGACCAGGGGAAGTCATGTCATTACAGCAACATGTCTGAGCCACAGGTTCTCTCTCCCTCTCTCGTGGTATAATGTGTCTTGTGTGAATAATTCAGGTCTGCTGATGGTTTTGCTGGAACACCTTCCAGGCTCACTACACTGCTTCCTTTTTGGAAAATAGAAATCACTTTCTTTTGTGCTTCAAGACAGAGCGAGGTGAGGGAATAGGGTTCTTTAAGCAATAACACATGGCTTGTGTTATTAGCAGGAAATCTATAAAAGGCTCTAGTGGTGCCCTTTCAGAAGAAGGGCAGGGCTGCTGTGCTGCTGTGCATCCTTCCCCAAAAGGAAGCCAAGTTTCAGTCTGAGAGTGCAAATCTACCAAGGAAACAGCACAGCAGCCAGGAGAGCGTCTCAGGCTACCTTAGCAACCAGCTCAGCTGGCACAGTACAGCAGAGCATCCAGTCCTGTGGCCTGGATATGTTGCTACTTGGGCTTATTTTCATGGCATCCTTGGCATGGCAGGACCACAAGCAAAACAAAGGGAAATTCCAAAACCTGTCCAAAGGATTGCATGTGAACCTGTGTGCCATGTCAGCCTTGCGATGGAGAAGGGAGCTGCTACAGTACAGAAGGGACTCCATAGTCCTAGCAGCTCCAATCCAAAAGGGTGAAGCCAGAAAGTTAAACAAAGTTCAGATAAGGACTGCCAGAACATCCAGACATGCAGAGCCCGAAGCCCTAATGCCCTGCCCAAATGAGAAAGAGAACCTGAAACGGTCTCCTGATCCGTAGGGATGGAGAAATGCCTGGGGAGGAGCGGTGAGCATTGCACCGGGGCCCGGGTGTGTGGGATTCCCCTTCGGCAGCATTAAAACTCCTGACTGGCCGTGGCTGCTTGATGCACATGGTCCTCGTGGGCAAAGCAGCCAGCGAGCACATGCCGTGGGTACGTGCTTACACTGGGCACTGCAAGCCAGCTAAAATATTCCCATGGAAGACAGTTTTTACTGACACGGGACAGATTCCTACCAAAAATGCCCAGCCCAGGCCATCCAGCATCTCTGGAACCAGCAAAATTGTGGGTGTATGAACCGTCTACGACTTGTGGAGACCCCGTCTGTAAAATAGGGTCTTGTGCTAGAAATGAAGTGGATGGAGGTGCTGGGGGTGTTTTGCTTATTAATCTCTCCGCCTGCAGTACCAAGCTGCTTTGCCCATGGAGTTCTCTATCAGATACCCCCAGCCCTTCCTGGAGGGGCGAGAGGCAAAGCATGTGAACAGGGGATGTTCAGCCCTTCTTTTTGTCTTCAGCAATATATGGATATAAATGCAGTGGGGTTTTTTGGTGTCAAAACAATATAGAAGTGTTTTGCATACTGCAGTCTTCAGGGTAGTTAGAGCTGGCTGTCGAGACATCGTTTGTCTGCGAGTCAGCTGTAAGGTGGGATTTTCAGCATCCCTCAGTGCTGGTTACAGTCTCTCCACAGTAACCAAAGGGAAATCTGAAACCATGCTGTGAACTTTTCAGAATCACAGCTAAGCGAGAAAGGAAAAGAGAGAAAACCACTAATTGTGTAAATGATCTCTCTGTTGTCTCATGCTGCTTAGCTCTCCCTCACCACCCCACCTACATCATCAGTGTACAAGATCTGTGCCTACTGAGGACAAACATTACTAATTCCTGGCCATTATGTAGCATTGAACAGTGCTAAAATCTTTTCCATAGGAGGTTTAGACTTGCATCCTTATCAAACAGCACCATTATGGGAAAAAAAATTAAATCTCCTACCTTTGCCAAGCAACAGAATAATTTCACACCGTGCAGCACCCTGCTCTGTCTCCTGCTCAGCGCTGTTCTTTAACGCAGCTCCCACACCTGGAGCTTCCATCTGGCCTTCTTTGGAAACAAGTAAATTGAGGTTGCATAAGAAGCTTCTTCCTAGTTTTCAGTCAAAACCATTTAGTTATTTTTTATAAAGAAGGAGAATTCTTCTTGATATCCTTCCTGCTTTCCCATCACCTCTGTTTGTATTACAACATCCGAGTTTATATAACGTCCTTCAGCAGAAGTTAGGCTTTAAATATGTAAACAGTCCCACTGAAGGTACATGATTAAATGTAGGTTAGTGATTGATTTGTAGCTCATTGCGGTACTTAGCATCATTGGAAAACATGTCACTTGATAAATATGTAGGAAGTGTCACATAAATAATGGTGTAAAATATACTCATGTACATATCCATCTGGCCAAAAGCGAGGGCGAGTGTTTGAGGGAAACCCTCCACACCGGTCTTGTGCTTCCCACCAGGGGAAGGTCAAAGTCACCTGGCTTGGACTCTGTGTCACCCCGAAAGTACAGTCATGTTTAGACACCACAGCAAGCACACGGGGCCCTGGAGAAACTCATAATTCATCATGAAAAGCCCAGACATGTTGTTGACACCACAACACCATTTGTCCCTGACAGCCACACACTGAGCTTTCGCACCACCGTCTCCTCTAGACAATGTTTCCTGCAGAGCAGCAGACTCCTATGGCCAGGCTACAGATGAGTGTACAGGTGGGGAAGAGAGAAAAAAGAAGAAAAAACAATTTTCCCTGCAGTTTTCCTCTCTATTTTTTTTCCCAGCACACCAGAGCCGCTATTTTAGAAATGATGGTTTTCTGCATGAACACGTGGATGTTTACTGCTAGTAAAACATTAAAATATCTTTGGGCTTACTAGAGTAGCGAGCAGTCCCCAAGCCCAGGCAGCCTGACTCTTCGCTCACACTCTCCCTCCCCTGGCCAATATAAATCATCTATTTTCTACTTCTGCAGTATTTGAAGCTGTGTGAGACACAGCCACCAGCAGATAGCTTCACCATCTACGTACTAATACTATTTCAGCCTGTTTATTAAGCAATGTGCATCAAACCCTTAGCTGCAAGCTGCTCTGTGGTAGTTTATTCAATTTATTTATTGTAGCTGCCCATAAAACACACCACACCACACCAGCGTGCTCCTGACAAACGTTGTGTGATGGGGGTCCCTGACAGTCACCCTGGAGCTGGCTGCGTAACCCAGACTGTCTGCTTTCTGCCACCACACTGTTGGCACAGACTGGTAATGAACTGTGCCCTGGGGAAAAGCGTAAGGGATGCTCCTCACACCCCAGGGAGGCTGGATCCAGAGTCAGCATCCTCCAGTTAGGACCCATGCTGCTTTGCAGGCTGCCATAAGAGAACCAGCTCCTGGCAAGAAGCCACCAGCCGTGCCCAGGTGTAGTTCAGAAGGACCAGCCCCAGTAGGCGTGTGGCAGGCAGACAGCACCTTCCCTTTCAACTGCTCAACCAGAAAGTCAGAACTGCTTGGCACAGGCCAGGGCCATGCCCTGCTGCCGTGCAAATGCATGTTGGCACAGGGCGGGTGAGGGGGGGGGTTGATGAGCGTGCTGGCGTTCCGCTCACGAACGAAACGCCCTGCCTTCACTCGGCGGAGTGCCAGCCAGCCCCAGAGATCACCCGCTGCTCAGCTCCTTTCCTTCTGCCAATGAGGCAACCCAACACTCAAGACAGACCAAAGCAACAGACTAACAGTGAGAAATAACACAGATGCAGCAAGAAAAGCAGGTGGAACAGCAGCTCTGTAGCTGGTACACCTCAGTTAGTCTTTTCGCTGGTGTTACGGATGCATCAAGCACCTGCAAAGGCTAAAACCTGCTGAGTCTTCAGACAGGGAAGAATCACTCACATCTCTCTGCTTGCTCCGTTTGCTCTGCAGATTGAGGGACAGGAGCATGTCTAAGCAGCAGAGATGCTCCAGCAGTGCTGGATGGAGGCACTGTCACAAAGGAGGGTTAGTGATGGCTAATTCCCACTGGCCACTCCACCAGTCCTCCCGCCGTTGTGCCAAGGGCTTGTCCAGCCTTTGAACAAGGCTGGAGTTTAACACGACCACCAGCACAGGATCCCAGGTCCTGTCCCTGGCCCCTTTTCTGAGACACAGGCGGTTTCAAACAAAGAGCAGGAAACTCTTGGAACAAATCAAAGCCTTGTCAGGGCTTGTCCTTTTCCATAAAAGCTCTACCTGAGATTAATAATATCACTGTAGCATATTCCATTTTCTGGGATAATGCACACCAGACCCTCTGTGGACGTACTGGACCCTCTGCAGCTCCAAGCTAACTGCTTGCAAATCTCTCCTGCAGGTCACAGAAGAGAGAGGCTCTCGCTTTCTGAAACAACGGGCAGTAGATACTGGTGAGTTTGCAAGCCCTTTCCCCCATCCCAACACCTCTGTTTACGGAGGTTTTGCAGTCGCTGCCGCAGCACCCCACGGGCAGACGCCTTCCTGCCTGCCCTCCGCTCTCACCACCCCAATCCTTCCCGGGCCAAACAAGCTGGGGCAGACAGAGGCAAACCTGGGCAACAAGATGCAGGGAGATAACTGGGGGCACAGCGAAAGTGCGAGCGTTTCTAACCCCAGGGCTGTGCAAGTTTACTCCTTCCAGTGCAGGCACAAACCTCCCCAGCAGCTCTCTGGGATGGGTATAACTCCCTGAACATGCAAAAGCACGGATTCGGGAGCCCATGCACACCACGCTCTCCTCCCTGCACACCACACCTCCCCTCCGTTCACCCTCCAGCAATTTAAGACACAGCCACAATGGGCCCTGTCGACACCGCAGCGGGGCCTGACGAGCTCAGGCATTTGCAAAGGGATTTTATTACCTCAACAGTGTCAATAAACAATCACAGCAAATAACTCCCGACTCAAAAACATGCAGAAATTGAAAGGGGCTGCACGCGTTTCCTCGGCGGCGGCGATCACCGCTCGCATCTCATTGACTTGAATAGCAGCAAACGTCCTTACACACTTATTTTTCTTTTTTCCCCTCAGCTACAGTTACACTTTCCAGTGCAGAAAAGCCAAGAGCGCATCTGACAGGTAATGCATTTTCTAAAATGAAACATTTCCCGTGAGTATTACGGCAGATGTAGTGGTGCAATAATCTCAGTTTAGACGGGTCTGATAGGATCAGATGTTGCAGGAAACATCGGGAAAATAATCATCAGCTTTGCCTTGTTGACCACAACAGATTTACTGCAGCCTGTGTCTGTAGAAAAGGGCTCATGAAGGGAGTAGTTGACAGAAACTTTTATTCTTGCCATTTTTCCAAGCCGCTGATTTCATTGAATGAGCAGCTCTTGTAACTGAACTTAAATAGGTGCCTGGTATCTTAGTGATCTGCTGAATCCCCTAGAAAAGGCATGGAGCAGTGAATTGGGAAAAACTACCAGTTTTGGAGCAACAGCAGGTCAAATAAGACCAGTTTTAGGGCCCTTATTTTTCTGCAAGGTCTGACTCAGGCCACACATACCATATTGCTATCAAATAGCCTCCTGTTTTTAGTGAGACCGTCCCTCACTCACATGGGAGAAAGCAAGGGAAGAGTTATATCCAGCTGATCTGCTCCAAGCCCTTATCTTTTGTTAGGAAGGTGCCAGGTGTCGCAGGGTGGGCTGCCATACATTTGCAAGGGGCTGCCAGCATTTGCCAGGCCACCATCTCACCACCTCAGCCTTGAAGGTGTAGCTGTCATCACACCAAGGACCCTGTCCTGAGCCTTCCCCTAATGTCACCAACTCCACCCATCTGGAAAATCTAGATATTATCAGAGAAGAGGGAAAGGTCCGTGGCTGGTTCCCATGTGGATGGAGTTGAGTGCTGAAAGGCTCTCCAGCTGCCCTGACCTAAGGCAATTTTTACCTCTCAAAACCACAGCTCACTGCAGAGGCTTCCCCAACACCCTGTGTGCTGTCCCAGGGGAGCACTTTAGTAACTTGAAGTGTGGTGTGATGCTTCACAAAAATTCACCTACAGCGTTAAACCAATCAGTATTTCAGGACTGATTTCTTTCCCAGCATAGTTTTCTTTCCCTAATCCACAAGCTCCTTCCTAATGCATACCTAATGCTCCTTCCTGATGCATGTCCTTGGTCCCTTCCCCTTTCACGTGCAAGTTGCTAGAGCTCCAAAGCTGACCTGTCCTTGTTCAAAATCACGTCTTTGATTGTTTTGCTTTTGCAAACTTGCACTGAATCATGTCAGCTAGTGTAAGTCTCCCTGTTTCCCCCGAGTCCTCCCATGGCAGAGTGATCCAGAGGCAGCAGACACAGAAGAGCAACCAAAGCACAGGTCTGCTGATGGGAACTTCCCTGGGCTGCACAAAAGTCCAAGTTGCTGCAGGGAAGCACCCAACAGTTTTCTTCAGGCCCTTCATCTGCAAAAATTCCTTTGGCATCATTTCTGAGCAGTCTCCCCAGGACAGTACCTGTCCTCATCAACCTGCCGTTTCGGGCCAGTTGCTGTTGGCCATAGCAGGGAGCATGAAAAGGAGGGAGCTAAGGGGATTTTATCACTCCTTTTCTGTGCAAAAAGGCTACACCCAGGCTGCTGTGCTACGTAGCCATCAGGGAACCTAATTTCCATGAACTTATCTTTGACCTTTTTTTAACCCAGACATATTTTAGCTGCTTTGCTCTGTGGCAATGAGTTCCCAAGTTTACTGGTGTATCACAGTCAGAAAATATTTCCTGTTATTCTTGACTTGCTGCCTAACAATTTCTTGGGTGCCACTCTGGTCTTCTCAAATACCATGACTCATGCATAGAAAGTGAAAAAGGAATAATTATTCTTCAGATCTTCATTACATTCCTCCACCTCAGGTATCTTTTTCAAAGCGAAGGTGATAGATTACAAGCTCTTACCTGTAGGAAATCTCTTCCCAATCTCTATTATCTCTGTCTTTTTTCTAGTTTTAGGCCCATATATTCTGAAGGTGAGAGCAGAGGAATGAGAACCAGCCACACGGGAATTTCATGGGAATGCACCACTGAATTAGCAGTAGCAGCATGACTCAGATGTTTTGGTCCCTCTTCCTTTATGATTAATTTGCCACCTGCTCTTGGCCTTTTTAACAGGCACTGAGCATTTTGAACTTCTCCAAACTAGCATCGAGATCTCCTCTCCCAGGGTGGCTATAGCTAGTGAAGAAGGGCACAATCCATGTGAATACCTAGGACTTTTCTCCATCCCCATTCTCTCCTGTGCACTAGCGTATATTTGGTGCTGACCGTGTCATGCCATGCCGTCATCACCTCGATGACTTTTTTGGTCACACATTGGGTCAAGATGCAGACCAATGCCTATTCTTGTCACCAGCCTGTGGCATGGCTGGATGAACTATGCTGCAGAAACCCCATCAAGTTATCATACTCCAATGGTATCCGAGTGCTCCAATAAATCTGAGGACAACATCACTTCTGATTCCATTTGATTGTTGGAAGTAATGACCTTTTAAGAGCAGTTATTAAACTCCCAGGGTATGCTCTTGAGCAACAGAGACCCTGCAGCCATGAGACTTTGCTGCATGTGCTGTACAAGGGCTTTACTACAACAGGAGACTCAGACTCCAATCTCTTGCTGAGACCAGGAGTCTGGCCTCAGAGGACAGCGTTCAGTATCAGGGTCTCACATCGGTGAGGGCTAAGAATTGTCAAAACCCCACAAGTTCAGCAATATGTCACAAAACATACCCAAAATCTGCCAAGCAACAGAGATTCTCCAGCAAGAGACTAAACCAAAAGGAATTTTGGGAAAGGAGAAGTAATTTCACACATAAGAGATGCCAAAAATTTATAATAGATGGAAAAGTTGAAGGAACTGCAGCAATGATTCCTTATTAAAAGGAGGTTTTATTTAATTCAAGAATTAGCATATGTATATTTGCGGGAAGTATAGCTCCGTATATTTATGAAACGAATGACAAGTACAAAGTACAACTGCTGCTAGAAAAGGAACTATACTGTATTCAAAAGCACTTGAACATGTATTTTTCCTCTTGACCTGTATCGAAATCATGAGAAAAATTAATTAGCTTGAAAATAGAGAGCATCAATAGAGTGAGCTTTAACCTATTAGGCAGGTTATAGCTGTAAAACTTAGAGTTGCCTAATTCTAGAAGTTATGAAATCATGTACTTCATTTGAGATGTCTGTTAGTTATGAAAAACATGAGTGTCATTGACATTTTAAAGACGTCATTGTACACAGAAAAGAATATTTCACATGCAGATTCTCTTCAGTTTTCCCCAAAAATTTCCAAGAAGGAAAAGAGCCCAGGACATTTTCCGGAAATGTTCTGATCTTTTCTGGTCCTTCCCATCTCAAACAAGATTTAATCTGCTACCAACTGATCTTTGAGAGGTATTATTCCAAGCTCTTGTAAACCTTAAAGTGACTCAAATGCTACTTTAGTTTTATGCCAGGACTCAGACCAATCCCTAGACACCCAAGAGGCAGATGAGGATGAAGGCAGACCATGAGTACCTTTCACTGTCTTTTACTCCTATCTCTTTGTATCAGGCAAAGCTTTGTTGGCTCTAAGCCTCATAGTCATACATTATTTCAGTAATTCAGCTTGGCTTGCTACCATAATCCCTGTCTTTCATTCACCCACACAGGAATACTCTCCTCATGTACTTTGGCTGCTGGGGAAAGATCAGAAAGACTTGATACTTCAGCAGCACTGACAGGCAGGCTGAAAAAAAGACATTATTTTGTTGTGCTACTCACAGAATATGCAAGAAATTGCACTCCTAATACCTTCTTGTCTCCTTATGGATTATTTATTGCTAGAAAAGAGAGGGAAACGGATGCCACTGGGAGCCAGGCACATCAGTTTTTCTGAATCTCATTTCACCCAGGATAAACCTAATGGTTATTGCCAAGAGAATTTCAAATTTCCGTTTGCCTCCCTGCCCGTGCACACACACTTCTTCCCTAAATACTCTAAGTAATAAATATATAAAAATAATAAAACACAACTTTAAACATTAACTCATGCTCAGGAAAAAGGTCTCATTTCCTGGAAATCGGTTGCCTCAGTCTTTCTCAGCATTTAACATTAACTTTCCAGGTTCATTTTAATACCTGGTAGAGTCTTAATGGTTTTTATTCTCTTCGTTTTCACTGCCTCAGCTGCTGTTTTACCACAACAGTTTTATGTGACAGTCAGGATAGAGCAGAGAAAACTCTTTTGCTTCCCTGCAAAAGAATGAATAAGTACAGGGGCTTATTCTCCTGACTGTCCTGTGAGATAAATTAAAGTGGTGGAGGAGAGGGGAAGGGAATAGGGCAGCAGTTCCCTGATTCTTCCCCTGAGACCCCTGCAGCAGGGGAGCATCCTTGGCTTGGATCAGAGTAACACTGGGGTCCGGATTAGAGCTCTGCTTGTTCTCAACTAACTACAAGACTGGGAAAAAGTCTGGAGGAAAGCTGAGGCTAACATCAAGCTTAGTGTTTTGATCCACCAAAGCATTCTGAAAAAAAGTTGAGATAAAAATGGTTTTGAATATAAAGTGTTGCTTTGGAATTGGGCCTCTTGAAGCACAGTGGGGTCTGCTGAGTTTTTGGTGAAATCAAATGACACTGGTAAAGCAAAGGCAATTCTATGGCAGGAGATTTCATTGCGAACACTGCAGAGGAAAAGCTTGACACAGGGGCTAATGAACCCTAATGTCCTTCAGAAGCAACATGTCAGGAAGAGAAGTTCAAGCATCTCAATGTTTGGTGATAAACCATGTTGATCATTGTGAAGCTTTCGCAAGCACAGTAGTGTCTGTCTAAGAAACATAATTGCAGTCCATCACTACTGAAGAAAATGATGGTTTGGTGTTTCTTATTACTGTCCCAAACCATTAGGTACAGGTGTGGTACCCATGTGTACAACTGCCTCAGCACTGGTTTCACTTAAGGAAAAGGTTTTTTAACTCTTTAAATAGGTAAGATAGCACCCCAGACCTGCAGGGTAAAGCCATCCGTATTGCTCCACAGTGTCATGACACTCAGCCCTTAGCAACAACAGTCCCATTCAGGATCTGGCCCACAACCAGGTCCTCCAGTCACAGCAGACCCCTTCAGGCAGCCTGTGCTGGCCAAAGTCTTCCAAAACCATCCTTGGTTTTCACTCCCGATTGCTCAGATCTGGACACCCTATGGACACCCTCCAAAAATATCACTGGACAGTTAGCCTGCAGCCAGTTCACCTCAGTTTTCAAGCATTTTCAAGAACATTTCTGTTCTAGCATTTTGATTACCATATTTAAATTTCTTGCCCTTTGCAGCAGAGATCTTACGTTACATTCAGCAGCACATCTCCAGCTGTAGCAAGCTAACCCACCTCTTCTCCCTCTCTCTTCTTCCCGCAGTGAAGAAACAAGACCTCGCCAACACCGTGGGAAACCATCTGCCCATCCTGCAGTGGGAAGACAAGCGAGGCTTGGCCTTTACCAAGAACAACCTAAGTTATTCCAGCAACTCACTGGTGATACCCGTGTCTGGGGACTACTATGTCTATGCTCAGGTCACTTTCCGAGGGCCCATTGAAAGTTACAGTAAAACAAATTCTGTCACTGAGATCATCACCAAAGTCACTGACAGTTACCCCGAGCCCACCCAGCTGCTGACAGGCACCACGACTCTCAGCGAAAAGGGAAACAGCTGGTTCCAGCCCATTTATCTGGGTGCCGTGGTCTCCTTAGAAGTAGGAGACAAGCTAATGGTCAACGTTAGTGACATCAAGCTGGTGGATTACACTAAGGAGCACAAAACTTTCTTTGGTGCCTTTTTACTGTAGGTCCCTGGCAGCAGCTGGTGGGGGTTCCCTTCAGGGCCCTGGTGTGACCTCGCTGGACTTTGGCTTTGTGGGCGCGCGTCGGGGTGCGATCTCTGTGCTGTTGTCCTTCTTCTGTACCGTCATTCCCCTGCAGCTCCCTGCAGCCTTAAGTTAAGGGGTAGGGAAAGCTGAAGCCGCAGGCTGAATTGAAACAAACAGACAAACAAGACCAACCCAAAAAAAAAAAAAAAAAAAAACAGAAAAATGAAAGTCAGATTAGAGGAAAAAAAAATATTGAAAATATTTTTGAAAGTAAAAACTGAGAACTCTTCAAAACTTTGTAAGCTAGGGAGGAACAGTTTATACATGTGGGTAGGAATACTGATCTTGAATATTGCAGCTAAGCTACATCACTAATTCCACCTCCAATGTACAATTTCCTCAACTTGGAAAAGTGTTTTGAACTTTCTCCAGCAATTCCAGTATAGTTTTGCATGACCCTTCTTCAGATTCTCAGTTCTAAAAGGTAATTACTTTTCATCATTTCCTTACAAATAGATTTGCTCAGTACTTTGCACTAACAAAAAGCTCAGATTAATCATTAACTGCTGAATTAATCCCTTCCAACTTCCCTGTAGATTAAAATCATATCTTGCATTTTGCAGAAGCTACTTGAATTTTTTTTTCCCAGAAATTGTTTACAGTTCTTTAAGTCATTATACAGCCTCAGAACTTTATGTAAAATTTCTAGGGAACACACATAAACACTTTCTGTTTCAGCACGAAAGTGAAATCTCCCCACCATGTCCTAACATTAGGAAAACAGAAAAGACAAGGCAGAAAGAGAGATGCAGCAAAATTTTCCACACTTTTAAAATCAACCACTGAAATTTTGAGAGAAAACTTCTGCAGTATTTTGTTTCCATTTCGTTTAATGCAAAGCAAACGCCACCAAATAAATCACTGTCCCAGTGCTCCCCCTTGCAACTGTCACCAACGCTGCAGCGGTCCCCGAACCACAAGGGACTCCCCATCCTTTCCCTAGGTGAAGCCTGGCAACCAGTAGTCCCTTCACAAGGTCGAAAGATCCAAAGGAACGACCATGGTGTGCCACAGCCAGATGTGGAGCTCAGGAATGTTTAGCTTCCTACCTTGCACTATTTATTTTCATAGACCTTACAGTATCTCAGGGAAATTCCCCAGCTTTCATGCTCCTCCCACAATAAATACATCACTGACAATGACTCAAATCATGTTCTCATAGATTGGGATTTTACACTCTTAACTGTCAGGAGGTCTCACACCTGAGCACCTACCACCCAGCTGTTCTGCAGCGACCTCATTGGATTTTCTCCAGTTTCCATTTCTTGGCTAGAAGTCACAGCAAGGCTTGATTGCCTACTTCATGTTCCCGGTGGAGCCCAAAAGCACACTGTTAGTGTCAGGGAGTCACTGAGGTTGGGGAATACATAGAACTGGGGATGGGGGGGCTGAAGATGAAGAGTTCAAATGGGCAGAGAAGTTCTCTGGTGGAGACAGCCCAGCTACAAAAGGCCATGTGTGCTATTGCAGCCCAAACAGCGGTGAGACCAGGCTGCTTTGTCCACAGTGAGCCTCTTCCTAGCGGGAGACAATTTATTACTATATAAAGATCTGTTTGAGCTGACAAGGAAAAGTCAGTGGCACAAGTGAAGCGTAGAGCATAGAGAAAGGTCAAGGCAGGTTGAGGGTAAAGGGAGGAGAGGAGCAGAGTAGGAGGCGGGAGATCCAGGTGACACCAGGATTTCTGTCTCTTCATGGCTCAGTGTAAGCACCTTCATGCTGACAGCATGACTACACCTCTTAAACCTAGCATGTGTTTTGTGTAGGCAGTCATCTCAGAGAAGAAAGCTGGCCAACCTTCCCCATTCTGCAGTGCCTGAGACCCATAGTAGGTCTTCACTGTTTTATCTACACTGAGACAGCATTGAACACATCACAACAGCTAGGACATGGCCATCTTACCCTGCCCTTCTTTCCTCAGCCGTGTCTGCCTTGCTTCCAGATTCTCCTTGAGTCTAGTCATTGAGTGTTTGTCCACTATATAACACTGCCCATCTAGGAGACCTTGACAATGTCCCTGCATCAAAACCTCATTACAGTTTGGCTTCCCATCCTTTCTTGTCCTTTATTTTCCCCACATCCCTATCTCAACTGTCTTCTTGATCCCTTTCTCCCACAAGTACCTTCCTGCCTTCTTGGCCCTGTCTGTTAAGTATAAGGACACCTTTTTGTCCAAATCTAATTTTCTACGTCCAGCTTCTCTCTTACAATCACTTCAGTGCACAGAGAAAACTGACGTCTGAAAATATGTTAGGATGGCAGAAAGTAAAGGTCATGGTCCTGCTAGCAGGTGAAAACAGGCTTGGCCAGAACATCCTTTTATGTCTTTATTAGGTAGATTCACTTCCATCTTTAAGTCCTTACTCCTATGTTTCCTCCACCTGTTCAGCTTTTTCTTTTAAGTTGAAACTAGCTGAGATGGGAGCAATTATTCCCCATGTATCTGTTCAGTACCTTGCACATGCAACCTGGCCTTGTTACTTCTCAGAAAGAGCATATGGTCGTTCAGCTTCTTGGCAGGGCTGTTCTTACTGCTCAGAAATCACCACCACCACGGTAAAATCTGGTGAAATCTTGCTCTTTTGGCAGTTCAAGACAAAGTTATTCTCTGGGAAACCCTAAGACTTTCTGTATCTCAGATTTTGTAAAGTGTTCTCTCAACACCCCACGTTGAGTCCTTCTGAGGTTCTGATCCCTTAGTTGTGTGCCCAAAATAGAATCTGAACTCATGAAACATGGAATTTGCAGCTCTTGCAGACCATCATGTAAAGCACTTTAGGTGACTAGAGCACAAAATAAGGTGGTAATTCTCATAAAGGGAAGACTTAAAAATAACCTGTCCAGAACACGTGGTTCTCAGCAACTAGATAGGAAAGATTCTGTGAATGTTATATAGGAGTGTTATATAGGATGAATTTGGTTTATCCTTGGACAAAATTGGATTGTAAATTCCAGCTGTTCTGAGATCATTACAGAAATTGAGAAAGCTCTTTGTTTTTTCAAATGAGATGATCTAGCATTCTTCTGAGGCCATAATGCAATCCTGATAGGCTTGTAGAGCAGATTTCTGTAAAAACTGTATCTAAAGACATCATCACTTAATGACCGGTGCACTGAACGGTGGTGGATAGGAGGTCTGGGGGAGAGGAGCAGTGAATGCAGTATTTGGCATACAATAAAAGAGCCTTCTGTGGGATATATACACATTTATACATATACCTATATATTTTTATATATTCCATAGAAGCTCCAGGAAGCCCATTGGCAATAATGAGCCTTTTCTATCATAAGGCACATAATTTGTGTCCACTAGTGATAAAATTCACAAGAAAACAATGCCTGCTGCAGCTCTGTTACGTGTGACTCTCTTGATCCATTATCCATAGCACAAAACCACTTATTTTAGTCCGGTTAGAGCAAGCTTTTGCACCCCGTTACACACACCAGCTTTTAGCACGTTTAGCACATCAGCATATTTTATATGACATACATGACATATAATATATCTGGCATTTATATGACATATAATATAGCTGGCATTACTTGTTTGAAAGTGGTGCAGGCATATTGATCCACACATCTGCCCTAGGGAAATTCTCTTTCTCCCTTTTTTCCCCCTTTCAGTGCTAATAATGTTTCTTTAACAATGACCAGCAACTATAATAAGTATGCAGGGGCTGATTCTGACCCTGTTGTATATCAGATATTCCTCCACAGAATTTGATGGCATGAAGTCAGAGTAAAGCCACTTAAGTGAGACAGAGGTCAAGCTTAAAGGGAAATACCTCGAACAGACTGAACCCAAGCTGTGGATTCTCAGATTTTTCCAAAGCTGAATGAGAACAGAAATGTTCTCAGAAATTTGTGTTTATTGAGTTTTCTTTAACGTAAATAATTTCTGGAGACATGAAAATGCATATGCATCATCAGCATTTTCAATTGAATGAGAAGATGATGAAATCCAGTCATGTGAACAACTGACCTTTCCGTCTGTGGTCAAACTGAAAATATGATTTGTTTTGGGTGGATGTGAAACTAAAACATTTATGAGAAAAAAATCCAAGCTGGAGAAAAAGAGTGAAATAGGCAGCTCATGCTAAATGGTTTAGAAATAGATGATTTCAGGTTTGGACCCTTACATTTCTTAGGAAAAATAATAAAAATTTAAGCACTTTCCAGAACAAAACCATCGAAAGAAAAAGTAACAGATATTTTATATTTTTTTAAATATGAAGTCTGATTAAAATATCGTAGTTCTTAGGATTTCTATTCTTCTCTAATCTCTTTGATCCCCAAAAACCTAACACTAAGTATAACTCACACAAAAGGCTCCCTTACCTACCCCTTCCTTGCCCCTTAAAAACTAAGAATTGGTAAAAAAGTGTTAGCTTCCTCTCTGTATAGATACAGAAGCAAATTTAAATCGAGCTATAAGGATCACACCTCCAGTCTTACCAACACGTACTTGTGCTGTACTTAGTCCTGAGAATGTGTCTAAAGGGGTATCGAACAGGCGAGCTCAGTTTTCCTATTTGGTGTATGGGGGGAATAAAATCTATATTGCTCAAATTAAAAGGGGATAAAATGTATTACCTGTGTTTACCTTCAACCACATCATTATTGGGGCGACTCTCCAAATTAAGTAGCACTTACACGGACCATCTCCAGCACATGGATGTTGGCAGGATTAAAATCTAGAGGTGTAAAGTTGAAGGTCATGTTCCTTAGCAAAACATAACCCAAACAACGTAAAGGATGCTGCTGAGATGATTTTGGACATAACAGTTCAGTGAATTTCGGATGAGCAGACCCCCGGTACAAAGGGGTGTTACCAGGCTGTACTGAACTGCAGCACAGACCATGTGGAAAGGATTGAGGTACTCACTTGCAATTTTCAACACCGATATTTCAGAATTTTGCAGGAATCTCATTTTTCACCTCTGTACGGTATAACTGACCACACTGCGCTTTGTTTTATTCATCTCCTGAGTGGCCCATCATTTCAGATGAGAAATGAGGAGAAAATTCATTCTTTAGAAGAATCAGAAAATGTCATGAATTTTTGCCCGGATCTGGGTGTTAGATACCAGTATAGCATTTTGCTATTGTACGGAATTTTATATAAGTGATTGTATATTGTCTTGTGCTTCAGTACTGATGTGTGTCTTTACTGGTAGAACTGACTTAGCTTCTGGTTTCCAAGTTTTACGATAATAAAAATGCAAGTTAACTAATGTGGCAGCTTCTGATCCTGGTCCCCTTCCAACACTAACCAGATAGCGCATTTCAGAACGACCAGCTAATGCAGCGAGATAACGCTGATGTGTAAGAAACCTACTTTGTTGTGTGTTGACGTGTGAATGGTCGTTATTTTATACATGGTTAGAGGCTCCTCACCAGAGTGAACTCAGATTCAAACTTTCCCCCAGGGGCTTATTTTTGCATTTTGAAAGGCAAAACCGTAAAGATTGAGCAGATTTTCTTTTTCAGTCCCTTTTGCCCTTTGCAGTGTGAGGAACAGTTGATTTGCTCTTTTTGTTATTTCTTAGTCTATTTTGGAAAAGTAAACCCGACAGAAAAGCAGTGTTCATCAGAAATTGCACCGTAGCTGTACTCTCAGCCCGCTGAGTCGGGGACCCATACTGCCCGCTGAGCACCCAAGGGAGAAGGGAACCACAGTGTCACCACCTGGCCACAAAGCCAGGTTTGCCCTATCTACAACCACACGTAAGAGCATCGTGGCAGCTTGGGAATGGAATGTTTCCAGTTGTTCAGCTCCTGGCTGCCAGGCACAGCCTGGCTAGGAAATTTTGGCCAAACGAGAGTCAAAGTCTTGTTTGAAGGCAGCAGAGCTGTGGGTACCCTTAGCCCTGTTCTAGCCTGAGCCTTGCTGTCCTTATGCTTTCAGCATAATAGCAGCATGTCCTGGATATGAGAACAGGTTGCCCAGAGAGGTGGTGGATGCTCCATCCCTGGAGATGTTCAAGGCCAGGTTGGACAAGGTCCTGAGCAACCTGATCTAGTTGGAGATATCCCTGTTCCTTGCAGGGGGGTTGGACTAGATGACCTTTGAAGGTCCCTTCCAGCCCTAACCATTCTATGATTCTTATCCTGGGTAGTATTATCTTCAATTCCTCTGCAGCCAAGAATACAAATTCTTTCTTTCCACTAGCAGAATTGAGAAACATTGTCCCATTGGGCATATTTTGTATTTTCAAAATTTCTTTTGTTTCTCTGGCTTGAGCTCAGAGTATCAAATCAAAATTTCTTCAGAAGAGGTTTCTGATTAAGTGCTCTATGCTCTGGCTCAAGGAAGGTTTTCACTTGAAAACTCTGATGGAGGACATATGTTTACTCTGGTTTCCATCCACTTGCAAATACCTGAGATGCTTTGTTAGCAGCCTCTATAGATCAGCCAAGAGTTAATTAGACAGTAGGAATCAGACTGCTTTCTCCAGTAACACCAAAAAGATATTGGTTTGCCTTTAAAAAAAAAAATCCAATAGCTACCTCACCTTTAAAAGAATAGCAAAAGCAAATGATAATTTTATTATTATTTTCTGTTTCAACTTGAACTAAGCAAAGTTCACTTGTTTTATTGCCATTTTACTCTGTGCTTTGCACATATAGGGTAATACCTTGAGTTAACATCATCTTTGTGATCTAAATACACTGGCACATACAGCCCCTCCACACAAGCATCGTGCTTCACTGTGCCTGCCTTTAATCATACAGAAGGTGCCTCTTCTCAAGAAGCTTCTAGGCTCCCTCTCCAGCGAGGCGAGGGGAAGAGATATACATTTCTGAAAGGCTGCACATGCTGGGGAAGGTGGTGGTAACGGGGGTGGTTCTCTCCCAGGGCTGCAGAGATGTATATAGCCTTTTTCTAGCTAAATGCAGCAGTGAAAGTGATAACTGCACTGCTCTCACTTTCTCAGATAGTTGGATAAAGCTGCTCAGCTACTGCCTGGGCAGAATCCCCATAGGGTTTAGCATTAACAAATACATACATGGACATGAATCTCAAGGAAAGGGAGAACCTCACTTTCAAATGATGAAGTTGCTACTCCGTGAAATTCATCCTGCAGAGTAAGACGCTACCCACGAGAGTTTAATCTTCCCAGCTCTCATCTGTTGGCCAAGATGTCCAACCATAGCTGGATCTGCGCCTTGTCAGCTTTGTTCTTGCGTGAAGACACCTTTTCCAAGCTGGGAACAAGTTCAATGTCACAGTTAACGTGTCCAGCTATTGGGAAGCGCTTCGAGTTCACTCTGGCAGGGCATGGAGACTTTGTTTCCTAAGCCTCTTGCAGGCTAGAGCATGAGCTGAGATGAAGTGGAAGTGATCTACACTCACAGGAAGGTCCTGTGCTGTAAAAATTTGAGCTCACGGACAGGCAGCTGAATACGGAACGTGTTCTCTAACACACTCAGCATCTGTCAGACAGGTTCTCAAAAGAAATGAGGACACTGCTGTTCAGTTTCTTTCTGAGACCTGGTGCCAAAGCTAGGTGTGATTCTCTTCAAAAGTGCAAAAACAGGAGCCAAGTTTGTCAACAGTGACAGTTCCAAATTCATTTTGCCTTGTATTATTGCTAAATCCTCCGGAATAGCATGAAAAGACATTGCCTGAAGTTATAACCTCGTTTATTAAGCACCATAAGTCAGGAGTGTTTGCGGTTTTTGCTGCATTATGAACTAAACTAGCTTTCTAGATGCTCTCATTCTTGCACAAATCAAGGTATGTTCTTTCATTGATTGTAGAGTTTTATATTAAAACGTCAAAAAGGCACTGAAAATGTTTGCTGCATATTTATTGGTACTGTACATATAGATGTCTTAGTTTTATGTAAGAGCAGTTGTAAAAATCATGGTACAAAGTTTAGATCTCATACTTAACAGCTATTTCTTTTAGCAAATAGCTTTGACGCCTTCTGACAATGAAGTTTATGAATAATTCTTTAAAACGTGCTTTGTGTCTTAAAGCAAAAAATAAAAGCATTTCACTTGATTCATATTTGCTCCTGAGTCTTTCTTTATTCTAATAAACACCCACCAAATGCTCATATTTGCAATTGGGAAGGGCAGACGTTTACCTGTGCCAAAGGGGTTGAAGCGTGCTGTGTGTTGCTGTGACAGATGTGTAGGATTATCTTTTTTATGTAAGCTATTAATCACATACAAAATACACGCACAGAAATTTATTAATCCTAATATTTTGAGAACAATGAAATTAAGCCCTACTCATTTGAGGACAAGTTTCAGACATTGTCGTGAGTCTGTATTTTAAGGGCTTTAATTAGAGAATTTTGCTCCACTGGTGTATGATTGAGTACTGGGACTGTAATTTCCAACTCCTCACAGATTTAATTTTTTTTCTCTAGATGTAGCTAAATCTCACCTTCATTTTCAAGGGTGCCTAACTCTGACAACACCCCCCCCCCCCCCCCCCCCCCAAAAAAAAACCCAAACCCACCAGTGCATCCCAAAGATGATGTACCTTGCTTCAGAATGAAAAACCCCCATTTAACTGCTTTCTACTCAACAACAGTCAGATTATTTAGCAAAACCTCACTGTGTTTTGAGATCTCTTTAGAATTTCAGAACATTGGAGCAGAACAGCATTTATGATTCAGAAGATATGACTTCATGTGGATTAGCTAAATTCCCAATTCTCGCAATAGGATCCATTTGACCAACCCCATAAACCGCTATTTCTGTAAAAACAATGAAGGGAAATTGGGTGGATGATCTACTTAGCGATATGGTTCAATGGGGATTAGGGACAGTAGGACTCGATGATCTCTAAGGTCTTTTCCAACCTAGAAATCTATGAATCTATGAAAAACTAGTTCTGTTTTCTACAGCAAAAAGTTCTATTCACAGGTGTGATCCAGAATTACAGGGATGGCTCAGACCTGTAATCTGCAAGTCAGGAGTTAGTCTGGCTGCTTCTAAAGTCAAACAGAGATGGGTCGACTCTCCCCTGGGGGCCATCTCCCTTTCTCCTTTAGTTCCAGAATGCTCAGAAACATTTCAGGGCAGCTGAGGTAGAGAGTCAGGACTCGCAGCCTGGACTTAGTTTCTGAGCCAAACGAGCACCTGTTGGGGTGGGCAGCTCTGTCTGTGGTCCCCAGAAAAGGCAGCTCAGCACTTCCCAGAATCAGAGCCTGAAGCCGGCCACTGCCCCGGCCCGTGTGGCTGTTCTCCTTCAGCAATCAACGTGACAACAAAGCATTCAGCTTTCCCCCTTCTCTCCCTGCCTTATTTGAAGAGAACAAACTCATTAGTTTAAATGAGAGCACAGTCCTATATGCCAGGGGGAAGAGGTTCAGCATTCCCTACTAATGGTCCAGCCAGTTGGTGAGTGTAAAGACACACCAACACATCATCGAGTTTTGAGTTAATCCTTGCCGACAGGATATAGAGGCACATTTCTGCATGCAGAGACCAAAGTGGAAGAGATCTATTGAGACATCATCATGCAAACAGCTGCCAGGGCACGGTTATCTGTGAAATCACACAAAATAGATGTTTGCTCACTACACTTCCCTTCTTTCATCAGTGCCTGAAAGCAAAGGATGAAAAATGACATCCTCTCAAAGAGATGGTTAGCAGCAAGCGCTGCCCATGCCCTCGCCCTTTAGCAAGATGACTTCACTTCTTGAAGAAAAGGAAGTGGGACATCTGTATGTAAATCAGGGGAATCTCTAGGACAAAAACAAGGAGATATGAAACAACTTTTTGCTATGACTGTGGGACTGTTCCTCTTTGCTACTGAATTATCTGATGAGAAAGTAGGAAAGATATTACAGCATGTGGAAAACTCCAATATCTGTGTACAAATCTCTAGGTCCACTGAAACTAACATCCCATTAGTTTACCTTCAGAGGTCATCCCTTTATACTTCTTTAATAGAAGAGGTGAGGTAAGGAGGATTGAAAAGGGACCCTTTCTTTACCCACCAACTGCAGCCAATTCTCATATAGGTTAAAAGCACAGGACGGATCTCCTACATATCACACTATTACTGACCCTCTACAATCATAAACTAGACTCTGATGCTCATTCATTAGGCATGTTCTGTTGCACAAATCTGCTGTTCCTTACTCCAGCTTCTAAATTACAATCCTAATTTCAGGAAGGCGTTTATGCACCCATTCGAAGCTAAGTGCATAACCACAAACCATTTTTTTGGCAAGCATCGCTTACTATGGGAATATTTTCTTGTCTCAGTGGGGCATCATGGGCTCATGTTTGCAGGTTGTAACCATGGCAAATGACAACACAGTTCTTTAAAGAGGTTTTACTCGATTTTTTCTTGTGGAAGTCTCCCAAGATGTAGTTGAGCAAAGCCCCACTATTTTTAGGGAAAACATGTTGGATAAAGAAGAGTTCTGCCACAGTTGCCACAAGGAATTTTTCATGTCATTTCCTCCCAGAAAAGTCTTACTGCACCACAGGGTGCAGATAATTACAAATTATGGTGCTACCCCAGCACCTGCTCCCTACTTTGTGGAAAATCCCAGAGGAAGGCATGTAGGCTATGCGCACGGCTGCGGTGAGTCAGCGGTGACAGCGGTGCCACCGACACCCTGCACACAGGCAGCGAGGGCTGCTTCCACCCGCACCCTATTTCCCTGCATTTTCTGTAACACTACTCGGATCAACACACACCCAGGGCAAGGGAAAGGGGACACCAGGCAGGTTCCTGGGCCACCCCAAGCCCAGTGGCTCTGGGCTATGCCATTCCTCCACTCTCCCTTTAAGCATGTGCATTGCCAGGACGCAAAGCTTAAAATGCTAAAACTAACTATCTTGATTTCATAATTAATGGGTTTATATTCATCTTCTGGTGGGCCAAAAAGCTAACTGACAACTTCTTAGGTTGGGTCTGTAGCACCTCAAGATGTCTCTGCGCTCTACCATCCCCTCAAAAGGAACTGCATCCCCCAACTCCAAAGGTTCCTGAGGTCCCTCTGCTCCCACACAGCACACCTTTCCCTTTGCAGAAGAGGACACAAATTAGACTATTTTATCTTCACTGTACATTAAGGCCTGTCTAATGTCAGATCTGGTGGAAATAAATCACGGCTCGTTCATTTAGGTTTATGTTCACACAGCTTAGAAATCAGCAGAAGACTAGCAACTTCAACTCATGCTTCACAACACACCCATCTAGTCCTCTGAAGGGATCTGATAGCCTTTACTGGCCTCAGGAATCACTACTCCAGCATCTGGGAATATTCCAACTTCAGTGGCTTTCCCCAGGTTGCGGGTAAGCAATCCTCTCCCACTCAGAGGCAAAAAAAAAAAATTAAATAAATTTATTACAAGTACAGCACTGGGGGTGGGCAGTGCATTCAACTCAGGATTCATCTCCAGAAACGTCACTTTACAAAATAAGAGGTTGGTGTGAGGAGACAGCAGCTTCAATGGAAGTTCTTGGAAAAGGTTTCTCAACTCAAAAACAAGGTTTATTTCTGACATCCTTGGGGACAGACGGGGTCCTCATACTGCTGGTTCCTCTGGCATGAGAGTCCCTTCCCGAAAGGCCTGACCACACTCCAGAGAGTCTCTCCAAGACCCCAACCATTCTTCCAATCACTAGAAAGTGATTCTTCTGAGCTGGAGCTCTCTACATGACAGGAGCAGCAGGAGCCAAGAGCATTGCTAAGTCTATGGGCAACTGGTGAGCACTGAAAAGCACACGTCAGACTAAGACCCAGGAAGGCATCATTTCACAGCTCTCTCTCCCTTCTCCCCTGGTGTGTAGGGATAGGTGTAAGGGTAAAGGAGGTGCATGCCAAGGGAGCAGGCAGGAACCAGAGGATGCTCTGCCCAGGTCCTCGGAGGGGCCACTGGGTGCACCATGCCTCCCTTTGCCACAGCCCATGCTTCCCAATAGGCCTGTTGGGATTGATACAAGCCATGCTGCCCCTCAGTAACCCAGCACACAAAGCATTCTCCTAATAAAGTGAAGGCTGAAGACCCTTCAAGCCATAGGGAACATCCTAAAATATCAGGCCAACAGTCCATTGAGGCCAGTTCTTGAACAACAGTGGCAGAAGACGTTGTTTAGGGAGAACACAGGGGTGTTTAATTTCCCTCCTGTCCTTTTCCATCCACACGTCCACCAGTCATTGCAATGCTTTCAGAGGGTACATCCACACCTATTCCTTTCAGTACTGAACTCACAAATAACAGGTCCATGAACAGACTAGTCACTTTCTGAACAAGTCAGTAGTATTCGTGCCTTCACTTTCCTGTGGCAGATTCCTTAAATTCTTTCCTCACTGAGTAAGAGCTCTCTTATCAGTTTCCACCAGAAGATAAGAACAGCCCTTGAGCCTGGGGCTGAGCACTCACCTGGAGCACAGGAGACGTGAGATCAGTCTAGTCCGGGACAGGTTCTCCTTTTTGGCTGGAGCTTTGGAACATGACAGTTGTGTGTCAGCATTCGTGTTTCCAATTGTTTATCATTCATCAACCTGCACCACATGAAAGAAACCTCATCAGAAACCACAATCACACCCATTTTCCCTCCTGTATGGATACAGCGTCTTGGCTACCAGGCTGCTCCTGAAACCACAGGAGTTAGCATGGATGCTAATAACCCACAGACTGGTTGGCTTACTGCACCATGTGAGGCCACCCTCCAGCGAGCAGAGTGCTCCCTACCAGCATCCTGTGACAAAGGGGCTACTCAGACATCTTTAGTCAAAGAGGTCATGAATGATAACATCACCTAGTTTCCAGACTCCGACAAAAAAACACCACTGAACAAGTGATACTTCCTTTTACCCTGCCATCTCCCCCATCATTATATGTCACTAACCTCTGATCTGTGAAACAGGGAAAATAGAGATTGACCAGCACATTGCTGGCTTGTCATCGATTTCTTCTTTGTGGGCTTTGCCATCTGGCTCTTCAGCAAAAATAAGTATTTCTTATTTTCTTTCCCTTTTTCCCTGTTCACTTCGGGACAGTCAGTCAGAGCCAGGAGCCCACCCTGTGGTTCTTTGAGAGCCATGCTCCAGGGATTAGGAAGGAGCATGGCAGAAGGCTGCTGTCACAGTTCAGCCTTCCCACACAGCTGGGATTTACAAGGAGTTTCAGAAATCACACCAATAGGCTCAGAGAATAGAATGACATCTCCTCACTCACTCTGTAGTCATCACTATCAATTACTTACATGGATAAGAACCAGAGAAAGTCTTTGACTGAAGCAGCAAAGCACCAACTCAACTCAGAGCCAATGCAACAGGAAACATCACATAAGCTTTAGCCTGATCTATTGCATCACTTGAATGTTTTTTGCTTGGGTGCTTAAAGGAGCCAGAACTGACTAAGTAGCTAAAGCTCCCTCAGCTTCCCTTACAACCACCCCAAATAATATATTATGCCTCAGTTTCCCTCCATACCTTCAGGGATCAGCACATCCAGACACCTGAGCCCCACTGCACATCAAAGCCCCCACTGCAGCCCCCGCCCCCCCCCCCCACCAACACCCCCCCCCCCCAGCCTGCAACAACCCACCCCCCACACAACACAACCACCTTCCCTTCCCACTCCCCCTTTCATCTTTCTCTCTAATGCACACACCTGCAGGAGCAAAGTAAGGTGGGGCTAATGGAATCAATTAGCTCTCATTAACACCTTGACCAAAGCAGGTGTTAGCCACCCAATCATAGAATCATAAAATCATAGAATGGTTAGGGCTGGAAGGGACCTTCAAAGGTCATCTAGTCCAACCCCCCTGCAACAAACAGGGATATCTCCAACTAGATCAGGTTGCTCAGGGCCTCGTCCAACCTGGCCTTGAACGTCTCCAGGGATGGAGCATCCACCACCTCTCTGGGCAACCTGTTCCAGTGTTCTACAACTCTCATGGTAAAAAATTTTTTCCTAATATCCAACCTGAATCTACCTCCCTCTATTTTAAAACCATTACCCCTTGTCCTATCACAACAGGCCCTCCTGAACAGCCTCTCCCCATCTTTCTTGTAGGCCCCCTTGAGGTACTGGAAGACCGCTAAAAGGTAAAAGGTCACCCCGGAGCCTCCTCTTCTCCAGGCTGAACAGCCCCAACTCTTTCAGCCTGTCCTCATAGGAAAGGTGCTCCAGCCCTCTTATCATCTTCGTGGCCCTCCTCTGGACCCTCTCCAGCTGGTCCATGTCCTTCTTGTGTTGGGGGCTCCAGAACTGGATGCAGTACTCCAGATGAGGTCTCACGAGGGCAGAGTAGAGGGGGAGAATCACCTCTCTCGACCTACTGGCCACGCTCCTCTTGATGCAGCCCAGGATGCGGTTGGCCTTCTGGGCTGCAAGAGCACATTGCCGGCTCATATTGAGCTTCTCGTCCACCAGTACTCCCAAGTCCTTCTCCTCAGGGCTGCTCTCGATCCATTCTCCGCCCAGTCTGTATTTGTGCCTGGGATTGCCATGACCCAAATGTAGGACCTTGCACTTGGCCTGGTTGAACTTCATGAGGTTGGCACGGGCCCACCTCTCCAGCCTGTCGAGGTCCCTCTGCATGTGTCACTGCCCTGAGAGGACCTCCCCGACTCAGCACAGGCTCTGTCTGGGTCCCTTTGTACTGCACCCTCCTCTTTAGGAAAATACAACAGTCAATGAAATGACACCAAAATATTCAAGCACTGCCTTGGTGCTTTCCACAGTCTTCTGAGATGTCAAAGATCTCTCTCCCCCACTGCACGGAGCCCAACCTCCAAGCCATGGGCAGGTTCCTGTAATTACTTTTCCGCTGCATTTCTGCTCTGATTTGGATGCGGTGAGGAACCTGCCCTTAGACTTCTGCACCCTCCTTGCCAACGATGCCCTGATCCCCATCCACAGATGTCAAAAATCTCTCCCTTTACAAGTGAGCTCTGTGCTCCCGACAAGAATATTTACTGCTTACATCAGAGAACATATTACTTGTAATTTACTCTTTGTTTTCTTCCTCTTTACAGCCTTCCCTTTATGTATTCAAGGACCTAAAGCAGCACCTGTAACACAGCCAAACTAGTGTCCTGCACATGACAAATGGAATTAGTTATCGAGAACGACTTCCAGGCACCACTGTGTGCTCTGATGCAGTCACCTAAAATATTACTTGTTTTCTTAGGAATAACTGATGCATTCCCAGAAAATCAAGGCCTTTTCTGGCTATTTACTCAGAGGAGGTACTGATTTGACTGGGCTCAGTTGGTCTACACCTGGAGAGTATCCGAGACTCATTAACGTATTTATCCTTCTATCATTCCTATGAGATAAGGAAAGTCCATTTTTGCAAATGGGGAACCGTGGAGACATTAAATGACTCATCTGGAGTCACACAGGAAATTCATGGTGGGGAATGAAAAAAGGAATCAGATAGTCCCCCACTTATGCCCCTAGTCTCTTCCCTGTCCCCTGGCACCCGGTGAGAGGCTGTTGGTCAGGGGATAGTGAGAGCCCCTGCCTGTGGAAGCTGAGTCGGCACCAGACACTGCTGCCACCCTGCTCTGCCCCACGGCTCTGCACCCACCTCTGGCCAAAGAAAAGCGTCACTTGAGTGAGAAACAGGAGCAGGTGAGTGAAGGAGCCCAGGAAAATCAAGCCCAGCCTCCTCCGGGACCAGCACAGAGCCTGGATCTTCACTTGGGTTCCCTGAGTTATCAGCGGTGGAAACACGTTTGGAAATATGAAAATCTCCAGCCCAGCTCCCAAGAACCAGGATGGGGCTGGGACCAGTTACTCTGCAGCATCCACGGTCTTTAGACCAAACACCCTTGGGACTGCCTGTTGTCACTGGACAATACTCTCTGCTGGCGGAATACGCTGCACTCAGGAAAGCTGTTGTGCATCTCCCCACACTCCTGCCCAGTCTTTGCCTGTCTCCACGGGGAAACTGGAGACAATGTTGGCAATGTTCCTCTCTGGAGGAAGGAATCTATCAACTGCTGGAAACAGTGCATTGGAGGGCGAAAAAAAAAACAACAAAACAAATGAGTTTTCAAAAGCAATTTTTTCTAGCCACTAAATTCTCAGTCTAGAGAGTTTTACTTTGAATTAATATGGGCTGTCTCCGCTCTGGGATTAAAGTTATTGATCGAGTCCTTGATTACTGTCATCCGTCTTTGTTCCTGGACTTATTATCAACCATGCAGGGCAAAAGTCTCTAATTAGAGACAGCAATTTACAGTCTTACTCCAGAGAGTCACCAGCAAGGATGCCATCTGCGTGCCAGCTGGCTGCCACGTCTTCAGGGCAGCTGGAGTTACCTGGGAGCAGTACCACTCAGGAGCCTTCGGCCGGGGGGCATGTGGAGCCAGGCAGTCTCCCAAAGTCTGCAGGGAGGGCGAACCTTTCAGAGGTCAGGGCTTCCCCGACATTCCCCTCGGGCTCCCACAAAACCACTGGAGTCATAGGGGCAGCAGTAAATCCCACTTGCATTTTCTTAGAGTAATAAACATCTGTCCCAGCTTCAAGATTTGTTGTGATGCAAGTGAACTTTTAAGGAGCATTTATTATCTAGCAAAGTGGCTCGATTTACTTTTGGCAATGCACATTTCCTCCTGGTGATCCATCGCCAGTCCCTGGGGCTGAGCCAGGAGTAGCGCAGAGCCCAGGAGATGTCAGCCCACGTCGCTGTGCCATGGCAGGACCTCCGAGGAGAACACTGCTGGCATCAACCACCTGCACCAACTGTTACAACAAGTAGGAGAGATGTGTGCCAGTGAATAATTACCAAGGGCTGTTCAAGAAAGCCAGGTGAAGTCCCCTAAATAACATTCCAATGAATATAGTGAGAGACTGCACAACAGCCACCCTTATCTGGGCAGGACAGGCTGCTGGAGCCTGCATGGCCACCGCACAGAGAGATGCCCCGATCCTCTCCTGGATGGATCTCCTGCGATCCCACTGGTGTCAGAGGAGGTCTTCACACTGATGCAGATGACTTCATGTCAGCCCATAGCTGTCCTCCCAGGGTTCAGTGGCAAATGCAAACTCCAGGTGTTGCTGCTCTGTCCTGAGCATCCATCTGAGGAAATCATGGTGGGTTTGAGACAATATTTATTCCTAGTTGGACTTCACCTGGGTACAATCTCATGGCACGACTAGGTTACAGCCTTGGACTCATTAATTAGACACAGCTTATGGGACAAGAAATGCAGTCGTGTGGCAAAAAATCACCTCCTGTAAATATCTTGAGCCAAGTGAAGTCTTGACAACTTTTGCACTCAAGAGATCTGGGAGAAGAGCTGAATTAGCACCCCAACCTGTGCGGTCTGCCAACCAAACAGAAGAATCTGCATTTGACTGTGCTTGCTGATAAACACCGGGCTCACATCCAGGAGAGCAGCCCCTGTGATGGGAGACCCTGCAGCACCTCTGCTCCTGATATGCCACAGCCAGAGAAAACATCTGCCTTCCTGGAGCATCACCAGAGAGAGAAGAGGGGAAATCTTTACAGAGGAGCCTGACTTCAAGGCTGGGGCTTGTGGCAGGACAGACTGACCTCCGGTCCCCTGGGAGTTTTGTGTAGACTGTGCTCTGAATTTTCCAAGAATTTATTAAATTTTTGAGATTAAGTGTCTGAAGTACATTTTTCCTTGGTGTTCTTCTTCCATTTCATAGAATCATAGAATCATAGAATCGTTAGGGCTGGAAGGGACCTTCAAAGGTCATCTAGTCCAACCCCCCTGCAAGGAACAGGGATATCTCCAACTAGATCAGGTTGCTCAGGGCCTCATCCAACCGGGCCTTGAACGTCTCCAGGGATGGAGCATCCACCACCTCTCTGGGCAACCTGTTCCAGTGTTCTACAACTCTCATGGTAAAAAATTTTTTCCTAATATCCAACCTGAATCTACCTCCCTCTATTTTAAAACCATTACCCCTTGTCCTATCACAACTGGCACTCCTGAACAGCCTCTCCCCATCTTTGGTCGATCTCTCTTGAAATAGAAACTACCTGAACGTCTGACAGAGCGATAAACCCTGCACACATTGAGTACGGTGTTAAGGTTGTTATTCTCTTGGGAGTTTCGGATGGTGGACTGAAGGTCTATTTTTGGGCAAATTTGCGTGGGAACAGACTGTCTAATGCAATGAGTAAAGCCTGGATGACTGCTGGGGGTCTGGCTGTGCAGCTGCACGGTGGGTGGCTCTGGACCATGCAAAAAGCCACCTGAGCTTTAGCATCTGCCCTGACCACTGCACCACTGGTGGCGGGGGGAGACGCAAAACACGCCAACGGCAAAGGTCCATCCACTGAACGCTGCTCTGAGGAGAACATTGCTGAGCCTCGATGGCAAAAATGACGTGCAAAAAGTGGCAGGTGATTGACAGGCTCAGCCGGGCACTGACCATGCTGTAAGAGACATGAGGATGTGGGAAAAATTCCCATTTTCCATCTGGTTTTAGCCTAAACTGCCCAAGCGTTCAAGCACAAAGGTTCATATACAAGATCTCTCCTTGAGCAGCTTCTGGCTGTCAATTTTGTCCTCAAATGTGTTTTTTTTAAAGGGCAAAATATTTCCAGGCATGCATTCCTAGGTTGTTTGGGTTTTGACTCAGAGAGACTAAATAAACAAAGCATGCTGAGCAAACTCACAACAACAAGGATGTGAAAACATCGGGGCCCTGCGTGTCCATCTCCTCTGCACAAACAGACAGACAGAATCCCAGCAGTTACCCCTGTAGACATCACCAGGACCACTCATCCAGGACCCCAGTGCCTCCTTCCAAATGCTCTCCCCTTCCCCAAATTATCTTAAGCAAAATTAAGGACTTGTTTGTTAATGTTGGAGCCAAGGTTGTTGCCGAAAATCCGGAATAAGAAACTTACCAACACCAATGGGATGTAGATAAGCAGACACTTCTTTGTTGCGGCGCCAGGTGCACGGGGGATATCTCCTCCTAGCGTGTGCACCTTGCACCAGAATTAAACTTCTTATATAGAGCTTACACATGCACAAACAAATTATTTCCCAAAAATCATTAGCATATTCTTCCCCTATTTCCTATTCTGCGCAAGTTAGAATCACCTGGAAATGAGTCTGGGGTATAATATGGGTAGGTGGTCTGTGAGTCGGTGGTTGCGATCTCCCCCTGCCGGAATTCCCTTTTGCTTAAGTTCACGGTTTCTGGTAGTTACCTCATGGTTTCTTGGCAGGTACCCATAAATCGTTACGGCTGGCCTTCTTCATTCTCATTAATCCAAACCTTGATAGCTACATGCATTCTTCTAGTTCTATGTAAGTATCATAAATCAATTGGTAGGTCAACTGGTACTTGTTATCTAATTTCTACATGATTCTAACTTATCCCTTTGGTCTTGGTACAGGATTATACAAGAAATTTCATAGCAGCTTCTGGTTACTGTACAAGCATACTTTTCATTGAAATATTTCTTATAGCTTATTATTAAAATCAATTGCAAACTATATTAATTACAAACTGTTGATTAAATTCTAATTACTAAAATTGTAAGTATCAGTAACAAGGTCACTCTGCAAAGGGATGTGTTGACCATGGGAGAGGAGGAGAGATGAGGTTAAGTACAGCATAGAAACATGTAGAAATGGGGGGGGGGGGGTGGGGGAAGAGATGGGGCACTCAGTGGGCAGGAGCTGGGAGATAAAATAAGGAGAGATTAAACATCCTTCCACTCTACAAAACAGACACGTAGCAAAACCAGGAGCTGAATCCGAGTTCACACTTCTCCTTCAAGACCGTTGTCCCCGAGCAAACTGGGATTTTCATTTTGGTTTGTTTGTCTTGAGGTTTCTTGGAGGTTTTCTTTCAGTTCCTTGATACTGGCAACTTCAGTTGGCTAAAAACAAGTGGTTAGCAATTGCTTCAGGCTTCCAAAGTGCAGCCTGACACCTGTGATATCTCTCCTCATGTAACTGGCTTGCAGAACAGATGGAAAGCCCAAATCCTACAACTTCTCATCAACCGAAAAGCAAGTAGCTCTGGAAATCTCCGTAGTGGGATGGATGTTGGGATCACTTGCTCACCTGAGCGGGGTGCTGGAAGGCTGAGAGCAGCAGAGAGCAGTGACTTGTGAGCCGCTCACCGCCTGCACCGGGCAGGGACTTGCCCAGCAGCTGCACTCCCATCCCAGTTTCCCCATCTCTGGTGGCAGAAACAGCTGGATCCTGGTGAATTCTGCAGCTGGAGTTACAGAACAGCTTTTTCTCCTGGGAAGTTACCTCTGAATTTCCCTGACATGCTCAGGGCTGACTCTGTGTCGTCTTAGTTCAAACCTGACATTTCAGAGTTTGTGGCTTGGGAAAGTGTGATGTTCACAAACAGATAGTGAAAACCTCACTGTGCTGGCATTCAGGAATCCTACGGTCTTTCCCCACCTCTAAAAGTACTGTGCAACCTCCATCTGTATGTTACAGAGTTTGCTTGTCCTCTTTCAAACCCAGCTTTGAAAAATACAAGGGGAAAAAATCTCTAAATATAAACTCCTTCCTGTATTTACTCCTCAGGTAAAAGTCCTCACAGCTTTGAAACGTTTAACCGTCAGACATGCAAAACTGTTTAAGTAAAGAGGGAACAACAGGTTGAATTCTTACAAAGTAAGGTTTTTGTCTAAACAAGTTTGATGATGGGTACACTGAGACACTCGTGGCCTTAAAGTCCTGGTCTACCACATTAGAAAACAGAACTTGCACCCCAGGGTGATTTCTGACATTTGGTTTTTCTACCTTAAAGTGGGATGAAAACTAAAAATATAGAAGTTCACTGAATAAAGACACCCAAGAATTTTTTCTTTGAAAAAGATGAAACAAAAACTTCTGTCATTTCTGAAGAACTATATTTCCTTTCCAATGTTCATGTTTCAAAATGCCTCCCCCATGAATATTTCCTTATCTTAAAACCAGAAGTTTTACTCTAAAATGTGATGCTCCCATGAAAAATACCCAATTCAATGCATCACAATGTCTCGGTAGGATTATTGTTCTAGGTGAAGAGGTTTTATTCAACTATTATTCAACCTAGAGTTCAACATTAGATCCTGAACCCTAGTTAATGGCTTTCTTTCAATAAACATTTTCAAACCACTGCACAGAATCACCTAACATGCTACAGAGAAATCAAATTTATAATTATAATGAATTTAGTATCCTCAAAACATGATTGTATCTCAGTACCACACCACCCAGTTCATATTGAATGACAACGAACAAACATTGCAAACCTCGAAGGAGAAGGTATTACATCGCGGAGGAGGTATTTGTTAGCTCTACGCATTCTTCTGCCACTGCCAAGAAGCCAGAAAATGACTCATGTTATTTGTCAGAGGAAGAAACTTACAACTAAGAGCCCTGAACATATAAAAATGAAATGAGAAAATGAGAAAGAATTTGGAAGTATATCAGCAAACAAACAAATTAAAAAAACCCCACCAAAACAACCACAAAATCTTTTGAATTTTACAAAGTAGTTTCCCCCAGAATATCTTTCAGGTCATCAAAAAGGAAAATAAAGAGGTAGTTAAACCTTTGGGAATGTAAAGGTGAATTGGCAGAGAGCAAAGCCACCCACAGAATCACCTCTTTCTGCTTGTTTTGCATTAAGTAACGTACCAACTCACAGTTGTAAATCTACCACAGGTTGAAAGTGTGGTTAAACCAAGGAGGCAAACACAGCCAAAACGTGCAAAAACTGGCAGCTGAATCGATTCCAGCCTCAGGAAATTGTTGACGACGGCTGTAAGGTTGGGAGCGCTTTCCCCTGCTTTTTGAATAGCGATATTAATGTTTGCTTTGACCTTTAACAAATAACATCTCCAGCAGCCTGCTAACCTCCAGGGACCACCAAGTGACACAACCAAACTTATCTTCTTCTTGTACTGTGTTCATATGAAGCCTGCAAGATAGAGCTACTCCTTGGACTGACGCCTTTACACAACCATAAATAATTCCCTTGTCTCGTGTTGCATTTACCAAACCTAATTGCCTTTGGCTTGCGAGAGACACGTCTCTCATTTCATTATCCTGGCTGAGCTGTTCTGCTTGGTGTGCCGCTGCGAGATGTTTCTGTGGAAACACCACGGTAGGAAGAGGGACCTTAGGGGAAACCTGGGATGTTTGGGGTTTTTCGCTATTTACTCTTATCCTCATCTTATCTCGACACAAAATGGAGCGGGATAGTGTATTTATGTGCATGAAGATAAGAAAACCTCTTTCAGATGGTTTTCATCGATGGGTTTGCCTCATGGACACGCAGGAGTCTGGCAGACTCCTCCAGCCACTGATGGGTGTCACATGAGGTTAGAACATACCAGGGAAGTCAGCAACGGTAGGAGCTAAAGTTGGGCCCACATGCAGGAATGGAGAAGTGGGATGTCCCAGCCAGCAACGGGCAGGACGTCAGCCCAGCGCAAGGCGGTGGAAGTGCTGAGCTGAAACCTTATGGTCGAGAGACAGAGGAGAACAGCGTCATCCCAGACTACTTCTGTAAAAATAGGAGTTTCGTTAAAAAAAAAATCGTAAGATTACAAATTTGACTCATAACATTAACCAGAGATAAGATATGAAGTGCTTTTATTTCTTTTTTTTGGCTTGTTTGTTGCTCCTCTTTCAGTGAAAGCAAAGACTAAGGCCCTTGGTTCATGACCTGAACCCGGGGGGCAGAGGACACAGATGCCCCCACCTGCCCCGCAGCAACCCGTGCTGGGCAGGGGGCAGCTCCAGCACAGGGGCTTGGAGGCATGGGGCTGTGGACACACACTCAGCTTGGGTTTGCTCCTGCAGCTTCAGCCCAAGAAGTGACACAGCACCAGGCAGGGACCTCAGCCACGGACCAGCACCTGCAAACTCCCTGAGGACAGTCAGAGCGAAGCTGGCGGGGTGCTGTGCCCAGGCAGTGCACTTCTGGGGTGGCACGGCCGGAGGGATACAGAGCTGTGCTCTGCCCCGTAGAGCCCTATGGAAGGCTGAAGGTGGACCCACCTGCTCTCCCCTGGGGTGAGTCTCTGGAGACTGAGCATGTGCTCTCACTCTGTGCAGCAACAGAGGATGGGTGTTAGGGGTTTTATTTTTTATTACTTACAGCAGTTCTTGCAGGTTTCCACTGAGTTAAATGCTACAACAAAAACCAGAGAGATTATTACTCTTAAGACCTTGGAAAACTGACCTATGACTTCAGATTCTGCCAGTGCCGCATGACAAATCTGTGGCACCTCTGTAAACATCGGGTTTTAAGCAGCTAAACATTCAACCCTTGCTTACCTCCAGCCACATTTACAGGGCCTGGTGAGCTGCTTCACTAATTGCTAGTGACTCGTTCACAGCCTAAGAAGGCAAAAAGGTAAGAAACAACCAAACCAGAAGCAAAGCAGATGGTCACAGAATTCGTCCATGCCAAAGCTGGATTAGCAATGAGAGCTTGTGACTTGCAGGTTTAGTTTCCAGTGCCACTTTCCAGTTCTTCAACCTTTATAATATCTCTGCAGCTGGTCCTGGAGTCCACCATGCTCAGTAGTGACTCACGCCTCCTAAAGCTGATGGCCATTATGAACAAGTAGTGCAAAAGCCTCCCAGGAAGATCTGATAGAGATGAATGAGAGCGAGCAGCTTTGGCCAGCTTCAGGAAGCTTTATTGCTCCAGGAATGTTGCAAAATATGAGCAGCTTTGGCCTAGAGCAAAGAGGCAGCAGTAAGGAAATCACATGTACACATGGAAACACGACAATCCGTAAAGCCAGTATCTCTCCCTCGGGAATATAGAAAACAAACACAAATGTTTTCTTGGCTAGGAGAAGTCAAAACAACTTTCCAACAGCCCTTCCAAGAACAGTTCACAACACAATATTAAATGAGTGATGCAAACCTGCTATTACAGTGACAGTGCTTAGAAGCAAACAGGAGGATTCTGGCTGTGGTTTAGGTCTAAAGGGAACAGAGAGAGGGGTCACTTCCGACTGTCTCTCTTGGACACCAATTGCTAGTCCAAAATCTTTCCAGAGCGAAACCAAGTCTACCAAGAGACTGAGAAGTACCTCTCAGTGTTGTTGGGTTTGTGCCTTTGGGGCTAGTGAAGGATGCCAGAGCCAGAACCACCTGCTCTCCTCTTCCCCAGAAAGGACCCCTCTGTGCACAGGGGTATGACAGCCCCCAAAGCCTGTTGTCATTCGGTTTCTACTGAGAGGCTCCATGTCAGACACAGAACAATGTTTTCAAGGAACTGAGTACTTGGTCAGTCCTGTCTAATTCTTAGGCAGGTAGGATTGAGTTGAATCTCCTGACTGTGAAGATCAGGTTGCCTAAGAAAGCTAACCAAAAGAGCCTTTATCTTCTGTGGAACAATGAGAAAATCCTTCTGAGATATCAAATTGTCTTTCATTTCTTGTAGATGCCACCAAGTGATTAGCAGAAGTTGTTCTTATTTTTGGTCAGAGACCAGAGTGATGGATGATGTCCAGTTTGTCCTCCATCAGTTCCAGGAAGAGATTGTTTTTTCCTGAAGTGTTCTGTCAAAACTGGATGACTGTAGGTGACCCAATGTTCTAGTTGCTAAGAAACCTAATGCCAGGAGAAGAAACATTTTCCCTCTTGATTCTAAGGTCTCACATATCTTCAAGCTGACCAGCTTACACTGCCAGCTGCTGAGTGTTCTGCAGAACCAACGTACATGATTTCAGAGACATATTTACCTGCTTCGGGAACGCAAAAAGAAATACAGCATCATTTATGCATTACTTATTTAAATGACCCCACTATAAATACTGCTGTGTAGGTAGCAGCGAGCACACCTTGCCCTGTGGGCCATCCTGTTTCCTCAACAGTATAAACTATTTCAGACAAATCACACACAGAAACACTAAAATGAAACATTCCCCATTCAACAGTACAATATTTACAGTCAATGGACTACATAGCCACTCCCTTCCTGTTGCAAACAGCATCCCACATAGGGATTAATCATTCCTCAGAAATAGTACAACCGATTGCAGAGTTACTGGCAACTCTCCCATCTCATCAAAAACAGGGACCTCTTGACATAGCTTGAGTCATCTTCCTAGTAGTTCTTTTCAAGCCTATACTCATCGGCTTCCAGGTGAGCGGGCTTCTGATTTTCAACTAACGTGACTTTGACTTCTCCAGTTTTGGCCAAATCAAGTAGCCTGCAGAGGAGGAACATCCTTGGCTGTAATTTAGTGCGAGCCTCACCCTGCTCCGATCAGCACAGCTGAACACGGCACAGCAAAACAAACTGATTTGCCTCGATTGGCTTTAATAGAGAGTTTAATTTGTTTTCATATTCTCTGGATTTTAGCAGTATCATTCAGCATTTAAGAATAAGAACACTAAATCCAGAAACAATAAACAACAAAATGAGATTGCTGCTTGTACTGATGTTATTTTTCAGCACAAAATCTCCTTTCTGAGAACTCGTCTATAAAATAAAATCATTTTCTGGGCTCTCTGTCCATTTTGGATATGCACTTGCAAGGAGGACAGTTGCACAATGCCACAGCTGGAGCAACGACACTGTCCTGGTCCTTGACCAGGAGCTGAGCTCCATGCTTCTCAGATGCAAGGCAGGTCGGGCCAAAAATTATTTAAAACCCAGCACATTTACAATGAAAAGGGCATAATTTCACTGCCTATTTTCTTTTCCGAGATGCAAAATCACATTTTTACTTGCATCCTAGCAAGACTTGGCTTTATCCAAAAGGAAGAAAACCATTGTCAAATGGAAGGGAGGAATAAGAGAATGAAATAGGGTTTCAGCAGTGAATTGAGCCACCTGACCTTAAACACCTGACTGCTAAAATACTCACCTGAGAAGAATCAGGCCAGGAACTGAGATCTAAACCAAGTCTGAACCCAAATGGCAGACAGTTCTGCGTGTCCTGTTCAAAAAATAAGGATGGATGGGCAGATGGACATACCTTTGCTCAGTAATTTATACTCCAGCCTTACACAAGCTAGGTATTCCCAACAGCTTCTTGTGGCAAGGTAAATGCCCTTACAAGTCTCCAGATCAATCACACTGAAACAAAACACATGGGACATTTCCATTAGGGTCAAGTAAACACAACTGCACAGTTGACATCAGATCCAGAGCATCTACGAACATGAAGTTGAGGTGTGAATATAAATTTGAACGCGGTTCTCAAGGAAGCTCTGTCAATGATTCACCTATGAAAGGGAGTCAAAGGCACAAAGACCAGAAATAAGGATTCAGGTCAGGGACCCAAAGGCAAATTCCGCTCACATCCATAACCTAAATCAGGATCCATCATAAAGAAGGCTAGTGCTGATGCCGTTTTTAATTTCCAAGAGAGATGGTAATTTTAAAAAATGCATTGCAGAAGCAAGAATTTCTCAAAATAAGTGTCTGCTCATCCCTAGTGTTCACTCTCATTAAGTAAGCAGTTTCCCTTGGCTTGGTGTGGCTGTTGCATTACTGCGATTACGCGTGAGGCAACAGCTTGTATGGCTTCAAGACAAAATTACAGAAAGCTGTGTGTAATGAAATTTCTACCAGCACTGAAGTAAAGGGTTTAGGCTTTATTTTATCTGCAGTGACTTGAAGTTCTTTACTGAAACTTAGAGAACGGAGAGAGGTGGGTAGAAGAAACTTCTGATCAACGTGAATATGTTTCTACTCAGCGTGGAAAAATGCTTGTGTCCTACTCCAGAACACAGTGAACAGAGTTCAACATTCTGAAGTAACGAAGACTTTTCTTTGAGAGCATAAGCCTACAGTTCCACAGCGTATATGATCTCATCAGGATCTCCACCTATTCTTGCCTCTACAAGGTCCCGTCATTTGCTCGACTCCACGATTCCAGCAGAGCTCTGCAGCACTTCTTGAGTTTGCCACGTTTTAGAGTGAGGATGTCTCAGAAGACCAATACATGCAGTTTTCCAATCTCAAGCTGAGAGATTTTGTGGTTTCTTTAATGTTAACTGTATCACCAATAGCAGAGGGTTTTCACACATGCAGTAACCAAAAAAAGGATGTCACTTTATGGGAGCAGAGGATTTCTACTCTGTATATGCCTTTGGGTCTAACATCAGATACTCTGTGGCACACATTTAATTTCAAATTCAGTTTCAAAAGCATATTTTATTTTCATAAAGCTGTTCATTACCATTGCACAGAGTTAAAATGTCCTACAATGATATAATGGTGGACTACAACAAATGAGTGGTTAAAATGTACAGCGTTGTATGTTACAGCCTTAATTGTTCCAACACTTACAAAGACCTGCACTGTGCTTTCAAAGGGGTAAAGATTTCCAATGGCAGGTGGAAGACCTGAAACAATTCTGTATTCTCTTTAAAACGTTATTGGACTTTGAGAATCCAATGGTTTAAGTGCTGATTTAGACATGTTTTCTTCAACTTTTGTTACTTTTAAATCTTGCAACTATTAATTCCATCCTGCCAGAGAATTCCAAAGAAATCTGCTTTTCCTCTGTGGAAATTTGCATGAAGCCAGTGGGTTTTCTTTAACAGCAATCAGGAAAATTCTGCATGCAGTAAGTGGAATTCACTCAAAAGGAGCCTAACACTCACCCCAGGATGGAGCAGGCAGAGAACCAGTGGCTCATGGACTTGATTCTTTAGGGAATTTCCCTGTGGCTATTCCTCCCTGTGCTGGTTGTGGGCTGGAGCTCAGTTCTGCTTTGACATAAAGGTGGAAAATCACATTTCTCATACTCCTTAGGGAGCTTTTGCTTATCATAGAATCATAGAATGGTTAGGGCTGGAAGGGACCTTCAAAGGTCATCTAGTCCAACTCCCTGCAAGGAACAGGGATATCTCCAACTAGATCAGGTTGCTCAGGGCCTCGTCCAACCTGGCCTTAATTAAATGAAAAGAAGCACCAAATAACCAAGCATGTGTCTTGTATCAGTTCTTCTGTCATTAAGATGGCTGCTCCTGTTTCAGTTCTGTAGTAAAAATGAAGCCAAACTCCACTCACTTATTGCTCCCTAAATGCTTTACAAACGCCAACAGATGTCAATGAAAAGCTTTACAGATCCTTCCTTGGGGTCCCCCTTGTAAACAGCTTCTGGGAGGAATTCAGACATGAGATCAGCAGCACCAGGAATCCCCATATCAAAAGCCCAGTGGCTCTTCGCCAGCAGAGAGGAGATGTAAGAAGAAAGGAAGGAGAGATGTGTGCCTTTGGGCTAATAGGAAGCCAAGTCCACCTTCCCAGAAATATTTTCCGCAGAGGGGCATGAGGAGGAAGGGGAGGCAGGGAGACAGGGCCAGGGAGGCAAAAGACATGCAAAGGGTGTACGGAGAAGCCTGCATCGGTGAGAGAGCTGACTATGTTGTAATCAAAAAGCTGCCGTGCCACTTACCTTCCCCCGGTGACATCTACACCCCGTGGCGTAATTTCCATGTTCCTTTCAAATCAAGCAGGGATTTAGATCCCCGGGGTTGAGTCTGCAGAAGAAACCTCATGGAAAATTCTAGGGTTTTGCCCATAAGTGAAAAACAAACTTGTTTAGGGAAAAAGGGTGGGAACTAGTTAAGCATGCCCAAAGCAATGAGTGATAAAGAGACTATGCAGATAAAAATATTTGGAGCTTCTCAAACAGGAAAAACAGGGGGAAATCTGAAGGAAAATGATACATTTAAAACAAGGAGGCTTTTTAGTGTGCCATTTAAATTATTTTCACATCATATATAATGCACTGAAGTGATATTCTCTGAAGTTGGACTAGATGACCTCTGAAGGTCCCTTCCAACCCTAACCATTCTATGATTCTATGACTCTATGAAGTGATGTGATAAGTCAGAAATGGTATGTTTTGTTCCTTCTGCCGTGGAGAATCTGTATTTTTCAGGGTCTCAGCCTCGGTTTGTTGATGTGGAATCAGGGTCCATTATCAAAGGTGATGCAGAGATATGAAAGCATTGAGAGGATGCAAAATCGGTGCCTTTCAAACCACAATGATTACAGACAGTGTGGTGCTGGGCCAGAGTCACAGTCCCTCTCTCTGGAACAACGTCTTTCCACCCTTTGGGGCCAAGGACCTCAGATTTCTGTGTGGGATGGGAAGACCTGGGCTCCCCAGGCAGTGGGACATGAGCTGGTCCTTTCCTAAGGACATATGCCAAAACATCAAATATGCTCTCTACTGCTAGCAGAGTCCAGGCTCCTGAGCTGTCCACCAAACCGGTGAATGAAAAATCATGTCATCCTTGAAGGAAACACCATCAAAGAGCTTACAGTAAACATTCAATGAATCAGCACTTCTCAACAAAAATCACCGGTTTGCTTTCCTTTTTACTCAAAATAACCGCATGGTCTCTGGCCTTTTGAATTAACAATCGGTAGCAGAAGAATGTATTTGTGAGTCATTGGTCAAAGACCCCTCAGGTTTCCCATGAACGATCCTGAGGGAAATGCAATCCTGAGAGATGAAGCTGTGCTCCTGACTCAGGAAGATCATCTGTCCATGTCGACCACAGATCAAAGCAAAGTTAGACAGCTGGGAATACAGATCTGTGATACAGATCTAGGTCATGGCATGATCTTATCTGCTCTCCTGTTAATCCTTGCAGCCATGGGCTCATTTTGGAGCTGAGATGGGGAGACTTCAACAGGCATCCAGCTGCTGCAACACCTCTGAGTAATAGAAGCTGTAATTTTACATGTCCCAGACAAAGCATCTGGACACAGCAGAGGTTTCTCTGAAGAAACTTAGGAAAGGAGGAAACACAGTACGATAGACATGATAATTCTTGTGATGGAGTCATTACTGTAACAAGATTACAAAACAACCCATCTGGTTTTTAACCTTTAGTCCTAGCTGAAGGAGGAAGACAGACCATGACGTTTGCCTGCAGCCATGCATCTTCTGGGTTTGTGCTAAGGCACTGCCATCTGGAAAGAGACGTGCCAGAAGATGCAGGGCTGGCCACGGTCCATTCTCCCTCGATATGAGGGTTCCCAGGCTGGTATCCAGCTCACAGTACAGCCTGAGGTAAGAGGAGGGCCAGCTACTACTGCCCAACACAACACTGACTTATCAGCAGCAGGCAGCTCTCATCTTCTTTTTTATGGGCATGGAAACATGAGGAGACCAGACGGGTCCCCAACCTTTGGTGCGATGGATTCCCAGAATGGAGGCACCACCTTGGCTTGGAAGCATCAGATCAAAAGACTCAGAAGTATCCTGAAGTTTCCAGATGTTGGTTTTGCATACATGGCAAACCCAGGCAGCCACAGCCACGTTAGCGAGTCGTCTTGGATTGGGAAAGCTCAAGTATGTTTAACAGACACCAAGGCGTGTAAAATAACTGATATTGGACCTGGTCCATGGATTGACAAGGGGGTGAATTTCCCAGGCCTGCTCAGGCATGACAGCCAGCATGCAAGTGAGGAGGTGCTGCATCACCACCCAGGTTCCGGGGGAACACCACGACAGTGGCAGTGACCTTGTCACAGGCATTTCCCAGAGGCATTGGCACCAGCACTGGCAGGACGTGCAATGAGGGGCTCAGGCCTCTTCCAACATTTGCAAGGGGATGCTTTGTTCCCCTTCTGAATTTCAGTCACCTAACTTCGGTCTGGACCTCATGAGGCACTATTCAGCCATGTTTACATAATTGTCCTTGAGATGTCAACATCACCTCTGATATTTCCACTGTTATTATTCCCTCTGAAGCACTGAGTTCTCTCACTATTTGATCACCAACGTCCTTGGAGTTTCAAGGAAATTGAAGAGTGTGAAGCCATGACTGCTGGAAACAATATTCCCTGCTTAGCTGAACTTCATTGCAGCATCTTCCAGGAGATCAGAACAAACCAAACAAAACTAGCATGTAATGTTTTCTGCTTTTCTAGCACAGAAGATGAAGAGCGAGCTCCCACTGCAAAAGCTAAAGAAAAGCCCTGGAATTTTAGGGCCAAGACACCAACATGCTGCAGGTGACTAAAGAAAGCAAAAAAAAATGGTGTTTTCAGAATAGCATCTTAAAAGTGTTTAGGGAACCTGGATGCTTAACTCCTTTCTATCTCCCTTGAAAATCCTAAGCACACTGTTTCCAACTTACCCCTTGCTGCACCAGCCTCCTTCCTAGAGAGTGCCAGCTCGCAGCATCAGGACACTGCTGGGGAATAAGCTGTCCTCCCAACCAGGTCCATGCTCTGTGCACAGCTGAGCTGGTGATTTCAGAGCGCCAAGGCATGAGTCACACATTCACACCATGTTACTCCTGTGGTACCAGCAAGAATGTTGCACGAGGAGGGGTTGGTAACCGGTGGCTGGGAGGAAACGCCAGGCAGGGTACTGGGACCTGAGTGGTACAGCTGGTGTGGCAGGCTGGGGAAGGGTGGCAAGTGTCAGTACCTGTTATCAGCAACGTACAGCATGGCTTATAGAGTCCCAGGTATGGCTTCCTGCTTCTTCAGCTCTGCAATAATTATAGGAGAAAGAGTGGAGTTTGGTTAATTGATGTTGGGATACAGAGCAGGCAGGGTAGAACTTGCTCAAAGCTCCTGTTCCTCGACACTGAAAACGCAGCAGCTCCAAAGAGCTTCAAGACTTCATTTTTGTTTTGCTAGATGTTTGTGTCAAAATAAGGATGGAAACAGAGGACGCTTTTTAGTGCCTACAATTTTGTGTAATGCATATGCTGAAGGGAGCGGTCCCTTGTACATCCTGCCAGGGAAACGTCCTGCAACCCAGGGCCAGGAATGATTAGTGGACAAGAGCCATAATGGGAATAAAGACTTGCAGACAAGGATGGGTGCCAGCCATGCCTGTGGCCAGTGCTCTCACAGCAGCTGTACCTTGTCGCAGTCTGCAGGGAGGAAAGATGAGAAGTAACTGAAGCAGCTGTAAGGAGTCAGAGTTGCAAAACCTCCGAAGCAGAACTGCTCACTTCCCGAATGCATCTGCCAGGCAGTTGGCACAGAAAGGGGAACCTGGCAGCAGAGCAGAGACCTGGCAAACTCAGAAACACTGCAGCAAAGAGGAGGGAGAGGTGAGGCTGAACCACGGCCATCCTTACCATAGTTGTCTCTGCATGCTGCTAGGGGCTTGGATGAGGAAGAATAAAGTATTCTGAAAGACTTGGCAGTCAATCCTAGTCCGGCCAGGATTGATCGGAGTTTTACTGGACAGGTCTAACACATGGCTGAAATGCAGAAAACACAGTGCCCTCACAGTCACCCAGGCAAACGGACAGGAGTCGTTGGAGGGAAGGGTATGGCAGGAGGTGGGACTCGGCCATCCATCAGCTCTAGGGCTAAGAGAAAGTTGATGGAGCTGGGTGCTCTGGAGACGAAGGAAAATTAAAGTAGGTCTTGTTACATGTGAAAGGACTTCTTCAGCCCTGCAGGGCAGGCTGGATGTTTTGGTCTGAGCCAGGAGGAGTTGCCAGCAAGCGGAAACTGCTAGGAAAAGGCTGAGTAAAACCACCCCCACAGATAGACCACAGGTCAGGCATTTTAAGGCAGCAGCTTTCCAGCTGAGCTATGAAATCTTTGAAATGTTAATGGCAGGAATGTTGCTCCACGCCCTCTCTATTTGTCACAGGTAGTTGGTGCCACTTGCCTGCAGGCAGGTGACCAAACAGAGGGACATCTTGGGAACATCCCAAGGGAGAGAAGACCTTCCTCAGAAACTGTCTTAAAGAAGCCCCTTCTGCTCAGGGGAAAAGAAAATAGAAAAGTAGACTTTGTAGGAAGCAGCAACGCAAACCCTGTTGGTTTTGGACAGTCACCTGATAATATCCAGGCAGAAGAACAATATGCATGGGGATAATGTTATAAACAAATTGGTTTTCACTCCTGTGTCCTTGTAGGACTCTCTAGACAAGCAGATGCCTTCTGTGGGAAGGGAAGGAGCAGAAGTGAACGTTGTGGGTTTTTTCTCAGGGATCGGATTATACTGTATTGACTGAGTCACTTTTATCTGAAACCACATTACAGCCTTTTCCTTTGGAGGTTCCTTATGGCACAAAGGAACTGAACAAAAGCAGCTCCCCGTCTGTGGCACATCCCCCAGAACAAAGGTGCACACACAGGGGAGACCCTCACAGCTCAAAGGGCTGCAGAAGGGGAGAGGAATGAGAGGCCAAGCAGAGCAGCTGAAGCAGCACTGACAACCCGGCCCTGGCAGCAACTTTTGGAGGATGGAAACAGTGAGCCAAGAAGCTATCAGCCCTTCTTCGGCTCCTTAGAGGCTCAGAAAACCAGATTTTGATGAACAATCACCTATTTCTCCTTTTAGCAGAAGGGGGCTGGCCATGCAGGCAGAGGAGGACACGCATTACCCAACCTGCCACAGCTGACCCACTGCTGCGGCCATCACCTTCACCTCCCTTGGTCCAGGCACCATCCAGCTTCAGGAACTTGCCCATAGTTTCCAGTCAAACACTACAGAAAGAGTCACGCTGAAGTACTCTGGACCATATAAATTCTGGAGCCCTTTATCTATCCCTCTCTCTTCACAGTCATTTGTGATGCTCCTCAACCTCACAGCTCAGTGTGGGACACATCTTTCTCAGTGGTGTCATGCTATATTTCATGTCTTCACTGGTTTAACACCAGCCCGTATCTTTGAAACAATTCAAGTGGCCAAAGACAAGCAGGGCTCTGCTGCAACTCTTTCTTCTGCTCCTGATGCTCAGCTCAGAAATTGGCTACAATAATATTTTGGTTATAAAAAACCAAAAATATAGCTTTGCTATTGATCTCAGTACTATTTTGCTGAGCAACAAATCTACTGCCTGCCACTGAGCAAAAAGGAAAAAGCAATTATAAGAGGTGCCTGGATGAATCTCCCAATCTGTCAATATTTCTGATGAAGATAAATTTTGGTAGTAAAAGCAAAGTTCCAGGCCTGAGAAAAAAGAGCCCAAAGCCATTAATACCAATAGAAATCAGACCACCAGACTCATGCAAGGGAAGGCATATTGAGCAATGAGGAAAATGGGAGGCAGAGACGCTGGAAGAGAAGCTCCATAGGTCTGCAGAAGAAATCAAATAAAGGAGAAGACAGGGGAAACTCTTCAAGGGAAGAATTTAGTAGAGCACCCCTCTGGGAATCAACCTCTCATCAGGCACCTGAAAAGAGACTGAGTTAATAAAAAGCAGCTGTTAGAGTTTGAAAATTGGCCCTCTTTTGGGCCAGCACCTGGCATGCAAAAGCTAGGTCTTCCACTAAGAGCTCTAGGGCCAGGTAACTGCCCGCCCAGCCCAGCCTCAGTGTAGGACCACGCTGGAGCCCAGACTCAGAGATGTTCCTGCCCTTTGGGAAAGCCAAGCTGTGCCATCTCGGTTTATTCCTACCTTCATGTGGTTCACAACAGCGAGCATAGGAGACAACTTCAGGTGTCACCCCTCTGGCATGTCAGACCTTCACTTTTATGGTGTGATTCCCCTGGTCTGGTTCCAGGGAAACCTGTCCCATAGCGCGCACAGTCCTTGTTCATCACATCTTGAGATGTGCCAGAGGGTAACAGGGTTAAACTGTAACAAGAAAGAGATATGAGCTGGGCATTAAGAAACGTCCTGGTGGAAAGAACAGGGACGTGTTGGTACCAATTGCCTGGGCAGGGTGGATTATCCTTCAGGCAGGCTTGAAGACCAAGATTTACAAACTTCCTTCAGAAATACATTGGTTTATTGAAATTGCCTGGAGAAGGGATAGCTGCAGTTCCAACCCCATTTTCTGTGATTCTCTGACCTCTAAGGGTTGTTTCTGAGTGCCTCGGTCCAGATATGATCTGCCCGACCTCTTACCCTTGCTACAGTAAGGGGTCAGAAAAAAAAGTCCCCTCACCCAGCACAAGTCTTTTTGCTTTCCCCTGCAGAGAGGCTCTCACTGCTCCCTCTTCCTTTGACAGACTCCAAAACCAGACTGGAGACAGCAGGGACATGGTGGGGAAGGTGGGAATATTTTCTCACAAACACCCCACCACTGGCTCCTCCAGGAAAACCATACCAGTAGGATTCACCTGGAGATGTCTATCAGCCATGCTCCCCCTTCCCAGAAGAGAGAAGGGATGAGGGCTGTTCAGATTGATGCTCTGCAGCCCTTTGCATGATGCATTCAATACCTGGGGCTGATGGGGAAGTGGACAGCTTCTTTCTGAAGATGACCTACACTGGAGACAACCCTGGCTCCTTGCCATGAATTGTTCTTGTATAGCCATTGATGAACACTCACCTCATTTCCAAGTGCCTCCTGGTTCTGCTGTGTTGGCCTGCGGAGCTGGTTGGGTTTGCTCTGGTCTGTTGGCAGTGGGATAAGCATCGTTAAGACTTTAGACCAGAGCAATCTGGTGCACAGTGCTTCCTGCAAATATGGTGCAGACATGCAAGGAATTCACAGCGCAGAAGTGCAAAAGTTTTGCTGAAAGTATCAGGAGACTGTAGCAAAATTCAGGAGAGTTTTATTTGAAGCGAGACTGAAGACTGTGTGTACATGCTCGTTACTGAGGAGCAACTAAGGTAGGTCTCCTCCTCTCCCTGCCCCTCCTTGAGCCGGCAAAGGAGATTTACCCAGAATTACAAAAATCCATGAGAAATCTCTGGTTTTGCATCTGACTCTACATTATTTTGTGACACCGGGAAACAGCTGCATTTGTGACTCAGTTAATAAATTTATTTTTGCCATCTATTGTAAAATTAAGGTCAAACCTGTTATAAACCTTTTTTCTTCCAAAACGCAAGAGTAGATTTTTGTGGGGTCAAATTACATGTTCTCATGAGAATTAAATTTTTTTTTTTTTTTTTAAATCAAAAGGTCTCTAACATCGAAGCCTCCTTTTGAAACGTAACATTGAAACATTTTATACTGAAAAATGTTGACAGTAGCACTTTGTCTTCAAAAGAAAAAAAAAAATCAATGCAGAATTTGACAGATTGTTTTGTTTGACCTAAATTTGAAATTTCAATGGATAAGCTAGTCATAAAAAAATCTTGCCCAGTTCTAATTAGCACTAAGTGTTACCATCAGTCAGGTGAAATAATTGCAGCCTTGAGTTTTGAACAAAATGCATAAGTGAAATAACTGCTAATGCAAACAACTTTGAACAGTCTGGCAGAAGTCTCCTTGCCAGGATGTCACAGTTTCATTAATCACAGAATCACAGAATGTCAGGGATTGGAAGGGACCTCAAAGGATCATCTAGTCCAATCCCCCTGCCGGAGCAGGACCACCTAGATCAGATCACACAAGAACGTGTCCAGGCGGGTTTTGAACATCTCCAGAGATGGAGACTCCACAACCTCGCTGGGCAGCCTGTTCCAGTGTTCTGTTACCCTTACTGGGAAGAAGTTCTTCCTCATGTTTAAGTGGAACCTCCTATGTTCCAGCTTAGATCCATTTCCCCTTGTCCTATCATTGTATGTCACTGAGAAGAGCCTGGCTCCATCCTCATGGCAGTCACCCTTTACATATTTATTCTCCATCAATAAAAGAGTAAAAGAGATGGTTGCTACAACAGTTAAGGAAAATATCATTTTTAAAAAGCTCTTTCAGACCTGATAAAGAAGCAAGAAAGAGCACAAGTCCTCAGGCTTTCCTTTGTGTTGATTTTTTTAAGGTCCTCAGAAGCGCTGGTGGAATTAGAAAACCACCGATGAACAACTAGAAACTCGGAGGAAAAACCCAGCATTTTAACAAATCACTTACATGTGCATGTGCAGCCCCACGTCGGTCTTGCAGAAGACAGTGCGAGTGGAAATATCACGGCTGACACGGCTGAACTGGCTCTGCTGCAGACTCAGGTCACCCTCCTGGGCCAGGGCTTCGCACCGGGGTTCCAAAAACGCCGTATCCGTTGGTGCCTGGCGTGGGTACCGCAGGTGGTTGGAGCGGGGAGGGATGGGAGCAGAATGCAGGCGGAAAGGCAGCCCCACGGTGCGGAGCCTCCGGGCTGGCCGAGGTAGCAAGGGCTGCACTGCTCTCGCTTTGACGTCGGTCCTCAGCTGAAAAGTAGCCATAACAGCTCCTGTGGATGCTCTCTTTAGTCAGACTTACGCTGCTTTAGTTTAAGTAAATTTAATTAAACCTCAACTAAATTAATCAAATCATACACCAGTTTGAAACAGGAGCAGGAGCTGACTCCATTGAAGCAGCTGGAAATTTCAGATGTCTGCAGACGTGGCTTTGTTCAGAGCACCTGTGAAGGTGGTGGTAGGGCTGGTTAACAAACCTGTCTAAAGAAAGGAAATGCTGGGTCAGGAGGGACGCCCTGAGTGGGGTATCACAAGAAGGCAGTACAAAGCTCTGAGAGAAATCCCATACTAGACAGCCAGGACAACCACAGGACGGCCCCGAGGGGCGCGGAGGAGATGTTTCTTAGCACAGTGAAACTCTCCAGTTTCCATCCTCTCTCTAAAGCAATTAGTCTGGACACAGATACGCTATGGTATCTATATGAGGCTGTCATTTCCCACAGTACTTTGCACTGGTTGTATCTGGTGCTTGCTCCTGGCTTATGTGAGATGAAGTTATTTAGATCAGACCTGAGCCAGCCTCAAAAGTCCCTCTCTGTTTCTTCCAAGCCATTGCCAAGCCCTCCTGCAGTTGCTCAAGATGAAACAGCAATAGGAGCCCTCCAACCTTTGCATCTGCTCAGCATCCTGCCGAGAGAATGATCTTAGATCAAAGACGGATCCTTATCTCCGGAATATTTGGGAATAGATAGGCAAGGAACCAGTTCGGATTTCCTCCCGGGAGGAGCAGTGATGATGGCTGGGAATGAGAGAGGTGGATCTCATGCAGCCTTGGAAACATTTAGGTTCATTCCTCAAATGCCAGACGGTGCATGAACCCCTCCCATCCGCATTGCAGACTGTTGAGATGTGTGCAGACATGAGGAATGCGTTCAGGTGAAATATAGAATTTTTATCAATTTTACTCTCTACAAACACGCCAGGGGCAGCTGTTTGGTCAGGCGTGTTCTTGCACAGGGGAATGAGCCGTGCAGAGGAAACCCCCAGTGCCCCTTGCCAACCATTCACAAAACACTCAGATTAATTTTTTCCAAGTGTTTCCCTGAACAACCCTTTGGGCAACTTAGCTTCAGACTTTGTTTTTATTTATAATATAAAATAAATACATAGTGTCATGTCATAAAGGAGGAGAATAACCTCAGCTGACTGCCACTTGCTCGTGTGAGAGTAAATCCTTGTCCTTGATGATTAAAACTTCCATATTGTTATCAGCAGTGGTATCTCTCTGGTCTTGACAGCCCTAGCACTTACATCAGCTTTCCAGCCTGGCACACAAGCTCACCTTAAAAAGGCTTTTTTTTAAAAAAAAAAAAATCCATTATTTGCTCAGCTGTCCACTTCTCCGGTGTAAGAAATCCCTTTCTGCTTCTGCTTAGATGATCAAAACAGTCTGGCTCATGGCCCATTTTAGGCAGTAAAAACGTAAAAGGAAGCCAGAATTTGTCAGCCTTCAGACACCAAACACCCGAAATGCTGAGCCGGGACCCTGAGAAAACCTGCTTCACACCTTGTCCTTGTCCAGGCTGACCAACCTGGCCACTGAGCTTAGAAGTGAAAGAACCGGTGCTCACACTTGGTTTTGGGGATGAGAAGGGAAAACAAAGCAGTTAACTGGTACTGACCATGCAGTGGCCTTAGAGCTTGTGCTCCAGCACCTGCTGCCGTGTGAATAGTCTCCACATCCGCACCCGTCCTCACCACAGAGCGAGAAACCACCGTGCAAAGATCTCCTGAGCCCGGCTGAGAGCCTCGCTGGGCTTCCTGTCATCGCTTCATTCACCGCTGCTTGCGTGCAAAGGCGGTGGGACACTCCAGGAGCAGGGCTATGAGAACACAGCTCTGCTCGCCTGGAAGGACAAGAGGAGATAACCCCTGAAGAGACATCTTCAGAAAGGAAGGCAAGATGCTGAAAAGTTGCTTATAGATACAGAGATCCAGTCCTGAAGACCTTCACTCTGTCTACACAGCACCAGGGGAAACTGTGCAAGGAGACTGCAGTGGTATTTCTGTTCTCGTTTATCTACGGGGTTTTATGGAAGCAGGGCTGGGTAAATGTTTTACTGTCAAGAGCTGAGGCTGGTTTTGCACTGCTGCATACCCGTTGGAAGAAATGCCTCTGTGCAAAACAAGCGTGAAATGGTACCAAATCAGAGCTTTCCACTTCCACTGGTGGGAGGGTTTTGCATTCACTTTCTGCCAGTACCATTCATGGAAGATGGGCAACGGGCTGAAGTCAGGCTTGATTTTCACTTTGGGAGCAATAAGTCACCTCCAAGTCTGCCTAGATCTCAGCTAGCCTGTTCCCAACGGGCACCTGCTATGTGTGGTGTGGATGTCTGGTGAACAAGTGTTTCTGCACCCTGAATAAATGATTGAAACCACATAAGAAAGCTTCAGTGAAATAGATAAGACAATAGTTACTTGTTCTAATATTTGTAAAACGTTCCCAATCTGCAGGAGCACACAGTTGTGCTGCAGGAATCTATATGTCCTATCATAGAAACTGGTGTTTTCATTTCTCACAAGGCAGATAGAGTTTGTGTAGTTCAACATTATTGCATGTTCTGTCTAAGCATGGAAAGGAGACTGGTGTGGGACCCGAGAAATTCACTTTGTGTTATTCTGTGTGAAAAAGTGTATCTCAAGGGAAAGCATTATCAAACTTTCCCTCCACCCTCCTGTTCTACAGTCTGGGTATAGTAAAGGGTGAGCTACTCGGTGTAACTGTTTGAAGGGGTTGTCTTTCCTTCAGAAGAAAATTGGAAGACATATTTCTACATATTCTACGGAGACAGAGCACCCAGAAAGTGGAAACAGAGAGATGTCTTTCCTTATATAGCTATATGGGTATATTCCAGTAAATTGAAAAAATAAGAATAGGGAATCTCATGAAAGCTGGACAAAGCAGCCTAGGGCTTTGTAGTTTTATACTTTGCTTACACTGCAAATTGCATTTCCAAATGCTGTTTCCACTCAATAGCTACGATCTCCTTTGCCCATCTGAGATACTTGCATCTATCAGGGTTCAATCTCGATGGCTTTCCATTTGCCAGCTGGAGAGGAGGATCAACTGTAGGATGGCAAATCCTTGGCATGAAACATCAGCAGAAGCATCTTGAGACAGGCAGGGAAAGCTTTGTCAGTGGCAACCACACCTGCTTTTTTGAAGATATCACCCTCAGAACACACAACTGCCTGTGCGGAGCAGCCACACCAGTGGCTTTGCTTTCAGTTGCTGGGACTGCAGAGAGGTTACCACCAACTGCACTTCTCAGAGTGACTTTGAAGTTGTTTTTGCAAAGAAAAGAAAGAACAAATCACCTTCACTGGGAACAGGCGCAGCGAGATGTGACAGTGTGGGAAGCTGAACCGAACCCAGCAGAGCAGGTGGCACCAGCACCACGGCGATCATCAGGACTGGGCTGGTCCCATCACCATGTCACCGAGGGCAACATCAGCAAACAATCTCAGGTCTTGTTCTCTGGGCTGGGAGAGGCCTCAGCACCTTCTGCCCAGGGTCTGCGGAGATTAGCTAACAGCAGGGCTTACAGAAGATGGGGAAGCAGAAATGGTTAAAATATGGAAATAAAATGGTTTGCTGAAGCCAGTAACACTGGGCTTCACAGCTGAAGGGGAGGGCAAGAAGGGGAACAGTCAGAAAAAGTTTAGACAAAGTTCAGAGTAACGAAGTTTAACGTTGGGCCAGGAGCTTTATCTTGGCACAACCCCAGTTCCCTTTCAGATGGCCGCCACAGAGGTAGTGCAGAGACATAACGTGATTTTGGAGTTATAGAGCAAGAATGCAGCATCTCACTCTGTGGCAGGTCCACCAACATGTGGAGGAGGGTGTTCCCAGGACAGTCTAGCACAGCGGATGGAAGAAGCTGTTGCTCTTACAGAGACATAGCTGAAGGAGCAAATGGGGGAAAGAAACCAAGAGAACTATGGGTTTGATTCTGCTTCTGTCATTATTGGTGTAAATCAGGGACAGGTCCATGATGCAAGAGCAGCAGAAGACCAACAAGCTCTGAATCACGATGGAAATTAAAAAAAAAATAAATTCAAGAACTTAATAAAAGTTTTGAGACTTACTAGGGTGGGCTTTTTTCTTTTCTTCCTGCTACATGGTACCACCTGGCTCATCACAGCAAAAGAGGCAGCAGTTGACAGGGTAGTCACTGCGAGATCTGGTTGCAAACCACCAAAGTCAGCAGAAGACCAAAGCAGCCTTGTTGCTGCCTACAAACAGCGTCCCAAGCATCATTTCATTGCCCACAGCCTCTGGGCATCTCAGCTCCAAAATTAAACCTTCCTTCGCAGACGTTTGCGGAGTGGGGAATGGCTACTCGGACTAAGAGAGTTCTGAATCAAGCAAACAGCGGGTGATCTTGTAATGGAAAGGATATTTCTTTAATTGAGAGAGTTTCCTGGCTTTGACGTAACTGGTAGAATTATTTCTCCATGTGTCAGCTTTACTGTCAAGCCACAGCCGCGTGCTCGCTGCAAATGCTCGAACTTGCCTTATGCTGTAAGCACAACAGTTATTTATAGCTGAGACCTTCCCAGTTTGAGGGTGTTCCTGCATCCTCCGTCAGGGATGCAGCCGAGGGGTGCAGGGGCACAGGGACTCAGCCCCTCGCCCAGGCTGTGGCAAATTAGTTATTTCTGTGCTGGTCACTCAAATCCCAAATGACCACCTTAGCCTTTCCTCTCTGTTTGCTGCGGCTGAAGGTAGACAGAGGTGATGGGAAATGATGAAGAAGTGCAAAGTTTGGGGCGCTTTGCTTGTTTACCTGAGCAGCAGAATCTTCCAGAGTTTGCAAAAGGAGTCCGGAAATTGCTCAATTACAAAATTTCTACTGCTTTCTACTTCCAGTCAGGCTAAAAATAAAATAAGACCTTGTGCCAGGCTCGTTTCTGCGGCAACCATGCTCATCTCAGCAGTTAAACGGGGGTGAGCACGGGCCTTTACCGTGTTGTTTTTCAGCAGCACAACTTCCAGTCACAGCCAGAACAGGGAAACGGAAGCCAGAGATGAGCCAGGTCACCCCAGCACTGCTCCTCCGTGCTCCTCGCCGGCAGGTCTCTGCACCCCCAAACCTCACCCATCTCCTGGTGATGCTCAGCACTAGCGCCCAGGTCTCTGCAAGACAGCTATTACCAAAGTCTGTCTGAAAGACCTGAGGCAAGACCCAGTTTAATCCCCCTCTACAAGGTCCTAGCTTTTTGTTTAGGCAGGGGCTGGATGTTCCTCCACGTGGTTTGCAAATGTCTTGTTTCTGCAGGACCCTGTCCCACAGCCTTGACCTTCCTCGTATGCAACAAAATTTGCATATTATTTTGGTTTTGTATTCTTGGCAATGATTCATTTCTCCTGGAAGTCCCATGCAGCGTGTGCTGCAATGGGGAAGAAACTCCGTTGTTTCACCAAGGGCGAGAGGCGGTGTGGGTCAATCGACCTGCCGGACAAATCACGCATGCTTCTGCCCCAGCAGGGTCACAGCCCTAGGTGTGGCAGAGCTCATGCTGCTCATGGTGCTCCTGACCATCATGAGCACGGTGCTAGGAACAGGGGATACCAGCCAAAATAAAGGCCTTCTGGCTGGACACTCTTTTTCCAGATATCTCTCCATTCTGATACAACGAGTCCCCTCACTGCGGTAGACTTTGGCCTGTTTAGGAGCCTGTTTGACAGAGTCCCTTGGGAGGCGGTCCTGAAGGGCCAAGGAGTCCAGGAAGGCTGGACATTATTCAAGAAGGAAATCCTAAAGTCACAGCAGCAGGCCACCCCCATGTACCGAAAGACAAGCCAGTGGGGAAGATGACCAGTGTGGATGAATAGAGCGCTTTGGTGGGAGCTCAGGGGAAAAAAGGAGAGGATATGACCTTTGGAAGAAGAGGCAGGCCACTCAGGAGGATTACAAGGATGTTGTGAGGTTATGTAGGGAGAAAATTAGAAGGGCCAAAGCCCAGTTAGAACTTAATCTAGTTTCTGCCATAAAAGACAATAAAAAATGTTTTCATAAATACATTAGCAACAAAAGGAGGGCTAAGGAGAATCTCCATCCTTTATTGGATGTGGGAGGAAACACGGTGACAAAGGACGAGGAAAAGGCTGAGGTACTTGATGCCTTCTTTGCTGCAGTCTTTAAGAGTAAGATCAGTTGTTCTGTGGACATTCAGGCCACTGAGCTGGAAGACAGTGACGGGCAGCAAAATGAACCCCCATAATTCCAGGAGAAATGGTTGGTGACCTGCTACACCACTTAGACACACACAAGACTATGGGGCTGGATGGATCCACCCAAGGGTACTGAGGAAGATGGCAGAAGTGCTCCCCAAGCCTCTCTTGATCGTTTATGAGCAGTCCTGGCTAACTGGGGAGGTCCCAGTTGACTGGAAGTTAGCCAATGTGACACCCATCTACAAAAAGGACCGGAAAGAGGATCTGGGGAACTACAGGCCTATAAATCTGACCTCGGAGCCCGGGAAGGTTATAGAGCAGATCATCCTGAGTGCCATCAGATGGCACGTACAGAACAGTCAGGTGATCAGGCCCAGTCAGCATGGGTTTATGAAAGACAGGTCCTGCTTGGCTAACCTGATCTCATTCTATGGCAAGGTGACCCACTTAGTGGGTGAGGGAAAGGCATTCACCTGGAGAAACTGGCTGCTCACAGCTTGGATGGGTGCACTCTTCGCAGGGTAAAAAATTGGGCTGGACGGCGGGCCCAAAGAGTGGTGGTGAATAGAGTTACATCCAGCTGGACAAGGGGATTGAGTGCCCCCTCAGTAAGTTTGCAGATGACACCAAGTTGGGTAAGAGCATTGATCTGCTTGAGGGTAAGAATGCTCTACAGAGAGATCTGGACAGGCTGGATCAATGGGCCAAGGCCAACTCTATGAGGTTCAACACAGCTGATTGCCAGGTCCTGCACTTGGGTCACAACAATCCGATTCAACAGTACAGGTTTGGGCAAGAGTGGCTGGAAAGCTGCCCAGCTGAAAGGACCTGGGTTGTTAGTCAACAGCTGACTGAATATGAGCCAGCAGTGTGCCCAGGTGGCCAAGACAGCCAACAGCATCCTGGCTGGTATGAGAAATAGTGTGGCCAGCAGGACCAGGGCAGTGATCGTCCCCCTGTACTCGGCACTGGTGAGGCCACGCCTCAAACACTGCATTCAGTTTTGGGCTCCTCACTACAAGAAAGACTTGGAGGTGTTGGATTGTGTCCAAAAGAGGGCAATGAAGCTGGTGAAGAGTCTGGAGAACAAGTCTTGTGAGGAGGAGCTGAGGGAACTGGGGTTGTTTATCCTGGAGGAAAGGAAGCTGAGGGGAGAAGAGGAAACAGCCTCAAGTTGCACCTGGGGATGTTTAGATTGGATATTAGGAAAAATTTCTTCCCCAAAAGAGTTGTCAAGCATTGGAACAGGCTGCCCAGGGCAGTGGTTGAGTCACCATCTCTGGAGATATTTAAAAGACCCATAGATGTGGTTCTTGGGGGCATGGTTTAGTGGTGGACTTGGCAGTGCTAGGTTAACATTTGGACTTGATGATCTTAAAGCTCTTTTCCAACCTAAACAATTCTATGATTCCATGATTTCTCTGCACCTGAGACACACATCCCAGCAGGCTCCCTCAACAGAGCTCAAGGGGAATGGGAAAAGCCCACAGCACAGGGCTGTTTTGCTGCAGTGAGTCCTGCAGACTCAGATGGGAAGGAGACCTTCAACTGCAGTAGCCCTTACTTCTGCAGGGAACAAACACAAGCGGCACAAGGACAGGCTGGTGGTCCCACTGGCTCCACATGGCAGCAGTGTGCATTACAGAAGGCCCTTAAGTGTCTCCTAAGAGAGTTTCTGCTATGCTGGGAGCTGGCTGCATCACTGATGTAAGGGGAGGAGGGAATAGGTCCCAGCTTGGGGATTTTAGAAACTGGTGAGCCAAGTATCTTTGAGCAACTGCTTGAGTATGGCTACAAACCAGGGCATGGCTCTTCATTTGAAGCATCCTGTGAACACCTTCCTATCCCCACACTGCCTCCCCATCCTTCAAGGACATATCTGTACATCTAAGGGACATCAAAGAGCTACACTCAAACACAGACAAGAACACACACAAAATCTCACCAAGTTTCTTCAAAACAGACCTTTCAGAGCCCTCATGTTCTTGCTGCATGCAGTAGAAGACGCTCCCATGGAAAAGCCTTTCCACTATCATTTGACATCCACTACCATGCCCACAGAAACATCTCTGAGCACTGCAAAAGAGATAATACCCTTACCAGCATCATGCCCTTCCAGCCTGTTTTGTACCCAGTTCTCTCCACCCACTGCCAGGTGAGGGATAGGTTCAGCCAAGTGGAGAGGGCTTGGGTCTCCCCTTCCCAGCTGCTCCATATCAGCACAGCTCTGCCCAGGGCCAGCTGGTGTGGCAGCTCAGACAATCACCTATGGACCTCGCTGCGTTCACGGGGGCTGCATACCAAGCCTTTCCCAGAGCCAAGGGCAAATGTCTAATGTGACCTGGTCCAGCAAAAGAAATCACCTGTTGACAGTTTCCAACTCAGTGACAACCTATTGCTGTAAAACTTAAACGAATGTGAATTGCATCTTACTGGGCTTGGTGGACGCTTCTGCCTTCCCACTGCTTTTATAGTAAGGTGAAACCACTAATATTCTGGTATTGGAGCTCAGAGCTTCAGCCAAGTTTCATGGTTTGTCTGGTCCCAAAGCCACGGTCAAGCTCAGAAATAAGAGTAGTTCTACCAGACTGAGTGTACCCTAGTTTCTGTTTTGGATTTGGACTTTCTGCTCTAGGTTTAGACCAAACAAGAGAGATGTACCTAAACAGGATTGGAGTTTCACTGTCTAACAAGCATTTTGCTGAGAGGTTATTGCTCTGCTCTGTGTGACAGGAGAGCAAGAACTGAGTCAATTAAGTGACAAGCAAACTCCTAAAAAATTAATGGGAACAAGTCTACGTGGGCTGTGTTGTCAGTACACTGGAAGGAGAAAAGAGTCAGCTCCTGCTGCAGAGACTTCATGAGAATTGATAATTTTAAACCCTTGCAATGTCTAGCAGCAGTAATTATATTTCACACCTTGGATGAATAGAAAAGATTCTCCAATACCTTATGGTGTCTCTGACAGGGTGAATACGGATCTGCGCATTTCCCTGGGACAGGGCGTGCAGGTCACCAGCAGAGAAAATATCGGATAAGGTTAAAATGACATGCTGAAATTTCTCCAACTTTTACTTATTTTTCTAACCAGTTCTGAGCCGTAGAGGGCAAAAAAATTTTTTTTTTTTTAAATCAATCATCTGAAACAATGGGCTGGAAACCTTCCAAAATGAAAGCAGCTCAGGTCAAGCTCCTGCCTATGCTTTGCTGAGAGCTGCCAGTTGACTTTACAGCCCTTTGGGAAGTACCTCCGCTGGGCATCTGGCAGCAGGGCTGAGCTCTCCGTCCTTCCCTCCTTGCAAAGGCTGTGCTGCTGCTTTTGGCCGAAGCTGCTTTGACACTCGCCGACACCAACAGCAGAGAGTTTGTGCCAGGCCCAGAATTTCTTGCGTTTGGTCTCATACCCACTTCCCAGCGGACGTCTGGGTGCACATACAGTGGGCAAGGCTTTATGGGAGGTAGCAGGGCTGTCAGTGCAAGGACACTTAATTTATGCATCTGAAACGGTAGCGCCGGGACCTTGGGACAATCACATAATTGGACAGTTTCCGAGTCTGACGCCTCTTACCCGTTTACCGCAAATGACTTCAGCAGCCACCCATGAAATCATTTCAGAAAACGCATGGAAATATCAAGCAACAAAAAAATTCCACCTCGTCTTTCCATTCAGTCAGATATACATATATAAACATATTTTTGGCTGAAACAATCCAAACAACGATGAGTTAAAACGTCATTTGTACCTTTGCGGTCCTGGTAAAAGTCCCCCGGACCTTCTTCGGCTCTCTCGGTTGCGAGTTCGCAGAGAACAGGTACAGGGGCTGGAGCTGAATCAGGAAACAAAAGATGAGGTAGAAGGGAAATTCAACAAACAATGCACGATTGTTGTTCTGAGGTTAGGCTCGCCGCCGAGCCTTGGGACCGCTTCCCAGCACATCGCCCCATGGTGACCTTCAAGATAACCACACGAGAAAGGGCTTTTCAGCACTCTGAATCCTGAAATGACTGACTCTGCTTACTCAGGCAGCATCCTCCTGGGCAAATTACTCACTCTGTCACCCGTTCTGGTTTCTTCGCTTTCTCGTTCTCTCCGCAGCGTGACACTGGAAGGCACCTGCGGGTCAGGCTCCGTTGTATCTTCATCGCCGTTGTGCTGCTCTCTGCTCAAAGGGCACGTTAGTCACTTGGGTACAGAAAGGATTAAGCCCAAGACTCTGCAGGACATTTTTGTGCATCCCGGTCTGTGTTTGCTCATACAGGGGATTTCTGTAAAGATGCTTTATTTTCCTGCCTATCCTTGGCAACTCTTACCGTTCGTCCTTTCCCAGAAATCAACCTGATCAGAGAAATGCCCACAGGCCTTGCAATAACTGCTGATACGTTTGTCTCTGCGGCACCTCTGTACAGTGTGAATGTCTCTGGCACGGAAAAGCAAAACCAGGGCTTAGGGGCAGGGGAGTGGGGTCCAAGAGCAGAAATGAGCCTTTTACCAGACACCCCACCCAGCCCGTCCTTGGCATTGACCCAAAACCGCTTCATGGGTCTCACCCGGGACCCACAGGATGCTGCGGGGAGGGTCCCCCACTGCAGCCTTACGTGAGCTACCAGCTGTTGGGCACATCTGGATCATAGAATCACAGAATCATAGAATGGTTAGGGCTGGAAGGGACCTTCAAAGGTCATCTAGTCCAACCCCCCTGCAACAAACAGGGATATCTCCAACTAGATCAGGTTGCTCAGGGCCTCATCCAACCTGGCCTTGAACGTCTCCAGGGATGGAGCATCCACCACCTCTCTGGGCAACCTGTTCCGGTGTTCTACAACTCTCAGGGTAAAAAATTTTTTCCTAATATCCAACCTGAATCTACCTCCCTCTATTTTAAAACCATTACCCCTTGTCCTATCACAACTGGCCCTCCTGAACAGCCTCTCCCCATCTTTCTTGTAGGCCCCCTTGAGGTACTGGAAGACCGCTATAAGGTCACCCCGGAGCCTCCTCTTCTCCAGGCTGAACAGCCCCAACTCTTTCAGCCTGTCCTCATAGGAAAGGTGCTCCAGCCCTCTTATCATTTTCGTGGCCCTCCTCTGGACCCTCTCCAACTGGTCCATGTCCTTAACATGGATTTTGACACAGATGTTGCTCTCGTGCTACTGGGAGCCCCAGAACTTCCGGGCACAGACATTTGCTTGACAGGGACAAAGAAGCCTCCTGCTACCGAGCTCCCTCACCGTGGGACCCCCCAGTGCCGTCCCCTGCTCTGGCACATTCAGTGCTCCCCTGGCCCATCCCTAGAGACCTTCTCCTTCTCCTGACACCTCCCTTCCACATGGCCCCCATTCAACCCAGGAATGCTTCCAGCAGACACCTTTGTTCCAGGAAGATGAGCAATAGTTTCCAATCGACCAACTGTGATGACTTTGTTGAATGATTCTTATTCCTTCAAAAATGGCAGGCCTGAACCTTTTCTTTGGGTTCTGGTTTTCCCTCCTGTCACAGGACTGCCATGACTGAGCCTGCTGCTGGAAGGGTTTCAAAAAGGTTGAAAAGCATTTTTGAAGATGTATCCAAAAAGTTTTGTTCCCGCAGGTGCCCCGTGGTAACCTCATGGCAAAATTATCTACAAACCTTTAATTAATTTATGCTGTCCTTGAGCCAGCACTGCAGTGGGAGTCCTTCAGCCTTCTATTTTCCTTTCACTCAAATTTTAAGCTCTTAAAGAAATTGTCTGAATTCAGTGCTGAGTCCAAAAGAGATGTCCTGTCTCCCAAAACAGCATCTCTAGGGGAATGCATCCCCTGAAGAGTTCTGCAGATCCCTCTCCACCATCCTCCTCTGCTCCCCTCCTATGCAGGGCTGCCTGGAGGAGGCTCTTGCCCCATACCTGGGCAGGGGGGTGAGCTCAGCCCCCCATGGCGGGGAAATCCCTATTCCCTAATAGGTATTTCAGCTCCATCCCTAGTCCGTGTTATCACGATGCTGGCACAAACAGCACACAAAAGCCCTATCAGCTCTGACCAGACAGCTTAAATCTGCCTTGAACCTTGACTTTCCTCAAGCGTTGCCTGCAGCCACGGCTGCCGGGAGGGATCTGCACAAATCTGTCCGTTCAAACCCAGCAGCAGCCACAGAAACCTTGTGCTCTCTTCCCTCTCCTGCAGTAACACAGTTTTGCAAGTAGAATGGGCTGGTCAGGATGACCTAGTCAGTTTAACTCATCAGCCGCAAGACTGTCCTAATCTTGCTGAGATTTGGAACCACCCCAAGAATGTTGATAGGCTCTTTTGTTTGGTGCTCAGTGCTGGCTCAGGTTCTCCAGTCAACCACTGGCTCTAACAGGAGCCTGAGGTGTCAGAACGTTTGCACAGGAGATACCTTTTCAGGCTGATATACAAACAATTACTAATCTCAACTGCGAGATACAAATCACGTGTGTGTTTTCTTACTTGACAGTGGCAACTCCATTCATCAGCAGATCAATTATGCTAATGATGCTCATAAATAACTTTCCTTTTCATTATAATTAAATATTGGCGTGAATGTGACTTGTCTGACACGCTGATGTGCACGACCATTCATTCAGCACAAACTTGAGTAGACTTCTTAAACTTGATTTTTTTTACCTTCAGCTGGTATAAATCAGGGATATTTCCCTGATAACTCCATCCAAGAAAATGGAACATTTTTTCCATCCTTTTGCCTTTATTGTTCTGCATCTCTTGTAAGTTTTGAGAAACTTTATGACTGCCCTTCCTTGCCTGTCCATTTTGGTCTTTTCCCCATCCTCGAATACTGCCGTATCACGCGGGACCCACATTAACACCCTGGCACCGCTGGTTTGTCCCCTGGCACCTGGTTTGTCCCCAGGAGACCTGCCGTTTGAAAAGCACAGCTGGTCTAAAACGCTGCGTCTCACACAGGACCAGGACTGAACTTCTGCTTTCATCACCCATTTCCTCCGTGAGCATAAATCAGCCGCTCGCCTCGGTACGCCTCGCTTCACACACAGCTGTGAGAAGGAGATGACGCGGTTTTCTCACTTTGGTGATTCAGATGTGATGAATCTTTTCAGGGCAGGGACCTCTGCTTGCTGACAGGGCACCGTGGACTCATCCAGCCCAGTCTGCGACCAGGAGCATGGTTGCTCTTGCTCCCTCCTGACTCACAGTGACTTTCACCATCTCCGGGGGGTGAGTGGGATTGCAGAGGACTCGACTCAACCCTCACCCTGTCCTGCACCCTGGGAGGGCCACGATCCTGCCTCAACTTCCCCTTTAATAAGAGATCAGGGCCATGGAAATGGGAACGCCATCAGCCCAGACAAAGGAAAGATCCCGTTAATAGCATGGCTAATTGAAGTTGATTGACTTGTGAGCGAACAGGGCTTAGGAGAAGGCAGGTTGAGTTTTAACTTGAGTCAGCGTCATTAGACCAGCTCATGGGAGATATGATACGCCCAGTGCCCACAGCAGCGAGACCATGACCAAGGTCGGGGCATCGGGTGCTCCCAGAAGACCTGGAGATGTGGCAGTGCCTCCAGGCAAAAAGCTTTTCTGTGCTTGGAGTACACCCCAGCAGCTGTACACAACAAAAGGAAGAAACTGCATATCTTCCTTCTGGATTTTAAAGGCACGGAATGGTCTGTTTGGAGGTGCTGATCTCTCTCCTCACCTCTGCTCTCAGTCATGAAACAAGTCTCACCAGCACCACCAGGCAGCCCTTGTGCTAAAATTCGAAGCCAACCCTCCAGGATGGAGACAAGTCTCTGCTCTTAACTGTACCCTTGCAGAAGACACCGGGCCACTTTGCCCAGAGCGTTTTTCAGCAGCATTGGTAAGGTCACTCGCAAAGGTTCAACAGGATTCGCTGACACCCCACACCAGTGACATACTGTGTGACACCTTTGCGCTGAGCTGACACGGCACTCTCCCACTGCATTTCCCTGAATCCTCCCCACCTCCCATCTTTTCCTAAAGAGGCTGATTTTCGGCGTACCCAGCGCCTCTGGACGAGCACTGTAGGGCTGTTCCCTTCTCCAGCCTCTTGCCCCTGCAGCCTTCTCCACTCTGTCTTACAGCAGTCCTGACCTGTGTCATGCACCGGGACACGAATGTGTTGCAGCACTCAGTGCTCTAACGATATAATGAGAGATGCAATTATCACCCAGTTCTTACAGATAAGCACCTGACACACCAATAAACCTGGCCTGTGCTGGAAGCCCCCCCGTTCACCACCCACCACCGCGTGTGTCCCGCTCTGTTTGAGGACTGACTCCACATGATAACTTTTACCTTTTTAAAAGCATCTGTATGACTCGCTGAGAGCATCCCTGAGCATTATACCCAGTGAAGTGTCACCGATCCCTGGAGGCTTGTTCCTTTTCCAATCATCTCTCAGGGCCAAGGCCTACGGGGAAAAAAAAAACCTGTTATGAAGGATAGCTTTGCCCTTGGCGTGCTGAAAGGTGAGCTCCTCATCGCTGATGCAGGGATGCAGCCTGCTTACACGAGCAGATCTGGAACAGATCTCTGCTCCTGCAGCACTTGTTTTGCCTTCAGCCCTCTCCCCTGGCTGCATCGTTAACCTGGGGTTTCCAATGAAGCACAAGAGTTATGTGAATCCCGCCTTGTTTGCTTTTCAACTTAATAAGTAAACTTCATTTCCCAGATTGTTGTTTTGATTAGCCAAGTGGAAGATGCTGTTTGAACAGTAAGGTGCTTATCTGAAAATGTAAAGCTCTTGAATAAGTTATTCCAGAGTGGTGAGCTCAGATCCAGTAGCCCAAGATATTTTTAAGTATCTGTTTTATTTAATGCAGCTAAATTTTCACGCTATCCCAGGAACTCAGTGTTGGATCAGGGGTATAAATAGAAATGAGTCTAGCAGGCTGCGAAAATGAACAGTTTGAGATGCCTGGTGCCCGATATCTGCCTACAGCCCTCGCTCTTGGCACCCGGACAAGCAGCCGACTCGGAGGAAGGACCCAAAGGTCACGGCTAACGAGACCATCAGCTCTGCTGTGTGGCTTTGCTCACCGTAAGCAAATGGCTACGATGAGGTCAGCTGTTTATAAGGAAAAGATGTCTTACCAGATCAAAAATAGGTTTGGAGACTCATTCCCCACATAGCTTGGCACCCTTTTCAGGAAGAAAAGGCCCATGCTTACACCAAAGACTGCTCCATTTCTGCTGCAAGCTTCTTTCATTTCCCAGTATCCTAATGAGAGGGACTGAGCACCTCTGCCTCTCCCAGATCGGGGATACACACAGAAAAAGGATGGTGGGAGAAAACAGAATCCAAAAGTTAATGCAAAGCATAGGGAAGAAAGTACTATAGGAGCGTGGGGCCAAAGGCTACAAGAAAATTGCCAAATTTCATCAGCTTCCCAAAAGGCATGGCTATTTCAGCAAGTGTGGCTGCTCAGAGGATTTGTTTCCCTTCTCCAAAATTAAACAAGGATGCTGCCAGCTGGCAACCAGGGAGAAATCTCCAGGGGATACATCCACCCAGCAGCATCCTCCAAAAAGACGTTTCCTGGAGCGCACCTGTCGTGGTTTTTTTTTTTTTTTGGACTGAGGATCGAGACAAGAACCGAAAAGGGAGCACCCACCAAGCATGGTCTCGGGCAAAACATGACTCAGGCTTTCTTCATAAAAACAAAACAATTTATTAACAGTTACTAAACAAAAGACAAAAGGGAACGAAACCGGTTACTTGAGAGAAGAAAGAGAAAAACAAGGCCCGATCTTAAAACAACACCTCCCCACCCCCTATTTTCCTTCCGTTCCTGGCTCTGCCTTCCCCCCAGCGGCGCAGGGAGACAGGGAATGGGGGAGTACAGGTCAGTTCATCCATGTTGTTCACTGCCGCTCCTTTCTTAAAAGGAGGAGGAGTCTTTACACCATTTTTCCCTTGCTTCGGTGGATCCCCTACTCACAAAGAAAAAAGTCCCCAAACTTTTCCAAAGTAAGTCCTGCCCGCAGGATTGCAATCCTCCCCATGGATCGCACCAGTTCGGGCTTTACCAGTCTCGGCCTCTTAGGGAGCTGCTGCCACTCGCGTCGGCGTGGGTCGTCCCACGGTCTCCAGATACCTCCACGACCTCGTCGTGCATTCCATGCCCCATTATCAACAGTACCTGGTCGCGCATCCCCTGCTCCACGACCTCTCCTGGGCTCAGGCATCTCCTTCCCGACGTGGGTTTCTCCACGGGCCACGAGTGGGTCGCTGCTCCGCCGAGTACACCCTGGCTGCAGGGGGGCCGCCTGCCATCTCACACCGATTTGCAAGGGAAGCCTCAGCTCCAGCACAGCTCCTCCTGCTCCATCTTTGCTGACCCGGTCGTTGTGGTTGTCTTCTCTTAGATCTTAATCCTCTCTAGGGGAGCTCGGCCCGGCGGGCACCCCGGTAGTGGGGCGCTTACCGAGTCCCCCATGCGGCTTCCCCGGCGCCATCTTGAGCACATGGCGCCGGCCCGGGCCCGGGCAGCCGCCCGGCCGGGAGCCGGGAGCGAGGGCAGCGCCCTCCTGCTCTCTCCTCGCTCCTGAGCAAAAAGCCCCTTTCCCGCCCCCTTTGTCCCAACTTAAATAGGGCCATTCGCAGAGGCGCCGCCTTGGCTCAACCTCCCCCGGGGGGGGATGGGACTCAGATCTGGTGGCACAGGGAGCAAATCCCCTCCCCTGCCACCAGAACACCCCCCCCCCCATCAAACTATCACAGCACCATGGAAAACCACCACGTCATGCATGCTCTGGGCACTCTCACCAGCAGCCACCGAGCACGTCTGCACCAGCCCCTGCCTGTGCTTCCCCAGAGCTCCCATCCTGCCCAGGAAGGTGCTTCTGGGTGGGTTTGTATCAACAGCGGTTGGATGCTCCTGGGTCACCTCCTTCTGCTATAGCAGAATTAAGGTCTGGGGATGAGAGCAGCTCTGCTCCCTGCAGAAGGCACACAGCATCCATCACTGGTCTGGTTCTGATCCTTCTGGAACAAATTATTTGCACTGCCCAAGGACCAGACTCTCCCTATTCATTCTTTTAACTGGCATCTCCCAGCCACAATCTGCTACTGGCAAAGGGATTGTACAGAGAAGTAGTTAAGAAAGGAGGTCACTGCCTGAAATGCTTTGCAGGTGGGATGCAGTGGGGGAGACAGCGCTCATGCTTCCGTTTCAGAAACAGCAAATGGAGAAGAAGAAATTGTAGCCATGTCCCGGCAATCACTCTGAGCAAAATACCAAAGCCCACAGCTCCCGCACGGTCCCAAAACATGGGGATGGTTTTCAGAGCAACTGGCTCCCAGTCACAGAGAAAGCCTGGGATAAAGTCTGGATGGAGCCCAAGTTGCCCAAACTCCTGTAGCCACAGGGCTCTGCGCTCCCTGACACCTGCGGCTGCAGATCTGCAGAGGGAAACCACACCGATGGCTTTTCTCTGCCTTTCAAGCATGTTGCAGTACCTTCTTGCCACTGTAATTTGTAATATAGATTTTTCAATACTATCTAGGAGTTAATGCAACCCTGTCTCTAGTGCCCATGGATGTGACACAGCAGAGCTGCTGGGATGGATTATGTACAGAGCTTTTTACCAACAGAAATATGGATAAATGCAAATTAAAAAAAAAAACTCTATCTAGCCACCTATCATAGGAAATGAATTCTAAAGCATCCTTCAGGAAACTACAGTGTTGGCAAAATTCATCAGAAAAACATTTAATCTCCTCGGTACTTTGTCATTTTTTTATCTCATTTCTCTTTTTTTTTTTTGTTGGGTTCTTACTAAAGAAGAATAAGAATAATAGTATAAGGTGGCCAAGGAAAAATATGAGCCAGCTGGGGTTATTTCCATGAACAGCTATAACAATGGGCTTGAACATACAGTGGAAGCAGATGAGACCGTAATTCTTAAGAGATATATGTTTAATAATCCAAAGTCTGGAAGCAGATGATTAATTGCCTTTGTAGGGAATTACTTATTAAGATTTATACCAAGAAGGAAATAACATTTTCCTGGAATCAATGCATCTTTACCAGTATGTTAAAAAAAATGTGATTAATAATTTTTTTAAGACCTCTCTTTTGACAAAAGCTATAACAGTCCAAGCTACAACAGCCGTTTAACTCCCAGCTGTGCCTTCTTTCCCCCTCCCATCCGGGTCCTGCCCTACCTGTTACCTCTCGCCAGCACCCAGGACCCAGGGAGGGGGTTGCAGGGATGCGCGAGGAGCAGCAGCGGTACCCCAGAGCCTCCAAGCCCCTGGTGCTTGGGATCCTGCGCAGGCAGGGATGGAGACCCGCAGCGGGTCCGTGCCATGGGGCAGTGCCAGGCCACATGCCCTGGGAGCGAGCTGCTCCTCTTACAACTGCCCGGGGCAAGAGCTGCAATGAGCTCCGGTTCTTTTATCCCATCAGCTTCCTCCAGCCTCTCTCGCAGGGGGTGCTTTGCCCAAGCGAAATAAAGCACGGTCCCTGCCCAGAAAAATGCCTTAGTTAATCAGACATGAAGGAAATAGAGAAATGAAGCCGCTGGCATAAGAGCACGGTAAGAGCAGAGCCAGGAGCGGAGCTGGCATCTCCTGCCCTACCCCGGGCACCCAACTCTTGTGCCCGTTTAGGAAACCTCCCACACGATTTGTCACATCTTCCGTGGCTGGCTTATCTCATGGCGAAGGAGAAGAGTGAGGATTAAAAAGGAGGGTTGGTTCCGCGGGAGTGCTGCATGGCTCCGCGCGGAAGAGCTGAGCACGGTTGGCACGATGGCCTCAGGTTACCCGCACAGCACCAGTTCTGCACCAAGCTGTGCATCATCAGCTTGTGCCAGGTGGCAGAGGCCTTTTGGCATTTCTTTACGCCATAAGACATCATCTGTCCCATATAGGGATGACTCCTGAAGATCTTTTACCCCTGAACTCCCTCCTTCCTGTCCTGGAAAGTTGGTTCTGGGGAAATTATCTTTGAACCTGGGGAAATCAGACAGCAAGAAGGAAGGGCTGGATGAAGAACTTTGCTTGGGAGGCTGAACATGCAGGCAGCAAGAGGAGTTACCCCATGGTGATACAGCCCAGAGCTGGGACAGACCAAGCGCAGCCCAGCCTCAAACAGGACAGTACAGGCACGTCTCAACACAGACCTGAGTCTTTTCACTCGTCTTGCCACAATTAACTCCAGCAGTGAGATTTCTGCTGTATTAAACAGTTCACTGGATTGGACCTACGAGGACAGCATCTGCTGTGCAGCGTGGGGATCTCTGCTTAACTTCTTCTCATCACCCCTCTATAGGTATTAATCTGTTTTTCCTAGGAACGCTTTACTCAGAGACACTGGGGGTAGATTTCAGGATCAAGCAGAAAGTCCTGGCTCTGTCACTCCAGCACAGAGACGAGACGGGCATCATCGATGGCTGTTACCTGCAAAGGAACTTTTCCTGCTGTGCAACAGTGAGAACGACAGCAGACTCCAACTGGCCCACGAGCTAGCAGTTTTGACTCATAGAATCACAGAATGGTTTGGGTTGGAAGGGACTTCAAAGATCATCTAGTTCCAACCCCCCTGCCATGGGCAGGGACATCTGCCACTACACCAGGTTGCTCAAAGCCTCATCCAACCTGGCCTTGAACACCTCCAGGGATGGGGCAGCCACACTTCTCTGGGCAACCTGTTCCAGTGCTTCACCACCCTCAGAGGGAAGAATTTCTTCCTTAGATCTAATCTAAGTCTCCCCTCTTTCAGTTTAAAGCCATTTCCCCTTGTCCTTTGGCTACATATCCTCGTAAAAAGTCCCTCTCCAGCTTTCTTGTAGCCCCTTTAGGTACTGGAAGGCTGTTAAAAGATCACCCTGGAGCCTTCTCTTCTCCAGGCTGAACAACCCCAACTCTCTCAGCCTGTCTCCGTAGCAGAGATGCTCCAGCCCCCAGATCATCTTTGTGGCCTTCTTTGGACCCGCTCCAGCAGCTCCATGTCCTTCTTGTGTTGGGGACTCCAGAGCTGAATGCAGTATTCCAGGTGAGGTCTCATGAGAGCAGAGTAGAGGGGCTGCTCCTCAGCAATCTGGAGCAGCAGCACTGCGTTCCCTCTGCTCATGACCAAGTGTGACGGATGCGTGCCTTGGGGTCTCACCTAATGGCAATTTCCTGCCCTGGCTCAGATAAGCAGAGCGTGACTCTTGCTCAGCCCAACTTTTCTCACATAGCAACAAGAAGTCCTGTTTTCTCGGGCATTGGGGTCAATCTCACACCACAAAGCTTCAGCTGAGGGAAGCATCATGAGTCATTTTGACCACCCCTTTTTGCAGGACCCATCATCACTTCCACGTTCAGCATCGCACTCGTAGCAAAGAGGTAAGTGACCGCACAGAGCAGGCAAGCGTCAGGTCTCATCTCCATCGCCACACTCAGCACCATCACTGCTTATCTGGGGTCTACTGAAATCTTTGCAAAGCCCCCAAGATGTGACTCTTTTAGCGAATTTTCAGCGCTTCCCCATTCCGGTCAGGCAGAACATCTGACGAGAAGCAGCTTTCCTGCAGTCAGCCTTTTGGTTTCAGGCTCCGCGGGATCCGCAGTGAAGAGGACGATGGGGCTGAGGGCACTCCTGAGCCTTGAGACCCCTCTGTGCTGAAGGTGCATCAGGATGGGATCAGCTTCTGCCCCGCAGCTTTGCCCATGGACCCGCCTCCGACTGCCACATCCCTGCGCGAAGCCAATGTCAATTCAGCCCACCTAATTTAGAAAGTGGTTTAATCGACTTAACCTCCCTGTGCTAAGGCTAATGAGTCACTTGAAAGCAGGTTGCCTTGGAGGAGTTAGTCAGACCTTCGTTTGGGATTTTTGAAGCCTCACAACTCGCAACGTGAGTCCCGCTGGAAGTCTGTTAGGTGGTTCTGAAAATCCCACTCTCCGTCCGCTCTGAGGTTTCAGTATTGCAGAAGTTTGGGCTGGCTGGGCTCTTCGCAAAGGCATCGATTTCCCCCTTCAATAGGCACAGAAAACGTGATTTCAGCCACACTTACAGTGCTGTAAATCCAGGCTAACCGTATTAAAGTCAAGCGAGCTGACGCTGGAGACTTAAAACCGCTATGAGTAAAAGTCACATCAGGTTTGTGCAGTCAACAGCCTGGCCTACAGCCACCCCGGGCTGATTTGTAAAGCAGCCCAGAGAAATTTTTCTATAAATGTTCCATTAATGTTAACAGCCGAGTCCCTGGCCTGCTCTAAAAAGCTCACTTCTGTCTAAGTTAGTAACAACCGTTCTTATTTAATTTGCTCCTAAAGCTGGCAGAGCACACCAGCGGTGGTTGCAAGCTGGTGTAGTTCTCTTGAAGTCAACCACATTTATTACTGTCACCAGGAGGAGCATAGTTAGTACCCTGCCTAAGCACCGAGTTTTTGCACCATCCTCTTCCAAGGCATGGGACAAAATCTGATCAGAAAACACCGAAGACCTCAGTGCTACAACTTCTCCCTCAATTTTCCATCTAAACTTCACCTAGTGAAAAATTCCCCGTGAGCATGAATTTGGAGGGGTTATTTTCTCCTTCAACACATGACTTTTGAGGCTTTCTAGTATTGTCCCACCGCAAGAAAGTTTTTTAGGTAAAACACACCCTGAAGCTGATGCGTCGGTCGCTGCGTTGTGCCCAGCACACTGGTCGTGCTGGGCAATACCCACCAAACGATGCAGATTATTCACAGGAAGAGAGTTGCTTTTTTTTACCCCAACCTAAAAGCAGCGACTGAGCCAACAGCCAAGCACAGCCCTGGTCCACGCTGCACTTCATAAATCCTTTGGCACCCATTTCCCCGCGGTGCCTTGGGAGCGCCGAGGGAGCCCGGGAGGCTCGGAGCTGCCAGGGCAGGGAGCAGCAGGGCTCCACGAGGCACAGTCCACCCCACCCCACTTAAACTTTCCCCAGTCCCTGACTAACCACGTCCCAAACGTGATTAATACCCAGTGCAATGGTTTCACAAAGGTGAGAAGGAGGAATTAAACAGCGTTTCATGTAAATAATAACTGGCTGTGTAAACACAACAACCCGACCCAGAGGGAATTTCTTGCCTCGGAATTTCCTATTTGTAGCCCAGAGGCTCCTCGACTCCTGTCTCACCTGTGCCCTAACCACCAGACCGCATGGCCTTGGGTGTAAAAAAAACCCCAGGAGCTTCAGATGCTCAAAGGAAGAGCACAGCCATTCATTGCTCTATCACTGATGGCTCCTGAGGCGCCTTTCTCATTGTTTCAGCCTGGAAAAAAAAATAACAATCTGTGATCCAGCCATGTGACAGCACGACATGTTGTTAGGTGAGACTTTTCTGTCCCTTTCCATGCTGCTGCTACAGTCTCTCTCTTATTACTGGAAGCTCCGCTGTGCATTAGGAGCCATGGTTTATCACTGGAAATAATCTGGGATCACAAAAAAAAAAACAAAATTCAGAATACTCAGCCATGAGTCAAATGTCCTTTGCTCGTTTGGCTGCCCTGCAGCATTGTAGCATGATTTAACCGCAGAGGCAATTCCTTCCTAATGAAAAAACTGCATCACACGAGGCCAGTTACAAACATAGTGGTAGTATCCAAGGACTGTGGATAAATATTTTCTGCTTGAATATTTAAAGATCCTGTTACCACTTTTGGCTTCAGTCAAAAATAGTTCACCTCTCAAAGTCAGGAGTTCTCGTTCTTGGCGATAGGTGAACCCGGATGCCACTGGGGAGGGAGGGAGGGAGGGAGAACATCTGCATCATCACATCTGCCATGACGTGCTCCAGGCAGTGCCTGCCCACCCAGCTGACGGAGGGATGGATAGCTCCCTTGCTCTCCCACAACCCCTAAATCCAGCCTGGGGACTGGTGCACACCAGTGTGGTTGCACTGATGCCCACGCCGAGTGAAAAACACAACCACAGCTTTTAGAGAGAAGGCAAATTTACGCTTCTAAATGGTTTCAGATCACGTGAACAGTCAGTTTTAGTTTTAGTTCCTAACGTGAACTGACTGGGAATCTGAAACCGGAAAGTAATCAAAGGGAAGCAGAAGAGTGGGCAGCTCGTAAAAGAAAACTAAAGGCGCAATAGCAAACCCTCCCCCATGCAGAAAAAAAGAAAGTGTTATGAAAAACCAGCGTAGCTGCAGCAAGGCAGCTTTCAGAACACCAGAATGAGCAATACCACACCTAGAAATGAGGATATTTGGGTACATACTGTGCAAGAGAGTGGGACAAATATTTAAATTCAAATGCTGAGATGCAAACTGAGAAGTAAAAAGGAAAGGTTGGGAGAGACACCAAAAATGGTTTTCTGCATTCATGAGAACTAAGAAGAGAAGAAAAAGAAATACCAGGAGCCACAGGGAAAGCTACAGTAATCAATATCCTTAGTGTTTCAGTCTTCAGAGAAAAAAACAAGCTTAATTCTTCCCAGCTGCCCAGCAACGAGGCAGGAATACAGCACAGAATAAAGGCTGTACATATTACAAAAATACATCAAATATTTGGTAGCTTTGAATACTCTGGTATTTAATGGGTGAAAGATTCTGAAGCACTAACAGCCATCCCAAAAACTCCTTGAAGACAACGGTGACCTGGGGTTTGGAGGAAGAGGAGAGCTGACATGGTTGCCCAGACGGGCAGAGAAAAGAGGAGAGTGGGTGGTCGGGAAGAGGCAACAGCAAAAGGCTGAGCAGCCTCAACACAAGCCCTCTGAGGACACTGCAATGGCAAGAAACAACCAAATACCATTTCTCAAGAGCAAACTGGGTCACAAAACAGCCTTTCTGGCAGGTGGATAAGAAGGAAGCAGATATATCCAGTTTCAGCAGGGCTTGGAGCGCTGTTTTTACACGTACGCCTTTTTCGTACGGGTTTCTAAGGCTGCCCTAGATGACAGCAGGCTGCTGAAGAAGATGCACATGAGTCCTTGCAGCTCTGACTTAAATATTCCCTCCTTGACGTGCACCCAGAGAAGAGGCAGGGGACAGTGATCTTTACCCTGTGCTCTGTGGGCAAATTATCTCGAAATACTGTTCCTTCAGAGGTTGCCAGTAATTGCTAGAAATGCCCAGCCAAGAACAATAACCGCAGCAAGGCCGGGCCAGGTGACAGCTCCCATGCCATTAAAATGATTAACAAACAGCAGGAGATGAAACACACCCCGAGGGATCTCCTCCATTGGCTCTGCTGCTGGAATTTGCTCAGAGTGCCTGGGGATGAGCCAAGCCAGGCTGGCATAGCTGCCACCCATCTGCCCTTCCTCCACGGGGACAAACCATGGAGACAGTGCTCTTTCTGGAGTTCTTATGATCCCTCCACCCTCCTGAAACCCTCCCCACAATGGCTGGGCACTTTCAATGCCACAGTTATTGATTTCTGAGTTGTGCTGGTGTCCCTCTTCCCTCTCAGCAAGGATGTCACTTTGCCAAGGGCTGGGAAAGGCAGAGGTAAAAAATTTTGGGGATATTTTGCCATGAAAAGTTTGTAGTCATCTTCATGTCTCGTCAGACTTGCAAATGCCGGGACCAATTATTCAGAAACATGCTTTATGCAATGACTGCATCCAGGCTGGAGAGGAAGAGATGGGCTGGGCCAGTGGCACGGGCTTGCCAGCAGAAATGAGCACCATGGCACAGCAAAGGGGTCACCAAGGTGAAAAGAGCCAGTTACACCTGAGGAATGTTTGATTTAACAGGATTCCCCCACCATCAACGCCAAGAACAAAGCATCCGGAAAAACACGATGCCAACTTGATTGCCAATCAAACCTGATCACCTTCTATGACAGGGTGACTCGCCTACTTGACGAGGGAAGGGCTGTGGATGTAGTTTTCCTTGACCTCAGTAAAGCCTTTGATACAGTTTCTCATAGTGTTCTGGTTGAGAAACTGGTAACTGCTGGCCTGGATAGGCACACCCTCCTTTGGGTTAAAAACTGGCTGGATGGCCGGGCCCAAAGAGTGGTGGTAAATGGGGCTAAATCCGGCTGGAGGCCGGTCACCAGTGGGGTTCCCCAGGGCTCAGTGCTGGGTCCAGTTCTGTTTAACATCTTTATCAATGACCTGGATGAGGGGATTGAATGTACCCTCAGTAAATTTGCGGACGACACCAAGCTGGGAGGCTGTGTCGATCTGCTCGAGGGTAGGGAGGCCCTTCAGAGGGATTTGAACAGGCTGGATCGTTGGGCTGAGGCCAATGGCATGAGCTTTAATAAGGCCAAGTGCAGAGTCCTTCACTTGGGGTATAAAAACCCCAAGCATCGCTATAGGCTCGGGGAAGAGTGGCTGGAAAGCTGCCTGGCGGAGAAGGACCTGGGGGTGTTGGTTGACTACCGGCTTGATATGAGCCAGCAGTGTGCCCAGGTGGCCAAGAAGGCCAATGGGATACTGGCGTGTATCAAGAATAGTGTGACCAGCAGGAACAGGGAAGTGATCCTGCCCCTGTACTCGGCACTGGTGAGGCCGCACCTGGAATATTGTGCCCAGTTTTGGGCCCCTCGCTTTAAGAGAGATATTGAGCTCCTGGAGCGAGTCCAAAGAAGGGCGACTAAACTGGTCAAGGGGCTGGAAAATAAAACTTATGAGGAGCGGCTGAGGGAGTTGGGGCTGTTTAGCCTGGAGAAGAGGAGGCTGAGGGGAGACCTGATTACGGCCTATAAATACTTGAGAAGGGATGGTGGGGAGGTAGGGGAAGGGCTCTTTACATTAGTGATGGGTGATAGAACAAGAGGAAATGGACATAAGCTTAGTCAGGGGAGATTCAGGTTGGATGTTAGGAAGTATTTCTTCTCTGAAAGGGTTGTCAGCCACTGGAATAGGCTGCCCAGGGAGGTGGTTGAGTCCCCATCCCTGGTTGTGTTTAAGAATAGGGTGGATGATCTACTTGAGGATATGGTTTAATGGGGATTAGGGATGGTTGGACTCGATGATCTCTAAGGTCTTTTCCAACCTAGAAATCTATGAAATCTATGAAATCTATGAAACTTTGGCTCAAAAAAAGCCTTCCCCTGTCTTGTTATCCGTAGCCACGAATAATTGCCATCGTAAGAGTCTCACTGGTTTCTGTACCCCAAGACCCCTCTGACCCTGCGTGCTGGACCTCAGGAGGAAAGCCTTATTTGGACCTGCTGACATTTCCCTTATGCCTTGCCTCCTCTTGACGCCAAGACGGTTTTCCAACACAGCACATCAGTCTCCCTGTGGTTGTTTTTCAGCACTCAAGTAAACAGCAGCAGCACCATGTCTACAGAGCACATTTTGGCCCACTGAGCTGCTCCGCAGCAGCGGCCACGATGCTCAGCTGGCTTGCAGTGACCCAGCCCCCTGGGTGCTAAACGTCACCCCTGCTTCGTTCTGAACAAAACCAGATCCCTAAACCCATCTCACCCAGCTTACTTCCTCCCAAGCAAGCAGATGTTGAAAGAAAGGTGGGACTGCAGAGCTAAGCTGAAGTCCTGGGAGAAGGGCAGGTGTAGCAATGCTGAGGGTAAAATCCACCAACAAAATTGGGAAAATGGTGAGGATTTAGCTGTGGCTACATTGCTCCTTGTAACAGTTCTGGTTTCATTCGTGCTAAAGGTGTCTCCAGGTCTACCTGCAGAACCCACAGGTCACAGTGTTCTGAAATGGAGTCAGACTGATGGCTGGAGGTGAGGTCTCTCATTAACTTCGCAAGTTAATGTTCTGTGGTCACGGGCAATATCAGAGGTTTTAAAGGATGATAGGTTGCCTGCAGCCCATGGACTAATTCAAGGACTCATTTTTTTCAGAGGTGCTTGCACTTCTTTGAGAAGGAGAATCAAGAGGCTGAGGAGTCTCATCTTCAGAAAAGCTCAGGTCTCACGTCAGCACTCAGATTTCTGCTCTGTTTTTCCCAAGATCCTGGAGCTCTGGGTGCTGTGTTTTACAGAAAACATGGCCCGATATAAACTCCAAAGTGCTGAGCACTTACTACCATAATTTTCTGTTTACGAGGGGACTAAACTGTTCTGAAAGCCCAGCCCGGATTATGGGTTTCAAATACTTGAAAATCTGTCCCTGAGCTCTTAATCCAGTTTATGGGCTCATCATGACTGGAGCTGAGCCATTCTTGGAAGGCAAACTTGGCCAAAGCAGTCTTTCTCCTCTGTACCAGTAGAAACAACATTCAAAACTCAGGTCAACAAATCTAGATTGGGGAGTAATTAAAAACTGTAACAACCACTCTCCATGGCTGAGGGAAGCAGTGAGCAGCAGCCAGAGCTAATGGCTCAGGACCAGAACCAACACCAAAAGTCACTTCCCAAGTTGCTCCCTGGGCCATGTACCTGGATGGGAGCTGAAGACTCTTCTGCTCCAACCCAGCTAAGCCTGCTTGTGCCAAAGAGCTCTCTTTTGCTGTCCTTCCAGAAAGAGCAGGTTGGGCCTTGAAACCATCACTGCGAACGATCTTCTTTTACCTCTGCAGAAGGCGACACAGAGAGAGGAAATCAATTCCCCTTTCCCAGCAGCATTATGTCCATACAGTTCTATTGAGGTCAACGGATTTTTTCTTCCCCTATTTACATTTAGTGGGGAGAAAAAAAAAAAAAAGGCAAAACAAAATAGACCTGAAAGTGGCTGTTCTTTTTTAAAAGTCTCTTCTAACAATAGGTCTCTTTCAATAGCTCATTTACTGCCCATCTGTGACTCCAAAGTAAAATCTGTTCAGCTGTTGATCTAAAAGACCTCCCCTTCACAGCTAATTCTCACTGATCTGTGCTGTTCTCTGGCAGCCAGGCTGAATTCTCTCTTGATTGCCCACATCAATACATCACACATTACCTATGCTTGAATTTGGTAAAGATTCTGGCTAATGATGCATGAGATGATAGAAGAGGACTCCGCTGATGGAGCGTTAGTTGTGCTGTTCAGTGGAACTGGTTGAAGTGGAAAAAACAGCTAAGATGGATTTTTGCCATTAAAAAACCACTTTTCTGATTTAGTGCATGGATAGGAGCAGATGCACTGATTAAAATCATTATGCATTTATGGAGTCTCACACGTCAGCAAGGGAAATATGAAGTGGAAGACGGGCTTGGGAAGTATTTGCTGCAAATAGACATGACGAGCACCATAGGAGGTCACCTGCACAAATGCATGGGTGCCTCACTGGGAGCAAGCAGAGCGCTGAGATGTTCTAGCCCAGGAGATCCCAGGCAGCACCAAACGTGCAGAGGGAACCTACAGCAGGACAACCTCTCCTCCGAGGCCTTTCGCCACCCGCCTTTTCTCTTTAGCTTAGCACCATCTAGAGGGATCCATCTGCACACCCGGGGCATCAGCAACGCACGTTTGGTGGAGGATAACACCCATCTGAAACATTCTGGGTTTGGAGCCAGTGGGGCCAAACAGCAGTTTACTCCTCCAGCCACCTTCACTATTTGCTAAAGCGCGAGGCTGTGGTGCAACCGTTCCCCTTGTCCTGGTGAGCCCTTCTGGGAAATGGCAAGAGGGGTTCTTCAGAGAGTACTGGAGGTTGTGAGGGCTTGAAGGGGCAGGTCTGGAAGGGGATGCTCAGAGTTTGGGGTTTCTTTTTGTTTGTTTGTGAGGTTTGCTTGTGTTTTTTTTTTAATAAACACCTAAAGATCTTGCATCACACACTCCTGCCAGCTTCAATGACATGTGGCAAAGTGATGGGGACTCCTCTACGGTTTAGAGCAGAGGTTGTTCCTCATGTCTGTTCAAGCCTTTGCCTTTCGCTCACACCGCACAGCAGCACGTCAGGCCACCAGCTGAACTAAAGGTTTCTATGCTGCATTTTACAGTTCTCAGCCCAGTGCATCAGAGCTTACTCAAATCTCCCGACATGAAACATCAGAACAAGACCAAGGGCAGCATGGAGTGATGTGAGCTCCTCTCTGTCTCTCACGCTGATCTTGCACTTTCTTCTGCAGCAGCCCAGGCTTCTGACTTTCAGTGCCATGAGATGCAATACCTGCACTCCATCGACCACGTCTCTGGCCAACTGCACATAATCCCAAAGCAAAGCCATTGAAACCAAAGCCCAACCTGTCTGAATCGGTGAGTGCTTGCTTTGGAGACAGGAGCACATTGCCCTGGTCAAAGGGCAAGGCAGAAGCTTTCAGCATTCACCTGTCTTGGAGATGAAGGAACACATACCCAGCATAAACAACAGCAAGGTTTTGCAAGGGGTGCACAAAACCTGCATTTCTTTAGCAGCTGGATGCAGTGACCCCGAGGACAAAAATCAAGCAGTGCTCCGGAGGTGGTATGGGGGAAGGAGCCTGGAGAAACCAAGACCAATGCTGCTGCCTACATCTTGTCTGCTAGGGATGTCACCCTTACCCTCCCCTGCACACAACGAGATGTGCTGTAAGAGGGTTTGAAGGGCTGGCTTGGGGAGGGATGGACATTCACATCCCTGCACTGTTCAGATAGTGGCAGGAAAGGAGAAGAAACATCCCTTTCTTCATCCCTGCTCCACGCAAGCAAAGCACCGCTGCAGCAATCCTCTCCAGCTCAGCTTAGGGTTCGCAGCACAAGGTTTATGTCCCCACATCTCCAACCCAGGCCCTCTATCAGCCACAAAGCACCACCAGCAGCTCCTCCAGCCAAGGCCAAGCCACCTTTCTGGCATGGTTGGCTCAAACCTCGGTGCCACTGCCCGCAGCCGATGCTCGGGGTGCTTTCTGCATTCCAGGAGGTGCAGGGATCCCATTCCCACCATGGCACAGCCCTGCCCGTAAGCAGCACCGAGCTGAGCCTCTCCTCGCACCTGACCAGATGTTGCTGGAGCAACATCCCCGCGGGAGGGAAGGCAGGAGGAAGCCAGGTTGTAAAGAAACACGCGCACGGCAGAGCTGACTGAGCGAGAAAAGAAAGGGGGAGACAGGCTGGCTGGAAAGGACAGCTTTGCTGAGCCCGGGACAAAATGGTCTGAGTGATTATCAATGGTAAGGAAACCTCTCGTGTGACGCAAGCTAGCTCAGAGGGATTTCTGCACCGTAAATACTCTGCATGTTTTATGGCCTTGGCTTGCAGCTGGTGCTGGAGTGGTTTGAAACGCAGCCAGGACACCAGACATAGTAACTCCCTTTTGCCCCATTAAATCCCGTCCTCTCTATTTCCTTTGTTACTTTTGGCCATAACCTACCATGGGTGAGGATCTGCTGGACCCGTGGTAGGTGAAGACGTCCAGCTCTGGGCTCTCTGGGGAGGGTTTTTCAGGGTAGCCAGTGTTTTGCACTGCTGCGGCGAGCAGACGGGTCTCCCCTTTCTCGCCAGCCTGCCACTATGTGCCCAGGAAGATGGGAACCCCCACAGCCACCACCAAAGTAAGTCTGCAGCTCACTGGGGACGGGGACATCCACACGCCTCAGCCCCGATCACACTGGTGACGGGGAGCCAGGGCTGGCCTAGGCTCACAGGCTTGGGGGGCACCTCCTGCTGCTGCCGTCCTGCCCGCAGAGGAGATGCACTGGGTCCCCATCCCTCCCTGCCCAGGATCCAGCCATCATAGTCTTCCTCTGAGCTGGGCACTTTGTCTGAGGGAGATCTGTAACAGGTAGAAGTTGTAAAAGTTTATTTTCTTTCCTGCTTTATCTTCCCTTGCTGGGTTTTGCCTTTAGATGGCATGGCTGCATCCCAGCCCCTGGAAGAGAGGATGAGCCAAGAGCAGCCTTTGGGGGAGGACAAACCTGCTTGGGGTAGTCGGAGGGATGGGGGGATGTAACCTGCTGAAGCATCGTTTCCCCAAAGCTACATCTCCCTGGAGCAACCTTTGTCATTTCAGGCACTCTGCTAAATTCCAAACCGCCTCACCCGCAGCCCAGCTGGCAGGGAGAGATCTCTGTCCTTGCTGCCCATCTTCCCCAGCCCCTTTTAACACTCACAAATCGCTCTGACTTTGCAGATCACTCACGCGATGCCCCTGAGAGCAGCTGCTCATCCCTGCCACCCTCGATTCAGTGGGGACCCTCCTGGCTCCTCATCCCTGCCCCACCTGTGGGTGCTGCTCCCAGCGAGGAGGGCTCATCAGGGAGCTGCTCCTCCCTCTCCCGGCCGTGCTGCTCAGGTGTTAGAGCTCACTGCCAAAATGAAATCATTTCTGAACCGCAGATAAAAGAATCAGAATGGGAAAGATCCGTCCCAGCAATACCAGTTTCACTGGTTCGGTGAGTCCCTCCTGGTTGCTCATGTGCAAACATGCACCCAGGTGTGAGTGTGTTCCCAGGCAGGTGCCAGGGCAGCCAGATCGTGCCCTGTGGTCTCCTACCTCTGCCAGGAGCTTAAAGCTGTCTTAGGAGACTTGCAGGGAAGATGTGGGGCTGAACCATTCCCTTTCTGCAGCTCCCATGTGCTGTGCGCAAGGGGCAAAGGGAAGTGTGTGCCTGGGAGAGTCCCATAAAATCTCCAGAAAATCAGCTTTCACCTCAAAAAACAGCTGGATCCTTAATAGGGGGAGGAGATGGGGAGAAATGATGTCTCTCCTCACTAATGCCTTAATTAAGTGCATACGAAGGAAAAGCAGAGCATTAGCCAGCTGGCCTGCCCTGGGCTTTGCAGAGACCCTGGGTGGGAAGATCCTGGCAGAGGTGCTCAGGTGCATGAAGGAGAGGAATCAACCTGCTGTGAGCACAGCAGTTCACTCCTCTGCAGCTGATTGCTGGATGTTCATTGCGATCAGGGGAGCTGCTCCGGTTGGCACTAGCAGAGGGTCCAGCCTGGTGCCTTTCTGGCAGGTCGGGCACTGGGGCTGCACCAGTGCAAGGACCAGAGGTGCTCTGCACCCTCCGGACACAGAGCACCCCACAGCTGGGAGCTGCCACCCTGCGGAGCGCTGGCCCAGGACAGGGAGTGGGGAGCCAATGGCTCCACCGAGCGCAGATCTGCTGGGAAACGCAGATGGTCCAGAGGCACCAGTGGTGTCCAGGTCACAGCTGGGGAGCTGCGGAGCTTTATCCCCTCTGTGCAGCAAGGTGGGATCAGCTGGAGAGCACTTGGTGAAATAAACCTGCCCCGACTCCCTCACACTTACCCCGTGGTGCTTACGGTTCCTATCAGGAGTTTCGAGCAACTTGCTTGTTCAAATCCCAGCCTTGTCCCTTCAGCAATAATCACAGAATGGTAATAATCTTTCCCCTTGGCTAATCCTGAATCTTCCTCTTTTCTCGGATGCTTGTGCACTTGCAGATGTAAAGGCAGAGGTATCAGCAGCCCCCCAAGCAAGAGCCTCACTTCCCAGAACAGCAACCCCAGCCAGATCAGCCCAGCAGGTCCTGAGGGTAGAAGCCCTTGTGGTCCTCCCCTGAGCTTTCTTCCCACCGCTTATCCCCAGGGAATCTGTTCGCTGAGAATCCTGCACCCCAGGAATTGGAAAACATCAGCAAATCCCTCCTGTATCTGCTCTCAACACAGAAGCACAACAATAGAAAATCCAAGGGTAGAAAATGTCCTGATCAGTCTCTCGTTACCAGAATTTTCTAGCTGGCAGAAAAAAAAAAGCTTGCAGATGTGCATCAGCTGCTCCTGGCACTTTTGGGCTGTGAGTGGCAGGGGAAGAGCACGAGCCATTGCATCCTAGCAGGAAAAGGGGTTTTTGTGCTGTGAAACCAAATTGTGCTCCCAATGATAGTGACACACGTCCAGACTATTTCCACGAAGGTAAAATCATCTGCTGAGCTGAAGAAAGGAGTCTTGGAGCTCAGGTCTGTGGAAATCCCATGCTGTTTTGTCCAACCTCCTTCCCCATGCCCAGTGAGCTAGTGAGGCTGTCCTTACTGGGCAGCCAGCACCACGCCATGATGCACAGCACCCGCAGAGCAGAGGGCTGCAGGAACCGCAGTGGGATCCAAAACTTTTCCAGTATGATATCAAGTGAGGGGGAGATGCTGGGTGGCACGATGGGACGTACACGATTGAGGGATGCACCCAAACTAGGGACCTTGATTTTAAAACCCTCCTGCTCTGTGCAGGGCAGGGGTCCCACGCTCAGGTGGGAGAGACACAAGCTGTGCCTGGGAGGCTGCGGGGCTCTGCGGGAGATGGGGAGGGAGGGCAGGGAGGGAGGTGGGCAACAGACCCGAATCTCCTGTGCTCGCTCAGCCACAGCAAGGCTGGAAAACACAGACCTTAAGGCACTTTATTTTGACTGTTGCTACTTCCTCGGACAGTTATCACCACCAACCCGTGTGGTCAGGGAAATGTCAGTGCGTGCAGCCCCCTGAATTTAGCAGCAACGCCTGGCTCTGGGGCAGGGGAGGACACCAACCTTTCCCGGACCATACTGCAGTTCTCTGAACATGGGCACTACCTGAGCACACGACCTCTCGTAGGCCTACAGCACCTCATTTCCCATTCCCTTATGGACTTCAAGCAAACGGGGAGGTCTCCTGCTCACCCCTGGCTCCTCTTACATGGAGCAGAACGGGGATTCTGAAGAGAGCCATGCTCCAGGGTGCCCTACACAGGGCACAGTGCCTTCTCTAAGGCCTCATCCCATGGATCACCAAGATGTCCATCACCCTCGCCCCCGGGGAGGCAGCAGGAACCAAGCACTGTCCCAAGCTGACTCTTAGATGGAAAGTTTGCCAAGTCATCGGCTGAGAGGTCCACATTTGTCACAGGGCAAACTCACTGTCACCGACAGCTACGTGACACCAACATAACCCAGAGCAACCTCCACATTTAGAACACTGCTACGCACAGATTTTCTCCATCTTCCTTGTACTAAAAAACACCCACGTACTTGATTTTGAAGGGGTGGAGCTGGCACCTGCAGGCATTCCCTGCGACTTCCCGAGGCCCCGGCTAAGAGCCGTGGGAAATTTCCCAAGGGAGCTCCAAGCTGTCCCTGGGTTGTTTCTGCCCCAGGAGCAGCTGCTTCACACCAAGCCAGTGGTGGGCAGGCAGGCGGTCTCAAAGATAAGCAGCTTTCTGGTGTCTTGTATGTTTTATTAGAGTCATGTTTCCACTTGTTCATCCAGATAAGTCCAGGATGAGCGATTTCAGCCCTCTCCTCTGCCCCACAGCTTCGTCACGCTGCTGGGTATGGACAGCTTCTATTCCAGCATTTTCCAGCTCTCTCTGGTCACCTGCCCTGGAAACAGCTCTGGTGTGTGTTGAGCACAGTGGTCTCGATGAACTGGCAGAGACAGGGCACGTTGCTCTGCATCAGGTGCCCCCCCGCCACGGCCCGAGGGAGCCGGCCAGTGACCAGGAGCCGGACGTAGCATCCACTGAAGATCACCAGGAGCTGCTGGGCCATCACCTGCAACGAGCACAAGAGGTGTCAGAGCAGAGCATCTACCTGCAGGAAGAGCGAATGATGCACTAAATACCATTTGCTCCTTTGTTCAAGGACTGTCCTCGTCTGGAAGAACCAGGACAGGAGCCAACGGCATATATAACTGTCCCAGATCCCCTTCTGGTCAGCAGAGCTGGCACATTGTCCCCACGGGGAAGTGACATGGAATGACCACTCGCCAGTGGGTGGCCGGGCAGCCAGGCTGCTTGAGGACCTGCCTGCTCTTTTTTTTTTGCCTGTAGACAGCCAGAAAGCTTCAATCTGCAGGGATGTCACCTGCACTAAATTCACTTAGTAACAGCGAGAAGAGAACTCTTAAATAAATCTAAGTCATCCCTTTTGAAGCTTCTTGCTGAGTGGGAATGAGGACACATTTGTTGCTCAGCACGGCACAAGTCTTTGAAGGCACATGGAGGAGACGAAGGCTGGGCATGGCCATGCCTCATCTCCGGCGTGGACACAGGTGCTGGGTCCCTGCACAGACCCTGGGGAGAAGTTGTCTTCCAAACAGGGATCCCCAGCCACCAGCAAGGAAAAGCCCAATCCATGAATTCCTCAAGCATTAAGCATTAGCTGCTCAGTAAGCATTAATAGCTCAGCAGTGTCAGGGCTGGAGAAAGTGTGTGTGGACCTCCAGGCCTCCAAGTGCTTCCACTGGTGAAAAAGGACATGTCCCGATGGCTGGTGGCTGCTGGGATGAGTTTTAGAGTTGAAGTGCCTGGGGAGGTGATTCGGCACCTCTCTCCATCCAGGAGGGATATTTCTCATTACCTCTGGCGGGCCCTCGGGAACGAGGCGGAGCAGCTCGTTGCATGTCACAGACTCTTTATTCAGGTTCGCTCCATTGGACAAAAGAGGGGACTCTTCACGCGGGGCCTCTTCACGCGAAGCCTCCTCCTCTGTCACCGGGTCGGGCTGAACCGCCACCTCCATAACCACGCAGAGCTGGTCCAGGCTGTGCCGCAAGCCCGACTGGAAGAGAAAGAGATTTTGGGGGTGTCCAAAGACAGGCAGAAGCAGTGTCCTGAGGACAGCCTTTAAAGGGCAAAATTTATCATCCCAAGAGTGAAAAACAGCGTTGGCCAAGAGCACCTGGAGCTGAGTGGCTCCATCCCACAGCCCTGCTGCCATCAGCTGCCTCGTGCCGGCGACTGCCACCAGTATGATGGTCACAGCCCTGCACGGAGAATTTTGTCTTTAAAAACTATATGGGTTATGTTGGCCAATATGTGAATTGGTGTGTTACTGTCCATCCCCTGATCCACACCTGTTGCTTCATAGAATCATAGACTGGTTTGGGTTGGAAGGGACCTTAAAGATCATCTAGTTCCAACCCTCCTGCCATGCGCAGGGAGATGAGCAGCCTTGAGATTTTGGGAGGATTGTACCCCCTCATATCCCATCCCATGGTCAGCAAGGGCAATTCAGTGCAGAAGTGTGCGGTGTTTGTGTGTTTACACGTCCACACAGAGAAAAACATTTTCTGAAGGCCAAGAGGCCAGAATTTTTATACAGTTAACTCAGTACAGTGTTTACTCACTCCTCAGGCTATCCCATTTATTTCAGGAGGACAGCTCAAGGTGTCAGCTATTTCAAGTTGCGACACATGCTTTCAAAATTTATTCTTGATGACTTTCCTTTAATAAAGTTGAACAGTTAATTATCCAGACCTGCACATACCAAGAGTCTAAACAATTCCTGCTGAACTGAGCGCCGACAGATGCTGTTTATCCACCTCCCGGTCTGTCCAGCTCCCAGTTCACAGCAGGAGATGTCCAGGAGGACACTCAAACCTCAGTTCTCCTTGCCCACCTCCATCCCACCAAAGCCGGGGCCGTAGAGGTGGACCTGCACATGTCCCTGCAGGCACGGGGGCTGTGCCCACTGCCGTTTACCTCCCGCATCCTCTGCAGGTCCGTGATGTGGGCTGACAAGGACTGGAGGCAGCTCTCCGGGCTGAAGCGCACGAACCACAGCTGGGACGGGCAGCGTTAAGGAAGGGGTCTTTCCATGCTTCCCCCTCCACAGCCCTTCTCCTCCTCCACCCTGATCCTGGTATGCACCTCGCAGGAAGCGGAGTGAAGGCAGGTGGTGCCCATGGGATGCTCAGGACACGGGAACCAAATAACACATCACAGGGGTAATTTTAAGCCAAGAGAGGCAAGGTACAAAGGGAAGAGAAGAAGGGTGGCAGGGAAGGGGAACATGGCCCCAGTCCTCCTCACACACCTCCTGCACTCCAGGGGGGTGGAAACAGGGATGGCTCAGGGGCATTGCCCATCACTCATCTCAATGGCCTTTCATCTAAACAAACTGGTGGGTCACCTTGACTTAGCTCCCCTAAGCTCCTTCCTGCTTTCTTCCCTTTGTTTCTAGGGATCCATGCCATTTATTGTTTTTACAAAATTTACTGTACTTGGTGCTTGTCCTCAGTACAGAGGCACTGTTTGCAGAGTCTGCCAAGATCAACGTGCTGATGTGACTCCTGCCAGCTTTGAGAGCAGCAGCTCCCAGAAGGCAGCCAAAGGTCCACCCTTGTATATCTACTCAAGCTGCCATCATCAAGGGGATTCAGTAACAGCGTAAAAACTAGAGGGTTAAGACAGATCTGACAGTGGAGCAGACTAAGAAATCGTAAATCCTTGGGTTGTTTTCTGCTCTCAGACAGTTCTGGGACACGCAGGCAGAGGTGAAGGCCCCTTGGATTAGTCCTCACTTGCTGAGGTGCAAAAGTACACTGGTCTGAGCAAACAAGTAATTCAGGTTCTTTAGTGTTTCCTCCTCATTCCACACAACTTCCCCCCTGCCAGCCCTCCGTCGGTATTCCCTGCCCTCTTCTCTGACCCTGCGTTTCAGCCTTGGTTCCCTCTCCATTTCTATTTCATACATCTCTGTATATATGGGGAGGGGGGCTGGGGGGTGAGGTCCATCAGCAAATCTGGGAGACCATCTCTCCCACCTTCCTTTAACACTTTCATGCTGTCTTATAACTCTCTTCTTTCTCCTAAATCTTTGTCTAATCCAGAAAAGGTATCTCCAAAGAGCAGCAAATGAGCCTCCCTCTACCTGGTTTCTTCAACCTGCATTTTCCAACGGCCATGAAGTAAGTGCTTGGCAGCTGCAGACCTGGCTGCCAGGCACGTGCCCCATGAAATCAGGTTGTCTGATGTGCCTGGAGGAGGGAGTCCAGGGTTAAAAATCACCGGGAGAGCAGAGGCACTTGAATGCTGTTGGCTTAGTTTGTCTCTGCAAGGCTGAACATCACCTCCCAGGGACGGGGACTCTGGTTTTCTCTGTGGTTTTTCGGTTTTGTTTTTGTTTTTTTTTTTTTTCATAGGCACGTTGCTGTCACTCTGCTCATAATAAGAACCATCAGTGTCACGTAAGTGTAACACGCTTTCAGGAATAATTGCCTTCCCAAAGGACTAATCCCACTTCAATCTTTTAGACTCATTATTTCCAGTTGCCTTTGGGCATATCTCAATTCCAATTTACAGGAGAAGAAAAAAAATACCCAATCCCTCACGCCATCCAATAGGAGAAAAAACACATCCTGGAAATCCCACCCAGTGGAAATCTTCATGGATCATAACATCAATAAATATCTCCACATCATTAGCTACGCAGAAGGGGTACTAATGATTCCCTACGGAAAGGATACTTGTAGGATGTTGTGTGGCCCATCCAGGGCATCTGTAATCCCCAGTATTAAACCATGGTTGATAAAGATTTCGTTGACAGCTGCCAGCCTCACATCTGTATTCATATTTATCTGTTAAAGAATGCAGGAAAAATTAACACACTCTACAGCAAAAGTTGGGCTGGCCTACAGCTACAAACTGCAGCTGGATAATCCCAAATCCCGTGTCTGTGAAGGGAAAGTAGTGACAGGAGCAGTCTGCAGGCAGGATTGTCACCATCAGCATAGTGACAATACAGCCATCAGCACTGGCCTGGCCACCACTAGCAGATGTCTGTGCCACCAGAAATCTCGCCAAGGATTATTTCTCTTATAGACAAGATGGCTGAAGTGGAATCGACTTCCAGTATCACATTCTCTCTCCCTTCCCCAGCAGCTCCTGGGTGAAGGGCTCCTTTCCTGAACCTCTCTGCACTCGCACATTCGCCAGGTGTCCCTTTGGAAGAATCATTGCACAGCTGTCCTTAGAGGCTTGTTCCCAAATCCATTAAAAGCAGCGCAAAGACCCCTCTGGATTTTGAATCAAACCTTTCTAATATTCTTCTTCAGATCACTCCTCAGAAGTTTCCATACCCTTGTGATTCCTACGAACAAAAGTTGACAGCATCCAAGCAGTGGATGCTGCAGGCTGGTCACCTCTCATACTAACGTCACCTCGCTGTGTCCTTCTGCTGCCCAGTCTACCTCAGTTTTATAATTTTATTGCTATTTCTATGGGTTAGGAGCTGCCTTTTTGTTCTGCTGCGGTGCTCTGGACTTGCAGCGACACAAGTAAGGGATGCTATTAATGGCTGCACACAGCCGAGACTGCAAGGACCACTGTCAGAAGCCGGGCATGAGTGGTCGGGCTGTGGCTTCCCACCAGCCGTGGGAGCACAAACCATGCTCTGCAATGGTTGTCTCCAGCAACAGCTTTGAGCCAGCCCGCCGGGCTCTGGCACCTACGTTTTAGGCGTTACGACACCTCGCTTGGCTGTAAAACATCCCTCGCCTGAACCTGATCTCCAAGCCTGCTGTAAAAATATTCCTTCCTCTCCAGATAATTATGTCCTTCATATACATCTAGGAGATGACCTGGGTCCCTGCGCTGTGGTGGGATGGAGTCCCGCTCCCTGCTCGCTACATGTCGCGCACGAACAGCCTCCTCTTACCTTCCTCTGGCGACGGTTAATAATCAAAATCAGAACTACGGTGACTGCCAGGGCAGCCAGGGTCACCAGCACGTTGGCCTCCCAGTAGCGTCGGAAGGAAGACAGCTGGATTGTGGAGTAAATGTTTGTCCAGAGAGACACATACAAAACCTATAAAAACCCAGAGAGACTGATGATACGAAACTATGAAAGTGACAAAAAGTCAAGGGAAGAAGAAAACTACTGGTCCCCTCTCCCAGGGTAACACCTTGCCATAAATGAAGTCACAAGATTTTCAGAGGGCAAGAAAGGACAGAAGTTCTTTCCAATAATAAATAGGGGAAAGAAAGGACTAGAAGGACTGAGAGAGCCCCAGTTTATTATAAAAAATTACTGACTATCAAAGGCAGAGAGGGAATTATTACTGATGATTCATATCTAGGAAAGATTTCAACTGCGTTCTTCCATTCGGGTAAGAAACGCACTCACTGAGGCATGTTGATAACATTTCTAATAGTCCCCATATTTAGAACGTTCCTGTGTCAAAGCACTCAAGGTGGTGCAAAGACTCCTCAATTACAATAACACTCAAATGGTGGACGCTGACACCAGGCTCAAGGACTATGTTAAGGACTGACGAACCCGACCTTTGCATAAAGACGGGAAAAACGAATTCATTTGGCCTTTACTTCAGATAGTGTGCGTGTAGGCAGTAGACTACCTAGAAGTAAATATGACATGTACAGCACAGCATGTCACAGCGTCATGGAACCATTTAGATTGGAAAAGACCCCAGGTGTAGGTCTTGATGCATCTCAGCAAGTGCATGTCTATGGTAAGCCTGCGAGGGACCCCACTGTCCTTACCACAGCGATGGCTATCTGGAACGCCCTGGAGTTGTAGAACATGTACCGTCTCACTTCAGGCTTCAGGATGGCATCCTGGATCAACCTGCTACACTGATCTGCTGCCACCTGCGCAGGGAGCAAACAGAGAACTAGAGCCACCCACCAGCTTCAGGCTCCCGGTCCCATCAGAACTAGGTTGGGCAGCCATGGTGAGGCCACGCTGGCACTGCAATTGAAAGCTGTGTCCCAGAGCGCACCTCCAATCTCATCCATACAGCTGTCACGGACCAAAAACTTGTGTTCTTGCCTCATTTGCAGTGAGTAATATCTCCTTGGAAAGTGCAGGAAAAGCTGCCTTTTTATGACAAAGAATAAGACAAGACAGATTGTCCCAGGGATGCTCCATCCCATCAGAGTGACTTTCAAGCAATTCACTAGAACCTATGTTGGATGGGTTCATGGAGGTTTAAGTCAAAATCATTACAGTTGACTTGCAGTCCATGGAGAATAGACTGAAGTTGAACTGAAACAAGTGACTTGAACCCAAAAAACCAAAAGCTGTCTGTGACGTGAGTGTAAATGCAAACGACACTAATCCAGCTAGCATTCACTCCTACAGGGTCCCCAGGGGAGATAATGCATGAGGAGCTTACCTGAACCCCAAGGGACTTCAGTTTTTCTGCACAAAGCTCCATGTCAAAGGAGGGGGCTGAGCAGTTGTTGTCCATGCTGAGCACCATGAGCACTTGGCCATTGTGGGGTTCTGCAAGAGCCCAAGGGAGTCATGAGCACGGCTCTGGCATGGGTTTTTCTCCCAGCAGCGAAGGAGCACATGGTAAAGGGAAGGCTGAGGAACACAGACTACCCTGGTGTGTTTTAAATGGATCCAGAATCCCCCTTGGACATTTCTAAGAACATCACAGGGAGCTTTGGAAGCAGCCTGATGTCCCCTGTAAGGAAACAATCTACGAAAAGGGAGGAAACCTCAACCACATTCCAGGAGTGAGCAGTCAGAGATAACATGATGCTCTGATCTTCAGCAGGATAACGTCTTGCCTCACTGATCACTAACTGACAGGACAATGGACTCAAGCTGCTCCGTGTTGCTAAGGCTATCTACCTCTTAGAGAGATCCCTCATTGCCTACCCACCCCACCCACCACAAGAAAAACCTTGAGCAATCAAATTACAGTGCTTTCTAATAATCACATTATCTGGGATGTGGCAGAGCTGGAGCATGAGCCACACAGGTCCTCCCACATCCAGGTCCCCGCTCCAGAAGTGCTCCTGGGCAGCACGGCTCTGCTCAAGGCTCTCAGCTTCCCAGTTTCAGCTAGGACTAGGATCAGACATGAAATCTGGAGACTCAAGCTGCAGTCAGGAGCCTAGAAGGTGTGAGGACAGCCTGTCCTAGATCTGAGGAGCAGGTTGCTCAGAGCTGAGGCAGGGCAGCCTTGGAGTGGCACAGGAGAGCTGTGATCTCCAGGCATCCCATCTGGCATTCACCTAGAGTTTACACTAGCCGTGCTACGTCAAGAGGAAGAGATCAGGTCTAAGGAAGTGGCTTGTTCAGACAACATCCTGTTTCACTCAGCTTTCCTTCCCCTTTGCAGATCTGGGCTCAGGCAGGTGTCCCCGGGGCAGCTCCTGCTGCCACTGCCACTGCCACTTTGTGCTCTCCCAGACCTCTCCGCTGGCTGAAACATAGCGTGCACTCACCTTTCCCTTCTCTCCCACTTATGTCCTCCATCCTCATCATCTCTTCACTGCTCAGGATCAGGAGATGCCAAGCAAAATGAGGCAACTACATGACAATAGGGCATGACTGCATTGAGTGGAAAAGGGAAGAGTAGATGCATCTGAAACCCCCAGGATAACAAGGTCCTGTTTGTTTGCTGAGGTTTATCTCCTCCTGACGCAGAGCAGTGGAGGTGGTGAGTATAAGCAAGAATAAAAACAAATAGCCTCAGCCTTGGGCTCAGCTCTCCTGTTCTCCATGGCTTTGGTCAAATTGGGCACAAAGTCTAGCAAGTTGGGTGCCAAGTTGAGACACCCAAGATTTGCAGAAGGGCTCAGCTCCTTGACCTCTGCTGCAGCGACACGATATGCTTCACCCTTGCAAAAACTGAGCACTAAGGAGGTGCCACAAACTGAGCACAAAAGGGTGCCCAAGGGTGTCCTGCTGAGCGGTGCGTGGAGGTCTCGGTGAGAGCAGCTGGCCATGGCACTGCCTTCTGCCTCGGCACGGGCAGCTCTTGAAGCGCTGCAGGGAGGGAGCAAACTGTTCCCGGGGAAGGGAGTCACTTGGAAAGCACGCGTCAAGTTTCCCAAAGATTTCTTGACTTTTGAAAGGCAGGAGAAGAGGACTTCCAGGGTCCTGGTTTTCAACAGGTGGGTGTCCATTCATTCCTATATATCAGGCTTTCCAAAAAGTCAAAGTGTCTCCGTCCCCTCCCCAAAATGCTGAAACATCCGTGATGTTTAGTTACTTTTGCAAACGAGATGCTGTCAACGAGCAGCTCTGAAAAATCTGCCTTCTGTTACCTTAAGGACACTGCCCTCAGCACTGCCTTTCTCCTCACCATCAAGTCGCTCGCTTACCTTGCACCCACTGCAGGGATCCTTCTTTTAAATTGCTCGTACAGTAGAGGATGGAGGAAAACGACCCATTTTTCTCACTTCCACCAGCTTGGCTTTTATGAGCCATGCTGAAGGTGCGTCTCCTTGAGGGACTGTCGTATCCTCAGAAATTCAGCACTTCCTATATCCGCCTTATCTTTGGCTGCTGAGACACACTGATTCGGCCCCAAGGCACGCAGCAGCCAGCTCCCGCCCTGCTCTGCTCATCGGGGACCAGATTGTGACATCTTCATTCACGCTCCCACCGACGGCTTCCTCGAGATCCTGCTTCCCACCAGCAAGGAGGCATTTTCTAGTCCTGAAAAGAGGAAAAGACAATCCCAAATCTTGCTGAGACAGTGAATAAAGGGTAAGAGCACAGACCACTTGGGTGTACTCTGGTCTTTGGACCCCACTCCCTGAGGGTGTTGGCACCAGGTAGGTGCTAGCCAGCCACCAGCACAGCACGCACAGGCTCACCTTTTGCTGCAATTACCTTTTTTTTTTGTTAATAGGTTCCAAAATTAACCTTAAATATTCCTTAAGTTATCCCAACACCCTTAAATATTCATATTCTGTAGACAATGAGTGAAGGAATAGGCAGGATTTCTCCTTGGGAAGCCAACAGGCTTTGTGCTGTTCTTTCCACAGGCACTTTCAGAAGAAAGCAGAGCCGGGTATCTTACCGTCCCTCCCCGGAAGCGATGCACCGCGCTTGCCGAGGCGGTGGGTAGTTCCCCACCCCTCAAAGGAAGCTGTGCAGATGAGGAAGACAAGTGTGTCCACCGAAGGCAGAGGCGAGCAGGAATTCTCACCCAGCACCAGCGAAGGGTCTCCGCTTTCCTTCCCCCCCTCCTCTCCACCAGCGACGGGGCACGTCGCCGCAGCTGGCACAGCGCCCACGGGTTTTTCCAGGCAAACGCTGCTGACGTAGGGCTCTAACCTACTGCCAGGACCTGTGGGTGGTTATTAAAGTAAATGCTTGGAAGACTCTGAAGTTTATTTTTCAACTGTCTTCCATTCACGTGGCTCAGCTGCGCTGGCGCTGGCTCTCAAAAACAGTCATTTACTCTTGAAGTTCTGCTCTTACTGTTGCTCCAGGAGCCCGTTGCTGTCTCTTGGTGTGAGGGTCCTTCTCGGAGCTCATCCGCTCTCCTTCCGAAGAGGATTGCTTTATTTCTGACTGATGGTCATTGCTGCAGTTACCCCCTGGCACAGAGCCAGGATAGTCACCGTCTGCAGGACTGTCGGAAAGGAAACTGAGGCAAGAGAAACAACACGAAAGTGCAGGAAAAAATCTGCAGAAGGCTGGAAACTCACACTTTAGGGAGTCGAGCCATGCGACACGTTGCACAAGAGGTGTGCAGTGTCTGTGTGTGTGTGTGTGTGTACACACACGTGGGTGGGCACAGCACCCACTCTTCACCAGCACAGGTGTGGAACGCTTCTGCTGTACATTGAGCGCGGCTCTCCGGTGCCGTTTCCCTGCCGAGTGCCGGCAGGCACGTGTTACAGAGGAAGGTGGATTCAAACAGTGAATTTTCTCACTCCTTTCCCCTTTTGCCTTCGATCCCTTCAGGTTAGTGCCGAGCAGAAGGGAAAGGGAAAAACATGACACAGCAGCAAAGCAAAGAGTGAAAAAGCAGCGGAAACGAAAGGAAAACCTAATTAAACACTACCACCCTGTCATTGTTGCTGTCCTGCTAAGTTAGAGACAAATCGAGTCTCTCTGGCGTAGCTGTCGAGCATTTTGAGTCCCAGGAGACAACAGCAAACGGTGCAGCAGGGTCTGGGCAGCTCAGCCTTCCCCAACCAGTCTGGGGGCTGCGGGAAGGAAACAGCCTGCTCCAGCCTGGACGAGCTCGTCAGCGAAAGCAGCTTTGCTTTCACCTCCTCGTGCAGGATAGACTCGTTTGGCTCTGTCAGCTTTACTGCAGAACAACTGCCTGGTTTTGGAGATGGGTTCCCCCAAACCTTCCTCTGCCTCCATCCTCCATCTCCTGCACTCCCTAGGCTCTGAGTTTCCCTACATTTCTTATTTTTTAGGCAGCACCAACATTTCTCTGGTGACTTTGCCTCCTTCAGACTATGGTCCTTCTCTTGCAGTCACCTCCAAACCCCAGCTAAACAGCAGAGAAACTTTCAGCAAGTCCTTCTGCTTCCTTTCCAGAGCATCTGGCAGAGGCTTACCTGGTCCAGCTCACCTCCTGGTCCTGGGGAGCCAGCTCAGCTCCCTCCTGCTCCTCCTCACTCTCATTTATCTGTCATCATTCCTCTGCACTGCCCTGGTGCCGTGCCGTCCCACCGCCGAGCTGGGAGGTCTCTGCTCCCACAGCCCAAGCCTGTGCTGGGAAGGTCGCTCTCTGCCCTGCGTCTCCCAGGGACCACAGACTAACCAGGCACAGCTCAGACGAGGCAAGGAGCCTGCTCCCCTGCTCATTACCCCGAGCTGCAAGCACCAACTTGCAAAATCTCCCTGGCGCATGTGACTTTTCCCCTAAGCTGGTTTCGGAATTGTGGTTTTAACCCTGTAGAGTTCCTCAAAAGCACTTCCCCACCGAAGGCACAGCCATGGGAGTAGATCCCACTGCAGGAGTTATCCTCACCTGTTGCAGAGTGGGGTCCAGAGCTGGAGCTGGACCCTAAAGGCCATGCAGGGCTGAAGAGCGGCACAGGCAGAAGGCTGTTCCTCCTCCTCCTCGATCAGCCAGGCGGGACTCACGAAGCACAAATCCCAAGGTTTGCATCAGATCAGTGGTTGTGCATACATTAGTAAAAGCCAAGCACCAACAATAGGGCTGGAAAAATCAGGAGCGGTGAACGAAGATCCCAGGGCTGAGAACAGGTCAGTGTATATTTAGCAAAAGGTCACGTTCAAGCACAGAGAAACAGGGATAACGTGCGGGGGAACCGTAACCCTCCTCAAAACAGGAGGCTGTGCTGATAAGGAGGGTGGGAGCCAGTTTCCTCTCCCGCTGCTGTGCTCCAGAGAAAAGCAGGAGGCTCGGACACGCGGTCAGACAGACCCTCCAGGACAGCTTTACCTGCTGGGGAAGTCATTCGCTTTCACACGAACAAATAACGCTGAGACACACACAGGAGAGAAGACTCCTTTGCCTGGGAATGGTGGTTTCATGGCTCACCAAAGGCTAGAGGATCCCCGGAGGCTGGGAACGGGGTGAATCAAACATCTTGGTGACTGTTAGTCTTAGTGAATGTTTTTTTAAAGAAAAAAAAAAAAAAGTAGCTTTATTGCAGTGCCTGTGTACACTTCCTGGAGAAAACGCCGTCCTCCTCTTGGAGGGGTGAATTTCTGCAGCCCTGCTTGCTCCCGGCATTGCTGAGCAATGTGTTTGTTACATCACGTGGCTGCATGGGGAACAGACCTGCCTCCAAAGCTGCTTACCCACACTGGAAACTGCCGACTCGGAGTCCCATCACCCAGGTGTTGAGAAAAACCAGATAAACCTTCTCGCCGTTGTCACTAGCTCAAGGCCCAGCTCAAAACCCCACCCAAGACAGGGCCATGCAAAGCTTTAGGTGCTTTTGCAAACCCTCCTCATCAAAAGCTTTGGCTTTGTTTCCTCCTCTTTCTGCCCACACAAGGATCCTGATGGAGGGAGAACATGGCAACCGAGGTGCTCGGAAGAGCACTGTCAGCTCACTGCAAAAAAAAAAAAAAAGCCCGAGGCAAAACTCTGTGGGGGCAATAAACTTGAAAGCAACGCTCATAATTACCTGCAGCACGTAGACCAAACACCTCTTGTTTAGCAAGACTCGTGTGGGCTGAGCCACCTCGTCCCACCAGCACAAGCAGAAAAATCCTGCTTGCTTGGGAGGGGTGGGGGGAATAAGAAAAGCTCATTCCGAGCTTAAAGCAATCCCGGTATCGCTGCTTCAATGCAGCAAAAAAAGGTCACACACTTAAATCTTCAGAAACCTTTAGGCTGACAGGCTTTCTCACTGAAAGTTTCAGTGCACGTTTCACACCTACGTAAGGAACCGAGGAAGAAGCTCCACAGCAGCTTGACCCAACCTAAATGGAAGGCGAGGTTTTCCAGTTGTTTTTGAGATAGTTTTCCACCCAGCCACCTCCCTGAACTTGCAGTTCTGGCCCAAAGGAGACGATGGATCTGCAGGTCAGGCTGTAAGGAGGCAAGGTCTCCTAGCCTGGCTCTTCCTGACTTCTGCAGTCATCGAGCCACACGCTCAGAAGCCTTTGGCAAGTGTTAGTTTTCTGATCATCTTAATTGGGGCATAATTCTGATGCTTTTCTTAGGTGAGCAAGATCCTACCAGGTATTTTTTCAATCCAAGCAGGTATCCTGAAGCCACAGGTCCCATGGAATAGTCTATAAAATATTCAATGATTAATATATTCTGATAAACACATTTTAGATTCTAGCTAGACAATAAACTGCTATTCTATTTGCACATACATGTTTACATGTGGTTTTCTGAAAGGCAAAGATGCATCTGTAAGGTTCCTATCCCACCTATTAATGGCCCTACCAAAACTTTAGCATTAGAAATTTAACCCTCTTAAAGCCAACAGGGAGAGTTGTCATTAACAGCAATTACAGTAAACCAGAAAGGAATTTGGAGAGAGCTGGGCAGAGGCTCACAAGAAATAGGAAACTATTTGTTTATAAAACAGAGAGAATCCCAAGAGAGACTGGAGGTGCTTCTGCTTCGCAGAGCCCAGCTGATACCCTCTGAAACTGGCCCCGTGTAAAAATGAAGATCTTCCAAAAGTTGAAATGAGAATGAATGAAATGAAAATGAATGAAAACACAGATTTCTCCGCTCCAGGAAGCACCATGTTGGCTACATGTTCAGCTTGTGCTGACTGGTAGGAGATTTGGGGATTTGTTTTATACCAATCAGAGTTAAGGCAGCTTGAGGTTTCTCTTGAGCTTCACTTACTGGTATCCATGAAGAAGCACTTGCTGTTTGCAAAGTCTCCCTGTCTGTCTTCACTTGCTCTTTACCTATTTTCTGCTTCCCAGTATTAACTCTCAGATAATTAAGTGATGAGCTCCCACTGCAGCCTTCTCAGGAAGGAACACTTTCACCCTACTGTCAGATGAGACTTTCCCTTTCTTTCCAACGCGATTCAAACCAGCTGCCAGGGCCAACAATTAGGGGACAAAGCCCAACCGCCCAACCCCAGGACACGGGGGCCACAGGACTCCAGAGGAGGCTGGAGCCTCCTCAGCCATCTGTCCCACAACCTCCCCAGTAAAAAGCACTTCTTAACTAAATCTTTCCCATTTCAAATGAAGCTGATTACTTCTTCTAGCCTCGGTGAATCAGGTGAAAAATTAAATATTTCTCCACTTTGAAAAAAACTCTAATTTATTTCAAGGCTTCTCCACTGTCATGGAGTCTCTAGACTAAATAACCACTTACCTCTCCATCACCATCGCTCTGAGCCGTGTTTGCCAAACCTCCCGGGCCCTTCAACGCTCTATTCAAAGAGCAATTTATTTCTCTCTCTTTCAAAGCTCGGTGTCCAAACAGGACACAGAGACCCCACCATGTTCATGAGCATCACACCTCTCTCTCTCACCTCCATCTTACATAGGACACTCGTATCAATATGCTGTGCAGCGGTGACTTCATTTCAAAACCAAAACATTTGCTGAGTCTGGGGGAGTTCACCCTCATTTTCCCAATTTCTGCAGCGCTGTACAGCTGGTTATTGATCACTTGGGTTTTGTGTATTTGATTTCACCTCTCTTAGCTCAGCGTTACACTTCGGGGAGCCTCATGCTATTGGTTTCAGATCATTTCTCCCATTTATCAAGATCATTTTGAATTGCAATTCAGTCCTCTGTACTGGTTGTATCTCTTCCCAGCTTGGTGCCCTGGACATATAACTGTACTCCCTTTTCCATCATGCTGCGTTAATGAATATATTAGAGGGAACCTGATTGCAGGAAAAAAAAAATTGCCATTTGAAGTGCTTTCCCAGACTGACAGTAACCACCATTACCTCCAGTCCTCGGGGATAACCTCATCCTCTATCATCTTCTCAGTGCCATTTCTTAGATCACTCTTTGCTGCTTCAAGTCCCACTGCTTTAAATACTGAGACATGCACTCTTTCACCTGCTTTTCCCTATTCTGACTGCTAAGACCACATATTCTCTATATTTACTACATGGTTTGGCACACTTAACTCTTTTGCAAGAAATGAAAGGCTGATAACACATCACTGTTACTCCTGCTTTATTTGCCACGGTCTGCACGCGATTGCAGTTTCTCCCTACCTAAGTCTTGCTCGTGGGTGCGCACGCTGCAGCAGTGAACAGCAGCCAACACGGACAGACCTCATTTTCTTTTGATGAAACCACATTTTCAGTGGATAACTGTTCCATATTTATTTTTTTTTCCCCTCCCAGTGAGCCTTAATTAAGGAGAACAAAGTTGTCGAAAGCCTTGTCTTGCCCTTCCCCTCTCTTCCTGCATACAAAGTCTTCTTTCACAGACTCTGAGTTGGGTTCTTTTTGTCAAACAGCTCAGCGAAGCTGACAGATTGACTGTCATTAAATATAAAAACCTTATTTCACAATATCCCTAAATTACATGTTTCAAATGAAAAATGACACTTGCTTAAGGCATAAAGTATGGTTCTTTTTTTTTTTTCCCCTACTTCTGCCTTTTCCTATGAAGCTTAAAGTATTATTCTTTTTATTATGGTAATGTAAAATCCTCTTTCTTGCATCTCAAATTAAAAGAGGGAAAGCTTGCTATGTGCCTTGGATAATGATTCAGCTATTGATCCAGCAGATGCTTTATTAGATTATTTTGAGACAGCCAAATGTAATTTAATACCTATTTATTTTCTATTCCTATGCCAGTCCGAGATACAATCTTTTCTGCATTAAATTAGTACTTTCTCCTTTCAACCTCAAAGAAAGATTACACTATGCTCCTTTCTTGGACTAGTTTGGGGAACTTTTCCAACAAAACATTGATCTTGAGGGTTCTTGATACTCTTTTAATACTTTGAAGCCAAAACCTCAGCTGTGATCTGTAGGTTCTGGGCTTCTCTTTCTTATTATACATTAATGCAAGAACTAGTGACATCAGATAAAAGGGAAGGATATTACAGATGAGGAAAACAGAGACAAAAAGGGGTCAAAACGAAGTGAGCAGGTTTCATACAGGCAGAGAGAAGGAAAAGGAACGGCATCCTTTTCACATAGTTACCTGTAACCTACAGAAGGGACTGCATGATGGTACACCAGAACGGCAAGAGAGCACAAGAATATTTAGGTCAGTCAAAATTAGGGTGTGCTTTTATAAGACTGAGCCCAGCTGCTCTACAGGCAGCTATTGCTGGGACACAGCATCTTGCTGTCGACACCTCCCACGAGCTGCCTCGCAGGCCAGAAACTGCTGGCTTTTCTGTAGAGTTACTTACTGGCAGCTAACCCCGCTTGCTGCGGGTTCGGATGGGGAAAAGAGCAGGAGCCCAGAGCTGTGGATGGAAGGGAGGGGAGAGGGACTGCCAGCAGCTTGAGGGTCTCATATCTAGCACAAAAAAAAAGCCCCAACTAACAAAGATCATCAGGAATTCTGTAGGAACCTCCAAAAGCAGAAGAATGAGGGATTTAAGGTTTTCAAATTTGGACTTGCACACTGGAGTACCTCAAATGATTCATACAAGGCACATTGAAACGTCGATGTAGCCAGCAGCCTGGCAGCGCAGCGGAACAAGGAACGGCGGAATGAGGAACAGCTCACCAACCTTCATAGAATCATACAACGGTTTGGGTTGGAAGGGACCTCAAAGGCCATCTAGTTCCAACCCCCTGCCATGGGCAGGGACACCTTCCACTGCACCAGGTTGCTCAAAGCCTCATCCAACCTGGCCTTGAACACTTCCAGGGATGGGGCAGCCACAGCTTCTCTGGGCAACCTGTTCCAGTGCCTCACCACCCTCAGAGGGAAGAATTTCTTCCTTACATCTAATTTAAATCTCCCCTCTTTCAGCAGCAGCCACAGCACTGGGAAAATTTAGGGTCTTCTCTTCTGGTTCTGAAACTGTCCCGACCGAGCGGGCTGGGGAGCATCTGATCAAGCACTGGCAGCCAAAATTGCTCCCCTCTTGCTGAAAGCTCTCTCAAACCCCTGGACTCCAGACACAGGGCTGGGGGTGACTTCCCTCCTTTATTTCTGTGTTTGGACCCTGGGGAGGGAGGAAGGGAAAAGGGCAGGAAGGAATCTATAGAGGGGAAAATTACTTTCTCTGAAACAAACAAAAAACCTACAAGTTCCTACAACGATAATTAAATGATTAATGTTCATCTGTCACAGGAAGCCCCAAGAATCAAACACTGAACGAAGCACTCTCTCTCCTGCTTTGGCTTCCCCTCCGCCTCCCCTCCCAGAGGGGTGCTGAGCCCTTTAACTCTTTGCTTCATCAGGCAACAGTGAGAAGGAGATGCTGACCTTCAGATGGAACAGCGCGAGCTGAGCGGGGAGCAAGCTCTGTCATCACAAACGTGCCTTAAAAATTGACCTCTGACTTCAAGCAGCACAAAGGGGTGCCCTAATCGCACCTCCTACTGCGTGTTAAAGCGTCCAGATGACACTCATGCTCTGGTGTTAATAAGCCGTTTGTCCACCTGGTGCTGGTACAGATGACACATCTTCTTAACGGTATTTTAAAAGTGAAATGTATCAACTCTGTAAATACATAGGTAATGGCTGAAAAGAAATTCCACAAAAATCATGTACAAACCACTGCTGATGAACACAGCTGTGCCTGGAGCCCGACGGCACCGTGTAAATCCTGGCGTGCCAGCGTTGGTCCCAGGAAAGCGCTTATTCACAAACACTTTTAACTGGGAGAAATCAACAGCACTGGACATCGCACAACACAAGACACAAGTGCTGACCACTGCTTACCTCCATGCATCACCAGGACCCTGATTATCCTGGCAACCGGCTGCCATTTCCAGGGGCAAGAGCTCAAACTATGGGAATCAGTGGTGTATGTGCCCAAAGCAGCTTCTGGCCCTTTCCGTCGCACAAGGGCAAGCTACGGCTCGTGGCCACAGGGCCACCTCTGCGAGCCGGGAGCCTTCAGAGACAGACTTCTAACAGCAGCTGGGGCAGGTTTTACTCTGGTCAATCGAACCTGTAGCAGAAAGTCTAGAAAATCAGATTTCAGAAGCAAGAAGCCACATGTCCAACTCCATCCCTCTGTCAGTAGATTGTTCCCTGCAGAGTATTTTTCTGGCACAATCTGGTTTAGGCATGAGGACAGCAGTAGGTCTCCCCTTCCCTGGGCATCACAGGGTGAGATGAGAGAATCTCAATTTAAAACAAAATATCCACACCGCGAACAAAGCCAGCCTTCCTGGAGAGCTGTCACTGGAAAGACTGGCTTCTGTGCAAAGTTATAGAGTCAGGTAATTCTCAGCAATTAAGTTTCAGGGAAATACTAGAGAAAAAGTTATACTCTTGCAATGCATTGTTCTAAAGGGAGAGTCTTCACACCACCTTCTGCCAAGAGCAAATAAGCAGGGAAGGGTTTTTTCCTTTTCTCCTGCCTCTTACTCTTCCAGAGAGTAAGGATAGAAAGCCCTCATTAACAAAAGGAAACTTATGAACCAATGTGAGAAAGTGGGGCGTGCAGTACATTTTTTTTCTGGGCAGAGCAGCAGTCTTTTACGGACAAACAAACGGGATGAAATTGCTAATTACAGCCTGGAGCTAGGAAGACTTTTATTAAGAGTATCATGCCGGAGTCTGAACACCTGTTCTCAACAGGAAGAAATGTTTCATCTCCAAAGGACAGACAGGACTTAGCATGGCTGCAACCTTTTATGAGGCCACAGCACTTCTCCAGTCATTAGACCAGACAGATTAAAACTGCTCTGATCCTGTCCTGCTTGTGCTGCTCTGGCTTTTTCCCCCAGCCTGGCACATTTGACTTTGCAGGACGCTTTTGTTTCAATTTTACAACCCGTTTAATAGCTTGAATTCCTAAAGAGATCCTTTCAGAACTACAGTACGCTACCGTAAAACATTACAACAGGAGACACCATAGCAGCCTACTCTTTCATCGCCCTGTGTGACTGCAGGCAGACGTTTGTTCCTTTGTTACGACTTTCATCCATCCTGCCTTCCTCCCTCCCAATCACAATCCAACTCTGGAGGCTTTTCAAAGATATGCTGAGGGTGCGTGGAAATAGAAGATGTTCTGTCTGAGGAACCCCATCAATAAGGTTTCTTGCTTAGATCCCCGACTGTGAGACTCCTGGGTCTGATCAGGTATGTCCTCATCAAGGTCTCTCTTCTGCAAAAAGCCTTAAACTAAATTCAACAAAAAAGCAAAAAACTACATTTAATATTCTGTTGGTGAGAGAGGAAGAAACCGCTGAAACATGAAACCTCTTGATGTATTCCTGCGTACTTTTGATTAAAGAGCTAGAAAACGATGCACAGACAACCCCCACACATTTATTTCACACTGCTCCTGGGTACGGCAGGATACAGCGTGACCTTGGTAGAAACAAGCAGTGACCAACACTTGACTAAAGGAAGGATAATTACTGCACAGCACCTGGCTATCAAACTATTCTTGCGAACTTGCAGCATTTTATTTCCCCTAATGGTCACAAGAACATTTGTTCCTGAAGGTTTTCGGAATGATCTGGCAGGTAAAGCATCAGACTGGAGCCAAGAGGAGGAGCTCTGTAATGGGTTTTTAACTTACCTGCTGTGACCTTCAGACATTTGCTCTCTCTCTTTTATCAATACTTGATATTCATTCCTCAGAGTCCAGACTCCCACACCAGAGTGAGACCTGTCCAGCACCCCCAAAACAAGTCAGCAGGAACAATAAGACTGACTAGAGACTTCGGAGTTAAATAAGTGTTTTTACTTTCAAGTGTCATAGTGCCAGACTCGTAACTCAAGCTAACAGCAGAATATACAGAGGATATTCAGTACAGAGAAACTCAAGCACCTGAAAATTACCAGCCAACACTGTACAGCCAGAGAATTCTTCTTACGAGGTTTAACCCCTGTACAAAGGTTAACCCCACATCAAAAAACGCGTTTTGATCAACAAGAATACAGTTAAACAGGTCTGACAATTACTGACACAGGCTCTTCTGTTCAAACCAGGCCAGCTTCTCAGAGGAAAGCCTCCCACTGAACACTACCCAGATCAAAAGGGAGCATTAAAGTGCCACTTTGGATATATATCTATTAACTTAGCATAAATTTGAGACACGACCATTTAATGTTTGAATAAGCTCTGAATCCGTATCAAGAGAGAAACTAACAGAACTCCAACAAGATACTGATGGCCTACAACTCACTGAAATAATCTGACACATACACAAGAAGAACAGTTAAGGTATGGCTAAGAGCTGTACATTCCACCTGAAGCTCAGACGTTACTACCAGCGTTTCCAGTATGCTTACTCCTTCTTCCACTACTACCCGTTGATGCGGTAATTCACATGGATTTCGGGTTTGATGTCACACACTAGAGACAACAGCTGGGAGAGGACCACCTCATGGTTCTTCTGGAAGTTCTGCTGGATCACACTCATCTTTTCCTGGGTCTCTTTCTCAACTTCAGTGGTGCAGCTGCCATGAGATCCAAGTGCCTACGAACATGAAATGAAAGAGAAAGCTGAGATGCAAGAGGTTTGACAAAGGAAATGCTACGCCTGGCTCTGAGTTTTGTTATTCTGGACCGTCTCACTGCATCTCAACCATTAATCTTCGCTGAGAGAAGAACGGCACCAAAAAAAATTAAATTACTGTTGGATTCTCTGCTCAGATTTCCCACTAAACTTGCTCAAGTTTCTAGTTCATCCACAGCCCATGCCTTTTATCCTCTCTTATTCATTATGTATCAGTTTAGAGCACGGGCTTCTAAAGAACACTTCAAATAAAGATCCTGCTGTACTGGTGACTGGAACCAGGAACCCGTAGGCACTACTGTACTAGATACTGTTGGAAAAGCAATAATCATTATTTAGTTTAAGCACAGTCTTCACATCATGCCATTGCTTCTACCCTTGGAAAATCCTTACAAAAATCTCTGCCTTCCTAACAGGACTGCCAGTCATGTGACACGCAGAGCAAGGCACCTCTCACAGCTGACAACATCCTTAAGGACACAAGGACAGGGAAAGCAAACTCCCATTGCAAGTGGCAGGAAAAGGCACAGAAAGCATACGCTGAAGGAGACGAGCACTCTGGGACTCAAAATCAAAGAGCTTCTCTCTCTGGAGACAGATAAATAAAACAGAACCAGCTGACAGGCAGTGAAGACCACTTTATTAGCCTGGAATTGGCTGGTATCATGTGCCCAGCGAACCAAGCTTAACGAGCGATTGTAAAAAATTAATCTTGACCTACTGATGTGTAGGCTATTATGCAGGAGAACAGAGGAGGTGGTATTGTGCTAACCAGAAGACGGACAGAGGGGAGGGTGGCCAGGTCATTTTCTGAAGATTTCAGAACTGACAGGGGCATACAGGCAACAGAAACACCCTGCCTATGCAACAGTCCTCGGCTGGTGAAGGGCCCTAGTTCCACACCTTTTGGGAATACCCGTCGGGATGCAGCAGGCAACACTGCTAAGCAGAACACAAGCCTTACAGCTGCTTCAGCAGGAGAGCAGCATCTACAAGACAAACGGTTTCTACCACGTTACCATCATAGAAACCAGCCTGTCACAGGAGCGTGGTCTTTTTTTTGACACTGCTACATACAGCAGGTTTTGGGAGGCTGCCACCCAGCCAGTACATGAGCTTATTAAGCTAATTCACTGCCAGTCAATAGTTCTGCCTGTTGAGATGCAATATACCACGTTCTGATTCACTTCCACTGTTTTTTCCATGACACGTGGCTGTGCATCAGAGGCAGGCAGTTAGGGAAGTGCTCCTCCAGCAACGCGTTCCACCCCAAGGGCTGCTCTCAGGGCAAGTAACCCAAAATGCAAGGTTTTGGGGCTGGGTAGGCAACTGTGAACAATCTAGAAAACGAACCGCTGCTTCCTTGGCTTTGAACTCCTTCTCCCTCTGCAGGCGGTACTGCTCAATCTCTGCCTGGGCCTCCTCCTTCGCCTGCTTCAGCCTCCGGTTCTTTCCTGTTTCCAAACATACCAAATGAAACAAAGAAGAGAAAAGTATTGAGAGCGTATTTCCCCACACCTCTCCAGCTATCCCACGCCCAACAATCCCTGGAGCACTTCCTAATCCTAATTTCTGCAGGAGGCACCAGCAGGGCACCGCACACCCTCGCAGCCCCTCCAGCTTGGCGGTGTTAGCCGACCTCAGGAGCACGAGGTCACCCAGCATGGCACCAAACCGTGGCCAAGCTCACCACACAGTGAGCTTCCACCAGCAAGAACCGGAGAAGTTCTCTGAGCCAGTGGATGCGTGAGACAGCCTGCAGGTCTGGCCTTGCTCACATGAGCGTGCAACATCCCTGAGCAACCCCAAAGAGTGCAGCAGAAAGAACACTCAGTTTTGCCTCAGGTCAATTGTGTAACCGACAGAAAAACTGAGCGCTGTATCCACTTCCCCTCTTGGACTTTCCACCACACCCTCCGCTCCCAAGGTTATCATCGTTACAGTGAGCTACAACAATTTCCCCTCAAAAAATCGTCAGGGGCCAGAACCACAACGCAGCACGGCTTCATTAAAAAACCTTGAAGCGGGAAAAACTGGTGAAGGTGGGGACGTTTGCAACCAGAATTTCTCTTGCTTAACAGGAAAAGCTAACTTGGCTCCCCAAGGCGCGGCTCTCTCAGCCCTGCAAAACATCTAATCATCAATACGGAAAAACACCGTTTTCGTCAAGAAGAAAAAAAAAAAAAGCAGTAAAAACGCAGATAAGGACAAGCATCCTCCAAGTGAAGGCCCTGCTGCCATGAAGGCTTCAACGGTGGTCTGCTCCTGGGCAGCCGCCCCGCTGGGCGAGGAGGCCTGTGCGGGCCTTCCCCGGCGCCTAAACGACGGTTCCGCGCTGCTGCCAGGGCGCATCCAACGCGGATCCGCTCCGGATCCCCGCGGGCACCGCGGCCGCTCCGCCCCTGAGCTGCCGAGCGGCCGCCGGCAGCAGCACGGCCGGGCCGGCCATCCGCCTTCTCTCGCCGACCGGGCCCCAGCGCCCCGGCGGGGCCGCAGGAGCCGCTCCCCGCTCCCTCCCTCCCGAGGCGGCCCGAGAAACCTGAGGCGGCCGCGCCGGGCACGGCACGGCCCGGCCGGGCCCCCGCACCCCCTCAGGCCCGCAGGCGCACACCCCCGCGGCAGGGCCGGGCCGTACTCACGCTTGCGGGCCTCGGCCACCTTCTCGGCGGCGCGTTTCTCGGCCTGCAGCAGCTGCTGGATGCCCTGCGACTGGCTCGCCATGGCGGCGCCGTCCCCTCACCGCGCCGCCGCCGCCGCTGCGTCAGGCCAGGCCCCGCCCCCGCGGCCCGGGCACCGCCCCCAGCACACAGGCCCCGCCCCCAGGACACAGGCCCCGCCCCCTCCGGCCGGGTCCCCGCGGGGTCCCGCGTTCCGCGCGGGGGGCGGTCTCGCCGCCCCTGGCGCTGGGTTTCCGGCGCTCCCTTTGCCCCCGGCCGGGAAGCGGGTTGGAAGCCTGCAGGCAGTGAAACCCTTCGGGAAGGCAGCGCGCGGAGCGCGTTTTTATTGATTTCATGGTTTTTAATCACTGGCCTCGCGGCAAACCCAGAATGCACGTCGCCGTTAGCACCGGACCCGTCGGTGGGAAGCGCTGGTCCCCTCCAGGCAGCAGCACGGGATGTGGGATCCCACCCTCGAACACGGAGCCGCCGAGGGAATTAATAATCACCCAGCACCATCTTCCCTAGATGTTCCCGGAGGAGCCTGACCCCTCTGTTCCAAACACACCCCCCTACGTCACCCCCACTCCAGCCCAACCCTTGGCCATCACATCCCAAGGACAATTTAAAGCCCTGGACGTGGCTCCCTGACGCTTTCGGAGCATAAATTACAATTATTGGCACGGACAAAGCGTCAGAGCTGTGACAGTGACTCACATCACTGCAGGGAGGAATGGGAGTGCTGCTGGTGTGCCTGTTCCGTTCCCGGTGATGGAAGGGACGGGAGACAATGAATCCAATGCATATTTATAGTGCAAATAGGAATTATGAGTGTTCGGCACAGTGACCTTCATGCAGGCCCAGCGATTAACTAAACGAGCTTAACGGCCCTGTCCATCGGGTGTTCTACTCGATCCAGCGACAGAAAGATAAAAGGGAAGACGGGAAGAGCTGTCATAATAAATTAGTGGCTTAAAGCAAACCTGGGAATTGGTGGCTCGTGCACGGGGAGCGGGAACAGGCGCTGGGTGCAGAGGGGCGAGCAGGCGTCCGCCACGGCACCGGCTGCTCCCAGCGGGCACGGGTCTGTGCTGGCAGAAGGGAACCCCGGCAAACCTGGCCCTAAATCACCTGTCACCAATGGAGCCGGTTTGGGGGGGGGGGGAGGAGCTGTGGCGCTGTGCTGGTTATTGGTGGGCGCAGAGGAACGGACGGAGAACGCAGCTCTGATTCACAACGTGCCACAACCAAAACAGCTGGTGGGTTCGGCTGGGCCGGATCCAGGCTGTTGTACAACAGTAACAGCCCAGAAATGGATGTCTTCTCATCTGGCCTTGAATCTGAGGAGCCCCCCGCCATCTCAGACCTCTGCAAAAGCCACAAAAACTCCCCCTCTGATTCCCACCGGATGCCTGTTGATCCCGTTCCCATCTAGAAATTCGCCGTCCTCGTGAGCTGCTGCCGCTTTTCCAGGGGTGTTCATCTGCTGCTGATTAGAGCACTTGAGCTGAACCCACAAACTATCCCCCAGCTCCAGAGGCGATGCCAGGCATCCAGCAGGGTCTGCAGTAAAGGGGCCAAAACCAGCCCAGCTTCCCCCTAAGTCACAGCGGGCACTGGGGTGTCACTTTCCTCCTGGGTGATTGCAATTTTCAGACTCACTGCTTCTGTCTGTAAGATGATGATGATAACGATGCTCTTTTCTGCCCCCAGAACTGTCCTGGCTATGATCACACAAAGTTTTTGGGAAAAAATCCCTCCCCAAAGTACAGCTTTGAGTTGACTAAGAAACATTTGATGAGTTTTTGGTGATTTCATTTTGTTGGTTAACAAATGAGACAACAATAGTTTCTATTTAAAACAATCTTTTCTTTGCTTTCTAGTTCAAGACTGCTCAAAAGCTAATTGAAACCTCGTGGTGTGCGTCACATGAAATGCATGTGAATCTAAAAGCTGTTTGATCAACTTTTCGATTCACTTAAAATTCTGGAAAAAAAATCACTTCTCACTTGTTGCAAAAAAAACGTGTTTCCAATTCTCAAACTCGCATGAATAAGAGCTGCTTGTACAGCTTTAATTCTATCCGCCATGGATTTATAATTAATTAGCATCACAAGTACTTCTGAACCTGGATTTTATTCCCCCAGATTCATTGTACATGAATTGTCACTTGCTATTACAGGGAAAGCAGCTACTGCGGAAACTGATACCAGCATCCCATTATTTGTCCAGTCCCAATTTCTTAATACCATAAGCTTGACTAATCCTAAATTTTGTGTCAACATTCAATGGAAACCAAAGGGAGAACACCTTTAGCAGGCTAAGGCTAGTCCTGCTCTCTACCATGGGCAGATAAATTGCTAAAATCTTTCTGGCACAAAACCCCTTCCCCATGCGCTGCTCTCCCTGGGCTGGAGGATAATTCTGCCCCTCTCTTGCCTTCTCCCTCCCCATGTGTCCCATCAAGACCCCAGCCTCTGGCTATACATTAAGGTATTTAAGCAACACGAGAAGTTGACTATTTTAGAAATGTAGTCTCCATGTCTGGAGTCTGTCGGGATCTGAAGCATCCCTATGCCCCAGGAGCAAAGAGGAGCGCTGGGCCAGAGGGTGACTCGGACTCACGTGCCGGCTCTTGCCACCAATGTAGGATTGTCCTGAAGAGCTTGAAGGAAAGAAAAGCAGATCACATTAATGAAAGTGAAATTAAACACATTTCTTATTTAATTTTCCGGTTTTCCCCAAAAAAGCTTTTTTTTTCTTGCAAGCGTTGAAGACTGACTTTCATTTTGGAGCAGTCTTTTGTCTTTCTGCTTTTGTTCTACACTGGGTCATAACTCCATGCATTACACTGGTTTCTTAAATATCAGAAGATGTTTCTAGAATCAGGAAGGAAAAAACAATACAGATTTCCTTTGTCTTTGTTTTTCTTTTAGTTTCCAAGCACAGAAAACATGTGCCATGTCTTACGATCCTGCAGTCATTAAGGATTCCCAGACACATTTCGTAAGAATGAGATTTTAAACATTATGTCTGGCTTCTTTCCAGATCAGGTAATTACATTTTTCCTCTCTGAATTCCCCTGCACTTTCGATTGGATATATTATTATTCTCCATTCCCTAACTTAAACTGTTATGCTGTGCAATTGTCTACTCTTTTAAAAAGGTTTTCTGTTGAACCGGACTGGTTTCTCTCTTCTGAGGTTTAATTCATTAACACAAATCACTGTGAGGCATGGAGATGATGCAGCTGTTGGTTGATGATAAATGAACACTGGTTGGTCGTTAAAAGACTACCAATGAATAATTATTACTTAGAATTCACAGTTTGGAGGGGTATTTTAAATTGATAAACTGAGCGTTAGAAATCTGAACACAGCAAAGTAGTAAAATTTAGTAAAAAAGTAAAAAAACAGAAAAAAAAAATAGTAAAAAGCAGTAAAAAAATAGAAAAATCAACCAAACCTTCAACTGCACACATCAGTACCACTTGACTGTACCTGACCTGCACCAAGAAGTTGGCCCAAATATCCCAAAATAAGAATCTGTCATTTTTCATCTGGAGTTTCTTTGTGTTCAAGGACAATCTAAAGCCCGGACTAACCTGATCGCAGTGATGGAATTACAGCACAAGAATGGACTTATCTTGTATTTTTTATATGGTAAGAATTGCTTTTTTTTAAAGGCAGTTCAAGAAGCCACACTTCTGGAGCCAGCTCTTATCACCTTTTTTTTTGGGGAGGAAAGCATGCTGTGTTGGGGTGCTGCTAGGCTTGTTTCGATGGTTTGCCAGGCAGTTTGGAGGCTCCCCGAGCTTCACCCACCAAGCAGGGCACTCCCCCGGGCTACTCTCTCCCACAGTCGCATCTTCATTGCACCAAGCGGTGCTGCAGCCCCTTCTGCTGGGCTCCCATGTGCCCACCCAGCTGACAAACATGTCCCCCCAGCACTAACCAGCTGTGTTTGGAGCGTTGTACCAAGGACCAGGTCATGGTGGTGCCACTGGGCTCTTGCACAGCCCTGCTGAAAGACATCTTCTTCTGGAGGGCCCCATCCCTGGTCCCTGCCACAAACCCACCCTTGCCACCACTTACAGCAACAAACTGAGGTCTCAGTTTCCTATAAATGAGGATTTTTTCATAAGAGTAAGTGAAGCTGGCAGCTCTGCTTATGTATTCTTCTGTTGTGATGAAACGCCAGCAGACCTTATTAATTCCTTGTGTACCAAAAGACATCTCCATTCATATTTCCTTGACATCTACTGGTGTCCATTCTTAATCAGAGGTCAAGTGTTCTTTGCAAGCGACGTGCCTGGAAAGTTTAATGCCTTGTCTGATGAGTGACTGAACGCCCTCCATGGGGCTGCTGCCTCCCAGTTAGCAGCTGCTGGTGTGTCCAGTGTCTATGAAGCCATTGGGGGTTCCAGAATTAGAGAGCACAACTGTGTTGGCTGTCATGGACTCTGCCATATCCATACAGCACACAGGCTGTCTGGACCAGGATTTTAGATACAGCAGCAAAATAAAGTGGGTCCTGTTACACATTAATAAGTAGTTCCTCCTGTAACGGGTAGCACCAAAGCTTTGACTGCTGAAGGCAACTACCAGTTCTTCATCAGCTTCTGCAAGAACAAGAGCATTACTCCTGCTCCACTGGGAAGAACACACACCTCCATGTTGTTCTCCCTACTGTAAAAGGTATCTCTTGGCTTTCCAGTTTGGCTTCCTCTGCCCCAAACCACTGAGTAATGTCCTTGTGTACCACAGTACACAGGTGGCTGAATTCCAGTGATGGATGGAATAACCTCTGCATACATAGATTGTTTGGTACTTTGAGAGATGTTTGAATAAATGACACACGGCAGCACAAGACTCATTATCAATATTGCTTAGAAATATCAAAAGTGTCTGAAGCCTCAGTTTAGTTTGGATGCTTATCATAGGCTGTAGAGAAATGGAAAAATGTGACAATAACAAAACACTGCGGCAGCGATGCCGACCAGCTTCAAGCAGTGGTGGAGAGCTGGGGTATTTCTAGGTCATGAGGCAAGAAGATGTGGGTGCTGGGGGATCCTTCTCAACCGTTTGTTTGTTGAAACAGAAGTGATGCTGGAAAGCATCCAGCTGAGAGTGTCTGGGGCTCCAGCAAATATCCTGCTTGCCTCTGGGGCTTGATGAGATGTATAACAAGAGCTGCTGATGTGCAGGTTCCTCGCAGGACTGCTCACATCAGTCAGCTACAGAACTCCTGCCTGCTAAATGAAGCAGAATATCTCCATAAAGAGTCAGTGGAGCGATAGACCCTTCACTGCAGAAGTTCAACCAAACGCTCTGAATTGGCCCAGGAGGGGGAACTTTCCTGAGTCCCAGCTCAGCAGAGTTTGGATCCCTGAAATCAGACAACAAACAGCTCCTCAAGTACGGTTTTTCAGAGGTATATAAGCACTTACACATGCAGATAGCTACCTAGTGGAACTAATTTGTTTACAACATCCATGGAAAAAAAAAGTCTTAATAACCAATTTCTATATTTAGTTCTAAACGCCTTTGAAAACCTGAGCTCTATATCCCTGTGCTTACTGGCCCCATCCGCTCACGTGGGGCTATGGGAAAAGGCTGGAAATAAACTGACAGCCAGCACAGCCCTCCCGGGGTCCTGATGTGTCTGCTGAACAGAACCTGAAGGCTGCTGGTCTGCTTTGGCAATGCTGTATACCCACCTTTGCCTTTTAATGGTCCAAGGCACAGTTCATTGCAGAATCAAGGCCACCCAGTTTACCTGAATTACCCCCTGGTTCTCTTACTGCTCGTCCCTCCCCAGTTCAAAACCCTGCTCCATCCCACTTGTTTCCATTGCGATTTGCCAGACAGCTCTTTGCTGCAGGGGAAAAAAATAAAATCAATCTGTTTTTCCACTACCTCATCCATCAGCTTCACGCTTCTCCCAGCATCGAGCCTTCCCTTGCCAAGACGAGCTCTCCAGCAGCTGGTCGCCACCGAACAAGCCCAGGGCCGTTCGGTTGGCTGCATCACAGAGCTGCGAGTGCAGAGGCTGCAGTCCTCTGCCTGGTGGTGTTACGGGCACGGGGGCAGAGTTTGGGCTCCACGGAATGAAACTGCAGCTCAGCAGGTTTCAGGACATTAATGGTGTGATTAACCGGAAACAACCACCATAACATATTGATTTTCAAGAACAATAAATCATCCTCTTACACATACAGGTAGCCTGGGGTGGTTTTTTTTTTGGTTGGAAAGCCATGAGTGTGTCTACAGGACCATAACAAGCTCCAGCTCAGAGCAATACCCAGGGAAAGGCCAAACAGCACTTGATTAAACTATTTTGGGAATGCAGAAGGCTGCTGGCTTTTAATCTCTAAGATTTGGACAGAAGTAACACAACAGCTTTCATCCTAATTTCCTGCCCTTCCCCACCCCCATCTAATATCTGATCCATTTCAGAAGACTTTGGAACTGACTTCACAGGGCCTGGAGCCAGGACAAGACGCAGCTGCTCTGGACATGAAGGACAGGAGTTCTCCATGGGCACGAGTATGGCTACTCCAGCATGGAGCACTCTGGAGCCTGCAAGCTACACCAAGCTGCCGAGTGATGGGCTGGGACCCCCCTGTACCCCAAAGCCTCGAGCTCCCAGGATTTGCTCCTGCAGTTTTCCATATGCAATCCTTTGAATGCAGACTCTGGGCTATGGCTAAAGGCTCAACCCAGCTGGCTCCAGCTGCCTTCCCACCAGCAGGACCAGGGCTCCAACAAGGCTCACTGGGCTGCAATGTCTGAAGAACCTTAAAGCATCGGATACCCAAATCCCACTCAATGTAAGCCACAGCTGGAAACTGAGCTCTCATTTCCTTTGAGGCACAAGTGAATAATTCCTGCACATGGAATATAAGTCATCTGCTCACACCTCCTGATCCAGAACGGAAACATTGAGTGAGCCCCAGGAAGGGTCGTGCTCGCACACAGGGAGGGGGAGTTGTTGTCGTGCCTTGGTGATGCACCTTTTGTCCAGAGAGGTTTATTAACTGTCTGCTGTTGCATTCAGTGCACATATCCACGTCCAAGGAGCTGGGGATGAGCGTGGCCAAGAGGGAACATGTGCCTCTCCATCTCTGACTCAGGCTATTTATAACATCAAGGAACATTTCAGGTGATAATTTGCAAACGCTATCCACAGGCACAGAAACAGCAGCAGAGAAGCAGCTGTTTGGCTTGAGGGCAGCACCCAGAGTCCTCTGCACACCCAGTCACCACCCGCATGCAGGGATGCACAGCAGGTCTAACACTACACCAGTCCTGGGCAGACCAGGGCTTATTTCGCTTCCAGCGAAATCTCCTGGGTGCTCTCAAGTGAGCTTCAACTGTAGCACCTCTGTAGGAGGGTGCTCAGGTGTTGCTGTAGCTCAGAACCCCCTGCCCATGTCCCTTCTATCAACTCTGATCTGCACTGGGAAACGGCAGATAACAGATCCCTTTGCAGCCCTTCTGCCCTGCCAGGCTCTCCGGTGTGTAAAGGAGCTACACAGCTGCTCCGTGCTCCTTGTACCGAGGCTAAGAGTTGAGCAGGAGTCTTCATATAGACAGATGGGACAAGAGGTGCCAACTGCTGCTGTTAGTAAGTCAAAGCAAGTCCAGCCATCCAATTCAAATTGCTGGGCCACAGCTCACTGCTTTAATTTGAGAATAATTTACAGCTGGTGACAAAAATTAGATCCAAGCCAAGGAGATCACTAAGACATCAGGGACTGAGTCAGGGTAAGCTGGTACCATGCTGTCTGTTGAACTGTGTTAATACTGGCAGCAGAGGAAAGAGCCTGTGACTCCTTTGGGCTTTGAGACCCATTGGGAACTGCACCAAGGGTCCCCTGGAACCCCGTTCATGATCTCTGTCTTCCCAGAAGCAGACTTTTATAGAGACGTTTCTGGGGCGAGGAGGAATCCAGAAAGAGATTGGCAGATTTGGTATCTCAAAGCCTGTTGCACATTGCTGTGGTGAAGGCGGGACATGGAAAGACCGAGCTGGCAGGTGGGAGAACTTGTCCTCTTCCAGCCTTGGCAGCAATGCTCCCAGAGAGGTGAGGCTCACCTCTGGTAGAAGGACTGATCACTCGTTCCCATTGCATCTTCTAGCACCATAGCTTCCAGTTCCTTAATAACTCAGCTCTGCTGCCATCCCCAGAGCCACTGAGCCACTGCAGCACTCTTCTCCCATCGAGGAACTTGCAAGTTAAATGGACAAAACGTCTTGCTGCTTCTTGGACATTTGGTGTAAAGGCCATGGCCTCGGATCCGGTTTCCCCAGCCCTGCCCTGGGAGCCCATCCCGACAGACAGGGCTCCCTGCAGCCTCACTCCGCTGCCAGGAACTGAGGACGGAGGTGGAGGGAAGAGCGATTCGTTATTTCAGTCTGCCAGTGATGAGACACAGCATCCCGAGAGAGACATTACAAATTCATCTTGCAGATAATAACACGATCTACGAACACAGGCAATTACTTAGAGGACGCAATCTGTTGGAGCAACACCGGGCCGGTGGCGTGACAAGCAGAGTCCATGTAGCTGCGATGTAGATCTGTGTTCACCCTCAACCTGATCCAAGCCCTGACAGCATGGATCAACAAAACCTATTGATTTCAGGGGCGTTTCCTGGCAATCCTAATGCCCGAGGCAGAACAATGCTCCTATAAAGACTTCTTTGCTTACTTAGGGCTTTAAAAGCATCACTTGGGTTTTGCCAGTATGCACGAGCTTGCTCTTTCCCCGTGTAAGACTCTTCTCTTGGATTGATCTTTTCACTCCTTTAGCAATCAATACGTTCAGGATTAGAAAGAAGAGAGTTGTGGAGCTCCGACGGCAGTGCTGGGGTACTGCTGTTTGGTTTGTATCCACCTCTGGTTGTGGATGAGCAGACCCCAAGGGTTTGCATGAGTGTGCGTTTAAACAGCTTTAAGAGGGTCTCCCGCTTAGCCGAAGGGATTCAGTAGTATCCCCTGCCTTTGAGAATTCCACATTGTCTTCACAAATAGATGCTGAAATATTCAAACAATGCAAGACCAGGCTTTTAAAACCATTTGTGCATTTCCAGATGACACTAAGTGCCACTTAGTGAGAATCCCACTTCTGGGACTCTCAGGATACAGTTCCTAACTCCTAATCACACACAAAGAGGCGGGAGCCTAAACCCCTTAGCACTTGCCCACACACCAGAGCTGCGCAGACTTAACCATGCCCAAATCTGTGCCCACTCTTACTAGTGCAAATACAGCTGAGATTGCTCATTCTGCTCCAGCTACTGCCACAGAGAAGGGAATCACTAACAGTGGAGGCATCTTCATACAAGTAAAACTGCATTCACCCAAGAACAGTACTTCATATCAGCACCACTAAACAATCAGGACAATCCTCAGGCGATGGACGCATGACATGAACCCCACGGTGCAGAACTGGAGCAATGTGCATCCCAGCAGCTGCCCAAAGTTGAGGAGGTTGTGCATGGGCATCCAGAGGCAGGTATTAGGGATTCAAAAAAAAAAAAGAAAAAAAAGAAAGCACAATTGATTCATTCAGGGATAATTTACCACTCCTGGTGTACAGATCCATCATTTTTAGACTTGCACTACACCTGCCCATGTATCTGCAGCATTTTGAAATGGTGACAGCTTAGTTTGCCGCGTGTTAGTCCATTGTCTGAGTGACATCTGTGTACCAAAGTCTGAAACACCTACACTTTGTACCTTGCCAAAAAAAAGGAAAAAAAATCAGCCTTTGCAGCCTCTTACTTCTCTGCTTAGTAACCTTTATGCCCCAGACACCATACTGGTGAGTCACCAGTGTGACAAGGCAGAAGTCTCAGAGTGGTAAGACTGCACTGATACTTGTGTTATCAGGCAAGGGTGGATGGTTGAGTTATCCACATCTGGTTTAGTGGGATCTTCGGGTTGATTTCTGCAACGAACCAGCACAATCAAGTGGAGGTCAAACATACATCAAAATAAAAATTCTTCCCAGAATGTTCACATCTTCATTGCATGCATGAAGCATTAAATAAGGACCGAACCTCCGGTAGGACCTTTGGGTGCTGCTGCAGTTTTAACAGGCAAAGTTATTTACTTCTGGTACTTGACTGCAACTTTTACATATTAATTCTCATAAGACTTCTATGGATCCATTTGTGTGGAGAAAGAAAATACTCCATTAGCATCTAGCACTGCTAGAACTGACATGCTTCTCGGTCTAACTCTGTGCAAACTGCCCACGCCGCTTCCCTTCCGCTTCCTGCAATGCATTACACATTCAGCTGATCTACAGAGCTGCCATCCTTCAGCCCTCACAGTCCCCACATTTCTGGGGAGCAGCAGACATGAAATAACAGTGGACAAGCCCCTGATTTCTCAGGTCACACGCTTCCTAACTCAGCAATCCAGCCTGGACAATAAATCAGCTCCACACTGCCAGTTCTTCGCTGCAGAACCATACCCCAAACCAAGGTCTGAGCGAGCCTTGAATTCCCTCCTGGTGATAAACAGAGGCAGAGCCCATCAATATCCCGTGCTATACAGCCTCTGTCTCTTTATATCCAAATCACATGGATTTCATGACCCACCCCTTGGTGTAGCCTACACTAATCCCTTTGGAGCAGTATATATCAAGCTGACCCGGCACCAGCAGCACGGCTCCTGCTGGGCTACTTGCTAGGCTGGTTGTTCTGCCCAACATAAAATACACTAAAGTGAATTTGCAATAAAAAGGAAAAAAAAATATGAGGATTTTCTCTTTGCAATCTCATTCCGCTCCTCGGTATGACTCTGGCAGAGTCCAAACTCCAGCTCCATTTCAGCCAGCCCAGCAAGGAGTGCGAGATCCAAGTTTTGCTTGTTCCTACCACAGACACCCTGTCCATAGCTTTAGGAAACCTGCTCTTGCTACTCTTATTGGTACTGAAAAATACACCTGTGATGGGTAAAACCATCCTTCAGTTCTGGCCTGGCTTTATCGGGGTAGGAAGCCTAAGCCCTGGGATGTTGCTCAAGAGAAGTGTCGTTTGTCTGTCTACAAAGCTCCAGCAGATAAGATTCAAAATGACAGGTATGCACCTATCTGCTACATCCACACCTGGAATTTTGTTTAATAATGGACAACTTAACCTCCTGGCGGTCCTTGCTTCAGGTGGAGGCAGTGTGCTGGCACAGAAGAGGGATCACCTCCCAGTTGTGTTTGTTATCTGTGCGATTTCCACCGTTTTTAATAAAGATGTTTGTTATCAAATCCCAACATTTCACATACAAAGAATGTATATAAACACATACATCCTTTTCCTCCTCTCCCTCTAATTTAGAGAGGATGTGTAATTTGGGGCTGACACTCTGAATGAATTGCATCTAGCTAAGTGAGGTGCCTTATGCAGTCAGCTACATATTTCATTATGAAATGCTCAGACTTCCCTGTTTAAAGCCCTTTCCCATGAATAATGACTGGTATTTAAACAAGCACATAGCATTTTCTGAAGCATTTTATCCACTTTAATTAAAAACTAATATTTATAGAGCAAGGCAGATGTTATACACCAAAAGAAAATAACAGTCTCCCCTCCAGATTGCCAGTGACTTGCTGCAGTAACCAGCATATAATCACTGTTAAACTGGAATAAGTATTATCGATTGTTATCTCTAATAGAGGATATTATTTTAAAGAACTTGCAGCACTGGACTCTTCAAGCTCATTGTAGTTATTGATTGAGACTATGAAGATTGTAATCACATGTGAAAACACAAGGTTATTTGTCATGCGTTGGCTATTCAAAAGGGGCATCCAAAATTGCCTAAATGAAATAAAACAATCACAACTGAGGCTGTGGAAAGACTTTGTCACCCTCCCATGACTGCAAACTGGCGTGGTGGAGAGTCATAGAATCACAGAATGGTTTGGGTTGGAAGGGGCCTTAAAGACCATCTAGTTCCAACCCCCCTGCCATGGGCAGGGACACCTTCCACTACACCAGGTTGCTCAAAGCCTCATCCAAACTGGCCTTGAACACTGCCAGGGATGTGGCAGCGACAACTTCTCTGGACAATCTGGTCCAGTGCCTCACCACCCTCAGCATAAAATAATTTCTTCCTTATCTAGTCTGAATCTCCCCTCTTTCAGTTTAAAGCCATTACCCCTTGTCCTATCACCACACATCCTTGTCCAAAGCCCCTCTCCAGCTTTCTTGTAGCCCCTTTAGATACTGGAAGGCTGCTAGAAGGTCTCCCAGAGCCTTCTCTTCTCCAGGCTGAACAGCCCCAACTCTCTCAGCCTGTCTTCAGAATAGAGGTGCTCCAGCCCTCAGATCATCTTCATGGCCTCCTCTGAACTTGCTACAACAGCTCCATGTCTTTCCTGTGCTGAGGACCTCAGAGCTGAACACAGTAGTGAGTGCTGGGCAGTCTGATGAGAGCAGAGCAGAGGGGCAGAATCCCATCCCTGGACCTGCTGGCCACGCTGCTTTGGATGCAGCCTAGGATACAGCTGGCTTCCTGGGCCTTGTGCTACTCCAGGCATTAGCCAGCAGACAGAGCTAACTTCTAAGTTCTTCTGGGAAAACAGGAGGTCAGCAAACGTGAAACCCCACACAAAACATCTTGGCACTAGAAATGAGAGAGGAGACAGCATTTGTCTTCTGGTGCCTGTATAGACATGCAACAAAGCAGCAGCCTCAGCTAAGAGGTTGCTGGGTAACATTTCATCCCCACAGCAAAGGGCCAGGGCTCCTTCCAACCTGAGCCTGACTGTGGAACCAGCTGCAGGCAGACACCAGGAATACAGATGTAAGGGCACTGTGCATTCAGGATTAGGATAAGAAGGAAGTTTGTGGAGCAACACCTCACTTCTTTTCTGTATAGCTTCTCTCATAACTACTGCTGTTACTCTGTCCAGTCTCCAGAGCCTCCCACATCACACCATGGTTTACTGGAAATTATACATCACCTTCTCTTGCCATACCCTGTTGCATCTATGACCACAGCAACAACAGCACAGCTCCGGGTGTGTGTTACAGCTTTGATATCAACTGCCAGGGAACAGCAAAGGGGGGTGCTGCCATGCAAGGCAAGGGCAGTGTCCTCACCAAGGATGGTGCAGTCCTACAGTACCTGAGCAGGAAGAGGTTAGTTGGCAATCCACTGATCTCCAGACAAATCCATAGGCAAACAGCCAAGAAACCAAGGCATAAAACCACTCACACCATACACACAACAAAACTTGAGTAAGGGGCTGAGCTTAAATACATTTCCTGAGCCAACAGGTGAAAGCTGGTGGGTGGAGACCTCAGATGGGGCTGCCCAAGGCAATGAGAGGCAGGTGGAGCTCAGGGAGAAAGAGTACCAGAGAGAGAGGACACCTCATCTGCACAGTCTTACCCTTTTGATGGAGTAATTAAGGAGTTACTGAGCAAAATCAGCCCTTAAAGGAAATCCATCCCTGTGCTCCTTGCAACCAGGAGTGTCAGTGACCCCTTGTCAGTGATCGTTGCCATCTCTTCTTTCACCAGATCCTCACTCTGTTTTTCTCCTTGTCTCTGTTTTTCTCAACTTCACTAAAAATTGCCCACCACAGCCTCATTGCAGATGCTTTTCCAAAGAGCACCTACATGATTTAATGCCTTTCTGGTGCTTATTAAATCAAGCATGCTCCTTAAAGAAGTACTAAATCAGCCTTGCGTGTCCCTTGTCAGATCATTAGCCATGTTGACTTCTGTGCTATTTTCCACTTAAATCTGGGCTTTAAGTGTTTTCTCTCCGATTTGTTCTAAAGCATTGCGTGTTACGGATCAAATAAAAGGTCCTCTTTGCTGTTCTTGTGCCCCAATACCATAGTGCTAGGGATTTCCTCGTGCACTGTCCAGAAGGGATGACTTCAAGGTGAGCTCCTGTCTGCTGTGGATTGCTGCAAGTGCTCAGCCTGTTGTAATCACAGAATGGTTTGGGTTGGAAGAGACCTTCAAGACCATCTCGTTCCAACCCCCCTGCCATGGGCAGGGACACCCTCCACTACACCAGGTTGCCCAAAGCCTCATCCAACCTGGCCTTGAACACTTCCAGGGATGGGGCAGCCACAACTTCTCTGGGCAACCTGTGCCAGTGCCTCAGCACCCTCAGAGCAGAGACTGGACCTAAATCTCTCCTCTTTCCGTTTAAATCCATTTCAAACAATCAGCTTCCCAGTGACAGAAAATTTGTTGAGTTTTGGTGCGAGTGGTTACCGTGTTAAATTGCTTTGCCTCTGAGCGCGGGCAGTGCTGGAGCTGGGGTGGCAGCTTGGGTAGCACCATGCGGGCCGGGCATCGCAGCATCCCGCAGCTCCGCTCCCTGCAGAAGGGGCCCTGTCCCACAGCGTTTAGCACTGTTGGTAGGAGAGGTTTCCTTGTGTTCCATCTAGGCAGTGCTTTTTTTTTTTTCCTGGTGCAAACCAAAGCATTTAAGTGGCAAATTCAATCCATTCAGGGTGTGTATAAAAATGCAGACAAACCGGCCAGGAGGCTGTTTGCAGTGTTAACCTTGGAAGTCCTGAACTACCACTTCTTTCACTGTGGAAGCACATAGTCACCCTTCCCCAGGGAAGGAAGGGCATGTCCTGAGCCAGCAAGGCTATGGACACCAGAAGCAGCAGTCAGGAAGGGTGGGAAGCCAAGGTGGCATCAGGCACTCTACACTTCTGTGTCCCTAATAGCACAGGAAGAGACTTGCAAGCAGCAGATGGGGACCACCCTATCTGAGATGCCTCTGCAGTTCCGAGGCTGCTTTTGAGCTAAACAAGCAAAGGGAACAGGAACCATTTCCACATCTAGTACAGGCCATGCAGTAATCGAGCAGTGGCCATCCAGCTGCACCAGCAGCTCATTTACATGGAAAACTTTGTTCAGAGTCAACAGCTCTCAAGACACAGGACCTTCTCCCATGGAAATGCTGTGAGGGAAAGCAAGAAGGAGCTCAGGTAGTGGAAGACTTTAAACCCTGACGAGTGTTTAATGGTTGAAGGAGAGCATCTGGGCAAGACAGCCTGGAGGTTGTAAGAGGGGAGGGCAGCAGGCAGCTGCTCCTGGCAGAGCTCAGGTAGGAGAGTGGTGGTTGTGGCTGCCTTGGGTTTGTTGGCTAGGAGAGCTAGAATTTTGTAGGGGGCTCTGGTTTAAGTGTAATATATCTTCAGAGTAGTGAGGATGCACTGTTATGTTCTGAACTTTGCTGTCCTTGTCTGTACCAGCTTGTGCACAAGGTGTTGGAGCTGGGGGAAAGCAAGTTCCTGAGTGTCTGCAGAGCGTGGGGAGGTGAGCTGGGACTGGGGCAGGCACCCAGAGGGAGGCTGGAGACAGCAGGAGCCAAGTGCTAACACAGACCCTCCTTGGGCTGCGGGAAGCTCAAGGGGACATGAATTCAGCACACATGGGCTTCTGGAGCCCTGGTGCAGCTGTGCAGTTGTCTTTACAACCCCCCTGCTTGTGGCCCAGGGAAAGGAGGGTGTCAGGCATGGGCTGGCTCTCTCCCCCCATCTGTTGGCAGCTCTTCTTCATCATCCTTGCAAGTTTTATTGCTGAGTTTTTATGCAAAGTAGAAAAGCCTCATTAAGTGATGCTGAGAGTGCTCCTCTGTTGAGGTTAAAATGAGACAACTGTGTAAGTGAGCAAAGCGTTCTGGTTTGGTTAACACTTCGTACAGGTACGAAATGGCTCTGTAAGGTGCAGAGTGGGGAGAAATCAGGCTTGGATCGGATGGGAAACTGACTGAGTTTTCAAGCTGTCAGTCTCAAAGTTGGGAAACAAGCCCAGACATCTTCATTGTAAGTTTGATATCCAGCTGTGTGTGCCAAATGTCCTCTGACTTCTCTTACAGAGCTCCAGAGAGCAAATCCAGAAGGACAGTTATGTCCCCTCTGGTACATCAGCATTTCTCATAGCCATGGACATGCAGAACTTGGTTTCATGAGGCCTTTGGAGTTGTACTGCTGCGATCCTTTGGGGTCTGGTCCTCAAGCCAGATCATCAGCTGGTGTAAACCAGGCAGCTCTGCTGCAGCCAAAGGTGCTGTTGTGGTTTATAGCAGATGAGATTGTTCTACACTCCCTCACAGCTGGAAGTCCCTCTGTCCATCACCTCCAGGAGCATCTGACTCATGAAGCATCAGCTCAGAACAAATCCTTGTGGGAGAGAACTAGGAGTTATGTTCAGTTATAGTGAGGAGCAGGGTGCTAAGGGGCTTTGGCTTAGGGCTGCTAAAGAAAACATGAAATGGAGACCACTCATCGTGTGCTAACTCCTGCGTCTATGTGGACTTTGGCACAGGGCTGGGATCCAGAGAAGGGTTGGGTTTTTTTATTTCTTCTCTAAAAGAAGTGCTTGGCTGATGATGTGGTGGGAGCAGAGAGCCGGGGCAGTGTGTGTGCACTTCTGGGAGAGTCTTCTCTAGCTGGGCAGTTACAGAGAGCGAGAGCATTTTGAACTGCTAGCAGCCTCCATGGGATGGAACTTGCAATTTGTGGTTCTCCACCTTCAGACAGTAGAAAAAAAGACATTGAGATGGTTAATCACAAATTAAAGTCACATAAGGCTCTGAGCCTTGCAACGGTCATTTTTTTTTGTGGGAGGAGGTGGGGTTCGTAACACCATTGTGCACAGAGCTCTGGGTTCTACTGCTAAAAGTCAGGACCCCTTCAGCTACTTTGCCTGGGAGGAGATTCTCCTGGACTGATGCCTGAAAGAATCCCCAGCACCTCAGAGTAGCTGCTGTCCCAAAAATGGAGTTGGACAAGGATTAGATCTTTGGTTTTTGTCATTCCTTTAGTATGAAGGTCTCCAAAGGTTAGGGAAATGGCACCTCTGCGGTTGAGTCTGCACTGGGAGTGAGGACTTGATTGCTTCTCTTCTGCTTATGCCATGTAAAAATTGTTTTCATCTGTCTGCTGATGGGCTGCGGTGGAAAGCGGAGCACAGGATGTATAACTGCAGAATGTGTCAGATAAAGCAGTGCTTAAAATATCCCTCCTCACTGCATCCCATTCCATATCTTCTCCCTGTTGCTTGTCTCATTCAGGGTACTATTAACTCAATCGCTTTAGTCGTAGCTCTGCTTACAGCACAGCATTAAGTCAAAATAGAGCAACAGCTGCTTGAGATGCAGCAAAATTCATCTCTGCTTTCCATTAGCTGGAGGCCGTGGGCCCATACCGGGAAGAAGGTAAAAAGCAATTCATATAGGAAAGCTGGAAAATTAAGTCTGTTGTACGAAAGAGGAAGATTTAGGCCACATGAGAATCCATTTACTCCAGTAGCCCCTGCTGTCATTCCAGATTTCCAGCAAGGACATGATGACAGGGAGATGTTGCTTGGAGGAAGCAATCTTCATTCAACTGCCCAGGTGAGCAGCTCTTCAAAACTTACTATGAATTCAGTTATCTTAATATAGCTTAGGCTGAATGAAGATATTTTTATTCCAGGCTAAATGAGATGGGTTTAATGTCAGCTACTAAATTATCTCATGTAATCTAGTCGCTGCCTCCTGCTGAAGCAATGACTATCTGTGCTTGGCAGAGACAGAATAATTTCCCCATGAATGTCTTCAGAGCAGCGTGATGGTGCTCTTACTCTGAGACTTGTTGCAAAGGTGTGCGTAGCTCCTAGGAGCAGAAAACTCTTCCCCAGCCCAGGGTAGATTCCGAGAGGCAGAATAGTGCAGGTGAGGGACTGGGATGTTGGGCTGAGACCTGTTGCTGACTCTGCCACTGGTTTGTGGAAGGATCGTTCCCCAACTCATTCAGCTTTTATTTAGCTCTTACCAGCTTCCATTTGAATTGGAATCTCATTAGTAGTATTTAGGGGCAGAAACCGGGTAGGGTGGGCAGCTCTAGCTCGGGTTCACGTGGCAATTCATGAAGCGGTCACTAACTGTGCCCACATGCTGAGGCCAGCTCCCAGCCTCAGCGTGTTTGGCTCAATGGCAGAGGGGGAGAGGGTGCTGTGGCAGGAGCGAGCCTGAGCCTCCTTTTCTCCCCGTCCCTGACGGCAGCGTTTCCCTCTTCTCAGAGCAAGTTGCGGAACCGCTCCACGTGCGGTGGGGAGCAGCGATCCCTGCAAGCCCTCCATCCCCACGTGCCTCTGCAGGCAGGTCCTCGGGCTGCTCGTGCATCGGCGCTGCACAGACCATGGCTGATTTTGTGTGTCCCCAGCTGTTCTGACAGCGTTGTCCGTGTCCTCGCAGGGAGCAGCTGGGATAAGGGGCTGGAGCTTGCAGTTGGGTTTGGCATATCTGGGTGATGTCCTCGTGTGCCTGAGTGGTTATTGTGGTGGTGCTGTGTGTGCAGGGCGGGTGGTTTGTATCTGCTGGATTAACCATGTTATGGCCCTGTAGCAGCTTTGCTGCTGTTGAAGTCAACTCAGAAAGGGACAGAGACCTTCTGACTCCCTTTGCTTCTGCAGAGCGAGGTTGTTCTTCAGGTTAGAAAAAGCCTGGCTGGCAAGTTGCTGAAAAAAAGACTGGGCATGCTTTAACCTTTGAAAGTGGCGGATGGAAAGAGGCTTGGGCTGAGCAAACCCAGGTACTCCAGCGTCTCCAAAAATTCAGACTGGGGTTATGCAAAGGGTGTTTAACATTCATAGCCGCGCGCTGGCTGCTGGGCTCGCTGCACTGGGAGCTCAGGGAGGGCCACAAAGCCAGCTCCTACTAAAAGAATAACATCATTCAGTATAATAATCCGGGTGGCTTTGCTCTTCACATCTAAAATTATGAGATCAGGTGCCATCTAGTGTAAACCCATTCTCTTAATGCAGATGTGACTCCATCCAGGCTTCTGTTATTTCTTCCTTTCCCTCCTTTGAAAGGCAAGATCTAAACTCCACCACTGCTGTAACAGCCCTTCCCCTGGGAGATGCTGCAGTAAGAGCCTCACCAAGCGTCTGCTGGGGCTGTCTGCAGTGCTAAACAGGGGGGCAGCAGAAGTTGCAGAGGTCTCAGACCGCCAACACCATCTATTCTGCAGCCCAGCTGGGGAAACAAAGCAGGAGTGGGATGGGATGGATGTGCTGTGGGGTTGGATCTGCAGCTGGGGGCTAGCGAGGGTGCTCTGGGCTGTCCCTGCTCCTGCCCAGGTCTCCTCCTCTGTAGCTTCTGCAAAATGATCATGGAAGTGAGTGGTTCCTAGGAAGAGTGAATGGGCCTGATCCAGCCTGCAGTGAGCTCAGTGGGACACATTCCTTCCCCTTGGATAGGAGCTGATGTGCTTGTGACTAGTGCTGTAAGGTAGCACTCTGCCCCAGGGTCTGGAAGCAGAAAGACTGATTTCACATCCTTCCCTACCCCTGCTCCTGAGGACGCTGCTGCTGAATAGCCACCAGGTACCGGCTGGCCAGAGTCCCTGGGGAGTTGGTAACCCACCAACCACCCCGTCACCATCACATCACCAGGCACTGAGGGCGGGAAAGATGCAGGAGGGCAGAAGGCTGAAACCACCCTCTGGGGGTAAGGAGGGTTGGTACAAATACAGCTGGTACTGATTACTGAAGGATGTGTCCATAAATATTTATTCTTGTCACTCCTGCTAGTTGACTCACAAGAAAAATTGGCGGCTTCTGCCTGCAAAAGTGTTTTATGTTTATTTAACTGGTGTATGACTGTTGATGCACCGAGATGCACAGTCATATACTCGCATGTCTGCTGGTGCAGCTCTCTCTCCTCATGTGAAGGTGACCAGGAAATACTCAGTTTCACTCTAGTCTGAGATGTAAAGTGATGTTGAAGACTAGGGAAGGATGAGCTGATACCTTCAAAGCTTGTACTAGGGGAATTCCACTTTCCTTAGGGCATGGGGAAGGGGAGGGCTGGGGATCAGTTCACCACTGCCACGTGCGTGAGCTTTGCTTGGAGCAAATCTGCTGGGTTCGGAGCTTCCAGGGCAAGTCAGTCCTGCCTCAGGGGAAGAGAACAAATATTTTCAAATGTAATCAGAGTCACTGGGGAAATGTGACAGGATTTAAATGATGACATAACACGCTTGTCTTGCCTCTGCTGCCTGTGCTAATGAGCATGAATTGAGAGCATTAGAGATCTATCCACAGGCATTAGTGTGTGTGAGTCGGGGATCACAGCCTTAATTAGTCTCATCCTCTATGGGCAGCCAAGCCACTTGCCTGTCCAGTGCAGTCAGAGCATTGGAAAGTGTTTCTGGAGTTACGCAGGCTTCAGCGTAGCACCGTGCTGATGTCCATCATGTCTTGAGGCTGGACCTACTCCTGGTTGTAGGGGGTTTCTTTCATCTTTGTCTCCCTAAAAGAAATCTAAGCACTTTTCCCTTTCTTCTGGGGAGTTCCAGAAATGTTATGACAACTCTGAGACTTTTTTTTGTGGTCTGTTGAACATCTCTCGCTTTAGGAGAACTTTCAGCATTCAGAACATTTTTTTTTTGGCTAAAACCAGTATTTGTTCCACCAAGTGCTTAATTCCTACAAGAAAATGAGTTTTGAGCTGGAGGCAAAGAAATAAAAGCCTGGAAAAAGAAGACCCAGGATTCAAGCTTTTCCTTCCTATCCCTCCATGCTCCGAATTCCCCAGAGTGGCCTTTTCAGTGAAACCTCATGAAGCTCCATCAGCAGAGTTCGACCCAGCAGCGATGCGGCTACTGATCTGTGGTGGGTGCTGGGAGGGAATGGAGCCTGTAGGTGCTCAGCCAGCCATGCTCCTCCACCCAGAGATCGGTCCTCTGGCACCTCTTGGCATTGCCCCGATGGTGTGAAATTAATTTCGAAAAAGAAAATCGCATGGCTGATGTGATTGATTAGATGCCTTTGCCCTGGTACATTTAATCGATGGCAGGGGGTATTTATTGCGTTATATACTACAAATCAATGGTGATTAGTACCTCATTAACCTTTTCTGTTCTTTTGATTGTCCTCTTACAGTGTTGTAATAGCAGAGCATCCCTCTCCAGCCTGGCAGAGCTGGGTTTGTAGGCTGGAGAAGGTGAGTGCTGATGCTTCTGATGAGTGTGACCCTGCAGCCCTACTATTTCTCTGAGTAAGTGGAGGAAACATGGTGTAAATCATCCCTACGAGGAGAGAGATTGCTCTTGGGAAGGTTCATTCACCTCCAGGCTCCCATGGCATAAGCATCTCAGCCAGGTAACTCTTTGGCTGTGGTTGAGTAGGGAGCCAAACTCTCAGCAGTGCAAAACCTCTGGTGTGGTGAATATGCCTGAGGAAGAGAGAACTGCCAGGTTCTGCTCTGGCAGTATTTCAGGGTTGTCACAGTGGGAGTGAGCTGCTCTCCAGTGACTTTTGTGTTGCACTTGCCCCTAGGACACGGGACAGTCTCTGTTGTGATAGATCCATAGAAAAGCAGAGAGCCCTGGTGAGGAGCTGTAAGGAGTAACCTCCCTTTTTCCCCAGATGTGCTTGTTCCCCCACATCTGTGCAATCAGACCTTCAAGCTGAGTTATCCTGCTCGCTGGGATGAGTTGTGCTCCTGATGCAAACCCGTGGGGATAGTGTGTCCCGCTGCGGGCAGTCGGCTGGATTTCCACCGCTGCAGAAAATGTGACCGGGAGGTTGGCCCATAAATCCTGCTAGACTGACAGGCTCCCACAAGTAGTAGACGTAGATAAATTCATTTGAATTGGATGAATGTCTTCAAATTAGATAAATATATTCAAATTAGATTAGCTCTGTGTGAGTTTGTCAATTCTCAGTGTGAGCCAAGCCCCTGAATTTCCCACCTGCTGGGAGGCTGAACTTGTGTGAATGAGCTCTGCACTGCTCGGGCCCGTTCTGAAACTGTGGGATATATTGAGAGAAAGGGACCGTACTGCCCCCAAATTCACTCGGCACTCTCCAGCCACAGCGACTGCTGTGAGTGAGCATCACGGCTCACGCGTGATGTGCTGCGCTGCCTTGGGTGCCTCAGCTGTAGCTCCTGGAGGAGTCAAGGCTCTGGTGTGCGGACACCCACCACGGGGCAGTCCTTGCCTGAAGGGTGGACAGCAATTAGGCCGCTGGGCTGGGGAAGTGATGTACTCAGCTGGAGGAAGATTCAGGGTTGGAGGCATAAATTTGTGGCATGGCATCCCCCGCGTGCAAGGCAGACCCCAGATCATGCATAAAGGCAACACTTGAGGATGAAGAGCCTTGTGCTCGCCGCTCTGTCAAAGCATCCTGCAACTTCACCTGCAAACCCAGCTAGTCCTCCTCTGCCACCCAGCTCAGCTATGGGAGGATATTGGGCTTGCTTGACAATTTCCACAGCTATCATAAATAAGCTGGGTCCTGTGGAGCGAGTTCCTCGCACCCCTAAGGTTGGCTCCCTCTGCACGTGTTGCCTACGCCACCGCTCCGCAGGCTTTACTTCCCACACCTAAGGACAGTCAGCCCTCATGAACGGGCTCCGTGTCCTTTGTACACCGAGTCTGACAGCCGAGGTGCCCAAACCAGAGACCAGGCAATGACAAAGGCTGATCATAGAATCATAGAATGGTTAGGGCTGGAAGGGACCTTCAAAGGTCATCTAGTCCAACCCCCCTGCAAGGAACAGGGATATCTCCAACTAGATCAGGTTGCTCAGGGCCTCGTCCAACCTGGCCTTGAACGTCTCCAGGGATGGAGCAAGGGTACTTGCTGATCTTCAGCAAGTCTCTGCTTTCCCTGTCTGTAACATCCAGGCCCACGTCGTGACTTACAGATGATTTGTGCTGGGCATTAAAAAAAAAAAAAGCCAGTGACGCAAGTGGTTTTTTTTCTTTCAGGCATTTCAAAAAGGACTAGAGAGTGTAAGTGCAAGAAATTGCTGGAGAGGGGAGGAGGATTGCAGCTTTTAAGTCGCCTGGCACTGTGATGCAGGGTTATGCTCAGTGGTGTTGGCACAGTGGAGAGATCACTGCAGGCAAATCTGGGTGAAACTTCTTTTAGTTGGAAAGGGTTTTTTTTTCCACCAGAAAATGCAGCTTTATCTAAAGCAAATGCTTTCCCAAAATGTGTTGTTTTGTTTTGTTTTTTAAATTTGAATTGCTTTGACTTTGGGGTCTAATAAGTGTCAAAGCATTCCAATGGCACTAAATATTTTTCTTAATACAGGTGAAACTATTACTCTCTGATTTGATTAACTTTTTAATCCAGCCAGTATCTAAATGACTGATAAACTGCAATCCTGTGGTGTTCACCCTATGGAAACAGTACATCTCAGTGGTCTGGAGCTAAAATTCTCACCTTTGATCTTCTCTTGCACAATGGAAAACAACAAATTCCCACCCAATTGAGCCTGGTTTTGCTCAGTAACAGTCTCAATGTGGCACTGAGAAATATGAACATAAAGATTTGTAGATATACAGGTACAGAATGATTTAAGAGGTGTCCAAGTTCCCTGCTGCCTCTGTCTGCCCAGACCTTGCTCTTAAGCATCTACCCCTGGCTGTTGGCTTGGACGTGTCGGATTGAACTTGGTCTGATTAAGGATGGCAGTGCCCATAAATTGGAAACATTCCTGTTGCGAGTGGATTACATTTATGCTCATAACTCAGAGCTTAGAAAATCCCCCTTGAAATGATGATTTCTCACTGCTCTGAGGGCTTTTCTTTAAATCTGGCTTCTCCTTGTTATACCTGGAGCTGAAGACACTGAGCATCCATCTCCGCTGTTTGTGCAGCTCCCAGCACAGAGGGGAACTCGTGTCTGGATCGTGCTGGGTTCAGCTTCACCGCAAGACAAATGGTGCTGGAACTCACGAGACCCAGGACTTCTGTTAGAAAACCCTCAGGACGCTTTTTCCTCTGCATTGGCTATTTCTGTAGACCGCTTAACTGCAGCACTCAGCTGATTCTCGCCCATGCTGAGGAAAGCACATGTTCAAGCTGCACAAACCAGCCCAGCCAGCCAGGGACAGAGGATTGGGAGCCAATCTGCTAAATAGGGATTTAGCCAAGAGGCAGCCCCGAGTGCCAGCCATCTCCTAATACTCTCTTAAGGAGCCTAGCAGCACAGGCAGCTGCTTCCTCCCTGGTCCTCCTCGCAGTTCAGCTGAGTCCTCCAACTCTGCAGCAAGGCGTTTCGAACCACAATTACGTTTCGTTGTCTTCTTGCTACAGTGCCTTTTAATTAGGAGCCCAGCTGCTCTGGAAACACGGAGCTCACTTTTCAAAGAGTGCTCTGGAAAGTGGTTGCAATGGATTAAAGCGGAAAGGTTGGGCAATTTATTCATCTGGCACTTAGCAAACGCATCGGATTATTTTGTGCTGCAAGGATGATTTAAAAAAGAAAATGAATAACACCTTTTTGGGTCTTGCTAGTCTTAAGGCACTCTGCTGCGCAAGCGAGGTGTTGGATCTGAAATGGTGGTTTTGAGTTGAGCCTCCACAGTGTCCAACCGCTCCCACAGCTCTCAGCTGTGTGGGAGGGTGCTGGGCTTTATTGCCAGTGTCAGTGTAGCCCCTCCAGTTAGCAAAGGTCCAGTTCAGCCAGGAGCTGCCCCTGGAATGAATGTGGACTCTCAGCATTGCCTAGTCTCCGGTCCAAAGGACTGCTCACCTGGGGGTTTGTACCTGGCATTGACTTTGCACCCAGAGCGCTTGCTGCCAGCTCCCCAGCTGGCAGAGCTGCCTTTCCAAAAGGACCATTTCGATTTACAGTGATGAGAATCTGGTCTGCTGAGCCCCACAGCCCTACATGGGTATTGCGAGCTGCTGCGAGGCGTTTGTTCAGCAGTTATTTGTGCTGAGGAAGCTTTGGGAGGCTTTAGTTGGGTGTGGGAACGCTCCTGTGCCCAAGAGCTGGATGACCCCCCTCTTCCCCCCTGGCCCAAGGCCATGTGCTGCTCTCTCAACTGCATGGCTTAAGTGCTTTGGAAAGGATAAAGCCCCTGGAAATTAATCAGCTTCATCTTGAAGCTGAGGTTCTATGAGAAGATCTCAATCCCTTTATTATCCAAAGGAAAAGGAGGCCCCTGGCTGGACAGTACATGATGAAGATTTGCACAACGCATGAACAACCTAAATCTGTCAAACATCTGGGGGTTAAAACTGTGTATGTGTTCTGGGAGCAGAAACTAGAACAGACGTCACATCCAGCCCTGCTCCAAAGGAGTGCCTTGGAGTTGTCCTATGGCAAGGAGCTGCTGCGTGGGGCACCCTGAGGATGAACGGCCTCGCTGGCAGGGCTGTAGTAGCAGCAAGAAAACAGAATTGCTTCCAAAGGCAGCTACTCATGTGGATTTGTGTGTGTTTCTGCCGGGTAGCATTGGATTGAATGTGCCTTAGGCTTGGGAAACTGGCTTTGTGATAGCTTCTGGAATAGTGGTCAAAATATCAGGGACTAAATGCCACCGCTGGGCAGCTTTGGTCACTGAATGCCCAAGGTGGCATTGCTGTGCTCCAGCGAAGTGGGAAGAACTGGACGTGCTGCTCCAGTGTGGAGCTAGAGCAGTGCAGGGGCAGCTCCTTCTGCGTCTGCTTGTGTTAACACACTTGGTGTCTCCTCGAAGGATAAGAGGTTGGAGATGCTCAGACATTGCACTTGTGGGACTCGTAGTGCTTTAAATAGAGGCGTCTTTCTGCGGGGTACGAAGCATTAAAATTGTGTTTGAGTGCGATTCAAAGACATGCAATACCTTGTTTGCCCTCCTCTTATTTTGTTTGGCTGATGTAGGCGTATTTTTGTTTTTACTCACTTTTCTGTCCTATATTGTCCCTTTTTTCCACTAATGTTGACTGTTCCATCTGCTTATTTATCACCCACAGTTAGAACCCGAATTTCAATTAGCAATCTGCTTTGTTTATTTTTGTTTTAAACAAGGCATTGAAAGCTCCAACAAAGCTTTAATACATAAAACTACTTGTAATGCAGCTGTTAAAGCTCTTCCATCATATCCATGAACAAAATGAATTCTATTGCTATCAAGATGCATCTGATAAATTAGGTTTAATCCTTCGCTACTGCAGCAGATAGAAGGCACTTCAGCAAAGATGGAAAGATTTCAAATGACTGAGATGGGAAATGGTCTTTGCTCAGTGCTCCAGAGATGTAAAAGAAACTCAAACCTCACGTAGTAAGAAATAATTCATCCAGCAACTGGGAAAGCAGTCTCTGGATTTCTGCACTTCTAATCCTGACGCTTCACTTTTGGATCCAAAGTCCCAAGTTAGGGGTGTGGGAGCAGAAAAAGAGGGTGACCAGGTGTGTGGGAGCATCCTGGCAAGAACGTGCTCTCCTGAATCTCACCGATCCCCGCTGGGGTTTGCAATTCCAGCTGCCTGCAGCCCTGCCAGCTTCTTGACTGCTGGATCTACATCACCAGGATCCCTCCTAGGAATGGCTTCTCTGGACAGGTCGTATTTGCTAAATGAAGGCGAGTTAATTACAGTGAATTTGGCTTGGACTCCAAGTCTGACATGGTAAATTGCGTCAACGCCCTGTCAGTAACGCTTGTGCCCAAATCCCATTGACTTGTCATTAAAACAAAGCCTGTGCTGAAGTTCTCTGCTGAATCACGGCTGAATGGATGAATTACCAGTGTCATAACTTACCAGTTATAGTTACCAGTATATAACTTATTGGCAATCCACCGCCTGGCACGCTGGGCGATGGAAAAACAGCCACGCGGGTCAGGTAACAGGTGCCCCGTGCAGGCTGTTCTCCCGAGGTGTAAGCCGATTCCTCCTGCTCGCCGGCCTGGCTTTCCTCTGTGTCCCCCTCCAGGCCGTCGCGCTGGGTGCTGCGGGGGGCAGCAGTGCCCCGGGTGGGTGCTGAAGCCCTCCCGTGCGACGGGGTGCACCCGCGAACAGCCAACTCCCGCACGCCGCTGCTCCGCGGGTGGGAGGCCAGGAATTGATGTCGCCGCCGTCCTGGACCTGCCGCTTCTCCCGCGAAGCAGCTCCCGCCTCGCCCCGGCCGCTGTCACGGCGCGGGTCACCCCTGCGATGAGCTGCGCTCCGGCCTCAGCCCGCACCGCCCGTCACACCGGCACCCCCCTCCCGCCCCCCCGGCGGGGTGCGGCGATGAGCGGCCGCGCTCATTGCCGCTCCCGCGGGGGCGGGGCGCGGGGGCGGGCCGCGGTCCCGCCGCCGGGGCCGCTCTGTATAACGCGTCTCCCGGCAACGGCGGGCACGTCACTTCCTCGGGAGCCGCCGCGAGGCGCCGGTGAGCGCGCGGCGCCGGTCGGGGTCCGCTCCGCTGCGGGCCGGGCCGGTCCCGTCCCGTCCCGCCGCCGGGTCCTGCCCGCCGCGGCGCCATGAGCGCGGAGCTGGACGGCGTCTCGGTGCACTCCTCCTCCTCCTCGTCGGGCTCGCTGGGCTCGGCGGCGGGGCCGGCGCCGCGGCCGCTGTCGGCCAACGTGCGGCGGCTGCACCAGGCGCTAACGGCGCTGCTGAGCGAGGCGGAGCGGGAGCGCTTCATCCTCTGCCTCAACGCCTACCACGGCCGCCGCAACGTCTGCGACCTGGTGCGCTCCCTCCGCGCCCTCCTCGACGGGCCCCGCCGCCGGCAGCTCCTGCCGCTGCTCCGCCTCGTCCTGCCGCGCTCCGACCAGCTCCTCTTCGACCAGTACACCGCCGAGGGGCCCTACCTGCCGCTGCCCGGCCGCCCCCCGCCGGTGCCCGCCCCGCCGCCGGTGGTCCCCGGCGAGCTGCGGCAGGTGACCCTGCGGCGGAGCAAGGCCCACGAGGGCCTGGGCTTCAGCATCCGCGGCGGGGCCGAGCACGGCGTCGGGATCTACGTGTCCCTGGTGGAGCCGGGCTCGCTGGCCGAGCGGGAGGGGCTGCGCGTCGGCGACCAGATCCTGGGTGTCAACGGGAAATCCTTGGATAGGGTGACCCACGCTGAGGCTGTCAAGGTAAGCCGGGTCCGGACCGGGCTCCGGCTGCTGTGTCCCCCGTCCCGGTGTTTGGCCGCCGTCCGCCCCGTCCCGCTTCCTCCGCCCCGTCCCGGCCTCCGCTTCATCCCCGCCGCGCGGTTCGGCCGCTGTGCGCCCCGTCCCGCTCTGCCCCTCCGGAGCCGACGGCGGTGCCTGTTCCCCCCGTCCCCGCTCCGCTCTCCCCCTCCCATCCCGCGGTGTTGTCGCCGTGCGCCCCGTCCAGCTTCACCCCCTCCGGCTTTGGCGGCTGCTCCGTCCCGCTCCAGCCGGTGGGACGGGAGCCCCCGGCTCCCCCTCTCCGGGACACGGCGGTGGAAACCTGCAGCCCCTTCGCGGAGCGGCTCCAGGTTTGCATCGCGCCGGAGAGCTCGGGCTCGTCTCGCCGCCGTACGGGCACCGGCACTGCGTGTAGCCGAGCCCGGAAAGTTTGGGGTGAAAATAACGATGCTGCTTTTAGCACGGCAGGAAGGAGCTGCCGGGGGCCGCCTGGCATCGCCTGCGGCTCTTGGCACGGCAGGTTCAGCCCCTCAGGGCCAAGCCGTACTTTTTTGTTACGGCATCTCTGGCACGTAGCAGTGCTGCTTGTGTCTTCCTTTCGGTCTGGGAGGCTTGTGGAAGTTGGAAATCTGCTTGTGCCGGGGTTTTAAGGCATGTACTCTAGCTGCTATAGCATGTTTTCTCCTCCTAAAGGTAGAGAAACTGAGGCACGGAGAAGCAGACCACCCCCCTCCCAGGACTGCACAGAGCTGGAGCAGGAGCAGATCCCAGATCCCTTCTGATTGCATCAGGGGGAGAAGGAGAACAGTTACACAACTGAGGTGCCCCCGGCTCTTCCCACAGCACAGCATTTCCATATGCCTCGGAGACCTGTTGTAGTACCTAACAGCAGGGATGCTATCGATAAAAGCTTCCATGTCAGGCTAGGTGGGGGAGCTCCATAAACCGTGGGATTTTTATCCAAAGCGCAGTGTTTTGAGGCAAAGTCCATGCCTGAGTGAGCCAAACGGTTCACAGAGATGATTTTGTGGCTGGTGGGCTCAGCTCAGAGCGTACCCATGGCACGGCAGTACCAGGCACAAAGCTATTGAGCTGGAGAACCGACTTTTAGGACCACAATTTGTAGGCAGCATGTGGAGAGCTGGGATCTGGGGTGACAAGACTGTTTTGCAGCTGTTTGTGCTTTAATTCTTCCATAATAAGCTAAAGTACTTCTGTTCACAGCCTGCTTCCCGTGGTGCGTTCTTCCGACCATGCATTAATCTCGCGTAGCGTTGAACAGCATCTTCACAGCAAACCTGCGTGCTCCCTGCCCCATCTTTCAATCCGAGCCCCAGGCAAGGGCATGTCTTCCAGGCTGGAAATGAGTCCCCAGTAATCTTAAAACCAGAGGAAAGACTTGTAGGAATTCTGTTTTGTTTTTTTTTTTTTTTATTCCTAATGATAGGACGACAAAGGTGTAAAGCTTTCGGGAGCTAACCTGCAATTTTGTGCCCTGAAGACTGCAAAAAAACCCCACGCCGTATTTTGACTGTGGTGTTGGGATGGGTAGAAACCAGGTATCAGGAATGCTCTGGTCTGTGAAATGTCATCTTCTCTAATTCAACCCACTCTGCTGGGTAATTCACGTCCCGTTCTGTTTGTTCTCTAATATAATGTACGCGATGTCTTTTAGACACTATTAATATTGAGTGAAACTAAGTGCTTCCTGCACAGAAATAATTCCTGTAGGATGCAATTTGCCAAGGGGTTGTTCTGTGACAAGAGCTATGTTTTGTTAATGTGATCCTGATAGGAAAGAGAAGCTTAGAAACTGTCTGCTTGTGAGCTGAACTTCTTTAAACACCAGTTTCATCACACACCCGGCTGTGTTGGCATCTTCTAGGGCTCCTGCGCTCATCTGGCATCAGGGAAGGGTTTTGTGACCTGTGTAGTGGTGGTAGAAACACACTGCCTGGGAGGAGTGTCAGAGTGATTACGGTACAGCTGTAACAGCTCCTTTAGAGATTTTTAAAATTAAGTAAGTGCTAATTTGTCCTTAGATGCTGCATTTGGGGGGGATGGAAATGAAGAGCAGATCGCATTCAGCGATGCTAAAGGACAGTCTTCGGAGAATTCCTGTGGGGTTAAGAGATAGACACCTCGGCTTGTGTTTTGGACATCATGCAGGGTGTCAGAGGTGCAGTGACAAGAGGTGGTGATGTACAGGGGGGCTTGACCCCGTATTCTCTGCTTCCCCTTGAAACCTGGGATCTCGGGCTGAGTCTTGATGTGTGTGTTAAGAGCTCTGCAGAGGTGTCTGGCCTCCTCGAGCAGAGCAAACCTCGCAGGTCCTGACATCCTCGCCGCTGTCTGTTGGTCTGCTCTGTAGTGGATCAGTGGAGAGAGAAACGTTGGATATACAGGCTTGTACCGGAGCTGGGTTTGATCCTGGAATTCATGGCGTGTGCTGTACAGGGGATCAAACACCGAGAGGGGAAAAAGATGAGCAGAGAGAGGCTTTCTTAGTACAAAACCACGGCTGCGTAGCCCGATCTCCCAAACGCTCCTGCCTGCTTTAGACGAGTAGATGTGGCAACTGTCTCTGTCAGGAGCTGTCTGATTAAAGCAGAGCTCCCGTTTCTGCGTGCGCGGCGATGCTCTGGTTCTCCATCTGTCTCAGAAGGAGCACGTTCCCGTGCTGCATTTCCATCTTGACTGTCCTGCAGCAAGAAGCTGTCTGTCTAGGACAGCATTGTTATTCATAATATGCAGAACGTGTTGTTGGGAGAGAAGTTGTCAAAGCTTGTTCTTCGGGGTGTAAGACGATGGCAGGGATCAGTAAGGCTCCTCTGCGCCTGGCCTGGCTGCTCCAGGCACATCGCGCTCTCTGCGGGGAGCGAGACAGACTTACTGAACCAGAATCAACTTTTCTGCCCGTCGGGGTGCTTGGAGATGCCCAGCTATGAATGCGGGCAGCGAGGCAGCTGTTTGGATGGAGCAGCGAATATACAGGTAGTCTTAACTCGTTCGTGCCATCTCGTAAGAGCATTCACACAGTAGTTAAGTTAATTGCATCCATTTTACAAGTTGTGATAGCTCAGTTATCTTCTTTCCGAGCATGTCTGGCCATGCAGGAGTACCCCAGCCCTTTCCAGCACTCCTCTCTTGGAGGAAAGAGGCACTGCCTGTGGGGTAGGAGCAATTTCTCCCTTCTATTTTCAGGCATCTCTCAGAGCCGTGATATAGCAAAAGCAGAATCATGGCACCGAATAAAAACTGCCATGACGACAGGCGAAGAATGCAAAAGTAATGAGCTGCACGCTGTCCTTGCTGAGAACTGACCAGTGACCTGTGACCAGTGCAATGGGGTTTGTAGATATTTTAGTGTAAACTAGATAAAAAGTGGAATTCTGACTTAAATGACAGGATTACCTAAGCACTCCAAATCAATTCACTTAATAACCAGCTTCTTAACCTTTATGTGAGTAGTGGAGTTTTATGTCTCGTCTGCTTCGTGCTCTCTGTTTCATCCAAATCAAAATTAAATGACTCCATTACAATTATAGCTCTATCATTCCAGAATTCAAGAGTGCGCTTTAGCAAGAGATCGCCGTAATTTGAATTATGGTGTAAGTGAAGAAGTTTGTATTGCTGGTCATATTTTCAGAGCTCGCTTGGCTTTCATCAGCCTTGCTATGTGGTACACGGGTGATATTGTAGCAGTCGTGCTGAAAGTTTGTATTGAGAAGCTGTAATGTTACATCCAGAGTGGTTAAAATTGAGGTGCTTGTGGGTTTAGACCACCAACATGTTACACAGGGAGGTGTTTTTCCTCTACTCCGGGGTTTACATTAAACTCGTACTCCCTTTCTTCCCCACCCCTTACTTTTGTTGCTTTGCAGTAGGTTTTTGTACCCTTTAAATCATTTTAGAGGGGAAGGGGAAAGGAGAAAGTGTAAAGTATCATGACTCTGGATCATTCCTGATTGAGGATTTGGCTTAATGAGCTACACCAGCCTCTAAAGAGCTGCACTGATTTCACCATTTGCCCTGCTGTGTCTTTCTGTTCGTGCTGACAGCTGGGCAAATCCAGATGAGCTTGATCCAAATCGCCAAAACTAGACTAATTTGTGTGCATCAGTCTTAGGGAGTGTGATTCTTTCGTCATGGTGTAAATCTGTAGTAACTTTGCCAAAGTCAAAGGACTGACATTGGGTTTATTCTGGAGCTACTGGGATAGTTCCAGTCCGCTGTCTTGGATTCTTTGGAATGGATTTGGGTTTTGCTGCAGGCGTGGTGGGACTGGGAGAAGGCTTGTGATGAGACAGATCTGTTACGGACGAGGCAAAGGTCTCTGGGACGCAGGGCCGTGGTCTACCAGCAATCCCTCCCACTGGCCCATGGCTCTGGGCTGCAGCCTTGCCCGGGAAGGCTCGGATGCCATGGAAGGAGATCTCCTTCCAAACCAGCCTTTCCATCTCCTGCTCCGATAGTGTCAAGTGGGCATTTAAAAAGAATTAAAAGGAGACTAGAATTCTTCTTCCATTCTATTCTATTCACTTGGGCTTCCATGGTGGCGAACAAGGTGATGTCTTCAGAGATGGTAATATTTCATACGAGGTAGAACGGGCTCCAGCTGCCTGTGCTCCGGGTGTCTGCGGTATTGCTAAAAGACCACTGAGAAATGACAGAAGAGACGTGCAGCCCTGAGCCTTGGAAGCGTATTTAGAGCGATTTTACCTTCCAGGCGGCTTACAGGAAAGCAAATCTCATTGCATTGTTTCTTGTGATGCCCAATTAATTGATTATCATTATCTCAGTCTGCTTATTTGCTATAGTTAGTAATCGCCACTGTACTGCACAGGCATTGTAACAGCTGGTAGGAATGGATGCAGCTTGGTTTCTCTGGTTTTTAACCCTTCCAAGTACTTGGACCATGACACACAGCCGTGGTTGGGATGAATGAGTAGTGAAAGCAATACATCGATCCCCTGATTCTGTAAAGATACCAGGCTCCTTCCTTTAAATGCCTGCTTATCTCTGTGTGTCTGTATTTTTAGAGTCACTGACTGATCCACAGGCTAGAAGCCTCTCACCTTCCCAAGAGATCTCAGGTAGCTGGAGCATGGAAAAGGAGGATGTGACTAGCATCTATCCCAGTAGTTAGAGTGGTAACCTATTCCTTGGTCGCTGGGTCTGCTTAGAAACAAAAAAACCTCAAACAGAACTGCACACAAAAACACATACAGCTTAAAACACAGGTGCTGTGCAATGCCACAGACTTCTGCTCTGCTTTTCTGTCCTGCAAACAGTTTCCATTTTAACTTCTGTAGCCAGCTGAGCTCAGAGGGAGAGGGTGGGAAGTGTAAAGTCACCCGGATCTCCCTCTAGGAAAAAGGGAGAGGGGGAAAAAGGTAACTCCTGAACTTGGAGGCATCTGCATTTTAAATTAATTTTAGAGCCTCCCAAGGGGAAGGGTTCGTTGCAGTGACTGAGTACAGGTCTGGCAAGTGGGGGTCTAGGTTTGACAGCCAGATGTGCTGGTGCTCCGTGGAGCAGGCTGGAGCGTGGGACCTCACCTCGTACTGCGGGGCGATGCTCCTGTGTCCCTGTGAGCTAATCTGAGCTGGCCAAAGTAGTGTGTGTGTAACTTGCACGTACAGAGAGCATCTGTAGGAACGTGGGTTTAGCTGTTGCACTGGAGTTACGAGGAGGTTATATTTGCTGCTCTGCCACTGATTTCCCTCAGTGGGCAAGTTACTTAGTCATCTGTTTCCCTTCATTACACCAGCAAATCACAATCAGCCCTAATGAAATCAAATGGCATTATACTGATGCGAAAAATCAGAATGAAGTCCTTAATCTCTCCTCTCCTCATAACACGAGGCTGATAGTACTTGACATGGGTTTGGCTTGTACATCAGGGTTAGTATTGTTAGGGCATCCTTGAGTTCTTGGAGCGTAAATGTTATTTAGTGGGTTGCTTGTAAATAAACAGGTTTGCCTCAGCAGATAAATTGATAAGACAGCCCAAAGGATGAAAGCCTGTCTTTCCTTCCAGTGTCCATTAGAAGAAAACAAAAGCATTAGTGTGCAGCACAGCTGCTGAGTTAAAATATCTGTTACTCAGTTCCTCTGTCCTCAGGGAAGATGATGGATTTTCTTGACACCTTTCTCAATGCCATGTCTGTTCGGAGAATTATTCAGCTCTAAATCCCCTGGCCTAAACTGACAGCGTGCCTGCTAAAATGATTTGGCTCAGTTTCTTTTGACTGGGTGCTCTGAATTCTCCTTGTCATGGACCACCAAGTGCTTAGTAACTACAGGTGAAGCAGGGACCAGGGTGATCTGGAGGAGCTCTGTTCCTGACAGGTTCTTGTTGCTGGACTCAGAAACTGTATCTGAGACTTCTTGGGGTGGGATGTGCTGGTGGGGAAGGCTGGAAGGGCCTTTGCTTTGTGCAGGCTCTGTCTGGGTATTCTTGGGGCTTGGTCAAGTGTCTGGCTCATCTCCCCCCATCAATTCTTTCAAAGTTGACTTTTCCACTGAGTAACTAACCCTATGTAGACAATATGGGCTTCTAATGGTATTTTCCAGCCCTATGTTTAGTGTGGAGGGGAAAGAGAAAACAAGAAGTGGAGGGGGGGTGCTTTGATCTTGATTCCCCTCATGCATACTCCACCCGCACCCCAGAAAGCACTTAAACAGCTTTCCAGGCTTGCGTTGAAAAAAAGATTATGGAGTTTTCTGCTTAAAATTGTCCCGGACTTGCCTGAGGGACACACTGGGCAGTGACCAGCTTTGAGGGGGTGGGAAGTGACAGAGCTGTTGTCTTGAAGCGGGGATGGGGATGTCAGCCCTTGGAGGGGTTAGGAAGAGGGCCCTGAAGCTAAGATTTCATTCGACCTTTCCAGGTGAAAGGGACGTGGGCTTCGTGATGCCTTGGGGCTAAATGTGTGCAATCACCATAATTATGCATCGATTTACATGTATTTGCATAAGTGCCGCTACTTGAAAGCCAAACTGCTGTCACCTTTGCCTTGGGAGAGGTTGGACTGTGCCTCCTGTAATTCCCATTTATCTTCCTGCCAGGGAGGCCATTTCATACCCTCCATCCCCTGTGCTGGTACCTGCTGCGTTCCTCTGGTCCCTCTCAGCCATCACTCCAGCAGGAGCGCCTCCGCTTCCCTTCATCCCTCCTTCTAGTTGTCTCTCTTCCCCCCACAGCTGCCTCTGTGTCACCTTTGTCTTGTACCAGTTTTCTCCATTCTCACCTCCGTCCCAGCACGGGGACGAGCTCTTCCTGTACGTTGGTGCAGCCAAGTCACCCATTCCTCAGCACAGAAGCAGTTCCCTGGTCTTTGTCAGGTGAGATGGAGAGGGGATACACTTGATCCAAAGCACCTTATTCCCGGCTCCAGAGCACAGTCTGGGGCGGGGGACAATCTCTCCCTGTGCGTTTTTATGGCACCTGGCAAATTTGGCCTTAAGCAAGCTGTGATAGCCTTATGCTTGTCCTGCCTGCAGAGGATCCCTGGAACAAGCTTCTGGGTAGTGCCTGTGCCTGTTGTCCTCTGCTCTGTCCTTTCTGCTGGCAGAGGAACCCTTTAGCTGATATGGCTCCATCAGTCCCCCTGTAAAAGGTCTTGCAGTGCTGCCCCTGCAGCCCCCTCCCCTCTGTAGGAGACACAGGGACCCTCACCAGTCCCACTGGCACTGACATGGTTTTGCTCAGTCTAGGTGAGCCCACAAGCTTAAAACTACCTGAGTCCAGCTGGAACACCCCAGGATAGCGCAGGAAATAGTGGTTAGACAAACTTCTGCAAATCGTTCCCTCTGTGGTGCTGGAGCACGCTGTAAAAGCTCCCTCTGCCTCCCTCCTCTGGTATCTCTGCAGTTCTTTTCCCCTTGGCAGCTTTTTTTTGTTTCCAAGTCTGTGCCTTACTTTTTTGGGGACTTGGTGCACAATCGTGTGATGCTTCGATGATTGATAACCTCCGCGCTGACCCTTCGCAGCTCGCAGGTGGAGCTGGTGCTTGGATGCCCATTATCTGAGCAGCCCAAGAAGCCACACAGCTCTGGCGAGTCTATGATTGCCAGAAGAAGGCAGCTTGTGTCTGTAGCAAGGGGGAGGACGGCTCCTGGTTAATGCTTCTTGTATCAAACTGTGATCTACCCACCAACGGAAAGAATTGGAATAAATTGCTCATTTCATTAGCGGCGAAGGTGAGTGGGCTGTATCCGTACGAGATGCATGTTTTTATTCAGGCTGCCAGAAGAATGCTGGTGGTTAATTACCATTGATTTCTGACATCTGTGTTCCTACTGGGGGGGGTTTTGAAGGCCTGGAAGATGCTTTTACACAGCTTTCAACCTTTCGGCACCCTCAAGAAGCAGAAGGAACAAGAGGAAAACTCGGAAGGCGGGAGAGGAAAGCCTTTAGTAATGTGAGCCATGCTGGGCAAGCAGGGGCTGGCACAGGTGGGTTTCAGGAAGGATGGCAGCTGCCAGTCCCATTCTTAGCAAAGAACATGCTGTATTGTGTGTTGGTTTGGGATTTGGTTGTTTTTTTAAAAAAAAAGGTAATAACTGTGGGTACATGAGATGCGTTTCCTTTTTTTTATTATTATTTTAAGCAATCTACTTCACTCTCAAAGGACTTGATAGATAATTAAATAGTGTGTTGTCAGGGGATCAGTGGCCTTATGGAATCAATCTGCCCTTCTCTCTGGCACTTTCTTCTTCTAATAATATTTCTAGGCAATTGGTGACTGTTGCCCTGCTAAATGTTTTGGCACTGATCCCCAGATTCAACTAAATTATTTCCCTAAGCTTGTCTTCTAGCAGGTGTGCTTGCACGCTGCGGTGCCCCTGTTAAACCTTTCATACCGCAGTCTTCAAACGCATTATAGATGGGAAAAAGCCAAATTTTATCCGAGTCCGGAGCGAAACACGGCAGCACTGAACAACACGTAGCAAGTCCCTGAAATGGCTTGAGAAAGGAAATGGAGATGCGGTCTGTGCTGCCAGGTTCTGCAGAGGGGATTAAGGAGGTGGGATTATTTATTTAATGGTCCACTGCGAACGGGTTGGGTTCAGTATGCCCATCAAATGCCACGCTTTCCCAAAGAGCTTGCAGGATGTGTTATGCTGTCGCTTTTGGGGTGGTATCTCTGCAATCAATGGACACAAGACAACTTGTGTGTCTGTCCCCACCTGGAGCCTGTCCTGTCTCTCTGTTGGTCCCACGCTTTTGTTAGGTGAAAACTCTGGCTCAAAGAGCTTTTCCTTTTGTCCCAGGGAGTTGGGGTGACCTGCTTCATGGGAGGTGTATCATTCGTGTGGGCAGGTGCTGGCCCTTTCGCTTGCTGCCGTTGCTTTGTAAGTGGGCCTGACAGCAAAATCGAGGTCGGTGGACTCGTGCCAGCTTGCTGGCACTGCGGCACCTCGTTGGGAGCGGGGAAAGGCGAAATTCTAGATCTTCAAGCAGCAGTTAGGCTGCCAGGCACAGGGACCAGCAGCCTGACGGCTGACAACAGAGGAGGGTACAGCAATGGAGACCTGTCCTAAACAGCCCCCTCCACCAAAGGGCCAATGCAGTTGGCCAAAATCCCGTGCTCAGGTGGGTGTTGAGATCCTCTGCAAACACGTTCCAAGAGGCCAGGGTGGATGCATGGTGTGGAAGAAGCCAGTGTGATAGGGCTGGAAAAAAATTCCTGCTGATTGCTTGATGTTCAGGGAGACCAGCCCGGAAATGGGTCCTGCCTTCTGCCGTGGGTATGGTCCCTGCTGGCCAAAGCGCCAGCGCGATGGCAGGGAAAGATGTGTTGAAGCTGCCCGTGAGGGTCCCTGCAGGGTGTGTTGGCCCCCAGACTGTCCATTAGCTCCTTCTCACCAGCCCTGAGAAACTAAATTAAAATGAAACAGAGGAGGGAATAATCCTGCTTGCTGGGACAGCTGAACGACGATGAGGAGTCTTAGGGCTGGATCTGCCCTTGGATGCTGGTCTGAATCTGCCCATCTGGGACTGGCTTGACCCCTGTCCTGAAGCTCCCAGCTGGCTTAGCAGAGCCAGCACCAGCTACCTGTGATGGGAGAGGGAAGTGAAGCCCATGGTAATGGTCCTGGCAGTGCAGAGCTCCAGCCAGAGGCTGTATCCATCAGCACACAGTCTGCCCTGGCTGCTCCCAGGGGCTGCCAGGGCTCCTCTCCACACCGTGTCCCTGGAGAACAAGGCTCTGCTCTTGCTGAGGAGGGGGCTCTGGGGAGCAGCAGTGGCTGTTGTTGTGCTCTCTCTCTGGTGCCCTGACATTGGCCACCTCCTCTCCCTGTGATGAACGGCTTTGGCGCAGTATCCTTGGCTTGAAAACCTTCCATCCTGCCCGAGCTGCTGAGTCGCCTGTTTGTAATGCGGCTGTCATCATCCCCTGGCACTGGTGTGTCCCCAAGGGCTCGCAGAGACTCCCGGTGCCTCTCCAGCTCAGCCCATTAGCCTTTTGCTCTTGCCTCCTTGGATGGCTATAAATGATTTCCATTTTTTGCAGCACCTCTATGCTCAAAGCACTTTCTTTTATTAGAGGCCAGACTTCCACCTCCATTTTCGTTCTGAAGTTGTTTCCTCGGGTTCTCTAGCACCCGCTGCAGCTGCGTGCTGAACTGGAGGGGACTGGTGCTGAGCGAAGTGCTCTGCAGCCCTTTGGCTTACCCAGGCCCAGCCGTGCTTTGGCTGTAAAGCTGGTGGTGAGGTCCTGGCCCAGTGGCAGTGCAGCCAGAGGCTGCACCTCGTTATCTCAGTAGCTGGTGTAAATGGCCTCGTTACATCTACTTTGTGTCCCAGTGCTGTAGCAAGAAAAATTGTCAGGACCAAGATGGTGTTAAGAAATTTGTAGCCAATGCTCCACTGTGGTGGTCGCCCGCATCCTGATAGGAGGCAACATTGGGGCTGGAGCATCCTTTGGAGAGAGGCTTCTCCCAAAGCACTTCGTAACGACCTGAAGAACAGCTGGCAGGAGAGAGTCGTCATCGTGTGCTGCTAACTTTCCAAAGGTGCTGGATTAATCCTGTTCAGTGGATGAGAAAATTACCTGCAAACTTCTTTAGAATGTCAAATCAACCTTGTTCCCTCCAGACTCTGAAAGCTTCTGAGAGCCTGATGGAAATGTGTATTAGGAGAACTGAAGGGATGAAATGGGGTGGAGCTGGGGAGGAGCTGCTTGAGGGTACCTGTCTCTCATGTGCCCCAGACTTCATAGATTTCATAGATTTCTAGGTTGGAAAAGACCTTAGAGATCATCGAGTCCAACCATCCCTAATCCCCATTAAACCATATCCTCAAGTAGCTCATCCACCCTATTCTTAAACACATCCAGGGATGGGGACTCAACCACCTCCCTGGGCAGCTTATTCCAGTGGCTGACAACCCTTTCAGAGAAGAAATACTTCCTAACATCCAACCTGAATCTCCCCTGACTAAGCTTATACCCATTTCCTCTTGTTCTATCACCCATCACTAATGTAAAGAGCCCTTCCCCTACCTCCCCACCATCTTTTCTCAAGTATTTATAGGCTGTAATCAGGTCTCCCCTCAGCCTCCTCTTCTCCAGGCTAAACAGCCCCAACTCCCTCAGCCGCTCCTCATAAGTTTTCTTTTCCAGCCCCTTGACCAGTTTAGTCGCCCTTCTTTGGACTCGCTCCAGGAGCTCAATATGTCTCTTAAAGCGAGGGGCCCAAAACTGGGCACAATATTCCAGGTGCGGCCTCACCAGTGCCGAGTACAGGGGCAGGATCACTTCCCTGCTCCTGCTGGTCACACTATTCTTGATACACGCCAGTATCCCATTGGCCTTTTTGGCCACCTGGGCACACTGCTGGCTCATATCAAGCCGGTAGTCAACCAACACCCCCAGGTCCTTCTCCGCCAGGCAGCTCTCCAGCCACTCCTCCCCGAGCCTATAGCGATGCTTGGGGTTTTTATACCCCAAGTGAAGGACTCTGCACTTGGCCTTATTAAAGCTCATGCCATTGGCCTCAGCCCAACGATCCAGTCTGTTCAAATCCCTCTGAAGGGCCTCCCTACCCACGAGCAGATCGACACAGCCTCCCAGCTTGGTGTCGTCCGCAAATTTACTGAGGGTACATTCAATCCCCTCATCCAGGTCATTGATAAAGATGTTAAACAGAACTGGACCCAGCACTGAGCCCTGGGGAACCCCACTGGTGACCGGCCTCCAGCCGGATTTAGCCCCATTTACCACCACTCTTTGGGCCCGGCCATCCAGCCAGTTTTTAACCCAAAGGAGGGTGTGCCTATCCAGGCCAGCAGTTACCAGTTTCTCCACCAGAACACTATGAGAAACTGTATCAAAGGCTTTACTGAGGTCCAGGAAAACTACATCCACAGCCCTTCCCTCGTCAACCAGGCGGGTCATCCTGTCATAGAAGGTGATCAGGTTTGATTGGCAAGATCTGCCTTTCATAAACCCATGTTGACTGGGCCTGATCACCCGGTTAACCTGTATGTGCTCATTAATAGCACTCAAGATAACCTGTTCCATGACTTTGCCCGTCACCGAGGTCAGACTGACAGGCTTGGTGAGAAAGCCTTCTTGGGTCTGTCTTCTGTGCCTGGGTGGAAAAATCCAGATGAACCAGCTTGGAGGGACTCACTGTTGGGATTACCTCCACGTTCTTTCCAAAAGCGGATGATCTGTCAGCCTCGCTGCAGGGAAACTGAGGCACTGAAAAATGGGAAGCTACTTGCAGTGGCAGGATCTGTAACGGCTGGAGGTTTTTTGTCTCCCGCTCTAAAGGCTACCCCTTGTCAAAGCACAGGGATGGTAAGTAGAAGAAAAACAGTGGAGGTTGTTGGCTCTGCTGACGTGGCAGCTGTGCTGGGCGTCCTAATGGCTGACTTGTAGGCTTCTGGGAGATGAGTGGGGACAGGGGTTAAGCCCCACAGGTCAGTGTGGGGTTGGTTTTGGATGTAGAATGGGAACAGGCCTCAATGGAGCAGGTGAGTCACAGGCTGTGCAATGCAGAGACCATCCCTTTCCATGGGCCACTGACCTAGAGTGTCCCTGCATCCAGGGTACCGCGTTCTCCCAGCAGGTCCTGTTCCAGAGATCTCTTCTAATACCACTGGGGCCATCATTTTTCCTCTCTTTCCCCCAAGAGCAACAGGCATCATCTCCCCAGATGCCAGAGGGACCATCTTACAAACCAGAGGATGAACAGATGCACCAGCCTTGGCAAAACCAGGGAAAAGAAAACCACAGAGGGGGAACCGCAGCATTTCTTCCCGTGCAGGGGAATGGAGAGTAGCTACGCTCGCTTGGAGCTCACCAAAGCAGCTGATAGTGATTTCTGCCTCTGGTTGGATGGACGATGGAAGCTTCTCCCGTTTGGCTCACCTGATGCCTCATGGCTCTGCAGCTCTGCCTGCCAAGTGCTCGATTAAAGTCTACTTCAGTGCATGGATGTACAAAGGCTTTACAGGGCTGTGCCAGACCTCATCCCCGTGCCTGTGGGGCTTTGTTATGGAGCGCTGTCATCCAAGGGAAAGCACTGCTGCTCTTCCCATCTCCTCTCACAGCTGTGTCAGCTTTAGTTCAAATAGCTGGTGGCTGCCTAACGAACAAAGGAAACTCGAATGCTTGAACAAATGTGACTTTGGAGGTCACCGGGTTGGGGAAGCTGTGATTTTGACAAGGCTGTGGTGGCCGGAGGGAGGACACGGGTGGTGCTGGGCAAGCCTGGTGCTCCTCAACCTCCGGCCTCATGCTGGGTCTCTTCCTCGGACGCTGGACATTGGCTTTCTGGAGCTGATGTGCTTCCAGTCGGGTTTGCAGCAGAGATTCCTCAGGCTATCTGTGCTCACAGTTGAACAAGGATTTACCCCCTAGGCAAACCTAGGCTTATCCTAAAATTCATAAAAATAAAGAATCTATTGAAATTGATGCAAGCTCATGAGTCAAAAATCTATTCTTAGAGTCCCAGATTACAAATAGATTTATCTTACAAATGGGCTTCACCAGCTGCATTTCAGACTTATGCTTAAGCATGTTCAGGTAGAGGCTTGAACGCTTGGCTCGTTTCAGCACATGCCTGAAGGCCATGTTGAGTCGGAGCTATGGGAGACCATCTTCTACAAAAAAAAAAAATAAAAAAAATCAGCTGTTTAACTCTTTTAAATGGTCCCATGGTGTTGCTGTGTCCTGTTAAACAGCTACTGCTTTTTACCTGCGTGAGTGTCTGGTGCACTGGCGTGTTACACATCTGCATATGGTACATACATCTGTGTGCACGTGTGTTCTGTGTGGTTTGAGGGCATCCAGTGGTCTATAGTTCTTCCACCAGCTCGTAGCTGGGTGATGGGGTTGCTTGTGTCATGGGTTATAAAGTGTTGAAGAGTGAGCTTAACAGGGGACGGCAGCTGTATGGAAGGTGCGTGTGATGGCAGGGGCCGTTTGCTGGAGGTGGGCATCGGGAGGGGCAGGGTGGGAGCAGATGGGGCAGAGCTGTAGCCTGGCTTGGGAAAGGCAGCGCTGGAAAGCAGGTCAAAGCTGCAGTGGGGAGCGTGGAGACTCCGCCATGACCAAGGGCAGCATCACCACCATGGGTGGCTCCCACCAGCTTTCTCAGGGGTCCATGGGGTCACTTGGGGTGAGGTGTTTCCTGCCTTGCTTCTCCCTTTCTGTTTGCTCTTTCTCACTCTCCTGCTGAGGCTTCGGGGAGCCCGGGCCATGGCCACAGCTCTCCTCGCCTCCCGGCTCTCTGCTGTCACCTTCGTGCGGGAAACACCTCCCTGTTGCCTGAGATCCCGTCTCCTTGTCAAGGGAGCTGTGGGGTGAGTGCTGCCCCGTGCCCGGCACGGAGCTGGGGGCCCTGCCTGCACCTGGTCACTTCTCCTACACCTGCTGTCCCTTCTGTGTACTAGAAACCCTGGAGGGTTATCCTTGGATCCCACTGCCCTGCCAGGATGGATGCTCTGAGGAAGGAAGGAAACAAGATCCCTACATTGGTCCAGGAGAGGGAACGGGGCAGCAGTGAATGGGGAGAGGTTGTTTTGGGGGGGGGGGGGGGGGGGGGTGGGGGCTGTACCCCATCTCATAGGGGTCACTCTGCACTGGTAGCTCTGGAGTAGGCAAGAAGCCTTCCTGCCACCCCCAAGTCATCACTGTGAGGTTCGGATCACCCGGAGCCTGTGGCAGCTTAGGAAGGGGCTTTGGGTCCGGAGGCTGAACTGTGCCCTGAGGCCGCGGTGCCCATTTGAGAGTGGTACCCAGGGGTGGGCTCAGAATTGGCTCCATCGTCCTGGTGGGACGTGGGCTGATGCCAGCAAGGCTGGAGTGTGGTGAGCACCTCTGCCTGCCTGGCTGGGCTCCACGTGCTCGCGGGGAGAGAAGAAATCGTGGCAGGCGATGGGTTTGGGGACGGGGGAGCTGAGGGGACAGGGACTGGAGTTAGCGAGCAGCCCGGGATGTTGAGGGGCTCTGCGGTTGTTCGGATGGGGCTGTTGGTTTCACAGCCCTCATTTAAGCTCTCCAGGCACGTGGTGACCTTGGGAGCACGTGACAAATTTGCAGCCGAATTACTCTATGTGATGGAGATGCCGAACTGGGAATCGGGGAGCTGGATTCTCTCTAGCTTTGGCAGGGGGGGACAGGAGTGTTGCCAGGTCAGAGCTGGGATCCAGCCAGCCCAATGTTACTGACAGTATCACTCTTTACCCAAGAGCTGCTGGTATTAGTTCTTCCCGGTCACGAGCTTTGCTCGGCAGCATCTCTGCCCAGTGGGGAGAAGAGACCTTGCAGGAGCAGTTCATCAAAAGGACATATATAGGGGGAAAAAGCCCAAAGCACCTGCTTTCTGAGAGCAGATCTGAAGCATTGATGTTCCTGCGGCCTCAGAAGGGATCAGCACTTACAGCTGTCCCTAGAGAACTCCTGTATGTTAATTTAAGTTTACTCTAATGTCTATGTCACCTGCTTACAGTGGAAGCTGGAGGAGCAGAGAAGCAATTGCAAATGGGCTTGTCTGGATCTCAAGGTCATCTTGGCACGTGCTGTTTTAAATCTGTGTATATATTTGTTAACTGTTGCGCTCATTAATTGACTGCTTGTGCTGAGGAGGCAGCTGGTGATGAAATGGCCACAGGGGCTGAATTTCTGGGAGCATTGTTGATGTCCACTGAAAAGGCATCAAGAGCCTTTCCAAGGGCAGAGCTTGGGGCCGAGCAGAGGGGACCAGCAGTGCTGCTCTCCTCCAACATTGATCCCTGTCCTGCTCTGACTCCTCTCCAAAGCTGCAGAAACTGCTTGGTCTCAGGTTCAGCCCATGCTGGGGTCCCTCCTGGGCATGTCACTTCGCCTTCCATACTCTGCTCTTTCCCTGGCTGGTGGTGAGAGCGTATATCCTCTCTCGGCAGCAGCAACTTTGCCGTAACGCTGTTGTCGTTCAGGAGTGAACAGAAACATTCCAGCTCTTTCACTGGCTTTTTATGTAGCTCAGTCATCCAGTTGGTGGTTGCAGAATAGCCCGAGATCTTTCAGCCTCAAGAAGAGCAAAGCCATGTCACCCCAGAGTCCTAAAGCAGCTTGTCCTTCCCCCTCCATGGGTGTTAACTCCTTCCTCTCCTTGGCTTGTCTTCCAGGTACTGAAAGGCTGCAAGAAGCTGAACCTGTCTGTCCATTCGGTGGGACGCATCCCGGGGGGCTATGTCACCAACCACATCTACACCTGGGTGGACCCGCAGGGCCGGAGCGTGTCCCCGCCGACGGGCCTGCCACACCACCAGAACAGCTCCCTCCGCAAGGACAGCGAGAAGAGGAGCCACCTCCAGCTCCTGCAAGAGGGAGATGAGAAAAAGGTGAGCAAGAGGGGCAGCCATGGCCCTGGGGGCCTGTCTGCATTTACCCTCTTTGTTCCTTTTATGGTTTTCGTTTGCATGGTTCTATCCTCTGTTGGGATGGCTTGTGTCTCCTTTAGGATATGGTGGATCCTGGTTTTCTCCCTCGGTCCATAGCTTTCCCTCTGTCTTCCGTGAGGAGTCCTGCAGGACAGGATGGATTAGTTTTGGTCCCATTTGACACAGGTAGAACCTGAGCTGGAGACAAGGCATTGTCCAGAGGCAGACTTGTCCAGTGGTGAGGGTCCTGCCAGGACCAGTGGTCAAACCAGAAGTTGCTTGTAAGGCTTTTTGTGAGCAGGTGGTGGTTTTGGCTGGAGGCTCGGTGCCAGCGTGGTCACTCAGAGGCTGGCGTAGATGTTGTGTTCAGGTGGGCTCATGGATTTGGAGAGGGCTGGATCTCAGAGTGCCTTACTGCCCTTCTTACTGCCTTTAAGGTCTTTCCTCAGGTGGTTTTGTGAGGTTTTCTTGGGTCTCTTGGCAGTTTTGTCTAAGTGAAAAAAACAACTTTTCTCTACCAAAAATGCTGTCAAATAAACTGGATCATTTTCCTTTTCTGTTTGGTGAGAGGCAGACTGAGGCAGGAAGGATCTGAGCAGTGCCCGTGCCAAACACCCTGACAAATGAAAAAGGAGGAGGGGAGGGGGGATGGCTTTCACCACCATACCAGGGCAGCTGGTGGTGCCTGGCCAGTGCTGGTCAATCCCAAGACCTGGGTCTTGGACCATTGACAGAAAGAAAAGTGTATCAGCACGGCTAATTCCAGTCCCCTTCTCTTACCATGAGCCTGCCCTCCTTTCAAACAGACCTTGTGATAAGTGGAGCCAGCGGAAGATGTGTCCAAACGGCAATATCTGATCTTGGGGATTTAGTGTTTCTTCCCCCTCATGCTTCCCGTGCCCAAACAGAGACACTTGTAGCTGCGGAGGAGCAGCGCTCAGGGGCTCTTGCAGTGAGACGTGGGCTGGAGGGATGGGCTCTGCTCGCTGTCTCGGCGGTGATGGATACGGAACCTCTTTGTCCAGTACAAGTGTTGCCCTCACTGGTGTTCACAGGATACTCGAGCGCTGCCAGGAGCGAGCGGGGTACTTGCTTCCCGAAGGTGCAGAGTTGCTTGGAGCCGTGACATGTCTCCGTCCCGTTACCCTGAGATCACTGTGGCTGTCCGCAGCGCTTTGATTGCCTGCCCAAAATGTCCTCGACTCCACCTGGAAAGGCTGTGGAGGGATCTGTAAGCTTTAAACCTCCCACCTCACCAGAGAAGGAAAAATCTAATAGAGGATGAGGCAGTTTGCTGATGAAATATTCATGTGGGCCACAAGGGAGAGGAGCCCATTATTTTTACTTTAAGGAGAAGAGAAAAGCAGCCGCGGCTGGTTTGCTGGTGTCCCCCACCCCCTACCACTCCGTGTCACCTTGATACGGCAGGCAGCGACTCTTTGAAGCTCTAGGTAGGAGGTATTTCTCTGCAAAGTACATCCCTTTACTCCTTGCCACGTATCGACATGAAACACGCAGAAGCCTGCGGCCGTGCACATCCCTGCCCGGTGCCGGAGCCTCGCGTGACCCCGGACAGCCCCTTCCCGTCAGTCCCTGGGGAGATGGGATTACAGGTGCCCTAGTTGTCTCTGTGCAGCTCAGCTGCTGCAAGGGCTGGTCATCAGCCCAAAGCACCTTCCTCTCTGCTGCTCCTGGGCCGGAGCTCGTTGGGGCTGGCTCCCAGGGGGTGCCCAGGAAAATGAATCCCATGGAACTTTGCAAGTTAAGAGAGCTTTAATTACTGCAGCTTAATCTGCTTCGGAGGGAATGAAGCCAAGTTGAATGAAGGCCACATGAAACTTCGAAGAGCATCTAGGCTGGGCTTGGCTGTGGTTGGATGTGCCTGCTCCCAGGGTATGAGGGACCCCAGCTCCTGTGGCTCCGTCCTGGCTGAGCTGGGCTGCAGGGCCCTGGCACCCCGAAGTGGCTGTGCTTGTTCTGAGCTGTGATTCTCTGATGCTATTGCCGTGATGCCTCTTTGCAGCAGTGCTGCACTTCCAGAACACTGGGAAGGTTTCCCAGCCTTGGGTGGGATGCCCAGTCTTCATGGTGCTACCAGCTTGTGGCTCGCTGACTTCAGGTCCTTTTGCCCAGATGTGAGGGCTGGCAAAGAGCCTCACACTCCACTGGGCTCTTCCAAAATCAAAGCTTGTTCTTCCATCCCTTGGTGCTGTTTCACAGTCAGACAGCCCTTTGACTTCTTGTAACGGAGAATTGTGCTTTGACCCAGAGCAGGGAGGTGAAGGCCCCTCTGTTAACCTGGGAAGAGCCAGCTGTGGTTGCAGGAGATGCTTGAATCTCACAGAACTGAGTGTGCAAAGCTCAGATGCCGAGAGCAGTGCTGGCATCGTGGGAACGGGCAGTGTTCAACCTTCTTGCAGCACTACTCCGTAGCACGTCAGCGGTGCCATCGGTCGCTCTGCCGGTCCCATCCTGCCCCTCTGTGCCACACTGGCCGTGTACCGGGCTTCTAACAGAAGCCCTCAGCCATGTGTTGTTTGAGTCCTGGCATCCCCATGCAGCTCTGCTGGTGGCTTTGGTCTCCCTCTGTGACTCCAGGCTCAACTTCTTGTGCTAGACTCCAGCAGCATGCCTCCCACTCTGCTCCAGCACGGCTTTCGGCGCTACCTGGAGGTCTTCTCCGTGCCCCGTTAACAGGTGTCATGGTTCAGCCCAGCTGGCAACTCAATGCCACACAGCCACTCGCTCACCCTCCCACACCCCTGGGGAATGGGGAAGAAAATGAAAGGAGAAAAGGGAAGGAGACTTGTGGGTTGAGATAAGGATAATGTAATAATAATAATAATATAAAATTAAAATTAATAATAAGAATAATATATGAGTATATATATGTAATGATAATAATATATACAAACAAGTGATGCACAGTGTAATTGCTCACCAACGCCTGTCCCGTTCTTGTCCCCATAAATGATCCCAAAACAGATAAGTCCCGACACTGCAATCCTGGATGAGCAAAAGGCCCAAAAAGAGAACGAGAGAAAGAGCACTCCGAGAGATGGAGAGTGAGAGCCCCTGGAAGAGCAAAGGCCAGTCAACCCTCATCTATACACTGGGCATGACACTGTGTGATATGGAATACTTCATTTAGTCCTAACCCTCAGTTCAAATCCGAAGGGCAGTTGTGGCCCCTGTGTTCCGGCCATGCTCCCCCCAGCCCCTTGTGCCCCTGTACACTGGCAAGAACGCGGCAAGCTGAAAAGTCCTTGAGGTCTCAGTGCCAATTATAAACATCAGTGCGCTATCAACGTTCTTCTCATAGCGAGTGCCAGGCTAAAAGCAAAACACAGAGCTCTTCTAGCTGCTGAAAAGAACAGCTAACTCTGTCCCAGTCAAAACCAGGACAAGGGGCCTCCATCCTTGCTGACCACAAGCACGACGCATCTCTGTCCCTAGCCTGCTGGCTCAGGTTCAGAAGTGCTTCCAGCAGTAGCTGTTGGCACTGGTGGGACCTGAGGTTGCTCAGAGTAGAGCCCTGACCCAGCCTGCCTCCAGACCCAGCTCCTCCTCACTGCCCTGCTTGTCGATGTCGATGTGCAAGGCTTGGTGTGCATGTTGTGACAACCTTTGCTCCTGAATCCCCATCTGTAAGACCAGCAAAAGAAGATAACTGGAAGCTACAACCTTTAAATGACCAAGGCTGCCCAGATGCTCCTGTATCCAAAGGTGCCTTGCTTTGCCAGCTGACGGTGAAAGAAAGCCCCACGGGGATGGAAGAGGGGCTGGCAGTCTGAGAGGGGTTACCTGGTGTGGCTGCTGGTGGCTGAACTCAGGCCATGAGTAGCTGAGTCACTTTGTCCTGACTTACTGTGCACCATCGAGAGATGAAAACGTCTCAGAACACAGGAACAGCTTGCCTCTATCTTTTTCTCTTTTTATTTGTATGTATATATCTAGATATATATATTTAATGGCTGCAAGTGGGGTTGTTCTGTTCACAAATATCATGCAAATAAATGCAGCATGTCCCTGGTTAATTCGGTGGAGTCAACTGGAATTGACAGGTACCCCCAAGGGCTATTTGATTTCTGGATGGTTTTACATATTGAGGGAAGGGCTGGGGATTAGTTGATTATTTTTTTACTCCCCTCTCTCTCCTCTTTCTAATCGATCTGGATGTCCTGGAATACATATGCAAAAGCTTTCAAACAGGCACTGTTTGGCAGAGCACAGCAGAGATCAGACTTCAGCCCTACAGCGGGATGCTGAAGCGATGTAAACCAGCGAGTTTATTAATGCTTTGCTACAGTTCAGCTAACCTGCAATGCCACTGGAGTTAAGGTGATATTTCCAGCTTTTGCAAGGTTAAATCCAAGGTTGGTGGAGGCATCCTACATCCATCAGGCAATAGAGATATCCCTACCTGGCCACCTTCCCCTCCAGCATCTGTTCTCTATGCCTGAAAGGATGGGTTGTAGCATGGTTTAACAAGTTTGTTTATCTGTAGGCAGAAGCATTCATTATCAAAAGGCTTGAAATGGAAACCACTGCTGTTGGCGTGTGCATGACAGTGTAAGCGATCCGTCGGGGTGCCGAGCGGAGGGATCCGTTGCATGGCTGCGGGCACCTGGACGGTGGGATGGAGGTGTGGAGCAGCTGGGCTGGACTGGTGTGCAGCCAGGGTGGTTGGGCCTTCAGCTGACAGGTCGGTCTCACCTCCTTGGGTAGCTTTGCTGTAGCACAGCGTTGCTGGCCTGGGGCTGGCACGTTCCTTGCCCTTGGCTTTGTCGTATTTTTGTGTGGACACTGGGGTTCCTTGGCTGTCAGTGGTGGAAGAAGCCGTTGTGGGACTTTGGGAGGTTACTGGTGGGCTTCCGGCTGTCCTCTGGCTCTGCTTTCACCATCCCATCCCATTCCAGTCAGTGGTTCTGGGCCAAAATCCAGCTTGCACCGAGCTTGGGTCAGAGGCTATTCCGTGTGGATGAGCAGGAGGTCAGTGCTGAGATCTGGGCCAATTATCCAGTGTAGACCTGACCTAACGCAAACGAGAAGGCACAGAAAGAGATGCAAGAATTAGAAGGAATGGATGAAGGAGGTGCTGGCACGTATGCACCTGCAGTTGTGCAAGTTGTTGCAAATCCTTACACTTTCCATGTCTGTGTGGTCTGTGGCAGGTTGAAGAGATGGTTGCATTTCCCAAGTTTTGCTATTATTAGTTTCCTGCAGCGAGGACAGCCTTCCCTGTAGTCGTAATCAGTGGGTCCAGTGTTTCATCAGAGCCCAGTGCCCATCTTTCGCCATGGGTGAAGTAGCCAGTAAGGTTGGCAATAAGCTTTTAAAACAAAGGGCTTCTACTAGCACGGAGCTCTGGTGAAACATTCTTGGAGCCACCTGTGTCCAGGACACCCACAGCAGCAGGTCACAGTCCCCCAGTGCCATCCCAACAGAGGATGTAGCCTTCTTGCTCGAGAGACAGGACCTGCTTCCACTGGTCGGTTTGTGTTTCACAGCAGTTTGATTTTTTATGATCTATTCAGGCTTAAGTCATCTACAGATTTTTCACAGCAGCAAGGACCATTTGTGCTCTGAATTGTCATTAATGCACTTCTGGGATCAACAGCTTATTTCATTAGGAGCACTTTGGAAACCATCAGCCAGCAAAAACTCGTAGGTGCTCTTGTGCTGGGAGGAGGATGAACTGTGCAAAATGCTCTGCAAGTGTCGGACTGGTAATTCTGTGAGAAACGCCATTTCATCAGCTGAATCGTTGCAGTAACATGCTTATTGCAGGGGAGCTGCTTATTCCTTTAAGCTTTTGCTGCAGCAGAAGAAAGAAAATATACATAAAGAAGAGAGCGTGAACTTGCCTTTAGGCAGTTCTGTATTCAAAAGTAGCTATAATTATTATTATTAAAAAAAAAAAAATCTATCCGTGATAACATTGCGTGGCTTGAATGTTTGAGACAGTAACGGTGACTACTTGAGCATGAAGGATAAGAGATGCAGGAGAGATAAGGAAGGATTTCTTTCTATTAGATTGTAATGACATTTTCAGTGTGAAGTCGTTCAGCTCCCCGCGTCTCTCACTGTTTGCTTGCTCTGACCTTGCTGGGCTTTGCATTGCTTTACGGCTGGAAGCCTCTCCGGGCTACCTGGGGGTCTGTGGTCAGCTCCCCACTTGCCCACAGGCTTCCTCTGGTGACTGGAGTATGTGACAGGAGCCACGGGTCCCCCGGTTCCCTGGGGATAAAAGGCATCCTTCCACCTCGGATGCTCTGCGGCACTGTCCCAGCAGACTTACCCCAAATATCCCTCGGGTCAGATCTCAGCTCACCTCACGCTGGCAGGCACCAGCGCCATCTCCTCGTTATTTCAGGCACTTTAAGCAGAAGCAGCACCCAAAAGTGATTAATTGAGCCCCAGAGCTCTGGAGTGCTGCGTGAGCGGGGCACTGCCCGGCGGGGAGGCAGCCTGTGGGCCAGCTTTACAGATTGTCCCGCTGCTTCTGTTGTTGCCTGCCTGTCCCTGCGCTCGGAGCGTCACCTCTCAGCCGTGGTGATGTTCGGTGCCCCGGTGCTCACCTCCTACAAGAACCTATTTGCAAATCGGTGCCCGTTGCACAGCCGGAGGCAGCGTTGTGGCTGTGCTGATGTCGAACACGCTCGGAGGCGGCTGCCAGCGCCGCTGCGGCAGCGAAGTCCCCAGGGTGGCCTTACGCAGCTGCCCTGGGTGGTGGGTTAGTGTTGGGGCAGCTCTGCTGGACCCAGCTCCCTGGCAGCTGCGGCTCTGCTGCTCCCAGTACCTCGGTTAATGGGTCGTGAGCCAGCTCTGCGTTCCTGAGAGCTGTGCCCGCACGTTTGCAGGATGTCTAGACATAGCCGGTGGGGTTTCCTTGGTGAGCAGGAGGAGGATGAGCCCTGCGAGCCTCCTAAAGTGTTGTTTTTGTTGTATGGTAGCAGTAATGGCATGGAAATAGCTGTGGGCACGGGTGAAACCTCCTCAGCCACTCGCGCAGCTGTGCGCTGAATGGTGCTGACGCAGAGTGATTCTTGTCTGAAAGTGCTTTTTCTAATGGTAAAATTGAATCTGTTGGCAGGTAATTTCATGAACGCGGAGAAAAGAAATCTTGTGCAAGAATCAGCTCAGAGCAAACGTCTTACTGATGATGGCAGTGTTTTTCCTTCATTTCCTGCTACAGGAGGCGGCAGATGTTTCCATGTTGAAATTGAAATTAAAATTGTGTCCCTCATCTTCCAAATGCTTCTGGGTCGTACATGCAGGAGCAGCGTGGGGCTGGACACAGCCTCAGGGCAGCACAGGGGAGAAGGTGGGGACTGTGCAGCGTCTGTGCTCCCAGGAGCCTGGGAATCCCTGGCCCTTCTCAGTGGGTTGCAGGGGTTTACGTTGCCTGTGTGTCCTCAGTTTCCCTCTGCAGAACAGCTGCCCTTCTGCACAGCCTCGCCTGCTGCCTCTGTTTTTGGATGGTGTTAGGACAACTGTCCATTTAGCAGCTTGGAGTGACCCCGGCTCCCCTGACCCCAGCCCCGGAGGTGTGTTAGAGCTGCTTGCTCTGAGCTTCAGCCTGGCAGTAGAACAGGGGGAGAGCTGAGGAGGGAGGAAGCAGTCAGGTTGCCCAGAGAAGTTGTGGCTGCCCCATCCCTGGAAGTGTTCAAGGCCAGGTTGGAAGAGGCTTTGAGCAACCTGGTGTAGTGGCAGGTGTCCCTGCCCATGGCAGGGGACTTGGAACTGGATGATCTTGAAGGTCCCTTCCAACCCAAACAGTTGTGTGATTCTATAATAAAATGGAAATGTAACCAAACACCCTCTTCTGGGACAAGATTTGCACAGAAATGTCTATCATATATGTACAAACCTGTTTAAATGAGTGGAAAAGCCCAAGCAGAAGGGCTTGGTCTGGGAAATGCTGTATTGGGGGTCTGTTCCCAGTGGAGCCCAGGATCAAGTCCCAGTGGTGGGAACCACTGGAAACAGCAGCCTGGTCACAGTGGACATGTTTAGCTCCCTCCTTGACAGCACAGCTTGACTTGTGCTTCACTGTCATCCCACAGTCTCCCTCCCAGCCCACAGCCGTGTCTGGAGCATGGGCTTGTGGCGTGGGAGAGGTTCCCTCAACAGGGAAGGCACCGGGTGCCCCTGAGCATGGGGCAGCCCGCATGATGATGCCAACCCCACCTAGCGCCGTCTCTGCGGATCCCGTCGCTGGAGGCAGGAGGCCCTTGGGAAACAGTGTGCAAAATAGTCTCCCATCTTATCCCTAAGGCCTTAACATGGAGTTACTCAGCCTTTGCTTCATCCTGGCAATCAGCTTATCCCTCAGCTTGGCTCCCAAACGCTTTCTCTCCACTCCTCCTTCCTGCCTCCCTCATCGCTCCCCGGTCGGATCAAACCGAGCTCCCTGCCTGCGAGCGCTCCCTTTATTTCTCAGCTATTCCCTAAATCTGTGGTTTGTCAATAAGCCCAGCGCTCCGAGCGCAGTATTTCCTCTGGCTCCCGCTGCTGCCACGCTTTTCCTGGCAGCCCGAGTTTCTGTTACCGTTTCTGCAAGGTTTATTTGGAAAGGCATAGGTATTATTAGTTGATTAAAAAATGCAATTAAGCCCTCACCAACTCAATTTTCCGGGATTGCCAGCAGCGACGTATTTTCAAGTAGTGCTTTGGGTTTTTTCCTGCAGCTCAGGTTGGCAGGAAGGTCTTCCAGACCCTTCTTGCTGGGGGCTGCGTTCATTGCTTTCTGCTTCTTGAAGTCTGGGCTTGCTACGGGTGTAAACCAACCTGCTCACGCAGCAGCACATCAGGTTCGATGGGAAAGGGAGTATCTCTTACTCCATCTGATGATATCGGAGTGGGGAGAGCAGCTTCTCAGCTTACCAGCCCGTCGGGATAATGTTAAAGGGAAATGTGGATGTCTTGATACGGAGCTCCCTCTCGTATCGCCAACTCCAGTGGAGTGCTGGCCCTTGTAGTTGTTGTTTAGGGACTTGTAGAGAGGGCGTGTTGCCATTACCACTCTTATTTTTGGCCCTGATCTGTGACTGCATGCACTTTGCTGCGTTTCTGCTACTTGTGTTTTTTCCCAAAGTTGGGGAATTTTGGAAAGGTATGGCCCTGGTGTGGTGAAGAAGTGACAGTAGAAGGGAAACCCTGAACGTTGTTAGACAAATGGGGAGAAAAGAGAAGGGCTTTGGAAAAGTTGGATATTTTCTTGGTATTAAAAAAAGCACAGTGAAATGTTCTATAAAGCAATGATTTTAGGTCCAGGGCAACGTTTTTGTATAAAGAAAAAGTAAAACTGCCCTTGATTTTGAGAGGCAAAGGCTCCCTTGATTGGGTACAGCACCCAGCTCTCCTCTCCAGCCTGGAGCATGAAGGTTTCTTTTTGGTTCCTTTATAACACTGCAATCCTAGAACCTTTTCCAGCACTTTGTGCACTTTAAAGCAGGGGAAGGACAAACCCAGGGAATGGTGGGTTTGTGCAGCCCTGGACAAGGACTCTGATGCAGGTAGTTAATGTCTTACAGTTCTCGCTCCCTGGCTTTCCAGTACAGCCGTTTCTGGAGCCAGGGCAGCGATACCCACCAGCATTGGTGGCATAGATGATCTTTGAGGTCCCTTCCAACCCAAACCATTCTGTGATTCTGTATTTGTGGGGGTCACCCCAGCTTTGGCTCACAGATCCATAAAACACACGCAGCTGATGAGGCAGCAGTGCCGTTGCCAGCCAGCTGCAATACCAGTATAGAAAAGTAGGAGCTGTTTTGATGACCATTTCTTAAAGAACAAAATCTCACAGTGTAGAGTCCTTAGGTAGATTTATGTCCTACTGCTGATTTCTGTCTTGCTGCTGCACCACCACCAAGGTAGAAAATGGCTTTTCAATGCCAACCTCTCTAAGGCTGGGCTGAATTCCCTGCGTGATGCTGTGTCCTCCAGAAAGGCAGGTTAATTAGTGACTTGAAGCTGGAAATGACTTTTCCATCCAGGTAAATGTGCAAGCTTTTGATTTAACCGCGATGAAGAGTTTTAAACGTAAAAGCCATTACAAACAGGCTGTTTCTATCAGTGTGAAACACATTTTGGCTTTTCTCATTTGTTTTTATTCCTGCTGTCTGCCTTTCTTCGGAATCGACTTAAAACTTGGGACAAAAGCAAAAAAAAAAAACCTGGAGTTATTCATTTAGAAAATGTCGTGCAGCGAGCGAACAAAGGCCATTTTAAATGGAGAGTCCTCAAGGGACCTAAACACAGGCTTGGTCATTCACTCCCAATTCTCACTTGAACTTTCATATCTCATCAGGCCCTCTGAGCAGGAGGGAGGAAGAAGGCAGATGGGGAGGTGGCTAATAGCTTTGGCGTGACCTTGCAAAATCAGCCCTGCGGCCAGGAAAACATCTGTCCAGGTGCCGCGCGGTGCTTCAGCCTGTCAGGGCGTTGTAGAAAATGTTAAACATCTGTTGCAGGGTGTGCTGGCTGTTCTGGGCAGGACAGCTGCAAAAATCTGCCTTGGCGTGATTAATTAGTGCTAATAAGGCGCGTGGCTGTGCGGAGTCCTGGGTGCCTTCTGGGCCGTGGACAGTGTCCTGCGAAGCTGCTGTTTGTCGCAGCCCCGTGTCTGCTGCTGATGGAGGACCCACCTGGGCTGTGTTGGGGTCTTTCCCCGCTGCAGCCCGTGCCTCGGTGTTGCTTGGCTTGTTCCTCTGGCAGAGAGTGCCTGGAGCGGCCCCTCACAGCCACCGCTACGGAAAAGAAGGGCAGAGAAAAGGAGCTGGGCTGTTTCCCAGTCGGGATGGATGTGGTGGATTGCTGTCTAATGGTGTGTTTGCACAGGGCACAGGCAGGTAGAGGAGGAATTGGTGGCCAGTGCTGACCAGCATCGCTCCGTCAGCATCCGCGGTGCTTTGGGGGTTTGTCTTTGCCAAGTATCTACCCCGGCACAGCTGATCCAGTCCCTGCCTGGCTCATACTTTAGCTGGACTCCAACTCACAGAATGGTCTCTCAGCTCTTGCCTAAGCCGTGTCTCCTTTCCTGAGGCCCAGACCCCTCCTGAAATAACATGACTTGCTCCACTTGAGGCATTATCCTCCTTCCATGCTAGTACTTTACTTCTGGTTGTGTCGCCTGGGTCCTGGATGTCATTGCATCTTTCTTCTTCCAAGTTTTCCTTTCAAAGAGCTAGACTTCCACACCTTCCCAGTGTGATCTGCCCTGCCATTCCGCTTGAGCCTCTAAATTATTGGAAAAAAAAAAAAACAAGACAAAGCAAACCCAAATCATGGATGTTGCACATTTTCCATGCTTTGCTGGAAAATGCCCCCCTTGGAAGAATCACTTTGGTTTTCCCCACCGTGCCTGTGGTGAGCGATGCTGCTCTCCAGGGATGCACGGGGCATTGCCCACCCACACGTACTTCTAAAGCATCCTTTGAGCTGCAGCCAGCCCTGCCCGTGTCTGGGCACGGACAGACGGACAAGCTGAGGGAGCCACTGGAGCAGCTAAACCTGCTCTCCCCTCCTCTGTGTTGCTACAGGAGCCACGTGCAGCAGGGAGGGGACATTGCTGGTTTAGAGTTCCATCTGGGCTGTGGTTCTCTGGAGGCATCTGCAGAAGAGGGTCTGTCCCAGAGTGTGTGCTGCTCACTAGGGAACGGGTGGGAGAGCTGGTGTCAGCAGCGGGGACATGGCTGGTGGCAGAAGCACAGAGCTGATGCTGCTTTTGTGCAGCACTCAGACACCAGGTAAATGGCTCTTCCTCCTCCTCTGCAGGTGAATCTGGTCCTGAATGAAGGGAAATCCCTGGGCCTCATGATCCGAGGAGGGGCAGAATATTCCCTGGGTATCTACATCACCGGTGTGGATAAAGGCTCCGAAGCAGAGAGCACTGGCTTAAAGGTAAGAGTGACCCCGGAGCTGGGGCAGGAGGTGGAGCTCAGAGCTTCACACACCATGGTTGCTGCTGTTCCTGCCCTTCTGCCCCCGCCAAGCAGGACTCTCAACGGAGAGGTGAGCATTGCAGTTCTGGGGACGGCTTTTCAGGGCAGGTTCTTTGGATGTTTGAGATACTAAACCTAGAGGGAGCAAGGTGGTTGTGCAGAGAGAAATGCAGCCTTACAGCTCCTGGGGTGGGTTGTACTTGCCTTCTGCCCTAGCACACCCCCAACCTCATTTCTCCCCCTTGACATAGCCTGGGGAGATTTTTGGTGTAGGTATCCAAGAGTGCAGCCCAGAGCTGGTGGGTTAACAAAGTCACTCTCACCTCCCTGAGCTGGCAGAGAAGAGTTTCCCATTAAAGCTCCTGGCCCTGTGCCCTCTTCCTGCATCTCACATCCAACCCCTGTATGTTTGGAGCTGGTGTTTTGCACCTGCCTGCAGGGAGGTGTTGAGCTGCCGGTGGGAGCAGGTGCATGCTACTTCCCTCCTGCAGCACTGGCATTTGCAAGGAGTGTCTTAAAGAGCAGAAACACCCTCAGGGCTAAAGCTGAACTGATCTATCAGCAGCTGATCTATCACTTGGTGTGACCTCCAGCTACATCAGGCTCCCTCCATAGGCAAATGAGTTCTTATAGGATGCTCTGTGGGTTGGCTGGGCCCTGCTGAGGCTGGACTGGTCAAGAGTCCTACAGTTTTGCTGCAGACCTCTTGTAGAGCAAGATCCTACATCTCTTTCATCCCACCAAGTAGACATGCACACACGTCAGCTCCGAGCTCCTCCATCCTTCCTGCTGTATAGTGCAGTGATATGTTTCTCCCTTGATCAACCCCAGAGAGTTTAGGGCTAAGCCTTCAGCTTTGCTCCAGTGGCCTCATAAAGTCACTTAAATCTGTAAAGGCTGGTAGCACGAGGTGGGTGGACAATCTGGTGGAGAGGGCTGTGATTCGGGCTGGGTCAGATATGACCGTGTCCCTGAAGTTACTGTGGCACAAAACGTTGTGTCCAACTGGGCACTGAGGTCTCCGGGGGTTCCCTTTGTAGACAAGGAGACGTTTGTGGGGGTGATGCAACCATTTCTGAACTTAACCATCTGCTGCAGGCTCCTATTTCTCTCTGCTGGCTCTTTTTGACCCAGAATGAAAATGCTGAATTTGGAGCTTTGGATCAACCCAAGCCTTAATCTCTCTCTCAGATCCTTTGCAGGGAAATGGGGGTTTGGACCCTGCCTTAGGAGGGGTCACTTGGCCATGAGCTGTAGGACCATCATAGGGAGATGACTGAGTGTTTCTCAGCGCAGCAAGAAGTGAGAGCTGCTGCTGGAGACTCCCTGCGGACCATCCTTCTCCCCATGTGCGTTACTGCTCTGGGCTGGCCGCCCTCTGCCCACACACCTGGCCGGAGTGCGCGGCCGTCGCCCAGGGATGCCAACACATGCTTGTTCGTTAGCGCAGGGTTGCGATGAGAGATGGCGAGGACAGTGCTGTGGGACACGAGTGTTTCAAGACAGAGATGTTAAGAGGCACAAGACAATTTGTTTCTACCTAATAGAGCTGGGAAGAGAAGGACTGGCTCGAGCTGCCCTGGGTGACACGCGGTGACAGTGCCATCTGAAGCCAGCCTGTTTGTCCCCAGCACCTGCTGAGCTTGTGCCAGAGAGTCAGACTCCATCTCATAAACACCAACAGCCTGAAAGATTAAAGGCAGGAAAAGAAAAAGAATTTGCATTGTTTTCCGTAGGTTCTTGCTGTTCGTTTCGTGTTCAGTGCTTCCATACTGCTCCAAATCCCTCTCTTCACTGCACGGGGTTCAGTACACTGCTCAGCGCAGCGAACGTCGCCCTGCAAACTCGGACACGCAGGAAAAGTCCCAGCAGTGTAACACGTGCCTTTATCCCCCCACCTCTCATTCCATACCTGCTGGGAATTCAAGAAAATAACCCCACGCGCTGTAGTGGAAGCACACGGAGCGATGTGTGCTGCTCCCCTCCGTCCCTGCCGAGCAAGGTCCCCGCGCCGCGGCGGTTGTTTGCACGCCGGAGCCTCTGCTTATTGATTCTTTACATCTCTCCCCTCGCTGTGCTGTTTCCTAGTACCTGATTTGTGCGTGCCAGCAGGCTGGTGCTTCCCCGAGTGCCAGGCTTTATGCGATTTCAGATGCACACAGATGCTTTGTGTATGCTCCAGGCTGTAAATTCAGAGCAACGTGGAGGTTTGGAGATAAGGAAAAGCCTTTTATGTTCTGCCGGTGGACACGGGGGGGGGGGGTGTAGGCTGCATCCATGCGCTGCTGCAGGTGGTGGTGGAAGGGATGTGATGCCACCAGGAGGGAAGAACCGATGGGTGAATGTGATTTCCAGACAGTTCGTTGCTCCCTTAAAGTAGAAAAGTTGTGGGTTTGTTCACTGGGGGCTCCTGGGTCAGTGGGAGGGTTCCTGCCGACTCGCTGGGCAGTGAATTCTTCTGTGGGTTTTGCTGCTTTCACTGAATTTAACAAAATTGTTTGAGATGAACAGGTTACCCAGAGTAGTTGTGGCTGCCCCATCCCTGGCAGTGTTCAAGGCCAGGCTGGATGGGACTTTGGGCAACCTGGTGTAGTGGAAGGTGTCCCTGCCCATGGCAGGGGGGTTGGAACTCGATGGTCTTTGAGGTCCCTTCCAACCCAAACCATTCTATGATTCTATGATTCTGCCAGACTTTTCATTTTAGAGAAAACCTTCTTGCATCTATGATATTAAATCAGAATTTTTGAATGTTTTAATAACATGTTTTACATTTCCCTTAAATTTTGATTAAAGGGCGAACGACGTGGTATTGAAAGCCAGTCAAAACCAAGGAAGTTTCCCTCAGGTCTGAATGCTAAGCTGCCTTTTGTCTGCTGCAGAAACCGGGGCCGTGGTCCTGAGAAGGGGTCCCAGAGGAGATGGAGCTCTGCTGATGCCAGTTTGGGTTCTGCTGCTCGGCTCCCGCCAGCTTCACGGCCCCAGGGCAGAGCGATCTGCAGGTGCCAGCAGAAAACGGGCTGGATTGCTGCAGTCAGTCAATAATTAAATATTCATACTCTTGGCCTTGGCCTTCTTTATGTTTATTCATGCCTGAAACTTCTGACAACGTGTTCTTTGGGTGTGTTTTAAAATATGCTGCCTGGGTGTAAGTTCTCAGGCTGACAAAGTGCGGGTTTAGCGGAGGACTGCGAAGGAGGAACGTGAGCCAGTCTTGTTTGCTTTTGGCTTCTGTCCTTCCTGCCTCCTTCGTGCCGTTGGCAGCGATGCCATCCGGGAGCTGAGCTTGTTCCGCTGGCGTTCGTGGAATCGGCTCATCCCGATTTTTTCCTTGTTCATTTTTTCTGGTGGTGTATTTTGTCAGGATTTTTTTTTTTTTTTAAGCCAATGTTTTTTTTTTCTCTCTCTCCTTTATATCAGAAATAGCAGATTTCAGGTAGCTTGCTTTGAAACAAACAAAATACTGATTTCCCAGCAAGAAGGCTGGGGCAAAAAGAGGCTACCACGATCCGTGTGTATCCAATATACAAGAGAAGGAGAGAAAAAGAGAGACTCTAAACAGGAAGAGGTGAATGATTTTACATCGGCGGTGACAATCATGAAGCTGCCTCTTGAGAACCGGCTTGTGTTTTGAGGTCTGTAGACAGAGAAAGATACTGAAAAAGAGAAGATAATAGGATTCAGCCACAGGCTGCCTCAGAGTCTGAGAAATAAGCTGGATAGTGAAAAATTCAATGAGGAGGAGCGTGGTTGTAGTACATGAGATATAACCTTTGCACTGGTGTGGAGTGGTCCTTCAAACGATGTCACCTGTATGGGGACAGATGTCACTTAAAAGGCTCGTTTTCTGGGAGGCAACCAGAAAATCCCCCTCCAGCAGTGCCCAAGCCACTGCCTACCCCGAAAGACCATCTTCTCTCCTTGTATGCCTTCATGTCCAGTTTGTATCTGCTTTGTTCCTCGTGTTTGTGTTGCAAGGTGTTTGGGGAGAAGAACGTGTTTTCAGGCAGCACTTGGCACCCGCTGTTCCCTTACCTCCCTCCCAGATCCATCTCATCCTTCCAACAGGCTGTATTGACCTCGTTGGACATGGATCAACTGCCCCAACCCGTTTTCCTCCTGGAGAAGCTGAGTGCCGCCTTATTTTCCTGCGAGTCGTAATTTGGTCATTTCCAAACCAATTCATGCTTTTTCCCGCCCGTATTTTTAATTTCTTAAGGTCTGCTTTTGGTAATTATTTGTGCTAGAGGGAGACTCCTTCTCCTTTAGTGGTATCCACAAGCATGATTTAACCTCTCTCCTAGCACATTAGTGGCATTAAATAAGACTAGTGCTGGTGCCAAACCATTTGGCATCCTATTAGCCCTGTTATTCCCAGCTCAATTTGGTGTCATTTAACATTAACTCATGTTTAAAATCTCCAGCCTATTTTTCTGTCTGGGTGGCTGAATTTCTCCCAGAGCCAACGCTGATTATTTTTAAGAGACTTTAAGTGCTCAGAACCCTTGTCTTAAGCCCATTGAGTTTCTCTCGACTGCACCTCCCTTTCCCATGTCATTCTCTCTGTCTCCAGAAAGAGAAGGAGCCAAGTCTGCCATCGAGGCGTGCTACTTCTGAACTCTGCTTCTTGTTTTATCCCCTGAATTTCAGGGTAGGTTTTTCCGTAGGAAATTAGAATAATCCCATTTTCAGAAGTGGTCGGGCACTCAGTGGATCCTGTTGTGACCACCCACCATTAGCTGAGCACAACTGAAAACTTGCTCGTGAAATATCCAGGGCCATAATTTTTCTGTGTTTTATTTTATTTTTTTGTGTCTTCTTATTATTTATTTTATTCTATGCTGGTTTGGAGCTATGCGTGCAGCAAATAATGTGCCAGGGTCAGTGTTTGTTTCAATAGATGGTTCTTTTGCATCTCTGCAGTCTTTTGTTACCTTCCCACTTGTCTTTGACTTTGGGGGAAAAAAAATATTATTATTATCTATGTTAATTAGCAAAAAATCCTTTTCAGCTCTAATAGGAGTCTATCATCAAGATAGGCTGATTTGCAGGCGTTTGGGCTGTCCAAAGATTCCCTTATCTGCCCTTCACCAGCAATTGTTTTTGCAAGGTCTTTTTTTCCCCCCTGCACGAGGTGCTTAAACTTACCCAAGTATTTTGTGGCTGGTTGTTCTCAGCTGGTGTTAATATTCTGGCAGCACCAGATAGAGGTGGTCTTGTGCTGGACACGGTACTGACGGAGCACAAGAGACCAGAGAGCCATGAAGGACTTGGAAAAAACATTGAGGCAGCGATGAAGGACAGATACAGACAGATGCAGTGGCTTGTCCAGGGCCCCTCTGGTCTCCCTGAAATGACAAGGGTTCCTTTTGGTCCACTCTTGAAAGGAGAAACTAAAAAAAGGTTATTAAACTTGTGTAACTGTCTTGAACAAAAAAATGATGAACGTTTAATCCCTGATATGGAAAACTATTAAAGATTCATAATTGCAATAAAACTATCTAATTGAATTTGAATTTTCATTGTTTCGCTGCTGCAGTGAGCCCCGTGCTCCTTCTTTTAGCAGCAAAACCCACTCCAGTGGAGCGCCCAGTGAACTAGAAAGACCTGAGAGATGATACTCATTACACTTGAACGTGTGTTTCTCTTGGCAGTTTACGCACTTGCATAATTTTCCCTCCCTGTTCTGGTGATCAGCAATTTTCTGATTGATGGTTTAAAGCTGACAGAGCTTGAAGGGAACCTGAGATATTTGTGGGGCCTGATGGTTGGGAACGTGGTCATTGTGTCATTTGCCTTCCCTTGGGCTCCCTCCCTCCTGGTTTCTCGGTCTCCATGGATCAGCTCAGGAGGATCTGGCCGGCTCGCTGTCCTCCTGCGGCAGGTTCGCAGAGGTGAGCTCGGCTCCAGGCTGTCTTTCTTTCAAACCAGGGCAGTTTCACATCCCTAGCATATGATTTTGGCAGCCGCTCTGTGCTGGGGTAGGTGTGAGTATCCCACCCCAGCACAGCTCTGCTCTGCACTTTCTCCCCTCCAGACAGCAGCTGTGAAGGGCCACCAGCCCCTGGCCATGACCTGCCAAATCCAACCCGTGCCTGGTCCTGTCTGTCGTCCTTCTGCAGGGAAAGTCAGAGAAAAGGGAAAGGCCAGCCAAGAGCAGGCGGCTCTGTTTGCAGGATCTGCTGCTTTCAGCATCTTACTGGAGCCAAAGCAAAAGCTGGTGCAGCAGGACCTGGCCTGTGCCAACGCCGGGGCCTCGCAGCGGCTGCGGCACGGGCTCCCTCTGCCCTTGGAGCTGCAGGCTTCCATCAGCCCAGCTGCAAGGCGTTGGCTCCCTCCTGGGCTGGCCATGGGACCGTGAATTTATCCCTTCCCTACACCATCTCTTTGGCCTTATTAGCTGGGCAGCTGCCCCGTTAACAGCGGTATGAGGACACCAAGCAGACGGCCTCGGCTGACCCAGGTGAGGACAAAACTCGGGGGCTCTGACAGTGGTGGTGGTAGGGACTGGGCTCCCCTGTGCTGCCACAGCCCTTTGCTATCCACCAGCCCCTCTGTGTGTCACGGAGGAAGGAACTGTCCCAGAAGAATGAGGCAAAGCTGCTCGAGGCTGCTGGGTGGGACTGAACACAGAACTGAGCTCTGCTGCATCCGAGCTGCGTCTGGACTTGATGGTCTTAAAGCTCTTTCCCAACCTAAATGATTCTGTGGTGCTCTTGCTCCAGGTCCTTTTCTCCTTTCTGTGCCACTCAGAACGTCCTTCCAGCCTCACCGAGCATCCTTTGTCCTTTTATCAGAGGGAAGGTAAACAGGAGCCCTTCTCTGGCTTCTCATTATTGCCAGCATTATTTTGTATAGCTCCATCAAGCTCCCCACACATTATCTCGTCTCTAAATTTAACAAGCCTAATCTTTTCGATCTGTCCTTTCGCAGGCACCTTCATCTGCCACTAATCATTTTTGTTTCCCTTCTCTAGAACATTTCTCTCTCTGTTTCCTTGCTGGGCAGGCAGAGAAGTAACCAGAGAATGTACTCGCAGCAAGGTCACGCGTTCACTTGGATATCGCCATGACACAAGTTTTAGAGCTGTTCTTGATGTGTTTCTTACCAGAGTTTCCCATCACGTGTTTTTATTGCAGGCTTACTTGGTCATTCTCACACGTGCACTCTGAGCGAGTGGTCCATGAGTTGTTGGTTGTAGTCTTTCACCTGTGTCCTCTGTGATCATTCAAGAGGCATCAGTCACATCTCGGCCAGTGGCAAAGTCCTGCCTGGTTCTTCAAAGAACCTTTACCAGCCCCTTCTGACACCTCTGATCTGAACTAACCCGAATAGTTGAGGTTGCTGGTAGATCTTGACTTCTTCCTGGGCTCACTCTCCTACTGCTGCTGCAGACATTTTAGGATTGTCTTCCACACCTTCTGGATGTTCTCCCATCCAGAACTCTCAGGTTCTCCCATTCTTTTGCATCTCTTTATTGCTTCTCAGGGAGACTCTGTGCTGTATCTCTCTCTGCATCTCTTTGCAAGGCCAAAGGAGCACTAAGGTCTCCATATATGACCCTCCATGGCCCTGCAGTGGGCAGGGAGGGAAGCGGCCCGTGCCTTCTTGGCACTCGGAAACTCTGCCTCCGTAATCCGTGACCATCTGGATCACAGAATGGTTTGGGTTGGAAAGGACCTTCAAGACCATCTAGTTCCAACCCCCCTGCCATGGGCAGGGACACCTTCCCCTAGATCTGGTTTCTCAAAGCCTCATCCAACCTGGCCTTGAACACTTCCAGGGATGGGGCAGCCACAGCTTCTCTGGGCAACTTGGTCCAGTGTTTCACCACTCTCAGAATGAAGAATTTCTTCCTTATATCTCATCAAAATCTACCTTTTTTCAGCTTAAGGCCATTGCCCCTTGTCCTATCACTACATGCCCTTGTCAAAAGCTCCTCTCCAGTTTTCTTGTAGCCCCTTTAGGCACTGGAAGGTGCTGGAAGGTCTCCCTGGAGCCTTCTCTTCTCCAGGCTGAACAACCTCAGCGCTCTCAGCCTGTCTCCATAGGATGCCCCAGGCACAGCAGCACAGGCTGGCCGAAATGGAGCGGGAGTGTGCGCACAAGTGTGCGAGTTGCCCACGTGTGTGTCAGACCTGCTACCGCAGCCCCCGGCGTTCTTCCATCTCAGCTGGTGATGCTGTGCCTGGAGAGCAGCTGACGCAAGCTCTGACCCCGTGCTCCTGTGAGCTTCAGCGTGGCTGTAGCATACGACAGAGGCGATGTCCGAGTGCAGGGGCCGTACTGCGGTTTCTGGATCAGCTACTGCCTCCTTGGACCAGCGTCTGGCTTCCCTTCCCTGCCGAGCTGTCGCCGGAGCTCTCGTGCTTCGTGCCGAGCTGAGCTTTGCTGGTGGTAGTCCTCATGTCCACTGCTGCACCCTGGCGAAGTTCAGGGTAGCGCTGGTGGAAACTTGGGTGACAGCAGAGTCACAGCCCATCACATAGACTTGGCAGTGGTTAATCCTGGCTTCTCTCTGGAGTAAATGCTTTTAAGAATCCGTATAATTAATCCCAGTCCTCTGAGGCTTCCGTGACCCAGCGGCAGAATGAGATGGACTGAGCTGAAAGGATCATATTAATGCTCCACGTTGTTATTTATTTTCAGCCTTAGAAATTCTTCTCGCTCCCTCTTTTCTCCTCTTCTCCTCCAAGGTGGAGGTGAGTTATTTAAAGCAGTGTCTCCCGCTTGCGTTGCAGCACGCAGAAAACAAGGCTGCGTTTTGGCAGAGCTGAACGGAAGCCTGTGGTTAAGCAAAGACATGAAAGAACAGTTTCAAAGAGGTGGCTTATCAGAAATGGGGTGAATTGTGATACGGGAGCAAGGAGGAGTGGCACTGAGCACCCTGGAAGCAAAGAGAATGGGATTTGGGATGCAGAGGGAAATGCCAGATGGGTGCTGTGACTTGAACATGGCCAGGGAAGCTCCTGGTGACAGCAAAGGCCCTGGCCCCAGAATGAAAGCTCTCGGGAGCAGCTGGGGAGGAAATGGGAGGAAGGGAGAGATGAAATCCAGCTGTCCCAGATCCCACAGTTTACAGAGAGCTCGAGGCTGTGGTGAGACGCTCGAGATGAACCCTCCCTGCTGCACACAGAGATCCAGAGGTTTGGGGCTTCCACAGATGGTTCCTGGCTGCCCAGATCAGCAGGAGGGATTAGGGCTGGAAGTCTTGATGTTCTCTGGGGCTCATTTCTAACCGAGCGGGTCTGCAGATATAGTTAATGGAGGGGACTGGGCATGTTGATCTGACTTGGAATTCTGAACAGGCTTCTCCAGGCTTCGCAGCCTGGTCCTTTGCTGCCTGTTGTCTTGAGTGCTTGGTCTCCAGCCACCAGCACTCAGCCCCTCTCCGTCATCTTTCTTGATGCTTCTAGTTACTGTGGGCCTGTTTTGGTGGTGGGGTAGACTGAGTAGCTCCTCCCTGGTGGGAGAAGGTGGCACATTCCTAATGGGAAAGCCTCCAGACTCACCTCATCCTGACTCCACAGGTAGGAGACCAGATCCTGGAGGTGAACGGCAGGAGCTTCCTCAGCATCCCCCACGATGAGGCGGTGAAGCTGCTCAAGTCTTCCCGCCACCTCATCATGACGGTGAAGGACATCGGGAGGCTGCCCCATGCCCGCACCACTGTGGATGAGACCAGATGGATAACGAGCTCCCAGATCGGAGAGACCATTGTCAACTCCGCAGGGTACGTGCTCGGTACACCCCGTGCAAGCTGGTGGTGTGGGGCTGCCAACCCGGAGCTCTCGTAGGGTGCACACCATCACCTGGGGGGCTGTGCTGCCCCAGCACGGGAAACGGCGGCCGCCTGATGCATTGCAACGTGCATGGGCAACCTGTTGATGGGAGCACCCCGGTCCCTGGGCACGTGGACCCCATATCTGGTGCTTAGAAGACATCAGCTCTGTCAAGTAAGGTGGCTCGGGTCTGGACAACTTTCCCTGTTCTCTCGGGTCTGAAGGTTTTAGCTCTACAGGCATAGGGAGGAGAGTATGTACCAGATGTTGTGCCAGGCCTCAGGTGGTGGATGAGTGATGGTCACGCTGCGTTCAGTGCTGACTGATCTTCTCCCTCCTCACAGGGCAGTGGGCGACCGTGCCACGGAGGCGACAGCCAGGGTAAGAATGATCTCGGGCCTTCCTTGTGAAAAAATCACTATTGCTGTCTCTCATTTTCCATGGGAGGGAGGGCTGTGTGCTCCCGATGATTAAAGGGATGCTGGTTTTATGAGGACCAGAGGGTTTTGACTGGCTCCAGCCTTTCTCCTCCCCACTTCACGCTGCCAGCTGTGCTTCTATAAGCAGTGACACAGCAGGTACCCCCATTCTGCAGCACATCTGGTGCCTCCTGGCCTGGGAATGATCACATTGATGGGCAAGGGGCAATGATCACACATGGGCCAGGACCGTGGGGACCCCCTCCACCCTGCAGAGGTGACCATGATGCCTTCTACGAGGTGGCTGTCCCTGAGCCCTGAGAGCCCCTGGGATCTTTCCAGGAGCGGAGCCAGCCCTCTCCAGCACACCAGCCAGCAGCTGGGACTGACCCAGCGCTGCGACCGCGGCTCTGCGCCAGGACGGCTGCTCCCAGCGCCCCTTTGCAGCGCGTGTTTCCTTTAAATGGAAGCGAAGCGGCGAGGTTTTGCAGGTGGCTCTCGCTGATAAAGTTTTTCTGTCAAAACGTGCTCCCCAGTCCCGACTCCCCTCAGTGTCTCTGGGCATAGTCAGGGTCTTGTCTGGCTCCACATCCCTGCGCTGACTGTGCCAGCGCTGCCTGGGAGGGGAACAGCAAGGACCTCCTCTTAGAAATCCCTCTCAAGGAAAAAAGCCTTTCATCTGCAGCCAGACACGTCTCTCCCTGGGACTCCCGTGGTTGCCCATGGCTCTTTCTTCACCAGGGTCTGCTTCAAGCTTGTAGAAGAGGCAAATGTGCCTTTTACACAATATGGGAAACTTGCCTCTTTCTCATGGCCCCAGTTCCCCCAGCTCTGCCAGGAAGGAATGCAGCTATTAAATCAATAGCTGCTCAAGAACAGCATCTGCGCCTGCTGAACAGAGCTGTTTTATTTATTCAGCTGGTGCTGCATAAACTCGTGGCTCTGGAGTTACCAGACAAGTAGAGACAGTAGGTGAGCAGCTGTGCTGGTGAATCCTTTGGGTTCCTGCCTCCAGTCATTCCAGTTGGCATCTCCCTTCCAGTCCCACTTTCCAGCTTTGCCATGGGCAGCTGGGTGAGTGCAGTGGTCTGAAACGCAGCTGGGGCTGGTGGGCAGAGCCCAGAGCGAGGGGGCAGTTCTCGCTCCTGCCCACGCTGCCCAGCAGAGAGACGGCTGCCCTCCTTGGCATCCCAGGCCAAAACCTCATCTCCTGTCTTCTGCAGCCCGTGTTTTACCGGGGCCTGGCGGGCTCCCAGGTGACGCTGAGCAGCATGGTGAACCAGACCCGCGTCATGCTGGAGGAACAGGCGCGGCACCTGCTCAATGAACAGGAGCGGGCGACCATGGGCTACTACCTTGATGAGTATAAGGAAGGCAACATCTCCGTGGATGCTCTGGTCATGGCGCTCTTCGAGCTACTCAACACACATGCTAAGGTGAGGGCCACACCAAGGTCGGGGACGGTGTCGTGTACCCGGTGGACTGAGCAGAGCCAATGTCACAGCGTGGCTCAGTGCCACCGAGGTTGTCTGCTCAGGGTCAACGTTGAGCAAAAACGAAAGCAAAATCTAGATGTAGGATATTATGGGGGACAAAGGCTGGTGTTTGGTGGCAGAGAAGCTTCTGGTAAAGTTTAGGACCAAGTTTCCTCATGCGTTCCCTGCCGGTACAGCTCGTTACACTGTTGAGCAGTGTGGGAGGTGGGTCTGCACCTTCCCAGGAATATGGTCGTGCTCCAACCTCTCTTTGGTTGTCTGTCTGCCTGGCCCAGTTCTCACTGCTTTCAGAGGTGCGGGGTATGATCTCCCCGCAAGACCTCGACCGCTTCGACAACCTGGTGCTGAAGAGAGAGATCGAGTCCATGAAGGCTCGGCAGCCCTCGGGGCCCAGCATCGGCACCGACTCCTACTCCATGATGTCCTACAGCGACACCGTCTCTTCCTCCAGCAGCCACTTCACTGCCACGACCGTCAGCTCAGCCCGGGTAAGCCTCTCCAGGCTCTTCCTTTTCCCTTCAACACCCGCTCCTGGCAGCCCCACAACAAACCCACCTCCCTGAAGTGCTGTAAAGGCGTTTCACCCCTCAGGACACCCTGTTCACTCTGCTTCCCGCATGGATTCCCCCAGAGCTTTTGTTTTTTTCCCTGTGGGCTGGTACAATAGTGTGATTTGTAGGTGCAATAAGGTGATGCCGTGACACGTGCTCGGCATCTCTGTGCACCTGAGGCTGAGATGCCGCTGCCCTCTGCCTGGGGCTGAGCTTGGGGCTAGGTGTCACTTTGTCCCCAGCGAGGGAGGACCTGCCTCCCACCAGGTCCTGCACCGTGAGCTGCATCCACGCAGAAATCTCAGCCACTTGTGGCTGCCACCCCGTGCCTGCTGCTGTTCACCAGCCCTGCCTGTTGCTTTTAAATCACCTCCTTAAGGATGCCAGCTGGCTGCCTGCCACCAGTGGGGACCATGGCGGCCGGGCCACCGGCGGCCAGTCCCAGCCCCTGCCTGCTCCCCAGCATGAAGCAGCAGCTCTCCCACGTCCCTGCCAGGCCTTCATCGCATGCACAGTCTAATTAAGTTATCGTAATCACTTCAGAGAGCGTGCAGGCACACAGCCCCGAAATTAATTTCTGAGCCGTAAAATGCCTTTCATCATAAATGCATTAGCAACCTTGGAAATTAAAACCTTCGTGAATAGAAGGGATGACAATGGGCTTTCTGCTGGTTTGTCAGCGAGAAAAACAGCCCACGGCCGGGGTTGTGCTGCGGAGGGCCCGGGCGACACGGGGCAGGGGGCTTCCTGGGGGCTCTGCCAGCCGTCGCGGTTCGGTCCAGCATCCCGAGAGGCCTCGGATAGTCTCAGAGCGCCAGAGCTGTGCTTTTGCCCCTTGACTTCACAAATCCCCATAGGAAAGCCATCTGCTCTGTTCGGGGTGGGTTACGGCGAGATCCGTTCTGGATCCGGATAAACAAAGCGAGTTTTGTGCTGCTCTCCAAAGGGCACCTGGGAAAATCCTTCGGAAGCATCTGAGGGCTGAGGCGGGTCTGCTGGGACCAGCACGCTGAGCCTGACACCCTGCTCCCACGCTGTCCCTGTGCCTGGGGCTCTGCCACCCGCTCTGGGTGCGCCGTGCTGTCCCTCCTGCTCCATCACACCACGTGCCAAGCATGGCTGCTTGGCCCGATGTGTGAGCGACAGCCCAGCCCCTCCGGGCACACGGGCCCAGAGGTCAGTGGGGGCGACCAGGGTGCTGTTCTGGCATAGAGAAGAGAGTGAGCACCATCCAGTTGGCCTCATTTTTAAGACCTTCCTTCAAGAACGTGTCCCCTGGTCATGCTGGAGGTCTTTCCTGGCAACATGGCACCTCTTTCCATGAGTGTCAGAACATGCACCTCTCTGAGCTCTGCCTTGGTGGTGGGAACACCAACGCTTCAGATGGTTGCCACCACCGCTTGCCAAAACAACTGCCAAGCCAAGAGCCCCGGCTCGCGGTGGATGGGTGCTGATCTCAGCTAGCAGGAGAGGGAGGAGAGGGGCAGAGCTCCCAGGCTTTGCTCAGTGCTGTTCTGCCCTAAGCCGCCAGCTGCAGCTGGATGTGTGTTCTGCAGGGTGGGCTTGGGGAAGGAGGGGTGCGTTGTGCCGGGATTTGCTTGTCTCGCTCATTTGTTCTACATCCTCCCTGATGTTGTTTTCGCTTTTATGCTTGTTTTCACCTGCGTTTTCCCCTCGCACATCCCCAGGAGCGGCTCCTGTGGCTAATAGACCTGATGGAGGTAGGGGCTGTCAGCGAGACGCGGAGCTCGAGTGCTGCGGTTGCCGTAGCAGACGGGTTGCGAGCGTGTGCGAATGTGTGGGACGGGAGGGGGGTCCAACCCGGCCAGGGACCAGTGTGCGACTCAGCCACGAGAACAGCTGCCTCGCTTCCCCTATCTCTGTCTTTTCGTCCCGTGGCTTTGCTGAGCTGTTTCAGAGTCCCTTTCCCTTTCCCTTTCCACACTGTGGACAAGACTCATCCTTGAACTAAACCCAGCTGGGACCAGTGTCCTGCTTCCCTAAAGCCCTGAGTGCCGCTGACAGCTCAGGGCAGGGGTTTGAGAAGGACCAGCAGTGTCTCGATGCGTGCTGGACCCCAGACTGCCCTTCCTGCCTTGTCACTTGCTCTACGTGCTGCTCTGCTCTCTCCCTCTGTGGGCACCCTGGCTAAACACCCGTAGGCTGGTCACATCCCATCACGCATCTGCAGGGATCTTGGGTCTGCAATAATCTGTGCTCCAGGGCAGGAGGGGTCAATGTAGTCGCATTGAGCATGTTCAGCCTTGCAGAGATCCTTGCACAGACTTTGGAGAGGCTGGACATGGATGTGGGGAGAGCCCCAGGAATCCTGCTGGCCATCACAGAGCTCCTGGTTGGGAGGAGGCTGAGAAGAGCCGCAGGCTCATGCCCCAGTGCAGCTCCGTGGTGTGGAGCGCATTCCCTCCTCCTTGTCTGGGAGGAAATTGCAGGGGTCAATGGGTTGGGCACACACGAGCGAGTGGTGGAGCTGAGAGCTGCTAGCACTTCTCTGGGAGAGAGGACCTCTGGTAGCTGTGAACCTGCCCCAAAGCCACATCCTTCTGGGAACAGCACTTACCTAGAAGAGGATGGCTGTAGCGTTCCCAGATTGAGCTTATCATGGGCACCCTGAACCATGTGGGACAGTATTTTTTGGCTTCATGACCAAAGGCAGTGACACTAGACCTGTCCCATCAGCTCTCTGTGGGTCAGTGGGTGAGCTTAGGCCAAAAATAACCAGTATGAGGCTGATCAGAACCTGCCATGTGAAAAGTGGTCCCATTACAGGATGCTGGAAGGATACTTGGAGATGAGACAAAACCGTGTTTGCTAGTGCCACCCATGGCTGCTGTGTGCCTGCTTATCCGTTGCCATCACCTCTTGTGGATCTTGGATCTCAAGATGAGTCCTGCGAAGCAGAGGTTAAATGTAGACTGGAATAATCAGATGTAACTTGTCTGATGGGAGCGGTATGAGTTGCTAATTGCTTACAGCAAGGCAGCCTGGCCTTTCCTTTGTCCCTGCCTCCTGCCCCAGCCTCTTTGTTAGGATTAAGGAACTGAAATCCCTGTTGATTTCATTTTAATTCTCCACTGCCTCCTAGCAAAGATGCTGCCATCGAAAGGTGCTTTCTCCTCCCAGAGCCTGATTCCACAGGTGCTGACTTGCTCCCAGCTCCCTGAAGCTGCAGGATGGGACCCAGTAATGCAGTTGAGCTGCTAGTCCCTGTCTGTCTTTGGTCTCCGTTTCACAAGAGATATAAGTAAGGAGAGGATGAAAATGAACCGTTCCTTTCTCTGGAAGGTGAATCTCAAGCACAAGAGCCCACAGCCTCTTTGGCAGATGACCTCTGTGTCCCCAGAGTGAGGGCAGAACGAGAGCGGAGAAACAGGGGACATCATCCTCACCCATGGCCCCCATTACGGAGCTGCTCCAGCTCCCAGCTGTCCTCTGACCCCCTCCAGGAGAGGCACAGACATCTCCTGTGGAGGGTCCCATGTGATTGGCACGATCCTTTCAGGTGATGAGGGTAGAGACCGAGTGGAGACACCGCGTGGGTGTCACTGTGTCACCCTCAGAGTCCCCAGAGTCAGAGAGGTCTGTGCTGAGGCTGGGGCTGGGCGGGGGGCTCTGGGCTCCTCCAGCCCTGCGGATGCGTTCTGGAGTGGGAGAGGGAAGGGGAGAGGGGAGGGAAGCTGGGCTTATTCTCAGACTGGCACAGTTGTTCCAAATTTAATCCCTGGGGGAGTCAGGCTGAGTAGCTCTGCAAAGCTTTCGTTAGCAGTAACTGGAAAATAAGGGACTCATTTGGAGCTGTGGGGTTAATTAAAGGTTGGGTTGTATTCCCCAGGGAGGTGGCGGTTTCTCCACCACTTAATCAGCGGATAGAGACTGGCTGCCTGTCTGAAAGATGCTCTCCACCTCCACCGCTCCTACCATGGGTTCCATGCGAGATAGGAAGGACAAAAGTCCCCCAGCTGCTCCCTGCAGAGGGGCGGGAAGGGCCCCGTCTGGCCCAATTTCTATAGGTAACTAGAAAATAGATGGGGTAAGGGAGCAGAGAGTCAGCAGGAGGGAGCAGCCTCCTCAATAAATACTCATTTTTCAGAGCAGTGGCACGTGGCTTTGATGGGCCTTTCAAAGGAAATCCAGGAAAGCACAATCTTAAAATAGCCAATTCCTGAAAGCAAATGTACTCGGCTTAAAAGCCATTACATTTTATAGCCCAGAACAAGTTCTATTTAATTGCTTTTGCCCCCAAAGTACCAAGCTTGGGGAAAGGCAAATCTCCTGCCTGCATGCTTCAGCAGAAAAAAAAAAGTGCCCTGAAGATGATGAGCAGTATCCGTGTCCCTGGTGGCCCCGGCTGTGCTGGGAGAGCAGAGCCGGGGCAGCGGGATTCCGGTGGTCTGGCTGGGCTGGCAGGGAGGGCATGGGGCGCAGCTGGCTGTGCCCACCCTCCGTTTGCCAGGAGGATTCCAGCCTCGGTGCAGACCAGTCCTGGCTCCAGGCCTAGGCTGGGACACTGCACACGATGCGCTCTGGGATGGGCTTGATGTCGCAGTGATGGGCACAAAGTTCAGTGGCAGGACTGGGGGAGATGGCACCGGCAGATTTTAGGGGGGCATCGAGCAGACTCTTCTCTTTCTAGTACCAATGTAACCATGGCTATTAGCCAGCACGCTGCTCCCGGTCATATCGCAGGGGTCTGGTCCTCGTGCGTTTGCCAAGAGCTCAGTGAACTCTTGGAGGCAGGTTGAGGCTGGCAGAGGCAGGGCTGGAGAGGGAAGAGCGCGGGACGCAGCTGAGATCCTCCCAAACGTGGCCGGGCTGGTGCTGAAATGCCACCATCTCTGCCTTGGCTCCTTTCCGTGTGCACACAGCCATTTGGCTGGATTAAAGGCTCTGGGCAGCATTTGGAGGTGGGCTGGTGCAGGGGGAGGCTGGTACTCGGGCAGCTTTCTGCAGAGCAGCTTTAGAGATGACAGCAGAAGGAGGGAGCTTTGGGGGGAGCATGCTGGGACACTTTGGGGCAGTTTCCCCAGCGCCGCGTTCCATCTGGCTGAGCATCTCCGCTCCTTGGCGTCACGCAGGGACGTGACGGCACTCGAGCTTTTTAAACTCATTGGCACTTCGATCAGATCTGAAGTCCTATTGCTCACACGTGCACGGCCCAGAGAGTTTCATGATTGTTTTAATCAATACAAAGGCAGGTGGCTTTTGAAATAGCCCTGCCTGCCTCTTCCTCCAGCCTCAGGCGTGTGGTATCGCCTCGTCCTTCATGGCAGCACTTGGATACGCACAGTCCTGGGGCACGTCAGGTCTGGCCAAAGCCTGATCTTTCTGTTGCTATTCCATGTGTTTCAGCCAAATCAGTCTTCTGCCCTGGCTTGGCTGCAGGGTCAGTAACCCTAGAAGGGGTAGAGGATGTTTCTTTTTCAAAAACCACCTGCCTTTATGTTGGATTAGTTGGTGATGAAATCGGCCCTAATGAGAGGAAGAAATGGTTTCCCAAGCTAATACTTTCCCTGTCGCTCTCTGAACAAGCTGTTTCTTTTACTTCTCATTCTCCAGGGTTCCTTCTGAAGCCACAGAGATAAAAGCACTTCCCATCAATGTTTTTGCTGCTTCTCTAATGCTCTTAATTGTCTCCCGTGTCTATTTTGGGACGCTAACATCTTACAGGCACAGCAGCAGCCTCCAGCAGATGGGGGGAATGCAGATGCACCAGCATTTCAACTAATCAGTTGTTTACCCTGCAATAAATAACGCACAGTTAAACACAAACTGTACCTTGCCCGTTCCGGCACAAACAGACAAACATCCCCATGGACATGACGGAAACGATGTCCACCCTTTCAGAGCAGCAGCTGCACCTCTCCGGATCAGGAGTTACTGTGGGAGGGGGGTTTGCCCTTTCAGGGCTTTGCAGGGGAACCAGGCAGAGCTGGGGACGTGCACAGTGGGCAGAGCACCCCCCAGCACGGGGGGCACAGCCAGCAGAGCCATGGCTCTGGGCTGGGCTCGGGACCAGCTGGGTTCAGCCCTGTTCAGGGCCAGGCCTGGCTCGCCAGGGCAGAGCTCTGCACCCTCCACTGCACACCCTGTGTCTGCTCCCCGCTGCTCCTTAGCCAGGGTGCCCGTTTGCTCTGCTGGGCTATACTCAGCATCCTGTGCTTGGGTCCGTCCCGATGACAGCTGCCCCTGTGCAGACAGACACATTCCCTAAGCCCTTCTTGATTTCTGGTGTGTGTTCAGAGCCATGTTGTGACATTTTCTCGTGACATCTTGACTCGTAAAGCAAAGGCAGTGGCCGCAGCTTCTATTTGCATCTGAGACTGGTGGCTCTGGTTTGCAAGGGAGGGAAGTTTTAAACATTTTCATTGTCCTTTTCCTGGGAAAGACCCAGGCATCGAACCAGCAGCCCTCAGAGCTGGTTCCTCCCCTCAAATTTAACATGAGGAGCTGAGATCTGAGTTCAGAGGAGCCTGCTCCTCCGCTGCAGAGGAAATTGCCCTGGTCGCTCAGGCTCACAGCACGCTTAGAGCACCCTTCTTAACTTGGGAGAGTCCCTTTCCCAACCAAGTTGCTTTGCTCATACGTGTGAGTCTCTAGGGAACCTGCCAGTGAAAGACTGGGTGAAAGACTGGCCTTGCCTGGGGGGGTTTGGGAGATGCCGTGCATCACTCTGCATGTTCCACATCATGTTGGTGCTGTGATGGTTGCTCCTTGCTGCTGTGACCTGGTTTTCTCTTCCTTCTTTGCCCTGTCAGAACACGTCAGAATTGGAAGGAGGTGGAGACAGCCACCAAAGTAGCATCAACACGCTGCCGGACATCTCCCTGGTAAGACACGGCACCACTGCTGCACCTCGGGTGGGAGCTGCAGGCAAATCGATGATACCGAGTTTTGCCTCAGCCTCTGTAGCTCTTTGCCCATCACCTGCCTGTGGATGTCACTGCAGCCAATAAAGCGAATTAATCAGGTCAGTTAGGAAGGAGGATTCTGGCTGGCTGAGTAAGAGCAGGATCGGTGCAAACCAGAGCGAAAGTTGGGTAGTTTGTCCTCTAATCATCCTCATTTCTGAGTCGTATTCTTATCGCCGATAAGGTCAGAAAGGCGTTTCTGTGAAAATCGGCTCATTTTGCCGTGGTCGCTGTGAGAAGGCGGTGTGAGATGCAGTGACTGTGAGCCTGGGGAAGCTCTCGCAGCTGAGCATGGTGTCCTAAAGGCTTCTCTTCTTGGCCTGGCAGGATGATCTCTCCTCCTTCCCAGATGAACCACCCAACTTCAAGCCTCCACCTCCTCCTTCAGCCCCTCGGATGCTGGACCCCTCTGCTGCCCAGCACAGGAACCCAGAGAAAGAAAAGCCCAAGCGCCCTTCCTCCGAGTCCTCTCAGTCAGGCCTCTTCTTCGTGGCCCCCCGAAACCCCACGCCCCCTCCTAGCCACTCCGAGAAGGACACCGTCAGCATGACTTCCACTGCTACCACATCCACCGAGGAGTCTGCCCCAAACGCTATCTATGCTACCATTTCCCCAGCCCTGCACAGCTCCAGGAGGCAAATGGATGCCCAGCTCTCCTTGGTCAGCCAACACCCCATTGGTCCCTTCCCCAGGGTCCAGTCCCCAACAAGGTTGAAGAGCCCACCCCCAGACGGCCCTGCAGCTGGTGGGCTTCAGAGCCCCCCTTCCCCGTCTCCTCCTCCTCCTCCACCCCACCCGGCCCCCCCCCCACCAGACAAGGGCAGCCCCCAGGCTGTGACCAACCAGCATTTCATCATGGTGGAGGTTCACCAACCCAACAGCGAGCCCGACGTCAACGAAGTGAGGCCCTTACCCCAGGCCAGAGGTGGGTGTCACGTTATCAACCGCAGGGTGAAAAGACCCTCTCTGGGGTGTTCCTTGAGAAAGAAACAGGAAAAGAGATGGATCTCAAGGGTAGGAACTGGGGTTGGAAGTTGGAAGAGTAAGACCTGCATCAGGCTGCAGGTCCCTGCCTGAGCACCAGATTTGGTGGCAGGACTTTCCTGTTCCCAGGGGGACTGGGGGATGGCAGTGCCAACCAGGGAGGGGCCACAGGGGCAAACGGTGTGATTTTGGTTCAAACTCCAGGTCCATGGGGTAGGGTGAAAGCCACAGAGCCTGGATCGGCGTGGCAATGTTCGGTAGTCATGTGGCCATGTGCCGGTTTGCTTTTTCCGCTTCCCCAAGATGAATTTCCAATTGCAGAAAACAGCTTGACAGCATCATGGCCAAAAAAAAAGTGAAAATCCAGGAAACGCATAAAAATTTCTGCAATGTGATCAGCAGTAGGGTGTTAATCTCCGAGACAAAGCCCTCAGCCCTGAATTTTGGCAATGCTGGAAAATGTGCGAGGCCCAGGGCCAGGCTCTTTGCAGCCTCCCTGGCTCCCCGGTGTGATTTGGGCTGACATTTGCTTAAAGACTGAGCTCTATTAGGCAGTTGGTTGTGACGTCTCTCTTGTGTGGGCTTTGCTGCGTTAGTTCATAAAATCTGTTTCCAGTGGAGTTTTAAAAGAAAAAAGGAAAAAAAAAAAAGATGTAATTCTAGGATTTTCCTATTAACTTCAGGTTTTGGAAAAATAAAAATAAAAATTTGATTGCGATCACATAGAGCTTGGGGGTCAGATTTGAGAGAGTTGGGGTTGTTCAGCCTGGAGAAGAGAAGGCTCCGGAGAGACCTTCCAGTACCTAAAGGGGCTACAAGAAAGCTGGAGAGGGGCTTTGGACAAGGGCATGTAGTGACAGGACAAGGGGCAATGGCTTTAAACTGAAAGAGGGCAGATTTCGATTACATATAAGGAAGAAATTCTTCCCTCTGAGGGTGGTGAGGCACTGGCACAGGTTGCCCAGAGAAGCTGTGGCTGCTCCATCCCTGGAAGTGTTCCAGGCCAGGTTGGATGAGGCTTCGAGCAACCTGGTGTAGTGGAGGGTGTCCCTGCCCTTGGCAAGGGGGTTGGAACTAGATGGTCTTGAAGGTCCTTTCCAACCCAAACCATTCTATGATTCTATGATTTATCTTTAATATATCCCCAGGAAAAAGGAGCGGAAGTGAGGGAGATGCTGGGCTCCACAGGGCCCTCGGCAAATGGCTCTGGTCCAGCGGGACGGGTGGTCCTGGAGCCCTGAGGGTGCCCAGGGGGGTGGGCTCTGCTTTCGGCTGAGACCCTTTGGGCCTGGGGGGACCCACAGCATCCCCGAGCCCCTGTGAGCCCCCCGCGAGCTGCTCGTGCTCGCATCCCGGCTCCGTCGGACCCGCTGCGAGTGACATTGTCGCCCTCCTGTGGCACCGTCCTCCCGCTGCAATTAGTTCATTAATCTCGGTAATGAACGAGGGGCCGGAGTCCTCCCCCTGCCCCTGGCTGGGGGCCGGATCCTGCCCGAGGGGTGGCAGCGGTGTGACCCCAACTCCGCCAAGTCCCCGAGCCCATGTCCCCGCCCTCCAGCCCTCTCCGCAGGTGCTGTCGCACCTGACATTTCCAGAGGCAGAGTCCTGACCTGCGCTCCAGAGTCTTCGTCCTCGAAGGGGAGAAGGCTCCCACCTGGCAGCTCCTCTGTGCTCGGGTCTGTCCCCGTCTCCTTGCAGACCCTGGTGCCGAGCATGGGCTGGCTCAGCAGGATCCCTGAGCTCATCACCCTCTGCCTCCACCCCAGTAAGGGATCTGAGTTGGATCCTGGACCTTGGTTTGAGACCTCTCATTCCTTGGTGCTCCCTGTGCACAGCTTGGCTCTTCAGGAGGGACCTCTGCTTGGGAACCCCACTCAGAGCCATAGAATCACAGAATGGTTTGAGTTGGAAGGGAACTTCAAGATCATGTAGTTCCAACCCCCCTGCCATGGGCAGGGACACCTTCCACTACACCAGGTTGCTCAAAGCCTCATCCAGCCTGGCCTTGAACACTGCCAGGGATGGGGCAGCCACAGCTTCTCTGGGCAACCTGTTCCAGTGCCTCACCACCCTCAGAGGGAAGAATTTCATCCTTATACCTGATCTAAATCTCCCCTCTTTCAGTTCAAAGCCATTACCCCTTGTCCTGTCACTACACGCCCTTGTCCAAAGCCCCTCTCCAGCTTTCTTGTAGTACCTTTAGGTGCTGGAAGGTCTCCCCGGAGCCTTCTCTTCTCCAGGCTGAACAGCCCCAACTCTCTCAGCCTGTCTCCATAGCAGAGTTTCTCCAGCCCTGGGATCAGCTTGGTGGCCTCCTCTGGTCCCGCTCCAACAGCTTCGTGTCCTTCTTGTGTTGGGGACCCCAGAGCTGAACACAGCACTGCAGGGGGTATCTCACGAGAGCACAGCAGATTAGAGGGGCCAGTCTAAATCCCAGGGAATCTGCCCAGCCCTGGGAGTGGGTGAGACGTCCTCCCTCTGGTACATGGCCCTAGGGGTGCTCAGCTGGCCGCAGAGCCGGGCTGCCCGACCTCTAACAGCCCTCGTCTCTCCCCAGCCTCCACGCTCTCCCAGCTGTCGGACAGCGGGCAGACCCTCAGCGAGGACAGCGGGGTGGACATCGGGGAGGTCGAGATGAGCGGCAAGGACAAGAGCCGGCAGCCGGTCCCTGGGAAAAGCCGAAGCCTCAAGGAGGCTGCGAGGAGCGAGGGAGTGGCAGAGGGGGCTTCCAAGCCGGTGAGGCTGGGTGCCCGGGGAGCTGGGGGTGCTGCTGGTGGTGGGAGGTGGGCACCTGGGGCTGCCACAGGCAGTGCTCCCTGCTGCCTTGTCCAGCTGTGGGCCAGTTCTGCTTCCTCTGCCCTCTTTTGTGCTTTGATGGGTTATTAATCCTCTTGTTTAATGAACTGGGCCAGCTCGCTGGTGGGCTGAGCTGTGGGGAAGGGACCCAGGAGTGGCCAAGAGGGGCATCGTAGGAGGTGGCAAGGTTGATGGGTGTAGGCAGCTGCTCTGCTCCTCCCCAAACCCTTCCAGACCTGCACACAGTTGGGATCCTGGATGTCAGGAGTCAGAAAGCAACTGCAGGCAGCCTGTCTGTCCCTCTCCCATGGAAGCGGCTGTGGGTGAGCCTGCCTTGAGGCAGGCAGACGGTGCCCGGCCTCCCTCGGCAGCGCTGCCGTCTCTCCCCACAGCCGGGGCTCCTGGAGCCCACGTCGTGTCTGATCCGAGTGTCCAAGAGCGCACCGACCTTGGGGATCGCCATTGAGGGTGGAGCGAACACACGGCAGCCGCTGCCCCGCATCGTCACCATCCAGGTAGGGCAGGCTGAGACTGGGAAGAACTCGCTGCACGTCCCATCCCTGGCCAGGCTCAGGAAAGCCCTTCAGCCGCAACCGGAGTGTAGCAGCAGCCCTGTCCCGGGGGGGAATTTTGGAGGGGTGCTTTCCCCCTCCTATAGCCCTGAGTCTCCCGAGATATCAAAGGCATCGTTCTGCTGGGGGCAGGGGATTGCTGAACATTGCGTTCATGTCCCATGGATGATCCCATACCGTAAAACACATCCTGGGAGGCAAAGATCTGCTGCAGACGTTTCAAGAGGTGAGGAGTCTGGGCAATCCCGGTGACAATTCATTCCCTCTTTCCGAAACATTTCCTGTTTTCCCGAACCCGCCTGTATTTCATTCCTGGCGGGAGCACGAGCTGACCACCTCTTCTCCTGCAGCGCGGGGGCTCGGCGCACAACTGCGGGAAGCTGAAGGTGGGCCACGTCATTTTGGAGGTGAACGGCACGGGGCTACGGGGCAAAGAGCACCGGGAAGCCGCCCGTATCATCGCCGAAGCCTTTAAGTTGAAGGAAAAGGACTATATTGATTTCTTGGTGACAGAATTCAACGTTGCCCTTTAGGAACCCCAGATGGGTTTTGGAAACGTGGCTTGGGATGGAAAGCAGCCGGAACAGGGATGAGAGGCAGTGCCGAGGTGTGAAAGCAGCATCTCACTACTCAGAGCCCTCCCGCACGTACAGACACCCCCGTCTCGTTCCCAAATGTCCCCCCACCCACCGCAGACTCTCATTGGCTGGGTAGGGCAGGCTGAGAACGGGTAGAAATCAGTGCACATCCCATAAAGGCTCCATCCCAGTCCTCTCTGGGATGGGCAGGCTGCCCTTCGGGGACACCCTCTCCCCCTCGGCCAGTTTGGGGAGCGGGGCGGGAGGACGGTGGAGGTCTGGGTGTCCCTGCTGTCATTTGAGTGCCACACAGAGCAGGTTGGGCCCGTGGCTCAGGCTGGAGAGTTTTTCGGGTGGTCGCTGCTCCCTTGGGTGCTTGCCCCCGTGCCCAGTTGGGTGCCACCAGCCGTGGGTGGGGATGCGGAGAGAGCAACTGGAGGCCTTGTAAATCGCTGGCAACGTCGTCGTATTTATATATACAGAGCTTGTGCTTTTAATTTTTCAATAAATCTATCAGGTTAGAAAAAAAGCTGCGTTTGTGGGGGTGTCTTGGGGGCCGGGTCAGGAGGAGATAAGGAGGTGAGGGGCAGGGATGGCTGCGGGGCACCCCAGCACCGGCACGGCAGGTGGGGGTGCGGTGGCCATAGGCATCGTGGCTGATGCTCCGTCCTGGCCCGGGCCCGGTCCCGGTCCCGATCCCGATCCCGATCCCGATCCCGATCCCGATCCCGGTCCCCATCCACGGCCACGACCATCCCCGGCCCCGCTGCGGCCCAGCAGGGGGTGCCCGCGCTGCATAAATTATGACAATGAGCACCACCCTCCGCCGCTCTGATTGGCCGCCCGCCGCGGGCTATGCAAATACGGGAGAGGGCGGGGTTTATGCTAACGACCTCCCGTCCCCCTCTCGGATTGGCGGGAAGCCGCCGGGATGCTAATGAGGGCGCTGGCCCCGCCCCCCGCCGCCGGCGGCCCGCGCTATTGTCCGGCGGGGCCGGGCCGGGGCCGCCGTGCGGAGCCGCCCAGCGCCGGGTGAGGGGCGGCGGGGCCGGGCCGGGCCCTCCCTGCAGGTGAGCAGCCGCGGGGCAGCTGTTGCATGCGCGGGGCGGGGGGTGCCCCTCCAGCGGTGCCTCCGGGCCAGATGTGCCCCTCCCCAGCTGTGTCCCGGGGGGCAGCCGCGGCTGGCTCGGGGCGTGGGGCCAGGGCGGCGCGGCTGCTCCCCGCAAATCGCCGGCTGCAGCGGGAGGGAAGGTGGGGGCCCCGGGGCACCGCTGGAGGCACCGCTGGATGCGCAGCTGGGGGCCCCATCCCGGGGGCCGTGTTCAGTGCCCGTCTCCGGCGCTGCTGAGCCCGGCTCCGGCGGGGCTGGCTCGCAGCTGGGACCCGGTTGGGGTCCCTGGGCGGAGGGCGGCGCGGGGGGGGTGACCCCCAGCCCCGCCGGGGTCCCCACGGCCTAGGGGATGCGCGGGGAGGATGCAGGACGTGCCGCTTCTTGCCAACACGTGTCGTGCCCACGCCGCCCCACGCCACCAGCGCCTTCGTGGCCCCGAGGAAACTTGTCGTAACTTTTCTTATTCCGGTGCTTCCTCCCCCCTCCCGGGGCTGAATCTGCCGCCCGGCTTGTGTGCAGGCCGTGCAGCCGGAGGATTTCGGGATGGTTTCATCAGGCTGGCGTTGCCAGGGCTGCGAAGGGCGGCACAAAGCCAAGCGTGAGGTTAGAATCATAGAATCATGGGATGGTTTGGGTTGGAAGGGACCCTAAAGATCATCTTGTTCCAAGGGTGCGGGACACGAGGCCGTGGCGCTGCCTGCGGCTCCTCCGAGGAAGTTGCGAGAGCTGCCTTCGACCTCAGTTCCTTGTTTCGTTTAAGGGGCGGCTGTGTTCCTTAAAGTCAGCGGGTGCCGGCCGGGTGTCGCGGGTTTCCCGTGCTCTACAGCACCCTTTCGAAGTGATCCGGGCAGGGATGTTGTAAGGGCTCCCCGGAGAGCGTAGCAGTCGATGCGCTGTTTACCCAAATCCAGCTGGTGCTGGTTAACCCCCCTACACGCTCCCGGCTGCTCGGGGCCAGCTACTCCCCCCCCGTGTCCCCCGCCGCCTCCCCCTGCCCCGCGCTAATAAGGGATCTGAGTGCCACCGGCGGTGGCAGCTCTCTCCAGACGGGGATTAAGGCCGCCCTTCACGGGCATTACGGCCATCGGCAGCCCCTGGCTCCCGCAGGCACGTTGGGGTTCAGCCCTGGGTGCTCACCCACAGCTTCCCAGGGCAGGTCCCGCAGATGCCGATGTCCCCAGGGAGGACAGGGCCCTACATTGGGAACAGGAGGTGTCGTGTGCTGGGGAGGAGGCAGGAAAGCGGCCGCGGGAGCAGCTCCCCATCCCGCCGTGGGGCTTTGCTTGGGTGTAAGCGATGGAGAGACGCTGCCGCCGCGGGGTTTCGGTGCCTCGCCGTGGGGACGTGCCGGTGCGGGGAAGCTGGGGGGGACGTGGCCCCTCCAGGCAGAGGAACTGGGGGGATGCGTGGGCTTTAGAGGGATGGTGCAGGACGAGGCGTGCGTGCTTTCAGAGAACGAGGAGGGTTTGTCGGGCTCTTCTTCGCTATGATGGTTTCTCTCTCGTTTTAATGGGAAATAGCACGAACTAAGAATGCAGCGTTTCCGCTTCTCTGCCCTCTTTCATGCTCATAAAACAAGACTTTGTGGGCTTTTAAAAAAGGGTTTCTAACCCAGGAATTCCTCCCTCCTGGAGTGCAGACACCCCCTCGCCAAGTTTCAGCCCGAGGCTGTTCTTCTGGCGTCCTTCAACCCCCTTCCAAAAAAAAAAAAAAGAGATGCTTTTGGATGGCAGCACTGACATTCCGCTCCTGCTTAGGGGCTCGGATAAAAAGGGGAGTGTGGGGATGCTGCAAGACACCCATGCACCCAAAACCAGCCCTCCTCTGCAGTTTGCCAGCGCCAGACATCGCCCCTTGCCTGCTTTTAACCTCACTTCTTCGACATTCTTTCAGAAAAATGTATATTTTTAAACCAAAAAAACAGTGGTCGGAGGTCTTGGGCTGCAGGCGCTGCCTGCTCACCCTTTTGGGGTGCTGGGGTGTAGGTCCCTGAGGATTGTGGGTGCTTGGGATGTTTGGGAGATCGGGTGCTCTCTGCAGCTGAGTTTGGGTTTAGAAAAATAAAATCTCCATTCCTTGGCCCGGTAGGGGGGTTAAAGCCCCCGCTGCATCACTCTGGGGGACGAGACCTCCCGGACCAGGGATGGAGATTTTATTTTGGGTCACGGTGACAATTATTCCCTCTCACATCGCAGGGATGGAGGTGGGGGTTGCAGAGCCGCCTGCTCTGCCCAAGGCTGATGAGGCAGCGAAGGCAGAGTGACAGCAGCGCTGTCCCCCACCTCGCACCCCATCCCCGCTCCGTGTCACCGAGCAAGCCCTGGGGCAGAGGATGCGACGTCTCCTCCGCTGTCACCGCCGATAAAACCCAGAGAGGTGACGGAGGGGCTTTGGCCTCGACTGCACTGCTGTGGTTCTGCCTCACACGTGCAATGAGTTGGGTGGTCTCAGCCCCACCACCTCCCTGTCCCACGGGGGTTGGCAGGGCAGAAAACAGGACAGGGACAGGATCACTGTGGTGGAGGGTGAAGCTGCCTGTGGAAGGGATCAGGGATTAGGAGCCAAGGGCAGGGACAGGCAGAGACCTGGCAGCACTCATCACTGCCCTGAGCAACCCCTTCCTCGCCTGAGCGTCTCCACCTCCGGGGCACAGTTCGGGACAGCCCTGAGGGTCTCGAGCAGAGCAGAGTTCAAGGGTAAAAGACTTTTTCTAGCTGAGGCTTTTAAATTTCTTTTTAGCTCTTTGTCTGATTGCCTTGTTGAAAAATCCTGGCTTTCAAAGAGCAAGATAAAAATAAATAAATAAATATATATATAATACACACACACGTACACACTTGGGATTGTTTGCATTTGCTTTGTGGTTCCTGCATACGCAGCCACATCATCTTTCAAGCTTTTCTGTGCTACCATAACGGCAAGGAACCCGCTTAAAGGGGGAAAAAAAATGCCAAGATTTTTCTCTCTCACCACCGTGACCATCGGCAGAGGGACTTTCTGGGAAAGCCATAAACATGGCTGGATTTGCAAGCAGATCCTGCAGCCTGCGGGCAGTGCAGCCCGGGGGCACACTGCCCAGAACGGGGGTGACAGCCGATGGGGTGCGGGTTAGGCTTGATCCAGGCACCAGCCTGCCAAAACCGAATAGGAAATATTTTAACCCTTTTCGCCCCGAGAGAACAGGACCCACAGGCTCCTTCACCCACCGCCCACCCCCTGGGACCCACCCCGGGGCTGGTGTTTGGGGCTCCTCGTTTCTCAGGGATGCTGCAGGGCTCGAGGCGGGTTGGGGACACTGTGATGTGCTGCTTCTCTGGGCCAGGATGTGGATCAGGGCTCAGGGCTGGAAACATCCAACCCAGGAGAGAGGCTAAAGCCAAAATGGCTTTTTAGCTGCATTGAGAAGCCGCAGAGCTTGAAGCATCCCATGGACAACCCCGTCCTCCCTGGTGGCAGCACCCTGGCGGCAGGAGAAGCTGTGGAGCATCTCCAGATGCAGAGAGTGGAGTTGCCCGGCTAATGTACAGGGAGCAAACCTCCTGCAAACTCCCTGGAAGTTTTGCAAGACCCTAAGGGATGCTTTGGGGTTTGCTCCCTGCCCATAAAGCCCCGAGGATGCTGGCAGGGCTGGGAGCGCGCTGCTGCCGGTGCAAGGATGATGCCCGAGGACCTTGGTTTTGGGGGGGGCACCAGAAAATAACCCCAAAACCCCCACTAACAGCAGGATTTAAGCCAGGGGATTCGCAGATCTGAGGCTTCGGTGTGGATTGGCTGACTTTCCCCGGAGCGTGTGGGTGCCGTGGGTTTGCGCCTCATCGCTGAGCCAGCGGCACCTCTCAACTAAATACACCCACCCCAGGGACCGGGACCGTGCCGTGGGTTCGTTAGCAGCCAGCAGCTTGCGCAAGCTCCCCTTTCGCGTGCCACTAATTACACAGTAACGAGCTGGATTAATTACCCGCCTGCAAATGTGCCAGGACTCACCAGGGTGACTGGTTATGGCTGCGAGCAGCATCTTGGGGTGGGGCCCAGGTGGACCCCCCCTCCTTGGAAATCCGGGATATGGGCTTGCCCGGATTTCCAAGGAGGGAGGGTCCGCCTGGCTGAATTTTGGGGCTGTATGACTGAATTTTGGGGCTGCTTGTCCTCCTGGAGGACCTTCATCCCAATGGCTTTTGGATGGGGCAGCTGCCGATGGTCCCAAGGATCCCACGTGCCCCCCATTTTACTTTGGCGTTTTGCTCCAAATTGGATTTAAAAAAAAAAATTAAAAAAAAAAGGTTTTCATGAAAAGAGGAGGGTTCGGCCCCCACCGTGCAGGGCCTGCTGGGGTTAAAAAATTTGTGGTCGCCTGCAAATTTGCAGGAAGCACCCGAGCATCGTTTCCTACTTCTGCAAAAACCCAGCTACGCCACAGGCGCAGGAGGGTTTTGGGGTGCTTGGGGAGATGCTGCCTCGGGGACCCCCAATGGGGTCACAGTGACGGGGATGTCGGTACGGGGTGAGTGCATCCCTCGTGGGGCTGGTTGCTCCTCCCTGCTCCGGCATTGGGTTGGGGATGCAGTGGGGTAGCTGCTGGTGATGCTGGCGCAGTGCTCGGTACCGGCACGTGGGCAGCTGCCGCCTCCAGCACCCCGTGACCAAAATTGGGTTGTGGGGGGGCTCAGAGCCAGCCGAGGGGACGTTGCTGGGAAATCCCCGTGGCTTTTCTTGCTTCCCTGCCCCGCGGTGGGGTTTTCGGCATCCGGTGTCTCTTGAGGCACCGCTGCGGCTCTGGCAACCCCGGGATGCCAAGGGGCGAGGCGAGGGCGAGCTCCTGCTTTTACGTCATCGGTGGAATGAGTGTGCCAGGCCTCTGCCGTGATCCCTCTCGCTGTCAGCCCCCCAGAGTTGGAGGGGTCTCGGGGTGCTCCTGCATGGTCCTGCACCGTGATGGCACAGCTGATGGTCCCCAGGCTGTCGCTGCCCGACTGCGGTGATGTCTGGAGGGTGCCAGCGTGGGCTGGGAGGCTCCATCCCTATGGGAATGTCTGGGGACCATCGTGGTCATGGGGGATGCGGCAGCTCTGACTTGGTGGTGCCGATGGTGGGGTGCAGGGGAGGGGAGCGGCCCGAGGGTGTCACCCACTGTCATGGGGGTTGCGAGGGGGACCTCGAACAGAGCCCGCTGGGTCCCTCTGAGCAGCCCCCTCCCTCTCCCTCGGCCCCGCCAGCCCGCCGCGGCGATGCTGTGACCTACATTCGCGGCAAGGAGGTCCCCAGCCCGCCACTGCCACCGGGCATGGAGCGGCACAAGTGACAAGGACGCCGCGCCCGCGGGCCATGGCCAGCCGGGCACCATGGCTGCACTGGACACAAACAGAGATGACGCGCTGGGAGGGAGAGGAGGAGGAGGAGGAGGAAGACGACAACGACTTTGAAAGGCAGATGGACGGGGTCATTGGCCTGGGGGAGGATGCTGGGAGCCCACCGTGGGGTGAGTCTTCCCCTCCCCACTGCCCAGAGACCCTTATGGGGGGGTCCCGGGGGTCCCAGGAGCCGCTGGAGCAGTGGGGAGCTGCAAGGGGGCCAGGGGGCACCGGCTGGCTGGCGGCAGCCCCGTGGCGGTGGTGTTTTGCAGGAGGTGGCGAGGACCTGGAGGAGGCGTCCCCGGCAGAGCAGGGTCGCTGGCACCTGCAGCGGGACCTGGCAGAGGAGGATGAAGAGCGGGGCAGCTCCAGGGGGGACGAGGGGCCCTGGGGGGCAGAGAGCGACGGGGAGCCCTACCCTGAGCTCTCCTACGAGGGCCAGTGGGGCTCGGGGTCCAGTGGCAGCCCCAAGGCGTTGCGAGACAACCAGGCTGCCCGCCAGCCCTACGGCTGCAGCACGGACGGTAGTGACACCTCGGGGCTGTCAGACACCAGCCCCGGCCCCGCCACCCCGCTCCCTCGTCCCCAAGGCTGGGGCGTTACTGGGGACACTGGCAGGGGACACGGGCAGGACTGGACCCCGAGCCAGAACCTTCTGCTACACCTTTCCGACGACACCAGCATCAAGCCTGTCTCTGAGCTGACTGGGATGGAGCTGCCGGCCCCTGGCACTGCTGGATTGTCACCCACCGGGGAGTCCTGGGCTGCTGGGACCCCCCCTGCACCCCAGCAGCACCACAGGTCCGGGATGCCCAAGAAAGCAGCACCCACGGTGCTGCGCCCCAAGCCCGGCCGGCGGTCGCCGTCCCTGAGCCCCCGCTGGCGGCACGCGGGTGGTAAGGGGCCGCGGGACCCCTCGGGTTTGGGCACTGGCACGGCCGATGGCACCCAGTACGGCCGAGGGCGGCTCAACCACCCCCTGCCCGACCTCTCCAAGGTGGAGGCGCGGGTGAAGTTCGACCAGAGCTACCGGCCGCCGCGGAGCCGAGCCCTCCCTGCTCGCCCCAGGGCCCCGGGCGGCCCCGTCGGCTTCAAGTCCCCGGCCGAAATCGTCCGGGAGGTGCTGCTGAGCAGCGGGGACGGGGTCCCCCCACAGCCCCCCACCGCTGCCGGGGTGCCGCAGGAGTTCAGGTCCCCCAAGCAAGCGACCGAGCTGGTGCAGCAGCTCCAGGTAACGCCCAGCTCCCCCAGTTCAGCCAGAGAGGCCTTACTGGGAGGGTCTCTGGGGTGAGGGGGACCAGGGGGTGCAGGTGAAATAGAGATGTCAGCAGTCACATGAGTTGGCCCTCTGTCACCAGTGGGGGGGGTATGGGACGGGTCACCCCTTCCCAATCCTGTGCAGGGGCTGGTGAGGAGGGAAGGAGCAGGGAGGGATGCAGGTGGCACCCAGGGCTGGAGGGAGGGATACTTGGGATGCCTGTGTCCCCCCGGGATGCTCGTGTCCCCACAGGATGCTCACACCTCCGCGATGCTTGTCCCCTGGGATGCCCTCTTGTCCCCTGCGAGGAGAGGGTCTCCCCCATGCAAGGAAACGGAGGCCGCACCTGCACCAGATGGGCTGAGTGCTTTGGGGGGCAGGTTTCTGCACCCCAGGGTGCCCATCGCCCATGGGACCCTGCGCAATGACGCCTCCCTCCGCACCACGTCCCCCTTTGCCTCCCACCCCTTGGGCATCCTCCGAGCCCCCGTCCCTGCGCCGGTGCCGTCACCTGCTGCCATCGTGTCCCCTCCCCGCAGGACGACTACCACAAGCTGCTGACCAAGTACGCCGAGGCCGAGAACACCATCGACCAGCTGCGCCTGGGTGCCAGGGTGGGTGCTGGGGTGGCAGGGGCTGTGGGGGGGGGATCCCCGCTCTGCACCCCCCTCCCCTGGCCCTGTTCTTCCTCCTTCCGGGGAGCTGCGGTCGAGCAAACCCAGCCCAGGGAGGGCGGTGAGGCTGCAGCAGCACTGGCAGCAAAGCTGGGGCCCTCCGTGCCCCCGCCCCCAGCGGGCTCTCCTCTGTGCCAGGGAGGTGGCTGAGCCGAAACGGCCCCGAAATGGTGGGGGCGGCTGCAGAGCATGTCACTGCAATGGCAGGACAGCAGGCGGAAGTGTGCCCTGGTGTCACCATCACTGCCTCCCGCCCCGCACCGCTGCATGGGTGGGGAAACTGAGGCAGGCTCAGGAAACTGAGCACTGGCTGTGCCCTCCGCCCGGGCTGTGACCCCCCTGCCTGCCTGCTGTCCCTATGGGGATGGGTGCTTTGGGGTGGGCGGTGCTGGGGTCAGGGTGCAGGGTGGGTGCCCTGAATCCCCTCTCCCTGCCCCCAGGTGAGCCTGTACGCTGACCCGCCACAGCCCAGCCGCAGCCTCACAGTGGGCACCGTGGGCACCAGCTGCAGGGTGATGGCCCTCAGCATCCCGCAGGCCAGGACGGCGGCTTTCAGCACGCTCCCGGCCCCGCCGTCCTCGCCAGGTGGAGGTGGGTTGAACCGTGTATCCCTGTCCGGCTCATCACCCTCCTGCTCCCGTGTTTTTGGGAGGTGTTCAGCCGAGACCCCATACCCACAGCTTCCCCGTGGTGCGGGGGTACCAGTGCTGGGGGGAGGTCCCCAGCATCGCCTTGTCCTCATGTTTTCTTGCAGCTCCAGCACCAGGACCATCAGACCAGGGGGGGTCACCCTGGCCTTCTTCCCCCCCTCCACCCAGGGGGGACTGCCCCACCTGCCCGGGGTTGTGCTGCTGCCCGGGGACCCAGCTGACACGGACACTGGGGGGGCAGACCCGCAAGCTGCAGGCACAGGCAAGGCCCGGGGTGGCATGTGGGGTGGGGGGCACTGCGGGGGGGCTGCAGCAGGGCTGGGCTCAGCTCTTTCCATCCCGGTCAGGTGGAATCCTTTGAAGGCTGGATCAGAGCAGGGAGCCCCACACCCCGGGAGCAACTCCAGGTGCGTCAGCCCCTTCCCGACACCCCAGCCCGGGGATGCACAGGGGGTGTGGGGGGGACTGGGGGCCGAGCCGGTGGGATCGAACATCACCACCTTTGTGCCGCAGAGGTTCCAGAAGCTGAAGGATGCGCAGGGTGCGCTGGAGCGGGCGTACCTGCGAGCCCGGCAGCAGCACCCGGGGGTCTCCGGGGACTTTGATCCCGATCGGTAGGTGCTTGACCCCCCTTGCCCCCTCCCCACCAGCGAAACCCCAGGTGCTGCTGCCACCCCGTGCCGCGGGGTTCAGTGTCTCCCCGGCACTGAGGGTCACTGTCTTGCAGCGTGGTGGAAGGGGAGATTTTCCGCCTGGGGCTGCGCCTGGAGGAGCTGAAGGAGCGGCTGGAACCAGGAGCCGGGCGGATGCTCCCCCTGCAGCACCCAGCCCAGCCCCGCTCCCCTCTGGCCCCTTCCCCACCTCCAGCCCCTTCCCCACCTCCAGCCCCTTCCCCACCACCGGCCCCTTCCCCACCACCGGCTGCCCACTCCCCGTGCCCTGAGGTGAGCTGGGCAAGGCTGCAGAGAGTGGTCGGGGCTGGGGGGTGCAAAGATGCTGGAGTGGGGGCACCCTGCTGCAGCATGGGGGGTTGTCATGCTTCTCTGTCCCCCCTTTTGCTGTGCCCTGCAGAGCCCCATGTTGATGGAGGGTCCGCAGGGCACAACGAGGGACAGTGAGGTGGTGACAGGGGGGCTGCCCCAGCCCCTCTGGCACAAGCAGCTCCGAGTGGAGAAGGATTTCGGTGACCTGCTGGCGCAGTGAGTGCCCTTGTGGTGGGGTGGGGGAGCACGTGGGCAGAGAGCGGCTCCCCAAAACCACTAACTGCCTGCGGGTCCCCCGCAGGTACAAGCACTTCAAGTCCTTGCCGGAATCACTGAGCCTGGAGCAGCTGAGCCTGGCAGAGAGCGGGTCCCAAGAGGAGGCAGATGGACCTGCAGCAGGGGACGGTGACCCCAGCAATATCCCCTGCAGGACACAGTCACTAGAGGAAGGGGCTGACCTCCAGACCTTCCCCTTGTAAGTGTTGTAGGAGGGCAAGTCTCCCAGGCAAGGCGAGTGGAAGGTTTTACTTCGCTGGCATTGATAGGCTTCAGAGTTAACAGCCTCCATGAGAGAGCTGGCTGCACCCTGGCATTTCTCCATGTTTGGGGTTGCTCTGCCTCGTTGCTCATGCTCTGTCCTCTCCCCTCAGGCACCCCCCGGAGAGGAGAACCACACCACTGCCCCCCGGGGAGCCCCCATGGCCAGGGGGCTCACAGGGCCGCCTGTCCCCGACCACTGCTGTGAAGCCACCAGCCACAGCCAAGCCCCTGCTGGGGCTCCCCGACCCACCACGGGTGCCCCTGTCCCGCCATAGCAGCAGGGTGGGCAGCGCTGCCCCCCAGCACCGGCCCCACAAGGTGAGTCCCCTGAGACTGCGCATCCCCATCTGCCCGCACCCCCAGACCCTGCCCGGGGGGTCCTGGGCACCAATCCTGCTCTTCCCGATGCTTCTGCAGGAGCAGCGCATTGTGTCACCGGAGACAGACAGCGGCTTCGTGGGCTCGGAGGCCAGCAGGGTGTCACCCCCCGTGCAGACCCCTGAGCACCAGCCCTCCTGCACCGGGTATGGTGAGGGGGTCCCTGCCCTCGCTGGGGAAGTGGGGATTTGGGGACACGGGCTGTCTGCTCTGTCTGGGGGGATTTGGGGCATCAAAGGGGAGCAGGGATGGGGGAAGAGGTGGGGAGCAGGGACAAGATGCTCGGGGGGGGAGGTTTGGAGATGAGTGGGTGACCCACAGCCGGGGGATGAGCCGTGGGGGTTGCCTACATGACCCCATCCCATCCCCAGGACCCCTGGCTTGCTGGGACCCTCCATCCCCGTCCCCACGACCCTCCATCCTCTGCAGAAGAGAGATGTGACCCTGCTTCCCTCTGAGCCGGCACTGATGGGCATCTACCCCGCGGGCAGGCAGGGGGGCATGGGGGGGCCCCGACTGCCCCCCAGCACCCCCTCGCAGAGCAGCTCCCCCCCCCGCTGGGCCGAGAGCGCGGGCAGCGAGGTGGGACCCGACGGTAACGGCGGTGAGTAGGCAGCGTTTTGGGGAGGGACGTGTCCCTGGGGAGAGAGATTTGGAGGGGGCCCCCACTCTGTGGGTGGAAGAGGGTCTGGTGAATGGGGGCGCCCCCCCACCCTTGTTGATTCTGGTCTCCCAGGTCTCTCCTGGGTGGGGGACACCCCCGCTTTCCATACCGCCGACCTCGGCTCACCGTGCCCCCCCTCCTCCCCAGCTCACACGGACTCGGAGGAGGAAGGCAGGAGCTGCGCCAGCGCCGGCGGCCACCCCCTCGCCATGGCCAGGGACCCGGCCAGCACCCCCCTGTCCCCCGAACCACCGTCCTCCACCCCACTGTCCCCCAACCCACCATCCCTCGTCTCAGCTCGCTGCAACCTGCTGGGCTCCCGTCTGGAGCGTGAGTGAGTGTCCGTGTTCCCCCACCCCCCCAAAACTGGGCTGAGCACCCCCTGAGTGACACAGGGACCCCACAGAGCAAAGTCTCCAAAGGCACCAGCACCTTCCACTGGGCAGCAGCAGATTTTCCCTTCCCAGAGAGCCAGGTCTGAGCTGGGGCTGAGTCCTCCACACTCACGACACGTGTGGCCTGGCTGAGGCTGGACCCCCGCCCGGACAAGCCCCTGGCTTAGTTTTGGGGGGTGTCACAGCATGAGCTGTTGGGTCCTGGCCAGTGGGGATGGGGACAGGCGCGGATTCCAGGGAGGGACAGCACTGTTGGGAGCTTTGCTGGCTGCCGGCGCCCCTCACTGTGGCATCTGTCCTGCGGCAGCCAGGCCATACGGGCGCTGCAGGACGAGGTGTGGCGGCTGCGGCGGAGGCTGGAGGAGAGCCTGCACCGCTCCCGCAGCTATCCCCAGGGAAAAGCCACCCCGGCCAGGAGGCAGCCTGTGGCCAGCGGACCATCGTCCCCCAAGGACACTGCACCCTTGGGGTAGGTGGCAGGAGGGACCTGGGGGCAGATGGCAGCAGCCACCCCTCCTTTGGGGCAGCACCATGTCCTCTGAGTGCAGGGACACCCCCAGCCCCAGCATGTCCCATTTCTACTGCAACTGGGGACAATTTGGGCTGGGGGGACACCGGAACCTGACTGTGCCAGGGTGGTGGGTCGGGGGGGGGCCTGAGGGGACACAGGGGTCTGGGTGGTGACGGTGGCTCCATCCCCTCCGCAGGGAGCTGAGCCCCCCAGCACGGGGCAGAGCAGCCCCTGGGGTCGCACCCATGAGGAGGGGGAGGTCGGCATCGCTGCCGCGGGACAGACCAGAGCTGGACCTCAGTAAGTGGGACCCCACCGGGTGGGGACGGAGGGGGTGGTGGTGTCACGCTCCTCTCTGCACGCTGCTGCCCCTTCCCCAAAGGGAGCTGGTGCTGGTGGGGCTGCAGGACCACGGGGGCTGGGCAGGTCCCGGTGGTCCCGGGGACCCAGCACCGCTCAGCCGGGGGCCAGATCCTGCAGCTCTGGGGCTCGGACCCACCAGATCCCACCTCGCTCCCCTCTCCTCTGCTGCAGCCTCCGAGTCGGACCCCTCACCTGCTGGGCCCCGGGCCACCCCCTCCCCACAGAAGAGCCCTGGGAGCCCCCCGGGTGTGGTGACATTTCGGGGACAGTACACAGGTGGGTGCCAGCAGCGGTCGGTGCCAGGGGCCCACCCCCGCCTTGGGGTCCCCGGCTGCACTCACGCTGGGTTTTGGCAGGGACACGGTACCAGGTGGGAGCACCGCGCACCGCCCCGGCACCCCGAGAAGAGCTGGGCACCCCGGGCTGCCCCCAGTGCCGCGGGAGCAGGACGCCGTCGGGTGAGTGGCCCCCGGCCCCCGTTTTGCAGATCACCCCCATTTTGAAGAGCAACCCTTTGCAGACTCCTCTTTTGCAGACCCCCCACTTTTGCAGACCCCCCACTTTTGCAGACCCCCTTTTCAGACCCCCCCTTGCAGGGGAAGGCCTCCACCTCCTGTCCCAGCTGCTCCCCCAAACCACTCTGCTCTTCCCAAACCACCTTTGCTTGATCTGCCGTGGGCATTCCTGGCCACGCTCGCTCCTCTCTCCGTAGCCGGCTTCTGGGCAGGCGATGCCACACGGCAGCCCCGGCACAGCACCCCGAGGAGGACGCGCTGCCCCACTTGCCAGGCACCCATGGGTGCCCCCACGCCCGGTGGCAGGGACGGAGCAGCACACGGTGGGTGCTTGGCACTGCTCATCCCTGTGCGGGGCTGGAGTGGGGGGACAGGGAACAACCCTCGAACCCCTGACACGGCGCTGGCACACTGCTTGGGGACACGAGTGACAGCTAGCAGTGCCATCACCCACTCCCCATGGGCACAGGTGTTCCCACCCAGCAGTGCCAGCCCAGCATGGCATTGGGGGGGCTCACCTGAGGCTGCTGCACCCCGCCAGGGACATCTAACCGCCTTCCTCCCCACAGCAGAGTGTGGTCCTGGTGGCACATCCCCCCCAGGCTCCCGCGCTGGTCCCCGAGCCAAGCAGCTGGAGCAGCCCCAAGTTTGGTACTTGGCCCCCAGCCCTGGTGCCACCGCCGCCGTCGGCTGCCTCACACCCGTCCCCCTCGTGCCTTGCGCGCCCGCTGTGCTGTAAGGATGCTCTGCGGTCGGGGGGGGGTGAGGGGGGGTCACCATCTCCCCAGGGACCCTCTGGTTTGCCCATGGAGCCCAGGCAGCAGCCGGCTGGGAGTGGGGTCATGCAGCCCCCGGCTCCTTTGGTGGGGGGGGTCTGCATGGGGGTGAGTGCTGGGGGTTGGAGATGGGTGAATTGGGCCAGAGGGATGAAAAACAAGGCAGGGTGGAGGTGCAGAGCCCCGGAGGGGCGCAGCCCATGGAGCAAAACCAAGCCCGTGTCCCCTTCTTCTTCCCAGCTACTGCTCCCCAGCAGTACCTACCTCAGCCCTGGCCCTGGCCGGGGTCCCCCTCCAACACGTCGCGGGGCACCGGCGGGTAGAGCATCCCCCCCGGCCGCCCGCCGCTGCCCGCCGCCGCCACCTGTCCCTGGACCTCGAGGAGCTGGAGGAGCTGAACCGGGAGCTGAGCCGGGCCATGGAGGCCACGCAGAGCGTGAGGCTCACCACCACCCGCGTGAGCCGGGCGCTGGCTGCCGAGCTGAGCCGAGCGCGGGACCTGCGGGGCTCCTGCCTCTTCTGAGGGTCCCGCCAGCACCTGCCAGACCCCCCTGCTCTTGGAAGTGGCATGAGGAGGAGGATGGTCCCCCCCATCAGCATCCCTGCACTGGATGCTCTGTGCCACATCCGAGGGCACCAGGTCTGGAGGCATCTCCACAGGGTCCTGCACTGCTCCCACCTCCATCCACTTGCCCTACACGTCCTGCATGGCTTGTCCGTCTGTCCGTCCGTTTTCAGGACCAGCCAAGCTGCAGGAGAGGGGACGAGATGCGGGCAGGGATCTCTCGAGACCTGCACCATCCCACGGCACCCCGGGGTGTGGGCACAGCCCTGCAAGGAGGGCACCATCCCCTGGGACCCATGGGGCGGCCCCGTGTGCCCCAGGGCTGATGGCGCCCCGAGCTGAGCACTCCTGGGGATGGTCCGACTTTGTGTAGGTCCTACTGCAACCGTCGGCAGCTGCGTTTACCTCCGTGCCTGCGTGGGCAGAAACGCCCACGGTTCCCTCTTCAACCCCTTTCCCAACCTTTAGGCAGCCGCGGCGGGGGGCTCCGTGCCCAGGGCTCAACCTCTGTGCCCCCTCTGCTCTGCCCTTGAACTTGAACCGAGCCATGTCCTTCCTGGGAAAGCTCTTCTTTTTGTGGTTTTATGTGAATTATTTTTTTTTCTCCAAGGTAGCTAGCAAGCAGCGGAATCACTCTTTTTTAAGGTTGATATATAATATGTGTGTGTGTGTGTACGGTTTTAATTTCCAGCGTAATCCTTAGGGCATTCGTGGGGGTTTTTTGGCCATCCCTGGATGTGGCTGCCCACGGTGTCATCCAGGCAGAAAAAAAAAAAAGGATTTGGGTTTTTTCTTGGGGTTCCCAGGAGATTGGGGCTGGTGGAGGAAAATTCACCCCGTGAGACCGAGGCAGGGGCAGGATCGGGCCCCGAGGGCTCTGCAGACCCCCCCTGTACGTATCTCCGGGCGGGTTTGTCATGAGTTAATGTCTATTTTTTTAGGGAAATGGCTGTGGTTGGAGCAGCCTTTGGAGGTCATCGTGCCTTGGAGGTGGGTGCTCTGCACCCCAAAAACCCCGGGGGGACCCTCCGGCTTCACCCACTGGCACTGGGGGTCCCACATGGCACCGGCACCCTGTTCCCCGGGGATGGGTCCAGCCAAATCCCCCCCTCCATCCCCGAGCATCTCTGCCTGCAGTGCCCCCGGCTGTGTTTATATGTAGGACCTACCTAAAGTGCCCATCATCAAATTTATTTATTTTTGAGTATTTTTTTGTGTTGTACGAAGACCCACTTTTGGAGGGGAGCGGGTGGCAATCGCCAACACCCCCAGCAAGTTACTCAGGTCTCAAGTCCCCCCCCAAGCGCTTGCAAAGCCACTGAGCCCAGATCCTGCCACCGGCCCGGGAGGGGGGGCTGGGGGGATTTTAAAGAAGATTTACGTGTCTCTGGCTGCAGCTGCTCGTACCTGTGCCCCAAGCGAGGTGGTGGGACGGGTCACGGCCGTGCTGGACGCTGTGACCCCCCCCCAACCCCAGTGCAGCTGGTGCCAGTGGGCAGCGTGCAGCCGTGTCTAATTATCCCAAATGCAATAGCCAGGAGCAAAGATGACTTTTTTTTTGTTCGTTTTCCCCCACACCTCCTATTTTGTAATAACCAGCAGAGCCATTTGGATGGTATTTTGTACTAAGAGAATCGCCTATTTTTGAACGAAATAAACGCCGTTGGTCGACTCGTGGGTTTTTCTTCCTTTTCGAAGCCGTTTCTCGGGTGAGTTTTGGCACCACCACACCAGGACCTGTCCCTAGGGGGTGTCCGGGGTTGGGGGAGAATATTCCCCCACGCCTTTCCCCCGCCTGCCTGGCCCCCAGCAAGCGGCACGGCACAGCCCCAGTTGCACTGGGGATGGAGATCGCTTTTATTTAGTCACTCGAGTGCTTTAGTACAGAACAGATATACAGAGATGATACATGTTTGTGCTTCAACACTTTCAAACATTTAGATTCCAGTAATTTCAAGGTAAACAAGTTCCAAGACAGACTAGATTATTATTTTTTTTTTTTAAGTTTTCCTTTTGGATAAATTATTTTTTATATAAATAACTGTAACAGAAAAACAAAAATAACAATGTCCAACATACAAGATCCTGAAGCATTTGCATTGCTAAACCGAGAAGGAACTCAAACGGGGCGGGAGGACCAAGGAGGAATCAACAAATATCAGTGCAATGATACAGCCTTTGCCCTAAAAATATATATTTAACTTTATGGGCAAGGAACAGACGGGGAGGGAAAGGGGGGGGGGCTAACCACCAACGAGGCAAGAAAGAGATTTGGGGGAAGGAAAAGGGGGTCACAGCCTTTAGAGGGAGAGAACAAAACAATGGACCCCAAAATATTGCAGTGCATCTAACGGCGGGGGGCTGGGGGGGGGGGGGCAATCCTTGGGTGTAAAAATAAAAAAAAAAAAGACAACTAAAATCAGAGGTTTGGTTAAATCACTATACACCAAGCTTGTAAGAACGTCACGAGACACAGTCATTAATATACACAGAGTCCGGAGGGGAGAGCCCGGAGCAGGGGGGTCTCGGGGCGACGGCACGCTCGGGAACGCTTCACCAAGGGACGACGGGAGCGGGGGCACCGGGCGGCCACGGGGACGGATGGAGGGGGCGGTGGGGGAGATAGAGAGATATATATATATAAAAATTAAACGTTTATTTTTTATATATATATGCATTTTAAGGAATACCCAGAGACGGGGAGCGGCAGCACGAGCCAACAGGCCCATCTCCGAGTTTTGACCATTTTGGTCCCTTTTCACATGGAAGTTGCTGCAGCGTGAAGCATCCCGGGTGCACAACCCCCCCCCCGCACACCCCAAACCCCGCACCAGATGTTGGCGTGCACATCTGGCAGGACCCCCCGCCACCCCGAAAGACAAGGGACAGGGGACAGCGGCGGGGATTCTCCGGCCGAGAGCGAGCCTGGCAGAGGTGGTGGTCCATGGTGGGCATGTCCGTCTGTCCATCCGTCCACACGGGATTCCCAACGAGGAGCGAAACTTTGGGAAAAAGGGTTTTTTTCCCTGTTTTTTTGTCACCATCATTCGCTAGCAATGGGCAGATGGGTTACTCAGCAATGGGTGCTTCGGATAGCTGCAGCTACAAATATATAGATAAATTTTTTTTCTTTTCCTCTTTTTAAACACAATGCATCGGTTTTCTTAATATATATGTATTTTTTTTCCGGCTGTTGTTCCCCTCCCTGTGGATAAAATGAGATGGGGAAGGCAGGGGGAGGGGAGGGGTCAACACAAGAACAAGAGAGAAAGCTGGGCCGGGGCTGGGTGCGGGATCGCACCCCGTGCCGGGCACCCGGCGGGGAAGGTGAATTCGGCATCGAGTCGGTGGCAGCGTTTCCTCTTAACTGGTGCTTTCTTCCTCTGTTTTATTGAGTTTCTTCAGCGTGTCCAGCAGTTTCTGTGGGGTGAGGATGTGCGTGGACCCTGTGGGGGCAGAGGAAGGGGGTGGGTGGGTGGGGAATGATCAGTGATGGCTTCGGGACCCCCCCCATCGCACCCCATCCGCCGTCCCCGCTGTCCCCGGTCCCCCGGCGACGCCTTACCTGGCAGCGCCGGCCCCGCGCGCCGCTGGAAATGCTTGCGAGAAAATGTACGGCTATGGGGGGGGGAGTGTGGGGTGAGGATAACCGGAAAGGAACAGAAAAGGAGAAATGAAGGAGATGGATGGAGCTGGGAGGAATGGCGGGGTCCGGGAGGTGTAGCGGGGTCGTGGCTGGTGGGGTGGCTCCTGGACCCGAAAAGCCATGGGGGTGCCTGGGGCGGGAGGTGTGGGCAGGCAGCGGTGGGCAGGGGGGACCTTCTGCAGGTGCCCCCGGCTCGGCCCCTGCCCGCATGGAGCATCTTTAGGTCAGAGGGGTGGGTGGGAGCGGAACGACGGGGAGAGGAGGAGGAAAAGGGCTCCTGCTTTGTGCTGCCCCTCATTCCCAGCGCCAGGCTTGGGCTTGGTGGTTCCACGGTGCCGGTGGCAGCTCCCAGCCCCGCTGCCACCACCCAGTCCCTGCCCTCCGCACCGCTGGGATGCCCTGGCAGCCCGCCCGGCTCTGCCACAGCTCAAGGGCTCACCACGACGGGTCCCACTGGCAAAACCACCAGCAGCTAAACCCCGGCGTGGGGTTCAGGGGGTCTGCCATGTCAGGGGGGCTCCTGCCTGGCCAAGGGCATCAAACACCATGAGAGCAAACCTGAGCTTTCCCATGGACTTGGGGTTTCAGCCCCACTGCACCGTGGGGCTGGGGGTGTCAGAGCAGCACCCAGCCTTCGCCAGGGGGGGCTGGAGCTGGGACGAGCGCTGGGGTCTGCCCCGCTGCTGCCCGCTCTGCCCCAGGCACCGAACCCCCGGCCCCGCTCCAGCCGCATCCCAGGGTGCTCCGTCCCCCTTGCCCAGCCCCGGGATGCCTCTGCCAGGCAGGACCCCGACCCACTGCCCCCGGCCCCTCCGGCCCTGGCGAGGGGGGAGCTCATGGTATGAAGGAGGCGGCCGAGTCCGGCCGAGAGACATGGCAGAGGGATGATGGAGCGGCGCTGGATGCTTTTCCACCTGGTAGGAGGAACCGCAAGCATTTTCTTATCGGAGAACCAAACGGAAAGGAAAACCCGAAATAAATAATTAAAGAAAGGAGGAACGGAAGAATCAAAGAAAACCCTTCGGGGAGGAAGAGTTTCTTTTTCGTTAGTCAGCTGCCTTTACTTGGTTTCTTTGGCTCACTCCATTGCTGGAGCCTGATCCTCAAATGATACCCTAGTGGAGTCCCTGAAGTCGGGGTGCCTCAGGTCCATGAGAAATTTGGTGGGAGTGAGAATGTGAGTAGAACCTGCGGGAGAACAGAGCGGGGCTGACGGCTGCGCCAAACGAACCCCCTGCCCACCCAAAACACACGTACACCCCCATCGTTTTTTCGGGGTGAGGAAGGACGCGGTTGGCACCCGGAGCATCGTAGGCGCATGCAGGGGATGGTCCCCGGAGAGACGCGGGATGAGACGGGCGGGATGGAGCTGGGCGATGAGGGGGGGTCCAGTGGCTGCGAGAAGGAGGGGGACACTGCCAGGGGCTGCGAGAGGTGACGGAAAGGGAGGCTGCTGCTCCCAGGGGAATACAAGGAGCAGATGAGATGCCGGCAAGAAGTTCTACCAGTTGGTCCAGGCGAGAATCCAGGGACCAGATGAGACAGTGAGGGGCTCCTTGCCCTGCCCTACAAGGTCTGTGTCCGACTGTGCTTCCCCAAGAGGGGGGGAATTTTAGGGGGGATCTAAAAGCTCCTTGCTAACATCTGGCAGGGCTTCCACCATATCCTTCACGCCTGACCCACAGCTCTTTCGGAAGCTGAGACCAAGCAAGTGACGCACATCCTGTTGCAAAAGACCTTTCCGCAGAATTCCAGCTCCCGCAGTCATCTGGAGCCGGGAATTGGCGGGATGGCGGAGGGAGCGTGGGATGAGCAGCCAGCGCGACGGGGCGCAGGATCCGGCCCCCCCGGCTCCCGCTCACCTATTAGCACTTCCCACTTGCCGCTGGCTTGCGTCACCTCGTAGGCGCAGCGCATCTCGTTCATGCTGACGCCGCCCAGGATGAAGATGATGAGGCGGGGGCCGCTTCGGTACTCGCCAGGGGCTTTGTTCTTGTGCCAGTGGCCGTAACGGGCACTAGAGAGAGAGGAAGAGGAGAGAGATGAAGGCCGGGTAGGGAGGATGTTCAGCAACAAACCATGCACTGAGTTCACATCTTAATAACAAAAAAAAATTAAAAATCACACATTAATTAGCTTCTAAATTGCTGTTAGAGCAGGGAAAGTCCAGCTTTCTGACTGCAAGCGCTGCTCGCTGTTATGGGTAGGGAAACTGAGGCACGGGATGCCTGGATGATGGCAGAGCAGCTCGCAGACCTGCTGATGGATACGGCCGCTCCGGGCAGGCGAGGGATGGATGCCAATGATGATACACGTGCCAATGTGTAAGGGGGAGGACGGGGGTGACCCACCTGACGGCAGTGGTGCTAAAGGAGGCGGAGGAGCGGGTGGAGATGTACGGGTAGTGCTTGGTGTCCAGCTTGTCATCGATGGCATCCTGCAGGCACAGAGGACATGAGCTGGGGGTCAGCATGGCCCCCTCCCAGCCCAAAAGCCCCTCTGTTGGGCTGTGCCCAAGAGGATTGGCCCAGCTGGGTCAGGATTGATTTGCATATATTTGCATAGCATGACTTCTCAGCACGTTTTGGCTGCATTGCTGTAATGGGGTGCTCTTAGGCAGAGGAGGGTGCTGCCTGGCTGCTGTGGGGCAGGGGGGGTGCAGCGTGGGGTATGGGGTGAAGCTCACCCTGAGCTAGAGGGTGTCTGTGGAGATGGGTAAGGCAGGGGTGAAGGAAAAGCCTTCCCCTGGGAAGTTCAAGGCTATGAGCTGGAGGTTTCACACCATGATCCAGCCTGGGGTAAGGGACCTGCTCTTGCTTTCACCAGTGGTGGAGGGTTAACGCCATCTGTGAGATGTTGTTGCCCTGTACAGTCCCTTCTAGTCCAAGGATGGGGTTCAGGGGTGCCCTGGGCATGAAGGCACCCGGGAGGGTTTGTACTGGCTGTGGCGGAGGAAGGCAAGAGCCGTGTGCTTTTGGAAATCGAGGGAGCTGTGGCTCTGCTCCTTGTCGGCGTCTGGGAGCAGAGGTGGCCCCCAACTGCAGTGATATCCCCCTCCCCAAAACGTGGCTCCAGGCCCTGCCTGTCTGTCTGAGCAGGTGGGAAATGTCTGTCTTGGGGAGCAGTTTTGGTGCCAGGATCTCCTGGCTCTACACAAACCCCAGGAGGCTGCTCCGATTCAATGGGTGGTCAGGAGGGAGCGGGTCAGGAGGGAGGGAAGTGCCTGGGAAAAATCCCTTTTTGGCTCTGTCTGGCGTTACTGGAGCACAGAGCTCGCAGGGCCGCTCCCGTGGGTACAGGCAGGGCTGTGCCTGTGGGCAGGGGTGAACGGTGCCGGGACCAGCCCCCAGCTCAGCAGGGACAAGGGTAACGCTGCGACGAGGCTGCTCAGCCGTGCCCATCGTGGCACGTGGTGCAACCAGTTTGCTACAGCATTTTGCGTTGCAGGGATGCTGTGCGCGCCCGGCCAGGGTCGCGCATCCCGCCTGGGGCCAGCGTGCGCACGGAGGGGGCAGGAAAACCTCCCAAAACATCCCAATCTTGTTGCAACTGCAGGCAGCGAGCAGCCCGGCAGGCACGTGTCGGGGAGCAGTGGCAGGGATTGGGCTGGGAGCAGCCAGCTCTCTGCAGGTCCCGTCCCAGGTGGTGCCGAGGTCCCTGCTCCGTGCCCCGTCCCTGTCCTTGCTGGCTCACCTCCATGATGTCCTTAATTACAGGGGTCCATCGGGAGAGCTGGTAGGTCTGCTCGCTGATCCGCTCCTTCCGCTCCGGCTTGCTCCGGCGGCGCAGGGTGGACTGGGCAGAAAGAGCACAGGGACACCCTGAGACACGGAGGCTCCACGGTGGGACTGGGACCAGGACCACCCCCAGAGGGGTGCTGGGGGCATCCCGGAGGGTTCGTGGTTCTCATAGCAGAGCAGGTGCCATGGTCCTTCCAAGGGGCAGGGAGGGGCATGGGGAGCGAGAGGTGGACACTCACATCTGTGATGATGGGCACCCCGAGGTGGGCCATGTTGGTGATGATCTCGCTGTCCTCTGCCGGGATCTGAGCGTGCTGGATCAGCTTATTCAGGTTCTCCTCGGTAATACCTGGAAATGCAGCAGGGAGACGGTGTCCTCCAGAGCAATGGCTCCCCATGGGGACACAGCCCCTCCGTTGCCACTTTAGGACACCTGGCTTGGTGGTGGTTGGCAGACAGGGCTAAGCCCTCCCATCCGGTTTATCTTGGCCCAACCCTGAGCTCTTTGGCCTGCACGTCTTGCCCACCCTGCCCAGGTGTCCTCCTCACCGTTCTTCAGGAAGATGTAGAGCAAGATGATGCGAATCTTGTCGTAGGTGCTGACGTTCCCATCCAGCAGGATGGGGACAATGGCCCTCATGGGGTCCTTGATCTTCTCGCCTTCAGCGTCGGTGCCCATGGCCAGGTCCTGCAGAGAACGCACACGCTCATCACCCCTCAGCCCACAGCTCAGTGCTGAGCTGTGGGGCAGGAGCTGCCGGCCCCAGTTGTCCCCGTGGGGATGTGGTGGAGGGGCACTGGGGAAGCTGGTACCTGTTCGACTCTGCAGAGCTTGTCCACTGTGCCCTGGTAGTGCTTCATGCAGTCCTCAGCCAGGTGCAGGTGGGTTGAGTACTGGGGAGACACGAGTGGTGCCGTCACTCTCACAGTGCCAGCAGCAGCCAAAGGTCCCCGTGCCACCCGCCGCCAGCCTCAGCCCCTGCCAATGGCCTGGGACCCTCCAGGGAGAGCTGTCATCACCCACAACCCGGGTGGGCTCAGTGCCGGCCACTCTGCACTGACATCTCCCCCCCTCCTCGTACCTTGCTGAGCTCCTTCTGGTACTGCGGCATCTTCTTCAGCATCTGGGACAGGTCTCTCATGGTGGTCTGCGAGGGAAAGGGACATGGTCACTCACCCTTGGGGGCTTAGGGCTGGGAGTAAGACTGTGAGCAGAGAGGGGACCTGCCAAGGACCCTGTCCCCGTGCGAGCCCCTCGCTGGGGTTTGGTGACACCTGCCATGGCATTGTTGGGTCTCCTCTGCTGCGGCTGAGGGGCAGGGAGGGGGCCTGCAGCTCTGAAAACCAGAATGCCAGGGGGAGAAATCCCCCCAGGACCTTCCTCTGGGACCACCGTGCGTTGGGCTGAGGCTGAGATGGTGCTTTCAGCTTCTGCCTACTTTTACATCCTATTTCTAGTGAGGGCCCCTCACCGCCACTGACACGGGGGCTCGGGAAGGGAACCGGCAGGGGACAGAGGCAGCTGCTGCGAGAGGTGCACGGACCCCGTGCTGGGGGCAAACCGACCCCCGTGGCACAGTGCCCTCCCGAGGCGCCCTGTTTCCCTGGGCGTAGGACCAGCATCCCTGTCATCTCCCCCCATCACTGAGCACCCTCAGCCATTTGCAGAGGTCCCCATCAGGTATCTCCAGGAGACTCCACCATGTGCCAGCCCACGGCCGAGCCCCCCGTGTGCCCGTTCCCTGCTCGGCGGGGGCAGTCGGGTCACCTTATCGCCCGTGTTCATCCTCTTGCTTGAAGAAAACTCCTTCAGGGACCGGGTCACCTCCCTGGGGAGAGGAGGAGGGCAGAGCCATCAGCGGGGAGGGAACTCTGGCAGCGGGGTGGGTGGCAATACCAAGCTGATGCCCCACCCAGCTGGTAAACCGCCCGCAGAGACACTCACTGGGACACCTCGGCGATGTGTTTGTGGCGCAAGGTGACCCACAGGTCGTCGTCCTCATCCAGCAGAACCTCCTTAATCCGGGCTTCCCCGATGCCGCTTGTTTCATACCTGGGAAGAGGGCAGGGAGCGTCACAGCAGGGATGGGGCTGAGGGGGCAGGTGGTCCCCTAGCTGCTGGGGACAATGTGCAGCTCTGGGGAGGTGGGGGGACATGAGGGCTCTTTTTGGCTTATTTCAAGTTGGTTTTGCATCTTGACCTTTTTGTACCCCTTCAGCTGCCAAATGGTGGGAAGGGATAAAGGGCTGAAGGCTGGAGAAGCCCCTTCTGCATCAATCCCGCCCATCATGCCTGCCAGGCTGCAGGCAGGGACGGTTTCTCCCAACCAATGACTTGGGATGGACGGAGGGATGCTGAGGCTCAGAACTCATCACTGAGCTTCCAACTCCCGCTCGAGGGCTGGACTGGTGGGTGTCATGGGGGGGCCAGCGGGGCCAGCAGCACCGCACTCACTTGTAGACATCGTTCTCGATGGGCAGCAGGTCGTAGCTCATCGCCTGGAAGGTCAGCTCGTGCAGCACCGGGGAAGCAGGATCGAAGCCGCGGTCCAGGATGAGGAGCTGGGAACGAGCCTTGTCCGGACCCTGCCGAGGCGGGGGAGCCGTCAGCAGCGGGGCCAGGGGCTCCTCCAGCCCTGCGGGCGGTCAGGGAAAGCTGGGGCCGTTTTGGGGACCCTGCTTGGGGTCTGCTCTGCATGGCAGAGCTCGAGCAGGATTTTAGGAGTGAAGTGTCACCCAAGCGTGCTCCTTGTGCGCTGCCGGTACCATCCCTGCTCACCTCGCCCATGGTGGGGTCATCAGCCTTGTAGGCGTCCAGCTTGTCCTGGATGAGCTGTGCCAGCATGGCATTGTCCTTGTAGTCCCTGGGGGAGGCAGGAGGAGAGGTCAGCTCCCCGGGCAGGCTGCTCTCACCAGCGTGGGACAGGGAGGAGCTGCTGGTTTCCCTGTGCGACACCCTCGGCTCAAGGCAGAGGAGGGACCTGAGCAGGTTTCGCTGTCCCTTTCCACCTCTCCTCGAGGTGCTCCACTGTGCCTTGCTGCCACTTGGCTCCCACCCCCATTTTAGGCTCTCCAGAGCATCACCCGAGTCTGAGCCTGTTTCTGCACTGAGCATGGGTGTCTGTCTGTCCCACCGTCTCCTCCATCCTCTCGCCAGCATCGGACACAGCCCCATCCATGCCCCGTGCTCAGCCCTGCCCCAGCCCCACTGCGCTGCTGGGGGAGAGGGCAGGTCCCTGGGGGGGTGCAGCCCACGCTGCCCTTACCCCCTGTACCGCACGGCCGGGTACTCCTTCAGCGTGGCGCACAGCGTGGCGATCTGCTCTGCCAGGCGCTCCAGGATCGGGTTCTTCATCTGGGCCTTGTGGGGGCTGTAAAAGCTTTGGAAGGAGTCGGCCGAATCCAGGGAGTAAACCTGGGAGGTGCAGCAGGAAAGGGGTTAGAAGGGATGTGCTGCAGGGAATGTCCAGAGGAGAGCTGCCCCTCGGGACACCCCGGTGGGTTTTGAAACCAGAGTCAACCCCAGAAGAAGGTGCCCAGCTGGGCCTGGGAGCGGGCAAGTGGAGCTCAGTGATGCTCGGGGTGACCCTTGGGCTTTCAGTTGCCAGCTCTGGACCCCGACACCTTCCCCAGCTCCGGCTCTGCAGCACGGCTCCCCCCCATGTGTAGCCCCCCAGGGCGAGCAGAGGAGCCAGGGGACCCCCTGCCCACAGCAGTGACCTGCTCCGAGGCAGGGAGCCACAGACCCGGGGACAAAGTGGGGACATGCTGCTCCCTGGCTGTGCCACCAGCAAAGACCAGAAGCCAATGTGGCTGCACGTGGGGATGCCAAGAGGTCATCTGCCACCTGCTTTCCTCCCCAGGAACGCTGCAGCTTGAAGGGCTAACGGCACCAAGCAGGTCCTGCGCCATCTGTCCCTCCCTGTCCCTCCTCATCCCCATGTCCCAGCGGGGGCGGATGGCACGGGCTGGCACCCCAGTGCCCTTGGCTGGGGCCGTGCCAAGGGGGCACAGAGCCAGCTGATGCGGCCGCCGGCGCAGGGCCAAGACGCAGGGCCACGGCGTGGCGCCTGCTAAATCCCCCGCGGCGGATCAGCCTCGAGAAGTAATTGAAGGAGACAGGGAGGAAGAGTGGAGTGGGAGGCGAGGAGCTGGCCAGGGGAGAAGGGTGCATGGAGGCTTCGGGGGCTCCTAAGCAAACCCTGATGGGCTGGGGAAGGACTCGGAGCATCCTCTGACTGCACCACCCCCTGGATCACCCCGGTGGGGATGGTTCCCAACCTGGTCTCACCTGGGACTCGGAGGGGAGGAAGGCGATGTTGATCTCTGTCAGGGTTTTGATGACCTTGGCAGCGCGGGATTTCACCAGCTCGTTGAAGAGGGCGTCGGGGCAGGCTGCAAGGGGAGGAGGAGGGTAGCGCTCAGAATCCCCGCTTGATTGCACATGTTTTAGTGATGGGGACTTTCCCTCCCCTGTTTCTTTCTTGGAGAGGGGCTGCTGCCTGCAGCGCCTGCCCTGGGGCACAGGGATCCGGTCATCCCTTTGGGAGCAGGCGATGGAAACCATCCGCTTGCATGTGCAGCCACCCAGTGCCATGGGCAGAACAGGGCCATCACCCCATGGTTTGCTCTGTCTCCTTCTCTCCTGCCTGGAAGGTGTCAGCGGGGACCTGGGGGTCCAGGGTGCCCGGGCAATGGGGTGGGAGCTGCGAGCCCCGGGTACTCACAGTCAGTGAAGAAGACGTGGGCAGCTCTGTACTTGGAGGTGGGGGGATCCTTGAAGTCGTTGATGAGGGAGTGGATGGACTGCAAGAGAGAAGGGGCCAGCTGGGCTGGGGATGGTGGCACCGCGGGCATCTCGGCAGGGTCACCCAGGGCCCCTGCCCCGGTGGCACCGCTCGCCTTGCTGGAGCCACACTGCCACCCCAGGGTGGGCATCCCTCTGCCTCCCCAGCCACAGGCTGTGCCCCCCACACCGCGTACTCACCTTCTCGGAGGGGGTGATGAGATAGACAGCCTCCAGGCTGGGCAGCGGCTCCCGGCGCTTGTTGATGTCTTCCACGACTAGAGGGGGAAAAAGGATCCGTGGCAGGGGTGGGCGCGGGCAGGGGCACTCAGCTACGCGGGGTTGTTGGGATACCCCACAGCAGTGCAGCACCAGCCCTGCCAACCCCTCCGTGGCCAAAACGTCCCCAGCCACTCACCCCTGCCCACCTGGGAGCTGGGGCAGGGGCTGTGCCCACCCCACCCCAGCCCCACGGTGCCCGGCTGCAGCTGCGTGCATGGGTGCCTGGCAAGGTGCCAGGGGGCGGTGGATTTGTCTGCGTGCTCCCACGCTGCCGTCACCTTGGTTTACTCTCAAATCCCTCTGCTGGAAGGGACCGCTCGGGGGTGATGCTCTGCTGGTACCCAGGCTGGGGCAAACCCCTGCTGCCCCCAAGACCCCACCAAGCATGGTCTGGGGTTTCCTTCTCCTTTTGGAGCACTGCAGGGAGCTATTTATAGGGCTGACATAAAATAAGATCTGGTCTCCTCCTCGGACTGAGGTATTGCCAGGAGATAAGGTGTTGGGGCTCCTCCAGCCCCACAGGCAGGGAGGGAAGCTGTGGAACATCAGCCTGGCACCCAGACAGTGGTCCATGAGCGCGGGGAGGCGGCGTGTCTCCATCCCAGGTGGGAATGGGGCTGGGATGGGGCTGTGCTGCCGCCTTGACTGGCTCGTGCCAGCCTGGAGATGGAGATGCCTTTGCGGGTCCCCTGGTACAGAGGGAGGTCTTGCCCTTCCAGCGAGGTTTGCGGGAGACAGCGAGATCGGTACTCACTCGTGATGCCCTCCGTCATGATGTCGGTCATCTTGCAGCAGGAGGAGAGCATGCGCATGCTGAGCTGGTCCACCACCAGCACCTGGGGAGAGGGGCTGTGAGCTGGGCCACGGCCGGCAGCCAGGGACCTGCCCTTCCCCACCCCTCCACCCGCCCTCGGGGGCTCCCTGCCCCCACCTAACACCCCTTTCCTGCTTCTTCCTCTCCACCCTCCTCCTCTCCTGGCCCTCCCTGAGGTTCGGTGCTCACCTTCCATTCGCCCTTCTTCTTCACTTTCCGGATCACATCATGCATAATCTCTGCAAGAGAGGGAGCGTGGCGGGGGGGTGAGCACCCCAAGTCCCCCCCTGTAGCACCCTGGGGCCCATCGGCAGCAGCGGGGTCTGCACTGGGGGCACCAAACCCCCCACCCACGTGCGGGGCCACAGTGAGCCCCACTCCCCCAGTGCCTTTCCCAGGGAGGAGACAGGGGCGGTTCTGGGGTACCCAGGGACGGGGGGGTCACCCCCCAGTCCCGTTTTTCTCTGGTGCTTGGCACTAACAGACACAGCCCCTGCCAGTGGTGAGCCGAGGGCTGGCAGAGGGTGGGGGGGGGGGGGCCCTTTGGGGAGCCTGGGGGCCACCCCACACGTCTCAGCCCTAATCCCAAACACCGGGAAAACAACAGCGGCTTAAGGGCTCCTTTTAGAAACAAGAATCAAGCGGCCTGAGCCTGTTCCTTGTAATCCCCCACAATCTCATTTCGCCTCCCGCCACCACTGGGCTTACGCAACCAGCCGGGACGGCAGCACCCACGGGTCCCCCTGTGCCCCTGGGACCCCTCGGGGCCAGGGCCACCCTGCACCCATGTTCCCAGGCACAGACACCCCGCTTCTGCCCCAGGCCAGCCTGGCAGTGGCACCAGGATGTCCCCTTTTGGGGCTGAGTTGTAGGAGGGTGGTTTCGAGCCTCACCACAATAGGTACTGCCATCCTGCCACACATGTGCTGCCTAAACATGTGTTGGGGAACATGAGGTGTTCCCAGAACCCTGAAGGTCTCATTTTTTTCCCTGATATATGAACCATCACCCCTCGCAGAGCAGGGACATGCTGGGGAAGTGCCCAACCAAGCCCAGGGTAAAGGGTCTGCACTGTGTCCTGCCGCTTGTCTCCCTCCTGGAGGGTTTTGCTCCGACCCTCTGGTCCCATGGATGGAAATGCCCAATTAAAACCCAATTAAGAAATGATTCTAAATTAGAAAATGCAGAGGTGTAAGGAGCTGGTGGTGAGGGTGTTACCCTGCCTCAGTCTTGGGACTCTCCCACCATAAGAGTGACCCCCAGGGTGCTGGTCCCCCAGGTAAAGCTCCACTTGGGTTTATGTGGGGCAGTTTGGGGCCCAAATTGGTCCCTTTTTTTTAGAACAAGGCTTGAGGGCGGAGGGCAGAGGGTACTGCCCTGGCAGCACCCAGCCCTAGGAACTGCTGCTTTTCAGTGATGCTGAATTCGGGCAAACCACCCCAACTTCCCAGCCCTCCCACCCACTGGGGATATACACGGGTACGAGTGGGGCCAGCTGGAGCCTCGCAGCCGCCCTGTGCCACATGGAGCATCCTCACTGGGAGGGCAGAGGGGCCCCACCAGGCTTCGCTTGGTCCCGGGCCCCTGAGGTGATGCTCCCTGTGGTCTCCCCACGCTGCTGGGCTCATCCACCACACTACCATCCAAACATCCCACGGGGATTTCACGGGCTGAGCGAGGCTGTGACACCTCCTGGGTTGCCCGCGGGGCTCAGAGCCGCAGCACCGAGGTGGGGACTGGTGCCAGCAGGGATAAACCGGCCGCCTGTGAGCATCGCCGGTCTGTCTGTCCTGCTGTAAGGCTTGGAGGCAGCTGTTCCTAACGTTGCACATCTCCTTCCCAAGGACATCTGCCTGGGGGGAGACCAGAAGGATCCTGGCCATAAACTTGGGGTTCTGCGTGCCCTTGGTCACATCCCTTAGCCTCTCCATTGGTAAAGGGGGTGTGGGACATGTCTGGGCCGTGGGGAGGGGATGGAGGGTGACTGGGTACAGTCGGGGTCAGGTCTGTACCCCGTGAGCACCCGAGCTGGGCACTGCTGGTGGGGAACGGCTGCTGCATGCACCCCTGCGTGCTGCCCACCCGAACCCAGGTCACCCATGCAGCGAAAGAATGAACCGGGAATTGTCCTCCAGGTGGGCAAGATGGGCAGTGGGGGCTGCCCACGTGTCCCAGGGTCCTGCTATCCAGTCCTTCACTGGTGTAGGAGCAGGGTCGGGAAGGCGGGATGCCAGCACATCCCCCCTCCTCCTCCTCCTCCCATTACTCACCTTTGGCTCCTTCCCCAGTGCAAGGACCCAGGAATAACAGTGCTGTGTACCCGGCAGCACGCACGTGCCCTGCGTCCTGTGCCAACAACCTCAATGGCAAACAACGGGGAGTAAAGCCTGGGGGGGGCTGTGCCGGGGCACCACGTGCCAGGCGGCGATCCCAGCCGGGAAGGGGTCAGGGTCTGGCTGTCAGCAGCCAGAAAGAAACCCTGCCCCTGCGATGGAAATACCACTTTGCTCCGGGGCTGGGAGGGGAAGGAAGGAGGGAGGCTGGGAACTGGGAACGGGCGTCCCAGGGCAAGGTGCTGTCGGTGCAAAGGTTCCCGCGGGCACGGTGCTCCCAGCACCCTCCGTTTGCCGGGGCGATGGGTGCTTGGGGCACGGGAGCCCAAAAAGGGCTCCCCAAGCAGCCGCCTCGGCCACCCCCGAGCTCATCCTCGCTGCGGCAGCTGCTGCAGGGGCTGTTTTGTCCGCAGAGCTGGGCTTTTGGGGGCTCCCTCTCTCTCTTTTGCATGTGCCCAGGTTGAGCTGGGTGCGTGCAATGGGGCGAGTGTGTGCCCAGCTGTGCAACCCCCAGGGCCAAAAGTGCTGTCACGTCCCCCGACCTGATTCCGGCACCAAGATGGGCCTCCCAGAGCAGAAACTGGGCGCCTCTGAGGGTGATTGCTCTGAGCTTTGTGGTTTTAGGGTGTCCATCCCCTGGTCAGAGGTGGGTCCCCATCGGAGCCGGGGCCAGCCCTGCTCCCAGCCTGCTGTAGAGCTGCCCTGTGCCCGGGCTGCAGCCAGGCACAGCCCTTCCCTAAACCAATGTCCTCTCCGGCCTTCACCATGGGTCAGATCTGCGTCCACGTGTTTGCTCTTCCACCGGCTGCCAGAGCCAGCTCGGAGCCTGGGCACAGTCGGGAAAGAGGCAGATCCACGGAGCGTCCTCCAAAGAGGCTCCGCCAAAGCCCAGGAGGGCATGAGACACAAACCCGAGCAAAACCCTGAGATTACAGTCTCACATTCGGAAGAGATGTGGCCGTGACCTCCTGGGTGTCCTTGCAGCAGCCATTAAACCCCCAGGTTAGGGAAGAGTGGTCTGTCAGCTCTTGGGTGGACCAAGGGGACAACGCTAAACACTACAGGTGACCAGGGCTGGCACGGAAAGGGGGAAGATGTGGGAATTTGGAGGTGAAAAGGTGCAGACGTCCGAGGGTACAGCTGCTCCCTGGGGCTGTGTTGGCTCCCGTGGCTGCTAGCAGGGGAGCAGGGGCTGGATGCTGCCTGCGTGCAGGCTGTGGCCGGGAAGCTGGGCAGGAGGTGAGCACTGCCCACAGCCCGGGGAGGAGCGGGGAGCTCCCCAGGCATCTCTGAAAAAGGAGCTTGAGGTTGCTGCTGGGCACCAGCCGTGTGTTACCTCTTGGTGGGTCAGACCAGCTCTAGGTGACACTGTCTGCATCCCAGTTAGCCCAACGTACCGCCCTTCGGGAGGCGAGCACGTGGGGATGGACGAGGCACCAAGGGCTTGGCCGAGGCCAGAGCTCAGAAGATACCTGGACCTGCCCTCGGAGCAGGGCGATTCCTAAGCAGCCTCTCTGGCAAGGACACATCTAACCAGGAGAAGGGATGCCAGTGCACACGAGCTATCCAGGATGAGCAATGCCCAGGAAGGCACCCCAGAGCCAATTCCGCACTTAGGGAATGGTACAGGATCAGCAAGAGACTCCAGGGGAAAACGGCAGCTCCTCCGTTCCCTGAGGTCCTCAAGTCAAGCCAGGCCACCTCCCGGGAAGCAGTGCTCTCGCATCCCCGCATCAGCAGGTCAGATGTTGCCACCTGTGTCCCCAAACGGCCTGGCCAGCCGGAGCTTTTGGGCTCTAACATCAGCTGGTGACGCTCACAGTCAAGCTTTTAATCTCCGAGATAAATCAAGTTTCGGGGAAAAAAATGCATATGCGTATCTCATCCAGTGCCTTCAACACTTGGCTTGTCTGGACCTACCACGTTGCATCTGTTTCCGTCAGGCTGGAAGAATTTTAATTACACTTTCTACCGAGAACAGACAATACGGACAGCTCTGGACTCATCCTTCAACGCAGAGACAACATCAGTGCCTATGGACAAGGAAGTACATCTCACCTGCGACTGGAGGATCTCCAGTGCTCTTGAGTAATATGGTCCTAAAAATGCAATCATGCAGATGACGTGTTTGAGAGCAACCACCTCCCCCAGCCCACCACCTGCAGCGAGGCTCGTTCTCGAGGTGACGAGTGCCATGAAAATGACCCACTGCATGATTTTCAAGCAAGGCCAGTAGCTGGTGACACGGTGGCCTAGTAGGACTTGAGCCCATACGTCACTCCAAGAGGCTTAGCCTGCGTTATTTATACCGAGCTGGCCGGGCAGCCTTTCTCCAGGCCTGCCTTGCCTCGCTTGCTCATGGCAACAGCAACCAGTCCCATGTCTCCAACCGGTTCTGGGGGAAGAGGGACCAACCCTGCCATCGCTTGTGCCCGGACCAGCAAAGCTGTCACCAAGCACATCTTGTGCTGAGATGGACTCGTTTTGGGATGCCCCAAGCCTGTTATCCCGCTTCAGAAAGAGCCTGAAACCTAATGAGGATCCATGACCTCCCTGGGTCGGTGGAAGCTGCCAAGAACCTTGTCCTGCTGCAGCCAGGAGACATTTCTGCTCCAAGCCTGGCCTGTGCCAGCAGTGATGGCCAAGCCTTTCCCTCCTGGAGCAAAGCAGGAGACCAACCTGCGGCTGCTCAGAAATGCTGTCACATCCCAGGACCTCACAGGTGGCACACCTTGGTCTGGTGTGGGAACGGAAGATGGAGCTGCATTATGGATGGGCAACAGGCTGTAGGAATCGCCCAAGGTCCTACAGGAGACAAGTGATAGTAACCACGGGCTTTTCCCTGTCACAGGCAGGGCTCAGGGCCTTTCCTCTCCTCATCTCTGTTAGGGGATCCAGAATCCTGGAGCAGCTCTGGAGACCAGGTCACAGAAATCCACAGCCACAGTGAGGTTTGCTCAAGACCCACTTCTCTGAAAAAGCTGTCACGCTGCATCTCCAAGATGAACCTGTTTGGCTTTGGGTTGGCTTGGCAACTGCTTTTTTGCTGGTTCATTAACTAATTGCTTAAGACAGTGTGAATGTTACATAGATACGACCACGTTTCAGTGTAGCAGAGCACGGATCTACCTCTGAACGCTCTCAGTCGGGGATCTCGAGGTGCCAGTGTACCATCCCCAAGCAGACCCCAATAAAACAGGCTTCATGGACCAGAGGATGGCAGGATGGCCATCAGCCTCGGTCAAGACATAGAGAATAACTTCATTTACAGGAGGCAAAGCCCAGGTGATGTCCTTCAGTGCAGCTAAGAGCCACCTAAGGGATGATTTGAGTCTGGAGACCACTGCATCCATAATCCAAACAAGTCTCAAACATCTCCCCTCCAGCAGAACACCTGTTCTTCTCACTGGATTATTTCTGATGCCCACCTGGAAGACCTCAGTCTTTCTGAAGGACACATTCCTCATGTAGGAACCTGCTGTTGGTGCAGCCCAGGTGCCACCCAGCTACAATAAGTCCTGCATGGGCAGAATTGCTCAGGCTCACCTTCATCCTTTCCTCCCCACCCCGGCTGAGACGAACTTTGATATTTTCCCACCCAGAGCAGCACCGCACACCACCGTCACGGCCGCTGGTGACACATGCCACGTGTCGAAGCCAAGCCGAGCAGGTATTTGTGCTGCTCCAGGGAGCTGCGCTGCTGCTGGGACTCTGGCTTCAAGGATTAGTCACGGGAATCGTAGTAACCTGTGATTAACTCCTCCTTTTCCTATTTGCACTGCTCTCGTGAAGGAGGTACGTATTTATCCCTGCCGGCCAAAACCATGGGAGACCTGCACAGCCTAGAGAGAAGCAGGACAGAGACCCGCAGATCCTGAACTCTTCAGAAATTTCCTAACATACCCAAAAGGAAATAAGGGAAATGAAACGCACGATCACACCCACGAATTGCTCTCATTGACTGCACTGGAGAAACAGGTAAATGTCACAGATCACACCTGGCACAGCTTGTTTGGGTCTGCACGAGGATCTGGGAGTCGAGCAGAACTTCTTCATCTGGGTAGAGTCAATGGGACACAGACCATACTAGGTCATAGAATCACAGAATGGTTTGGGTTGGAAGAGACCTCAAAGATCATCTAGTTCCAACCCCCCTGCCATGGGCAGGGACACCCTCCACTACACCAGGTTGCTCAAAGCCTCATCCAACCTGGCCTTGAACACTTCCAGGGATGGGGCAGCCACAGCTTCTCTGGGCAACCTGGTCCAGTGCCTCACCACCCTCAGAGGGAAGAATTTCGTCCTTAGATCCAATCTCCCCTCTGTCAGTTTAAAGCCATTGCCCCGTGTCCTGTCACTACACGCCCTTGTCCAAAGCCCCTCTCCAGCTTTCTTGTAGCCCCTTTAGGTACTGGGAGGTGCTGGAAGGTCTCCCCGGAGCCTTCTCTTCTCCAGGCTGAACAACCCCAACTCTCTAAGCCTGTCTCCATAACAGAGGTGCTCCAGGCCTCAGATCATCTTCATGGCCTCCTTTGGACTCGCTCCAACAGGTCCACATCCTTCTGTGCTGGAGGTCCCAGAGCTGAATGCAGCATGGCAGGAGAGGTCCCTTTTGATGGCATCACCCTTCACTAACACTTGTCTTCTTCCACCAGCTGTTTCCACCCCCAGTGGAGATGCTGTACCTGGCTGTCAGCAGCTGTAGGTGCTGTCAGCGTAGCCAATGGTGGCGGTCCTTCAGTGCCAAGAGGAGCCAAGAGCTTTCCTGCAGCAGGACAGCATGCATGGTGTGTCACAGCGTCCTGGAGGGGAGGTGACCCTCGCCCAGGGGTAAGTCACACTCTCCTACGTGTGTGGCCGTGACTTTCTGAGCTGGTTCTTCTCTATCTTGAACCAAGAGGGAGCAAAACACCAACAAACTGGGGCTCTTCAGGCTCAGCTTGGTGGGAATCCAGGCTGGGCTGGACCCCTGTGCCCACGCAGATGCCGGGGACAGGCCACACGGCAGCTGGTGTGGGCATGAACGGGTCCGACTCTGAGTGGTCTTTGCCAAACTATCTGATGGGCTCCATAAATGACCTTACAACATGCATGTCGACACGTATGTGCACATTCATGTGTCTGTGTGTGTACACGGACAACGTGGGAGCCCACAAATTAAAGCATCTTCAGCCTGATCTATTTTTGCACTCCCCAAAACACAAGAGCCAAGTTCCTTCCCGCACTGTGAGTTGGTGGACGCAGCATCTGCTTCTCAGCGTGCAACTAAAAGCCGTGTGACGATGATTCTCTTTTTAAATGTGTTGATTTTGTGGGAAGAGGGAGGGAATCTCTTCTGGGATATTTTTCTCAGAGGTGCAGGAGAATTAGACCCAGACTTTCCTTTTCAATTTTTTTTTTTTTTTTAAGAGGGAAAGAGTCTAAGTCCTCTTTGTCAGTGGCTTTTTAAACCTTCTCGCACATGCAGACACTGGTGGGTGGATGCAGACCTGCCAAAGTGAGGTTTGTCGTGCTTGGTAACCTTCCATGGTCATGTATGGGCAAGTATTTCTCAGCCCCTGGTGTAGACCACGGTTTGGAGACTGGAATTGCTCTGCGATGTGTGTGAAAGCGAGCCCTGAATTTTGCATATATTTTTTCAAGCCATGACCCAACCTAGAGCCAACACTGGGGACGAGACAGACCCTGGTGACAGGATCCCAAGAGGACAAACGCTAAAGGCCCCAGCAGAGGCTTTGCCACACGCCCACTCCCATACCCACACACCAGGCAGGCAGCACCGCGCCACTTTCGGGACTCCCCGGAGGAGGGATGAGGGTGCGACTGGCTTCAGTCTCTACTCCCACCCATGGGGGATGGGGTGGAGAGACCCTCTCCTCTGCACCCATCTTCTTTGCCGGCACGCTGAGCTCACAGTGGGGCTGGAGGCTCTGACCTCATGCAGGTGGGAAGATGCAACGTGCACCCCTGCAACGTTCCCACTGGCCCTTCGCTGCCTCCTCATCCTCCTTTGCTTGGCAGAGACCTTGCCAGACCTGGCTTGAGGGCAGCACAGAAGCCTCATGCCCTGGGCCCTGAGACGGGCTCAGAGCATCCTTGGTGGGCAGCATCTGGCCCCCAAAGTCCTCCTGTGCCCTCAGCCAAGGGGTGGTGGGAGCCACGAGGTGCCCCAAGCAGCTTGGGTGAGTCATGACCAGCAACCTGGCAGCAGATGCCCGGGGCCCCTGGCTGTGCCCCGAGGCTGGCAGTGGGCTGGCAGCCTTGCCCATGCCTCCTCCCTGTCCCAGCTTTCGCAGCTCTTGTGAGCCTGTGTCCCTGAGTCATCACAATCCAGGCAGGGGTGGACCTTCGAGATGGGGACATCGAGTGACACGGTACGGCAGTGGGTGCTGTACGTGGGTGCTGAGCCCACATCCAGGCAGGATTTAAGCGTTGGGCTCCTCAGTGTGGCTCCGGCTGGCACCTGGGCACGGGTCGGCTCTGCAGGAGGCTGTGCAGGGAAGGATGCTCCATGGGAGGATCCGCTGGTGTCCTGGGGGAAAGGTGTTCTCATGCTGTCTCTGGAAGGGAGCAGGGTGCTCCCTTATCCCGGGGCTGCTCCACGTCTCCCAGCTGTTCGTAACAGTGACAGGAGCCAACGGAAGCCCTGAAGGAGGGTTCTCTCCTCTTGCAGGTGAACGGGTTCAGGGGTTTTCAGGTTCAGCACTGGTACCACCAGCTCCGTGTCCTGCAGCAGCCTGCCGTGGTGGCACGCACTGCACAGGTGTCACCCCTGCGGCACGGCCCGTCTTGCCTCACTGGTGATGGTTCAGTGAAGTAAACTCAGCCTCCTCCTCCTCATCTTCCTCCTCTACACTGCAGGGTGCTGCAGGAGAGCAAGGCCCAGGCTGGGCAAGCGAAGCTCAGAGCAGGCTGCCCCAAGAAGATCCCAAGGAGGCCTCAGGACAAGAGAGGATGGGAGGAACGTCCATGCGGTGGGGGGTCAGATGAAGATTTGGGGATGGGTGTCCTCAGAGGTGGGACCAGCTTCCTTGCTTGGGTGAGATTTTTCTAACCAGCACCAGAGCCAAGCAACTGGTTCTCCAGTGGGTTTCCCTGGGAGGTGACCACAGAGGGAGCAGAAGGCACACCAGGAGGACCTGGTCATCTGGCATCACCTCCAGGGCTGAGCGCACTCAGCTCCAACCCTGGCCAGACGAAAGCAAATCCTGGAAGGATGCAGCCACTGCTGCTGGATGCTGCAGGGAGAAGCAGGGACAGCCCCCCCAGCACCCACCCCAAGGCTCCGGAGTTCTGCCCATCTCTTGCAACGTTCGCCCACCTCGTCCCGCTGCCCACCACCTCCCACCTCTCCAGGGGCCTCCAAACCCCATCTTGTTATGGCACCAGCTGGTCAGAAGAATAATCCGGGTCTGGAGGGAAGCCAGGGCAGAATGCAGCTCCGGAGGTGGGGCCTGGCAGAGCGAGCTAAGGCAACACAGCAGCATCCATCCTTCCATCCTTCCTTCCCTCCTCTGGATGGAGCCCAGCAGATACCCAGCCCTGGGGTCAGCCCCAGGCTCGGACCTCTTGCTCCTTATGAGCATCCATCTTCTCCTGCAGGTAAACCTCAGGGGAATCCCTGCCCCAGAGCAGGCTGGCGCAGAGGGGGAGCTGAGGAAACCTTGTGCTGGCCGCACTGGTGGCCAGGGAAGGGGGTTTGGGTGCCCTGCAGACTGGTCCCAACTCTAGGGGAGCAGCTTTGGCTGAGAACAGCACCCAAAGGCAGGAACCGACCCACCGAGAGCAGGAGCTTCCCGCGGCAGCCTGAGGAGCACCCGGAGCCCGGGTGGGAGGGGAGGGCTGGAGCCTGCAGGGTGCTCCTCCAAGGGCCCCATCCCTCGCTCCTCTGCAGCATTTTGCCTGCACAAACCCTGCTCCCTCCTTCCAGACACCCACGCTTCCCCGGTACCCGCTGTAGCACTGATGCCCAGCCACCAGTTATCATTTTCAGTCTGGAATGATGTTTTCCAGGGAAGAACGGAGCGGTTTGTTATGAAACCCTGAAGGGAAGGATTGAGCCAGATTTCCATGGCGCTGCCTTGAACCTCGCTGTGTCCGTGTGCTCCCTCCCAGCCAGTTTCAGCGCAGAGACAATGAATGAAAATAAGGGGCATGCAGCGGCGCTGGTCCCTGTCCTCTCTTTAGTGAGGGCACTGGATGAGACCCTGCCTGGGGGTGCGTGGGTGGGTGGCTGGGCCAGCTTTGCCCCCCTGCATCTTGCCTGGCTGGGCTGGGGGCAGCCCCTCTAACCTCCAGAGTGGGGAGATGGAATGCCCCCTTCAAAAAAAAAAACAAACCAGCAAAGCACAAGAGCCAACCTTCCCCCTCCCCAAAGCTGATCCTGCAGCAGAGAAACAAGGGGGGCATTTCCCCCCCTTTTTCCTCTTTCATTTTGCAGCTGGCCGGGCTCTAACCCCCAATGCAGCACCCGGGGGGGGGAAGAGGCGGAGGGATGGCGCAGCCCCCCCATCCCCGGGGCAGGTGACGACTGGGAACAAAGCAGGAACATCAATCCAGGGGGATATTGCCCCCCCCCCCCGCCCCGATCACACCACCAGCCCCGGCCGCGCCAGCCGCAGCCTGCGCGGGAGGGCTGCGCTGCACAACGGCGGCCGCAGCCGGAGCCACCCCACCCGCGGGGCTTTCACCCACGTACCACCACCCCATCACCTCCCAAATCACACACCAACAGCCCCCCACCCCCCCAAAAAAAAAAAGAAAAAGAGACGCGGCCCCGGCTGGCCACGATGCCACGGAAATAAACCCTGCAAGAGGCGCGGGGAGGGACCAGAACGGCTTTTTCATGGCTGCGGGGAGCCCGGGGGAAGTTTCCACCGTTTCCTGCGCTTTCTCTTTTCGGTTGAGTTGATTTTTGTTTTGTTTTTTTTTTTTAAATGCGGGGGTTTTCGCTTTAATTTTGCTACGGGGAAGGGAGCCGCCACCCCATCCCCCTCCCCAACACACACACACCTCCAGCCTCGGGCGTTTTGGAGAACACACACTCCCCCCCCCCCGCCGTCAAGACGTTGAAAATATCATCTTGCAACAGCCGGGGGAAGGAGGAAGCAAACTCGGGGCTGCTCCGTTCCCACCCGCCTTCCCACCCCCCCCCCACCCCGCAGCTCGGCCGCCAAAAATAGCGCGGCGGATCGCGACCCCAAAGGGCGCAGAAATGCCGGGGGGAGGATTTGGGGGGCGGGAAAAACGGCCGCCCCGGGATCAAGGAAGCGAAGTCACGTCCGGGAAAATAATAATAATGAAAAAAAAAAAAAAACACCAAAAGCACCATTAAAGCGGGATTTGCTGCAGACAAAGCCGAGGCCACCGGCCTGTCACCGCGGCGGCGCTGGGGCGGCTCGGCACAGTCGGACATCCCTGTGGGCCCCCCCCGGGCTCAGACCCCCCGATTGGGATTTCTTGATTATGCTCCGATGGGGCGATCGCCCCTCGGCCATTTCGGAACCTGCTTGGTGGGGGGAGGAAGAGACTCGAACGCCTCTCGCTTCCCTCTTCCCCCCCCTCTCTTTTTCCGCCGCCCCCCCTTCTCCTCCCCTCCCCTCGGCACTGCAGAAAAATCACAACAGCCTCAACACACCCCCCTCCCCAAAAAAATAACACACAAAAAAAAAAACGGAGACAGGAAGCCCCGACAACCGCCGCCCCAGCCCTCCGGCCCTGCTTGTCCCCACGTCCTGCCGGCTGCCCCACGGGGGGGGTCGTGTCCTCCCCCCCTCCCCTCGCCGGGCGCTGATGCCGCCCCGAGGGTCCGTATTGCGCATCCCCCACGCGCGGAAAAGGGCAGCCGGAGCCTGGTCAGTCTCACCCACATCCCCCCCGCGGGGTGCGCAAGTAACGCGGCCAGACGCGGATCTTACTTTCTCCCACCACAGCCTTGAGTCCGATGGGGGCCATGTCTCCGTGCCGGGGTTGGGGGGGGGGTCCGCAGCGGCTGGGGAAGGATACTGGGGGGGGGGGGGGGGGGCGCACACACGCACACACAGCCGGGCGAGGCTGCGGGTGGCGGGCGCAGCGCCGGGCGGCGCAAGGATGCGGAGGGAGGGACGGGGCGAGAACGGGCGGGGGGCGGGGGCGGGGGGGGGGAGCAGCGGGCCCCGGCGGCCGCGGCGGGCCTCAGCTGACTGCGCGGAGGGGAGGGGAGCGGAGGGGAGGGGAGGGCCGGCGGGGGGGCGGGACGCGCGTCACACCGCACCGCCCCCGCACCGCCCCGCGCCGCAGAGCAGTGCCCGCCCGCCGCCGCCGAGCGCCCCCTGGCACCCAGCACCCCACCCCCGGCACCCAGCACGCCCCCCACCCCCCCCCCGCAACCCCTCTATGCACCTAGCACACCCCCCCCGACACCCAGCAACCCCCCCCGCAACCCCTCTATGCACCTAGCATCCCCCCCCCGACACCCAGCACACCTCTCCACCAGGCACCAGCATTCATCTCCCTTTCGTCCCCTTGCACCCATCACCCCTTCCTTGCACCCAGCACCCCCCCGCAACCCCTCTATGCACCTAGCACCCCCCCTCGGCACCCAGCACACCCCCCAGGCACCAGTATTCATCCCCCGTGCCCCCCCTTGCACTCAGCACCCTGCCTTTAGCACCCAGCACACTCCCCGCACCCAGCACTCCCTCCTTTGCACTCAGCATCCCCCGCCTTGCACCCAGCATCTCCCCTCCACACCCAGCATTCCCCACCTCGCACCCAACATCCCCCCTCCGCACCCGACATCCCTCCCAAAAAAATAACGCCCCCCAGGGCTCAGGTCTGCACCTCCAGGTTTATTTTGCCAGCTCTGAGGGCAAGGGCTCCCCACACACACACACTACGGGGCTATAGGAAACCTGCTCCCCCCTTCCCAGGGCTGCAGCATCCACCTGGGGGGCAGAGCCCCTGCCCAGCACAGCAGGGAGGGCAGTGGGGAGGGGGCCTTATGGTGTCTCAGGCTCATTTTCCCCCTCCCCACGCAGGGAAGGCAGACACCCCGTGGCCAAGCACGCACCATGGGCACGGCCGGGGCTGTAAATCTAGGGGCAAAGGCTGCGCTCGCCCAGCACCTGGCACTGCAGCCATATGTATGCTCACCCCTTCGCTGGAGCGCGGGCCCTCATCATCGGGACGGCGGGATGACGAGGGCCCACGCTCCAGCCCAGCTGCATGGGATTCCAGCAGGTCAGGGAGACCCACGTCTCGATCCTTTGCTTTAAAACCTCTTCTCTTCAATGCTGGAGTTTGTCAGAGCCGCCGGACTGTGCCAACCACAGGCTATAAATACCAGCGGGCTATTTAAGAGCGAGGTATTTATTCCTGTCTCCCTGTCAATCTTCCCGGAGTGGCCGAGCATCGCCTGTTTGTAGGAAAAAACACAACACGAGTACGGAGCCACAGGTGTGCCAGGACTTGTTTACTGGGGGTCCCTGCGGTGTGTTCCCCCACCCTCTGCCCTCAGGGATAGTCGGCTCCCCACCAGCTGGGTGGTTTTCTTGCATCCGTCACATCTGGCAGAAAAAAAAAAGAAAGAAAGAAAGAAAGAAAGAAAGAATGACAATTGCTTCATTGGAAAAATCAGCACTTTGACCATGTGGATGCGTGGGCTGCGTGGGCACAGGGTGGGCACAGGGTGGGGATGGAGGCCTTGGGGGTGAGCGCTGGGAGGGCAGGGACAGAAGCGTGCTGCAGATGGTGGGGTGGGGAGAGGGCTGCTCGCGGGAAGGATGCTTTGGCATCGCCTTCCTGATGGCAGGGCCTCGGCCCCATCAAAGATGGGGAGCCCATGGCCTGACGTCCAGGAACCTGCTGGCTTCGGGGCTGGAGGCTGGTTCCGGGCCGAAGGTACTTGCTGGGATGCAAAACACCTCGGGGCAGTGGGTTCTCCACGCAGGCACCATGGGCTGTTGGACGGAGGCCTTAGACCCTTGAGGTCACCAGGAGCTTTCCCCCCTCTGCCAGGAGCTCTGGGTGAGGAGCCGGTGCCACGCAGCCCGGACCCCCCAGCAGAGCCGAGCCGCAGCGAGTGTGGTCCCGACACACGTGAGACACCACGCACGGCGAGGGAAGGGGAACGGTGTTTCCTCAGCCCATTCCCACTGTAACGGCTGAGAAGGAACGTCAGGGTGGATGGGGAGAGATGATGGCTGCCACCCTCGCTCTCTCCTCTGCCAGTTTGGTCCAAGTGATGTGAATCGGGGTGGCTGGGGCTGGGACCTCCGCAGTGAGCAGTGACTGTCGGCGTGGGATCTAACCCTGCCCAAATAACGGATGGAGCTGGGAGGTGAGGCAAGGGACCGGGCTCAGGGTCAAGAAACCAAACGGAAAGGCAAGTCTGAGGATGTCCGTGGCACCGAGGGGGAGTTGGTGGGGGAGACACTTTCCTAAGCAGCCCTGGGGACACATCCTGATCCCTCCTTGCTGATCCTCTCCTAAGGCATCTGGGCTGGGAGATCTCACTGTGGGCTTCTTCAACCCCAAAATTCCAGTTGAAAACAATCAAGATGGCGGAAATGTGTTTGACTGGGAGAAATGGGAATGGTGTGCAACCCCCTGAGTCCTGGGGCTGGGGCTTGGGGAGAAGCACCAGCAGCTCCTGCTGATGTCCTATCCCCCTTCCCCATGGACCGGGCAGTATCTGGGTGCATTTGGGAGCTCAGGGGCACCCACAGGGCAGCCGGGGGAGAGCGTGAGCACATGTCCGGGTCCTCTCCGGTTCTCCTGGGACTGCTGCTTGCAGGCAGGGCAAGTACCTCCCTGAATCCCGGGGCTGTCTTCTCCTCCAGAGCCCCGGGGAGGGGAGAACCCCCCCAGGCTTCCTCCTGCTGGGGAATTCGTTCATCCTCAGGGGTGTGAAACTGGGATTCCACTTCCACCCCACCCTCAGCTCGGAGGCAAACTGGTGACCATGAAGCCAAATGACACCCCGAGGCCAGGAACATGTCCCAGGGGAAGGTGGCTGCAGGGACAGGGAGGGCACAGCGTCATCCATCGCTTTCACCTTCATGAGCTGCCTGGGGCAAAGCTGCTGTGGTTAATAATCTCCAAGTGTCCGGGGTTTTTGCTGGAGGCAGTGAGGGATGATGGCTGAGCAGGGATACTTGCTCTGGGCGCAGGCAGAGCCCAGGCTTTGTGCTTTGGGGTTTCCCACTGTTTCCAGCTGTTCATCATTGTTCAAACATCTTTTATTTTTTTCCTTTCCCAGTTGCAAACAGTGGAGCAGGGGCTGCAGTGCCCCAGCACCAGGCCTCACATGGCATGATGCCCCATCCCTGCCCAGGGTTTGGAAGCGGGGCAGAACTCACAGGTCAGAAACTGCTCTTCATGGTATCCCACAGCAAGGGGCAGGGAAGGCATCCTGGCCTGATCCACGCTGGAAACAGCCACCAGAGCCAACAGGGCTGAGGCCATCATCCTTGTGTTTATTGGTGTCCAGTGCCCGTCAGCCTCCAGCATGGGCTCCCCAGGAAAGCTGGGTAACTGGCAGAGCCCCCAGCCTCTCCTGGGTCCCTGCAGCAGCCTGCAAGCAGCTGGAGGGGCTGGGAGGCATTGCCTGTGCCCTGCACCATGCCCCATGCCCGTGCCAGTGGCCATGCCCTATGCCCATGCCACTGCCAGTGTTCATGTCATGCTAGTGCCTATGCCTGTGTTGCTGCCCATTCCTATGCCCATGCCAGTGCCCATGCCCTATGCCCATGCCACTGCCAGTGTTCATGTCATGCTAGTGCCTATGCCTGTGTTGCTGCCCATTCCTATGCCCATGCCAGTGCCCACATTCACACCCGTGCTGGTTCCCATTCTCATGACAATGTCATGCTGATGCCCACGCCCGTACCAGTGCTGGTGCCTCTTCCCATGCCCATGCCATGCCCATGCTAGTGCCCATGCCCTATGCCCATGCCACTGCCAGTGTTCATGTCATGCTAGTGCCTATGCCTGTGTTGCTGCCCATTCCTATGCCCATGCCAGTGCCCACATTCACACCCGTGCTGGTTCCCATTCTCATGACAATGTCATGCTGATGCCCACGCCCGTACCAGCGCTGGTGCCTCTTCCCATGCCCATGCCATGCCCATGCTAGTGACAGTGCAATGTGCATGCCCATACCGCTGCCATTCCCATGCCAGTGCTAGTGTCATGCCAATGCCTATGTCAGTGCCGTCCCCTTGCCGGTGCTGGTGCCATGCCCATGCCGGTGCCAGTGCCATGCCCGTACCGGTGCCCGTGCTGTGCCCACGCCCGTACCGGTGCCGGTGCGCGGGCAGCCCGACTGTCGCACCCTCCACAGGCTGCACTGGGCCGGCCCCGGCTCCCGGCCAAGTCCTGGCTGGCGGCGACCAGTCATGCCAGTCTGGACCAGCAGAGGGGAATGGTGATCCACACCAGCCACCCTCCTCCATCCCCGCCCTCTGCCAGCCCGGGGGGCTGCGATCCCCCCCGGCCCTGCTGGTTCCCTCCAGGCCGGGAGGGCGGCGGTGGGTGCTTACCCACGGGGGCGGGTCTGTATGGGGGGATGGGGGAACCCTCCCGCGCACACCCTGCCCCGTGGCACTGCCTTGTGGTTTTTTGCAGGGTCCTGAGTTGCTCCCGGGCTTGGAGCGGGTCCTCTCCATCCCCGTGCGCCGACGCTCGGTGCCCAGGCTGCAGCCGGGGCTGGATGTTATCGATCCTGCCCCGGCTCCCGCCCTGACTCAGCAAGAACCGGGATGGCGGCAGGGCTGAGTCAGCGCTGCTCCATCACCCCGTTATCTCGGAGCGCTGGGAGCACAGCAAATCCCCCGGGAGCCGCCGGGGCTCAGGGTGCAACAGCCGCCGGAGCCCGTCCCGCCCCGGCAGCCGCGGCTCCGCGGGGCCGGGCAGGGCTGCCCTTGGCTCTATCAGCCGAAGACAGATTTACTGCTGCAATTACACGGCTGTTAATTGCACCAGCACCGGTTCCCGAGAAGGCGAGCGGCTCCCGGCGCATGAGCCAGAGGACACGTTCACACCCTTGTTTGCCGGGTGCGTTTCCCTCCTGCCCAACCTTGGCTCGCTGAGACCCCGCGCTGCAGCAGCGTCCCCCTTAGCAAGGACAAGTTCACCTCCGAGGCCTTAGAGGTGACCCCGGGTAGGCTCGCGTATGGCTGTCCCCCATGGATGGGGACCTGAGCTGCCAGGGAGAACCACATGCAGCTCTATTAGCAAGTGACCCCCTGAGACCCCCTCCCCGGGCTGCACCTCCTGCCCACAAGCACCACCAGGCTCTTCCTCCAAAGTGATCGGGTGTCCCAGCGATCTGGGTGAGGTGGAAACTGATCCTCGGCCTGGAGTCATTGAGGGTGAAAAGAAAACGCCATCGATTGTTCCTTGTGTCAGAGAAAGGGAAATAAGTATTTAGTGGGCTGAAAGCTTTATCCTGAAACGTGCTCCTGTGTTTAGTGTTTGCAGGAATTGGGCAGGTCCCGGAGGCGGTAAGTGATGGGGAACAGCCTGTTCCAGGTTCTTTGCAGGTGCATCAACCACCTTTGCCGCCAGGAGGTCAGATTTTACACCGTGGTAATGACTGTGTGGAGAATCCAAAGGAATAAAGCAAGGATGATCCTCCTGTGGGTACTGAATCCAGGGGGATCAGCTGGAGAGGCAGGGAGCAGAGCACACACCCTGGCAGGCTTGGTTTGACTGTGGTGAGCATCAAAATATCCCAACTAATCAACTCTTTTTTTTTAAATGCTCCTTCACAGACATGGATTGGGGTATCAGGATCGTCCAGATGTGCTGGGTCCCTGGGAGGGTGAAGGAGAGGTTTGAAGTACTTTGATCATCGCGGTGGACTTCTGCACCAGCCTGAGGCTTCACCCGTGCTTTGAGGGCTTTGGGGACTATCGCTGCTGCCATCGCTGCGGTCCCAGGCAGCTGCCTGAAGCTGTGAGAGTGTTTATTCTCTCTCTATGAGGCTGTATTTAGAGGGAAATCCTTCATTTCGAAGCTAGGAGAGTTCAGCCAGCTCCAGACAGACAAGCATTATTTCCATCTGTTTAGTGAGATGTAATTAGCTGGGATGATTAGACTTTATCACGGTGTAATTTTTTAAAACTCCGTATCTGCACAGCCTCTAACGAGAGGGACATCTGTGCGGGGCCCACTCGCAGCCCTGGCACGTGGGGCAGACCCATGGCCAGGCTTGGTAAACCCATTTGAGCATCCTCTGCAGTGCAGGAGCTGCTGCATTTGGTTTCCCTCCGCTCAGGGCTGCAGAGGGCTCCTGAACCCAGTGGGGCTCAGCTCCGGCCCCGGCAGCACCATCACCTGGAGCTGGTGCCTTCGCAGAGGGATGCAGGGAAGGAGAGTGGGGTGATACTGCTGCCTGTCTCTGTGCCAAAGGAATGAGCCTCCCTGGCACACAGACAGTGCAAAGGGGGATGACTTTAAAGAGGTGCAGAGGATGGGGCCAAGAGAGGAGGCAGGAGAGCAGCGGGGTCTGTGTCTGCACCCCTTGCCTGGCCACAGCAGGACGGGGCTCAGCACTCGAGCAGGGCCAGGCTGGGCTTTGCCCCGCGCTGCTGCCAGAAACCAGCAGCAGGAGAGGAAGGACAAAACACCCCATCCCTGTCCCCAACCCTGTCCCCATCCTCCTTGGGCACCCAGCGGGGCAGGGGGACAGAGGAAAAACAAACAAAAAAACCCTTCCGATAACTCCTTTATACTTCCCCCCTCCCAAGCTTTAGCAGCTGAGCCTGTCTCTGCCACCAGCAAAAGCTTGGCGCTGCGTCACCAACTGATGGTGCCAGGATGTCGTGCTCATCTTCAGGTGGTTTTTGGAACCCCAGAAACGGCCTCTGCGTCTGCGTCAGGGCCTCCAGCCTCTGTTGACACACTATTTCTGCATGCCACAAATATAACCTTCCTGTTTGCAAATCAACAATATCAATGCTCTCTATTTTTTACCTTTTAATTAGGGTGTTGGGTTTTTTTTCTATTTAAGAAATACGTCAGCAGGCAAAAGAGACAGGTAATGGCTCAGTGTGCAGTGCTCCAGTGCTTATGTGGATTGATTTTTCAAAAATAAGGGGTTTACACCACTTGCTTGGTCTGTTTAGCAGGACTGTGTGGGCACTGCCTAAATCATATTCCATACATTGCTTCTTTTAAAGGAACGAAGCTTGTTTTCTAACAATGAAGTTATTACCATGGGTAGATATTCACATTTTTTTTCGATTTGAGAGAGAGGGATGCATTTTCCCCACCTTTTAAATATCATCACCCCACTGAGGCAGACGTTCAAATGGATTCAGAGCCAGACTCCTCGGGGATCAGCACTGGGGAAAGTGTTTAAAACCCTCCAGTAGAACAATATTCTATTGGAAATGAGATTTTGCTGTAGCTAAATTTCCCAGGAGAATCTCTTGATTTCAACAGCATTTTGGCCAGGCAAACAAACTGTAACCAAGGCTAAAGCCTTCTTAACTGGGCATCACAAAGAGAAAAAGGTGAATATTTCAGGTTCGAAGCGATTTTCCCTTTGAAACGACTTGCAGGGGTGAAAACCTGTTAAGATGGAAAGGGCTGATGTGTGGTGGGCGTCCTCAAGGGGTGAGCTCAGCCCAAGGGATGCCCCAGCCCTGGCTGTCCTCGCTCTCGCAGGTGCTGGGGCAGATACAAGGTGGCATCTGGACACCAGCTGATGTCCTGGTGTTCTTCAGCCTTGTGTTGAGTGTTTGGCTTCAGCAGAGCCCGTCCTGGCGTGGGAGCACTCGCATCCCTCCCCGCCCAGGAGGATGCTTGGCCCCGGGGTGACAGCACCCTGGCACGGCAGGGGGGAAGGAGCCCCTGGTCCCCCCCTTCATGAATGTTAGTGCCAGGCGGGTGGTGGGCACCATTTCAGGGCAGGGCTGGTGGCAGCCAGCAGGGAGAGGTGTGAGCAGCCTCCCGTCCCCCTCCCCAGCCCGGCAGCCTGTGGCTGGCCAAGAAGAGCTATTTCTGGCAGGATAAACAGGATGCCTTGCTCCAGGGCTGGCCACCTCCAGTCCACCCTCCCACCACCGGGTAAACAGTCCATCCCAGGAAAAGACTCATGGCACAACCCTGGAGCCGTTTCCATGCCAGCTGGCCTGGACCTTGCCAAGCAACCTGGCCATGGTTGAGCTGTGCTTTGCCCAGCCCAGCCTGGGCTCCCAGTGGCCTGGAAGCATCCAGGGACGGGAGCGATCCCAAGGCACGGCTCCACCTTGGCAGAGATTCCCCAAAGCTGCCCCGCAGCTGGGAACAGCCTGAACTTTCTGGCCACGCAGCCACGTCCTCCCCCTTCCTCCTCCTCTTCCTCCCTTAGTCACACCCCAGCTGCTCGCTGCGCCCAGGGGTCTGGGAACGATGGAGACAAGGCCTTTCCTCTGGCCGGATCCTGCCCAGGCAGCACGCGGAGGATCCTGCGAGGGCTGTTTCCGCCTGTTGCTCTCGGGAGAGGAGCTGCAGCAATAGCAGAGGAAGGAGGAGCTTTTCCACCGCTTCCTCCAGCTCCCCAGCCCTGACTGCTTCCCTCCCTGGTTGAGCAGCCCCGGGCCTGGGAGCTCACCCGCCACCCAGCAGCACCCTACGGATCCGGCCAGGTGATTTTAAGCCCCGGCGACGTGTGTGCCGAGGGGATTTTGCTGGATTGGTGGAGTGTTACTGGTTCCAGTGCCCCCGCTTTGAGTGTACTCTCCAGCTCCCTGACATGTTGGTTGATCTGGGAGATGCCAGCCCCTTCCTGGCTTCCCCCACCCCGGGAGAGTGGGGCCAACCAGCTCCTGGTCCAAAATCTATGGCTGGAGAGTGTTTTAAGGCAACTCGAGTTTTTCCATCCTGTTCTCCCGAACGATGAGAACGGGGAGGGAGAGGTGCCCATCACCTGCCCCCCACACTGCCCGCCTTGGCAGTGAGAGGAGCTCAAGGCTGAGGCCCCTGGGCGTGATGGCGCAGGTAGGGAGGGAGGAGCGGGTGTCGCAATCGCCCGGTGAAGCAACGGCGGGCGCGGAGGAGGCCGGTGCCAAACCGGAGCTGGTTTTCCCGGCGCCAGCAGCCGCGGGAGCTGGCGCGGGTCCCCGCAGCGTGTGGGGCGGGGGGCACGGCGGTGCCAGGGGGCTCCGCAGCGGGCTGAGAGGCTTCCAGCGCACCCCGGGGAGGGGGGGGGGCAGCGTGTTGGGCGGCACAACCGCCCTCCTTGAGCCTCCCCCATCCCCCAGCGAGCAAATTAGAGCAGCTAATTACAAGGAGGAGGGGACACACAGACACACACTCACACACACACACACACTCTCACACACACACACACACACACACACAAACACACACACAGGGCGGTGCGGGGGGGAGTGGCCGGGGGGGGGCTGCCATGGGGCGCCGCGCTGCCTGACCGCCCCGGGCGCTGCCTTCCTCCTCCTCCTCCTCCTCTTTCTCCTCCTCCTCCTCCTCTTCCTCCTGCCCCTGCCGCCGCCCGGCCCGCGGCTCCGCTCGCCATGGGAGATGTGGTCTCCACGCACCTGGACGAGGGTCGCCGCCAGCACATCCAGGGTGAGCTGCCGGCGCGCTCCCCCCTCTCCCCTTATCCCAGCCGGGCTCTCCCCATCCCTCCCTTCAATCTGAGTGGGGACACACACACTCCCTCCGTGTTCCCGGGAGCCCCCCCCGCCCGCTCTTTCTGTCTCTCTCGAACTTTAAACTTTTTTTTTTTTCTTTTTCCTTTTGCCTTTCCCCCACGTTGCAGTTTCCCTGTGTTTTTGTCTGTCCCCTTAGCTGGGCACAGCCCGGGGCTGGGTGGGGTGTGTGTGGGGGCACCCGAGGTGCCTGTCTGCCTCCCAAATGAAAGGCTGGGTTGTGCCGGGGGTGTTTGTGTTGGCTCCGGGGACCGGCGAGCGTGTTCATGCGCTGAGCTTCCCCGGGCCGTGGGGAGGGAAGAGCGGGGGGAGCTGGAGAGATGCTGGCGAGCCGGATCCTGTGCAGGGAAACCACTGTCAGCACGGGGTTTGCTGGGGCTGGGCCGGCAGCTGAACTTTCTCCCCCTTAGCAGTGCTGGGGGATCCCTAGGGAAGCCGCCGCCAAGGGCTCTGGGCTGGGGGGAAGGACTGTCTGGGATGCCCCAGTCCTGCCCGTGCCGTGCTGGGCAGGACACAGCAGTCTCCCCCCGGGATGGGGACGGGGACAATGTGGGTATTGAGAGCGCGGCCGTGCGGGGCGGCTGCCCGGCTGCGCCTCCGCCCCCGGCGCGGGGTGTCTGCTCGGGGCCGCCTGGGAATCGCTGAACGTGGGATTGTGGCTCCCGGACAGGCGCGGGTTTGTGCGAAGCGATGGCCGGGAAGGCGGTGGCGGCGGGGCAGGGCTGCTAATTGCTGCCTGCGGGGACGTGCTTGACCCCCGTAAGTGGGGTCACCCCTCCGTCGGGGTGCTGTGCCGCCGCCACCCCACCGCGAGCCGCCTTGCGTCACTGGTGATGCGGGTGCTTCGTTCCCCGGGGCTCCCGAGCACGCAGGACCTGACCTCCGAGCCCTTTCGTGTTCCGGCTTCGGTTTCAGCTCCCCAGGCTGAAAAACCCTCCTCTCCACCGGGTTAGGCAACCCCCCCGCGGAGCCGCACCTACTCGGGCGGTGCGGAGCAGCGCGGCTTCGTGCTGGACCCTGTGCCCTTTACCGAGAGCTCAAGGGCTCAGGGAGCGCCCGGGATTTCGAGGTGGCTCTGCCACATCTTCCCTCCACCTCCGCCATAAAGCTGCGGGAGCGGCTCTGAAGTCCTTTTTCCCCAAGGGTTTGGGGGAAAAAAAAGCCTACTGCAGGTCCGGCGCTGATGGAGCAGCGTGGTACGGCTGCCGCGGTACCGGCACACGGGGTCCACGTCGTGGCATATGGTGGAGCCCATCCGATGCCTGCCAGGCCCCACCGTCCCGGGCCGGCTGGCAGGAATGCTTACGTGGTATGTGGCTCGGGAGGACGCCAGCAGGTTTTTGGGCTTTGAAGGAGAGCTTGTAACTCGCTGTGGGGTTTTCGTGTTGCGTAGTTCAAGCTCGACACGGCTGATCTGTGAGGCTGCACGTTCGGGTCCAAGGCACATCCTGAATCTCCCTTTAACTTACTGGTTCTCCATACAGAGGTAGCTCCCTGTCCAAGCCCTGTGATCGTAATCCTGAAGAATAACAAGGAAAAGCCTGGCTGGGTTTCCTGTGCAGGAATCTGTGTCTGTTTGGGCCAGAAATCAGGTGTTTGCAAGGCTGGATGGTTGCACCCTGGCCGGGACCGAGCCCTTACACGGGGGGTTTCAGCCCGTGCTTAGGGAGGCCGGGGGCTGCTGCCGAGTTTTCATGGGGAAAACAGGATTCTTGTGAAATAGGATTGTGGAGGTTGGGCTGGTACGTGTCCTGTGCCGTGCTGCAGCTCTGAAGGTTCAGGGTGAGTAGGGGGGACCTGCACCTGTACTGGGACACCTCCCTGGGAGAGACTGGGGCCCACTGGCCTCACTAAGCACCTCTCTGCCTTCTGCCCAGGCTCCTTGCTGGGTGAAAAGCCCCCAGAGCTGGGAGGGGCCGTAACCCAACAGACAAGGCACGACTTGCTGTCAGGCATGCAAAGCAACACGGAGGGGAAAACTCCGGGTTTTCCTGCCTAGCTCGGTCTGTTCTCCGCTGCTGCTGCTGCTGCCGGAGCCCGGGGAAGGATCCTTCCCCCTTCCAAGCAACTTTTCCCAGTTGTCCTCCCAACTTTTGGGAGTTTGGAGGAGCTGCCCAGGCTGATGTGACCCCTAATTGCTGCAGGGACAGGAGCTCTCTGGGCTTGGCAAGGCTGCCCGTGGCTGCAGCCCCTTACACCGCAGAACTGGGCCCGCTGGGCACGCAGCAAGCCCTGGGGCTGTGGGACGATGGTGGGAGCCTGGGCCAGATCCTTCCCCCCTGCTGGGAGCAGAGTTCTGAGCACTGCAGGTGGGTTAAAGGCACGAGGAAGGTGACAAGAAGCCTTCCTATGCCATGCACAGCGGGACCCGTGCCCTCAAAGCCGTGCTGTGATGGGCCCGTGCCATGGCTCAGGGCACATGGTGGTGGCTGTGGTGAGGCTGATGCCAATATGCCAATGTCTCCCAAAGGTCATGAGCCATATGAATGTGACACATGTTGGTGGCTCAGAACCAGGGTCTTTCCTCCTGCTGGTGGTGCTGGACCACACTCCTGCTGCCTGAGTGGGTGTGCAGGCAGCATCGCTGCCCGCACAAGGGATGCTGCACCGCACTGGGCTGACGGGGCAGCCCACGGGGTGTGATCTACACCGGGGTGGTTTTCAGGCAGTGCTGCCTGCAGCTCCTGCATCCCTTTCTCCAGGGTCTCTATGACTGGTTAAATGCTTCTTTCTGCTGCCCTGCTTCAGACATTGTCCTGGCCTGAGTCACCCAGCTTGTTTGTCAACACCCTTCGACTGCCGCTGCTGTCCGCCTCCTCTTCCTCCCAATGTGGGTTGGGAGTGTTAGCCAACAATGAAGGGATTTTCAGTGACAGGAGTTGCTCCCAACATGCTCTGCAGCTGGAGCAGGGACTGCTCCCCCTCCTTGTGCCGGGATGCTGAACATGGGCACCATCACCTGGGGACCCAAGGGTGGCAGGCATGGGGTGTTCTGCGAGGGCTCCTGGGAAAGCTGAGATGTCACTGGGTGCCTTGGGTTTTTGCACAGTGTCCCCTCCTCTCCAGGGCAATAGGTGCCCTCTGCAAGGGGCTGGATGAAGCTCTTCCCTCATGCTGGAATAGCTCCTTCCCTAGTGTCTTCCAGCCCCATGGACCCCTACTCCAGGGGGGTGAGGTGGAGCGTGGCTGGCAGGAGCTGGGTGGGGATGGTGGTCCCGGGCACCCGGCGAGTGGGAGAGCCCAGGGATGCAGCAGCAGCTGCTGGGTGCCAGCGGGATGGGGAGGTAGGCGGCAGCACAGGGAGGGTCCCTGGGAGCTCACACCTTGTTCTGGCATTTCCAGGGAGTTGCCAGCCTGTTGCTGTTAATTTGGGGTGGGACTTCCCACTCAATGGTGGCCAAGGTGACACCGAACCGAACCTCGATGCAGGACCCACAGCCTTTCTGCCCCAACGATGCTCATTAGGCATCGGTGGCTATGTATCCCCAGTGCCACTGAGGAGCATCCTTCTCCTGCCGGGAGGCTGGGTGCTGACAGGATGGACTGCGGGGTTGGGTCCGAAGGCGCCCGGCAAACGCCGAAAGGCTCCTGGCTGCGGTGTGCCGCAGCGGGGGGAGGTTGTGTGCAGCGGCAAGAGGTTTGCCGTGACTTCCTTAAGCGTGATGCTCATTTCCTAGCCTTGGCCACGGATCAGCTCCAGCCAGTGCAGGAGGCGGTGGCTGCTGGTGATGGGCTCTGGGGTTGGTCTTGAGGCTGAAGCCCTCACCCTGCCCTGGGGGGGCCTGATGCAGGGAGGCTCCGAGGGATGGGCGCTGCAATGTGCCGGAGACGTAGAGTAGTTTCTTGTAACGAAGTGTGTGTCTTCTTTCATCGTGAAATAAATAACTGCCTTGGCATGTCAGGGCTCCCTGCCAGCGGGGAAGGGCTGGTTCTGGCAGGCCGGGGCGTACCTGCAGCCGTCGTGTCGGGGCACAGGGCTCGCTCGCAGCCAGCGTGTTGGGGCAGGGGACATCGCCGGCTACGGGAGCCTCATGTGCCAGTGGCCTTCCTGGGTAGGCAGGAGGTGAGAGCCCTCCCGGCCCTGCCTATGCTCAGCTCCTGGGCAGAGCATGCCTTCCCTCCAGGGGGGCTTTTCCCTGCCTCCCCTGGTAAGGGCTTATCCCAAGGCCTTGCCTTGAGCAAGCTGGGGCACGCATGGAGGGCATCCCTGCTCTGCCTGGGAGCAGGAGGGCTGGAGACAGGAGGAGCAGAGCCAGCATCGCAGCTGAGAGCTCTCCTTGAGCCCTCGGGTCAGCCCAGGGAGAGAAAGGCACCCCGCGGAGCAGGGTCCCCCCACACTGCAGTATCGGACACCCCTAAACCTGCTGCAGGGACCCAGCAAGGAAAGCACAGCCAAGAGCTGGGATTACCCAAGCTTTTGCCTCCCTCCTGCCCCAAATGGTTGCAGAGGCTGGCTCTGAGCCCGGGGAGGCTTGGCACCTTGTGGCACACCCCATCAGCTCTATCCCACCCTCCCAGGGACCGACGGGCTCCCGTCCATCAGCCTGAGCCCCGTGGCAGGTTGCAACAAGCCGCAGGCTCCCACCCATGGCTCTGCCGTGGCCACGGTGCTGCCAATCCGGCCCCACGCTGGGATCAGCAAAGGTGCCATGTGGGCATGGGGACAGTCACCGAAAGAGCCACTGAAAGATCCCAGGGTGAGGCGTGTGGAAAGCCCTGGTCCGTAGGGGTATAATGGGTGGTGTGTCCCATGGACAGACCCTGCAGCCGGCCTTGTGGGCAGGAGCCTGGTCCCACCCCATGGGGAAGGAGTGGTGTCGGACCCACCCGTCCCATTTCCATCCCTCTTACAGCATCCTGCTACCAAGCTTTATTTCGCAACCCAGCCAGCAGCTGCCCTGCCCTTGCTCCCAACGAGTGGGCTGATGGGGGGAAGCTGGAAAGCTGTCTGCTCCTAGGATGGGGCTCTTGCCTCCCACACCACCAGGACCCTGGGCTTTGCACATCTCGGAGCTTTGCAGCAGGCAGAAGGGCTGGAGGGATGCAGGGATGCCTACCCACCGGAGCTTGCCAGGGCGAGGTTGGAAGGCAGGTGAGCAGCGGCATGAGGCTGAGCACCCACCTCGCCCCTGCAGGACCCAGGTCTGGTCCCACCACTCAGTTTGCAGAAGGCGTCACCGCACCCTCAGGCTGCAGCCCCCAGAGCCCAGCCGGTGTCCGGCTGTGACATCCCCCAGCAGCAGTTGTGCCCCCTCCCCAACCCTGGAGCCTTGCCCTGTCCCTGGATGTGCCCGCACCAGCTCCATGGAGAGCCTGGTGCAGGGGGGCCAGGAGGGAAGGGGCAGAGCGGAGCCGCTCGGTGCAAGCAGATTTCCTCCCAGCCTCCTGGACCGGAGCAGGAGGAAGGAGTAAAACTCCACCTTTTCCCCCTTTTCAAAGGGCAGTAGCATTCGGTGCAGAGTACTGCGTAGAGTACGGTGCCTTTCTCCGTGCCCTCCTGCCCTTCCCCAGCAGGCATCTGCCCCTGCCTGCAGATGGGCTCCCAGCCCCACTCTGTGGGGCTCAGACCCATCTGCTGTGGGAGTCCCCAGGATGGGACATCCCCATGCAGCAGGGATGGATGGGACGCTCTGCCCTGGAGCTGGCAGAGGACCTGGGGCAGGACCTCCCTCCCCTCCTGCGTTGGTGGCTCCTGGGGCACAGGACGCTTGTCCTGGCTCCCTGTCTCCCTCTGCCAGCTCTGCTCAGTGTTAGGTGTGATGGCCCTTGGGGGGTTTCCCTGCATGAAGGGATGTGCCTCAAAGCTGGGGTGACCTCAGTGCTGCTGTGTGAGGCAGGAGAGCAGGGCTGCCAGCTGCCAGGCACCCAAAGCAGTGGTGGCTCAGACATGGAAAACATCTTGAGCCCCTCCCTCTGATCCCAACGCATGCAGGGCATCACCTGAGACCAGGACAGAGCCTTGCCTTGCGAACGTCCCTGCCTTGGGAAGGTCCCCACATTGGGAACATCCCTGACTTGAGAACATCTCTGCTTTGGGAATATCCCTGCCTTGCCTTTGTCTAGGAACCGCTTTGCTCTGCCTGCTGCTTCCCACTCTCTGTGGTGAGGAAGGCACTGGTGATGCTCCGGGCTGGCTGGTGCTGGCTGCCAGCTCCACGGGGCAGGTGCCCACCAGCGCACGGTGTCCATGGCTCACCAGGGGCTGTGGTGCTCCTGGAGCATCCTCGGCCTTGAGAGACACTGAGCACATGGCCACCCTTGGCCGGGACACTGCCCGCTGTGGGGAGAAGGGAGCAGGCGTGGGGGGCATGGTGTGGGACGGGCACTGCGGGGCAGGCGAAGACCCTCTGTCCTGCCCTGGCCTTGTGGAGGAGCTGGACGCAGGACCTTCCCCAGCAACAGGGCCTGGGGCAGAGCCCAGAACAGGCTCAGGGCTGTTTTGTTCAAATACCTCTTGGATTTTGGTGTGTGGGGGTTTTTTTTTGGGTGTACATAAAAGTCTTTGTTTGATCTCCTCCCGTGGTGCTGGATTGGGTTTCCTGCTGGCACCAGCCAGCTCGGCGGAGGGACAGTGTGCCAGGTTCAGCTCCTCTTCTGGGGCTGGGCATGGCGGGGCAGGAGGGGGCTGGCTGCTCCATCCCTGCCAAGCACAGAAGCTTTTACTGGGACAACCTGGAGCAAGGACTACCCACCCCTGCTGTCCCCAACACCTGGAGTAGCAGAGATTTGGAGATGCCCAAGTTTGATCTGACCCCTTTACCTTGGGGACCCCCCTGGTCCCACAGGTGCTGTGGGGCTATGTGTGGGTGCCCAAAGGATGCCAGTGGTGGTACACCACCCCACAGCGGCATTGCCTGCGACCCGGTGTTGACTCAGCCGTGGTGGGGGTTGCGCCACACTGGAGCGGATGCAATGCTGCTGGGCCGGTGCTGGTGGATGAACGGGGCCTTATCTAGGGAGGGGTGATGCTGGTCCCACCCTGCCATGGGGCAGCACCTGCTGTGGGGTGAGCACCGAAGCATTGGCAGCTCTTCTCCATGCTCTGGTGGGACCCTGAGGGACAAGGACGTGTGGGGTGATGTGACTGCAGCCGACATGAGGGCAGTGGGTCCTGGTCCAGTGTGGGGTCTGGGGGTGGTACCCAGCTTGAGCCATGGGTTCAAGCTTCATCTCCCCACCTCCTTGCCCGTGGGGCATATCCTGATTGTCCTGTGAGTGCAGTTGCCTCTTCTGGTGGGCTCGAACCTGGTCCCTGTGCCCGCTGGGCAGGTGGCACTTTGCCCACGGTGGGTTTAGACCAGCTAGGGTGCCTGTGTGGGCACCTGTGCCCCATGGCTTTGGAGCGTCACCCCTGAAGGCCAGGCTGCTCTAAGGGGCAGGGACGGGGCAGGAGGGTCTGGATCTGGGCGGGCAGAGGGGGTCTCGTCCTGCCCCATCCCTCGGAGGCTGTTTGGGCAGGAGGGGTTCAGGGCGGACATCTCGCACTGCCCGGTGCCTCGGCTCAGCCCAGCCCTCCCGGTTCAAAGGCCCCCAACGCTGTTTGTTCTTCACATGCACATTCCTCGCACGCAGCCCCGCAGCAGCCTTGTTCCCGGGAAGCAGCGTGAGACCGGCATCCACACCGCGGCAAAACACCCACCGGCACGTAGCCGGACACTCATCCCTCGCCTGCTGGGCTGGATGCGGCCCCCGGCTGCGGGAGTGGGGCTGATGCCAGGAGCTGAATCCGGCTTCGTTGTGGGGGCTGGGGGGAGCAGCGGGTGGAGGGTGTCGGAAGCGTGATGGAGAGGCCGGCGAGGTTTTTCGGCTGTTCCTTAGGTTGAGGAGCCGCTGCTGAATGCGCTGCTTCGTTTTTGGCCCCGTGGATTTCGTGGTCTCCTTCAGATCCTGCCGCGGCCGCACCGGGCACGGCCCCGCTTGGGCAGGTTTGTTTGCTGTGGGCTGGGAGGGAGCGGCGTTGGGCAACCGCCGTGGCACGGGGCTGGGACATGGGGTGGGTGCTGCCGCGGTGGGGACGGACCCCCGGGAGCATCCCCGGGGACATCCCAGGGACACGGTGGGGAAGGGGGATGCCGCAGGGTGCTGGGTGCTGGTGCAGTGTGCACCTTGCAGGCAGCAAAGCAGAGAGCCGTGTCCCTGACGGGTGCCCCAGCCCCGAGCTGGCACTGTGGGCGCTTCTGACTCATCCAGGGCAGAGCTGTGCCCAGCGAAGGAAGGCAGGGCGAGAGAGGACGAACCGGTTCAGGCCTGGGCCCATCTGGTTTCTCCTCTGAGGCTCCGCCGCCTCATCCCTTCCTGCTGCTCAGCCCCCATCCTGCTCACCCTTCCCCGCAATGGCATGAGTCAGAGGGCAGCCGGCCGCTTGCCTCATCCCCAGCACTGCCGGCCACGGGGCTGCTGCCAAGGGGGTGGGGGGATGCATCCCCTTCCGACCTGGCCCGTGCTTCTGAGCTCATTCATAGCTGAAAGTATTCCCGATGGGTTTTGGAGCAGTGCTGGAGCCGGGCAGCAGTCCCTGTCCTGCCGGGTCCCCTGGTGCTGAGCCGTGCCCTGGGTGCTGGCCTCTGCTCTTGGCTTGTTCCACATAAGCTTAGTCTAAATCCCAGTAGCACCCAGTAGCAGAAACATCCCAGGCTGGTTTTGGGTGGGTTTGTGTGAAGGTGCAGGTAGGTAAGGTGGGAAAGTGTCCCCGGTTTTTCCTCTCCCCCCCCTCAATTTGTTTTTCCCTGTTTCAGTCCCTCCTGCTCTGTATGAGAGGGGAAAACACAAAGTGCTCCTGGCTCAGCCCCCGGGTTTTGCTGTTATCAGGACCAAATCCTCCTTCACCCCCTTTTCTGTCAGGGTGTCCCCCTCCCGGGGTGGGGAGCTGGTGCCCGACTGCCCCCAGCCCTGGCATTGCCCTGGGAGCCCGTGCTGGAACCCCCCTCCCAGGGGTGCTCAGGGGATGCTCAGCCAGGCTGAGTCAGGCCCCTGTGAAGGAGTCGGTGTTTCTGGGTGGAAACGAGCTCAGATTCAAATTCCCGAACCCCCAAACTTCCAGCTGGGGCTTAATCCTTCGGGTGCAGCCGTCACAGCTGCGGGACGCTCACTCAGCTCCGTGCAGGCAGATGGAGCAGCTCTCGGTTCTTCGTGGTGCCCCGTCAACAGTGGCACCTCTTGCACTGTCCCGTCGGTTGTCGCTGCCTTGCTGATGCTCAGGGGGCCCAGAGCCACGGCAGGATGTCATACTGGTGTCCCTGAAACCTGGCAGGGACCAGCCTGTGCTGAGCCGGGTGCCCAGTGCTGCGGGAGGGACGCAGGGCGGGTGGCACAGCAGCAGGGCTCAGTGCCCGGTGAGGACAGCCTGTGTCCGTGGGCTGTTCCCAGCTCAGCAGCTTCAAGTGCTGCTCAGGGCTCATAGGGTGCTGCTGGCTTGAGGTCTGGCTCAGCACCTCATCCCTGGCATGCTGTGCCCCCCATCCCTGGTGTGCTGGGCAGCACATCCATGGCATGCTGTGCATCCCTTCCATGGCATGCTGTGCATCCCTTCCATGGCATGCTGTGCCCTCTGTCCCCAGTGTGCTGTGCACCCCATCCGTATGTGCAGCCTGTCCTTGCCATGCTGTGCACCCTGTTCCTGCCATGCTGTGCACCCCATCCTTGCCATGCTGTGCACCCTCTGCAGGGGATGCCCAGACACACTATCTGGATTTGGGGCACACAAGGGTGGCCAAGGGGCACTGAGCAAACCCCCTGAGCATGTTTAGACCAGGCAGGGGTGCAGGATTGCTGTAGCAGCTCTGCTGCGAGGGATGACCTGGGTACCCTTCGTCCAGCCGGTGGCACCAACCTCCATGGGGTGACTTTGTCCTCAGTTTCCCTTGCTGGAAGAGCCACCCTCATTGTCCTCCTAGGCAGCCCAAGAAGGGGGTGCAAGGGGCAGGGTGGAGGCAAGAGGTCAGCAGGGGAAAGTCAGCGCTGGGTGACTTTCCGGTGGCACGTGCACCGTGGTGCTGCCCGTCCTCCCCGGCTCCCATCCTGCCAGCCGGGTCCAGGCAGGGTGCTGGCAGCTCCGCTACCCACCTCGCATGCCAGGTATGGGAACCACCAGCCAGGCGGCTGCTGCCTGGCACGCTGTGGCCAGCTGGGCATGCCGCAGGGCTGTGCCGGTGAGCAGTGCCCCACCACCTTGCACCGGCACCTACGAGCGGTGGCTGGGCGCGGAGGGGCCCTTTTGGTTTCTTTGCCTTTATCTGGGTGGAAATCAGTTTCCAGCCGCCCTGGCCTCCCCATGGCGTGAGCTGGCCGGGCTGCTGGCACCTTGTGCCTGCCCATGGATGTCCCTGCCAGTGCCACCTGTTCTGGGGCTGCTGGGAGCCTGTGCTCCCCTCACCAACCCGCCCCCGCTCGCTAATCATTTACTGACTAAATTAGTGATTAACTCCTTCCCCAGCAGCCTTGACAAGCCTGGCACAGCACAGGCTGCTCAGTCTCCTGCCAGTGGGATGTCCTACAGGCTGTTGTCACCATGACACAGGCCATCACCACCATGGCACAGAGGGACCTTCACGGGGTAGGGATGCCCAGCAAAGGGACGAGATGGCACGTCCGCTCCTCCACTGCTCTGCAAACACAGCCCTGTGCCATCACCCCGTTGTTGAGCTGGCAGCGAGGGGGCACGGGACGCCTGCGTGGGGGGGAGCCGGGGCTTTCCTGCGGCCCCGCTGAGTCAGGCTGTCCCGTGGGGGCCGCGGGAAACGAGCCCGGAGAGGTTTCGTCAGGAGTGCGGGGGCCACGGCTCAGCCAGCCCAGGGGCTCCGCTTCAATGAGCTTTTTTGTCCCTTTTTTTTTTTTTTTTCCTTATTTTTTGCAGGACCAAAGGGAAAATTCCCTGTGTCCGGTGAGGCATCCCTGCGGCATCCCGCAAGGGCTTGGGCACCCTGCTCCCAGCTGCTGCTCCTGCTCCCACTCAGCTACATAAACCCAGGGAGGCTCCAGGGGGGGTCTCTGGGGAAGGATCGCAAAGGCACCCTTAACCCCCCACCCCGAGTAGATTTAAGTGGCGGCAGAGGGATGACATGGTCTCTGGAGGGTGTGTCTGGCACGAGGGACGTGGGGCTTCGGGCTTGCAAAACGGGATGTGGGCTAAGGGAGGTTGTGGATGACTGTTCCTGCTCGGATTTGTCAGCTTCTGGTCTCCAGCCTCCTTGGGGGGAGTGCTGGTGTTTGTGTGCATGGGTGTGTGTGGGTGTGCATGTGTGTGCATGTATATTTGTGCATGGCTGTGCATGGACGTGGGTGTGCATGGGCATGTGTGGGCATGGGTGGGCATGTGTGGACATATGTGCTTGCATATTTGTGCATGTGTGTGCGTATTTGTGCATGTGTGTGCGTATTTGTGCATGGATGCACATGGACACACGTGCTGCTGTGGGCATGAGCAGCTCAGCTGCAGAGCCCCCAGTGCCCGCTGTCCCCACACTGCCCCATGGGATGCATTTGAGAGAGCCCTTGGGTGCAGCCAGGGTGCTCCCCCCGGCCGTGCGCACTTGTGGCAATGCCACCTTGGGGAACCCACTCCCTGTCCCTTGGGGGACTGTGAATATGGTGGCCACAAGCGTGGCGGCTGTGGCCCGGTGGCCGGCCAGGCCAGCCCAGGGGAGCAGGAGGCAGCATCTCTGTCCCAGCAAAGACACGGCTGCCATGACTTTGGCCTGGCTCCTGCCAGGCACAGAGGGGTGAAGGCTGTTTTGGGTGCAGAGGAGCAGTGCACCCGCTGCCCACCCATGGTCCTGGCAAGGCAGGAAAGGGGAAAGGACATCTTCAACCTCAGCTTATCGGGTGTCTTTGAAGGGGTATGGGAGGATGTTCATCTGAAGAGCAGCTTTGCCGAGCATCCCTGACAGATCCTGCCCAGCTCAACCCGGGACTGGGGGAGGCTGAGCTGGTACCCTGCCCCAGGGAGCCACTTGGGCTGAGCCATGTCCCTGTCCCCGCCAGGCTCTGTCCCACCTGGGACGTGGTGCGATGCTATGGCAGCCCGGATCCTGGAGATACCTCCATAGGTCATGGATGCATCGAGAGGATGGTGAGCACGAAGAAGGGCCCTGCTGTTGGGTAGGGGCCGAGCAAACTTCGCAGTGAAACCCGTGCAGGATCTGACCTCCCCGCTGCCAGATCTGCTGACTTTGCCGGCCATGGCCTGGGCTATTTAAAGCATCACTCTCATTTTCACATGATTTCGAGAGTGATGAGGGAAACGAGCTCCAGCCATGCACTTGTTCTGGCAGGGCTCTCTGCAAGCCGGGGCTGTCAGGATGGTGTTTCTGGGGTCGTGGTCTCCCCACCATGGTGAAATGAACCACAGGCAGCAGATACAGGCAGCTGGGGGGAAGGATACAGTCAAGCTGTCCATGCTGATCTCTGGGCAGTGAGGTCTCTGGGCTACACCTGGAGCTCTTGGCTCATTTTTTCCCCTTGACTTCGCCCTAAGAGGTGCCGGAGCTGGGGATGGCCCTGGTCATATGGGAGGTCAGGATAAGAGCTGTCTTCTGCCTTGGGATGTGCATGTGTGGGACTGCTGCTGGAGATGCTTCCAAGGGCAGGACGCAGCCAGTCCAGGCTGCTGGACCAGCTTGGGCAACTTGCTGTGGCTTGTGGAGTCCTGAGGGTGACATCCACCTCCTGCCCTGGTTCAAAGGGTCTCACGCTGGACCGGGGCTGCTCTGGCCGGGCCATGACCTCAATACACGAGGCTGCACATGCCTTTGGGGGGGTGCAACCTGCATCGCCGGTACGGCTGTTTCCTTCCCAACCAGCCTGTGCCGTTGTGCCAGTGATGGCTGCGGTGGCACGACCGGTCTGGGGGGTGGGCAGGAGCCGGAGCCGCCTCTCCCGCCTAGTTTCGCCCAGACGAGCCTCGGGCTCCGTGGTCCTCGGGTGTCATCCGGGACAAGGGCAAACCTGTGCTGCCTGTTCGTCCCCCTGCCAGGGTGTCCCCGCAGGAGCTGCATGCCCCACAGTGCCTGCAGTGGCGGTGCTGGCTGGGTGCTGGGGGGGTGTCCTTGGGGACCTGGCAGGGAGGGCTGGAGCGTGGCCAGGGGTGCGGAGGTGATGTGGTGCAGCCAGACCCTACTCCTTGCCCCCAGCATCCCACCCAGCCCCGCATCCAGACTGGCCTCGGGGCTTTGCCCGGCGGCTGGGATGCCCAGAGCCACTTTCTCTGTCCCCCTCGTGCAAATCCGGCTGCTGCAGAGCCCCTTCATCTCCTCCTGCAGCCGCCACATGCGGCTTAGTCATGGGGACGGCCGGGGAGGGAAGGGGGAGAACCCGGAGGCCGAGGAACAGATGCAGCCTGTGACCAGAAGTGCCGGCGTCGGGGCTCCGCTGAGCCAGGCGGTAGCGGTGGTGGGTGCCATTGGCAGCCCTCCATGGCCGCAAAGCTGGCGGCTTCCCTTGCCAGGAACCAGAGGGATGTGCCAGAGCCTGTGCCGGCCTGGCAGCCCTGGCTGCTCAGGGACCGGTGCCCCTGCACGGCTCGGTGTGATGGGGACCGGGGTCGCCCCGGAGCAGTGGGAGGGTGTCGGTACGGGGAGCACGGCGGTCCCCGAGCAAACACCCTGCCTGGGAAAGCACCGTCCAGCGGCATCTGGGGACAACTGGACCTGCCGGGTCCCTGCATGTGCAGCTGGCTTTGCCGTGGGTGCCTGAGCCCACACCTGGGATGAGGTGGTGGTGGGGTGGGAGCCAGCCGAGCCCCGTCCCTCACTTGCCCCCCACGACCAGGGGGGAGCTTAGGCGAGGGGCTGGGAGGAGATGGGGGGCACAGCTCCCTGCCCTGCCACCTCTCCCCGAACCCCTCCAGCTCTTGGCTGGATGTGCAGCCAAAGCAGCTCGTGGAGGGACAGCGGCTCGTGGGTGGCCTTAGGTGTGCAGCCAGGGGCGGGGGGGATGCTCATGGTTCTGTTCAGCCTCGTGAAGGAGCCAGTGGGCTCCTGAGCTGATTACGATGTGGGGCACGTGAGTCCCACGCAGGGTGCTACGGGTGCGGGGGGGGGATCAGGGCACCCACTGGCATCATCAGCGTGGGCTTCCCATCCTCTGCTCTCAAGCGAAGCCCAGCGCTACCACCGCTAGCGGTCCAGGTCCTGCCAAACCTGGTGTCACCTTGTACCAGCTCCTCGCTGTGCCGCTGGCCACCTCCTCTGGACCCCGGCAGGTCCCTGCCCCTCTCCCTGCCCTGGGGCTCAGCATGGTGGCTGGTGGAGTGGCCAGGGGCACCGGCCAGGGACCATCGGTGGCCCCTGGGCACCCCAGAGGGGCTTGCTGGGCTGGGGGAGATTCAGTTGCCTCCGATATTTGACTGCAAATCTTTTGTTTCAATAGCTGCCAGTAATGGACTTTTGCTTTTCCATTTACTTAAGAGCTCATAATTGGCCGCGCTGTTAATCAGGGAAGAATGAGTGACTAAGCCGTCTCGCCTGCCCGGGGAGCGCGGACTCTTTTTTTCCCATGAACTGAAAGGAAACAAAACCTCAAAATGTCCTTTTAAATCCTCGCGGTCGAACTCGCGGCGCTGTGCAGACGGGGGCCGCGGCAGAGGTGCGGCGCGGGCGCAAGCGTGGCATGACCGCGGGCTCGTTCCTCTCCAGGAGAACACGCCAGAATCGGGAGTGAGGAATTTCTCTGCTGAGACGAGCGGACGTCTCGTTCTTTGCTGGGAAAAAACCCCATTGCTTAAATGTAAAGGGTTTTTCAGCCCCGGCGTGGCAGGACACTGGCCCGTGGCGTTTGGTGCCGTGGCGGTGCTGGCAGTGCCGGCGGCTCCTCGGCGATGGGTTTATCTGCCCCCACCCGCTGTCCTCGGGCGGCATTTTCCTCCGCAGCTGCTCATCCCATGGGGATTTGCAGCACCCTGCAGCAAGCTGCTCCTTCGTGCCAGCTTGGCTGCGAAGACGGATCTGGGGTAGTTGCTCCTGGAGATTTTGGCTCCTGCTGAGCTGTGCCGGGGCTGGGAGGGAGCCAGGGGGGGTCTGTTGTGTCTGGGTTCGTGCCCCCAGCATCGTGCTGGCTCCTGCGCTGGGGATGTGGAACCGGCGTCCTTCCTCCCCGCGCCCATCGCCAGCGCTCTGGCAGAGCCGGAGCCCTCGGAAATAGTTGGAGGCGACTCAAATTCTTTCCTTTTCGCAGGCTCTGGGGCAAAGTTGAGAGCGAGAGGCAGAGCAGAGGCCCCGTGTGCCAGCGGCAGCTCCGGGGGGGTTGTGATGGGGGTTTTGGGGTGGGAGCCCCCTGTGGGGTCTGGAGCCAGGGTGGGAACAGAGAGGACAGGGTGCCGTGTGGGGCAGGGTGTATGTGGGGCAGGATGTACATGGAGCAGGGTGTACAGGGGGAGGGTGCTGCGTGGGGCAGGGTGCTCATGGGGAGGGTTCACTGCATGGAGCAGGGTGTACGTGGGGCAGGGTGTATGTAGGGAGAGTGCTATGTGGGGCAGGGTGCTCATGGGGAGTGTACTGTGTGGGGCAGGGTGTATATGGGGAGGATGCTGTGTGGGGCAGGGTGTATGTGGGGACGGTGCTGTGTGAGGCAGGATGCTCACGGGCACGGTGCTGCATGGGGCAGGGTGTACGTGGGGCAGGGTGTACGTGGGTCAGGGGTGCTGGCAAAGGCTGCAGGGACAGCCCCACTCCCCTGCTGTGGCTGGTACCCCAGCAGCAGCCAGGGTAGCTGCCACCCTGGGGCTGGGAAGGCACCGTCCCTGCTGCCGGGGGGACGCGGGGAGCATGATGGGGGCTGGGCTGGCTTTTCCCCTTCAGATGTCCCTGCTGTGTGCGTGGCCCTGAGCATTGCTGGCTGCAGAGCCTGGAGCCACCCAGCCCCTCCGTGGGGTGGCCCTTATGGGGCACAGCGGGGTTGGGGGGGTGTGAGTGATGCTTGGGGCTTGGGGGGGCTGTGTCCCCAGTCTCAGCCCTCGGAGCGGGGCTGGGGAGCTGCAAGAAGGGGGGAGAAGCCATCGGCATCACCGGAATCAGCTTAATGTCAGGAATTTCCTGCTGGGGAGAGGAATCCATGGCATTAACATGAAAGGCCAGAAGAAGACAGTGCTGACCCCAAATTAGTCCCTGGGCTGGATGGGGAGGGCAGAGGGCAGCGGGCTCAGCCGTGGCCCTGCACCAAACCCTGCTCGGTTCAGGAGGGGGTGGATGGGTGGGGGAAGGTGTCCGAGCTGGGTGCTGGGGGGGTCTGCAGCAGGGAGCCCCCCAAAACGGTCCACTGCCTGACACGGCTCCGCTCTCCCCTTGCAGAGAAGACGGGGAAGGTGCTGGGGGAGTTCTGCCGGTGCTACGCGGAGCAGTACGGCGTAGCGCTCTTCAACAGCGTCCGCTATGAGATCGAAGGCAACGGAGGGCCGCAGGCACAGCTGCTCCACCGCAAGGTAAGAGCCCGGTTCCACGCAGGGAGCCCAGGGCTCCATCCCCTGCCCAGCAACCACGGACTCACGTCCTCCCCGAGGACCGGCACGTCCCCTCTCCCCGTTCCACCCTGCCAGGGTGGGATGTACCCTCCATGCCGCTGGTCCAGCCCATCCCCGTGGCATCGTGCACCGTCCGTGCAGCACGTGGGGCTCCCAGGAAGGTTTTCTGTCCCATGCCAGCAAGCAGGGGCAAGGGTGGCTTTTGGCTGCAGCCCCCATGGGTGTCTGTGCTGGATGCCAGGGCTGGCAGGAGCTCCTGGGAACCCCTTGCTGTTGTGGCTCCGGCACAACAGTCCTTCTGGCCCACCCATGAAGGTGACACCTTGCCCAGGCACCTGGACGTGCCCCATCTCCTCTGGAAGCTGCCTGGGTGCTGAGTGTGTTGAAGAAAATAAAGGTGTGGAGGTTCCAGGGCAGGAGCCGGGCGCCCAACGTTCCCGGCAAGGCGTCCCTTGGGTTCCTTGCAATTTGGCAGATGCCATCAGCCCCTCCGGGGGTTGCCTCCCTCCCAACGTTGGTTGTTCCATTATAAAGCTCCAGTAAGCAGCCCAGGAATGTCTGAGGAACGGCGACAAGGTGGGGAGGTCAGGGACGCTGTGCAAGTCTTTTAAAACACCAGGGTATAAATAGCACATTCCTTTGCTCCCCAAATATGCCAAAAAAAGTTGTGCATGTCAAGGAGGTGCAGGACAGCATCCTCCTGTCCTTGGGCAGGCCCAACTGGAATCTGGCATTTGGCTTCATTTTATTTTATTCAATTTTTACCTTATTTTTTGCCATCTCTGTGGGGATGCAACGCTCAGAGGCAGCTCCGGCAGCGCTCCCGGGGGCTGGAGACCCTCTGCCTTCGGTGTCTCCAGCAGCCCAGGGGTCCCCAGCCAGTGGTGGGGACGGCGCACGTCGTGGCCTTGGTCCGACACCCTCCTGTGCCCAGTCCCTGGGCACCCTCCCTTCTCACACCCCCCTCCCGCCTTTCCCGGCCGAGCCCCAGCACAGCCGACACCGTTGCTCCCAGTCCCCACGGCGGGGATGGAGGCAGTGCTGTGCCCTCTGCCCACGCGCTCTCCAGCCCCCTCCTTGCCCAGCTTGGCAATTTGGCACATACCTGCTTGTCCCAGATGTTTGCTGGGGTTGGGTGGTGCCACCTCGGTGCCTGCCCCAGGCGAGGAGGGGCTGGCTGTGCTGTGGGGCTCCTGGGGTGCTGGTGGCCGTGAGTGGCTGTTCCCCATCCCGGGGTGCCCTGGGCCCGCGTCGAGGCTCCATCTGGGTTTTGTTTCATTAGCGGCCGGTCCATGCGGCTCCATCTGCCTTGGGCAGCCATTTTGAAGCTGGTTTGTATGGCCTAATTCTCCTTGGAGGAGCCACCCCAGTGAGATACTGGTGGGAACCTATGGAGCTGGCACCACCTTCCTGTCCCCATCCCCGCTGGTGGCCCTGGGCTTTGGGTTCTCATCACTCCCACTGTCCCCCAGCCGTGCTTTGTGCTTTCTTCTCTCCCTTCCAAGGGCTTTGGGAAGCAGTAAGGAGCAGCAGTTTGCTGAGCCAAGCTGCTCCCACACCTTCCTACCACCCAAGGGGATGTGGAGTCGGGGAGTGGTGGGGGGTTGGGGAAGGCAATGAGGTGCCTGAGGACCAGGAGATGGACAGAGCAGGGAGAGGAGAGGAGACGGAAAGGTCCTGCACAATGTCCTGGGGCGTGCTGGGACCCAAGCCTTGGCTGGCCCCTCCTGATGGCCACCATGGTGGCTGGTGGGTGGCCACGGCAGGAGAGGCGGCTGCCACACACTCCTGCCCTCACGAGAGCTCTCGGATCTTGTTTATGTTCCTGGGATCATAAAAATTCTTGGGACAAATTCTTGGCTCGCTCAGCCAGCCCGTGTTTGGGATGGCGTAAACGCTGCCGGCGTGCGGGCCAAAAGGCGCTGGAGAGCCAGTGAGGGGCTGCTCGGCCAGGGGGACGTGGGATGTCCTCAGCCTGCTCCTGTCGCTGGTCCTTCATGAAGTCCAGAGCATTTAAGCATCATCTGGTGCTGGGTTCTACATGGTGGCTTCTTGCTTTTTCTCTTCCATGTCCCATCTGGAGACCACGTCAGGGCAGGGCTTGGTTGCTACCATCTGCACCTTGTCTCTGACCCGCACCCTGGCAGGACCTTCTGGTTGATGGCTGCTGCCAAGCAGTGCCATGCACGCTGCTGCCTGCCTGGAGCCGGGGAAATTGCGGTAGCTGAGGTTGGGAAGAGCTGCTGGAGGGCTCTGCTCCAACCTGCTGCTCAGCCAAGAGAGCTCAGGTGGCTCAGCGGAGCTCGGTGTATCTCCCAGGAAGGAGATGCCGGGGACAGGGGTGTGAGCACCACCATGGTGAACACCACCATGTGCTACTTCACTGCTGTGTGAGCAGCCCCTCTGAGGTTTTCTAGGGCTGTGCATGTAGATGCTCACAGGTTGTCACCTGGATGTAACCCTCAGGCATTCGCAATGCTATAGGAGATAATCCAGCTGTGAAATTGGAGACCCTCAGCATAGTCCTAGTGCAGAAAACCCCACCCAAACCACCACAAACGGACCTTGCTGAGCATCCCATGGCCATGGGATGGAGGAGTACCCAGCTGCCCCCACCCTGCCTGTCCTGTGCCACCCACTGCATGTCTTCTCCCTGCAGGTCCCACTGGAAGACCATGTCATCTACTCAGGCAACCTCTTCCAGTACATCGAGGAGAACAAGAAGTGGAGGAACCGCTTCTGTGTGGTCCCGCACAACTACGGCCTGGAGCTCTATGAGAACAAACTGGTGAGGGGTGTCACTCTTTCGCCCATCTCTGGTGGGCATAGCTTCAAAAAATAGCACCCATCACTGCGGTGGCATCATCCATGACCATCTTTTTCTGCTCAGGCATATGAGCGGGACCTGTCGCCTCGCATACTGGTCAACAGTGCTGGCTACAAGATCCTCACCTCTGTGGACCAGTACCTGGAGCTGGTGAACAGCAGCCTGCCTGGTGAGTGGTCCTGGTGGTTGTGGGGCAAGGAGGGATGCTTGGGGGTCCCATGAATCGTGATGCTGCAAGACATCCCTCGAGAATCTTCTATAAGTGGGTTTAGGGTGTGGGCATCCCTGGAGACCTTCTGGAAGGAGTGGTTTTGGGGTGTGGACATCGCTGGAGACCTTCAGGAAGGGGTGGTTTTGGGGTGTGGGGCTGTAGGGAAGGAGAACTACACCGTTTTCCCCCTGGGGTGCAGGGTGCGGTATCTGCTGCCTGGGTCCCACCACACTCACTGGGGAAGGATGGACAATGTGTCTGTGGCTCTGTGGGAGCTGCCCAGAGCAGCTGCCACCTTCCTTTCCCAGGGAGCGCTGAGCGAAGGCAGCAGCTCCTGTGGCTCCATCCAGACCCCCGGGAGGACCAGCCACCCACCCCGTCACCGTCCTCCTGCCCCAGGTCCATAAAGGCCAGGGCAGCCCCCAGGGAGGGGGCAGGAGCTGCTGGAACAGCTCATGAAGGACGCGAGCCCTTTGCAGGGCACACGCACCACATTTATTTTACTAATTATTTTTTCAGTTTTCACTTCTGATTTCCTTTTTGGAAGAACGAGGCTCTTTTTGCCCTTTTTTTTGTGCCCTATGTTTTCAGTAGAACTCCCAGCAAAGGCACTGGGAAGGAGCCGAGGGGTCTCGTGTGCCCCTGCTGCACTCCAACCCCAATGGCTGGGGGAGACGGACACCCCCAACCCTACAGCATCTCCATCCCTGTCCTGCCCCATCTGCTTCTCAAAGCATCCATCCCCACTCTGCAGGCGTGACGCCCAAATCGGGGCACACCCCCATCTTGAAGTGCCCCACGGATTTCCCCCTCATCCTCTGGCACCCCTATGCCCGGCACTATTACTTCTGCGTGATGACGGGCAAGGAGCAGGAGAAGTGGCGGGCGGTTTTCCAGGACTGCGTCCGGCACTGCAACAACGGTGAGCGATGCTGGTGGGGGGGCACATGGGGGCTCCAGGGTGGGGAGAGCATCGTCCTCCTGCTCTGGAGAGGGTGTTGGGGACCTTGCGGTGGTTGGGTTGGGTTTTGGGCCAAAGAGGGTGATTTTAGGATCACAGGATCATAGAACGGTTTGGGTTGAAAGGGACCTTCAAGACCATCTAGTTCCAACCTCCCTGCCATGGGCAGGGACACCTTCCACTACACCAGGTTGGCAAAGCCTCATCCAACCTGGTCTTGAACACTTCCAGGGATGGGGCAGCCACAACTTCTCTGGGCAACCTGTGCCAGTGCCTCACACCCTCAGTGGGAAGAAGTTCTTCTGTAGATCTAATCTAAGAGGATCAAGAGGAGGAGTTGGCTGGGAGTTGTTGTGCATCGTCGAGCATCTCATCATCTCCCTGATGGAGGGTGGGGAGTGGGAGGGATCTGGCTGCCTGGTGCATCCCTATGCCCGGCTTCGTCCTGCTGCCCGTAAGGAACATGATGGCTGTGTCAGAGCAGGCAGCATTCCCAGGAGCCGGCTCAAGAGATGCCCCGATGCCTATTTTCCAGCCCAAGGCAGAAAATATTTGCTAATTAAAGTCCTCAAGACTCCAGGTCCCACCGTCCTGCTCCTCATCCCACTGGCACCGCCCGGCCTCCAGCAAGAGAGGGCAGGGGGTCTGCGAGGGGCTGGGGCGGAGGCAGGACCTGCCTCCCATGTCAGCGGTACTTTGGCAGGAAAACACGATTTTCCTGCTTGGCTGAGGCCCATGCGCTCCTGGGCTGACTCCCAGGTCCCGGTGGTGCCTGGGATGGTGAGGAGTTTCCTGGGGAAGGAGGTGCCAGCGCTGAAACCAGCCCCAAATCGGGTTTTTTAGTGGCAAAGAGTGATGCTGTCTATTTTTTTTAAGGCTTCTTTCCCTTCTGGGAGCTGCCTGTAGCCCAGATCTTGCCAGAGCTGCTGTTTAGGGAGCAGAGTAACGGGGCTGGATGCGGAGCCGGGCTTTCGGTGGGGGTGTCCCTCCTCCCACTTTAGATTAAATCCGAAAGCTTTGCTCTCTCCTTTCCATTTTGGTGCTCTTTGTTGCAAAACTCATCCCTGGTGAGCTGGGGCCATCCGAGCTTGTTGGGATGAGCGTGTCCCCGCAGCCCACCCAGGGGCAGGGGCTGGGTGCAGTGACCCCCCACCTCACTACTGCTCATCCCCCCGGATGCTGCTGGAGCATCATCGCTGCACGTGGTTGAGCACCCCGGGTACTCAGCAGGACCCACCCAGCTGGGGCACTGCGAGCAAACCCAGCTCCTGATGAAGGAGGAATCAACCTCTCGTCCTAACAAAGAGCTGATTTATTTATCTTTAATTTCCTGCCCCCCTCCTCTGGCTGCTGGGTGCTGCTGCGGGAGAGACGGGAGCCCCTCCGCCATCCCCGCTGCCAGCCAGGCCTTGTGCCATCGGATCCTTCCCTCCCTCTCTTCCTCCTCAGCACAGCAGGAAAAATTCTTGGCAGGGGTGGGCAGTGGCGCAGGAGCGGCTCAGCGCTGGGGGCTGCTTCGTTTCTGCGTCTCTGCGAGCTGGTTCTGCCCTCCCCAGCTCCGTTTCTGCCCCTCAGTGCTCCTGCGAGGTCCCAGATACTGTTTCAAATCCCATCAAAGCTCTTTTGTTGTCGTCGAGCAATTTATTTTATTTTTTTTTTTATATCTTCCTCAATTAGAGGCTCTGTTTCTGCCTCCAGTTGTGATCAGCGTGGGAATTTTCACCTCCCTTTTTCAAGACTGTGTTTTTGTAAAACCAGCTCTTCCATAAGGACCAGGGACATGCAACATAGTTCCCCAGACAGGAGATGTCCAGCCTGGTTTCCCCGGAGCCTGGTTGCCCTTGGCTGCTCAAAGCTGGTCCCTTGCCCCGGCTGGGGGCACGCCAGGCCAGAGCAGTGCCCGCCCCACTGGCTCTTGCCCCTTGTTGCGGGCAGTTCAGCTGTGTTTTGGGCAAAAAGGGGCTTCAAACTCACATTTCTCCTTCGGCACCGTTTCCTCACCGAGAGGGGATTATCCTGTGCCGTGAACGGAAGGGGACTTTTTGAAAAACTCAAGGTGTAGCGCCGCTCTCTGGCGTCGGATATTCCCATCCCATGTTGCACCATCACCCCAGGAGCCTTTCCAAGGTAGAGTCCAGGCTTGGGTGGTTGCTTCCCATCCCCGACAAGGTGAGGTCCCATCAGTGCTTAATTAGCTGCATATTAATGAACCAAACTCATTAAATTTGCCCTGTGAAGTGGCACGGTGGCTTCCTGCACCCAGCCCTGGCTGCTTCTCCCTGGGTTCCTCTGGCCAGAGCCCACTGCCCTGGCCGGGCTCAGCCAGGGACAAGTGACCCTGGTGGGGCGCATCCTGATGGGGCAGATCCAGGTGGGGCAGATCCAGGTGGCTTCTCAGGAGGGTCAATCCTGCCCCACTCTCTGCATGATCTGGAGGATGAAGTTTGGCCGTCGCAGCCCTGGCAGGGGCTGGAGCCCGTTCCAGGCTGTCCCACCCGGACGGTGATGCTGAGCCGCAGGGATCCATGGCTGGAGAAGCACCAGCCCCTGGAAGCTCAGCCCTGCTCTGGGTCCCACTCCCACCGAGCACTGGGAAATGGTCAGACCTCACTTTCTCAGCGTTTTGTTGTTTTTTGTTTTGGTTTTTTTTTTTTTTTTCCCCTGTATATTAAGCTGCCCCTTAGGAAAAGCTGCTTAGGCTTGGAGTTCAATGTAATCATCTTAGAAAAATCTGTGTGCGCTGGAAAAGATCCGCTCCCTACCCTGGGCTGCCCCCGCTGCGGAGGGAGAAGCTGCCCTTGGCCGTGTCTCCCCAGGACCTGGGCTTGCTGGGGGGTCCGGGGATGTGCCATGACCCTCTGCTGCCGTTGCTGTAGGGATGCTCAGGGGACCCTCTGAGCAGGGTGGCTCTTCTGGAGGTCCCTTTGCCATGGGGCCACCCTGGGCTCCGGTCCATCCTGCTTCTCTCCTGCCAGGGGTCCGGGTGTGGGGAGGGGAGTTGGGCAGGTTCACTCCCAGGAGTGTTTTCTCTCCAACACCTCCACGGCTGGAGCCCAGAGAGGCTGGGACAAGGCAGGGACACACATGGAACACGTGCCAGCAGGCTCCCAGGCTGTCCCGCCTGTCCACGGCCACCTCCTCCCCGTGGCCAATGCTCCCAGCACCCTGCCCCTCCTCCTGATGGGTGCTGTGGGAGGGTGGAGGTGATGTCCAAGCCCCCCTCATGCCACTGCCCCCTCGTGCAGGGACTCACGGTGGTGACATCTGGGGCAGCCCAACCAGCCACAGCCCCATGTGTGTCCCGTGGGGCCGGCTCGGCAGTGAGTGCTGGCCTTGACGCTGCCCCGACGCCTCTCGGCCGCTTTCCTCTTCCTCTCGAGCTGTGCCGCTCCCGGCGGGACCCCCCCTTCCTCCAGCCACCCCGGCTGCCCCATCCTGCGGTGCTGGTGGGCTCGCTGGGTCCTCCATCCTGATGAGCCCTGGCTCCTGACATGCCTCTGGGGCTCACTGAGCCCCTGGGTGCCCGTGCACCGTTGGGGATCACTGAGCCCCCCCATCCTGCTGAGACCCTGCTGCGCTGTCAGGCCAAGCCCCCAGGTCCCCACACACCATCAGGGATCACTGAGCACCCCCACTGAGCCTCTGCTCCTGCCATGCTCTTGGGGCTCACCAAGCCCCTGGATCCTCTTGCACCATCAAGGGTCACTGAGCACCCCCGTGCTGCTGAGCCTGGTCTCCTGGGGGCCTCCCTGCCCTTGGTCCGGCTCTGGAGGGGATCAGTCCGTGGACAGGGTGGGAGTCCCCCAGCCACTGGTGTGTCTGGGAGATGGCTGCCCCCCCTACCCAGTTAGAGACAGGGGCTCGGGATGGGATCCCCCAACCCTGATGACAGCCCTGGGCTCCTTGCCTGGGTCTGAGGGTGTGTGGGACATGGAGGACCCCTGTGAAGGTGGGCTGGGGACTCTGCAAGCAGCTGGGCTGCCCCTCACTCCCCGTGTCGGGCTACTTATTTGTCCCCTGCTCTGTCCCCTCCCCAGGGATCTCCGAGGACTCCAAAGTGGAGGCTCCAGCCTTCACGGATGCCATCCGCATGTACCGCCAGTCGAAGGAGCAGTACGGCACCTGGGACATGCTCTGTGGCAACGAAACCCAGGTGGGCACCTGTGCCCTGCCCGCGTTGGAGAGTGAGGGGGGGGGTGGGCACGGGCTGAGCAGGGTCCCCAAAACCTCCTGCCTTTGCAGGTCCTGAGCAACCTGGTGATGGAGGAGCTGCTCCCCGAGCTGAGGACCACCATCGGCCCCCGGCTGAAGGGCAAGGCTCCGGAGCGCCAGCGGATCTGGATCCAGGTGTGGGGCTGGGGCTGTGGGGGGGACACACACACACAACAGGGTCACCTGCCCTCCCCCAGCCACGCTGCCCCCCGTCCCTGCCCGCCTCGGTGCCCACCGCCTTTCCTCTCCATCGCAGCCAGCGCCGCTCCCCACATCAGCCCCTCTCCCGCCCCCCCCCCAAAAAAAGCCGCCGTTATTCTCCGCTGCGGCTTTTTAAAGCTCCTCGTCGTGCCCCTGCGAGCGGCCCTGCCGCGGCCCCAGGCCGAGGGAAGCGAACGGGAGGAAGCCCAGCCCTGGAGCGAAGCCCATCCCGGCTATTTTTAGCCAGCCATTTTTGGAGCAGCGCAGGCTAAATGCAGCCCGAGCCCTCGCGAGGGGCCGAGGGCTCTTCAAAGCTGCGCGTTAAAAACCCGGAAAGCTGGTAGATGATTGCCACCAGGCTCAAAGTGTGCCACTGGAGCGGCGTGAAAATGCACAAATGTTGCTTTTTCGGTAGCTGCGGTCTGAGCTGGAGAGCTGGGAAGCCCAAAGGACGGGGGGGGACATGGCTCTGCCTCCCGCCGGCCCCGAAATCGCGGCGTTTGGCTGCAAAGTGAGCGTGAAGCCTTGGCGAGCGGCTCCATCCTGCTCGTGGGGTTGGCTCCGGAGACCCCAGGCAGACTGAGCAGAGTCAGGCGTAGCTTTCAAACGGGGTCAGGGGCTCTCCTGCCCGGACCACCAGCGCCCCTGGACCACCAGCAGCCCCCGATCTGCAGCATCGCTGGACCACCAGCATTTCTGGACCACCAGCATGCCCAGACCTGCAGCATATCTGGACTTGCAGCATCCCTGGACCACCAGCATCCCCGGACCACCAGCATGCGCAGACCTGCAGCATCCCCAGACGTGCCCGGGGCAGGTTGGCTGACGGAGGCAGCGCTTGGCTCTCTGCCCCTCAGCCACCACTTTGAAGCAGTTTCTGCACCGTGGGGGCTTCATCTCACCCAGCTGGGGGATTTCTGATGTGGAATACCTACTGCCAGGCTGCAAGGAGGGCTCTGGTCAGGGCATGGGCAAAGGCTCGGTGGCTCCTGCAGGCACCTGGTGCTGGTGGTGATGGTTAGTGGGGGTGGCAGGAGGTGTAGGGGGGAGCTGACCACCCCATCTCTCTCTTGCCAGATCTCAGATGCCGTCTATAGGATGGTCTATGAGCAGACCAAGGCCCAGTATGATGCAGTGATGGCCAAGTGTGAACAGGAGCGGCCCCAGATGGAGAGCACCATCCGCACGGACATGGACCAGATCATCACTTCGAAGGAGCACTTGGCCAGCAAGATCCGAGGTACACATGGATGTGTGTAGCTGTGCCTGTGACCAGCTCCTGCCGTGGCATCACCACTGTTTCACCAAGGTGTGGCTGTTCTGGGGGTGCAGCGTGGCCTGGGACCCTTGGGGAGATGCCAGGAGCTGCAGTGGCCAGTGTGCATGTCCTCATGGGCATTGTCCCAGGAGGTGGGAGACAAGGTGGGCAGTGACCCCCCACCTTGTGTTGTCCTGCAAGTCTGGGAGCCTTCTTCTGGAGGGGCTTGGGGAGAGGGGCAGGTCCCCCTCTCTAGGGTGGGTTTAGGACTTGATCTGAAGAGCTGGAAGGGCAGAGGAGGAGCCTCATCATTCTTGTTCCCACTCTCTGCCCAGCATTTGTCCTCCCCAAAGCCGAAGTCTGTGTCCGTAACCACGTCCAGCCCTATATCTCCTCCATCCTGGAGGCCCTGATGACCCCCACGAGCCAGGGCTTTGCGGAGGTGCGGGAGGTGTTCTTCAAGGAGGTGACGGACATGAACATGAACATTGTCAATGAAGGCGGCCTGGAGAAGCTGGTGGAGGTGAGAATTGGAGATACTCCTTGCTGGCCGGTGGGCTTGGGGGTGACAGGGCCAATCCTGCTGCCATCCTTGGTGTGGACAGCACCGGGAGACTCCAGGCTGAGAAAAAACATGGGATGAAGCCCATGTGGGGTGGCATGCCCCAGCCCTGAGTGCGTGGAGAGGCTGTCCTGCCCTGCTGAGCTTGGCTTTATCCCCAGTACATGGAGAAGCTCGCCCACCTGGCCTTCCACCCCGTCAAGATGCAGTCGTGCTATGAAAAGATGGACCAGCTGAAACTGGAGGGCCTTCAGCAGCGATTTGATGTCTCCAGCACGTCCGTCTTCAAGCAGAGGGCCCAGATCCACATGAGACAGGTGGGACGGGGACCAGGGTCCTCCCGTGTCCCCCCGGGCTGAGTGCAGAGGGCGGGGGAGCGGAGGCAGAGCGGGTAGCCCGGACTGGTGGGATTTGGCTGGGCTGTCCGTCTTGTCCCGGAGACCTTCGTGTCGCTGGCACTGGGCTAAGGGTGTACGGTGGGTCTGGTCACCCCCGTTGGTCTGGAGCCTGAGCAGCGAGGGGGCCAATGGGTGGGCAGCAGCATGGGGTACCCTTCCAACCCAGGCTTGGGCATCATGGCACAGCTGCCCCTTTGCCACCAAGCCCACTGGCACCAGCAAGGCCAGTAGCCCAATTTTGGGATCTGATCCAGCCAAACCTGGAGTGGGATGTTGAAGAGGGGGGGTCAGTTTGCAAATCAGCTTTGGACACCCTTCTCCCCCAGCAACCTCGGTCCTCAGGGTGGAGCCCATGGGTGCCACGCTGGGGACCTTGCCACTGTGAAGGCTCATTTTGGTGGGGCAGTGGCCTGAAAGAGCCCCCTGCCCACCTCTGTGGTGGGTCCCTTCGAGTGCCCCCCACCCCGCCAGCCCCGCGCTGACCATCTGCCGCTGCTCACAGCAAATGGACGACGCGGTGTACACCTTCAAGACGCTGCTCCACCAGGAGCCGGGCAAGCGGCAGGGCAAAGACGACTTGTGCAAGTCCATCCAGCGCATCCTCGAGAGGGTGCTCAAGGTGAGGGGGGTGGGCTGGGGCCTTCAGGGGCCTTGCTCCGAGGGCTGGGAGCCTGGGAAAGAGGACAGGAGTGACCTTATGGATTTTAACAAAAGTCTTATGAAGAAGTACTTCTTTATATTGAGGTTTCAATGTGTTTTGCTGGGATGTGAGATGGGTGGGAAACCAGCTGGAGGAGCCAGGTCCCCTCTGATCATGTGTCATGGTGAAAGACAACCAAGGTTCAGAGTGGCCCAAAAACCCTTCTGCAGACCATGGCGGAGGAGCCAGCTCTTACCTGGGCTCGACACCGGGAACGGGCTGGAGGGAAGGGCACGAGGGGCAGAGGAACCTGCTCGTGCCCATGTAAAGGGGTTTGGGGAGGTGGGGGACACACAGCAGGGGGTTGTGCCAGTGGGCAGGGGAGCTGCCAGCCCAGAGCCCTCCTCGAGCTTGGGCCACCCTCTCGCTCGCCTTGCAGAAATACGACTATGACAGCAGCACCGTGCGGAAGAAGTTCTTCAGGGAGGCCCTGCTGCAGATCACCATCCCCTTCCTGCTGAAGAAGCTGGCGCCCACCTGCAAGGGGGTAAGAGGCTAAAGTTTGGGGTGGGGAGGACCACCCCCACTGCGGAGGGACTGCAGCATCCCTCCTGTCTGTCCCCCACCCCAGCTGAGCCACCTCTCCCCTACGGCAGGAGTTGGCCAAGTTTCAGGAGCTGATCTTTGAGGACTTTGCCAGCTTCATCCTGGTGGAGAACACTTACGAGGAGGTTGTGCTACAGTCGGTGATGAAAGACATCATGCAAGGTAGGTCCCTGCGGCATCAGGGGGCTGCACCCCCTCAGCTCTGAGCCCTGGGGGGCTCCAGCAGCCTGGGGTGGGTGGTGGGTGCTGAGTGGAGTGAGTGTAAGCTGAACCTGGGCTTGGCAGCATCTGGGGCACTTGTGCAGGGTGGTGGGGACCATCGGAGGAGGGGGTGAGCCAAGCAAGGTGCTGGGGACTGTAGAAGAAGGGGGTGACCCCATGCAGGGTGCTGGGGGCTGTACAGGAAGAGTGACTGTACAAGGAGGGGTGACCCCATGCAGGTGCTGGTACCAAGAGCATCTTTCCTACCTGGCCCTCCCGCTGGCAGGGCTGAGTGGTGGGTGGGATGCTGAGCCCTCTTCCTGGCTCCAGCACCCTACACCCAAAAAGGGGGGCTGGGAGAGGTGCCCTGAGCCCAGTGGGCGCTGCCCCATGCCCGCAGCCCATCTGATGTCTCTCTCGGTGCCCCCAGCTGTGAAGGAGGCGGCCGTGCAGCGGAAGCACAACCTGTACCGCGACAGCATGGTCATGCACAACAGCGATCCCAACCTGCACCTCCTGGGTGAGGGCATCCCCATCGAGTGGGGCGAGGAGTACAGCGGGCAGCCCGAGGCCGAGCTGGCCGCCGACAAGCGCCGCAGAGCCAAGCAAGTGGTGTCGGTGATCCAAGATGACGAGGGGGTCCTGTCCTACGAGGTGGGTGCCCAGGTGCTGCTGCAGCCTGGCTCCCCAGAGCCGCAGGAGCAGGAGGAGCCGGACCCTGGGGCACCGCCGAGCTCCCCGGGTGGGGTGGAGGAGATCCGGGCGGCGCTGGTGAAGGAGAACCTCGGGGATGGTGGTGAGGCAGAGGAGCAGCTGACAAACGGTACCGATGTCACACGGGAGAGCGGTGCCACGGAGGAGGTGGTGGTGGTGGTGGCAGAGTCTGTCCCAGGCGATGGCCCCTCTCAGGGTCCAGCTGATGAGGGGGACGGGGTGCGCTGTGCCACACTGGCATCACCTGCAGTGCCATCGGGGGCTGGCATGCAACACGCTGCACCGGCGTCACCCATCCCTGGCACTGAGGTCCCATCAGGGGCTGGGGTGCAACATACTGCACTGGCATCACCCGGAACCGATGTCCCACCAAGTGCCAGAGTGCCTCACGCTGCACCAGCATCACCCGCACCCGGAGCCAATGTCCCACCAAGTGCCAAAGCGCCTCACTCCGTGCCAGCATCACCCGCACCCGGAGCCGATGTCCTGTTGGAGGCCAGGGTGCCCCACGCTGCACCAGCACCACCCACACCCAGCGCCGAGACCCCATCCCCGTCTGCCGGGGCGACTTACCACCAGCCCAGTGACAAGGAGACGGGTGAGGAGGTGGCCCCCTCGGCCGGAGAGTGCAGCCCCCCGCAGCCCACGGGCACGACAGAGAGCAGCGAGGGGGTGCAGACTGAGTTCTAGCCCCAGGCCCCCCACCATGGACTGGCCCCGGTGACGCCGGGGGTTGGGGAAGGGAGATGGGACCTGGGGATGGAGAGTGGCGCTGCGGGAGAGGGAGGGGATGGGAAACACCGAGACCTTATTGCCTAACTGGGGGGGTCCCCGCTGCTGCGCAGAGCTGGCCACAGCCAAGGGGTCCTACTGGGTTGGACGGGGCACCCCCCGCACTCTGCTCTGTCCTTCTTCTGCCTTATTTTCTTCTTTTCTACTGAAGAGATGCTTTATTGTCCTCCCAGCACAAGTGCCAGGGCTGCTGGGAGGGCTGGCACTAGCCCCACTGTGGCTGGGTATGCGGGGTGCTCCTGCCTGCCCCAGGGGTCATCCCTTGTCCCAAGCCGGGGGGGGGGTTTCCTGGGAGCCTGCCCACTGCCATCCCACCCAGCCCACCCTGGGAACGGGGGCCACGGGGGGATGACGGAAAATGTGCCGGTGGCCAGGGGCACGGCCCGGGTACGGCAACGTGGGGTGGCTTGAACTGCGGCTGGTGGGGCGAGAGCTGGGGCAGACGTGGGCTCACAGCACCCAGCGCCCGCTCCCGCACCCTCGCCCCGGGGTCTTCCACCAGCTCTTTAAGTTAAGAGTAGTAACTTGGAGGGGAAGGCGGCACTCGCGCCGCCTCTCCAGCGCTGCCTGGCAGGACTGGGCTGTGCCCGGGCGCAGCGGAGGGGTCCCAGCTCCTGCCCGCTGGAGCTCCCTGGCACCATGCACCGATTTCTCCGGCTCTGCAGGTTTTGGCACCTGCCGTGATGGGCGAGCAAAGAGTTGGTGCCCTTTGCACCCCCCAGCAGCCCTGCCTGCCGTGGGGAGGGGGCTGGGACTGGCACAGCCCCTGCACTGGTGGGGGCTGGCAGGACCCATGAGCGTGAGACACGCACCTGTGTGTGTGCACGGAGCAGGGACCAGCACCCCGACACTCACCTGTATTTTAGGTGCCGCCGTTTCTGCCCCCGAAGGGGGGTGCCCAGCCTAACCCGCTCGGGGAGGCCTCCAGAGTGCCTCGCTTTGGGAACTTAAACCTTGTCTCTTCCAGGATATTTTATTAAGAAAGTTATACAAATGTTTAAAAATATGCTTATAATAATTAATAAAATGGAAAAAGCTTTATTTAAAGCCAGAGGAGACTGTCGTTATTGCTGGACCACCCCCCAGGGGCTGTGCTGGACAGGTAGGGCTAGGGCTGGGGATCCCCACCCCCACCATGCCCAGTATGGGGGCACACCCTGAGCCCACCCCACAGCAGCACCAGCCAGGAGCCAAATGACTGAGATGATTTTAAAGACTTTTTTATAGATTTTTTTTATCATAGACTCTAGACTGAGATCATTTTATTAAAAGGGGTGTCCCAAGGAAACAGCAAGAAGCACCTGCAGCAGCAGCTTCCCCTGGGCACAGTCACACCGACGGCACAGAGGCTGCTCCGACCCCATCCCCGAAGCACTGTGGGAGGTTTGGGGGGGCAGCAGGACCCCCATAGGCCCACAAGGCACTATGTGAATAGAGGCTTGGCGCAGGGCAGCTCTGGGCGGGAGGGCAGGGGTGCCTGTCCCCACTATGTCCCCTTCCCCAGCAGGTCACCAGTCCACCCCCGAAGGAAATGCCCAGCACCCCCCGCACCGTCATCACCCGGCCAAAGCTCCCTGAGAGCCGGGGGACAGCCACCAGCCGAGGAGGGTGACGGTGGCAGCGTGGCAAAGCGCTGGCCGTGGGGTTCCCCTTCCCCCAGTGCCCCCCCACCCAAGTCCAGCTGGCACCGAGGGTCCCTGCAGCGAGTCCCTGGGGTGCTGCGTCCCGCACAGCACAGGGACAAGCACAGACCCAGCAGAAGTGACAGCAGCTATTCCAGACAAAGTCGCAGGAGGTGCGGAGCACGTTGCCCGCCATCCCGGGAGGGCTACCTAGCCCTAGCCCCGGCCGAGCAGGGGGAACACCATGAAATAGCCCAGCGCGGAGCCCACGATGGCCCCCAGGAAGATCCAGGCGTTGTAGGACATGACAGCCAGCATCACCGTGTAACCCAGCACCACCTGCACCACGTGGAACAGCGTCTGGCCGAGGTGGTACCGAAACCACCTGGGAATGAAGATGGGAAACCCCATCAGTGAGGGGTTGGGGCAGTTGGCATCTCCCTCCCCTGCCAGCATCCCAGAGCGGCCAGAGATGGGTTTGGGGAGTGGGGAGAGGGATGGGGACTGCAAACAGCAGCGCAGGGGGAAATCCTGCTCCAAAAGAATGTGGAGATTATTAAAAGGTTGGCAGTAAGAGTGGCCTCAGGCATGGTCTGGAATTAAATACAAGAGGAAAGAGCCAGGGCTTGGCTCCAACGGCTCATGCTGGGAAGGAAACGCCCAGGTCAGCCTTGCCGGGGTGCTTGAGTCACCGCTCGTGCCCATCCATGAACCCCCAGGTCCCTCCTGCACCTCCTGGAGGAACGGGACCATTTAAGGCAGCTGAAAACCACCCTGGTCATCTCCCAAAGTACCCGGAGGGGCTGGGATGCCCCCGCAGCCACCTCCTGAAGCTGCCCACATCCCACTTCCCTGGGAGCCGATTACTCCATGGCTGCCCCTTCACAGCCCCCCTCCCCTCTGCGCTGGCCCAGGGGTCACCCACCCACCCCCAAGCCCCTCCACGGCCCGACCAGCCAGGTGCAAAGGGGTCCCGTGGTACCTGCCCTGCGCGGGGCCAGTGTCCTGCTCGTCCGGCTCCACCAGCGACTGGCGGCTGAGGCTGCGGGGCAGAGCCAGCAGTGTCCGCCGCAGCAGCACGGCTTTGCCCATCTTGACGGCTTCGTAAAGCATGGAGAGCAGCAGGATCACCAGCACCGAGAGAGCCATCCCTGCACGAGAAACACCCCGTCGCTGCCCATCACCGTACACTGCTGGGAGAAGGGGTCTGGGGGTGACGGGAGGGTGTGGAAGGTCCCAGCATAGAGTGCTCGGGCGTATCCATGGGATAAGGTGGAAGGAATGGATTGCTTCTGGAATTGGCGTTGGATGAAGTGACAGGCAGCAGGTTTGTGAAGTACTGGGAAAGGTGTATTTAGCCCAATACCCCCTCTAAATTCCCAGGGAGTGTTTTGACAGAGAGTTGCTCTGAAAAAAAAAAGAAGCATCTTTGCATCAACTCTGCAAAAATGTGAGGGTTAAAATCTGATGCTGGGACAATAATTCAAAAAAAAAAAAAAAGTGTAAAAGAAAACAGGAAGCTGAGCCACCATTGAGTGACTGGGGTGGGCTGGCAGGCCTGGGGGGGAATGCTTCCCACACCTCCCTGCCTGCTGCTCTCCACTTGGGAGGACTGAGCCCTGCCTGGGGCATTACCAGGGCACAGCTCTGGTCAGCCAAAAATGGGCAGTGCCCTCTGAGCTGTGCAGCAAGCAGCATGTAGAGCCCATCACAGCTCTGCCCTGACGCCCCCAGAGACCCCGGTGTCACTGTTGGGCAGGGACCCGCTCTGCCCCTAGCCCATCACTAACGCTGCTCCTGGCAGAAACACGGAGCCACTGCCCGTTTCTCTGCCCTGCGTCCTTTTCCCCAGGCAGTGGCAGATGGATGGATGGATGGATGGATGGATGGATGGATGGATGGATGGATGGACAGACTGTCGGACAGATGGGTGTCTCAGAGCCTACCTGTGGGGCTGTGGACGCTCCAGAAGTCAAAGAGCAGCACTGCCGTGTCCGAGAAGTAGAAGGACATCTGGAAGAGAGGCCAAGGAAAGGGCAGTGCTAGGAAAAGGCTCGGAGTCATGGAGCAGACAGGGGCTGGGCACCTGCATCGCCAGCAGGTCCCTGCACCCACCACCCCAAAGGGCTGGGCCCCGATGCCGACACTCAGCTGGGATTTTACCAAATGATGTAATGTTTTTTCCCCGATTCCTGAAATGGGAAGAGGAACTTGGACTGAAAATCACAGTCACGCTAACCGGGCTTAACTCTTCCCTCGACTTCTAGCGGGACAATTTTCCACTCTAGCTTTACCCCTGCGATAACGAGAGATGAGCCCAGGACTTAATTAGCTGGGATTTGAGACGGGAAGGTCTGTGGGAGACAGGCGGAGGCTGGTGGACACCATCTGCAGTCCGGCAGAGCCCAGCCACCCTCCGCTTCCCTCCGCCTCTGCCATCGCCGGGACAGGCCAAACCACCCAGAGCCACGAACGCCTGACGATGGGCACCGGGGCGGCTGGGCCAGGGATGCTTCCTTGGCAGAGGAGCAGTGGTCCAAACACTGTCTGTCTGTCTGTCCGGGCCCTACAACGACAGCAAACCCCCTTCTTTATCACACTGCAAGAGCAAATATTGCTCTTGTGCCATGAGCCCTTTTACAGAGCTGATACTGCAGCTGCCAAGTCTTGCTCGTTTTACCATAAAAAATGGGATTTTGTGTTTTTTTTCTCCTCCCTCTGGTGAATCTCTCTAGGCTCGTGCCCCTCCACTGCCGCACCGACCCGGCTTTGGCCGAGCGCACCCACCGTTACTGGCACCAGCAGATGCGGCCGACAGGACCAGCCTCGGCCGCAAATACCATCCAAGAACTGGGTGTCCCTGTGAAGACGGGCTCTAATTACACCCTTTGGCCGCTCCTTACCCAAAGCACATTTGCAGGTGTAATTGGCTCATGCTTTTAAGCTTCCTTTGGCAACAGGTTAATGACAATTAGCCTTTAAATGAAGTTATTACTCCTTTGCAGGCTTCACCCACAAGTCTGCAGCGCTGGGTAAGGAGGAGGGCAGGATTTCAGGGACACGGGAACAGATATGATGGGCAGATCATCCCCTGGCTGCACCAGGTCTCCCAGTTTGGGGTGATGCCACGTTGTCTTTGGGTACCCAGCGTGGCTGTGAGGCCAAAACGATGCTCCTTGGGCCAACGGCCCCTCGCTCCTCTCCTACAGCGATGCCACAGCGTGATTTCTCCAGAGACAACATCTTGCTGGGTGAGACGCAGTGCACGAAGGTAGAGAGGGCAAGTCCTAAAAATCTCTGTGCTCTTTGCAAGAGGGGAATGTTGGGACCATGTGATCGGCCCAGGGACATCGATCAGAGGGACGCGGTCCCGTCCTCACCCACTGCCCACGCAGCAGTGATTCAGCAGCGCCTGGGTAAGGCTGTGCCCAGCTCCTCCTCCGCACCGTGCAGGTATTTGCACACGCAAACAAGAGCTGCTGAAAAACATCCTGCGCTGCCTCTGCTCGTGCACTCAACATGTGCTTTAGTGGCTGCAGTTTGGGGGTTACTCTTTGCCATTAAGAGCAAAGATCCAGCGGTGCCTGCGCAGGGCAGCATCGGGCTGCCCGGCACATCCCGACCTGTTGCTCTGGTCAGACTGGGACACCCAGCCCCACACGTCAGGACGAGCCTGCCTTCCCCAGCACACCGACCCTGCTTGGCAGAACAGCACGACAAGCAGGACGCCGTCCCAGCCAGCCCGGCCCCATGCTGGGGACATGGTAGCCTGCAGAGGTGTCCCCACACTGGGATCTGGTCTGGGCTACCATGTGGACCTGGGAGAGATGCCGCTGCGGAGGGCTGGTGCCAGCGAATCGAGGGGATCTGGTAGCCTTAAATGTTATGTCTGAGCTCAGAGCACGGAGCAAACTCGCTCCAGGGTGATGGCTGAAGGTCTGTGCCATGACTCGAGCTCCCGCTGTGAGCTCCGGGTGTCAGCCTGCAGCCACGGCGGCCCCTCCACGAGCGATGGGCGAGTGGGTGGTGGGAGAGCGGGAGATTGGAGAGCCTCCGGGGTGGGCACGCGGTGGCACAGGGGTGCGAGGCGCAGACCACCTGCGTGCAGCCCGGCCGAGGCGCGGGGCGAAAGGGGAACCGCAGCGAAACGGGAACCGGGGCGAAAGGGGAACCGGGGCGAAGCTCCGGCAGCTGGACGCGGCGCCGGAGGGTGAATGGCGATGCCGCAGCCTTTCAACAGCGCTTGTCCGCGGGGAGGTGCGGGGTTTCAGGGGGCGATTTACCGGAGCAGCCGGGCTGCGCCCAGCCCCACACCGGAGAGGCTGCGGGGCTGCGCCCGGGGCGCACGCCCGGCCCCGCCTGCCCGGGACTCCCTCCCCCGGCTCGGCTCGGCTCGGCTCGGCTCACCTGCATGGCGGCGGTGCTGAGCCCGGCCCGGCCCGGCCCGGTGCGGTTCGGTTCGGTTCGGCTCAGCCCGTCCCGGCGCGGGCGCGTGACGCGCGGCGCGAGGCTTCCCGGGAGTTGTAGTGCGGCGGGGCCGGGCCGGGCGCGCGCGGGGGGCGGGGCGTTCCGTGTCCCCGCCCCCTCCCCGCCCCCTCCCCGCCCCGCCCCGGCGCCGCCGCGGGGAGGGGGCTCCGCATCCCGGGGAGAGGGGCTGTCCCTCGCTCCCTCCCCGCCGCGCGCCGCTCCCGGCAGCGGCACGAGGCCCCCCCGAAGCATTCCCGGGTGTTGCTGCCGCTTTTCCCCGCCGGAGCAGGCGGGGGGGTGTCGCGGAGCGTTTGCAGCCCCCTGCCCTGCAGCTGCAAAATACGGACGGGTTTGATTTTTTTTTTTTTTTTTTTTTTTTTCTCCCCAGCCTGTCCCTGGGAGAGGCGGGACAGAGCGAAGCGGAACTGACATCCCGGCACGCAGCTGCGCGCTCGGCACGTCTCCATAGCGACCCCCCCGCCGTGCTGCGTTCGGCTCTGGGAGCCCCATCAGAAGGACGTGGAGCTGTTGGAGCGGGTCCAGAGGAGGCCACGAAGATGACCCCAGGGCTGGAGCACCTCTGCTATGGAGACAGGCTGAGAGTTGGGGCTGTTCAGCCTGGAGAAGAGAAGGCTCCGGGGAGACCTTCCAGCACCTCCCAGTACCTAAAGGGGCTACAAGAAAGCTGGAGAGGGGCTTTGGACAAGGGCGTGTAGTGACAGGACACGGGGCAATGGCTTTAAACTGAAATAGGGCAGATTTCTATTAGATCTAGGGCAGAAATTCTTCCCTCTGAGGGTGGGGAGGCACTGGAACAGGTTGCCCAGAGAAGCTGTGGCTGCCCCATCCCTGGCAGTGTTCAAGGCCAGGTTGGATGAGGCTTTGGGCAACCTGGTGTAGTGGAGGGTGTCCCTGCCTATGGCAGGGGGGTTGGAACTAGATGATCTTTGAGCTCCCTTTCAACCCAACCCATTCCATGATTCTGTAATTACACCAGGGAGCAGGAGGACAGAGTGCTGGAGCTGCCCTTGCTTCTGTTTCCCTGAGTGCAACCGAGTGCTGATGCCCCCAAAGGCACCCAGTGCCTGCCCGCTTGGGATGCAAACACGGGGTGCAGGTGAAACACCGCTTTTGGTAGTGAGCGTATTTTTCCTTAAGGCCAGAGAGGTGGAATTGGAGTTATTCAGGATGCTATTTGCTGCCTGAATAAAGAAAAAAAAACAACTGGATAAACCCACCACTGTGCTACTTCTCTTTAGAAATCTTTCCTGAAAAGTTTCCATCAAAAATGGACACACAGTTTTTTTGGCAGCTGAAACTCCTCTGGGTTGTGGCCAGCATGGCCAGCGGGTGAGGTGAGGTGTGGACTGTGCATGCCACCTTCCTCCTCTGCAAAAACACCGCAGGAAATGCTGCTAAACGAGCAATCCGTGCAACAAAAATAAAATTAAAAAATTCTGTCATGAAAAAAACAATGTGTTTGCTGTCACATTACAGTTTGCTCGGCTTCTCTCCCCAGGATCTAACACGTGCCGTGAGTTAGAATTTAATTTTCCCTTTGCAATCTGTCACATAGGGTCTCTTCCACTGGCACCCAGCACCCATGGGATGCAGGACTGGCATCACACCCTCGCAGGGCAGAGCTGGGGGAGTTTTACAAAGGGGTGCCCCACACCCCAACCAGCATATTGCGGCAACTGGAAATTAAATGCCAGAGTGGAAAAACCCTTTTCAAGGTGCTTAGTCCCTGCCTGGAGGTGGCTGTTGGCCGAGCGCTGCCCGTGTCCCCCTTGGCCACCATGGCTGGTGACACACGGGGCGCAGCAGGATGGCTCTGGCACCCCACAAAAAGCGTGCTACACCACGGACCAAGCCCCGTGGCTTGCACATGCCACGATCTGGCATTGCTTGGACTGTGCCCCCGGAAAGCTGCACCTCCTGCTCTCCTTCACCATCGGTGCAAGCCCAGCCCAGCTGCCGTGCTGCTCTGCCAGCATCAGCATTGTTGCCGGACCTCACCGGGCACCATGCGGGCAGCCTGGGCACACGTGCTGCAGGGCAAGGTGGCCAAGCTCTGCACCAGAGCCCGAGTAGGGTGCTGAGAAAACCAGCGGTGCAGCACAAAGCTGGCTGAGATCTGGGTTTTTTTGGGCTGTGCCCCAGAGAACTGGGGGTGCTGGTAAACACAGCGATGGCTCAGGTGCCACGTGTAAAGCCCTCTGCCCTCGGGATGCACCTGTATCCGTATGGGGCTGAGCAGCCCAGCACCACCATTAAAAAACAAAAATCAAGTGATAAGTGATTCGAGGCCAACGGGGAGGGGATGCCATGTGCACCCCAACTCATCCACCATATCCTCATTCCATCTTAATTGCAAAGAGCTGCCCATGATCCCACGTTGGCCCCGGACCCGGGGCCAACATGGATGGGACCCAGGAGGACGAGGCTCCAAGCACCTGTGCACTTGTCTGAGGCAATGAACAGCCCCTTTCCTTCCCTTTTTCCCAAGCTGGCATTATTTTTGCTTGGTTTTTTTTTTTCCTTTAGCAGACAGTTCCCTGGGGTTATAATTACACGCGTCTCCCCCAATCAGTCATTAAATTAGCACCTCCTCATATATATATACACATATATAATAATAATATATATAATTTATAGAGAAATGACTTTTGTAAACAATATTCTTCTACTCCAGAAGGAAGTGTAGTCCGTGGCATAACGCAGCTACAAACACGTATCTTGAAAACAGGCCCGGCAGCTCTGGGGAGTGGGTGGGAGCCCAGTGCCACCCCCGGCCTCCCCACACGTCCCCGGTGGGACAGTTCTGGGGCAGGGAGGGAACCGGCTGCCTCGGTTTGGGTGTCACCAGTTTCAGCTGAAGCAAACTGGTCCGACCGTGAATCCAAACTGGTGCGAGGTGTCGCCGTCGTGGAAGACGGCCAGGTCCCGCAGGGGCAGCAGGGTGAGCTCCTCCGTGGAGAACTGGAAGATGGTGTCGGTGATGGAGGACTCGTCCAGCTGAAACGAGCAGAGGGGTCAGATGAGCGGCACCGAAACCCCTGGCCAGTCGGCCTCCAGGACCCTCTCCCTTGTGACTCCATGATGCACCCAACCGCCCCACGGGCATGGCCAGGTCTCCATCCCCAACCCTTCGCAGCTTCTCCAGGGTGGTGGCCTCCCCTGTGTCCCCCGGAGCCCACCCTGGCCCCCTGCCACATCCCAGCCCGCTCCTCAAGACCAGGGCAGCTCCTTGGGCTCAAGGAAAGGACACTCTCCGTCCCCATCCCCATCCCACCACGTGAAGCCTCGTCCCCCCAGGTCTATCCCAAACCCTGCGGGTGCAAATTTGTGCCGTGGGGTTCTGTGAGTGCCAGGGGGCTCCTCCAGGCAGAGAAAAGAGTCCGGCCACAGCCAGCCTTACCACGCAGCCTTGCAGGCTGGCTACGTAGCTCTGCTCCCGGGAGTCGGTCAGGAAGCGGATTTCCTTCTCCGGTTGGGGCCGGCCATGCTCGGGGGCCGGTCTGCAGGAGTAGGAGACCTTCTGGGTGGCCAAGCGGCTGTGCAGGCGCAGGAAGCGGAGCTGCACCGGAGTGGCCCCCACGTACTCCAGCTGCAGGGGCAAGGAGGGAGAAAACCAGGTAGCAGGGGCTGCTTGGAGGGGTCCGTGCTCCCCCTGCCCAAAATTTTAGCAGGACTCAGTCTTCTGCTAAAGCAGGGTTTTGGGTTTTCTTGCAGAAGATGTCGCATCTCACTGTGCGCAGCCAGTGGGACCCTGTGCCTGGGCACTGCCCCAGCACAGCGGGACAGGGACTAGAGGACCCTTGATCCCATGAGATGGGCTTGCTGTCCTGGACGGGCACTCACCAGGAAGCCCCCAGGCAGGGTGCTGAACCACTCGAAGGTGTCCTCAGAGGTGTAGGTGCTCAGCCAAGCCTTGATGGGGACCTGTGGGGAGTGGGGACCATGTCACGCCGTCCCAGTAGGGGATGGTGGCACCACCAGGACAAGGAGCCAACTATACCAACTCATGCGTGTGACCTGTCCCTGCAGCCTGGTCACCCATCATGACCAGGATCCTCCTCCCAAACTGCTCCAACAGCTCCCTGCTATGGCAGCAGTCACCACAGCAGGGGACCGGCCACGCTGTCCCTTTCCAGCCACATCAACCCCTGTCCTCACCCACCCTGAAGGACAACACAGGAGCTGAAGCTGCCCCACAAATGCCACTCCATACCTGGTTGCGGACGGGGGCTATGCAGGTCTCACCCCCTGCCGTAAAGTTGCAGAAGGCCACCAGAGCGTCCCGGGGGCTGCCCTGGTTGGGGTCGATGTAGTATTGTCCTGGAGGGAGGCAGAGGGGAGCTCCTGGCACCCGCTTTTTGGATGGCAAGGACGCCATGCGGTGCCATCCCAGCTCATCCCTGGCTGCCATCCTGTTGCTCCAGGGATGCCCATGAATGTGGTTGAGCTCATACCCCACGTCCTCATCCCCTCTTAATTGCAAAGAGCTGCCCATCCCTCCACATTGGCCCCGGATCCGGCCAGTCCTCCCCACGCTGAGATGGGTGGGGAGGACTGGCTGGATGCAGGGCCAACATGGAAGGGGACCCCAAGTGCACCCCAGTACCGTCGGGCGAGTCGGGATGAGCCAGCAGCAGCTCCTTGCAGGTGGCCGCCGGGTTGGTTTTGGTGCCGTTGGGATGCTCGACGAGGGCTTGCAGCTCCTGGCTCAGGGTATTCAGCAGAGCCCTGACCGCGGTGTAATTCAGGTGGTTGGAGGGATAAATTAGGCGCTAAAATGAAAACAGAAGAGGGGGTTATAACAGAGGTGGTATTAGCCCTCTTATTTTGGCCAGGAGCATCATCAGATGCTCAAGGAGGGGATGGGATGGACAAGGGAGAGGGATTAACCGTATCTGCTTGCTCTTTGTGCAAGGACCTTGGTCCTCGTGCACAGAGGACCTCAGAAGCAGCGGGACAGGGGCCAGCATTGCCATCAGCCCCTTCCCTCCCCGGCTGGCACCCACCACAGCAGGGATGGGAACCCCTCGCCCCATCGCCTCTCCGATGCGCTCACCCGCAGCTCCTCCCTGGACAGCATCAGCACAGGTCCGCTGGGTCCAGGGGGGCCGGCGGGACCCTGGGTGACAATGACAATGCTGGTCACGCGGGCTGCCACCCATGAGCCCCTCACCGTGCTCGTGGCTCCTCCGACAGCGCCAGCAGCTGGCCATGCCTGCGGCATGGTGTGGTGGGACCTTGCCGCCAAATCTGGGGGAGCCAGGGACCCAAATCTTGGCACAAGGGACATTAGCAGCTCCACTTACCGGCAGGCCTGGCATGCCCTTGGGTCCTGGCAGCCCTGGGAAGCCTTTCAGCCCCTGCCAAAGGAGGAGGAGGAGGGAAGCAAAGCAAGGTGGTGAGATGCTGCTGTGCTGAGCAGCACCCCGGGGTGCCCCACGGGGCCACCCTGCACCCTGGGGAGAGGGCAGGAGGGGAGGGTGCCCACAGCTCGAGGCGCTCTCCTCTACTTACTTTGGGTCCGGACGAGCCCTGGAAGAGAAGGACAAGACCCAGCTAAGAGGGAGGCAGGTGGGATCAAAGTCCCGTAACCTCCACAGGGCCAGGAGCGAACCCCAACCCTGCCGGGGGGGAAAAGGACTCACCGGTGTGCCAGGGATGCCAGGGTGTCCCCACGGGCCAGGGGGGCCAGTGTCACCCTGCAAAGACATTGGAAGAGGTCAGGGCACTGCACGGGGCATCTCTCAGCCCTATGTCCTTCTACAACCCAGCCCCTTCCCCAGGTGGATTTGCATGGAAAAATGGGGAGTTCACCCCAAATATTCATCTCGGCTCATGCTGTCTCCCTCCACGCTGCCCTTACCTGCTGTCCCTTGGGTCCCGGCCTCCCAGGGGCACCGTGGGGTCCCAGCTTGCCCTACAAGACATGGCAGGGTGTCACATAGGGTGATGAGAGACGAAATGGGGGGGAGAATAAAAGAGCAAAACCCTTCACGCACCTTGAAGCCATCATCCCCCCGCTGGCCCGGGTCACCCACACTGCCCTTCTCACCCTAGGAGAGAGTCAGGGAGAGCTTCAAGAGAGAAGTGGAGGGTGGAAACCCCCCAGGACACCAGCCTGGGAAGGGGCTCTGCCCCAGAGGGTGGGCATTGGAACCCTGTTCTAGTCACTCTGTCGTGATATTTCACCAGGGAGGCAACGGGGGTTTTGCTGGCTGCCTGGCCCTGGCAGGAGATGCCTGCCTGGGGCCATTTCCCAAAGCCAAACATCTCCTGGCCTCCAGCAAATGGCTGGAAATGGGAAATTCTCAATTATGGCCGGCTGCAAAATTTTTTGGGAAAAAAAAAAATCCCATTCTTTTGATTTGGTAGAATTAACCATTCCCACGTTGGTGGGGGAGGAGGCGGCGTGACGGAGTGGCTGCCTCTCCGGCTCAGCCACAAAGGCAAAACTGAAAGTGTTTTACCCCTGACTAAAATAGCATTGAGGAAAACCTTGGAAGTTCCCAGGAAACACTTTGAAAAACTACAAGTCCTTGTGTGCTGAGATCTGGTGGAGCAGAGGAAGAAACCCCAGCCCAGCAGCCACCCCTCCGCAGCTCTCCCAAGCTCAATGCTCTGGACTTCAGCTTCTGCCACCGCTCCTTCAGCTGGCAATAAATTTAAAGCTTTATTTATTGCTGGGGTTTCATTTTCCTGAAGGCTGTGAGCAACCACCCACTGCCAGGGACTGCCTGTCACCTTTTGTTCCAGCCTTGCAGCTGATGGATGGGACCATGACCATGTGCTGGGCTTCCTGGGCCAAGGTTGGCTCCACCAGCTCAGCGGCAGCAGCACCACAGAGGTGTGTGCCCACGCTGTGTCAGCATCAGTGCTGAGGGCAGGGGATTAAAAGACCGTACATGCTGCTGCTTGCAACCCCAGGAGGATGGAGAGGATGGAAAAGACCTGGATTTGGAGAAAGTCTAAAGGTCCTGTCTCCCAGCACTTGGGGACACAGTGGTCAACCCCCAAAGGGATGCTGCGGTGATCAGGGTTCAAGAAGAGGGGAAGAAGTGATTGCATCCAGCCAATTAAATGGTAGCTTGTGCCTGAATCCCTGCTGTGCCCGGGGCTCGAGTGCCCGGTGTGTGTCACCTACCTTGGGTCCTTTCGGGCCGGGGTCTCCTTTCACGCCCTTCAGCCCTGGGATGCCCTAGGAGAGAAACGACGTGGCACCGCGTCACCCCGCAGCCGAGCTGCTCCCGTCGGCTCCCTGGCAGGGAGGGACCTCGCCACAGCCCAGGCTGGCTCAAGGATTCTGAGAATTTCAGGCAGTTTTAGAGACTTTGAGGCTTTTCTCCTCCGTTTTTTTTTCCTTTTGATGGATCTCTCCTTGCCCGCAGTAAACCCCATTAAAAATCAAAGAGTCATAGAACAGTTTGGGTTGGAAAGGACCTTCAAGATCATCTATTTCCAACCCCCCTGCCATGGGCAGGGACACCTTCCACTACACCAGGTTGCTCAAAGCCTCATCCAACCTGGCCTTGAACACTTCCAGGGATGGGGCAGCCACAACTTCTCTGGGCAACCTGTGCCAGTGCCTCACCACCCTCATTGTAAAAATTTCTTCCTTATATCTAATCGATATCTCCCCTCTTTCAGTTTCAGTCCATTGCCCCTTGTCCTATCACTGCACACCCTTGCAAACACAATTCAGGTCCCTTGGCTGGTTGCAGAACATCCTGGCTTTCTTTTGTGACATTTCCAAAGCCAGGATTTATATTTTAAACAGAGAAAAAAAAACAGTTTCTAGTGATTAAAAAAAAATATTTGAGTAGTTTTTTTTGGCCAATGACGGCTGCTGCAGCACAACTGGTGCCTCCGGCCACAGCAGCTCTTTGGGAGCACGGGCACAGCCCTGCTCGAGAGAGTCCTCTGCAAGTGCTTGGCACTGCCAGGCATCAGAGACTTATCCAGAGAGGGAAGTATTTGGCCTCTAGAACAACATATTGGGAATTATCTGACTGCATGTGCACTGCTGGGCTGCTAATTCAGGAGGAGAAGGCGAGATGAGATGGATGAACGATGGGTGGATGAAACACTTCACCTGTTTTGAAAGGGTCTCTGCTTTGGTTGTTGGCAGAGCTGGGTTGCACGGTGGTACCTGTGGGGGCTAAACGGGGAGTGTGGGCACCCAAAAACCTCCTGGCTAATACTCACATAGGGTCCTTGGGGGCCCTGGGGTCCGTCTGGCCCCTCGCCACCTGGGTCGCCCTGAAACGCAAAAGCAAGAGACCCTGGCTGGCGGGCAGCACAGGAGCAAGGCAGAAGCGATGCCTCGTGCTGGGAGAGCAGCCCAGGGGGGCTGGGGGTGCCCAAGACCCCCCCGCCATGGGCTGGAAGGGACTGGAGACACAGAGCCCTCCAGCTACACGATACCCTTGTGTTGACCTATCCTTTTCCATAAGCCAGGAACGTGGGCAGGTGAGAGCAACCCCGAGCTGCCAGGGTTCCAAAGCTGCCCCTGCCCCGGCGAGGCAAAGCCAACCTACCTTGGGTCCTCGGGGACCTCTCGGTGGCCGGTGGCCCACCTTGCCTCGCTTGCCCTGGGAACAACAGATGAAAGACTCACCACGAGCAGTTCATGTCTGTTAAAGGCACTGAGCCATCTGCCCCACATCCCCCTCGCTGCCCCCCAGCCCCCAGCAAGACCTCTGCATGCTCCACTCATCAGCCTCCCACCTCTTGTCACCCTCCACAGGGACAACGGTGTCATTTACCCGTCTGCCAGCTTCTCCGGGGACCCCTTCTTCCCCTTCACGCCCCACATTGCCCTGGGGAAGAAGAGATGGCGGATGTGGGTCACCAGCAGCCCGGCCCCATCCTGGACCAAGACTGGGGAAAAGGGGCTGCTGCCTGCACGGAGACGGGGACAGAGCTCACCGGGTGCTGTGGCACCCTGGGCACAGACACCAAGGCCACGGTGCAGAGCTGGCCAGTGAAGGGGAGGTGCCCTCTCCCATCTCAGGGGCACCTGAGCCAGGGTGGAGGCGGCCCTGTGGGGCTAAGCTGGGGAGATCTGTCAGCCCCTCACCCAAATCCCAGCCAGGGCAGCCCCAGGGCACCTAAGGGCTCTGTGTTTGCCAGGCACTGATGCACAGTTGTCTTTACAGCAGGGAGAAACAGGTCCCCCCGGGGCAATTCCCTCTGGTTTCTCTCCATGGACCATAACGGGACTTGGCCGCCCCATGCCCGGTAGCCAGTTCCCCTCAGGTGCCACCCACAGAGGAAGGATTCAGATGTACCTTTTCTCCTTTGCGACCTTTCCACCCTTGTGGACCGGCTTGTCCCGGAGACCCCTAAAGTCCCAAAGGAGAAGGAAACCCCTCTGTAAGGATGCTGTGCCAGGGATGTGCCCCCCTGGCCTCCTGCCCGCAGCGTGCACAGGAGGATGCTCTAAGCTGAAATCTCCATTTCAGATTTTTGCCCCTCTCTGGAGCCCGCTGGGCAGAGCAGGGGGTGTTTCAGCAGGAGCAGGAGATGCTGCCCATGTGGGACCTGGCCAGAACCAGGAGATCCCAGCACCCCACTGCCTGTGCCAGGGAGAACCAGCAGGGCTCCGTCCCACTCCTCACCGTCTGCCCCGGTTTCCCTGGCTTGCCTGGCTCCCCTTTCGCACCCGCCAGGCCCTAGGGAATGAAAACAAAAAAAGTCAACCCAACTCCAAAAAATAAGCACTAGGGATATTCACCCAGATCCCGGGCAGGCTGCTGGAATGGCACAGATTGGGAAAAGCAGGAGACGGAGATGTTGGGCAGCAGAGGAGCTCACTCACCTCAGTGCCCCTCGGCCCCGTGGCTCCAGCTTCGCCCGGTGGCCCGAGAGGACCCTGCATTCATTTGGGGACATGACACGAAGCTGGCATCAGCTGCGGGTTATGGAGCTGCCTCGCTCCGGGGTCTGGACTGGGTCGTTCCTGTCCAGGGCCGGAGCTGTGCCGGGAGGGTCACCCTGTTGGATGTCCCCTGCCCGTCCCCGCCGCAGACAGAGCAGTTACCTGCCGGCCCGGCTCTCCCCTGGCACCTGCCGCTCCTCTGGCTCCACCACGGCCAGCGTATCCCCGGAGCCCGGGGGTGCCCGCTGGTCCCCGGGCACCCACTGCACCCTGCAGCGCACAGAGACAGGGCGGCTGCTCTCAGTTTATTCCACATCCCGACCTCTCCCAGCAAAGGCAATTGCCCAAGTTAAGGACCCATCGTGCCTGGGCAGAGTGGCACTACAGCATAGAGCCCCAGGCTCTGCTGCTCCTTCACAAGGTGTCACCAAACCCCCTTCCCGGGGAGGTTTTGGAGGGGCAGGGTTGGTACTCACCGCCGGACCGGGTTTGCCACCATCTCCCTTGACTCCATCCTCTCCAGCGAGTCCCTGCGGGGATGTCAGGGATTCAGAATGAGCCCGTCACCACGTGCTTTGTGCTCAGGACTTCTGTGGGTGTTTTAAGCATCCTTCCCCTCGTACCACACTCGGCTGGCCAAGGCATGTGCCCAGGCAGCACTGGGCACAGCGCGGGAGCCAACGTCATGCGACAGACGTCTTCCAGAGGGCACCCCTGGGCACCAGACTGAAACAGTCTGATCTTTTAGGGTAGGGGCATGTAAGAACCTCCTGGGAGTCAGTGCCAAGACGCGAGGTGTCAGAAACCCCTCCTCACTCCTGAGCCCCCGGGTGGCCAGTTAAGGGGTGATAAATCCTTTGGCTTTGGTTTGTATAGGAGCTGGTGACGCACTGGGGAAGCCTTTGGCAGCTCCCGGCTCTAGAGATCCCAGGCGTCAGTACCTCTAATCCTGCAGCACCAGCAGGTCCGTCCATGCCTCGTGGCCCTGGATCTCCCTGGGGAAGAACAGGAAAGAGCTCTGCCTCTGGCAAACCCCGTCCTCGCCTTGTTGACTTTGGATCTTGGGCAACAAGGCAGAGAATGCCCCACGGCAGGTCCCCAGCCTGCCCAGGTCTGCCCCAGCATCACCACCACGGCCACCCCCACCACGTTCCCCGTCAGCCAGAGGCTGAAAGCAGAGCTTGGGAAAAGACCCAAAAAGGGCATTTCACCCAGAGATGAAGGGCTGGAGCCATCACCCCACCGTACCTTCACTCCCTCAGGACCGTCAAGCCCAGGAGGACCTCGGAGACCTGTCCCACCCTGTTCCGGGCACAAGTAAAGGAGACCCATTGACACCCGTGCCCAGTGCTCCTGGTCACACACACGTCCCCCCACCAGCTCCGTGCTCAGCCATAATGGGAGGGGGAACACAATCTGACTTACAAACCGTCCTCTGGCTCCAGCAGGTCCCGCAGCTCCGGTGACACCGACCTGGCCCTGGGACACAGAGGGGCAGATGTGCTCAGCAGGGTCCCAGCCCAGCTGGGGGGCAGGAGGCACATCCATGAAACACAAAACTCCCTAATTATGGAATTTGCCAAATCCTAGTATTTTCTGCAGCTCCCGGAGCCCAAGGTTTCCCGCCAGGGGTGAACCCCCATCCCTGGCACCCAGCACCCACCCGCCAGCCTGTGGGGATGCCTGGGGGGCTGAGGCAGCCCCCTCTGTACTTGCCAGCAAACCTTCTTGGCCCTTCTCTCCTTTATGGCCCTTTTCTCCAATTTCCCCCGTAGCAGCTCCCGGGCCGGGCGCTCCGGGAGGGCCCCTGGGGCCAGCATCACCCTGCTCAGGGACGGAGACAGACGTGTCACCACAAAGAAGAAAAAGAAATAGTGATTAAATGAGCTTCTGCATGGAGATGACGTGTTTCACCCTCTCACTGGGTGCTGCAGACAGAGGTTGACCCTTGGGTGCTCGGGATGCTGGGTCCCAGCCCTGCACCTCCAGCGGTCCTCGGCCACGGGGACACCCCTGTCCTGCTTCTGCCCCCACCACGGCAAACGGAGCAGTGGAGGCCGAGCAGGCTACAGGTGTCCCCAGGGTGCTGCGAGGAGGGACAGAGTCAGAGGCACTCCTCACCTTCTGTCCCTGCGGTCCTGGCTCACCCGGCTCTCCAGCATCACCAGCATCACCCTGCCCGGAGGGGAAATAGCGGCGTCAGGCGCGGCGGCTGCTCCCCAGCTCCATCCCAGGGGGGTTAAAAGCTGAGCTCGGACTTCCATGGCTATCTCCACCCTCCTCTGGTCAGGATTTTGGTGCTGGGTAAGGATGGCCCCGCAGCTTTGCCCGCAGCAGGAGGTCACCCCGGCTGTGACCCACACGATCCCACAGCCGGGACAGGCTGCTGAGCGCAGCCGAGCAGCACCTCGCCCGGCAAAGGGAGCCCACGGCATCAGCCCCCTCCCTCCATGGGGCACCCCAGCCTGCCTGCAGCAAAGCCATGGCACAGGTCCAGTGCCAGTGCAGTAGGTGGTATGCCCTTCCTGTCCCCAGCCCCGGTGGGCAGCAGTGACCCCATGGTGTCGGTCAGCACACGTACCTCCTTTCCTTGCTCCCCGGGCCTCCCCGGCAGCCCCTCTGGCCCAGCGTCCCCCGGCTCCCCAGGACCCCCTCTGCTGCCTGGAGCTCCACAGGTTCCTGCCTCTCCCTGGACAGGATGGAGACGATCAGGATTATTCTTGGCTGTCTTTTCCAGCTGACCCTGGCTCTGCCCTCCCTTGTTTCTCACCATACAGTTCTCCTTGTACCACGTTCTCAAGCTTTGAGGGGACCCGGACCCCCCTACCATGACCAGCAACACAAACCCTCAGGCATTTGAGGTGCATTTCAAACAGCCCTACATGGATTTAGGCACCTGCCCGCAGCAGCGGGGCCAGGCGAGCCCAGCACCACCACCAGTATCGCCCCAGCACCCAGTGGGAACTGACCTGCTCGCCTTTGGGCCCCGGCTGACCGTCTGCTCCCGGCGTTCCCGGTGGTCCCTAGAGATGAAACACACACCTCATCCACCCCGCGCTGGCTCAGCTCACGCGGACACAGCTTGAACCTTCTGAATTAGCTGAGGGTCAGCGACCTCCTGCCTTCATTCCCTGTCCCCGGAGAAGGGCCGTAGGCAGAGGCGGGCTGGAGCAGCCCCCGCCGAGGCAGGGACAGGGCTTCCCGGCCAACGTACCTGCTCGCCATCCAGCCCACTGATGCCAGCTTCCCCGGGATCTCCTGCGTCACCCTGCCAGAGGACACCCAGACATCAGGGTATGCAGCTGTGGTGTCCTCCACACAGGTCCTCTGTGCGCCCTGCTGCCCTGGAGGGCTTCCAAGGCTCTTCTCCCATGTCAATCCCATCCCACCGTGCAAAGCCAGTGGCCAAACTGGGAGGGGTGCTTGCACCAAAGGCCATGGGGAGGGACACCCACCCCACTTCGGGCAAGCAGAGCGAGCCCAAGGCTCTGCCTGTCGGCAGCTCCTGGCTCACAGGGGCAGCAAGGAGAACCAAACCACCTTCTCCGTCCTTACCTTCTCTCCTCTCCTCCCCAGAGGCCCTTCAGGTCCGTTTGGACCTTCCCGTCCCTGAAAGCAAACAGTCCACACCCATTGCCTTAACTCAGGAGGCCTTCACAGCTCCCGAGGGTGGGTGGCAGGATCTGGGATGCCCCAGCACACCATGTGCCCATGGACAGAGAAACCACTCATCAGCTCAGGACCCCTTGCACGAGCTTCCCTTTTCCTTCCCTTCCTGCAGGTGCTTTGGGGAGCTCCCCAAACGCGTTGCACCAGCAAAATTTTTGCACCCTGTCCCACTGGCTGGGGCAGAAGGTTGTGCTGGGCATCGATCGAAGGAGCCACATCTGCACTCACCGGGTAGCCAGGCGGGCCAGCAGCACCAGCCACTCCAGGAGCCCCTGTTTCTCCTGCCGAGCCAGGCTTCCCGGGGACGCCGTCCAGCCCCCGCATGCCGGGGGCGCCCTGCAAGGCCAAAAGGCCACTTAGGCATCCCAAAACACAGTGCAGGGTGCAGCTCCAGGGAAGGTGGTGCCAGCAGGAGCCCTGTGCCTGAAGCAGTTGGGCCACCATGGAGTCTGCAAGGTACCACCTGCACCTGGTGGGTACCAGTGCCTCATCACCGCGGGTACACTGCTGTCCCTGTACCCGACCTGTCACCACCCAGCCACCCATGCAGGGTTTGGGTCATTCTCTGCCCTATGACCAGCTCAGGGATGAAGCTGTCTCCAGCACGGCCACCTATCTTTATCCCATTGGACATCACCCAACTTCAGCCTACAGAGCATCTCTGCGAGCCACAGCTCTCCCACTTACAGGCAGCCCTGGAAGCCCTCGAGGACCCGGATCTCCCGCTCTGCCCTGGAAAAAGAAGGGTGCTCAGCAGCGTGGGCATGGCGAGGAGGCACGGGGAACCCCGCACAGGGTGAGGCTTTGCTCGGACAATCCCCGTGTGCCCGGGCCACCTCAGCTGTCTCTGTGCAGCATCAGGACCAAACTCAGCAACAAGGGTCTGGGGTCCACGCTGCTAATGCTATAGGTAGCACACGGTGTATATTGCACATCTGCAGGGCACTGTGGCAGAGGGAGCAGAACAAGCCAGGTGCACCAGGAGCACTGGGAGCCCTACCTGGGAGCCAGGAGCACCTCGTGGACCAGGGGGACCTGGCAGGGCCTGGGGGAAGAGAAGGTCATCAGAGTCCCGTGCTGCAGCCTCCACTGCTCCCCTCTCTTAGCCCCTTGATACCAAAAGATTTCCCATTTTCCCATGCCCAGCCCAGCAAAGGTGACCTGCTCCAGCAGGGCTGGAGCACTCACCTTGGGACCAGCTTTTCCTGGAAATCCCGGCAGGCCTTGAGCTCCCATTTCTCCCTGTTAGGAGGCAAGAAAGATTTCCTTTCCCCCGTATGTTTTAATGCAGTAACCTCTTAAAGAAGAAAAACCAAAACCCAACACAACACAGCTGCCTGGCATCCTGTAACGAGGCACAGGAGTTGGGGCAGATGAAGTGCTGGAGAACCAGCGGTTCACCCAACGTGGGAGCCAGCTCCAGCCGCTCTCCTCTTACTGCCCCACCACCTCCTTGGTGCAGCTGAAGAAGACCGTTCACAGCCACCACCCAGACCCATCCGTTGCATTCAACAGCCCAACCCAAGAACATTCCGAAGCCTGGGCTCCCCCCAGTGCATCCCCTCCCTGCCATGCAGGATTTCCCAGCCCTACCTTGTCTCCCCTGCGTCCTGGCCTCCCACGGTCGCCAGCAGGTCCCGGGTACCCCTGGGGAGGGCATAGCGTTAGGAGGCACCTGGGGCTGCCCAGCACCTCCGGGGTTTTGGGGGAAGGTGGCTGCTGCAGCTGAGCTCTTGCCCAGGGAAAGGCAGGACCCCGGAGCATGGTGGCAGCCCTGGCAGGATGGTGCCAGCCTTCCCCCCAGCCCAGCTGCTGCCTGTGGGCAGGGAGGCAGCTCCGGACCCCCCTACAGCGGCAGGGGCATCACTTACATAGGTGCCGACAGGTCCTTGCGGCCCCTCCAAGCCAGGCTTCCCAGGCAGCCCCTGCCAAGTGAGAGGAGGGCATTAACAGACCCCCACTCCTGGGATGCGGGCAGGCATCTTCCTGTCCTTGGGGTCCATGCCCAAACCCGTGGGATCCCCCCAGGTCTTCCCACAGCTGCCAAGAGCCCCTCAGAGCTGTTCACCACCAGTACTGCTCGAACCAGCCCCCCCAAGCCCCAGCTCTCACCTTTGGGCCCAAGGAACCAGGGTCTCCATCAGGTCCAGGTTTTCCCAGAGAGCCCTTTGGAAATATTTGGGGAGGAGATGTCAGTCAAAAGGCTGAGATGAGACAAACCCCACTGAGCCACCGCTGCTGCCTCTGTGCTTGCAGACAGGTGTCACCTGGTCCAAACCGGGTTGCTGGGGACAAACTGCCACCGTGACCCATCCTGGTGGCTCCTGCATGCCAACACCCCATGGCTGGCTCTCCAGCAGGGTTGTCACCAGGGGAGGTGATGATACTTGGCTCGGGGAAGCTGCAGAGTCCCTTGGGCAGGCTGATTCCCTGCGGGAATTATTCTGCTGTTCCCCAGCCCCAGCTACTTCTGCTGCTGAGGCTTTTTTATGCCTTTTAACAACAAAAGATTCAGGTCCTGCAGACATCTCGATCCCCTGCCAGTTCCCAAGGTGGGAAAGTCCCATATTCCCCACCAGTGCCACCAGCCTCATTGACTTCCCGCCTAAGAAAATGCAGGGTTCACACAGAAAGAACATAATTGTTGTATTTTCTCCTTACTATCGATCCAGGAGGTCCAGCGTGCCCACGGCCTCCCAGCATCCCGGCAAAACCCTGGAAGAAAGGGCAGAAGATGAGTGATGGAAGGAAGGCAGAAACAGGAGGGATGGAGAAGCTCTTCCCTGAGCTTTTGAGGCACATCCCCAAGTGGGGACAGCCAAGCAGAGGCCAAGAAGGACAGAAATCAGTCGTGCAGCTCTACTTACCGGTGGTCCTCTCCTTCCTGGGCTGCCCGTGGTCCCTGGGGGACCCTGCATGACAAGGCAGGTGATGATGAGGATGGGGAGGTGGAGGCAGCTTCTCCCACTGTGCCGGCTCATGCACATGGGATCACTGATGAGCAGAGATGGGGACACCCCGTCTCATCAAGGTCTTGACCCGCATGGCCATGGGGATGGTGGGGTTGGGAAGTGTCCCCCTCCATTGGTCTCAGCTCCCCATCTCGATACAACCCACCGCCCCAGCCCTTGCCCGCAGTCAAGTACAGAGCGTAGGATGGGAACCTGTGTACCAGGCTTTCCTTCTGCTCCTTCTTCTCCTGGGATGCCCCGCAAGCCCTGGAAGAAGAGTCTCGTCTTAAGAAAGCAGAGCCCGGTGGAAGGGTGACCTCACATCAAGGGCTCATCCAGCCCCAGAGCCTCCCTCCAGTATTAAAAAGTGGAAAATCAGCTGTGGGATGGTCCTCAGGGTGCTTGTATTGGGTTCGTTAGTCCATGGCTCATCCCTGCAAAGCTCCTGCAGCTCCTCCCTGCTCCATCCCACCTTAGGACGCAATCACGCAATTGCTGGGAAACAACAGGAGTGTGGGAGGAAAACTGTTCCCACTGTGAACACCTTGACCGTGTTTTTCACCCCTTCTTGTCCCAGTTGTTTATTCCTGGCTCCTTCACCAAACACGACTTAGGATCATGGAATGGTTTGGGCTGGAAGGGACCTTCAAGATCATCTAGTTCCAACCCCCTGCCATGGGCAGGGACACCCTCCACTACACCAGGTTGCCCAAAGCCCCATCCAACCTGGCCTTGAACACCTCCAGGGATGGGGCACCCACAACTTCTCTGGGCAACCTGTTCTTAACAGGATTTTACTCAACAGACTTAGCAGAATTTTCATAAAAAGTTGTGATTTCCTGCCTTTTCTACGCCCAGGGTAAGAGGGAAGTTGTGGTGCTGGGCAGGTGGTTTGTCAAAACGCTACGTGTGACATGCAAAAGCCTGAGCTGCTCATCCCCAGTGTATCCTGTGCAAATTCCCAAACAGAGCCTGACCCTCTGATTCGGCTGCATCCCGGGATGCTGCTCCCCGAGACCTGGCTTCCCATCCCAGCGCTGGCAGTACCACGTGCCAGCCCAGGGACGTGGGTCATCTACTTACGGGCATCCCAGGGACTCCGACCAGCCCGCGCTGACCCACACGGCCCTGGAAAACAGCGAGTGTTAAGAAAAGCATCCTTGTGCCAGCAGCAAAGCTGCAGGTTTGGAGGCTTTTCCATGGCAAAGCTGGTGGCCGAGGATGCCGTGGCTCTGCCCCAGCACAGCTCAAGCCACCCAACGAGGGGTCTCCAGGGTTGTTTCCATTTCCCATTGCCAAAGATGCTCCAAGTGCCAGCACCCCATTAGTTACCCGGGCTCCCCGTGGTCCTGGGGTTCCCTTCGGACCATCAGATCCTCGGCCTCCCTAAAATTCAGATGGAGCAAAACACAGTGGTTGTAGGACACACACCCTGCACATCTCCCCCAGCCCCTCCACCCCGCTGAGCACCAAGGGGACACATCCAGCCGCCGCAGCGTCGGCAGGTCAGCGTGTGGCTGTGAGCGGGCGCAGGGATGCTGTGCGTGGGGTGGGGGGCCAAGAGGCTGGGATCCTCCCTGGGGGGGCACCATGACGCGGTCCCCTGGTGCTGGGACCCCCGCCGGAGGTGACGGGCAGAGTGGCCACATTCTTGCCCCTCTGCGGGCACGGAGGCAGCCCATGGGGAAGCGGGGACACAGCAGCAGATGCTGGCACTGACCTTGGGTCCCTCGCTGCTGTTCAGCCCCGCCGGGCCGATCTGGCCTTCTTCCCCCTGCCAGGACGGAGGAGAGGAGTCGGCCGGAGCAAAGGCAGCCTCTGATCCTCCGCCTGCTCCCCCAGCCATGGCAGCCACCGTCCCCCTGCCTCGTGCAGGGGAGAAACGCAGGGAACGTGGCTGGAGGTGACAGTAATTAAATGGCAACGTGACCTGGGGCACCAGTCGAGCTTTGGGGTGGGGATGACAGCCCTCCCCCATTCCCCAGAATTATAAAATAGGCCAGAGAAAAAAAGTCCAATGGGTTCATAGAATATTTGGGTTGGAAGGGACCTTCAAGATCATCCAGTTCCAACCCCCCTGCCATGGGCAGGGACACCTTCCACTACACCAGGTTGCTCAAAGCCTCTTCCAACCTGGCCTTGAACACTGCCAGGGATGGGGCAGCCACAGCTTCTCTGGGCAACCTGTTCCAGTGCCTCACCACCCTCAGAGGGAAGAATTTCTTCCTTAGATCTGATCTAAATCTCCCCTCTTTCAGTTCAAAGCCATTGCCCCTTGTCCTGTCACTACAAACCCTTGTCCAAATCCCCTCTCCAGCTTCTTCCTTTTTGGCCCCAAAACATTCTTTCAGTGTTGACCCAGTTGAATATTTTTGTTTCCTGCTGATGAAAGGAAAGGCCATTCTCAGGGCTGATGTGCTGAGGCTCCTGCCTGCTGGGTCACAGCCCGGCAGGGCCGGCACAGCCGGACCCCGGCTCCGGCCTGATGCCGTGCGATGGCAGCACTGCTTGGCCAGGTGGGAGAGGCTCTGCCTGGCACCCAGGTGAGTCGTGCTGTGTCCTCTCAGAGAGGTGGGAGGATTCATTTCTCATCCTGGGGAGCAAATGTAAGAGCAGATCCAGGCAGGCATCCTGAAATCCCTCCGAGGGGGAAGACTGCAGTAGGGGGATGCTGCAGCCCAGAAAGGTGGAAAAAAGGTGGGAAAATATAATTCTCCCCTTCTCCTGAGAAGCTGGAAACAACTAGAGATAAGCAGCCAGCTTGGCTTCGGTTCCCAGATAGAAATATTGATCTGCAGCTGGGTTCGTCCATCCCAGCAGCTCCCTCGGAGCACACGCTGCAGGAAAAGGCACTTTGAAAATCGTGGCGTGTTTCTGTGGCGCCTCAAGGAGAGCCTGGCAGGAGTCAGAGATGGGCATCGGTTCCCGAGAGCCATCCGTGAGCCCTGTGCTCTCAAAACACCTGTGAAGGTGCTGACCTGGAGCTGGGACCCTGCAGAGATGCTCAGGCGGAGGCAGCCGGGCAGGGCTGCCCTCGGAGCTGCTGGGAACCCCCAGCCTGGAGCTGCCCTCTCCTCCCATCACTGAACCCCCCAGCTCATCTTGGGTCGTGGAGGGAGGCACAGCCAGGTCGAAGCTCTGTTGGTGCCAAGTGCTGCGGTGCTGGGGGCACCCATGACCCCGAGGATGGGGGCTTTGAGCGAAGCCCCCCCTGGCCAAGCAGGGGCCAAAGCTGCCCGAGCAGCTCAGAGGGAGACGCCATCAGTGGGCTCCCTTAGCCTGCACCAGCTCCTGCCATGAGGAAAGGCCAGCACTGTTGCCAGGTGGGCTTTTGGCTGGGGACAGGCCAGTGCCTTCAGCCCCTGAGAGGAGGAAGAGGCAGTGCAGGGTGGCAGAGATGCCTGGAATTAGACAGTGGGAGAGAGGGATGTGCCTGTGCCACGTGCGGCTCCTGGGCTGGCACCTAGGTGCTGCCTGCCGCCTGGTGCAGGAGCACTGACCCCGGGCAGGGCTGGGGCAAGGCAGCTCTGCCCACACCACCTGCAGCTCTGAGGGCTACCCCCTCCCCACATTGCCCACCTCACAGGTCCCACCATGCAACACCTCGGACCAGCCGCAGCACTTACGTCTGGTCCCGGGGCACCCGCCACTCCTCGGGGGCCGGGAAAGCCCTGGAAGCCGGCTTGGCCCCGAATCCCCGGAGGCCCTTTTGCTCCTTGTGCTCCACATGGACCCTTGGAGGAAGAAGACACAGCCAGTCATGGCAGGGCCTGCCAACAGGAGTGATGGCCGGTGCCCAGGGCTGCCCCTGCTGCAGTCAGGAACTCCCCGAGAGCCCATCGCTTGCTGCCGGGCTCTCTGCACACTTGCCCTGTGGCATTCGGCCGCTCTGGGTGAGCACCCCAGGACCCTCCTCCGAGAGCATCCCTGGGGCACCAGCAACTGGGCAACAGAACATTTTTAACAGCCAAAGCGAGAGGCAGCAGGAAGGACAGATCAGGGGTGGCCGCGTGGTGGGGTCACGCACAGCCTGAGCCACCTGGCTCTCAGCGACCCCAAAGCAAACACCCCCAGGCCCCCGGCCACCCGCAGAAACTCACCCACCAGTCGGAAAACAGCACGTTTGAACAACAAAAGAGGAAGCAGCTTGAGGAGTCCCTCAAGCAAGCCTGGGTAGGTGGTACCTTGTCTCCTTTGGCTCCCAGGTCTCCCTTAGCTCCAGCCGGACCTCGACAGCCCTACAAGAGCAGCAGAGGTGGAGGACATGCTCAGGAAACCTCATTAGATCTCTCCTTGTCACCAAAGCGTGCTGTCATCTGACTGTGGCATTGAAGAAAGTTAGTTTTGCCCAATTTAGATGGGGGCTTTGCTCCCCATAGACCTTGCAGAGCTGGGAGCAGGCACACGCTGGATCTGCTCCCCATGGTGGGAGGCTCCCAGAGCTTCTGGGTTCGTTCACCACCAGCACCCTGTGCCAACCCCCCGCCTCCAGCTCCCCAGACACCGGACGCTGCAGCAGCCCGTGGTGGCATCTCAGCTGCGCCATCCTGATGCCAGCGTGATGATAAGCGCCTTGTCCTCAGCGCCATGTCCCTTAACACGGGCTAAAGCACCCGCACTTCTCCTGTGCCTCCCCAAGGCAGACGGTATCTGGGGACACAGTGGGAAAGCTCTTATTACAGCCAGGCAAGTCCAGGTGTGGCTCTGCCTTCCCAAACGACTGCGTGTGCCACCTATGCAAACATCAGGTCTAAACACAGGCAAAGACCACAAAGCTGGTGCTTGGGCTGCTCTAAGGTGGCTCTCCAGCATCCCAAGCCTGGCATGGCGTGGGTGCCATCACTCACCCGCTCTCCTCGGGTGCCTTGGAACCTGGCAGGCCAATAAACCCCTTCAGAGGGAGACACAAAACGCAAGTTAAAAAAAAAAAAAACAAAACACCAAAACAAACCATAAAGGAAAATATCGCAAGTGCTCGTGGAGGCTGACAGCCCTCCCACGCTCCGGGGGTGGGAAGATGCTGATAAATGGGAGACACCGATTTGGCTCTGCAGAGTCGTCGCTGCCAACACCATGGTGGGATTTGCCCCCCAGCAGGGGTGAGGGGATGCACGAGCCCTCGCCAGGTTACCCCCACCCACCCAGCAGCCTTCAAAAGGCACCACCCATGTCCCACTCCGCATCTGCATCCCTCCGGCAAGCACCAGCCCCCAGCTCTGCATGTTGGGGTTCCAGCAGGTGAGAAGCAAAGGTGAGGGCCATGGGCAGGAGGGAGGGCAGGGCTGCCTCGGCCTCGTCACCCCTTGGGAAGGGCAGCTCAGCACCCAAACCCCTTGGGAAAAGGGGTGCACCTCATCAGGCACCAAGGGAGGGACAGACAGGGCTGGGGCTGGGGTGTCTCTTCTGGAAAATCCATAGGAAAAAATTAAAATTAAGGTCTCTGCAAGAAGCAAAGTCAGAGGAGCTTTGGGGTTTGGAGGTGACGAGCATGGTCATAGGGATGTGGCTGTCATCCCCACCAGCCCGTGTGCTGCAAACCCTGCAGGAGGCTGCGGGTGGCAGAGGGAGCAGGGTGTTGCCCCACAGTGCTTTGGGATGCTGCAAGGGGGAGGACAAGGGCACCCCCCCCCAACCACCCATTCCCATGGACTCACCCCAGGGCCCTCCTGTCCCAGCTGTCCCCTCAGCCCGGAAGCACCATCTGTGCCCTGCAAGAGCAACGCTGGCATCAGCTGGTGCCATGCCAGGCAGAGCATCCAGCCCCACCACGGCCCCTCCCCGGGGCTGCTGGGGACCCCCAGGCTCCATTCACAGTCTGCTGCAAGCGCTGCCCCCCTCTCCCCTTCGAAAACAGGGGCATGGGCACCTCACCCCACCACTCAGGGGAAGCCTTCAAGCCTGGGCTTCGTCCCCCCAGGGCCAAAGCCAGGCAGCAGGAGGCTCTTACGGTGTCTCCTTTGGGACCGGCGCATCCCTCCAGCCCAGCTGGACCCTACAGAAAAGCAAAGGTGTCGGGAAGTTTGGGAGAAGAGAGGTGCTGCTCAACATCCTGCGCCGCAGATGAGACCCTCTCGGGGACCATTTCCCCACCAGCCCACCCTTTGCCCCCCACCCTGCACAACCTGCCCGGAGCAGGGGCTGCAGCAGCACCCAGCCCATGGGACATGGCCCTTCCCACCCTGCCACCCACTCCAGGGTGGCCATAAGGACCTGCAGGGTGAAGGTCTTCATGCCCATTTCTCAAGCGCCTGGTGACAAACCCCAGCAGCTCCTTGCTCGCTCAGCAAAGGCGTAGTGGGGGACCCTGTGCCCATCCCCTGAGCCAGCACAGCACCCGCTTACCTGCGTGCCCCCGGGGCCGGGGGGGCCGCGTCTGCCCTGCAGCCCCTGCGGTCCCTGCAAAGCAGCAGAGGACGAGGAGCTGCCGTTAGAATTAAATCCTCGCACGCGTCTGCGGTGCCAAACCTCTCCTGCGAAATACTGCGCCCCAGGGGGACCCCCCCTACCGCTGCGAGGGGTACAGGGGGGATTCCCACCCATGTCTCAGTCCCTCTGCAGATTTTGAGGTGAATTGAGATCCCAGGAGACCCCTCTGGGCTGGGTGACCCTCAGGACCCCCTCCTGTCCTGGCACCCCCACCAGCCTCCCTGAGACACCCTGGCACCCCGAGGTCTGCTCGCCCCTCGGCGCAGGCACGTCCCCACGTACCTTGGGGCCCCGGGGGCCGGGCGAGCCTGGGGGGCCCATTTCTCCCTGGGGAGAGAGCAGGGAAGGGATGAGGTGAGAGCAGCGGCTGGAAAATCCCAAATAGCAAAGGGGGAGCAGTGGGGCAGACCCACCTGAGAGCCGTTGACACCACGGCACCCCGCTGCTCCCGGCTCGCCCGGCTCTCCCTGCAAGGCGAGAGGCAGCTCAGCCCCGCGGCCCCACGCACTGCGTGGGGGGAGCAGGATGGGGACCCCCAGGCATCTGCCCTGGCAGCTCAGGGGGATGCTGGAGGGGCTTAGTGGTGCGTGTGAGTTTTGACACCATTTGGCCTTTTTGCCATTCCCATCCCCACTCCCGGGAGGCTTCGTTTTAAGGAGATGCATCTTTTTCAGGTGTTAATCTGAGAAGCTGTGGCTGCCCCATCCCTGGAAGTGTTCAAGGCCAGGTTGGATGGGGCTTTGAGCAACCTGGTGTAGTGGAGGGTGTCCCTGCCCATGGCAGGGGGGTTGGAACTAGATGAGCTTGAAGGTCCTTTCCAACCCAAACCATTCCATGATTGTATGAAATCAGGACAAAGGATGAGGCTGGGCATCACGGCGTGTCCCAGCCTGCCCACCGCAGCTCAGCCCCTGTGTGCCAGACAGTAACAGCCCCCTCGGCCCAGCCCCCACCTGCATTTGAACTGAGAAGCTGTGACTTACCACGGGGCCGGGAGGGCCTGGGGGACCCACTGAGCCACCTTCTCCCTGGAGCAGGAGAGAAGGGATGCTATTTTCCTAGTCTGCTTTGCTTTAATTCTCTCCTTTTAGCCTTCCCATCCCCAATTTCTTGGCATCGGCTACCTGAGGTCCCTTTGGATGGTCATCTGGCCAGCCCCTGGCTTCCCAACTCCATACTGGAAGGTGTTTCCATCTACCACCACCACCAAACTGCTTCAATTTTCCTTTTAAATCCTCTGCCAACCCTTCCCTGGCTGAGATGCCCCCAAAGCTGTGGCAGCAGTTCAGTTATCCACATGCTGAGAGCAGCACAGAAAAACCCAGGTGCCATCAGCCCAGGATTCATCTCAGCTGAAGGTGGTCACCCAATATAAACCACCACACAAGGTGGTCTGCAAAGGCTCATTTCTCCTCCTTGCCAGCCAGGAGAACAAGCTGGGATGCAAATATCCATGCAGGAGATGTTGAGAGCGAGGGGAGGCTCCTGCCCCTGACATGCAGAGGGACAAGATGCCTGGCTGCTCTGGGGCAATGTCCCCATTAATGAGAGCCACCTCCAGGACAGAGATATGGATGTAGTTTAGGTCCAGCTTTCAGGAAAAGGTAAAATAAATTACGGATGTCATAAGAGCAAACCATAAAGTGGTGCCAGCGACTGCAAAGCCCAAGTCCTCCCTCCATGGACCCACCTTTCCAGTGGGGAGCTCCTGCACCACTTTGGGGAGGGCTAGTGGCACAGAGAAAGCAAAATCACTCACCTCCGGCCCCACAGGGCCCTGGAAGCCCATCACACCCTTCGGACCCAACAGCCCCTGGGAGAGAAGCCAGGAGTGGGGTGTCAGTGAGGTGCCCACCCCGAGGTGCCCGCCACCTTTGTCCCATCCCTTGCAGGAGGGTCAGTAAAAACAGAGACTCCCCTCTCAAAGTCTTTGCCCAAAGTCAGGAGAAAGTGGGCTGGGGCCAGGGCTGGAGCTGGGACCACCGCCGAGAAGCAAAGGGGTTGGCCCAGGGAAGGGGATGGAGGGAAGGAGCAATCATGAGCTCTGTTAACTCACGTGAAGCCCAGCAGGACCTGGCAGGCCATTTTCTCCCTTCACCCCCTGGAAAAGCCAAGAGCAGCCTGAGTGATGGAGCACAGCGTGACCTGGGGCTGGGGGCCATCGTGGGGATGGAGCAACCCCCACCTGCCCGAGGCAAGGCTGTGAAATGCACGGACAGACCCCCTCACCTTCGCTCCCTTTGCTCCTTTCTCCCCAGCCGGGCCAGGGTCACCCAAGAACCCCTGAAACGGGAACAAGAGGGAACAAGAAGGAACAAGAAGGAACAAGAAGGAGGAGCCAGAACGCGGCTGTGGTGCACCAAAGGGCCGTCAGTGCAGGGGGATGGGGACCCTCACCCCTGTGCCAAATGGGGCAGCCCCAGCAGAAAAGCCCAGCTGCTCATCCCCGGCACAGTGCCACTCCACTGTGGCTACTCCACTCCCGTGTCCTGAGCTCGGATCCTTGAGATCACACCATGTCACACGCAATGGTGACATCGAGGTGTCCCAGCACCTGCAGGGCTGGGGGACAGGGCTCTCCACGGCAGTGCTGCAGTGGATGGCAGAGCTGTGGCCATTGCCAGTGTCGTGGAGGACACCACGGTGCCCGGAGCTGCACACAGCAGCAGTGGGGATGGAAAAGAAAAGGTTTATGGGCTCATGTGAGCTGTGCAAAGCTCCGTGTGTCCGCAGCTGCTCAGGGCTCAAGCGCAGAGAGGCAGGAGAGTCTCCATCTGGATGCTGGGATGATGCTTATAGGTGAGAGGGTACAAAGTATGGGGCAGAAAAGATGGCAGGATAAACCACATGGGATTGCTGTCTCAGAAAGAAGAAATCCAGTTCCAAACACCGCAGTCTGGTCAGACCAGAGGAGCTCAGTGCCAAAAGCTCTTGGGCAGCTCTAAACATTTCGGCTTAAAAAGACTGGGGGGAAAAAAAGCGAATGTGCCAGAAACCACAAGTATTTGCTTTTTTATGGACATTTTATATCCTGGCTGACAAAGCCGTGCCCGCAGCCTGGCGAGGAACTGCCAGCCCTGAGCCGGGATCCTGCATGGCTGAAGGGTGGCAACAGGGCACCTCATGCCGTGACGCAGCATCAGGCTGGCACCAGTGAAACCAGTAATGAACACCTCGTACTGCTTGGCATTAAGCGTACGTGCAGGGGCTGGCGTTGGCACTGAATGGTGCCCGCGGCAAAGCGGAGCCAGCTTACCTCTTCTCCCTTCTCGCCAGCTGGTCCCCGGTCACCTCGGAAGCCCTGCAGTCCCTGGGAGGGAGGAAGGAGCAGAGCAGGTGCTGAGGGGCTGCCCAGCACCTCCCACCCATGCCCAGCTCCAGCCCTGCTCCCACCATCCCGGCAGCTCCTGCCTCCTGCCCACAGCTGCCCAGGGGGCTGCTGAGAGCCCCAAACCTCTCAGCATGGTCCAGTCCTTGTCACCATCCTCCAAAAGTCCCCTGAGAACCCTCCCCTGTTCCCCAGGGATTGCTGCCAAGGCTCTGGAAAAGGGCAGGGACCATCACGCCTCCAAGTGACCAGCTTCATAGCCTGAACACTACCCAGGCAGTCCATAATCCCTCTCATTTCTTCCTCCGGAAAAAGCAAGCAGGAGGTTCCGATGGTGACGAGCACCCAGCCCTCGCGCTCCAAACCGCCACGGTGCAGGATCTGCAGCGCTCGGGCTGTCCCAGCTGCACCCGAACACACACGGGTGATGTTTCACAGCCCTTTTTTTTCTTGGGAAACGTGAACTTTGAGGCACTAATCCCAGCCCTCCTGGGTTTGCAGCATTTTACTTAAAGGAGGCATGCGAGCACAAAGAGCAGCAGCACTGGCAGCCCCTTGTCCCCTGCCCGGGGCTGGGGGCTGCACCCTCCCCACGCCGTGGCTGTGTCATGGCCCTGCTCACCACTCACCTGCTCTCCCGGCAGCCCCCATGGCCCAGGTTTGCCATCCAGGCCAGGGAAGCCATCTGAGCCAGGGTAACCCATACGTCCTGGCAAGCCCTGGAGCCCGGGCTCCCCCTGGGGAGAAAAAAGCCCAGCACGGGGAATTAAAAACTCCACATCGTTACGAAACCAATAGATGTGCTCTGCAGTTCCTGCTGAACACCAGGCGTCCTGCACGGGGACGGGGAGGGTGGGCAGGGGGAGAAGCTTTGTGCACCCAGGCTCTGCGAGATGTGGGCACATGGGCGTGCCCGGGCTCTGCAGCCGACACCGTGGGAGAGTCGCAACCAGCGGCCGTAGAGCGAGAAACAATGCGGAAGGCAGGGAAGAAGGAATGTGTTAGGAGAAGGTCAAAGGAAAGCCCTCTGCTTCTGGGCTGTGGGGCTTCTGCTCAAAACCATTTCTGATGCTTTCCCATGCAGAAGAGTCTGAGCAGATCCTCTGGACTGGGCATCACCACCTACACCTTAGGGGCAGCTTTTTTTTTTACGCCTTGGCTCACCAGCAATTCTGAATTAAGGCAGGATAAAGAGCAGTCTGGGACAAAGAGAAGACATCTCCCTTCAAATCGTTTGGATTGTTTGGATTTCTCGAAAATTTTGGAACTTGATAAATGGATTTTGTTTTAGTTTGTAAAGTCAATGTTTGAAGGAAGGGCAGAAAGATGCAGCTGCCCCCGTTACTTCTCAGTGAAGAATCTGGTTGGAAAAATATAAAAGCTTGTTTTGGGGAGTTTTGCTTTTCCAGCTCCCTCCCCCAAGGGCTTGAGCACGACACAGCTGGGCACACACATCCCTGTGCCTCGTGGTGCCCATGGATGCCTGGGGCCCCCAGCCCACAAGCCAGCATTTTTGCCCCGTTCCACTTCCAGTCCCAGTTTCGAGGAATATTTACTGTTATTTGCATTTTGCAAGAGAGAGGCCTGGGCTACGGTTGCCCCCAGCCACGCTCCATGGCGGGTGAGCCTCAGCAGATGGGTCAAATGTTAAACAAACCATAGGCACACCCAACCCAACTCAACCCAACCGTGTGTTCAGGAGCTGATGCGGTCAGATGAAATCTCCCTCCTCCTCTTCCTCACTGCCATCCAATCAGCCTCGCCTGGGTGGGGAGTGGAGACCTGCTGGCGCCTGAGTGGGCACCAAAGACCTTTTGGGCCAAAGTCTAGCAGAAATGTGAAATCTTAACCAAAACCACCCTAGGCTGGGCAAGAGCTGAGTCTGGAGCTGAGGTGAGTTTCCCTATTGGAAAACTTCCCGGCAGAGCCTCTGGCAGATGCCAAAGCAGGAGCAGGCACAGAGGGGGCTGGGGACAGGGCTGTGACATCAGGCTTGCAGATGGACCGTGACGGGTGGAAAAAAATGCTCCTTTCCATTTCTGTGCTAATCCCTCCCGAACTGCTGACTCTCCTCACAGATCCTGTTTATGTGAAGACGGAGAATAACTTTGGCACCTTCTGATTAGAGCTACGCCGACAGACTCCAGTGTTTACACTCAACTGGCTTAACGCAGTCAGTGACGCCTTCCAGATGTTGGCAGCTGGTAAAATACTATCCCTGGAGTGCACCCCTGCTGCGAGGGAGCGGGGCCGGGAGTGACAGCAGGACGCGTGATGGAGAGCAGACACAGTGCCTGATGGCGTAGAGGCGTTTCTCGCCCAAGATATCGACTCTAACTTTGGCCATGAGCTCTTGAACTGCCCAAGATATGACTCTACCTTCTGCCATGAGCTCAAAGGTTCAACACAGTTGTCAGGAACCAGCCCACATCCTGCTCGCCAGCCTGTCCAAAGCCTCCTTCAGCATCGATCCCTGCAAGCCTGGCATGTCCTTGGCTCCTCTTCTCAAGCCAGAGGAAAAGCCACCCCAGTTTTGGAGAGGAAGACATGATGACGAAGAAGATGGCAGGAGGAAGAGAAGGTCATTGCTGAGAGGGAGCCCAGGGGACCACAGTGCTGTGGTTAAGGTTGCCGGGGAGATGCTGTCTATGCAGGATGGGAAACACCGGAGGGCTGAAGGAAGGCGATTGCTCCCGTAGATGGGTGAGCAGGAAGATGAGGAGCAGCAGGGACAGGTGCTGCCGTCCCTTCGGAGCAGCCCAGCAGCAACCAGGTCAAACGAGCAAGAGGCAGGGGGGTGCTGGGGGACACCAGTACACCAGCTCTGTCGAGAGGGACACAATTCGGGAAGCACCGGCCTTTCCCACAGGGGCTAGGTACCAGTGAGCACGGCTGGGAGAGCAGCTGGAAAGCTCCAGAGATGCTAGGAGAATGGGACATCTGCTCTCCTTTCTTTGGACCCCTGGGCCCACCAAACCCCCCAGGCAGCCGTGCTCGCTTGGTCGGGGAGATGGCCAGGTTCCACGAGGACATGGAGCACCGGCAGAGCCCGCACTTCCCTTTGGCCAGAGCTGCTGGGAAGGAGGTGGGTGGTTTCCAGAAGGATCTGATTCGAGAGGGGCAGAGGGTCCCCAGGACAGCCCCAAGGACACACTCAACCTCTCCAAACCAGGTTTCCCCCCTGAACCAGTTAGCACCCAGCAGCCAGGCGTCCCTGCCAGCACCCTCACTCACCGTGTAACCCCGCTGGCCTTTCTCGCCCGGCTCCCCCGGATCTCCGCAGAGTCCCTGCGCACAGACAGGGACCGAGTCAACAAACGTGTCCCCCTCATCCCACCGGCCACCCTCCCACCCCTGCAGGCTCCACAGCTGGGGCAGGGATGGAGGCAGCAACAGAGCTGGTTCCCTGTTGCTTCGGTGCCCTACGGGAGGTCAGGACAGGGAGTTTCACCTCCTTTTCCTTTGCCCCATGGCACTGCCCGTTCGCAGGGGCCGGCTGGGGAGGGAGCAGCACCCAGCAGTGGTGGGGGCTGTGTGGCCGTGGGGCTGCAGACCCACCAGTGTGGGGCTGGCCCCACACAAGTACTGCACCAGCTGTTCTCTGACTTGGTTTTGTGCCTCGGGGAGGGATGCCCATGGTCCCTCTCTGAAGCCAGGGGCAGGACCCTGATGCCGTGGGAGGATCAGCTGGCAGAGAGGGGCAGCGGCTGTGTCTGCCACCAAAAACCAGCGAGTTACGTATCAAACATCACCTGGGATTCGGAGGGAAGCAGACAAGCAAACCATGAGGCTTCTTTGGAAGCCAACCCCAAGGCCCTTCACTCCAGCACTCCCAAAGCCACTGGGCAGCAGGTACTTTTCGGGGCAGCCCAGGACTGTGCAAGTGCCAGGGGACGTCAGCTCTGCAAGTGCCCCAGGGCCAGCTGAGATGGCAGCGGGGTCAAGCAGCACCAAAAGTGGAGGGGACAGCCAGGCTTTGCTTCCTTACAGGTGCTCCTGTTTTTCCTGGATGTCCTGGGGGCCCAGGGGCTCCGGGTTTTCTCTGGATAAAAGAAAAAAAGAAGGATGGGTAAAACTGATCTCACTGCTGAAGAGCTCAGAGGGAGGACAACCCAACTGACTGAGGCGAGGGAAGAACAAAGCCCAGAAAGTTACTCACCGGCCAGCCTGCGTGCAGAAGCTGGTAAAACGATGATTGCTGAAAGGAGAATGGGGAAAAAAAAGCAAAACGTCAAAAAAAGAAAAAAAAAATCCCAAATCCCTTTTTGATTTTGTTTTCTTGTTGCTTGGGAAGACACAGCAATGAGCCAGTCCTTGAATTCATTCGTTTTTATACTACGTGCATGCAAGTCACCGGGCAAGGCTCCATCTGAGGACAACGTGCAGGAGATAAGGAACTACTGGCCTCATTAGCAAATTAAGACAGAGAGCCCACTTCTTCTGACCATTGCTGAAATCCACCTCCCCCGTGGATGGCCCAGCAGCCTGGGGACACTTGAAATATTTTGCACGCGGAGAGGTCAAAAAGATGTTGCTGGTGAGCACGGGCACCATCGTATTTAGCCCAGGTTGGACTAAAACCAGCTGTTTGGACACTGCTGTTTGCCCCAGGTGGGAAACCTCGTCCCAACCAGCCCCACCTGAAGCCCCAGAGGAGATGCCTGGGCAGCCGTGGCCGGTCGGCTTTCTCCTTGCTGCTCCTGGCACCCAAATCTTTCATGCCCCTGCAATTTTTTTAGAAGACCAGATGACCACAAAGAGGAAAAAACACACCCAAAAGCAGGGTGGGCTAAGCCCCTCATAGCTGCAGCTAATCCCATAAGATTTCAAAGCCAGCAGAAAGGTCTTAAAAACTCCCAGCCTCCTCTCCGCACACTTCCAAGCCAGGATTCCCCAAGTTTTGGGAGATGACCAGGAAACAAAACAGTGTCTATCTCCACCTGCCAGCCATCCTCCTGCCCTCCCAACAGTGTGAAACACAGACATTCAGGAGGCAAAACTCCAACCTTCCTCCTCCTCCTCCTCCCCATGGCGAGGCCAGACATACGGTCCAGGCAGCTCCTCCAAATCCTGGCTTGCAGCAAAGGCTAAGGAAAGCCCCGTCCTCGTCCCTCACCCCAATCGCCAGCAGCCGGAGGGGTAGGATTCCCACGTGCTCCCCAGCTTCAGCCTCAGGGGAGCTGGGAAACCTCTTCCTGTCCCCCCCTCCAAAGATTCCTCCGATATCAGAGGGGAGAGAAGGGAAAAAGTCAAGGAACTCATTGATGAAAATAAACATGGACTTTTGGACATACAGAAATATTTCTCGTAACGAGCGGGGCTCGCGGGGGGCAGGTGATGGGTGGCTGCACCACACCAGGCACCTCAGCTCCTTTCAAGCTGATCCCGAATTGATTACGGCGAGCGGATGGGTGCAGTCCCTGCCAGGGCCAGGCCATGCTCCTCTTGTCCAGCCAGTTCTCATTTCCCTCAAAAGCTGCTCACAAAAACTTTTTGGAGGACGGCCAACGCTTGTGCCTCGTCTCAGGAATTGGTGAACTCAGGTTCACTCGGGACAGGATATTATTTCATTAGGCTTCAAAACCAAAATCCAACCTTTTAAAAAGGGGAGGGAAAAAAAATCCCACAGGAGATGCGAACTCTTGTTTCGGAGCACCAGATGCCAAGGAGAGAGGAGAGAAAGGAGTTGCCTTCTGCAATTTCAGCAGGAAACGGTGCTTCGCTCGCGGCAGCGCTGGTCAGTCGGGGAGCGGCGGGACGGGAACGGGACCGTAAGCAAACACGGCAGGGGGGAAGGATGGGGAGCGATCGCCGTATGGATCTGTCCTGTGCCCACCCTCCCCAGCCCACCCATGGCCACAGAGCTGCGTTCACTGCCGACCTCTCAGTCGCAGGAAATCCCTAAAAGTTGCCTCCTTTTCGCATGGAGCGGTATTTTCTTTCGCTCTAAGGTTACCAACCCTCGTTTCTCATCCTGACCTCTTGCTTTTTGGGGGAGATGAAACGAAGTGACCAAAGTGCTGCAGAATAAGCTCCCTGACAGCTGTGGGAGCTCCAGTTTTCCTCCTTCCCCAGCTTCTGGGACTCCACCGCTACCAAAGTCAACACTGCCAGAACAAGACAGCAACTGTTCCTGCACCTGGACTTACACCGAGACAACTTCTTGGCAAACCCAACGTCTGTCAGCGCATTGTGAACAAAAGCGCAGGACAGGGCTTGGGGCAGAATCCCAGTAGCCTTAAGCTGGTTTTGCTCAATTCCCATGAACAGCAAAGGCTTGGTTCGCTGGGAAGGAGCAGAAGAGGCTACTGAGCACCCCAACAACCATCACCACTCTGGGACGGTCACCCGTGTCCCTCGCTTTTCCGGTCTATCATACTGCATGACGTCCCCCAGCGTGAGAGGTGCCGCCTCTGACTTGTGCTTCCAAAAGCTGAGCCCACACCAGTTCCCAGCAGCCCACAACACACCCCCTGCAGCCCCTAAATCACAAGAGCAGCACTGCCCCAAGCCACAGCATTTCTCCAGCCCCCCAGTAAGTCACAGGGGGCTGCAGAGGCAGCCACCCCCCAGCAGCCAGCTCAGCTTTCCAGCCCTGCGCTATCTCAACAAAGATTAGCAAAACCCAGCCCAGGGCTTTGCACTCCCCTTTCCTGCTGCCAAGCAAAACGTCGCCGGCACTGCCGGGGTCACACGGCCCCAGACACAATAGCCCAGTGAGGCTTTTGGCTGCCCCACGTCATCTTTGCCAGACGCTGCCTTCCCCTCCGGATCGGCACTTTGCCAAAAGCACCGGGCCGAGTGCCAGCACACAACCCCCGGAGAGGGAGCCTGCAGCCGGGCCCCGGCAGCCCTCCAGCTTCAGCTTCCCAAAGGCAGACGAGAGAGTCTCCGGTGTTTCCAACTCCTGAGCACCGAAGGTGGTGGTGCACCAAAGAGATCACAGCAACATCCACAGGCTTGAACGTTTCTGCCTGCAGAAGAACAAAGCCTGAGGTCCCTTCTCAAATGCAGGCAGAAAAATAAAATATGCAATTCTGGCCGAGCATGCAGAGCAAGGAGCAGCCCTGTGAAGTGCTGTCACTGTGTCCCGACAACAGGAATTGATTATGCAGATGTCTATCCTGAACACCCCGGGAGGAAGGCGATTGCCCTGGTGCAGGCATGGAGATGCTGCTGGCACTGTAGGCTTCTCCCAGACAACGCTTCCAGCTCGTTCCCTCCTACTCCTGTTCACTACGTGCCTGCGATGGGTCTTGTGAGCATTGATAACAGCACAGCTCCTGCTCCAGAGCAGTAGGAGGACAGGAGAACATCGATCTCCACCAGGTCAACCACTGTCTACCAATGATCAGCTCTCCTGTGCTTCCCAGGAGGAATCCAATCTCCTCCAAGGCAGGTATTTATCTTCTGCAACTGCTTTGATCCAATCTAACACAAAACTGCAAGGGGCTGGTCTGGCCAAAGGACTTCTGGTTGGTGAACCCAAGCTGAGAGCCAGACCAACGCAGAGACACTCTCCACCTTGTACCCTCCAGCTGGCATCGTCCCTTCCTTGGGATGTGCTGCACTGGCAGAGCAAAGGTCCTCGTCCTCCTCGCTGTATTGTTTTGCCAGCATTCAAGGCATTCGCCCTGGAGCAGAGGGTGCCATCAGCCTCTTCACAAATGAACCAGTCAAAGATAAGACGTCAAATGTCCTGCCCAAGGTCAGTAAAGCTTTTGGAGAGGCAGAGCATGGAGCCTGTCCTCCCACCAGCCCAGTGCTCTGCCCCTGGCACCAGCTTTGCAAGCTGCTCTGCCCGGCGTTCTGATAGGATGTGACGAAATGGCCTCAAGTTGCACCAGGGGAGATTTAGATGGGATATCAGGAAAAATTTCTTTGCTAAAAGAGTGGCCAAACATTGGAACAGGGTGCCCAGGGAAGTGGTGGAGTCACCTCGCCTGGAAGCGGTCAAAACACATGTAGATGTAGCACTTCAGGACATGGTTTTGTGGGCATGGTGGTACTGGGTCGATGGTTGGACTTGATGATCTCAGAGGTCCTTTCCAGCCTTAGTGATTCTCTGATTCTCCTAGCAGCTGTTCTCGGGACAGGCTGCAGTCCCATCAGAGGGACATTACAGACACACAATGCAGAGAGCATCCCCGCTCCAGGGCCCTCCAGCCCCAGGTCAGTAAAGCACCTAAGGCTGCTGGGAGGATGGGCAGGCGCAAGCGGAGCCCCCCAGCGCTCGCCCACCGTGGCTGTAACTCACCGTGAACGTCTGCCAGTCCTCCCTGGAGTTCCTCCAGAGCACGATGGTGGGGACACCGGGGGTGCCCGCAGGGCCCGGGTTGCCCGGGGGGCCCATCCGCCCCATGGCTCCGGGGTATCCCTAGGGAGACAGGGGCAGCTCCTTAAAACCAGCTGGGCATTTAAGACAACGTGGGGCGGACACGGGCTCTGACTCAACCCAGTGCCTGAGCATAGCCTGGGTCTCGGCACATTCATAATTCCGGGGTTCAGACCAGCTTCTAAGATCTAAATAACCCTGACAAGAGGGAAAGCAAAAGGAACGAGCTTCATACGCACGTGCCTGTGCCCAGACCCATCTCAATGCCACGGGCATTGCAGCTAATGCACACAGAAGTGGCATGACTCACGGGGCAACAAGTTCACCTCTCTACAGCTTGGGAAAGATGGAAACTACCATGCGAAGGTGGTTAGGAGCATGTTTGTTGTTCTACTGATGGGGAAACTGAGGCACCACCCTTAATCCAGAGCACTTCCAAGCACCTGTCAGTGCTCCAGGCAATGCTGCCTGCCGGAGCTCTGCCGAGTTCCTGGAGAAGGACGGGTCTGACCAACATAGTGTGGGAGGACACATGTCCCTCCAAGATGAACTGGTGGATATAGCATGGGGCTGGACTTTGGGACATGCCAGCATCCCTCCTCCAGGCGACCTGAGCTAAAGCTGCTCCATCTCCCGGCTCCACCGAGCCATTAAGTGGCTCAGACGAAAGACAGCAGCTTGTCCAGACACTCGGCTCAGTCTGACACCCAGGAAAAATAGTTCCTTCCTCTTCCAAACGCACACAACGGGCCACAGGCTGCAGCTGCAGAAGCTCACACCGCCCTCCTGACGAGAAACAGCCAAGCCAACCCACCTATTTTGGTATTTGCCCCTGCCACCCATCTCGTACCTTCCCACGTTTTCCTGGATACTCACTTTGTCTCCTTTGGGTCCCACCAGTCCACGTCTCCCAGGACAGCCCTGAAAGGCAAAGGAGAAGAGCGTGCCACCCCGAAGAGGGACCCCCCAACCAGAGGAGATCCCACGGTGGCCGGGTGACCACTGCTAGGGTCGGACACATCCCGGCCCCAGGGAAGCAGGAGCTGCAGCAGCTGATTCAGAGCAAACCAGCAGCAGCGAGTCTGAAAGAAACACGCCGAGGGCAGAGGGGGTGGAAGGTGGTTTATGCTGCTCCCTTCCCACTCTCCTGCCCTGGCACCAGAAAGCAGCTCTGCTTGGCCACAGCCAAGCGGGATAATCCTGCAGCATCCATCCCAGAATCACCCCGGACCGTATGGCCAGGGAGTGGGAGCACATTTCCTGACACCTGGCGAGGAAAGGCAGCACGTTAGGATAAAAAAAATCCCATAAAGCTGGATCATGGCCACGCACTCACACAGTACTTTGGACCAGGACGCAAACATCTGCGGCTCCCAATGTATGTGAGAGCTGACCTGGCCACAAGGGCCTGTTTTGGCCAAGCAGTAGCCCCATTTTAAGGCTCCCTGGACACAAAGTCCGACAGGAGAGCCTGCCTTTTCTCGAGAAAAAAAATCTACCTGCAAGACAGCGATGGAGACCGATGTGGCACCGGGCTGCAGCACTTCACCTGCCTGCACGTCTGCTGCAGGGCTGCAGCTCCCACGGCTCCGGTTACAGCTGCCGGATCTGTTTGGAGCTTGCAAACGACCTTGTCCAAGCCCAATTCCCAGGCAGTGAGCCCGGGAATCCACGCTGAACCGCACCGCCGCAGCGACAACTGAGGCAGCCCCCACCCCACTGCCTCACACCCATAGTCCCTCGGGGGGAAAAAGGCTGAACTGAACATCCCAAAACAGCTCTGCCGCTGAGGGATCCTCCACCGAGGGGACTTCCATCACCTCAAGCGCCCGGATTTGAAGCCCACGGGGCTCCATGGCTCAGTTCCCCCCTCCCCGGGGCAGCTCTGCTCTCATCTTCAGACCTTGGCTACTGCTGAAGGAGGTGAAATAAAGCAATTCCTGCCCGCTGGACCCAACACTCAAACACGCACCAAAATGGGAAGGGACCCCCCTGTTTATCCACCCAGCACCCCTCCTTGAAGGAGCTGGATGTGTGCTGCTGGGAGACCAGTTCTGCAGAAAGGTAGCCAGCTTGGAGTCACAGGGATTTTACCCTGGGCACCACATGCCCGTTGCAAGGGGCCTGGGGACGGGCTCATCCTCTCCACCCTGGCTGCAGATATACATTAAACCCTTCAATAAGTCCTGTCTTCCCTTGAGCCCCCTCAAAAGAGTCACTTCTGGGTGCAGCCTCTAGATTACCTCCCGTGTGGACACCCGCTGCCCGAGGTCCACAGCTGAGACACGCCAGCAGCCCACGGGGTGCTCAACAAACCCTTCCTCCAGTGTGGTCACCGGTGGGGCACGGTGCTCCATCGAGGACATGTAAAGGCACCAGGACCCTCTCTGAGATGGCCAAGGAGCCATTCCCCCTCCTGCTCTCCCCAAGTCCTGGCCGTGGCCACCCCAGCACAAACACCAACGTTGCAAAGCCAACGGGCGCTCTCCTAGTGCACCGCAGAGGGACAGGACCGAGCCACGGGCACAACAGCACCTTCTAAAATTTGATGGCACATATTGTTCTCCCTTAAGCAGCTCAGGTCCTCCCAGGCTGATGCCATTTCGTGCACATCAAAACTGTCAGCTCAGAGCACCAGGAATGATGAACCCACGGGCTGTGACACTTTGAGAGAGAAAAATTAAAATCCATCCAAGAGATGTCATGGAGAAGGGAGCCGGTGTCCTGTCCCGCACACAGAACGCAGCGCTGCTCTCCAGCACCATCCCTGCTCCCGAAGAGGGACCCCCCTCCAGCCAGGGGAGATCTCATGGTGGCCAGGTGACCACTGCCATGGCCAGAGACATCCTGACCCCACGGCTGCAGCCCCAGCTGTGCGGAACAGCGGGAGGAAGGCACAGGGGACGCTTTGCATTCATCTGTCACCCAAGTTCACGCCGTCCCCGACACCAGATGCCTCCAGCAGGATTCGATTTAAGCCTATGAAGAGAAACTGCATCTCTGCTCCCGACCAGCCAGTGCTACATTTGAGCAACAGAAAGTAAAAAAGAAGAAAAGCCCGTGGGGCCGTACGGACAGCTGGAACCCCCCGTGAAACACCCTCTGTGCAAGCCAAGAAGCTTTGGAATACTGGCAACATGATGCAATCCCTGCAAGGAGGATTAGCAAAGGTCATAAAGATCAGCAGCTTTTACAGTAAGAAACGCTTTCCACTTCTCACAGCGTGTTGGGTTTTTTCCCCACCGATCTCCAACACCGGGAATGGGAACCAAGGCCACGCAGTCTGCGGGGTCCACAGTCCAGGAATCATAGAATCATAGAATGGTTAGGGCTGGAAGGGACCTTCAAAGGTCATCTAGTCCAACCTCCCTGCAAGGAACAGGGATATCTCCAACTAGATCAGGTTGCTCAGGGCCTCGTCCAACCTGGCTTTGAACGTCTACCAGGGATGGAGCATCCACCACCTCTCTGGGCAACCTGTTCCAGTGTTCTACAACTCTCATGGTAAAAAATTTTTTCCTAATATCCAACCTGAATCTACCTCCCTCTATTTTAAAACCAATGCCCTGATCGGCGCTACGGCATGGTCAGGACTTGGCAGGATGATACATAAACCTGCGTCCACACCTCCCAGCTGGACTAGCTACTCCAAGTGTTTTTGCAAAGGCATAAAAATCTCTTTAAGGGTGGCAACCCAGATGTACATGAACCTGCACTGGGGGAGAGGACCCACTGCATGGTGGGGCAGGGCTGGGGATCTGTGCCCCACTGATTTCCCTGATGGATGCTGCCAGTGAAAGAGGAGGAGAAAAACCCCACAAATGGAAAGGCTGATGCTAAAACCCCATTATTTCCAAACGCTCCTCTCAGAATAACGAGAGCTGCCACCTCCAGCCATCCATCCTGCCTTGTGCCCGGGGTGACGCAGTGAGAGGGTGAACCACAGCCCAGCACACACCACCAACGCCGCCAAAACCAGAGGTGAGGCAACGTCCCATTCCCAAAAGAAAGCCTCAAAATTCCTTTTAACGAAGTTTTCCAAAGCAAGAGGACCGATTCTTTGGTTTCCCCTCCACAAGATACATTTAAACACTCAAAACATTCTCTTCTCTTCTATTTTCTATTCTATTTTATCAAACATCCATCACACCTTTGCTGGCATCATGAAGCACTGCAGAACTGAGGTGCACGGGTATGGACTCAGGGTGCCCGGGCTGGGCAGCACCCCCAAAACAGGCTCTATGTGCCCAGACCCCCCATGGCTCAGGACAGCCGAAGGGGCTTGGTGGGATGGAGCACCAAGGAGGCAGGAGAAACTCTGGGGAGCAGCAACGAGGGCAGAGCCCGTCTGCCCTCAGCCCTGGCGAGCAGTAACAAAACATCAGGCAAGGCTGCCAGGCTCAGTGCCAATAGCTCAAACTGTGCACAGCACGAGCCACTGCAGAGCTTCAAGCCTACACCTGCTGGTGCCAGCACCTCAAACCCAAACTTTTAATGCTGGGATGGAGCTGCCTGTACTCGTGTTTCCACCCAGGATGCTCACGACCAACAAAAAACCCATCTCAACGCTTTATACAGGAGAGAAAAGCAGTTCCCTCCTGGCTGGGTCCCCTCCTGGTGCTGCCAGCCGGGCTGTCAAACGCCGTCACGTCTCCTCCGCTCCTGGGATTTTTTCATCCTTCAGCATCTGTTCCTTTCGCCATTTTCTTCTATTTCTGCAGGCAATAGCTGCAGCAGCAAGACGACGGCTCGAGGGGGAAGCTAGCAGTCCTAAATTTAACCGTTATCCCACGAAGGCTGGCTCATCGATGACGAATTTAGCGCCAGGTCCCCCAAACTCAGCCGTGAGAACAGCCGCGTGCGCAGACCGGCCCGGCAGCACCCGCAGGAACCCAGGACAGCCCCGAGCTCAGGGCATCCCAGACGGTGTTCATGGGTATGTCTTGCCCAGTGCGGGGGAGAAGGTGCCCATGGTTGCTTTGGGCAGTGGCACTGGGTAAATGAAATGTAATTTTCTAGAGGAATTGTTAAGAAAATTCAACCGAATCAGGGAAATCATTTTGGCAGAAGAAATAAACATGGTAAAAAAAAAGTAAAAACAACTTTCAGCTACTTCTCAATGAAGACTGACAACTTCCCTAAAGATTTACCTATTCTACGCTTACCGTTTTTTAAATTTCCCTTTGCTCATCCACTACGATGGATGAATAATCTGAAAAACAATCAAAACTTACTTGAAGACAAACTCAATGTCCTGCTTTGAACCACCACAAATGGTGGTAGAGAAGCAAAGGACAGCGATGGCAGCGGGGGCCATGGGCTGACGCCTGGGGACAGGGGCTGGAGGAGATGACTCAGCCAGCTCTGAGCCCTTCACCCTGCCTCTGGGCAGGACCAGGGTGAAACGAAAACCGACAACGTGGTTCAATGACTTGAGACCAGGGGCAGGGGGGATAAGGGAATCATCTTTTCCTCCCCAGCTGCCAGTTAAGCTTCTTCAGGGACATCAAAAGCACCTCCCAGCAGGGCCAGGCTGGTGCACAGCCCCGTTTTGCCCCCAGTTGCCCACGGCGAGCTGCCAGCACCGCAGCTCAGCAGCTTGCGCCCACCACCCACCCGGAGGGGAAGATGCATCACCACCCATCCCTCCTGCAGCCATCGCCTCCGTCACTCACCGGCAGCCCCGGCGGTCCTGGCAGCCCTGGTGGTCCCGGCTTCACGTGACCCTGCTGCCCATGTGCCACCGGCAAGATGGGGTGCCTTGGGTTGGCAGCATCGCCCCCGAGTCCTGGAACAGTGGGGCTGGCTGCTGGAGGGTGCTCCGGGACACCTGCCACTGACCCTGTCCCCAGGGGACCTCTGGGCACGTTTCCTTTGGGGGCAGCTGCCTGATGTGCTGACGGGGAGACCTTGGTGAAGGTGGCAGGCACATCCAAGTCAGCGATGGCATCGCCAGGTTTGCCAGGCGAGAGCCGCCGCCGGGTGCCCGCATCTCCCGTCACCTTCTCTGTGGTGACATTCTCCTCGTGGGGGTCGGAGGCACGCTCCTTCTTGGCTGCTCTGTGTGTTTTGATGGAGGGTCCTGAGCAGATAAAAATGCCATCAGGTATCCAGGCATCATGATGGTGCACAGGAGAAATGGAGGAAACCTTGACTATGGACTCACCGGAGCTATCAGTGACCCACGGGCTGCTCCTGCCAAGCCCTGGCCTTCCAGGGCCGGTGATTTTATTATAGGTGGAGTTCAACAGCTCAAAGCCTTCATCCTCAATAGAAAGGCTGCCCTCTTCCTCCTCAGCCGATGGCATCTCAGTAGCAGCGAGGGAAGTCAGGGTGCTCCCATCAGGCTGGAGGTTGAGGGTCTCCTGAGTGTCCTCCCACGTCCAAGGTGGCCCCAGGGTCAGATCTGAATTGGTGAGTCTGGAGTCCTGAAAAGGAAGAAAGGAAAAAAATAAAATCTGAAGTTTTCACTTTCTTTTTTTTTTTTTTTTTCTTCCCTTCTGTGCTCAACACACTTGTGCTTCTTGATTTCCCATGTGCAGGAACGCTGCTGTGGGGGTCCGGGCACCTCACGCCTTGTGAGCCCCAGGAAGGAGCCCCCAAGCTCCGGGGCAGCCCATCGGCACCGGGCATGTCAGGTCACCACCTACAAACTAAAACTCGCCCTCCACAAGTGACACGAGCCAGTCGCCAGCGTGGGCCACGCTAACATGAACCTCCTGCCCACGGACCCACTGCCATGATATCGCCCCTCAGCCTGCAAGGCAAGGGGCAATGGATTGAAACTGAAAGAGGGGAGATTTAGATTAGATCTAAGGAAGAAATTTTTTACAGTGAGGGTGGTGAGGCAGTGGAACAGGTTGCCCAGAGAAGCTGTGGCTGCCCCATCCCTGGAAGTGTTCCAGGCCAGGTTGGATGAGGCTTTGAGCAACCTGGTGTAGTGGAAGGTGTCCCTGCCCATGGCAGGGGGGTTGGAACTAGATGATCTTTGAGGTCCCTTCCAACCCAAAACATTCCATGATTCTATGATTCTCCACCCAACTCTATGCTGGAGGGGCACCCAGAGACGTGCCCACAGCCTCTTGACAGACACCCAAGCATGGGAGCAATTACTAAAACAATTAAAGCAAATGCACAGAGTTACACTGGGGATCACTCTGCCCCTTCGGTCTTTGATTCTACTGCTTCTGCATATTTTGAGGCTCCTGGTGGTCTCAGGGCAATGGTACAAGCAGGTCAGGGGAGCTCGCAGCCACCACCAGACATCTTCCCACACATCTTCCCAATGGAGCAGCTGCAGTAGCACGGCTGGCAAACCTCCGCAGGTCAGGAAAGGAAGGCGGACACGAGCCAGGTGGAGCCTCCTGGATGCTCACGGCAAATGAATTTAAGGCAGCGGCTCGCAAGGGACTCACTCTGTCTTCAGCTGCCACGTTGGCCGGTCCCTGCAGCACAGCGCAGGTCGCAATGGCTCCTTCAGCTCCACAACCGCCGGCGGAGCCCGGGCACCACCCAGGGATGGAGGAAAATGGCAACATTGATAGAAATGTCTACACTCAGGACAAAAGTGCTGAATGTGAAAGGGGAGGTAAACTTTAGAGAGCTACCTGCATTTAAAACATCTACATCCAGCACCTGTGTAAGTGTCTCAGACTGGGCTTGTGCACTGAGCCATGTGCGCACGGACGCAGGGTTGGGTTGGTTGGTGGGTATGAAGGACCTTCACCTCTCCTGGAAGAGCTGGGAGCGTTTCCATCACCCCACATGCCCACCACTGCCCACTCAGAGCTTCCTCAGCGCTCCTGCTGAGCTCCACGGGGCATGGACAACCCAGCGCATGGCAACGAGAAGAGCTGGTGGGACCTCAGCCCTGGCTGGTGGCTGCTTGGGGCTGGTACCATGCAGCTGATGAAGAGACAGTCTGCAAGAAGTCACTAGAGGGAGATGCAGGCCCACACTTGCCTTACAGGGCTGCAGGAAGGGAGGACAAGGAGACATGGAGCATCCTTCCCATGGTCCTTCCCGTCCTATCTTCTGTTGATTGAACCCATTACTGGGCTCTGATTCTGCTCTGCACCACGAACCCAAGATGCATGCTCGCTTGGGAGCACCAAGGTGGGTTTGCATGAAGAGCAAGTAGAAAAAACACAATGATTTCACTGGCAGAACTGGTGATTCTGCAGGTGAGAACCCAATGGTACCGGTGGGTGAGAGGAGCCAGCTCTGGCCAACCCCCACTTCTGGAGGGCCCTGGGAGGGAGAGGAGCTCCAAAGGCAGCAGGAGCCTTTGCTCTGCTGCTGGATACCACGCCATCAGATTGGAGATTTCCAAACTCTTCCCATCCCAAGTGGGGAGGAAAAGTGAAAATTATCATTTTCAGTTTTCAAATATTAAGTCTGAAGAGTTTCTTTTAAAAACAGCTGAGATGCTTTGCTCTCAATTGTGAAAACCTTGTTTTGGGGAGCCCTGTCTTTGTTTGTTATACATAATTTGTTATAATTTACTTTGATTTCAAGCTTTCATGCACAAGCGATTTTCTAAGCTAAACCCCATCTCAAACCAGAAAAATATATTTGGGTTTTTTTCAAATATCAAAATGAAGTTTTTTGACAACCTTTTTTCCCTTCCAAAATCTACCCCAACCAGACTCTTCCCCCGCGAGAAGTTCTAACTAGGGCAAATCAGCATCCTCCCAAAAGACTAGCAGTGCCAAAGACTACTGTTGACACATGGACACAAGCCCCGGCCACCTCCGCAGATCATCTCCACCTTCATGTCCACGGGAGGAGGATGGCCAGGCCCACAGCACACCTGTCTTCACTGGTCCCTCTGATGTTGCAGTAGATAAATACACAAGGGATGCATCTAAGACTACGTGTAGGTACCAGAGGAACCCACCCTGGGTCACATCCAGGTCTCACCGTACCTGACCCTCTAATCCCTGCAGCTCCAACTGAGAAGGGCTTGAGGCCAACCACCCCCAACTCCCCTTGAAGCCACAATACTCACCCCCAAAGAGATAATATTTTTTCTGAGCCAAGACAGCTTCCATGTATAGAAGTTTTTTGAAAAACAGGAATACTTCCCCAAACCTTAAGTTTTTCACCCCGACTTGCAGTCAGAGACTTGACCCCCCAAAGGGAGAGGCAATGGCAACGTCGATGTGTCGGTGTCACTCTGCTCCTCTGGCCAGTGCTATGTCCCACACCAAAGGGCCAGCATTCCTCTATCACCAGGATTTTTATGCCTCAAACAGCATCAATAACCATATTTTTAAAGAACGGTGTCTACAGTAGGTGATAAGCAGGTGAGTGGGAACCTAGCACCAAGGAGGAAGGGCTGAGAAAGGTCAGGATGAGGCAGAAAAGACAAAAGTCAAACGAAACAGAGATGGCAAGTGGGAAAGCAAAGACCAGAGGGACCAGCCAGCCTCTCTTTCCCCAGAGACCCCCGACGAGAACCCGTGGTCCTGCCTGGCAGGCTGGAAAAACTGCTGGATGCAACCAAGGGGTAAAATGCATAAAACAAGAGAGAAGTGATTTGGAACAAGGCTGTGAAACCAGAGTAGAGGAAAGGCAGAAGCCTGCCCTCGCTACAACGGGCTTTCTCCACCTCCGTTTGGTAGCCCCTTCGCACGCAGCGTAGCCGTGTCTGTCCCTTCTCCTTGCCACGCCGCACGGCGGACCCTCAGCAGGAGGGAGTCCCAGGGGATTAGTGACGGTTCGGATTAAAAGCGGACGCTGTTCATCCAGACCGGCCCCTGCACCGCCCCGCATCGCCCGCCGAGGACACGGTCCCACGCCTGCCTGCCGAGCCACATCCACGTCCTGCATTAAACTGGTCTTCCCAAAGGTATCACAATCAATGGGTTCAATGACACGAGGGTAAAACCCTTCGGAGGCTCCTTCAGTGTAACGTATAAGCCAGATTTCAAATCCAGTTAAGAGCCCGTCTGTCATTAGCTTTAACTAACTTGGTTTGTGGTCCTGATTCTGTCTAAGCAGGATGACTGTGAGCTGGTGGTGGTCACCGAGAGGCTGTGCGTTACAGCTCTTAAAATAGCACTTTTTCCCCCTGCCAAACTAATACCATTTTAAAAAAAGCCACCGTAGTTTATTTTACAAAGTCCTTTTGGGCAAGAAATCAAATAGAGAGCTGCAGAAAAAAGCGTTCTGGCTAAAACTCGACTCCATCCTTTGTACATCTTAAAAACAGTTCAGCTGCTAATTATGAGCGACCACAACCCCTGCGAGGTCACGTTCCCGTGGAGGCTGCGAGAGGAGCCAAAGGGGAACCGGAGGGACCTGCAGGCACCTGGTTCACCCCCAGAACCGTGAGACTGATCCCCTGCCCACCCTGAGCCCTACAGCCGCCTCAGGGAGGGACACAGGGCAGACCTGGAGACTGTGTGGACCCACAGACGAGGTGTCCTTGGCTCTACCCAAAAACTCCTCAACAAACCCACAAAGCTCAAGCTTGGCCATAGACTCCCATCACCACCCACCTTCCCAGCACCCGGCTCCTGCGGCTTGTCCAGGAGGAGTTTCTGGGTAGTGTAAGATGCTAATTGCTCCTATTAATGCTCTGTAATTAGCAGACACTAGCTCACTCCCCTCCCTAAACAATGCAGCCCGCAGCCTGCATAATTTATTAGCAAACCACGGCAAAACTGGTGGCAACTCCACACCACACGCTCCAACATCCGCCCCGCAAATACATCGAGTGCTATTTGTAAACCTCCAACTCCAACAGCCAAGTCTGGACAAGAGCATCTGAAACATGAAAGGGGCTGAAAACTCATCTCAGGGGGAGGCAGTAGGAGCTCCTCTACCTCCACGTCCTCCTCCTGGTATGAAGAGGGCTCAGAGGTGAGGACTAGGTGTGAGATGCTCCTCCACAAGCCTCCTCCTGCAGCCACGTGCAGTAATTAAACCCTCTGCGATTCAATTTGAGGTTTGGCACATAGTAAATCCAACAAGGGAGGAGAGCTGGTGGGGGCAGGGACTTGGCCCGTTCATAAGTTCCAATTAAAATAACTTTAAAAATTGACTCGTTCCTGGTTAGCTTCAGCTTTTGCCCTATTTTGTAGCAGGGGTGAGGAGCACCTCCTCAGCCAGCCCCAATGAGCATTTCTTCGCTTTTTAGTTTGTCACCAAACTTTTCATCCATGAACAGGCTGCGGCAATGCAGGACATTGAGAAAGGGCTTTTCAGTTGGGAAGTGAAAGTATTTCATTCGAGACGGAACCAAACCCGGCGCTGAACCCTGCCTCAGGCCACTGGGACCTGGGTACCAGGATCTGCTGCTAGCTCCCACCGCCCACAGCACCCGCGCCACCCAAAGATGCAGGAAACTCCACAACAAGCATTTTCTCCTTTTAAAGTAGGCACTGATGTCTTTTTTTGGGAAAATAAGGGCCTTTCACTTCTAAGCTCCATCCTGGAGACCAGGGACGTTATCACCATCTTCCAACCCAAATCCTCAAGCAGGACACGCATCTCCAGCTGAGCCAAGTGGGTGCCCACCATGACCCAGGGTTGCAGGAGACCCATCGGCTTCACAATAGCCCTGCTCTCACCTGGAGTTTCCTTCTGGCCAAGGGCTTTGCTAATATAAGTCAAAGAATTAAAAGTGCCCAGCAGATCCATGAAAGGGAGGATTTGGGCACGAGACCAAATCATGCACTGGCCCGGGGAGCTGGGCGAGGTGCAGAGGGCAGGAGCAGCTCGAGGCATTCCCACTGCAGGGATTCACCAGGGACAAGGATGGACAAGCTCAAGGCAGGAGCTGCTACAGCAAGAGAACCACCTTGCTGGGTGATCGCATGTTCCCTGCTGACATGTGGTCAGGCGCAGTTCGTCACCTCTGTCTCCAAAACGAGCACCAAGGCACGCTTCTTCCCAGGCATTTACTGCCCAAGGAGGATCTCTGGGGTGGGCAGTGTCCTGCCCTGGTCCCCAGGACCCACCAGCCACGAGGTGCTGCCAGGTTTTTCAGGACATTTTCTCATCTGCGGCACTGGCTGCTGCCATGGAGACAGGGCTCGGGTTTGCATGGGCTGCCATGTGAATGCCTGTAGCAAGACAGATCTTAAACTCAATGGGCTGTTATTTTTGCTGCTAAAAAAGAGAAGCCACCTGATGCCTAGATGTACCTGAAGTCCCAGGCAGAGAGGCTGCAAGGGTCTCATTCAAATCCATTAAAATAAATTGACGGAGGCATCACTCATCTCAGGAAACCAGAGAGGAGGTTTCTAAGCACCCTCCCTTCAGCCCATCACACACCACCAGTAGCATGATGATCTTGAAGGTCCCTTCCAGCCCAAACCATTCCATGATTCTATGAGAGCAAGGCAAATATTTGTTCTCTGTGTGGCAAAACCACGGCCCTTTCTTTATAAGTTGAAATAAGAATTGTTTTTTTTCTTCCAAAAATTTAATTGTAAAGTAGTGTGGTTTTGACGCTACATTTTTGTTGCTTTTGGGAGTTTTCTTATTGACAACACTCTTGAAATACAGCTTTAATGATGGGAAAAAAGAAAAATCAAAGTATTTCAGCTTTCCAACATGACCTGTATTTCTCCCTCCAACCACCAACTTGGCCAGTTTTGACCCAACTGCTAATTTCCTTAAAACACATTTTGCACCAAACGAAACCACAATATTGAAAAGTTTCAGCTACAGCCGCCTATAAGAGAACTTACAGTTTATTCTGTACATCTGAAAGAGGGAAATTAATGAAAGATATCAGCTCCTCTCTGCTCCACGGGGCATCACGGGGCTGGATGATTAAGCCCACGAAGCCCATGGGCATCATTAGCCAGAAATCATTCGACAGGCAGAGGACAAAAAAGGCTTAAAAAGATGCTGCCTCATGAAAATAACTCTGCAAAGGCAAAGATTTAAAAGCCAGTTCTTCAAAGGAAGGTCACCTCTGGGTAAGATATCTGGGCATAGCTGGCAGATGGCATCAGGTGAGGAAGAGTATGGTGGGAAGCCGGGACTTACAGCCTGAGCTCTGTCCCCACTTTCCTAAACCATCAGGTTTAAATGTTATTAACCACGAGCTGTGGGGCACTGCAGGGGCAGGAGCTGAACCGTTCGGGTATTCGATAGGTGAAGCCAGTGCAGAACGAATCCATACAACACACCAGCCAGGGGACACCGAATCCCAGCGGGAAGGCAGGATCCAGCACCTGGAAATTCCCGTTGAATTTCTACACATTGCAGACGAGCGTTTTTTTAATTCAACTTCACTGCCCGTCATGGGAAAGGTCGATACTGGAAACTCTCATCTGGTGAGCTCAGGGGAAATGGGTCTCTAAGCTAAAAGTTACTGGTCTCTCAGGCACAAGAAATCACGACTGAATTATGTTGGTTCTGTGTAAACAGAACGAAAAGCCAAAATCAATAGCATAATCGCTCGCTCCTTTAAATGTGCCAAATTTAGAGAAGAACCAGCTGAGAAAGACAAATTGGGAACTGCTTTAAACAGCTCAGGAGCTGCCCAAAGGCATGGGAGCTGAGGCAGAAGGCACGCGGGTTTAAAACCCCCAGAAATTAGATATGGGCAGTGGGGAATGAGTGTGAACTGGAAGGAGCCCTTAAGGGTGGTAAAACAGAAGAAAAAAGGAATTGGCGTGTGATAAGCAACACAGAGTCTACGATTTGTAGAAAATCGACCTGGACAAGGAAAATAAAGACTGGAGAAATCTCGGAGCCGGCCACCTCTCGTTGCAGCACGGGGTCTCGCCGTGGTCCCCCGCCACGTGGAAGAGGCCAAACCGCCAGCAGCGGCGCGGGGAGCCGCGTTTCTGTCCACGTTTGGGAAAAGCCAGATGACATAAGCAGATGACAATGAGATATTTTCCATTCCAAGAGTGACAAGGAGGAGGGGTTTCTCAATCCCATCCCGATAATTCAAACTAAGAAGCGTTAAACTAGTAGGCTCTCCTGAACACGAGCACTGATTTTTCAATCTGGCTCAGAAAGCTGGGGAAGCTCCAGGGGACTGGGAAAAGGCTTCATGTTGTGCCAATACGCAAAAAAACCCCAACAACAACAACAAAAAAGGCAAACAGGAGGCCTTGAGTAATTACAGACCTCTTCCCCGAAGCTGAGCCCAAGCAAAACAACAGAGCAACTGGTATGGGCTCATTAATAACGAAAGCACAGATAATGTAATTAATGCCATGGTGTTGAAGAGTTGCCGTGCAACTAACTCGGTATGTTGCCTGAGGAGATTAAGAGCGTTTTGTTGACAAAGAGAACAGTGTTGATGTAACAATCCTAGACTTCCGTTGGGCTTTTCAGGTAGTTTAGCTCCATACTGTGATTCAAAAAAACCTGAACTGACTTCCTAAATGGTGAACAGGTCAAAAACCAGCCGGGAACATGCCTGTCTACGGGAGCCCAGACAACCGGCGTAACGTTTTCAGCTAGGTCAGGGTAGGTAAAATGTATTTCAAAGCTCACTGTCTTCTCTTGGGAAACTCGTTTTTGTTAATAGAAGCCTCTTCTATTCAACGGACAAAGGCAGAATATGCTTCACAAGCTCAAGATCAGAGAAAGACAATTTTGAACTGTTTTTTCCAGCACATTCTAGCATCAAGCCCCTGGAAGAGGCTCGGTCATGCACAAGCTGAAAATGAAGGCTGGGCTCCTTGCTAAGTGAGCTGCACTGATTTAAAAGAGGAATAATTGCCAGGAAATCCTATGGGCTATGTTCAGCAGGAGATCAGGTCAGATGTAATTACACCTTTGGAACGGCGGCATCCACAGCAGGAGTGTGGGAATGAGAAACCCCTTTTGGTGCTCAGTGCAGCCTCCCTCCGCTCCGCACCGGCCCTTGCTTCCTCGGAGAGGTGCATGGGGCTGCAGCCGTCAGCTGGGGCATCACCCTGTCCTGCTCCAGGTGCTTTGGGCCAGAAGTGCAGGATCTCGCGTGTGGGAGACATGGAACAGCTCAGCCCAGTGATTCCCCACATCCCTGCTTTGCAGAATCCAAGGCAGCAATTTTTGCTCACAAGTTTCATATATGGCACCCGGGTGCCGGATTTGGGAAGTGAATACGTTGTAAGTCTAAATAACAAACAAGATGAACTATTTCTTTTTGGAGGTCCATGTGAGATGCTTCCTAAGTGCCCTGCTTTCACAGAGGGATGTTCAGGGCTCCCTGGCACCCTACCTAGGCACTCAGTAACTGAAGCAACCCAAGTGTCTGAACACCCCTGCAAGCTCAACATCCAGGGGCCAAATTCAGACTGGAAAGACTCTGAGGGACTCCCTGTGCTCACTGCCACGCTCTCAAAGAGCCTCTTCTCCAACAGCCTTTTCCAAAGCAAAAGCAAAACCCATTTCTAAGTGACCCATTTCTAAGGCTGCAGAGAGCAGCCTTACTGGTGGTTGCATGCAGGAGAAGTGGCTGCCCCAAGCACCAACCGTGAACCTTGAGCAGGACACGAGATGCTGGTGGGAAGCGCAATGCCCTGTGAAGTCACAGGAGCAGAGAAGCTGCTGGTCAAGACAAGCCCTTGCTGCAATGTTTCTGGTGCATGACAAGCCATAAAAATTGGTAAGGGCACAAAAACTCAAACCCAGGCAGAAGGTCAGATCATAAAAGGTTGAAGGCTCTCACGAGAGGATACCTCGTGGCTCGGTTAGATGGAACAGCACTATATTTCTTTGACATGGGGTGGTGGTTAAAAACTACTGTGGTTCAGATCAACATACTCCTTTCACTACATTTATCGCACAGTGGAGCTGAGATGCAATAAATTATCCATAGACACCTTATCCTACCTGAAAAACCAGTTTCGGAGATCTTCAGGTGGCTGAGATATCAGAGCTGGCAGAAACGAGAACACCCATCTCAAGATAACGCCCGAAAGCGGTGGAGATATTGCTGTGCTCACACTGTCAGACATTCCCCATCCGCCTTCGCTACAGCCCCGCAGGGATTTTGGCATTAGCCCAGGTTGTCCAAGGAGCTGGCAGCCCCAAAAGCCAAGGGAACCAGTGGGATGGAGGACTGGCAGCTCCCCCATAAAGCTTGTCTTTATTAGGCAGGACGGACCAAGCACGAGCAGCTTGTGACAGGTATTTCAAAGACTGACACCCAGAGAATGCATGTCTCCTGGTTTACACGGGCTTCACCCTGCTCTGATTTTGAAGGACGGATGCTCTGGAGTACGTTGACATTAGGCAAAGGTGCTAACAAGAAATTAGCAACTACATCTCCATTAGCTGCTTTCAAAAACTATCTTTAAGATGAACTCGCCTCCTAGTTTAAGTAGAGTCAACACTTCCTTTGACATTAAAATGAAAAAGATTTTTTCCCCTCTTCTCTCCATATGAATTATCTCTAATCATCAAGAGCACCACGTTGTGATTTGCATTATTCAACTGGAATGTTTCTTGCTATAATCAAAAACTAGGGAAAAAGTCCCATAAAGTAAAATCTTTTACTCTGTGCATCGAATACTTAAAAACCTCAATTAAAAAAAGAACTTTTTGGTTAAAACTCAGACTTGGTAACAAACAACAAAACGTCACCAAAAAAGAAAACATTTTGCCATCCAGGCAGTACCCATGTCCAAGCTCATTTTGCTCCATATTCTCTGCTGCCACCAAGCATTGCCTGACCCGGCGGAAATGACACGCTCCTGAACCGTGCCACACGGGAGCATCTCCTGCTGCTTACGCATATGCAAATCAGGAGCAGAGACGTGCATTTGCCCAGCACACTATGGCTCGTTTGGCCTCCTGCTCCCCAGAAGCGTTTCTGAAAAAGGAGCTCCCAGGCTGACACACGCTGTAACGCCAGAAGAGCGACACCAGCCTCACTCCACAATTTCCCTTTCAGGTGGAAGAACAGCCTGAAATCTGCTCAGGCATTCCTCCTAGCCCATCACTGTGGAATCAGGCCACCTCCTAACTGGAAAGGTGCCATGCTGCAAAATAAGACTCTGGCCAAGCTCTGACAGCAGAGTCCAGGCTGAAAACTTTAAATCATGGAATTGTAGACTGGTTTGGGTTGGAAGGGACCTTCAAGACCATCTAGTTCCAACCCCCGGGCCATGGGCAGGGACACCTTCCACTAGACCACATTGCTCAAAGCCTCATCCAACCTGGCCTTGAACACTTCCAGGGATGGAGCAGCCACAACTTCTCTGGGCAACCTGTGCCAGTGCCTCATCACCCTCACTGTACACGCAGTGACCATGTTGGACTACTACTGAGCCGTTACTATTTAAGGAGCTACCAGCGTTTTTAGGATGTGGCTGAACGAGTGATTGCAACATGAATTTTGTTCTATAACAATCCTGACCATGGAAGAACAGACATGCCATGAACAAACCGAGCATCTTCATAGAGCTTACACAGCATTTTTAAACTAAGAAGAAATCTCAGAAGTAGATTGAACTGTCCAGATGATTAAAATCTATGAAATTTTGCCTCTTTGGAAACCAGTAGGATTTAAGCTTTATTTGACTTTTGGTTGAATGACTTTAGGATCCCAAATTAAATTGCTTTTCAAAAAGCCATTCAGTTTAGTAATCAACTCAGCCCTCTTGCTCACAGTTAGTACAGGCAAACAAAGAGAAGACAAAAGGGAGGAGAAGCGGGTCAATACCACTCATCGCTCGAAGATCACTCAGAAATTACAATCTACCCCTCAAAAAAAAAAAAACCTCTCAAAAGGAGTAGACTGCAATTCAGGTATAATTCAGGCTGCCAGTATCAAACATCTAATCTATTGCCTTCATCCACTTCCATCTTCCTCCACCATCACCCAGCTCTCAGTAATTATTTAGCTGTAATTAGCAACTGAGGAATTTTCCAACATACTAATTTAATTCTAAATGAACAAAGGCACAGAAAGTGTAACTACAAAGTACAGCTTTGGATCGTCCCTGCAGCAGAGCCAATCTGCTCTTCGTTATTTTCAAACCGTAACGTGTTAGTAGCACGTTTTTTTCTTTAAATAAATCCAAACGTCAAAGATCCCAAGGCATCTCTGGTCCTGATTAAGTACTTGAAGAATAAACTTGTCCCAGATCCAGAATATCGTTAGTCTTCCCCTGTGGACCTATGAATTTCACTACTTTTCTTATTACGGCAACATCTCACCAATTCACACCAGTCACCAGGAGAAGTGGAGCCAGCAAAGCCGGCTGGCAAATGAGCATGGGATGGGGAAGCACGTCCTAAACAGGATCCGTCAGGACTTGCGGACTAATTGCAGGGAGGCGGAGACCACCTTTCAGACACGCTCAGGAAGAGTGACTTTGCCATCTTGGTTCCTCACCGTCACTACAAACCCAGGCCATACGCACCCTCATCGGCAGCCCAGCAGCTTGCTCGCCCCGAGCCCGCAGCACTTGTGTCACCCCAACGCACGTGGCCGCAGAAGAGCCCAGCTGCAAAAGGCCACTTGGCCAGATGTGAAGTGTAGGTTGTGTGAAGGAGCTCGCAAGGTGTAGCCGGACAATTTAAGCCAGGCATGAGAACAGAGACCATCCCCAAATCATAGAATGGTTTGGGTTGGAAGGGACATTCAAGTAGATCTAGTTCCAACCCCCCTGCCATGGGCAGGGACACCCTCCACTACACCAGGTTGCTCAAAGCCTCATCCAACCTGGCCTTGAACACTTCCAGGGATGGAGCAGCCACAGCTTCTCTGGGCAGTTAAATAGTTAACAGCAACGCCTGGGAGGGTGAGGGGAATACAGAAAGGACTCCATACCCTCAGTCACACACACAAAAAAAACTCAATTTACATTTGCTGGCAGGTTTCCCCCTCAGGATGTATGTTTGCATGAACTCCAACAACAAACTTTGGCTGGAAATCCCAAATAAAGCAGAAACAGAAAGGGCTTGCAGCCTGCCTCCCTCGGAGCAATTGCTCATCCCCCAACGTATGTGGAGGATCTGGAGACATCCTCTCCAGATGCTGGAGCAGCCCCAGCAGGGAGGAGGCAGCCCCCAGCCCCAGGCAGAGCTGCAGCCCCAGCACCATGAGCACCAGTGGGACTTGGGAGCAGCTGCTCCTCTCCCACCGCCAGACTCCCCGGGGAGCCGTGCCAAGGGAGCACCATGCCTTGCAACTCCCAGAATCACAACCACTGCGGAGCTTCAGCCCTTCCCACCCCCTCAATGACAGCGAGCAGCAGCAGCGAGTCTTTTCCCAGGCAGATGCTCACATCCTGCGCCTGGGCAGAGGCAGCAGTCATCCAGCCTCCTCCTTTTTCCCATACCATGTGGAGACTGGCCATCCTGTAACCTCCCTGCTTCCTCCCCTCCAGGTAAACCCAGCCACAGCCAGGCTGATGGGCAGATCCACAACCACCTCTGTGCACGCGATCAGTGACCTGATCCATCTCATCGCCACCTTCATCAAGCCGCCCCTCTTGGCCTCAATGCAAGAAGGTCACCTAAACTCGCCCTGGCCTCCACCAGCTGAGACATGTCAAGACAGAGTCAAACCATTGAAGAGAGACACCACAAGGAAGACAAAATCCCAGCTTGTAGCCTTGCCTGGGTATTTTGGCTTTTTACCTGGTTGCTCATTAGAGTGACTGCATTCCCCAGGAGACATTAAAGTGGAGAGACGTACCAGAGGGACACGGGGAGGGGCACTCCCTGCCCATACCTCCTGCAGCAATGCAGGAGAGTCGTACCTGAGCAGATGGGTCCTGGATTTCATTGGTTTCTTTTGGCACCTAGACAGTTGGAGAGAGAAAAAGGGAGAACATCACTGCCCAAGGACCTGCACCGACTTCAGCGTTTGGTTATTGTTGGCTCCTGGATTGAAGAGCGCTGCCTCCAATGGCATGGGAAGCATCCAGGGAATGCACACTGGGAACCAGTCATTCATAGCAACACGAGGGAACAGCTTTCAACTAAACCTCTTGAGTCTTTGGGTGTTTTTTGCTGTTTCTTTTGGTTTTAAAGCTCATGAGCCCTAAGGAGGGCCAGCAAGGGATGGGAACCAGTGTGATGTGGGGCAGAATCATCCCGTGGGTTCCCACTTGCAGTCAATCTACTGATGCTTAAAATAAAACCTTCTCCCTGCTGAGTAAGACACTGGAGCCGTTCGGGTGAGTGCTCCAGGCCTACAGAGCTCAGGAGAACACAGATGTTAAGAGGAGCCCATCACCTCGCAGGCTGAGGACACAACTTGTCGTTTTAAGTGAGAGATTCTCCCTTATTTCTTAGCTCTGGGGAGTGAGTCCAACTTATCTCATGGAGCTACAGCAGTACCTAAGGGCTGCCAGCACGAGAAATACCAGGTATCATTCTGGGGATGGCCATGGGTTACGTTTGCTGGGAACTCACACACCGATCTCTCCTAGAGCAGGACCTGCTCTGCATTACGTACTCAGCCGCCTCCGTGTTTACTCCCTGGCAAAGCCAGCTCCTAGTTAATCCCTTGTGATTAGGGCTTTTCCTAAAATCCTCCTCTTAGAATAATAAATACAGAACTCGATAGAGCCCAGGAGCAGGGAGAGGGAGGGGCAGCAGCACCAGCTGGGTGTCCACCACTCCCTCGTTGCCACCCAGATGTGCCAGCACCAGGAACGTCAGCAGAAGGAAAGGCTGGACAAGACCCAGACGGGGCAGATGCCCCATCCCACACCCAGTTCCCTCCCCTGACACTGTCCTTTCCCAGCAGCTCTCCCAGCTCCTCACTAGACCATCAGGAGAGGGTGTTACACATGGGAGGTTTGTGCCAAACGTCGACATTAGGCATTTGCCTATTGGGCAAGACTTTTCCAGGCAGCTATGAAGCCCTTCTAGATACTGGGCCAGAGGGATGAGGTGTCTCCTTGGGCCAACTCCAGCTCCTGAGGAAAGCCTGGGTGCTTCGTGTCTTTGGGGATTTACTACGTGATCTGGGCTTTTGGTCACAGATGTGTTTCTTGAAAAATTGCTGAACGCCGTAATAAAAGTCAAATCCACAGAACTTTCATTTCCAAGAAATGCTGATGACACAGGTAACAACCTTTGAAAAGATGATGCATCAAAGGGTGCAACGCAGCAATCATGCTGGGAGCAAGCAAGAATTTCAAATTGATGTACAATTCCCAAGTACAGCTTTCACCCCCTCCAAAAGCAAAGCTCCAGCTGCAGCATTACTCAACGGCTACTCAAAACCTTCCTGCGTTAAACACATGAGCACATACAGTCATACACACACCCAGGCTTTCTTTGGCTCAGAAACCCTCCCACTAACTCATCCTCCCTTTGCACCAAACCCATTTATGACTTGAAAGGAGGGTTTAGACGGTGAAAGAACCACCACCCCACGTGCTGGCCACCATCATCTCCTCGCATTTCAACTCAAACTGGAGACTCAAGTACTTCCAGGTTGCATTAACTCCCTGGGTTGGTCCTTTCATTTGAATCGTGTTACACCAGAGAGGAGCTTGGGCCATCAACCTCCAAATTTGTCAGCTGCCCTCAGCCACACCTCTGGCCAGGCTGGTGAAAGCTTCCACGGGGAACCGAAGCGGTTGAGGTTGAAGGAGCGCGTGCAGGTTGAGTTGTAGCTGCAGCAGTGCTCACCGGCGGCTGCCGGGTCTCCCATCACGAAGGTCAGTTGCTGTAGAGCACCCTGAGGAGCAAGAGACACAGAAACCAGAGTTTACCCATACGCGTCCTCCAGAGGAGAGGGAAAGGTCTGCGGGGGCTCTCCAGCCTCTCCCAGCCAGGGGCTTCTTTACAGGATGGTTTAGGCCATCAACACTACCTCCCCATCTTCAAGAGCTGGATGCAAATATCCTGGGAACAAAGGCTTAGAGCCAGCAATGTGCAAGCTATTCTTGAGTTTAATAACAGTGAGGACTCAGGAGGTGCTAAGCACGCTGCAGGGTCCGGCAGCAATGCCACCGTCACCTCCCCGCACGCCCAGGCCCCGCGGCTCTGGGCAAGGACTGGTCAGCTGGGACCTGCTCTCATACTGCAAAGGCCTTGTTGAAAACAAGGGTGTAGGAGGAGAGAGCCCAAAGGGAAAATATTCTGAAAAGGAGAGGATTTATGAAGAAGGAAAGAACGAAGCACGATATTGGACTACCAGACAGTGGAGGGAGGGAGGGAGATGTACAGAGATGTCAGTTTGTCTGCCCAAGGCGTAATGTCCACCTCCGAGCTTCTGCACTGTCAGAGCAAAACTGATTCAAAAAGGGCCTCATGAGGCTGCCTTCACGTTTCCTTCATTAAGCTCAGGGTGACTGAATTAATTAGTTAGCAGCACGGCACCACTGATGCTCCAGTGGCTTTTCTGCACAACGTGACTATCCAGAGGGAACGTCTGAGCCGGCTCCATCCACCCAATGGTCTCTCTGCCATCTCCCAGCAGCAGCAAATGCAGAGAGGAGCATGTCCGAGCTGCCAGCCGACCTCTTCACTAAATGACCTGAAATCTTCCTCCCCAGGCTGGGGGTGCAGTGGGGCAGCTCACTAGAAACCAGGGACAAGAAGAAAGCTACCCCACAGAAATAGAGAAGAGTTTCGGATTGAAGATATAAACCAGGGCTTGGTCTCAGAAACACCACTTGGACTTTTTCTGTAAGAGCTAGATCTGTTTGATGCCCTCAGATTCTGCGTTTGAGGTTGACCATCAGATATGTTTCAACACAAAGCCACCCTTTGAGTTTATCAGCCATTTGAACCAGGCCATCTCCTTTGACCCACTGGGAATCCTTTGCTTGTAAAGTCCTCAAAGCAGGGACTTTATCTTCAACACATGCATGGGACAAGCACCCCAACCAAATGCTTCACATGCCGACTGCACAGATGACTTCTGTACGTGGTACAAGTCGTGGCCAACAAGAGGGGATGACTGTAAGTCACCTAGGGGCCTCCACTGCTGACCTGACCCAAAAGCTCACCCTCCCCAAACGTGGAAATAAATGGTGTGTTTTAGGAAGAGAAGGCAATGGATTCCTTCAGAGGGAGGCGCAGCCTCAACTCATGCAGCTAGAGCAGACCATGTCCTCCTCCATGCCACACCTGCCCAGCTCTCACCTTAAAGGGGATCTCGAAGGACTCGATCAGGCCCCCGATGATGATCAGCCCCTCAGTGTTCACTCCCATCCCGAAGTAATTGGACCAGCTCACTCTGTCCACCAGCCGACAGTCCACGTGCAACTCCAGTCTCTCCAAGGAGATGCTGAGAGCAACTTGGTGCCAGTGCCCATCGCCAAGAAGGGAAACTGGGAACCTGCATGCCCCAGAGGGGGAAGGGAAGAGGCACAACATGAAACTTAGGTCCCACATCTTATGCAGGACTAGGCTTCACTCCTACCAGCTCCCAGGGTCCCTCCTGTATCCGTCCTTAGTGCGGATGCTAAGGACAGCACAAGAGAAATCAGGTCTACCTTGTTGTCACAGGTAAGCACCATCACTTCTCTTCCAGCATGGGAATACTCTTTCTATCCAATGGATTTCGGCACATCTAAAACCAGTTGATGTGGCTGGGAAATTACTGGTATTTCTGTCTCTCCCTGCTTGATTTATCCCCAGTCTTTCTGTAGGGCAAACTAGAGGCTACCAAAGCAATGGTAAAGGCAAAGCTGGCCCAGGGCATCCTCTATGGCGGATGTCAGTGCTATTGGTCACCCAGAAATGCCACCCTTCTTGGGCACTAGCAAAGCAGGGATGATCCAGAAGGAGCAGGAACATCTGCCCACCCGACACCAGCCAAGCAGGCAGACATGTTGATCAGCATGGGGACGCACAGGTCTAGCTGAGGGAAGGGCTGTCCTTGTTTCAGAGTTTCTGGCAGCATGGGTTGATGTTTCTCTCCATCCACCCTTGATTTCACTGCAACACACCCAAGGCGATCAATAGACATGACTTTGCTACCACCTCATCACCCATAGACATGAGGCAAATCATGAGTGACCACCAGGACGTGCTCTCAGGGAGCTGCTGGTGGGAATATGATTCCAGCTACTGCTGCAGATGCTCTGGCAGCAGCAAGCAGCAAGACCTGCTGCGGATTACTGCCAAGCCAGGCAGGCTGGGGGCTTCAGAAACACCCCTCTCCAAAGCAAGGCCTGAGGGTTTCTGTAGTGGAAGGGAGGCGCCACGCTTGTCAAGACCAGAAATCACCGCACTCAGCTCTTAGAACAGCTTTTATCATTTGACAAGTCTCCAAGCTCTTGCAAAGGAGATCAGGGTTGTTACCTGGAGCCTGAGGGCCAGCGCTGGGCTGCAATTCATGACCCAGCAGGTCCAGAACATGGTCCAGGTATGTAACATAAGGCTTTGAGAGAGCTGAGGTTGTTCAGCCTGGAGAAGAGAAGGTTCCAGGGAGACCTTCTAGCAGCCTTCCAGTGCCTAAAGGGGCTACAAGAAAGATGGAGAGGGGCTTTGGACAAGGGCGTGTAGGAATAGGACAAGGGGCAATGGATTTAAACTGAAAGAGGGGAGATTTCTGTTAGATCTAAGGAAGAAATTCTTCCCTCTGAGGGTGCTGAGGCACTGGCACAGGTTGCCCAGAGAAGCTGTGGCTGCCCCGTCCCTGGAAGTGTTCAAGGCCAGGTTGGATGAGGCTTTGAGCAACCTGGTGTAGTGGAAGATGTCCCTGCCCATGGCAGGGGGGGTGGAACTAGATGATCTTGAAGGTCCCTTCCAATCCAAATCATTCCATGATGCTACGATTTGTGCAGGTCCTGCTTTCCTGCAAGTCCCTGTTGTACCCTGGACTCTGTGCTGGCTGGTTAGATGCGCTGCTTGGGCTGGAGGTGGGCAGAGCCAAGGCTCCCAAAACACTCATCCCCACTCCCTCTGCCAGCAGGATTTGTCAAGGAGCCACTCCCAGCACAGCCTCCCAAACCAGCCTGGGTGTTTACACCTTTTTGTTCTTTGTTTTCCAGATCTGTATCATTTTGACACAGTAGTGAGGCAGCAACTACCTGCACAGTCACCCCACCAGGTCTGAGGGACCATCACCCAGGTGGGGACAGGCAGAGGGACACGACCTTGATTCAGCTGAGGTGGGGTCAGAGCAGCACTGCTTAAAGCCCGCAGTGGGAAACCTTAACTCTGGCTTTGGGAGTAGAAAAGGAGGCGTGAGAAGGCAGAAAAAAACACCTGAGGTGGAACTTACTCGTAGTGTCTCCTTCTCGTGGTGACAAAGATCAAGGCGTGTGGGTTAATCCTGATCTGGAAGAGCACCTGGCTCCGGTGGCTGAGGATGGTCACTAGGCTGGTGTCCTCCTTCAGCGAGTACCTGAGCTTCATCAGCACGCTCAGCTCATCTGCAAACCTGATGGAAAGAAGCACCACATGACATCCTGCAGCAGCTGCTCAACGGCCATGGATGGCTCTCTTCAGACAAAACCCAAAAAGTCACAGTGCAAACGAACTCAGTGAGGACAAAAAAAAAGTAAAAAGCCAAGAGCAAACAGTCATTCAGGCTTAAGGTCAGGTACTTGTGTGGCTCTGCATGATTTTCCACGGGATTCCAGCCCTGCCCATTGCTGAGACTGGATGGTAACCCTGTTCCAAGCAGCTCTTCAATGCTACCTTCTCTCACCGTGTCCAGTGTCCTTGCTCACGGCAAGCTACAGCCCTGTACCAAGTACGGCAAAGGTCCGACCTGGTCTATGCCCTTGCAGACCAATGCCTTGGCATCAGGCTGTGGTGATGGATACAGCTGTGCTGTCTCTCTTGCTCTCTCACGTTCTGTGCTGGAGCTGAGAGGTCTTCCTGGTGGGACTACCAAGAAAACACATTCCTAGAAATGGTCAGTCATGCACTGAGCCGATGTGTCTTCCCTGCGTACAACCAAGAGATGGAAGAAAGGGAAGAAGCACCGAGCTCCTAAGAGCACAGAGCAGATGCATTATCTTCGTACCGTTATGGAACGGGATCTTAAAGCAACCCCTCAAACCAACCAGCATGTATGAGACGATTTTAAGCACCATCACCCCAACCTCATCCCCTTGAAGGCACCCACCTGTCCCCAAATGCCTCCCTCGTAGGGATGTTGAGGGTCGCGTACTGGCCGATCTCCAGGATGCTGCAGTTGGCTTCATCATAGCTGAAGGAAATATTGCTGAGGTCACGAGCACGGGAAGTAATTTGGTCCAGCAAGTTCACTTCATCTGCATTGGGGGAGAAGAAAGAGATGTTCAGCAGCTGAGATACCTTCACTACAGGGCTCTGCTCTCTTCTTCCTATCAGATGACAGTCAAAACCCCCAGAAAGAAGAGAATGCAACTAGGGGAAATTGAAATAATTCACAAATTTAGCAAAATCAGACCAAAACAAACATTCAGATACCCTCAGAGGCAGCCAGGTCACGTTTGGAAACAGAATACGTGTTTCAAGGCCAGCGTCCCAAAGACACGAAGGGTCATGTCCACCCAAGCAGTGGTGGTACCTTTATGACCATATAGTTGGGATGCTCAAGACTGTAAAGCAGAGCCTGGGACACAAACGCCCTAAAACACGTGTCCTGGATCAGCTGGGAACAGAAAATCCTGCTCAGTCCTTTCCCAGCCTTCCTTGCTGAAGTTTGCCCAATTTCAAGAAAGACTTGGACAAAGGAGCAGGATGAAGTTAGGGTGTCCCTCACTGCTGTGGGTGTCCTGACCAGATCATGGGGCGCTGCCCTCTGCCCAAAGCAGGGTTCAGGAGCTCCACTGGGAGCCGTGCATCATGCGGGAGCCCTTTCCCAGCCAGCGAAAGGCCTTTCAGACCAAGGCTGTGAACATGCAGGATGGTTTGAAATGGGTGAGAGCCCCCAGTCTGGCCTATTTGGCAGCATCACCACTTCAGCCTCACGAGGAGCTTTGAAGTCCCACAGTGAACAGAGACATTCCCGTGCCAAGTTCATTCTTTGACTAGAGAATCATTCAACTACAGAAACACCTGAACAGAAAGTTGTTTCAAACACAAGGTTTCTTGTTCCCCTCCATTCACCAAAACAAATGATTACAGACATCTGGCTCTATCCAGACGCCCTGTTCCTACCTCCGAGATACCTACCAACCAGGTCCCTCCTGTCTTGTCATCCCTTGGCGCTGCCAGGCAGCATGGCAATAACCCTGCCACCTGCCAGGGGTGGGGACGAGAGACGGATCCAGGGCAGCACCCCATGGGCCCAGCCTTGCAGGAGGGGTCTGGACCCACAGCCCCTTTACTGGGAGCGCCTGGACAATCCCACTTGGTGACTTATCAACAGAAATCCTGCCAGCACCATCTGCACTAGCATTTGCCATCACTTGGGAGGCATCCAGCCTCTGCATTCACTCTAATTCCCATTGTGGATGAGGCGTGAGGTTTACTGGAGGGCAGATGGGCAGTCTCGGGCATGCGGCAGCCTGGCAGGAGATACACACCCCGGACAGATCTGTCGCTCTGGAAAATAACAAGTCAATTGAGCAGAAAGTTGCTTTGATCCACTTCAGATCCTAACGTAGCTGTCCTGCTACCATCTCCTCAGAAGATTCTGCAAAGGGAAGAGCCCGGTGCTGGGACGGAGGGGAGGGAACATGGTCCTGCAGGAGATGAGGCCATTTGTGGTCACTCGGGGTTTCATCACGTGTTTCTCCAGCTCCCCATGCGGTCACAGCATCAACGTGTTCCCAGGCAACTCTCAGCTCAGCACCATGACACCAACAGCCTTCGGCAGTGGGAACGCTGTCAGAGGGTACGGAGGCAGCGGGGGTGTAGGGCTAAGCCCCTCGGAGACTGCACCGGTTGTGAACCCTGAAACGGTGCCGAGGCGGCAGAGCTTACCCAGGTCACACGTGATGCACATGCACAGCGTGGGGAGTTAATCTGGGACCAAACACAGCTGGCAGAGGGGAAAAAACATCAGGGAAGTTTCTCTCTTCTCATTCCCAAGCAGTTTTGGGAGGTGATTTCCCAGTTGCTGACACCAATGGACACGCCGAGACCCACACGCTCCATCTCTAGGGGCTCCAGCCCTCATCATCCATCGGCTTTGCTGGTGGTTACAAGCAGACAAGTGTGAGTTCCGTGGATCCTATCAGGTGAAGGGCCTTCCTACGCGAGCTGCAGCTGGGCGCTCAGTACCAGGAATAACATGGAATCACAGAAGGGTTTGGGTTGGAAGGGACCTTAAAGATCATCTAGTTCCAACCCCCCTGCCATGGGCAGGGATGCCCTCCACTACACCAGGTTGCTCAAAGCCTCATCCAACCTGGCCTGGAACACTTCCAGGGATGGGGCAGCCACAGCTTCTCTGGGCAACCTGTTCCAGTGCCTCACCACCCTCAGAGGGAAGAAGTTCTTCTGTAGATCTAATCTAAATCTATCTGAATTCAACCCTTGGCAACGGGCTGCACAGTTGTCCCTTGGGCAGAGCTGCAAACACCGCTCTCCTCTCCCTGACCTTCCCCATAAGCCAAAAAAGAAACGGTGAAATAAATGACATGCCTCAGACGCCAGCCCTCACGTAGAGCTGGGGAAGCTGGAGGCAGATGCCCTTCTCCTGCTTTACCAGCTCCAGACTGCAGCTCTTCCACACGTGCTGCTTTTTCTTCCCCCTCCCTCTTCCCCAAAAGCAGTTTTCCATGGATTTATTTCAGCCTCATCTGGCTGTTTCCTGCACCATGGGGGCCTCAAACGCCCGCGGCAGCAGCTCGTGCTGCGTGAGTCAGCAAAGTGTTGGGTGGGATCGATCGGCGACGGACACGTGGAGCAGCGCTGCAGGAGCTGCGGTCGCGGCCCCGCGCTCCCGTCCCGAGGCAGAGCTGATGCACAGCGAGGATTTAGCTCTCAACCAGCCTTGACACCAAAGCTTTTGCTTCCATCTTCTCCCCAGGGGTACCCAAGGGTCGGCTCCCCCATCCTGACACCACTGGCTTTCTGGTTGCTACAAGAACGTCACGGATTTACTTGACATTTCCAAGCGGGTTTATCCTCTCCCTTTGCCTTAACATCGGGAGCAGACGTGCTGCTTCTCAAGCACACGGATTACCTGGGGAAACGATTCTCAGCTGCAGGGTCTGAGTCACCAGCTGTCGGAGATGGGCTCACAGCCCTCCTGGGAGCACATGAATCCCAGGCAGGCGGATGCTGAGGATGCAGTGAGTGCAGCCAACACAGCAGCCAGAGTCAGGGACAGGACAGACAGGGTAATTCTCAGATTTCTTTACAAAAAAATTGTGTTTTCTCATGAGCTTTCAGCTTTCCTAGGGCTCAGGTGCCTCATCCCCACAGGCTTGCTTCACAACCAGGCTCCCCCATCTCCTTCCAGTGGCCACCAGTGAGCAGCTCTGCTCACAAACGCTTCTTCTATCACTGCTGAGCAACCTCCACCACCGGCGTGCTCCAGTGGAGGCAATGCTGCCCAGGACCCAGAGACAGGGCTCGCACTGAGTGGTGCTCACAGTCCAGCTGTGCTTGTGTTGAGCTCTAGACTTGGGTTCTTCCTCACCCATCTGCAGAAAAGCCAGGCAAGGCTGCCCACAGTGCCCATCCAGGACATTCAGCATGCCAAACCAATTCAACCTCAAACCAGAAGCTTGCAAAAGGGCTATTTCTATGCTACAAAGGAGATTCCTAGAGTTCAACAGCTGCTGCCAAATTTGGCTTGCCTCCGGGCCCCTAAAGCAGTGCAGGAACCTTCCCAGGCAGCCCAGTGCCAGGGAGACTTTTGCATGCGCCAACCTCAGCAGGGACAAGCACTGGCCAGTGGAGCTGGAGCCAAGAATGCAGCATCCCACGCTGAAGTTGAGCCCACACTGAAGTTAAGCCCACGCTGAAGTTAACCAGCGGTCACCAGGGTGCCAAGCATGTTTTGGGAGAAACGCTTCCAAGGATGGGGAGCACAGCAGCCAGAACCAAGTGGAACACCGATAAAAAGCGACTATAGATAGAGCACGGAGCTGTTGAATCATGCCCCATGAACCAATTGCAGTGGTTGGTATTGGGAGGTCTCTGCCTCCAAGAACCCAGGAACAGAACCAGGAGAATCAGCCAGACTGACCTCGTGGTTCAGTGCAGACATCCCAGCAATCCCAAGCTTGAGCTAAAGGACAAAACCAGCAGAGTTTGTCAGAGTTTCTCGCAAAGCCCAGCAATGGAGGATGGCAAGGCTAGACATGAACCAGGGTCAGGGACTGCCATGATGCTCAATCAGGTCTGAAGGGATACATGGGCAGAAGCTGGTCTGGAAACAAGGCTACGGTGTGGGTGCAAGGTCCATCCAAGAGACAGAGTCAAACATAGAACGAGTCCTACCAAGTGTAGGTTCATGGTCCATCCAGGAGGCAAAGCCAGAGGCAGGGCTGGAGGCTCAGGGGAGGGCTGAGGGCAGAGGGCTGAGCTTGAGCAGGGCTCCTGGGCTGAGGGTGTGGGTGGAGGTCCCAGGGGAGGCTGGTCAGGGCCACTGAGACCCATTAGTGCTCTCAGGGTCCCAACAAGATTCAGGAGTGGTCCTTCTCCACCCACACCCCTGGGGCTGCCAGAGAAAGGTGTCCCTCAGGGTGGCACCCCAGGTTGCAGAGACAGAAAAACGACCGTCCATGCGTTCCTCTGGCTCACGTGCACGTGAGAAGCTCACACTCAGGTTTGTGTTCTCCTCGAAGGAGGGAAATGAGGGAAAAGGAGATGATCTCAAACAACATAAAACCTAACTGGAGCCCTGGGACAGCTCCTAACACGGTCTGTCAGACTGAGTCACTTCGCCTGGATGCAGCACCACCGCTTGGGACCTGAAATAACTGGGCTGGACAAGCCCTGGGGACAATCCCAGGAGAGCCCTGGTGCTTACTGGCTGAGGAACGGAGCATAGCACCTAATGGGTCTTTCTCTCTAATTTCTGGGTGCCTTATGGAAATGTTCTGCCGGAAGTCTGCTTAGGATCACAGGCCACGCACTCCAGCTGTGTTTTCCAGCTCTGAATTAGAGAGGCTTGTACCTCCCAGCTAGAATGTAATAATACAGGCTCTCTGCATTAAGTGATGGAAAAAGAAGCTTTTATACCAGGGCGAGGGTTTCCTGGCACCACACACCACTGACACCACCATGTTAGCACAGGCACGGTCCGTAACCAAGCACTCAAAACAAGATAGCCCTCCCAAAACACCGATGCTCCTCCACTCCCCTCTCTCTCCTCCACCCTTTGCCTCTTGAAAGATGTCCTAAAGCTCAGAGGTTGTGCAGGACCTTCTCTGGATCATGGGGACCCAAGATGCCAGCTTCATATTTGTTTGGACTAGCCTGATGACTCTGCACATCGGGTGAACAAGGTCAAGGACATCTCGGTAGTGTTGCATTTGCAGGACATCAACCCTCCAGCAGCTCTTCCTGCGTTTCTCCCTACCCTGGCATTGCCTGTAACATCAACAATGCCCACGGCAGCCATCCGTGTCACCTCCTGTGCCACCTTCAGCTCCTACTGTTCCCATTTCCCTTGCCACCTAATAATTCCTTTTTAAGGGCAACACCACAACCGCATGAGATGGGGTCTAAGCCGCAGCGCACGCAGGCGGCAGTGACGGACCTGCATTCAGAGGATTGTGCAACAGGATTTCAACCTTCGCCTCCCCGCTCTGGAGAGCGGAGATAATTTGGTTCTGACCCAGCGGCTGGAAGTCAAAGGGGACAGAGCCAAAGCAGGAAGAAAAAGAAAAAACACATTTCTCACGGTGAAGGTTGTACCTATTAGTGGAAGAGTGAATGCAACCACCCACCCACGGAGAGGACAGAAAGTTTCAGGGAAGTGAAACCTTTTCAGAAGAAAGAACCAGCCGTACACACTGTTTAGACAGGAACAAAAAAAATAAAATCAGAGCCCAGGCTTCTTCTCGAGCTCGTTACGCAGCTGGGCAGGCGTGCTGCCGCTCCTTTGTCCGGGCCCAGCACGGGGTCTCTGCAGGAATGGGGCTTCTGGGGACAAAGCCTAGTGAGGAGGAAGGGCTGCTGGAAGGTGAGGATGACCCCAAATAAGGATACGCTGGAGACAAGAAAAAGTAGACCAAGTAGCAGGAAAAGTAGAGAGAATGTGAAGGAGCTTTTGGGAGGAGCAAAGGGTTCAAGAGTTGCTAAACTCACAATGGGGATAATGAAACCAGAGTGGCCACAGGAGCAGGGAAGTGGGCTTGGAAGACATTTCAGCCTTCAGCTTCACCATCCTCATTGCGTCTCCTCTCTGCAAATCACACCTGCCCCAGCCTCGGGATGGCATGAAACACTCATCCCGTTAACTGAAAGCGTATGTTTCCCACCCGGGTGGGGACAGGGAGAAGCTTTGCAAACGTGGAGCAAATCACCATCTGACAGCTGAGAAACGAGAGCCCAAAGACCCTTTTGAAGGCGCTGCAGGGAGCAACACTCACAACGACGATCTGCTCTGCAGAATTTGGTGGCTTCCCTTGGTGCTTTGGGGTTGGTGGTTTGGGTTTTTTTTAGAAGAAATCAAAAAAGGAGCCACTTCCAACCTTCCCAGGACACCTACTGAAAGATCCCACAGAGCTCCTCAACCATCTGCTTCCTGAGCAACCAAGAGAGTTAACCTCAACCCAAAGATCCTGCTCTCTAGGAAAATGCTCCAGGGTGCTACACATCACCTGAGCCTTGCACGCACCTTGGGCCACACACACACACACCCTGGGGTGTCTCCTGTCCCTCGTTCCCCACGTTTCCTCATCTCTCTGCTCTGTCCATGCATGCCCTGTCCCCTCCTGGAGCACTGACAGCGAGCGCTGTTGGGTTGAGCTCAAACCTTCGCTTTCCTCAAGCCAAACATCATGGAACCAACTTTTTATCTATATTCAGAGCTTAATAAGTTTAGCTAGAGGGGTATTTTTTAAATGGATTTCATTTGAACCTGTGCAAATCCCTGCACAGCCACTCTTCAATCGGTCCAAGTCTGCCTCACAGCAATTAAACTTAATTACTGAATTACCGTGAATCAGCGTAAACCAGATCTGAATTGTCTACAATGCCTACACAGAGGATTCCGGGGGATTAATTTGAAAACAACTGAAAAACACACTAGTAAAACTTGTGTGACTCTGAGTGGGGACAAGTCCCAAAAACATTGGCCCTCACTGTCCCTAGTAAATAAGCTTCTCTTTGTTGCTCCAGTGTCAATCAATAGCAAATTCTACAAACTGTCACACTCCAGGGGCTTGTTTCCAGCACGAGAACCTCCCTCTCTGTTGTTCTGTTTTAGAGGGTTGGAAGATACACACATTAATACACACAAAGCCACTAGGGTGAAGCAATGAAAGGATGACCACAAAAGCCTCCTCCGAGCGGGATGGCCAGCACTGAGCAGGGCAGCCCACGGCACAGCCAGGGTTTGGACCCCTGATTTTCAGCATCCTCTCGTGCTGATGGAGAGCACACACACCCCCCCAGCTGCCACGGCCAAGGCTTGTCTGGATTTGATAGACTCCAAGATCAGGACACCAAGGAGGTCCCACCAGCCCCATCCTTGGCTCCAAGAGCAGATACTTGCTGGAGAGGACAGGAAAAGGGCAGGAACAGAGCAAGTCTTTCCTGCTGCTTCCTCCCAGCTCCCTGCAGCGTAAGGGTTTGCTGAGCCAAAGGCAATGTCCATGTTGGCAGAGACTTGAGCTCAAGTCTCTCCTGTCCTGGAGAACACTGAAGGATATTTCTGCTCAGCTGGCTGGGCTGCCCAAGAGATCCCTGGGCACACAGAGCTTCTGTTCTCTCCCTTTTGAGCTTTCATGACATTCTGTGAAGACCTGAACTCCTCCTGAAGCAGAACGGGATGCATTTTTAACATCTCAGCAGCACGTAGTGGGGTAGGAAAGCCAGCTGTAGCAGGGCAGCACACGGGCAGCCCCTCTGCAGGCTCCGCTCTCCGAGCAGCGGTAGGAAGGGAAGGAGCTCAAAGGGTTTGGTTTGTCTCCTAATTCCCCTTTCTCCACCAAATGGCAGGGGGATCAGCAAAACATATACCAGAAGCTACAAAACTGAAGTGACAACGTAGAGGCGGGTAAGGCAGAAAGATTTACTGCAAAAGGAAATGTAATTTCAGAGTTTTGGAAGGAAGCAACAGTTTGATGGGAAATATCTATTTCTGAACTACCTCGGTCCCCTTCTTCCCTGTTACAAGTTGATCTTCACAAATGTTTCTCCAGCTTCACCTCCCATTGTCTAAGAGTAGTTATTTGAAAGTCTGGCAGAGGCTCAGCCTGAGCCATTATTTCAACAGTGTTGAAAGTGTCTTGAGTAACGAGGGAAATGGTCAGGTCAGTGTTATCTTCTGCTGCAGACATACACATCTGGGAGAGATTACAGTCTGAGAAAATAAATACGTCCAGGGAGCCCATCCTGGGAATTCCTCTCATTTCGGCAAACAAGGGCTTGGTGCACCCCAAAACCAAACCCTTCCTCCAAACTCCCCCGCTCCTGCTCCTTCCTAGTGATGAACTGCTTCATTTGGTTTAGTCTAACAGCGATTTTAAACTGTACATGTAACATCACCCGAGGCTGAAAACCCGACGCTTAAACCTGATCTCACTGGCCATGTCCAAGGCAAGGCAGACCTCAGGCGGTGTGCCCAGATGTTAGTCACCGGTGAAAGGCAACCACAAACGGACTGATCGCGTGCCAGCAGCCATCTGTCACCCCGCGTTGGCTCGGGATCTCTGTGGCTCCTGTTTTCCAAGTAATCAAAGTATCAAAAACCTGCGGGGAAGCAGCAGCAGCAAAGCAGTGAAAGGTCCTTTGTGCTTTCAGCCCCCGGAGATCTCGTGTTCAGACGGAGCATCCGCGCGCTGTCCATGCGGGATCGGGGCCGGCGCTGTCCCCAGCCATACACACACGTCCTGGTCCACTGAGGTCTCCTGGAAAAACGAGTCCCGAACACGATATATCCAAACGCGCCACTTCCCAACCTTCGCTCAAGCCGATCGCCCCGCGCAGCGGCTCACCCCGGCACGCTGCCCAGGTTTTCGTCGCGGTTCCCCTGTGATCCTGGGTAAATCGATTTTCCTGTTGTAGAGGTGGAGGAATGAAGGGGAGCGAATGTTGGGAGGCACCGTGAGGATACGTATGTTGGGATAAGCAGGATGGACACGTGTGTATCCTGGCCGAGGGGAAGGACCGGAGAACTAGCTTGCCCTGGAAGCTCTCGCCTGTCTTCTCTGTGCCCACCCTCCCTGCCCCCTCAGCACCCGGAGTGCCGAGCAGGGATCTCTTACACCCCAACCAAAGCAATAAATGCTGCAGCTTTTAACCCCAGCGGCCCTACAGTTCAGCCCTTGCATTGAGCAAACTGATTGCTATTTTCTTCATTGCAGCCCAAAAAATCAGAGTCACTCTTCCCTAACCTGGCTGATTTTCACCTCAAACTGGTGCTGGTAGACCTGAGGGGCAGGAGCCTTCAGCAGACCTAGAGAGGTGCAGGCAGAAGGGCAGCCTCCATATGAGCCAGAGAGATCCAGAAAGCATCTTTCCAAAGCTTTCACCTTCCATGTGCTTGCAGGTCCTTTGCAGAGCTGCCTGCTCTGCTCCGAACACCGAGCCCCGGCAATCGCAACCCTCTCCCTCTGCTGAGTCTCAGCGTATTCATGACAAATGTGTTCTATCAACCTCACTGCAGTGGCCCAGAAGCCTAACTGGCTAGGGGAAGGTGAGGCAGGCAGCTTCATTTTCCAAGCTTGGTAAGAGTTGGTGACTTCACCCAGGAAGAAACTATATGATGCAACTGTAAAGGTCTGGCTCAGGTTGCTCCCACCTTGGGAATACCCTGTTATCGCATCCCCATGAGAGGAGCTGGAGGACAGGCAAAGATCCTGCCCAGAATTTACTGTGCCCTTGGCCTCGTGCCCTCCAGCCCCATCACACGCGCACGGCGCTGGCAAATTCACACTTGGATCCATTCCGAGTCACACGGATTCACAAATTCCGAGGTGTCGAGGCTGGAGGAGCAAACTGCAGACACTTTGCAACCAACTCCTTTGCGGTGAGCACAGGACACCAGTGTTTGTGATGGGAGATCGTGCCCTGGCCAGAAAGCCCTCAAGGGGCACGATGCCTATCTGCTTTCCCATTTAAAGCTGTGTTTCTAGCATGCCAGTCTGTGGAGAAAACCTTGAAAACATCACTCCGGAGTAATCAATGGTCTCGAAAGCACAGAGCAAAGGTGGCAGCTACATCCATGAATCTGGATGCCCACCAGCGCTGCCCATCCCATGGGCCTGGCTTTGGAGAGAAGTTGGAACCTGGGGAAGAGAATTTGAGGGCAAAAGCCAGGGGATACATAGGGACACAGGGCCGGACACAAGGCTGCCAGGGACGTGCTTCCATGCTGTGCCAAGCACGGCGGGCACGGAGCCAGGGCCCCAGCCACGTCTGGGCTTCTGGGCATGGTCTGCTGCCTGCCAGGCTCCCCCAGCTGCCCGCCCGGCAGCGATGGGACCAGGGCTGCTTCACAGGAGCTTGTTGGAGCCTCGAGGTCCCAGCTTCTGGCAGGGAAAGGCAACTCCTGTCAGCTTTTCTCAAGAGTGCAGGGTCTATGGCAGGAGACTCCCTATTGCACAAGGGTCTGGCAAACCTCTTACCTCTGTCCAAACCCACCCTAACCCAGGGAAACTCTTTCTCAGCCATGCCTTCATTGAGTGAGGCCGATTTTCCTCTTTAAAGAATGACTACAGGTCAGCACATGGTTTACCTTAGCTGACATACAGCCACTTCATGCTGCCATTAATCACTTTGGAGACGGCAGCATTCCCTGCAAAGCACCAAGAAGGGTTGCAGGGAGAGGGGACATCCAGCCACCGCTGCCATGAGCCCATGCCTGCCACAGCCCCAGGGGCTGTGGGAGCTGGACCTGCCTGAGCCCAGCTTTGCAAGTGCCTCTACGAGCTCCTGTTACTCAGCATATGACTAATGCCCCAACCAAAATTAGTACCGGCGCGCTTAATTAAAGGGAAAGGTTTCCACTGCAGGCAGGCGACGCGCACAGCGCTTTGCAGGGGTCTATTTCTGCATCCTTCACTTTTAGATATGCTGTTACAAAGGGTCAGCGCTCAGGCTCTGACCCGGCGTTAAAATTTGGTCGGGGACAACAAGGTGGAGGTTGAGGCTCGCTACCACGCACCGCCCGCCCCGGGGACCTGCAGAAGCAGAGCAGCAATGCGAGAGAGAAAGAAGCACAAGAGCCTCATGCACCAGCAACCGCACAGCCTGGGGCAGAGCAGGGCAGGAGCACCAGCACTGACCTTCTCCTCCGGCTCCCTTCAACACAGCTCTCAAGAATAAAGAAAAAAATTTAAAAAGAGTGTTTCCCAGACTAACAAGCTGACATTTCACAGCCAAAAAGCGCTCTGATTTTCACCTCGGGCAAAACATGTGCACATTTGTGATTCATTCCACACCCGCGGCTGCCAATTTTCCTGCACAAACTATTGAATTGTTGCGGTTTCAACCTTTACTCAACTCTGGAACGCTACTCCAAGCTCTTTACATCTGGCGTTTGACAGAGCTACTCACCTCCCACCTCTCCCCCTCCACTGGTATTTTTACACCCAAAGTATCTTTGGGTTCCTTGGAGCCTTCGAGTTTCATCACAAGCTGCTCGATGCCATGAGCTGCTGCTTTCCCAGGTGTCGGGGCCACCTGTAGGGTCAGAGAACCTGAGACCCCCAAGCAAAAACATCTCCTCTTCTTGTAAAGTCCCATTTCACCAAAGTTTCACAGGTCAGGTTGAGCCCATAATGCTCAAACTACAGCTCAGAAGGCTCCGGGTAAATAAACATAAACAAGGATTTCCTTCACGTGAAGAGAAGTTATCAGACCCCAAATGGTGCTGGAGGAACCACTCTACCACCCCGAAGGAGGGGCTGACCCTCTCTGAGCTCCCTCAGCAGACACCCATCCACCACTGCTGTCCCATGGCCAAGCCCTGGCTCGCCACGGCCGGATTCTGGACAGAGGAGGCTCTCCAGGCAGTGAGCTTGGGTGAAGATGGGCACAGATGCTCCACAGGGTCAGAAGAAGCCCCCTGCACCTTCATTGATGGAAGAGGTCCCAAGGAGAACACGCTCAGCACATGGGCATGGGTAGACCTCTAGAATGGTCAGCCCTTACGCAAAAGCCTTTGCTGGATGTGGAGACCTCCACTCCTGTTTCCTCCTCAGGGTTCAAAATCCTCATCCTCTCTGTGCAAAGCATCCTGCCCAAGGCTGGTTCGTGCCCACTCCTGTATCTTCTACTTCTAAGGCTCCATTGGAGCATCCTACCCACTAATAATCACTTCCCAGCTCAAATTAAGTTTTCCCTTCCCTCCATTTCTTTACTAACCTAGACAATTTCCCCGGGGGAAAAAAACAGAGCTTTTTATGCAGAAGAACCCAGAGGAAAATCTCTCTTCTCCCACCAAAAACCAGTTTTCAAGCCTTTATGATTCATCACAAGTAAAGCTGCAAAAGGCAGAGGTGACACGCTCACCTGTGCCCCCTGCACAGCCTGGCACCCATCACCACACAGATTTTGGGAGAGCCCCAGACACAGAGCTGACAAGTCTCGTTTTAACAGCAGGGATGTTTCTGCCTTGCAAAAAAAATGTGCTCTTCATTGCTCCCGTGGCCTTTGAGCACGGGAAAACACATTCGTTAGAGATGCTCCACTTCTCTGAACGGACGACACTGAGAAAATGCTGGATTTGGGATGTGGGGGAGGTCTCGGGGTTAAACAAAATTGCTGGAAAGAAATTGGTGCCAAACAGAAAACTTTCCTGATATTTGAGTAAGAAAAAAAAAAAAAAAAAAAAGAGGAAAACGAGTCATTTTGAGTTAGACTAGAAATGGAAAGTTTCATCTTTGTCTGTGGACAAGTTACTTCTTGTTTTCTTTTATTCAATGTGAGTTGACTTCAGTTAACTGAAACACAGACAGCTGAAACTGAAAGTAAAATTTGGTTTTTAAAAGCCTGGGCATTTCCAGAACAAAATTTCCACATTTTTGGACATTTCCAAAAACCAAAACAAACTCAACAAAAAATCCCAAGAACTTTCTTTGCTAAACACAGGAAAACCAACTGCTTTAATGGGTTTGAATTTCACTCCCACTTCCCGACTGGAAATCATTCACCCAGTCAGACCCACTTTCACAAGCCCTGCTCCATCCACCCCCTTTCTCACCACATGCACCAGGTCACCACGAGACACCTCTCTACTTGCAGCTCAACTTCAGGCTCCACCAAGTCCTCTGAGGTCCATCAAAGCAGATCCCCAAGCCCATCCGCCCTCAACTTCACTGTTCCTTTACCTGGAACAGTCAACCTGAAGAACACCCCCAAGTACAGTCTTCCTCTGTGTTGACATATCTTCTGTCTTAGTGCCTCAGCACTGTGTCTGATAACCTCTGTGGCAAATACTTTGCTGCATCTCTACTCCACCTCGCTTGCAAATCACCTCTAGTACAACGTGCTCCAGAATGGTGAAGACCACCACTCAAATTACCATCTTTATAGACACACAGGTTGGAAGACACCGGGACACCTCTAGTCCCCTACTATGAGCTTCACCCATAACCCACCCTGGTACCTCTCCAGCTTCGCTGAAGTGAGCAGTGCATTATTCTGCTGCCCTGCCACCTCTGTGTAATGATCAAACAAGAAGAAGAAAAGCTAGACCCATGAGCTAACGTCCCAGACTGAGAGAGAAGGGTTTGCTAAACTAAAACAATACATCACATAGCGCTCCAAAAGTGCCAGGAATTATTTTTTAAGCCATACACTGTATCCAATATCACAGTGGGAGAAATCCTGCTGGTGGAAGGTTTCAAGGTTTCTCTTACAAGCTGGGAATGTTTCCAATGTCTTGGAAAGAAACAATCCATGCCACCTGGATTGTTACCTGAATGGGCAGTTTGCCAGACCCATCTACACTGGCATGTCTATCAAGGCAATGCGTGGAGGAGCCTGGGTGGAAAGAGAAGGCTCCAGGGAGATCTTTAAGCAGCGTTCCAGTACCTAAAGTGGTCTACAAGAAAGCTGTCTCACTCTTCACAGGTTGGAGTCATTCTTGGATCACTCCTTGCCCTGTAACAGTCAAACCCTTGATAACTTCCAGCACAGCCACCAAACCTTTTCACTGGAGAAAACTTTTCCTGAGCAACATGAAAGGAGGAGGGATGGACGGGCCACCCTTCTTTTCGGGGATCATTTTTAGAAACAGGGTCTCCCCACCACCAGCCACCACGCCAGGGGCGGGCACCACTTTGGGGCCGCAGGGCAAACACATCCCAAAGGGCGAGGGAGCCTGGAGAGAAGCCACAGTCTGTGCAACATCCCCGCAGCCCCACCAGCCAGCACATGCCTGCCAGATGCTTCACGTTTTGGGAGGGGGGGGGGAAGGAGAGGTTCAGAGGTCAAGGTCATGAGCAATGCCTGACTCCGTTCTTTGTGAAGGGGCCGTGCAGGGAGAGAGGGAGCTGGGAGGAAATACCAGTCTGTGTGTGTCAAAAAAAACAGCCAGGGTGGGATTGTTGGTCACGTTTGCACATGTTTGGCTCAGGAAAGGCAGGAAGCTGCAAGGCACGGGGGTCCCCAGCTGAAAGGGAGGGCTGGGGGGGAGGCAGAACAGCACAACACACCGGGGCAGCCTGGCATGGGGCAGCCTGGGATGCTCCTTCCTGCATCCTTTTAACGTCTCCAGGAGAGCTGCAACCACTCGGTGTAGGATCAGCCTCCGGCTATCAATGCTCCCCCTCTCCTCCTTCCCTTCTTTGTGGGGCTGAAACGCTGCAATGGGAATTGTGATTCCCACATCGTCAAAGCTGGGAGCTCCCTCCATAGCCTGGGACCTCCTGGAGTGTGTCAGCCCTGTCCCCCCTTCCCCTTGCCCACTGGAGTGTCAGTTGGCTCCTTGTACTGGAAAGCAGAAAGCTGCAGCCTCTGACATAACCCCAGACGCTTCTCTCCAAGGTTCAAGACCAAGTTAAACTAAACCAGACTGCACATATCAAAAAAAAAAGAGCCCAGACACAAAGGAACAGTTTTGGAAATGCCACCCATGCCTCTGTAGGAAAACGGCTACCCAGCAGCCGTCATCTCCAGGTGGCCCTTTCAATGGCCTGGACCTAATGGACCTGCTTCGAGCAGGGGCTGCACCCCAGGAGCGCCACAAGTCACTGCCAACGTGAATTATGCTGTGACAATGTCACACTGCTGGCTGTGGGTGACACCTCTCCTCTACATCTCTGGCGTGCGATGTTGAACAGACTTGTGGTATCTCCACAGCCATAAAATTTGATTTCTCACCAGCCCGACTCTTCCAGAGAGCAGCCAGCAACCACCCCAGTAACGCCAGTCATACTCTGGGGCACAGTCAAACCCTGCTCACCCAGAACCGTGACTGCCTTGTATATTTAAGACAGAAAAATATAAAATCTAAATCATTAAACCACAAGAACCAAAGATATGACTCCTGAGCACTGCCTCCTAAAGCAAGCGTGCCTGGGATAAACAGTGGGGCACAGCATCTTTGCTGCTTTGATTTAATTGTGGGTCACTTTTGCTCAACCAGCATCCACCAAACGGTACAAGACTGGTCACTGAGCCTGGGATCTGCTCCTATTTACGCATTTTCAAGCCAGAAAAAAGCTCTTGCTGTGATCTAGTGTCCTACAGAGAACATACCAGGAGATCTCCAGCTTAATTCCCACTTTAAGACCAAGAGCTGTGGCTGAATTCGGAAGAACGTCTTTCCCTTTAGGAAGAAATTTCATCTGGATTTAAAGTCCTCTGAGTGACTGAAACTCTACCACAACCCCACCTCGAGGTAGGCCAGCAGCGAGTTAAATAACATATACAACTGCCATAGGGGTTGTTACAGCTAACGTGGGAGGTTCCAATTAAAACCAGCAGAGCTGTGGAAGAAAATTAACAGCATTTTTACCGCAGAAGGTATGGGATTCCCAAAAGTCCACTCATTTGGAGAGGAAAACCATGAGCAAGGCATTATAAAATGAAGCCATTAATAAGGATTCAGAAAACTGCCTGCCCCGGGCAGGAGCCTGATCGCCTCCTTGGAAAGACCCAGCAAAGGAGGTTCTGCTGGAAGCAAGTTCAGCGGCTCGGAGCCTTACCCTGCCGAGGAGGGAAACGCCGCGGACCTCGGCCGCTAAAGCACGGGACGTGGCTTTGCAAGACCTGCCTCGTTGGAGCAGGACGACTCTCGCTTCCCGCGAGCCGCAGGCGCCCAGGGAGATGGGAACGGCGTGGGTGCATCCCCAGCAAGCCAGGCAAGTGGTGGTAAGCCCCCTCCTTTCCTCCAGCTCCCAGCCAGCCCGCAGGAGCCGGGGCAAGCGCTGACCTCCCTGGACAAGGCAGCATCTGACTTACAGCCCCTGAGGCTGACCTCGGGCCCAGGGGGGTTGATGCCAAGAGTTGGTGCAAATGGCAGCTAGAGAGCACCTGGCTGTGAACTGCGGCTTGGAGGGGCTAAATAACCACTGGAGGGGCTAAATAACCACTTGGAGGGGCTAAATAACCACTTGGAGGGGTCCCCACAGAGGGACCTTGACGGGCTGGAGAGGTGGGCCCGTGCGAACCTCATGAAGTTCAACAAGGCCAAGTGCAAGGTCCTGCACGTGGGTTGGGGCAATCCCAAGAACAAATACAGGCTGGGCGGAGAATGGATTGAGAGCAGCCCTGAGGAGAAGGACTTGGGGGTGTTGGTCGATGAGAAGAGAAGGCTCCGGGAAGACCTTCTAGCAGCCTTCCAGTACCTAAAGGGGCTACAAGAAAGATGGAGAGGGGCTTTGTACAAGGGTGTGTAGTGACAGGACAAGGGGCAATGGTTTTGAACTGAAAGAGGGGAGATTTAGATTAGATCTAAGGAAGAAAATCTTCCCTCTGAGGGTGGGGAGGCACTGGAACAGGTTGCCCTGAGAAGTTGTGGCTGCCCCATCCCTGGAAGTGTTCAAGGCCAGGTTGGATGAGGCTTTGAGCAACCTGGTGTAGTGGAAGGTGTCCCTGCCCATGGCAGGGGGGTTGGAACTAGATGATCTTTGAGGTCCCTTCCAACCCAAATCATTCTATGATTCTATGAGAGCTACACCACAGACCATCTCACTCAGCCCTGGTACACCCTCACCTGCCAAAACAGAGACCAGCACTTCCACAGGCAAACCCCAGCGGTTTAATGGATCCATCCAAGGACTTCAGAAAAGTATTAATAACGCAACTCTGTCAAACTAAAGGTTCCACTCCTGTGAGGCAGATGTCTTCGTTGGATGACAACTCCTTTAACCTGCCCCTTCGGTCAAGCATTTTCCATTCTCTGTGGAAGCTGCCATTGGAAATGTGACTTAGAAATGAAGGCTCAGGAGCAGGAAAGCAGAAAAAGTCATAATAAAATGTACCTCTTTTACTCTGAAAATCCATACTTCACCTGTAGCATGAGCTCATACTCAATCTTACTCAAATACTCAGTGTCCACATCCACTTCATCGTTAGTCCAGAGGCGTACAAGCACCCCAGAGCACATCAGGTCTGGGTCCCACATGGCACTGTATCCACAGGGAACATCCCAATAAATTCTCCTCACCCCCCTTCCTCACCCTACAGCTCCATGCTCTCCATGCCTGGTTATTTCAAATATCTCATCCATTTACACCTTTCCAGGAGGAGCCGTGTCATCCTCAGCTCTCGCACCGCAACACGGCGCTTCTTCCGCAGCGGGTGGGATCTGCTCCAAGCAATCCCATCGCCTCCCACTTTTCTCCGGTACAATCCGGAGCACTCCGCTGAAACCGCAACGGCACAAACGTGGGCACTTACAGGGGAGGGAGAGAGGGAACGGATAGGCACAAAGCTGGCAAAATAACGGCACTTCTTCAAAACATCACGTCTAGCACGTTTAGAAAAAAAAAAAAGAGATAAAGTGAGGAGCTAATAGGACATTATCTACTGCCCAGCTGCATTGTGTCTTGCAAAGAGATGCCAGCTCAGAGCCATCATGGAGGCAGGCCAAGCATCCGTCTGTCCCTGCTGTACGGATGGAAACGGCGGGCAGAGGAGCGCGGCAGCCGGCGCAGGGCCATGGCACAGACCAGGGAGCCCCAGCCCCGCTCTGCGCCACGGCCACCCCATCCCGCTGCCTCCCGCTCCGCTCCGGACTTCAAAGGCCACGGACGTTTCCTTTGCCCAGGAATCACCCACCATAGAGTCAGTTATCGCCCAGACACACACGGAGCCCCTCCACCAGTGAGTTCCTGCACCACGGTGCCCGGCACCCGCTCGGTCCTTGGCTCGTCCCCAGCCCTCTGCTCCCAGATGCTCTCCAAGTCAGAGCACAGGGCATGTAGCAACCAGACCTTTCAAAAAACTAGCTTCTCCCACCGAAACCGCCCAGATGAGCTGGCGTGAAAGATTCTGGGTGTTTCTCTGCACTCAACCATCCTCCCCACAGTCCCCCTGTGCTCTGGTTTTCATGGCCAGCTCTAAACCACTGGGACTGGCTGCTCCGACAAGCATCAGCTGCATCCTCCTCCTCAGCTGTCTGCAGTGGAGCAGCAGGAGAGATTATCACTGCATCTGTCACAGATGAGTTCGGGACTGAAGTGCTTTAAGACATCTCTGCAATATATTACCTACCTGCTTCTCCTATTTCTCCAAGTCCCAATGGGAATATTTTATGTTTCATCTAAACGTACGAACTTAGAGCACATCCATCCTCTGCAAGCGGGGAAGCATATCTCTGCATAATGCTAGGTGTGGGGGCAGTCAGCTTTCAATAAATAAAAGTTAATTACCTTTCTGTAGGGTTTTTTATTTCCCCTTCAAGAAAACAGAAGCTGCTATTTGAATGATTTTAAAAGACCAAAAATAAAACTGAAAAAAACTGATCTTCAGTCGCACTCTGGTGAAAGTAACAAAAATCAACTGTTTTGCCTGAGTTAAATCTGTTTGACCTGTGCCCAACCCCTATAATTTCCCCCCCAGCAGGTTTGGGAGGGGATGAATTCCGCACATCTGCCATATGGAGCCATTAAACACAACGAGGAGCACCAGGTGCTGCAGCAGCAGGTCCCATCCCCAGCGCTGGGCACCCACCTCTTAAGTGACCATAAATGCAGATTATGGAGCTCCTTAGAGGAAAAAAGGCTCCACACACACGGAAAGATTCATACCACCCTGGGAAGGGGCTTATGCCCCATGGGAACGTGCTTCAGCCTCACCCGGTGACACACAGCATCTCCTGCACGTGTTTTTTTGGAGGCAGGAGGGTCACTGTGCCATTGAACGGGGAACATCCAGCCTCTGGGAAAAGCACCCACGTTCACCCTCCCAAAGCTGTGGGAGTCACACGAGGTTTGATCCTTCCCCTCCAGGAGATGCGTTGGCCCCACTCACCGCCAGTACCAAATCTGCACATCAGCTTTTTCACCACCTGGCAAAACCAGCCAGGAAAACATATGAAGCACCTTATGGAAGTGGCTCCAGCCACATTTCAAAAGTTGCCCTTGGTGGCCAGTGAAGGCTCAGCCCTCCCCAGCCTGGCACCAGCCCTCGATGCTCAACAGATTTCAGTGAACAGGAGAAATCCCAGCCCAGGGAGGACACCGGCATTGCCACCCGTGCCTCGCTGCCCGGCTGCGATCAGACACTGAAATACCTCTGCCCCATCCCTCTTGTCTCAGAGCAAAACAAAACAAAAAAAGGGATGCTTTAAAAGAACCAGGCACTTCACTGGAAGTATTTGGGATATAAAAGAAGAAATTCTAACGTTCTTCCCAAGTGAAACAATTCGAATGACATCTGTGGAAATGGACCATCACACCTCACTCGGAGGGAGCTCAGTATTGACCTTCATCGCCCCATGGAGCTGAATCACTTCCCAAGACTAATGGATTTGGCTCTTCCCTCCTCATCCTGCTCCCCTGGGATAGAGGGGGCAAGATAGCCCCGAGGAGAGGCAATTTGGTATGACCACTGATCTCTCTGAGCCGCAAACGGTTTTACTGGGGTTGAACTGGCCTGTAGTGAACTGTTCCATTTCTGTTCTCTCAATGGAAAAGCTACATATTTTTCTAAGGCAAATTTTTATGTAGAAAAATCTGAGCATCTCAACTGCAGAAAGTGCATTTTTGTGTTGAAAACACAACGGAAAGACGTGGGGGGAAATGCTTCCAGCTAGCTCTGCTGTTTGGGGCTAGATTCCCTTCTCAACACATCTCTGTTTTTCTGCCAATTTGTTTACTAATCACTCCCATCTTTCAAATAATGAACTAATTTACGAAGAACTCAACTGTGTCGAAAAAAGAAAAAGGGCAGCAATGCCCTGGCCAGCCGAGCTGCCATGGGGGATGCCGTCCACGCTTGGACCAGCACAGGCGTTCTTCCAATAGAGCCCAGCACAAGCATCTTTCCAATTCTCAGGAACATCCCACATCCCAAAGGGCATTGTGCCTCCAGGAAACCGCCACAAAGCTGCGTGGTCTTCACTGACACCTTTCCTTTCTTCAAAAGGAGAATCACAGAATCATAGAACATTTTGGGTTGGAAGGGAGCTCAAAGATCATCTAGTTCCAACCCGCCTGCCATGGGCAGGGACACCTTATACTACACCAGGTTGCCCAAAGCCTCATCCAACCTGGCCTTGAACACTGCCAGGGATGGGGCAGCCACAGCTTCTCTGGGCAACCTGTTCCAGTGCCTCCTCACCCTCAGAGGGAAGAATTTCTTCCTTAGATCTAATGGAAATCTCCCCTCTTTCAGTTCAAAGCCATTGCCCCTTGTTCTATCAATACACGCCCTTGTCCCCAGCGGCACCAGGATCAGCGCGATGTGACCTGAGGTGGCCTTTAGCCCCGCAGGAATCACACTGATGGGAAGGAGGGCCGGGGGAGCTGGGCAAAATTCCACGTGGGTAATTAGTGCTGCACTAATTGCCATCATTGTGGGACAGAGACCCACTGTCAAGGTTGACATGCCCTAAACAGAAGCTGATTTTTGCCACTGTGTTGCTGTCTTGAGTTCTTGGAGTGGGAAAGGCAGGAGAGGAGGGAGCTTTGGTCTCAGAAAGGTTTTTTTCTTAATTGATGGCCACAAGAGAGCGAAGATTTTCAGCCCACTGCTGTGTCACAGGGGCTGCAGGTTGAATTAAGCCTTTGCACAATGCAGGAACAACGGGGACATGGAATCCCTTTGGCACCAGCTGGCAGTCAGGAAGGACTTCGCTCTGCCAACAACATCATCTGCCCCTGGCGAAGCAGAGCCCGCGGCAGCGCCGGGTCTCACCACGCCGCCGATAGAGCTGAGGGTGCTCTGTGCCATGTGAAGATGGGGACAGACCCAGCCTTGCCAGCCTCCTTTCTCAGAAAATAGGGAGCAAAGCGCACAAAAAATTAATAACCTCGCTACGCAATGGTCCCTTCCAACCAAACCCTCCTCTGGTGGGTTGGCGTGAACAGCCGTCCGCTCGCTTTTTAGCTGAAGGAAATGAGGATTCTGTGCTCATGTCTGTCTCCCAAAATGCTGCCAGGGTGGACAGGCAGGAGCAGGGAGAGACCCTTTCCCCGCCTGCCTGGGCAAGAGCTGCTACACCCACCCAGACCCACCCATAGCCAGAGCATCCTGGAGGAGGAGAAAGGCTCCTTCCTCGCCAGCTGGGACCACGCGCACCCCAGCACCTGAGAGTCCCCCCGAGCCACCCGCTATCCACCAGCTCTCCAAAGGGGCTCCTGAGCTTTCCTCCCCAAACAAGCCTCAAACAACACAAAACCCCAGAGGAACGAACGATTCCATATGCTGCAGCGATCCAGGGAGCGGGGTCCTGTCCTCGGGGGCTGAGCCATACCCACTGGCAGCGGCACCGCAGCCAGCATCCCTTACCCGCTCCAGCTTCACACCAGCCCCGCGATGACTACAAGGCTCGTGAGAGCGAAGGTTCATGTCAGGTGTGTACATATAGCACGTACTGAACACACACACAGAGCTCCGGCTTCCTCAGCCGAGGGCGGATCGACGTTACGTCAGCCTCGTGGTACAGCCAGGACCTCAACCTGGAGCAGATGCAGCTGCCCCTGCAAGAAATACATATATATATATATATAGCGGTCTTCCAGTACCTCAAGGGGGCCTACAAGAAAGATGGGGAGAGGCTGTTCAGGAGGGCCTGTTGTGATAGGACAAGGGGTAATGGTTTTAAAATAGAGGGAGGTAGATTCAGGTTGGATATTAGGAAGAAAATTTTTACCATGAGAGTTGTAGAACGCTGGAACAGGTTGCCCAGAGAGGTGGTGGATGCTCCATCCCTGGAGACGTTCAAGGCCAGGTTGGATGAGGCCCTGAGCAACCTGATCTAGTTGGAGATATCCCTGTTCCTGCAGGGGGGTTGGACTAGATGACCTTTGAAGGTCCCTTCCAGCCCTAACAATTCTATGATTCTAAGAAATCAGGAGACTTTCGGGAGCCTGCTCCGAGGCGAGGGTGGGGGACAGCCACCCCGGGCTGCTTCCCGCACCAAACCCTGCATCCCACCCCTGGAGCACTCTGCCTCCCAGAGACAAGCCCAAAACCAGCCTGGCTTAGCTTGGGCTTGAGCACCAGGAGCTGGAGCTGCCGGCTGGCACCGGGCTTTGCCCAGGAGAGCAGCGAGGCCGCTGCCAATATTTTGACACCAGTTTAGGCGTGACAGTGCACGGCCCACTTCAAACTGTTTATTTCCCTGCGGGTGCGATGCATGTGTCATCCCACTCAATTTACCAGTTACGCTCAAGTTTATGCGATCGTAAAGCGGCAGCAGGCAGGCTGTCCAGGACACCTCCCCTTGAGAAAAGTCCTCCCCTAAAGGCACAGAGCTTACCCACCCTTGAAACCCTTTCCCAGCACACTACAATGTTAACGTAACGATTTCCACCCATTACATGCAAAACCAGAGGTGGGAGCAGCGTTAGCACCCCTGGGTGCAGGGCTGGCAGGAGCACCTCGGTCCTTACGAGCTCTGCGCCATGGCACACGTCAGGACGTAGGCTCCGAGTGCCAGAGCTGGCCCAGGGCAGGATCCAGACCTGCTGGCATGGAGAGAGCAGGCACTTAAAAAAAAAAATTAAAAAAATCAACAGGGAGAGGGAGTTTTTAGGAAATGAGGCTCCGCATGGCGCATTCCTCGTGGAGAGGTTTAAGATTTTTATAACTTGGTCTAATCTGGAAGGATTTCTAGCGGGGCTGCTGCCAAATTTCGAGTCTGCGCTCCAGCTTACAGGAATACAAATACACGCTGACGACGGGGATCCTGGCAGCTGCTGGACACTTTTGGCTGAAATTCTTCAAATAATTCCGCACGAGACAGGCATATAGCTGAAAGACTTTTCAATCCACAGCTCAAGTTGAGGAAAGTTAAACACTGCAGCAAAAAGCACCATCACGGCAGCTGTCTGGATACAGCAGCCCCAGGAGCGGTCCCTGCACCGTGTCCCTGTCCCTTATGGCTTTGCCATAAGCACCTCGAGAAGGTGATGGCACCAGGTGGGATGGCAGCATTTGGTGAGGGCAGTGTGAAAACGTTTGGCACATGCCACAGCCCGAAATGCAGCATCATGCCCCAGGTCAGCGCCTTCTCCTCTGGACGTGCCAGAGGAAACCAGGGCCACATCCCAGATGGGGTCCCCAAAGCACCCAAGCGAGTGGGCACCCAACTGCATTGAGTTGGGTGCAAGTGGGGATACAGCCAAGAAACCAAAAGTTACCAAGTGGTGGCATTTGTGCCACGTGCATTTGTCCAAGGGTAAGCATGTCCTGTCTCTACCCACCTCCTCCCAATCCCCGGAGAAAGGAATCAGAGGATTCAGGGCGGAAAAGGGCTCTTTAGTCCAGCAGGTAAGGGCTGGAAACTGATGTTCAGCAAACAAACTTCCCATCTGGGAAGGGGGCAGCTTCGCCACCGCTCCAAGTCCTCACGCTGCGACGGGACATCCTTCACACCACGCAGGAAAACGGATGCACTCCCTCAGGCCTGGCACGGAAATCACTGTACCAAATTCACCAGGTTTTGCTGCTTCTTTTTGCAGGGGAGCAGAGCAGATCAATCCCCCAGCTGCCCATCTCACGCCCCTGGAAGTGTCCCAGCCCTGCAGCAACCCCACATCCCTCCTTCCAGCCCTCCTCCAACGGACCCAAAGCACAAACCCCCCGGGCTGGCTGTCCCCTCTGTCCTCTGGAGCAGGAAACCTCGGCTCCAAGGAGCACAAGAAGGACTCCGAGATAAAAGCTGCATTGTAAAAATACCCTGGTGGGCTCTGGCTGGGGGTTCTCATCACCCCTGCAAGCCTTCGAGTTTCCATTTTTCGTTCTCTGCCTTCCCAAGGGCGAAGAGCCACAGGGAAGGCTGCACAGATGCTCTCTGTGATGGGGACAGAGGCTGCGACCCCGGTGTTTACGCCACTTGAAATGCACAATTTAGGGTCTTGTGAGGGGAAAAAAAAACCCCAACCAATTATATAATTGCCTAATTGAGGGCTCCACAATAACGTCCATGCACTGGAGGGTCAAATGGAGATGACATGAAGAGCCCAAATCTGATATTTCTGGGTTTTTAAGCAATTTGACTTGTAAACTAGTTAAGATCACCATCATTTTGTAAGCTTTATATAGACACACACGAATGTGACCTGCATCATATAAAACATACGCCGCCGTACGTACACAAACGGTACTGCCGCGTCGCAATTTATGGAGGATTTTGCAGATTTGTGTCAGGTTCAGTGTTTAGCTTACAGAGCCCACGTACACATCCCAGCGACACGCACCCGAGAGCGTGGCACACCAGGTCCGAGGAGCCTTGCTGCACCATGCCGTACCGGACATTTCGGAGCACCAGACCTCCAGGCAGATAATTTACTGAAACGCTACTTTCACCAACCCTCGAGCAAGAAATACCATCTGCAGGAGCCCAGCATTGCATTTTCAGATGCCACTCATCCCTTAATTAAGCAGATTTTAATTGGGCGACTCCAAGCTTTAATTAACGGCAAATTGTTCGTGCGCGTTCATTTTTGGGTCACGTTCCCAGACGGGATTTTTCTGGGTTGGTTTGGGGAGTTTTGTGTTTTGCGGGGCCGGGTCACAATCGTGGTTATTGCACTTTACAGGGAAAAAACCAGCTCCCAGGAGTCCCAGAGCCACTGGGCTCCCACTACACCGAAGAGGTTTCCCATTTTCCGCTCCTTCTTAACCAGAGCATCCCCTGAATGGCGGGATGAGCTCAGCAAAGCCCCGGAGACACCCATGCTGTGCCCACCGGTGTGGGTACATCTGGGCACCAGGGACCCGGAGGGAGGATGCTCAGAGGCAGCCAGGGTTCATGCAACCCCACAGCATCCCAAACTCAGAGAAACACTGCCAGTGCCACCTTTCCTGCCCACCCCCAGACCCATAGCACTGCGAGGGGTCTCACTCAGGGATCGTTACAGCTCAAACCACCAAAAATAGGTGCAAGTTTAATAAATCAGCCTTGGGAAGGAGGCCCTTGGGGCTTTGTCCACCCGGCACGACGTGCCATGCATGCCAGCTTACGCACGGCTCCGCGGCAGCAGCGGTCATGCGGGGGATCAGCTCCCACCCACTGCCTTATAATGCTCCTCTAAAAATCAACCCTTCCACCATTTCCAGACTGGCTTGCTGCTCTGGGTAATGTGTGGACTCAGGCTCAAGGGATGGATTTGATTAGGTGCAAACATCGCTTTCTTTAAAGGGCATACTGAAGGAGCAGTGCCCATGGGGGACAGGGCACCAGGCACCCTCATTCCCAGGACGCTGGAGTCAATTCCCACTCATTTCTGGAACCCTCAGTCCTCCTGAGGTCATCAGCGAGCATCATTTCGGTACCAGCTACCAACACAACGGATGGAGACAGCCCACCTTCCCTCCCAGATGGGTTCACCTCCTGCTTTTACAACCCAAAGCCCCAGCTGGGGCTTATGAACTTATAAACTGGCCTCTCCCAAGCACGAGCCACATGAACCACTCTTCCAGCCAGGCACAGGAGAGGGGATGATGCCAACCTCACGAGAGGGATGCTGCAGAAATCCCAACTGATTGCTACCCCAACCCGAGCAGAGGTCCAGGAGGCATCAACAAATCATCTAATTCCAACTGAACTGGAGTGAGGAAAGAAGAAATGAATCTTTTCTAATAGATACATCTAAGAAATGGATCCTAATTTCCTTCCATCCCTAAGGCGCCACAAAAGCCACAAGCCGTGCCCTCTCCTCTGCATGGAGCAGGGGCAACATGCAACCTCAGCCAGATCCCACCAGCTCTGGACACTAACGCCCAGCTGGAGTCATTAGCTGCTCTCCTCTGACACTTGCTCCGCACTTCAATTATTCCTCACTTGACTCGGGCTCAGCGTGCGAAGCACCCGGCCAGCACAGGAGTGCCATGGGTCACTGCTCCAGCTTGCAAAGCCGAGCCCAGCTCCAAGGTCAGGAAGGGCAGCCAAGCTCTGCAGCCAGCTGCTCCTCACTCCCCATCCCTCTCCTCGAGGACATTTATCACAGCTGTGCTACCCAGGCCTTCCTCAGAGCAGAAACGCACCATCACTACAGACTGGCTAAAGAACAGGAGCCCCAGCCCCCAAGAACTGTTGTGTTCCATGCCAAAGCCTGAGGAACTCACACGTTTGGGGACCATGCCCCGTTCACCAGCAGGATCGACAATATTTCAGAGCTTCTGAGAACCTGCCTGAGCTCGTGAGCTTTACCAGCCCAGGCAGCACCGATCAAAGCCACACACCTGGATGATGCTCAGTCAAATCCTCCTCAGAGCTGCCCTGTGACCCATAGGAAATAAAAACATATAATGAGCATGAAGCTTCCTAATGCTGCTACAGCCAGCTGGCACCTCCAGCTCTTCCCTTCCCTGCTGTGCCCGGGGAAACACCGGGCTGCGGACATCCCTCTCTGCCTTCTCTCTTCCTGCACACATGGCTCAACACCCTCACTGGAGTTATTACCTCCCAAGTTCCTCAGTTCGACCCCAAGATTCCCTGCACTTTCTCCCCACTGGATTTTGCTCCAGTTCCAGCACCTGGAACGCAATTCCCAGCTGGGTTTCCCAGGCTGTGAACTGCATCGCTCCAGCCTTGTTTCTGAGCCAAGGTTCAAGTGGAGTTAAGCTCTACTGAGATAAATCAGTGGTTTCCCCTCTCGGAACCACATTCCCATGGATGTGGCTGTGTTGCAGCTTCCGGCATACTCACACACACATGTTTTTGGGCAGGGGTCTGTGCAGCAGCCAGGAGCACGGGGTCACTGCCTCTGACTGGGACCCGTACACGTTAGCACGACGCAAACGCAGTAACCTACATCTTGGAAACAGTCAGCGCTTCCTTCGAAGCAAACATCTATTTTTACAGTCACTCTACCAAAGCACTCGCCATCTCCCGCACAGCCCATCGCTTCCCAGTGAAGAGTCCCAGCCCCACGCGCCGAACTTTGGGAACGCCTTCCTTGGGAGTTCTCGTGAGGCAAACCAGTCCTGCGCCCTGTTTTATAGAGTGAGGGGCCTGGACCTCGCTGGGGCTACTGCCACAGGGTGGGACAGGACTCAGTGTCCCCAAAAGTTTTGGGAAAAAGTTTCAGGACAGTGAGGCAGTGCCCAGCTGCAGAGGAAGGACGAGGGCCACGCTGCAGTGCCCCAGAGAGAAGAATGGCTCCAGCTGTGGCACGCACAAGCCCGTTATGTTGTATTACACAGCAGAGAAGCCAGGCACAACTCCCAACAAGTCTGGCTGCTCTGCTCCTGCGGGGACAGGGACACCGTGGCCCCTGCCACACTGAGACCCCCAACACAGAGAGACACACACACCCCCCACTGCCCCCCCAGCCCCAGCTGCCCACGGGGATGCCATTCGCAATGGGAGGGGGGACTCGGAGAAAGCTTTTCTGCCCCCAAAACAAACGTGGGACGCCAGGACACCAGGGGGTACCCCCCCACACCCCCCCACCGCGACCCTGGCAACCGCCGCCACATCCCCGCAGAGCCCCGGCTGCCGGCGGGGGCCGGGGGCGCTCCGAGCCGCGCTCCGGCGGGCACCCGGCCCCCCCGGGGCCGCAGCCCCGGGCTCACAGGGCATCCTGGCGGGGACCGCCGCGCCCAGCAGCCCGGCCCGGGGGCCGCGGGGGGCCGCGACGCCCCAACCGACCGCATGCGTGAGTGGGGAGCGGGAGAGTGTGAGATCCCCCCTCCCCCCCACCCCGGGATGGCTCCAGCCTCCCCGGTGCAGGGGTCCCGTCCCGCCGCCGCCGCGCCCTCCTTACCTGCGTGCAGCCCGGAGCCCGGCTCGGGGGGCTCCAGCCCCGGCTCGGGGGGCTCCAGCCCCGCCGCCCCCAGGGGCAGGGCGCAGAGCAGCGCCAGCGCCAGCGGTCCGCAGCGCATCGTGCGCCCGGCCCCGGCCCTGCCGCATCCCGGCCCGGCCACGCCGCCGCCGCCGGGGCAGGCACGGCCCCACCGCCCCCGCCCCGCTGCGCTCCGCCCCGGCCCGCCCGGCGCTGCGGGCACCCCCCACCCTGAAGGGGGGTGGGGGCACCTTCCCTCCGCCCCCTTCCCCAAAGCAGCTCCGCGAGGGTTAACATGCGTTTGTGCGGACGCAGTGGTGCAGGGGTTAATGCCCCCCTCAGCCCTCCCCCCCCCCCCCCCCCCAGCTGGTTTGGGTTCCGTAGGTAGAGGAGACACACTACACCCCCCAAACAGAAGCTGCTGCAAGTGGGTTTTGGGGTGCTTTACCCCTAAAGCTGTACCCCAGCCTGTGCCTTCCCCAGTGGGGTACCCGACCCTGCTCCCACAGAGTGATGAGAACAGGGCAGCCTCCTACCCTGGCATTTTGGGGTGAGTGAGGGACCCCAACTCTGCTCTGAGCTGTACTGGTCCTCTGGGTTAAACCCCCACCCTCCTTACCCAGAGTCTAGGCCAGTTCACCCCCTCCTTGGCATGACCTGGGCTAAATGTCACCTCACCAGGTCCTGCCCAGCCCTCACACCACTGCGGGCACCTCCAGAGCTGCAACAGCATCACAGGGGAAGGTGTTTGCAGACAGATATCCCAAAAGTCAGTTTCCCCAGTGACCATCCCAGACAGCCCCGCATCTGCACAGCACCTGCACGAGTGCTGCCCCACAGCAGACTCTGCTCTGGTATCACCCGTGGCACAGACTCCGTGCCATGGCCACACTGCTTCCCAGGAGCTAGATGCTCACAGAAGCCCTTCAGGGGTTTTGGTCCACGGAGGAGGCAGGCTCACTCCCAGTCCGTGCTAGTATTTGCTCTGCAGCAATCACCCAGAGACTCCAAAAAAATATGGGAACCTTCAGCAAGGGGCAGCCAGACCTTCCTGCCTCCGAGTGGATGTCCCTTGCCAGGAGGTCCCCAAGCTCCCAGTGGTGTCACCTGGCTGTCACTGCACTCAGATGAACACCCCACTGCAGCAGTGGGAAATCAGGCTTCTGCAAGCTCCTCTCTTTAAGTCCCAGTTGCTGCTCCATGCTGGGGACGGCAAGTGAGCCCGGGTGGGTGCAGGAGATGCTGCGCCCCCCAGCTCTGCCCGTCTCCAGGCCCCTCCCCACCACGCGCTGACTCTGCTTGTCAAGGAAACGAAGGTCAGAGATGCTCGAGGAGTCGTTTGCTTTGCCGTGACTTTATTTCTCAGGAACACATGACTCGAGTTTGCCTTTCCTTTCTCAGGTGTTGCTGAATCCATCGGTTGCCGCAGCTGTGACCTTCTGTCCCCGCAGCACGTCTCCCCTCGCGGCTCTCCACTCCGTCCTACAGCCCGTCTCCGCTCTTCTGCCCTCCACTCCGTTCAAGTTCCACCATCCCGCTGAGGGAGGAGGTTTTTTAGGTGGATCAGCTGTAGAATCAGGTCTTTTAAATGCTCTCCACTCCATGAGGAAGGAAAAAACCCTCAATCTGTAAAAGGCACGCATTTATTCTGCCACCGTCCTGTTGGCTCAGCTCAGCATCACCTTTTTAAACGTGCCATCGTTTTGCTGAATCCAGTAACACAACCACATCCCTCCCCTCCTCAGCCTCCTGCAAGAAAAGGGAGTTTTACACCCCTGTGGGTATTTCAGACTTTTGTGCATGAGTAGCTGGATGAGGACCGTGCCTCCTCCTCCTTCTCCTGTGTTTGCGCCGTGCTGGGCAAAGAAACAGCTGCCAGAAACAGAGAAATAATAAAAACAGACACAAACCAAGCCAGTGCTGGGATATTCTGTTTCAGAGCAATGACAGAACGTGGGGATGAGGATAAAATGAATAAACTATGGTTATTGATATTGTTTTCTTTGAACTGACACAGCTCTGCTCCACCAGTCCGTCCCAGGCGTCCCCACGGGCCAAGGGGCTCTGTTCCGGTGTTACCACCCGTTCGCTCAGGAGTTGCTTTGCTCAGACCTCCCTTCTCAAAGAGCCCCAGCAGCACCTTCGTGCCGACTCACCCTCCTCAGGACTTCACCCCCCCAAATATTTGCACAGCCTTATCCGAGCCGCCCTTCCCCACCACCGCGCAGAGCAGCACCTGGCGAGCGCCATAAATCAGGCTCCGACCTTTCAGCGTTTTGGTTATTGCTCCTTTGCTTTGAAATCCCTCCAAGGAACCAACGTGTCTGCTAACGAGATGCCAAATTCCCAGTGTCACCTCACTGGCACCCTACCAGGAGCCCGTGGATGTAAAAAAATCCTGCACACGTCAGTGATGGAGAACACCGAGACACAGAGGAGCAGAGGAACCTGCGGGAGCTCAGGAGACCTTGTCCTCATTTCTGCACTCGCTGGGTGACCCTGGGCAATTTAGTCCCCCTTGAGGTATCTCAATTTACTTTTTTTTTAATGGTATTAAGATGCAAAACTAGCCTCTTTCGTGAAATATTTTGGAACGTGCTGAGAGACAGCGTTGGGTTGAGGCTTGTTATCACAATCAGGCACTTTCTGAAAATGGTGCTTTTCACAACCCAGAAAATACCAAGAGATCTACTCAGGGCTGATCAAGAGGGGTGAATCCCACCTGGATGAGTAATCCATCACCCTGGAGGGCACGTAGGAGTCTACGGGCACTGACTGCAAACGGGGCTGGAATGGGGAATCAGCCAGATGACGGTGGGTTTTCATGCTCCAGGGAGTACGAAAGGCCAAATTACCAGAGCACCTCGGACTCAGGTGTGGTCAGGGGGTCACCCTGAGTTTTCTGCATCCGAAGACAAATATTTCAGGGCATGACCCTCAAAAAGTGGCAAGGGGAGATGAGTCAGCCTTTTCCATTTTTTGCTTCCCTGGAAAGTAGAAAAAGCCTGAAAATGCTCCCCCCTAACGGTAAACTGAGGCATGGAGGTGCTGGCCTCAGGAACACCCAGCCAAATTTCATCCATAGGGCTGGGAGAGGAGATATAGGGAATGGAGATGTAGCAAGATGGGTCCCCAATCTTCTGTGGGGAAGAGACCTCGTGCAAACCTGCTCACAGCAGCTCTGCGTGAACGTTACACAGGTCATGAGAACCAGGCGGTGCTGGGGATGAGGTACAAGAATAGAGCCATTTCATGGAGTTCAGCGGAACTCAAACCAGAGTGAAGCAAAACTGGATGTTTCAGCTCCAGAGTCTTGGACATGGGAGATGCTTTGAGTCCGGCAGTGGGGATCCCACCTGCTCCAGCTCCATCATCCAGGGCTCAGGCGGTCCCTGGAGAAGCTGTTGGGTGCATTGCTGCCTTGGTCTCATGGACTGAAAGAATACGACTGAAATAAGGAAAAAGAAGGAAAAAATAAACAATAATAGTAATAATAAAAGGCAGAAAGCTGCTAAAAGGCTTTTAGGATTTGAAAACACATCTGGGATTGTAAATTGGTTTTTGATGGTCCTCTGTGATGCACATCTGGAGGGGAGAGGTTGCTCATCTGGTCCTCCAGGCAGATTCCAGCTGCCCAGATGGTTGTGGTGAAGCGAATGCCACGGGGGTCTCCGCTGAAGTCAAGGTGCACACTGAGTCCCAAATCCTGCAGTTTTTCAAACCTTCCCTTGTACGCCGCTCAGGCACACTCAGAGATCCCCATTTCTCATGTTTATTTAGGATATCTCAAAAATGTAATAAAAATCATAGAATCACAGAACGGTTTGGGTTGGAAGGGACCTCAAAGATCATCTAGTTCCAACCCCCCTGCCATGGGCAGGGACACCTTCCACTACATCAGGTTGCCCAAAGCCTCATCCAACCTGGCCTTGAACACTCCCAGGGATGGGGCATCTACAACTTCTCTGGGCAACCTGTTCCAGTGTCTCACCACCCTCAGAGTGAAAAATTTCTTTCTTATATCCAATCTAAATCTCCCCTCTTTCAGTTTAAATCCATTATCCTACTCTTCTCCTCTGTGCTCCACTGTTGTCTCACCCAAGAAACCCAAACCCCGCACAGACCAGACTACAAGTCAAGAGAAGTTCTTCTGCTCCAAACTTTGCTAACAATGTACTGTGTGACCTTAAGCAAAACCATTTTCTTTCCATGCTACAGCCTGACCTGGTGATCAGGAAGTTAAGGACCTTTTTCTTGCATTTCACATGATAGCCAAATCTTAAGTGGGACCTTGCGTGGTCTCATCAGAAAAGATGCAACGAGAGAGAAGAAGAAGAGTCGAGCACTAAAATAGACCTTGTGCTCTGAAGAGTACTGAAAAGTGCAAAAACCCGATGGTCCTCCCTTCAGCAGCGCTCTACAGCTGCCATTAATTTTTCTCAATAATTTTTTGGAGAGTCCTTGGCCCTAGGGTTTTTCTTCTGCTCAGTGCAAGCTTTGGGAGTAGGGACTCCAAGGTACACTCAGCAAGTACTATTATTATTAATTTCTTTTCTACAAGTCCGACAGCATCCACTGGACACGTGGCAGACTCCTGACACCAATCCAACGCCAGACACCAATCCATGACTGATTTCCATGCCCATGCCTGCCCGAGGTAGCACCAAGAACACTCGCTGGGAGCTTGGTTAAGGTTTCATAAGGGTTGATACTAAAGGGAGCCACACGCCCAACGTTTCTGCACATCAACAACAGAAGCTTCTCTCTGTTAAAAAAACCTCCGAGGACTCAATCACTGCTAGGGTTTTTTTGTAACCCTCAAATTATGCGATTTTGCTGCCTGTTGGGCTCCAGGAACTGTCACCTCCATCCCGGATCCACACTGTACAGTGAATTTGCCAACAGCTCCCTCCTGCCCGCCGGCTGTGAAACCTCTACGGAAACACACACAGACACGGCCGGTTCCTTACAGCATCCCAATTCGGGCTGAACTAAAACCAGTTTCACACCGGATCTCACGGGCTACTGCTCAACATGGGGGTCGAGCCCAGCTGCCCCTGCAGCTCTCTCCGAGCCACTCGGTGGGGCAGGGAGCTGCTCTCGGGCCGGCGGGTCTCCCGGTCACCAGGCACACTGCACACACCGTCGTTGAATTTGTAAGTTTTTTTGCTAAGTTTTTATTTTAATTCAAGGACTTTGCTTCATACAAAATGTAATTGTAGAAACAACTGCAGAATTCAAAGTTTGGCTGATAAATATTACTCAGGCAGCAAACTAGGCAATCACAGAACCTTATTTTTCTTTTTTTTTTTTTTCCCCCCCTTTTATTTTTTTTGGGTAAAGTTCCGCTTGTGTTGCATGGTTGGAACTTTTATCATTTTTAACACTGTTTTTTTAAATATAAAGTTTTGCAACAAACCCCCAGTTTATATCAAATATAATTAAAAATTAACAACTGATGAATACATTGTATCAAAAAAGTACGAAGATAAACATTTTCCATGCACATACTTCTTTTTTTTTTTTTTATATATATGTATATATGTATATATTTTACATGCAAACATTACTTATTCAAAGTACAGCCACTACGAGACTGGTTCTGGATGCAGAGAACTGGTCGGTGCAATTCAAGTTTGGCAACTCACTATGAGGGTTCTCGGAAATATCGTGTATGCAGTGAAGAGAGGCTGTAAAAAAAGGTGGGGAAAGGGTTATGGACAATTGTGGTCGGGCTCATCTGTCACTGTCATCGACCCCTGCGAGGTGGGTGGAGGATCAGACAACTTGAGATTCTTCGTCGTGTTCTGCCTAAGAACTGGAGCGACCCACGGCCACCGTTGGCTCTGCGCTTCCAGGGTGTTGGTGGGGGGCTGCAGGGTTTGGGGGGATCTGAACTGGGGGGGAAAGGGAAAGGCAGAGGGGAGGAAAAGACGCAATTATTCAGTACAGAAAGACATCTCTCTCGCTTTCCAGCGTGGGTACAATGTTGGCATGCACTGTCAGAGAGATCGCGTTTTCCCTCTCCTTTACTTCCTGGAGTAAAATAGTACCGTTTTCTTTAAAATTTCAAATCGAGTGTTTGTGCCTTCGTGTAAGGAAAACGTATAAAACATTTGGTCACAATCATGCTGAAGCCTGAAACAGGAAAATCCAGCAGATAAAGCTACAGGATGGATGAAGGTCTTTCTGACTGGTGGTGGTTTGGATGTGTTTCGGAACGTGTCATCTTGTTGCATAGCCCTCCGTTTGCAAATCACAGCCGTGACCCACAGCGGACCTCTGGCTACCGCACCTCCTTTATTCAAAGTGCACATGAATACAGAGACAGAGACAGGAGTTATCCTTTAGCAGAATCCAGGGATGAGATCGGCCAGAGATTATTATTAGTTAGTAACAGAACAACGACACAAAAAAGACCGAAGGAAACCAAAAACATTTTGAATTTCCTCAACAGAAGAGCTACAGGAGATGTGAAGAACCACCCTACAGCAGACTGCTCCCATCTGAGGCTGAAAGACTTTTGCTGAGAGTACGAGAGACCTCCTGAGTGTTTCAGTACCATCTGATACCCTCCAACCCCTCCAGCGACACAACAAGTCTCCAGGGTCCAGCGGGATCTCCACCCATCCTAAGCCATCACCCAGAAAGGTTTCACAGTTCTGGGGCTTGGTAGATCCTCTGGAAAAAGTCACCTGTCCAACCCTCTCCTCTTTCCTACTAGCATGTGCTTGTCTGGCACCTCCCGCCCTTCCTCCCTTAACCTTTTATCAGTGTTCTACTGGTCCTGGTGCCCCAAATTAGCCCTACAAGGAACAGTTCCTCAGCCCCACGGATGCGAGGTCCTGCCCAGTGTTTCTTCCAGCACTCCCTCCCCGCTGGCACTTCGCGTTTGCCCCTTTCCCGGGCTCGAAGTGCAGAAACCCAGACGTGCACAAAAAGAACGGTATCGTCCAACGCAAGAGTCGTTGCAAGAACACAGAAATCTCATCCCTGAGAATCAGAGTTAGAGGTTTTGCTTAATTTTTTTTTTTTTTAACCTTCTCTTAACAGGCAATACTCTCTCCAACTGCCCCCAACACAAATTATGCACCGTGGAACGTGGCCAGAGCTCTCGTGGCCCGACTGCGACGTGACACGCGGTGCGAAAAGACGCCGCTCCTCCTGCAAGAGCATCTCTGCAGATGCTGTACTTTTCCACCCGCATCTCTCCCACAGGACCTAAACACTCGTCAACGAGAAAAGGCCGGTTTTGTTCGCTGCAATCACTCCCCTCCCACCAAAAAAACTATATTTAAATAAAAAAAATTTTTAAAAAAAAAAAAAGGCCAACAAAACTCAAACCAACCCCAAAGCACGTTTGCCTTCCCCACTGTAAGCTTCCAACCTGGTACTCGAACGCACTGTCCGGTAACGCGACGCGGGGCGTTGTGTGCACCGTGGCACCACCGGGACGAGCGGCTCCTCCCGGCCCTGCCCCTGCCCTCCCTCCCCCCTGCCCCTCCCCACGCTCGCCCACGCTCTGATGCATCGAAGCAAGAGGTTGCATCGTCGCTGTGAAAGATTTCAAAGGTTAGGCACTTAGTAGTGAACAACTGGAGCATTCGGTAGAAACAGTGGGACCTGGAATGACAATTGGACTAATTCTCTACATAAAGAGGATTTTTTTCTTTTTTTTTTTTTTTTTACTGTACAATTTACAAAAATGCACACAATGAAAAGTTAAAGTTCTATCTAATAGCTTGATATAAAACCAATAACATTTCTTCTTCTCACCCCTACGCTTTTTCCTCTTTTTTTTTTTTTTTCCTCCTGGATTTTTTTTCTTTTTTTTTTTTTTTTAGTTGGTTTTCTTTTTTTGCTAAATCAAGCTTATATTGTAAACAAGACAAAAACAGTGAGGGCGTGTTGCGGTCGACAGGAGAGAGGGACGGAAAGAAAAGTCTCAGCAGCAAGGAAACAGTCCTTACAAAGTAGCTCTCTTGTGGCTTTATCATGTGTCAGTGAGAAGGACCCGACGTGGTGAGTGAAATAGAAGAGATCCACACGGCAGCGGTGTCGGAGCAGAGTCCCGGCTGCCGGAACGCTCGGGCAGCTCGGGAGTTGGGTCCACTGGCTCCGCTGAAAAGGTTTGTTGTGGTTGAACATCAAGTCCCAATGGACTGTCCTTTGTTCTGGTCTGTGTTTCTCCTCTCCCAGTCCCTTGGGTAGATCTCTTCCTTCTTAGCGGTGACCGAGAGAAAACGCCGATGCGATCTTTGTTCGCGTGGGTCCGTTTGCAACCCCCGACTCCCACCCTGACTGGGGGGTGGGGGAGGAAACAAACAAACAAAATTAAGAAATAGCCCAACAAAAACTGCGCCAATCTCGAAAAGGAGCGACAGTCTGCTTTGCCCGCTGTCGAAGGTGAGGACCGCTCTTCTCCCGGCTTCTCCCGCGCGTTGTGGATTTGGCATCTGGTGCGTGTCTTGGAGCTAGACAAGGCAGTGGGGAGGTGGGCGAGAGGGGGGGAGAGACTTGTGCTCCCTCCGCTGCCTTCCCCCTAAGGAGGGAGCCTTCTTCCTCGATTCGCCTAGTGCAAAAAATTAAAAAAAAAAAAAAAGAAAAAAAAAGAAAAAAAAAGAAAAAAAAAAAGAGAGGAGAGAGGCTGCAGGAGTGTCTCCGGACCTGGGGGCTGAGCAGTTCTGGCGGCGGGGGCTGCCCCGCGGGCCCCCTCCGGCCCTGGGCACCGCGCGTGGGAGCGCACAGCCTTCCAGATGATAAAACTCATCGATTTTCAGCGCGCACGCCTCGAAGGGTTTCGCCACGCCGCTAGCACCAGTCATCCTCATCAGCTTCGTGGTAGTAGCTACGTCCTCTGGTGCCAGTCCCGGGGCCCGTGTTGAGACCCAGCGTGTAATGGTACCCGTTGGGCACCCTGCGGATTTGGTGAGACTGGGAGGTCAAGGAGGAGACGTACGAAGTCCTTGAGGACCGTCCCGAGTTGGTGGCCACCGCCTCCTCGAAGGTGAGCGTGTCCTCCGGCACGGCGCGGTAGGGGCTGTCGGCGTCGTCGCGGTGGCCCAGGTAGGGGTCGGAGCCGATGCGGGCCACCGCCGGCGCGGGCGGCTGCTGGTCCCCGCGCAGCAGCGCGTTGTGCTCGGACAAGCCGCGGCTCAGGCGTCCCGGGGAGAAAGTGGGCAGTCCAGTTTGGAAAGTGGTGAAGTGCACGGGCGAGGAGTTAGCGGTCTTGTAAGTGATGCTGGGACGTGGGGTCAGGGGAGTCTGTGGGAGCTGCCTCCGACCCCGGCATGGGGTACTAGCACCAGATGTCGACAGCAAGGGGCTCCCATTAACTGAACCACTGCCCTACATAAAAATTGGAACAAAGCAAATCAAAAAATAAAAAAGGGCAACACCAGACGAACACAAAGGCAGGCAGGTATAAAACAGAAGGAGAAGCAACAGGAGGGAGAGACAAGTCACAAGAAGAAAGAAAAGCAAAAAAAGAGAGAGTTTAGACAGGCACAGTTAGGGGGAGGAGGTTCTCGAGAAATAGTTCAACACGAGATGTAAAGAGTTGGAGAACTGAAGTTCTGCGAGCGGTAAATAAGAACAGAAACGACCAGAGCACCGGTAGGACGCAAACTGGCAGACGGCTCCGACAGAAGGGTCACTGTCCGGGGAAGGCATCCACATCATACACGGGCTCGACATGCGCCTTACCTGAACTACGGGGCAGCAGCTCAAAAAAATCTACTCTATTTTTTTTTTTTTTTTTGGCAAATACAATTTTTGGGGTGTGTTTTTGCAGAACTTCACCCGACGGTTGTGAAGGTGGATGTTGGGGATCATTTCTGCGGTCAGAATCGGATTATGTGGGAGGAGGACACATATTGGGGGCAGACTATGTTTTGGTGGTTTTGGGAACGGAATGTATTTTGATTAAATAGCCACTTTGTGAAAAAAGCAAGAACAAAAAGCTTTTTGGACAGGCTCTAACTAACAAGTTTCTTAAAAATGTGTTCACCTTCTCCTCCTCAATGTTACACATTTGATTTTTGGCTGGTAGAAGAGTCTGGCAGCTTCCTGGGTCACTAATAGCAACATGTGGGAGTGAACTAAGCTAACTTACTTTTTAACTAAGTTAAAAAAATGCCGTGAGTGAGAGGAACGGCCCTTCTTTTGGCATTTCTGTTTACATTCTTCCAGGGCAGAACACAAGTAGCCCCACAAGTGTGTTTTAAAAATCCCTTAGTCTTCCGTGACCTCACATGAGAGGTCACCAGAGACCAGACCTTTAATTTTTTAAAGAGCAGCTTTTCCTTCCTATAAAAACACCAGGTCGTTGCTTGTTGGGCTATCGATCCATGCTTGTTTTGCTCTGCCTGGGTTTTCCAGCATGGTTTTGAGGGTGAGCTGGTCAGCTCCATGGTGATGGAGGAGATGGTGACCACCACCTCCATCACCTGCCTCCATGGTGATGGAGGAGATGGTCATCATCACCTCCATGGTGATGGAGGAGATGGTGACCACCACCTCCATCACCTGCTTCCATGGTGATGGAGGAGATGGTGACCACCACCCAGTGACCTGCAACGTCCCAACATCCAGGGGAAGATGTCCAGCTTTTTCCAGGGTCCTGAGGCTGAGCACTTCAAAATGACAATTCTTACAAAAGCAATCAGAAGTACATTGTTTTGATAGTATTAAGCCGCTTAAAAATAGTTTTTTGGTTTTGTTTTTTTTTTTTAAGATTCTCAAACTTCTTTAATCCAGGACCAATTCAGGAAATGGGTGTGATTGTAAAAAAAATGGTGAGGTCTTTTTTCAAAACATCCAACAAATTCCTTCCTGCTGAAGCATTTCAAAATTCTGAGAAGTTTTATCTCGTTTAAAAAAATGCTTTTCCCAGATTCATTGTGAAATGGGATTTATATTTAACAATTCACCTGCACTGAGAAGGAAACAGTGAAACAAAGAAAATACCTGGGAGTTAACAAACCCCTTGGCTATTTTTTTTTTTTTTTTTTTTTTCTCAGAACAGCCAGGGGTTGTATTAGCAGCTCCACTCAAAATAGATAACATGTGAGTGGATAAAATACATGGACACCAAAACAACGGGGTTTTCTCTGCTCTGACTTACTAAACCCACACGAGACATGGAGGATGTCAATGGAACGGGGGGAACAGGTTTCTATAAGGAAGCTGATGCTCTAATGCTGGTTGTCTATTAACTATGGGAAAGTTTCAGGTTTTTTAACTAAAATATATATGTGATGTTTAAAGTTCTGGTAAGCTGAGCATGCAAGAAAGGAGAGACATCATGCTAAAAATCCGTGCCAACTTCCTGCCTCTCAAAGCAGAGGGAGAAAGGAAGAAACGGAGAGAAAAATTCATCTGAATAAAACAGATGAAGGCCAGTCGGGGACGCAGTCCTGGGAGCATCAGACCTTACACCCATGTCACACCTGCTCCCACCTGGGAAAGACTGTGCAAAGTGTGTCCCATGCCCAGGATGCAAATTTAGGGAGATTTTGGAAAGTGGCCAGAGCCTGCCCTTCGTTACCTGGGGATGTTTGCAGGGATCAGCCCCGGGGCTGAGCTCTCTCCCCTTCCACCCAGATCCTGTCTTCTCCTACGTCCCTCCTCTCCCTTCCTGTGACTTCTCCCCCCTCAGCTGGAGAGAACATTTGAAGATTGATTTGACGCTAGGGAAAAAGGACTTTTTCCTCAATTTTCAGAAAATGAACCTGTTCCACAATACAGGACAGCTCTGAAGCCCACGCCAACAGCAGATGGAAAACCCTGCTAACACAAGCAAACTCTGCTGAGATCACAGCTCGGGCTGCCTGGAGCCCCTGCGCTCCGTTACATCGGCTCGTGCTGCGACGGCACGGATTTCCTTGGCAATCACCAGACGTTCGTGGCATGGGGCAGCGGTAGGTGCTGGATTAACTCAGCTGGCAGGTTCAAGCTCACTTGCTCGGGTCTCACAGCACGCTGCTAGCCTGCCTCGGCTCAGGTGCACCTTCTCCATCAGCATCAAGAGCTGCCAGATCTCAGCTCTCCCAGGCTGCTGTGCTGAAACCATGAGCAAGGGTGTCCTTGGCAGTGGAGGGTCTGCGAGATGCCTTGAGTCACTCCCTCCCTCTGTAAGTGGCTATTAAAGAGTCACCAAGTGACATTCCCAATCCCTGTCTTGGATGTGAAGCACCAAGCAGGACCTCAAAGGCTTTGCCTCCTACTGCCCAGCCTTTCCTGTTCCTTCTCTTTTACTTTAAGCAAAACTTGGAAGAGGTGTGCACATGCCTGGAAGACCTTAGGGCTCTTTTCCCACCCTGCATCTCCTCACCTGTCTGTGTGGACCTTGCTCCGGACCTCCGTTGGGTGAGGTGGGCCTGCTCTGATCGGCAGACTTGGGCTGAGAACGGTCCCGGCTGCCGTAGCGGTCGCAGGAGTAGAAGCGCTGCTTTTCGGAGGAGGAGGAAGAGTGTTGCTTCCTCTCTTGGGACCGACCGCGTTCCTGCTTCTTGTCCTTGGAAGAAGACTCACCAGACTGGGCCACTGAAAGAAGAACATTGGTTGGGGGTCACCAATACAGGAGGAAGTTCCAAGTGTGGGACAGGGAAGTCCTTCCATGCAGACAGGACCCCAAATCACATCAGATGACAGCTGTGCATCCCGAAGGGAGGAGGATGAGGACAAATCCTTTTTTGCAAAGCCCTTACCAGCTTCTCCATCGGCCAGCTGATGGGGGGACCTGTCCAAGGACTTCTGCTTCTTCTCTTTCCGCCGGTGGCAACGGTGGTGATGGTGGTGATGCCCTTGCTCTGGTGGCATGCGCTCCAAGGAGTACTCGTAGAGGTGCATGGCATGAGGACGCTGCGGGGTCAGCGTGGAGACGGAGCGTTTCATGGGGCTTGTGTCCGGGATGGGCTGCAAGGCAGATGGAGGGACACGGAGCAGGGTGAGGGCAGGAGCTGCACCGTGCTCAGCTGCTCCGTACCCAGCGCGGGGAGGGTTTTACAGTGAGAGACAGGGGCGAGGAGAAAAATGGTTAATTGGATATAACTGGAATGGGCAGAAGGACTTGTGGAATGGTGGACTGAGTGCTAAATTTGAGGGGCAAACGCGACCTCCGTTCGCTGAAACGGGCGTTACGTTCAGCAGTGCGCCAATCCGCAGGCACCGCGGGCGCAGCGCGATATGCAGCATGTCACACCAAACACAGCGCCACGGGAGTCACCGGGACGGTAGCAGGGGCACAGGGCAGCACAGGAGCCAAGCGTCTCACAAAGAGAATTCTCCAAGACCAGTTTCACCCAAAGCTGCTTCAGGGCCTGTGGTCATCCCAAAGCAACTCCAAAGAGGAAAGCATGAAAGCGTTGCTGGGCATCACATGGAGAGGGAGAAAAATCAGGAATAATAAGTGGGCACAGTACAGGCCAAGCCACTAGTAATCACTTCTATCTCCCTGCAATTGAAGGTGACTCCTGGCAAACATTTAAACCTCTCTTCTTGACCCACCATCACTCCTTGAATCCCCCGTGGCTGGGACAAGCAGGATAGCATGTGTTTCCTTGCAATTCTACCAGGATATCTCCAAAAATGACCGCTTAGATTTGCTATTGCTGTTTTTGAATCATCTTTGGCTTGAGAGCCAAACATCTGCGTGCAGTAACACAGCCCCCACGGGCACTGCTGGACCCTGCCCATGGCAGCTCCACACTCTGCTCCCTTCCCTTGAGTTCCAAACCTTACAGAAAAGCTCTGCAGAAATCGAGCCGAGTGGACTGCAGGACAGCTATTCTCATAGCCTTTCCCTTTCCTACTGTCCAAAACAGGTATGAAGCTCAGGAAATGAGGACAATTCCCATGTTTCCTTCTCATTCACTCTGCTGGCCTCCAGCTGCTTTGGAGATGGTTCTGTGGTGGAGACAGAGCTTCATCCACCCTCTGGAGGCTTCCCTGGTTCTACCACTGCAGCAAAGCTGCATGGCAGAGGAAAGACCTTGGAGCACAGGGGTCCAGCCTGATGGAGAGGGAGATCAGGACGTCCTATGGTCCCTCAGCTCTCATGCTTGTTTGAATTCGCAATCCAATACGTGCCTCCAGCGACATTTACTTTGTTCACTGTAACCTTTCCGAAGAGCCCTGTATTATTTCTCCTGTCTATGCTATCTTGTTTGCTTATCCTGAAATCCAGATCTCTGCTGCCCCGTGATATTTGCACAACGCAGAGCCAGCTGTTCCGCAGCTCTGCTCATTATTTGGAGCAGAAAGAACCGCTCTCCCTCCCCGCGGGCCATCGCCGGCGGCTTCTCTCGTGTGCGAAGACGCGGTTTGGGCTGAATTTTCGTTTGGTGCTCTCTCTCTTGCTGGGCAGACACCCAAATTTTGGTGCTGCCCACTGGAGGGCAAGGCGGGGTGTCAGGGCTGGAAGGTTTAGGCACAAGGAAGAGGCTGCTGGGCCGGGGGAGCGCGGCACAGCCCACGGCATGGCTGCATCGCCGCGGTCTGCGCCGGCGCGGTCGGCAGGACCGTGTCGTGCTGCACGTGTCTCCTGCTGTGCCTCTCGCTCTGCGGGCAGGAAACCATACTGGTGACCTTCAGGTGTGTCCTCCGTGCTCCCTGTTGAACCCATGCATGTTTCCAGGCTGCCGGGAAGGAGACGACAGAAATTTCCCAACAAAAAGCCAGCCAAATCGCTAAGAAATTAACATTTCTCTTCGGATTTCGGACCTGATTCTGTGCTTATTCCAGGGACAGAAGTCCCCCCTGACACTAATGGGAAGTGGCAAAATGATGAATACCCTTTCCATAAATCCTGGCAATGCTCTCGTTACGTTAACGGGCCATGCACAGACTCCCCGCAAGCCTCGGGAGACTGGACCGTAACCCTTCCGAGAGTTACTAATTGCTTCTTCATTACCAAACCGCTTGTTTTCACTTCCTAAATTCCTGTGCAACAAGGCATACGAAAACAAATAAATAAGCAAAACAAACAAACAAACAAACAAACACACAAGTCCCTGCTGTTACAGCGTGCGGCGTGCAATTGAGGATCGAGGGAACTGCAGCAAAGTGGAAAGAGGGAGCGGCTGCGTCGGGGCAACATTGGGCTCCAAATGAGAAGGGGAAAAAAGTAAAGGGTTAAGGAAGGTTAATTGTTTCTTAACAGGAATTTAAGAGGATACAACTTAGTGCAAACTACATACTGCTAGGTAACTCCCAGGTGACCGTGCTTTGCTCCTCTGCAAACAATTCGGACAAGATGAGAGACATTATTTGAAGCAGCCCCACCGTACAGCCATGGTCAGACATCACGGCAGATGTGCAGCGGACACGATGACGACGGGGAGGGGAGGTGGTGGGGGAGGAGGACAGCAAAGAGGGAGGGAAGAGGTGAGATTGAAAGCGTAGGAAGATTTTTTTTTTTAAAAAAAAGGTAGAACATAAAAAGACAGAGGAACAACAGGCAAACAGAAAGGGAGACATCCAGAAAAACAGAAAGCATCGCAAAAATAGTTATAAAGAACTCAAAGTTTGGGGGTAGCAGAACCAGCACGTGAGAGGGAGGGTGCAGGGCATGGAGGGGGAAGACACACAGAAAGTACATTGGTTATTCAGCTGAAGATACAACCACCAAAACATTGTATTATTAAATGAGGTTAGATCCACTCAGACACGAAGGGCCTGATTCATCACAAGGTTAGGCAGCTCTCAGTGGGGCTGTGTCCTGGGCAACACGTCCTGTGCTTCTGCCAGAGACTCACTCCTGCAAATATCTGCCCACGATGGCAAAGAGCTTCCCAAGGAAAGGCTCGTGCTGCCGGTGTCACGGCTTCCAGCATCGCCTTGGAAGGAAAGATGCTACTTGTGGTCTAGAATAAAGGACAACTTTGTTCTGGGCAGGGGAAAGGGAGGGAGCACGGGTTTGCTCTGGGGTCTGTTGCTTTCATTAAGCATGCTGAGTAGTGTTGCTGATAACACGGAGGACCCCGGTGCTCATACAAAGACGGCAGTTTCTGAAGTCAGCCGGGAAATCTGCTGGCCGGCGAAGTGCAGCCTGTGCCAGCCTGAGCACGTTAGCAAAAAGATTATTGTCTGCTGGAGCTAACGCTGTGTACCCAACACACAGGCCTTTGGTTTTAGGGTGCAGGACCTCTTTCACGTTCTGGTTCTCAAGGAGAGCAATGGGAACAGCCCATAACCACGGGCTGCTCGCTCCTGCCGGTATGGATCAGGCCCTTGGAATGAGAGAGACACAACTATGAGTGGTGAGATGTTCTGACACACGGGAGGCAGGACAGTGGCTGGAGAGCATCTGGGACACCAAGCTAGCGATGAACACGTGAAACACCCAAAAAATGTCTGTGAAAACTACGACATCCTGCACACTAAGTAGCATCCACAAGTTGCTGTAAAAGTCAACTCTAATGATGAGAAGTTAAACAAGGGAAACTCTCAACACTTTACTGACCAAAGTCACAATACAGTATATGCTAAATCATAGAATCATAGAATGATTAGGGCTGGAAGGGACCTTCAAAGGTCATCTAGTCCAACCCCCCTGCAAGGAACAGGGATATCTCCAACTAGATCAGGTTGCTCAGGGCCTCGTCCAACCTGGCCTTGAATATCTCCAGGGATGGAGCATCCATCACCTCTCTGGGCAACCTGTTCCAGTGTTCTACAACTCTCACGGTAAAAAATTTTTTCCTAATATCCAACCTGAATCTACCTCCCTCTATTTTAAAACCATTACCCCTTGTCCTATCACAACAGGCCCTCCTGAACAGCCTCTCCCCATCTTTCTTGTAGAAAATAAATAATACTTCCTCTTCCCCATAAATACTATGGGAAGAGGAAAAAAACAGGGAAGATGCTTAGTGTCTCAATGCAGCCTTCCAGGCACAGGCTCCTGGTATTTTCTGTGCCTACTACATTCATCAAAGAGAATCACAGCACATCTCCAGCTTTCTTGATAGCTAGGGCACAGGGTGGGCATCTTTTAAAACAAATATTATAGAATCATAGAATGGTTTGGCATGGCAAATGCCAAATTCTGTAGAATGGAATGGCAGGGACACCTTCCACTGCACCAGGTTGCTCAAAGTCTCATCCAACCTGGCCTTGAACGCATACTCATAAGTAACTTCCAACAACATGGCAAGGAAGGAGAATATACTGAGTTTCTGACCCACTCCCAGTCTCCCACTGCCAGTAAAGCCTCCTCACTCACCTGAGTTTCAGCGGCCAGGCGTGGCATGGAAGCCGCCCGCCCCTGGCTCTCCAGGCCTGGTTGGTGCTCTCCGTTGGCAAGAGTGGGGCTGATTTCCCTCATTTCTACCACCTAATCAAAACAAGAAACTGTTTAAGCAAAAAGAACGTGAACATCATCTTTGAAGCCATCATCTGAGCAGGCTTCTGCTAAGCTTGATTTAATTGTGAAGAGTAGCCAGGAGGAGAAAGAGTAAATTAGGAGCTGTGGAGTGCCCAGGTTACTCCATCTACAGTGTTGCCTTCAACAAGGACAAGAGCGGACCAAGCTTTTCCTCCAGCCATGGCAACAAGCCCCAGCTCTGACCCGTGAGACCTCTCCTCGGAGTTTGTACACTAATGACAATGGGATTGGGACAATGGGACACTTGGGAAGAGATAACCGAAATAACCTATTGCAGCAGACACATAATTCCAGGAAAAGTGTGTCCACATGTACAGCTATCAGGCTGTGGAAGATATCTTTTTTTTTTTTTTTCTGTAATGTTTAAGCAAACTTTGGGTTGTAAGAGAGAGAACAATGCTTGTCTCAAGGGACAGAGGACCTCTTCAACTCTCAGGAAAGTGTCTAGCCTGATATCTATTAAAATGTACTGCATTTCACCCTGTCTTCACCTGTTTGCTCACCCGTTCAATGGGGATTTCTTCTGAGTGACCTCGTTCGAAAGCTGGTGTCCTGGTTTCATAAAACACATCCTGGGTGCGTTGGGTCCCCCAAGAACTGGACTCTTTGATCCCACCCTCTGGGGCTGGCCTGCAGAAGGAAAAGAGGAAAGAAGATTAACTCTTTTGCAAAGAGATTTTGCTGACCTTATTGTGATGAAAGCAAAGCACTCAGGTACCCTTTGAGGTTTCACTTATGAAACTCATTGCAGGACAGGCGCAGCTGCTGGTGAAGCTATAAGGTCTCCTAGGTTTTGCCAGGGCCACTTTCTATGTAGCCTGAAGATCCCATCAGCAACAAGGAAACCAAACCAGTCAGCACATTTTGTTTCAGTAACTGAGGAAATCAACTTCTGCAGCTTAAGTTCTGATGAAGAATAAAGAATTTTGAAGTTCAAGCAAATTATGTATGTGCAAGACTAGTTAGATAAGTAGCCCTAAAAGACATTGGTCAAACAAACACTAAAGCACATTCACAGGTGGCTTTGGGTTTCACTGTGGAGCCTGATGTTGGTTTCCCCATCAGGGTTATTCAGGACATTTAAACTTCATATGCTTATCACTGAAAATCCATAGCACTGTGACCCAGAGGAAAGTCACCTGAAGAAGAGCAGGAAACAAAGAATTGATTAGGGATGACTTTGACTACACCTGTTTGGTATGACTGTTACTACACCTGTTTGGTAAGCTCCTTGTAGAGGTATTATTTTCCCCAAAGAGAAGGAGTCAGATTCTGTTCTGGAAAGTCTCAAGAAGCTCTTTCTGTTACCGAGCACCATGAGCTCAAGCAACTCCTTTGTTCCCAAGAACCCGCTGCATTAGTGGTTGGTGGGCTGGGGTTTGCTTGGTTGTTTTGCAATGAGTCCAAACTCCTGTAAGTGAACTCACACTTAAACCAAGCCACAATGGAAGGCTCTCTAATCAAGATGCAGAGGAGATCATTAAGGAGACACGCAGCTCTGCAGAACCTAACGCTACCACCACCTGAGGCAACAGTGGGAAGCAGAGCCACACAGAGGCATTTTGGTAGCCATGGGTGGGAAACCATCCCAGCCACGGCATGAAGGGGCTGATGGTCTTGGTGTCACCAGCTGTGCTGCCCCACCTCCAGAGAAACTGCAGAGGCAGCGGTCAGGGTTGATGCACACAGCCAGTGTGCCCCTTCTCTGCGTTACAGCTTTGGTGGGGATTTTTGGGGGATACTCACAAGGCACCCCCGTTGTTGAGCGAGGCCGAGCTTTTCTGGCGAAGGAACGCCTTTGCGTTGCTGAACGCTGTGGTCTGGGTTTGCTCCAAAGTGGCCTTCAGGGGGTGGAAGAGAGACACCGGTCCGGGCTGCGAAGCACAAGGAAAGGTCAGAGACAGAGCTGCACTTAGAGAAGACAGCTTGCAGTACACTTTCTAGTTAATAAAATGTCCACGGTGTCCCCCTGAAAGCTCTGCCCAGCAGAAGGCACACCCCAACCTCCCCACAGCTGTAAAAGGCTCTGAAGGACAATCGCTGCCCTCAGTTTGGCACAAGCCAAAGTTGTGCTGGGATCCCCCTTCCCTCTAACCAAGTATTCCCCAGTCACCAGAGCACAGCAGGGGTTTCACAGACTGATGCAGCCAAAGGGGACGTGCAACGGGGGTGACCCGTTGGGACACTGGGTCTGCTGGAGCCTCCCGTCTGTGAGATAGACGGATGGGCCACACTGGAGATCAGCTGGGTGGTCATCCTGAAATCAAAAGGTACTTGTCCTATCGGAAACCCTTGGGGTTTCAGTTTCCAGTCAGTCACATGCAAATATTTTCAAGAAGTTGTAAAAAACTTCAAATCTATCAGAGCCAAAATGATTTGGAACAAGTCTCATTTTCAAAACTAACTTAAACATTTTGTAGCCAAACTATCATCAGCTTCCAGTAACTCTTTGGTGTCCCAAAGGAATCTTGTGCTGTTCCCCAGTCCCAAGGCCACTTCTGAAAACAGGACTTAGACTGCCAAATGTCACTTGATATTTTTTTTTAAAAAAGATCTTTCCAGACCTACTGTGAAAGGCAACTGCAACATTTTTTTTTTATTTTTATTTTTCTAGAGAGAGAGACTTTCAGGAGAGTTTTCCATTCTTGAGACAGCATTTTCAAATGCTGGAGAAACATCCAGACTTTCTGGATGAAACATGCCAGTGACTCTCATGAGAGCTGCCCAACGCTGGAGAACAGGCTGCCCAGGAGGGAGGACCGCAAAGGACACGTCTTGGCTGAGTACCTGGCACAGCCCCCCGGGAGGCTGGTGGACTTGTTCCCTGCTGTTCTTATTCTGCTTGTAGAAGTCAAATATCATCAGCGCTGCGTAGACCTTCCCCACAGTCATCTCATCGGCTGTCAGATGGTGGTGAAACGTGGCAGAGACGTTCAGGTGAGGAACGGGAAAGGATGAAGAGAAGAGGAGAAAGTCAAAGAAAGCAAGAAATGACAACCAATGGGCATTAAAAACAAAGAGAAAGAGGCAACATTAGAATAAGGAGACAAAACAGACGCAGAAAAGTGGCAGAAAGGAAAAAAGACCAAGAAAAGGTGACAACAGACTTCTTCAGATCTTTGCCTGTTGCTGCCTTTCATGTCTACAGAGGATGGCCCCTGTCTCCATCTCTCTGTGCCAAACGTTCACGGAGACCATGTAGAAAAAAAAAAAACAGGCAGGAAAACTCCGTGGCATTGTAAGCATTGCCGCCAGAATGGCTAAATTAATACCAGACCCACAGCCAGCTTTTTATCAACAAAGAAGCCTTATTCCCATTTCTCTGAATTACAGTCAGCCGCGGCACAAGGGGCCGATACCCATTTAAAGAGAATTTCATTTTTCCAGATGTGTTTTTTCACCCTCACAGCTACGCTACCAGCCCGTCCCTGCGCAGCAGCTGGGCACGTAGCGCAGAGCAAAGAGCTAAAGCAGCAGATCTCCAGGCATCAAGCGAGGACGAGAGGAAAAGACTCAAGCAGTCACTACCCACTGCTTTGCACCTCCTCAGCTCCCTCATTTTTCTTAATTAACAATGCTTTTCTTGCTCTGCACTGTTTCTCATTAATTGGGAACCCAGAGCCCCTGTCTGGGCTAATCAGGGTAATGACAAACTTTGCATTTTCTCAGCACATTCGCCCAGGACATCATAAAGAAACATAAAGGCCTTTAGCCCCAAATACTTCACTTCTGATTTTGTAAGTTCTCGGCAAACTTTGATTTTCTTTTGCTGGTTTTCTGGAGACCAGATGGAAGAATTGCTCTCCTGTCCTGTAAGACACAGGCTGGAGGCAGGCAAAGCTACGAAGAAGCTCTGGAAGAGGCCACACAGGGCATCGGTCCCTTCTTGGCACCAGATTCTTTTTATCCAAGTACAGGAAACCTGCTGTAGCATCATGAAATACATGCCTAGATGCGACCTCAGCTTCCCTACTCCTTATGTGACCACAGCAGGGAGATGCAGGCTGTGAACCCTGCGGAGAGGATACCTAGAAGCTGACCTGCACTCGGTTTCTTCTCTGCATCCTCTAGACTGTGCACATGGGTGGAGGGACAGGGCAGGCAAGGAGGGAAACACCTACTCTGGGCTTCTTGGGTGGGTGGGATGGGTTGGGTGCTTGCTGATGAACCACTTACGTTTGTGAGGAGGCACCAGCAAATCCAGAGTCTTCTGGGACAGATTGGGCCAGACCAGCGAGATCTCCTTTCTCAACTCAGCATCACACTGGTGCTGTTTTACACCTCCTGCAGAAAGGGAGGGGAGAGGGGCACACGGAGAAGAGTGAACACACATCTCCTTCCAGCACATTCCACTATTTGCACAGCAAGCCCAGGAGGAGGCATTGCCCCCACTCCCATTTCTCGAGAACACCAAGCCAGCACCAGCTGCAGCAGATGTTACAAAGGGAACCGGTGACCTCCTCCGTGACACAAGCGTGTGAGCTCAGCAGGACCATCACCCCTTCAACCTGCCGACCCTCTGCTGTTACTTGGGGCTTCAACTTAAGCTCAGACTTATTCGACCCAGCCTGCTCGTTTGAGTCAGCAGAAAGCATCTGATGATGCAAAGAACCTTGAGCAATACCATGAGCGATCATAAACCCTCTCCAGCAACAACCTCTCCTGCAGTTTTGGGCCATGGGATGTAAGCACGCGCTTCTGCACCGGCAATATCCAGCAGCAGCGATATCGCAACGTAAACCAGAGCCGAACGCAGCGGCGTTATCCAACGGCCAAAGCGAGGGCTCCATACACGAGTGGGAAGGGATTAAAGTGTACATGAGCCAACAGGCCAGCTCCCAGATGAATGCACCACACGGTAGGCAATTAAGTGGTTCATCTGAACGACAGATTATTTTTCTAAGAGAAAAGTAATGGGAGGAGGCTCTGGGTCCTCTGCTAGGTGGTGGTTTGAACTCCCACGCAGAAAGTCATTAGGTTTATTAAGGGCCTGTTAGTCCCACTAAAGACTCAATTAAACCTGTTCAAACGAAGCACGTAACAACAAAACAGGTCAAAATCTCACAGCCCACAGCAGATGTAAACCTGAGAAAGAATCCAGTGCTATCAGCTGAGCTCTTGTCTCTGGTTCTCTTCCAGCGTGTGGCCAAAAAAAAAAAAATGGCAAAGGGAGCTTTTTTCAGCTGAAAAATGGCTGTTTGAATTACCATTGCTGACAGGTAACTAGAAGCCTAAAATAATAAAAACTCTCAGTGTTCTTATCCTAGAGGTTATCACTAAAATAAGGCGCTGGCCCCTAAAAATCCCAGGCAGTCCTAAACGCATCCTCAGAAAAAAGTGTCTGATATTTGGTGTCACTCCCTTGGGGGGTCTCAGTGACCCCCAAATTTTGTCTTCTTCCAGCAGTGCCTACTCAAAGCATCAAAGACAAAACTTAAGCAACACATGAGGCAGGTAATTAATACAGAGAAGATGAAAAGCTGGCCTAAAACCACTTAGGAAAAGCACAGCATCCTAAGCCTGCCCTGCCCTTTGCTCGTACAAGAGTTGTTACCTCCTGTTAGCTTTTAAATTAGGTATAAAAGTGCTTTGGCCAGTCATGCCTTGATGCTGACCCCAGCCAGCCTGATTAAATAGCGTAACGACCCAGAGAAAAGGCCAGTGTATTTTATTACATGGCAATGTTTAATTGGGAAGTCAAGTGTACGCCTGATTAAACACTTAAATAATTAAATTTTATCTCAAGGCGGAACGCGGTTCATGGCACTCGGAGCCACCGCTTCGCTGCCAGCAGGCAGTGATTGGAGAAGAAGGGCTGTTTCTCCCTCGCACCAGAATAGTTAAGAAAAGAGGTGTGGAAATTCTCATTTCTGTTCTACAGCAACGAGCGCACGCACAGGGCTTCTCCTCTGAGAGCTCCCAGCTGGGATGGCCAAAGCTCTCCACATCTCATCAACAGGGATGTCAGGATGCGGCCACCCCAAAGGCAGAGCAGTGCTCAGGACCCCTCTCTGCCGCCTGCCCCCGAAGCTCCCTTGTCCTGGGGTGCTGGCAGATGGCAGCCAGGCAACAGGATTTCCACCCAGGGCCCGATTTTGGTGGTTTTGGGAGGACACCAAGCCAACAGACATGTTGGGGTTGGAGCCCACGTGTGTTGTTAGACATCACCTCGCTCTCACCTGAGGCCAGTTTGATTTCTAGGGCCGTGCGGATCAAGGCCATCAGCGTGGACGTGAAGTGGACGGTTAAATCTTCAGGCGAGATCGGCATGTTCATCCGCACCAAGCGCTGGAGAGAGAAACGTGGTGGCTGTGAGCAGGGGTCAGGACTCCTCCCCCCCACCACCCCTTCCCTCCCCTCTGGGAGCCTGTAGAAACAGCCACGATAAAATGTACGATAACTTTTTGTGCGCTGAGCTGAAATGCTCTGTATAGACATCAACTCCTTCTCAGGGGCAGGTCTGAGCTGTAATGGTGGCTTTAGCGGTTAGACAATTGATTTGCCAGCATTTGTTCTGCAACCCTTGAGAGATCCTCCAAAAAAGTCAGTTTGACTGCTCCCATCCCATTTCAGAGCCTAGTACCCTCCTCCTGAACGTCTCCAACTACATCTGCAGCCTCCAGACACGTGGCTGGTTACCCATCGCCCCTGCCAAGGCAGCCTGCTCAGGAGGTATAAACCACGAAGCCACCTCTGCCATCCTTCCCTACATCAGTTACCTTCACTTATATTCTGGTTCTACAACAGGAGCAACAGCAACCAATGGGACCTGGCACCATTGAATGAAGTAAGATGATGGAGGATTTGCATAGTCATAAAATGGTTTGAGTTGGAAGGGGTTTTCAAGATCATCTAGTTCCAACCCCCCTGCCATGGGCAGGGACATCTCCCACTACACCAAGTTCCTCAAAGCTTCCTCCAACCTGACCTTGAACACTTCCAGGGATGGGGCAGCCACAGCTTCTCTGAGCAACCTGGTCCAGTGCCTCACCACCCTCATTGTAAAAAATTTCTTCCTTAGATCTAATCTAAATCTCCTCTCTTTCCATTTAAAGCCATTGCCCCTTCTCCTATCCACCTTGCATCCACCATCCACGGATGCAGCTCCATCCAGAAAGTGACTGTGCCTCTTCCAGCCGTGCAGGTGGCCCTGCCAGTGAGCAGCATGTGAGGAAGGCACTTTTGGTGGCAATGACAACAGGAGCCATGTGAGTACTTTGTACAGGAGCTTTGCAGCCTCTGGAGCGGTCCTGTGAGGATGTATTTTGAAGCACACGAGAAGATAAGGCTGGTGAGCCCCACGGTGTGGCTGGGGCAGTCTGGGTCTGGCTGCTGATAGGTAGAGGTGTGCAATGTCCTTTTTATTGGAGACCCTTGGGATTTGTCCCTTATCTCCTTTCCCTGTGGGTATCCCAGGAGCCCTGAAGATCTCCTCCTTTCCTTCCAGTCAATGAGCTACACAGCTCCATTTGGACCTCACCCATAGGGGAAGAGGCTGGACTAACACGAGCAGGACTATAATTTCCCTCAATTATGTTCTTTCAGTTTGAACATGGAACAGACCCTCAGGATCAGTATCTTCCAAGATCTTCAGACCTAGTAGCAACTCCTTCCCCCAGCCAGGAAGCCTGGTCAGCCAGGACCACCTCTGACAGGACGAATCCATCATTCCTGTAGGCAATGAAGTACTCAAGGTTGCTTTGGAAAGCCGTGGCTCCCTTAACACCGTTGGCGGCACAGCCTGCGAACGCAGACGGGAGAAGCTCTCTCCAAGCCTTGCTGATGACCTCGCCTACACATTAAAGGCTGGATTTCTTCTCCTTCGGCAGCCTAATCACTTCTCAGCTCCTCGGCTTTCACAAGCTGTTTAGATACTTCCTTGGCTGTATCAGACAAGCCTCCGTGTTTCCGTTCTCCAAGGATACGTGCAACCCGAGGAAGTCACTGGGCACTAATCTTGGGCAGAGCCTCGCAGCAGCCTGTAAATCCGAGCGTTGGCTTGGCCGGGGCCCCTGCTCGGGAGGGAATTTCATCCCCATCGGAAAGCTGCTGAGGCTGTTATTGGGATCCCTATCGCTCTACAGAAACCTCCTCTTTGTTTAACAACAGCCCAACACACTGCTAAAGAAATCAAAGTGCAGTCAGCAGCGGGCTGCAGACCCACCGCGGCACTGAGGTGCCAAAGCGGAGCGTGCACGGATGGGGCCCGATCCCACCGGGGCTCCGCACGCCGTGGTACCGCACACCGGAGAGGGCTGGGGATGTTCCGCCGAGACACGGTGTTGCTCACCAGCCTGGGCTGTGGCACCAAGGGCGCTGTTGCATCTTCCGCAGCCAGGAGGAAATGGCCTGCCTCTTGTAGGCAGGGTCGGTACCTTGAGTTGAGTAGTTAATTAGTTCATTATCTTCAACTCAGCCCAGCTGGCTAATAATGATTGGATGCCATAACACAGCTCTGCCGGTGCGATCCTCGCTGCGTCGGATGCCACCACAGCGGCTCCGGGCTGCCTTGTGCAGCTCCCCTCGCCCTCCTCGCTGGCCTGGGGAAGACATACAGTAGCAGCACCTCTGCTTATGGGTGCTTTTTGCTGGTGAAGGGAAACACAGTGTGGCCAAGAGTAGGGACCTGCCTGGAGTTTTGGACAAGGCAAGAGGCAGAGTGGGGCAGGGCGCTCAGGGTGAGCCCTGACTCCCACCCCTGTGCCCTACCTAAAACAAAGGCAAGGCTGGTGAATGAAGGCTTGGCCACCCTTTCCATCGCTGGGTTAGCCTCCCTGGTCAGAGAAATCTCCGACATGCAGTATCCCAGAGGTACTAATGGAGCTGCCTTAGGCGTTTTGGTGCCCTGAGAGAGGACAGACTCCAGCCCTGGCACCTTCTGTGAGCCGAGGAGAAAGTGTCCCCCCAGGGGGAAAGTGTGATGGTGCTGGTGGGGGACACAGGGCAAAAACTGCTTCTGAAGTGAGCTGACATTCAGAGGAGCCGAGACCACATTTATCTTATTACATGTCTTGGGATCTCATTGCACGCTGCACGGACAAGAGACTCCTGTAACAACCTACCCTGTCTCCTAAAGCCCGAGACAAACTGTTGTAATCTCAAAGAGCTTTCTTAAAGCCTGCCCAGAGGTTATCTTCCACGCCTGACAAGTCCCAGAGATAGGGAAATCAAAGCCAAGGCTCACATCCCTTTATAATCCAATGACAGTATCAAATGCTGGCAACGCCACAACAATTTTTTTCTGTTCACTTGTCTCAAATGAAACAGGATTTTAATCCAGACTTCTACTCTCAGCACACAAAAACTTATGTCAAAATTATTACACCGATGAGAGTCCGCAGTTACCACTCACAGAGCCCCACTGAGTCCCAGTTCAGTGGGAGAGAGAGTTAAGGGACAGAGATTGAAATAAGATGCATAAAAGTGAAGAACAAGCAGATGAGAAACAATTCCCCTCAGGAGAGCTCTATCCTCACAAAAACCAGTGCCAAAAAACATTTTGGGAGTGAGACGTCCCAGGGGCCCCCAACTGACTTTCTAGACTGAATTCCCAAAGGACATGGCTGCAGAACACAAGCCACATCACAGCTATATGCAGCAATGCTGTATGAAGGTCTTTCCTCCTAAATTTAAAAAAAAAGATTTAGAGGGAGATTTTTCCAAGGGGATACGCACTCACAATTGCACAGTTGTAGAGAGGCTGGCTGAACAAAACTCAGGTGCACGTGCTGGGTGGGAGCGCTGCAAACGGGTGCCTGGAGGAGTCTCTCCCCAAAGCGCAGCCACTTCCCACCCTTCCCTCCTCCCCACGTTGCCCTCACACTGCCTGGCCTACAGTGTTTTTTCCATCCCAATATACAAACTGGTCAAACAGGTCAACCCAGACATCAGGCCATTGCAGTTTCTGATCTGATGAACCATTAACCACCAGAGAACACGGTCCTTGTGGACCTTCTCACAGCCTCCAGCTGGGGCCGGCCAGCTCAAGCAGTCATGGCAGGGGAGGGAAGGCTTGGTCCAGACTGGGTGGGATCTCTCCCTGTCTCCTCTCTATCAGGGTGACAAACTGGGATGCATCTCCCTGTCCTCCCCCGGGGAAGGTTGTTGGCAGTCAGTTGAGGACCTCTGCAAGGTGGGCTGCAAATTGTACCTACCAGGACAGAGCAGCTGCCCGTTTCTCGGCCAAAATAAGCCATAAAAGGGGACGGAAGTGCCTTATAACCTGCTGCAGCTAAGCCCAACAGGTCTTGGCTACAAGCCACCCTAGATCCCTCCCAACATGAATGAAAGCTGATTTCTTGGAAGCCCCTGACTTGAGAAAATATGAATATACCACATTTCTGGGAGAGCTCCTGCTGAAGATGAAGCAGTTGGGAGAAAGGAACTGATTCATCTTGGAGTCAAAATAGGTTTGTGTGGGGGAGGCAAGGGAGAAGGCCCTTTGGTGAGACATGCTCACACCGTGTCCCCGCGCCACCGCTGACAACCGGAGAAGCCCAGGAGCCGGGCAGACACTGGCACAGCTGCCCCAGGAAGGGACTTGGCACCTGAACTTCCCTGGACATCGTCCGGTGCGTTTTTCTGATGCCAGAAATGCCACGGAAAGACTGAAACTGCAAACAACAAAAACCTCCATTTTCCTCTCCAGTATTAGAAAACAACCTTAACGTAAAAATATCTCCTTCCAACTTGTGCAGAGCAAGAAATTTCAGTCATTTCAAAGTTACTTTCTAATTTTATCTGTATTTTAATTCATTTATGTTTCTATAGGACCCATTTGAAAGGGAATGGAACCCAAATCAGCAACCTGATCTAGTTGGAGATATCCCTGTTCCTTGCAGGGGGGTTGGACTAGATGACCTTTGAAGGTCCCTTCCAGCCCTAACCATTCTATGATTCTATGATTCAAATGAAATTGTTACAATTTCTCAGAGGCCAATATTTGGATTGACCCAAAATTAATCAAGAAAAATTCATAAAGAAGATTTGATTTTTATCCCTGATCAGGATGGAAAACATCAAGATTTTTCCATACAGCATGGCCAACAATACGGTTAATAAACCCTGAACTAGTTGTTTAGCCTGTTCACAGTTTGAAGTAAAATTAACGTCTGCCCCCATTTTTGCTATTTCTTCTGGCTGAAGTTGTGCTTCCAGGCCACGTCTTACCAGCTCCTCATGCTTTGGAATACGATGGAAAAATCTGATTTAGAAAAAAAAAAAAAAATCAGATTTGGGTAATTTTCCATCTTTCTAGACCCCAGAAGGACAACACACGAGCCGACTGACGCAGATGGCAGGGGACTCGGTGCTTCCCCGCACTAGTAAAAAGATTCCATCGCTTGGAATTGCCAGCCACAAACAAGGGGGTTTGGGTGAATTAATAAGTGGGGAGCAAGGAAAAAAAGGTAAAAATCCCCCCTCAGGTGCCCAGACCTGGCAGGAAAGGGCTTCCCTGCTCCCTGTGCTGCTCCTCTTCCTCCCTTCGCCTCCAATTTCCTCCAAGAGCGCTTGAGGAAGAGCAGCCGGCAGCAGATGGAGTCCCCGCTCCTATTTCCCAGCCGTGCGTGGGGAACCCTCCTCCAGCCCTTGATTTTAATTAGGCAGTTTTGGAAGCATCCCCCTCCCGAGCGAGGGCGAGGGGAGCTCGTTAATGTTTCTGCAGGAAAAGGCCTCAGAGGCAGGAGCTGCAATACTGTCTCTGGAGCCTCCTAATTAACTCTGTGCAGATAACGAGGTAGTAACCGATTAGAGCCGGGGTCAGGGAGGCAACGCTTCTTGCTCTGGTCACTTGTGTGGTCGGGATGGGTGCAGGCACCCCTCAGCTTCTAGTAGTGATTTAATTGCAAATAAACAAAGACATCACTAACAAGAAACCAAACCTTCGTGTCAAGCTGAATTGGCAGAATTTGTGCCCTTTCAGCATTCAGTTTCTGCAGATCTTCTGCTTGGAAACTTCTTGGACAATGTCTGAATAGGCGGGGAATGTGTTAGAGAAATGGGGGGAAAATTCATCCCAGTGTCCAAAGCCCGGAGGTCTCCTGCTGCCTCCCAGCCTGACCCGGAAAGTGAGCACTGCACAGAAATATCTGCACCGTAAATCTTATTCACCAACATATTTGTCCAAACGTCAGCAGGAAGAGGAGCACACAGAGCCACGGATGCCAGGAAAACAAGCTGGCACCCCGGCAGATTTGAATTATTAAGAGCACCCCATCAGCAGCTCCTGAGCAGCCTCTGGGATGAGAACTGCTCTGGGAATAGTCCCCAAACGGGAATAAATTTGGGACAATGGAGCGCTGCTTGTGGGAAATGAGGCTGAGTTTGGTGAATAAATTATTTGCCATGAATAATTCACCCCGACCTAGTTGTAATTATTCTACTTTCATTTAACTCTTCTCTTGACTTCAGAGAGGCTGGCCATGGCCTTCCTCCTTCCTACAGTCAACAGAGGAGCAAAGGCTGTGTTCCGAAACGTGGGGTCTATTTCTGGCACTCGCCCAGACCTGCTGCATGGGCTGGGCATCCTGCCTTCAGCAGGTGCCATTCTGCTCCTTGTCCAGCAAAAGCAAAGCATGATGCTGGCTCTGACATCACCCCATCCCATATCCAGGAGTCCCAGCCATGTCAGGAGGTGCTAAACGGAGAGCCAGAGCTCTCCTAATCCCTGCAATAAATCACCCTAGAAATAGGGTGGGCAAAGCTGTGCTTTACAGCACCAACAGGACCACAGAATGAAGCCAAGAGCCTCCTGCAGCTGCCAGCAGGCACACCTCGTGCAGGGCTTCGCTGGGAGCTCGGCTCGGACAGAGGTGGAGATGTGCCTGCTGGCGATGCTGTCTTCTCCTGTCCCTGGAGAGGGGGGTAAAAAGATGACTCTGAAGAGCGGTGGGGAAAAGCTTGAGTTATCGTCTCTCCTAGCATCACACTTCCTAAGAATCATGCCCCCCAGGCTGTCAAATAAAACCTCCTCCAACCCCGCTCTTGCAGGTATCTGCAGGATACCTTGACGGCACTGTAGTGCCAAACAGATTTAGCAGCGTCGTGGGCATCTCCTTCCCCCGTTTTCTCTACAGGTGCACACAAAGCTCTGTGGTGCAACAGACTCATGACTCCAGGTGATGGCAAAGCTGGTGCCACTCTGCCCTTGTTGCTACTGCTGAATAACACACAAACCCCCAGGATCCTTCGCTACAGACAAGCTGATTCTGCCTTAGAGGCCTCAAAGTCTCAATACAGACGGTAGACAGAGTGAAAAATCATAGAATCATAGAATTATAGAATGGTTTGGGTTGGAAGGGAGCTGAAAGATCATCTAGTTCCAACCCCTCTGCCATGGGCAGGGACGCCTTCCACTACACCAGGTTGCTCAAAGCCTCATCCGACCTGGCCTTGAACACTGCCAGGGATGGGCCAGCCACAGCTTCTCTGGGCAACCTGTTCCAGTGCCTCACCACCCTCAAAGTAAAAAATTTCTTCCTTATATCTAATCTAAATCTCCCCTCTGTCAGTTTAAAGCCATTGCCCCTTGTCCTATCACTACACGCCCTTGTAAAAAGTCCCTCTCCAGCTTTCTTGTAGCCCCTTCAGCTACTGGAAGGCTGCTAGAAGGTCACCATTCTCATCTGAAAACAGACCAGCGGCCAAATCTCAAGACACCAGAGCGAAGTCAAAGTGGTTTTCCTCCCTCTTTTAATCTGACTGGGTAGAGGAGATTTTAGAATTCATTTTCTTTGCCCTTTTTCTCACCCCACCCCAGTGCAGGATAGAGCTCTCCTGGTGCCCGGGCAGCTCGGCCAGACGACCCCCTGCATGCACCGGCGGGCAAGCAGCAAGCCACGCGCACGCAACTGCGGAGGCTGGTCACGCCAACCGAGGAGAACGGTTGAGAAAGAGGAACCAGAAAACAGCAGAAAGGAAGGACAGCAGCCGAGGGGGCTGCAAAGAGAGGAAAATCCAAAGGAAACAACAGTGGGCACATAGTGAGAAGGCAGCACAGACAGAGACAGGGGGAAAACACACAAAACCTTCGCAAACAGGGAGGACTGGGAAAAAAGTATATATGGAAAGTAAAAGGGTGGACAGGTGGGGCAAAAGAGCTTTTGCAGGACAGAACAGTCAGGTTTTTGAAAAATCATTTGGTTCAGAAGCAGAGACGATGCCCTGGCTGCTGCCGGCACTGACTGGTCTTCCACCACCCATGGGAGGACAGCAAGAGCGGCACCGGGGGGCCAACCCAGAAGGTGTAGGGCAAGGGGATGCTGTGACCCACACGCAGGTGTCATCTGCAGAAGATGCTAAGCATCAATCTGTCTCCATGGGCGTGCTGTTCCCAGCACTGCATGTAGAAGTGGAGAAGGGAGGGAGCAAAAAGCAGTGCTGTCTCCCCGTGAAGGCTCCGTTTTATCAGCAGCTGTAGCTGGGACAGGGGGTCAGCCCAAGCTGCAGCCTTACACCACGGGAAAAATTCAGATCTGGTCTTAAATCCTTATTTCTGCAGTTCAGGGCTCTTTGATAATATGCAAAATGAGTCTGACCACCTCCAAACTCAGAGAAATCTGATGTTCAGCCTAGGTTTGAGCTGTTTGACTTGAACCCATCTCTGCTCATGGTTTTAGAGGTTTCTTAGAAGATGGGCAAAAATTAAAGATAACTTTAAAAAAAAAAAACAGGAGTCTGTAGTTTGAAAAGAAACCTTTGATATGTACCCAAGTTCTGTGGATTTGTTCTGTAAAGACAGACAAACTAAACTAGGTACCAGCTAACTCCCAGGGAAAAGACAGACGAGGGAAGGCAACGTCTGCAGGGCCTCTGCCCGGGGAAAGTCTGCTGCAGCAGCTGAGCACAACCGCACAGAGGCACAGGGATGCCACACTATGAAAACTGGCCAAAAGGCTTGCATAAAATGCTTATTTTAATACATGATCTTTCAATCTCCTTTTGTTATAAAAAAGAGAGTTTTATGCATGTGTGACCACAGAGCAGATGTCATTGTCCAGCTGCAAACACCTTCTGCTGGGCTTTCAGCAGGGACACGGCTCCGTTTTCAGTCGATGGAAACTCAGAAGTGCCAAAAGGAGCCACGGATTACTTGAAAAGCTTTGGGTTCTGTGTACACTTGGTTCCTCTACACAGATGTGTATCTGGCTGAGACCTGGGAGCTGGCATCTGGAGGTAGCTGGGCTTCTCGAGCTTAGCTACTGTATGGTGGGTACGACCTGCTCGTGATAGAGATTTTCTTTTAAAGCAGCTACCAAAACGGCCAGAAACAAACCAAAAGGAATACAGAAAAGATAACCTAACCAGTTAGCTTTAAGGTTATGTTTAATTTTCTATTTTAAATGCAGCAGCATTTAAACCAGCACTAGGGGAGAGGACGCTGTGATCTGGCTCCACTGCACCAAGCACAGTGGGGTGCAGTAATTAGGCTTGGGGTGGCTGAAATGAGGTCAACAGCAAGAAAAAAAAACTCTGTTGAGTTTGCTGGATGCTCAATTACACCCATGCTAAATGCTTACGATGAACATCTCCCTCCAAAAGTGTGACGTTCAACATTAAAAGCTTCCAAGGAATCATCCCTGTAAATGCAAATTTCCAAGCACCGTTGAGCTGTTGGGAGAGCAGTGTGGCTTTCCATGGAGGTGTCTGGGTCTGCTTCATAATTTCAACTCAGTGTCTACCTGGGTTCCCACTGCGTTCATCCAGGCAGGGTCTGACGGGCAGCAGCTCGCAGCATTTTGGATATAATGTGTTCTTGTGGTTCAATTTAAAAGTTTTTCAGAATAAACAATAAGTTCGAGTGATTTCTTCATCTTGCTGTCTTAAATGTTTCCTGTTAAAATAATTTCTTTCACAAGGGTATTTAAGGAGCCCTTCTGGTGTTGCCTCTGTTTAATAGCTTGCTAACTCCTACAGTACTGCCTACTCTAATTACTCCAATCTAATAAAAAAGGGGAAAAAACAGTGTACTACTGAAGGGCTAGCGAGAATGGATAGTCAAAGAGCTGCAGGAAGATAAATGGGGATCATAGTGGTGGGGTAATTTGCTTGTTAGCACCCTCCCTCCCCAGATTAACCTAAACGGAAGCAGAATGAGAGAGGAGAGAGAGAAACACTGATAGAGATAGCGGAGACATAGTTAGAGAGACAAACTGATGTGCCAGAGTTTCAAAAAAAGATTTAAAAAAAAAAAAAAAAAAAAAGCAGAAGATCCAAAATCCATCTGCTTGGAAAGCAGAGAAAGCACCAGAAAAGTCCAGGAGAACAACACTAATGTCACAGAAAACCGGCACCCGCTTCAGCCACGGCACAAAAAGCTGGTGGTTTGGCAGGAGTTTCTAGGGGGGGTTGGTCTACCTTATAGGCAATGCGAGCAGGGCATTTCTTTCCAAGGCCTAGAGGTGGGGACATGTGTCTCAGCATCTCATACATGTCTGTGTAACTGATGCGCCCGCTTGGAGTCACAGGGAGGGGGGCAAAAGCGAGAGGAGACAGAAATCAAACCAGAGCGGGTGGGTGGGGAATAAAAAAGGAAAAGGATGGGGGAAAAGGCAACAACGGAGCAAATGAAAAGGAGGGGAGAGAAGGGAAAGCAGACAAGAAAACAGAGATCCGGTTAATCAGATTTCTCAGGCAAACAAAACCAAAATAAAGAGGTAGGTGAATAGGAAGGTTTCTCCGCTTCCGTTGCTGTGTTTCAACGCCCACCGTCTCCTCGGCGCTGCAGGGACGTCCCGTGGCCAGGGCTGCGCCTCGGGGAATGATTGATGTCTGAGCTTGGGGGGGAGAGGGTGTGGGGAGGGCTGGGGTTCAGCTGGCTCTTTGCAGGGGTGGAGGGATGGGTCCCCTTCTCACCCCCCCAGACCAGTCAATCGAGAGGCTGTATTCACCATGCCAGGGGAGCTGGTAGGCAGAGTTATGGGACAGGGAGAGATGGGGCTTAGAGAAAATATTCAGCTTTCTTTCAGTGAATAGAGAGTTGGGTTTGCAGGTTGAGCTACAGGCTACGAGAGAAGCAAAAAGCCCATCCTGATGGGTTTGCTGACGGGACAGACTAGGGCTGAGCTGAATCCAAGCCAAGGGTCTGCAGAACCTCAGCCAGCCTGAAGTCAGGGTTGGAAAACCAGAGCCCAGCACTCAATTTGCAGGGAGGGTGGTGGAAAGGGGACCTGCTTCTGCCTTACATTTTGTTGGGCCCCTCTTTCATCAAGCCAATGTCAACCGGTTCCGTCCACCACTGAGGGCAGCTGGCTGTCCTGCCTGTTAGAGGGAACTGGGAATTGCAGAGATTTGGGGAAAAGCCCTTAGGTCAGCCCATTACTGCTGGCATCTACCTTCAGCATGCGTCGGTGGCAAATGAAGTCCTGCCCTGAAAAGCTAGGGATGCAGAAACAGCAAGGGATTCTCCTGCTTCACCTTTTTCCAATTACTGAAACAGGGAGCACGACTATGACAGTCTCATTTTGTTTCCCCACTGAGCTGCCTGCTTATCACATTGTGCAAATCTGTGCTGTCTGTCATCTGGGGAGACCTAAGTACATTGCAGCACATTATTCATTAATGTTTAACCCTCGGAAAAGCAGGACAATGTTACTATCTCCACTATACTAGGAGGGAAACCAAGACCTAAGCCCCAAGCCCCCATATGAAAGCCCTTTCCCAAGTAGGACAGCTATGGAAGGAGGCATCTGCACACCAGCCTGCTGCCCTGACACTGTCTCCATTCCTGTGTAAAGCATTGATGCAGGAGGGGGTGGAAGAGAGAATTTTCCAAGCCAAAACCATCTATTCCTGTCCTTGGTAACTACCACAGTTAAAATAGCACCCAGTTTTTATAGCCCAGAGCTAATTTAAAGGCCACTGAGGGACACAAGTTGTAAGCAGAGCCAACGGCTTCCCACCGGCTTCTCTCTTCCGCCCCTGCTCCCCAGCTGGAGGTACAGGGTCTCACACCTTCACTGCAATGCTTGTTAACTCTTAATCCCCAATCAGGTGTGGAAAACACCTGGGCTGGAGTGAAAGAGAAAAGGAAGATCCATGCTGGCTGCTACCATTTCTCTCTCCTTCATCTTCTGCTCTCCATGCACTGACTGCAAGAAAATCCCTGCCTGTCCTTGGGGCCGCACTGAAGTTCAGCATCATCCTCTGCTGGCTTCTTGGCAAGATCTGTCCTTACTTCCTCACCTCAGCTCTCAAGCACAGTATAGAATCATAGACTGGTTTGGGTTGGAAGGGACATTCAAGATGATCTAGTTCCAACCCCCCCTGCCATGGGCAGGGACACCTTCCACTACACCAGGCTGCTCAAAGCCTCATCCAACCTGGCCTTGAACACTTCCAGGGATGGGGCAGCCACAACTTCTCTGGGCAACCTGTGCCAGTGCCTCACCACCTTCAGGGTGCAGAATTTCTTCCTTATATCTAATCTAAATCTGCCCTCTTTCAGTTTAAAGCCATTGCCCCTTGTCCTATACTTCTCCTGTGCCATGAGGCAGGAAGTTTCACTGGATGTCCATCATAGCTTATGACCTCAGAGACATCAGTTTGCTCCCAAGGCAATCTCTGGCTGCTGCACTGTGAAACGCTCATCCCTTCATCTCTCCCCAGCCGAGGTAACCACCCCACTCTGCTGCCCAGTTAACCAGTGCCCAGATCAAATGTCTTTTCAGCTCAGGAAAGGGAAGGGTTCACAAGTTGTTCAACTGCACCAACAGTGCTATGAGGTCCAAAATGGACTTGCTACTCCCTAGAAATCTTGGGATAACATTTCTCTCCACTGTGTATATATATAGAGAGAAAGTGCTCAGATGCTGTGCTGCTTTTCCCCAGCACTTCCCACCTAGACGTGGCAGGATGGGAGCTGGAGGGTTCGCTGTCTCATAAAACTGCCTGTCTCCAGCCAGCTGGGGTGTGGGAGGAGACGGGGAAGAGATGCATCGAGGAAAAAGGAGGCATCAGTCAATCATTCCTTTTCAGGCAAGGGGTTAGTTACGCTACAGTTTCTTTTCTAAACCGTTTGCATTTGCACTTAGGGGGGTAAAAAGAAACAAAACCAGAACTGAAAATGCTGGAGGGAGTCTCTGAAGTTCCAAACCTTGTATGCCACCCTATGAGGGCACTTCTTTCCTAAGCCCAGGGGTGGAGCAATTACACGTAACAAATTGTACATATCCTTATAATGAATCCGGCAACTGGAAAGAAAACATCAGACATTATGACAGCAAAACACCGAGAGGAATCAGTTTTTCCCAAGGCAAACAGGAGAAGCTGGAAGGGCAAAACACGCTGAAAAGCAAGGGTTAGTGTGACAGCAACTGGGCTTGCGATGAAGGAGGCAACTTTAACACAGACCGAGAGAGAGAGAGAACTTGCAACTGCTCAACAAAAGCTACATCATAGAATTATAGAATGGTTTGGGTTTGGAAGGGACCTCAAAGACCATCTAGTTCCAACCCCCCTGCCATGGGCAGGGACACCTTCCACTACACCAGGTTGCCCAAAGCCTCATCCAACCTGGCCTTGAACACTGCCAGGGATGGGGCAGCCACAGCTTCTCTGGGCAACCTGTTCCAGTGCCTCACCATCCTCAGAGGGAAGAATTTCTTCCTTAGATCTAATCTAAATCTCCCCTCTGTCAGTTTAAAGCCACTGCCCTTTGTCTTATCACCATATACCTTTATAAAAAGTCCCTCTCCAGCCTTCTTGTAGCCCCTTTAGGCACTGGAAGGCTGCTATAAGTTCACCCTTGAGCCTTCTCTTCTCCAGACTGAACAGCCCCAACTCTCTCAGCCTGTTTTCACAGCAGAGGTGCTCCAGCCCTCGGATCATCCTTGGGTTTTCTTCTGTGAAGCCTTCAGTGCCATATGCAAGGCTTTCCAACCATTGCATCTGGTTGCCTGACCATCTGCCTCCAGAAGGTCCATACCCATCACCCAGGTGCTGCAGCAGCCCTGCAAAACCAGAGCCCGTAGCACACAAACAATCTATTTACTGGATTATTACTGGGATTCAAATTAGTTCGTTCAAAAGAGCTGGGAAACCTTCACCTTCCACTTCTACCACCTACATAACCCCATCAGGGCTGTAGTCTGCTGCATGGGCAATAAGCAATTTGCTGGAAGTCCAGAAACTGTCACCTCAAGAGTCGTCTCAGGGCCATCAGCCCTGGGAAAATTCAGCCTTCATTACCAGTAGGTGAAATCAGACGCCTCGAGGTAGCTTTATGGTCAATCTCATTAACTCCCAGCAATATTTTCAGCTAATTTAACAGCAGGATTAGATTTCTTAATCTTTTGTAAGTAACCAAATCATGTACAAAAAGAGCTGTACTGAACTGCAAAATGACCTCTAAAGGAAAACGAGAGGATTTGGCTTCACTATGTTTATTTTGGTATGTTATATAAAGGAGGCTGGAATATTTTGGAATATCTCCTTCAAAATTACTGGTTTTCTGGACTTGAAAAATTAAGGTCTATTCAAAACCTTCACAATCAACTCAAAACTATTAATTTAGAAACGGATCGAATGGAATTGTGCAAGCCTTGGCTGCAGGCCTAATCGTGGTTATAAAAAAGTATATTGGTTTGACTGAGTCTAGAAGTTTACCGAAATTTTAGAAAGGTTTTGTAAAATCAGCATGTAGAAAATACGAATGAACAGTTCCCTGAGCTCTCTAAGAGTCTGTGGAAGGCTTGAAAACCAGCAGATGTATTGCACTGGCAGGTCACGGCAGCAAATTATCGCAAATTATGGCAAATTATGGCAAACGGGGATTATTTCCCAGGTTGTTTAAATCTGTTTGAATTTTACTTATTTTCATCATCATCCTTTTATCTCAGATAGGCACGAAAAAGCTCCCTTTTGTGAGTGCCTGCATCACCTCTCAACCACTGAACATGCTGCCAGTAGCAACTCCCTCGGCTCTCGGGAGTAACTAATAGGAATGGGATGGCAAGACCAGCATTGCCAGTATCTCTAAGGGGTAGGCACTGGGCAGGGGGGTATTAGAGAGATAAAGCGCTCACTTTATGTATTTTGAACAAATAAAAGTAGATATACATCCTTTTTTTTTCCCTTTTCCGGTTTATCCTTAAACTGGATTAAAAAAAATCCAATGTTTTTGCCCATTCCTGGTTAACTTGCAGTCCTGGACCAAACCACTGTGTGTGCCTCAGTTCTCTCACTCTCTCTTTTTCTGAGTCTGAAGCTTCTGCCACCCCTAAATCCAACAATTTCCCCATACTTACCCCTACTGAGTGTGACACATCTAGAGCAACAGCTGCTAGCTGCTTTTTTTTACTTCCTTTTGAATGTTTTTCCCCAGAAAAGTTTACAGAAAGTTGGATTTTGTAACAGAAAAAAGGTGACATTGGAAATAAGTATGCAAATACACACACATTGAGCTTATGTTTAAAATAGTCTCTATATAATGAAAATATAACCACATTTGTACTTTTGACCCATGCAGCATCTTTCATCAAGGGTCTCAAGCTGCAGAAAGTGGACAAACACTGTAATTCTCGTTTCCTTGGGATAATCAAAGAAGATATCTTGAGAGAGACCATTAATTAGGGAAAGATGAGAGCAGGAACCTGCATCTAAGCATGAGATAACACTGCCCAGGAGTCGTCTTTCTTGCAAATTATTCTGTGCTGATTATTTGTCGTTCCCCTCACATGTCTACACTGGGAGCTGAAACGCTAAAAGGAAGACAGCTGACATGGGAAACAAAAATTAGACAGACATTTTCTTTCAATGAGTTTGACCAACCAGCAGCTGAACAAAAAATGGGTCCTTGAAAACCCTGTGTCTTCAGATCCGAACGGGGTGTACTGCTGGGAGCCGTACCTTAAAAGACAAGTTATTCAGCTCAGTCCATGGCGAGTTATTGGGAAATACCATGTCCAGAGCTTCCCAGGAGCTCTGCCCAAACGATCAAAAGATCTGTTCTAGCCTTAAACAGTGAATGGATTTCAGATTACTTTTAAATTGCGGAAATGTTAGTCCCACTTATGAAATCAGAAGTGATTTCAGTGGAACCAGTCACACACGGAAAATCCAGAACATGCACAGGTTTTAGGATCAACCCTCGAGCATCATGTCTTGGCTGTCCCTTGACTCGCACTTCTTCCCCCGGTCACTCTGCCAACATCAATAGCTTCACATCAGAGGGAAATGGGAACAAGGTTAGAGAAAAACAGAATTAGGATCTTGATGTATGATGTATTTTGTATTAACAGCTCTAGAAATGAAAAGGTTTGGCCTCTGAGTGACTCATAAACTGTAACCTCTGCGCTCAGAGTTAATACAGTGAGCAAATCTTTCTGCAAACTTTGTGCCTCTTATGGGTGGAAAGTTCCTGAACACATACACATTAAAAAAGGACGTTGATACTTATTTCTGCCTTGCAGGTGTGTCACTGCTCCCACGGATGCTAATCAGAGCCAAGGCTATTTTCAAAGGAGAGAGTGGGCACTCCCAAGTTTTGAGTCTCAATGAGATTCTTCTCATGGCAAGAGATAAGACTGGATTTGAAAAAGAAAAAAAGCTATTTAGTGCCTGCCAAATACCCACAAAGGACTTGTCTGTGTTACAGAGCACGTGGTAATGAATATCTACTTGGAGATTACAAGCTGCTAGTATGTGTGCAGTGTATACGCAGGCTCGTAGTACGGATGGCTTTGAGCTAGTTGAAATCACCCACAGTTCAGAGAAACGCAGTCATTTTAGAATAGGTTTACATTTAAAGTTAGCCTACACCAATTTAAGTGAGATTTTAAAGCTGTTTAATTGCATCCTAGCAGGGAGTTGGAGATGCTGATTATACAAACGCTTTCTGCATCTGTCTCTACTGAAGGGAAACAAAAAAGAGTGGAAAGACTGGAGGGGCTGGAGGCAGCTTCGTTACAAACACAGAGGAGATTCATTGCAGAGTAACTCGTGGGGAGGAAAATGGATACAAAATTCGTAGGGCTTTAAATAAAAAAAAAAGTCTCCCAACAGGCAAGTTCCCAAGCTGCAGAATATCAAGGAAATTACTGTATCTCAGAGCATCTAGAAATTAAAATAACACAGTCACCAGGACTGTTGTGCAGCAGCTTCTCTGGGCAATGGAGAAAAGCAATATATTAAAGTCAGCCTCGCTCTAGAAGCGATCTCTGGTCAGAGCCATTCTCTAATTTTTAAAAAATTCCTTAAAATGCTTCAGCAGTGGTCCTGGGGTCTGGCACAGCGCAGTGCCTTGGTGCTTAAGCCCAGATGTGCAGCTTGCCCTGAGAGTATCTTTGAATAAGAAAAACAAAGAGATAAACCCATCAAACCAAACACCTCACCGTGTGGCTGCGAGAAAACCATTTCCTCCTTTAACACACTTGTATATCGGGAACGTTTTATCAGAGACTCACTGAGAACTGAAATCCTTCCAAAGTTAGGCTTATGGCATTTTCTTGTTATTATTTCACACGTCTTACGTTTCAACTGAAGTCCAAAAGCTAAAACATTATTTAGAAGAACAAAATTCCCCTCTACCATTGGATGTCATTATAAGGAGGCTTCTGAGATCAAAACCTCGGGTTTGATGAGAAACATCTCTTTAAAAATCACCTGTATTCAGCAAACCACCCTCATGTTGAGGAACACAATGTCACTCCCTGCTGCCTCCCACGTGGGGAAAAGCAAAGGATGGGTCTGAGCCTGCAGCACTTGACTCATGCAAAGCCGTGGGATACGGTGTCTCCTTTTACAGGAGAGATAGTGCCTTGAAAACCTGAATATTTTGTGTATGTGGCCGCAGGTCTCTGCACAGGATTTGTGAAACCTTTAAGGTGAGTCTCAACCAGGAGAGAAATGCTGCAAAAATGAGCTATGCCAAGGCTTGGCCTCTCTAGTTACCTAAAGTGCTGCCAACAGCAAGAGATTCGGCGTATTTTTATCTCCAAACTGGGATGCAGAAACCAAAGGCAATCAAAGCTCCTTGTGGAAATGCTAAACAGTTTTTCTACTTGGCCATCTAGCCAAGATCATTTGAATTTAACTCTATTTATTTTTGGCCACATGTATTTGGTGAGGAGGGTGCGTTTTGTTTTCTTGGTTTGCCGGTTTATGTCTATCCCATGCCTATTGAAGGAAATGCCCTTGTAATCATCAAACATCAGGTTTGTTCACCTCCAGTGCACAGGGGATTGAAGTTGAAGCATTTACCACCAATGTTGCCTCAAGCTTTGGAGTCATTTTCCCTCTAGAGCTGTACTCACATTAAAACAGGCTGTTTGAGCGTACAGGTACGGCATTTATACACGACGTACATCCCTTTCCCCACGTATAACAGCGTACATACCAGGCAGCTGGGTCATATTCAGCCCAGACACGAACAAACTCATCCAAATGATGGGGCCCAAGGATGGAGGAGTCTCTTGTCAGGTATTCAAAATTGTCCATAATCACAGCCACAAACAGGTTTAACATCTGCAGAGAGGAAGCGATCATGCAGTTAGAGAGAAAAGAAAATAAAAGAGAGAGAAAAGAAAATAAAAGAGAGAGAAAAAATAACTGGAAGGGGGGCAGGTATGATTCTGTGTGTGGTTTCTACAAGAAGCCACCACACTCTGGAGAATAAACTCTACAAACTCATCCCTGGGGACCCTGCTGCCACCTCCTCCTCCCCTGCGTGCTGCAAGCCGCTTCCAGCTCCGCAGTAAGTGGCCAGTTTGCCACAGCTTTTGACCGCAGGTGGTTTGGCCCTGTCCCCATGGCTGGTGATGCCCTCCAGCATGACCCATCCCAGAGCCCGCGGGGCTCAGCACCGCTCCCTTGCCCCTTCTCGACCCCACGCCAGCACAGACCAGCACAGGGGCTGTAGTGGCTCCTTCACTGACCAGGTGGTGTGAACCCTTCTAGCACTTTCATATCAGGGCACATCAAGTCAAGAACAGTTAGAAGAAACAGATTCTTCAGCCTAAATGTCCTCTTTTAGGCCCATAACAAGTCAGACCTTCAAAGATCCCTGGAAAGATGAGGGGCAGGACACACAAAAGGCTCCTGTCCCTAATAGCTGCTGTCTAAGGCAGAGCCCGGCAAACGCTTCTGGCAGATGAAGATTCTCCTCTTATCAAAACCAACGGAAGAGGCACAAGGATTTCAACGGGAAGAGATCAAGCAGCACCCAGCAGAATGGAAGAGCAGGAGGGCAGGTGGGAATGGATTCTCCTGTGCCGGATAAAGCCCTGAGAGGCACAAGGCCCCTTTCTGCCTTCGTTGTGTCTTGTAGGGGGCTGAGCCGCTGCCGTGAGCGCTGCTCCTCCGCACCGTGCCGAGCAGGGACTGCGGGAAGCAGCCTGGGGGCTCTCGCACGCGGATGAGCGGAATGAAACTGAGCATGGACGTCCGCGGCCGGTCTGCCGGTCGTTAAGGGAAAACCAGGCAGTGGAGTTTGGCGTTTCTACAGTTTTAAAGAATTTGTATTCCTGATCTGGAGGGAGGAAGGGGTCTTCGCTCTTGCTGGGACACGCAATCCGCCAGTTCAGAGAAGCGCAGTCCATAATGAATCACCGTACCACCACCAAACGCCAATCAGCGACTCCACAGTCTGTTTTTCAGAACCTACTCCAACAGAAAGCGAGGAGAGGATCCCAGCCCCCAGCATATCAACGTCCTACATGAGTGCACTGGGGTTTCTTACACCACCCAAGGGTGGTCTTCGGCACACAGCTGAGTGCACACCAATCCCACCAGTGCCTCAGCTGCAAACAGCACATGCAAAAATTGCTCCTGCAACAACGTGCGTGAATTCACTCCTGTGGCTGAGTGTTCGGGTTCGTCCGCTCGGATGCAGCACCACACCAAACACTGCTGGGTTGAGGGACCAAGCCAGTACTTGGTGCCACTCCAGTTCCTGGATGCTCACAAGGTCTCCATGTGACAAAGCCTAGACCAGCCCCGGGATGTCATTGCGGTGCAGCAGGCAGTACCGGACAGGGATGTCCAAACCAGCTCTCAATAAGCTGCTCGAGGGCTGGCAGCACTGTAACCACATCAGTAGGGCTCGCTCGCGTGCTGCAGGGACCCCAGACATAACACAGTACCCCTGGAGCATCAGGAGACAACAAAACTTTCAAGAGTTTGCCCCTTGATCCCAAGTCCCTTTCCAAGTCCCAGCTCCAGCCCTGGCTCAGAACAGTTTACCCTTGCTTGTATACAGCTGTTTCTAACATTCCCGTGTATTTTTAAATTTCAGTTCCTATTTTTCAACAGTATAAATTACAGGAGGAAAACAATGTCAGGCTGGACATCCACAAAGAGCCAGAAACAACACTCAAATCCAAATACATTATCCAATTCCCCCCCCGTCTACGGTGTAACAACATGGAACAAACCAGAAGAACGTGCCCTTCTGGCACGGCTGTGCCTCTGTACCGCGTTAATCGCTTGTGGGGAACCACATGTTCCATTGCAATGAAGTGCTGAATGCATTTTAAGAAATGAGTTACAGCCCTGTCCCGTGGCAGTCCAGCTGCTTGGCGTTCCGCTGCCTATTTTCGGAGCCTGCCCTCCCCACCCGTGCTCTTTGCAAGGGCTCTCCCCTCTCTGCCAGCCAGCCTGGGCTGCGGTTTCCCAGGGTTTTCCGGGAGCTGACTCAGGGATAAAGCTCATCCAAAGCTGTATTTTGCGCAGATGGGCTCCAGCCTCCAATTCTGCTACTACATTTCGAGTGGAACGGCCGATGTGAGCCAGGGAGGGTGAGTCTGGGGGGGATGTTGTTGGTTTGTTTTTAAAGAAAAAGCCTGAGGAACAATAACACAGTCGAAAATAACAATAAGAATGTCTGATGTTGGATTAGGGATTTGTACAAGGAAAAAATTTGGCTTTAAAATACAGAGTGCTGAAGGAATCAGTAAATGGAGCATTAACTTTATATCAGCTTTCAGGGCTCCACATTTTTTAATATATGCAGAAGAAATAAACCACGGGATGTCAAAGGGGCAACAGCAGTAGAACGCAGGATCTCAGAAGGGGCTGTTGATGTTGGTCTGTCTACACCCAGCATCAAACTGCCACGTGTACCTCTTTTTCCTGCTTAAAGGTTTCTGACGACAGCAGGGATTAGTTGCAAGAAGAATCAAACCTCACATTTTAAAGCAAACCCATGGAACTGAACATAGGTTTGAGACATTGTTTTTCAGTACATTTCAGAGCTGCGACTTTCATCTCTTCCTGCTTGAGGTTTAATTGGGTCCCTGTCCCTGGTTTTCCATTCCTCTGTCCCAGTGGTGCAAGAAAGTGAACCAAGCCCCAAGAGCAGAGAGCTTTTTATGCATGCAAGTGATCAGAAAGAGACTGGCATATATTAAAGCTTAGACCCAGCCCGTACGATGGCCACGGGCATGAATCAAGCCCAGCAGCTCTGTGTACTTTCATGTCTAAAGCTTTTCCAACGCCGTTGCAGAAGAAAATGAGATCACTGCATTTATTTGACAAACAAAATAGAACACAAAGCGTCAAATAAGTGTGATGCTCCCAGCTGCAAACCCTTCTGAACCAACGTTATCCTGGCTGTTCTCACCCTGCCCTCCCCAATCCCCTCCTTCAAAAGACTGTGTTACAAATCAAGACAAAACAGATTAATGCTTAATTCCAAATATTAGACTTCCCTGTGGGAAGAAAGATAAAAACCTTCCCTTTAAACTAATGGCTAAATGATCTCTTTGGGGATTAAAGGGATTTTATCACCAGGATGATAAATGGTTTTTAGTGAGGCTGGCTTGTAATGTTGTATAAATCATAATTAGGAAGAAGGATGAAGCAAAGGAGTGGGGAGGGGAGGGAACCACACCGTCAGCTCCACCTCGGGAGAGGTCAGGACCGACTTACCAGGAAGGAGCACAGGAAGATGAATGACACGAAGTAGAAATAGGCAAAATCGCTGCCACATTCGTTTTTGGTGAGGCCGGAGAGCGGGTCGCAGGCTCTGTTACTCAGGCACGACAGCATGATCTCGTGCCAGGCTTCCCCTGTGGCGCTCCTGCAGACGGGGAGGGCAGAGGGTCAGTTATCCAACCCCCTCCCCATCGCAGACCCTGGGGGCATCCACCGGGTATTAGTGCGCCCAATTAACTAAATTAATCAGGCGAAAAGCTGTGTCCGGGTGGAGAGACTGAATTTACATTTGGAATCTAAAGTGCTGACATGACAAAGGAAGGAGAAAGAATATCTCCCTCTGTCACAGGGAGTGAAAGAAACGGAGCAGGCTCAGGCAGGCTGAGCTTCATTGGGTTTATGGAGAATAAAACCAGATCGATTTAAACATGTCAAGTGCAAAGTGCAAATGTAAGTAAACAGTTTGGATGGTTTCCTTTTAAAGCAGCTGACATCTCTGTCCTAGTGCTGGCTGCAAACCCAACGGAGGTGATGGGAAACACAGCCCAGCTTCTCCACTCCATCTCTTATCTCCTTTACCAGGTAGATACAGAAATACCAGGATGGTCTGGTTGGTCATAGTGACTTGGGTCAGGTTGTCATGACAATCCCTTGGGTTTTCTTCATCGTTTCCTCCTCCCTCTCATTTTGGGTGGGAGAACTGAAGTAACAGGTAGGTGTACTCCAACCAAATCCTAACTTCTACTGCTACTATAAGGAGAAAAGTAACCAAAAGGCAAAACTTTGCAGTCCCAGAGGGTCTATCCTCACAATAAAGCACCCCCTGTAACATGCACATGTGGATCAGAAACTGGAGGATCCCCGTGTTGGTTTACTCTGACTTTCTACATAACCTCAGATTTTTCTCCCCATAATATCTGCACCAGTCTCAGAGGTGCTTTGAGGGCATCCCTGCACAGCTGGCTGCAGGGCTCTCACAGCTGGGCAAACTTGCACACAGAGCTGGCAGACAAGCCTTCCTCCTGCTCTGTGATTAGTGTAAATTGCAACAACTTTCAGGGTACTCTGTGTTGTACAGCAGATTCCTCCACTGGTGGCATTTAGCCCTGAAGCCCCATTCCCTCGCGTAGAAACCCGCTGCCCCTGCCCGCTCTGACCCACCGCGGCTGCCGTGGGTCTGGAAAGGGACCGAGAGGTCTGGACATGAGACTGAACAATTATCCAGTTTTATTAAAATTCAAACTTTTGAGTGGAGTGATTATCTTGAGCTAGCGAGGGCTAATTTCGTTTCTGTCTGGCTTCACAGAAACTATGCAAACCAAATCTCTGGCCAGACACCCAGTTACGAGCGCCGCGGAACCGGTGGGACCGAGCGGCGGTGCGGCTGCCCGCGTGGGGCCGGGGCAGTTATTAACCGCCGTGTCTCCGCACGCGGCCGGATCAGGGAAATCTTCCCCAGGCTGCCCCAGTTTGGAGCAGGGCCTGCACTTCTGTTTTGCCAGGTCTGAAAACGAAAATCTGTCATTTCATTGATTTTTTTTTTTTTTGAAAAATGCTTCGTTTCCAGGTGGAATGAACCCAGATGGAAACACTTTCACTCTGAAGCAGAGGTGGCGTTGATGTACGAAGGGTTAACGTGTTGGTAATGCAAAAATGACCAGTTAAAGGAATTCTCGCTCGGAAAAATAAAGGCGAGCGTCATGCCAGGAACCACACTGATGACTTCAACCAGGGGGGGTTCTGTCTTGTATTAAGCTTCTGCCTGAGTTGACACAGGCTGTCACAGCACCGGGTGTCACTTTGGGGAGACGCTGGTGTGTTGGATGAGATCTGTCACATTCGGAGACGTGCCAGGACAACTCTTAACGCTGAGGAAGAGGAAGCAGGAATGGATGCTCTGCTCTGAACACCTTCCTTAGAGGATGCCTAAGTCCGTGCAGCTGTACTGGCATATGGGAAAACAAGGACTTCTGTATTTCTCGCACGCAAGACTTAGGGTATTTTATCCTCTACTCACCTGAAGAGAAGCATCAGGGCTTGGAGGAAGGTGCGGAAGTTATTGTGCCGATTAATGGAGGTTTCGTCATCTAGTGCAATGTTTCCAAACACCTGCCACAGAAAACAGAAGCGATTCAGGCCAAACGCCGCCTCACGTGGAATTTGTCAGTAAAGGGAGGTCAAGTGACGTTGGAAAAAAAGGCGGGAAAAGAATTTGTTCTGGTTTAAGGCGTCTCAAAAGCTAGAATAGTTACTGTGCTGAAGAGAGAGAGAAAAAAGTGTGGTAGAGATCGAATGGGAGGAAAAAATATCAGTACTTCATCTTCGCACAGACCCTTTCCAACACCACAGTTCGGCTCCATCCCAGGCCAAGAAAACTGGGAAGGTGCAGTGCCCGAGCTGCTCTCAGCCCCTCCATGTGCCCGTCCCGGAGGCAGGGAGGTGTCTCCCACTTCCACCTCCGGACATGCAGGCTCGGAACCCGCAGCCAGTTCACCTGCCCACGCTCGCCCTTTGCACCCCCAGAAACATCTGTACGCCCAGGGCCATGTTCAGCACAAGACCTGGCAATAATGGTAGAAAAAGTGGCTTTTTTTTTTTTTTTTTTTCACTTCTAATTCATCTGACACGGGACTTTCACCTCATCCTACGTCAGATCCTGCTGCAGAGGCAATAACCCATTTGCACCCTGAACCAGAGGGAGAAAACCAGGCTACTGACGCTCCATATTAAAGCTGGAATTTTACCTGCATGCCAATAATGGCGTAGATGAAGAAGAGCATTGCAATGAGGAGACACACATAAGGCAAGGCCTGTGGGAAAGGAGACAGTGTCAATGACAGCAAATGCATACATCAGCCAGTAGCATTTAATTCCTGGGCAGCAGCATGTTTTGTGGGATTTATCCTTCAGATGAAGGAACTGGGAAGAGAATACAATTCTGGCAGCCAGTGGAAGACAACCCCCTGGAGCCAGATATGTGTCCATCACAAAAGAGTCTGGGTTTTCCAAGGGCTCCCTATACATCCTTGCAAGCAGATAAGCAGTAAGCAGAGAAAACACAAGCAGCAGCTCGGCAGCAAGCACTGGAGCTACCGGCAGGCACTGGCACTTCCTATGCATAATTGTACAAACATTAATTTTTAATGACCTCGCTGTAAATTTAGTACGAGGGAAAAACAAAACCAAAAACATCCAAGAAACATGTTCCTGCTCTGAAACAGGCACAGATTGCAATCCCAGGGCGACAAAATATTCCGAGTTTTAGCAAGAAATCAGTGAAGGCTACAATGTAATTATGTCACCCAAGCTGAGACTAATACCTATTTGCCACTCAGGCTAAACGAAAGGGTAATTAACACCTCTTAATTACTGATAGCTAAAAGAAGGAGAAGCCTTGCCCGAGAGCCAGAGCGTGTGATGCTCAGGGCAGGAGATGGGTCGAGCAGCCCACGAGGAGCCCCACAGGAAACACGGTGCAAAGGGCTGATGTGGTTTCTGCTGGACACCTTGGCACAAGAGAGAAGGATGGAGACCTCAGCGCTGGGGGACAGACAGACATGTAGCTCCCCACGCAGCCCAGGAACCACCCCGACTCTGCTTCAGGGGCGGCACTGTGCACACACTGTGGAAAGGGGCAGGATTATGCTGAAAAGGGCCTTGGCTGAGCCCCTCTCCCAAGATCCAGCCAAGACTACACAGTCCGAGCACCTTCCTCTGAGTGGGAACATCTTACACCTGTAGACTCCACATCTCAGCTGCTGGTAGAGGTTCTCCTGGCTGCAGGATTCCTCGTGAGTTCCATGGTGAGAGCAGCAGCAACACCACCTCCCTCCACCCTCAAGGAAAACATGACCTAACAAACCTACGGCACTGGGACCCCCCCAAACCGCAGTCCCTTTCCATCAGCTGCTCGACAGCTGGGTGAAAGCATAACGCAGAAGTTGAAGGCGAGAGCACCAGCAACCTGTCTGGTGTCTCCCAGAGGGACGTACAGTGTCATACAACACTGTCCCCCAGCCCTGGCCATGGGATAACAGCATGGATGTCTGCAGTTCTTCTTCAGGTTGCTTGTAGGAAGAAGCAATCTCTACGTTCCCATCTCCATCCTCCAAAAAGGTTTTGCCTCTATAGTTTAAAAAGTCTAATAGAAATTTCCTTCTTGACCAGCTCCGGTGCAAAGCAATAGCCATGTTCATGCTCTGCTGAAACCAGTTCTCCATCCCAGTTCTCTTGCAGCTGGTGCGGGGCTGGCCAGCACTCCCAGCCTGGGGTAAAGCCACCCAGAATCTTTCTCCAGCCATGGAAGAGAAATGCCTGTCTTCTCTTAAACAGGCTTGTCCATTTTTGGAGAAAGCGCACTTCTCCCCATAGTTTTATCACCTAAAATAACCTCCCTCCATCCCTGCCCCTGCTCTGCATCCCACTGTGCTTCACGTCGTTAGATACCAATAGCCACCATAACACCTTCCAGAAAGCACCGTGCAGAACACCCTACCATTGCACCAACCTGCAGACAAGCTCCCCTGAGCTTGCAACAGCACCCAGGACGTCAGCTATCACCCACTGAACTCAGACCTCAGCCCAGAAGAAGGTGGGACCCTGTGCAAAGCCAGAGGTAGGTGCCCAGGCTGGCTGAGCCACCTGCCAGCGCACAGGCAGTGCTCTGGAGTGGGACATCCCGCCAGCAAGCAGGAGGTGAAGTTCACAGGCTGTGGCTGTGAGCTCACAAACAGATCCATCTTTGGATGCTTCCTGACCTCATTGTGCTTTGCTTTCCCACATTACCTCTCTTGTTCACAGAATCACAGACTGGTTAGGGTTGGAAGGGACCTTCAAGATCATCCAGTTCCAACGCCCCTGCCATGGGCAGGGACACCTTCCACTACACCAGGTTGCCCAAAGCCTCATCCAACCTGGCCTTGAACACTGCCAGGGATGGGGCAGCCACAGCTTCTCTGGGCAACTTGTGCCAGTGCCTCACCACCCTTATCATAAAAAATTTCTTCCTTAGATCTAACCGAAATCTCCCTTCTTTCAGTTTCAATCCATTGCCCCTTGTCCTATCGCCATATACCCTTGTCCAAAGCCCCTCTCCAGCTTTCTTGTAGCCCCTTTAGGTCCTGGAAGGCTGCTAGACGGTCTCCCTGGAGCCTTCTCTTCTCCAGGCTGAACAACCCCAATTCTCAGCCTGTCTCCATGGCAGAGGTGCTCCAGCCCTTGGATCATCTTTGTGGCCTCCTCCGGACCTGCTCCAACAGCTCTGTGTCCTTATGTTGTATTTCTCTGAAAGTCCTGCAAGATCTCCAGAGCCGGGGAGGTCAAGGGCTTTCTGGGAGAGGGTCCACGTGCGATGGGGCTGGGTGTCTGCACCTGCACAGTCAATAAACACTAGTGTGCTAGAGCTCAAATCAGTGCTAAAAATCCTGATTTCAGATTAAATGATCTCTTCTCTGCACTGCGAAGTGTGAACATGACCCATAACCAGAGTTAAAACACAATAATCTGTGGAAATGGGCTGCAAACCAGCTGAGAGCTGTTAAAAATAACCAGCTTTGGGGCATGTGGACTCTTGTCTAGATCTGGAAAACAGCTAACTCGAAGCTAAGCCCAGGTTGAGAACTGAGCTGCTGTAAGACAGTTGTTTGAGGGCCACTCAGTTCGGAAGTGCTATATCGAGCTGCGGTGGCCGGTCGCCCCTTCACCACAACATACCAGCTGCCAGAACATGCTGAAGCTTGCTGGGAGGGAAGGACAGGGGAAAAGGAAACCAGGGAAAGCAACTGCCTTGACTTTGGAACAAGAAATCACTTCTGTAATCCTTCACGTCATAAAAACACAGCCTTGGGTTATACAGCTTCATAGCTTTTACTACCAAAACGTTATGATTTGGGTTTCATTTCTAGGTAGTTCTACCAAGACTGAAATCTGGTGAAAGCAATTTGACCTTACGCTCGCTGCAGGCAAATAGCCCCATGAAGGTGCCTACTAGACCGTTCCATTGTGCCAATATCCAACGCTCAAGATTTTGCCGTAGCGATTTTGTGGTAGTTTTTTCAAGGGCAACTTGAGCTTTGCTCACTTGCTGTGACTCTGCAGCAGCAGCCATCCGGCTTCCAGCCTCATCTTCCCAAACGTTCAGCACCTACAGCTTCCAGGGCATGTTCAGTGCGAATCAGCTAGCATTTCTGCAGAGTTAATATTCCCATAATTGCTTTGGAGAGAGGCCGTTCCCTTGACAAGGGGAAGCTCTCTGATACTCAACGGAGGATGCCACAGACGTGCCAAGTGTTACCATCTCCCCACGTCTCATCCCCGCCTCCTACGTGCCTGACACTCACCTTAAAGGACTGCACAAACGTCCAGAGCAAGATGCGGATAGTGTAACCCTGGCGAAGGAGCTTGATAAGTCTGGCTGCCCTGAAGAGCCGCAGGAAGCTGAGGTTGATGAAGTTGTCCTGCGGAAAGTAAAGGTTTTGTGTCCTTCAGAAATTAACGCGCTTAGAAACCACAGCCCGCAAAAAAGAAATTAAAATTACCAGCTTCACGATCTAAGCAGCAAATCGGCCACCAGAAAACCTTCCAAAAGAAACATTCGTCAGTGCAGATCACTCCACATGCAGCAAGTATGAGAAAATCCCTCTCCACAAGAGCCCTCCCCTCTGCTACTGGGTCAATGAGAGAAAAGGAAACGGCCCTTTCACGCTGTCCATGGAGGTCTTGTTTTCTTTGAGTAGGGCAGATTTTTCTCCCCCTAAAGACTCAGGGAGAGGTAATGGTGCCATGTTATCGTTTCGGAACGAATGATGTTTTGAAGTCTTGGCCAGCTTGCTTTCTACCATGAATTGAACTTAAGCCAAGACAGTTGCAAGGGATTGCGCATATCCTCTACCGTAACAAAGAAAAGCATTGTCCAGTGAAGATTAAAACATCCTTGAAAGAAGGAGGATGTTTTCTAACCTGGAAGTTTTAAATGTTTATACAACATGTGACTGGACAGGCTCGTCGAGGAGGAATGGCACCAGCAAGACCGTTTGGAAGATGGATCAATGGTAGAAAATCAATCGGGGAGGCTGAGCTTTCAACAGCAGGAGGGTGCCTTAGGAACCTGCTGATTTTTTAAATTATTATTAAATGTGCCTTTGCAGGTGGATCAAAGAACTGCTGGAAACAGATTCTGATTTCCATTGTTTTGTATGATTCTCCCCACCCCGCACCCTGTTTTTTTTCTTTCATTCATGGAAAAGAGGTTTCTTGTCCCAATGAGCTAATCTAGAGAGGGTTCTTTCCAAAACAAAACATGCAAAAGCCAGATCCCTCTTGCCCTCCTGTTTTAAGGAGATGAAAAACATCCCCCCTTTCTGTACTGATTCCAATTCACTTATTTGTGAATCTCTGTTCGCAGCCACTTATTGGACCGAGTTAGCTAAAGACAGAAAGCATCTCGCTTTAAACTCTCAAGCAGTGGAGCAGAAAATGTAATCATAAAGAGCTCTTGTTGGTAAAGATGAGCAAAAAATAGTCTTTCCCTTGTAATATTGTTTTACCAGGAGACACCCAGTCATATTGAACCAATCCACGTTTCTTGCTCATTTGGCTACAGAGCTCATGCCGAATTTGGGGGGGCTTGTTGGATCTATTCATTTCTTTAAATGCCAGCTCAGTTTTGGGGCCATTAGCATCGCATTCCACCAATCCCATCAAAGAGTTTGAGAACTCAGTCTCAGGCATGCACTCGGTTTCTCTCACGTTAAAACCGCAAGCAGCTCAGAGTTAGGCACAGACCGTATATCAGACTCAATCCTCAAATAAAGAGAAAAGAGAAAAGCACAGGTATGTTCAATGAAGGAGCAGACAACACTGAGCTCATTCAAGTCAGCAACGGAAAGCAGCTCGGGCAGGCAGAACGCAAGCACGGATTCCCCTGGGTTGTTCAAGGTCAGCAGAACAAGCACTAAAAACTCCAAGCTTGTCTCTTAGCATCAGCTTCTGGTTAATTTTTCACATCGGTTACGTTCCCTTCACAAAATACCGGCTGGACTCACCTTAGCAGGTAAGGGCTCTGCGGGACCCGGGGGACAGAGCCGGACCGCGGCCGGATAACCGGGTGCCGTCAGCGACCTGGTCCTTAGTGACCTGTCCCTGCTCCGGCCGCGGCGCAGGAGATTCACCTCGGCAGAGCAGCTGCTGAGGGTTTTGGTACAGGGCAAAGGTTTAACCCAGAGCCCGTTTTCATCACGGAAATTTCCCCCACCAGCCGGAACTGGATCAGACCTTATGTGTAATGCTCACGGTACTCTGGCATCACGCCTGTGAGCCTGACACATTAATACCTGCAGAGCAAGAGTCAAGTCAGACCTTTCCTGTGCACGAGCCCAGTGCTCCTCCAAGGAGCACGTGCACACAGTGTCTGCAGGACCCATCTCTGCGTGTGAACCCGCCTTACCTCCCTCTTCGCCTCTTACTGCAGCTTGACAGCAAGAACGTTGTTTTGCTCAGACTTTGCTATAATCTCATGACAGCTGACATGATGCTTCAATGTCTGCTTTGGTCCAGGCTGACTGCACGGTCATGCTTAGCACGGGCTGTCCCTGGGCTACACGAGGCTTTACACAGGACAGTCCAGATACGTGCAGTAGGAAATAGGGGGCTCAAAACTGTGCAGTTATGCCCATAACCCCCCAATCCCTGGGATCTGGAGGGACAAACAGTCCATAACCATCATTTTTTTTCTCCTCACAGTCCCAAATCCTCTCTGTTTGACTCGTTCACTGCCGCTTCCTACAGCACAGCGCGAGCCTCAGCTCTGCGGGGAATCACTCGCAACCCAGGAAAATCCACCGTTACCAACAGTCACGGACTTTTCGAAGGACCGTTCTCTGCGCCGTTCGTAGGGAGGCCAAATTACACACGCTCATGAGGGATGGAAGGGCTCCACGTGTGTAACCCTCAGCACACCGCAGAGAAAACCCGTCCTTCGACAGCTCAGCTCTCCAGGCAGCTATTGGGATTGCATGCAGCTAAAGGGGAAACTCCACGTTGCGATATTTCTTTTGTGTAACAGTGTTTTGCATCAATTCTCTTCCCCCTTAGTCCCCTCTGTAACACCTCACACATACGACCACCTTCTGGGTTATCAAGGTCTTTCTTTCCAGGTTTTTGTTCGCTTTTCTGTTGCACAGATGCTAAAGGCTGACCTGTGCTCTCAATAGCATCATAGCTTCACAATTTTGGGATCCACCTGAGGACTAGCAAATTATGTTCGAAAATCATTTCCCCCAGCCTGTCACTATTTTCCTAAAAGAGAGGACTCTGGTTCTGAAGGCCCCCAGCCACCTGCCAGGCCCCGGGGGGTCTGTGCACAGCGAGATACAGCCACCACTTCCCAAAACAGGAGCATGACCAAAGCTCAGCTGTGTGCTGCATCCCTGGAGCAAACTGCAAAGCTGGAGAGAAACAGGCAGAACCAACAGCACAGGTAACAAACTGGCCTTGATTGCTGTCCTGCCATGGCCAGTCTGCTCCTTTACTCTTCCTTAGGGTGTTTTCCATACTGAAAAGTAGAAAAGCCGTGAAGAAAAGGGCATTGAGTCATTGCCAAGATCTGTTCCTCCAGCATCTTCAGCAGCAGAGCGGTTTCCACCCCAACAGCGGGGCTGTGCCTGCTGTCCCTGGGATGCAGAACGAGCTCTGTCTGTACACCAGTGGCAAAGCACCAGCTCAGTGGATTTAGTGGTTTGGATTTTTAAACCTGCAGTGGGAATATGAGGGGTTTATGCCATGGCTGGGTGTGCTCTGCAGGATTTAGTGAAGGAGGTTACGTTACGCTGCCACAAAGCAATGAACCGAGCACAAGTTTTGCTGCTCAGCCCTGCTTCTTCCTGCAGCCCAGTTGCAGAACACAACATCCCCCCAGATGTTTTCTGCCCTCAAAACAAAGGGGTCACCCAAAGTTGCAAAGAGCTCTGAGAATAGGAATCTGGCCAAGCCAAGAACAGGATTACTCGGGAAGCTCTGGCAGTTCCCTTCATCTGGCATCAACAGGAATTAACCTAAGGAACCTCGACCTAAGTCGAGGAAATGGTTGTATTCCCATTTAAATGTCCGTGGTGCTGCCAGTACTGAAGAAGAGCTCCTGAATCTTGCCCAGGGTCTTGGCTTCCTCTGAGGTTTGGGGAAAACTCTCCCTGATTTTAAGAGGCTGAAGGTTTTTGCCACACTTTGTGTCCTGGGGGCTCTGCCATTGCAGGCACATCACATCACGTCCTTTCATCATGAGCCAGGAACATTGGAAAAATGGTTTTATGTGTGTGATGCCCAGATCTCTCCTCATTCCTTATTACCTTTCAACTTTGGTGCTTCTGCTGTAGTCCCTGTAGGCTCCCATCGTCAGCAGTGGAAGGAAGAAGGCAGCTCTAGAGGACAATTTGGTGTTCCACAGATCTAACCTGGATGCCTTGGACGCCAAGTGATGGAAAGAGCCTGGACCTGGACATATGACCATGGAGACTGCAATCCTAAGAAACTGCAGGATGAGCACTGAAACCTTTAACCTTCAACATGGGCAGCAACAAGGCCAAAATCCAGACAAATGGAGAGAAGCTGATTTTCCCAGTATATTTTCCTGTGCACAGCTGATGCCAGAGCGCTCGTCCGTGCTGTCTGGGCCAAAGGACAGTCTCCAAAGACAAAGAAGTCTCCAAAGACATCTTCCTAGCCTCCACGCATCTGTAACACTTCCAGCCACCATGGCACACGCAGGGGACTCCCTTCTCAGATTGCACTACGCAAACTTTTAACTTATACTTTGTTGTTTTCTTCTTTCCTACTTCCTAGCAGGCAATTCCCTCCTGTCACCCTCCGTTAAGCACGGAGCTCATTTGCAGTCTGTCACAAAGGTTCACTCTGATTTGTTTCTTAACAGCAACTGTGCAACAGAAAAGTCCAGATGTTAACGCAGATCCAAGAGTTGTTGTCAGGCGGCCACAAAAGGATTTTTGATAAGCTGATGGTCTCATTTGTGTTATTAACCATAGCCAAGATAATTAAGAATGGAAGAATATATGTATTTTTTAGATTGTATTTTTCTTCATTTTCTCTTTTGCTTAATTTATGATTTTCAAAGACAAGGGCCAGTATTTCCAAAGGCATCTTTGGAATCAGACACTAAATTCCCAGTGGGATCTGATTCCCAGTACTTTTCAGGCCTGTTCATGGCATGGCTTATGCATTTCACTTGAGATGTTTGCTTTTGCATCCAGGGACTCTGTGTCCGCTGTGGTGGCAAAACACTTCTATGTGCTGGTATCGCAAAGATAAAAATTACTCTTCTCTGTGACTTCTCTTTTGATTTGAAGGAAGCAAGCCTGTAATTTTGTTTTGCCTTACAATACAGGGTAAACCATTGGCTCAAGATCCCAGTAAGGCAGCGCTCTTAAACGTACTGCTTCCCTTTGCAGAAAGCTCAACGCATCTCATCGTAAAAGAAAACAAAACCAGCTTCTGAGAACTGAATTTGGTACCACCACTTACAAAACGAAGGGTTTCCCAGCCAGCCAATCATCTCTACTCCAGGCCATCCAGAAGCATCCTTCCCTCCTATCCTCATCCAATTTTCCACCAAAATAAAGCAAGTGTCAGTCTCCCCTTTAGCATTGTTGGGTGCAGCAAAGAGCGGAGAACAGGCTATTGGTAACTGCGTTTGCCTCACATCACCAATTAGCCCAGGGGAAGGAGATGCAGAACAGAAGCCAGTTTTGAGGCACGCTGCAGTGAGGCTTTTTCACCAGTGCAATCGGAAATCTCATCAAAAACGAATTAAATCAAAGGAAAACGAGAGAAAAATAAAAGCAAGAGAATTTAAATAATTGTTTAAATTCAATGAAACCAACCGTGTCCTATATGTGATGTTTTCATGGATGGATATTTGCAAGATTATTTACAAATTTTTTTTTTTTTTTGAGCAGCAGGTGCACAACATACAGACGGAGACATGGTTTTCGCATTGTATGTTGATTGGATGGCGTGATTCAGCAGGTAGATAAGGAAAATAAAGAACAAAACAGGAAACAAAAGAGAAAATGAGTAATCAGGACAAGCGAAAAAGGAAACTCTGAAAATTTCACTGGAAAAAAACTGTTGGGCTTTTGGGGGTGTTATTTTATGATAATTACATAAATAAAAAAATGTTTAAAACCAAAACAGATTCTGAGATCCTAAAGGTAACGCAGACAGTGCAGTAGTTATTTGCATTTCATTTTGTAATGCAAATTGGGAGACAACTCACAAACACTTCTCGGTATGTTTTTTATATTTCCAGGCATAGAAATAGATGTCAGTTTGCCATACACCCATTCGGCCTCCTGAGGCCGGCCGTGTCCTCAAGGACACCTTCTCCTTAACATCACCTGTTTTACTTCAATTACTAAGAGGGTAAAAAACTGACATACGTGTTTTTGCCTAAGGAAATAAAAAAATATATATATATTCCACTGCATTCACAAAGTAAATTACGTACGACATGACTAGAAAATTAAAATAAAGCAACTAATCAACACATTTCTTTTCCTTTTATCTTACTTTTCAGTGGGTTAGAAGTACCGATGCAGCATGGCTGGTGGAAGCCGAGTCTCTCAAGATGAGACCGCCCAGGTGAGCAGGTTTATTTACCTTGGAGAACACTTATAGCTGGAGAACATGGTCATGGAGAAAAAGTGGTGCTCCTGGGACTAGTTGCGAGTCTGATCTCAAAGTCATGCCCAGAAAGCAAGGAGCTGGAGGGCTTCACAGGTGGTTACGGGGACGGATGCAGACCAACAGTTGAGTCCACATGTGACTTCTCAGCCTGAGATCCCTCCCATGGGAAGGGGTAATGACAGGGATGAACATACGGGAAGGACCAACAGGGGCTGCCACCCAACTGTCCCCACAGCTGCTTGTCAGCCACGAGAGCCGGGAGCTGAGGAAGGCAAAGGGAGGAGAGGGCAGCCCCCGTTGAGGGGACAGCTCTGAGTCGTGATGAGTAAAGGTTTGTCCTCCTCTCTGGTTATTCTCAGCTCTGTAACGTGGTGCAGAGAGCTGCTGCGCCCCCCGTTACGCATCGAGCCAGAAAGTTGAAGTGAGGTTAAGTGTTAGTAGTAACCATTAACGATGGTGTTTTGTTCATCCTGAGCCCTAGTTACTCCTCTCCCCCACCTGGTACCGTGAAGGGCAAAGAGTGGCTGGGCAGAGGCAGTGGGGTTACAGACTCGAGGCCATGCACCTGATCTGTGCTCTGCAAACGAGGCACTCACCGGTCCTCGCCTTGATCCCTGCTGCTTGCGAACAGCGCACTTGCTATCGCAGCATCCGTTTTTGCAGCCCTTTTATACACTTTTTCATTGGTTTTAAATTCCAGAAGTATTTAAGTGACTTAGCTGCAACTCCAGTTTAAGAAAATAGTAGGTTATATATAAACCAAAAAGATGGTTTAAAGTGTAACTCTTTCAGGATATACATGCATCATGCTGCTGTCCAGGCAGCAGAACAGTCCTGGCATTTCTCAGGCAGCTTTGGGACCCCTTGGCTTTCCCCACATGTTCTGTGGGTAAGAACAACACGTGCTGCAACCTATCGTGGAGCCAACAAAACGGGACCCAAGCAGAGCACTGGATCCTTCTGCTTGTTTTTCCATCCTACATGCCACAGACTGTCCTCAGGACTGGGAGGAAGGTCTGCAGTGCCAGTGGAGGTCCTGGTACAAGACCACCTCATGTCACTGGATGAAGCAAAATGAACTGCTCCGTGAAAGACATCCTGAAAGCTGTCATTAACAACTCTGTTATAAATACCGTCTTTGGGGCATTGCTGCAAACTCCCACTCATGTCACTGGATAATTTAGCAGTGATTCTGAGACCTGGGCACCAAGGTCACCTTTAAGCAAACCAAGCTCCTAATGCCTCTCCACCGAGCCCTGCATGATGTGTTCGAACTCTCGGCCCACAGTCCCCATCCGAGGCTGACACACGACGTGCGCAGCTTGAGGTCGCGCACAACGGTGGCTACAAAAGCACGGACGAGCGTGCTGCTGCAGACAGGCACGGGCTGGAGAGAGAGATCAGAGAGGAGCTGTATGGAAGAAGTTTTGAAAAACAAGTCTAGCAAGAAGGTTGGGGGGACCTCTGGGTACTCTCTGTCTGCAGAGGAAAGCAGGTGGAAAGGAGACGTGAGGGCTATACAGAAATAGAATCATAGAATCACAGAACGGTTTCGGTTGGAAGGGACCTCAAAGACCATCTAGTTCCAACCCCCCTGCCATGGGCAAGGACACCTTCCACTACACCAGGCTGCTCAAAGCCTCATCCAGCCTGGCTGCAGAAGGGGATGATTTAGAGAGAGCAGAGCTCAAACAGAGCTATGGACTGAGTCAGAGGACCAAGAGGTCAGGGGCTGCAGTGGTACTGGGGGACATCCGGCTTTTATATTAAAGACATGTCTGTGACCAGCTTTGTATTGGACACAGTGTCAGGGGAAGCTCTTAAACTACATCAGAAAGTCCTCTCTAAGATTTGACTTACTGGATCTAGTTACTCGTAAACCAAAAGCCTCTCAACTGCCACCTGGGAGGCTAAGGAAAGGGTGTATATGTGCTGGGGAACTTAACTCTATTGGAGTTTACTGACTGTTTCTAGAGGTAATTCATACTACTCATAAAAGGCATCCCTAAATTGCTGCGATCTTTGATGCTGAATACCACAGAAATTACTGCAGATGGAAGGGTGATGCTCTCACTCCCAGCACCATCGAGGTCACTGCATGAGTTCCTGACAACTCATACAAGGGTATTTGGGAGCACATTTATTCTCCAGCCCAAAGACCAGGAGAGGGATGGGGAACCTCCGCCTACACACCAACTCTCCTACCCTAACAGCTGGCCAGCTGTGCCAAGAGACAGCTGCTGCTTCCAGAAAGCTGGGGATGTGCACATACAGCCCCAGACATGCTGTGGCTTTGTCTTAAATTCAACGACATATCACAGACCAACCTGGCTGGTCTGTAGCCAGGTCCCCACGTGCCAGACACCCTCACTGAGGTTGGGCCACCCCCGTGAGAGCTGGAGGGAGAGGCAGTGGCCAGTTATCCCAGCAGGGACTGCTGCCTGCCAAGCAGGGAATGGGCAACAGTGATGGCTGCTCTCTGCTGCTTTATGCTTGCAAAATAGCTGTACAAAAGAGGATTTTAATAAAAAGCATGTGGGCTTGATGCTGCAAAGGAGACACCTTCCTGAAGGCAGAAGATACCAAGCTCGGAGAGACCTCAGGTTCCCTTACCACGTGCGAGTTGACTGTGCTCTTCCTTCCAGTAAAACTGGGAAGGACGGGTGGAAGAGAAGTGTCAGTCTGTGTTTGGGGCTGACTTGGCAAACGGTTTTACAAATTTTCAAACCAAGGCAAAGGTTTGGGTGCCTGAGTCTGGCAAAAAAAGTGTGTCCCATGACAGAGGGAACAGAAGCGAGCACCCAGTACCTGCCCACGGTGCAGAGAAGTGCTAGTTGGACCTTGTGTTTGATCCAAGTAACTTTACCCTGGGCTGTCAGCCATGCATTAAAAACAAAAGGTAATCCAAAGTCTATGAGATAGGATTCACCAACTGTTAAATGGACACCATTCTTATGGGGAGTAAAAGTATGGGGGGTTTCTGTGCTTTTTTATACTAACAAGGTTAGGTCATAACATATTTTGTTAGAAACAGCAATATAGTCTTCACCACCAGCTGAATGTCCTGTAAAGAAGTCTAAGGAGCACAGTTCTTAGCACGTACAAAACAGAACTATAAGCAAGTCCCAGGGACTGAGAAGAAAAAATTATGGTAAAGTTCAAATTCATCACATACAGATACAGCATCATCAGCTGAAGCATGCACAGGGAGAGGAGCATTTATAAATCGGAAAATATCAAGCTGTCAAGGCTTAAGTCAGACATTTGCTGCCCTTATGGAAAAATCCTCTGGAATTTAATGGAAAGTTTGTACACTTCACGTAATCTACAGGGCTCGTTAGCAGGGAGGCAGCAGCCATTGTAGGGCTGGCCAACAAATCCTGCGGTGAAGTTGTTTGTTTTAATAATTGCCCCACAAAACTGTTGTGCACGTAACAGAAATGTACCATTTCCCCCATCCAGACTGTGCAGGATGACGAGTTTCTGGCTGTTTCTACACTCCCATCGCCTCTCCCCTTCTCACCCCTTCGCTCTGCCCCATGACCACCCTTGGGTAGGTGCCCCAAGGGACAGATGTGTGTGTGTGCCCTGCAAAGCACTTCACACTATAAACCAGCAGTGTTCAACAGAATCCTTTTGATCTTCTCCCTCTATTAAATTCAACAGGATTTTTCCATTAATAGGCAGAACCAGGTTGGGGTTGGAGTCTTTTGCTGAACAAGAAAGAGGGACCGTTTCCTGGCAGAGTCACTACCACTGTCGTTCTCATCAGAAGCTTTTTGCACGACAGTCTTTGGGGCAGACAGCCGCGCTCATCTCCGTGGAAAGAGCAGAGCTAATGGAAACGGGCTATCAGGTCACCCAAGGACGTCATCACACGATGAGTCCCAGAGGCAGCTCTAGGGAACACAGCAGGTAAGGAGAAGGTGCAATGTCTTGACAGGCTACAGCTTTGTTGGTAAACGAAGCAAATTGAGCAAACTGTACTTACCGCAATCTCTGTTACCAAAATATCAGTAATACTTCCCAACACTGTTACAAAATCAAAGACGTTCCAGGCATCTCGGAAATAATTCTGCCAAACAAAAAGACAAGGGGGATAGAGGGATCCCGGGGTTATTTTCTGTTTGCAACACAGGATTTGTTTGTTTGTTTGTTTTTAAATGCACGTCATGAAACACAAGCATTTAATGTAGAGAGAAAACAGTTGAAAGTAAACGAGGAAGGCACATACCAGCACACCAAAGGCAATGATCTTCAGCACACATTCCATTGAAAACATGGATGTAAACACAATATTCAGGCATTTCAACATTTCTTCATATGCTTCAGGAGCATCATAGAACTAAACCAGGATGGAAGAAAGGCTGTTACTGGAAGATCACTTACAGAATAAAACCTTCCCAGCTGACTCGCCTGACTGCAAGACTCCTGCTCGTTTTAATGCCAGATTTTGTGCTCACTGTAAGCAGGACTTGGAGTTACAACACAGTTACTCATGCTGCTGCAGAAGCACACCATTGCCTATGTGCTCTCTTAATGGGGCAGCTGGTGATACCCTCAGGACGGGGAAACCATTGCTGCTGTACATCTCTCCATAAGCACAACACGGACCAGGAGGAAGGAAGGCTTTTTCAAAACATGAGGACAAGTGCAGAACTGTGTTTCATTCCACAGACCATAAGAACATGGTGACCCCTTGACTGTGAAGATATGCTAAGCTAGGTGAGGGATAGGAGGGAAGGTCATCCTCAATATCCAGCCACCTTCCATCTCTTCCTCCTAAGCACTGTGGATCACATCCCAGAAGCTTGGTGCTGCGGCAAATTTGAGTAATTTCCCTGGCATGGCTGGATTTTGAGCATTCCCAAAGAAGTGACCCTGCTCTGCAGCAGGAAGCCCAGGCTGAGCCTGCAGCTCCAGACCTGCAGAGCCCAGTTCCATCCCACTGAGCACACGCTGAAGGGGCTACAAGCCAAACCAGCATTGTGCAAGGGAATCCCATTCCCAGTGTCTTATCACAACGAAACCACCTCCCGTAAGGGACCAAAGGAATCCCACAAGGCCTCTAAAAACAAAATCAGGCAGATGAGAAGTGGTGGTTGCTCCCACCAACCCCCTCCAGCTCCCAGGTTGAGGGTACAAAGCCTCTCCAGCAAACACCGCATTCGCTAGCCCAAAACTGCAAAGATTCAGTAGCAGCCCACTAACCTTCATCATTAGGACAATGGTATTGAGCGCAATCATGACCATGATAAAATATTCAAAGGGAGGGGACACCACAAACTTCCACATCTTGTACTGAAAAGATTGCTTGTTCTGAGGCATGTAGCGGGTCAGCGGCTTGGCACTTATGGCGAAGTCTATGCAGGCCCTCTACAAAACAAAAATGGGATGAAAAGAATACAGAAAAAGGGCTGGCAGTCCCTGCCAGTCGGGATGTTGTTGGGAGAGCGAGTGGAGCATTCCGTGGAAGATGGTATTTCTAAGTGTTTCTCTCACACAATGCCAGTCCTGACTACCCTGGTAAAACAGAGCCCAGGATCCCAAATCACGATCACTTTCAGACACTCGCTGAAATATTAAAGCCCACAACACTCCTACGGCCCCCTGCAATCCCAGGAGACAGCTTTCCAGCCCAGCCCAGCTCCCAGTATGGCCCCGATCCCTTCCCACTTAGGGAAGGGAGTTTTAAATCCACAGGATCCCTTCAGAAAATGCTCTGCCAATTCCTCCTGATACGTAACCGTAGAACTGGGGGATTAGTAAAGATGTTATCCCTGTTTTAAAAAAGTATTGTGAAACTCACACACAGCTAAACCTGCCCAGCTAGTAACGTTTCCAAAAATTCAAACTGAACTCAACCCATAAATTATCCAGCAAATATTACTGGGTGAACTCTCAAAGACCCCCTTAGTTGGCTATTTCTGTTCACATTATTATGACTATAAAACTTCATTAACAAACGATTTCTACCCACAAGAAGTTTTGATTCTAGAGCATTTTCTCATCTTGGATAAGAATTTAAAGTCTTAAATTACTGCAAAAATACTTTCTGCTCAGTTGAAAAATAATGTGAGTAAAGAATCTCTAAATATTCTGCTTTATTTTGGACTTTTTGTTCATATAGACAAACAATACACTAATTAATAACTGATTAAAAAATCATCTCTTTTCATCAAAAAACAGGTTCCAGTTTCAAAATAAATGAAAAGAGATGGTTCTTAGCACAACAGGTAGTCAAGGCTGTGGGACCCCCAGACAAAGGATGTTGCAGATGTTACAAATCTGCATATGCTCAGGAGGAAACTGGATACACCCATGGGAGAAAGGCACACAGATGCTGCTAACTAAGGAAAAAACACATCCAGCTCAGGAGGTTCCCGAGTGGAAAATGATGGTATTTGCTAAGGCATTCAAGAAAAGCATCATATGTGCTTCTCCTGGTCTTACACTCTTCCCAAGGCATCTACTTTTGCCTGCTGCCAGGAGGACACCGTCTCAGCTGGGCACAAAACCAGGGTGGTGAGAGCAGTGTCCCTTCGGGGAGCTGTAGCAGCTGCAGCTCAGTTTGGTTTCTGATGATGGGCCTTTAAAAGGCCAAAGATTTGTCTCCTTTCACACCCACACGCTTGAGCTAACGAGCAAGTCTACCTCCACTTTGAAGCGGAGGTGCGGTCCACGGGGACGTGACTGTGCTTACTAACACGCAGGATTCGGGGACTCTCCCTGGTTTCATTTTTATGCAAAAGCTGAAAGAGTCCATAATTTGTTTGGTCTCTACACCACAAGCCCTCAGGTAATGACTGTTCCAAAGCCCCCCACGGCACGGGAGGGACAGGGAGTAGACTTCCATTGGTATTGGGGTGCTCTGAGCCCCCAGGAGCTAAGTCTGGATTCAGAAGACACGAGTACCTCGTTTTTCTCAAGGCTGCACTCTGACATCACTTTATCTCCTTGCTCTTGGAAGGTGATGATGATTAACGCCACAAAGATGTTCACAAAGAAAAAAGGGAAGACAACAAAATACACCACGTAAAAGATAGACATTTCCATTCGGTAGCCAGGGCTGGGACCCTGTTCCTCGTAGGTGGCATCCACCGAGTGCTTCAGCACACTGCAATCAAGCGCAAAGAGAGAAGAAAAGTCAATGAAATCAGCGTGAAGCACCAATGGCACCCTGATGGTCACTCACTGGCCTTCGCTCGCGTGGAGGGTTTTCCACATATGCTCAGGTCAAACTCGCTCCCGTCTTTATGGCTGGGAAGAAGTTTTTCTTGAGGATATTTTTAGGGAAACCCTTTCTGTTTTCACCATTCTGCAGAATGATGGAGATTTGCTACGTACAGATCCACTTATCCCCCTGGCCAAGGGGAGAGGATACAGTCAGATCTGGCTTCTCTTCTCTGGTCAACAGGGATGAAGTAAGGGTGGGAAAAGAAAGGTATTGATGATCTCCGAGTAGGGGAACACAGTGAGGGACTGGAGAAGGGAGACTGATGCTGTATGTTTTATTCTTTATTTTATGAAATAACTGAACACGGAGGACAGGGAAGGTCTACCATGGAGAAACCCTGACTGTGAATTGCAGTCCACATGTCCCAGCAGAAAAGTGTGCCAAAATAAAGTCATATGCTGAACAGTAAATATAATTTTGGGACTGTCATACCCAGCATACTTTCAGCATAGGTCACAATACTTTTCCCCCTCATTTTCTTACATTCCCATTATCATTTTTACACCTGAGAAAGGCATGCCAGTCCAAAAGACTGTATCAAGCAGGCTGTTAAGTTCTGAAAACTGCCTAAGCATCCCTGTGCGAACCGAGAGGAATGTCAAGAAAAATGGAGAGCCCTGCCTGCTGATTCACCCAACCATCACAGAAGGGAAAGCAAAAGCTTAGCTGATAAAAGACTGTTCTTGTTTCACAGGTCACCTGCTGCTTACACGTCCCTCAGAGCTGTGGAAAGCTGCCGTTAGCTCCGCAATCACCGACCCTGCCAGTCCCACGTACTCACGTTGGCCACCCTTCCCCTGTGGACACGGTGAAGAGCGTGAGCAGAGCCCAGAGCACGTTGTCGTAGTGGAACTCGTATTTTTTCCATTCCCTGGGCTGCGCCTCCACCTCGTTTTTTTCATAATCGAGGTACTGACCCCTAGGAAAAACAGAGATTCAAACCAAATGAGAGAATTGAACCAAATCAGCCATTTCGTATGACTCACTGAGACGCATCAAAAAGATCCAGGAGCAGAGTCCAACTGTTCTGTGCATTAAAGACAAATAAAGAGACAGCCCCTAGGTTTGTAACAGAAATAAAAGTCATTTTTTGAGCCGTTTTGAGCCACAGGAACTGGACCTGAGGTCTAGAAATCAAAGAAATTGTTGTTGGGACATTCGTCCATTAGGCAAAGCTGGTAATTAACAGCATGGTGGCCCCCAAATTGCCTGACCCCACAGAAAACTGTGCTGCTCAATGGGGAAAAGTCTTTGGCTCCTACTTCAGAGTTGGATCTAACTCCTAAATAAGTCTCACTTTGAGGAGCTGAGAGACCTGGAGAGTTCCCCTCCAACCTACGCTGTTCTGTAATTTCACTTTGCTTTCTGTAATAAATCTGCTTTATTGCAAGGAAGAACTGCAGCAACAGCCTCGATGGCTCCTGCGTGCCTGCTGTCCCCCAGGGACGTGCCCTCGCTTGCAAAGCAGCAGGAGAGGGGTAACATGGGCAGACCCGGACACTGCTGAGGATGCATTTTGGGTGCCAAGAAAAAAAGCAAGTGAGAAAGATGCACATTGTGGTGAGTAAAGCACCTTGACAGTCTGCTGCAAAGGACAAAGCATGACGGGGCTTTTAAGATATTCAAATACTGTCCCTTTTTCTAGCTAATTAGGAGCTCTTTAACTTGCTACTGGCTCACTTCTGGTTATTTATTCATTATGTTTTTCTAACTCGTACCAGCCCTAAGAATCAAGGCAGCAGGTAGAAAAAGGAGTCACGCCATCTCTTCAAAAACCCTTTACCTTAAAATCACACGGAGCCCTCCTCGGGAAAGGAGCCTGCTCCCCGTACCGTTCAACATTTGGGTTTGCTCGATCAGAGCCAGGAAGGATGCAGCTATTAAAACAGCAAAAGGGAAAACTCACCTCGAGGGTAAGCGTGCTGAAGCATTGCTCTTACTTACAGGAGACTCATCAAACTCAGCAGATACCCGACTGATGCAGCTTTGGGACAGTCAAGGCAGCTGCTGCTGCTGGAGGAAGGTCGGGCTCCCCCCAGCAGCCCCCACCCCAGGCCATACCTGCAGTCCTTCTCCAGCTCCTTCGACTCATCGGTGCAGTAGAAGAATCTGCCTTTGAAGAGCTGCACAGCAATGACGGCAAAAATAAACATGAAGAGCATGTAAACTATGAGGATATTGAGGACGTTCTTCAGGGAATTCACCACGCAGTCAAAGACAGCCTGGGATGGAGGAGAACAAGGTTAAGGGGTTGAGAGAAAAGGGCATCTAACCAAATTTGGGAGGAATTACCCAGCCTACAACCCATGGATGGCTTCATGGACTTGTACACCAAGCATTTGACCAAGAGTCATACTCCAGCTGTGAGAAATAATGCTGGTGTCCTACATTTGCCTTCTCCACGAGTTTAGCCGTGCCACTGAATTTTCTGGTGCTGCTCGTAAAATTTATAAAGACAATTGCAGCTTGTTGAGATAAATGTTAGTCCTAAACAAATATTTCTATGGCCAATTACAAAATGAAAAATGTACTTGTGTTTAATTTATTCCTCGTGGATAAGGAAAAACTCATCAAATATTTCACTTGTTGACCATTATTTGAACTGCTTGCGTAATAAGGAAAATATACTGGATACACACCAACCAAATGCTTTGGATAATATTTTTCTAATGAACTATCAAAATTAAGTGTGACTAATCTAGTCAGCATATGTCACTTCTGAACTCCCTGCAAAGGACTTCTCAAATCCATTTATTATTTGGTTATTAGTCACTGATTCATAGTTACAAGTAATTTGCAGTCTAATTTTAGTCTGGGAAGTTTGTCATAATAATAGAAATTGAGCAGTCTTATTGCCCAAGCGCGGGGTTTATACAATACTGTTCCTGTTTCTCTGAATGGAAGTGCATAATTCACAAAATTACACTCCTGATGCAACCCAGAAATCCTGAATTAAGACACTGGAAATGTCTCTAATCACCCCACTAATCTTGCTGATTGTTGCACACAAGACCACATCCAGGAAAAAAAAATACAGAGAGAATTTTGAAGACAAACCATACGAATATGACTTGTGCTTCACATAAAGATTTCTGAACACTTCTTTAGAAGTAGTAAAATTACTCTGTAAAATGGCTTGAAAACAAGGAAGATACTCAACAAAAAGCAAGCGTTCGGCGTCCTGCTGCAGGACCGAGCCCCTGTTGACTGTTTTATGACCGAAGAGCTGTGCATTTCGAATTTCTAAAGAAATAAAGACCATTTTCTGCATTGTTCAATGTTACTCTTCTCTTTTGAGGTAATGCATAAAAAAATGCATAGATGAAAACTACTTAAGCATGAATTGTGGGTCAGGGCAAACGCAGATCTCTACAGCAGCTGGCCCTGATTTTTACGTGCCACTGTGAGAAAACAGGAATTGCAGACACGGTTTCACCGCTGCAAAAGCCCCCATCGTTTTTGCCCTTCTCTCCCAGAAAAGTGATGCCACATGAAGACGTTCTGCAATAGGTACTCAAGACATCTCCAAACTCAGAAATGACTACATTTTGTAACTCCATCCATTCTCTGCTTCCAGGGGTTGGCTGTATCTCAAAGCCTTCTTGAAATGGTGTTGAATAGTAACCACAGGTCATTACATTTATTTTACGTTGTAACTTAGTATTCTAGAGATGAAAGGGTACTGCTACAAAACCCTGCACTACCTATTCTTTAACAGAAAAGATGAGCAGATTAAAAGTCCTCATACAGCAATGACATTTCTCTTTAGACAGTGGAAAATCTTGCAATATCCATATGAAGCTCTCTAGAGAAAACCAAACACTCCAAACCCTATTTTCCTGTATCATTTATAAGAGTGTCACACTTACAAACTGTAATTTAATTTATTTCCATTTTTTTCTTTTCTTTTTTCAGAAGTTTGATTTCAACGTGAATTCACAATAATTCATACTACTGCACGCAATGTTTGCAAAAGAAACAAGTGTGTGACATTTGCTAAACATCTGCACAGCTATTTTTATAAATCTGGCAAAGAGATTAACTGCAACAAAATACAAGGCACAGAAATAACTTGGATTAAGTTTAGTCCATCAGCTTCCACTCAGCTCGGTTTCCAGAGAAGGAAAGATGTGTGGTTATTCTCTAACCTTTAGTTTTGGCAGCCGTTTAATGGTCTTCAGTGGTCTTAGGACCCGCAGAACTCGCAGAGACTTGATTGTGTTGATGTCTTTGCCTTTGGTTCCTCTGCAAGGGATAAAAGGCACAAGAACAACAGAGGGAATGGTTTGGTCCTCAGGATGCTAACTAGAAGATCTATAGATACCCAGTGGGATTTTGGTTGTGGGGTTGGGGTTTTTGTTGTTGTTTTGGGTGTTTTTTTTGTGGTTTTGGGTGCCATCCTCACCATGGGTGCAGACATTAGTGAGGACTGCAGATGAATGCCCACTTGAGATGTGTTAATCACTGCGTTAATCACTGCGCAGGAGGAAGGCTGTGGGCAGGACATAGTCCACTCAGCCACTCGTGCTCTCCAGCCCTTGCTCACGTCCCAGCTACTCACCGAGCACCACCTAGAACTGGCGACCTTCCTGCCCCAACTCCTCACCCAGGCAACGGCAAAAGCTGGGACAGTGGCACACGTTGGCTGCAGCCACCAGGAGAGGAGGCTCAGTACATTCATCCCAGTCCCGGGCACGAGAAGTGAGAAGGTCGCACAGCTCCCCTCCCTGCCAGGCACCGTGGTGAGGCAGGAGGATGCTTCTCCATGTGCTTCCTGCACTTCTCTGGCAGGGATGTTGAGTCTAGACAAGCAGGCAGTGACCAGAGGGAACCGGAGTCTTCACAGTCCCCTCCTTGGGGACCAGAGCTGCTCTCCATGCCTGTACCCTCACCCTTGGGTCTCTCTTGGAAGGCATGCTACCAAACCCATGCAGGAGCATGTAATATGACAGCATATTACATGCCTGGAACAGTGTGAGGACAACTTCCCACTTAGGCATGCAGGTGCTGTAAGTCACATTTTGGTTTTAGTTTTTGTTAAAACTGTGTGCAAGACTTGAGACTGTTCCTCTTGTTACCATTAAGAGTTTTTTTAGGGGAAGGATAGAGTTCCTTCCCTTGTTCACTTCCAAAATAAATAAAAAAGAATTATTTTTTACCCCCTCCAAGACAGTTACATCTTCTTCCAACCCAACAGCAAAACAATGACGTTCCCCTTCGTTTCATATGAAGTGAAAATGGGATGAAAATCTTTAACTGAGTTTTATTCATGACTATAGGTTTGGGTCTGAGACTCTACTGAAGTAACACAGGTGTGAATGAACAACATGTTGAGCAGATGCTGACACACCTATTCTACGATCTTCCAGTTTGCTAAACATTTCTCTTCTCCAAAAGGAAAGCGATCGAAACACAAGTAACCTGAGGGACCCAGAAGAAGTATGGGTGGGTAGGGGACTGCAAAGCTTCCCCCACCTCCTGCTAGCAGCCAGCCCTGCGCACCACGGTAAGGGATAAGCCCCAAGAGGGGAGGAAACCATTCGCCTTCATGGCTGGCTGACCTTGCTCAGCCTCGGGAACTGCCATTTTGCAATCTGTTCGCTTCTAAAAGACTAATAACTCAATACTGATGCTGTACTACTCAATACTGACACCGGACTGGAATCTGCAACCTAGAAACACACATTCCTGTCTCATCTCCAGTCCCTTTCTCCAATTACCAGTCACTGAAATGAAATAAGCAGTGAGACACAAGGAATTTTTAGAGGGCCGTGGGTTGTATCCCAATGACTTACACGTTGAACACAAGTTGACTTTGCACATGATTTAACAGAAATGGAGGAGAGGGGGAACAGGACGGAGATTTACCTGTCCTCTCCCAATCTCATCTTTCAGGGCTTCTTTAGAGCTGTTTTAACCAGCCACACATGGATCCTGGCTGCTGGCACGGCTGTAAATCCAGGTGGTTGAGGTAATACTCATGGAATTACAGGACTGATGCAACACCACAGAAGAACTATTATATATTTAAAATAAATCAGTTTTGATTCTCATTAGAGACCTTTTAATCTGGTCTGGATGAAGCAGACACTGCCAACATGGCTTTTACTTGTTTTCTCTTTAGGTTTTAGCATAACTGAAGATCTGGCCCACGTTTGGCTTTACATAGTTGCTTTCAAATCACCAGCTCCCAGCAATCAACAATCCTGCCACTGTCACTGCAGCCTTGTCACCACAGCCTGCAGCTCAACCAGCCAAACTCCCCAGGTAGATTTGTCTGATCTTTAGCAATGCCCTGGATGCAAATCGATTTGTTCAGCCTCTTGAGGAGCACAGTGACAGGAGGGGAGTAGAAGGGGAATTAGGTTATTGGGAAGGAGATACCACCTGGCTTGGCCACGTCAGCTCATCCCCATGGCTAATGGTTACCCAGCACATGTCCATCACCTTGGCTGCCCCTCCTGTTCCCTCTGCCCTCTCCACTCTGAAAGGCCAAGGAAATCACTTGGGTTGCTCCATATTTCCCAGCTGTTTGGTGTTTAACTGGGTGAGGGAGGCAGGACAGAATGGGATGAACAGGCAGGAGCTGAGGAAAGCAAAGGTGAGAGAAGAGCGAAGGTGAGAAGGTTGAGGGACACGTGGTTGTGGCAGTAGGAGGAAAAAAAAGGTGAGATACCTTGGCCCAAAATTATATTCAGCTCTCAATTATTTCTGGCCATGTTTCTGGTTAGCAGATGAACACACACAGCCCAGCTCAGCAGCACAGCCACCGGCAGGTTGCAACTGAACTATGAGCCTCCAAAGTCCTCAGCTGAGTTCAAGTAAAACCCCAGAATATTTCTGCGTGGTGCCTTCCAGTGCTCCTGATTCCAGTCCTAAACCCTATTTCCTATGCTGAAGGATCCAGCTCAGGTCTCACAGGGCTGGCTCCAAGCCTGATGCAACAATCTCAATGGACTTTACATTTCTAGGAAGGTTAACTGGACCTACTGGGGCCAAGAGAACAGGTGGAGCAGAGCAAATCCTTCCTCCAGGATCTGTGGGAGAAAAAGCTGGTTCTCCCTCGCATGGGGAGGTGTGTGGGTGGCTGCACTGAGAGCTCGGAGGTGAAGCTTCACAAAATTCCTTCTGCCTGAACGAAGGATGCTAAGAAGGGTTGATTTATTTTATTTTTTTTCCTTCCAGGAAGCTAAGCAAACAAGGAGCGTGAGCCGATTAAATGTTAATGGGATTTATGATCTAAGACATATAGAGAATCCTAAAAAATCATACTTATTTCTTGTCACAGTAAAGCTCTTGCAGTGGGAGAAAGCTTTTCCAACGGACTGGTACTCTGAACCAGGGTGATGCAAATTGCATTTTAATTAAATGGATCTTCTCCAAGTGTTTCAAATAAAACCTTAAGGGTTGTTGTCAGTGCTTTTAAGAACCCCCTCTGCCAATATTGGTTTTTACACCCCTCTAGCACAAAGCCAGATGTCCCACAAAATAAATGGTCCAGATGGAATTAGGATTCAGTCAAAAGGTGTACACAAGCACACATTTGACCAGAATATTTCTCACAACAAAAATAAATCGTTATGGAAGGGTAAGATCTTAGGTGACTGCGGAATAACAGCTACAAGATTCAAAAGAGCTGCAAAAAGCAAGTGGGATAAAGACAGACAGCAAACAGAAGCCCAGTGACTCAAAAAGAAAGAAAAACCACCATCTCAATAAAAAAAAAAGAATAAAAATCATTAGGTCAATTCTGGATGCACTAGGGCAGTTCTGTTTTTTTCTGGGGCAGTTTGTTTCTCGTTTATTTAAAACATTAAAAATATTTTAAAAGAGCTTTGCGTGGCCTTTTTTTTCCTTTAATAAATAAAAGATTCTCTAAAAAATTAATAGTTCTTTAAAATGGAAGCTTCTTGTTTCTATAGCTCCTGCCAGCAGCTCTCATTTCATGGAACGTGGACCTCAGAGTCATGTCATCAAATATTCAGAGCAGGGTGGAGCCACCTCCTGCTGCGATTGCCTGAAATCCCCAAGGCAGAAAGTGAATTCCTCCACTGAAAAGTAAACGAGGTCACACAACTCTGCCCAAGCACAAAGCCACCCTTTTCCAGGGTCTAAAGGAGCTGGTTTCCTAGACAGGAGAAAGAAATGAGTACCCAGTTTCCTGGATCACACCAAACTCCTCTCTTGCCATCCTTTTCCTTGCAGCTCTGGGTTGTCTGCTGCGGAGGAGCCCCCCGAGCTCCTGCCCTGCTGGAGCTGCGGCACGAGACGATGCAGCTCTGCCTCCCGCTCCATCCCCGAAGCAAAGCTGAGCCTCACCGCACCGACAACAAAACTGCCACCTCCTTGCAGGTGGTTACACACAACTTTTGCTCCCTCCTCCTTTACAAATCGCCCCGCCAACCTCTCTATGCTCTTGTGCTGATGCCAAGGACTTTTCACCAATGCCAGAGGCTGACAGCCTCAATCCCAGCTGGGTCGCATTGCCCACACTGCACAAAATCAGCCCTGAAGCTTCCAGCACTGCTAATGTAGTTGAGAGGTGCAACCCTCTGAATGAGAATAAAACTGCTTCTTTAAACCTAACTATTAAGATTTGCACGACTTGCAACTCACACATTAACGATGTACCCCTAAGTAGTCCCTTCAAGTCTTTTTGGTACAATTCTCTGAAAGGGTTGTCAGCCACTGGAATAGGCTGCCCAGGGAGGTGGTTGAGTCCCCATCCCTGGATGTGTTTAAGAATAGGGTGGATGAACTGCTTAGGGATATGGTTTAATGGGGATTAGGGATGGTTGGACTCGATGATCTCTAAGGTCTTTTCCAACCTAGAAATCTATGAATCTATGAATTATATCTGCTTATCACAGTTTCTGACTCTCTGGTCTACTTGGCTTTCTAGTGGAGGGTGTCCCTGCCCACGGCAGCGGCGTTGGAACTGGATGATCTTTAAGGTCCCTTCCAACCCAAACCACTCTATGAGTTTATGATTCTATTCTCTGCTTAAAGAAAATTAAGATGAATGATGACTGTTAAGGGAAAATACATTTCACTGAATAATGAGCAATAAAGGGACAAAGGAGTCGATGCAATGGGTGTCACATGGTTAGTTTCTACAGTGGCGAGTGTGTGTACACACGTTTGACAGGCATAACAGTGCAGCAAGAGACAGGAATAACGTATTACCCCATGAAACTCCTAGAGAGAGATTCCAGCAGAAGAAGACAAAGAAAGAGCAGAGTCAATGACAAACAGAAACATAAGGCTGTACAGTGCACCCCATGCACATACAGGTATGTGCTGGCAGATAATCCCATCCCCTGTCCCACACCCACCAACTCAACGTTCATAAAAATAAACAAGCAAGGAAGCAGCAGACTGGCAATGTGGCACATACCCACACATCCCCCGTGGGGCAGCAGCCCTTCAGCTGACGAGCACACGGGGCAAATTACCTTCACCCTCCTCCTGACACTTTGGAGGGAATAACTTTGATTGTTTGGCAAATCCTGTTTGCTTTTTCAGAGAGAAGTGTGAATTTCTGTGCGTTTGAGCCACCTTTCTGTTGTTGAAAATGTAAAAATGTAATCTTTTTGCTGCCAGTCATCAGCTACTTCTGTTGAATGAAAAGATGTTACACCTGGGGCTGATGCATTTCAATGACATTTACCAACTTGCTGTAAGTTCCTCTACTTCTCCTTACCCTAAAGACTAAACCAAATCTCTACATTCGTGGCGTATTTATCTCTAGAACAAGAAAGGGATTTCTCTTTGAAATATATTGCTAAATGGAAGACATTATTTTATCATCATCAGTATTATTAATGTCTCTACATCTCACTGCGGGCCTTGCTTTAAAGTGTGTTGGTTTTTTGTGGTTTTTTTTTTGTTGTGGTTGTTTTTTTCTAAACTACAGTCAAGCATACTATAGCTTCTAAAAAGCTACAGGCAAAAAGTAGGCTGATAGCTGGTTTGAGAGGCTGAGATGGATTTTATGAACCTCGCAGCAATGACTGATACCATCTCATATGCCTAAACAAACATAGGCTGTTGCAATATTCCAGATGGAAGCATTTCAGGGAGATCCATTTTTCCCAGGCTTTTAGTGATGTGTCTATTCACCAAGAAGTTGATTCACATCACCTTCCCTGGACACCAACAAGGTCAAGAACACACATGAGAATTAAATCACACCCAACTGAGTGGCAATCATATATTCTAGCAAACAGAAACTGGTAACAGCCATGTTAAACACATCTTCACAGTGACACTGATGGTGAGTGACAGGACTGCAGTGTTTGCTTGAAAAAAAAAACACTAAAAAAAAAATGAAGATTACCCAGTTTATTCTCCAAAAGCTCCTTTTTCTGGATTATAAAAATTCAGCAGGCTCAGTGCGTCCGTCTGGCTTAACCAAAGAACTCGGATGAGCTAAGGACATGACTATCTATCCAATTTTCATCTGAACAGTCTGAGACTTGTTAGTATTCATAACTGGGCTGGCAGGAACGGAGAGCAAGTTATCTCCTACGAATGACTGGCTTTCCTGCTCTCAGATTAGACCAGAGATACTGCAAGTATTCTCCAAACTGGATGTCAGCACTCTCACCGCCAGCTCAAACACGGACATGTAGCAGAGGTTGCAGTCAAAACAAAAATCACAGAAGAAATTCAAATTTTTCCAAGTCGCAGAAATAGGTTTCGACTGTCTTTAATCTCCGAGACAGTAAATAGGCAGGTAGGTTTTATGCATTTGCCTTCTGTAAATCCCTGCTCACTACTTGCTCAAAGAGCATATGAAACAGAAGCAGCTTGGGGCACGCTATTATGAAGCACAGTCAGGGGATGTACAAGTAATTTATTTAGAGGCTGACGAGGTGCTGTTAGATATTCCTGGCCCAATGCGAGCAATAGAAAACCTGAGCACAAAAAGACTCAGAAGGATTAAAAATTATTCGTTTTCATCCACAACTTGTCCAAAAGAAAAATCTTGTTCAAAGGGAAGATGTTTTAAAGGCAGACCCTGACGTTTGTTCTCACAGCACACTGAGCTGCTCTGAAGGGCTCACAAAACACCCCTTCTCCCAGCCTGCCTTGAAAGTTTGAATCCTTGATGGAAAAGGGAAATTCTCAGTGAACCACAGACTTGAGTAACATCGTTTTGCAAATTAATACTTGTTACTAATATAATTTTACTCTTTTTAGTAAGTTGTAGTAAGTTTTTGCTTCACTCAGACTGACCACATCCAGTTCTGAAAGATGTTATGTAATATGTATGCAGGGAAACTAAGCCACACACACATGCCTAGTCAAGCTTAAAAAGCAACCTGGTTTTGCATGCCAAATTTTAGGTAAGCAAGAGATTCACCAGGCCAGCTGACAGCCTTGCTTACAACAGAGCACTCAATTCCTCTGAAAAGCAAATTTCTAAGGAATAGTGATGAAGTCTTTGAAGAGAGGAGGGTAGTGTCCCTTTGAAAAACCTGTATTGGGCATGACTTGCTCCAAGGTCAAAACAATTCTTCAGTGTAGGATAGGGCACAGAAAGCCCAGACCTCAAAAAATTGCCACTGTCATCTCCACTGAAGGATGGTAAATGATGTAGCTTGATCATATAATCATTTACAGGAAGGCTCTGGTCACAGTTGACAAAAAAAACAGACGTATAGGATTAAAGAATTTGTGTGTATGTCTTAAGATGCATTTTCCCTGTTCTATCTTTAATACAACCTATTTGGAAAAAGGGGAAAAAATGTGACTCCAACTGGCTCAAAAATCATACCAACAATGTCAATCCCATCTCCTTCTGTTCAACCGCTCCATGGTCAAATTAGCTCAGATGTTTCCATCCAGAATTTGCTGTGAAGAATAGAAGATCTAAAATACACCTCTCGCAGCGTGATGTGAAAGGAATTTTGACACCTTGGAAAATGAAAAACTCCTGAGAAATATCCCAGGCCAACCTTACCAGAAACGTCCCAGTAACTTTTTATGCTGTGAGGGACATGGCAGTATTTTTCATCAGCAGAGCACGTAAGAGGAGCAACGGCTACGGCTGGCTGCCTGAAAATTGCTGTCAGCCTACGATATACAAGGCACGCTTCTGCGGTTCCTCCACAAAGGTGAAGGCTTCTTCTCATTAGCAAATAAACCACTGCTAATTTCTTCACCTTCTCTAATCATCGTGTCAACAAACAGGTGAGTGGAGCTTGGGCATGGGCTGCTAAATGGTCACTGTAATTACTCAAGGCTAATTTAGCAGAAGATTAAACTGGCCAAGTCCTGTAGCCTGTTTCCAGGTCATCTAGAATTTCTCAGGAAAACAATTGCAATACAATTATTCTGCGGTCCAGAACTGCAGGCGGAAAATTTCTTTCCACCACTCAACCCTGAGGTCCCCAAATTCGGAAGAACCTGCATTGCTCTTCCTCTGATCTTTTCTGAGAAAAATGCTCAAACTAAAGGTAATCTTCATTTTTAAAAAGCAATTCCTCTGCGTCTGTTGCTCAAAATCCTCCATGACGTTAAAGAAGCACATGGAACATCATTTAATGTCATAAACAGGGAGCAGTGATTGAAGGAGGGAGCAATTAGCCTTAGAAGTGAAACTCTCTGGAAATGCAAGTACCCTGAAGGAGAGAGGGAAAAGAGAGAGAAACACCAGAGGTATATGAACCAGATACATCCATGACTCTAGAAATGAAGTTTTGTAAAGAGTTCACTGAGCTACCAGCTGATTTCATTAACTATTTGTTCATAGTAAGAACAAATTTTAAAGCAATTGCCTGAAGACAGAAGACTGCCACAAACTGTTATAGGGTGTCCTTGAAAAGAAGTTGGCCAGTGGGTCACAAAAATCTTGGTTCAGTGCTTGAAAAACAGTGAATGGACTCACTCTAAAGCTGGGAGAATTGTCAAGAGATTCTGCAACGTAAATTTAGGGATCTTTTTTTTTTCTGCCCCCCAGGTATGAGATGGTAAAGGGCAGAAACTGAACATTTCCCTGAGAAATGGAGCCACAAACAGTACACTTCTACTAGCTCTGTGCTAGGGCTCTGCCTCTGCAGCTTATTTCCTAGAAACTGGGATGTTAAGGAAAATGTACTTACGAGAAGGCAAAGGCCACCAAGGCCCCACTGACCACAATGAAGTCCAGGATATTCCACAGGTCACGGAAGTAGGAGCCAGGGTGGAGTAAAAGCCCCAGGTCAATCATCTTCAGAGGAAACACATCAAAAGAAAGAATTTTAATAAAACAAGTACCACATCAACACTGCGGAGGTACAGAGGAATGTCCTTGACCGAATGACCCTCCACAAACTCTTCTTCAGGGCTTCACAGCAGCAGGGTAACATTTAGAGGCTTAGTCAAGCTGCCCATCTCTAACAGGTCCAGAGAGCTTTGTCAAAACCGAAGTTGAAGCCAACAAACCATAACCAAAAGCACAAGAGACAAAAGTACTCACTGCTACACAGGATAATTTGCACAGACATGCATTAATGTATGGGAACAGCAGTCTGTGTGTGAAACATCCCAATAGTTTAATTTTATTCTACCCCAACCCTACCAGATTAAAAGGAATTAACAACTGGCGCAGGATATTACACAATAAAACGCAAAGAAGGGATGGGAAGACCCACAGCCAAACGCAACAGAGCACTTGCTGAAAGATGCTGCTGAGCGTAGGAGCCTGGCTTGCTTCTGCACAAAACAGTCTCTCCTGACAGTGCTGCTAAAGATCTAGAGTTGAGTCTCAACGCACACGCTAGACGTTTTTATCTGCTTTTCTGAGAGCTCTACAGCTGCCCACGTAAGGCTGCTTTCCTCACATAGCTTCAAATCCTTCTTCTGAACAAACAAGGGAAAAATCTGTTATTTTATTCTGCATCTCTTTTGCATCTTGCTCTGACAGTAAGCACTAACTCCACCATTACTCCAAGAATAAATCCTGACTTTACTAGAATTATGCTTTCTGGAAAGTTACTGCCCCACACTTTTAGCAAAGCTCATTACCCTGTTGAGTAAAGTAAAAAGATAAACCCTCAGCTTTGGGAAACATGAGAAATCAAGAATCAGTTGCTATTAATATTCCTGATCAGCATCAAAGGAAAAGGGAAGAATCAGACATGTCTCAGGAAGGTCTATGAGCTCCTGTGTCCTTAGTCATGCACAGACGTTTCTGCATCAGGCACCCACACTTCTTATCCTCTTAGACAACCGCAGCTACTAAAGATATCCTTATTTTCCTCCATCAAATGTGAGATTAAAGGAGAGCCACTACAGAAAGACATCTGTGGTGCACTGGCTGCTCCTGAGTGCTGTTCCTGAGTTTCCATCATCACCAACTCTCCAGGTGCCCCGGGAAGCCCTGTCATACCTCACCCTCCTTTCTCCAGCTTTCCAGAAGTAGACAAGCGTAAATCTGAAATGGGAGGTGAACATTTCTGCTTGGAAAATATCTTACCTTGATGACCATCTCGAAGGTAAAGACGCCTGTAAATATATAATCCAAGTATTTCAGAGCCTAAATTGGAAAGAGAAATGTGTATTAGGGGAGACTGAAGTGATCAGCAAAAGAGCAAAGAGTTATAAGTCTGTTCTGGCAATGGTCTGTTTGCTACACTGGATAAACATCATCTCATGGGAGGCTTTCAAACAGTCTAGGCACAAAGTTGAATCATCTGATTTAAACAGTAGTATTTTTTCCAGTCCTTGCCAGACCGCAGTACGCATGTCCATGGGTTGCTTCAGTGCCCCTGTGTACCCGGCAGGTTCAGCAAGACAAAAGGAAAATTTCAAATCCAAGTATTTGAACATCCTTTCCTAAAGAGCTTATTTGCCAGAATCTGCGTAGCAGCCTGGGTTTCTCTTCTGCTATAGCTGACGACAGTATTATTAAAGACCTCAGGAGAGTAAAGGAGTGATAAAATCCTTTTTGTAAAACTGATTCCACAGTTATTAAGGATGAGGAAGAGAGATTGCTCGTAGCTACTTCAGCTCATTACTGATATAGGGATTTGTGGATCCTCCTCTGGAAAAAGCAAATACTGCTCAGATTCAGAACCAGGAGGCCAGGCCAGACAATTCTGCTCTGTCCTGGTCTGCTGACTTGTGCCCTGAAGCAGTTCAGCTCCTTAATCCGCTTAAGGGGTGGATGAACACAGACTCCTCAGTATACATGCTGGTAAATATCCATTCAAATATCTATAGATCTCCTAAGCTTTAACGTAATTCTGTGGATGGGATGCACCTATTCACATTCATATGATTATATCTAGTGAATGGGTATATGTAAAATCAATATAAATATCACATGATATCCACATACTGCAACTATATGCACTGGAAAGTCCAAAAATCGGGCATCTTGCAATTTCTACACTTAATCTTCACTTCTGTAGACTCCCAGTTGTCCATGGAACTGTAACCAGCTCTGTGCCAACATCCTCATGTGAACGTGCTTGGAAAAAGACACCCAGCTATCTGCTGCACGAACGCTCCTGGGCTCCACGCTCTCCTGTGACAGGTGGCACACTCCTACTTCTGCTTGTGACAGCACCCATCTATGAAGTCTCTGAGTTTGGTTTGACATCCATGGACAATTAGTTTTTCTACTAATTCCAGGAGATTTCTACCATGCCCCACCAAGATAAAAAGCCATATCTGGTTTTAATTCCTCAGGCTGTCTAAGATCTAGGGGATCTTAGGACAATGTCAGCCCTGGCTCGTGACTGGGGAAGCCCTTCCCACTGCTGAGTGGTGTGGAAGCAGCTTTTTAGGCTTCTTCCATGTAAGTCACACCAGCCAAACAAACAGCCATTTCCCAGTTCTCAAACTTGGATGTGGTTGAAGCAGCAGAAAAGGACAGAAATTGCGAGCATTTTGATAGTGGAACAAGCTAACTTGAGTATGTTATTAAAGAAAGCTCCAGTTTTTCATTTGCCAGTGCACTGTATTATCCTTTGGGAAAAACATGTCATGGGAATGGATGTGTCATGTGTATAACCGCTGGGAGAAGCAGAACATGCTGGCCATGTTGGTTGGTACTCACATCATTCCTCGGTGACTCGGCTTGGACAGGGTCTTCTGCAGCCAGGGCGATGCTGCTGAGGGCTATAACTATGAGGATGACCATCTCGAAATAGCGCAGATTGACGATGTAGTGGAACAGGCGCCGGATTCTGCAAACAGAAGCACACAGGAGGGCTACTGCGGGTGCTGCAAGGCAGCACAGTGGTATGAAAGACTGGCAGAAGGACAATGTTCATCAGGAACATCACCTTTAGGATTCCTATTGCAATAACGTTTAGAAAATGAAAAACAGGATCAACGGCTTTAAACTCTAGTTTATAATAGACCTGTGGTGAGATTTAAAGTAAAACATTTAACATCTCTGCACTGCTGTCCACCCTCTCTGCAAAGCAATGACATCTATCAAAAGGGCATTGAGAGCTTTCAAGCATTCAGGCTCAATTCTACAAATTATGTTTACATACTCCCCCATCCTTTTCACTTTGAAGTCACAGGCTCAAGTCCTGTGAGTTCGAAACTAGGTTTGAAATCCTTTTAATATCAACTAATCCCTTTAAAATTGAGATATATGCTATGCACTTTGAGACTCTTAGCTGAAACTGGCTTCATAACTATGAGTATTACTTCTACCAATATCTCTCTTGCCAAGTACCTCTGCCTGCACTTTATTCCAAGATATACTTTCTAAGCTGCACAAATACTTCACAGTAATATACTTGATTACTTTAACCTAATCTTCTTCTTCACAAATTGTGTCCAAGAAAATTGACAAATGCTTCAATTTCTGAGCAATGCAAAACTAGTCAAAATTTCAGCTAATAACTCTAGCTGACCACAATTCACAAATACTTATCTGCACAGAGAACTCTACATTTGCACCACATTTGTCAGCTGAATAAAGGACTTTGGTTCTGCCTGAGAATTGAATTATATGTGTAACTCACCACCAATCTTGTTATCTGGGAATGTAATTCAGTTACTATATCACATTTTCTCTAAGCAAATAACTGAACAGTTAGAATTAGAATTTATTTTTCACAGCTACTTATAAATTCCTTTTCTCTGGATTGCTAATGGATTCAGAATGAAGAAGAGTTACAAATACCAAGGAAACAGATTTGATACAAAATAACATAAAGAAAAGTGCTTTTGTGGATCCCTTAAGTCTGCGTACCAATCTGACAGAAGAAGATTATCATCTATGTGCTCCATGAATCCATACAAGTGAAAGGCAACATTTTCAATAACATTTGTAACCGTAATTCTTGCATCAAACTCAATTCATCAAAGAAATAGCAAGTCCCTATTTTCAGATCTCCATCATTCATAACTGGTGGGGAGCATTTGTAAACTGCCAGTGGTGCTTGGGAAATCATTTTAAATGCATGTCCACTTCAAGAGGGTGGTGGTACTTGGAAACTAATACATTTAATTTATGCTTCTCACAACTGTTTTGCCCACTAGTAGCACCCGGGTCATGCATCCCCAGTGGGGCTTGGAAGGGAGGGAGGTAGTAATAGATGTGGTGAAAACCTTCATATCCCACAAAGCAGAAAGATCCCTCTTGAGAAGTTAGCACCAGCCAAAACACCTGAGGGGATCCAGCTGGGGCTGCATCTTGCCCAGAGGAAGAAAAACAAGTTGCTGACATTCCTAGAGTTTGGTCTTTGTCTTGTTATTTCTCATTGGCTCTGTGCTATAATACATCTCTCCCAGTGAACTTTGGGTTTTTTAATGGTCTCTTAGTACAGCTTTTGGGGGATGGGGTGTGTGTGCTGGAGAAAACCACAAGACGACTGAAACAACATCCCAAATCCTGGACTATGAGGCTCAGAAGGTCATAACTGTAGGATGAGGTGAGAGAAGACAAGCATAGGCATGAAACAAAAAAAGTCTTCCTCCTCCTCTGTCTGCCCAGTCCACTCCTCAGCTCAGACCCTTCCGGGCGTGGGACCACCTAACTTCCCACTCTGCAATGCTGCCTTAGCAGACATTTTGCAGCTAACACTCATTTTTGGTGGTCACTCCACAACAAACACACTTAAGCCATGAAATACTAGGGAAATACTGTTTCCTTATCCAACCAGGCAGGGGCCAAGCTCCATAATCTAAATTTGACCTAGAAAGTATAATTATACTATGACTGCACCTCATCTAATGCTCTACTTCCCTTAGCTGCCTTTTGCATGAATTCAAGGGAAATGTTGCCTTACTTGAAATAGCACAATTCTATCACAGTATTCTGAAAAGCGAAAACTTTCTGGGCTTTCAGCTCAGTCATCCTAAAGTGTGCTGAGGTCTACCTTGCAGGTGGCTGGAGAAGGCGAAGGGGAAACACACGTGTCTGTCTCGTGGGTTTGAGACAGAAGGGGCATGTATTGAGTCTTCATTTCAGGTCCTTTGGAGATTAGATTAGCAGCAGTTTGGGGTCATTCTCCCTCTCTAACAGCTGGCATGGAGAGAGAGTCTCTAACTTCTCCTACTGATGAATTCCTTCTGTGTTCATAGTTGTACCATTGTGGAGCATGCAGGGCTGTAGCCTGAACTATGCAGCTGGCACTTGTGTTCAAAGAAATTATTCCACCTGCCTACTGCCCAGGGGGGCCAGACCATGGCTTCCACCTCAGATGCATCTCTGATGTCAAAGATGAGAGCATGGAGCAGCCCGTTTTTTTCCACCACCTGCACGGGCAGCCAGGATGTCACAGTCCTGAGCAGCAGGAGGTGTGTGAGCGCTCATTCTTCTCTGGAATTGGGTTGCCAAAGGAAGGGCTTGAATTCACCTTAGGTATCTGAGCATGCAGAGTGCAACCTCAGAGAGCAACATCTAGGTTCTGCAGCTGCTAGTCCACCTGAGCCAGAGAGAAACGATCGCATCTTCTCCTTGCAGACTTCTGTGTTGGTGGAAGTTTCAAACGCCCTCCATTGCCCTAAGTCACTGCTTGAAATGACTCACAGGCCTTCATGCTACACTTATTACAACCCCTGCTGCTCTTGTCTTGTCCTGCAGCCCTTCCGAGCGACACGGTGGGTATTTACAGGCTTTGAGTACAAAGCTCCCCATGAGGCAGAGATGCCTGAAGCGGAAGGAGCGCTGTAATCCCCACAGATCCCACAGGCTGTATCCTCAGCCTTGGCAAATGAAAAATGTTCACGTTTTCCCAGAAGTTCAAAGTTCTCAGTGACGCGAGGGAACTGGTACGGAAAAAAAGCACGAATTTCAGCTGCACAGATTTTGCTGACATCAAAACCAGCTCCCCAGCCTGCTTCTCCTGGTAATGTCTACTCCCAGTGCTAGTCCATACTCCCACCCTTCAGTGATCTACAACTGAGCAAATAACTGCCCACCTGACTACCAGCAGGGCAGTTAGGAAGGGTCTGCCTACAGCATCATCTTTCCCCTATCCTGGCAATTTATTCCCCAGGAAAACCCAGCTGAAAGGCAGCATCTGCTCCGCAGCCTACATAAGCTTTTATTTAATTTCCCAGTGTGTTTGACTGGCAGAGATGAAGATCAAGCTAATGTTATTGCTTTGAACACCCATGCTGGAAGTACCTGTAACCCATAAGTGGTGCTATACAGTCAGAGGACTTACGGATTTGTAGGACTTAGGATAAACATGGAACTGTAAGGCAAGATTGGTTTAGGCCCATTTTTCGTCAAGTCATCGACGTCTTTCTTCTCCTCTGCTTTACTTTCAAATTCGACGCTGTTCACTGAAATGTAAATTTAAGGAAACAGAAACAAGAGAGTTAAAAATGTATCTGCAGTCGTCACACAGCAGGCTGCCTGCAGCAGCTGGATATGCAAACAGTGCAGCTGGGATCGCAAACAGCCTTGGAATATGTTGATTAAATGGGATGAACAATCATTTGATTATTATCACCGCTATTTACTACAGTACGATACACGCTGCAATTACACTCCTTAACTGCTGCACTGATGAGCAATATATCAGAAATGGCCAGGAAATGAAGATGCCCAGCGCAGACAAACAAAGAAACCTTACACTTATTTATACAAGAGCTGCCAAACTGGGAATGGAAATCCCATTTCAAATATCATAAGTTATTAGGGAGAGAGGATCAGCTAGGGATCCTTGGAAAGAAAAAAAGACAGTAAGTCTAACCAACTGCATAATTCTGTATCTTCTCCCACAGATCCGTAGCACGATTGGCTTTGGAATGTATAAAAGAGCAAATTCACAGAGGAGCTTTAATAACGTTGGGGCTAAGACTGCTGAACTTCCCAGCGTTAGGAGCAGAGACCTGGACGGGACTTCTCAGACCCCCTGGCTCTGTGCCTGCATAGTGCACCCCGGTTTTGGCAGAGCTCCCCATGAATAAAGGTGTCGAGCTCCATCTCAACATCAGGTTTTTAACTTACAGGATCCCCTCCTAGAAGATTGTTCTGAACCTCATTCCCAAAGGTTAGAAATCCATTCCCTACTTTCCATTATGAGTTTACTTGCAGTAGGTTTATAGGATAATTTACTTAAGATAATTTCCAATATATGAACTGGAAAATACCTCATACTGCAAATTCACTACTTAGACAGGCATATATGTTTGTCTATTAATTCACAAGACCTAGAATCCAAAAACCTCACCCACTTATAATGTGTTTGGTGCAGGATTTTTATTACTTTTTATTTTATTTCGCAACTAAATGACATTTCATTGTGTGTGAGTGACACGTTCAATAAACTCCTTATTGTATCTCAAGCCAGATACACAGGAAATGGTCAGGAAAGAGAGAGGCTGATAAATTGTGATTGACAGGAACTCAGTACTGCAATATAGTAAAATTACCATTTAAGAAAAAAAAGAAAGAAGAAGAAAGAAGACGCTGTTGTTGTGGCTGATAACACAGTGAAAAAGCACGTAGAGAAACCACTGGCTTTCAGCTGTGCCTCTTGGAAAGCAGAGTCCTGACACAGTCCTGACACCCTGTGCCCTAATGTGGACATCTTGGGTTTCATACTCTGCTTCTCCTTGGCACTTCCAGCTCTCAAAACTCAAGGGATGAGCCACATGGTGGTTGGCTGGCTGCACAGCAGAGCATGAGGACAATGATATCTGTAAAACAGTGTAGATCTATGCTGATAGACCCAAGGCACAGAGCTCTGAAGAGGACAAGCTAGGGTGGATCTGCTGAAATTGAGATGCAGAGGATTGCAAGAAGCTCTAAAACGACACAGCCTGCAGGAACCCAAACCAGCCGGGTCACACGCTGGATGCTGTGATAGACCTGCTGCTCCACAGCGGGGTCAGCTAACAAGCCAAGAAGTGTGAATCCACACTTGAAGTCTGCGGGCTTGAACACAATGCCACTGCCTCCCTTGTCCTTCACTGAGGGGTCTGTGGGCAGTGTGGCCCCCAGGACACTGGAGGAACCATAGCACAGCACTGTTGGAGTGGGAGCTTGCAGCACGGCAGCAGAGGAAGATGATAAAGCAGAGGACCTACTCCTGTGCTCACAGGGTCTTGACTGGTTTGCTGCAGAAGCTGCTTATTTTGCTGCACAGCTCTGTTACTGCATTTTCTTATTTTTCCTGCTCTTTGCATCTTTCCCTCATGGAAAGACACATGCATGTGCTCTGGGTGAGCCATTTCCAGGGGACTTTACATGGTGCTTTCCAGAGCCACCAGCTTACCCTCACATTTCGCGTTCCTGCAGGCTGCATGAACTGTATAGCCTACATCAACAAGTTCTCCTGTCCACCTGTTGCAAGAGCTCGTTGTAGAGTTAGCTCTTTTCTGGCAAATCCATAGCAAAAAGCAGGGGATAAAGGCACTCACTTGGAATGACAGTGGTTTCCCCCGGCGGGGCAGTGATAGTGACAGGGATGTTCACAGCGGTGGTTTTGTCCAGAGGTGGCTGGATCATCCGCGTCACGTTCTTCTGGTTGTCAGCATCTTCTGGCTGCTCCGGCACTTTCTGTAGATAGGTGCTGGGAAGGGTGTGCACTGGGACGCTCACGCTTCCACTAGCCTCGATCTCACACTGGTTCTCCCTAAAGTAGAAAAGCAGGTTTTATTCAACATGGCCAAAGAAGAATTCAGTCAACACATGTACCCTGATGCTGCCCCTCTTGCTAGTAGGGTTCATAGACCGTTTTCTTCATGGAAGTCCTTTGCAGAAAAGTCACAGACTGCAGGACATCTTACAGACACCACTGTGACCTTTTCCTGTGAGACCTTCTGGACCAACATATCCAAGCACAACATCAAAAGGAATCATGCTGCTGAAAGTCACTTTATTCAATTTAATGAGATTCGGAACTGAGGTTCATAAGTGAAGAGCGCACGGCACTTGCGTGTGGCAGTGACATTAGCTTTCCAGCATCAGCTGGTTTCTGAATGAAATCTGACATTCTGCTGTTTAATGTTCTCCTGAGGCCTGATTTAAATTTAGTGATTCTCTTTTCCAGTCCTAAACCACTCTGTAATGTTGCTGTAAGCAGCTAAATAGCTTCTGCATTCCTCTGCAGCAGCGGCTATATTTCAGTGAGGAGGAAAGTGAGCTTGTGCCCATGATCAAACTAAACAGTATGCAAAGTGTTTTGAAATCCATCTGAAAGGAAGATAATATAGACAGGAAAATTATTATCTCAGTGCCACTCACAGCTCTCCACGGTGACATGAACTCAATTCTAAAGAATCCCAGTGAAATTTCTTTTCCATCAGACTAATAAAGCTGAAAAGCAATCTATCCTTCTTTATTAACTACTCTAAATGCTTCATGAGTACTATTTTTTTCCTCACTTGACTTACACAAGTATTAAACCAAATGGGGTACATCATTGTTCTTAATGGAAGAAGCCACGTGCTGTAACAACTGGTGATGCAGCTGACAGCATCACCATTAAAAAAAAAAAAAAAAAAAAGAAAACCAAAGGGCTATAAGCACGACTGGATGCCATTTAAAAATCTATCCCTCAGAAACTTCCTTCAGAGACTGTGAAATTTGCTGTTCCACGTTATGTCCTCACGGACCTGTTGGTATTTACATCAGGATATTTCCTCCCTTAAACCTGAGCTATTCCATGGGCCAGCATGGACCAAAATCATCTTTGGGAGCCTCTGTCATTCCTGATTTAAGCAAAATGGAACTGCAGGTTATGGTGGTAGATGGTGTGGGTGTAAGAAGAACAACAGGGAACACCATAGGGAGGGGAATAAGTGATTTCCTAAAAGGTTTCTGGGGTCTCATGCCCCCAGAGCTGTCCCAGGGACGTGTCCGGCCACGCAGCGCTCACTTACTTGGGCTGATGATTCCGATGCTCCTTCTCTCCAGACTCCCCCTCCTTCTCCCCGTTCTCCTTCTCCACCGAATCATATGTCGACAGCGCCCTGTTCCTGAACCTGTGCCGCCTGTGAGGCTCTTCTCCGTTCTCACCCTTGGACCCGGGCTCTCCTTCCCGGTTCCCAGACCTCGACCCTCCCCGGTGTCGGGAACGCCGCTCGCTCCTGGCCCCGTTGATTGTCCCATTGCCTTCCTTGCCTTGCCGCTCGGCAGAGTGCCGGTGAGTCCGGTGCCTACGGTGCTCCTTCTCGGCACCTTCTTCCACCGACCCCCGGCGATGGTGCCTCTTTCCCCCTTCCTGACTCCTGTTGCGATCAATTTTCCCTTCCTTACTCCCCCCTTCCACCTCCTTGCTGCGGCTCCTGTGCTGCCTGTGCCGCTCCTCCTTATTGTTGGCACCAGATTCCCCGTTCTCATCCTTGGTCACATCACCCTTCTCTTGCTCTCCCAGTTTGTCCTTATCCCGATGCCGGTGGTGTTTTCGTGGAGCTTCTGCCCCATCAGTAGAGCTGACTTTGGTCTGCTCCACCTCCTGCACGTCCACGGGGCTCAGCTTGCTGATGTTGTTCCTCCCTTCAGCCCTCGGCTCTACCACCAGCGGCCGATCCAAATGAGTCTTCATGTCCGGCCTGATGTGAAGGGTGGTAGCGTAACGCACCCGCTCCTCGGGGTCCAGCTCGTTGTACAGCGCCTCGCAGCTGGCTCGGAAATTGTGCATCCGGATCTGGCTGGTCCTCTGCTCCCAAACAGACTTGGATTTGGAGGAGTTCTGCTGCTTGCTAAGGAGGGGAGGAAGGTGAAAAGTTAGTATCCAACTTTGCACCAATTCCTTAAAAAGCAATCGAGGGGAGAAAAAAAAAAGAGCAAATTTTGAGCTGAGAAGGAGGATTAGAGGGTTGAGTCAAAGAAATTATAGGAATGGAGAGAGAATGGCTGGCGGAGAACATGAGCAGGGAAAGCCAGCAGGATCATCAGTGTTAGTTTGCCCCCGAAGGCGTTAGGCACTGGAAAGGAGTTATCTTGATTTCCAAAACATGGCCATCCCCCTCGGAAGCCTCAGGTATAGTGTGGAGGGTTAAAGTCTCTGCTCACAAAAATCATATGGCACAGCCAGGACTTTCAAACAGCCTACAGGGCTTCCCCACAATTAACAGCACCTTTCTCCCCACCTGGCAATGTCTAGACGAGCAAATTAGTGGCGAGTAAGAGAAGTTAGATTGGCACGAGGAGCGAGGGGAGATGAAATCTGCCCTGAGGATCTGAGCCTGAGCACGTGGCCACCAACCCCTTCCCCTTACAGCCACGGGGGTCCCTTTTCAGGGTGATGGCACAGGAGCCGTTGTTCTAAACCCACGGCAGCCTTCCGAGGTGAGGATGGACCATCCAGCCCAAGCATCACTGGAGTCTGGAAAAGTACAGGTAAGAAAGGAGAAGAGTTCTGTGTACAGTGAAAAGACCCCAGGGACTGGGAGAGTCATCAGGAGATGCAGATGTGATGCACCTTTACCCCCTGGAGAGACCTGCTCTTTTCTGTGTTATCTGTTACAGTGAGGACACCTCCATTGGCATTGCCTTCATGCTGTGATTTTTCAGCACAATCCTTGGTTCCTGACCACCACATGTAAACGGGTCACTACCTAGCCAGGGCAGGAAGGGAAGGCTTTTTAAATTTCCTCCTAAAGATTGCAAGTCAAATTTTGCTTTTGCATAAAATCAAGGTAAACCCACCAGCTTCCAGAGTGGAGATCTGGATTCCAGTGGAGGTCAGCACCCATTCTCTTCCTTAATGAAACTTCTTCTAACAAGGAGAGGAAAACCATTTTCCTTCCACCAGCCTGCTCAGATGTCCCTGTTTGCCACACATGAGTCTGCCCTCCGCAGCCGGCGGGGCTGCGCGGGGCTCACCCACCTCCAGCACTTACTCCGCAGCCCACAAAGGCTGTGGAAATAGGGAGGCAGATGCATTTTCCTTATGCACTTTCTGGGCTCCCTCGACAGTAGAAGAAAGCAGCTTTCACGTGTGTATGTGCTGATTTGGACTGTCAGGGTCTGTGGCCATGTGCAGATCCCGGGGGAGGCAGCGCTCGGACGGGCCCGAGTAGCACAGTGGGAGCTGTGGGAAAGGAGCATCTCAGAGCTCTGCTGGGGATCAGATCTTCACAGAGGGTGTTGCTGCCAGGGTCTGCTAAAGAGGCAAAAACCTACCGAAACGCTCACTGCGGGTGGGATGAGGGCACCCAGGCAGATGTGAAGGGGTCTGTTTTAACCCAGAAATCAGACTGAGCACAGCTAATCACCAAAACTAAAAATCTACATCCCCTGTACCCCAGAGGCACATTCTGGACCAATTTACCACCAGCTGAGTGCCCCATTTACACTACAGCAGAACAGGTGACACAAATCACAGTTCTAAGCATAAAGGATACCAGAAGGTACTGGGGACATAGCTTAGAGCCCCACTCCCCACAAATCCCCCATCAAAGGGTGAGCAGGCTCATTAGGGCAGAGCCCCCCCCAGTCTGCCCCAGCGACCCCTTGCACAGGAGATAACAGCCCAACCACAGCAGGCATTTCTTTTTGGTTTAACATTACAAAAGATTCAAACTCTATGGCTCATCGGCAGATTTACTTGATTTTAGAATGAATTAATAGATAACGCACAAAGCCTCCTCTGACTGCCCAGACCTACTGTCCCGTACTAGGATTTCCCGTGGGAAGCCACGTGCTGTGTGGTTACAGCTCTCCACACTCAGCAGAGACCAGCGTAGAGATGGAGCTGCCTGGCACGGGTGTCCCGGGATGTGTGTGTGTCCTCCGGGATGGACGGGGTGCCGCGCTCTGCGGGCCAGATTCAGCTCTGCTTAACTGAGCTGGGCTACGAAAATGAACCTCCTCTTTAGCACACAGGCTCGGGGGAACAGGCAGCTTAGGGATGGGAGGGTGCATGTCTGAGCTCCCCGAGTGCTGCTGCAGCACAGGCCACCAAGCACATTTGTTCTCAGGGGATATTTCTCACTCCATAACGAAAGTCCTCAGGGCAGGGACCAGCTTCTGCTTTGTGCTTTGAGCCACCAGAGCAGCTGTCAGCACTGAAGTGATAACTACTAAGAATGAGTTGGAGTTAGGAAACTGCCCTCACACTGACTGAAGCCTTCAATTCATCTACAAACCAAGAGCAGAGAGAAGAGCACAATCCCCCCACTCCCCGTGCACCGTCCTGTGCTCCATTTCCATGGGACGGGCACCAGGCAGGGGTGGGATGCAAAGCCCCAGACTCCCTGCAGAGACTCTCCAAAGTAAAACACACAGTAAATCATGGGCTTTCATGGACACAGCCTCTCCATCAGTGCCTGCACTGAGCCCATCAGAGCCAAGATATAGAGAAAATCTAAATCAGACTGGATGTGGCAAGGAGGCAGGTTGAGGATGCAGGGCTGATACTCATCATGCAGCACAGAGGCGACACTCGGGGCCTGCTAGCTGTGACACAAGATGTATCACTTCAGGAGGGTTTTTTTAGCTGGGTTTCCTTTACGCCAAGAACACAAATCAGCCTTTAAATTATCTCTGAGATGCTAAAGCTTCCACTGTACTTGATTCATGGCTCGCTGAAAGGTGCTGCCAGGAACATACACCACTGAGAACCTGCAGAAAGCAAGTGATGCACATATTAACTAAGCCTATTTTTGCTAAAATCCCTTCCTTAAAATGGACACTTAAGTTACAGACTCGAATTTCTCAGCATCTAGAAATGAGACGCATCCTTAATGCTGACACAAGTAGAGGAGCTGATTGCCAAAAGACTAGGACACCCAGCCACCCGCTGGCTTTGGTTACTAACGAGTCAAAGAACAGGAGGATCAGAAGTAACGACTGCACCCTCTCTTCTTTCTGCATGAAAAGACAAAACAACAACAACAAAATAATCAGAAAATAAAGTGCAGTGAAAATGCAATCAGCAAAATGTGAAGCCTGCCTGCAAGCTCATTATCGTATTCAAACCAGCCAAGAAGATCAGAAGCAAGTGGCAGTGCACATCAGGTCTGCTGCAGGAGATGGAAGTAAAGCGACCGGGCAGGTTGGTCCCTCTGGCGACAGTGTTTAGGGTTTTTCAGAGGCGAAGCAGCAGCAAGTGCAGGGAATGTGTCATCTGCTTGTCCAATTGAATTTATCTGACTCTCGCTTTCCACAGGCTCCCACAGCAGCTGGACATGGACATGGGTGACAGCTGCTCCTCTCCTGTTGCTCTGCTGTACCTCTTGGCAGAGGAGAGCTTTCGAACTCGCTCGTGGCACAACGGGAACGTCACCGTAAAACGAAGCACAGTTGCACTACAGCCCCCTGCCTACGAGGACACGGTGCCTGTGCACACAACGAAGGACTGCAGAAGAGATGGATAAACATAGTCAGGGCAAAATAATTTCCTCTGCTTCCTCCCGTGTTCGCTCCAGTTAATTATTAAGTGCTGCACGAACCGGGGCAGACGCAAAGTGTCTACAGTACAAGCATGATATGCCACAGAGTATCAGGACTTGTCCAAACTGATAAAAAATGAGCCTCTGTGATAACAAATATTTCTTTCCACAAGAGAAAACTGTCTATTAATGAAGCCAACTCCTTATCTGAAATCCTGTTCACTGTTTGCTTCTTAAAATCCTTCTGAATCCATTAAGAATATTGCATTTATCACCCCTGATTTACAGACATAGTACAAAGATTCATGTTAATTCACTTTCTTTGCAATTACTTCCCATCCCTATTTTCGGTCTGCAGAATATTTCGAACTCTTTGAAGGGTACTGGCAATATACTCAGTTTTCAGGTCCTCTGGGCTTGAAACGCTGTGGTATATATTATATGCTTCTCTAAGTAGCTCCACTGTTTTTGCTTGGATTAAGAAGCCAGCAGTCAAACAATTCCTGCCTGTGGCTAGAAAGAAAACCATAAAATTAATGTAGAATCAAATAAAATTCTTATTAATGAGTCAGTGACTAATGCTGGTATAAATAAAAAAAGCAACCAGCCACTGCTTAGATTGTTCAAGAAAGGAAAGCATATTTTTAGTCATATTCTAATCTTAGAGTATTCCTTAATGATTAAAGATTTTGTTATCATAACCTTTTAAAACACTGAGTTAGTTAATGGCACTTTGCTTCCCAGAACTACCGGTTTAATCAGCTACATAAATGCAATTCTTAGAATTTTGCTTCAGTAAATAATGAATGAAAGCTGACTTTGAACATAATTTGAGGTTAAAATACCTACTTTTTAGATCGTGGGTATGAAAGAATATGTTCTGATTACAGATGAAAGGGAATTTCTTGTTAAAATACAGTTTCAACAGAAAATGCAACGCAAAAAACCTTTCTACTAAAGTCATGTTTTCTGTTCATAAACTTAGAGAAGCTCTCTCCACGTTTCAATTTTCCGCTTGGAAAACACGACAAAGCATTTTAGTTTGGGGTAGGCATGCACAAAGCAGAACGTTTTATCTCTGTTTGGCTTGATAAAACAATTTTCTTTCAGATGAACTCACCACTAGTGTTTAAATTTGCTTTGCCAGTGACCCAGGAGTCGCTGCTTGGACGCTTTGGCACCTTTTCCTCTTTATGAGCCCCGTTGTCCCGCCTGAGCTCTCGCGGGAGACGCGCCGTGCTCTCCCCCCGAGCCGAGGCGATGGTGTGTGTCACAGAAACCACCACCAAGGACACTCCTGAAAAATGCTGCCTGGTCTCTTCCAATGTTATCCTTGAATTTGATTTTGGTTTTATATATTAGAATTTTCAGTATTTCAGTTTCTCAGAAAGAAAGCGTTTTCTTTCATAATATTTTTCCTAATGTCTATTAGTTAGAAACTCTCAATTTTTCATGTGGTTTAAACCTGATATTATCCTGGCCGTCCATCACATCCTTACGCTCAGAAACTTGCTACTGAAATTTGAAGTGCCTTTCAAACTATCACAGATGCCAACTTCTTAGATCAAGAAAGTTCACTACATGCAACGTTGTTTTTTTTCAAAATTATCATCCTCAGATTGAATTTCCACTCCCTTTACCTGCTCTTTTAGACAATTTGGAGAACAGTGGATACAGGAGGTGCTGACCACAGGTAATTGGTCCCAGCAGGAGGAAGAAGCTGAGATGCCGGAGGGGGACAGAGCTGAGTGCTGCTGCTGGTCTTTCGGGAGCCGGTGTGCACGGCTCAGCAGCTGCACGCCCTCTGGCCAACGTAGAGCCAGAAAGTTTCCAAGGTGAGTATCAGAACAAAATTTAGGAAAGCTCTAGCGTTTGGCTACCACTCCAGGTGTCTGTGGCCACTTAAGAGCAGTAGAAATCATTACATGCTGCTGCTTAGAGATCGAAGGCAGCTGCATCGCCTGTTTTGTACAGCTCTGAAGCGATGCAAAGTTCATCCAAGCCAAAGCTTCCTGGTGCTGATGTAGGAAAAGTTTTACTGCTTTCAGCTTCAGCTGTTTCATAAGAACAGGACGATTTCGCTCAACCGTAACTCACCACCCCGCATGCTATTCTCTATTGCTCTAATAAGAAGAGTTTTCTAATTGTTTTCGGTAAAAATAAATCATATACTAATCCCAAAAGCATAAATATGAGTCTTTTTCCACATTCTGATCTTAAGAAAGCGCCAGGAAATATTTATTCTGCCTCAGGTTACCCTGCTATCATTAGATCCCTTTTCAGACCTCAAGATTTGTTTGGCATTTCAGTTATTGTGATCAAGTAATCGCATCCTCATCAATAAATAACAGGGTGAGAGAGTTAAAAGTAAAACAAATAAAAACGAAGTTAAAAGCTACATCTCTACGGCCTGATTTAACAAAAAACACACTGAGGTTAAATATGTGGAACCATTATTTTCTTCTAAAATCCACTCAAATTATGTTTACTTTAAATTATTTTTTCCCTCTGAAGCATTCATGCCACACTCTCCAGAAGATGTTCTGGCAATTACACTGCAGTGGTGCAGACCAGACTCTGTCATGGCCAAAGCCCCACCGTGAGCTCCAACCTTTTGATAAAAACCAAGATAAAACACATCAGGGAACGAAGTCACAGCCCCGTTTTTGCACTACGAGGATGGAAATAAAGCAGATGGCCCAGACAGTGAATATACAAAAGCAAGAGATAGAGATCAAGAACAATTTGGGTTCTTGGATGGCAAATGACAAATTCATCCTGGTATAAGATATTTAAGCTTTTTTCATTTCCTTCTGCACACTATCAGCTTGTCTACAGCTGGATGGATGCAGCAGAGACACGCTGTGATGGCTGGGGTGGGAAGGAAAGAGCTGCTCAAAGAGAAATAAATTTTGTTCTTGAAAAAAAAATAAAAAAAAAAAAATCTGTGACAGGTGCAGGTGTTCAGCACTTCTGGAAAAAAGTCTCCAGCTTGTGAAACACTGGTTTTTGCTTTATTTACCGTTCTAGAAAATGCCTTAGGAACATGGAATTTTTCATGTCCAAGCAATGACTGACACCTCTGGATCCTATTAGAAGTAAACAGTAAACAACAGCAATGAAATGAAAACCTCAAGTTACTAAATGCACTGTTTTGGACTTCATCAGCCATGGCCATATAAGGAGGATTCATACGAAAATTCAAGATCCAATAACTCTTACATACATACCATTGGAAAAAACCAACATAATTATTCACTTAGTTGTGTGTCATCACCTACGTACATATAAATTAGTTGCCAATTTCAGTATGTGTCTTAGATAAATGTTGATCTACTTAAAGAAATAGAGCATATCTGTATTTAATTACCTTTTCTTAGTGAATTAAAAATGGATTTCATACTGCATGCATTGCTTGTTTCATAAATTTGTTATAGCATGAAAGCCTGGAATTAGGACAAGAAAATGACTCACCTGGATTTCTTTATTTATTAATTTTTTAATTTATTTTTAAGAAACTAGCTCCAGCTTTTAGTCCTTAGTTTCTTATCAATTATAGAATTCTTTTTTTTCAGAAAAATAATCTAAGAAAGAACATGAGGAAAAAACAAAACCTCTGTATCTCAAAAGATTTTCGAAAAAGTTTTGTTCTTTTAGAACAGATGTCCATGGTTTTGCAGATCCTGGTTCTTACTGATATTAAAAGCACGTGGTATTTTACGCTGTTTGAGCAAGCTAAGGGAGAAAAAGGAACAGGGGTTTTTCAGACCTTTTAAAAGCTCTTTTAGATTAGTAACTTACTGTTCAATTTTCATCTGTGCACAAAAATTAGACCATTTCTCTGTTCAATATAATTACAGCAACAGCACTGACAGTGGAGAGGAAAAAGCATCCTGAACCTAATATTCATCCAGGGAATGGGAGTCTGCTGCACCTGCGTGTCCCTAAGAAGAGTTGTTCCAGTTTATCTACTCAAATTTAAAATAAAAACCACATTTCTAACCATGACATTCATACTAAGCAAATGAGACCTTCGGATGTCTTTGCACTTCAGGGGAGCTACCGATGCTCTGTGATGGCTGACACTTCTATACATTGCACACTGTCATGGGGTCCAGTTGTTTATTTAATCAAAACAAGGTGGTGGTGTTTTTTTTTTTCCCTGGGGAAATGCTCTTTAGATGCCTACAGAGAAGAAAACGTACACTCAGCTCACTCGTCAAAACCAGCCCTGGTTTGCACAGGAAATTGCTAATTACTGCCCAGACGTTGCATAGAAATGTTAAAGAGGATGAGAATCCTCAGCTTTTTGCAGTAAAAATGTATTCTGTTCAGAGAACAGATGTGAGTCATATCAGCAAAAGAAGCCTCTTTTATGTCTCAATTGCTGGTGGGGAGTGAGGAACAACCTCAATGGCAAATGCCTCCGAATACGGGCAAATCCTCCTTCCAAGGGGATTTTAGTACCTGCAGTTTGATTTCATCCTTTCAAAAAGTGTCTCTGTCTCTGGAAGTTTTGAAAAGGGGTCAAACTCTTCATTCTTTCAAGGCTTTATTCCTAACTCTGCAAACGTTGCCTCGAACCGGTGTGGTGCAACTTCTACTGGAGCGACTTCAAGCGCTGGGAGGGAAGGCAGCTCAGCAGCACCTCTCCTCCATCTCCACCTTTAACCACCTCTCTCTCCTGCCATGGGTAAGGCAAGGTGAGACTCAAAGAGCAGCAGAACTCTCTCCACACCTTTCTGCCTGTCAAGAGTCCCAGCAGCCAGGAAATCCATTGGAAGAAACAAGCCAAAAGCCTCCTTGGTCTAGCCTACTCCCCTAATTTTCACCATCCCAATCTCGTGAGATCTCAGACCTTAGCACAGATGTGTCACACCTACTTTTGCCAGTTGCAGAAGCTCACTCTTGGTCACAGAAGCTAAACCCACACATGGTAGCAACATATTTTTATTACAAACACATCTGAGATCCACTAGTGGACAAGGACCTCCAAAACACCCAGAAAACAAGGAAGATGTCAGGAAGTTGGTGGAAAATCTCGTTTGCTTCACTGTGCCTTTGGTACCTGCTATGGTGTATGTAAGGACAAACCCACGCGTGTTACAATTGCACTTACTTGTCTCTCCAAAAACATTAAAGAAGAAAGATAACGTCAAACAGTAAAAATACAACCCAAAGCAAAGACACTAGGATGGGTTGGTGAGAAGCGGATGACGAGTTTTGCTGTGTTAGTCAGCAGGGAACAAGGGTATCTTCTACAAACCTGCTTCGGTGTCAAAGCGTACCCGTGATTCACAGCAAAGCCAGCAAGATTTGTTTGTTAGGAAGTGCGTGGAGTGAACGGAAGGTCCACCACTGTGTTTGCCCAACCGTAGGTACGTAGGAGCTTGCCGAATGCCTCATTTTTGCAATACCTGTAGCTTTAAGCTCCAGCTTGAGAAGGTTAGAGAGCACAGACATAACCAGTGCTCTCACAATTATAAGTTTCCCAAGGATGTTTATGAAGAATTTTCCAATTTGGTCTCACTTGAGCCCTGTTTCCAAAAGTTTCTTTTAAAATCCTCCTCCAGCTTTCGTTAAAGAGGGCACTGATGGTGGGCCCCCGTCCTCCTATTGAACCAGAAGTGCAAACACTGGTGGAACATCAAAGCCATCAGCCCAGCACGTAATAAACACAGAGAACAAAAATACAAGTAAGAACAAGACAAACCATCAAATGAGGGCAGAGGGGAAGAGAGGGAAAATAGTTAAGGAAGGAACAAAGGAAAATAATTAAGGGGATGGGAAAAAAATGAAGGAAGGAAGGGAGGGAAACAAAAAAATCACAGTCAATGTACGAAACACTACAGAGTTGCTCACGATCAAATCACAAGCACTACATGGCAATGTCGCACACCTTCCAGTCCTCCCACTGTATGTTGGTCTGGAGGCTTTCCACAATGATGGGAATGATTTTTGGAAAAAACAAGGGGGGAGTGAAGGCATCAGGGAAGGGGAAAGAGGGAGGTTTATAAATATAGAGATATATATCATAAATCCATTTACTGAATATCGTAACAGAGAGCAACTCACGGTGAATTTACGCTGGAGACTGACGAGCTGCGAGATACAGTACCTCGAGTTTGCTTTACAAAACTGCACATGCAAAAACAAAACAAACAAAGAAAACAAAACGTGAGAAAAGAAAAAAAAAAAAAAGAAGAGAAGAGAAACCATAAAAGACATCGGGAGGAGACTCATACAGGCTGTGTCCTATCGAATGCAGACTGCAACGTGCATCTTGGTAGGAGACCAGGCAAGCTTCAGGAAGTGTGGAAGCCACAGACACACCACCTTCTAGTTAACGGGGAAACATCCAAAGAATCAAAAAAGGAACCAAAAGGGGAAAAAAATTAAAAGGTGAACCAAAAGCCACACGATGATATTAGGACTTTATGCCGCCATATGCTATACTCACACAATGAAAGTCCCCCGCAGAAGTCATCGTTAGGACCTCAGGATAGAGGTCTTTGTAGAAACAGGTGGTGATTGCTTTTACAGCTGTGCTGCAAATAATTATTTCCAAGTGGGAGCAGGGTGCTAATTCCCACTGCAGCCCTGTGACATGAGGAAGAAGCCTCAGCACAGAGAAGAGCACAGTCTGGAGGGAGGACCCTGGGCCACATCCAGAGAACCAAAATCTACCTGAGCACCAGCAGCTAGTGCCAGGCTGCTTCTGCTCTGTCCCTGCCTTGGATTTACTCTTTAGAGGCACCTACCTCTCTCCTCTGACAGGCACCGGGACGTGCCTGAGCTCAGACCATCCAAATGCAGCTCCCCGTGTCTAAAAACCATGGGTCTGCTGCAGCTTAGACAGGGCATTGCACATTATTGAAAGGAACTTCTTTCAGTTCACCAGGCATTTTGTAGATTCTCCTCCATCCAGTGTTTGAATCAACACCGTTATATGTGGGGGGTTCTAAATACAGAAATGGCTGAATTACACAGAAGAAGAGTTTACTCTTCCTTCGGCAGGGAATCTGCAGAAAAACAGGATTCTAAACATCTTGACAGATCTTGGCTTGAGGCACTAATTTTTTCATAGTTATAAACAATTTTTATAAATCTACATCATGTGAAGAACTCTTCCGAAGACTGAAAATAAAATCTCTTCACCTCCTGAACTTTCCTTTTCAGTTGCAGTATTTTTTTTTCGTGCTTCCATTAGAGTTTTAATCTGCTAACAATCAATATTAACAAAGCAGAAGGTCCAGGTAAATTCTAATGCTCTTTGGATACCATAGAAACAGAATATTAAATATACATTTATTTAGAACTAACGGATTATTCTGAACAGATATGTTGGCCCAGGTGAAGTATAGAACACAACAATCCAGAGGTCAAGAAACCTGGAACGAATATAAGAGAAATTACAAAAGGCATCATAAAAGTTTTGCTTGGAGTAAATAATCTGCTGAACAGTCAGGTAAAGTATCTCACCTAAACTTTGGTACTTCTACATTTGTACCGTGCCAAATGAAATGGAAGCAGGAGTCAAAGCGGGGTTGGCGTGCCCTGCTTGCTTGTCAGGAAAATTACTGTTTCCAGGTTTCTCAAGCTGGGGACCCCTTTACTCTTTGGCTGGATGCTGAACCTCAGGAGTTCAGCTAAAACCTGCAGAGAACAAGCCCGTGACTGCACAAACGCCTCAAGCGTAGGTAAGAAATTTCTTGGGAAAAACAGGTGGAAAACTCGCGATGGAGGAGAATGTACTGGACGGACTGCCCTAATTTACCTGAGAGTCAGCACCACCATTGTGCAACACCTGGGGAAATTCTGCTTTGAATTGCTGGAAGCAGATCTCGACATCCCTCGGCAGGAGGCTTGCATGAACTTTGCGTTTATCCCTGCCTCGTTTGGCGCAGTGCAGGACGGAGGCCACGCTCTGATCCTGCCAAGTATCCCTGTAACTTGGCCAGCCGTTACGCAACTCCAGCAGCGCTCCAGGTTCACTCCTGTGCTCCCATTGCTGGAGCCCGCTTTTTTGAAACCATAAATTTGACTAAATTTGCGCTGGAACTGCAGGGTGTAAAGCCATGAAGCAAAGACAGCCTCCGTTTCCAAATCCAAATGACAGAAGGACTTGAGCTTTGCTTGATGCTACTTACCATCCGTGAGGGACAGAGTACAAGAGAGTATCTTTAGGTGTAGCTGAGTCACCGTTACACCAACAGCAAGGGCAAAAAGGTAAGCTAACGGGAGGAATCACAGTACCTTACACATCAACACACTTCAGGGGGAAAAAGAAAGGGGAGAAATCACAAGCCAGCAAGAGAAAAAGAACACCTCTTCTAGTCTACACACCACCCAACACAGGACATTTTATGGGCTGGGTGTTCAGGCACACTTCTTGCTGGGTCCTGTTGGGTACTGATAGTCCAACAGGGATTTGGAAAAAGACCAGAGTATTCCCAAGACAAAAGGAAAATACAGAGCCTCTGAGATGGAAAATGCCCTGGAGAAACAGAGCAACTACCCTCCCCCTTCATCCCCAGACCTGTACAAAAGGGACAGACACCTCTGAGAAGTCACTGTGGAACGATGCGCCACCTGTATTTGCTCTTGGCACTTTTCTAATGAGCAGTCAACTCGTTCGTGTTAACAGGCAGTATCTACCCGTGGGCATGCAATTAAAATATAAACTGCTTTGAACACCATGTGAGGGACCAGCAGAAACCAGTCGGAGCCTGGAGAGAGGAAGAGCTCTTTAGAGGTTGGAAGGCTGTCCTGGGAAACGTGTAACTTTGCAAAACAGTGGTGGGCAATTCCACAGACAGTGTTTAGCTCTGGTGCCCACGTTGCATGAACTGCCTCTGCCACTTTCTACAAAGTTTCATCCACTGCATCTGGAAAGTTCTTCTCCCATCCAGAACTCACACCCCATAACCTATGCTGAAATGGCCTTCTTGGGTCTGGCTACAACGGTAACCCATCACCACGTGGAGTTAAAAAAAAACCATAAGCAACAAAATACAAGAAGTTTCACCCTGCATGACTTCAGCATAATTGCTCAGCAGGTTCCTGCAAATTTAGCATTTGTTTGCTGTTGTGATTGCTATTTTAAGTCTTTTCCCAAGAAAAGGTGAAAAGAGGACACTGGAAAATACATGGCCTCTGGGTGCCGGGTGAGCCACAGCTCGTGTCCTCTCCGGCTGGTCTGCTGGCCCGCGCTGGGCTGGGTGTGCTTATCGCAGCCCCTTTTGTACGTGCCATTGGTGCATCTCTGGCTGGAACAGAAAAGGCGGAGGAGGAACCCAAACGTGGGGAGTTCAGGCTTCAGGTTGGGTAAATACAGAAAATAAAACTGTGTTTGCGCTGGGGTCTTGATGTCACTCATGGGAACGAGCCTGAGTGCTCTCCCTTCCACTGATGTCTTGACAGTGGGGCCACAAAGCGCTTTGCACATCCATCACCCGTGTCGTTGCCCCCTTTCCCCCTCTCCTCCGTTCTTGCTGCCAAGGAAGCTGCACCAATGGTTTGCTCTAACGACTCGGCGGTCTGTACGGTCGCTCAGTTCCAGAGGCTGAGTGGTTTAAACGTTGTACGAAACAGAGGGTCTTAAAGACAACGCTGGGCAAACTGAACAAACCCAGAAACTCACCTCCAGAAACTACAAAGCAAGGAAAATGCTAAACAGAAAACAAACAAAAAAAAATTGACAAAAATAAGAATGAAACAGTGGGCTCAAATTAAAACGCAGTAACGCATGTTAAACAGATATTCTGTTTTAAACCAAACATTGCAACGACGACAAAAACAAGGTACCAGCCTAGCTTTTAATCCTGAAAAAAACACAAAACAAAGAGGCCCGTTCAGGATAGAGTTCACCAGGTGAAAAAACCAAACTGTGATTGGACCAATCTGTTCACGTGAAGTAGAGCAGAAGACAAACCACAGAAATCCTGGGAGATGGATGAAGCAGGAGCTACAAACCGAATGCAGGCGGAATATTGTAATAAAGCACTTGGAGTCAGTTGCAAGACAGATGATATCCAGACGCCTCTGAAATAATGAGCATATTATTAAAACAGATCCCCGTGACACCGCAGGGCTTCACCATCTGTCAACCACAAAAAATCAGTGGCTCACGCAGCAGTCTATTGCACGTGTAAGGATGAAGGTATCTCTTCGGACCCTCCAAGCTGGCTGACACCCTAAATAAGCAACCAGTTTCTTAAGCCTAGGAAATTACATTTTGCAACTGGTTGCAATAAATTGAACCTTTCGTGGAGCTCAGTTATGGAGAGGCTGGAATGGCAGAGGAGAGCAGAAGAACTGGTGCAGATAAACCGCAGGGACAGGAGCACACAAACCACGAGTGCACGTTGTATTTGCACAGGAAAAAGGCCAGAGGTGGAGGAGCAGATACAACACCAGACAGTATGCAATGGGCTGGAAGAAGGCCCAGGGGAAGACACATGCTCTGTCCTTCATGGGGGACTGACAGGGGACAGAAGCAAAACAGCAAGCTCAGCACCTCGCCGGTGAAAGGACAGAACAACCACTATGACTCTTCTCCAGCCTCAGCCCCAGGATGGCTTTATCACCTCTGTGGGAGGTGGACAAGGAGACTGGGAATGTGAACATTGTGACTAAGGAAATGCAAGTCATGGTGCCCTCTGCTAACACCCCAGAGATCTACTTTGATTGATGCAAGCAGAGAAAACGTTGATTTTTCAGAACATGGATCATTGCCAGAGATGCCCGTTGTTACCAAAATTCATTTTCATACGTGATGAAAATAAAATCAAATTCTAAAACTGAAATGTATTCCTTAGGAGAAAATAAAAATATAAACTGATAGGGCAGGCCCACCTGTGTAGCAGGCCTTTTGTAGCTCAGCCCCAGTTTTCCCCAGCCCCTGCTCACCACCTGCTCAGGGGTACCCAAGCTCTACAGGCATTTGCTTTTTGCAGTGTTATTTCCATATGCCAAAATTCCCATTTCCAAACATCCCCTGCACTTTTTCATTCTCGACATGTCCAGCTCTGAATGGCCTCAGAGGCTTGATCTGACAGGTCTTGCCATCAACTCGGCATCTGCTCCATCTTCAGGAGCACTGTGTAGCTTAAGACTGTAAGGAATGAAGGAACGGGGTACCTCTGGCTGTCAGCCTGGGTCCTCATCATCAGCCCTTCTGTGTTGGATGGAGATATCTAAGAGACAGGTGCTGCAAACCTAAAAGCTGCAGCTGCTAAGCCTCTTTGGAGTTCACTATGGACGTATTTATACAATTTTCATTTATTAAACGAATCGCTTGGGCGTGCATTCATTAAAAATCTTTTGGCTCATCGGCCACCAGTCATCCACACAACCCATTTCTCTCTCACAAAACATCTAATTCCACCCTTGCCTTCTCCTCTACGTCACCACTGATTTGGTCGTCAACCTACTGACCTTAACACATTCTTTTTCTAAACTGAAGTCCTGTGAACTTTCGGAGTGGCCTTGGAAGCACCTCTCTGGCACGGAAGAAAATAACGAGAAGACACGCGAGGGTCGTTAGATGCACGACGTTACAGCAGTTAGGGGATGTGGAAGCGATTGACTGCACTTCCAAATGTGCTCATTTGTGAGCTTAATTATCTGCCTGTACAAACGTGGCAGCAGGTGGGGACCTGGGCAGATACAATTTGAGGCAAAATAAGCAGAAATGCACAATTTTGTACTCACTTCCAATTGTGGTCACAAAACTGGCCCTGTGATATTGAAAACCAGGTGAAAGCCTGGTGAAAAATCATGGAATAAGGTTATTTTAAGGTGTTAAATCTTAGCTCCATTAAAGTGGGCTTTTTTCTGATTTCTAAGAAATCTTCATATTCACTATGGTTTTGATTAAAAAAGAAGAAAATAAGCATCATTATCTTGTGTTTTAAAAATAACAGTATGAGGATATTCAAAGAACAAGAGCAAACATCCTCATTTGACTTCTTTTCAAGACTGGACAGGAAATCATTGTAAGAAAAGGATTGTATTCCAAACCAACAAACAGACATGGCATAAATAGAAGCTGATTAAAGCAGTAATTGCAAAATAAAACGGTAAGAAGAATAAAATAGTCAAATTAATGATATTCTTTTCCTTCACATATAATGAACTGGCTCCATTTGGCCTGTTGTCTTTGATGCAGTGGATTAAACTTCCACTAACAAGGGTCCCAAGAGACTGACGCTGAAGAAACAAACAGGGATCCTGCCATATTTCAGATACTCTGGAATAAAATTGAACAGGAAATTTCTTTTTCTGTGCTTGATCTTCTCTAGTCTTTGGAGGTCTCCCCTGCAAAAGGGAGCTGGAAAACATTAGCAGCTCTCAGTGAAACGCACAACCAAAGTTTTTGAAGATGGAAGTCCTGAAGTTAAAATCTAGAAGAGTGAAATGACCCTGTAAGAACATACTTTTAAGTAAATCCATTCAAGGCAGGCATATCTCAAACCCAGGCCCATAATCCCAGGCAGGCAGAACTCTGCACTGACCTCAGCAACATCCAGACAAATATTTCCACCTATATATAATTTTTTCTCTTTGGTTTAGATCAGTGTATATGAAAAGGTGGGTCCCAAGGCAACGTTTTCTAAGGATTCTGGTATCACAGAACCTGTGCACATGCCCACATCGGTGCAGAAAAAAAAACAGTGCATCTGAAAATGCAAATTGATGTTTCTAGCCCCAACCCAGTGACTGTTCACAGACATGATTTTATTCAACCCAGCACTCTTTCAAATAGTAAGGAACAGCATTCGAGCATGTTTTTCAGTCTGATATTTAGGAGGATGCCTTTACACTTAAATTCTTGAAGCAGAGATCATTAAAGAACAGTTAATACATTATGCGCACACATGCTTCTCGTAATTAAAAATCCAAAGTGAAATGTTAACACTTCACCTGGTGAAATCTATCCCAGGACAGTTTAAAAAAATCCTTCTAAAATAGTGTTATTTATAGTGAGGCAAAAGATGAGGCATTACAAAGGGAAAAAAAAAAACCTAAAAGAAATAATGAAATCCATGGTTAAGCAATCAGCACTCAAGTATTCAGTCAACCTAAAGCCCTGTCAGTAGTAGAGATGGTATAAAAGGGCTCACAGAGTATTATGGGATGCTCCACTTGAACAGACACATATTGACAGTGAAAACCAGAAACCAAATGATAAAATTCCCAAATAATAAAATAATGCTTACGCGGCTATGGAAATGTTAGCTGCAGACATGGGGCTGACTTCTGCCACTTCCTTGGCCTTTTGCAGGGCGAGCTTTTGATTGGTGGCTTCCTCCATCTCCTCCTCGTCCTGGTGCAGAAAACCAAGAGAAACCAGAGCATCCGTCATGTAACTGCAATAACCAGAGCTCCCCACGGCACGAGTCATATGTGACTGTCACCGTCGCGCTGCGAGAACAGTGGAAACTCATCAAAATAAGGCAGAAATTCATAACTTCTTGCAAGGACTCCTGGGTAGGACCTTGGTGTCAGCAACAGCTGGTTGGGATGAGAAGTGCAAAGTTTGGTCAAGTGCTCAATGCATTTTTACGAAGAACACATCTCCCTCACAAAGCTTTCTTACCTCTCTTGGGTCTCCTCTTATCACTTAGTGTTTGGGTAGGAGAGACTGGCAGGGCAAGGAGAGACCTGACCACAAGCATGACACTTCTGGGGTGAAGTGAGTCCCATTTAGCTCAGTCTTGCATGTGTGAAAACACCCTAAAGCCTGTGTCCTACTGAATCATGTGGATTTTTAACCTCTATTGGCATCGCCAGTTCCCACAGAGTAAAACTGTGATTTATTTCTTCCTACCAAGTGTAATGGCAAGAGAAATACTGCTCAAATTCAAACTACAGGATCTTAAGGAATGAGTTGAAGGCAAAAGGCAAAGAAACAGCCTGGTTCACCTTCAATGGTCATCAAACTTCCTTTGAACTTTCTAGCTGGTCAAATTAGGTAGTAAAATCATGGCAGGATAAACACAGACCCTCTGATGGCAATGTCATCAGAGACCCTCTGTCATGGCAATATCAGCATCACACATACTCAAGGAGCAACCACACATCAAGACGAGAGCAGTCACAGGCTCCTCTGTCAAACTTTATGAAAAGGCACGCATCTACCTCTGCTCTTCAAAGGTAATGCTGTGAAAGAGTTATGCTTAAAATAATGAAAGCAGACAGTAAGACATCTAGCTTTGAAATAAGAAGTCATATAGATTTATCCATCCTGAATACCATATGCATAAAAAATTCCTTGCTCTGACTTTGGTGTTATTCCCTTAAACAGAACTCATTTTGAAACTATTTTCCTTTTCTCTTTATGAAGAAAAAAGAAATGATAGGAAATTAATTAAAAAAAAAAAATCTACTACCAATAAAATTTCCTTTTTTTTTTTTTTCTTTCCAAATATTAGAAAATCTGTAACAAGCAAATTTCTACTGTAGTGAGTGAAGAACCTGTGACAGGCCATGGAAAAAAGCTGGGCTGAACAATTATGGCAAGTTGATATTTCTCAACTGCCAACTTGCGGTAAGTTTATCAATGAGTCAGAAGCTTATTGTAAATCAAGGGTATCTGCAGAACATGAATCTTTTGAGGAACAAGGCCCCCAGTAAGAAGGCTTTTAAGGCTCTCCTTTCATTCCACAGGTATCTTCAAGTTGTTTCTTCTCTTGAGGACTCTCTAGCAGTGTTAAAATCACATACATTCAAAGGCTCTTGATTTTCCTTTCTGTGCCCCTAAAGCACCAGGTGCAGTTTTTACCATCTCTTTAAAACTTCTAGCTTCATCTCCATTCTCCCCTGTGCCTCGGTTATTCTGCTGGATCCAGTATATCCGCAAAAAATACTCATTGTTGTTACAAATGCAGCTGTCCCTACCTCAGAACAAGCACACTCTTTAGCAGATGACTGCTTAATAATGTTCCTGTAGCTCCTTCCATGCAGAGATTGCACATCACCACAAAAAATAATTAAGTTTTTGCCCGATTCTTCCACTGCAGAGTCTCACTGGGGCAAAGGACCATCTTGTTCTGCTTGAAGCACACAGGGGTATGACGGTGGGTGGCTGAAGGCAGCTCTGAGCTGTGACAGCAACATCCATCCACCCATCCCAGCTCCCACCAACAGCCCCGCTCAGGCAGCTCCACTGCCACCGTCTCGTTGTATAGAGGGGCAAGGGCAGATAAAGGCCCTGCCTGTATGACATCTCTATTCTGTATTTTGTGTTTTCTAAAGCTCTAAATCTTCATTTAAACCACAGAATTTATCACACAGTAAATCCCATCTTCGGTGCTACCCATAACAATGTGCATCGTTAACACTGACTGTTCTTTATTAAGTTCAACCCAATTAAGCCACTGGGAAGGAGGAGGAGTCTTCCTGTTAGACTCTGGCTCTTGCTGCTCAGTTCAGTCCATTATTTCTGAGGATTTCTCAACTTTTAAAATGTATTTTTATATAAAATTCATATATATTTTTATATATATTTATATTCATATAAATTTATATTTAAATTTATATTCATATATATTTTTATATAAAATTCACACATCCCTCCTATCCCACGTTACATGTTTTTATATTGCTTTCTCAGGGATTTCTGGCAGCACTCAGTGATCAGAGAACACTCTTTGTGCTTTAAGACCTTTAGGAAAATAAAGGGTCACTCGTGGCAGCCTTACATGCCAGTTTAACGAGGATGAAGAACAAACTGCTGGGTGCCACTGGAGACACTGTAGAATGGCCAGCGGAGAGAAGATTTTAAAAGCAGATTTGGGGGAGCAATTTTAGATTCTACTCTGAATAAGTGAAAAGGAAGAAAAATCTTCCAAAATATGGAAAGAACTAAGAGGGTAGACAAGCAGATTCAGGACAGTTCTGAGAAACCACTAGAAATTAAGTTGGCAGAGTTTAAGTCAGTGGTAAGGGAGAGCCAGCGCTGGAAGAGGAGGAGAGAGACCTCGGGAGGGAGAGGTGGAGGCTGGAGAACAGATTCTTCATCTATTCAAAGCAAAGAAGGTGATTCTTTTTATTTCCGCCTCCCTCCAAATGAGTCATTCCATAGCACTGGTGAGTTTTGTAACAGACATCGGATGATCAAGCTTAAATTAAATATAGTTACAATTCCGATAGCTTCTGTTACAGGTCACAAAGCCCAGCTAAGGCTACCGAGAAATGTTCAAATGCCATGATAAAAGAAGTCCAAAGTAGCATCCAGAAGTGGAAATGTTGCTTGAAATGTTTCAGTCTGAAGGTTAGCTGGAAAGCTTTTTGCCTTTCCGAGACAGAGGCAGTTGCAAACTGCTTATGGTTTTCCCACATTCTATGCAGCACCGATCTCGATTAGTTTTACAGCGTAAATATCAAGAAAGTCCCCTGAGATCAACTGACTCCTGAGTAACTTAATTATATCTCTGGGCCATTTTCGGTTTTGCATGATCGTATTTACTTAGCAATAAATCCCTCATTCTCCAGGTATGCTATATAATTGGATTACTTTACTTTTTTCTTCTTCTTTTGAAAGCCCTACCAATTTTGGAGGATCAGAAATAAAATTAAGGCAAAAAAAGAGTTTCTCAAGAAGCTTTACGATTTGGCAATGCTGTTGAATCCATCAATATTTAATTATACTTTATAAACATCAACAAAGTCAGGTTTCTAACCGTCCCAGGCAGCTGCTGAAATATTCACAAGAAAGCACTAAAAGGATTAAGAAAGAAGTAGGATGAGCTTCATTATCCAAGAACTGTGCTGGGCCCGATCCTCTCTCTCAACACACGCAAGGGATGCCCGTAAGTCTCCTGAACAGGCTGGGAGGATGCACGCCTCCGGGCTGGAGATTTCAGTGAGCTGCTGCAAGGGAAAAACTTCCCAGGAAAAAAAAAAAAAACAACACTGAGTCATTAAACACAGCCCTGAGCTGCGTTATAAGAGAAGAGAGATGCAGAACATGGTCTCAGAGACGTAAGAACATTTATTATACACCTGAGGGCCACCAGCCTTCTTGCAGAGTCCGCGTTGGATATCAGCGGTCAGGAAACGAGGCGCCAGTCGAAGCTGGAAGCTAAAGCCAGTCACGCAGCTCCACAGCAGAAAAGGAGAGCTGGCAAAGACAAGCTCAGCTCCAAGAGAGGTGTGGATTTTAACTGGGAAGGACTGGCTGCTTAGGTCTTCAGCAGTTGGAGTGGGGTAGGAAACTCCTAGAAATCTCTGTGTCCCTGAACCACAGTTTTGCATCGCGGAGCCACGAACTATTGCACTTTTCTACAACTCTAAAAGACAGCTTCCTTGCCAGCTGCTGCATAAGCACACGGTTGGTGATCCTCTTACCCCATAGGGGTTATATAAGCTAAAGCTTGAAAAACAGCACTGCTCAGGTGGATACGGTGCTTTTGCCACCAGCGGGTCGCTGTGACTTACGGCGCTGGCAGCGGCGCAGCAACGGGGTGTGCGTGTTTTCATCCGCCCGGCGAGAACAAGCTAGGAAAGTGCAAACAAAATCTAAAGCTGCCTCGTAAATACAAGTGAGCATGCTACAATGAGAAATCAAAAGTATGTAATAACTCCAAGACAAACTGCAGCACTTGGGATGCTTCCTGTGCAATATTGAGGCTGGAAGTTTTTCTCTATAGGGAATGCTCCTATATAAATCTGAGCATACAGTAAAGTTCCATTGGTGTCATTCCATTCTCTCACCAGGACCTGGCTTTCTGTCTGCGCTTGGGCTGGTGCCTCAGATTTCTCCTGCACCTGGTGAGAGGCAGGAAGATCATAACATCTTCACTGAATATTCACAATAGCCTCTTCAAGTTGTTTTTCAGGGAGTTGACTGGAGAACATTAATTCTTTAATTCATCCCGAAACTCAGCAAGGTACGAAACACCGGTGTGAGACAGCAAAAGCAGCAATACAACACCTGCGTGTCCCCATGCCTAAGCTTCAAGTCAGCCAAAATCCATTAATCGCTTTGCCTCTGCTCTTGAAAACAGCAAACGCTACGAACGCCGGTGCACCTCCGTGCAGCAGCGAGAGGAGCAGTGCCCGCTGCCCACTCCGTGACAAAGGAAACTAAGGAACATGAAACAGTTTGCAGAAACAAACCTGGAATGAAACAAACCTGAACAAGAATAAACCTCCAGGTGTCTAACAGGGCTCTGTGCAACACAAACTGGTAAAGAGATATCCCATGAACAGGCTCCAGAGGAAATCTCAGGGAGTCTGGAAGGGTCGGGAGTATGTGCTCTAGATCCAGCAGCTGTGGTGCAAGTTCAACAGAAATCTCGCACGTACCTTGGTCAGCTCTTGGGCGTTTGCCAGATTGTCAACAGCGATAGCCAAGAAGACATTCAGGAGCGTATCTTTTGGGGAACAGCTAAGGAAAAAAAAAAATCTTTGCACAGCAAACACAGTGAGCAGTTTCCCTTCTGCTGCTACTACCCTTCCTTCCCCACCTGCAGCCATCAGTGTTATGGCTTGACCCCTTGCACCGCTGCTTTGTCTTCGTTTCTAACTCACCCACTTCTGCTGGGAGCAGCTCTGCAGCACAGCAGGTGCTGGACACCCATCTGTCTTCCCCAGCACATATCACTGGTGGGGATACACACACGTGCTGGGCTTTACAGCACTATAGGTGCAACTGATGCAGGACCACATGGTGGTTCTAGGGACAAAACAGCCCCCATTTTTTCATTCTACATCTACACTCCTGCCCCCCACAGAGCACTTCACCTTCATATTTCCCTCTTCTTAAAAGGAAAACCAGCAGAGCTCCTGGAAATCGGTCACTTTAAAGCCAACATTTGCATAATGTAAACATAAACCTGTATAAAGGCATCAGGTACCATGAAAAAGTTAAGCTTAGGTCACTGCTGCATTACATACTGGGGGAAGGAAACCATCATGACTTATCACACCAAAGTTGATATGACAGTTAGACCACCACGGACATCCTCTATCGAACGCTGCAGCGTCACGCAGAGCACGGCTCCAGAAGAGCCTGTTAGCAGGACACCCAGCCTGAGATAACGAGCTCTGCTGGGAAACAGGCCGTTAGTCCAGGCCAAACCACACACAGGCCAGCTAAACAACCGCCGGTGCCCATGCTAGCCTCTCTCTGCAGAGCACTGCATTATATCACTAAGACATAACATTTCCCTACGATTATTTATTCGTATTTTATTTTCATTTTTTCCACTTAATGATTTCAGCTATTACTTGTCCCTTCATATATTTCATGATTGTTTTTCCAGCTATGTGCCTGCAAAACAGCCCCAAACCAGTTGTAAATCAGATACCTTTGCATACCAAAGGTGAGCAAGCAAAGCAAAACCAAGTCTAAACTACTCTCCAAGAAGAAAACCCATTTCGTTCTTGTGCATCACCCGGTGACAGCAGAGTCACTCACTCCACACCTGTGTAAAGCTACGATTGCTCCTCTAAATATGAACGTACAGGAGAATCAAGTCGATCTCATGAGTCTTTACTCTCTGAAGGTTCACAAAGACTTTAGCAGCAACGCGCTGCCACAGTGTTTGTGTCACACTGTCCTCATCAGGGCCAAGTATGAGCCTTGGACCCAACGCAGGTCCCCATAAGCTGAGTGAAACGATCGCAGGAGTTTTAGGCAGCTGATCAACCCAACAGAAAATAACTGGACGTGTCCTCTGCTTTGGTCTGTGGGTTGGAAGCAACGCCCAAAGGAACGCTGCAGCAAGGGCGATGCTCTGGGTGCAACCACTCAAGCAAGGAGAGGGAAGGTGAGGTGTGAGCTCCCTGAGTGCTGGCAAACCCGCAATGAGATTTTGGGAAACCCCAGCCTCGGTGCTCCTCTGATTGCTTTCTTTTTCTCAGAAGGAGGCCTGGAGGGAGCATCTGAGGTTTCTCTATAGAGCCAGGAGCAATGCAAGGCTGATTCATCGGCTGCGCTCGTCTCTGCCGAACAGGAGTGAGCCCAGAAATCCTCGTGCTCCAGCAGCCCCCCGGCAGCACGCTGCTGTGGAGCCGTCGGACCACGTCAGCACAGCTTCAGGAAACTTCCCAGGGCAGCCAGGGACCAAAGTTGCCCCAAATAATCAGCTCAAGGCCTCTTTGCTTTCTCTCTCAAGAGCTTTCACCAAACACAAGCCAAGACTTCAGAACTAGACGTTCACGTCTGTAATTCCCGTTGAGACGAGTGTCTCCAGAGCCGGAATGCCTGTCAAAACTGGAGCCTCTGCTTGTGATAGCAGAAAGCAGGAGTTGTATTTAACCTCTTCGGATGCATCTGCATCCAGACTACTGAGCCCTGCAGAGGACGGGATGCAGAACCCTGGGATTTCTCCAGGCAAAGGCCAGGTCATCCATCAGGTTTTCTCCATGTCATGTAACATGGGATGGAGGTTTTTGTCATGTGAAGATGATTCCTGCAGGACAGACAGAGGTTTGAAATGTGATGCCCATGAATTGCTTCTTTATTCCAGCAGGAGAGTGAGGAGGTGCGAGGCGGGAGCACCTCAATCCCACTAAGCCCAGCAGACAAAGAACGCGAAAAAGGGAAAGATGATGCTGAAACAATCACCTCCCTCCCACACTGAAGTTGGAGCTCAAACAACTTTTCACCTGCAAAGATACTAATTTCTCCATCTCCTTGTAACCGAGGGTTGGCAGAGGAGGGTGTCGTTACAGACTGGGAGGTTGAGGTGCCGCTGCCCACGGCACCGCCAGGGTGCCGGCTGGTGCCAGCTTTTTGGGTTTCTTCCTCTGGGGTGCTTCCAAAACGTTGGAAATGCTTCTAAGCCTCCTGCTCTGGGAATAAACGTCTCGGTAATAAAACCGTCTTCCTACCCCTGCCTCCCACACATACATGCTGAAAATGTCTCGTGTAACATAATCAACCACTGGAAATATAATTAATTTTTTTTTTAGCGGATCAGGCTGTTTTGATCAATCTCTGAGCTGACATGATCTGGCAGACTTGGGTGTTTCTGCCCCCAAAAAAGGTCCCTCAGCCTTTTTTGCAGAGCCCAGGGACTCCCAAATACCACCCAAACTCCAGGCTCTGCTCCAGGCTGTATAACCTGGGCAGACCCACGGATCTCTCTGGCCACCTGAGCCGGAGGCTGGTGCCAAGAACAGCTCTCCCACACTTCAGCTAAGGGCATGGGGAAGGGCAGCACACTCCAGGCACTCGCTGCTTTTCATTTCAGGCTCCTCTGCAGTTTTTCTTGTTGTTTTTTTTTTTTTTTTCTCTTTTTTACCTCAACAGATGCATCAATTTATCAATTAACGGGATAACAATAAATACAGGCATGGTGTAATTTCCTCGAAAATGGGCGAAATCCTGCTGTTACTCTAATCATACAACTTTCATTAAACCATTTCAGATGCGGAGGTCTGGATCCACACAGACTCTCCAGAACAGGGAACGTAACGCGAGAGACTTCCGACTTACAAACCCGAAGTTTCCGGATCCTTTCCTTGCAATAGTCCCTTGAAAACATAAATGGATTCCAAGAAACAATGGAGCTGCAGCAAGAAACAGCAGAAGATGGCACCCAACCACCATTCTTCTTTGTGAAATGGAAAAGTTACAATGTCCCAAGCAGCTTTGGAAGAGGAAAGGAGTCTCTCGTGTTTAAAAAGAGCAGGTTTCACAAGCTGACCCAAAATCGCCAATGCCGGTTCTCTAACAAGATTTGATCCAGTCTGCCTAAACTCTTAAAAATGGACTCACCAAATGCCAATGTTCAAAAACTCAAAATAAAACCAGTCCCAGCAGAGGGACCAAAGTGCTGGTCAGCCTCCGGAGGGGGCTAAGACTGATTTCAATGGCAGGGACACAAGAAAATAAAACCAAAAAGTCTCAGGTAAGAAATTCAGCCCCAGTGAACATCTGTGTAGAGAGAGTTGGTGGCAAACCCACACTTGACAAATGAAAAAAAAACCCAACTGCATAAAAAAGCACATTTTTAAAGATTTTGGAGGGAGTTCTGCAAGGCAGAGGGGGGGGATCTTTGTGAAAGGGAGGGTGACTGTAACGTTCAAGTCCCACATCAGAGCTGAAAAGACAGTTCATGTGAATCTAATCTGTAATTAAGATGATGAACAACTCGGGCTGCTTTCTGTAGGGTGACCTGTTGGCGTTTGCTGGGCTGTGGGCTCTCCTTGGGAAGGTGATCCCACAGCTCAGACACGTTCCTCACCCTGTACACCCACCTGTCCTTAGTGTTGCTGGGCCACTGCAGCATCACTGACGTTGATGACAGTTTTACTTCCCACAAAAATGCAGGATTTCTTTTCTGGTAAACTAAACTTTATTTTCAGATGTTCCTGGTTATGTTTTGACAGTTACTGATAACTTAAGTCCCTGGTAAGTCACACAGTTCAGCTTTCTCCCCGGGATAAATGACTGCCTGCTGCTTGCTCTCAGCATCAAAACTGCAGCGAGTGAAAAGCAAAGGTAGCACTGACCCCACTGAAACACTGTTTGAAATACCAGTGCAAGCATTACTGGGCTTACTGCTGCAATTCCTACGGTAAACAGACAAGAAAAAGATTTAACCCCTCATCCTGCACCGCACACTCCAGCCTCGGTTCTCCCCTTCTGCCCATGGTGATAAAGGCAAACAGGTCCATGTGTGATGCAGGAAGGCTCTTAAAAGCTCTCTGTGAAAGCAGCTGATGCTCTCAGACTAAGTTCCTACAGAGCCAGGTCTCATTCTCCAACAGGGATGTGAACCTCTGTAGCAATTAAGAGGTTAGTAGATGTCCTTCAGGTTTATAACTGATCACTAGAGACTGGTGAAAGAAGTCTTCTAGGACATTGTAAAAGGGTTTCTGAGGGTTGTCACTCTGTCGGCCAGCTCTTCCCTCTCTCTGTGCTCACAGAAACCCACCTGCAGCAAACTCATCCCCACCTGAGGGATTCAGGGAGAATTACTGAATCACACCTGACATCCTCCTGGCTAAATGCAGAGAGTGCCCTGAGGAGTGCTCTGGCTGTGCTAAAGGTGTGCCACCAGCACGCAACTGCGGGCAAAGGGGACCAGAGAGGCACTGGAGGCAGTCCCAGGGAAGCAGCCAGGAAAGCCCTCTCCTGGATCTCCTCGGCAGCAGGAGAGTGGAAGGGAAAGCAAGACAGCTGCTCTCTGCCAGGATGATATCTGGGGAGAACACAGGTAAGGTTTTGACTGACCACTCTGCCGGGGCATGCAGAGGCAAATGCCAAAGTCATGGTGGCAGCATGAACATCTCCTGCCCCGTCCCTTCTAATGAAAATTAAAGGACAAGGGAGAAGTCTCCTCTGCATTGAAGGCACCAGAAGGGAACTTATATCCTGCTCCTCAAAAATGCTGGCTCTGAGCTGCTCTAAGGTTGAAAGTCTCTCTCTCAGCTCTGCTGTCACACCTGATTATAGCTTAATCTCATTTTCAAATGCCAAGCCCTGAGGATTTAGGCATCTCCCTCCCTCCCAGCTCTCCATTGACCCAATTTTCCAAAGCCTTGTGTTTCCAGAGGGGGGCATGTTGCCCGCCACGAGGCAGATGTCTGAGCAGAGCTGCCGAGCCAGCCCAGGCATCGCGGCTGCTCTGGCTCTGACGGCGCACGCTAATGGGATAAATCCCGCAGGGACACGCTTGTGCGACAAGCACAGCGCGCACGCTGCCTGCTCTGCTGTTCCTTGTCTGCATTCCTTGTCCAGTGGGGAGGTTTCAGGCAAAGCAAAGGGACACAGCCCTGCTGAGCAGTCCATGGGTGCTGATGTCCCATCTCTTCTCGTCTTGACCCCCAGCCAACGGGGTCTGTGTCTATAACAACTCTAAGTCTTTAGCACAAGCACTGCCCCCACATACCCTTCCCTTTCTCCTAAAGGTACCCAGCCGCTGCTGCCAGCCCGAACAAGACTCCTAGGAGAAGAAAAATGCTGGGACTGGAACTAGCAAGAGGGTTTGCACGGCTGGGAAACCCTCCGGAGAGCTCTCAAGCAGAGCAGCAACGCTCAGCATTATTATCCCTGTTTTACAGAACAAACAAACCAGCCGGGCTGCCTCACATATGCAACATCTTTTACGTTTCCTTTTTTAAGGATGCTCTGTTTGACACCATACAGCCTGTCGCTGCAGCCACCAACCATTTTGTACCTAGTTAATGTGATCAATGCTACGCACCATCAGCCCATCAGCAGCCTCCATCACGAAGCAGGGACAGAGCCACCGCAGCTACTGCGCTCCGCTGGCTCTCCTAATCGCACCCAGCCATTAGATCGGAGAATCTCTTTGCTCGTTTCTGTATAAAATACAGCCTCCCTTTCCAAATCCTGGCTCCATGAGACTGCTACGTTCTTGCCTCCTCAGACTTCTCTGGGGACACAACATATGTCAGATCACTGCTGGGTCCCCAGCAGACACCCTAGGACGTTCCAGGGGAACACAAGCTTCCAGTTTCCTATTTCCTCAAGAGATTTTAGTGACAAAGCAGAACAAAACATCTTCAGAGACTTAATGTGTCATTTCTTGGAATATGATTGAATATTCCCAGAGCCTGAAACCCAAGATCCGGACTTAAGTTTCAAGTATTATGTGGACACAAGACAATTTCAAGCATTTGGAGTAGCACAGCTGGTTAAGCTGTCATGCAGACAAAGGCACCGAGAGACTGGACCCTGATCTAAGCACTAAACCAATTTCATCCCTTTCTTCCCTTGACCTGGTGCAAACTATCTGTGAAGATATTCAAGGTAGAGAGATCCTGCTCTGGCTTCACTTCAGTCATTTTTCTCACAACACAGATTAACTTATAACGGGACATTCTCAATCTAAAACATAATACCGAAAATTAATTAAGACCATGCCCACATTGCCATCAGAAAAGTGAAACCAACACGGACAACTTCTCTATGCCTCCTATCCTGGGTGCTGTAAGGAGCAAAGTTAGAGGAATGATCTGGTTTTAAAAAGCACAAGCAGGAGTGTGAGAGTTTAAAGGCAACTATTTTTTTTTCTAGCACTCCAGGAAGGGTGTGTGGCACACCGTGCCACCGACACAAGGCGATGTGCAAGGATACAGTTACCAAACAACGTCAGGACGATGAAGTAAACGGAGGAGAACATCCCCGAGCGGACGCCACCCTGTGACTGTATCCCGTGGTACATCACCGCGTTCCAGTCTTCTCCTGTCAGGATCTGCACAGCGAAATTTGAGAGAGAAGAAGAAAGCGTGACTCAACAAAGAGTTGACGTAGGTCAAAGAGCCAAAGAGTCAAAGACACCGTAGGCAAGGTCTGGGGACCTAGCTGGGTTGATGAAATCCAGGATTGGTCTCTGCGGGGAGAAACATATGAGCCCGCTAGAGTGGCAGACTGCAGTGTTGAACATCAACCCCCCAGCCCTGGGCTGGATGCAGCTTTCTCCTCCAGCGTGGGCTGAGGAGGAACAACGACCACTGGTGAGGAAGGACCATTGCACCCGTTCCTGTCCTGTCCTTGTTACTGCCTGCTGCCCACCTCTGGCCGTAGGCTCGCATGCAGAGGCACTAAAAGCCACGTTCCAACACTTCACCCCCAGCACAATTTCTCCCCCCTCTCCGTTTTTAAGTCGTGCAGAGGTACCAGTTTCAACAGCTCCACGCACGGCATTCCTCGCAGACCTCAGGAAAACTGGACTCCTAATCCCAGCACCCCGAGCGGGATCTCTGCCAGCATCAACGCCTTTGATTTGCCTCACACAGAAAGGGTTTGCTCAGCTCCCCCCAAACCAAACACGCTCTACCCACCCTGAGTGACCATGTAACAGGAGGAGAAGCTCTTGCAACTCCCTTCCACTATCCCTGTACCCCTCAGGACTGCGGACAGCTTTGCTGCAGCTGGTGCATCGGAGAACATCACTTCAGGCAGTGGGTAGCACAACTATGGCAAGATTTGCCAAGGGGCTGCACCACAATAGGGCCTTCAACCACAAACCACAAAAAAAAAAACCCAAATAATTAAACAGAAGCAATAACCAAATGTGTATGAGCGGGGACAGATGAGGGAGTTTCAAGGGGACTCTGTTCCTCCCACCTCCTCGTACAGAGGCCGGCAGAACCGCTGTCTGGCTCCGCAGAGCCGTCCTGGCTGCGGGCTCTGGATACTGACCTCAGGAGAATTAGCAAACTAATAATAATGGAAAAACTAATCATAATAAGTGAAAATACCTAAGACTCAAATAAGCCTTGTCATGCTAGACACTAATTTTGCACCAGTCTGGACTGCCTGCCATTCCCTGTTCTTCACCACCGACTGTAGCACAGCAACATTTTGGGCACATCAGCACGTCGTCTGCTGCCACGGCAGAGTCGAACAACAGTTACTTTTAGCATGTTAAAATACACCCGCTGGGATGTGGAGCTCAAATTCCTTCATAGGAAGTTGTCTTTGTGTTTAGTGGAAGAAAGAAAAAAAAAAAACCCAAGAAAAGCCTAAATCATGATGTGTTTTGTAGTAATCAATTCTCGGGTACATACAGTATGCTCAAAACAATTGCAAATTCCACACTAGTCACCAGCTGCTGATGGAGAGAAAATTTCTTGCTGCAGGGCTGGTGCTGATGACAGCAATAGGCTAAGAGCAAGTACAGACACAAGGACATACTGTACATACACAAACTTGTTTCCCAAACGCAGAATCTGGTCTCAAATAATTCAGTGCAAGCCTAACCCACCCCACTGGAGTTACTCTGGATTTACAACAGAGAATACGAACCAGGGCACTGGGCTTTCAGCTCTGGCACTCAATTATGCAAAGCACTGTTCACAAACTTGCATTCACATCATTTCCATGAATTCACAACTGTTCCTGCTTTCTGCGAATAACCATAAAGTGATTTCTGGTCACACAAATGTTTATGGAAAGGGAAAGCAGTGGGAGCACTCCCATGCCCTGCAGAAGACCAGGAGTCACAAGTGTCACAAATCACAGGCTGCACGTAAACCAGTCCAGCAGGTTGGGGTCTGGGTTCAAAAATCCAACCAGATTATTTTTCAAGTGGAAAAAAAACTTAAAGAAAAAAAAAAATGGTTTATGGACCTTTTGCAGAGTGATACATGGTGTAAACTCACCAGCCTGCCTGTGCAGAGCTGAGAGTGCTCTCTGAGGCCCTGGAGAGGACAGACCCCTCAGGTTGGTGTCCTTCCCACTGTTGGTGCTGCCACCCATCACTTAAGCAATCAGGTAGCAGCCCTCAAGGAGCCTGGCACATGCAGTAAATAGACATCTTTCTGTTCTATAGAATCTCAGTTTATGGATGCTGTAAGAACTTTTATAAGAACAATGGCTTTAAACTGAAAGAGGGGAGATTTAGATTAGATATAAGGAAGAAAAGGTTGCCCAGATAAGCTGTGCCTGCCCCATCCCTGGAAGTGTTCAAGGCCAGGTTGGATGAGGCTATGAGTAACCTGGTGTAGTGGAAGGTGTCCCTGCCCATGGCAAGGGTGTTGAAACTAGATGATCTTTAAGGTCTCTTCCAACCCAAACCATTCTGTGATTCTTGCTAGGAGAGGAAAGGACAGCATTGCAGGGTAGGGGTGCAAGCAATGAAGACTTTGGAGTAAGGTGAAGCCCAAACATTCTGGTTTTCCCCAGGCCCAGAACTGCTTTTGGCTGCCCCAAATGAACATTTTGTTCAGTGCAGCTCAGCATTTAATACTTAGGCTCGGATGAGGAGCCATCAGGTGACAGAACAAAAACAGTTTTCAAGAGCTGTTGCGAAATCTTAATGGACTAAGGAGCACATTAACAGTGGGAGACACTCAGCTGCTGGGGATCAGCACTGCACCACTTCAAAGGGCTGTCCTGAAAATGAGATGCTTTCCTGAAGAAGGACCTGAGTAAATGCAAAGTCACATCAGCTCAGTGTCGTATCCCGCAGGCAGGGCAGCAAGGGCAGCCAGGGCACACGGACATCCAGCCGAGGCCAGCCTGGCTCCCCAAGCCTCGGCAGGTGCCCATCAGCAGAGCTGAGGTTTGGTCCCATCCTGCCACTCCTCATCCCCTCCAGCCGTCACCGGTGCTCTGCTGCTCAGCAGCCGCCAGCACGGAATTATTTACGTAGCAGCTCTCAGGGAGCAGGGCATGTACAGGTAACACAGGTCTTTCTGCTTTATAGGGTCTCTGCACTTATGGATGTTGCAACATGCTTCCAGCTCAATGATCTCTGGAATAGGGAGATGCACTAGTTATTTTTCACATGTATATACATATATATGAAATACATATGTAGTTTGTGTTTGTATTATGTAAATGTGTAGCTTGGCGTTCAGCTCACAAAGGCTTTCTTGGGAACCAGGAGCTGGAGAAAAATGTGTGACGCTCGTCAAAGGGAATTTAGGGACAGCAGGGCTCAGTTGCACCCAATGCTGAGTCCTGCCAGCTGCCAGGTGGACAAAATACATCTTGGGAGTCGCATGAGAGAGGACTGTGACCCAGTCCGGTCTGCGGAGACAGAACGGGCTACGGCAGGCTGATGCAAAGACTTTGTTTAAGACTGCTCCTTCAACAAAGGATCTCCCAAGGGATTAGGGATGAACAGGCTGTATCTGGCTTTATTGTAGTTGTTCAACACATCGAATGTGTTCACCAAATGATGCTGCCCTGCTCGTTGGAGCAGCAGCCGAGCGAGCCTGCTGGCCGGCCTGAGTATGGGAGACGAGGTTAGAGGAGGATCCAAAGCCCATATTGGAGTCACGGTGACACGATATTGGAAACTCAGGGGAGGAGGGGGCACGAACTGGGAGCAGAGGTTATTGAAATGCCTCTGCGAGGCTGCACTGAGCTAAGGCAGGGCTGATGGGTTTTGCTGGTTTTAATTCATAGCTCTGACGTTCTACACAAATGTCATAAACCCAACTGTGTTTTCCTTCATCCACAGCCACCATGTTACAGGGCTACTTATCTCAGGAATAGAAAGGAAACAGTTCAGCTAAGTATTCTCAAGAGACAGCTATAGTCCCAAAGCAAAATAACATCAACATTTCCAGATGCTCATATCCGGAGCCTGACTCGGGTTCGGTTCCGGCTCTGTGGCAATACCTTTACGTTTCTGTGAGTCCTTTCTTTGATGAGCACTAAAATACTATGCAAATATTAATCTACCACGATTTGCAATATCCTGTGAGGTACATACTGCTGAACCTGCTTCACATCTGGAGAGAAGTGATATCCATATGAAGCTGCTTATGCAGAGGCCACAGGACATGTTTTCTTTTACACACTCTTTCTGTTTTGATCCAAAAATTGTCATTGACTGTTCAGGGTTTTTTTTGTCCTTTTTGGGACGGGACACTGAAATACATAATTTAAGCCTTGCTAAGATCTCATCAGATCAGGGATCAAGCCTTGGATTGAGCCCACATCAACAATCTGTGTAGGATAATGCTATAGAAGCAGGGTGTTCTTCCACGGGCCGGTGAGTGTTACCCGGGCATGGAGCAGGGCGCAGCACCCCCAGCTCCCTGCTGAAACACCTGAAATAATGGTTTAAAAAAGGCACGCAGAGAGCAGCTGCAAAATTAGGCTCTTGGACCTGAGCGTCGCATCTGCCACAACGGCGGCTTCATCCTGCCACCGCGCGAACTTGCCCAAGGCTGATGCCTCTTTCTGTGCCCCCCCCGGATTGTAATTCTTACCCAGCATTGTCTTATCTTGAGCTAACACGGTGCAAAACGCGAAGTTGTTTCCTTACTGCCTGGAGCTGGCCCAGGCCTCGCTCCTCATTAAATTATGGCAAACACAGGAGGAAGGGAAACAGCTCGAGCGGGATTTCTGACGCAGGATGTACGCAGCGGGGCACACGCAAGTGCTGCCGTTGCAGCGTGAAGTCCCAGAAGGGGCCTCAGAAGAAGAGAGCCTGGGCATGCACAGCCTTTAAGATGGGCATAGAAAACTCTATTTCATCAATATATTTTTGCCAGGAAAAAAATCCTTTCTTTTAATTTTCCTTAATTCCAAGGCATGGATTTTTAATGATGCATTGATTGGTTAGTGTGGCAAAATACATGAGAAGGAAGGACTTCCTCTTTCTTAAATTCTACAGATTTTGGGGGATGTCTTTGCTCCCCACAAGCAGGAAGAGATGCTCAGGAATTTATTTTGTAATGCTCAACTCAGGACAAGGGATGGCTTTACCTGGAATACTGTGAGGATGGCAGCAGGGAAGGTATCGAAATTCGTGGTTGGTGTTTCATCTTGGAAATTGAATCTAGAGAGAAGTAAGACATAAAAACAAAAGCATTAAGGGACAATCAACTCTCCTGCAGTCTCATAATACCCTGTAACCCAAGTCAGAGAGCAGCATTTGTTCCACCTGGCAATAACACCCCAGGCAACCGCAGCGGGGAACACAGCATCTCTGAGAAGACGCTTAACGGAACTATTAGCAGAAACAATTTTATTCCTGGAGAAAATTCTGATGCTTTGAAATTCATTTTCATCCACGATTAAAACGAACAATCAAAATCTCAAATGCTTTTTGTGGAACAAACCATTCCAATAAGTTTTTGTTCTCAAGTGTAATAGTCAAAATTGAAATTGCCCTCTTAGTAGGTAATTTCATTTTAATTTTTTTAAGATAAAACAGTGGTTGATTAAAAAACAAGTTACTTTATTTCAAAAATGATATTGGAGTTCCAATGGTGATATTGTGATAGTTCCTTTCATCACAACTGCCATTTCTTAGAAAAGAAAATAAATTAGATTCAATAAAACTATGTTTTCCAGCAGAAAAATATTCCTAATGAAAAAAAAAAAACCCAACAACAATCGGTTGCTCTGGCTGTCACAGAAATCACTTGCCTTTCCCCTCACACTAGAAAAAGTGCTGCCTCCTTCAGTCCTATTTCAGAGATCTGGGTGTTCATGGGCACCATAGAATGATACAGGAACTTTGAACTACAGTAACTAGAAAGAATTTCTTCCCTCTGAGGGTGTGAGGCACTGGAACAGGTTGCCCAGAGAGGCTGTAGAAGCCCCATCCCTGGCAGTGTTCAAGGCCAGGTTGGATGAGGCTTTGAGCAACCTGGTGTAGTGGAAGGTGTCCCTGCCCATGGCAGGGGGGTTGGAACTCGATGATCTTTGAGGTCCCTTCCAACCCAACCCATTCTGTGATTCTATGTATTCAGGTCCAGGAAAAACACCAGAACAGGAACTATTCTCCTATAAACCAGAGATCCCATCTCAGCAGCCCAGAAAGACTGACACCTGCACCCACGATGTGAACACTGTGAGCCCTGCAGCCCCTCTACCTCTCAGGCATTGCAGGTGATTGCTTGGAGATAACCCCTGACGGGACAACGACTGATGAGACTTACTGTCCTCCAAAGAGCTGCATCCCCAGCAAAGCAAACACCACAATGAACAGGAACAGCAGGAAGAGCAAACTGATGATGGATTTCATGGAGTTCAGCAAGGAGACCACCAGATTCCTCAGGGAATTCCAATACCTGCGTTGGAGATCAGAGCAGCCAAGAGATGACATGAGTGGGAGAAGAGCCTTTGGTGAGAAACTAATACCATCTACTTTCTTATGATAAAAAAGGAAAAGAAAGGCAAGGAATATCAGCATCTTAAACTCCCCTCTATGATTGGAAAAAACTCACTGAGTGGCAAAACCTCTTGTAGCATTGCAAGGGCAGAGGTGGTCACCTTGGTGCATGTGTACCCGTGCAGAGCAGGGAAAGTGTTCGGTTTAGTTTCTCAGTAACCCCTTTCCTGGTATAGATTTCGACCTTTCTGCATCTTCTCATCCGGCATGGCAGTGAGCAAGGGTGTCAAAACCAGGGATGTATCGATATCAGCAAGGTGAGACTGAACGAGGGGACACTGAACCCCTCCCTTCACAAGACACAGATCAGGAATAAACAGCACGTTTCCACCAGGATGTCTTTGCAGTGTGTCCTTCCAACTTATCGAATACCAGTATCCACCAGTGGACTTAAACTCTTCTGTGGACATTTAACACACACACACACATTCACGCACAGCGATGCCTTCAGTGTGGGGCAATTCGCCCACACGCTTTAAGCATCCAGGACCAAGCGACCACCTCGGAGAATGAAAACAAATCCAGGACATTAGCTCCAACATGACAAGAGGGAATGGCTCAGCCCAAATCCCGACTGACACATCCGAGTCACCTCTGGCCAGATGCTGAAGTTAGTTTGCTTTTCTCTCCCCCGTCCCCCGAGATGGTACCTGGCACACTCGCAGGCAGGCACTCCGAGTGACGGCGTGCCAGGGAGGGTGCTCAGAAACAGCTCTCTTTCCTGCCTTTATTGCCCTGTTGAGCACAGGCAGGGAGCGTTTATATTAGGAAAACTAATGAATCAGAAAATGCAGAAAGAGCTATTAAGCAGAGGAGGTCTTTGACAATCTCCTTTTGGACAGACAGGCGTGCAGAACAACGAGGCTGGAGCAGGCAGTAGGAAACGAGTGATTGAAAGCCATTTCACGTGTCCTCTGTTAAAAGTTTTGAGTCTGAGACCATGGGTGGGAATTTTTCTCTCTCCATTGTCTTCTCTCATTTCCACCACCAGGTGCTGGGAGCTGCCATCCAGAGGTCACTCTCCATAGCAGCGTGCCCTGCTGTCCTGCCCTGCGTGTCCTCCAGCAGCAGTTCTGGGGACAGGCCCACGCACTGAGCTCCTTCCTGCAGTGCAGCTGGGGGCATCCAGCAGAAGGAAGCCCCATGGATTTGTCTGATATGCTGATGGAGGGCTTGACTCAGAAGAGCGGAAACATCGTCCTTTCTCTTCACTTTGTCTTCATTTTCCTCCTCTTCCTTCCCCGAGGTGTAGCTGGGACGACTGAACCACCTCACGTCTCTCTGTGCTGAGGATGATACAGGCATGTCCATCCCAGGAGAAGCAGGATCTTGCACTCCCATTGAACCCACCCCAAGAAAAGTTATGACCATAATACAGTGACAGAGGTTTCAGTGGAAACTTTGGTCTCTTGGGAGAATATTTGCAATTGAAAAAGTTGCAACCAAACCCACTCAAGGTTAGCCCCAAACAAAAGGGGCCGAGCTGCTCTCCCTGGAGAAGGAGGAAGGGTTTGCTGACCACATGCCTCTCCCCTGCTTGACACAACGGCTTCAGGCAGAATGTGCCACAAGCAAGGGGTTTGCACCTCACAATTAACACGATCGGACATGAAATACATGTGGAGGTTCTGTCTCGTCCTGGAATAGCTCAGCACCAAACCCCAGCTCGCTGCAGAGCGCCAGGATATAACCAGGAGTTGCATTTCCACAGATGCCAGTCCCCATTCAGTTCTTTTATGACAAAGAGGAAAACGTGAAGCTGGTTTCTCCTTGTCTTCCTCACTGAATTTTACCCCCTCTTCGGCTGCGTCCCCCCGTAGTGCGTTCTGCTGTCACCCTTCGGGCCGGCTGTAATTTAACTTCTTAATTATCGCATCGCTCTGCCACCTGCAGTCACACTGATTTGGGACATGGGAATCAGAAGGTCTATTACCATCAATTATTCAAAGTAGGTGGACTGCAAATGGCTTCTATTAAACACAGAGGCAAAAAAAAACCACAAACAGGGCAGGGGTCTTCAGGGGAAAATTGCTATAAAAGACATGGAAAAAGGGAAAAAAAGAAAACTACTGAGGGTCAGGGTGTTTCCACAGTAAAGACTGTAATGGGAGCGGGTGGGCAGCGGTCTGTGCTCGGTGCCATCACTTTGGTTGCTCTCTGTGAGTTGTGGTAGGACTGAGCTGTGCAGTCAGGCACTGGGATAATGTGGTCCAGTACAGCTGAGAGATCCCGCTGCCACCTGGGGGTGACCCGGCTTCTGGTAACGCAACTTGTGTCATGTCAGGTGAAAAATCCACTCAATTAGGTCAAGGGAACTCCAGCATCAACTTTACTCGCTGTCCTAAAAAGGGGGAGAGCACTCAGCTTGCTCCATGATTCGCTTTGTTGAGTTAAATCTCAGGCTTCATCCCTTTCTTATGCTGGCTAAAATCCTGAATCATCAAAGCTCACAAAGAGATCACTTTAACTTGCAAAAATGTCCAGAATTTTTAAAAGTATAACACACAATCAGATACGTTAAATCTCAGTAGCTCTGGATAAAGGTAGCTGCTGAAAATTAATTGCTATGAATTTGCTACAAAATCTGGAGTTTTCCATAAAAAAATATTAGTGCAAAAGTAGACTAAGAGATATTTTGAGGGCAGGTGCCCACCTCTTTTGCTGGACATTTGCAGAACTTAATGTTTCCAACCCTTTTGTCCCACGAAAGACAGTATCACACACAAGTCTTGGCTCTGCATAATGATCAGCAGATAAAAGCAAACCCTACAAAGCTAACAAAATCCGTGTGTTTGGATAGCTGCAAAAGTACCTGGTTACTTCAAATGACTGTTCTGAACAAGTGTGACAACTTATGCTTTATCTATTTGGGTGGTTGGGGTTTTTTTGGAGGGAGGTGCTATTCCTCTTTTTGTTGCCTTGAGCCAAGAACAAGTAAGAGAATGATGGAAAGAGGGGAGGCCTGAGGAGGTAATGGTATGAAAAAAACCCATAAAAAAATGTAGAAAACAACAGCAGGAGCACCCAAATATGTCATCCACTTCCACACTACAATTTTGAAATCCTGCAGAAAGCACTCTAGGTGGATTTATAAATTGCACAGTAGCTGTTTGCTAATGCCAGCACACATTAACGCAATGCATGAGCATGAAAACAACTGAAAAGCTGTGGCAACCCAACTCCAGTGAAAATTCAACTTCACGGGCTCAGGGCAGAAAACTTCAGACATTCCTAGACCAGGCACAGCACAGGCAGCATAAAGACACTTCGTGTTTGTGTCAACAGAGTGGTTCAGGCACCAGGATTTAGTATCCAGCAATAACCAGGGTAGTTTACCAGTTAATCCATCAGTTTACTAGTTCCTAAATATTTAAGGAACTATCATCAGATCAGCAGCAGATAAGGACAGCAGGCAGTTGATGGGGCTTAGGAAGCAAATAAGAATTTTTTTTTCCACTTACCACAAGAAATAAAGGATCACCTCATGAGATTTTCGTTTTAAGCAAGCTTAAAAAACAAAGCAGCATGCTCTCATGCGACCCATCACTACACTGTGGACCCCTCTGCCCAAGGGCAGACAAACCCATGCATGAGGCTGAGGAAAGGGCTGTTAAAGACCTTATAAATGTAAATTCTGGCTCAGGAACTCCCTAAACTTTCCATTACCAGAAACCCAGATTGCCTGGCCAAGGGAAGGGCAATTCTGCATCTGCAATTTTCTTCTCCCCACCCACTAGACCCAGTGCAGACACAGGATGTTAGGACAGACAAGCCCTTTGTGCCAGCTGGTACAGGGTGTTTTGAGGGGGGAGTTTTACTGTTGGTATTTTTTTGTTTTGTTGTTTGTTTTTTTTTTACAAGTGTGGAAAGCACTACTACTTGCTGTGGAGCTGGTGATACAGAGCACTAGAAGTCTCACGTGAGCAGAAAGGGAGCTGGACTTACTTTGTTACTTTGAAAATCCTCAACAGCCGAAGAGCTCTCAACACGCTGATGCCAAATGAGGTACCCGGTTTCACTGCAGCCCAAATAACTTCAAATATACTTCCCACGATGACCTGCAAGAAGAGTCCATTTTACATAAGGCAAAACTTCTGTTCAGTTCTTTGTGGTGCTGCTAGAGAGGCTGAGGAGAGAACAAGAACCAGAGCTTGGGCTGTGACGGTTTTCTTATGAAAGCTTCAGCAAAATCATGAATAAGCCAACAGCACCAAAAGCCCTTGTTCCAACTCTCTGCAGTCTAAAAAAGGGCAGTATCTAGAAGCAGCACGGACACATAGGGAATTATAGATAAGATCTTGTTGCTTTCTTCTTTAGCAAGTGAACTACCTTAAAATAACCTTTTAGGAAGGGCACTGTAATTTATTTTTTTTTCCTCTACACTGGCTCAGCTGCCAGTGCCAACAGTTCATTTTCCCACCCCGTGCAGTCGGTCCATATATCCCGCAGAGATGCAGGAGGACGCTGCCTCGTCCTCCTGCTCCCCATCAGAAGCACTGAGAGGCTTCAGCCACAGCACTGCAGAACAGCAAAGCAGTAGCTCTGGGCAAGATCTACCAGAAACTTCTGGCAACTGAGAGTCTCTAGGAAAGCGATTAAGATAATAGCTATTAAGAGATCCTGCAAAGCCTCTAGCACGCACATCCAATTGTCTGCCAGGCTCCCAGCCTAACTTATTTTAAAAATTGTCCCCAATCAAGGAGGTTTTTTAAGTTTTATTTTGTCTGTTTGTTTTAAGGCTGGCAGAGAATTAACCTCAGGTGATAAAGAAACCTTCTCTAAATACTTTATTACAAAAAGGACAAAATAGTAATGGGTTAAGCAAGATTGGAAAGGGCAATTATATCCACACAGGTTACTGCACGGTTAATAAGAGAAGACAGGCATTTCGCTGCCAATTACTGTTATTACTTGCATTAACCTGGCATTTTCAGAGCTCCCATGGACCGTGCTCCCCAGTTGCACAAAGCACACTGTAAACACATTATCACCAGACCCCAGTGAGCTGCTGGTTTGTGTTGTGAGAGGGAGCGTTAATGGGAAGTCAGGGCCAGGAGAGCTGTGTCCGAGTACTGGAGCAGTGCTGGGAGACTCAGCAGCTCAGAAGCCCCTTTCGTAAACAAAAACCTGGATGACTTCCGAAAACTACAGCATTGCTTGCAGCTGCTCTGCAAGAAATGCTGTACACTGAGCTTCAAGAAAACGTAGTGAGAAAGGGAGATACACAACAGCTGCGCATCCAGTTTCTCCCATCAGAAAAAGAAGGAACTAACATTTCTTTCCAACAGTCTACTGCTCTTGGGGATACCTCGTGAATCAGCAAAAACCTTTCCTTAGACCCTCTGCTTGTTACACTGATAATTAATTTTCCTGGCATCTCAACATGTCCTCCTGGGAGTTGTTTCACATGAGACCCCACTGGACTGTTTCTCCCACGACTGATGTTGCTCTGATTTGTTGTTTCTCTTTCTGCATTTGAACGGTTTCATCTTGATGGTTTGTTGAACTAAACCGACTACAGATCTGCGTGTGATGTTCCAGTGGGGGTGAAGCAGCTGAATTAATTCCGGGGACTGGAAGGTGGGTGAGGAGGAAGAAACACAGACAGAAGTAGAATCCCAGTGGATTGTCTAAAGGAGGAAGAATTAGAAACAGATCAACTGCTTCACCTCCTGGGAAACACTTGGCAAAGCTTCTTGCCAGTGCTGCACTCACCATAGCACGACACAAAGCAGAGAGACCAAGTAGGTTTATCTCTTGCTCAGTGCACGCTCCTAAATCACCTGTCCATGACCATCGGGTACAAACTCTTCTTGTTGTAGGAGGAGCATCCTGGATACAAGGATCCAGGGAAATTGGCATCCAGCGTGGGGGTAAGCTGGCTGCAATTTGGAGCCTACCTAATCTACTGGTGAGGAACATCAATCTAGTGTCTGCCACTAGACAATGCAAACAAGGCAATGATGCCCTTAAAAGACTACCCAGGCAATGCTGCTCGGCTGACAAATGCCTTTGACTCGGCTTTCAGAAGCTTTCAGAAGCTGGGGTCTTCAGGCATGCACTGTATTTAATGAAAGCGAGGTGTCAGACCCCTTGTATTCTGCGGGCACACTTCATTCCAGCCTTTGCAGGACATCTTGCCAGTACAGGCCAACTTTGCTATGGGTTGGCTGCCTTCAGTCGAGGGGACCCTCTCTGCCCCTCAGATTAGGTGCCAGCTCTGAATGTGCAGACATCAGTTATCTCAAGTGATCAGTGTTATTGGTGCTGTGGTTTCCTCTCGTGACGGAGTCTGTGCATTATCCTTTGGGCTATGCAGCCAGAAAGAGTGGCACAATGCATTCCCAATGTTCTGAGCCACCGACAGCCGTGATGGACACCCCAGAGAGGAGCGTCCCACACTTGGTGCAGCCTGATGCAACGCCTCAGTCTGCTGGACGCAGACTCCTGTGTCCAGGCTGGCTGGTTTAATCTCAAAATCAAATATTTAGCTCTCAGCTTTCCTGCTGACGTTGTCAAAAAGAGAAGTTGGCTCTAGCTGTGGTCTTGGATTTGGGAGCGGTCAATTACCGAAAGTAAAAATACCTCCTCGTCCCTCGTGGGAGCAGTGCTGAGGCAGGGATTTTAGCCCCATGGGGGAAAAGAATCTCTCCCAGCATTTTAGCAGATAAAGACTAGAAACAGCATAGAATCATAGAATGGTTAGGGTTGGAAGGGACCTTAAAGATCATCTAGTTCCAACCCCCCTGCCATGGGCAGAGAAATCCTCAACTACACCAGGTTGCCCAAAGCCTCATCCAACCTGGCCAAATCTTGGCGAGAAGGGCTGGATGGTGGGTACAATAAAATGTTCTTCTTCTGCCCATGGCTGGATCATAAGCTTCGTATCTGCTTAAAGAAACCTTACAGACCGATTCCCACTCAGGGATGCAACGCTCAGCTCAACTAAAGATAAGAGAGGCTGAGTGAAGCTCTGTGAGGACAGATTACAGCCTAATAGCTTTTAATGAATAAATTAACATCTGCACACAATGTTCTTTGTTAGATGGAGTCAAAACTGGCCCCTCTAGTCACTCCTTAAAGCTAGAGTTTTAGCACGAAGTGGAGAGCCTTTACTTGTGACATAGAGGATGTGAGTTATTGCCTTTCTGTCACCTAATCACGTGTTTACACTTCTACTTCTGGGCACTCAAAGTCTGAAAAGTGCTGCCTCTGTATCTTGAGGTAAAGGCCATTAAGTGGATGATAGGGGAGATGAGCAATAAGATGTGTGGGGTTTTTGTCTTTCAGTCACCTCATTTAAATGGGAGAGAGAATCTCTCAGTAATCAGAGCATTTACTGGTGCTGATGCTGCGAACACCCTGTAGCTCGCCAAGGAAATGAAATCCCCAGCTGTCACATTTCTTCAAGAAGGATGATAACTACAGGAAGCTTAATGTGTTTCACTGCAGCTAATTTATACAATGACTGCTCCCCGCAGAAGACACACTTACAGCACCATTTCCCATGGATTCCCATATTCACCCTTAAACACTCAATCCCATTCAATGACGGGAGAGCCACACGCTTCATTCGCACACCCGAACCCGAACTCACCCCAAAGTCAAAGCAGTTGAATGAAGAGTGGAAGTAATTTCTTGGCCCCAGTCCGTACATCTTCAGAGACATCTCAGTAAGGAAGAGACCCAGAAAAACAAACTCTGCGAAATCTGGAAACAGGAAAAGACATTAAATTAGTTCACAAGACCTTGGGAGGCAGATCCCTTCATGAGGGGAACAATGGTAATTTTTCACAACACAGACTGCCTCATGCCAGAAGAAAATCCCTTTGCACTGGCAAACAAGACCCTGAGGACAGTTTTGCATAATTATTTCTATATGCACATGAGCTGTAGTCAGGCTTCAAGAACTGTGAAGGCAATGTTTCATGTGCGCTGTGGGAAAGCTGGTATGAGCGTTAAATAACATTCTCATTGTCTTTGCAAAGGAATTTCAAAAGAAAGCTCTGGATCTAATATTTCTAAAGGTCTAATTTAATTGCACATACAATGTTCTGCAAATGTGTGTTTGGAACTTTGGTACCTACACGAGACAGGCACTTTTGGGAGCAGGGTGTAAGCTTTTGTAACATCCTCTGATGATAAAAATACCTTCATACTCAACAGAACTGCTGCCTCCGAGAGCTCATGTTCAGAGGTGTTGTGTCTACTGCTAACACATAGCCACATTTATTTTTATTATGCCTGTATAACCATATAATTATGGAAGAGCAAGTTCTGTTTCCTTCTGCTTCACATATCACACGCAAATAGGCTGTGAAGCTTTTGATGGGAAAATTTATCACCTATGATGAGACAAAGAGCAGAAAGAACATAGCTGGAGACTTCAATTTCCAGATGAAGCTTGGCATTTTAAGTCATGCAAGTTTAGATCTGGAGGCCGATGAGCAACAGAAAGTATGGAATGTTAAAAATAAAGCCACAAAGGGCAAAAAAAAACCCTCTACGCTACCAAAACAAACAATTTAGCATAAGGCAAACCTCTCCCTCTAGAGAAAAGATGAGGGAAAAAAATCAAACTTCAAAGGGTGGAGATTAATCACGTTGTTTAGTGCACTACAGAAAGTTCTTGGATGCTGTAGCAGCGCAGATGCTACAGGAAAGTCGTCTTCTGAAATTTCAGCTTTACGATTCCAGGAACTGTAAAGACAAGACGGTGCCAAACTTTTCTCAAAGGTGCACACGAACAGACAAGTGGTAACGGATACAGGTGGCAATAAGGAATATTTCAGCAAGACTCTTGATTCAAGAATCTTGAAATCTCAGGTGCTTTGTACACCTGCAATAGGTGGCTTCAGCTAACGAGAGTGGGGAGAGAGGAGGGAACGAGGGTCCTTTCAAACTGCACGGCCTTCACTCCATTCACTGCCTTGCACGTTTACATGGAGTGAGCGTGGCTGGCCCAGGTCCATCTCACGTTGCTGCTTGTCTGTTGAAATTGCTTGAAAAATACAGTGTGAATTATCAAAAAATAAAAAGGGGTTTCAAATTTTAAATGAAAGACAGTCATGAATTATCATGGGTATAATGTTAACTGAAATCCAGGAAGCATTAACTAGATGAGAAAGTTTTTATTAACACTTCAGTGAGGAGCCTACAAGGACACTTCTGCCAATATTTGCAATAAGGGAGGAAATACCAAGAGGGTATTAATTATACCATGTAGCCTACTCTCCTTGAAAGTAGGAGCAATATCATTAAAGGAGACTATAAAAGGCAAAGTGTTCACATTTGAGGAATAAGATGACAAAGTATGAGGTCTGCAGACTTCTCAGCCTTTTTCCTACTAAGAGGTAGGCTCCATCCGCTGCATCTCAGTGCTCGGGGGAAGGCATGGTCACATGAAGGAGCAGCACACCTCCATCTCCCTTTGAGCTTGGAACTTGGTAGAAGAAGTATGTTCACACCTGCACCACGCTACAACTTTTCTCTCCGTTCTGTCATCAGATGCAACAGCTCAGTGAGTAAACAGTTGTTTCCAGCACAAGGGATCCCAGAATAGGGAGTTACCCACAGTTACCCTGGCAATCCATCTGACTGTGTAAGTGCAGAGGGTGGGAGAAAGGGATCAGGCGAACCAATGTCAGGCATAAAATGAGCTGATTGACAAGCCCAATAATATAAAAACACAGAATTTTTAAAACACAAGTGTTCAGTGGTATTGAATATCCTTGCACATAATTAAAAAGATCACAATTGTTAAGTAGTAAGAATGTTAAAATCCTAAATTATTAATAGCTGGCCCTGTAAATCAGAAGCTTAAACTAGCTTCCAGGCCAGATCCTGAACTTCCATACCACACCCTACATACTTCAGAAATTGTAAGAAAAGAAGGCAAATCTCCCCCAAAAAAGCAGATGCATCTTCTCTGGGTGTGGAAGAATTTGTGCTGCTGCTGTCACCTATTTCAGTCATTAGCCCAGAGTAAAGCTTGCACCAGTGTTTGTGCTGACAAGAGTCTCCCCCTTGCTGGGAAGTTATCACTCCCATCTTTGGTTTCACGCTCAGCAGAGCCCAGCAAGCCAATGGTGCTTACTGGAACGACTTCAGTGCAAAGCCTCCCTGTTGCAAGGATCGACAGCAACCAGAGCTTTGAAACTGGTGGCCTTGCTTAGCTGGCAGGCAAAACTTAAAATCGTAGGGAGGGGTTGTAGACCAGACCTACAGAAAGCATTGCACACCTTCCACCTGTGTCATGTCTTACTCTGGCAGGGACGTTCTTATCCTCTTATCTATCCACCAGACCCACCTTTCAGAGTTACTCTCCAGGTACGCCCCATATTCTTTCACAGAATAACAAAAATAGCACGTGAGGGAGGTTTACTGTGATTTTCACCAACAGATCTCAGTGCACTTTGCCAAGACAATTACCACTGTTTCATAAGAAGAAAAAGGAGGAGAGAAACAAGGATTAACGTTCAGTCACCCATCCAGTAGAAGCATGAACACAAACCAGGTGTCAACCAGTGCAATGTTCCATCACTGGACTGACACATTCTGCAAACACACATGCAAATCCAGAATACCACAGAAGAAAAAAAGGTAGCTAATGCCCTACATAAAACAGAATTAAGAAATACATGCTTAAAAAAACCACCCAGATAAACAACAGGAAATGTTAGAAACTCAGAGCATCCAAGAAACAACTTCCTTCTGCTGCTCTTGAATCTCTCAACTTGTTCTTTCACAGCTGACGACATCAAGAGCAGAGTTCAAACCAGGCAGCGATAGCTGGGTTTCAGCAGATATTAGTGCTACAAATCATAACAGTGTGAGGGCAAGGGGTGGAGGCAAGGAAAATATGAACATAGTGAACTCCTTGGGCAGAGGGAATTGACTCAAAATGAATTGGCTTCTCCAGCGGATGGACCAGAAACACAATTTCTTCTGACATGGCCCTGCCCATAGAATCGAAAACGTAATTTCATTGTTTGGACCTCCTGGTATTCAGACCCCATACGTAATTTAATCTGCTTTAAGCAGAAGCATTTTGTAATGTGATTTAAGGAAAAAAGGTTGATAGGAATACTCTTATTTAATGTCAAATTTGTGCTATTGGCAAAGGCCATGTTAGCATCTCTTTGCCCCGTATGTTTGAATTAGATAGTTAGTGGCTCTTTTTTGTCAATCACCCACGGATTAATTCCATTTCTGGCCTGTCCCCAAGCCCGATGTCATTAGGAGCAGGTGCCAAGCCTGCCGCTTCGGTTTCCTGGGTTCATCCTCCTCATACATTAAACCAACCAGGCGGAGAACCGCAGCGAAGTACAACTTCCTTCTCCGACAAAGCAGACGTGAAACGTTCAGCAGACATCAATAAATATGCTCGCTTCAGAAAGCCTTTTCCTCGCAATTGCAAACGCTGCACATTTATATCCAGAGGGAGCTGGCTGCCTACTTCAAAGGTGAATACAACATGATCAAGAGAGGCCTAATTGCACCAAACACATGGTTCAGCATCGGGCGGCACACAAGGAAGACGTTCTCAGGCCATAACAACTAAAACACTGTTTTCAAGTATTGTATTTATCAGAAAGGAGACATTCTGGATCTTGGTTTTAGGCAGATATCAATTGAGGAGCAAGTTAAGGATCACTGCAGTGCTAGCTGGAGAAACACAGAGGGAGCTGCTTCAGGAAGGGCAGCCTGATGAGAGCTCCCAAGTGAAACCTGACTGATCCAATCCTAAAATCTTCTCACCATGGTCCCTAAAGCCTGCCCCAGGGAGATCAGAGAGTTCTGGTTCCAGCCTTCTTCCACAGCATTGGCCAGAGGAAGAGCAGACCACCACCACCATCTCTGCCAGCCTCCTGCACAGCACAGGGCACGGAAATGCATTCACCTGTTTCCACGTTGGGCTCGCAACTTCTGTTCCAGCATGCATTTCCAAAAGGCACAGCCCTGACTGAAAAACCCTTAACATTGCACCTCCACTGCGTGCCCACATTAGGGATTTTGTTGGTTTGTTGCCCTCACAGTTGAAGATGCACCTTTGCTGTTACCAAGTCTCAGTGATGCTGGATTACAGAGTTGTCTTCTGACAGAAGTCTCTTTTTTTTTTCTGAGAACACCAGCAATAGTGAAAATTACCACCAACAGACAACAATCATGGGTGACTGCATGAAATATATACTTTTATAAGGAACTGCAACTTATTCAATCTAAGGTCCATGCTTTGGTGAGAAGAACATGCCATGAATCCACGTGCAGTATGAGAAAACTCCTGTTGCAATGTGGCACTGGAGTCCTTTCCATGCAGAGAAGGAAAATCTCTGATCTAATTTGAGGATAATTACAGGGGCATAAAGTATGTCCTGTTCTTCACCACACCCCACGAATTCAACGAATTTCTCATCAGCTGTTTCAGTAAGACTAAAGAAATCCCAAGCCCCTTTCTAAAGCTCCTACAGATCCTTTTTCGAAACAGTTGCGGCAATATGGAATATCAAGCAGGGAAAGTTAATCAGAACAATTCAACAGCAGAAAAGTTAAAAAGAAAAGACCAAGGGAAAAATAAATCAATGCAAACCCGTAGGCAAAAGCCAACCATTCTTTAACTAAAATTAATTTGTAATGTAATTAAACTTTTCCCCGGAGGGACAGGTATAATTGAATTAGAGGTGCCTGCGTAGAATTTCAGGGTTTAGCAGATCCTCCCTGACTTTACCATTCTCCTCTCCCGCTGCTACAGTTCCCAAAACTCCTCATCAGGTCATTTCCAAGTACCTTCCATGAAACACCATAATTAGAATTGGCTACTTCTCTCCTGCTCTACATCAGACTAGCCAAGTCCTGCTCCTTTGTAGCAAAGTTCACTCATCAGGGATTAACTTTAAAACCATTTTTAAACTCTGTCGCTCCTACAGTTAAAGGATTTTGCCAAGTTTTTCCAGGATTGGTTTCAAATCCTGTGGTTTTGCACTATCTTGTTCTGCCTAAATCTAGTGGGTTTGTGCATGAATCTCGGGCAGAGCAGGGCCTTCAGGAGCGTTCCCTCGAGAGCTAAACCACATCTGGCTCCTTCACAAACGTGTGTGCTGGGGGGTTAATGAGGCTGGCTGTGGTTTAGTGTGTGCGGGAATGAGAGGGGCCAAGTCCAGTCTTACCATGATTGCATAGTCCACACAAAGTCCCATGTACCTTCAGGCGTAAAATATTCCTTGCATTCAATACTAATCTTTAGATTAGTAGGAAAAATTATGTTATGCAAATTAGACTATCCCCCAGGAAAGCAGGTAGAAGTCTTTAGGGTATTACCAATGCGAAGACACGTATGAATACAGTACTACAGCTCAACATCCTGAAAAGCTGGGAGGGTTTGGAGGTACAGACTCTTGTAATTTAAGGGGTTGAACTTATAAGCCTTTTCAGTGGACAATTCTCAGAAGCTCTTTGTCCTAAAATTACATCAAAATAGGTTTCTTCCCAGAGTTTCCATTACATATGCCGTAAGACAGACCAAAGACAATCCTCCCCAGAACCCATGGAACCTTTGCTTCTTGTCTTGGATAAAATTGTCTTTGGAGGGAAAAACAAACAAACAAACAAAAAACCAACACCACAATAAAAGAAAATTATCTGGAGTATCTTAGAATTTCCATGACAATCATTCATTCTGCATGTCTGGCTTTTATTCTCTAAGTCATGGTGGCTAATCTAGTACCACTCTCTTTAAAGACCCCATACTTATACCTATTCAAGAACATCCACAACACCTGCAAGTCCTCAGATATTCTGATTTTGCCTGTGACCCACCTCCATGTTGCCCTCACCAATTACGGAGTTGTTTCTAACAGTGTTTATCTGTAGCCACTAGTATGTTTTTTAGTGAATGTAAGAGATTGATTTGTGAAACACCTGCCCAGGTGTTTCCTTGTTGACAAAGGACATACTCAAGTCTTACAGTAAATGGCAGTGCAATGATGCGACGATATGCAAAGGGCAGACAAGACACAGCAAAGCACCTATGGCTGGTAGAACACTGAGGATTTAACTCCTAAAAACACATAGTTCTTTGGTGTTTTCCTGATTTTTCAATTAAAATAACTCAAGAGGATCACTCACTCTTAGCTAGGTAGTACCCTAACATCAAGAAATTAAATATGCTACTCAAGTTTTTCTGAAACTCATTCACGATACTGAGTGTTATGGACACATCCAGAGCCTGAAAGAAGGATCCACCCCAATCCCTGATCCCAGGCACAACACAGTTTCAACCTTCCCTATTCTTTGTCATAAGCTGAGGGAGGTCAGGCACCTAATTCATGGCCTCAGTCCCAGACACGTTTCCCACCTGGAGGTGTATTTTTAACTCTCACCAACAGAAACATCCCTTCCAGCTCTCATATGAATATTAACAGAAGCTGCTGGCTCATGGATTTCTTAATGTTCTCTTAGAAAAGTTATTGCATAAGGTGTTCCCAAAACTGAGTTTGGAAATCTAAACCTTTCTTTTTTTGAGTTGAAAGACTTGAAGTGGGTTTTTCTCTAGACATTTAGTCCAAATCAAAGAGGAAATCCTAAGCCTCAAACTTCTAATTACTCTGCCAATCTAGCTTATTATTTCCTCTGTTAAATTTAGGAAATGAATAAGCAAGACTGACTTCTCTGTGTAGTCTGTCTCTCTTTGCAGTCTAAATCTTGAGGGGAAAAAAAAAAGAAAAAAAAGAGTTGAAAGAAGCTTCTGTCCTTCTTATGCATCTCTCATTATAGCTCCAGTTACCTGGTCGTATTAAATATTTCAGCAACCATTAACAGGGAGTTTTTTGAAGTCAGAGCAGCTAATATTCTTGACCTTTTAGGTCTGTAAAAGAAAACTTCAAAAGTTTGCTTCCTTATAATAAAGTAAGATCTGAGGACCTGGGGCTAGAAATACTTAAGTATCTAATTTATATAGAAATCAATGAAAATCAGGTAGATAAGTATCTTTAATGATCCAAGCCACAGTTATTAAGCCAAATTGTTTGAAATATTTTGGGTTTTTTTCCCTAATCTTCTGTTCTCTTGCTTCAGAAGCTTTACTTAACAAATTCACAACTAGCCATATCTGCATATCAAGTACTGAACAAAAGATTTGTCCCTGGCCATTTTGTAGATTCAGAAGTGGCCAATGAAATGGCTTTGTCTTCCAGAAAAAATTCTCCATCCCTTCCCTTTGGAAGGGTAAACTTGCAGTGTCCCATGTCCAGTGTCACCATATTGCTACAAGATTTTGAGCTCTAGGACTCATAGTCTATGACCTTCATTAAAAAAAAAAAGAAAAAAGCTCTCTCCTTCACATTCCACATTTTTTTAAAACAGGCTTTATAAGCAAGGCTGCAACCTCAGCGTAACACCACGATGTGTAAAGGCTCGGATTGCCTTCATTGATTATTCATCACAGGACAGAACAATATGTAATTTAAAAAAAAAAATACTTCAAAAGTACTTATAGACTATCTGAAACCTAAATTGGTAGGTGACCACAGGAATCAAGCTAAAATAAAAGCTTTTGCAAACTATAGTATAATCTTCTGTATGGTATTATTTCTACCACCACTGCACTATTTTCACAGAAGGGCATCACGACATTTGTCCCATCTGATCACACACCATTAGTGAGGAAGACACAATTATTGAAAAAGACCTTCTGTAAAGTTGCAACCTTTTAAAGGACACGACAACAATTGCTACAACTGTTGTGAATCACTGTATGATTCTCTAAGCACAGATAAACATTTTTATCTCCCAAGTAGCACCAGCCATTGCCAGGGACATCACCGCTGGCAGAGCTTTAAGTATGTCCACATCAGAAAACATGCATGGATACAGATCGGCTGCAAAGTGACATGAATTCTGCAGTTCTCTGGGCAGATGGTGATTAAACAGAAACTTACTTTTACCCACGTACAGAGCTATTCTCTCCCCTTTCATAAAGCCTGCTACAAAGCAAATTCTCCTGCAGTGTTACAAGACTTAAATGTGGTTGAATATGAATCTTCGGATAATATTTAGGATCGCATTCCCATCTCAAATCTTTATCATGTCCTGGTGAATTTCTCCTGAATTGTATGACTCAATTACTCTCAAGTTACCAGAATCACTCATTAATGCGTTTCTGACCCTCTTCTGCGGGATGCGTAGGAAGCCAAAAAACCAGACCTTACGAGTGATCAAAGCTGTCAGAACTTGTCAGAGGAAAGGTGGAGTCCCCGGTACTCACATAGCGCAGTGGTAAGCTTCTCCGGCTGGTCGTAGTGCACCATCGCAACGCAGAGCGTGTTGAGGGCGACCACACAGAGGACGATCCAGTAGAAGCTCTGAGCTTTCACCATGCGTCGGATGAAGAACCGGAACATTTTCTCTTTCCTCCTGAAGTAGGACGAGCTCTCATTCTTCCCGCTCTTCAAACTGGCACGGGCAAAAGGAGACCCTGGGACAGAAAGAAGAGTCAGCGCACCACATTCCAGCAGGTGAAAGGATGGAGGACATTCCTGGGCACACAGACCCTCTCCCAAGCACCAGAAACACGGCTGAGCAGAAAGCTGGAGGCACTGACAATGGGCTGAGCAAGGGCATCTTGCTTGCAATGACATCGTGAGGGTGAAGACTGGGATTTTTTAAAACTACATGAATGAATGTCCAGCTCCACCATCTAAAGAAATCAGGCTTCTGACCCCTTGAAGCAATCTTGATTGTCCCATTTTAACTCATAACTTTTAGGTTTCCAGTTGACCGGAGGGACAGAAAGCACCAGGCACAGTGGTACTTCTGCCTGTGGTGTGGAGCACATCTTCTTGGAGCTGGGTAGCTGGCAACAGGAAAGCTGGTCCAAGGACCAGGCAAAGATCCAGCCCTTACTACTGAATTGAGTGAAGTCTCCTTATTTGACTCTCCAACTTCATGTATTTCCACAGCAGAAAGCTCAACCTGCCTCCATGCATCATATTTTGGGCGCAGCTACTCATTCCTATCAATTCTGCCTGTATCAGCTACATTTTGAGTCTGGTCTGAAACCCTGGAGGAGAGTCAAACGTTTTAACAATAGGAAGCTGACGGAAGAAAATATTTCTAATGTAAGCTCTCCCCCTGCGGTAGCAGGCACTGTAGAAACGAATGATGAAAAGGCAATCTCCGGCCAGTGCTGAGGCAGGAGAAATCAGCACATGTTAGAAACAAACACGTGCATCCGTTGGAGATCCTCTGCAACAGCCGCAGACGCTGTTGCAAGCGGGGAAATTCGTGATTGCCGCAGGCTGTTCACTACCTGTTTCATGCTGGGCTGGCACCCCTCAGAAACTGCTAACAAACCTTGTTTCAAGATGGTTTAGAGCAAAATAATATGCTATTGCCCTTTCCCATCATGGGACGAAGCCTCCCAGCAGGTAGGGCTGACCAGGACATGCACCGTCCTGCCTCGGACCAAGCACCGTGAGAGTGGATGACTTGCAGGGGTTGGCGTTGGAGATGGCTCAGTTACGTGAACAAAGTGTTCTGGCTGCAGCAGCCAAATTTTTGAGTGTGCTCACTTACATTTCGACACTTGGAAGGGGTGGAAATCTCACCTTGTTTCATCCCACAGTAACAACAAACACAGCACCCATGGAAAGGATGAAGGATGAAGCATCCGGCTGTGACAGCAATGGGTTCTCCAAGCGTCACAGCTACACAAGAGCGTGCTGCACCATCTCCCCCAGAGAAAGAAAGCTCTCTGCTCCATCTCACATTTCTGGCCATCCGTCAAACACAGAGCTGGCCCTGGCCAGGCTTTGAGCAAACTCCTTGCAGAAAAACTCCGTGTGCTGTGGTTCTGTTAGTTTGATAATTCTCCCTTTGACAGTTTAAAAAAAAAAATAAATAAAAATCATCGTGCTTATCTGTTGCTTTAACAAAACAAACTGCAGGTTAAGATATAGGCTGTGCCATATTGTAATACTGTTTAGCAGGTAAAGACCTCTCAGATATTCAAGCCTGTCTACACTCTCAGATTTGCATGGGAATAGTCTGCTGCCCTTTCATGTCCTCTCTTCTGATCTTCCAGAAAAGAAAAGCAGCTGTATTTAAACTGATCTAATGTAGGAAACATCCACTTCTCCAGGCTTCGTTGTCTGGCAATAAAGATAGTGTCCTGTGTCTGGTAGAGCGTAGAGGGTGGGAAGCCAGAAGGAGTCAGCACCTACTGCTGCACACTTATTAGTGCAGAAAGAAAGGCTGAGAGTTAGGAGGAAAGAGAAGAATAAATGTTAAGAACAACTCCAGAGAACTCACTGGGAAGTGTTTACCACTATAGAGCTTCATAATGCAATTATAAGGCTCACTGAGGTACTTGTGTTTGAATTAAAGTGCAACGTATGCAGTCGATGGCCAGCAAGAGACCTGTCAAAGTGTCTACCGCTGTGGTCGGCATCTTCGCGTTGCCCTCGGTAATTATATTGTTAGTTCTTCCATGCTCCTTATGCTCCCATCAGCAAGATGTTATAGAAAACCATCCAAAAAATCCTTTTTTCAAAAACATATTCTTTGTGCATAATTGCCCATGTGATCTGATTGTTTATGTTATGCAGAGTTTCAGCCTTTTCAGGAGCCTGCAGAACTATCTGCTTTATCCATTCCTTCTTTTCTGCCTTGCTCCATGAATAAAAACCAAAAACACTTTTCCCAAGTGGCTGAACCACTCGCAGAAGGTGGTAAGCACTGCTGTTATTTTCCCTGCCATATGCTCCCGAGACAGTTCCCAGCTCTGCCTCAGATTATCCACGAGCCCAGATGCTCCGTCATCCGTTGCCACCTGAAACTCTGAATTCAAAGATCTGTTTGCGTGGCATGGGTGCCCAGAGCCTGGAGGGACTTGGATGCGAACGCAAAGATCTCATAATTACTGCAACCACAAACAAATGTTCCGAAAATGACCCTTCCTTGTTATCCATGCAGAGATCCGAGCTGCTCAGAGTAAAACAAAACAAAAATGCACACGGTTGCTGCATTTTTGCCCTCTTTCAGCAACAAACCTCTAATTCAAGCGTCAGCAGTTCAGCCACAAAACCTGCAGCCCGCTCAGCCCGGGGGACTGTGGCAGCTCCACAGTGGGTGATGGTGTCAGTAACATGCTGAGCAACATTCATTTCCTGCAACCAGGTCTTCGTTTAAAGGGAAAAAAAGAATCCAGCAGCAGCTGTAATCTCTTAAAACGTTAATGCCAAATTTCCAAAGAGCATTTGAGGCACTCATGGTTGCAAACATATATGGACATGTACTCTCAAATGTGCTGTTTCTGCTGCTACTCTTATGCATCCAGGATTCGCTGCTTCGTGGTAACAGGGGTGCCAAGATATTTCTTTGGAAGATAATGAGAACATCTGCTGCTTCAGCAGCAAAACAAAATGCAGATTCAAACAACAGGGACAGGAATAAGCAAAATACCTAACTCCAAAGCAGTCAGGAAGACGTCTCCCCAGCCAGAAAGTAAAAGCCCATGACGGAAAGATCTTTCTGCTGATGTCCAAACAGCTCCCCTGAGACGGGGTGCTGTGTGCTCAGAGCCTGCCTCCCCTTGCAAACCCCAGACCTTCTTCCTGCCTCTCCACCTGGCAACGTCCCAGGAGGGATCTAGGTCTCCCTGTAGCCCAACAGCGTCTTGTTCTCCAGAGCTGAAGATACCAAATTCACACCATCAGTGCTACACTACGCAGGATGCCACACTCTGCACTGGAGGTGTGTGGGTAATTGCATGCACACAGGTGCTAAAAAGGCAGAGAACTGCTTTAGGATCTTCTAAGGCAAGAATGAGAGAATTGGGGCCGCTGCCCAGCATTTCCCAGTAACCATTCACACAGCAAAGGCTGCAAAACCACACGCTGTGCATTAGTGGCAGATGTGACTCAGTGTCCACTTCTTCTCCTCCCTTCTGCAGATGAGGCTTAGCAGCATCGTTTGACATATTTGGGTTTCCTTAGCGTGAATGAGCACGTTCCAAGCAGAATCACAGCGTGGCCAACAGCACAGATTCTCCAAGCGTTTCGGCAGGGCTCTTTGAAAGGGTGCAGCATGCAGTAGCTGAGCAGGGCAGCATCAGGGAGAGGCTGAAGCCACAAAGCCATTTGCTTTGGGAAGTTGAGCGCTGCTGCAGCAGCAATTATAATTTTCCTTCTTGAAACTGCAGCTTCTGGAGCAAGGGGGCCACTCGGAGGAAACATGACATGAACACGTTTAGGTGGAGATCTAAACCTCGGGGAATGCAAAGCCAGTACTCACCAACGGAGCAAATGTCTGTGAAATGGTCCTCACCTTCTTCAGCATGAATCAGGTCGTTTTTGCTCTTCTTTATTGCAGCTCTTTTCAACACTGTGTGCAAATTAAAGAGAAAACGCCCCGTGAGCATTCAGAGTGGAGTGGAGTCTCTCGCCCTCTCCCTTCACTCTCCAGGGCCAGCATTTACTTCCCAATGCCAGCTTAAAGGGTAAACTGGAACAAACCAGACAACCTACATCCCTTGCAGGGCCTCTACGTGCTTTGATGCCAGGGTTGTTTATTTATTTGACCTTCTAGCTGTTGAAGGTTTGCCAGGCACAGGTCTGCACGCTTTCACTTCACCCCAGCAGACGCAGGAGGGTGGGGGAGTCGCTGCAGCTGCTGGACCTTTTAGCACAGCAGAAAGGCTGGGCAGGGTCACTGAATCTTTCTGGGCCCCAGTGGGTTATGAGATGAGTGCTTCTATCCATTAAAAACGTTAATGCTGTTTACAGCATGCACCATTAAGAAGTTAGCGTTTACGGTGCTCGGATACAGCTTACCACCGAGCAATGCCTTAAGCAGCAGAATCGCTACCTTGAAAGCAACTGCCATAAATCAGGGAATATGCTCTTAATAGCACCCACTGTGCAATTCCTTCCCCCTGGGGATGTCATAATTCTTTGAAAACACTCTTCGTCCAACAGCATCTTTTGTGGGGAGGGTTTTACATCGCTACACCGTTTTGCTCGACAGGGAAAGAGAACTGCAGCCTAAGGCTCAGAGAGGTCTGCACCGTTCGCCCCGTGCGCGAGGGGTAAGGCAGGAACGATGTGGACGCTGGCCCCATGACCACCTACCTGCAAAACCTCGAGAACCAGCAGAAAAAAAAATACGTTGATACAGTTTGGCAACAGCTTCAAGACATACAGTAACTAAGCACCGTTTGCTATCAGCAGTAAGACACCCCACGGTGTGGTGATACAGACTGTTCAGTAGGCACACACAGCAAACCCACTCACTCTGCAGCGACTGCCCTGGGGGTAGGTTTGTACGAGAGGATCCCCTCACCCTACACAAATTTCCCTGCCTTGCCAGCGAAACGGATGCGCTTCTTCCTCCGCAGCTAAGGCGAGCGTTAAAGCTTTTGTCTCTTCGAGGAAACATCCAGAACATCACCCAGGTTCGGAGAGGCTCGAAGAGGAGAGAATGCTCTGAGCCTGTGGTCTGGATCCAATTTTTTGCAGATAACTGCGTTCGCTCTTTTCTTCCCCACCCAGCAGTAGGCTGAACCCTCAGTCCCAGCAATACCAGCTTTTGGGTCCTTCAGGCTGCATCTGTCCCAGTACACTCCAGCAGGTCCAGGGCCATCCCCAGCACTGGAACATGAACCAGTCCTGGGAGTAAAGTTTTACAACACTCCCTAGCATGAATTGAGCATCTTCTTCTTTATGCTCTCCCCCTAAACATTCCTGCATGTGTTTAGCAGTTAGGTTGTGCCATCTCTACAGGCACCTTGGATGCAACGTCCCCTTGTTTTGGAGACAAAGACAATTTACCAGCATAAACGTGGGCTGCTCCATACCAGTTAGCTTCAAGGCTGGGAACATTGCCGGGCTCCTTTAGCTCACTAGTATAGAGAGTGCCTTAGTATACCTGGGTCGTTACGCCGTGGCCTGCACCCACCTCTAGTTTGCTCACACCACTCAGCTTTTCGGACTCCCCTTCCAGACACTCATTCCAGCTGGACACTAACAGCCCTGGCTGCACCCACAGGCTGGCCAGACTTCCCCAGTACACTCACACTCGCACACACGCACAAAGATTTGCCGAGCACACCTCAGCCCTGACCTTCTTCAGTCCCAGCTCTTCCATCCCCGAGTCCTCCCCGAGCACAGGTCACCAGGTTGGCCAAGGTGGGCTAGCAGTCGGGCGCCTGATGCCCCGAGGAGCCACGTGGCTCGGAGCAAGGTGCAAAACCACCTGGGAAGCATCGCTGGTGCCCTGGGCGCTTGGGGCCGTGGGGGAGAAGGTCTGCCCCGCTGTGCCGCCTAAGCCCCTGGGGATTTGCAATCCACTCACTGTTGTAGCTGCTGCCGCTGCTAGTCTCTGCCGGTGCCGTGCCTTGTTGAATCGGCCCTTCCGAGGCGGCCCTCCCTGACAGTGAATGGGAGGAGAAAAAAAAAGAGGAGGGAAAGGGAGGGGAGGGGAAAGGAGGAGACATGGGAGGACGAAAGATGGTCAGAAAAGGGAGAGGGAAGAATCTTTAACTGAACGTTGACCGGCTGTCGCATCCTAAGAGCTCATCGGTCTGGAGGCACAGGGAGAGCGGTCCCCGTAGCCTCGCTGCACCTGCGTCTGAAGCTCAGTGCCTCCAGCCATCCTGCAACGCCAGGGTCACACGTCGGAAGATAGGATCACCACACCCTGTTATGTCTTACTGCTTACAAGTAACAGGGGTCTTAGTCTCTTTGTCAAATCCATTTGGAAACCTCTGTTTAGAGCCCTGCCTTCTCTCGGTCAATGTATTTCTCTCCTGGCATCCGCTCTGCAGCCTACCCCCGCCACAACCTGCACATGGACACAGCCAGCCACGCTCAGCAGAGGCTGACGGCTGTCCCCGTCACGCTGCGGTCCCACAGGCAGCGTAGGGACCGACCAACCCCAAGGGCAGATCCCCATCCCAGTGTGGTGTGTCACATAACTGCTCATCATCCACCTGCAACCTCAAAAAGACTCGATATGGGAAAAGGGACTCTTTAGCCCGACTTATGCCAAGTGCATGCAACAGCGTGTTCCTCACACCCTCCTGGGTACAACGGAAAGCCATGTCAGTGTACAGCAGGTGAACCTCTCACATATCACAGGAGTAGAACTGCACAGCAAAGCGACCTACCGTCCAAAGGAGATTTCTCTTCCGCGTTCTTGTCTTCCTCTGCCAGCATGACCTCCTCTGTAAAAGGAAAAACAGCAAGGTTCAACCTCGGATTTATCACATCCTGGCTCTAAAAACAGCTGAGCTGGACGCAGCAGGCATCTGTCCCAGCTGCCACCAACCTTACCCACTACATCACCCAGTTATACCAAGTCTGTGGAGGAAGGTATGGCTCAGAGCACCACATTTCTTACACTGTGCCCCTCTTGCACGGGGTGGAGGGAAGGCCAGACAAGCCACTGGACGACTGTAGCACTTCCTCCATGATTTCGCTCTTCCCAATGAACCACCCACTCCAGTCTCTTTACCCAGCTGTCTGGAGAGCAAGAACCTTCCTGCAGACCCAAGCAAGACCACAGGGCTCCACAAGCCAGAGGATGGTCCCTCATGCCCACTGTTTGAGGAGTGAAAGATGCTCTACACCCATTGCTGCTCTTTTGTCTCAATCAGTAAGACCAGGACTCCAGACCAGGAGAAACGAATCTCTGTCTCATGGCACAGGGTAAGACAAGCAGGGCTGGCTGCTGCGTGTCAGTGGTGTTACATGGCAGGGGCCAGAACGTCACCAAATAGCCATCAGATCAAATTTTGTCCAAACAAAATCCACAGCAAAGTAGCCACGGGGGAGTTCTGGCAAGCACCGCTGAGGTGGTGCAATACGTGCAAGGCAGCCACCACTGGTTTTCCATCGCTGCATAACTCCTCTCCAAATTACAAGTTTATATTTTCCTACAGTAGAAGAATTCAGAAAACACTGAATAAACTCAACCCCCAAAAACTGACTCATTTTTACATGAAAGACAATCAAATTTCCTGAGATTTCACAACGCAAATGTCATCACCCAAGCCAATTTGCAGTACAAGCCACGCTGCACCAACACTTGAAACCATGCAGTTGATGCAGCCTGAACCACAGCTTTGAGCTTGCTGTTGTAAAATTATGTAAGGGTTTTCTTCTAAAGGACAATCCATAGCAAAAAAAATACTGAGTTAGCAGCTGGTAAACTGCACACTTCCTTGTGTTATTATAAATGACAAATTCTTTCACATGTTTGGCATAGATGTAGTTTGGGATCTTACTAAATCATCTGACACTGCACTCCCACAAAATTTTGCTTTAAAGTCCATTTAAGACAGCCTAGATGGAAGGCTAACTGAAAAAAAAAAAAAAAATTACAAACAAATCACAGGCCAAGGATCAAACCGTGGCGCTGAAAGTCATCTGGAAGAATACTAGAGGGATCAGCACTACCACACAAGCCTTATATAATCTCTTTATTAATCATCTGGGAGCGAGAGTGAATGTTACATTAATAAGACAACAAACTGAGAAGGCTGAAAAATAATACTCAGGACCGAGGAAGACTTGAAATTCAAGCAGAGGAGAAGAGAATAAGAAAATGCAAAGTAGTGCACCACAGACATTGAAGAGGGTAAGGAATGCAATGGTGTTCAGAGAGGGTTAAGAAATGTCTGGTGAGCTAACAACTTTAAAATGCATGAAACCCTTCCAAAATCCCACAAGCCAGTACAATCCACGTGGTCTCCAAGGCTCCTTAAAACAGGTCAGAAAACTGAAATTTGCTTTTCTGACAGTTCAAGAGAGATCTCTTTCATACAGGCACCAAAAGGTTCTTCCAAAGTCTTGTCTTGGGAAAAGCTGTAATGGTGTTTTGGGGCTAAAAACACAGAAAGAGTTAAACAACAATTAATACTGGACGTGACTGGTCTAAAACATGTCAAAGGGATGGTTTAGATGTGGAGACCTCTTCCCAAAGGCAGCTGGACAAAGACTCTGCAAATGTGAAACACAAAGCAAACCTGTGCTGGCAGGAGCATGCGCTCAAGTAGATTTTTTTCAAAGCCTACGTTGCTCATGAAGCATGATTTTTAAAGCTTTGCATCACATCTGGAGGTGATATACCCACATCGCTGCCCAGGACTATGCAGAAAAACGAATCAAGCTCTTCGTACCAGCAGAGTCAACAGTGTCATGCAGCTGTGCCTGCACTCGTTTGGACCCGAGGATTAGTTCAGCCATCGTTACTTTGGGTTCTTCATTTTGTGCTCCTCTGCACAAGGTAGACGTGGTGTTTTTGTGTGCTACATACCAGCAAATCGCAGTGAAAATTCAGAACCGTTTGGAGTGGAGCGTATGTTTAGGTCTTGGGACAAAAAGCAAGCACAGGAAAGTGAGGGCATCCCAGAGGAGCTCTTCTGCCACTCCCAGGAAGAGAAGGTGACTTTTAGATGGCATTTAGTAATTAAATGGACTAATACAAGCTACTGCAGGGAGCAGACACACCGCCGTGCAGGTGGTGAGCAACAAAAGTAATGAGCTAGGGACGGTCAGGAGACAGGCAGCTGTTCTTCAGGGGCTACACCCCGATGACAGCAATGCCAAGAGAGATGTTTCTGCAGAAGAAAGGTCTCAGCCAGACCCAGCACACTTAGAATCATAGAATGGTTAGGGCTGGAAGGGACCTTCAAAGGTCATCTAGTCCAACCCCCCTGCAAGGAACAGGGATCATTGAACTTACTGGTCAATGTTCTGAGGGTTGCTGGTTTCAGTCACGTCTTGTTTAAAAAAAGTCACAACACTTCAGAAAAGAAAGAGCCTATTTGCTCAGCTGGAAGCCCAATTCTGCACTTGATTCGCATCAGTGCAGGAAGAACATCGTTGTACTGGTTCCTTTCAAAGATCTTTGACTTTAAGAAGGAAAAAAAAAAAATTATTCTTTTCCCTGGTTTCTGAGCGGCCTCTTGTTTTGTGCGTTCCTGTAATAATTTGTCATCTGTCTCCACTGTCCTTTGGGCAGCAGAGAAGGAACAATCCCAAGTTCCCAGATCATCTCTGGGGACTATGAACTGTATGATACATCATCACTGTGATTTGCAATGGTGCACTGATGTCATCTGATGTTCCGGCGTCACCTGTGTCCCCATGGCGAGACTGATGAGAGGCTTGGCCATACGGAGGTTTCAGAAACCAGACTGACAGAAACCAGAAATGCCAGTGGGACCTCAGAATTTGTCAGGTGTGACCATTTGATATCAACATCTCTTCACCTACAAAGCGCACGCTCTTTCAAGACAACTTTGCAAACCAGCTGAGCCTTTGCCTCAAATTCAGGGCCTTTACTTGGTACCCAAACATACCTCCATCCATAGACACACCTCACCAGGGCTCAGTTTTACTGTTCCCTTAAAATAAACAAACTCCAGGTTTCACCTATGTAATTCTCTCAAGCCTGACTCCCCTCCGTCATTGCTCCCCAGTTTTGTCCCTTGATAGTTACTTCTGTCTGCCTTGTACCCTTCTGGGAAACCAAAAGACCACATCTACCCTAGTGAGGCTTTACATAGTCTTTATAGCCTGCTAAAAAGACAGCTCAGCAGTCTTGTCATCATTGCTATGTGTTTTTTTTTTAAAACCATACAGCATCCCAAGCAGAGGATCAGAAGAAGTTGCATTGCCTTTAGCCATCTCTGTAACACAGAGAGTGGAAGAAGATAATTAGGATGCCTGAAAACACCCCAAACAACAATGCTTCTACATTAGAAGAAAGATTCAAGAAAGAGACAGTGTCAAATCAGCAACTTCTGGCCTCCAAACAAAGGCAGAGGGGCTTCACTAGGATATCCGAGTGAGAGGTGTCTCAGCAGCAAGATTAATTGTTTGTCATTAAGTACTGACACCACACAGCATGTCACAGGACTGGAAATAAAGGCAAACCTTATACTGAAGAACTGGCAAGCTGAGCAATACAGGCAAAGCTGCAGAGAAACATGGTGCCCTTCTCTTTCTCTTTGCCATGGGGAGATAGGGCATTGTGGGCTCAAAAGAAGAGCGGGTTACAGGAAATAACTCACGTTTTAACAGGTAAAAGAAGTTAGAAAAAAAGGAAGAACAACTGAATTTTACTGTTGAAGCTTCAGACTTGTTAAACAGAGAAAGTGAATAAAAATGCATCCCTTAGAAGAAGCTGTCACACTCTCACGGGGAACTCTAATTTTTCTTTCTGGCAATTATCCTCCCTTGCCATCTCACACACATTGCTGCCCTTTTTCATTGATGTAGGTGTCTTCCCAGCTGTATCAAGGGACTTGTTGCTCTGTTTCTTCTACAGAAAGCTGAACCCTGAGGTTCATAAAGCTTTGTCATGTCAAGGAATGGCATTCAAGTTACTGTGGGCTGGAAGAGAGAGGTTAAACACATTCCCAAAAGGTTTATTTTTACTTACTCTAGGAGAAAAGAAACACTCAGAATCAGTGCTATGTGAAAGAGATGGACTTGGAAAGAATCAAAACGCACAAGACATGCAACTTGATTAGCTCTGAACTGGAAGACTTTCATTCTCCAAGCAAAGCATTTTCAAAACGCTGTGTGTCCTTGTAAGATAAGAGAAACATCTTCGAAAGAGTATTTGTGGGCTTATGAGCACTTTACTCTGCATACAGAGCTTCCAGTTCTCTGCTCACCGCTGGAAATGCAGCACGACAGCCTAATGGTTGTCACAGTTTTGAGGAGTTTAATGGAGAAAGCAGGGGTGGCAAAATCATTTGCATGGATTACATGGCTTGGCTTCGCCACTTTTTAATTCCTCTGGAAGGCACAATTTCAAATTGATTTGCTACTGCCTTTGCACAGAGCCCAGCGAAAACACGAAACGAAGAGCAGAGCCTGTCCCAGTACGCAGCGGGTGGAACACGACAGGGTCTGCTCGTCACCAACAAGACTTTATTTGATATTGGTTGAACTGAAGAAGCAGAGTTTGGAGAAAAGAACTGCCGTCTCATCCCTAGAGGAGAAATGCAGTGCGAAGTGTTGCTTTTTACACCTATATCAGCTGGCCTCTAGTAGCAAGAAGAGTTGGTCTCTTTAAAGAGTTTACTGAAAAAGATAGTTGACTTTGTTCTTCAAGATTAAATTTAAGATTACAGGTCTGTTTCTGACCAATCTACACAGTTCACTTCTAAACGATACACAGGGTCAATGTTTATGAGATCGACGTGTCAATTACCATACAAATTTTTGGCCTAAATTCTGAGAGATGCAAGAAACGAGAAGATTTGATCATTGCTGCTGGCCTATAACTCGCACTAGTTTTATAGAACTGAAAATCTTACAGATTAGAAGACACTTACAAATTTGTAAGTCACTTAAGGGGGTGCAATGTTTCTTCTTCACATCCTCAAAAGTGCTCTACTGAGTTAAAGTCTTCCTCGCTTAGTCTTGGCCTCATGATATGGGAGTTTTACATGAAATCACCCGTTACCTCATCTAAAAATATTTAAACCCTCCTGACTACCCCATGTGTCCCTTATTCAACATGGACCTGAAAAATAAGTAAAGATAGAAACCTCATACCTGGCCTCTGTACAATTCTAAGTGAAGAAAGTTAATTCAAACTCTAAGGATATTGGTCAGACCACGGGCTGATTTTTTTTCGTTCAAGTTATGCACATCTAAATTCAGCACTTCAGCACACTATCCGTGTTATAATTTTATCTTTCATTTCCCAGCCCTTGGTTAAGAAGGTATTTGTTAAGCACTTCATCAGTTAAGGCTTCCTGTATTAAGTATAACTCGCACAAGTATTTGCACATTAAGGTTGTCACTGTTTAAAACACCTTGGTATCGATCCCTCAAGCAGATATGCTGCTGATTATATTAAATAATCCACATTTTAAACAGCCTGAGCTATGTTTGCTTCAGTTTCAACCATAGCTGCTCTTCTGGTAATTTATCAGTAGTGACCTGGCACCAAAATCTTTCAGCTGTGCCAAGGTGCCTCACTGAAAACTTCACAAGCACCTTTTATTAGTGTTTTCTTCCTTTTTATACTCATTCTACCACTGGAAAAATTTTAGAAGTACCATCAGATTAAAAGAAAAATGTAAAAGTCAGTTACTCAAGAGCCAGGCTATTAAAGACGCTTTGTTCTTACAACACAGATGTAGGACAACTCATTAGACCAGATCTGGAACATGCTTGAGTTAGACATTGTTTAAGAGGTAGAAAACAAAGACCTATCATTTTCTTCTGAAGGACTAACAGTCTACAGTTTCGGTATAAGAAAGGGTTGATAGTAAACAACCCCAAAATTTTATCTGAACCACCTTTTTAATGCAGTATGTACAGCGAGAGGTTAACATCATTCAGATCATGAATAGAGAAGGCCGCGAGAAACATTAAAGACACTCAAGAGTGGTCAATAAATGATGAGCACAATGTTCAATTAAAATCACTGGTGACAAATGGGAGGTAGTGTACAGACGAAAGAGTGATTTTAGTCACTCAAATTTTTTCCTTGATCCTAAACCAGTTACAGCCCTCGAGGTAAAAGACTTGAGAGCTACGGGGAACAAGGAAACCTCCTTTGCAGCTCCAGCAACTACTCAGAATGTGAAAAACATTACAGAGCAAACACAAGCGGATGAAGTATTAAGATGCCACTTTATGAAACACTGGAATGTAGCTTTCCACTCTTCCTACCTTGCATCAAAATAAATGAGAAAAAAAACAAACACACAAAATACTCAGAGAGGATACTATGAATATAAGAAGCCTGGAGAGCCTTCCATGGGAAGAGAGGGGATTGGGCAGATTGGTTCTGTGTGCTTTAAAGCAGAAAAAATAAGATGAAACAAGGCAGAGAGAGATCAGAGAAAGAAAAGTAATAAAAATAAGTAGGAGTTGAACTCCTGAGATCTTCCTCTCACTGCAAAAAGGCAATGTATTTAAAATCAAGGATGGGACATACTGTTTGGTGAGTTGGTTTGTTTTTTAAAATCAAACCATCTGTTAACACATGGAACTCCTTGCTACAAGATTCAATGAGGTCAGGGATGCTAGAAGGATTTGAAAACAATTAAATATTTGCATGAAAAACAACAAAATCCTCTAGAGCAGAATACCAAGAGCTTTTGCTCTTTCTTTTATGCAAACAGCTTATTACATCTCACTGCCTGGGGCTGGTGCAAGAGATTTCTGTCCTGGACAAGGAAGACTGATTATCTAGTTTGGAAATTCATGATCATTTCATCACTGAAATCCTGGCCTCTAAAACAGAAATGGGAAATCCCCATCGGCAGCACAGTCCCAAATTTCAGCGCCTGAATTCTAAAGACTTGATTCTCTGTTTTGGTTCACCCTTTATGCTACCTTTTGTGTTCAGAGATTTACTAATGCTGCAAAGTTGATTTTAATTATTGTCATTATTCAGCTGAAAAAGCTAGGAAGCTTTTTTATATTCCTATTGTATTTTTGACAATGCCTTTACAGAATGTTTTTATTATTCCCTGATTCAGCTATTTTGCATACACTTCCCTGTTCTAGAAAATCTCCTGGATCTTGTGTTATTAGACCAAATAAAAAGAAGGGCATTTTACAGCACTTTCACTCTATGCTGCTGTGGCATTTATTCAGCACTGGCAACACAGAAATAGAATAGCCAGCCATTCCCCCAGGGATGCAAAGTTGGAGCAGAGATTGGCTGTGTGTTTCATAATTTCTCCACCTCAACTTTCAAGACAAGTTCAGCTAATGACCTCTGCATAGCTCTTCTTGGCAGAACAGTCACTAAAATGAAATGAAGCAACCCACACCCCTGCAAAGGAATTCTCATCTTTATTTTACTGATGAGGAGACCAGGATTTAGAGATTGAAAAATCACGAGAGCCTTAAAAGCAAGACGACAATAGAGCCAAGGGGGAACCAGGGTGCAGTCTGCTCCAGGCACTGGATAAACCATTAATTAATTTGAATTTGAGGTATCAGAAAAGCTGTAAACAAACAGGAAGACAAATTATAAATGGAAAGGAAAGCAAGGGATTTTTTTTTTTCAATCCTACAGGACCGCAGAATGAAGGGTGGTTACCTAATTGAGGACAGTTGCTGTTGAACAGTCACAGTGAATAAAAGTCCATCAATACAACTGGCACTCAATTGTCGCTCTGCACAGGAACACGGGAAATAATGGGCTCAAGCCATATAAACTGCTGCTACTTCTTCCTATTTTACGTTTCAATGTTTCAGTCTTTTTCCCCTCTGGACAGGTTGTCAAAACTCATGCCCTCCAGAGAGGTTCCGCAGCCACCCCCCAGCCCTGCCAGGGGCCCAGCAGCAGGGCAGAGCCCCACTCCCCCGGGCACACGGGCTGGCAGAGCGCTGCCGAGGAGGGAGCAGAAGCAAAGCAGCAGAAGCCATGTGAAAATGCCCTTCTAAATCCCAGCACCTGGGTTGTGCACATAAAACAGAAGCCCTAAATCCAAAACAAAGAGCCAGCTATACACAGAATAGCATCGGGATGCTCGGGCCCCTGCAGCGCTGCCGTGAGTTGTCGTGACCACACAATCACTTGCTCGCACAAGCACATTTTAGTACATTAGACCTCTAGCATCAGTATGGATTTCAAAAGAAGGACTGATGACAGGGCTTGTAGCGTGGTGCCAGCCCACGGCTTAGGAGCACCGCTGAGTGCCAGTTCTGCCACCGGTCCATCGGCTGACATCACTATATAACGTCGGACCTCAATTTCCCCAATTTTAAGTGTAAGCATGAAGCTGACCTGCCTAGAAAGGCACCTGAAAATCTATTTCAGAAACCACCACTTCTTTTTCTCTCCATCGTTGTTTTAAAAGGCATTTTCACATTACTCAAATGTTTCAGCTTCTCAGAAGAGCAAGCGAGGAAGCAAGTTAGCCCCAGAAGTTCTCTTGATGCTACATGAATGAACTGCACTGTGGTTATGTCAATATATATATCAGCTACTCTACAACGCAGAAAGGTTATCGGTAATCTTTACTGTCTGATAAAAAAGAAAGGAAAAGCATGCTATTTTTTGTTAAATTAGCGCGTTTGGCTCCTTGTTAAAGTTGCTCACGGCTTGCAATAAAGTGCAATGTTCAGTTATAATCCTTATAAAGCAATGTTAATATGTGCCAGGGTGAGTTTCATGAAAGTGATCTCTGTAGCTCATAAAAATGACACTCCAGTGTATTTTACCATCATAGCAAGAGAGGCTTATAAAACAGCTGTGGTGGAGAGTAAATAAAATATAAATGACTCATACAAGGGAACAGTTTCGCCACTGTGGAGACTTGGGGCACTGTATCACTTTTTATATTATGCTGTATTAAGACAATTGCTTTGATCTCAGCAATAAAGAAAGTTGGCCCAGCTCCTTCAGTTTTGCTTAACCAGACTGAGATCTTTTGCAATAACTTCAGTGAGACTGCTCAGAAACAAGCCCAACAAAAACAACTAGTCCTGGCTGGGCACCCTCTAGTCTTGGGTTCCCTCGATGGCCAACAGCACCAAGCACTTGTTTTGGGGCCCTTGTTCTCCGTCATCACCAGACTCTACTTGCCACAAAACATATTGAGCCAAGATCAGGAGATCTCCTGCCTTACCTGCTTTGAAGATCCACTCCAAGTATCCATTTAGTTCCCGTTCAATTTGCTGCTGCCTACGGAGCTTCAGGAAAGCTCGACGATTTTCTACCCTTTCTCGTTCTTTGGCAAATTCACTATGGAGACAGAAGAATGAGAAAGAACACGTCACAGGTGGTCAGGGAAAACACACAGCCCCTCTTTTGCCTTTCAGATTATATTCATGAAACCTGTGAAGTCAATGACAGTAGTAGTGAGTAGAAACCATAGCATGCTACACGTTGTCCAACAAACTACTGCTTTGATTGTAGCTCAGTTGTTTCTCCGCCTCTCTCATCCTGAAAGGTGACTGCAAACAGCCATGTGCACACACTTTTGTTCTGAGGCCACACCATATCCATTATGATGACACCCTTATGCACAACCACATACATTGTCCAGTCATGCAATATAAATTATTGTCCCCAACACTAAAAACTGTTCTGCATCCCTTTGCACTACTCAACTCACAGCAGAATTTTCTCTAGAAGCACAGTATTACGTCACAAACACACCAGCAGTCTCTGTCTTGGAAGAGATCTACTCTTCCCTGTTAGCCTTTCTCTGAGTTTTCCCAGGCTTAAGCAGACTTTGACAAACACAAGCCAAAGGAGAGCTACAAGCGAGGATGGGTGTTCTAGGGTCAAGGTGAAACAGCCCACATGCTCTGGGTTGAGGGTAACAACGATCCTGCCATTTGCTAAAATCACATGGAAAGCAAGTATCTTGACATCAAGTCATTAGAACAGGACTGTGCAGGGTAGTCAGAAAGTAAGGTTCATCCAACCATTGCAAAATCTTGTCCAAGTACATCCTACCACCTAGTTTGAAACAATGCTGAGACAATAGTGCAGCCACCACCTCCAAGACACCCACACCCCAAGCTAACTTGTATCACCACTGGGAAGCTTCTGATGACCCACCTGAAGATGCACGTGCCCACCTACCATTTACAGAGTTCTGAACCATCCTCCGCAACCCCACGCTTTGAGTGACTCCCACAATAGCTTGGTCTATATGGTTAAATGTGGGATCGGGCTTTTGTCCATCGTGTATATCAGTGGCTCACTCGTTTGACATCTTAACTTTGCTGTGTCCTTCAAATCTTTAGTTAACTGTGATTTGTTGCAAACTTGTAGTTAACCATTATTCTTTACTAAAATCCCACCTAATCACCTCTTCATTACCCACACACGCTCCTCAGAAGCCAGCAAGGAGCAGAAGATGGGAAAAAGGTGAAAGAATAGGGAAGAAGGAGCTGCAAGTGCCAGAGGCAGCTTTGTACTCACAGTCTACACTTCACCCTTCAAAGCCAACGCTTTTGCTTCATTTGGCACGACTGTCTGACCCGCAGAGAAGGGACTGCAGGGAGGACTTGGCTCAGCACTGCGACACACGCCAGTACCAGCCACTGATGAGAGAGCTGCCATCAGCTGAGCCCTTATCTTGATTTTGGCAGCGCGTCCCAGTCTCCTGACTCCCCTCTCTCCTGTCCCCCACCTGACAGCACAGCCTGTGACCCCATCCTTGAAACGGCGGAAGCCAAAACATCGCTCTGAACCGACAGCTCCTCCTTGGCATTCAGCACGTGTCTGCCAGGGGACTCGGGATCCTGCGCGTGTCAGCTGAATCGCCCGTTTTCTCCCTCTTCCTTTTTAATGTTCTCATTTCTGGTTCAGCGCCTGCTGGTCGGGGCCACGGACCTCCTCTCAGTTCTGATGTCTCTCTGGAGGGGGAGGAATGAGATCAGACAGCCCGAGGTGACAACACGCATTTATAAACTGCCGGACGTGGAGGGGCCACGATTCCTGCGTTACAGGCTCACGTCACCGCAAATTTCCCAGAGCTGAGCTGTGCCGGATGGGAGCAGGAGGCAACACCCGGTGGGGAGTTTCATGAAGGACCACAGTGGGCAGAAAGGACAGTAGATGAGCCGTGGCACTGCCCCCTCGCTCCTCAGGAGCAGGCAAGGGAGAACTTTCCTTGTAAAGCCTTTCATCCCCTGCCAGCTCCTATCTGGCCTCAGGAAAGTAAAAGCTACCTAGGACTGGGTTCCTTTTAATCTCAACTTTAAACATGTAAGAAAATGAGGGAAAATCTTTGCTAAGTTGCAAACTTTCCATAGTTTCTGTACAGCCATGCACATTTTTTGCAAGACACCAGTGAGGAACGTTGCTGAGGTTAAAGCCACCTGCGTCCTCCTGTTCTCTGGAGCCGGCAGATTTGGCATCGCTGTAAAAGATGGTGTCGTGGTTTTAGGCTGATCCAGCAACTAAAACTCACACAGTCTCTCCTTCTCCAATAAAGTAGAGAGGAGAGGAAAAAAAAAAAAACAAAAGGACTGAGGGTTGAGGCAAGAACAGAGGGAGCACCCACCAACCATGGTCCTGGGCAAAACAGGCAGCGCTTTTCTCAAAGCAAAACAGTTTATTAATGATTACTTAGAAGGACAAAGGGAAATAAAAAACCGATTACTTGAGAGGACAGAAAGAAACAAAACCAGATCTTAAAACCGACACCTTCCCCCCCCCCACCTTCCTTTTCCTCCCGGCTCTACCTCCTCCCCCCAGCAGCACAGGGGGCAGGGACTGGGGGAGTGCAGGTCAGTTCATTCCGTGCTGTTACTGCTGCTTCTTTCTTAAAGGAGAAGGAGTCCTTACACCCTTTTCCCCTGCTCCAATGGATCCCCTACCCACGAGGAAAAATCCACAAATTTCTCCAACGTGAGTCCAGCCCACTGGAAACAATCCTTCCCCACAGATTGCTCCGGTGTGGGCTATACCACAGTCTCGGGTACTTAGGGAGCTGTAGCCACTCGCTCCGGCGTGGGTCGTCACGAAGACTCCAGATGCCTCTCTGCCTTGCCGTGCCCCCAACACGACCATCCTCGGGCTCAGGCATCTTCTCCCCACGGGCTGCGAGTGGGTCGCTGCTCCACCGAGGCCGTCCTGGTTGCAGGGGGGCAGCCTGCTATCTCACCATCAGCCGCAGGGGAAACTCGGCTCCGGCACACCTCCTCCCGCTCCATCCTCACTGACCTGCTGTCGATGCGGCTGTTTCTCTCAGATCTCAGTCCTCTCCAGGTGAACTCAGCCCAGTGGGCACCCTGGGAGTGGGGTGCCCCCGAGTTCCCCAGCTGGCTCCGCCGCCGCCATTCTCCGTGGGCGGCGCTGGCCCGACGCAGGCAGCCGCCCGGCCGGGAGCCAGGGAGCGGGGGCAGTGCCCTCCTCCCTTCTCTGGTCGATCCTGGGCGAAGCACCTTTTCCGGTTCCCTTGTCCTGACTTAAATAGGGCAATTCGCAGAGGCGCCCTATTGGCTCAACCCCGAGGGGGATGGCAGTCTGATCCGGTGGCCAGAACTAAGCCTAACCCGGATCCAAAACCGGGGAGGTCGCAGGGAGCAAAATCCCTCTCCTGCCACCAGAACCACCCCCCCCTCCACATCAAACCATGACAGATGGGAAGGTAACTTTCAGGAGAAGATAGTACCTGGGGTCTCTGCTCATTGAATGTCTTCGGAGTGCTACAGAGCTGCAGCAAAATAGTCCAGGATGAAGACTGGAGAGTCTCAATGTACGGTCTTCCTGGTGAAGGAACACATCACTTGCTCTTTCTTCGACCTCCAGGAGATAGGAGAGGTTTGATGAGCTGGAACTTGTCAAAAGACTGTGTTTTTCTTTAAGAAATGTACTAACAAAAGCACGCGTGTGTGTCTCTTCCACTACGTTCATCACCATTCAGGAACTGAAATAGTCCCCATTTGCAGCAACTGGAAAACTCCCAGAATTTCTGTTTGAGAGCTTTTCAACAAAATTTCAGAACATGTTCAAAGAAAAGGGGAAAATTTCTATCAAAACACCGTATTTCATCTAAAAATACTTCAGTTGAAGTTTTCCTGACAGTTCTAAATGAAAACACATTTAGAACCTTCCCATGGGAAGATTTGGTAGCAGTAAATAAGTTTCCTCTTTTATTTAACACAATTGCTATTTATGCCACTGACTTGTAAAAAAATCTCCCAAATCACCAAAAAGGAAACCTGAGCAGGAAATATGCTATCTCTTGCCCAGCTTTACCTCCAGGACTTTCTTCACTGCTGGTCCTCCACAGATTGACCAGTTCTGGAACAAGGAATATTGAAAGATGTTCACCCGTTCTCATCCTTTGCTCTCATTGACCACCACGTGCCCCAAAAGCTCCCCAAAATATTTGTATTTCAGCACTGCCTGGGGGAGGCATTAGGAGGAGGAAAGCTGGAAGATCCATACTCCTACACACAGCACAGCAACCGCAGATACTGCTTTGGAGGAAGTCGAGCTCTGCCTGGGTAGATGACTATAATGTGTTTTAGTTACAACATGACAGTTGTGAATAACTGATCCTATAGAGACAGCAGGAACAAACAGAAATCAAAGGAAGGACATTCATCATGGAAACCATACGCCATACTAGTCAAGCTTACTGTGTCACATTTTTCTTCTCAAGAGTGGTCGGTGCTTAAAGTCACCAGGAAAATGGACGATTGTTGCTTATCACCTTGGTGGGTAGAAGAGTAAAATAAATCTCTGTGTAAATATGCACTGTAATAGCCACTTCAGGGAAATTCAAGAAGCCCCCACCCACAAAAGAGACAAGGTCAACTCATGAGTAACCACCAGGGTCAGTAAAAGACTATAAACCAATGAAATTCTTACAAGTACTATATTCATGCTGGTCTTAAATTAAAAATACTGTCACAACAAGCAAAAATTAAAAAAAAAAAAAGCACCAAACTACAATCCTCATCCCCTGAGTCCAACTATCCTTCTGATATGAGAGCAGAGAGCTGAGATGGAGCATCAGGTACTGTGCCTCCTGGTCTTGGGTTTCACGGCACACTCCCAGGGCCAGCGACAGCAGGGCTGCTGCAAGACTGATGGCACCACCACACCTCTGCAACTCAGGCTTCCCTCTCCAAAAGCAGACAGAAACGCTTCCCACTCACAGGGAAGAGGCAGAGATGATTTGGCATCACTGTCATTGTTACCACTAATAGTGCTCACAATAACAACATAGGTGATTAGCTCCTCATTCAGAACAATACCATGAGCTACACATGATCTCATGAAATCTCAGACCTTAAAATGGGAGAACACCCTTTGTCTACTGAATCTCAAGCACTGTTCAGCATGAGCAGAAAGATGCACAGATCTCGGAAGGACTCCACCAAAGACTCACAGAAAGCAGCTATAAAGGACTTCTAAGAGTTTTAAGCCTAAAACAACAAAAAAACACCCCACCAAACAGTTCTAGGATTGACTTCATCTCCAGTCCAAGTATGTCAAATGAATGAGCAAAGTTGAGCCTGGATGGCACGTGACATCTAGGGACGGAGTCCTGCCTGGAGAAACGCAGCCCTCAAGAATGGAGAGGAGTCAGATAATTCAAAGTGGGTGAGCTGCTGGGGAGAGAACCAGCCAGGACTGCAGATGTTTGACTGAGTTACTCACAAGCCACAATGCATTCTCCAGGTAGAGAAACAAAATTGGCCAAGACACAAGGCTTAGTTTATAAGCTTTGTTGCTTGAACATGGAGCAGTGCCCAAGAACAGACTTGATACTTGTCAGCAGACTGTTAACCAGCCCACATCACTCTGGAGCAGGGAGGGACAGGTTGGAGGTAGAAGATAGAAAACAGCAGCTCCTCTGGCTGCCTGACATGCAAGTTGGAGGAGCACCACTGTGGGAAACGTGCTGGAAGAGTGGTACTAAATCACAAGTGCTTTGCTACTTGGGTGCTGCCTGGATGAGGAGTGGTGAAGTGTTAAAAATTCCTCTCAGTTTCAGTCCACCCTTTTTACAATCAGCAAGGAAGGAACCTCAAAAGAAACTTGGTGCCGATTATCCACCTGTCTTTCAGTTAAGCCTTCAGCAAGAGCAACGCTGAGGTAGGAATTTCCATAAGAGGCTGCCAAGAGACCACAGAGACAAGAACACGCACTTGTAGCACCCCAGACATATGAACATGCTGGATGATAAGAGAGGTGAAATGAACACAATACTGTCTATACTTTTCAGTAAAATCAAGTCTCTTGAGCTCTTGGCAGGCTGGAACCACTTGCTCGGGGGCTGTACATCACTGAGATCCTCCAGAGTGGGAACTTCCCAGCACAGGGACCACACACACCTCCAAGCCTCCTGGTATCTTGAGAGCATCCACATGCAAGCAGAAGCACTTTATTACATTTTTGGGGTGGAAATCCATTTCTTACCATTTATTTTGGTTAATCAACTGTGAGAAGGAAATAGAGAAAGAGCCTCCAGTTAATTTTTCCTTTCCCTCCTAGGTCTCTGTTTCTGATGCTGGGGTTTGCCACCTCCTCCTAACCCAACCAAATCTTGACTGCTTGGGTGAAACCAGTTGCAGAAAGGTTGTAGGCAGATTCCTGCTGAGCCAACCCTCCTCGTGCTCCTGCCATCCTGCAGGTCCTGCCATACTCGCATGATCGAGTTTGCTACCTCATACACACAGTCCTGCGAAGCCCCTCGTGGCTTGCTTCCCCGGGGTCTGATCCAGTTAATACTCCTAATGTTTCATTCACTAACCAAACCACACCAGCATCCACGTGTTTATAGAAAGGCACATTCTTGCTCCAGGGAAAGAATCTGTTTCTGCAGGTTCGTATCTCTGTCTTTTGTCTTCCTGGAGAACAGTGAATCCTTTATAAGGAGAAGCCTCTGCTGGATGCAACAAAAAAAGTCCAACACCTTTATGACTGTAACGGTTTATACAACTAAGGACACAAAGCCTTGGCTGTACTCAACTTTTATTTTACCTTCTGCAAACCTGTTCTTCAGCAGACAAAGGCAGTGAGGGAGTACAGGCAGAAAGAAAGAACTTGCCTGTGGAGAGCTAGCAGGAGAATGATGAGTAGTGGGGAGAGAAATGAGAGAAAAGCAGGAGATCGGTGTCCTGGATGCAGATGCAGGAAGAGTCTGGGGACCTGCTGAGCATCGCCACCCCTCCTGCAGGTGCCGCAGCAGCTCAGGCCAGTGCAGAGGGAGGCAGGCAGGACACCAGGTAGGACATCAGGTAGGAAGCACAACAGCAAAGCTTGGAATCTAAGCAGGGACAGCAGACACTCGTCTTCCCTCATTTCCTGAAGCACTTTGCTTCAGCAGGGTGCACTGTCACTAGCAAACCATCATTAACAGCAGCACCAGCAACCCTTTGAATTCTTTCGGAGATTAAAGGACCTGCCTCAGCCCACAATGCAGCTCCAAGAGCCTGAAAGGGGCTGCCAGGGAGGCAGCAGCAGGAGAACAGCAATCCTGCAGGGATGACACCCTGCAGGACAGCCACCTCAAAGGCACCAACCTTTGGTGTTTCTCACAAAAGCTCCTTCAGAAGAGGAGGAAAGGCAGCCACAGCAGGGGCTGAATTATTCACAACAGCATACAGGAGGCAAAGAGGTGAGGGGAAGGGACGGGGGAGAGGAGACAGAGCATCATTCCCTTCAGTACACTGACCTGGGTGGATGCTGGTGAGCTAGAAATACAGGTGGAAGGTAAAATCAAATTTGGTTTAGGAGAGAAAAATATCAGATCTAATAAATCCAGGAATAAATAGACAAGCAGTGCAATTCCCAGCTGCCTGGACATGAGGCGTCATGGCCCGTAGCTGAGAAGCTGCAAACCCAACAGCACATGGCTCAGCTGTGTCCATAGCTGGCATCGTGCACCCAAGAAGGACTGCAAATAAAATGAGAGGAGATCAGCAAGGACCTTGGTTTCCTTACCATAGCATCAGGTATTTTTAGCACAGCAAGCCCCGGAAAGACTTCGGGACGAGCCAAGACTTCGGTACGGTTATTTTCATTCATAGACAAAATCTTCAAGTGCACAGAAACCTGCAGGCAAAACTAGAAATAATTTGATCCTCCTGTTTACTGGTTTGAAAAGGTGAAGAGGAATGCATGTAGGTTATTGTTAACTCACTGGTTTTAAATACCTCCAAAAATCAGGCCCAGGTCACCACGGAACATAGGCAAAGCGTGTTGATTAGAAAGCCTGCCTGGAGCAAGAAGAAAAGGCATGGAAATGCACCTCAGTTGGGTGAGAAGAAAACTGAGGGAGGTGGAAGAAAGGACATCCTAGGAGTGCAGGGAGATCTCACTGGAAAAGTGCTGGAATTAGACGAAACCAAGCCACTGATTCACTTGGAAAACCATCAGTAAGAAATTCTTTATGCTGGTGACATTTGGTACCTCTAAGACACTACTTTCCTACCCATAAAGGTGGTTTGCTGAGAAGTAGTTTTGAACCTTGTTATTAAACAAGGAAAGCCCAGAGAAGGACTGAGATGCTGGAGATGACCAAGCCCTGCGGCTCCTCATCCACCCAGGCTGTCCCATCAGCTGCACGAAATCCCAAAGGCACAGCGTTCTATGTTTCTGTCTCACCTAGAGCTACAAGCTGGCCAAGATCACGCTATCTGAGTGTCATCAGTGGTCTGAGGGGCATGTCCACCTCTCCGAGACTGAGCCCAGATGTATAAACCCAGCTGGCTGAGCTGCCTAACCCGTCCTAATGTCCACCACTTAAGAATAAGGACTGGCTCAATCAATCCTGCACAGCCAGAGCTGCTTCTGCTTCCTCCTCATTGCTCTAAAGAGGAGGAAAAAATAGCTCTCCTCAACCAGCTGATAAAGGATGAAAGTATCCCTGTGAGATTGATCTGGCAGCACCGAGCCAGGCTTCACAGTCACTTTTATCACTGAACATAGCAGGAAGATGTTTCAAATGCAAGCCAGATACAGAATACATCTTGTATTTCTCGAAAGAGAAAGAGGAACAGCACAGAGGTGAGGCCTTCAATGTATCTTCCTTCCTTTTGTCTTTGTGTTCTGCTTGGAATCAATTCACTTTGATTCCACCTAATCCGATTTGAAATGCTGCGAGTGCCACAGCTGGCAAAGCTGGCTCGAAGGAGGCAACAACAAAGAAAAAAAAGAATTAAAAAGCACCATGTAGCTGATAGTATCAGCTTATTGCAATTGCTGGATGAACCTCTGGCTCTGTTCATCCAAGTCTCTGCCCCAGAGTCAAAGCAAAGGCCCCAGGAAATTCAAATTTAGGCCTCCTGCGCATCATTCCTGTATTACAGCCTTTAATTTCCATTGTGACTTAACAGAAGGGCAAATAAAGGTAGTCCATGTCTCCAGTACTAACCAAAAAGGCAAAAGGATTCACATTCAATAGGACTTTTAGCTTGGTGAGACGAAGCTCACCTGGAAAGTCACTGCTCCCTGACCCCTTCTCCAAGAAGCACGCGTGCTTCTCACGCATCTCTTATTTGCAATGTTGGCTTTGTCAAAAAGGGTGATCAGCAAGGAACAACAGGAAAGAAAATGAGTTTTTTGCCCTGTCTTTCTCCTCCTTTTTAAGCACAGGCTGGGGAAGGACTAAAAGCAATGAGAAAGCAAGCAGAATCTCATATCTTTTCATGATGCAGCTCTTCTGCTGCAAATAATTAACACCAGCCAAAGTCAGATCACAGCAGGTAACAGTGAACTTGGAACAAATTTGCAGGGGAAATGAATGATTGTCTCTGTAATGAGGGAGAAGGAGGACAGAAGAACGCTTTGCCATTATGATAAATTAATCAGCCTGATTCTTCTCCAGCCTCTGCACGTCTTGCAGGCTGAAGTTTTACGATCTCAATCTGGCAAAAATCCTCAGGATGGGAAAACATGTCACGAAACTCAGCAGAGCAAGTCACCAGGACAGCCAATTCAGCAAGGTCTGGATGGGACCGTGCTTCCTCCCAGCGAGCTGCTCCAAGAGCACAAAAGCCTCAGTGACCCAAGGTACAACGGTCAGAAACAGATATCCCCAAGGGAGACTGGAGCACATGGCAGGGAGAGCGTTTAATGGGACTCTGCCCAGACAGCATCACCCCACGCTGCAGACTGCTCAAAACAGGGTGCAGCAGTGAAGAATTAAAGCGCTATTTACCCTGACCCTTGTTCACCTGCAAGGTGCCAGCACAGTCTGTAGCTGTATCCCTTGCCAGGCTCCTGCTGTCACAAAGATGCTGCATCCACTGAAAACGTCTCCCTGCAGTTCCTGCACCAGGTGGTCTCACATAACAGGAGGCAGGTGCTGCACATCTCAGGACAGAGCAGGTCTGGACCGTGTTACGGTAACACTTGAGCAGGGAAGATGCAAACTGGCCGCTGCGGTGCCTCTCCACACTTGGTTATTGCAGCCAGATGAGTAAACCTCAGGAAAGATCATTACTCTTTACTGGCTAGTCTGGAAATACCTCAGGCTTCACCATAAATATTTGAGGACACGACAAGCAGCATTTTTCATGCTTGAGAGATACAGATTCTCAGTATTCAAATGCATCATTCACAGTGCTCTGCCCTCTCTGGCCAGCACTCCCGCAGCCTCACCACCCTCACCGCTCCCCACTGTGCAGGAAACAGTGCCAAAAACCACTTAGCCTTGAAATAAAGTTAAATCATCTTCCTCACAGCATCCCATGATAACGTTTATCCTCTTTGCATTGTGTAATCCAAAGCATCAAAACAGTCACAGATGTATTGTACGGAATCATCCAGCTCATTACCAGGCAAAATTAATACCCAACTCAACATCCAAACAGTAGAAAACTCCATAATCCCTCTCAGCCCACGGAAGCTGCTAGCTGGGCTGAGAGGGGACCAGCAATAGGATGAGAAAAACTGCCTTGGAGATCACTGCGGACGAATGGAATGCCAGAAAGCTAAGGTGTGCATGGAGATGGGCTCTCGTCTCTCGGATGCAAGAGCTGCCAGAGCAGGATGGCAGAGGGCTGCAGCCTGCAAGCAAGAAAACAGTATAAAGCCAGAAAAAGAATGAGCGTTGGTCAGGACGTCTCAATTCAATGAGGGGTATTTTTTCCCTCCTCACTGTAAACTGCAGAATCATGTGCAGGGTCCAATAAAGAAATTTATCAGGACCATCACAGGGCGTTTTCTGGTCAGAGTTGAAGCCAAATCCCACGACATCCCAAGCAGTAACAAACACCATGTTTAGGGAAAACCAAAGGCATCTGGGGTCAACCCTTCTTGGCATGACTTGGAGCCAGGACATTCCCATTGTGCCACCAGAGGCAGCCAACCTCTTTTTCTACAGAAAAGAAGTACTCCCCATGATGGATGCCTTTATTGCTACCTGAGTCACAAAGAGTTTACAAATAATCCAGTAAGTCAGAATAACCACCCACTTCAGTCAACAACAAAAGATGTTTCAAGAGAAATATATTGTGGATAAACATTCCTAAACATTTTCACTACTGCTGTTTTCCACTCTGCACTGGAAAACTTTCAAAATGTTACCCCAATTTCTGGGAATGAAGGCGCCCCAGCTTTCTGGAACAAAGCTAGCATGGCTAGAATGGCTTCTTGTGGTTAAAACAGAGGAATAAAGTCAAAGACAGGTCTCTAGTATGAACAGAACCTGGTTCGTCCTTTGCGTGGATGGATGGTTCAGCAGAACTTCAACAGGTGTCTAATCTTCTTCCCCCCCCCCCCCCCCCCCCCCCCCCCCATATTTCTCTTTTTCCCCTTTTTTTTTTTGTGTCTGTGACAGGGGAGTTGTCAGGCTTGAGCAGTCACTCCAACGTGAGTGGAGAACACGCCCTGCATCTGCCCATCTTGGTCAAGCGGGCAGACTGCTGCAGTCCACCTGAAGAAGCAAACGAGCCTACCAAATGTCTTAATGCTGTCAAAAGGCAGAGCAGTCTCTCCTCCAGCTTCTGCTCTGCTGGCCCTACACATTCCTGATCCTCTCTTGAATTAGCTATGGCCCTCAATAAAAGCTCCTCCAGAAGCAAATAATATGTGTTTTTCTGCTCTATCAGTTTCTGCAGGGCTGTTGAGTTTCACCAGCTCACGGATGGATCAAGCCCCGGAGAGGGCAAACAGAAGGCAGGGGAATACATAGCAAAGAGCAGAGAGGAAAATCCCCAACCAGGGACACAAACCCACAATCGCCACTACTGCGCAGCAAACGGGATGCTGTGCTCCGGCTGGAGACGGCCTCGTATCTTCTGTAAACGAGCAAAGGCAGCTCCTGGATTTTAGGAGCTGGTTCAGTTCCAGTTCACTTGTGCATCAATGACCACTGCAGCACTCCAGGAAAACTCTAAATCCTGTCGTGTTCACAGCTAGAGAACAGCACAGTCTGCTCGTGGCATGCAACCCAGCAAGGGAGAGCTCCTACCAGTTTCCCCAAAGACCCACCTTTAGCACTGCGGTGAGCGGGTACGGCACAGCATCCACTGCAAAAATCCTGCAAAGACACAGGAGAGCCCAACATCCCTACTGCACCATCAGAAATAAGATGTTGCATCATTGAAGTCATTGCCTTTGATCAGCACGCATGAGGAGGACACACTGTCCAGCAAGTAGAGTCTCATTCAATCCGAATTACGGAGTCAACACACTTTTGCAATTACATCCTCAGCCAGGTGGTCAGAGGTTTTGTCATATCAACTGCGGCCCAAGATTGTGGGTTACTTTCATACCAAGTTTTTACTAACACTTACAGATTTCCACATCTCCCTGTCACTTCCCTGCCTTTGCTTCTATTACAAATCCAGAAGAATCAGCACAGAGGAAATGCTGTTTGGTCTTTTATTTTAAAAGGTATCATCTCTTCTGTAGCATTTGCAATGCAAATGATTCCCCATTTTGCCAGCAGATGAGACTGGGGATCCTAACCGGGTCAATCTATCTGCACTGCTCAAACAGATAAACCTAGGAGCTAAGCCTGCTCATATTAGGGATCTGCCCAGTGTTGACGTGGGTTCACAAATAACCACGGAAAGGCAGAAAATTCCATGAAGAGTTATGACAAAACTCTGCATAATCCAGTGTCGGTAGGAAGCTCAATAACTTGTTGTCATTCCAGATTACTTATACTGCCATAACCTGTGATTTCCTACTTCAGAAATTTGTAGCTGCTTTATTGCCCACTGAGGAACCCAAATACGCGAGAGGAAATAGCTCAAAACTAACAGCAATGAAAAATACTCAGGTAAAAGGGTTTTCTGTGGCTTTCCAAGGTACAGATAGTGGCACGCTGAAGCTTAACCCTCTAATGTTGATGATGTATATGGCAAAGTATCCAAAAATAAAATACAACCTGAGCAACAGGGGGTTTGTGAAAGAGGACAGTAAACTGAAGATCACACACAAGCCCAGGAAACCAGTGACCTAACACCAGCTTTGCAGTTGTATCCCGGGGGCTTTACATCCCCTCTTTCTGCCCCAGTGTTCCCTCTCCATAACGCGTGGAGAAGACGAATAGAGCATCACATCGCTCCCAGGATACAGCCAGGATAATATTCAAGGCATGAGGTGCACAGATCATGAAAATAAGCAGGTGAGTGATTGTTGAGTTAACCCTCTTCATGGGCTATTTGTAGAACCTCTAACCCTAAATCAACTTTGTTTCATTGAAACAGGGATGTAAGATATTGCCAAGAGTCTCCGCTGCCGGAGTCACTAGCTGATAGTGTCACTGGGATGTGGATGACAATGTCCTGAGTGAAACTGTACGCTATGGACATCAACATGCATTTGCCAACGACCCCTTCTCCAGGCACAAATGGACATGCAAATAGTCAGCTCCAGCAGAAATTCCTCTTTTTTCCTACAGAGCTGTCTGGGACTTTTGGCTAGAGAATATAACAGCAACAGTCTCTGCCTTCAGAGGGTCTTTCATCTTTCCAGTTTCTTCTCATCATTAGTCCATTCAGATACATCCTGTGTCCTTCACTGCTCCATAGCTGCAAGCCCACCAGCAGCCTGCTGAGCACTGTGGTCAACACCTGTGCTACGGCGTTTGTTTTCTTCAGCCTCTCCCCAGGAATTATTCCAGCCAAGGACGTCAAACCACTGTGCAAAACAGAACTTAAAAGCTTCCCTCTGTGAAGAAGATATCATCCTTACCACTAACAAAGGGAAGCCTGATGCACAGAGCTGCGTTTTTTATAGAAGATACACATTTATATAATATTCATGTTTTGCCCCAAGCAACAAGAGGCTTTCAGGAGAGCCAGACAGAGGTCTCCATCTTTCGGTCACCAAACACGTTTGAATCCAGCACAAAGGAACAGGAGCCTGCAGGCTTCTGAGTTTTGTTTTAAATCACAAGTATCATTACAGCCAACGTGGGCTGACCCCACCGCGGAACGAGGAAGATGAACTACCTAATGAACCGCACTCAGCCCTGGCTCTGGTGCTCGCTCTAAATCATATGTCAGACAAGCATGGTCACAAAGCTCTCCTGTACAAAGCCTTGAGTTCAACAGGATGTCTGATGAGTGGCTTTGATCAGTTATTGATCATGACCATTATTCCTGGACTGAAGGAACAGCAAAGTGCATGACATGGCCTTCTCCATGACCCTCTCTTGTAGCAGCATGTCTCCCAGTCCTCAAACAGAACTGCACTGCTGCCTCGCTGCTCCTGCTCCCAGCACGTGCTTTGAGGACGAGGATCCTTAACAAAATAATAAAATTGAACGTTGTTGTGGTTTAGCCCAACTGACAGCTAAGCTACCATGAGGTCACTTGCTCATGACAGGAGAAAAATATAACAAAAGGCCTGAGGGTTGAGATAAGAACAGGGAGGGATCACCTACCAACCGGGCAAAATGGACTCAGCTTGGGAACTAGTCACTTTAATTTGTTAACAGCTACTTGAGAAGATAACAAGAAACAAAGCCAGATCTTAAAAACACCTTCCTCCTACCCCTTCTTCCCGGCTCTACCTCCTCACCTAGCGCCGCAGGGGGACAGGGAACAGGGGGTTGCAGGTCCGTTCATCACACATTGTTTCTGCTGCTCCTTTCTTAAAGGAGGAGAACTCCTTACACTCTTTTGCCCTGCTCCAATGGATCGCCTCCTCATGGGACAGTCCACAGACTTCACCAACATGAGTCCTTCCCCCAGGTTGCAATCCTTACCCATCAGATTGCTCCAGTGCAGGCTTCTTCCTCACAGAGTCATGGCTTCTTAGAGTACAGCCACCTGCTCTGGTGTGGGGTCCTCCACGGATTTCAGCTGCATCTCCGCCTTATTGTCAGCCTCCAGCAGCACGGGATCCTTCCCTCTGAGATAATATATGGCCTCTCTCAGGCATCTCTGCTCCAGCACAGGGTTCCCCATGGCCTGTGGGTGAGTTTCTGCTCCACCGTTAATCTCCCCGGGGTCAGGGCGGCCACCGGCCGTCTGCCACGGGCTGCAGGGCAGTCCCAGCTCCAGCACAGCTCCTCCCGCTCCATCCTCACTGGCCTGGGTGGCTGCGTGGCCGTTTCTCCCGGGTCTCGGGTCTGTCTCCGCTGCAGCTGCGCCGGGCCCAACACACCTGGGCAGTCCTGGCAGGACGGACCCGCCTGGCGGGAGCCCCGGGAACTGGGGCACTCCAGAGCGATCCTGGCCGCGCTGCCGCCGCCATCTCCAGCCAGGGAGCAGCAGCCCGCGCGGGAAGGGGGGCAGCCCCTGTCTCCCCCTGCTCCTCTCTTCGGTCCAGCCCAGTTCAGGCTCCTTTGTCCTCGTCTTAAGTGGGGCGTTCGCAGAGGCGCTGCCTGGCCCGAGGGGCCGCTCCGACCGGCTGCGGAGCCATGGAAGCTTTTTGCAGCTCCTGAGCGGGGCCGGCTCCGCAACCCCTCCCCTGCTCCCGAAATCCCACCACTAAACCCGGCACAAACATGAATCTGTGCTTTGGGAAACATCTTTCTTTCTCCGGTCACTTAAAGGCCAAAGGTGCAGCAGTGAAGGGCCTTTGTCACCAAACAGCGTTAACTCTTACCTGCCTTCCTGTGCTGCCAAAAGCCACAAATAAATCTCCATCTTGGTACATCTACATAATCTAGATCACCTGGATGGGCTAAGAAACTGTGTGCAGATCAAAGTGCTGAAGTCTAAGAGGTTGAAAACCATTAAGGTGAGTCAGGTTGTTAATTCCAGATCAAATTTCCACAGACACTGGGACGTTCCAGCAAGGCTTCCAGCTTGGCGGCTTCATCTCTGCCATGGCCCAAACTCAAAACTCACATGCAACAAACACCGAATCCTGGGCTGAACCCTGGGGTTTGAACATCAAGAGACCAGTGTGACCCCAAAATCCAGACATTAGCTTAAATGGCTAGAGATTTTAAAAAATAAAAATTAAAAAACAAACAAACAAACAAAAAACCAAACATACAAACAAAAAAACAAACATACAAACAAAAAAACAAGCACCTGAGATCTTTTAATTTCCTTCTGTTTGAGCTTCATGTTTCTCCATGCTGCACAGTTAGACTGAACACATTACGAACACTTTGATGTCCAGCTCCAGCACTGGAGTATTTATACTGGCCTCAGTGGGTTCCTGATGGGTTTGCAAGATGACGCAGGAGTAAGTGTTGGATGCATAGATCCGACTCAGCATAATTACAGGGACCTCACTTAACTCTCGGGTCTGGATTCAGAATCATCTCAATGATTTTTCACCAGCCTAGACCCCACTCTACGGCTCTACAGCCTTATACAAACAGCCCACCACCAGGAAAGGACAAGGCAGGAAATTTGTGAAGGGGGACAACGTACAGTGTGATGTATCACTCCATCTTCTCTTTTTCAGCTACATCCTCTCCCAGTGCTAGGACCAACACATCTTCCCTTTTCGTATCCAGGTGGAGATAAACAAGTGAGTAGTGTCTTACCCTGATAAGACGCCCAGCACCAAGTTGAGCATGAAGAAAGAGCCAATGATGATGAGAGGGATGAAGTAAAGCCAGTTCCAGGTATTTCCTGCAGCATCATTTGTCTGGAAACCAAAAGAAAGGGAGAGAGGAAAAAACAAATATTAATCAGCCTCAGAAACAAAATACTGTACAGAAAGTGCAGGGCAGAGAGCAGGGGAGATTCCCCCCAGATTTCCGTAGAGCTGTCCACCACTGACGTACTGGTTAGTTCTGTCATGTTCACCAGTTCAAACGCCAGCAAAAGAATCACAGAATGGTTTGGGTTGGAAGAGACATTAAAGATTAACTAGTTCCAACCCCCCTGCCATGGGCAGGGACACCTTCCACTACACCAGGTTGCTCAAAGCCTCATCCAACCTGGCCTGGAACACTGCCAGGGATGGGGCAGCCACAGCTTCTCTGGGCAACCTGGTCCAGTGCCTCACCACCCTCAGAGGGAAGAATTTCTTCCTTATATCTAATCGAAGTCTCCCCTCTTTCAGTTTAAAGCCATTGCCCCTTGTCCTGTCACTACACACCCTTGTCAAAAGCCCCTCTCCAGCTTTCTTGTAGCCCCTTTAGGCACTGGAACGTGCTGGAAGGTCTCCCCGGAGCCTTCTCTTCTCCAGGCTGAACAACCCCAACTCTCTCAGAAGAACTGATGAACCAAGTTGATTGTTCCACTGTCCGCACCATGATTTGTCATCAGCTCCAGCGAGAAGATGCATCCAACTCCACAACTTCTCCTTGCAGGGCCAAAACACACCTTTCAGTTACCTACCTCTGTACAGGCTTTCTACACCAACCTACTTCCTCCTCACCTCAACTCTGACTTCCCATGTGCTGAGCATCATGTTTACGTCTGACTTGAGACCCACAACAACGGGAGGGAACCACAGCCTCCCGTTACTCTGTGCTGCCGTTAAGGCAGAGCATGGCACTGTGCCCAGAGTCTGAGCGTACACATGGAGCGGGAGAAGACGGGAAGTCTGCGACAAAACGAGGCATCTTCAGAGCGATCGCAATTCCACATGTGCTTACTCAGCACTTTGGGCTTCTGTCATCAAAACCGGCCTGAGGCTCCCTGAGTAAGCAGCAGTCTAGATTAAGGGGAGGGAAGGGTGGTTTAGTTTATGACAAAGTTTCTGCATTCATCGACCACGAGGGAGCTCTTGAAGGAACTGCTGAAAAGTGAAATGCCACGTGGCCGTCTACTGAAGCCAAGTACCGAGAAAAATGCAAATTCTTCTCTTGTGAGTGAAGAACGCAGCAAATTGAGAATCTGATGTTGGGTGTAAGGGAGGGGAGGGGGAAAGGGAGGTGAAAAGAAAAGATCCAGAGACATTCTCCTCCTCCTCTTCCTCCAGAAAATAAAGAATAACACAAACACAGAGCTTACCCACCTGCCCAACCGCAGAGGCTGGCAGAGACCAAAGAAACACTCAAACATCAACTTGCACAAAACGCGTTAATTCTAACTGATATCGGTGCTTTTTATTTATTATCTGTGGTGCAATCATATTTGCAAGCACAATTTTGCTTGCCAGAGGATTTACAGAAAGAGGAAGGGCTTTAAATGCATCCATGAACATTGCAGCCACACGGGTGCTTGATGCCACCTCGAAACGTCTCTGCATAAGTCGAAGTCACTCGATAAACAAGCAAACCCAACGCGTGAGTGACGTGGGTGACCGATGTCACAGCATTTCTTGCAGGTGATAACACTTATGCCACTGGTGCAAGCAAATACCTTCCGAGACGTTTTTAATATGGTGCATATCTGCAGAAATTCTTCCTCAAGGAACATAACTCCGGATCAAACACATGACAAGCATCCAAATAGCAAACATCTTCAGAAATATCTGTGTCAGTTGATCAGTGACTCACCCGAGAGGAACAGGGACTAACTAACCTCGCTACAAACCCACCCCCGCTAAAGGCAAAACCAGCGCGTGACAGACAAATGAATTTGAAGAGAAAACCAGCTGGTAAACGAGAGCAGAAAGGCAGGGAAAGCTCTGCACAGCCCAACCTCTCATTACGATTTTTTAATGCCTTTTGCAATACCTGTCATCCCATCCCAGCAGCACCACGTCTTCATTCACTGTTTTGTCTTTCCAGTCCTCTCGGCTTTTGGCTCTTTCCTTTCCCTGTTCTCCTGCACCGTGTCTCTACAGATGGGTTCGGAAGAAGCAGGGACACTCATCCTCTTCCCCAACGCACGGGGAAGGCGCCTGTGTGATAGTTTGATGTGGGGGGGGTGTTCTGGTGGCAAGGGAGGGGATTTGCTCCCTGTGCCACCAGATCTGAGTCCCAACCCCCCCCCGGGGAGGGTTGAGCCAAATTGGCGCCTCTGCGAATGGCCCTATTTAAGTTGGGACAAAGGGGTGGGAAAGGGCTTTTTTCCCAGGAGCGAGGAGAGAGCAGGAGGGCGCTGCCCTCGCTCCCGGCCAGGCGACTGCCCGGGCCCGGGCTGGCACCATGTGCTCAAGATGGCGCCGGGGGAGCCGCATGGGGTCTCGGGAAGCGCCCCGCTCCCGGGGTGCCCGCCGGGCCGAGCTCCTCTAGAGGGGATTAAGATCTAAGAGAAAACAACCACAACGACCGGGTCAGTTAAGGATGGAGCAGGAGGAGGGGTGCTGGAGCTGAGGCTTCCCTTGCAATCGGTGTGAAGATGGCAGGCGGCCCCCCTGCAGCCAGGGTGTGCTCGGCGGGGCAGAGACCCACTCGTGGCCCGTGGAGAAACCCACGTCGGAAAAGAGATGCCTGAGCCCAGGAGAGGCCGTGGAGCAGGGGGTGCGCGACGAGGTGCTGTTAATAATGGGGCACGGAATGCACGACGAGGTCGTGGAGGCATCTGGAGTCCGTGGGACGACCCACGCCAGAGCGAGTGGCAGCAGCTCCCTAAGAGACCGAGACTGGTAAAGCCCGAACTGGTGCGATCCATGGGGAAGGATTGCAATCCTGCGGGCAGGACTCACGTTGGAAAAGTTTGGGGACTTTTTTTCTTCATGAGTAGGGGATCCACCGAAGCAAGGGAAGAATGGTGTAAAGGCTCCTCCTCCTTTAAGAAAGGAGCGGCAGTGAACAACATGGATGAACTGACCTGCACTCCCCATTCCCTGTCCCCCTGCGCCGCTGGGGGGAGGTTGAGCCAGGAACGAAAGGAAACGGGGTGGGGAGGTGTTGTTTTAAGATCTGGCCTTGTTTTCTCTTTTCTCCTCTCAAGTAACCGGTTTCGTTCCTTGTGTCTCTTGTTCAGTAACTGTTAATAAATTGTTTTGTTTTAAGAAGAAAGCCTGAGTCATGTTTTGCCCGGGACCATGGTTGGTGGGTGCTCCCTCTTGGTTCTTGTCTCGACCCTCAGTCCAAAAACCACGACAGCCTGGTACAAGCCCAGCCTGCTCTCCTGGGATTACAGAGCAAATCCCATGGTTTCATATTGAGAGGCTGTTCTTCAGTTCTCGTTTCGTTGGCAGAGGTGGCAGCCCTCGTGTCTCCGGTCAGAGCAAGTGCATCCCCGTTCGGCGAGGCTGGGAATGCCGTCAGCCGGGCAAGGGGGGCTGGAGAGCCAACCCACAAGGAAGATCTGGAGGAACGGACAGATGGGAGAAGGGAAACCACATAAACATGCAAAGAGAGTGCAGTAGGGCCACTGCTGCCAAATGATCGTTTATCATTTATTTATTCATTTGAAGCCCAAACTTGGCGATGGATCCACAATTCCATGCCACAATCAAAGCCCTTAAAAATGAAATGTGCTGAAATATGACTAATTAACCACCCTCCTCCAGGCATTTGCTCGACTACCTTATGTAGGGTAGGGACTGGCTCTGTTCGCTCTGCCTGGCACGCAGGGATCCAGGACAAACTACAGGGCAAAACACCAGGCAAAAGGGTCAACAAAAAACCTCTCCCAAGAAAGCAGAGCCTTCATGGACACACAGCATCTTTCCCAGTGCTCCCAAGCACGTTTGAACCTGAGTCAGTTTGTGGTGCCGGCTCTGCCATGGTGAGATACTTCAATGAATCAAACCTGTTTGCTGGCAGGAAAACCCAACTCCTCTCCTCCAGGGAAAGCCCCCAGAATCCTGTAGGCACCTCTGGCTGAGCAGAGCCGAGGAGGAAGCCCTTCTGGAGCTGGACTGTGGCCCAGCTCCAAGCTCGCTCGTTAAGTAGGATGAGCCAAAAGATCAAACCAACTTTTGTTCCAGCTAAAACATTTCACTGGTGTAACGCCTGGCTGACCGTCAGTGCTACTTGATCCTAACCACAAGTTTAAGCCGATAGGGAAGAAGGAGAAATGAAATGCTTGTCACAATGTGCCAGAATTACATCTAAATACAGTAAGGGCTCACGGGAGGGCTGCCTTGCTGCTCAGGAACCCACTGGTTGGAAACAGCCACAGGGCTCCCCACAAGCACCACCTGAACAGTGCCAATGTCAGACTGAAGCCGTGCTCCGGGAGCGCCCCGGGCACTGGCACTGAACAGCTCACATCCCTTAAACTTGACAGCACAAGGCTCTCACAGAAGAGGTGCTTCACAGTGGGGAAACTGAGGCACAAGAAGTCTAAGGGAAACTTTTGGGGTTGCAAGGGAGACACAGAGAATGGTACCTGAGGCACCTACAGCCCATAGGAGCGCTCCAGCCCCTGGAGGGCTCTTCCCAACAAGACTGGCTGCCACAGACCCCTCTGCCATACCTCTGCTCAGCTCCAAGATGCTTCCACCCCCTGACCTGGCGCTTGTGTCAAGAAGTGTCACTGTGCCAGTTCACAGCTGGTGCCTCCTTTTCCCTTTATTTTTTTTTAATTGTTGTTAAAAGTCTAACCTAAATCCCCAGAGCATCCTTCTAGCCTCTTCTACGTGACTCTGCTTCATCGTCCACCCTGAGCCCTGATGCCACTGCCCAGCAGGAGCACCCAGGTCACATGAAGGTTGTCCTTTGGCCTCCAGCTCTGTTGGCTCTCTGCACAGTCGGCTTTAAGCCAGGGGATCTCTCCTCCCTTTCATGCAGCACCGAGCACATTGCCAGGATGCCCAAGCAGCGACGGCACAGCCATCTCTCTACAGAGGCAGGTGGCTGAGTGCTGTCATCTATAACAGATGTAGAAGCTAAAAGGCTTCTGTCATGGAGCGAGATTAATGCCCTGAGCTCCCGATACAGCCGAAGAGGACAGAGTGTACTCCAGCAAAGCACAGGGCACTTCCCACAACCAAAAGTCTTTTGTGACTTGTCCAACGCCAGAGAAAAGCCGGTGTTAATACTCACTTTTGTCTCTCGGACATGGAAAGCTGTTAGGCCACCGCTTCGTTATGTTAACAAGATGGCATCTGCGTCTGAATATTAATTCCTTTAAAGCTATGTTTTGAACCAATTGACTTGAGAGCAGCCTACTGCTGGTCGCAAAGTGCTACAGAGCCCAGAAATGCTTTTGTATTACCTTTCATCTTCCTTTCTGCAGCCCTGGCCACGGCCCGTGTTCCCGGGGCACGCGGGGAGGCAGAGCCCTTGTGCCTGGCTGCCCTGGGATGAGTTCCTCGTATTGCTGAGGCTTCTTGCTGCTGCAGGACCAGAAGCAGCTCTGCTCCAGCTGGCCCCATCCCGTCCCCATGAAATGCTCAGCAAAGCCCTGCCTGCTCCGACATCCTTCTCCCAGCCCATCTCCATCCCGGCAGCACAACACCGTCTCTCCAGGGACCCTCCCTACTTTCTGCTCAGTGCTTCCCGTGGCTGGGGCATCATCAGGGGAGTCTCACAGCCTGCCAGCCTCATGGCCGAATCCCACACACTGCTGACTTCAAACGGGGCTGATCAAAGGGAGCAGGAGCCGGTTTGGTAGGGGAAGGAGCGTGTAAATACTCCGCAGCGCTTCCTTGCCAGCGAGGCTCCGATCAGCGGTGGGGAGTTACTAGGAAAACTGTGACAGCCCCTGCAGAAAAAAGAGCCAGCAGCCCCAAGGAAGGGAAGCTTCTGCAGTTTCTACCAGGGTTGCTTGATCACGGTTTGCATCAGCGATGAGATCTTGGTTCTGGAATTGCAAAATAACAAACACACAGTTCAGTGTTTGGGTTACACACAGCCTCACAAACAGGCAAGCAACTGCCTTGGTTCCACGGGTGGAGATTTTGGGGGTTTCAGAAGATTTGCAGACTGCAAGTTAGAGCAAATCAAACACAGAATAACCCCCAAAATGCTGCCCTCCTCTTTTCTCCAAGCAGACAGCACAGCTGCCTACAACCTCCCGCTTCCCTCCAGCTTCTGTGGCACAACCTCAATCTGTATTCATGTGGCCAGAGGGACGGGGGATTCCCACGTACCTGGGCACGTGTGCCACCGACCAGCAGAACTAAGGCCATGCCCCAACGGTGAATCTGAGACCTGATGGATCTGCAACCTGGAGCTGACAGCTCCTCCGAGCTGGTGCCAACAGAAGACTCTCCACTGCTCTGCACTGCTAACAATCCTCGCTAGGGAACCAAGCGAGCCAGGCAGCAACAGCACGTGTTTAAATAACTTATTCAAATAATCTATTAAACACTGCTGAACCTGATTAAATCCTCTTGGGCAACACAGAAGCAGCAGAACAACAAAGACCTTTGCCATAGGAACATGCCAGGTGGCTCACGGCAGGGACTGGATACCCTGTTCGGAGGCTGTTGAGCTGCAACGAACCTAAGCAGTAAAATCTTGCATTTCAGCTCCTGATTTCCAGGTTTCTGATCAAAATACCATCATTCTCTTTGCCCTTCTTGCAAAATAATAACCTTCTCTACTCACAGTCCTTTTATTCCTGTACTGAGAGGAAAAGACAGCTGAGAGATGTCCACACACAAGGCTACACCAGGTCAGCTCTATCACCGCAGACCCACATGTGAACACACTGACTTTACAGTAAGCCTGTAATTACTACAAATTATACAGACTTCCTGATGACTTTGATTTGCGCTCAGGAAGCTGCTGCACAGGGTAAGACGTCAGTGCAGGCCAGCTGCCGGGCACTGCCCACGCAGGGGGGACTAACCCTCCATGGCACCTGCACCTCCGTGGATGCAGTCATCATGATCAAACTCTCACCTGCTAACAGCTGGAGGTAAGGAAACACACTCCAGGCTTCATGGCTCAGGGTCAAATTCTCTTCTGCTACTGCTATGGGTAGCAGGAACCTCATGAAGAGAGTGGCTGTATAGCAGCCTTCACCAGAGCTCCTCTGCCAACACCTAAAGGCAGCCAAAATCCCTTTATAGGTGTTCTTCTCTTGACTTTGGAGCTTTTTGTGAGACCTTAAGGGCAGCATCTAGAGAAGCGTAAAGTCATAGACCATCCTGCCATGTACCAGCACCAACCTGAGTAACAAATCCAGAGCAAGGTCTAGGCTGGTCCTGCCAACACATCTCCAGCTAGGGTTCCCTGCTGCTTTGGGCTCTCAAGCTCTTAGAAATCCGTTTAGACTTAGAGTTACTCCACTTTTTTATCACTAGAGCAATAAAACAACTCTCTCTGCCTCTGAACAAGGAGTGATTCTGCTGCTTACATGAGTTTCTTCTTTCAGCAGGCATAGCAGCCCTGAGGCAGTTGCCCTGGATCTCTGAGGAAGAAATTCTGCCACCACTTTGCTCAGCACGTTGTCCATCAATGTGAAAAACAAGCAATTAATAGGTTAACACGTAGTCCTTTGGAAATGTTTCCAGAGTGTGGTTCAATAAAGAAGGGATCTAATTTGACAGATACAGCCAAAGCTGAAACACCACAGACCATTAGCTCTTTACTACGGCTTTAATCAAAATGTATAGTACACCTAGAGTTTACTCACTTTCATGTAATCAATGGCAGCGCCTGACTTATCTGGAGCAATTAAAGTGTAATCTTCCCTTAGATAAGTACTTTTGCATTGAGGAAAATTCTCAGCTGTCTTCAAGAGATGAACTCTGTTCACCCTTCATCTGATTTTCCACAATTCATTCCTCGCTACTTCTGTTAATTAGCAATGCTATTTATGGTTGATTTATTTCTATCTGTTCCTATTTTTAGGGTTAGGTGAACCCAGAAATTACTAAGAACAAAACTAAAAATATTAAAAGCGTGTACAACGAGCATATGGAGCCCTGCCTTACATTTTCTCCAGGCACTAAGTGACTCCCACTGAGCTCTCCATCAGAGACAGACAGACCTTGTACAAGAAGGCGTAAGGGCAGAAAACCCAAATTTGCTGAGAAAAGCCATTCTGAGTTCAATCTGTGGAATCAATGAATGCCTCTAGTATTCACAAAACAGTCACAGACTCCAAAGACATTCAAACTGGTCGCTTCTCTGGGATGCTACAACATCCACATTACCATGATATCCTGAAGTGTCAGTCTCCACATCTGGAAAGCGCAAAGTGCTTTCACAGATGGAGAATGAGGTATACAGGCTTCATATGATATTATTAAATTCGAGTCCAAATCACATCTGAAGTCCCTGAATGCATAGCTGTGGTCAAGCATAAGCTTTGCCTATTCTAATTAAGAAATACTCATTACTAGTTGCACTGTATTCAGAAGGAAAATCCCTGGTGGAAAGTCTGGACTCCAGTTTGCTGAAAGCCCTGGAGAACATATCTCTGCCCCAAAGTCCAACCTGGTGGAGTGTAGGCTGATGTATTTGTTAGATCAGAGCACGAGACATTTGGCTTCTTGCTTAGAAAGATAATCTCAAGCCTAAAATCTAGCAGGACGTTGAAAAGCTTTATTGTTTTTCAGGCTTTATTTTAAACAAAGACGACCACAAAAGGGGACTGGAGGCATTTGCATAAACTTCTTAAAATATTGCAACCTTCAGAAATAAGTCCAGGGGTCTGAGAGATAACGAAGGGGCCTCAGTCGCCCATCAGTAACATACCGGGAAGAGCTGAGGAGGAGTACAACATCTTCCTCACCTCCCTGAGAAAGTCATATCTTAGCATCTAGCCCAGTAGAGCTGTGAAAATTTTTTTTCTATTCCATTTATTCCTTTACCAAAAAGGTATTAAAATTAATTATTTTTCAAAAAATACTAATTTTTCTCCTTTTTTACCCACATCTCTTTGGAGCAACTGAAAACAGAAGAAGAAAAAAAAAAACCCACAACCATTTTTTTAAAAGACTTTCATCTTTTAAGTCTTATATAGCCTTTTTCACCCAGAAACACCTCCAAGCCCTGCACTGAGGAGGCCTCTATAGCTACCCCCAGCTTTACAGAAGGTGAAATTGGGTCGCAGCCAGGTGACAGGAGAGCTGCTCCCACATTTCCCAGCAGACCAGCAAGAGAAGCCCCATCTCTCGAGTCCTGATCCAGTGTGCTTACATGATATACCAGAATGTGCAAAAAAGCAATTTTTTAATTTTTTTTTTTTTTTTCCCCCAGTTCCAATTTAACTACAATCTTGGCACCAAGTCAGTCCGATAACTTTGGTTACTGACTTTCAGATGTCACAGTCCATTTGCAGAGAGCAGCTGGTGTTCGGCTCTGCAGGGACACAACAGCCGGGGCTGGGGAAGTGCTGGTGATTGACCCTTCTGAGCAAAATTAAATTGGCAGAGAGGTGCATTTCCGATTGATGCTCAGGGCTTGTACCACCCACGGGAGGGAGACGACAGAGCACCTGCCCGGCGTGCTCATCTGTGTGAAGGGTAAAACTGAAATGGGCTGGTTAATGAAATTAGTGGTCAGCCCAAGTCACACTCCCACATGTGCTACGTACAGCGAGACAGGGTCGGACTGGGGTTCAAACACCCACCTTGAGTGTCCCTCCATCTGGGATCGGTGGGTTCAGGCTCTTCAGAGCAGGTGCCCTGGTATGTCGAGGGAGTGAATTAAAATGGCAGAGCCCCAACTCAGCAAGCTGGAGTGAAATTTGGAGTTAGGCTTAACAACTGCTTCTCGTGGCTTTATCTGCTTTTGCGTTCTTTGAGGAAAACTCCTTAGCTGGAGGTTTCCACGTGTGGCCATGGGATGAACAGGATCTCAGGAAGCCCTTAGGTCCATATGAGATCCAGCTAACGACTCAAGATTGGAGGATCTCCTGATCTCCTCCTACAGCATGTTATCATTGTGCCTCCTGTGCCTTTATGGTAGGTCTCAAGTGTGTTTTGGACACTAGGAAAGATTTCATAGCAGAGAATGTGCTTTCTGGGGCCCTTTGGGATGGGGTGCCTGTTGTCTTGTGGGCCAGCTGTTGTAAGAAAAACTTTCAGTGAGCCCACTGGCCTCTGCAATCCTTTTCACATCAAACCAAAGGCAATCAAGTCCTGGGTTTACACCTGCTCAAACAGAACTCGCTGGGAAGAGGTGCTCTAAAATCCTTGCACAATTACACTCAAAACAGTGCTTCTGAGAAGATCCTCTTCTCTTTGCAGAAGGTCTTTGAGTTATTCTGCTCTTCCTTTTTACCTTCAGGATAGTGGTCAGTGCATTTCACTGCTGTAATAACGATCCACCTTGTTCAAATCCCCCAGTTACTCCTCAGATCCATCCCTAACTCCCGGTTCCCAAGTGTATGTCAGAAGAAAAATATCTGAAAATCCTTTGAGTCTCACGACACTAAAATCAACCATGCTTTGAAACAAAGATAATCCTTTTGCCCCCAAAAGAGAAGTGCCTTGCATCCAGCCCCACGGCCACTTGCTGTTTAGAGGAGCAGAACACAGAGCTGTTCCCTACCAGGATCAGAATCAAATCCAGAGTATTTCACATCCTGCAAACAAAAAGCAAACTACTGGCCTGAGATGGCACACAACCAGCCTCTACCACAGGCTCTAAAGCCCTGGCAGCACCAGCTATGGATGAGGGGTGAGACACCTGGCCTGGTATTAGCTCTTATCCCCTTGGACCAAGAGCCCAGCTGAATCCCTAACAAGCCTGGGGTGCCAAAGATAAAGCACATGGTGCTGCTGGAAGGTGCATAAGGGCCTGCCCAGGGCGGGAGGACACAAAAGGCAGCAGAAGGCAGGGGGGTTTAGTTTGATTCCAGAAAATCACCCTGAAAGTATAACTTGATTTGCATTTATCACTTTATATGCTCAGAAGCCACTGTCTTAACTGTCACTTGCTTTAACATCAGACCAGCCACAATAATTGGGAAAGGTGCTTTTTTTTCCCCACCTCTAAACATATGTAAAGCAGGAAACGCTGCAGCAGCCCTGCCTGCCCCACACCTTCACATCAGGCAGCGGTGCCCATCCGCCCCACGCAGCAGCACAGCTCTGGGGAGCCCTGCCCCATGTTCTGCCAGAGAAACCACTGTTTTCCAGACTGAGCCAGTGCTCCACAGACATGGTAACACTGATTGCACTGCTTCTTCATGAGGCTAGTTATCCTCTGACCTGACACGGCCATGCTGCTTCCAGCCCCAGATCTACCCCTTCTCCACCTGCTCATCTCCACACCCCACAGGGCTGTCCGGGCACCCAGAGGTCCCAGAACAACCACCGTGGCATGTTTGAAAGTCAAACGCATGACACTTGGGCAGCAAGCATCAAATATGTGCCTTAGACTTCCCCAGTGGACATATACATATCCTAAACCTTTTCAGCTTGGAGAAGAGAAGGCTCCAGGGAGAACTTCTAGCAGCCTTCCAGTACCTAAAGGGGCTACAGGAAAGCTGGAGAGGGGCTTTGGACAAGGGTGTGTAGTTATAGAACAAGGGGCAATGGCTTTAAACTAGAAGAGGGGAGTTTTCCATTTGATCTAAGGAAGAAATTCTTCACTCTGAGGGTGGTGAGGCACTGGAACAGGTTGCCCAGAGAAGCTGTGGCTGCCCCATCCCTGGAAGTGTTCAAGGCCGGGCTGGATGAGGGTTTGAGCAACCTGGTGTGGTGGAGGGTGTCCCTGCCCATGGCAGGGGGGTTGGAACTGGATGATCTTTGAGGTCCCTTCCAACCCAAACCATTCCATGATTCTATGAAACATAAGGTGAAGCACATCTACCCTCGCCACAAACCAGAACAATGTGCATCCTCTGTGCCAGGGGGAGAAATCTCTTTTGTGTAGCGGGCAGTCAAAACGGAGAGGGAGAGGCAGCTCAAGAGATACCTTTCTTCACATCATCAAACGAGAGAGGGCAACACTCCCATCGTTTTCTGTGGGGCAGGAAATCCAGGTGGAAGCCTCAAGCAGAGGAGATCATTGTTTAAAAAAAGGAAAAAATAAATACATACAAAAGGAAAAAATAAATACATACACATAGATAATTAGCTCTTTGGATTTTGATACTTTAGGATTCAAACTTTCCAGCTTTTCTTTCCAATTACAAGAGTTAGAAAGTACCAAATAAGAGAGGAAGGGAGCTATAGTTCTCTCAAGCACATAAACCCAGGGGCCAGGCTTTCAGAGGAAAGTGTAAAAATGCATAAAATCAACCCAAATATCAGTAGACTCTTGGTAAAATCCTACAAGCTGGCAGTGTTTTAATTTTGCTACAATACCACTAGCTGTGTATGAACATATTTTAACTATAGTTGTTGCATGTGGTAATAACGTTAATTCAGCCAAGTTTAAATAGAAGCTCAATCCTTCCCTTTGTTTCTCCCCTTCTCCAGCCTTACAGAGCTGGGGAGATTGAAAAAGCAAAAACGTCGATGTTTTATGCCTGGATCCGGAGGCTTGTGGCACTAATAAATCCATATGTAAATATGCTAACAGGATTTCTTGATAAAAAATTCATCCTTTCCCCTGCTAGCGTGGCCTCACTCGGCTGCGCTATTCATGAGCGTGCCTGCCTGCCGCTGCGAGAGCTCTGTCGCTGTCACAAATTACGGACTGGCCAAGGGACTCTCTACCAGTTTGGGTTTTTTTTAGTCTTTTTTGGTAATCTCTCCTTCCCTTTCTTTTATTATTAAACAGCTGTAAACTTTAATTATGAATGTAAACTCGGTCTAGGCAATTCCTGTTGGAAGCAGGTAACGCACGTTCGCGATAGGGAAGGTCAGATCCGTGGCGGATGTACTCCGGAGAAAGCACTATCCCAGCAACCACACAACTGGCCACCCTGTGAACTCCATGGGGCAGCTGTGGTCCTGAAGCTGTCTGGATCATGCATTTTACATACGTGAGCACCTTCTGCAAGGTCACACAGCAAGTTAAAGGCACAATGATGAACAGAGCCCAGAAAGACCAAAGCTGTAACCAGAGGCACCCAAAAGCAGCTCGTGGGCTGCTTGCAACCCAACAATCTTTTGTTCATAGACTCATAGAATGGTTTGGGTTGGAAGGGACCTTAAAGACCATCTAGTTCCAGCCCCGCTGCCATGGGCAGGGACACCTTCCACTACACCAGGTTGCTCAAAGCCTCGTCCAACCTGGCCTTGAACACTTCCAGGAATGGGGCAGCCACAGCTTCCCTGGGCAACCCGTGCCAGTGCCTCACCACCCTCACTGTAAAAAATTTCTTCCTTAGATCTGATCTAAATCTCCCCTCTTTCAGTTTAAATCCATTGCCCCTTGTCCTATCGCTACACACCCTTGTCAAAAGTCCCTCTCCAGCTTTCTTGTAGCCCCTTTAGGTTCTGGAAGGCTGCTAGAAGGTCTCCCTGGAGCCTTCTCCTAGTTCAACTAGTAGTCTTCAGTTTGACAGCGGACCAAGGCACTGCCTTGCTGATGACCACAGCACTCAGCCCACAGGCAACCCAGCCCGTGGGAGCATCCGCACCAAGCCAGATCCATTTATCTCAACACTCTAGAGCAACATCTAACAAATAGTAAACCTTCCCTATCTGCATTCGACAGTCATCGTCAATCTAAAAGCCAAATAATCAGTAAGGCCAAGCAATTCAAATAGCTTCACCTAAACATGACTCGGACCAAGATGCTAAGGAGGCAGCCAATACGTCGGGCAAAACTCCAAGATGTTCTACAATTCAAACCAGCACTACAGGTGCCTCGCACAGTCACCTTAAAGTTTCTTTCTTGGAGCACACAACCTGTTCTCTGAGAAGGGGCAGAGAGCACTGCCAAGCCCCAGCACAAGGTTCACAGAGGTTCTTGAAGCTGGGTTGTGTAGAGTTTGAGCAATATTGCTCCTTGAGAAACAGGCACTGCTTTCAAGTTTGAAATTCTTGGAAAGCAAGAGTGCTTTACGTGTCATTCCTTGCCCGAGAAGACTCATGTGTAAGTCAAGTTACACTTAGAATAAATTCAGTGCTCTCTTGATGTTTTTTTTACATTGCAAAGCCAACCAGCAAGGCTTCAGGTATCTGCTGTCTTTCACTGAAGAGCCAAAGCTCTCCCCAAGCATACTCCTGTACATTTACTCCATTACATTACTTGCTGGAAGGAGGGAGGAACGCACACGACAGACACAAATCTTCAGCTTCGTTGCTCACAGATATCTGCAACATTTACGTAAGGATGCATTCAGACCAAAATACAGGTTTCGTTGGTCTAGTGAGCAGATGCAGAATAAGCTTTCCCTCCCACTCAGCAGCCCCTGTGGCCTGCAGCCCCTAACTTGGAACACAGAGCCAGTCACACGGACCGATTCCCAGAACACTGAAACAATCCAATACTCAGTCATTTTCTGACTTTAAACATAGGAAAATTGTGGATCAATGCCCAAAATCATTGTAGATAATGACAGTCTTAGGCTTCCTCATCATCTTAAATGCAAATCTAGAGTCTTCCTGAAAGAATAAAGCCTATACACCTCCACCACTGATTTTCCCTCCAAACACTGCAGGCAAAAGCTTCCCAAGAAATTTTCAATAGCAGAAAACTGTTTAAAGGTTGTATAAAATGGTAACAATAGGCTATTACATGTGTGTGCTCTTCAGCAGAGTGTTGGGACTGTGCAGAGTATCGATCTATTTAGGTTAGGCCACCTACTCATTTTGTCTTCTAATGAGACTACCTCCAGTGGTACAGCTTCTCCTCTAGTCAATTATAAGCTGAAAATATCCTTGTAGATACATCTGCTGCTCACAGAACTAGCTGGAGCTGAGAGCTTGGTCATGCAAACTTCAGAGCACGGCAAAACCCCCAAGTCCAACCATCCTGTCTCAATGCAAGTCCTGCTTCTCAGGACGGGAGTCCAAAGGTCCTTTTATCACTACCATTTTCCTATTTCAGACAGAGCAAAACAAAAAAACAGTTGGTCAAGATCCTCTCAGCTCCATCTAAAGATGTTTCGCAAGGTTTTAAGAAGGCATTTTATATAGAAAAGAACTGTCTGCCATAGGGAAGGAAAAAAAAGATTTTTCTTAACCCCAAGCCCTGCCAAATTGTTCCAAATCCAAATGAAAACTATCTGTGAAATTCCAAATTTAAGTGTGAAAATATTTACTATAGTGTAAATTCATTAAGTCTGCAGAAAATTACGAGACTGGCCCAGAGTTGCTCTTCTCCATATTCCAAGAGTCTTCACTAGGAGGGACACTGCTGAACAACAAAACGTTCCACCACAGACCGTGCTACTAAACATACTAACCATAAAATAAGCAGATACATCCAGTTGGGTTGATGAGCAGGTGACTTAACTGGTGCTAAACCAGAGTTTCACAGACTTCAAATGACACCTGCCCTGTTTAGGAAACATCTGGTCAAAAAAATGGGAATGATCCACTTGTTTCTCTTGGCTTCCTCCCATGCCATACGGAGCAGCTATGCAAGCACTGGTCTCCACTACTGGAAGGTTTCACCATTCTGCAGTCTGTGTCCATAACTCCTCCCCGGCCCTGCAAGGAGCTGACCTCTGGCCGGTGAGCTCAGCACTGGTGCCAGCATTGCCACGGCACTACAAGATCTGGATAGTTGCTCCCAATTTACCTGCTTCTCTGTTTGGAGACAAACAAGCAAATATTTTTAATCCAGCTAAATGGCAACCAGTGCTTCTCCATAAACAGCCAAGGCAAGTTCTCCAGCTGCTTGGGCAGCTCTTACATGGCTACAAGGCTACAAACCCATGCAGAATGAAGTCTCTCACTCTTTCAGTCTGGACACTGGGCAAGGTGACTTTGATTTAGAGTTTCTCTTGTTTCATGGGCAGCTATTCTACTTTCCACAGTTACTGGGCAATTCTTCTCCTTTGGGATTCGTGAAGGATTTGCTGGATTTTGGTACAAGGAATGCAAGAGTATGAAAACGTTGCTGGAAAAAAACATCTGGATTAAAAATTTCCTATTTGAAAGTCTCTATAACACTGAGAACTTCATCTGTTGGAGAAAAAAAAATAACAGGTTGCCCAGAGGGGCTGTAGTTGCCTCATCCCTGGAAACATTCAAGGTCAGTTTGGACGGGCCTCTGAGCAACCTGATCTAGTTGAAGATGTCGCTGCTCATTGCAGGGAGGTTAGACTAGATGACCTTTAAAGGTCTCAAACTATTCCATGATTCTATAAAAAGGAGGGAGGCTTGGTGTCACCAGTGCTGACCCTGAGGGCAGGCAAAGGAGAATGATGGCACCTTCTGCCAAACAGCAGCTTCAACTTGCACCTTGTTATAGCACGCCCATGTAGCATGCCAATGGATTGACCACAGAGGACCTCTGCCCCAGCAGAATCATAGAATCATAGAATGGTTAGGGCTGGAATGGACCTTCAAAGGTCATCTAGTCCAACCCCCCTGCAAGGAACAGGGATATCTCCAACTAGATCAGGTTGCTCAGGGCCTCATCCAACCTGGCCTTGAATGTCTCCAGGGATGGAGCATCCACCACCTCTCTGGGCAACCTGTTCCAGTGTTCTACAACTCTCATGGTAAAAAATTTTTTCCTAATATCCAATCTGAATCTACCTCCCTCTATTTTAAAACCATTACCCCTTGTCCTATCACAACAGGCCCTCCTGAACAGCCTCTCCCCATCTTTCTTGTAGGCCCCCTTGAGGTACTAGAAGACCGCTATAAGGTCACACCCCAGAGCGTCCTCTTCTCCAGGCTGAACAGCCCCAACTCTTTCAGCCTGTCCTCATAGGAAAGGTGCTCCAGCCCTCTTATCATCTTCGTGGCCCTCCTCTGGACCCTCTCCAACTGGTCCATGCCCTTCTTATGTTGGGGGCTCCAGAACCGTACGCAGTACTCCAGGTGAGGTCTCACGAGGGCAGAGTAGAGGGGAAGAATCACCTCTTTCGACCTGCTAGCAGACTGTTCCTTGTCTCTCTGCTGCCAACACAACACAGAAAACAGCCCGTGTACCACCCATCTTCAGAGCTCCCTAAGCCCAGCACCCCCTGAGCTGCCTTGCACCTGCTCACCAAGCGTCCTGCTCATCCCATTGCCAAGTTGCCCAGACATGACACCCCACCGATACACCAACATTGTACCCGTTACAGCCGTCTGCCTTTGGTCCCCTCCTTTACCCCAGGGCACATGGTCTGTAGATTAAAGAGCAAAGACCTTCTCCCCGAGCTCACGCGCAGCCAGCCTCTTCCATAGGGGAACCTAGCCGCAGGTCTTTTGGGTTGCCGTAGGAACTACGAGAGCAAATAAAGTCTTCACTTTTGGTTTGCTCAGAAGCGTTCTGCTGTTCTCCTCCACTCCAAGCACAGATGTAGCAGTCATGGCACAAGCAGGCTGGCAGTAGTTGTGAAAGCACGCAGCTGCCTTTTTCATCCTGCCTAGGGAAGCAATTGTTGGGCATGTAAAAGAGCTGCTTGTACCCTCGATGCTATAATGTTGTCAAGCTGCAAGTGAATTTCTTCAGCTGGAGTATTCACTTCTTGGCAAGCACTGATGATTAAGCTGTTGTTTGGAGAGATTTCCATTTCTTTTCAGAGAGCAATTGCTCTGTTGAAGGGGCTCTTTAAGTTTGTATGATATATGTCACTCTCCTGCTGTATATCTTAAACGACTCCCATTAAACCTGGAGGTGGCCACCCCACAGTCATTTTGGATATACCTTCACTGAGGCATCAAATAAAACGCAGAAGATTCGGTGAGGCACTTAAACTCTTGCTCAGCTTTACACATTTGCTCAAGTGCTTTTCTAAACAGGGACTGAAATGTCCTGATCCTTTTAGCCTTGGAGAGGACGTCCATGCGGGCACAGGGTCAGACAGCGTGCGTTTCCAGAGGGATGGAGGCCCAGGCATGGTCGCCCACATGCATCGCACCCATCTTGGCATCTAAATATTTCAAAGCCATTTTAGCCTTAGACATGCTCCACATTTTCTGTTATAATATCTTTGGATTTCTGCAAAACCTTCTAGATGAGGAAGCATGCAAAGCCTGCCGTGCAGTAACACTGCAGCCCTAAAAAGATCTGGGAGGTCAGGCCTTTGGCAAACAGGCCCTGTGACCCTTCAAATTCCAGGAGGAAAGCATGAATAAATGGATATCAGCCAAGGCAGAATTTAGACTGGCATAAGATTGTTGTACAGACAGCTCATCATCGCACATCATCATCCATCCCTTGTACAGATTCCTCCATTCACCACGTGCTTTTCTTTCACGGGGCCAGCAGCACAGCAAGGCAGGGGAAACTCGTGCTGCTTGTTCACTGTTCTCTAAGGGATTTTTCAGCTGAACTACAAGCCTGTTCATCAAACACACCAATTTATTATACCACTATGTTATATATATATATCTGACAAGGTCTCATTAGTAGCAGATATCTGAAGCCTAGTGTGAGGCTTCTCTCTGGGGAATAAGGAGATGAGAAATCCTGTCCACGTCCTGCTCAAGAGCAAGATGCTCAGGAGGGTTTGGGCATGGAGCTCTAGGCAGGGTTTTGAGGCATGGAGAAGTGGTAGGTGATTCTGTTTGGACAAGAATTTTTGAAACTTGGGAAAAACGCTGAGGACAAGATGACTGTCACACACAAGTGATAATGAGGGAACATTGACTTGAAAATACTGATTTTTTTCTACATAATACTACTAATAATAATCCTCCCTGCCACTCAAGCAAAAGATGTGTTATAACAACATAATGGGATGAAACAGGCTTAAAACCAGCAGGAAACACTGGTGAAACCTCCACCTCCATAACCAGCTGGAAGAAGGTCTATGCATCAACCCATTCAAGACCTCAGAAGAGGTATAAATGAGATACGGGCAACACACAGGCCACGTGCTCTCTCGGTTGGGATGGGTTTCACGCATGGCAAAGCTTCGGTGAGAACTTCCAATGCGGTTTTGTGCTCAAGTTAATAGTTTGGCTGATCTGCTCCGTGCTTTTCTTGCCAGGACTTGGTCATCCCTAAGTCATCCCTGCTTTCTGCAAACTTCCAGCACCAGTTCCGCACAAGCACCAATCCACAGACTAGGCTTTTCCCTTCTCCCACAGCTATTCACTGTCACACTAATCCTGCACTCAAAGCTGCTGCCAGGCTCTTGGCTGCCTGCTCCTGGTCCTACCATCACCGCCCAACTTTCCTATGATTGGCAATACCAAAACACAAAAAATCAACACCAGCCCCACGGCAGCAGTGAGAAAGTGGGAGTTATCCATCCCCTTTTTGTACACATACAAGATGGCTGATTCTTATTAGTGGATTAAAGTCATCTTAACTCAACAGCAAATGCAATTTAACAACGTTTGGGGGTTTTCTCCTCTTTGTGAAACTGCAGGGAGAAGGAGCACAGTTACATCCACGTGGTACCTTAGCACAGCACAGTGCACGGCTGCGGGGCGTTAGGCGCGCTGCTGGCTCCGTAACACAGCACCTGGGCCCTGGCAGCTCCCTTGGCACTCGGTGCACTTCCAAGAGCAAATGCACAGTGACAAGAAGAGTTCAGCACTGATGAGCACCAGGTCCCAGGGGCGATCTGCCCCCCAGCCAGGCCTGTGGGAAATTTTACACCATACATGTAACCCAGCTGTTAGGCAGATGTGTGTGCTCTTGGGATCTTGAGATGCTCTAAAAAACTGAGAAGTTGGAACAGGCTCTTTGCTACGGACAAGACCGTTGTGGCACATTTTTTCACACCTCTCTAAGCAGCGCTGGCTTTATTGTTTTTATATTTTTTTCATGTTTGCTCCCCACTTCCCACAGTGTGCTGCACTGTTAGATCTCCATTTAATAGCCCTCCATTAGGGCTATGTCGTGGAATCACAGAATGGTTTGGGTTTTAAGGGCCCTTCAAGATCATCTAGTTCCAACCCCCCTGCCATGGGCAGGGACACCTTCCACTACACCAGGTTGCTCAAAGCCTCATCCAACCTGGCCTTGAACACTGCCAGGGATGGGGCAGCCACAACTTCTCTGGGCAACCTGTTCCAGTGCCTCATCACCCTTGTTGTAAAAAATTTCTTCCTCAGATCTAATCTAAATCTCCCCTCTTTCAGTTTAAATCCATTGCCCTTTGTCCTGTCACTACACACCCTTGTCCAAAGCCCCTGTCCAGCTTTCCTGTAGGCCCTTTAGGTACTGGAAAGCTGCTCAAAGGTCTCCCCAAAGCCTTCTCTTCTCCAGGCTGCCCACCTCTTTGAAAACCAAGGTAGACCTTGAGGCCCTGGCTACGTGCTTTGTTCTCAGAGAGCATTTCAGCTCGCAATATCAGAAAGCACAAGTGAAGGAAGAGCACTACAGTTTTCATGCTGCACCATGATCATGCTGCTCTTTGTGCAGCAGCTAACACCAAGCGTGGCATCAGTCCCCTGCTCTGTTTTGCGGGTACTGCTCTCTTCCAGCCCTGGGTCCTGGCACCCCATGTTCAACTGGAGCAAAGCTCACCCCTTGGGCACAACAGAGAACGCTGTGTAAAAGAAAGAAATCGTATCAGAAACTTGTGTGATTCAGAGTCGGAAAACAAAACCTTTCCGTGGGCTTATTCTTCCTGTTAATGTACTGTAAGGAAAGAACTTCAGCCAATTTTTTACCCTTTTTCCTGTCTGCTCACAATTTTGCTGGCTAAACAGTTTTGTTCCTCAATACATTAACTCAGAACAAGGAGAGCTGATACACACACACGCACAAGGAGCAATCACAGGAGGCTGAGCCCACCACAAACCCCCTCAGCCACCGCAGGCTGCCAGTCCCAGGGCACACAGATGCCACTGTTAGCAAACCCTCATTGATTCTCCTCCATCTGGGCATCTAGCAGTTAAGGATTTGTGCTTTAGCAGACTGGCTTCAGGTCACTTCTAATAGACAGCAGCTCATCAGGTGTCTTAGGAGAGATGGGTCATTTCAGAGCCACCTTCCCAGACTCCCACAGGCTTTGCTATTGCACTTACTTCCATGCCAAAGCAGGTGGGACAATCACGTCAGGAAAGTCAAATGCATAACCTCATAGGAAACCACAATCAGGAGCAAAGGGCCAGCAAAAAGCCACTTAAGTCACCTTTAAGCCTTAAGAGGCAGGTTTAAGAGGTGCCTGAAAGTGTGGGGGCTCTCGAGCTCAGGAGGAATCTCACAAGCAGGCAATGAGCCAAGAAGAACCCCAATCCAAGTCTCTGAGATGAGGGAATGCAGCTTTACGTTCTTTATTTTCCTTCTGCTTTCTGTCGCACATTCACCTCACCCCTTCTCCACCTTCCTTTAGGGTTTTACATAAGAAACTGTCTCCTGGCTCAGTCAGCCAGTGCTAGTCACATCCAAACTCCTCCTGAGGAACATCACCTTTGATTCCTTCACAGTTGTGACTGATTAAGACCAAGTGTCAACGGTTTGCTCTTTACAGATAGGTGCCCCCAGAAAGGTGTACGTGAGGTCTCCAAACAACTGGGTCAGATTCTCTTCAGTCCCTACAAGCCCCAATACCTCCCACCATCCTACCAACACAACCACCTCTGAGTTGGGCTGGAAATGGAACAATTACATCCTGACCTTCCATTTCTGTACCTGTGTAGGAATCGAGAAATTCAAAGACACAAAGGGAAATGAAAAATACCAATTGAATCATAAGCTATTCTAAATGCAGTGAAGGTAAAGTTCTAGTTGGAATCTAATTTAGGGCAAACTTACATTTTATTTGAACTGTTCATTCCTACTTACAAGCATATTAGGTTAGGTCCGGTCCACAGTCTTGAAATACCCACTGGACACTAATATTTGACAGTAGAAAATAGAAGAAACATGAAAATCTCTTGCCATTGAGATCAAAAGAGAGTGAGTGTACACTTTGACATTTCTCCTTTCCTGCAAGGAGTCCCTATTTTGCAAAGCAAATTCCACCATGTAGCTTTGAAATCCTGTAGAGAAAAGATAAAAGATGAAAACCCAGCTCTTTGAAAGTCAACATCAAGACTTCTGTGAACTTCAGATGAGTCAGGTTTGACCCATCATTTTCTGCAGTAGAACTGGGGCCACAAACCACACTCCTCGGCTCCTTGGAAGCTCATCGTGTACCTTCACTGCAAAGGCATGACTACATCTCACAGAGGGTTACAGACCAGCCAGCTTGAAAGGTGCTGACCACAGCAAGGAGCTCGGAGACCTTCCTGATCCACTGAGTATACCATGAAAAGTATTGAGCTCCAAACTAACCACAGCTCCAGTGCTGGGTCTACCTTAGCTATCTCATTGAAGGCTACCAGCAAGTCTCTTCTCTGGTTACAGGCTCTGCAGTGAATGCTTTTACTCAGCATAGTGAAACACTTGGTTTAGTTGGGGAATTCATGGGCAGGCACAAGGCTTTTCAGGCTTTTCTTGCTTTGCAAAACAAGGTGAGCTTCCCATGGGGATCAGGATCAAAGGCAGGAGAGTGTTTAGAGATGGACAAGAAGGTTTTGCATGGGAAAAACTGAGAACTCCTGCTATAGAAGAGGAAACCAGGAGTTATACTATTGCCTCTTTAAAAAGTTTTACACCTTCAAACAGCCCATATTAGCACTATACAGTAGATAAATCACTGTCACTCACAAGCATGTAAACAAGATGATCTAAAATACCATTGTTTCATTTGAAAACTAGATCTGGAGGAAGATCAGGACTCACAACAACTTCAATCCCAGGACACCAGTTCCTCTTGCTGAGCATCTGCATTATTTCCTCCCACCTCTGTATTTGTCTCCAATACTCAGCCTCAGTTCTCTTTACCCAGACTCTGCACCTTAGTTTGCCAGGAACTTGGAGGCCGTCACTGGAAATATTCTCCTCCCTCTGCAACACTAACATCCTCAAGCTCCAGCAGCCACTGCTGTTGTCAGGCAGCTATGCTCAAAGCATGATAACAAGTGCAGTATGGTAATATTTAGCGTATTAATACAGCCCGGTGCAGGGGCTGCTTCACATTGCTGAGAGGCACAACTGTTGCTGGACCAGTCAGGGACTAAACTAGTCCCAGTTGCAGAAAAAGTTGGGTTTGCCACTCTAGAGCATGTTGCACTCGAGCAGCTTTGCTGCCCATCGTCAGCTGGAGCTCTACGTAGGTTTTTCCCTAATTTCACAGGCCAGAAGATGCACTGCCCGTGCTTCAGGGATCTTTGGTCTGGCTGCACTGGATTAGGCTGAAGAACTGTTCACAACACCAGACTGTGACACTGAGTCCTCCCACGTCGAGGAAAACAGTTTAGTTACTCTATTTTAATGCATTTCCCAGATCACATTGAAGCCTTGAATTATCAGGAGGTAAGTGCACTCCTATTTTCTGGAGGAAAGGTGCTTCCCTGTCCTCAGGGCACAGCAGCTTTCCTAAGTCACCTGTTGCTCCTCAGACCTTTTTGAGCAGAAACAAGCCACAGCTGACAAATCTGCAGCTCACAGAAGCACTTGTTTGGAGAAATTGCTCTGATGCTGTTGTGCTGCTGATTCAGGAGGGAGTTTTCCCCAGCTTGTTCTTAAAGCATTTCCCTCGACTGATGATTCAGTCTTTTTGCTTCAAGCATAAATCACCTTCCAGATAAAATCTTGCTAGAAAGCTTTCATTGGCCCTAATTAAAATGAAACTCTGTGAAAATATAAACAGTGGATCAGCAAAGAAAAATTGAGCTGAGATTTGTGAACTTGCCTTCTCCCTGCCTTCCTAATTCCTCCATTTATCACAGAAGGAGCGAATATTTGCAAGGTAGATTTGCTTGCTGCAAAGCCCAGCCTTTGCTGCTGCTTTTCTCCAAATCTGTAGGAAGACTGCATCTGGACCACATATAAAGTCACCTCAATCCTTTGGAAATGACTAAATTACCCTTCACAACAAAGCTCTTGCTTTGGAAAGACCTGAGCCAAACCATCAAACTCGAGCCCAAGCTCCCTCTTTCCTGAACATCAGTTTACACCAAACCCTTCCATTGCCTAATGCTGCCACAGACTGACTTTTCAGTCTCAAATCTACTTTCAGGACAGAGCAAGCTCTTTCCCTTGGTTAAATTAATGCTGGACTGGTAAAGGGACTGACCCCAGCCATCACCACTGCAAGCTAAAATACCTAATTCTTCTACCTAATTCTTCTGAACCCCCCCCCCCCCCCCCAGTAAATGTGGTAGCAGGAAAAGAGAAGCAATAACAAAGCCCTATCGATGCAGAGCAATCAATCAATCACCATATTTCAGGAGGAAACGAATGGCCCATTAAGGAAGCAGTCCGGTAACCTCAGCTTCCCCTAATGGCTCTCGGTCCCAGACTGCCTGGCAGCAAAGGGATTTCGGCCCTAAGAACGCCGGTGTGGGGCTGTCTGCCTGAACAGCAGGAAGGGAGAGGGTTGGCACAAGCAAGGCCACAAACCTACCCCAACCAAACCAACCCAAAACGTGGTGGAGGGCACACCAAGGCAGGGGTGAGGGGAGGGCTCTGCTAAGCCTGAGGAACAGCAACCTTCCCCATTTTCTAGTTCAGGGGGGAAAAAGCACCAGCCTTTTTTCTTACTAACATACACTCACAGTTTACATTGTCCATATCTTGCCTCTAGTGGTCCCACAGCCTTTCGCAAATCTCAATTAAGCAACACATTGAAAGTAGGTTCACAGCGCAGCTCTGATGAGCATCTTGCACCAAGGAGTGCTGGTTTCCTTGAGGAGACCAGAGGCTGGCAGGGAAACTAGGTCCATCGTTGCAAAATTTTCTTGGTCAAAAACATTCTCCTCAGCAGTGGAGAACCCAAATGGTGAATCAAAGCTCCCTGAAATAACCTCTGGCATCCACCTGCTGTCTGGCTTACTTCCCGTCCTCCTAAACCAAGGAGAAGGACCCTCACACATGCTCACTCACCCCACTGTTCAAGTTCTGTAGGCAAGATGTAACATCTTCCAGCTTCTTCCCAGTGTGGGTCCAGTAGGGACCCAGCTGATTCAGGCAGCATTAATGCACAGTTGCTGGATTGTCTGGTGCTGGAAGGATGGTCTGGGTGCATTGCTGTCATCTCTGCACAGACAACTGCATCCACAAACACCCACCGCATCAGGTTTTCAGTCATTGCTCCAGCGTGGTTTGGGCTTTTGTTTCGTTTTCAGGTTTGACAAAGTTAGAGTGGGCACAGAAGAAACCAAGATGAAAGCCAAGTGGCCAGAAAACAGCAGATGACTGAAGCTGTGAGAAAGCTAAGGGCTGCACAGAGTGGATCTTCTCCACCCACGACTTTTCTCAGCTACTAACCTGCAAAAGCACAGCCAGCTCCTCAGCGAGCAGAGCAGCCCGGAGAGGGGGTGGCACAGTGTGCAGGGCCAAGGGAGAGGGGGCAGAGATGGCTGCTGGCCCTAGTTACACGAACACCGTCTGCTGAGTGGTCCTGTAGCACGACACACTCCACTCACCCTCCACCCGACAAGCAGACTGTCTGGAGACCCTCGTATCTGTCAGAGACATGAACCCATCGAGCAATAAAACCTAAGCTGGGGTCTCAAAAATGCTTGACATAATAGAACAAATACTCAACTGCATCTCATCCAGGCATCTGTTTCCAATTAGATTAATGGGTATCTAGAATGATACTATAATAGTTTTCAAAGCAACCCCCAAAATCAATACCCCAATCGTAAGCTCTGGTTTTTGCATGTGGTACAAAAGGCAGTTTGGGAGAAGATGATCTAATACACCACGTATCGATTAATCAATTCCAGCCAGGATGCTAATGGGCTTTTCTTACAACAATTGGCACTAGAAGGACGGAGCGGGATTGCTGAATGAGAATGGGAGAAACTGGTTGTGTGATGAAGTTTCAGGGTGAGGGGAGGGCATACAGGGGGGAAATGGGCCCTTCTAGAGGTCACTCTAAGTGGGCAGAGATTGGGAAGAAATGGAGGAACTGAGCTATGAATGAAGAAGGTGATAAATCATATATATTGGCTTCAAGCACAGCAGAATTGTACCCTTGCAATTTACTGTGGTTGATATTAATAACACTTTCCTGTTGCTACAGAAACCCTCACAGGAAGGTCTGCGAAAGAGCCCAGCATGGGTCTAGAGTCTATAATGAAGGAGACTGAACACTTTGTAGTCCTACCGGTCAGTGAAATGGTCTGGAGGCATTATTAATGTCTACCTTAGTTATTTTTCCACATTGGTACTTCTAGCTAGGCCAGCGTGGGGCAATTCAGATCATCTATGCACGGCTGTCAGATTGTCCTTCCTTCTACAGTCAACGGAAAGAAGCAGCCAGTGTAGCCGTACATTGCTAATCATCACCACTAGCTCTCTCCTTCCTGCCTCTGAACTTGATAAAGTCCTTTACTGCCATGGAAAATGGAAGTACAAAACAGCTGGACCATCCTCCAGACCCAAACCATAGCACTTTACACCCACTGTAGAAACACATGAAGATCTAAGCAAACCACAAAGATGGGGAGAGCAGGTGCGCAACCAATACACAGGTCTCTAACAGCTCCCGAAGAGCAGCTGTCACTGTATAAATTACAGACTCAAACAAGAGCATTACACTGCCTGAAAGACAGCAGAGTCGTTCAGTTGTTGTTATTGGGTGAGGTTGCCCTACTCTTCGTGAAATTTGGAATAGTAAAACTGACCAAGAGGTTTTGACCTTGAGTGGCTGTGACAGTTGTGGTCCTGGCTGGCTGGAGGCACAGCCAGCAAGGATCCCAAAGAGGAAATTCAGCCTGGTGTATCTTCTCTACAGCCAACATGCCAGGTGTGAAGGTGGCTGCTGGGCTTTGTAAAATTGTATTGGAATTGCCAAAACCAGTACTGGATCTCGGTGCTAACATCCAGCTGATGCTGTTCATGGATGTAGATTACAAGTTTGATCATGAAGGCTAGACCCAGTCAAGAGAGGAAACCTCTAGGTACAAAACATTAACAAGTCACTGGTTTTGCCACCCTATATTGTGCAATTTGGTAACTGATTTTCTGTGGGACATCACAAGAAGATGCTCCTGCCCATCCACCCATCCTACAGCAGAGCACACCAGCATCTTGGAGCAACACGCGCCAGTTCTTACACATAGCAACACCACACTGACACAAGACATCATGTTGCAGGTAAGCAAGCCTGCAGCCTCAGATGACCACAAGCCACGCTAGTGGTTCAAGTGCTTTTACAGGACCTGTGGAACAACCATCAAGAAAATAAGAACAGTCTTCCTAAAAAGCAGGGCAAAGTGCTGATCAATAGGGGAAAAACGCACAAACTAGATAACTTTTTCTCCAGAACAACCTTTTCCAAACTAACACAACGCGTAACAGCACCCTGGCACTCCTACGGCCCCATCAGCCAACTCACGTTGTAGAGGATGTCAGTCCATCCCTCCATGGTGATGCACTGGAAGACGGTGAGCACAGCAAAGAGGATGTTGTCGAAGTTGGTGATGCCGTAGTTGGGCCCTTGCCAGTACTCCCTGCACGTGGTCCCGCTCTCGCACTGCCTGGCAGGAGGCTCCTCTCCACAAGGAAAATCTCCCACCTCATCACCTGCAGAGAAGAGCAGTGGGAACAAAAGTTACCAACTGAAGCTGGTCACGCAGCCAGTGCTGCTACATCCTCCTTACACCACTGCATGAATGTCATTACGTTTCGGGCTTCCTTGTGCCCCCACGGGCATGTAAAACACATTATGCCCACGTAATCATTCATACACTGCTACGTTGTAAGAGATGGTTGAGTGGCAAGGTGGAGCAGAGCCATCCCTGAAGAGCCATAATATATGGTCTGTCCCAGTATTCGGCCATGTCATATATGAGAAATGCCACAAAAAAAAAAAAAAATCAAAAAACCCAAAACAAACAGTGTGGTAAAGGCAAGAGCTTGGGAATGGTGCATGCTTCAAACACTGTGAGCCAATGATACGCCCTCACATAGCATAGCTAGTGCTAAACGTTGGCATTGTGACATTAAAGCAAAAGGGCAGGTTCTTCACCAGTGGCTTAAGCAAGAGCTGCTTGTGAGTAGCCTCAAAATTGTCCAGATACAGATGTTAGACTACAGCTTCATGAAAAGCCCCTGGCTTCATCACAAGGCGGTACCACCATGGACCAAGAGCTCCAGCTGCTCTGTAAATTTTATATTTCTGCTCAGAAGAGCAATGCTGCGGAGCGCAGGTACACGGGGCAGGGCAAGTGCCCAGCTGGCAAGCTTGTCTACAGCCGGGAGGGAGTTTCTCTGCTGAGTTTCATTTCAGACCCAGAGAAGGCAAAGGACCACAGGGGGTGGCCAGAAGGGTGGCCAGCATCTTTCTAGGTCAACTGTGAAACCTGAAGCATTGCAGCCCTCCAGAGACATTGCGAGCACCAGCAGAGAGCAGTCTGGAAAACCTAAGAGCTGGGTTTTCAAAGTAAATAAATATACTAAGTAATATTCCTATTTACACAGAGATGCAATTCGGGAAATATTAAAGGGTTTTAAAAGTGACACGTTATGGTAATGGAGCAGCAAACTGCACAAAATCAAATTCACCAGGGGGAAAACAAGATCAGCACTAACAATAATTAGGAATAATCATTCCATAGAGCAAAGCCTGCAGGAGGAAAACAGGATTGTCATTATGGCTCCAGGATATATGTATTTATATATAATGTGTGTGTGTGTGTGACGTGCTTTCCTGTTGACTCAACACCTTAACGCAGGGCATCTCTCTCCAGCTCCCATATGGGTCACCACAGGCTTTCACAAGGACTTAGACAAGCCTGCAAAAAGAAAATACCAAACCTGGCTCTCGCAGATCGTTTGTGAGCGTGCCTGAAAAGAGAATCCAGTTTTATCTCTGTTTGGCCTTTCGTTGCCAGGTTATGCTCTGAAAATGCAACGCACATCTACTGTGAAGGGTTGGGTTTGGGTTTTTTACAGACCAGAACTGATGGCTACTCCTGAGGATGGGGAAAACAGGAAGGAGAGCATCAAGGAAAAACAGAAAATATGTGATGCCCTCCTCTCCTGGAGAAGTGTCAGGGCACATGGGCTGGGTCAGCTGCTTAAACATCATCCTGTGCCAGCAGAACAGGACAGCACGGAGGATGCAGGGAGAGGAAACAAGTCAGGCATCCACTGGGACATGCGCTGTCATTAATTTTCACCCATTTTTCATTAAAATAGAGAAATAATTCCACTAGTTCAGAACAGTCTGTCAGGCTGAGCAACAAAGGCCTCGAATAACCCTTTTGCCATTCTTTGGTCTCCAGCATCCCTCCTCTTTGCAGTTCGTGACCTGCCCTGGGCTTCTGGACTAGCTGGGCTACAGCAACATTTGCTTGTGACACCTCTGCTCGGTTCCCTCCACAATGTGCCAAAGTAACAGCTGGTACCTCTCATGTGGCTCACGATTCCAGGAAAAATCCCAAGAGTTTGCTCACTTTGGGGATTTGGAACAGAAACAAGTACGAGCAACTCCTCCTCCTCCAATTTGCTGCCCTCTGACAGAGGCATCTCACATTTCCACGCTCCAGCCAGCCTTCGGAGCCCCTTGGTATCAGGCCTGGACTTGTTAATGCACCTCTTTGGAGATGATGAGCACTTAGGTTTTAAAAAGCTCAGCTGATGGCTTTGTGGGATGCTCCGCTGCTGTGCTCACCCGGGACCGCGGTGCCAGGAAACCTCACCGCTCCCGCCTTTCCAGAAACACCATCGCACCGCTTCCCGCCGCGCAGGTGGGATCGATCCCCGGAATTCATCCGTCGAGCAGCTCGTTAGCCCTTGGGAGAAGCGGGGGCCGGTGTCTGGGAGCACAGACATCTTCCCACGCCGCCCGGCTGGCGGGTTCGGGAGGAGGCGAGCGCGGCCGCGCCGCGTCCTCGCAGCGCGGTGCCGGGTGCTGCGGCGCAGAGAGATGCAGCACACAAGGGTTGTTCGGCTGCGCTGCCAGTTCCTAGCTGGGAGCCACCCAGCGAGAAGGAGTCGCTCAGACATGGCATTACACGTGGCAAAAACCTGCTCTCGGTCCCCAGCTTGGCACAGGGGTCCCTCAGTCACCACCGATATCACAGGGCTGTCTGCAGAGAAGGCAAATTTGGGGTTTATTTTTTTCCTTTTAAGTTAGCTGGTTTCTGAGGGGAGGGGCGGGGGAAATAATAGTAATTTTTTTCAAAAAAAAGTCACTCTTCTCTTCAACCCACTAGCTAAAGTTGGTCCATTTGGGAGAGCCTCAGAGCTCAGCCCGTGGCTGCTACCTGCAAATGAAGGATGTGAAAAATCCCCCACTTGGGTTGCGATTTACCAGACCTGAAAACGCTTCTAGAAAATGCAAACCTGCTCATAATTGCCTTCTCCCCGCCGCCGCGCCGAGAACGCTTCTGCTTCCTACACACCTCTGTTGTCACCGTCGTTATTATTCCTCTGTAATTGCTGCAGTAGCCCCAGAGACATCGCAGCGGGCTGCGACCTGCTCTGCTCGGCATGAACACACACACCCTGCAGGAAGATTTTTTCCTCTCTACAAATCCAGTCCAAAAATTCATTTCTTCCAGGAATCACAGAATGGTTTGGGTTGGAAGGGACCTTCAAGATCACCTTGTTCCGATCCCCCTGCCATGAGCAGGGACACCTTCCACTAACCAGGTTGCTCAAAGCCCCATCCAACCTGGCCTTGAACACTTCCAGGGATGGGGCAGCCACAGCTTCTCTGGGCAACCTGTTCCAGTGCCTCACCACCCTCAGAAGGAAGAATTTTTTCCTTAGACCTCACCAAAATCTCCCCTCTTTCAGTTTAAAGCCATTGCCCCGTGTCCTGTCACTACACACCCTTGTCCAAAGCCCCTCTCCAGCTTTCTTGTGTCCCCTTTAGCTACTGGAAGGTCTCCCCAGAAAAACCAGTATCATCACACTTCCCTCACAAGCCATCTCTAAACACCTGACAGTCCTTTACAAGTTGTGTTATGTTTTTCTAATGTTACGTGGGAACATTAGCAAGAAAACAATTTTCCTCTGCTTTTGCAAAGCTCCGTGTAAACCAAATATATTCAACTGTTCCTGTGTTGTTGTTCGAAAGCGCTGAAGGACGCCCAGAGATTTGGCAGGGATGTTGTTTTATTACCATTTGAATGCATATGTATCAATCAATATTAAGACCTATTAGTGATAATCACTGAAAATACAAGACTGTGTTTTAAAGACAGCCAATTGTACCTTAAATTGAAATCTTCTGGAGACAAGAACAATGTTTTCATCTGTGGAAAGCCCACATAACCAACACATATTAGCTCTACTATAAAAGAATATTAAAAAATGACATGGAAAAAAATGGCTGCTTTGTGCCTTTTTTTTTTTTTTTTTTTAGTTGGGATGAGTTCGGAGCCATGGACAAGCAGCTGCCTTTGACATGGCAGCCAGTCCTGGCCGAGGGCTCTGGGCATTACTCCTCTCCACCTCCATCTTCTGGGCTTTAGTGCTCATTCACAGGCAGGCACATCATTTACTCTGCAGTGCCCCGTTTCCCTTGCCCTGCTCTGTTTGAAGGACATTTTTATCCTTTCACCATCAAATGGCTCCTGCCTTCCATCTATCACCCTTTTTTTATTTTGGGGCTGCTCCCAGTCTTTCCAACTTCACTATTCCACACTGATGTTCTCATATCCATGCAACTTGTTCCAGAATCCTTGCAAGGAAATTCAGCGTTCAGCAGCTGTTTGTAGAGCTAAGACCAATGAAGGTGTAAACAGAGACCATCGAATAAAAAAAATAGCAACCAAAAACCCCACCTTGCAACAACTGGAACAACAAGAAGGTAGTTCTGCATTTCAACTATGGAAAAAACTCTCCCATGAGAGGAGACCCTAAACTCCTTCGTCTCACTCTTGTGCAGACTGAGAGCAACCCACCAGCATCAAGGTGGTGTAAAAGCAAGAGAGGATCTGTCCCAGTGCATGTCAGGTGAGCACAAAAGCCTGTTAATTTAATGTAGGTGAGTAAAGAGGGAGAGAATGCAATAAATGTAGATGAGGAAAAGCAACATCAGAGCAGCACAGAAAGCATCCCGATGAGATGGAGGGGACCAGAAGCATCGTGACGATACCCTGGGAGGGGAGTGAAGCTCAAAGCTCACCTGTCTCGTTAGAGAAGCAGGTTTTATGAAACTTCCCCATGTAAAACTCCAGCCCGATGATGGCAAACATCACAATGGCGAAGAAGAGGAGCAGCCCGATCTGAAGCAAGGGCACCATCGCCTTCATGATGGACTTGAGGACAACCTGCAAGCCTGTGGGGACAAGGAAAAACAGGTGATCAGTGAGGGAAGGAAAACAAGGGTTTAGGGGTGGGAGTGAGGTAGGAGAAAAGGGGGTGTCTAAGGGAGAGTTTAGGACTGGCAATACCAAGCAACGGTGCTTTTCCCAGGGTTCTATAAAAAAGATGCTGCAGCAATAACACACTCGAGATGTGAGACACACAGCCAGGACAGCTATCTTTTTCTGACCTCTCTTCTTCAGATCACAGATTCAAAGATCTTTCCAGCTTCAGAGACACTAAAAAGACTTTTCTTAAAGCCAGCAGAGTCCCAAAACTCAGCCTGGAGCTGAACCGCAGCTGTCCTGAAGGCAGCTCATGCAGCAGTGTGGGCAGAGCAGCAGAGCTGGGCACGACTGTGGTACCCCCTGTCCTGGGGAAGGCAGGGAGCGATGGGCACCGTGGGAGCTGCCTCTCCCTTTGCAAAGCAGAGAACAGCCACGATGCCACTGTGCCCATCGCACCGTGCTCTGGAGAAACAAAACCCTGTCTCCAGGGGTATCCATCCGTAGCTTTTTCAGTGGCACTAAAACTCATTTTCAGTTAAAACCAGAGGAGATAAGGTAAGAGAAGCCAGAGAGATGGAGGTGTCAGATAATGTCATGCATAACAAAACAAACTTCAGCGATAAGCAGCAGCTGAAAGCCACCTTGGTGGCCTGTCCTAAGGGATGGAGAATGAGATCGTCGTTGTCTTGCCACCTTGTACAGCACCATGGAGGTCAATGAGGGTGCATGCATCAAAAAAAGCGTGAAGATCTCTTGGATGGGAAAAATACTGAGTGTAGAAGAAAAGCATGTGCCATGCTTGTGTATGAATACGCCTCAAGGTTGTACATTTACTACAGGAAAAAAAAAAACAAAAAAACAGCACGACTTCCACAGCATCACTAAAACCATGAGAGCAAATAATGCTCTGTGGGAAAAGATGCTGGTCCAGGACTCATCACAGGGTGGGGAGCAAGTGTCCCCCGGGTGAAACACACGACCTACACCAGGACAGGGATACCCCTGAGGGGCCACCTTACTTCTCTGACATCCTTAGTCTGTCACTACCCCAACACCTCATCGCCTTGCACAGGCAAGAAGCCCATGAGAAAACAACCTGCAGCATCTCCTTGTTAGAGAACTTGTTAATAACTGACACTTTTCCCAAAGTCTGGCCAAGGACCTCTCCTGTGTGGGAATTCAGCTTCAAGCCCTGCCCATGAAAGGATGCTGATTTCAGGAAACATTGGTGCTGTTATTGCAAAGCATAACCTCTTGCTGAATTTCAACGACACCAACATTTCAGTCCTGCAGCAGCCGGGGGGGTGGCAGAGCTGACACCCCAACCCACCGCCCAGGAGAGAGGGGGCTGCCTGGCTGCCGAGGGGTTAATGCAGAAAGCATTCCACAGAGCAGCCGTTCCCTTTCACTGGCTCTTGCTGGAGGGAAAAAATAAAAAAATATCTCTGTTCCACATTCCGAAATGGAACGAACTCCTGACAGCGATCCCCCGCCAGCGGGTAGAGCAGCTGGTGAACAGCAACAAATAAAAAGGTGGTGAGCAATGGTGCTGGGACTTGGATGGGTTCAGGGCATCAGCAAGGCATGATGCAGCTCCTCACTGGAGTCAGACCCCTCCCGTTAGCATGTAAAATATTTCAACTTGCCCACTGAGTAGGCAAAGCCAAGTCCTATCTGCTCTTTCCCTTTGTTTTCCTCCCTTATTACAGGGGTAAAATCCCCAGTGCAAGACGCTCAGCTGGTAAAAACTGTCAGAAGGTCCAAGCTCAGGGCTGGGGCCTGAAAGCTGCAAAATTTGGGTCTCGAGTCTTCACACCCCAGAGCATTAATTCAACCCCAAAGGTGTCCTAGGACAAATCCCTGCTGCTCATCTGCAGATTTGGGAGCGCAGTGCTGCAATCAGCTGGCTGTATGCAAAACCAGGCGACAGAGAATCGGAACCCTGGCAAAGGCAGGAGCCACAGACCCCAAAGAAGCAGGGGAAGAAAATATTGCTCAGGAAAGCATCTAACACCCCAAAAGCTATAGAGCAGCCCTGGCTGCGCAGATGACATTGTCACGACACTCACTTGGGATTCCCGACACAAGCTTCAGGGGTCGTAGCACTCGGACGGCTCTCAGGGTCCGCAGGTCAAAATCAGTCCCAGCAGTCGCTAGAATCCTAAGTGTAAAAGGGGAGAGAGGGGGGAAAAAAAAATTGAGATTCGATGCAAATTCCTCTTTCCAAAGCATGGATGTGTTGTGTAAAACCAGCAAATATTCAAGCTGCTTTAAACTTGATACGAGTGATTCTACTGCGGTTCACGTCCGCTGAGAAGCGTCAGTTCACGCGTTCCTGCGGAGCTGCTGAGCCTTACTGGGGCTGGGAGAAAATCCACACTACCTGCTGGCGTCTGGGGCCCTTCACACACAGGCTCTGGCCATAAAAAAGCAGCACCCTGTACTTCTAGAAAAGCACACACCACTTCTCAGGAGACAGTGAGTGGGAAATAAATCCCTCAGTTGTGCTAGAAATTACCTGCCAGAGCTTTTCCCTGTAATAAATGCAAAAATCCCTCAAGTACTGAGGTCTGGTGTTTCCTAAAATCTGAAGCAGTTTCTAAGTTACACAGTTTACTCTGCGTGTGCAAAATTAATTTTTGTTCAGAGCGTTTTATTTGAGGAGAACATGGATAGAGCAGGGTGCGAGTACGTCCTCTGATACCCTGCAGTGACTCTGACAAGAAATACAGCCCCCAAACCACAATGAGTCTTACATATTTAAGTGCTCTGCAGAGAAAATGAAATGGCTTCACTGTTTTAGGGCACAGCAAAAGAGGAAATATCGTCACAGCGTCCACAAACCACGACGACCCCAACACCTTAAGCAAAGGCCCTGCAAGGCTCGACACCCCGCAGAGAGCCTGGCAAAACTGTGTTCATTAACTGCTGCAGCACTTGCCATGGTGCTTCAACAAAAATATTTTTGGTTTGAGACAGGGCTTCTCTAACACAAGCCAACCACACCGTTAGTCCAGAGCAAACACCCTCTCACCAGCTCCCCACTGGCGGCACCACTTAAAGAGATTATAAGCAATTATAAGTTTTTGCTAAGTTTGTCCCCAGGATGTTTTACCAGGGTAGAAGTGGCTGAGCAACCAGCCCACCCATGGGGTCTGCAAGCCCCCGACCACCTGGTACCAAACATACAAGTTGCCTCCACTTTGTTAACCACAACTGCTAAGAGCACTGCTGGTGTAGACCCAACCTTGAACATGACCTGACGTTTCACCAACCCTTCCCCGAAAGCCACAGCAACAAGAGGGATTTGCAAACGTGGCTCTGAAGCGGGATTCCAGAGCTGCCACAGGCCACGGGCAGAGCTGGAAGGAGGCTGTTGGACTCGGGCAGTGAATCCCAGGCTGTCGCCTGAGGATTACGCAGCCGGACACAGCCAGTGTCCCATGACCATGTCCCATGCAAGAGATGCTCCGAGAGGTGCAGAGCACCTGGAGCGTGCACCCGCCAAGGAGCCCTTTGCCTAGTTTCCTGACACCAGGCTGCTGAGCATGCAGCAAAGTGGCCAGCTCCATAAAAAAATAGACTAAAAAGAAGAGTATTTCAAGCGAGATGTATAGTTTTACTATGTAGAACGTATGATGTGGGATGCCTGGCAAACCGAGCAGTGGAGGACATGGCCATGGCCATGCAGGGAGCGCTCTCGGCACGGCTACGCTCAGATAAAAACCTTGTCCTTGACTTACTGACTGACTTAAGGCCAGTGCCAAGCCTGGGCCAGGGAAGCGCAGGATCAGCATTGCTGTGCGGAAAGGGCCAGACTCCATCAGCAGGAGGTGCTGGAGATCAGGAGAAAAGCATGCTGAGATGTTGGACGGCAAGCCAGGCAGCAGTAAGCCAGGACCTGAGGAGCAGAGTATCTATTCTACAAGACACCTGTTCCTGCATTTTCACCACCTGAAAATTCACATTACATCAGCTCTGTCAATGCAGTTTGAGCATAAGCAACAGGAGACAATTTAAACCAAGAACCATCTCCCGCAGAGACTTCCAGTTTAATCTTCTGCACCCATGCCAACGATTTCATTCCTCTTCTCCCTTCCCTCCATCTTCACAGCTTAATTGCCCGCTTATAAAACTCTGCAGTCTGGGAATAGCACACGCTTCAAGTCAAAAGATAATCACAATTAAACATCCACCTCGGATGTTGCTACTAACAGCACAATTAGTCTCCAGTGAGTGAAGATGGATTTGTGCTGTCATCAGGCAGAGCCCTGGTTCCTGGGATGAGCTGAGAGGAGAGTGCTTGATACGCTCGTTGGTTTATTTCTAAATTCAAAGAGAAGATGGCAGCAAATGGGTGACACTGTTGACTGGTCCCATGGTGCCAGTAAACATTCCAGTGACTGGAGGTCTTCATTCCAGTCTTGTCTTCCTACGAGGTAAATGCTAAAAACAGCCTGCCCAAGGTATGGCAACAACCCCCTCCCCACTAGTCAAAACCCCAAGTCACTCATTAATTCCGGCATCACTGGTACTGTGATCCCCTATCTAACCCACGCAGGGGACCCTGCAGCCCATCACCTCCTGTGGCTGGAGAGCTGGTCCATGGGTTGTATCCAGTCACAGCTGAATCGTGCAAACCATCCGTGCCCATACAGCTGAGCTGCCACCGCTACATCTGCCCGTGAATCAGCCACTCTTGAAAAACAAAATAACCCTCGCTAGATTCTGCCTAGAGAGTAAAAAAATAAATAAAGAAATACAGCTGCATCCTGAACAAAGCCACTTTTGGTGGAAGAAACACAAGACCAAGGGGTTGAGGTGGTAGCTCTAGGTCTAATAATCCACGTTTGAGCCCTGCAGGTAAATGAGGCGGGTGTTGAGGAGATCCAGGTGGGCATCCAGGGCACATCCCGCACTCGTGGAAGCGGGGAGGGCTGGATGCTGCAGCCTTCCCCCACCGTGCGCTCAGCCACAGCTGTCCAAACAGGGGAACCAGGGGAAGGAGGGCCCCGGGGTGCTAGAAGTGTTATGGAGTCAGCATCCATCCCAGGAGCCCTGGCACACAGCGTCTCATGGCTCCGAAGGACCCACCAGCAGAAAGCTGGTGCCCACAAACCACGAGGGAAGAGCCGAGCGGCAGCTTTCGGCAGCTGGAGCCCAGCAAAGCGGCTCGGCGGGGGAAGCGATGCCAGGGTGGAGGTGGTGCCTTTTCTCCCTACGAAACCAAAGCTAATTTACAGCTGCTCAGCACTCTGTCCCCTTAAACCATCCACAGACAGGCGTGGAAAAATGCCCCAGTGAGGGAAAGGCCTTAATTAACTTAATGACATTTGCCTATGTGCCATCTTTCTGGTTTACTTTTTCCCCCACTGAAAGCTCGCAGAAGCCACCGTGAGTTAGGCCAGAACAAGTCAAAAATTATCTTTAAAAATAAGAGAAATGGAGAGATCAAAGAAGCTGGCTGACAAGCGTGTCCTGACAATCCTGCTGGAGCATCCCTGGCTGCACAGCGAACTGCTGAGAACAAAGCAGAGGTGATGGGCAAGCTGGTGTTGGAAAAGGAAATCTGCTGTGAAAGGTAAAAAAACAGCAAAAAGAAGATTTTTAGGAGATAATCTCATAAAGAAGAATAAATGGATTGATCCGCAGCCTTTTTGTATCTTACTGGATTGTACAGAAACACAGATTTGATAGGATTAGGATGTTGTCTTTGGTAGAACATCAACTGTTTCAGTGCAACAAAATAAGTTCCTCCTGTGAGCAGGACGGTCAACCATCAAACCATTCTTGCTTCTGTGGTGCTGTGGACCTGGGCACCCATCCTGCCAGCCCAGCAGTGCTCAGGACTGCTGTGCTCGTTCCTCACTTCCACGATAACTTGATTAAACGCTGCTTTCTGTAGCACCACCTCCACTAACAAGCTCTGACTGACATCTGTTCCCAGAGACAGAGGCCAAATTTGTGATAAATGCTTGATAACTTTTGTTCTAGCAAAGCCTGGAATAAATTATAAAGCTTATTCCTTTAGGTATAAAAGAAACCAAAGGACGAAGAGAAAGTTCCTTTCCTGAACATTAACATAAATAATTAGCAATCTATTTCTTAAAGTACCTGAGAGCTCACGATTTCTGTGTACTGGTACGACCCTGTGCTTCTCAGAGCTACCTGATAACGAGTCTTCTTGCTGAAGCTGTGACCAAAGACAATCCCTCAAAACTCCGTCAAGCTTAGCTCCAGATTGCTAAATCCCAGGGACTGGAGTGGGGAAAAGCTAACCCTGCTCCTCAGGACCACCTTGCCTTGTTGTTCTCCCGTCTTAATGGCCTTTTAGCACATTTAATGCAGCTTTTCCAGATGTTCTCCCAGGGAGCAGGTGACAGAGGTGCTTTGTGTCTCCCCTGAAGGCAGGAAGAGGAGGAGGGAGGAGGAACAGGAACCCAGGAGACATCCCAAGTAAGAGCCAAGAATAGACCATCTCAAACACAGGGTTTCTATACATCATTGCCTATAGGAGCAGCCACAGTTGGGGTCCAGCCCGGGCAAAGCGCAGCTGGCAGGGCCACGCTCCGCACGCACGTATCCGCAGGGGATGGGGCACATTTGCTGCCCGGTCTCCTGCCACCACTGCCCATAAATCACAACGGAGGCAGCGTGAGATGCGCAGGAGAGAACTGGAACTGGCTGCAAGTCCGGCAGCTTCAGCGCGTCTGCTTGTGAGCAGATAACATACAGCTACAGCAGAAAGCAGCGAGATTCATCACTGAGAATGATTAACACTTCCAAGGGGATCTTGCTACTGGAAAACACCGGTGCCAGGGCACGTTCTGCTAGAGGAGGAATCGCAGAAATCGTAGGCACTTTTAATGTAACCTTTCTATTTATTATAAACTCAAGCCCTAGAAAGCAAGTGGAAGCAGCGATTTTTTTTCAGAGGCTTTATCCCCAGCACCCATTCCTAAGAACCAAAGTAATCTCTTCAGAAGGATTAGGACAGAAGCGAAATACCCACCAGGCAGCTTCCCTCAAAAAAAGGTGAGACTAGCCAGCAGGACAGCAGCTGTCTCATGAAAAGAAACAGCAACCATCGCTTCTCACCGCCGGATTCAACCCCACCTAACGCAAACACCTCGGCAGCACCCACCCCAAAATCTTGGACAGAAGCAAAAGCACAGAAAATTCCAGTAAATCACCCCCATTCCCAGAGCCTGACTCTGGGCACAGACATTTAACAAGCCCCCATGACCTCCAGGAAATGGAAACCAATGGCAAAAATAAATAAATATCTTCATAAATATTGGCTGACCAGTTTAAAGACATTTCCCCCATCTATGGGCAGCCCGTGGGCTGACCATCGCTGCTCACTGTGACCCTCGCCCACCTGCTCCTTCCCGATTCCTCCTCTGCTGCCTGGGGGATGGAGAAGGTCCCCAACCCCACCGGAGTTGTCACCACCACCAGGACCACTGTCACGGTGCTCATGGGAGCTGAGGATCCACGGGGAGAACCTGCAAGGTCCTCCTGGTCACATGCCATCGTGGGAACACTTGGAAATTTTACAGTAAAAAATTAACTGGAAAGAAATAATTCTTTTGAAATCAGAGATTCTATAGAAAAGATTAATTTCCTTCAAAAAAAAAGACTCATAAAATTAATTTTAAATAGCCAGGCTTTTTAACTCGTGTTTTTCCTTCAAAAACACATGTACATCATTAAAAATTTACAAAAATATATATTCTCCATTTCTTTTTTTTACTGAAGTCATTTGCCATGGGAAGCTGCTCTGCCTACTGCTTTCCCAAAGCGTTTTAACCCCAAACCAGCATGCAGCATGTGTCCCGATGGAGTGGGTGAGACTTCCCAGGATCAGGAGCACCATCGGCATGCCAACCAGGGCAGGACAGGACAGCCACCGGCCTCACCGCTAACACCCAACTCTTTGAATTAACAGTTTGGAAACACCAACTGGTTCAGTGTCTGCCCTGTACAACAACCAGGAACCATCCAACATAGCCAGGAAAGCCTGGGGTGAATGGAGGTGGCCATCCAAAGCTTCCTTCCAGGGAAGCTGCTGCTGGGGCGGAGGGCTTGCTCCTGGGTGGAGGAGGGTGCAAGCTCCACTTGCCCAAGACAAAATCCGGTGGAGTCACTCGGGCAGTGAGTGGAGGAGCTGCAAGAGGAAGGTGGTACATCACCCTCTATTAGAGAGAGGGAATAAGAAATAGAGCGTTATCAGAGGTGTTGCAAGAAGAAATATTAGGGCCCCATGGCATTGACCTCCAAGGACAAGCAGCGCATCGACAGCAAAGACAGCAGTGAGGAGGAGGAGGCACCACGGTCTCTGTAACTTGTGGCAACGAGGCATCGCTTACCCGTGTTCCCTCCTATGTACCAACCAACACAGTCCTGGCAGCGGATGAAGCCGATGAGTGGGGCTCATGGGGAGAAACCACCCCAGTCACGCACGCCAAAAGCTGCAGAAGGGTGCAGCGGGTGCTGGTGGTGGATCTCTGCTGAGGGGCACCCCAAATCAAAACCTTCACCTTCTTAACTCCAGAGCGTGCGCTGAAGATGCCACTCAGCTACACGCTGGAAACATGGCTGAGCTCCTTCGCCCAAGACCTGAGGGCAGGTCAGCAGAGGCAACTGGCCAAGGGGGTGCCCACGAGCAGCCCCTCAGCCGCGGGCAGCCATTCTGTTCCGCGCAGAGCCTGGCTGGCGTTGGAGCAGCGGCACCGCGGCTGTCGGTCCCGCTGCCCCCTTCTCTCCCAGCCACAGCACAGATTTGCATGCCAGCGGTGCCTGGAGCTGTTGGAAGGATGCCCCTTTCCGCTCAGTTCGATTTCACGGTGTGTGAGCTTTATCTTGACTACCAAAGACACGCAGTCGACACCGGCTCGGAGCCGATAAGTGGATCTGGCACGCTAATTGCACTGTTTAATTTATGGCATTACCAGGTTCATCCGTTGGCTCCATCACTCCACTTTGGTGACTTGCCCACCAGCTGTCCCTACTCCCTCCCACACAAAAGGACCCAGCTGGCCAGCTCTCTGCCTCTCCTTTGGATGACCAGCACCAAGTCTAAGCATCCAAATGGATATCTACATACTGTGTCTAAGCCTACGGCTTCCCTTCAGAGCACATCCACAACCCTACGTATTGGATCCCAATCCTTTCCCTAACATCAGCTTATTCAGAGCAACTCAGGCTGATCCTCTTGCTCCAATAAACATGTTTGTCCCAAAACTGAATGCATCCATCAAAACAGCCTTCGCTGTGGTGAAGGATAAACCTCTCCCTAGCTGTAGCATGAAGGGAACAGAGGGCAAAATAAAATGCACTAAGGAAATAACAATACTCGACAGCAAGGGGTTGTTCTGCTTCAGAGGCACAAACACCAAATTAATTCCTTGGTCTCACATGAAAAAGGTGCATTTCTGAGCCTTTTGTAGCCAGCACTAAACTTGCAACCAGCCTTCAGCACACAGAGAGCCTGGACACGAACACTAAACTCTCTCCTCCGCTTTGCACGGCAGAAACACTCCAGAGTCCTGGGAGGAGACACGGCAGAACGAGAACAGAATCCTCCCTCTCCCCAAAACCACCTGCAACCTACTTTCCCGACTGTAATTCCTGAGCCAAGCTCCGGGGAGAAGACAAGGAGAGGAGAGTCTGTAGACACACGCTCCTCCGCTGCAGCGTGACACGTGGAACCCGAGCGGCGTGTGATGCTCCAACGAAGCGAGGGAGGGCTTGCAGGGTGCAGAGAGCTGAGGGCTTGGCTTCTGCCCAGCATGGAGGAAGGTGTTCTGGCTACGAGGCAATCGCTCAGATAAGCCCTTGTTGCTTCTAAGCAGGAGACACATGAGCATAGCACGGCACGGAGTAGAGAAGGAGGCTGGGTGGCAGTAAGCAGGGACAGCTGGCAGGAAAACGCACATGTCCAAACATTTTAGTGAGCTGACACTGGGAAAACCGAGCACAGAGGAGTTAAAACCATCCTGCACTTCCTTGGGGCTGGAAAGTAGGTCAGACCTTGAGCCTCCCTACATTAACATCACAAAGGAGAGGCGGCTGCTTTCTGTCCTTGGATATGGGCATCCCAGAATTTTGGTCCTGATATCAGAGGATGTGGAGAGCAGGAGCCGGGAGCCCAAAGCACTTTTCTGGAGACATCTGGCGTCACACACCCCACCCCGTGGTCTCTTGTGTATAGACAAGCTCAGGAGGGGTTCAGCTCAGTAGCAAGATTCTTAAAGAGGAGAGAAGAATTTGGGGGTCAGCCAAATGTTTCAAGTATTTTTATTTTATGAAGGGGAAAAAAAATAGACAGCAATGAAACATCATTTGGGATTGTTTCATTCGTCAAATTCTAAAATGAAGTATTCTGACTTTTAATGTGGGGTTTTTTTTCCTTTTTAGGGATAGCAATTCATGTCAAGTCTGTAAACACTTTATATTCGACTTAAAGCTGCTGTTTTCCTGAAAAATACAAACCCCCAGACCCTTGTGCATGAAAAACCTCACCCAAACTAGACACAACCTTTCATTGCTCTGCCAGAAAGTCGGGAGGAGCGTGACTCTGTGCTCTGCTTGCTGGCAGTTCAAAATTGGACGAAGGGCACAGGACAGCTGGCAGGTGGACAGGGGATGCGTTTTTCTGCCAGGTGGGCTAGCAGGGCAGCACCGACACTGCAGGAGGTAAGAGGTCAGAGTCACTAAAAATACGTCTCTACCTCTGCTTCCTCATTGCACCCACCCCAGAAGAGCCTCCTTGCCAGACTGCCCTGGGAGCGGTGACGGAATCCGTGTTATTTGGAACCAGAACCGCATCACCCTCTGCATTTGGCCAGTCCCCAGGAGTAGTTGTTCATGAGTTGAGCACAAAATGTCATCACTATCAAATTACACTAGTGTTTAAAAAGCAAAGCAAAACAAAACTGTTCGGAACAGAGCTCAGCCTTCCCTCCTAGGTGCTGACCTGGAGCTGGCAGGAGAGGGACGGGGAGCAGCATCCAACGAGGGGCTGGTGCAGAGGAGAAGGAAAAATACCCATCAACGCTGGGCACATCAGTCAGGATGGAAAGGAGACCTCTCGTTAGGTTACTGTCTTATACTTCCTTTCTGGACTGGAAGCTCTTCTATTTCCACCGAGCCCCAAGCTAAATTGTGCCCTTCTTCCAGAGGGAGGGCTTGGAGGGACAGCCTTCCTCTGAGTCCATCCACGCCACCTCGCCACTGCATCCCTGGACGCTGTGACAGACTGGAGTCAGTCAGATAATGAGCAAAGATAAACATGTCATGCAAAACTATAGCCAAGAACATTCATATAATAAATGCAAAGACAGAAAGCAGAGAGTTAGTTAATTCATGCTGCCACGTTTGCACACTTTCTGTGTTCCCTCTCCAGCAGTCAGCCAGCAAAGCCTCACTGACACAGCCAGATGAGTGAGAACTGGCAAAAAGGGATCATTGCAATCATCCACCTCTGGATGTACTTGTGCACTTGACTAATTAGAGACCCAAAACCACCCACAAACTGAACCAAGTCATCCTAGCTAGAGAACTTTACCAGAATCTCAGGTGTTCCTGTTCTTCTCCACCCCTCCAATATAGCAAAATATTAATAACAGGTTTCATCTGAACCAGCCATCACCATGTCATCACACCTCTCCTCCTGCCTGCACTCTCATTGCATTCATCCTCCCAGCAGCATGCAAGGAGCCATGCTACATCCAAGGAGTGACATTCAGGTCATGAAGCCACTTGCACACCATGGAGGAAGACCATCCAGATGGCGTAACCCCATGTACCAAAGAAGCATCAAATGTGGTTAGCAGGTGTACAAGCACCCACCACTCCTTTGGTACTTCCTTGCAGTGACCAGAGGGAACAGCCACAGTCCCTCCATGCAGGGGAAGACCCTCGCTCCTCTGCCCACTCTGTCCGCTGGGAAGGTCTTCTGCCAGGGAAACACAGCCTCCTTCAGTCTGCATGCCTGGGACTAGCTAATTTAATGACCTTGTTTTGGCACTGTGCTCATGACTTCCAGTTCAAGACCATCACAAGATGATACATTGAGCATTTAGTTCACAGCTAACTACTTAAGTCATGGATGAGAGCCAATACTCAACTCCAGAGAGGCTAGAGCAGAAACTGAAGTAGTTGTTATTCCCCAGGTACATGTTGAATGGCTCTGACTGCTTCTCAAGGCCACGGGCTCCAAGCAACTACCATGTTACACCACCTTGTTACACCCTTAGGGGTAGTGCTGACTCCCTCACCTACGCCTGCCGCTCTGTGTCTTCCCAGACAACAGCTTGAATCAAGCTGGATGATGCTGCAGTTGAGTTCAACAATGCACCCCATTCTGCTATCTCTGACAAACGTCCCCACAGGAAATTTCTCTGACAGCCCAGTGTTTGGAGAAGGAGAAGGACTGGAAAGATATCAGGTACCTCTAAGAAGTGGATGCAGAGATGGGTTTCTTCTCTTTGGAGGCTGGCCAGGGACCTGGCCTCCACCTGTGTCACACTTGGTCACAGGTCCCTTCGTCACCGAGGTCTCTGAGGGAGGTTCTGCCTATGAACACTCTGAGCAGTGAGATGCAGGTGTTCCTCCAACACCTCCTGTCCAAATCTGCTGCCCTCAAAAGACCCAAAACCCAAGTATTTTCCACCCTGCATTAGGTACTCCCTCGCTCAGAGATGCGGTACTGCCAGTGGTCACACTCTGGAGATAAGTAGACAGCCCCAAAATCGACAAGGGTACATTAAAAGTCATGAGATTTTTTTTTTTTTTTTAATAATATTAGGGCTCTCTATTTGTCTCACGATTCCTCAGCTTTTGGTAGGCAGCTGGGGTCACGTTTTCAAGCTTTAGTCTATGAGCCACAAAAAATATAATTTCAAATGAAAGCTGAAACTCTCCTCTTGTCACAGGGATTAATATAAGGCTTCAGATATCATAAGACTTGCAGTGTAATATCTCTTCTTTAAGGCACACCTCCTTGTCACTCCCAAACGATATCCTTCTCCTTCTTTCTTAGAATATTTTTTTTTCTTTTTGGCCAGAACTATCACAGCAAACATGCAATGTTGTTCTAAGGAAAACGCAGTTTGCCAAGACATCTAAAATATTGTGTATTCCCTCCATCTGCTTCTGCTAAATAAACCCGGAGCCTTATCTAATATAACGAGGAGATGTTGGCAATAATTGCATTGCCATCTGTACGGTGCTTCAAACCTGTTGCAAGCCGGGCTGTGGACATGAGAAAGTCAGAATTTATTCCTTCTATACTAAAAACAGAAATATTCTTCTAAATAGCAACTTCCCCTCTTCTGTTTTTTAGGATAATTTAGCCATATCAGCTTCTGTGCTTGGTGCTTGGGGAACAGTATGTCATGAAGGTGATGGATAAACCCCCTCTTTTCCCGCTCTTGTATAGGTAGAGCTAAAATTCTGCAGCTGCCAAGGTGCAGAGCAGTCCCAGATGAGCACCATTCGCAGCCCAGCAGCCTCCAAGAGCAGTTTCTGCCCAGCATGGGACGACCACAACACTTTCAGCAAAAACCACACACCACCAGTGCCCTGCCTGTGCCCAAGCACTAAGCTGCCAGAACCACGATGTGCGAGTCACCATCACTCAGATTCGCTGGGGAGTTACTCACCTGATTGTCCCCACTGAAACTGAGCTCACACCAATCCAACAGCCCAAACAAGGCTGGGTTGTTCGGTTTGGGGTTTTTTTTAAAGCTTGTTCTTGCCCTGTTTGAGTCAAATGGAGCTATCACACCAGCTCCATGCTGGCAGAGCTGGGAAATAGGGATCAAGCTGCAGGTACAGGATGCACAGCAGCAGCCTGGCAGACGTGCAGCGAGAGGAGGAGGTTTGGCTGAATTTACTCTCTGTAGGATACGACTAGAAGTGTCTGCAAGAGAGCGGTAGCGCCCAGGTAATTCGCACAGGAGTCAAAAACCACCGAGGTCCTTGGGTAAAAGGAACTGCAGAAACAACAACTTGTGGCCTACGAAATCTGATTAACTAGATGCACCCAGGTACACGCTGGCCTGGAATCAAGCTGCTCAGAGAACACAGCACAGCTTCTGCGTGCTCAGGAGGCAACACTCAACGACTGCAAGGATCGCCTCGATGCCAGCACGAGCCGTGCCCACGATCACGCTCTGAGCACTGGTTTGCCAGTCCTGCTTTCCTCCTCCTCCTCCCCACACCGCAGCTGCCCACTCTTTCCCCGCTTTGCCCATCCCTTCTCACCCATCACAGACAGGATAATTCCCTTCTCAAAACCAACCCGAGCACACAGGAACCTACTTCCCAGCACCCTGACTGGGCAGCGCAGCCGGGTCCCAGCAAGCAGAGCTTGTGGGACCTCAGAGGCCAGAGCAATGTCACCGGTGCAGGGAAGTGACATCTTTATAGCAGGATAGAGGAACGTGCTTAAATTAATTGGCAGTTCAGATAACAGAGGCTTTCGCTCTCCACTGGGCTGTTGAGAACACTGGAATTCCTGCAGATAAAAGTCTGGCAGCGTTTTCATCATAAGCTCCACATTTCTGGGCGGTATAATCCAGCCGTTAAAAAATACACGCTCTGGGCTGAAACCTGACACACCAGCTCCTAGCACAGCAGCAAACATTTGTGTTTTCCAAATTTCCAGAGCAGCCCCTTCGGGCCCATCGGGCAGTGACAAGCCGGCAGAGGTGAGATGGAAGTTGTGGCTTTCCAGGGCAGGCTGCACTTGCAGCAGTCCTGGGTTTTGGAGCTTCATTCCACTGCCCTGTCCGGGCAGGGAAGCCTGTCCGTGCGCTGCAGGCATCTCAGACACAAGCAGATAGCAGCATCCAGCAGAGAAGACTGCGTGTTTGTCGGCGCTGCTGGTTTGCTGCGGTAAGTTTTCCCCATGACATGAAGACAGACCTGGATTACGGGGCAGGAGAATCCATGGGGAATTTTTTTAGACAGCGGCAGGAGAGGCAAGAAGCGTCCTGTGGTCCACAGCAGCTTTCTGACAAGGCAGCACATGAGGACTGTGGGATGTGGGCCAGCAGCATGAGATGCTTTTTGTTGATGCAGCCTATTGCTGTGAAATGGTCCAGAAAACCCCCTTAACTTTTCGGCACCAGAGTTAAGTGTTTCGTTCGGAGCTAAATCACATCAGGCTCACATCTACAGCCGAGGGAGAAAAGCACAAGCAGAGAAAAAGAAACCAAAAGCAGCATCGACTATCTCTGGTGCCTAAAGAACATCAGTCAGGTTCAACGAGGAGAAGCAAGAGTGGCTTTAAGATCTGAAGAGTTTAATCATTGAGTGAGCAAGACAAGTCGCTGTTTCACTCCATGCTGCTGTTTTCTCTTCATAATATACTTCTCTTGCTTAAGCTTCGATTTTCAGGAAGGAGATGCTTTGCATTTGACTGGGATTAAATCTTAGGGGGCTGGTAGTACCCGGCTCTACTCTCTGCCCATTCAGTTCCTCTCCTGTCCATGACACTCCTCTCCATTAAATCACCCGACTCTACTCTCCAAGCAGAAAAAAGCCCCAGAAAAGCAGCTCTGGGGCTGCCGAGGCAGGGAAGGACCTCTGAGCTCTTTTCCAGTCTATGGGCATTAGGCTAATTAAGAGTTTGCACAGAGCAGACCATCGTCTAGACAGTGTTAAGCTCCGAGCAGGGAAGGTGCGGGGAGGACGCGGCGTGGTTTCCAGAGTAAGCGTTTCTGACATTTGCTTAGTCATCGCCTTCCCTCCAGTGTGGCATCCTGAGCAATTCCTTCCTCCGGTAGCCCTGGAAACAGCGGGAGGAGGCAGCTCCAGATGTGTACATGGCAGCTCCAGGCGTGGGCAGCTGCTGCAAGGTGGCACTGGGGGTGGATCTGGGCTTTGCTCCCCCCCAGCCATCCTTCCCACCACCCAGTCCATCTTCCTCCAGCACACAGGCGATGACTTCATTTGGTAATTCCTGCATCAAAGCTCGAGACAGGGTACCAGGATGCTCAGAGGGCCTGAGATGAATTGCACCCACAGCACCGAGGTCTGGGGGAGACACTAGCAGTGAGAAGCACCTAAAAAAACATTCAAGTCCTCCTTCCATCATTGCCCCAGCTTGTTTTGGGGCCTTCAGCAGCTTGCTCTGATTCTTTCTCCAGCTTCGCTGGACCAGTCCATAGCTCACGCCAGACACTGCCAACAGCTCTGCAGCACCCAGCACCACGGTGTTACCATCATGTTTCTGGGCTCTAAGCCCTACCTCAAGAGAAACAGCAGCAGAAAGCACAAAGTACTGCATTGTGTAACTCCTACATTAAGAGCAGTCCTGGCAAAATGCAAATAGGTGGCATCTGAGCAGCAATAACTCAAGCAAATCAAGAAATATTGCTAGTTCTTAGAAAAAAGCACTCAGCAAAGGTTTTTGTGCTGAAGAATGCCTTTTTTTCCACCAAAAGCGTTTGTTTTCAGGGAAACATTGTTTTCAGTTTTCCAGTGGGAAATAACAAAACATTTTGGTTTCATTTTGACTTCAAATGTGACTTCAGATTTTATTTTCATTTGGTTGGTTTGAACTGCAGTGATATCATAAAGCTGGCTGAAAGCAGGCATTTTCACTTAAAATCAGGTTGAAACCTCCCAGGGGAAACTCTATCTTTTGGACTCAGGATTTTTTTTTTTTTCCTCACAGGTAAGAAATCTAGAATTCTGGGTAGCCATCTTTCCAACCTGGCAGGAGGTTGCCCTCCCCTCGAGTTAGTTCATACCCCCTTTCCCATCAGGATGTGGCATGGAGTCTGAGCACTTGAGATAGAGACAGTTGTTTGGCTGCATCTCCCCCACCTTCATTCACCTTCAGAGCCACATGGGGCCCTGGAGAGCTGGGGGCAGCAGGTCCACGTGCCAGGAGTGCTCATGCATGGCCACTGTTCCCAGCTTGATTTCTCAGGACTCAGGGAAACCCACTCACCTCTTCAGCTGCCAATAGTTCAGATGACTGATGGCACTTTGATATTTACACCAGCATGCTGCTTGTCACAGCAGTCTTCTGTAGACCACATTTTTGGCAGGCAAGGAAGCTCCTTTGGTTCCTTGCAACTCGTGGAGAAGCAATGGATTTATGTTGGCCCTTTTCTTTTGTTGTCGTATTCCCCAGGAGCCTGACATGGTTGGAGGTGAGAGCAGGAAAGCTCAAACACAAATACAGGTTGCTGGGGAACAGCAGAGGTTCAAGGTAGGTTTTGCAACATCAGATCAAGAAGGTGGGGAGTGAACACAATGCTGGGGGCAAACAAGGTCTGCCTCAGAAGGAGCAAGCTTGGTAAGATGCATCCTGCTCCTGGAGGACAGGGTTTTCCAGATGACAAAATTTACAGGCTGGGGTAGAGTCAGGATTTAGCATTTATCTCAGGGCCTGCTCTTCTTCAGAAAGAGAAAAAGGATCGGTTTAGCCTGGAAGTTCCCAAAATCAGCAACAGAGATGCTCAGATGAAATCAGCAGGCAGCTCGCTGAGACACAGCTACACCCTCTCCGTTTGCACATCTTGCTTTCGAACGGAGACCAGGGCTCCGCTTGGGTAGGTCTGCCCACCACCAGCAGTAGCTTTTGTGCTGTGATTTGAGTGTGGAGGCAAAGACGTACAAACTCGATCACATCTCCTGCAGCTCTCACAAAGCCCAAATCAACCACGGTTTGGTCACTGCTTCCATCGCGGTTGTTCCATGGCAGCGGGTCACCCAGGTAACGCACGTCGGTGCTGTCCCACTGTGCTTCATGCAGCCTCATCATCCCTTTTAGAAGCAACGCTGAATGCATGTGTGTCCTGGCCATTGCCGTGCCAGTCCTCAGCACCTCTGCCTGAGCCAGCAACTCATCCTCACCTCAGGTTATTCCAGCTTAAATCACGTCAAACTGACCTGCCAGGATTGGTGTCTGCCCATTCCCAACACCTCCCGGATTCTGAGCGTGAGATCTGCCAAAGACCAAGATGGTGAACCCAAAACAAGGAGAAAGCTGAGACTGCCAAATTCATTACACTAGTGACTGTCCCTGGAGGAAGATTTTTAACTCTCCCACACAGAAATGAGAGGCTGGACCTGCCCAGGCAGCTACATCAAGCCCCTGGAAGTCACAGCTCAGCACGAGGGCTAAACTTGCACCATTTCCATTTCCCTGACCCAATTGCAGGCAGGAGGACTCTTTTCCCCTTTTCATTTCCTTCTCGTTACAATTTTCTCCCTTGTTACACAAATGAGACAGCAGAATTGTAATGCCTCTTACGTTCTGTGAAAGGGAACAGCGAATGGTACCACTCTGACCTTTCCAGTGCTTTATAATTCCATCAGCTGTCCGGACCCACTCTTCCCTCCTCCGTGCTCAGCCTGGGAGCGCAGGGCAGAGCAGATGGACAGCCAGAGCCCCACCAACAGGGCTTTCCTGGTGGGAGAGGACTGGGGACCAGGCTTTCCTGCTGGGACCAGCTGAGGGACACAGAGTAGACTGACACCCGTCCCTGCCACACATCCCATAGCAGAAGACACCAGGGAGGGGAGGAGAGTGTGGTGCCCCAGGGAGGTCCTAGAGATACAGTTTTGCCTTTGAAAGCCTGAGGAAGATGATGATGGAAAGCACTTGTGTGCTGCTAACGAGGAGAGGGTGGTCAGCCCACAGCACAGGAAACATTCTCTTGGTCTCACCAGCTGGGAAATGAAGATGCAGTGAAGTCCATCACCAGGAGCAGGGAAGTGATCCTGCCCCTGTACTCAGCACTGGTGAGGCCGCACCTGGAATATTGTGCCCAGTTTTGGGCCCCTCGCTTTAAGAGAGATATTGAGCTCCTGGAGCGAGTCCAAAGAAGGGCGACTAAACTGGTCAAGGGGCTGGAAAATAAAACTTATGAGGAGCGGCTGAGGGAGTTGGGGCTGTTTAGCCTGGAGAAGAGGAGGCTGAGGGGAGACCTGATTACGGCCTATAAATACTTGAGAAAAGATGGTGGGGAGGTAGGGGAAGGGCTCTTTACATTAGTGATGGGAGATAGAACAAGAGGAAATGGGCATAAGCTTAGTCAGGGGAGATTCAGGTTGGATATTAGGAAGTATTTCTTCTCTGAAAGGGTTGTCAGCCACTGGAATAAGCTGCCCAGGGAAGTGGTTGAGTCCCCATCCCTGGATGTGTTTAAGAATAGGGTGGATGAGCTACTTGAGGATATGGTTTAATGGGGATTAGGGATGGTTGGACTCGATGATCTCTAAGGTCTTTTCCAACCTAGAAATCTATGAATGAATCTATGAATGAACCTTGCACAGCACCGCAAAGACCAGTTGAGCCCCAAACCCGTAACGTCGGGCTATTTCCCGAGCACTAAAGCAGGTGCTGTCACTTGGCTGGGGAGGGGGCCGGGGAGCGCTGCCTCCTGCTTTGCTGCTCCAACACAGGGTCCTGCCTCCTCCCCGGGCTCCTGTCCCCATCCAAGCAGGACCAGCCACGGAAGGGGCTGCCCAAAGAAGAGCAGCGACAGGCAGGGGACACACAACAGCCTCGACGGGGAAATTGTTGGCACAATCAGTCTGACTGTCTCTGTGCTCCAGAGCTCAATTCGCATCAGACCGTGGCCCCTCCGCTGTGGACAGCACTGTCTCTGAGTAGAAGCTCACACACAATGATGCATCTCCCTCCAAGCTGCTTAAACAGCACAAAGGGTTTCTCTCCCTGCTCCTTCCTCTTCCAAAACCATCCTCTTCCCCAAACGTTTAACCTGAAATCTCTAACTCCTCCCTGTTGTGAGGAGAAGACAGCTCTGGCTGCCACAGGCGAGTGGTAGCCTTGTAAATTTTAATCCTTGCCTGTTATTGTATTACCACCAGAAGAACAGGGGTTGAGATAAAAGGCTCACCAGCCCAGCCATAATTATATTAGAAAGGTAATTATCTCCTCTTCCCCCCGACTTTGCGCTTTCTTTCTGTAACGAGGTTTCCAGCTCATGTTTGCAGCACCAGGGCAGCCGCCGCACAAATCACTGGGAAATGTAAAAGCAAATCGTCTGTTCAGCGGGTCAGAACCAGAACTAAGGCGGTGGAAGAGAAGGGAGGAGTAAGAGATCCTCAAACTCGGAGCAGATCGGAGCTCCTGGCTGCTGCCCATGCCCCTGTGCCCCTCCCCGGAGCTGGCCCTGAGGCACCCTCAGCTGCACCTTCAGCTCTGGGCATGAGCACCCCAAAACACAGCAGCATGCTCTGAGACATATCTGCTTTAAGGCACCTGCCCTGTGAATCCTGCTCTTTCTGAACCATCAGGAGGGCTAAGGAGAGGTTAAAATCACAGAATCTCAGAATGGTTTGGGTTGGAAGGGACCTTAAGATCATCTAGTTCCAACCCCCCTGCCATGGGCAGGGACACCTTCCACTACACCAGGTTGCTCAAAGCCCCATCCAGCCTGGCCTGGAACACTGCCAGGGCTGGGGCAGCCACAGCTTCTCTGGGTAACTTGTTTCAGTGTCTCACCACCCTCGTTGTAAAAAATTTCTTCCTTATATCTAGTCTACATCTCCCCTCTTACAGTTTAAAGCCATTGCCCCTTGCCCTGTCACTAGATACCCTTGTAAAAAGTCCCTCTCCAAAATAAAAAGACACTTTCATTTTTTAAGCCCACTGATTAACGCGGTAAGGAGAGCATCCTTCCATCATCACCAAACCAGCTCACCATGTTGCTGGCTGTGGATGGCAGGTTATAAATTAAAAGGGAAACTGAGGCACAGAGCAGGAGAGGGACTTCAGTGCATCCCACAAGACCATGGGCACCCCCAGCCTTCACCCAATGTTCAACTCCACCCAGTTTCACTGCATGAAGTTGGACCAAAGCTGCTTTTGTCCCGTGAGCCATCCTCACCTGCGTTTCTAAGAGTGGAAGCGACATGAGGGCTCTTCTCCAGCAGACAATAAATTATCCAGAATTAAATGAGCTAAATATAATTTTAAACAAGCACACATTGTACAGATCACAACATGAAGATGTTGGCTTACATATGTTGGGTGCATTGTTTCTTAGAGGGTTGTTTTGTGCTTTGTACTAACACTGAGTAGAATAAAATTACCATTCCAGACACTTAATTGTACTAATTATAATCTTTTTGGGAACATTTTGAAAAATTACTGTCTTTTACCAGTGCATAACTGACCATATGATGTCCTCTATAGTATTGCCTCCAGAGTTTCTTCTATCTTTCCAAATTAAGAAGTAGGACAGTACTTTGCAAAAGCTCCCAGAAGGACCAATTCCCACCCAGCACAGCAGCTTGCGCTGTTTGTCTCATGCCATTGCAGAAGAGGATGGTTTTTCCCTTAGTGATAAGTGATGCTCTAATGATTTGGAAAGGTATCCTGAAAAGGTGAAAGTGAAAATACATTTCAGCTGAGTTTCTGCAATATCAAAGTTTGCACTAACTTTTCTAGGACTGAAAGCTTGGTGCCGGTGGGCCACCGCTCTCTACTTCCAGTGCTTCCCATTGTAAGATGGGCCTAAACTATCCCAGGACCTTGGTCCCCGCCCTCAGAAACCACCCAGCACCCAGTGTCTCCAGACGTCACAGAAGGACCAGCACAGACACTCGCCTACACCTCCACCAGCACTTTGCTGGGCACCAGCAGATGACCTTTCCCCATCTCTTCCCACGCAATAGCACTCATGACCTACCCAGCAACACGGGTTTTAATTTTCCGCTTGTACATCTCAGCACTTCAGACTGCTGCATCCCTGCATCTTCACAGTGACACGCGCAGTCCTCACGCACCATCAGAGCTTTCCTGTGCTTGGCACCAACCTTCCCAGCTCCTTCAAGGACATAGTGCTCATCCCAAACACCTTATAACATCCTCCTGAGGGCACCTGCTGCAGGGACAGGGTATTTGGGGGAGTTATCACTCTCTGATGAACAGTTTTGTGGAAGCTGAGGGTTTGAGGCAGCATCCCCAGGGCAGGGCAGAGGGATGGAGGATGACTGCATCATGGGAGGATACAACAGGAAGCAGTCGCCTGCCATGTCCCACACCTGCCCTTCCAGCAGCATCTCCTGACAGCACACAACTCCAGCAACAGCGTTTTACAGCTTTGTGGGATGAGCTTCCCGAAATCCATCCAGTTCGTTCTAGAAGCTGCCTGGGAATGAGCCTGCCACCAGCTACACGTAGAGATGGGGCAACAGGGAGAGGGGATTTGGCTGGCGGTAGCACTTGGTTAGGTTTAAAACTTTCAGTCTGTAAACAGCTCTCCCGAGGTAGCTGCTGGGTGCAGCTGGATGAATCTGGATGAAGCAAAGGGGAAGAAGTAAAGGCAGATAAAGTCAGCTGTAGAATCCAACGCGACGTTCCTTCCACCTGCCCTCACTGCTCCCCTCTGCCTTCAAACGCAGCAGTTTAGAGCCCCGTGTGCTTACAGAAATACCTCTCTAATCCTTCATTTATCCAAGAGATCTGTCCCACTCATCATTTTCAGGGAGGCACTGGCAGTAGCACAGGAATCACAGAACAGCAGAATTTATCTGCTTCTTATTTGGGCAACACAGAGCCCCCGGGCTTGCCTGGAGCCGTGCATGGGACAACGTGACCCTGTCAGCTCCAACACAGGCACAGTCTTATGGAGCTCTGCCCTGCCACCAGGGCCAGGCACTTGAAAGGCTCAGGGCTACAGAGCTGATGAGACTTCATCAGGTTAAAAATGTGTATATTAAATTACTTCTATAAGAATACTTATAGAAACATAGAATGGTTTGGATTGGAAGGGACCACAAAGATCATGTAGTTCCAACCCCCCTGCCAGGGGCAGGGACACCTTCCACTGCACCAAGTTGCTCGAAGCCTCATCCAACCTGGCCTTGAACACTTCCAGGGATGGGGCCACAATGCCCCAGCTCAATACATAAGCAAATGCCGCAAGCACAGCAGCTTCAGTAGCTCCACCACAACCACACAACAAGCAATTTTGGGAAAGCAAACAAGCGGCAACTGCTCCCTGTGCCATCTCTCCTGGAACAGGCTCTCCTCTCCCATCACTCACCCTGCAAGATGCTCCCCTCTGGCTGGGTCGAGCCACAGCAGCACTTTCCCCTGCTCCCCACCTCAATGACGGTTCGTCTTCCATTGCAATATCCAGCCTCTCAGTAGGGTGCAAGGTCAGCAAATCCTCCTCTGCGGCTCAGCCTGCGTTCACCTGCAGCCCAGATAATTGACTCATCTGTAGGCTTTCATCTCCTCCCTGGGCTGGGAAGGTGAAGCCAAATTGCACCTTCAAAATTCAAGCCACCTCGTGCCGCCCTTACCAATCAATAAATCCCCACCACCCTCACCCCATGGTTTTCAGCACAGCTGTGAAAAGATCAGGCCAAAGCACTTGTGGAAATCTCCCCTCTCATCTGTCACACAGCTTGCTCTGAAACATGAGCATCCTTTAACCTGCTTTTACTTATTTATTTAAACAGGAAAGGAGGGAGAGAAACATCCCAGGCCGGCCTGTGTCAGCAATTAGGAACATGAAATATCTGGCAAGAGCAGCTTTATAATTAGAGCTTTACCCCGTCCTTCTCTTCTCCCCTTGCCAAAAAGAAATCACTGAAGACCACCCACGTCTGCAAGGTTGTGCTGCTCATGGGGAGCCAGGGAGGATGAACGGGCTGAGGCACCGAACCCTCCAGCTTCACGTGCCCGTCGGGCAGGAGCGTGGCGTGCACAGGGAGTGTAAGGACTGCAGGCAGCGCTGGCCGAGACACCTGGCCCAAGGGGTTTCTCTTTCGACTGACCTGAAGACTTTTATCCCTCCAACACAGCACAACCTGTTGCCTCATTCCCTCAACTTATGAGCACGTCCTTCCCATCTAAGGAAGAACTCAGGAAGAAATTTTTTACAATAAGGTTGTTGAGGCACTGGCACAGGTTGCCCAGAGAAGCTGTGGCTGCCCCATCCCTGGCAGTGTTCAAGGCCAGGTTGGATGAAGCTTTGAGCAACCTGGTGTAGTGGAGGGTGTGACACCTACCCATGGCAGGGGGACTGGAACTAGTTGATCTTTGAGGTCCCTTCCAACCCAAACCATTCTATGATCCTAGGAAGCAATCTGAGGAGAGGTAGAGTTGTGTTGCTATTTCTTCTAGTCGATCACAAGCATTTCTAAGAAGATTGCCCTATAGATGCCATTTCCCTGCTTCATCTTAAAGCCTTAAACCTACAACTCACTTTTGCCCCCTCATCTCCAGGATATGCTGTCCTTCCCACTGCACAACTGATGCCTGCACCCTCAAGAGCACTGCACCATCCCCAGGCACAGCCCAGCTTCACCCAAATCCCATCCCCGCCCTAAGCCCCTCCAAATTCTCTTGCAAAACCAATGTGTAACCCAGCAGAATAAAGGCTTTCAAGACATGCCCTCAGACCCAGCATGTCAAGTCAGCGACAGCACACATTTCCCCCAGCCAGACCCCTTGCTTCCCCCTGTAGCAGGCTGGCACACAGCTGCGGTGATCTAAGAGAGCTTTTTCATCTTTCCAGGGTGTAAAGGAGAACAAAAGGCAGATACACGAACACAGCACACACGTATTTAACAGGGCGAATAAGACCTCCGGCTCCTGGGCTTGCAAACCAGCGCAACATTACTGTAACTCGTTACCCCCAAGCAAACCAGTACGTTTCAGGAGCAGATGGATTCACGTGCAGCACCTGGGGGCTGTGGCTGACCCGCAAAAAAAACCCCACAGATGGATAAAGGGACCCGGGGAATTACAGAGCACGAGGGGCACCGGCTGCTGCGCACCTGGCGGGTCCCATCCTGTGCCAGGGGAACCCTAGGCACCCTTTGGGAAGCTGATGCACAACCACCCTTCCCAGCACTTCTGCTTGCTGGCAGAAACCGCCGCAGCAAGGGCTGGGCAGCGCGGCAGGGACCCGGCACGCCGCGAGCTGCCGTCAGCAAGGGTGCACCAAGGGGGACAGGGAAGATGCCAAAATCGTCTACACCTGCCTCGGGCACGCGTGAGCGCTGACAAGTGGTAAATCGATTCTTTCACAGGGCTAATCAAGGCGGCACAAGGATATTTCTGCTGAATATTTAGACAGGAGAGTGGGTCTGGCTGCCTGAAGCGCAGAGATATCCCTGCCAAGACCAAAAGCCCTGCCCACCCTAAAGACAAGTAACGGCTTAACACACAGTTTTCTACCTTGCACCAAAAAAAAAAAATCAAAAATTTATATATAAAATCTGCACAGAGACTAGTAACTGCTGGCGTCTTTGGAGATTTGTAGCGTTTGTGTGGTAAGTGGATTTCAATTAAAGCCATCCATGAAGCGAGAGGGCCTCTCTTTCCACCTAAATCACAGCAGCACATCAGAAGGAGCAGAAAATGTATTTTTAAACGATATACCTCAGATGGTGGAGAGCACCATCCTCTTACACGGAGAGGAAAAACAAATTAATTGATACAGGTCAAACCAGAGCAAGACTCTCAATTATTCCACTGTAATTACCCTAATAAAAATTTAAACACGCAGAAGCCAACTTGGTGAGGTTTAGCCTCAATGTTAGCTACATGAGAAACTCATCTTCTACAGCTGCCCAAGGGAAAAGTAAGAGTCAGGCACCGATACCCAGACCCCGAAACAAGTCTCCTTCATACAAACAGCCATTCGGGACACACACAAATATATGTTGCCAGCACACGCACGTGCAAATTCCTAGCGTGAGTGTGAACACAGCTATCATTTGAGGAAAATAAAATATCAATATATACAAGCATCCTCAATCCACACACGCAGTTCCCCTTACAAAAGCGCTGGTGTGCATCCTAAATAACATGAATTTCCCATTCAACACCCTCTGAGGATAAGAAATATGATTTTAATTCTCATTTTAAACACTGGGAATGGAAGAGAGCTGAGCAAACTCCTTCTGGAAAATACTTTATCAAAGGAAAATGCATGTGGAGTGAAACCAAAAGCGCTGGCTAATTTGGGCTGAATACAGTAAATAGCCTCAGCCAGGAAAAATGAAGAGCTGAAGGAGTAATCAAACATTTCCTTTTGGTGTTTGCTAAATTAGGTGGTTCAAAATGGTGTTTCGACTTCAGCAATTCTCCATATGTCAGCGTAAACGAGCTTTAATATATATACAACACATAAAAGCGGTAAAACGGAGCAACACTTCTTATTTTCACATCTTGTGAGAAAAAACAGTGAGAAAAACACCTGGGGTTCACCAAGCATGCCAGTACTTATTTTTCTCAGATTGTTCAACAGAAATGGAAAATTATCGACCAAGCTCTAGCAATCTGGCTCAGAGGGATGCCTTGAGGCCCCTGGACCACTCAGCCCACCCCCATGCCAGCCCATGCCTGGACCTTCACAGCCAGGTGAGCTGCACTGCAGTGGCAGGGCCTCCAAGGTAGTGGGTACCCTGAGGAAGGTGCCCTCGCTGCCACCTGGATTAGGAGCTGGTCTTACCTAAGGAGCAGTGTCTCCCCATGGCCAAAGCGATGGGACCAGGCTGTGAAGTCGTTCCCAGCCCCACTGGATGCTCTGTAACCAGAGCTGCCCACTCATCTGTCCCAAAACCCACGGCGTTCACCACACAGGCAGCATGTCTGTCCTGGTGGTTCTGCTCTTCCTAGGGATGAGCAGAGCTACAAGGGCTCAGAGAAGAGGAAAGGATGTTTCCAGAGTCACTAGCCACTCCTCCTCCTTCCCTTTTCACTTGTTCTTCTTGGACCTAGATCCTCTCACCTGTTGTGTGGCTGGAGTTCATCAGGTGCTAATGTTTTAACAGGGAAAACGTGTGTAGAACAAGTCTTCAGCAGATTTGGGTGATGGCTTTGGGAGTACCTTTGCCTGGAGGAATGCATTCCTAATAACCTCCCAATTAGGTTCAGTTGTGTTTGCCAACTGAAGGTCAGCTATTTTGGTGCTGGGGAAAAGATGGGATTGGGAAAAGGAGGGGCTAAACGTAGAACCACACCAGAGAAGGATGAAACACTGATGCCAACCCCCTCTTCCCCCCAAGATTGGTACAGTTCCTCAGGGCACGGGAGCCCACGTCATGTCCCCCCTCCTGTGGTGGGCAGATCTGGGCTCACTTTTGCCAAAACAAGGTCGTTGTTCCTGGGATGTGAGAGCAGGGATGAACAGTTCTCAATTCCTCCTCTTGAAGCTGCTTTGGCTGGGTGCAGACGAACCTGTGCTGGGCAGGCAGCAGAAGGCAGATGGCCAACGTCAGCGTGAGCGCCCGAAGCACCCACTGAGGGATCCTCCCCGCTCCCTGCATCAACAGCTGCTTACGTCGTTTCTGTAAAGTAGCGGAGCTACTCCACCAGAAGGAATTCAAAATGCCCGGCAGCCTGATGATTAGAGCACTCATTAAAAATGCAACACGGCTTCCAACTCCTGTCCTAAAATCAAGCAGAGCTTAGTTCTGAAGTTTGCTGTCCTGAATCCAAAAGCTCTGAGCTGCAAGGAGCTTTTGGGCAAGTTGTGCCTCTTCACTTGGAGCGATTCTACTTGACGGAAATACCCTCAAACCATCAGGGAGGCTATCAAAGCGAGTGGGCAAAGTTTCACCCCTACAGCAGGACACCTGTGTTCCTGTTTACCAGATGTACCATTTGATCAAACACCAAACCAGATCAGGTCAAGAAGGGTCTTAAAACAGGACAAGATGTTCTTATTTTGTTTCCCCCAAGACACAAAAGCTTCAGCTGTCCGTTTGGGTTGTCCAAACCAGAAACAACTCCTAAACTCCAAGCTGGCCCCAGACTGGGGAAAGGTCATTCTGCTCCATCATTCCTCTCACCAGTATCAGCCCTGGAGATGGTTAGAAGGTGCATCCTACAAAAGCATGCCGCAGCCCACAAGTGAATCACTCCAGTAGCTCCCCAGTTGCACACTGGTGCCAAAACAGCCACACAAAGGGAAACGGGATGAGCATTAGCACAGCACTGATGCATCTCTCCACCTTAGCTGATGGTGGGTGACCATGTGCAGGCTGGGAGTTCCACTTTTGGACTGATGTGTCCTGGGAAAGCCACAGCCCAGAGATTTCCTGCCTGTTGGAAGCTCTGCCTGCACCGTGGCTCACAGCTGAGCCGGCTTTGCCGCTCTCCGTAAAGATGCTGCTGCCCTGAGGCGGTGCGGGTCCCTCCGGCACACACGTAACTCCCTGGGGTGTGTTTTCTGCCTCCCCTGGGTGCTCGAACCAGGGGTCAGGAGTCTCTTAAGGCTGTAATTACAATGGCAAACTCTGGTATTTTTCTGTCACTTGAATTCCTGACAGAGACAGGCAGGAACGGCTGGGCTGGTGGCAGAGGTAACGAGTCCTACCAGGCCCCCTGGGAAAACAGAGCAGCTTTCAGGAGTGCGTTCGCCTTTAGATGATTGCTAAAAAAATACATCAGGTGTGTTTTCTTGCAGCTGTATCATTTGGTCTAACAAGAGGTTGCACCTCCTAAAACACCCACCTCCCCCCAGGCTGTTTCAACAGCCCCCACTGCTCAGCTCCAGCCTGGGAAATTTGTACTTTCAGCTCAGGAGGTCGCTGGATTCAGGTTTTATATCTCAGGCAGAACAGCAGACACCAAATAGGAATGATTCACATCTCATCCCCTTTCCAGGTTACTCTGCACCCCATCATCATCCCAAAGACATGCTCCCACCACCCACCAGAGATCATCAGAGGCTTCTTTCACACCAACCCTTTGAGATCTCATGTATGGCTCAGCATTCCGACACGGACCGGCGAGTGTCTTCACTGCAGAAGGAGCTGGGGAGCGAAATGGCTTTCAGGCATGCTGCTAGCAGAGGAGCACTGCCTGCCCCTGTGCCTGCACCCCGGGCTCGCTCCAGCCACGCTCTGGCACTGCCGGCCGAGGCCGCGGCAGCCGGCACAACCCCTCTCGCCGTGCGTCGCCTGCTGGGATTTCCCGGCTCGGTTTCCAGCAGGACGGGGCAGAGGCAGAACTGGACTCCAGATGCCTGTAGCTGGGCCAGGGTGTTGATGCTGCCAGACCAGCATCAGAAACCCGCTCCAGCATGAGAGATCAAAGGCAGGCAGGGAATTTAACGAGCACAAAGCTTCCCATTGACTCCAGCGACTGCTTCCACATGCAAAACCCGAGCCTGGCTCCCTCTGGAATCCTCTGCTCTTTAGCAAAGCCACAGCTCTGCAGCGTGTCCCCGTGCAGAGATGCTGGTGTAGCCTCACTGGCCGCCACAAACCTTTTGCTCCCCTTTCCTCGCGTTGCCCATCCCCACGACGGGCAGCACCCAGCCTACAAACCCACCAACCGCCTGCAACACAATTGCTCCAAGCTGCTACGGGGGCTTTGCACAGGACACCAGGAGGGATGCATTAAAAGATGTAAGTCCAGGCAGGGAGCAGCAGCAGGGACCAGATGAGGGTTGGAGAACAGCAGCTCTCCTCCTCCGGTAGCTTCATGCAAAAGAGGCAAATTCTGCTGAGCTCAGCAGGCTGTGGAGGTGGCTCGGAGGCAGGAAGGGGATTATAAAGCTTCCTCTGTCTCCAGGTGCAATTTAGTTAAATTATGTTGCAAAGAGTAGGAAAAACATTGCAATCAACTGCACCAGGACGTTCATTTCCAAGGATGCCCAAGGCACAAGAAAGGAAAATATTGATTAGAGTTAGCTGCAAATTTTCTGCAAGAACAGTTTTCTGACAGAAAATGACAATTTGATCGTATCAAAATTTCCTGCTGGAATGGGTCAAACTCATAAAAGCTTCATTTGGGAAAACAGTCACAATCTGTCTTATCATTGCATTGAATTGTTTGTTCTTACTTTGAAACCACATCTACTTTCATTTTATTAAGACTCACACCAAAAACAAATTCTGAAAATGAAATAAAAGTGTTTTGATTTACCCTCAAACAAACCATTTTCATTGTGCTGGAAGATTCATGTTTCAGCTTTCCAAACGTGGATTTTTGATATTGCAAAATACTTATCCCACAGTGGAAACTCAGGTTCTGCCTGTCTTTGAACCGGTATCGATACCTATTGCCCAGGAGGGACGACAGGATGAACTATTTCTGTAGAATATTTGTAATACTTGTTTTAATTCTCAAGCTGATATCATCTGTAACCGTACTTCTCAAAGTGAACGGGGGAGGCTGAGGCTGGGCTTGGGTGTGCTTTTATGGAAACACCTTCTCATTGGGTAGTTTGGGATTTGGTGGGGGGTTTTTGTTTGTTTGGATTTGATTTTTTTAAGTTATTGGCAACAAATCACGGCTAGATCCTTCCAAGATGACTGGAAACCCACTGGAAAAATCCCTCTATCTCCAACAGACCTAGCTGGGGATGCAGAGCATGACCTGTCCCCACGGATGGGTGGCAGTGAGTCTCCTGACTTTTCTGAGTGGGGACAGGCCATGGGAGCATTGGGGGTCTTGGTCTTCCAGATGTTGCCAAAAGTAGAGCAAAAAAAAAAAAAGTGCAATGTTAATATTAGCAAAAATTAAGCAAAACTACGTGAGGGCCAGAGTCACAACAGCATTTATGCATCAAAGTCCTACGGATTTCAAAGCAAGCCAGGAACCAAATCCTTCATGGATCCAGGCTGGGGATGTTATTTCTCACACCTGCTCTGTCCTCTCTGTTCTTTTCCCTGTTTTTCATTTTTTCCCCTCAATCCTGTCATCACACAGTTTATTTCATCCACCGTCGTCTTTGCCTTGTTCCCCTGATGCTCTGAAGGCATTCATTTCATTTCCATTTTTCAGACATTAAAAGCATTTATTTTGAATGCTTTGAATGTGCCTTCAGCACACGAAATCAGCCTCAGCTGTGCTCAAAAACCACCAGCCTGATCTCGTGATACGCCTGTTCTTCGTATAGCATTAAGTCAGAGGGGAAACCTAACTGCCTTTCAGAGACCCCTGTTCATTAGCCACGCTCCAAGTTCAAAAGCTGAATGCAGAGGACACACCACCAGGTCCCAACCCCTCTGCTCACGCTGCATCCCTTCTGCTCGCTGGGTTTCCTAGGTAGACAGGAACGGTGAAATCTGCACTGAATTTCTTCTAGCACTGGATTTTAAAAGCGGCTGTGGTGTGACAAACAAGTAGGATGGAGCCAGGGGCTTCCAGAGCAGAGGAGACGCATCTGCATCTCGACCAGGTGCTGCAGAGCCACCACCTTGTCTGCCCAGAGGAGATGTGTTCTTGTGGGTCTTGCTGGGACAAGGTAGGAAGCTCCAGCCCCGGTGAGAGGCAATCATCCCACCTCGGGGATGTGGCTCTTAATGCAGCTCAGCTCAAAGTGCTGTTGAGACAGAACTGAGCCAACCTGCTCTGCTTTGCCTGCAGCAAGCCGGGAGCAAGCTTTGGATCTGGGTTTCGGTGACCTTATTTCACCTCCCTCTGTTCCCCTTTTAAAGACATGGTGCATTTTCCTATGATTTTCCTTAATGTTACCTCCTAAGGGGGAATGGGAACCTGCAGTTTGAGGGCACTAATTTCTCACGCCAACCTGCCCTGATCAGCAAAACCACGTCTGCAACGCTTGGCACAAAGCAACACGCCGCACGCGTACAGCCTCGGCAGCTCTCCGTGTCTTCCAGGATAAACGTACCCACCACCTGCTCAATAAGCTTGTGTCGTAGATCCAGGCTCTGCAGAGAGTAAATCCCGTGGAGCCATGCCCCAGGCAGAGCCAGGGATAGATCTCACCCACTCCTCAGGGGCTCGCCACCGCAGGGACTCAAAGAGCATGGTAAGCAGTTTACACCATGGGCAATGTAAGCACGACCCTGCTAAACCCACAGAGCTCCCCCTGCTTTGTTCACCAGTGCTGAGTGTGAATTCCACGTTAATGCAAGTGAGTAAGACCCGACTTAGTGCGGCTCCGGGGAAGCAGACGGCCCCTATGTTACACATACAATAAACCCCGCCAGCTTTTGCAGGCTTTGCCATTCGGGTTGCTCAGCACCAGTATTTCCCTTGTGCAGGCACTAACACGAGCTGTGCAGCCCTTTAAGTCCTCGCTTATCCCAGCAACTTCCGAGGTTGATCAGGATTTAGGGTCTTTTTGAGCCCGTATCCTAAAGTGAAAAAGCACCCAACCAAAAAAACCCCAAATCCTCAAGTCATTAGGCTGAAAACTATCAACAGTGATTAACAAAGAGAAAAACAACAAATGAACTCCCAAAACACACCGAGCTGGGAACAATATAGGGTAGCTCTTTGAAAAGAAAGCTTTTCATCAGCCTCAGCATGGCATGGAGCCATTCCTCTGGTACATCACTTCCCTCGTCTGACACAAAAAACACGCTGGTGTAGGCTCTAGTTCCACTAACAACAGACCAACTTTTATCATCAGAAATAAAGGAGGGTAATCTGCTGTTGATGTGGTCTGGATGGAGAGCAGCAAGCAGACCCTGCCAGGGTTTCGGGGTCATACCCACGTCTGCCCCAGGTGCCCATCCGAGCACACGGCTGCGGTTTCACCGACAGCTCCCGCAGCACTTGGCATCACGCTGGTGGATCGGTGTTAGCTCCTCTCTCCCAACCAGGCAAGACAACCTGAAGACACATGAATCGCCTTGGCCAGGGTCATGTAACAAGGCTACTGGAAACCCGGGAGAAGGAGCCCAGGGACACCTGGCTCCTTTCCCTACATTTCCCCACTTGGAGTGCCTCGTTCGTTCCCAGCCTGTGCTGCGTCCACTCGTGTGTCCCCCAAACTCCCTCTCCTCCCCAGGAGGGACGTGGGAGAGGAGTCCTGCTCTGCAAAGTGCTTAAGCACATGCTTGGATTGAGCTTGTGCTCAAGGGCTTAGCAGAGAGGTGCTGCAGGAGCTCAAGTGCAGAGGCTTCCCAGAATAACGAGGAGATAAAGGCTAATCCAGTGTATAACCACTGGAGTGTCTTTGAGATCTCACACACACTAAGAGCAATAAGGGTCTGCTCAGCTCCCATGTCCCTTCCATCCCTAGGCACGTGGACGAAGCTGTCCGGACATGGGAGAGCTCACCAGCTCCAGCTGGAGCCTTCAAACCAAAGATCAAAATCCCCCAGCCTGGATCCTGCACCCATCTCCAAGCTCCCTCTGCTGTTCCCAAGTGCGTGTTACAGTCCCTGATTCCTCTGCTACTCACTTTTCCATCTGCAGCAAGACCACAGCAGAAAGTATGTCCTACTGCCACCAAAAGCTGCTTCCACCTCAGTGGGTCTATCAGCCAGGTCAGTGACCGCTGCATCAGGATCAGGAAACAGCAGGTACCTTTGGAGGCTTTGTCTGGGATGAAGGGCATGAAGTGAGAACAAGCAGAAACACTTGGGATGAAATAAGTGGGAAGCAGGAAACCACCCTGCTGCAAAGGGGTCAGATGTTCTGCTGAAAAGCAGGGAAAGCAAGCATGTTAAATAAGAGTCTGAGATGCAGACAACTGTCCCACTTGGGGTTCCTCTGTCCTTCTGCTTCCCCCAAGGCGCTGCCTGATTCTTCTCTTACTCTTACAGTAGTGTCCCCGTCTGCAAAATCCTCCAGCAAATGCCAAGGGCATCTCTCAGGGTTAGCATAAACTCTAGTTTTTCTCCTGCAGGTCCTTGATCTCAAACCCATCTCGAGACGTGCAGTGACCAGCCTGTCCCTGATTCAAAGCCACAGCAGAGGAGGGTGACCAGCACCACTGTCGGTATCCGCACGATGAGCGGTGCTCCCAGTCTGCCTCTGCCCTGGCCACCTCAAAGCCAGGCACCGCTTGGCTTTCTCCTGGCCATGGGGGAAGACATCACACTCCCCAGAGGAGCAGCAGAGTCCAACCTGACCAATAGCAGGAGCAACAATAACCCTCCAAGGTCCGCTGCAGCCTTCAGCAAAGACTTTAGCAGAAAATGAGTTATATCAGCATATCCTGAATTCCGGCGGTTTTCCAGACTCTTTAGAGTTGATTTCATGCAAACTCAACCCAAATGACACTCACTGTCCCTGACCAGTTTACAATCCACCATGCACTTGGACCAGCTGCATAAATTTCCACCTGTTTTTTAGGAGAAATGACAGAACGCAGCTAGCGTGGCCCAAATACAGATAGTTGTTTCCTCGGATCACCGGTCCCTCGAGCGGGCTGCAACCGTATCCTCGTGTGCGGAGTGGCACAAGGGGAAGCCACATGTTCTCATTCCCGAGGAGACCAAAGGCAGCACATCCCCGCTGCACGGCATCCCCCGGCTCCGCAGCTCCCACCAGTGCCCGCCTCGACTGGTAAATGATTGATCTCAACCTCCAGAGGATTTTTCTGGTCGCTGCTGAGATCCACCTTGGGATGACAGAGCAAAACCAGCAGAAAACCAATCTCGTTACCACTTCCCCCCCCCCCCCACCCCCCAGTGAAAAGACATAATTTCAGGATTGGGGTATCAGAATCAAAGCTAAGGACGATCTGGCTCCTTACACAGAGATTTTTTTTAAAAAAAAAACCCACAACTCGTTTTCAGCTGACGATATTAAAGCTGCTGCCCATAGATTTATTGGTGAAATTTATGAGCCAGTGAGGAAAGCCACTAGAAGAGGAGGAAACAGAATCAATTCCAAATCTCAGGACAAGAAACATGTTTCAGTGGGACTCAAAGGTGTTAGAGTCAGTAAGCAGCACGAAATAAATACCTATACCCTCTAATCCCTCAGATACTTTGTCTGGAGGACACCAAGCGCTGTGCTGCGAACTAAAAGCAATAACTCCTAGAGGACAACCAGTCCCTGTTACCAGACAGACAAGAAATGAGGATGAAAGCAAGAAAGAAACATGGTAAGTTAAACAAATACATGGATCACGCAAACTTTTCTGGCTTAGACATGCCACTGAAGGGTCTTTCCTCAAAGTCCACCTCCAAAGCAGCAATGACAAATGCAGGAGGCATCTTATGTCCATGTGTGAAGGAAAGGGCAGCGGTAGCCACCACCTTTGCCTAGACCTGCCTCCCTATTTTCCAGCAGCTGACTGGAGAGAATGTTCTCCTGCAGCTGTGACGAGGAATATACAAACAGGTGGTCCTACCTTGGCCACCGGAGAGACAAACCTCTGGCTCCAAACTCGCCTTTGCAGGGCCACAGGCCAGTGACGAGGAGAAAAGAGAGGAACAAGACTCCAAAATCGTTTCTAAGTCTGAGAGGCGTATTTCCAGTTTCTCAGATTTTATATATGTACATGTGTGTCTATATATATACTTTTTTTTATATATATATATATATCTCAAGCACACACAACTTTTACGTCAGCCCCTTGTCATTCGGCGCTTGGGGAAAACGGGAGGTTTGTTCTGAGTCATTTCTCTCTCCAGCACAAGCGCAGAGCTCAGCAAGACCCGGTCTGCCAGATACACTGAGCTACAGATAGACAGCGCTTCCTCTGCGAAGGCCCCCTCCTCCTCCTGAAAATCCATTTAGAAATTCCTAAAAAGAATCATTTGCTAAAGAAAAAGGAAATTTGAGGTCACAGGGAGAGAGCCACGATTACCAGAAAGGCGGTGAAGGGCCAGGACAGACGTGTTGCTCCAGGTGGAGAACACGAGGACTAAGCAAACGTTACCTGAGCCACCTATTATCCAGGAAACCACGCCAGGATTGCTTTGATAATCCAAACCATTTACCCTAGTCCAGGAGAACAGAGCACTGATGGGAGAAGCTGGCAGGAGGCAGAGTTGGGGCCAAGTGAGAAATAAGAACCAGAACACCTGGCTGCAGATATGGTCTAAAGCATCCCAAAATAATTAGCTCTTCAGCATACTTCGTTTATCCCTTGCAGCAGGAATGAACAAAAATGAATTGGAATTTAAGCAGCAACCTGGAGCCTTTAATACAGAAATATTTTCAAGCTGGTAAGGGGGAGGGCATAGCTCCAAATTTTTACCAAGTTCTTATGGACTGGATCAACGAAGCAGTAAAAAAAGAAATAATAATAAAAGGAACAATTGAACTTGGAACACCAAATCAGGATAATTTATTGTAAGGTTTTTTTAAGGCTCATTTTGGAAATGCTTCCAGCACTTTTCCAAACCAGTCTGAGTCCTTCAACTGCTGACCCTTCGCGTTTTCTGCCTTTATCAGAAGGAAATTGCCCACAGCTGCCTCCACCAAAGCATTCTTCAAGTGAATCCTCAAGACTGAAAAATCTGTGTTCGTATAAGCAAACCCCAAACCTAGGTACAGTACAGATGTGTAAACACCAAGCCCTTCCTTACACCCATCAGCCCTGCCCTCAGGAGCGTGCCATGGGAGCAGCCAGGGATGGGATCAAAGTGAAGGGCCATGAGGGTGAGCTGGTGCCCAGCAGTGAAAGGGGAACGATCTGTCTTTCCACAGCTTCTGCCACCTCGCCCAGCTAAAGGGACTGAAATAAAGTCACCAGAGAAAAACATATAAATCTCAGCAGGATAAATTACCAGCCAGAGTCAACTCCTGCAGAGACAGGGGCACTTAACGCTCCAAGCAGTGGTTAGAGCTGGGCTTGCTAAACACAGCACGGTATAATGCTTCTTAAGGATAATTCACCAAGACCCAGGCATTTCCTGGACATCTCTCATCACCCCACCAGTGTGCCTCATTACTTATTCATCATCCTCGCTTAATATTAACCTTTGAGAAACTGGTTATGCCATGAGAGTTCATCCTGTGATAGTCATCATCTTTGGGCCAGAGGGGACAATCAAGACACATCACTCAGCTTGTTGTTAACGTCAACCTTCGGCACAAACGGAGCAAGGTCCATAGTTGCATCAAGCAACTGGATGGATCTGCCTTCCCCAGTACGGCTCATACCACCTGCAGAGACACCTTAAAATTTACCTTCTAGACATGGACCCAGCAGGGCATGACACAACTGAGCGCAGCTAAATATCTCTGACGTCGCCACAGTGCATCCTGTGGCATGGGATACCCAAGGCAAGAGGGCAGCCACGCACGCTGGGGCTGAACGACGCTTCCCCACGCAATCCCACGCCATGCCATGATATCCAGCGTAGCTCCAGAGCTGAACACCCCATTGGCACATGAGCACAGCCCTTCTCCTGACTCGGTCACCTTTGCTGGGAGCAGGGGCGGAACAGTCCCCACTGGTGACACCCAGGCTGTTGCCCCTGGAGGATGTCACACTGGTGAGGTCTCGCACGGCTCACACCATGCCGGCTTGGGTCCCTCTGGCGCAGCATCACATCCCACAACGTCAAAACATCCCCTCTCTGGTGCCTCGGGCTGGGCTTCCGGACCCTCTGGCTGAACAAACAGCCCCGATGCCTCCTACACGTAGTTAGGGAGCCTAATTAAAGGGGAAATGTGCTCTGCTGCTGCTCACTGCAGGCACACAAAGAGAGGAACATCAGACAGCTCTGTGGGAGACCCCCTGCTGCCAGCAGATCTGATGCAGCAGGAGAGAAGGAGAGGCTGCAGCAGAGGGAACGGTCGGATCAAGCACAAATAACCCGAGGAACTGACCCGGGCTGAAACAGAACCAGCAATTAACACATCCTCTTCATTATTCTTCATTAAACTCATCTTCCAATGGTTACTAGGGATGGTGAAACTCACTTTTAGCTGCTGCTGAAGGCCAAGAAATGGTTGAAGTGGGCATCAGGTTGGCATTTCAGGCTGCCCCAGAGGGAAGCAGTGGTCTGGGGTCTGCCTTGGACCAACATTACACGTCCTCACAGCAAACCCTCGGCAGGCTGGCACACGCGCTGGGTTGCAGGAAGGTGCCTGGGAATTGTCCATGCCCAGCGGGAGCCCTGCTGCTTCTGCTGTGGCCTTGGGGTGGGAGATGCAAAGGAAACAAAGGCACGAGCGTCAGCTCTGGGCGTGGGAGGGGGTACAGATGGCTGAGACTGACACCTCAAGGAGGAACGTGGGATCTTAGCAGGTTCCTGAAGTATTACCTTTGTCTGGTAAACAAGAACTGGGTGAAAGCTGAGTGTGTCCCAGAAAAAAAGCTCCTAATGGAAGTGCTAGCAGAGGCCGGGAAAGCTGTCACGTACCAGGTGAAGACTGAAAGAAAGTGAGGGCCCTGGTCTGCAAACACATCTGCATGCCCAGATAAGAGCCACAGGTCAAATTTTAATATTTGGCAGTTCATTACCTCTGTTTGTGTCAGGCTCCACTGCAGCAACACAATGAATATGGCATCAGTCCTGGCATGGGGATGGCACCAAGTGACAGGCAGCCGTTATGTACCATCCCCCCCAAGTGCAAAATCCACTATTGATTTCAGGGTGGAGAAGAGGAAGGAAGGAAATCTGATAACAGTCCAGTGAGTCAGAGCACGGGCTCTTGGAGGCATCGAGCCAGCGCGTGCCTCAATTTCCCCACGTGTACAAACAGGGATTAGCAATAGCACTCATGCAGCTTCCAGGGATTCTTGCAAGGCTGAGTCAATAGCATCAGATATTCCAGTAAAGGAAGTTAAAAGCATGTGACATTGTTCAATTATCACCTGAAGATATTTGCCATGTAGCTACAGTGTCAGAAGAAGAGCTGTTTTGTAGGAAACAAAGCTGAGCTGTCCTTCTCCATGTCTAGAGAGAAACGACCCTCTGTTGGAAGGCAGGACAGAGCAAGGTAGCAGTGCCAGTGTCTGTCCTTACTCCTCCTCCTTCCTACACAAGGGCAATAGCTTTTAACGTGAAAAATTAAAAGAAAAATGCTGAATATCAGGGATAATGCCAAGTACATTGTCTGTGAGATACTGGCAACGCAGCTGCCTTCTCAGCAGCGCCCTGAGTTGCTCCCACAAGAAATATCCAGACTGCCACTGCACCAGTGGTACCCTCCTGAGGATTAAACACACCTTGGGTAGAAGGCAACAAGCCACCACTTCCACCTGGAAAAGCTGAGTCCATGTCGGCTGGCACAGCCCAGGAAAGGCTTCCTGCATCCAGCCTCTTACTCCCTGCTCCCAAGCTTGCTCGAGTGTTTCACGTCTCAGCTGAGAAGGCAGCAACTGTCCACCCACAAGCAGGAGCTGCACTGGCTGGCTGAAGCTGCGGTGAGAGAGTTGGGCTGTCTCATGGTTACAGGGGGAACAGGCTGCCAAAAAAGCGAGCAAAAAAGCAAAATAAGCCGTTTCTTTTTTGTTCTCTTGAAGATCAACTGCTTTGGGTGAGGACATGACAGTTTTTCCAAAGCTCTAAACGCACTTGATTCCTTTTAGATGTTAAAAGTGAGGATCACTCAGAGACCCACTCAGCCCAGTTTTTCCAGGCCACCCAAGGGTTTCTGCACACCAGCTCTGTCCCAGCGTGTCCGCTGGCAACACACGCCTGGGGGGTTTGGAGAAGGGCATTTGTCAGTCAGCCCATGCCAAGAATTAGGCTGTTTCTCACAGTCTCCCCTGTCTGGGAGTCACCATACGAACCAGCTTCTGGCCAAGACAACTCAATTTGTGATTCTTTCTTCCTTGTTTCAGGAGCTTTAAGATACCTTAAATCACTCCCAGCCTGCTCTCAGGGACTTTATTCACCATCATTTGCTAGGTGGTGCTGACGAGCTCGCCATCATACACAATATCCTCGTGTGTTCCTGCTGTCCATAACAACTCCTACAAACCTCAGGGGTCCACAAGCCAGGAGCTCAGAAAAGCTTCAACTCCAAAAGCAAAGCTTTCCTTGGTCTCCATGCCCCATCTAATGTTGCTTGGTAGAGAAAAAAAACATACTTTAGAGCCTTTTCTGCAATGGGTTGTGCATGCACAGAGGGTACCACGCTTATCCAGCGTGCTAGAGAGCCAGGAGGTCTGTGTTCCCCAAAGGCCATCAGCTCCAGGACCAACGTCTAAGGTTACTAAGCAATGTCTCTTGGGAACACAGGTCAGTCACAGGTCCTGTTCCCTTCCAGAAAAACCCAATTATTCACCTAATGGGCAATTTGCTGCCATCTGGACATTCAGAACTTGACCTGTGATATGCCAGACGTCCCAGTGAAGTCAGTATTTGGCACCAACAGGGTGCTACCACTGCCTGGCACTACTGGAGAAGTGGATGCTGACGAGCACGACAGCGGAAATCAAATGAGCGTCAGAGCTTTCAGATGAGTGTTCTCAGTCTGCTTAGCAAGCGCTCATCCTCTTCCCTTCGAGATGAATGTAGTCTGAGATACAGGTGTTGGGCAGAGCAGAGTGTGGGAGGGCAGCTTGTATTGTGTTCCTTTCTCTCCAGAGTTAACATCAGCTCCTAACTTTCGCAGGCAACCAGTTTACGCTGCTAAATGTCATTTTGCAATCCTGCGAGCTGAACAGAGCCCAAAGCTTTTCGTCCTGAGCAGTTCTCTGGGAGAGTCAGTCCTTGGTACTCATGCTGGACTTTCACCAGCAAGGGTGTTCAAGGTTGTTCCAGCAAAGATCATTTCTACTTCAACATCAGGTGTCAGTCACCAAGAATATCAAGGAAAGGAGATGGCTGTGAAAGGAGCGGTACCAACAAATCCTCTCCTCCTTTGGCTGCTTGATTTACACCCGTAAGATCTCAATCAAGAGTCACAGCAAAGAATCAGGACTCCGAATTAAAACTCCCTGCCCAGGCCCAGCAACCAGAGTCAGAAGCACTGCTCAAATAAAGGAGCACAAAACATGCTGCTGATCCGATTTTACGAGCTCTTGAAAAGCACAGAGTCCCACCAACCTCTTTCCTTTTCAGTAGCCGACCGATGGCAACGTGCACCCATACAAAGGCGTGCCAATTCGAAGACCATAGAAAGGCACGAAAGTTATGGGGATTTAATTATCCTGCTTTTTGACACCGAGGTGGAGCTGAGGACTTGGCAAAGGAGGTGAATGAGAGTGTGCACACACGCCGGGATGACGGCGCCCGGTGCCCGGTACCATGTGGATGAGCGAGTACGTCTGAGCGAACAAGTGGGCTGGAGACGCGCGTGTTACGACAGCAGCGCTCTGCGTGTCGAACTGCTCCCTGCTAATCTGCCGTCCCAAATTCAACACAGGTTCGTTTTCAAGTTATGAATTGCAAAGGACCTGCAAGCACACTCAAGCAGGCAAAAAAAAAAAAAAAAAAAAAAAAATCAGACATGGGAAAGGAGGACCAGGGAACAGGAAGCCAAACACAGAACTATTTCCAGGAGGAATAACAGCCATATGGAAAAAGTTACCAAGATGATGAATTCTGCCTTCAATATGTTCAAGAAAGAAACTACATCAGACCCAGTCTGGGGGTGGCCAGATCCTTCAAGAAGGGGGAAAAAAAAAAAGCTGCCACCTCAGCTTGAACTTGAACATTTGGTGTTTCATTTGCATCTTGGAATGAGGCAACTGTTATCATTCAAACTTCACATTCTCCTCTTGGATCTCTGCCTTCCCAGGTCACATTTGTGGCTCTCACATAACCAGGAATCCCCCCGCTACAATATGCTTCTCCTGGCTCGGCCCTGAAACCAAATTCCAGAGCAGCTGACATGGAAATTTACCATCAAACAACTATTAAAGTTTTACCTCAGGCTGTAAAAACTGGTTTGTGTGCTCTGCATAAGAAAATGTAAATATGCACTCGTCTCACATGCTCTGTGGCACGCTGCCACGGAGCTTCACACTGCAGTCTCCTCAGATTTCGGAAACCAGGCTGGAGAAGCGTAGGGATGGTAATCGAAGCCCCAACCCTACAAGCCTGCAACTCCCTGCATATGGCCAGAGACTTGCTGGCTGCGTTGCAAATTGCAAAATCCACCTCAACAAGCCAAGGCTATTTTCAACCATTAATTAATTTAGCTCCATGATCTCCATCTCACCCAGGTCTCTCCCTCTACTGCCATGTCCAGTTTCATTAGCCCACTGGAAGGACTGGGGGAAAGCGAAGCACAGCAGAGCCATGGAGGGTTTGCCCAAAGACAATTCAGAGCAGAGTAACCCAGCTCACACTGGCTGCCCGTGCACACTCTTATTTCTCTCTCCGCAGTGCACAGAAGTGCCCCCCGGGCAATTCCAGTATGTGGGACTGCCCTGTGGAGACGTTTCTCTCCAATGCCTAATCTTCTAATGCAGGTACCTCATTCAAATACTTAAAGTTAACTGGGATGAATCCAGGCTTTTCTCCAATTAATGGCAATTTCTTTTTCTACTTTGCATCCCAACTTCATCTTCTTTCTTCTTTTCCATGCAAATCACCACCCACTTGCCTCCAAGGGTGGACAGCCTTTGCCAATACAAGTACCCACCAGAGAATTAAAGCTAGAAACTATTAACCATTGTTGGTTTTTTTCCATCATCATCAAGCACAAAATCCTCTCCTATTCAAGCTACAAGTGGGCTGATGTATATCTTCTGCAGATGTCTGTGTTCAAGGGGAAAAAAACAGCAGCAACGAAATTCTCCTTTGGCTAATAAATAGAAAGTAATTGCAGTTTGTTTCTTTGCTGCAAAAGAAACTGTGCTATTGATGGCACTGGTTGGGAGTGCCTCGTTTGTATCAGCAACTTGTATCATCAGCTTTACCTTCTCCTGCTAAACCCTACCCACAGTGTAACCATGTCTCCCTTAGTCATCTGTTTTGTCCACCCGACACCTAGACAGTGACGGCGAGGGTTGTTATTCTTCCCCATTCCTTACTATATCACACAGCACAATGAGATCAAGCTGCTTTTTTCTAATTCCTACTCACTACATAACACAAAAAATACGCCTAATTAGACATTCTCCAGTGCAGTAATAGTCACAACAGCGTGCCAGACTATGAGCCCCATGTATGAAATGTAGGGGAGGTTATTTTGCCCAAGACACAGGAGTGATTCTTCAGCAGTGAGGAATCCAAAGAGATTTTGCCATAAGCAAGGTTAAATAACTGTTTCTTCCTCTCTCCTCTATAAAGCAACTCACTGATTAATTCAGACGCAAGGTAAACAATAAACAGTGATTATGTGCATCGGGGTGATGATTCAGCCAAAGAAGCAGAGCAGCATTTAAGCAACAGGCTACAAACATGTGCTTTATTCTCTCAATGATGATGCTCCAGTGAGCAATGGAACAAGACGTCTTATACAGCCACCAGTAATAGCCTGGTCCCACTAATCACGTGACTATCAATCCAAAGGACCAACGTGAAAGCTTAAAAAATTCAGCCCCGCAGGGGAATCGCACATTCTAGGATCAATTTTTTACATCCAGGCAGCAGCAAACACAGACCAGCTGGGACATTTCAACTAGCAATAGCATGGCAGTGCCCAGGAGAACGTGCTGTGTCAAAAAGATCTTCTGGAAAAGTGAAAACGTATCAGGACACCTGCAAAACAGCTACTTTTTGCCTGCATCATCAAGCTCTGCAAAATGTAAATGGGTAATATAAGAAAAACATGCTGGGGAAAGTTCTCCTATAAAGCCATAAAACCTTGAGCCGCAGAGGGGAACAAGGAAATCGTGAAGGGAAGCGTTTGTGCTTCTGTTTTTTGCCACGTATTTTCATTTTGCCTCATCAGAACCCTGATTTGATCATGCCTGTTACTTGGATAAAGAGATGATGGACGTACTTTCTGTTGCATCAACAAAAACCAGCATGAAAGATAACTGCAAAGGCAGCGAGCCAGCTCCGAGGTAGCTGTAGGTCAATGCTGCTCTGCAGCAGTCAACTAAACCGCGTGGACTTGCAAAGAGGGAGATTTTGACCTCCTCAGGTCCGAGCGATCTGAACTTAAAGCAGTCAGCTTGCGAGCCCATGATATCCCTTCCAAATGCCATCACCTGTACGTGGATGGGGAAAGAGGCAACGGCCCCATCTGCAGCTGGTCCTTTGAGACTGTTGCTGGGCAGCTGCAAGTTGTGCAAGGACATCACTAGAGCTGAAGGCACGTGAGGATGAGTCCAGTAAATTCACCTCCACATCCATGGCTTGTTCCCTACCTGAGCATACCTGGCACGTTCAGCAGCCCAGCCTGGCAGACCCACTTTGCCTGCTTAAAACTCACCTGCCACCAACACAGCGGGTGTCTTCTAATAACACCTGCAAGGTTTATTATATTAGCAGCAACCAAGTGGTTAACTAATCTAAGAAATACATCCACTCTACTTAAGCAGAGCGAAGCAGCAAGCGGGCCCCATGGTGTTGACAACTCTAACAGCAAATTAAGAAGCTAAAATAAAATGCACCATCAAGCAAGCAGCTGGAGTGAGGCCAGAAATCAGAAATAGATGTAAAGAAAACTGTATCGAGAAATCAGCTCCAAGCAGGCTCATTGAGCTCAATTACTAGAAATTAGAAAAGGAAATGGAAAAATTTATATTGTAAGGACACAATGCATTACGTGGTATCAATGATGGCTGCTCTGTTTATTGTCTTTCTCCTAATCATGTTTTTACAGCATGGGATTTGCAATAGCAGATCGGAATGATACTGATACGGGAGGACAGCCTGCCACTTCCAGGCAGAAACTCACAGCTTATATTCAAGACATCAAACTAGAAGTGAAACTCAGCAGCCGGGGTCTGTGCCGTAACCCCGCTGGCACTGCCATGTGCTGGGATCTCAGTGCTCAGCCCTGCTCGCAAGGCTGGAGAGAGGCTGAGAAAGCCGGAGAATTTTCCAAGAGAGTTCCAAAAAGGATTCTTCTAGATTTTGAGCCAGTACTGTCCTGCTTTAAAACTCTACTCCGCAGCCAAAAGCACTAAGAGAGAAGAGACATTTATATAAAAGGAAAGAAAACCAAACCAACCCAACAACTCATGGGCAGCCGTGCAAGTCCAAACAAAACAACGGGAAGGGAAAACTACAGAAAGTTTGGGCAGCCACAGCTATAAGAGCTGGCAACGCCGCAACCAGGGAGCAGACAGATGCTGGGTATCAGTGTCCACACTGAAGAGATTTGGGGTCACATTATCCAGAAGCAGTCAGATCCCCAAGCACAGCTCACAGCAGCTTCACCTCCCTGCCTGTGGTGCCAGCTCAGGGCTCACCTTTCCCAAGAGTTCTCCTGAGCCTGTCCATCTCCCTCCTCTGGATCAGGGAAAATCTCTTGCTCTCTCAGCAGTGTCATGGGAGTGACCCGTAATGACGATTACCCCTCCCGAGCTCTGGAGGAAGGGAACAGGGTAGGCAGAGATTTATTTTTCCACCCTGCCTTCCCCTTGTAACCAGTCCGAGTTACAGCACCCGGCCAGCCAAACCTCGCGGCCTCAGGACTGGGAACCAGTCCACGTCTCACTCCGAGCTGTCACTTACTGCAGCACAATATGACAAACCAAACCCGTGCTAGGCTGAAAACCAGCCAGGATCGTGTGGTGGCCAGTGCCAGATCAAACACAAGCCATGGCTAGCTCAATTCGTCACTGCCCCCGTGCAAAGTGTTACCCATCTGATGCTGGAATGTTTTCCTTTCAACTACAATAAATGACTCTTCAAGTCACCGGAATAGGCACAATCTATAAGCTGAGGCTGCTGGGCACAACCTGAAAATATTTTCAGATAACAAATCCTCTTTGGCTGTGGTCAGTGAGACCCAGAAGGATGCCACTAATCAGACAGGAAACCCACGTTCTCCTGTAGGAAGTTGCTGGCAGTGCTTCAAGTTTGGTTGATGAGATGCCGAAATATGTGGACAAAGAAAGAAGTCATCCACGTTATCCATATATCCAGACTCGTTCATCTGGCTCAGCAGAACACTGGAGCAGCCAAATCTTGCTCAATCTGCTTTCGTGGCACACAGACCATTGTCTCCAGATGTCCCAGAGACAGGGAGGTCTTGAACATCACTGAAGTCTGAAGGTCTTTGTGCTTCCAGCACTGTGCCAGCAGTGTCTCACCCTTCCCATGCACTGTCCCCCTCATCTGCTGGACACAGTCCACAGACCTCCCAGGAAGAAGGCATCAGATTTATTTCTAAATAAAAAGGGGGCTAAAAGAGATGAAAAAGAGAGTCTATTACATCAGAAACTCAGGAGCCTGCGTCTCCTGTCTGGGGAACCAGGGACAAAAAGATGTTGAAAGCAGCTGCCTTGACCTGGTAAGTGCCATGAGTCCACATAAAACCACTTGCTATGGCTGAAGCTCTCCTTAGTCTCTGGGGGAACTTGCCCTCAGTTCCTGAAATCCTTTGCCCAAAACCAACCACCTTCCAGAAGGGCCTTGGCTTTGTAATTGCTCATTTGCAGTTTCCCTTCAACTCTCCTGCTGCAGCTCTAACACTGCCCCTTGAGTCCATTTACCACCGTTATCTGTTCTGCTCAGAGGCTGCAGGGGAAGAAATTCATCCACACGAGAGAAAGTGCTCCTCCTGAAACAGGAGCAGGACCACAGAAGGTCCCCGAGAAGGAGAACAGCTCAGACTTGTCACCAGATCTGAGCAATCCCCATCCCATACCACAGCGTTCGACAGTGCTCAGAAATAGGTACCACCTGCGCCCTGACCTGGGGAGTGGAGCAGCTCCAAGGGCCACCTTGAGCAGGACACCAGCCTTGTTCTCACTTCATCTCGCTATAATTTTCATTCGGCTGTCTCCTGGCAGAGATGGAGATGGACTGAGGAGCTGGAGAAAGAACGCTCTCTCCAACACTGTTTAAGTTGACTTAATCTCTTCAAAATGTTTTCTTTTATTAGATTCCAGCGGGGAGAGGAAGTCGTATGTGCAGTCACACAAGCAAGAGTAGACTTATCCCTGGATTTGCTTCTTTCGATGGCGTATTGGTATATGTGTCTAGAACTTTACTTCTTCAAAGCCGTCTGTTCGTTGGGGTCATATTCTTCCAACAAACTTCATCTGTTCCTCCGAACTGCACTTGGAGGCCTCCAGTGCACTCAGCAGCTGTCTAAAAAGCCCACAAAATAACTCTGTCCTCCAAGTATGCTTAGTCTCACATTAGGCATTTAAGTGAGTTTTATCGTATTGACATTCCCTATCCCTAAGGAAGGACAACGCCAAAAATATCACCTTGATGCTTCCGTGCCATGCAGGTCCACGTGCAGCAGTCCGGCACGCATCTACCAGCACCGGTAGCTTAGGGGCTACCAAAGCCTGGCAGGCATTTGCCCAGTCCACGAGCTGCTGGTCTGAGTCCAGCCCAGAGCAGTGGGAATGCAGAACCACCATCTGACAGCTGGATGGTGGCTTGCATGAAGCGAGCGAGTTTGGTCCAGGTCCCAGCGCCAGGTATCCATGTGTCCCAGCCTGGGTGGATGCCAGGCGCAAGCAGGATGGGTTCCTCTGAGGTCTGCTGGCACCTGCCCCTCGGTCAGACGCTGCGCTCCAAGTCTGGCACCTTGTGCCGAGAAAGCCGCAGCTTTGCATCACCTTGGGGTGAAGCAGTTTCTCCGTTGCATCCCTTTTCCACGCTCATCAGGCCCCTGAGACACCCAAGCTCCACAGCAAAGAGCCCCAAAGCCACAGCGGTCCCAGCTCCCTTCCCGTGCATGGTTCAGGAAGGTGGTGGAGGGCTCTCAAGCCAAGCAAGGAGCTGGGGCTTACGTAACTATTTTTCTTATGCAAAAGGAAGGTTTTTTTTCCCCCAAGAAGGCCATAGCATGGAAGGGAAAGTAAGAAGGTGGCGTAGGCCTGAAGCACCAAGGAAGGCATCAGGGTCCATCAGGAACAGAAGAGCAGCTGTCAAGGAGAAGGGGGCGATGAGCACGCCAGCAAGGGAGACCGCAGGCGAGTAGGGGTGGGTGCTGGAGATGCTGGGGAAGCTGCTGAAGGGGTGGAGTAATGCAAAAAAAAAAAGAGGGAAGCAAAAAGAGATTATGGGTGTACAACCTGGACTTGGTAAAGCAACCTTGATTTTCGGAAGGGAAAGTGGGGTAAATGCATTTGGACAATCAACCTGGGGCACAAAAATCCCCGTCTGCCCAGGCCAGGTTCATCTGACCGCACCAGGGGAGAAGGAGAAATTGAGAGGAAGAGGGAAGAGAGTGCCAAGCACGGAAGAGAGGCAGTCGGGTGCGTCTAACAAAGGCAAAAGCAGCTCTGCACCCAGCCTGGGTGAGAGCCGCAGTCTGAGGAGGCACCCAGGAGACGTGGGGCCATAGGATTTTGTCCAAACCCAGCAGAAAGCCTTATCTGCGTGACCAGCTCCCTGCAGAGAGTGGGCACCTCTGTGCAGGAATTGGAACTTTGAGGCTTGCAGCAGCGCAGGATGACAGCATCGCTCCTGGGTGGGCGGTGCAGCCTCATCCTTCATGAATGAAAATTTAAAAAAAAAATAAAATAAAATAAAATACAAGGAAGAATCACACCGCCCACTAGCAGGTAGGCTATAAATACCATGGCAGGGGGTGTCTGCAGAGGAACTGGAGGTGTTGACTTCATGGCGCACTTACAGAGCCGCATATGCGACTTAATTACCATGTAGAGCACTTTGCTGAAGACTGAAGCCGTGCTGCGTAGGTCTGAGCCAGCAGAATCGGTCTGGCTGTTCTGCTACGGCCATACAGCCCCACAGCAGAGCAGAAAAACTATGAACAAGCCCAATTCCTTTTCCTACAGAACAGGCAAATAGTTGCATTTATGCTACAGTGGCACCTACAGGCATCCCAAACCTGGAGAGCACTATAAAATCTGCTTGTGAGATCCTGGACAAAAACACAACACCCCAAATCCTTCCTCAAGTATCTGAGATCTAAGTCAAGCTGAGGAAAGTTGGTGCAGCGAGATGCTGACCTTCGCTTCCGTATGGAACGTGCTGAGCTCTGCAACAGCTAGAGCAGGGCAGAATTAAAACATTTGGCAAGCTTCAGCTGAGATCACCTACCTGATGTGCTCACTAGGCAAAGAGAAAAGAGGAATCCTAGCAGAACTCTTCATAGGAATCAATTTAGGGTAGAAAGTCATTGCTCTGTGGCTGAATCAATGCCGGTCAGGGTCCAAGTCTAGTCTGAGCCGCACATAAATCACAAGATTGGCTCATTTCTGCACCAACATACCCTATATAACGGTGATCAGACCCAAACCTTTGATTCTTGAAAGTCCCCCAAAAAACCTGCAGACTGTAGCAATGTTCATTTACAAAGCTAAAAAAAATATTAAAAAAAAAAAATATCACATAATAGAACAAAGAGATGCGTCTGTTTAGAAAAAATGTTTGGTTTTACTGTTGCAGAGAAAGAACATTGTTACCTGGAGAATGAGCCTAGAGGAAGAGCTGAAATAATGGGAGCTGCTGGCAGAGGGAGGGGAGGGCAGGCTGGGTGGCTCGCAGAAGGCAAGACCGTCTCGGGCTCAGGCAGAACCTGCTTGCGAGGGCCCCTGGAGCGACTTTGCCCAATATCCTTAAATAATAAAAGAGCACCTCGCGGTCTGCGCCGTGACGGTGGCTGTGTGCAGCAGGTCTCGGCTTTGCCCGCAGCAGCAAAGCAAAGGGAGTGAGGAAACAGGGTCCATCTCCCAGGAGGACACATGGATGCTCATCAGCCTCGCGAGTAGCCTGCGGGTGCCCCAGAAGTACAAGAGAGCTCAGCTTCTCTGGCATCTAAGGTAAAACCACCTCAAGCTGCCAAGCAGAGCAGCAAGCTGGCTCGCGGCAAGTGGCTGGGGCACAACCAGAAGCAAAGGCTGCCCAAGGCACTGGAAGGCACTGGAACAGCTTGCCCAGAGAAGTTGTGTAGATGCCCCATCCCTGGAAGTGTTCAAGGCCAGGTTGGATGAGGCTTTGGGCAACCTGGTGTAGTGGAGGGTGTCCTTGCCCATGGCAGGGGGGTTGGAACGAGATGATCCTTGAGGTCCCTTCCAACCCAAACCACTCTGTGATTCTAAGGAGCAGGGGACCACAGGGCACCAGGACCAACCGAGCCCAAATCGATGCCTGGAGCCACCAGAGAGCTTTTCTCACCATCTGGCTTGATGGTAAGAGCTGGTGCTGGGAGCCCCGTGGGTATTACCTCAGTGCTCCGCAAACACAGGTATTTCACGGTATGACATGAGTTACGAGAACCTTACTTATGCGTTTATACGTTCAGCACAGCTAAAGCTTCAGCAAGTCCCTAGACTGCTTTAAGGGGAAACAACCAAACAGCTCTAAAGGTACCTGTAGAAACCTCTTCTGCATTATCTTCAAGTTTTAGCTTGCAGTACTAAGATGCTCGTATACTTTAGCTTATTGTTGAGCGCTGATGGGATGTAACTTGTGATTTAGTCCTCTCTGAGCACAACACACCTTGCAATCACAGCTGCTCAATCCTCCAACCGCCTACGAAGGAAGGCTTGTGTTCCCCTTTTCTCAGTGGATGTGTTTGAAAAGGGAAAGTGAGCACTTTACCACGGCAACAGCGGTGCCAAGCGCCAAAACACAGGTTGCTGCTGCTCCCACCCAGCCCGCAGAAGAGTCGAATGGAATATGCTGCTCTTCCAAACGCTCCCCTCCAAGAGAGAGTTGAATATGGCAAAACTTATCAAAAAGAGATGTACACAAAATTTCCCAGTGTTAAGCAGGCCAGTGCTTATATTCTCACTGTTGTATGACTGGAGATCTTTGTTCTTGTCACTCAACCTCTTTTATCAAGAACTCTACTTCAGCAAGAACCTTTGCGTACAGATGAAATAATAATACCCAAAAATATTTTTTCCACATCTCTTTGGAAGAACACGCGTTCTGGAAGGAGGCAGAGCTCAACCATGAAGCCTGGGTGGTTCATACAGGAACGGCCAAGTCCTCAGTGCCAGCCCACAGAGCGAGCTCCGAGGCCAGCCCTCAACAACCAAATACTTGATGTACAAAAAATAAACAGAGCTAAAGCTGTCCAGCAGCTAAGACCCAGCGCTAAGAGTTTCAATTTTTTCTCACCTCTGCTCTGTGTCATAGAGACATTGGACTCAAATACGGCACTACGAGCTGTAAAAAACAGGATAACAATAATTACCAGACTCTGACCCAGGGTCTGAGCACCATCAGATTCGTTATCCCCCAGTCAGATGGCGCTCACAGCACTTCCTCTCTTAGTGCTTTTTGTCAGGGCTGGACGCACCGGTGCACAGAAACGTGGGGTGAGAGCAAAGCCCCCTCAGTGGGCAGCACTGTCTGTGCCCTGGGGCTGACAGCGGGCAGGACCTGCCCTCCCCAAAACACCTCCTCTTTGCTTGTGCCACCTCTGGTGAGCACCAGCACCTGGCACCCTCTCCCTGCGCAAGGAGGCAGGAACTTCCCTCGCAGATCTCCATGGGTTTTGTTTTCATGAAGACACCAGAGGAGGGGTCTGCAGTTATGGCCCTGGGGCAGTGGGGAGAAGCCACTGAAGAGGTCACCCATCTCCTTGGGGTGCTCGGCCCTGAATGTGCAGCCACCGTGAAGCCTCGCTCTGCTCCAGGTTCTCAGTCCCACGGCCCTGCCTGTCCCTCTGCCAATCCTTCTTCTGACCGACATTTCAAACATGTTTGTCTCACACAAAATCTCAGCAATAAACGCATTTTAAACACTTTCTTACCGTTCGACCATTTAGCACGGTGGAACGCATCAGGAGATCCACGGCAGAGCCATGGTTGGGGACAGACTTGGCTGCTTTTGGTGCCTGTGGAGGTTGTCTTTTTGGACAGTTACATCTTGGATTGATTCCCACATTAGCTCTCCATGTGCTTCATGTCATGGGAAAGCTCGCAGCTCCATCATTCCTGTGGAAAGCTTATGGCTTACTCCAGTACCCACTGCATCATAGAATGGTTAGGGCTGGAAGGGACCTTCAAAGATCTAGTCCAATCCCCCTGCAAGGAACAGGGATATCTCCAACTAGATCAGGTTGCTCAGGGCCTCGTCCAACCTGGCCTTGAATGTCTCCAGGGATGGAGCATCCACCACCTCTCTGGGCAACCTGTTCCAGTGTTCTACAACTCTCATTGTAGAGAGAGAGAGACTCTCATTGTCTCATCAGGCAGAGACACACATCTAAAATGCCAGTAACATGCCAACATACCTGGGTCTGAACTAGAGACTTTCAGAGCAAAACACAAGAACTCTATAATTACTCTGTAACACATAATTACTCTGTAACACATCCTCCATGGACTGGGCACAAGAAGGGACAATGTTACCTAAACAGTTATCAGGAACAACGTTTCGATGATGCCAGATCCAAAGGATAAAATCTCAGTCTCACTCTTCCATCATAAATTATTGTCTGAAGAGCAACAAGGTAGAGAATGAGGTTCCCCTCAGAGACCAAAACAAACAAACCTTCCTCTATACTCGCAGTCTGGCTCAAACTGCCTTTCTAGATCCTCTTTCTCTAACCAAAAAAGAAAGGAAGGAAAAAAAATTGCTTACCAAGATGATTAAATAAAATGTTAGCTATTCCAGCTACCCACTGGCTCTGGGTTTGACGTCAGTGCTGAATGCATTAACTATATTTGTCACTCAAGACCTAAAAATATCTAAGGCATTAAAAAAAAATAGGGCAGTGCTGGGAGAACTGTAGGTCCTTAGGAGGCACAAAGACCCTCCAAGCCCTCGTAGGGTTCGCTGTGCCCCAGCAGCTGCCCATGTTGTTGCACAGCATGTAGCATTGGGATGTTACAGAAAAGCTGATGATGATGAAGGGAAGGGAATGGGATGCTGCTACGCGTCTGCAGTTATGACTGTTGAATCACCAAGAATGCCCAAGGTGTTTGAAGCATTTTCCCTTTTACCCAGCTTCCCAAACTGATCAACAATGAAGCTGGTATGTTGGTACTAATAATCTGTGCTTTTAGGGGTGACTAGAGGAAAGAAAATTCCCTTTAAATGATGTAACAGAACTGCGTGTTGAGTTTGGGACCCAGCCTCGTTCTTTTCCAGTCCCTTCCAAATTTTTTCTTCTTTCAGCAAACTCAGTCTGCTCTCAAAGGACACTATAGACACTATAGGTGCCATTTCAAAAAGAACAGAGTCAAAGCAGAACAAACACTAGCGTAAAGCCTAAAGAAGGTATTTACTTTTGTTTCTTGTCCGAGAGAGCAGCTGGTGAGACAGATATCCTTCTCTCCCTCTTCACAGTTTGCTAAGAGTCAGGCTGCTGCTTAAATGAAGCATTCCTACAGGGGTTGGTGCAGGGTAGTAAACACCTAAGCAGGGAAATCAGCTGCCGAGAGTCCAGGCTGTTCCGAGCTGCTCCAGGGTAGATGCAATAGAGCAAAGGAAAAGGGCCAGAAAACTTTGGCTACAAGACAAAACCAAGAGGAAGTAAGTCTGGGTTTTGTTTAAAGTTAGGGAAAGCAACCTGCCTCGACAACTTTCGTTTTTACTGTTACTGTTTGTGCAGGCCCTGATCCAACAAAGCATCACGCGTTTAACCACAGGAACAAATCCCGCTGGCTTAACTATTTTACTAATGTGTCACTGATTAGGGACGGAGTCAAGGATGTGCTTTGGTCTTGATTCAGAGGCCTTGCTTGGTGCAGAGTCAATTACAACAAAGAGGAGCTCGAGCTATCCAAAAATCCCTTCCTGTTGCTGTTTCTGTGGTCCCTGAAGAGGAAGGTTTGCTTCACAAGTATTTTAGAACCGGTTTACTTCTTACTCTGTCAGAATTTGCATGGGAAAAATAGTGGTAGGAAACAAAAACCAGAGTATTTGACCTTTGCACTTGGGGAGACCATTTTAATAGCATTGCTGGATACTGAAAGAGTCGTAGAACAGTTTGGGTTGGAAGGGACCTTAAAGATCATCTAGTCCCAGTTCCCCTGCCATGGGCAGGGACACCCTGCACTACCCCAGGAACACACAAACACAGCGATTCTGCAAACTCCCATGGCCGAAGTGCTGGTAACACAGCAAGGGACAGTGAGGAGCAGCTGATCCATGTGCATGGATGCCTTGGGGAAATTTCTTCCGCCACAGGGCTGGAAAGGACACAGAGACTTGGGAGGTTTTCCCCTCCATGGAACCGCTGCCGGCTCTGCAGCCTGAGTCACAGGGGTTTGTGCACCTGCAGCCAGAGGTTCCAGGTATGGGCTCTAGGGAGATGTAAATCAGATGTGTTACTAAGCACACATACCTGATGGATGACATGAAGCAGAGACCAGCAAGTCAAAATCAATTTCCAGGCTCTGTCAGCTAGCATGGGGTTCACACAGTGAGACACACGCCACTCGTCTCCAGCCCTTGTATTACAACCCTTTAAATTTTGCCCAGGGGAACACAAGACCCCGTTGCTTCAAACGTTGTGGGGTGCACGCACAGGCAAAACCCTACTGAGCTGTCGCTGGGAGACAAGGTGCCCTCCCACGATATAGTTTTTCTCCAGCACATCAGACACGAGCCAGCCAAGGAGGAGAAACTACATCACAGGTCTTAAGTGACTTATTAGTCCACAGCAATTCAGACCAAACGTAACCAGGTTGAAACGCCGACAGCGACAAGGTGGAGAGTAAAATCTATTTCCACAAAAACATGGCAGGGGAGTTGCAACTAGATGATCTTTAAGGTCTCTTCCAACCCAAAACATTCTGTGATTCAAGGCTGCAAACCACCTAACGTGGAAAGATTTAATGGAAGGATAGGGGGATAACAGATGTTTATATTACCACCTGGAATATTTAATTTTGTAACAGCCGCTGTGGGCCTGCAAACTGCTGAATCCCCTATCTGAGCCCTAGGAGCCATGGTTACCTCCTCCATGGAGGAACTGCAGCTCCTTCACCTCCTTCTGATGCTGTTTCTTCTCTATTGTGCGAGATTAGCATATGCCAAATCTGCTGAGGGTTATGGAAGGAATTTCTCACTAAGAAAGGTTGATAAACAAAGAAGTCCTGCAGTAACAATACAACCACTGTGTGAAAACTTAATTGGATCAGCAATACATCAAATATGTCAACTGAGGGACAAACCTGCAAAGTGATGGTTTAATCTCAGCCCCAGGTCATGGTTTCAATGAGTGCCTTGCAACAGAGACTGTTTTTAACTGCACTGAGAAGTAGGTTACAATATGTTGGAAATGAAAGCTGTTGGTAGCTGTTTCTTTTTTTTAAAGCAAAAAGTTCTTTCTTTAGAGATTTGAACAACCCAGACAAACATCAACTGTAATCTTCTTTAAAACAATGCATTTTAGGGAAGAAAGGCTTTTTTAAAAAAACAAACAAACAATACTTATTCAGTGTCAGTCTGTTTGCCAGATTAGACTGATGAGTACAGGAATAAATCCGCCAAACCAGGGACAGCAGAGAGAAGCTCTGGAGATCACCCACCTAAATCTCCATCATCCTTCTACGAGATGCTTTCTTGCACAGTTAAATACTGGATAGTTTTCCTAAAATGAGGGTTCACTGAGACAGAAGTGGTCCAAATGCCCATGGCAGGGGCGTTGGAACTAGATGACCTTTAAGGTCCCTTCCAACCCAAACCACGCTATGATTCTATGATAACGGGGGACACACTCAACCTACCAAGTCCAATATTAAAAATTTTACATTTTCTAAACAATTGTGAATTAGTTGATTTTTCTTGGAAATGTCACAGAGAACCAACATACTCCAGGAAAGATGTCAGCGTTGCCCAGTGAGGCTTGCACTAGTGTTTAACTTGAGAGTAAAATTTCTATCCTCAGCTCTCACTCGACATGAGCAGCCCCCGTGGTACTCAATTTACAGCATTACTTGCAAGAACCCGACCTCACTTTGAAGCATAGTAGATTATCCTCATCAAAGCAACTAATTTCAACAAAGAGGAGCAAGCTGCTAAAAAAAATGTTTCTGGGTGTCTCGATTGTAATTAGGAAAATTTTAAAAATAAAGAGAAGCTGACACTGACAACCTGATGACGTATCATGGCCACGACTGTTTCGTTAAGTAGATACCACGCTGTATTTACTAAAAGGGCCAAAGCCATATAGCCATCTCACACAAAGGATGTTTTAAAAGTGACCACAGGTGAAAAAAAGCACAGGAAATGTCATTCCCCTCCTGAATGTACAGAGGAGTATAAAATTCATAGTGACTAGAAGGGAATCTTTTTCTATTTTTTTTTTCGTTATTTCTGTGGTTTACTCCATATCTGGGAAGGAAATCCATTTTGATGCGGTATTAGCAAAATGGCAGCTTCCCCTGGGAGAAACCATTCACAGTTACAAATACCAGAGTGGTGGCATTTCTCAGCAAATCCCTCCTCTGAGAGTTGAGAACAGGAATAATGAGTTGCAGTAGGAAGAAGTCGGTGAAATCCTGTGCATCGAGTGTGCTCAGCAGGCCAGATGCTCTTCCTGGATATGGCCATGCAGAATGCACACGACTCCCTGAAGACTAGGGCAAATCTTTCATCACCAGGATGGATACCCAAAGACCAGAAGAGTGGTGTAAGCGTGACCTCTGCATGGGTATATACCCATGTACAGCATGGCTTAAATATGTTCATTGTGGAATGCCAACAGGAACCCAGTCCATAGCCTGACACACCAGAGGACCACCCCGCAGCCATCAGAGCTGCTGTCTCTCTGTGACTCAGGTCCTGCAGCAACATCAGTTTGGCACTCTCTTATAGAATGATAGAATGGTTTAGGTTGGACAGGACCTCAAAGATAATCTCGTTCCAACCCCTCTGCCGTGGGCAGGGACACCTTCCACTACACCAGGTTGCCCAAAGCCTCATCCAATCTGGCCTTGAATGCTTCCAGGAATGGGGCAGCCACAGCTTCTCTCCTCTTTCAGTTTGAAGCCATTGCCCCTTGTCCTATCACTACATACCCTTGTCCAAAGCCCCTCTCTCCAGCTTTCTTGTAGCCCTTTTAGGCACTGGAAGGCTGCTAGAAGGTCTCCCTGGAACCTTCTCTTCTCTAGGCCTCTCTCCTTCCAGCCTTGCCCCATTCAAAAACATCACATTGTTTTCCATGTGCTGGAGGGATGTCAGCAAGACCCCAGCACGCAAAATTCCAGATCTGGGTTTGTTGAAGCTGCAAATGGTCATGAGTTTGGAAGCCTGAAGGTGCACCTACTTCAGAGCAGGATTGGGTATGGTACTGCTGAGACCGCAGTGCTGCAAGAGTCCAGTGCTGCCATGAGCAGAGACACAGATCCCACCATCCCTGACACTTTCTGCCCAGCACATACGTACTTTGTCCCAAAGGAGTGATGCCATTGTCCCACAGATTCCCACTGTTGTGTTGCTCTTTGTTATTTAACCCTCTCAAAAGGCTTGTCCAAACTCATTCCTAAGCTCACCCTCATTTGTTTGCCCTTGTTCAGAGCAAATCCCACCTGGACATGGCAAGGTGGGGAACCCCACCCCGCACATGTGGTCCATCAGGGCTGCAGCATTTCACCCGCCAGCGCCACTGCTGCCCCTTCTGCACAAACACCACCCTGTGCTCCCCTGTGCCCTGGCAGGGTGTGCCCAGCACCCTTCTCTTAGGGGACAGACCTTTAAAGACATTCAGGGCACGAATTCCTGCTGAAGTCCAGTCACCTCTTAAGCAACACAAACCCAACCAACGCTGGAAAGAAAAGGCAAAGCAGGAGCCACAGGTTGGGCGCAGAAGGAGAAGCGAGGTGGGAAGTGCCTAGTCCTGGCTGAGATTTAAGGCCAAGTCAGGGAGAACCAAAGTCGATGAGGATTTTCTCCCGTGTGGGGTGGTGTGTGCCCAAACATGGCTGAGCACAGCCAGCCCTTTTCTGCACCACCCACCCCTTCCCCTATAGCACATCCTCTGCATCTTCGGGATGAGGAGAGGTGACCCAGTTCCCTCCACAGCCAGCCCTACCCTCTCTTTTGTCTCCACATCACTGGATATACACCCACCAACACACACATTGCTGCCTGACCCCCTCCCTTCCCTGGTCCGGGTTGCAGGATTGCCACCTCCTTCCCACCACCTCCCTTCTCCCAGCCATGAGAGCACTCATCCACCCTCTTCCATCTTTCAGCCTGAATTATTCATCGGTGTCAGCGATGGTGCAAGAAGTACAGACAGAGGAGAAACACGGCGCGGAGGCACTTTGGGAAGCTGTCACCCCACTCCCAGCTGCGTGGCCGCTGCCGCTCACCTGGGGCTGGGCTCCATCTGCTGTAATGAGCTCCGGAGGCCACCGCAGCATTCGACCCCAGCCCCAGGCACCATCCCCAGGAGGAAAGGAAACAGCACAAGAGCAGCTCTCTAATGGTGCAGGCTACAGGCAGTGATCAAAAACTCCTGCTGAATAGGGAAGAGAGGAGATATATGCTTGCACATAAAACATAAATGCTGTCACGCATCAATATTGATGTTTCCTTGCTCCCACAGACCCAGACCAAGGATAATTACATGCAATTTTTATGCTGCCTCTGACATACTTCAGTCTCTGAACATCAAAGCACTGGCAGGTAACGCTACAAGGTGCCAGGAGTAGCATGGATCAAAACGGAGCTGGCGGAGAGGAGCAATGGGTGGCGAGGTGGGTAACTGCAGCTGCCTTTCAGCGCCGCGGATGGTGCCCGCGGTTACAAAGGGAATAACGTCGGTGATCACAGGCCGGGCCCAATTATTTCCCGTGTACAGCCCCAGCACCCGTGTCGAAGCCTGGAAGGGCAGGGCAAGCTGGCGAGCACCGGGGAGGATATCGGCAGAGCTGTGCACGGCTCCGGAGCTCAGCAGAGGGAAACACCTTCAGAAAACACCCAAGTGCCAGGGAGAAGGAGCAGGATGCCTGACCTGGCGCAGAGGAGTTAACAGTGGGATGAGCTGGAGCCAGATCCCTTCTCAGCCCTGCATTCCCAGCACGGGGGAGCAGGTTGCTGCAGTGCCTCCGGGGAGCCCTGCTAAAAGCTTTTACTGGGCTGGCACGTTTCCACCCCACCTCCATCCTGGAGAGAGGCACACCCCCGTCTTCAGACCGTAAATGCCTCTAAATCAGGCGCTGGGAAGCGTTTTCCGCAGCCTTGGAAGGCAAAAGTAGACTCTTCTTGTCAATGCTGCTGACAAACAAGCCCTTTCTTCTTCAGGCCATGGGAGCATCTTCACCTGTGGCTGCATAAAGACAGGGACCAAGCACAGCATCGCTCGGACACACCGTGTCCTGCTATATGCAGCTAACTCCAGCACACAACGGCTTTTGGGGGAGCATTAAGGGATGGAGTCAGGCACAACTTGGACCGACTGCCCCTCCAGCTGCTTCTGCTGGCCCCTCCCTTTCAAGACAAGGTGATTTCGCAGCTGGCAACATCCAAATTTCTCCATCCCGGAGACATGGATATAAGCCACATCCACGGTTGCAGCACGTGGCGAAACTGAACGCACAATTTAACATTTTTTTCTTGAATGACAGTTTTAATGAAAGACATTTCGGCGCTTAGAAAATCAGCATAAATGATCAGTTGCTAATCTTGTTCTCCCAGTAACTCTGGGAAGGCAAAAATAGACCAGGCAGAATAAACTGGGGGCTGAAAACGGAGGTGGGGATGGAAGCGGGGGTATGTTTTGCTCTTCTTTCTGAGAAATCACATAGCAATTGCCACTGATTAAAAATCCCACTTTTTTCACAAAAGGCACGATTTGCTGTGCCACCAGTATTGTTCAATAGTCGAGGCTGTCTCTGGGCTCCACAGAGGGAACTGGATAAGCCACTTTTTGTGCATCTCCCCAGCCTCTAAGCTTTTATACCCCTAGCACAGCTTGCAGACCCCGCACATCCCCGCCAGCACACAGAACCAAACGCACAGCGAGGACAGCACAGCCTTTATCACAGCCTGGGAGACCATTGGTGCTCAGGAGCCAGAGCTCTGGAGGATGCTCAGACCAGAAACTTTGCAGGACAGGGATGGCTAGGAACAGGGACAGATGAGTGGATGACAGATTTCTACCTCTAAATAAACACGATGCCACGAGATCCCCAGTTCAAGACAAACACCGAGAGGACGCCTTGGCGTTGGCTGGGTAGAGCTTTGTGTGCACACATCAGCGTGGGGGTTACAGCACGAATTGCTGCACTGATCCCACCGGGAACCAATTCCCTTTCGGGTCCCGGGGCACTGCTCTGGTCCGGGCTCATACAGCAGGTGACGTTCCTCACTTTACAAGGTCAACAAGGCATCTTTGCTTTGACTTTGCTGTTTCCATCTGTCCTGTTCTACTCAAAATCTTACCCCAGTCCTGTCACCATGGTATCTGAGCTCCCAATGGCAAAGTATTAATCTTTACAGCGTAAGAAGCAACGATTTTGACATCAATATATGGCTTGTAACAGCTGCTATCTTCATGATACTGCTTTTTTAGTAGTTCTTTTCATTTCTATACTTTTTTATGAGGCTATTTTCTTTATTAGTGCATTTTTATAGCTTGTGCAACACCTTAAGCACCTCCAAGAAGGTACTTTATAAATGGAATTGTTAATAAGACTGAGGATTTAACTTCAAGAAAAAAACCACAGTTCACAAAGTTATGGATCCCATGGCCACTGTTACACACCGTTCTTGCTTCTGCAGGTCCTGATACAGTCACCAGGTTGTCAGTTTTGGTGCTGGTACTTTTGGCAAAGCAGTTGGAGTCTCAGCAGATCTCTGCATTTCAGATACATAACTAACAGGTCTTTTGGAGATGTTGTATTTCTTGTTTCCTGTGTAAGTCAGATCAGTTCCAAAACTATAACAGGCTTTTTTTCTTTTTATATCACTTTCTTAGAGATGTTTTAAAATTTTAATGATACCTGAGCCACCAATTATCTGCAGCCAACAGGACAGAGAAGAAATACAGCCCATCGTGCCGGAAGGTCCTGGGATACATAAACGTGCTGCTCCTATGGCTACTTTATTTTCAAGTGCAGCAGACAAACTGGAAAACCAGGAAAACCGGAGCCAGATAACCCTAGATCACTAAGTTATCATTACACATGCAGCTGTAGTGCAAATCAAGAAGTTCTAGACATGGACCCAAGTCTGCTTCCCCTCTTCAAATTACAGAAGACTTGAGGCCTGGCTCCCTGGGTCTACAAGGAAATACACCTCTAGTTTGGTTTAACACAGGAGACAAGGTCTTTAACAGCAAAGTCTGAAACTCAGCCACCATCTCCAGCAGGCAGGCCTGGCACTTCTGCTGTCTTCCCTGTATCATGTAGCACGGAGGTTTCATGACCCACCTTGAAGGATAACAGCAGAGTCTTTGTTCTCTTTTCAAAGGGGCTTCATAAGCTCTGTCTAGCAACCAAACAGCCATACCTGTGGCACTACAGGAAAGTAATAGGCAGTTTCAATCGCAGTGATGCTACAGCACGGGAACAGGAGCCTGAGGTTCAGAAACCAGTAAACCATTCACCTTCAAACAGCGCATCGCACAACACAACAGCTCTAGCAAACTCAACTTGGCCAACACCCCACCACACCTCATAGAAACACTGGGTTTTACATACAAGAGACATAAAGGTAGCCCCAAGAAACCTGTGTTCTCAAGAGACACAACAGACAAAGATGTGGACCAGACATGTGCTGTTACCCTCTTTTCACAGAGAGAAGGAACTCAGGGGCAAGGACATCTTCAGTCCCAAAGGTGATGCCAGAGCCCAGATCTCAGATCAGCTGCCTTCTGTGCCCAAGCCCCAACCAGCATCAACCTCTCTCTTCGGCACCAGGGGAGAAGCTTTTTATCCTCTGCCTTTTTAAACCTTTCCTTCACTCCTCTGGTCCTGGGACTACAATTAGGGTTTGAAACACCTGGCAAAGATGAGCTCAAGGCCCTGGTAGCTGGACTGAAGGTAACTCAAGGCCTCCAAAAAATCCTTTCCTGCTAAACTCAGTGATGTTTAATTTTTTCCCATCAGTACTCCCAATACTCTTAAGCATTTACTGGATGAAGGGGATCTTTCACCATGACCCTTGGGAAAATAGGGCAAGTGCTATATTGACAAAATAAATTCTCTGAAACCATTTCTGCATTTGGAACCTGCTTGTTGCACTGAGGAAGCGTGTTCCAGCATCACAAGGGCCAAGTTTCAGGACAAATATATAACTTGGGTTTCACAGGAGGCCAAATAGAAAGTGTGACCAGGACAGCAGCATCCCGTGGGTGGTGGCACCCTGGGAACAGCTCAGTGCCTGAACGGGGGCAGCACCTTCCTTCTCCACAAACACTTCTAGTGGCTCCCTACTACTTTGCTGTGAAATCCTACTTCAGCTCTGAATCCAAAAGTCTCCCAGAGCCTGAAGATAAAGTTTCTTTGCTTCTCAGGATACACCTTCCAAGTCTCATGAAATGAGCCATCAGCATATCAGCGGTAAAGACCTTTGGCCCATGGAGTCCATTTCCAGTGGCAGCCCATAACAGATTGTTGGAAAAAAACCACTGTCAACTCACATTGCATTAATCAATGCTATTCACAAAATAAGAACAATTTCTTCCTGACCCCTTCAGGTAACTATATTTTGCCCCAAAATGTGAGATTTTTATTACATTTAGTCACTTTTTACCTAGAGCTTGAAGAGAAATCATGAAGTCTCAGATAAGAGTGATAAAAGGAAATGATGCTCAAGTCCAGCCTTTTGCAAGTCAGCATCTGACCTACGTTACAATCATTCGAGCATGATAGGGGAAAAAAAAGTCCTTCAGGTTTTAATCTATTTGAAGAGGGCAGAAATGTCGGCTGAATCATGAACTCCTGGGAATATGAATGCCTCCCAAAGGAAAGAGGGCTTTCTTGTCAATGTTCTTTAAAAAGAAAAGAATGTTTCATGTGGGTGTGTGCTGTTGTTTTTTTCCGCTGTAGAGCAAGTGTCCCATCTTATTTCTCAAATGGTCTTTTCTTTGTTGATGTCTCATCTATTAATAATCCTTCACTGGAAGGGGAAAAGAAAAAGCAAGCTTCTGTCAGACATACAAGCTGTTAGTCTGAGATGGACAAAAATAAACCAAAGCAGCACAATTAGCTGCCACACAGGTCAGTTGTCTGTAGTTGCTCGGTGGCTGTAACCATAACCGTACTAAACTTTCCTTATAAAACATGGGAGTTGGATGGTGTTCTGGATCCATAAATGTCCTGGAGACCTGGAGTAAATTTAGAAGGTTTCCTGAACTGTCTAGTCACACCCACTACATCAATATCTTCTCTTTGGGTCCAAGAAAACATTTTATTCTTAAAAACAGAGAGGAATGCGGTCATGCCTGTACTCCCTATGGTGTCAGGACATTCAAGGAGCTGCCCTGGGGCCAAGCGCTTCTTTGAGATGTGTTGTGGTTTTTCCATAACATTCATTGCTAGTGGGCTCCGAGCCCATCAGAAACAGTGGTGATCCTCCCCAAAACCCGTCTCCAACCTGGGGTGGGATGACCTCCTCCCTTCCACAGACAGGGTCGCTGGCTGCCAAAGTTGGCCAAGGAGCTGAGGGTTCATCACAGGTGGTGGGAACTGAGCCTATGGTTTGATGATTCTCCACCTGCAGTCACCTCAACTGTGGGAGGTGGGCAGCATCTTCAGCAGGAGCCTGGGATGAGCTTAAATCTGCAACTTACTAAGTGAAATCTTCATTTGTTTTCACAGGTCTTCTCTAAACCACGGCCCTTTGAAAAGGAACAGAATTTGCTGGAAACGTCAGCCCAGAGCTTTGGTGGTGGGTATGTTAAAATGCCACTGGTGAGATCAGTCATACTTCTGAGAGGTGTGAAGTGTATCAGGGAAGCAGCCAACTACCTGCGTCACATTGCAGGAGACTTGATGGTGCCACCACATTTCCTGCAAAGGCGCAGATGCTGTCTGAGCCCACAACAGACCTGCTTTCTTGCCTGCTCACACAGCAACCACGGGAAGAGTCAGCATTACTGAGGCTCCAAGACACTTCTCAAAGTGGCAGTCCCCCAAGCAGGCTTTAGCCTGGGGGCACGGAGATGGAGAATTGAGAACGGGAGGGACGTGAGCTGAGAGTCCAACGATGACCAGTGCAAAGTGAAGTGGCGCTCAAGATATTATCACTTTACAAGGTCTCAGCTGCACTGCCAGCTACAGGGTCCCTGGTCCCCAGGGTGCAGCCCCAGCCTTTGGCACTGCCTGTCCTCTTTTTCCTGCCAGACAGGAGTATTCCTGCTCAGAGAAACACCATGAGCATCAACATCACTCTGCTGTGAGCTCTGCTGCAATATCTCCAGTCTTCCTCTTCCCCAAGGTTACCCACTTGTAGGAAATTATATTAAACCATTAAAATAGCCACCTGTGCTTTTCAGGTCCTTTCAAAGGTCTCAGTCTGGATTGCTGGGTTGAGGGTTTCCCATTTTCTCCCCAAGACTATTTGCATCCTTCTGCAGCAAACATGCCGGCATGACCCAGGCAGGTGAACCTCAGTAAATGTGTCGTGTTATCTGGCAGGAACAAGCCACTGCACACAGCGAAAGGGAGAGACTGCTCCTGCCTCAGCAATGGTGCTGGTGCAAAGGCACGTTTGGAACCGTATTTTCTTTGGAGAAGGCTAAAGAGAACATCTGCAAATGTCCAAATAGCACCATAGTCAGAGCTAAGCTGCTGCACAACCCTCTGCAGTACTTGGTGCACCAAGCAGTGGGACCGAGCCTTCTTCTCTGGGATGCGAGTGAAGAACAGGGTCCTTGGGGATCTCAATGACTGATGGTTTCTACAGAGATGGATGAGCTGTAGCCCTGTCATCCAGGCTAAGGGAAGGTGTTGAGCAAGCAACCTGGACTGGGACTGCACCAGCCCCATAAACAGTGAGAGTGTGATCCCCCATCAACCCTCTTGCACTCAGAGGGAGATTCATGATCTTCCCTTGCCAGCACTCAAAGCTTTCAGGACATGTTGGAGAAAAATGCAGGTGGGCTTACTCCCAAAGACCTTCTAGGTGGAGCGGGGATAGGAACTGCAGCAGCTCCTTCATGGAGGGAAAGGGCATGAATTACTCACCTGGAGTCAACACAGCTCTAACTCGCCTGAACATCCCCAGCACAGTCCCTTTCCCACTGCTTCCAACACCCTCTCTCGCACATTTTTCCTCCCACATCATGCACTGTATTCCAGCCATCACCAAGCCAGAGCTGGCAGTGCCGGCGCTTTCCGCACCAGGGAGCGCAGAAGAGGAACACGAGAATGCACATTTCCATGTGCTTCCCAGCCTTCCAGCTTAGGGTGTCGAACAGCAGCAGTCAACAATCAAAATATTATTTTACAAGATCATGCCAGCTATGGCCAACGCCAGCACGAAATACGTTCTACCGACAGCCGTTTCGTTCCAGTGGCACGAACCCTCAGCTTGTTGCCAAGACAGAGAGCCCGGGCTGCGGTGTATTAGCATAGGCTGCCTTATCTGCAGGGAAATAAACTCAGACCTGCTGGAAACAGTTGAGTGGAACATCACCATAGAAACTAGGCGAGGAATTGGGTGAAGTGTCTCTCCCCAGCTCATTTCAACGTGACAGCAACCAGAGAGACCAACCGCTCTGGACCGAGGTGGGGTAGGCGAGAAGGATGCCTGGAGCGGCGCCAGCCCGAGAACAGATGTGTGCCGGTGGGGAGATCCCCCACCCGCCCCCCTGGCTTTATTTTTAGCCACAGGGCAGGCTTCCTCCCCAGCCACCCACCACCCCTCTGCGATGCCGCCGGTGCTCCCGCACACCCCCGCCACGCACACGCTCCCACCGCGGCTGCGGAGCACACAGCGGGGACGAAGCGCCTGTTTCCTTTGCTTTTGCACATTCCAATGGTGGAGGAAGGGAACGAGCTGGGAGCAGATCACAAAGCTCCTGAACCTTCTACCTACAGCACAGACTTAAAACCACCCCCAGCCTGGAGACAATCTTGTACACAACAAGGCCTTTTCTGGAGAGATGCCTCAGAGAATCCATCTTCACCTGCAGCCTGGACCAACTGCTTTGGAGAAAAGGCAGGAAACCCCAGAGAGTTTCCCACTCACCTCCTTCCCTCCTTTCCAGGCTTGCAGGAGCCGTGAAACCAACCATGACACCATGTCTTCAACACAGCACCAGCAATGCTGAACTGCCTTGAGACATCATGTATGCAGGTCACCAGCCTTGGTAATATCTAGAGACTAAACTCCCCAGCTTCTGTCCTCTGCAAAAAGTACAAATATCATGCTTCCTTGCACGTCCTTTTTTAGTATTACTATTTTCTGTAGTTACATGAAATTTCTACTTGGGCTTCATAAGTAAGAAAAGGAGCCACTGACTCACTGGCCTATCATTTCTTATTTTTCACATCTCTCATGTCCCCATTTAGTCATCTCTTTACACCAAATGACCCTAGACTTTTCATTAATATCGCTTTAGTTCTACTGTTTTTCATCTTGACAACTTCTATTTCTACTCCATATACTCCATTAGATGCGAGAATGAGAGAGTCGCTCAGGAAAAGGTCTTTCACTGATATTCTGACTTTTTTTTATCTCGCTGTAATCCTAATATGTTTATTATTGCCATGCGTTGAGTATATTTTCCACTCGCTCTCCACAGCATCACCTGGATCTACCTCACCCCCTCTTCCCCACAGTTACCATTCACTCAGGATGCAGTTATCATACCAGAAGCTCAAATTACTTGAAATTACTTGAATTACAGAAGCTTCCCTGGCATAAGCTGTCTTTCTGTGCCTGTCAGCACTGGCTTCCACCTGCTATCATCCTGCCCATCCCGCTAGCTTGGTGCCCGCCTCCTGAAATCCTTCAGTCTTGGCTAATCTCACTAATTACATGAGCCTTTGACCCTTGTGTCTTCACAACCCACTTTTCTGGACCATTAACAAATACATCACAAATCAGTGCTGAACCAGATGCTGCTAGTGCTTCCTGCTAGCGGAGATGCAACAATTACAGTCTTACATGCAGGCTTAATTTCTTCTGAATCCCATTCCCAAAATATAGATGCGTAGCTATTGTACTGGAGAAAGTAGCTATATTGTCTGGCAAACCAGAGATTAATGACTGACCTACATGCTGAAATGGAGCCTCTAATTGGTTTCAGATCCAATTCATATTTGTATAGGACCTAGTATAATGCAGTCCTGGATCATCTGTGGGCCCTTCGCAAGCACAGATAAAGAGGTTAATAAAATGAAATGGTATGTAATAATTTCTTAAATTGAAATATTTTGGACATGATGATTGGAAGCTAAGATTATCCGTGATTGAGCCCTGCTTCTGTTGGAAACAGCTGTAACAAGAAATTTCCAACAGCCTGTTGGAAAGCTGTAACAAGAAATTCACTTAAATTAAAAGTACTTTTCAGATGCTTTGAATTTAGGAACACTGGAAGAAAGCACTTTGGTTCAAAGATATCTGTATGTGTGTGGGGTGGCAGGGGGAGGACTATATGTGTGCACACATATATAGAAAAACATGCTTTTCCATGTTAGCAGCTCTAGAAATGGCTCCTCTTTCAAAGATCCAACATGAAATGAAAGTGTTTGGTCCCCAATGGGGTACACAACCGACTAAATCCTGAAAAAAAGAACTACTGAAAAAAATTCTCAACAAGATTTTAGGTTCCTCCTCCTAAGTCATATGATACCTGCCCTGGTCCAGCCTGGGCTGAGGGGTGAAGCTGGTGGGACAAGCACCAGCAGATAAGAGACCATGAGAAATAAGGATATGAACGTACCAAACCTCCCAGCTCAAAACAAAAATTATAAAAAATATATATAAATACATATATGAACACACACTTGAGGTCAGAAGAAATCCCAGATAGAGAAGTGTTTGGAAAAGGATGGACAGCTCAGCTGCTCCTCTCCCACCTGAGGGCTTCCAGGACTGGCCTACAACTGGACCAGGGCCATCCCGGGCAAATTGTTTTAGAGACGAGTGTGCAAACAGGCTGTAAGACAATCCCATCACTGCACACAGCCCAGATCCTAAAAAAGACCAGCCAAAAGGAGACAGGCACGCGGCGCGTCCGGGGCGGCGATTGGCAGGCGACACACTCCATCCAGGAATTTTTGAAGACTGTGTGGTCATTTTTTGTTCAGCTTCAGCTCCTTTTCCCTCTCAGGGAGGGGCAGAGGGGACACGGGAATCCTTGGTTTGAGAGAGGGGGTGGTTATCAAGTGGTGAGGTTTTTTGCCTCAAAGCTCGTTCCTCCTCTTCCTCACTGGTTTTATGAGCACGCAGCTTGTCCCAAAGAGCGTTAAACCCTTCAAAGCATTTTGTGAATAAAATAAAATTAAGAGATGGCTGCTTTCTCGTGACTTCATTGAAATCCAGAGAAAACTGGGGACCCCTCCATGCCCCCCCCATTACTGCAGAGGCTGAAGACGATGAGGGAAAAAGAAGGGAATGAAATCCTCAACTGTCTTCAGCGATTCATCTATCCTAGGAAGAACAGGGAGGTCCAACGATATAAACTGCCCTTCTAAACCTCTCAGGCCTGACATAGTCAGTGCAGGGGATTTTTAATCACTTTCCCACTGAAAATAGAGAAAATAAAAGGCTTTGGTCTCTATGGGGCAAGAGCCACCTGTTCTTTCATCTTGGCTGGATGGGTACATCCTCTGCAGCCCTTTGTGACGGTCAGAGTTTGAAGACTGTCCAACCTTCTCTTTGTTACACAGAAGTACCCGTAATCCTCCCTGTTTTCCATGAAAACACTGGTAGGAGCATTTAAACATTTCTTTTTTGTCTCCTTCTAAGGTCTGAACTGTTTCAGTAGACTCTTCAGATGTTTTAAACAGAATTTAACAGCCAAGACCTGCCACCAGCAATACCCAAATGCCACATGGAGGAATCTTTTTTTTTTTTTCTCCTCATGTATTTCTTTTGGCGTTACGGACTACAGAAAACCAGAGACATGCTGCTGCTTTGCTTACCAGAATATTCTTCCGATCAACATGCTTCCTCAACAGAGGTTTCAAAATCAGTCCAGATATGGAGAACAAATCATCTTTTTCACGTCATACTAGACCATTTCCTTCTGCAGAACATCCTGTCAAGGCTTGGCGCAAGGAAGCAATCAGAAACATTATCCTAGTTTCCTTGTTCTCCTAATATTTAACTTTTTTCTGTTTCCCTGCCAGGTTTAAGTACTTCCCATGCCAGCAAGCAGGTCCCTTCTAATTCAAGAGGAACGCATTTCACAGGAGACTAGCAATGGAAAATCCTGATTGCAGACATTTCCCTGGGGGAAAAAAAATCAGATTTGAGTGTAGAAACAACAGAAAGAAATATTTATTGCTAGCTGGAATTGGACAAGGGAACTTTTCAGGTTCATGATTCAACTGAAGAACTCAAGAAAAAAGTTTGCAAGACAATGTTTCAAGTGCTTTCCTAGGAAACAGCATCTGACAGAAGCCATGTTAGGTCAACCAAATATTTAGTTTGACCAGAAGGTAATGGATTTATGATGTCTGAGTCATTTAATTAATTTTTATTTACAGTTTAGATCAGTGCTATTTCAAAGCACAAAGTCAAAGAGTATCATTTCAAATACGTAAAAGCAATATATTTAAGGGCATCCAAAATGAAACACTAAATTTTCTTCCTTCGCTATTTTTGGGTTGAAACTCCCATCTTCCAACAAATGTATTAACAGATAAAATACAGATGAAAAAAAGAAATCTCATGACCTCCCTTACAGCATTGCTTCCTTTGCTATGTATGCTCTTCACCGCCTCTTTGGCCTTCTGGAGGACCCTTTGTTCAGCACAACAGGTGAAAGTTGCTTGGGCTGGGGTGGATTTGCAATAGTTCTTACAGGCATGTCAGAAGAGTCCAGGTGATCAACAGCCTTATAACAACCTCCTGTCAAACTCACCAAGCATCCAAACATATAAAACCATCACTGCTTCCAAAACCAGCTCTTTTCCTACTAATTTCTCCTGAAGCTGGCAAAGACATTATCTTCTTTCTCCATGCAGCCCCTGCTTTTACAAGATGCTCAGCAGAGCCTTGCCCACCCACTTTTGTCCAGCACTACGAACACATGAAAGGACGGTAACGCTGCCCGTAAGCACAGAACCTGTTATTTTTCAGTTGTGCCATCTCCAGCCACCAGGACCATCTGAATAACCTATCTGACATCAAAAGCAATTCTGATATTTAGTTTCCAACCCTTCCAGCCTATCTGGATTAATCAGACTGCAGAGCTCTCCACCAGGCTCCACGGCATTGAGGAAAGCCTGTTGGTTCCAACCATCCTGAGCCCTTCAGAGCAAGCTCTAAGCATCTCCACATGTTCTTCCCTATCCCACACACCAAGCTCACACACACCAAGCTCCCACACACTAGGTGATTTTTAAGGTCCCTTCCAACTCGAACCATTCTATGTTCTATGATAATCAAGGCTCAAGAAATTAGCATCATCTAGGAAGCATAAGTGAATCAACTGATTGTGGAAGAAACAGTCACTTCCTGTAAGGCAAATAAAACCTCCAACACTAATACAAAAGAACACCATTGTTATTTGCCATCGTCCTTTATCAATTTTAAACACTTTTTTTTTTTCCTTATTTTTCCTTTTTAAGATGGGAAAGGGTCAGCAATCTCATTTGGGAAACATCAGAGATGCTTCCTTCTGTGTTTGAGACCCCCAGATAACACTATTGTTCAAATACACAATGACCATAAAGAAATAAAGTCATTTTCCATCAGAAATCACACTTCCACTTTACTTCATCTGTCAGATTTCTAGATTTACATACCAAGCAGCTCCCAGTGACATGATAAATGAGCTTTTATAGGAGCCAGAGATTCTCCATCCAGCCTGCAAGGGGTCATTTTTCTCATCATTCACACAGTAATTGGTTTCATGTAAAATCGAAGTGCGTAGGTAAGACACCCTGGACCTAATAATGATGATCCTAAACGTGTACAACACCTCTCCCAGCAGATGATCCCGGGATGTTTTACAAGCTGTAGAAGTCACTTCACATAGCACACAGATGCAACCAGTGGGACGGATATTTCACAATGTACAAGGATGCTCTCCAGATCCGGCCAGGAAGCTCAGAAGAAACCATACGCAATTAAAGGTGAAAGGAAGGCTTACGGAGGCAGATGCTAAGATGTGTCATTGCCAGGATGCTATGACTTAAAAAAAAAAAAAACCACCCCAAAACAGCACACCACAGTTCAGCTTGAAGTGCCGTGTGGGCTCAGTGACCTTGCTGGGTTGGGGCCTCACTTTTTTTATCTGCACTTGGAAGATCTGCAATGAACTTCACACCGAGCTCTAGAGGAGGAGCAATTTAGCCATGCTCTGTACCCGCTCCCCTTCCTGGTCTTAAAAAGCAGACAGCTGCCTAAATCAAACATCGAGACGACTGCCTTTTTGTTCTCCATTGCTTTATTACTATTCTACTACCTCCCTCCTTCATTTCCTCTTCTAGAAGATGGGTAATGGTTACGTTTCTCTCTCGTCTTTCATGAGATATTCAATAATTGTCTGCTTGCCAGCTGCTGCAAGCTCCTTGATGAAAGATGCACAGAAGCTGGAAGCATGACCATCTCCATCAGGCCTCATGAAAACTTGCTCAGGGGACACCTTTGTAGAGCCATTTTGACTTGGTTCATGGCTCACACAAAGGATTTCAGTCTAGGGAAAAACCTGCCTTGTGTCCCAACCTGTTTGATGAAAGTTTCTACTAAGGATCATTAGTCGTGCAGAAATATTGGGGTACGTGCTGTGAGCAGAAAGGTGATCTCTGCTCTCCGGAGCAAGTTGGTTGATAAGGTGCTAACTTCAACCTTAACTCATGACGCAACAGATGTCCGTTTTTACAGATGGGGAAATAGAGGAAATTTGGCCCGAGGTCAGCTGTTATAATGGAGAAGTTCTTTCCTTGCAGCACCTCATTCATCCCGTTCCGTCAGCCACTTAATCATCGTTTAATTCAAGGATACTCATTCATTCTGGATTCTCACAGCCCTGCGGGGAGTCTTTCACAGTGTCATCTGAGATATTTAAAGCTGGGCAGCTCACAAGGGCAGCTCAGAGGATGGCATCAATTGTCTGCATCAAATTCCTTGACCCTTACTTTGAAGAGCTCCCTTGCACCAGCAGAAAATAAAGAAGAATGCAGTGGTCCTTATGAAGATGAAATGGCCCAACTGCAGTACGTTCATTTACTTAGATCATCAGGGCCATCTTGCTTGTAATCCTAAGCATGAGAGAGAGGAGTTCAATCTTTTTTGAAAACTTCTCTTAGAAGACCCAGAGCAGATCTGCAGCCTTCAGGGACCCACACAGAGACAGGCGCCCAAGAGATGATATTTAAAATTTTTAATAGCTCTGGTTGATTGGGTCAGTCCCTGTTTAATGACACAGACTGATGGTCATTCAGGTTGGGGCTGATTTTTCCTGAAGCTTCTGGCACCAACTAGTCATTATAAAATGAGGTAATTACGGAGCAGATTCATTAACGTGCAAACACATTCGGGTCTCTCCAATACATTCTCCAGCCTTTCACATCCTTAGAGGCTCTGGGGTGGGATAGAGAGAACTTGCCTGCCTGGCTTTCTGCTCGTTATCTTTTTGTTTCAAATAAGAAGGCGCAAAAAGACCAATCACAGAGTTCAGATTTATGCAAAATAGATTGAATAATACCATAAAAATAGACAAATTGAAAACATAATAGTGCAAACTACAAAAGAAGAAACGGAAAAATCTGATTGTTAGCCTGTAAGACAGAGTAATCATCCTAAAAATTGTGGAGAGAGATTCACGTTGCTAAGGCTCCTTCCAGACACCAGAGTCAGTCCCTCATCTATAACCAAGACAGCAATTTTAGAATTCAGCAAGATCAATCACAAAACACCGGTGAAGTGGGAGAAAAGACTTTCCTGGAAGAGAGTGGATTGAAATTTCCAGATGCTCAGTGACACCAGTTGTTTCTCAGTTGCACATGAAATAACTGGGGCCAGATTTCTCCTTCATTGTGCCGTGGGCACTGACAAGCAGAAGAAAAACCTGACACACAGAAGGACAGGAGTTACGTTAGTCTATACTTAGGAGCTGAGTTTTTCCTCTCCTTTCATCGGCAAAAATCCTATTGTGAGATGTTCCTAGAAGCATCTATTCACAACCATAAAAAAAAACAACAGGTAAAACATTTGCAAAGAAAGACGGCTGCAACAATTTATTATTTGCTCCAAAAGGGTCAAGAGTGAGCTGCAAAACGGATATGCTGTTCGGAAGACCTAAAAAGCAACGGGGTGATTGCAAATGACACTGGTGTCCAGGACAAAGTCATCCAGAGATGTGCTCCAGTCACACTCCCAGCCTCAAACAGTTCTACAAAACTAATTAAAAGGGCTGAAAAATCATCAGGACCTGGAGTCTATGTATATTTTTGGTTCAGACCAGCTTGAAAGGGACAGTTTGAAGGACTTTGTGGCATGAGGAGCTGGAAAGTCTTATTCAGAGGTACAAAGGATTAGTTTATGGGACAGTAATTACTCTGTAGTAAAGGACATTATTTTGAAGTTACTAGGGTTCAAGATATTTCATTATTCACCCTGCACCCCATTTGCAATGATATCATTTCAAAGCGATGAATTCAAATTTACGCAAGCGATGCTGGAATAGGACAGAGAATATACTTTCTATGTTTTATGAGCATAAAGAGATCCATAAATTTTGAGTGAAAAAAGTCATTACAAAGAGAGAAAATATTTTAGCTATCAATCTGGCTTCTCTTCATTGCTGAGGGAATAATTCAGCAGGACACAGGAGCCCTGCAGACCCAACCATCCTTGCTGGCTGCCCTACAGGCAGCTGTTAGCAGGTCTCCACCAGCAACGTTCTGCCTTCCCAGCTCCTGCCCTCAGGCACAGTCGTGCCCCAACCTGTGCTCATCAGTCTGTGAAAATGGGGAAGGACAAGGTGAGCAGAGCAAGCCCTGGGACAGGGGGGTGCATCTCTTTGCACTGTACAAATTCGACACCCTTGTACCTTCACACCCCTTGAGTTGGCTGTGGACCCATGAGAAGCCAGTGGGACCTCTGCCAGCAACTGCACCAAGCAAGCTGGGAATTCTGTACTGTGACATGGTCAAAAGATTTTGGGACTGATCCCAAACCCGCTAAAGTTGGCAACAAGAGTGTTACGGATCTACCATCTACAGCAAACTGCTAAAAACTAAACTCAGAACTTCTGCCTTTCCCACAAGAAAAAGGAAAGGTCCTTCCCAAAGATGCGTGCAACTCACCTGAAAAAGCAGCTATGCAGCAGGTTAGAAGGGGTCTCAGCCAGTGCACCATCATGAGAGGCTGCAGGAAGGATGAACGTGCTGAGAAGACTCTTTTGTACTCAAGAGGAACATTTCTGAGCTGGGAAAGAGGAGGACCACTGGGAGCTCCCGCACCCTCCCATCTTTGTACAGAATTGACACACCAAAACCCTCGGAGCTGTAGGTCCCAGCAACACGTGCACAGAGCCCGTGCTACAGGAACAGCAGTAACACACACCCATAGGGCCCAAACCATTATAACACCTTTAGAAGGGTTGAGTAAAAGGAAGAAGGAATAAAAGCTCCGCCTGGATTTGCACCAGAATTGAATTCGTCTGTCAAGCGCACAAATCAGCCCAAGTCAACAGGGGTTTGCATCTCCCCTTTGGAGCAAAAAGCATCCAAGCATTAGCATAAAACAACCGCAGTTTGCAGGATCACATGGCTAAGAATGTGTTGCCTCTCTCAAAAATGGTCTTAGACTTGGATTAAAGCAACGTAGGAAACATGGTCCCACCTCAGCAAGGAAGGAGTAGCTATTTACTCCTTATGATTTCGTTCCAAGAAAACTAGTTTGAATATACGCTTCATGTTTCAGACAGCTTTTCCTGTGCCTGCTAAGCACTTCTGCTTGAAACAAACGTAATAGTAATTTAATTTTATATATGCCAACAAAATGCAAATTACAGGAGCAATAGTCTGGAGTCTTCATCCTTTATCTCATCCGTATCCCAGTCTCCCCACTTGCAAACTATGAATGTCTGCTCGTGGACTTTTTTTTTTTTTAAGCATGCAGTCAAGTAACTTATGCCACATTGTGTTTCTTTCCTCCAATATAAATAATGTTCACTTAACAGTGAATGTATTAGAGAACTATGTTTCCATTGAGTTGTCATTTCCAGAAATATTCTTCTTTTGGGTAGAATTTTCCCCTTCTCAGTCTCAGCTGAAAGGCAATTTTTTTCCCCCATTTATTTCTATCGTTTCAGTATATCTTGCTCTTATTTTTAATTTTAAAGTAACAGCAATATCTTCCAGTAAGAAATGCAGTGAAAGCACAGACTTCTTCCCAACCTGTAGCTATAGCTTAATTTGGAGACTCTTTATAAGCCATCTGACACACAGCTGAATTTTTGTGAGCAGGTCAGCAGCATTGAAGTTCGCCTTCCACCTGCAAAGCCCTGGGAACGGCACAGGGGAGGGGGAAGTGCCCACAAAACTCCCAAGATTTTCACATTGTGGCAGCTGGGAAAGCAAAGAAGCAACTACTGCCCAGGGAAACAGATACCACGTTTTATCTTGGAACAGTCTAGCCTTGTTTCCCCAAATGAACATGGGGCAGAGGGTGGTGGCAGGATGGACTAATTTTCAGAGCCACTCTATTCACAGATGAATCTCCAGCCCTTCTCATTGCCAGTTGGTCAAAAGGGTAAACTTTTAAGGCAGGAGTCACTAACATGCTTAACCAGCTGGGGGTTACGACCAACCTTGCAGAGCTGTTGTCTCAAACTCACATTAGATCATCCAGTTCATATAGCACCTGGCACCGATGGGGCTGTGGGCTCCAAAACACTGCAATAATGCTGGTGAAGATCAGCATCTCTCAGTGCAGGACTTCAGACAGCTGGGAGCATCAGGAGGGATGTGACAATGCAGCCTACCCCATCCCCTTGCACAGTTGGGCACCAGCCAACTCCCCTGCATTATGCCAATGCAACATATTCCTTCTTGTCCTGTTCAAACAAAAAAGGACCATAGTGACCTTTGAGTCCCAGGGCACAATCCCATCTACAACGGTTCTGGCCCAAATGGGACTCTGGAGGGGCCCCTTCACCAGGCAGCTCACAGCTCCTGACCAGGGGTATAACCCAGGGGTTGAATGGGGGAAGAGTTGGAGAGAAAGGTAGGTCTTCCCTTGCTTTATTTACTTTTTTTTTTTTAAGTACACGTAGTTCACACAATTTTCAGTTTGGACAACTGAAATGAAACTAGTTTCAAAAAGAGGGAGGAGATTTTATTCAAAGTTTCCATATGAGTTGTTTCACTTTGCCCCCCACAAATGAAACAACTCCATATGATTTTGTCAGCTGAAGCAAACATGAGAAATGCTCCCCACCACACAAAGACACATTCCACTTATGATTGTTTTCTCCCTTGCTCCTCCTGGAAGGAGTACACGATCTAGGCCAGCAGCTTCATCCACTTTCCAGTCCTAAAAATAAACTGTGTTTGTTCCTTGCCCCTTTTGCTTCACAAGATCTCAGATGTTAAATATTCAAACAATCCACATATAGAAAACTGATTCATCTCAATTATTCTTGGACATTTTCCTCCTAAAGTACATATATACCAAGTAAAGAAATAATACCACTAAGTTCTTTTCCTCCACAGTACAGCTATATCACCAACAACTTTAAAAATCACTTTTCACTAACAGATGGCAAACAGGGCTAAATGATGGGATGAGTGGTAGGTTTCAGATGAGCATTCAGTACAAGTTGCATAAACTGTCATCTTTAAGCTAAAATGTCCACTAAGACGTACTTTACCACCATCACCTACATGATTTTTTTTTTTTCCTTCTTGTATGCATCTACACATCATGAGATGAGAAGTACACGAAGTTACCAACAGACTTAAAGCCAAACACTCCCACCTCTTTTCATTGGTTATCGTTTTCTACTTTTAGGTGAAGTTCTCTAGGTGTCTGAGTGTTCTTCAGTAACTGGTGAAGTGGCAGAGCCCATTCCTAAATCAAGGAGGACTGTAAGAAAACTCCAGTGACTCTATGAAAAGCCCTAGAAATCTTTCATTTTGGATTGGTGCCCTGAAACTTGACAGGGAACAAGCCCATACAGGAGAGAAGCCTGTCGCTGTTCCCAAAAACATTCTTTGAAAGTATTAAGCAAAAATTAATGGTTACTTTTGTCTTTGGTATTCCTATACTTCCCTTTCCACTGTAAAACAAGAAACATCAAAGTCTATCTCACAGGGGTGTTGTGAAAGTGAATTAATGTTTGTGTGAAGCACTCATATTGTAGTAGCGAGGTCCATAAAAACAGGCCTAGAAGGAAATGAAGATTCCCATCTTCAGCCCATGGTTTGAATGGTGAGCTGTAAATAAGACCCAGGGCTGTGCACTGAACAGCAAAGATGGCAAATGAGATTAGCACGGTGCCTTCTGCAGCCTCAAACAAAGCTGGAGCCCAGCGGAGAAGCGCCAGGGTGATCAAAGACCAGCTCGGTACAGACGCGCTGCCAGACAGGGTTAATTCCAACATTTTCCCATTTCTCACCAATTGCTCACTGAGCAGAAGATGGTTTTGGGGCACCGAGTCTGCTTTGTGACAGGACAAGGCAGCCTGGGGATAGACCAGCTTGCCTGGCAGGATGTCACCGCTCCTAGGAACCTCCCCACCTAGCATTTCTGTGCTCCCAGGAAGGTCATGTCCTCTCCTGCCATGACAGGGTGCAGCTGGGATAAGGCAGACCAGAAACCTTCCTCCCTACCGTGGTGCTCCCCACAGACGCAAAGCACCAAGAGCAAACAGAGCAGTGACACCACCCATCACGTGCGTGCTGCACGCACGGGTTGTAAAAGGCTCCAGGGGCAGGTGTGATACAGCCATGCAAGTTAATATTCAACAGAGTGATGAGACCATCTGTGCCCCAGCAGCACAGCGTGTACCGTCCCACCGGGCGCCCAGGCTGATGTTCAGTCCCTTTGTGCCCTCCATTGTGGGCATCTCACGTCCCTCTGCTGATGAGCACAAGCGATGGCTTTCCATCAGGGATGGGCATGGAGCAGGGTGGCTCCTTGGAAGACGGAGACCTGTAATATATCAAAGCAACCCCAAGGACCACAACTCTGGTGTGCAACCTCAAAGTTAGCACCAGCAGGCTGAAGTTCACCTTCTGCAGGCTGGGCCATCACTCCACACCAGCAAGTGCAGAATAATTAGGAAGACTCATTAACAGAGAAGACGTTTCAGCAAAAGAATTTGTGTTTAAGGACGCTCTGTCTACTGAACCCCTCTGCCCAGGAAACTGAGTATTGCAGCAGCATAAGAGAGATTTTTTGCTGGGTGATTTTTGTTAGATTCCTCCCCCCTCATAGATTTAAGTCAATCACAACACTTCAGAAACTCATGCTAAGTTTGCCAAAACATTTCCTTGAAGGAAGGGAACACGGAGAACGTTTTGTATGTCAACATTGTTAAATTGAAACCTTTAGAGTTTGTTTTTCTTCTGCTTGGAAGGACGTTACGTTTCAATTTGACAAATAAAATAGAAGTTATTGAGAACATTAAAAGCTAAAAAAATTTTCTTAATCCAGATTAGACAAAAATGTTACTCCTCACTTTCCCCAACTGTCTTGCCTTTTTAATGTGCTTTTCATCTGAAACTCAGCTCTTTCAGTGCTTGTGCATGGCTTGAAACAATTCCCTTGATTTTTCAGAGCTACAAGCAAGCCAAAATAACAATTATTTGCACGACTGAAGTGGTTGTGCCACATACATTTCCATACCTATCAGACAGCTAAATTTAACTGCTTAATTATGGGGGGGGAAGAGGGGAACAGCAAGAAAAGCTGCACCTGGCAGCAAACAACCATCTCTCCTTGCTTCGGGAGCAGCACCCGAGCCCTCTGAACAGTCTCTTTCATCCTTTCATTCCCCGGCTTGATGCTGGAACAGGATGTCAGATCTCAGCTTGTACATTTTGTCCTCATCTTAAATCTACGTTTGAAGAACTACAATGAGTCTAAAAAGGAGAAAGTTGAGAGGTTTAATTACTTTTATCCACGTTTGAGAGGTGCTCTCAAGTATATCCTGGGTTCCTGGAATTGCAGCCTCAGTGCCAGGGAGAAAATGAACAGCAAGAGACAGGATTAAAAAAAAAAAACAAAAATAAAACCCCAGCTCCCAGATATTTGGCTGAAACACAACTCGCTTCCAAGAACGCTGCACCGTGAGCCTGGCTGGGGCAGGTCTCGAGCAACGCCCTTTTCCATCTCTCTGCTCAAGGTTACACTCATGCCAAGCTCACGGATTTAGCAACCCTCCTCGCACACAAGCCAGATTTGGGGCTGGATGAGGTGGGAAGTGGCAAGAGGTGGGTTTTGCACTGCTGAGTTTGCTCTAATCAAAGCAGAAGAGGATCTGCATCCGGCACAGACCGCGGCTCAGCTCCGCGCGCTGCGGGAGCCAACTACGTAACGCCTGAGCTCCAGCGACGCTCGCCTGCGTCTCACAGAGGGCATGCGTGGTTATCCAGCCCCTGGTTGTGAAAACAAAGCCCGAAGATTTTGGTAGTCATTTCCACCAAGTCACCTTCCCGGGGTCTGCAGCATCCTGAGCACGCCGAGTCCCGGCTGATCCGCAGGCTGCGCGAGGCGGCGGTGCCAAGGCAGGGGAGGGAGGCCAAGGAGCTCACATGCCGTCTTAGATTTCAGCCCAGAGATATTAAGGGTGATAACACGCTGCCTGAAGCCCTTGCACAGGATGCATCTTGGTCAAAGGGTACCAGATCAGCAGTTTTCTACCCGCCACCCTACGTCAATGCTTCAGCTAAGGCAATAGATGGCTCTTTTTAGCTGCACCTTGGAAGTCCTTCAGTCAAGGCACATAGAGCAACCATGTGGGTCCTCACCCCGTTTCTGCCAGCGTTTAAAGGTTTTATTAGTTGTTTTGGTTTTGCTCGAGTCCCTCACTCCTAAAGAGGAAGGCAGACGTAAGCAGGACCCATGGTTCCTGGTGAAGACAAGCACTTAGTAGAAGCCACCAATTTCTGACAGACAAGAGGTGGCACCCAAGACTTGTGGGCTTTCCCTGCACCTCACATAGGCACCCATACATACTCTGCCTCGTGGCTGCGTCCCTCAGACCACTTGCCTGCAGCTGAGCTGCCCACACACCACTAGGAAACGCTGGCACGAGACAGCTGGACTTCACAGATCTCCTCCCTTCCTACAAACGTTCCCACAAAAAGAGCCAGGAGTCTCAAAGCAGGGTGGGAAGTGCCCAGCATGGCCGTACACAAAGGCCTTGTCTCTGTCCTGGTGAAGATGCTCTGTCCCTCTCCCGTGCTTTCTTCACCCCAAATCACTGTGGTTATCACAGACTCCTTCCCAGCCCTGCCTTGATCCATCCTTCCTAGTGCCAGGAGGCTCAGGGAAAGGTCTTTCACCAGCATATTCACTGCAGTCCCAGCTTCAGCTGTGCTTCCTACACCAGCACAGGGCCAAAGCAATGCCACCAGTGCCAGCAACCAGCTATGTGGAGAGACGAGTGGCTCTCTGCCGCTCCAGCACAGCCCTAGCACAGCATGAGCACCCCACACCCCATGGAAGTGGCAGTGGAGGTTGTCTTCTCAGTACCTCTGCAATGCAAGGTCCTGATCAGGTCCTGATCAGCCTCACAACAAGGTGCCCCATGTGGTTCACCTTTCCAGGCCATACGCACTGCCTGTACCACCCCTGCAAGGACATCAAGGGTTGCCCTACCGCCATCCTCTTTCCATGGGTCAGGATCCTCTCACAACCTTTGTTACAGCCATTTTTAACAACCTAGCCATGGCCAGAAGGTCTTTTCCTCAATCCTCTCATACCTATAGAGCAGCAGGCTGGGGAGATACCATCTCCTGATGTCTGAAAGAGTTTGTTCACAAACCTCTCAGAAGGTTGGGGTTTTTTTTTTCAGTTTTTAAGCAAAAAGATCCACTGGCCAGTAAAAAAAACAGGCTTTTTAAAGGAGGAAAAGGCATGTAACCCATGTTCCACATGTTCTCCATGAGAAAAACAGTACCTCACAGTTGTGCATAAAATGAGATTTGAGAGGATGGTGAATCACAGACTAGGAATTAGAGATGAAGACGTTCAGTGCAGGCAGGATGGGGACAGCATTACTTGTCTGGCCACGTCAAAAGCCACACGACCTCCCTTGATAGAGGATGCGATTACCAAAGATGCTCCAACACCCTTACACACTTGGGCAGTGCTGTTATTTCCCAGACAGGGCCAAGTGACCCAGTCTGTGCTGGCCATCCCACAGCAAAGCTGATCTCCATCCACCCAGGCTGGTGCCCAGCCAATGGATAGTCCTTCTGTTTGGAACTGGATGGAGAACATGGACCATTCACCTCACCATGACATGGTACACTGGTTTTGGCTGGGATAGAGATCATTTTTTTCCACAGTAGCTGGTATGGGGCTGTGTTTTGGATCTGTGATGATCACACAGGGATGCTTTCGTTACTGTTGAGCAGTGCTAACATAGAACCAAGGCCTTTTCACCAGCAAGCAGGCTGGGGGTGTATAAGAAGTTGGGAGGGAGCACAGCCAGGACAGCTGACCCCAGCTGACTAAAGGAATATTCCATACCATATGACATCATGCTCAGCATATAAAGCTGAGGGAAGAAGAAGGAAAAGGGGATGTTGGGAGTTATGGCATTTGTCTTCCCAAGTTACTGTTACGTATGATGGAGCTCTGCTTTCCTAGAGGTGGCTGAACTCCTGCCTGCTGATGGGAAGAAGTGATCAAGGCCTGAAGTTGCTCCTAGAGCTAACAGTGATGCTGGGGTGATTTTAGGCAAGAAACTCAACTATTTTGTCGGGGCACTGTCTATAATAGGGCAAGAGAAGTACTCCCTCCTGTCCCCACTGGCAATGGGTTTACACCATGGTACCTGATATTTACCACTTGTTCCTGAACAGTTGTCTTCTGCAGAGCTGACAAAAACAAAGGTCAGGTTTGGCCCATACATATAGCTGGGAAGATGAAGCAGAGCAAATGTCTGCAGCACCAAGGGCCCTCTTTTGCAAAGTCACTTTTCTTGATCCTATCCGTATTTCAGAACATCTCCAACTGAGCCGCATTAATGTAATTGATTTTTAATGGCATTCTCAAAGAAATGATGTGAAGATTTTAACAGGCTATTAGACTGAAATTAAGCCTCACCCAAACCTTCCTCCCTAGGAACAAAGGTTTCCAAAGATGCAGGAGGGCTATTCCATTCCTGCTAATGGGCAAGGAGGTACTACAGCGACCTGGGGAAAAGGGACACTAATTCCCCATATTCAACGCCACATGGCATTGATCCCACCACTGCTGGAGACCAGAGATTTGCAATTACAAGGGAAGGTTTTCTCATCCTTCCCACACAAGCAAGACCAGAGGACAGCCCTAGAGGGATCAGAAGCAGAAATACTATTTGATGAGCTGGAGATCTTCCAGGTTTCAAAAAGAAAAAAAATAAAATACGTGTCCTGTTTGCTTTTGTTCTCCGGGCTCCTTGATGCCAAGCAGGCATTGGCTGATTCCTCGGATCAGGCCTTTGAAACCCAAACAGCTGAACCTGGCAAGTGGTTACAGGCGATGGCTTCAGCAGTGCTGCTTTCCCAGTGAGGCTCATGCTGCAGTAAACCATTACAGCCTCCATCCTCTCCTGTGGAAAGGGGCACCAGGCAAGGAATGCCAACTTCTCCCTTTTATTCATTCCCTGTAAGCACCATGAGCCACATCTTTTCAAAATCGACCCACGGTTCAAGCAATTTAAAGCCAGGACGTTATCCTGAATACTGACTTTGCCATGGCTGACATCCCTCTTTCTCTATTCCGTCACTTCTGCTCCAGCAAAAGTGGAGCCACTCTTATTTTAATTCTCTCGCTGATCAGTGACAATACTTCTGGACATTTTGACTCAAAGCATGTCACCTCCCTCAAAGGTCCAATCTTTCCTCAGGTTAGAATCTGACAGACACCCACATTTGCAATTTCCCCTGCGTGGCACACCATCGTTTTAACACATTCCCTGTGGTACACGAACGCTGAGCTCCATGCAAGATTCTCCCACTCACTGTGAGTGAGCATCTGCATTTCTAGAAGATGATGCTGTTACCATCTATTTCACTTCTGATTCAAACTCTCCTCGCTTGATTTCAACATTTTTAAAGACTTATTTTTACTTCTTTTGAGACATTTTAAACTCACTTCTTTTCAATACTGTCAACCAGCCTTTTTCACTAGTACATCACGAATTCAGGTACCATCATTATCTTCGTTTTTAAAGAGGTAGAAATGTGGGCACAAAAAGAGAAAAGCAAAGGCCTAAAATGCCTTATTAGCCAATAGCATAGGCAGAAAAGGAAAACAAGACACCCAAAAATCCCACTCCACTGCTCAATCTGCTAGGCAAGAGAACCGAAACTGTATTCTCCTGGATCTGTCTCAGACACAGCATTATCTGCTGCTATAGTCTCATGTTCTTTCATGCCTCCCAATTAAAGCAAGGAAATTGGATCATGCTGAGCTTCCTTTGTCCTCTTCACCTCTTGTGAAAGTCAGGGGTTACCGTAATTTTTTATACCTGTTATAATTAGTTTTAATGTTTGAACCTCAAAGAAAAAAAAAATACAGTGTTCTTTTAATAATAGACTTGGTGGATCATGGAGTAGTCTTATCTTTACCACAACTGGTAGCCAAGTTTAGTATTTCCAAATCCTCTTACCTTGTACCTAATCAATTAAAGAACTTTATTCATTACGATAGAAAAAGAAATTTAAACTACGCAACAATCAAGATTCACCCAGCTGGTCCAGGCTAGGAGATATGTCTGATCACAGAACTTCAGGAATTCATAGTGTTCCTGCCCTGGAAGTGGGTAAACAAGACTGGGATTTGTCATCAGAAGACAAGAAAGGCAAAATTTTTCATTTCAACACATCTCTCAGGGTAGAAATAATCTGCATAGATCAGTGATGAGAGTACAGATGTTATCAGCTAAATGTTTTTGCACTGATACAGGGTCATTGACTTGAAGCACGTGGTTGTGAGCTTTTGAAGAAAATTAAATTAAAAACATTCAAGGAGTTTTCTGGACTTTGACCTTTGTCCTGTAGCCATATTAGCCAGGATACAGTGGTTCGTGTCTTTATTAAGCCAAGAATTCAGGCTTTCATCTTGTCTTTTCCCCAGACCTACTTCTGATAACCATCAAGAGAGGTGCTACCTATCTACCACCAAATGCGCCAGACAAAACTGCGCATTTCTCCACAGTGCAGAAGTAGCTCACTGATGCTTTGCACAGCTTTTGGCTACCACTCTTCACCCAACACTGGAGATCAGAAAAGCAGCAGAGCTCTGTCTTTGGCATTGGGATGGAGGTTTGTTAACATTTCTACCCAGTATAAGAGCTTTGTTGCCCAACGTCCGGCAGCTGGATGCGTTTTCAGGTCTGACTGAAGCCTCATTCAGGAATGGGTCACCCCTGACACGACAATTTCACCTGCCAGAACCTTCTTCCATGTTCCAAATTCTGCAAAGGTCTGATACCACAGCCAAGGAGAGCCCTCTTCTCTCACAACAAAGTCAAGGCAATGCTCCATCATGGAAAGTGCAGTAAAACTTCTGCAGTACCTGGCCTGATGGCACCAGACCTCACTCCTCTACAAAACCAGAACATCTTTATCAAAGTGACATCTACTTTATTAGAAACCATCCCGGATTCGTTTTAATGAGTGACAATTTTCAAAGCCAGATCTTTCCCTGAAGCTGAGGCTTGCAGGTTTTGAGGGCACACTGAACATAGCACTGGAGTATTGAAGTTTCTCTCTAAGCTGTAGCACAGCTTGCAAAAAGACATTTGATCTTTAAATCAGACATGAAGTGATGGAATACCACTGCTCCTATTGATATTGTTTCATGTATAAAGGGACAAAGTTTAGCCTTGACTTATACTGCTGTATTGCACAGGTCATGCTGTAACAAACTGGATTGCTGCTCTGGAGTCGTGTCTCCGGCATGATTCAGAAGAAATTACAAGATAAAGAAAAGGACAATTATGAAACAGCCTGTTCACATTTCCACCTAACTTATTTCAGGGAGCACCAGGAAGTAAAAGGGCCTAATCATCCTCCTTCAAAAATCCATTTCCTCTCTAGACAATCTGTAGATGATCTCTAGGCCTCTTTGGTCTCAAGACCCAAAATAGACCATTTCAGCTGAAGAAAAATCTTGTGATGAGTTCCATGAGTTAATTACATTTCCATTAGTGAAGAAGTTCTAAAACTTCAATTTCTTTACTGATGCTTTTTGAATCCTGCCAAAATAGATATGGAAACATGATTTCCTCTCTTTGTTTCTTTATCTATCTCACCCTTATAAGACTGTCCTCTTAATTTTAACTCTCTCAGTCTTTTCATTTCTCCTTAAATGGATGTTTTTTCAACCCTTTCATCATTTTCACAGCCTTCCTCCTAAACTTCCATGCCCAAACTTTGTTCAAGGGTGCTGGTTCAGGATGTTTGAGATAGGGAAGTAAGCCAAAAGACAGTACAAACTTTTAGTCTTCCTTTTTTCTTCTTCTCTTTTTTTAAAATGAAAAATAAGCTGAGAGCTTCAATTTAAATTCTTTCAAGTCCTCTTTGAACCAGAACCAAGCTACATCCAACCACATATTTCTAGTTATCAATGTAGTTTGAGAGCTCTTCAGCACAGGGACATTTTGTAGCCAGAAAGTCCTAGTCTCCTCCAAGCAGCTCATTTCTGACCTTCACTCCTTTATCTCTACATCACCCCACGGACCATCTATATGCTTCTAAACCCTTAGTCCGACACTGAGTGCTTCCTGTTTTGTTTTTCCTCACAGAATTTTTACATGTTTAATGAGGCAAGGCAGAGGAGTCAACTTTAACCTCTCTCCAGAATCATCCATAAGGAACAACCGTCACAGCGTCTGCAAACAGATTTATGGTGTAAGGATGACATGCTGAGAGCAGCCCTCTCCTCTTTAGAGAGCCCCAGGTACAATTTCTATTCCCAGTGAAGCACAGCACATCTCCAGTGCCTACTTCTGATCTTTTCCTTGCTTAAATCTTACACAGCCCAACACAAACTGACTTGAACTGAGCCAACGGCTAAAACCATTATTGACTAAAACCTGGGCTTTAACTCAGGAGTGACCTGAACTTCTCACTCCAGAGGGGTGCTTTCAAAAGTCTACAGCTGATCATGAGAACCACCTACACACATACATCCCCGTAGCCAGCTCTTGAAACCAAGACATCTCCAGCACTGATAGAATAAGAATATCCACTGGGATAACCTGTTTCCTCAATATTCCACCCTCAGACCACTGAGGAAATAAATTCACTTCATTTTATTAACCTAAAGACAATGAAAGGTGATTTTACTGACCATTAGCATATAGGAAAGCAGAGGAGGGAGAAGAAAACATGAAACCTTATATTTATTGTCAGCCATTGATTTAGCTAATGCTGACCATACCAGGAAGGAAAGATTTCTCATTTGTAGCTGAAGAGCAATGTTTAGGTGGCCATGCTCCTTTGTGGGATGTTGCCTGATCCTTACATCCTCCAGCTCACACTACAGGTTTGACATGTGCCACACATAGGAAGCAGGGCTTCTTTCTCAGCCTAAGCTGCCAGGCTTCCCCGCGGCACAAAAGCAGCCTTCCCGTGCAGTCAGGAGTTCATGCAATGTACACTCCATCCCATTCATCCTGCAGCCACTGGTATTACTGACCTCATTCAGAGGATCCCTTCCCTCTACCCCGATTCAGTCAGATCCTTCAGCACAGAGAAGGTCCAAGATAGCTGAAGATAAGCAAAGAGCCTGGCCTTGGTGTTGAAGAGCATCGCCAGGTACCCAAATGCCAGGCACTGAGCCTAGAGCTTGGGTTATCAATAGAGAGACCTGGAGCCACTCATCCACCTGGTTCCAGTTTCCAGCACAGAAGCCTTACCCTGGCCAGAACATCCCACACACCTTGTTAGCGATTCAGCAAGAACAAAATGGAAGATCAATTTTCCACCTCCACTGAGTTTCCCTGATGTTTTCAGAGAGCCCTGAGGAAGGCAATGGTCCCAAAGCACCCAAAAGCTTCCGGGTGAGTTGTGGCTCCAAGGATGTGTGTGCAAACGTGATACGTGTGCAAACGTGATACATTTGCAAACATGACACTGTTGCTTCTGGCACTCAGAGTTAGATTACAATTAAAACTAGGCTGATTTTCTAAACCCTCTTTCTTTTCAACAATCACAACCTGGTTCTTTTCATCTCAGATGAGCAGGCACTTTGCATCAAAAGCTGGCCACTTGGGAACCAGGACACAGCAGCAGAAACAACATTTGAGAAACAAGAGCCTGAGAAATCCTGAACACTCCTCCTCATCTAATCATGAGACAGCACTCAACACCACACAGAGGACTTGGGTGTTTGATGCTTTTTTTGTTGTTGTTTTTTGTTTTCAAACTGAGAAGCATTAAGAAAATGAACATTAGAGTGCTTCAGAGCTGCTGTTTTATTTGTGGTTTTGAATTCCTTGTACTCATACCCAGCTATAACAGCACCTAGGTATGCAACGCTTTCACCTATAGAGAAGAGCAAGCCCCATCAAGCAGATGCCCGCACTACATGATTGCCAGGGCAGGATCAAACATTAGGAGTAGATCACAAAGTTCAGACCCCTCTTCCCACCTGCAGTCTCCATTGTTGCCTCCGAGTGGTACAGCGGGTCCACTCAAAAGAGACAATGTTTCTCTGCCACCAGCCTCCCTTCGAGAGCCATAAAAAGCTAAAAACGCTGTCTGGACTCTGGACTAACCATCCTGCCTGGCTTTGATGAGAAAGCATACCTCCTTTTCACTTGAGATGGCCACTTTTACTTGACAGTTGCCCAACTTCAGGACCTGCCAGACAGGGAGACCTAAGTACCCTCAGATGGTGTCCAACACTCCCATCTATGGTCAAAAAGCTTCAGAGAAGCATAGACAGGATGAACCATGGAAAGCAATACAAGACAGAAATCTGAAGAAATGCTTTTGTTTCCTCTCTCTTTGGAGAAAAGCTATTTGTCCATGCCTCAGCTTTCTGGCTTCTTGTTGTGCAGTACCATCATTTATCAGTTCACATCCAGATATTCGATACCTTGCAGTCCCTTCTAATAGAAGAAGGGAGAAGCACGTCAATCTCATTATCTATTTGCCCTTGAGAAGTACTCTGACCTGAAATGTTCTGTTGGCCACAACCAGAGCAGAGCCATGCTTCAAGGGTAACTTCTGCCAGGAAATGGCCATCCTCACCTGCAGGTCCTCTGAGGATCTGTGACCATCTGCAGCCTTCCTCTAAGCACAGCCCTGAGTCCTCCTCTGCCCAGGAAAGTCTCCTTCTAATTTAGCAGCCAGCTACACAATTACACACCCACCTGCTTAACTCAACCTTCCTCTACCCACCCCCACCAAAATCAATGCACAAAAGCCACTATAAGTAACAAAAAAAAAGACACAAGCCCTAATTAACACTCCAACAGGCTCAGTATGGCCTGGGACCTCCTTTGCCAGGTGACAAGCCCAGAGGGAAAGCAAGCTCCAGTCTCAAAGAACCTGCTGCCCCACTGGGCAAAACTGGCTGCAATAGTGTTTAAAAGCAAACAGGGACATTTGCCAAGATGGGTCTAGAGCCCACAAATCCTTCCTCCCTGCCCAGTGTCTTCTCCGTTGAAGGAAACTGCTCCTTCAGCTCCCCAAGAGCCCAGATGGCCAAGGGACAGAAAATAAAAGAACTAAATTCTTTTGTGCAGTTCAAACTGAGACCTCACACACCCTTTTCCCTCCTAGTTACTAACCACTCATTTTCTCTGCCTCAAAAAAAAATTTGGTCTTGCCTTCCTCCATTACTGCCCCCATATACCAGCCAGATCATCAGTTAACACCTTTCATTCAGGAAAACAGGTAAATTCCCTTTGCCTTGTCCATTTTCTTATCTGATTTAATTTCAGAAGGTACCCTTGGCTTTTCTGAGCCAGCAAGTATCCATCCATCATTGGAGCATAAAAGAAATTGAAAACAAGGATCAGCTCCATTAAAATCTTTGCTCTTAGCATGACTCATGCACAATGCTAATAGCAATCAGCCTTAGCCCATCACTACCCATGCTGTATAACCATGCAAAGAGGCTTACTCGTTTTCCTTGTGATAACGAGTCAAGATGAAGCCTGTCCCTCCCAAAGTATACATTTTCTCAACTCCTGTTGCTGCTCAGCTTTGCTGTCTATCACAGAAGTGCCAGAAGTTCCATATCAGAAAAGTAGAGAGAAATCTGTATTTACCTGCTCCTAACCCCTTTATTCCCCAGATGTCGAAATCTAAAGCTTATAGACAAAGCACTGAGCATATTGTCTAAAGTGAGGCTGGAAGGGCATCCAAGGGTTTTATTTAATTTTAATTTTGCTTTTCAAATCTTTATATTTTATGGTTATTTGCAGGTGGGGAGATTGAGGTGTTTTGGGGAGTAAGAAAGAGCCAGTTCCACAGGACCTCGTAATTCAGACATCATAGTCCAAGGGCTTTTGAATGCACAAGAACACAAATGTGGAGAGAAAAATGCTAGAGGCTACAGGCATCTCTGTATATGTGACAGCTTTAAGAATCCCAGCCCTCAACCAGGCATTCACTTCTCAAATACTGTCATGGTCACATTGCACCCCACACCCTGTCTAGGAGCTACATCCACCTCCAATTGAAAGATCAGAGGTCCATAGCCTGCTGTGCAGACCAGGCTTGACGGTTCTTGTGCCTCCCCCTTTGACAGTCATCACTGCAACCAAGGCTGCCACTGCTCCTCATGCGCTGCACCAGGAATAGCATCTCAGACTGCCCACATACTAAGATGATCCTAGTAACTAGCAAAGCTAACATCAAGGATGAACAGGTCTTTATTATGCTACTAAATGAGTTGCCTTCCAAATTATTAACATCACCACGAGCATATTTCTCAGTCATCCAGACAATCAAGATAATTCTAGCTTTTGTAATTTGTTCCCGACAGCCTGAGACATCAGTAACAGCACCAAGACTTCGTGCACATCATTTGGCAGCTCCAGGCCTGGCACACGCTGTCTCCGCCAGTCCCACCCAGAAACCCAGGCAGCTGATCCAACCGGCTCCAGAATCTACCAGGACTCTTCAAGAGTGTTCAATCCAGGGTGATGGAAAGCCAAAAATTTAACTCTGCTCATAAAGGACAAAGCATGATCCTTTCAAGTGCTCCATTTTTTTTATATCAGTCTTTAGCAGCTCTTGGTGTTGGACAAACATTGCACACATTTGTGGTTACTGCCTTCAAGAGAACGTGCTAGAACTGGGAAAGGACCAGAGCAACAGCAGAGGTCAGGGGTGCAAGGACAAGCTCTCGGGTGAAGGGAGGTTGTGCAGCATAAGTCTCTGACCAGGGAAATGCTGGAGACTCCTAAAACTATAAGCATGCAGAAAAAGGAATGATTATTCTCCAGACCTTGCTATATATAATCTAGAAGGCACCAATGGAAATCTCAGGTAGCTAGTGATGAAAAAAAGGGATAAGCAGCACCTTTTCTCGTGGTACATAATTAAACCATAAGACCCGTTACCCCAGGAGATGGTGAAGGCAAAAGTATAAGCGGGCACCAAAACACAGCCAAGGGGAACTATCCCCCTGGACCACACAATTTAAAAGCCAACAGATCCATATTTTTTTCAAAAAATCCTTGGACATCTGAATTTTGGGAATCAGGAAGACAAGGATCATTTTATCCACACCTTGTTCTCCATTATTGCCCTTAGCAGCCACCCTATTACACCAGCTCCAGCTAGAGAAAATGTTTGTAGTTTAATCCAGTGCGACAGTTCTTCGGGCTATTGCATCCAAAGCCCAGACCACCAGGAGAAACCTTCCCATGAGCTCCAACAGGTACAGCTCTGAACCCTCGAGGCCACGAATCCAGGCTCATAGCTCCATCCACTGTCATCCGAGGCATTTGGATGGAGGGAAGACTTTGTTCCCAAGACAACTGTGGACTTCTGAGGTTTCCACTCCAAGACAGGTTGCAGCAATAGAGTAAAAAAGTCCCTTTTCTCCTCCCTTGGGAAAAGTGCATTAAGATCATATAGTCCCAGGCCAGTTGAGAAATTGCATTTTAGTGTGATTTAGAGCTGCTAATGGGTGATGTCATCACTGAAGCAAATGCAATCCCATAAAAATGTGAAAATAAAACTAGCAGGAGCTATAAAATAAACTCGTCTCTCTCCACAATAGCAACAGGCACATCACAGCAGGGCAGCTTTCCTCAACACTCATCTACAACTGGAGGAGTTTACAAGAAATAACTAAAAAAATTACAGAGGAAACAAAATCTTTCAAGGAGCAGCAATCTATTATTTTCCTCGGCCTTTATTAACAGCATATCAACAGGCTTCCTTGAAAGTAAATGAGAAAAAGGCACCATGGCATTACTGCGGAAAGAAACTGAGGGAGCGTTTTCTGGAACAACAAATCAAGCCATTTTGGGCCACTATCTGTTAGACTCTGGTTTAGCTCAATAGGATATTGATCCTGGCTGCATAGAACACAGCCCTGATTTATTTTCTGATTAACAAGTTCTACTGCCTGCTTTTGACAAAACAAAACGTCCATCATCGCGGGCAAATAAAAAAAAAAACGTATTTATCATTAACCCCAGTGTGCAGACATCAAGTGGCAAAAGAGGGGGTTGGGAAAAAACAAGTGGAAAGAGTTCCTGTGTGATCACTTTAATATTTACATAAGGGTAAGTTCAATAAATGCAGAGCCTTCCCCCACAGCCTCCTCCAAAACACTCCCAGATGCTGGCTGGCCTTCTTCCTATGGAAACAGCTAACGAGAGCAAAGCTGCTCTTTGCTTTTATGGGTTTTAGCTAAAAGCTGAAAATGAGATCAGATTTTCTGACATTCAACGTTTACCTTAATAAAAACATGCACTCAAGAGGATTAGGAGGTACACAACTCTACGTGTAGTATCACAAAATGCATTTTCATGATCTTTCATGCTTCCACAGGAAAAGAGAAGTCAAAATCCCTGTAATGCTGAAGATCAACGTGAAACCGAGCTTAGGAACTGAACGCTGATCACTGCTGGGGAAACATGAAGTAACATTTTCAAGTAGAAATCTTGTACATATGGAAAAGGAAAGCTCTTGATAGAGTAGTAAAATGATATTTCAAAAACTGATGTCCTATCTATATTTATAAGAACACATTAACTGTGAGTTTAGCACTGTCCTTATTTTATTATTCTCTAATAAGTTACAGAACCTGTTTGATCATTTTTTTGAAACCCACAGGCCTGAGGCTACCTTCCACAGAAATGAAAATTAAGGTCCCACTCCTGCCACCACCTCGCAGCCCCTCTCTGGAAGGTTTGTCAGGAGTCAATGTTCTTCTTTTAAAGTCTCAATGCAGAAACACCAGGATGATGCCTGCCTCTAACAAACAGCTTTACTCAGGCTTCCCCTCGTTAGCCAAGCAATGGGCAGATGAAAGGGTTTCTGGTCAGTGAAGGAAACCTAAGGAAAAGGAGCTCCTGCTTTCTAGCACAGACCCATGGAAATGCAGAAGATAAGAACGTAATAGAGATCGAGGAAATTCAGAGCAAAACACAACAGGCTACAGAGAAAACAGTAAATCAGTTCCCTGTGTGAAGCTGCAGATCTTTCAACGTTATTTCTGTACTATAGGTCCCTCCGCCTCATTCCTGCGTTTGGAAACACAGCCCCAGATTCGGGAAAGTGTTTATCCAACCACGCACACGGGTAACCCTGTTCTTTTCAGTAGGGTCCCCCAGACACCAAAAATTGGGCACAAGCTCAAGCGTCTTACTAAATCCAGCCCTCAAATTACAGGATTAGAGGTCTGTGGATTTCCTCAGTGGAGATGACTCTTGGACTTAATGCCGGTCGGTGCACGCTTTGCCTTCCCTGCCTGGTGGGAAGTCCACGTACACGGCAATTTCAATGCAGCCCAGCTAGTATCACCATTGGAAACCAGCAGGTTTGACGTTAACAGGATTGTACTTCAAAAGAACACGCATGGTTGCAGATGGCAACAGGGTTCCTTATTACAGCTGTCTAATCAAGCCGATACTCCGCTCTTACGCTCCGAGATCAAACAGTGCTGCTAACGGCACCAGTAAGACGCCGGTGTGGCACCCGTAGCGCCGCGCGTTCAGTCGCGGTTCCACGAGCGCGCAGCGTTCCAGCTACTGTTGCAAGACTTTGAACGTCTCAGCCACGGCTAGGCAGCTCGTAAAAAATATCTATTCTGATTCTCGGCCTGTGTTGATGGAAAAAAACAAATCTAAAACACACCTAAACAAATGGCAATATGGCTGGGGTTCCGGAAAGCATTTACAGACAACCTGAAGTACAGAATCACCCGAGTCAGCTGAATTCAAACGTGTACTTTGATGCTTTGCTGAAGGATAAAATAAACCACGTGCCAAAGTCCTTCCCAGAATCAAGGCCTTGATTATTTTTTTTTTTTAATTTTTTTTTTTTAAACACACAAGAGCACGTAGCACTAAGTAGGAATCAAAACACACCGTCGGTTCGAATATTTGTAACATCTGTGCTAATGCTCTTTTCATCCCAGTACCCCCTATGCTTCCAAGTATGTAAATCTGATTCTCCTTGTGGCTCCACTGAAGTTTCTATCGATTAAATACGCAGCCCCAGCAGCGGCAGAATCAAGCCTTGCACATTTATTTTCTTCCTCTCAATACATAAAGAATCCCCTTTGGCCTCTCAATTGCTGTATCACATGGTACACTGAATGCAAATAGAATTACAGTGATAATGTACCTAATGAATACATTTGTATATGTATGCAAGCGTTTTCCTAACAGCACCCTACTCTACACCACTAACCAGACCAAAGAACATCTATGTTCATCACACACAGTAGTAGAGAAGGTGTAGGAAATGAGTGCACGTTAATAGTGAGAGCCAGACTGCAGTCTTCCAGGGGAAAAAACTAACTGAAATCCTTCCAAGATGAAGGCAGCAGGATCAGGACCTCACAAGGACCTTTGGAACATTTCCTTTGGAGCTTTAAAGCACAATTGGTGTACCATAAGTGTTACTTAATGTTTGCATTTTCATTATCCACCAGCATTACACTACATTTACATAAACAAATATAGAAAACATTGCAATGGATAACAACAATATTGTAAGCAGTTCCAATAAAGAAATTAGTGATAGCGTTTCAAACCAAGGTACAAAATGCACTGGTAACATTTTCAGCTCTGTTCTTTATAAGACAAGTACCCTCTTTGACTTAATTTGAATAAGTTACTTTACAGCAGACCAAACTCGTTCCTGCACAAACATCACTTATTTCAGAGTTGCAATGGCTTACAAATGGGATACATTTAATTTGTTAGCTCACTCCGTGTTGACTTTTAAAGTCACCCTGAAATGTCAGAAGATAGATTGATTTAAATCAGGTTCAAGTACCTCGTGACAATTTGAACCTGCAAAGTCCAAGAAATGCCAGTAAGTGTCTGGATAAGGTACATACCAACATATAGACAAATAAATACCCTCAAAACCTCTCCCTGCTTGGTTCAAACAATGCTTTGAAAGTGACCCATTCAGCACAATAGCCATTATCTAAAGACAGCAAGGTCAGAAATGCAAGATTTTTTGTACTATTTCAGTGAAATCACTCCCAGCCCAACCCACAGTTAAAAACCCAACACAAATCAAAGCAAGAGGAGATCACTTACCCTGTGAGGACCACAACAAAATCCATCACGTTCCAACCGTTTCGGAGGTAAGAGCCTTTATGAAAAACAAACCCCAGAGCGATGATTTTTATACCAGCTTCAAAGCAAAATATTCCAATAAAGTACGGCTCGGTGTCATCCTGAAAAAAAAAAAAAAAACACAAAGGTGTCAAGGAGATACCTGTGTACTGAGAGCAAGAGTCACATAAACAACTTCGTGCACCAACTTCATGCCCTTTCCAGCTCTCTGATCAGAGTTGAGACCAGAAGGTTTAAGTTTACTGGAACTAAGCACAGAGAAGAATTTCATTATTATTTCTCTGAAGGTAAATTTGGTTTTTTCCCACATTGGAAATTCTATTTGCCTTTATTCTCGTCATTTCACCCCACAAGTTCCACCTTTACTCAAGATTCTAGAAGGAATTTTAACACTGAAATTTGGCTCTAAGGGTATGTTTAAACTTGAGAACACATATTTCTGTAGTTATTGACATGGAAAAACACATATGTTTCAAAATTCACCCAGGAAACTGAAACAAGAGGGTATCTTGGGGAGTAACAGTCAGCACAGCAGGCTTGCAAACACTGGCAGGAAATTATTTAGTTATCATTTATTCCATCAGTTCCTCCTTCACTCTTTCTCCTCCATTTTCTCAATTTCCACAGCTGCATTTTCATTTTCCTTTCGCTGTGTATCTGATTCAGGGACAGGTCCCTGTTCCCTTCCATTAACAGCAGAAGCAGGAAGGTCTGTGTCTCAGGCCCATGGTGCAAAATAAATCATACCTGGCTCACTAGAGACAAAAATCAAGCTTAGCCTCCACAGTTTTACTAAACCATCTTTTTTTGATTATAGCACTGAATCTCTCAGTATTATACCTTATCAATAAGAGTTTCAGCACCAACTCAATGCCAAACAAAAGCATTCACATTTGGAAGGAAGGTGTGGGCAAGAAATGGGAACAAAGCAGGAGGTGAAAGCAATAGGCATCAATTTCAAGAACATGTTGATTAGCTTTGGCACCTGGAACCAATTTTCAAATGGGCCTTAGATCCATGATTTCAGCTGAAGTCAATGGAGGTAAAGCAGCCCTACCCAAAAGGAAGCAAACTCCCAAATTAAGAGATTGGAAATCTTTGTTCCAGTGGTTTCAGCATTTCTGACCATCAGAGCCAAAGAGTTGAGCTGCTCTTTGATGCACAGGTGTTTACATTTTGCAATTCTACTAATGACAAAAGGTGGGTTTAGTTCTCTAATGCAGAAAGAAGATGAATGGCAAGTCTTGTGGCCACAGAACAAAGTAGCAGGTTTAATACAACGATTTAATTTACAAGCATGGCAACCCTGCTCAACTCTGACCCAGCACTGGCACACAGACCCATGCTTTAGGCATGGTACCTGTTACAGAAAGCCAGGTTTTCACATCTAGAACACCAGTATAACAGCATACCCCTCCCAAAGAGGCTTATGCACTTAGCACATCAACATATACCCAACTCAGCAAGTCAACCGCAGAGCACTAATCACTGAAGATGCCTCCAAGCTGTTGGAAGTTACCACTTCTGGACAGAATTTTCCACCAGTGGCTGGTTTCCTACAAAGCAGCACCTGACATCCCTACACACTTCAGTGACCCCATCTTCTCCATATACTTCACCTTTAATCTTGTGTCATCTCTACTTCCCTCCACCTTTCCTGACCTCACAGCCCCAGCAACTCCACCTCCCATTCCTCTACAGCCAGGCAAGACCACCAGTCACCTGCAGATCACGCACATGTTTACTGACTGGCCACACTGCAAAACAGAGCAGGTGACTGTTAAGCTCACACTGTAGGCCTTTTACTGAAATAAAGAGGAAAAAAAAAAATACACACACACACAAAAAAAAATAACCACACAATGCAAAACACCACAAAACCAGCTTCTCCTCCAGCCAAGGAGCTGTTTCCACAAATGGCAGCACCTCCAAGCCCTCTGTCCCTCCATAGTACCTTACTGATGCTGCTCAGAGGATACAGAAGCTTTCAAACACAGACTGAGGAACTCACTTCCAGCTACCCATCTCAGTGCTATTTACCCCCAGAGAAGCAGGAACAAGGCATGGCCATCAGACTTTTTAACACCTTCAACAGAAAACCTACAACAAGAGTCTTTTTCCAACAGTTTCCCCACAGCAAGAGCTAGACACACCTCAGACCCCAGCACAGAAAACAGGGAAGAAGGAAGAGAAAGGCGTCAGAAATCTCTGTAAACTCTCCAACAACCTAGTCTGCCTGCTCTTCAAGCCCACAAAAAGTTCTAATTCAACAAGGATGCAAAATCATTGCAAACAAAGGCCTCCTAGCCCATCCTGTATTTCCATCCAGAAACTACTAGCTAAAAATAGCTCTTCTAACACACACATAAAACAAAACAACAAAAAAAACACCCTTACCCACATACACTCCTCATCACTACTCCCTCACTTCCTGGAAGCCTTATATCTCCTCTGCTACCAGTAGTTTGCTCAATCTAGGTCAGGTGCCTTGTGATTACAGCTCCCAGCTTTAAAGAGCCAGGCTTCAGGTACTCAAGGGTTTGATAGAAAATGCTCTTCCCAAAGCTAGGACTACGCAGAGCTCTTAGGAAGTGAGCCAAGGAAGTTCTTGTCGGCTTCTAGGGAAGCAAAAAGGCTTAAACATGGGCTTGGGTATTTGTTACAAAGAAAAATTATCATGTATAGAGTTGGCAGTGAGTAGCTGGGGAAATAAGAGGGGATAGAAAGAGGGTCTTTTGAAAGCCTGTCTGAATTTACAGTAATTTAGTCTGGGAATCAGGGCAGTGACAACAATGGGATGAAAAATGAAATTTATGCTCCATTAGGTAGTGGGGCCTGCTGCTGAAAAAAGCATTCACATGACTGTCTGATGGAAGGAGCTGGAGGGCAAGGATGTGGGTGACATGCCCTGTGCGGCACTGAAATGGCACTGCTGTCGGCTCAGAAATCCTGCTGCCAGGGCATCCTGCAGCCCCTTCAGACAGAAGGCTGTGCTGCTCCTTGGGTTCAAGAGTGGGCAAGCAGGTGATAATGAGTATCAGTGTGCGTGCTTGGGAGGATGGTGGAGAATTTGGGCAGCAGCCAGAGCTGTGCCAGCAGGTTGTCTGCTGTGGACACAGCAAAGCTTGAGACTGGGCCAAACACACATTTAATCAATATGTTTCAGATCAGAAACAACTTCTGAGTCTGGAAAGTCATTACTATTCCTAGTTCATGTCCTAGTGTCTTTCCTTGGCCTTTGGATGTGGCAGCCTTGATAGGTTTGGCTGTGTAAGTCTTTGTTCATGCAAAGGTTAATATGAACAGCTCACATACAATTGCAGGAAGTGCCTATGGAGAGGATAAAGAGTTAAATCCATTAGTAAAGTGCAAAAGCTGTCATGCTGAATATCTGAGAAAACAGTTAAATTCTGCCTTCACATCACAACCACCCAGGGGAGCCGAACACTCGGAGCCCTACAGTGGCATGCAGACGATCATCCCACAGACCCGCTGGTGTCTTCAAACAGAGTGTGCCCCAGAGTGGAGCAGAAAATAGATCTCCTGTCTTGCAAGTTATCATATCATCTCTGCCAGGCCAGGACAAATCCATGGCCTGCTGAAGCTTCTCATGAAAAACTGAGAAGTTAAGGAGACAAGGAGAGAATAAGCCTGCCTCGTGAAAGCATCATAAGAAAGGCATCCACCTGCAAGGCTATTCAGGGCTCAGATGTGGAGTCCACATTCCCACATTTGGACCTCTCACCACAAGGCTCTGGGTCGCTCAGTACAACTCCTCAGCTTCTCTTCAGTTGGCATTGCTCCAGTGTGTACAAACCAGGCAATATTTATTGGGACAGAGAGATTGGCTCTACACCCTATTGGCTAAGGCACTCTGTCAAGATGGACAGTCGCAAAATCGTAGCGTCTCTGTTCCAGTGGGTAATTACTGATGTGAAGTAAACACTTCCAGCAGCCAAAGCATGTGAGAACCCCAGGCAAGAGCCCAGGGGGTAAGGTCATTCGCCTGCTAGTGGAAGAATGAACTTATTTCTCTTGTCTGAAGAGCAAGGACTTGAAGCCAATGCTCAAAGCACTAAATACTTTGACCACCAGACTGGTGGTGTCTTTTCAGAGCCCTGGTTTTGACCAGAATTTCCATCCTACAGCCAAGTAATGCTTTTTTGTGCTACAAAATACATACAGAAAACGGACAGAGAAAGACTACTTATGACTCAGCCATTACAATTCTTGAAATATTGCATATAATGAGACATCACTTGCTCTTCCCATGTGCTTAATTAACCTTGCTTGACAAGTAACATGAATGCAGAAAACAGCCAAGTGAGATTGCACTGCAGGTTCGTATCTTGGGTCTCTGGGGAGATACATAGAGGAAAATTTTGATCAGAAGAGAAAAATCACGAAAATCATAGAATCGTTTAAGTTGGAAAAGACCTTTAAGATCATCAAGTCCAACCATTAACCCAGCACACAAAGTCCACCACTAAACCATGTCCCAAAGCATCACATCTACACGTCTTTGAAATATCTCCAGGGATGATGATTCAACCACTTCCCTGGGCAGCCTGTTCCAGTGCATGACAACCCTTTTGGGGAAGAAAATTTTCCTAGTATCCAATTTAAACTTCCCCTGGTGCAACTTGAGGCCATTTCCTCTTCTCCTGTCACTTGTTATTTAGAAGAGACCAACAACCACCTCACTGAAACCTCCTTGTAAGTAGTTGTACAGAGCAATAAGGTCTCCCTTAAGCCTCCTTTTCTCCAGGCTAGACAACCCCAGTTCCCTCAGCTGCTCCTTGTAAGACTTGTGCTCCAGACCCTTCACCAGCTTTGTTGCCCTTCTTTGGACACGGTCCAGCACTTCAGTGTCTTTCTTTTAGTGAGGGGCCCAAAACTGAACACAGTATTGGAGGTGCAACTTCACCAGTTGAAGCTGAATACAGTACGATCACTTCCCTAGTCCTGCTGGCCACACTATTTCTGATACAAGCCAGGACGCTATTGGTCTTCTTGGCCACCTGGGCACACTGCTGGCTCATATTCAGTCAGCTGTCAATCAACACCCCCAGGTCCTTTTCCTCCGGGCAGCTTTCCAGCCACTCTTCCCCAAGCCTGTAGTGTTGTATGGGGTTGTTGTGACCTAAGTGCAGGACCCGGCACTTGGCCTGGTTGAACCTCATAGAATTGGCCTCAGCCCATCGATCCAGCCTGTCCAGATCCCTCTGTAGACCCTTCCTACCCTCACGCAGATCAACATTCCCATCCAACTTGAAGTCATCTGCAAACTTACTGAGAGTGCACTCAATTCTCTCATTCAGATCATTGATAAAGATATTAAACAGAACTGGCCCCAATACTGGGCCCTGGGGAACACCACTTGGGATCAGCCACCAACTGGATATATCTCCATTCACCACCACTCTTTGGGCTTGGCCATCCAGCCTGTTTTTTACCCTGAGAAGAGTGCAACCATCCAAGCCATGAGCAGTCAGTTTCTCCAGGAGAATGCTGTGGGAAATGGCATCAAAGGCTTTACTCAAGTCTAGGTAGACAACATCCACAGCCTTTCCCTCACCCACTAAGTGGATCACCTTGCCATCGAAGGAGATCGGGCTAGTCAAGCAGGACCCGCCTTTCATAAACCCATGCTGACTGGGCCTGATCACCTGGTAGTCCTGTATGTGCCATCTGGTGGCACTCAGGATGATCTGCTCCATAACCTTCCCTGGCACAGAGGTCAGATTTATAGGCCTGTAGTTCCCCGGATCCTCCTTCCAGTCCTTGTAGATGGATGTCACATTTGCTCGCTTCCAGTCAACTGGGACCTCCACAGTTAGCCAGGACTGTTGATAAATGACTGAAATGCTCGTATGGACTCCTCCCTCTTTTTCTCAGCTTTAAAAACCAGACAATCTTAAGATTTTTTACTTTTCTAGGCAGCTTTGGTTTTCCTTCAACAACTCTGCCTACATCTCCCAGTCATAAAAGGCTTGTGATGTGCATCTCAGATCCTCAAGATCTGATTAACTCCTCAGTGATGAGTCCTCACACAAATTTGGAGATTTTAATGAACCCAAGAGAAGGAAAGGTACATTTATAAATCATTAACCAAAAAAAAAAAAAAGACCAATTCCATTCCTACCAAAGACAGCAATAAAGATGGACTTACTATTTGGCTCAACAAACCTGTAAATGTATGGGAGTGTTTGCTCGCTCTGGTTTAGCACGGATTTGTAACATTGTCAGTGAAACAACTTACAGTTTGTGGAAGCAGCAGGGATATTCTAAGGAGGCTCCACTTTGAAAATCAGAAGACAATTTTTCATATTCACAATGCTTAATCTTTCCAGCATATGTTGAAAACAGAAAACATTTCATGACTTGTAAAGATTCTCAGCGTTATTCGATGATAAACCCCTGTATACTTCAGAGCTACAAATGTGCTGCAGTTAAAATGGCTTCAGAATGTCTGGATCAAAGACAATGCTGCACAATGGTGTTTGGGACAAGAACTCAGGGGTTAATTATTCCTTCATCACCAAGGCAGAGCCAACAAGGTGGAGACCGTGCATTTAGCTCATTCAGTATCTTACACAGTCGGGAGGTAATGCCAGTGCCCCCCTTTGGAATGATTTGGGCAGGAACTGAAGGTGCATGTGCAGTACTGGGTGATGTAAAATTGAATTAATTTGAGGGAAAAGGACCAATAAAAAGTATTTAGGATCCCCTTACAAATCTAAGGATATAGAGGAACATAGAAACAATGTGCTAACCCTACTTACTGCTGCTTAAAATAACATATCACCAAAAGGTTACCAAGCCAGGACATCCACAAAACTACTTTTCCCCTTCCCTAGTCCACATGTTCATGACTATGGAAGGCATTTCCCCAGCTCAATCATTAGCCCGGGTCTAAACCTGTGCTTTGCTCACAAACCCAGCCTTGCCTTGCTAGCTGATCCCAAAACATACACAAACATGTTTAATGGCAGAAGGATCAACAGACATACATGTTCTTTGTTTTTACCTCATCTCTTGTTAAGAAGAAGTAATTCAAACAGAGACTAAGCAAACACAACGTAAGTGGGCAGCCAGCATCAGAGGACACATTTCCAGACAGTAACAACCAGCTGACCCTGAAGCTCTTTCTAGATCTATCACTTAGTCCTATTACACTTTTTCTTATTTCTGAAGAATGAGACTGCGAAGAGTCGCCCACTGGTACGGACCAACCGTGGAAACTATTGCAACCAGCATTCAGAGGCTGTAGCTTTTGGCACCAAGCCTAGTATTGTCTTTGTTTGCATAACGTAATATCTACATGTAAACCACATATGGATCCATATTTATTCATCTTTTGAACATGCACTAGGATTAATGCATTTAGGCATGAAAGATGTTCCAGATCATTAACAGCAGGGGGAAAAATCAAACCAAATACTACCCGTTTTTCCTACAGTGATGATAACTTAAAGCACGATTTTGAAGCTATTCTTATATTTTCTTTTGAAATAAGGTAATTGGGCTCATTACCATAAAGCCTGCGGGTAAATTATTTTCCTCTGTAAGTTGGTTTCTTTCTTTGAAAGGGAAGTGTAACCATCTAAACCCAAAGTTTGCTTTGTAGGGTCCTTGATATACCCTGTAGCAGGAAGATAGCGGAAAGATATATGAATCTAAAAGGTTACTCTGTTCTCCCACTTCCTGGGAAAATATCACAGAAGTTTATTTGATTCTACAGATAATTCTGAGCGTTTGGCTGTGCTTTCCTGTCTTGGTTTATAGACAACCTAAGTTTGCTGCTCTTCTGATCATAATGTAAGCTCCATCTCCTCTCCTGCGACTGGGCAGGGCTGGCTAGAGTGATGAAGCATTCTTGTGATGATGGGATCGGGAGGTTAGAGTTATACTTCTTCTCACTGACTTATTTTTCCTGATTGTCAAATCCGTGACCATTTGTTTACATGTAGATCTTCAAAATAGATACAAGCCCTCACAACACTGAGTAGCTGACTGCTTTTTGTATTAGACCGGAAACAACAACAACAACAACAAAGTAAATAAATTAATCCAACTCACCAATCTCTCTGACATAGGTGTCTTGTCTCCATCCGGCAAGTGTTGTTCCAGAGCCAGCACAATACAATTGGCTATGATGGTTGCTAAAATCATGTATTCAAATGGAGTGGGGACCAGAGGTTAAAGAAGACACCACACAACACAAGGAGAACCTCATCCAAATCCCATTTCTACCTAATCAGTTGCATTAGTTGAACATTCTAAGATCTTTCATGTCTTTTGAAGACTCCTTGTCTTCCTCAGTTCTTTTGGGGATGTCTTTGGAAGGAAAGTAGGAAATTTACTCTCTTCTTTGAGAAAGTTTGTGACTTACACAGAACTTGAGCTGCTCAAGGAATTTGGGAGCAAGAAAGCAAAAGGTCCAAAGGAAACAAAAAGCTATTAATAATTATTATTTTTAAATTAGATTGATCAGCTAAACTGCCCCAAAAGAGACCACGCAGCTGAATGCTGTCATCTGAATTGTTCTTCAGCAATTCCCTGTCATTTAACTTGAGTGCATAACATAAATAAGAAATGGGCTGGAAAAGTTGCATGGAGAGTGCCTACGCAGGTCCAAAACAGGAATCACTGCTAGATCGCAATGCCCGCTCCTGGTGAGAAGAAAATCATCAGCGCCCTATCGGCACGTACGAGGGGAGCGAGCTCAGGGGAAAGACGACAAACCCGACACCGGGTACCCCCCCGCCTGTCACCGCCGCCTCCGGCCCTGAGCCGTGCCGAGCCCCGGCTCTCCCAGGGCGGAGCCGCTCCGCGGGCGGCCAACAGCTCGGCGCAGAACCGCGGACAGCGCCGCTCAGCACCGCGGACAGCGCCGCTCAGCACCGCGGACAGCGGCGCTCAGCACCGCGGACAGAGCCCGGCCCGGCCCCGCCCGCCCGGCCCCGCCGCTCCCCGGGGGGGCCCGGCTGCAGCCGCTGCCTCCGCAGCGCTGTGGGTCCCTCCCCACACTTGACGCTGAAGATGCTGCAGACAAGTCGCCCCAGAGAGAGGGGAGGGACAGGCTGCGTCCAGCCCGGCCGGAGACACGATACTCTGCCTGTCACCAGGGCTTCAGGGCTTGGTTGTTCAGACTTGAACGGAGGGAAGGAGGAATGGACGAGGGAGGACAGCAATCCCTGAGATTCTATAATACGGACAGAAAGATCGATAGAGGCGTGTGTTCAGGGGAAGGGAAGTGCATTCACTCTACCAGTGTATTTTTTTCGACTGTTAGCCCTTCAGGAAGTGGAAACTGGGGAAGCCTGAAGGGGAGCTGGCCTCTGTGGCAGTTGAAAGTGTTGCTAGGAGGCTGGGAGGAGGCCTTGCTGCTGCGAGCTGAGGATTAATAAGGGTGTGATATCAAATGAAAAGAAAACAACCAGCTCCCTTGAGATCCCCAGTGTAATGCACTCCTGTACACACACATGCGCACGCACACACACACTATATCCACTCCCTGGTAACCTCAAACAGTCTGCTTCCCTTTTCTCATGGCTTACAACCCCACTGAGTGCATCATCACAAGCAAAGCCCCCTTCTGAGGAAGATCTCTGCAGCTCACTTGGCCTGCGAGTTGGTTCGGAGACAGAAAGCATCTGCCCCTTTCACAATACAGCAGATGATCCTTCTCTCCACTCACTGCCTCCTTCTGTCACAAAGCTTTTTTATTATTATATTCCTATTTTATTAATCCAGTCTAAGCTTAGGCTATGAACCTGACGAAAGTGACGAGATGCATGTTGATTCTAACAGATTCTGGAGGTGATGTACTAAAAACCCAGCTGCGATGACTGTATTAATGGGATTCGCAAGGTACCTTGGCTATCAATGTCCCTACTATCAATGCAGCTTCAATGCTAAGGTGTCACCATTTTTATCCCACGTTCCTTCTTCTAGCCAGAGTGAGAAAGAAGAGTTGAAAGGCTCTGAGATGAAAATAGAAATCAGGATTCATTAGCATGAATCTCACAGAAGCCTTTGAATTTGGCTTAAATTGTAGGAAATGTAAACCTGTGCAACTGCATCGCTCACACTGAAAGACACCCTGAAATGCACGTATGTCTTACACACACCCCTGGCACAGCCAAAGCACACTCCACCGTTCCCACAGAAGCAATTTCCTACGATACCCATCTGCACGGCCGTACATTATGTCGGGCACACGGATCCATGCCACACACACCCATTACCCACACTGGATCACACACGCACGTCTACATTAGCACCAGACACTCACCCTTAGCTGCTCAGGGGAATCTGTTTCCCCCAGTCTCCTCGCCCCCCCCCCCACCTTCTCCTCCGTGCCCACACACCCTCCCTGAAAGGATATGGCCATTCTGTTATTCTCTTGGCGTATTTCCGTATAACATTATCTTCACTGAAGATGAAGAGGGATCTGTTGACTGTGAAGCAGTTCTGTTTGACAGGGATGGGGTTGTAGAGAGCCATAGTCCTGGCCCTCTGAGCCATCGACTGCTTATACATCCTTTGGCCGGCCTGGGGGCCACCTTGCCGGCTGCTCCCTCTTCCAGTCCCGGCCAGCCCTCCACCTCCATAGCGGGTCGGCAGATCATCCCCAAACCGAGCCATTCTCTCAGTGCACGGAGCCGGGCGCTACAATCCAAACTGGCAGCCGAGGCGAGAGGAAGACGCATCACAGCGCGCAGCACTTCTCCCTCCGGGGGCTTCAGTTGCGGGATCACGATGGATCACAGCAAAATACAGAGATATATTTAAAGAAAAAAAAAAAAAAAAAGAAGAAGAAGACGAAAAATTCCTTTCCCTTCCTCCACCCCTTCCTCTTCCCCGCCGCTGTGGTTGCCCGGGGGTGGGAGGAAGGCGCCGGGGCTCCGCTCACCTCCCCGCACAGGTGCCGTCTCTCCGGCCCGACCTCATGGCCGGGGCGGCGGGGGGTGGCGGGCGGGCGGGTGCGGTCCCGGTCCCGGTCCCTTCCGCGGTGGCCGGCGGGGCGCTGGGCTGGGAAGGGGCTGCGCTGCTGCCGTGCCCGCCGCGGGAGCGCTCCGCCGTGCCCAGCCCGGCCCAGCCCCGGCTCCGGCTCTGGCCCGGCCCCGCCGCATGTGATGCCCGGAGCCAATCGGCCGCCGCGGCTCCGCCCGCTCCAGTCCCCGGCACCGGGAGGCGGGCAGGGATGGAGGGAGGGAGGGGAGGGGAGGGAAGGATGGAGCCGGTCCGGCCCGGCCACCGCCGCCCACCCCGATAAATACGGCGGAGTCGCGGCCACTCCCCGGGGGCCGCGGGGAAGGAGGGACCGAGCCCCCCCCACCCCGCGCAGGGCTCCGCGGGCGCGCAACGCCCCGGGCGGGGGGTGCCGCCGCCTGAAGGGGGGGGGGGGGGGGAGACACAAGCGAGGCGGCCCCCGCGCCTGCGCGCCGCTGCCCAGATGTGCATTGCCCAACTGCGGCACCCATGGGCGCCCCCAACCGCGGCGGGGGGCTCGGGCAGCGCTAGGCATCGGGAGCCCCGGGGAAGGCCAGGGGCAATGGGGGGGGGGTGTGTATGTGAAATGGGGGCCCAAGGGGGGCAACTGGGGGGGCTTGTTTCAGATCCAGCTCCTGAGACCACGGTGCCAATGGGCACCACCGTGGCAGGGGGAGATGTGGGTGGGGGGAGACACAGCCCCCACACCAGCACAGGCCAGTAAGCCCGTGCAGGGCTGCGTGCGCACAGGGTGGTCGGAAACAGGAGAGCTGCACCCTTCTGCACGACTTACTTTGTTTCACCTTGGTTTGAATGACTCCTGCAGAGCACTGGATACCTTTAATCCTGTATTTATGGACGAAATCCTTTAATCCTGTTTATTCCAGCACCCTCTGTTGCTTCCATCGACCACAAGCCAGAAAGCTAACTCCTCCTTGTTCTTGGAGTGCCTCACATCAACAGTCCCTGCAGCTGCTGCTGAGGATGTGCCTTTGCATTTAGGCTAAATCTGGGAGACAATCTCTTCACTTTCAGAAGGGACCCTCCAGAGAAGTCAGGAATGTCAACAGAGAGACACTTTCACTTCGCTCACAGTAAGGAAGCCCTGGACTCTGCTGCTAATGTGTTTTTTGCCTTAGTCATCCAAGCTCTCTCAGTACAAAACCAACACACCAACTAGGCAAGTCGGTAGCAATAACATCTGCTGGCTTCAGGAGATGGCAAGAGGGCTGGTAACATCCACAAACAGCACAAATAAGGTTCTGGCAGTACTCAAAGAGTGACTCTCTGGAAGAAACTGGCTTCTTACCCAGAGGTTTGGTATCTGAAGGGTTTTCTCCATCTGTGGAGGTGAGCCAGGAGCAGCACTGACTCAAGGAGTCGTAAAGAGAAGCAGCAAAGGGGGAAGGTGCATCATGTCCCGCTGCCTTGAGGGTCAGACACAGTGACAGCAGAATTAAACAAACACTGGAGTCATTGGGAACAACTGTGCCTGGAGAAGGAAGCTGAAGTCTTTGGGAAATGAGGCCTCGAGCTTTGGCTGCCACCAGGTTGCTCCGGCTCTTGCTGGCTCAGGATCCCTGTTACACTCTCGCAGACCCTGGGCAGAATTAAAATGAGAACGTTTCCTTCTCTGAGTCTTCACTGCCGAGCTGCTCCACACAACCAGGTCATCAGGGAAAGTCTCTCTATTTTATGGAGGGAGGAGGGTGCAGGGAGCACACAGCACAGGCTGAGCAGGGCAGGAGAACGCTCTTTTCTCTTTAAGGTTTCCCCTAAAAACATTTTCCTTTTCATGCTCGCTGCAATTTTTCCATAATGAATTTATCTTTTCATCTGAAAAGCAAGTTTCCCCCAGCTGATTAGTTGTCTACATTTTTCACTTCTCTGCTTCTGGTCACTAAATCTAATATATTCTGTGTTCTTATGCTTTTCAGTGGAAAAATCTGGCTCTTTTTATCAGTAGCTATTAGAAAGGGAAATGCCATTTTCAATAATCCCCCACCTCTGCTGATGGAAATCAGCATCTGGAAAAAAGAAACGCATTTGTTTCCACGAATCTTCATGTCTGCATCCTCCCGTGCTTACAAGATGGGGGGCAGGCAGCTCTGAAAAGTAAAAAAAAAGACAAACCAAAACAAAAAAAACCCACCAAAAACCCACAAAGTGTTATCTCTTGCATCAGATGGTATTGAGAATCAGGTAAAACTCTTGACCTCCACATCCTCTTCCCTCCTCCCACCAAACCATCCTGCCCCTCCCAGGAACAGGCTCCCCACCACCGCGCAGCAGTGAAGTCAGCAGACAGGGTGGTGGGGGTGTTTGTGACAGCAAGAAGATGATGTGAGCATGTCATGGGGATGTTCTATTAAACCACAGTTTGCCCTTTTCTCAATCTGCATGCTCAGGGCTTGCTTTTTATTTTTTTTTTTTTTCCACACCATTGGGAAGATCATACAGATCTTAAGCATTGGAAGGCTTAAACATGAGAAAGGGATTGCAATTGTGAGGATTATTTCGCTTTGCGAGGGGAAGGATCGGGATTTAGTTGGGCTTTTAAGATTATAAAAAGAGTAGGGGAGTTAAGAGAAAACAAAAAACGTAGAGCACTGAAACAGGACAGACATCTATAACATACCACCGCAGGAGGGCAAAGAGCATTTCATGGCAAGTGCTAGAAATGGATTTGGTCACGAGGAACTCCTCCTGGTAAGCCCCAAAGACAGAGGAGAACAATTCACACTGCATCTGCATCACTGGCTGTCCTGGCTTCAGCAAGGAGCCTTCCTCCTCCTCCAGCAGCTTTCCCAGGCAACTGAGCATTTCCCTGGACTTTCACCTCTATCCCAAGCGCCAAGGCTGAGGCAGGTGACTGGGTTTAATGGAGCAGCACTTCCATCTGGAGAGGCGAATTCTGCCTCACTGAGAGATGGCCAAGGAAATGGTACGACACTGCAGGTCTTCGCATCTCAGACGACTGGGACACTCGGATGACAGCAAGCACCAGTGACACTGCTCATTTGCCCCGGAAAAGCAGCACCTGGAGACACCCCGTACTAGCTACTATGAAGAAAATGAACTCTATCGCAGCCAAAACCAGCACAACAAGACAGTCTGGATCCATCTCTTGGGGGTTTTTCTGGTGGAACCACAAAGAAGTGGACTTCCAGCTTGCTGTGCTCTCAGAGACATGAGCATGAGTGTCCTATATGATGGGCAGTGGTTACAATTTAAGGGCACAATCCCAACATCCCCTGGGCTGTCATCTCCCACCGAGCAGGCTGGAAGGGACACATTAGCAGAAACAGTAGCAGGAAAGTGAAAGATTTCTTCCTTGAAGAGAGGAAGGGATGACCACCATGCTCTGAACTCCCCTGGGCCCTGGCCTACACCTTGAGCAGCTCAGAGGGAAGGTCAAGGTTTCCTGATACACCTTGTGTCCAGCTGAGCTCAGGGGGTGGAGAACTGTAGGAAGAGCTGTTATTTGCCTCTCAAAATTCCCCAGGTTGAGGAATAGAGCAGCCATTTCAATCTCATACGTCTTGAAGCTCAGGACCCTGGCTGTTGCCAAACAGAGCAGCTCCCAACCGCATATTTCCTTAAAAAAATAAACAAACAGCAGAGACTGTATGTCACCTTCCAGCCCACGGGAAGGGCCACAGCTCCAGGCCAAGAGAAGCAGCTTACCGAGGCGTTCCTGGCCGGAGATTGCCGCTCGCCTCACTTGCACACACACGTTTTGCACCAGCTGTGCTGGAGGAAAATCCTGCTCTGATGCAGGTAGAGAAAATCGTTGAAGGTTGTACTCGAGTCTGCCAGACGATGCAGAGTGGCATCATGCGAAAAACTAGCGAGGGGAGAGCAGTGAGAAAGGTGCTCTGTTACTTTTTGTCAAGAATGAAAGGAGAAGAGAGTGAACCAAGGGAAAGAGAGGCCTCATGAAGGTACAGCTCCTCCTACACGTGTCGTGATCGTGGTACCATCTGTCATACAAACTGTGCCCTAAACCACTGGGGCCAATTACCATTAGCTGCTGTACAACCGCGGAGTGAGAGGGACCCTGCCCCTGCCAGCTCTTCCGTTGGGCTGGGACTATCGATGGCGAAGCCCCCGGGTTGTGTCTGGCTCGCACAGCAACTCCATCTCTGCACAAAGGGGTGAACAAACCTCCAAGTTTGCACCATCCCACGTCTACAGTGCCACACAGCTCTTGCAGCCCAGGAGATCAGATCAAACTCACTCTGAGGGTGGTGAGGCACTGGAACAGGTTGCCCAGGGAAGTTGTGGCTGCCCCATCCCTGGAAGTGTTCAAGGCCAGGTTGGATGAGGCTTTGAGCAACCTGATCTAGTGGAAGGTGTCCCTGCCCATGACAGGGGGGTTGAAACAAGATCATCTTTAAAGTCCCTTCCAACCCAAATCATTCTATGATTCTATGATTTACAAGAGCTTAATCTAAACACTCAAAACAGAAGAAAGGGAAACTGAGGCACAGTGCTTACAGCCACACAGCAGGCCAGGAAGGGAAATGATGTACTATGACTTCCAGGTCAGCACCTTCTCCACATTACCTCTCCACCTTGAGTGAATCCCAGGAGACCAAGAGTGGTCACACTCATTTCATTTCTCTTGACCTTAATTCCTTTGTAGATGGACCATGACATGAAATCCAGCAGCCATTCCTTGACCATGGAAGAAGTTAGCCAAATTAAGTCTGCTGGCATCTTCGCTTCATATCCCAGGTAGCTAAATAACCAGGTGGTCAGCTCAGAAAGCGCTTCAACAAGCAGGACCAAAGCCTGAATAACAACACACTAGAAAATCCGCAGCAATGGATAACTATGAAATCCCAGGACACGGTGAAGCAAGGCTGTCCATGTGTTGAAGACAGACAAGAAACCTTCTGTCTGGTGCCCAGTGTCCCACTTCCAGTGTTACTGCACCACCTCCGAGCCCCAGCAACACCATAACTGGGTTTCCTCTGTGGATAAGAAACCTGCTTGCACACACCCAGTGCTCATGGCAGGGAAACCGTGATAAGATGATGGATAAAAAGCACTATTTTTATATCAGGCTTCATGTTTTTATTCTCCTTGGCATTTCTAAGATTGTTTCTGCACCACTCGTTTCCAGGACCAACCAGCCAACAGGGAAAAGCAACAAGTTCACACCTTCTCTTCCTTGCTTTGGACCTCAGTTCAACTGTGGGCTTGATCACCAGAGAGGGGGCTGTGGTGAGCCTCAGCCTATCTTTCAGTACGTATCCGTCTGTGGTACAAAGATTATGAGACATCTAATCCTCCTTAAGATTCAGGTCTGTCCTTTGCTTCGGCTCTTCTGATAATCTGCCTAGATGCTTCTCAACATCTAGATGTCAAAACATCTCCTCAAACGTGACTTGGACAAACAAGAGTAAGGTATAGACTCAGCTCTGTGTGAGCATCACTCTCGAAATCCAAGAGTGAGAAGCATCATAAGAACTGATAGAGCACCAGGACTCTGCTGGTCCAGATCAAGAGCTAGGTGGGGTGGCAAAGGAAAGACAGAGAAGTCTGAGAATTTCATCAGTCGCTCACCCAAAGTTTAATGCAAGAGGCTGCTCCCGGGTTCCCTTCCACACAAACCCAGCAGTGTCTGCGCTTGGCCCCCGCAGACGCCTGCTGTGTGTTATGCAAAGCTCCCAGCGCGTCAGGTGCGTGTCAAATCACACTGCAAAAGGAATCACATTTTGCCTGGATTATTTTCAGCATTATTACTGAATACAGATTGATCAAGGACCAAGAGCTTGTCGTGGTCTCAGGGATGGGCAAGAGAAGCTATTCAGGCATAAAGAGAGAAAATACTGAGAAATGAACGTACAGGGAAATGGCTCCATGTTTACAGCTGCCAAGTTTTGGGTTGCGATGCCCAATGACAAGGTGTAGGAGGGCCCAGATTCCCAAGGTCCTCTCAGGTTTTGAAGAACTTGTGGACTGAAGAACAATATTACACAAGGAGAGTAACACCCTGCAGAGCCTCCTTCTCTCTCAGTTGTAGGATGGCTGTTGCCATGAAAGTCTTGTTCTAAAACTAAGGAAGATGACGGTTTGCTTTCTGGACACCTACAGCTTCCGTGGGTGTTTCTGCACCTAACATCTGCAAAAATTTGGCACTTGAGTATGCAACATCAGTAATTAGGCACTTATGTTTGCAACGTATCCGAGGGAGGGCATGTAGGGGGAACAGTATTTTCACATACTAAGAAAAGAGCCTTTGCTCTGGAACAGCTGGAAACAGCTGTCTGGGCAAGCTTATCTGCCAGAAGTCATCACTATGGAGCAAAGAAGTAATAGAGAGTAATGACAGTATCTAAAGTGCTGCAGTTGCAACAAGTGAGAGTTCACTTTCATCTTTCAATACAGAAAGATGAATTTCCTTCACCAGGAAATCCTGGTGAAGGTAGAACCAGGTTGGTGGCACTCACCTTACACATCACATCCTCTTGCAGAACGCTGTAGCAGAGAAACATTCCTTGAAGCATCTTTGAATCATTTCACCAATACCACCTAAGTCTTCCCAGCTTCAAAATGATTTTGGTGCTTTTAACCTAGGAAAAGGAATAGGGTTTAGTGACGTGGTCAGATGATGGTAAACAGGATTGGTTTCCTATTGGGGTCTTCTGTTCATATGGCACAAAATAAGAGAGAGAATACATATAAAAAGGTGGACAGAGTTGTCTTAAAAAATGGGCATTTAACTCATTTTGACTGAAGGAGATTGCAGACACGTTCAGCCACACATCAAATGCACAGGCAGAAGCAAAGCCAGTGCAGTGATAACTTCTCCCCCTTCCCACAGTCCTGCAGTTGCAGCAGTTATTTTGGCCAACGTGCAGCGAGTGCCATTGTCTTCTGGCAACATGCTGAACCAGAGCTGGGAGACGGGTCCACCAAGGCTTTACTACAAGCACTTTCAACTGTCCTGGGCACATGGACACACCTAAGGCCTTTAAAGCACTCCATTTCCCCCATCTTGAAACAGGCATCAGGGTGTCCTTTGCTTACCTTTTCCCTGTGTCAGTTATTTTCGCCGTGATCCTGGGATGCTCTCGCCTCCTCTGCAAAGTGCTCAGTTCAGTGAAGCTTCAAACCCACTCGGGGCCTCCAATCCAGCTAATCCACAAATCTAAGAGACAGACTGAAGGTCTGATGAACTACAGCTAATGGGTGGATGTGCTGTTACTCTGTCGAGGACCAGCTCGGGAATCACGCAGCAAGCAAGGATAATAGGAATTAAAAAAGGCAATGCACACTCCACAGCCTTCTAAGATCTGAAAGGTTAATGCACACAAAAAGGGAGAAACACAATAAAAAGCTCTGGAGCTGCAGATTAACTTTCACTTCTCAGAATCTATTATTGTTATTAAGGAAGATATTGAAAGGCAGAAGTAGGAGCTCGATGCCCTACTTCCACTGCCTTGCACTGGGAGTTGGGCTTTTCTTTTGTTTCACGCCTTTCAATATCTTCCCCATATTTTTTTTCCAAACCTGCAGTGAAATGCAAACGACGACGACTTTGATAAGCAGCACCCTGAAGGCTGAATAATATTGACAGGCGGGGAGTCCCCCAGGCTTAAGGAAGGTTGGTGCATTGTAAAGCAGCTCCTCCCTTACAAAAAAAAAAGCTCTTTTGAATCCGTGTGCCAGCCCGAGCAAGGCAGAGGGCAGCCAAACGCCTGCGCCAGGAGATAGCTCCATTTATAATGGTGCACCTATTAGGCAACCAATCCGTTTAGCTTGGGTGCTCATTGTTTATTCAGCTAATGGTGAAAGTTATGTCCACATTCTAGCGTGAATTAAGTATTCAGCTATTTTACAGGCACGGTAAGGCGGTCAGCCTTAGCCTCAGTAATTAGGGCTTACTGTTTAATTAATCTCCTGTGGTCACACACGCGATACAGCAATCTCTATCGCACTCTCTCTGTGGGCTTACCCGGGAAAGAGGAGAGAGGCTAAGGAAAAGGAGGAGTTAATCCTTTAAGCGTATCACTTACCCCCATTGCACAAACATTAAATGAAGGTGATGGAGGGTGCGTGCTGTCTCTCACTGGTGGGAGAAGGTTTGGGTTAGAGCCAGCACAACCACTGAGGACATGAGCTCATTGCCCAGGAGACCCATCCCACCTGCAGATGGGGACAAGGCAAAACCCACAGGGACTTGCTCCCTGTAAATGGGATGGCGGGAGCTGTTGGTCCTTTGGCTGGAGAAGCGTTGAGCTACCAGGGCAATGCTTCCTCCTTGCCACAAGCCCACAGCTCCGAGCCCCTGCCTCCAGCAGCTGCAGCCCCAGGGTCGATGCCCACGGACCATGGCAGCGGGGAGATGCCTGGAAAGACCCATCCCTGGCAGTGCCACGTCCTTGCCAGGAGCAGCGGCAGCCCAAGGCCCAGGCAGGGGCCACGTTTCCACTCGCTGGAGGTGGGAGAAGGTGGAGTCAGAGCCCCCATGAAGACGGTGGGGGTGGGGAGGACAGTGTGCAGCCAAATAGAAACGTGGAAAAGGCTGGAAATCAACCCCCAGGGTCACAGGACAGGGCAGGAACTGTGAGTGGACCAAGATTACTGCATTGAAATGGTAAACAAGCAATCTGAAGATATTCTTCAGGTTATAGAGCCAGCAGAGAGAGGCTAAGAAGGTGCAAAGTAGTGTCAATCCCAAATACAAAAGCGGGTGATCCCCAGCGTTTTAAGGTGCTTCTCCCGCTGGCAAGTACCACCAGCTGCTCGGAGCTAGTTCGGGATGCCAAGGAATGGAAGGCTGGAAACCCTACGGAGCACGGGGCCGGTGGAAGGACAGGAGCACCCGCTGCACCGGAGGGACAGAACCCCCAGCGAGGGTCTGACCTCCCCAAACTGCCCGGAGCTGCTGGGCAGAGGGTGGGAACCTGCCCCGGTGGGGAAAAACCCATCCACCGACAGCCTCCGCCGCTTCCCGCGCCGCCGGCAGAGACACCGGCCGGGAGAGCCGCCGCCGCGGACCTCACCGAGCAGACGGATCCCGCCGAAGCCACCCGCGGCCGTGGGGCAGCGGTGCCCGAAGCAGCGCCGGGGGGTTCCGGTCCCCGCGGGGCCGCTCGGCCCCGGGCAGGCGGCGGGGACGGGACCGGGCAGCCGCTCGCGCCAGCCGTGGGATTTTTCCCGGGCTCCAGCGCCCTCTGCTCCAGCACGGGCAGAACTGGAACTCCGCACCCGCGGTCCGGGATCGCCCTGTGCGGCACCCTCTGCCAGCACGAGCCCTGGCACCCGGCGGGGTGACCTTATAAATGAAGCAGGTTTCCAGCTTGTAGGATACTTCTGTATCCCTACTGATTTGCAAGGGAAGTCGCTGCGGGAGGTTTACACCTGCTTGCCCAGCGCAGGGACATCAGCTCTTCTGGGCATCAGGGGCATCTCTGCAGACAGCCCCGCTCACGGCTCCACGAGCCCAACACTCGGCCCTAGGGCTGGCACTGGATTTTAGGCAGCTGCCAGTGTGGTGCTGCACAGCCCCTCCATCCTCAGCACCGGCACATGCAGCTTCTTCAGATACTTATACAGACACTCAGCCACCCCATAACGATTCCCACAAGCTCTGGGGACAGGCTGGAGCAGAGCACCCACCCCATAACGATTCCCACAAGCTCTGGGGACAGGCTGGAGCAGAGCACCCACCCCATAACGATTCCCACAAGCTCTGGGGACAGGCTGGAGCAGAGCACCCACCCCATGATGGTTCCCCACCAGCTCTGGGGACAGGCTGGAGCCGAGCACCCACCCCATGATGGTTCCCACAAGCTCTGGGGTCAGGCTGGAGCAGAGCACCCACCCCATAACGATTCCCACAAGCTCTGGGGACAGGCTGGAGCCGAGCACCCACCCCATGATGGTTCCCCACCAGCTCTGGGGACAGGCTGGAGCCGAGCACCCACCCCATGATGGTTCCCACAAGCTCTGGGGACAGGCTGGAGCAGAGCACCTACCACAAGCTTGTCCCCCTGCGATGCTGATCTCGAGGAAGCCAGAGCCCTGCCAGGGCTCTCACCCCTGCAGAGGGGTCCAGCTTCCCCACCACGACCTGGGAGATCCTTCTCCTCCTTCCCAGGGGTCAGACAACGCGAGAAGCTGGTCCAGACAGACAGACGCTCCCGTAGCACAGAGCTGCTCCTGCAGCTCCTTTGCATGCTCATGTGCCAGACTCCCTTAACGGGCCAGACTAAACAAACCCCTCTGTCTCAGTGGAGGAAGCTGTTCTGTTCGTTCAGAAAAGCTCAGCCAAACCTCCCAAAGGAATAGGTCACCCCTGCTCTGCGAGAGAGATGTTTCCCCTCAAAAGCGGAGAGCAGCGACTTTGCTCCATGGTGAGTCCATTCAGGAGCATCCACTCGCAGGGATGAAGGGCAGATTTTCACCCGTGCGCTGGTTTCCAAGACTGGAACCTGCTGTAGGTAGTTGAGATATCGTGTGCAAAAAGGGACATTTCTAAAATTTTTAAGGAAAGAGACTAGCTCTCTGTAGAGCAGCTCTCAGAAATGCACATGGGTGAAGCCAGTTACTCGGGCATGCCTGCTCTGCCCCTTGCTGTTGCAGAGGTGAGCATCTCCAACCAAAGCTGCAAACCCCCTGTCCACCTGCTCCCTAACCTTGGGGGCACCTTGAGCCTTTAGTGCTCCAAGCTTCCACCAGAACATTTTCCTATGTCTCCAAACATCCAGCTCTGGTGGTGCCTGAAACTATCCAAACCTTCCCAAAGCAAAGTCAACAAGCCACACGCTCACACTTACAACCAGCAAACATGATGGATCAGGCACTTCTCTTCCATTGTGATGCACCCTGGTAGGAGCTCCTGATGCTCTTGTCACTGGGGTACTGTGTTACAAGGGCACCACCACCTCGTCCAACTCTGAAAGCCTTCTAAGAAGACCAGCCTTGAGGAGAGAGCACACAGGCTATGACTTGAGGAATAAGTAGGGTTCCAAATGGTTTCTATCCAACAGCTATATCCTGTTGAGTAGTTAGTGGGAAAGTTGCACCGTTCTCCATGATTTGTCCCCAAGTTGCCCTTTGGGAATCCCGTTCTTAGGCACTTACTTCTTCCCTTATACCTGGTAAGTGCTCAGATGCTCAGTATGGGCTCCCAAAGCTCTAACAACAAAACAAACAAAAAAAAATGTTGCTATCTACATGGATATATATATTTTAAAACATACATATATAAATATAAAAGTATATATATCTGCTTATAGCACAGCCCTGGATTCTGTCAGGCCAGGCCTTGTATGCTTCCACCTCAGTGCAGGGGGAGGGATGGAAGCATTTCTCTCCACCATGGGGCTATTTGGAGGAGAGACAGTCAAAAATCCCAACACGCTTTGTTCCTGTTATAAAGGGGTTACATAAAACAAAAACAGGTCACAATCAGGCACTGAGGACACCATAGTGTCACCAGACTCTTGAGGTAGTGACGTTACAAGTGGCATTAGGAGCCAGCAGGTGATCTGTATATAACACACGAAAAAAAAAAACCCTGCTGTAATCATTCAGCATCAGGACACAAGGAGGTGGCATCTGAGGAACACAACTCTGATGAGTTATGATGCACTCAGGACTCTCCAAAGGCATTATTTATTTGCATTACCAAGAGGACTTAATTATTCCTCCTCACATTAGAGGAGATACTGAGAGCTTCTATTACTGAGAAGATAATTTTAATCAGCAAACAGAGCACATGCCACAACCAAACATCTATCACAAGGCAAGTCGGGTGGCTGAAGAGTTCCTGCTTCAAACCCTCGCTGCTTACAGCTGCGTGTGCCTCAACTGCACAGCCTGACACATGAACGAGAGAAACTGCCTGAACGTAGCAAAGCTGAGCAAGTTTTTCAGCTGGTAGTGCTGCCGAAGAGGCCCAGCAATGCCAGAAAGTGGGAAATCAGAGGAATTAGCACCTCTCCCATGAAGACAGGCTGAGAGAGTTCAGGTTGTTCAGCCTGGAGAAGAGAAGGCTCCAAGGAGACCTTTGAGCAGCCTTCCAGTACCTAAAGGGGCTACAGGAAAGCTGGAGAGGGGCTTTGGACAAGGGCATGTAGTGACAGGACACGGGGCAACGGCTTTAAACTGAAAGAGGGGAGATTTCGATTAGATATAAGGAAGAAATTCTTCCCTCTGAGGGTGGTGAGGCACTGGCACAGGTTGCCCAGAGAAGCTGTGGTTGCCCCATCCCTGGCAGTGTTCAAGGCCAGGTTGGATGAGGCTTTGAGCAACCTGGTGTAGCGGAGGGTGTCCCTGCCCATGGCAGGGGGGTTGGAACGAGATGATATTTAAGGTCCGTCCCTTCCAACCCAAATCATTCTGTGATTCTAAGAAACTGCAGCTAACTATTTCCCACTTCAAGAACAGGGGTTAAAAATAATAAATAAAACGAAGCAGATTTAGGGACCAGGAGGCCCATTTTTTGTCTGAGTTTTGGCAGCAAGTGGAGTCCAGTGGTCAGAAGAGGAGCCTTGAAGGTGTCTGGCAACTCTTCACAAGTGCTGAACCTATTGCCAGCTTCTGGGAGACAAGCACACTGTAAACACCTTTAAAGCACTTCCATTTTTAAAAATTACTTTAAGGCAAAGTTTCAAGAAGTGTTTATAGCCCAGCAGGATTCTCATAAGCACCTCGGCAATAGGCACCCAATTCCTGAGGAAGTCAACACTTAATTTACCACAACATTTTTTTCATTTCTAAGAACAACAGAAAGCATGGTGGGGCATTCCTGCTGATGGTGCTGTAGTTCCCAAAGGTGACAGTGACACCAAAGAAGTGGCAATGGGCACCATCCAACTTGCACAAGCACCACATCTGCTGTTTCTAGGCTGAGACAGTCCAGAAGGTGATGTCCTATCACTAATCACACAACACAGCACCAAGAGGTGACGACAGTCCCTCAAGTGCTGCTGGATGCTTCCTTTCCCAGGAGCTCTCAAGGCAGATGAACACAGAGGTCCAAGTCTTTTTTCCCCTGGCTGCAGTTAAAGTCTTTTCAAGACAAAACCCAATGTCATTAAGAAAACCTGCGGGAATCCAAAGGGAGGTCACATGTATTTTGAAAAGTTTTGTTCAAGCCCATGGTTGCATTATTCCTACTATGAAAACACTCCTGTTCCATCACTAGGTTTTGTGGGATTAGAGAAATTAGCTATGGTCTTAAAATAACAAAATCTTTCATAATCTGAACCAAAAAAAATCCAAACCCCACAGTCTCTCTTCTCCTTGGAAGTTCCCCCATCTCAATCTGCTCCAAGACTTGGACCTTTCATGGAGAAAGAAAACAGCAAAACTCTGGGACAACTGGTACTCAACGCCCAGCTGAGGCAGGGGGTTGGGTGAAGGCAAGGCCATCCAGCATGAGCAGTCTGCCTTTCATGTCCAGCCCTTTGATGTTTTCTTCAACAGCTAAGCAGCGTGTGTGATCATCAGATCAAATACTTCTTCTGTTAACTAATCCAAGATCTTTAGATGCAACTGGGACTGCTCCTCTCCCCAGGTCAGTTTTCTTCCATGAGCGCAGCAACGCGGTGGCCTCTTCCCCCACCCTGCCAGAGAAGAGGCGAGTCCCCATGTTCCTGTCAAATTTCCTTAGTGAAACACAAATGTGCAGCCAGCGTTTTAAATACCAGCATCTCTACAAGTTAAACATAGTAATTACAGCTCACAGGCGTTCTCACAGTTTCTCCGCCAGTGAACGGGGCATTCAGTATCCGCTTGACATCATCTGCTGGAACATGAAAATTAGAGGGATCGTCGCTTGGATGGAATAGAAACGTGCGTTGATGCTGGTGAGCTGGGTGGTCAGCTCAGCTCCCAGCACTGTGGCCACCCTGTACTGCCACAGAGCCGTTTGCTTGAAGCTGCAGAGCAGCTCAAGGAGGGCTGAAGGCCAAGACCACCAGGAGTCAGTCCATGGCCAAAAGCAGTTGATGTGCAGTAGACTGAGCTCTTTACACTTTTGAGCAGTGAGGACGGAGTTAAGAGCAACAGGAGCTACTGTGGGAGCAGGACTTGACTTGCTGAGTGTTTGAGCTGAGCAAGGTTGATGGTACCTCCTGTAGGGGCAGCGAGGTTGCAGCAGTGGCTTCAAGGCATCCCTGACAAGGTCACCAATTGTTTTTGTGGCCTGAGCTAAGTGGGAACAAAGAGGAATGGGACATCCTTGTGCTCACAAAGCTGCCAAGACCACTACCTGCTCTAAATAGCCCCCAGTCACCATGGACAGCAGGGTTGGAGAGAACAGATGAGCCCATTGAACCACCCTCCTGGACACAGCAGGGACAAGTCCACCAGTTATTTCTGGGGATGAAGAGTGGACCACATCACTTGAACAAGTAGCCATAACCACTCAGGTTGATGCTTCTACCCAAAACACATGCAGAAGAACAGCAAACCTTGTAGAAAAGGTGATTGTCAAAAGCAAGGAGAGCCTGGAGGTGTGTTGATAAAAGCCTCGTCCTCTGTCAGATACTAACAGCAGCAGAGGGCACAAAGGGAAAAGTTACAAGTAAAAGAAAACGTACATAAATCAGCAAACCTCACTGCAACTGATTGATCCTGAGAAGAGAAAAACTGAGAGGAACATGACTATTTTGCCCACTTTGAGGTCCCACCTCCCTGCCAGGATGGAGGAACAGGCCCGCAGGGTAGTTGCCTACAGGTCTGCTCTCCTCTTCAGTTCACCCCCAGCTCCACCAGCCTCCCCTGCCAAGTCACCCTGCAATTGTCACATCCGGCACCACGCTCACGCTGCCAGGCATGGTCTTCATCCATTCATTTTCCAACTTTTCCTAGCACCTCGTTCATTTTGTATGCAACCAGGACAAAAATTAAATATTTTAATCAGAAATTGGTTGCTTCTTTAGTCCTAAAACATTCAGTGGCACACAGTAACTGAACAGCCCAGGTCACGTCACTGTTTGAAACGTTTCTCTTCACTAAGATCTTTACTATTTCAGACAGTTTAACAAAGGATTAGTTCTTGGGATCAGCTACATTTTTCACTTTGCTGAGAAATAAACCCATCAGCCTCATTTTGCTTTGCAAGTGCCACAAAAGCAAAAGAGCTCAATGCTTTCCAAGAGAAGCATTACACACTCTTGGTGTTCCCTCCTCATCCCACCTGGGAGCCCTCTCCTCGCTCAGAAGGTGATCCTCTCCCTGCACATGGCCTGCAAAAAAATACACGTATGGGAGTTTGGGGGTCGCACAGACTCACCCCAAATATCTGTGCAACTCTGAGCAGCAGCTCCCAGAGCTGGAGGACCATGAGACTGCATCCTCATTTCTTCCCTCGTCATCTTCTCTTGTTATCTACTGAAGACACAGTTGAAAATAACATTTAATAAGGCTGCTGGGCTGTCGGTGGCCTGCGTGAGACTGCAATCCAGCAAGTGTTTGGCATCTCTGATCTGGGGGCCTTTCTCCCAAGATGTGAATAAAAACAGCTTCTTAATTAAGTCTTGGGTATTGATTTCATTTTCATCCTATTAACTGCTTCGCCCTACATGTGTTTGCTACACTCGGTGGGATTCCCCTCACCCCCACCCTGTGTACATACAAACAGCAAAGATAAAACAGCTTCATTAGTCCCATCTACTCTTCAGGCACCAGTTTCATTTTTTCCTTTCAAGTGCTCATAAAAGAGCCTCCTTGACAGCTTCTAGGCCTGCATCTCCCTGGCAGAGTGAAGATGCACGAAGCAACATCAAGAGCTCTGCTGCTTTTGAAAGAGCAAGAGCAAAAACTCTGCTCAGCCCATAAAGAAACTCGTCCTCTGGGTACCATCTAGCGTGGAGTAGGTGATGGGAGCTGGAGGGGTCAGAAAAGCAAAATCCCTGGAGCTGATGCCAGATGTTGATCCTTTATTTTGTCAGGTTTGATTTTTTAAAAAAAAAAAAACACAAAACCAGCAGCACCAGTTTGTCCTTGAACACTGAGCCCCAGCAGCACACGGTCGGGTCACCTTGGGTGGGAGCTGCTTTTCCTGCTAAGAGGAAAATCAAAGATTTTTTTGTTCCCCCCTGGGAGAAAGCCTCACCAGTGAGAGGAGCAAGATAAATACCAGGCTACAGGATGAAAATATGGAAAAATGGAAAAGAGTAGAAAGACAATAGATTGAGGAGAGCAAGGAGAAAGGCAGCATTTTTCACAATGCTAGAAAAGAAAGATCTGGGAGGTTATACTGCATCCTCCAAGGTTATTGACATCAGTAATGACAGTTCATGAACTTGTACAACCACATGGTCTTTGACCCAAAGAATTCATAACCAAAATTAGGACTTCGCACAAGAACGACAGGAAGGAGGCCACATGCAGATAAGTGAATAGGGGAGGCATGGAAACATTTTGGAAAATAAGCTCTTTTCAATTGAATTCGTTGTCATTTTTTTTAGGTTGTCCAAGAAGGGGACTGAAGGAATGAGAGTTGTCTGGGAAGCTCAGGGAAGATGTTCCCTGAAGTTAGAGCTGGCAGAGATATGGTGAGGATAAAGCCCAGAAAAGTTGGTCAGGGCTTTACTGCACTTCCCAACTTCCACGAGTTTGAGGTCCCTTTGGCTTTGAGTTGAAACCCCAGGAATTTCTAGCACTCACGGCCATGAGTGAATATTTCCGTGGTCCAAATCTGGGAATCAGCATGAAGTGCAGCTGGAATAAGGAACTCAGCCTGAAACTCGCTGGTCTCTCAATACCAAGGGCAACTATTTAAAAGGCCAATGAAGAATTGATAATCTGAACAGCGAATTTAACTTTCTCTCACGTTAGTACCTGCTAGCTTTCAAAAGCATGGTTGGTGGCCAAAGGCTTCTGATAAAGCTTCACTTTTGGATCTGGATTGTTTTTCCAAAGCAAATTGAGTTAGATAATCTGCCTAGTTCTAGGCAGTGCTTGGATGTTTACACTGATTTAAGAATTAGCTTGAAAAATCGCAATATGTGCCAAGTTAAGCAGCAGCAAGGACTGACTGCACAAAAGGTATCTGGGCTCTATTTCACAGTCTGTATTTTTCTTTCTCTGTTTTGCTTCAAGAAATTAGGCTCAACAACATCAAAACAGCCTGTCCTTGGGTCCAACCCTCAGGTGGAAGAAGTCATCACAGACATTGCCGAAGCTGCTTTGGCTGGTGCTGCGAGAGGATCTCGGTTCTGCAGATCTGTAGACCAGGCAGCACTTGTTTCAAATGAATTAACAAGAAAGGCCTGGAATGGTTAATCCAAATTATTTAGCCATCATGTTTTGCCCTTCTCCTCCTCTCCCTGGCATAATGTTTTCTAAATTGAATTCCTTTAACAGAATCCAATATGCAGCAAACCTGTTGTTCTAGAGAAACGTAACATTTTGGGTCTGGCTGATGGGGGAGGCAGCAGCTCCCAGCGACCCCTTTTCTGTCCCCATCCTCTGCCCAACATCAGCAGGACCCAGGCACCGCAGAGGCCAGTCTCCTTTGGTGCAGGTCCATGGGGACATGACACCAGGATCACGCCAACAGCACGACTGCAAGGAAGGCTCAGCACCAGGAGCAACCCCCGGGCAGCTCGTTGCCCTGGCCAGCTGCATCCTCCTTCCCATGCTGGAAGGCCAGGAACCCAAGCCATACATCCCTTGTCTGACTTTTTTTCTGCATGTAATTTGTGAAGAATTACGGAGATATTGCAAATAACCAGTAAAAAAATGATTCTACATAGGCCAGTAGCCCTTGGATCCAGGCACCATCTGAACCAGTGTGCGTTTTTACCTGCAGGGGAGGTTTCCACACATAGTCAGGGCAAATGGAGGGGCAGCAAACACCCCCAGCAGAGGGTCTGGGAAGTGCTTTTCCAAGAAACAGAGCTGTGATGCCACAAGGAGCTCCCAGCGATGGCTCAGGGATGGTCACGGTCCGGGTGCACAACTCTCATAGAAAGTCAGATGTGTCAGTCTGCATAAAACTGAAACTTTGCACAGAGAAACCATTTCAAGCATCACACCCCAAAGATGAGGTCACTGTATTTGGGGAGGTTGCTTGTCTGTAACAGCAGATGCTGAAGCTGCTGGGTCTCCTGCTGCTGGAGAGCTGTACCAGGAGGTCTGTGTCCTGGGAGGTGGCTGGCACAGCAGCATAGGAAGCTGCTAATTATTCAAGGGCAACACATATTCAACATCCACACGACAGAACTGGGAGCACACCCAACCCGTGGGTTTACCAGCCCTTCAGCAGCAGATACATTGCATGGAGAGACAAGGATGGAAAGTCTACAGGTCATTGGATATTCTCTTCTCTTCCCTGCAACAGGTTAATGAAGTTGGCAATAGTACTTTCACAGAAAAAAACCAACCAACCAACCAAACAACCTGAAAGTATATATCTACCTAAAAAATTGAGTACGTTTTCCAGAAGAAACTTGATTCTCTTAAAAACCAATGTTATATCAGACTCTCTCTTTATCGTCCCCAACATCTTTGCAAGTTTGGCCCCAGATCTCTTTCTACTCTATTTGTCTTCATAGGAGAGCAGGAGGGTCTCCTCTCAGACACGTGCAGCACCCAGCTCAGCAGCACCCTCAGTAGCTGTTGATGACACAGGGTGAGGTTTCCAAATGCCTGTAGGCAAGTCAGGAGCACAGAGGACCACACAATCCATTTTACTGATGGGAAACAGAGGCAAAGAGGTATTCTCCAGCTACTGAGAAGATGTGCTATGTGGATGGTTGGGAGGAGGATCCATGCCACTACTTAAAACATTCAAACTCCTTAAAATGTCCAAAGCCTTCACATGGGAGGAGGAAGAGGTGAGGTGGGGGATTGCTCATCCCCCACCAAACAAAGCCCACCCCAGGCAGAACAGGGCACGGTCATGTCTCAGAGCTGAGCAGTTCAGCAGCACTCGAGTTCAAGAAGAGCATTTACACCCCAACAAAACTCAGGGATCATCACGTATCTGCCCACTGAGTCATCAGCTCCTGCCCTTTCTCTGCCCCGTGGTGCAAAACTCCAGCAGCCCACTGGGTACCCCGCTCAACCCACCCTCAAAGCAGCTCCCTGCCCCAACGGGAGGGAAAACACAGACCATCACCAGCAAAACAACATGCTGTCGCGCCACAAAAGTTCCCAAACTTCTTCCAACCCGAGCCTGTGGCGAAGGGATGATCATGACATAAATGAGAATATTCTCCCCAACCCTTTTTTACTCATTTATAAGGTCACTTTGTTAACGCTGCAGCCCATGTTTGCTGTTTACAGATTCCAGAACAATATATTCCAGTTATTTTCCTCCAACAGCTGCACAACTAGAGAGAAATTCTCTTCCCAGCACAGGCAGAAGAAAAGGATATTTGTCTTATTATGTCTGGGTAAAGCTTATCTGCTTATTTGCTGCTTGGAATTATATTTACAGAGCACAACAAAGACAAAGCCAAGTGCACTAATTGCTGTTGCTCAGGTGGAATATTTTCTGCCCACCCTGAGCCGCGCATCAGTGGGGCTTTATACTTTATCTAGCAGGAGGAAGCCACGCAGACGGCGTTTGTTGTTTACCCATCACTGCTATTTCATTGCTGCTACACTTTCTGAAAGAAGGAAGAAAACCCTCAATGATTTCTCACAGGCTCTGCTTTTCAAACAAGGATTGCTGATTATTATTTTTTTAAAGCTTATTACACATCACAGACAAATACATCACCATTTAAATCAACCTCACTCTGAAGACGCAGATGGAGGCTCCTTCCAAGGACAGGGGAAGCTCTCAACAATCAGGTGCTTCACATCCTCAACACAGTGGGCTCCAGACACCCACCTTCCTGGGTTCCCAAGGGATGAGCACAATGCAGAAAGCAACTTCCCAGCAGAGAAGACTTCTAGCCACAAAATCTTTGTATTTTTTCCACCTTATCATCACCACAAATCCTTACCTCACCTCTGCTCCAGCTTCTTCAGCTACAGATCCCACCAAGCCCCTGTTCACAGAGCAAAGCTCAGCTCAGGCACCAGCACAGAGCTCCCCAGCATGAGTGCTTTAAAGGATCCCCTGGCAGGGTGGCAGCAGTGTGGAATGGGCATTAATTTGTCTGTAAGGAGGGTCAGGTGGCCACACTCTCCCTTTCTCCCCTTTCATCAAGGAAGGGAAAAACATCCCAAATGCAAAATGCAGCTGTGGATCCTTTGATGTCCTCATGGCCACCTGTCCCTGCTCTGCTCCTCAGCCACCTCCTTCAAATTAAGTCAGCCCAAAAGGCACTTGGCTCTGCCTGGGCTTCGAGGTGGTTTATGCCTTTTGTAAACCCACCCTCAGTGGTTTACGGGGCACGCAGGATCTGTGTGTGTCCAACGCTTTCTATTCCTGCAGCAGCATTAAAGACTTCTGCAGCCAGGAACGCTGGCTAATGGATCCCTCTTAAAACAGCCAGCCCTTTTCCTGATGGAATCACTTGTCGTCTTGTTAGATAGCAGAGTTCCAAGTATTTAAACAAAGTCTTGGCTTACTGTGCTGGTGCCCTGCTCCGACCAGGTCAGCTGTAAGGATGAATTTAATCTCAGCCAAACATCAGGCTGTGGTTTAATGATGGCATTGGCAGCCTTGTGCATAAACCCCCTGGTCCCAGCAGGTCTAGGGAGGGGCAATGGCAGGGGCAGGGGCAGGGGCAGGGGCAGGGGCAAGGGCAAGGGCAAGGGCAAGGGCAAGGGCAAGGACCTTCACCTTAGGTACCAGCAAATCCTTCAGGCCTCCAAGAGGATGGATGGCAAAGAGCTGCTTGACAAACCCCGGGTGTTTTGGCCACCTTTGCTGGTCCTGAGCACATGCTGATGAGGGTGTAACGTGGTCAGGACTCTCTTGTTGCCTGAATTTCCTTCTTTCCACTTCCCCATCCATCCCAGAGGAGCTGGGGGGTATTTATTCATTGTAAATACAAATTTTCCAGGCACAGGGCTATTTCCTTGCAGCAGGGGCTGCTGAGGTCCCTTTGCTGCTGCGGAGAAGAGGTGAGCCGGGGGTTCAGCTCTGCCCGAGGCTCGCCCGGCTGGGCACGGGGCGCTGGGCAGCCGGGGCCGGGGCTCGGCGGAGCCCCAGTCAGGTGCTGAGTCCTTTTTAATGGCTCTCACACTGGTTCAACAGAAATTACAGGGCAGAATCGAGTGGCAAAACTCAGGTGTGAGGCTGACCTTGACCAACCCCCCCCCACCCCCCCCGATTATAATGGCAGCATCGCATCCCCGCTCGCAGGCAGCATTAGGGAATATTTGCTTTTTCTGGGCATTTTTCTAGGCATTTGCTCCATTGGTGCTATTGCCTAGGGAAGGGACTGGGGGTGCTGAGCCCGACCTTCCCCTGGCATCAACACCTCTCCCCTCGCCTGCTTCTTCGCTCCTGTCCTGTCCACAGACTTCTGGCTCGAACCCCAGCCCCACGCGAGGCTCCGGGAGCCGGCGGCCGGAGCACCAAGGCCTTTCCCTGCCGACAGCGCCGACGCCGTTTCTGTTTCCTGCCTCTTGCCTGAGCTTAGACACAAAGTGATCCAGATGTGGTCTTATAAGAGCCAGACAGAGGGAAACAGTCACTTTCCTGGACCTTTTTGGCTATGGTCTTGCTAAGGCAGCCCAGGAGGTGGTTGACCTTCTTTGCAGCAAGGGCGTGTTGCCCTTGTTGCCCACCAGATCCTTTTATGCACGGCTGTTTCCCAGACAAGCAGCTCTCAGACTGTCCTGCGTCCATCCCAGGTGAAAGGTTTCCTTTTACTGAACTTTATGAGGTTTTTGTTGGCTCATTTCTCCAGCCTGTCCAGGTTCCCCTGAATGGTGGCCCTGCTCTTGACTGTACTGACTGCTCCCCCCAATTTGGTGTCACGCACATGCTTGCTGAAAGCGCGCTCTGACCCATCATCCAGATCGTTAATGAAGACGTGAAGAAACAGTACTGGTCCCAGTACTGCTCCTTTAGGGACCCCAGTAGCTACTGGCCTCTCACTGGCTCCCTCAGTTACCGGGGGAGCGCCAGCGCCGCATCCCGCCCCGCGGCACTAGGAAGGAAATTAAAAGGATAAAGCGATAAAGCGGCTCTCGCGGCAGACGAGGGAATATTCCGTGCTATCGGCGAGATAAAATACTGTTTCTTCCAGCTCTGGCAGAGGCTCGGGAATGAGCACCTTTCCTATGAGGACAGGCTGAAAGAGTTGGGGCTGTTCAGCCTGGAGAAGAGGAGGCTCCGGGGTGACCTTATAGCGGTCTTCCAGTACCTCAAGGGGGCCTACAGGAAAGATGGGGAGAGGCTGTTCAGGAGGGCCAGTTATGATAGGACAAGGGGTAATGGTTTTAAAATAGAGGGAGGTAGGTTCAGGTTGGATATTAGGAAAAAATTTTTTACTATGAGAGTGGTAGAACACTGGAACAGGTTGCCCAGAGAGGTGGTGGATGCTCCATCCCTGGAGACGTTCAAGGCCAGGTTGGATGAGGCCCTGAGCAACCTGATCTAGTTGGAGATATCCCTGTTCCTTGCAGGGGGGTTGGACTAGATGACCTTTGAAGGTCCCTTCCAGCCCTAACCATTCTATGATTCTATGATTCTATGAGCCACGGGGTGAAACTGCACATTTGTGGAGGTTTTGTAACGCCGAGCTGCCGCTCCCGGGCTGCGGGATAACCATCGTCCTCGCTCGCGTTTCCCCAGGGAGAGCAGGAGAGATGGAGGCTGCAAGGAGGAGAAGCCAGCTCAGCTCCAGTATTTCAGGGTCATTTTATGGCTTCGCTGGGCTGGTTCAGCTGCAGGGTCACGGCCGGTGTTTTCGGGTGCCTTTCTCACCCCCTCCATGCCCAGCAGCCCCTGGAGACAAGAACCAGCATGAGCGTGATCACCAGCTCCACCACCTGCTCGGTGCACAGAGGGTTTGCACGGGGAAACGCCTTGCGATCCCGTGCAGCTGGATTTGGTCCACCCACGTCTTGTCCCCTGGCCCCGGAGCAGGAGCCGGGCCCCTGTACGATGCTCCCCTATAGCTATAGGGGGGCTGATGCCCGCCGGGAGCGGGGTGCAGGAGGGAGGGGTGCGTGAAGGAGCCCAGCTCAGCACCACGGCCACGTTTGGAGATTACATTTCTCGGGGGGTTTTCCTCTTCTCACCTTAATTAAAGCACATTATTTTCATTATAATGTTTAATTATACAGTATTGAATGTACTATTGTAATGAGCATTAGGCCATGGTCTTGATGTGCAAGAGCATGTGAGTGTCTTCAAGGGTCCTGCTGGTTTTCCCCACCAGCTCTGGCTATTCCTATGGGCACCCTTTGCAATTCCAGCAGCAAAACCCACCAGTTCTCCTCAAACAAACCCAACCCAACCCACAGCCATCGTGTTTTCTTGACCAACTGCCCTCAGGCCACCCGACTCAGCTGGTCTGGGGGATCTTACCTGCTCCACAACCAAAGCACCCGGTGAAAGGAGGATGATGGTGAGCCTGGAGCCCAGCTCGGGCCGGGATGGCGCCGGGTGAGGCTGAAGCCAGCAGGAACATCCCCAACATTTTGGTGTGACACAGGTTAAAATCAGCTGGGAGCTCCCAAAGCTGCCGGCAGGATGGGGATGGGAATGGTGACAGGGATGAGGACGGGGACAAGGATGGGGACAGCCAATCCATGCAGCTCCCAGCCACAGGGCTGCGGAGTTGGAAGCTGGGAGCAGGGTTTGGGAGCAGCCGCTCTGCCCCAAAGGGACCCACAGATGAGGATGATGAAGGCACCGCCGGGGCTCTGCAGGCAACGAAGGCTCCTGCCGGGTGGGCAAGAGGTGGGCAAGGCTGCGGCCAGAGCCCTCCCCGCTCCTCCCAGCCCCGGCCGACATCGGGCTGGGATTTTTCTACCATTTATGAATATTTTTACGAGCGATCGACTGGCGGTGACTCAGTTCCTCGTTTTCCCGACGTGGCGGGTTGATGGCAGGGGCCGTGCTTAGTCACGCAGCCTCGGCAGCCCCCACCTGGGACCTGGCACCCTGGGGCTGGGGGGGACCCCCTGGCACCGTTCCCCTGGGACCTGCCCCCGCGCCCAGCCCCTGCCCAGCCAAAAACCCGCAGAGCCTCACGGTTCATCCCACCACCTCCTCCCGCCGCAGGGAGCATCCCGGGGGTTTGCCAGCAAGTGGGAGGTTCTCCCCCTCGCCCCTTTCCTTGGCCTTTTTTATCTAATTATATTTAATTACCTGCACGCAGGTGCCAGGGAGCCAACCCGGCTCCTTCGGGGCACTGCCCACCCCGCAGCGACCTTCCAGGCTCCCAAACAGGACGATTTTAAGGTTGAAAAATCAGGCAAAATTGAAAAACCAAACTCAACCTCCCCATCCCAACAAAAGCAAACCATCGGGCTGCTTTCTCCTTGCCTGAAAGTACGTGGGCTTGGGTATTTTTTTGCTTTCTGAATTTTCCTTTCAAGCCAAAGGATGAGAAGCTCAACCCCAGCTGGAGGTCCCAGTCCGGCCCCCCCTGCCCCAGCCCCGCACGGTGCCAGCCCAGCAGACAAACAGACCAAACTCTTTTTAAAGCACTTTTTTTTTTTCTTTTTTTTTTTTTATTGATTTCTTTGAAAACAGAACAAGAAAATGATCAGAGCCAAAAGACTGCTCCTTTAAAACTGTCAAAAACATTAACAGAAAAAAAATAATAATAATAAACATGACGGCATTATGAATGTTCTAGAAGAGATGAACAAAAAAAACCTGTTACTGCACTAATTACAGTATTTAAAGATATATGCAAAAAGAAAATATTAAGATAATGACCTGCCCAGCCACCACACAAAAGGTGATGGCGAATTTATTCACACTACAATACTAACAATTTAAAAAAAGTTTTGTGTTTTTTTCCTGCGTTTTTATACTAAAATCACTTTGTTCTTTTTATACAATTGATAGTTTATATTCACGTGGTGAGCAAAAATCACACCAGAATCAGCACCGTTTTGTTTTGTGGTTTCTTTTTGTTGTTGTTTTGTCGTTTTTTGATTTTTTTTTTGTGGTTTTGTGGTTTTTTGTGTTTTTTTTTTTTTTTAATGCTAGTCCCCAATGTTTCAGTAATGGTAAAAAATAAATCAGTTTATTGAAACCTCATAGCGTGTGGCTTAAAAATTAATCGAAGGTGCCCAGCGTTGAGAAAAGTGATGGGAACAGACGAGCTGGTGGCATCTGAGATCTTCTCGCCGTGACATGTCCTGTCCGCTGTTCGCCCCAGCCGGCGGACGCGAGTCGAGGTTCTCTATAATATATATATCATTCGCTTTATTTTTTTTTGTTTAAAAAAAGAGAAAAACTGTTTTTTCTTAAGAAGTTAGTGTCTTGTACGATCCCCTTCAACCTTCCCTCTCTAAAACCACTAAGGCGACGGGGAGAGGGACATCCTTCCACGGACGAACCGAACACTGAGACAGTAACGGGGCCAAGCGGCGCCGCCGAGCGCTGGTTTGTAACGGAGAACGGCCGGGAGGGAGCGGGAGCTGAGGGGAAGTGTCTCCGGTCGGCTCGGGAGAGAGCCAGGGACCAAAGGGATCGGAAGGACTGCGGGTTTCTTCTCCTCGGAAGAGAAAAAAGCCGGTGGATTTGGTAACAAGGAGGGTGTTTGTTAGAAACGCCCTCCAGCTCCCAGGGAAAGGCCCCACCGCAACGTCCTGCGAGATGCGGGAGAAATTCATGATTAAACAAATAAAAAATAAAAAAAAACAACCAAAAAAACCCAAACAAACCAACAAAAACCAACCAGCAAACCTGCCCCGGGGCTGTGCCGAGCACACCCAAAGGCCAGCACCTCCCTCCCCCTCCCCACTCCCGCCGGCTTTCGGAAAGAAAGTCCCATCAAGTATTCAGAGTTTATTACAAGCGAACTGGAGATGCCTTGGCATGAGTGATCCATTCAATAACAAGATTCGGAGGACGGGCGGCTCTCCCTTGGCTCTGACAACACTTAGCACATTAAGAGACGGAGGCCGGGACAGCTCGCATGGGAACAAAAAAAAAACCAAAACCAAACGCAACAGCCACCCCTTCACACGCAACTGTGAAAACCAGCAGCTTTCCAGGAGCAGGGAGGGGAGAACAACATCTCACGGAGGTGGGATTCGCTTCCACTTATTCCTCAAGTAACAGTCGGTGGCACAGCCCTAAGTGTCACGAACCCTTGGCTTTCCTTGAGCGGGTTTTTTTTTTTCGTTTTTTTTTTCTTTTTTTTTTTTTTTCCAGTTTTTTTTTTTGTTTGTTTTTTTCTCTTTAAATGGAAATTCAGACAGTATGTGAATCTATAGGGTTAAAACAAGTCAGTCTCTGGGGAGCGGAGCCTCAAAAGGGGCCGGCTGCTGTGGCAGAGCTGGTGTCGGGGAGCCCGTTTTCCGGCGTGTCCTGGGACGAGGTGCTCGCCTGCCGCTGGGCCAGCGCTGAGCTCGAGTGTTTGCACTTGGGTGAACCGCACTGACAGCTGAAGTATTTGCCTTTGATGTCCCAGAACCTGTCTCCGTAGTCAAAGCTGCAAGAGAGAGACAGAGACGGGGCTGACGGCAAAGCGGCACGCGGCGGCCAAGGGGGCCGCGAACCGGCGCCAGACGCCGCCGCGGTCGGCGCTTCGTACCGCTGCCACCGTCCGGGGTTTTGCAAAGCTTCAGCGGGTGGTGGGTGTTTGTGGGATCCCCAGGGGACCCTGGGGACAGGGCGCAGGGAGTAAATCATAGAAACACAGAATCGTAGAATGGTTTTGAGTTGGAAGCGACCTTAAAGATCATCTAGTTCCAACCCCCCTGCCATGGGCAGGGACACCTTCCACTACACCAGGTTGCTCAAAGCCTCTTCCAACCTGGCCTTGAACACTGCCAGGGATGGGGCAGCCACAACTTCTCTGGGCAACCTGTTCCAGTGCCTCCCCACCCTCAGAGGGAAGAATTTCTTCCTTACATCGAATTGAAATCTCTCCTCTGTCAGTTTAAAGCCATTGCCCCTTGTCCTGTCACTATACACCCTTGTCCAAGGCCCCTTTCCAGCTTTCTTGTAGCCCCTTTAGGCACTGGAAGGCTGCTAGAAGGTCTCCCCGGAGCCTTCTGTTCTCCAGGCTGAACAGCCTCAACTCTCTCAGCCTGTCTCCATAGCAGAGGTGCTCCAGCCCCTCCCTTGACCTGCTGGCTGCGGATGGAGTGAACCAGCTCAGGAGCAGCAGAGCTTTTGTCCCTCTCCACCCAGGCCTTCCCACAGTGGCTCCCTGTGGGAAAAGCAGCCCTGGGGACAGCACGTACCCGATTTCTTCTCCAGCTTCTATATGCCTCGTGCTGAAGAAGGCGATCCTGGGAAAGCGGAGGTCCTGATGCGACATGAAGACTCGCACCGGGATGAGGTTTGGCTCGCAGAGGTGGTTTATAAAGCGGCTGATGTTGCCATAGAAACGGGCATCTATGCAGTACACCTCTCCATCCTGGAGGAGAAACATTGCATCTTTCATTAGATGAAGTTGGATTTAGTATTATTACTGCTACTTGTTGAAACAAAATAAATGACCAAACTATTGGTCATTCCACTACAACTCTGGAGAGCTTCAAGAAGAACAACAACCAGGACATTTTAAAACACTGCCGGTGCTGGCGGGCACCCTGGTTCTCCCCAGCCCTGCTCAGCCAAAGCACCAGTTTGGCGTAGTGGCATTGATGTTTGGTGCAAACACCTTATGGGTAAAAGCCACTGGACAGGGGCATGGGCATCTGTTCTGTCCTCTAATTGAACATGACAGCTGGGAAACACAAAGCCAGAGCCTCAAGAAAACAGTTTTTTGCAGATAAAAGTGAAAGTGAGAACACAGAAATTCCCTTTCCAGAGAGCAGTAGAATTTTGTTTTCCTTGAAAAGAAAAGAACCCCCCTCAGGGCTTTTTTATTCCAGCAGAGAATGACTGTGCAAAGCAGAGACTTTAATTACAGAAGCTAATTTCAGTTGCAAAGAGGCCAAAAGCAAAAGCATCCATTAGCAGTGCTCAAAGTCCCTTTTGGGCAAGCACCTCGCCATCGTTAATGGACGGGCTGTGCCAGATCACAGGCCCCACCGGTGCAGGAGCTCAGGGAAGATGTCCCACCGACCTGGTGAAGTGTCACCCCACATGGGCCCACATCACACACAGCCTCACCGGCTCTAATTACAAGTTTAAGTAATTCCCATCACCCTCTCGCTTCTATCCATGGAAACGCCGTGGTTGGTGAGGACAGCACCCACTACCACGTCTAGTGACCGTCTGGAACCATCCAAGCTCTCCACCACGCAAGTCAAGATGTGTTTCTCAGGAAAGGAGCTGCTGCCTTGACCAACACAGGCAGCGTCCTCATTGTAAAGCTGCTGCTGAGAACAAGGCCCAGAGCTTGTCCCAAACCTGCTTCCCACCTTGCCACGAGGGGATCGGGAGCCAAGAGTCACACAGTGGCAAGCAGAGAAGAAGAGGAGAAACCATGAACCTGCTCTGGGGTGAGAGGAGGCTCCTTCTCAAGAGCGGGAAGGCACCAGGGTTTCTCAAAAGGGAGGATGCTCAGAGAAAGCCCCTCCTGCCTGCGGGCAGGCAGAGGCCACACGGAGAGAGCAGGGGCCAGCCCCAACTGCCGCCTCCCGCCGACGGAGCGGAGCAGGGCCAAGGGCGCGAGCAAGGACTGCAGAGGATGGGCAGAGGGTGGCTTAACATGAACAGAAAACCATAGCTAAAACTCATCCTCGAATTTCCCAGAAACAGTGTGTTTTTTCCAGCTCTCCAGTACAGAGACAAGGAAACCATCCCGTTAACCAGTGGAAACCCAGAGAGCATCTGCTGTGCCACGTCTCCCTCCCCGGAACCCCAGCAATGGCAGCAAGTTCTGGCTGCTCGATGTTCAGACGCGGGACGGGATGTGGCTGCAGGACCTGGCACGCTGAACGATGCACCACGCACGTGGCCTTGAGTGACAACTCAAGGTACAGCCACATCACAAACGACGTCCTCACCACTTTCTTTCACTGCAACGCGAGTCCATGCGAGCCACTCCTTCAACACACAGCAGGACCCCAAGGCTGCCCCTCCCAGGGTTGGGGTGCACACCCTCAATCATTTCCCATCGCTCAGGAGGCCGCGGGACCCGGCTGGCTCTGCCCTGCCCTCCGCCACCATCCCGATGGGCTCCTCTGAACGAGCGCTCAACGACTTGGTGCCTGCTTTTCTACAGATGCACCACTTTGAAGATTCCATGAAAACAGATGACGTGCTTGTGCTTGTACTGAGGTCTCCCTCCTTGCTCCACTGAGGGCTTCAGAAGAGCAAACGCAGAGGTTCTCCCTCAAAGTAGCCAGCCAGGGGCTAACTTAGAGGCAAGGCAAGGCCCAGGCAGGCTCTTGCTCATAAACACACAAACCAGGTGGAAGTCCCTGCTGCTTTTCAACTTCTTAACTAGAGTTTGACCCCTCTGTTTTCAGCCCGACTACAAGACTCATTACTTGTCTTTTTTTCAGTTGCTGTATGTGTGTTGTTTTAAAAAGAAAATAAAAAAAGGCACAAAAATAAAGCAAAGCTTCTTGCTGATGACAGAACCAAGACAGAGACTGTTTTACAGCTTTCCTTGGAAGCTACCCCACTTCTCCGAGTCCCCAGCTCACCTTTCTCCTCTTCTCCTCCCTCAAGGAAAGCCTGAAGTGATGGTCTTGCTTAAAAGCTTTAGATTGCACTTTTCAAAGCAAGATTTCTGCTCCCAGACAGCCCTTCGCAGAGCAGCGCGGGGTAACTACCAGCAGAACGAGCCTCAGGTCCCTGCCAGGGTGTCTGATGGATCCCTTTGCAAGTGAACAGGGTTTTTTCAGTCTTCCAGCTCATGTTTTTATGAAGAACTTACAGAGCTGCCCATCAGCGCAGCCACAAGCCTGCACATGCACACCTGAGCATCAAAAACTGAACACCTGAACTCGGGATGCCCAAAGGGTTTTGCCAGAAGAGCATCTCGCATCGGCACTGGTGTGGGCAGCACGAGCCGTTGTGGCCCAGCGCTGCTGGGCTCTGCTGCCCTTTTAACAAGCCCTAAAGCCTGACCTCCACCACTCTGTATTTGGATTAAAACGCAGCGAGGACGCGGTCCTCCTCTTTGCAGGCTTTCAGACCGTGCTGTACGTCAAGACGGAGACAAATATTCCCTCGGCTCACTTGGAGAAGCAAGGCCTTGGGTTTGTCTCATTAGACCCCTTCGGATACGGTACCTTGTTGTCAAGGTCGAAGAGGTAGGAGTCCTCTTCACGGACGTCGGCCTCAGAATCGGATATCAGCTCACCGACGTACCTGCAGACAAAGAGGAAAGGCAGAAATAAGATGCTCGTGCAACCACAAGCTGGGGGGTTAAACAGGTCTTTCTGGGAAGAGGGGAAAGAAAGGGATAGAGCCGAGCTACAGACGGCAACCCACAGCTTTGGCCGTGCGGAGCCACCCGGGCAAACCGCGCTTTGCCAGCTCACAGCAGCCAAAATCTGGCCCCAAACTCAGTCTTTTCAGGGCAGTACTGTTCACATGAAAAACGGAGTCTTACTTCCAACAAAATTTACTTTTCCCGAGGACTATGTTTCTTTTTGCAAATCTCTTTGTTGGCCAAGACCAACGCATTAATCCAATTCTCCTTATGTTCATGGAGCAGACTCAGCCACGTCCTGGCTCTCCTCTACACCACTGCAACGCTTGTGCTGTTTACAACCCAATGCAAAATGTTTGCTTCTGTCCTTCCTATATTTTCCAGGGTACTTCGATCGGTTACATATCTTAAAAAGTTTTGTTTCAAAAGTCTTAGGTCTAACCTAACCTGGCAGGATCCCTGGCAGGATCCAAGTTTCTTTGCCAATCCCTCTCGAACCAGAATAAATCAGAGCCGTGACCCGCGTAACAGCCACCTTGTTGCAAAACCTGGTGTGAGGCACATTACCAGGTCCTCCAAGCACTGTGAAGCACGTGCTGCTCAGTGCCTGGACTAAATACAGGCACCACCCTTCACACTCCAGGCAGATGCTGGTTTTGATGCAAACCACCTTGTTGCAGGCATCCTGCTGCACTGGTGCCCCTGTCTCTGCCTTAAGCAGTTCTAGATCGTCAAGGTTCAATGTTTCCTGCCCTGAGATGCTTGCAATCAAAAGGACACAAGAGGAGAGGTACTGAGCCAGAGGGAAGATATGAGAAAGAAGCAACAGCGCAGTAGATGTCGGTATGTAAGTCTTCCCAGCCTTTAGAGCAATGCTAATTAATTATAAGCAAAGGATTCACAATACAAAAAAATATTCTTTGCAGCATCAACAGACTTCCACGACCAGCAGCCGTTACAACAGCATTCCCCTGCAGCTCTCCAGGCCTCTTCAACGTGTGAACCAACAGTATCCATTTCCCCTGTGGCTCAAGGCAGCATTTGACTCCAGGGCTGAGGAAGAGGAGAGTCACGAAACGTTAACCTGGAGAGGACCCACGCGCTCCGTGACGCGGGATCGTTTGGCTGCAGCTCCCCAATCCAAGCGATGTGGCCAAGTGGCTCTGCCAGAGCAGGAGGCTGCCGCCGCGGGCGACCCTCCTGTGTGCCCCCACCGCACCTTGTTACTTATTGAGCGCTCCCGTAAGACTGCGGCGTTACTGGAAATCACACGCTCGTTGGTGACCTAAAGCAAGAGGAAGATGATGGCCAGAGAGGGAGAGAAATCGCTGTAGCACGGCACAGCAGCCAGCAGCAGCTGAGAAACGGCTGAATAACGCTGCACGGAGAAGCACTCTGCTCAGGGACAGCCACTTCGGGTTTACCACTCAGCGAAACAAAAAACCACAATCTAATTACAAATGGTTGTTTTGATGTTCCTTTAAAGACTATTCCTGTAACTCATCTTCTTTTCAGGACTGCTTACCGAAACAAATGGTTCCCTGATTTCCCAGATCCAAAGTTAGGGAAGGATGTGCAAGAGGTGCATTTTCCTACCCAAAAAAGAGCAGGAGCATCAGCCCCTTCATTTAAGGACTCCTGAAGCCAAGCCAGTATCTTTCTTCTCAGCGAGATGCTCAGCACCCTGATGGCAGGTAACCACATCTCAGAGCTTCACACTGCCACTCATCACTGCAAGATCCGAGCATGCTCCATGCAAAAATCAGGAGCAACAAGAAGTCCCCAGCACAGGCTCCAGTGTTTTCCACAGGGTGTGGGAGACGGGATGCCTGGGGCTTGCCCAGCTAAAGGTGTGGCTAGAATACCTGGCTCGCTGCAGATGGCATCTGACTAGAGCATCACTGTTTTGTACAGCAATGAAATATTTGGCAACCACAAAATAGACATGCACCGAAAGGAACAGACCAGATCCTCACGAACCTCTGGTTTCTGCTTCCCACTAACTCACAGCCTCTCCAATAAAAGCCCTTAACCAGCTGTGCCATTTCCAGAACGAGCAGATACACCATCTACCAACCAAGCACGGAACGAGGAGCTTCAGAACAACCCACAGCAACGTCAGCACAGGGCGAGCAACCCCAACTTCGGAGCAGCGACGAATTCGGAGGCCAGGGAGAAACCTGCACACGAGCACACTCCTGAGCATCCGCGAGTGGAAGAGCCTAAAAACTGCGTGGGAGCCCAGTGGGGCAGGGAGGGTGACACTGCTGCATCTCCCCTCACTAAGCTGCAGCTGCCAGAACGGCGCTGAAGGTACCGGAGGCCGTTAGTGGGAGGGTTGGGAGCAGCTGAAGGGTCGGGAGCCACTGGGGTGTGGGGAGCTGTGGGGACCATGGTGGGAGGGCTGGCTGGCCACCGTGCTGGCAGAGCCTCGCTCCCAGCTGCCAAACTGCTCGGAGCGCTGCTAAACGCTCCCTGCAGAAGCTGCTGCGGGCTGCCAGAGGGACAGTCTGCAAGCAGAAATGGAAAGGGAAAACAGTTTTGGAGCGATTACAGGGAAAAGTTGAAAGGTATCTGAAGTGACGGAGCAGGCTGAAAAGCAGCACGGGTGTAAGAAAGGCACTTACACCCAGAAACAGTCAGGACCAGCCGAGTTTTGCAACATGAAAGTGGTGCTGAGAACTATTCCAGGTTTGCCCCCCACGCAGGCATGAGTGAAAAATTATGGAATAAAAGTCATCCTTACACCAAAACAATTATCATCCTTCCAAAGCAGAGTAATAACCGCCGTACAAAGTGACACCTGCTCAGGGCTCTAATCCAGATGTTTAATGGATCAATTTTGGAAAAAATGCAAAATGCTCTTCCACAAGAGCCAATCCCGGGAGCTGCTATGTGCCAGCAGCCCCCGAGCACCGCTGGCACCGGGGCTTCTTTGCCAGAAATGAGGAAAAGAAGAAACCAAATCTACAGGTTGCCCATAATAAAATCACGGGAAGGACATCGGTGCAGATGGCTTGAGGAGAGGAGGACTGCGAGTTGGTGAGCTGAGTAAACATCATGTGCGTGTGTGAGTGATGGAGACAAGGAGGAACATGCACGGGCAAGACATCAATCAGCTCAGCTTTTTAGTACACAGCCCATTTAGATAATGAAGATCGTGCCTACCACGGAAACCACGTCAGCAGCGCCTGGCGAGGGCGAGGGGAAGAGTCAAGCACGGCTGTGGTATCTGCACATGCTCTGCTACGTGCCTGCGTGAATTACACCATCGTGCAGGGCTGCCTGGTCACCACTGCTTATTCCTCTCACATGTTAGTGTTCCAGTAGGATTTGGTGAAGCCAGTGCCTTTTTGCTTTGGGAGCAGTTTACTCGCGGGCACTGGCTCATCCCTGGGTGCTGAACCAGGACACGGGACCTTCGGTACTTCACCGAAAGCCCCACCTGAATCATAGAATCATAGAATGGTTAGGGCTGGAAGGGACCTTCAAAGGTCATCTAGTCCAACCCCCCTGCAAGGAACAGGGATATCTCCAACTAGATCAGGTTGCTCAGGGCCTCGTCCAACCTGGCCTTGAATGTCTCCAGGGATGGAGCATCCACCACCTCTCTGGGCAACCTGTTCCAGTGTTCTAAAACTCTCACGGTAAAAAATTTTTTCCTAATATCCAATCTGAATCTACCTCCCTCTATTTTAAAACCATTACCCCTTGTCCTATCACAACAGGCCCTCCTGGACAGCCTCTCCCCATCTTTCTTGTAAGCCCCCTTGAGGTACTGGAAGACCGCTATAAGGTCACCCCAGAGCCTCCAGAAGCCTCCTGCCACCTGAAGGCAGACTTGAGACGCTCCCCACAAACAGCAGTTCTAAGCTTCACCTCTGAAAACATTTTATCATCTGGCAGCTCCTAACATGGAAGAAATACTTGGCTGATTCACTGCAGATTTTTCTTTTCCTTCTTTTTTTTTTTTTCTTTTTAAATTCTGCAATAACCTTCCTCAATCCCCCACCCCAATTCTATAAAACTTCAATAATCAGTTCTAAAAAACCTGAGCACCTATTTCCATGAAGGGCATGAGTTCAGCCTTCTTTGGAAGGTCTTAACTTACTGTAGTATTGTGATGAAGAAAACACTTTCCGAAATATTTAATGAAGTACATATACCACTTTAAAGCCTAAAACCTGTGGGGTTTGACAGCAGTTTTTTCACCTGACATAAATCTGAACATTTTTGTTCTTAAGTACTTTATTGAATCAGGGCCGAAACATGTGCTTAACGCCAAGGGCTTTACCATTTTGCTGAATCAGACCAAAGCCAGAGCTGTGACACTGGAAAACCTCTTGAGAAGTCAGTATTGAAAAAGATTCAATACGAAAAAGTTGTTCCAAATTGCCTTGGCCTTAAGTGTCCCACATCCAGGGCGAACACGTGAGTTGAGCGCATTTGCAGCACAACCCAAACGTGTTTTTCTCCCATTGCTTGGTGTTTCAGAGGGGTAGCAGAGCTGAGCAGATCCCAGCGAGACGGAGAGGGGTGGAGAAAGCTCCACGCTATGAGGAAAAGGACAAACAGAACAGGAAGTGGAGTCAGGAAACCTCGGACTAAGGGCAAGCAGCTCGGCTCGATGCCAATTTCATTTGCATGAAAACCTCCCCATGAAGAGGAGCAAACCATGGTGGCCCTGGGGAAGCGATGCGTTTGTGTGAGCTAACGAAAGCTGAAGAACTTACTCGCACACAAAGGTTCCCAGTGGAATGTCTTGCATTGTTCGCACACCCCAGCCCATCTTTTGTGTCCGATAAAGCTGCAATCGAGTCCTGGAAAAGAGGAAATGAAGCCACGTTAGTTGCAGCAACTCCACAGAAAGAAAACACATTTTCGTAGAGAGATGAGCAAAAAATCCAGCAACCTTCCATCAGCACAAACTCAAAAATGATTTCAACAGTCAGCCCCCCTGAGTTCTCACTCTGGCACCACTGTGGGTACGCTCCACTCTCGCTGCTGCTCTGAGCGTGCAGGCAGATGCTCAGGTGGGACCTGCCTGGGGACAAGGGACGGGCACCCATCAACCCCTTCTCCCTGCCCAGCAGCACCTGGCACACCCAGGCGCTGGACATGTTAAGGACTGGGGAAGAGGGTTCAGGACTGGATGCTCTGTGTGGTTACGCTGTTGATGATCTACATGTAGGATACCAGAATTCCACCACCGGCATTTCTTTTCCCTTCCATGCACACACTCAGCACGCAGGGGAAGGCAGGGAAGGTGGAAGGGGACTTAAGGCAGCGTAGCTCTGCAGGGATGGGTGCTGCAGGGGGAAGGGCAGGGAGCTTACGGTGAATTAAGAACACCTTGAGCTAAGTGCTCTGATCCCTTTGCCCTCTGCTGAGGCCAGTGCATTTAGCAACTCCATCATATCCAGCTCCCTGGCTGAAAGACAAGGAAGAAACGCTGCAACTTGAAACTTCTTGGTGTAATAGCTGCTCTGTGGAATTTTACTGATGGAGTTTATAGGCAGAGAAACAATCCTGTAAGTCATTCTGCCTCCTGCTCAGCCAGAACTTGAGTTAAGTGCAGGATGAACAGTCTCCAGGGCTAGGGAAGGCTCGCTCTGTCCCCAAGGGAACCAAAACCCACTCTCAGCAACGCTGTTACCGGAATACAGAGCAAGCCAATGCTCACCTGAACTTCACCCTGTTGCTTTTCCAGTACTTTTCTCCTCTTCCCCCCACCCCTTCCCTCCTTGCACCGTCAGCTCGAACCAGGGGCTGCGTGTTTTCTCGTGTTTGCTCACAGCTCCCACAGCCTTCACCAAGGCAAAACAGGACTTGGTGAGAACGATGGCTCTCAGAGAAACCAGTATTTCAGATCTGAGGAAGGGCCCCCATGTTCCACCTCGTCCATCACAGCAGAGCAGACCGCCGAGCTCAGGTTCAGGTTCAGGCTCTGCTTTCAGGAATGACACGGGCAGCAGCAGGACCATGGCTCCGATCTCCGCTTCCCGGCCAAGCTGGGTCAGTCAGCCAGATGGAAACGTGTGCGCTGCCGAGCAGAGTTAATTTGGTGCAAATCTGATAAAGGAAGTACTGAAAACGGAGCGGGAGCACCCATGTGTCACGCTGCAGCCCAAGCGCAGGAGGTTTCCTCCGGTGCCTCCCCAGGGACATCAGGCACAGCCCTGCCAAGCACCTGCCCTTAGTGCCAGCTTCCCGACAGAGCCACTCTCCCAGGCTCAAGGTTGGGTTTCCAACCCTTCCCATCTTCCAGAAAAACGCTTTTAAAGCAAGGCAAAAATGCAAAAGCAACAGCTCTAGCTGTACAGCTCCTAAATAAACACCCACGTAGACACCGGAGCTCTGGAGCTTGGCAGGGAAAACCAGAGAGGGGTAAAGTTCTGTGGAAACGCATCGAGCCTTTTCCTTACTTATTTTTAACGTTGCAAAATGTCATTGAAACTACAAAGCTTGCAAAAAAAAGTGTTGTTGGGCCTACAAAAAATTTGCAGAAGTCTTTTTTCCAGCAGGATTCCTTTGAAGTTTGTCCTGATACATTTAGCGCAGCGGCAAACTTCTCCATAGCAGAGGACCAATACAAAACATTTACATTTTTAGCCTGGCACCAAAACCGTAACGGCCTAACCTACAGCAGCGAGGCCAACAGTTCTTCGTTCAGGTACCCAATTCAGGGGCACTCATGCCAATAACTTGGAAACTTTCAGCAGCCAAGTCTGTGCACACTGGCCTATATCTCTAATACAGACTGCTAGCTTACCATATCTTCTAAATTAAGGCTTTGCAGTTTCTGTTGCTGTTATTTTCTTCAGAGATCTCATATGAGAAGTTACATCCAGGCTGTTCATGCCAACCCACAAGCCATTTATATGTTTTAGGATAAGGCAGATGAAAGAACGCCGCAGCTCCCGCGTGACGGCGGCAGGGGCAGGGTGCAAATATTGAGTCATCAACCCGCTGCTGCTTCATTCCCACCAGCAGAGCAGAGCAACCTGCCTGCATCCCACCATGGTGCAGTGGCACCTGCCCCAACTTCTGTCTCATCTCAGAAAGTACTGGGTTTTTGCGGGTTTATGGGTGAGCTGACACTGGAGAGCCAGAAAGCTCACGAGTTAGCTGTTGGTGTCTCCAAGAGAACCTGCGTTTGGGTCCTCCTTCTCACCTGAGCCCATTCTGCACCACCCGGTTCCTACAGGTTCGCCAGCACGAACACGCGTGATTACACTCAAAGATCAGCGGCGGCTCAGCCATGTTGAACTCCGGCAGGAGTCGGCCGTCCTGAAGAGGAGAGGCATTCAAGACTGGGTTAGTTGTCTATTCCAGAGGCAGGCCAAGAGCAGAAATTCCCCCACGTGTAAAAACAGGCCAGAGAATCCCAAGGTGAAGGCATGTCCCGACCTCCCCAAAACCAGCGTCAGACCTCAACCTCTGCAGTGGTTTTGCTCCACCCCGACAGTGATGCACTCGCCACTATCACCAACAGCTGACGAACAGCAACAGACCGTCTAGGTTTTTGCTGCCTGGCATCACCCACCGCACCACCAAAAAAGATATCTTACGGTGCCATGCAAAAAGCGGTGTGCATCATCAGTATTATCGTTTTGCAGTGCTGGAGGGGAGAAGCGGATGCTTAGTCTGCCTCTGGAATAAAGCCTAAAATTCCAGACTACAAGGCCAGAACACTCAAGTTCTGTGAACCACGTTATCTTCCCAAACAACACTCCCTAAAAAGCTACAATTCAGTAATTTACCAACCATACAGGATTAAGGAAGCGACAGACGCGGTTCATCATATTCAGCAAATTTGGCTTTTGAGGCTTGAAATGTGTAATCACTCATTAACGTGCAAACAAAACGGCTACAAAGCAAAGAAAGAAAGGTGCCAATACTCCCCCTGGGAGAAACTTGCAGAGATTCACAGAACTTCTGATCTTCGCAGAACCTGTCCAAACATTAACCTCAAAACCTCCCTGGAGGACTGAAGCATACTTACCCAAAACAAACCAGGCTTCAGGCGATGCTGCAGTTAAAACATCTTTACTTTGCCTTCATCCGGGAGGATCACAATAAATAAAAGCAGGCAGAAACCTCCCCTACTACCCTCCCCTTGTTTATATATTACAGCATTTGCTACTGAAATGGAAGTTGATTTCACGCATGGATTATTAAATGCCCTCTATCACATGGGTATAATTAATGGCCCAGTTGGCATGACAGTAACACAAATAAACACCACCAGAAAAGCTTCCCCGAGTACATATTTTGTTATTATCACACACGCCTCAAAGCTGCGACTACAGCTTTAGGCATTTTAAAACAAAAGGTAGAGGAGCTGTGCAAGGAACTGGTTTTAGTACTCTTATAAACTCTGGATTGCGGAAAGTTCAGCTGGCAAACACGGATCTAGCCCGACACGGGGCTCGGTGTCCTCACCTTGTCATACCAGCAGCGCATGCTGAGTTGGCCACACATGCAGTTACTGGAGGAGCAGTCGTCTATACAAACACAATACTGGAAGAGAAGGAAAGGAGTTAACTCCACACCACTCACACGTAACTGAAACAGCAACTTCTGTGACTGGGTCGCAGAGGAAACCACAAGTTTTCGCCTTCTGCAGCTGCAGCTCATTAGCCAGAAAGACAACCAGCCTCATCGGTTCAGTGGCATTTTTACTCCATTACTTATTTCTGCGTGCAACGAACGTCAAAGTACTCCGGCTTGCAGGAAAGGATCTCGTACTGAACCATCTTCCTTTCTCATAAAAAGATGTTCCTTCGTGTTAACTAACCTTCCCCCATGCCCTATGAGCTGTACCCCACGCTCGAGGACAAGGAAAGCTCCGAGGAGGTACCAGAGCTGGGAGATGACGCGACGTGATGTCTCAGTCCTCCCCTGCTACTTGCTTCTTCCCACACGGCTGCTCCAGCTGGCTGCTTCCCCAGCACTCCCCGAACCAACACGGTCCCACCACCAGCTGCTTCACAACAGGGTTTGGGCATGGGAAGTTCACTTCAGCCAGCTCAGAGCTGTGCCCAGAGAAAGGTCACCCTCACCCTACGCTTCCCCACCTCTGCTTCCATAACCCAGACCTTTGAGGACTTCCAGTATCACAATGAAGACCTTGGCCTGGATGCTGCAGTCAGAAGAAGACAGCATGAGGAAGGTCTCCAAACAACTCACTAACTCTCCAGATACAGAACAGAGGAAAAGGATAAATGAGGGCCACATCAGCCAGCACCAGATGGCTGATGTTACAACACACATCTGAACAGAGGTTAGCTTAAGCCTCAGAAAGGAAGAAAAGCAGAATCCCATCTCCTAGAGCAAGAGCTGGAGTTCAGGACTACAGCCTTAGCAGGAATTTGATGGCAATACTAGGACTAGACATTCTCATTCTGAATGCAAAATCTGTTCTGATTTGCAGTCGCCTGCAACATCCCTGAATGTGTACACCAGGACAGGGAAAACCACAGGATCCCTCACCTGTAAATGAGTGATGTTTCTATCAATGTCCATCGGGGAGGTGACGCAGTTCTGCGAAACGTATTTGTAGTTGCTAGGACAAGGCTCGCTGTCCACTGAATTGATGCAGGGAATCGGGATCCGCTCGTAACCCCGGGCGATGTCTCTGTCGGTGGGAGAAAGAGAATTGTCACAGAAGAAAAGCTCCCCCGAACATGGGGTCATTCAAATGCCATCCTGGGGCAGAATTACTGTCTTTGATCACTGAGCATTCAAAGCCTGAAAGCAATTCAGATTAGAACAGAGTTCATTTTTATTCCACCCTGCCTTACAGACTGGTCTTTGTGTTGGCGAATATTTCCATTTGGAGGATGAATTTACAAACCACGGTCTCAATCAGCACGTGCTTAGTTCTTGCTAAGCTCAAACTGACCTTCACACCAGTTTAAAAAGCTAAGCAGGCACTCACAGTCCTTTCTTAAACCAGGGCCCCAGCCCACCCCGTGCACAAGCTCTATTTCATGACCCATAGCAAAGCCAACCATATTCTCACCTGCTCACAACCTTCTCTATCTGGGCAGGCTTGTCAGTAGATGATTCTTTGAGAGTCTTGTTCATCTGTAGGGCCACCCAGACCTGAGAGTTAAGGCTGGAGCACTGGAGTGGGGTCTCACCCTCCTTGTTCTTTAAAGTGACATCCGAGCCACGGGAAAGAAAGAGACTGCAAAACAGCAAGAAAGGATAAGCATTCCCCAAGAGAAACCGCGCAAGGGGAAAATGAGCTGAATCACATCCTCCAGCCAGCCCTTACGGGACAAGGAAGAATCTGCAGTAGTGAATAATCACCTGAGTTTTCTTTATTAAGCATGGTTCAGTGAATCCTTCTACGCGAAGGTGTTGGCAGAAGCCACAGACTGGAGCTCTAGGCGCTCACGAGAGCTCTGGGCAAACCTCGCCTTGCTTCAGGCATGACAAGTACCATGCTGGTACCAGCCTAACTTCAGACAGGCTTGAAACTCTCTCTGGCAGGGAAAGATATGGGGTGGGAAGAGTAGGCTGGAAATGGAAGAGTCCCACGGGAAACTGGTATTGGATTTGGCCCTTGTTTATACTCACCAGCTTTTGGTGAGTACACATGATGACTTTATTCATAGCAGTGATGAAGCAAAGGAAAAGCCCTGTTATCATATTATGCCACACTAGTTGTAAAAAAAAAAAAAAAAAAGCTTTAATCAAGGACGCCTGACGCCTTTCTGCTGGGAAGCCCAGGCTGAGCACAGCCCCTCGAGCCCTCTGCCCAAGACTCCATGACCACCCAGTGTTTTCTGACCTTTTTTTTTTTTATACCAGCTCTGGCAGCAGCTGGTACTTCAGACCCACCAGCCCTACGAACAGGGCAGCGGAGAAACAACCCCTCCATCCCACTTTTGGTTTGTGCTTAAACGCCGACGGCATTTCAGTGATGTCCCGAGCCTGCCAGCCAGCACTGGGAGAGGAAGGAGTGACCAGGGACGGGAGGGAAGTGGGGGCTGGAGCCGTACTTACACGACACACTCGTAGCGGTTCTCTCTGGCCGCGATGTGCAGGGGCGAGTCCCCGTGAATGTTCACCGCGTGTAAATCACACTTGGCAGCCAGCAGTATCTCCGCTATGTCAACACAGCCAGAAAAAGCAGCCCAGTGCAAACAAATATTTTCCTCCTGGAGAGAAAGGAAACAGAGTAGAGGCTGTTTAGTGCATTAAAACCCTTTGGGACTTCACCATCCCTAGCTGTACACCTGCAGCACTCAACATGTGGCTTGCAGCTTCCTTCCCTACGTGGCTCCTTCTGGCTGGGGCTAGCAGGGCGGGTGGGGAAATCTCCGCGCAGACAAGCAGGGAGTTCTCACTCCAGCCGCCTCCGCGCACCAAAGAGGTCCATCGCCTTCCATCGTCTGTCTCTGAGCCACAAAACAATCTGGATCAATCCACGAGAGAGGTGGCAGACATGAACCAACATGCTGGAAAAGGCTGGAAGCTGAGCTTCCCCAGCCCAGACACACGGCAAAGCTACCACGTCTGCCAGCGCTACAAAATCCAAGCGAAAAAGAGCACAGCACAAGTTATAGGGTACACGAAGGGGCCGGAAAGTGAACCACGAGCCACTGGGAAAGCAATCAATCCGACCTCAGGCATCTCTTCAATACTGTATGTCTCATCTCTCACCAGCAGCACTAGAAATAGCTGAACACTCATCTTTTTGATGGAGCTATTTTAAGCGATGATACTGTTTTCTGTTACAGTGCAATTTGCAGCACGCTTCCAACCCTTCCCCACGACAAGCTCTGAAGACGTCGATTACGACAGTGCAATGATAGTAACGATCACCTAACTTGTCTTTTTTTTTTTTAAAAGCAAAAATAAAGCACATCTTTTAGTCATCACAACTTAACTTAGAGCCTTCCTTAAATGGGGAGGCTATTGGCACACACCAGAGAGCAAGGAGACTTCTTCTATAAGGCTTCTGCCTCTCATTCAGCCGACGGTTTTCTTTCAAGCAAATTGTTGACGGGGCCGATTTGATTTTCATCGTTTAACGTGCGAGCTTGTAACTGGTAGCCAAAAGGCTTCTGTGACAGATCAGACAAGCCAGTTCTGTTCAGTGTCAGCACCAGGGCTCTGAAGCAATGCAACAACCCAAAAAGCCCCCTCGCTCGCCTTGAATTTTGCTTTGAGGGACAGTATGAGATCCGGACCTGCCTGGGAACTATCTAAGCTACCAAGGAAACACAGGCTCCTATTGAGAAGGAGCTTTCAGACTGGGGATGGCAACTCCTCAGGAACTCCTCCTCCTTTCTGAGGCCCAAGAGACAAGCATGTCAACATCTACCCCTGCTTGCACCCAAGACACAAAATGAGGTATTTGGGAGACAAATACAAATCAGTTGCTTATATCCCTTGGATTCAGAAGAGCACTGGAGGCCTTGAAGAAGAAAATACCATGAGGCATGCTAGAGGGTGAGCTGATGGCAGGGTAAGAACTTTGCTGTAACACCTCTGCAGAAAGCAGTGAAGCCAGTTACCTCCCATTTATCAAACTATCTCAAATCTACAAGCCAAAGCACCCCAGTTCACATCCAAGCTTGCCTTGCAGGTACTTCTGGGGTTTCAATCAGAGGTTTTCAACCTCTCTAGCAACCTGGCGTGGTGCAGGGTGTCCCTGCCCATGGCAAGAGGGTTGGAACTAGATGATCTTTGAGGTCCTTTCCAACCATCCTATGATTCTAAGGCTTCTTCTTGGAGACAGAACGGAAAAAATGAGAAACACACAATTAGGAAAGAAAAGGAGCAGAGCTGATACAGTGAGTCTCCTGAACAGAAGCCTGGATGCTCTCTCCTTGTTCCCCTAGTCATCTCTCTTGCATCTTCTCTACGTACTCGAAAACCCCCATAAAACCAGCCGGCACAGGCCAACATGCAGAGCTGCCGGGCCCGTGGAGCTCCCAGGTACTCCACCTGGAGTCAGACTCCCTCAAGTACAGAGTATGTCAAGTAGGATTTACGGAGATGAAGAGCAGACTAAGAGCCAGCTCCAGCACACTGAGCTGCCCGCCTGGGCATGCTCTCTCCACTCGAGGCTCTTATGCCTGGGAAAAGCCAGGCTTGCGATATTGGCAGAGCATCTGCCCAGTCCATCTGGAAAACAAGAGTACGAGCTTGTGCCCCCCAAAAGGCATGCAGGATGCCCCTAAGCCATGCTCAATGCACACTGGCCCATTACCAACATGGAGCTGTAAGTCTGGACTCGAGGGGGATCTGCCTGGTGCAGTGTCCAAGAGGCAGCACAGTGGACCCAGGTGGATTAGAAGGCACAGAGCTGACGACAGGCTGTAGCATGGCATACAGCATCCTTACGGGCTACATCAGAAGAGCTGGTGGAAAAGGACTTCTTGCCAGCTTGTAAACTTCTTCCGAGAACATGGAGGAAAATTCTCCCACCAGAACCTGCCCCAAATCACCTGTGTCAAGGGACCAACGCATCTCCCCGCGCTGAGTCCAAAATCTGCCTCCTTGGGCTTGTTTGGTTTTTAAAGAGATTGTGATTAATTTCTGAAACAGATTCCAGGAAGAACCTTACATTGTCACGGATGTTGATGTCTGACCCTTTCGCAAGCAGCAGCTTCACCAGCTCGATATGCTTGTACTCGGTGGCCCAGATCATCGGCGTCCAGCCTCCGTCGTCCTGGGGAGGGAAAGGAAAGGGTGAGACATGCACAACAGGCGAGACAGTCTCCTGCCAGCTTCACAAACCCCTTGGCAGCCGCAGCAGGGTGCACCTTGCCTGGGAGCCACACACCCCTTCCCCTCCCACATCTGTCTCATCTCTCCTTTGGTCTACGCTACCGCAGGGAGAGGTCCCTCAGGGTCCTGCAGAGCCCAGTGTGACTCTGACCTCCACACCTCAGCAGGCTGGAGTTTATTTGCAGCTCAGCACACTGGCAATGGATCTCCAGGGCGTTCAAATACAGGTCACTGTCCAAAAGGCATAACAAACACCCAGCTTGTGTAAAAAGCTCTTAGAAAAGCTCCGTGAGCAGCCTGGGAGAGCTGGCCTTCTCCCAGAACAAGGAACACCGATGCAGCGCTGCCTCACTCTACAGCAACGGAGAAGCTCTGCGATGGCAAGTGCCAGACTTGACGCATCCCACAGCACGTCCATGATCCCACCACCCCCCCTGCTAGCAGGAGAACATTGGCACCCTTGAGAAACAGGCTCCACCAGCAAATTCAGGGTCAAGGAGAAACTGCAAATCAAGACAGAAGGTAGGAAAGTTTCTGTGAGGTCAGTGGAGAGGATCGTCTTCTCGGGCAGACCTGGACGCCCGCAGCACTGTCACCTCATATTGTTTTTCAGGTGTCCCTCAGCAGCAAGACTATATTTGCTTGACGACTGTCCAAGACAGCACGCTGCTGAGACTTGGGTCCCTGAAACGCAGCTTCTGCCCCTCACAGAAAGGCCTCACCTGGCAGTTGACATCCATCTTCCCGTTGGAGAGGAGGTACTGAACAACGTCGTAGTGCCCCTTCTTGGCAGCCAAGTGCAGACACGTAGAGCCCTCCGCATCCTGGACACAACCACAGAACAAGAGCTCAGGGGACATCCCTCCCCAGCGTTTTCCATGTCTGCATGATACCAGCAATACTTAGGAACAGCAGAGAAGTTCACGGATGGAGCAGAGGACTCCAAAAGGCCCCAGCTCGCTGCCAGGAGGGGAGAGAAGAGCAGCAACTAACTCCGGCATGGAGCAGAGGGAGCTTCACACAAAGCTCCGAGGTGCAACCCGTGCAGAGCAGGAGGCTGAGAGCGCAAAGGCTACAGAACAGACACCTTTGTAAAGCCTAGGGATGGCACCAGCCCTGAACTCTGCCAGACTGATGCTCCACTTCCCCAACAGACCCTCTCCAACTCTTCTCCATGTGCTGGAGAGCCAAGGGGAGGCAGAAATCCCTTACAGAGGCAGAGCTTGCACTTTACATTAGGAACACAGTCATGTCTCAACCCAAAATGCTCCGGTTACACAACTTTTTTGCCGTGTTTTATTAGCACAAGGCCTTATCCCAGCACCTGGCAGCAGGGCAAAGGGGTGTTCTGCACGGAGCTAGAAGCCTCCCATGAGACCAAGTCCCCAGCGTGCCCACAGCCATCTGCTGAGAAAGTAGATAAAAAACGACCATGAAAGTTGAAAGGAAAAACGCCTTTGGGAGCTGCAAATACAGGGTCTGGTAGAGATGGACAGGCTGTGCGTCACGACACAGACACTCCCACACTAACACCAAAGATCTTGGCTGCAGCCTGATTTTTATCAGGCATTTATATCCCAAGAGTTTAGCACATAGCAAGGCCCAGAGACCAGGAAATGGGGAGGAGGAAATGAAGAGACTGAAAAACCAAAATGACCCCTTCCTGCTAAGCCCTTGGAAGCAACACCAGAGGCGAGAGCTTTTGGATGGTGTCAAGTGGAGAACACAGCACAGGGTGAGGGAGCAGCCCTCTGAGCAAGAATGGGACATCTCAGGTCAGGGATTACGCTGTGTGGGCTCTTGGGGCAAAGAAGGGGTTTCTACTGCCCAAAAGCATCTGCCACATCTGACTAATGCCACAGCTTTCCCCTTAGATTAGTATGAGTCAAGTGCTGCTACTCAACCCTACGGAGATCAGGTGTATTTTAACATGCAGCTTCCGCAGGTTTTGAGCGGGGTTTTTACATCCTATTAACAGGATCAAGAGCTTCGTCCTGGGGTCTGAGAAGCCCCCATCCACCCACCCCACCTTTGCCCTCAGCATCCTCTCCATCCAGCAGTCCCGCAGCGCCCGGCCGGGCCGGCTCAGCGCACACCCGCAGCACTTATGTCCCGATTTCTCATCCAAATGGCTGGAGATGAGTTTAAACTGCAATGTTGCTGCTTTCAAAAAGATGAGTAATTTGGTGCAAGAAACTAATTAACATAATAAACTAGTCTAGACTTCAGACATGATCTCAGGCTTCTAATTCGCTTTTGCAAGCTCAGGATTTTTTTCCTTCCCTTTACTTTTAAAAGTAAAAATCCTCTTTTCTCCTACACATGAACAAACCAGGTGAGACACATCTGGATTGCTCCAAGACACTCGGGACAATGGTCAGCATGGACCCACACGTGCCTGTCCTGTCCTTTCTCCCTTCTCGGCTCAGAACCAGGCTCCCAGGGATCCCTTCAAGGCTCGGGGTGGGCAGCCCTTGGTATCTTGTGGAATCCTCCCGGCCCTGCCAGCTCCTTCGCAAAAAGAGCGTCCCGGCCCTGCCGTGCTCCCCAGCAATAGCGGAGGAGCGCACCAACAGCAGCAGGTTGTGACAACACGTTCACGTGGGGAAGGCTCCTGTGCTCCAAATAGCATCTGATTTATGGGACTGATAAACGATTTGTATATTTTCCAAGACTGCAAAGTAACCAGAGTGTGCTAAAGGCAAACAGACAGCTGCATTTCATTGTTATTTGTTTAAATTAAAGGGTAGAGTTTAAAGACAGGGTCCAATTTTGCCACTGCGGCGTGACTGCAAGAAACCACCCATCAGGCCTTTGGAAAGCAAAGCTTCCTCTGTCATTTTCGCTGGCTTGGCAAGCACCTCATTATCAGCCCATTTCACAATGTCATCTCGAAAGTCTCGTTATTAGAGCCTACAGAGAAGGAAACTCTGAAATCAAACTCCACATTCACTGCGATGGACTGATGGCACTAACGCTTAGTCGCCCCGTATGAAATTACATACCCCCTATGTTTGGTGCCACAAACCAGTGCAGCAAGTGGCAGCACTTGCCCCAGCCTGCTCACAGCCAGGACACTGCATCATTAAAATGATACTACTGATAAGCACGGCCTTGCCAAGCCTTTGCACCCAAAACAAGCAAGTCTGTCTCCCCTCTGCCTGTGCACTTCCACCTATCAAGAAAGAAATGGTGGACAGAGGCTTCTTCAGGAGAAAAAGATACGGAATAAACTGCTACCTTAGGATCTACTAGTGCTCCAGCCTTGATAAGGTATTTCACAGTTTCCAGATGGTTGTTTTCTGCTGCTTCCATCAGTGGGGTCCTCTGGTCTTCAGAGCAGGTGTCTATATTAGCACCAGCCTGTTAAGAGGCCAAGGCAAACACAAGGACAATTACAACCATTACTGGTTAGCACAGGAATGATGTGGGAGTAGAGACGTAGGAGCAAGTTTTGAAGGCAGTCCAACTTCACCTGTTTTGGAAAGCAGCAAGTACTGCCTGCCTTCTCTCCTGCCTTCTCCAGCCAGTAGCTGGGGCATAAGGAAGCCAACAGCTGGTATTAAATAACTTCTGGTTATTAATACATTTTGTACTGTTACTTCCTGCATATTGTTTGTGTAATGATTTGGAAAAATCGGTCTCCTCCTTTTTCCAGCAGCTTTGTTTTCGGTCTGTCATTTCTATGGACACAATGAACAAAACAGCCAGCTCTTCCCAATGTCACAAGCAGCAGGAACAACTTGCTGATTGCAAGAGGTAGGAGCTGTAAAAAGCTCTGGAGATTGGCTAACTATTCCTGTTGAAGTTCACAGAGGTCTCTGAGCATACGTTCAGTTCAACACGGAGTGCCTTGGACCAAAATGTGACTTTTTTCCAAGACACTACTGTGTCATGTATCTTGCCTGCTTTAACTCTTTGGCTTAGCTCAGTAAGTCACCTGGTGTTTAAACCAAAAGAAAACCTCAGAGACAGCACAATGCCTGGCAGGCCACACGTGCTTATATACACGCAAAGCACAGGTCTGGTTACAGCAGCAACACGCTGACTCAGGTTCACCTGGCAGCAGAAGTTGGCCCCACCGCCTCCAGGTGCCTCCCACTGAATGTATTTGTTTTGATTACCTGTAAATAGTTAGAGCTATTTAAACCAGACCAGAGAAGAGGCATTTCAAGTTTCACAAGCTGGGGACGTTCCCAGCCAAACACTGTGCTACTGCAGTAGCCAGACATCAGGGAAGAGACAAGAAGATGAAGGATTCTGGAAACAAACCAACCCTACTGATACTCAATTCAAATTGTTTGTAGTGTCTTGCAAATTTTGCTCCTTTTACTCACTCCGTTGTCTTCCCAAGCAGTAATTTAAGTGAGTGAGAGCAGCAGGGTAGGCCTGTAGCTGCACCTTCAAACAGCACTTTGAAAGCCTCTGACTCCAGATGCTGAAATGCAACATCCCAGCAGGCTCGTTTTCAACGCCGTGGCACTGCTGCTTTCTCAAAAGCCCTTTCAGGTTTCCCAGTCACACAGGGTAAAAACCCCATACTTCCAGTCACTCCAGATGATGGATGCCAGTATCAAAAAGAAAAACTATAACTTTTAAAATCTTTTTTTTCTTCACATCATTTTGGAGTGGGTTCAACAAGAGCACCCCCATGTCTCTGACCATATTCCCTCAATTAGAATCCGCACGTCAAGCAATAAGCCAAAGTTGCATCTTTTCTTCTCTCCTTTTCACATGAGGGACATTTACACTGTCGAGGAAAATCCTGCTGGAGATACCAGGTTTTGACAGAAAGGAAGACAGGGCCTGCTAGGCTTCCAGGCTCCAGAGCCTGCCTGCCCTCATTACAGAGAGCAGCTGGGCAGCAGCTTGCAGACCACCTGCAGTCTGCCAGCGGTCAGCCTGTGCTGGCACACCTGGCAGGGCACTGCTCTGCGCGGTGTGCTTGGGCATATATAGGTTCCCGCTGCCCGACATCGAAGCTTTTTCACATGCTCATTGCCCTGACGGTAGATCTTGCTTGGAGAACAGCCTAGAAAGACAGCTTCGCTCACGTCCTCTAAGACCCCACATTACTCTCCACCACCCCTCCCTCAGCAAACCCTGAGAACGAGATGGTTGATTATAGGAGGGATGTTTCAGTGCTGATTTCCAAGTGTACTTCAGCCATGTGGAGCAGGAGACCAAAACTCACAGAAAATTGCTTGGAGAAGGATGTAAGTGGAGACAGACCTGAATGAGCATATGGCAGATGTCCACGTGGCCAGACTCGGCGGCAGCATGGAGAGGGGTTCTCTTACTCTGATGCTCCATTTTAAAATTAGGGTCAATTCCATCCACTGAAAAACAAAGCAGAGATGCTTTCAACGACAACTGAGAGATTAGAGAAAAGTGTAACAGGAGAACCAGGTCTCAACTAAAGGCTTTTAAAGGACGAGTTTCCAGCCCATCCTCAGCCTTCCTCACAACTCACTACATATTCAAGCCAGAGAGCTCTCAGGGTAGTCCCATGGACATCTGATATGCAACAGCCCTCAAACCAAGAGCTTCAGAAACACCATGGAATTTAATACCTTTAAAGCACTGCAATTTCTACACAGGGCACCTCCTGGATTCACAATTCCATCTCCCAGTGCAACAAAACCAACAAACACCATACAAGGATAAAAAGAAAAAAAAAAGTTGCTTTGTTTAAAGCAACTCAGAGGTTGGAAACAATAAAGACGCAGTATTACCTGGCGGTTTTGTCTCACCATTATTAACTGCAATTAATACTAGTGATTCTCATTGCATTCCTGCAAACACAGGGCTACAACGTGGATGGAGCTTCTCCAACTAGCACAAGCTCAGGATCTGGCCAGAGACTCTCACAGCTGTGCAAAGACTGACAGATGATGATGACAGTCAGACAAAGATGTCTGGGCATGATAACATGCTGCGTATGATGAGTTAAATAACCAATGAATACAATTTTTGTGCTATTGAAGATACAAACAATGAAGCTACATTCGCTAGAAGAAAAAAGAAGAATCTGATCAACTAAAAGAACGGAAAGCATCCAAAAAATGTACTGCAAAGTACTGGAGTGAAAAGGAAATAATCCCAAGGAAACATTGTGTCCTGAAAAGGAGGAGAGTCCTGGGGAATATCTGTTGGTAAAAACAAGCTCAGTAGCTCAAAGTCAGCTGGTGACAGACAACTACATACCCTCCAAACAAACCCTGTGTATTGAAGGGCTCTTCCTTTCTGCTCTCTTGCTGATGGGTCTCAGCTTCAGCTGACTCCCATCTTTTTACCTCTCTACTGGATGCAAATACCTAACTATCCCATTGCACGGAGAGGAAAAGTTCTGTCAGGCTGGAAAAACCACATGTAGGTCGTTTGGGGACAGAAACAGCTTCCATAGATACAAAGGTGCCCAAACGCAGAAATAAGTTGGGAACAGATTCACTTTTCACAAAAAGATGAAGACGTTTCCAATGACACATCACTTGCAGAAGTGGCTTTCTCCTCCAACTCCACTCACAAGGGGCAGTGGGGAATATGACGTGCTGCCATGCTGGGAACTGGACTCTGGCAGCTGCCTGGCAGGAGCTGGGAGTACGGCCAGACACGCAGTGTCCTGGGAAGGAGCCACCTACCCAACATAAGCAGGACCTTTTGCAGCTCCCCTTGCCTCGCAGAGAAGTACAACTGCTTTGGATGGAACCGTAACTTCTTGGGTCTGTAGAAGTGAGGAAAAGAGGCATAATTAATACTCGCTGAAGAACACTCCTGGCATTCCACCCCACTCCACTGCTACCCCATGTGCATGACAAAGTCTGTTCCTATGGTACAGCTCCAGAGTGCCAGCAAAACATAAGTCTGCAGAAGGAGGTCTTAAAACTTCCAGCTCTGACCACAGACAGCCTTGTTCTAACAAGGGCCGTATCTGTTCAGTGTCGCTCATCTACAAACCCTGGGTCTTACCACTAAAATGGGAACTCCAGGAAGTTACAGCTGCAGTTGGAGGGCCAGGGAAAAACTAAATCCTCCCAAAAAATCAGTGACATTTAGAGCTATTAAGTGTTCTCTTGAATCTGTTTGGGGTGAACAAAAACGGTCTGAGTGGGGCCAAAATCCAAAGAAGCTAAATCTCAGTTTTCTCTAGGTTAAGCAACTTTGCTGGAAACTAGAGAGACCCAGTGGCCGCCGCCTTACTTTTCGGAGTCCAGGGCAATCAGGGCACTTTCCAGAGTTTCTTTAACTGGTCCCTGGGTCAGGCTAGTAGAAGGCTTTGGATAAACTGAAGACCCAGCCATGTCAAACCCCTCAGCAGCCGAACTTTCTGGCTTGTCTTCCTCTGACAATCGCGTCCCAGTGCCACTAAAGAGCAACAATGAGAGACAGCCAAATCACAACCATTAAAAATACACAGCAGTGAGCATCTTATGCCAAAGAAGAAAGGAAATGGATTTTAAATACAGGTAAGTGACATCGAAACACAAACCAATACGTTTTACAGCCTTTTCGGTAAGAACTCGCCCCAGAAAGGAGGAGCACTGCCCTATGACTACACTTTGGTGCACTCTGGCCTACAGGAAACCCAGGAACATGGGGCAAGTCATAAAAGCCACCAGAACAAGATCAGATTGGACAGGAAGTCAGAGCACTGCTCAACGCAGGGATGGTTCGATTTGCGTTTTCCTCTGCGTTTTCATCCTCTTCTTTACACTTGTACCCATTGCTGCAAGTCAGGAGCTACAGTCAGGTACTGCATGAATTTCCCTGTTACTTAGAAGACCTGGCAACATCAACTCATTCCACTATTATTCCATTCCTAACAATAAGAGGAAAGAATTGTTTTAACTCCTGAATGACTTCTATCTTCATAGTCTCTGCCCCAGCAAACCCTGTGGCTGTCGTGTTCTTCTCCAACACAGCAAACAACACAAAACACACTTGCAGATTCCTGCAGCTGAGTTTGGCTTGTCAGAGCAGACCAGAAAACACTTTGCTCCATCAGAAGGTAGACAAGCATTCAAATGCAAAGCACAGTCTAGCATGAGGTTTGAGATCATAGAATCATGGAACGGTTTGGGTTGGAAGGGACCTTAATCATCTTCTAGTTCCAAGCCCCCTGCCATGGGCAGGGACACCTTCCCCTAGACCAGGTTGCTCAAACCCTCATCCAGCCTGGCCCTGGAACACTTCCAGGGATGGGGCAGCCACAGCTTCTCTGGGCAACCTGGTCCAGTGCCTCACCACCCTCAGAGGGAAGAATTTTTCTTAGATCTGATCTAAATCTCCCCTCTTTCGGTTTAAAGCCATTGCCCCTTGTTCTATCACTACATGCCCTTGCAAAATGTCCATCTCCAGCTTTCTTGTAGCCCCTTTAGGTACTGGAAGGCTGCTAGAAGGTCTCCCTGGAGCCTTCTCTTCTCCAGGCTGAACAACCCCAGCTCTCTCAGCCTGCCTCACCATGTGCTCCCAAGCTCACCTCCCTGTCGTGGTGTCGGCCCTTCCCTCCACAGCTGCTGTTTTCTGCTGCTCATAGGTCAGCAACACCGTCGAGGTTGTGTCTGCTTTTGCTATTGTCACCTCCTTTGCCTTGGAGGCCTCTTCCCCGCAGTGTGGGCAGTAGCTCATGTCGTTGACCTGGGAGGCACAGTTCTTGTGGAAACGGTGGGAGATGCTGCTCTCCGGCTGACACTCCATGAAAGTGCCCTAAAAAAACCACATAGAAGAAATTCAACCCTTGATCACTACGTGCCTTACCCCTTCCACATGCTTCATCCGCAGAGCTCTTAAATACTTCATTCATCACCACTCTTGTCCCTGGCGCTTCCAATACAGTAAGCAAGCACTGCCACTTCTTTAGAAGAGAACAAAATCAAGGTAACAGGGAAAAAACTCACTTGGTTAAGGACTGCAAAGCAAGTTTTTAAATTGTGCTTGGGAAACAGAGCCAAGAAGTCCCAATTTCCAGCTCTTTCCTCTAACGCTTGAAGTTCTCGCTTATGTTTCTAGAAGTGCCAGTGTACTGTAAGGATGCCCCCAAAACTGGAAAAGAAAACTTCAGACCTGTGTGCTGAGCCAGTATTAAAACTACCTAACAAAGCTGCGCAGAAACCATTCAAGGACCTACGTGAACATAATTAAATCAGCTGCTAACCCCAGTGTCCCCTAAAGTATGCATCTCCTCTGCTCTGACCAGCCCCGTATGCTGTTTAACCCCAATAATGAGGCTGACTGCTCCATCAACAACCTCGGGCAACTTTTCTTAACATTGTTTCCCCTTTCCATCACAATCCTTCGAACTGACCCGAAGGCATCCCAGAACTCATGGCCCTGTGATGGCAGTGCTACCTGAAGCCCTACTGTGCTCTGTGTTACTGGTGACGGACAGCACGGACAACCACTCCCAGGTTCACCTGTGTGAACTATGACATGCCACTGAGAGATGTACAAGCGTGTAAGAGCAGGCTAGTTGAAACCCACTCTTCTCCTGAATTCACGGCCCTCCCAAGCAATCTAATTAACTCTATCTCAGCTTTGAAAAATGCCTTTAAGGGTTTTGAGGATTTCATCTTTCAAATGATCTTTGACTCAGCAGGAAGACCCAGGATGGCTCCATTTATTACAACAATGCTTGAGACTACTGTAGCATCTTTCATTGAGTCATCTTGAACAACACTAGCTTCAGAGAATTAAGCCTCCTCATCACCCCGCGAGGCCCTCAATTGGTGTTTTTCAGCTTTACCAACAGGGAAAACAGGATGCTGAGAACTTAAAGGACTGAACCAACACTATTAAAAGCCTCAGTGGCAGAGGAGGAAGAAGCAGCAGGAGATCTCAAACACTGCCTTGTTCCAGTGCCATCATTCAGGTTCCCCATCTAAACCATCACGAGCAGGTGGAGGACAGAGATGTGTGTACACAGATTCATTTACAAACCAAGCTAATACAATTTTTGATGTGATTGATCTGTACAGAGAAAGAAAAAAAATCACACCCTCGTTTCAAAGAAATTCCTAAGGCAAGACTTCCACCGTGTGAAATCCCAGTGAAAACCCTTCAGTAACATCCCTTGGGGTCTCCAGGAAGACAAAGGTGACGATTGCAGCTACCCTCACACACATTCCTGTTGAAAACACCACCTGATGTGCTGTGGAACGAGGTGGAGCTGATGCCAGGAAGTCAGTAAACCCCTTTAGGTACCATCTCCACCTTCAGCTCTTCCAGCTACTGCGACAGGTACCCCCTTCCCTAGATTGAGAGCACGGACTTACTGCAGTGCAAAAGTATCCACAGCCAGGGCAACACTGGTGTTTCACCATCCTCCCTCTATGGTCCTCACACAGCACCAAAAGCTGGACTTTGTTAGACGGGCGCATCAGTTCATACTTAACCACACTGTTTGTGCATCGGCCCAGCTGGAACAGGAGAAATTAAAGGAAATGAAATTACTGGAGACCAAAACACTCTCTGTGCTTGTGCGGAGGAAGATTTTGCACACTGCCTTGATGAGCCCTGGCTTTTTCACAGTAATTCAGATGTGTGCCAGATAGCATTAGCAGTGCAGCAGGAAGCTGTGAAAGCTGCTCTCACAGGAAGAAATGCATCATTTACTAACTAACATGCACGTGGACCCCGAGTCGTTTGCTCCTCGCCAGAAAAAAAAATCCTAACTGGAAATACGCAGCAGCCAAGCAGCGGCAGAAGGGGCATCCCATGGGCCTGACTCACACAACACACGCTCTCCTTTCGCCAGGAAGAGCGGGTGTTGGTGACCAAGAGAACGAGACCATACGCACTAAATCTTGTTACTGTTCAAAAGTATAAGTCACAGGAAGATAAAGGGAAAAATAATTGCTCTTCATTGCCAGTGAAGTTATCGTCTGTACTGGTTCCAGCACTGGCCCCTGCCCAGACCACAGGGATGAACAGCCAGGCTTTCACAAGAGCTCAACTAAAGTCCCATTTTGAGCATGTTTTCCGAAGGATTTCACCAACGTACAGCTCTGGGCTTAAAAAGCTATCTTCTCGTGCACCACTTAGTTCTGTTAACGACGGCAGGCTCCGTAACTGGGGTTCACTTTTCCCCATCAGTGGTACTGTCTGCTGCGTCAGAAGGATCAGCGCTTCCTTCTGCTGCCCCCACTCCGACATCTACGACACGTGCACATCCCAGTTGCCACCTGCTAGCATGCCACGACGCTGTTTGGGTTCTCTGAGGTCCTCTGGATAACAACCTCGCTTCCCCCAGATGCTGGATAAAGGACATTTATAAACTAGAAATACAAACGTGAAAGGCTGCTACGAGGAAACATCCCTACCGAAATCTGCACGTGGTTTTACCGTGCGCTGCCGCCGTGAGCGGGGGAATCAGTCAGCGGCACGGTGCCTGCTCATCACCAACAGCCTGTCCCTCTGGACTAGCTGAGGTTTGATTTGCTGCTTTTTCTCAACAAAACTAGACTTCCTAATTTTTTTTTTTTTTCAAACTTCACTTCTCCTGTAGAATCAACACGCCTACAGAAGAAGGGAACGGGTTTTAACCTAGGCTCATCATTCACCCCTAGCATCTCTGATTCAACCTACCCAAATTCCAGCTGCAAAGTCTACCTGTGGCGGCTGTGACACCTTGGCTACGCTGATCCCGCTAGCACACAGACCCCAGGGGCTGCAGGAAAGGACTGTTGCATGGATTTTTACTTATGAGGCGAGGAAATCTGATTAACACGTGAAAAGCTGCACTGTCCATGTGAGGAAGTCCCTGCATTATTATGTCACACTGTACTATTTGTTAGAAACACTAAAAAAAAGTATGAAATTATTAATCGCTCCTTTCCAGCCATTAGAGAGTGCAGCAGGGCGCGCATAACTATTTTTAACATTCTCCAAGGACAAGACAGTCTGGAGAACCCACTGTTCACACGTGTAATATTCTTCTAATATCTATGAGTCACTTATCCCATCATGAAAAAGAATCCAACACAAAGCATGGCCTTTGCTATTCCTCCCTCTGGTTTATCCAGGGACAGAACTGTCAAACCACCGTACGCACGAGAACGAACTCTTTCATGTACCTTTTGTTTATTCGGGAACCCTGGGGGGTCTCCCTCTCTCCTGCAAGTCTCCAGGGCATTCTCTCTTTCACACATCAATTCTGCCACGCTTTGGAAATTCCTTTCTCTATAGGTATCAGCACGGACTAACAGAAGCAGAGCTGGGCTGCAAATCTGATTATCCCTTTCTCCCTCCATCCACCCTTCTCCTGGGATCGTACAGGACAACTAGGGATATTCTCACGCCTTGGTCTACTACCAGCAAGTATGAGAGCGCTGCAGTGTGACTGCAGCTCAGTTAAAGCTTAAAAGAAAGCCAGGTGCCTCCCAGTAAAAAGGAGGATCTACCGAGCGTGTTTCCGTCCTGCAGTCTCACCTTCCAGACTCTGGGAGGGAGTCACTTCTGCCACTTGCTTCCACACTTCTGCAACCAGTAGAGCCCAACTAGCCCCGCTGCGATCGACTGAAAGGTGCCACGTGCACCCGTTTTCGGCCAGCCAGACCTGGAGGCTGCGCAGGGCTGCCAGGACATAGGAAGCTTTGTAACAGAAGCCTCTTGGGGGAGAAGCAGAGAGGAAGGCTGGGGCAGACGGAGCGGGCGGAGGGCATGCCGAGTTCCCAAAACTCAAGAGCTGGCTACGGAAAGGTTTGCATCAGCCCCTCTGTAGTCAAGGAAAACCCACTCCAAGCTTCCTCTGACTGGATTTTCTCACTTTGATGCACGCTAACGTATTTTGGCCCGCTTGGTCTGACGTGTGCCTGTTACACCAACTCGATCCAGCCACAGAGGCCAGGACAAGCAGGAGAGACCCACCCAGAGCCTCTCCAACTGCAGACCGCACCATCTCCTCCCTTCTGAGTGGCTTCAACCCGACTGTAGGACACACACAGGGTGCTGGAGCCCTCAGCTTAGCGAGCCAGGTGTCTGCCCTGCCATTCCCACACACCAGTGTTCCCAGACTAGCAGGCTGCCGAGCCCCTGCGTGACCCGACACATGTTCCCGGCACACTCTTTTTATTCTTTATGTCTTTGTCCTCAGCAGAAAAGTCTGCAAGAAGCTGAAAGACAGGCTCCTACCTCGTTATCCACACTCTCCGTGGCCATGCACTGGTTGTTGGCTAGCGTGGTGATCTCTCTGCTTTTGGGGGTTTCCATCCGACAGCTACAGAGAGGGACTTCCTGAAGACCATCTACTTCCATTGCTTCGGGACCATTGGAAAGACCTGGAGCACAGAAGACGAGTATATCATCTCTGAAATTCTCTTCCAGGAGAAAGGCTGCAGTCCATCACCACCACCCATCTCCTGTGGCATCTTCCCATTCCATGTCCTGAAATGCTTTCAAGGCATTATCTAAACCCTGCGAAAAAGACCCCTTCTTACACCAGCTGGAGCTTGCAAAAGCATCCTGTTCTTTTCTAAGTCCAGCCACACTACAGATGACTGTGCTGAAATCAAGAATAATAAGTTAAGAACAGTTTATTCTGAGAAAACCTCAACAAGGAAAAGCAATGATGAGGTAAAGATTTTTATCAGCCTGCCTCCCCTCCCCACTTGCCCTAAAACTCTGAGCTTCCAGCACCAGAAAATTTGTAGGAAACCATCCGGAGCTGGAAATTTGAATAGTTAATGGAGTGATAAATAGAGAAGATCAGGACAGCACAAACTTCTATTTGCAGAGACTTATTACACAGATGGGAAAACAAAATTCCTGGGACTATTTGATCTCAGCCAACCAAGAATTATTTATTTTGGAAGAGAACAAACCAGGGAAAAGCAAGCAGCAAGATGCTCAGATGTTCTTGCCTTCTCCTCATCTCTTTCTCTCAGATTTTGAACATTTTCAAGGTGGACAATAGCTTTTGAGGGGGCTCACTGCCAGGTGTGGGGGCACGGCGTGAATGTTCTGTGGCTCCTCTGGATTCAACTCAATCCCTAGGCTGCCGTGATTGCAAAGCACTGGCCTAACGACAAAGGGGTTGCTTTTAGCACGACACTCCTGTCCTAACCCTACACTGTCATAACATCTCTGCCACGTTTTCATTACAGAAGCAAACCCGCAAACATTTGCCTTTGGATTGGTTCACCCTGAAGCTTTTGACGCAAGCTTTCCCGACCCGAGCCAGCTATGGGATTGAGTCCCAGTGAGAAGGAAGCGTGCTGCTATTTTTTAAGCTTTTGAAAGGAGAGTTATTTTGCTGCAAAGATTCAAAGATTAACTTCATTCCTGAGGGAGATTCCTCTTTAGCTGCCCTGGCAATGGCAGCACTCCCCTCCCCAGCAGCATCCTGCCCATGGCTACGACCCCATCAGCCGAGCGCAAGCCCCTTTCATCTTGCAAGGAGTTTCCTTTAGCCAGCAAGTTGCAAGACCAAGCCTAGAGAAGGGATGGGATATTTCAAGACATACAAGCAGAGGTAGTAAAGTCCTTGCAGTTTTCCTGTAAAATCCTGTCAAGATCTTAAAGGTTTAAGAGCTTTTTCTTCAACCACAAATCACAAAGCTCATTCCTCGCCTTCCAAGCTGTCACTTTCATAATCTTTTTGACATCCAGAGACTCTGGTGAAAGCATCCCTCATTCATCCTGACCCTCCCTTGGTGGTGAACACTCCCACCCGCTCTTTGATGTGTCTCTATCAAAAGAGCCAGACAACCTTTAAAAGTGAAAGCGGATGGGGGGACAGACGGACAGATCCAGGTCAGCCAGGAGGCACCGGATCCGAGGCAAGTTCAGCACTGGGAACAGCGGCCGGGGCTGAGCGCCCAGAAACCAACATTCCCTCCTCTTCCCGGGAAGGCTGAACAAGAGGATCCCGGGGGGCACTGGGGAGATGCTCCATCACCATCCTTGGAAGAAGGGAGGGGAGCTGCCGAGCGGGACAGGCGGGCTGGGGCAGCATCCTCCCCAGGCACCGGGCTCCCCCCAGCCCCAGCCCCAGCGCAGCCGGCCCCCGCCGCCGCCAGGGGGCAGCCGGGCCCCCGCCCGCCGCCCGGCTGCGCCCCGCGGAACAAAGGCCCGGCCCGGCCCCGGGGCTCCGGGCGGCACCGCTCACCTCCCCCCGGCGAGGAGAGGATTCCCTTCACCCGGAGATCCAGGGAATCCAGGGACACCTCCATGTACTCCATGCTGTTCTCCTGGCCGGGGCCTTCTCTGCTTCCCAAAGATGGTTTGTAGGCTTCGGCACCTGGATGGAAACACGCGCGTATTTACACAGCTTAAAAGAAAAAAGATAAAAATAATAATAATAATGCAATAATTAAATCGGATGTAAGGGCCATATTTAAGCGAGCAGGCTGTATGCAGGCTCCTCAGAGAGGCCGTGAGGACAGATGCACATGGAATTATGAAAATGCAACATCTGGGCGTATATGGCACAATGGATCTCTTATTTCCTCCCCTGTCTGATCAGACAGATTTTTTTAATTTCCACTTAGGTAGGTAACAACAAAACGAAAAGAATAAATGAGACAAATAAGTTCTGCCTCTGAAAGGCACATCTGCCTGCTGCCATACTGCGTCGGCAGCAGAAGCTTAAACGGCACGAGGAAGGGATGAAACCAGGGCTCAGCGCATCCTCCTGCCTCCGACCTGCTGCAAAGGGCTCCAGGTACGCTCCGGCCAGGCAGAGCAAACTGGCTGATGGAGTACATCGTGAAGAGGACGTGACAGGTGACATTCAGCTTAAGAGGAGGGGAAAAACATAAAAGCCAAGTTCTGGCTCTAAGTGAACAAAGGTGCTGCTGGAAAGAGATTGCATCGGGATCCCTCGCTGGGAAAAGATTGCATGGGGACCCCCGGGAGAGCTCGTGGGAATTGTCAATCTCTTTGCAACTCCCTTGGCTTCTCCCACTCCAGCTTGGCCAAGAGACTTTCGTTAGACTGGCTGCCACCTTTACTGAAGGGGCAGAAAACCAGTCTGCATCTGAAATGAAGAATTAGCTGTTTGCTCAGAAAGGGATCAACGGCCCCTACTTCATCTTGAGGAGCAAGCCAGATGACTGACAAACCCCAGGCACAGACCCAGGAGCTGAAACACGGTCATTTGGCTCAGAAGTAGCCACAAATGCTGATAAAAAAATGGTCTGTTTGCAAAGAATTAGCAAGAACAGAAAAATAAACCCTTTGATGGCAATGGATGTGTGAAACCTTAGTAACGAAGCTGAAAGTTTCAAAGACCATCCACTTTTTTTTTTACCCATGTTGTTATCTTTCCTGAAGAAGTAGTATCACATCCAGCCTGCACTCCTGGCTCTCCCCACCCCACAGCTTTCAGAAGACAAAGGCCACCGAAACCTTCTTTTGAGTGCTGGGTAACTTAGGTCAAGCAAGAATGACCACCTGAATGACGTCCACACCATGAGATGGGCCAGAGGTAGCTCATTACAAACGTTGTGGTGCTTTCAGAGTAAGCAAAGACAACCTGCACGTTCCATTCAGCTCGACAAACAGCCATCCAAAAGCAACTGAGCATCACTCTGAGGTGGATCTTCCTTTCCCTTCTGCATCTAACCACACTCCCCGAGCTAAGGGGATATGAGTCCACATGGACATGAGTCCACGAGGTCTTTTTGGATACTCTAAAATAAAGGGAGCTCATGAACAAAAAAAAAATATTTCTCCAGCATGCCAAGGATAAAGCCACTTCACATGTATTCTGCTGTTCAAGTACGCACACCAGCAGCTACTGTCAGTGAGATGCAAGTTCACACTCTGGTTCATCATACAGCCCATCCTGGTAAAGGAAGAGCGAGCTCTGCAGCCAGCCACCGCCTTACTGGCCTCAGGTCCTTACCTCTCCACCTGGAAGCTAATAACTGTGTAATTAAGGAACAAAACACAAGTAGTTACCTAGCATACTGGCTTGTTTCTTTTTATTCCTCCGTCTCCTCTTGCGGGTGGGTTTCAGCCATGGACTGTCCGTCTTTCCTTTCCTCTTCAGCAGCTTCTTCTTGACGCTGGACTCCGAGCTCTGAATAACCAGAGAGGCCACGTGCATGTAAGGCATGTTGGCATCAGCGTCCCAGCAGTCCTTTGCGCCCATGGGAAAGAGCCTTCTCGCAGCGTGGGTTATGCGAAAAGGCCTTAAGGACTGGGGGTTTGAAATCAAGGAGTGCTAAGATGTCTTTATAGCGCCGAAAAGGAAACACAAGCACACGTGTGGGTGTGTTTCCTGTCATTTCAATAGTGCATGCTTCACTTTCTCTTCCATGTAGGCTCTTACACCACACTCATCACAGTAGTAGCTGAGCAACCCCGCGCAGCAATGCATGGCACACGCACACTTTTAGCTTCTCCCCAGAGTAACTGTCGTTTTTTCAAACTGACACATTCACGTTGCTCCACAGTCATGGTAGAAAACACCAAAAAAAAACCCCACATTGCACCTGAAGAGCCATCTTACAGGGATAGGATGGACCCAAGGGAATTGAACTCAACAGTGGCAGACCAGCCCCCTCCCTGAGCAAGGTCCAGAGTAGCACCAACTAACCAGGCAGCAAACATTCACACACATATACGAATCCAAACAGCGTTTGGGTTTAAAAAAATACAGTAGTCTGGGGTGGGTTTGCAAAGTCAACATCAGAGCAGGGAATCAGGCACCGCAACCCTGTAAGGCAGCCTTCAAAGCACCCATCATAAAATTCACGTTCAAATTTAAACTGCCAGCTCCCGATGCTTATCCATCTCCCACAGAAGCCTGTGCAAAACCTCCTGCTACCGTTAAGAGGGGCTGGATCAGGCCCTACCTTCCCAGGAAGCTGATGTGGCACCATGCCCTGTTATCAGAGTGAGCGAGGCCGGGCAAGGACGACGCTGAGCCCTGGCTCTCCGGGGCAGCTCTACGGCGTGTCTACGCTGCCCCTGATAACGGTCCCCAAGCGTGGGCTCGGCTGTGCCCTGCCACGTGGCCGTACACCAATGGCATCACACTGCTCGTGGGGGAGAGGTTTGCATTTGAGCCACTCTCTGTCTGGGGAACCGACTGACTCACCAGATACGAGCAGAGCAAAAACCACCGTCTAGGATGTGAAGATATGACTTGGGAGTTTGAACTTGACTACAAGTCATGCTACAGACTGGCCTCGGCTACCTAGAGAAAGGGGCAGGCTACCCAGCCCCTGTTGCTCAGTCCTCTCTGGCTCCTGTAGTGTCAGGGCACGAGGAACAAGACCCTGAAGAGCTTCAGTGATTCACTTGTATACTCATGTCTACCTTCAGCTCAAAACATCAAAAAACTGAAGCCAAGAATTTTCTCAGGGTGACTGAAGAGTTGGGGTGCCTTACATGCTGCCCCCTCAACTTGGGGTGCTATGGAAAGGGAGCAAAACTTTAAGTGAAAGTGGAGGGTGGGAGACAATCAATGAACAACAATTTAAATAAAAATCTGCTTCTCTTCACCAGCCAACTAAAAATCATCACCAGTTGGTGAAAGTCTTGCTCTAGCACTAAACAAGACAACCTCCTAGGGAGAGTGTCTGTCTGTCTGGGTGCTCCTTCTACGTTTCCCTGATAAGAGCTGCCGGCTCATCTGGCACCATGAGGCAGCATGTCAAATCGATGTGAATTTAGGCTGCGGGCTGGGCCATGGGATTTGTGAAAAACTCCGCCTGGGCTCCCAAAAGCCTTGCTGAGCTTCAGGTTGTTAAGAAAACATTGCTGGCTCCTACCACTTGCCAAGTCGGCATCTGAAGAATCTAAGCACCCTTAAATATTTCTACTAACACTCAAATGATTAAAAGCAGTCAACACCTTGTTGAAAAAACACCAACGAAAGCCCATTAATTAGCATCAGAAAGCAGTTAACTGTATCACAGACCAGGGTTGAGCACCTTGTGGAAAACAATACTCTGTGTGGGTGGTTTCAGAGAGTGAGTTTTGTCAAAGAGACGTTAAACTATGCGGCTTCCCTCTCTCGCTGGCTCTTTCGGCAGCAGTGCAAAGGGGAAAGAATTATCAACAGGAGAAAGGCTGAAAGGCACATTTAGCAGTCAGGCTTACCAAGTCAGACTCATCTCCATCCTCCTCCTCCTCCCCAGACTCTCCAGACTCCTGTTCCTCCTCAGACTCGCCATCATCAATCTGCAGCCACCATTTGCCCAAGAACAGAAAGAGTCAGGCAGGTCAGGTCTCTGGAAGCAGGGCATGCCCCCAGGCATCCCCCTGCCATCCTGCTGTGCCCTTCCACCCAGCAGAGCACAGCACTCAGCACCCAGTCCCAGCCTGCACATGCACTGACACAACTTCCTCTCCAGGATGAGAACTCCAAGGCTGTTAATGCACATCATGGTACATCCATGGGGATGGTACAGGGAAAAAAATTCAACCCCAGAAGACAGTTTTCCAACCAAATCTCAACTTCTGTGATCATCCAGAAACAGCCCCGTGTCTGCACTATGCAGATTTGGGAAAACACGAACTAAACCCATTTTAGTGCTTTACCAGCCTGTTACAAGCAAGATTGGGAAGATGTCTCTTACTGGTTCAGTGAATCCTGTAACTAAACGTGGTGGGGGTTCTGCACATATACTGGACCACAGAGCGTTATGTAGCAAGGGAGCAGGTGAAGAGACTCTCATGGGAGCAACGGGGAGCAGGCAATGGTCATCAACAACCCTCACTACCACTGCTGTGCTTTCTGCTATCTCGGGGGCTAAAAAACCTTAGAAATTGCCTCTACTCATGCTGCTCCTATCCCATGCATACAAGCAGTGTCCCATCCCACTCCAAGTCCTGCACAGGGCATGTGAATACCTTTCTGGCATTGTCTGCATCGGATGCGCTGTCTTTAGAAGTCCTGTTATCATCTGCAGGAAACACAGCTGCCTGTTCTGCTCCATGATCGTCATCATCTTCCAACTCATCAGAGTCTTCCTCTTCAGAGTCTACCTCTATGCTTTCCCCGTTCACGTGAGGGCTGGCATCACCCAGATCTTTTTCACTCTGAAAGTTGTCCAAGCACATGAGCCACAGAGACAACATCAACTCACAGGACAGAGCAGCCGAACCCATCCTGGACCACCTCTGTTCTAGGAGCCTTAGAGCTGTTAGGAAGAAGCTGGCTCTGTCCCTCCAGAGCTCCTCAATGCTGCCTGCAAAGCCGTGCTGAGAGCCTGCCATGTGTCACCTAACCCTGCCGACCTGGGGAACGAGGAGCCACAAGGAGTCATTCCAGATTCACAGTTGTACAACGGGGAGCAGGGGAGAAGGGCTGCTGAGCAGCTGGGAATTAGACCCTTGCAGTCTAACTCAGACATGGAAGGGCAGCTCCACCACAGCATGTCAAGGGTACATGAAGGTTTCTAGGGAATGGAAAGGGAAGTTAAATCAGAGAGAAGGATTTTCACTCCTCTCCATGAAAGCCTAACACTGTTTTCCTTGAATTCAAAGACTAAAACTTCAGGGCATGGGTTGCAGCAAAAGCAGAATTTGACCAGGAGGGAGTCCCTGTCTAAGCTTTTCTACGTAACCGGTCGTTTTGCTGTACAGCCTCAAGCAGTAACACTAAACAGTTACCTCAAGGGTTCTGAAACAAAAAGGTTACCACAAGGAGTGTGCTTGAAATCTCTCCAGTTCCACAGGGCTGACAGGACAGAAGGGGAACATTCACTGGAAAATGTTTGTTTCAGAGCTGGATATCTGAACAGCTCCTCTCAAAAAGCCCTTTTCAAAGCAGCAAGGCTGCTACGGGCAGGATGCTACTGCCAGAGAGAAGATGTAGACTCAGAACAGAAGATGCCAACTGCACCAAGCCAGCACATTCCTGTGCCTATACATGGGGTTGGTGTGCCAGGAAAAGGGACGTGTATGGTGACAACAAACATGTTCAGTGGGCTCAGCACTCCCCTTACCTTGGCACCCGCAGAGGAATGAGTTATGCTCTTAAACATCTCAATCATTGTTCTCTGTTTTAACACTTTGGTCTTTTTCTTGGGAACCAGGCTATAGGTTCCCATTCTCCGTTTTTTCTTCCGAGATACTGCAGCAGCTGGAAAAGAGAAGCAAAAGAAACCTGAAGTTTGCTCAGGAACAAAAAGAAGAATGGATAGAGAGTAGAGGCTGTACTGGGGGGAAATCACATTTGAGGGCACGATCTGAGAAAAAGACTTCCCACTCCCAACTAATTTATTTACAAGCCAACCAGAAGGTGACACACACACGCACACACGTGCAAACACATCAAGAGCTTTCTGCCAGCGTTGCAAACCCACCCAAATTCTCAGTGTCCTCTCCACACTCCTTCCAGCCCCTACATCATCATACACAGTACCAAATCCTTAAATTAGCCCGCGTTTGGCAGTATTGCCCATGCCATGGGAGGCTGAATAGAATCCAACTTGCTCAAACAGATACTGCAAGGCTAACAATGCCGACTCACAATGAAAGCGATCGTGCAGTAATGAAGAACACACAGGGAAAAGGCACTTTAAATAAAGAGCCATTTGCCATTTAACCTCATTTCACACCTATTATGGAAGTTTGTTTGATTCCTTTCACTACTTTGATAGGGTCTTAATTTGTTAAGTCTCCCTCCTGGCCTTCTAATCGAATCAACCATCACACCTCGCTGCCTGATGCTATCTTTGGTGAACACACACCAGAAGGATGCTTAGTGCAGGCTTTTTTGAGAATAGTGTACAGCAGAGAACAGCCAGCTTCAGCACCAGTTATTATCGTTCGCAGCTGTTCAGCCTGTTCCTTGAAAGCATTTCTTCATGGCCCACTACGATGAAATTTTACCAAAAATCGATGAAGAGACCTCTCCAAAAATCTGTTAACCAAATAAAATCTATTTAAAAGGATGTAGTTTGCGGTAACCAGCTGTTGCGGTGATATACAAAGTCCCTCAGAAGTGACAGAAACACCTTTAGGATATCACACAGGAAGATGGGATGAAAGTGTCCCCTCTAATACAAAGTTTTAGCAGAAGAGTGATCCTTGCCATGGTGGTGCCTGACGGAGCACGCCTACCTACCCATGCTGCCTGGGAGGGACCTGCACCCCGTGAAACGAGGCAGCACGGGAAGGACCGCACGGCAGGTGCTCCCTGCGGAGCGGAAAACTGGTGGACATCACTTGGGAGGCTACTTCAACAGGAGACTGCAAGAGGGTACCCTGGACAACATCCAGAGGTGACCAGAAGGGGACACAAGCCCCCCTCTTGCAGTGCATGGCCATTGCAGAGCAGGGGCTAGGTGAAACAGCGCCCGTCACACAAGGTCTACGGCAGCAGCCCGACGGACGCCAGCAGGAAAGGAAACCCCAAAGCAGATTTCAGTGGGAAAAAGGTACTAACAGAGGTTTCAGTCCTTGTTCACCTGCCTCATCTCCCACTCAACCACACACATGTCTGGGAGGTGGATGCTGTAGGGATTTTAACTCTGTCCTTTTTACCTGTCTGCGACTTTGTGGTGGCCACATAGCTCTGGTTCTGAGGTAGTGACTGGTGAAGGCCCGGGAGAGAGGGCAACGGCAACGGCTTCCCAAACTCCAGGATGGTTTTGTTGCCTTCCTCCTTGCATTCTTTTTGATCTCTGCTGTCTCTCCCATCTTTGGGGTCTTTACTTGCGTGCTGGAAAACAAAATGCAGTTAAATTGAGCCTCTGCATTAAAAAAAAAAAAAAAATCAGAAAATAAATTCTATTACTTTCCCTCAAGCATAGTAACCTTAATTTGAGGTCAGGAGCACACATTCAAAGGAAAAGCACACAGTCACACCTCTAGCACATAATGCCACTTTGCCTAAAGACTGCAAAACACTCCCAGCCTGCAGCTCCTTCCCTTGCTGAAGGCGGCTGCCTCTGAAGGTGGAAGCCCACCTCGCAGGGGCAGAGTGGCAGATCCAAAGCAAAAAAAGGATCAGACACTATTTCCACAGGCATTTGGCTGCCTCTGGGGAAGACGAACAGCTGCAACAAATACAGCTATTCCCTGAGACACATCCCGAGCACGGCCGTCACATCAAGCATGCACGAGAAGAGTCTGGCAGAGACGTTTCAGAAGAGCAGGCAGCAACGGGATGGGATCCTTCCTTTCGGACAGCATTTGGCACACTCCGGTCTCAGCAAAGGTCCCACCTCTAGCCGAGCACACAACAACACAACGCGAGCAAAGAAGGAATCTGCTTGACATTGCAGGTTCACCTACAGTGCTGCCACTGCCGCAGCGAAGACTTGTCCAAGCTTACTCTAAACCAGCTAGGGCAGGTACTCCTGACCAAGCTGTTGCAACACCAAACACAGGGCAGGCTGCAAGCTGCTACCAAAAACCAAGAGCGTTTTGTAGTTGCTGCTGCACTCCCTGTCCCTGGAGCCAGGCTCCCAGGCCCCAAGGCAGCCTACATCCACTCTGATCCCAGCTTGTACACAACGCAAAATCTCATCCAGCACCTTTGGTCACGGAAGCAGGGTTCCTACAGGGTTCCTACAGGGATCCTACAGCGTTCCTACAGCTCCACATCCCACAGTATTGCACCCTTTGCAGCAACCACTGTATTAACAGAGAGTGGGGTAAATGCTGTCACACTGATTTGACATTTCACACTGGATTTTCCCTCTTATGTATTTAACAGATGACCTCGCTGCTTCCACACCTCTCCATACTGTCCACTCAACTGACAAGTAGGAGGCAAGCTTGGCAGAGATGCCCCAGAAAACCGAGAGCACAGTTTGCAGATCACAAGCTCTGCAGTGGCAACGTTTTAGTGCTGCTCTGCTTGCAAGGAAAATACTTCTTATGGGACTTCTGAAGCAACAGCTGAAATACCAAAACAGAAAGAGGAATGCAGGCAAAAGAAAGAAAGGAATAAAAAGCAGCAAGCAATAAAACCAGTGTTCAAAGTCCGGGTTCAGACAGGCACTCAGACACTGCTTTCAAGTAATGTGACCTTGTGAACAAACAGGGAAGCGACTGATTCTCCTAATTACAGCTCTGCCACGTGCACGCTGCTGGCAGAAGGCGACGACTCGGTCACGGAGAGAAAAGCTGTAATGATAATCAAAAATGACCCGCACAAAAAGGCCACCAAATTGCCAATGACTCCTGCATCAAGCCCATAACTTATGGCTGAATTGCCACATCTTTTCTTAAAAGGCATCTAGTCTTGGATTAACGATTTCAAAGACAACAAATCTACCACAGCCTTTGATATGTTGTTCCACTGCTTAATTGCTCTCACTGTCAAATAATTAAATGCATTACGCTTTTTCAACTAAACTAAAAAGCCCTGTATCATCAGAAACTCTCACTCCAAGTCGATACTTACAGACTACGATCAGCCAACTACTTTTTAAAAAAACAAACAAAAAACCACTTTTGCTTCAGTAAGTAATAGAATGAGCAAATTAAGTACCCATAGGATCATTTTCTGGACACTGGATCACTCCTGAGACTGCTTCCAGTTGTTCTACCCCTTAAAAAATGTACGTCAGGAGTGCTGAGCACAGTATGCCAATAATAGTCTCAACAATACTATTTATACCTCTTAAAAGTCCCTAGTTTATAGATCTAAAGGTTAACAGTAACTCTTGGCTACATGATTATTCTGAGAATTCCCAAGTCCCCTGGAACATCTACTGCTTTCCATTTTTAACTTAAAAGGAGAAAAATGAGCTTGGGAGAGGCAGATCTGACACGGGGCTGCCTGCAACAAGTGCACATAGGGCTGCATTTTCTGTCCTTTAAGTGCAGGTTCTTGCAACTGGTCTCTGATAAAACATGCTGTTACTCCCAGACATCAAGAATTCACATCCAGACCATGCCAGACTGTTTGGAAGAACATAATCAAATTTTAAATGAAAAAGTAGTATGTTACTAGCTTGGGGTTTTTCTCTCCCCCTGTAATTACAATATGGAAATAATTTAAAAAATCTTCAATAGGGCTGCATGACAACTGTTAAATATGACTTTTTCACAGCAATTCCATTAAAACTTTTTTTTTTTTTTAATCAAATTAAGCCTTTTGAGATCTGGATTATTACTTGGAGGCATATGCAGCAATGCTGAAGAACAAGAATTCCCACAGAGAGGTGACCAGATCTCTCAGGAAGCCTGATGGCATGGGAAGCTGAGCAGGCCAGCAGTAAAACATATGTATATCTCTCACAGACGTGTATATGTATATAAAAACAATACTACATCTAAGGATTTTAATGAAAAGGATTAGCAAAGATTTGAAAGCACTTATACTCAGTTTTCTCATCATCGTTCTTCATTCTTAGCTAGAAAAAACAATTACTTCTTTGCTATTCTTATTAAATTTTAGTCTTCCAGCAAGTAGAGTGTTTAGCGGATGAAACTTCATTCTTTTCCAATTTCTAACGTCTGCGAATCCTGCCAGTTCCTTAACTCGAGCCTGCAGGTACAGCCCATCCTGGTCTCCTGCACCGAGCTTTTACGCTCTGCTCTATCTGCTCCAGATTTAAACACTCCCAGAAAAGAGGCTTTGCTAATCCCGCACACTGGTCTGCTGGGAAATTTCTTCTTCCTTAAAACCCCAGCACGCTGGCTAAGAGCTGGTGCAAGCATACCCTCACAAAGATATCCTGCAACCCTCGCTGCCCACATTGCAACCAGCACCAGACACGTCTCCGCAGAGGAGAGTGGGCAGGTTCAAATAAAAGAAGCAAAGGCGAAAGACGGACTGTGGATTTGGGAGCGGGGCAAGTGGGCGCTCGACTACAAAAAATGACAGTGATCCATTGAAACACAAAGCTCACGGATCCAACTGCAAACCCCCAGCACCACCAGAGGACTTCCTAAAAACGCTACACGTCCACGTGGCTCCAGCACGTTTCCTGCGAGGGAAAAGGCTGCCCCAAGGAAAACCTCAGCCGAAGGTTTCTCCTGCAGAACAGGCAGGGCAGGCAGAGCAGCTGCCTCCAGCCCTGCCACCCCACACCCCAGCCCAGGGTTGGCAGGACCCAGCTCTAAGCCACCTCCATGGGCTACGTGGTCACTGGCACAGCTGATTGCAATTAATGCTCCTGGCACGTGCCACTTTCTTCCACTTCCATGATGGATGGGTTCCTCCTGCCCTCCCTGTTCCTAGCACAAGACACAGCATCAAACAGGTTATCTATAAAACCACTAGCACCCCAGTATCTATCCAAGCAAACTCCTGCTTCTTGGCTGACAACCTCTCTTACCTCCGCGCAGCAGAGGACACTCGTGTGTCAAAGCACAAACAAAGGGGGCTGCAAGTAGCAGGTGCTTCAAAGACCCCAACGGAGTGGATCACTACTCAACATCTACTCATCCACTTCACTGTGACAAATCCTAATACGCTCCAGCTTTGCTTCCTGAAGATCCAGAGTCCTCTGCTACAGGTGGAAAATGCCAGACGGGCAATGCTGGAGTAGAAGCGATCACACCGGGTTCAGCGATCTGCCAGGCGCAGACTAAGGACGCTAACGAGGGCACACACACTTTGAGTTGCCCACGTTCTTAACTAAATAGACTCCTCTGCTCAGAAACTGGATGAAGATCATCCTCCTTCACTTAAACCAACAAACGCTCAAGAGAGCAGAAGTGATTTCATCTAACACCTGCATGGGCTCCACTGCAAACAGCGAAATTAGAGGCAAGAAGCACTATTCCTGACCCTAAATAAACTCTGTTACTGTATGTTATCCCTGTCCAAAACAGCCATGGTCATCTTCTTTTTTCCTCAGTTACCCTTAGATTCTTAACAGTCCACCACAGCTCTGTTCTCATCTACAGATTTAGAGAAGTTCAGTGAGGAGAATCCCATGCAAAGGCAATTCCAGGATGCTGTATGATCAACCTGGGTTCCCATGTTGTCCCAGTCACCACGTGTGTGGACCACTGGAGGCCAAGAAAGAACCAAAAACAGTAAGAGAAAGAAACCACATTGCTAATGTCTTCATTTCTTGCAGCTTCTCATGTGGTATCAGGTCACCATAGGCAAAAGGCTGTAAAGTCACTATTTCACGTTGGGCATCCCAAGGAATAGTCAGGAAGCTGAAGACAGCTATTCCAAGGCTCAGGCCAACGTGTCCAGAGAGGCTTCTGTCTGGAAACAGCAAAAATGGGACAACTATGTCCAACACCGCTGTGAGAAAAAGTCAAGAAAACTGCTTAGACTGGGACAAGAACGCAATATTTTATGTGTTTATAAAATTAAACTCAAGTGCTTTCTACATTTTAACGGGATCCACCATGTTTCTATTATTGGCACAGAATTCCCCTAAAGCAGCAGGGAGAAGTTACTAAAAATGGCAAAAGACAGAATATCCTCCTTTTTTTTTTTTTTATTCCAAAAGCAAACATACAGAACAAACAAACCCTACTAATTAAACTCTGTGTTGCTTCGACAGACCGCACATGGCATTCTTCCCACAGCCCAGCAGTTAAGAGGTCTTTCCATTACCAAAGCAAGCAAGCTGGCAACAACTGAAACCAGACCAGAATTCCAGCCGTGCATTGGTGCAAGGACATCAGCAAAGGTCCTGCAGGTGCCGCCTCGGAGCAGGGCAGCTTTGAAGAGCGCTGCGAAGGGACCACCGTTCGCTCCCGACACCTGAAACCATCTCCAGCTTCGACATACGAGCTGTCTGATTCCTCTTTTTTTAAGGACTTTCATCTCCGGCACAGTACGAGCCCGAAACCAAAGCTGACTAGCCAGGAGGGCTAAACTAACCGCCACTGCCACCGGGCAACACAGCAGCTGTCACGGAGCAGCCCTCTTCTCTCCATCCATCATGCAGAGGGGTAACGAGATTTGTACCGAGGCGTTGCCTTTGAAGAGCACAAAGCAGCAGCTCCCAGGGGTATCTCCCTCTAACAACTGGGGAATGATATTTAAGCAAGAAATATCAGTCTGCTGTAAAAAATTTATCACAAGCAGATGACAGTGCCTGTAGGAGCTGCGGCGGCGCTACCCTCCCTTTCCTCCACTGCTGCAGAATGACACTTTTCATCCCAAATTTCAGCTGCTGGGGGATCCTGACCACTGCCTCAGCCTCACCTTGGAGCAACAAAAAGAAACCTGCGTGGCTTTGGTCTGAATCTAGATCAGACAAGCTGCAAGGCTGATCCACCTGTTAACACCCCTTCATCTGCAGGTTAACTTGTGCCCATTAGCAGAGGGATCCTGGTGTGGCTCGGTTACAGCTGCACTGATTGGTGTGCAGTCACCTATCTGTATAAAATCAAAGTGGTTTAGGCTGCCAGGCAGACTGTGTTTAAGTGTAGATGTTCCTAAACTGGGCTACAAACCTGTATTTAATGGATTTCTGAACCGGCATCGTTCAGAGGTGCGGACTCTGCTGGGTCAGAGGGGGAAATCCCACTCCTTGTCCCTGTCCCCTCCTGGATCGAGCAGCTCCAGGGGAAGGGGGTGCCACACATCAGTCAAAAGAAAACAGGGTAGCTCAAACCAGTTTCAACAGCAAACCTCCCGACAGAAATGGGTCTCCTGGGGACCTGGGATGGGGACGGTTATTTCTGCGGGCTGTGGTTGGCAGCTGGGGCAGCCACCTTCAGCTGGCACGGCCCCGTCAGCAGCGCCAGTGCAACCACTCCAATAGGAAATTAAAAGTACTGCACGATATAAATTCACTTTCTACCTCCCTCTGCTGCAAACCCTCTCTGTAAGAAGTCCAACGGGAGCGTATGGCCTCGGCACTCCCAAAGGAGATTTCCCATCGGGGACACTTCACTGTGGCCAAGCTCACACACATGGTCTTCACACTTTCAGTCCACCCACGCACATCTGGGTACCCCTCTGGAGAGGGTCCTCGATGGCTCAGATTCCAGGTTCAGACACGCTGACAGCTGCACTTGCAATCAGATGGAGCGCTCTATTTCACTATGCCCTGTACTCTTCTTTTTTCCCCTCGAGTAGACAATATCCCCATCACCATCCCCATTAGGACCTGCCCTTTGTTTTGAGTTTTCTGCACATTAGAGAGTCTGAGCCTGCTAAGCAATGCCAGACCCTCACAAACGACCAACTGCCACCTGCCTGGCCCCAGGAGATGAACACAACAACATTCTTAGGCCAGGAGCTCCTGCAGAGGAACCCACAGACCACATCAGCACACCACCACGGTACTGCTGGGCACTGACATGGAAAATGACACTTTACAGCAACACCTGTGTGCACACAGAAGGAGAGCAGCTTACCAGTCCTGGGATCAGATATTTAGGGGCAATGCTGCTTAAAGGTACGGTTTGAGGAATATTGGTAGAAACACCAAGAAAAGCAGAGCGCCTCCTGCTCCAACCTCCCCCTTCCCACTCAGGCTTTGTCTCCTCCCCGTTAAACTGGTACTTTATGTTTTGGGCTCACACTGTGAATCAGGATGAGATACTAATTTCATGGATTTTTGCACTATTTCTTCTGACAGTTCAGTCCTCCTGACCCAGTCCTCTGCACAGCATAAAAAAACACCACCAGAGACACACACCTCAAACTACAGCACAGAACCATAACTTGGGATTCCCAGTTCAGCCATCTGCTCCTCCTATCTCAAGAGATAACCAGGGGATGCTTTCACTACCTTTATCACCCTTTATCCCTTCCAGACACCCCTTAGTGATGTTAAGCTCAGAAACAGGAGCTCTCAAGCAGGAGGGGCCTTCCCCAAGCACAGGATACACACACACACACACACACACTTGCCTTTCTGTCACCTGGCCCTGGAAACTTTTGGGTTCTTAGCAGGGTTATAAAAGGATTAGAAAGGAAGGAAGGATTCTTCAAAAAGGTGCAAGGCTTGTGTTATTGCACTATTCAGAAGGAGAGCAGAAATGATGCTGCCAACAACTCTTCTGAGGTCTCTGTTCAAAAGCCACCTTAACATGCGACAACATCAATTAAAATTGTCACCTGTTTCAGATTCAGCTTCGATCCCAATTCAGGAAGCAACTCCTAAACAGAGAAAAAGCTGGTTAAATTTGTGAAAAGAAAAAAAAAAAAAAAAAAAAAAAAAAAATTCTTCCTTTCAAAGACCAACCCAGATGTACAGGAAAAGGCTACCGAGGTCCTCTGACAGCTACTGCATTACAGAAAATAATTTTTTGGCCCCAGTGGGTTTCTGCAGGAGCTGGGGGGAACAAACATCTCCACTTTTCAGGCAACAAAATACATTCCTCCCCTCCTTCTCTCAGGTCTGCACTAGCAGTCTACCAAGAAAACAACAATGCTCTGAAAAATACTAGCAAAGAAAACTACTGTGTCCTGTAACAGTGATTCAACTCCTGGGTGATTTCCACCAGTTAATTTCCTGGAATATAGCACCTGCTATCATGGTGTTTTTGAAGGGGAAAACGTGTGAACATAGAGGCCAGTGCATGAAAAGTTACTGCAATGCTGTGCTGACGAGCCTCTTACGAGCAGCTCAACAAAGAAACAATCAGGACAGAAAAAGGACAACTAGCAAGGACTCTGCTAGTCAAAAGAAAATAGCACATCAATTCAAAAGACAATGGGGAAAAATTAGGTAGTAATTATCAGGAAGGCTGAACAAAACAGATGTTTTATTGTCTTGCAGAAATGAGATCAAATCTTGGGTCCACTTTCAGACGCAGAGGCTTGGAGAACATGGGAACGGCCTCTTCTTACCACCCTTCTTGTGAATTCTGTTCCTCTCCCCGGTTCAAGCCCAAGGGAAACGGCCACCGGTGCTGAGGACAGGCTACTCACTTTCTAGAGTGGCCCAACAACCGCGGGCTTTGGCTTCTGAAGTCGCTGTGACTGTGAGAGCAAAGAGCGACCAACAGCACCGTCACAGCGCCCCGCGGGCTTCGCAACCGCTGCACGCCGCGTTCTAGAGACAAACCTTGGAGCCCAAGGGGCTGCGGAAAAACATCCTTTTGATGCATCATAAAATATGAACGAGGACAACGCTCCCTCCTAACCCAGCAGTCGTCTTTTAGAAGGGAATCGCCTCTTTCGATTGCTCGGCCCCAAGGGATCTCTCCCTGTCAAATTCCACAAGGGTCTGGGGGTTTGCCCACCCTCAGCTCAGCGCACACAGGCTGCTGGAGGAAAGGTGCGAGGCAGTGTCGGTTGCAAAGCCTTGTCTGGGTAAGAGACAGCCTGACGTGAGATTTTCACCAGGCTGCATGGACTGCATCTGGGCTTCCCTGCTTGGTAGCCAGAAAACACGGCAGGGGTGCGGGAGAATTCAAATGCAATCAGGGGAAGGCAGAGGGGAAGTCAGTGGTTTGGGAGAATGGTTGGGAAATCATGGCAGGTGTGGTTTCTGCCCTACTGTTGAGGCTGGGTGCCCGTGAGGTCTGTAATCTTGATGTGCTCTTTGGACTCCCACCTGCTTCCGGAGGCACAGGTGGTGCTGTGGCCAAGGGCACCGTTCCCCATCTGTGCCTGGCTAGGTGCCACCCATCTCTATTTTTTTTTTTCCCCCTCTCTCCCCCTGCTCCAGACCACAGCGATTCACAGCTTTGAGACCTTCACATCATATTACTGCTGTGCTGCAACACGTGGGTGACATCTGAGTATCGCTTGGTCCGTAACACGCTGGTGGCTAACAGCAATCCGTCGCACCAACCTTTACAGAGCTGCAGCAGCTTCCCCTTTACCTCCGGGTGCCACTCACCTCGCCAAGCAGGGCCCACAACCCTCTCCTGGACCTAGGTGCAGGGTACCTAAAGGCCAGTCTCTCTCCATCATTAGACACAGCACAATGAGAGGATCTAGCTCATTAGAGCTAAACATAAAGCATCACAGGGCTGGAGACCTAGTGCTCATAGCAGAGATCTGCCTGTTCCAGTATCTATTCCCTACCTTTGGCAAAAGAACCAAAAAAATAACCGAAAGAACCAAACTTGGCCAATGACGAAGAAAGGCACGTTTCTTTTCACCCCACTCTAACACAAACGCACCAGATGACTTCACATCTTTTGCCTCCTAAAAAAAAAAGGCAGAGCTCTGTTTTATTAAGTGATGGTAAATACACCCCTAAGGATTCTAGAATGAAGATTTCTGAACAAGTTGCATTACTGCAGGCAACATACAGAGAGAGAGAAAACATCATCTGGTTTACTACTATAATGACACAGCAGTGCAATCAAGTTGCCTAACGTATCAGCTCCTTGACAGCTTCCAAGCTTAGGAGAAGCCTCAAGTTAACATGCTATGCTTAATTTCCTTTGGGTCGAACCTATAAGAAATCTAATTTGTTTCACAAGCAGCTCTGGATTTCGGCAGACGGCTGATGTGCAATACAGCCAAGAGAGAAAGGCCATTTAGTGTCTCCTATAGATCTGCTGGAGAAGGTAATTGAGCAATTATGTATTTAGAAACACACTTGGGAACAGAGCTGATGGTGGCCATGTGGCTCTATTTTAACACCTTTGTTTCTTTGTAGGAAAACAAAACAAAAATCAATCCAGTCAGCAGAACACCTCCAAACTACGTGTGCTCCCGTGCAGGTAACCCTCTAACGCAAAGAAAGCCAAGAGCAATTGCAGCAGCACTGACTGCTGGGCATATACGTTACCAGGCTGGGGGTGGGTTTAGGCATTGTCTTCCGTGCTCTGTGGACCTTGACTTCAGTGTTAGCAGCGGTGGCTTTTTTAGCATCCATGTCCTTACTGCCCTCCCCGAGCTTGGCCGGCATCGTGGCTTGCATCTGAGAAAAGGAGCCCATAGTTCTCCCTTTGCTTGCTCCTCCTGGAAGGGTTTTTGCAGCATGGCCGGTGAGAGAAGCAAAGGTGCTGGTAGTCCTTAGAGGTTGCTCCTGTGCCATCTGCTTGGTTAGGATATAACCATTGCTCCCCGTTACAGAAGTCTGTGTGAAGTCATTAGCTTTCATATGGTTTTGCTTCCCAGTCTCGCCATCTCGTTCAGAAATGCCGTTTTCCGCTATCCTATTTAATTTAGTACTAGAGTCCTGCTGGCTCACTTTCGTATTGTCCTGAGTGTTTTTAGCTGGGTTTGGGTGGCTACCAGCTTCGCTGTGCTCACAGGAACCATTGGTTTCACCGTCTACTGCCATTTTTGGTTCCCCCGCTTGCTTTTCTGTAGCACTTTCATCTGCAGCCATGGCATTAAACCCTGGAGAAAGAGGGAGGAGAAGGAGGAAGAGAGGAGAAAGAAAAGGGTCATGAGCGGTATCAAAACTCCGAAGAGAAGGTACAGCTACTTCCAGTGGCTAACAAAGAGCAAACCTCTCCCCAGAAAACTGCCTGCTACATACATCCATGTAGGTTGCTCACTCACCTACCTGACCAGCTCGCCTGGATCCTCAGATGGTGAAAACCAGGGTGGCTCGGATGAAAGCAGCGCACTCATTCCCACTTGCCTCAGCTGCGGATGTGGCCATTTATTCCCAACTATGGATTTTTCAAGGTAAATATTATCTTTAGCTTCTCCAATAACTACATTTATTGGACCATATGTCAACACCTTGCATGTCAAACAAAACGCTCCCCAGTCTTGCATTCAGATCTCTGGCAAAGCCCTTCATGATGCCAGACTGACACAAGAAAAGCTTGCTGGTAGGGCTGTATGGGTGAGCTTTTGTGGCACAGACACAGCTCAGCAGCCAAAGATCTACAACGGGGCTCCGCTGGCACACCAAACATTGCAAGCAGTAACTCCCTGGCAATCACAGCTCTCCTGGCAATCCTGGCCAGCAGAGACCGGCTCATTTGCTGGGATGAAGCAGCACAGGAGCAGGACTCACGGTGTCATTTCAGAGGCAACAGTCGGAGTAAACACAGGGGTGAGGTGTGTTGTAGGCAATTCTAGACTAAAATAATTACATGAGTCAAACGCAGCAAGACTTTTGCAGACTGATTAAAAAGCTCACGCACAGATAAAACAGGAGTGTCCATGTAGAAAATTTTTTTTTCCTCCTTTCCAAACATTTCCATGCTCAACCCATCAATGAATTTGTCCCATCAGAGATTTCAGACCCGAAAAAAATCCAAGCATGAAGGCCATGTACCTGCAGAAAGGTTTCCAACAGGACAAACCAGCAGCTCCCCAGGCAAGCAGGAGTGATAACAATTCACTGGCACGTTCAGTAAAACGACTGAATCAACCTGCTGTTAGGGATTCCTTGTACTGTCTTCCTTCCAGAGGCCAGACAGTTATGAAAAGCATCACAAGAAGTACCAGGGAAAGCTTTGTCCAAGTGGGCTGTCAAAGCAGGCAGGACTGATTTACAACCAGCTCGAATCAAAGCACTTTTTGCCTACAGTACGCAGAAGGGCCCAGAATCAAACTGGAGAACAACTTCACAAGCCAGACCAGCACGCTGGGTATCAGCATCTCTCTTCATGCTGCTCTTGAAGTCCAAACACTCAAGGAAAACAACATTGTGAATGTCTCTGCTGACCTGGCAAAAACCTGATGCAAGGCTATGGCATGGAAGAGGAACCGAGATCCTGCATCCCAAGATGTCAAGTCCAACATACCTGGGCTAACGGTTCAAAGCTGAGCTCTGCAGGGCTTTGCTGCGTGCCCCTGAGCACTCGCAGCTCAGTGCCAACACCAGCAGGGCTGGATGAGTCCGGAGGAGCAGCGCTGCACAGCTTACCAAAACTGCTTTTCCCAGAAAGCACCGAATTCCCTTTCCAGTTTGTGGCAACTGGGGAAAAAAAATTTCCCCCCATTTCAGGGCCCGCTCATCCCCTTCTTTCCTCCCCCTTTTTAATGCATTCATTCAGTTTATCTCCTTACCTAGTGTTGACCTAAAAGACCTATTTTGATGCAGATTTCGGTACAAACAGCACTTGTAGATCTAGTCTCTAAACTCAATGCATTCTACTACCTGCAATAACCATGATGCTCCCCAAAATTCCTGGTTTTTGGTGTTCATCTGAGATTTAAAGACAAACATTTCCTGCATCAAACTGAAAGTCCTCTTGGAATACACTTAGAACATCCAATCCAAACTCCAGCTTGAAGCATGGTCAACGCTGAATTTAAACCAGGTTACTCAGGGCTCTGCCCAGATGAGTCTCAAAGACCCTTTGCAGTGCTTGACTTGCTCCAGTCTGGTTCTAACCATAAACTAGAGGAGGACAGTCCTAGTCCTACCCCATGTTTCTAAATGAAAGGCACAGATGTTGGGCACTAAGTATGTTACTGGAAAATGTCTTCAAAACCTGATGACGAGTGGTAACTCTTCCCTGGGGTCCAACTTTGGCCATTCTCCCTGATGATACACCTGCACTAAGCGGTCTCTTCCCCTCAAACCCAGGTGGCTCAGCCTGAAATTACCTCCCACATGGGCTCTGCCAGCTCAGAGACTCCAAGACAAGCTCCAAAACCTCCAAAGAGAGCTCACCAGTGCTTGCTGGAGCACACGCAGGAGGGCAGAGGCAGAAACCCCACTCCAGTGGGCAGTAATTCAGTGCCTCTCCAAGCACAACTCAAAGTCATCACCTCCATCTGCTGCCCTCTCACGCCACCCAGACCGCCTTCTGAGTACTGAAAACTGATAAGACATATGAGGGTTTGTTCTCGACAGCAACGACTCTGGCAGAAGATACAGTGCTATTTTTTTCACTGTTACTTAACTATTTGAAAAGTCTTGGGCGGAGGGAGCCAACTGTTATGCCCTTATTCTATCAATCCTTGTTTCTCTTTCTGCATTTGGTGTCTTTAAAAGACCATGCTGTGGCCATTTAACAATTATTTCAGCAAAGCCAGTGCCAGAAGAAAACAAAAAATGAGCTCCCTAACCGCAGCACTAGGCACCTGGCTGAATGAAGCCTTCAATGTTTGTTGATTTAAATACTGTGCATTCCCACCAGAGCACTCAAGTAACTTCAGAGGCTGACTGTTAGATAAACTGAATAAGCAGAGGGCAAGAATTGCTCTACCTGCCATGAAGGCAACCAAAACAAGGTAAATTAGAGCACTGCCCTAGGGGAAATAATAACTGCGTGACTCCAGAAAGCGTCACGGACTTTATGAAAAATCCATGAAGCTACAATTAAAATCCCACATAGAGTTCCCCCCCACACACACACTCTTACTAAGTGTGCAAAATGCAATCTGATTGACTGCGGAAGTGCCATCAATCCCCTATGAACAGCACCAAACTTCCAAATCTGTATGACTCGAGATTTGACAAAACAAAGATATGAAATTCCATAGTCCCTGAAGTCGCACAGAACTGGAGAACTTAACAGCAGTCATCAGGGGTATGGTTCTGATTTAAGAGGATTACGCACGCACTCTGCCCCGCCGTAAATGAGTGCTCATGTTGCAGGGCAAAGCAAGGTCCTGGGGCTTCCAGCTGCAGCCCCGAACATCAGTGCTGCCACTGTGCAGCAGTCTGAGCGAAATGAGTTGTAGGGTGTCACAATCTGGTGCCTGTCGGACAGGCATCCACACAACAAAAGCTGTTGTGGCAACTGCCATTCCCACTGCTTGCTGGCTGGCAAGAGTCAGCAGAGGCCAAGGACTGAATGGGAACAGAGACTATGACCTTCTCCAGCCCCCAAGTATGAGACAGGCAGGACTGTCCTGAGCTGCTGCTTTCTTTGTTGAAAGATCACAGAATCACAGAATGGTTTGGGTTGGAAGGGACCTTAAAGATCATCTAGTTCCAACCCCCCTGCCATGGGCAGGGAAATCCTCCACTACACCAGGTTGCCCAAAGCCTCATCCAACCTGGCCTTGAACACTTCCAGAGATGGGGCAGCCACAACTTCTCTGGGCAACCTGTTCCAGTGCCTCACCACCCTCAATGTAAAAAATTTCTTCCTTACATTTAACCTAAATCTCCCCTCTTTCAGTTTAAAGCCATTGCCCCTTGTCCTGTCACTACACGCCCTTGTCCAAAGTCCCTCTCCAGCTTTCCTGTAGCCCCTTTAGGTACTGGAAGGTCTCCTCGGAGCCTTCTCTTCTCCAGGCTGAAGAGCCCCAACTCTCTCAGCCTGTCTCCATAGCAGAGGTGCTCCAGCCCTTGGATCATCTTCGTGGCCCTCCTCTGGACCTCATCTCCATCCTCCTGCTCTCTTTTCTGGCAGCACTAAACCAAATTCATAAACAGTTTGGAATAGCATTGTTTTCTGCAAATTAAGTTCCTGTACAGCACAGGACTCCTGCGAGAGGCACCACAGCCAACCCCACCGACTAGGAGCTCGTCACCCCAGGGTCCTACCTGACCACCAGATTGAAGAGACCTCCACGAAGAACTAGTTTACATCAGGAGCCACACTGCTTAATAAGCCGTGGTAACCCAAGTAAGCTAGTCTGGTTTTCACAACCAAAATACCTGGTCTGGTATCAGGAATTTAGGAGTTGCCACCCCAGGCTCGGCTACCGCTCCACTTGCCACGATGTTCTGCCTCTAACTCAGTGCTCCATCGTAACAGGACACGTCTGCAAGTCTGACCACATTCAACAAGTCTTAGGTAAGGGCACGTTTACAAGCATTGCTAAATAGACACAACTCAATAGAGATTTACATTTTTCCTGAAATACGGCCTAAAGATGGGGATGGGAACACAAACTAGAGACAGCAGGAACATCACAATGGAGAAATACTGAATAAAACAGCCTACAGAAGCTCTTCAACAGCACCAGACAGCTAAAGAAACGCTTGTTCCTGACATGGCCTTTTCATCTCCCCTATTTCATTACTAAAAAAAATAAATTTCACAGCAAACCTGCTAAAAATCTTCATTTCAAATACACCTCGTGGCAACGAGTTCTCTTCTTGAAAATGCTGTTCAGCAGCTTTTCTGCTCTTGTGCTGCAAGTGCAAGCGAATAAAACCCTAAAATTGGTATTTCTCTAAAACTTTACAACTTGACAGTATTCATTCCTTCTAAATGGAGCAAAATTACATTTTCCTCTGTATTCACTTTTCTCTCCAAGTCCCTCATTGTTCCTTAATCTACAACCATTCTTTCTTTAATTAAAAAAAAAATGGAAGGTAGATATAGCCTAGGTCCACAGAAGTATAACCTCATTTTCTTGAAGCATCCTGGTATTTTCAGAGCTGCCTTATGCGTTTCCTACGGCATATGCAGCACCAGTAAAAGCTGGTGCATCCCACAACGCTGCCTGCATCCCGATCCAAGCATTCAGAATTAATTTTTAATCCAGCAACATGCAGGACGAGTAACTTGCCCAAGAGATTTCTGTTATGGTGCCCGTTCTGCCAGGCAGGTATCTGAAGTTGATACCAGCTTCACTAAAGGTGTATCTTTTAGGAGCTGTTTACATTTTAGTAACATAAGCAATTTAAGACTCAGAAAACTAAGTCGTTATCCCTGCAACTCCATGTGGCAAAGAATAATTAGGAATATATTTAAATCACTTCTCTGAATTACCAACTCCTTGAAAGCCACGCAGAGTTCCCAGCCCTCCCACCTCGTCCCAGGCCCAAGCAGACCCTCTGCAGAAGTTTCAGTCTTAAGCTTTCTTCTCAGTATCACAGTTATTGAAAATTGAATCCGAATTCCCGTGAAGAGAACGGGATCTTAAGAAAGGAGAGGAGAAGCTAAGTCAGACAGGATGAGGACACCTCATCTGATTTTAGGTGTCTAAAGGCTCTCAAACTCCAGGGTGCCCCTAAGCCACTGCTGCAACCAACGGAGAGAAGACCACAGCTCAAAAAAGCACAGTGTGACTTTAGACATCTGTTTCTGGATAAACTCATCGTGGCCTGGACATGCCTACCACGTGTAAGCAGAAATGAGCTGGACTGGTTCAGAATTAGAATGATAACTTCAAAAAAAAACCCTAAATTAGGCAAAATGAAACCCACCTCTGCTCTCCCAGCCCAGACTCCCGCAATACTGGTTCCTCTCCACAGTCTTTGCCTGTTGGGTTTCCAGCCCTTTCAGCAGAGCCAGCTCTGGCTCCAGTCCTGCCCCAGAGCTCGGATCAGCCTGGCAAAACCTGCCCGTGGGCAGAGCCTGCCTAACAGATGCGCTACGGCCCCGCCAGCCGTCCCGGCCGCAGCCGGAGGGAATCGAGTCGCCTCTGCGGAGACCAAAGGGAATGAGGAGCCATCAGAAACGTTCCATGTGCAGGCAGCCAGATGATCAGCTCAAAGCTCTGTATTACTTTGAGAATGCTCTGAAAAAAACAAAGTCTTAAATATATTTTTTTAAATTCAGATCTCACTGCTCAGCGAGGCAAAATAAGAAAACATGAAAGTGTTATGAGATCTTATACTCCAGCCCAAAATGCAATCACCAACTAGCGCTGAGAAAAGAAAAAAAAAAAAAAAGAAAAAGGGAAAAAAAAGAAAAAAAGGAAGAAAGAAAAAATATCCTACAAGTGAGTGCTCTGTTATCTGATCTGGAACTTTTACACGTTTTTCTGAGCATCTTGGTGCTGAGCACCAGTAGAGGTGAGACACCCCACTGCCCATGTCTTGCACAGTATTTTCCACCGTTCCGAGCACAGAGCACGGGGCAGCTCGGCAGAGCCACGAGGCTTCAGCTGCTGCAAGGCAAACACCAAACTCTGAGCTAGGCGAAGACGGAGCTTAAACAAAAAGCTCAGGATTTTGAAGCGCAGCACAAGTAAGTAGTACATAAATTTGTATTTATATACAGCCACATTTCACAGCTGTTTCACCTTAAGCACTTTGCAGATGATCTTTAAAACACCACAGATATCACGGTCATTTACTCAATACCCAACTGTCCTGCTGGCTAAATTTTTAAAAGTGAGAAACGCTCCTGCTTATAATCCTTGTGTTACAGCAGTTCCCTCCCCTCTTCCTCCTCAAAGCCAAATTGTAAAGCAGAGAGGAGCCCAGCTGACATAAAAAGGTTGCGAAAGGGATGGAGGCTGAAACTCTACAGGCTAGGGAGAACTGGTGGCTGGAGATCCTGTATCCACTGGAAAGGGAAGCACCGCCTCTATCACTGAAGCCAAAAAGCAAAGCATTCTGAAGCCAAGAAATGAAGAGAATTATGTTTTCAGGGCAAAGTTCCTCTCTGGAGTGAATTACTGATGGTTTCTTCTTCCTCCCGCCCCTTTTTATGTCTGTGAAGGAGGGTGATACCCATCCAAGAGCCTGGCCCTGTATTTCCAAAACACAAGTGCCACTGCTCCCAATGCCCTGGAGCACTGTCACCCTTCTCATCTCCCATCAGAGTCAAAACCGGAACGGAAAGGAAAAAAAAAAAAAAGAAAGAAAAACCAAGAACAACTTCTGCTGTGAATGCTCAATACTGAGATCACACAGGTCGGGTAAATGGGATTCAGCATCTCGCCGGTGGGCTGCCTGTGAATACTGGTGGTGGCTCAAAGCAGTTTAACAGCCCGTGTGAAACTAATCCATTTCTTTGTCGTGGGACTGGGTCCACGGGTTACAGCACTGGCCACGAGGCCTCAAGCCCACCCGTGACTGAGGGATGCTCCTGCTCTGGGGCTGCCAGGCTCCGGAGCAGAGGTCTCAAACAAGGGGAGCATCTGGGGCAACATCTAAAACACCTCAGCCTCATTTTGCTCTGTCTGGTCTCCTGGCTGCCAGTCTCAGCAGGGGATCCCAGTGCTGAGTACAGCCAGGAGACCATTCTTCTTCTCCTTTTAGAGCTGCCAGCTCTGCACTGGGAATGCACAGGTTGCAGCTCCTCAGTGGAAAGCAGCACTTGCCTCACCCTATCTGCAATTAGAGGGAAAAAAAGAAACAAAAAAAAAATAGAGAAAAAAGGCCCCTCCAGGAATTTAAAACCGTGACACTCTCTAAAAGCAGTTTTTAGATTATTTGAGAGCAAAGTGACTGTGCCTGTCTTGTTCAGCGCCACGCTCCAGCACCGTGGCTCTTGTACAACGGCTGCCTCGGGTGAAGTCTCAGAAAGGCCAAGGCTGATGGAGAACTTCGTCACCAACTCCCCTTCCCGCTCCTTCGTGCTGCTGCTCTAGTGGAACTTTCCATCTCTGGGACTGAGGACTCGGAAAAGGAGCCGTTTGCCTTGAAAGGTCAAGCGAGATGCAGCACTGAGCGAGGAGCCGCGTGCATTAGGAGGAGAACTGAAATCATTTGCAATTCTTGCAAAGGAAGCACTTTTTAATTAGTTTCTCTCTGAGTCAGACTAAAGACAATGTGGCCTAAAAAAACCACCAGAGCTACTTTTTTCCACTCATCTCTTCCATCTCCCTGCCCCTCTCCCCTCCCTGTCAAAGGGAAAGACGGACCTAAACTCACACCTGCATGTAAAACTGAACTGGAACGTTTCCCACGGATAACAAAACGCAGTCTCACCCACAGCTTTTTTTCTATCTGTATTGAGCAATTTCTCACAGAAAGGGCCGCTGAGTCCAGCACACAACCTCCACTAGGCTTTATGCAGGCTGGGACTCAATCCCAGAATTGGAAATTGAAGTGCTGGGAACATGCAAAGATCTCGTACCTACAGATGTATGTTAAACTTATAGTTCAATTATTTCTCTTTCTCAGTGTCAGGATGAAGCCAGAAGAGGACTTCCCAGCTGGTAACAACAGCACATTTCTGCAACACCTTCCACTCCAGGGAAAAAGAACAAAACACCACGACCCCACCCAAGGATCCCCTACCTCCAGGCTGCTCCCTGAGAACCCTCACCGAGCTCCCAGCCCCAGCCCCATGGCACTGCCAACGCATTCTCTGGGGCAGCAGCTACTGAGATGTCACAAATGTATAAACTGGGGCAGCTCAGCTCTTGCCCCACAACAGTATGAGCCTTCCCTGAACAGAAGGAAGTCTTTGTGGAGATCTCCAACATGATGATCTTCATCAGTGGTGGAGCCAGACAGAAGTCACAGGCATGACTGCAGCGGTGCCGATGCGTCTTGCTTGGGGGACAGATCCCTAGATCTCATCCAGGGCTGCAAACTACCTGAATTTCCTGGCTCATCTGGGACACAGAGAGAGCTGAAGTTTGTAGTAGAAGCGTAACTCGTCAAAGGCCATGCAGAGAGGCAGCAGCTGAGCTATGGTACATGCTAACATGGTGCAAATGGGGATCTGATACTGACCTCAGTATCAGTACCCTTCTGAGCCAAGGGGGAGTAAAAAGAAGGAAAAACACAGTAATTTACACTAAGTCTTTAGCCCAAACAACACCTTTAGTCAGTCTTTGGATCTGCAAGTTCGAGCCTCTGAAAATTTTAGATCCCAGGTTCAATATTGACAGATAACTTGCCAAGGGGATTTTCCCAAAGGGAACAAAATCCAGAACAGATCTGTCTTATGTTACAGACCATGGCTCCCACCAAACACACAACCGGTACACTGCAGCTTCTGTGTCCTAGTTTAGAACCAAGTTCTAGTTCTATAAGCACCAGCAGACTTGTGTGGGTTCCCATTCCCACGCATCATAGAATCATAGAATGGTTTGGGCTGGAAGGGACCTTTAAAGTCACTCAGTGCAACTCGCCCTGCAGCAAGCAGGGGCATCTTCAACTAGATCAGGTTGCTTAAAGCCCCATCCAGCCTGACTTTGAATGTTTCCAGGGATGAGGCACCTACCACCTCTCTGGGCAACTTGTGCCAGTGTTTCACCACTCTAAGCATAAAAAATGTCTTCCTTATCTAATCTGAATCTGCCCTCTTTTAGTTTAAAACCATTATTCCTTCTCCTACAACTACAGGCCCTTGCAAAAAGTTTGTCCCCATCTTTTTTGTAGGCCCTCTTCAGGTACTGAAAGGCTGCTAGACTTCTCTTCTCCAGGCTGAACAGCCCCAACTCTCTCAGCCTGTCTCCAAAGCAGAGGTGCTCCAGCCCTCGGATCGTCTTCGTGGCCTTCTCCGGACCAGCTCCAACAGATCTGTGTCTTTCCAGTGCTGAGGACCCCAGAGATGAATGCAGCACTGCAGGGGGCTCTCTCCAGAGCAGAGCAGAGGGGCAGAATCCCCTCCCTCGACCTGCTGCCCACGCTGCTTTGGATGCAGCCCAGGACACGGTTGGCTTTCTGGGCTGCAAGCGCACACTGCCGGCTCATGTCCAGCTTTTCGTCCACCAGCACCCCCAAGCCGTTCTCCTCAAGGCTGCTCTCAATCCCTTCATCCCCCAGCCTGTATTGACACTGGGGATTGCCCCGACCCAGGTGCAGGACCTTGCACTTGGCCTTGTTGAACCTCATGAGGTTCACAAGGGCCCACGTCTCAGGCTTGCCCAGGTGCCTCTGGATGGCATCCCTTCTCTTGGGAGTGTCAACTGCACCACTTAGCTTGGTGTCACCTGCAAACTTGCTGAGGGTGCACATGATCCCACTGTCTATGTCACTGCTGAAGATATTAAACAGTACTGGTCCCAACCTCCTCGCTAAAGGATGACTGTTCAAGCAAACTTAGAGACTCTCAGACTTCAGTGCATGCATTCCAGCTCCATACATTGCCACCCACCCTTGAGTCAGGAAACAAGGCTCAAAGAAACTATTTCATGCCACTTTGGACGACTGCTGTTATGATTTCATGTTCACGGAACACTTAAAAATGTAAATTATTTGCAAACACTAAACACTGTTATTAACAGACTTCAGGGACATTAACTGAAGTCCTATGACGATCACAGCTGGGTAACAAAGGTCAGGGAAGAACAATGCATATAGCACAACGACCACGCAAACCATTGTCTTTTACACATATGGTATGCTTGGGAAGAGGAGGATACAATTCGAACGTTACCACAAGAATGGACACTATGCAGTTCACATTTTAGGACCCTTCTTTCCCCAGTAACAGAACTGGGCAATAAGCTGAAGTGCTGAAAGCTGAGCGCTTTGCGAAGCCTCGAGACTGCCTCTGCACAGGGAAGGTTCTCAGCTTCCTTTTGATACGCAGCATTTACTATTAGCCAAAATCAGTCAAGATACACAAGGTACCGCAATGCCTCGTCCCACCCTCATTCTGGCTTTTTACCTTCACAGACTCTCCACACTCACCTCAAGGATCATCCAAGAGCTAAACAAACCAGCTTTATAGTCCTGAGCCAAGCAAGGCACAGGATCAAAGGGAGAGTCTCCTCCCAGAACAAGGCGACCTCCCACCGACACCTCAGACTTCGTCTCCAGTCTGCCCAGACCAGAGGTCCACACACGACCAGAGTCAGCAGCACTCACGTGCTCCCAGTTAATACACAAGCACCACAGCCATGTCTGACACAGCATTCAATATTTCGCCTGTTCTGAGCTTTATTTTCTAACTAGAGCAGCTTGACAAAACATTATGCTGGTCAGAAGAGCAACGCTCTTTTGCAAGAGCAAAAAGCAATGCCGTACTCACACACATATCCGAATTAAGTCCAAAATTCTGTTTCTAGATAAGACTAGGTGTTCTGATGGGACCAGTTCAGTGCTTTTCTAATGCTCTATGACAGAGAGGAGACCAAAAACGCACCAAATCCCTGCAGAGCTATGAGAAGTAACTAGTCAAGGAATAATAAAGCCATGGAAAGAAAGGAGGGCGGGGGGAAGATAAAGGGCAGTGTTTTTTTTTCCTAATCCCACTGACACATTTATTAAATCCTCAGATTTACGTGCAGACAACTCACGGACAACCATGCAGGAAAGACTCCGTCAAATTAACGTGTGCGCTGCATCCTGCGAAGTAAAAGCAAGCAGGAACAGCACAGAAGCCACGAAGCATCCCCACAGCAAGGTGTGGAGTGTCTAACCCCACCGCGATTGGTGCCTGTTCTGGAGCAACAGAGAAACTCCCAGGAAAACAGAAAGTTAACTTTAATAGAGAGAGGAAAAGGGCTTGGTCATTGTGTGGTGGGGATCAGAGTCCAGTCAGAACCAGTCACACAGGAGGTTCAACGTCACTGCCTTGCACTTCACAGCCACACCAAAGCAGAAGTGAAAATTAGATATCGTTCTCTAGGTGGGTGGCGATGGATGGACTGAAAAGCAAGTTTGCATCTTCTGGGGAAGAACCCTGCTCAGAATAAACTCGGGAGAACGGAATCACTCTGTTCGTGGGAGCACGTCTGAGATCCTCAGGGGACAGAGCACATCTCCAGGCCCCCAGCTTTGTTCCCACCACATGCTGACCTCATGAGCAAGGTCTGGCCCTCAGTCAAGGCAGGTGCTCACCTTCCTCTTTGTTGTTGGTGATATCTTTCAGCAGCTCAGTCTTCATGCAGGCGTCTTTCCTTGTCTCTCCTTTACTCAGCACTGTTCGCTAGGGGTGGGAAAAAAAGAAATATGGTTGAGCTCAACGTTCACACTCACGTTGCACTTGAAACAAGAGACAATCATGGACACATCCTGTTTACATCACGGGCAAACCTCCCTCTGCAAAAAACGCTGCCAGGAAACTGCCACCAAGGCACAGGTCAAGGATAAAAGCAGCAAGGCTTGCCCCAGCCGACAGCCCGCCTCGCCCGAGACGCGGGGAGGCTTCAAGCTGCGCCCAGCGCCAAGACCTCACAGCTCTTTCGAGAAGATGCAGCCAGACAGATGTTCTGAGTGCAACGTGCTTGGGAATCCAGCTGTGTACGTCTGCGCAGACAGAGATTAAAATGGTCATGAAAGGCATCTCGAGAAGGTGACCCTTATTCCCCCCCAAATTCTTAGGTTTTGGGTGGGGGGAGGCAGGTCTATCAAACTTCTCATGACACATCACTTATTGATGTTTACAGCCCATGGTGCTTTTGGTCGTTTTGGTTTCTTTTGTAGTTCATTCAAATGTAACTTATAAAATGCAAACTATCAGTGAGCTACAGCTAACTCATCACTGAGAACATCCATGTTTATTAAAGTTAATGAGCTCTATTTTTAATTCTATAGAAAGTAATTTTTCTTTTTTTCCCTCTTTTTATTTATATTTTTTTTTGTAAAAAGGGAACACCTGCTCGTCTCCTTTGCCTTTCACATGCCTGGAATCACATTGCTAGATCAGGTTTGTAGCCTTAATACCTTCTCTTTTTTTTTTTTTGAAGCGGCAAGACAAAAAAAAAAAAGCTACCAAAATCAAACAAAAGGAAAAAGATATAAAAGAACTCCAAACACACACACAAGAGAAGGGGCCCTTTGACACAGCTCTGTATTTAAGGAGACAAGCTGGTCTGAAAGGTGAAGATGGCGACGGCACTGCAAAGCTGCCAAGCGATGGAGGCGCCAGCGATGCCCGGCACTGGGGCCAGGCCGGGTTCACCGCACGCTGCCTGCGTCGCAGGAGAAGAATAAGCCCAGGTCAAGCCAACTGTTGTAGGCCAGCACAGAGAGCAGATGGTGCCCGCAGCCATGCAAATCACGAGGTTTAAAGCTCACTGAGTGATAAAGAAAGAGAAAAAAACAACCTGCCCGTCTCCCATAAACCAAGCGAAAGAGAAGACGCACGTACAAAGCCCCGCGTATCAGTTCCCAAACCATTCCCAGCAGCAGCTCGCCCTTCCCCACAGCAGTGTCTGTCCGAAGCTAGCAGGGCAGATGAGCTTTGGCGTTGCTACTACCAGCCACCCTGTCTTTTTTGTTCCCGTGTGAACCCAGCTGCAATGCCAGGCACTGGCAGGTAGTGCAGCGCAGGGTCTTCCTTCACCCGGATTTCAGCAGCCCCCTGCCCTGTGCAGCCAGGGAGGGCTCACCCAGCACCGGGTCCCTGCCCCTGGGCCACCGCGGTGCCTGCAGGCCCACCCTGCCCTGCACCTCAATGCCATCATCTGCAAAGCAACACACGGCACACAGCTGATGGGAAGGAGGGAACAGGGCACAGGGTGCTGGGGAAAGCCTCCGCCACCCACGCAGAGCTAAGGGCACCTTAGCTAAGGGCTAAGTGCCCTTTTAGCGTGGAGGAGGAAGGTGGTTGTGGGTGGCTGCCTGTCCCAGAGCGCAAGCAAACACCAACACGGCCTCATCTAGACGCTCTCAGAAGAGGGAACTCGTGCCCCAAGCGCACCACCTTCAGATTTTCAGACACACACCAAAAAGCGAGCCGTGAGCCTTCGAAACCTCAGCTCAGCCAAGCGATCAGAGAGCCTGAAACTGAACAAACCTCCAGCAGACACTGGCCAACAGCTTCCATCAAGAAACAATCATAAAAACACAGCCGAAAGTTTCAATAGAGGTCAACGTGGTTTTTTTTTTTATTTGCTAAGTCTATAATATACATCCTTCCTGCAAACATCTGCTTGCAAAACCAACCTCTCCTCTACCGGACTTTTTGTAAACTGGGAAAAACTTCATTTTTCTCATGGACTTACCCTGCTGCAAGACTAATGCAAAGAGAACCGCAGAGAGCTGGGGCTCAAGCGCAGCCCCACGGCTCCCACCATGGGAAGGGCCACAGATAAAGAGCCTCAGTCTAACAGGGATTAACTTGTTTTCCCAACCTTTGTTGCAAAAATGAAAGGTCTTGATATTCCTGCTATTAAACTGACTCATACTGGAAGCCCCAGGACTTCCAGCAGGTCATTCTTACCCACTCAATTCTGAGTTTTTCTTTACTTTGTAAGCAGCAACTCCACTCCACAAATCCTCCACGTTCTCCCTTTCACAGAGGTGCTGCTGCTGCTGCTCAGCCCATGTAACGACCACCCTCCCTCCTCGCTGCAATTACCAGGAGCTCGGGGCTACTCTGGGTCCCGGCCAGTGGCCACAGCTCTTGAAGTAGAATTTCTAACGCCAAGAGAGGTCAGAGAGAAACCATTGGTTTTCTCCTGTGAGAGTAACAAAAAGCTGGGTGCCAAGGCAAGGCTAACCGAGGTGGCACCTGCTGGGCTCTCCTGCTCCCTCTCTCAGAGACACATCCCTCTCTAGCAGCACCGGCGGCTTTACAACTTCCATGCCTTGCTCTGAAACACACAAAAACTCAGCATCAAGGTAGAAAATAAAGTAATAATTAAAAAAATAATAATTAAAAACCACCAGCTGTGAATTCCCAAGAGTTTTGAGCAAAAGGAAGCTGCAGGAAACCTCTGCTCGAAGCCTCTTCCCCCCAGGCCAGCGCTCTCCCCTCCTGGCTCCATCACCAGCCGGCAGACGCAGCAGCCGGCACCCAGCACCCACGGGCACCCACGGGCACCCACTGCCCATTCATTCCCACCAGCCCTCGGCTCCACCCAGCCAACTCAGCAGCAACTTCACCGCAAGTGTCAATACCTCCATTTTTTGTGTGTGTGTGTTGGGTTTGAGGGTTGGGTTGGGTTTTTTTTTTCCCTCCCTTCCCTTCAATCCCGAGCAAACTTCCCGTTCTCCTCGCACTGCCCGTGCCCCCATCCCCCGGCTCCCGATTGGCAGGAAACCCTATACCCACCCTCCCGCCGAGCGCTGTCTGCTCCCGCAGCAGCCCCAACAAAAGCCAACTGCCAAAGCTCCGGCTGCTTCACAATAAAAGTCTCACTCTCGCCATGGTTTGGGTGGTTGTTTTTTTTTTCCTTCTCCTTTTTCCCTCCTTCCTCCCTTTCCCGCAGCCTCCATGCCCTCGCCGACCCCACACTGTGGCTGGAGAACCTCCACGAAGGGTCCACACCACCAGCAATTCAACATGATCCCCCCCCTCCCCTTTTAATTTTAGGTTTCCATAGGAAGAAAAAATTATTGCATCTTTCAAGAAAGACTGATTAGGTCTTTGAAACGGCTTTAAAAGCCATGAGGATCCAAGCAGAGGAGCTCGCGCTGGTTTAGTTCTTCCTCTCCACCCCTGTTTACATGAAAACAGGCTTCCTCTCCTCAGTGAGGTCTTTGGAGGGGATGGAAGATGGGTCACACCAGGCAAGGAAAGGCTCTGTCTGCAGTAGTTCCAAAGAGATGACGACTAGAAACTACAGTGGTGCCTTTAAAGCAAAAAAAAAAAAAAAGCCCATAAAAAATAAAAAAAAAAAGAAGAGAAAAAGAGCAAAGCTGGGAAATACAGAAAGAGCTTTCTCAGCCTCCTCCTTGGCATTTTCATCAGCCATCCGGGTGCCCTTCACAAAGGTCCAAACAGGTTTTATAGGCAAAGGCAATACATGCACAGCAAAACTCCAACATATTGCAGCTTACCAAGCCCAAGAGACCAGTGAGTTACATCATGAACCAGAGCTCTCTCCAAGCAGAGCAGGAAGGAGCGGAGGTCGATGTGCTAAGATGTCTACCTTCACCAGGGTCTCTTTTTTTTTTTTTTTTGTCTTAAAAAATCAGCCGTCTAGGAACCCGAGGCTTTGCAGCAGCGCTGTTCTGATCGGAGCCATGCAGCTAAAGCAGGTCAATCTGACAGAGCGCTGGGAGCAGGAAGACCCCTCGGAAACTCTGCTTGCTCCCATCCAGGGCAGCTGCTGCACCAACACATCTGCCTGCAGAGCCGGCGGGATGGGCAGGACGGATCCTGCCCGGCCTGCGAAGCTCTAGCTGGGTGGACACCGGCCCCTCAGAGGTGACCCCACTGGGCACCGCTCCCCACGAGCGGCTGGGGCATGCACCCCAACGCCCGCTCCCCGGCAGAGCTGGGGCTCAGGCCAGCCCTTCAGCCAGGCAGGATTTCACCTCCTGTGCACGGCGGCGGTGAGGTTTGCAATACAGGCTGGAGCAAGGCGGAGAGGCAAAGCTCTCAATAAATGATGCAACCCCAGCAGCAGCAGATCCTCGTTCACATTTTTTTCCTCCCTTTTTCTCCTAAAAAAATTATAAAGTAACGCAACCCGGGCTAACTTGCTTTTATAATAACCTTTGCCTTAAAGGGAAGACAAACATTTTGTAGTTAATTATATAGGAAGTGATGATTATGAAAACACTTGTAGAGAGTGTTTCTTTTGTCAGCATGTGAAGGCTGCTCATTTCAGACCTCGGCGCTGCTCAGGTCCCGCTGTGCACAGGCAAGGTCTGGGATCACTGCTCCTGGGCACGCTGACCACGGGCCTGTCATTAGAAGCAGCAGAAGCATTTGATCTGGAGAAGGAAGGAAACGTAACCACCAGCGTACCTGGCCTACAGAGCAGTCACCAGTCTAAAGCTTCTTTCTTTTAGGTTAAGGCCACTTCCTTATAAGCCTCGTGCAATGTGCAATCATGTGAACATGGAATTTTATCTGCAGCTCAGAACAAGCACTACTCTCAGCCTGAAGCTTGTCCCCAAATCAAATTCTTTGCAATTCTTTTGTCTCTTGAATTCCTTTCATCCAGGCTCTTCCCAGAAGAAAAGAAACATTTCCTTCTCTACCTCCATGTCCTCTCTTCCTATTCCAGCCGCACAAATCAACTCCCGAAACACCGGGAAGGGTTGAAACGAGGCGCAAGTCCCTGCATGCAACAGCTGGGAACAAGGAGACACGTGGATGAAACACAACAGACTTAACATGACTTCTCATAAGACAACGCGGTTCACAACGGTGTGGAGGCTTCAGGCAAGGGGGGTTTGCAAATCCCATGCCCCTCCTGTAAAGGGAAGACTGATTTACCAGACGACAGCCCTAGCACGGAGGCAGCTGCGCTTCCTCACCGCTTCCACGCTGGGAAGCGTCGTACCCATCTAACCGGGTCCCAGTAGAGTTAAAGCCAGTGCAACTTGTACGTGCAGGCAAGTGTAAATCCAGAGCAGACAAAGGCATCTCCTCCTTCCACCGGCTGAGGTTAGCAAGGAGTACAGCTGCTGCCTGCCTTCCCCTAGCACCCGGGAGGGGAGGAGGGGAAGAAAACCCTGACATGGAGACCAAGATTCATCACTACTTCTAGCAAAAGTAAACCAGCCACTTCGAAAACACCAAGTCCCCGGCAAGGTTCAGCCAGGATAAAACCGTAGCACCAAGAAGGGCCTGGAGCGAGCAGGCTGCAGCAGCCCAGGGCAGGGCAGCTCGAAGGCAGCTCACCCCACTGACACAGCTCGGGCACCTCTTCAGCCTCCGCGCTCCTCTTCCTCCCACCCTCAAACCACCGCAGCCAGCGGAGCAGCTCCCTCTCCCCCTGCCCTTCCCAACAGCACCTGGCAGAAGGGCTCATCGGGATGGCGGAGGAGGGAAAGCGCCGCGCGGGCTGCCCTTGGGACCTGCGCGACCTCGCTCAGCTGCCACACCACCGCCATCTGGGCCACCTCCGGCCACCGAGGGGCCACCGAGACAGCCGCACCTGCGAGCCGGGAAAGCGGACAGGAAAAGGAAGGGAAAAAGACAGTAGTAATAATAACAACAAAGGTTGCACCCTCAGGCCTGTCCCTCTAATAACTACGGCAAAACCTCACCAAGGCTTTACTCTGCTGGAGGGTGACAAAGCGGCACGGCGCTGCCCAGCACCTGCAGTCCTGGAGGCGGGAGGTCCTCGCACCCTGTCCTCCATGGCCTACGGGCTTCGTCCCCGGTCTGGGGCCTTCTGTTATATTTTTTTATTTATTTTGTTCCTTTCCTGCTCTGTCATTAAGAGTGGAGCCCGGTCTTTCCCTTCGATCCCAAGAATTGCCGGGAATTGGCTCGCCCGGCGGGGCTCGCCTCCCCCTGCAGGCGGCTCCCGCGCATGCGCGGCGCGGCGCGGCTGCCATTTCACAACCGCGCTGTTTACACACGCTGACCTGCCATTTCTCTGACGGGAGAGGAGAGGAGCCGCCGTCCGCCTCCCCCCCTTCTTCCCCGCCTCGTAATAAAAATCCGCTTTGGAGAAGGGAAATCGCAGAAGTGTGGAAAAGTAGCAGGCTGTGGGGTTGTGGTGGTGGTTTTGTTGTGGTTTTGGTTTTTTACTGGTTTGTTGGTTTTGTTTTGGGTTTGTTTTTTTTTTTTTTCCTTTTCCCACCTTGATTTAGGTCAAGATCCACCTGTTTTGGAGGGAGGTGTTAACCCCTTTGGGGGCCGGGGGGGAGGAGAGGTCTCGCAGAGCTCGATGCAAAATGCCAGCCATGATTTTTAGCTTCTTGGAATCACAACTGTGCTTCGATGTCACCTAAAAACATAATACCCAGCCGCCATCCTCCGTCACGCCTTCCTCTGCGAGAGAAAGGGTTGGAAATATGGTATTTCCCTCGAATAAACAAGTTGGCTTAGTCCCAGCACATACAGTTTTCTCCTTTAAATGCAAACCAGAGTGGTTTTGCAGGCACACAGGGAGAGGAGGAGGGGAAAAGTCCCTCCTTTAACACCAAGAGCTCCATGAACAGCCTTGCATGGCTGCTCCGAGCCCTCTCCGTTCCAGCCCTCTCCGTTCCAGCCCTCTCCGTTCCAGCCCTCTCCCCGTCCGTGCTGATCATACTTTACAGGTGAAAGCAGCTCTGACTTATGACGGACAGAAAATGCCAGAAGAGCTGGAGGTTTCCTCATCCTTGGAACAAGGACAAGTTGTGAAAAGCTTCCTTTGCAAGAGGCACTGTGCTGCTCCGACACAGTATGGCAGCGTTGCAGGGAGGACGCTTGCACGTCACATCTTCTTAACCCTCACCACCTCGACCCTTCTCCAACACGTCCACCAGCCTTCCCCCTCCTCATAGGGATTGAAGGAAAATGATAAATAAATTACCTGGTTTGGGGGAAGCAAGCTGTTATGTTGGATCCCAGAATATTTCCTTAAAACAACTTGCTCTGTATTTTGCCCCCTTTTCTTTCTTTTTTAAGGATATTTTCCAATTAGCTCGTACAGTGTTGTGAGCTTCGCTCCTGCTGCTTTCCTGACTACTGTAAATCCTGGCAGGCATTCCTGTCCATCCTCCTTCTCTGCCTCCGTCCCGGACCAACGCCACTGTACAGCAACGCCAGACATTTCCTCCTCCACCCAAGAGACCGAGGAGCTCGCACAGGCACAGGGAGCGACGGATCCCACGGGACCAAAGGAAACACGAGGGGACAGAGGGGTCTCCTCTGCAAAGAGGGGTTGGTGTCAAAACTCTGCATTCACAAGAGCCAAAAATAACTGGCTGAAAATGGTAGTTAAGGGTTATAAATTCAAGATTTGCTTCCAAATCACTGACATTACATGTCACTGCAGGAACATATGGTCCTCCCAGCCTCGCGAGCTGCCAGAGCACCGAGCCTTTCGGCTGAACCAAAAGCAAGGTAGCTCTCCCACTGCGGTGATTCCTCGACTGCTCTCAGCTCCAGGAGCGGGAAGAGGAGCCGGAAAAACTTCAGGGAAAAGCAGCAAAGGACAACAAAGAGGAGCAGCAGGAATCAAACCATCCCTCCCCCAAACCAGCTGGCCAGGAGGGTGAAACTCCTTAAAACTCCTTGTTTACCTGAACAAAATAGCTCCCTGCCATTGCACAAGATGCACGCAATCCTCTCACATTAGGAGATGGCCCTGCATGGGAGATGGCAGGGGAGCCAGGCTCCAGCACTGGCAGAAGGAGCCCCGGGACGACCACCGCAGCTCGAGCCCCCAGGTCCTGGACCTGATCCTGCCCACTCGCACCCCTGCTGTCAGGCACAGCTAACGGGGGTATGATCAGCACAAAATATGCCCTATGCACGCTGCAGAACCCAGCTCTGTCCAGATGTGTTCTTGGGAAAGGGGAAGAGCTCGTGCTGGCACTTAAAAGTCAGTTAAATATGTGAAGGGGGAAAAACTGAAGAGCCCAAGGTCCCAATCCGAGGCTCTTAACCCTTACTGAAAAGCAGCGCCAAGTCCAGACCTCGCGTTTCTCTCTTCCCTCCAAAGTAGGTCAGGCTTTTCAGCGTCTCTCTGCAGATGCTTTCAAAGGACATCAGCCCGCAGGGACGGAGCATTCCGTGTTTTCGGCTGGCTGTCACACCAGTGTCGTCATGGTCACCCCACACAGGAGCACTCGTTGCACACCTCGGTGTTTTCCTGGTTGCTTGTTTCCTCAGCCTTCATCGAACCCAAAGCACATTTTTTTCCCCTGGATGGGAGCTGATCAGGCAGCACGTCAAGGCCTCTGCTCTTCACTGTTAAAGAAATCGTGTTTCTCTCCTTGTGACTTCTTCTGATGCCTTTTCCTTTAGCACGCATCTTCTAGATGACGAATAATGAGTACATTTATAGTCCAGTGGAGACACGATAGATACTTAGATGGGGTATCACAGACCGTCTTGTAAGCTCCCTAATCTTTTAAATGCCATCTTCATGTCTCACTCCTCAAATGAAAATTCAATATCATGTCTGCACGGCAGCTTCAGAGGTCTCCCTCAAGCTCAGCAACCTCAGGCCAGTGTTTTGCCCGCTGGCAGGGGTGCCTGGACACCCCCCACAGCTCTGGGACCTTCGGTGTCCGACCCAAGTCCCATCCAAGTCTGTGGCAGCCAACAGAGCTGTTTGCATGTAACATAAACGACAGCAAAAAAAAACTCAAGAGCACGGCAGGGCCAGAGGTCTGAATTTTAGGCAACTTTTTAAATAAGCTGCAGACATGGGCCTCCTGCCATGAAATCAACCATGGATGTTTCATTTTAATCAGCTGCTCCCTCGGATTGCAAGCTACTATTAAAAGGAGAAAAAAAAAAAAAAAAAAAAAGAAGAAAAGAAGAGAGAGGGGAGGAAACCACCCCAAAATAAAAAGGATTGTTTCTTCCTGGTAAAATAACATTTGCTCTTGCCTCCGCCCAAAGAAATGAGCTGCAGGCTTGCTTAACACAAGCAAAGGCTGTCAAAGGAGACCTAGCGAGGAGGTGCCATGTGGCCACAGGCCCTCTCCTCCCCTTTGGAAGTTCAGTCTTCGAGCAGCTCGGACACCCCAGGGTTTGCTCTTCTTGCTTACAACAGCTGCAAGCAGGGAGGGCTCCTGGGAGAACCAAATTTTCCAGAAACTTCACACTTCAAACAATTTTAAAAAGCACCAAAAAAAGCCCCCGAAACAACCCCAAACAAGCCTCCCCACCCCAAATGCCAAATCAAAGACTACCCAGACACAAGGAAACAAAGGCCGAGCTTCCCCGGAACCAGGCGACGCCGGATGCCGCGGTACCTGCGAGCCCACGGCACAGCACAAGGCAACCACCAGCCTGGCACAGCCGGAGCCTGGGCAGCCTCCTCCGGCCGCTCCCCAGCGCGCCCCGCCAGCCCTCCCGCGCACGGGGCAGGAAAACAAACGCACGTAGAAACAAATAAATAAATAACCCCCAGCCATGATCCCCCAAACTGTCGTCCTCCACTCCGAGGTGTCTCCTTCCCCAGCGGGAGACAGCCTGCCTGCGGCCGGGGCCGGCGGGGAGCGAGGCACGGGGAGGTGGACCCTGCTGTACCTGCGGACATCTGTTGTCTTCTTCTGGTGAAGACTCAAAGAGTTGCATATTCCAGATCCTCATGAGCAGTGATTCAGTTTCTGCTCATGTGATAAAAGCTCCCTCTACAGAGTGAGCATGCCCAGAGGAGACCATTTCACTGCTCCCTCCAAGCTGCAGCCATTTCACAGAGAACCTGCCGGCTCCAGGGCGTCCATTGGAGCGCGATTATCCCGGGCATCCCGGGGACGCACCGGTAATGCAGATCATCTGTCAACTTTCTGACAGGGTGCCAGGCCTCAAAAACTGATCGCTCGCCTGAAAAAAAAAAAAAGCCTTTTAAACCATAGAGCGAGGTGTTCTGTCTCGGTGGCCTTCAAGAGTAGCCCTCACCCGCAGGAAAAGGAGAGGCAGGAGGGACAGGGAGGGATGCTGCGCGGCTCGGGGACACTCCGGTGCCGATTTCGTTCTGCTTAATGAAGCGCCCGACCTCGGAGCGCTGGGATGAAGGCACACGGGTTAAACTGGTTCAGTGTCCAAGTGCATTCGAGATCCGATCTGCTGAGCTGAAGGGGAGCTACTTTTCCCTATGGGGATTAATGAGACAACCTGACCTGGCACAACCAACCTTAAAAGGGTTATCACAAACACAGCCGTTAAAAAAAGGGGAGGGAAAAATCTAATGAGGGAGCAAAACTCTAATGAAGTGACAGTGCACTACCAGTGCAGGAGCTCCGAGCTCAGCCTATGTCAAACCATACGATACAGCTGGTCCAGCCAGCAAGATAAAAGAAGAAATTTTAGCTTCAAAATAAAAGTAGTTTGTCTCTGTTCCACTTAACAATAAAGCATAAACTCTTGGCAACCTTCGTATCTGCTCAAGCTCCCAGTAAAACTGCCGGAGCAACTCGCAGGAACATCTGTAAGCAGAGATCGGCTGGAAGGGATTCAAGCACAAGAGTGGTATTTATGGGAGGCAGGAGCAGAGGAGGCTGCTGGAGCTGGGTGTTGAGCTGGAGAACCTCCCACCCGAGCAGGGGGAGGGCGGCCGGCAACCCCGGAGAAGAGGCCAGAAGGAAGAGGAAACTCAGAAATGGACTGTGGCACCACCCACTTGTTCGTGGCCAAAGAAAAAACAATTTCCCAAAAAATAAAGAGCACAGAAGACAGTTCTCTTTAAGAGCAGAAGTTAAAACGAAGACGAGCTGAGTGTAATGTTTGACAGTGGGCTGGGGTGGGGGGGCAGGGAGCAGCCTGCACTGTAGGGAGAAAAAAAGCCATCGAAATTCACAGTGAGGTTTTGAGGAGGCCAAGGATTTCGTGTGCCTTACACCCAAAAGCAGGTGTGCAGCTTCAGGCCTTCAGCACAAGCACAAAGCCGTCACCTGCTCTGTCCTACCCATCCCCTCCTCTCCGCTGAGCATGGCAGGAGCGTGTCCTGCCATGGCATTACTGCAGGCTGGAAACATCAACCAGCCACGTTTTGCAACCCAAGCAACTAATCCACCACCTTGTCCAGGCACTTCTGCAAAGCGGCGGTAGTTAAAGCAGCAGAAGAGCCTGCTTTGAATCCGGCTCGGCTACGGGGACATTGTTTTTCTCCCCACGCTCTAGAGAAGTTTCACTACTAAACAGTTAAAACACACAAGGCTAAAGCGAGATGACTGAAATTCATAGGGAAGGAATATTTGAGGTGACAGTATAAAGCAAGGATCTCTTTCACCCACTGGGGTTTTGTTTGATGTAAATCTTAAGTTTTAATATATACAAAATGAGATTTTCCAGGCCTTTCTATCAGTCGCTGAGAGGTGTAGAGGTAACTCATTTAAGACCAACTCGAAAATCCCCAAACAAAAGCAACAAAACCCAACTACACAGACAGCAGTTGTATTATCCACCGCATCAAAAGATTATTGTAGTTCAAACCAAAGATGGCTTTAAAACAGGTGACGCGATGCCCTTCCTTGCAGCATGAAATTACCAAGCTTTCATTAAACACCCAGAAATAGAAACCAAGATATTAGCAAAGGCAGTGTCAATGAACCACCACAGTCAACATCCCCTTTCAGAGATAAAACGACGGAGCACCACGCCGCCGCTGCCTTCCTACGCACGCAGAAGGGCAGCACTCCCCACTGCATCTCAACACTAGACATGTTTTTACTGCTGAGGTTAAATACACACAAAGAGCAGGAGCTACTAGAGATGGTTTTCACATCTCATGGCCATCCTTGAAAGCACTGAACACTGTTTAAAAAAAAAAAAAGAGAAGAAAAAAAAAGCAAAGCTGATCAGGGCATTGCAGATGCTTCAACAACCAACTCAAGCACAGCGATCGATTGGCGTCGTACCAGCATCTCTGCACTGCGCCATGCTCGTGGGGGATGCTTGTGTGTTGATTAATAAGACTTTACATTTATGCCATCAGAAAGGAGAAAGAAGCTCCCAGGGCACAGCCACTCCTGCACCCGAGCAGGGCCAGTCGGCTGTCAGAGCAGTGTCTCCTGCCCCAGGACCCCCAGGCCCCCATCGCCCCCATTTTGCAGGGTCGGGTGCTGCACGGGCACAGGTTCTTTTCTAACCAGCTGCTTAGAGACCCATGGCCAGGCTGGCCGAGGAAGCGGTGCTCCTAACCATGTAGGATAAGAACTAGCCCGTGCCCCACGAAGCCTTCCCCTTTATTTAACCCCAGTACTCTCCAGCAGCTTCCCCCCCAAGCCGGTACGAGACAGCGTAGCACCCCCCTTTCAAAACACCTTCTACCAGGGACCATAAAACAACAAATATTTTTATTCCAGAGCTCTCTGGCCTCCATCCTCCAATTCGAGGCTCGAAAAAAACAATCAGAAATCTCACGTTTTGAGGAGGAAGGCAGCAGCACAAGGCCTCCCTTCACAAAGGGCACCGGGTTCCTCAGGGCTTTTGCTTAATTACACCATTAGTACGGCATTTGCACAGCTCCTTTGCAGACGAAGCACAAGTGGGAGGCAGGGGAGGTTTTTCTTTATAGGAAAAATAATATTTAGCTCTGCAAAATACAAGGGCTTTTCCTGATTTCCATCAAGCTTCTCTTCTTCCAGACCGTCCAGTTGCTCAAATCAGAAGCTCCTTTTCAGCCTCTTCAGAATCGATCCCAAAAGCACAATAAGCTGAAGGGACTTTGGACACAAGACGAGCATTTCTGCTGGAATCCTGCTTTGTTTCTGCACTGCTAAGAACTGCTCCCCAACTCTGCTGCAAGCTGTTAAAATGCCTCCTTCTCTCCTCGACCATTAGGTACGATGTTTCCTAACCAGAATGCCCATTCCCAGGACACACTGGAAATCATCCTCAGCATCCTCTGAGGGAGCCCCAAGGTCCACCTCCAGGCTCAGGTTAACAGCCTTAAAGGAGCAGGCAGTCATTAATGCACACTTGTGGAATCACAGCTCTCTCCACCTTTCGAATCCTGTTTTTCTTCCCCAAAGTTTCCAAGCCATCTCCTTCCCTTCCCGTCTTTCCCTAGCAAAGCTGAAAAACTGCTTTTCGTTAATAGGAAACATGAAATGTTCCCTGGGATGCTGCATTGAGTACATCACACACACCAAGGAAAAAGAAAAAAAAAAAAACACAAAAGAAGAAGAAGATGCTGCTGCGACAGATGTTGATATGTAAGCTCTCTGGGAGATGTTGCTATGTTTTGATAAGAATATGCATCGAGTATTTCATTTACAGGGCAATCCCAGGACTTTATTTAGAAGCATATTGGCCAGACAGCTGTAATTTAGAACATACTGTATTCCTAACAGCTCCCAATTATAAATTCCTTCAGCTTTAACTTATAGTAACCACGGCTCCTTCTATTTTGGAACTCCAAAACCACCATTTCTCCCCTTCATTCGGCTATCGCGTATCAAGAGTTGCTACCGTACAAACACAGCCTTCCTCGAGAAGGGTCCTAAACGCAGCACCCCTCACGTAGCTGGGTGTCTCATCGCTTTGAGCACACTCACCGCTGGCTCCACTTGGTTTATTGTTTTATTTGGGGGCAGTGGGTGGGGTGGGACTCGGACCCATGGCAGTGCAAAGCCATCCTGCTCATTAGGAGTCTTCTGCCAGCAAAGCCGGCTGCAAAAATGGCTGCTCGCATGCAATCTTGCTTCTGCTGCAGCTCCTTGCCGGAACGAACGCTGGTGTAGATCCTGCCGATGAGCCTCACATGTTCTACGTGTCCCTGTTCTTTGACCTCACGCCTATTTTTTTTTTAAGGATTAGGGCATTCACGTGAAAATAAGCAAGTTTCTTCCCTGGAGGAGAATCAGAGCTTCATGATGCTTTTGTATCTCTCCCCAAATCATGAACTTGCCTATGAAATATCGCGGTCGATGGCTCTACAAGCGATTCCGCTGACGTTCTAAAATTTTTTTGCAAGGAACAGAAGGAGCAGATGAACTCTTTAAGAACAAAGCTCCTGCCTTCATGCAAATATGACTAGTTCAGAAGAAATAAAGCAAGCATGATGCGTATACAGAATTGGCTCTAAAGAGGCTGCTTTTCAGCAACTGCCATAAGGTGGCAGTGGGTCTTTAAGGCTACCTTACACCTTTCACACAAGCACAATAGGAAATTATCACACGAGTGGTTTTCCAACATCTGAAATTGTTTAAGTCAAATTTCCTCATCAATGGAGCCAGACCATACATGAAAACTCAGGGCTGAGATCACCACACCGCCAGAGTCACACAAGGAGAAAAGGCTGCCAGGATCGGTTCTGAAATGCCATAAACGCAGCCCCCATCTGAGCCAAAGAAAATCAAACCCTTTTCCTTTCACTCTACGATTATAATGCCATTTATTTTACATAAATGCTTTTCTTTGTGCATTCATCCAACCATAAACAAGCCAGCGTCCATGAAAGAGTAAGAGAAGTTCTGCATGGGCAGCAAATGGGGCTCCAGCAGACTTTTATGCAGGGACTGTAAAAGCCACACCAGTAAGCAAGCTGGTCACCAACCTCGCGCAGGGCTGATGTACCAAACAGGCTCAGAAAGCGCTGTGGAAGCGTTGGGTACGCAAGAAATGCAGAACTGGGCAATAAACAGGCAAGTTACTTTAGGCAATAAAGTGACTCATCATGCAGATGGACCCAACTGTGTGAGATCGTCACCTGGGACGGAGCGACACAATAAAAATCTTCTGTTTATGTTCTGCTCTTCGCCAGTCGCCCCCTGAACTGCGCGATGAAAAGCAGCCAGAGTTGCCCTGAAGAAAGAGCTCGTCTACCTTACTGCACGCAGGCTACGGGCAGAGCGTGACCACAGAGATTTCTCTTAATAAACACAATAATTTTGTAACGCCAAAGCAGTCACAAAGCCCTAAGTAGACCAAACCTCTTGCCTTACCTTTACTTAGAGCCAGGCTCAAACAAGCGTGGACACCCAATAACACACCTCCCGTGGGAGACAGGGTCTGCCAGGGCTGGGGCTCGCAGCCGACGTCTCTCCCCCGGCTCCACTCCAAGTCAGATCTTCCCTACACCTCGCTAAGACGAACGGAACGTCGAGAGCCAATGTAAATGTTTTATTGGCACTTCACCATGCAGCTTGCTTGTACGACAACTGGAGTCAATCGGCTCGTGCAGCACATACCTGCTGGTGCTTACACATTCCTTGTAAAAAGCTGGCAACTGCAGACGAAATCCAAAAGCCCAACCTCGCACAACTCACAGAGTCCCCTTCCTTCCCCCAAACCCACTCGCCAACACGTTAAACCCCTACAAGAAGCACAGAAAATCTCTCAGCCAAAGGAACAAACACATCTATATTCCCTCCTCTCCTTGCCAGTTTGGAGGACCTGATGTGGCAAGGTTTGTTTGTAATCCTTGGAATGCAAAATAAGCCTGGAAAAAGGGAGTTTGAGTTTTACATTCTTTCGCCCTCCTACAATCGCAGACGGATCTAGATTTAAACCGTGGCGCAGGTCTGCGCCCTGCAAGGCTCCCCATTAATAATAATTAGCGGCCGAGCCGCGCAGCCCACGACGGAGCCGGGATCACATGCCTTCCAAGATGAAGGCACGACCCAGCGCGTCCCCGCGGCCCTGGCTGCCAGCCCCCGCCTGCTGTCGCCTCGTGTCACCACCCCAACGTCAGGCAGGTCCCTTCCTTAGCCAGGTTCGCCAGGAAAGGTCAGGATTTTCAAACCCCTCCCCGCCGATCCGCAGGAAGAGGTTTGAAGCCATCTCGTGTCAGTGGTTAACTATGCTGCTTTTGAATCAATTCCAACAGTTTTTACTCCATCCGGTCTCCTCGCTCCCCCGGCCCAGGAAGGAACCGGCCGGATTTGCCCTACCTCCATCCCGTCTGCGGGGAGCTGCTGGGTCCTTCCAGATCCTGACTCCAGGCCTATCCCTCCTCCAGCCACAAATCCATCTCATTCTATGGGTGCAGCCTCCACCCCGGAGCATGCTCAGTACCGGCTGATCTTCAGCCATTTCAGAGCTTTAATGAAATGTAAGCATAAGGAAGTGTCATTAGCAATAAAAAAAAAAAAAAAAAAAAAAGGTGCAGGATTCATCCCGATCTGGCCAACCTTCCCGTATCCATCCTCTGTCAAGGAGGTGAAGCTCTCGCTGCGGGGATCGCCGGCGTTTTTAGGCAGCCAGCATCCCGGTTTAGAACAAAAGCAAGGAAAATCCTGTCTCAGGCAAGCCTTGCGCAAAAAGGAGCATTTCCTAGTGGCACTCAAACCAGCAGATTTTTCACTCTGGGCCTTCCACAAATTACAATATTTTCATGAAATGCCATTAATATTATTTTTTCCCCCCCAACAGGCTTCCGCTGAGGTTTTTAGCTCACAATGCAGATAGCGTTTCCCATCCATCTTAAAGCTAAACCTACCCTGAGCTACCTTGTCACCTTGAAGATTATTTTAACCTCATTTGCAAGAAAGTTAAAAAGCAGGATGAAAGAGGGGGGAAAAGAGACTTCAGTACAACAGGCTTCACGCCACGTTTTCCTGAGGACCTGAATTTTAGGAGAGGTTTGTTTTTCGCTAGTCAGCCCTGAAATTACTCCGTTGTTACTTTGTCTCCTCAATGCAGTAAGACTGTTTCAAAGAAGAATTAACAGGATTTTTTTTTTTTATCCTTTACAGTTTTCCAAACAAAATACACAAAGACACACAACGCCAAAGTCCACCGGGCACTTCCCCTGCTGGAGGACAACGGCCCCGCACCCTGCGAGCAATCTGCACATGGAACTTGTTTTAAGGAACAGGTTCCTTAAAACCTTTTATTTCCCTACGTATCCTTTGGATATCCCCTACAGATTCCCTACCAGCTCGCAGAACTACTCCAGAAAGCAAAGAGAGCTGTTGCAGAAGTTTTGCAGGCCAGGACAAAAATTGGCTATTAAATCCCAACAAAGTTTTAATGTATACCCTACCCCTCATGCTGGGCTCAAGCCAAAAAAAACTCCGGATGTTCAAATCCATTAATTGTGTGTGCGCTCGGTCGAGCAATGCTCGTTTCCCATGCACACATGGCTAATATTTCTGCCATGTATGTACAGTGTCTGCTTCAACCTTGGAGTTTTGATGCTTCAAAGGAAGATTAAAGAAAAAAAAAAAAAATCACGTTACTTTATCAACACAGCATTTCAGAAGAAATCAGGATGACAGATGAATGCCAAAACCCAGCTTTTTTCCTGAACCAAACTTCCAAAGTAATCACAAAAATACTAAGAGACTTTCTGTAAAATGCAGTAAGCCAAGTTGAAGTCAAGATTTTCATCGGTCCACAGCACATCCATGTCAGATGCACTACGCAAACATCTCTTAATTTTGTTCTTTCATCTCTTCCCTGATGAATTCAGTCCAATACTGAACACCAAGCCACAGCTTTTTAGCAAATCATTTGGAATAGTATTCGCCTTTGACTTCTGAATGCCGGGCAGCCTGTCACGCCAAGCACTGGCGAGTTGCATTTTACTAACATATTTTCAGAGCACGAAACATTTGGTAAAGTGACCCAGGATAAACCATAATAATTTGGCACAGAGAGCGCGTGCTTAGCTCCCCTCAGACCGCTCTCTCTGCTGAAGGATTCCATCGAAGGCCCGGGACCGGTGCCCTGCGGTAGCCGTTTGGCCCCGGGCTGCCCCTTCTCCGGGGATGTTCCTTAGGGACCTCCATTCTCCATTTGCCACATTAGGCAACTCCGAAGATACCGCACGGTGCTTTCCCTACGCACAGATTGGTAAACCCGGCTGACAAAATTCTATTCTCGTCCTCTCCCTCGCCTTTAAACTGGAGGTAGTTTAAAAATAATATTCAGCCCATATAATCCCGAGGCATGTCTGCTGAATCTAGCAGTGTTTGCATCTAGCACAGCTCAAGCATGTCAAGTTTGTTTCCTTGGAAACAAAGACCAATTTGCAAGCATTGCTTTCTTCCTTTTTTTTTTTTTTTTTAACGTAACGAAGACGCACCTGCAGCTCTTGTTGATACAAAGGAATTAAAGCTGATTCACTTACCTACGAGGTTCATAAGAGAATTATTAATATATTTCACTAATGAACAATTGGCTCGCGGCACTAAGGGAAAACCACAGCTCATCACTATTTAAAAATCCCTTTTTCCCTCAATAGATGCAGACTCCAGGCACGGCATTTATATTGTTTCCCTGGGGACAGGTAGGGGAAAAAAAAGGCAAAGCTGGAGTCATTTGCTTACCCTAGGCTGGGTATGCTGGTTCCAGTGGAGGAACAATCTAAGAGGGAAATCCTGCATTGCTCCAAACAATGCACCAGCACAGCTCAAGGCGCACCTGCTTTCAACACAGACTGAAGAGTCAACACAGACTGAAGAGTCAACACAAGCTTAGTAAGAAGGAAAGTGCTAACGCCTTCTAGATACGCTTTGCCAGTTTTAAGCCCAACTTTTTCCCATCGAGGGCAAGCATTAAGGCTTAAGAGGGAAGCCAGCCTTCCCATGCAGCCGTAACTCTTCCAGAGCCTGCTCACATCAAAGGTCCTCACGCTGGAGGCAGTAAATCCTACGGCGATGACACGCGACCTCTCCGCGCAGGCAGGAAAGAGGAGCAAGGGCAAAAGGTGTCAGAGCTGTGTTATCCACAGCCTCCTTTGCAAAGGCAGTCAGCACCTCCACCCTCCAGAGCCTTCGTCAGGAATTACAAGTGCTCAGCACCTTCAAAAATCTGTCAGATAAGGAGTAAAACGGACACACATGAGAACAGCAAATAAAATTATGGCTCCTTAAACATGCGCTGCCAGAGGCTGACTCAGCACAGAGCTCGTTTCCCAGCACGCTTGGGCTGAAGCTGGGCTGCAATCTCTACTTGAGATGATTACCTTCATGTCCAAGGGAGCAGAGCCCAGATCTCTTGTTTGCAGCAGAATCACCGTGTAAAAAAAAGCCAAGGGAGCTGCACCAACGGAGGCTGATACAATCAAGAAAAGCCTCCGTCCTCCACACAAAGGACAAAGCCTTGTGATTCCCTGTCCCTGTTGAATCCCAGAGTCATTGCTAGAGCCAGAGTCCAGCACTAAAGCTGATGCGAACCCCAGATGCTTCACACTTCTGAAAGTCAAGCCTTGGTCTCCAACGCATCAGATACTGCAAGAGGTTCAGAGCTTGCAAATGCCACTTGACTGACGGAGCAGCCTTGCTGCTCTCTTGGACGTGCTCACAGTAGGACCAATGCAGTTGCCTGGAGGGTAAACTGTAAACAAAAAGCACCAAAACCAACCCAAACCCTGCAAATGTCCAGCAGAATTGCCAGAGGGTCTCACCCTAGAGCTTGAAAAATTAATGTCTTTTCAGTACGCTGACTTTTCAAATGTGGCTGAAGAGCATTCAACTCGACTCACGCAGATTTCCATTCCTACTGCAATCAAATAATCCTGGAAGAAAAATCTCTCGGCCTACACTGCAACGGTGTGCACTCTTTACTGAGTATTCTAAGTAATTAGTGTTATTCCAACCAGTGCCACGGTCTTAAGGAGTTGTGAAGACTGTTCTAGCCACCATCAATTCTGAGGAAGGAGCAAGGAAAACAATCTAGTTCTTCCTCATCAAAAGCAGAGCATACACTGAAAAAAGCATCTAAACATCACCAGGTAAAAAAGAACCAGAGATACACTGTGATTTGCTTAAATGTATTGCAACAATAAAAACACTTAGGACTTTTTATAAAGCAAGTTATAATAAGAGATGGGAATAGTAGGTAATATCAATATCTCCATTTTACAGATGGGAAAATCGAGGCTTGGAGAATTAACTGCCAAAAATTTCTGGAGTGGACTTTCACAAACCTATGGAGAAGAGCAACATGATACAGGAGACCTAGATGTGAAGTCATGCTCTACTGCAGATTTACTGAGTCACCTTGGCTGGCCAAGGTGGGGCAGCAAAGAATGTGTTGGGACAGCCTGTTCAGGATGACTCAACTTTGAACATCCGTGAAGTCTGAGCACTTTAATTTAAGCTCCCTTGAAAAAATTCTCATCCTCCATAATTTAAAAACCACCCAAAACCCATCAAGGTACATAATAAACATATCAGTATTTGCTCCCTCTGTATAATATTCCCTGTAACTAACATGGTTTTGAAGAGGAGGGCAAACATTTATCCAAAGCAGTAAGCTTGTACTCACTTACGGAGCTTTTTATGCCCATCGCCAAGTTTGAAAGCAGGCGGATGCCATGTGGGTGACTGTGACACCACGACACAGTCCAGACTCATACGAGAAGTCAGTCACATCTGAATCAGGAGCAATAAATTCAGAGAAGTTACTTAGAAAGTTTTGGTTGGGGAACTGGGCTGCAAGTCAAAGCCCCTGAAGCCAGGGCACAGAGCTCTGGTACGGTTCGTTAATGCAGATGCGTTAAACACCTGGCAAACACTTTTTGTGAAAATATTGTACCGAAACACAAGCAGATGTGGAAATAGAGTGAGATTACACCGCTTACTAACAAACCTCACTGCTGCTTCCCTTCCCTTCCCGTTCCCCCTCCAGCCCGGCGGCTGCTGCAGCGTGCTACTTGCAGGTGTCAGAGGAACAAAGAGATGATGGATGCCGTGAGCCCCACGTACCTCTAGAGATTTCTGAACAGAGATTTAAATTTGGGATGAGTCATGGAGTTTATTTTAATGCTCAAATCATTAATCACCCTATGCGCTTGGGTTCTCAGAGCTACAATGCTGAAGACTTGCTGTGCTACGGAGGACAAACGGGAGGATTGGAGTTACGGAGGATATTTAGAGCTCAAGTCTAAGACTGACGAGCTCATTCTGATGCTTTCCCACACAAAAGCTCTCTAGAAAAAAACCCACCAAATTTCAAATCAAGAGTCACATTAATTTTGGGTGGCCAGCTCAGGCAGAGTTGTTCAAACCTGCTGAGAGCCTGCATCTCCTAGAGACACTACACCACGAAGCAAACAGTCAGTACACTTGAAAATTAAGCACCAGTTTCACGTCAAAAATTAAACTATTTCAAAAAATTACTTCCCACAAATTCTCCCATCTTTTTTCACCCCCCCTGTGTATAACACCCTTTTACTTGCCTCACAAGGAACCACAGAGCTTAATTTTGTTAATATTTTAAACAGAAGGACTCAAAAAGGACAATTCTATGAAGACAGGCTGAGAGGGTTGGGGCTGTTCAGCCTGGAGAAAAGAAGGCTCCAGGGAGACCTTCCAGCAGCTTCCAGTACCTAAAGGGGCTACAAGGGAGCTGGAGAGGGGTTTTGGACAAGGGCATGGAGTAACAGGACAAGGGGCAGTGGATTTAAACTGAAAGAGGGGAGATTTAGATTAGATCCAAGGAAGAAATTCTTCCCTCTGAGGGTGCTGAGGCACTGGAACAGGTTGCCCAGAGAAGCTGTGGCTGCCCCATCCCTGGAAGTGTTCAAGGCCAGGTTGGATGAGGCTTTGAGCAACCTGGTGTAGTGGAAGGTGTCCCCGCCCATAGCAGGGGGGTTGGAACTAGATGGTCTTCAAGGTCCCTTCCAACCCAAACCATTCCATGGTTCTATGACAAAATATAGCAAAACACTAGAGGAAAAAAAAACCTCACAAAATGCTCCAGTAATGCAACCAGCTTTCAGAGAGGTGAACCAGAGAATGGGAGAAAGACAAATGTTGCAGAGTGTCTGCAACTGAGCACAGCAGCCCCTCTGCTCGTTTGCCTGTTCTTGGCCACAGTGGCCGGACTTTGTTTTGGAGGCAAAGCAGGGGAAGGCAGAAATCTGCTGAGGAGAAGTTTTGCACACTGAAAAGAAAAAAAAACCACACACATTTGCACTATTTTTATTATACAAGGAATGGGAAAGGGCTTTACCCTTCCAGTGCTGATCTCCTGAATTCAAATATGCACCAAAAGCATCACGGACCTTTGGAAGCTCCTCCTCTGCTCTCACGCAGCCTTACCCCAGAGGAAAGGCAAGCAGAAGTGGTTGGTTCTGCTTCAGTAATACCACCAAAAATAAAATAACCCAAAATATAACAAAACAAAAAAATATATAAAACAAAAGTGGCAATAGGGAAAAAAAAAATCCTGAGTATTATTCTTCAGCAAGAGGAAGCCAAGTGTCGGCCTTCAGCAGCTGCTTGGTCGCTCTCGGGCTTCAATTAAGCAAACTCAAGGACTGTGGAAGTCAGCTTCCTTTCCTCCAGCAGTTTTGTAAGACATTTGCTCAGTAGCTGAAAGCTCTGGAGTTTCACACGAAACTTATTAGTGGCTGGATCATCCCTGTCAGTGATTTCACAACCCAGAATCAGAGCATCGCACCAAGGCAGCTCGTTCCCGTGTGCCTTTAATTACTGACTCCTGCTACACTCGGAGAACTGAATTCCCGCGTTGCTTTCAGCCACAAGCCAAGAAAAAACAGCCAGCCAGGCAGAATACGGCCCTCTAAGAAAGATATTTCCAGGATTCCCTGCTAGTCAGCAGCTGACAATATTCAGCCAGACACCATCGGCGGAGCGAGGGTGTTGCACGGCGTTCCCGTGGCACGTTCGTTACACCCCGCGCAGTCCGCGGGATGAGCCTTCCCCAGACGGGTGAGAGCCAAGCCAAGAGCTGCTGCCTCACCTGGCAAACGTCACTTGCCTTTTTTTTGTTGCCTCCTTGGCAAGCTCGGCTCTCGCGAGAGAGACACGTCCACGTGGGAGCTGCGGCTCTGGTCTGGCAAAGCAGCTGGGAGCTGCAGGCACGGGGCTTGCTCCGGATGCCATCCTCCAGAACAGTCCCGGCTGGCATGCATGGAATTGCTTCAAAATCAACGTGCCCTCGTTTAGGTTTAGTGATAGGTTGGTTCAAAGCAAACGCTCTGGGAGGAAGCAAAATCCTTTGCAATCTTTCGCACGTACAGGCACCCCGCGCCGCTCTTCTGCCCACGATACAATCGCGATATAACCACAGCCCAACCAGGACAGATGCCAAGCACGGACCCAGGCCGGTGGGAGAGGGACCTTCCCAGCCAGTCCAGAGCACCATCGCTCTGCAGCCTGCCCTGGAGACATCTGTCCTGTCTCCTCCTTGCCAGAGCAGGTGTAAGGTCTCAGCAGACACCCGATATGAACACAAAAACACAAATATGCTTCTCAACCTTGACTGCTCACAGCCAGTATTCCCATCCTAGCAGGAGGATTGCTCAGTGGCTTTTTTTCCCCCCTTTAAGAAACGGGGAGGGAAAGGCCCACTCAGATGATGACGATAACCATGTTAGCCCAGATGGTTATAATGGGAACTTCCCTTGGGTATTGCCATCAGGACAGTAATATTTTCCATATTCCCCTTTCCTGACACACCTCAGGTGTTGGTGTGAAAACCTGCACGCGTGGGTATTTACAGGTCAATATGCTGTGACATGCCTGGAGCACCAGTATTTTTTTCTAAGCCCTTCTTTAGAAGGAACAGAATGAAGGATGAGCTGTAAAGCAACCCGACCCAAGGTGTCTGTCATTTCAAACTGCACTTAACACTCTTTTTTTTTCCTCTCTGTACTGAAAAGAGCATCACAGAAGTTCGTGTAAAGCCCTGCATATCCCACTGCTAATCTAAATATGCCCCATTCCCAAGGGGGCTGAATGGATGTCGCAAATCAAAGTTTTACTTGAAGCTATAAAACTCAAGAAGAGGCTCCATGCACTGCAATGCACGAGCAAACAAAAAAAAAGAAAAGCAGCGTGGTTTGTAGGTAACACAAATACATGCAAATTTTCCTGCAATGGTGTAGTTTGTATACACCAGCCTAAATAAATGCCAGTCTTACGTGTTTATACAGCGAGGCTAACTCTGCAGGGAGGGGTGCCAGAAAATGGGACCCTCTGTTCAGGTCCGAGTGATCCAAGGTGCATATAAAGTAACTAAGTCCAGCAATTTGAGGGATTCTTATCCATTTATTTTTACCAGGTTCTTATACCTCGTTTCTAATCCCCGTAACGCTGCCGTGCACTCAGCAGTTAACTTCTCCTTCAGGAGTCTGTCAATCTGCTTGGGAAGAAGGAAGGTTGCTGCCATCATTTTGTTTTAAAGAGCTACATCCCAACGCATCCAGCTGTGTTGATTTGCACGGCTGCATTACAACAAGCTCCTTACAGAATTAAGGTCAACTCAGCCTGTATCTCATCACAAAAATCACCAAATATTTTGTCAGATACACATAATGCATTTGTAGAGGTGAAAGCCAAACTTCTCGGTAAGAGGCAAACTCTTCCGAGCTCACGCCTTCCAGACCTGCAACGTCTATCAGTGACACAATTAATTTCTTTCTCTCGGTGTAATTGATGATTAAATGAAGGATCTATCTTCACTGCAAAAGCCAATGCACATCTGTGCTAAAAAGGCTACGGTTGAAGATGGGTTACATGAAGGTTAAAATTAGATTACCTCACCTTTGCTAGTCAGTATACATAGGACGAAACTGCAAATTAGCTTAAGCTAGCTAGAGAGGTCAAAAAAATCCTTTGTTTTGTCCTCACTGGGCAGCAGTGCCGATACAGCACCTGTCCTGATGCGAACACGGAGCTTCCGGCACTGTGGACAGTGCCAGATTGTGACAGATGTGGGAAACGTGACTTACACGATGTCTTCATTCATTAGCCAGGTACAGGTGTGCTCCATTTCCTCACCCTTCAACCACTCACGGTTTTGTGGGAGACCTTCAAAACCAGACGTTTTCTCAGCCTGGTAGAGCGCTGCCTTCTCCAGCGTCTCCTAAATGATGGGAACCAGAGACCCTCTGAGACACTTTCCGTGGAGAACAGAAGGGTCAGTCCTTCCCATTCATCACTCCATCCACATTCAGGGCTCAGAAGACTTTTTTGAGTCACTTTTTAGTTGCTGGCATAAAGGACAATCAAAGCAAACCTCCTGCAGCCTGCTGCAGAGACAACAATCAGCACTTGCCTCTGAATCCCTCATTTTGTTTGCCATGTTCACCTGTTTCCCATCTTCCTGCCTACATAACCACGTGCCTGTCCTTTAGCCTTGCTTTGTGATCGGAGTTTTTTCTGTTTGCAGTTGTTCACATGCACAGATGCCCAATCCCTCATTTCGAAGCTTCATTGTCCATGCCATTTTTTCCTCTTCTTTTTTGAACTCTGATCCCCTATTTTTAATTCCTGTATTTTCTTTCTCCTCTGTTTCTAACATTATCGTCTCCATCCCCCTTCTTCCTACTCCTTTCTTACTACCCTCTTGGGGCACATTTTAAAACAAAGATCCTGCTGCTGCTCACCTCGAGGTGCAGGCAGCAACACGGCCTAACTGCTTTGTTCTGCAGAGTCTGAAAGTGAGCGAACCCGCATGGCAACAACCAAAACCCAAAAAACCTTGCCAAGGTCCCTGCTCTAGTCTCAAAAGCCACCAAATTTACTCCAAAGATATACACACGCCCCACTGACCCAACATACAGGAAAGTACTGCTGCCACAGGAATGGTCTCTGGCACCCTAACGTAACCTGAGGATAAGTCTAAATACTCTTCCCCATTAATGCATGAGCAATGAAAAGTGATAATGTGTGTAACTCTGAACATGTATGTGCACACAACCATGTATGTGGAAATACAAGGAAGAGTTTTCTTGCTTCTCTGTCCTTTATTTAAGATTTTTCTACAAGCTTGGCCTACCTTATCCTGCCTGGCTAATGATGCTGCTCTATTAAATGCATATTGGAGCTTGTCTGAAAATTCAAGCTTTAAACAGTCCAACAACAAAAAGAAAAACCCCTTTGCAAATAAAATTGGTGGGTGAAACAAGCCATGAGTCTGAAGCCTCCCCTCGCACACCGCAGCCCACTGGGAGCCCTGGCCCATCCTGCCACACGGCTGCAGCTTCCCAAGTCCACAGCTTTTAGCCAAAGGCTCAGGCAGTATCAGATGCCCTTTCTCATACAACGCTCACAACTGCAGGTAACCCAGGCTTTATCGCTTAGGCAAAACTCCCAAAGTCCAGGCTTACCGGGAAAAAGAGAACATGCCATAGGTGAAGGAGGTCTGGGCAAGGCAGCGGCACAGTCGCCCCGGGGAAGGGGGCCTCCACCAGCTCTGCAAAGCTAACATGGACATCGGGGGAACAGGGTGCCTCTGAGCCTCTCCTGCGTATCGTAGCCTTCACTCTGCGAGCTTCAAGGCACTTTGGTCCAAGATAGCAACATATTTTAGAGTTGGGTTGTTCAGACCAAACGAGAAGGCTCCAGGGAGACCTTCCAGCAGCTTCCAGTACCTAAAAAGGCTACAAGGAAGCTGGAGAGGGGCTTTGGACAAGGGCATGTAGTGACAGGACAAGGGGCAATGGCTTTAAACTGAAAGAGGGGAGATTTTGATGGGATCTGAGGAGGAAATTTTTCCCTCTGAGGGTGGTGAGGCACTGGAACAGGTTGCCCAGAGAAGCTGTGGCTGCCCCATCCCTGGAAGTGTTCAAGGCCAGGTTGGATGGGGCTTTAAGCAACCTGGTGTGGTGAAAGGTATCCCCGCCCATGGCAGGGGGGTTGGAACTAGATGATCTTTGAGGTCCCTTCCAACCCAAACCATTCTGTGATTCTACAAATAAACCTGCTTAAATAAATTAAGGACATGCTTGAAGAAGTTCATTTGTGCTACAGGGTACTTACAACAAAGCTGACAGCCAAGAAAAGGACAACAGGATGAGCAATCAAACAAGCAAGCAATGATTGAGCCATCAGACCTCCTCCCAAGGACCTTGTTGGGGCTTGGACCCTCTACGTGGTACATTTCACAGCCACAAAAACGAGCCAAAAGGAGGGTTGATGCTGATTTCTCTTCTGACTCCGGACCTCTGCCTCCCTCCCCAGCATGTCCACTTGCTTTTGCAGAGGACATTTACAGCAATGACCTCCATTCCATTATGCTTTATATTTTCACTTGCTTTCTTCCATCATGAATCATTAACCATCCCTATTTATCATCATAGAGTTATTATTCTTTAAATTAAAATAATAAAGGAAATTGCCCTGAAACTTCAGGGGTTTTAAAAAAAAACCCCAATCTATGCCACAGAAAAGTATGCACTTTATACCAAAAAGGAAAAGAACAAAAGAAAAAGTAAAGCATGGCTAAATTTTGAGCCTACCAATCTTTTACTCTGCCCTTTTTGTGTCTGACAACAAAGAGGCGTGAATCCTATCCAGTCACACAGGTACTGGCGACGCCATCCTGCTGGCACCGCTCTCCAGCGAGGTGCTCACTGTAACACAGCACCAGCTGCCGTGCAATCAAAAAGGCCTCGAAACAAAAGGCTGCAGAAAAAACTGCGAATTTACCCAACCACCCTCAGTTTTAGCCTTAAACAACGACCACGGCGCCAACCCAGAACTGCTTTTGCAACGTGTCAAGTTTAAAACCAAACGTTCCCTGGCACCCCATTAAAAACCCGCCCAGCGGCGACATTGTCTCCACACTACAGATTCTGAAGGTGTGCCAGGGCGCCGCGGACCACGAGCAGCGTTCCCGGCTCCCTTTGCCATCCGCTCCGACACCCGCAACAGCGAAGCCCTTCCTCGGCACAGCCGCCTCTCAAGCGGAAGGGAAAAAGGGGGCCCTGCCTTACCACGAGGCAATTAATCGGGGTATTAAAAATAAATAAATAAAGGAAGGAATACTTGGCCAGACGAAGCACCTTCGCAATCCGTGGCCTTTCCCGCTGGGAAGGGGGAGGCGCAGAGGGAGCCCTGGCAGTGGCGGCACACTCGGCCGTGGCCCTTTGCGGAGCGCGGCTGGCGAGCGCGGGGGCTCCCCGTGCTGCCGGAGCCTCCGGCACAGGGGGATAAACCAGCCAGGAGACAACCCACTGCTACGTGCCGTTGAAGTTTAGAGGCGTTTTGTCCAAGGCAACCTTTAGGAAACCCCGACAGAGTGGAGAAGCGGCAGTGAAAACCTCTCAAGGAAAGCCTGGCGTGATGCATACCTCTCTTTGGCCGTGCCGGCTTTTTAAGATTCCCATCAAGGATTTCGGATGCCTACACCGGCACGTCCACACGCTCCACACCACGGGAGGTGGCGAGGGGCATGCTCAAAGGGAGCAGCGTCCTCCCGGCACGCCGCGGCTCCATCCCATCGCGGCCCCGCGCTGGAAGGATGCTGCGCCGCTCCCGGAGCCTGGCGGGAGGAACAAGGCGAGTGGAGGAGAGCGGGGACAGTTTTTAAGGACTCTCGATCATTCCTCAGGACAAAATAAAATAAAAAAGATTACTCATCGAGCGATTAAAATGTGCAAACATTTTGCTTGGTGTTCCGACTGCCACATTTAATATTTCAAACAACATCCAGGCCAATATTGTTGCTTAATTTAACATAACTGGATCCCGAACGCATTTCTAACAGATTAAACCACAGAAATATCCACATGTTTTAATGAGGATTTGGCACTACTCGGAGCCAAACAGATTTTAGCAATATTTTTGGACTACAAATTCTTTCAGAAGAAAAGAAAGTCCACTGGTAATGGATCTGCATTCCCTACATTTCCAGCTTTTTTGGATTCAAGTGTAAATTGAAAAAACGAAATATTTAGTGCCGTTATAATTTGAGCAACATCTGGACAATTTCCTTTGCCTCGAAAAAGATTTTAGCCAGCATTGCCCAGGCTCAGTCCATGCTGCTCAGGCAGAATGGCTCCTTTTACACTTGCATGCTTCGCTCCGATTCTGCAGTTTCTATGCCAACAAGCATTTGTAACTCTTAAAAAAGCACATTTAGAAGTGGGGGGAGAAGAAAGATTTGAAATGTGATAAAGATTTTTTTGTTTGGGCATTTATTGTTGTTGTTGTTGTCTCTCCCAATATAAATCATCCATTCCTCTTTTTTTTTTTTTTTGTTCCTCCACCCTGGAAACCTCAAAAAGGTCCAATAAGCATCGTCTCAGCCATGGCAACTCTTCCACCTGCTTCAAAATGCAGCAGTGACTCAGAAAGAGGAAAGTTTGTTCAGTCAGTCTGATGTATCAAAATATATATACACATGCATACTCACACATATATATATATATATATATAAAAAACCACCCTCTAGTTCTCTCTCCAGACAAAGAATCATCAGCAAACGTCTATCGCCGTCTCTTCAGACAACAGCTCTGTGGGGAGAGCAACAAATGTGCAGCACTGGGAAACGAGCCCTCCAGATGTACCCCAGCCCGACCCCAACAAGCCACCAAACCTCCGTGCAAACTCCCGTGTCCAACTACTGCCGCGGGCTACAGCGCCTGAGCGAGCTGCTGCATCCCAAGGAAGAGTAAACAGAGACAAGCAGCTACTTCTGAACTGTCACTCAAAATCCAGCAGTTTGGTTTTTAACTGGATTTTTGGAAGGGATGCCTCCCCTCCTTCCCCAGCCCCAGACCTCACAGATGGCTCCAATTTTATGGTGAACCCTTGTGCTCAGCGCTGTGACGTTATAGGTGCGCGGAGACAAAGAAAACCACAACCACGAAAAAGCAAAACAAAACATTCAAAGCAAACAATATTGCCCATCTTACAAAAATAAGAGAAAAAGATTTTTTTTTTTTTCCCCATAGACGCAGCCTACTGGACGCATGGTCATTGTGAACTCCGCTTCCACCTGAAGTTCGTACGTGGGACCTAGCGATGCCGTTGGAGCTACCATCTCAGGAACACCAGCTCATCAGGAAGGTGCCCACCAGAAAAACCAGTCAGCCCAGCAAGGACAGTGGAAACAAGCTGTTGCCACTGAAAGGCAGGACTACAAGGGTTTGCTCACCAGGAGGGGCTGAACGGGCAGCACTGACCATCACCTGCTCCTCAGAATTTGCTTGTCCATGAGCTCCAGAGGATGAGAGCAGAACATACAGTGATACTGCCGGCACTAAACGTTCGTTTACAGGCTCATCGTTAACGATGGAGATCTATTAGCCCCTTCCACCCCCTCCTGTGCATATGTAATACATAAGCTGATGCGCTGGGAGGGGAGAGGAAGGAAAGGCTGATGATGCTGTGCAATAATCAATCCTACCCACAGGACCAAGACAAAGAACTCTTGAGGACTCGAATTTAATAAACATTTCTTACTTCTGCGGGATGAGGGATAGAGAGAAAGGAAGACTGGACACCTGTAGCCGAAGCACAATGTTTAATGCGCTAATCCAGCAGGGCACTGGCTCCTTTTCCCTGCCCATGGCAGGGGGGTTGGAACTAGATGATCTTTGAAGTCCCTTCCAACCCAAACCATCCTGTGATTCTATGATTCTTCCTTCCCCGCGCGCTCACAGATGATGCAGTGCATCAGACAACCGATTTCATCAGCAACCCGGGATTTGTTTTTGCAAGCAGGGATCAGGATGAGATCCAGGAAAGGCAAAAACTCCCTCAGGGAACAGGAGACAAAAGGACAAGATTATCAGTATAGTGGTGGCGACTAAAAAAAAAATGTATTAATTTTCAAAAGCAGCATCATCTCACGGGACTAGTAACAGCCCCCAGCTACCAAACACTGTCACTCCTGCAAAGAGCCATCAAAAGATCAGGAGAAAAGGCTGTGTCTATAAAACTCTTCTCGTTTGTAGAAGGCCCACAGGTCACTGCCGAGCACGTGGAACGCCTGGAGCGCGAGGAAGGTGCCGTGCAGAACGCAGCCGTTAACAGCCGCTCTTCCAGCGGGACGGGGCACAAGCCCTCCTCTAGCCCAGCTCCTGTCCTCTCGTGTTCCTTGCCACCATTTCACAACGTTTGCCATTTCAAAAGCCCTTCAGGCAACCACGCCAGCAAGCATGGAGCTATTTTACACAAGACTCTGCGTGACTGATAAATTCAGGCCTCTCCCTCCGCATCATGCACACGGAGCTTACGCTGCCCATGGATCCGGCCCATAACCGCTGCAAATTAGAGTATTTTCACCTCCTTCAAGGAACTGTACGGGTTTGTACCAGCTGGAAATACAGCTCCATGTGTGATTTAAGGGACCAAGCTTAAAATACTGAAATCAATGGCAGCTTTCGACAGATGGGAGGTGGCCACCTGAGTGTTCTCCATCTGGGATAACTTCTTCCTTGCTATGCACTATGAGCCCAGCACACCAACAGCAAGAAACAGCAATCCATACCAGCTACAGAATGAACACAATCGGGCGGTTTCGTGCTGCAGCTGACACCTACACCCCTTTGGGACTTCTGAGCGGGGAGGAGAGAAAGATCTCTCCTGTTAAAAGTCGGGAGAGTGATTCGAAAACAATCTTTGGCAAATCAAAGCCTATCAGGAGTTGTTTTAATGAACTCCCCTGCCAGGTTTATGATGTTTAATGGAAAACACAAGGCTGTTGTATGCACGGTATGGCAGGTGAGAGCTGAGGAGGGTACTCACACACCTGGGTTTATGTTCCCTAAGCTCACTGTGTAACCTGGGGAGAGGCTCCCTCCCTCCCCTGGCACTAAGTGACATTTGGGCAATGAACTGCTGTCTCACCTGGGTACGGTGGTCTCCTGGAGTTGGGTGGTATGAAGACACCTCCACTGCTCTTGCGCTTGAGATGGCAGCACAAAACTCTGGCTGTAAATGCAACAGATGATCACGTGCTCTTCAGCTAACGAAAATACCCAGGGGCCACGGGTCCTTCGTGCCGAGCCTTCTCCCAGTGGGTCCCTTATGGGATTACTGCAGCAGCCAAGTAAGACAAATTACTATTAGCTGGACTAAGTGCTATGGAAAGATCAGGAAAATTAATTAACTCCTACTCTTCTCTCTTCCATGATGGATCACACTCTGCTCCTTTGGAGCAATTTCATGTAAGGGAAGGGGGAAACGTACGACAGATATGAAGAATTTATTGCCGTGTGGTTTCATGTGTTGAAACACAGCACTGAAACTGTCCCCAACGCCTCTGGTCATGCTGTGAGATGAGGAAAGAGCCAGGGCCACATCCAGGTCTGGTGCCAGCACCTTTTCCCTGAATACAGTGGAGATGAGCTCCACCTCTGCTGTCCCTATGCCTGGGAGCCCACACCTGGATGTACAACGCTTACGAGGATGTGAATGACCAGGCAACAAACCATTTTCGTTACACAAGACTCTGTGTTTAACACATTGTGCTTTTCCTCTTCGCCTGCCCTCGACGTAATCCCCCATCGGAAGCGCAGCCATCCCCAGCTCCAAGTTTTTATGTATTTCCCAAAGCTTGTGGGAGTAAAACTGGAAAGCGAAGCGGAGGGCAGAACCCCCGCTCCCCTGACGCAGGTCTAGATCTGGAGCTGTGCCACTGCTTCCACGCCAGCTTTGCCAGCGGGCCCGGCCAGCCAGGGGCTCTGAACGCACAGCCTGGTGCAAAAAATAAATGTGTTAGCTGATAAAATATGAAACTCCCTTCCTCAGCCAACGCACCCACAAAAGCTCTAATTTAGCTCTCAGATTCATCACTGAATATTATTACATCACTTTTGAGCCTTTTAAGGAAGCACTCCGGCATTTTCCCAAATTAATCAGGTAACTTTTTTTTTTTCCCAGTCGGACAAAGTTAAAAATAACCAGGAGCCAGGCAGGTGCCAGTGAAAAGCTCTTGTAGGGCCACCTGTAAGGAACCAGGTCCTCACCCATCTCCAGGCACTGAAAATGCAGCAAAGCCACGTTGCCGGCAAAACGAGCACAACGGAGCCCAAGGACAATGCTTCCCATTAATGCCGGATAATTTTAGGGCTCCAATTGCAGGCAGTCCATATTGCTAGCAAAATCCTGCATAAGACTTGCACTATCTACCACAGCAGGCTTGACCCCGCTCTCATGTGCAGAAGAAGAAAAAAACCCTCATAATCCTACAGAACGCAGAGTAAATAGCACTCCCTGGACTATTTGAACACCACCCTATTAAAACACAAACGTGTTCCTACAGTCCTCAATGATTTTAAACATTCACCATCTTTTCATTTCAGGTTTTAAGCACTTTGCCTGGCAACTGTCTGAAGGGCAAATCATTATGGAAATAGGAAGACAATTAATTTTCCTTTCTTCTGGAAGAGAGGATTATTGGAATAAATAAAATAATCAGCTTAGACAAGAGCACAATTCGCGACTTATGAAAAACAGAGGACTTTTTTTCATTTTTCTTTCCAAAGAAAAGATTTTCTTGGATGGAGTTTGCAAGGCAAGAGCAGAAGTTTTGGAGTTAAATAACCTTGGACTGCTAACTCACAAATAACTCCCTATATGCCATCAACAGGAGGAAAGCTGCCATTTCAGGCACTCTTAGAGCCACTTTTTTTATTTATTTAATACAGCAACTTAGAACACCCAAAACCAAAAAAAAGATACAAAGGCTACTTCCCCATCTCATTCCGTACAGAGGTAAATCTGAAGCAGCCCCAGGTGAGGTGCAGCCCTAGTCCGAGCCGGAAAGGTGTCATAGAATCATAGAATCACAGAATGGTTTGGGTTGAAAGGGTCCTCAAAAATCATCCAGTTCCAACCGCCCTGCCATGGGCAGGGACACCTTCTACTACACCAGGTTGCCCAAAGCCTCATCCAGCCTGGCCTTGAACACTGCCAGGGATGGGGCAGCCACAGCTTCTCTGGGCAACCTGTGCCAGTGCCTCACCACCCTCTGAGTGAAAAATTTCTTCCTTAGATCTCATCTAAATCTCCCCTCTTTCAGTTTAAAGCCATTGTCCCGTGTCCTGTCACTACACACCCTTGTCCAAAGCCCCTCTCCAGCTTTCCTGTAGCCCCTTTAGGCACTGGAAGGCTGCTAGAAGGTCTCCCTGGAGCCTTCTCTTCTCCAGGCTGAACAGCCCCAACTCTCTCAGCCTGTCTTCATAGCAGAGGTGCTCCAGCCTCGGATCATCCTCGTGGCCCTCCTCTGGACTCGCTCCAGCAGCTCCATGTCCTTCTTGTGTTGGGGGAGTGTCACGGGAGTAAAAGCAGCCACAGCACAACAGTGGGTCACTGCTTTTTAGGGTCCTTTCCCCATCCAAAGCTCTGCCCCCAGTAAATCCACATGGGCCTATTGAGATGAATGAATTTATCTGGATTTCAAGCACATGCAGAATATACTGGGATAGGTTTCAAAATCAAGCAAAGGAAGGTTATATGCTAATGGGTGCTGATGAATGCAAAGGAGAAGAGCCACTGTCTCATCAGTGCCTCTATCTGACACCAGGCTGTAGCATCACGATTAATACAGTTCAAGGAGCACCTGATACACTGGGACAGGCACGTATACCTACATATATGTATGGAGTTAAAGGTAAGGCATTTCACTCCCACGAGTTCATCCCTACGAAGTGAACAAGAGGAAAAGGAGAGCCTTCGAGTTCATACTAGCAAGAGAAGAAGTTATTATTTACTAAGAAAATTTTGGGATATCTTGGTAAGAACTGCACAGTTACTTCTGAAGAGCTCCTCTAATATGCAGTGCAAGTTATAAAAATAGTATGGAAACTGTGGTTCAAGGTTGCTACGGCCTCAAAAAAGAAATACAGATAATTGATGGAGGCACAGATTCCTGGGAACACTAAGGACTGCAAAAGTACTGAGAAATCAAATTGATGATCTGGAAAATAAGATGAGATTAAGAATGATCAGGTTAGTGGGGGCTTCTGAAGGAGCAGAAGCAGGAGAAAGCAGGCTCTTAGTTTGCAGTGGATTATTAAGGAGGTTTGGGATGAATAATTTCTACTGTTCCTATCGTGCTCCTGGTGAGCCGTGTCCCCAGACAGGCCACTTACGCAGTGCCCCGCACCCCTCCCCGGGAAGGAGCTCGCTCGGGCATCATGGAGCCCACGTGTTTAAGCCAGCTCATAAATCTGAGCCTGGTTCCAGGATCTGGCACGGTCTCCCTCCACCGCTGGGACACCAGAGGGAAACGCACGGCTCAAAGCTGCTCCCGCTGCTTGGAGAAAGCTCTCCAAGCTCCAGGTGCCCAGCCGCAGCAGCTGCAAGAGACACCCCTAGAAAGAGCTCCCACACGTACTGGCACCCCTGCCCTTCCCACAGGGATCAGCCATCTCTTCTGTTTGCTTCTCTAGCTGCAAATCACTGCGGCAGCAAGTAGGTCACAGACTGGATGGCGCTTGAACAATCACCTGCGGTTCATTTCCTCTTTTTTTTTTTTTTTTTTTTTTTTTAGGAGCCACCAAGTCACTTCACCAGCACCTTCAAAAGCCTCCTCCAGTACAGCCCCATCCATCCATCCATCCATCCATCCCTCCCCGTTCTCGCCTCCTCCGACTGCCACGCTCACAGCCCTGTCTCCTGCGTTTCTGCTCTCTCCCTGCTCTGTTGAATTCCATCGCTCCTCTGCAGATAGATGCAGGATTTTTCTTCCATCTTCCCTTTCACCACAGACCACACTTTTCCAGCCATAACGGACCGCATTGCGTTGCCCCCCTAACACTCAGAAGCCCAGACGTATGTCCTCCATGCTGACCAATTCCTTAAGCCTCATCCACCACGGGAATGGAGTTATTCTACTCACTTCACCGGTTAAAAAACGCAGCTCCTTCCCCCGTGCCCGTAACTTCACTTATTAATCCTCAGGGAGAAGGGTGGTAGGGAGTCACCTTTGCCAGCTCCTGCTTCCAGGCTCGCTCCGATCCCCTCCCAAAGCAGAGCTCCACCGGCCTCCCGGGAGCACAGGGGTCCCACGGGATCTGCCAGGGAGACGCCGCAACACCCTGCTCTGCTTCGCCCAGGGCATGCACGAGACCTGGCAGCCCAGGCAGGGGGAGAGCACTGCGAAAGGGCACGAAGCAAAGCTGCAGCGGCAAGGAGGGAGTGCAGGAAGCTGAAACGCAGCTGTAAGCTGGATTTCAAAACAGCCAGGAAGGCGGGAGAGCAGGAGTAAAACTTCTTCTCTGAAGCGAGCATCAGTAAGGCATGAAGGTGGAGAAATGCTGAGCGTTAGAGAAAACCCTTCCACACAGCTTCACAGCAGAAAGAGCGTTCATCACAGCAAATAATTAGGAGGCTTATATCATAATGTCTGGTTTTAAGGTCATTGCCAATTGACTAAAGGTTGGCTGAAGCAGCAGAATGAGAGAAGCAAAGACACCAGGCTTTGGAAGTGGTCATCATTTGATTATTGAAGACTGGGATCTCAGTGTTACCCAGCCCAGTAACTTTCTCCTCCCTGTGATTGCCAGGGTTGCATAAAGTTTCTTTAGATCATAGAATCATGGAATGGTTTGGATTGGAAGGGACCTCAAAGATCATCCAGTTCCAACCCCTGCCATGGGCAGGGACACCTTCCACTACACCAGGTTGCTCAAAGCCTCATCCAACTTGGCCTGGAACACTTCCAGGGATGGGGCAGCCACAGCTTCTCTGGCCAATAGAGAAGATAGAATAATAGAAGAAGGATCTAGATACACCTGTAACATTCAGTTCCATTTTGTTTCTTCTATTTTGAGTACAGTCCTCGGCTGCTACAATACCAAAGAGGTGAGCAAGTCCCAAATTCAGTTTTCAGCTCCTCCACTGAACAAAGTTATGCTGATGGAGGAGGAGACAAAACTGGCCAGACGGGCAGAAATTTTTTACAGAAATCTAAAGAGGAGAGCCTCTAAATTCGGGCAATGAATCCTGCAGAGCCCAAGTTACCCATCTCAATAAAAGCATCCAGGAGTCCCCGCGCTGCGTTCCCTGCACGCACCACGGTCCGCACAGCCCCATCCGCACCGACCCGCAGGACACGTGAGTTGAACACCCAGGGTAACGCTTTTGGGTGGGATGACACCTCTGCTCTCCCCAGACGACTCCAGCCCGAGCACCAGCTGCTGCCTCCCCCACCGACAGCCCCGTGCCCTGCAGTGCTGCTCCTCCAGCCAGCGCAGTGCCCCGTGCCCTCAGCCACCGGGTTCACAGCCCGCCTCACCGCACACCTTGCGCCCATTCCAGCGGCCTGTGAGCTTCCAGGCTGGAGAACTGACCTCCGCTCAGTTCGGCCATACTGGAGGGCTGGGGGGGCTCCCACGGGGAGCAAGGTGCCCACTCCATGGGAACAGCCCAGCGGGGATCTGCAGAGCTGCTCCAGCAGAGCCCAAGAGCACAACTGCAAAGTTTGAACCAAACAGAAATTAGATTTGGATGTAGCTATTTTTTTCCTTTCAGACTTATCAGTTCCAGGGCTTGCTGCAGAGGAGCAGAACGTCTTCTCGGCAGAGAAGAGCCCTGCGAAGGAGGGAAGCAGCTGTGGGCTGAGGCTCTCACAAAAGCTGCTCCGATCCGAAGTCCCCACCCAGGTCACCAGTCTTGGAAAGGCTGAAGCACTGTGCTCCATGCTAGGGGCTCTCCCCAGCCACTGAAAATAGCTCATTTCCCCCATTTTACTCTAAAACAAGAAGAGGAGGAGAGCATTACTCTCTGGCTTCGAGCCAAGAGGCATGGCATTAAGGAAAGTGTCACCTTTGTCCTTTTGTTGAGCCTTCCCCCTGTTTTCTGGGGCCAGAGATGCCCACCCTGGTACTAGAGACCAAAGGATAAAGTTTAAAGCTGGTCCAAACCATTTTAGGGATGAACTTGATCCCATTTCCCAGTGAGACTGCAATAAAGAATGAGATGACGGATCCAGGCTCCCTAAAGTCACCCACTGCAAAAGCGAAAGACAGCCGTGACCTGCACTGGGGGAGAGCCAGCGACAAGGACCTCGTTCCAGCGTACGGACCAGTCCTGGTGCCACGGGACCTCTGGGTCCTGTGCTGGTAAAGCAGCCACTCCCAGCTACATACTTTAGGTTAATTTTTGTTATACCCTGATCAGAAATAAATTTTAAGGTTTCTTTTAACTTTCTTGCTTTCACCTTTGCTTTTCAAAAAACTATTTCCCAGCCCTTCAAGCAAATGCTCTTTCACCAGAATTTGATCATTTTCCTCTGAACTGAAAAACTCTTGTGGTGACAGATACATCACTGGCATAAGATAAAAATCTGAAATAGAAAACATTCATCCACCACTGAGAAACACGTAACCCGGCTGGATCCCAACAGAACCACGGTCCTCCAAGATGACGAGTCTTTGTTCTCATGATTTCCAAAACAGCATTCTGAAAACAACGTCCCTCCCTATATAGATTGATATTGCTATATCTCTATCATTTTCCTTACACCCATCAAAACGAAGATATAATTAACCCATCCTCAACAGAAATTACAATGATTTTGAAACAGCAAGAAACAATCTATATGCATTTGGTAGCTAATTATTCCCCCTACGCACACAACCATCAATGTTCCCTAAAACCAGCCACGGAACAGACAATCTGTGCTAGCCAGAGCTTCTGGAAAGGAGGGGAGGAGGGACTAAGTGAAAATCCCCAATATTGGGGTGGCAAAATTCTCTTCAAAGACGCAGCACCTCGAGCTCAGCCAAGTCTGTAACAGAACTGCCCTTCTGAACTCACCCGACAGCATTAGCATCCACCTGTGCACTGCACGTAAGCTGACAGCTACCGCAGGACGCATCTAGTGGGAGCCACTGACATTTGCAAAATTATTGAATTATCACCCCCTTCTTCACACCACTCCAAGGAAATACTAAGCCATCTTCCAACACACAACATCACAAACAGATCCTGCTGCCATTGGACATGAATTTCACACCGGGTAACACCAGGACTACCGTCACAGCCATGCAACACACGGATTTTCAGTGGCACAGGCAGAGTTGCATCTATTATTATTATTCCCTCCTCGAAGAAGGAAGGGTGTGCCCTTCTTCCACTCGCACACAGTGCTGGAGACTTGCTGAGGAGTGATCTCTAACAACTCGAGCTCGAGGAGAGCAATTCATCCCAGTTAGGTACACAACACTCAAAACGATGCCCTTCCCCACCGTCCCCCCCGCCAAGCCAGGCAAGTTTTGCTGACAGGTCACCTCCATTTCCTCATCCTTCAGAAGGATTAGTTCGACGTTTTCAAGAGGTAAAGACACAAGCTGCGGCTAGTGAGCATTGCCTCTCCCAGCTCGAGCACTGCGCTGAAGCAGCCTGAGAAAAATCAAGCCTCCCAGTTACTTGTGCTCGACGTCCTGGGAGCCCCCAGGTTGGCCCTCCACCGCTTGTGCTGTAGGGATGTGGAGGAAGCTGCTACAAAGCATCAAGGGCGGTAAATTACACCCTCCTTCGCCCACCCTTTCTGGAGGCGAGTAGATAAAACGCTGTTTGCTCACTAGGAACTAAGAGGTTTTCCTTCCTCCAGGATGCAGCCACGAAGCAGCGACTGGGAAGGAAGGAGCTCGCTTTCACCTTGACGCAACCCGGGTGCCTGCAACACTTACCTCGCTGGCAAGGCATTCCCTCCTCAACATGCGAAAAGTGATCGTCCTTTAAAGCAAAGCCAAAATATCTCAAAGATTATATTTTTTTTTTCCCCCCATCTGATACAGGTTTGCAGTTCCTCAGGCATGGGGAGGAGGGGGAGCAAAATCAAAAAAAAAAAAAACACAAAAAAACCAAACTATTATTCTGTAGGCAATCAAAGCTAATCCCTTTACAGATTTTCCTTCCAACAGAAGCATGATCTATCAAGTCCCACTGGGTTCTGATCACAACTAAACAGGACTAGGTGTTTTCAGCTCCCTTCTGCCAACGCAGCCCAACGTGCAGCAGGCCTCACCTCGTATAATCATTCAACTCAACACGAAGTCGCCCTGGTGCTCTACCCCAGCTCTAGAAAGTCAGCCCGTGCCTCAGTATGGCCTTGCACGGAAATAGGATTACTTTGGCCTGGAGGAAAAAAAGAAACCACAACATGAAGGTCACCCATAAAATCATTACACAGATCCCTCTTCCCCAGCTCTTAAGAGAAAAACCTTTATCAAACCCTCAACCTTAAAGTAGAAACACAAAAAGATATGCACATTAATCCCATATACCTCCGTCAATTTTTTTCCTCGTGTCTTTAGAGCAGTTGTTTACTGCAGCCAACTGCAGAGAAATTACAGTAGCTTAACTCTCCAACTCCCTCTAAAGGATTAATCTTCCAGCGAGCATGCTCACGCGAGATCTTTTTTCAGCAGTTGCATCCATTTCATGAAATGAGGGCTGCTGCAGACATGAGGAAATGCCATTTCAGGACTACAGGCAACGTTAAAGAGCCCCCCAAAAGCGGGGCTAATCCCCTCCTGGAGCTCTAGAAAGGATCTCTGCCCAACCCTCTACCTCCAACGAGGTTAAAAGATTTCACGTTCATGTGCCCTTTCAGGAAGAGGGGGGGTTAGTGGTTTCCCTGCGACACACGTTTTAAATGTCTGCCCTTGGCTTTTCTCTACAAGCTGGTGGACAAGACATCCACCGAACCTGAAGTCAAAAATAGCTTCTTCTCACTGGCAGGTTTTGCTTTTGTATCACTTGTTGGCTCATCTTTGCTTTAAAAAGAAAAAAAATCGGGGTGCAGGGAAGGGGGGGAGGGGCAACATTCAAATAAAAAGGAACAGCTTTAAAAATCTCGTTCTCAACTCTGCAGCACAGTAGATAACAGAGCCACAGTAGAGACACATTTAACTCCACAGATTAAGGACCCATGCAAATGAGGATTTGCTAGTAGACAACAAATCCAGTATCTAAACAAGGCTGTTCCAGTAATCTTGTCCATTCACTCCTAGACCACCGTAGATTACACTGCTCTATTTAAGGTATTTCTCCCTCACCCCATACGGAGCACCTTGAATCAGAGCTTTCCTGGTGAAAACAAAGCTCCAAAATTAAGGACAAATACTTATATTTTAGAAACAGATTCTTCCATTTTCATCTTCCCATATTACCCGGGTACAGCCGCTCCCCTTCCCATTTATCTATTTTATGTCCTGTTGCTTAATTGCTCTTTGTGGCTGATAGGGATCCAAGCCTCCCCCTCCCCCACGAAAGGCTCTTATTTCAAGTTTCAAACCCTGCTTGAGTGCAGGACACATCCGACCAGCCTGCAACCCCCGAGCGCTGGGGAAAATCCGGAGTGGGCGACAGCCGAAGGTGTGAGATTCGCTCCGCAAACCCAGTCGTCAGACTTCACCCCAGCCATTACGAAGATCTAAACATTTAGTTTTTGTAAAAGTCTTGAATGCCTTTGATGCCACGGAGCCCCTTTTATGTTCTAAGCCCTACATGTGACTCTGCAAAAAAGGCAACATGTCACGATAGTGTTAAATAAGGGCTATGTCTGCTTTTTAAAATGAACGCTCACCATAGCGACCGTCTCCGTAAGGAACGATAAAACGTATGGTGACACTGGATATTTTGTTCTGTTGTCACCTAAATAGAATCACCCACAGAAAGGAAATCTCTGTTACCATGCATTAAAATAGACGCTTTGTTTTATTTATAAAGCATCCAAACTGGTTGGTTGGGATGTGTCACAGCACAGGCTGTTCACCCACCCCTCCCTGCTCTGTCCTTTGGGGAATCATGAATGATGCCTGCGCTCATCCTGCCCTCACCTCCCACTCATCTCCGGTGGTGCTGAGGCTGCTCCAACTTCTCGGAGGAAGGTTTGGAGTGAGGGTGGGATCTGGCCCTGATAATCCCTGCAAAGAAAAATCCCAGACTTTAAAGCAGGCAGATGTGAACGCCTTGATGCAGGAAGATCATGTCCTGCACTTCCTCCTCCATTGCAGGATTACACCCAAACATGAAGTTGGGATATCAGATATGGTGTTATCCTGACCTGTCATTCCCAATTTGGAAACCAGTCATACTCCCTGAGAGTTTAGACTTTGAAGATTGACTGCTATTGATTCTTCTTCAAGCAAACGGCCCAAGCTGGCAATCAGTCAATAATAAGCAATTACTCGACAGCCTCTTATCTGCAGATGCCAGCCCAGACAGCTCGATTCATAGAGGCAGCAGGTCAATAAATCAAAGCTGTTCTCAAATTTTAAAATATCATCATTTAAAATCCCACGCAGCCTCCAACCTGGCTGAAAAAGCAGCCAGGACAGAGAGACTCCCACAGAACAGTGTGGTGGCGTGTTACTAATTTACCAAACAGGAGATAGAACGTGATGTGGTGAAACCCACCTCTGACACTCCTCATTTGTCATCAGTAGCATGAAAGTTGCAGCTGGATGAAGATGATGAGAGAGAAAGGAGGAAGAGAACCCCTTCCCCTTCAAACAATCACTCGTAGGGAAGAAGCAGAGCAGGGCAGCCTTCCTTGAACGCTCATCGTTCCTGGCTGGCTCACTGTGACCCACCTCGCTGTTCCCTGGGAGCCTCAGAAATACCAACAAAAGCTGCATTCAACACCACCGTGACAGCAAATTGATGGCACCTTCCTACTACCCCTGCTGTGACCTCTATACCCCGAGCATACAATCAATCATTTCATCCTAGGAAATGCACTTCTCTGCTCTTACATGGAGGAAACATGACACACACGTGTGAGCCAAAGGCTCCTCCTGTGCATTTCGGTGTGACCCAGAGGCCATGCCGTAAGTCCAGTGGTGCCAACACAGAGCAACAGAGAAGAAAATCAGCCTTGCCGAAAACTCACGTAGGCGTTTTACGCTCCCAATGCAGACTCCCTTTAAAGACTCATCTGCAGGAAAAGAGCTAAGAATCACCTATGTAATAATTTGCAGGAGATCACGCAGCTGGAACACAACCCTGGTGCAACAGCAACCTTCTATCTAGTCCTGCAGAACCTAGAAACTCTGGTACCTTCACTGTTTATCCATGAGTTCTCACAGAAGACCTGGAAACAGCATAAAAGCACCAGCAGAATGGAGTAATACTCAAATAATTCTGCTTCTGCAGCTAGAGGAGGTGGGTGGCCTACGGGATGCCGTATCCTCCACGCCAGGTGTTAACCACTGGCGTGGAAGGAGGTACACAAGGTACCAACGAGCTGCACAAGCACAGTAAATCCAAGCTTTCTGCTCATGCTGCAGAAATGTCCCAGATTTTTGAAGCTTGGGGCAGCTCCACCCATGTAGTGCAGTAGAGCTGTGACCTCATCTAGGCAGGCTGCCTGGGGTCCAAACAATACCAAATATATAAGAAAACCAGGAGAAGAAGGTGTGACCTGGGAAAGTGGTATCTCTAAGTGTGGGGGACCAGCAGCTCCTGACGAACACAGAACACGGAGGCTTCTTGCTCCATTTGACATGACCACTGGTCCCAGGAAGGAACATATTTGTATAATGATTATGACCAAATCTTGCAGACTGGGCATCTCCAATCACACTGGCTTGAAAAAACAAGATTTTGAGCCTGATACCTAAACAAACAGAGGTGACCTACTGGAAGCAGGATCAAGCTCATGGCTGGAACTCACACTTCACACCCTATTTGCCAAAAAACGCAGGGATCTGAGGACATGGTCTAAATGTCCTCAGTCTTCAACACCTTTCAGAGGTCTGGGAAGAATGGTCAGGTGAAAGGCAGCAAATAATGAATTACTTCAATCGTACTCGCCAGTTGGGTCAAACATCTTGTGGAAGAGCCTACTGAGGTTTTCATCTCCAGCCACACACAGTGCACTTGGATCTTCGTGTCACGAGTGGCTGGGACAGCAGGAAGCTGTGGGAACGTGCCCAAAATATGAAAAGGATTTCTCCTCCTCTTACCCACAGAGCAGGTGGCTTTTACACTGTCAGTCTAATCTGCAACATCGTGGCAAAGCATGGAAGAGCACTCGGGAGGAAAAAAAAAAGCGTTACCGCGCAATACTGTACCACCATCCCCATTTATAGTAAAGCCACAAAACGCCAAACCAGCTGACGGGATCCCACAAACCACACTGCAGAGCAGCAGCAGGCTCCGGCGTTTTGCAGCTTACCAGAGTTATTTTCACACAATACCTGCATTTTTCTGGTATAAAATATGGTGCCCTTTTCTCTCCCCCTCTAAAAGTACAGATGAATTTTAGGTCAGTGCCTCCACGCTGTAAGGAGAGTCTCAGGGTAGCACAGCTCTGCAGAGGCGCCTGCACCACCGAAATGGTTCGTTCTTTCCCCCCAAAGAAGAGGAGCAGCCGTGCTCCCTGCTATTGCCATCTCTGGCCTCAAGGGATGCACGGCCTCAGCCAACTTGTGCCATCATCATCCCCACTCCCCAAAAGGTAAATAATACAGCGACACTACAAACCAGTCACACGAAACTGTTTCTCATCTTTTAGGACAAAACCAATGCCAGTGGCAAGACGACAAGATCTCAACCTGCCGTTCATCCTCCCCATCTCAAGGCGTGACCATTTCATGCAAAAGCTGGTGATCACCTCTTGTGCTCTGCTTCCTTTTTTTTAAACCGTAGCCTTGTGTTAGCACCAGGATCCTGCTGCTTTGGGTCTGAAAGTGCTGCTGGAGCAGCAAACGCTAGAAACTGGGGCAGAGAACAAAAGGGCTCCATGACCACACTGAGGATGTTATCAAGGAGACAGCAACAACGGAAAATGGGACCAAGGCACCTCTTCTAGAACAAGGAACTGCCACCTCCAATACGCTGGTGGGCAGAATGACAATTTAGCAAGTCCATTATCTCAGGAAGAAATTACAGCAGCTCAGTCCCATGTCTGCTTCTTATCAGGAGCCCCATGACTGACCAAGGCATTGCTCCTCTTCATGACCCATTATTTCATGCTCAGCAGGAACATGCCGTTGCAGCCTGAGACCTCACAGCTGACTTTGGTGCAGAGAGGCAGGAATGAGGGACAGACTCATCTGTCAAGGCAAATCAAATCCCTGCTGCATGTCTAGCAAGCTGCCTTTGCAGGAGACCAGGTCAGAGTACCTCTCACTGGACAAACCAAATTTAGGTTAAATTCCAGAAGTTCATTGGGCAGGGTAGACAAAATTCATCTCTTAACGGGATCTCACTTTATTCCAGGCACTTTTCAGGACTTATCAGAGTGGCCCATGCAGCTGCAATGAATATGGATGTTTTAGAAAATAATCCTCAAAGCAGATTGATCCAGGGACTTTCCTTTGGCCCTTCTAGCACCTTCCACGTGGATACACCACACCAAAGGTATGTGCACAGTGCCCTAATTGTAAACATTACTCACTGGAGTGTGGGAATGGGGAGGACAGTGAACAGCAGGCTTCTGTGTGATTGCAGCCCACTCTCCAAATCAGTCCATGGTGCTTTGTGTTCACTGCATCACGCTGTCTGCAGCACCAGTTTCGATCCTGGAGAACTTTGGAAGAGCTCAGAAGATCCTCATACTTCCACACACACGGATTCATTTTGCCCCGCGCTGGCTGCAAGCATCTGACTCACCCTGATTTGTCTCTCGAGATAAACAAACTGTTTAAGAAGGTCCTTTTTCATTTAGAAGCGTTAGCACAAACTGTCCCTCTGCATCTGGTCTTCCTATCACCTACACCAGTGGCTTTCAACCTTTGGTGTGCCAACCACCTTCAGAGGGCTCCGAGAGGTAGCTAAGAAAAGCAAGACACCTGCATTAGTCATATTTGCTATAAAGACATTTACACCCTACTGGCATGGGATTAAAAACCACCCAGACAAACTAAGCAGAAGTAACAGAGGAAGTCCTGGAGGCATCTGGCTTTAAGTACGAAAGCAGAAAAATTTTTTTTTTTTTTTCAAAGCTTAAGCAAATGGTCTAACGAAGCTGGCAAAGACAAAAATTCTCATGGTGGCTTATGAAAATGGATATGATGGCTAGCAATGGTGGCACCAGCTTCAAGGAAACAAGGCTCAAAGCCTGGCTCCGAGCTGGCCTCACCTCCGGCTTGTAACACCTGCACAGGTTACAAACCAAGCGGTGAAGAGGATGAACATCATTTCTCCACCCTCTGGATTAAAATTCAAGGGTGGAGAAGTTACACGAACTGCTGAGGATCACAGGACCAAGAGGCTGCCTTGCTCTGGGAACAGATGGTCGGGCCCCACGCTCCCAAGCCTGCCGTAACACACGGTGAGAATCCAGACCTCAGGAAAGCTCAAGGGTTTTGCTGCAACTTAATCCAACGGCCCTGATAGCACAAGACTGTGACCGTGGCCTTCTGAAACAGCCAGGTATTGATGCTCAAATGCCTTCTAGTAGGGTGCCTGCTCACAACTCCAGGAGAATCATTTGTCTCCTCCATGCTCTAAGCCTTCCTGTTTTGCTCAACAACATACCTTTCACATGGCCTGCAAAACAAATGAGCAGTGGGATATGGTCCAGCCCTACCTCGACTGGCATCTACTTCCCGGCTTTTCATTTGCAGGTTTCCGAAATAGCTTGTTCTCCATTTCACCCATTAAAAAAAAACAACCAACCAAACAGAAAACCCCAAACACAGAGACATACAAACACATGGAATGACAAACACTGAAATAGCATCATGTAAAAAAAAAGTAAATTAATTCAAGGACCTGATTACATCCACAATTTTTGCATCTTTTTCACTGTCCCTGATAGAGGCATCCTTTACAGCATGACAGTTCCATTGAGACAATTCAAAGCGTATTTAAAGTTATACCAACATAGAATCATCTGGTTGGAAGAGACCTTCAAGATCATGGAGTCCAACCGTTCACCGAAGCCATGTTCCCCAACACCAAATCCACCAATGTTTTTAAACACCTCCAGGGATGGGGACTCCACCACCTCCCTGGGCAGCCTGTTCCAATACTTCACAAATACTTCACATAAATGTGCTTCTCTCAACATGACTTTGGTCAACACACGTGACATGCAGCACAGCCATGTTCACACCAGCGCAAACGTGCTTATATCAACATGGCTGAGCCCTGTGTCTTCACACGAATTAGCCACACCAATACAGAAGTGCTAACTTCAACTGGCTGTTAATTGGGATGAGCAGAGGTTCAGTCCGTATGTGCTAAGAGCTGCATATCAATGAGCTGTCGGTAAAGTCTTAATTAACAATCACAGCTTTCAACAGGCAAAGGAACCACCACCATCATCCTGTCAATGGTTATTTCTACAAATCCAGTGGCTGATGGCTGAAAACCTGCAACTGGTGTCTAAAACACCCCACCATCATCTCCTGCTGGAAGGTCTCCCTGGAGCCTTCTCTTCTCCAGGCTGAACAGCCCCAACTCTCTCAGCCTGTCTCCATAGCACAGGTGCTCCAGCCCTGGGGTCATCTTTGTGGCCTCTTCTGGACTCGCTCCAACAGATCTGTGTCCTTCCAGTGCTGAGGACCCCAGAGATGAACGCAGCACTGCAGGGGGCAGGTCTGAGGAGAGCAGAGGGGCAGAATCCCCTCCCTCGACTGCTGCCCACGCTGCTTTGGATGCAGCCCAGGACACGGTTGGCTTTCTGGGCTGCAAGCGCACATTGCCGGCTCATGTCCAGCTTTTCATCCACCAGTACCCCCAAGACGTTCTCCTCAAGGCTGCTCTCAATCCCTTCATCCCCCAGCCTGTATTGACACCAGGGATTGCCCTGACCCAGGCGCAGGACCTTGCACTTGGACTTATCGAACCTCATGAGATTCACATGGGCCCACTTCTCCAGCTTGTCCAGGTGCCTCTGGATGGCATCCCTTCTCTTGGGAGTGTCAACTGCACCACTCAGCTTGATGTTGTCTGCAAACTTGCTGAGGGTGCACTTGATCCCACTGTCTATGTCATTGATGAAGATATTAAACAGTACTGGTCCCAGTATGGACACCTGAGAGACACCACTTGTCACCGATCTCCATCTAGACATTGAGCTGTTGACCATTACCGTCTAGATGCAACCATCCAACCAAGTCCTCATCCACCGAATAGTCTATCCATCAAATCCATCTCTCTCCAACTTAGAGAGGACGTTGTGGAGATTGTGTCCAAGGCCTTACAGAAGTCCAGATAGATGACATCCATAGCTCTTCCCTTGTCCACTGACACAGTCACTCCATCATAGAAGGCCACTAGGTTGGTCAGGCAGGACCTACCCTTGGTGAAGCCATGCTGGCTGTCCTGAATCACCTCCCTGGCCTTCATGTGCCTTAGCATAGCCTCTAGGAGGATCTGTCCCATGATCTCCCCATGCACAGAGGTGACGCTGATAGGTCAGTTGTTCCAGTGTCCTCCTTTCTACTCTTTTTAAAAATGGGTGCAATGTTTCCCGTTTTCCAGTCGCCAGAGACTTGACTTCACTGCCATGACTTCTCCGATAATCATGAGGAGTGGCTTGGCAACTACATCAACCATTTCCCTCAGGACTCTGGGATGCATCTCATCAGGTCCCATAGACTTATGTATGTTCAGGTTCCTCAGGCAGTCACGAACCTGATCTGCTTTTATAGTGGGAGGGACTTTGCTCCCCCAGTCTCTGCCTTGTGGTCTATCCACTCGAGAGGTGTAGGAAGAGAGGTTGCCAGCGAACACTGAGGCAAAAAAGTTGTTGAGTACCTCAGCCTTCTCCTCATCCGTTGGTACCAGTTTGCCAGTCGTGTTCATCGCGGGGAGTACACTTTCTCTGACCTTCCTTTTCCAGCTGGCATCCGTAGAAGCCTTTCTTATTGTTCTTTGTATTCCTTGCCAAGTTCAGCTCTATCCATGCCTTGCCCCTCCTGACTCCATCCCTACGCAGCTGGGCAGCATCCCTTCTCTCTTCCTGGGATACCTGTCCCTGCTTCCACTGGCTGTGCGTTTCCTTCTTGTTTTTTAGTTGGACCAGCAGGTCTTGACTCAGCCATGTGATCTCCTGCCTTCCTTTCCTGATTTCTTCCACGTGGGGATTGAGAGCTCCTGTGCTTTACAGAAAGCGTCCTTAAAGATCTGCCAACTCTGTTTTGCTCCCTTATCCCTGAGGGCAGTTTCCCAAGGAGTCATCTTGACTAACTCCTTGAACAGTTGAAAGTTTGCTTTCCTAAAATTCAGGGTCCTGACTTTACTCTTTGCCTGACCCATATCCCTCAGGACCGAGAACTCCACCAGTGTGTGATCACCGCAGCCCAGGCTGCCTCCAATCTTGACATCACCGATGAGCTCACTTGCATTGGTTACCATCAGGTCCAGTATCCCATCCCCTCTGGCAGGGCTGTCTATTACTTGGCTTAAGAAGTTATCCTCAATGCATTCCAGGAGCCTCCTGGATTGCCTACCACGCGCCGTGCTACTTTTCCAGCAGGCGTTGGACAACAATGCTGAAAGAGCAATCTGTTGAGACACGCGTGGCTGAAAACCCAAAGAACGGGTAACGTCTGGCAGAGGCAGGAAGCCCTTTCCTCCTGCCTCTGCTCCTCCGGTGATGTAACACGCGGGGATATTTATAGCTAGCAGAAGCCATAGCCTACACTGGCCAAACCTTCACAAAGCTCTGATAACGCGGTGAAAAAACACTACTGGTTGATTTTCCTTCCATGCAATTTAACTTCTAGTGCTCAGTATAACACACCCCTTCCCGCTCTTGTGCCCAGCACCAAAGCCGATCCGCTGCAGAGCGAGGTTTAAGTAGGATTTAAGACATGCCTTGAACTTCTGACGGCAGTCCACGAAGGAGTGGATCCTATCCAGGCTGAGCAAGAGACTGTAATCACACGGTTTTGTCACGCACAGAAGAAAAGGAAGCATTGTGAATTCAGGCCAAAATATTAAGAGCTTTTTCTCATTCAAAAAAAAAAACCCCAAACGGCTGAATCAACCGCCAGAGCAGAGGTTTTCCCAGTGCTTTTGCAAGAGCAGATGCAGCTGCAGCCAGACCGGCTGGGAGGAACCTGCACCGGGTGCTCCTGGGCTGCGTGGCCGTGGTGCAGCCCACGGCAGAGGACGCTGATGGGGAGCTCCAGCCCTTTCAGTCCCCCGCCTGCTTTCCTCCACTCACCTGCACTGCGAAACTAGGCCTGAACCTCCAGCTCCAGCTGCTATGCTCTTGCAAAACCACATTAAAAAAAAAAACAAAACACAACAAAACAGATGTAAAAAAAAATAAATCAGGAAAGTTCACTCAAGTGACGCTTTTCCACCCAACATTTTGCTTTAGAAAAGTCAGCAACAGGTTGTCAAAGTGGATGTGTTTATTAAAAGGGGATTTTTCCTAGCAAGGAGCACAGAATGGCCACAGAATAGACACCACAATGGCATAGAATCACAGAATGGTTTGGGTTGGAAGGGATCTCAAAAATCATCCAGTTCCAACCACCCTGCCATGGGCAGGGACACCTTCCACTACACCAGGTTGCCGAAAGCCTCATCCAACCTGGCCTTGAACACTTCCAGGGATGGGGAAGCCACAGCTTCTCTGGGCAACCTGTGCCAGTGCCTCACCACCCTCAGAGGGAAGAATTTCTTCCTTATATCCAATCTAAATCTCCCCTCTGTCAGTTTAAAGCCATTGCCCCTTGTCCTGTCACTACATGCCCTTGTCCAAAGCCCCTCTCCAGCTTTCCTGTAGGCCCCCTTTAGGTACTGGAAAGCTGCTATAAGATCACCCCAGAGCCTTCTCTTCTCCAGGCTGAACAGCCCCAACTCTCTCAGCCTGTCTCCAGAGCAGAGGTGCTCCAGCCCTCGGAGGTTTGCTAATAACTGCATAGGCTGGAACAGGACACGTTAGCCTAATTTAAGAATGGAGTAAGAGAACGTGTGAAAGATCACAAATCGTACTTCCAAGATAAAGTCAATGTTGCCATCAGAACTCCAAAGCAGAGGTGCTGGACATTTGGAGTCATACTGGCTTTAATCACAAATAGTTCGTATGTTACAAAGTGCTTCTGGAAGAAGTCTTCTATTTCTCTTTTTCAGGCCCACCCATGATCTCAAGGAATGAAGCCAGAAACCAGAGCACAGAAACCAGAGCATATAAATAGCAAACATTTTGACTTATGTAACTTGCCATCTCTTACCCAGCAAAGATAACCTGAACATTTAAAAATTAACATTCTGTATTTCTACAATATTTCCAGTTAAAGGCTCTTACCACCAAGCCAAGTCTTATAACTTTGTAAAACTATTACCTCTGTTTTACACACGGGAAAAGCATCACGAGTAGCAAAACATCAACCAACCTGACCCCAGGACAAAGCCTGGAGAGCAGCACAGGCTGCAGAACCCAGCCACCGTGTTCAACTGGGACATTCAAGGGTGGGAACCTCTGCTCATCCCTGGGGAAACAAAAGGGACCAAGGACATGTCAGGACAAAGAGGTCACCTCGCAGATCTCGCAAGAAAGCAACCGATATGGATCCACACACCTCATCTCAGCAGACTCGAGGGACTTAAGGCCAGGTTGGATGAGGCTTTGGGCAACCTGGTGTAGTAGAAGGTGTCCCTGCCCATGGCAGGGGCATTGGAACTAGATGATCTTTGAGGTCCCTTCCAACCCAAACCATTTGATGATTCTATGATTCTGTGACTTCCAAGCACACAGATCCCAAACTGATCTGAAACAGCAAACTCAGAGCTGCCCACGCAGCACTCACTGGCACGGGCAGCACACGGCTGCACCTTCAAGGCAGAGGACACCGCATTTGCAGTAGGCAAAGCACCACCATGGCGATGCCAGGCCAATTAGCAGGGTTTCAATTCACTGGCATTTAACAAGACTACAAAGTCATCTTGGGCACAGCGGCTTTTCAGCAGGGACAAATTCTAAATCTCATAATCAGGCTCCGCCAACCAGCCTCGCTTGGATAGATCTTTAAATTCTTTTGTTTAAATTGCTGACTGCCCCACTGCTTGGGCACACTGCAAGCAAACTCCTCTCTCTGAAGCTGATGGCAAAGCTCTCCCCAGTTTCTGTGGGTTTGGATCAGGTCCCAAGATTCTTTTAAATGTAACACTCTACTTTAGTCTATGTAATCTTCTGTCTTATGGAGGGTCAGTGCTGCAAATTCTCCTTGCACTTAAGTCTTATGATCTGTCCGCACTAATTCTGCGCACAGGGCATTTACGGGTCCTTAGCTCTCTGCTCATGGAGCTCCACGTTCACCAGCCCCAGCCAGCCATGAAACCAGACATCTGCTAAGTAAGAGGGAAAACAGAAAACAACCCAGAGATTTACCTTATTTCAACATTCAAGTGCCCAGTCAGCTTTTCCAACACTCTCATTTCGCACGTGGCACAACACACACTTCAGAAACTCTGGGAAACAAGCAGGTTATGTTCTGTGCTGGCAAAGCAGCACCATCTATACTTGCAGGGCAATAAAAATTAGCTTAATTAATAATACATCAGCAAGAAAATGTTAGTGAGCACCCAGCAGGGAAAAGGACTGTTGTCTGATCTCCTTGTGGACTCCTTGCTTTGGCAGCCATCAGCAACTGCATCAGCATTCCCACCCCAGTGCAAGCTAAGATATCTGGCTCACCAGGGAATGCATGCAGGAACCACGGGCCTCGTGTTACCATTTGCATTTCTCTTTAAAAGCAGACACTGTTGCATCAGGAGCAGCTCTTGGCAGCTCCACAGCAACTTCCACTTGTGGAGGTTTTTGTCATTTAAAGAAGAATTTAGAACATCCCTGGACATCCAAAGTATAAATACACAGAGACGACGGGGCCTCCTGCCATCGGCTCTTTGGCCACAGCTGCAAAACACACGGCTCTGCCGACGGGGCCTGCGACCGCTTCGAGCTGCTGACACAACCGTGCTGTGCTGGATCACGAGCACGCTGCGGGGGAGCCGGAGCAAACCTCCCTGCTCCTGGGAGCTCACCGAGAACGTCCGAGCCGTTTCCTCGGGGCCCGCCTGCCCTCGCCGAGCAAAGAGGCACCGCAGGCTCCAACCGGCGCACGCCAGATGTCTCGGCGAGGTGCGTTTCCAGGCAGATAATGGAAATCCCCTCTTCCAGATGTTTTTCCTCCGTGCTACCTCCCTGTTGCAGGAGGCTGTTTTGGCAGGAGCCGGCACCCCGTGAGTAAGAGCCCGGGGCTCGCAGCTGCCAAGGCAGCTCTGCCACTGGAGCGCGTCCACACTGGCACTCGGCCGCAGCGCGTGTTGCATGGGGAGGTGGTTCCCGCAGCCAATGGAGGAGCCACCGCTTCTGCCTTTCATCAGAAGCGTGGCTGGAAACAAAGGCCCGGTGAAGAAAGGCAAGTTGGCTGGTAAAACTTCCCAGCGCTAGCCAAGCCTCAGACCTGACAAATCACCCTCATTCCTCATCACCTCCTGACCTTCTCTGCGTCTGGGATCACACCAGGACCCGTATCGAAGCCCGCAGCTGGCTGGGGGCGAGGAAGATCTCGGTGTCGTATGTCATTGCTGACGTAACTCCGGCACAAACAGCAGCAACGGCGGGACAACCCGTGTGCTGTAATTGCATGAAGCATCAGCATCTGCATCCGCAGCGGTAGGTAAAGTTTTAGCTGGCTGCCCCACAGGGGCAGAAGATAAATTTGTCTATAAAACAGCCTCCATGATGACAGTCCAGAAGCATGGATTTGAGAATCATGGAATCATCTGGTTGGAAGAGACCCTCATGATCATCAAGTCCAACCATTCACCCTGCACTGTCAGGGTCCCTAAACCATGTTGCTCAACACCAAATCCACATGGTTTTTAAATACCTCCAGGGATGGGGACTCCACCGTCTCCCTGGGCAGCCTGTTCCAATACTTCACAACCCTCTCTGTAAAGAAATTTTTCCTGATATCCAACCTAAATTTCCCCTGGCATAACTTGAGGCCATTTTCTCTCATCCTGTCATTCATAAAGTGGGAGAGGAGACTGACCCCCATCTCCCTACAACTCCCTTTCAGGTAATTGTAGAGAGCGAGAAGGTCCCCCCTGAGCCTCCTCTTCTCCAGACTGACCAGTCCCAGCTCCCTCAGCCACTCCTCATAGGACAAGTTCTCTAAACCCTTCACTAGTTTTGTTGCTCTTCTCTGAACCTGCTCCAGCACCTCAACGTCCTTCTTGAAGTGAGGGGCCCAAAACTGGACACAGCACTCCAGGTGTGGCCTCACCAGTGCTGAGCATAGGGGGACAATCACCTCCCTGCTCCTGCTGGCCACACTGTTTCTGATACTTGCCAGGATTCCGTTGGCTTTCTTGGCTGCTTGGCAGTCAAGCAGATACCAAAGCAGCTGCCAAGAAGATACCAAACCAATCAGTTTTTAATAAAAACCATAAGTGATTAAGACCAATGCACTATCAACATCGAGCTGCATGAGAAAAGGTGCGAAACTCTTAGAAACCCAAGGACGTAACCACGTCACCAGTACAAAGGGTACTTTAAAAAGGGAAGGAAACTACAAAACCTGCAGACAAAGAAATCCCCAAAACACGGGAGTTAGGCACGGAGTACACGGTGTGTGACAAACACCTGGTCTAAATCTTAAAAGAAGATGGGAAACACGACTTGCAGCGACTGGAGAACAAGAGGAAATAACCAAGACAGAATATGATCCCCCCTCGCTGGCCTTTTCAAAGGGCGCAAGCCAGCGGCGGTGCTAACCTCTCCCGGCTGCACGTTCCGAGAAGCCAAAGCAGACAAATCTTCAGCAAACGTGCTCAGTAGCAGTTTGTTTGCTCACTGGTGGCGTCTCCCTGGTACAGGGGGAAGTTGATTAAAAGACAGCATGGTTCTTCACCCCGCCTCTCCGCACACGCTCTCAAAGCTACAGGATCTGGCACTACAGCAAGAGTAAATATTACATCTCATCCCAAGGCCAACTTTAAAGGAACATCCATTGTTTCTCCTCAAAGTGTGGCAACACAGATTACATATTCCAGATGATGTCTCCTGTCCTACAGGACACCTGCTTATAAACAATCATCTTTGCATATTAAGGAGGCATTAAGGCACTAATTTGAAACAATGCATCCTTAGCAGTACTAAAAAATAGCCCTCCTAATCCAAAGGACAAAAGGATTCCTAATATATGGAATTCACAGATCCTTAAAACACAGAGTTTACAAAAGCTACTGCAAACAAGTTTGCAATTAAAACCACCTAATGACTTGGTTACCAGTTCAGCAGTGGTGCTTTTTGCAAAGCCTTCTGGGTGTTGGTTTAATCTATCAAATATTAATAACGCTCCTCAATTAATAAAATATTTAGACTCACGCTTTACGTTCTCAGAATCTGGAGGTTTATGTTCAAACTTGCAGGCCAACGGGATACTAGATGAAATCATATAAACCAGCTCGCAGCCTGATTGTTAAGGCTTTCATCTTCTGAATACAGATGCTCTCTTCTTCACACCACCAAAACCACGTTTGACACGGTGTAAATTTGCTACCAGCCCCCTCAGACATAAGAAACAAAGCTCCTTTCTCAGGTCCCAAAATGCAAATGAATTAAATGCCCATCTCCTATTTAGCGCAGGTGCTGATCACATCCGAGCTCTCCAGCCCTCAAATCCCACTGCCCACCCGGCACCAGTGTGTCTGATTTTGGGCATTAAGGGAGTGGAGCATCTCCCTTATGAGGAAAGGCTGAGGGAGCTGGGTCTCTCTAGCTTCGAGGAGACTGAGGGGGGAACCTCATTAATGTTTATAAAAATGGAAAGGGTGACTGTCGTGAGGATGAAGCCAGGCTCTTCTCACTGGCATCCAATGACAGGACAAGGGGAAATGGATCTAAGCTGGAACATAGGAGGTTCCACTTAAACATGAGGAAGAACTTCCCAGTAAGGGGAACAGAGCACTGGGACAGGCTGCCCAGAGAGGCTGTGGAGTCTCCTTCTCTGGAGATGTTCCAAACCCGCCTGGACGTGTTCTTGTGTGATCTGCTCTAGGTGATCCTGCTCCGGCAGGGGGATTGGATTAGATGATCCTTTGAGGTCCCTTCCAATCCCTGACATTCTGGGATTCTGTGGATAAATTAAACTATAAGGAAGAAACAGTAAAAAATATGTAAGGCTTTGCTCCCCAGCTGTTCACATCTGGGCTGAGCTAACGCAACACCAAAAGCTTCGGCCGGTTCGGAGGTAGGGCGCTGCTTCGAAGTCCAAGGCCTTTGGGCATCTGCATTCACCAGACAGCGACGAACATCACGCTGCAATAACCACCTCCTGATATTGCAGCACACTTGCAATTCCCAAATCAACAGCTGGAGAAAGCGTGTAATTTTGAAACCCATTAATCCTTTCTAAGTCTTCTACATGTGCATGTTTAATTTCCCACTCCTTGAAACAAGATTATGATTTTTGAGAGAACCTGACTACAGCTTCTGAATGCTCTGGGTCAGCAGTATGAAACACCCCCAATTACCACTGAAGTCGGATAAAACATTTGGGTAATTTGCCTTCTGGCTTTGAGCCTGTGGGATAAATTACCTATTAAAACTTCCTCTGAAACTGCAAGGACTAGAAATGTGTGTCTGGAGAGGAAGAAGGTAGAAGATATTCTCAATACAGAAGCTCATGATTAAAAAGGAAAAGGAGGAGGGAAAAAAACCCCACAAACTTATTTCACAGCACTCAGGGCTGTATTCAAATGTATCAGCAGGTCACGGCCAACAGTCCCGGGGAGAGCGGGGTTCCCTTTCGCCGGTTCACAAGCTAAAATACATCTGTCTGCATCCACCCTTGAGTTGTAAAACTAATTAAAAATCTCAAGTAGCACTCCGAACAACGCGTAGACCTTTTCCCCTAACCAAAGCACGGCACATTTCAGTTCAGACACCTGGACTGAATTCCTTCTCCGTGGAGACGCCCGCGCTCTCGTGCTGTGTTCCCTTCAGCTCCACGGATCTCAGTGCTCAGAAGGAATAAGCATCATGTTCCTCTTCTTTTTAGCAACGAGATAAGCACACCCAGGCACGTTCTTCTGCAGCATCACAAGCCCCCTGGACTTGGCTCAAAGACTTTGCCACAACTCACAGGTACCGGGCCTGCTGTGGAGTCTTTGGGCACCACCATTATCTCCACTCACCTCCATTTGCCCAGTTCCTCAGTTCTCTGCTGTTGGTTTCGCACACTGTAGCCACGGCAAGCTCATGGCCATCTCCCGGGTCATGTACTGGCCTAGCTGCCCAAGGAGCTATAATCACTCCAAATATTTTTATCCCTGTTTGCATAATTTTACATTTCCCAGTAACAAATGGGATAAGTCACTTACCTGGCTTTATTTTGAGTTTATCCTCGGTTATCTTGCTCCATATTTACTTCCTCCCCAGCTGCACCACCTACAGATTTCCCCCCTTTCCCGTGTGCCGTCTCTGCGGGATGATTAGCCGTATGCAAGCAGAACCGGACCTGAATTTTCTGCTCTACCAGTCCATCCCACTCACCATCTCCCTGTCCTAAACTGACACTGCTCGCCACTGCCTCTGAGGAGATACGACACTGGAAATGATGGATTTCATATTTAATAGCCCACCTCTACCCCGAGCCAGCCCCTTGTAGGCACGAGGAGCTCAGCCCCAGGCCATGCCAGCTCACCTCGCCCAGCACCTGCCTGGTTTATGCCAGGCAGTGTCTGAACGGTGACTCCTCCGTGGAGCCAAACTGTCTTAAACATCAACTCGGGCAAAACGAGCTGGTATGGAGGAAGATGGCAAGACAAGGGTGAGGATCAGGCTGGGCATTAAGGAAACAGGACTCCTCCTGGAAGAACATTTCCTACTTAAAAAGAGGATACACTGGATGTCCTTGATACTTTGCCTTTGCTAGAAATTTTTGATTAAAAGCAGGAAAGCCTTTCTATTTTAGACACGGTGATACCAGTATATAAGTACAGTTTATTCTGGGTTTTATGCATTTCACAGAGCTTGGCAGCCAAGCTAAGCCAGCGGGGCTACAGCAAACTCTTCCACTCCCAGTCGGATTTACTTTCCCACTCCAGTCACTCACCAGCCATCGCCAGCGGGATGTGCCTGCTCACACACAGAGAGAAGATAGACTCACACAACTTCTCCCGGATCCACCTGAGACACAGACGGTTAGGTGAGCCTTTCAGTGGAGACTTGGCTTCCACAACAGTCAAGGAGGGGGAAATCTCCAGCAAAACTTGTCTTGGAGCACCCAGACAGACCCCTTGAACCTCTCACAGTCCAAACATAACCCCCTTTCATCACCTCCTTTTCTGGGACACAGTGACCCAAACCACGGGCACCAGCTCTGCTCTGCTTCACACGCTTTGCTAGGGAAAAACAAGGGGAAAACGGCCTGCTGGCATCCCCCCCTACAGCCCCGCTGCTGGGGCAGAGTAGGTGGCATTGCCGCAGCTTCAGGAGGGAAAGCGACCGATGACAAAACACCAGGCAAACTGGTAAAGAGCAAGGCCCCAGACTGGCATTTCAGACCTGCGGGAACACAACGGTATCAGTCCCTGATCATTCCAATATCAGCTGCTCTCACGCACAGCTGGAAGTGTGACACCCCAGGGTACCGGCACATCGCTCTCCGTAGCCACAACGAACAGCTAAGGGATGCTAATGCCTCCATCAGCTGGCACAGCTGCCTGCAGGGTGAGTGCCCAGCCAGCTCTATCTGCCAGCACAGCTCAAATCAGTTCCCTCAACGGCAGAGCTGTTTGTTTGTTTTTCTTCTTGTTGTTGGGGTTTTTGCTGGTAATTGCATCTCTACCAGGACTTGTGCTGACACAGCTATGGAGAGGAGAGCAATTTCTTTGCGTTTGTGGACAGATAAAGTCGGCAAAACTTCTCAAATGTAGACCAAGCCTCTGCTTTGGAAAGCAAAAAATAAGCTACCCTGGTCCAAAATCACCTCTAAACTAATACAGCTATGCCCACAGCAAGGGCTTTTATTAGTATGACTATTTCAGCATAGAAAAATGAAAAATCATCCTCTCCAGCCAGCATAATTATATTGGAAGACCTTTTTTAAAGTATAAACTAGGCCTTTGGTTTTGCCTTGAGTGACAAAATGTTTTTCAGATGCTTTCTTCAGTCACGTTGACTCAGCCACATTAGCTTAACACAACTGAAAGGGCGCTTTTAAGGCTTTCTTAAAACTTCAGAAGTCACATTTGCCCATTCTGGTATTATTTAAAGTTTGACTACATGGAAGAAAAGGATGAGTTCCCAAACAGCCATTGCTAGCCCATAGCTTGCTTGGCATGTGAAAATTCATGTTAGGAGAGTAAATATTAGCATCCATTTGACACAGGGTAAGTTTCCTCATGGGCAGGGCAGCGTGCAATTTTAACAAGTTAAAGTAACCCTTGTGCAAAAGCCCCCAACCGATAAGGTTATAGAGTCTCCCTACAGGCATTTAGTATCAGAGAGGGAAAAAAAACCTTCTTTCTTCATACAAAGGCACAGCTAAAGTGTTCCAACCACTTTAAGCCTGGTACCCCAGAACAAATTTAACACAACAACTAGAAACACACACATTTTGCCTGTGTTCACAACCTCACCTCAATGCAGTGTCAACATACCTCACTGCACTAAGGAGGTGAGGAGAACAGCTGTCTTGCAGCCACCAAAACATCTGCAGGCTTCCAGAGAGCTCACAAAGGAGGAAAGGTTACGGGGTTTAAAACGCACCAAGTTTTCCTGATGTAGCATCCTGAAACAGACCCCGTGTCAAAGGTGAGGGCCCTGGGAAAGCAAAGCCCTCCCCTCACTCGTGATACCAGCTGGCAGGAGTAAATGAGAGAGGAGGAAGAGCAGGGCAGGCCTGAAAGAAGCCCTGGATTTCACATCACCTGCAAAATAGAAAGTGGGGAAACTGAAGAAATCATCTACATGCTCGTTAGGTCCTGGCTTTTCCCGTTATCACTCCTGCCCTCGGTGGCCTATTACAGCAGCCTCCTTGCAGGCAGGGACCCGTGAGCAGGAAGCGCTTCGACAGGAGCGGATGTTGCCCCTTAATCCAGTCGGGAGCTCACTGCACAGGCGGAGGGAGCCTGCAGAGCTGCGGGCACCAGCTGGCGGCGGCGATGGGAGCAGGGATCAAAGCCAGGGCAAAGCCTCGGCACCGCGCGCCGGATTTGCGAAACCGCTCGGCACGCCGAGTCCTCGCCTGCGTGACGGGGGAGCTGCTGGGTGCTGGACCCGTCGGGAGATCCGGCCTCGGCCCGGGGCGCTGAGCGGTGGGGAAACCTGCCCTCTGTGTGGCCTGCACGCCGTCACTTCGCTTTAAAGATCAAAGCTGCATCTCCAGAAAAAAAGATGTTACAGATCAGAAGAGACAGGAAGGAAAAAAATGATGAAAAATCGAGTGTGACTTCAAGAGGACCACTTCACTCAAAGCCACACACACACACCTTTACTTCCTGCTGAGCATGCAGGCACAGCCTTCCGCAGGTTAGCGCTGCCTGGGGAAAAACATCGTGCCTTGAAATCTCCTTTTTCAAGCTCAGCCCAAAGGATCATTCTAGGAAACACACAAACACAAGGTCAGCTGATTCTTTTCACCAAAGTGATGCAAACTGGAGTAGCAGCATTAAATTCAGTGAATCTGCACGACCATAAAACTGGCTGAGCACGACAAAATTCCTTAAACTTGAATCTTCAGCACTGCACTCACAGTAGGTCTAAAATCAGAAAATGTACCAAACCACACTGGATAGAAGAAACTTGCTGGAGAACACCAGCAAACCCAGGCTTCTCCGTGGCACCAGAGAAGCTCAACCATTTCCCCAAGCACAGAGATCCCTTGGGGCAGCCCCTGAGCAAGGCAGCCAGAAGAGAACATCCACTGAAGTTTACAGCTCAGAAGACATGAAGATCTTGGTGCTCAGGGTTCTCCCTCGCCTATCAACACTAAGATTTGGCAAGGAGCTATTCTACACTGGAAACTTTTGTCTTGAGTTAACTGACTGCCAACAGCTTTGTCTGTAGAGGCGGTGTGGATGCTCCCTGGAGACAACCAGCCAGCACTCTTCCAACCTGCTGTACTGGGTTTGCACAGCAAGGTTTTGGTAGTGAGGGTGGTTTCTGTGAGAAGCTACCAGAAGTTTCTCTTGTGTCTGATAGAGCCAATGCCAGCCAGCTCCAAGGCAGACCTGCTGATGGCCAAGGTCAAGAGAAACAACCCTGCAAGCACCAAGGTCAGTGAAGAAGGAGAGGGAGGAGGTGCTCCAGGTGCCGGAGCAGAGATTCCCCTGCAGCCCGTGGTGAAGACCATGGTGAGGCAGGCTGTGCCCATGGAAGTCCACAGTGGAGCAGAGATTCATCTGCAGCCCACGGACGACCCCAGGCTGGAGCACATGGATGTCTGAAGGTGGCTGTGGCCCTGTGAGAAGCCCACACTGGAGCAGGCTCCTGGCAGGACCCGTGGAGAGAGACACACACTGGAGCAGTTTGTGAAGAACTGCGCCCCATGGGAAGGACTCACATCGGAGAAGTTTGTGGAGAACTGTAGCCCGTGGGAGGAACCCCTTGCTGGAGCAGAGGAAGAGTGTGAGGAGTCCTCCCCCTGAGGAGGAAGGAGCAGTAGAAACAACATGTGAGAAACTGACCTGCAATCCCCATTCCCCGTCCCCCAGTGCTGCTGGGGGGAAGAAGATAGAGGATTCAGGAGTAAGTTAAGCCCAGGAAGAAGGCAGGAGTGAGGTGAAGGTGGTTTAAGATTTTGGTTTATTTCTCATTATCCTACTCTGATTTGATTGGTAATAAATTAATTTCCCCAAGTTGAGTCTGTTTTGCCCGTGCTGGTAATTGGTGTGGGAACTCTCCCTGTCCTTATCTCGACTCACAAGCCTTTCATTGCACTTTCTCTTCCCTGTCTAGCTAAGGAGGGGAGTGACAGAGCGGCTTTGGTGGGCACCTGGCGTCCAGCCAGCTCTTTGCTCAGAGCAAACATCTCCTCCCAGGAACATACCTCTGCATCTCTCTTGACCAAGTATAATAATCCCTCATTCCTGCTCCATTTTGCACAGCTGTGGGATACTAGTCCTTGCTCTCTCCCACAAGAAGCAAAGACCATCTCCTCCAGTCTCTAAGCTCCAGCCTGATTTATACCAATTTCCTCCCCTCTGACCTCAGAGGGGTATAAGCAAAGGCAGATCTGGCCTCAGATTCAACTGAGTTTACGGGGGAGGGAAGGAATTAAACTCCAAATGAGTCACTGTTCCCTCCCCATAATCCACAGCAACATCTGTGGATATTAAGCCTGATTCTAAGAGCAATATTTCTTACTGCTCTGCACACAGAGCAGGCACAGCCAGGACTGCTGGGAGACGCTTCCCAAAACAAAAGGTGTGTGTTAAGACTAACCTGTGCATTAAGAGATGAGTTACGAGCCAGCTCCTGCCAAGGTTACAGCCATGCCATTCTCCTGAAAGCAACCACACCGAGGTAGCTGAAGGCAAAACCGGGGCCATGGAGTCACAGAAGCACATGAGGGCTGATTCCTCTATCACCCGGCAAGATTAACACCTGATCCTCTTCAAAAGCACACAGGAAGGGCAGCAGGATCAGACCTCGAGATGCAGTTGAGATGGAACAGAAAGCATAAGGAAAACCTTGGACAAAACTCAGCACCAAAGATGACAGGAATCTTGCCTAATAAATTCAAGCTGTCTTTGCCACACTCCACAAAGAACTGCTGTTGCCACCTGCGTGGCCTTGCCACAAACTTCATCCCACGCAGGGCAGAAATTCCCTGCCGCAGCATAACCCTCCGAACACAGCATTTCAGACGGAAAGCTGGGAAAGGCTGCAGCACAGCCTGTCACACCTGAACAGCAAGGTGTAACCCGGCTCTCAGGGGATGCTGACAGGTAACTGCATCTACTGAGCATCCACTGAGCTACTGAGCATCCACTCACCTCCAGCTCTCCCTTCTGCAGGCTCTACATGAATGCACACTGCGCTATTATTACCTTCTTGCTCTCTGTGCAGGTGAAGGCTCAGTAGCCAGCGTGCTGCAATCCACTGTTTACCTGGGGGCAAACAAACTTACAAAAAGAGTTTAGACTTTGTGACAAAACTGGGGGAAAAGTTTCAGTCCGGCGCAGAGGAACACAGGAAGCACACCAGGTATTTCAGCTCCGTATGCCACTCGCATAGTTTTACGGGGTAGCTGAGCAGTGCCTTGTACTCTTTGGGGATGCTTACAGCCCTGGCTAATTACGGCAAACTGTCATTACGCGGCAAACTTCACTTTCTCAGGGGATTCGGGATGCGACTCCAGTATTCCCTCAAACCTTGCGCTCGCTGTGCTTCAGACCACTACACCGACAGCGGGAATAAAACGCGGGCGGAGGCGGGCACCTGCGCTGGCGAGCTGCTGGGGGGCTGCTGCAGCCGGGCACACGGCAGGGCACACGGCAGGGCACACGGCAGGGCACACGGCAGGGCACACGGCAGGGCACACGGCAGGGCACACGGCAGCCCCTCTCGCCCTCCGGCTCTCCAACAGGAGCGACTTTCCCTGCTCGACCGGGGGCCACGGGGCAGCCTCCGGGCTGCTCCGGCCCGCCGAGGGGACACGCAGCTGCTGTCCCGGGCCGCTCGGCCTCTGAGGAAACTCGGGAGAGTTTTCTGAGGAAAAACTCCCAAGTTTTCCTCCCCCAGGGAAACTCCTCCACCGCCCCGCAGCCCTCCCGCGCCCCGTCTCGGCCCGTTCCCTGGAGAGCCGGCGGCTGCGGCCGCCCCCCGGAAGGCGGCTGACCGACGGCCCGCTCGCGGAGCCGCCGGGCTCTGGGGACAGCGCTACGAGCGCGGCGGGGCCCGCGGCGCGGCGGGCCGGCCTCCCCTCCGGCGGAGCCGGGGCCGAGGCCGGGCGGGGCCGCCCCGGCAGCTCCTCCCGCCGCCGGGGGCGGGCCGGGGGCCGGGCCGGGGCCGCCGCGCGGGCCCGGGGCTCTGCATGCCTCACGCCTGCCCCCGCACGGGCGCGTGCCCGCCGCCCGGGAACCTGCATGCCTCATAGCGGCGGCCCCGCCGCCGCGCCCGGCCGGCCGGCCCCGGACTCTGGATGGAGCCGCGCCAGCGCCGCCCGGCGCCCCGCCGCACGGGGGGCGACAGCCCCGGAACATGGATGGCGCCCTCGCCGCTCCCCCCGCCTCCGCCACACGCACTCGCTCCCATTGGGGGAACCCCGGAACCTGTATGGCCCATACCACTGACTCACCGTGGAGGGGTGTTACTTATACAGAGTCCCGGGCCCCCCTACACACAATGGCAGCAGCTCCCACATTCTTCCCCTCAGAGGAGTTGGACTGAACCATGGGGCGGCGGGGGCACGGCCCCCCTCCCGGCCTCCGACAGAACCCGCCTGGCCCTGGGCGATACCACTCCACGCTCCCCCATCTTCCTTCCCCCCGCCCGGGTAGATGGACGCCGCCGCTCTCACTCACCTCGGCATCCACTGTGGCCATGGCCGGAGCCCCGGAGCGTAGCCCCGCCCCCTCGGCGGCTCCTCACGCCTTGGCTCCGCCCCTTTCCCCTCATTCTTCTCAATGGAGACGCTCCGCCGGCCACGGCGCATGCGTGCGGCACATGGCGGCCCCCGCGCGGCGCCGGCGGCCGTACGGCAACATGGCGGCGCCCGTCAGGAGGCTGCCGTACCGCTGCGGCGGGGCTGGGATGAGGATGGGGTGAGACGGGGACAGGGGTGGGATGGGGACAGGGCCCCTCGCTCCCCGCGTACGGCCTCACCGACACACGCCCCGACCCACGGACTCCTCGCTGTTCGTACCAAGAGCCCCCAAAACAGCCGCCTCGGCCCCTCGCACCGGGGGCTTTATCCCAGCGCCCACGGCAGCGGCTCAGCCCTTCTCCGGGGCTGTGCGGGGGCCCCCACTGAGTAACAAGTTTCCCAGACGTCCAGGAGTACCCCGTGACAGCACTTTTCCAAAAACCTAAAAATCCATGCAAGGAGATCCAAGAAAGAGCCAAAGAGTCCTTCTGCCGAAAGAATCTTACCCTTTGAAAAGCATCTCCTGGTGTAACTTCTCACTGTTTTCTGTTATTTTCAGCCTGGTGCGTGCAATGTATCAGGTGTCTGTCTTAGCTAAAGACGGCGGTGAACATGCCAGGGAGGAGGGACCAGCTCAACCCAGTCCTTCCCAGAGGGTCCCACATCCCCAGCACCCACAATAGCTGCTTTCACCTTCCCAATCCCACAGGGCCCTTCCTAATGCCAAGGCCCCTGTAAATCCATGATTGCAAAACAATTAGCTCTTTTACAGCTCTTCAGTGAAGCAGCAGATACTGCAAGGAGGGAGATAAACATCTCCAAGGGCTCCTTGGCCCCACAACTGCCTCAGCTCCCACCCAGAGAAATCACACTAGCACCGGTGAGACACAGGGACACCCAGACACCACTGCACCAGCCTCCCAGGCAGAGGAGTGCTTGTTTCTTGGAAGGAAACAGGAGCCTTCAAGCACCCTGACGTCAATTTACACGCTTATTATCAGCTTTTCCAAGGAACATTCCCTCTCTCAGTCTACGGGCTGATTTCCTCCAGCCCTGCTCCGACACCTTGCTCCTCTCAGCGAGCAGACGGACAGACAGAGGGTTTTGTTTGCTTTGCAGCGAGACTCTCGCCCTTCCATGCTCCAGCTCACGCGGGCAGTGGCCGTGACAGGCCCTGGCCACCATCAGCTCCTGGAGACTTTCTCCAGAACCCCTGGTCCGGTTCCAGGGTTACATCTGGGGCTACCACCGGCTCTTGTCCCGACACCTTCCCAGCACAGGTGCTTCTCCTGGCCCGGCTCAGCTTCATGAGCACCTGCGGGGGTGGGAGGCCATCACTGCATCAGAAGGTGTAATTAACTCATTTAGCGAAAGCAGAAGGATTTGAGTCAGCGGGGCACAGCAGGGAGCAGCAGTGCCACCGCTCAAACCTCAGCAACTCGGGATTTGTCCCAAGTTTTGCCAACGGAGTGACCTCGGCGCTGCCTGATATCCCGCTCCGGGAGCGCAGCCCGAGCCCCGCACCCGGAGCCCCCCCGGAGCCGCTGCCGCTCCCGCCCCTGCAGAGCCTCCCCCGCAGCAACCCGCGAGCGTCGGGGTGTCGGGGGGGTTTTGGGCGGTGAGAGACCTTCTAACCCCCCTAGACGAGACCCCAAAACCCGGCGAGAAAAGCCGGCGGCCCCGCTCCCCCGGGCGCGGCGAGACGCAGCGGGGCCGCCCGACGGGCCCCGGGCACCGCAGCCGCCGCCCGCCCCCGCGGCCTCCCGGCGGCCCCGCCGCGTCGGAGCGGCCCCGCCCGGCCCCGGAGCGCGGCCCGGCGGCGCCGCGGTCAAAATAAGAGTCCCCGGCCCCGCCGCATCCCGTCACAGCAGCCCCTACCCCAATTTAGCAGCAGCGAATTAATTAACCCTTCGCTGCAGAATCCCCCGTGCGCTGGCAGCTCCAGAAGGGCCAAGGCAACATCCTCCCCCCCCCCAACCCCGAGCCTCCTCCGGTGCCTCCCGCTGGGTGGGGACCCAGAGGGGCTCCCGGGGGTCCCGTGGCTCCGTGTCTCAGGCGGGGGAAGGAGCTGAGCTGGCCCAGGAGGGTGGCGGTAGGGGCGGGTGTCCTTCCCCATCCGCCCCCCCCCCAGGATGGAGCGACTGTTCCCCACGCGAATTAAACCCACCAGCACCTGGAAAGAGTGCAGCGGGAAAGCCTGGGCTCCAGCGAGAGCCGGCATCACCCCAGAACATCACCACCATCCTGCGCTGGGGATGCGCCACTTGACACGGGAGGTGGCCATGGAGGGAGGCCGGGAATCACCCGCCGCTTCTCCAAACCACCGTGCACCCCGGGCCCGGCACCCCCGGGGCCCTCGTGCTTTGGGGCCGTCGCGATCGGGGCTAGAGGGAGGTCGGTGGGGCAGGACAGTGGATCAGGCCGGGGGGGGTCTGGTGGCACCGCTCCCAGTGCATTCCTGGGGCTCTGTCCTTCTCAGCTGGAGCCGGGGACGCTGCAGCCGCTGGGACAAACCTCCCTGGGCCATGGGGAAGGGATGAAGCTCCCGCAAACCCAGAAATAACCGGGAACGCGCAGAGCCCGTTGCCACCTGCCACGGCTCTCGTCCCACCTCAAACCCTGCAGCGCCACTGGCTCAGCCGCAGCTGCTAATTACAATTAACACGAGCGCGGCCAGGACAGGGTCTGTTTTACCACGAACTGCCCTTTTTCCTGAAGCAGCTGCTCCGCCATGGCTCGGGCTCCGCAGCCGCGCTGACATCGCCCTCTCCCGCACCGAGCGGGGCGAGCAGGGACGGACCGCCACATCCTGGGATTCCTGCCAGCAGGAAGGGAAAGAAACCAATCGCCCCAGTGCTTCCTCCGCCTGGGAGCCTGTGTCCTTCCAGCCGGACCTTTCTGCATGCCGGGAGCAAGGGAGAGTTTAGCTCACCCCACCAGTGTCTGCCCACCCCAGCACTGCCCCCATTAAGCTGGAGAAGTGGCTTTGCGTTAGTGTTGGCTGTAAATCAGCTTTGGAGCTTCAGTGTAGGCGTAGATGCCTCCTCTGAAAGCCAGGAGCTACTTCGCACCCGCTGGGCCAGGCCCTCCTGGTAGCTCTCGGTGTGCAGCTCATCACACACTTACCCCCAGCAAAAGTATCCATGGTCTTAAAAAAAGGAGATCTTTTTATTTACATTTTTCAGTTCTTTACAGTTGGTGGTTTAAAACCCAGGACAAAAATACTCCCCAGAAGCCGTGGTAAACCTGTAAAACTGCTCGTTTACATTTTAAAACCCAGTAATAAATTGCACAGAAGTCTTCGGTTGTACAGAGCCATCACAAATATTGTATAAAACCCCAAAATCTGTAAATAGAACCACAGGAGTAAAGAATTAACAGCCACGAGTATTGGTACAAGGAAGGGCACAAGTTTTGAGGGTTATTCTACCGCATTAGTCTCTCTTGGCAAGGAGAGGTGGGACATTCCTGTTGCAGACAGTTGGAGATATCTTAAAATACAGAATAAAACCCAAATGAACCCCCAGACATCTTCTGTCTTGTGCTGGCTCAACCAGAAAACTTCCAAGCAGAAAATATTTACTTTTACAAAACTACTGAAAGTTCAGTGGAAAGCTAAAAAAGAACCATCGTCCAGCAAGAAGAGCCTTCGCGTCCCTTGACTCCCCTTCCCCATCTCCTGCAGCAGTGGGACAATAGGTGCCAAAGCAGAGTTTAGTAGGACACAAACAACACCGAAAAAGCCAAAAAGATGGAGGCGGCACATGTGGAGAGCAGCACAAGAACAAAACCCTGAAGAACAAAAAAGAAGCAGCAGGAGAAAAAAAAAAAAAAAGAACAGATGATATTTTTGGTATTTTCCATTGAATGCTGAGTTTGGAAACAATTAGCTCACAAGCTTCACTCGTGCCCCACTGCATCCTCTCCCCATTTCAAACAAAACCAAAAACAATTGCTTAAAAACTTTGAGCCAGGAATTTGAATGAATTCCTATGCGCTGAAGTTTTTTACCCAGATCTGGGTTCAGAAAAATGGGCTTTTTTCCTCTTTATTGCAGAGTTCAGAAAGAGGAGAGAGGGATGACCAAGGGCCTACAGGAGCTCCCCAGGACTTAAAGAGGTTGAAGCCAGAGAGGCTGCAGGGGAGGGGACACAGGGATTGTCCACTCGTCCTCTCCAGAGGGGAACGTACACTCCAACGTTGGGGTTTGCCCCATCCTGCTCATCCAAAGTACTCATGTACCCCAAGGACCTGGCTACCCCAGCACCCTGGGGCCACAACTGCAGGTAGGTTTAAGAAGAGCTGGACTAACTCCTCCATCCTGCAGCCCTGGACCATTCGAAAGTGGTCCGTGAAACATGAATGAAGCTCTGTGTCAGTCCTCAATGCCCTGCCGCAGCGCTGGGGGACAGGCAAGGCTGGGCAGGAATGTTGAAAACCACAGCATTTTGCCAGTGACGTCTGTCTGCTTGCACAACAGCGAGGCTGCTCAAAGACAAACTTTGGGTGACAACCTGCTGTCAGATTTGGCCAGACCCATCTCGCAGGTCTCAAAGAGGCCTCTCCCAGCAGGAGCATGTGCCCAGCCCTAGCACCCAAAAGGACCAGGACCATCATGAAGTCTAATTCTGACTCCTTCCTGCTCCCTCCACAGCACCCAGCAGAGATGGACACTCCTCACCAGTGAAGAAGAGTGTGCCCACTTGCTCCTTGCTTTGCTGTGTCCAGCAAGAGGTGCTGAAGGACCAGACTATAGCAAATAGAATCTGGGTGAGAAAGCTCAGGTGCACAGGGACACTGCAGAGACGCAGGACACAACACAGGAGCTGTGCAAGATACAGCCAGCCAGCCAGCCTCTCCTCATCATGGTCTCCACCTGGAACTGTACATTCCCAACTGTAAAGGTTGAACGAGGAGGACAGACACTGGCTGGGGGGTCTAGAAGGGCATCCCAGTGGCTCTGGCCACAGTAACCAAACTGCATTCAAGTTTTCCAGCCAAGGAATGTGGGCTGGACATGTCATCAAGCAGCTCAGCTTCAGGGATGGAGAATGAGGAACTGGGAACCCAGTCCCAGCACAGGCTGCCTCTCCCAGATCCAGCTGGGTCAGGACCCTGTAGCCCAACCCAGCACATCCCAAAGCATGGACAGCTCACAGGCGTTTTCGGGCTGAGGCCTGAAAGGAGGGATACGTGCTGCCAGCAGCAAGGAAGGCCACGGGAGCTACAGGCTAAGCCAGGCAAAACAGGTTCAACTAGCTGGGAGGAAGAGGAAGAGCACTGGGGAAGAGATGTACTGGTATGAAGGAACAAGCACGTGCCTTTGACTCCCTTCGTATCAAGAATGCTTTTATGGCAGGCGCAGACCACCAGGCAAAGGAGAGAGTCTTAAAAGCTGGGCAGAAGCAGAAGTTGAGCAGAGGGTGAAGAAGCATCCTCACGTCTGAGACACAGATCACACCTCAGCCTACTTGCAGCGACAACATTTAGGCAACACCTACATGCTTCAGCCATGGTGTCACCAACCTGCGGGTGTGGGGAGGAGCCACCTTCCATTTTTAGTAAGTTTATTCCAAATGGCTCTTTAAGAAAGGGCATGGGCTGTGGTCTCCAGCCCTTCCAGGCAGACCTTGGCTGTTCCATCTCCATCCTCCTGAAGGGAGAGAGTCCACTCTTCCCCTTCCTCCACACCAGCCCACCTTTCCAGGCAGACAGCACTGCCTGAGACCCATGGGCCACTTGGACAAACCACGGCTTCAGGACACAGGGTTGGGGAAGCAGCAGCGCAGTGGCTGCTCTCCCCAGAGCCCAGCCCACACGGTGCCAAACTCCTTCCAAGCATCTGGAACTATGAGCCCAGCACTGCGGTCAGGCAGCACCATCCTTGTTTTCCCCGAGCTGCCTTGGCAGAAGTCACCATCCTTCCTGGTGAGGGCAAAATCTTTGCTTTGTTTTTTTTTTTTCTGTAAGAAATCAGCAAGGAGCATTCCTGGATTTGGCATGAACTGGCAAATGGATAAGCATCAGAAATGGATGGAAAAGCACAGCGTTTCTCTTAGAATAATTTATTAAATACAGCATTAAAATTTGTATTTATGAATTCAATCATTAAAAACAAAGCTTCATCTCATATATATATATATATATATATATATATCTCCAGGGACAATGACAATCATTCTTTCTACCAACATTGGTGCATGTTGTGCCAGCACTGCTCAGAACGGCACCCTCTCTACACTATCCTTAAAGCAGTTCAACACTAAAAAAAAAAAATGATATTTCAAATAAAATAAAAAGCATTTGCAAAGAAAAGAGTGCAAAGCAGGGCTTGTCCCCAGCTGCCTGCCAAGGGTGTGCAGAGGTGGGTTAAAATGAGGAGGCAGAGGCTGCAGTGCTCCTAACAGGGCTGCGATATTGCCAGCCCAGCGCCAGGCAGCGCGGACACCCATTCTGCAAGGTGCCAAAGGTCTGCAGTCCACAATTTCTGCCGTGGCTGGATGCCAGCGGCTCTTAAGTATCTGGTTTGTGGTTTCCTCAGCTCGGGCAGTCAATACTAAAACAGCGAAACAAGGGAGAGAAGATAAAAATAAAAAAAAAATAGCGCAAAAGAAAAATGTTGGTTTACATCCACCGGCTTCTTCCCCCGACCTGCTGGTCCGGCAGCGGTGGGAAATGAGGCGGAGCAGGTTGTATTCCCACTCACTCATTTTCACATCCTGCTGCGGCTCCAGGGGCGGCTCGGGGGACAAGCGGTAAACCAGTACTGGCTCGCGGAGAGAACAGTCCCCGGGCCAAGTGCCCTCGTGCTCCGGCTCGGCAGCGTGGGCTGCTCCTGCGAGAGATTCCCAGGAGGGTCGTCCCCGAGGGAAGGGCTCCCACGGACACGGTCCTTGGGCAGACTCCGAGGTAGCATCGCACAGACTTTTGTAATTTGATTGTCACGTAATTCCGGCCCGCCGAAGGCAGCGGCGGCTGGGATGGAGGGCACAGCCTGCAGGGGCGGGAGGTGGGACACGGGGGATCTGGATCCCCGCGCCTGCAGACTGACCGTCAGCTCGTCCTGGGCACCGCGGTGCAGCAGTGAGCAAGGACGCACAGTTTCCCACAGCGCCCTTCAGAGAAAAGATGCCCGTGCTGCAAAAGGCCCAAGCTGGCTGGCGGGCACCCCACGGCAACGCCGGGCTCTCCTCCACCGCTCACCGGGGCCCCCCGGGTTATGAGCAAGTGCCCCAGCGAGCTCCCCGCTGCCAGAGCCTGCTCTCCCCTCACCGCACGCAGGCAGCGGTGCAGCCCGCCGCGAGAGGACCAAAGGCTGCCAGACACTCACCCCACGACATGGGTACAGCGAGGGCTTGTGCTTTTGGCTTCTTGGGAGTCCCTGACCTTCTGAACCTGCTTACTCCAAGAAGCCTCCTGTTTCAGCTACCCTTAGGACATATGAGGACAAGGAAGAAGGGCTGTCGAAACCATTTCTGGAGAGCACATGGCCCCTGAAAGAGAAGAGAAAGTCCACACAGCCCAGCCTTCACCTCCAGTGGAGACATGCCAAGTCAGGAGCGGTTCAGATAAGGCATCGCAGGTGCTTTGATAGTAAAGCAGTTAGTGTTGACTACAGTACTTTAAACACAGGCTGCGGCAGAGGGCATCCCTGGGGCAAAACCAGTCCTCCAGCACTTGGGGCAAAACCAGGAGATGGTTCAATTTCACAGACCTCTCCTACATACACACAGGGGCTGCTCTGGCTGCCCTTTTTGTCCTTCTTTTTTCCCCCTCCCTAGAAAGAGACTTAAAAAGCCCAGGCCGGGATGTGCCAGGTACCCCACCAAGCAGCCATAGAGACAAAAGGACGCCTTGTGCTGTACCAGACTGTGCAGTAGGCAGGTGAACCGTGGCGCCCGGGGGTGGGCAGCGCCAGCGGGACTCGAAGCAGGGGAGGCTAGTTGCCATTGCTGATGCTGGAGTTGGCACTGCTGCAGCTCTGCTCGTAGGATGGAGGTGCCTCTGCAGAGGAAAGAAAGAATACGAGTGGTTATGGTGGATGCTTGGAAGGTGCCCTTCAGCCCAGTCTGGTGCTGCTAACCCACGCCACACGTGCAGGCACTCTCTCTCCAGCACCCTATAGCCTGCCCCGCTGCAGTGAATAGGGGTTTTGTGTGCAAATGTAGAATATGAGCCAGTCAGTCTCATGCCTGTCCTGATGCCTACAAGGCTTAAAATCAGCACCTCAAAGTCCTGTTCTGTTTCTCCACTTCTTTCAAAAGCATCTTTCACGTACTCTAACACCTCCAGATCACGGGTGACCTGTGCTCTGTGTGCCTCAAGCCAGGGCTGAATCACGTGCCTCGTTACCCCAGTGCTAACAGACAGGTTTATTTGGGTAGGACCGTGCTAACAGTCTGCCTGTGCTAACAGACAGGTTTATTTGGGTAGGACCGTGCTAACAGTCTGCCTGTGCTAACAGACACCGCTGCTCCCTACCACCCCAGTTGCCTGGGACAAGCATGGCTCCAGGACTCCGGCGGGCTGGGATTTCCCCAAGCTTTTCCACCCGGGATAGTCTCTCAGCTCCCACCCCCACAGCTTGTGTCTTCAGACCAGCTGCAGGCCCACTCCAAGTCAGACAGAAGAGTTCAGTTACATCATTTTCCTGGCTCTGCTCCCACCAGCCTCACCACAAGCCAAGAAGTTTTTCCATCAGTGGGAGGCTGAAAGCTCGTTTAAGAACAGGGAGATCCTCTCACGACAAGCCCAGGGCAGGCACGGGTGTCGAACGTGGGAACGGCCAGCCGGCTTTCGCAGCTGTAAGAGGGGACTCCTCTCTGCCTGCTTTACCCTCCGGAGATCTCATGATCTCCTCTGACATCAGCCCTGGGCAGGCTGACATCCCTATATACTCCCACTCAGTTCGCAGCTAGCAAAGACACTCTTGTCATAGGAGATGTTTCTGACCACACTGCCGGCCCGTTTAGATCCCAGGAGCGGGCTGCTCACCGTATGGGTAGCCCCACGTGCTGTACTCCGGAGGCAAAATGAGCGAGCTGGCCGTGGGGACGGGCACCACGTTCCCCTCAGCGTAGTAAGGGATTGTGGCTCCTGTTGACAGGCAGAGCGTGGGATGGTTTGGGGAGCTCGACTGCTCCGAGTCCACCCGTATCTCCTGGAAGCTCAGTCCTGGGGCGTAGCTGAAGGGCTGCTGCTGTTGGGAATGGCTTTTGGTGGGGATGGAGACATTGTCCATCGGGTGATAACCACTGGCAGCCTCCTCTTCCTCCGGGGGAGCACTGGGTACCACTGCAGATGGTATGTGCTGGATGGAGCGGGAGGGGCTCAGAGGCACCCTGTTCACAGCAATGTTACCAATATAAATGGGGAGAGTGACCGAAACCTCTGGTGACTTGAGGGAAACCTGGAAGAGAAGGAGAAACAGTGGCATCCTCTTCATTATACATTGCAATGGAAATGTTCACTTGATGCAAGGGCCACCTGCACCACACAGCTACGGAGTTCAGTGATTGAGCTCAGCACAGAAGGGAGCACAGAAGTTGCACCACAACCCAGTGGAGCTCCCCAAGATCGTCAAGGTACTCACTTGGATGTAGTAGTCTATATGTATGAGGCTACAGCCCTGCAGAATGGACTGGGGCAGTGCCGGAACGAGGATCTGCTCCTTCCATTCCGCATGTTTCCAGGCTTTCACTCCTGAACCTTCCACCTCCGCGATGGTCCTCAGGTCATAAATCCAGCGCTTGGATTTATAAGCCACTTTCTATACAAACAGGAGAAAAAACAGCTGGCAGAAAGATTTCAGATGGTCTTCTGTCTCCCACAGAAGGAAAACCACCCAATCGCTTTGTCAAATAAGCATGAGTACAAACCTGATGGGCACATTACAGGGCAGAAACACCCATCGTTACAAACAGACTGAACTGGTATAAGCGAGGTGTGTTCTGCTACCTCTTTCCCCAGGAAGGCAGAGAGAAACAGAGTTAGCCAGAGGTCTGGACTCCTCCCTGCCACCTCCCAGCCACGCATAGCAGAGATGCGTGGTGCGCTGAGAACTGCCCCAGTTTCACAGAAGTCTCAGGGAGGTGGGGTACCAGCACAAGCCGAAGAATCACCCTTTCGGATGCTTACCTGGAGCAGACTGGCAACCACAGCCCCGGTGTCCCGGCCCGATTTGTTCTCTATGTCAGTGCGGAGCTGGATCGCTTGCCCCACGATGTACCCTTTCAGATCCGAAGTGGCGGTCAAGACAATGTTGCCGCTTTTCACGAGCTTGTAGTTGAACTTCTTCGTGACTGACATAGTGTTGGGCTGCTGCAGGACAGCAAACAGACAGAGGTGTTGACTCAAGGTCAGAGAGCCTCCAGGAAAACACTCAGAGATTCAGAACAAGCAAGCAAAAATATTCTGGTCTAAGAGGATGCAAAGAACCAGCAAAACAGCACTGCCACAGGCAACAGGTCTCACTTCTCCAACCCCTCAGTTTTGCTGCCCTGTTAGTCTCTCTTCCTCTCAAAGCAAGTTCCCCAAACCCAGGTCTCTATAAGCACCTGGTGCTACTGGCAGACACCTCTCTCTGCATGCTGAATATGCACTTAAATCTTCCAAAGCAGTGTGTGGAAGAGTCAAAAATCACCGAGAGCATGGACTGATGGCAAGGCAGGACAGATGAGGAGCCCTTGCCCTGCTCTTGCACAGTCAGGGCATGCAGAGAGTTGTCCAACCACCCAGTCATTCCCCAGACAGCACGCATGACAAGTGCTGAAGCCTTGGCGCTTCCCAGCCATGCTCCTTGTTCTTACCTCAATGTCAGGGATGTCGTTCAAGTTGAGAGGGCAGAGAACGTAGAAGATCTTGTTGCACTTGTAGTCCTTGGAGAAGCGAGGTGTGTCTATCACAGCTTTCACCTGATGGAGGACCTTGCCAAAAGGGCCTTCAAAGGAGGTGGGAGCAGAGGCTAGAGTAAAGAGAGAAAGAAAAGGATCAAGGCTGAGTCAGGCCAAGCGTTTCTGAACTGGAAACAGTTTCTTTTAACAGCTTTCCTCCTCACCTAAAGAGTTCTGCAAGTACCTTAGAGACAGGGATCCCCCCCAAAAAGCCCTGGGACTGAACAGTTCAGTCACTCGGAGACCTTGCTGCGACCTCCTCTCAGAAGAGATCCTCTGCAACCACAAGTTCAAGAGCAGAGATGCTCTCTGCGAGGGAACTGTGCGCAGGACGACCGGCTGGCCACTGGCCAGGACCCCTGCACATGCCCAGAGAGCTCGCAGGGTCACACCTGGAGAGGCATCGGCGACAGCTCAGACCCGGCGTTGCACCGCGCAGAGGTATCTGCTTGTCTGCGCTCCTCTGCTGCCTGTGGCTGGCCCGACAGCCCCTCTAGGGTCTCCGGGCCAAGCTCCCAGCCTGCCTCTGCCATTCAGCCCAAGTCCTGCTCAGCACAGCTCAAGAGGCTGCAAAAGCCAAGGCTTTTCGGAAGTGCCTTCAGCCATTTATGTGCATCATACCTGGCAGCAGGAACTGGAAGGGAAAGCTGTGCTCTCCAGCTGTCAGGACCCCTGTGGGAAAGAAGAGTAAAAGGTAAGTGGGACAGGCCATCGCCTGGGAACATCATCTTCTGGAGAGAGGCCATCGCCTGAGGAACACCACAAATCCTGTTCAGCTGCCTTCAGCCCACTGGACAACTCCATGCTTATCCTCCAGATGCAACGAGCAGTGCTTGGGTCAACATGAGCATCTGCTGCCACCCACCTGCCCTTGGGACAGGGGACATCTCCATTCCCAACGACTTGTTCTACGTTAAGATACTCTAGAAATAAGGTAGTTTGGGGCAAGGTTTAAGGGATCCCAGTGCCATAGCAAGCACATATGGCCCTGACACAGGGCATGGAGAAGGGATGCTGTGCGTTTCTCTTTCCTCAAGTAGGCTGCAGCCAGTCAGGGGGAAGGCAACAAAGCAGAGGTGCTGTCTGAGTGTGGTTAGGAGGTCTGGTGGTCATCAAGCCGCTATTATTGCCTTAGCCTTGGCCACACACCAAGCCCCACGCAGACTGCACAGCGTTCAGCAGCTGGAACCAGAGGTCCTTCTCCCAGGCCTAAATCCACCCCTGGTCCCAAGAAGGGACCTGTAATACCTCAGCCCAGCTGCTTAGACAACAGGAGCCAAGGAGAAGATTTCTGCAACGTCAAAACCCCAATACTGGTTTTCTTCAGCTGCGTCCCGCTCTGCAACAGTGGCCTCAAGGGCACATACCAGGGCCGAGGCTTGGCAGCTACAACAACAGCTACAGCCTCAGAATTCCTGACCCTACCCACTCCCATGCAGACTCCCAATTCCCTTCTGGGATAGCCACGATGGCTGAACTGGACCTGCAGTGTGATCCAGTAACGTAAGGCAGCTGCCAAAGTTGCCTTCGGTAAGAAAAGCACTAAGGCTTATCCCCATTTGTTAAATACAGGCAAACACGAGAGGTTTTGTTTTTCAGGTGGCAGTGCTAAGAGGAGCCCTGGATACCCATTAAATCAACTGGGTTTACTCCGCTTTGTAGGATCAGCGCTGGAGGTACCAGGACTAGCTTTGGCTGGCTCTTTTGTTGATGCAAGACGGAGGAGACAGCTTGCCCGTGAGCAATACTGGCTCTGAAGAGCTGACAGTAATAGAGTCCTGTCGTCAGGGGATTAAAAGGATTATGTGACAAGGGGAGGTGGGGAAAAGAAAAGGGTAAATCCCCCCTCCGCACTGGCGCTGCGATCCAGGGAGGAGGCAGGAGAGGTGGCCTTTGGCTCGGTGCATCCTTCCAGCTACAAAAAGCTGCCCCTCCGCTCGCTCAGCCACCCCATGGGGACCTAAGGACACCCCAGTCAGCGAGCACCCCGCCTGCAGCACAAAGGCAGGCGGAATAAATCATACAATAAGCATCCCGTCGCGTGTCGCTACGAAGGAAAGTCAGGAGAAAACCAGGAGGTGTCTACGCACACGCTTCGTCCTTACGGAGAGGAGAAGGATTTGCTCATTCCCATCACCCCACCCAGAACACCTCCCTGGTGAGTTCCCTCCCCGTCCCCCAAATAAAACCGAATTATTTAGGTTAAAATGCAACACTCGGTCTTGTCACCAGGTGGAGGCACAAAGCCAGTCCCCGCCTGCGCTGCCAGGCCCACGCAGCGCGGGAACGGGCACCGAGCTGCGGGGCAGCTTCTCCTATTCCCTTCTTGGGAAGCTTCTCCTGGTCAAAGGAAGCGGGTTGAGATGTAGCAGGTGCCTTTGCTTCTTGGTTACGGGGTAAAGCCTGGCTAATATGAATGACTCAACTAACCCAGTGCTCGTCTGCTGCGCCAAGGGCTTCTGCCTTTTATTGGGCACCGTTCAATGTTGATCTTATATCCTTTATTCTTAATTTTGGAAAGCAAATTGATAAACCGGAATGCATCGACTCTCCTGTGCATCTTTGCATTGCAGTAAGGGGACTTGCTGCATCTGCAAGGGAGAGGGAGCGAGTCCTGTTACTGCAATGCAGAAGGGAGATGGGAGCCCCAGAGGGTAGTAACCACTGAGTTTCCACCAAGACCTGGAGACTTTCCAGCTGTCTGACCTGCAGAGCCCCAGATGAATGTGCAGGCAGAGATTTCAAGTCTTCTGCCAGGAGCATGAAACTTCACAGCCTCTCTGGGACCCTTAGGAACAGCTCACAGACCCCACGAGGTGAAAGTCCCTCTTCTATGTTACAGGTGGCTTGATCTAGCAAATCATTTTGGTCCAGCTCCTGCCCAGCTTACAGGCACCAACAGAAACCCAGCCTGGAAGTGAACCTGCCAGCACTTCATGTTCCCAGTTTCCAACCCCCCTGCAGAAAGCCAGGGGTCCCAAAGGTTGCTCCCAACGGCAGCACCAAGCAAGGCAATACGCTCTCCCAGCAACACGCATGGCCAGCATCACTCGCAGAGGGTGCGGTTGAGCGCTCGGAGCCGCTGCGTGACTTGGTGGCACTGATACAACTTCCACACATGGGTAGCCCAGCCTCTGAGTAAGCCACCAGATGAGAACTGTCCATGGGTCAGGGCTGACCACCCTGATACCTCAGGCCAAGCCCGAGTGCCCAGAAACCAGTTGGCTCACAGCGTACTCAGACTCGCTGTAACCCCTCCCGGGGCAGGGAGCAGCCTGAATCCCCCCTGCAGCTCCTGCCTGCAACAAGCTGCCCTGGAGGGCTGGAAAAGGCCGTTCCTGCTCTTCAAGGCCAGTGATAAGTTCCAAGATCAGCTACCCCAGACTGAAGTCATGTCCCGTCACAACTCAGGCAGACTGAGGGCATCGCAGTAGTGCTCGGCTCGTGGCCACGAGAGCCCAGACCTCAGCCCTGCACCGAGCAGGGAGCCAGGGAAACGCAGGGAGCTCTATTCTCCACTCCATTAAGCAGAGAGATGCTGCAGGCAATTAGCAGTAGCTCTTGTTTTCAGACCTGCTCCTTCCAGCCCACACTCTCCTTCCTCCAGAGAGAAGGGTTTTTATCCCAATCCTGAGATCCTCCACATATAGGGAATTTGCCAGCAGCCTGGACCAAGCACCCAGATCCTACCCACAGGAGCAGACGCCACCGCACACGGCTTTGTTTGCCAGCATGGCCAACGAACCGCCAGCTGCTCGCAGAGCCCCGACTTCCAGCTGCGTGCCTGCAGTTCTTGCCCTTATCGCAAGGACAGAGGCTGCTTGGGCAGGTCACTGGTGGAGGGGCTACCAGCGGCAGCAGCACCCTCAGCCCCACATCCAGCTGGGAACCCCAACCCCAGGTGCGGGAGCCCTTGGCAGCCCGGAGCGGGCATTTCAAGGAGCCCACTGGTGAGGAAAGCAGAAGGGGTGTGGGAGTTCAGTGCCAGAGCTATTTCAGAGACAAGAGTTAATAAAAATAGATGAAGAAAAACAGACGGTCCTGACCAAGACAGGAGAGTCCCGCGAACGCACAGGCACAATCCCGAGTGCCTGGCAGAGTGACATGGCAGCAGAGACCACAGGCAAGCTCGGGTCCTGCCCGCCTCCGCTGCGGGCAGGGGAGAAGCAGATATTTAGCAGTAACCCCACACCAAGTTGCTCTCCAGGCTCCTACTTGCCTCTCCTGGCAGGAGCTCCTCCAGCATGGACACAGGGCAGGCTTTGTGTCCGACTTGCCTGTGCTTACAAAGCCATTTCGGGCTTTTGCCACCCGGCTGGTGCCTTTGGCAGGTGGAAAGTTGGCGAGTTCCAAGCCAGGTCTCCCCTTGCAATGGGAAGGGAGGTGGCAACTACTTTTAAACTCTCCAGTTGGCAACTCTGCTCCTAAAGGCTGAGCTTCCATTTCCAAATGCTGACTAGTCTTGACATAATGGGGAAAACCTACAATTTCCCATGTCCCAGTCACTCCGTGGGCACAGGCAGGCACAGGCTGAACTTGTCCCAACACCCAGGTCCCTCTCACATGGAAAACACCAGCAAAAGCCACCTCGGCACCCTGTAAGGGACACTTGCAGCGCTCACCCATTCCGTGAAGCCACTGCGACAGCAGGACAAGGTAACATGTGCCCCACTAGCCACGCGCCTGCCTTGGAGAGATCCCTGGACCATGGCAGGGCAGACGTGGCATCGTGCACAGCACATCTGCTGTAGGACACCAGCACCAGGCAGCAAGGGGGACACAAGGCCCATGGGAAGCCTCTGTCCCTCCAGCTCCGAGAGCTTCAAGTAAAGATCCAGGACAGCTAATGTGCTAATTCCACCTGCAGGTTGACTTTGCAAGAGACCGCTGTTGGCAGCAGGTGGAGGTGACAAGGTTTCCTCTGCCAGCCACCGTGACACCCGGATACCCGGGAGGAGCAGCCCTTTTTGAAAGCTCCTTTCTGAGCTGCTCCTGAACCAGCAGCTTCGCCAAAGCGAGCCGCAGGCCACGCAGGTCGGCAGGAGCTCAGCGTCGCTCGGGGGTCTCCAGCAGCTCCACGCTCCTGAGCGGCTGGCAAATGTCCTGCCAGGGGAAAGGGCTATGCCAGCCACTGCAGCCGCACTGAGCCATCACCTCCCGTTCCCAGAAGCCTGAACAAAGGCCACAGTGTGCTCGGCCGCAAAAAAGCTTTTCCTGAAGTTTACGTGCAGCTAAAAATACCTTGAGAAAGTCATTAGGCAGCAGAGGCAGCTGGATTAGCAGGGTTCTGCTGTGGGGCCGTACCTGCAGCAGCCTTTCTTCCCGATAGGAGCCGAGCCAGCAGAGATCGGCCACCCCCGCACAGCCTTTGGAAACATCCTCTCTAAAAATTCCTGGAGAGAAAGGAGCTGCTGCCCCAGACAGCCTGGAAAAAAACAAACCCAGACAGCGGGAGCAGCAGCAACACGCTAACAGCACAGAAGAGCTGTCTTACAGTGCAAAGCAGAGAGTGACCTTGGAGATTTCCCTGAATTCAGCAGAGATTTCTCTGGAAGTGAACAGACTCACCCGTTCACAGCTCAGCTGCTCCGCTCTGCTCCACGCTGGGACAGGGGGGTGTCTGCTTGTACCAGCGGATGTGGAGGAGGCCTGGGAGGACTCGTCATGCCTTGATCCAGAGGGATGATGCCAAGTCCTCTGCTGGGTCCCTGGGAGGCGTAACCCGGTGACGTAGCCAGACCCAGCTCAGGCTGCTCTGAGCAATCAGAGCCTGCAAAGCATCGCCAGCATCGGGGAGCGCAACCCCGAGCCCCTGCACGACACCGCAGACCTCGGTGCTGCAGCACCCCACAGCACTCGGGGCATCTGTGGTCACACTGCTGCCCTCGGAGGGACAGAAATTAACGGGTTTCCCATGCAAAGCTCGAGCTGACTGTGGCTCTGCGCCCACCAGCCGCCGGATGCACCGTTCCCTCCCCGCAGACAGCTCTGCTCTGACCCACGAGGGTTTCCGTGCGCGCTGCAGAGCAGCACACCGTCACACACGACACCGTCGTAACCGTGCGTGGGTGAAACGACCACACGTCTGTATTTACGCTGCTAAACAAATGATCTAAGGCGAGCTCACTCCGCCACAGCTCAGCTGCTGAAAGGGTTGGGACCCTTTCCTGAGCAGCGCAGCTCCCCTGGCTGGTGCTGCCAGGCCCCTGCCCAGGCAGAGCCAGCAGCCAGAGGAAGTCACTAGCCCTTCAAAGCCACCATCCCTCCCAGAGCAAGGGGAAGGTGCCTGCCCACACTCTGCCCTGCCAGCAGCCAGCCGAGCGCTGGGAAAGGTCCTCTGGCAGCTTCTGCCCCGGCAGGAGAGCAGGGCAGGGCTGGGCTTCAGGAGGAACCAACCACACGCAAACAAGGACACCAAGCCCTACCTGCTGCCTGGGCTTCCCAGGGCTGTTCTGCAGCTTCCTCAGCTCGTGGCCCATGCAAACAGGCCAGTCTGACAGCACCGGTGGGGCCAGATTCACCTGGTGTGCACGTTCACACCAGTGCCACTGCAGGGACACCTGCCAAACGCCTCCTCCCAGGTTGGCTCCCCCAGTGCCTCCATCCCTGGGGAGCCAGAAGCCACAGGCTGTCACAGCCGCCTCTCCACAAGGCTGAGCACCCCCACGACAAAGCCAGGACCTCCAGGTTGGTGCCAGGGGAAGAGAAGCCAGAAGAAGGTTGGGAGATGCCTTGGTGACTGATGCACAACCACCACAGACTCAGCCGAGTCTTGTTACTCACCCCTGTGAAATCCCACGCTCCGGTGCACTGGAAGAGGCAGCCCAGACGCCTGAGCACGCCGCAGGGCCGGGCAACGCAGCGTGCGGTACAGCGCGCACCTCTGCCTCGCCAGGCGGCACCCGCAGCTGGACCAGGGCAAAAAAGATGAATATTTTGTGTATCGCTCCCTCCGTCCCCCAAAGAGGAGGGTGGGATTTGCTCCGTAGCCACAACTAGGAGCCTGGAAGGTGTCGCTTCTCTCCAGGCAGAGGAGCCTGGGAGCAGTTTAAATGGGGCTCCTGCCCCAAGCTCCGGCTCTCCCGGCCAGTGCTCGCCAAGCAGCCGGCAGCCACTCCGCTCCCTCCTGCTGCACACAAGGATGCTGCTGCTCTGGAGCGGGAACAAGCTGCGCCTTTGGAATACACATATTTTTTGGTTCTTCTAGTAGAGGAACAGCAGGCTGGGCCATATGGCGATTTCTCTCTGGCTACTTAGTGAGTGATGCATTAACTGTGCTGGCCAAATCCTGTAGTACGGGAAGGTGCCTGGTGCCTGCGGGTCCCTCTGCTGTTAGTTTTAGCAACAGAGTCTTCCTGCTGCCTAAAATCAGCCCTCCCGCTCCCTGGGGAAGGCAAGCTCCTCCGAAGGTGCTGAGTTAGACCGATGCACAGCTCCGGCACTCTCCTCTCCAGGCAGAGAGCAGGGAAGCAGCAGGTTTGTGTTTCGCACTTTTAGGTGGAGCAGCCCTGTCTCTGCCCCGTGCTACAGGGCATCGATTCTTCAGAAAGAGCCATCGCTCTCGCTGCAGTCCTGACAGCCAGCACCCAGCTCGCCCCTGCCTTCCTCTCACTCTCCTCACCCACCTTCGCAGCCCAGAAAATTGAACATTAGACATAAGCAAGAAGGTCAGAGCTCTTCTAGCTCACAGGAGGCCCTATCAGAGATGTCAGATGGGAAGCATCAATTTTGTCCATTCCAGGGCACTTCAGGCAACACCAGGCCACTGCCGCCTTAGCGCGAGGACTCCAAGTCAGGCTCCAGTGGATTAAGCTAATACACGGGATTACAAACTGCAACAAACGAGGGTAAATACACACACGTTTGCTCGTGCCATCCCTGCAGCACACACAGGTGCCTCGGCGGGAGCAGCCGACAGCCAGAAGAGCGATCTGCCAGCGCGCACGGCCAGACCTGCCGGGGAAAGCCCTGGCGTTCAGCTCAGCTTGGTTTTAGAATCATAGAATGGTTAGGGCTGGAAGGGACCTTCAAAGGTCATCTAGTCCAACCCCCCTGCAAGGAACAGGGATATCTCCAACTAGATCAGGTTGCTCAGGGCCTCATCCAACCTGGCCTTGAACGTCTCCAGGGATGGAGCATCCACCACCTCTCTGGGCAACCTGTTCCAGTGTTCTACAACTCTCATGGTAAAAAATTTTTTCCTAATATCCAACCTGAATCTACCTCCCTCTATTTTAAAACCATTACCCCTTGTCCTATCATAACTGGCCCTCCTGAACAGCCTCTCCCCATCTTTCTTGTAGGCCCCCTTGAGGTACTGGAAGACCGCTATAAGGTCACCCCGGAGCCTCCTCTTCTCCAGGCTGAACAGCCCCAACTCTTTCAGCCTGCTCGAACGAGAGCTCTCCTGCTGCCCAACAGCACTCCAGCCGAGCCCAGCTGCCGGACGGCAGCGAGGGAGCACAGACCCCAGCAGGCTCCGAGCTCCCCTTCAAAGCAGCAACGCGCTCACGCCGGGTTTGCACACGCAGTAGGAACGACCTCCGGTGCTCTGATACAGTTAATGCTGCCGAGATAAACCTTTCTTTAACACGGGAGGTACAGAGAGAGGATGAAAACACACCAGGAAGCCCAGCGCTGAGGTCAGGGTAAAGGCCCCACTGCCTACAAATCTCTGGGTCAGCATTCTTCAGTGACATTTTCAATGAATTAGCAGGATCTGGCAGTATGGCGGCAGCGTAAAAAACCTCTGAGAATTAACAGTGATCTACTGAGGTGAGAAATTGGGAAGTGCTGAGGAAGCTGAAGCAATTGCAGCTCCTTCCATGTGGTTTTCCTGGGCTGAACCTGCAGTTAAGGTGCCCGAACCCAGCAGCACAGTGTGGCCAGGAGCTGGCACCAGCACATCCTTAACTGCTCACCACTGCCCATGGGCACCCTCCCGCTCTCACCTGGCATGGGGCTGTCCAGGAGCATCCTCCTGCTCGCACAGCAATTCCAGAGCACAGACCAAGAGACCCAAGTCTCTCGATGCCTGCTCAGTCAGGTCACTAAGCTTTTTAAATTCAGCTGGAAGACAGGACTGTCACCCTGTGCCAACTGTTGGCTGTGAAGGTGTTGTGCCAGGCTGGCAAAGAACCACCGCAGGGAAGAGGTGATGCACAGCTGCCCCTTTTTAGCTCTTTGTGCAAGGAGTCCGTCAGCACAGGAAGCGCGTGGAGCAGCCAGGAATTCCCTGCAGCGCCTTCTAGCTAACTAACACGCTGCCAAAAGTAAGGTCAGCTGGAAACTACAGCCAGCTCCCTGCATGGGTTCAACTCAGGTACAAGAGGGATTTAAAAGGAACGAAAAAAACCCAAAGTCTACCTTTGCGTGCACAACCCATGCACAGGGCAAGAGCGGTGTGTGCCATCCGAGGTACAGGGTGTCCGAAGAAAACAGCTCCGTGTGGGTACAGGCACACGATGGAACCTGCTCCCTGTCGGCTGAATAAGGCCGGAGCAGCAGCAGGGGAGGGGGAGAGGAGCGGGAGGCCTCCGCAGAGCTGAATTACTCCATTATATCGGATCCAGAGAAGCATCTCTCTGTCTGAGAGCCGCGGGTACAAGCCGGGCTGTTTTGTACTCGCTGCAACTTGTGTACTTGATCTGCCACCACCTACAGAAACCCAGCACCCCCCACACCGGCAAGGTCCCCCCAGCCCTACTGCATTTCTTCGCAGAAAGAGGACCCAAGAAAAACCAGCACCAGGGAGCTGTCAAAATCCAAGTCAAACTCAGGCCAAGCAGCAAAAGCAAATCCCCACCTCCGCCTCCCCTCCAGGAGGCAAATAAGGAGCCTCCGCCAAGAGCCATCCATGGGCTGAGCGACCTCCCGGTGCCACACCGCGTCCTCCAGCAAGTGCTCCAGACCCGCTGGGACGCTCCGCACCTTCCAGCAGCTTTTATGCAAAAAGCCCGAGTTCACTAAACCGCCACGGCTGCAGCACAGACCCTGCACCATGGCCCAGCTCCCCTGGCTGCGCGTGGGTGCCCGCTGCCTCCAGCTCAGCTCCGGCCAGCTCCAGCAAGAGGCTTTCCCGGAGCACAGCCGTGGCACGGCTCGAGCAGGGACAAGCACCGCGCCAGCACCGACACGAGCAAGGTCCTCTGCAGCAAAAACACTGCTCACCAACCGGCGGATGCTCCAGCGGCAAAGCTGAGCCCTCCACACCCTGGATGCTGCTCCAAGGAGAGGGAGAGAAGGGAAATTAAGGATGAGGCCAGGGTCTTAAATAAGTGCCTGACATTGCAAAGCAGGAATCTGAGTTATTTCAGGGCCGGACTCCTTTCTCGTACAATGTACGCCCTTAAAAAAACCAAACCCAGGGTGTAACACAAGCAACAGAGGACGAGCTGCCCCCTCACTTATTTCAATGCAAAGGTGTGTGGGTGGAGAAGCGCGGAGTCGCTCTTAGACGGTTAAAAACCAATCCAAGCCTTGATAGTTTTGCAAACCTCCTCTCCCCTTCCCCCTGCGTGTCCTCAAAGAACACAGATCGCTGTTTTAAAAGTTGCTGCTCAGGATGTGGGAAGGGAGAGAGCGAGGCGGGTTGTTTTTCAGGCTGAGCCTGCCTCTCTGCACCGTCCCCCCCAGGGTGCCAGCGCTGCTGTGGCCCCACTGGAGCATGAGCCACTCGCCAGGGACAGGCAGGACCGAGAAGTGACGGCTGCGTGGCCTTGGGGACACCTGGGATCCTCCCTCAACCTGAGCCAACGCTATCGCGCTGGATGAGGCCTCTGCAAGAGTGCTGGGCATAGTGCCAGTGGGGAAGCCCAGCATCACCCTCCACCCCAGGGCACATCCTGGCTGCTCCCCTAGTACCCCAGGCACCGCTGCTCCTTCTGGCTCTGTTTTCTCTTAAACGCACAGGTTCAAAAAGGAGAGGTAATGGCATTGCTGTAAAGGAGGAGAACGCAGGAACAGAAGAGTCCTCCGAGGCAGAAGCAAATTTCTCCCCTTCCTCCCATTCCTTTTCCATTTGCACTGCCAGGACGTGACATCTCCCTTAGTGGACAAGATGCTCTGGCAGCACCGCAGAAAGGCAGCCCCCCCGCTCCCGAATCACAGGGCCTCCTGGGGTCCCTGCCCACCTTTCTGCTGTTTGCTTTTCCGGGCATGAGAAGGAAGGGTGGGCACAGCCAGCCTTCACCTCAAGGAACAGCCACGTGTTCACCCCAGGGGGGTTCTGCGTGTTTTTACGCACGTGGCAGGACCGTCCGTCCCATCTGCCACCGCAGTATTTGACCGCGGCTGCAGTAACCGTTGCTCGTGGCGCTCGCTGCTTTTCGCCTGCGGCCGTCGGGTGCCGGCCAGGGATGGAGTCACACGCCGGCGGTGTGGGCCGGCAGCCGGGCTGGCCCCACACTCCTTCGGGGGTTCTTGCCTGGGAATGCTTCCGACTCCCTTAACTCACCTGCACTCTGCATCGGAGAGCACGGCACAGCTCAACGCCCCATGCCCCAACAGCACAAGGCTGCCTCAGTTTCCCCTCCCAGCCAGGTTCAGACCAGCATGGAGGCACCCTGAGGAGCACCCACGAGCACTGGGTGTGCCTCCCCAGAGGCAGCTGCACCCCAAACCTCTTTGGTGTCAGACACCAGAGCAGCCCGTCCCTGCCCAATGCTCTTGGTCAGAGCCCCAGGGAAAGGGGCAGCTCCACTTTGGGCAGAGCGGGCACCGAGGCACAGTCCGTCTGTCTGAAGCTCCTTCATGCTCTGTTCAGGAAAGGCCAGGGCAGCTGAGAGCTATTCCTGGGGAGCCTAAAAACGTGGTGGCTGCGTCAGCGCCCAGGCTCTGCCCTGCTGTTCGCGTCCACGAGGCCACTGCATGATTCCCGTGGCAGATCCCCGCCGCTGCCTCGCTGCAGGGCTGCGCTGTGCCAGGATGCCGTGCTGCCAGCGGCCCCATTGGAGGCAGACAGACAGACAGACAGACGGGCAGACACAGGCATACGCAGAGGCAGAGCCACGGAGAAGCAGCTCAGCTTCCCTGCTGCTCCACCGGCCCGGACGTGCATCAGTGTCACGGCGAGGGCTGTGACAGCAGGCAGTTATCGCGCTTCCCCGCGCCGCAGGCTGGAGCGGTGCCAGCCCCAGGGCTTTTGTTTCCACATCCGCACGGGCCAGCGCAGCAATTGCAAGGGACAGTTTCAAAGCCATCTCCGGTGGAGGACTCAGGTCCAAAGGCAACATCGACGCTGTCCTCTCCCACCCACGTCCCACCGCTCGCTCCCCTGCCTCCTCGGGCCATGGGAAGAAGGGCATGGGACAAACACGGCCAAGTCCAGGGCAACAACTCCTGAGCTTGTACCAGTCGCACAAAGCAGATGCCCCACGAGCGCTGCCCTTGGCTGCGATCCCACGCACAGCGACTGCCCACCCTCTCCGTATCTGCTCCCCTGCAGCTGGGAGCCAGAGGCTGAGAACTCCCAGCAGTTGTGTCCACTTTGACACAAAAAGCAGGAGAGCACAGGTCAGGGACTGTAAGGACCTGGCACGCCGCTCCAGGTCGATTGCTGGGAGCAGGGTTTTTTCCCGTAATTGCACCGTAGCTTTGCAAGACAGGGCAGTAACAACACTACAACACACCTCAGCTTTCCAGCGCGGGATTCCATAGTCCTACAGGAGAGATTTTTCCCTTCAATTCATGACGTCTCTGATAAGTCAAGCACTACCATTTCTTGCCTCGCTTGCCTGGAGCTGCAGTAGCTCTGGAGGACTTCAGTTAGCCCGTTTTGTGCCCATCACACCCCAGGCACGCAGCTGCCAGCTCCATGACCGGCTCCAGTGCAGAGTGAGCAGCCCAGCCCAGCCCAGCTCTGCCGCCCCAGGCCCGGGCACCTGCTCAAGGCTCAGGCTGGCAGAGTCTGCAACACCGGCAGCTGACAGATAACGGCACTGCACTGGGCGATATAAGAGTCTGGGCTCCAGAAAATTAAGAGCTGAAAGACCAGTTGAAGAGCTGGGAATACCAAATTTTGGCCGTCTTTGAAATTCCAGCCTTCAAAGGGGACATTTCAGAGCCACGAATTGGTAGCCACCAACCATTTTTCTTCCATCCTTCCCAGTCCACACCAGTCCTAGTTGTCAAGGGGATGGCTCCCACAGGCAGCCTCACAAGAACCAACTGGCAAAGCAGCTATCAAAATCTCCCAGGGGCTGCAAAACCAACGAACAGCCACCCACCTCTTCCCACTCCTACCAACTGGTTGGCTTTCACCACTGCTCAACTTCACCAGGACAGCACCAACCACAGTATCACAGCTGTCCCTTGAACCATTCAATATTAGAAAGAAGAGCTGGAAGGTGCATTTTTCAGGGCAGTTGCAGGTTTAAACCTCTCCAGAAGCCCACAAACGTTGGCAGTCTCCAGCTCCCAACTCGTCTAAGCACAATGGCCTGCAGCACCTTACAAAGCCTCCAGGATTTTGCTACTGTGACATCCACAGCTGGGCTCTCCGGCTGTGCTCAGCACCACATCCAAAATCAGGCAGGAACATTTCTCATTGCCCTCCAGGGCACTTTACCTCTCGCTGCAGTCCCCGGGCTCTGAGCCAAGCGGAGGGGCGAGCCAGCCAGCTGTCTCCCTTCTCCCGGACCTGAGAGCAAGCAGCGCTCTCTCCAGTTGCTGCGAGGATGAGGTCAGTCTCCCCTCGACGCTAAAAGCTCTGCTTGAAAAACTGCTGAGCTGGCAGAAACTGCCACTTTGGTTTTACCCATTTCCTGTTATTAGATAAAACAGCACCAGAGTGCTGAGCTCCTGCCTGGGCTTTTGCCACGTTACAGTTACTGCTACAGCCACTGCCTTCAGCAGGTGAATACTGGCACATCTTGATTTCGACAGGAGCCAGGGCACAGCATGAATTATTTGTGGTAAGGCTGACCTATTTAACAGCAGAAAGCCAGCATTCACCCGAGCCCAGACTCCCCAGAGGCTGCTGGTGTCACCTTACCCCACAGGCTAATACAGCCCCGTCGCTACCTCTGGGCACCTCCGCTCGCAGGGGGTGTGGTGGTAACTGTGCCAGGCTGTTCCTGCCATGATCTCAGCACTTCTCTTGGAGGACAAGTGACACCCCCACATCCCTTTTGATGCAGACTACTCCTAGCCTTCGACTGGCTTCTGTGGATCAGCTTTGATCAGTGTTTTGTGACCACCATAGACAAGACACATAGGAAGCGGAGTGGGGTGAACCCACAGAGCCTCGAAACAGCAGAGAAGTCGCTGCTGGCAGCCCCGTTTCAGGCAGACCAGGGCCAGAGGATGCAAGCTGTGTTTGCAGGGTGGCTGCCAAGTTCTGCAGCTATTCAGGACACCTCTCTGCACAGCTCCTTCTAAGCTCTTGTAGTCTAATATTGGCTCCCATCCTCTGCGCACAGGCCAAGGCAGCCTGGGAAGGGGTATTTCACATCGAGAAGTTGCTGAAGTCTTGGTGATACGTTTCTGTAAACCATCTCAGAATCACAGATCTCCACCATGTCTTTGTGGACCTTACCTTTGTCTGCCAGAGACAGTGTGCTGTTAAAGTACTGCTCCTCCACGGTCCATGCTGTGTCATTGATCTTGTTAGACACCCCACAGGATCCAACGCAGCTCACCTTGATGGCTGTTGAGAGAAAGCACACGTGAGCACTGGGAGAAAGCAAAACCTCAGGTTCAGGCTTGCTTCAAGTGCTGTATGTGAACTTGTGCAGGTCCAGTGCCTCATGGAAACATACACTGGGTGGAAAAACACAGCAAAGGAATCAGGTCACGCTTTCATTTCAGACGCACGTTTTCCCCTTACTCTCAGCACTGTTGCACACTCCCTGCTACCCCAGTGCTATTCCCAGCTGTTACCACCACTGAAGTCCTTGCACTGGCCTCCTTGGACTGTGAAAGTCCTTACCAGCAGTGATTTCAGGTAACCCTCTCTCTCATTTTCTCCCAAATGAACCAACATTGATGGAGGAGAGACGTGTCCTGCACGAGCCCCTTAGCCAGCTAACAAGGTCTGCCCTGTCTGCAGCAGCAGCAGAGAGCTGGACTCTCCAGTGCAGCACGAACAAGCCCAGCTGCTGCTTGAGTTCTCAGCCCACCCATCCTCACGGAAACCCCCAGTCCCTGGGAGCCTTCTCCTGTGTTCGAGGGTCAGTCTTTACTTCAACAAAGCACAGCAGAAGCACTTTGCCTGTTAATGCTTGTCCTGCATCAGGGCTTCTGATCATATTTGATAAGCATGTTGCTTCTCAGCAGCCAGAGACCACTTGAGTGGTTTCCTCCTCCTGTTAGAAACACAGGGCTCACAGCAAAGCCACGCAGCAAAGTCTGGAAGCATCTGAGATGCCACTTGACCTTCCCAAAGCAAGGAGAGAAATCTGAACCATGTTTATGCCTTGCCTTGGGAAAGTCACCCCAGAGTTTGCCCTGCACCGCGGCTTTCAGAAGGGCCACATGGCTTTCAGAAGAGCTACCCACAAGATATTTTCAGTTAGTCTTGGCCAATTCACAGCAGGTTGAAATCAAGCTCTGATGTCGACACTGGACCACGGAGGCAGACAGACTGGCCTTGTTGCACAGCAGGAGATGTTCTGTGGTGCTGCCCCCAGGCAGCGAGGACGCAGGCGGACCTATCGCAGCACAAACTGGGCCTTCAGGGTTGTCCCAGCATGAACATCTCCTGTCCTGATTCTCACCAGGTTTTGCAACAGCTTTAATAGATCCCACAGAACTCCCTCACCAAATTTGTCAGGTGCATAGCTCTGTTGGCAGGAAGGCAGCAGGAACTACCAGACAGATTCTTCTCCCGTTTCACCCATCTGTTGCCCTGTATTCCAGCCACATCTCACAGGAAGCATCTCCTTGGGAGGCAGGTGGCCAACTGGCGTTGGCTTAAGGCTCCACAAGCCTTCTCAGCCACGCTGGTCTCACCACCTCCACCCACCTACCCAAACACTGAGGGCTGCAAGTGATGCTGCTTGCAGCCACCTCAAACAGCTCTCCAGAGCACCTGCCTGGCCAGCGTGACCACGGCAGGGTGGAAAGAAACCCCAAACCCAACCCTCCCTGCAGGGGGAACGCATGGTCTTTACCCCAGTGCCCTCACCCGTGCTTTGCTACATGCACTCAGGAGGAGTGGGGTCCTCAGGGCTTAAAGTCCCTAATCCCACAAGGAAGGACAGCCTCTCCCCATCAGATCTGCTGCAACACCTTCACAGTCTGGTCATGACTTTGAACACCGGGGCCCATCCAAGTGCTGCTTTATACTCAAGGGCAGAGGATAAGCAGCTCCAGATGCCAACTCTCATTAACCAAACATCAACACTGCAGCAAGGCCGACACTTCGGCTCTCTTTTTTGTGCCTGTGACGTGTCCTGGCACTTCCGAGGCAGCGGATGAAGAGGACAGTATTGCCTGCAATGGCAGCTGCCTGCACCAGGGCACACAGCACATCTGGTCTGAGCTGACACAGGTCCCCTCCCAAAGCAAACCATGACACTGAACCCCCTGCACACCCCCGGTGACATCTGATGCTCTCTTTTGGCAGATGGAAGAGCCAAAACCACAAAGGGGTTTCAGCATCAGAAGGAACAGGGAGCAGTTTTAGCAGGGTGGCATTCTGCGTACCCAGGTGTTGGTACCAGCTCTCATGCTCCCACTTTGGATATACTGCTATGTCTCTGGGCTCATGACGAGCCTGCCCTGCTCCAAGTTAGCCCAAATAACTCGGATGGCTCAAGTCAAATGAAGCCCAGGCTCAAACGCTTCACTCCCACATTTTCACGCAGGAGATGGAAGTGAGAAAAGCCCAACCAAGAACAGGAGAACATGCACATCCTCCAGGAGCAACAGCCCCTGAACAGGCTCCCCCTCAGCCTCCCTTCACCACAGAAGTTTATAGATCACCACCATCTGTTGCAACGCCCAGATAAGGGGATGATGGTCTCGAATTCAAGCCCGCTTGCTGCATTGCGGTGCTGAGGCCACTCCTGTTCCTGGGAGACGGGTGGGTGGGCATGTTCAAGCACATACACGCTATGGCCCATCTCCCTTCCCACAGGAGACAGACTCAGCAACGGATTTGCAGCCTGACACTCAGAGCCAACCCTTGCCTGGTAGTCCCTGCTGCAATGGTGGACCCCCCGAAAATCCACTATTAGGTCTAAAGTCGCACCATGACTAGAATTCTCACTGCAGCTAACTAAAGAGTTCTCCATCACAGGCCCAGGAGCTGTCAGCTCCAAGGCTTCTCAATTAACCACTGACATACCAGATCGATGCAGCCACTGGCAACCTGTACCTACAGAGGAGGGACAGTTCCTGGGAGGAGAGCTCTGGGGCTCCCGGACATCCCATTCCTGTGTCCCCACCAAGAGCAGCCATCTCCAGCCACATTCCTGACCATGATGCACCCTGGGGCTGCCATGCCAGGTGTGTGAGGGCAACCGGAGGGGCAGAAAAGAACATTTCAAGCCAAAAAGCTTGAAGGCAGTTTCACAGCAGTGGAGAAACTCTCTCCCTTATCCTCTACACTCTTCAGTCACCAGCATACCATTACCAGCACACCAAGTCACCAGACGTAAGACAAGGACAGGACTCAGAGCAGTTCAAGTGGCAGATGATTTGTTATGGAGCATCTTCTCCAAACCTACTCCAGAAACGTGAGCTCCTCTCACCTCACTGGAGAAGAAACGGGACGGATGACAGCTCTGAGCAGACACATTGCCCTGCAGCTGGGAGCAGGGCTGTGACCGGATACAGTGATCGCATGTCCCAGCTCATCCTGCAGGCTCCTGGAGGAGCCAGCAGATCCCCGGCTCCTCACAGGGTGGGTGATGCTGGGGGCAGCAGGTCCAGGGCAGCCAGAGAGCTCCCCCATTTCATTCCCACAGCTGCAGCAGGAAAGCCTGGCAGCTGCAGGGCTCTCATTCCCCCAGCTTATCCAGGAGATTTCAGAGGCACCTGGTTCAACAGGTCAAATCGTTTACCTTATTCCTAACCAGGTTTTGGAGCAGCTAACCATGATATCAGCCCCTCCATGAGCATCCCATGGGCAGAGGAAGATACCAGAGTCTTGCCTGGCTGTAGTGTACGGGCTCCTGTGGGACGAGGGACATGGGGCAGCTGACGGGCACAACCCAGGCACGTGGCGCCGGGGGCAGCTGCAAGCTAAAAATGGCGCTGGCGGGACGGGTCTGGCAAAGTGGCCCCATCGGAGCTGCTGCAACTGGAGCCACCTGAGGTGCAAAGCTTGTCAGCCTGACTGTCAGGAAGCGAAAGGCACAGCCCGAGCCTTTCCAAGGAAACCTCCGTGCCAAGCTGCAGATAGAGCAAATAAGAAAAGTTTCTACATCAGAACAGGCCAGTTCCAGTTACTGGAAACCCACTAAAACTGCCTCTGGAAGCCAGGGCTACCAGTGGTCCCAGTTACCACGCTCCTCCTCCCTGTTTACCCAGGCTGCTTTGAATAAATATAGAAAAAGAAAGTCTAAAAACGGTAAGGGAAGTGGAAAGGGGAGGCAAAAAGCAGCAAGCGGAGAAGAAATGAAGGACGAAGCCATGCAGAAGACAAGAGCCCTTCACCCCTGCAGTCCCCAGGGATTCAGGGAAGCGGGCAGCTTCGCATCCACCCAGACCCATCTTTAACAAGGCACTACGGCACGCGCCAAACACTGGAAATAAAGGGAGACAGCTCAGCCATATCCATCTCTGCACAAAGCAAAAATAGAGATGCCAGGAGCTGGGCACGTCTGCCTTCTTCCAAGGTGATTTAAGGAGAGCAGCCGCAGATTTCAAATCACTTTTACTCGTGACCCAGTGAGCTGCCCTCCTCGGGAAGAATGGCATTGCATCTCGGGCAAGGGGAAAGCAGAGGACACTCATCCCCTTCCCTGCCAGCAGCAGGTTGTACGTGCACATCCCTGCTTCCAAAATCCAGCCACGAGTGCGAGCAGAGTCTCAGCTGCCTCCCTGCACTTAGCAGCAGGGCCAGCCCCAGTCCCAGGTGACCCCCTCCAGCTTCAAGTCCCATCTACATCACGCACCCGCTGCAACAGATACAGGCAACAGACAGCGGTGGAGGAAGGAGATGCCGACAGCTTGGCTGCTTTAGGTTTTCTAAAGCTACACCAGTCTGGGGTGGTGGCTGTTGCATTTGGTAGCGGCTTACCCAGGACAAACAGACTGTCCGTCGTTCCCTCTCCTCCACAAGGACGGCCAAAGAGCTGGCAACTGAGCTCTGAACCGGCACTTGTGAACAGCCCCGGGGGTTTTGCCGGCTGAAGCCCACTCGAGGCAGCACGTGGGCTCGGACCCAGAGGCTCCAGCCATCCCTGCTGCAGGGAACAGGGTGCCCGGCCCTGCAAGCGTGGGATGAGATGGATGGCAAAGCCGGCTTGTGCATCTGCAGCGACCGCACGAAGCGCAAGGGACCAGGGCACACACTCCTAACAGGCTCGGAGGGTACCCAGGGACTGAGATACCCTTCGGAAAACTCGTCCACACCTGGATCCAGATAACTGGGGAGCAGAGGAGGAGAAAGTGCTATGGAAGATGAGCGAGTATGGATCAGGTAAGTCTTCATTTCACGGAAACTGGCCACAGGAAGCCAGAGCCCCCTTTCCTCATGTCTCTCCATCAGAGCCACAGCAGGCAGCTACCAGCAGCTTTTCATTAGATCCCCTCAAGTTGCCGTCTGTATGCACGGAGCTGCAGGGACTGAGAGCTCCCGAGAGCTGGGAACGAGCCACCTCTCCCTCCTGGCCCCACAAGCCATAGGGGCCAGAAACAGTCCCGTGAGAAGAGGGTGATGGATCAATCGCCCTGACTCCAACTACTCCCTGATGGATGGCAGTGGGGAGCTGCCCTTGACGGATCGATGGGCTGTTGAGGCAGCAGCAGGAGGCCATCTCAACACACAGCACCACAGCTCCACCCTGGAGTGAAGCCTCTGGGTTCAAGAGACAAAGATCACAAGCTTCGGTACGTCCTGAGATCTTCTGGCTCTGTAAAGTCCCTGCCCTGGATCTGGATGAAGAAGAGGGGTTTGGGGTAGCCGCACTCCCAGCAAAGCAGGACCAGACAGTGCTGGGAAGATGGAAAGCCTAGGAGACAGCAAGACCTGCAGACAGAGCAAGTTTCTCTCTTCTTTGTAGAGACTGGGTAATTCCTAGAAAAGCTCCATGAAAAGTGGACACCAAGAAAGGTGAGACCCCAAAAAGAAGCAGGATGAGGCCTTTGTCCTGTTGCCTTTACATAGAAGTGCATCAGTACAACCTCAGACATGACGGTCTCACATTCTCTAAGTAGGAAGGCTGGAAGGTCACAGATAACGCTACTCCCCCAGCTCCCAGCCCTTATGCACATATATACTGAGACACTGCTAATTAAACCAACAGCTCCTAATTAATTCTCAGTTGTCCCCATCCTTCTGGGTCCATCCTGTCAGTTCTTGAGACACAAAGAGTCTTGGGCATTTCACAAGCTGGTGTTGCAAGAGCAGAGCTTACACTGAACGCTGGAGGCAGCAGCAGGACTGGCACGAGGTTAAGGATCATCTGAGGAGGTTTTTATCTTTTTCCTTCCCAAGAGCCCAGCACAAGGGCAGGAAGGGGATTTGGCCTCTATTGTGGAAGGAGAAGAGTTGTCTAGAAGAGCAGTTCACGCTTTCCATCTCAACTCAAACTCAAACCCAAGCCCGTAGCCAGGCCCCGGGAAGTGACTTGTCTGGAGCTGACACACATCGAGAGCATCTCCTGCACCAGCAGCTGCCTCCAGCACACAGAGCACTTGGCAGCTGCTGCTGCCCATGACCCAGGGGACATCCCACCTCCCGCAGCCTGCCAGCCCATCGCACAACTCACCCCCAATACAGCACTCTCCTCTCAGACTGCAGACAGGCTCCCAGCAAAATACTGAGTCGTTGCTACAGTCTGACCCATCTTTGTGCCCGCGGGCAATGCTCCTGCCATGCACAAGCCCAGGTCGGGCTCAGGACCACCCTGCAGCCCCCTCCGCAGTAGCATGAGCTTTAGCACCATGTAGTCTCCAGGAGCGAGATCTGCTGCTCAGTCGTTCCTGCCCCAAGTTGGCACCTGCCATCTGTGCCCTGCAAGAGTCTGGACCAGCCGAATCGCTCACGGCAGTGAAAGGGACAGTCCCTCCCTTGCTGGCCCCAACCTTTCAGGGAGCTGATTTCCAGGGTGGCAGAGCCAGCCCTGCAAGGCCAAGCTCAGCAAGGAGGAGGGAACCAGCCACCTCTCCCTCCTGGCCCCACAAGCCATAGGGGCCAGAAACAGCCCCAGGAGAAGCACCTAAGCATCCTAAGCATCACGAGTGCCTTGCTCTCCCTGGCTGTAGTGACACGGCTGTATCTACCCGCGGTCAGGCTAAGGCAGGACCCCCCAGCTGGGTCTCCCACATAAGCCGCAGGACACCCAGACCCACCCAACATAGCCCCACGCTGCGGGAAGGCGGGAGCAGCTCCTGAGCTCAGCCTGGAAAAACTCCACTTGTAGCAAGAACAGGGGAGCGACAGCTCTGCTACATGGGCAAGGTGACCTAGAGCCATTATTCTGGCTACACAGGAGTTATTTCAGCCAGAGTCCAGCCCAACACGAGGAGGGACATGTCTGCGTAGGTAGTGTCAACACATGGAGGATGTCCTCGTTCCAGCAAACGCAGAAATCTCCAAAGGGAGACTGGGCAGGTGTGTCCCTGTAGAAGAGCAGAGTAGCAAATCTCGGATCTTCTCAGGCAGGCCGATCCTCTCCTCTCCGCGAGCAATTTCTTCCATCAGGTTGAGAGCAACAGGGAAACTGATATTTTCCAGCTCCTCTTCAAAATCAAGGGTCAACGTACATCCCAAGAGAAGAAAGCCAACTCTTGGGCTCCTGTTCAGAACAAACTCCTGTTCAAACCAAAGGCTTTTCTCCCTTGTAGAGCTGACAGGTTTATTTATAGCATCACAGCGTTTTATCAGCACGCCGGCTGCCCTTGGAGGAATGGGGTCATCTCGAACATCTGGAATGAAATCCCTGGTTGAGAACGTTTAACGAGCCTGTCTTGGCACATGTTGGGCTGTGGGTGGAAAACTCACCGGCAGACAAGGCCACACGGGCTGCAGGAGCAGGACGGCCGCGTGCCACAAAGCCTGTGCGTTGGACCTGCCAGTCCTGCTGCCAAAGGCAACCGCGGCTCCTTAGCAACAGGCACGAAACGCCGCAGCATCCGCGTGCAGGGCCCGACCGACGGGCTGCACCCTGTCCAGCCCTTCGCCCCGGTCCCCACCACGCTGCTGCTGCCACAACCGCCTCGCTGCTCACCAAACACGCTCCACAAAGGACTCCCCGACACTGCCTTTCTCCAAAATTGACTCTTACAAAAAAAAAGAACAAGCTGTTTTGCTTTGTTTTCAAGCTTTGGATTGATGTAGGTCCCAGTGCTGCACCACTCAAACAGCCTGGGAAGAGAGGTGGAGAGGAATGGGGTTACTCTGCCTTGAGAGCCTGCAAGGGCAGAGGTGGTGGTACTGTAATAGCTGGGCAGCACAGAGTCCATGCACGCAGTCTAGCAGAGGTGTACAGCTGCACAACAACCACCCCCTCCATGATGCCACCTACCCCAGCCTCCCTGCTGAAGGCATCAGAGCCAGGCTGCCAACCAACACACCCACAGGCTTCCTGCAGGAACAGCCCAGGACAGGCAATACCCCTCGATGGCAGCTATGGATGAAGCAGGGAAAGAGAAAGTTGTACCTCAGATCAGTTTTGGGAGCGGAAACTCTTGCCCCATCCTAAACCGGTGACACAGTTCAGCAGAACCACTGCATGCAATGCCCACTGCCACACACGGGGCAGGGGTGGGCAATGCCAGCACAGTCCTGGTGCAAGGAGAGCAACCGAGCACCACCACAGCATGCTGAGGGACCTGCGTCTTCCTCCCAAGCCAGGATGGCAGATGCAGACACCCCTGAGCACTTGGAACAGCCAGACCAGACAGCGGTATAGGAGGCACTGCAGGAAAGTAAGTGTTTGGCAGGGAGAGGCAGATCTCACAGCTCACTACGGGTATCTCCCTGCCAGCCACCCACCTCAGCCACACTGCCAGCACTCACAGCCTCCTCTCCTAACATCCATCCGAGTACCAGAGGGGAAAGGCAAAGACGTTGCAGAGCAGCAGAAGGCTGGAGGAGATAGCGGCGGCGTTTCATGTGGATCTTCAACTGCTCTGATGTGTGAAGCCAACTTTCAGTCTCAAGAAACTTCTTTCCTTTCTACTTCTCTGGACAAAAATTCAGAGGGAGAAACTCTGACTTGTCTGGAGACTGGCATGCCTGCTCTCCCTTCAGACCTGTGCCGGAGACTCGCTTCTGTTCACCCCATGCACGAGAGAGCTGGGGTGAACAGCTAGGACAGGACTGAGCTCCAGGCAGGGCTTGCAGCACGAGCCACGCTTGAGCTAAGAGCACCTCAGTGTGTCACCCAGCAGATCCCAGCGAACAACATGACCTGTCACTACCTGCGCCACCTCCTCCCCACCATCCTTTCTGCACAGAGCTCAGCACCGCTCCATAGCCAGGGAGCAGACCAGCTCCTTGTCCTGCTGCCCGGAGCAGTGACACCCAGCTCTGCGGGGCTGCTGGCAGGCAGGTGCTGCCAGCTTGGTACAGAAACACTTCGTATTTAGGATCTTGGTGAGGTCCAGGCAAGATTTACTCACAATCCTCTGAACACAACAGATCCTGATCTACTGCCATCCTTCTCAGGGGACCTGGGCAACTTAAACTTGCTTTTGCGAGCCTTGGGCAACCTAAATCGAAGCAAGCTTTGCTCTTCAAAGCGAAACAAGGCCGTACATACATAAGCAGTCAGAGCATCTTAATCTTCAGCGTTTGGCCCCTAGAAAAGCTCTGTGGGAGCGGAATGCAAGTCCCAAATGCCCGAAGTGCAGCCAGACAAGTGGAGCGGAGCCAGCAGCTCGCCCCGGCTCTCAGGAATGCTGATGGACGCCAGGACCTGCCAGCACTCAACACTTCAGCCAGCCAGGGACCACAGTCACCCTTCCTTAGGCTCAAAAGGACTGAAACAGAGAAGAACCTCTTTTTTTTATAGCTTGCCCAAACTGAAATAGGTTTCCACCCAGCACTTAGCACTACTTTAGGTCGAAGCAGTTGAGATATTCCGGTACACTTGACTTGGCTGTCTAAAAAAGGAAGAACTGGGCAAGAAACCCCACCACAGTGTACCACACAGTGCTGCAGGTCCCAGGAGGCATTTGCTGGGTGCTTTAAGACCAGTCAGGTCCACACTGTAACAAACTGCCCCTTTAAACTCATTAACAAACTTGATTGTTCTTTCTCAGCAAACGAAGCCAGGCACCTTCTGCCGCCTTGCTGGCAGAACAGGCTGGCAATTCACCTGACCCGAGGAGCAGCCAGGGAGGCTGAGCTCTCTGATGTTCTGGGAACACACCTCTGTTTGTGACCACCGCCAGCTCCACTCTGTTCTTCCCACACCCCCAAGCAGGTTTAACAAGCTCTGCCCCCCCAGACAGCCCCTCTGCCCCCCGCTGCAGGAGCATCACCCCTCCGCGCTGGGTGCAAAAGCCACTGCAGGCAGATAAACAGGCGACTGATCAGGTTTCTCTACTTACCACAAAGAGGTTGATTCACCAGAGCCTACTCCCTTTTCAGGCTCTTTCTAAATAAAGGCTTCAAAGCGTTCTGGAAATTCATGCTTAACAGGCTTACTGTAACACCAGAGCACAAGGGCTGCTGCAGGCCAGACTCTGCTGCGGGACTGAGTCACGCTCGTTGTCTTCTGAGACTCTCGGATACACTTGTCTAGGAGTTAAGGCTTAGAACAAGTCTTGTTGGCTGGTGCTCGTTTTGGAAGATCTCCCGGGCTTCTCAGCAACGGCCAGCCCTGCCAATGCAATGCAGATGCTCAGGAGAGGAGGTGCTGCTCCTCCATCCCCTCCTGCGGCTCCAGGGATGCTCCTGGGCATGAACTCCCCAGGACTTGCTCCCTATCCTCGGAGTAGAGCACTCACACAGTCAGCTCAGCACCTACTCGGCCAGGAAAAGGCCTGTTACAGACTGGACACCCCCCACCATGCGCATCTGGGGCTGAGAGGATTCAGCACAGACAGTATTGCCCTAACCGAGCATCCTGAGCGAGCTTCATTCTCCAAAGCACCAAGAAGGACTAAAGCAACAAGTTGAGGACTGCTCAGCCATCCTGGAAACAAGTTCTGGTGTGAAGGGTTGGAGCCCACATACAAGGAGAGAGCACAGGGGACAAACAACCGCTCATAACTCCGCACTAAGGCTCATCCTCCCTGCCGCTCCGCTCCAGGCACTGAACTTGCAAGTCAGCAGCTAGAATTTGCTGAGACACCTCCAAATGATTTAGCGCTGCTGCAGCTCCCAAGCACGAGCCCGGAGCCAGCACACCTCCGCCTAGCAGGGGGGGTTTCGAGTGCCTTTTCCTGAAGAGCCTCAGGAGCAGTAAAGCAATCCTGCATCTAGTGACTCCTCCTTCCACCCAGGTACCGGCGCGGGCAGGTTCTCCAGTGGGGGGCAGGAAGGGCAGCGTGGGACGGCGCGATGGGAGATCCCAGCCGCTTCGCCTCACCTGCTCCCCGCTGAAGATTTCACACACCACACCGAGCTCTTGAGCGATGCTTTCGCACGTCTCCGTTGTCAAGAAATCCCCCTCCCCCAGCACCTTCGGAGAAAGCAGCCAGAATCCACTTCATTCTAAGAGCTGCTCCTATGATTTTCTTTGATGCCATTCAATGCAAGCAGCTGGATTCTCTATTTATAGCAAGATCATCAGTTTGGAAAGACAACTTATGTTCTTGTTATTACCAGAGCATCAAATACATAACAAATCCCTGCTATGCTGGGAGCGCTACAAGTTGGTAAGACAGTCCTCATGGTCAGGCTGGACACCTGCAGAGGTCCAAGCAGACAGAAACCAGAGCATTCAGGACTGGGAGCAAAACCCCCGGACCTGACATTCAGTCTCATGCTGACACTCCCTGCCAAGAAGGCACCAGCTCATACCCACACGCTGAGCTTTCCTCCCTGGAGATGTTGCCTTCTGAGGCGGTTTTATTCTAGTCTTATTGCAGGGAGCATTTGGGATTCAGGCAGGGTGTTCAGGAGGGATGGACAGGAAGCTGCTGCAGCATCGTCACCTCTAACCCGAGCTGCTGGAGCCAGAACGACCGAGAGCACGGTTCCCTCAGCAAGAACAAAGAGCTGGAAGTTAGAAGCATTAGTGTTCCAGAAATGATTCATGCTTCTTGGAAGCAGCCTTTTTTTGCTACAGATATTTGATAAGCTCTAGTTTTTAATCAAGATTAAGGTGCTCAAAGGTCAGGGTGGTTTAAACTAGGTCTCTGAATGATTCCAGCCAGGCACTAGCTTGCTACCTTCATCTTGTTGAGGGGGGTCCAAAAGCAGTGTCCATCCTTACCTCAGGAGACCTCCATATCCCTCCACCATCATCAGCCACCACCTGAAGGTCCCGATACACCTGTGGGAGTTTGCTCAAGCTGTTCAATTCAAACACATGGCACCGACCACCCTTCTGAACACTGTACCTGATGCTGGCCAAAGAGGTACCCAGCCACAGCGAAGCACCTTCTGGCGAGAAGCCTCCATCCACAGGCTTCGTCACAGCAAAACACCCAGCTCACACTTGACACTGGCACACCACCAGCTAATTTTAATTAGCCAAAGAGAGTTAGGGGTTGTGGAACTGCTGTTTAAAAGCCATCACAAGCAGATAGAAGCCTGCACATCTTTGTGGTCTGAAGCCATCTCACCTCCCATTTCAGATCCTGGACACGACCCAGGGACTCAGCACACGCAGGCACAACTGTGCACAAGACAAAAATCCGCTGACCGGCAGCAGTCTGGTCCTTTGCTCATTTTCTCCTCTCCTAAGCAGTTTGCACTTCCACACGAGAGATTTGAAGAGTGACAGATTTTAAGAGCAGCACAAAGAGGTAATTAACTTCCACAGAGAGCCCTGTCACTGGAATTCAGAGGCCACAACAGCAGCCTAAAGGCTGTACGTTGGATATCTCAGCAATCAACCCTCAAGAAAAGAGGCACTAAACCAACCCCCAGTCCCTTGTGCGCTTGCCAGGCTGTTTCAGGAGCATTTGCCCTAAGTAGGAGGAAAAAAACTTGCCCCAACATCTGGCAGAGCACCTTTCTCTGTAGAGTTGCACAGGTCAGGTCTGCAGCAGCCTTGCAGCACAACCCAACCACCCCATTGCCATTCTTCCCTTGGAAGAGCCCAGGCATCCCCTTCTCCAGATGGCAGAGGATGGTCTGCATGTCCGTCCTACTCTTCTTGGCCATGAGAACCTCTAGCAAGACTTCACCAAGTCAAGTGGCAGCTATGTGGCTTCTACAGACATACTTCTTCCTTGAAGACAACTTTCAGCAAAAGGTATTCCACAACGTACTACAAGCACAGCACGCTCATCCATGCACCCACACCTCCCGTGTCAGAGGGGCTGGCCCAAGCCACCGTCCTCCCCAGCTGCTCCCCCTCACCTGACCCTGCCCGCAGAGCCATGCTAGGGATGGGGAGCTGCCTCCAGAGAAGAAGGATGTGAACCCACGGACTTGCTCCTTCCAGCCAGGGAGCCTCCCTGCTGCCTACCTGACTCCAGCCCCGAAAGACAAGCTACATCTCTGCCAGCTCTGCACTGCTCCAGGGAAGGAATAAGCACTCACACCCCGTTTGTCACACTTGGAAGCAAATCAGACAGACAGAACTCCGCTCCACTTGTTCTCCCATTTTGTTAAACAAGAGATGTGAGGCTGCAGCATGTCTCCTCGCCGAGGAAAGCAGCAAACAGAGTTTTTCAGATGAGCACAAGTGGTGCGTGCACAGGGGGAGCAGCGGAGAGAGGCACACACTGCAGCGACAAGAGACACAAAACAATCTCATGATTAGTTATTGACTCCAGAGGAGTTGGAGCTCTAGCAGCAAGCCAGCCAGGAGAGCAAAAATCCCTCTTTTGTTCCACAGCCTCAGACAGACTTGGCCACACAGCTCCCTGCTGTCTCACTCCAGACAATGAGAAAAGTAAGTTAATCCGCTTCCCCTATAGCAGGAGCCATCCAGCCCGCCGGAGCGATGCTGCAGAGCGATATTTGAGCATTCCTGCACATCAGTGCCAGCCTCGCCTCATCCTGGCACCCACTGCCGCTAGCGGATGCCAGACGGCTCGAGGACCTCACCGGGCACTGCCGGTATTGCCAGGGATAGCGACAGCTTTGGATCCGCTCCTGCCTTCCAAACCCACCGGGCCCTCGCTCAGCTCTGCACTGCGGGCACCGCGCTCCCTTGCCATGCTGCACCCTGAAGCAGAGACCAGTTGTGAGGTCCCTCCCACCCCAATGATGTCCAGGTGAGCTACACTGCCAAGCACAGAAATTCCAAATCCACCTTTACAGAACACAAACTTCAGACTTACTAACCGGCAATCGAATCCATCCTTTCAACATCAGCTTCCTAAGCAGCCCAAACCACAGCCTTTCTACAGGAACAACGTCTTCCTCTGTTTCAGAGGTCAAGTGGTGCAGAGGATTGTGGCCAACACAGTCCATCAGCATCACCTCTTTCCTCCAGGGAGGGGACAGGTTACACACACGTCAGAAGCACGTTACACATTAGCCAAACCCATTGCCCTCCTAGGGAAACCGAAGTCATCTCTTAGTTTGGACACGACTCAGGATTCGAGTGATCTGCTTTTCAACCCCCTTCCTCACCACCAGCTTTCTCACTTCTCCATACAAGAAGTGAGAGTATTTAGTACATTTAAGACTAGAGAAGGAAATGGTAATTCACAGGTTCTCTGCTCTGCAGAAATGGGAATTACGTACCTGAGTACTTCTAGAGCACGAACAGACATAGGTGCCTGTGTCTGGAGCTTTGTAGTTCAAGGCAGTGATTTTAAAGTCATCACTGCAGAAACCTGGACAGCTAAATAACAGAGTAGAGAATAGCAAAGGGCTGAAATCTGCTCCAGAAAGCACTTGCAGTTTCTTTACTCCAAGTGACCCAGGCGAGAGGGCTGTTATTTTAACATTACACTTCTGCCCGCGAGAAGCCTCGCTGAACGGCCGGCAGCAGGGCCGAAATAACCTGCACGGCCCCTGGAAGCCACAGAGTCGAGAGGAAAGTGCTCCAGCATCCCCCAGCAGCACGAGCCTTTGTTCCAGCATGCTCCTGCCAGCGACCAGGGCTGCCTGCCCTGCTCCGAACCAACTTATTTCCCTCCTCCCTCCCCCCAAAATTAACTCCATCTCCAGCTGTCCCAGCGCCAGCTTCCTGTTAAGATTAATTATTCTTTGTACACCCGTGTTTGATGATTTACCCAGCAAGCCAGGCACAATGATTAGGAATTCTGCCTTCCCATTAGGGCTCTCCCCCGAGGCTCACGAGTTTTCGGGGAAGGACCTTCACCCTGGCACAGCCATGGGGAGGAGTGTGCCTCCCAGAAGGTCTGCATGAGTCACCAAAGGCCAGTCGTCATTTGGTCAGCTGAAGAATACACTGAACAGCCTTCACTGCTAGTCAGCAGGGCTGGCGAGGAAGCCAGTGTAGGTGGGAGCATTTATGATCCCGAAAGGTGTGTCTCCAGTTACGCTTTCCTATGACCCAAGATTTCTGGCGTGTTTAGCAAGGCGGAACGAGCTTTGTTTGTTTGTATTGTCCACCTTTCAGAAGGTGCAATTTCCAAGAGCCAAAAAACAAGTTACTGTGTGAAGTTGTCATCTACAGGCTTGTTTGCATGTGTGATCTCCAAAACCACAACACTGAGAGAAGCCACCACACCAGACTGGTCCAGCTCAGGAAATGGAAAGCACTGAGCTTCAGTGCTGTGGGCCAGACTGCAATGGGCAAGGACATTGCATCTCCTCCTGGGAGCTGCTTATTAGTCTGAAAAGTCACTACTGGTCACAGAAGGTGTAGGTGCACATACTAGGTAAGACAAGTTGATGCCACCCACGTCTCCCCACACCACGGCAGAAAGCCACAGCATGTCAGAGGTTGTCCGATCCCTCCACTGCTAAGCCCGTGGAGCTCAACAGGGCTGACCGGCCCTTTCAAGACCTCTTTCCAGCAGGTAGTTGCCTGCTGTCACATCAAGGAGGATACTTCAGCAGCTACATGAGCCTCCTCATCTGAGGATGAGACATTTCCTTCAGCCAGAAGGAAGGAAACGGTGCCCATCCAAAAGATCCCTGGCCCCAGTGTGGAGGGTTTAAATGCCAGAGACCATAGGATACAGAGCAGCAGTGAGGACACACAGCAAAGAGTCACCTCGCACTCCGCACACTTTGGTGTCATATCCCAACATGACTTATTTGGGCAGGTTCAGACACCAGTTATGGAAAGTTTCCGCCCCAGCTGGTAAAGCCAATTTGCAGGGACCTCAGCCCAAAACAGCTGCTCAGGTCACCTCTGCACAGAAGCAGAAGGAACAGCCACACACAGCCTACCTCAGATTTTGGCTTGATGCTTCTACCAGCTTTCCTAGAGCCCTGCTCAGCTGCCCCAGCTTCTCACCAAAACCCCTGCATTAGCATCAAACACCAGATCCAACAGCAAAACCTCTCCTGACTTCAGGACCAATGCTTACGCCAGACCCTGAAGTTTCACAGAGTCAAAGCAATAAGGAAGCAGAAAGAAGGTCCAGAACAAAGAAACACCTTCCTCCTTCCCCCCGACAACCCGCTGCAACACACCGGGAAGCAAAGGAGATCTGGTGTAGAGGAGAACCTGGCAGCTCCTCTCCAAGATGAGAGTTGTAGAGGCAACAGCAAGGTGTAACTGTGGCCAGCTGGCAGCACACGGGGCCAGCACAACCGAGTTCTCTGAGGCCAAATGCTCTTGTCTCAACCAAGAGGCACCTTCAGGAACAGGAGTGGAAGTCAACGGGATGGGCCGAGGATGGAAGTCAGCCACACTTCATTAAGAACGCCTTTGCTGGAAGAAGTACTGCTGGAGTACTCTCCAAGGAGATAAACGCTGGATGTGCAACTGTTTTGCTCCAACAGGAGTCAAACAGGCTACAAGCCTGTGCTTGTCCTAGATAGTTGTTTTCCTGAGGAAGCTTCCAAAAAGCTATTGCAGACAACTGCGAGAGGTGTTCACAAAAGCAAGACATAGGCAAGCACAGGCACCATCATTCAGGCTGACGTCTCCGTTCAACAGACTTCGCATTTTCCAGTCCTTGGTCTTTTTTTCCCCCTCCCAATAATTTGTTACAAAGGAAGAAGCATGCACATAGGAGAAGCAAGCAAGACAGCAAATCGGTTCACATTTCCATGGCACAAAGCACAAAACTAACTTGTCAATGCAAATGACTTCCCTCGGGTAGGGGAACAAGTTCCCAGTTTGGAAGATCTTGAACCCAGCAGCTCGTCTCCCCCCAGTCCATCCCCATCCCTCCACCCTGACACACTGCACCAGCCTCCAAAAGGGCCTGGGTCTCACTCGGAGCAGCAGCCACCCACGTGCCCCATACCTCCTGCACCACGAACACAGCAGAGACCACTGCTGCCGGCCTGCAGCTGCCCCGCGGGCAGGCTCTCCACCCTGGCACACACAGGACCATGTTCTCAGCCTGGACGTCTCCCGAACTGGTACTTGCACAACTGAAAACGTTCAAGTTCATTCGTTACGAAACGGCTGCCTGCCACGGACCGTGCTTGGGAACGGGAGGGCACGGCTCCTGCCGCGGCAGGGGCAGCTGCCAGGGCATCCCATCACCCATCTCCTCCCGGCCTCCTCCCATCGCCCTGCCATAAAAAGTACGTGTTTCGCTGCTCTGTCAGACCCAGGAGCGCATGGGCACGATGGGCAGGGGCCACCTCGGAGATGCCAGCAGCCCAGGGAGGCCACAGGGCTGCGGGAAAGGCTGGACACGAGGCCAGGCTCCTCTGGCCACCTCCCGGTGCCACCACCCTGGGCACGCGCCAGCTTCGGAGGCTCCTGTGAAACAAGCTTGTGCTGGTTTTCTATTTTTATTTTTTTTTTTGGATGGGGTGGTGGTGTTGGCTTGTTTGCTTTTTTTTATGGGATGGAAGGAAAAAGTAAGAGGAAGCAGAGGAGGAAATAACCCAGCAGGTTGCTCCTACCAGCCCCGAGCCGCCTCACGGTCACGGCGGGAGAGGCAGAAGCGAGGTGCGAGCCCCGAAGCCCCCGGTCCCCAGCGCCGGGGGGGGGGGGGGGGCGGACCCAGCTCCCCCCGGCGCCCCCCGCCCCGGCCTCGGCCCTTGGGCCCCGCGGGGCGACCCGGCCCGGCCCACCCCGGCCCCGCCGCCCGGGGCAGGCCGCGGGCTCACCTCGGTACTGCAGCGAGCCCGAGAGGCGCACGGTGACGGTGCCGGCCAGCGGCTCGCCGGGGCCGTAGACGACGCGGCTCTCGCCCAGGCGGATCTCGAACAGCTGCACCTTCCCCATGGCCCCGCCGTCCCCACCGGCCCGCTCCGCTCCGCTCCGCCGGCAGCGCTACCTGCCGCCCCGCGCCGCGCCGGCCCGCGACGTCCCTGCCCCGGCGGGCCGGCTCCGCTCCGCCCCGCCCCGCCCCGCCTCCTCCCGCCCCGGCCCGGCCGCGCCGCGGGGCCGGGGCGGGCCCTGAGGCAGCGAGCGAGCGCTGGGAAGGGCCGCGCTGTTGGGGACGGGGCGGGCGCTGGGGGAAGGGGCAGCTGGTGGGGACGGGCTGTTCTGCGAGGGACGGGGCAGCTGTGGGGCCGGGGTGCGAGGGAGGGAGGGAGGGAGCCGGCTATGCTGCCCCTTCACGGGGCCATCTTGCCTCCCGGTGCTCCCTCTAATCTGATCTCCTCCCTGTAATTCTCACGGCCCAGCTGTCACCTCGCCCTTCTCCTATTTTTATAACCCCAGTCGCTGTAAGTGACCAGCAAGAGGCACATACGGGGGTCCCGACAGCCGCTCGGGACTAGGGCCGAGGGGTACACGACAGCCCCGCAGACCGGGGCGCAGGTGTCCGACCCATCCGGGACGGCCCGGGGAGCCGGGGGCGAGCGGCGGCATTCCCTCTGGCACACTCGCCCAGTGCCCCCTCGGCACGGCGTGAGTGAATAAAAACCATCTGTAAAACCCACCCCAAACGCAGCGCCGGGGAGCGGCACCTCCGGCGAGGCCTCCCGGCTGCACGCACGAGCGGAATGAATAAGTATAAATCCGAGCTGTTTATCCGCAGTGCACGCCCAGCCCGGACCCGGCCGGACAGACGGACATCCTCCCGCAGACCCGCTGCAACGCCAGCCCGGGCACACGGGGCCGCGGGATGCTGCTAAGGGTGGGTGTCACAATGTAAAACCCCTCTGAAAGCACCAAAGGAATTTGCGTATTCCCAGTGCACAGGGCTCCTGCTGGGAAGCTCTTCCAGGCCCTCCCTCCTCCAGTGTTTAAGAGCTACCTCTTATTTTTCCAGCCTGCGTGTAGTCACAGGCAACGTACACCCCCATGCTCTTGTGCCAAGGCTTTCAGCAGCTCATCTCCTCCCGCAGGGCGTACCCTGGGATGCATCCATCCATCCATCCGCCACTCTCCTTGTGCTGCCCTTAGCTTTTGTTTTGCCAGGCTACGCACGCCGATTTTCTCCAGTCTCATTTTTTTTTTCTTTTGTAAGACGAGCCTGCAGCCTCTTTCATCAGTCTCTGCAGCCCCTGTTTAGCTCTGCCAGGAAAAACAAACAAATATGGGGGGGGATGAAAGCACCCTGTGCTACAGCAGATTTTACTGAGCCCGTTTCTCCCATGGAAAACAGCTGAAAGCTCAGGGCTTTGTGCACTATCGAGGGGCAACACTGTCACCCTCACCCCAGAGAGACACTGCTCGCATGACAACTCGGGGTAAAAAAAAAAAAACCCTTTGCCAAAACCAAACCCCTCACGCTGCGGTGCAGCTCCTCTGACGCAAAGAGATTTATGCACCTTCTTTGCAGAAAAGTTAATTTTAAGCACGGCGAAGTTGCTCGCCCAAGGTCACAACGTGAATAAAAAGGATTCCTGCGCCAGGAGCGGAACAAAGGCACCCGGGCTCGGGCCACGGCTCTGCTCGCTGTGGAACAGCTACAGTACTGCAAGACAGGCACCCTGGGCGTGGGCACAAATACAGGAGCCCTTCTCGTGACATGGCCAGCAACGATGCCACGGCATTAATCCATCCCCTGGACCACGGCTACACTGTGTGCAGCAGTTTGTAAGATGTAACTAGATGGGTATATAATTCAATATCATTGATGCCAGTGATGCCAGGGCACCCGCTGTACCCCGTACGGGCCCCGGTGGTGCTGGGTTCAGGAGGGTTTTAGTCATTGGAGTCAAACCTGCGTTTGCATTCCTGCCTCCCTGCTCATCCGCATGTGCCCCGGAGTCAGTCCTGTTATCTAATTGCGTGCAGAGTCACTGGTGCTGAAATTCAGTGCGTTAAAAAAAAAAGAGCTAAGGATGTTTGGTAAACTGCAAAAGATTCACTTTCCTTTTATTTTAGGCCATTGTTTTGCTTTAAAATAGTTGTTTGTTCTGGTGGTGGGAAATCTCACTTCCTCTGGGTTCTGTCTGCTCTCCCTTCCTTCTTTTCCCCTTATTAAAAGGGAAATCTAAAAAGAGAGAAAAGAAAAACAAATGTTAACCCTGGTTTTAAAATAAAATTTTCCTTTCAGATGTCATCATGTTCCCCTAACTTCAAGGAACATGAAATATATTGACAAATAAATAACAGTTATTAAAAAAAAACCAAACACACACCCCCACTGGCACCTGAGCCATGCTCTGCCCACAGCACAGATGAGCTTGGACCAGGGCCCTGGGAGAGCAACTGGGAGCACCCTCACACATCGGCAAAACATTCCCACGAAGGGATCCACTGTAGTTGTGGGTCTTGTACTACTTAAATATGTGTTGTTATATATATATATACACAGAAGACTTCATGGTGAAGTCGTAAGCATTGTCTTGTGACTTAAATTTGTTCGTTTTTCAGCCTTCCAGATATTGTCCTCCAACTGTGCCTGGTGACACGGAGGAGGCACAACCCCACCTGACTGTGCCTCAGTTTCCCCTGCCCTGGACACCATCTCGCCGAGCAGGGACTGAGCTGAGTGAGGGACCTGGGAGTCCTCAGGGAGAGGCACTGCGGAAATGCCGGAGAATGCCTGAGCCGTGACTGACACAGGGTTTAATGATGTGAGCACTTCTGGGTGAGGCAGCAGCACGTTACCCCTCGGGCAGTTTGTTGTTTGCCAGATCATTTCCACTCGCTCTGTTGCTTCAGGGTACATGGGTGCTGGGGAGACAGGTGAGCCTCGCAGGGTGCTGCCCGGCACCCTGGGGATGCTCTTGGCCTCCCCTGCTCTCTAGCCCCGCTGTTACAAGCAGATGAAGAGTCTTTCTCTCAACCCAGGAGTTTTCTTGCTTTTGCTCTTCCAGCCTCTCCTCCATCCTGCTGGGGGGAGCGAGTGGCTGGGAGGGGACTTTGCTGCTGGCCGTGTCAGCCCACCACACTCCATAAGGTCAGGCACTGGAGCGGCTGCGATGGAGGAAGAGATAAAGCAGAAGAGTGGCAGGGCCAAGGAAGCTGGCCATCAGATTTCTTAAACTTCCCTTGGACTAAAATACCCACCTGTGAACAGCGAGTCCATGGAGGCCTCCCTGCTGTTCCAGTTTTACTATATACACCACCAATAACTATTTCATATAACTATGTATGTATATAAAATCCATAATACCGATATATTTACATTACACTTACCTTTATTACCTCTCCAAATCACTTCCCAGCTTCAGTCAGTACCTCACCGCTTCTCAGCCGATCAGTCAACCCCATCATCAGGTACTAACAGCAACAACAATTACCCATTTGTTTCAGGCTGACGCCTTTCACTGGTTCCCACCTACGCAGTATTGTTCAGCCACACCTGCCTGCACACCTGCCCTCTCCTCAGCAGGAGGCCACAGCCAGGGTCCCTCCATCTCCCCTCTGTGGGTTCTCGGGTTCGGTGGGCAAGGCAGCTCACAGCCAGCTTCCCTAAGGGCACAGGGGGGCACTGGAGCTAAGCATCCCGTCCCACCTGTGGGGTATGAAGCTCTGGGATCTCCACGTCCTGGGGCTCTGCAGCAGCTCCCAGCCACTCCTGGAACCTCATCTGGCTATTACATCCCATGGTTGCACCAAGCCTCCCAGACGTGAGCGCCACCAGCCCCACTCTTGGGGTCAATGTGAAGGGAGCAGTAAGTGACCAGGGCCTCTGTGAGGGGGCCAGGCGGAAGCTTTGGGCTCCATCCCCTGGATGCTTCATGACCCTGTATCCTAAGACAGTGTCCCAGGGTTCATTCAAGGAGTGAGGAAAACAAAAAATATCTAAGGGGCTGTAATACCATAATAAATATCATCTGCTTACCCTCATACTGCGTGCCTGATTAAAGAATGTATCTGCTGAGGCATCTCTGCCAGAGAGACGAGACTACCCACCACCAAGGGACAGAAAAATCCCTGCTGCATCCCTTGGCATTTTGCTTCTGCTGCTCATCCCTTTTGCTGCTAACATGCACGCCTTGCTTTTCAGTCCGACTTTGGCAGGCTTCAGCTTCAGCCACTGGTTCTTGTTCTGTCTTTGACATTAAAGAGTCCTCTAGCACCGAGTAATTCCTCCTTCTGATGGTACTAACACACCAAAATCAAGATACTTCTCAATTTTCTTGGTAAACTGAACAGTTTGAGCTCTTCAAGTCTCTCCTTGTAAAGCATTTTCACGTTGTGCTGGCTTGTGTCTACACAAGCCCACGTACTGGCATTTGTGTGTCGATGGAAATCTGCGTGCAGGAGCAGCCTCCCCTGCACAGACACGTGCACACGCAGGAGTTGATGCATTAGAGTTTATTTATCCCCAAATGCACACAGCTCACATCACACGAGCACCCATGAGAAACACACAGGTGCTCCTGGCCTGCTTTCCTCCCATAGAATAACCCTGATTCAGGGCCAAATCTCCTTCCTAAACCAGCTCCTCCCTTCTAATCTTCCCTTCAAGCCACGGAGGAAGATGAGGGTAGGGACAGCAAGCCCCCAGCTGAGCAGCTGCAGTCCCGTGACCCGGCTGGCACCCATCCCCTTCACATGGGTGCTATTGCTTTAATTAGTTAATGCCCAGCCAGCACCTGGCGAGCCCTGCTAGAAAATCCTTAGAGAGAGGCAAGGCATTAATTACTATTATTATAACTCTAATTGCACTGCCTGGATTTCTGGTCTCCTCCTTCTCTGCAAGAGCGTCCGTTGCTCCGCAGGGGGCTGGGGAGGAGGATCGGCCGGTGGGACCCCGTCCCCCCTTCCCATGGGCTTCAGCACCTGTGCCAGGCAAAGCGGGACGGCGGTTTGTTTGCGCTCGCCTACGGGCTCTGGGAACAGGAGGATTCGCTCTCAGTGATCCCAGCGGGACCTCGCCTGAGAAAAGGGCCAGACTGAAACCCAGGGCTGGACTCCCGTGCCCCCAGCACCCTGCAGGATTTTGCATTTCTCCCTCACTCTAAAACTGCTCGTATTTGGGCTCGGGTTCCCACGACGCCAGGGAAGGGCAGCAGTCGCTGTTTAACACGTATGAGCAGACTGATGTCAAGGCTCACCGGGACCCCAGAGGGGCTTCTTCAGGGAAAAGCTGTGCCGTGGGAGCAGGGCAGCCTGATACCTGGGTGTCTGCTGTCCTGAGAGATGTCCTGAGCAGCCAGAGGGTCCAACAGCAGCGAGGCCACCAACCCTGCCTGATCACCACCTGAGGCCCGAGATGTTTGGATCCTGTATTTGACCTGACTGTCACGTCTCCCTTCCCTTCACCACCCAGTTCTTCTACTTTCCTTTTCCCATGTAACAGCTACATCTAACAACATCATGGTGCAGCTGGCCAGGAGAGCAACCCACTATGACCTCAGTCAACAGCTCTTCCCACACTCCTGATGTTTGGTATTGTCCCCTCTGGTAGAGAGCACTGCCCCACCACAGACTTACCGTCAGGGATGTGACATCTCATCAGCCACTCCCATGCAAAGTCCACCATCTCCCCTCCCTACACCCATTGAATTCCCCCCAAGAAATGGTTGAGGAGCACTTCCACATCGCTTCTTGTGGTGGAGATAACCTCCAGCAGAGAGGCAACGACGAATATTCAGGACAGAAGGCATCGATGATGGTATCTGAGACCACCACAGCTGCCAATGGGAGGAGTGGACCTCTGCTAGGATTAATTCGTTCATCCAGCCCAGATGTCCCACTTCTATCTGATTAAAAAGCTGCGGGATGGACTGGACCCTGCCCTAGATGACAGGAGAAAAAGTCACCAAGAGTTCCCCAACCCTCCACACTGCCCAGGAGGAGGTGTCTGGGGAGAGGAGATGGTGCACCAAGAGTCATGTCAGCAACCCAGCTTGAGAGCCCTGGGGTAGGGGCACCCTGCAGCACCCATGCTCCTCTCCCCCACCTGGCTACCTTCGCCAACTCGTGGAGAATCCCACTCACTCCCTCTCCCAATGCAGAGAGAAACACTTCATTTTCCTGCTCGTTGTCAGTCACTCCATGTGTCCGGAGCACAGAGAAACGTGTCCCGGCAGCTGCTCCCACAGGAAGGCGGAGAGCAACCATCTTGGCACATGCTGGAGTGGGACATCTGAGACAAACCAGGGCTTGGGGCAGGGGCAGATGCATCCAGAGGACCAAGGCTCAGGGTGACACTGACCCCCACTCCTCTTCCTCACCCCGCCTGATGCTGCAAGCACTCCAGTGGAGTGAGCAGCCCAACACCTGAAGGGTCCGCTTCTGAACAAAACTCCACCTCTATAGCATAAGGCTAAACTAGGAGCACCTTCCCCATCACCAGGGCCTGGGGAAGGGACAGGACACACACCAGCAGTGCTGACCCCAAGGACGCCCCATGGGGTGGACCAGAAAGGCACCCAGACCCAGGCGTGCAGGGGAAGGAGTTAATCTCTCAGCCCAAGCTGCTGCTAGAGCAGCGCTCTGCCTGCGGGCACCGACAGCAGCTGAACGTTTTTCTATATGAAGTAATGCTTTCCAAAAGAGTTTGTTGGCTGGCTGCATCATGGGTGGGTGCTGGGTGGAAAAGCTGGGGGGCATGGACATCCTCCACCACCACACCTTGCTATTCCTACCCTGCTCATCCCAGTTCCTCAGCCTCTGCCCATAGTGACGCTATCCTGGGACTGTCCCAAGATTGTCCCTCGTTGGATATTTCCATTTCCACAGTCATTGTTGATTTGAGTTTCCGTGAGCTAATACGCAAGACTCAAAGGTCGCTGGCCCGAGGCCAGCCAGACTTGTCACGCAGCAGGTGAGTCACATCTGACAAACCTGCCTTGGCTGGAGCAGAAGGCATCATTAAAAAGTCCTCCACTGCCATGACACGAGCGGTGCCTGCCCCAGCCACGCGTGGGCACAGCGCTGCCCACACGAGGAGCTGATGGAGGCTCTGCCCATGCTAGAGCCGTGTGCTGGACATCTCCTGCCAGCCCATGACACTGCCTGCTCAGCTGGTGACAAGTAAAGTGGTTGGGGGTGGCTCTACAGCCTATTTTCTCCAAGTGACCAGGCAACACCGATGCTTGTGCAGCCAGTTGCTTTGTGGCCCTTGTATTGGGCCAGTTGGCAAAACCAAACTGACTGTCCCCAGGGGGACGCAAGCAGAGGACAGAGCAACTTGTGACAGGTTCTAGGAGCAGCTCCTGGGACACTGCTGCTGCCAGCGACCCCCAGCTCTGTGCGGGAGTAACTGCCCAGCCCACCTACATGGGTCCATTGGGGGTGCAGGGTGGTAACAGAAGAAAATACACATGATTTTGGTGTGGCCCAGGGCCGGGCCTGTGTGCAAAACTGCCCTGGGGAAGCCACCAGCACCTGCACCATGGGGTAAGTGAAGGCAAAGAGCTGTTGGTACCTGCTCGCTGCTCTGTCTGCCTCCACACCTCTCACACTGGTGGTTGCTGAGCATGATGATCTTCTGCATGTCCACATCTGCTCCCCCCACGCTGCCTCTGTCGCCCAGTTTACTCATGGCGACAGTGTAAGCTGAAGCCACGGTGCCACCCCAGGGACCTGTTCTGGCTCAGGGTCCCAGAGGGGTTGCAGCAAGCAGCACATCAGAGGCAATGGCAAGAGCCTCCAGCACCTAGGGGAGGTATGAGGCTACAGCCTGGCAGGAAAAAAGCAGAAAAACCTCCTTGTGAACAGGCAGGTGAGGTGTAAGCATCCCAGGCACAGCGTGGGTCCATGTCCTGGATTAAGTTTCACACAGAAGACAGTCACCCTAGCTCAATCTCCCCAGATTTATCTTATTTCACCACTCTTCTTGAGGCTGGAGCTCACTTTACAGATCGGCTGCTGCCAAATCTGCCACAGCTCCTTTTACTTTTCCCAAACTACAACATCACTGTTGTATTTCCCTCTCTTCCCTGTGAGCTTAAGGTGGTTTAGGGCAAACCCAGTTCTTTCACGAGCAGCTCTGTTTCCCAACAGCACCCATCCCTGTTGCTCGCATGGGCAAATATTCCAATCCCAGCCCTACTTACAGTTATTTTTACAGAGTCCTCCTAAAACCTGCCGTATGTTGGTATTTCAGCCGCTGGTATAGCTAAGCCGGCACAAACACCTACTGCCACGTGAGTCGAGGCCAACAAATGCATTTGATCTCTGTCATCTCAGCTACCAGGCTACAGCAGCACCAGAATAATAAATAAATCACTTCACTTGGGTTTGAATCATCTCCCCACCAGGCACCTGCCTGACTGCAGCACAGCTGCAGCTCGACCTGTCCCTCCATCTCTTAGTGAGCTCTGCTGTCATAATTTCTCTGTTTCCCTTGCCTGCTGCAAGCTGAGCACCTGTGTGAGCCACAAAGGACTTAACTGAAACGGGCTTGTGAAAGAGAAAAAAATTACAGTGATTGCATCGCTGCATATCGTCTTCTGCAGATATGTTCCTGCTCATGGCATCCCATCATCAGCATCGCTTCTCAGCAGCTGCAGGAAGAAAGGATTGAAGAAGAAATTGAATTCCCCAGCCCCAGTTTGTCACTGGCTGTCCTCGCGCACAGTCAGGGGACTTCTGTGGAGTGAACATCCTGTGGGGTCCCATTGTCTGGTTTCCCAGTTCCTCACATGGGTGCCCGTGCACAGGGTGTCACCGCGGGGAGCTGACCCTGCCCTGGAGATGTGACCATCGCAGCGTCACGACAGTGCTGCAGGGACTGTCACTGTGGCAAGGCAGAGCACGTGTCCTCCCACCCCAGGGGCAGCCAGAAGAAGTTTAGGGCTATTTCCCTCTCTCTTAAGCCTAGCAAATGCCAGCGCCACATCCTCAGTGGCCTGTACCCAGACAGATGCACAGTGAGGTTTCAAAAGGCAGTGCGGCAGAGCTGGACACCAGTGAAGAACCTGGTCCTGCACCCACAAGTGCAGAGCCCACTCCCCCCCTACCAACAGTGCCTGAGAAATCAGCTGCAGCTTCGCAGCTCAACTCATCCCCCAGCCACTCACCGTGAAGTCCTGGGTCCCCAGTGAAGTCCTGGGTCCCCAGTGCTCCTACAAACAACCCCCCAAACCATGGGATGCTGCCACAGGGCATGGCATTGCTCGTGATCACGCTGCGTTGCATCATCCGGATATAAGGCAGGATGAGGTGTAACTGCAGCTGTGGGGCCTGTCTAGCCCCCCTCAGACTAAATCCCCCTGGTTTTGTGGATGAGGTAACTGACCGTCTGCTCCCACTGCCCTGCCATGGTAACGAGCTTTCCTGGAAGGTCTAATTGCTGCATCTTCCCAGCAGTGAGCGAGCAGCAGGTCTCAGGCAGCCCTTCCCTGCACAGCATCAGTGACTGAGCACCGCGCTTGGACGTCGAGAGGGTTTTTAGCAGAGACAATGTCGCATGGGTTGACCATATACAGGAGAAAACCCACCGTGCATTGCCAGGTTCTGGGCTGCATCACCCTCTCAGCAAGACACCACTGTCACCCAGAGTGTCCCCAGGGACTCCCGAGCAGCCCACCTGCAGCCAAGGTTGGGCTGCTGGGGCTCTTTCATCCCATCCCTTTAGGGACCAAACTGAGCTGAAGGCAGCTGGCTGCAAATCCAGCACCAGCCTGGCAGAATTTGACCATCCACCTGCCAGCCGGGCTCCCGGGGGTGAGGTTCAGTCCAGAAGAGCTGTGGGGGGCCAGGACCAAACACCCTCCGGCCGTACCTCTCCCTCCTGGCACATTGGGTGCCGCTGCACGATGCCCGTCCCCCTCCAGTGGTAGCTGCATTTCAACGGCAGCGAGTTGCCAGTAATGAGCTGTGTCTTTCTGTGAGCTGAGAGCCTTCGAGATCAAAGATGCTCTTATACAAAACCGAAATATTATCATTGGCCTTTAAAGGCCAGACTAAGCTTCTGAGGGAAAAAAAAAATCAATTTTCTGTAGATCTAATTTGAAACCATTTTAATGCTCATTAAGATAGAGAGACCCAAGCAGATTGTGCCGGCTGGAAGACAGGGAGAGGAAAAAAGAAGTTATTATTGACATTTTAGTTTAGGTCTTTATTCTATCCTGAGCTCCCCACTTCTGGCCAGCAGCTTTGAGTAATGCTATTGTTAGCATCAGAATTGTAATTCTAATGTCCTTTTATAACTGACTTGGAAAAAAAAAAATCCTGAAGGCCTTCACTGAATTTAAAGTAATGGAATTTGTAGTGATGGAAAGATATCTGAAGACAGACAAATCCGCAAGCCCCCACACTGTCGCTCCCATCACAGGGTGGTCATGATGCTCACCCACCCTGGCTGTCCCCTCCGCAGTGCCTTCCTCGGGTGCTTGGGTGAGGGGGGGGGGTGTGAAGGAAGGGATCACAGTGGCTGCCTGGTCCTTGTGTGTCCCAGCCTGGCAGCCCACCAGAGCCCACCGGAGCCACTCAGCCATTTGCTGGGTCCCAGCCCTGGGGACGACTGTCCTGGGGGGTTCTGCACCCCTCAGCAGCACCCAGCTCCATGCCTCCCGCTGAGGGGTGGGATGGGGACAGGAAAGAGCCCAAAAGAGTATTTATTTGCTGCTGTCTGTGAGGGCTTGTGTGGAAATACAAGATTTGGTAAAGGCGGGTGCGTCCGTCCAGCGGGCGAGGATGCAGGGTGGTCGTGGGGGAGGTGGGCACGGTCAGAGCCTGAAAAAACGGACCTTACAGTGAAGGGCTTCCCGGCATCGCCCACCCAGCGCTCTTTTAGAACCAAGACTGTTATCGACCACCTCCCCCGCACTGTGCTGACACCGCCCCGGGGCCGCAGGGCACTGCCCGGGCTGCCGAGCCGGCGGGCAGCCGGGCGGGCACCGAGCGCTGCTCGGGGTTGTTCGTGTCTGCGCCTGCGGAGGGCACCAAACCCCCGCGATGGCGGCCGGGCCCCGAAACCCCCCAGGCTCCCCAGCCCCGGGCTGTGTCCCGGCACAGTCTCCTTGGGGTGCTCCTTCGGGAAAACCCTGGATAACGGTTACCCAAATTGCAGCAGCGCGCACCCCTCGCAGCCCCGTCCTGGGGGGGATTCCACTGCTCCCACCCGTCCCAGTCCGGCATGGAGCACTGGGCGATGCTGGGTGCATCTCCTCCCAGCACTGTCCAACCCTTGGATGGGGATGGGGACACCGTCTCGCCCCGTGGCCTCAAGCCCCAACCCAAGGGCTGGCTGAATCCACCTCCAACAGCAGCAGGCACACCAAAACTACAAGAAAAGCTTTTGGGGGAACTTACCAATGTCCTTGTTTCCCCTGTGGGGGGAATCGCTCCTGCTTTAGGAAAAAAAACCAAAACCCTGACATAAGGTTTCTGGACCATTTTGACCTCAAAAAGTACAAGGGAGTTGATCTGCATTTTGGCAAAGGACAGCACGAAAGTGTCCAAGCACGCAGCAGCTCCAGCCGTGTGCAGGTCGGCGGGTAGCATCCCCAGCGAACCCGGCTGAGCCCAGCACAGGGAAAAGCCCTGGCTGTGGCTTTGAGCGAGTCCTTGGATCTCCCCCAGAGCTTCTCTGTCCACTCCCAAAGAGGAGGGTCCTCCATCAGAGGGGAATCACCGGGTGAGACCCAGGAACAGGTACAAAGTGTTTGGATGTACCACGGTGCTGCATCCGGCCAAAGATGTTTCCATGTTGGCAATGCAGATTCACACGATTCCCCAAATTTAGCAAGGGTTGTACAGCACAGCAGGATGAAAGCTGAAGTACTTTAAGCCACTGGTACAGTTAAGGGAACAAATATGAGCCTTCCTGCTCCAGATTTAGTTCTTTATTGATTTTCCAGCTGCATCCAGCAGTCGCTGTCCCAATGCCCAAGTTAAAGACATCACAGAAATGAGAGGAAAACAAGACAACGTTGTGGTTTTCATGAAAAACGTTAAACATCCTAAACAGTAATTTCTGAAAGGAAAATTTGTCCTCCTTAGGGTGGGGACCGGGTTACATTTATTCTTGAACAGCTCAGAGACATGGAGGGCTCCTGGCTGCTCGTGGTCTGGAGCACGGCCACCTCCCTGGCTGCCACTGCCCTCACTCCCTGCTCCACTGGCAGGACTGTGACCTGCAGGGTGGACTCGGGGTCCTCTGTTTCGGCTTGTCGCCTGTGTTGGATTCAAAGATAAAGGTAAAACCAGTTTCCAAATCTCTGTGACTGCAGTGGAGTGGATATGATGTCCCCTATCTGTTCACACTGCTGGTACCACTTACCTCCTGGTAACCCTCCCGTTGGTGGTTGCAGCTGGGTCACATCCTGCACATCTGTCCCAGGGACCTGACCCTCCTGTTCAAGGTGTCCCTCGGACTGGAGAGCTGTCCCCTGTGCTTGCATCCAGCTCCTCCCCACAGCTGCAGCATGGAGGGACCCCAAGGGCCTGGCCGTTGGAGATGCTGTTGCCACCCCAGCTACATGAAAGTGTCCCCATCTGGGGGTTTTGCTCCATGAATAAGATCTATGACCCACCACCTCGTAAAAAGCCTCCAGCCCACAGAGCTGTGCCACGTCCCTGCGGTTCAGCAGGCCATGGCACCGGGGTGCAGCGGGGGCACGTCCCCGGGGCTCCCCTCCCTCACCCAAAGGCGTCCCCGGAGGGGAGGGCTGCCGCTCGCTGTGCCCAGCGCCGGGCTGGCTTTGCTGACTCAGCAGCTCACACCCTGTGTAAACGCCTGCCAGCTGCTGCCCCAGCCGCTGTTTGCTCAGCCTGCACCGCTCTGTTTGCCTTTCGGGGGATCACGATGGAAGGAGATGGGCTTTCGGCCGCTGGCAAATGGGGCAAGGCAGCTCCAGGCACCTGCCCCAAGGATCCTCCAGCATCTCCGCTCCTCCAGCCCCTGCTCAGGGCTGGTGCAGGCTGCCACCCATCAGCAAGACCCAAATTAAATCCTCCACTGAGCTCTAGGAGCTACAGAAAAATGCACCTGCCACAGCATAACCCGGCCACCACGCAGCCAGGAAAATTATTTATTATAATTTCCTTGCAACAGAGATATGGGGGAAAAAACCACCCGCCCTCCCCAGGTGCAAACAGCAGCAGCTGCAGCTTCCACGTAGGGACCTATGTACATCACAGTGTAAAGTCCATCGAAAAAAAATTCAATCCAAGTTTTAAAAAAAACCTCCCCACGTACAATCTAAAACCAGGAACCAGAAAAAGTGGTCGATAAAATAGGTTGGGCCTCTCCCTCTTACTATAAAATATATATATTTCTAAGGCGACGTTTCACAAAACCAGAAGCGAGGTTCCTAAAGAGTCTGAGCTTGCGGCTGGGGACACCGCACGGACACAAATCCCACGTGAGAAGCTAGTGTAGAAACGAAAACCTCCACCCACCCCACGGCCTCAGTGGTCACCATAGTCCTTGGTCTCCACCCCGGTCTCGTTGAGCACCGTTGTCCTCATGATGGCCTCGGTGACCGCGTAGGGGTCACAGTTGGCTGCCGGCCGCCGATCCTCGAAGTAGCCGTAGCCATCCTGGCCGACCTGGCGCGGGATGCGGATGCTGGCACCTCGGTTGGCCACGCCGGCAGAGAACTCGAAGATGTTGGATGTCTCATGGTGGCCGGTGAGCCGCCGGGAGTTGTCCCTGCCACCCCGTGGGTCGTAGACACAGATGTGGTAGTCGTGCCGCTTGCTCAGCTTCTCGATGGCGGCTTCGATGTGTCTGTGGGAGAGGAGAAATGGAGTTGGTTTTGGTCAGTAGGTCCATTTGGGAGGGTGTTCCCATGGCCAGGAAGGCTGTGTGCGGATCCCTTTCCTTCTGTGCAGGGACGGGGACAGCCCAGGGGACACTCTCATATAACCAGCTGCTTTTAAAGTAAAATGAGCTGGGACAGATCCAGCCCTGCCTGGTGCAGCCACCCAAGTACGGAGACACACACACTATGGGGAGCTGCCACATGGCCAAGGGCAGAGCCTCCTCATGGCACCCCAAACCTCCTGGGACCCCCCTGGACTCACTTAAGACCCCCTTCTCTCCGCATCTCCTCGGTGCTGTAGTTGGTGTGACACCCGGCGCCGTTCCAGTTGCCGGTCATTGGTTTGGGGTCTAGAGTAGCCACAACCCCAAAGTCTTCGCAGACGCGGTGGAGGATGAACCGAGCCATCCAGAGGTGATCCCCCATCTCGATGCCTTCGCACGGGCCCACCTGGAATTCCCACTGGAAAGAGCAAGTGGATGTGCCAGTGAGGACGGACAGATTCGTGCCTCCCCAGCTGTCACGTCTCTGCCACCCCCTGGCGAGGGCTGCCAGCCTGGGGCACAGCTGAGCTTCACCCCTTGGGAATCAGCAATGGGGATGAGGAGCATCGAGTTAAGCAACACGACAGCTTTGGCATGCGAAAAACTGGGAATAAACCTCTCATGACCAAATAACGCAGATCAGAGGGATTAATCAAAGTGGAGGTAGATAAGCACCACATCTGCCTTCGCGGCTGGAGCTGCGGGCGGGCAGGATCCCCCAACCCACACTGCAAACAGGGCACGGGACTAGCGAGGAGCCTCCTAGTCCTTCCCGGCCGGAGCCGGGGTTGAGCCACTCACGGTGACTAAGCAGGGGGTGACGCGTTTACGGCGGCTGGCCTGGCCTGGCCGAGCTGCAGAGAGCAGCCAAGGAGGACCCTGAAGAAGCCAGGGCAAACAGCAGGGTCATTAAAAGTCCAGCCCCAGCTACACCGCAGATAAGCCCCCCCCCAACACTTATCGCCGCCACATCAGCAGCGCGAGAGTCAGCGATTCGTGGGCGGCAGGGCCGAACCGCCGTCGGTCAGTCTGGCCACCCGCCTAACGCAATCAGGGACTGCCGCCGGCCAACTCCTAAATAAACCCAGAACTCCCCCAAGGCTGTGTCCCTCCCGAGCTTCCCACCTCCCAGGGCAGAGGAGCAGGATGCAGACACCCGTCGCTCCACGTGCTGCTCCCATCCCGGATCCCACTGTCCCCTCCATCCCTGCTCCGCGGGGGCAGGAACGTGCAGGGGAGCACCCAGCACCGCAGCCCAGGCTGAACAGTGCAAGGAGCTCACTGCAGTTTGGCTCGGCTGCCATCCCACTCGCCTGCCCCAAAAAGCAGGGGTTTGCACGCCGGGGTGTTAGGAGAAAATCAAACATGCAGGTTTCTGTCCTAGCAGCGCATCTGTGCCTGTCCAGAGACATCCGAAGCGGGGAGTCACTGGATTCAGCATCCCGGAGGAGCTGGGAGTTGCTGGGTTGTTCCAGCCTCACTGGAAAGAGGGGCTGCACGGGGCTGTCCGCACGTACCTGGGAGGGCATCACCTCTGCGTTGGTGCCACAGATCTTCACCCCCGCGTAGAGACAGGCCTTGTAGTGGGACTCCACGATATCCCGCCCGTACACCTTGTCTGCTCCAACCCCGCAGTAATAAGGGCCTGAAAAGGAGAGAGGATGGACCACCCAAGTAAAGCTTTTGGGAGCAACAGCAGCACTGCAGTGTCATGCCACCACTCCCAGGGAGCAGCCATCACCTGCGGAGGATTTATGGGAATTAAATGGTGCTGCCCTCCATGGTGCATCGAGCCACTGACCCCTAGTCCAGGACCTGCAGCGTGAGCAATTCATCTGCTCCAACAACTGCCTTATCTCAGCCGTTAAACAGGACTTGTGATGCATCAACTGGGAGGTCCCAGGAGATAAGGGAAGCTCGGCTCTGTCTGACCCTCGGAGCACGTCAAGCGTCCGAGATCGTTCTGACAACAGCTGACATTGTTCATGGCTAGAAAGTTCAACTCCCCGTGGTTTTATTTGGCTCTGCCTCAGCCAAGCAGGTCAGGTGAAGATGATCTTCCCGCCTGGGGGAAGGGAGCTGTTGAAAGCGGCCGGTCCCCACAAAAGGCTGATTAAGTCGGGTTGGGAAACCCCTGGCCCTCTCCCAGGAGGCAGCTGGGGCTCACCCGCTGCGGCAGGAGGGCACAGTGTGCCGGCCCTGTCCCAAACAGCCATGGGGAGGAGGTTTTTCCAGCCCAGTTCTCCAGCCCTTGCCAAACAAGTCGTGCAGCTGAGCTGTTTGTGTAACAGGGCTCTGGCGGGAGCGGTGCTGCCAGCCGGCTCACGTGAGCCACGGGGCACCGGGCGCTCTTGGCAAACAGCTCCTGGCCTCATCCCAGCTCTCACCTGGTGTCAGCACGGTGGGAAGCTTGCACCCGAGGCTGGGGACGGGGTGCCTGCCACCAGGCAGCACCCCCCGAGCAGAGGGTGGGAGCTGACGGGAGCATTTGGGTTGGGAAAAGGGGGGGACACTTACCCTGCGGGCCGGGGAAGCCGTTGTCGGGCCAGCCGTAGGGGTGGCCGTTGATGCCCAGCAGCGTGTACTCCTGCTCCATCCCGAACCAGGGGTGGCTGTCCTTAACCAAGTCCATGACTTTCTTGCATGTGTGCCTCAGGTTGGTCTCTGGGAGCAGAGGGGTTGGGATTAGACCCGTGCCACGGGAAGGCACCCATCACGCACTGCTCCATCCCACTCAGAGGTTGGGACTCCACCACTGCCAAGCGCTGCCCACAGAAGCCTTAAGGAAACCAGTGAGCGGATCTCCCCGTCCCGCAATGCGCTCTGCTCATCGGTTTCCTCCTCGCAGAGCTACTCCATTGCCACAGCATCAAGCCACAGGCCAAGGAGGTTTTATCCACCCACTCCCCAAACCACCACCACCGACAGTCCATGAACATCCTCCTCTTACACACCAAGAGACCAGCAGCCATATCCCAGCCCCAGCCTACAGGTGTCCAGCAGATCTGGGAACAGTGACTGTACATCTCCCATCACTACCCTCACCCTCATCCTCTTTCTACCAGCCTCAGCTTAATTATCCTTATCTTTCTCCTGCTCCATGCTTTTGGTTAGCATCCAGGCTGGCTGGCCCTGGCTTGGCCCTTCGTGGTGGCAGGGGTGCTCAGGGCAACCAGGGCTTTGCCAAGGGAGATAGAGATGCCAGAGAACCATCCTGACGTGGCACAACGTGCCAGGCAAGGGGAGTGAGAGTTTGGACCGAACACAGCAGAGCTGAAAAACTGTCGTCACAGGCAGCAAATTCTGCTTTAAATCGCAATAAAAGACCCCAGAGCAGCTACGGCAGAGCCCAGGGTGTGGGACTGGAGAGGAGCCATGACAGGTCCCTTGCACTGATGGGAGAAGGGGGGAAGGCAGTGGCACCTCCTGAGCCCACACAGCCCTTAACATCCACGGAGACGCACCCTGGGAAGAGCCGCAGGGTGCACCCCTCCTTGCCCCAGCTCCAGGGCCAGGGGCTCTCACTACAAATTGCTCCGGCCGAGGAGCTGCCGGGCAGGAATCTCAACCAAGACGCTTCCCCCGCGGCTGAAAGCCGTGACGCTGTTCGAAGAGGAACCAGCCCCGTCTTTCACCATCGCTGCCGCAGCCTCTCCTCGCCCGGGCAGACGTGTTCATCACCCAGCAGATGCCGTCTCCCTCCCCCGCGCCCAGCGGGGACGTGGCCCCACTTTTCCAGCAAATCACCCCTCCGGGAGCCCCTCGGTGCGTCCCTGCAGACCAGCTCCCCCTCCTCTGTCTGGGGCTTTATCAGACAGACAGGACAGACACGGAGACTGCAGACTTCTGCCCGCAGCGATAAGACCGAGCGCCGGCGCGCTCCGAGGCCGCTTGCAAAAGGTCACCCCGAGCTCGTGCCATCCCAGCACCTTCTCCCTCCTTTCCTGCAGCCACCCATCAACAAGGGGAGCAGCCATGAACTCAGCACATTAAACCTCCCCCCTGCTGCCTCCAGTTCCCCCCTCCATCACCCTGCAGCCCCGGGGGCTGGGTGCGCTCAGGCTCAAACGCCGGGTGACGCCTTCGGCACGCTCGAGTTGGCGAGCGCCGCGAGCTCCACGTCTCACTGCTCTTCTCCTCGCCCCGCGCAGCTAAAACAGGTTCCTGCAAACAACCACCACCACCAGCAGCGCTTGAATTTTGGAGCCTCGGGCCAAGGGCTCGGGTGCTGAGCTGCTCCCCGGTGCCAGCGGTCCAGAGCGAGCAGCCCTTGCGGGGAGGGCACCCTAAATAATAGGGGGGTGACCCTCGGGAGCCGGGAGGTGCGCGCCGGAGGTGCTCACCTGCGGGTTTCCTGTTGTACTTCAGCACTTCACAGAGCACCAGCTTGTTGGGGTCCAGGCAAAAAGGGTCCCTGAACATGCGGACGGGCACCAGGAACATGTCGCTGTTGGAGCCCTCCGCCTGCGCAGTGCTGGAGCCATCGAAATTCCACTCGGGGACGTCTGCGAGGCAGGAGGGGGACAGGGGGGTTCCGGGATTGGGTAAAGGTCTCTCTCATATGGATCGTGCCAAGGGCTGCTGACTTAGATCCGGGATGGGGTGCCCAGAGGGAACCAAGTGCTCAGGACGCCTCTGCAAAGATTTTCTCGCACATCCCTGGAGCCCATCAGTGCTCCCTGAGCATCAGCGTGTTCAGCCCCCAGCACCACTGAGGCACAGGCAGGATCAGCCCCGGTCGCTTCCTCTCCCTCCACCAAACCCTATCCAGATGCTGGCATGTCTCCACACAGGTTTGCCCAGTGGAAAGGGGTGAGGATCTCATCTTCCCCTTCCCACCCAGCACTAATGGCAGAGATTACGGATTAAGCAAACCGCAGCAACGTATGTCGGATATTTACCCTGCCACTGGATACAACCCCATGAGACAACTGCAGTGGGTATCACTGGCACCACGCAACCAGGAAGAGCAAGTGCCAACTCCCACTGCGCGAAGCACCCCAGAACTTTTCCCCGGTGATGCTCAGGGCCCTCCACTACACCAGCCATCATCCGGAGCGGTGTTACCTTCGATGCTCTTGGGCTCCTTGTCGAGGGTCCTGCTCTTGCAGCGCACCCCCTCGCCGCTGCCGTCGATCCAGACGTAGGTGACCTGCACCAGCCCATCCTGGGGCAGCCTCACGTACTGCTCCCGCACCAGCTTGTTCAGCCTGGAGCTGTGCGACACCGACATGGCGACGGCCCTGCGAGAGCGCGCAGGTCAGCGTGGCATCGCGGCATCACCCCCAGCCCCTTTCACCCTGATTATTTTAAAAACATCCCCCCACACCTAAAACAAGCCACTCCCGACCTCCCCCGGCGCTGCACAGGCAGCCCCAGCCCGGCTGTCCCCTCCGCGTCCCCCCGCGGGACTCGAACCCGCGGCCCCTCCGCTCACCGGCCCCAGCGCAGCCCGCGCCCGCGCCCGCCGCGCTTTATACGCGCCCGCGCGGGGAGGTGGGGCGGGGGCGGCTCCGCCCCGGGGCGGCAGCGGCAGCGCGGCGGGTTCCTGCCCCCACCCCGGGGGTTACCGATGGAAAAATGACGTTTCTTTCTTATTAAGATATGACTTATTAAAAAGAATAAGTATGGCGCTGTTAAAATATAATTTTATCGAGAAATAACAAGTTATGTGCTAAATACGTTATGTGCTAATTTATTTATTAAAAATAACCAGTATTACTCATCGAAAATATTATTTACCACTTCCTTCCCCCTTGCTCCATGTGCCCTCCCTCCTGGCACTTTGTTTTTGTAGGGCTGCCTTCCTGCCTGCCAGCGGGTGTTTTGTGGCCCAGCCCTGCGCCGGGGTGCAGAGCCAGGGAGGCTGGCACAGCCTGCTCCTCCTTGGGCACCCCAACAGCCTTGTTGGCACCCTGCCCTGCAGAGGTGTGATACCCGGGAATGGATTGGGGTGCCTGGCAGGCCCTGGGGACACGGGCAACCGGATCCCTGGGGACACGGGCAACCAGATGCCTGGCAGCCCTTACACCACCCCTGTGCCCCCTACAGACGACTCCTGCCCACCCGGCTGCAGGGCTGTGTTTGCCTCCTGGGCACGGCCGCCCCCCTGCAGCAAAAGGGCATCTGTGCTTTGAAGGACCGAAAGGCTGAGGGGTTGCTGCTGGGAAAACACTGAAATCACCCCCTTTGGCCCCTCACATCTCTAAATTATTGAGATAAATACAATATTTTACATTTTCAAGCACTGGCAGCGTAGTTAAGTACTTTCAAAACCAAAAATTATCCCATGCAGCAATGGCTCTGGTCTGATTTACAGTCACCGAAACAACCTAAGCCAACAGGTGTGAATTTGAGTAAATTATTTCAATGTAACAGCCACTTCCAGCCCTCAAGCCAAACATAAATCTCAATTAGATTAATTAAATGGGCCACTGCCTTTTCAGTTTTCCACAGATACAATGTTAGAGGGTTCGTATCTGTTAGAGCAGAGGGATCCAAAACATGCCAGTGCACAACCGGGCACGAAGGCGGGTGCAGGGCAAACAGCCCGCGCTGGCACCTCCTGCACCTTATCTCAAACACATGATATTTTTTTTCTGGGAGGAGGGTAGGATTTCAAATAAACCCTCAGCAAACCCAGCCAGGTGAGCACACTACAACTCTCCAGCCTCAGTTTTTTAAAGCAGTTTTTCAATGTTACAAGAGGAGAAAAGGCTTTAAACCATGACCAGGCTCCAAAGCAGTTTGGGGTTTTGCTAATTCCCCTGGTCCTTAAGGCAGACTCATGCTCGCGGCTGCCTGACTCACCCCCAGGAATGTTTTTCTGCAACATGGTAAAACATCTGCACCAAAGCAGCTAAACAAAACCCTTCACGGTTGATGCCCCCCACCCCGGACATCTCCTCGCCAGGCATGGACCCCAAACTCCCAGCTCTGTTTTAATTCTGAAGATGTTTTGGTCCTGCAGGCGGATAAACAACCGGGAAGAAACCCAAAAGCATCTGCGATTGCACAAGAACCAGGAAATGAGATCAGCAGAGAGAGAAGCAAAACTTAATTAGCAATTTTGGTGCCCGGGTGGTGACATCAGTCGCAGCGGACTGCGGGCAGGCCAGACGTCACCTGCCCCACCGTCTGCGGGCGCTGCCCCGAGCAGAACCTGTGCAAAGGTGGTTGACACCCAGGGATGTGCCCGAGGTTCCCCAGAGCAGCGGTGGCAGAGCCGTGCGGGTCTCCTCTGCGTTACCCGTGTCCGTGATGCTGCCCAGATGACGTGCAGGGTCTCCTGTAGCTGAAACTGGGGTGCAGCTCGAAAGCAGCCACCTCCCTCTCTGGGGGATTTTAGGGACACGTCCATGAACGTGCTTGCAAAGCTCAGCATTTCCTCATTCCTGTTTGGAAATCATCCCAAGCCGGGCAGCTGCGCAGGAGGAAACATACCCCTGGGTGTGCGATCCAGTGGCAGCGTTTCCCGGAGGCCTTGCAACACGCGGCCGAGCTGCTGCGAGTGCTGGATGCACCAGTGGCTCTGCTGGATCCCTTGGCCCTGCGCACCCATCTCCATCCTGCTCTGGGAGCTGGATCTCGTGGGACTGGCTTCTGGCTGGTGAAGTAGAGGCTGCTGCTGAGCTTTCAGGAAAAGCAGGGAGGATGAAGATGGACCTGCATCCCTTGGAGACCATCGCAAACCCAGCCCAGGGAGAGAGGAGCCACCCCTCCGGAGCCTGATGTGTTGCATCCTTCCTGGCAGACAGCAGGACCAGCAATGGTGTTTCCATGAGATGCCAGAGTTTGGCCAAGACCCAGCGCCTCCTTGAGTCAGCTGGGTTTGGGAGAGCCTCGTTTTATTCCCAGTGAAAGCCCTGGCTTCCCCCTGCATGTGCCCAGTCGTGCAGAAACACCCCAAAGCACGAGTGGGCTCAAAACCACGGAGAAATGAAACAGAAATTCAGGCTGCATTAATGCTAATCTGGTTTGGGGACCAGAGCTCCTCTTTGGACGGTGGGAACCGCTGAGCACCGAAATCTCCAATCGGGGAAGACAGAATAAACACCAATAATCCTTTACCTGGTCAAAGCCCACCCGGCCCCGGGAGGGCAAACACGGCGTGTTTACAGCTGTTTGGGGGCAGCGGGGACGACAGCAGCCTGCGGGCGCGCGGCCGGGGTCCCATCCCTGCCCCAACAGCGCCAATGAGGCAGCTCACCAAATACATAATGGAATCCAAATTATTTCACGTCCAAAGGGATTTTAGTAAGCAGGAAAAAGTATTTCTGCTATAAAGCGTTGGGCATGCACTTACTCAGTTTTTCTCTCAACCTTGGGATCAAATTTTACCTCACCGCAGCCTAATTCCAGCCACTTCTACAGCATCAACTCCACGTTACACTAGTAACTCCAAACACAGTTCACACCTGCATCCCTGAGCCTCTCTAACAGGATTTCACCCCCCAAGCCAGCCCCGGCCAACGCGCTCCGCGCTCTTTGCAATCAGCAGGTTCCTGCCAGGTACAGTAAATATTAACCACCGCGAGGCACCCGACTCCGGGAATCAGTGACTTGGCCCAAGGTCAGGCGAGTGCCGGAGCTGAAGGCAGGGAGGGAGCAGGGATGTCCTTGCCACACTAGAAGGTCACAGGTTGGACCTTTGCTGAAGACCGTTCCGAGCTGCGGCGCGGCACAGAGGGGTTTCTCCAGATAAAGGACAGCAGGATGAGAAGCTGGTTCCTGATTTATGGCTACAGTGCAGACCAACCATTGCTCCGTCGCAGCGGTTGAGATGCCATCGCAGTGCCCAGGGATCGCCCGGCAGCTGCAGGCAGCGTTGCAAGATGCGGTGGGGCTGGCCCCTTTCTCAGCACCTTTGTTTTGGGTTGGTGGCCATCGTGCTGCAGCCAGCGATGCCCGGAGAGCTCTGCTGGGGAGACCTGACCAAGGCCTAAATACTCTACAATTTTTCTCTCTCTGACTTGAGACTTTATAAGCCTGAGGATTTTCCAGCGATACACCAAAGATATTACTAAAGCCCTGAGCTTTAATAATAATAATAAAAGCCTTCACAAATTTTCCAGGTTGAAAAACTTCAGTAACATGATATGCTTTACCAAGAAGGGGTTAAACATGTACTGAACTCCTGGGGTGACTTTTAGCACCTTCACCCCAGCTACAAGCTGGTGCTGCAGTAGGACAGGGGCTGGGGATCCTGCAGCCTTGGTTGTCAGATCCCTCCCCACACCTGCCCAGGAGGGATCACCCCCAGCGCAGGGGAAAGCAGAGATATTGGGATGGAGAGGTTGGTTTTTACTCTAAATTATCCTCTAGGATTCAGGAGGTGGCTCAGAACCAAGGGGGGTTCCCCCTGCTCATCCCTCTCCTCATGCACCACGGATTAAACCCCAAAAGCATCTCCTGAAGCCCTGGATCACCAAGCCCCAGGCAAGAGCATTTCATCTCCCTGGGTTTGGTCCCAACAAGCCGTGGTGGTTTGTCTCCTGCCCAAACTGTTTGATGGGGAGATTAGAGGGAAGGCAAAGAGCAGGGTCAGCGTGGGGGAACCCGGCACAAACACCATAAAGGGATTAGAGGGGCTGCGGGGGGAGAGTGGGTGGGAATTTTCCTGCGTGCACTGTCGGGGAAGAGGCAGTTTTCTCCAGCTGAGGAAACGCGAGGGGGATGCTGCGAAGAAAGACCGGGGGGGCGGGTGTGCGGCCCCCCAGGTCTGCAGTCACTGCCTGGGGATGCTGCTGGGTGCTGGGGTGCGGCAGGAGGTGGCCAAGGTGGGTCAGATGGGTGCTGAAGGGTTTAGCAGAGACCAACCAGCATCGCGCTCGGCAGGGCTGTGCTGGCATTTCCCTGTCCCCAGTATGCGCTCACTTTTACACTTTTCCTGCAAAACAGCTGAACTGACAGTTTCCCTTTACAGTTAAAACACATTTAAGCAACATCTCCTTATGTCTAGATGTTTGCACCCAGACCACTTTCTACGGGGGGGGGGGGGGGGGGGGGGGGGGGGGGGGGGGGCGGGAGACCCCATAGTCCCAACTCGACAGTACTTTGGTGGCCACCAAAGTGCCCAGCACCAACCCATGCCCCTCCTGTAAAGCTGGGGTCCTCCTGCTCAGACTCATCCCACCCATTTCCCCCATGCACACTGGCAGAGCCAGCGGCAGGAGAATCCAGCCAGCACACCACTCGCTCCTACCCCAAGGGAAGCCCAGGAGCCCCCAAACCAGGATTTTCCTCCTCTATCCCCCAGGACGGCTTCAACCCACTGGTGGCTCCAGATCCCCCAGAGCCAGCCCAGTCTGGGCAGGGGAAGCCCCTGGCAGAGGCTCTCCTTGGGCATGGTGGGGGCTCCAGACCCTGCTCTGAACCAGGCGAGGAGCAATTTCAAGCAGCTCCCTGCTGTCCTTCAGCCTTCACGCACATGCAAGGGGGTATTTGGTCCAGGGTGAGCCTCTCCGCAGCCGTAACCAGAGATGAAGCACTCATCCTGGAGTAGCTCAATGCCAACGTGGTGAAGCTTTGCCCCTTCCTCCACGTGCCACCTGGGCTGGTTTTGGCAGCTCCTTGCTCAGCTGGTTGGGATCCTCCCACGCTCACACCTCTCCTGGGCGGCCGCTGCGGGAAGCAAGGTCTACTCTCGGCAATGGGGAGATAACACCTTGCAACACCGACTGACTTTGAGGAGCGAGGAATTCGCTCAAGGTCACAGAGGAACCCCGGTGAGAAGCCAGTGATTCCCCTCCAACCTCGTGGATAAAAGGCCAAGCGCCCTGGCAGCGCAGAGTGCGTTGGGGTCTGTTTGCAGGAAGCTCTTATAGATGATTTTGGAGGTTCTTCTCAGCTTCAGGGATGTGTGTGCATTTGTTGGGGTACAGTTGTGCTCCGTAGGCAGCGGAAAGGGCTCATGGAGCGGGGGCACAGGCTGCCCCGAGCATCCCCATGCAGCCTCTGAGCCCTCCAGCCCACAGACAGAAGAAAACTCAGGTATAAACCACGAGCAGTTTCCCCTTGCAAGGTTTCTGTTTGAATTTTCCTTTTAATCTTCTGGCAGCCACTTCAGGCTGTAGGAAAAGAAATTGGGAGAGGAAAAAAAGGGTGCGTGTGGCACATGCATGACCTTGGGAAGCCAAAGCGAAAGAGGCAGATCTGCAGCCAAGCAGCTACGATTTGCAGATTGCCCATGCAGGAGAAGCAGCACAGGGTGGCTCAGCAGGAGTGGGAACACAAAACCCGTTAGGTAGGCGAATGGCTGGGCTAAATTTCATCCGAGTCTTCCCCTGGGTCACCCACAGCCCAGAGCTGGAGGAGAAAAGGCTGCCCCAGCTCGCCAGGAATAGGCAGTGGGGCCGCGGCACCCAAGGGTTTCTTGGCCATCGAGAAGGACCAGTTTCCCTGTGACTCTGCCGAGATGGACCCAGTGAAGTGTGACTCACCGGGGAAAATTCCTTCTCATCTGTTTAGAGGAAGAAATCATGAGTCAGAGCTTCCCCACATCACTGCTGGGAGCCCTGGCCCATGGGGGTCTTGCCCAGCTCCCAGCTTTTTCTACAGCCTTTTGCTTCGGGGTCAGGCCTGAGGGTCCCATTGCCGCCCTGTGAAATCCCTCCCCGGGCTCCAGCCAGCCTCCCGGGATGCAAAGCCAGGGGATTTTTTTTGACCGACAGCATTTATTTTAACAAAATTAAATCTCAAAGCGCATCAAAACTCCTGTAGCAGCAAAGTGCTGTGAGCGGAGTCTCCAAATAAGCAGCAAACCACCAAAAAGATTAACCACCATTTATCGTAAACAGGACTATAAGCACCAGCACGCGATGCGCCCGAGCAAGACGGCTGGCTCGCTGCAGCCTCCTCGCCCAGCTGCTTTCCCAGCCTGTATCCTGTTTGGCAACCCCATTTTGCAGTCTTACACAAACGTGAAGCTTTTTCACTTCCCTCGCTGCTCACATCAAGCCCTGGTTGATGCCAGCCCGGGTGTTCAAACCAGCGTGATTTTGTTCGCTGGAGTCACGAGGGTTTTTATTTTTCCCCAAAGAAAATAGGAGAAGGGTCTTTGGTGGTGGTTTTTGTTATGTTGGTGCTTACCCCAAACCAGTGTTTTTCTCTGCAGAAGCAATGTCATCTCCTTGCAATCACGTGCTTTCAGGAGCTGGAACTTAAAAGGGGAAAAAAAAGATTAATTAAGCACTTTTAAGGCAATTCTTACAGCGCTCAGAATTTGGCCTTAGCTACATGAAACAAGGCTGCCTGGAAGAGAGGCCATGTAGTGTCTGAGGCCATCAGACAGCTGAGGAGACATTTTGGGGGCAAAAGCTCTGTTTTTTTAAAGAAAAACATCTTATTGCCAACTTATTGCAGCCTTTTGCACGAAGAAAAAGGCAAATTGCGGCAAAAGTTGACTTTGAGTCAACCCAGAGCGAAGCAGCTGGGAGCGCTTGAGCACTTTGGGGAGCATGGTTTGAACTTGCAGAGTCCGTAACTCGTTTCATACCCTCTCCTCCACCCTCTGGTCTCACGAGACTGCAAAGTCACTAACTACTCCCGGGTCACAAAGGCAAAATGGTCTGGGACCAGTGGTGGCTGTATCATCTTTACCCCTTGGGGTCCACCCAACCCCCTCAAACACCAAAAACGTGATGAGCCCCGATCCAGAGCTGTGCCTGCCCGTGGAGACTCTTCTGGGTGCCCACCCAGAGCCAAGGGATGCTCATGGCCCCACCACCACCCGCCATAGGGTTTGCACCACCCGTCCCAACCGGGCAGGGCGCAAACCTGTTCCCAGCAGTGCCCCGGGCAGGGGCGTGCGGCTGCCCGTCCCTCGCAGCCGGCTGGACGTGTTTGCTCACGCCTGATCCAGCTTTGGGCAGGAGGGACCGGGGACGGAGGGAAGGTGGGAACGAAGCAGCCCTGTGCCCCAGCAGAGCCGGTGCAGCCCACAGCCTCCCACTGGCAGAGCCCAGGAAAACACATCACAACGTGGGGGAAACTCACAGGCTGTGGCATCATCACTGGTGGGATTGCCACCCAGAAATGTTGTCCCCACATTGGCCTGAGTGATACTGCCCATGGCACCTACTGAGGAAGGGACACCCCATGGCCATCAACATGTGCCACCAGGTTTAGAGGGGACCATTGCCAGGGTGCTCCAAATCCTTCAAGAGGAATGGGGGAAGGTGAGCCCTGGAGGGGGATGCTCTTCATGGTCCCTCACCTGGGACCTTCCCCAGTGGCCTCACCAGCCTCCACCTGAGAGCAGACCTAGAAAAATAAGGGTGGCTGGAGGCCAGCAACCAGCACCTCACTGCAGGCTGTGCTGGTGGCCCTGGGGAGCTCAGCCACCACCTGGAACCAGTGGTGGGACACCCATGCTAGGACTGGGGAGACAGTACCAGTCCTCTGTGGTACTGCTGGCTGAGCCCCAGCTGCCCCACAGACACCCCCTGTGACCCTCCCCACACCACCAACCTCTACAGAAAGCCCAAAGAACACCATGTTTGGCCCTTACCAGGCAGGTCCTGATTCACAGCAAGGGTCCCACAGCCCTGCCCAACCCCAGGCAGCATCCTTGGGCTGACCAGGGCTGCTCCCTCCCCTGGGGCTTAGTGCCCTCGGGCAGCACCTCCCACCTCCAGCTGCGGGGGATGATCACCCTCCATCCCACACCCACATCTCCCCAGCAGCGGGGAAGCTCTTGGGAGTGGGGAATGGCCTGGGACAGGACCAGGACTCAGCCTCACCCCGAAGCTTTCCTAAGCAGAGGGGGAAACTGAGGCACAACACAACCAGTGATCGCTCCTTTCCCAGCAGAAGTGGATTTGGGGCAGTTTTGTGCTAGTTTTGGTGGGACTGACCCCAGTGGGTGCCATGAGCCAGCCTGGCGTGCAGCTGCACAGAGGCCAGTGGAGCAGGTTTCAGTGAATGGGTTTTTTTTAACCCAAACCAGTGCCTGCACCATCAGAAGGCACCTTTTCACACAAATCCCTCTTGCAAATGTTTATTCTGCATGAGCCCCCAGCAGCAGGCAGCCCCAGAGGTGCTGGTGTGCTTGAGAGCCCTCTCACCAAGACAGGACCTTTTAAAGCCACTTTTGTTTGTGTTCAAAGCAGGAAAAGCCACTGCAAAGCTCCTGGTTTGCAGGTCCCAAGGGACACGACGTTTCAGTTTCCAGTGTCTGCAAGGAACCCCCAATGACCGACCTGCAGATTTTCCCAAGTCCATTTTCCAGATGGTTTGGGGGCAGAAACAAACTTGAAAATGCATCTCATCCGCTCCATCATTTTAGAGCTGATTTAGTGATTTGGGGCCCTCGCTCTTGGGTTTTGAGCTGTTGGATGAGCTGTTGGGGCTGGATGAGCAGAGCGCGAGGCGGATTGGCACCTGGATGAATGCTGGGCACAAAGGGTGGTGATCGGTGGCACAAAGTCTAATTGGAGGCCAATGACTAGTTGGGTACCCAAGGGGTCAGTCCTGGGAATCCTGGGTCCAGTCCTCTCACATCTTCGTTAATGATCTGGATGATGGGGCAGAGTGTACTCTCAGCAATTTTTGGTGATGATACCAAACTGGGAGGAGTGGCTGATATGGCAGAGGGTCGTGCTGCCGTCCAGAGAGACCTGGACAGGCTGGAGAAACGAGCTGACAGGAATCTCCTGAAGTTCAACAAGAAGTGCAAAGTCTTGACCCTGGGGAGGAACAACCCCAAGCACCAATACATGCTGGGAGGCAGCGAGCTGGAGAGCAGCTTAGCAGAAAAGAACCTTGACATCCCGGTGGACAATGAACTGAACACGAGCCACCAACATGCCCTCTCTGCAAAGAGGGCTCATGGCAGCCTGGGCTGCACGGGGCAAAGTATTGCCAGTAGGTGGAGGGAGGTGATACTCCAAGTGATTCTGCAGTGGTGAGGCCACACCTGGAGCTCTGTGCTCCTCCTTGTGCTGGACTCCCCAGGAACTCTCTTGCTGTGTGTGCCTGGAGACGTGTGCCACCTCAGCGCAGAGCGACCTGACGGGGCCCTGGGAAGACGTGGCCAAGGTGGCTGGCTTGAAGCACCCATGCTGAGCACACGACAGGAGGTGCAGAGGATGGAGTGGGCAGTGACACTGCAGGAAGCCCAAGGCGTGTGCCAGGGTGAACACTGCTGGCGAGGATGGCCCACGGCGACATCCCCCAGCAATGGACTGGGATGTCACCCTGCGGAGCGGGACGGGTTTCCTTCCTGAGGGATGCGGGCTTCTCTTCCAGCCCTCCTCGGGCCAGGCAGCAGCCATGGCCTCTCCTCCTCTTCTAGTTGCACACGGGCCGCGGCAGCCTCGGAGGGGAAGAGGAGTCCGTCCCCACCAGCTCTCCCCAGCCCACCGCAGCCTGCGCTGAGCATGGCCACGGCCGCGGAGGACCACTGTCCGGTCTGCCTCGACAGCTGGGACAACGCAGCCCGCACCGTGCCGTGCCTCCACTGCTTCTCTTTCGGCTGTATCCGGGTGGGCAGAGACCAAACCCGAGTGTCCCCTCTGCAAGAGGAGGGTGACATCCATCCGGCACTCACTGCGGGGGGACGAGTTTGAAGAGTTCCCCGTAAGACCAGCTGCGGCATCGCTGGGCAGCGCCCGAGATGAGGGACCGGTTGGACTGCCAGATGTGTACCAGCTGTGGGATCCGGCTGGAGAGCTCGTGGGTGGCTGTCACCCCCGCGCCTGCGGGGACCTAAGAGGACCTGGTTGAGGTGCCGCAGCCCGACCTCCAAAGCCACATGACGGTGCTTGTGCACGACCTGATGGAGGTCACCGTGGAACGGTGCGGGAGGGCAGCCACCCCCTCCCTGCTCTAGGAGGGCTCCTGCAATGCCAGGGGCTGCAGGACACCCAGGGGTGTCCTCTACACCGCTGTCTTCTTGCAGTGGCTGGAGCGCAGCCCTGGGGCTGGCACGAGGTGGGTCGCCCACCTCAAGAGACAGGAGGACAACCTCGTGGGCAGAAGCCACTCCATTGGCTTTCCAGAGACAGGGAGGGCTGCGCTGTGACCAGCACCCGCCAGATTTCCTTAGGAGGGGGTCGGGAGCGCAGCTGTGGGGCCACACGCCAGCCCCCGCGGGGACCAGAAGGCTCTGCTCAGCACTCGAAAACCTGGCTCTCCCAGAAAATAAAGATGCAAAAATGACAGAAAGGGTCTAAGTATTGTTAACAACGCAGCTGGCGTCGTTATCCCCAGCCATGCTGCTTTCTCCCCCTTTTTCTGGTGCTCGGCCAGCCTTCTCCTCCCAGCTCTGCTGGGCCCTGTGGGGTCAGTCTGGTGGGAGAGGGTCTACAACAATGGACGTGACCTATTGCCTTGGCCATACTGGCTGGATGGTGTCTGTCGCATCCTGAGCAGCTCAAGCCACCTGGAGCTCTGTGGTTTTATTCTGGGCTCCCCAGTACAAGAGGACCATGGACATCCCAGACAGAGTCCAATGAAGGGCCGTGGAGATGATGAAGGGACTGCAGCATCTGATGTATGAGGAGAGGCTGAGCTGGGACTGTTCAGTGTGAAGGAGAGAAGGCTCCTGGGGATCTCATCAGTGTCTAGATATACCTGAAGGAATGTCAAAGAGGATGGATCTAGGCTCTTTTCAGGGGTGCCCAGAGATAGAACAAGAGGAAAGGATCACAATCGGAAACACAGGAGGCTCCATCTGTACGTTGGGAAACACTTTTTTTGCAGTGAGAGTGGCTGAGCACTTGCATAGGTTGCCCAGGGAGTTTGTGGAGTCTCCATCCTTGGAGATGCTCAAAAGCCACCTGGACTTAGTGGTCCACCTGGACTTGGCAACCTCTCTGGGTGACCCTGCTTGAGCAGGGGGCTTGGACCAGATGACCTCAGAGGTTCCTTCCCACCTCAACCACTCTGTGGAAGAGGCAGAAAGCTTTCACAATAGCACCAAGACAAGGCAGCGTCCAGTAACATTGTCAGGGGGAGACAAGCTGAGCTTTGCCACGGCATGTTCATCCATGATGTAGTTAGGTTTTATCGTCTCATAAACAGGAAGCATGTTTGCAAGTCACCAGCTAAAAACGTGGTCAAGCGGCCATCACTCCTGCTGGGCAAGCAGGTTCTGTCAGCACGGGCTGCCCACACGCCAGCTCGGTGCTGCCGGGATCCTAACGCAATGGGTGAAATAGATCCTCAGCCCTGCACAGCGGGACAAAGCTGAGGGCTTTCCCCAACCCTACGTCAGCAGCCAGCCAGCCCCAGGGAGTCCCTCCTCCCATGGGCAACCACTGGGAATGCTCAGAAGGGCTCTGACATCACGAGAAAACCTCTCAACAGCTCATCGTCCAGCATCTTGTTTAATATGCAAATAGGCTGATATTTCTCCAGGGAAGGAAGGGTTGTCAGAAAATCAGGGAATCTACAGAATATAGTTTTGGGGTTTGAACCCAAAGTGATAGCTCTCTGCTGAAACATCGAGGTGTGGCTCTCCAGCCTCTGGGCTCCAGCCTCTTTCTAACACCTCTGCTTACACGTGTGCCATGTGCTGCTGCACCGTCTGATGCAAACCTCAACGCAACCACGGTACAGTGCAAAACCAGACAGTGCAAACCTCAGAGTGCCATTGTGCTTTGCAAAGCCTGACACGTGGTTTGGGTTTGGTGTCATCTGGGAAGAAGCCACTGGCTTAATCCAAAGGTTGAACCCAGCTGCACCATGGAAAGGCACTACCTGCTCACACCTCAAGACATTTTCACAGGTTATAGTCTTTTAACTAGTTCTCTCCCACAGCACCACCTTTGCTGTGCTGCTCGGTGAGCTTAAATACCAAAATCTAAACCAAAAGCTGGTAAAACAACATGGGACTTGGTGCCAAGGTGGTTTTCTGGCCTTGGTTTCACTGGGGCTTTTCCAGAAGATCACCATGCTCTACAGAAAACCAGCTGCAATGCCCAGGTCAGACTTTTGTTTGTTTGCCCGTCTCTCACTTGTGAGTGCAAGGACTCGAGTCACTGAAATGACACTGCATGTGCTCCCTCAGCCGTGTCACAGCGGGCTCCCAGCCCTGGCCCAGTCGAGATCCATCACAGCACCACCAACAGCCAGTCTCTAAATAGTCAGGAGGATTTAGGACACCAGTAACAGGATTATAAATCCTGTTCCCTTCGTCATCACCATTCATGAGAGCTCAGCCAGTAACAGAGCCCTTTACAGTCTGTCCCATTAAGCTCTGCCATGTGCACAGTGAGTGAGGACCTGATGGCTCTTCCCTGCCTCAAAAGAAAAAAATACCTAGGGAATATTATTGGAAATCACAAGCTGCTTCCGTGCATTTTTAACAAAAGAGATGTCACATCGCAGCCCTGTGAAGGGGTCAGCAGCCTCCATGGTGCTCACAGACGCCGATCTGTACAGAACGGGCAATAGTAATCCACCACCTCGGGTGGGTGAAGGATCAGTCAGTCCAGGGCAGCAACTTCCATGTGTGAACCAACCTGGAGATGAGTGTTCATCACCAGCCATAGCCTGTAACATTCCTGCTGGGCACAGGCTTCCCTCTCCCCTTCTGCCCACCTACGGAGAGTTAGTTCATCCCCATTTTCCAATCTCAGCCCTCGGCTGCATTTTGGGGATGAACCAGGGCTTGGGGTTGAGGGGAACCCATGTCAGTTTAAACCAAGTTGGAAAAGATGGTGTCAAGATCTGAAAACCTGAAAGTGGCAGAGGTCAGTCATCCAAAGCTATCAGCATCTTCATCTTTACTCAAAGCTAGAAACCACCTGTGTTTGCCTTGTGAACCCCCACTTGGCACCCTGGCAAGTGGTGTGTCTTGTTCCTCAGGGCAAGGGGTCAGGGGTAAAGATGCAGCTATCAAGCAGTGATAATCTGGATTTAACCAAGTGATGGTATGGTCATGCTCCTTATAAGCACACGAGTTCATCTCAGAAGGCCATAAGGAAATCACCTTAAAATATTAAAAGCTTAAAACCATTTTCCTCATAGCAAGTGAATAGGGACCATATTCCCAAAAGTTTCTTCAAATCAAACATGTCTGGAATGGGATGACTTTACTGGAGTTACTAATACTCAGTAACTGCTCAAACCAAGGAAAGGCAATAGGATTTGTGGTGGTCCTTAGGGTAGGTTTGGGGTTTTAAATGTAGGATGAGATATACTCCCTTGCAGGACTGCAGAAACGTTTTAGTTCTTGATTATTCTCCGTATCTGTTCTCGCCTGAACAACTTTGGGTTTAAAGCTGGTTGTCCTGAGCAAATTACTAACTGGCTGTTAAGAAACGGAGGGTGAATGCTGGCCCGTAGAAGTGCTTACCATCAGAATCATCAGCGTTTTGCTCTCTGGTGGAATAAATTATCCCTATTTGGTTCCTCCCCATCGCTTGCTCAACTGGGTTTTGAAATACGAGGCTTCATCTTCCTGCTGGGCATTTTGGCAAATGCTGTGATCAGGGGCAGGGACAGCCCCTTTCCACAGCCATACACAAATGTCCCCTGATGTGTGCGCCGAATCAATAACACAAAAGTTTCTCCTCCTCTAAGCAAGAGCCCGAAACCAAGCTGCTGTTTGCTTCCGCCCACGTGCCTACGTGAGGCAGGGCTCTGGAGCCTGCCTGGGTTTTGCAACTGGATTTATCCAACAGGAGCATTACTACCAGCAGGGAACACCACCTTTCCTCTGAGCTTGCAAGGTGCACTACAGACACAAATTCAATTAAGCTCCACAGCAACCTCCGATGAGGCAGGTGGGCGGGGATTAGTCAAAGAATTAATTAGTAGAGAGAAACCAAGTTAGAAAACGAGTCTCAGTCACTTCTACCCTGCCCTTGATTCCGGTTTCTAGGATAAACACGTTATTTGTTGGGTTATGTTAGAGCAGACCCCTGAAAACCACCTTTCTGCACCTACCGCTGCACTGGAAACCTCCCGAATAGTCGCACCCCCAGACCCTGCTTCGGGGCTGTCAGCACGATGGGTGCTGGGGAAGGTCACTGCACCCTCCTCACAGCGGGGCACGAGTGTGGCACCCACCACACCTGCCCTAAGGGAACTCACTGGCAACCCGCACGGGCTGTGTTTGCAGAGGTGGTTGGAGGTGGCCACGGAGGCAGATCCCAAACTCAAACTGAAGGGGAGAACTGGGAACCAAAACCTTGATGTAAATCCCAGCTACAGCCCAACTCCTCTCAGGAGATGAGGGCTTTCTCCCTGTTGTCCTAATAGCAGCAACAATGTTCTCCAGAAAACCCGGACAAAACCAAGATCTCTGTGTCCGGCTTTGCTGGTACAAAAACCAAATTGCAGCCACTGTCCGTAAGTGCAGGTTTTCTGCTGAAAGAGGCAAGGCAGAAAAGGGAAGGACAGTTTAGGCTGATTTGAGAGATGGAGAAGCGAAACACAGATCCTGTGTCATGCTCAGGGAGTAAGTTTATGGTGAAGAATGAACCCTGAGCTTCCAAGCTCTGGCTTTAACTAGAGCATCCGCTCTCTCTGGCCCCTGGCTCTAGCTCTCGTGCCGGCACCTTCTTTCCCACAGCTTGCAACGCTACAACGACACGAAAACTTGCTCAAAGGTGCAACTGCATTTACTCAGCACAACTCTGCTTCGTTGGGCCTCTTTTACACCAAGATGAGTCGAGACGGGAAGGGCTGGAGCACACAGCTCTGATGGGAATGACATTACAGCTCTGTAATGTCATTTTTGCACCTCCCTTTCCATCATGAAGCTCCAGTTTGAAGCTCATGCAACCAGTGCCCCCAGCACTGCCCTCTTCCATCCTCCAGCTTGGAACACCAGCTTACAAGAATCCCTCTCCCCCTCACAAAATTGTAGTATTTTTTAAAGTTATACTGTATTTCTGATCTGTAGAAGCCCTGGCCAGCTCAAGAAACGCTGCCTCCCACAACTCCTTCTCCTCCATCTCCGTCAACCCAGCTCACCAGTTTTGTTCCTGCGAGCTCAGTCTCTTCCTCTGCTCCTGCTGGGCTCCCTCCTCTCTTCCTCCTCAAGCAGCAGAGAGCGGCCACTGTCCACCGCCTGGAATGAGAAGCTGATTATCCCAGGGCTGTCGGGCTCCCAGGGCTCAGACATCCATCTCCATAGGGCAGTGGAAAAAGGAGAAGACCATGTGGCTGGTTCTTCACCATAAGGTAAAGGCAAGGTTGACTAGGAGCAGACAGGAGCCTGGCCCTGCTCACCTTCAAATTCATGTGAACCAGGCAACATCTCAAAACAAAATGGACACGGGCTTTGCATTTAGTCTCCAGGTTTCTGCATTCTTCACCCATACTGTAAGAGACCTTGTTCTTCCCTGGCTGCCACCCAGGGCAGGATGGAGGTAGCTCCTTGCAGGCTTTCAAATCAAAATTTCTTGGGATAAGGCTAGATTTCTGTTTCTCAGGACTCTTCAACAGACTAAATTTGAGTTTCCTACCAGGCTGATAAAGCACCTTTCCCCATCTGTGCATCTCCTTCTTGCTCATCCATGGCTCAACATTTGCTGTCTTTTACTTTCATCTGGAAAGAGCTGACTGATGGGTAAGAGTGCATCTGGTGTCATCTCAATGGCACTCAGGTTGGAATTGCCTCCAGGGCTGGGGAGCTGCTGGACTTCTGGGTGGCCAAGGGACAACCAAGTGCCTGGATGTGGGTCATTTTCCCCTGGGCTGGGGTTCTGGACTCAGACCTGCACACTCCTTGGCTCAACGCTCCCATTGAGCTCAAACACCAAATATTCATATTGTGCGGGAAATTCACGGCAGTTTTCACTGGACTTTCTCATGGTTCATGACTTTATGTATAAATTCTCCCCCTACTTCCCCCTTGCACCCACCATGGTTCCACCTCTTCAGCAGCATAAAGAAACCCACGTTTGGGAGATCCAGCCACCTGGGGCAGTGGCAGGAGCAGCACCTAGTCGGAGCTTCCTTACAGCCCAGGGAGCCACTGCCAGCAGGAACAACCCCTCGATAACACTGGAGGAACACAGAGAAACCCTGAAACTCCTGCAGCGCTGCTACCAGTAGCTCTGGGGACTTGGGACAGAACAGGAGGAGGAGGAAGCTCTGGGTCTGGATCTTCAGCAGCCACCCCACAGGATCCCCCAGAAAGGCCTGGGGTGGCTCCTGGACCTTTCACAGTCACTTGGTGCCCCAGCGTTTGCGAAAGGAGTCACAAAGCTCCTCTTAAACTTGGCATTAGCAAATGCATAAACCAGGAGATCCAGACAGGTGTTTGCCATGGTGAGCACCCAGTTGGCAACTTGTACTTGGTGCAACAGCTTGCAGACATGCCATAGTAGTTCACAGTGATGCCAATGGTCCTGCAGATGTGCAGGGGGCCAAAGCAGGTGGCAAAAATCAACAGACACTGTTATCATCTGCAGAGATCTGCTCTTCATCTCCTTGCCTCTAGAGCTTTTCTTTGCCACTTTAGCAATGGCAGCTCCCAACAGAGCTCCGCGAGTCAAGGAAACGGCAAAGGGCAGGAGGAAAGAGAGAACAACCTAAACCATGTTGTAGAAGTAGTAAACAGAGGACAGAGCTGAATTATGAATAATTAGGCGCTTTGCTGAGCCATCAATAACTGAAGTTTTGGGAGGAAGAAGAAAGGCAGCCCTTGGACGAAGAGGATCGGTCAGATAAACAAGCTCAGATTTCTCAAGAAACTCCTCTTCTTCCAGAGGGACTTGCTCTTGTACCATACAACGACAAAGTACCGGTGAACATAGATGAACATCAAGAAATAGATGCTGCTCTACACGTGAGGTGCTGTGCAGGAAGACTTTGAACTGGCAGAGAAACTGCCCAAATGGCCACTGGTTGCCGAGGCTGAGGTAGAAAATCCTGAGTGGAGCAATAGGGATGATCAGGACATCTCCCAGGACCAGCCTGAGCTGCAGGATCATGCCTGAATCCCACTGCTTGATGCGGAAGCAGAACACCCAGAAGCTCATGCTGCTCAGCAGGACGCAGCCCAGCAGGAGAAGGTCCCCAGGGCAGGGATGGCAGGGGGGCAGCCCCTGGGGCACGCGGTCCACGCTGGTGATTATGAAGGTGAGGGAGGCCAGTGGCTCCAAGGACTTAGAAGAACCCTCTGTGCTGACCTGCAAGGGGTGGGGTGGAAAAGACAAAGCGATGAAATCACTCAAGCTCATCACCTTAAGGCTGAGCTGGATCAGAGACAGCGGTGGCTGCAGCAGCAGAGGCAGGTTTACAAACCATCCCTGACCCTGAAGATCCGTGGCCGAAAGCTGACTGCGATTTAGCCTAGCCTCCACAGGAGGAGACCTGCAGCTGCAAGGGGTCAAGTCTTGCTTATCATACAAAAATAAACGACCTCGTGGGAATCTGACTCAAACCGTCCACGCTCGGCTTGGCTTTCTCCGATTGTGCTGCGAGGGAAAGAGAAAGGGCTGCAAAGGAACCGCGGGAACAGCTTAAATGTTCACCACCACTGACGGCTCACGGGGGAGGTGACCCGGATGACGCTGTTACTGCCTGGCTCCAAAAGCCTCTGCATTTAAAATCGCTCCCGAGATCCCAGCATCACCCACACTACCATTCTTTCAGCCGGTTTTGTTTCAGCGGCTCACCGACCCGCTCCCTCTCCCGCTGCCAGACTTCCCAGCCCTGCAGACAGAGCAGCCCCCGTGCACCCTCCATCTGCCTTGCTCAGCTGCCATTCCCAAACTTCTCCCACTGTCCCCCCAAGCAGGACACCCTGCTGGGTACGAAGTGCTGCTGTTTATTCACAGCCTGGTGAAGGGAGCGTCTCTGCTGCATGGGTTGGGTCTCTCTTCTGGAGGGAGGACCACCCACATCAGCTCATGCCCTTTAGGAACCTCTTCATTGCCAGTGGCACCAACAGCTGGGGGGCTGGTTGGGGGCACAGCATCCTCCAAAGCTGCTTTTTCCATTGAGCATAATTGTAACGACGAGGTGACCCAAAATTCTGCCAGGCTCCTGCTGGCAGGAGCGACGGCAGGGTGAGGAGTGAGACCGTCATGGCAGCACTGAGCTCTGCCTGGCAGCACCCAGCCTGTCCCTTTTTAGGACATGGCTTTTAAGCCCATTGGTATCTCACCAGTGGTAAAACATTTCCCTGGCCATTTGGGAGCCTCATGTCCATATGTGGATGATTCTGAAATCAGATACTTTTTGAGTACGTTTAAGTACTTGGAGCACCTCCAGAGTAGGTGCCGCCTCTACTCTGCTCTCATGAGACCCCACCTGGAGTACTGCGTTCAGCTCTGGGGCCTCCAACATAAAAGGGACATGGAGCTGCTGGAGCGGGTCCATAGGAGGCCACAAAGATGATCTGAGGGCTGAAGCACCTCTGCTATGGAGACAGGCTGAGAGAGTTGGGGCTGTTCAGCCTGGAGAAGAGAAGGCTCCAGGGAGACCTTCCAGTACCTAAAGGGGCAAAAAGAAAGCTGGAGGGGGGCTTTGGACAAGGGTGTGTAGTGATAGGACACGGGGCAATGGCTTTAAATTGAAAGAGGGGAGATTTAGATTAGATCTAAGGAAGAAATTCTTCCCTTTGAGAGTGGTGAGGCACTGGCACAGGTTGCCCAGAGAAGCTGTGGCTGCCCCATCCCTGGAAGTGTTCAAGGCCAGGTTGGATGAGGCTTTGAGCAACCTGGTGTAGTGGAAGGTGTCCCTGCCCATAGCAGGGGGGTTGGAACTAGAAGATGTTTAATGTCCCTTCCAACTCAAACTGTTCTATGATTCTATGATTTACACTCCAGCTCTTGCACCTGTCATTGCTCACTCTGCCTTTTGGGTATGACCACGTCACATCCCACATCTCCCCAAAACGCTCAGGGCCACTTTGAGATAACAGCTCCCTGTAAGGAGCCGTTTCCAGGAAGGTGCTCTCAGCCCACCCTGCCGCAGTCACAGCTCGCAGCTCTGCATCCCGAGGGGTGTGGGACAGACCCCAGGGAGAAAACAGCCTTGAAGGCATTTTTTTACCGTTAATGTGTTTTTAGACAGAGGCACCTTCAGTCTCTCCTGGCTTTGGTCAGCCAGAGACACTTGTAATTAAACTGCACCAACCTGTGTGCTCCAGGGTGGCTGATGAAGGAACGTGGCTTGAACAGCTCAGGAGGGCTCCAGAACCAGTTCATCCTCAGCAGGGCTCCTCCAAGCCTGGCTGAAACAGGGCGTGATTGCTTTAATCTAGTTTTTAAGTCACATTTTGGTAAAACTAACCCAGGGGGTCAGGAAATGCTGATTATTATTTGCTAAGCCATCAGCTACAGACAGTGGCTTCTAATACAGAGAGGTCTACAGCTATTGCAGCCATTAACCGTTTGTTTTCCTCTATCTTTCACTCCTTTTCCCAAAAAGTGAACCTTTCCAAATTAAGGACTTTTAAATAATGTTTTGTTGCTACCTTCTGGCATCATCATTCAGGAAGCTCCAGAAATCCCACCTCGTTGCTGGCAACAAGTGGATCCTTTCTTTTCTACCCAAAGCTGAACTGCTGCGGTGGCAACAACCAGCTCAGCTCTCAGGGTGACAAAAATCCGCAAGGTCCTGGGCTTCGTTTTCCCCACACCAGCCATGGCCTGGATTTGACATCCACTCTGCAGAAAGCAAGTTTTAATATATGTAATAATTCCATAAAGAAAGGGGCAGAGGATCTGTACTGTGAGCGGGAGGAGAAATTCTGGGCGGTAAGAAGAAAACACCTAAGAATTACTCAGAAATTTGAAACCTGCTTTAACTTAACAAGGCAAAGCAGAAAAAAGAGTTAATTCTCACTGAAGTTGAAGGTGAATCACATGAGCCATTAGCCACGTGCTTACCTGGAAAACAGCTGTAGAATTCAAAGTACTCTGGATGTGAAGGGGAGGAATCAGGACCAGCACCCAGCCCTGCGTCTCTGAGCACTACAGGGATTTTCCTCTCTATGTAAAAAAAAAACCCAAACCAAAATCCTCATCTATTTCAGCCCTTGTGAAACCTCAACAGCATTGCATGCATTACACCCATGGAGAGTTTTGTCTTTCGAAACTGATTCCTGTTAAAACAGAATATGAACAAAACATCTCACGCAGCCATGGGGAAGACTTACCCCGTCCTCCCACGAGGGTCAGTCCCCGGTGCAGCTGGTGCCAGAGCGGCAGGAGCACCTGAGCTCCTTCAGACTTCCAAGAGAAGAAGAACTGATGGGCAGGAAGAGGCTCCAGTGACATCCCCAGTTGTACAGTGGAAAGGAGAGCTCAGTGGTGAAACTGCAGCGGCTTGGAGAACTGCAGGCAGGGAAAGCAACAGCTGGTTTACAGGAACAGCTCGCTTTTGCTCAAAATCCTCCGAAAGCAGGAGCCTCTGGGGTTGCTCTCACTAGGGGAAGGTCTGGGAGATGCCAGTGAGTGGAGCACAGTCCCTGCAAGTCAAGGATGCAGGTGAAGCGGTGGCTTTGATGAGCAACCTCAAAGGCAGAATTTGTCACTGAGGTGAGGACTTCAGCTCTCTGGTTTGGCCCAGACCAAGACCTCAGTTGCAGCATTTAAATCCAGCACATTTGGGTGCTGTTTACTCTTTTGGCTCAGTAAAAGCTGCAGATCCAGCGGCATCATAAGATCTGGATGGGGAGGTGTGCCCTTGAGTCACATCAAATACTCCAAACAAGCATCATACCGTAGGTCAGAAAATGTGAATTTCTGAAACCATCTCCCTGCTTCTTTCCCAAGAAGAAGAAAACCCCCAAACGGCTTTGCTGAGATATTCAGAAGATGATCTCTGGTGTATTGACTCCGGCAGTCTTCTGGTCCAAGCCCAACTCGTGAACCTCATTGCCACCAGCTCTAACTTGTACAAACCCTTCACTTCGAGGGCAGGACAACATCCATAGCTGAGATTAAAAGCCCACAGCGTGAAATCCTGTGGCTCCATCCTAGTGAACTCTTTGGGACCAGATGGAGACAGTCCCTGCAGGAAGGTCACTGCACAGATGGTCAAAACTTGATGCTTTAAAACCCGCCTGAACGCTCCCGCTAGCAGCCAGCACCGGCTCGCCGTGGAAGGGCTGCAAACTTCTCCGAACCGTTCCAAGCCAAAAGGGAAGTTTCTGAGAAGTGTGGTTCAGCGTACAGGGTGCAGCCCACGGAGTCTATTTACAACGGAGCCAACAGCCCCCGCAGCCTCCCCTCCCCAGGACTTCATCTAACACGCTCTGAAGCCACACGAGGTGACTTCCTTCCACGGCACCTCGCGGTACTCGAGGAGAAGCTCTGCACGCGGTGGCCGGGGGCGAGGGGCTGCGGCGGTGCTTACAGTAAGTGCTGTGCTCCGTTCTTTTTTTTGGGAGGGGCTCTTCCTTTTTTTTTTTTTTTTTTTTTGTAATGCAGAGCACAGCTCAGTGCAGCAGCTGGGCTGGGTTTGTGTTGGAGAGGTTGCTGGCGACGGTGCATGGGGTGTCTTCTCAGGATTTCCTGTTTAGAGGCATTTCTTCTGTATCGTGATGTTGTGGCACAGCCCTTCCTCGCTGAGGAGTCACCCTCCTGCCCTGCACAGGGGGTAAATGTGTGTTCAAGGGTGCTGTGGGGAACAGCAGATGAGAGTGCAGAATCAGACCCAAACCCCCCAGGGGACCTAAGTTACCTCAGCAGACAGATGCAAGCTGGCCACCCTTGACTGCATCCTTCTTAGCCCAGGACTTTGGTCAACCTAGTTAATTGTGCAAATACCAACAGGAAGGTGAGCCCCCACGGGTCTGGACTCGGGCCATTGGGTTGCATCGCTCCCTCAGGTCCCTGGGGGTCCACACCCCTGAAGGCTGGTGGATCCTGAGCTCTCCGCCATCATCAGTTCCCACCATGAGGTGTGTTTCTTGGGCAAGGCTTTCTCCAACAGAGCTGCAGAATAACTTGAATATTTGAAAAAAAAAAAAACAAACACCAAAGCAAAGCCTACAACCATCTGAAACAAGACTCTGGTTTGCAATCACGTGTGCCTCTGCATAAAGGCCGAGAGAACAAACATTTGTGCCATGAATTCAGCATCAAAGATGCTTTTAGCCATACTGGATCAGCCCTTACACCACCAGCTGTCCCTCTGGGGTGGCCTCCAGCCACCACCTTTGCTGGCTCCCAGGCTGGAGAAGCCAAAACCAGCGGAGAGAGATGCAAGGCCTGAATAAGAACGGAGACAATCTAAACACCATATATGTAAAAGAGTTTATTGGAAGTAAACATGACAATATTTACAGGGATAAATCCAGCATGTGATCAGCAGAGCAGGACGTTCCTGTCCCTTCACCCTTACTTAAGGGTGCAGCTGTCAGGACATCTGCCTGCCCCATTCAGGTCCGCGTGTCCCACCGAGGCTGGGAGCCCAGCTTGGGCAGCGAGGTCAGTCCTACCCTGCACCACTTCAATCATTAATGGAAACACTTTTTGCGTAGCAACTGCTCCCATAAAATTCACACACAGTCTAGCAGAAGAGCAGCGAGAACATCCAGCTGCACGTGCCCTGTAAGACCACAGCAGACCCAACTCTAGCGAAGCAAAGTCCCCCACCACCCAGAAACACTTCTGAGTATTTCTCCTTCTGACACCTTCTGCATTTGCTGCTCTGTTGCCCGTGGATGTACCTACGAGTGCCGGGACAGGCAGCGGACGCCTCGGGAAACAGCCACAGTGTCACGGAGCTGAGGCACATCTTCGCAGAGGGTTTATGCTTTGAAATGTGTAGAAAGTGTTGATTGCTCCTATCCCCTTTTTCAAAAATATCCAAACACAAGGCATGAACTTCATCTCCCAAGGCAAAAACTTCATCTCCCCTAACAGCAAAGGTCTACATCTGGGTTACTTATCCAGCCTGCCTGGGATAGAGGATTGGGCACGTCAAGAGCATGGTTCAGCCAGCGTTCTTTCGATGTTTAACTTTGGAGGAGACGACTCCCAGCCCCTCACGTGCCCGTTTGCAGCACGGAGCTCTGGACGCCTCGCTCGGGTGCAGAGCTCTGCCTTGGGCCAGGTGACTCGCGCCGTGGGTGACTGAACAAACACGGCGTCAACCGACGGGAACGATTTGCAAACAACTGAGCGGCAGACAAATGTGCAAATGTATCTGCTGGCTACTTCTGGATAATGAATGCATAATCTATTCCGGCTCCCTTCGCTATCTACTTCTGGATAATGTATCTGTGAGCCTGAGTCAGGTTTGTAAACGGCTGGCAACGAGAAAAACAGGCTGCGTTTGAGCCAAACATTAAGTTCAGCAAATAAGGGAGGCTGTTTAGCCACGGATGTTTGCTGTGAGGAGCTCAGTGTCAGAATCCCTTCAGTGCTCAGTGATTCCCAGTCAGAGAATCACAGAATGGTTTGGGTTGGAAGGGACCTTAAAGGTCCTCTAGTTCCAAGCCCCGTGCCATGGGCAGGGACACCTTCCAGATCTGGTTGCTCAAAGACCTGCGTGTGACTGCTACGTGGGGTGGCAAGATGTGACAACCGACTTTCGGCTCTAAAAAGCTGATTTTCTGCCTAAATCACAAACTCCTTAATATAAGAGCAATATTGTATTCCTTTCCCATCTATCTGCTCATTAGAAAGTTGCTCCTACATTTGGCACGACTGCTGGGAACGCTCCAAAGAAACCTAATTACAAAGTCATTGCAGTAAATCGCGTTTGGTGGCATAGCTCTGAGTCACCAGCTCAGGGCACTTTCCCCTTCCACCCCGGAGCAGCTCACTTCACAAGGGTGACGGAAAGCAGAAAAAAATTTACAGACTCCCAGGGAATGAGACTTGAGAGGGAGCCAGCATTTCCAAAGTGTCGTGACTTCTGGGATGCCCCAGTGGAGGCGAGTTCTCCCAAGAACGGTGACAAACTGGACACTAAAGACTTTCCAGTCACTTTGGGAAGTGCTGCTTACCAGCCACGCAGTCCTTGGGTGGAAGGAGAGGAGACAGAAACCCTTGGGAGGCTTCTCAGCATTGCCATGCAGGATCACATTTTTTTCTTTCCCCAAGAAATCTACTCTCCATCTATTTGACCCTTTGGGAAGAAGAAAGAAAAGTCACTTCACCGCGTTGGGTGGCAAAAGCTTCGTCCCACCTCCAGCGACCCCACTGCTGGCTGCGGTGTCTCCAGCCCAGCTCCTCCCCACACAGGGGCAGGTTCCCAGGAGGAAGGGGCTCGTTCGGAAGGGGCTCGTTCCTTCTCTGTCACGCCAGGCTCGGTGCAAAGGAGAAAGCTGCAGGCTGCAGATCACGGTGCCCGGAGGATGCTCTCATGGCAGCTGCTGCTGAGAGGTGGCAAGTCAGTGCAGACCTCACGAGGGATGGATGGTTGCCTCTGGCTCAGTAATCTCTCCCCACGCTCCCCAACAGATGCATCCTCACGCTTTCCGGATGATCCGCCCCGGTTTCCTCCAGTCCCTGTATCTCTCCCTGCGTACCGAGTGGACCAGAGGCCTGGAGAAGCTGGAGTGGTTTGATCTGGTGGCGTTGCTAGAGAGGAACAAAGCGAGACATCGTTACTGGTGTGGGTCAGAGCTGGGGCGCATCTCCTGCAGCTGGTGGAGTCTCCTGAAAGGTCAGGGAATTTTGGCCAGCAGAATGGGGTTCACCACCACTGCTGTCAAGAGAAGGGCCAGTGCTGGATCCTGCTGCAGCCCCTGATGCTGAAGGTGCCTGGAGCACAGAGGCCCAGGGCTCAGCCTCTCCTGCACACCCGAAGGGGTGATGGGGACCCTCCCCATCCCAGCTCCTGGAGGTCTTGGAAACAGCTGCTCAGCTACAAGTGCACAAGTGTGAGCTCAGAACCCCATGAACAGCCCATCAGAGCCACGAGGACTGTCCCCTCTGGCCAGATGGGTCACTGAAACGAAAGCCCTTGGCTCTCCAAAGCTTCCACTTCCAACACCTTTGAGGATTTTTCCTTAAAACCACTGAGCCCAACATTGTGCATGCCTCGTGCTTCTTCGGGATTTTGCCACCCTTGTCACAGTCTGTGTTCTCTCAGGGGGTTATCCAGGGTGCAAACCAACCACACCATCAACCAACCACCCCACAACCAACCACCCCACGTGCAGAGATGTCCAGGACAGTGTAGCAGAGCTGGCTCGGCTGCAGGAGCAGTGGGGCTCTTCTGGGGTGACTTAATGCTCAGACCCACCTGCCCAGGGCATTTCTGCTCTCCCTAGGTGCTGTGTCCTCAGCTTTTCTTTTCTTCCTCCTGGCTAACACCTTCACTACTCGTTTTTTATCTATTTTTTGCAAAGATTGCAAAAGACTGGTGCAGTGAACATGCACATTCTCCTGCCACTGCAGGTGGTGATGTGGAGCATAACAGTGCCTGTAGGAATTTGCAGTGAAATTCATACAGGGTGAAGCACATCCCCTCCCCATCCCTGCAAAAAGGGTGGTGCAATGGTGATCTCTGGGACTGGCTGTTAGAGATCTGTCCACTTTCTAGATCCTGCTCAGAATCGTTCCTCCTGTGATCCCCAGTGGCTTTGTCATAGAATCACAGAATAGTTTGGGCTGGAAAGGACCTTAAAGATCATCTAATTCCAACCCTCCATGGACAGGAACACCTTCTACTACACCAGGTTGCCCAAAGCCTCATCCAGCCTGACCTTGAACACTTCCATGGACGGGGCAGCCACAGCTTCTCTGGGCAACCTGTTCCAGTGCCTCACCACCCTCGGAGGGAAGAATTTCTTCCTTAGATCTGATCTAAATCTCCCCTCTGTCAGTTTAAAGCCATTGCCCCGTGCCCTGTCACTACACGCCCTTGTCCAAAGCCCCTCTCCAGCTTTCCTGTAGCCCCTTTAGGTACTGGAAGGCTGCTATAAGATCACCCCGGAGCCTTCTCTTCTCCAGGCTGAACAGCCCCAACTCTCTCAGCCTGTCTCCATAGCAGAGGTGCTCCAGCCCTTGGATCATCTTTGTGGCCTCCTCCAGACCTGCTCCAACAGCTCCACGTCCTTCTTGTGTTGGAGTCCCGCAGGAGCCGAACACAGTAAACAATAAACATATCCAGATATCATTTCCCCCCATGGCCACAAGCAGTGGAGGAAAGGTTCATGGAGAGCAGAAGTGATATGGGACACCAGAAGCGGCTGCTGAATGGAGGCAGGGAGCGGGGGAGCCGCCAGCCACTCCGGGAGCGGAGGAAGACAGAGCTGGGGAAAAAGCTGTGAATGTGAGAAAAAGCTGCTTTACAACAGAGCTTGTTACTATTCAACATTCACAAAAGGAGGAACGGCCCTGAAATCCCTGCCTGTGCTGAGGGTTCGGTCAGGAGACAGTTCTCTCATGTCCTAATTAGCTTGCTGCTTTGTAACTTAATTTCCTAATTGGTTTTCAAGTTAATTACTTTTAACAAACAGGCTGGGGAGGTGGCAGCTCAGGCCCTGTGGCAGGAGATGAAGCTTCACCTCTACAGCGCTGGCCCGGTTCCAGGCTGTACTGGGAAGCGAGGTGGCCTTAAATCCTCTTCCGAGGAGGTGTGTCCTGCTGCCATCTCAGGTTTAAGCTCTTACAGGAAGGTTTTGGGTGACTTCCTTGGTAACGTCTGCAAACCCTTCCTAAAAGTCAATAATCCTGGGATCCCAGACGGCACCAGCCCCTGGCTCGAGATGGTACCCAGCAGCGAGAGGCGGCTCGATGGCTGCGCGCGCGGTGGGAGCAGCCGCCGCCGCCGCCGACACCAGGGCTGAGCTCGGCCGGGTGCCCCAGATCCGTGCGTTCAGCCGGGTGCAGGTGTGGGTGTGCAGTCACTTTCTGTCAATTAAACCAAAGCTGATATTGTGCTTTCTTCGTGCTTTCATGCTGGCGCCGTGGGAGCTGCGAGAAGACAGGTGGTCCTTGGGCTGAGCTGCCATGGACGGATGGTACCTGCTCCAGCATTACACCAACCGGTGTGAACCCCTTTTGAGCTGGCTTTGTGCTGTGGTGCTCCTGACCTGATGTGAGGCATGGGCAAGTTTCTTGCCCTGCTGAGCCATGGCTTGAACTCTTTGGACAACCAGGCTACAGATGTGGCAACCATTCCTGAGCATTTTCTAAGCCCAAGCCTATACTGAAGGGTGAACATCTGGCTCCAGCTGTGCTCTCTGAGGCCTTGAGGGCTCATCACCTAAGAAGGCTTCAGTGTTATCACAGCAGGGGTGGATGAGCCCAGGCTACACCAGAATCAGGGTGGCCATGCAGGACAATCTTAATTCCACTAAGGGGACCCCAGTTCACCCTATACTTTTCCAGTTCTCCAGGCTGCAGAGCTTCACCTGTTTATGGTGCAATCTGTGAACGATCTGTGTGACACACACAGACCTGGTGTCTCTACTCTCCCAAACTGCCTGGAGTCAGCCGGAGATGCTGCAGGAGCAGGTTTTAGGGCAGGGACAGGGTGGGTGAAGCAGCCTGTGACAGCAGGTGGGGTGGGCTGTGTGTTCAGCCCAGATGGAGGTGGCTGGGATGCCCCAGGTTGTGGGGCCCTGCTCAAATCATCCTGCTTGCTCTCACCTCCCCAGATGAGGCTGGGTTAGATGCCAGGATCCAGAGATTTTTGGTTTTGATGGGGTATCTAATTTCCTTAGGTTCTCTCTCTAAAAAGAAATCAGTCCTATGACATTACCCTGGCTGCTTGACGCAAGGTGCTTGGTGGCATCTAGTAAATAAAATTATTCCATTAGGTTTTCTGCATCGCATCCTTTTGCTAGCATTGGGGTACCTCAGAGCAAGTTATTTTCCGATGCCTCCTGTGCTCTTCCTTGAAGCCAGCAAGGAAATCTGCCTCTGACCTCAATTATACTCCAGCCAGCCCCATCGCTTTCAAGCTATTTCTGCACTGGAGCCATCTCCACCCATGGCTGCGTTCCCAGTGCAAATCATTTCACTTGCACAGCTCGACAGTGCAAGGTGCAGTTCAGCTTTGCAGGGCTGGAAATTCAGCCAGAGAATTTATCCCTGAACCGCAGACGAAGAGACTGGTGTCTGCTGGCTCCTGATTTTCGGCAAGCCGTGGGTGCAGCCTCGTGCCACTGCTTTCTCTGGGTGGCCTCATCTATGGAGGCACCTTTGGGGTGTCTATGTGGAGCACGGTGGGGCTGGGATTGCGGCTGGGACTGCTGCACGTCAGGGGATTAGGATAAGGAGTGAGCTGTAAGCTCTGCGCACTCGTGCTGCAGCTGTCAGACCTGGAGCAAACCAGGTCACGGGCATCTTATCAGGTCCAAAGCCACGAGGTGTCGGTGAGCCATTGCCCGAGATCTGGCAGGAGATGAATTTTGGATCCTGGGGTGCAAGTCTCTAATCAGGCAGCCGATGGATAGCTGTCAAGATAGCTTTCATTATAAGACCTCAACAATATTAAGACCATGATTTCCCCAGACATCATTGCAAGTGAACAATACGTGAACAACATTCACAGAAACAGATCTGAATTTTAAGGACATGCGGCATTTTTCTGTTATGTCCTTATTTCTACAGCTCGTTTCTGCTGTTGGGCAGAAAACAGGAAGGGATTAGTGTAGCGGGCACAGCCCAGAGAGTGGGAGGGGACGGCGAGATAGTGATATGCATGCTCGTGATTTAACATGAAATACTCTGATTGCAAAAAGTCTCCAGAGCTTTGTGCCTCATTGATGAATATCACGCGTGAAGCGCAGCTCCTGGCGCTACCCACATTTTTCTCTGCCAGGTCTGTTGATCGGGAACCTGTGTCACAGGAAACATGCTGAGTTACAGCCACGTTTCCACAGAAAAACAACCCAAATCACAGGCATGTTTATCTGTGAGCGTGTCAAACGCACGGTATGTTCAGACAATAGAGGCTCAGAAGATTAACAGCCCTAATCCTACCTCGGAGCGTTAATACACAATAGATGATACACACATGCACGCATCTATAAGGACCGATGTACGTACACAAAAGGCAACCATCCCCATCAAAACATACCTGAGCTAATGCCTACTACATTTCCAAAAGATGAATAACTCACCTAGAAGACCAAACTGGACCCGCCTGCTTCTTCGGCTTGGCTATCTGCTTCTGGTACTCCATCCAGCCACTCACCAGCTCGTGAAGGATCATCACGTAGAGAAGGAAAATAAGAATCCGAGGATCCATTCGTGGCACTTCGGGGTCTGCTTCATTGGGAACAGGTGACATTTGGTCGAGAGCACTGGGCGGTCGGTCGGAGGGGTGCAGCTCCGGCGGACGGGGCTCTCGGGAATGGGGGGAGCTGGAGGGATGGAGAGGTCGCTGCTGAAGAGGAGCCTTGCAGGCTGGGCTTTGTGCGGAGTGAATTAACGCCGTAAAAATCTCCCGGGGGGATGAGAGGCTGGTGCCTACCGCGTGAAGCAGCATAAACACAGCTGCAGAGGCTACGGACGTTTCCTTTAATGGGGTGGATCACGTCTTCTGGGACTCCATCCCTTCTGTCTCCCTCTCACTCGTGCTTTGTCTGCATTACTCTGCAGCCATGAGCTCCCGACACTTTTATCGCAGGAGCAGCCCCGCTTTGACTGGCGGGGGAGAGGTGGCTGCTGTGCCCGCGAACCGGCAACGGGAGCACTGTCTGGCTGCGAAGAATAAATTAAAAACCTCAGTCAATGACTAGGGATTCTCCGGGCTGCCTCTTCCCAGTGTCTCACGATTTTTGGGCTGCACTGAGCCAATGTTGATTGGGAGCGTTACTGAGTATTTTGCAGCTGAGCAATTTTTTCTTCTCCTCCCTTTTCTCACACTCTTATTTTGTTCTCCTTGTCGTTATTCCTTACCTAAATCTTCAGCTGCTGTTTCTCCAGTGGTAAAGCTCAGGCGGGGAACCTGATGCGCAGGAAAACCCCGGAGCCACAGCTTCCAGTTTTTCACCACACCACAGATCCTCTCCCAGCCCCGCGACCTCTTCACGTTTGGCAGTGTAGGATCTTGTTCAGCTGAGATCTGGTTGTCACACCAGATGCCCTCGGCCACTCCTTTCCTTCCCCCATGGAGAGCCCCAGGACACGATACAATACAGGAGGTGCCTGGTATTTCTATGCTTTTGAGCATAACCCAGTCTTGTTTAAACACTTGTAGGAATTGAACAAAAAAAAATGCCCCCAAAAGTGTGTTTCTAAGACCATCTTACTCAAAACTCATGTTATTCCAGTGAAATCTTTCCACAAGTGAAATAGTAAGCCCTCAACAACTATTTAATTATCCAGATCATCTAGAAGCAAGAAGGCTGCTCGAACAACCCACCTTTGCTTAGTGGAGCTGAGCCAGTTCAGCGCAGAAGAGGAGGCTCAGACAATGGCAAATACATTGACCCTCCTGATCTTCGACTCCACCGCTCCTGCGTAACCCCACGGACCGCTGGCCTCGCTCTCCAACACGGCGCGGGGTTCACCACGCTGGTCAGTGCAGTTCTTCCAGGACAGGCATGACAGCCACGTAACACACAATCTCACAATAAACTTACCACGAGGAAACTTCTTCTCAGCTAACTCAGGTTACGTTACCTGTGGGCTTAACACCTGAGGTTAGATGTTTCTCAGAAACTCTTGCCCTTCGGCATATAACTGCAGATAAGTGTGCAGAAACCAGGGATTTTGATAGTCTCTATTAAGTACAAATTTAAGGATCATTAGGGGATGCTAATTACACGGTATATCTGCATATTAAGTAAACCCAATGGCAGCATCAACGTCCCAGTCAAGCATACACCTCAAAGCACAGTGCGACTCCCCTTCAGCTAACGAACACTCTTTCATTTGTGAGTCCAGAAGTGCTGAGTAACTCTCTAAATTGGGAGGAGAAGATCTCATGGTCGGGAGTGAGCAAGTGAATGAAACAAGCAAGGACTGGAGGTGTTCTAGCAGCTACGAAAATGGGAATAGTTGAGGTTCTCCATGAAAGGATAGCGGAGCCGTTCCTATAGCAACAGAGACAGTTGCCAGGCTGCAGGAGATGGGTTCTGATGTATGGTGCAAGTCATACATAGTGAGGGATTTTAGGCTACAGACAACATTGATATTTTATACATATGCAATTTTTAATGAGTAAAGACAACGTGACTGCTTTCTTCCAGAGGAGAGCAGCTTTTCACACAAAATCAGAGAGAGGAATTACCGGGGTAAGAGTGGCAGGAGACCTGATTGCAACTTACTCCTAGTTTTGTACAAGGTGCTCCATCTCATGAACACAAAATCATTTTTAAAAATCTGCTTGTTGCTGAACATTACGGCTCCGTAGATTCATGCTCCTTTTAAAATCCCACCTGCCTCTGCCCAGCCTCTGCTCTTTTACCATCCTCAATACTGAAGCAAACACTGCCTGGCCTGAAAATCTTCTTGAGTCTTTAAAAAGTTATCTGAACTTTAACATACAATTTTTTGTTAAAAATTTCACCAATTCAGCCTTAGTACTACGTAAGGCAGAAAACCCAATGACCCATGAGTTATCGCCAGAGCCAGCAGCTCTTCACACAGCAGTTGGTTTCCCAACAGCTTGGTGACTAGTCACAAGCTGCAAGTTCTTTGACAAATACCCAAAAAAAAGAACTGGAAAGGATGATTTTAGAGTGATGAAAGCCCAATTTGGGAGGGCAGGGCGGTGCGCGGGTGATACCCGTGGGCCTGAAGGGCCCCTCCAGCAGCCATGGGGTTGGGGGTACAGGACTCTCCCCAAGGGACTGGGGTGCCCAGAGATCCCATGAGATTGCGAGAGTTTCCCCTTTGCCTCCCAGCCTTCCCTGGTGCATAAACTCAGCCCCAGGGCCCACATTTGGGGTTGTCCTGGAGAGGTTTGGTGGGACTGCCCATGGCAGGGGGACTGAAACTAGATGACCTTTAAGGTCCCTTCCAACCCAAACCATTCCATGATTCTACGACTGGAAGCACCTGTGTGGGTCCTGCAGGTCGTAAAAATACTCCCAGTGGAGAGTCAAGAAGCCATTAGTCAACTCACTGGGGTCTCCTAAGGGCTAGGAGCAAATATTCACCGTGCCGTTGCACACTTTGATAGTCATCAGTAGAAAACAGATACACCAATAAAACACACATACACGACTATCGCATAACATGGGGACCTGAGTGCTGAAACAGACCTTACTTGCAGACCAGAGCCTTGAGCTGCTTCTCAAGTTGTGCATTGTTCTGCAAATGGTTTTACTTAAGAGCCAGCACGCCTCAGATACGTCATGTCTCTCTCCTGTGTTCAGATAGCTCTGCAAAAACGAGAAGTAGGTCAGATATGGATAAAGGCTGTGTGAAAGAAGTGGCATGGAAAAAGGTTGTCCAAGCCTGAAGTGAGGGGGGAGCAGGAGCTGAGATGACAGGAGAGAGCCTGGGACTCAGGCAGGCTCTGAAGAACGGAAGGAAATGAGAAGCAGGCTCTGGGGCGCAAAGCGGCTGCCCCAGTTTTGGTGGGGCAGAAGCCCCTGCAGAGGACAACTCTTTCGGCTCACAGTTCAAGCGGCCACGAAAGGAACAACGATGTAGCTGCACCACTGATAAAATGTCATCCTCAGGCTGTGGCAGCACCAGGGGCAGGTTTGCAATTCCCGTGTGATGCCGGGGGGGAAATGAGGCCAGACTCCTTTGTCCGAGGCACTCTGTCCAGCTCGTTGGGCTGGAAGAAAAACCCAAAATACCTGAGTAGTCACTGAGCTCTTCATGTCTTGCAAGTGGCACCAAGCACCTCCACCAGCCCACCCACTGCAGCCTCCCATTGTTTTGGGCTGTGTACTGTTGGAGCAAAGGCACTGAGGAACATAATTATGTCACTCTGCTACTCAGGGCCTATTTCCCTCTTTGTTGGGTGACAATTTCAGTCTCTCTACTGCTAAAGAGATTTTAAAACATGGAGGTGGTAGGTGCCAGTTAACGTTTATATTCATTGCAGCCCCAAGGACACATCACAACAGCAAAGATCACCTTCCTTCAGGCTCCATGGAAGCACCCATCTCCCCATTCTTCCACTTGGAAGGTGGCATAAGTGACTAACAAACTGGAACGTCTCCATCCCTGGAGATGGATGGTTGGACGAGGCCCTGAGCAACCTGATCTAGTTGGAGATATCCCTGTTCCTTGCAGGGGGGTTGGACTAGATGACCTTTGAAGGTCCCTTCCAGCCCTAACCATTCTATGATTCTATGCTTCTATGAAACCCCACCCTTCCTAAGGCTCACCACTGACCCAGAACTCACACGATCTCCCACCTGCATCACAGAAAGGCAGCAATAATTATTTCATTACAGCGAATCAAGCCTGACCTAAACTGAGTGTTTGACTTGTTGCAATTATTGGCTTTTCAGAAGGAACTTCTGAGCTTCCCTGAAAAGCCCATGATCCACACTCCCCTTGTACGGAGCCCAAAGGCTGCAGGGATTCCTCTAGCTAATGAGGACTGGAAACATCAAACCTCCCCCACACCAGCCAAAAGAAAGATCAGGCCAAGCAGCTCTTAAAATAGGCCACAGGGTCATGGTCCAGAACTCCTGTGGAGCCCAGAAGATACAGTGATCCCCCACAGGCAGCAGTCAGGCCACAAGCATCTGCAAGTGGGAGTACCTCCACTTAGGTGCAGCGCTAGTAAAGGTGGAGCTGAGGTCCTAGGGTCTGGTGTCTTCAAATACCTCAAAGCAACACTTCATTAGCTCAGATGCCCTTGTCCTCAAGCCAAAGCACGTGAATGCTGTTCTGCCAGGACAGGTGAGATGGAAAACAGATTCCCTTCTCTGCCCTTTGGCCTTTCTTCAAGGAACCCGCTTGTAAAAAGCCCTCTGTAATTATACGGTTGTTCATTAGAGATTAAACAGAGACCACGGTGCCAATTTGGAGTAAGCCGTGGGCTGGTAACAAACCTGGCTGTGACCTACTGGACCAGATGTTTTGTTGTCTCTACCCAGGCTGCGTTTCACAAGTCAGCAATGACGTCGGCCTGGTGACTCGGACATCTCGAATGAGGCTTCACGTGGAGTTCAGGGCAATAAACATCACCTGCAGCCACATCTCCCTCTCATTCACATCACTGCTCCCTCCTGAGCTCAGAAGTCGTCAAACGGATCTGGAACCAGAGAGGAAAGTGGAGATACAGCTGCTAACAGAGCTGGAGGAGAGCAGATCTCAAGTGTTTGCAGTGGCCAGGACAATGGATTTTCAGAGCTAAAAAGAGGCACTGCAGAACCTGGCAGCGCCTTCCACGGCCTCGCACGAGTCAACAGTTAATAAAAGACAAAGAACAGATGCGCTGAGGCATATTTCTCCTGAGCGTTTTTAATTGCTTCTACCTACAAGCGTGGTTGGAAAAGTGGTAATACGAAACTTGCGCTCTTAATCACCAGATTGCTTTGTATCAGATTGCTGATGACTCATCACCAGGATTTTATAAACATTTCACCACTTTTTTAATTCTGCTAACCCTGGTCAGACAACACAGCTTTGGCACAGCAAAGCGGGGCTAGTCTGAGGGGAAAAATCATATCAAAAACTACAAGTAATGATAATTGCCTCTTGAGTCGTGAACTTTTTTCCTACAACAACAGCGCAAGAACCAGCAAGGGTTTGATCTGACTCGAGCGGGATGGCTGGTTACAGGAATTGTTTTAATTCCTTGCCATAGAACTGACATTTGCAGAACCCAGAGGAGAAGGAAAGACACGGACACTCACTTCTGGGCTGCTGCCTTCAACGCAGGCAGATGCAGAAGCCGTGGTCTAATGCTGTTCCTCTTGCCTGAGCACAGGACCTGCTGGAGCAGGAGAAGCAGCGACATGGACTCCTCTCAGTGCAGCAGTCTATAAGCCCAGGGGAGACACCTTTGCCCCTTGTGCAATTTTTTTGCAAGAAAAGGGAGCCGGTTTCACTGCATCCAGTTGTTCAGCTTTGTCCTTCTCGTCAGACTCCCCTTGCAGGTCCAGCACGCCAGAATCCACCCACACAGACGGTTTAGTTGCTTTCTGTGAAGTTATCCTTGGAGCCAGATTGACCTCGTTACCTTTAGCATGGTCTCTACATGCTGGTGGATCCTTCCCTGTTCGCTGATGGTTCCTCTTGCACCACAGAGGATGGTATTAGCCAGGTTTAAAATCTGATTGCCCTAGAAAGCAAGAAACCTTCCAACACCAGTGCCTCCTGCCAGAAAAACCTTACTATTAGGGGCTGACCTATAAACCCAGCACAAAACTAGAGGTAGTTTGTAAGTGAATTCCCAGCACACCAGGTTGACACTAGGCAACCACAAGCTGGTCGCAACGTGCGTGAGCCCCAGGTCCCTACACAGCCCACGCTGAGCTGTGCTTTGCCCCCAGGACACTGTGTGCCAGCCCTGCCGCAGAAGTCCGGCTGGAGGAAAGGGTTGAGGTCCCTGCCCTCAGCTAGATGGTTCCCATCTAGGTTCCCAACCTAGATCTCTGTCGTTCACACTGCCTGGTCTGCTGGGATCAGATAAGGGAGAGGAGACAGCAGCAGAGAAGCCAATGGAGGTGAAGATGGGGGCAATAAGTTCCAGGTGCCCCAGGACAAGAGGTAGAGAAGAGAGGAGCTGGAGAAGAGCAGTGAATGCGGAGGATGTCCATGAACAGCAAAGACTGGAGCAACTATAGAGCTGAAACCCTGTCTGATGTGTCCTCAATACAGAGAGTGACCTGAATTTGGGTGGAGCTGCCCTTAATCCCTGTTTTACACCCACCTGAAGCTCTGAGAAGCCGACTTGCCTCTTGTTTTTAACACTGAGCCTGGCTCTGGTGGAGGGAGAGTGCTGGCAAGGACACCCAGAGCAGGTCTGGGGGTTTGGAGTGATGGGGACAGAGCTTAGACTGGGCTCAGCCCTTATCACATAACAGCCTGATGGGGAAATAAAGGAGAGAAAGCAAGTTGGAGAACACAGAGAGCCCTGTGGTCATGGTAGGATCTATCAGAGCTGCAGAGATAACTGGGCAGAAACACTCCTCCTGAAAAGCTGCTCCATCGAGACATCCCGGCAGAGAGACAGCTGCACTAGTAACAGGTTGTATGCCAGGGCTGACTTCCCTACAAAAGAAATCATAAAGCAGCATCTGTGTTTCATCCATCAAAATTGCAAGAAAGGCCAGACACTGTCCAAATCGCCCAGTGTAGTCCAGTCTCCTCTCTGCTCTGGGAGATTCGGAGCACTCGGGTACAGGTACTCGTACGAACGGCTCCTGCTCCGCACAGCCCCGCTGCGGGCACCTCCGAACACCACCTCCCTTTGACTGAGACACAACCCCAGCGTAAAAAGACCTGAAATAGCACGTGGAGCATCTGGAAGTACCTTTATAGCCACCTATAGGCAAAATGTGTGTCCTTCTCCATCCTCAAATGGCTGAACTCTTCTAAAAAAAGGAATAAACCAGATTTTTCACGTCACTTCATTTTCTGGGCTAGATACAACTCTTCCAAAGTCAAAGCAAGACATTCATCCCAAGGAAGCTGGATAAGGGGATCCTCACTTCCAGGGAAAGTCACGTACCAAGTTTTCCACCACGTACAACTCATTGGAATCAACCTAAAGGCGACTGTAAAGCCTAAACCATACAGCAGCTCCACCAGAAAAGTATCTCGGAGAGCGATAATTCAATCTTCTGCTGTGCAGTTTTGTTAACCACTCCTTTTAAATGTCCATCTTCCCTCCAGCCATCTGCATCACAACCCATTGTTCCCAACCGCTTTTCCAATGGATCTGCTGCCCACAGCACTAAGGAGAACAGGGTGTTCTGCCAACAAGCAGATGTTTTTGAGCATTCAGACTCATGAAGATGCATGACAATGCCTTCAGACTGCTGGGCCCCCACCTCTTATTGTCCATAAAGTCACAGTCTTGTGGAGCCCGCCCTTACAAGGGTCCCAGCTGTGACTTTGTGGGACTATTTGGGAAATAGTGTCAATGGGTTGGAAACCAGAAGTCGGCAACCAGAGCTCGCCAGGAGGATGATTTCATGGCTATTCTTTTCCACCAGCTTAGGTTTAATCCGGAGAAGCGCAGGAGTTGCAGGCTGTCAGAATCCAGCCCTCTTTTTGACCAAGAGGCTTCCTTTTATGGGTGGAAATCAGTGCAATGGAGTTTCTCACCACATCCCTAACAATCCTACTGAGGTCACAGCACAACCGAAGGTTCCCCAAGAGAAAGAGTTCCTTCTGAATACTCTGTCCTAACAGTAGCTATATCCTACCTGCCAAGCTCCCCCGCTTCCTTGCGGTCCTCCTGCTGCTTCAGAGCAAAGGAGGCATGAAAGATAAAACATCTACATTTTTGAGACTTCTCCTAAAGGCACTGGGTGGACACACATGGTCCTTTGTCAAAAGATCGAGGTTTAAATGCCTAAATTGGATGGATCTCAGAGGGAAATCAGGTGCCTAAGCAGTAAGAAAGTACTAAAATACCTTTTTATTTTTTAAGATAAAACGCTAATGTTCATTTTGAGCACGTTCCAGCCAAGCAGGACTTGAGTAGATGTCACCAAGGCACTGAAACAGCATCAGCAAGAACCACACCACTGTCTTCTTGCTGCTTGGCAGGTTGTGGTGTGGCTCTGTCCCACCACTCCTCTTTTCTTTCCTCCAGGAAAAATTCACTGAGCAAACACCGGGTGAGCTGCAGGAAGGTTTTTCAAGGTCAGGCACATCTCACAGGACATCTGAGCTGATGCACCAGGTCAGCAAGCTAGTGCTGCTCAGTGAAAGGCTGTGCCTCCGCCAAGTGAAAGGACATGCCCTTCCCTAAAAAAGGGGAGTAAACCAGAGAGAGGTGTCATCCCAGTCTCAGGGAGCTCCGAGAAAGCAAGAACAGTTGCTGAGCTGCAGACAAAGACAGGATGGTCAGGACTCCCAACAGCATGGGACAACCAAGGTGATGTTCCCACCATTCCTTGCCTTGACGTTCTGCTCACACCAGACAAAAGGTTCATACTGGGAACTAGTACCCACCATGCTGTTTTGCACTTCTCCATGGCAGAAGCCTTAGCAGGCCAGGAAGGCACCTACCTGCTCCCACCACACACTGCCCCAGTAGCCAACCTTTGAAATGATAGCAAGAACGATTTGGTGGGTCTTCCAGGCACTCCAGTAGTAAGGAGAAGGGATCAGGAAGGCTGTTCTCCATGGCATTGACAGCCTCTGCCCCTTCCCAGGGAACCCCTCAGGACCAGCAGTCCTCCTTCCATTGTCTGGTGATGAATGGGTACAGCAGAGGAGGTAACAAAGGACACATGATGTGAAAACACCACGGATGCTCCTCTGTGGTCCTGTGGCTGCTGAAATTAAGATCAGAAAACACGACAATTTGTTTTTTCAAATCTTGAAACGTTGAGAAAGGCAGTGCTGTGATTTCATATTTGTCAGTAACTTTACTCACCAGGCTCACTTTGATGTATTTTCAGATCCATTCCCTGACATGACACTGGTAAGGAATATTCTGGGACAGTGTCTGGGGTGGCACAGAGCCTCCCTGCAGGAACTCACTAGAAGATGCAAAGAACTGGCCGCTCCACCAGCAAGGCAGAGTTGTATCGCCCAAGGAGTGGTGAGGGAGCTGGCAGCAGTGACCAGTTCATCCATCCCAGTAGAGCTGACTCCAGCTGGCACCTGTGCTCCAGACCCAGGCGCACGGGGACCATGGGATGAAGCTCAGGACAACCCGAGTTTTGTGTTCACCTCTGCGAGAAGACAGGCCAGACGTGGAGGTGACGCGTGTTCCCAAACCCGGCCCCTGAAGCTCAGCAAAGGACAGGTCTTGTGCAGGATGTGTTCTGCCACTTCCTCCCCTGCTGGAATCCTCTTTTGGTTTGGGGAGAAAGCTCTAAGGTCTCCCTCATACCTCGTCTCTCTTTCGATCCAACACCTAAGCCACAGCCATGTCTGAGGTTGGACTAACACCGTTCTTTGCCCTGTTGGTTAAGAAATTCCGTTGCTCTGGATTGCAGCTAAATGCAGAGAAATTAGGAAAAAAATATTTCCTCTGGATTTCTGACAGTTCCTTTCTTAAAGTGCTTGCAAGAGAGTCAAGATAATAAATCCCCACCATCCCAGAGCTGGAATTTCAGCCCAACCCATCCATCACTTTGCTTTGGGAACTGATGTTCTCACGCACCAAGACAGTTCCCAGTATCACACTCCTGACTGAGCAGAGCGCAGACACCCCAGACCAGTGCAGTGAACTGAAATCAGACTCCTGAACCAAACACGCTGCCGCTCACAGCAGGAAGCAGCCTAACATTGCCAGCTCACCATGAGCCGGCACCGTGCGCTGGCAGCCCAGAAAGCCAACCGTGTCCTGGGCTGTATCAAAAGCAGCGTGGGCAGCAGGGCGAGGGAGGGGATTCTGCCCCTCTGCTCAGCTCTTGTGAGACCCACCTGGAATACTGTGTTCAGCTCTGGAGTCCCCAGCACAAGAAGGACATGGAGCTGCTGGAGCGGGTCTGGAGGAGGCCATGAACATGATCCAAGGGCTGGAGCACCTCTGCTATGGAGACAGGCTGAGAGAGTTGGGGCTGTTCAGCCTGGAGAAGAGAAGGCTCCGGGGTGATCTTATAGCAGCCTTCCAGTGCCTAAAGGGGCTACAGGAAAGCTGGAGAGGGGCTTTGGACAAGGGTGTGTAGTGATAGGACAAGGGGCAACGGATTTAAACTGAAAGAAGGCAGATTTAGGTTAGATATAAGAAAGAAATTTTTTACATTGAGGGTGGTGAGGTACTGGAACAGGTTGCCCAGAGAAGTTGTGGCTGCCCCATCCCTGGCAGTGTTCAAGGCCAGGTTGGATGAGGCTTTGAGCAACCTGGTGTAGTGGAGGGTGTCCCTGCCCATGGCAGGGAGGTTGGAACTAGATGATCTTTGAGGTCCCTTCCAACCCAAACCATTCTATGATTCTATGATTCTAATCAGCACTGCACGTGCACGTTAACTTCTTATAATTCAATTATCTTCAAAGGTAAACCTGTGGCAGGTTTCCTTTACACTGTTGTATAGTGAGGTGGCCGAGAATCACCAGAAAACCACAGTTCCCAGCAAAACAGAGGAGACTCACAATAGCTGATGGTATTCCTATTCGTTCTGGCCAAGTTGATCTGTTTGATCTCCTTTTATCTTGGTCCAGAGTTACCCTACATCGAATCAGTGTGTCAAGTGGAACCTGGCTGTGTATTGAAACGATGCTAGGCATGTTTCGTGTGTCATGTAGTCTGGCAGAAAATAGTTATTTCATTGTAGTAATCATCTTTTCCACTAATTTTATGTAAGACCTCGTTCCTCTGCTAGCACAGGCTGCAGTAACTGGCTACTTTTATTGACTATTGCAGTTACAGGGCTCTATCAATCTTCTAACACAGCTCAATCCAAATGATTTGTTTCGCAGCTCAACGTAAAATTTCAGTTAAACATTAACCATCCAAAAAGCCTGAAGAACCTCTCGGGGCTATTAGTTCCTCTGATCTCTCAGGAGATGCACAGAGGACCAGATTGCTCCAGCTAGTAAGAATTCTCTGTAAAAATTCACTCCCCAGTCTGGACAGGGCATGTTTGGAGAGAATAAACTTTTTTTTTTTGTATCACAGGTATCACATTCCTCTTGTAAAGACAAACTGTGAGGTAAGTGTAGAAAGGGAGCGATGCCAGCTGCCAGGGCAGGGCCGGGCAGCGCTGCACCACCCTCTAGTGTGCAGCCACCGCAGCGCGCAGCATCTCACCGGGTATCGAGACACTATAAAAAAGATGAAGCTTAAACAAAAGAGTTCACAGAATCACAGAACAGTTTGGGTTGGAAAGGATCTTTAAGATCTTCTAGTTTCTTCCACTACACCAGGTTGCCCAAAGCCTCATCCAACCTGGCCTTGAACACTTCCAGGGATGGGGCAGCCACAGCTTCTCTGGGCAACCTGGTCCAGTGCCTCACCACCCTCAGAGGGAAGAATATCTTCCTTCAATCTAATCGAAATCTCCCCTCTTTCAGTTTAAAGCCATTGCCCCTTGTCCTGTCACTACACACCCTTGTCCAAAGCCCCTCTCCAGCTTTCCTGTAGCCCCTTTAGGTACTGGAAAGCCTGCCAGAAGTTCTCCCCGGAGCCTTCACTTCTCCAGGCTGAACAACCCCAACTCTCTCAGCCTGTCTCCATAGTAGAGGTGCTCCAGCCCTCGGATCATCTTTGTGACCTCCTCTGGACCTGCTCCAACCTTGCAGGCCCTGGAGCTGAATGCAGTACTCCAGATGGTGTCCCACAGGAGCAGAGCAGGGGCAGAGAATCATCTGCCTTGACCTGCTGGCCAGGCTGCTTTGGATGCAGAGAACTCTCTTATGCAGTCCAGCTGTACTTCACCTGGTTGTTGTGCCACAGGACGGCACCATCCAATACAGCAGCATCTGGAGGAGCAGAAGAGAGAGAGCTCCTCCACATGGGAACCCCGGAGCAGAACCCAGAGATGTCCTGGCCCTGGACCAGGTGGAAAGCGAGCACCCTGCACAAAGCTGTGCAGGTTGGGAGGTTTATACACACAACAGGAGTCTTGGAGTGAAACCATTTTCATCTCAAAGAACGGAAACAGGCCAAGATGTTCACTACTCATCGTTTTCTGAAAAGCATCTCTCCTCCTGTCACACCCCTGTGCCCAAGGCAGGCCAGGAGAGCACAGACTGGCAGCCACCCCCACTCTCAGCTGCCCAGATTTCAGATTTCCCCTCCTCAGCTGAAGCAGCCACCAGCACAGGTAACGGCCAGTCTGTGCTCTGGGATTCAATTCCTTTGTGGATCTAAAAACCTGGGGAAAAAAAAAAAAAAAAAAATCACCAGCACGTATCTCAGTACTGTGGGCACAGGCTGAAACACAAGAGGTTTTTCTACCAAGTAGTAAATCGCAGCCAGCCTGGATTATCCCAAGCTCGTGCTGCAGGAGAGAACCACGTCCGCACGCGGTGTAAGGGAAACCTTCAGTGATGGAGAATCCCCAACACGCACCCCAAAGGACTCTGGGGGCTGAGCAGAGCAGGGGCCGGCGCGGGTTCATCACGAAAGGCTCGCCAGCAGCGAGGGATGTTATTTTGTGTGAGTTACCACGGCAGTTCCAATGGCTTAAAAATGAAACTTTGCAAGACAGACCTGATTGTTATACCCAGTGCCTGTTTCCACCAATGCCAGAAGCGCCAAGTCTGCCCCAGGCAATACTGACCCAGGAGCTGGAGTGGTGACGAGGTGCACAAAGGCGGTGGGGACTCGAGGCCAGAGCCCTTGTTTCGTACACAAATCTAACCCACCTTCCCTGTTCCCCCACAAGATACAGACAAGTCCCTGCATAAAAGGAAAATAAAGCCCCAAGGTGACAGAGAGAGGTGACACTCATAGAATCATGGAATCACAGAACGGTTTGGGTTGGAAGGGACCTCAAAGATCATCTAGTTCCAACCCCCCTGCCATGGGCAGGGACACCTTCCACTACACCAGGTTGCTCAAAGCCTCTCACTTTCCTCATGCAGCATTTGAGAGCTCAGGAGGAAGAAAACCACGCAAAGGAGGAGTCAGCAGCTTTGGGGACAGACTTCCACCTCAACTGGTGCCGTCTTCTTTTTTTTTGGGGGGGGGGGGGGGGGGGGGGGGGGTGCATAGCTTCAGGAAATGGAAAAGTCTCATCAGCATGACTTGGCACTGGGAGTGCCCCAGTCCCAGGAAACAAAGGGTGATGGGGGGAAAAAAAAGTCACATCCAGCAATATGACTGACAAGAAATGACAGGGCATGGCCAGCACGGATGGGCAAATTCCAAGGGTTAATTGTGCCTGACAAAACCAATAACCTTCTATGAAGGGACGCCTGGTTTGGTGGATGGGGGGAGCGCAGTGGGTACCTCACCTCGACTTTAAACGGCTTTTGACACAACTGTCCGATCAATCCATACAGCCAAAGCGTTTTGACAGAGTCCAGAAAGCTGCAGGCAAACTGGCAGGACACCAGGCTCAGAGGGTTGTGATCAACAGCACAAAGTCCAACTGGCAGCCCGTTACTCATGGCACTCCTCAGGGGTCATTAACGGGGATAATTCTCTGTAATGCCTCTCCTTAGGACCTGAAGACAGAACACACCCCCAGCAAGCTCACCACCAAGTCGTGGGCATGGCCGATACGTGGGGCAGGGCTGCTTTCAAAGGGACCCCCCCAGCAGGCTGGAGAAACAGCCTGACAAACCTCAACAAAGGTAAATACAAAGTCCTGCTCTTGAGCAACCTCACCTAGGCTGGTGCTGCTCTGGGCCAGGCATGGACCACGAGCCCTCAGAGGTACCCTCCCACCTGAATCATTCTGCCATTCAGAATAATTCATGGAGGCAGCTTCCTGCTTCCAGGGAACTGGCAGGTCCTTCTCAGGCACACCGTACCTGCTGACATCCGTGCAAAGTCCGTTGTAAACTCACACAACTCATTTTTCTCCCAAGCCCATCTTCCTGCACACTCCACCTGAGGCAGGCTTACACTGAGGCAGCAATAAAAGCAGAACAGGAATTAACTGTAACAGTGCAGAGACACAAGTGAGCCATGAAGAACAGGCTATTTTTTTCAAAGACACAATTTCTCTCCACCTATGCTCAAACCCTATTGTCACTGGGGAATACGCTAGTCTTGTTTTTTTCCACTGGCTCCAGGACTCATTTCAAGCTGTTCCTTTGGAGAAAAGTGGGGAGGAAAGGGGAGAGGATGATTCCATTCCTGGCCTTTTAAAAAAGAGCCTAGCTGAGAAGATGCTGTCGACTGCTTCTTGGTCTAGTGACAGTGGTGGACATCCCTGACTAACGCAGCACGTCTCACCATGTACCAGAAGAGCTAGAACCTCAAACAGGAAATTGTATCAGCGGAGCTTATCTCCTCCAACATTTCCCTCTGTTGAGCATCTTCTCCAAAGACCCAGAGGAGCAAACTAAGGGCAGAAGAAAGCTAAGGTCAGCCTTCAGGAGCTCACACTACCTGCTCAACCATAATGGAGTTGAACACTCAATGATCAGTTCTTAGAGTTCAAAAATACAAGATGCCAAGCTTAAAAATATGCATTTTCTTTTTGAAAAAAAAAATGTACAGTCAGATTTTAAGTGGATCTACAAGAAGACACTCGGCTATCTTTAAGAAAAGTAAACCTTTGCAATGCAGTGCATACAGAGTTTTCGAGCCAGCAAGAGCCAGTGACCTGGGTAAACTGCAGTGTTTCCTGAAAGAGCTTCAGTGGCTTTTTTTTTTGTTTCTACCCTGTAGGCAGAGACACTCGAAAGGCAGCACAGTGCCTTCACGCTGCAGAGCACTGGGTTAGTTGTGTCTCACTCTTGCACTACAGACACAGCTCAGCGTGAGGCTGGTGTGGGCACAGCGGGCAAGGGCAGCTCCATGGAGGGAGTTTCAGTCGCTTCGGCTGGACTTGGCTTGCGAAGTTCCAGTTTCTCAGTGAGTTGGTTATAAAGCTCCTTCACAGTTTCCCCACTCTGCAGAATGAGAATTAGGGAGGGGAAAAACAGAAGAGTCATCCTTCATTCCAGCTGCTACTAGGTAGAACACGAAGCACGCAATTCCCCTGTGTGTTTTAACACACACCGACACAGGAGGAGGAAGTTACAAGGGAACTAAGACACCACTTGGTACACTTGGAAAGCAGAGCTCGTGTTCCACCGAGCAACGTCTGGAAAGGCAACTGCTTCCATTTGCAGTTAATTTTCCCTTTTTCATGCTTCCCTTCTTACCTGCTTGGTGGGTTCCAAAGCCTTCTGGAGAGACTCTAATTTGGCAGGCGCCACTTTGTGATGCAGATGAAGCAGCAGTCTTAGCACATGTCTATGTACGTTCTCCTTTCTGCAGAAAGCAATTTTAAAGAGTAGTAACCGCCATAAATGAACACCACCTTGAGAACAAGAAAGCTACAGCAACAGTACCAGAACAACTCACACACCCACAGACTGGCAGCTTTGTTATAATTTTCCAAAACACCTGAGAATTGCAGCCTGTGTGCTACAAAGTGCTAACCCTGCCTTAGACTTCCAAGCAATTCATGTAATTACTCAGCAGGACTGGACCAACTGCAGCAACCATGAGGAAGGACCAGGAGATTTCCAGCACAGGCTGTAGCATGTGGCAGGACCTGGTCTCTCCGTTGGACAGGCGTATGCACATGCAGCAGGATGTCTGTCCCCCTGCGTGCGTGGAGGAAGTGGCAGCAGCAGCACATGCTGCTGTGCCTGAACAGCAGTTCTAGTCACTTTTGGGGAAGCCTCCTGGAGACCAGATCCGGTCTGCAGGCCACCAGTTGAACCACACTGACTTAACGGAACTAACAGATACAAACAGATTTTCTGTGCGCAGCTGATACTGCAAAGAGCTGGAGTTAACTCTTCACATTCAGAGCTACTGCAAAGCATGAAGGATATTGTCTGTCGCAACCCCAATTTATGAACAATGAACTACAGTTTAGGTAATAATTCATAATCAATACTTAACAATTTTGCTGATAAAAACTCAATCGCAAAATATAAGGCTTTCCTTAAAGAAAAACAGCATCAGGATAATATTTCCACTATATGTGAGGAGTTTCCTGAACTATTAAACTAGTTCAAAGCAGTGTAACTTCTCCCAAGTACCCTGTAAACTCACTTTCCCCTGAAGAAAATCAGATTTACCTTGAGCAGGCAGTGAGAAAGAAGCCATCAAAGAGACTGGTGCAGAACTCCTCGAGTGCAAATTCATCACCCAGCAGCGTGAGGTTACCAGTAAGCAGATGCAGAAAAACATCACTGAAGGCCAAGTCACTGAATGTCTCAACTATATGACATGAAAAGGAAAGAGACTGAGCCTGACACGGACACGCCAAACCCTGACTACATAGCAGACATTCCTGCTGAAAACTCTGCAGTGGTATTTCCTCAGTGCCTTTTAAAACAGGTAGCCCAGGCAAGTGGCTTTGATCTTCCAGACACAAAAGATTAGGAGAAGAGAGGTGAGAAGAATATATAGGAAGTCCATGGCTCCACCAAGGCTGGAGACACATAGTAGCTTGCTCCTGCCAAAATCACAAAGTCTCCTACCATCCTTCTCCACCATCCTCCATCCACGGCCACAACCACCCTCCCTGCACTCCCCAGACCCCGCAGTGAGCAGATCACTTACCAGTGGAAAACTCACCCGTGTAAGTGAGCTGACTGTTCAGCAAAGGGTTCAAAGAACACCAGAGCTGGGAGTGGGAAGAGAACCCCCACTGCCATTACCAGGAGCTGCAATTCCTAAGATTGCTTCAGAGCCCTCATGCAACCTACCCCAGAGAAGTCAGCGGAAAAGGGAATCCCAGGGAAGAACTTAAGGCTGTGGTTGGTCCTGTTTTGGTACAGGTTTTTTTTATCACATGAAGCAAAGTTCCAAGAATTTCTGGCTACCTGCAATTACTACGAGCAGCGGCAGAATTAAGCCACTTTTATCCTTCAGATTCATTCCAAACAGTTCTCAACTAATCTTATTGTTAATACAGCCCTTGATCTAAGGAACTACTGACCTTCAGCCACTATCCCTAAATTCCTGGATGAGCAGAAAAGTATCCTGTTTGCAAACAAAACCAAACATTTCTGCAGGGCCTTACGACTAAGTCACCAGAAGAGCCAAAGGCAGAACGTTATGTCTTTGACTCCGAAATCACCTTCACTCCAGGTTTATTTACCTTCTGGGTGCCCAGTACGAGGGAAACAGCTATAGAATAGAAAACGAGACAGGAACTTACCCAGTGCTGGCAGGAGCCTAAGGAAAGCATTCTTGTTCCTCTGTTTAGTGATGTGAAGGATGTAATACAGCCCAATCTCACAAGCTATTCTATTCTCCTGCAAGAACCTGTTATGGCACAAGCAAAGTTTCTTAACCAATAATGCTAAAAGAGATTATCATTTTTTTAGAAAAAAGAGGGGTCAAAATACTGTTGCATAGCAATCAAGCAGTTACAGCAGTGGTTAACCTCAAACCCACTGAAAAGCAGCTACTCAGTGACGGAGTACATGATGATCACTGTGTTCACTGCCATGGTCAAGAAAAATTTACCATTCAGTAAACATTGCTTTGTCTCACAATCAAACAGTAGGATTTGATTGTGAACATTTACGATAGCATTAATGACAAAAGTGATATTCAAAATGGGTTTTAGAAGAGGCCTAAATACTCAAAAATCATACAAACTCCAATACTGTTTTGTTTTAGTTTCCCAAAGGTCAAATATCAACATTGTCATAGAGTACAACTACTGGGATATAATACTCCAGATTCTGGCATATGGATAAGAATTGTGCTGCAAATTAGTGCAAGATCTGAATACAACAGAGCACACAGAGGTTTTATTTATCTTTTTGAAGTTCCTGGAGCGATAGGTTATCAACAGAGAATGAGTGTCTGTGTGACAAAAATGCCAACTTTACAATCTACAATAGCACTCTTCAGAACCAAGCGTGGGCGCAGAACCAAGCAGCTGCACCCAAACATCACCCAAACACTCATCAGTCACTGCTTGGGAAGCTCCACAGGCAGCATATTTGAAAGCAGTAATACAAAATACTTTCATATTCAATCTGCCAAAAGAATGGTTGTTACAAGAAATATTTTATGGAGATAAACTTTACTTGAGAAATCATGGTGGAAGCCTGTTCTGCTAAAGGAAAAGTTCAAGCTTGATTAACTGGGACTAAATCTCACCCCAAGATAGTCTTCACTTTGCCACATACAGTATTTTTCCCTCTCAGTGTTGGCTGGCTCCTTGATGTTTTGCTTTGGTAACAAGACTATATGTACAAAGTCAGAAAGGCAGATTACGTACTTGGTGAAAACTTCAGGAATGGTGCTGGGGTAGGGAATTGGTCCCTTCTCCTCCGAGGGCAGTTTCTGATCTACATTGAACGTGTGGTCATCCACCACAAAAGACATCAGCATAGGCAGGAACTTCGTGATCAACTCAGCTTCCTTAGAGGGATGGAAGAACACAAGGAAAAGAACACCACTTCCATCAACCAGTTCATGCCACCTAATGGTCCTAGAGTGCCGTAACAAATACTGAGGCGATATGATGAGCCCCATCCTACACTTAGGAAAACAAGCTTTTAGACATCCAGTTCCAGACACAATAATTGAATAATTCACTTCCACATGTTCCACCGGTAATTGGGAAAACTGTACTTCACCTCAGCTACAAAAATACCCCTGCTCAAATTCTTTCTTTTGACAATTACGTAGCATTTCGTCTGAGACACCTTTTCCAATTCTGCTGCAAGCACTGCATGCCAAGGATGATACCAAACTGCTTTTATCAACAATTACAAACCATTTTGTTCATCCTCTAAACTGACAGGGATCAAGGCACAGCTAGAACAGCAACAACGAAGAGCACCTCCTTGCACGAGGCAGATCAACCCATGTTCCATCAGATTCAGAGTGGGAGGTTACAACAAGCAATCACAAAGAAAACAGAATTTAAATACAGATTTGAAGATTCCCTTTAGGAAAAACATTCATTTTTTTTCTAAGAGATTCATGACTCTGCAAGTCAAATCACTGTGCTGCTCTTGGAGTTTCAATCACGCTCACTGTTACAATCTGAGTGTTAATGCACACCCTTCCCGTGGGAAATTTAAACGTGCAATCAGACAGTAATACATATTTTGGAGACTTCAAACGTCCCTCTAGGTAGACATTTGCTATTTTACAGTTCAGAATAGAAACAGCAAATTTCTCTTGAGAAACAGCCCCGCTGTGCAACACCATGGTTAGCCTTCCTGCTGAACACAGCTGCTCCCAAACTACACCAGGGCTGCCTCTGGTACTGAGCAAAGTATTTCCAAAACATGGAAAGATCGTAGCTGAATGTGGCACTGCATAAAAATTGCTATGACAGATAGCTGGAAGGGAAAAACATTTTATATGTCAATGAAAAGCTGCTGCACTGCTTCCAGAGTTTCAGACCGGCCTCTGAAATCCTGCTGTCCTCATACAAGATGTGTTTTACAAACTTATCAGTTGTGTAGAAATTGCCAGGAAAAACGAGCAACCAGTGCAGCCTGATTTGAGGACAGTAAGGGTCAGGCATTCATGTAAATAAATAAAAAAAACAGGTAAACAAAACTTACAACATGTCCATTTGAGCTGCTGCTCTGTGACCACCTACCTGTTTTTTCTAAGCAAGCTCTGATGGAAGGTATGCAGAGTGAACGTTAAATCAGGGATGCGATAAAATAATAAACAAGTCTAAATTTGTTTAATCAAAATGTGTTAAATTCTAAACATCAAAATGGCTCACCATTTTTGGTTCCTTGAAGACTTGACTGTCAATCATGTCCCAGGCCCCCTGTCCCAAAGACAGCATCCTAAGGAGCAGCAGCAGATCCGGGCTTTCCTCGAATTTTAAGGGGAGGAGAAAAACAGCTATTTTGATCTTCCACAAGTTGCACATCGGGATATTTGTTTGGAAGTAGGGGTTTACATTCAAAGCTCTCCTGGATTAGCAGCTTTATTGAACATTGCTAGAGGCAGTCAGTTCTCCAACTTCATTGACAACCGATTCCTCAAATGGGAACCAAACATCAGGTTTGTGGGTTTTTGTAACATTTTATAATGAGCCAAGAAGTATGCAGCTGATCTGACCACAACATCATTTTTAAACGTGTTCAGCCAAAGTAGTACACTGAAATACAATGCATGACAGGACAAATCAAACCATCTCAGCAGAAGAAAGAGAAAGTGTCTGTAAGAATGACAACAATGGGTTTGTGTTTATATTGTGCCCTGAAACCGAAACAATTTTCAGTCTTAAACCATCACAATGAAGTTATTCAATCCAAAAAAAAACCAACTAACAACTCAGGGATAAAACCAGCAAATGCCTCACACTGTTCAGACACCTGTAAGGCTACCCTCCTGTAACATTCAAGCACCTCCTGCAGACACTACTTGCAGGAACTGTATTGTATCACAGCAAACAGACCACAACAGTGAAAACTAATCCATCACATTTACCATGGCAGGGAAAAAAGGCTGCTGCTGTCAGGCAAACCAACGCAAGGACAAAGCAGAGAGGCACATATTCTAGATATGATTCTACCTATGCATAGCTGTTAGGACAGAATGAGCCATGCAAGGCATTTGCTGTCAATTCAGAGAGCTCCAAAATGCCCATCTCCAAACAGTGCTGCTGCAGAGCTCTAAGGTACGTGCTACAAATGGATAGGTAGTACCATATTTCACTTATTTCAATTTACACATGCATCTGAGAACTTAATCATACTGCTTCTGTAGCACCAACCCTTGGCTGCTGAACGTTGTTCATCAAGACCATGGCTCAGATCAGGTACGCAAGCTGCGACACTCACCCTGGGTAAGGTGTCCTGCCCAACCAGGTCTTGCAGGTGCCTTATGGTACTCAAGGCTAAGGTGTTAATGGCAAAGGGATCACACAAGATCATCGATAAGTCCCTGAGAAGCAAAAATCAAATACATGTCACACGTGACAAAAAAACCCTATTGTACAGCTCCCTATCCACCATAGAACACCAGTGTATTTCACCAGAGTGAAATGTTTGAGCCTGTTCTGTTGTAATCCTGTCAACTATCAGATGTAACATCAAAGTAGTGTGTGCATGTGTACACTATGTTTTTAAAAGCACACACACTGCGTGTTTAAGAAGAGAGGTAGACACAGGGCAAGCACCGTAACGATACCCTTACTGTGACAATGCAAAACCTGAATTTCTGTCTGTTACCTACAGGTGTTGACCTCATGAACCTTCTCCTGCCTTGTAAAAACACCATGAACGTTATTTCATTGACCTGAAAGAACATGTTATCTGAAACAATTACTGAAGGACTTCACTGAAATCAAGCAGGAGATCTCCCACAGTCAGTTACCAGACCCCAGGGGAGACTCAAGGGAGGTAACTTAAGCAGAACAAGCTAGGCCACCAGAACAGGCCTGGCTATGCATTAATGCCATACAGTCACGAATGTACTGGATCTGACTGCACAGCAGAGCTACTGGCTGTTAGCTGGCTCTAGGGAAGGATTAACATCTACAATACCCGTCAGGTTTTGTGACTGCCAGGAACCCGTTTTCAGTTTCTCAATAAACAGCCCAAGTGCCTTACCCCAACACTTGTTCTTGTCCTTTCTTCACTCCATCCAGAAACCCCTGCAATTCCCGAGCTCTCTTGTTGTCCACAAACTTCTCCCGAATGCAAGCATCAAGGCACCAGGTGAACTGTTACAAAAAAGGAGAAAGATTTATGAACCACAGCAACTCATTACACCAGCAATAAAACACACGATGTCAGAGAAAACAGGCTCACCATGACCTCCAAATATCTGGAATTAATATGTTTTATTAATACACTTAGGTGTGGTACCAAGCTGGTCACAAATACAGAGGAGGTCAGAAACACAAACATCCCAAAAGGAGGTCAGAGATAGCTGGTGTCACTTTCTCCCCTCCCAAGAAAGGCATTCCCTGGCAGTAAAGGAGCAGCAATTAATATACACTGCCCAGCACACCTGATCAATGGGGATGTACACAAGCAGGAGGCTGAGAAAGAAGCAGCATCACTTTGCAACAATAATATGGGATGTTTTAGCCATTCCAATACTACTCCCACCCTCTAAGTAGGGGATATTAACAGTGGAGGCGATTCTGCTGTAGAGTTGTATCATCAAAATGGAAGAAGACAGTTCAGTGAAACGTTTTATTTGACCCAAAATTAAGGTCTTTTTTCCCCTTTCAGAAAACAACATCTATTTTCCTCCAACATTTCAGCTGTCAAAAAAGAGCAACTTGCTGAATTTTCTGAGATGCTTTCATCACAGCTTACTGTCCTTGCAGCAGTCACTGCATTCTGCCGTGGCAAAACGAGGGTGCCAAAAACCATCTGTACCTTGAAAAAGAATTGCTCTTTCAGCCATTCTCTGTATACTGATTTTGGGACTCTTGATCAGAAGTCACTAAAAGCATGCAGTAACATTTAGCATCATCTAGGATGTAATCTCTATAAGCAGAACACAGACAAAACTGAGTAACATTACTTAAAAGAGAAAAAGCTCTGCTCTAGATCAGAGTCATGCTAACCATGGACAAAGGACCAGTAACAAGATCCTGGTGTGACATTAACACATCTGTCACCCTAATATTTTAATAGTTTAATGTTTTCTTATAATTCAAGATGCAAAGTATTTAATGTTACACATACAGTTTACTGACAGATGGAGCATATCACACCAGGCACGACGGGGAGGGAGGGAAGCTTTGATGAAGCACCTGGGGCTGGCTAATGTTTTGTATTATTTTTGCAGCATCTACATAGGTCAGATTAGACACTGTTTTTAACACTGCACAAGTACCATAAATTTGGATGATTTATGTGCTACAAAATGAAAACAAACTGCTGGTTAACCGAGATGAAATTTTCACCTGAAGTTCCAAGGAATATAAGATGACTTTTGGATTGAAGGTCTGAACTCTCTTCACAGAGAGGAGTGATCTTCTCTGGGCTGAAGTCCTGCAGGGCAGCAGGTATGCAAAGGGGTGGGCAAAAAAAAGAGGAAAAATCTCCAGTAATACTTGTATCTGTCCCACATGATCAATACCTTATGACAGGGGTCCACGGAGCAGATTTCATTGATTTCCAGGTCATGCAGCGACATCAGGAGCTCTGCCCGTAGCGTGCAGTAGTGAACATTCCTTGTCCGAAGGAACAAGGTCCTCAGAAACTGCAACACCATATCATAGAGCTTCACGTTCTTCCCAATCATCTGAGTCAGCTTCTGAACCACCTAAACTCAAAGTGGAAAAAATGTGCACTCAGTGCCACGAGACACCGTTAATTCACACACACAAAATGTGAATTACCTCTTTTACATGGTTTGTCAAGATTGAAACAGCAACACCGACACGAGTTCCCAAAAAGGAACTATTTATATCAAGATTTCCAAGAGCATTTGTTCAAGAGATATTCACCAAATCTTTCATAGCCATAATGAAAGGTTAAGAAAAGGTCCTCTTGCAAAAGGAAATGGAATTATTTGTAAAATAAGACACTCGGCTCTGCAAAATGGGTAAGGAGCAGTACCTGTTATTGATGAATATAATTTACAATTACTGTAACATGAACGAAACTCACTTTTCTTTGGAAGTCTTTTTGTATTTCTACCTTCAGGCTACAGGCATGAGAATGAAGGTGAAGGTTTGTACTGGTTTTGGCTGGGAAAGAGTTAACTTTCTTCACAGTAGCTACTATGGGGCTGTGTTTTGGATTTGTGGTTGATCACACAGGGATGCTTTCGTTACTGCTGAGCAGTGCTTACACACAGCCGAGGCCTTTTCTGCTCCTCATGCTGCTCTGACAGCCAGTAGGTTGGAGGTGCACAAAAAGCTGGGAGAGGGACCAAACCGACCGAAGGGATACTCCGCATGACATCACGCTCGGCAGTAAAACTGGGGGTGGAGGCTGGCGGGGGGGCCGCTGCTCCGTGACGGGACATCGGCCGGTTGGTGGTGAGCAATTGTTTTCATTTGCATCACTTGTTTCTCTTGTGTTTTATTTTCCTCTCTCTTTGCTGTTTTTTTTTCCTTTTTTTTTTTTTAAAAAATTTCTTTCTAATTATTAAACTGTTTTTATTTCAACCCACGAGTTTGTTTCTTTTCCCTTCCGATTCTGCCCCCATCCCACCGCAGGGGAGTGAGCAAGCGACGCGTGGTGCTTCAGCCAGGGTTGAACCACAAGTCTGCGGTGTAAACCTGAAGTCCGTCGTACCAGTGGGCTTCAAAAGTAAAGCAGACCCAAACCAAATCCCCCCACGTAACAAACGTGCTACCCTCTCTGAAATTAAAGCTCTATATTGCCTTATCACTGTAATTTCTTAGCATTTTTGATAGCAAGGTCCTTAAAGAAACTCTGATATTTCCTTTTTGGAGCAAAACCCCCCCAGAGGTAAAGCAACACATTATAGCTGAACCTCTGTAACAGCTTGCTGTTGCCAAAAAGAGGAGAGACTTGATCTTCCTAACGCCTGGGCCACTGCTCCCTCCCACATCAAGCCTGCCCATATAATCCAGCCCATCTCCTCACAATGGCTTTGGTGCCAGCTGATCTCTTCTTTGAGCAGATTCAACTCATTGCCTTGGAAAACTACTTACTGGTTTTATTTGCTGGAGTTTCTGTAGCAATTACTGAGCTGAATCAGCTCATGGAAAGGTCTGATAATCCTCAGAGCTACAGGTTGTGGGGGAGCAGCACCTGCCCTTCCTGTGGCTGAGTGTTGGATCAGCTCAGCCACCTCATGTAATTCCATTCAAAGAGCAACTTTTCTGAATGTCAGCTTAGCGACGACTTTCAATGACCCTTTCCATTTTTACAAAAAAAAAAAAAAAAGCTTTTGTTGGGTTATGTCCTGCTAAAAAAAAATCCCAAGAAATTTAATGTATTCAAACTGATTTGATAGAGATGCTCAGCCCTCAGAACGGCTGAGGGGTATTACAGCCAGACTGAGCAATAAAGAAAAAATTTTTTCACCTTGTTATTTTTTTTAAAAGCTCATAAACAGCTTAGAACATTGAGTAACTACTAAAATAATTCCTGTTGCTTTCATCAAAATATGTAGGAGAAAATGACCTGGTGTGTCTTGCAAATACTTTGTCTAGCCAAACAACCTTAGGAGCAAAGCTGGGTGGGTGAAAAGGACATTCTGTTATTTGATGAGGTTGACTAAAAGCTGATGAACTCCATCCACAAGCATGTTGTACAAGGTTTTCTTGTCCTTACCTCTCCTTGACGTCTTGTTTTGGGAGACGGACTGAAGAAATTGTGCAAGACAGAAATATCATTGCTGAAAAGAATATTTTCTTTCTCCAGGATATATTGCTTCAGCAGCGGAGACACCTCATCACCAAACAGAGCCTGGTTATCCTGCCAAATCTGGCGCTTCACCTCCACTGCACATGCTTTATACAAATCCTTATCGGCCATTACTAACTTCAGCTTCTTCTCAGGGACCTGTGATCAACAGAGCAGTTACCAAACTGCAGAGCACCTTACCTGCCTGACTTCTTCACTACAGAAGACATCCAAAGCATAACCTCAGGTAGTCTGGTAATTTACACAACAATGCAACTAAACAAGAACAAGTATCACAGACTCATCTTTCCCCTTCCCTACTCCCGTAACAGTAAAACAGTCCCAAGACACTTAACTTCTTCAACAACCAAATTATGCACCCTGCTTTTCTTTCTTTCTTTCAAGGAGGAGACTTCCTTTAAACCTATGATGCTAAGATTTGGAGGGATGTTTCAAAAAATCAGTAACTTACAAAAGCTCTAGTAGCAGTTTCAAATCCATTACCATATGATAATAGTACAATATGATGCTTTAATAAGGCTACTCCTGGAGATTTTTGTTTCACAGATCTGAATCTCACTCCTGTCTACTTCCAGTTGCATTCTTCAAACCTTATTTTCCACTTCTTATAGATTTTTAAATCAGCTGTGGAAAATTCACCTATGAGTGAACTTGACTACTTTTAGGAAGCTGTATGTATTGAATAAAACAGGGAAATAGTCTCATTTCATTACAAAAACATAAAATGCTTTTTGAAATAGTCTACTAAATTGTTATCAGATACAAGAACGTAGTAAATCTTCAGTAAATCTTCTGACACTGAAGGACAGACTTGCAGATGGAGCATGCAACCCCGCCGAGAGCGCAGCTAAGAGAAGCTATATAACGGAGACACGACGGAACAGGCTAACGAGCGGAGCGGTTCTACCTTGGGCAAGTGCTTCATGACACACATTACCACAGGCTGTATGGAAGGCATCTTGACCAGGGAAAAGCTCTTCTCTAGGAGATCTTCCAGCTTCTTGTATCTGAAAACATGTACGAGCAAGAGACTAAGTTACCATCTAACGGTAAAGGGCCAAAGCGGCTCATAGAATCATAGAATCATCTGGTTGGAAGAGACCCTCCAGATCAAGTCCAACCATCCACCCTGCACTGTCAGGGTCCCTAAACCATGTTCCTCAACACCAAATCCACCAATGTTTTTAAACACCTCCAGGGATGAGGACTCCGCCACCTCCCTGGGCAGCCTGTTCCAATACTTCACAATACTTCATCTCAAAGCCACTGGAACGTCATCCCCCAGGAATACAACTCTCCTTTGCAGAAGTCACTCACTGCTGTAACTAATTTTCACCCAAAACTCCCAGCTCGCTCCAAACAACCAACGAGGCCGCCGACAAACCTCTCCTCGACTTTTCCTTCCAAGGCGATGGCAGAGACCCTCTCCAGCAGCTTCTCCCGCAGCTCGTCAAACACGGACTGGTGGAACTCCAGCCGGGGGGTGCCATGCAGGTCCAGGAAGGGCAGCGCGGACTGCAGCGAGGGCAGGAGCACCCCGTTCTCCGTCTGCCAACACACACACGGCACAGGGATGGGGCGGGGGTGGTCAGCAGCTTCCCCAGCCCCCAAACAGCTGGGGCTGCTAGAAATGCTGGTTAAAAAACACAAAGAGGGAAAAAACAAACAAACAAACAAAGAAAAACCCACACAAACACAAAACGGACCCCACTTCGGGCCTTCTCGTGCTCCATGCAGCCCCAGCATCTCCCGCCCGACCGTCATCCCCGCGGCGACCCGCCCCACCTGGAACTGCTCGATGGCCTTCAGCGGCTCCGTGCAGTTGGTCAGCGTCTCCTTCAGGTCCTCGCCGTTGGCCACCCCCAGCTCCTGCAGCCCCGCGTACATGGCGGCTGCCCGGGCCCCGCCGGGCCCGCTCCCGCTCCCGCTGCTGCCGCCGCTCCGCCCCGCTCGCCGCTCCCCCGGCTCCGCGCGGTCCCGCGCTTTTCCGCGCCCCGCGGAACCCGCTCCGCCGCGCAAAGGTTCCGCCGCTCCCCGCCCGCCCCCATCGCCCCCCCGTGCGGGGGCGCGGGGCGGCCCCACTGCTCGGCTGATCCCCGGAAGGCAGCGATGGAAGCGGGAAATGCAGCCGAAACCAACGGAGAAGTGGCCTTTTTGTCCTCTGAATCTCTTCACAGAAAAAGGACATGGAGCTACTGGAGAGGGGCCAGAGGAGGCCACGAAGATGATGCGAGGGCTGGAGCGTCTGTGCTATGGAGACAGGCTGAGAGAGTTGGGGCTGTTCAGCCTGGAGAAGAGAAGGCTCCGGGGAGACCTTCCAGTACCTAAAGGGGCTACAGGAAAGCTGGAGAGGGGCTTTGGACAAGGGTGTGTGGTGACAAGACAAGGGGCAACGGCTTTGAACTGAAAGAGGGGAGATTTAGATCAGATGTAAGGAAGAAATTCTTCCCTCTGAGGGTGGTGAGGCGCTGGCAAAGGTTGCCCAGAGAAGCTGTGGCTGCCCCATCCCTGGAAGTGTTCAAGGCCAGGTTGGATGAGGCTTTGGGCAACCTGGTGTAGTGGAAGGTGTCCCTGCCCATGGCAGGGGGGTTCAAACTAGATGATCTTCCAAGCCAAACCGTTCTGTGATTCTATCATTTTCCCATTCATGGTTTGATCTTTGCAGGCCTGTACTTTCAGGATAGCTGCTACAGAGTGGGGAAAAAAATCCTAATTTGTCCTTCCTGAGATCTGCAGCCAGGCACCAGGATTGTATAGGGCTGCGTCAGTCCAATCCATCGCAGAAACCCCTTTGGCATCTGCCCACCAGGCAGTGTATTGAGGCAGAACCTATGTGGTTTATAGCCCCTCCAAACCACTTGGGTCTGTCAACAGACCCCTGTGAACCTCCCCCACTCCCAGCCAGGAGCTGCTGCAATGCTCTTAAGTCCATCGTTTCCCATCTCTGTGTCCCAGCTGCAAAATCAAACCCCGCCCAGTTTGAGGTGCACGCTGCTCTGCTGGCAGGTGGTTTTTGCAGCAGCGAAGCAGGACTGGCCTGACCACAGCAGGATCTGGCAGCTCCTGCTGGATATCCTGAAGTGTTGATGATATATCGTGATGTTGGTATAAACTGCTGTCACCAGCCCAGGGGCATGAGCACTCAGCCAACCGCGCCGGTGTGAGCAGCCGCTCCATGTGCAGCGTTTCTTTGAGACAGGAGGGTGCCTGGGGCACTTGTTTCGTTTGTGGTGCTGCAGCAAGTGGAACTGCTGCACGAATCCTGCCCAGCGAGGCGCGTGGAAGCCTGCCTGTCCTCCTGGGCCGGCGTGAGAGCAGGGGCAAGGAGGACTGTCAGCACTCTGGCAATGTAACCCGTGTCCTCGTTGCAAACTAGAGCATTGTCAGCCCAAGTGTAAGCAAAACAATCACAGAATGACTTGGGTCAGAAGGGACCTTTGAAGATCACCTAGTCTGATCCCCCTGCCATGGGCAGGGACTTCTTTCAGTAGACCAGGTTGCTCCAAGCCCTGTCCAACCTGACCTTGAATACTTCCCATGATGAGGCATCCACAACTTCTCTGGGCAACCTGTTCCAGTGTCTCACCATACTCTTATAAAATCTGTCTTCCTTATGTTCAATCTAAACCTACTCTCCTTCAGTTTAAACCATCACCCCTTGTCCTGTCACTACAGGACATCTGCAGACACATTCCAGTTGCTGACCAGCAAAATCTGAAATCTAAAGTCTGCAGGAAAATGAGGCAATTCTGGCACTTTGCTTAAAATAACTCTCAGATGGAGATGCATCTCCAAATACCCCTGCAAGACCAAGATGTCACTCCTTTAGTTCTGCAGACAGAGACCCAGCTGGTGAAGTCCTCTGGTGGGTACAAGATGGCCTTGCACAAACAATAACATTTCCTCAAAGGAGTTACACTTTTGTTCCTAGACCCAGTCACTGGGAAACAGATGAGAACAGTCTGAAAGAATCACTTCTCCTGGGCCTGATTAACAGATTTTTCTTCAGAAATTCTGGTTTCGGGGATGTATCTTTGTGGTACCGAAAAGGAGAAAGTGGGTGCATTTTGGTAAAGTCTGGGAGTTGGCAATCTTCCAGGGGGAGGCTGTGGGGAAGGGGCAAACAGTCCCCTACACTGACTCTGCCCTTCTGGGGGCAAAATGCCTGAGGAACCCCCACCACCTCCCTGCCACAGCAAAGACCAAACCAGCCAGAGTCTCCTGCGGGTGGAAACCCAAAGGTGCAGATGTTTTCCTGTCCTGGGTGCTGCCTGAGAGTGAACGAGGAGGCAGGAGCTGTCTGAAGGAACCCAACCTGATGGACCCGTGCTTGCGGGGCAGCGCCCCAGGTCCACCCTGGAGCCCTCAGATAGAAAATAAACCCAGCGCCACGGAGTTTCCCCTCTTCTGATTTTGGCAGCTAGCACTGCCAGGTGCGGAATACCAAACGGATGAGTTTTGCCTGCTTTCTGCTTATTACACAGCTGAGTTAACCTCACATTTCTGTTTACCTCAACGCTGACACCTGGGGCAGTTTCGAGGTTGCACCGATGCCTTTGCAGAGCTAGCACTGGGTCGGGCATGAAGCTGTCATCTTCTTTATTGCGTGGAGCGATGGCAGGGAGAACCGCCTGGTGCGTCGCGGCTTGGCCCACGCGCTCCTTGTGGTCCCTGTGGCTTGGGGCTGGGCTGAAGTCAGAGCCTGGCCCCAGCTCCGCCTTTCTCCTCTTTTGAAGGGTTGTAAAAAGCAGCCGCCGTCAGTTCGCTGCTCCGCCGCTTCCTCCTCCGACTCTTTGCAAAAGGAGAAGGCGCTTCATGTCTTGGCGTGAGCTCCTTCCCCCCTGGCTGGTGATCGTAGCGGGACTGACGGGCATCGTGCTCCTTTGCGTCTCCACTAAAGATGTGCCCATCACCCCTCTCAGGACCAAGGTAAGGGTGTCCGTCTGCCCGAGGGGCGGCCAAGCCGGGGGTCAAGGCAAGGGGACCTTCCCCTCATCTGTGGGGCTGCTTCCTAAGGAGAACCTGCCTGGTTCCTTGTGCCAGCCGGGCATTTAAATGAAAACCTGGTGTGTTTGGTGGCTTTTTACATTCATTGCTCTACTGGCTCAGTTACTAGCCTGAAACAACAAACTGAGGAGGGGACTAGAACGACACTGTGAGGATGGGTTCCCCTCCTTCAACATTCTGTAGCTTTTCAAACCAAAAGCGAGCCAGCCCGTTTGGCTGGTCAGGGAAATACAGGCTGGATGTGGTCCAGCAGAGATGCTCACCACAGGGTGAGGAGAGGCAGCCCGTGTAGGGACCCCAGGGACCAGTGGTGTCAGTGGAGGGAAAGACTTAGGTCCCTGTTCAAAGTCAGTAGGAATTTGGCCCTGAACTGCTGCTTCTGTCTTTGAAAAAAAAGAAAAATTGTCTTCCGTGCCTTTTCCTCTTCTGTCCTCCCTTGATTTTAACCAAAGAGCCAACCTGCTCTACGCAGCGGGGTCAGATCCGCCCGGTGACTGGGGGTTAATGCCCCTCCGCTCTGCCTCCCGGTGCCTGGCATGGAGGCGAGATCCGTGGCACGCTATGGTTTACTCAAACAGAAGTAGGTTAACCTGCACTTTTAGAGATACTACCCCTCCTCCATGCTCCCCTCAGAAACAAAATGGGATTTAAAAAACCCTTTATCGCCCCATGATCTGCCCTTCCCTGGAGCTGAGCTAGGGCAGAAACGCAGTAGTCCCTTCTCCTCCCTTGCCCTCCCAGCAGCAGTCTCTCATTTTGTGAAGGAGGAAAAAATCCAGGTTTCTCCGTCGATACTATCCGTTTCTTCCTCTTCTGCGGCAGCTGACATGTCCCTGCGAGAAATACGAGCTGTCACTCGAGTGGGAGGATGCCAGCAGGCTCAGGCAAGAGAGCTCCATCCTCCTTCCGCATTTCTGCTCCAGCTCCAGTCCCACCAGCTCCCGGTCGAGACGCTGTGTCTGGTGTAACCGGGAGCTCCCAGGAAGGCAGCAGCCAGGCTCTGTCTTGTGCTAAAACCCATCTGATGGTGTTAACATCAACCTCTCAGGAGGTTTCTCCTCCCACTTAATCACAGCTACAACTATTTCTGTGCAAGATACAGCTTAGACCACGCACTGCCACATACCTCCCAGATCCCACAAGTTTCTTTCCTGTCTGTGTGGGAGATGTCCCAGTTTCAGGTCACGTAACGGGGGCAGAGGAGGAGACCCTAGGCTGGCACCAGGGCTACTCTGAGTGTGGGGACATCCAAAAGAGCCACAGAGCTGTGCTGCCGGGTACCCCAGCACCTCTCATTTCCTAACCCTACATAGGAGGTGCGGCTCAGGAAGGCTGGTCAGCAGCAAAGAGACCAGACACTGGGCTGCAGAGACTGAGAAAGCCCTCAGCCTCCCTGCCAGGCAATAGGAGAACTGTCAGTGGACAAAGTTTGAGAAATCTCACGTTCGTTGCTGCTGTTTCTGCTAAGACATTATCTGGGTCTCCCCAGGGCTGCTGCGTTGGACAGTGTATGTGCTGGGTGGTCCCAGCACGCTGCAGCTCCCACCGCTCTGGCACGCAGGGAGCCAAACCCAGCCCGTGTTGCACCATCTCTGCTATGGGGCGTCAAACACGTGTGGGAGTCTCGGGTTCCTCAGAAGTAGGAACAAGCCACAGCCCTCCGATTCCTGCACAAAACTTTTCTCTCTTTAGCAAACCAATCCAGCAGCAGTTTGAGTCCCAGAGAACCTGTATAGTGCCATCTCCCACTGCTTCAGGACCTGTTTTTCCTGAGCTCTGGGTGGCTCAGCTCTCAGTGGAAGCCCTCCACCTGATTTCAGGCACAGCCACAGAGCATGCCACTGTAGGTCTGAAATATTTCTGGGTTTCTCCACTCCTGCTGCTCCTCATGTATATTCAGAAATGCAGATGGTTCTCTATAAATCCACATCATCTTCTGGCTTCACCCTTTCTTTGAACGTAAAAAGCAAACTCAAACACTGCAGCGCAGGCCCATGGGTTACCCAGAATACCTACGTGATGCTGAGCAACCCTACCATAACAAAGCAGCATGAATTCAGTGGTGTTTATCCAGAATGTTTTGGGGTTTTCCAGTATGGCATTGTTCTGGATGCTGGCCCATCCCGCACCATCCTGTTCATCTACCAGTGGACCACCACCAAGGCAAACAAGACCGGGGTGATCAGGGAATGGAGCTCCTGTCCCGTACAAGGTAAGGTGCCTGATTCACACTCGGTGGTGTGTGCAACTGGCATGGGATGGATGGAAACCTAAAGATCTGTGCACGGACCATGGCTGCAATTTCCTCAGCTCCTGTATCATCTAGCTGTACACTGAAATAGTGGTGACAGTGAAACACGGGCAGCTTCTTCTCAGCATGGGCAGAGGTAGCCATACACAGTGGACATCAGAGCACCCAGCAGTAGCAGCTGGCAGGTTTTTTGGTCCGCTGCAGGCAGGGAAGGACAAAGGGGCTGGTCCTGGTGTCCACGTGGATCGGTGGCAGAGCCAAGGCTGCTGAGCTGCTCACCCAGGTGAGACAGTGAACAGCAACAGGGGCAAATTTAGCTGCAGGGTGACTCCTGGTATCTTCTGCTTCCTCCTGACTGTACTCTGGGTGGTAAGTGGTGTAGCACCAGGACAACAGAGCTGAGAAGACTCCAACCCCTTACATGAGGTTTGACACCAGGAGTTTAGTTTGAAGTGTGATGTTTTGGAGAACATTGGGGTCTTCCTCACTAGTTTGGATCGGTTTGGCCCCACCAAAGCCAGCTGAAAGGGTTTCATGCACAAATGCTCGGGGTTTTCCCTCCCTATCTCTCAATCTTGCTTTGATGCCGAAGCCCGATTATAGCAGGATGCAGGGAAACCCTAAACTCTCAGCAGCAGTGTGCTGTGGGAGGGCAGCTGCACGACAAGCAGGGAAGAGGGTTTGTGCCCTTGCAGACTCTAAGCAATGGAAACCACACACAGAAGATGCAAAAAGGGCTCCCTGAAATCTCGTACACGTCCCTTGACTGCTGCCGTGTTCACTGCCTGAGTTATAAACAGCGACTGTAGCTCGGTGCTTGAAGACTTATTTGAACCTGCTGCTGCAACGGTGCATCGGCAGCAGCAAGATGTCCAGGCAGGTCTCCCTCCCAGGTGTGAGTAGTCATTCTTGGTCTGCAGTATGGTCACAGCCTTTGAGTGGCCATGGGCAAGCTGCAGCAGCTCAGCCCTGCACAGGGCCCAGGAGAGCAAAGCACGTGGTGAGGGAGTCACACAGCTGGGAAGACGAGTGGGCCAGAGATGGGGAAGTGAGGCTTTTCCTGGGGAGTAGTTCAAAACCAGCATTTAAAACCCCATTGAATCTTGGTGGAAAGATGAGTCAACGCTTGCACACAGCTTCTCTCTGCACAGCACCAGCTTCCTCTAAAGCAGAGGTGTCTTGCTTGCAGGAGTGGGGCTCGGAAGCCACCTCCGCCAACACAAGAGGAAGTGGCTGGAGGAGAGAGCTGACACATCAGCCTTGGCTCTGTTTGCACGCCAGTGTGTCCTTTTGCTTATCTTTTACAGCGGCTAAAGCCACATTTCTTCCTCTGTGGGCTGAGAGCCCCTCAACTGTTGCAGCAGTCGTGTGGCTGATACACGGTCAGTTATGGGATGCCTCAGCAGCAGAGCTAGGGTTCTCTTTGCACCGTTTGGGATTTACATACACGTGCTGTTTTGCTCCCTGCACCATATTTAACAGGACGGCTGCCTGGAGGAACTCCTTCATTCTGCCTGACAGGTCCTGTCTTTAACCATGCCCTAGGACAGCAACCTCCTGGGTAACAGCTCTCTCACTTCTCCCACATCTTTCCATAGAAAATTTCATTCTTTCCCTTGGTCCTCAGGTCTGGGAGTCTTCAACTACTCAGATTCTCCTCAGAAAGTAGGGAAGAGCTTGGAGCCATGTTTGAACTGGGCCCAGAAGGAGATCCCAGCAGAACAGCACAGCCAAACCCCCCTCTACTTGGGAGCAACATCCAGCACGAGGCAGCTGAAGTGAGTGAATGTTGCAAACCCACCCCCAGAGATCAGCACACATCCCACGGACCGTTCTGTAAATTCATCTCACCTTGTCTGCTCTGCAGTGTGCCTCATCCCATATCTGCTGGTCAGGTAAACCTTCTTCAGGTCCCGATGGACTCGAAGGGAGTATGGCACAGCTGTGTCTCCATGCTGTCCCCCTCAAGCAGCCATGAGGATGACACTCTTGTTACTGCTACCAGTCAGTGTAAAGTCTCCTTCACAATTAGGGCTTGGGAAAACATCTCTCAGCCTGGAAGCTGAAGTGTTTCCAGTCTATGTGACAACCCCCATGGGCATGCAGGGGTGCTTCTTGTCAGCAGGTCAGGAAGATCCACCTTATCCTGCACACTTTTGTGGACCCTGTTCTCAGTCACCTCATTACTGGGGCCTTTATCTCCTTTTAGACACAGGGGAAAAGTAAGGTCTGGAGGGGCCAGGTCAGTGGGGCAAGGCCACAGCACCCCTCAGTGAACTCCAAAATTCTTGAACGGTGGCACAACTGCTCAAATCATCCCCCTGCTGTTCTTGCCCCCAGTGCCATGAGAGAGGAGAGGGAATAGCAGCAGGAGTGGGATCATCACTGTGTCGGTGTGCTACTACCCGAAACGGGGAGCACAGGAGAAGCCCTGCAGCTGTGCCCCCACTGCAGGCTGCTCCTGGCCATGCCCTGTAACAACAAATGTGCCTTCTTTTTCTTTTCTGTTTAGCCTCACCCATCCCACCCTCTCTGACGGTCTCCTTGCAGCCCTGAAGTCATCCCCCTTTGACTTTCATGGGGCACAAATCCTGTCCAGTCCAGAAAAGGAAGCGTTCAATTGGGTTGCTGTTAATTATGTCCTGGAGAACTTCTTCAAGGTAAAGGACAATCCTGCCTGGGCAGTACAGAACTGAGCTGAGCAACTCCTGTTAGCAAACAGCCACAGAGACATGGGGAGGGATCGTTCGAGCCCTGTACTTTGGACAGTGCTTAAGCACAACTTCCACTGTCTTTTAGAGAAGGCAGGTTTTATCCTAACACCAGCTGGCTGGGGGGCATAAGGTGAGATGGTTAAAACTAGGCTGAAAGACCAAACCTCTAATATAACCGTTCATGGACTTGAGATTTTCTGGACAGCATGTCCAGGATGCTCACACAGATAACACCAGACAGCCTGGCCCTGGGCTGTCAACAAGAACTCCACTGCCCCGAGTCTCAACCCCACTGTCAAACAGGCATTGCTGCTATGTCTGTGGGGTGCTGTGGGCTTGCTACTGGAGTCCAGCTGTCCCATGGGACATCCTGTGGATGGTGGACAGAGAAGCAGAATCTTTTGCTGCCGAAGCAAAAGCCCATCAAATTTCCTCGCATTGAGACAGTAGTGAGAGTGAGTACAGCTGGGTGTCCCCAGCACAGGGGCCTGGTCTGTGTTCAGAAGGCACTCACTAAACAAAAAGAACACATTTAAGTTTGCTTGCTCTACCCACGGCTTCTCAAGCCAAAGGGTCTCAGGAAGAACTCAAAAGGCAAGAGAAAGGTGGGTTAGACAGTTATTCCACGTCAGGGAAGCGAAAGGCAGTTCTGACAACCAGCAGCAAGCTTGTGCTGCTTAGGGAATTGCTAGCCCTGCTGGCAGCAACACAACCTCCCCCGGCCAGGGACGCAGCACTTACACCCACGTAAACTTTGCTGCCTGTACTGCTAACTTCAGCATTGCCAAAATCAGTTCTGCAAGACAGCAGGAGATGAAGCCACACCACCCTCTCCTCTCCCCTGCATCTACCTGCAGAGACCAGTCCTTGAGCGGCCATCCAGGGCCCGATTTGCTCTTGCTGGCTGTGGAGAGCTCTCTGTGCAGATGACAGTGCTGGTATAATGGCTCCTCTGTTCCCTCCAAAGCCACCAGTTCAGCATCCTTATGTCCTGTGGGGAGGAAAAAAAAAGTTAGGCTGCACTGCACCAGAAAGCTGCTCTCTCTCTCTCTGTGCAGTAATGCTCACATCTGACCATGACCTAGATGTAGAAGTCTTAAGAACTGACCTCTCTGGTTCTTTTTTGGCCAGTACGACTGGCGAGGACAGTTGGTCCCTTCTGGGAAGGGGATGGCAGGAATCCTGTCCGTGGGAGGAACCTCAGCACAGCTCACTTCCAAGGTGGAAGAAGGGAACCAGGCACCAAAAGAGGGAGTGAGGCTGCAGCTGTACGGACAGACGCACAACGTGTACACCCATCACTGCCCCTGCCACGGCGTGGACCAGCTCCGCAGCACGCTGCTCTCTCTGCTCATTCAAGTGAGTATCTGCCAGAAAGGCACTTGCACAGTTCCTGGATACAATATCAACCCTCTGCACTGAATGACAGATGCATTAGGCATAGATGCCAACAGGCAAAACGTCAATCACTGCACTTAATAGAGGGCATCTGCATATACCTAAAAAAGCCCAGTGTATTTATCAAACATACTCCGTACGCCCAAATTGATGCCCTCCAAGCAGACACACAGACACCCATTCCAGAGTTTCCTACTCGCAGCCTCTATTTGGCTCCTTACTTAATACATATGAGCACAAAGTTGCTCTCCAGTGGTGCCAAGATCACCTTGAGGGTGGAATGAGGCAAAGACTCCCCTCAGTTCCTCTGAACTGCTCCTCCATCCTGGAAAGGGAGCCTAAACACCCAGGAACCAACTGCAGCCTTCCATTTGGGGTATTTCTGTCCTTTGCTGACTTTAACCCTGAAGCAGTCTTTTAAAAGAGCAATAGTTCATTTTGAAAAGATGCATGTGTTCAGGTTCTTCCAAACTTTGTTTCACTTGACAGGGAGCTGGCAGGATCTGATTCAACTCAGGAATCATTTTAGTCTCCACCAAAACTGATTTTTTTCAGAAATAAACTACTCACTGCCCATCCACTTGCCTCCCTACAAACAACACCTCCCCTTATTTGATGCCTGAACATCCCATATGGAGACCCATTTCACCACAGTTATACTGGGGAATTCCTAGAGATAAGAAACACTGATTCTTGAGAGGCTGAGCCATCTGGAAGGCAGACCAGAGCAGCCTCTTGCAACTAGGAAGAGTACAGCATTTATTGAAATCGTGTTTCTGGCCTAAGGAAGAGCAGGTCGGGCTGGGTCTCCTCTGCCTCCCACAGCAGATCCAGGCATTGCAGCTTGCCCTGAACTCTGCAGGAGCTGGGAGGCTGCACCAGCCTTGCAGTTGACTAGCTGAGACCAGGCAAAGCTTTTGCAGCCCGAGTGCTCGTTTACAACATTGTGGTGCCAGAGGAAAACTGTTCTTTACTGTTACATTTTCCTTTATGAAGCCCTGGGATGCCAACCTCCTCTCTTCCTCCCCATGTCTGTTTTATTCTGCCTCTCTAGGATCAGAGAAGTGCTAAAACTGTGTCTAATCCCTGCTGGCCCCTCGCCTACTCCCAGAAAGTGCAGCGGCATTCAGCACGTGCTGGGCGTTGTGCTGCCAGTGATGACACATCGAACATCCCCGGCCCTGAGGAGGTCTTCAACGTCACCGGCTCCAGCAATCCCACCGCCTGCATGAGACTTGTGCAAAGCCTGCTCAACTCTTCCTCTTCCTGCAGCTTCTTCAAGCATTCCTTCAGCAGTATTTTCAAGCCCCTCCAGACCAGGTTTCTGGTGGGTTCTCGTTTACACTGCGGTAGGAATCTGGTATGGGGAACCCATAAAATGAGACCAGTTGGGTCATTAATAAATACAGTGGGAACAGCCACACTGTGCCCTCTGCTAGCCAAGAGAGCCATGGCTAACGGTCCATACCCAGTGCCAACGCTGTACACATGCTCTCCTGCCCTCTCCCCGTCATTTGCACACAGACATTCAAATATGGATGTCAGGCTTCCCACAACTCACTGTGGTAGGGCTTTCATCATCCACGTCTCAGCAATGTCTGCTTGTGAGACAAACTTTGGGGTTCCACGGAGCCATCAAGGACCTCACATGAGCCAGCAAGAATAGGGCAGTCAGGAGCTGTGTGCTGAGCAGGTCTGCCAACACCAAGTATGTGTTGAAGCTGCAGATCCTCTGCCACTCTGAGCAAGCTCCACCACAACCATGCTTATGTCTGAGGCCCTGGACCTAGTGTCCTGAGTCACTGGGATGTTAAGGCAGGACCATCTCAAGATCTCAGGAGAGAGCTGAGTGTGTTTCAGTGAAGGAATGCAGAAGGAGGAATTTCAGAAGCCTGCCCAGCTCCCTGCTCCTGACAGCCTCCCATGGGCACTGTGCTGAGAAGCAAAAGGATCAGCCTACTTACCCAGGCAGGGCCAGGAAGGCTGCTGCATGCAAGCTAGAAGCAGTCCTCTTTCCATCTCCAGACCGTACCAGATCTGCTTGTTTTCCTTGCACCCATCGGAGGTGTTGTCACCACCACCGCGGACGCGGGGCAGGGGCACCCTGGCAGCGCGCCCCACAGCTACGGCCGCTTACTCTCCTATAGGCACTGTAAGGATGCAGAGCACCATCCGACCCGATGGTTATTTCTGCTGCTGTTGTAGGTGATTTCTGAGGCCATGGACTTCATGAGAGAACACGTACCCTCTCCCGACTTGGGTCAGGCAGTCAGCAGGCTTTGTGGAATGTCCGTCAAAGAGGTAACTGGAATAACTTAGTGGGCAGGGAGAGTGGGAAGCAAGGAACAGCCTGTTGTAAAAGCCCATGGGGCTCAGACTGACAGAGCCATAACTTACTGGCTCCCTCAGGGAGAAACTTGGATTTGCCTGGGTTTTGGGTTTGTTTTTTTTTTTACTTTGAGGAAACAGGCTCCACTTATTTTCCTTCCTCTCAAATCCCAGCTGCTGCTGGCAACATCTGGGCTTAATTAAATGAAAAGCCACAAGTACCTTTTACTGCATATTAAGGAGTAAACAGGAAGGCTGTCTACTCACTCCTGTCCATCACCTGGGTCTTCCTGTTATCCTCCTCTCCTTGAGTGCAAGGAATACATCCTCTCAGACTCCAGGGCCTTTCCCACTTCACCTGGGCCCATAGAGACCAAACCAGGAGGAGTTTGTAAGTTCTTTCCCTCAGTTGGTGGCTTCTGAGGTCACCCACATTTGCACCTACACTGACTGAGCATCCACAGTAACACACTGGACAATTTCCACAGCCTTTGCTACTAGGGTAGCAAAGCCCATGAGCAGTTCCCTAAAGCTTTCTCTTCTGGATAGAGGAGGAGGATCTTGTTAGTGCTCCTGTTGAGAGAAAGGCTGCAGCATTAGCTCAATCTAATTAGAGAGCAGAGAATCATCCCAAGCAGCTCACCTGCAAGGCAGCTGTAGGAGACCTGGCTGCCAGTCCTGCTGCTCTTGCAACTGCCTGGTCTGTAATAAGATGGGAACAAAGGCACGAAGAGATGACACAGGTTCTCAGACCACAAGAAACACAGTTTCAGCCTGCACAGGACACAAACCTCCTCCAGTCCCACAGTCAGTCCCAGAGCAGGAAAGGAGAGGTTACAGCAGACCTGACATTCAGCTACTGAGTATTTATTTTTTTTTCCCCCATCTTCTTTTGGAAATGACACCAGCTGGTCAAGGTGTCCCAAACAAGCCTGGATACGCTTGCTGATTACTGCACTGTGTCTGCTTTCATCTTTCATCTCAGTACAAAGGGATACACGCTTGACGTTGACGGGTCTGTTTGGACCGCATTCCAGAAGAAGGTCAGTTACCTACCGTGTGGCATTCCCAATTACAAGGTAGAGTCGGTTTTAGTAAATCCAGACTGTCTCCACTCCTACAAGCCCTAACCAGCTAGGTTTCTCCAGCAAGATGTTTTTGCAAAATAAATTCACGATTGTGATAAGCAAGAAAACCTGTGTCAGAGAGTTAGAGATTCCACTTGTCCTCACTGACCCCACTGAAAAATAGATAGGTCAAAGCCTTATCAGAACCAACACCATCTTTAAGAGTCTATGCCCAATAGGGAAATATGGTTTGACCACTACTTAATGCTGAAATTAAATTAAATGCACTTAAAGGACAAAGTGCTGATAATATTTCCTGAGTGAAAAGATGCTGCCTCACCTCTTTGCAACCCCCTTCATACTACCGAGGGTTTATAACTGGCTTAGAAGGTCTTAAATTTCTTCAGGATCAGGAACCCCTAAGAAAAGAAGGATTTGGTTCAAGTCCTCCTCTTAACAAAAAGAACAGAAAGCCTATTCCCAGACCTCTTCTCAACTCACCAGCAAAGGCATGGTCCCACCGAGCAGTGCCACAGTGGTGGGGTTCAGTCGGCCCCATGGTGATCATCAGACTCAAGCAAAGTGATGAGGTGGGCGCAGGGTCCAGCCAGGGAGCCCACTCTGAAAAGCCAGAGATGAGCTACCTACAACACAGGTCTGAGGTTCAACCAGGCAACAGGGCCAGAGACAGAACTACCCACAATGTAGACCTGAGGTACAGGAGAACCAGTCAAGTAAGCAGAAAGAAGAGCACATTCCCACAGCACAGCTCAGGAAAGAGGCAGCTGCCCAAGCCAGAGCTTAAATGGAGCTCCCAGGCCCGTGGGCAAAGGGGGTGGGTGGAAGGCCCAGGTGAGGCTGATTAGGGCGACTAAGACTTATTAGTGCACCTGGGGCACTGAGAGTGGGAGAGCTCCTGATTTCAAGCCTAATTCTTGGATCAGTCTCAAAGTATACAAGGCCTTGGACCTATGCACAGAAACACAGCTGGGATCTAGGCTGTCTCTTTCCTTTCTGACCTCCTTTTTATTTCAACAGATGGGTGACACATCATCTGGATGGACTCTTGGGTACCTGCTGAGTCTGACCAACACCATCCCCCAGGACAGCCCAAGGTTCCTCAAGGGGATTGAACCAGGGGTCTGGTCTTTGCTCCTCATCCTCTTCGTCGTGCTGCTCACTGGGTCTTTCATGCGCATCTCGTACCGAGTGATGGTCAAGGAAAACAGCCTAAGTAACAGGACCAGCAGTGTTTTTGATGACAACTGACAGTCACTGTGGGGCTCAGTGCTCTTGCCAGAGGGCAGTTAGTAGGGTACATAGAAAAATCCCACAGGTGTAAGTCACTGGAGGATGCCAGTGCAATTTTCCTGCAAGGCTCCCAGAGCCTCAGTGCCTTATTTCAACATGCTAGCACTTGCACCACTGTACCTTAAGACAATGGATCCTGCTCTGCAGGAAGCCTGGGATTCCTGGTGGATGGCAAGCTATCCGTTCTCCAAAGGAGAGCAGCCTGCACAGACTTTGCTTGGACTGCAGCTGAGATTACTAGTGTCGACCTAATGAAATGATACCTCTGAGCAGGCAGGCCCTGAGCTATTGTAAAGTTAATATTGAATATTCTGTCTAATCCGGAGAGGTGGTGTGTGAAAAAGGTGCTCTGTCCTCTTCTGTACCCACAAGAGAGATGACACCTGCAGTATTGCCACCAGTGAAGACTGGAGCAGCAGTAAAATATAATCAGAATATACCAGCCAACTTGCTTCCATTTTCTAGAGAAGAAAGCAGGTATTTTCTGCCTGCTGCTACTGATCTGCTTGTTCTTCCACCTCCGTGACAGTAGCCATGCATCCATTCCAGCAAATGCTCCTGCTGACCAAGAATCCTTCAAAAGCAATGGTTTTTAGTCTTGGTTGCTACAAAATGTGCAGAGCATCAAAGGAGAAACAAAGGGCACAGATAGGCAGCTGAGTTCCTGTCTCTCAGCTGAGTCATGGCAATACAGGGTTAAAATTGCCAATTTAAACTCTTTAACCAGGACTTAAATTAACCCATTTCATTTCACATCCACTAAAATCGGGTGCACGCTGTGCTGAAGTTCACCAGTTCATTCATTTGCACTGAACTCCTGGTCTCGCTGACTCTGGAAATGGAGCATCTCACCTACTACTGTCCTTTGAAGAAGAGCAGCTCCAGGAACAGAAGCTTTCCGAATCGTCAGCCCAAGGACTGGCATATTAGACTGCCACCAGAGTTACTTTACAACCCAACGCTCAGGATTCCTCTGGCTGTCGTTCCAGCTCCTCTGGTCTGGGCTGTTCTGCTTGTCTAAAAGATGAGGTGCTGTACAAATTCCTCATGTTCTTATGAAGAAAAGGATGGATTCAGACTAACACTGTCCTTTGACTAAAACATTTAGAGTTCACTTCTCGGATTGCTTTAGAGGCTTAAACACACGGGCTGTTAAAAGCCTAAGGGATGAGTGTCTCCTACTCCTTTCAGACCACTTTAAACAGAAATTTAAGTGCTCACAGATGCAGTGATGTGCCTTGCAGGATTTTTAAAGCTACCATGGCACCAAAATCCTTTCAAATCTGATTAATCCCTTGTGCTCCCAGCTCATATACAGGACACCCCCCCTAATGATATTGGGTTATTCATAAATTTTCAAGCCTATTAATGAAGGTTTGGAACCTGTCAGTCAAGTCTGGAGGGGTGTGGAGACAGATTTAAACAAGCTTCATATTCATTTCTTTGAGTTGCACGTTGGATATTTTTAATTATATCATGTTATTAAAGATGTTTTAATAGACTGTCTGTGTTATTCTTGGCAAGAGATCAAAGCGGGGGTTTTATTGTGAATACAGAGTGTTCCAGTGAGGAGGATGGGGGATGCTGACTTCGCCTCTGTTTACTCAAGAGGTGTTGTGCTGCGTACTTTCGGGGTACACAGTGAGAACCCCTGAAGGCACTTTCTTCCCAGTGGCAGGCAGGCAGAAAATGACTTCAGATGACCTGGCTGCTGGTGTTGAGTTGATGAGAGATGTGTCTACGTCTTTGATGTGTTCTTCGCTCAAACCATCTGAAGGAGGTAGGAGGGATTCAGGCAAGCCTGCGTAGGAAAAAAAAAATGAGGTTATCAGGGAGTCAGCGATATCAGGGAAATTCCTGAGACTTCATTCCTCTCCCACTTGGAAATGTAATCATTAAACAGAGCTCTGGCACTGTGACCTGTCAGCACAGGAGACCTGTGGGATTCCTGGCTGAGATTTGCAACCTGCCCAAGAAGAATCCTACCACTGTCAGAAATGGAAATAAGCCAGTAAGATGCCAGGAACCCCAGGAGTCCAGGTGTTCTGGCCTGCTCAGTCATTACACCTTCTTGATTTTGAAAACTAGATCACAGGGTCCAAGAGAAAGGACATTGAATGCAACTTCCCCAAGCTCTTGTTTAGAAGCTTTGGGACTTCCATGCAGATAGTAAGTGAGCAATTAGGCAAGCAGCTCAGCGTGTCCTCCTGACACTTTACTTTTGCCTCACATGTGACACTGAGCTGTACTGAGTGATGGCACGTGCAGAGGGCCTACCTTGCCCCATTAAATCCATGACACTTGAGCCACCATTTGACATCGAACCACCGCTCTGTGATGTGAAGACAACCCATAACCACTTGATTTAGAGCAGATCCTAAACTCTTGAGCTAAAAGCTGCTGTTTTTATCAAAGGCACAGTGAGACATTTCGATAGCTGAAGTTCTTCCTTCAGTGGTCCACACACTGCAGGTGGCAGCTCTGCTCCCTCCTTTCCCGTCGCTCCTTCCGAATAGTGCCAGTGCTGTCTTCTCCCGCAGGCAGGTCATGGAGGCAGGCAGGAGCAGGCATATCTGTTCTCATACGATGAAGGTGCTGCCCATCCCGAGCTGCAGCCCCCAGCAGCCAGGGTTACCAGCTGAACTGGGCTTGGAACGAGCACTATTGACAGTGAGTATCATCCTCTTTCTATCTGGCAGAAAAAAAAACCCACTTATAGATGTATATACTAGATGATGAGCTAGACTGGTATTTTAAAAGCCCTGAAGTGTGTCATTCAAAAGGCCAAAAATAACAAAATTGAGAACTTATGAGAAGAATGGAAACTAATAAAAGTAACATATTCCTTTCTCCCAGCTCTCTGTAGAAGCAGCTCCTTCGTGTCAGCACCACATAACTTCGCAGAATTAATCTGCAGATTACCTGGACAGCAGAAACCTGCTTAAAAGGAGATTCTCGATTAACTCACTCACTTTGAAACGAAGATGCTTGCAACCCTTTGGTTACAATGCAATTGTAGAAATGATTAATAATGAGGATTTTCTAACTGTCCGTAAATTCATGTTCATGCACAGCTCCCTCGCTTCTCACTCTGGCTGAACCCTGGAAGAGCTCTTCTGGCAGATAATGTCTGCTCACGTGTAATTGCAGTTCTGCTGCTGTCAGAAAGTATCAATAAGAAGGAAATCAAAAGTATTAGATGTAAAAACAGACACAGAAAGCACTTTCTCTATTTTAGCTCCAGAAATACAATAGGTTAGCTCACCTGCTGCTGGCTAGAGTGGCTAAAATTTCATTTCAACATGTTTGTAGGAGTATATTGGCTCCTGTCTTTCTTCCAGTTTATGCCATTTCCAAAGCATCATGGATTCCCAACTCAGATGGGTTGTACTCCCATGAATCCCCGATTCAGATGGGATGTACCAATGAATTCCCATGAAAATTGAGAGAAATAACGTTTTATTGCTTGCAGTCCTGTTCTGTAGCACAAAGCTCACCACCACAGGACCAGAGTCGGTTGTTTCTTCTCATTCTGACATCCCCAGGCTCCCTGTGGCCGTAGGAGAGAGACCTACACTGAGCCTTCATGTTCCTCTCAGTACCTGGCTGTACCCGAGGCAGGGCTGTACAGAGGTGTTGCTTTTTGAGATACAGGTATTTCACTGGATGCTTATGGATGAATTAGTTCACTGGGATTTCACAGAGCTGGACTCTCTACCAGGTGCTGTCACAGACTTCCTAGGTTACCTTGGCAAGTTGCGAGGAGGTCACGCACGCTTCAAGGACTTTCTAAAACTTGTCATACGTCTGATCTCCAGCTCCCCATGAGTAACACAGTGACTGTAACTCCTCTTCTCCTTGAGATACTGTCCTGCCTGTGGAGATAATCCGGTTCAGTGGTGAAGGGAAGGCCTCTGGAAGAGCAAGTGTAGAAACCATGTACAGCACCAGGCACTGCAGTACTTATTTCAGTTGTTTGGGGCTGTTATAATAAACAATAATGAAATAACTTGAAAACCACAACCAGGTGGAGCAAATCCAGCAGAACATGGGAGGAATGCCTTTTAGGATGGCTGGATTTAGAGAGCGGCCAGTACATTGTTATTTTGTTCTTATACCATGCCTATGATGATGTATTTAAATATCTTCCAGAGAAGTAGGAAGCCATCTGATGTTTATATCCTGCCTCATGGACTGTCACTCCTACTTCAAGAGCTAATTCAGAACACACTGAAGTAGATGGAAATGTTGTTGGAACCCGAATGAATACTGGGATCAGTAAACTCCCGATTTTTACCACAGGTCTCTTAATATAAAAGTCCTTTCGTAACGCCTTCAAACCCAGGCGAGTCAAAGTGTTTTGACGTTTTGCAAGTGCAAACATCACCGTGTACTCGTACGCAGTGGAGACCAGGCAGAAGAATGTCCACTTTGGTGCCTGCTACGCCCTCGAGATGAGATATTCTGGGCCTTCTTGCAGTAGGGTGCTTTTAGATCCTCTGTTCAAGTCAGACAAACACAGAACGTAAGCTGGTGCTTCCCCGAGTGTGTAATGCCAGGAATTAGTCACAAGAGGGAGGCTGGCAGGACAGCGCCTTAAGCCTTGGGAAATCTCCAACACAGCTAGTAGCTGGTCCCACCACAAATCAAATAAATTAGCCAGCAGGCTTGTCTGGAAACTTGTCAAGGAGACTCCTGATGTGGACACAGATGAAAGACACACTGCAGTATGGAGCTCTCTATGCGTGGGATGGGAAAGCAGCTCTACTCAGTGATTTAAGAAGCTGCAGCATTAGTGGAAGAAGGCCTTTATGCAGGGAGACAGGCAGTAGTAGCATGGAGTACAGATGAAGGCTTTTTTGGAAACTAGAGAGAGAAAGAATAATCCCTAATAGGAAGAGGACTGCACTGGAAATGAAGAGGAGGTTTGAGAGAGATAGAGGAATGATAAAATCAATTTTTGTGTGAAGGAAAGCTTATTTTTGTTCACAGCAGGGGGTGTCACCATATGTGCACCTCATGATCGAATTAGTCACCACTCCTTGGTGGAAATTCTCCGGAGAAACAGATCTGCGAAGTGAGAAGGCAATACCTATAGGACTCGTCGCTGGACAAGGTACAGCAGTGGAGCTGTGGAAGCAAATGAGGGAAACTTTACAGGAACAGTGTTCAAAGTTCACTGGTTGTAAACATGAAGAAGATATAAACTGCCAATTAATGTTGGACCTTACATCAAGTAAAAGCTGGTTGAGCGTTACCTTCTGTTTCATGGTAATCACTGACAATGTTTAAGACTCTCTTGAGTGCAAGCGTTAAAGTGACAGGCCCACAGCCTTCTGAACTGAGGAGCTCAGTGGAAACCATCAAACCAACTGGAAGGAGTTCTTCCACACAGCTTGAGGTTAAGCTGTGGGACTCATCATGACAGGAGGTTGTTTATGCCAGAATTTTGCATGGCTGCAAAAGGTGATTAGATAAATTCATAATAATCCATTGGGACTATTAAGCAAAAAGTTGCTTTGTGGCTAAAGAGTTGCCTGAGCCACCTGCCACATCTGTCTATGTTTGCCCTGTTCTTCTTTGGCAACTGCTGCTGATCATTAGAGACGAGATACTGGCCTGCATGGACCTGTGGCTTGACTCCACTCAGCTGCTCCTATTTCTCTCAAGCAGGAATCCCACAACTGCACATCTCGCTCACCAGCCTCTGGAAGCAACCCCTCATCTTCAATAACTTCAGTCTCTCAGGAGTAGTAATTTCTAGAAAACAAAGTATTGTTTATCCTTAGAAGTAACAATCAGAAAGATGAAAATGACAAAAGGTCTGCACACACCCACGTCATACTTCAGTGTTACTGTAAACCTGGAACGACCCCCACACCAAAAGCTCTTCAGTTCTGGAGGCAGGCTTCCACCCACATTCAGTCTGCACTGCCCCTCTCTTGAACTCAGGGCTTCAGATCTTTACCTATATAAACAGAAACAGTTCTGTGATTTCTGTCTGGGCTTTTGCCAGCTGCAACATCATCCCAGCCCCAGGTACTAGGCTCAGTTTAGACCAGGATGCTATTTCAGAGACACAGACGGCTATCTTGCAGGTTACTCATCAAGAAGAGAATTATAGCCACTGTCTGCCTGCCTGCCAAGGGGAGGGATCATCTCTGTATACCCCATAGGACACCAAGAACGCTGGTTCAGTAAAAGGGGAACGCAATACTCAAAGAAAGTATCTCCCCACTCTGTTCAAACCAACTGTATTCACAGTAAAATCTGTTTCCATGCCGAAAGCGGTACAGATAGTTAAAAAAATCCCAAAACAATTACAATAAAAACTTTAAAAATAACTAATATATAGTTCTACAAAACAGAAATGCAATTTCCAACTTAGTTTTAACTTCATTACCACATCTTTCTTTGGATTATACCCAGGGACTTTGGCCCTGTAGTAGTGGCTCTGGCATTTTCTAGTGTCCCTGTTACAGCCATTAACTGATCCAGCAAACTTACAGATGGGAAATTTAGAAGCACTTCAATGAGGTGAAACCTACTTGCTTGTCCCTTGCAGCAGGCTTTGAGGAGAGCTTTCAAAGAAATCAAATACCAGCTAAAACAGACGTCTTTGATGAAAACATGGTATGAGAGCCACGTTCCTCCCCACCTTGGTTGAGCTGTTCTGTTCTCAGCTATCCCAGTTGCCTTCCAACTGCCCACCGCTGCCCTGCGCGGGGAATCTGCAGCAGCGTCTCTGTGCAGGCTGTTCACTAAACCAACGACAACGAGAAACACACTTCAGCGTTTTGCTCAGGCAGGACCATGGAATGTGCAATTCCTTCCTCCCAGAATTTGCCCAGTTGTCAGTGTTTCGGACAGACGGTTTGCCTTTGAAGGAATGCTTCATGTGAGACAAGGTTCTGGCAGAAACCTGCCTCGTTACTGCCAGCTCACCTTCTGGTACACACTAATTAGGTTGCTGGGCTGCCACAGCATTAGAAGTTGCAGGGCTAAAATGGTCAGCAGCTCTCCATAGAGATTCTTGGCAGCTTGGCTGTGTTCCTCCTCACAGAGAGCTTAGAAATACTGGCATTTTACTTTCATTTTAAAAATGCAAATATTTAAAATAGAATTGTCATTTCCTGTGGATCTGCGTGTAGCTAAGAACAGAAGTACTGGCTGACATGGATGGAAACAGCAAAAATAAATGTTGCATAAATAATTTGAAAGGCTTCCTGACCCATAGATCTTTAAGTGGCTGAATCTCCCAGGGAAACTTCCGGAGGTTCAATCAGAGGAGCAAAGATTTAGCTACCCCATGGGGTGCTACGCCCTGCTCTGCTGGGTGCAATCCTGCTAGTGTTTTGAAGACAAATATCGGAAATCTTACCAAAGCAGAGTATTTCCACTTTTTTTCTGCCACTGGAGATGCTGGGGGTGGCAACCATTTCTCACTCTACACATTACGGAACAGCTTCCCAAACATTAAAAGCAGTGAGGGCTGAAGCATAAGCACAAGCTGGGAGAAGCACAGGCTACAAAGGCTGATTTCTAACAAAGTAAGGAAATAGACCTTTGTCCCTGATGCGCAGTCCTTTGCTTTCTGTCCCTGGCTAAAAAAAAAAACCAACGTATCTGCAATTAAATACAGCAGTACTTGTACCAGTAAACCTCCCGCTAGCCCTGCAGTGGTTCCTCCTGCTCCATTTTAGGGATAGTTTTCTATCCTTGCTTTCTGTCAGCTTGCTATCGCTGTTCTGAGTACACCTCGATGAGAATTTATGCTGACTGCACTTTCCTAGACAGCAGAACACAGGCAAGACATCCTACTTGGTTTTTAATCAGCAAGAAGACAGTATTCAATTTTTTACGTTACTCTGAAGAGATGGCATCACATCCTGGAGGAAAAGCTGTCTTTACTGATTATTACACTCTTGTATGAAATCTTGAGCAAGTCTGATCTGGATTCATCCCAGCTGCCTTCAATACTGAAATGATACTGAGATTTTGGATTGGGTCACCCAAAACACCTTTACAGACAATGAAAAGGGGCCATCAGAGGGCTGTTCAGAGCTGGAGTGGGCTGAGCCATCCCGTTCCACTGCATGCGAATGCAGCCCAGAGTTAGCTATTCAAATCAACGTCTATAATCAGGTGAGATAAATCCAGACCCTCATGCCTTTGTATTACTCAGCTATCTCCAAGTAAACTGCATAAGCCTCCTGCATTCTTGCTTCGAACGTGGAGGATGAGCTGTATTTGTGCCTTCTTCGTTGTGTCTGGGCACCTCTGGGGCTGATAAAGGTCTTTCCCATGGTCTCCTGGCGCTGCCCAGGATCTCCAGGTCTCCTCCCAGGGTCTCTGGGGCTGCTGCAGTGCTCCTGGGCTCCTTCCAGCATCTCTGGGGGAATATGTTGTTTCCATGCCAGAAATATCAATCACCATAACCTTTGTATTAAGTCAACTACCAGAGGCTGTTCGATCTCCAGCAAAGTTTTCACAGCGCTATTCTTCTGCCCACCTCCCCACCTGAGCCAGTCACAACAGCAGTCGGATTATTGTTACCCAAGCACCGATCACGACACGTATACAAGCCATAACGTACCTCTGTCTCACGTGAATGCCCGAACGACACGGAGTGCCAGCCCGATGTGCTGTTTGCATAGACAGAATTGAGGTCATCTGCTGCTTTTGCCTCAGTCCACCCCTACATCAAGGCATTGGTTTGAGACTACCTAGGTTTGAAGAACTCTTATTAGGAGCCTCTTTCAAGTTTTAGCTACGAAATGAGATGCCAGGACTTGTAGGCATTGCTGGCATGCTAATGAATGTGTGTGATTACAAAAAGGCTCTGCTAAAACCACAATGAAAACGTGCTCAGTAGAAGCTGTGACTGATGAACCGCCTATGCGAGAACGTGCTAACGAAGTATGATGGCAGGAGGCAAACAGCGCAGCAGAATAAGAAGCAGGGAAAACGTAAGGAAGGGAGACGTTTATCCAGGTCGGGATGCTTGGCTGCCTCACGACGGGGCTGCACCACGAACACCCAGTCTGGAACAGCGGTGCCACCGGGCACAGCGCTGCTCTGCCCGGAGCAGGACACCGCCTCGCCGGCTCCATCCCAGGCACATCCCCCCTCCGGCAGGCGCTGCCTTCGCAGCGCGGCACCTTCCCGCCCAGGAACCGCCTCCACACGGCGGCCCCGCACGGCCCGACCCCTTCCCGCCGCCCGGTTGCCATAACAACGGCCGCCCGGCCCGCTGCCTCAGGCGGCTGCGCGCCAGAAAGTGCTAGAAAGGCGCCGCAGCCCGCGCCTGCGCACACGGGCTCCCTGCCCACACGGCGCTGCTGCAGCGCCCCGGGGCCAGCGGACGGCGGGGGAAGGGGGCGGCGGCGGCGGGCACGGGGGAGGGAGGAGGGAGGCGGGAGGCCGTCCCGGCGGAGCGGAGGCGAGAGGCAGGGGGGCGCCCGGGGCCCGCCGCGGGACCCGCCCTCCCCCTCTCCCGCAGTAAGGAGGAGCTGCCGCCTACGCTGCGCAAAGTGCGCACACGGCTTCGGGAATGGGCGGCTGCGCGAGCCACCGCCCAGGGCCCGCTGCGGAGTCATTGCGACGGTTACTAGGACACTTTGTTTTCATCCAATCAAATGACGTTAGCTCATCCCTGAGGCCGGCAGCCAATCACGCTCGACATCAATCATTCAATTAAGCCAATCGGGAGTGTCCTGAGCGAGTAGGGCGGGCATTCGTGGGCCCCGGTTGCTTAACAGTAAAATCAACAGACAGGCAGGCGGAGCAAACGGCAGCCAATGATTTGAATGACAGCGTTCCGGCCAACCAGATTTCCTTATTTTTAGAGCCTCGTTATGAGTAGCCCATAGCTGCTGCGCCTGGCCGCCTGGGCGGGGAAAAGAAGGCTGCGCGCGCATTCCGCTGCTATATAAGGCTTGGCGGTTGCCTCACGCAGCCAGAGTCGGTTGGGGGAAGAGTGGCGCTGGGAGAGAGAGAGCTGTGCCGCCGCCATCATGAGGGAGATCGTGCACCTGCAGGCCGGGCAGTGCGGAAACCAGATCGGGGCCAAGGTGCGGGCGGTGGGCAGGGGGCGGCGGCGGGGGAGGAGGCGGGAGAGCGGGGGACGCGCCCGGCCCGGCCGCCCCTGACGCGATTTTCTCCGGCAGTTCTGGGAGGTGATCAGCGACGAACATGGCATCGACCCCACCGGTACCTACCACGGAGACAGCGACCTGCAGCTGGAGCGTATTAACGTCTACTACAACGAGGCCACCGGTAGGGCCCGGCGCGCCGCCCGCCCCCTCCCCGGGCCGCCCCCGGCGCCGCAGTCACGGCTTCTCCCTGTTTTGCAGGTGGCAAGTACGTGCCCCGCGCCGTCCTGGTGGACCTGGAGCCCGGCACCATGGACTCGGTGCGCTCCGGGCCCTTCGGCCAGATATTCAGGCCGGACAACTTCGTGTTCGGTGAGTGCGCCGGGAGCGGGGGAGGGACCTGTCGTGTAACCGGCTCGGGGTGGGGTGGGGAGGGCAGGGCAGGGCCGCTGCACTGCGGGTTCCCCGCCGCACACGCTCCTGGGGCGAGCGCGGCCCCGCCGCGGCGTGGGGGGGTTAATCCCGGCGTTTCGTGACGGGCGTGAAATACCGGGGGGGTCTGCGGCTGGTGCGTGATGGCAGCTGCTGGGAGAGCAGGTCCCAGAAGGCACCAGAGGTCGTTGCTCTTCCGATTGTCATTACCTCCTCCATGATATCAGGAGAAATTAAATCATTTCTGTATCATTGATAATGAATTTTCGGTGTATCCGCCGAGCCGTCTCAGAGGTGCTTGTGTGAAACCACAGCCCTGTGCTCGGTAAAATGAAGGCTTTTCTGTTTTTTTTTGTTTTTTTTTTTTTTTTTTTCTGTAGCCTGATGCTCCTAAGCTTTGCTTGCGAGCAATAAGCAGGAAGCAGTGACCGTAATCTAATACGAAAATGGCTCTCTTCCAGGTCAGAGCGGAGCAGGAAACAACTGGGCAAAGGGCCATTATACGGAAGGTGCTGAATTAGTTGATTCTGTGTTAGATGTTGTAAGAAAGGAGGCAGAAAGCTGTGATTGTCTCCAGGGCTTTCAGCTTACTCACTCTCTCGGTGGTGGTACAGGCTCTGGCATGGGTACCCTCCTCATCAGCAAAATCCGTGAAGAGTACCCAGACCGCATTATGAATACTTTCAGTGTTGTACCCTCCCCTAAAGTATCAGATACTGTAGTAGAGCCCTACAATGCCACGCTCTCGGTGCACCAGCTCGTGGAGAACACAGATGAAACATACTGTATTGATAACGAAGCACTCTACGACATATGCTTCAGAACACTGAAGTTAACTACTCCAACGTACGGTGATCTGAACCATTTAGTGTCGGCGACCATGAGCGGTGTTACCACCTGCCTGCGGTTCCCAGGCCAGCTTAATGCTGACCTGCGGAAGCTGGCAGTCAACATGGTTCCCTTCCCTCGTTTGCACTTTTTCATGCCTGGTTTTGCCCCGCTCACAAGCCGTGGGAGCCAGCAGTATCGTGCTTTAACTGTGCCAGAGCTAACACAGCAGATGTTTGATGCAAAGAATATGATGGCTGCGTGTGACCCACGTCACGGCCGCTATCTGACTGTAGCTGCTGTCTTTAGAGGCCGTATGTCGATGAAAGAGGTTGATGAGCAAATGCTGAACGTTCAGAACAAAAACAGCAGCTATTTTGTTGAATGGATCCCTAATAACGTTAAAACAGCTGTCTGTGACATTCCACCTCGTGGCCTGAAAATGTCTGCCACCTTCATTGGTAACAGCACAGCCATCCAGGAGCTGTTCAAACGCATTTCTGAGCAGTTCACTGCCATGTTCCGCCGAAAGGCTTTCCTGCACTGGTACACTGGCGAGGGCATGGACGAGATGGAGTTCACAGAGGCTGAGAGCAACATGAACGACCTGGTGTCTGAGTATCAGCAGTACCAGGATGCTACAGCTGAGGAGGAGGGGGAGTTTGAGGAGGAGGCTGAGGAAGAGGCAGAGTAAAAGCTATGCAGAAGAACACCTGTAAATTTTGTTTAAAGCTGTATGAACTCTTTCATTCAAAACTTCTCTGTCTGTGTTGTGTTCCTCTTCCTGTTTCAAAGTCACTCCAAATGCTGTACAGGCACCATTAAAGCATTTTTCACAGTGCAAGAGCTCGTCTCCTTTGTTCCTTTTGGTAAGCTTTTCGGGTGCTGTTTCCAAAAGTAAGCGCGTAGGTGTGTCGGACATCTGGAAAAGAAATAACGGACTTGGTGTGAGCCCTGCCATCTCCCCCAAGGCAACCATGCTTCTCTCCCTGGCTTCTAACGAGGTGGGCAACTTGCTTGTGTCACTAGATGCTGTGGCAGCCCTTCTTGCTCCTGGTGGTGTGGGCAGTGAAGAAATAGTCTGGTATGGCTTTATAATCAAGGGCACTGGTGGAGGGGGATACACTTCGCATGGAGATGGAATTTAGTTCTAAGCTGTGTCTAAATTTAGGTACCTGCGTGTGGCCTCCTGTTCCAGGCTTCACAGCAGGAGCTGAGCAGCTCTCCTGGCCCCAGTGGAAGCGTAGGTTGGAATGTAGGTGTCTGTAAGCTGTAGCTTACCCCGAGCTGCCCAGGCAACAAAATGGTGCTGGCAAGTTGCCTCTCTCATACAGGTGGGTGTTCCTGGCAGATGAGCCGGGCTGATCCACTGCAGCTACTCAGGGGTGTAAACCCAGCAGGTAGCCGTGGCCTGTCCCAGGAGCCTTGGGGACAGCTGTGACCAGCTGTGCTGTGCCTCCTGCTGAGGACAAGTGACACTGAAGAGCTCCTGTGTATGCAGCTTTGCTGCAGTCACTGTCTTTTTTTAAATCAGTATGTAGAGATTTTAGAACTAAATCCATCAGGTGTTCCTGCAGCCTCTGCTTTGGAAGTGAGCTGAACATCTGATACCAAATTACACTGTTTTATCATTAAAACCCTGTATTAGCAAATATTGGCTAAATATTTACTGCGGAAACAGCATGTTCAGTGTTACCTAAAGTGACAAACCTGTTACACTGAATAGCTGGACAGGAGATAGGGAGGTAGCAGGCTGCTTTCCTGCTGAAGAAATTCTGTTCCATTTCCTTGATTTTTAACTGATGTGGGGTTAATTTTTTCTGTCTTAAAAATAAGTTTCTCCTTCCAGAGTCAAACTGGTTGCAGTAGTTAAAATTGCTCTGGTGGCTCTTGGGGCAGTGGAAATCAGTGGCTATAGAACAAACAGGTGGCTTTCAAACCTCCACAGGAGAACCTCCACCTTTTGAGGTGAAAAGGTGACAACAGATTTTTAAAGCATGAGGTAACACTAAGCAGTTGATTTTTTGGTCCCTGATTTTAGAGTGGGTTATTCTTCCTCCTCCTCATTACCCTGAAGCTGGTGTGTTCCCTGACCTGCCAGTTACCCAGGGCAGGACTGTGTTGTCCCCCAGCACCCATTTGGGCAGAGCTACCTTAGTCACCCTCCCCTGCAGAGCTCCAGCTGCTCTCCCCACTTTCTGCAGGCTTGAGGAGAGAGGACAAAACACCTGGAAAAGTATTAACACTGGAGTCCAGTTTACCCTTTGGTTCATAACAGCCTTTTCCAGAGGGTTGAGCTTGCGGGCTCCAGCTGTGAGGAGTGTGACCACAGCCCTCCCCAGGTGATCCAGCACAGAGGAAACGGGCACCTGGAGCAGTCAGGGCTTTGCTGTGGGACACCCCGGAGCTGCCGCGGGAAGGAGGGGGACAGGCGAGTGTGACGTCCCGGGGACGGCAGCTGCTGCACTTGCCACCCGGCCCAGAGTGGTGACAGAGGCCAAACCAAACATATTTCTCTTCATCTTTGAGCAGAAGACCTGTCCAGCCTCTAGTGTGTAAGATGCTTCTGTCCTTTCCCTTGGACCATCCTTCGAGCGCCTGATGACCGGCTGTGTGCTACATTGGGCTTTTTCTGCATGGCTTTCCCAAGTCTGGCCAGAGCCACCTTCACTGCCTCAACCTTCTCCCCTCTGGGCTCAGACACAATCGCTGTACCAGCCACCGTCCAACCGTGCCAGCAGAGTTAGTTTCCTACTCTTTGCTTTTATTTCTGCCACGTTTTATGTCTTCTACCATTTTCTTCCTCTTTATCGCATTAAGCACAAGCTGTGAGTTTGGATCTTTCCAGCTCATCTCCGTGCTTTCCCATCCCACATTACTGAGCTGTGGGCTCTTGACTTTGCTGTGGCCCAAGAATACCAACATTAATTGCTGATTTGTTGACGTTTTAGCTTAATACCTTAAAGCTCTGCACGGGCAGACCTTTCCTTTAACATACACAAAATTACTTTCTCCAGACTTCTCCTTTTAGGCAACGCAGATAACTGACAAGGACCAGGCAGACAGTATGGGGTAACCACCACCCGACTTGATGGCTAATACCATTTCCCTGCTTTTTTGTGCCTTCTCATCCTTTTGTATCATCTACCTTTTGCTTTTTATCAGGCTTTAAGCTTTTCAGAACAGAATCGCTTTCCTGATGAAGAAATTGTAATGCACCCATGTAACGGGTGGGGTGTCACTGACCCTCCTCTGCTTTAGCACTGGGTGGTGGCTGGAAACCAGAGGAACGTTCTGTTCAAGTCCAGGCTGGAAGATGGGCTGTCCTGCAGAAAGGCAGAGGATGGCACAACTCCAGCACCTTGGCATAGACTGGGAAAAAAATCTGCTACCCATGTGGAACATGTCAGTAAGTGTTCGCTACTGGAACACTACAGCTAATAACAGCAGTACTTAATGACAGTAATTAGTATTAGTGACTTTCATTTTCACTCAGCTGATAAACTTACGTGGTACGAAGCCTGTGTAGAAAGGTATCAGTCCGGCACTGGTGTAAATTTTGTTGTCAGGCCAGTATGTTTGGTGAAAACTTTTGCCAATGCTGGAAACTGGGCTTCTCTGCAAAACCTGAAAAACAAAACAAAACAAAAAAACCCAACAAAGTATGGTTCATTTTAAACTATTATTCTTACCCAAGTCACATGCTTTGACTCTGCATTAAAGAAAACATTTAAGCCAATGTAAAGCAATTCTCTTTCCAGTTCTGTTTTCTTCTAATTAGGAGCTACACTGAATCTTTCCTTTTTCCATTTTTTAAGTTTTTCCACCTGAGAGGCGTTGGCAGCAGCCAACAGCGCTGCCCCAGCTTGCTCGGAGCCCGAGTGCACCGAGCAGCTCCTGGCCCAGGTGTGGTCCTTCAGGATGTCTACAGACTGGACCACGTCACCTTTGGGCATCACCCACGAGTCCCAAACGCCTCGTGCTCCGACATTTATAGAATCATAGAATGGTTTGGGTTGGAAGGGACCTCAAAGATCATCTAGTTCCAACCTCCACTACACCAGGTTGCCCAAAGCCTCATCCAACCTGGCCTTGAACACTGCCAGGGATGGGGCATCCACAACTTCTCTGGGCAACCTGTTTGCTCCGCTGTGAGCCAGCAGTGCCTGCTGGAGTTGGGGCCGTGCCTCATCTGCTCCCGTGCTACGACTCTGCACATCTGTGTTTTGGTTTGACCCCTTCAACAGGTTTAGTTTTCCCACGAGTCCCACGGACGGTGATTAGCCAGTAATTCCCAGGCTAGGACGACCAGGAAGGCTTAGGGAGCGTTAACTGAAGGGAGAGTGTAAATCATCTCCTGGATCTGCCCGTGCCCTCCGAGGTCGGACCCAGAGAAGGGGCTGTGCTGGAGGATATTGCAGCTCCGTACGTCTCCGCAGCGGCAAAACCCGTAACGGTGCCACTACAGCCGTGCCGCCCTCCCTGCCCGGCGGTGAAGGGACGGGGTTGGCGGAGCCCAGCGCACCGCGGGGCCGTCGGACCCTTTGGTGCCCGCTGGAGCGAGCGCCGCAATCCGCCGTCCCTCCAGCGCAGCGCTGAAGCGAGAGGATCGCATTATTTTGCCTGATGCGGACAGTAAGCAATGATCCGTGGCACATCCCGGGATGTATCCTAGGGCAACAGAGATTGAGGGCAGAAGATTAGTGGCTTCAAGTCAGAAGCCATCTTAGACAGAAATGTGGAATGATTTTTTTTTTTTTTCCTCAGTGTGCTTATATTCCTTCAGTGCCTGATGTGCTGCAGCTCACCCCTGCGAGCCTGGATTCTGCTGACCCCTGCGATGGAGAAACACCTCCCTCACCCATTTACTGCCCAGCAGATATTTCTTAAAGAAACCAAGAGCAGAAAGGCTTTGCAAACAGCACCATTTGCTTTTGATAATGGCTGTTTTTCGTTCTGTTCGCTTCATTTCGATTCGTAGTAAGGGCTGCAGGAAAGGATAAGGACGGCAGCACAGGGAAATACGTTTCAGCCGAAGCATCGATCTGCCATGAGCACTGCCGGCCCTGCTGAGTCATTGCTTCCCAGCTCAGTTTCTCTGAGCTGAGGATCCTCAGCCTTGGATTTTCTCTACACCAGACCCATACGCTCTGGGACGAAGGCAGTGTGGTGAATCCCAGTGACCAGAAAGGGTTGGAAATGTTGTAACCTGCTTTCACGGAGCCCATCAGCCCCCGCCACCGCCGGACCTGTGAGATGGCTGCATCCCAGGGATCTCACTCCATCCTGGTAGCAGGAAGAAATGTGTAGCTTTGAATGCCAGTTATTTACTGTGGGAGGGATCTCATTTTCCTGCGTAGGAGGATTATATGGCTTTACGTGGGAGATCTTAGAGCAAGGCAACAAAATAGTTCTTCAGTAGGGATATTTCTGCATCCTTCCCAAAAGGAGGAGAAAGAAGATCTAGGTGCCTTTAAAAAACAGATTATGTTAGTAACAGAAAAAGCCTTACAACCACTTAAAAGGGAGAAATATCCATCCAAGCAGCCCAGGAAGCCACCCAGCACTGCCATCCAGGTAGAGAAGATACATTGCATAAGGGAAGCACGGATAGTTGCATCCTGTGTTTCTGCACTCAAAGCAACATTTTTAATAGCCACGCTGGAACAAACCCTCAATAGATTTGCTTAATCCTTTTATGAACTCATTTATCCTCCCTTAATGTCCCAAGGAAACAAGTTACAGAATTTAATTGCTCATGATTTTTTCAACATGTTACCTAACAGCGTTTTCTTTTGTTTGTACTTAAAACCCCGGTTCTAATACTACTACTGTAAATGAAACCACTTCTGGTGCTGCAGATTAACCAATTTCAACTTTACACTCTTGAAATGAGATTTGTGGATATGATGTACCTGATGTCGGTCAAATTCTTCCATGGCTTCCTTCACAGCACGGACGTAGTTCACGCCATGAGTCCAGTCGAGGCGGGGGATGAATCCAGTGTACCCTTCAGATGAAGACAAGAGAGAACATACATGTCATAAAAGGATCAACCAGTCTGGAAGTGGAAGAGGCTGGGATAAACATACAACCTCAGCAGAGCATAGGAAGGAAAAATTAATCCATTTAAACTGTAAAATTAACTCTTGCATGTGAAAATATCTTTTCTAAAAGAGTCTTTTTCGATTGCCAAGGAAAACTCAGTGGGTTGAACTGATCTTTGTTGGTCTCCATGAGGTATGGAAGAAACATTTCATTTTCTTATAGTCTTTTCTTTAAGCCAACAGCTCTGTCGTGTTCTCTCCCAGTTTAATACACACTCAGGGGCTAAAAACCAGACATCCAATCTTTCTTTCTCATTTGCCCTCCCTCTCCATCCAACAAATTTTCACTAATTATACGACAGAAACTATATAAAGTCTAAAACTACATAAAACAGAGAGAGATACAACCTAAAAGCAGCCAGAATTCCCTCTTTCCAAAGGGAAGCTTTGGAGAGAGCAAAATTTGTCTTCTGCATCCTAAACCATCAACGCTCTTTCACTCAGTCTGAAATATTTTGACCTGCAACCCCTATCTTTGCTGTAATCTGCCGCGACGTGCCCCTCGTGCTGGTCTGGTCCCCTTTTGGGGGAGTTCAGTGCCCTTTGTCATTCTCCTGCTTGCAGAGGAACACTCTTCCAGCACAAGTGGAGAAGGCACAGAGTGTAACTGCGTGTAAGACAGAGTCTTATACACTTCTGACAGCACTACACAGCACTACTTGTTCATTTGATAATTCAGAAAAACATCTTATTTCTAGGAGAGCAATAGCTGCCTCGATGCTAAGAGATACTTATCAAGCTGCTGGAGCTGGTGCAGAGCCCGTGACCCATCTCTCCTTGCTTTCTGGAGCATGTTCTAGCCTGGCCCTGCAGCTGTGGGGAACAGAGGTGACCCCCTGCATCCCCCCACCTGCCCATGGGCACGTGTCCCTCAGCGCGAGATCCCCGGGGGTGACAGCATCCCAAAGAAACACCCTTGCATGGAGAGGAAAAGGGGCTTTTTCCATCTCAAAGTGTTCAAACTAGCTGGAGCAACTGGCCAACGTTTCCGAGATTTCCCCGGGGGAAGAGGGATGACATGATTTTTTCCGAGGCGGATTTGTGCTGCACGTGACCTCCCTCTGTTACCTGGCATGGCTTTCTCTTGGATGGCTCTTGGTACAGCCAGTTTCGGGAACCGATTATCTTGCTCCCCATCCACGGTTTCAGCCACTCCTGGCAGTGTCACATCTTCAATTGTTACAGGCTTAAAATAAAAGTAGAAATAAAATAAACACCAGTAAAACCCACTTCTTCCTTTGGCCCAGTTGCTTAAATCACTGCCAGCACCTGTGAACAGCAGCTGCCATTTCCATTTCTTCCCAGCTTTACGCTAAGAGCTACCCCAAGAATTTCTGATAAAGTCAAATTACTGGATGAGTTCTCTCCATGCAGAGGTTTTGCAAAATCCCTGGAGAGAACAAGGGCAGCTTTGGGCACTGAGCTCCTCTGTAAATCTGTCTCTCAGAGCAAGGAGCAGGAACAATGTTTCTTGGGATTTATATCCAAGCCAGTTTTTGACTTGATACGTCCAATCTCTAATCTCTGCCTTCGGGGGATTTGCAGAGCCCTCCTGGCTGGAGCGTGGCAAACGCTGTCTCTGGCTCCGGAAGAAATAAGGGGCTCAAACACGTCGGTCCCGAGTGGTACCGGCTGTGCCGTGCAAAGCAGCACCCAGCTCCATAGGCAAACCCCAGAGCCTGTGTTCCAGCGAGGGATAACCTCATTTTCAATGAGATGGTGGGAAATTCAGGTGAGTGGTGGGAGCAGTTGAGGGGTCAGATGCCCAGCACGCAACCGAAGGTGCCGGGAGGAGGGCAGCAGCAGGGCTTCCAGTTCACCCGAAAGGAACACAAGTCCAGCTGTGTAGTGCAGCGTAACACGACCTAATAACTGGGATTTGAAGCTAAAACTCAACCAAATGAGAAGTTAAAACTTTTTGATTCGGAAGTGCAATTAATCATTGCAACAGTTCCCTGAAGACGTGGTGGATTTGCTACTTCTAGAAACATCAGTGTGTTTGATGTTTCTGCACGAGACACTCTAAACTTTGTCCTCACCCTCCACAGCCATATGAAATTCCCACTTCACACTCATGGACCATGGATACCCCCCCCTTCCATGCCCACCAGTCCCCAACCCCCCCAGCAGCACCCCTTACCACGCTTCTTTTCCAGCCAGAACCACTTACCATGTTGCTTCGTGCCCAGGCACGGCTGAACATGCCAGGTCCACCCCATCTTCCCTGTCCATGGGCTGGGGTTAGCTTGGGCAACCGCAAGTCTTGCTCCTCAGAGGCAGGATGACGTGAAGTCTCCCATGGGTACCCACGTGGCAGTTGTGTCCTCGGGATGTACTCGCCAGGGTGGTACGGGGACACGGGGACCGTGTGCGTCATCATCAACTCTTCTGCCGGCCCCGGTCCTGGTGGAAGAGGTTTTGGCTCAAGGACTGGTTCAGGAAAGATCGTTGCAGTCTCAGCTTCCTCATAGGGAAAGTACCCTGCGGGGCAGACACTGAGTTGAGGGACAGGAGGGGCAGAAGGACGATGGGGGATTCCCATCGGCTGGACCTCAGTCCCCACACTCCGCTCCGGAGTGATGGAGAGGAGCCTGGAAGTCAAAAGCATCCCACAGACTTTGTGCCCATCAGCCCCCACGTGCCCATCAACAAGACTTTGTGCCCATCAACGAGGCTTCATGGAAACCAGACCTTGAGAAACACTGAGTCTGATGAATGAACTCACCTGCACAAACATAAGTTCAATAACTTACAATGTGTTCTAAGTGATGCCTAAACTGTAAAATACCATCAGCCAAGCTATAAAGATTAAGGAGAAAAAATATCCATATCCTTCCCTCCCCATGGCTGCCCCAGCACACCCCAGATCCCCCCTCCCCAGTGTCCTACAGGGAATTCTTGCACCGGCTTCGTTGCTGCTCATGGAGGAAAGGGTCTGCTGTGACACGAAATATTTTAGGGTCAGTGTGTGCGAAATATCTCCGCTGTGAACTAAGGACGAAGCCCTGCAGCTCGAGACTCCCAGGGATGGCTGAGCTTGGCAACTTTTGGCTGACTTTTCCTCAAAAATATCCCGTGATGTGGCTGCCCCGGCCCCGTACGGCACCTCCAGCCCCGGCGCTTCCTCGAGCTCTATGCCAGGAGCGAAGCCAATTTCTCCCTCCTCGGTGGTTACGGAGGATGATTGCTCTGACACCCCGCAACAACCTTTTTCTTGTTGGAAAACCGTTACTATGTCAGTCTGGTCTTTTTTTAAACAAACCAAATTCCTTCCATTTTTGTTCTCATAGGTCATTTTCTTACAGCCCTCTGGCCCTAATCTCCTCCTGCTTCGTGGACATCTGTGTTCCAGTGCCAAGCCCCACGGACAAGACACGGTCTTGCAGTGAAGGCTTCATCTGCAGAAAGTCCTAGGGAAGAACTACCTTTCCTGGCTCAAACAGTGCCGAGAAAAACATCATTTTTTAAAAATTTACCCCTTTCTGCAAGAGTGTAAGACTTCTAAGAAGTGTTTAGGTTTGTAATCTGCTTATAATTGTATTAGAAAATATATATACTGTATATGACTTTATAAAGTATATATACTCCATATAACTGTATTATTTTTTTACTAGCCTGGACAGCAGTTGATAAAGACAAATACTTGAAGAAAGTGATTTTTCAGTCCCTTGTGCAAATTTTAAAGCAGGTTTGTCTTAATATTTCCTTCATTATTAATGAAAATATTGCATCTACTCTTTTCTTTTTATCCCAGAAACCAAAAGAGAGGGAAAACGAAGTAGTTTTGTACTTGAGAAATCCATATTTGCTTTTTTTTTTTAATTACTCTGCTTTATGCAAACTTATTGATTCAGAAAGGTTGCAGAGTCAGGCACTAAATTAAAAGCCAGGAGAGCACTGTGCATTTGATTTGAGTAAGTATCTACATGTTTTCAGCCCAGAGTCCTGGGGAGTGGGTCCCTGCACGCTTGGCCTGTGCCATAAACCCCTCGATGCCAACACGGCCGCCCCTGGAGACCCAGCACAACCCTGGTTGATATCCCCACCCAACAGCGCCTGACCTCACTTCCAGCAAGAAAACAACACGGGATGCAACTGATAGAAACCAGCAAAATACTTTGTGCCAACCAACCCAGCTTTATCGGAACCAGACCTTGAGCAACGTTGCTCAGACTGAGTTTGCTGAAGGCAACCACACAGACCCAGCGCTGCCATGAGCTCCTTGATCCCCATCACGTCAAACGCCCAGGAGGAGGCCAGGCAGCACGAACGACGTTTGCAGTGAAGGTTCAAGGGATCGCTCACCGACAGCTCGAGCTGTCGATGAAGCGTTACCAGCACAGCGAGGTGCTCCCTGTGGCCACGTTCTTCGGCATTTCACCGACGGGCAGCCAACGGGAGCTCCCAGCTGCAAACGTTGGTGAGTGACGTAAAGGTTGGTGAAGAGAGCGCAAGAGCGAGGACAGGATAATGAGAGAGAGTAACTGGGTCAACTGGTTAGTTGGGTCCATCCAAACTATGTTTTAGTCCAAGGAAATGCAAATTTAAACGTCCAGGAACGACGCCTGTAAACACCACCTGTATAATGGAGACCTGGGTCCTGGAAAACAGGGCTAGGATGAACGGAAAGGCCAAAAGTTTGCAAGAAGCCAAGTGGCACAAACTCCCAGCGTTGAAATGGGAAAGCATCACTTCGGTGTGGCCATCCCTGGGGAAATGAGTACTCAGATCCCACCCAGGCATGCAGCCCCCACCTTCAGCTGGCAGAGGACTCGCTCCCACCAAACGGGGTGTCCGCAGCAGCTACGGCTCAGACGCGCAATACGGTACATGGCAAACGCGTCTCCAAAGGACGGCGCGTCCCCAACAGGGGTCGGGCCGGGATCACAGCGTAGCTGATGCTGTGGCCTGATTTGGGGTCTGCTCCTGCACCAGGCACTGTGCCCAGGAGCCCTGGGACTCGGCAGGAGGCTCCTGCAAATGCCCAGCGCTGGGAATCTACAGGAGCTCGTCTCAGTGTCTGATGGTGGAGAGAAAACCAGGGGGGAGGTTGGCGGGGACGGGGGGTGCCACTGCTCAGCGACGGGCTGGGCATCGGTCTGTTGGAGGTGAGCAATTGTTTCCGTTTGCATCACTTACCTTCCTTGGGTTTTATTTCTCTCTTTTTGTTATTTTCCTTTTCATTACAATTTATTACTTTATTTTAATTATAAACTTTTTCTCCCAGCCCACGAGTTTTCTCACTTTTACCCTTCCAATTCTCTACCCTCCATCCCCCTCGGGGCGAGCGAGCGGCAGGGTGGGGCTTAGTTGCCAGCTGGGGTTAAACCACGACAGGAACATGGAAGAATTGGGAAGTGAGTTCGTAATATAATACATATATATAAATATAAACAAATAAAATCCTTTATCTTCATCTAATTGAACATAATCTGGGAACTAAAGTTCTCTTCTCCACTCAGGCGAGGCTGAGCGCTCCAACTCCACACCAGTGCTGCTCTCCAGGCATCCGTGCCCCTACACCAGAGCTCTGATTGCTCCATGGAAAACATCCCATTTCACCCCAGGAGCCTACCAAGGACGGGCACAGACCCCGCTGCTTGTGATTGACCCCGTGCTCGTTAGCAGAGCCCATTCTGGCGAAGAGACAAAACCTGGAGTCTGCTCACCTGGACACCCATGGAGATAACCCTGGCCATTGTCCTTCGTCCCACTGAGGTCCTCGACAAACTTTTCCTCGTGCAGCGGTGCCAGCAAGGAGTGACGACTCTTCCTGACCCGAGGATCCGTCAGTAGGCGGGCGGTGGTTTTGCCATAAGTCTCTCCAAACTGGTAATTGTACTGAGGGACGAAGCCCCCATAGCTGAGGAGGAAACCAAAGAAGAGCAGTCACCGAGATGGCACTGGAAGGTGGCCAGTGGCAGCAGCACCTGCTCTATAGAGCTGTTGGACCCTGGAAAGGCCACAGCCAGGAGGACACGTGGCTCGGAGCAGGTGAGCCCAGGGATGTGCCCGTGAGCCCGGATGAGCTCACGCGGTGCACGAGGGGAGCACGGGGAAGGTGCGCGGGGTTCCGTACGAAGCCGGGTGTGTCCACGTGTGTGTTGGCACACGTCTGATTTACGTGTCAGTGGGAAAACTGGCTCATAGGCTCAGAGGGGTGCATAGGCACAGGCCTGGGCTTCGCCACGGCCAAAGCGGCCCCTGCGGGTGGGAAAACTGACAGCGGGAGCAGAGCGTGGGCTGTGGTCACGCCGACAGCGCGGACATCGACAGCCTCCCAGTTAAAATGTTATTTCCAGTTAAACACACCTCCGGTTTAGATTTTGCAATCCCTCTGTTCTAAAACACAGTGAGTTACTGGGAATTTCCCAGTGTCCCTTGTTCAATAAGGAAACTCAAAAAGGCTCGCTTGTGCCCCGCAAAGCTCTCTGCTCTGTACCCGGGTAGCCGGGAGCAGACCGGGCTCACAAACGCTCCCAGGCACGGCGGGCATGGGCAGGCTCAGCCCCAGTAACAACCATCACTCAATTTTTTCGGGAACTTTGCTGGGGAGGATGTAGCCACACGCTGCTTCTCTGCTCCCCACGGCCTGGGATGGGGAGTTCGGCTATTTGGTGGCTCAGGGTACGGCCGGTGCTGGAGCTCTGGCTCCGCTCCCAAGTGCACCGGTACAGATCAGAAACTTTAGCTGTTCCCAGTATCAAAATTCCTAATGGGGATGTTATTCCACTGCTGAGGAAAGGTAGAGCTGCCAGTTACAACGTACAGACGGAAACATTCAATCAATGAATCTGGGGATGAAGCCGGATGATGCACGAGGATCGTAAGATGGTGAGTAAGTCGCTTTCCCTTCCAAACACTTCGAGCAGCAGCGAGCAGAGCCGTGCGTTGACTCTCGGCAATTTTCCCACTTTGCCTGCAGGATCCCTCACCAGCAGCTGCTGAAGGAGCTCAGGGACTCGGCCCCATTGATTTTCAAGGAGTCTTGCGAGACGGGGAGGCCGTGCCAGGACGATAAAGCTGAGCAAGAGCACGAATGACACAGCCTGAATCATTACAGGATGGCCAGAGGGATTTTGATCATGGACAAGACAATGGCAGGGCTGAGAACGGGTTCGATCCGTACGCAATCAAACGCGAGGAGCTCGGGCGAGTCAGTCCGGGTTCTCGGCAAAGGGATCTGCCGCGGAGTGAATCACGAGTGCCGCTGGTGAAAGCCGCAGTGCTCAGGGAAGAGACCGGAGTCTCCGCTGGGCTGCTCGGCCATCCCCTGCCCGGTGTTTCGGTTTGGGAACCGGAGGGATGGCCCCGTCGGTAGCTCCCGCCGAGCCGCGGCAGATGCCGATCTCAAACCTCGTCGGCGCGTGGTGAGGGAACCTGCTTCCCCGATTTCACTTCTCTCTCGCTCAGCCCTATCTCTCCGATCGCCGCTCCCCGGGCTGCGTCACCTAAACCTGCTGAGCCTTCCTCATCGCCAGGGAAAGCCTTGGCCCTGGGCCCGTCCTCGCTCGGCTCCGTGCCTTTCCCAGCTCCGCCAAGCCGGGATGGGGGGGGCAGGGCTGTGCCCGGTCTCTGGGATTCATGGATTTACCCTTTCTCTATGCACCAAGTCCTTCCCAAACCATCCCACACATTGGGTTTGGTTTCCCAATGCTCTTGAGCGCTGCAGTGCCATTTTTCAAAGCCATGGCCATGACTGTTGCCCAACCTGAGTGACAGCAACCGGTTTTGACACCCTCATTGTATTTGCAGGTTCACTGGCACAGCTGGGTACAGCACATGGGACAGCTGGTGAGACGCTGCAACACGGCATCTTCCTCCTCCTCCCAGCACCCAGATCGGGACACCGTCTGCTGGCAGCAGAGCCCAAGCTCTGGCAATGCCCTTCAGGCAGCTCCTCCTTGCGCTCAGCCACCCAAACCAGATGCCAAGCAGGACCCTCACCACCCTCAGGGACTTCCTCAGGGGCTTGGGGTGATGCTATGCACCTGCACGGCCCTGCAACACGCAGCAGCAGAATTTAGTTCCTCCTCCAGCTCCTGCCTTCGGCAGCCGAAGCCCCAGCCCCAGCTGCTGTGCAGGTATTTGGGGCTCAAAGCTGCTTCTGGGGTGGCTGTCTGCAGGCAGGAGGGAGCCAGGGGAGGTTTCGAGGCTTTTGGAGGTACAAGCCCAACCCCAGCTCCCTCCTTGCTGTTACTCGTCTTCCCCAAGCTGCCGGCAGCGCTCGGCTTTGCCGGGGTGACAGCACACCAGGAGTGACACAGCGCATCGCTCAGACAACCGCAGCGACGCAAAAACATGTTAAAAACCCCCAAGCCCAGAGCTTATGTAAGGTTGGAAGATATGGAGATGAGGAATGGAAAAATCCCACATGCCGCTCTAACGGGGAAGGACTGGTGCCATCGTCACAGCCGGAGCAGCGTTAAGGATGGAATCACGCTCCACCCTTACCTGCAGCTCGGGATCTGCCTCCCTCCTGCCGGGACCTGTGCGGGACACGCTGGTGTTCCCTGTGCTGAGGTTTGCAGCCTGGGCTGTCACCAGCCCCTCCGCCCTGGGAGGTCACCCTGATGCCCTTCAGAGTCAGCCTCAGCCTGGGCTCATCTGAGCGGTTGTGCACCAGCAGAAGCGTGTTTTCCCCCAGTAGCCATCCAGCCCTTCTAGCCCAATTACATCGGGGACCACATCTCCCAGCACGGGCCACCAGGAGACCCACACACCTGACTCTACCTCACCACGAAGCCTATTACCTATTTCTGACATTCACATCTTACCTTCCATCCAATAACTCATTACCTCTTGCCTACGCCAGCTTGGTTTCTTCTTTCCAAGCCTTTAGAGGAGGATGTTGCAAAAAGCTTTGAAAAAAGCATAACTGCACATGAACCAGATCACCAGCATCCAGAGAGTCACTGACTGCTTTGAGGAGCTGGGATCCAGCAGCAGGACTGTGCTCCAACCAATTTGACAAGAGTGTAACATGTCCATGCAACTGGTTATTCAAAGGAGATCTTCAAACGTCCTTGATGCAAAAGTTATGAGAGTTTGGAAGCCAAACCCTGCACAGCAGCCCTGGTAACGTTTGGCAGCTTAAAACAAATGAAAAAAAAGGGGGAAAAGAAGAGAATGATTTTGACTTGACCCTCGATGCGTTATGGCATGGTCTTTAATTACACCCCTGTTACAAGGTGGTGCGTCTTATCCTGGAGCCCTGTCTCCTTTGGAGCACTGTTACATGGAATATTTAATAGTGTCTTAAAAAAAAACCCCAAATATCGCAAATCCTAAGGACTACGTGATCCCAAGCAGAGCTATTTGCATTGGAAATGAACAGACATTTTGGCTGAACTTCAGAACTTACCCGGGGATAAAGTAGGGATTGGGAGGGAAGAGGCTTCTTCCCTTGGGGGCTGCCATGGCAATGGAGCCGCTCTCAGCGATGAGTGTGGGAGGAAGGAGATGCAGCCCGGTGCAGTTGCCCGGGAAACCTCTGTGATGCTGCCGGGAGTGATGTCAGTACCTGTCTGCGCTTCCAGCTGCCGCACGCAGCTCGTCAGGTTTTTCTGGATGGGGCTTTTTCCCCCCCCCCACCTGGAAATTTTGGATAAGCACAGAGATTTTAGTGCATTTATGAGGTTTCCTGAAGGCTCGTAGCCCTCAGGACAGCAGGGCCAGATGTTTCCTGTAAGCAGCCCCAGCGCAAATCATAGAATCACAGAACGGTTTGGGTTGGAAGGGACCTCAAAGATCATCTAGTTCCAACCCCCCTGCCATGGGCAGGGACACCTTCCACTACACCAGGTTGCTCAAAGCCTCATCCAACCTGGCCTTGAACACCTCCAGGGATGGGGCATCCACAACTTCTCTGGGCAACCTGTGCCAGTGCCTCACCACCCTCAATGTAAAGAATTTCTTTCTTATATCTAACCTAAATCTCCCCTCTTTCAGTTTAAATCCATTGCCCCGTGTCCTGTCACTACACACCCTTGTAAAAAGTCCCTCTCCAGCTTTCCTGTAGGCCCCCTTTAGGTATTGGAAAGCTGCTATAAGATCACCGAAATACGTGTTCACGACATGGTTCACATCCAACATGCACAATGCAGGAGAGCCTGGCCATGTGTGTCCCCGTCACTGGTGCTGCACACGCGTGGCCAGACCAGTCCTGTCTGCACGCACCGGGCCACATCCGTGTGCTTCTGTTAAGGAAACCTCAAGGCAGAGGGTTCAGGGATGCACCACATCGTGGTGGACGGCTTGACCCTCCTCCCCCTGCTCCCCGTCGCCCTCCCGGTCTGGCTATTTGAGGCTGCGATCCTTCGCTGCCCTGCTTCACGCAGAATAAAGGTTGTTCCCATTCCCAAAATCATATGGTCATGTTGTCTTTGCACATGGTGGGTTTCACCCCACGCCAGCTGAAGGCCCAGGACACCAGTCTCCTGTTTACTGAACAGCCACCATGGCCAGTCTGTCCTCAAGTCAAAGACCACCACATCATTTCCACCAACTACACCACCAGCAGCAGCCCCCTTCACTGCCAAAGTCCCTCTGCGTCCTTGAAGAGTTCAGCCACGTGGCCACCAGAATCAATTTAAATTTTAATCAATTTTATTATCGCTTACCGAAATGCAGCACTATATTAACGGCACGGAACAACAGTCCCAGGCTGTTCCAGGTCCCACTGGCCTCCTCAGCTCCTGAGGAGGCTCAGGCCAAAGATCTTCCCAGAATTTGCAGAAACTCCCTTCAACGCTCACTGTTTTAAATAGCCACAGCCAGCAGCTCCTCCTTCCAAACCTGGGGGCAACAGACTTACCAAAGAGCTACCAAATCATCAGAGTGAAGTATCTGTCCTCAGTGCAGACGGCTGGGTAAAAAAGTAGAGATTCACTTTTGTCAAGGTTATCACTAGAATTTATTGATATGAGAGAAACTTCGTATGTCAACATGTCAACGGAGGAACAGCACGTCCTGACGTAACAGAAGTACAAAGCCCATCCAGGAGACGTTACAGCGCTCTGGTACCTCTAAACTCTGAAGTACCGATCACGCACATGGCTGTGTATTACTTGGGTACCTTTTCTGGGACAGGATGGAAATACTCCAGAAATTCAATCGATGCATGGTTTGCCAGCCACTAGTGCCTGACGGGATACGTGACCCACCAGGCTGCAGCAGGGACCACGCTGGCTTTGACTCCTGTCCCCCAGCTCCAGACACAGTGCCCACGTGTAACGGCAGCTCTCCCTGGGTCCCTCTAGTCAAAAGGCAAAAAAAAAAAAGGGGTGAGATTCACTTGAGCCCGTGTAGCCCTCAGCAGGGAGATGAGATGACTTGGACCCTCCAGCTCCTCATCACGTAAAGCGGGGTCCAGCTCGGATGGAGACAGCTGCCCGCAGGCAGGGGAACCCCACGCCAGGTCTGCAGCAGGACAACCTGGGCACGGTCCTATCAAGTGAGCTGCAACTGGGAAACTTCACAACAGAGTTTGCTCCGCTCGGGGAGCGGACACGGCCATGCCACGCTCCATCCTGGCATCTGCCCATGCAGAAGCAGATTTTTTCTTTCAACATAAATTATCCTCGTCATATTGTAACTGTTTTGACATTCCCTCTCTCAGCAGTGCCCTCGTAGCACAGAGCCTTTCATACTCTGCTTGTGGCTAAGATAAAAATTATCTTTATAACCTTTACTGGAAATATAAGCAATGCTGGATGCTGTTTAAAAAAAAGCCAAGTGCTGAGCTTTCATCTTCTCCCAGCTCGTGAAATATTTAGTTTGGTCCTAAGTATCTTGCTAAACGATTAGAGAGGGAATAGCAGAGTATTCCCCAGGCACCTGGTAAATCCACAATGGATTTATTGTAGAAATAAGCTGAATTCTCCAACTCACTCCAAAAGGATTTCAGAGCCCTCTAAAACCCTCCAGAGAATGAGCCGTTTGTGACACAACAAACAAAAAACAATCCCAAGTTCAATGAGTAAATTGTCTTACGTCGTGCAGGGAGCATCCAAAATCAGAGGCAAACCCAGACTAAGGGGCGAGGCTGGTCCCATCTCCCGATGCCAGCTTTGATCAGGGCAATACAGGAGCCTGGGCTGAAGTGCATCTGGTCTGGCTGACAGCACCAACCCTGCTGCAGACCTGCAGAGGAACTGCTGGTGCCAGAAAGACGTATCTGAGCACCAGGGGGATGACCCATACTCTGCTCCTCCTCCTCCTCCCACGTGAGCTACGACAAGTGGCACAGCGGGTTCCGCTCGCAGCCGTCCGGTTTCACCAAACCTAAGTTCCCTCTGCACACGAAACAGCATTGACGTAGAGATCTCATATTAATGGGTACTTATACAGGATTAATTGCACATCAGTCCATTGTGGCTACAAGTTCATTAGGCTAATAAATCTACATAGTGACAGTAGTACAGTATCAGCTACTTTTCAATACAAACTCCCTACCCTAGCCTTAATTTGTAGGTCAAAAGAAGATTTTCTACTGTAGCGACCTTCCTATGACCTTTAACATTCATTTTCAAAATTTTTTTTCTAGAAAAAAAAAAATCCAGTGTGGGGAAAACGCACATATATAACAAAAGCAGTGCTTAACAACCACAGGAAAAAAAGAACATGATCTTGGACTCTTGCATCAGCATCCTCCGTAGACCCTGGTAGCGTTACTTCCAAAGGGTTGCTAAATCCAGCTCCGCCAGTTCTCCATCTGTTAAAGCATTCCCTAGCTCCAGACATTTCTAGTCTCTCACTACACGTCTCCTCTGTAGCAAGAGCAGACAAACACTTGCTCATGTGCACAAGACTTCCATTGGATTTAATGGATAGTTTCAGAAGACTGAAGTCTTTACTTCCAGAAATCTGTTCTTGAGCAGTAGCGCTCTCACCGACTGGGAGCTTCCTATTCCACCCAGGAGAGAGCTCCGAGTCCCTCGTAAGGTTGTACTTAGTCGTTTAGCCCAAAGGTGTACGGGTATGTAATAAAACCCCTCTCACAGTATTCCCAGGAAGTGATTCCGAAGAGGAGATGATTTTTCAACCAAATGAGATCCTCTGGTCCTGTGTGTCAGACCATGGCCAATAGAATGAGCAGCTGCCATGGACATCTCAACTTAAATATGGAACAGTCAAGGGAGGAGAGCAAGGTAGCCTGACCATCTTCCCGTGAGGTACAGGCAAAGAGACACCAAAGTCACTCTGTTCTCAACAGTCTGTCTCTTTCTCTGGAGTCAAATGTTTGATTCCATTTGTTCTAGCAGGAAGTGGTGAATCATGTCAAAAGTGGGACGATCTTTTATATCCCTGCTCCAACATTTCAGCATCAGGTCAAACACAGGGTTAGGACACAGAGGAGTCTGGGAGAGATAGATCTGAAAGGAAGAAAAATAGAGCTATTTCAGTGGGCTTTGCATACCAGAATTGAACCTCCTCTAAATGAAAACCAAACGGACAGTTTCATTCCAGGTTTACAAGACACAGCCATCATGCAATGTTTGAAATCCATCAAGCGTGAATCTGGCAGTGAAGTCTGGATGGAGCTTTGACGCCATCTCAAGTGGCGCTGCGGACACTCTGCCAAGTTGTTTGATGAGCTGGTCACAAAACAGTCCTTTGTCCCCCAGGAAACACGGATGCTTCAGAGATCTGTCCTCCAAGTGACAGCAAAACACAAACCAAAACCAAATTTACCACAACAAAATCCAAATACTTTCACTCACCGTAGACAACCCATGAGGCTTTCTAAGCATCGTGACAGCTTGTTAGCAGGGACAGAAAAAACACCTTTTAGAGCTTATCTAAAGCACAGCTCAGCAGAATTTTTTCTTCCCCCCTCTCATTTCAAAACACATCTTTTAGGCTCTTCACGAAATCATTAGTATTCAGGAGACAGTGAGTAAAACCTTCCATTATTTTATTCCCCTTAATCCTTTAACTTGTTTGATGCTAAAGGTGAATTTTGGGACAATGGCAAACAACTGACTCTCCACTTGTTGGGGTACAGAGATCCTCAGTACTGAGGTGCTGGATTGTCCTGCATCACCACTGGTATCTGCTGAAGGAAGCAGCAGTGGGGAGCACAGTCCTGCCTGGGAGTTAGTAAGAGGACAGTGACACAGAAAAGCAACTAGACATGACCAAAGGCTTCTCTGGCCTACGTGGAGATACTACAGGGAGTATCTAACCCCTGGGTACTAACAACTCCTTCATCCCCACATCTTAGTAAGTGCTTGTCTTTCAGAGAAAACACTAGTTCTAGCAAGATCTGACAATGGGAAAGAGCAAAAGGACTTTGTAGGAGAGCCCAGAGAAGCTGAGGAGGACAGTGCATCCCAGGCAGATTGGAAAAGAAGTGGTTTATAAGGAAGAAGCATTTGATGGGGCCATGAGGTTCTTTTAGTGGGATCCAAGAGAGGAAAGCCAGCACAATGAGTCTGGAGGAGGGGAAAGAGAGGCAGGACACGCTTGAAAAGATGAGTAACAGCAGCAGAGACTTCTGGAGATGACTTAAGACCAGCAGAGAGTCCCTGTGGAGATCAACTTGGATGCGACCAAGTCAGGTGAAGGAAGGAGAGGTCACATTTGCTTTCTTACCTGCCTGCCCTGGCTCCGGAAGAATTCTCCTGTGTTCTCGATGACTTGCTCATCGGAGAGGAGGCTGTACGGTTGCTCCTTACACAGTACGAACATCTCCCAGAGGGTGACCCCAAATGCCCAGACATCACTGGCTGTGGTGAACTTGCCCTGTAAACAGAAAGCACATGGTAAGCCCAGGTTGCTCACAGCACACATTCAGCAAAAAACATTTCGGTCTACACCATCCACAGCCGAACACGAGGATGAAGAATTCATACCTGGGAAAAGAAGGAGCATCTTTCACTGGGACAAACCTCCTGAAACAGGGAGCAAGTCTCAGAAAACCAGAGACCACTGTCCCTCCTGAGAAAACCTGTATTTGTCTGCAGCAGTAGGAAAATGGACTGTGGCAGGGGGGTGGGCAGCTGCTGCCTACCTCCACCAAAAACAGTGCAGCACCAAAACGCCTTTGAACAAGAAGCAAAGCCCTCAGGGTGAAAGCATGGCCGAAGCAGACTCCAGACTCTTAGAGAAAGGCCAAAATAATTTTGATCTTTGCACATGTAAGAAGTTGGTGACAGCCTGCTCGCTCTCCCTGTTTTCTGTCTTTGAAAAATGTGCCCAAACCAGCTGTGTTTGGAACAATGTGTTTCTGAAGAAGTAAAAAGCAGCTAAAGATTGCTCAGAAAATAACAGAAAACAACTGGGGCTGGAGGGCCTGTTTGGGCAGAAGACATCCAAGAACCAGAATGCCCAGGCTTATCTGGCAACCCTAGCAGCCTGTCAGTGTCTGGAAGACGTTCACACAAGGAAGATGGGAGTGAGTTATGGTTTAGATGCAGCTGTAACCAGGAAAATAGGGCGAATTTAGAAAAGCGTAGGCCCATCAGCCTTTATAGCAGAGGTAATTACAATTTTTCCTGGGTACTTGGAGGGGGTGTTTTAAGAAAGTACAACAGGTGACCTCACTAACTAGTTTGAGAAAGAAATATTGGGCTGAATATTAAGCAACTGCCTCCAGCTGGGTGTGTTTGGGCTGTTGAACAATCTCCTAAGGGGAGACAGCAAGACCCTTAACACAAAACAAAACCCCAACCTCAAAACCAGACTTGGCACTTGAAACTCATGAAGGTCTGTCCCTGTCACTCTCGGCTTCACAGCTGGGGAAATAAGCACAGAAAGGCTGCGAAAAGAAGCCCAGAAAAGAAATTACACCCCAGACGATCTGTGGTGTATTTGCAAGGACATGCAAATCCTTTTCCAGGATCTGAGTTATGTCCAACACGACCTCGTGGACATCTCACCTGGGGCCATCTGTAACATGTTTTGATGCTATAAGGACTGTTACACATATCTGTGTTACTATTTCAAGGGCACAGTGGAAAAAAAAAAATAATCGGAGGAAGGGAGAGAGAATGGTTCTGTGCAGTCCCTACCAGGAGGATGCTTTCCCAGGCCATCCAGCGTATGGGCAGGACGGCTCTTCCCTGGATCCGGTAGTAATCCCCGCTGTAAAGATTCCTGCTCATGCCGAAGTCCGCAATCTTGATGGTGTAGTTGTTGCCCACCAGGCAGTTGCGAGTTGCCAGATCTCTGTGCACAAAATTCAGAGATGCTAAATATTTCATTCCAGAGGCAATCTGGGTGGCCATGTACAGCAGGTTAGAGTAGCTGCATTAAAAGAAAACAAAAGGAAGAAAAATCAATGGAGTTCCCCCCACTCACCTCTCCCTTGCATTTCATGTATCACCACTGTCATTTTATTTTCTGCCATAACAGTGAAACTAAACTGTCCAGTTTCAGGGCATGAACACCCCCACTTGCCAGGCTAAGCCAAGTTCCTGAGCTGACTAAGCAAAACCAGACAAGCTGTCCCTGAAATTCAGGGCCCTTAGAATTAGACATCACTTAGATTTTATTTTTTTTTTATTATCAAGCATTAATCTCATGATTTTCCATGAGTTTATGCATCAAAGCACTGACTTTTTGTGGAGAGCCATGCAAAATTAAGCTGTACAATCTCAGAATCTCATATCTAAAAAACTGCTTAGCTTGGTATTTCAAACACTGCCACTACTGCATGCTCACATTAATGCAAGTATCTGCCTCAACATTAAAGAGAAGTTACTTGATTTTAATGTGTTTTATATTACTGACAACATAAACAGATACATTTTCCATCCAACACAATTTGAATTTCCCCATTAGGAAAACGAAGATAATATTAATGAGTTGCAAGACACACAAAGTTTGGACCGTCTGACTGAGCATTCTTCACACACTGTTATTCTGTGATGCTCGGCTTGTTTCCCACCGTGCATGCTCAAATGCTTCACATAATCAAGCACTTGTCACAACAAATCGAATAAACTGCTCACAGTCAGTATTTCTCTGATAAAGCTCAGAAAAAGAAAGTCTCAGTCTCCTCCTCTTTGTGTTCTGGTGGCAGTGAGAAAAGCTCTACCATGTTATCTGAGCTACAACATAATGCATCTACGATAACAGATCCAGTCTATGTTCTAATCCATAGCTAAGCCATCGCTTCGGAGGCAGCCCCTCGCCGCGGCAGAGCGCTGGGCACCACCTCCCTCCCAGCCTTTCAGCACAGTGACCACCTCAGCTTAGCTGGGGGACACTTGGCCCAGTCCCATAGTCACCTCAATGCCTCTCCTGGTCTGAATGGACCTGTTGGGCACCCAGAGAAAGAACTGGGCTGCCCACTTGTACCTTGTTAACCCCTTTGTTGGCTTTTCACATAGGAGCAGGCAGAGCCTCCAGACCCAACCTTCTCCCTTCCCCCTGCTCAGCTGCAGTTGTGCCCCTGCCTGGAGCTGTTGCTCTTCAGACTCAAGAAGCCCCATCCCTGCGTCCCACCTGCACCCTGGCAGGGTCCCATGGGCAGCTGCCCGTGGCTCCCTGCCCCTCTGCCCCACGAGCTCCGCAGGGCTCCATGTGTGCAGCTCTGCAGATGGAGGGGCAGGACGGGAGACACCTTTCAGCAGGCTTGTCTTCATGATTTGCCAGATAGCCAGAGACAGTAGGGAGATGTATTTCAAATACCAAAGAGCCATAAGGACTTAAAAACGTGTGACCTCTCTGCAGGAAAGGGTTGGTCACCATACTCAGTGCGACAAGAACTGAGCTCAAGAGATGAGTGGGACGGCTGGACCTTGCCATGCCGGGGCAGGACAGGATGGCTGGACCTTGCCATGCCAGGGTGGGACGGGATGCGATGGCCGGACCAGGACAGGACAGCTGGACCTTGCCATGCCAGGGTGGGACCTTGCCATGCCACGGCAGGACAGGACAGCCAGACCTTGCTACACCAGACACCCACAGGCACTGGCAGAGACCAGCCGCACTCTCTGGCAGAGGAATTCATTTCACTTCCAGTAAACAACTCCATAGACACCTGAGCTAGTCATAATGGCCTCCTCTAACATGAAACTGTACCTGGCTGGAAGGGACAAAAGGAGAGGTTGAAGGATCAGCTGGAGAGAAAGAAAAACTAGAGGTAGAGTCAAGAAATGGAAACCAAGGAGGAATGTGAGTGACAACACTAGAGTCAAGTGAGAGGGGAGGAGGAGATAAAGAAGAAAGAACAGTTTGAGGCTTTGGCCACAGAAAAAATCTACAGGTGTAGACGTGAAAGCTGTTTCAGATGTGCAGAAAGGGCAGGAGACTGCAGAGAGCTGGAATATGTTTCTACTCAGACACAATCCTCTCCCATCCCACAGTTCCTGCTGTGTCATGACTGCAGGCTGCCAGTTCATCACTCCTCAACAGGACTACTGACCACTGCCAGCTACCAGCAGAAACGCCAGTGGTGTCTCGACATGGTAAGACTCAGCCATGCCCTGCCCAGTTCACCAAGAGAAGTGGTTCTGCCGAACTGCCTGGCTCTCAAACTACAAATCAATCTAATCCTTTGGGGAGGTGCATGCCAAGGGCTAAAAAACCACAGCAACTTCTGACCAGTGCAGGTTTCTTTGAGCAGAATGTGTTAGTCCTACACCCAACTCTGTGGAAAGGACTTCTGCAATAGTAGAGATGCTTTTATTTAGATTTAATCCTCTCATAGAGGAGGGAGAAAAGTGCCACCGCTGACAGAAAATGGTTTTCTTTGCCAAATGTTCTCCTTCTGTTGGCTGATGAAATCTTTCCTTAGTGAAGCTCCACACTCAACTCCCCTCATGTCATATTTTTTTAGACATCCAGAGAACATATGAACCTCCTTAAAAGCCTAAGAGACATTCTTGATTTTCATCCCAAAATTCTTGCTGCAATGCAACTGGCTTCCCAGATTAATGAAATGGTTGATGCAAGCCCACTACTGTAAACAGATGGTCACATGAGTAAACAATACATCTAAGATAGTCACTGTGACCAGAAAAACAGCCCACAGTCAGGGACACTTCCCGGGAACACAGATCTCCAGGCTCCAGTCCCACACAAAGCAGGACCAGTGTCCCCAGTACGTGCCGTGGCAATAGCCAGGCTGGAGGAAGGTCACTGCCTGGAAGGCACAGCCGATGAAACTGGTAGCTCTGTACTGGTTGATTCGTCCCAAAGACGGGCACAGCTCCTCTTACCTGACACAGGGAATATTGTTTGAAATGGCAAATTTGCTGTAGATCTCCCTCTGCGACAGGAACTGATTGAGGTCTCCGTTCTCCATGTACTCTGTTATCATGCACAGCGGGTCGTCACGCACACACACCCCCAGGAGCCGGATGATGTTCGGGTTCTTCAGCCGGGACATGATCTTGATCTCCTTCAGGAAATCATTTCTTGTAAAGTAGAAAACACAAGTGTGAATCCTAAACTATTTCTTTGTCTAAGGAAAGCAGAAGTAGCATGTAAGAAAGTCTCTGTTCAGAGACATTTACACATCTGCACACAGTAAGTGTGAAAGCTGTTTCTGGGCTTGTGTTCAACATTGACCCCTTCCCCAGCAACCAGGATTGACTCAGCACTTCAGTTTGACATGACGTGTGTTCCTGTCCTCCACTCCCTGCTCGTGGCCCGTTCCTTACACGGACACACAGAACATACACCAGAGACACACGACACTCTCCTATAGAAGTCACCAGGGTTACCTATGTGAAACTTGCCTGCAGAGTATTCCCTTTCTTTCGCGGATGGTCGGCACTGCGGATGCGCTTACCTGGCTGTTTTGTTGACATCTGATCTCAGCATTTTCACCGCTACGAGAACCGGCTGGTGAGTGAATTCTGAAGACGAGACTCCCAGGAATTCCAGCAGGCCATCGGCTTCGCAGAGGTGCACCTGTGGGGCAGAAGACAGCGGTGACTACGAGAGTATGCACAAGTCAAAAACCAGAGGAAAACGACGTCACATTGAGGTCATCAGTTTGGTCACCACTGGCACAATGACCAAGAGAATGATCTAATTAAGGTGACCGTTTCGATCAGAAATAGCCCATAGGTTGGTCCTAGATCCTGGACATAACGTGTACATACACTATACATAGGGGTGGATATGGGTTGCAGCCTGATAGGTCTCCAATGCATTGAATCTACTGCACACATACAGATGGGTGCAGTAGATTACTGGGGCAGTTCAATTTGCCCAGCAAGTACTGGAGACGTTCAGGAAGGTCACAGTGCCTGGAGTTGTCTGCTTTACTCTGCATGTGCATGCAGACAGCACGGCTGCAGCAGGCTTGGCATGTACAGCAGCCACGCACGTACTGAACTGTCCTGCAGCCTGGCATGAGTCACTGCTCCAACTTAACCAAGGAGCATCTAGGAATCAGACAGCTATCCAAAGTCCTCTAATTCTGGGGTGGGGGGGGCGTGAAGAGAAAAGTGTATGTGTACATGTGATGTGAACAGCTCACCTATGAGTATACCCAGAGATGAATACTCTGAGTACACAGAACGCCAAGTTTCTTCAGATAAATAACTGAATAAAGACAAAATTACTGCCAGGGTTGTGTAAAAAAGGGAGTGACAAGACATTTGCTTAAGAAGTTATCAGAATGCAAATTCAGCTGGGGAACTGGGCAAGAGATGCTGGGGTGGGGAAAGTAGACAGACCTGAGTGAGCGGGATAGGAAAAAAAGTATGGGAGTAGGGGAGCAGAGCGGATGTGTCAGCCAAAGACTCACAGCAGAGAGGGGAATGTAATGGGAGCTTCATGAATTTGATATGAAGAAAGCACAAGAACTTACGTGACAGGCACAGTGAGGAGAAACAGGAGACGGCATAGACAAACGGGACAAACCCCCAGAACAGAAACAAAAGTACAAAGATGCTGTTGCAGATACCAGAGAATGAGATCTGCTGCGGTGAAAGTACAGTCATGAGACTAGGAATAGCAAAGAGAACCAGGGTACTAAGTGCGTAGATTACAAGTGCAGGTAATGTGTCACCGAGCCCAGGGAGTGGGTAGTCAGAAGCAAGGAAGGAAAAAAAGCTTGAAAGGGAAAGAAGCTCTGAGTAGAGAGGTGAAAAAAACCCAAAAAAACAATGAGCCATGTTGCTAGAAGCAAAACTGCACACTAAGCCAGAGAAGTGGAGCAGATGACCAGTTTGGTAAAGACTAAGGAGGTGAGAAGGAGAAAAGAGAGAATATGATGTGGCATATGTGCAAAAGTGAGGGAAAGGGCCTGGCCTGTGGTGCCAGGAAAGGAATGGGCTCTGAATCCATCTCCAAGGAAAGTGGAGATGGAGAGCCTGGCTGCTGCTGTTTGACAACAGAAAGGAGGAGGAGGAGAAAGCTTTGACAGTTATTAGAAGGACAGGAATGAGAGGGAACGAGAAATCAGAAGCAAAACAATGAGAAAAAAGCCTGTTTCACTTTTGGAGCACAGCCTAAGATGGAGCAGGATTCAGGCAACAACAGCAGGGACTGCACCGACAGCCAGGCGAAGAGGCTGAGGATGTCGGTGCTTTTTCTGATACACTGAGCGATCCAGGAAGAAGTGAAGGAAAAGTGCTGTCAGAAGGGAGGAATTATAAAGATGGGCCCATCACAGACAAGGAAGCAGTCAGTAGAGGGCTGTGCTTTGCTAAAATAGAGCAGACAGTAGAATTTAAGGCTGTGAATAAGCAAAAGCTGGGAAGGAAAGAGACAGTGGAAGAGGGAGAGCAGGTGAGGGGAAGACTCAGGTCAGCATGGAACTAGGGATGGCATGGAAACAAAGCAGGGAGAGAAGCAGCAGCAAGGTGAAAACATTCACAGATCAAAAGCAGCTGAAGGAGCAAAGAGAAAGCTCAGCAGATGACAGACGCATGTATCATCATGTGGTGCCAAGCAGCAGCCTCACAGGTGCATAATGGAGCTCTCTGAAGCCTATCCTAAGGGACACCAGCTTTCCCCAATTGCAGAGACATGTATCAAATAAAATACTGGTATGCAGGTCCCTCAGTCCCCAGATATGAAGCAAGGCCAGAGAGGCAGCTCAGAGGTTTCACTGTGTCAGGCAACTCCTTTCGGTTGGAGGAAGCGTTGAAGACAATGGCTGTACCTCTCCAAACTGTCCTTCTCCCAGCTTCTCCTTGAGTCGTAGCTGATGCCGTGGGAATTCACCCACCGAGATGTCCTTCTTGGTAAGTGAATCCACAGTGAGGGCTGGGACTGCATACATGTTGTTGCCGGTCACACCTTGCAAGTGGACGATATCCGTTTCGGCATAGTGAGGAACGTTGTTCTGAAAGCCTTGGTGGGGAGTGGACTTGGTCAGGTCAGGCTCAGCATAGTCCCCACTGCACACTAAGGGGAAACCAAGGACAGGTGGAGTCAGACACACTCACTCCCATAAAAACAGGATGGTTCCACTCCTCCCAATCTTGCAGACCTCTGGGAATTCAGCCTAGCTGCACGCCCACTACCCTGTGCCACGGTACACCCAGATGAAGGCTCTGCTTTATTTTAACTAGGGCTTAAACCAGAACAAGCCGCACTTCTGCAGGCACCAGAATACCCGTGAGGTGCCAGTGAATCTGCCCAGTTAGGAGAGCTAAGAGTTCTTGCCCAGACACAGAGGCATGAGTCTGCAGTGACTTCCTGGTTCTGAATCATCCCGACTATGATCTGTTCCCCTTACCTGACACAGGGACACTGTCTGCAACATAAAATTGCTCTGGATTTCATTCTGCAACAAGAACTGATCAAGGTCTCCATTTTCCACGTCCCCTCTCAGCATGCTACACTACCTCTTACAGCTTATTCACATAATTATCATCTGATAAGTCTTTACCAGTAACTCCCTGTATGGTCAGTACCACACAGAATGTTTGTTCTGCTTCAAATTCACATCCTGACTCAGTCCAAATCGAGGTCCCAGCGCAGTATAATGCTGGATCTTAGCGACTTGTCAGTGCTTGAGGAATGCAGCACCACCCTCCCATTCACTAACCAGCACTGCCATCACTGAGCACAAAACACTTTTGGAAACGTTCCCTTCTCCATGCGTCCAAAAGCCTCCCAAGGGCTGGAAGCCAGTGCACCACTGACGATTCTCTGCTGTATTTCCCTCTGCTTTTCCTAAGCAAATTTCAAAGAGCCCTTGCTGCAGGAAGAGGTGCTAAAGGTCTTCTCCACCAGCCAGTCTGGGCAGCCCAGGACTGCTGCAGGCAGCGACTCCGCTGCCAAAGGGCTGATGAGAACACCCATGTGTGATTGCTGTGATGGCCAAAACCAGCTCCTGAAAGACGACCTGGCTAACGTATAAACACAGTCTTCAAAGAGAACAAAAAAAAGGCCACCACTCTCCAGTGAGGCTGCTGCTCCATCTGCCATAGTTACGTGCTAAAAAAGTTTCAGGGCTTCAGAATATCGTCTTAGGTCCCTGGGTTAGTATTGTATTGCGTAAGAGTCAGAGAAGATTACTTAGACACTGAGAAGCAGCACACTTTAAAATCTGAGGGAAATACATCACCTGAATCCTCGGCACTTTGGGAGAGCTCTGGAAGCTTTTGGAGCAGCGTAGCTGGCTGGTGATATTCCAAATCCAGTGGAAAAGCACGTTCATAGGTGGGATTTGACTGGTGGATCTGGGTCTGGTTGTTGGCAATGGTGTAGCTGTAGAAAGAGAGACGAACTGTGGCATCCTCCTCCAGGATTCGACGTGGGGCCTGTAAAGAGACCAAAAAAAAACGCTGAGCTGATGCTCAGTTGTTAAGTAATGTATTGGCTGCAACTGCAGCAATTTCCAGTAACATCTTGGATAGGGCTGGCATCCTCCCCTGCTGTGGGAACGGAGTTTTAGGTGCCTTACGAAGATGGGAAACCCTGTGCTTTCCACTCTGAGAACATTAGGGTTAGTACTGAACTTGTGCTTGTTAAATAGCCCCATCATATTACCTTTTCCAACCTTTTTTGAACATACTGCTTCCAAAGAATAATGATTATAATCATCAGGAGCAGAAGAATAATAGCCACAAGGCAGCCCACGAGGATAGAGGTGTTGGAGTCATCTGCTTTCTCTCCTATCCAGGTGCTGGTTACAGAAGACGTGGTTTCTGCAATCATAGAGGTATGAAGAAGAATCTGGAGTTAACAAAGCACAGGTTATCTGTGCTGGCTAACTTCCTGCATGTCCTTTCCCACAGTCTGGGCCAGTAAAGATCTTTGGCAGCTTCCTGAGCATTAACATCAGCCATGTTCACATTTTGCTCTTATCAGAAATTCTCATTTTGGAGGCTCGTAGCTATGAACTGTGCAGAGAACTTCTGCAAAGACTGTTCTTCGCATTGGAACAGATTCCTGCGATGGATCCATGATAAAGCTGGCAGTTCAGAGTTTCACTGGCTGCACATATGCCTTCAGCTCACTTGCTCTGAGGCAGCCCAGCCAGCTAAGGGAAGAAGAAATAGCTGAGGCTCAGAGGGCTGTAAGGTGCAGCCCTGTGCACAAAGGCAGTAACCAGGCCATACCCAGTTCTCCAGAAATGGAAGGAGAGACCACATTAATTAGGATAACTAGGATGTTACTGCAAAATGCCCTGACACTCGAGCCCTTGGCATGGCTGAGTGACAGAAGTCCTTACCCCAGGTCCCCTCAGTAACGTTGCACTCTGTTTCCAGGAGATCCGTTGTGCTTGTGGCCACCGTAACAAAATTAGGATTCACGCTCTCCATGTCTGTAGAAGGGAAGAGAAGGAGTCAGTACAACAACGTCCCTGTTCCTACCAGCAGTCAGCAGAACCCCAACCACTAACCCTGCCTTCCCAAGCAGGAATGGGCTGAGACCCACGCAGCAGGTCAGGAACAGAGATACCTGCTCACTCAGGGCTTCCCAGCACACCCACGGGAATAACAACCCACTCCATGGAACAGCTTGTACTTCCTGACCACAGCAAACCACCAGTGCATGCAGGACCCTTCCCCAGGCTCACCCAGAGGGAGCTGCAGCAAAGGTTTGTTTTTTTTTTTTCCATTTTAACACACTATAAGAATCGTCAGCCCAGCCCAAGAGCCTGCCCAGTCCCACGCATGACGGGCAAGGGTAGCCAGGAGGGGCTGCTATCAGCAAGATAAGCAGCAAGCTGTGATCAGAGTGCCCCTTCCCCAGGATGTCCTCTCACTACAGCTGATTAGGGACCTTCTAAGTAGGAAGCTACAGCCAGATCATTTCACCGTCAGTGCTGGCAGTTTTCTCCAAGACTCTGTCCATTCCCTTCTAGAGCCTTTTAAAGCACTTCACAGCACTGACTTTGGCGTCACAGTTAAGACTCGAGGAAAAAAAAAAGTCAGCCTCATTTTTCACAACCTGGTAACTTGATCATCATCTGTAGATATACTTAAATTATTCATAACAAAATACTCAGTAAAGAGAAGTAAAAAATCAAGCCCATAAGCAGCAGGCAGCTGCCTCAAAAACAAATGCTCCACAGTCTGATTTTTGGTTGCCCTGGTTGTGCTTCTGCACATGTGCATCAGTATCAGCTGGAAAAGCATCCACCATAGACTGGACCTGCATTGTCCTTTCAAACCTCTCAGTGCTTCTACTGTCTCCTCCTTCCCACCATATAGCCCCATAGTGCCCTACACTTATGTTAACCCCATGCGTTCTGCACCTCCACACATCCCTTTTGCTCTCTATGCTTCCCCAAATCTACTTGCCTTGGAGGAATACTCACCTGACTGGAAGGAAATCTCGCTCATCATCATCCAGGTGTCTGCAAAGTAGAAGCGGCAAAGTATGGCTTTACCCACACGCTGGTTGAGGGGGACAGTCACAAACCTAGCGCTGGGGTTTTTGTCATCTAAGACAGTTGCCACTCCGACAGGTTCAGGCTCCCAGTCTGCAATCAGGCGTGGTTTGAACAGACACTCCACCTTCTGGAAGATCTTCACCCCCTTGGAAAACATGTTGTTACAATGCACCTGGGAAGAAGAGAACAGATCAGTCAGACGGGAGCAGGATTTACTGAAACCTAAGTCAAGCCTCAGGGATTTTCTGTTCATGAAGAGTTTCTATTTCTAGTATCTCCCTGTAGGAATACTCCCAACCCAGAACGAGGGGCTTGTCCCAATGTAGCTTCATCCACTCGTAGCGTGCAATGAGAACATTTGTGCAAAAAGACATTCTGAAGTAACTCTTTACAGGCAAAAGCTACATTAATGGTCAAATTTTGGCAGGCTCTTCAAAAGGCCCATATAAAAACCCTATACTAATCTAAAGCCTCATAAGCCTATTCTCCTTGAACATACACCCTAAGAGGGGAAGAAAAAAATCACTCCTGGGCTCTAGCCTCTTTTAGAAAGCCTTCAGAATCTGCAGTCTAAGCTAATTTAAAAAAAAAAAAAAAAAAAAAGAGTCTGAAAATGAGCTGAAGAAGATATCCCCCTGACATACAGCAGCTCTTCTGCTGTGGTTGCTCCCTGAAGACAACTGAGGATCTAAGTTTTCTTTACACCACCACTTAAGCCTGCATCCACCAACCTCTCCTGATGGCTCAGGGCATCATCAGGTTGTCCCTGCTGCAACGGCACCTCTGGTGTAGCTAACGATGCTGGAATTTAAGTGCAATCACCAGTCACTATGCTGCCAAGCTAACATCTCACTACAACAACAGCATCATCTCTCACCTCTGAGTTAGGGCTCTACATAGTCCACTTCAGACGAAGCGGTGTGAAAACTGCTTTCAGGCTGACTTCACGCCTCTGTATTTGGGAGGTTGGTTTCACCCTCCCAAGAGCTGGTAGCAACTTTCTCCCTCCTGCTCTTGGGTTGCACCCAAACCAAGAGGCTCCAGGATAAAAGCGATACCTCCATCTCCCTGAGTTGGGCACTGCAGACCCATCAACACCAGACACCTGGCACCCTCCCAGGCCTCCAGCACTTCCAAGGAAACGGGCTTCGCAAAGAGGGACAAGGCTTGGGAGGATCCTTCACGCTGTTCCACTGTGTCTTCAACGCCAATCTCGCCCTGCACCTTTTTAAACAAACTAACATGATGGTTTGAATTCTGCCACGCAGTTCTGAAGATCTGGACCACAGTATTTTGGCACTGTGGCCAGTGACTAGGAACCAGAAGGAATAAGGTGACAAAGTCTTCAGTATCCCTCAGTCTACTCCGTTTTCATAGCCACAGTGGTCCGACCCTCCCTAGTGACTCTACAAATTATTTCCTAATGACGCTGGAGTATTAACAACCGGGACAACAGCAGTTTCCAAACTAAGTGCAGCTTTGAGCCCTATTAATTGCTTGGCCTCTGTGAGGTCTTGCAGTGAATAGCAGCAAAGCAGTAATGAGGACAACAGGCCTGATGAGCAGTAAAAAGACAAAAGAAGGGTATTTGCATGTAATTAGGAACAGATGAAGCTTAGACAACACTATTCAATCAGGAGGAATAGCCATCCATAACAAGGCAGGAGAGCCTGACGCCTGCAATATACCATTTGGGCCATATTTGGACAGGAGTTGGATATGTTTGCATCTTGGACTGATACAGAGACACGTTCTATTCCAGACACCGCCTACTAATGTCCAATTTTATAGCATGCAAGCCTAAGTAATTTGCAATGCAGTTGCAATATTTGCTAACATTTATTTTTAATACTTCTTGGATACTGGGGATGCTCAGAAAACCGGAATAAAGCTAACAGGTATGAAGATACAAAAAAGTATTTACAGATCACCTAGCCTGCACAAAATAAATGCAAAGCTGAAACAGGCACCATTCAATAAAGAACAAAGAATAATTTATGCTAATCAATACAGCTTTATAATGAAATACTGACTGAAGTAGCTATTTTATGAGCTTATGTGTTTGATGAGGATGGCTGTGTTCACATGACAGATTTTTATAAGGGGTTTGATTTACTCATTTTAACATCAGACTCCAATTATCATAGTATGAACTCACGAATTATATTAATTTGCTTAAAAATTGTCAACTAGTAAGTCTTAAAATTTTAGGCACAAATTCTTCTGTAGGTGTTTTTCTAGCAGCAGGAATATATTCCTAGCTCAAGGTTATTTGCTACCTTTTTCTATGATCTGAAAGAGACAGCAGAATCACTAGCAATAAAATAAATTAAATGGGGGGGAAAAAAAAAAAATCAAAGTTTCCTATAATATCTTGAAGTTTTCAGGACTGACTCATTTCAGGGTAGTGAACTCTGAGAGGGAGGAAAAAAAAAATAAATGTAAGTGATGCTTTTTACACCGGACTTTTATCCTGGACACCAATAACTTTGAACTGTCTTTTAGCATGGTACCAAAGTCTCAGTGAACACTGGCGCCCTATCCCTTGGCGAGGAGGACTAATATGATCATAAGATTCACAAACAAAGAAGAATCGTCCAAAAGCAGGAAATTGGTACCATTCTTTTAGGCAGTTTGATGGAAAGCCTGCATCTAGTTCCAGTTTCTATACCTCCAAAAGAGTACTGGCAAAACTAGAAAGGATTGGAAGATAGCAACAAAAATTACTCTGGATCTCACAGGGAAGGTGTTGAGAAGTTCAGCCAACTTAGTTTACTGAAGCAAAGATGAAGAGAGCGGCTTAATCACAGTGTAGAAGCAGGAAAATTTCTGAGAAGGCAGGATTCTTATTTTTGCCAGCAAAAGCAGGCCAAGAGCCAATGGTTGCAAGTTAAAAATAGACAAAATAAAACTAGGGTAAGTAACCACCAAAACAATTTACTTAAGGATGTGGTGGGTTCTCCTTCATTTGAAATCTCTACAAGAAAAGCCACCAATCCTTTTTAAAAGATTCTGCTGTTTACTACAGACTTGAAGTTCAGTTCATCCTTTTCCTGTGTGTTTAAGTGATTTCCCACAGCACAAGAAAAGATGAGGCATCCAGAGAAATTTCTGGTCAAAACAGAAGCACAATCACATTCCTTCACCTCCAGGGTCAGGCAGCCCCTAGACAGCAAGCAGCCAGCATCCTAAACCCATCCTAAATCCATCTCGGCTGCTTCAGAGGTGTCTGCTTTTCAGTCCTTTAAGTCAAATACTGAAAGGAGACTGTCTGAGCTCTGCAGAGGCAAGTGCTCCCCTGCTTCACCTTTTTACACTGGTAAATTTGGAACACCTCCTCCTCAAATTTTGTCTATGGTGGACTCTGCTGTCAGGCACCTTGTATCCTCCTGCTTTGGGAAGAGGACCCAAAGTGGAATCTGGAAGCACCCAGACCCAAAGCCTGCCCCAGGCTGCTGGAGAGGGACAACGTTGACTACCTTCATGGAGGTGAAGTTCCGCGGTCGATCAAACTGGAACTCCATTTCAACAGAGCCTGTGCTGAAGCTCTCGTTCTTCCAGCCAACGTAGTCGTAGCCTGGCCACACACGGTACTGGTGGCTCTGTGTGAAGTCATCCAGTCCCAGCACGCCGTCCGTCAGCTGGCCCAGACCACCGTACAGGTGCCTAGCAAGGAAGAGCCAACAGTTAGGCAGACAGCCAGGAGAGCTCAAACGTGAAAGCACAGGGGTCCTTCAACTGGTATTGGGAAAAGTTTATTTACTCTTAACCCACTCTGGACAAGAACTCATTCCCTGTTCTTATGCAACATCACCTTTATTTTGTTCAGGATGGGCTTTTAAAATCTTTCCCTGCTTGGGAAAAGGCAGAAATTTTTGTGTTGGTATCAAGCACCGACAGCAAGCCAAGCTACGAGCAGAGCCTCGTGAGAATGAAAACTGAGACTGCAGCAAATGACACTGCGCTCTCCAAACAGCCTGAACTGCATTTCACCATGGGGCCCATGGGAGGAACACTGCTCCATCCTGTCCTGAGGGAACCAGCAGGGAAAGTTTTGCAGGCAGGCACAGAAAAGCAGGAAAAAGAGCAGTGAGACCATGGGCAGCTCACCCAGCCACAGCCAGTTCTAACTGGGATCATTTCTGGCACTGCGCCTTGTGCAAGAGGAGAGTGTTGGCAGCTCTGTTTCCAAGACTGATCCGACTATCTGCCCAAGACCCTGCCTCTTTCCACTCCTATCTGAGAGCGCAGAGCCCACTATACAGTTTTCCAGCATGATCCCAGAGCAGAAGGTGCCAGATGTGGTATGCTCCTGACCCACCTGCCTTCCAGGAGCCATCCCTGGCATGTCCCTTGTCCTGTAGCAGGGAAAGTGCAAACGGTTCAGCTGTCTTCATGCCTGAACTCTCTCCCTGGCAAGCTCCCCGTTTCGTTCAGCTGCCCCTGGACAGGCTTTGCAACCCAGGCCAGGCTGCTGCTACATACACTGAAGCTCTGCAAGTCCATTCCAGGTGAGCTCTGCCATCACTAGAATTTGCACAGGTGTGTGTGCCTTTGAACTCCAAAACAGGATTAGCAGTTGGAAGAGGCAGACTCCTGCATCCAGGCCAGCCAGGCACACAACCTAGAGGTTAAGTAGTTTGAAAGAGTCCTTGCTTAGCACAGAAGGTTTTGTGCTACCTCTAGAGCTCTCTGATGGTCCCCAGCAAATTCAGCTTCCTAGTTCAGTGCTGGACAGCTAAGCACAACACCTACATCTTTCTGCACATAAAACCCCTCTTTTTTTAATATGCAATCTCTACTATGTCAATGCAGCTTGAAAGCATCAGATATTAACATATAAAGACATTGTTATCCAGTATCTTGCAACATCCTACAAGCATGAAAAATGGACTTTCCACCCCATTACTTTAACCTCCAGCACAACAGAACACAAATAAGTTTAAAAAAAAAAATCACCTCTAAACACCAAAAAATTTAAGCAACAGTGACAATTTTCAGGAAGTTACTGACAACTGAAAAAGGACATATAATACAAGCACCTTAAGTCAACGGATGACACCAGGTCACTGAAGAGACTGTCAGGTCATTTCTGAGGCACGTTCCTGCACAGGCAGGGATACGCTGCCTCAGGAGGACAACCCATGCCCAAGTTTGTCTGAGGTTTCAAGCTGTTCAAACACACTCGAATCTGTACTTACAGCAAAGAAAGCAGCCACACTAAACGTCTGGAGGTTCAGCCAGTTATTTAACATTCCAGATACAGACTCTCAATGAACTCTCCTTCCATGACAGTCAACTATTGGGTAAACCAGAGACACCTCTGTATGTCAGTAACATGCCACCCTACCTAACCTCAGTGATGTGAAAAATTAACAGACCTTGTAACGAGCTGCCAAAATCCAGTTACTTTAGGCTTTTAGACTCCAAATTGGAAAAGCATCATACCCAAACAATCTCTACAGTGAGTAATCAGCCACCTTCCTCTCACACCAGAGTGGCAGCGGTGCCTCTGCTGACCTGGAGCTTCTCACAGGGAGTGATGCAGTTTTCCAAGTTGTTTCAAGTCCATCAGAGCTTTGTTTTCTAAAACAGTATCTCAACTCTGTCCAGAAGCTCACAGGTATCAAGCGCAGGCCTAGAGTCCAGGTGGTGCGCACTTTCTCAGATGCCCAGTTTACCCTGGAGACCTCCTGCAACAGTTTAAGATGCAGTCTGCTCGAGAATGCATTGCAGATACCAAACTGCAGAACCAAAGGCGACGAAGAGCGGAAGGACCTTCATCTGCTCCAGGGCCACTGGGACTGCACAGGTAGAAGGTCCAGCCAGCTCTCCCACTCCAATCTGGGGCGACAGAAGAGTAGCAGCACCTTATGATCTGCAGTATCAACGACAGCTTAAGGCTATACTTGAACCAACCAAGAAATCAGTGCAATGAATATGGTCACAATTAGAGACCAAAAGCCACGAGGGCTTTAAGGCAATCAGACACATCAGGACTGTGTCATCACATCACAAAGATAGAAGCTACGAACAAAGACAGCACTTAGCTGTATGAGGACACATTCTTCTCTTTAAAGAGAAGCAACAACTTCAAATAACAAAAAAATTATTTCTTTCCTGCCAGCCTCTGTCAGCTGGGGGAAATGAATCCGATGGATCCTGAGCCCATGCCCTCCTTTAGAAGAGCAACTAACAACACGTCAAAGGGCCTGGAATAACAAAGTCATGAAGCTTTGGAGAACCAGTAGGCTAGCCTGCAGGCTCTGGAGGTCTCAAAGAAGCGTTTGGGACATGAGATAGCAGTCACAGGGTAAGTAGGAAAGAAGAGATAATTGGCACAGTGACCGAGAGAGAACGGGACGACTTCTCCCACCTGCGCTCCTGGTAGCCATCATAGGTCGAGTCATTCAGATAAACGATGGGGAAGCCAGGAGCCGCTATTGTCCCTCCTTCAGGGATGCTATAGGATGCCAAACCATCTAAAAAAGAAGGCCATATACCTCAGAAATACAGCAGCAGCAGCCTTCCATCACCTCTGTCCATATGATCCTTTCACTTTTGATGTGGACCAACAGAAGCAGTTCCGTGGGCCTGGGATTCCCTCTGCACACGTGGGGACGCAGATGAGTCCCAGTCAGCGTTGTGAAAGGACTACTTTCCAGTGACAGGCATGGAAATTGCTACTTACCATACCAGACACAGCCATAAAGCTCCACCCTCATACAGACAGTCATTGGCATCTCGGTCACAGGAATCACCCGGATAAAACGTGCAATGATGGGAGGCCGAAGATCTTTCAAGACCACATCGTAAGTATCAATGTTGCCTTGGATCACCTGGAGAAGAGAGTTCCTTACCAGCAACTTCTTGCTATCGTGCTGTTCATTTGTACAGTGGTGTACTTGTACCCTATCTTTTGAGACTGGGGAGCTTTCCCATGGACTATCTGCAGAGGATCAGCTGCTGCTGCTCCTGTCCTCCTACCTGGTACATGGCTTACAGGGTGAAGGGTGCTGCCGTTTCACCTCCTGTCCACTACAGACCCATACCAGGCTGTATTCTGAGGGAAAGGAGAAAGGCAGGTGGGAGATGAATGTATGTGTGGACCATACATTGCAGAAAGCTCCAGTTACTAGTACGTAACCTTCTTTCTTCAAGTGAGTTTCCACGCACGCTCTAACAGCGGGTAACTGAGCACTTGCCCTCATCACTAGGTACCTGGGGGAGGGTCCTGATACCCTTTTTCTACAAGCCAGCAAAACTCCAGAGGTGCTATAGCATTTGAGGGATGAAGGTGCAAGCAGCAGCACGGCAGATGTCTTGAACCAAAGTGCTCAGCATGGCCACCCCATCCTGCTGAAATGCAGTCTGATATGGCAGCAACCTTCACCCTCTCCTTCCCCTCAGTTTCACCACTGTTCTGGGAACAGTCCACTATTTATTTTGACAGCTAGTTTGTGGAAACAGCTGAAGCTGTCAATCCCCCAGCAGCGGGCACAAAATGCCCAAGAGTGTTTTTTGAAAGGATGGAAACAGAATAAAGAACATTTTTGATAGAAAAAGTCTGAATTATCAGTGTCAGGGCTCCTGTTCAAAGATGCTATTGGTGGGAAGGATGAATCAGAGGCTGAGGTTACTCAAAAGACCACGTGGATTGCAATTGCTAACGTACAAGCAATTTAAAAGACAAAGGATTCATAGATTCATAGATTCATAGATTTCTAGGTTGGAAAAGACCTTATAGATCATCGAGTCCAACCATCCCTAATCCCCATTAAACCATATCCTCAAGTAGCTCATCCACCCTATTCTTAAACACATCCAGGGATGGGGACTCAACCACTTCCCTGGGCAGCCTATTCCAGTGGCTGACAACCCTTTCAGAGAAGAAATACTTCCTAACATCCAACCTGAATCTCCCCTGACTAAGCTTATGCCCATTTCCTCTTGTTCTATCTCCCATCACTAATGTAAAGAGCCCTTCCCCTAACTCCCCACCATCTTTTCTCAAGTATTTGTAGGCCGTAATCAGGTCTCCCCTCAGCCTCCTCTTCTCCAGGCTAAACAGCCCCAACTCCCTCAGCCGCTCCTCATAAGTTTTATTTTCCAGCCCCTTGACCAGTTTAGTTGCCCTTCTTTGGACTCGCTCCAGGAGCTCAATATCTCTCTTAAAGCGAGATCAACAAGAGAGCAGAAAGGTGGCTTCCTCTTCATGGCAGAAGGGAAGATCTCCAGAGAGTGAATGTGGATGGAGAGTCCATTGAGAAGTGAAAGACCTTACACAACAGGAAGTCACTCCAAAGACTGCATCTCCCTGAAGAAGAGCCAGTCACATCTGGTGATCTACTGGATTGCACCAGGATAGCTGTGAAAATTTCCTGCACCAGGTTGGACAGCTCTACAACGGCACAGTCTCGGGAGCTGACCAAAGAAAACAGAAGGAAAGCCAAAAAAATAAGCTCACTTCCCCGTCCTCTTCAGCAACTCAACAGGCTTTTAATCTGCAGCCTCTTAATATCTCTCTTCCTAGAAAAAATACTCATGGCTTCTTCCAGTGAAGTAGGGACACATAAGTAATCTTTCTCTTCAGGAATCAAGTGAGTTGTCTAACCAAGTTAGACAGTGACTAACCCTTGCAGCTGTCAGATGGCCTAAAGACAGGAGACCTGGAAGCCACCTAGGCTGACTCCACAAGACCTTGCTGATAGGACACAAAACCCAAGATGAGACAGAATGTAGCAGAATATCCCATGTCTTCATCACAGAAGTTGGACAGATCCTCTGGAGTTGACTGCTTGTCAGAGATCTCTGAGGTGGCAGGTGTGCCAAGCCAAAAAGTCTTAGATGAACACAGTGGAAGAAAGCTCCAGCCATCCCCCTCAGAAACAGGTGCCTTGGCACCAGCTCTGTACTGGAAGAGCTGACATTTCTGCCTGTCCTGTACAGACATCTTCTGACAGAAGCAAAAGAGAAGATGCACTCTGCGTAGCACCTCCACAACGTGGGGTTTCTGCTACTGAGCACAGTTTCTCAGGGCTAAAAAACCCAAAGTGAATCAGCTGTGTGCAGAACAAGCTCACCACCAGCTTCCAGTCCCTGCTACTACTGATGACAACATTCCCAGCATCGAGAATGAAGTGGTGCTGCTGGCAAACGACTGTAGGTGGTTGATAGCAGAAGCTGACGAGGCACCAGGACTCAACAGCGCTGCACCATGCAATGTTAGTGCCAGTGGAGAGCACTGTCCTTAACTGGTGTCAGAGACAAGAGGGCTGAAACTTCACCATTTGCCTTTACCAAGCAAGTTAAAGCTGAAGGTGACTTTCCTAGTGAGGAGCAGCATGTGCCACGTATCTGACGACTCAACATCTTGTGAGATCTGAAACTTGGCAGCACAGTGAAGGGGTTTGTTCTGGTTTTGGGTTTTTTTTTTTCGATTGAAATGATTTGTGTGATCTCCTTGGACAGACACATGCCAAGATGGGCTCACAAAATCATACTCCGAAATATCAGTAACTGAGCATCTATCAACTGCAGGACTCAAAGAGGCCTTCCTAATGCATACGAATAAGTAGATTAGGGTCTTGAACCTCCATCTGCACTTCTTTCTAGGGCTCAAATGATTTTACAGGATGCCTTTACCAAATTATTTCAGAAGCACTGCTGTCTGGTCAAATACAAATTCACTAATGGAATATACCCCCTTACTGGTGACGCATTTTGTAAAATGTGTTTTATGGAAAGCCATTTTTCAGAGGAGCTGAAATGGCAGGAATTGCACCCCAATGTGTATGTCATGTCCAGAACAGCAGGAACAGAGGAGCAGAAGCATCTTCTCCAGGGATACCAGGAGGGAAAACTTTCTGGTCTCACGTAATGAGGAACAAGTACACACACTGACAGAATATATGTCAACTTCCACGTACGCAGAATAGAGTTTGGCTCAAATTACAGCATCATACACAGCTGAACACATGCTCATTACCTTATTATGGCCCAAGAGGGAGATCTTGCAAAAATTAACCCATCCTAAATCGTAACACCTGATGCTAACACAGTCACGAGTGCCTGAGAACACTGCTCTGCACAGACTGACATGGGGGACAAGAAGTATTTAGCTGCTTGTGGACAGCGTGACCAGTTGAATTCTGACATAACTTGAAATGTGGACAGACTTCACCTAAGAAAGTACTGATGAAGAATCGTTAGCCCCCATGGAGCTTAAACTTCCCCCTCATCCTGCAAACCTGGCATTTCTAGCACACACCAAAACGTGAGGGGTGGGAAAGACAACGGTAACGGCCGAACAGCTGATCAAAGGCCGGAGCGAGCCAACAATTCACTAACAAGCTAGAAGCTGTTACTGAACACTGTGACTTCCAAAGCACCCCAGTGCTAGAAATCACCACCACCCCCAGTACCTCTTCTAGTCTGGCTTAGGTCTTCAGACTCCACAAGGCAGCCTGAGGCAGGGGGATCAGCTCTGCTGAGCTGCACATGAGAGGAGGGGGTTCCTTCCCAGGGGGAGCTCAATAAAGGCTTATCAACACGACCAGAGCACAGCTAGCGCTGAGCTGCGCGCTCCAATCTGGAGAAAGCGGGAGACAACTGTAGTGAGTGGGGAAGCCTCTTGGAGTGTGTCTGCTCAGCACGTTTTCCTACCCTCTAAACTCCTCTCTTCTCATTGCTCCCTACATTAAACACCACTATCAGACATCCAGAAACTCATCTCCATTCCCTGCCACTCCCTCCCTTTTTTGTTAATCACAAGCAGCCATCTGCTTTGCAGCTTCCAATTTAGAAGCAAATGTCTGGCTGGTAGAGGGACATTCACATGACGGAACTAGATGATCTTTGAGGTCCCTTCCAACCCTAACCATTCTATCATTCTGTGTTCTGTATATGGACAGAAAGGTAGTGAAGAGTCGGTTTTCAGTCATGGCAATGGCTTGGATTTGGGGGATCAGGTCAGGGAATAACAGTCCAACACCACAGCACACACAGGACACTGAATGCCTGCCAGAGAAGAGTCAGGATAAAGGACAATGCACTAGGCAGTACGTAGAGGACATGCCTTCTACAGTCTAGTTCTCTATGACTTGACTTCTGCATGCTTCATGATTCAGTTCCTATTACACTCACCTTCCTGCCCTGACGATCTTTCCAGGAGATCCAGCGCTCTCCATTGCGGCTGTAGTCGATTCGGTAAGCACGGGCAAATTCTTTGCCGGTGGCACGGGCATGCCGTCCCTGAGTCCCAATCAAGGTGATGAAAAAGAGCTTGTGCAGGTCAATTTGAAGGAACTGTACGTCTTTTGGTTGCAACAGGCCAGCCGGGCACCAGGCTCCATCCCCCTCTTCCCTTTGTAACCTGAGGGGAAAACCACACACATTAAAAAAAGGTCACGTCCAAGGATCTCGCCTTCCCAGTAACTGAGGAAACACCTTGAAACTTTGAGAACTGGGACGAAGAAACCAAATCAGCAATTCAAACCCGACAGCTGGCTACCAAATACCTCTCCCCTTAGGGTGATGGTTGATTGAGACTTATCAGCACCCTGTAGCCAGTTTTTCCCTGTTAAGAACAACTCCCACGGTTTTGGATAGCTTTCATTAACTGTTAGAAGTAATTTCTTTCCCAAACACATACTTTCATGTTGACTGGAAACAACTATGCTACTCGGTAGGTAATGGCATACTGCATCATTTTTAGCACCTTGCTGGTAAAGCACATACTCACTTCTCCTAAAGCTCATACAGTAAGGCCTGAACCTCTACTTGACCACCTCCTACAGCTCTAACAAGTACAAAAATGTATCTGAAAAATACATTTTGGAAAGAAAAGCTCTGCCCATCTACAAATTATTCTGGCTCATCCCAAAATATCTTCCACCTTTCCCTCATTAGCAGAGCTGCTTGTGCAGGACACTGCTAGGTGTATGATGTGAAGGTCTCTGCTTCAAAGTTGAACATTGTGGCACCGGCTGCAAAGACTAAGGCTTCTTTATCCTTGGAGATCACATGCCAAGCAGAGCACTGCAGCCATCAGCAGGTGGAGCCACTGAAGGAGACATGGCCTTACCTAGGCTTCCCTTAGCTCAGCTGTGCAAGCTGCAAGGTGGTGAGTTTTAAACACAAAAAATATATCCAGCCACACAAAGACCATGTGGGCTTTTTAGCAACAGGGATTTCTTAGCAAACAGCAAGCCCTTGAAGCGCCCTCATCTTTCCAACAGTTATCCCATCCCTAACTGATGGGATCGGTGAGTGCCAACCCCCGTGTACCAAGGAAGGCAGCACCCAGAAGGAGACACCGAGGGTCAAGGCACAGGCTAGAGAACATTTTTGTCTCCGGCTGGTCAGCTGTTTGTCCAAGACTTTCTTACAGTGAAGTGGCAAGTAAAAGAAGCTGTAAGAAAGGCAGGAAGGGTGACTGAAATGACAGGGACAGACATCTGCACAGGACAACCATGACCTCTAAGAACATGAAGTCAGCTACAAGGTGCCTTTATGTCTTCACCCTGTGGACATCCAGCTGCCCTGGCAAAGAGATGACGGTAACAGGTGGTAAGTGATGCCTGAAGTATTTGCAGAACTGGAGACAAGCCATACCTCAGAGAACAAAGCAAGTCTCCCAGCTCTCAGACTCACAGGCTTGTTCAAACTCCATTACAAACACACGACACTTCGCATCTTTGCTCTACCACAGACTAAGAAAAAAAAAATAATTAAGCACTAGGAGAATTTTATGATTTTGGACTGCCCAAATTCACCAGAACAATCTAAACCTGAAATTCCTATCTGATTTGCAGCAGAACTGTAGGAATGTTTCATACCATCGTTATAAACAACGCTAAGAAAACTTACAAATGTAAGTATTTTGCACATCCTCAGTTAGTAGCTTTAAAGTAAGTGACAGAAATGAAAAGCCAAGCTTATGAGAAAGACTGTAGTACAGCATGACATTGGAAGAAAACCCTCCAGCTGCTTTTTAACAATTCCTTAACTCCGCAGTTTCCAGGTTTTTGAGTCAAAGTGGACACAACCCATTTCCTCAATATGATGCTGCTGAAAATTTCATCCTTGTAAATGATTTCCTACGATTTAGTTTAAAGCATTCTACAAGAATCCCAGGGGCACTGTCCCTAGCTGACCTGTAAGTCATAAATCCATCAGAGATTTATTCACAGAACTATAGGAAGACCAGAGTTGGAAGCAACTTCTGGAAGGCTCTAGTCCAATCTCCGGCTCGCAGCAGGGCCAACTTCAAAGCTGTAGTGTATTGCTCAAGGACTTACACAGCCACATCCTGAAAAACCTCCAAACGCTGAGACATCACCATGTCTCTGGGGACCTGTCTGAGAGCTCCACTGCTTCATTCTCATGGAGAAGGATTTTTTTTTAATATTGATTCAGAATTTCCTGTATTACAGCTTGTGACCATGACCACTGCCTCTTGGTCTTTCATTACGCACTCATTAGACTTAATATGGAAGCAGTGGACAAGCTAAGCAAACTAAAGGTTGCTTTAAGGGTGACAGAACTTCTTCCTCAATCACATACTAGATATCTAGAAGAAAAAAGGATTTTTTTTTTTTCCCAGATGTTAACCTACCGTGCATACTGGGGTCCTGTGGAATCATACCACTGGCTGGAAGCAGTGATGTCTTCATCCCGTATTGTCCCTTCGTGCATACCCAAAGGGTAACGGCATATAGCTGAAAAAGGGAACAAAAGCAAGTTACAAATCAGTACCAATTCTCTCCAAATCACCAGACAAGTTTAATTAAAAAGCTATCAATGCCTAGAGAATAAACGTGGTAATGATAAAATAGAGAATGCAAATAAAGAGGATGAAATAATTACCATAAACTGAAATAAGTAATGACACACACCACTCAGATAATATCATTCAGCAGAGTCCTGGCAAGGCAAAAAACTTCACGAAACATTTTAAGAACATGAAAGCCAAAATCATACTAGTGTTCATGGTTGCATGGACCTATTTTACAGTGAAAAATTATTTATCGATAATGATGAAATATAAAAACGAAGAACTTGTTAAAGATTTTTCTTCTTCTGTAATAAACTGAATGCTTGACTTGCATTCAAATAATAGCAATTATTATTTCACCAGTCCAGTAAAAAGTGAGAAGTTAAACAGTTTCTGTTACAGAGATGACTAGGCTACTTTATGGAAACATCTGCCCAAGCCCCTCACCCTCCTCATCTGTTCCTGCCTCTAGCCTCAAGTGAAGCAAATATTTCTCCCCTGGCCTGAGAAGACTCTCAGACTTGGTGCCTCCAGGGAGTAGAGACACAACTGGCTCAAGCCATGGAGCTCTACAAGCTCAATATACCAAAGACAGTGCAGATGTTGCTTACAAATCCAAGCTGGCCAAGTCCTCTCCCCTGACACAAGTTTTTAAACATGTCTTGGAATATTAGAGATGTTTCAGAAAACTCAAAGTCTTAATGTATTCATTAAGGCTCAGTATTCAAAACAGGAAAGCAAGATATTTGTCAGACTGACACCACCAGCAGATTAAAAATAAAGTTATCTGGGATCAAATCATGAAACAATTAAAAGACCAAACATTGTCAATGGCAAGCCCCAGGAAAAAAAAGGAAATGAACTTTCCTATAGATTTTTGGTCTTTGTCCTCTGGGCTCAAAGCAGCCCCAGCTCCTGCCCTGCCTGCAGCAACACAGACAATCACCAGCACATGCTGCAGTCACTGAGTGGCACACGCAGGTGGGTTGGCATTGGCATCCTCGCTGCCTGCTGCCGTATCAGCAGCTCTGCCTGCCCTTCCCTCTGCACAGGCACTGCCCCAGGTGTCCTCCTCACTCCTGTATCTCAGGTCTGCTACCCTCGTACCAAACCTGGATAGAAATGTTCCTCAGGTTCAGAAGCTACAAGACAGGGGCATGAAACCCACCTTGTTGCTACCACCATACAAGATAACCACAGGCTGAATAACTACCTGACAGATTTCAACGTGGAAATGTTTGCAACTTGGCTGCAGCTGTTTCCAGAAACAGGATCAACAAAGTGTGATGTTCTAGGTATTCCTAAATAATCTTGTAAAGGAGATGGGTGATGAGGTGACAATGTTTGTTGATCATACCAGATTATTTAACATAGAAAAAAGCAAATGAAACAATTTTAGCAGGGACTGTGAGGATGAACCACCGCCCACTGTACTTGAAGACCAGGTTCGAGAACATCTGAGGAACTTGAGGGTGCACAAGTCCATGGGACCTGATGAGATCCATCCGCGGGTCCTGAAGGAACTGGCGGATGAAGTTGCCAAGCCACTGGCTATTGTATTCGAGAAGTCGTGGCGGTCTGGCGAGGTCCCCGATGACTGGAAGAGAGGGAACTTAACCCCCATTTTTAAAAAGGGGAACAAGGAGGACCCGGGCAACTACAGACCGGTCAGCCTCACCTCTGTGCCTGGCAAGGTCATGGAGCAGATTCTCCTGGGAACCATGCTAAGGCACATGGAGAGCAAGGAGGTGGTGGGTGACAGCCAACATGGCTTCACCAAAGGCAGATCGTGCCTGACCAACTTGGTGGCCTTTTACGATGGGGTGACAGCATCGGTGGACAAGGGTCGACCAATGGATGTCATCTACCTGGACTTGTGCAAAGCTTTTGACACTGTCCCGCACGACATTCTTCTCTCTAAATTAGAGAGTCATGGGTTTGATGGATGGACCACTCGGTGGATAAGGAATTGGCTCAATGGCCGCACTCAGAGAGTAGTGGTCAACGGCTCAATGTCCAAGTGGAGACCGGTCACAAGTGGCGTCCCTCAGGGGTCCGTGTTGGGCCCGGCCCTCTTCAACATCTTTGTCGGTGACGTGGACAGTGGCATGGAGTGCACCCTCAGCAAGTTCGCCGATGACACCAAGCTGTGTGGTGCCGTCGACACGCTGGAAGGGAGGGATGCCATCCAGAGGGACCTCGACAGGCTGGAGAGGTGGGCCCGTACCAACCTCATGAAGTTTAACCAGGCCAAATGCAAGGTCCTACATCTGGGTCGTGGCAATCCCAGGCATAAATACAGACTGGGTGGTGATTGGATCGAGAGCAGCCCTGAGGAGAAGGACTTGGGAGTACTGGTGGACGAGAAGCTCAATATGAGCCGGCAATGTGCTCTTGCGGCCCAGAAGGCCAACCGCGTCCTGGGCTGCATCAAGAGGAGCGTGGCCAGCAGGTCGAGGGAGGTGATTCTCCCCCTCTACTCTGCCCTCGTGAGACCTCACTTGGAGTACTGCGTCCAGTTCTGGAGTCCCCAACATAAGAAGGACATGGACCAGTTGGAGAGGGTCCAGAGGAGGGCCACGAAGATGATAAGAGGGCTGGAGCACCTTTCCTATGAGGACAGGCTGAAAGAGTTGGGGCTGTTCAGCCTGGAGAAGAGGAGGCTCCGGGGTGACCTTATAGCGGTCTTCCAGTACCTCAAGGGGGCCTACAGGAAAGATGGGGAGAGGCTGTTCAGGAGGGCCAGTTATGATAGGACAAGGGGTAATGGTTTTAAAATAGAGGGAGGTAGGTTCAGATTGGATATTAGGAAAAAATTTTTTACTATGAGAGTGGTAGAACACTGGAACAGGTTGCCCAGAGAGGTGGTGGATGCTCCATCCCTGGAGACGTTCAAGGCCAGGTTGGACAAGGCCCTGAGCAACCTGATCTAGTTGGAGATATCCCTGTTCCTTGCAGGGGGGTTGGACTAGATGACCTCTGAAGGTCCCTTCCAGCCCTAACCATTCTATGATTCTATGATTCTAAATTATGGGAATACGTACACAACAAACATGAAAACATCATTACACCACAGTCTGTATTCATGGTCAGATGCCAGCTGGATAGGGAATAGAGCTCTTACGTTTTCCTTCTCCCATCAAAAGGTAGAGAAGGCAACACAGATGATGCAAAAGGAATTAGCAGCTTCATCATTACAAAAAAGATCATTGAATTGAAGTATGACAAAGATCATTTATATTCTGAACAATTACTCACTGTCTCTCAAAATATCAGAATCAGGAGGCATCAAAAGATCAGGTGGCAGAGTCCAAAAAACAACCTGTGCATCCTTAATCTATTAAACACTTCAACTGTCAAAGGTTCCCACGGGTTCAAAAATCAGCTAAACTCACAGCTACCGCAGGCAAACACGCTCAGAAAGCTCCTAAGCAGCAGACTGCAGCGAGCCAAGAGCACACCTGGGGCAAAGCTCTGCTGTGTCCTTACCCATCCACACACTCTTCCAGAACCGGCACGGATGGGACCCTGCTGGAGTCAGGACACCAAGCTGCATGGCCCCTGGTCTCACCCAGAACATCCATTCCTATGTCTAAGGTTTCTTAAGAGTCTGTTTACAGAGTTCCCTGGAAGGCAGCTGGTGTCTAGCTGGGATCAGGCATGACGATTGTGGCTGCTGAAAGCCAACTGAGGGCTCTAACCCTGCTCTGATATTGAAAAGTAAGTTTAGTAAACTAAAGCACTGTCTTCATTCTTACCTCTCCCACCACAGACCAGAACGACCTGATTTATGGCTGGAAAGCTGGTACATTGCTGAACTATGGGTAAGTATCTGAAGATTTTCCAAAAGGGTTGAGTCATCCTCTGAAAGCAGAAAGTGTTTCTGTGTTCCTGCAGTGGGAGTCCTGTCTGCTCACACCTTAAAGGTCAAGTGCACACCCTACAGCAATGCCAGACAGAGTCAGCTAGCTGGGAAGGACTCGAGGGGACTGAGACTTACTGCAATCCTGAAAACAACTCCTTAGTTCCCAAACACAGGGCTGGCAGATGGAAGCCAGAGTGGCCCTGGCATCGAGGGACACTGTGCAGGTGCCTGTGGCTCTCACCAAAACAGGCAGCGCGAGGCTTTCACCAAAATGCACATCCTGTCAAGCAAAGCCATCCTTGGGTTCTGTTCAGGTGCCACCAGGACTCCTGCTCACACATCCCTGACCCTTTTCTATGCACTCAGGGACACACTCACCTGCCATGCAGACAGGATACATGGAGGATCAGAAAAATGTCACCTCTATTAGTGAGGTCTAACAATCAGTGCTGGGCAAAAAGTCTGCACAGGATCCTTCCCACACAGGATCCTCCCTACACAGCTCTGCAATCACCCACAAAGCAGGCCCTTTGGTTTAGAAGGCAATGCAGAAGGTGCTCTGGACCACTCCTGGAGCAGATCAGGAGGTCAAGATAATCAATGGCACCTGCCAGCATCACAACCGAGGAGCTTCAGCTGGGCTATGGGTGTGCTGGAGTCTGGCTGGGAAAAACAGGACACAGTCCCTCAGGACAGAGAGGCAGCTGAGCAGCTGTGGGAGCTGAGAACACAAAGCTGCTTGAGGAAGTCACAGGCAGAACTGAGAAGTGTGAGCAAAGCTACATGCTCATTTCTTGCTGGAAAAGATTACTGCAGGAAGGTGGGACCACAGCTCTGTGCTCATCCCTGCAGGTGTGCTAGCTTCTGTACTTACCACTCATAGAATCATAGAATGGTTAGGGCTGGAAGGGACCTTCAAAGGTCATCTAGTCCAACCCCCCTGCAAGGAACAGGGATATCTCCAACTAGATCAGGTTGCTCAGGGCCTCGTCCAACCTGGCCTTGAACGTCTCCAGGGATGGAGCATCCACCACCTCTCTGGGCAACCTGTTCCAGTGTTCTACAACTCCCACGGTAAAAAATTTTTTTCTAATATCCAATCTGAATCTACCTCCCTCTATTTTAAAACCATTACCCCTTGTCCTACCACAACAGGCCCTCCTGAACAGCCTCTCCCCATCTTTCTTGTAGGCCCCCTTGAGGTACTGGAAGACCGCTATAAGGTCACCCCGGAGCCTCCTCTTCTCCAGGCTGAACATCCCCAACTCTTTCAGCCTGTCCTCATAGGAAAGGTGCTCCAGCCCTCTTATCATCTTCGTGGCCCTCCTCTGGACCCTCTCCAACTGGTCCATGTCCTTCTTATGTTGGGGACTCCAGAACTGGACACAGTACTCCAGGTGAGGTCTCACAAGGGCAGAGTAGAGGGGGAGAATCACCTCCCTCGACCTGCTGGCCACGCTCCTCTTGATGCAGCCAGGGACGCGGTTGGCCTTCTGGGCCGCAAGAGCACATTGCCGGCTCATATTGAGCTTCTCGTCCATCAAGAGATCCACATGTGACTGACCCTCTAGCTGCTGTCTTCCCCCTCTTCCACTAGTTTTAGCCATCAGATCCAGATGGCAACCCCGGTTCGAAGCTGGACATGTGGGAGTTGTACAGTGCAGGGCATGGCAGTGTAACGGGGAGCACAGGACACCCGCTGAGCTCCCCCACAGGCTTCACCTCACTTCTGGCTGGTTGCAGCACAACCTCAAACCTCTGCAGAGGTCCACTGGCCAGAGCAGGGTCAGAGCCAGACACAGCCAAAGGGCTCCGACAAACAGAGCCAGATCCAGCGGAGCAAACAAAGGCCCTCAGGGCTGCACTGCTGCCCCATCACACCTTCAGCCAAGCTGGAAAAGGATTGGACTCATTTATTTCACAGACTGTCTCCAGCTCAAACCACCTCATTTCGGGGATTTTTGCAATGTATGTTGCAGGCCATAATCTTACTCATCTCCATCGTGATTAGGAACTTGCCAAACGCTGTAGGATAAGAGGTCATGCTCTCCACAGGGACTCACAGGCTCATATCCCTATCTCCACCTCCTACCAGGAAGGGTTTTCTACCTTTCCTTCCACACCTTTCTCTCCAGACCCTCTCTCGCTGGCTGGAGAGCTGTAGCTTATGCTTTGCTAACTGGTAATTTACTTTCCACAGTGAGCACAGTACCTCTGAGCCAGTCTAGAGGCAATTTTGTTCTGCAGGTCACATAATTAAATTGATGAAGAGATAATCAGAGCTCAAAACAGGCCTGCTGAGAGCACAGGCCCTCTGGGTGGGCAGAGAAAGGAATATTATCCATGTGCCTGAGCCCTCCTGAGACTGTCAGGAGAGATGTTTCACTCCAGTACAGCTGTCGAGTAAGACTGGCCAACTCAGCCCAGAGGAGACATTCAGGAACTATGTTAGTGATTATATTTACACGCACTCATTACATCTTATGCATTCACCATGAAAGGGCAAAGAAAGACCGAGAAACAACCATAGGAAAGGTGGGAGACTGGAGTCCTCTCCCAGCCTGGCAGGTCCCTACCAGGGTTGACTTCGGTGCCAGATGGCTCAGGCAGTGATGCCAACAGTAGCATGCAGAAGATCATGGTAGCAATCGGAGGTGCTGCGCAGGGTCAGATGGGTGCAAGTCCTTCAAAGACAGCAGCTGCCATCTACATTTCTGAAAGACAAAGAGAGAGAAGATGAGAGTCCTCCTCCAACAACAGTCCTCCTTCTCTGTGCTGCAGACTTGTTACCCTGTCACTGCCTCATGATGGGCTGGGCAATCTTCCATGTCATCAAGGGCATCTTGACCTCAGCCCTACTCTGACCCACCACCTGATCAGAGGCTTAGTGAAGAACCAACGATTGCCTGTCTACCTATACCACCTCTAAAGCTATTAATGTAATTCAGCTTTTAGGAGCTCAGCTGCCATGACTACTACATAGATACACTCTCAACTGCTCTTAAACAAGTCCAACGCAAAGTGGTCTCTCCTCTATTGACTCTTCACTTTCCTTATTTTATTAACTAGTACTGAAGCTGCATCTACAATGAACCTGGACAGTCCAACCAGGCTCCCCAAGTGGGGCTTATCCACCCAACACACATCTCTCTCCACCAGCTGTCTACTCCCAGTAGCCAAGTGGGCACTCTGGAACTTGCCATACAACCTTAAGCTAAATGTCTAAAAACAGGGCAAAAATAAGCTCTCCCTACATGTCCACATTGCTGCCAAAAGAGCATGTGCACTCACACACACAAGCACACTTAATTTCCTGTTTGGAAACAAAGAACATAGCAAAGGGCTTAAACGCTGGCAATTTCAGTGGAAAGCCATGATAACACCTAAAGGAACACAAGGTCCTATCAGCAAAGCTGTATGAATTCTTTGTGTCCACATTCACTCAGAGCCTCGGGAGGTCCCCATCCTGGAAGATGGCTTTACAGAAGGCAGGTTAGAGGCTCTGTCTCGTATTGACATGTCAGGTGAAAAGAACACAGAACAAATCAATAAATGAAAAGTTGCCAGGACCAGAGGATGTTTGCTCAGGAATCCTCATAAGGGTAGTAAAAAGGCAAAGTGGAACATTAGAATTTGTTAGTAAAGGAAGAGAAGATAAAATAGGGACCATCACTATGCCAGTGCATACACGCATACAAGAACGACAGAGCATGAGATGCCATTAGCTCAGAGACTTGTAACAAAAGGCTGTATTTTTTTCCACCCAACATAATTAAACTATACAAGTCACAGTCGTGAGTTGCCATGGATACCAAAACAATTGGATATATTCACAAAGACACACCACGGCTTCTTAAATCCGAAGGTAAAACCTTTGGCTCAGGAAATCCCCCAGCCGCAGATTGCTGGACGCCCAGAAGCTAAATCAGGGTTAGAATCACTGAGGCTTGCCCTGTTTTTATTCTCTTTCCTAAGGATTTGCTACTGGCCATTGTCCCTGCTGGATTCCATCAGAAAAGACGGCTCTGAGCCTGAAAAACAACTAAGGGCCTTCTTGGGAAGAGAGCCAAACGCTCAGGCAGGAGGGGAAACTAATGATCGGTGGATGCTGCCGGGCAGTGCTGTGCCCAGCCATGCGACAATGCGAGCAAACCCCAACGAGACCTTAAAATTGCCAGGACCCCTCCTGCTTCAGCCACCTCTCATGCTCCGTGGGAGCAGCCCGGCCAAGGCTGGGAGGAGGGTGACCACAAGGTTCTGTGATTTTGTGGCATCCTGGGTGGCGAGCGTGCAAAAGCAAAGCACTGGAGAGAAAAAGCAGCCCGTGTCTCAGCAGGAGGGTCTGGCAATCAGAAAAGAGGTTTCAAGAAAGCACTCTCAAGCTGTGTGTGCATCCAAGGTCATCTCTTCCCCCCCGAAATGGAAGTGGGGGAAACATGCAAATACATCAGTTCCCACCATCCCATGACAGGCTGCAAGGATCATGGAGCAGAAACTCCTCACAGTCATGTAGAGGGAGATTTTTGTAAAGACGTTTTTGCAGCAGTTTGAAGACAGACCTGGTGGATGTACCCGGGGCTAGAGAACTTCCCCTGGGTCTCCATGCCAGACCAGCCACTCAACAGAGCTGTGAGTTGCTGAAGAGATCCTGGCAGAAGAACAGCAGCTTGGAGATACCTCCCAGGTGACTTCTCAGCAGGAGGTTTGAAAGCTGCCAGCTGTACTGGAGCCCTCAGATGGCAGAGGACGAGCACACATACTTTCTATGCCCTCATCATCCCCTTCAGTGCTTAGAAACAGAGCCTGGCAAACAGGCATCTGTAAAGACACAGGCTGGCACCCACCGAAACACCCTGGCCTTTCCTTCTGCACGTGGCTAGAGAGCACCGAAACAGCCATCGTACTTGGCTCGGTGAGGACCAGAACCTCCTGTTGAAGCAAAGAAAAAGAAATGAGAGCAACCCCAGACATCACTGTAAGCGTTCAGATGACTTGGCTTCCCATTTGATCCAAACGCTCATCAAAGAAGGATCAACAGCCGGGAGGCAGATTCCCAGGCATCTGCTGGCAGTGGAGCACACGGACGAAGGAGCACCCATCCATGCCACCTGCACTGAGCCCACGGCCCGGCTGGGATCAGCTGCCACCTCAAGTGAAAGGTACTAAGCCGAAACTTCACATAAGGATTTTGGCTTTTGACAATAAAGTAGTTGTGCTAGTTTCTCTCAAAATGATGCGTGAGCAAGTTGTGACACCAGCCAATGTCACAGCAATACAATAACGTGCTGTGTAACACAAACAGCAGCAGCATCTCATGTGACCAGGTACAGACCAAACACCACCATTTAAGTGCCCACTTGCTTTATGCAAAGCTCATACCATGTTCTAGATCACACCTACTGCATTGCCAGTCACATTGCTGAACCGCTTGCATGTGGTGATCAGAATGTAAAAGATAATAGGAGGGATGAAGGAATGGGGTGGAGGGTGGATAAGGAAAGTCACATCGAAGTGCCCAAGGACCACATCAGCCCCTGCCACGGAGCAGCAACCAGCACTGGAGGAAAGCTATGGGCTGGGGCAGCCCAGACAGTTGTCCATCCCACAGGCACCTTATGAACTGGGGGCTTCCCAGGACTTGATGGGTACTTGGAGCTCAGCGCGTCACACAAAAATAGCGTGGCTTGGGGAACTGCAAGCCAAAAGTGGACAATGTGGCCGTAGAGGCCAGCCTGGCCTCCAGGAGAGAAGAGGAAGCCTTCAGAGCAGGCTCTAGAGCTCACCTCTCTGCAGCTCTGTGCCTACAAAAGCTGGCTTTGAATTTGACCCTTGCCTAAAGATTGGTCAGGATGAATCCTCTCAGGATGTCTCTACCTCCATCGATGACAAAAGAAGTCTAAATGGCTGGCCTGGACTAGCCTCATTATTCCCAGGTGGCTACAGTTTGGTGAGACAAATTCTCACCTCTGTATGTGGCAGTGAGGAACTGTTTCCAACAGTTCAGCCCCATGCAGGGACCCCAGCAGCTGGGTTCAGGCTGTGCTGAGTTTGCTCTTCCCACCACACTTGGGTCCCAGTCCTGGACCACCACAGTGCATGTTTGGGATTCCCAGGAGAGATGCTGCACACGGGGAGCAAACAATGTCCTTTCTCATCTTCTAGTGCTCTCCAGCAGCTGCTGTTCTCCTGAGCAAGGACACCAAGAGTGTTTTTCGCTCCCATCTCATAGTTTAGAGGAGCCTCAGCCCCACTCAGGAGCTCATGCTGCCGGAAATCGCTGTTTGAAGAACTACTGATGTTGATTTCTGCTGAGTCCAAATCTCAGCTAGTAGCAGATTGGATTCCCAACCTGCACACTTCCGAGAGCTAGAACATGTTGGAATATACTGCTAAGTACAAGTCTCCATACAAACTGCTTGGAAATCATCTTCCTACTGATTTTTTTCTGGGTAGAGGACTCGATATTTTTCTCTGCAGCTCTTTCAGCTGCATTAGAGTCCCTTGCTGTACTCGTGCCTTCCTTCCTGACCTGCCTACACATACACAGAAAGTGCCAAAGCTACAGCACAAGCCCCAAACCAGCAAAAACAGGATTAGCAACATCCTCACAGAGGCAAGAAAGTGTTAAACTCTGTTCTTGGGACTGAATGGATCAAGTTGCTAATTGCTAACAGCTGGCTGCAGGAGAATAAAATCCTGTTACAATCATTGGGAGAGTGGAAAAAAAATCTACTTGCTGAAAAACTCAAGGAGAACTGCAAAAGAGGGCAGTTTTTCCCAGTATACCCAGCAGATACCCTGTGTAAAGCCACTCCATCTCCCTGCAGAGCAACAGCTCGCTGTGACCCAGCGCTGGCCCCAGCGCAGGATGGGGCCTTGCAAGCAAAGCGCTGGGCACCATGGGCGCAGGAGGGAGCTCCTCTTTAGTGATGTGCATGAAGAAGGTGGAACTTGGAACACCTCCAGGGACTGTTCTCCCTCCGGAGATCCTTGATGGAGGTCTGGCATGTTCGCAAGCCTCTCTAGATCCCAACTGAAACAGGCATTTGTTTCAACTGGTTCCTTTGCAGATCATTACCTCGGAGTGGGACCTTAGAGTTTGCTGCAGGAATCCCATTATAGATGCCCAGCACTGTGCCAAGAAACTCCATAGTCACGATCAAGACTCACAGCTGTGTGTATGATGCACTCTTAAGTATTACAGAGGATCTATCCTAAATCAAAGTATCCTCAGAGGAGGCTCAGGAACAGTCAGGAGGACTGGGTGGTATCTCCTAGCATTCCTAAAGGAATTATAGGAGGAAACAACAAAGCTACTAATTGGGACAATATCTGAAGCCTGAAGAAATAGGAGGCTGCAAAGCGTGATTTCCATTCTTCTGGCTCCAAAATGATGGTGGAACGTTTCTCTTTGCCTCAGAATTAATCTGAGACACCCCAAACCCAGCAGTCTTCCTCTGGAGCACACACTTACAGCCCACGCAGCTCATTTGGACCAAACAGAATTCACTGACGAAAACACAGAAAATATTCTGATCACTTCTTAAAACGTTTTGCGTAGTTCACAATTCAAATATTTCTTGCTGCTGGTATCAAATTTGGTCTTTTAAGAGGGCTTTTAAGCCCCAGTCATCTCCTCCCTATACATTCCTATTTACCATTAACAAAGATCCCATCTTTGCAACTCAGCTAGCACCATGCTAAGAGTGTGCAGGGACAACAATCTTGAGGAAAGGCAACACCTTCTAATGAAACCAACTGCCATCAGATTGGAAAAAGCAGAGCAGGGCTGCTGGCCTGAGAAGATGGCCAATTGCTCCAGCAAAGCTGCTGGGGGGTGAATGCATGGGACCAGTATCAGGACAGCCGTGCCGTGTGGGCAGGTGCCCTGCAAGAAGGTGGCAACAAGGTTACCCGTAGATGAACTCAGAGCGTGGTCTCTATGGCCATCCCTAGATTCAATCAACCAGGTAGCATGGGGAGAGGTCTCTGCATGACACATGGGTGGCACCTGGACCAACTGCAAACAGTGACACCAAAAATCGACATAGAGTGTAACAGGGAGCTGGGCAGGCCCAGAAAGACGCTGGCATGAAGCACAAGGCTGCAACAGGAGTTCTTCAATGTCGGCACCAACAGAGATGGCCAGAAAGAGCATAAAGCCATGGCCATGTTAGAGATGTAATAGGGGAAGTAGGGCAGGAACAGTAGAATCATAGAACGGTTTAGGTTGGAAGGGACCTCAAAGATCATTTAGTTCCAACCCCCTTGCCATGGGCAGGGACACCTTCCACTACACCGGGTTGCTCAAAGCCTCATCCAACCTGGCCTTGAACACTGCCAGGGATGGGGCAGCCACAACTTCTCTAGGCAACCTGTTCCAGTGCCTCACCACCCTCAGAGGGAAGATTCTTAAATCTTCTTAAATTCTTAAATATAAGATTTCTCCCTTATATTTAATCTAAATCTCCCCTCTTTCAGTTTAAATCCATTGTCCCTTGTCCTATCACTACACGCCCTTGTAAAAAGTCCCTCTTCAGCTTTCCTGTAGGCCCCCTTTAAGTAATGGAAGGCTGCAGTGACACCTCAAAGCAACATGCAGAGCAGCAACACGTTTGGATGGATGAAAGCAGCCACATTTTAGGTGAAAGGGTTGGGTTCATCAAGATGCATGAGAGCTAAGACACAGCAATGGGAAAAGTGAGCCAGGAATAGGCTCCAGCATGATCTTTGAGGTGGTATTAGGAGACCTGTCACCACCAGAGACACAAAAGAACATATGGGGTTAAGAAAGGGACCACAACATGTGGGAGTGGCACACAGGGTGGGACAGGGACATCACAGAGCTGGGTCTGAGGCAGTGGCAGAACAACAGGAACATCGAGGTCCGGATGTTCTTTGTGGTCACCCTCTTGAGGGGTCGGTGACAGGACTGCCCTGAGGCTGAGGAGGGTTTGAACCTCGTTTTCCACATTGTAGCTAAACATTTAACAGGGCTATGATGAAAAAAGTGACACCTCACTCTTTAGCTAGATTTTAGGAGAAAAACAGTATTCCAGTCATCCATGACATAGCCATTTAACACTGGGAGAAGGTCCGGGCCCTGGACCCGAGCATGAAGGAGTGCCTTACCTACAGCCCGCAGAGAGGCGCGGGTGTTTTTTTACAAAGGAGTTGGAGACCCACAAATCCTCCAGCATTTTCCCGTTGCCTGTTGGCCAGTCCCACAGGAGCGGGGTGTCCTCAGTTTGTGAAACTGCACAGAGCACTTTCGTCACGAAACCAGACTTAGGGATAAATGAACAAACGTAATTTAATCCAGCAAAGTAACCAGGCCCAAATTAGAAGCCATTAGAAAGGCAGAGCCAAAGATAAGGAAATGGGATTCATTGTACTAAGGAGGGCTGCTTAGCTGAGCTAATCCAAAAACACAGCTACCCTTCCCCGCCCACCCTGGGGCAAGGGGGCTCCGTGCTGTCTCAGCTGAGGAACCTGGAGGAACTCCCCATGACCCAGGCAGACCTGCCAGGCACATCGCAACTCTAGACAGGACATGAACACACCCCATCCCCCAGGAACCCGAAACCCAGGGGCAGGGAGAGCCTCACTGCACTCCAGCAAGCCCTACAAAGCACAGGACCCCTCAAAGCAGCCTCCAGGCTCCGGTCTCGCTGTTCGTGTACGACAGGTGATGCAGGGAGGGCAGAGGTGGCAGGGGAACAAACGATGTGCACAAACGAAGAGCCCTGATTATCTCCTTTCTCCTTGCCCAAGCAGCAGTGATCACCGTCCCTCACCAGAGCTTCCTTCCCACGCAGGACGGGCACCAGAAAGCACCTGGCACAGTGACATTTTACACTATTCCTTACTCTGGCATCTCTCCAGCTTTTTTTTTTTTTCCTGAGGAGGTTGCTTACTTTTTTTTTTGAACTATCCTTAAAACATATCAACTACAAGTTAGCAATAGTCCTCTCAAGACCTACAATCTTCCACTGCGAGACTCTCACATAGCAACCATATATATGACATGTTAACCACACAGATGACAGATGGAGTATTAAGAGCACTCAATCTAAACCACCTTCCTCCCTCCCCGCTCTCAAGGGGCTCCACCATAACCTTTTACTTAACTGTACTCAAACTTGCATTCAGAAGGAGATCAGGTTACTGAGTCGCAGAATTATTTGGGCTGGAGGAGATCCTCAGGAGAGCATCTAATCCCACCTCCTGCTCAAAGCAGGGTTAGCATCAATTTCAGAGCAGCCTGCACAGGACTTTGTCCAGCTGGGTCTTAAAAATCTCCAAGGATGGAGGCTCTCCCACCTCTCCGGACAACCTCTTCCACTGTTTGACTGTCCACAGAGGGAAAACTTCACCCCTCCTTATGCCAAGGCAGAACCTCCTGTTATTTCAGTCGATGACCACTGTCAACACTCCTGCCAGGCACTTCAGTAAAGACCCTGTTTCTGTCTCCTTGATAATCTGCTCTTAGGTATCCCAAAACCTTCTCTTGTCCCATCTAAACAACCCTGGCTCCATCAGCCTCCCCAGTGAAGCCAAATTTCAGTGTTACTTAATATTTTCTCCCACATCACCACTTGTGAGATGAGGCTCCGTCCAGGCAGCGGGACGGCTCTGGTTGGATTTTGCTATGACTCCAACCAGCTTCTTCATGGGCAAACTAGGGAGTAACTGAGTTTGTCCCATACTGATGCCAGAGCATGGCTGCAGCACAACTCCACGGCCCTCTGTGGATCATATTCCCACTGGTAACTATTTTTGAGATGTATCAGGTGGCACTTTCTAAATCAACTTATTCAACATAGGACTGACCGGCGAGATGGAAACTGAGATACTGCACCTTAGCACAGCGAGAGGGCAGGGACTGGTCACATTAACAGCAAATAAAGACCAGGTACCACCAGAACCACTCAGGAGGGTGTTTCTCAGCTCAGAGCCCACCAGCTAGCAGCAGTGGTGAGGCACCCTAACAGAGCATGAAGGACATGCCAGAGATCAGACCCTGCCCAGGGCATGGGGCACCTGCCTTCACCACTCTGCCCTGGGGACCCAACACACTCCTGCTCCCAAAGCAGAGCCTCTTCTGCCTCCGGGAGCTGGAGCGTTTGGTCAACAGCAGGGAACTCCATTGGAATCCAGGTATATGATGTCAATGCAGTTACTTTTGGCAACCAGTACAGGAATCTCATTAAAACCCACAATCTGAAGACTTTTCAGACGTTATCTGCTTTCCATCAGAGCACATGGATCACTGAGCATGTTCCTTCTTTAATTCAACATTCATTTACTAATGCACCAGCTTCGCCAGATCTCGCTCTGGACGGAGGTTAGTCCCAATGGCCTCTTGGTTACCTGCTCCCACTCTATTTTAAAACATTGCCACAACATTGATGTTTTCCCAAACCTCTGGAACCCCTTCGGTCTTCCCAGATTTATTACACATCAGCAGCCAGGATTCAGAAAGCTGCTTTGCCAATTTGTTTTAAACAAACAGGTTCCAGCCTTGCTCAAGTTTCAAAGACTTTAAAACGTTATCTTGTGTTGAACACCCTCCCTCGTTACCAGTGCAACGGAAGGTATTTCCATATCCTCATGAAGGAGAGCACATCATCCAGCTTCTCCCCAAACACAGGAAATGTTTCACTTCTCAGTATTGTTATTAGCAATCAGTTGGTTAACCATTCCCAACAATATAAACCATTGATGAAACTTATTTTGTTATACAGATACTAAAATATTTCTCACTGCCCTGAGAGTGCAGTGAGATAGCATATTTGCTATGCTTTTTCAGCCATCTTTAGCTTTCCTTATAAATTGCCTACCTTCTAGAAAACCTAGTTTACAATAACAGCTACTTATCTACAATTTTTTTTTTTTTCAAAATGGTCCTAGAGGATTTATCTTTTAAAGGATAAAACATGATTACTGGGACAGACTCTTTGCAAAACCAGGAGGGAAGCAAAGTTGCGTAGAGCAGCACGTCGTACCCAGCACCAAGCTGAGAAGCTGTTGGTTTTTGCAAGGGTGGAAGCCAAAATCTAAGAGATGGTTCAGCAAAAATCAAACCAGAAACACTATTCTGGAACATCCACTAATTTAGCTGGTAATCTAGTTTCCATCAAATCACCGCAGAAATGCTGATACTACCAAAAGCTACATTTTATGAGTTCCCTAAAATGTCTCTTCATCTTCATAAAACAAAAATTCAGTGCACCTGTTACTGGAACACAGACCTTGCCCTTCGCTCGAGGAGCACTACTGCCTCTGCTGTAACGTTACCAAAAAAACAGTTTATAAGCATGAAAAACCATGCTGTGCACCTACAAAAAAATACCAAACAAGAGGAAGATATTCCAATATCAGAAAGAAGCAAAAATTACCATCACTTACTGCATTCCACGGAACAAAATAACTCCAAATACCAAAATGCAGCAAGTGGAGAGCATTGCTGCCCTGAAGCAGAGAGGACACGGTAGGTTGTGTCCTCGGTGGGTATCGTTTCTTCAGAGGCAGAGCAGAACGTGCACACAACTGAGACAGCAAAATCGGGATAAACACGGCTGTTACATCCTGCTTGAGCAAACTGTTTACTACGCACAGTGGTTTCAAAGTTTAATTCATGAAGTGCCTGGCAAAGATGGGAGCGGTGAGTGGTGACCCTTACAGATCAGCTGAAATTGCTGCATCAAGCCTGGAGACTCCAGGAAGGATTTCCAAGCTGGTCTAACCATGTTCTGCTGGCTTTGCTATTTACTAGTACAACTCCACAAGACAAAAGTAAGCTTCTCATGTAGATGATGAGCTTCATCTCTAGATGAAGATGAAAGAGATGAAATTTCAATCAACTAAATGTTCCAGCGAAATTCCTAGCATGACTATCGACACTTCAGAGAAGATCTGTGCTTACCACAATGTATTTCAAGCGATCAAACCAAAAGTTTTGCTTATAAACAACGGAAAAGACAAGAACACTGAAAAAGCTCTAGCAGCATTTCGCAGCTACGGAAAGCCAGAACGGCTGATTCTGATCAAATTTGCTCAAGACAGACCAGAAAACAGGAGCCCACAGAGAAGTAACAAGATTTAGCAATTACACAGAAGGCAGGTAGCTGTAGGAAAATCCTGGGATTGTTTGAGGCAAAGAAAAGAGAAACAGGAGAGATGAGGGGGAAGAAAAGAAATATGTAAAATAACGATGTCTAGACCAAAAAAAGGATCCCGTTTACATCTTTTCCATATTGAAAATGAACTGAAATTAAAAAACAACAAATTAAAATTGAGGAAATGAAATTCCACGGCATACCATGCACATTAAGCCTCCGGGACATACTGCCACAGAGCAATGTGGGAGTAATTCAATAAAATATTGGAAGTGGATCTACATAATGAGAACATCTGCGACTCCATCAGCAGAGTAAAAGAAAGAGTACACTGGATATAAATTCCTATCCAGTCAGGCATAAGAAAACCAGGGATTAATACGACCGGAAAGTTATCTCCTGCAGAGGCAGGTTATTCCACGTTTGTCTGTATTCAGCTCTCAGGCGTTCCTGTGCAACGTGCCAAGCGGCTGCTGCCCCAGATAAAATGGGTGCCCGAGTAGGTGGGCTGTGATCTAATCCAGTTTGGCAAGCTCTGCTGTTGTGGATTCGGATCGCCTTTCAGTTTCATCAGCTTATTGTGCAGCTTCTCAAAGAGAAACACCACTACCCACCTTTTTATTTTTATTTTTTTAGCAGAGATTATCCTCTGTGATACAAAAAAGGCAGATGAAATTTCAGCCAAACCTATTAAATAAATACCTGCAGAGCAGCGAGCAAACCTGGAACGCTCCGGTGGAAACACGGCTATTTTGGAAAGTTCTCAGCACCTGAAAAAATCGGTTTACTGGGGAAATTATCAGATTTTATCTGGAAGCACTGCAACTGGAGAGCCCCGTGGTTAATCCTAACAACACGGATTCTCAGGAGTAGCTTCCTGCATATTCATATTCCTGTGTTTTAGGCTAAATGTGAATCTGAGAAAGTCTGACAGTGATAAGAGTCACAGTAGGTGGATCAGGAGGGGACAGGGAGCTCCGCACCTCTGCAGGAGGTGAGTGAACACAGGCAACATGCAGCCACAAAACTCATGCTGGGCAGGAGCTGCTGGGGCTCCGAGCCTGGGAGCGTGTGTGTCCGTCCCCTCCGCCCCACGACTTTCCCACCATCCACAAGCGACCTTGCCAGCCCTGTTTTTCACATATCTGACTCAGTCCTCGTCTGAAATATTTCAGGCCAGCACAGCCAATTGAGAGCTCAAGCACCACGGGCTCTCCCAGAGAGCCACAGCCCCAGAAACCACTTCTGCCCGGGAGAACGACACCATCCAGCTTCACATTTCCACCCCACGAAAGATCCCGCGGGTCCCAGAAGGCCCCACGCGACACTGCGGGAATTCCCACGATCTGTGAACCCTCCCCGCAGCTGCGGGAGGAAAAACAGGGCACAGAAAGCCACCATCTCCCTGCCAGCCCAGGGAGGAAAGCCTTCACCTCGCGGTGCTGCCACCTCCACAAACCCCCCTCTGCTTCCAGCAAGTCCCCCACGGCGTTTGCGCGTCAGCCGAGGACAAAGCGCGCAGGAGGGGAGAGCTGCCCGCAAGCTGAGAGCCAAGTTAAGGTGGAGGGACCCTACCTGGGTCCTGCTGAGCACAGGGAGCAACTTCCATGTCTCTTTGGAGCTCCACAGGTTGAGCCAGGCTGTAGTTTCGACATTCTTTGCAACTTTCCACCAGCGCACATGATATGTTCAAACTTGAGTAACTCCTCCCTCCCTCCGCGCACACAGACAGGCCCAGGAGATGGCCCTGCCTCTATCATCCCAGTTCCTATAGCAACTCCTGACCCAGCAGATGGAAACAGAGCTGTTTTCTAGGCAAATCTGCCTTCTTGGATTCCTCCGCTCTTCCCTGCTGTTGGCCCCTCCTTGCTCCAGTGCTCTCCCCAGGGGCTGCTCCGCTGGCACTTGGCCCAGACTTCGCCTGGAGGAGAGCCAAGCTTTGAATTCATTTAGTAAAACCACAACATAAAGCAGCTCTCCTGCTCAGGAAGCAGGGCCCGTGTAGTCCCAGGGGCAAACCCGGCTCCGGCATGGCACCGCGCAGCCAGCTTGCGCCTTCTTGTTCAACGCGGCTGCCCGCGCTCGCAGGGCAAATCCCAGCCAGGGCATCGCCGTGCCCGGCTCCTCACATTCATCCTTCACCGGCCTGTGTCGTCCAGGGGGAAAAGGTAAAAAGCAAAGGCAGACCTAGTCATTTATTAAGCAAGTCCAGCCGACGGGATTATTGCAAGCAAAGTGCAGAGCGGGGGCACTTCTCTGACATTTGGACTTTTGCTTCCAAAGTTTTTCCTGGACAAGGGAGAGCCCAGCAGTGACACTGGGGCTCAACGCATGCTCATCGCAACAGTTCACCCCTGTTGCTTTCCTCGGGTTGGGGTCCCACAGGAGTGAAGATCACTAACGCAGCTCTCCAACAGCTGCGTGACATCACATTCATTTCCTTTTCATCGAGTCATGGAATGGTTTGGGTTGGAAAGGACCTTGAAGATCATCTAGTTCCAACTCCCCTGCTGTGAGCAGGGACACCTTCCACTACACCAGGTTGCTCAAAGCCTCATCCAACCTGGCCTTGAACACTCCCATGGATGAGGCAGCCACAACTTCTCTGGGCAACCCGTTCCAGTGCCTCACCACCTTCACTGTACGAAATTTCTTCCTTAGATCTAATCTTAATCTCCCCTCTTTCAGTTTACAGCCATTACCCCTTGTTGTATCACTACATGCTCTTGTAAAAAGTCCCTCTCCAGCTTTCTTGTAGACCCCTTTTAAGTACTGGAAGGCTGCTATAAGATCTCCCCAGAGCCTTCTCTTCTCTTCTCCAGGCTGAACAGACACAGCTCTCAAACTTTCTTTCCACCTAAAAATACAGAAATAGAGAGAATATATAAAACTCTGTAGGAGAATGGGGCACCTGAATCACCAAAGGCAACAGTGGCAACCTCACAGGCAGGTGACATTGCTAAGGCTTCATGGTGGCAGGACAAGCAGGACCACAGCAGATGGGGCCACAGGGGACACTGACATGGCCACAGGGTCCAGCAAGCTGTGGGTAACCTGGCGAGACCAACCCGCACGTGCTGGTAAAACACCACCACAGGGCACAACCATGGGCACTGGTATAAGGTCCCAATTAGGGACCAGCAGCAGGCACCATGACAGCAGAGGGAGAACAAATAGCAGAAGTATTTTGATGACTTGGCCATTGGGAAATGCAGGTGCTGGCCTTTGTCCTGCACGGAGTGACAATCACGGAGACTCCACAGCAGGAGGCCAAGAAGCAGAAATGGCAGCAATTCAGCCCATTCTTCAAAGATTCCTGTGTGCTACACCAGGCCTCAAGCAGGAATCACAGCAGAGCATCAACAGAAGTAGTATTTTGGGTATTCAAAAGAAAAAAAAAAAAAAGAAGCAGACATGAACCACACTGTGCCTACACTAAGCCCAAAATGGAAAACACAGCCGTGAGCTGTAAGGCATGGTCATACGCACAGTCAGATGCTGCCTCGTGTTGCTCACCAGCCTGGGCTGTGGCTCCAAGGATGCCGTTGCATCTTCCACAGCCAGGAGGAAATGGCCCACCTTTTGTAGGCAGGGTCTATACCTTAGTTAATTAGTTCATTAGTTTCAATTCATGCCAGCTGGGTAATAACAGGATACCATAATTCCCCCTTTTTGTTTTACAGTTTTTGTTTTCAAAGGTGTTTTCAAGAAGGCTTTGCGGTGAGCAGAGACCCAGTCCATCCATTCCAACTCCAGCACGCTTCCCTCCCACGAATACCACGTCGGGGCTTGCAGCTTTACCTTCTTCACCGAAGGACTCTCGCTCGGGCTCCGGCAAGGGAGTCGAGGTCCTCAGGGTCTCTCGGATGTATCATGTTGGGGTCACCAGTTGTCGCTCACCAGCCTGGGCTGCAGCTCCAAGGATGCCATTGCATCTTCCGCAGGCAGGAGGAAATGGCCTGCCTCTTGTAGGCAGGGTCTCAACCTTAGTTAATTAGTTAATTACATTCAGTTTCAATTCAAGCCAGCTGGGTAATAATAATAGGATGCCATAGCCTCACTCCTGTCTTCCTCCCTGCCTGCTTACCCCACCTCAGCCACACAATCCACCTCCACATTGAGAGCTGAAAAATATTTACTTTTTTCTCGCCTTTGGGGAGTTTTTCCATGTTTGAGCATGTCAATCAGCTCAGAGGGATGGGACAATCCCTAAGGCTCACACATGGTTTTGAACAGAAACACACGACCAGCATTAGGGTGGAGGTGGAAAGACATGAGACCTCTCCCTGCCTGGGAAGTCCTACTCCAACAGGGTGTTACTGACTCGGACAACACATCTACAAGGCACTCTCCTGCCAAAATAAGGATGCCTGCCCTGCCAACATAATGATGTATGGGGACCAAGCTGGATCACAGACCTCTAGGGTAAGCTGGGATCAAAAGGATTCCCTTCAGAGGACACAGGGCGGTTGGTGGCAGAAGGTACCTCTGGGCATCCAGGAATAGAGAGTCCAGGAGGGACATTAATAAAAGCATCAAGGCAAATGCATGTCACAGAAGCAACATCAAAGGTCTAAGAAAGCTTTCCGTTCCCCCACAGCATGGGGAAGAGCAACGGCACAACTTGCAATGGATTTGTGGAGCTCCTTTCCCTGGGGAAGGACAGCTTGTGGAGGCACAAAGCAGTGCTCAAAAACTGCTGATCTTGCAGTTAGACTCACTGTTGCCTTCAGCACTTCAACACAGAAATAGGCTGCCTGCAGGATGCCCTCTGAAATGTAACTCGATCCCACGGTATACATTGACTAATCGATCTCGGCATAAAGCAAAACAGAAAACAGTCTTTTTTTTTCACTGGAATGAGCCCAAATATGCACAATAACAGATCCCACTCAGAGCTATTACAAACTAAAGTACTTCAGAGAGTTTTGCATCTCGCATCGCAGAGGGAGCATACTTCTGCAATAGCATCATCAGTTCTCAAATTGTCTATCTGAGAGACTTCCTAATGACCTCATGGCAGCACATGTGACCAGTAAGTCATCTTCTCAAAGGACTAGAAATAACATCAACAGACCCTGTTTTGGTTTTGCACAGAACAGCTTTCTGCGGCGTGAGCAGGTTTCCAAACGGCGAGGGAGCAGAAACAGCTCTGGCCAGGGCTGGCATTTTTATAGTTTCTCCAATGGATTGCGCTTGGCTCCAGGAAAGATCAGACCAATTAACAGATGAAGACCCATTAGCAGATGCTAAACTGCACATACAAGTTTAGACACAACAGCTTGTTTATCCTGATAAGGGACAATTTGGCTGGTTTTAAGGCATCTATATGGTATCCTGAATCCCAGGTACATTTCAAAAACATTCTAATAGGAGATAAGAGGTGGCCACACAAAATAGAAAACAACACCTTGGAAGTGTTGCTAATTGTTTACAACCCACACATGTTTTAATGGGCTAGAAACCAATTTTTTCTTCCAATGCATAAAAATAACCTCTGTACTTGGGTAAATCTGAGCACCAAAGCAGAAATTTGAAATTCGTGGGTGATGAACTGGGGAGCAGTTTGCACTGAAATGGGGAAGTTGCCTTTTGCTGTCCCAGAGCCACTGCATGATCAGGTGGCACTGGGAGAAACAAATGAACAAACACGTTGATGCAATAATGGAGACAACAGGACAAACGGCTTAAGACAGGCAGATGGCCTTGAACTTCTGAGCAGATCTCTCCTCTGTACTGAGCACAAGGTTCTTGCAGAGGAAAAGCTACATAATCACACTGTAGACATGAAGGTCAAGAGAGACACGCACCAAACCTGCGACTTGTGGCCAGAGAGCTGCCACACTTACCAACAATACGGGAATATATATCCAAGTATGAATAAGGAGGAAAAAAAATCTAATTAGAATACCACCTAAAAGCTTTTTCTGCCAGGCCTCTCCAGCAGCAGCAGCACTCCAGGTCACTCCAGTGATACCACCAGGCCACCCAACCTTCTACAGCGGCTCTGCCCCATGGTCCCTGTACTCCCCTTGCCTTCCAGTCGCCCACCTACCCAGCTATGGCAAGACCTCTATGTGCCTTTATCCAAGAAGGCCACAGCAGGGCTCGGTGACCCCAGTAAGTACCAGTGCCTCAGGTCAGACAGGACCAGGACATCACCTGAGCAGTCTCTGGCTAAGCAGGGACAGAGGAGTTGAAGAGCACAGGACAGTCCTGCTAAGGAGGCTGGACCTGTACACGTTCTCTTTATTTATTTCAGTGAGAGGCAGTGGAAGCCAGCTGTCACCTTCATCCTTCCAGGAAGTTTTGATGGAAGGCAGAAGCCTGCTGTAAAAGTGCTGTTTACACCCTACAGCCCTCTCTGTCCTTACTCACAGTGTGAGCGCATGTTCACTCCCACCCTACTCCAGCTGAAACATCTGCCCAGCCCAGTCCTGCCAGTATCGTCCTTCCGCCGCGAAGAAATCCGCTTCCAGCCGTAAACCTGGGAAAAGAGGGAAGCAGGGCAGAGCTTGGCACAGTGGGGAGGGCAAATTCGGGACACGTGTGACATCCTCTGAGAAATACTGACAAACCACCCTTACATACGAGGTGCTGACCAGAGCTGTGCTGCGGGGTAACAGAAGGTGGCTCAGAGACGACACGACAGCACGTGTGGTGACATACACGGACACCTGACATGGGACAGATCTTCTCCAAGTACTGTTAAGAGACAACGGAGTCTAAGAGAAGCACTCACCCTCCACCGCACACCTCCCACGCCATGTCGAGGAAGCCTTTCCTACTTCAAAGAGAGATGACAAAAGCCCTCAAGAGGGCAAAGACCACAGCAGCACAGTGTCTCCTTTGCCCCTCAACGACGTCCTAAATCACTAAAACAAGCACAGCCTCTGGTCCAGCCATGGGTTAGACACATCCTCATGCCCCAACAGCTGAACCTCAGCAGCTGAGCCAGGCTGCTTGTTTCTGGGCTGCTCAGTGAAGCCCTGTCCTGCTGGGACACAGGAACAGAGGAGGTCTCAGCACCACTCTGCCACCACAGTTCCCTCACTCAGGAATGAAAAGGCTAGGGAGGTGGCACCAGAGGAACCACCACTCCTCCCCAGCCCCCCAAAACTCACTCGGAGCTTTAATAACACCAGGAAAGATCCAAATGGCAGCAGCTTCCCACTTGCCCTGTCTTTTAAACAACACGGTCCCCAGCTGCTACATCATGGGCTGCCTCAAAGATGGGATGAGGGTAGAGAGAAGGAAAGTAGTATTTATACCCACAGGTCAGAACAAGTGGAGCAAGAACAATTTAGCTTTAGTTGTTGTAATGACAAAGCCCCAGTGAAGACATCATCCAGATGAGGAGTGAACTCCCAGCATAGAGCAGCGCTCAGCGAGGACACTTGTAAACGCCCTCCCCGACGCAACTGTGAGAAAGGGGCAGAGAAAGCCATTATCTGCAAACAGACATTCCTCCCTGTCCCTGAACACTGGGACCAGTCCAAGCAGGACATCTCCAGCCTCTCTGCCTTGCTCTCATCTGCACGATGAGCCAAGTACCCTCTGGTGTCCTGCAACAGCAAGTGCTGCAGATGAGAATCGCTGCCACTCCAAAGAAGGGCTCAACTCCCATGGGCTAGTAAGCCTCTGCTCTGGGCTTTTGACATCTAATCCCTGGCAGCAGTTGATATACTCAGCAGGCACAAGGCCTCTTTCAAAGCTGACCTTTCTTCTGCTCTCATGAGACCCCATCTGGAATACCACATTCAGCTCTGGAGTCCCCAACACCAGAAGGACATGGAGCTGCTGGAGTGGGGCCAGAGGAGGGCCATGAAGATGATCCAAGGGCTGGAGCACCTCTGCTATGAAGACAGGCTGAGAGAGTTGGGGCTGTTCAGTCTGGAGAAGAGAAGGCTCCGGGGTGATCTTAGAGCAGCCTTCCAGCACCTAAAAGGGCTGCAAGAAAGCTAGAGAGGGGCTTTGGACAAGGGAATGTAGTGATAGGACAAGGGGCAATGGCTTTAAACTGAAAGAGGGGAGATTTAGATTAGATCTAAGGAAGAAATTTTTCACTCTGAGGGTGGTGAAGCACTGAACAGGTTGCCCAGAGAAGCTGTGGCTGCCCCATCCCTGGAAGTGTTCAAGGCCAGGTTGGATGAGGCTTTGAGCAACCTGGTGTAGTGGAGGGTGTCCCTGCCCATGGCAGGGGAGTTGGAACTAAATGATCTTTGAGGTCCCTTCCAACCCAAACCGTTCTATAATTCTATGATTCTTGAAGCCCTAGATCGTATCTAATATCCTGAGCATTGTCCTTCACATGTTCCTCCCCCACCACTGCAGCAGGGCAGCTCTTTCTGCCCTCCATCCCTGTAACGGGTTTGCAGCATGGAAGGTGCCGTAAGAAGAGTTCTGACAAGCAGAGCCGCACAGGTCCCAGGACTGCTGAGGACAAAGCTCTTATCTCACCTGCGGTGATACTTCCCCAAGACTGTTCCTCTCTCCCAGAAGTTTCTCAGGCGAATGTGTGTTGGCTTATTTCACCTCAAAAACTATAAGCTGTGGGGATCTGAGAAGACCAATGAGTATTAATTCCAAATCCAGTTCGGAGAAAAGTTTCCTTCACTGGAGATTCTATTCCAGAGACATGGAGAACAGGAGCAGAAAGCCAAAGTAAACCGTAGGCACTGGCTATAAGCTTCAGTGAGGAGGACCAGCACGTGGGAAGGGAGAGACTTGGCACCAGCTGTTTGCTTTTCCCAGCACAGGACACCAAGTCAACCGAACCAGCGAACGGGCAGAGCCCAGCCTGCGGCACCGATGCCATTACAGCTCCTCCGCCTGCAACGCACAAAGGCAGACCCCTGCACAAACAAGCGGTGCATGGAAGAACTGGGGGGAAAACAAGAGCTGGCAGCCAAAGTCAGCCTCCAGCTGACACCTCTGAAGTCCTGTACAGCTGCTGCTCCAGGACCCTCCAGCCATACGGCCCCAAAGCCGACCTCTGCACTTTCGTCGCAAGCCAGCCCGCAGAGAGCGGCTGACGACAGCAGTCACCACATTTCTGCGATTCCTCAGCAAGGACTATCATCTTCAAAGAACCAGAAGACTGCAGAAGCCCACACTCCCAGTCCTTTTCGCTGGCTCTGGTACAGAAGCAAAAGGCAGGAATGTGCTCTCCGGTGCGCAGTTCAGACAGGTAGGACACCAAAGAGGCCCCGTAACCCACCCGAGGACACTGCTGCTCCACAGCACCAGACTCATCGGACACAACAGTTGGTTTATACCATAACAGGAACACAACATCAATCTCCAGAGCAGAAGGCAGTTCCAAACAAGACCACAACCAGCCCACAGGAGCTCTGATTTTCAATGCCAGTGGAGCACACACATCACTTCTGAGTCTCCCCGTTACATGAGGGGATGCAGAGTCCAGGGACGCAGACAGATTTGAATCTAAGAACACAGTCTTGGCCAGGGAAGCTTCCACCTCGTCAGCAGCTCCTTGCATCTCAGCCATTTCCGTTCCAAGCAAGGCCTCCTGGCCTAAGCAAGTACAAGGGTGTTGCAATCTGCAGTTTTTGTCGGAAGAAATCCAGCCCAGCCACAGCAGCAAGCCTCTGGCCTGGCCTGACTACATGCCATTCCTGGACACCCACTGTGTCCAGAAGCTCATGGCATTTCTGAAGGCAAGTCTACTTCTCAGATGTAGAGAGCTGTCCTGCTCCCATTATCACTCAGGACCACAACGAGCAACTTAGATGTGCGCTCTCCAACAGGCACAGTCATCTCATGACCGGGAATTTTTTTTGAAATAAATGCAGCAGACTCTGGGGAAAACCCTCTCCTCCCATTGCGAGGGGCTGAGGAGGGCAGATAAAAGGCAACCACATGCCTTGTGCGTGTGTGGCCTCAGCCTGGGCACACAGCTGGCTGGCACCAAGCCCACGCAGCCTCAGGGCGAGGGATGCTCACAGTGCTCATCCTGCGCCTCCCGACAAGCCCAGCTCACATCTGGGCAAACTCCACGACTAATACTGAGGGGAAAACACCCATGTGCTCATCCCAACAACGCAACACATCCTACAAGCACCACTTTACCTGTAATACCCTGTGCAAACATGAGAAAACCACCTAATCAGATCCCTGCCTTTTCCTGCAGAAACAGCACTAGGGTCTGCTCAGATTTCCCATACGAGCACGGAAAAGACAGAAGGATTTAGATCCATTACATGTTACATCACCAGCCCTACAGTTTACTTAAATGTTTTTAAACCTGCAGGATGAGGTAATTCAAACCTAAATGCATAACCCATGCTATAAGGTGGTTCACTAGGTACAACTCTCAAGTAAAAGCAAACAAAAGCTGATCCGGCATGGTACACTGCTCCGTGCCTGGACGCTTTCAAGACTTGGCCAGACAAAGCCATGGCTGAGTCAATCACATGCTGGAGACAGTCCCACTTCAAGCAGGAGATCAGGCTGAAGACCTCCAGATGTCCTTTCCAACCAGTATTTCCATCACTCTGTGATAGCAAACGAGAAGAGGTAGAATAATTATTGCCAATAGCTTTAAGAAAGACTCACGTCAAGTTTCTCTAAAGAGATCTTTCTACATTATATTAAAAGCTTAGTTAACACAGATTGTGTCCGTTAACAAAGCACGGACACAATCAGGGCTAATTCTGTACTGGCAGGGATACTGGAGTACCAGTATCTGTGCCTTGATGTACTGCACGGGTCTCAAACAGGGTCAGCACACTGCGTCAGACCGTCCTTGCACAAATTAACACCCGCCATAAGAGATTTATTTTTGGCATCCAACTTCAGCTGTGTGTTCAAATACAAAAGCTTGCAATAATTCCAAGAACACAGGTTAAAAGCAAGACAGCCACTGGCTCTCAAGACATTAGAAGCAACAAGGAAAATCATTTCCCACTGTAAGTCTTTACTCTAGGGAGGTCTCAGAAGCACTGCTGCTATTTGGTGTCCTTCCAATGCAGGGATGAGGCCAGAAAAATACCGTAGCAGAGACTGAACCACATCTAATTGCTGGGGGGTTCAGCCTTTGGGAAGAAGGCAGCGTGTCTACATGAGGTGCTGCCTGGAGGGTGATGGGGAAGCAGCAGCAGGCACTGAGATCAAAGATGGTTGTTGGCCACAGGAGAAACTGCCATCAGTGCCATTACTCCCAGCTGTGCGCCCACGGTGCTGTCAGGATTGACTCATCGTATGTCCACATGGCACTGGCCAGCAAAGCTTATTTTCTCAAGGTAAAGCCCCATCCAGGTCATTGCAAAACATGAAAGAAAAATGTAAGATTGCTGCTAGCTAAGTATGTAGACAGACAGCATCAAACTGATGGAAAGAGGAAGGACACTTTGGGAAGTTGGGTTATTTGAATAATATCCATCACAATCTAGACAAATGTGAAACACATGCACTTAAAAACCAACTCCAAGACAGCGTGGGGACCCTTGTCCAGGGAAGCAGCGCGGGAGCTCCCTGCACGGTGAGCTCTGCTGGTCTGAGTGGTTCTCTGCAGCAGCTGAATCACAGCGCACGTGGCCAACACCTCATCCCAAACAATAACATGGCGTTGGAGGCTCACGCTGCACATGTCTCACAAGCACCCCCAGCTCAGCTCCACTGAAAGTGCAGAAATGAAAGATAAACATTCCTGGGGGATCACATTACCCAGCATGAAGACGTGACAGCTTGTCGGGAACAGCAGAAAGAGCCCTGAGCTTAGTGAAAAGCACTCGTTATAGGCTGACGTTTTCACATTGGAGAATATTAGTACTCCAGCTATTTCTGCTACAGGTTTGGGGTTTTTGGTTTGGTGGTGGTTTTGTTTTGTTTTTGTTTTTTTTTTACTTTTTGACAGGCAGAAACAAATGAGCACAAGCGAAACAACACAGCAGTAATACAGACAGACAACAAAACCTGATGCTTGGCTAGTTCAGCTCTCCATCAGAAGGCAACATGAGTGACTGATCCCACTACCGCATGATACATGCGACAAAACCATGCCTGGATTCTCATCCTTCAAGGAAAAAGAGCTGCAAACACCATGTGCTCTGCAGGCTCTGTCCCTGTCCTTGCTTGTTCTTCAGCAGCTCTTGGTTATTGATGGGTGGGACTTTTTTACACCTTAAATGCTATTCCCAGAGAAACTGAACTGACTGCTCGTTTTCACTGCATAAATTCATCTGGTTGGAAGAAAATACCCCGCCCTATTCTTCTGGCCTCCAAATTGCAGCTGGCAGCCTCAGGACCTACGACAGTCCTAGGGAAGAAACACAACTGTTTACTTTGTCTGTTTGTCTCTCCTTCCTTGTGTCCTCTCGCCCTCTCCTCCGTCCCCCACAGCACATAGGAGCTGATCACCTCCCCACCATCTCCCGACAGGAGCCAACTTGTTTCGGGTTCATCAGGCAGCAGAGCTCTGCACTGCAGATTTGGGCACAGTACCCAAGCATCGAGAAAGGAAAGTCAAACCAGGTCAGGAGAGCATCATCCATGCTGGGAGCCCTTCCAAGCAAACACCCAGAGAGCTGCCGCGTTAGGAGCGGACAGGCCCCAAATCCAAATTTTGGAACGACTCCACCCAGTTTAATTCCTTGCTCATGCATTCTGCAAGCATTAGTTCTGAGCGGGCTGGTGTTTTAACAACTCCATACTTGAACCTTCACAGACAAAACAAGGTTTAGGCAGCACTCTTCAGGGTACAGATCATCACCTCCCATGGGTACACACTGCTCACCAGCCAGTGCCCAGGTGGATGGCCAGCCTGCAAACAGACCCAGCAGGAGCCCATCCAGGAGCAGTGTGAAGAATGAAACAGTTGAGCTGCTATGAAAAATATACAATCTCACTGCAATCCATCAGAACAACAAGTGTCTTACTAGTCCTTTGCATTGAAAGAAAGATCCTGGGATTATCAGCCAGTGAGTAAGGGCACAGATTCAAAGCAACTTATGTTCATAAGTATTTTATCTAGGGAATAAAATAACACAACATAGAAAGTAGATATGTTAGCTTGCGTTGTACTACACACTCACGAGGATGCCAAACAAAGCTTGACAAGCCTGTGTATAGGTGTTTTCTACTTGAGTGCTTGACTTACCACCTCTATAAAACACCTGATGCATTGGAAAGAGCTTCTGATCAATCCCATGGAGCAGACACGCTTAAGTGACAGGCAGCACAGTGATAGGGAAAAAAAAAAAAATATCACCAAGTCTGCGCTTGGCTGTAAGATTTACTTTCAACTATTCGTTTCAGAAAGCAAGCTCATAGGAGCAACCCACGGAATGAGACCCCGCTAAAGGCAGAAAAACACCGATGCAGAGTGGTAGGAGGTTTTAATGCATCTTGCTTTATACATTCCTGTCTTCAAGTTGCATAAAATGTTGGCAGATTGCAGGTTTGGGATTTGAAATTTTCCCCGCCCAGTCTGACTCCAATTCTTTTTTTTTTTTTAAAAACAGAGACTGGGAACAAGTGGCTCTTATTTCTATAATCAATACTAGAAAAACTCCCTCTACTTCCCCTCCCCCCCCCCCCCCCAAAAAAAATAATTTTTTTTGCTTAACTAATGCCTTCTTAATTTGGAAGAAGTAATTTTAGGCACAAAGAGACCCTGGCACCAAGAAGGTGCTTCCATTCCACCTTGCTGTGAGAACGTGTTGTACTTTAAAGTTACTGGTAACAAAACTTTTTAGCTTCCTGCTCTACACTGTGAACACCACCCAACGTCACCTTAGAACAGCTTTGCTTAATTTTCAACATTCTTAAACGATGGCTGTGATTATTTTGGAAGAAAAGGCCTTTCTATTAAGAACACCTTAACCCAGTTGCCACCAAGAGAAATGGAGAACAGTGTTCCTTTTGAGAGGGACCAGAGATTGGTGGGATCCTCTGCAGCAGAACGTTAGCATGAAGTCTTCCCTGCCCAGAACGTTCTCATGTATTAACAGCAAAAATATCATCAATCCTACATAAATTCCTGTGCTGAAGCCAGCAGAAAAACTCCTGTGGAATTAAGGCAGATGAGAGCCTTCCCTCACTTGGGCTTATCCCAACTCCACACACACTAAAGAGAGAAACAGAGCTAAGGAAAGATGAAATACTTCCTTGCTCGCTCTCCTGGTGCTGTCCAAGCAACAGGACTCAGCACTCGACAGCATCCCTTGGTATTCTTTAAATTCAGAAAGCTCTTGTTGGAGCACAAAGCCGCCCTGAAGACAGATGCTTTCGCAGTCTCTACAGTTTTGTATGTGCCATAAGGACACTGGGCATGAGACTTGTGTGTTAAAAGTTTCTGGCTCACCAGTGTAAGTTCAGATTCTTTCCCTGCAAAACACACTGCATGATCTCATCTGCAAGCAATCAGCCTGAGAAATCAGCTTGTTAAAGGAAGCTTCTAGGAAAGGAGAGATGTCTCTGGAGAATTTGGGGGGCCTATATAGTTTTAACCAGTCTGTTAAACCCCAGCTGCTCTTCTCTCCATTGGGGTCACACAACCAAGAAATCATTTCTCCTCCCACACAACTCCAGACAGCGGGACAGTTTGCCAACACCTAAACGGAGCATCACGTTTTCGCTCTCCACAGCCCAAAAGCACTCACATTTTCATGCAAACTCATTTTAAGCCGGCACTGGAAGAGCACAAGAACAAACTCAGAGGTGCAAGTTGAGTAGCATCCAGAAAAGCAATCCATTAAACATGCACTGGTGGTGACCTGAATGTGTAAGACACAGTATTTTCGGATATGTATTTCAGCATCTCCCCACAATCATCACTTGCACCTTAGACACACACGCAAGGACAAGTATAACCAGTACACTGGGAGCTCTGAAGAGGAGTAAGGGAACAAGCAACAAGCTCCCTGGAAAGCCAACTGAACCTGAGATGGCTTAAAGTAATGTAAAAGAATTTTACCTAAATATCTGGTGGTGCTGCAGCAGCATCCAGAAGCCCTACACCCCTCCCCGTGCCACAACCCCATGAGAAAACATCCTTTCCTTCCCAGTGAAAACCTTGGGGAAGCACGAGCACTGCAAAGAGTGCAGGAAATGAGGTGTTTGATTCCCAGACCACACTCTCAGGTCAGCTGCACCTTGTTCCTGTCACAGGGGCACTGTGGTGAGCAGAACAAGCAGCTCAACTCTTGTGGCCACAGACTCAGTCACATCTGCACCCCCTGAGCTTCCAGAAGAAGGACCACCACCTCCTGCACGCCAAGGGGGAGGCAGGGAAGATCAGATGACCATCCTGTCTGTCTTCACTTTCTTCCGTGAGAGCTGTCACACCAGGCACCAGCTGCTCTCAACAGCATCTCCCAGGCAACCCTTCCTTAGCTGCCCCTAGTTGGTCATTCAAGCACTTTGAAAGACTCTCCTTAAAATTCTTGCATAGAAATCACTGTTCAGTGCTCAACACAGCGTACAGCAGGGAAAAAAAAAAAAAAAAAAAAAAAGCTAGCCTGTCTCTAACAAAAGAGATCAGGAAGACTGAACCCTTGGCTCTTCCCAGCCATAGATCATTCTGAGTGAAGCAATTATTCACCACTTCCAGCACCTTTTTTCAGTTCAACTTGTAAAAGTAACTGTCATGAAACAAACAGAAGGAAGCAGAGATCAGAGTGGAAAGGCAACACGCATTTATTACGATGAGAGCAGAGGATCGAGTTAACCGCACTGGGTTCTCCCTCCATTTGTCTATTCACTAAAGCTACTTTAAAAATATTACCTACACCTCAACCCACAGCTCTTCAAACCACCGTGAGAATCATCACGAGGGACTTTGCCCTGTGCAATGCAGGATGATACAGTCATGGTGAAACTATCCACAGTGGCACCTTCTAACTCCAAATGTGACTCTCAACCTCACCAGAATTTGAAACATTGCCCTAAAGCAGCTTTTTGCTCGCTCTGTCTTTAAAAAAAAAAAAAAAAAAAAAAAAAAAAAAGAAATACATAGCTCTGTGACTGCAAACATTCAGGCTAAACAAAATGTTACGAGAAAAGAGTCTCCTTCAACTTTTTACTCCCCAGGCAAGTTCCTAATTTTACTAGATTAAGAGCAGACACCCCCTCCCCAAACATACGTCAGCAACTCAAATCAAGGCACAGGACAACTGCCCTTGAATCCCTGGGAAACCACATCTCAGAAAATTCAAAGCATAAAGCTGGGGGCAATACTGGAGGGCTCAGCTGCCCTCGTACGGTGCAGCTTCTCAACCAAATCAGGAGGGGAAGAAGAAAAAGGAGACATTCTGGCTCAAGTTCCAACTCCTTTTTAAAAATCGGTTTATAACCACTAAAATAAACACAGTAAGAACAACTGTGCAGTAACTGGGAACCTGCAAAAACAGCTGCAGTTTAAGAGCAGCTCAGGAAAGGCCTGGCAAACACCAGCAGATACAGACGACCTGAGGGGACAGCAGGACTTTTGGGGAATGAAACAGTGAATTTCACCCATGGGCTCATCGAGAAACCACCTAAAGTTGATCCAGCCAGGACATGCTGGGCAGAAGCAGCTAGTCCACCTGTGCTGTTTACCACGGTGGTGGGCATTTGCTCCCTGTCAGATCTGCCTCCCTCCCAAATTCCTCTCTCCTCCCAGATGCCCAGGCCTCTCCCATGCCCCTAACTGCACGGCGCTGTCTCAGCCCGGCCAAGAGCATCCCAGCACACCGTTCCCCAGGCACGGCATCCAAGCAGGCATGCTGCCCTGCTGGTCTCCCATCGGCAGGGCCTCTAGGCTATTATTCTGTTACTCAGAAGCCTTCTCCTGGGACATTGCTGGTCCCTCCAGGGCACAGATCCCCACTGCAGCCAAACTCCCCAGGCTCAAAGGGCCTGAGCCATCTCCAAGGAAAGGAAATGCAGAACAAGCAGAGTTCTCCAAGACACTAGCTCTTGAATATTTCAACTGTTTTAAAGTCACTGTAGGACATCTTCAGGAGAACAGCAACCAGCAACCACATCAGATGGTGCAGAACTGCAGCAGCAAGTATCACCTCTAGAAAAAAAAACCACCCTGTCCTCTGCCATTTCACCTTTGGGCTCCAGCCAAGAGAACTCCCCAGTATTTGGACAATCATGAGACCTTCTGCCACCTTCTCTTCCATGACTACTGAGAACTGGAAGATCCCAATCTCCACTCAGTGCTATCCAAGGAGCAACCTCAAGCTTCAGTAGACCGCCACACACTTTGAACACCCTCCTCTGCTGCGGAGTTGACAGTTTTCAATTACACCCAGTTCCAGCTGTTCTTGGCTCTCCCTCCCTCACCACAGACCTGTGCTCTCTATATGCCAGGCTTGTCACTGTGCACAAAAACCAAGCTCAAGAAAGATGCAACAAATAACATCTTCCTAGACAGTGAACTGAATGAAAAAGATGAAAGCTCCTGAGACAGGCAAGGGAGCCAGCTCCAGGGGAGGAGGCAGGTCACTTGGGCAATTCCCATGGGAGGAAAAGGACAGAGAGCCTCAGGGTCTCGCAGGGACAGCTCCCGAAAACTTAAGATGCTGCAATTTTCAAACTGCAGCCTATGACCATCAGAAGGTCACGGATCACTTGCTAGCAGCAAAAGAAAGCTCATACACCCTAACACCTCCCCAAGGGACACACACACACCTGGGTAATTGATCTGAGTCTTCTTAAAATACAATTACTTCCCTCAATTATACACCAGAGGCCAGAAGCCGCAGGCTGAGCAAGCCCCAAGCGGCACAGCAGCTAATTCACAAAGAGCTCGTCTTGATTTCGACAGCCCACGTTACCCAGACAATCAGACAAAACGGACATCGGAGCCTTTCTAATTTTATGGTCCGCAGAGGGAAGGCAGGAAAGGCTGATGGAAGAGCAGCGAGGCCTCTCTGCCCACCCACGCCAGTGCTGCTGGCTCCACTGCTGGAGAACTGCCGCTACTTCTTTTAAAAGAACTATTTTTTTTAAATGGAGTCAGATGAAGAGAAAAAGAAGAGCTCGGCATTTTAATGTGAAGGGCTTCAAAATACTGGTTTATCTTTCAACCTCAAAAGGAGAGAAATAGAAGTGAAACAAAAATCTCAATCATTCCCTCATAACGTTTTTCCCTTTCTGCCTCCAGCAAAACAAAGTACCCTGAGCTCCACTTTATCGCCTTTTTCTTTTCTTTCCTCTTCCCTTTTGGCTTAAAAGATCCCACGAGAAAAGCTGACATGAAAGAGTCACAGATTCTCGTATTTTATCTTTTCCCATTTCCTCCCCCCAACAATTAAAGAACATTTAGAAGCCAAATCGGGCAAAGAAACAGCCAGCACACCCACCGCAAAAAGGAAGAAAGGGAAAAGCACCAACAAACAAATAACTGAAATACTGAGTATCCATTACAAAAAGCAAAAATAAAAGTTTAAAAGCAAAGTTTTCCCACAGAGGGAAAACTTCAGGAAAAAAAGTTCTTCTGCTAAAGAAAAAAATTGAAAGCTCTTTCTTTCGTAAAGAGGTAAAAACCAAAACAAGCAAACGAAACCATCAGGCAGCACGAGTGTCTAACTCTCAAGCTTGCGAGGAAAAAAACCGGATCGGGGACCCGAGCGCAACTAACACCGTGGTTCCGCACCGCAGCAGCGCCCTTTACTCCCTCCTGCCCGCTTACCCCTCCCTCGCACAGCCCCAACAGCTGCTGGCACCGGGCACCAAGAGCCTGCCCAGCGCTGGTACAGCTGCGGGAAACAGAAAGAACAACGAAAAGGCCCCGGGTCAGCGCTCGGTGCCAGAGCGGCGGAGCCGCGCGGGGACAGCCGCCCGGGGCGACGGCAGAACGCAGCGGAGGAACCCCGGGCCGGCGGGCAGAGGCCGAAGGCACAAAGCGAACCCCGCAGACGTGCTGGCAGCGTGGGCTGAAAAGGTCTCTCGGTGCGTGTTGCCGCCTTACAACACCCGACCGCCCAGAGCCGCGTCTCAGCGAGTTCACGGGCTCCTGCACGCACCAGTAAGCGACCCCAAGCGCTGCAACCCGCAGCCGTCAGCGCAGCCCAGCACGAAACTGGGTGCCCCAGTTTGGCGAGGCACCCATCGATCGTGTCCCGCCTCCGCCCAGCGGCCCCTGCCCAGCGTCCCGGGCCGCAGGAGCCGGCGGCCGGCCCGGTCCCAAGGGCGAGCGACGCGCGGGCCGCAGGGACCCCGCTGAGCCCTCCGCGCCGGTCCCCGACACCCGCGGAGGGCCGAAAGGCCCGCGGGCATTACCGAAAGGCGCCCGGCAGCGGCCCCGAGCTCCTCCCGCACCTGCGGCGGCCAAGCGCGGAGCGGCACCGCCGCCGCCCCCCGCGCCACCGGCCGGGCCCGCGGGCACCCAGCGCGGCGGGGCGGGGCCGCCGCCCCGGGCAGCGCCTCCCCCGGTGGTGGCGGCGGCGGCGGGCGGGGTGGGGCCGAGCGAGCGGCCGAGCTTACCTGAGCGGCCGAGCGGCGGCAGCGGGCGCGGGTGGGCGCGCTGCATCACGGCCCCCTTCCGGCCGCCGGGCGGGCGGGGGCGGGGGCGGCCGCGGCGCTCTTAAAGCGACAGCTCTCCGCGGCGGCGGGGGCCGTGCTCGGTGCGGCGGGGCGCGGCGCGGCGCCCCCGGCCGCGCTGCGGGGCCCGCCGGGCGGCGTCGCTATGGCAACGCGGCGCGGAAGGCGGGAGCCGCGGCCCGCCCGGGGCTGGGTCGGTCCGGGGTCGGCGCCGTGTCGCCGTCGTGTCGCCGTGTGCCTCAGTGCCCCGCCGTGTCCCCGTGTGCCTCAGTGCCCCGCCATGTCCTCCGTGTGCCTCAGTGCCCCGCCGTGTCCTCCGTGTGCCTCAGTGCCCCGCCGTGTCCCCGTGTGCCTCAGTGCCCCGCCATGTCCCCCGTGTGCCTCAGTGCCCCGCCGTGTCCTCCGTGTGCCTCCGGGCCCCGCCATGTCCCCCGTGTGCCTCAGTGCCCCGCCGTGTTCCCGGGTGACCCCGCATGCTGCCAGGCCGAGCTGTGTCCCCCGTGCCCTGCCATGTTCCCAGGTTACCTCGTGCACCTCGGGGCTCTCCCACGTTCCCCTGTTCCCCCGCCGCCACGTTGCTGGGCCACCACTGCGCACCCCGTGCTCCCCAGGCACTGCTGCCTGCCCCGCGTCCCTGCCATGTCCCCTTGGGTCCCATCACCGCTGCGGTGCCAGCGGGTGCCTCCCACCACCCCCAGCACCACCCCAGAGCCGCTGCCTATGCCGTGTGGCCACGATGGCACTCGGCGTTGTTGGCCCACTGGCCAGCGGGTGCTGGTGGTGGCCTCAGGACACACACAAGCTCAGTTACAACGGGCTCTCCCGCACGTCCCTCTTTTTAACGAACTTGACATCGTCTCAGCTACTTTTTACGATGATGTCAATGAAGATGGGCCCTTCCCTGGGGCTGTCCGGATACGTGACCACGAACAAGCTGAGGAAAGTAATCCCATGGTCTTTATAATTAAACTTTCTGTCTGCCATAAAGAATTTTCACTCATTTTTTGACGTGCGCGTGAACACAAACCAGTTTTCAATGTCATGGCTTTGGGTGGCTCCCTAATGCTGTGAGGCAAGGAGAGGTCCGGACCCTGTACATCTTCACTAGGTCGCTCATTGATTTATCGATTTCTTATCATTTCCTCTGACTTCTGTCTTCTTTTGCCTGTCTTACCTACAGTAGTCTTTTCAGGCTCCCCTTTTCACACACCCAGTTGTGCAATGGAGTAGCGCGGCACGTAACACCTAGGTGAGGCAGCGCAACAAAGAACCATTTTAATATTCTCTCCATTACGCTCCTGAGACACCATCCATCCAACTTCCAGTGAGCCGGAGGGTGAATAACGCGCCTAATGCAAGCAGCTGTGTTTACAATTCCCATGGCACGCCTCCGCAGGGAGCAGAATCCGTGCCCCTTGTGTCGCAGCTCTTATGTTTTGGTGGAGAGTTGGAAAGCTGCGGCAGAGCTTGCTGCTACAGCGCAAGAGGGCAGATCTCTGCTAGCAAGGTTACGAACGGTCTTCTTACAGTTGCCTCGGAAAAAGTACCGAGCAGCTCCGTGTCTGCTCTGGATGAGCATTGCAGATGGGGGGTCAAAAGGGTGTTCACGCTGTAGGATCAGGGAAATATGGCAAGAGGTTCCCGTTTAGGAGCATCTCTGGAGTGGTGCGTCTGACAGTGCGCCCGATCTCGTAGGACACATCTACAGGACTAAATTGAGAAGCTCCTGGGGACACTACTGGGCACAAGAACATGATTGTGTGTCACGACAAACTGCCAGAACAGACCCTGGCCTGGGTTCGGGGTAGTGCATCCGTCACGCTCCCCAGGGACCGTTCCCAGGCAGGGAACGTGGTGGAAATGTCCCAGGAGCTGCTCCCCATACACATCTGGATGCTATTTGCCAAGAGCTGCTACCAGCAGGGATGTGTCCTGGAGCAAAGGACGCTGTGCCCAGCAGCAGGGCTGGGGGACTCTGGGGTAGCAGGAAGGGTGGGCTGAGACAGCCCGAGGAGACTTGGATAAGGAAAGAGGTTGGAGGGAGGGGTGGTATGAGGAAAGAAGGGGCTGGTGCTGTAGCGTGGATCTGGAAGGCTCTGGAGTGGGCAGAGCAGGGAACTGGGAGCTCCGGGAGAGGAAGGAGTGAGACACCCGCTTTGTCCCAGGGACTGCAGGCAGGAGCAGAGGTCTCTGGGGTGCGAGGGGCTCCCTCTGCAGAAAAGGGAGCTACTGGCAGGAGCCACAAGCCCTGGGCAGGATTGGAAATGCAAGTGCAGGGCTGGGTCCTGACATGTCCCAGCTACAGAGCCTGTCTGGATACGCTGCTCTGCTGACTGTGGCATAGCACACGTATATTATCCCTCCGGGGCACCACAGGGCTCCCCAAGCTGTCCTGCCTGGCTGCCTCATCCCCTGTGAGCTCAGCTGGAGCTGGTGCACGTACCTCTAAAGTGCCCTGGTGATGCACAGGCCCGGGAGTGGATACAAGAGGGCTGGGTGAGGGTCTGCTGCATTGGTCCACCATGCCGTGGAGCAGGGATGTGCACTCCAGCAACGGCCTTCGCTCCTGCCCTCCGCCTGGCTGGTCCTGTTCTTGTTACATCCCACCAAAAGCTCGTGTTGCAGCAAACAGGAACAGAACAGGTAGGAGTAGGGGCTGACCGCGACGTGAATCGCTAGACTTCGTGCAACAGACTGATTGGAACGGTCCTTTTCGTATTTAGTTCATTCAAGCCTCCAGGCCTGAAGTTAATTTTCAGTGGTTGCACTGGTTTAGCTGTCAATGTCTGGCTTGGATGTTGGTTGATGGTGGCCTCTGTTACATCTGCATTACCGTATACCTCCGCTCGCTGTCCTGCACCGTATGCGACAATGGAACTTCTCACCTGGAAGACTTGGTGATGGGTTTTTTATATTGAAGGCATCTCTGTATACATTTTTCTGGGTTATGGACTCTGTTTTCCCACCACATCACCCCTCTGCAAGGCACTGGCAGCATCTTCAGCAATTTCTTATATACGTGCCATTGCAGTTTCACATTTGGGTGTCAGACAATGCAGCCACTGCCTTCTGGGTCCTGCTCAGCTCCTGTCTCTGCTGCCCTCTCCTGATGCCTTTGGGATATGCTTTGGTCCACCAAAGTCCTTCATCACCAATTTTACAATCAGCTCTGAAAGATTCCACCTCCACCACCGCTATTGTTGAAAGATCTTTTTATTGTCAACGATCTTTACAATTCCAGAATTTTACAAAACTCCACGTTCAGTTATTCCTTGTGATTGAGCGTCTTCCCCTGCCCACACAAGGGATGTGGAGCCTCTCGGAAGGGCTTATCCTGGACCAGCCCTCCCAGAAATCATATCTCAGCTGCTCCTTACTCCAGACAGTTCCCTGGCTGCACACAGACAGATTACTCATCTTTTTCCAGAATAAATTAAGCAGCTAAATCCTGTTAGTGATTCAGCTTTTCTTTTTTTGTTGTTTGTTTTTTTGTTTTGTTTTGTTTTTTCCGAGATAAGCAGGTCTCTGTAATTGCCGTGGGCTGCAGTTCCCTGCTCTTCTCTGTTCTGGCCTGCAGTGCTGCACTTGGCTTTTCCACACCTCTTCTGCAATCACTGCATGTGCAATGCAGCTTCCCTCCATCCCTGGGTCATGTGCGGCTGCTCTAGGTCACTATGAAACATTTGAGTTCTGCTTTTACCAGGGCCTGAGGAACTAATTGCTGTTGCCATGAAAAGTCCTGCTTTCTGAGAACAATGCTCAGCGAACAGCTATGTGTCATGATGTGGCATTGAAAAGATGTGAATTAAGTCCCAGACATGTGCAAGAGGCTGGCCAAGAAGCGGGATGAAATCTCCATGCACAGAGATTTTAAAAGTTGGGCTGGACACAGCCCTAAGCAACCCCTGCAAAAGTTTGAAGATGTTCTGCAGAGTGGAAGGTTGGATTGGAGACCTGAAGAGCAAAGCTGGGGGGCTGCAAAGGCATAGCGTGGCCTTTTGGGACTGACCCTCATGTGAGGGAGCCCTGATACGTAAGCTACATGAGGCTGGAGCATGGGCCATGGCTTGGAGAAGGTTTTTCAGGTGGCCTTTCCCCAGGCCTGGGCTCCCAGGCACGCTCTTCACAGAGCGTTGGGCTGGGGAAATCCCAGGCAGACTTACTCACGCTTTCCTCAGGATGCCTAAATTAGGGCAGCTGAATCCCAGCCGCAGGGTCTGGGTGATAAAACAGCCCAGGAAATTCGATAAGCTCAAAACATCACCCACTGAAAATCCTGGACTCTGCATTTCCGGCATGGAGCCATGAGTGGCTCTTTGCAATAGGCCCCATGGCCGGACAAGGAGCAGAAGCAGGTCCTGAACCAGACTTCTTTATTCCTAAATAGGCAGCCTTCTCGTGTCTGGGAGGCAGCAGCCCCGCTCCGAGCTGTACCTTGCTACATAGCCCCCCAGACACCATCACATTTACTCTGTTCAAAAAAAACTACAAACCCCTGCCTTGGATCGGGGCTAATCCCGTATTTCATGCTAAGAACCACAAAGTGCTGCTAAACTCCCCGTAACGCCCTGATAAACATAGAAAGGGCAGAGGTGCTGGTTAGAAGGGACCACCGGTGGTCTCTAGCTCAGCCTCCCCCTCAACCAACCCCCTTTCCCAGCATGTCCCAACATTTCCTTTAGGGGCCTCCTGGCTTTTTCCCAGGAAGATACCTTATCCCGCTGCTGTGGCTCATGTTGTGTCCCATCCCATGCCTGACCCAGGTCTGTGAACCCATGTCTGGGCACCAGCGTGTCGGTGGCCGGGTCCTGCCGTGGCCCTGACCCCACCATTCTTGCTGCTTGGGCAGTTTTATTTCCCCAGGACGGTCAGCACTTTTCAGCAGGCGGCAGAGCAGCAAACCTGCATTTTAAAATCTCGGATGAAACGCGTTGTGAAAGTCTGACCTTGGCAGTTTTATTCTTACAGTGTTACAGAGGGAGAAAAGCGCACAGGATCTTCCGACCTTCCGCTCGAAAGCTGAGCTGCTTTCTTCTCATTTGTGAGAACGGACAGTAAATTACGACGCAAGAACAGCGGCACTGAAAACAAGTTACGCGACAGCGACAAACGGCACAGCACAAACCCCAACCAGGCGGATAAATCTAATTCCTGCAGCCTTTTGTTACAACTCTGGGAAACCCAATCTCTAATCACAGTCACAAACGAATCAGCACAGCTCTTGCTGCAGCCCTGGGCTTTCTGCAACGCTTCTTCTGGCCACCGCTGGCCCCATGTCACCGTCCAGAGTCCTTGTGTCCCCTCGAAGCGGTGCAGGAGTTCACAGGCCACCTCTGCTGCTGCTCCAGCAGCTGATGTCCAAGAGCAGGAGTAGGAGGACAACTTCTCACACGCCGTTCAGTGCTCTGCACGGGAGAAACCGGTCAAGCATTGCCTGCAGAAGGCGCGCGGTTGTCTCCTTGCTTGTCGTGGCACATCTGCTGTGGTTTGCCTGAGAGGTTCGTGCCCATAAGCTGATGAGAAAATGATTGCTGGGGCCTCTGAAGTAGCTCTGTCTTCTCCAGAGCTGTTCCCTGCAGCCCGGAGCTGTGCAGCCGTCGGTGCTGCTGGTGCACAGAGCGGCTGCTCTCGAGGGCTTTTTCCCCCAGCTGGTCTCTCTTGCTCAGGATCCTCAGTTAAGACCTGCATGAGGATGATGCCGGCAAAGAAGAGCAGCCACCGCTTGACTAGGTCTTTCTCCTGACGTGGCAAATATTTTCTCACCTGGGCTGGGTACAGCACCTTCCTGGCTTTCCTCCTTCGCTTGAGTGGAAAGCCTGGAGGTCTCCCGACAGTTGGGACAGCAAACATCGGCCTGGCCAGACTTTCTGAATTGTTTTTCAGCAGATCTGTGCTGGAGAAAATATTTTCTCCGGTGTAGGACGGCATGTCAGCAGCCTGCCGGAGTAGCTCTGAAAGCTGGGAGAACTCTATGGAAATATCTCTTTGCTCAAAGATGGTTTGAATTCAAAAAGCAGACTGAGGAAATAATATTAAGAAATATCAGGAATCACAACAGCGTTTTTACTCATTCTCATTAAAGCAAAAAATGCAGAACCCCAGAGCTGAACTCTCAGAGTGATTTATGCATCTTTCTGGGAAGCTCTTCTTTGATTTCTCTCCCTACTCCTACCTGTGCTATAAATACTTGCTTTGATGAGTGAAGTTGTGATGGGAGGAGCTCGACTGACTCACAAACCACTCTGGAATGTCTCTACCCCCATCACGACGGATCTGCCCACGGGCACTTGCTGCTAACAAAATTGTAAGAGCGTGCTCCAAATTTTCTCCTCCTTGGTTCTAGTCCCCTTTATTACAGCTGTCTATCACAAGACTTTGCCTCAAGACATTTCAATGCTTTTTAGAGCATATCCTTCATTAAAATTCACCTATCATCTGCTATAAAGAACAGAAATGGAGTCTGAGGACAGGCCTGTGCTCACCTTCCACCCCTGCCCTCCTGTCCCATCTGCCAGTAGCTCTGGCCTTGAGCTGGAGGGATGGAGGTGGGAGACCCCACTTTCTGTTACGACATCATGTAATCTCAGCACTATGCCCCAGAAAATGAGCAACCTCAGCACTTGCTCTGGCAAGCTTAATCTCAGATATGCCCAGAAAAGGAAAAAACAACACTCACAATTCAAATTCTTTGTGCCTTATGATGACTACACAGAGCCTGAAAGGGCTGAGTGCCCACAAACCTGCTGCAGAGGTCTCCAGCTCCCTGGGAGCTTTGTCATCATCTTTGAAGATTTAGCTGCAAGCTTCGTGTATCTTTGTCAGTGTGGGGCACATCACACCTGCACCGACCAGGTGGGAATGAAAGATGGACTTCTGTGAAAGTGCCTTCAGCAAGCAGCTCTGAATGGCTGGTGTAAAATCAAATATAACTTGATCTCTCCTAAGTCTTCTCAGGCAGCCTTTAGCTCCCGCAAAGTAGCAAAGGGCAAAACCTCACATTTTAAAACTGTTCTTTGACATCTCCTCTTGCCCTTTGGGCCCCCCTAGCATTGCTTGCTTTCTGCTTCTTGGAAGAACAACAAAATGATGTTGCCTTTAAGTCTCAAGGCATCAAACTTCTGTGCTTTCAGCATTGTAAATCACCATCATGTCACCTGCTGTCATGATGTGAAAACTCAGTCATCAGGTTTATTCCCCTGGAAGCCAAGTCTTGGGCAAAACCAAAACGTCGCTACTAACACAGTGACTACAATACATGGAGTCTATTTCTAGGTATGTACCACCCAGCACCTGGGTCAATAATTTCATGTGGCAACACTGATTGTGGCTTTTGAAATTATCCCTAATCCCCATTTAAACCAAGTGCTGGAGCCAGCGGCTCACCTCAAGGGACTTGCTGCTGAAAAACACCTTCCTTGGGGCAGTCTTTTGTGCTGCTCAGATCAGCGCTTAAACCTGAGACACAGCCAGGACTTAAAGACAGAACTTTAGTGGTCTTCAGACATCTTCTTCCCCCTTGTACAAGGCAAAGTCCAGAGCGCTGGGAGACAAATTGCTGCTTCCAAAATCACCTATTCACGGGCAACTCACAGCAACGTTGTCACAACAGCCAGTCCTGAAACGTAAGGACTTGGCTCAAGCAGCCTCTTTAGTCATCACCTCTCATGGAAGAGAGGGGTGACACGGCTTGTCCCTTAACTCCCATGGCTAAAGCTGTGCCCAGTGGCAGTAGCTGCACTCCCTGCCAGGCATCCACCACCCTCGACTCACACAATATTGCCAGGCAGCCCCTAAATCACAGAAGCGGTTTAAAAGAAGCACACGGTAAGAGAATAATTCATGTGGATTGTTCCTGCTTTGCCCTGTGGTGTCTGAGCCCTTGGACCCACCCTGGTCCCAACACACGAATGAGTCAGGCTGAGGATTAGGAATGGATCCTCCTGCTCCCAGGCCATGGGTTTCAGGCCAGCTTGGCTCAGCTCAGAGGACAAAGTCCCACGGGCAGCTAGCTGCCTGAACCGGACACCAAATACACCTGGATGCTGAGTGAACGATAGATGTTAAAAAAAAAAAAAAAACCAAACATTCAGTATTACACTCAACTATGCTCTTTATTTCAACCAGGATCATATCCAAGGAGAGAGATACATCAGTTTAGCTTCTTCCAGCTGTCCCATCATACGAGCTGTGTTTAGCTCGGTGCAGGTATGGGGTAGCTCCCAATGGACAGGAACACAGCCTCTCCAGAAGTTAACTCCAGCTCTAGCAATGATGGCATCACGCATGTTAATCACATAGAGGTTTCTCAGTGAAGTCCCACATCTTGCACCTCCCATGCACCTAATCCATCTCACCAGCATTGCCCAATGCACAGCTGTAGAGAGGTGAGTAATGACTCAACCTCAAAATGAGCCCCAGGAAAGGGGGCTCTACCTGTAGGGACAAATCCTGTTCTCATTGGCAATGATCATTATCCATTAGCTGATTGTCATGTGAGTATTACACAGGGATGTATTTATAACTCCCAGGTGAGCTTGTCCAAGCAGGTCACTGGATCCTCCTCAAGTGAGAACAACTAAGATGAATCAGCACTGCGAGAAGCAGATCTTCTGCACACCAGGTGCGAGGAGAGGAAAAACAATTTCTGTTGAGCTGGATCCAAAGAATCAAATTCCATCAACCCTCTCTAACCTGCTGGTGAAACGCACTGAAGTTTCTGGATCACCAAAGCCGAAAACTGAGCCTTGGATGCATCAGAAGCAGCATGCAGAGGTGGAGGTGCTGGATCTTTGGCATAAGGGTGCAACCTGAAAGGCCTTGGCATGGGTCATGAGAGTAAAAGGAGCATGGAGTGGCTTTTACAGCTGAAAATGACAGCTGAGGACGCTGGGTCGTGTCAGGCCAAGGTACTCTGCAACATTCAGTACCGTGTTCTGACCTCAAGCCATCCAAGAACCGCAGTGCAGCTCGTGCTAAAGAAGTCTGCAGGGAGGGGCAGGAACGCTCATTACATCATCTGGAATAGCTGGAGCAAACCCAAGGCACACAGCCCCTTTCCACCTTGGAGAGACAAGCAACAACCTTGAAGCCAAGGCCCAGCTCGTGCTCAAAGCAAAAGCCCCCAACTGACTTTCCAAGGCCCCCACAGCACCCAGAGAGGTGGCAGGACCTCACCAAAGGCAAAGCAAGCCTGTGACTCAGGAACCTTGACCCCACGGAGGGGGATGGATGAAGTCATCTCAGGAAGAACGGGGCGGTTTGCTGTGATATGTCAGAACCAGCATGCAATAGTAATGCCAAGCTGTGCCAGCTGACGGGTACACACCTTGTCGGCTTCAGCCTTGGAAGAGCTACTGGGAATCTGAGAGCTGTGTTGGGAAAACGTAGAAGCTGGGGAAGGCTGGGTGGGAACAGAGCACCACATCCATTGATTTCAGAGAGTCATGCCTGCAACTCCTTTTATACCTGCACACAGCTTTTGTGTCCAGTGGCTCAGAGAGTTTAAAAGCCAACCATAAGTTCTGGGAACATCTTTCTCCAGGATTTTGAAGATTTTTTTTCTTGGAAGAACAGGTGAGATACCACCTGGGTCTGGTTTGAGTGAGAGCATTTGGACAGTGCAGCACATTACGGGAGCAGGAGAGAGGTGAGAACAGAGGGTTTGGCTGCAGTTAATGCTTGTTGTGTTTCTTTCACAAATCACTTGCTGGCCGCAAAAATGTACACATATCTCACAGGGGTCAGGTGGCAGGACCTGGTGAAGGACAGGCTCCTTAGGACTGGATCCTTTATGCCCCTCTGGGGAAGCTGGAGCTGATGCCAAAAGTTAACAAAAACAAAAGCTGTGGGGATCTGGTGAGATGCCCCAAGCTGGAGCAGCGAGACTGGAGCTGGGGAGAACATGGTGGCCCCTCCAGTGTAAAGCCCCATTATAAGAGCCAAATGCAGGGCAAGATGTGCCCACAAAGGTGTCCTGTAGCTCAGGGCAGCAGAGTGATTGCTTCCATGGCTGTAGCAGCAGACTAAGCAGGGCTTGACCCACAACCGCTGCTTAGCATGAGTTTGACCTGGAGGAACTCACTCTGTCCTAAGCAGAAGTTGTCAGGTGCGGATGGCTGGATACCCTGGCAGGGTAACCCGGGTGGGATGCAGTGATGGTGGCTTCCATCAGCAGCACACTCACAGCTGAAGCTCTTGCATCAAGGAGTACAGAGCTGCGATGGGCTGGAATAACCTGGGGGCTGCATGGGCACCACATGGCCCCAAGGGTCTAACCCTGCCCAGAGAGCCCACAGCATGAGCTATAGCTCAGGGAAAGTTTTCCAAGTGGCCCTTTCCCAGGCCTGGGTTCCAGGGCAAGCTCTTTCCAGGAGGCAGGGATGGGGAAATCCCAGGCAGACTTACCCCAACTTCCTCAAGGTGCCAAAATTAGGGCAGCAGAACCCCAGCCTGAAGCTGAACCTCAGCACAGGAAGCACAGTGTCAGTAAGCTCAAAACAGCACCCGCAGGAGATCCTGGACTGTGTGTACCCTGCACGGAGCCGTGAGTGGCCCTTTGCAGTGACCTCCACAGCTGGAGGAGCTGATGCCACGTCCCACGCTGCAGAGCTCTGCTCCTGCACAGTGACCCAGAGAGCCACCGACCAGCTCCACATCTGTAACCAGAGCATACCAAACCATACTGGGAGGTCTGCCCCTTCTGCAGGTGCTTCCTGGAGACCGTTGCAAGTCCTTTGAGGTAGCTCTAGATGTAAAGCCTAAAATCATATCTAATATCTATTAATAAACTGAATCAATAAGGGAAAAGAGTCAAGCAAACAGGGTTCTAGATCAGATTAGTTATATGATTAGCTCTTCTGCATACTCCAGTTTCAATGCTGGCTGATTCCCTCGTCCTTCTCACTCATCCCACCAGGGAAATCAATCCATCTGGGGAGTTAACTTGCTGCTCCCACCACACTGCCCCAGGCTGACAGTTTGCAGATGCAGGTGCCTGCAGCTTTGCACCTAAACCCAGGTATTTTAGTAACTGAAACAAATCCATTACAGAGGAGTGATGTTAAATTGGTGTGATCTCTGGGAAGAATAAGCCCTGCCAGTAAGACCAGCTGTGTGCTGGTCAAGAGAAAGTTAGAGCTGAACCCTTGACAGGACCAAGGGGTGACAGAAGATGAGCAAAGAGGGACCTTGTGAGACCACTGAGGCAGAGTCCTGCAGCTCCAGTTAAACCATCCTCCTCTGTCCCCGCGTTGAGCAGCAGCCATTCCACTCTAATCAATCCATTTTGATGCTTCACTTCTGCAGCTACACCAGTTTTCCTAAAGTTTAACCTAAATCTCACTCTCTGGGACCACCTCCATGCCCTGCCCAAGAAGGACCGGGTGAACCAAGCACCGCCGTCTCCTTCCTGCCAGTCTTTTGCATATCTGAAACCTCTTACCACCCTTCACCTGAAACTTTCCCCAGGCTGCACAAACCTCCATCCCAGTGCTCCCTTTTGCAGCCAGACGGATGATGGGGCGCAGCGCTTGGAGCTCCCTCCCCAGGAGGGTGCCCAAATATGGCCACAGCATTCCAGCGCGGCCCCGCATTACTTCATCCCTGGTATATGCAACACACCTATTTATACATTTTAATGGGATGTTTGCCTTTCTTGCAACCCCACGGTGTTATTTTATTCCTTGGAGTGGGAACGCTGCGATCCCCCCCAGGCTTGTTTTCCTTCCAGCCCTTCGCCCTCCCCTGGAACGTGCTCACTCCCACCCTCCTCTGCTGCACCTCCTTGCAAACCTCTCTTCCAATTTATGCTTTTCACACGGAGCCTGTCTTCTGCAATGCTTGCATGCCTCCCAGCTCCCCATCTCCATACTCAACAGGCAGGCAAGCTCCCACCTCTGTCCTCCCCACCATTTGGGGAATATTTAATTTCCCCTGCTCCAGAAAACTCCTTCCAGTTCATTCCAGTCATTATTAAGAGCCATTCTTTGAATATCCTGGCAGGGGAGGATGTTAGACTCTATGGTCACAACTTAACTTCAAAAACATTGGAGTGCTTGTCCTCCCTCCGCTTTCCAGAGGCTCACCTCATCTCCACGTGGTCTGAAAAGCCATTGTAGACAGTTCTCTGCACCTTCAGACCAATTGTGTCATTCACAGCTATTGGGAAACCTCTAACTTCCCTGAGCTGTCCTTGCTCTTTTCTCCCCTACTGCAGCCCATGATCTTCCCCCTCTGTCACTGATGTTAAAAATTTGCTTTCCTGGTTGCAGCTCTTCTGTTCTGTGAAGACTAAAGGCATTGGAAAAAAAAAGTAACAAAGCACTTAAACTTCTGGGGGTCATCAGGAGCTTTCCCCTTCTCTGCATGCAAGGGCATATCAGTGTACGTGGAGATGGGCTTACTGTCGCCCTTCAACCTTCCTTAAGTGGTTTCCCAATCTGCATCTGTCTACAAACACTGTTCAGGTGCCCCAGACCGATGCCACGCATCCTCTGTGGATCTTGGTAGAGCCGTCGTGGCCGGAGACACCAGCCTGCAATGATGACGTCCCCAGGACAGGGACACTGCAGCAGGAGCCGCCCCAGCACGACGCCGTGGTGCATCACAGAGCAGCTCTGCTCCAGCACTGCGCCACCACCACAGCATCTTCCCACGGTGGACAGAAATGCCAGGGAGGACTCAGCCTCACAGCCCGGCTGACCACAGCGGCCAGCACCCACCTCCGCAGGCAACTTTAGACAGGCGTGCGTTGATTAAGGGAGGCAGCCTGGATGGCTCCTTTTTAGGAACATTTAAACACAACCCTGGAGGCAGCTGAGGTTAGCCAGGGCTCTTGCAGAATGCGCACGTGCACCCACCTTCTTCTGGCTGGAGCCGGGCCATGTCCATGGATAAACACAGGGCAAATCCTGTCGGTGCTCCCACAGCCCTGGATCCCGAGGAGGCAGCAGCCACATCCCTGGCACAGGAGCACCCCAAGAACCCCAGGCACAGCGCTCCTGCCTGGAGTGCTCCAAGCCCAGGAGCTCGGTGAAAGCACTTCATTATTGCCATCTGTATAAGTGAAAAACCTCCCAACTCACATGTAGGAGCAATCTGAGAGTCAACCGGTCTCCAGCTTCCAGCCCTTTCTCAGGCACCACTAAGGACCCTCCTGCAACTGGAATATGGGAGAGCCTGGCCGGGAGGTTGTCCCTGCTGATGCTCCTGCAGGTACCGAGCGGAGCAGGGACACTGTCCCAGCCCTGAAGACTGACAGCAGAATGCCAGAGCCCTGCAGCTGAGCAGGGAGGTGGGCAACACCCCCAGACACCAGGAGAGGCACCAGTGATGGCACCGTGTGTCCCACCGCATGCACCCATGCTGACCTCAGCAGGGAGCAGTTTGCTGTTTTTGTATCTTGGCAGCCAGTGTGTTGTCCAGGCATCGGGGTTCCTGCACATGGCATCTGACCTGAGCACCCACAGGCATGACCCCCTGGTGCCACTCACTGCCAGTTGATGTGATAGGGACAAGCACATGCCTGGTGGCCCCTGGGGCCAGGTGGGAGGCAGCAGCTTCAGCCCACATGCAGTGGTGGGTTCTCTGTCAGGCACCATGCAGAGCTCAAGGGGGGCATCTCCAGCAGCAGCATGGAAGAGTGATGATGTTGGGATGGAACACAGGCTGGGCAGCCAAGGGTGGGTCTGCAGCTGCATGCTGGAGTGCACACCCACCCCAGGGTACACCACAGGGGACACCTTCACCAGCCAGGTTGCCGACACGCTGCATCACCCCAGGCTGCCCTCTTCCCCAGGCAGCCCCAGTAATTTGTCCTGTGACCCAAAGCAAAGCTGATTTGGCAGGGAAGGGAGTGCAGGTGTTGGGAACCACATGTCCCCCAGCTCAAGGAGCTCTTCTGGTGCCATGAGGGTGTTCTGCCAACATGGGTCATGCCCTGGACACAGCTGGCACCAAAGCAAGGGATGTTACCTTCCACTCTAGCTTTAGGCACCCATGAAAATAAGGCAACTGGTGCCTTGCCCGTCAGTGTTCCCCACCAGCTGCACACTTGGCCTGATAGCCTTTCCTGGCCCCCCCACACCAAGGTGCTCACACATCAGGGGACAGCAAGAGCAGAGCTGCTCTCCCAGGGAGGAAGGAGCAAATGGGACCCTAGGTCCAGCAGGTTCCATCCCACAGTACCTGCATGGAAGACTTGGGTAGGCCTGAGATGCTGGCCAGGTCCAACCAAGAGTCCAGAGCAACCCTAAAGTCCAGATCCAGCAATACCATGGCAATGAGATGGGCCCAGTATGAAGCCAAGAAGACAAGCCACAGATCAGAGTCAGGTCCAGCAATGGCCGGGCAGGTCCATGGTGATAGGGCAAGACAAAATGTCAGGCTGAGGTTTCAGATCAGCAGAGCCCATACTGCAGGCACAGACAGAGCTGAGCCAGATCCCAACACAGGTCCCACAAGGACTGATGGCTCCAGCAGAGCTTAAATAGGATTCCTGAGCACACCCAGAATATGCTTCCCATGTAGAGAAGGCTGCTGGGTGTGGGGAGCTGCCATGTGAGGCTAGGGAAGACTAATGAGTGCTTTCAGAGCTGATACTAATTGGGCCGTCTGCTGCACTGGGAGGTGCTCCTGGAGGTGGCACAGCTGTGGAGGGTCTGACAGTGCTGCAGGTGATGGGAATGCAGCTCGTGCCCAGGGGCCACCGGGCCCTCTGACCTGAGCCGGGCCCTGGGAAAGCCTTCAGCACAGACCAAGCCAACGTGGCCATGGTTTCCACGCTGTGGAAGACACGTGCTATTTCATGCTGACTTTGACCCTCCTTTGTCATTGCCACGCTCTCGCAGGCAGTAACAGCAGCCGTTCCCACGTCCTCGCTGTGCGCCGCTTTGGAATCACTCTGCAGGCAGAGGTGAATTTCTGCAGTTGTGGGGTGCAGAGAACCTGCTGGTCTCCCCATGAGCCCCCCAGCCCCTGACGGGGAACAGTTATCCCAGTGCTGCTTTAATGACCGAACCAGCCATGCTTTGCTCGAGGCCAAACGTGGCGCCGTGCCTGCAGCGGGGCCGGAGCTGCTTTCCATAAACCACAGCTCCGAGCAGGACAGGAAGGTGTGCCTGACTTGGGAAGACCTCTCACTGATCAGGGAAACCTTCCCAGTGCCACCTACAGCCACCTGGACAGCAGATGTAGGTGGCAGGTCCCACATTTCAGGCAGCCCCATTCACCTGGGGGATCCAGCGGAGCTGGATGCAGGCACAGGACAGATGTGCAGCTCCACCAATTCTTTTTACCCCTGGCAGTATCTCCTACAAAGTCATATTTCTAGATCTTTCGATTACAAAGAAGCTATTAAGAGTAAGGAAGGGCTGAAGAGATCCCTTATGGATGGATGAGGCTATGGACAACACAGCACGGTACCCTCTGCAGCCCCTCCTTCTCCATCAGTGTTGTACCCACTCCTGAGCGCATGGCTCATCAGGAAACAAGAGCTGGCAACAGGAGGGTGACCCGTCCCAGTGACTTAGACCTGTGGGACCAGCTCGCCCACGGCCCAGCACTACTGGAAGAAGACGAGCCCTTCGGCAGGCACGGGGAGCCAACAGTGCAGGATGCACGCGGGACGCCTGCGGAGCAGAGCCCAGGCTGTCTGCCAGCCCTGCTCACGGCTCGGCTGTGCCAGGGAAGGGCAGGATTGGGACTCTGAGTGCCCCAGCCCAGGGAGGTCTCTCCTCCCTTCACCTTCAATCCCATCCCTCCAGCTCAACTGGCATTTTCCCTGGAAAAGGCAATTGGATAAAGAAATGCAGGTCAGGCTAAGGAGGACAAAGTCTACGGTGAAAGCACGTTACCACAACCCTGGCATCTCAGCCATACCCATCGAGTAAAAGCTCTCCAGGAGAGCCTTGGGTCCCGTGCCAGGAGTGTAGGAGCAGGAATGGTGATGAGCAACTCCTTGGAGAGGTTCTCCTGGCTCCGAGGCAGCAAAACAGTGCTCCTCTGCTGAGCGGAGGTGGAGGACCTCAGTGGTTCTGGCACAGTAATTATGGGAGACTATGAGGTTTAGGTCTCCTTAGCTGTTCCTTTCCCTTAGACTGGCTTCCTCTTCACACAGCATTGAGGAACGAGCCACCAGTCTTCTGCTGCTTGGCACTGTGGACCACCCACATGCCAGCTCCACTGCCTTGAAAGCACCTGACAGGGCTGGTGGCTTTGTAAAGGATCTCAGGGCAGCTTAGGGACCAGGGACATTTCGGACAAATGTCTGAGCTGGGATTCTGGGGCAGATTGGGGTTGGGGACAACCTGGAGAACCATGTGAGCTGAGATCCCAGTCCTGAGGCAAGTTAGGATTGGGGACAACTTGGCCAGGCATCCTTATCTTCTGGCAGGGAAAGTCCTCTTTGGGGCCTGGAGGTTCCTGTGCTTTCTGATGGCCTCCAGGGGTACAAGCTGCCATGTGGGGAGCTGGCACATGTGCAGCACTGGCCAGATTGTCCTCTCCAGCTCCGGCAGAGGGATGAGGTGGTCCCCAAGGTGCCTTTCATGTAGCAGAAAGCTCAGCCCCACTTCTTAGCACTGAGAGGAGCTTCGTGGGAAGCAAAGACCTCGGCAGCTCCTCAAGGTGCACAGGGTGCAAAATAGTGAGGACAGCTTTGCTTTGGGAGCGATTTGATGTGCAGAAGTGGGGCAAGATGGAGGGGGAGGTGAGACAGAGCAATATGCCCCCAATCTCCTCGAGCAGCGGCATGAGGGTCCCTACGCTGCTGAGCCTCAGGGTGCTGAGCTGCTCAGGGTGAGCTCAGAGCCACCGAGTGCGCAGCTTCTGGGGGATACGGAAAAACTCGGCAAAACTCAGGCAGCTCGCTCGGGGCAGCGTTGGGACCCCTGGTTTAGGGCAGATGAATCTTAGAGGAATGAAAACAAGCTCTGCAGATGCTCAGCTCCACTCCAAGTCACCCTCCCCTCTCGCAGGAGATGACAGCTGGCGCAGAGGCACCCAGGGGCCTCCACAACTGAACACCCTGCGGGTGCACTGCAAGTGCAGACATCCCAGACCAAGTCTAAATCCCCACTAAAACAACTCAGGGTTCCCCACAGTACCTACAGCCCCTCGCGGAGCCCTCGGAGCTCTGAAACCCTCCCTTGCGAAGGCAGCACTGCCGTCGCACGTGACGAGCACTGCCTGACGCCACGACAAAAGCCACCTGCAACCCAACGTCCATAGGTGCCCGCTTTGGCAGCACCCTCAGCCCGGCGCTACAGACACTGATGGCATTTTCGGCTGCCAAACCCAGGCAGCATGGGTGATGTTGCTCACCAGCCTGGACTGCAGCACCAAGGACACTGTTGCATCCTCCACAGCCAGGAGGAAATGGCCTGCCTCTTGTAGGCAGGGTCGGTACCTTGAGTTGATTAGTAATTAGTTCATTATCTCAACTCAGTCCAGCTGGGTAAGAATGATTGGTGCCATAGGTGATGCTGACCTCGTCCTGTCATGCTCTTGGAGCTCCTCTCCCAGAAATGAGAGACCTCAGTAGAAGCAACCAGAAATAACCCCTGACCCTCTCACAGCTGGAAGAGCAGGAGATCCTGGTCCCTCTGAGTTGTTTCTGTTTCGTATCCAGGTTAAAAACATATTAACTGTCCTGGTAGCAAAGCCTCAGTAAGGTATGGGGAAACCAGCTCACACACGTCGCTTTTTGTGATGTTTGCGTCTAGAAGGTGGCTTAGGTTCATTCAGAGCCCTTCCCCTAAGCCATGCAGCCCCTCCTGCCCTGCCCAGCCACTCTCATGGGCTATTCTGCAGGAGAAAAACCCTCCCTCCACTGGATCATTTCGGGAGGAGAAACCACGGACAGGCTTTCCAGCCCAGCATGGTCTCAGCCACAGACACACTTCCCCAGTCCGAGTCCCCCCTGTGCAGGTGCGGGGGGTGGAGGAGCTGTGCAGCACTCAGCTTTGGGCACTGCTGCTCCGTGTGGGTTTTGGATCTGGCCCTCCATGAGCGCACCCTGAGGAGCTGCACACACACACTGCAACGAGGTGGTCTGCAAAAAACCACGTAGCAAAGCTCTAGCCCTTGCTCCCAGTCCGAGTCACCGGGAAGCGCAGGCGTGACAGCGCCGCTACATCAGTCCAGAAGAGAAATTTGGGAAGAAACCCACATTTCAGTCAGATACAGGAAATGTACTTTGAATGATTTTTATTCAGGGTAGTTTGGATTTATTCCTGACAATAGCTCTGGAAGCAGGAGTTTGTGACGGAAGTCTTTGGAGACCAACAATTAGAAAGAGGCAAATCAAACCACCAGTGCAAACACCCACAGGATTACGTACATGGTAATTCACAGCAAATTGTAGAAGGGGATTTAGGCACAAAACCAAAACTTGAAAAAGCAATGTCATAAATACCTGCTCAGTTTGCCTGCTCAAACAAGGACATGTGCTTTTCCTGAGGTGCTTCCAGACAGAATGCTGGGTCTCAACAGCAAAGAACCTCTTCTTGGCCTCACAGGTCTGGGAACAAGCCCAGGATTCCTGCTGCGCTCAGCCCAGACAGCCCAAACCGTCTTTTCCAGTGTGTGTTGCTTAATATATGTCAGTTGCTATTTCGGGCTTTCTAGATAATGAGTGTGGTGCCGTGTACCCAGAAGCAAAAGCAGAAATGCTCTCAGAACAAGTTGCCACCACCAGACCTGGAACGATCCGGCGGTTATTTCTGCACCGACTGGCACAGCTGAGCAGTCTCCGAGGCGAGCCCAAACAGGGCACAAACCTCGCTGGAGGTGCCAAAGGTGAGCTCAGGTATGAGCTCAGAAGAGCAATAGCTCGGGAATGGGTCCAACAAGCAGCCTCCGGAGCACACGGTCATGTAGGAGCTGGAGAAAGCAGAGCTCTGTCTGTCCGTGTGCTCGGCGGATGAGGAGCCACAAATTCTCCTGGGCGTCCAGCACGGCCTCTGCTCTGCACATCACAGCCAGGACGGAGAAAAGCAAAGAGCTGGACTGGGAGCCTGGAGGAGTGAGACACGGCTGCGTTACTGCAGGGACAGTAACCCAGTGACTCTTTCCTCTTCCTATTGGTGTCCTGCAGCGTCTGTTCTCATCTCACAACCCCTTAACGACACGGTGTCCCAAATGAGCACGGGAGGAACAAAGCGTCTCACACGGAACGGGAGGTTGCTCGGGCTCCGTTGCCTGTGCCTGATCCACTGAACACTGGGAACAAGTGAAGCATCTGGAGGAGAACAGAGACCATGTTGCAGAGGAGGCTGAGCTGCCGTCCCTCCACCTCGACCAGGACAGAGTCAGTGCAGGCCTGAGAAAGAACACCTTGGCCACAGCCTGCTGTAACGTACTCCTCCACAAGCCCAGAATCGTGTGAATCCTGAGAGCAGGACTTGGTCTCCTCAGTAAATCACTACAGCAGGTTGACTTTGGCCACAACCTGCTTGCAGCCCATCCTGGAGTACTGCTTGTCCCCTGTAGTGTAGTAAATGAGTTGGCTCGCTAAATTTTCAATATGCTTCTGGTCGGGATACAGCCCTTCCCTCCTCATCTCCTCTAGGAAGCAGTTTATGACGTGACTCTTCTCCAGAAGAACAAACGGGACGATGTCCGCAGATTTCCAGAGAGGGTGGGTGTTGATCAGCACAGGCTGGACGATCCTCAGCAGTTCTTCAACTCCCCTTTGCTGATGCAGAAGCTCAGCGGAGGCATTCTGGATAACAAACTTTGTTATTTCACCACCTCCTATGTTGCTTATTAAAATGTAGATGGCATTGAGGAACTCGTTGGTTTGATTGGGCTCAAAGAATCGGCTGAGAGTATCCAGCAGGACTGGAGACATGAGTTCAACCTCATCCAGAATAAACAATGGGATCTTCTCTTCTATTTCGGCTCTTGTAACCATGTCAGAAATCTTCTTAGACAAATCTATTTCGCAAGTAAGAGGAGCCACCCCGTTGGGGCAGTGATGAACAACAAAGTACTGAAGCACAAAGTCATTGTCCATGACGGAACGAAAATGTTTAGCCAGCAGCCAGCCAACATGACTCTTCCCAACTCCTGTCGGGCCATTTAAAGAAATTACTAGAGGCTTGTTGTGTATGTGGGTAGCCAGATAGTCTTTTAGTAATTCCATAATACTTTCCACAGCAACCTTCTGCCCAAATACTTCCCGGTGCATTGTTTTCTCCAAACCATCTAGGTCATATTTTTGGAGGTTATCATCCAGGTTCTCTATTGCATTGAGAATCTGGAAGAAGATAATGACAATGAGCAAGAGGAGGCAGCGTTTTGCCTTGCTCTTCTCCTCTGTTGGAAGGTATCTTTTTGTTTTATCCGGATACAGGACTACCCTCGATTTCCTTCGATTCTTTTTCCGCCTGCATTTTTTCATAGCATACTGCTCCGTAGATGTGTCAAAGGTGAAGTACTGGGAAGTTTCGAAGCTGCTCTGATTAAAGAAGGACATGGAAGAGCCATACAGGCTAGTTCGGTTCAGGGAAAGCTGCCTTTGAAGCAGCCTTGTGTGGATGAGCTCTGAAGGTTTCTCTCGAGGGAGCTCTACATGCAGACGGCTTTTCTTTTGCACCCGGTATCGCCGTCGCAGGCGGATGATTGCCCGCAGGGGAGAAGAAATAGAAGATATTTTCTTTGGAGCAGTAGGGATTTCAGTATCTGGTACTTCTTCCTTGTCACTCTCATAACAAGATGCGTCTCCTTTTGCATCACTCTTGGCACAGGGCATCTCCCCTTCCCCATCGCTGTCCGTGCCGGGCGGCTCTCCTTCCACGCTGCTCTCAGTACAAGGGGCCTCTTCTTTGGTGCTGGTCTCAGCACGGGGCATCTCCCCTTCTGCATCGCTCTCGGCACAGGAAACATCTCCTTCAGCATCACTCTCCGCACAGGGCATCTCCCCGCCCAGGCGCTCCGTGGCAGAGGACATTTCTCCATCCACCTCAGCACAGGGCAGATCTCCATCCATCGTCTCTGGTTCTTACAGCCCATTCACATCATCTTCTTTCTTAAAAAAAATTAAAAGGACAATGTAAAATTAATCTTTGTAAGATCAGGAAGTTACCGACAACAGACAAATCAGACACAAATCCCACTTCCTAACAGGCAGAACAATTACCGGCAGCAATCAGCGATGGCAAGGTGGCAGAGGGAGGCTTTCAGACCTAAGCTAACTTTCTGGAAGACACTCTGGACATGCAAAACTACAGATGAAATTCGGTGTAAGTAAATGCAAATCGATGCATATCACAAAACCATCCCCGCCTTCACGTGCGGAAGGAAAGCTCAGAGGTGGCTGGAGCCAAAGCCAGGGGCTCTGCTACGTGCTGCCGTGGGCAAGAAGCAGGACAGACCCACGGCTCGAACTGGAGCTGCCCAGTCCTGTTTCCTTACGTCTGCTAAATATAAGGAGGACACAAAACCACACCTCTGCCCAGCGTACGCACACACTCACGTACACACCCCCATAGGAAACAGTCACTCCTGCACCTGCTGAGACCTTTCGGGGCGTGGGAGTGTGCATTGGATTAACTTGCTGTAGAAACGCCCGTGCCACGCAGGTTGTGGTGGCACGGCATCTCCCTTGGGGGGAGATTTCAGCTCTGCCTTCAGCTCTGGGGTCCCCACCATAAAAAGGACATGGAACTGTTGGAGCAGATTCAGAGGAGGCCACAAAGATGATCCAAGGGCTGGAGCACCTCTGCTATGGAGACAGGCTGAGAGAGTTGGGACTGCTCAGCCTGGAGAAGAGAAGGCTCCGGGGAGACCTTCTAGCAGCTTCCCAGTACATAAAGGGGCTACAAGAAAGCTGGAGAGGGGCTCTGGACAAGGGTGTGTAGTGATAGGACAAGGGGCAATGGCTTTAAACTGAAAGAGGGAAGACTTTGATTAGATGGAAGGAAGAAATTCTTCATCATGAAGGTGCTGAGGCACTGGAACAGGTTGCCCAGAGAAGCTGTGGCTGCCCCATCCCTGGAAGTGTTCAAGGCCAGGTTGGATGGGGCTTTGAGCAACCTGGTGTAGTGGAAGGTGTCCCTGCCCATGGCAGGGGGGTTGGAACGAGATGGTCTTGAAGGTCCCTTCCAACCCAAACCATTCTATGGTTCTATGATTTTTCCTGGCTCTGCCAATGGGTATGCCAGGCAGCTCTGGTTGCAGCCAGCAGGGAGAAGAGGTGAAGGCAGCGTCCAGCCATAACTCAGCCCTTGGTACGCAGCTCCCCAGGCTGACCCTGGGGCCTCAGACAGGTTTCAGAAAACCAACGTGGTTGTGACTGAGCCTGCCAGCAGTGCGTGGTTCTGGGGAGAGCAGTGGGGCTGCCCCACAGCACCCCGACCCTCCTACCCCCGCGGTCCTTCCCTGCCCCCTGTGCCCACACACTCGCAGCCCCGGACCCACAGCGGTCACTGTGTCCTTCTCACACGAGACCCCAGAGCCACACAGGCGAGAGTGGGGACACGAGCATCCCTAGGAAAACCATCCACATAGGGAAAGCGTGGACAAACTTCAGTTGGTGAACAAGGAGGAAGAGGAGAGGACGCACTCCGGCAGTGGGATGCTGTGACAAGAGGCACCAACCCGGTGGAGAAACCCCTCGGAGAAAACAGCTCTCCAGGCCTGGATGTGGCCACACGGCGCAGGACCTCCTGCACGACACCTCCACGTGCCGCAGCGCCGGGGTCGGCTCTGTCCCTGCTTGGCACGAAGCCAGCGGCGGCAGAAGCCGTGCCACGGTGGGAGGGCATTTCCCCGCTGCCTCCGGACCACAGCGGCGCTGACGCAAGGGGACAGTTCGCCGCGGTGACATCGCCAACCCCGGGAGCAGGAAGCCGGCACGGGCAGGGCAAGGAAAACTGCTTTCATCGTCCGCCCAGAAAAATCAACCCTCGGTCTTGGCAAAAGGACCGCGTCTCTGGGGAGGAGCAGGTCCCCGAAGGGTTTGTTATTAACTCGTTTCAGCTCAGCAGGAAGTTACCAACCTGGAAAATGTCACGCTCTGGCGAAGGTTTTACTTCCCCCACCGCGGGGCTGACGCAAGCGGCCGCTCGCCGGCACGCAGGGAGCGAAAGGGCGGCCGGGGAAGTCGTGCGGGGAATTGCAGGCACTGGAAAACGCTCCCGGCCACCTCCTCGCTTTGCCCAGCTCTTTTCCTGGCTCCTCCAAAATGCCAGGACACACCAAGCAAAGCCTTCGCCCCCCCCGCCCCGGGGACAAGTTGGTTTCTGGACCCTGTGCTGGCAGCCGGCTCCATGTGGGTACCAAGCCAAGCGGCTCCCCCAGAGCTAATCGCTGGATGAGCTATTTCTGTGCAGCAATTAGCTCCGAGTGCTAATTGCTGACTGTGTGCAGGATTTGGCCGTGCCCAGAGCAAAACCAGCTGGATGAGATTCCTGCAAGCAGGTGCAGAGGCGGCACCAGGCAGGAGGGTTGGGGGCAGCCACCACCGGCCATGTCACTGCCACTGGCCATGCCACTGCTGGGGATGCCACCAGGAACCCCGGGCTGTGCTCGTGCCACCCTGGGGCCATGCCCTTGCTTCTCTCTCTCTTGCAAGCTTTGCCCTGCTCACACAGTGCCTGAAGGTCCCCAACGGGACGGTTGTCCCCAGAGCTGCTGGGGAGCCACCCCCATGGCATGGGCCACGGTCCCCAGGGGCCAGGACAACCCTCTGGGCCGTAACATGCATCAACACTAACAGGTGGTGAAGCTTTCTCAGCTCCGAACCCCCACAGGTGTAGAGGGGGTTGATTAAATGCCAGGGAGGAGCTGTCGGAGCTCATGGGAAAAGGTTTAGGGAGCAGATGGATGCTGGCACTGAAATCCAGGCCACCCCAAACACTCCTGTGTGGGTGCTGCCAACATGCAGCAAGGTGCTGCCCCCCTGACCCCCACTGACACATGAAGTGGTTCGGTTCCTCGAAACCAAAGTCAACTCTCCTACCACCACGGTGTCCACACGGGGAGCACAAGGCCCCTGCAAGACCGATGGAAAAGGGTGAGGACCGAGCGCTCAACAGCCACGAGATGCTCCCAACCCTCTTTCCCAAAAGCTGAGAGCCCAAGCAGCATATCCATCCCATCGGCACGGGACGCCCAACCCTCCAGCTGAGTCAAGCGAAGCAGGGTGGAGGGACCAAATCCCATCCTCAGCAAGAAATGTGCCCAGTCACGCATGTAATGGTCCTGTTCATACCGTGACTCAGTCCCTAATACCTGCTGCTGTTTACACGGGACTTGAATTTTGTAAGAAAGAGCAGCCCCCGCTCGCCCGGCGTGGGATCGGGGCCGGGGCGGGCGGCTGTGCCAGCCTGCAGAGATGAGCTTTCAGCAACTTAACCAGACGTTCGGCGAAAACAATAGGAAAAAGAAGCCGGCAATGAGGTCTGCAGCATCCCAAGCACTGGTGTAAACACCACCAGTCACTGCTCTGCGCCCAGTCCGGCCGCGCCGCGGCACGACTCGTGCTCGGCTCTTGGAAACGCTCCTGCAAAACCACCACCTTTCCTCCTTCAGCTCTTTCCCCCCAACATTTGCATTCCTGTGGCACCCTGCTCCTGCCAAAACAAGGTTTCCGCAACGACCGAGCCTGCGTGGGCAGCTGGCGGCAGCGGGGCTGGGAGGGAGCGGGACGGGGCAGCCTCCGGGCAGGCGGCGTTTGCGGGCGGAAAGTGCCCGGTTGGCAGGAGCCGCCTGCCCGATGCCGGCCGGAGAGCCGTGTCTCCGGTTAAAGTGCCGACCGCTGACTCCCGAGAACGGCATCGGAGAGGAGGGAGGTGCACCCCGAACTCGGGCTCTTGGGGTTAGCAAAGCTGCTGGGAAAAACGACCGCCCGGAAAATCCCAAAGGCTGATCCTGCCAGCTGGAAGCCAAACCCTCCGTCCAAACCTGAGCATTCCCAGGGGGAAAAGCAGGGCAAAGCGGCCCCTTGCAGTGGGCGACGCGGATCAAAGGGTACCAGCGGCCCAGAGCAGGAATCCTGGATGGTGGCGGAGGGCAGCGGGGCCCTGGCACAGGGCACAGCCCCGGCACCCCGAGCTGCAGCTCCCCACTTGGAAACAAGCTGAGAAATGTGGTTTCGAGCTCGGCACGCAGGCGTTCGCCCTTTGCTAAGACACGCCGCGAGGGTGACAGCCAGGGCGACCCAAAACTCGCCCGTGCCACCCCAAAACCCCTCCGGCCCCTGTCCCAGCCCACATTATTTGCTGAGCCCCAAAGACCGAGACAGACGGGAAGGGCAGCAAGCAGAGGGGAAGAGCCCGGAGCATCCGAAACCAGTGGGAACAGGAGAGTGCCCGTGAAACTGGGGTGGGTTTTGGCAGAAAGGGGCCACTGGGGACGAGCAGAAGGAGGTGGCGGGGATGGAGCTCAAAGCGGCTGGGGGGAGCCCCGGCCCCGCGGGGTGGGGAGCGGGACAGGGGAGCCGGACCGAGCGCAGTTACCCGCAGCATCTCCCTCGGGGCCGGATGCCAGCACTCCGCTCCGGCCACTGAGCCCGGCCTCCAGCCTCGGACGGGCCGGCTGCTCCGCTGCCCCCCTCTCTCTCATCCGTAGAAAAACCCAAGGGCACAGAGGAAATGGCGAGGAGGAGTGGCCCGCGGCGGCGCTTCCTTCTCCCCGCGCCGTGGGACGGCCGCCGCCGGCCGGTTTTCTCTCCCCCCTCCTCGGCGGCCGCCGTCACAGAGGCGTCGTGCGAAGAAACACGAATCCTGGGCAGCCGCGGCGGGACGGGGACGGGGCAGCGGGATGAGCTCATCGCCCGCCCGGCCTCGAAAGTCTCGAGTTTGGGCAAAACATCCCCACCCTCCCGGGTGTAATTAGCCCGGAGCCCGTCACCAGTAAAGGTCAAAGCGGTGATGCTGCCCAGAGAGGTTATCGGGGCTGAGCCAGAGCCGGAGCAGCGCAGGGATGAGGTTCCTTCCCAGCAAGAAAACAGGGAGAGCAGAAAACAGAGCGAAGCTGGGAAAAAATTAGTGAGTCCATAAAAAAATTAGTGAGCCTGAAAAAAAACGGCGAGTCCGGAGTAGCTGGTTTGTGTGTCCCTGGGACGGCTCCTGAACCACAGACGCTCCCGCTCCGCTGCCCCCCGCCCCGCTGAGGCTCGTGGCCCCGTGGCAGCCCCCAGCCCCACGGCAGAGGGACACGGGGATGGCCGGGCCAGGCTGCACGGCCGCTGCGGGACCGACGTCGGGAAGAGGCGGTGTGGGCACCCCCAGCCCTCCCCACGCAAAAACGCCCCGGGGAGAAAAACCTGCTTCTTCCACCAGCTGCACTGAGAGAGAGAAGAAGGAAGCAGCGGGGTTTTTCCGTGCCCGGCAGTGCCAAGGCTGACCATGGCAGCTCCTCCTCGCCTCCACCTGCAGCTCAACTTTCCTTTAGCCATACCAAACCCGCCCTGACGCCCCCGCACCTCTCACCTGGACTTGCACAACCTAGCCAAGGCGTTTCCCAAAAAAAACAGCCCATTTGGCAAAGCCAGAGCAGCTCCAAAGCGACCTCTTGCTGGCCAAGCTCCTATTTTTGGCTAAAATCCCAGCTGGAGCCCGCTCCCTGCGAAAGCAGCTGTCCAGGATGAAAAACGGGGAAAAAATGCAGTTGAGAGTGTTTCGGACCATCACAGATCCCACCATGGCTGTGATGCACACGAAGGTCCCCGCATCTCCATGGGGAAGGGATGCTCTGAGTGGGGACCCCCAATCCAGATGTGCCGCCACCGCTGCGGCCGGAGGGAGGGAATTTGCCTAACAAATCCTTGCAAATGTGGGAATTTCTGTGTCACGAAGGCCCAGGAGCTCAGCCAGAGGATGGCCACGGGCACAGAGCGGCCAGGAGCTGCTCTCGGGGTTGGGAAGCCTGACAGCCTGACCTCGAGCCGGATGTCCCCTCCGGAGGAGGGCGTGAAAAAAGATGGTTTTCTGGCTAATTCTAAGCTCTAATTTCTGGCTAATTCTAATTTCTGGCTAATTCTAAGCTCTAAGTGAAGAGCTTCCCCCAAGCAGCAGGGTTGAACACCATTTAAAAAAATAGAAGTAATGTTCCTCAAAAACCCTAAAAGAAGCAATTTGAGGAGTGAGAAGTTCCCAGCCACCCCCCGAAGGCCGTCAGCAAACCTCAACGGCCCAGAAAAGAAGTATTGCTGTCGTCGGGAAGGAGCGGGAGCCGTTCTCAGCACCCCGGGGGGGGCTGCGGGGGGGCAGGAAACCTCTGAAACGCAGCAGGAAACTGAGGGAGGGTGGAAGGAGGGCTCGGAGCCAGGGGTGCTCACCCTGCCCGGGAAACGGGGGTTCTAAACCCCTCCCCAAGCTGCGGGGACACAGAGAGATGCCGGGGACGTGGGTGGGGGACATGGGACCAACCCATGTGGGACCCCCATGGCACTGGGGGAGGATGGGGACCCGAGCAGGGTGACGTGGCCACCACTGGCCGCTGTCTGACCCGGGGCGGGGGAGCCACGCGTGGCTGTGGGGTGCCTGCGTGGGTGACGGGCAATGCCCGCAGGGTTGGCACTGCCAGCTGGGGGGACAGTCCTGGCGTCACCGCCAACGGGCCTCCAAAACCATCGGCTCAGTCTGGGGCAGCTGCCGAAAAAGCCAGGGGAGCACCTGGGGGGAACACAGGGGTGGTAGGGGGATCGCTGGCACCAAGGGTGTCCCACATGGGGATGTCCCTTTGGCGTGGCACAGTGGGCCAGTGGGCACACAGGGGACAGCACCATCAGAAACGGCCCCTGCTGGTGTTCCCGGCCAAAATACCACCTCGTGCTGCTGCTGCCGCCCCTGCCACAGTGCCAGTGTGGGGCTGTGGCCCCCCCACGGGGCTTTGGGGACCTCCGGCACCCCAAAGTGGGGGGAGCAAGCTGCCATGCTGCTGGGTGCCATGAGGAGGGGGCATGGGGGGGGGGCATATGCAGGTGCCAGAGCAATGAAATTGGGGGGGGGGGGGCTCCAGGGGGGGACAGTGCAATGGGGGGCTGTGTGCAGGGCGGGCAGTGCATTGGGGGGCCCCCATGTACGATGGAGAGGGCTGTGTGCATGGGGGGGCTGTGTACATGGGAGGGCTGTGTACGGGGGGGGGGGCTGTGTACGTGGGAGGGCTGTGTACGGGGGGGGGCTGTGTACTTGGAGGGGGTTGTGTGTATGGGGGGGCTGTGTACGGGGGGGGGGCTGCGTGTATGAGGGGGCTGTGTACGTGGTGAGGGCTGTGTGCGGAGGGAGGGCTGTGTGTATGGGGGGGCTGTGTATAGGGGGGCTGTGTATGGGGGGGACACGCGTGGACATCAGGGCAGTGCAATGGGGGAGATGGGTGGGGGGAGGCACTGCACTGGGGGGCACCATGTGTGAGCAGGGGATCGTGGGGGGGCCGCGTGTGTGCGGGGGGGCAGCGCAGCTGGGGGGGGCGGGGGGCACGCCTGGGCACTGGGGCACTGCACCGGGGGAGGCTGTGCACACGCAACGGGGCAGTGCAATGGGGTGGGGGCCGTATGCATGCGGGGGGGGGGGGTCTACTGGACCAGGGGCAGAAGGGGTGCGCATTGGGGCCAGCAACTGTCCCCCAACCCCACCCCCCCCACTCACCTTGGGGCCACAAGCCCTGTCCGCCGTGCCCCCGCCGGTGCCCCCGCCGGTGCCGAGGCCGGTGCCGAGGCTGGGCCCCCCGTGCCCCCGCCGGTGCCCCCGCCGGTGCCGCCCCGCCGGGCCCGTCGCGGGGAGGAAGCGGCGGCGGGGCCGCGCTGGGCGGGGGGCGGCCGCAGGTGCCGCGGCCCTTCCTGCGGAGCCCGAATGCAAATTCCGCGCAAACACCGCCTGTGCCCCGGCTCTGCCCACCGCGGGGCACCGGGGGCGGGGAAAAGGGGCAAAGAAAGCCCCGGGGACGGGCAGACGGCGACCTCCGAGCGGAGGTTTTGGTACCAGGCACTGACCGGTACCCGCGGGTTTGGGGACCCACCGGTGGTGGCAGCCCCGGGTTCTGGTACCCACCAGAAAGGATGACCAGAGATCGGGGTGGCCGCATGGCCCCGTGCCCCTGGGCACCGACTTAGATAATTTTAGATTTTTTTTCCTCCATTTAGATCTAACCCCCCCCGTAGAGCTGGGGTTGTTCAGCCTGGAGAAGAGAAGGCTCTGGGGAGACCTTCCAGTACCTTCCAGTGCCTAAAGGGGCTACAAGAAAGCTGGAGAGGGGCTTTGGACAAGGGTATATGGTGATAGGACAAGGGGCAATGGCTTTAAACTGAAAGAGGGCAGATTTCGATCAGATCTAAGGAAGAAATTCTTCCCTCTGAGGGTGCTGAGGCACTGGCACAGGTTGCCCAGAGAAGCTGTGGCTGCCCCATCCCTGGAAGTGTTCAAGGCCAGGTTGGATGAGGCTTTGGGCAACCTGGTGTAGTGGAGGGTGTCCCTGCCCATGGCAGGGGCTTGGAACGAGATGGTCTTGAAGGTCCCTTCCAACCCAAACCATTCTGTGATTTCTATGATTTTTTGGCACATTGTCTTTTTAGCCAAAACACCCCAGGGGCTGATGAGCAGCAGCTGCAACCTGGACACTGCAAACGCCCCCAGCCCCACTGCTCCCTGGGGAAGCCGGAATAAGGCAAGTGAAGTCCTGTGGCCAGTGGGTCCCTCTGCGGGGGCTGTGGGAGCTGAGTGCCCAGAACGGGGTCCAGGTGAACCCCGGCAGTGTTGGGCTGGGGGTCCCATACCTGCAGCACTGGCCTGGCCCAGAGAAACGCTGCAAAATAGGAGGAAATGTGTCAAAAAAGAAGCTAAAGGCGGCTGAAAATGTCACCGGCTTGGAGCTGCCAGGAAAACGTATGTAGAGATCAGAAATACATCCCATGGATGCAAAGCCAGGAGCAGGCAGGGTGAAAGTGAAAGTGAGAGGCTGCAAGTGGAAAGGGGGAAATGGTGCTGGGGTGGGGATACAGAAACCCGTGAGCAGCCCCGTGGGCCCGGACCTCGGAGCCAGCCCCTCCTGCGTCCCTGGAAAGGGAAGAATAAAAGTATATAATAAAATAATCCGACCCCCGGGGCAGCAGCCCCTGGCAGGCACCATGTGCAGGATCTGGCCCCGCGGGCCCATTTCCAGACCCAACGCTCCTTTCTCGGAGCATCCAGCTGCTCTACTGACTGTCCCAACTCCACAGCCCCGTTAGAGCCATGGTGTGGGCTCTTGGGTGGTTTTTTTTTTTCCCCTTTTATATCACCCTCCTTGATCTGCCCGGAATCTCTGCTGCTGCTCCAGCCCCTCGCCTCCACGGGGTCCCTCCAACACCCTCCTGCATCCCAAACCTGGTACATCAGCAAGAAGCACCACCAGCAGCAAGTCAAGCTCGGTGTAAAACCAACAGCAGATCAGTGACAGCCCAGGGCAGGATACCGCCCTGGGGCCACGGAGCTGGACCCCGCACTCTTCGCGGTGTCACTCTTAGCAAAAATTTCCAACCTTTGCAAGCAGCCCCCCTGCTTTAACACATCCTAAATAACCCAAACAGTTTATCCGCGGTCCGGAGAACGTCCCTTGTAGGAATGCCGCATCCTGCTTGGGTTGTCGTGGCCCTTCTAAACAGTTTATAAATAGATCAAGGTAAATGAGGACAATTGCTTTTTTTTGGAAGAAAATGAGGACTTTTATCTAATTTCTTTTTTTTAAAGCCACTCAAGAGGTGCCAGTCCAGATGACTGCTCCTAAAACCCAATTTGAACCTGCTGCTGCTTTCTTCTCTAGCTGAGCTCCATCCCCGCCTCACTAAAACAATAAAAAAAGGAAAAAATAAAGAAAAATGGATTCGGCAGCTTCACTCGTCACGTGCCCACCGCCCACTGGGAAGGTCGTGGCCGCGCTGCAAGGCGCTGGCCGGGCTCAGTGCCAGGGCAGCGAGCAGGGTGGGTGCCAGTGATGGGAAGAGGGCAGGGAGCTGCGGCACACGCTGTTGCGCCCAGGAGGCTTCAGGGTCACGTTGCTTTTTACATTGGAAAATAAAAAAAAAACCACCCCAGAGGAACTGAAGCCATTTCCAAGCCCTGTGTTGGAACACAGCTTTCCAGCTTCCTCTGTTCGGGCTGCGAAATTGCATTTCCAGCTTGTTTCAATTAATTTTAAGACTTTTACATTCCGTAAAAGCTGAAGCGCTCATTAAACCAGAGTTTTTCCGATTGTCACACTTTGAAGCAACCACATAACAACTCAGCCGGTGGCTCCGGCTCGGTCGTGCCGGGACCTCCCAGGAGGAGAGAAGCAGCTCCAGGTCCCCTGGGCGGTGGCAGCGCTCACCTCCCGGCTCAGCACGGACACACTCATCACACCCCACAGGCCCATCCCGTGGGGCGAGCGTTGGGGTGGCTGGGAAAGACTAGGGCAGGAAAAATGCTGGTCCCGTGTCCTTCCCTCTCCCATCCTCTGTGGCACTGCCACGGCCGCGGGCAGAGCAGGGAGGGCTGGATGTGCCCTGGGCATGTTGCAGGGATGCTGCTGGGGATGGGGTATAGCCAGGGCACCCTCACCACCCCACATCACTCTGCCTTGGGGGGTGAGGAAGTGCTGCAGGAGGAATACATCCACCTGCAGCCATACACAAATAAACAAACTTTATTGCATCTCTAAGCAAAGCTGAAGCAGCTGGGGCCCTGGCACCGTGCTCCTTGTCCCCACAGCCGGCCCTGGCTCCTTCGGTGGCCAGGGACAGCCCCAGCTGCCGGCAGCCCCGCGGCAGAGCTGGCCGTTTGTTTGATCTCAAAAGATCAAGAAGAGACGTTTCTCCACCCTGTCGCAGCTGTGGCACCCAGACGTTGGACAGTCAGCCCCGAAGAGCAGAGCGGGACATGCCATGGTACAGCCCGGGCAGCTCCGGCTCCGCAGCTGGCAGACCCTGACCCTACTGCCCCTCAGCTGCCTACCTTTCAGCTGCTCCCCTGGGCTCAGCTTTCCTTCCTGAAAAAACAAAACCAACCAAAATAAAGTAAAATAAAATAAGAGAAGCTGTGAAATACAGCCCTGGGGCTCTGCACCTGCAGAACACCTAGGAAGGAGGTGTCCTCCAGCGATGTCCACACAAACTGCCCACATCTTGCTCCCTCTCACCCTCCCGGAGCATGTGGGTTTTGGATGGAGCCCAGCACTTGTGGGCTGCTTTGATTCATTCAGTGGTGGGTGGGCGTCTAAGCAAGAGCTGAGCAAGGGCACGAGGAGCTGAGCAGCCTTTGAGGGAACATGGAGAAGTCCCCAGGAGGTGTTTGCTGCAAGGGAGTTCCCTGTATCTGAAAATAAGGAGGAAAAGCCCACCAGGATCTGCCAGAGGAGCAGCAGCAGACCTTTGCCTGGGGTTGAACCAGCTGCAGTTTGACAAGATTTTGTGTCTTGTGTCCTCGACACGTGGGTCCCAGGTGTGGCTCCCAGGGATGTCCTCAGCCACATCCCATGCTGGGCACAGCAACAACGAGGCCGGTGCCGTGTCCTGGCCACCCTGCCCAAATTCAGGTGACAACAGATCCAGCCGGGTGTCCTGCCAGGGTCTGGTGGGGCTCCTTGTGTGTTTGGGCATGGACTTCCGTCACTGCCAGCTGTGATTTGGGATTAGCTGCCGTTCATCTTTCTTGGCTTTACCTGGAGTAATATCCTACGCGTTCACAGACTGGGCTTGTTTTATTATTTAGTTATTAACGGAGCCCCTACAGCACAAGGAATGTTTTAAGCTTCACAACAGAACACACCAACCAGCTCCTGGTGCCACAAGACCACAAGCCTGGAGTAAAGTGCCATGGGGAAAGAAGAACACGTGCTCTCACCCGCAGAGGAAAAGCCGTCAACATGCACAAGGGGCAGGTAAGTGCCATACCCCACCGCCTGTGCCTGCACGAAGGATGCCCAGTGTGGGACTTCCAGGCCTTCAGGCACTGAAAAACAAGGTTAAGTGTTAAATACAGGTTGGTTTCCACGTTCTCCAAGCCTCTCCTGCACCCGGATGCACAGCAGCGCAGGGTTACAGGCTGCTCCGGTGTTTGAAGCGTGTGACCCTTTGGTATCTCAACTCCAGCTGCCACCGTGCCCACAGCTGGGATAGAAGATTCAGCAGAGGAGGGAAAAGACTCCGCAGGCTGTGAAAATTCATTCTTTGCTTCGAATAAAACAAATTTCAACTAAAAGTCAGGATTCCCCAGCATATTCCTCCTGATGAGCAAAACCCATCCGGAACGCAGGACTGAGAACGCTGAACGCTGGAGACTGAACACAATCCTGAAACCCTTTGCCTGACCTTGTAGCCAGGCTGGGGACATGATGTGTAACCAAGGGAGCCCAGGGATTACCTCATCCAACTGCCTCGTTGATCTCAGTGGTGCCAGTAACTCTGAAGCACACCAAGAGGACGCACCCTGGAGGGCACCATCTGTGGTGCTGGGAGGGAGACGTGTATTGGCACCATAATACAGCAATCCCACCAGTGCCTGGCTAATTCCCTTATTTATCCTCCAGGAATGAGTTTGCCCTGAAGAACTGCTACATCTCATCCACCTAAAGCACTCTTCATCCCACAGTAAAATTATTCCACACAATTTAAGAGTCCCACACAAGGGTAAGTGAACTCTGGAGTTTTCCTCCCACATGAGCCAAAGGAGACAGCACGAACACTCGCTTTTGTGTGGGGTCCCACTCCTCACAGCCAGCTGCAAGACACTGTTTGGCCACACAAAGAGACCCAGACAGCAACTGGAGCCAAGAGCCCCCCTCCCAAACCCTCCCGGGGCTACAGATGCAGACCCAACAAAAGGGAGACTGTGCCTGGCAGACTGGGGAGTTTCCTGCCTGCCCTTTCAGCGTGGGAAGGCTGATGCCAAGGAGGAAGAAAAGAGTTGGTACTATCTGAAAAAGGAGTCTGCTGTTTATTATTAACCAGCGAAGTGGGCCCAGACACTCACGTATGGCAGGAAAAGCAACGTGGGGAGCGGACCCAGTCCCAGAAGTTGTGGGGTGCACGGCCCAGGCTGCTGCTGAGCTGCCTCCGCGTGGAAAAGGTTACCTTTTGGGGAAGAGGGCCCAGCAAACCCCCAGAGCAACTACCCAGCAGGATGCAGAGAGCTGGGTGGCACTCAGGAGCCAAGCACAGGCTCGGAGACGTGACGCAGAGGGAAAAGCAGGGATGCCCGCAGCCTAGTTGCAGTTCTTGGGCAGGCGATAGACACCGCCGGAGTAGATGAGTTGCTGGTCCCGGACTTTTTTCTGGAGGAAACCTTGCAGCTCTTGTATATCGATTTCTGTAACCACTGGTCCTGTCATCACAAACATCTTCAGCATGCTGTGAATCCTCTCCAAGGACAGGCTCTCGAGGTTGGTCAGCATAGCCTGGATGTACGTCCAGAAGAGCTGCAGAGGGGGACACGCAAGCACCAGTGAACCACACTGACAACTATATCACGAAGAAAAGGGGTGCTTCAGCATCCCACATCCCAGAAGGAGAGCAGGGCTGTGACTGGCAGTAAGTTCTGCTCTCAGCCATGAGCATGTGGTCTTTAACTAAGAAATATCCAAGAGGAGCATCACGTGTTGGAACACACGGCTAGAAAGCAGGATCTGACGTGCAGGACGTGCATGACCCTCAGTGGATAAACACCAGTATGACAACTGCCTGTTGCAGAGTGGCACAACGCGCACACATAACATGACACACGGGTAGGAAAAGCACTGGAGTGTCCAGGAACCACAACACAGAGAAGGCAGAGGTCCAGCTGTTAGTGCCAGGTAGGCCTTTTTGGCAGTTTAAGTGCCAAAAAGCGCTGCTTGAGTGAATCCAAATAGGTCATGACTATTTTCAAATATGAAATCATGTCTCAGACTTTTTCTTTTTTTAAACTGAAAAAAACACATTTAGAGATGTCTAAATGGTTGCCTGGCTCAGCAGCCGGGCACTTTTCTGGAGGGAAGATTGTGATCCAGCACCTGCACCAGTGAGCATTAACCAAGAGATACCCACTTCAAGCATCCCTCGAGCTGGACTTAACCCTTGGCAGTGGAAAATGCAAATTCAAAGCGCAAAGTGAGCCCATCATCTCAACCAGATTCCCCAAAGCCAAAAGCACAGGATGTTGGCATCGTCCTGCCAGCTTCACAAGCAGCCAAGACACACAGGTGGGTACCTGCAGCTCTTCCTCTTTCTGGTCAGCCTGCGACGCCATGGCAGAGTCCCCCTCCTCGTCGCTGTCTATCAGAACGACCTTCTCCACCTGGTCCTTCTGCTCCTCCTCAATCACGGTGAAGGTGCCTTGGGGCTCTTCACGCAGGACACCCTGCTGCAGCCACAAGGTCATCTTACGCTTCAGCGATGTCTCGGGCACCTTGAGCACTTCACTCAGTTCTGACAGCGTCCACGTACCTGCAGAGACCACGGATATCAGAGACAAGCACAGGACACCTGCCCACCTCCGCTGCCAGGAGCTGTGTGTAGCGACTGCCTGAAAGCAGACTGGGTGCTGAGCTGTGGTCCTGCTGGGTGCTGCTCCCGAGGAGAGCTGGAGACCTGGCTGAGCACTGTGGTAGATCCAAGCCCACGACCCAGATCTTGGTCCTGCTGCCAGAGCTCTCAGAGCCTACAGCCACCCAAGCAACCTGGCCTTCCCACCCACCCATGGGAAGTGCCCAGACATGGGTGGTAACACTGAGTCTGCCACGGGACTCACTCTTGGTCTGGAAGTGCAGGATGATGGCGGCGTGCACCGGAGAGACGGACAGGGAGAGGGTGCGATCTGCCAGCTCCACGTCCAAGCTCACCAGGCCCAGGTGGTACTTCCAGTTCAGGGTCCTCATGGCCTAGAAAAGGGAGAAGCAGCCACTCACAGCAGATCTTCTAACAGGAACCACTAAGTGCTGCGTTATTGCAAACACCCCTCTGCCAGCAGGACCAGCTGTGCTTCTGTACACCTCTGCCAGATAGGAAAGCTGCTCCCGTGCATGCATCGCCCAGCTCCACCACCCCCCAACCATTCCCTCCCCCCTCACGGGAACCATCCTCCTCAGCACAAGTTGTTGTCCAGCCCTTGCCCAAGACCAATGCCCCTCTCCTGGCCAAAGGCCAGTCACTCAGCCTCTGGTAGGGTAAGCACAGGTTGAGGAAACACTGGAAGACCAACTGGGGCGCTCAGGACAAACTCCTACTGGAGAATAAATACTCATCTGGGGCAGGATTTCCTCAGAAGAGAAGTAATCTCTTGTGATACTGATGTGAAAAGAGGACTGCTTGCTTTGAAGGCTGAGGATGCTCAAGGAGGCTGTTTCCTCCTGCATCCTCTCCTAACCATTTTTTTTTGCAGGCACAGAAGTCACCTGGCATCCACACCTGGCACATAGCTCCAGCAGGAGAAGAGACAGGATCTAGAGCTATGAGCTTCCCAGCCTCATGGCCTCTATCATCTGGTGTAAAATAACAAGTTCAAGAAAAGATATAGAAAACCAAGCCTGAAGTGGAGTCAGAGCACAAGTGGACAGGCAAAGAGGAACATCTGCAGAAGACACCAACTTGTGTTCACGTTGGCTGCAAAGAACCATCTGCGTGTGCACACACACACTACGCTGCCACGACAGCTACATCTGAATCACCCACGCTCCAGATGTGTGCTCTGCACGCCACCAGAGAAGCAGCTGCAAGATGAGAAAGCCGAGACCACAGCTCTGGAAGCAACCTAGATCTGTCCTTGACTTCCAGACAGATGCTCCTGCTGCTCCCATTCTGTATGTGCAGAGCAAGATGCACCTCAGCCTTCTCCATTTCACTATCTACCACCATCAAGTGCCTGGAGAAGAGAAGAATCCTGCATGGTTGCTTATATTTGCTCTGTGTGCCTCTCTTCCACCTTTCCATGCTGTTTATAAAGGCATGGATCAGTCTGAGCCAGTCAAACTGAGCAATACTGCTTGCACCTGAGCTGTCTAACACAGAGTTCAGGGACCCTCCAGAAATAAACGAAACCACCACAGACAGAAGAGGAAGCAACGTTCACCTGACTCCAGACTAACAGGGAATCTTAACATGAAACCATGTTAAAAGAGCTTCAAGAGGACAAACAGGGCAGGAGAGTGCCAGAGTACTGAAGGAGAGAGGCCCGACCAGGACAGGATGTCACTCTCACTACTACAGAACTTAGGCCAACAAGCTTAGAATAGACTTAAGACACCTAAGAACCTCCACCCCAGTATCCATTTAACTAAAACACTGGCCCATTTTAGAAAACTCTCTTCCCTCACTGCAACCACTGCGATGACCCAGGCACCCCATAGAGGGACAAACCCTTCTTTTGGCAACAGCTGGGCTAGTGCAGCTTCTGACCACGACTCAGAGCTGAAAGACTTTGGGATTCCACCCTAACGGCGTGAAACAGCAGCTAAAATTTAAGGGATGTCAAAGAGGACTTTGCAAAAACCGTGTGTGCTGGGTTTGGCTGGGATAGAGTTAATTTTCTTCATAGTAGCTGGTATAGTGCCATGTTTTTGGATTTAGGACAAGAACTACACTGATACTACACCGATGTTTTCAGTTGTTGCTAAGCAGTCAAGGACTTTCAGCTTCCCATGCTCTACCAGGTGCACAAGGAGGACGGAGCGCAGCTGGGACAGCAGGCCCAAACTGGCCCATGGCATAGTCCATACCATATGACATCATGTTCAGCATATAGAGCTGGGGAAAGAAGAAGGAAGGGGAGGAAGTTGGGGGTGATGGCATTTGTCTCGCCAAGTAACCGTTACGCGTGACGGAGCCCTGCTCTCCTGGAGATGGCTGAACTCCTGCCTGCCCATGGAAGTATGGTTTCCAAATTCCTTGGTTTGCTTTGCTTTCACACGGAGCTTTTGCTTTACCTACTAAACCGTCTTTATCTCAACCACGAGTTTTCTCACTTTTCCCCTTCCGATTCTCTCCCCACCGCAGCGGGGGGGAGCGAGCGAGGGGCTGGTGGGGATTAGTCACCAGTTGGGGTCAAACCATGACACCATGCTACATAACAAAGTCTGAACAGCACAGACCTTTCTTACGGAGGGTTAAGGTTGCCTTACCTTCAGTTTCTCATACTTCTTGGAATAGGCTTCCATGGCTTCCTTGACCTGCTCTGGAAGCTCTAGCTTTTCCTCTTTCAGTGGTGGCCAGAACTCACTCGACAGGATAACGGCAACAAGGCTGAATGGTGGCCTCTCCTCCTCTGGGAGTTTCTCTTCCTCATCACGAATGTTGGCATTAATGCGTCGCGAATCGGCCATATCCTGGAAAAGGCAGAGGAAGCTGAGGCAGCTCCTTCTCTTCCAAGTCAGTGCTAAGCCTTAGTAAAGGAGAAGCTTAAACGAGGTGACTAGCGTTGTCTCCAAATGATGATGGGGACACAGGAAAGGACGTGATCATGTGCGTCTACTAAAAACTCTGCTACATACAAAGAAGTATTTGTGGGGAGATTGAGGAGGAGCTTACGACCCAACACTAGCCTACACTGGAGTCCATCCAGACCTGTGTTCTTCCCACTGTGCTCCAAGTGAATTGAGCTCCAAAGTCCCAACCCTAGAGGAGATGGAAGAGCTCAGCCCTTCAATGCCAGAATACTGTACTGCAGGAAGGGCAGGAGAGACACCACCACCACCACCATCACAACCGTTCCCCAGGGTCGATAACCCAACCCTTCAAAACCAGACATGATTTTAAATGTACACAAACCAGCCCCCTCACTGGGATTTTGGGAACCCCACTTTCCTAAAAGACCCTTTTAGGGTCGCTCCTCAAGTCTCTCCTCTTCCCCAGTGAGCTCAAACACCTGGAATTCAAATTGAAAAAAAAAAAAAAAATTACTTTTAACATGACTTCACAGTAGTGCATCTGAGCTTCACCAAACCGCAGCTTCAGCAGCTCCACGTTGCGGATTTCCCTGATAAAAGAAACAACGGATCAGACACAGGTCCCTGAGACAGACGAGCCTCTTGGCCTCCACCCCTCACCACACAGCCAAAAAAGGTAGTCCCTGGCACAAGGGTGGTCCTCCTAGGAAGCCTTGCAAGGCATATTATCTGAACAGCACCCAAGTGAGGGACAGTCACTTCTGTAGGCCAGTAGCTTTTTGAAGACCTTCCCACCCCTTTCATTAGGACGAGGCACCCAGCCATTCCCCTCGACAACGCAGCGCCCTCAGCGTTTGGCGAGCCGCCCGCCCGAGTCTGCCCATCCCAGCCGTGGCTCACACTAGCTGCGTTTCACAGAAAGGGAAACCACTGCGGCTGCTCAATCGAGAGACACAGCGTTTCCTGATGCTTCAGCCCTTCTTCTTACTTTGACACTTTCTGCTGGCCCTAAGCAGCCTTTGCAGGTTGTGAGGGCCACCAGAAGATGTGGGATGGAGCTAAGAGGGTGTTGGTGCCTCCAGTTTCCTACATGCTGTCCTGCCAGTGCGAGCCAAGGGCAGGACTGAGCAGGAAGCTTGGATGAGAAGAGATGAGTGCCTTAAATTCTAGATGTGAACCCAAAGCTGCAGAGGAAATGGCCAAGGACATTCTCAGCTCCAGAAACAGCTGTTCACAGGACCGAGTCTGAAGCACACCTCTATCAGGTGATTTTACCATGGAAAGCCCTGGGGTTGGGCACCTGGACCTCACCTCTCAGCACTGTAGTTGAACTGATGCAGCAGCCGATCGGCCAGAAGCGTGCGGTATTCGTTGATGAACAGGTCCTTGCTGCCATAGATGCTCACCAGCAGGCTGATGATGTCCGAGGACCGACGCTTAGAACTTGATTTTCCTAGTGAAACCCAGCAGATGACAGCGTGAGGTTAACAGAGACGTGCCCCAGCCCACCTCAGCTCTGCAGGACTAGCACATTTGCTGCTCAGGACTACAGCCCACCAGGGAAACCAGCAGGCTCCTAGGACTTCTGGTCTTGGCATCTAACCTGGATCTGCATCGACCGGGTCAGGAACCCAGTCCCCTGGTTCTGAGACGTCATCGTCACTCTCCTGGCCGTTCTCCAGGGTCACTGGGTCAGCTTTCGAGAGCTCGTTTGCGAGATCACCGGAGCCCTCAGCATCCCCTGTGAGACCAGCCACAATCTGCCGCACCGTGTCTTCCCGAGTCCTGCCAACAGGCAAGAGAAACAGAGCAAGTGAAGTGAAGGAGAAGGAGAGGGAAACGGGATGCATCAGGCTGCCCGGCAAGCCTCTTACCTCAGATACCTCCTGATGGGCTCGCAGGCGACCTCCAGGATAACCATGGAGGGGTCAAGCTCCCGCAAGGCCTTGATGGCCGAGATATAGAGAGTGATGATGTCGGATGTGTTGACTCCTACAGGAGAGGGGCAGAGGGAGTCAGTCCCAGAGCACAGACTAATTGAGTTGGATGCTCCAAGCCCTCTGTTCGACCTATGGAGTCGGAGGCAAAGGGCTTGCTGCCCTACTGCTCCAGCCAAACAGAGAGACTGGGGTTCTCAGATGCAGGGATGTAAAACTCACCAGGATGCAGAAGTCGCATTTCCAGAGCACTTTTCAGAGAGCTGAGCAGCTGCTGCCTCTGATTAGTCCTTTCCAGGCAGAACTTGAGGTCCTCCACAGCAGGCTTCGACTCTGGGAAATCTACAAACCAAGCAGTGATTAGAAACAGTGCCATGCTCCGTGGGAAGGCGAGAGGAGACAGCGTGGTGCATCAGGAGATCTATCATCCACCCAAACCAAGTCCAAGAGTGAATGAACACTGAATGGGTCGCACCTACCTCGAATAATGCTGAAGAGCTCTTCAATGCGCATGCTGGCGTAGATGCGGTAGAAGAACCTTTGGACGTGGCACCGCCAGCGCTTCAGGGTGCTGCTAGCTTCTGGAGAGGAGTGTGCCAAGGGGCCATCTTGCAGAAAAACCTTGCTGAGCCAGCCAATCACTTTCTCAATCCACTGCACAAGGAGAGGAGGAGCACAGAGATGAACGCCACAGCTGGATGTGACTACGTCCCACACTTAACTCGCCCCCGGGCAACTACCACTGCAAGCAGAAATGGGCAGCTAGTCCAGGACAGCACTTCCTCCAGCTGCTCTCCAAATGCACCCTGGCCTGGGTTATAGCTGGGGAAAGCTTAGCTGAAAGAATATGAACTTTAAGCAAAGAGACAGGATATAGACTATGCAGATGTGTATGAGAAGATAAGGGGGGACTGGGGACTGTGCATAGGCACTGGGCTCCAAAAACGACAGGGTATATTCAAAACCTTGCAGGCCATTCTATTCTTGCAGATTCCATTCCATTCTGTACTTGCAGGACTATTCTTTTCACGAGAATATAAGCAAATTGCCCATCATGCCATTCTTGGCCCAAAATTTCTATGATTCCTGAAATCAATGACGAGGAAGCCGTCCCAAGGACTCACGGACAACCAACCAAACTCAGGCACTTGAAACCAAGACCTCAAGTACCAGCCAAGTCATTGAATAATAAAATAAAAACCTGAAGAGAGAGCATCAGAAGGCTCATTTTTCGTATTTGAGATTCAGTTTTCTACAGAGAAATGCGTAGCTGTCAAATTTCAAACATACTCAACTACAATATCCAGACGTTCAAAAGAACTTGTTTTTTTTTTAACTTCCCCTTTAAGGTGTCAAGTACATGGTACTTCTTGGGATAGTATTTGAGTATTAATAGCTACTAGATGTTAATATTTTTTGATAACCTGATTCCAACAGCCTGAAACAAAAACGCTAAGTCAAGGTCTGGTTTGCTGATGTTAATTTTTAATTATCTACTCGACTGAGGAAACACTGAAGAAACGCACAAGTTCTGCCGATTACAAGGCAGGGTGAACCCGAGAGCTACAGAACACCCGGGCACCGATCTGGGCAAAACTCAAAAAGCTGATAAAAAATTCTCCTAAAGCACAAAAGGAAAGGACTATAAGTGAACCAACTCATTTTCCCCATGAGTTTATTTTCTCCGAGTGCTGCTGTTACAGCCTGATTATCAACGGACACTCCAGACTGCTGCTGCTGTGGGGGTTTGCTGTCAGTACTTTTAGCCAGGCTTGTGCTTTTTTTCTTAAAATTCTCTCTTCCTAATTCTGACGTGCCTCAATATTCTGTGGCCAAACACAATGGCCTTTCTGAAGAGGTGGGAGCAAGAGGACCTTCTGCAACGTCAGACAAGCAGAACGCAGTTGCATTTTCTCTGATGCCCTTAAAAAATGTCCTTAAACAATCTCCAGGTCGTCCAAAAGCATTTCACACTATGTCCAATAAAGAAAGTGTTGCACAGCAACTAAAGGGAAGTAAACATAAAACGACTGCCGATGTTTGCGGACGACAAAAACGGCCGGCGTGGCAAACAGCACGGAAACTAGGGCAACCAGAGAGAGCAGCCTGGCTTGCATGGCAACCTGACTTCACGCATTGTTCTTCAACACAGGCAAAGGCAAGGTCATGCATCAAGGAACAAAGAGCACAGGGCAAGCCTGGGGAGCCAGGGCTGTATCCTGGCAGAGCCATAACCCAGGGAAGAATTTTAGGCAAGGTAAACAGCCCAACACGAGCTCAGTTTCAGGTAGCAGCAAAACAACTGGGTAGTTGCAAGGAAGGATTTTAATTCTGTATGTGAGATCAATACCAGAGTATCATCTCCCATCCTCGCTTCCTATTTTAAAGGGGTGCTGAAAAATTAGAAAGAGGACAAATTCTAATTATGGGCCCACCTACGCAGAGGGAGGGTCCTCTCCAGGTTAGGTGGCACCACATGTTCTTGTAGTGTACGAAACAGGACCACAGAAATTCCCTCATTACTACAGACATCACCAGGTGAAACATAACGGTCCGTTACGCACAGGTCGGAGCAAACCTTCCTCTCTGGCATAAATCAAAATGGGGAGTTTTAATCACCTCTTCTGCCAGGGATGGTGGGAGTTGTAGCCCTGGACCAGGTGTTTTCAGGTGGAATCTGCTTTTAGCCTGAGCTGCTAAACCAGTAACAAGAGCAGCTGCACATCTCCAAAGAGAAGGCCCTCGCTGCCCGCACGCCCTCCTTACCTCCTGGAACTCATTGAGGAAGGAATGCTCATATTCTCCCCTGCATCTCTGCTCCATCCTCTCCTCTATCATCCTGTGCAAGATGGTCGTGACAGCATCGGCGCTCACTCTCTCCAGCAAATTCAGTCGGCGGCTACAGACAGAGACAGGGACCTGATTCAGAGCGTACGGAAGCAAAGGTACAAGCAAATAAAGAAACTCGAACTGCCTGAAGGCACCTTCCTCCCTGCGTGCTCCACAGATGCAGGCTAGATCTTAGTTTAAACGCCCTCATAGACGCACTATATATGTAACATATGACACTACTGCTATCCCGTCTTCCTTAGAAACGTTATATCCTAGCCAGCAAAAGCTTTTTCATTTAGAAGAGTTTGCTGCTTTGTGGACAGAAGGCCTTAGAGCAAGAGGAAGATATTCTCGTATTCAGGGAGAGGAACTTACTGTCTAAAGCTCTGCTCCAGTTCAACCACCAGTTGGCAACCAGCTGCGGAAACCCTGCGCCAAGTTCTGTACCCAGTACCACGATACGGCCTGACCTCATGAGTACCTCCTCCTGTTTTCTGATAGCAAGAAAACCTGCTGCTGCTCCCCACCTGGACCACCTGCTTGTTCTGAGCGACAGCCACCACCCCGTAACCTACGTACAGGATGTCATTGAGCTGCTGGAACTGCTCCATGGCTTTGGGACACCAGCACTGCTCTCTCTTGCTGCTGCAGCCTGCGCACAGCGGGCTCTCTCCTCCGCCCTCCTCCGTATCACTCTCCTGCTCGGTCTCACTCATGCTGCTCTCGCACTCGTTTGTTCCATCTTCTCCTTTCTTCCACTGCCGCATATATATCCTGAAAGTGCGGCTGTAGAACTGCTGGATCATTTCCTGGAAGGATTTAGTAGTGGAGAAGAAAAGGATAGCTTTGAACATGGTGTAGACCTTCTCTTGCAGCATCTGAGCGCCTGTCCCCAGCAGCAAGCCTGCCTTGGTCCACCTCTCCAGAAGTTCCAGGCTGTTCAAGTAGGGGTCCAGGCGGCGCTTGAGAAGACTAAACGCATCCAGAAGGAGCGAGGAGCACTGGGGCTCCTCAGCTGTGTTTTCATACTGGCTGATGCAGTTCCAGAACTCGGGAGCTATATTAGCCTGCAGGTCCGTCTGCAGCACCTCGACGAACCACTCCTCCACGACCGAGTGCAAGTCGTAACACCGCAGCACGTCCAGGGCTGCCCGCAGGTCGGCATCCTTCAGCGGCCCCGCAGCATCCGACCTCGGCGCTGCCTGAAACGCAGAGGAGACAGGAAGTTAAGCACACGTAAGGAGGAGGAGGACCTTCTCTAGGAGGACCTGGGGCAGAAGAGCCCGCTCGTCTCAACGAGCGGGGACCAAACACACACGGACTCTGCTGTCCCACCGCACCAGGTGGACACCGCTCCTCCACGGAGACCCGCTGCTGGAAGCCAGGCGCCCACCTCCCGGGCCGAACCCCCGAACATCGCCCATCGCCGCCCCCGTTGGCAGCGCTGCAGGACACGAGCGCTGGCGGGAGCACCACGAGCCCCCCCCCCCCAGATCCCCAAAAAGCCCGGCCCTGGGGCCGGACCCCCCTTGGCCGACGTTAGCTCCCCCGGGGAGCGAGCGGGGCGCGGAGCGGCCGCACGGACGGGGGAAGCGGCACCTCTTCGGCACGTACAGCTGCCCTGGCGGGCGGGACGGGGCGGAGGGGCACGGCTGGACCCTTCCCTGCCAGCCCCCTGCGCGAACACGAGCCGCCGCACCGCCACATCGCCCCTTCCCCTCTTTCCAGGGCAGCAGCTCCAGCCGTTTCTGCCCCCCCCGCCCCAGCAGCTCCCCCTGGACCCCCCCGCCCGCCCGGGGCCGCCGCAGCCCCCCGCCTCCCGGCCCGGCCGCCCCCGCTCACCAGCCCCAGCGCGGCGGGCGGCACCAGGGCGGTGCTGAGCGTGTGCCAGGCGGCCGAGAGCCCCGCGCCCGCCGGCGGCTCCATGCGGGCCGCGCCGCAGGAAGAGGCGGAGCGCGGCGGGACGTTGGGCAGGGCCGGGCCGGGGCGATGAGCGGCCCCGGGGCCGCGCTGCGGGGGTACAACGCGGAGCTGCGGGAGGGTGAGCGGGGCCGGGGCCGGGGGCGGGCGCGGGGCCGGGGCCGGGGCTGACGGCCCGTACCGCGCAGGGCTGGCGGAGCTGCGCGCCCGGCGGGAGGAGCTGAGCGGGCGGATCCGGGAGGAGGAGGCGGAGCGGAGGCGGCTGCAGGGCCGGATCTGCGCGCTGACCGAGCGGCTGGCCCGCACCAGCGAGAGCCTGGCGCGGCACCTGGTCGCCCGCGGCGAGCTCGACAGGACCATCGCCGAGACCGAGGCGGCGTACGGCAAGGTACCGCCCGGCCCCGGGCCGACGCGAGCGCCGCTGCCCGGGGCCGGGCGGGACGGAGCCCCCGGCACACGCAGTGCCCCTCCATGGGGGTCGGGGGTCGGGCTTGGGGAAGCGAAGCCCGGCGGTGCCGAAGGGCACGGGCAGCACCGGCCGCGGCTGCCCGACCGGGTCCTGGCACGGCGGGCAGCGAGTCCCGCCGAGCGCCGCTCAACGGGAGGAAAAGTGGAAGTTACATTAAAGCGTATCGTCAGGATACATCGGGATAGTCCTGAAAAACAAGGCCCTTCTCACAAACCATCGTTTGGGGGTCGGGGGGAAAGGAGGAAACCAGAGACAAGGCGTTGTTGAGCCAGGAGACCATGAATTCATGCAGGTAACAACAAACAACGAGAGAGCTGTCGGATTACTAGACACTCGTTTTGCTCAATTTTTGATGTCACTGCTTCCTTTTTAATGGAACGCTATCATGGTGATATCACAGAAGAGTAGAAATGTTGGACCAGTAAAGGAGTGGGAAGGAGGCAAACAGCACAAGGGCTGCTACTGTTATTTCCGTTACTGGGATGGCTCACCCCCTTCACCTGTCCTGTGTTTTTAAACTCTGCCAAGCAGACTCTGTGTCATCCTTCTTACAGGATAACAGCTGAATTCACCTTTGAATCACACACCAATCAGCTTTTTTAAAAAATAAAAGGATCTTCCCAGCTCACTTTCAGATAAGCAATGATCTTCCCTCTGTGCTAACAAGGAGCCGTTGAGTTCAAGAGCAACCCTTCCCCTATTAGCTGCTGACTGCATTCTGCTTTTCCCATGTGTGTTTTTTAATGCGGTCACTAAGCTGTATCAGATCCTCTTCACCTCCCAAAGTCAGTACTTTGGTACTGACAGGGAGGTGGCAATTGGCAATTTGGTACTGCCAGTACAGTGGCAATTATTTTTCAGATGAGGCTGGAGCTGTTTTCTCAGCCTCCTTCAAGAACTGATGGTTTGGGGTGAAGTGGGAACTTGAATAAAAACGTAACAGCTCAGAAATTGTGTTGTAAAACTACATGAACAAACACCTGTTAAAAGAAACCCTCCCTGAGATACAAGTCACAACCCCCCAGCCTACAAATGAATTCATGTTTATTGAAATTAAAAGACAGTCACAGTAGGTAAAAAGCAGAGGTGATCAGGAGAGGAAATGCAGACATCCTGCAAACAGAAACCAGTAACAAAATTCCTTTACTGTGGATGCACATCTCTTGTCTGTAATCACACTCCTTGCCCCCCCACCCCGCCGCTGACAGTCGCAGGACTCCACCTTCTTCCACGACTGAGATGGTGAGATCCCACCAACATGTTCTACCAGGGTCTCATCCTGCAGGGCACTTACCTTCATCTCTTCTCTGACCACTTAGTGATTTCCACAAGTTCATAGGAAACATAAACTATCTTTGGGACCACAACCCTACTATCACATTTTGTTACAACTGTCCATCACGTTAAAACTTTAAAATGGTGAGATGGACAGGCTGCAAGATCTCCTAAACCTGTTGTAGCCTTGTTTCCTAGTGCACAGTAAGTGGGAGTGTTAGATGATATACAATAGAAGCTAAAAGTAGAAGAAAATTAATAAAAGGAAAGATTTAGTCTGACATAAGGTCATTGTAGATTTAAGTAAGTCTTTAAGCAAGAAGCCTAAAATATGCAGTTTTGACAGTGGAAGACAGTTGAAACTGGGTCAGCTGAGCACAATTTAATACTGATCTAAAAAGCCCACGTATCAACATCTCCCTTAATAACAAAGTAAAGTTCACCCCACAGCCTGCTTCAGGAAGTTCTCTGCCTCATGCTCCAAGACAGATAAATTGCTTAAGTGTGTTTCATATTCAGAATACGAATATATTTCAGGGCAGGAAACAGAGAAATTCCTCCACAGATATTTCCACAAGTCAGACAGGATGAGACGTCACTGAGAATTAGATACTGTAAGGGCTGAAGAATCCCTCTTGCTTGAAGGTAGATCAGCTGAATTCAAAGGAACTCCTTAGAGAAACAGTTTATGTAAAAATAAGCTTGCTTGCTTTCTTTCCCAGATTCTGGAGAGTTCTCAGACATTGCTAGATGTCCTGAAGGGAGAAATTGAGAATGCTGGTAAAGCCGGTGAGCCACAAAGCACTTCAAAAGAAAAAGAAAAACAAGCACGTGGACAAAAGCATTCCTGAACTTGTTCTTCGACCTGGAAAGGCCTGCTGGTCTGGGACAGCTGCTGTTCTGGTACAAGGATGCCACATTTAATAAAAGTCTTTGTTTTGCAGAAGTAAATTTTCCTTTCAGGTGCACTTTGGTTATTAGTTAGCAATCTACTAAAGTTAATCCTCAGACACTAGAGATCATGGCAGGCATCCTACCAAACCAAACCAAACCAAACCCAACCCAACCCAACCCGTTCTTTTGAGCACAGTGATACTGAAGCATATCTGCAGAGGTGACTTATCTGCTAATGCTTTTGCCCTCAAAACAGCATTCACCTTGCCTTGCCAAGAGTTCCTCTGGCACAGGCAGGGATTAGAGTACAAAGCTGGGAAGTGCGAAGGCAGCACTCAGCGAGGTGCAAATCACAGCTACAAGGTAGAGCAGGCAAACTGGAAGAAGGAGTAAAGAGGTCAGCAGCACACCAGGGCACCGTGTGCTCCTCTTGAGAAGCACGCTCTGTGCTCACGCCTCCGCTGAGCCTGTCCTCACCGGGGGAAGCTGTAGGCACAGAGCTAATTCACTGAGAACGGCTTGCAGCGTACCAGGGCAGCGTTTCAGTGGCTGAAATCAGTGGAACAAGCTGCAGGATATTGTTGGCTTTAGTGTTCCTCATGGATCCATAGCAGAACAAAGTCAGGACTAGGTCAGGCAGCTTGTCCCTAACTTTAATTGCAAACAGCTTTTGCTTCACCACCTGCAGTTTTTTTTAAGTTGCACATCTAGAGACAGGGGCCACCTTAAACAGAGCTGAGCTTTTCCATAGTGCAAGATGCTCACTGGGACCTTTTCTGCTAGAAAAGCTGTGCATAACCTTTTCTTCAAAGATAGTCCCTGATCTCCTTTGGCTGTGTGCACTGCCACCAGCTGTGGGCACTGCTCAGTGTTTAACTCCACATGTCTGGTAACTTACTCATGCCTTAAATCCAGCAGTCACTAGCAGTCCTGCATTTTTAACTCATTTCATCCCAGTCTCAGCCTCTTGTCCTGAAGAATTTCATTACTGGGAGATGCCTTAGCACAGCGGATTCACTGCTGTTTCCATGGTATTTGTGTCACGTCAGACGCAGAAGCGCTGCCAGCCACATGCCGCCCCTGGCAAGGAGCAGATCTTGAGTTAGCTTGAAAAGGGACAAGCCTTAGAAGTGGAAGGAGATGGAAAGTTTCCTTTGTGGCCCCTTCAGACAACATCTAACAAGCCGCCGAGTGTCTATATTTTTTTTCAGATTACCTTTCCAGAAATATTTAGGCACCTAGGTCAGAAGAAGAGAACAGCTACAAGTAGGTATGTCCTAACATTTAGTCCTGACTGTATTTTTCAGCAGAACAACCTTCCTCCTGCTGCTACAATACACACCAAAACAAGTGCAAGGTATGCAGAGCATTTGCAGTTCATAGACCAGTGTCACCTTGACTAGACATTCATCATCTATGTATAACAGACAAACCAACAAAAGTGTCAAATTTAACCCAAGACACACGCCCAGTCCTTTGGATAGAGCCACGTGCTGGGGTACCACTCATTTCATAAAGCCCAAAGAGGCCATATCTATTCCAACTGCATCTCTTTTAATCCCAGAAGTACAATCACATTAGCAGCAGTGTTCCATCTTTTCCAGAGTGCAATTTGGACCCTGAGTTTACAGTAGTAGAAAACTTAAATGGAAGAGTCTAGCAAATTCCTTTGCATACTGGCTGCGTTAAACAATTACAATAGAACTATAAAAATCCTAGGAAAAAAAAAAAACATATTCCTTGTTCAAGTTCTGCAGAAGAAAGGAGTGAAATAGCCCTCCCGCGCTTTGCGTTAGAGGAGCAGAGCGAGCGTGGCTGGAAGGAAGCCTCCCCACCAGCCACGACAGATAAATCTTGGGCCTGGCCCTGTCAGATCCTGGAACACAGCAGCAAGAGGAACTGGCAAACTGAAGTGTTTATACTGAAGTATAGCAGTTATTAGGGACTGGAGACCAGAGCTGGGTACGGACAGATCAAAGCTATGGCCAATGTTTGGGAATCTTCAAGAGGCTCAAGCCAGTCTGGACGCTTCTTTACAGACGAGTGCAAAAGTAACACCTGAAGCTAAAGGCATTTATTCCCCTTCCCATCCTTCACAGCGTGTTCTGCTTCCTTCACAAGAATGTAACTGGCATATCAGTTCCGTGATGGTTCAGTGAAACTAGACCCAGAAACATGCTGAGACCAAACCATGAACCTCCAATGGTTTTCCAAACTGACACCCGATCTAGCTGACAAATCACAACCACTTCTGTGAATCCAGCTGACCACCCAGATACTCCCAGTGCTCCAACTCCAGAACCGTTCTTCACTGGGGCCTCTGATGGGCGAACTGTTACAAAAGCTGTCCAGACCCCATACAATGCCTGGATGAGAGGGACTCATAGATAAGCCCTGGGAGAACCTACATCCATCCCAGGACCACAGATCTGCTCTTAACACGCTTGCCTAATCGGCAGCTGATCTTGAACAAGGAATACGCAAGGCCACATGGAGAACAAATCATATGCCTTAAAAGTAGTAGTGAGGTCCCAGAATCCAGTGCAAATATTCTCTGAAGATGCCCGATAGCATCTAGTCCACCCTTGGCATCAGGATCCAATGAAAACTGTGGTGAGGGAGGGACCCAGAAGCTTATTTCCGTGGTGCCCGCATGGATATTCGGAAGGTGCGCTGACACGTTTTGTCCAGCAGCTGCTGCTGCAGACCAGAAGATGAAGCCATCAAAAATACAGAGCGGGCTCGCTGCTGAAATCGGAGAGTCCGCCCTTCTCTGCTGGGGTGAGCTGTGGAGAAAGCAGAGTTGACAGGGAGGTGTCATCAAATCCAAAGCAAATGACTACCCACACCTTTGGACAGTGAAGGCTGCCTTGGCACCTTGCCCAGGGCTAATGAGCACATTTAATTTCCCCCCTCCAAACGTGCCCTGGAGTACCAAGGGTGCCAGCTGCCCAGAGTCTCCTTTACACAGACAGGAAAAGGCAGGTCTGCCAGTGCAGTGGGACCTTGCGTTGAACCCTCCGTGTTCACTGCCCAGGGAGGTGTGCCACTGCTCAAACACAGGTGTTCAGCCGAAGGCACATCCCGTCCCATCCACTGCCCAAACTAACCCGGGAGTCGGGTAAGAGCACGGCAGGAGAAAGCCAAAACCTGCTTATTTAAAGTCTCACCATGACTTGGCTCCCATGGGAATCAGTTTCCTTTGTGGGGGGTCCCTCTGCAGCAGGCATCTCCTCATACTTCTGCTCCTGCCACTCGCTGAACTTCACGGAGTGCTTTGGGGTGTAGCTGGATAAATCTGCTGGAAGGACAAAGCTGAGGTGAATATTTCTCACCACCTCGAAAGGAAGCAGGATCAAGATCCTGGCAGGGACAGCATGGAAGCTGCCCATCTGCAGTTCCCCCTTCTGCCTTGTCCCCACTAAGCCCCGATTCTGCCGGCAGCTGGCAGAAGTCACCTCCATGGGAGGCTCCTCCTATAGAAGAGCACAGTACTCCACAGAAGTCACCTCCCAGCATTTCCCCCTGTGGGGAGCCCCATCAGGGGCTGTAGGAAACACGGACAGTGTCTGACACCACCAGTAACCCCACAGTGCCATCGCAGTGCCTCGCTCACCCGAGTTAGGTGTATCGGGATGCAAAGTGCTATTTGGGCGTGGAATGTAAAAGGTGCAAGACTTGTCATCCTCTGTTTCAGAAGCATGTCCTTCCTCTTCCTCCTCCTCTTCTTCTGCCAGTGAGCTCTCTGACGGGTACTCAAACATAGTCTGTAAACTGGTCTCATTGAAAGAGATCTTCATCTAGACAACAGCAAAGGAGAATTATTAGAAAGCAGCACAAGAAACCACTGATTGTAACATTTGCTCTGGCAAAGCCCACCTCCCACTCCAGGGTTTCACCCTGGTTTAAGGGAGCCATTGTGTATCCCTCCACCTTTCTGAATTTCTTACCACGCTGAGAGAAACTACAAATGCAGATAGCCAGGCAGATGGGATGGAGTCAGGAGGCTGAGAGGTCAAAGGTACCTCTGGCTTTTTGCCCTGACACACACTTTGCCATCATCTAACACTGTGAAGCTCAGCAGCCAGGAGAAGCTGTCGGCGGGTCCCTCCAGAGGGATCAGTGTTGCCAAGGAGGACAGGAAAGCATCCACATGTTGGAAAGATGACATCACTAAAGTCTGCCTACTCACTTGTGTACCCATGTGCTAGACAGCAGAAACATCAGTGATCAGGACTGCATTTTGGGAAAGTCGTCCTGGCAAAAAGCTATTTGAGCTGGATAAAAACAGGGCTTAATACCAAAAGCGAGAAGATGGAAGCAGCTAAAGGAGAGATGGTAACAACTGGTAGCAGAGGGGGAAAATACTGGACAAGTGGGAGGTACTTAAAGGTTCTGTTTTGCAATCAGATTTATTTTGTATTCTCACTAGTATTCTTTGCAGTAAGTGGGAGACTGAGAACGAAGATGACTCCAACATGGGAGCTCATCATGGAAAAAACCAGATTTTTTTACGGGTCATTCAGAAAACTGGAGAGCAAGAACATTAGAAATGGGACAATGTTTAAGGTCAATCCTTTCTCTAAGAGAAGCTCATCACCTGTGGGTAACTGAGAAGGAAAATTTTGGATTTGCCACAGGACTATAATCATCATTAGGATTCTGCTTAAATAAACCGGGAATAGAACAGGGCATTTCCACTGGAAATAGAGACTGACTGGCCCCATCCTCCCTGTAACACCCAGCAGGTAGCATAAGGCAGTGACTGGATTCCCCCTTTCACGCCTCCAGCTCCCTCAGCTTCTCCCCATACTCCATCTCCTCCAGCCCCAGGAGCACTTTGGTAGCCTCCACCGGACTTGCTCTAATTTCTGCACCTATGCTGTAGCAGGACACCCAAACCCAGACACAGTAACTCCAGATGTCCTCTTCCAAGTTGAAAGGAAAAGCTGAGGGAAGAGGTTGTTCCCCTGCAGCCTTGCATGTCCTAATCATTATCTACCATTCTGCTTCGAAGATGTGGTCACAAGTCATCTCAACAGGTGGGGAGGGAGGTCCAGCCTGTTCACGCAAACAAAAATGTAGGTTGAGAAAAAGCCTAACGGCTCTTTTTAAGTACACCAAGAAAATAAACACCAGGGAGCAGAGAAGAACTGCTGATGCCAGCACACAACAGACAAACAAGGAGGATAAGCTTGCCAGGAATAAATTTACGCCAAAAGCAAGGAAGTATCTAGCCAACGTGGATGAAGGTTCAGGAGCAGCTGCCTAAAAGGGTGTTGTGATCCCTTTACTTCTAACTACAATTAAAATTGAGCTAATAGGGTTATGGACAGAATTAAAAGGCCATGGTTGTTATCATGGGTGGTAGGAGCTGGTTCAGAAATCTCTTCTGATGCTGTGTAATAACTGGGATGAAGAAAGGGCAGCACATTTGCCCCATGTGCCATATTTGCAGCCCTCCTCATATACAAACCACACCACAGCCTGAGAAACAGCACGTGGCGCCGAGCAGGCATCGAGCAACCACGCGTGCTGCCCAGACGCACGTGTTTCTTGCAACAGCAGCTGCTGCCTCTCCACATCTCCTGCGCAACGGGGTCTTCTGAAGGTGAACCTGCAACTGCAGGAGGGGACCAGAGCCTGCAATCCAGCAGCGAGTGGGAACCAGCTGGCTACTGCGTGATTCAGCGCTGCCCACGGACAGCCAGGCTGGAGCTACGTGGGTGATACGGGTTTTCAAGGAGAAACAGTGAGCGTTTCCCTGCTGCCTTCCAGAAAAGCAATGAGGGGGGCTGGAATCAAACCCAGGTAACAGAGCGAGTACCTAATGTCTCCTCTGCACCGCAAATACGCACGATGGAGCTGTGTGCTGCTCTGCTTGAGACCGGGATGTACCTCGGACACAGGCTGGCTGCCTTCCCCATGCTCCCAGGAGAAGGCAGGATGGAAATAACAGAGAGGGCAACCAGCTGCCTTTCCCCATTCCCTGCCCCGAGCTGCTCTGACCTTCTCCAGATGACGCACGGGGAGAGGAATGATTGTATTTCAGAGAAAAGGGGTTGGAATAAAACGGCCCTGAAGATCAGAGCATCCCAGTTGCTGTTCCCTGAATTTCTCACCCCTGCCACTGACCTAGATGCTCCCTGATCCGAGCCAGGCAGCAGAGCGGGCAGCGACCGCTCACAATGTGGCGTCTGTACTGCAGGGATGAGCCACGCTGCCAGGCACGAAGGCCACGAGGGTGGAGGTGCCCAGGGCTCCTAGAAGCTCAGAAGCTATCCCAGAACCAGGCACTGCACACAGGCTGCCTACCAGTGCTGGCAACTGTGCTGAAAGGCAAGAAGTACTTGGCTAAACATGGACAATAAAGGGGACAGGAGAGGTGTGCCTTGGTTTTAGAATTTAGTCTAGGGAGATGGAACTAAGTTCTCCTGGTTTTGCGCTATCAGGAGGAAATCTCTAAGAAAAATTACTTTGAGCCCAATTTAGACCAAAGCTGCGTGCAGGAGGAGAAAACAGGGAGGAAAACCAAAGAGTAGAAAGCAGCAGAAATGATGGAGAAACACCCCCTGTGCAGTGCCCAGAGGCAACACGCCAACAGCCCAGCCTAAGCCCTGAACTAAAGCAGCTCCCACTCGCCCACAGCCAATTCGACCCGGGCCACGCTGGCTTCCGGAGCCGGGCTGGGTGTCCTGCAGAACACTCTGCCATGGGGTACATTGGGTACCTGCTGCAGAGAGGCCCCAACGCTGTAGGAGGCAACTTTGAAGCTACTCAAAAAGAGCAATTATTAACCACAGCGGTGCCAGCCCCACGCACCCAGGGCCAGAGCTCGTAACCAGATAATTCGCTGCTTCAGCCCGACCCCCGGTTGGGCCAGCACAGCCTACGTGGAGGCTGATGCCAGGCAGCCTTGGTTGGCATGAGCACACCTTGGCACAAGATGCTCTCCTCCAACACCCACGTTCTCGTGCTCTACAGTAGCGTCCCACCCCCTGCGCCCAGCTACCGAGAAGCAGAAAGAGCCCTACGGCCGCTCCGCAATGAGGCACTTGGACGCACCCAGGCAAAGCAAACACCGGCGGAACAACCAGGTGCTGGCACAGGGTCGGGCTCCTGCAAACCAGCTCTGCACGAGTGGCTGCCGTCCCTGTGCCTGCACACACCTGCCAGGCGCTCCCTCGCCCCTGCCCACGCCAAGCAGGAGCCCCAAGAGCAGCCAAAGTGACAAACCCGCCGTGGCATCACCTGGGTTCTCCGTGCGAGCTCTTTCCCCAAGCACGAGGCATTTCAAGGGGAGCACAAAGCAGCACAAAGTGGACACCTTCCACTACACCAGGTTGCTCAAAGCCCCGTCCAACCTGTCCTTGAACACTGCCAGGGATGGGGCAGCCACAAGTTCTCTGGGCAACCTGTTCAGTTCCTCATCACCCTCATGAAGAAGAAGATGAAGGGCAGCTTACTCAGGCAAAACAAGAGGACATGTGGGTCAACACAACTGCCTTAAGAAACTCTCCAAGCAGCTGACAAGCAGAACTGAGCACTGTGCATAGGGAACACAGGCAGATTCAGTCCCAGGAACCATCTAAAAAGAAAACTCAGAAGCCCGATAATGGCACAGCCAGCAGCCAGCCTCTTGGCAGATCATACAGAATTTATGGAAACACAAAGGGGTAGTTTTCTTTAAAAGAAAACCATATCCCAGAAGAGCCAAGCACACTTGAGCCCCATCAGAGGACTCTGCTCACCGTGTCTCAGCAGCAGTTCTCCCATTTCTGCCTCAGCAGCAGCTGCTGGTTGTGGAAAGGAAGCCGTGGGTGTTTGCAGGGACTTGTCACTATTTGCTCAGCTGAATGTTTCACTCAGAACTGTGACACAAAACCAGGGTCCAACCCAAAACTGTGTATCTATCTATTAATACTCCTCTTCCCAGCAGTCAGAGCCACACTGGGAAGAATAAGGCAGGTTTTTCAGGGAATAGTGTGCTGTTCAGCCACCAGATTCTTGTTGCCATAGCAAAAATCATTTATTTATTTGCTCGGATTTGAATAGTAATGAGTAATACAGTACCCAGGAAAGAGAAGTCAGGGTAAACATTGCCCAACAAGCGTAAATTTGAGTAGTCATACATGGCTCACTTAGAAAAGAAATTAAAAAAAAAAAGTCAACCTTGTTTCAGGGGATGCAGGCTGTCAGGACCCAGTCTGCACCCAGACCGACAATGAAAGAGCCCCCATGTACAGAGACATATTAGAAATAAAAATAATCAGTTTACAGAAACCAGCCTGGGACATGAACAATGAAAGTCAGCAGACACCTCACATCCAAAAGCCGAGGTGGGAAAGTCTACAAGACTCCACAGCTGATGAAAGAGCAAACACCCAACGGCTTCTCACAAACCAGGGACAACATCATTAGTCCCAGGAGCAAACCATGGGGTTAATCTGCAGCCTCAACTCCAGAAGCAACCTCTTTAGTGTGGCTTTTCTCTTCTCCACCCATTGGCACATTTGCTTCTTGGCAGGTGTGGCAAAGCCAAAGTGATAAGGTAGGGTGCTTTACACCTTTGAAACAGCAACCTCTTTGGCAATCCAAATCCTGACCTTATTATAGTAATAATATTAAAAAAAAAAAATGTTCCAGGCATTAAAAGAAAAAAGACAAAAAAGTCACCCTTTACCTATACTCCAGGAAGGAGAGCCAGGGTCAGCGTACTGATCCCCATCGTAGCAGCCTGCGATGGGACCGAAAACGCCTGAGCCCATTCCCCTTCCCCGCAGAGCGATTGCCAACAGCCACATCCCGAACCTGTGGCTCTGGCAGGAGGCTGCAAGGGGCCTCGCCGCCGTCCCCGCTCAGCGTGTGGAGGAGCTGGATGGGATGGCAAGTCATGGAGCACGAGCTGGAGCTTATTCCTGCCCCTGCTAACATCAGGCAGTGCCTCCAGCACATCCAAACCCACCGTACTGCTGCTGCGGAGACTAGACAAGAGGGCAGCGGCTGCTGCGCGGTGACAAGGGGGACACAGCAATTTTTTGGTAATGGAGTCATGCTACTCAAGTACTTCACAAGATCCAAACAGCTGAGTAGCACCAGGGATCAAGATTTCCTCTTTTCAGGAAATTTTCCTCCAATCATCCTCTCTCCCCATGCGATATGATCCTGAAATGAAAAAAATTAGTGACTGCCCTGACTCCCTAGGACACGCACAAGCCACCAACGTGCTGCTGGGTGTGATTTAAAGCAGCTGGTTTAACAGCTTTTCACACCTGGTCAGCCAAACGCTGCCACCTCCTTTCTCAGCAACAGCAGCAGGAGGGTTTCTGTAGATATCTGGTTGGTATCTGCGGAAAGGGTGGATGACAATTCAACATGAAAACAAAAGAGCGAGTGATTAAAGTCTCTGACAGAAAAAGCATAGACAAAACCCAGTGGTTTGAAGAAAAAAAAAATCACCTAGTGCTTCTGTGCACTCTTACATTGAGCTTTACTACATTTGTTGCCGCACTGGTTGCCCAGAGATTTGGTCGAGACAAGAAGCACAAGACATCACATGAGATACCTGAAAACTGCAGCAGCAGACAGCTGGGAGCACATCAGGAAGCCTGTTGATACAGAGCATCCCATAGAGACTTACACGAAACACCACCCCAAGCTGGGCATGAAAGCTCCTCGAGCACCAAAACCCATTCAGTAGGTTGGTGGAGGCTCTGCCCAGAGCAGCTCAGGATCCGTGCGAAGAAGTGGGTCTCTTAAGACAGAACAAGCTCCATGCTGCCATGGAGTGAGAGGGAAGGTCCCTGCAGAGATAAATAACTGCTTGTGAGACTGGAAACAGAGGGTAGAAGCAGATATTTTATGGTGGACAAAGATCCGCAAGGGGTTTACCCTGGTCCTTCCATTTGACCCAGTGTGAGTATTCTCACAGATCAGCAAATTTAGCAGAAGGAGGCAGAGGAGCAGTTCATAAGCCACATACCTCTGCTGAGACCTTCCGTTTTTTCATTACAACCTGCAGTCAATGATCTAAACTCTCATGAGATGCAGTTTTCTCTCTAAAACTTTTAGATAAAGGATTTTTGGGAAAACTAGCCATTTCATCAGAGTTAGCGATGAGTTCAGCTACATGCCTGTACTCGTCCTGGAAATATGGTCATGTGTCAGCCCAAATTGCTGAATGACTCCAGGCACAGTCTCTGGGCACAGCAGCCTGGAATAGCACCCTGGGGCTGCAGTAGCATCAGCACATCACCAAAGCATTCATGTCATTCAGGAGATAAGAAGCTTTTGTACCTCCAAAGCCTTTCCTAGACACAGGCTTTTTCCCTGACAGTTACACTTGGGAATGGAGGGGACTTGAGGCTTGGTTCCTGTATCAGATTAACCCTGTACTGCTATGGCTGAAGCAGCCTAAGCATGGCCAGGAAACTACAGATGGCACTTCAGAAATGTACTTTTCTGTCATTCTGTACCAAAAAAAAAAAGAAGAGTTTTGGGGCACAGGGGTTGGCTGCTCCACCATAAGCTCACTTGATCATGCTTTTCCAAGAGTAACGCTGAGTTTTGCCCCACCATTAACTGCATCACAGAGCTAGTTACTGAATAGAGCCAGAAGCACTAAAGATTTACAGCAGTAGCATGCCAAGGGAGCACTGTGTTGCTGGCAAAGGACAGGTTGCTTCCAGGATCACATCCCAGCTCCCAAGCCACAAGGCAAAACAAGAAAGTCTCCATTTACAAGGCAACCCACAAAGCCAGCTCTGTGTAATCAATATGCTGAAGCACATGGTAGGTAGGAGCAATGCATGGAGATTCGAAATATTAAACTCCTTGCACAAGACACGGGGAAGTTTCAAATTCCTGGTGAGAAGTGACAGGTAGGGACAGTCCCGGAAAGCAAGGAGAGCACGGCAGGGCAGGCAGCTTGGTTAACTCTTCCCTTGACTGCCAAGAAGAGATTCCAGCACCCAAGCAACCCGAGGGCAGTTGGAGTCTCAGTGTGACACGGTACAAAGCAGCGATTCACCCACGGATCCCTTCATTCCTTCGCACATCTGCGGACGGAGGAGCCAGAGCCTTCCACAGTTTGACAAGTAATTCAAATATGACTTGGCCCATAAGAATTGGACAAATCTCCTTACAAATATTGAACAGATCTCATCTGAATACACAAACAGAGCGGGCACAAACATGATACAATTAGTGCCAAGACTTGGTATCTTCATAAACAACGGGCAAAACTCCCAAACAGCAGAGGATTCTGCTGCACAGGCAAGTCCGAGCCTACAATTTGTGGCTCCAACGTGGTGCAGCACTGGGAGGTGCCACCCACAAATGTTTCTGTGCAACCAAGACCGGCCAGAGCAGTCCAAACAAATACCACGGTTTGGTGCAAGTGAACTGTCTCCAGCTGGAATGGAACAGACAGAGCATCATTTCCCAGGAAATACAGGGAGGTTGGGAACAGAATTACTTCCCACCCTGGCAAGGAGCTTGTTCTAGACTTCAAGAGCAGAAGGCTTCAGTGATGTCAGCAGCATTAGCTGCATGAGAGAGTTCATGTCTCTCCTGCTCTCTTTCTGCACTACTAATATGCAAAAGATGCTTCCTTGAAGAGAAGTGACTAAGCGCTGCGAGTTCACCGTGGCGCTTGCGGATGTGCCCTCGGACCTGCGTTTTCACTAGCTGCGAGCTATATGATTTCCCTAAGCACGCAAGTGTTTCGCTCTTGCAGCGTCTGAGATCTTCTCCTCAGCTTGCCTACAGTCCATCAAACCCACAAAACACCAGCTCCATCCTGCCAAGTTCCCAAGATCATCTGAAGGGCACTTCATGGAAAACATCAGCACCAAGTTCCTTCAGTCCAGATTTCCCCAGGATGTTTGTGAAGTTTCTCCACGTGATACAGACACTTCACATGACTCTTCCTACACAAGGAGTCCCAAGAGAGATACCGTTACAGCTCCACGGCACATCCCGGTCCCACCGCAGTCACTGGGAAGAGTCTGGATTTGTAAATAGATTTTAAATTGCCCGGAGGGGAGTGAGCAGAACCCCAGAGGTGAAGGAAATGCTACTGCTGCAGTTCTTACCGAGATTTCCTTTACTGCCACTCAACCTGGAAACGAAACATTTTAATTTCTCCTACCATTTCCCATATATAACACAGACAAGCAGGATTTCTGCCCCAGCCAGCCTGAGCATGTACTTCCTCAGCTCTTCTCAGGAACACCACGACTGTGTACAGGAAAAAACAGAGTGGGGAGGAAAACCCAAACCCAAGGCAAGCTGAATACTTGAGATGGAGGGAAACTATAAACCGTGTCTCATCTGCTCCACAGATTAAGGAAACCGATTAAGATAACGTTAACTGTAATCCTTGTGATCAGAATTCAGAGCACAAAGCACTCCAAATCTCCTCTCAAGCTCTGGGGCGGGCTGAGCCCTGGGCACGTCCTAACCAGCTTCAAAGGCGGGCTGGTCTCGTATTTGCGTAAGAGTTTCTATTTTAGCTCTTCTGTCCCGTTCCCGCGCTGCCAACAGCATCAGGCAAGCAGGGGACGGGAGGAAGAGAACGGGGAATTTGGGAGCAGCTCAGACTCGCTGCGGCACGAGGTGAAGCATGCGAGGGGTGAGGCCATGGAGAATCTCAGTCTCAGAAAGTTTCCCAGTATGGAGATGAGATAAATGTGACTCATCTGCTCTGCCAGGGGTTTAGTACAACAAAGAACAAGCACTTCAAGGAGCTGGCAGGCAGTGGGGAAACAAAAACCAACCTACCACCCCACCCATAGCCTCAGGTACAGCTTGTGAGGTGGTTTAAAAACTGTAACCACAACCAGATCTTGATTTCTAGAGTCTTCAGCCACCAACATCGTAGGCTAAAAACCAGCAGAATTAGAAAAGGATGAGGAAATCGCACAATCTGGGTGAAACTGCCCTGCTCAGATCTGACAGCCAGTGGAAGTCACCTCTGCAGGGCAGGGACCATGCCTGATCATCCCAGACATGTATTTTCTGAGTGGAGCTTGTCACTGTTGACCTCATCTACCAAAAATTCAATACATCCATGTCAGATACAGACTACAGCCCCTCCTTAAAGGTGGCAGATATATTCGCCCCCGCAGATGACAGCCATGAGACAGAAAACAGAACCAGAACACACAGCTCTTCAAGACCTAAAACTCACAAATCTTTGTTGTGACCCCTCCAAAACACAGAGACGAGGGAATCCAAGTAACTTTTTAAGAGAGATTTTTGCTTCTACCACCAGGTTAATTCACTTGTGTTATGGTTCCTCTATGTTATACATTGCAAAAAAATACTTCAGGCAGTCACCAGTATTTAGATTCCACACTGTGCAGACTTGCTCCAAACAGGTCTGGGCAATAGTTGGAAGTGTTCATCCCTGACAGCATCTCGAGCCTACACCTGGTTCTCACAGGAGACCATCTCCAGCAGAATGGAACAGATGGAAAGCTATAAAGCAAGAAGTTCAGCAGGTTAGACCAACAAAACTGCTGCCCAATCCTGCCCACAACAAAAAGCTGAGGGATGTTTAGAATAATTTTTTAACAGACATTTGAGTTGGCATTCGGAAGCCATATGCAGGCATTACGCAGCTCGAAATATTAGAAAATGGACCGTGCTAACGTCCATGTAAGCTGGAACTTCAAAAAGTTCAGCTGAACTCCAACTGATTGGATCCCACTGACCTTGTTCTCGTGAGCCCTGTTCACGCAAGGCTGCAGCTCACCTTCCAGCACTCGGCAAGCTGCCAACTGTGACAAGCAATAAACTTTAAACTCATCAACAATCTGATGTCTACTCGCTCTCAAGTCCTGTTATTTACAGGACTTTGGGTGGCCTGGCCAGAAATCACCTTTCCTGTAGGGTCCCCAAGAGGTACCAAGTCCTGGAGAGGACAAACACACTGTGACTTCGGATGAACGGCAGGAACGACAAGACATAAGGAAGAAGCAGTCGGGGCAAATTCTGTACACACGGGACCTTCACGGCAGAGCCCAGCTTCCAGCAAGATGAGAACATGAAGTGTAGAGACAGACGACTACCTCCCAGGACCTCAGCTGGCTCGGCAGTTTGCAGTCCCTTCCAGTCGCTCGCTCCAACACAACACTCATGTTTTACAGAAACCTAGATTTCTATCTTGCTGCTAACTTTATTGTACGTTATTTTGGCAGGTAACCAAGGTTGGTTCCTGCCAGCTCAGCCGAGCTAGATTTTATCCTCTGAGATCCCAAAGATCCACATCCTGCAGCAAAGCGTTCCCTTCCTCCTGGGGCTGCTATCAGCCTGAAGTGTCTTTACTACTGCTGTAATAACAGAGTGTGAAGACGAGCCCTGAACAGAGGTCACCAACAGCACTCTGCATCCTCTCACCCACTCCCTGTCTCGAATAAAGGTCAGTAGGTCTCCTTCCACCCCTGCGCCCGTATCCTGTCCTCACCGTCGGAGCTGACGGCTCAGCCGGCCTCTTCCAGCCGCTGCCCAGCGCTCCCCTTGAAACTCAGCACTTCCCTTCAAAGCTGCAAACGTTCACTTAGTTTTCAAACTGAAAGTCACACCCCCACCGCTTTATCTGAACCGTGATACTGCTTGGAGAGGTCCCAAAACAGCCACAGAGTAGACGAACAGTCCTGAAGGGCACCTTAATACCTGCAGAACAGGAGCTCAAACTCTCGGCCCCAGGACGAGCACGGCTGGGGCTCTGCCCTCCACTCACAGGTGTTCATCACGTCCCATCATACACAACCCCACGCTCACCTTCACAGCCCTGGCTGAACGACTGTCCCACCACAGCAGCTCTAGTTGCACAACAGACCTGGGGACTCATTTTTCATTCTGATACAGGAACAGCATTTCTCTCTCGCCCTCATCAGCTCAAGAACCAGCTCTAACCCCAAAACAAACAGCTGCTTTGCATAGTTGAAGCGTCTGGAAGAAGCAATAAAGCTATTTTTCCAAAAAGGCCTTGAACACCAGTAGCGTCCCTCAGGCCACAGCCAAGTCTTAAGTCCTGCGGCCGAGAGCAGGGGGCTGGAGCTCCGTCCATGCAGACCAGAGCAGCGCTGGAACCCGCTTCCACCCTGTCCCAGCCACCCTCCCACTCCAAAAAGCCACAGAGGATGTGGACAGAAGGACGTGGACCGAGTCAGCTCCGTTTTGCTGGCATCTCTACCATAGTCAGGCAACCAGTGGCCAGAGGAAAGGACGGAAAAGGGAGGCTGTATTTCCGCATTTGGAGAAAAACACCATTTGCATCTCTCAAACAATCGGTCTAACTGCCAGGACCGCCTCTCTCCCTCCTAATAAATCATTAGCCCTGACTGCAAGCACAGATTCCCGCCGATCCGCAGGAACGTGGCATTTCCAGGCTGTGCTGGACCTGCTCTTTATTTCACCCAGATTCCTGCTGCATACTGGCACACAGATGAAGATTTCCATGTCATCAAAGTTTCACTAAACACCACTTTCTTGAGCCTGGAGCATACTTAAAAGACCTTTCAGCAAATCCGAGGCAAGGTTTGGAAAGGAAGATGCTCAGCAGGAGGTGGGCTCATCTGGCAGGTCTGCCTGGAGAGAATCACCCCAAAAGACCCAGGTGGCTGCTCAATGCAACCAGCACCAGGTTTGATTTTGGTACCCCCAAAAGAGAAAGAGACATTGGTTTTCTCAAAGAACTGCAGCTTCCAGCTCACAGGAAATGTCTGCTGCTGCCCAGTTCAGGCCAAAAACAAGTTTCTGAAAACCTCAACATATCTACAAAACAGAACCCTTGTTTTTGGCTGGTTGCCTTGGCAACACACAGCAATCTCTTGGGAAGAAACCAAGGAATGCATCCTAATACTAGCTCTTTCCTTTTCAGGCATCAACACTCAGCCTTATTAACCAGAGTAAAAGCCACAAACATTCTCTAGGTTAACAGTAAACAGAAATCTTTCCATTTGCTACAGCATCAGCATCTTCTAAATCCTGGCTACAAAGTCAAACTCCATGCTTGCCACCCCTAGCAGGAAGGGAAAAACCTTGTGTTTCTCCCACTACATCGCCACGCTTAATTTCACCCAGAACTTGTTTCTCTACTACTTCTCCTTAAGCTGGATCTTATTTTCCGAAGGGTTCCCATCTGTTTCAGCCTCCCGAGCTCCGCAATGTGACAGGCAGTTCCTCCTTTGCCTTTTAATTTCTCTCTTCTCAGAAACCAGACCTTTATGGAGTTCTCGTGCAGGGCATCCCTCACGTGTAATTCTTCGCGAACGCTGTTACAGCTGGATGTGCAGCATTTAGCACGCTTCACCTTCCGAGTGCCTGCACAGTGGGATAATTAATGCTATTAAGCTGGTAAGAACATAGGCGGAGAAGCTACATGACCTGCCAATGTCACACAAACCCAACAGCGAACAGACAAAACAGTTGTTAACCAATTTGAAAGAATCATATGATATTTTAGGCTGGGACGGGACCTCTGGAGGTCTCTGCCCAAACACCTGCTCCAAGCAGGTCTGACCTGATCAGTTAGTTGCTCAAGGGTCTCCCCAGGCAAGTTTCAAACAGCTCCAAGGATGGAGGGGCCACTGCTCCTCTGGATTCCTGTTCCAGGGTTCGACCCACCTTAAACAATTCAGTCGCTGCACAAGCCTCATCCTCATCTCCCTCCCTTTTTTGTACTGTTAAGGATGGCTTCCACTGCGCACCATTTAACTGGTTTTGCTTACTTGAGGTTTTATTCCTTTACCTGCAAGGCTGCTGCCCCAACAACGCAGCCCTGCACAGAGAAATCAGCTCCTCTGGCTGCATCAGAAGCCGGGCTCATCGCAGAGCGGCTGTCCCGCAGGGTTTCCTCTGTATTTTCTGCTCCAGCCTAAGAGCATCTGTCACTGTAACATATTATCTTGATATCTTTACCATTTATACCACACCTGATTTGACATAAATCCACATAATACCCCAAACTGAACTGAGCAGAGCCAAGAAAACAGCTGGAATGAGTGCATGCCAGGAGGTATTTCAGCAGCAGAACAATTCCAGTCTGATTAAGCATTTCCCTGTAGGAGGACAAGGAAAAACTACACCGAGGAGCACCGAGTGAGAATCAACACTCCTGCTTATTTGGATATTCGGGTTCTCATGGCACTCATGCTCCAGATCCGCTCCCTGCATAAGTCACAATCAAGTTAACACAGACAGCGTGCTCTTGTGAAGGAACTTAATGTCGAGCTGCACCCTGTTCAAAGGATTTCCTCAAATTAATAATGCTCAGTGCCTTAGGCACCCATGTGGATTCAGTCCATCAAATACTCAGTCAAATTTAGGTAACAGAACGTCAAACAACTCTTCCCGCTATGGAAAAACATGTCACATCGCAGACCTACAGATGGGGATGTGTCACCTCGGCGCGCTGCTTCCAGAGCCGAACAATTCACGCCTACTCCTCCGGCGCAGCAAAATAACCCGCTCTTTCAGCATGACTGTGTCTTTATCACATCCAGATACGTTCCACCACGCCATGCAAAGATTAATTCTCAATTTAAGGCTCACAAGGATCTAAGTTAGATCCCAAGCAGCCAGCAAACCTGGCATTCGCTCCAAAGACGCCTGGAGCAATCGACGTCTCACGGATTTTCGGAGATGCAGCTGCAGACGCAGAGCGAGCAGCCAGGTGGTACAATCCTATCACGGGGAGTTAAGTTGTTGCTGATCTCTTTCTGCCTAATAGAGACCTAATTCCTGAGCCTCTATCAATAGATCACTAATGCGGGGAAGATGCCAGCACCACGCTGCCCACTGCACTGTCACAAGCCGAGCAGTGACCACGGGCACCTCAATGTGGCCACCACCCGCTGGACACAGCGAGCGGGGCTGGAGGGGGGGCAACTCCACAGCTGTTCAAACCACACCACTCACTTCAATTTTCTAAATACCTGAAATATTTTCCTTTCCGTTATCATACCTCCAAGAAGCAACTGCGGGTGAGGCGCTGGAGTTCTCACAGGTCCTAGCCCACCCTTGCAGCACCCAATGCCCCCTCCCCGAGGGCAAGCCTCTGCCTTTCAAAAGGCCCAGAAACCAGTGCCCACCTTCCCACCCAGTGCCTCACGCCAAGACAAACCAAAAGCAGTACTGAGCTACTTTCAGCCTGGCTGTCCAGTGCAGAGGTGCCCCGGGCAGTTACCTTCTTGCGGCGGGAGCCCGTCTTGCTCATGCAGGACCTCTCCAGGGACAGGTACCCTCCGATCACTTCGATCTCGTTCACGGTGGGGTAGCGCTTTTTATGGGATGTCCCCGCTTGGGGCCCGTCAGCGTTCTCCACAGCTTTGCCTTTTCCTTTGCTCTCCTCCTCCTCCTCTTCCTCCCGCTGGGGCCTTCCGCTGGCATCAGTCTGCAGCCCCGAGGCGACGGGCTTCCTTTTGGGCACGACAGTGAAGGTGCTGCCTCCCCTCTGATGGGGGGCAGAGTGTGGTCTGTAGAGGGGCACGGAGGAGAACTCCATCTCCAGGTCAGGGCCAGCTCCTCCAGGCTGCTCCGCCAAGCTCCCCGTCCTCACAGCCGAGCCGGCCCTGGGGGAAAGCTCCCCGCTGTCCGGCTCCACGATGTCATCGATGTAAGTCACAGGTACCAACGGATCCAGAGGCACCGGCGGGGAAGCGACAAGCTCTTCCTGCGCCGGGGCGGAAGCCCTTGGGGGCTCCTTCGGTGCCTTCTCCTCCGAGGACGGTGGCGGCCCCGGCCTGGTGCTCTGGGCAGGGGGCAGAGCCGGGCCGCCCTCCCGGCGGGGCACGAAGAGGAAGGAATTGCGTGAATTCAGGCGCAGCTTGGCCAGGGCCTGAGCCTGCAGGTCGTGGGCTGGGATGGCAGCCAAGTCGGGCTTGGGGGCCGGGTGGATCTCGAAGGACCCCCTGGCCCGGGGGGCAGAGGCAGAGAGCGGCTGCGTGGAGCCGGTGGCACCGGGGGCCAGACTGGCACTGAGCGGGGGCAACGCGGCCGCTTCGGCCTCCTCCGGCTTTGGCCTCCTGGCGTTGGCTCTGGCATGGGAAGCGCTGGCGGATGGCACTGGCGGCCCCTTGGGCGGCGCGGACCGGCCGGCGGGGACGGCACCGGGCTCGGGGACGCGGCTGCCGGGGGGCAGCCCCCGGGGGGTGACGGTGAAGGAGTTGGAGCCGATCTTGTGGAGAAAGCAGTTGGCCTTGGGGGCGGCTGGGGCTGCCTGGGGGGCTGCGGGCTGGGGGGTGACAGCCCGGGGGGGAGCCGGGGGTTGCGGGCTGACAGCCCGGGGGGGAGCCGGGGGTTGCGGGCTGACAGCCCGAGGGGGAGCCGGGGGTTGCGGGCTGACAGCCCGAGGGGGAGCCGGGGGTTGCGGGCTGACAGCCCGAGGGGGAGCCGGGACCGGCTGAGGGGCCACAGGCTGGGGGAGGGCAGCCCGGGGGGGAGCCGGCTGCAGGACGGCAGGCTGGGGGGCGGCCGGCGCCGCTGGGGGGGTGGCAGCCCCGGGGGGAGCCGGCAGCGGCTGGGGGGCGGCGGGCGCAGCCTGCGGAGATGCCGGTCCCGCCTTCGGGGCCGAGGCCCGGGGGGAGCCGGGTCCCCTCTGGGGAGGAGCCGAAGGCCGAGGGGAGCCGGGTACCGCCGGCGGAGGGGGCGGCGCGGCCCGGGGGGAGCCCGGCAGCGCCGGAGCAGCAGCCGGCCGTGCCGGGGGGGAGCCCGGTCCCACCTGCGGAGGGGCAGCCGGCGCGCCTGGCACGGCGCCGGGCCCGGGCCCGGTCAGCGCCTCCCCGCCGCGGCGTCGGCGGCCCCGCGGTCGCTGCCCGAACTTCTCCAGGAGGCGGCTGACGGTGCCCGGCTCGGCCGCCTCGAGCGGCTCCGGCGGCTCGGCCGCCTCGTAGATGACGACCTGGTCAGCGCGGATCTCGGCGAGGGCAGCGCCCCGGCGGGCCAGCAGCTCCCGCAGCGGGTCGGGGCGCCGCGGCGGGGAGGAGGCGGCGGCGGCCGGGTCCCGGCGGCGGCCGGGCAGCGCGTCCCCCTCGGCGAAGCAGGCGGCGGCGTCGGGCTGGGACTCGATGATGAGGATGTTGTCGGCGCGGATGGTGCGGATGCCGGGCACGGCGCTGTACAGCTCCAGCAGCTGCTGCAGCGGCCGCGCCGCTCCGGGGCCGTGCCCGGGCAGCCCCTGCCGCAGCCGCCGCCGCTCGCTCTCCAGCCGCATGAAGGGGTTCTCGCGGAGCGGGCCCAGGCTCTCCGCCACCACCAGCCGCTCCCCCGCCGAGGGCTCCGGCTCGCCGCCGGCCGCCCCGGCCAGCTTGGCCCGCTTCCGCTCCAGGATCTCCCGCTTCCAGGCGGGCTGCGCCCGCGGCCCGGCCCCGAGCGGCGGCTCCGTGCTGCTCATGGCGGCGGCACAACGGGCACTACGCTGCCGGGCCGGGCCGCCGCCTCCGCCCGCCGCACCTGAACAGGCCCCGCCGCGGTACCGCCCCCGCGCCGCCCTCCGCGGGGCGGGCACCATGACCGGGGGCGGCCCGTAGCTCGCAGGCGGCTCCTCGAGCCGCTGGAGTGGCCGCTGCGGGTGTCCCGGTGCCCGCCGGCCCGGGGCCGGTGTCACGGAGATCCGGCCCCGCGGGGTCTGCAGCCTGCCGGGGGCCACAGCGGCCGACCCTGCCCAAAAACCCCTCATCTGCTCTTTTTCCCCATCCCGGACCGGCCCGTGTGGCGCCCGCCGAGGGGGAAGGGAGCGAAAACATGGCTTTTGTGATCGCCCAACACTGGCTCAGCCGTGGAAGGAAGAAGCCATCGGCGCCAGAGGAGTGTCCTGTCGGGCCCGTCGAAGGAGCGTGCTAAGGAGAGCTCTGGAGGAGACAAGTGGGGCTTTCCACGGCACGCAGCGGCGGAGCGGGAAAGCGTTTTTCCCACCGGCTTCGCTCTTCGGCAACGGCCGCTTGTTGGGCGCGAAAACGCGGGGAAAGGAGCCGCCGCGGTGTCATTTCCAGGCAGCGCCTGGTATCGACCGCCAGCAGGTTTCTTTGGGAAGTCTGTGCAATCAGGAAACGATCGCGCGACGGCTCACGACTTTCCACCCCCCCTGATAACAGTGTGTGCCAAAATCCTCAGCCCGGGAGGCACTGGGGACATGGCACGCCGTGACGTCAATAACCTTTGGCCAGAACTTGCCACTGTCCCGGCACGGCCGGGAGCTGCGGAGCCGCACCCCGGCGTGCCAGGCTGCTTCGACGTGAGCGACTCCGCTCCAGCCGGGCTGCTGGGAACACAAGCGTGTTTCCGTGAAGGGGCACCGTCTGCTGCTGATAAGGCTCTTACCTTTGCACTCCTGAGCCCCAACAGAGCAATTGCACCTTCTTCAAACGATAACTGGAAATGATACTACTAAAAATAGTATTTTGTTGCCAAACCTGCCCACGTGCCAGGAGCTGTGTGATGCCCAGATGTTCTCTGTGCCATTAGGAGCTGCTCTGCTGCGAGCTGGCAAACCAGAGCTAAACGGAAGGAGGCAGCTCCTCGCGATTCAGCTTAAACAACACAAGGGTGAATTTAAGGTTTACACAGGATCCGCTGTACTCGGCTGAAGCACAGGTCTGTGCTGCACCATCCTGCCTCACGGCCCTCGCCGGGGCCGCAGCCGCTGTCTGGGGTTGAGGATGAAGAGTGGGCAAGCGGGTAGTGACATTTCCCCGCCTCTGGTGACTCATGGCTCAGGCACGTACAGAGCCAACAATGTGCCTTTGTACTCGGGAGATCGCAGTGGATTTCTCTTTCGTGGTCTTGTCTGGTTGGCTTTTGAGCCCGTGTAAAGCCCATAAATCCTGAAATAATGAATCTCACAGTTTATCTGCACCTGGTGCAAAGAAAACGCCTCCCTTTGTGGGGATTGAACTTGACATCTGCTAGTTTTGCTGCATGCTCGCCTGCCTTTATAACAAAAAAATATTATTCAAAATTATAACAACAAATTATAACAAAATTATAACAAAAAAAGTCATTATTCATCTCCTCCCCTGCCAGTCAAGGTTTGAGAGCCTTCTATCATTTCTGTCAACTGTTTCTTTCCTAGGCTGAGTCAGTGGAACAGTGTTAAGGGCTCAACAGTGAAACTTGGCTGGCAAGCGAACGCTGTGGACCTAATCCCCTGCGTCGCTGTATTTACACCCATAGTTAACCCCGGAGTAGTGCTCGACTGCTGTTACTACGAGGCTCCTGGGAATCCCGCTCAGCACTCACACTTGGCACAAAAACGCATGCTCGATTACAAAACCCGGGTGTGATGATGGCAGGGGACAGGACCCGGAGGGTGTGACAGCAGAGTGCCACCATGTAGCACAGGCATGAGTTCCTGGTGTCCCAGCAGCACCAGGGCACAGCTGATGTGGCAGCAGGATATGGCATGTACAACATCCACACCAGACGTGGCACATACCGCCTGCGAGGGAGGTAGGGCTGGCAACGGTAGGATCTGCTGGGACAAGCCCAGGTACAGCCAGGTGACAAGGGAACGGGGAAAGAGCGGGGCCCAGCAGGACTCAGGGAACGCATGATTTCACCTTAAATCCCCAGGAGACATCTCATTTCCTCGCCCGTTTACAGGGCAGAGTGGAACTCTGCCTGGCGCAGCTCCCGCTCTGGGTTTGTGTCCGTCGCACCACCACGTGCAACAGAGCACAAAGGGAGAGGGAAGAAGGCAGTAAATAAAAATAATCCATTGTAACTGGGCTTCTGCAGAAAATTTGACTTTGTACCTTACGGCGCTGATTTAAAAACAGGACAGTGCCAACATAGAATGGTCCCAGGATAAAGACCGTCCTTCTGGCCACCACTCCAGGCACCAGTGATGCTGCAAAGGCCTTAGGGAGAACAGTGGCCAGGTCTCCAAGCTGGCTGCACAGTTGGTGGTAAAGGATTGAAAGTGATTTCTGTCACCTGTCACACTGCTGAGATGGACACGGCGGGTCCCACCCCACCGTGGTGGTGGCACGTGGAGAAGAACGTTTCCAAACGGGAGGATGCAGAAACACGGGCTGAGAGAGCCCGGCGCTGAAGAAAAGTGCCTCAACTGACAGAGCTGCCCAGCCTGTTTCTGCCTCTGCTCAGAGGGCTGCAGTTGCTGCGTTTAACGGAAGATGAGCATGCAGGTGACTGTCAGCATCGGAGATAAAGGGGAAAATTGCAGCTGGGAGTTCAAGCCAGACTGGCTCACTTTGGCAATTAAGTCAAACAGAGCCGTGACAAAGAAAGTGGCTTATTGGAATTCGATGCCTTCTGCCCTCCCAAGGATATGCTTTATTTTGGAGCTGGTCTGTTTTCCCCAGAGGGATTCTTGGGCCTTTAGCCTCCCTTGAATTTCTCCAGGGCTCTGTTTCTCAGTGCCTAGGATGGTGCTCAGAGATCGCCCTTCCTCCCAGGAAAAGGCACGATGCTTAATGCTCTGTAAGATCCTTAGCGATCCAGCCTGCACTCACGAAGCTGCAGATCCTGCTGGAGCTGTGAATCGCTCTGTACTGTCCCTGTCACTGGATTTGCACCTCTCAGATGGTCTTGTTTAAAGCATCAGGAGTTTTTACCTCCCTCCCCTTTTAGCTGCATCTGGGCCTCCTGCACCTCTGGAGCTCTGCTCTAGAGTTTTCAGCATTTCCCTTGCTGCTGCCGTTCAGAGATGCCCAGTGCCTGTTATTTCCCTCACCTGCCAAAGCAAAGCATCTGCCAAGTGGCATTTCCTGGGTCTATAAACTCAGTCAGAGAACAACAACAAAAAAAAGCAAACAGAGAGAAAACCTGCTTTCCCAGAAACGTGTCTTTTTATTAAATCACGTCTTAAAACCTAGAAACATTCAATTATTTGAAACCTGGTTATCATACACGAAGCAGCAGATAGTCTCAGAGAAACATGTTAACAGAGGCAGCAGAGATGGCAGACGTCTCCTGTGTCACAGCCAGGTTTGCCCCACGCCTGGGCAGCAGGCAGCCAGCCAGAAATCACCTCAAAAACCAAGGAGAGCGCTTTGGAGTAACTTTCTTCTGACTTTTCCAAGGAGCCACCTGCTGGTCCAGGGCGCACTGAGACCTCAGAGCTTACAATCTTTGTTTTCAAAACTCTCCGTTAACTTTAAGACAGCTTTGGCCCCAAACTGGCATGCCTCAGGTGAAGTTCTCTGACCCAGAGGCTCTCTTGGGGCCAACCTTTCAAGCTCCTTATGCATCTGCTCTGCCTTCAGCTTCCCGCTGAGATGGGATGAGCGGAAGAGGGACCTGAGCACTGGGCCACACCGCAGGCGGGCACGCGCAGACCCAGCCTCGCCTGGGCAGCCTGGAGCAGCTCAGCGGGTGCAGCCAAGCCACCCCCAGCTTGGGTTTGGTTTTGAAAGGTGCACGGTGCTCTCCACTCCCTCTGACCTCAGCTGAGAGCATAGGCTTTATCTTCACGTGGTTTGTCAAATGGGCACGCTGGGGTGGTTTGGTCCCCCCCGTTGTTTTGACAATTATACTTCTTTTTCTCATTTGGATGAAAATAACTTGCTCAAATATCTCAGAGTTTAGGAGCATTACTAGATATAACCTATCCTTCTCCAGGATCTCTTACCTGATCCATTTTCAAAGCCTGCACTGTTACCTTTTCTACTTGTTATTCACACGTTTAATTTTCTTTTCAGAAAACCCATGATGCCCCCCTCAGTGGCAGCTCTGCCGTAGCAAAGGGAGGGCTCACAGCTGAGCAAAGGAGCTGGAGATGAAAACTGGAGCCTGAACTCTGAGGGGAAACAGTAAAGATCCCAAAAACGCATTGACTCCCAGCCCCATGAGAGCTCAGTTTTTGCTGTTGCTTGGTGTCACAGCTGAAGTCACCCCCGGTTCCAGGAATAGTGGTGTTAAAGAACAACAGGAAACACACAGCGGAAAAACTACAGCCCCTTCTTGCTCATTCAGGTATGACTCTAGCCTGGTTTCCTGGGATGGGGAACACCAAACTCACTTAGTTTCTTCCGTCACCCCCATCTTAACACCCAGCAAAGTCGTGTCTCACGCAGCACGGGGCATAGCAAGCGTCGGGGAGCAGGATCCCAAGGGCCTTGCTTGGCTGTACTAATCTGCAATGGTTTTAGGGCATTTCAAATGTAAGGGCAAAGATACCTGTCCTTGAGTTCCCAGCTCTGCACCAGCTGCGAGTTAACAGGACCCTGCAGTGGGGACTACATCGCTGCAACTGAGTTTTAGCACTAAATAAATACATAAATAGATAAATAAAATGATCTCGTAACTCCACACTTTTTGAATACCACCGACGTGCACCTGTGCTGGTCCTGAGCCAAAGGCCAGTGTGACCGTGGCAGTGCCCAGTCCCTGCCAGCTGCCGCAGCCTCCTCAGCACCCCTGAACTGCAGTGCAGTCTCCCCAGGTAAGAAACATTCCCCAAGTACAACTCAACACGTCCCCTGCACGACCACGGGAGGAAAAGGCCACTCGGACACACAGGAAGCCCACGGACACCAGGAGCAGGGCCGTGCCCGCAGGTTATTGCTGTAGGGACTCGGTGGGCCGCAGGAGGGGCCACCCCGTGACACGGGATGGAAGCTCGGCTCCACCGGCTGCTCGAGGGTCTCTGCGAATACGTTTTGCTTCGCTCAAGGCTTAGCGGTGCAGGTGGAGGGGCTCCTCTTGCCCAAGGTTTGTAGGGCCATTACTGCTGGGACTAACCACCAGTTCATTTGGGTGCTAAGGAAGGAAGACTGGAGTGCCCAATTAACCCAAGACAGCCTGCCTCCCCGCTGTCCTAATGGGAAACAACCCTAGATGGGTCTTATCTGTCCTTACCAATGTCAATTTTAAGGATACTCTAAAAGCAATACAACAATGTGGAAAATTATGAGGTTGTATTGCTTCCTTAAAATGTACTAAACATTCATGGAAAAATGCAACTCAGCTTCCCTTCAGATGGCTGCTTTACATTTAATGCCTACAACGTTCATTCCTTCCAGCCTCAGTTTTTCCCACTCATTGGCAGTATGTTGGGCTGAATTTAGTTCTGAATCAAAGCAGTTACAAAGCAGTATCACAGGAACTCTCAGGAACATCTTTCACTCCCAAATGTATGCTATCCTGGCAACTCCTGAGCTACACTTGAGGCACAATAAGAAAATAACACTTTTAATGTATTAGGTGTAGCTGTTTGTTCACATATCACTTTGTAGTTGGGTCCTATCACTCTTGACAGCTCGTGCACAACCTCAGCACGAGACTGGGCACTGGCATTTTAGGCAGAGACAGCAAACTCTGGTATCTTAACTCTGAATTCTGCTGATTACACAGCAGGATCACCTGGGAGTAACAATGACCACAACCAGGTTTATGGTCATCAAACCATCCATTTACTCACTCAACTCGAGTATACGGTATTACTAGGAGGGTGACTTGTCATCAAGACCGTAACAATTTCCAGTTGACTTTGGCTTGTGTTTCCATAGCTGAGAATTAAAAAACACTCCCATGGAAGATGCAGAAAGCCACGGATACTCTGCGATCAGTGGGACAAAATACAGGAACACAAACAAGTTTTTATGGATGGTGTGGAAAATGGTAATCATTGATTGATATCCCTTGGGAGGATATCTGCGTGGCATCCTTCAGGAAGGGCTGTCTGTATCATCAGCTCCAGGGATCAGCACAGCAAAACCCCGAGCACAGAGCGATTCAGCTTTACGTGTCTCTGCAAATCCACGTCTCGGCGTGGGCAGTGTGGCCCGATCGCTCGAGGAAGGATGACACAACCCAGCGCATCCTCTGATACATGGTTCCGGCAACACGTGCCAATTGCCAGGGGCCCTGGAAGGATTTTTTTTTTAATCACACAGTAACACACCTAATCCTGGACCAGAACATTAATAAGTGTGACTCTTAAACTGGGTTTTGATGAGTCGAATGTTTACACTTACATCAAGAGAGCAGAGTGAGCCTGTCGTTCCACCTCCTGTCTGGGCCGGGATTAAGGACGCACTCCCGTTTCCAGATCCCGTCGGGCTGGCTATTTAAAATTCAGCATTTTCCATTCTTTCCACTAACCCCGCTTCTGTTGCCTGAAGATGCCGAAGCAGCGTTTGCAGTCACTCTGCCAGCAGAGCCCTGGGAACAGGAACTCCCAGCCACAGGTCACTAAGGCAGTCACGTCCTGAAACAACAGCAGCTATTTGTGAAACGGATGCGTGCCAGGAGCCAGCGAGGTGCTAACACAGCACGGACGACAACCATAACGCTGCCTCACGCTTCACCACACGTGGCAAAACAAGCGGAGGCAATCGAGGGGGAGCATCTCCCCCAGAACGTGGGAAAGAGCCTGTGTGTGAAGAGACGCCATGACCACACGTACACGTGCGCTTCGGAAGCCGCTGGAGCAGGAAAGCTGTGCTGAGCTGCAGGCGACAGGTCCAGGCTGAGAAACGAAGAACAAATTCATTTCCAGAGTCTCCTCCGCCGAGGCGGAGCGGAGCGGAACCCCTCCGCGGGCCACGGCTCGGGCGGCTCTAGAGGCACTCGGAGGCAGAAGCGGGTGGGATCCCACGGGTGTGCACAGCAGAGTCCTTGCATGGGGCAGGATGAGTTGGCTGGTTGTCTTTTGCAGTCAGATGTTTTGCTAAAGCCACAGGGATTTTTCTGGTTTTGTTTTTCTTTTTAATGCAGGAAGGGATTATCTGCTAACTCATCCATTTCCCACCCCAGGCCTGGAGGTCAGCTGCAAAGGGAAGTTGGTGGTTGAGGAGAGATGCGTAAAGTTTTATCTCAATTTTCTACCCATTTCTACGTCCCTCAGGTAACTTGAATTTTCTTCTTCCCTTTCCTTCCCAGAAAAATGAAAGGAAAAGAGAAAAGCCTCTCTGGAAAACCCAGTACAAGACAAATGTCACATCCAAGAAAGCAACTCCCCCAGACCTCTACAGCTGAGTGAATATTCTCTGCAGGCACCAGAGCACACGGCTGGGGGCTGCTCCCAGCATGTGAGCCAGGCTGAGGAGCAGCAGACTGGACAGCTGATGCACTTGCCGCCCACCCTCCTCCTCTCCTGGAGGTCACAGTCCCAGCGGAGGCCATGGTTTAACCAGCAGACTCTCTGCTGATGTCCACCAGGACAGACACGGGTTTGAGGTCACATCCAATACTGCCTCACAGCAAGAGCAGCAGAAACTCCCATGTGTGGCTGGGGTGAACAGCCAGGGTTGGCACTCAATTTAGCCATTCCAGTTTAATCTGCTTCTCTCCAGGGTTAACCAAGTGCCCCCATTCCTCCAGCCCTTGTTAAAAGCAAATCCAGACCCCCCAGGAGCTGGGGTAGTGGTTCCCTGTGGTGGGGCTGAGCATAGCGGTGTGAAAGGGCTGTGGATCCTCTAAGAGAAGAGGCAGGGACGGGAGCTCGACCTCACCGTAAGCTGCTCGCTCCAGCTACCCTCACGAGGGGTGAGCTCCACCAAGCCAATTCCGACGGCAATCATGGAGAACAAACAGGTTTCAGGGCTTCGGACAGACGCACCCCAAGAGCAGGGAGCTGAAGGCTGGAAGAAGCAGGGAGAAGTGGAACGACAAATTGTCCTGCGTGCTCAGCAGCCGCAGCTCCCCCAGGCAGAGCGCCGGGCGGGCGAGCCATGCCCCGCGGGCACTGCCGAGGCCTGGCCTCAGCATCCCCCGGAGAAGATGCTGCAGAGGCACCCAGGGCACAAGGAACAGGTGCTCAGCCTCTGCGGAAGGGACGTCCTGGCTGTGACCGTGCCATGCACTGGCGGCGAGCGCACACCCAGAGGTCATCCTTTACAGGCTGGTCCAAGAGAGGAAGTTACCAGATCTATTTTTAACTCTGAAGTTCAAATAATGACTTTTTTTTATTTTTGCACCCTATCCTCTGCTGATCCCTTCCTTTCCCAGCAGCCACTAACAAAATTCAACCGGTTAAAAAGGGGAAGAAATTTGTTTTCCTCTTTCAGAAAGGGTTAACTTCAAGACACTATTCGCACAAAGGACTTTGAACGTCAAAACTCTATTGTCTTTCCAGTCACAGCTTTTAGAGTATTTCATCTCTTTAGTCAAATGAATGCTACAAAGGAAATAATATGCTCATGTCACAAACATCACAAACTATGAGGAATATAGATCTTTGGGAAAGAAATGCATTCATCGTTTGTCATCATACTGCGCCATAGCCAACCGCACCAGTAAGACAGTCCGTAACGCTCAGGCAAACATACATCCTCCTGTGGGAGTGAGCAGCTGTACAATCTGCCCTTCTGCTTGGCACCCCCAGTCCTCTGAGTGGTCAATGAGAATAGATATACAGTAGTTGTACAGAGACATCACTGCCGTGGGTACAGAAACGGGCCCTTTCGCAGCTAAATCAGATTTCCAATAGTTCCACGATGCTACATTCATGCTACCAAGTTCATCGAATTGGGATTTCACTTTAGAAAAGAGAAAGGAAGAACAGTGTGTCTGTCTCCAGTTAGGAGCAAAACCACCGGGGGTAAAAGGGTCAGAAAGGGAGAGAGTTTTGTGTCAGCGTTTTAATCCTGCCACTACCAATTCCTTCTCCAAACAACACATGACTTCGTGCTTTCATCGCACCTACAGCTCCCACCTCTCACCAGCACAGCTGGAGGAAGCTACCATGCTAAAATTGAGAATTGGCATAAATTTTGCTTTCTTTCTTACCTCTGGCATTTTCTTCCAGAAGCTACAGACCGGTGCCTATTATCCCCTTCACTGCAAGTCTGGGAAACATGACCGAGTCAAGAGGACAGGCATCCAGCCAGGGCTGACATCCAGCTTCCAAACCTCCCCGAGGTCAGGCCAGCGCAGCAGGACAGCTTCCCAGCAGCTCCAAATCAGAGGGGGAGGCAACAGCCCAGACAAATTTGGTTCAATATGTTGCTTTCAATGACTTTAAGCCATCTCTCTCCATCTATTCCTCTCCTTACTGTATGTACATTATTTTTTCAAAAGTTTTGCTATAAAACTGCTATAAATGTACAGGGTTCAGCAGTTCTAGCCAGAGGCCTGCTTCCCAAAATTACAACCACAGATATGTCACGGGGAAGGAGCACTCTACACATCAGAACAACTAGTTCTTTTTTTTTTTTTCCTAAGTATTTAAAAGAAGATTTGTACATATATTTTCCTTCACTTCACAATCAACTAATTTTAGATACCAGGAAATCAGGAAACTAAGGTAATCCTTCCCAGTTATTCTTCAGTATATTTTACTTATAAAAGAAATACCTTGTACCACCTCCCAGAATTGCCAGTGACCTACGCAGACTGTAAGTAGTATTTATCCTCTGAACAGGAGAGCAGATGACAAAATCCCCTCCCAAAGCAGAAAGCAAGCCCCCGACCTAAACAAACAAAAAGTATATATATTCCAAAATATATCCTTAAACATCAAGTACAAATCTGGGTTCTCAAACCACGGCTGCTCTGACAAAGTTCTGGGCTTACTCTGTCCTGCACAGGAAGGGACGTGAGCAGCTCAGACCAAGGAACAGGTCTTTTTAGCATCGGAAAAAGAGGTGGTTTATGCACAAACAACTGGCAATCAAGTGAACATAGGGAAGATCCAAACTCATGCTACAAACCCGTGCTGTGTTCTTCCAGAACAGTCTCCTCGGAGGGTTTCTGATGGCGTGTGACCGCGCTGCTCCACACAGCAGACTAGAAGGAGAACTCGTCTCCCAGCACACAGCGAAACACCGGCATGAACACGGAATTACCATGGCTATTAATTTCTAATTCATTTTTATACCATAGTGAACCCGACCGAGGGCTCTCAGCCAGGTACTGCACTTCTACCCTAAAGTATTTCAGCAAAACTAAAGTCCCGTAGTTTTGCAAGCAGCAAGATAGAAAGTAACAAAGTTGTGGCTAATTGGAGGAGAAATACACATTCGTGAGAGCACGTACAGTTAGTGCAACACAGCTACTCTGAAAGTAACGAACCAAACCGGATTAATCAATGCAGCAGACATGCAGGGTCTGCTAAGTTATGTTAAAACCATGTTTGCTGGTGATTAAATATGTCTACAGAAGATATATTACCATTTTGAATATATTTTCAAGCAGACCAAAAATACCTCATCTATTGGTTACTGGTGTGTTATTTTTGACTAATTAAATACTGAGAGGGATTTTACGCCTCTCGCTATAAAAATTGCACTTATTTTCTATTAAACAAAACAAACCAAAAGTTAGATTTCAATTCTATATTCCAGTATATATTCACATTGAAACTGGATCGTCTTGTTCTAAGCTCGCAGGAGTAGGTGTAGCAGTCCTTGCTCTCCAAGATCTCCAGCACAGAAGGTCCCCTCAGCACAAACCCCTCCTTCCTCTGTGCTCTGGTCACTTCTTCATTGTAGTGCATGGGTAATTGATTTTATTTTTTTGTAAGAAAACCTGAGCTTCAAAAGTCTTTAAAAGGACCTGGAATCAAATCTGGCCCATTCTGACCCAAAACAGCTCAGTTCTGCAAGGAACTTCCTCCTGTCCTCATTTCACACAGCTCCTCCTGAGACACCACGGCTCTGACCCGAGGCGAGTGAGGTGTCAAACCCTTTCCTCCAGTCTCTCTTGACCCAGGAGACTTTCCTCCCGACACACTTCCAAGGGCTCCTTCTTCCCTCCCTTTAGCACTGCTGCCGCCTACGAGGCTTTGAAGGGCTCCCTGTGCCAATAAAAAAGTCTCTCTGCAATAAGCATGACTTCTTGGACACCGGTGATCAACTTCCTCTTGCAAAGTCTTCTCCAGCTCATAAAATGTCATCGTAATCCAATAGCTTAGAGTGCTGGCGGGTCTTCCAGAGGCGGTAAAGGCGGAAGTCAAAGTAAGTCTCAATCATTTGCTTACCTAGGAGAAGCGGAACGAAGCAGAGGGGTTACACCCTGCAGCACAAGGGAGAGATGTGAGAGGCCACAGCAGCAAAAAGTCCCCCACCCACCTATGGGTATGGGCACGGGAGAACCCACCCGTGTGCTTCAGCTGGAGAACATGGACATTCAGCACCTACCCAGAGCACGTGAAGGTGCCTGCGAGAAGCAAACAGCTTTTTGGATCTCCTCAAACCATGAAAGGCTCCTTATAATCCCTGGGCAGGGTTTGCCCATGGGGGCAGGAACTGAGCACAAAGTCTGTCTCCAGACTTTGACCTCTCTGTGCTGAATGCGGAAGGGGGGGGCTGGGGGTTGCAGAGTATCAACCAGCTCCAGCAGCCTGCATGAGGCAACCTGGCACAGGGTCTTCAGAAATAAGAAGAATAATTAACATTGGAAATTCAAAATAAAAATTGTTGTGTTGTTTGCTTGTTGTTTTTTTTTTTAAACTAAAGCTAACAGGCTGTCTCTGTCCTGCAGAGCTGTCTCTTCTCACTGCAAAGAGCCCAACAGGTCACCCGAATGCATGTTCTGTGCCACCAGCACCTCTGATGGAAGGTGGGGGTCTCGGAAGGCCGTCACAGACTGAGGGCCGTGCGCGGGAGGCAGCGGGTCCATTTGAAAACACGAGCACAAACAACCCTGGGCTCTGAGACAGGGCTCAAGGAGGGGATTTTCGCTTTGGAGGCCTGATTAAGATTAGTTTCAGATGACTTTGCAAAGGATTAGAGAGGTTACACTATAAGCGCGTCCCAGATTGATCAAGGGGATAAATCCAGACGTATTCTTCAGCCCAACCTCCTGGAAGATCAACTGCTTAAATGCTTGTGCACAGAACCCACTGCCTTGCCTGCCAAGCTGCACATAAACCCAGGAATTTCCCTGCAAGTTGCTTCTTGGCACACCCGTAGAGCATGTTCGCTGTGCCATCTGTGCAAGCACTGTAAAAAGCTGGGTCCAAACCTCAGCAGGACACGCAGAGAGAACCCTGCGCAGCTCGAACGTGCTCAACTCCCGTACATTGCTATGGCAGCAAGTGGGAGTTCAGGATAGCCCCCCAGTGCTGATGCCAGCTGTGAGCAGCAGAGGAAGTATCCACAATGCTGCATGTTTTTATCTTCCAAGAGAACAAAGTCCCAAGGACGATAGCAAAGATAAAATAAGAAGGGCAAATCCAGAACAGGTCGCTTATGAAGCTGCACCCGTAACTACTAACACTGACCAAAGAACAAGAAAAATCCTGCAGCCCCTGGAAATACCTTGAGCTACAGGGAAAAAAAAAAAAAAAAAAAAGCAAAGCAGACTGAGATGTAGAATGACTGTAACAGGTTACGTCCCAGTTGCTTGTTGATGACATAACTCACTTGGTACCAGTGGTTTGAGTCCTAAAGAGACCCCTGCGCACTTGGTTACAGGAAAGGTTCTGCTCCCATGTGCACTTCTCCCACAGACTTCACGTGCCCTAGTGATATGACCAGTCTCCTAAACTCAGCCTGGAAAGCTGCCTACTGCTCTGGCTACTTCGCCACCACCAGTCAGTAGCCTGGGAGAGGGCTCTGCAGCTTCGGGCACAACAAACGGGACAGATGAAATGTGAACACAAAGGGACTGCAAGGGGAACACCAGGCTCAGCAACTGAACCACACGAGGTGGTTACAAGCAAAAGGAAGACTGTGGCAGGACTTAAGGGGATCAAAATTGCTTCTTCAGGAAGATGCCCACTGAAGGAGGCAGGCTGATTAGGAAGGTGTGTGTCTGTACAGAGAATAAATTACCTTGAGCTGATAGTTCAAGTGGAGACTCAAAGGCAACCCTATAAGGATTCATTAAGTTTTTCAGATTCTGAAATAGCTGAAAGGAAAACATAGCCAGAGTTAGCAGCTGAAAACAAAGATGAACTCCAGGGCACCCAGAATTGCCCATCCTTGTTCCCTACCTCTAGAAAACCTTCTGCTCATGTCCTTTAAAACATCTAGCTCATCAGTAAATAAATAAAGTGCTTCAAACGACTGTTCTCCTCAAAGACTTCAGTATTTGTCCTGCATGTCACTTATCATTCCTCCCGGGCCCTCTGGGGAAGGCACAATCCATCGGGTGGTTCACAGCCACTCATGGGACAGGATGGCAGCACGTTCCCACACAGCAGAAGAGGAAGGTTTACACTTCACAGTGTGACTATTGCCTCCCTGGGCTTGGTGCTACTCAGCAGACATTCCCAGAGAGGCAACTCCAGGAGGCTCTTACCTTCTCCCCATTGGGGTTTCCAAGAACATAGCAGCCCATGATGTGAATGATATTTGGTTCAGGATTGACTTTACTCATCAGCCGGCTCAACCTCTTCCAGAAGCTGGAAGAAACAGGAAAAAAAAGAATACATAATTTAAAAAAATTCTGTCTCCTCATACGCATGAGTAATCACGAGGATGCATGTGCATACACTGCTCAGGTGGGGCCTGGGGCTTGTAGCCTGAGGAGCAGCTTCTCAGGAAGAGCCATTGGTTCTTACACAAAGAAGAGCAGGGGCAGAGCAAGGACCTCTGGAGCAGGACCAAGTGGTGTGGTAGAGAAGGAGGAGCATCCCATTGAGCCAAAGAAGCTCCAAGGTGAAGAGAAGGGAGAAAAATCCACCAGGAGTGCTTTTAGACTGACAGTTTTACTAAGCATCCTCTTCTTGGTAGCAGTTCCCTGCAATTTCCTCTCTCTCATTTCTATCAACAACCACCCTTTCTAAATACGAGTGTTATCACTGCACTGGTTCATTTCCAGGGCATGAAATCAGCAGAAAACAGCTAGAGAGGTGGTGGTTCTACAGAGCTAGAGAGACAACACCAAACCAGCCTGTTCCATGTCAGCCACTGCTTGGTGCCGCTCACCACTCAAACCCGCTTTACACTTTGTGACCACTGACTGGGCACACTGTGCCTAAGGGACATGAAATACAAGCACCTCCCCTGGGCAGTGGGTTAGAGCAGACTTCTGGTGGGCTCTAAAGCCCAGCAGTTCCTCTGTGGGGTCTCTGATCAGACTGCAGCCTAAGCTTTTCTCAGAACCTCTCAGGCACATACGGGCTGGATGGAGACACTCACTTCCAAGGATCCAAGTTTTCAGCTATGTGTTCACAGCTTTCTGAAGGTTCCTGAATTACCAACTTTGGACCAGCCATGCCTGGAAGGCGTTCAGAAGCGTGTATGTGTACACGTGCCTAAGAATTTTATTGACAGTGTTTGTGCCAGAGCATCAGAGCGCTGAACAGATGTTGATTTTAATACTCAGTTCTCACGCCAACAAAAAAGTCGTGTAGGAACAGGCTGGTATACATGCCCTTCCCTAAACGAAGCACTGTTGGCCAAGCAAGTCTGAGCCAACACAAGCGAGCAGGCAGCAAAACAGGCAAAGCTTCATTCTCTGCAAGGAGAAGTAAAATTGCCTCGGCAAGCCCAGCTGACAGGCTGGCGCGTTAGTGAAAACCCTCCTCAGTAACGTGCTGGACTTTGAGCAGGCTTTGCAGAGACAAATTCCATTTCCTCCTGCAATCAGGAGGGCAGTTACTGGAGGCAGTTACTGGAGGCAGCTGTGGGGTGAATGGTCTGGATTTCTGCCACTAGTCACCTGCTTAGAAACGCTGTCTCAGCCACTTCTGAGCAACAGAGGCACGAGGTGTAAGTTCTGGTTTCTGGTCAGCACAGCCTTTGTTAGGAGAGGAAACACCATTCTTTCCTCTTTTACTAGTCTCTAGTCCAGATGGACACTAAACAGCAGATAAAAGCACAAATCTTCTGGTGACCTGTCCCAGGACTGCACCACTCCAGGGATGAGCTCAGCTCTCTCATCTTCACAATTCGCCCTGAAGGAGCTGTTAGGTCTCCTCTCAGCATCCTCTCCCTCTGACCAAGCCACCCCATCTCCCTCCACCTCTCCTCCTAGCCCATATGCTATAAACACTGAGCAAACCAAGCAGAAAAAGCGCTCCACGAGTCCAGAACACAACGCAGCCACTCACAGGATCATATCTTCCTCCTTCTCCACTTTGGCGAAAGTGGCGACTTTGTTCTTTAACAAGTATAAGTGACCAGGACCTCCCTGCAAGAGAGAGACAGACAGATCACAAACCACTTGGCACAGGCCCTGAAGAAACAAACCCTGGATATTTCTTGTCCTGCCCAGCCATACTCAGAAGTGCCACCAGGGAGCAGAGCAGACATGCCAGGCTGGCACGACTGCTACCACCTCCATCGCAGACACTCACTCAGGAAATATTCACATATGGGGAGTGTATTGGGGGTTAGATTCTCCATTGTTTATGGTTATATGCCCACCTCACTCTAGAAAGGCACAATAATAGACAAAAATCTTCATTGTGGGTGGCTGGAGAGTAATAGGGAAGATAAGAAAGTCCCTTTCATTTGGGGATGCCAGGGGACTTGCCGTTGTAGGCAGACGAGAAGCTGGGCAGAGCAGGGACAAGTAGGCAAGACACCACTGGAGAAGAAGTGGACTTTGGCAGTAGCAGGCATAAAAAGATCGAGCACGATATCAGGAAAATTAAGAGTCGCAGTCTGCGGGGCAGCGTGCCGCAAGCCCTGCTATCGTGCAGCGTTAGGCACACGGGAGCCAGTTCAAGCCAGGTTACCTTCCCGACTTCCCGTTTCAAGGTTCCCAGCACAGCTGCCGGGGAAGTCCGAAGCTGACCACCCTGAGGAACAAGAGACTTGGGAAGGAAATCCCCGGCAAGCCCCAGATCCAGCAGGGCCGGAATCTGTCCCACCCGCAGCTCGGAGAGCCTGTACCCCGACCCCTCTCCCGCGGACACTGGCCACCAGCTCCAAGCTGTGCCATCTGCTGCTCTGACCCACAACAGCTGCCACTGTCTCACTGAAGCTGTATGAAAACTATCACCATCACATGGCAACTGCTTGTTCCTGTCTCCGGAATCCTCCTTTTGGGGTCTGCGCTAACGCTGGTTTGCCTGGGCTTCCTCGAAAGCAGCTGAGAAGCAGCCCGGCTCTGGACTTGGCCACACTAAACCAGATTTTATTTCCTGCTGTCACAGCAACTTGGGACTGCTCGTTATCTGGGGAAATGAGAAGTGAAAGCCGTACACACGCAGTTACTTTAACAGAACCTGATTTGGGAGTATTGGTTCCTCTATGTAATTTTCCCTGTAGAAGACAAATTCATAACAAACCATCCAAGTGCTTAACAACTTCCATGTACCTGGCAAAATATGAGCATCTTCCAGATTTTGCAGCCTTTCCGGTAAATGTTAAGCTTCTTCTCTATTTCCTCTGAAAAAAAACATGTTGGAAAAGATGAACCATGGCAGAAGTGAAAAACTAATCTTATTTCCTCTCACTTCAGCACTGAAGGCAGGAGGCTGAGCTGTGAGAGGTGCTCAGCACCCACATTCCCACTGATGCCAAAGCGAAATCTTTTCTGGGGAAAGCAGGGCCACCCAGGGCATGGCAGGGCAGAGAATACGGTGCAGCACCAGGCACTGCTCTGCAGTGACCACGGCGCTGTGCCAGACCCAGCGGGCCTGACCCTCCGTTAACGCTCCTACTCACCTGCAAGGGTACAACGAAGAGACGTCTCTGCTGCCCTGTGCCTCAGCTTCCCTTTCATAAACTGGGAGCTTGGCATAGAAAATGGGCTACAGAAGTGTGGTTTTTATTACTGCAGCACATCCAACAGCAGCTGACTGTCAGGTGCCACTGGGGTGCTAGAAACACCTTTATGAGTGGCAGCTGAGGCACAGGGCGGTGGAGTGACTTTAACATTTCACCAGTTACATTTGCAACAGGCAGGAGTTAAGAAAAGGAAGTTACACTCACATACCTAGAATGTCATCAAAGGTGGCATGTTCATGGTCCTGGAAATCAAGAGAGAAGACATATCAAGGTTCACTGTCACTACACCAGCTGCCATGACATTATTATAGTCTCTAATATTGCATGCAACCCATTCCCAGGCAAACGGATGCTCTAAGAGAACGATTATACCAACTGATGGCTTCTAGGCACATCAGAGTAATTGCCACACTAAGACACATCTCAACAAAGAAGCTGAAGACCGAATGGTCCATGAAGACCAAGTCCATCCAAAGGCTTGAAGATGAATCCTGCAGACCAGTCCAAAGCACATACCATCCAGCAGGTGTAATCAGCATGAGCAATGCCTCTTAGCCCATGTTTTGTAGCCAGCCTCTGGCTTTACACGTGTCCCAGCTGGCTAACAAACAGCCACTGTCCCAACACATCTGCCTCTGGCATGGCAGGGTCATCAAGACAACCATACAACTCTCAAAAGAAGAGAAGGGCAGCAAAACCAAACCTCCCAGCAGCACTGCCTGCTGCACATGGAGACTGTTTTCTGGGCTGTCAAGTCCCACCATTCCCTTTCAAATTAAGTGAATATAAAGTGATTTGGAAAGAGACCCATGAGTCCTTGCTGGTGTTTCAGACACCTGCTCAGGCAGGACTCCTAGTGAAAAATCAAGGTGAAATTAATGACTGACAGGGATGCATCACTGTACGTAGGGTGATGGGGTTCACAGTCCACTGCAGAGCTCTGAGGTCCTGCTCATCCTGCCTAAGGATGAGCATAAAGAGGAGCCCTAAGCCTGACATCACACAGCTCTGCCTGCGTGCTCAGGCCTGCCCTGTCTTCCCTTGTTCATCTTCCCATGCCACCTGGCTGTGCCTGCACACTCTGGCAGCCCACATGAGCAATTTTCACTCCACCTTACTCTTCCACCTAGACCCAAGTTCCCAGAAAGCTAACCCAGACCCCAAATCTGGGTTCGGCACACCTCCAGCCCTTTCCTGACAGCTTTCCCAAATCACATCAGTGTTTCAGAATCACCATAATAGGAACTAGGGATAGGGATTAAAAAAAAAAAAAAAAGATTCCCTGTATGAAGCCTGTTCCCACGCACCCCGACACAGCAGAAGTGATATACTTACGTAGAGAATGGGGATGATAGAGGGATCGTCCCTGCGGATAATTGTCGGGACATACTCTGCTTTGGGCACCTTGGAAGAAATGAGCTGGAAGGGGGAAATAAAAGAAGTGCAACAGGATGAGCAGAAGCCATTAGAGTCTGGACAGAAGCACAAAGGCCATGGTAACAGTGCCCCTGTTCAGTTGCTCACAGGTGTTACCCAAACTACCAGCTAATCCAGCCTATCTGCATCCCTGTGGACGGTCCTCCAAACCTTTGGTCCACTACAGAGCACCCCATGGCCTGTCACATACCCCCGTGTGTCACAGTCTCCCTGAACCCCAACAAACGAGCACACAGCTCTGCCCAAAAGCAGGACTGAGTCTGAGATGACAGTTTGTAAAAAGGAGACCCATGTGCACAGAGGACGAAGAAGCTCGTGCATCACCACGAATGGCTGCATCCCAGTAAAGATCCTTTCTGTACAGTCTTCCTCTGTGCGCGCGTCTGTCCTTCCAGCTGCAGAGGACTGTTCCAACCGGCACGCTCAGCTGGCCGGTGGTGGGACGGCTGCATGCCTCAACAGGAACCAGCCAAGGGATAACACAGCATCAGGCACAGGCGGGCACACAGCCATAGGATGTCAGGCAGATGCAGGTTGCCTGGCAACTCTGGCTGAAGCTTCAGCTGGCTCCATCAGCACAAGGCCAAGGGCTGTGGGAACACGGGCAATTTGGCCGTGCTGCGATTTCAGCACCTTCCCTGCTGCGAGAGTGGAGCAGGCAGCCTGGGTTGCCTTCAAAGCCTCCCACCTGGCAGGCTCCCAGCCTCTCCTTTGGCCACGGGGGAGTCAATGCAAAGTTTCCAAAGAAGCACAATGTACAGAGCCCAGGGATGGACACTCCTCATACACCACCTGGACAGATGCACTGGAGGTACCAAGGGCTGAGCAAACCCAAGGGTTGGGTTACCAGTGTTTGGGTCTCACCTGGTCACTTTGCCCTGAGGGTGCCCTGACTGCGCAGACAGCACAGGAACACATACAAAAGCAGACTGTCCCATGTCCTTCACTCTTCCCAAGTCTTAGGAGGACCCTTTCAAACACAGTACTGCTGAGCTGGACTGGCAATGCTGCCCTGAGAACAAGCTGGAAGCTTGAGACCCCATTTTGCCTGAGTTACTTGTGCCTGTGGCCAAAGAAGGGATGTGTCAGAACCTGGTCCGGTCTGCCAAACCCCACAGAGTGGAGCAAGGACAAGCACAGGGGGAAGCCCAGCGTCAAGGAATGATGAAAGAGCAGAAAGCATCTCAAAGGATGACATATGGCTCCAAAGCAAATCGGACAAGTAACAACAGGAGGGGAGAGGCTGGGGACTCAGGTCTCTATTGTCAGGGTTATTGAGACTCAGGCTAACTGGATTCAGTGTTGGTGACAGTCCTGCTCTGATTTGGGGTTGGAATACGGGTTCTGGGTTATTGAGACTCAGGCTAACTGGATTCAGTGTTGGTGACAGTCCCGCTCTGATTTGGGGTTGGAATACGGGTTCTTCCACCTCTAGTTCTCTTTCAGCACGTTATTCCCAGCAATAGCAGATGTCATGTCTTGGCTGATCTCTGACCCTCATACACACCTGAAGAGTTGCCTATACAAAAGACTTGCTTCTTCCCATGAACATCCTAATCTTAGCAGCTCTCAAAGGACAGACAGAGCCTGAGTAGATACAGGTAGCTGAGTTGGAAACCCTCACCATTATTTTTGGTGGAATAAAGTCTTCTCCATCACACGCCATGGCTTCCAGTTCCTTTTCTGCTTCCCAGTTCAAGTCAAAGTCGCCATCCAAAGTGCCGCAGGAATCCTGAAGGTCATGGCCTGCCAGGACACAGTGTGCGTTACGAGGGCAGAAGAACTTGCCTTCCCCACTTGACCCTGTCTGGCGGTTGCCTCGCAAGAGGCACCGCCAGCCATGAGACTTGTGCCCTCCTTTCTTCCACAGAGCAACAGACACCACACTTGGGGGCTGGCGTCTCTGAACAGACAAACACTTAACGGATGAAGAGTGCACACACAGAGCCCGGTACCACGTACCACACAGCGTTTCACCACTCTCACAGTCACCCCGTTCAGCTTCCAAATGCTCATTCACAAGAGTCACCCTGCCATTTCAGAAATGGAGGAGGAGACAGAAGACAGACAGACTCTCTACAATTTAACACTGCCAAGCCGATGAACAAGAGTCTGAAGACTTCAAAGCTGGTGTCCTTGTAATAATTACTGCTCTGACTACATCTTCTGAGTGGTTTTAAAGAAACTCCACCTTGTTGGTCAAACTGATCCTGGCAGAGAAGTCCCAGAGCGTGAGGACAGCCGTAGCAAACACAGTAGTATTGCACAGTATACTTGAACTTGCTCTCCAAATTGACCTTACCTGTTGGCCTTCAATGGCTCCTGGGGAAAAAAACATCTGGAAGGAATATAATTGACCATTAAAGGTTAAAAATAGAGATGGTTCCCTGAAGCCAGGGACTGAGGAAAGAGAACCGAGATGCCTCTATTTGTGCCTTTTGGGATGTCCGAGTGTCACCGGGCAGTGCCTGGAGCCTGTCTGAACCATGTCTTATCCATTCGCCTCCGCGTTAGCTGAGGGAGTGGGGAGGAATCAGACTGCAAAGGAACAATCGGGTCATGTTTTGAACGTGGCCTTTCATACATCTCCCCCTCCAACCTGGTACGGTGTCTTCTACAGCTAGGAGGGCTGGATCTCATGCTTACCTGGTAGGTCAGTTCATTTCATTAGGGAAATTCATTTATGATACAATCCATTTCAACATGGGCAAACTCGTATCCACCAAGTCCTTTGCCTACAGGATTTCAATAAAATCTGGGTAAAATAGCTGTTCCTGTTATAAAGAGACAGTGGGAAGATGCTGGCATTTCCTCCTGTAAATTAACAAAGCAGCATCTCAGTCCCCACAAGCAGAACATCGCAGCATTACTGGGGATTCCCAGAGGAATTCCTGGCAGCCCAAACGAAGATCAGATTGCCCCAAGCTATCATCTGTGCGGCCAGCATGGCCAGCAAATCAAAGCTACATCTCATAGAGCGCTGCAGCTGTGCTCTTGAGCTATTCTAGCCTAGGAAAGAGCTCCGAAGGGGCTCTTGCACGGGAAGCCAGGCAGGTTAGCCCCACTGTGGTGCACGTAGCCTTGGACTGGTGTGCTTCCAGGTAGACTGTTTTGGTCCCAAGCGAATAGGTGATGATGGGAACAGAGGGCTGTAAGAGAGCTGTACCACTGGGTATCCTTTGGCAACTGCACAATAACGTGAGGTTAGATGCCTTGTGCTCTACAAATAACTAGAGGTACACACGGATGAACAGGTGCATATACCTGGAGTGTTATTTGCTCAGATCTCATGAAACTAAAAGGATCACAGATGGGACAAAAGGGCACAGAGGAGCTACTCCAGTGGGACTCCAGTCAACACCTCAGCTGGAGGGCTTGGCCACAGGAGGAAGCTCAAAGGACTCAGAACTCACTTTCTCGAGAGTCATGGAAGGAATCAGCTTTGATGGGAGTCGGGTCACTCCAGGACCTGCTGAAGCTTCTCTCACGCCGTTCGGCAAATGCTAGGATAAAACCAAAGCACGACATTAACAGACTCCAAAGCCACCTCTGCTGCTGCCAGCAAAACAAAACATCCAGTAGATTTCCACCAAAGCCACACACCATAGACTCCCCTGTGCTTGTTCTTCCACTTGCCAAACGTGAGTCCTTTCCACACAGCAAACAAGGATCTTCTAGACAGCAGAAGACAAAGTGCCCGCTTTCCAAGCAGGACCATTACCGGGTATGTAACACAGAAAAAGGAGTACACCTGATGGCCTCTCCTTAAATGCACACGACTCGAACCTCAACTTAATCCAGGCTATTCCAGTGTCAATGCTCTGACTCAAAGGCGTCACAGGAAAATGTACCCAACAGCTGATGACATACATGACCAGAAGAAGGCAGTAGTTCTCCAGTCAGTTCTCCCTTTGTGTTCTAGTGATCTGGACCAAACAGAAGGGGGGCCTCTGGAAAGCTCATGCTTTCTATGTTTGGTTGCAAAAGAGGAAATCCTTCAGTTTTTGCTTGCCTGCATTCTTGTGAACATTCTCCCTTGGCTTTTTTTTTTTTTTTAATTTTATTCCAACAGGCATTGCATTGTTTGTACCAGCATTTCCCAAGCAGAACCCCAGGAGCTTGGCCCAGCTGGCTGCATCGCAGGCAAATTCCTGGGAACTGCCAACCACAATGTCTGACTTGGCAAGCCGATGTGAGAGCCATTACACCTAGATTAACAGCCACTTATAGCCACTAATACCTATTTCTGGTAGCAGACAGAGCAAGTTTGCTGCAGTGTATCTAGTGACAGCACCTCGTGTCAGCAGCACAGGAATTCACTGCAGATCTGCGTTACAAGAGCTGAGAAGCAACCTGTCCTCTGCTGCAGCGTGTCCAAGCGTGGGCGTCCACGGAGATCAGTCAATAGGAAGTTCTTCAGGTGACGTCCATCCTCAGCTTTCATTTAAAACCAGGCGCTGAGCTACTGTGCACATGAAGAAAGCTTTGAAAACATGACCCGAGAGTTACCAGAGGCATGCCTGAACTTCCAGACAGCTCTAGGGGGACGTGAGCCCTGTTCACTTCAGGCAGTGCTAACTCAGATGCCAATAAAGACACTTCAAAGGGCAATGCTGTTTGCTGTTCACTTCCCACAGCATACCAGAAAGGAGAGGAAAGAATGCAAATTCAACTCGGCAACGCTGTGCTGCGGGCAGTCTGTACGTGATGCCTGGCCAGGGAGTGGGAAGAACAAGCTGTTTCCTCTTCTGGAGCAATCCTCAGCTCTCGGGAGCGGGCTACACCATTCTTATCCCGTTTCACAGTGTTAAGGGAGCTGCCCCAACCAAGGTACGGAGGAGTGTCGCCTTCCTCAGGGAAAGGGAACTGCCATTTCCCAGGCCTAAGAGATGATCTTCCTCAGTGAGGCTTAACACTCTCTTATTTCTCCCTTGCTCGAGTCTCTTCCCTGTTCCTCTTCTTTCTGCCTTCCACCGTCCTCTCAGCTCCCGCCAGGTCCTGCTGTGAAGATGGTGGTGGGACAGGGGAGGAGAAAAGAGAAAGCCACCAGTCCGTGTGGCACGTGAAGCACCGACTGTCCCCAGGGAGCCACAGCTGGTCCACAGCCTCAGTGCGAGGCCAGGCAGCCCTCGCCAGCTCTGCTGAACTCAGCTCTGGTTCTCCTCACAGGTGTCTATGCCGGTGATCACGGAAAACCACACGCCCATGGGACACGGACGCTGCAGCTCTCCTTCTGTTCCTCGCTCTGAGGCCACAGAGATCTCCCATGGCCAAGGCAGAGGGTCCAAGGCTGCTTGCAGACATCTGTGTGTCCTGGAGCCTTACAACAACCTGGCCTCGTTTTTTGTAGGGTGTAACGGCATCAGCAGGTCAAATCCTTTCTCCAGCCCAATGCTAGGTCACTTCTACCCATATCTGCAAGCAACATAGGGTTCCCCATGTCCCACCAGCACAAACCCCAACTCCTCACAGCCGCATCTTACAGGTGCTCACTTACTTTGTGCTTTAACCCTTCGGCTCCCCACCATGCGGAGGTGCTTCCGAAAATTCCTGAAAGACAGACCAAACACAACCTCTGAGAAAGGCAATACAAAGCAATACCTGGGCCCAGCAGGACTGAAAAAAACTGGGAAGAAAAAAAATTAAGATTGGGAAGACAGCATATTTCCTTCTGGGCATTCAAAAGCTGGAGACTGAGTTCCCAGCCTGCATCTATTCAATGCTTGGGGACAGTTACGTTTGTCAAGAGTGTTCTGAACTCCCTGGGCTGGTGGTACAGGGCTAGTGAGGTCCTATCTGGCAGTCCCCTTCTCACATCCTGCTTTCCCCTTCCTGTGACTAAGGCACCTGTGCTGGAACTTTGCTGAAGACACTGCCACTGCCCATGCTGGCAATGCTGCCTCTCCTCCTGCTGAGCAGCAGTAACTGCTCCCCTCTCTCCCTTCTCCCACACGTGCTGCAGCAGGGAAGCGGGTGCCCAGGCTCTGCCCGGCCAGGCAGCATGCACACACCATGCTCATGGCTGTGCTCATTCCCAAACGCATTCACGGCAGCTGCTAAAATCCTACCCGTGCTGTTAGCAACCACGCAGGCCCTACTGCTCGCCAGGGCTAAGAGCTGGGAGAGGCTGAAGAAGCTTCTTTCTTCTCAGATAGTGAAGAAGCTTCTTTCTTCTTAGGTAGTGCTGTTCAGCGAAGCTGACTGTCCTCATGGGCCTGCTCTCTGCTAACGCTGCCTGCCTAACCGTGTGCTTCCCTGCCCAGCACTCACAGGCTGGGTTCAGTGGGGCTGCAGAGTACTCAGCTCCAGAGGAAAGGCCACCAGTGGGTAAGCCTGGAGAAGCAGCTACACCCAGTAGTCAGGTCTGTGTAAAACAGACAGTCCTGGCCACTCCTGAGAGACCATGGCAAAGGGACTCTTTGTCCAGCCCCTCCTGCAAAGGACCTGCTTCCCTTAGTTTCTCATTGCTCACCTAGACAGGAACCAAACAGGACAGGAACCAAATAAGACACCAGAGGAGACACAGGGAAGAGGCAGCAAGCGGTCTAGCAAGAAAAGCGTCACTCCTCCGTGAACTCTACTCAGGGTGACTTCACCCACGGCCCCCCGGGATGTCAGTGAGCCCACGTACCAACAGCCTGCATGGAATGAGGGAGCCTTCCTAGATTCCCTCCCGCCACATCAACACACACCGCAGACATCGAGCAACAGAGACTACTGCTGGTGAAAGAGGTAAAACGACAAGTCGTCTGGCTCACACACGAGTTAGTGGGATGAGTAAGGACATGTTACAACCATGCAGATGCTTTCACAAGCTAGCTGGACTAGAAGACACTTCCAGCACCAACATCAAGTTGCTCAGGGCAAGTGAGATACGTCTGCTCCGATACAGAGAGATCAACCCAAAACCAGCCCTCGTGGGAGGGAGAGCACTTAACCCACAACACCTCCGGCACTGTCCCCTTCTTTGGCCACCACGTCATCATCAGGATCCAAATCCAGCAGCTCAAGAAGGAAAACTAGCAGCTGGGTAGTGAAGCTGGGAGCAACATCATTCCATGACAAATTCCCACCTGCACTTGGGCTATTCATGTGATTTTACAAAGATTTCTTTTAGCTCTGCTTGGATACGTGAAGGTTCCCTGTTGTGCATCAGACAACTGTCCCCCTCAGACAAGTAACTAAACCAATTTGCTTCACTAACACATGCTGGATTGGCTCTACGTACAAAGCCTTCCGGGTGCGTGTGGACCGGTAACATGGGCTGTCTTACTATGCATTAGATTCAAATCCAAATAAACACAATATTTTAAAGGAAGCAGGGCCGTTCTTTACACAGAAAAATCTCAGATATACGCTGTAACTCATCAGAATGAAAATCTTTATGGTCCGTTGTGAGTCCAAAATCATAGCAGGCACTGAGACCGAGATCATACCAGACACTGAGCACCAATGTTAATTGCCAAGGCCACTGTTACATCCTTTGGGCTTTTGGCATTTTGGAGTAAAATCCATTTTTCTGATCAATGCTCAGTTGTCCACTTTGCCGAGGAGCTTCTTCAGACCCTGGAGAGCAGGAGGATAAAGCTGTCTTTGCCATAGAAGAGTGCTGCTCCCAGCTGCCTAGACAGCTTGGTCTCTCCCGTGAGCATGAGTTACGGGCAGCTGTTTAGATACATCTCCTCAACACTCCTGAGAGCAGCTCCAGGCAGAATCCAGCTGCTCAAGGTTAACCATCACACTAAACGGTTGGAGAATGGGACAAAGGTCTTTTTTCCTTCCTCAGCTCTTCTAGTAAAAAAACACTGTGGAAAGGAGATCCAAGCCTGGAACTGCCTCTTAATGCCTCCCCCTGTGGCCATCTAGATCCTTCTGAGGGCTTTCTGCAGCCGTATTGGTCCTCAGGCCCCTCTGTGCTTGCACGTTAGCACAAAAGGACGGCACAGCACCCCTGGGGGAGCCACACTCTGCTCTGTGAGCCCTGGGGCTACACAAACCTGCCCAGTCGTCCTGCCTGGCTCCTGCAATTGCACCCAGAAAGCCCAGTGTTATTTGATCCCTAACAAGATCTCTTCACCCATCAAAATCCAACAAGCATCCCTCAAGTTACAGTGATAAAACCTCCTTATTACTCTCTCCTGAATACTCCTCCTCCTGACAGGCTCCAGCTTGCCACGCAGACCGCACAACTCCAGGCCACCTCCATGGGATCCATCCCAGCCAAAGGGTCTCCAAGACACAGCAGCCCCGCTCCACACGCTCTGCCTGCAGCAGTTCATTCGCACGCTGCGGAGAAGCCTTTTAATTACCCAAACAGAGGGCAACGACAGCATGACTGACGCGTATCATGGCTCTGCAAAACTCCCAACAGCACCTCTCACGTTCTCCTCCCCAGCTCCTCCTTGCAGCGGCCGCAGGGTTCACCAAGCCACCGGGCATCATCGCTCTCGAGGCAACACCCACTGCACCAGCACACGCGCTGTGCCACGCAAACCAGCCTCCCTGTGCCCCAGACTCCGAAACACCCAGAGCTGCCCAACAAGCATCCGAAAGGTCCTCCTCACTCCCTGGAAAAGAGCTGAGTGCTAACTGCCAGCAATCCTTACAGCTGGCCAGGCTCTGCTTGCATGGCACAGCCAAAAACCCGCGTCGACAAAAGCCCATCACTTTGGAAGCACACATGCCTTCCTGTCTCCTCTGCATCACAAGATAAACGCAGATGGGCTCCCACCGCACAACCCCGCCTAGACCTTTGGTGTCCACAGGAGGTGAGGGGACACGCTGGCTGCTCAACACAAGGATGACACGACTCCATCCGCTATCCTGACAGCTCAGCATCACCGAGGTACACAACCCCTACTCCTGTATTTGTAAGCCATATGAACAAGCTGTTTTCTAACAAAGAATTGTCTCTGTCTAAAAAATTCTGAGAAATCTCTTTCTTTTTAAAGATACACTGTCTGTTTATTCACAGCATCTTTAGTTTTCATTCTTATTTCTCTTCATGATTGATGAAGAAAACCCACTACCCTTAAGCTGCTAAAAAAAATATCTTCCTGGAAATTTCCCAGTTAAGGAAACCTGATGTTTTTCTCCCACTTTGTTTTGAACAGCAGTGAAGTGATCATGGCAGTTTTTAACCAATGACACAAATACTGTGTTATCCTTCTTCGTAGGCTGCCAAATACACGAGCCTTGGCCCATTTGAAAAACCAGAACAGTTCTGATTACCACAGCAATTAAGTGATGTGCCCTGGGAAGCCAACAGAGGGAAACCAGGACCCTTCTGTAATACCCAGAGAAGGAATCAGTCCCAATCATCTTTTCTTTCTTTCCTGTTCTTTCAAAAAAAAAAAAAAAAAAAGATTAAAAAAAAATAGAGATGTTAATTTTGCTTAGGTCTCAGATTTTTGAGGTGCATTTGTAGATGCAGAAACAGCACATAAAAGTCACTGGTTAAATATTCAGCTAACCTCAAAGAAATTCCAAATACGTGGGAGAGGGCTGGGAAAAATCGCATCTTTCATTTTTTATATATATTCTATATTTTTCTGCCTGAGACACAGATCCTGTATATTATATTTGGAAGCTTAAAAGAAACTTGACAGTGTTCCTTTAAGAAGATGGAGATCAGTTATCTTGAGCAAGGCAGCATCATCCACCTCCACTCTTCCAACCCAGCCACTGCTCGTGTCCCTACGAACAGCAACACAGACAGGGACGACCACGTTCGACGTCATCAAGCGTCACTCATGACACCCGAAGGGCCCATGCAACACCAGGCAGGGTGATGGCTATGGGAGAAAATGGGCCCTACCTCTGTATAACAGCTGCAGAATCATTCTCTCGTTTCCGTCTCTTCCTCTCTGCGTAGCCCCTGAACGCCCTGGGAAACCATTTCAAGCCATTAACCAACTACACAGCTTTGAACTCAAGAGGACACGAAACACAGACAGGAAAGCTCTCACCAGACAACAGAGAGAGGTCAGGCTGACCGAGGAAGACCACCAGCCCTCGCGGGACTGCGTGCGAGTCAGGGGCCAGGCAAGAGACTCACCAAACCAAAGGTCCTCACTCCCTAGGGCAGGTGGTTGGACAAGCAGTTGTTCCTAAAGCAAACCTAAGAGTGGCCCAAGAATGGAGGCGAGCAGCCATCGTCCCTGCTACGGAGGAATGGACCTAGGAGACTGCAGACACAAAACCTCTGCACACCAGGATCAAGAGGGACAAAAGCATGCCAGCAACTGGAGTCTCCATTGTGAAGATGAGGATGGTTGCGGTGTGGTCCATGTAGGCCTACCAGGTGTAGCCATCTAACCTGCTGCCAGCTGACAAACAGCCCTAGCACAGGGAAAGCACGAGTGAGTACGACGGACAGGAGAGGAGAGGAGAGTTTATCCAGGACAGCAACAGATAAGGGAATAAAAAAAATGAAGATTATACTTACGAGATGCTAGAGATTCCAGGAGATGCAGGGAAAAAGAAAGAGAAGAGGAATTCATTAGTGCTCAGCCCCGGCCAGCGTTCTGAGGGAATTCTCACTCAAGGAGGAATACTTCGTTAGGTGGAAGGAAACTGCTTTTTAAATTAAACATTTCTCAGTGGTGAGACTCCTACTTGACCGAGCTAAATCCTCCCTGGGGCAGCATTGGCATGTGGCTTGGATGCAAATTAAGGTCCATGTAGACCCAGAGAACATGCAGATGTACAACTGACAGCTGAACGTGACCCATCAGGCTATGACAGGAGCTCAGCACCATGGGCTTCTGGAGCAGGAAGACCTTCTCCCACAGTGACAAAGACTTGTGAAGGCAGCTTATGCTGTCTGGGCTACAAAGGAAGCAAGCATGGTGGGCTGAAAACACTGGAGCAGAGGCCAGGAGGACAAGGGCACCCGGAGGAGCCATTCCAACCAGCTTAGGGAAGGGCCCTCAATTTCTGAAGATATTTCTGTGCCACTTCTAGAGGCAGCACAGAACCTCCAGAATCGTTAACCAGGGAGCTACATTAACCAAGGGAGCTGTGCTCCTCAAGAGTCTCCTTATGGCATCATTCTCCAAACCAACCTCACTTTGGCCTCCAACAGCTCCAAGCCTTGTAAGCCCTACCACGGGCCACCGTCCTGCAACAAACCTTGTGCACAGCAAAGATGACTTCAGACAGCAAAGGATGTGCCCGAAGGCAAAGGAAACGTGCTGATTTCGTGCACGGTTTGGTGTGTCAGATCAGAACTGTAAAATACCATTCACTGTTACCAGCCAACGTTTCTGAAGAGCAAAACATCTGTCAAATTGCCCTCAGACTGCCCACAGGCCCTGAAGAAGAGGCAGAGGGACACAGAGGTCAGGTAAGAGAAGCAGCACCAGGACAATACAGAGAGAGCAGAAGCCCACGGAGACTCCTCACTCCTCCTGCCAGGGTGGGATTAGCACCCCTAGGTGCTAGCGGGTGCTAATTAAGTGGGGTCCTAATTAAGCGGGGTGCTAATCCCACCACAATGCATCAGATTCCACAGACTGGCACCAGGCAAATGCCTCCCCAGCGCTGCTCCCCATGCTGGGAGGGTGGGTCACACCTCCAGCTGAGCTGGTGGGAAAGGGCATGAAGATAAGCGTTTTTTTCTGGGGAATGCAGATTCCTTCCAATATCTCTGCAGCTCTCCAACACTGGATCTAGCCCTCCCTGCATCAGTCCTTACAGGTCTGATCCAGTCTGGGTTATCCCAACATCAACAATCAGCCTCTTTTAGAGATTTGGAGAGGGAAAAGTACAATGGAAAGAAGAAATGGCAGAGAAACAGGTTACGAAAGGGACGCTGGGTTAGGTAAGGAGAAGTAAAGAGTAGGAGAGCTGAGAGTGACACAGACATTGGAAGAAGAACACAGGAAAAAGGTGAAGAGGCTGGAGAAGGGCTTTAGAAGGCACACCAGTATCTCATTTCCCTCATTGCCTGCCTTAGCTTCCAAGCCAGGTAGGAAACTCTTGAAACCAGGAAGATGGCATTTCCTGACAAGCTGGGTACACCCCTGAAATGAGGCTTCTCTTACTTTCTTCAGGCCTTCAAGAACTGCCTCCTCCCAACACACAGCAACTGGGGCACCTAAACCTGCATGGATTGTGGAGAGAGAGGCTGTTCCTTGCTCAGATCCGCTCACAATTGGCAGAAATTTTACTGACACCTTCTTCAAATGGCCAGACTAGCACAGAAGCTGTAGGGCTTTATCTCATCCTACATGGACGCACTCCTCCAGAGCGATGGATGCAGGGCAAGCCTGGAACAGCATTTCCTCGGGACGGTGACTGCAGCAGAAGCAAGTGGTGGGAGAGTCTCAGCTGGTGCTGCCGCAGGACCCTCGCTGTGCAGAGGCAGCCAGGGACAGCACATCGTGTTGCAGAGAAAATAAGAGAAGCACGGAAGAGCTGGGTAGCCCAAGCAGTTAAAGAAGGTAAAACTAAACAAGTGGGAGTAGTAGGAAAGAGAACTAACAAGCACAGGAGAGAAATTAATAAAAGACAAGGCGCTCTCTCTCTCTCTCTCACCCCTGACTGCGGTGCCCAACACACAACTCGATCGCTCCGGGCCCTCGGATGAAGTCTGCGGCCCACTCAAAGCTGTAAGACACACAATAAAAGCCACAGCAGTAGTTTCACTTACGCTTGCATAGTTGTAGTAGCAGTTTGAAAACTGAAGAGGTTCTCTTTTGGGAACCAGGTTCGTATGGGGACATCATCTGGAAGAGAGAGAGTAAAACCTGAGAATTCAGCGGGCAGAGACATCATTCAGAACAAGACTTTCCAAGCTCTTCGTCTTCGTACTTTTCCTCAGCATCCTGCCCTGTACTAAACAGGAGTCTCATCCTCCTCGTATATATGCACGCTACCACCGAGTGTTTTGTAACTTTGTGCCAAGCCTGTCTATCAGGCTACTACATGAAGAATGAAAGCTCTATCCTAAATGCTGAAGATTAGAATAATCCAGGAATTACAGAAGAGACATTTGAACAAGTAAAAAAACAGGGGAAAAAAACATTTTTCATTATAAGCATTTTTCCGGCCTCTGCCTTTTCCTTAGTACCATTAGTTTGAAATGCCTCATTCATACAGTTCTTTCTGATACAGCCTCCCGTGGAAGATGAAAAGCACTCACGTTCCTCTCTTCCCAACTGTAAGCCTGATTTCTACCATTGAAGTTTCAACAAACCCCTCACACCTGCTCCTGATGACCTGGCCATCATGACTTTTTCTGCTTTTACAATCAAACAGCAAGTCAGCTGGACAATCTCCAGATAACTCTGTGCTTACTTGGTCCCCTGTGTTTGTAAACTGCCCTGCCTGAACCAACTGCAGATTATTTCCTAAGTCCATTGCATCAGGACATCTCATCATCTTCACGTAATGACCACTACGACAAGAGCAGGCAGCAAAATAAGTCACTATTACGTGTGTGGGATGGTGGCGACCAGAAGGAGGAATCTGACCAAGAAGTGGCTCCTACTGAGAACTCTCAGGCTGAAGTCAGTCAGGCTGGGAATCAGAGGTGTATGAAAATCCACTGACACAAGACACGTGAGATCTCAGTGGACTGGATCCCTGGGATCTGGGGCTACCTGCTTTTTCACCTTGCTTCACGTCCAGTCTGTAGCTTCCTTGCTTAATGCCTCGCCGCATGTTGCTGATCATGTGTCTTGCTTCATTCATTCAAGTTTTAAGATCATTAGCAACTGTGGTGTCTTAGTCATTAATATTCTGGCATTGTCAAGAGTATTTTATTTATTCACTTTCATTGGCCATAACCCAATCAGACTCTTCAAACGTACTGCAGACATAATTACTACAGACCAGATATCTTACCAAATGTTTTGTACGGACCATCTACTACAGATTGATCCTGCTGTTCACTGGAAGTACAAAAAGCAGCTGCAATAACAGCGGAAAAAAATGCTAAATGCAACTGGGGAGGCTTCCTTTGAAGTGAAGCTTCCAAGAAATCATACAGAAAGCTGTAACAGACACTCCTTCCCAGCCAACAGTTTATGTCAAGCTTTGTAGAAAGGCACCCTAAGGAAATACATATGTTAAATGAAAACTGCATTCTAGTATGCTAAACACTTATTATGAAGTTCCTGTGCCTGCTCTCCTCCAAAAAACAGATAAGAAATGCAAAACAGCTCGGACTGTAAATGAATTACTTGTTTGAAGTCTCAAACCCTCAAAAATGGTGAAGGAGGAGGAGTTGTACAAATTCCTTTTTAGCCAGCAATTGTGTACAGACACTTCAGGGACCACACATCTCAAAAGACTGACAATGTCTTCATATATTTTACAGCTTTTAAGCTACTGGCTTTGATTCAAAGCAGAGCTTATAACAACAGCTGAAATACTTATGAGGCTTTGCCTGGACAATCGCTGGAAGCCTCCTCTCCTTTTCTGATAGACAGGAGTCAATGTAGGAAAGATATCACTCCCCTACCCACAGCATTCAATGGAATAAAGGATTTGTGACCCTTCAGAGGTGCCTCTTTGCCAGTCAGAGGTAGAACAGTAGCAGAGAAGCACACAGCTGGGGGCTAGGGAGCACAGCTCAGCTCCAGAGCTCATCCAGCTAATTAAAATTCAGATTATGAGTATGGCTATTTGGCTTGCAGGAGCAGGTAGCATGCTCCTTTTGGCCAGGCAGAGCATCTTGTTCTCCTTCCTTGTTACCATCAACTGTGACGAAATAGTCAAGGAACCATGGGCCTGGGTAAGTCTGGAGGACCACCACCACCACCACCACCAGCATGTCCAGCATCTCCAGCCACTTGCCAGGCTGCATGAAAATCTCAGCACCCGTGTCCATGAGTGGATGTATTTGTATCAGATGCTGGGAGCAGCGCAGGAGGCAACAGCTTGTGCTTCTCTGGAACGGTGTTAGGCATCATAAACTCAGCATAAAAATCCATATGAAATGATGCCAATCTGGCCGCACTGCCATGAGCGTTGGTTTGCAGCAGTCATGGAAATCCAAACTGAGAAAGCAGCACTGCAAAGTGAAGCTCTGGGGAAATTAGCCTCTCTCTCTCATCTCCATTCATCTCTGCTCTGTTTTCCCTGCTAGCCACGCATGAAGGACATTCCAAGAAATACTTCTCGCAACCTGTGACAGTTGTGCCATGCAATTCTCAGTTTTTCTCTGAGTAACAACGCTTGGATAGAGAGTGCAAATGAGACCCAGCTGAGAAAAACTTTCCTTCCACGATGCCAGTGCTATGATGGGATTCGGCCTCAGAGGCAGAGCGCTGCCTGCGCAGCCACACGTGCGAGCGCTCAGAAGCTCGAGACGAGCTCCGAGGGCAGCCGCTGCCTGCTGGTACGAAACACAAAATACTCATGGAGGCATCTGCAGGTTCAGCGCTGTCCACTCTGTTCCCATTTAAGTAACTACCCCAGTATATTTTCAGAAAGGTATATCTCCATTTCACACTGATAACGGGCCCTAACAAAAATTGCTGCCTAGTTGAAAATGCATATTATAAATCCCAAGGCCCATACATGGAATGTGGCATCTCTCTACAGCATTTGCTAGGACATGCTTTCCAGCAAACAGAGGTGTTTAGCTCCAGCTGTGAGGAGTGAAACTCTTCCATTAGTGTCCTGGAGCTCTTCTTTGGTTCTGTATCAAGTAATCTGCCTCAGTCCCACAGTGTACAGGACGATTTTCATTTGTCCAGGAAAGCTTTCAACACAAACCCATAGCATTAGAACAGGAAACCTTCACTTTCTTAATTCAGTACATATCATAAGGCTGCAACACGTTCAACTCAGCACCCTGATCTCCACAAGACCAAGTCCCTGAGGTTGGTGATCTCCTTTCCTGAAAGGCTGGGACTGAAATGGCTTTCCTTTTTTATCTTCACACGAGCTTTCTGGATGTGTCATCACATGCAGAGTCATCTTTTAGCAGATGTAAGTTCATAAAAAATAAAAGGCTTCCATACAGGAAAATAATTCTCACTCCTCTTCTTGCACTTAGGCAATAAAAATAATAAAGCCTAAACATGCACAGGTAGTGTCTGATGTGAAGCCTAAAAACCACGAGGAACAAACAGAGAAATAACGCTTTAAAACTACGCACAGGAATTAGCGAGACTGCAGGTGTTCTGCACAGTTGATAATCAATTATTTCCTAATTATTACTCTTTAGTACCAGTCCATGTACTAATTTAGTCACAATTTCAAGCATCTAGGCATGAAAATATGGTCCAGCACCCAACCTTTCTGTGATTTTACCTCCAGTAAATATCACTATGATATTTACTAGAAAACTATGAACCCAGGAAAGACGTACAGTTTGATCTCCACAGTCCTCATACTCAATTTATTTTCAAGGAGAAAACCTTGACCTTTCCTGGCTGGACGTTCTGCTCTAAAAGCCTTCATGTGTGTTTACAAAAAAAAAAAAAAAAAAAAGAAAAATCAGACAAATTAAGTCAAGACTCTTTGCCAGCCACACACAGAGCTGACAGGCAGAGATGGACTGCACACCAGCTTGTAATTCAAAGCACATAGACTGTGACATATATTTGATTAATAGTTAAGTTTTTAAAGGCAATCGGGATTTTTTTAATGTAATTGAATAATTAAAAGCCCTATTCCCTGAAACCATTGAGCAAATGGATAGTGAGTGGAGAAGAAAGTCCAATATTGTGTTATTTGCTAGTATTTATGGAAAGAGCGTGAGGTGGCCCTACGTGAGGGATCCTGTAAACTGCTTCCAGCCACGCAGACAGACATTTCGGGGATGCACCAGAGTACAGAACACCGTACCTGACCTGAGCTGGGGCTCCCTCGGAGCACCCCAGCACCTCCACAAAGATTTCACACCCCAGAGGAGAGAGGGTCCTGCTCTGAACTGCCTCCTGGATGAGCATAAATGTAGGTGCTTTGACACTGCTCCTGCTCTCTTGCTCTTCCTTCAACAGAAAAGGAACCCGCAGAGATCAACCACACCAAGCTACATGAAGCTGGCAGGAAAACCACCCAGGTCATCTGCTGCTGACAAACTGGAAGCAGAGGCAGTGGGGCTTGGATGAGCTGGCCTCCAACTGAACTCAGCTTATTTTCAACTCCCCCTTTGACAATCCCTTTCCATGAATGCCGGTACAAGGCACCAGCAAGGTGCTGAAGGGGAAACACTGCAGAGCCCAGTTCCAGGCACATGGCAACAAAACCTCCGTGCTGGGATAACATGAGTGTCACCCTCCAACCCTGAGTCGATGAGTCCCTTTGTGTCCTTCTAGCACCCAGCACTCACCCTTACTTACCAGACACTCGATCGACACTATACATCCTCTCCAGCCTCTTTCTGTGCCACCCAGTCTCGCCGGATTGATGCTGCTCCAGGTCAAAGGAATGCTGGGACGGGGCAGCCAGCCGGGTGCAATTCGGGCACTCCTTGGAGCCCGGCCGGCTGCCTGGCCAGCCCTTGCAATGCCTGCTAACGCCGTGAGAGCCGCCAGCACTGTGCACTTGGTGGCCGTGGTGGCATTCCTCTTGGGCAGCCCCCTTCATCACCACCAGTTCCATACTTTCGTTCTCATGGTCCGACAGCATCGGCCTCTCGCCGGAGATTGTGTAGACTCGTGGCTTCGGTCCCTCGTTTGGCATCTTCTCTGACTGCTCCTCGGAGAAGCTCCTCTCAAACTTGCCGTCTGAGATGACGGAGAGCCTGCGCTTGTTCTGTGCCGCCTGCTGCATCTCAGGGGAGTCCTCCTGTCCGATGTAGGAGTCTGCTAACAAGTGATCTGAAACAAATGGCACACTTTCCTTAAGACCAAAGCACCCCAGACACCAACAAATTCAGGAAGCTCTTTGTTACTGTTGCAGAAAGGAGAAGGGGGAGAGAGAGAGGGTAAGTTCCCCCAGGAACCTTTTCAGATGAACGTATGCCCATAGACCTCCAAACCTCCAGAGCTGGAACTGAAACGAGAGACACTTCTCACCAATATGCCCAATATTTTAAGCGTGCGTGGCCACCAAACAAGGCTGGAAGCAAATGCAGGTCTCACTGCACAGCCTGAAAACACGTACGTGCAAAACAGCCCCGTTCAGCTGCGCGGTCCCGTCTGCGTCAGTAGGTTTGGCCACACGAGGGCTACGGAGCTGGTGAAAGTCTGCAGGACAAGGACCAGCACCAGCTTCTCTAAGAAGTGACAAACTCCGAGCGTTTTGTGCACCAAGTTACTATGGGCAAAACCATCGTGGTTTGTTTTTCCTGCCCCTGATTTTCCACCAATTAGTTTGACATGAAAGAAGAGAAGAAGACTTCAGCCAACAGCCACGACACAGCCCCGCGACACCGGCCCCGGCAGATGGTGACGACACAGCCTGTGGAAGCCGCCCTGAAGGAAAACACAGCCACTCCCTTTGTAGGGTAGGAAGATGGAAAGGAGAGAGGCCCATGAGTGCAACTATCTTTGGAGCCCACACACTGGATGAAGTGCCAGGAAATCTCAGCATTTCCATGGCAATTCCATGCATGAACCCAACAGCAGCTCCCACCCACCTGCTAATCCTTTTTTCAAGTGGCTGTTAATTACCTCTTACACTTCCCTTCAGATGGGAAGCAGCTAGGGGACTCTTCAAAAGGCTCAACAGGGAATGCATTATTCATGTGACTACTACCCCAGAAAAAACAAAATCAGTAGTGTCCAGCACAGACAGCAGCATTTTAAACAGAGGCAGAAAGTAAACCCAAGCCTTTACTTCATTAGATATTTAATGAACATCTTTCCTTTAGCTCCTGAGCCATGACCTGGAAGAACTCAGCAACAGTCTGCCTACCTTGTAGCTGGCTATGAAGACATGAAGGAGGAAGAGACTTATCTCAGGATAAGTCTGATGTTGTGTGTGTGCAACATGGGCCTTTCGCTACTGCCACATTCTGCTTCCTACGAAGTGCTCTTGTGCCCCTCTGAAAAGAGCCCTCCCAAGCTGAGGACATACACCTTCAGCTTTTGAATCTGAAGCCCATCCTGGATCGTCCTTACGTTGCCCAGGGCCTCTCCCCTGCTCTGTCTGCAACCAAGACTGAACTGAATTGAGCTGGTATAGGTACAGTGGGTCACCTCGATCTCATTCTTCTGCTTGAGATACAACTTCCTCCAGCATCACTAAGAGACAAACACGGCTCTGGCCACTCTGCTCAAGAAGTGACTGTCAGGACCATTCAGGCTGACACAACTCATGTTCACCTCACTGTCTCCTAGTGAGACCTCACTGTCTCTGGATGCTGTAGCTGGCAGCTGTGCGACTCCTTGAATGGACCAGGAGGAGCCGTCTATTGGAGTCCTAAAGGAATAGCTATGCCTCTTCAATCTATAGCTGATGCTGTTTTTCCAGACTTCACATGAAATCCAAAACGCATGCCTAGGTGTAGTGAGGAGTCATGCACCTCACTGACACTGTCCAGGTAAAATACAAAAGGCGGGCAGTGGTCTGCTTCACCCATGGTCTCCTGCACAGAGACAGCATGGACATATGCACCTCCTTTGGGAGAACCTGATGGACAACAAGGGCCATCACCAGAACAACTGCAAGCCATTCGAGTGGAAGAAGCTGCTCCACCAGCTGTCATTCAACAGCTTGTCCACTGAGTCCTACCAGCTGCAGGATACCGTTCCATGGACCAACCAGTGCAGAAAGTGTTCACAGACTCCAAAGTCTCTCCAACTGCTTGTCACCCCTCAAGAGGCAGCAGGCCATCACATTTGTTCTCCAGCAACTCAGACCCTCTCCAGTTCCAAGACTAACTGTGCTCTAGAGTGGGCATGTCTTGGGAAAATACCACCAAACAACTCTTCGAGATCTGCCAAGATCTATGCCAGCTAATAGTGCCAAGCACACCATATTTTAAATTAAAAACAAAGGCCAGTTCTAAGTACTTGTCTCAACTGTCAAGCTTACTAATCCGTGTGGGCACAATGACGCTACACATTTCTTAAGACTCCACAAAATAGTGGCTGACAGCTGCCCCTGTTCCTCCTGAAATGAATACTTCTATGGAAGACACACAGCCTCATTTGCACAAACACACAGGACCGTGCACCTTTACTCACGCACTGACAACATCACGATTCTGAGATCTGAGAACTTCTGAACTCTGTATCTGTGGGTAAACGGAAAAACGAAGTGCCCCAAGCAAAGCACGTCTGAAAATGCTGATGATCGCAAGTGCCGAGAGATCAATTCCAGTCTCTGTTTTATAGGCACTGAGGTCTGTTCAGCCTCAGACACAGAAGTGGGACATGACTGATTTCAAGTAAGAGTCATTTTTTTTACTGAAGTCGTGACAGGTTACAATTCTTGGTCGGGTATATTTGACATTAAACTACCTGTCTGATCTAGCATGCAAAATGCAAGGATAATCCTTTCTTCCTACCTTACTTGTCCCTTACTCAAGGTGTTTTCACTTGTACTTATCTAGGGGTTTTCAAAGGCATGCCACCACACCAATGTGCTTTCTCTTTGTCAAACAACGGGATAATTATTTCTTTTGATTCAATTTAGCACCTTCGGTAACCACACATTGGAGAAGCAACTTCATACGCAAAGGGAATGTGAAGCTTTATTCAAGACTTCTAGTTAATAAAGAATTTATCTACAGAAAAAAAAAATTAGTATGGAAGGAAAAGCGATTCAAACATCCGTCCTAATGAATTATTGGCTTCTAAAAACAAACCTGCACCATTTCAGGGAGCAGGTCTGCGCTAGCGTTCACACGCATGCGCGTTCACATACACCAGTAGCCCGGAGACATTACCGGTGACTGGTTCCCTTGTCTGTGCTTGCAGTGAACTGGATTCAGGTGCCAAAGCACTGCACCTGCTTCCACTACGGCATGTTAGGTTAATATTTTACTTCTGCTAGGAAAGAAGTCAAGCTGGTCCAGAAACCAATGCTGAATTAAATCTAAGCCACAGGGATGCTCAGTGATGGGAACCGAGAAACAGGGGACTTCAGCAATAATCAAACTGCCTTCTAAGAGTCAGCTGAAGTAGACCACTGCTAACACCCTCTGCCTGGTTACTGCTGCTCCGTTTCATTACATTTTCACATCCCTCTTGCCACCTCTCCCACAACCAGCTGATCCATCAAACTGCCACACCAGCCCAGGCCATCGTGACTCAGGAAGCCTGGCACAGTGCCCTCCTCTCCAACCACCCCGATGAACCTGACCTGGTAACAACTCTGCTCTCCCACTTGCTTTCATCAGCAACACCTTTGTCTCACGCAGCTGCAAAGCCTCCTTGGAGCACACAAGTCAGGTTCCTCAAATGGATTTCTTTTCATCTAGATTTGTGCTCTACATGGATTTATTGTGCCTGAGATACTTAACAGCAAGACGAAGGGAAGAGGACCAACGTGCTTGATCTGTGGATCACATGTCTATTGGTAACAGAAACATCCACATCATATTCTTCACTTCCCTGTCTACCTGAGCTAAGTCTAAGCCTGTCCAGAGCCTGGGGGCTCGAAAGTCCAGTCTCGAGGGCCAATCCACTCTTCACCACCCTTGTTATTGACTTGAACACACGTCTCTTTGGCTTCACTCGCTCCTCTCTGAAAATGTCTTTCTTCACCTTCCACGCAGCACTGCCCAGCCCAGTCACCAAGGCATGCCTATCACCAGAGACACAACCACCACCAGCAACGATAACCTGCACTGGTTAATTTGCAGTATCTTGGGAAACAAAGAATCCACACTCTTAGTTCCTGTTGCTCCTGATAATTAGGCACTTACTACTATTAAGTACTTACGATACATCCTTTCTCACCTGGTAACTCTAACTTGAGCCCTTGCTCTGACGCAGGTAACTAACTGTGGAAAGACTTTCACATTTTCTTTTGCTGTCATGTTTCTTGAGAGAAGGAAACGTGCTGGGATAAGCCTCAGCTGACTGATGCCCATTCACAACAGTGGAGGGACTCACCGAGCCAAATTCGTATCTGATGCAGACTGCCTTGTAACCCCATAGGGTAAGAAGTTTATAAATCAAGGCAGAATATAGCCACAAGGCATAGACAGAACCTTAAAAAAAAAGTCCCAAATTTATTACTGTATTTAGCAGCCAAACTGATGATTAAAGCACCTTAGATTTAAAACCTTAGCTCCAGCATCAGAAGCAAAGTGGCAAAGGGGAATCTAGATAAACTCTATTAAAAAAAAAAATCTGTCACCTCAGAAAAATAAATTTCAGAGAGAGTCCTCTCTTCCCTGCTCCACCTCAGCTGGACCTCCCTGGACCTGACATTTATGGTACCAACTTTAAATGAAAGAGCTGTCTGGGGCACTGAAGATGAATGGAAAGACCTTAGGTTTACATTAGATGGACTTACAGCATTGTTTGTAGGAGGAGGAATGAAGTTAACGCTTTTTGTATTTGACACCAGTAGGAGCCCAGGTGATGCCCTCAATGAGGAGGGCAGAGGGTGCACTGGCTAGAGGCATTGCAAAAACAGCCACGTCTTTTCCAACAGCACAGCTGAGCAGTTTCTCTTGCAGCTTCAGTTTTGAGCCATCCTGTACACCTCCCGCTGCCCCTCAGGTGTGCTGAGAGGCCGTCAGGCCCTGTTCTCCTCTGCTCCCTCTCCAAGTGTGCATCAGAGCCATCATGCCAAGCTCCCTGCCATGTCACCTCTGTCCTTCCCAACACTACGGCACTGCAACGTGACCCCGCCAGCACAGGGCTCCTGCTCGAGACAGGCTGGCAGCCATCCTCGCTGGTCCGCAAGGTCGAAACACAGTTTAGAAATAGGCATGGTAAAAACCACAGAATCTGTTCCAAAATATCGAAGCATGAGTCAAGGATATAAAAACAGAGATATAACAATCAAAAAAAAAGGTCACAGTGGCATTTCAGCTGTGCAGTAGCTTCAGAGTCAAGCAAGCGAACATCACGCGCAACGCTCACTATGGGATCACCCGAAGGCTGACCAAGCCAGCCCCGCTGTGACCCCACGGGCACCCTGACCCCACTGCTCCCAAGGAAGGCACATCACACGTGTCCCTGCGCAGCCACGGAGAAAAGGCAAGGGCTGCTTCAGCGAGGGAGCTGATCTGTGAAAGCAGAAGGTCCCTGACCTGTGACAAAATGGTTCCAATTAGTATTCTGTGCTGAAGCGGGCCAAGAAAACAAACAAACTGAAGATGCTGTTGACATTGTGCCTTACAGATGAGTAACCTCTAGTCTGGCCTGTAACATTAATGTGAACAGATGAAATTGTTACTGTGAGACACGACCCAAAGGAGCAAGTGGCAGCTCCACCACTGCCCTCAGCATTGCCATGGTAACAGTCACCTATGCTTTTATTCACTTTATAAGCAAACGACATATTCCACGGCAAGTTTTAGGATACACCCACTTGTGCCGGCCAACCCTGGAAGCTGCCTGAGACCCTCCGAGGTGGGACTTCACATCCCTGCTCTGCCCTGAACTCAGGCTGCTGACAGCCCCCTCCAAAGCAGGGCTCCTTCTAGAAAGGTCACCCCCATTGCTCAAGGCAGCCACACCACACCAGCACAGGGATAAACCAGGAGCTGCTGGCCTCTGTCCTGGGGATAGGGAAACAGCCTCTGGAGAAAAAGGCAGGCTTGGTGCTCACCCTCAATCAGGCTCCGAAAAAAACGTTGGTGGATTGACGGTCCCTCTTGGAGCACCGTGCAGCTGCAGCCTCACTTCATGGCTTCCCAACAAGCACAGCTCGCAGGCCACTCGCTCCGCCCGCGGCGCCCGCGAAGCCTCGTGCCGGAGTTTCCCAAGCCCCGTGCCAGCCCCTGGCAGCGTCAGGACCCCCGTCCGTCGCACGGCTCCTGCCCTCCGCACGCACTCATGCCCGGTGCACGCACAGGCGGCGGCCCCAGCGCTGGCTGCACGTGGCACAGCACCCTCGGCGAGCGCCTCTTCCTCCTGCCACCGCCACCCGTTGCTGTTGGGCTTGGGGAAGCTCAGAGGGGCCCTTGTCTCCTTACGCACTCAGCGTTTTCACTGACAGCTGAAACATGGAGCACAAAAACCCCAAAGAAGCGAAGATGACCTCTTTTGAGCTTAGAAAGAAGCTTCTTCCAGTTTCAGGTAACTATCCCCTTTGGCTTGTGCTGATGCAAATCAGAGTAGCCGTGCTGGTTTTGCAATAACCACAGCAAATTTGGGTCAAGACTTGTTAGGCAGCTCTGGCCCAAGGCACCCAGCACGCCTTACACCTGCTGGGATCTCTCCCTCTCTCTGGCTCCCGGAGCCTTTCCCGCGCAGCTCGCCCGGAGCAGCCAGCCTGCAGCGGGCGGACGAGCGCTGCATCCTACAGCGACAGCCCCGGCACTCCAGCAGCAGCAGCTGCCCTCCAAATCACCCAATCGAGCAAAATAGAAACTGCCTGATAAAAAAAGTAACAGGAAAAAATCCCAGCACAGCCCCCTCTATTTCCTCAGCGAAGGATCCGTCTCACTGGGACGCATCATTGCTTCTCCCCGGACAGGAGGAAGTTTCTCCAACGCTCTGCTCGCTGTCATTTTTCATTTCACCGCCCCATGCCCTGGGTATCTTCCTCCTCTCACTGCTTTAGATTTCTCTATCTCCGTGCACTGGAACTGTATCTCAGTGGAGGCCTCTGACACCTAAGGTGGGAGAAGGAGACTCTGGGAATGTCCAAAACTCCTTATCCCATGAGCTCTGGTGAGACTCTGAGTGATTATTTCTTCTATGTTTTGCCTTTTTACACTTCCCTTTCACAACATTTCAATCCTTTGCCCCATCCTTCATCTAGATCTGTCCCAAGGGACACTCACTCTTACACTAAAACCATGCCACAGACAAGATGGAAAGTCTTTGGAAGGTACCAGAAAGCTACGAGAGTCAGCAAGGACTCTGGCAACAGCCTTGCAGTCAGAATGAATGCTGAAGATGGGAGAGTGCTCTTCTTGGGAACCTTCCCAGACCCTCAGCCTGCATGAGTAAGCCAGTAACGAACAGAGGCAAGGAGAGAGCAGGAGATGCATTACCACGACACCAGCTTCCTTATCAGATCTGTGTCCTGCCAGCTGCAGCAGAGTCTAACCCTCCCTTTTTGCTAATTCCTCAGAATATCTCAAAGATCAAGAGGAAAAAATCTGAGCAATCCCAAGGGGGCAACCCCTTCATCCTCCGCCAGCAACAGGGATCTGTTAAGGATTCCATAAGGACTGTGGTATTTCCCTTTTCTTCCCCTGTTCCAAAAGGGAAGAAAAGGGAAGAAAAATCTGTATTGCCATCATCCCTGCTGTAACCTCACAGAACATGGTGAGCGCACTCTGAGCCGAGCAACAGAGGAGCAGAGGGAAATGTACCTCCCCAGAACAGCCTCCTCCAGAATAAGACATCAAAGAGTTGAATAGGGACAGTCAAACAATATTTTTGAGCCATGAAGTTCTCAGGCCTCACATCAGGAAGAATCAGAAGTTGTAACCAACAACAAATACTCTTCCTCACATTTTCTTGCTGCACGTATACCCTGTGGTATCCTGCAATCCTCGTTACCTCCTGCTGATGTTCAATTCCCCAACATAAGAAGGACATGGACCAGTTGGAGAGGGTCCAGAGGAGGGCCATGAAGATGATAAGAGGGCTGGAGCACCTTTCCTATGAGGACAGGCTGAAAGAGTTGGGGCTGTTCAGCCTGGAGAAGAGGAGGTTCCGGGGTGACCTTATAGCGGTCTTCCAGTACCTCAAGGGGGCCTACAAGAAAGATGGGGAGAGGCTGTTCAGGAGGGCCAGTTGTGATAGGACAAGGGGTAATGGTTTTAAAATAGAGGGAGGTAGATTCAGGTTGGATATTAGGAAAAAATTTTTTACCATGAGAGTTGTAGAACACTGGAACAGGTTGCCCAGAGAGGTGGTGGATGCTCCATCCCTGGAGACGTTCAAGGCCAGGTTGGATGAGGCCCTGAGCAACCTGATCTAGTTGGAGATGTCCCTGTTCCTTGCAGGGGGGTTGGACTAGATGACCTTTGAAGGTCCCTTCCAGCCCTAACCATTCTATGATTCTATGATTCTAATTCCATACCCGCTGCCCTAGTGAAGGAAGCAGAGCACGGACTGCAATTTTATTCAAAACAGAAGGTAAACAAAGCCTTGCAAATAACTCACCCCTCATTTAAATGTTGGGACGTGGCAGCTGGCCCATCCTGCTGATATACAATCCCTCTGTAGTTCTTCGTTACCACTCCACAATTTCTCAAAGCTGCTCTGCCACACTCACACACAAACTCGCCAGAGAAGCCACCAGAAATAGACTCTGGGGTGTAAAAGTCAACAACAAAGAATAAGCTCTTTGATCAGTTGTGGAACGTGAAGAAAGAGGTGAGATGCAAGAGCCGTTACACCATCTCCTTCCCTTGGAGTCAAGGGACTCTGAGATATAAAAAGTCAAACCAAAATAGATGATCCTCAGAGAACAAGTGCAGCACAAATGGAGAGAGTTGGGGCAGTCTCTGCACACTCGGCATCTCCATCCAGACGGTGGGTCTCCTGCATCTGCCTGGGGCATCATGGAGCTCCACCCTTCTGCCAAGGAGCTGAACGAGCAGGTAGACCCTCAAAAGAACCAGCACCCCAAAGATTCACACCCTCGTTTTCTGCACGAGGATTGTCCTCTGCTGCGAGAGGAGGGTTCTAGTTCCTGTATCTGCAGAAGAGGAGGATCCTGCCCTTCCCTCCTCCTCCACTGTCCCACTGACAGCTCTGCCACCTTCCTGCTCCTCAAAGACCACAATCCTTCTCCCACACTGGGCTATCAACTACTGAAGCCAAGGCCTGCCTCCTTCCATTCACACCCACGGCAGAGCCTTAATGCCACCTGCAGTCTGCGGGCAGTGCCAGGAGCATCCACGTATGCAGCCAGGGTCATTACAGCAGAAGAGAGGCCTATCCCACCAGGTAAAGACACTCATGGTGAAAGCCCAGAGTGCTATGAACAGAGACATACATGCACCGAGGACACAATTCTTCAGTGTCCTGAGCTTTCTGGACCTAAGCCACCAAAACATGCAAGCAGCAATTTAACTACAGGATACTGATGGGTCTGAACAGCGGTAACACTGCCTCTCCCTGCTCTCTTCAGCCAAGTGATGAGTTGGAGCAGATTCAGGTACTTCTGTAGAAGTGCTACATCTCCAGCTTCCGTAGAAGAGGCCCTTCATTTGTTTCCCAGCAGTCACTGGATCAGAGCTAATCAAACAGCTTAAGTGCTCCGCCGAGCCAAAGGCGAAGCGTTCAGAAACCTGTGAAAGCGATACTGAGTTATGGAGAATTTCTGTGGGAAGGAAAGAGTTGACTTCTCTGTTATTGGACTACCGGGATGAACAAAAGGGAGCCAAATTTTCTACTCTCAACAATTTCATAGGATAACAACCTTCCTACCATGGCTATTCATAAAGAAATGTTACAGACTGTGTTAAATTATACACTGCAGAATTTCAAAAGACGACTTAAAAAATTATGATTCTTCTTCTTCCTCTTCTATAAGCATTTAGAGTCATTTCTAAGGAACTTTATTTATTTCCAAGTCAATACTTAAGGATCCCATAAGGACTGTGGTATTTCCATGTGTACCTCTCGCTGCTTGATTCTTATCTGTGGCAACTAAATTCACTTGGATTCAAATACGATCCAAAGCCTGACATGTCAAGGGGGCAGTGGATATGAGAAGGCTTCCCTGAAGAGCTTACGGATATGTTACAAGAACAGAGAGGGCTCAAGCACTGGTCTGGGGACTCCAACAGCGGTGCATTATCCTGGAGTCACATCAGCTCCATTTCCATGTTCTCCTTACTTACAGTCAGGGAGGAATGAGGCACTAGGAGCACCCATAAGGCTGAGTAAAACACCAGATTTGTAAGTGGGCATCAGAGAAGCTCCTACTCAGCTTTGACCAGGGCTCTCCAGGTCTCAGGCACCCAAACAGATCCACCATTTCCCCTCATCTCCAACAGAGACTGTCTATCTGGCCTGAACGTGACCCCACCGGTACTACAAGGGCACTATAAAGCCAGCAGGAGACAACACTCCTCCCTGTTGGAAACTGGGGTGGGGGACTGCAGAAAAGGACCAGCAAAGACTCCAGCTGACAGATGCAGCCACAAAAACGGCCATGACAAGGAATGTCGTTGCCATTCTGGGAAGCCTCCTCAGACCTGCCCAGCCTGTCTCTGCACTGTCTGTGTCCAACCCCTTCCTCCCCTCTGCCTCACCGACGCTTCATCTCAGCTGCGTTAAACCCCAGCCGTTTTCTACCCTTCCCTTCCTGCCACCACGGGCAGTTCTTAGATCAAATATTGTTAAGTAATGTCTCACTGGAGTTCCTCAAGCCTGACAAAAATTCAAAGAAAATTGCAGTATGTTGTTTTAAAGCCCTTCTATTCAGAGTTAGCACAATTCAGCCAAGGACAACTTGAAGGTCATTAGAACAGATCCAAGAAAAAAGGCTCACTCAGCCGCTGTCAGAGCCCAGTGCGACTGGGCTTGAACTTTTAGCAAGAGGCATTTCCCACCTTAGAAGTTTAATGGAACACACGCCCTTACAGTTTACCTAAAACGATAACATCACTCTACGTTAGGTTCTATTTAATAACTTTGTCGCCTGCAAAGCAGTTCGATGCTACAGGATAATCTGTTACTGTTCACACAGGATTTTCTGTGGATTCCACAGGATTTTCTACAGGTTTTGTAGTGAATTTAGTGTCTGCACAATATTTCTTTCCCCGCGGAGAAGACAGAACCCTGTGTCAAGTGAGGTTCTCTCATGCCCCCTTGCCCATCAAGGAGAACTGATCAGAGACGACAGGGGCGATTCCTACATTTAAAAAATTAACACATGAACTAGCACATGCTGGTGTCCTCAACTAGACAAGGCCAATCTCGTTTTAACCCCTGTTGAAGGAAACCCTGGGAATAAATCCAGAGGCTACCTTTGCTAGCAGAGAGAGATTGCTGCACGTACACTAAGCACGTCAGTTCACACACTGTAACTCACCTCTTTTTATTCCCCAGTGAAAGCAAGACCCAGGAGGGACCCAGTGCAGAAGCCTTGTGCAGTGCAGCCTTTCACTTCCCAGCTGAAACTTCTTCCAAGGACACCAGCTCTAGGGGTGAATTTCCGACAGGGCACTTGTCCACTAAAACTGAACTTGTCCCCACAGCCCACCCCAACCCTTGAGTCACCAAACTGCCTTTTCTCCTCAAGGGCTTCACAGATCTAGACGGCGATTCCTCCTGCCTCTCTGCTGCTGAGATCTCACACTAACCCTTGACAATTAAAATAAAGACACTTTCATTTTAAGGCCTATTAACAAGCAGGTGCATGCACATACAGATACAAACAAGGCATGTGAATTCTCTTACCTGAGCCGTTTCTACCTTCAGGATGGTTTTGTGAAAGATACTCTCCAAAAGCCCTTGCCGCTCTGCACATCCAAGCATCACAGAAGGCAGTGAAGGAGAGAAAAAAACAGAGGGGTAATGGTTAAAAGCCAAGGAACAGTTCAGTATCAGTATACTGCTGTTTTCCTGCAGCTGCCTTTCCCTCAGCTTCAGGCAACATCTATCTAAATCACAGAATCATAGAATCGTCTGGTTGGAAGAGACCCTCAGGATCATCGAGTCCAACCGTTCACCCTGCACTGTCAGGGTCCCTAAACCATGTTGCTCAACACCAAATCCACACAGTTTTTAAACACCTCCAGGGATGGGGACTCCACCACCTCCCTGGGCAGCCTGTTTCAATACTTCACAACCCTTTCTGGAAAGAAATTTTTCCTGATGTCCAACCTAAATTTCCCCTGGCCTAACTTGAGGCCATTCCCTCTCGTCCTGTCATTCATAATGTGGGAGAAGAGACCGACCCCCATCTCCCTACAACTCCCTTTCAGGTAACTGTAGAGAGCGAGAAGGTCCCCCCTCAGCCTCCTCTTCTCCAGACTGACCAGTCCCAGCTCCCTCAGCCGCTCCTCATAGGACAAGTTCTCTAAACCCTTCACTAGTTTCGTTGCTCTTAAACATGCTGCAATAGCACTGGGGGCTTCCTGGTTAACACACCTCCGTGTTCCCTCAGCCAAAGGGGAAAACAGAGTTGGACTACAAGCCCAGGACTATTTTAGTCTTCAGCTTCTCTGTTAAAGCCGAAAAAAATTGAAATGCACCTGCATTAAACTTGGCCTTGTTTCTGTGATGCACATAGGAACTGGATGGCTGTGTCTAACCACCCTAAGTTAAACCCCTTTGGGCAGCCCAGGGAAGAAGGTATCTCCACCGCAATCTCAACCATCACCCCAGCCATCTATTCTGGAATGGTCCTGTCTGTGAGCTACCACAGCTTACACATGAATGCTAATACCCATTTTACTGTCCTTCACCCTAAGTTCTCAAGCATCAACTATGTCAGTTTTCGGACTACTGGACAACCTTATTTGAGACACCCCCACAACACCCCACCAAAGCAGTTCCTGGTTCTCCGACAGAGTCAGGTCTCCTGGATGACTGAGATTTTACAGAAATATATTAAGAATCAACCAGGCAGGGTGAGCTCACCCCTTATCACACACCAAGGCCTACATAAGAGAGTGAACCTATGAATATTCCAACTAGGAAAAAGCTTTCTGCTTGCAACCCACACAGGAAAGGAATCCTTGGTCAAGGCATGCATTCCCTGGTACACAGTAAATACAGTCTCCAGTCTCCTATTGCCAGGACATTTGTAACATCCTGCTGCTGTGCTTGTTCTCCTGCACCCAACAGACCTGTGACTCGAGACCTAATACTAGCTCTTCCCCAGCCATCCATTTTCCCGAGGTTTGTAGAACAATCTCTCCAAGGTCTGCAGCATCACAATCAGGCTGATGTTTGCCAATGAACAGCCCGGGGCGGAGGAGCAAACGGGGAGACGAACCAGCCATCCCCCTCCTTGGCAAGCCGGGCCAACAAAAGCCAGCAGCCCAGTGCTCTCAGCCTGCAAGCACACCAACATCTCTTGGGGGAGGAGACGAAGACTTGCTGCAACAGGGAAGACTCTCCATACCAAGGCATCATCGCGTCCACTGTCCTCCTTCAGAGGTGCCCAACCTCAGAACATCCCTTTCCAGTTCAAGCTGCCACAAGAGGCTACACTCATAACAGCCATTAATGACTTAAGTGGAAAATGGCTTTGACCTCCAAAACAACCTTCTGCTTTGCTACCCAATGCCACGGCATATCCCAATTTGTGTAGCCAGGATTTTCCCCCACTGCTTTTACAGACCCCCTCCCAAAGGGGAAAAGATTAAAAAAGCTGCAATGTACCTCCCAGAGCAACTAGAGCTGGAAGGAGTGGGAAGTCCATTTGTCATCCACAGCCAGCAACAGGGGATCGATATGAACGATGAGGAAAAAGTAATTTAATCTCCCTGGGACTAAATTTCAGCACAGCCAAATACAAAATGCTTTGGAGCAGTGCAGCTGGAGCTGTGCAAGAAGCAAGGTTTAATCTTCTGCGTCATTACAGGTTAACAGACAGTGCTGAGGTTTTTTCCATCTCCAGATTCTTGCCTGTCTAGTACCAGACTGTACCTTTAGACACCAGACTGGGGTGGTAGTTGCCCAAACTGTCTTCCTCAATGGTTAAGCATGCCCAGAGATGGTCACATAGTGGCTCTGTCATACGTGGGAGCGGTACAATTAACACGCAATCTCCACTACAAAGAACAAAGGGATGACCATCATGGTTCACCCACATGGGAGGGCTAGTGCCTCAGACGTTCCCTGCACCCACCACCTTTCTGTCTCGACAAAAAGCAGGACTTGGTTCTGGGGCAACACACAGATAAAGCTGGGAGCTGGAGTGTGGCAACTTCAGGGCAGTGGCTGAGTCACCATCCCTGGAGGTGCAAGATGTGGTGCTTAGCGACATGGTTTAGTGGTGGACTCGGCAGTGTTAGGTTTATGGTTGGACTTTATGATCTGAAAGGGATTTTCCAACCTAAATGATTCTATGATTCTAACATCAGGCTATGCAGCTGCAAGAGCACTCCCGAGCTACTCCTGCACTCCATCGCAGAGGCGGTTAAGGCTCAGCCAAAGCCATGGCTGATCTCACGTAGCACTGGCAACAGCCCTGCTTTGAGCAGACGGCTGGGCTCGAGACTTCCAAGATCTCTTCCATCAAGACTTCTGGGACTCCAAGGCTTCCTCCATGTCTGTCCTTGCAAGGCATCATCAACACCATTCACAAAAAGGGCACTTACACTCTTGGGAGAGACTTTGAAGCTTCTCTTGTGCATCAGCAGTCATTCCATGTGGAAAAAATAACAACGAGCAAGTTCTCAGGTAAATTATCAGTGAGAAAACATGGTGATTTACACAAAAAATGCTGAAATACGATGATAAAACTTAGTCTGTGACTAGTTCAAAAGCTTCAACAGCATGTTAGTTCATCTGTTATTCTCGCCATTCATCTCTCTGCCAATGCCCGAAGCAGATCTGTCTGCCTGAAAACCTGAACCAACGCTTCACCCTCAGCTTGCACACCACAGGCTCAAAACACCTAGTTCCAAGCATCTCCTAGGACCTAAACTGCAAACAGCTAACACGGAGCCAGAGAGAAGCACTGCCATCCTCCATCCCACCGTGTTCCGCAGCGACAATAGCGTCACTCGGAATAACAGCCCAAGTTTAAAGGTGCTGCAGTGTCTCTAACCTCACTCTCCTGTTTCCCCAAGCAGATGAGGTAGGAGGATAAAATGCCAAGTGCCAGAGCTCCCAGAGAACAGACGGTACCCAGACCTCTCCTTGCAGCTCAGAAGCACAGTTGAGGAGCACAGAGCTACTCCAGAACGTTGTTGCCCGGCCCGGGCTGAACCTGCACTTCTGTCACTGCTGTTCCGCTGCTCCCAGACGCTGCAGGCCGACTGGAGAGCAAAGGAACGTGGACGCTGGATCACAGTCATCTAGCGACAGCTAATAAGGCAACGACGCCCGCGCAGTACAATGGGCGACGGGGGTTTTCCAGCCAATTACACTGCAAACTGCAGACTAATTTTTTTGCCTGTTATCTCAGTGGTTCCCTTCCACACTCCTGCTTCCCAAGTGCCATCGGCTTCTCCTTGGCTGTGCCTCAGCTGATCTCCCACAGATGTCTGCGTGTGCCCTTTGCCAAGGGGACTCGCTGGCCACGCTGGCTCCTTATGCCCAGTGCCCCCTTGCCAAGCCTTTTGTGTCCCTTCGCCGCCCTCGCTGTGCTCACAGTCGCCACAGTTTGCCAGCATCTACCCGTACCCTTAACGTGCCATTTACCACCCCCCTCCTTGGTGACCCACTGACTTGATCAAATAAAGTCCGAGCAAAATTCAAACAGAGGGTGGCTGCCCTGTTCATCCCGTTCTTTTCTATTTCTTTTCTCGACACGCTGTACTAATACGAGTCACACAATGGTCGTTTTCTCTCCGCTCAGTTTTGCCTCCGCTATCACAGCCAAGGCAGTTCAAGTCCCATCAAGCCGTCTGATGGCACTGGACAGAAAAACCCTTCAGCTGGGCTCGGAGCGGAGACACCTCAGGATAATTTAACTGGCAAGAGATAAAAAAGCAAACTTGCTTCACATAAATGAGATAAAGCACAAGGTGCCTTACAGATACACGGGCCGATGAGCTATAACCCTGAGCGTGGGACACTGCAAAAGCTGCATACAAATGAGCAGGTAGTACTGAGAGGTAATCAGCTGATGACATGACAAGTTTAGCCCTGACTCATCTAGAAAGAGGTTTTCATTGTAGTGGCAGGTCAGACCTGTATGTTACACAGTCAGCACAGCTTGATTTAACAAAAGGACATCAACCAGGGACCATAGCCTTGCCACGCTGCGCCACTGAGTTTAACCAGTAAAGACAAGACTGCTGTTGCCTCAGAGAAAACACCACCATCTTCTCCAGCTTCTTCTCCATCAGAATGACTTCAGGAGCACAGAGGGTGGGATGGGGTAGCACAACACAGGCAGCAAAGGCAGCTGCCCTCGGGAGGGCATTTTTCAGTACTCACCGTGCATTAGATGGCAAAGCTGGACTCAGGTCTGGAAGAAAAACCGACTGAGATTTTGTGAAGAAGCATAGACGGTCTAAACATACACTTGCTAGAAAGAGGAAAGCCACCAAATAAAAAGATTTCAATTCCAACGTGATGAGCATGGAATAGCCTCCATGTCTCTGAAATAATCGCATCAAAAGGATGAAAGGGGCCTTGATGCAAACTAGCAGCTATGAGAAACTGATGCACACAAATTTACGCAATCCACCAAACTGACACTGAACTGAGTGACAAAATGTGTATTGAAACACCCAGAGACACATGAAAGACCTGAGATAATTCAATTTAGAGCATGGCAGCAAGCTAAGCAAAACCTGGACTATTCCGGAGTATTACATGGAAAAATAACAAACACCCACCACCTTCTCGTGTTCCTTCAGAAGTAATGCCCAGAGGAGTTGCGGCAGGATTCTGTTGTGACAGTATCTGACAGTGCTGCATCTCAGGAAAACAGGAGAGAAGGGACCTCCTGCATCGTCAGGACCTACGTCCTCCTACAGCAGCAATCCTGCGCTTGTCTCTGAGCAGAGAGGGGAACACCGCCAGCACATCCACAGTTAACGGCTCAGTCACTAGAAGCTGTTGACACCTACGTTGTTGAAACCTAATAGTAACAACACCCTGACAAAAATTAGTTTTCTGAAATATCTATGTAGGGAGATGGTAGCTGGAAAATTTTAATGCTAAATTTTAAAATCCTAAATTCTCACTCTCAAGAAAGGGAAATCAGACGTCAGCAATGGATCTTAAAGTCAAAGACCCCACAGTCTTGTAGGAATTTAGAGTCACAAAGCTTGAACAGGAGGGAGGACAGAGAAGCAAGAAGTTAAAAGAACAAGGTAATCGAAGCATGAGAGTCCATACCACTCACAGGAAAATTTCTAGACTCCATGAAGCACCCTGATCTCAGCCAAGAATTGCTCACGCAGTAAGAAACCTGGGATAAGGATAAGGAACGCATTCAAGCACCTCGGCACGCTGTCAGCGCAAGATTTACCCACTCGCAGTGATTAACGCTTCGTGGCCTCGTTTAAACCCACTCTCTAGTCAGCAGAGAGGGAGCGAGGCCACATCTTATCTCTCTGTGGGCTATCTTGGACTAGACGCCACAGTCCTGAAATTAGGTAAAACGAACAACACGCTCGACTCAAACGTTTCTTGTGCAAGGAGAGATGGTTCTGGAACACCCAGCGAAAGCGTCGTGTCTGTTTGCTCGCGCTATCACACGCTCCCAAGGAAAAGCTGTAGACCAGAGTAATTACAAGGCAGAGCTGCAGGAAAAGACTGACTTTACTGCCACGTTTGGGGTGCCGGGATTCTTCGGTAGGCGTCAAGGCAGCAAGGACAAAGAGAGCCTGTTTCTAAAGGCTTTGGTCCATCTATGCCCTTGAAAGTGTGCTACGGAAGCCAAGCAGCACGTGTCGGACACCACGCAAGGCAGGACCCCGAAGAGAACCTGCACGAGCCCAAACCACGACAGCCGGGGAGCTGTCAGCGGAGGGGCAGCACCAAGGTCACGACTCAAGGACAACCACGTCATCCCTCCCTTCAGCGCTCGTGTCCCGGGAGCTGCAAGGCAAAAAAAGCACACATGGGAAGGAAACACGGCACGACAGCGGGATCTCACACACAAGCGCTTCGAGTCCGACCAAAGCCGCAGTCGCTTCCCGGGCGCCGCGCGCCGAATCGGCGCACGGTTTGCTGCAACTCTCTCAGGAGAAAACGAGACTACAGAGACCAAAGTTAGCAGCACCGCGGATGCTCTCCACACCACCAGCACAGAGCGACTCTGTCATTATTTTGTAAGAAGCTATTTAAAAGACCTAGCACACAACAAACTGCATGGAGCTTAATTAATTCTCCTGGGACAGGAGACTCCCCTGAGTCGCTCTGCAGAGATTTTAATTTCAGAACCTAAGGAGCTTGCACCTTCTGCTTAGACCACATTACTCATGACAGCAAAGAAATGATGCTCCCTGCTCAGAGAGACAGTCAAATGCACACACACACCCCAGCCACGTATAATAAATATACATTAGGAGCCACTTGGACTTGCAGGGAATTTCAGGAGATAATTTTTCTTTCAAAAAGAGAAGTCAGGAGAACAGGGCAGAGCTCAGGAGGTGCAGAGAAGCAATCCCAGGGCATCTCCTCCTGCAGCACGAGGACAGGATCCCACAGCTGCCTACGCAAAACTGCAGGGGACCTGTCACTGCAGCAGCACTACCACACAGGTGACCCAAGTTCCCCACGCTCTTTGGAAGGACAGAATAGACCCTTATCTACTGTCCTGCAGAGCCTCCTCACTGCACAAAAGATAGATAAGGACACAGGGGATACACGGAGGAGGACCCAGGGCAGAGCAGCGGAGCTGTGTGCGATGTGCCCTGGGATGCTGGGAGGAAACCTTTCAGCCGGTGGGTCATCACCACTGTAGAACTTCTGAGGGTGGCAGAGACCTCACGAGGCAGGGACTGAGACATGCCTGGAGGGGCAGGGTGGAGGCACGCCGGCAGCGCTTGTCCCCACCAGCACCTTCTTCATGCAAAGAGGCAAGGCAGGGAGCTCCTCTACAAGTTCTCTGCCCTTCCCAAAGGCTTTTTTGATTAGGTATTTCAAAGTGCAGGGCATGAACAGGGAGACTCATAAAAGCAGCTGTCCTGTGCCATGGTCTACGTGACCAGACACTCCTCAAGGGCTTTATGTTCCCCAGCCCAAATTCACTCAGTTAACTTTTCTGGTCAAACCACCACAATTCACACCACCAAGAGACATCTCAGAGCTCCCACACGACAGGAGCAGCAGCTCGTCAGTAGTTACAGAAGGTACGTAGCAAACCCGAATCCCAGAGACACCTCCTGGACTCTACACAGTTGATACTTGAGTCGCATCTGCTCATCCTGGTGTGGGCTAAATGGTCGTAGCGTTCGAAATGCATTAATTTTTCTGAAACACCCACACTAGCACTTGAAATCGCACCGATTACGCTGTTTGTGTGACTGCTTCTCTAATCCTACACCCAGAGCCCCGTTACAACAGCTATGGTGCGTTTTGTGACACCTCTGTGTACCCACCTGGCTGACACCTGCCAATAAAAATCCCACTTCCAGATCTCTGAACGCCATTGAAAGCGCTCACGTTTCCTTACTGGTTACGAACAAGGTGTATCCTAACAGAGGGTAAAGTTCCAGGTTCTGCCCAGACAACGTTCTCCAGAGATGCTCCAGACTTTGACGGATGGATTTCTTTACAACATAAACAGCAATATATAGACATCTTTGGATCTCCTCACTCCAAGCCACAAGACTACCTTTCCTCCCGGCACAGCAGGTGCCATAACGCTGAGTTCCAGTCAGACAGAGGTGCCTGAGATCTCTCAGCAGCACCGATCGAGTCCTACACATGACTCCAGGTTATTCTAATGCAATTTCGTCTAACACAAAGGAGATGTTATATAATGCAGCTGAAAAGTTTATTTCTTCCCATTTTTTTCAGCAGCCAAGAGCTAGTCTAGATGTAGCAGAGATGCTGACAGACCTACTACCCCTTTGCACAGCTGTGCTGAAGGAGCAGCTGAAAAGCTGCGCCAATGCCCCCGAACTGTCACCGGATGATCGCCGTGACACTTGCGCTGCGGCGTGGGAGAAGGGTCTTTTCCACCTCTCTGGGCAAAGGGCACCGTGGGAAAGCTCATCTTTTTCAACCTAAGTACAACTGAGCAGCAAATACATTTTCTAGGATCTCCCATGTTGGATACTAAAAGCACTGGGACCAGACAGTAAGTGAAATTCTACACTGTAGGACAAACGATATAAAAACATAATGGGCACAATATAGAGCCCAAATCTTTTAACTGGTCAACGAGGGGGCTTGGGACAGTGCTGGGGAGGGCAGACGTGGCGAGTGCAGATTTTCACACGACAGGTTTTCCATTCAAAGGAGAAGAGACCCCTTGAAGAAAGCTGCTGCCTTTGCCCTCGAACACGCCGATGGCATTTCAGCTGGCGAGAAACCACCGAGCGACCTGACCGCGCTTCCCATTCCCAAAGATGAGAAAGACCCAGCCCTGAGGAACCCACTCCTGACCCGCTCCTCGCCAGCCTGGCAAACAAAACCAGCGGGTGATGTCGGCCGAGCCGGCGGCAGAAGCGGGGACACCTTTGGAGACGAACCGCCGAACCGAACAGCGGCTGAAGGTCCGCTGCGCGCGGGGGGAGCGCGGCCGCCCGCAGCCGCCAGCCGGCTGCAAGCGGGCGGCCGCTTTCGGGGGGCACCGGCGGTGCCCCGGGGGCGCCCTCCGAGCTCTCCGACCCCAGGCTGCCACTCCCGACCCCCGGGGAAGGCGCACCCTGCCCCGATGGCCCCGCACAGCCGCCGCTCCGGCCCCGGGGGGGGGCGCAAGCCCCCGCGCCCGCAGCCCCCCCGCCCCCGGCACCCACCTCACTTTAGCCGCCACCGACGACATGGCCTCGTTCCTCAGCGTCTTCCTTTTGGACACGGCTGTGCCCATATTCGCGCGGGGGGGAGCCGCCCGGCGAGCGCTCATCGCACGACCCCGCGGCTGCCCATGCCGCGGCGGGGCCGGGTGCCGGGGCGCGCCGCCGCCCCTCGCTGCCCGAGCTCCCTCAGCGCCCCGCCATGCCGCCGCCGCGGCGCCCCCCGGCCCGCCCCGCCGCGCTGCCCCCGGCGAGTGCGGCGCTCCGCCGCGGCCGCTGCCTCCTCATTGACTGCGGCAGGAGGGCGGGCCCGGGCGCGGCCCGCCGCCCAGGAAGCGCCGCTATATTCGGCCGGCGGCTCCCGCCTCCTCCCGCCTGACATCATGGCGGGCCGGCGGCGGGGCGGGTGTCTCGGCCCGGCGGGTGTCTCGGCCCGGCGGGTGTCTCGGCCCGGCGGCCCCGCCGAAGGGCGCTTGTCCCTCGCCCCCGCGGCGCAGCCATCGGTTACCGCGGCCCTGCGCTCGTCGGTGCCTGCCCGCGCCCGAGTGAATGACCCGCCGCCGGCCGGCGGCGAGGGGAGGCCCGCGGGGATGCTCCCTCCGCGCTCCCGCCGGGAAAGAGACCTGTAACCTGGGAAAAAAAAAAAAAAAAAAGCAGGATTTTTGACGTTACACTCTAGGCTGCCTTGGATGGAGCCGCTGGAAGGTTTATGTTCCACAGCCGGGCGCTGTGGTGGTGGCGGGGCGGTGGGTGGGTGCACCCCCGGGGTCCCACGGCTCGTGGGGCAGACGCAGTGATGAAGGTCGTGCTGAAAACCCGACGGCTCTGAAGGATTGACACAAGCGCCCGTTCTCCTCCTCTGGCCTTGTCCCCACAGCCCATCGTTGCTCAGCACCATGATCCCAGAGCAGGTCCCGGGGTGGCAGAGCCGTGAGGCACAAGGGGTGTCCGGAGACCTCCTCATCCCCGCTGTCACCTGCAAACACCTTCCTCGAGGTCATCAAATGCCTAAAAACAATCCCAGCGTAGGGAGCGGATGGGCCTCTCGGTCAGCCAAGCCTCAGGGGTCTTTTGATTCATAGAATCACAGAACGGTTTGAGTTGGAAGGGACTTTCAAGATCATCCAGTTCCAACCCCCCCTGCCATGGGCAGGGACACCTTCCGCTAAATCAGGTTCCTCCAAGCCCTGTCCAACCCGGCCTTGAACACTTCCAAGGATGGAACATCCACAGCTTATGTGGGCAACCTGTTCCAGGGTCTCACCACACTCATAAAACACTCCTTCCTTCTGTCCAATCTAAATTTACCCTTATTCACTTTAAAACCATTGCCCCTTGTCCTGTCACTACAGGCCCTGGGGAAAAGTCTTTCTCCATCTTTCTTATAAGCCCCCTTGATATGTTGAAAGGCTGCAACAAGGTCTCCATGGAGCCTTCTCTTCTCCAGGTGGAACAATCTTGACTCCTTCAGCCTTTCTTCACAGCAGAGGGGTTCCAGCCCTCAGATCAATTTCATAGATGTAGGTTTTGATCCCTAGGAAAGTTTGGAAAAGCTCTTTTCCTTGAGAAAGTGTTTTATAAATCTGCTTTCAGGGCACCTGACTGAGTGGGGGCAACAAGTTTGTAAATATTATTCACATTATATACAGAAAAAGCACTTGGGCAGTCCCCCAGCTCTGCAAGCGAGTGCACAAATCCCAGGAATTCAGAGCCAACTCATTCAACAGTATTTGACAGAGAGGTAGAAGTTTTATGGATAATTAAACTTCCTACAAGCTTTGTGAAAAGAGGCAGCTGAAGGAGGGAGTGACAGACAAACAGACACACCTTGTCTTGTCTTTACCTGGGGAAAGGCTGTAGCATAAGGTAATTTTCACCATCCTTCAGAGACCCTGCATGGAAGAGACCGAAAGTTTGGGAAAAGCTTCAGTCCTCTCTCTTTCTCCATAGACTCTGAAGTAAAATCTGCCAGAAAACATGAAGATTTGAACAACTTAAGTCTAAGTATTTGATCTGTTAATCTAGATATGGAATAATAAAGTAATTCGTGTAGAGAGCAGAAAAAAAAAGATGAATAAGGTACCCACCTGCCCCGAGGTGTGTGGACACAAAGAGCAGGATGTAAATACCTCGTCAGCTGGAATTTTGTCATACGCTGGGGAATTCACTGCGAATAACAAACTTTCAGAAACGTATCTTCACGCAGGCCCAGGCTGTGAGCAGAAAAAGTGGCATGTGTGTGAAATAAAGACGTCACCCCGCTTTTTAGCTTAGACCAGCTGACCAAAGGAGAAGTGACATCGCCTGCTCCATCACCGAAGGAGATGTGCGAAGTGACATTGGCTGCTCCATCACTGCCACCGAGGGAGCTCACCTCCGTGTCCCGCTCGCTCCGCAGAGCTGCTCTTGCGGATGAGGGTTGCTCCTCTTCCCGTGGGGTTTTGCATCTCAAGCAGGATGAGCACAGCTGACCTGCCTGAGAAGACTTCTTCTTTGAACAGCAGGGTCTCAATCCCATGTGCTGATATCAGTGAACGGGTTTTTAGGGCAGGTACGAGCCAGTCCTGTGCGTTGGAAGCAAGCGTGGCTGAGCTGGTGCGTGCTCGTCTAACTCGATGCCTCACCTTTCGTCGTGCCACTAGAAACACAGAGACACAGATCCAAAGGTGCACACACTGTCAAAGGAAGGGAGAAAAGAGAAATACCTTAAAGACAAGGTCAGCCCGAGCCTTTTGACTGTGCTCCCCCCTCCTTTCCTTCCCGTCTAATTAAAGGAGAAAAATGCTTTTTATTTCTATATTTAAATATTTTGTCGGTTTCAGCAAATGCGATTCTTTAAAAATGCAAATAAAATAAACCCAGAAAACCAACAGACAGGTCTACTCTATCCCCACCAGATTTACCCAGAAACACCCCGAAGTTGCTCACAGTGACATTTTACAGGTACAAAACAAAACACAGCATCAGTGCATTGGATTTCTTCCCACAGAAGATGACTCCCATTAAACTTCTACTCATGACTACCCCCCCGCCCCCGCCCCGCTTTTTGTTGCACAGTCATGTCACCAAAGAGTTTCTACGACAGAAAATGAGAGAAAATCCATCTGTTTTTAGGGAGCACCTTAAAAAAACCCCAAACTGTAGAGAACTTGAGCCGTGCAGGCAGTTAACAATCTCACTGAAGCGGTGTCCAGTACTGTTGATTCTCAAAATTAAAAAGCAGGAGTGCCTCCACCTTCAGCCTGGTTTCAGACCACTCTCTGCCACTTTTGTGCCTCTTGGAGCTCTCTCAGACTCTCCCTCGTCCATCCCTGGCAAGGTCTCGCTCTTAGAGGCTGGGAAGGGTCCAGCCCAGTGTAGGGCTCACTTCATAGTCATGTTGGCAGCTCAGGGCTTGGCCAGATGGGTTTCGAAGACCTCCAAGGATGGAGATGCCACCACTGCCCCGGTCCACATCCCAGGGCTGCACCACTCTTACAGGGAAAGATTTTTCCCATATGTCTGATGTGAATTTCCCTTGTTGCAACAGGTGCCCACTGCCTGTTGGTCTGTGTGCCCTTGAGAAACGCCCAGATCCATCGCTCCATCGCTCCATAGCACCCTACGAGCACCAGTACCTCTCCCTCCAGTTTCCGGTCTTGCTCTCTGCTCCTTCCCAGCCTTCATTTAGGGTTTTCTCCCTGCCTTTGGGTTTCTCCCAGCTATTTGGGGGTCTTGGTGGCACAGAAGAGGAGACAGCAGGCCTCCAGCTCATTACAGCTGGAGAGACGCCTTTGCTTCCTGCTAGGAAAAGAGTCAGGCGAGCCAGGCAGACTGTTCCCCATCACTTCTCCATGGCAACGGGTCTTCCAGACGCACGCACGTAGGCAAACAGGCCGAGGAGGCAGGGAGCACCGTGGTCCCTCCGCCCGAGCCCCAAACCTCCACTCTCTGCTGAGCTCATGTCATCCTAGGGGAGCACACCCCAAAACAGCTTCCAAAATAATCATAGCCCATCAGAGAAATGCTTCCCTCCTTCCACCAGTAAAGGTGCAATATCCTGAAGCTCAAGCCAGCCAAAATCCATCCAGGCCAGGGATGATTTTTGTCCATATAAACGTGTCACACTTGAAAAATGCAGCATCTCAGCATTCTGTCAAACCAAACAGCACATCTCCATCCAGTGGGAAATGCAAGGCCTTAGACCTTGTTGGCTCTGGGTCTCAGATCTGGCTGAGATGAGATGGCCTGATGATTCTCAGACTTTAAGGATCCAGTCTTTTTATGTTTAGAAAAGCCATTTTTGTCTAAACGAGCAAAAAAAAAAAAGTGTATCCTGACAATTTAAATGCACCAAAAAAAAAAAAAAAAAGCAATAAGGCAAGCCAAAAACAGTCACGGGAACAACCTGCAAAAGGCAAAGGCAAAGAGTAATAAGTAATTCTTCAAACACACGAAGCACAGGAAGCCTGTTGGAGAGTCTGGAGAGTCAGGAGTTGGCCACAGTGCAAGAGGAGCATTCGTAGGAGATAAGGTCAGAACAGAAAAACAATGACTATTTTGCATCTGTAGTCAGTGAGGAAAAGCTCAGAGAAGCTCCTGTGCCAGAAGTCATCTTTATATGGACGTGGCATTGGATTTGGCTGATACTCAAGTGTCAGCAGAAGTTGAGGAATAAATAGCCAAACCAAAGAGTGCAAATTCACCACCAGACTGAGAGGGTTTGGTAAGTGCTCAGGAGCTCAGAGATGAAACAGTTTAATTACTTAATTGCAGCATGTAATCACTGTGCGTAACACAGCCCCAGTGTCTGAGAGCTTCAAGGTGACAAGAGGGAAAGGTTTGGGGTTATTACAGACCATGAAGTCTGAGGTCCCTCCTGGGCAAACTTAGAAAATGTAATAAAGAATACAATTAGTGCGTAGTCGGATACATCTGAAATACTGGGAAGGAAAAAAAAAAAGATGGTTTTCCTTGAATTGAGGTATGCTTCATAAATCATTATAGTTCTTTAGAGGAGTCGATAAGCATGTGGTATAGTCTGCCTGGATTCCCAAAAGGTCTGTTGTGGGAGTTTTACAGAAACTCAGCTACCAGGGGATTAACAGAAAAGGCTTGAAATAGATGAATAACTGGTTAAAGGATTCTCAAAGAATAGCTATCAATAGGCAGGCTCCTGAACGGGGGGAGGACTGGAATGGAGCCCCACAGGGACCTGTGTTGGGGTCTGCCCACTTCAGCATATTCAGAAATAATCTTGAGAAGGAATTGCAAAAAGGGGTGACGAAGCTTGCTGATGATGCTAAGGTATTCAGGGTCATAAATACATGAGAGGCCGTAAAGAATTATACAAGGACCTCATGACAGTGAATAACTGGGTAATAAAATGGCTCAGGACATCCAGAGCAGATAATTACAAAGACAGGCAGACAGGAGAAAAACAATCCCCACTTCAGTGGCACAGTACGGGGTGCTGCACTGATCCTCATCCTCAGAGATGGCCTCTTTTTCTCCCAGGTTCATCTGAATATCGTCCCCATCAAGCTGCATTTGTGCCTCACGCACTGGTCGCTGGCTTTGGAGGGAGCACAAACCCCGGAGGCAGAGGGAAGGAGCTCAGCAGAACGGCGAGCGTAAAACCAGGACAAGGCAGGATGTTTCACGGGCCACGTGAGACGACTGTAGTTTCTGTGGTCCCAATTGAGACCAGGATCGTTTGTGGTCCCAGCAGACAACACAGTCAGTTATTTAATTACTGGGAAGGGCAGGATAGGGTTAGCTGTGCCAAGGGAGGTGTGGGAGCCCAGGTGGAGCTGGGGAAGCTGTCGGGTTTCGTCTTCGTAGCATTGTTTGGAACAAGTTTGAGGACAACAGTTATGGCCAGCTGCACCAGGAGGCTCAAGGTCTCCCACATACCAGGAGGTCACTCTGAGATACCATCAAGCCACCTGCCTCCTTGGCCAGTTTAGTCAATTCAAGATGATCCTGTTAAATTAAATTATTAAAAACTTCATTCTAACGAGGCACTGTAAAAAAATAATTTTCTCAACACTGGTGTAATTGAAATTAGGCAATTCATCACAGAAGCAATATCAATAGCTAACAAGTTGGAGTTAGCCAAGAATTATGGGTTTGCTTTGAGTAGATTCATTTGGACAGAGCTGTTCTTAAACAGCCAAGCATTCGACATCAGAAAATAAGAGCTTGTTCAGATGCAATCCCAAAGATAGTCCTGATCACTGGATGAACAGGTCTCTGAAGCAGCTGGGATACAGAGCCCTCAGACCCAACGTGAGGCCAGCTTACCTCCAGCTATTTTTAATAAAAGGCCTAATCAGTAATTATCAGGGCTGGATACAGCCTCTCAGCCTTTCTTTCTGTTACGTGACATGTACCAGCCCTGATGCACTAATGAGGGCAGTGTTGGGGGGAGGGGAATTCAGACCCCTTAGACCCTGATCACAGGGTTTCCTGTGCTTGAAGGTTAAACCCTCTCCTCCACCCTCCTAAGTCACTGCACTTTCTCAGATCTTCTCATTTTGCCAGCATTATGAAGAAGCCAAATATTATTTTATATTATCTGTCTGCTCCTGCACAAGGCAGCAAGGTCCCTGGCAGAGCAAGGCAGAAACAGCCCTGGTCCAGACTGGAGATTGGGAAGGGAAGACCTGTGCTTAGGTGGGGATGGAGGATGTGAAAAAGCAGAGCCTTTCCATCCCAAATTTGGAAAAAGTGACATTGAAAAAGGCCTTGGAGCTTCAATTCCTGTGCATAGCCATAGTTTGGGGGACATTTGAGGGCTGGCACACCCTCTTGGGATGAGCACAGCAGCCCGTTGACAGCACGTACCACCTGTACTCAGGGCAAAGCCCAGTGCTTGCACCGGCTGAGCACAGCTCGGGGGGCACAGAGCACTCCCGCTCCCTGGGCCGGGCTCCTCGCACGAGGGGGCTTCCCAGGCACAGGCAGCCGAGCTGCGTTTCCCTTGAACCCCAACTGCAGAGCCGCTTAGTCAACCCCTGCTGACCTTCCATGCTGGATCAGACAGTGACTCAGAGCAGGAGCTCTTCCATGTTGGTTGGGTCCAGTTGGCCTTCCAAGCAATGACTTGGAGCAGGAGCTCTTCCACGTTGGGTCCAGCTGGCCTTCCAAGCAATGACTCGAAGCAGAAGCTCTTCCACATTGGGTCCAGTTGGCCTTCCAAGCTAGATCAGACAATGACTCAGAGCAGGAGCTCTTCACGTTGGGTCCAGTTGGCCTTCCAAGCAATGACTCGAAGCAGGAGCTCTTCCACATTGGGTCCAGTGGGCCTTCCAAGCTAGATCGGACAATGAGTTGGAGCAGGAGCTCTTCCACGTTGGGTCCAGTTGGCCTGGCTTCCCACTGGGACACTCCCAAAGTAGCACTGGATCTGTCCGGCTCTCCAAGCACAACTAGAACAAACTTGGCTGCGGTTCGCAGCGAGGGGAAGGTGACGGGGCCCGCGGGATTTATTTTGCCACCTTCTTGCCAGGAGCAGTGCAGGAGCCTCAGCAGCTTCCTCTGAGCAGAGATTAGAGATGGGGAAGACTGGCTTCAATTCGACACCATCATGCACCAGACGGGTCATGCTGGTGCCGGTGCTGCGGTGCAGCTCCCGCTGCACCGCAGCACCGGCACCAGCACAGCCCGTCCCTAGTGGGAGGCATCACACTGCTTAAAGAAAATGATGTTGCTGGCCTTTTCATTATGTTGCCCAGCAAATGTTCCCATGAAATATAGGCCTAATTATCTACCCACTTTCAGATTCCTCTAAGATGCAATTTTCTTCTACTCTGCGGAGTTTGCTCTCCTTCTGCGGATCTCGTGATTGAAATACACTCAATTAGCTATTACTCCGTTGGCTGAAATCTTGAGCTGCCTTCCCAACAAGGGCTGCTCCATCCAGGTCTCTCCAGCATTACGACACCCAGGTGACACAGGCTCACGTGCAAGCCACGCAGACGTCTCACCACCCAGCCATGCCTGTTATTTACTAGATTTGTATCGCAAATGGGAAGCCGAGTCAGGACTGAGGGCTTGAAACGTGAAGTATTGAACAAACCTGCCTTAAAATGTGGTCCCAGAAGGCTAAAATAATTTTCTAAATGCAAGCCATGCCTTGTGCCAGGTAGATCGGAGCCAGGCAGACTCGGTCCCGTGCGTACCCTTGTTAATATGCATGCACACCAATTCATAAAGCAATAACAGCAATAAGAATAATCATAATTGTGATAATATAGTTCAGGCACTTAAGGGAGGAACTGTATAAACTCTTCCATCCTTTCTCAAACTCCATTTGAACACAGCCAGAGCGTTTCCTGTCGCTCCTTCCCACCCCCTGCATTCCCAACCGTGCAGTCCTGCTCTCCGTCTCATGCCAGCAGAAAGCTTTTCCTCCTCGCTGCCGAGTCACTTTTCTGGCTGTTTAGTGAGCCCAAAAGTGCCTGAGTACCAATATTGGGCAACTGTGCACAGAGTCCGTAATGTTGAAAACAAGCGGAGCTGCCAAAGAGCCCAAGGAAAGGAAACAGTGCCAGCAGGGAGATCGCTGCGGTCTGCATCCGTCCCTTGGGTGGGATCATTTCAAAAGCCTCCTCCTAAACCCCTGCGAGGGAACTCACTCTGCCCAGGAGAAGACAACTCTGGCTGAGACACCGCGTTTCTGAGTCAGGAGAGCTGAGAGGAGAGTGGGCATTTAAAGAGCAGCATAATATTATATACCTCTTTTTTTTCTTCCAATGATAAAGCAGGTGGAGAGAAACAAAAGAAATGAGCACTGGGTATAGCCAGAGGGAGGGTTTGAGCAGGATGGTAACAGCATTTCCTTCCAACTGGCTAAATTATTGGCATCAAATTGACATAAGCCAGTCCCTCAGAATAAACTGCAATAAATAAATAACAAAGGAAACACCAATGTGGATATTTCATACAGGGAGAAGATTCCTTAACTTCTCTACAGAAACATGGAAGCACGGGTGCGAAGGCTCTCTGGAGGTCTTTGGTCCTGCTGCCTGCTCGAAGCAGGGCTGTCGCCTACGCCAGAGCAGCTTGGCTTGGCCAAGCTGGGACACTCCTGCTGGATGGTGGTTCCCCGCCGCAGGGTGACGTGTTCCCACGCTGCACCACCCTCCTGCTGAATGGAAACTGGTTATGCACCTACCAGAGACAGGTTTTACTCCCAAGGTCCCCAGAGCCAGCAGGGACTGTTCAGCAGCTGCCGAGGTGCAGGAGTTGGTCCTTACAATGGAGATTCCTCAAGGTCGGGGTTCCCGAAACAGCTCCAGGAACAGGTCTGATGGTAATTGATTGCTCAGTGATTCAGAGATTACTCAGTTTTTGCTCCATCCGCATCGCAGTGTTTCATTGTTTGGCAAAATAACAGTCTGACTTTGTCCTGACATCAGCACCACGCAGCAGCAGATGAGCTGAACTTTGAAGTGGCTGTGTTATGCTTAAGATGGAAGAAAAAAACGTGGCTGCTAAAGGAAAGTTTGTGTGACCATGTCCCTATCAACATCTTGCTCCTGAAGCTCCGCTCCAACCCTACCCAGCACCACGTCCAGCCCTTGCTGTGTCTGAAGGTGCTGGGCACAAACCGAGACCATCTCCAGCTGTCTTGCCCGTTTGCTGTTACTATTGAAAAAAAGGGCTGGGGCAGAGCTGGGAACGCAGCACCCACGCTGCGCACAGCCCGGGCACGGCCGGGCCAGCTCCCTCGGGCACGGTGCTCCTGCCTGGCGCGGGGCTGCACAGGGGCGCGTGGGGCCCGATCCTGCACAGAGCGAGGCCAAGGGGCGAGGCGAGGAGTGGGTAGAACCGCACAGGGAGGATGACTTGGGAAGCTCGGCTGGAGGCCGAGGGGGAATGCATTTAGCCTTTCCCTCTTGGTGGGTGGAAGGGAACTATTTGTGATGGTTGTGGCAGGAGTGAGAAGCTGGAAAGGTGATGAAAAGAGGAGAGCTGGGCTTTGCTGGATCGTGGGCATTGCCAGCCTTGCCACAGCTCCCAGCCTGACTTGCACACCTGCATCTGTGCCAGTGGCAAGGAGCGGCTCTGGGCAGTGCGGGGATGTTCACATGGGGCTGTGCACATATTCGGGGCCATCGGCAGCTCCTGGCACGGGGAGGGTGCAGCAAAACAGGTGCCATCTGCTTCAGCTGGGGCATCGCACAGAGGTGCGGGCAGTAAAGAGCCCCGAGGTTAGACCCTATTGGCGAGGATAAAAAATTCCACAATCACAACTAAATCAGCCCAGGGTGCAGGAGAAGAGTGGCTACGGTGCATGCGTGGGGTGCGGGGCTGTCCATTCTGCTGACCCTGCCCCGTGTCCAAGCTGTCCTGCGGAGACGGAGAGCAGCAGCTCCCAAAGGTTCCTAGTGAAATCAGGTGGGTGCTGAGCAGGAGGGTGGGGTGGGCAGCAGCTGAGTCCGTCACCGTTCTGCAGGACAGGACCTGGACGCTACTGCAGATGTTCGGTGGAACCACGTGCAGGACAGGTGAATGTCACAGCGTGAGAACTGGGGTGGAAACGCGCAGGTCTGGTGCGACAGCGGCCGGCGGAGCTGCCCCAGCTCTGGTTGCAGCGTCCCAGGGGAGGTTTGGGTGGTTGGAGAAGGCTCGGGGGAAGCACCGGGAGGGGGGTCCGATGGTGCGAAAGTGAGTCAAGGCTGAAAGCGAAAGCGATTCACTCCAGAAAATTAAAGACTTGGGGGGAGCCACAGCAACAGTCCAGGTATTGCAAGGCTGAAGGCAGGGCAGGACAAGAAGAAATGGGATCAAACTGTGGTGGGGAAATACAGGTTGGACGAAAAGCAAAGCTGTTTAAGGATGGTGAAGCAGAACAGGCTGCCAGGGGGGGCAGAGATGCTCCGGTGCAGGAAGAGCAGCTCAGGTCCTGGATCGGGTGCAAGCAGCCGGAGCAGAGCCTCTCTCGGGCACCACGTCAGATGGACGGTCTTGGCACAGCGGCTCCAGCCTGCTTTGCCAACGTGCTACAGCGTCACGGCACTCTCCCATGACTTGTGGGTGTCTTCATCGCTCATGGAACCAGCAGCTTCACAAAATTCCTGGAAATGGTGAGAATTATGAGGAAAATTGAAGGGGGAAAAAAAAACCCCTGTAAAGTGGGAAATAAGTTCTCTGAGTGGAGCTTGCAACAGGGCAGAAAAGCTAATATTGCGGAGTCAAGAAAATAGAACTTTGGCTGCAAGTCCATCCTGTAAGTTGGTAACCTGAAAACAGCAATTGGAAGGAAAATGACAATATATACGAGGAGGAAGAAAGCAATAGATACTAATCGATATGCAGCAATCACAATGAGCGCTGAAGCAGAGCGAGTGATAGAGGGTAAACACACAGGAAAATCCATGCCTGGCAACACCACGACCAGTAAGAGGCCGTTCACTAAATACATTAGAAACAAAAGAGACATTGACAATGTTGTAGGTTCGTTTCATACACTTAGAGAAGCATTAAAAGATTTTGGCCAGGAGAGCCCTCAGGTGTCTCTAGTCCAACATCCTGCTAGGAGCAGGACCAATGTCAAAGTGAAACCACCGTGCTCAATCATCGCCCAGTTGAGTTTTGAAGATCTCCAAGCAAGAAGAAGCCATGGCATTCCTAGATGAGGGGGTACATTGCCAGTGTGTCCCTCTTCTGCATTTAGAACGGATGGGAACCTGAGACATGAGGACGATGAAATACTCTCAGGTCTACTAACAACTGAGAGCATCTCGGGTGACATCTGTGGGGTTTCTAGATCAGCAGATCCACACAGTCTGCACCTGAGGGCCCTCGAGCAGCGTGCCGAGCTGAGCTGCCTTCACTCGCTGCTGAAAAGCTGGAAGCCTGGGGAGATGCCAACGTGGCAGGATGCTGATGTGGTGCCCAGTGGGCGAAGCGGGTGCCCTGCTTAACATGGTCGGTCCAGCACGACGTTCAGATTGAAAACCAGAGAGGACACAGGGGGTTCAATTACTACAGAATTCAAGGATTAAAAATACACCCATCAGCGTGGTGTAATGGAAAATGTCCTGTCAAATGAGCCTCATTTCATCCTTTGAGAAAATTACAAGTTTGTGGATAAAGGTTACCATGTAGCCGTTATTTGCTTCCCTTTTGGCAACATGTTTGACTTAATATCATATGACACCCTAATTACAAATTTAGCACTATACAGTCTCAATAAAGCCCCCATTAAATGGATGGCGAGCTGCAAACCCATCTTCAAAACAAGGAGTCATCAGTGAACAGAGCTGATTTAGAGGGATTCTGCAGGAGCTGGTCCCAGCCTGACACTAATCAATGTTTTCATCATTGATTGAGAAACGAGCACAAAACACAGCTGATAAATTATACAGCTGCTGGAAGCAGGAGGACTGGCAGTGAATAATTATGGCAGAGAAGCTGTACAGAGCAACTGGGATCTTTTCTGTGCACGAACCCATTCTCACTTGGCAGTATTAAAATAGGCCAGCTTTCAGACAGGAACGAGGGAAAGGTTTCATCTCAAACGATGGGATGCAAAAAAATCTAGATATCATCAGGGGAAGGCAAGTCAGAGGCAGTTGCTTTTGCATCGCTCCAGCGACACGACCCCAGGTGCAGAAACTGGAGGCAGAGGATGAGAAAAATGGGACTGTCCTGGCTGTGCTTTCCTGCCGTGCCAGGAGCTGTGGCCAGAGAGGGGATGGCTGAAGTCCCAAAGGAGACAGACAAAGACCCAAAGAGGGGATAGACAAAGTCACCAAGCTGCGGGCAGCAGCCACCAGGGCTTGGGACAAGCCGTGGGGCTGGGGACAAGCTCCAGCCCCCAACCTACCCCCAGCTCTACCTCTCAGCAGCGCAGGGACCCGGTCACGCTCGCCCCAGCAGCACCCTCCAGGCCACTCGTCCCTGTCCTCTTGGTGTCTTCCTAAAGCGTGATGCTACAGTGAAAGCACTCTGGATCCCAAGAGAAAAAAAAAAATTGGTTTGCTGAGTTCTCGCATCAGGTTTGGGTTACATCCCCCCTGCCATTATTTTCCACCACTGATCATTCATACATTTCTGACAAAGGGAAGTGCAGAGGCAGCTGAGGAGGCTGGAGATGAGCCATCCAAGGATCACGGGAGGGTCCCTGCAAGGAGCAGGGGCCTCGCTGCAAGTTGCCTCCCGATGACTTATTTATGTCACCAGCACAGCGGCACTTTCTCAGGCAGATTCCAGACCTGCAGCCCCAGAGGGACTTTTCCATCACCTGCTCCTAAATCACCCCTGGCCCCAGCAGCCCCAGGGCCCTGGTGACCCTCCTGGACGGGGCCAGGATCGGGGCCACTCATGGCCGACGTCTGAGCTGGGGAGGCCACGGCCCTTCACAGCTGCCAGGGAAACGCTCGGCTTTGCCGGTATTTTTAGCTCTGCCGCCACATCGCTCGAGTCCACGGCGTGACCTAGTTTGGCATGGCAAAGCGCTGGGCCACGTGCTGGGAAGATGCCAGCTGCCCTGGGAACAGCGGCCCCGGCACGCGGCGCTTTGCCTCCCCGCGGATCAGCGCAGCCCACCCAGGGGCAGATTTCGGGGAGGAGGAGGAGGGTCCCGCAGGAGCCAGGGCTGCCTGCGGCGGGGACACGTGCCGGGGCCCCGGGCGGGCGCTGCTCTGCGGGGACCTGACGGCCTTCTCGTTGCGCCTCCGTGCTTACGCTTTCTTCTTGCCTCGTGCAAAACCAGCGGCTCCCAGACCAGCACGGGCGCAGCCTGGATTTGGGTGCCCAGGGGAGTTGCTTTCAACAACTCAGCTTCCCAGTTGGCCAAATGGTATGCCCAGCCCAACTGGTCCCCTATGGAGCCCCATCCAGCCCGACCGTCTTGCACCGAGGAACAGCCACGGCACAGACACCACCTCCATCAAGGTGGCAGCTCTCGGGCACTTCGAAAAATCCCTTTCCTGACACTCGGAGCGCACTGAAAGGTTCACGGCTGGCAGAGGAGGAGCCCCAGCAAGAGGCACGCTCACCCCAACGACCTCCTGCACCATGTGTCCCAGCAGGAGCCTTGAAGGTGGCAGCAGCACGATGCTCGCGGCTGCAGCCTGGGCACCCAGCCATGACGCTGGCATGACCTCCTCCTCGCCGGCTCCATCTCCTCCTTGCCAGCTTGACCTCCTCCTCGCCAGCTCTTTCCCGCCTCATTACCCCCGAAATCCCGGGGGTGCACCGCTTTGCCAGCCCTGCTCTAAAAGCTTTTCTGATCTTTGCTTCGTTAAAAGCTTTCTATTTCCAGCGAGGAAGCAAGCGGAGGGGAGGGATTTTACAGTCACCGGGTGACTCAGTGCCATGGCTGAGGCACAGGGCACCAGTTTGAGGGCTGTCCTGAGCCAGGCTGGCATCCCCCAGCTCCGCAGCGGGGAGAGAAGTCACCCACCAGCCCCTTCCCGCTGATTCAGCGCCTAATTCAGGAGAGGGACAGCAGCAACCACCTGTTCACACACTGGAGGAACAGACCCACACCAGCAAGAGAAGGGAAAGAACCAAGATGGGACTGGGAATGATGAAGCCACGGATGAGAGAGCCAGCACAGACGTCCTCCCCCGCCACATCCAGCCACGCAAGAGCCCGTGTGCCCCGTGCAGCCTGGGCAAATTCTCAAGGAGCAGAAACAGCCCTTCCAGCAACGGCATCGAGTGGCTGAAAACTGGCACCCAGTGCCTCTGCCCTGAGGCAGCCGTTAGTCAGCGCCAGGAAAAGGAGTTTTGCAGCTCAGCCCGTGAAGAGGTGGCTGCACACGCGGCTGAGATGGAGTAAAACAAAAATTATACTGGTTGCAAGTGGGCGCAGCCAGTGGTGAAAATCAGCCCACTGGGCCTCCCTGGGCCCGGTGGTGCGCAGAGCACCCCGGTGGCCAATGCCAAGGGCAAACCATAGAATCATAGAATGGTTAGGGCTGGAAGGGACCTTCAAAGGTCATCTAGTCCAACCCTCCTGTAAGGAACAGGGATATCTCCAACTAGATCAGGTTGCTCAGGGCCTCATCCAACCGGGCCTTGAACGTCTCCAGGGATGGAGCATCCACCACCTCTCTGGGCAACCTGTTCCAGTGTTCTACAACTCTCATGGTAAAAAATTTTTTCCTAATATCCAACCTGAACCTACCTCCCTCTATTTTAAAACCATTACCCCTTGTCCTATCACAACAGGCCCTCCTGAACAGCCTCTCCCCATCTTTCTTGTAGGCCCCCTTGAGGTACTGGAAGACCGCTATAAGGTCACCCCGGAGCCTCCTCTTCTCCAGGCTGAACAGCCCCAACTCTTTCAGCCTGTCCTCATAGGAAAGGTGCTCCAGCCCTCTTATCATCTTCGTGGCCCTCCTCTGGACCCTCTCCAACTGGTCCATGTCCTTCTTATGTTGGGGACTCCAGAACTGGACGCAGTACTCCTCGGTTTGGGGGCGTTTGGGGCCACCCGTGACCACCTGTCGTGGCCTGTAGGGCAGCAACGCGCTGAAGCGCGGGCATAGCATGGAGCTCACCCCGTCCTGCCCAGGGATGTGCGGGCAGGTCAGGACTGCTCGAGCGAGGCACCAGCCTTAGTTGACATGTTGCTCTGGGGCTGTGCATCACATCTAATGTGCCTTCTTCGAGGAAAATGTGTCATGAACGGTACATTTAAAATTAATGCACGTTTGGTGTTCTTTCAGGTCCCAAATTATACACCTCATGAGTGCCGTAACGCAGAGCTATGCTCATCCCTGTGAGGACAGCAGTGCCCGCCGGTGCTGCTAAGCACCTCGACAGATACCCCCCTTGACAGATACCACTGCTAAAGACAAGATTTCCAAACCCAAGTATTTCCAGCAGCATCGTTAGTGTTTGTACCTCGTGGGTACCGACTCGTGCCTGGTGCCAGGGGTGTCCCGTGCCATCCCGGGGGCTTGGGCTCAGCACAGTTCTGTATCGAGGCCACGTTGGACCAAACTGTCACTTCTCGCTGATAAATGTCTGCATTTCCAGAGCTGGAGGCCCAACTGCTTCGTAATGGGAAGCTCATTCCTGTCCATGACCCCCTGGCAGCGTGCGGCTTAATTAAGAGCCGTTCCTGCTGGTGCCGGCCGCGGCGGCGGGTGGTGGTGGCTCTGCCAATTACCTGTGAAAATGCCACGTTTGTGCTGCGGAACACTCAGGTCCCAGGTGCATTCCCAGCGCTCAAAGCACTGCTCAGGGCGGCTCCTGCCACGTTCTAAGTGTCTCCGGGCACAATCCCGACACACAATTATATAGATTTATGGTATCAGCTCTTCTAAACCCAGGATGAATATTAATACCACTTTGGTTTTGCTTTTCCTTATTATATTTTTTTTTTTAAATATCAGGCAGATGTTTTCATTGCTTTTGCCAGTGCACGGTTTCCCCCAAAAGCCCTGATTTCAGGGAAAGGGGTTTGGCAGCGCTGACTTACCCACCACGGATGTCCCCAGGCTGCAGCAAGCCGGACACGCTGGCATTCCCCAGCTTTCACACCCAGTGCCCGCAGGCAGCAACCAGGCATGGGATGCGGGCAGGGATATGGATGCCCTGCCATCTCTTGCCACCTTTCGCAGCATTATTTATCCAAAAGCCCAAATTAAGACTATCAGGGAGAAACAGAGTCAGATCGCCCGTGGCCCGAGGAGGGGATGGGGCTGAGCAACACGGACACAAACCCCCCAGACCCCAGGGGAGCAGAATCAGCCATTGGCCAGGAAGGGGCTGCTAATGGCAGCTTGTGCCCTGGTGCCAGCAAAAGCCACATCATGAAACCACATTCACCAAACAAACGATGTCTTAATAACCCCACCAGCTCCTGCCCCGGCTCCTCTGGGAAGCCACGGTCCTGGGCTCTCAGCATAGCGGGCAGCAGTGGGTGCCAGTCCAGCCTCATGGACCACCTGCAGGAGAGGAAAATATTTGCTGTATTTCTGTCCTGGTTTTAGCTGGGACAGAATTAGCTCTTCTTTTTAGCAGCTAGAAGAGCTCCTTAGTAAAACCAAACCTTTAGTAAAACCAAAACACGGAGCTCTTCTAGCTGCTAAAAAGAAGAGCTAACTCTGTCCCAGCTAAAACCAGGACAATTTCTCATTTGCTGATTTTATTACCGGCTCTTACTCACAGCATCAGTAAATTAAACCCAGAGGCGCAGTAAAGCCCCCGCATCTCGACGGCTCAAACACAGTCCTCGGGCGGCACACAAGGAAAATCACACGTTGGAGGAGGTCAGGGGAGCACAAGTAAATAAGACGAGATTAATTTTGGAACAACACGCAGCAAGAATGACGTCTGCCAGGGAAGGAGCATCGCAGGGTCCCACCGCAGCCCCAGCCCACGGAACACAGCGAGAAACCCGAGAAGCCGCAGCAGAGAAGCTGTGGCTGCCCCATCCCTGGACATGTTCCAGGCCAGGTTGGATGGGGCTTTGAGCAACCTGGTGTAGTGGAGGGTGTCCCTGCCCATGGCAGGGGGGTTGGAACTAGATGATCTTTGAGGTCCCTTCCAACTCAACCATTCTATGATTCTATTAAACAGCCGTGTGTGAGCCAGAGTCGCGCAGCTTTGCCTCCTGCCCAGACAGGGCTTCCCGGGGGCTTTGGACAGCTGCTTCCAGCTGCCACACGGGCAACAGTGGCTCGTTCTTCTCAAACCCCACCGGAGCCATCCCTGAGGACTGAACAGCTCACGAGGCCGTGTAGATGAAGCAGCTAAGTCAGTCGTTACTGGCACCGAGCCATCTGCAGTGGGTCAGCCCCGAGGTGCCACCCCGTGGGGACAGGAGCGTCACCGCTCACAGCGTGGGAAGTTGGGAGAGCCCAGCCACAGCGTCCCTTTGCCGGGCGCGAATCAGCCCTTCCCCTGCAGGGACCAGCGCCGGGGCTGGAGTCCTGCAAACAAATTTCCCCTGAAACACTCTCCCTCCTCCATGGCTTCCCCCCTCCGATGGGCACTCGGTTCTCCAGTCACCGACTCGGGGCACGTCTGTGCCCTGAGCGCAGGGGGTGACTAGCCAAGCCCAGGGGCAGCACAGGCTGTGCCCACGGCCAGCACAGGCTGTGCCCACGGCCGTTTCTCACCCCACTTCTCCACGCTGGCTGCTGGGACGGGCTCAGCCCGGGCCACCGAGCAGGTCTGGTGCCTGACCTGCTGCCAATCCATCGCTGGGACATGTTTCTGCAAACTCAGTCAAGGTTTTACCCCCAGCAGTTGGCAACTATCAGACGTGTCAAGTCACAGGCCTTGAGGAGAACCTTTCCCACCGCAGCGACCGCTCAGAGCCCTGGTTCCTCCGGACCTTGCTCCAATCCTGCTACTTTGTGTGGGGCGTTGGCATCGGGCTTGTTGCAGGAACAGGTTCTGTGTCCTCTTCACCTGAGATGAAATCTTCAGGTCTCAGCAGCTGTTTTGTCTCCTCCAGCAAGGCCAAATCCATCCAGCTTCTGGTCAGACTTTACCTTTTAAGGGATGTCACACATCCATGAAGAAATCACAGGGAGAGCAGGAGGTTTCCAGCCAAAGCCAAGACCTGGCCTGGGCCAGGACAGCAGAGATGGAGGCCCTTCTCCTCCTCCACTGCAGGAGGAGAACAGCAGAGGGTCTGTCACTGCAGAAGGCATGAAGGGCTGATCCAGTGCCAACCCTTTGGGCAGGGTTGGGCAGCCACGTGGGCAGCATCTGTTTTAAACCTCCAAACACGGAATTGCACCCGCGAGTGCAGGGGCATTAGGATGCACCTGGGTGCGACCCTTTTCTGCAGGAAAAAGATTTTTGGGGGTAAGTGGAGGATGGGGAGGTCAGCAACAGGCCCAAGGCTGAACCATCGACACGACCCCGCGATGCCCAACCGGGCAATGGGCTGACCACGGCCAGCAGCAAAGCAAGCTGGAAAAACAACAGTGCTTTAAAAGCTGTACTGTCATTGTTTTACATTCCTCTGCACGGATGGAAAGATGGTTTTAATGTCCAGGAGAAAGCAGCCAGGGAGGAAAGCTGTGATCAATTACTTAGAAGAGACTTTCGGTCTCACATCAGAGGTTCATTTTCTGCCTCCGCACACCTGAACAAAGAGCCGTTTCCCCGTGGAACAGGGCACAAAGCAAACACAGCGGCTCTAGTTGGCACACCCAGGAGCCCCGTGTTTTTCTGTCCTTCAACCTCTGCAGCCACGAGCCCAGCGCTCACGCCCAGCTCCAGGAGCGAGTCCGGCTGCCGGCAAGCGTAGAGTTAGGATCCACAACTTGGAAATTAATTACCTCTTCGAACAGAGGGAAAGAGCTCTCCTGGTACAGCACCGAGCGGAACGACAATGCTGGGATCAGGCTGACAGACCCGTCACCCCTCTGGAAAACAAACCGCGGTGCCCATCCTGCCCCAGACTGCTCAGCAGCTGGCACAAAGGGAACACAGACTGGTTTGGGTTGGAAGGGACCTCAAAGATCATCTAGTTCCAACCCCCCTGCCATGGGCAGCGACACCTTCCGCTACACCAGGTTGCCCAAAGCCCCATCCAACCTGGCCTTGAACACTTCCAGGGACAGGGCATCTACAGCTTCTCTGGGCAACCTGTTCCAGTGCCTCACCACCCTCAGAGGGAAGAATTTCTTCCCTACATCTGATTGAAATCTCCCCTCTTTCAGTTTAAAGCCATTGCTGCTATGGGAAGCACAACACAAGTGTTTGACAAACAGCCACCTGTCCACCATCAGGAGGTTTGATCCAACCTCTGCTGAAGGCACTTTTGCTTTAAAACGTATCCTTCCAAGGCTGAAGACCACTGGCCTGGGATGGGCTCGGTAAAGGTAACCAGAGGACCTTGGTCATCTCTAGGGTTAGTCCGTATTCCAGCCCTATGCTCCATCTCCCAGGGAAAGGTTCCTGTACTGCAACCACCTATAAACACAGATGTTTAAGAGACTCACATCTGGTTTACATCCCCTCAGCTCTGAATCGTGCCACTGCTGCTGCTGAATGAGACGTTCTCTTGCGTTGGCTCAGAGTGGCTCTGCAGAACAAAGCGGGCAGCTCTAGGGTGGGCACCCACCTGCACACACTCCCAGTCTTCCCAGGCATGTCCCCAGCTCACGAGCCCTCCCCGTAACAGGCACCACCACCACCCTGTGACCAACTCCAACAGAAATTAAACCTCTCCAGCTCAACAGGCAGCCTGTGCTTTCACAGAAGCCACCAGCAGCTGCTGGCGGCTCTACCTCTGCTTCAAAAGCCATTTTTGAGTTTCCTTTGTAAAAATTAATTCTTCTTAATAGCAGGGAACAACCTCCAGCAATTGCAACATTTTCTGTGCAATTGCATTAACTAAAATCTGCGTCAAAGATTGGGATGATCCTTGCAAGGAAGGTCTCCAATCACTTTCAACGCTTCTGGATGGGCCTGGGGCCAGCTGGAGCTTGGGTGCTCTCCCCAAGGGGAGGGCTGAGGTCCCTCTGCAAATAAAACACCGACCTGAGGCTCTGACACTTGGAAATACCATTCTGTGTTAGAGAAACGGCCTCCCTAGGTGAAGGCTGCACGTTCACGGACATGATGCAAGGCAGGTAGAGGAGGAGAGCCCGTGCCACGAGGGAGCACATGGGAGAGGAGGTTAAATGCAGAGAATAGGTCACTCTTCACAGGGCTTACACCCACCATGGTGCTCGGTGGTGCCACCAAACATGCTTCTGGCCTCAAAAGTTGTGCTGCCCAGCTCTGGTCACGCCTGGAGGCATCGCTGCCCGCTGCTGATGCACTTCACGTCAGAAGGTCTGGAGAGCTCAGCAAAGGAGGCAGCTTTGAGGAGCATCTTTGGTGCTGTGGTTGGATGACAAATCCCCTCAAGGCAACAGCACCTGGAGCTAGCACTGAGCAGAAGAGTTTACATCAAGCAAGAATTAGTTTGATTATCTGGCGAAGCGGAGCCATCGGCAACGACAGATGTGAGACAAGAATAGCGACCACCGGGGGACTTCGGAACATGGTCCAACTCACATCCACTGCTGCAGCCCCTGGGGGGGAAGAACACTGGAGGTTTCTTTCCAGTGCTTGACAACAGACCGAGTGACTCCTGCTGGGTCTGGGAACTGAAAACCGCCCGTGTTTCTTTGCAAGTCTGATAGAAGCAGAGGCAAGTTGGGCTCTTCGTTGTTGACAACTTTCTCTTTGTGGGACCCAACACAAAGAACCACGCAGACACTTCAATCCAGCAGAATCATTTTATTTCACAGGGCAAATAGGGCCAAGTAGTGATTCCAGGGTTGCCTGGCAAATGTCAGCTCCATGATCCATCAGTAAATGTTCTGCTGATGGCTTGAGGATCCAGGATCTATGGCTACCGTTCACATTAACTGATTTCTTAGGTTCAGCGTTCAAGTGAAATACATTCAGACTTGCTCCTGTCAGAGCACTGCTCACAAGGACATGGTTGAAAGTCACTGAGGAGTTAATTACACAGTTACCTGATTCACATGAAAAGAAATCAACGCTGCTGCTGCGACCCACGAACCCCTCCCTCTCTCTAGCGCTGCTGCTCGGAGCCTTTTCAGCACACGGCAGGATAATATCCCGGTTTTCTCCGGGCCTTCACAGTAAAAACAGCAACTAGAACACACAGCAGCAAAAATCAAGGCAGCATTTGACTGCACGTTCCCAGCACGTTTCCCCTCTGCCACTCAGTGATGAATAACCAGCTGCTCACGCTGGCACCTGCACGCACCAGCCACCCTTCACTGGACATCCAAAGGGACTTGGGCACTGAACGCCACGTGCCCTGTCTGGAGAAGGACCAAGGTTTGCCTAATTTCAACCGGGTGTTGTTTTGGGTTTGTTTTTTTTTTTTTTTTTAAATATTTAATGAACGAAACAGACGTGGCTGCTCTCAGTACGGATGGCTGTAGCTCTCAGCCAGCACGGTCCGACTCTGCTGAGCACTAGCCTGGCCCTCCGGCGCTGCTTGCCTGGCTGTCCGCGTTGGGCAGATTCCTGCGCCTTCTTATCTGTGTATCTTCATCCTGAAGGAGAAAAAAAGAAAGAAAATACAAATTGATTCTTCAGCATCCTCTCTGAGCTGGATAAAATCTGACCTCTTCCCTTCCACCTCTTCTTTGCCCACCAACCATTACCCGCTGGGATCAGCCCAGCAAACAAAATCTTTAAACCATCACTCCAGCTCCTCGCTCGACACACTGAAGCCATCTTGCATCTGCACGTGGGCACCTTCCCAAACCATTCACGTGCTCCCACTGAGAAACTGGTCACGTTCCACACAACAGGCAGCTCCACCTTTCGAACCTGCCGGCCACTCCGGCCAGAGTCAGAGCGGCAGCGACGTGATCTCCTTGAGCTTTGCGTCTCAGGCCGTGGGCCACGTTGCGTGAAGCCTGGCCGGACAGTGCAGATTTTCCTCAGGGTGGACCTGATGTCCCACAGAATCAAACAACTTTGGTGGGAAGGGACTTCTGGAGGGTGTAATGCAATTTTCTGCTCTAAGGAGGGTTAACTCTGATGCTAGATCTGGTTCTTCAGGGCATCCATTTGGTCTTCAGGTATCTGCAAGGATGGCGTTTCCACCATCTCCCTGCACAGCCCGCTGTGGTTCTCGGCCATGCCTACTGGGAAACATCTCCCCCTGTACCCAGTGAGGATTTCCTTCAGTGCAAGTTGTGCCCGTCACCTCTTGTCCTTTTACCGTGCATCTCTGCTGCCATCTCCTCTGTAACGACCTGGCAGGTCCTCTCTGCCTCCTCTCCTCCAAGCTGGAGGAAGCAGCTCCCTCAGCCTCTCCTCGTGCCTTACGCTCTCCAGCCCTGACCCCGCTCACGAGCGAACTGCCGGCGCTGCGTGGGCAGGGTTTAACCGTGGGCAGGTTTTGCACCACTGTCCATGACTGACGGGAAGCCGTGAGCAAACATCACGTAGTGTCTGTACTACACGAAAAGCCAACTTATTTCTGCACGGTTCTCCTCAGCAAGTCCCCTCCAGGTGCTCCTCTCAGTACCTCCCTGACCCCTCCACCTCACACCCACCGCACACCGTTCACACGGGACTCAGCCACGACACAGGCACTGCCTGTTCCCAGGGCACTTCGTACCGAGTCAGAGTCTTCTTCAACCTGGTTGCTTGCGAAATCGATATAATCGTCCTTCTGGCTGTCCAGAACCTCTTCCTCGTACTCAGTCTGGTAGTCTGACTCATCTGAAGAGAGAGGAGAGAAAAAACCCACTGGTTTTAGCTAGTGTTCAGAGAGGCAGAGGAAACTGGAAGAGGAACGATAGCTGACTCTGTTGAGCACTGGCACAGGGCAGGGTGACTGCTGGCCAACTCTCTGCAGCCAGATCACAAAACAAACTGTGTCCTGTACGTGAACTGGTGTCCTGGAACCCTCTAGAATCTGAAGAGCCTGGAGCAAGAGCAGTGAGATACAAACTGTCCGTGTTATTCTGGTGGGTTCCAGCTGCCCAGCCCAACGGGACTCAAACGTGGCCAACGGGGAGATGCTCCCGCTTCCTGGTGAATGTTCTTCACAGAATAGTTGCTGCCTCCCACCCATCAGCCCAGGCAAGACCTGTAAAACCCCTTCAGAAGAGATGCCTATGAGCTGCCAACCCAAACTCCCCTGGACACGTCGGTCACAGACTCACAGGAAACAGGGACTTCCAGGCACAGGGTGGAGGTGGTGCGGAGATGGTAATTAAGTGTCTCTCAATCTTTGGTCCACAGTGGACAGTGACATTTACAATCCCCTCCTCTCCACAGGGGACAATCACCTTTGCTCTCCAGTAATCCACTGGATTAACGTAATTTTGGGAAGCTCAAGAGCTGTTGCATACGGCGTCAGCAGCAAGACATGCCACCAAGCCTCCAGCCCCCAGCCCACTCCCCAGGAACGACATACATCTGGGCAGAGTCAACAACTCTTCCAGCACCTGGACATCCCTTTAGGGTCCGTAAACCAGAGAGCAGGAGAGTCACTTGCGAACAGGACTGACTCTCCCACGTCAACCCAACACTCGACGAAGAGGCGGGCGACCGTCATCGGCCCCAGTACACCACCCAACGCGCCACCGCAGAGCCCCATCCCGACCGAGCGGGAAAGCTGGGCACGCGGGCAGCGAAACAGAGCACGTGGCAGATGCCCACCTCCCTCTGCACCGTTCCTGGCACGCAGGTTAGTGCATTAAAATGGCAGATTTTTTTTTTTTTTTTTTGACACTAGGTTTTCCGCCACTTTCACGAGTTATTTCAAGTGCACTTGGAGTGGCTGAAGCAATACCTGTTTTTCAGCCCACTAGTGAAGAAAGTGGCTCGTGTTTAAACTGGATTCTTGATTAAGTATTTCTTTTGGGAACAGTCAATAGCATCTGCTCCACGCTGAAGACAACAGCACAGTCTGTTCCACAGCATTTTCTTCTAACACAGTAACCACAACCAACTGCTAGAACATTAGTCCTAAAGACATTTGGTCTTTTTTTTTTTTAATTTATTTTTTAATTATTCTTTCTTTCTGCTGTGGATCAGAGAATTATCTTTAGTTTATAATAAAAACACAACTGATAATCTTTGATAAAACAGGGGCTCAAGGGCCAACCACTGCTTTACACTACAAAAACTCCCAGAAGCATCAGGAAGGAGCGAGGCCTCGTTGCCCCGCTTGACACCCCAACACCAGAGTTCGAAGATGGCCCATGAAGAAGAGCTTACACCAGGGAAAGGAACCCGAGCCAGCTGTTAGCGAGGGGGCACGTTCATCGCACAGGGAGAGCACACGACCACTTCTCCTGCCAAAGATCTGCATTCATAGAATCACAGAATGGTTTGGGTTGGAAGGGACCTCAAAGATCATCTAGTTCCAACCCCCCTGCCATGGGCAGGGACACCTTCCACTACACCAGGTTGCTCAAAGCCTCATCCAACCTGGCCTTGAACACTTCCAGGGATGGGGCAGCCACCAGCTTCTCTGGGCAACCTGTGCCAGTGCCTCACCACCCTCTCAGTGAAGAATTTCTTCCTTAGATCTAATTGAAATCTCCCCTCTGTCAGTTTAAAGCCATTGCCCCTTGTCTTATCACTACACACCCTTTGCAATTCTGTAGCTTTTCTCTTCTAGCCTGGTTTCTGCAGGCAACACATCACATTTGAAGAAAACTGGTCCTGTGTGGCCAGAAGGTTTCTGCTTCGGTAGCACCGACAGACTTTGATGTGAATCAGAGAATCTGGTAGCTCATCACAGCCTGAGATGCGTTAGTGCTTCTTGAGAAAAGTACTTTTTAAGCAGCAAAGATCATAGAATCATCGAATCATAGAAGGGTTTGGGTTGGAAGGGACCTCAAAGACCACCTAGTTCCAACCCCCCTGCCATGGGCAGGGACACATAGTGCCCAGTAACTGTGTCCCTTGAGAGGTTTTGGGATGTCTCCTGCTCCAGCTGTACTGCAAACCCAGACAGTTCACACCACAATCAACATGTCTCTCTCTCTCCCGAGTATTTTTCTCTAAGTGGCTGTTGCTACAACTGCTCCGCTGCGTGACTCGGTCTCCTCCGGCCACCGCGCACAGCGAGCGCGCCGCCCCGCCGCACACCGTGGCACCTGGCCGTGGGGACGCCCGCAGCATCGCTGCTTCCACAAGCGGGACGTGCAACCTGCTGTGGGAAACGACCCGAGAGCCTGCGCAGCTTCCGTCCTCGGAAACCCCGCGGGAGCGGGAGCAGAGACGTGGCTGGGCCACCCGTGGAGGCTGGCATCTGTGCTGCCCTGGCCACGGCCGCAGCTCCATAAAAATGCAGTGACAGGTGAACAAAGACAGCACGTGCCAAGTGAGGAAGCGTTGGGATGCAGGACAGAAGCACGGCCACAAACCCTGCAGCGGCTCCCCTGTGCACGGGAGCTGCTGTGCTCCTACAGGCGCTTCCCCACCGGCTCTCCAGCAGTACAGGCACCCTGGCTCCAGCACAGGGCTTCCACCAGCTGCCCCCTGCTCAGCTCTTCCTGAGGGACAGTCTTGTTTTTTGTGTGTGGGTGGGTTTTTTGTTGGGTTAGTTTTTGTTTTGGTTTTCTTTTTTTGTTGTTGTTTCAATCATTGCTCAGTTTGCTCAAGAGCAGAGAAGAACCTCAACTGCCTTTTGTCCCTAAAGAAGATACAGCTTCTGACATGGAGGCTCCATCAGCCTCTGCCCATCAGGGCTTTCACCCTTTGTACTGACACTTCCCCCTTCTCCCAGTGGATCAGAATATGATCATTGCCATTTTCTTTCTTTAGAACAAAACCATTGACCTCATTTCTCCACCCAGCCTGAGACTTGCAGTACGCTGTCAGGACAGGCAGAGCCTTTCTAAATCCCTGTGGTCCAAGACCTCACTCAGGAAGGGATTTCCAGGGAGAAGAAAGGTTTCACCCTCTTTGACAGTACCGTTTCACAGCCAGGCTACCAAGAAGCACCTTGTCTTCTTACTCACATGGGACAAAAGCAGTCACACCATCCTTACCACCATCCCTAGCAGACAAACCCAAAGGCTCACCAGCACGTACGAGGAACCATCTGACAGCCGCAAGGCCACTGCCAGGGAGTGGTCACCCTCCATCTGAGCTCACCTGGGTACACATCGCTTCCCCCGATAGCTCCAGATACCTCTTTAGCCAAAGCGATGCCATCCCGGAGGCTCCGGGGCGATGCCATGCTCAGAGTAATGCCTTTACAGCCACTGCCCACCAAAAAACAGGCAACATCCCTGCAAGCGGCACGTGGAGTCGCCCACGACATGAATACAAAAGGTCCTTCAAGACACAGCACCCACATGCACGACTCTCCTGCCATCCTCCCCCCTCCTCTGGAGTCTCTACAACCAACAGCTTCCAGCACCCGCAAGGAGCACGTGGCACCTGCCCACCTGTCCCAAGCACCCCATGCACAGGCCCCTCCTCAGCCCAACTTCTGCTGTATCTGCTTGCCGAAAGACGTGTCCCTTTGTTACGCTCGTGTTCGCCCAGCAGAAAAGCAGCTTTTCCTAACGGGGGCGAATAATCAGAAACTATATAAAGGAGGAAGATCCGTCCCAGTGCACCGGTTAAATCTTGGCAGGTCTCAGTGCCTGTGCCTTAAATAACCGCGTTACATGAACTCTTCATTCCTATTCACAATGGCTGTTTCAGCCACGTTTGATTAATATTTTCTCCGTCGGGCATATGATCCCAATTAGCATTTCAAATCACCGCAGGGACATCTCCACAAACAGTCACAGATGGGAGGGCTGCTAACTTTAGATTTCCCTCCGCAAGAGCAAGGAATCGGGAGGAAGAGGGGGAGACTGTTGATGAAGAGCTCTCGCACCGGTGAAACGCTCGGGGATTTCAGGCCTGCGAAGCTCTGATCCATCATGTCAAGGGGCGTTTACTGGGGATTGGCTGCCAGGGCACGGCTGAGAGGCAGGAGCTCTTACCTGTCCCTCTTTGCTTCACCAGCGCTCCCCGAAACGGGAGCGTACAAAAAGCGACGGAGCCAGTGAGTCACTCCAGATCCACTCACGACAGCAGGGAAAAATATCCTTCAGTTGATAGCTTCAAATCATCCTGATATCTTCAAATCATCCTCCTCCCGCCTCAAAAGGCCACGGAGCAAAGAGCGAAGGCATTGCAAGGACCCGGGGCAGCACACGGGGAACGAAAACCTTTGTCTTTGCAGGAGTTGCCACGTGTGTTATTTCACTCCGATTAGGCTAACTCAAGTAGGGATCGCTCCCACCAGGAAACCACGCTGGACCACACCAGTAATGGGCTGGTAGTGGGTGTCTCACCGCAGCAGGAACACCCGACTCCCACTCTCTCCTGGAGGAGGGAGCAGGAGGGTCTGGCCGGGGCAAGCGGGGGCACAGCTGCGGGCAGAGGCTCTGGATGAAGGTGGGGGGACAGCCCGTCACCGCCGGCTTTGCTCAGCAGACACCGGAGCCGACAGCCAGCCCTGAACCATCACAGCTTGGAGCACGGGGTGTTAGAAGAAAACAGCTGGAGAAGGCACACAGGAGGAGCCCGCAGCCATCCCTGCCTCGCTGCCCTTCCCAATGCTTCCGCAGCACCAGTCGGATCGCCCCACTCACCGTCCGCCACGGGTGCCTTCACGGGCTCGATCCTGGACACGATTTCTGCCAGGTCCGTAAAAGAGGTGGTGGGACTGGTCACGTTCTGAAACACAGCGTTAAGTTTTAGGTATGTTAACAAATATACACCAAAAAATTTGAACATTTTTAATCATATGAAAATTATATTGAACAGGCAGAAAACTCCAGACATAAATTCTCCACAACTGCCCCCTCGAAAGCCACCACTCATCAGCGAGTAAGTCACCAAAGAGCTCTCCTGAGGCAGGTCTGGTGGCAGAGATGGGATTCCCAAGTGCAAACAGTGAGACAACCTCTAACGGCTCCTTCTCCGTCCATGCAACAAGAAACCTCATTACAAATTTAGCAAACTATAGAAAAGACCACAAAGCCAAGAACTGGAGAGTCTGGACCCCGTGACAGACAGCGCTCCTGTTACTTCTTGTTCTCCATCACTGTTGGTTCAGCAGTGGGGTCGGGGCTGCAGTGCCCGGGTGGGATGTTGCACGTGGTCCAGCCCTGAGCCTGCCGGGCGATGCCACAGGATGCTGCACGGACAGGCAGGCAGCAGCCCTGGCACTGGGATGACCAGGACCCAGCTGGGGATCCCGGTGAGCTGTGGAGCTGGAGGTGCTGCAGCGAGCCAGAGCCTGTGGTCTGCCCGCAAGGAGAAACATTTCCCACTGTAATTCCTCTTTTCAATAAACTCTCTCTATTTTTACTCTGTCTCACCCAAGCAGTGGGTTGAGTGTTCTCTATTTTGAGAAGTTGCCTGCTCCAGTTTCTCCTCTAATAAAACCCAACTTTGGCATTGAAAAACCATTTTGGTCTTCCCACGTACCACGCCGTGAGCAGCCCTACCTGCCTCCTTGCGGCCAGGCCACCAGATGGAAACCTGAACACTCCTTGCCTTGTTTTAAAACCAGGGATTTTAATTGGTACAACAGCACCCGCCCCCAGAGGAGAGAGACAGGGAAGAGCTGGCGGGGGGCTGATATTGGCACTGGGCTGCCAGGAATGGCCGTGACAGTTGTCTTTCTAAATGCCCCGACCTGCCCACGTGCTTCCAGACAGGGCAGCTTCCTAACACAAGGGTTTTATGAGCAATTCTTTGCTCTTCTGGCAAGAGCACTGATCCTATGAATCATACAACCCCGCAGGGGTCACAGCAGAAGGCTGTTACAGCTGCAGCAGATTGCCCTCAGTTGACCTTTAATCTGTAACTAACTTTTGATGTAATTTAGAACAGCTGAAGCAACGCACGGATCCAGGACAAACAGCTGGTGGGGAGTGGTGGATGGAGAAAAGCCCAGAGGGAATTAAAAAATACCTGTATGAAAGGAAACAGCAGTAGCTTAGGACACACACTTTTAAACATACAGAAGTCAGGAAGCTCAGAAGCTCAGTTTGAACATTAAGGAACCGTCAAGAAGGGTGAGTCAGTCCAGGCTCATTTTGAACATTCGACCTGAATGGTCCCAGTGAAGCGTTTGCAGGTGGCTGTTCCACAGGACAGGAAAAAAAAAAAAAAAAAAAAAGGCATCCACATCTTAATTTTGTGCCGTATGACTAAGCGAGGGACGTGCAAACTCTGGCCACCAAGACACAGTGACGTTCGAGGCAATCGCCTGCGCCCTAAAACCATGGGTTGTTGCCAAAGAAAGCAAGCAGACACAGGGGCTGCACCCAGCGCTCCGGCAGGCACGTGCCAGGCTGTCCCTGGGAGCACGGGGCAGGCAGGGACCGGCTGGGGAGGGCACGAGAGTGCCGGGCACCGTACGAACTGCTGAACAAAACCCTGCAGTGACCAAAAGGCGCTTCAGGAAAACCACCCTCGGCTCAAGTGCTGGGTGCGAGGACAGAGAAGCACGAGGGCAATCCTGAGCGTGACCTCGTGGTCACCGACACGCAGCCGGTCCCCCGTGTAAGCCTGCGAGGGGACGCTGGGGAAACCAGGTGTCTTCCCACGCTCATCCGATGCTTTGCAAACAGGAATTTAATGTTTAAGCACTTCCTCTTACTACTTAGAAGAGAAGGCTCCGGGGTGATCTTATAGCAGCTTTCCAGCACCTAAAGGGGCTACAGGAAAGCTGGAGAGGGGCTTTGGACAAGGGCGTGTAGTGATAGGACAAGGGGCAATGGATTTAAACTGACAGAGGGGAGATTTCGATAGGATCTAAGAAAGAAATTTTTCACTCTGAGAGTGGTGAGGTACTGGAACAGGTTGCCCAGAGAAGCTGTGGCTGCCCCATCCCTGGAAGTGTTCAAGGCCAGGTTGGATGAGGCTTTGGGCAACCTGGTGTAGTGGAAGGTGTCCCTGCCCATGGCAGGGGAGTTGGAACTGGATGATCTTTAAGGTCCCTTCCAACCCTAACGATTCTATGATTCTATGATTCTACTTTTAAGGACCAAGCCACACTCCCATCAGTTAACACAAGGCAAAGAAGTGTCTCAGATTCATTTGAAACCTACTCTAAAAACCTTTCTGTTGATTCCCCCCGTGCCTCAAGGAAGAAAGTATTCTCTTCGGCACAATCTTTATTAAATAAATTAGAGGAGAAAGACAGTTACTATTGTAGTCTGCTAGATTATATTTAGCTTTGACTATGAATAAGACTTCAGTAGACAAAACTTCCCCGAGGAGATCCAATTAATGGCATTGCATTATTCTGTGCTGGGGAAGAGTAGAGGTTGTTCAAATGAACTTTATGTAAGGTTCCTGTTGTTTGTGCCTTCAGTATTTGCAGTTTTGAGACAAGATAAACAGTGACTGAATGATGAAAGCAAAGGAAAAGTATCTAAATTATTAAATATCTGGAGTTCTAAAGCGAAAATTCAATGCTTACGACATGGAAACAAGATGATAAGAAACTGTGCTCAGCTCTCTCAGATGTTGAATGCTCCAGAAATAGCTGAAGAACTAAAACACATAGAGCATCAAAACCTTCGCTAATGAAAGGCAAGTTAAAAATATCAGCTGTTATCCCTGGAAGACAGCAGAGCTAAAGGACCTAAGTGACTCTAATGGACTAAAAAACCAAAAAGACACCCCAGTGGGAGCCTGCAATACTTGTTATTTTGTAGAAATAAATCTACTGAAATAAAAGTCAGATGAAGAAAATCTTGGTTTTTACTAGACCCCAGAGTTTTCAGAGAAAGATCAGATCGCCCAAGACCTTGGGAGCACAGCCTGGAACTGAGCCTGAGCATCGGTTTGGGGGAAAAGCACAAAGCTGATGGTTCCTGCTCCGTAACCTGGGCAGTCTGTTGAGCTGCTCTCCTGAACCCGTTATTTTTACACTCTTGGTGTCTCAGCAGTCAGCACTTTCTGCCTTGTTATCAAGTGCATGCACAGAAATGCAATGACAGGCTATGTCTACGACGACTCCGTGACATACTTGATCTCCAGGGCAGCTGAAGGGCCATAAAACTCAGGGCAGATTGTGATAAATGTTCAACGTGCTGCTTGAGGCACACAGCTGTAATATGATGTAACTGAAATATTAGCCTGAATTACTGTATCCTACATAACAGGCAATTTTAAAAGAAGTCTTCTTTAAAAGAAGCATTTGTTACAGCAATGAATATGTTTGAGCTTGTTACCAGTTGGTGATAAAAGTTAGAGAGTGAAATAGGACACAGAACCATTTCTGAGATACACAATTTTCTCTCCTTTGACTTCTCCTTGTGAATATTAATACACATAAACAAACCCAACCAGCTTATAACTAGTCAGAACACAAGGTGTCAGAGGCAGGATGGGGATCTGTCTTCTGCAGCTCAGACTAACGTATCTCCTAGTCCAGGTCATCTTCCCAGTAAGAATCATAGAATGGTTTGGGTTGGAAGGGACTTCAAAGATCATCTAGTTCCAACCCCCCTGCCATGGGCAGGGACACCTTCCACTACACCAGGTTGCCCAAAGCCTCATCCAACCTGGCCTTGAACACTTCCAGGGATGGGGCAGCCACAGCTTCTCTGGGCAACCTGTGCCAGTGCCTCACCACCCTCAGAGGGAAGAATTTCTTCCCTACATCTGATTGAAATCTCCCCTCTTTCAGTTTAAAGCCATTGCCCCTTGTCCTATCACTACAGGCCTTTGTAAAAAGTCCCTCTCCAAGAAGAAATAACAAGCTGCTGAGTTATGGGGCTCCTCAGATCACCAGCTAGTTTCCCATAAAGCTCAGTCCCTCTGTGCTCCTCCCAAAGCCACTCACCCTGCCAGATATCATCACACAAATCCCACCCAAGCTAGGAAGTCACCGACACCAGTCCCCTTGGCACTCTTCACACGACTGGAGCCGAGGGTGCCATTCATCCTATCCCAAGGGAGGCATTTCCATTTCATCAAGTGACTCACACCCTACAGAGGCTCATCCCTCTCTGGTGACAAATGAGAGTCTAGGGCAACTAGCTCAGATGTGGGCGTCACGACCCCTCGTTGCTGGGCTAATGTCCATCCCTGCAAGACTGCCCTTCCTCTCCCCTTGCTCATGCCATCTCACTCCTAACGAAAGTGCTCTGCCACCAATCTCTGGAAGAGCTGCAAATCCTCAATGTCATCTTTCACCTCTATTGACCTTCTGTAGTGAGGCTCACTAGGGTTATGACACATTTTGGCAATCACTTAAAATATTATTGCTCACTTCCCTATCTCTAGAAGACGATGAAGATGAATTAATGGGTAAAACATGAAGCCTTTTGTAGCACTGGGGTTTTAAATCAGAGGAATTCAAAGGAAGGAAAGGATAAGAAGCCAATAAATTATCATGTTGTAACCTGAGTCCTCAAAAAGGTGATCACTGTTTCCTAAAAACAAGTGAAACTTCCCCACCAAGAAATTCAGTCAGCCCACTGAGTTATGAACCAACTCTAGGAGCTGACCTCAATCCTTAAATTGTAAAACCAAGAGAATTTGATCCTACTTTTAAGCAGAAATCTCAAGGGGACTGTAACTGCCCAGCGACACTATGCAGCCTGCAGACTTACCACGGTCGGGCATCTCCCAAACTGTGCGTTAACCGCTCGGATGCGAAGTGGGCAGAACGAGGTGCGTGGCAGGCTGTACCTCAACAGTGCTGCAAGCTTCTGTGGAGCCTCAATGACAGCTCAGAGAAACGCTTTTTCTAACAGAGGAGTGAGGAAGAAAAGCAACAAAGCAAGAAATCTATGGCTTTGCAGAGATTTTTATCTCTTGGATAAACACACGTCTCCAGCAAGAGTTTAATTCAGGTTTTCTGGAAGCATCTGAGAACTATTTGAGTCACATCCTGAAAGCCACCAATGGCTGAGATCACTGCCAGCAATCCCAATTCATGTCCTCTGTGATGAGCACTGGGCAGGGGGTGGGAGAGAGCCACTGCCCTGGCAGACCAGTTTCTAGTAACAAGAACAATACTCAGGTACCACCTAAAATTTGTGGCAGAAGAATAAATGAAAAATAAGTCTCAAAAGGTTACTTGTGCCTACTCAGCATTACTCAAGGAGGGAGGCCAGATGTTCAAGTGATGGGTACAGATGTGGCCCATCACCTGAAACCACAGACCATCCTCTGCTGCAGGACTTGCTGGGGCACAGTCACGGCCCCCACGCCAGCGCCCGCTGCAGAAGGCTCAGCAGCACTCGGTGCCCACAACGCTGAGGCACGCAGGGAAGGAGAATGGAAAGGCGGGGGTGTGAGCACGGACACACCGGCTACGCGTCTCGGCAAACGCTGGTTACGGGTGAGTGGCCTTCCTTTGAGGGCAGCTGTGCTGTGAACAACTCCAGGTTACACACACAGTACCAATAACCTGTAGGAACGAAATGACAACAGGAGAGCCACGGGACAGAGTGCTACGCCGCTTCCTGGGGGGAGGAGACCACTTCAGAGACCCCACTGCACTTGCTGAGGATACGGATGGATGCGTGGGCACGCAGCGGGTATCAAGGATGGAGAGGCAGAGGACATCAGAGCTCAGGCTCTGGCAGAGCACACTTTGCGCTGGTACCTGATGATCTGAGAAGTGCAGGACCTCACTCATCCAGGCTACGGCTCAAGGAAAGAAGTTTCTGAAAAACTGATCATACCTTTTCATGCCCAAAATGTGGTTTTAACTAATAACCTGCACGCTCACAATAAGGACTTGAGGCAAATGACCATTCTCCTTCACAGCCCCGGGCAGTTCCGGGGCCGTACGCGATCCGGCGCGCATCACGTAGCGCTTGCAGAACAGCGTGTTTAGACCCAACACTTACATCAGTTTTGGATTTGCAAGTCTCCTGCCTGTCTTTTAGCATCTTGTCAAGGACACCACTCCTGCGCCAGACGTTGAACACGGTTTTCCCATGCTGATATCCTACTTCCTGGAAAAAAAGAGAGTCGGGGGAAAAAAAAGTAATTAATAACTAAAAAACCATTATGTGACATCGTCTGCAAATCAGGAGGAACTCCAGAAGTCTACCCCAAAGCCAGGATGTACTTTTGCTGCCTTCCTCCCTGTTCAGCCGAAGAATTAGGGGAGCAATTAAGCAAACAAGGTGCTATTTTAGATCCAAACACTAACTTGACTTCCGACCCACAGCATGCAGTGAGAAGTGCCACCTGACACAACTATTTTTACAGCAGTGGCTTCAAGCAGGCTGCTCACAGAATAATGCCAAGTCAAGAGAAGCTTAGGACGCACACTCATATGCCCTTCCAGTGCTGGCTCTTTCTTTGGAAGAAGGTAACACCACAAATTAATTTGTGTCGTCTTCTCTCTTGGCTCAAGAACAGCCAAGAAAAGAAAAGTTTCCTAGCAAAGAAAAGTTGTCGTAGGGCACCCGGTTCCAAAGTCTCTTGCAGTTAAGCCAAGCCAGGCAGCACTGACCATGCAGCATCACTTTGCTGGAGCAGAAGTGATGGCACATGGACAACACAAAACCCACAAGCTCCACGTTCCTCTAATTTAAAAGCATAAAATAATTTGCACTTGGAATAATAACTTGGCACCGTGTCCTTAGCATGGAAACGACTGGAGAAAAGAAACCGATTGCTCCAAGTTTTACTCTTTTTCTAACAAGACAGTAGAAAAGGTGTTGAAAAATCAAACCAGGGCAACAGGCGTCAGGAGTCCTGGATCCTATTTCCAGCTCTTGCGCTGGCAGCACGCACTAAACCTCAGGCTCGCGTGGCACCTCCTGGTGCTGGAAGCAGCCCTGGCTGAGCTGGTATTGTCTCTCCTCTGGTTTTTGGACCAGAGTTCAAAGCACGGGAAGCACGCCGGCTGGAATTCACCTCTCGTAACCCATCGTAGCTCCTCAGCCCAGGGTGGATGTGATTACTCGGGAAGAAGAGGGACCTGACGGATCTCCAGCTGGCTGGGTCAGATTGATCCAAAATAACTGCGAGAACCTGAGCTTCAGGAAATGACGTGCAGCCAACTTATCGCCCTGGGCTGATACAGAAGTGGGGTTTTGACAAGAAGAGGCGCTTCTTGTTCTTCTGAACGCGCTGGATGGTTATATGGTGCCCATTTCTATTTTCTGTAAAATCCAGGTACATAGCTGAAATAAAAAACCCCACTACTTCATAGCCTGTAACGCTAAAGGAATGCCTAGATCGCCCCTTCCTTTAAGGTCAGCACAGTTTAAAGTTTCCCTATGGACAAAAGTTATTTAGCAACACTGCAGGGAATGAAAATCCAGGAGGGTGCTGTGCCTCAATACCTGCAGTGTCTCGTGCCAAGAACTTGCTCACAGAAAGTGACATCTTTGAGAAACTGCACTTTTCTCAAGTTTCATTCCACTGAGAAAAATTTGCCTGGCATCTTTAAATCGCTTTAACAACCCCAAATTAGACAGAGACAGAACAAGGATTTGACAGCTTCCTATCTGTTACTGTGACAGACTACCAGACCCATTCGTCAAGGTTTTCGGAACGGCCAGGGCACTCCATCTAGCGAAGGATATTATTTATCGGCGAAGTCTTAGATCCCCGTTGGCAGACAGCACTGTTTGCCCAGGAGCTCTGAGACATCAAATATCCTGGAGGAAATATTTATACTGGGGAAATCAGCTGGTGGCTTGGAAAAGCTGCTGTTTGGTCCAAAGGACTCTCTCAAATGCAAATCTGCAGGGCTTAATTGTATCACTGGTTTTGTTTAGTATTTATAAAACAGTCTTAGAGAAATCAACGTGCAGCCTACTGAGTACTGTTGGGTCTCACTACATCTAGAAAGGAGACTGACTTAAAGAAAAATTAGTGGTGTGTTTGGTTTTTTTTTTCCAGCCCAGCAGAAGAGCAAATCTATGCAGGAACACCTGAATATGGAAGACGCCTGCAAGGCTGATGCAGGCAAAGAATGGAAAGAGGCAGGAAAATAACTTCCTCGTCAAGAGACGAGGAGCCAGAATTCCTGTCGTTACCTCAACCTGGGCAGAGACGTTTTTGCTGTGGCTGCTGAATTTTGTCACTAAGACAATTCAACTGCACATCTGGAGTCAGTTCTTCTTCCCACGCTGTTCTCCGATACACAAGACTAAATCCCAGAGACACGTAACTTAGTGCTACCCGTTTGTAACCTGGTGGTGCCCTTTTTACAACGTCCTTCCTTTTAAACTGAAAGAGGGCAGATTTAGGTGGGATATAAGAAAGAAATTTTTCACTCTGAGTGGTGAGGCACTGGAACAGGTTGCCCAGAGAAGCTGTGACTGCCCCATCGCTGGCAGTGTTCAAGGCCAGGTTGGATGAGGCTTTGGGCAACCTGGTGTAGTGGAGGGTGTCCCTGCCCATGGCAGGGGGGTTGGAACTGGATGATCTTTAAGGTCCCTTCCAACCCAAACCATTCTGTGATTCTATGATTCCACTGACATTGGTGCCATTTTCCTGATACTCCATCGAGCGCAGAGGAATCGCGGATGATACGTTTTATTAATAGAAGTGCTGAAACACTGACTGAGCCGGAGATTTTAGCATGCTGCCCTCCGTTTCGGTGATTCACAGCCTCCCCTACAGACAACTTCTCCAAATCTTTCATGCCATAACAAGCTACATAACAAAGGGAGAGAAATGACACCACTTGGCAAAGCCCAACTGCCCAAAGCAGCTCAGACACTCAAGAGTTTTTACCAGGCAGCCGAGCAAGAATTGTCATGCAACAGGGCGAGGCGACCCATCCTTTCACAGGTCATTATATAAACAAGATTACTAACTCCATTTCTGCTGTTAATCCAATCTCACAGCCATGATATCATTCCACGGAATTATTTAGCGTCGATTATTCCCTCGGTGCCAACTGACTTCTCTTACTCCCCAACAGCTCAGGCACTAATCAGCACCACAAACCAGCAGATTCCTGATATTCCTGATATCCAGCGATACGGGGGACCTGCCTTCCCCAGGACACACTTACACAGATCTCATCGAATTTCCCGAAGTCCACGGTGCCGTATCGGTCAATGGGCGGCCGGATGTACTCGCAGTAGTCGCTGCTCTTCACCATCTCCAGCTGCCGCACACAGCACACGTACGCAAGCCGCGTCTGGATCTCTGCCATGTTCAGCACCTGCCAACCAGGCCAGACACACCGATCGTGATTAATTCAGAAATTTCATTGCAGAATACGTTCTGCATTCACAATGGAGAAAAAAAGGGAGTTATCTTTTTTTTTTTTCTTTTTCTCCCCCAAGAGCACACAGAAGCCTTCACACATCAGCACCTCCATCTGTTTCCCAGGCAGTGTGGACAGCTAAGCCCATGAGTCTCCATAATCAACAGCAGAAAGGGAATTGCCTTCAAAGATATTTCTGCAGTTCAAGGTTGAACTGAGTCTTTCATCGCAGGATACAGGGGTACTTTAAGTCAGAGATCTGGGCTGAAGGGAGAGGGGCACAGTGGTCCGTCAAGGCAGAAATCAGTGATGATCTCTACAGTACCAGGGCAGATATTTCACAGAATGGCTGAGGTTGACAGGGACCTCTCGAGATCACCTAGTCCAACGCTCCTGGATCAAGAAGGGTCAGCTGGGGCAGGTTGTTCAAGACATGTCCCCCTGAGTTCTGAATATCTCCACAGATGGAGACTCTAGAGTCTCTCTGGTTGGCTGGTGTTTCACCACCCCCAGTAAAAAAAAAAAAGTGTTTTCTGGTGTTCAGAAGGAATCTCATGTTTTCACGTGTGCATATTGCCATTTGGGCAGTTGTAATGTTTCACTGGGTGCTCTTGAGAAGAGTCAGGCTCTTCCATCTTCTCCCACTGGAAGCAGCATAGTCAACTCTGCCAAGGCACAGCAGGGCACTCCAGAGCTGCACCAAATCCAAAAGGCCACTTCTCAGGGAGAGGAGACCTTTTCAGGGAAGGGAGTTATTACAGAGGAAATACTTCAGGTTACCCAAAGTTTGTAGAATTTTCCCTAACTTGGGAAAGCACTTCCGGTTCCAAGAGGAGAAAGTGTTAACTGTAGTTGGGAGAGAGAAAGAAAAACAGTATTCACTTGGGAGACAGCTGCAGAGTCAGATAATTTCGGAAATGCCGAAGAGTAAGTAACGGATTTGGCTTGACTGTATGCAATGAGAGGGCAAAAAAACCCTAAAAGCATGCTCTGCAGCTCTGCATTTATCAGTAGTAGTAACGTTAATTACTGACTAGTGCTAAAACCTCCCTACATCAACAGTTCAGAGACATATAGGATAGATACACTGAGCTGGACAAAGTTACTACTTTTATTGATAAAACCCATAAATTCTGACTTTATCAAAACTTAATGCACCTTTAAAAAAGGGGTTTTTTTGCTCTAACAATTCTACCATTCCCTTCCCAGACTGGGGCTGCCCATGTCACTGCCTTTCCTTTGGTGTCAGGGCACTGCCCAGCTGTCTTTGTCCATGAGTAGGAGCTCAAACCCAAGAAAGAGGGCAGTCTGCCACCAGGCTGGCTCCCCGAACGAACAAAGGGAAGCTTCCTGCTTCGTACATCAAAACAGCTGCCATTTTAATATAGTCTACAATACCTTGACTTTCTCGGCCAGTGGATTCCATCTCTTCCAGAGCAGCCACCAGCCGGACAAGCAGTCGCCGTAGTTGGTGAGGTCTGTCTCATCCCGGCTGCCCACATCGATCGCGATGACCACCTTGGCGCCCATGGACCTCGCGACGTCAGCTAGTGGGAAAGAAGGTCGTATCAGCACCAGCGCTGCCAACCCCGGTGCTGCTCACGTACCTACTGCTAGGGAGGGTCTAACCTGAGGCTGTACCTACCATCAGTGTCTCCAAACAGCCTCACATACGAACGTTTGCAGCATCTCTGCCAAGAGACCCTTCTCCCCTCGGGAAGGCTCCCAACCGGTCTGCTCCATTTTAAAGGAGAGATCCCAGTGTGCTGCCTGGTCCGCTCCGACCGAGCCCCTGCATAACCTCAGGGTGAGTTCCCATTGCTGAACTGCTGGCAAACATCACTCGTGGGCTAAGTTTTACCCCAGGCTGGCAGGATGACCCGACTCTCTCCGAGCCCACGGTCACCAGAACCAAGATGCAGGCAGGGAGCAGGGTCCACAGCGACATCACACCAGGTACAATGTGAAAGAGCACATGAAATCCACACTCATTCTACCTCATTTCTCACGGGAACAAAAAAAAAAATCAGGGAACCTGCAGAGAGAACAAGTGGCAGTGGCCTTAAGGAGGAGAGTCAGCAGTGCAATGGTCAGCGCTGCAGGCAGGAGGTAGAAAAGGAGCAGCACAGGAACCAGACAGCAGGAGAGGCTGGGAGGATTTCAGTCTAAGAAAGGCTTTGGGATCCAAGAGAAAGATTCGTATTTGGAAGTGGGAGAGAAATGAGGCAACGCTTCCTATTTCAAGGTCAGTAAAAGGACTAGCTGCAGCCTTTGGATACGGGTGAGGATTTAGGGAAGTGCCAAAGGAGGGAAGAGAAGGACGTGTACCTCGCAGAATGAATTTATATTCCTTCCACGCCCCCAGAGTCCAAGATAGTTGCAGTTTCCAGAATAGTTATGCGTAGGAAAACCACAGCTCTGAAGAGCCAATTTAGCTGCTTAATTTAGACACTTATTTAAATCAGATCTGTTCTGTAACTTGGATTTATATTCCTGCGCTCGTTCGGTCTATTGTATCTTTTCCACCCGGTGTCACCCGCGCGTGTGCTCTTTGTCACCTCTCCAGTATGTGCAGGTGGAAAAGGTGTCCCAGTTTGCAATTCCCACTTTTGCTTACGGACACAAACAGAAGGTCAGATGCAGATTTGGGGGATTTATTTTGTGCGATTTCCGTTTCTGGTTTTTAAGCAAATACAGCTCTGATGGAAAAATATCGTCTGGGTTTGTTGGGAACATGTCAATGATTTGGGTTGCTGAGATGCAGAGTCTCCAGCTTAGATTCCTTCCTCTTTGTTTGTACACAATTACAGTCCCCAAATTGCAGTGACACTAATATCTCTCTCCTATCTTGGTCACCCTCCTGCCTCACCCACCTTCCAACGCTTTCCAACTACGATGACAACCCTGACATAAAACATGTCCCAAACACACACAAGTGGGTTCACACGCCTTGGACCTTTTTGGGTTCAGTCCTCGAACACCCCAAATTCCACATCACTCTTTTGAACACCGTATGATTCCAGCCATGTCGTGTGCTAGCAGCTAACCACGGCCCCGACGTCAGACAGCTGAACCCTTCGGGCTCTGCGTGAGACCAGTCTGAACAATGAAGAGTTAATGTTGCTTTGTCAGAATATATTTCTTATTCAACTGATACTTTTTGAAAAGAAACTCAAAGACAGACTAGATGTTTGCAGTTTAATTTCTGCTCTCTCCTTTCAGTGAGCACTAAAATAAATTCAAAATTAGTTTTGAATTCTATGTTCAGAATACACCTTTTAGGAAAAACTTCATAACAAAAAAATAGTCTTAATAAAGTCATGATAAAGCAAACACCTCAGAAACTGAGAACAATGACTCCTGGTAACCATCACGAGATTAAAGGTGCCTGCAATATTTCTCCTTGTTTCCTTTTTCTGGGGAGGGGGTGGTGGGAAGAGGACAGAGTTTTGCAGTCTGTTTGCCAGGCTGTGTTCTCAGTGACTTCTTCCCAACTGACCTGTGCACCTACCTGGCAGATTGTTGATATAACCTCCATCCATCAAGAGATGCCCATCCTTCGGGTCACAGAGAGGAGGCATATACCCAGAGAGGGACATGCTGGCACGGACGTACCTCCACAGAGAGCCTGCAGGAATGGAAGGGAAGGAACAAGCAGCAGCATTAATTACTGCTGCAGAGGTGGGGTAAGCTTTTGCATTCGTTAAAATAACCGGGAGATAGAGGTTCTCCTGAGAATTCCGTTAGAAAGTTATTAAAGCAGTTTATTATTTTCTGTACCATAATCCTGGCTAGGAAAATATAAAAAAAAAAAGGCTATTCAGACATACTATCAGGCAAAGGCCTTAGGAAACCCAGTTTTAAGCCCATGCCTCATATTTAGTGCCTTCAAGGAGATTTCAGCATATGCCTGACTGCGGGGATCGTCTTTAGTGCTTTGTGGAGCTTGTGCTGGTGAGGAAAGGAAAAGGCTTCTCCTGGGGACACAGGGATAAGAAGAATGAGGAGACTGAAGTGCAGTTCGAGCCGTTATGTTCTACAGAGATCCACAAACCCCAGACCTTTAGCAGGAGCTGAACATGAAAAATACGTGCTGTAGAAGTGCAAAAAGTCTGTTTTCCCCGCTCTGTAACAAGCAAACATCTTCACTCGTAAAACCAGTGCAAGTGCACGGTGGCGATCTTATCTCTGCGGAGGATTTTCTGTTAATGGTGCTGTGAGGAAGAAAGTCATAATCTTTTAAGCTGCTAGAAACAGAAGGTTTAATTGAGTAGGAATTGATTGGATCTGTTTCCTGTAAAACATTCTGCTTTCAGGCTCTTATTTACTGATTTCTCTCTTAACATTTGCATCAGCTGAATTGGGAAGACACTGCATTTCCAGAGAGGCCAAGAGTCTCATCTGAGAAGCAAATCCTTAAAATAGCAAAAATAAGTAAAACTCACAGCTCACTCCTCACCAATTAACTACTTGGTTCTTCAAACAGCAATTCTTTCCAGCAAACTGGGAATCGATTTTTTATTTTCTTTTTAAAATATTATGACAATTCTGTTTCTAATTATAACTTAAGTACTCCTACTGTTTAGCACAGGTCAATACTGATAGATTTGGATTTCATTATTAATAGTTTTAGTTGAGTTGGAACTTCCACCCAAGAAAAATACTGACTTCTTGTGTTACACCCCACAGATGAAACCAAGGTGGGCAATTGCAGCAGCTGGGAACTTCCTTCCTCTCCTTTCAGTGAATTCTGGAGATGAACACAGCCATTCTCCAGCTGATTTCTACCCTTATATTAAACTTCTGCAGGGAAAAGTGGCTGGATGGGGTGAATTCCCTGACTTCGGTTGGCTTAACCTGCTGCAGAACGGGAATACAAAGCCTCTAAGAAAGGTGAATCCTTCTTCTGCTTGTTTTAGCTGCCTTGGCTGCCCTCGGTGAACAAAGCCCCTGTGTCAGTGTAACTTAATGGTTCTGCAACCCACGCCCGAACGGCAGGAATGGAAAATCTTACCTGGGCCAGCTCAGAACACAAAACATCAGAGCCGTGGCAGCAAAGGCTTCAGCTACCCAAGGAAATATCTGGGGCACCTGGTAGGCTTGGACTGTCCTCAGTGAAGCCTGAGTCACAGCAGTTACCCCAAATAGCCAGACAAAAGCTAAAGCAAGTGTCCCACAGGGCTGCCATCACCACCTCCTGACAGCAGAGCAGACGGCACAGCGCTGCCCTCTGCTCAGTCCCCAAGGTACATCCCAGTTTTCCACCAGAGAAATAAAGAGGACTGGACACAAATGAGAACCTAACCCAGCCTCTGCTTCAGGCACAGGAGTCTCATTATTGGGAAAACAGCTTCATTTCTGGGGAATTTGAATGTTAAAATGTTTTGGTCGCATTAGTCTGATTTATGGCTCAAACACCTGCACTTCACAGGATGTTTTATGGAAACAGAACGGTGTCAATGGACCCATTTTCTCTCTAAACAGTGAATACAGCATCTCATTTAATTTCTTCAACAGCTCTGTTCCTTGTTACCTGGGTACAACCACAGTCTGGTGCTCAGCAAACAACGGAGAAGGAGAAACAAAAGCAAAGACAACTTTAAAGGTGAGAAAAAAAAAAAAAATCACAGGAACAAGGGGTGATACAAAGTCTCACATTATTATTTACAACCCGCTGCCAGAAACGTTGTTATTTACAACTCACCATCCGTGTGGACCCTCATTGCTGAAGCAGTGATGTCGGTTGTAATAGTGAAGTAGGGAATCCACAGATCCTGCAAGAGAGAAGGTCCCAATTTTACTAGATCCATAACCTTGCACTTAAACTAAAACCCACATGTAACACGAACCAAAGCAACAACCTCTGTATCTAAACAGAGCTGTAGACACAAACAGCTGCATGGATGGAGAAAAACCTGTCAGCCCTGTGTTAAAGTTCATAAATTTGTTTCTTATGCAAACATTTCATGCAGAACCAAGGCAGACAAGAATCCTTATTTCCTTTTTTTAATAGCAAGAAATACTTGTTCCAGAAGATTTTCCAGCATACAGAGCAGCACAGAAACCTCATCATTCAAACCAGGAGTTCACCTTCTTCCTGATACCTGCTTTTCTTGCAGATGAAGTGAGGGGTGTCTGATAACTCTCATCTAAAGAGATCCCTAGGCTATTTATTGCTGGACGACAACTTGAAGGGAAGTCTCACCTTTCATGTATTTGGTTCTTTTCTAGGTCTCTAGACCTGCTGCTTTTGGCCTCCCCTGGACACATGGCACTAAAGAAGATAGACCTTTGATCTCGCCCAATATGGCCATTCTTGCATTTCACCCAGCTGTTTCCACTCAGGGTGGTGTTTATCCACTACACAGAGCAAGTCTTCCATAATTGTATTCACCATCGATGGGCATAGAGTCATAGAACGGTTTGGGTTGGAAGGGACCTTCAAGACCATCTAGTTCCAAACCTCTGCCATGGGCAGGGACACCTTCCACTACACCAGATTGCTCAAAGCCTCATCCAACCTGGCCTTGAACACTTCTAGGGATGGGGCAGCCACAACTTCTCTGGGCAACCTGTGCCAGTGCCTCACCACTCTCACAGGGAAGAATTTCTTCCTTAGATCTAATCTAAATCTCCCCTGTTTCAGTTCAAAGCCATTGCCCCTTGTCCTGTCACTACACGCCCTTGTTCAAAGCCCTTCTCCAGCTTTCTTGTAGCCCTTCAGGTACTGGAAGGCTGCTGGAAGGTCTCCCCGGAGCCTTCTCTTCTTCAGGCTGAGCAGCCCCAACTCTCTCAGCCTGTCTCCATAGCAGAGGTGCTCCAGCCCTCGGATCATCTTCATGGCCGCCTCCCGCCCCGCTCCAACAGCTCCATGTCCTTCTGATGTTGGGGACTCCACAGCTGAACTCAGCACTGTAGGGGGGATCTCACAAGAGCAGAGCAGAGGGGCAGAATCACCTCCTTCTCCCTGCTGGCCACGCTGCTTTGGATGCAGCCCAGAACACGGTTGCATGCAACTACTCAGTTCCCCTTAACCCCAACCTAAGACTGTAGCAAGCAGCATCTTTCTTGACTCACTTCCTGAGACACCACAGCCCAAGACAGACAGAGGGAAGAATATGGTCTCTTGACTAAATGACATATCATTTGTACCTCGTGGTGATGAGGCCAGGGGTCATTTCAGCCGGAGATGCCGAGCAATGCTGCTGAGAGCACGCAACGCTTCGCAGCATTACCTACAGGAATAAGGGATCCTGCAAGGTAGATCTTCAAGACAACCCCAGAGGTTGCCCGAGACACAGCAGAGTAAAACAGCAGTGAGGAGTGTGGTACATAACCTACCTAAAGCAGGACGACACACAACAAGAATGGGCAAGCCAGGTCCTTCACAAGTTTACTCAACAGGGCTAGACCAAGCCAACACACGCTGCTCCTGGTAGGGGAAGTTCTGTTTTGTTTCAGCCATGTCTGTACTCACATCCCACTAGCTGGAAAAACTGAAGGGGAAAGCAGCCTCCCAACTGTGGAGGAGTTTGTTGGAGAGAGGACAGTTTTGGAAAGTCTCCATGGTACCTAGTGAAAATGTAACCTGCAAAGGGGAAGGAGGACGACTTCTTTCAATAAACTGATTTATGCCCAGAGAAAAACAGTTGCTAGTTCTCTGTCAATCAGCAAAGCTGAATCAAGACCAAAAAGGTAAACCTGCTTTCCCACCCGCCTGCCTCTTTGTTCACGGGACGAGGTGTCGGGTCTTCTCTGGCATAGCTTTGATGTGCCTTAACCTCAAACCAAGCAAGGGTTTGGACCTCAGCTCTCAGTAGGAGCTCAGAAGCAGCCCCGCTCCGGTCAGTCTGTATTTCTGGTGTAAGCTTCCACGCTGCTCAATACGAAGTTCTGAACTGCCGAGGAGGAGGGTTTTTTCCAGAGAGTTTAATCTCTTAAGCAGCTCTGCAAAGATGGTGGAATTGGGGAGGACTAACAGATGCTGCAGAAGTATCACCAGCTGGTAGAAATGCCAGAGGAGGGTGGATGAATCAAGTGTGACTACAAGAGTATTAGGGGTGCCTCTCCACGCTAAAGATACTCAGACAATTGCAGATCTCAGTGCATCAACCATATTTTAAGCAAAAACAGGGGAAGGGGGAAGAAGTCTTGACGCTTCCTTTCATACTCACGCAAACATGTGCACGAAGGAAACTAAACCAAGACCTACCACGCAGTAACAGACTGCATTTCTCAGGTATCATTTCCTCCACATTGGGGACAGAGCATTATTCAAGCCCAAAACAGGACTTGATAAAAGTCTTTTCTGATTCCTCACACCTCACCCCCAGCTCAGACGACTTGCGAGAGCATTCTGTGCTTCTGGCATGGCGGATAAAAATTCCAGAGCCTGGTCCTCTCCTGGAAGGACACGTAATTCCAGAGGAGCAATAACTGTATTTCTTGAGAAATATCCTTCCAGCGCCCTGCCCTGGGTTTCTGTGCGCTTTCCTGGAATAACTCGCACAGGCTGATCTCTGCTCATGGAGCATCTTTGGCTGACACCTGCAGCAGCCATCACGGGGGTTGCTGGTAGCCAGGGCTACTCCACAAACAGCACCGCTGGCCATCAGGAGGGTGTCCTACGTCACAAGGGCTGTTGGAGAGCGAATTTAAGAGAAAACGGAGGAAACCTCCCTTTCTATGTCAGAAAGAACAGTTCAACCAAAGTGCTTCTGCTCCCTGGCTCTGATGCAGAAGGGGGATGAGGGCACGTGTGAGAAGTGCAGGAGTACCACCTCACAGCCCGGGGTAGTAAACAGGAGGATCCGGTCCAGTGCTTCCTAATTTTAAGCTTTTATAGAGACACAAGGGCCAGTACCCAGCCCAGCCTCTTGGGTAGGAAGTTCTCAGGCTCTGCTACCATCACTGTGGATCTTCCCAAGAAGGAGCAGTTGTGGCCAAGCATCCAAACACAACCTTTGTTTATAAGGCTGTAATTAACTCTCGTTAGGATGTATTTCCAGTCGGAAATCATTGCTACGCACTCCTCTCCAAAAACACTCCAACTACTGAGAAAAGATGAGTATTTGCAATTGGGATGCCTTGAAACAAGGCTTTAAGAAAACATTTGTTCAAGGCTTAACGTGCCTTAGTCCAGCTTCTGTTACTTGACAAGTTACCCTTTACACTTCGGCAGCCTCCAATGTCTGTCTGCCCAGTGACACGTGACATGACTGGTCAACCTGTGCTGATAACACGAATCGCAGTGCAGGGGTAACTGCCTCTTTCCTTGCAGAGCTACACAACGTTTCTCCCTTCTTATCTGATGGAAGTCTTCCAACGTGAGGAAGTCCTCAGGCACAGACTGAAGGGTTTAGCCTGTGACACTCCGCACGCGCGCACAAAGATGCTGCTGCTGCTGCACGCCTCAGGACTGGATTTCTCTTGGATGATCTCTCAGGTCTTTTCCAACCTAGAAATCTATGAAATCATCTATGAAAATCCTCCTGTGACTGCAAGGTTAGACCAGATGGTGCTGTTAATTGTAAGGAAGGAATCTACTGCATCTTAAAGCGATGTACAATCATTTAACTGCTGAAATCCAAAGCAGTGATAGTGCAGGAGATGCTGGGGTCGCCTGAAGTTTTCATTAATTTTGTCACTCACTCCTCTAAAAGCTCTGCTCAGCATTACCCTACAGCCTCACGCTGCAACGTACCATCCACAACTCACACCAAGTTAACCCGGAGAAGACCACACCACCGAGAAGGTCTCAGTGCTCTGCAGAAGCTCCTCAGCTGTGTCAAAGCAAGCAGAGAGGAGATGGTTTAGTCATGGGACAATCACATGTCTTCCTATCAGGCACTGCTGGAACCACAGACAGGAGCTGGAGTGCTTCAGGAAGCGATTCGCACCGCTAAAGAACTGAGAGTGTGGCTGGTGCTGCCTGAATAACAAAATTAAAATAATTCCAGTCTCAGAAGGATTTATCACTCTAAAACCTGTTTGCTCCATCCACTCTGCACAGCAAAATACCATTTGAAGCCACGTGATGATTAATCACTTACTTCATACTTGCATTTAAGTAGGGAATGTTTTACACTGGTTTTAATAAATATATTTAAAGTATATATAGCGTTAATTTGCTACATGATCTTTCGTCACACGGATTCCAAACACAGCAATAGTTTGGTTAAAACTGCAAACGAGGTCAGGCTGCAAGGCTGCCCAAGCACTTGGTAAGCTTGGTGATGCAGGAAGGCAACCATTGATCATGAGCCTTCTTTACTGCGGGGCGGAGGATGGGTGGGACTCCCAGCACGGGCAGGCAGACCACCCAACACGTAGCAATGGTGAAAGGCCACCGTATGCAAACCAGGAGACACCAGGAGACTTCCACATCAGTGCCGCTGCCAATATGCTGTTCACAAAAACTCATTCTAGCTTTACAAATAAAATAAATTAAAAAAGTCAAACCCGTTGCTACTCTCTTCAGCACGTGCTTCTGGTGTGCCCGAAGGGTCTCCTAGACCCAGCTTACAGAAAAATAATGATAAAACAGTCTCAGCAATTTTACTTCAGTGACACAATTTATCGTCTGCTCTCAGACGACGGGATCCCTTTGCCAAACAGAACGCGAGTAGCTACAAATAATCCACTCCTTGCGTTTTCTAAATCCACCAAAATGAAAGAATAGGCTCCTTCCTATATTCATATAACATCACATTCACAGTTTTAACATGTTTTCAGTCATCCCACGGCCCCATCTCATATTAGCATGGAAGAAAGCTATTTCTGCTACAGCAGTACAGTGACATCATTTACTATACATAAAATAAGGAACCTACCTCTATCTGCTTATCTTTGAAGATGCTGTTAATGCTTTTGTTAAAAGTAGCTCCAGAAAACATCGAGGTTATTGGATACGTCAAGTCTAGAATAGTCTTAAACACTGAGTTCATAACCTAAAAAGAAAAAAAAAAAAAGAAGTATTTCAAAAGGTAAATATACGCAAGAATCCACATCAATGTATGCATTAACATATGCAATTCGAGAGACATCACATTCCAGATTCGACAGCCAAGACGTTGGAAGCGTTGCTATTGTAAGTACCAAAGTTGTCAAGGGGACAGAAATACAACTACAAAAACTACAACCAGTAACTCCTTGCGTGGTGTAAGAAATTTAAAACAAAAAGCAGCAAACTTTGTAGCCGGTTTGCAGGAAGGCTATGGAAGAAGATACGTTTGCATCGCTTCCCTTCCTCCCATAAATCAAAACATCCCGCTAAGGCAGCGTGCACGGGCACAGGTTTGTGCCTTAACAACATGGACTGTACAGTTGTCTAGATTTTTTAAAAAATATTAGTTAATATTATCAATTATTTCCCTCTTCATCATCCTTTCCACAGTGTACATGCCGTTGACGGGTGTGGAAAGGAAATCATAAATCCGTAATCTAGGAATCTGAATCTTTATACAGCTCTTCCCATTTGTCAATCACACGTAATTTTTCTACAAGTCTTCAGTCTTTTATCTGCCTCACTTACAAAACCGTGTATGCCATTCTTTGGGACTGCAGTATGGTTAAGTCAGACACACGTTCAAGAGCTTCAAACACACTTTTCATGTACTGTTGTCCGTTATTTTCCGTTCCCCAAGTCAGTTGTGCTCTTCACCCGCTGCTCGGCAGCCAGTGCACAGATACTGCCATGGGCACCCGCCGTAAGCCAGATGGACCAAACCACAGGAGGTTTCCCAAAGCACTGCAGATACCTCGTGTGTTGCGTAATGGCAGCAGGCGCCGTCAAACGCGGCTCTTCTAGACACACAGAGACTCTCATCAAGCTTTCACGGATTCTTTTCTTTTTCTCCCCCCTCTCCATTTCAAGTGCATCGCACTTGTGCACTAACCTACAAGATAAAACGATGACAATACCTAAACTATACAGCATCACAGCCACTGTACTTGTCCCATAACCATGCTATTGGTCTCAAATCCTAATAAAAGGACATGGAGCTGCTGGAGCAGGTCCAGAGGAGGCCATGAAGATGATCCGAGGGCTGGAGCACCTCTGCTATGGAGACAGGCTGAGAGAGTTGGGGCTGTTCAGCCTGGAGAAGAGAAGGCTTCAGGAGACCTTCTAGCAGCCTTCCAGTACCTAAAGGGGTTACAGGAAAGCTGGAGAGGGGCTTTGGACAAGGGTGTGTAGTGACAGGACAAGGGGCAATGGCTTTGAACTGAAAGAGGGGAGATTTAGATTAGATCTGAGGAAGAAATTCTTCCCTCTGAGGGTAGTAAAGCACTGGACCAGGCTGCCCAGAGAAGCTGTGGCTGCCCCATCCCTGGAAGTGTTCCAGGCCAGGTTGGATGAGGCTTTGAGCAACCTGGTGTAGTGGAAGGTGTCCCTGCCCATGGCAGGGGGGTTGGAACTAGATGATCTTTACGGCCCCTTCCACCCCAAACCATTCTGTGATTCTGTAAATCCTAACAAAACTCAATGCCTAATATATTACATCATACTCAGTTAAAATGCAACAGAAGACCAAAAAAACTCCAATTAACTAATTCACAATTAAAGAGGGTTTCACTGGATGAAATATTTCTGTTTCATGAACTACCTTCTCTCTCTCTCCCCGTGTTCTCTGTAATTTAACAAACACCAGTAACAGCATTGCACTCAGGCAGAGACCGACAGCATGAAGCAGCCTCTAAACCTGGATCCGTGATCAACATCTGGCCTTTGCTTTACTCCAGCAATGATTTAAAGAGCAGCAGGATTATCCTGCATTGTCATGTCCAGATGCTTTTAAATATATATTAAGTATCTGCCCAGAGAATACATGTGCAAGTATAAAAAAATAAAGAGATATCCTTAAAAACAAGCATATAAACAGGAAACTTGGGAGAACGTAAAAGCATCAGCACAAAAGCAATTATGAACCTGCCCCCTTCATTCACAGCCCCACTTTAGGCTCGGATGGGGTGAGGACAGGATGGGGTGAGGACAGGATGGGGTGAGGACAGGGTGCCCACCGACCTACAGACATGCCACCCACTGCTTCAGAGTTAAATGGAATTAGCTTTGTACGTAAAATAGAGATTTGGTCTCTGACATTACTTGGAATGATTAAACCAGGGAAGGAGACAGTTACAGAGAGTCCTTTATTTAATACTAAGAAAAAAATCTCTCCAGCTCAGCACCAAACATCAGGCTGTCCTTGTTGCAAATGATCTTTATAATGCTGAGCCTCAATGTTTTCCCTACAATTAATGCTCGCAGTAATTCTGTACATGAACAAAATACTTCTAATTAACGGTTATTTCTTAATATTCTCATTTCTCATAACTGGAAATGCCCTTTTAGCTGACGCTGATAGCCAACAGCCTCCCTCAGCCTTCCAAGAATAGCTGCTACCACCTACCATTCTCAAGATAAATGAAATTAAAGATCACCCTTTGGAAAGGCAGCCAGAGCCTTCTGACTTCTGCTCCGCTTCATACTTTTCTACTAACCAACAGCAGCAGGGCCAACACCAGTGTCTCCAGGAACGACGCAGCTTTGGTTCCCTACAGCACCACGACAGGAAGCACAGCCTTGAGGCATCAGTACCAGTTCTCTTGGGAGACAGCAGGTATTTTACAATTCTTCATTAACTTCTCATCAACTTTCAACTCTACAGCTCTGCTGCATGATGAGCTTTCTTACTAAAAAGACCTTCAATCCTGAAATTATTTTTAAAAGCTACCCCGTGGTGCAAGGCAACTTCAACAGGGAGGGACAAGGTTCTTCTGCTCAAATAGCAAACACATGATGGACAAAAAGAAATCTGCATTGTAATATCTGGCTACTTTGTTCTTTGATGCGGAATGGTTGCAAAGTGGTGTCAAAAACCAGGACAATCCCAAGATTTTCCAATGTTCCTGAGTGTTAAAAAAATAAAAATATCCCCAAAGAAACCCAAGGGTATTGGAAAACTTGCTGCAAGAACAAAAATTTAGAACAGCAGAACAGATTCAGTATGTTTTAAACTACTAGGCACAGCACCCAGAATTTCCCTTAGTGCCTTTCCAGTGCTCACGTACAACGTTTCATGGAAACAAGCAAAGGAATTCACAAAGAAAAAGATGTTCAAGACAAAATAAAGACATAACTCAGGCCAACAGTTTCAGATAAACAGCACGACAGGGATATATTTATCCCGAAGGCAGGAACTACAGATAATGGAAGTTCAGATTTAAAGGTAAACTATTAAGAAATTTAGCAGTTGAAGAAAATTAAAATTAATCCATCTAAGAAACCGTAGCCATCACGGAGTCAGGTAAAGGAGAGAGGCAAGGTAAGTAAATGTGTGTTTAAAATCAGATTCAGATGTTCTGATTCAGTAACACCGGTCGACGTGGTTCCTACTGGGCAGAAATAGGACAGTTTGGTGCCTTAACTGGGCATTTCAAAGCAACAGCCTTTGGATGTTGCACACGACCTTTTATCTGAAGTTCCCAAATTATAATGCTTCATTTAGGGTTAATTTCAGCACCTCAAATAATACAATTGACATGGTAAATATGAACCATCAGGCCTTGTCGGCACATGAAAATACATTCTTTTTCTCCTGTACCTTTTGATACAACAAATTTTTAAGATTTAACAAAAACACATCCAATATTTTTTGTCTTCTGTTGTTAATAATCTCAAATACAGAATGCCACCTGAAAGGCAACCAGAGGGAACACTTCAGCTGGTTTACAAGGGAAAAAAGCAATCTGCTGGTTTAATTTTTGCAAGCAGAGAAACCTCGAGAATAAACCCTTCCAAACGAGCTGATCAAGTTTTAAAGATGCAATTCCAAAGCACCAGCCCGCGGCGGAGCGCGCCGTGGCAGGCTGGTGCTGCCCTCGAGCAGGGCAGGCTGGAGGACGCCCCAAGCAGGTTCTCTGCTGCAGCTCATCAACCCAATTTAAGAGACAATATGTGCACGTTCATTAACGTGCGATCTGTAACGAACCTCCTCTTTATTAGGACTGGCTGGGCACTTAAAGCTGCTTCAGCCTTTTGCTGTGCCTGGACCAGTGCTGAGTCACAGCAACCCCCACTCCCTTCATCCGGGGGGCTGGGACCAGTTTATTTTGCTGATCTCCTCTGGTCAGGAGGTATCTTTCCCATAATATCCTGCCCGCTCTTCACGCCAATCTCGTTTGGCAACGTTTGCCAACCCAGCTCGGATATTGTGTTTGTTTGCAGGATCTGTCCTTGCGGCTGTTGTTACACAGGAAGGTCTGGCACGGGAATGAACCAAACCGGTGTCGGGTGCCAAGTGATTGACAAGACTCTGCACCTACTGATGATGCTCCCCCTCTGACTCCCACTGCGAAAGGACCCTTCGGGGTCCCCACCGCGTGGACATCCCACCCTTCCCCACCGACCCTTCTGCTGAGCCACAGCACTCCCAAACCACCCCGAAACCGTGCCCAGTCCCGCACGGGCTATGGGTGTGGGCATCATGGGCATCACCCCGGTATGCCAGAGAACAGCTTTTTTTTTTTCTCCAAAACAACAAATGTAACTCATCAAGAAGAGTATTGGGATCCAGTCTGACAGCAGCTTGATCTGATCCCAAGCGGGGCTGACGGTTCTGCCTGCCCCCACCCTGTGCCAGCACGGCTCCTTCGCAGCGCCAGCAGCTGAGCTGGCAGCAACGAGCAAGGCAAAAAAAAAAAAAAGCGATGAATTTTTGGCCAGATCAGCTCATTAAACCACAGTATCTCCCAGTGCATGGACACTACAGCAGTGTTAGGGAGAGGCAGAACCTCACGACCGTGCCCTCGGAAACCCCTCACGTTTATTTTAGCTGCCGTACGACGACGACAATCACAGACAGCAAACGACTGCAGCATCCTACCCAGTAATTCTTCCTTTTCATTATGGGAAGCTTTTCAGCTACACATTCCTATAACCTTAGTCCCTTCATCAGTAGAATATTCTGTTCTTTGTGAAAGATTTATTCTTTGAAATATTAATTCTCCAATTAAAAAACCAAGAAAACCCAACAATCTGGAACCATGAAAGCTTTTGTTTGTTTTGCTGGTTAAACACAGGTACAAAGACACACAGAGGCCACACACAGGAACTAACCTGACTGATAATTTTTATACCTCTCTATATTTTAACAAAAGTGTCATTTATTTCTTTGCTGCTTCATTAGGTCCAGAAGACAACTCATTAAAAATATCCCTTCTCCCAGCACCAAGTGTACAACTAGAGATATTCCAATTTCTAAAAAACACCAAAAAGAGAACGAACTGCGGGACAAAACCAACATTGATTTTAGAATCACAGAATGCTTAGGGTTGGAAGAGACCTCAAAGATCGTCTAGTTTTTTTTGATAGATTTAAAAAATAAACAAACGTCAGAGTTCTCTAATCCATGGCAGCAAAGACATTTCAAAAAACCCCACAGGCTAAAAAAGCCAGGCTGCAAGGGTTTGCCCAGAGAGTGCTCAGCAATAACCTTCACCAGCAAAAGCTCACGGGCTTCGGAGCAGCAGCATCAGCAGCTTCTGGAGCGAGGAGCACTCAAGCCCTTCTGCATGAACGTCGGTTTAACGACGGCCGCTCCCCAGAGCATCCCTTGCGCAGCAGCCGCCTCCTGCCGCGGTCCTCGCCGGCAGCGATGCTGCTCTGCAGGCCAGCAGGAATGGCCCCGCAACTTTTGGACACTGGGAATTTGGGGCTTGGCGGATGGATTTGTCAACCCGCCCAACACTCGGTCCCGTGGGGTGGATTTCCTCTGAATCCCCAACAAACCTCCCTGCTATGACCCACGGAGCTGGTGCTCAGCAGAAGGAGCCACTCTTCCTGCTCACTCTACAGTTGCTGCGACATAATGCAAGAGAAAACTAACTCAGAACAGCCACTGTGAAAAAGATTTATAATCCCTCGAGCCACTTTGTACATCAGCTGTGGTGTGAACTTGGAGAGAGGGTTTTCATGGCTTTCTTCAACTTACAATGCAACCATTTTGCTCCACTGTGCTGTTAACAGTGAAAAGGGCTTCAAACAGAGCAGTCTTTTCTTTTTGCCTTTCTCAAACCCTTGAACAATTTCTGGTTTGGATGTGGACCTGGCAAGCTTGTCAGAACAACCATGAAAAAACTCAAGTAAATCCATTCTTCATTAATAAGATGAAATGCTTGCCCTAACAGAGGTCATTAACCTCTCGTCCAGCTACTTATTTGCAGATTTCAAGGTACCAATACCCCAAACAGCTCGAGGCTGGGCCAAAACCTGCCTTTTCTTTTGTGAAACGTTCTCTGAGCTTTGCAATTTGTGTTCAAAAGTTCATCAACAGGTTGAATTTCTTCTTTTCATCTTTAACTATTCCTGGTAAAAGGGAGTGTGATTCCAGACGAGGCTGGTGAGCTCAAGAGCTGCAATGCTGGAAACGAAGCCGGCTTTGATGGAAGCACAGTCCTGAGAAGCCCAGAAAACAGCATTTCCAGCTCTGCATCGCACCCTGCACAGCAGAGATGTGACAAGTTAACAAACAGGAGGAGATAATCCTCTGGACAAATGCACGGAGGAAAATTCCATCGCTCTAAGCCTAAACTCGGAGCGACGGAGAGAGGGCAGTGAGCCACGGAGTGCTGGAGGCTGGAAAACATTGCAGGGAGGCATCACCACATGCTCACCCTGCTCAGATCCTGTCCTGCAGGCATTTGGTAGTGACCAGTGTGGGAAATGAAGAGCGTAAGGTTAAACAGGTGTCTGATACGATCCAGTACAGCTGGTTTTCTGTCCCTAGTCTCAAGCCTCCTCCACTTTTGCAACTGCAGCAAACTGCTCTGTATCACAAACAGTTTATGTTTCGGGTGCTTCCCAACCCAGCCAGGCACAGGCAGTTCTTAAATAAATAGCAAAAAAACAACATTCTTCTAGCAAACAGTGACAGGGAGGTGAAAGAGTCCCACGGTTCCTCTGCCCCACAGGAGAGCACAAAAGTGCTGGGGCCTCAATATGTATTTCGGGGCCCCAGAGTATCTCGCTTGCAAGGTAAGCAGCATCTTACCAAAATACAGCAGATTTTGTCTCAAAGCCACAGCAGGTTAGAAGACACTTGGGAAAGGTAAGAAGTATACATGTGCCAACTACAGACTCCTGTTTCCCCCTAAAACTCAAGATTCTAAGCAGATTCAGAGCTTAATCCAGCTTAGAAAATTCCCCATGTTGCTGCCCTTTCAATAAGGAAACCAACATCAAAACGTGGTTTTCATCTGAACAATACAAAGCTGCAAGTAGCAAACTTCAGAAATAACACTGATCTTCACCTTTAGGCAATTTGAATGCCAGTGTAATCTGGTGCCAGTACAACTTTTCCCCAACATCTTACCAATAAATAAATTCACCCACAGAAGCGACTATTTAAAACAACCTTCTCAAACCTTGGCTTGACTATGAAAATATGGGGTTTTTTGTATTAAAGTTAAAACTTTCTCCTGAACCAGAGTACCACCACTCTGGAGTTCTCAGGCTACACCGTGAATGACACAATTTGTATTAAGTTTAGAGAAGGATTACCTCTGTCAATCAGTTCCACTGAAAAATGACAGCATGTGAGAACGAAAGAGAGAAAATTATACAAAAGAGAAACACATTCGCTGAGAGTTGGAAAGGAAACAGATTCCAGCACATAGAAAGAGAAGATAAAACAAAGATAAGCACAGGCTAGCACACTTGAACAACATCACTCTGCGCTTACAGTGTGACTAGAATTTGTGCAGAGCACAGCCAAGCATTTGACTCCAGCCTCCTTGGGCGCCTGCCAGCGTGGCAGAGCCGCTTTCCCAGTTCACTCCAGCACTGCCAGGCAGGGGCCCTTTTCCTCCTACAGCCACCCAAGTGCAGATAGTGGCACTCTCCTTGGGTGGCTGGTTGTGCACTGCTGCCTGCTAAGGCTTGTGGTTAAGCTCTTGGGTTCCATCTGAGAAGTGCAACGTTCCCAGCGCTTACCATGGCCCACTGCCTGGCTTTGATCCTCATCTGATTGTAGCTGCGCTCCTCGGCGTACAAGGCGCTCATAAAGGAGCCAATGGATGTTCCTCCGATCATATCTACGGGGATGCCAACTTCCATCAGCGCTCTGATAACTCCCACTTGGGAGCATCCTCTGTGCCAAGAAAAGAGAAAAAAAGAAAAAGACACTATCAGACAAACAGCAATAAAAAGAGCACAAAAACATGAATGCCATCTTCTAAGGGAACGCGAGCGTGCACTATCGCCGATCTCTTCGAAACAAGCCTCAATGCCAGTAAAAGATGTGATGAATGCAGAAATCTTCAAACAGGCTCCCTGAGGGTCCGAGGAAGAACAGACCACTTGGCTGGACTACAGTACAAAAGGCAGCGATACAAAACCAACAGCCAAGAATCAAGCCCGTGGACATGCGAGGGAAAAGTCAACGTGGCTTTATGGGAGCAACGCATCAAAGCTCTGCTGGGGTTCTTCCAAAGCAGCCCAGAACAGCTGGATTTCAGAGACCCTTCCACAAAAGTCTTTTCCAAGAAACTCAGCCAGTCTGGGATCACGGGATGGGTCACCGCATGGATTAATAACAAATATGAAGATGGAAAACAAAAAGCAAGAAAAGACAATGATGAGAAGGCAGGATGACCTAGGAAAGGGGCAGATGAGGAGGCAGCGTTTGAGGATGATACAAATTCCTTCAGGATAGTAAACGTACTCCTTAATTTCAAGAAGTGCAGAAGGACCTCAGGACAATGGTGGAGTCAAGGGATAAACAACAGGTGAACCTCAGCGCTGATGCAACAAGAAAAACAAAAGTAGCCACGTCCCTGCAGCAACGAGCCCTTAGCTAGCTCTGCTCACCCAGAGTTTGGAACCGCTGTGGATATTCTCTGAAAAACATTAACCCAGTGTTCAGTGGAAATTCAAAAGACAAATCAAAGAAACCAGAATAAACCAGAAAACATAGGAACATACAGCCAGGATGGACCAGCGTTTTGAAAACGGCAAGCAAGCTCAGACATGGCAGTGAAAATACAGCAGAACTAGAAAATGAGAGAGAAGCACAAAAGATGACCAGGGTATGGAAAGGACTTCACGTGAGAAGAAACTAGATTCGAATCTCCGGCTGGGGAAGATCCTGACTGATGGGAGACACGCAGGGCCAGCCAACTATGTCACCATGCAGAAAGTTTTATGTAAAGGAAAGAATTTACACATAGACGTGTACGTAAAGCACAAATTGGGGAAACCACTGTTAGCAGATGGTGAAGAGGTCAAATCACAGATGGATTTAAATGCAGACTGGATGAATCAAAGGTACCAGGCTGCCAGTGGCTACTAAACTTGAAAAATCAGAGGTGCAACCTTGCGTTCAGGACGCTCAGAAGCTGCTAATTGTTGCAAATACTCATTTCTGGAGCAATCACTGCTGCCTACCCTCGGAAGTGAGAGAGCAGACGTCGAACGTCTGATCTGATCTTATAAACAGCGATCCCTTAATGGCAGAGGGACCCCTGTCCGTGCCACAGAAGCAGAGAAATGGGCAGCGGAGGCTGATTGCCTTCTGATCAGCACAAAATTGCGGCCTCTGATTTCAAACGCTTTGTCCAATTAATATCAAGTCAGTCAATTAGTTCATTCCACCTGGATGGATGCTTTGCAGTCTAAGCCATACAGCAGTAAAAATCTTCCTTTTCCCATTTTCATCCCATTTTTCTGTTCCCCCATGGTTTGCTCTATTTCCGTCCTCTTTCCGCTTGCTGTTTACACCCTATAAATACTTGCTAACAGCTGCCAAGCCCACCGTAGGTGTCATTTGGCCGAGCTATGCTGAACACATTCTTTCCATCTAAATAAATCCCCTCCAGCTGCTGAAATGCTTTGAGACAGGTTCTCAGTTATACTGGGGTAAATGACTTCAATGACAGATCTGCGCTGGTGTAGTCCAAGAGCAGAAAATGGCTCATTAAACTTTCCAAATTCTCCTGCCCCTGCTTCACTATTGCTTCCTCTCATAAGATGCCTGAAGTTAAAAGAACTGTATTTTTATCCCTGCTAGAGGAGCCCATTGTTTTCAGGCTTTTACATCGCAGCCATTTTTGCAACCTGCTTCTTGTGCCTGGTGCTTGCTGCTGCCTCATCCTTGTCTCCAAGCCACCAGCTGACACTGACACTTCGCTCAGGAACAGCCCTTACACCCTCCAGCCTGCTTTCTGGATTTGTTAAGACGTGTTAAGTACTGTAAAGCAAAGCATTTCCTGCTTGGAGGGCGATTTTAAGCTGGCTTGGGCTAGCCCCAGAACGGATTCTCTCCCTTTAACCTCTTCCGAAACTGGATCCCCTCGTTCATGCACCTATAAAATATGAGGGATTTGATGCGACCACTCTGGAATGTTTTACTTTGCTGTATGATGCCCTTGAATAAATAACAAAAGATCATCATTACTTCTATGGGCAAGCCAGCACCTCTGTGTCCCACATCAGCAGAGTCCCTGGCAATAACACAATCTTCCAGCTAAATGTGTAACAGCCACATATCTCTGACAGACACATGGATTTCAAAGCAAGATGGGAGTGAAAGTACTTTTCTTGCTCAGAAAGGGACCTCCTGTTGACTGCCAGGCAAAGTTATGTTTCCCTTCCAACCCTAACCACTCTATGATTCTATGATTTACACACAACCACAAAGCTGATTCTTCCAGTTCCAGCATCCTGAACAGCTTCGTGGTCGAATCCGTTTGTGCAAATTATAATCCCAGGGAAAGGCAAACGTGCCTGAACCCATCTTACTTCTCCACGCACCACCCGGCCTCTTGAAGAAATTACCTCCTTCCCTCCCTACAGCTTTAGGCCATCACTACCCCAAGCAATGGTACTACACAAAACTTTTCAACAACTCCTCACTCTCGGTTCTCTCTTGGCCGCTTCCTCGCAGCTCACTCCGCAAACACGGGCAGGCTGCCAAGGGGAGCTGCGTGCCGGAGCCAGCGCTGTGCCAGGCAGCACGCACCCCGCTCGCTGACCGCCCGCCGGTGCACCACGGAGAGCCGGTGCGGGCAGCGCTCACACTACAGCTAAAAAAGAAAAGAAATTGAAGCCAGGAGCTACATCCCTGTTAACAGAGTCCTTGGGCAGGAAAAAACCAAAACAGAACAAAACAGGATCGTGCGCTTCTTGTAATTCCAGGCACAGTTTCACGGGGGATCTGTCCCATTTTAGAGCGATATGTGAAAATACAAGTGCTTGGCAAGAGAGCACAAAGGACGATGGCTTGTGGCAATGCTGTACGGGCACGGCAGTGCCAGAGCACTCGCGCGGGGTGCAGGAAGGGACAGGGAATTCTCCGGTTACCTGGTGACAGGGAGCTGAACGTCATTTGCTGCGGAGGCAAAGAGGAACAGGGGAGGCCATCTAGGTACAAGGAAGGAGCTTCTCAGATGCACAGTACGCTGCTGGAGCTGCACATGCAGCTGTCCTTTGCCTTAAAGCCACCTGACAGTGCAGCTGGATGGAGCATTTTCCCTGCCAGGATTAACACCTGTCCCCAGGACACTGACAGGGACTCCTGGCACCAAGGACAAATGAGCTAGAATGTTACTTTCAAATAATCTGCACCGGAACCCAAAGACTTGCCCCAGCAGTGCAGAGTCAAGATACTAACAAAAACTCATTTCCATCACATATCACTCCCTAGGACAGGCCTGATGAATCAGCGCCCTTTGCAGAGAGCAGAAACGGCACCAACCAGTTTGAGGATAACTGGGAATAGGAGCCACGCTCCGTTTTCACCCCTGCCCTTGCCTCGCAACCTGATCGAAGCCAGACAAGTCAGGGGTTGCCCTGTGCATCGGCTGCCCCGCAGTGCCACTCACTGCACTACTTACCAAGCTCATGCTTGCAATATAGAACCATAGAACGGTTTGGGTTGGAAGGGACCTCGAAGATCATCCAGTTCCAACCCCCCTGCCATGGGCAGGGAACTTCTTGGGCAGCCCTGCCCTGGTGCTCGGGAGTGGGAGGTTGGGAGAGCAGGAGGGACACGTTGCCTGTTGCAGCCCTTAGCTGAAGGGAAATCTTAAAAAGCCTCCAAAAGCAGTGCCATGCTTCCTAAATTTCAAGTGCCGTCTCTTCTTTGCACTGATGACCACGACTAAGTAACCAGGAAGAAGGGACAAGAGTTACGGGGTTGAAGATGCGCTTCCTTGAAATAACACGGCATGCTGAGCAGAGAGCACAGACTTTCTGCCAGAAGGTCTTGCAGGAAAATTCCTGCTCCTGAAACAAGCCCTTGCTTTCATCCCCCCAGGAAACGCCACCGGCATGGGACTGTAATGCACGAAGGCCAGAGCAACGGATAAAAGAAAAATTCTCCCGTGCGACGTGCACGTGTCTGCTCCGCACGTGCCTGCCGGAGCTCGGATTAGAAAGGACTCTCGGGAAGACGCGAGTGCAGGATGGCTCAGATTAAAGCGTCAGCAGGAACACAGGCTGCCCTCTGCTCAGGTCAGGGGCTGAAGAAAATACGATGAATACAAAACCAGAGACTCTGCACCAATATTTTCTCCACAAGCCAGGTTTAGCACATCGATGGCATGTTGCCTGTCAGTGTGAGGAAGAACAAACACGACGCTGTGAGCACACAGAGCGGGGACACTCGTTTTTCAGACCGTGACTGAGGGAGCAGCAAGGCAAGGCTGCGGCTTGATGGCACCGCGCACCTCCAAAGTCCACCTCAGTTTCAGGAAGGAAGAGAAAACACAGCTCTGGTGTTCAGCATCCATCTCTCCTCCTAATTGGCTCATCAGGATGAAGATGTCTCTGAACGCACTGATGTTATTTCCTTTGGTTAAAAACAGGATCATAGAATCATAGAATGGTTAGGGCTGGAAGGGACCTTCAAAGGTCATCTAGTCCAACCCCCCTGCAAGGAACAGGGACATCTCCAACTAGATCAGGATGAAGGTCATGGCTGCTGCAGAGCTTTACCGTGTCTCCAACCAAAGCCTCCTCAGAGCAGGACACACGGCTTGCTGCACCACCTTCCCCACGTAGTTAAGTAACAATTTCTCCGTTTTTCTACCTACTTTGACAAGGGGACTTTACTGAGCTCCACTAGAGCCTACCAAACCTGAATTCAGGCTCCCTCATACCCTTAAAAGTCCTAAAGCAGTAAAGCTATGCACGTTATGAGAAGTTATTAGATCACCCAGTTACGGGGTGAGCACAGGTGAGTATGTATTTACTGCCTCATTTTAGAGACACGCAAAAGCGGTGCATCAGACGATTCCCCCAACATTAATTTGGAAGTGTAGAAATCAGCTGAAGGTGACTGAGCTTCCAGCCCACAGGAAGGGACAGCACGTCCTGAAACACCGCCCGGTACGGCACGCGGGGTCCCAAAACTGGGGCTGGTTACTGAGTTAGTGGGTCTCAGACTAACAGATACAGCTACACCCACTACAGAACTACTACCTGAATAACATTTTTTGTGGTGGTGGTGGTAGATACCTTCTCAGGTTATGCTGGAGGTGCTCACTGCATTGGGGCAGGGGGAAGATGAGATGTTATTCAAATGAAGGGCTATCTAGAGTGGTATCTGGAAACGTGAGATAAAGAGACGTTTCCTCTTTATATAACAAGAAGCATTTTTTGGTACATGTTTTGTTGCTGATCCCAACGTTGAGTGGCACAGTCACCAACTTAGAAATCAAGCAAGTCTTCTACAAGTTGCAGCTGTATCATCTCCACTTTGGCACCTTCCATCTTTTGCAGCTGCAACAATACGTACAAACATCGCTTGAAGAACTAACCATACTTGTATCTTTCCAATAGCACTATTTTCCAGCTTTCCCACCCTTCGAACTTCCCAGTATTGTAAATTTGCCAGAATAATTGTAGTGACTGAGCTGTCAGCTCAAAAGGATAAGAGAAACCAGACCACTGTATTTCTGCTCCTGCTGTACTACTTGCACACTCACAAGGGAGTTTCCAATCAGGACAACACTAACTAAGCCCCATTTCTACGCTAAATAAAGGGAATAATCCCACATTACCTGGTTCTTGCCCCAACATCCAGCTACCAACAGGATCCTTTCCAGCAGCTGCCCTGAAGGAAGCCTTCTCCCTTCCACTGCCCATTTCCAAGACTGTCCCCAGTTACACACGTATCGATCCAGAGACCCGAGTTTTTCCTGTCTTCTCCTCAATTAGCAACAGCCTTGTTTCATCCTCCCACTGAGCGTTGCCCTCAGAGTCCCACATCTCCTTAATTTAGAAGTAAGAAGCCATTTTCCCTTTAGCTTTGCCATGCTATGGAGATTGCACCTTACCCCTGCGCGCTCAGGGCTATGCAGGAATGTTCAGCAGAAAAAGCAACTCCTATTTATCATAAGCCCACTGAAACTACCTTCCTGCAAGAAAATCCAAACACAATGTCCTTTTTTGTTTCTACTTTATATACACTATCTTTAGAACAAGCTTTAAACAGGGAGATTTGTGCCTGACACAGAAGTAAATGAGAAAAAATTGTTCACCCCTTCCAGAGGGCTGTCAGGTCTACCCAGTCCTGAGGTGAAGGGATACTGGAGTTAAGCCATTAGAAGGCAGAAACAACACAAAATAAAGCCAGAGTAAAAGTAAATCAGAAAACGCACCACAGCTTTTGTTTTCTGACCCCACCTGCCAGCAGCACACTCTGGTAGGTGCGTGGAGGAGGACGAAGGAGGGAAGAGGCTGGAAGGCAAACTGTATTCCCCCATCACTCTCTCCACTTGAGGATGCCAAATAAAATCCTGTCTCTTACTCTGAGCCAAGAAACAATTCAGTTACCTGCAAAGAAAGATAATTTCATAGATTCATAGATTTCTAGGTTGGAAAAGACCTTAGAGATCATCCAGTCCAACCATCCCTAATCCCCATTAAACCATATCCCCAAGTAGATCATCCACCCTATTCTTAAACACAGCCAGGGATGGGGACTCAAGCACCTCCCTGGGCAGCCTATTCCAGTGGCTGACAACCCTTTCAGAGAAGAAATACTTCCTAACATCCAACCTGAATCTCCCCTGACTAAGCTTATGCCCATTTCCTCTTGTCCTATCACCCATCACTAATGTAAAGAGCCCTTCCCCTACCTTCCCACCATCTTTTCTCAAGTATTTATAGGCCGTAATCAGGTCTCCCCTCAGCCTCCTCTTCTCCAGGCTAAACAGCCCCAACTCCCTCAGCCGCTCCTCATAAGTTTTATTTTCCAGCCCCTTGACCAGTTTAGTCGCCCTTCTTTGGAAAACAAATATATCCTACTTTCAATTTCTTTGGAAAACAAATATATCCTACTTCCTCCACTCCTCTGAAACTTATTTGTGAAGTCTTAGAAGAGTCCATTTTCAGTACAAAGTCTGGAAGCTGCAGAAATAAGACAAAAGTGTAGCTCTTTAAAGAATTCAACTGTGATTTTACTTACTACTTCTCCAATCTCTCCTTTCTTAACAGGAAAGCTCATCGCCCAGACAGAAATTCCTAAAAGCCACAGCAATGCAAGAGCTTTACCAGCTTCCTGAAAGGACGTGGAGTTGCCAACAGAGCATTCCAACTGCTACATGGAAAGTGTTCCCTCAAACTCGCAGCTCTGTAACACGGCACATGTTTTTCCAGCTGATAAAAAGAGGTGCAGAACTAGTAACAAGAGTTAAACCATGACTCCTCCATCTCCTTGTTTAATTTCACCTGTATATCAAAGTACTGCTGTGAATAAATGAGTCTGGTGGGTTGAAGATGGGAGAGCAGGACAGGACAGACCAAATAAACTACTTGCAATTAATTTTTTTTTTTGTTTTTAAAAGTCATAACTTTGAAGTAGATGGCTCCCAAGCTCCCACTGCTCGGAGGACTTAATAGAAGCCATTAAATCTTCAATCTCCATGGCAAATGGGAGCAAATGAGCAATTACATAGGTGTTACAGATGGGAAAAAGAAAAATCAGATCATTAAGCATTACGTGGGTGCCAAGCCACATGAACATGGCTTCTACGAGCACGTGATGACCCAACTATTACACAACTCACCGAGCAATTAGCATTCAGGTCTGATAACAGCCACAGGGCTCTGTCTGTGTTTAAGAAAACTGCACTTTGCGGCAGAATTTTGAATGGATGCATAAACATGATTAACATGGCTGAGCTCTCAGGCAATACACAAGATGGTCCATCCCTGAAGAAACCAAAGAAGAGTCTCTTGGGAGCAATTACGCCGCAGAGCACTACCAATCGTTTGCAAACAGAAAGTCTGAAGTCTTCGATACGAGTTCACAGCCACATCTCATGAGGTTTTCTCAACAAAAGCAAATACTCAGAACTCACCGTTTTATTTTTAGGACTTGGGTTTTGTTTGTTCAAACAATATACTCTAGAGATGACCTGGATAAGACACTAACTAGTTATCCAAACATAAGTAATCATCATCTTTTCCAAGGAAGAGCCCATGTTCCTTACCTTTCTGCTTCAGCCTCTACAAAACGGCACCAGAAGTAAAACACTAAGTCAACAATGTAATTTTATCTCTAAGGACAAAGAGTTTAGACTCTTCTCTGTTATTTTAGCTGCTGGATATTGCCCTGAAAGCAAGTCATCTTTTTGAAAGACACAGGGAATTCAGGAGCCTGATTGCGTGGCTGACGCCAGAATTCAGATTTCAGCCTGGTCTATCTGCACGTGGCAACGTGTGCTGCGCTCACGACAACAGCACAAATACTCAGGGGACAGGCCACTTCTCCAAACACCAATATGAATAACCAAAAGCTCTGAAGCTCCCATACAGCAACCTGAGCTTCAAAAAAGGATATAACGAAGAAAAACTACAACTCCACTGTGCACTGAGATACAGACATCTATCTACACACACAAAAACATGTTACAGGTCACGAAATAGCTTCGCTTCCTCTGAAAGGCACCTACCGCAGCAGCAGGGTAATGGTACGTGAAGGAGGGTGAAGACTGCAGGGTGATTAATGCAAGGGGCATGAGGATTAACCTCGGGGCTGCCAACTTTCTGCCCTTCCCAATGTCAGAAGATAGATGTGGCCTGGTGTATAAAGAGATTACTTTGAAGAAAGGGAACTGGAGGAACAATATTTCAAGTATTTGGGGTTTTTTTTTCCACGACACGAAGCAGATTCAGCCTCTTTCGTATCATTTTGATACTTCCAAACTGCAGAAATCTTGCTTCATCAGCCTTATTGGCCACTGGCAGACTGCAGGTGCTGGATGATAAGCTTCGTTCTTCTGTTTAGAAGAAGGCAAGAAGCATTTTTCAAGTCTCTTTCGTGTTTCAGTTCCATTTCCTGACACCCTTTACTGCAATATCAGGATGAGGAATGGGATCCTTTTAGCCATGCATATTCTTCAAGACCTGCCTTGCTATAGAAAAGGAAAGCAGAGTCCTTACTTGCCATCCCAGTATCTTGAGCAAGCAGTCAGATACAAACCACAAGTTTCATTGATGCTACCTGACTGCATCGGGGGAGAGAAAAAGGAAAACAAAACAAAACAAACCAGGAATTACAAAAAATCCTCACTCTTATCTTGCCTAAGTAGAAATCTGGAAACGGTGTGAAGCGAGTGCAGAAGGACCGGACCTGTGCCAGACTGGCTCGGTACGGGACTGCCAGCGCCAAGCTGGAGACAGGGATCCTGGCCCACCCCAACCCGAGCCCGGCACCGCCGACTGCTGCTCTCCACACCACCAAGGCTGCTCACCTGCCTGAGGACAGCACTGCACCCACGTTAGCTCCACAAGATCACACGTGACCACGTCTGGCCGTGAACCTTTCCGTTTCACCAGGACAGCAAACACTCTCCCGCAGCCGATTAGAACCTGGCACATCCTCCAGGCTCAGCTTCAGCAGCAGCTACTCCAGAAGCTGTTGGCTTCCACCAGAGCCCCTCTCCTACAGCATCTCTGCACTGTGGAGAAGACAGCAGAGCTGGTGCTACCCAGAGTTGGCCAGGGACTACAGGGTTGGTTTGTGCGGGCTCCCTGCTGCCCAGAACAGGCAAGGATATTCTCGTATCTCAGCAACCCCTGCAAAAATGTTGACCATGTCTTGGCGCTGTACCTGCACAACCCAAACAGGGTTACCAGCTGCCTGGTTATTCCTCAGCCACTGCACGCTGGAATAAAGAGTCAACTTTATCAGAATAACTGGGCTGGATGTCAGGTTTCAAGCAAATTCCCCAGACACACCCAAACCCTGAGACCAGAGCATAAATCCATGTACATTTAGAGGTAACAACACTCTCCTAAACCCCCAAACAACTCCCAGTTGTAATAGCTTATACTTCTCTTCCATGTAAGTGCTTCAGAGCCATTTATGAAGGGTGACCTGCACAGATGGCAAAGCTGAGATGGCAAACGCCTCGTTTTGCAGAAGGAGAACACAAGTTGCAAGCCTTCAAGCCCATGTGACGTCAGGAGCCGAACACCAGCACAGTGAAATCCTGACTGCCAGTTCCTCGCTCCAGTGACGTGACCCTCAATAGCTGCAGTAACTCATGACACCACGAGCACCTTGGAGAGGCTGTTGTTGCTCTTTCAGAACTATCCTAGCCAAGGTCAGAACGAAGAAAAATGGTTTCAGCAAGAATTTCATCATTTACTTCAGAACAAAGTGTTTTATCAGACTATGTCTTTTGCGTACTTCAAAGAATCAGAATCTAATTTTTCCACGTTTTTCAAGCTGTCAGCCCTCTGTTGACTGTGAAATTTAAGTACTGTGAGACAGAGATAACAAATGAAGAGTATACCTGTACCCCATTATAAACCACTGAGAGCAACCTCAAACATCGCTATCAAGAATCTATTTGCAAAATACAGCGTGTCCTGAAGCTCACTGCGTGATCTGAGAATTATTTCAAAGCCAAGTGAGCTTCTGTTAAGCTGAGGAATAAGGACACCTCCTGGTATGGCAGAAATAGTTGGCAAACTACATTTTTTTGCAATGGGTCCTTTGAGAGAGGACTTGAAAGCGAAGACTGAGAAAGGAACTAAAGAGCAGACATAAAGAAGACAAGCAGGAATGACAGTGGAATGAAAAGAGTGTGAAGAAACCAGATAATCTTGGGGCTTGGATGTGTCAGAAAGGGAAAACAGAGACTTACAGACTAACAGAGACATGGCCAGGAAAAAGAAAAAAGGTAAATAGATTATATGTGATCTAGATACGAATAGAAGCATGGAGAAGACATTATTAAGCAAGTTCTCAAGATGAGCATTACTTCTATCCTCCAGCACAAGGAACTGGGTAATACCAGCACATCAGGCTGCACAGATCCCAGATCCCTGTCCCTTGTACCTCGGGGTGCTCCTCATTAGACTCAGCCTATGTAAAGTTTTGAACCCAGCAAAGGAGCTGAAAAACATTTATTGTGTTCCAACTTATGTGAGGAACATCAAGAGTCCAGGAAACTCCCCTGGAATTTTCTTTCAACCCTTCTGTAATCTCTAGATTGAGTATGTTTAGGACCCCATAGGGAAAAACACTGCTCTGTGCTCTTCACGGCAGCATTCTCAGTGCACGTCTCTGGAAGGAGCTTCTGAATCATAGAATCATAGAATGGTTAGGGCTGGAAGGGACCTTCAAAGGTCATCTAGTCCAACCCCCTGCAAGGAACAGGGATATCTCCAACTAGATCAGGTTGCTCAGGGCCTTGTCCAACCTGGACTTGAACGTCTCCAGGGATGGAGCATCCACCACCTCTCTGGGCAACCTGTTCCAGTGTTCTACAACTCTCATAGTAAAAAATTTTTTCCTAATATCCAACCTGAACCTACCTCCCTCTATTTTAAAACCATTACCCCTTGTCCTATCATAACTGGCCCTCCTGAACAGCCTCTCCCCATCTTTCCTGTAGGCCCCCTTGAGGTACTGGAAGACCGCTATAAGGTCACCCCGGAGCCTCCTCTTCTCCAGGCTGAACAGCCCCAACTCTTTCAGCCTGTCCTCATAGGAAAGGTGCTCCAGCCCTCTTATCATCTTCGTGGCCCTCCTCTGGACCCTCTCCAACTGGTCCATGTCCTTCTTATGTTGGGGACTCCAGAACTGGACGCAGTACTCCAAGTGAGGTCTCACGAGGGCAGAGGCATCAAATTCCTTCCCACTCCCCCGACACGTTCTTGCAACAGCACATCATCTGAGTGCTTCTGCTCGAGGTTAATAGTTTTAGAAAAGCAACTCTCTGCACGCTTCCAGTTACTACCCTGAACTGGAGGTGCAGTAACTGATCGTATGAGCCCACCACCTCCACTGCAAGTACTGCAGCTCTGCAGGGGTAGTTTTAAGACAACGTCCACGCACACACTTCTCTCTGATAGGAGTAAAAACCTCATATCGTTAGTTATCCATCTTAGCTGAGGAAGAATTAATCTTCCTTAACTGCTGGAACTGAATTCGAAGCACCTGCACCCTAAAACTTCACGCAGTCTCCCCAGGAGACTCTGTTATTGCCCGAGATTGAACGTCGGGGTTTCATAACCACGACGCTGCCACCCTGCGCCGCAGGAAAGGCAGCTCCAGCACGGAACGCGCGTCGTCTGCATCCCGCGAGCGAACCGTCCATCCCCAGGACAGCGCTGTGTCACTGGAACATCATTTCCACCTCGAATTCCAGCTTTTTATTGCTCTGATGTTTCATCACACGTTGTAGGCTGGCATATGGGATGTCAGCTCCACCACTGCACGACCAGCCAACCTGCTCCACCCCATGGTGTGCGAGCCTTGGTCCTGACCCAGGAGCCTTCACTTCTTTGACGCCCTAGAAGGCTCACTAAGCTTAGACATTTTCTGCACAGCCTTCCCTATTTTCAGGGAACAGACATGCTTCTCTCTGCTTCTGTGGACCATGGAGCAAAAGATGACAGTCCAGAAGGGATCTCAGTCGCTAGACAACTTGCACAGCTACAGCTGCCAGTGCTCTTCTCCACGGCAGCAGCACTGCAAACCAGACCTCCCTGCGTCGCCGTTCCATCTCGGTCTTTGGTAGAGCTAACAACAGCCCCAAAAAAGAAGAGGTTTTATTTCTAACAACTCTTCCTTGCAGCACATTACCCCAGTAAGTCCAACTGCTTCGTTACCATGTTACGCTGCCGAGTATTTGCACGTTCATTAATTTTGGCAGCTTGTCAACTTTTCCTTAACCAATTCAAGTAAGGCAGAGAAAACAGTGACTTCACAGCTCCTCTCAGAAAAGAAGCTGATGAGAATTTCACAGGAGGTGAAAGTGGAATTTCTGTCGCCTGCAGTGTGTCCCTCTTGCCAAACACCAAGGACCTGTGTCATGCAATGAAGAAGTGAAAGTTGCTCTGAGTTAAGATGGCAAAATCCAATTAAGTAGGAAGTATCAAGCAACTAAGTAACAGAGTAACCACAAACCACCTCCTGTTCTCAACTATCATGAGAAAAGAACAGAATTAGGAAATAGCCTGCCCTCACCTGGGAGGAGATCACAAAGTTTTTGTACATTTTAAGGCTGCTCCTCTCCAGGTGAGAACAACAAACCAGACAGAAAAACAAAACAAACCCAAAACATAACCCCAAAACTACTATCTTTATTAATTATTTCTGACTCCTCACACGAGCATATTGCGAATTCAGCCTCTGCACTTACGCCAACTCCGATACCACTGAATGGCTGGAAGCGTAACGAAGGTACGGCGTTACAGACCATGGAACAGCAGCATTCCCTCCAGCTGCCGAGGGCAGCCGGCAGCTCCCCAGAAGGCTCCCTGTCCCAGAGGACAGCAATGTGCAACGACACTACAGTAGGAATATAACATCTTACGACACAGAATGTACTTGCTTTCAAGTATTTTACAGGCAGAGGCAGGTCATCAACACCCAAATTCCTTTGCAAACAAAGAAGGGGGTGAGAAAACACTATAGAGTTTGTTCATATCCAAGGGCTCCTTTCCTCCTAAGCCAAACCTGCATGCTAAAAGCATCCATCAACATTTAGAAATGGAATATGACCTTCTAAAGTTCTCAAAATGACCGTTTCAAGTTTTCCCTTACGTTGGGAGCTTTTCATCAATCCTTCTCTACCATGATCGCTCAGAAACACAAAGGGGCACAGTGACAGCTGGGAAATCTCTCAACGTGCTGCCACACTGGGCCCAGCCTTCAAATAAGAGTTCCTCGTACCTGTGCTGGGAGAGGCACATGTGCATCCACCATGTCCCAAGGCGGGTGTGGGCATGCCCTACCTTCACCTTGCTTGACCCATGTATGTAGGAACATCTGAGCTGTACATCCCTTGGCTCCTTCCGACTGCAGAACGGGGTTTTGCCCAACCTGACTGTGTTTAGGAATTACTTATAAGCTACAAGTCGTTGTCCCAGTGCAGACTAAGCACAAATTCTTTCTGCCTTCTGGACAGACAGCAGTGTCAAGGGACCAGTGTCCAGTGGCAGAGGTCAGCAAGACTGATAAGCTGGTTTTCACTCAGACTTGCCTGAATGGAGTTGCAGCCAAACACAATGAACGCAGCGCCAGTAAAGCCTCCTTGTTTTATTCTTTGTGCAATCAGGGGTCTTGGAGTCAACCACTCAGGGTGCAGAAGGCAACTGTGATCTCCTGAGAGCAGAACAGTTACAAGATCTGCCTCTTAGGCACTCTTCTAGTCTTCTCATCATTGAGTAAAGCCATCGAATCCGAAGATAAAGCCAGGCTTTGAAAGGAGCACAGAGATCCAAGTCAGGCTCAGCGCAGCAGCCAGTAAGTGACCAGGTGGCAGATGGACCTGCGTGTTTGGCCTTCTCTAAAGGCATGGAGCGTGAGCACCCTGCACGTGGCACGGGCTTCAGGAGCACAGGCAGAACAGGCAACAAGTGGCTTCATCAGACAGAAACATCTCCGTAACGAGAAAGGCATAACCTGCTGCTTCTACACTGCTGCTTTTATCCTCCCTTTTCAGAGGGCCAGAGCTGAAAATAAAGAAGAAAAGGCAGAAAGAACAAGTTGATCCAACAGGCCAACTGCCCAAAATGAAAAGGCGTGAGTCTGAGTCAATTCCTTAGAGCCAGCAAGGAAGTGCTGGGGAAAAACCTACCTGATGTATCAAGTGCTGAGGTGAAATAATAAGTTAGAGGAGAAAACCAAACAGAAAGAGGAGAAAAGAAAAGGCGCCCTGATGAAATACCCACAGATATCCTTCAACAGCAGCTCCTCAGGGAGGGCCTAAATGCTCTGCCTGAAGGAAAGGGCAGAGGAGAGAAGGGAACGGCGCCGCGTGCCGCACAGCCCCAGCCACCCGGGCACCACGCCGCGCCGACTCCGCAAACGCCGGCTGGTAAACGTCTCCGGCGCCACGTGCATCCAGCAGCTGATTGTTCTGCCTTATTTTTGATAGCCCATCCAAAAAAGCCAAGGAACTGCTTTGAACAGTAGCTCTTTCCTACTCGACAAGCCTATCTTGTGCACATCGCGTATTTGTGTCTGGAAATACAGCTTCCCATCAAAACAGCCCAACTGGAACAGGGCGAACGCTTTGTGTTTTCCCATTATGCCTATGCTGGACCAAATTCACTCCTAGAATAACGACATTATAACTAACAACAAAGCTTGTCATCACAATTTTGCTTAAGTCAGTTTTCCGAAACAGCACGATCCATTTTTTTTTTTCCAAAGCCCCAGGGATTCCCAGGAATACTTCTGTATTATTTACTCCCTATAAATTTTAGTTTCCAAGCAGCTTTGCTAAGACAACTATAGAAAACCAAAGAAAGGGTGGGCTGTACGTGGGATGGCTAAAGGTCATGAGAATGATTTATGGGAGGGTTTATGCCTTTGTTGCAGGGTTTGATGTGTCATTATGCTTGCAGCTACATTGCAAAGACATTATTTTTCTAAATGCAAATCCCTTTTCCTTCCCTCAAACTCCACAATGTTTATAACTGAAATTAAGTTAGCACTTAACAGAAGCAAAACACTATAATTTTAGAACTGTATCACTTTGATTTGTTTTATTTTTATACTCACAAGAGCAAGAAAACCTTTAGTTCCTATGTGCCTTTTGTCATGACAAACCAGAAAGATAATTACTAGGAAGCTGCTCTGGTAAAACCTCCCAAACCAACTGTCACTGGGAAGCCAGAAAAACATTCCCAAAATAACAACTAAATAATTGATATTACTGGAGTCACGGAACACAATACCTTTAACAGAAAGAACCACCAGCCAGTCCCCTGTAACTATCAGCTCGCTCTGGTTTCTGTGACCAGTATGATTCATGCTTCCAGAGCAAGGTAGGAGGTTACTTCGTGTAGAGTACTACCCCAAGGCTACGCTATCAAGAGTCCATGCAGTGACTCATCAAGATGTTTTTAGCTGGAATGGGCTTTAATCACAGGATGATTTTAAGTACCTAGTGCTTAACTCCTTGAAGTCCCCTTCTTAGCAGAGATGGGGACCTAAGAACTCACCTTGACCTGCAAACATTCCAGAAGCAGATTTCAGAGTTCAGAGTAACTTCATCCTTTCCTCAAAGTCTTAATTATATTCTCGTTTCAAAAACAAATTTTTAAGAAATCCAAATCTTTCACCTAACCACAATTTAGATGACAACTCAAGTACAGAAATAGCATTTTGCACCTTTCCATTGAAAACACAATGCTCACACCATCCATGTGCCAGCCTGAGCTCCCAGAAAAAGCATTTTAGTCCATGACATAAATAAGGTTTCAGAGAAAGAAGAAATTATCCTATTTATTCATTCTGTCATTTAATCCTCTTCAAGTCCTCCATATTGCATAGATGGAGAAATGAGCAAATTAATGGCTAATGGGTCATGGTCACATTGCTGAACGGGTGGTGAGCATCCAGAAATCCTAAAGCCAACACAGTAGCAGTGCAGAGGTTCGGATTTGCGAAGGAGGACAACATAGGACCAACAAACAGGCTCAATAATCCTGCTCTTTCTTACCTCTGCTCTTGAAAACCAGCAGGTGGTAGCTTGCAAATTAAGTCGTAGAACAAAAAAATAAATAGTTTGGCAAAAATTACAGCAGTGTTTACAGAAGGAAGAAAGGAAGGGAATGAGCAAAATGTGCTGCCAGAAATATAGAAGTGCACATATTTTAGCATGACACAGGCTTCACTAAAAACAAAGATATCAGGCAGCTTGTAACAAAAAAAAAAAAACCACGAGTGCTTTGCATTAGTCAGTTAGAAGCCGCCTGAGATACTCAGATTAAGCAGAAACTCCCCTCCTCTGCTTCACTTTATGTCTCCACAGGATAGTGCTTATCTCAGAAATGGAATACTGAAATCATCTTAGGTGAGGAAACTGTGAAAGCAAGCAGGATGAAGGCTTCTTTGCAGACACTCAAAGAAACAGCCACCGCGCTGGCTGTCTCAGCATCAAGTGACTAATCAGAACGAGCTGTCACAGAGGAGCTCCAGCCCCTACCCCCAAAGCATGCAGTGGTCCAAAGACAAAAACATGACATTTCCACGTATTTAAACAGACAGACTATGTGCAAATTATATGTTTGGCGTTTTTTTGAGAGTAGTATTTCAAAGCACTGCCTTAAAGAGGGGCTTCAAGAACATGGTGATGAAGCCAATGAAGGTGATGCTCTCTTGAGATAAAGGGCTACTAAATTCTATGCTTGTCTGAACATAAAACTCTCAAAGTAAAAATGGATTCCAACGAAAATTATCAGTAATAATTTATTTCCAAAGCTCACTAGGAATTCAGGCAGAATCCTAATCGAGTGTTCAGCACACACCTTGCCCCCACGTCTGCAAAAACACAATCTTTCTGTAAAGTAAGGCTGTCAGAAACGTATTGGTATCCGGGGTTTTGGGTGACTATAAAGAAGAGAACATTCGCCCATTAGAGGACATAATTCCTCTTGCTGCTCAAACTTTGAAAAGTTTTGGGGCCTTTGAACTCTTGCGAGCCATTTCCCAATGTAAGAATCCATAGGGGAAAAAAAACCCATAGTGTAGGCCAACGAGAGAAAGAAAAGTCATATTTAGTGCCCTGGTCGTCTCCTGATATTAAGCTCAACTTATGAGAAGTCTCAAGGGGTCACAAACACTCTTGTTCCTTCTGCAGAAATCCAAGCACAGATCCCCACAGCGGGTTAAGTCTCTGTAACAAAACCAACTCCTCAGCGTCTCCTCCAAACGCAGCTTACAGAAGAAGGCTGATTTTACAGGATGCCCGTTATCCCGAACTGTGACAGTGGCACTCTAGGATCTGGTAGCCCCGCACCACCGTGCCCAGGAGAAGCCACTTACCTCGCTCCTCCGCCCCCGAGGACCAGCGCAATGGCGTTGCCCGTCAGAACACGCGCCAGGCGAGAAAAGTCAGAGTGCCGGTTGGGCGGTTTCTCGAATACACGTTTGTACACTTCTATCTGCAGGAGAGAGGCAGAAGATGGTCACTCTAAAGGCAGGGTAGAGCCTCCTCCACCAGCCAACACTGCACCGTTCAGAGGTGGACAGCTGTTCTTCCAATGAAGAGGGTTAATGAACTGTCCAACGGTTCTAGCGATCATACACATCGCTCCTATAGTAGCTGGGAGAATTTCATCGTATTTTCTTCAGAGCTACTTCTCTTTCTTGACAAGGGTTTGAAGTTACTGGGAAGCATCCCAAGTCTGCCTCTGCTTTACCTTTAGGAAGGCTTTTCATAAGGCAGGGGACTCTCCCAGCGAAAGGGACTACCGCATGTCCACACCTATCAGTATGACCTTGAAACAGTATTGACTGTCTTCGGCCAAGCCAGTTACGCATCCATGAAGAAGACATGAGCCCCTTATCCCTACACTTCCTATAAGATTTAAAGAGAACACTCTCTGTGCGACAGTCAGCTGCACGTCAGAATATCACGGAATACCATTATGTCAGATGACCTTTAACTGATGGAGCACAAGTAAGGTATGACAGCTAATGGACCAGTCACCAAAGCAGGAATCTCTTACCAGATCGGGCAGGCTTCTTTTGGAAAAGACTCTGCGCGGACAGCGGAGATGAAGATGAGCGGAACACCAGCTCCGCATGTTGAGCCATTCCACGGTGCGGGAAGGGAGAGGCCCATCCTCCCTATGGAGCAGAATGAGTTGCTTCTGGGCTCGGACCGCAGTGTTCTCCAGCATCTTCTCCAGCTGCAGCACATGACACACACCAAAGGGATGGGGGTGTCAGGTATTTACTGCTCCAGGAGCACTTTCACAGAACGCCCTATCGATGCAGAGATACACACACATCTGACTGACCTCAACAACACTGATTGAGACAACTCTGCTGTTAGCTGTGGGCTTACGTGGCATCCAGAACCCTCAAAACCAGACAAGGATTCAAACCTGCATGCTTAAAAATGAATGGTTTTTTACCTAAAACATAGACTATTAAATGCCCAGCACAGACACACCCCGTTCATGCAAAATGAGATTGCTTCCCAAGTCATAGTCAAGCCTACAAATATTCAGCACGTTGTGTTCTTTCACCTCCAATGAGTCCCTTTTTTTTCTCCTTGCATTCCTTATTTTTATTTTTTTGTTGTTTAAAGCAACTGATGGCGTCTTGCCTTTACTGTGCTTCCTGCCTCCCACATACAGTCCTGAAGAACCAACACAAAGTGACATACGGGAACGCTGCAGATGGTAACAGTCCCACCAGGCTCTTTGGGGGTCAGGTTCAGCACTTCACAATCCTAAAAAACCCACTTGTGACCTCATTTTTAAATTTCACACAGGATTTATGTGCTTGGTCAAACAACGTTGGTAATAAAATACCACACATAAAAATAGATAGGAAGAGGAAAAAACCCACAGCTTACAATCTGTAATAAAATATATTGAATTATTCATAAAATACAATTTATATCTGCATTTCCTAGGCACACACTATGAATTCCACGCAGGCAGAAAAGAATTTCTCTCTCTCTCTTGCAAAGAAGTTCTGAACAAAAATGCAAAGCTTCAAAGCAACTTGCCTTTGGATTTACCACTGGCCAAAATGACTCTTTAGAGAAGAACCACCTAGCTGGAAGTTCTTCTGTATAAAACTTGCCATTTCAGAGGATCCTCATCCAATTCTTTTTCTATTTATAACACACACTTCTCAGGAATACTTCATTATTTATGCTTCACTCGGTATTAAACCCAGGAAAATTCATGAGTATGAAACAACCTTCTTTGATCTGGACTGTTACCAGTGTAAAAAGGGGAAGGAGCTATTTCCACACCTCTCCAACAGTGGGTTCCTGGTCTCCCAGCCCGACGATTAAGATGCAGTCGGCCTGCCGGATGCAGCGCTGCGTCCATGGAGTAAGGGTGCTGTCTGCCTGGTAGAGTACAATGCGGTGAATGTCCTCCTGCTGTCCCAGCCAGCTAGTCAGTCGGTACTCATGGATACTGGGGACAGAAATGAAAAAAAAAAAAACAAAACCAACAAATTAAGAGAGTCAGGAGCTGTGATAGAAGACAGTAGAAAGAAATCTGCCATGTCAAGCACAAAATCCTGAGATGATGTGGGATGAATCCTATGACTGGAGTGTCGGAATGGAAGGATAGAGGCTCTTTAGGACGGACTGGCAGAGAAGACAAGGAAGAGGTGTTGCCCTCTATGTCAAAGACCAGCTGGAGTGCATGGAGCTGCATCTCGGGATGGATGACGTCCCAACTCAAAGCTTATGGGCGAGGATTAAAGGGAGGGCAGGGGACATGGTAGCAGGGGTCTCTACAGGCCATCTGACCAGGAAGACTGAGCGGATGAGACCCTCTACAGACAGATAGGAACAGCCTCACATTCACAAGCCCTGGTCCTCATGGGGGACTTCAACCACCTCGATATCTGTTGGAGGGACAACACAGCAGGGCATAGGCAATCCAGGAGGTTCCTGGAAGGCATGGATGATAACTTCCTTCTCCAAGTGGTAGAGGAACCAACAAGGAGAGGTGCTTTGCTGGACCTTGTTCTCACCAACAAAGAGGGGCTGGTGGGGAACATGACGCTCAAGGACAGCCTTGGCTGCAGTAACCATGAAATGGTGGAGCTCAAGGTTCTTAGGGAGGCAAGGAGGGCGTTCAGCAAGCTCACTGCCCTGGGTTTCAGGAGAGAAGACTTCGGCCTCTTCAGGGATCTCCTCGGTAGAGTACAATGAGATGAAGCCCTGGAGGGAAGAGGGGCCCAAGAAAGCTGGTTAACATTCAAGAATCACCTCCTCCAAGCTCAGGAGCGGTGCATCCCAACAAAGAGAAGTCAGGTAGGAACACCAGGAGGCCTGCATGGATGAACAAGGAGCTCCTGGACCAACTTGGACACAAAAAGAAGGCCTATAGAGGGTGGAAGCAAGGACAGGCGGCCTGGGAAGAATACAGAGCGATTGTCCGAGCAACCAGAGATCAGGTCAGGAAAGCTAAAGCCCTGACAGAGTTCAATCTGGCCAGGGACATCAAGGGCAACAAGAAAAGCTCCTATAGATATGTCAGTGATTAAAAGAGATTTAAGGAAAACGTGGTCCCTCTCTGGAAGAAAATGGGAGACCTGGTCACCTGGGATATGGAGAAGGCTGAGGTTCTCAATGACTTCTTTGCCTCAGTCTCCACTGGCAAGAGCTCCAGCCGCACTGCCCCAGTCACAGAAGGCAAAGGCAGGGACTGGGAGAATGAAGTACTGCCCACTGTAGGAGAAGATCAGGTTTGAGACCATCTAAAGAACCTGAAGGTGGACAAGTCCATGGGACCTGATGAGGTGCATCCGTGGGTCCTGAGGGAACTGGCAGATGAAGTTGCTAAGCCACTATCCATCATATCTGAGAAGTCATGACAGTCTGGTGAAGTTCCCACTGACTAGAAAAGGGGAAACACAGCCCCCATCTTTAAAAAGGGGAAAAAAGAAGACCCAGGGAACTACAGGCCAGTCAGTCTCACCTCTGTGCCTGGCAAGATCATGGAGCAGATCCTCCTGGCAACTATGCTAAGGCACATGGAAAACAAGGAGGTGATTGGTGACAGTCAACATGGCTTCACTAAGGGCAAATCCTGCCTGACTAATTTGGTGCCTTCTATGATGAGGTTACAGCATTGATGGATAGGGGAAGAGCAACTGACATCATCTACCTGGACTTATCCAAAGCATTTGATACCGTCCCACACGACATCCTTGTCTCTAAACTGGAAAGACATGGTTTTGATGGATGGACCACTCAGTGGATAAGGAATCGGCTAGATGGTCACACTCAAAGAGTTGTAGTCAACAGCTCCATGTCCCAGTGGAGGCCTGTGACGAGTGGTGTTCCTCAAGGGTTGGTACTGGGACCAGTGCTATTTAACATCTTTGTTGGTGACATGGACAGTGGGATCGAGTGCACCCTCAGCAAGTTTGCAGATGACACCAAGCTGGGTGGTGTTGTGGACACGCTGGAGGGAAGGGATGCCATCCAGAGGGACCTGGACAGGCTGGAGACATGGGCCTGTGAGAACCTCATGAAGTTCAACAAGACCAAGTGCAAGGTCCTGCATGTGGGTCGGGGAAATCCCAAGCACAAGCACAGGCTGGGGGGAGAATGGATTGAGAGCAGCCCTGAGGAGGAGGACTCGGGGGTGCTGGTGGATGAGAAGCTCAACATGAGCTGGCAATGTGCGCTGGCAGCCCAGAAAGCCAACCGTGTCCTGGGCTGCATCCAAAGCAGCGTGGGCAGCAGGTCGAGGGAGGGGATTCTGCCCCTCTGCTCTGCTCTTGTGAGACCCCACCTGGAATGCTGCCTTTGGCTCTGAAGTCCCCAGCACAAGGAGGACATGGAGCTGCTGGAGCGAGTCCAGACGATGCCATGAAGATGATCCAAGGGCTGGAGCACCTCTGCTATGGAGACAGGCTGAGAGAGTTGGGGCTGTTCAGCCTGGAGAAGAGAAAGCTCTGGGGTGATCTTCTAGCAGCCTTCCAGTACCTAAAGGGGCTACAGGAAAGCCGGAGAGGGGCTTTGGACAAGGGCGTGTAGTGACAGGACACGGGGCAATGGCTTTAAACTGAAAGAGGGGAGATTTAGATCAGATCTAAGGAAGAAATTCTTCCCTCTGAGGGTGGTGAGGCACTGGCACAGGTTGCCCAGAGAAGTTTTGGCTGCCCCATCCCTGGCAGTGTTCAAGGCCAGGTTGGATGAGGCTTTGAGCAACCTGGTGTAGTGGAGGGTGTCCCTGCCCATGGCAGGGGGGCTGGAACTAGATGATCTTTGAGGTCCCTTCCAACCCAAACCATTCTGTGATTCTATGATTTATACCATTAGATATATAAACAGAGGAAAGAGGATGCAGTGATGTCTAACATCAATACAACTTCCATGGCACCTCTAAGAATGAGGGCACAATGCCCACTTGAAGTAATCCAGCTTTTCCAATTTCACAAGTGAGAAAGTAACCATGGGAAAAAAGCACCCACATTTGAACCAAATACTCTTGAAACATTGTTGTTTCAAATAACTTGATCAGAAAACCCAACCCTAACTACTCCATGATTCTATGATTTTCTTCCCAAACACTGTATATTTATAAGACTAGCACAGCATATTACTAAATTTTTGTAAATAATACTAAGGGCACGTACTTGTCCAGCGCAGCAGAACCAAGTTGCTGTTTGATGTTATCACTGGTGAGCAGCAAAGCAGGACCTGGAAGAACAAAAAGTTTCGTAGGTGAACATCTGCCATTCAGCTCCTGACAAACTGTATTAAGAAAACGTAGCGACGACAAACGCAGCTCTGCAGATCTCCTTGGAAGATCACGATGGATCAGTGCATTGGGTAGAGTTGCCAGAGAAGAAAGACCTGGCACAAAGTCTTGACAAAGATTTCACACTTACCTTCAGTAACATCTTCCCATTCCCCACATTCCCCGAGCTCTGTTATTGCACTAGTCTGAGCCTACAAGCTCTCTTTCATCGCATCCCTCAGTGTCACCTAGGACAACAGTTTTGTGCAGCTGCATTTTCACAAACACAACATTCAGAACATCACATACCTTTTCCAACCACAGAAAGCCCACGAATCTGGTTTCAAAGACAAAAGCTCTTTCTCTAACCTATTGAAACATGTAATTTGTCCATCCTGCACCGAACCGACTCCCCAGGTGAATCCTAAAGCTCTCTATGGCAGTACCACTTCTCCAAAATGCCAACAGGACCCTATACCACTACCAACCCCAAGTAGAACGAGACTCCCAAATCTGCAGGGCACAGTCCAGTTCACGCTACTTCCACTGCTGAGCCAGGCATATGCACACATCTGGCAACATCATCATATCCCACATGAATTTTGGTGCACATCAAGTTTCTTGCAGGCGCTTTAGTCTATTTTTCTTATCAGCAATTCTATTTCAGCAGCAGCAATACCAGCCATATGTGGTGGAGGATGCAGAATAACTGCAGCTAAGTACAAAAAAATAATGAAAACTAAACTTAAGGGATCAACCTCGTACCTAAAGAAAAGATGATCTGTCTCATATTGAGAGAGAAATCACATTTACAAAACATGAAAGTCGCTTTCATGTATTACTGTTTTCATAATGTAATCTTTCATTTTTTCATTAATAAAAGAACCAAAATTTACGTACGAAATAACAAAAACCTTAATTACGTGAGGCCTCTCAAGGCATCAACATAGCAGCAGGGCTCACTGTGTTTGGTAAAAACCACATCATCATGAATGAACAACATGGTAAAAGATTGCAGCTTCACACTTATATGCTCAAAAAGCAAAAGACCCCCCAAAAAAGCACGTGGAGCTGGCAGCCTGACCTTCAGGGCCAACTCGTTTCCCCCACATCGGTCGATTCCTCCTGCCATGACTCCACTCTGTTTTAACACGCCCTAGTGTTAGACTTGAACACGCTCACCAGTACGACGCTTCATCTCGTATTTTCAACCAACCAAATAACGTTTGCTCTTTGTTACACCGATGATGATGAAGGAAGAACAAACAAAAATAGACAAAAATATCCCTTAAGTTGAGACCAAAAGATAAAAAGTAAAAGCTGGTAAGAAAGCACAGCAAAGAGGATGACTTGAGAGTAGAATTTCATCTCCTCACCCTCCAATAAAGTTTATGGTACTTGGTTCCTACGAAAGCAACAAGTCCACAGCAGAAGGAATTAGTTTAGAAGCATTTCAAGACGTGAACTGGTTCAGCCTGCCCTTCACTCCTGCACCAGTGCTGCTCCTCGCACCGTCTGTCTGCAGGGAACAGGCCCACTGCTTGCGAGGGTTTTTTCCACTTGATTTTTAACTTTGATTCTTTGATCTGGTCCACCACTCGGCCTCACAAACAGTTGGGCTAGCACAACTTTGGATGAGGTAATGGGATTAAGAGAGGTCTCCCAGAAGAAATACTCGTGACGTTGCACGCTATGAAGACAGCAAGGGAGAGAGGGCAGGTCAATTTTGCAAAAGCATTCAAGAGTAGAGTCATCATTTCTGTTGATGAACGTGTCAAAGTTCTCAGCAGAACAGAAATGATATGTAGACCAAATATTCTTCCAGGACATGTGACTTGCAAAGCTTCATGACAGTGGTGGTAGTTTAGTAGGCAAAGATGAACAGCCCAGGAATGCAAAACGAGCTGAGGAGGACAATAAAAATGTCAAGGAGGAGAGACTAACAACAAGGAGGGAACAGCGTGCTCCACCTCTGCGTTTGCCTGTTACCTCCCCAGACCCAGTCACCGGGATCCAACAGCGTCAGCAAAGGAGCCTGGAGCGCACCGTGCTGCTCTGGTGCACTGGGGGCACGTGCTCCAAGGGGAACGTTACACCCAGTGACCCAGTCGGCCAGAACACCTTTATACAGGGCGAGAGGCAGTTTGTAGAGCTGGAGTACCTCTCGCTGTTAGTCAAGGTGATGCCTATTTCACCCACAGATATCGTGAACGGGGACAACACATCCCCATCAAGCATCAAGAGCCTTGGAGAGGCATATGACTTCAGAAATCATGTCCACTCGCCTCACTTTTGTATTTGGAAAAGAAGCAGTTCACAGTACATGACACCAACACGTGTGTACAGGCAGAGGGACAGCTGTGCCGGCTCGGGAGGAGTCTGCCCAGCATCCCTCTGCACACCGGCAGTGCGGGACAAAGACGTCCAGACCCTTATTCATCCCCAGCACAGAACGTGGTGAGGCTTTCAACGAACCAACTCTGTTTAGCTTCAGAAACAACCACCATCTGCTCTACATTTCCAATTTCTAGCAAGCTCCCAATTAGTCAACCATTAAATAACCCTCCATTGATGTGATCAAGAACACCAACATATGTGTTCTCAAGTGCACAAACCAGAATGACCAAAAGTGTTATTTAAACTAAACTGCTGAGAGTAACAAATTAATTAAAAAGGAAATTATAAATCATTCTCAAGTACATACCCCTCGAACAGCCACACCAGCAGGCAGGAACGTCCAAGACAATGTGTCACCACGTCCTCAACACACGTTATCACGGTGACACACCATCATCTAGCGATCCCAGGCTGGATGGGGCTTTGGGCAACCTGGTGTAGTGGTGGGTGTCCCTGCCCATGGCAGGGGGGTTGGAACTGGATGACCTTTGAGGTCCCTTCCAACCCAAACCGTTCTGTGATTCCATGACATCAGCCTCGCAGGCAATTTGCAGCTGCTGTTGGCATCACGAGAACATCCTCCACCCTGCAGCAGCCGCCTCTCGCTTTCGGCAGGATTAGACACGGGTGAACAGCTCCAAGTTAAGAACATCGGAGAGGTGATATGAGGCAACATTAACTATTTATCTAAGCCCACCAGTGTCTCTCTGACTGCAACCAGCAGCAGATTGCTGGGGAAGAGTATTAGAGCACGGAAAACTTAATGACATTCTCCGAGCCTCCAGCAATTGGCAGTTCACGAATTTCTCCAGCCAGAGGTGGTGACTTTTAGTAGCCCCTGGGGGATTTTTCTTTCAGTGAACTCGCTGGGATTCTGAATCCCAATTTTTAGATGCTTTAGGTGAGAAAACACCAGCTTACCCCCAGGCACAGAGGATCATGATTCATGGGAAACCTCATGGAGCATATAAATTGGTACTCCAGAGTCATCTGGTTTTCAGTACAGAACTACAAGCCCGTGAAAGAGAAGTGAGGAGAAAAAAAGGCTGGCAAATATCAGAGCTTAGTTCATTTTATCTTTTAAGAATATAAGGCACTCAAGAAAAGGTTGAGACAACCTTTCAGCAAGGCTTCCAAGCTCAAATCCTGCCCTAGTAAATAGACATAAGTATCTCACAAGAGACATAACTCTTCCTTTCTTGCCGAAGATGAGAATGGTACTCACTTTTGTAATTTCCCCCCCCCCCCCCCCCACATAACACCAATTTCATAAGATGAGAAGGAGTGGGAATACAGATATCTGAGCTCCAAGTCTAATAAAACATGGTCAAAAAGTTGTGCGGAGAAATCAGAGGCCCAGAGGTCAAAGACTGATCTCTGAGAGTTAGAAATAGTTGCAAATTCACCTCACTTGGAAAAAATACTCGTAGAAAGACACTGCCCAGTACAAAATGCACTGTGGAAAAAGATTTACTGCAGCAAACTTACTTGCCTGGACTTCATCAAAAGAGAATTTATATTTGGCCTACTAAAAGTCTACAAAATTACGTGTTAAAGAGACAGAACTGATAAAAGAGTTTGATGTCCCAATGTCAGAAGATCTCACCCAGCATATCAAGTTTTGCCAAGGTCCAGGTACCACATTAAACACTTCACATCTCAATCTAATCTGTGTGCAAAGGGAAATTCAGGCAGAACTACAGTTAAAAACTCCATTAAATTCTTTCTAAAGATATTTCAGTGAGTTTTCCAATACATGATACGTTTTCAGAAGTTAAAAGAAAGCTTATATTTAAAGGGCAGAAAAGAAGGCGACACACAGCTGGATTTGAACCCCCCTCTACTTCAGTTTGAGGTGATAAGCGATCGGAGGGCTCCCACATACAGCCAGAGTTTGCACAGCCACGTGGTATCACTTAGCTGGTCTCAGTAAAAGAACAAAAAAAACCCACAGTTCAGTAAATACTTTTTAAAAATCTGAATACTGCAGAACAGCTTTCTTGATGAGAGACGCTCTCAGCTCTACCAGGATTAAGGGGAAAGAATACTACTAATAAAAATAGACATCACAAAACTTGACCAGAATTCATCAACATGGTTATCCTACCCTGAAACTTATCACAGCAGTAAAACTTGCCCATCTTTGTTTCAATTCAGTTCAGAAGTGGAAAATTCTGTCCCTGCTTTTTAGAAATTCTATATTCTACATCCTCCTTCTTTGGAGAACCCAAGACAAAGATCCAAAGAAATGGCCAAAAAAGGGAGTGAGGAAGCAGCGATGCAGCCTCTGGTTCACCACGCTCTGCATGACTTCCCCGCTCTCTCCTCAATGCTCAGATCATATTTTACATTTATACCTGTCTCAAGATGAAGGCAGATTCATGTAGAGTTATTGCCACCAGATACCAAGTAACTGCTTCACCGTCCAGCTTTTAGCAGAACAAACGCCATGGAAACACGAACATCCCTCAGTATTTAACTGGGACACAATCACAGTGTCTAGGAAACAATATCAGAATTATCATAAGCCACAGAAACACCAAATCTACAAGAAACCAGCACAAATTGGTTGGATAAAGCTGTGGGTGGTACCACACATTGGTGCTCCCTGTGTGCAGAGACCAGAGAGGCCACCATGCTCTGGGGCTGGAAAGCTCAGTATAGAAGCAGTCTGGTCATGTGAGGTGTTCCCATTACAAATTTAAAAAAAAAAAAATATATATATATATATATATATATATATATATATCATTAAACCTACACAACAGGATCAAGCAACCAGACGAATAAGTGCTGCCTCATTACAGGCAAAGTGTTGGGGAGGAGGGAAGAAAAAAAAATTCTGAATAATTTTTCCAATTCTTGGGGACAGTATATATACACACTAATTCATGGTGTTATGAAGCTTCCACTATCAGAGTGAGATCTTCTATTTGCCATTATTTTTATACTCCTTTAATAAAACAAAAGCAGTTAAAAATTACTAAAAAAAATAATCCCGTTACGTAGATTAACCTGCAATCAGCTCCAACTCTGCTAACAGCCTTCTTCTAATACCAGTTCCAGGAAATGGAAAACCAGCCTCTAATCCAGTTTTGCAGGTTGTGTTACGACCCACTGCGCATCCCGACCGCCCCCCTGGGATGAGGGCAGAGTCCTCCCAACAACTGCGGCAGCCGGTACCTCACCATGGTTCTTGCAGAGATGTCATGATTACTGGGTGCCTTCTCCTCATTTCTTCTACCCTTTTATCTCCAGCCTACAGCAAGGGGATTCTAGGTATCACTGCAATATTCATCTAAGTTAATATTAACAGGAAGAGTAAGGAATTTTCTAAAATAACCCATTAAGTTGCAACAGAAAGCTAAAACCGACTGCTTTAAACCCAATGCATGACAAGGCTACCCCTGCACCGCTCTGCGACATATTTCAAGTCCAAATACGGATCAGATGTTAAGTCAAGTGTTAGATGGCAACATCTGATTACAATTTACAATGAAACAGTTTATTCCAGAAAAATCAAAAGGATAAACCAAAAATATGCTAATAGCAGCAAGTCTACACAGTGAAACCCCTTTTTTTCAAAATTAGGAACGTGCAGAATCATAGAATGGTTTGGGTTGGAAGGGACCTCAAAGATCATCTGGTTCCAACCCCCCTGCCATGGGCAGGGACACCCTCCACTACACCAGGTTGCCCAAAGCCTCATCCAACCTGGCCTTGAACACTGCCAGGGATGGGGCAGCCACAGCTTCTCTGGGCAACCTGGTCCATTGCCTCAGCACCCTCAGAGGGAAGAATTTCTTCCTTAGATCCAATCTAAATCTCCCCTCTTTCAGTTTAAAGCCATTGCCCCGTGTCCTGTCACTACATCCCCGTGTCCAAAGCCCCTCTCCAGCTTTCCTGTAGCCCCTTCAGGTACTGGAAAGCTGCAATAAGATCACCCCAGAACCTTCTCTTCTTCAGGCTGAACAACCCCAACTCTCTCAGCCTGTCTTTATAGTAGCACTCCAACCCACGGACCATCTTCGTGACCTCTTCTGGACCCACTCCAGCAAGTCCACGTCCTTCTCATGTTGGGGACCCCAGAGCTGACCGCAGTATTGCAGGGGGTGGGTCTCACTGAACATGCACTGAAAGAGACGTCCTTAAGAGAAAGATTTTCAATTCAGCCTTCTCAAGCATATTAAATAACGCTTCTCATTTCCATAAATATGTTTAAGGACTAATCCCAGTTCACACCCAAACCCCAAGTGCTCATCAGCCAATTTCAGTGTCAGAAGCAGGTAAGTTCTCAGGTGGCAGAGGCACGAAGCTCCAATACACCAGCTGCTCACCAAGACCCTACTGCAAATCTTTTCCCATAAGCTTTCCATTTCCCCACATGTACAACGGACACAGTTCTAACGTTCAGCTGAACACCAAGACAATCTGAAAACAAACCACAATTTTGCTTCACAACACTGACTTCATTACTCGTTTCCTTTTTTGATGTAAGAAGTCAGAAGAAAAATCATTTCAAAAACCAGCCCCGTCCCTCAGAGCAAAGCACCATCTAGCACATGGCTCAGAGCACTGTCACACCCCAGTAAGGAATCTCCCAACAATTTGTAGCCATAGTACAAAGGAGAAAATACAAAAGCTACCCCAAAAAGAAATAAAGAATGCTGTTTCTGCTGAAAACAAATAAATAAAGGCTGCATGAAAAAGCCCCTCGGCAGTGTACAGTGGGCAAAGAGGCACAGTAAAAGGCTGGCAGGAGGTCACCCACTGTCTCCGAGCAGTGTGGGGCTGAACAAGCAATAGGTGGACTCGACCAACAGAGGCCCTCGAGGCCAGAGAGCTCGCCCTGCCAGCTGTGCTTTGAACCATATGGCTAGCTGTGTTTTCACACAACACTTCCCTCTTCCCACTGCAGCCGTCTGCTCCGTTTTGGCAAGAACCTCAGATGCCAAGGTTGGATAGTACCATCTACAGCTGCCAAGCACTACACAGATATCAGCTTAGGATAAGAAAGAAAAAAGGAGAGTGAAGGAGGAAAGGCCAAGTGATCACAACAAAACCCCTCGTTAGTTACATCCTAGTTGCCTTCAACTAGAATGGTTATTTTTATTCCCAACAGCCCATCTACGTACTTAAGTTCTCGTTTGTTTTATTTACGGGCTCCTAGTGCTGTCACACATCAAAACAGGCTGGCAGCGATCCATAAGAAGCTATATACCCATTAGCAATATAGCTACGCTGAGATCCGTGCTCCGTTATGGATGTAAAATTCCTCTGCCATCTCAAAATAACAGGAGTCTCCAAACGCCCACCAATTAGTACTCACTGTAACACATCTCCACCATAAGCTGCAAACAAATTCATATTCTAAAAGGTGAAAGAGTTCAAGCATCAAAAGCTTTTTCCTCTGCCTGCCCACCTAGAAGATGTTTCTAAGCAGAATAATAAGGGCCAGCTCCAGATACCCTTTAAGGTCAAAAAGGAAAGAACCAATAAATGTAAGTGGTTATACCTCAAGCATCACGTAACCTGTGCTTTTCAAAATAATAAGCCGTGAGATAGCAGACTAACAATTCATCAAAGGACTACAGCAGATTTACTCAAGAGATCCGTGACAGCATACAAGGATGAGAAGAGGATGTTCAGGAAATGTCAAACTGTAGTACCAAGCGTGAACTGAATTGTGGATTGAATACATGGGTTTGTGAGCAGCTGGAACTTGCACACACAACTTCACCAACGGATAAAGCAATTGATGACTCAACTGTGAGCTGAATACATGGTTTTGTGAGCACCAGACAAATAAACTGGCAACAAATGGGACAATGATTTAAGACTGAAGTTTGGACTTCCAGAGCCAATCTGGATCTCCTCCACAAGCCTCTTCCACCAAGTCTTATGTTTACCACTCACTGCACCACCTCAACGAAAGAAAACTGGCTAAGAAATCCTTTGCTGGATGAAGCTGTACAATCGAGGAAGCCCGGAAGACTCTCACACATGAGAGAGAATCAGACTCTCAGGCACTGCAGGAATGGTGTACTGGTGTGGGATTTGTCTGCTGGAGTGCCTGCAGCCCTAGGAGTGCTGATGGCAGCCAAGGCGAGAGGCCAGACACATCGGCTAATATTTCTGAGTCGTTAAGGCCACAAAGTTTTTCACTAAAATTAAATGCGTGTTAGAGATGGGAACAAAGAAGCAAGAGGTCATGAAAAAGGCTGATCCTGAGCAATGTTCTACCACTGCCCCCTAATGCAACATGAACCCCCCTTTGACTAACGCCAGGTACCCGCTGTACCTCTCTAAAAAGATAAGCAGCATTTTTTTTCCCCATGATGCAGTAACATGCAAACACTTCTTACCCACAGCACTGAGAGCATGCTTGAGCTCCAGAGTAAAAGTTGTAAGTGGCACCTCTTCAGACACCGGCATAATTGCTACTGTGGACAGATTGCTGGCAGGGTTTCCAGCATCCCACTTGCTACTTGAGCTGTGTAATCCAAGAGGATGACCTGTTGGAAAAGACAGTATCTGTCGTAAGTCAACCCAGGCGTCATTTCATTGTTTTCAACTGTCAGGCAGCAAGGAAAGGATCACTGAATTGCTTAACCTAAGATAAATGTAACATCCTCCATATCACATAAAAGGAAAGAGTTCCCACATATTTCATTTGTAAGAGGATGAAGATCAATTTCCATCATTTTTGGCTGCTGACGTTGCGTGCGCGAGTAAAAGTTAGGCAATGTTAAAAATATCTGGAGGCCAGGAACAGGCAGACTGCAACGTGCACTTACTCAACCTGTCAAGATAAAAAGGCACTGTGAATCACTTTCAAGGGCCACAACTTTGGGACAGGCGTTGATTGAGCCTACAAGAGGAATCAGCTTAAATAACAAAACCCAAAAACTTGTTGCCAGTACATAAACACTCCAAAATTAATATCCACTTTTTATGGTGTTCCTGACCAAGGGAATAAATATCTGTTTTCAACAAAGTTCCTACAGGGAATGTGTATCTCCACCTACTTTCACTTCTCTCCAAGATGTGAAAACGTAGAGCTTCACAGATTTGTGCTTAGGAATATTAAAATAAAATAAGGAACCTCTGAAGTAGCTGCAAAGTATCTGTGGAAGTATCTCCAACATAATCCAGTAAACTGAGTAAGGACAAAGAGTCTGGGCAGAGGAGAGGATTTTTTGACAGAAGCATGCGGTGCATGTAACAACGATGACCTTCCTAGATAGCTTAGAACTAGAAAAGATTCATCACAGGGGTATTCTACAAACTCTTCTTTCTAATTTGGTGCTACTTCTTTCCTCTTTAACTAAGCCTTCTCAGACAATCTTACTCAGCTACAAGAACACAATAAACTTATTGTCATCCAAGTTAGGATTTAACATCCTGCTCATCTTATTTCATCCAAAAAAGGCCTAAGATGCACCATTAAGATGAATTCTTGAGATGGATATATGGAAATACTTGATATACCGTATGAAAATTTATTCAAAGTCTATATGAAAGATCGACAGTAGACTGCAGGACACAAAGAAACATCAGATAAACCTTTCTGAAATATATTCAGCGATTGAGTTATTCATTTCAAGTCTTCTAAAATAGCTCTGCACAGAACATTAAACAGTTCTTCCACTCTTTTTGGAGACCTTCAAGAAGATATTTGTAGGTTCAAACAAGTTATACATCATGGCCCAACTCCATCTCCACCAGCCCTTTCCTCCTCAGAAATTCAGTGGCAAGTCTCTCGTTGAACTCCTGTTACTGTCATTAATTTTCCTCCCATTTCCTGCAGATTGCATATTGCCCCGTTTCCCAAAAAGTGTGGACTCTGCCGTAGGCCACAAAGGCATTGGAGCATGCACAAAGGCTTAAGTACAACCATCACCAGAGATTCGTACACAACTCATTGCGTACGGAGAGCCGAGCGTGGAAAGAAAGAGAGGACTTGGAAATTTCACTCCCCAGGACTGCTCCAAAACGTGAGAGTTGGCCACCTCATTTTCAGCCTCCTTGGAATATTGTAAAAACAGCAAGAAAGGTAATTTAAAAAAAAAACACCAAACAAGAACCAAACAACCCGCAAGAGCAAAGAATCCCGCGACAACCTCAGCAGTAAGCGTGCGTCTGTTTTCTTTTAAAAGCTACTCAAGAAATTTTGGGAAACCTCCTCCTACTCCCTTCAATTCAATTAGTAAACATACTTTGTTTTGCCTCTGCTGCATTCACGAAGCTTAAGAACCAATCCACAGACCATTTCCCCTCAGACAATTCATTAAGATAACGCAAATACAGACATATTAAAGTCAGTCTACATGCAGATGTCACTCAGCATGAGATGTGAGTCAAGTCTACCATAGTTGCTGTTTCCAATGCTCCCTTTGAGCTCTGCTCTTGTAAGAAATTTCAAGGAAATTTCACTGCACATATGCAGCAGTACTTTTTTATCTCAATTGCAAATCATCCTGTTCCCACACTTAATTAACCATGCTCTGCCAAAAAAAAAAAAAAAAAAGAAAAAACGTATACATATATATAATAAAAACACCATTCACTTGTGACAAGAGCTAAAACATTTAGCGATGAATTCTCTTTTCAAGTATGCACTTTCTATTTCCAGATTTGACGACGTAAATGTAGCTCCAAGGAAGCACCAGCATCAATGGGAGCAGTCCAGGAATGAGTCTCACCTCCCTGCTGAAGACTGCCAAGAATCTTCTCGCCCAGCAAGTGAATAAGTCTAGTCACAACCTGGCAACGGGAGAGAAAGAAAAAGAAAAAGAAGCAAAATATTCAGGCAGAATGTACAAAAAAATAGTGCATCTAAACAGATACTTTCGAACTTTTGGAAGATGTTATCTGAAGCTGAACCACACAGAGACAAGGTTTTATAACCACAGCTTCTCTCCTGGCTGTACCGTATGGTGACTGATCATTTGTCTTGATTTATTTTACCTTATTTTACTCTAATCTGGAAAAACCAAGAAAACCAAACCAAACCAAAAAAGGCAGTATTTAACCTGCTTTGGGAACAAAAGAAAAAAAGCCACAAGTTATTTTAGGAAACATGTCAAATTGCATTTTCAGTTCTCCTCTCTGCGACGTGTTTGCATCTCTAAGTCACCCTCCGTTCCGCGGCTGCTGGGCGCCTCCACCTTCCGCAGTACCAAATGCCCCAAAAAGGTCAATTCTGCACTCGAACCCTCTCGCACAATCTTGCTGCCACCTCACCCCCTGTGAATCAGTCAGCATTTGCAGTAACCAACGTAAGACATCTGGAATGAAAGATAAATACGTGCTCTGAACACCTGCAGAATCAGAACAAACTGCCTAACAAATCACTTTCCCCCTCAAATCATGTTTGCACGGTACCTTTGAAGGGACAGATTTTTTCCCCAGCTTTTTTTGCAACAGGACTTACATCGACATAACCCAATACTCAAAATAGCCAAGCCCACCTGAAAACTGACACACTTCTCTCCAACATTTACAGTCACTAATTCCCAACGAGAGGTGTAGCAGAAGCCTAATAATCGCAACCCCAAGGAGCGACAGACTTGGAAAACGCATCATTTATTCTGGAAAGCTGTGTGCAAATGTTCTACCACATAAGGAAAACAGATATTCAAATGCATCAAGAATTAACAGAGCATTAGATACTCTTCTCCAGACAAATAATTTAAAGTCAAAATAACTGTAATTTTCAGGACAACATAAAAATCCCTCAAAAACCACAACAACCAAAATTCTCCAAACCCTTAACAAGCTAAACAAGCAGCAGTAAATGGCTACGTTGGATTTTGGGCAAGGAAAGACACACTGTTCCCATAAGAACAAGCATTTCAGGATGCATTTTTCACATAAAAGACCATGGAAGCATCAGGACAGGTCAGCATGCCCATCAGAATCAAGTATATACCCTACTTTAAAAGAAAAAAAAAAAATTAAATTGCCCCAGACTGCGAAACTCCGCAGCTTTAATAAGCACCAATATATTTCGAGTGTCTGGAGGAGGAAGGGAGAAGAGCAAACAGGCAGCTTCCACCACGGTGTGCCCTACAGCCAAGCAAGGAGTAAGAGCTAAACAAAGTTATTCGAGGAATTTCCGTCCCAAAGCCAGAACTGCACATCAACCATCTCCTCGGAGATCCAAGATCAACTTCTTCAGCGTTCCCCTCATTTGCAGCAACAGTGGGCACAATGGTGCACACTCACAGAATCATAGAATGGTTAGGGCTGGAAGGGACCTTCAAAGGTCATCTAGTCCAACCCCCCTGCAAGGAACAGGGATATCTCCAACTAGATCAGGTTGCTCAGGGCCCCGTCCAACCTGGCCTTGAACGTCTCCAGGGATGGAGCAATAAATCTCACCCGGCAGAGAGCACTGATGCTGCACGAGCGCTGCCGTTCACGCGCAGCGGCGGAACGAGGGCAGCTCTCAGCCCCCTTCCCCAGCCTGGAATCTCAACCAGGATCTTCAAAACGCTTCCAGTTGTCCAAAGCACAACTAGGGCTGATGACCATCCAGCCGACTCGTTACCACTTTAATAACACCAAGAACTGTGGGTTTGGGATTCAATGAACAGCACTGGGTGTAGCTACGGAAAACTGCCCCAACTACAGGGAGCCAGGAGGGAAAGAGGGAATTCTTAATAAAAATTATGAGACTGATTTCCCTTCCCAAGGGAGATAACCCACCTCTCGAGAGCGTTGGCTATACCCAGCTCACATGCATCCACCTAACAGCCTGCACACTAGGACTTTCCTTAAGCAGTTTCGGTAGGTGTTATGAATGTTTTACACTTCTGAACTACTTTAAACGTCAGAATTTTAATTACTTACTAAAACCATCTCCTGTATTTATAACTTTTTCTGCTTTACAGACAGCTGAGGAGAGCTCCAGCTAAGTTAAAGAAAACGTCCAAGGTTAATGACGGAACTAAGAATAGAACCTATTGGTCTCATTTTCCAGTTGGCTGCTCCTATTACCAGGAAATATTATTTGTCTTGTTTGCTAGAGCAAACCTTACAGCCTTGGTACGTATAGATATGGGAAAATTATTTCCCCGGTGACTTTGTAAGACAAGCAAATTGCTAACCATAACGGGATGAGTCACTCTGTCGCAGTCATGGCAACGTCGAAGGAACATCAATTTGGGATCGGAGCTAAGAATTGGCCTGAAATTTCCATGGAGTTTTATATTACCTATACTACATTTTCTGTCACAAAAGAAATTTTCTTTCCTTTGGAAGAGACTCATCCATCCGTCTGAGGGAAAAGTCATATAAATCACATCTCCATTGACAACAGACCCAAGCTTCAATGACTGACCTACAGCCATTACTGGGCAGAACAGCTAGAGCTGCTCTCACCAAATTCAGCACAACTGGGAGAAACAAACAAAAAAAATCATCACCCTTCAGGTTTCCAGATCCCTTTTTCTAACCCCTCCAGTAACATGGCAGAAGAAGAAGGAGCAGGTAGATACAGTCCAAGAGACCATGACAAGGACGCCAGGGGACCCAGGGAAGGACCTGGGGTGGCATGGAGGGGGCTGGTTTAGCTTGGGGAGAGGAGGAGGAGGGAGCAAGCAGAAATTAGGCCTCAGGCTGGGAGGTCACACACAGGGATTGCAGGGAAGCAGCGTTATTCCAAGTATGTCTGGAAGAGACAGAGGCAAGAGAAAGGCAAGGTGGGCAGGCGGGTGCCTCGGCACAGGCATCCAGGCAGTGATTCAGCAGTCACTTATTCCCACTCTACCTGTTCCCCTGTATTTCACAGGAAAAGCTCTGGGAATTGGCAGTGAGGGTTTGGGCAGAGAGGGAAGGCAACTCTGGCAGCACTGCCAGGAAAAAATCAGATTGATCTGGAAGAAACACTGAGTTTTCAGTCCTTGGCAGCTGCAGCATGTGCCACACCGCCCCCAGCACTGGCCCCAGCACTGCCCCCGGCACAGCTGAGCCCGTGATGGACTCAGGTACCAGTTTTCCAAAAGAAACACCTGTATCCCCTCTCCCACGCAAACACCAGTCTTTCCCAAGCACGGTGCCAGAAGAGCACAGAGCACTTCCCAGACCTCTGTACGTGCTAAATCGTCTCATTTCCACAGTGCCACCATCACCCAGGGCTAGACAGTCTTTGCAGCACAGTCAGAAGTGTCTGGTGTGCTCATCCCTACGGCATATCCTGGATTTTACAGCCTTTTCTAGCACCATCCACCCAGCCCTGCAAACACGCTCGCCGCAGACACCGACTCGCAGCCCATTTCGGTGGCACCGAAACAGAAGGTTGAGATTCAAGGTTTGAAGAAAAATCTGTGCTGCAAAAAGGCAGCGAGTTAGAGTCCAGACTTATCCAAGAACACCAGGAGGCTCCTAAATTAGGCAAGAATCGTTAGTTGTCTGCAAAGCAAATGCAACTTTTTGACCCCTTGTCCTAGAGACAGAGCCAAACCAGTTTTGGTTTGCAAGGAAGCTGAATTTAATCATTCCTCACGATTAGAAACTGCTCTGGCAGTGAGCAGATCCTGCTCCGCTCACCACAGTTAATCACTCCAACCGGTAACGAGCAGCAGAGACATGGATCAGACACTTCCATGGTAGGCCAGGCGTGAAGAGAGCGGCACCGCTGAAACGGCCCCAGCGCAGGATGAACTTCTCCTTGTGACACAGAGCAACTTTCCTTCCCAGTGCCACCATCTCCGGCTGTGAAATGACTCAGAAAGGTCACAAGGCTTTGCCAGCAACCTAAATATACACCTGTGGGGTCTCGCAGCGTGAGTCGGGGCTCTGGAGCCGTGGAGCCTGCCTGGCTCGTAAAGATGACTAGGTCACCTCTCAAAAAACCAAGACACCTCCAAAAAAAACCAACCCAAAACAAATATTCACTCTCCTGAGCTTATGTGAAAGCCACTTCATGCCAGAAGGAAGAAAACAAATCTTACAGGGCTAAAAACCTCAGTATTTCTCCGTCTCAAAAGCCCCAAAACCTCTCCTGCTCTCGCAGACACTACTGCAATTGTAAATTCACAAAATCCGTCCCAGAGCAGGAGGTTCAGTTGAGACAGACATTTTGCAAGGGAAACAAAACGTTCTTGTTCCTCCTTCCACCTACTCACCTTTTCCAATTAACTCACCAGAACACTTTTGTGCGGGGCAAAACGGGATGGAGAGGATTTCTTTCTCAAACAGCGTTGGAGAGCACTTTCCTCAGCACAGTTCCACCTCTCCAACCCAGCTTACCACTCACCTCCTCATCTACCCAGACACGTTGTCTTCCCAGCTGTTTCTGAATCAACTCCATCCCCAGTAAGACCCACTCAAGCTCTCTTAGCAGCCTCCAACCCCCCCAGATCCCCCGTATTGAACGTGAGAGTTTGCTTCTGCACCCGCTGCAGAGAAGGCTCTGGGAACCCATTAATCTTCCCTCTGCTTAACTAATGGTAAATTACTCAGCAGCCCTGCAGCCTCTGCATTGCAGGGCAAGGACCAAGCTCCACATTCCCAAGGGGACTGTGTTTGCCTCCTTTAGGATGACTAATTTCAGCTTCCAAACAAACGTCCTTCAGCGATGGGGCCGGGCGGTCCTACAGCTCTGCACCACCTGCCAGCGACGGTGCCAGCCCACGGCTGACTGCTCCATCCATCTCCGGCCGTCGGTGTTATCCTGAGCACTTCCCAGCTGCTGTAATTCCGTAATTCCCACTCAAGCGGTTACGCTCACTCCGCCTTGCATTTCCTGTAATCCTTTTAAATATTTCAACCTATTATCCACACCTAGCTAATCTTCCAAGGCTGGGTTCTAGTTAAAGCTTTTGTTCCTATTCAACTGTAAAACTGAAGAGCTGCTTTACAATAAGCCCTTTTGAAAGTGATTTTCATGAGAACTCGGTTGTAAAATACTTCCCTATGGATATTTATTTCATTCTATGAATAGTACAGATTGCCTGGCCAACTGACTACCTGCTAATAGATAACGATGGTACCAAACAAAGATTTTCTCCCATTCTAGCTAATTTTCAACAAAGCTGATTCAGAGAAATCGTGAGAAAATTCCACAAAATCTACACCAATATCCAAATCCACAGTAATAAGTAATTGAAGTAAAAGGTACCATGTCATACAAATCTGTCTGTCTCAGAAGAGAAGAAATACATGTAAGAACAAAACTAAAACATTTGCCAACTCTGCTCCACGCTGCACTACAGTTCAGGTTTAACTGTACACTGGTTTTAGATCTAAGCAGCAAAGCTCCAGTACCACCCACGGTGAGCGGTGTCCTCCTGCAGGTCCTGGGTTTAGGAAACCAGCCTTGGCTGAAGTAGGCAGGAGCAAGCCCGACGTGCCAGTTTGGATCCTGCACAACCAACAGACACACAGCCTTACAAATCTGGATGTGGTTTCCCTTCCAAGCCTGTCCCCATCCTCTCTAGCGGATCCTCTGCCATCACCCAGATCCAAAAGATCACTACTCTCACAGTGAACAAGACAGCTTGCAGGTGAGCTAAGGACTTTCTCCGGTGACTTTGAAGTTTAAAAATAAAATACTTAACTATTAAGCCTTTAAAATTTCACATCAGTCATCCAATAGGTCACCTTTAAATTAAATATGTTAAATAACAATTTATTGGTACTTTCATAGCAAGGTATTATAGACCTTCACACACATCTGTGGTTCAGTTCAAGGACGTGTAAAAAGGGCTTTCTACCACACAGAGACCCAATGTCAATCAGCTGGCATGGAAAGCAGGGCTGCCAAGGGTTTTCTGTTCTACAAAGTAAATGCAATTGGGGTAAAATTGCCATTTTACCTATACAAATTCACATAATAGCTGGTTCGTTTCTGCGGAGTGCTTTCCAGGAGCCGAGATTATTCTCTGCCAGATTCCTTAAGGGTTTTTTTGTGGGACAAGGGAGGAGGAGAGGTAAATTAGACCATCAGCTTGAATAAAACCATGGCGTTATTGAAGCTTCACGTGGCCTCAGATCAGACACAACACTCTGCTTGTCACAGAAGCAGGGAGCTTAGCAAGGGGTCTCCGATTAAAACTTCTGACGGTTTGACAACCGCCACGACAAAGCAAACCTTAAATGCTCCCTCGCAACAATTCTGGCACCTTTACAAACGCCACTGAAGCACAGAGAAGAGCTGAAGCTTTATCCTGGGGCTGTTTGAGCTTCTAACGTTTGTGATCAATTGTGTCTTGAAGAAAAACGTCAGTCTCGCATCGCTGCTCTGAGCACTCGCTCCTGCCTGCCTCGCCGGCGACCACGCTTCCGCCGAGCGCTCTGCTTCTCTCCTTTTCACTTCCCCTTCTCCTACAGTCAAGAAAAACTTATTTTAATGGGCCATGAGAACAAATATAGAAAAATCTAGAAGCGTGGCCTCTCCTGACCCGTTCCACAGCGCCGTATCAGGCTTAAATAAGGCGAAGCACAAAATACACTATGCCTGAGGGAGGCGTTTTGAAAAGAGGGCACATTACTGAGCTCGCTTTGTAAGGCAGATGGATAACCCCAGGGAAGGCTCCATCCACTTCAGAAGAGCTCTGGTTAAAATACACATACAAAGATAGCAGGTCTCTGTTCAAGATAGATGATGGGTTCCGAATATATTTAAATCCCAAGGGCAAGGGCAGACTCGGAGAATTAAAAAAAAGATGCAGAAAAACTCTGTATTTTCTAGCATGTATTTCTAGTATGCAAAAGGGTTTCTTACAGTTAACCTCTCCACAGCTCCTCAGCAATTTCTCAGGGCAATTTCCATCAGCTACAGCAGGTCTAAATTTCAAGTTAAAATTATAAAAACCATCTCAGCGCAGTAGAGGCAAAAGATAATCTACAAAATGTGATGCAAGTTGTACATGGATGTTAGAACATCTCTGTAATCTGTTCACAAATGCTGCGCTCTTGCTGCTGCTTCGAAACCGCTTTGCGGTGCCAAAAATCGTGAGCTGATTCCCTGCCCTACTTTGCAGAACTGAAAAGCAGTGATGAAAATAGAAAGAATCAATTCCCTTTCACTCCTGCAACTCTGAGAGAATTCATTTGGCCCATCCCACTGCTCAGCACAAAGCACCACCTCAAACGTGGTTTTGCAGGAGGTTATAAAAACAAGTAACAATCTTTTAGCCTTTCTAGGGAGTAGAATCAGCTTTTTCCTAGTACCCAGTCGCTGCAATTGCAGTACACTATCACTTGCTCTATTCCAGTGCAAGTGGCTTATGCCCTATCTATCAGAAGACAGCTTTGTGTGTTCAAAAATAGCTACCATGTCTTCCCTTAACCTTTCACAGTCTTTTTGCCTTTATAGGCTAACATTTCTGAACAGCAGTTAGCCTCCTTTTTGTCCTCTAGACTCTCTTCATTTGGTCTGCCTCTTCCTTCAAATGTGCTGCCACCGGCTGGTACTGAAGCTTTTCCAATATCATGAAGAATGCAAAGATTTCTTCACTCCAAAAAGCATGCTTTTAAAATAGGGGTTTTTTTTTCCTATTTTTCAGGCATGGTCAGCTTTTGATCCTCTAATGTCTGTCTTTTTCTAAGAAATGGCTACCCAGACCCTTTTCTCTGTATGCAACTTACTAGTTTCCAGCTCAAAAACCTGTCTCCAGTACACTCCTTTAACTAGAAAAGTTGACTTTGTATCTCCTGCTTGACTTCAAACTTTCTACTCTATTATTTTCCTCCATCACTTCAATTTCCTCTCACTTCTCTCCTTCATCTCTTACCTGACAGACCTCAGAGGAAAAAAAAAGATACAAGAACTTTAAGATCATATGAAAAAATATTTTATCTTAGGTTCTTCAGACAGTCTGAAGGCATTAACAACATAAATCACCTACTTAAAGTCTACCTTACACTCCTCTTTCTTTTTTTAATTCTTGTTCTAAAATCATCCAATAGTAAAAATGCAAGCTCTCACATTTTTTGGTATCAGTTTAACATCTATTTAGAATTTGGAGATCTCAAACAGCAGCAATAATGGGTTTTTCTAACAACCTTTTTTGCAACACATTTCCTTAAAAGATCTACTTTAGCCTGTTGTTTCACTGCCACTAATTAGTCAAACTATATGCAAGTCTAGAGAAAACCAATGCCGTATTCAAATAAAATCAGGAATTTGAGGCTCTGCTCTTTAGACACAGGAAGACATGTGAATTCTATCACAAGCCAATGTTTTGAACTGTACTACAAATGTAACACTCAAGCTCAACTTGAACTGCAAAGCAAAAAGATTCACGTCTCCACAGAGAGCACTCCTTAGGGGAAAACAATTCTGCCAGCTGATAGAATAGGAAAAGGGAAGGGAGAGAAAAGAGATCCTGAAATAAATTCTTTCCCAGACAAAAAGGCAGAATTCGAACACTGCCTTTGTGCAGATCAGCATTGCCAAATGTTACATATTCAGTGCTTACTAGTGAGTTACAGTTTAAAACTAGTAGCATTTAAAATCATCCCCTACATAAGGGGAAAGGTGGATTTAAATTCCACCCGGCTCATTTCCTCACTTCTTGATCAGTCACAAGGAGAGTGATATTTAAAAGGAAACCAGGAAGATTATTTTTCATTGACATAACCTCTGAACACTTACTGCAATGATGAAATTATTCTAGCAATAATACAGACAAACTCCACAGTTTCTGTAACATTGAGAATGCATGAATACAGGCTTTATATTGCACAGGTTAAAAAGAAAAAATAAAAATGAAAAATATTATATTTGGTCATAGGAAAGCAAAATAATTTTAATTAGATTTATAACTTTTGCTGTTTTTTTTTTTAAGAAATCTGGTAAAATAAGTATATGCCTTAAAGACAGCAAAAAGAAAAATCAGAAATAATTTGAAGTAACAGCATTAAAGAATTGCCTTTAAGCCCAGTGCAATGATTTCGTGCTTAGTATAATGTCCCTGATGCACTTAGGGACAAAAGAATTAAATTTCAAGTCCGTCAGTCTCCAGATTTGCAGGAGAGGTATAATGTCAAGTGAATTAAAGAAGATGGATGAGTTGATGGATTCAAAGGGAGCAATCACAGTCTTCAGGACACAGACAGATCTGGCAGTTGCAGAATGAGGACTGACAGACTAAAACATGCAAGGAAGAAGAAAACCAATCTCCAAATATCAATGCTCTGGAAATAAAGGTACATGTAATGAAGTGCTGACTTTGAGTTCCAGTGAGCAGGACAAACGTATAACAACACTTTAAAAAAAGTTTGACTTCTAAAATTGCATTTACTATCAATAGCACCCAGTGATTTCCACTTGGCTAAATGTGCATGTCCTGCATTCAGCATGAACTTCTTCCAGATTTACAAAACATCCCTGCAATAAAACATGCTAAAATTGATTAGAAGATAAAGGAAGAGAAGCTGGTGAAGTCTGGTATAGATCAGATCAGGCAGACAGAGAGAACAAAAAAATGTTTTCTCAGTCTGCATCAGTCATACAAAAAACCCAGAGGACTTGGCGCTAACGGGGAGCTTTAGCTCCTCAGACAACTTTTGAGAGAGATAGAAAACACTTTTAATTTTCTTACCTGGGGGAATTTGCGTTTGATGGATGTCAGAGCGCCCTCCGGGAGCTTGGCCAGTTCGGAATCTCGGACTGCGTGTACCGTCGTGGCTCTGGGCTGATGGGTTAATGCCTCTACCTGAAAAAGCACACAGCCAGAACATCAGAGAGAAGTCACAACACGCTGCAAAACCCAAATGGCAGGTGAAGAAACTGAACAATTCCCAAGTAGTTTGCACCTGTAGCACCAGACGGACGGTATTACAGGAGAAAGTTTCCCAGGAGAAAGTTTGGTGTGAGTTTCTGCAAGCTCTCACGCGCTGTGCATCTCCAGAGCGAGGACAAGAACTGCTTCTAAGGCTTGCCAGGACAGCAACAATGAACTCACTTATCACAGCGACACTTACACCTTTTAATCCATCATTTTTAATTGTGATAAATCTACCTAAGAGTAAGGAAAACTCCACGTCTGTACTGCTCTTTCATTCTTCTTTCCTCAATGCCACCCTGAAATACTTTCATTTTACTTTCAGAACCTAAATGCCAACAAAGCTGAAATAATCAAGACTTCCTAAAAGTTAAAGAGAGAGATGAGAAGCAAATCAGCACATTTTGGCCAGAAACAAGCTTTGCTTTTCTAGGCTTTGGGTTTTATTTTCACATATGCATGTGTATCTCTGCTTATAAACAGGAAAACGTGAAGGTACTCACCTACCTGAACAGTGCCCAATTATTTCACCTAGAAACATTTTATTTTATTGAGAGTAGAAGTTTAAAGAAGAAAACGATCACGCAATGAAAATGAATACAGAGATATTCTCCTTTATGGAGAGAATTTGACACAATAGAAACAAGCCCGGGCTCTAAAAGCCTGCTCTGCAAAACGCAGCGGCTCCCCAACCCCCAGCTGCACCATCTGCAGAGCCCCGGACCCGCCACCAGCTCTGATTTTGTTTGGAAATGCAGAAATCAAATTCTCTGGCAAAACCTCCTCACATGCTTAATGAGACAGCGGCGTTCGGAGCTCAGGCGTGAGCTCCAGCGTTTAATCGCTTGGGAACAGCCTGGTGCTCAGTTTTGCAAGTTTTTAGCAACAGGCAATGTTTCCTGGGCTAAAAATCCATACATCGGTCGTTTTGAAAAAAAAAAAAAAACACGTTGTCACTGTAGCAGCTTTAATTACTAAGGCTAAAAAACAAACAACAAAAAAATTTCTCACTCGAGCTGCAATTTATAGCCACTTAGAATAAAACGGAACATAACTTTTCATTTTAAGTTTTCCAGTAGAAAAAGAAACAGAAAAGACATCAGCTTACGGCTGCTTTGTTTAGGGGTTGGGGGGTTTGATGTTTGGTTTTCAGAATTGGTTCCAAAGCTTACATTTACAGCAAATTCCAACACAAATAACGCTTTTGTTACACACGAAACCTTAGCACGATGCACGTAACGCCCTGTACCAGGCTGAGCTGTGCCAGGGGCCCAGGCACCTGCTTCTGCCCACAGCACAAGAAAATTAATTTTAAACATGCAACTCCACGACCCCACTTCCAACACGAGTGCATGCCTGGAAGACCACACGTGCACAAAATGGACAAATCAGAATATTTAGGTCTCAAAAAACTTGTGATTAGTTCAGAAAGCTGAGATCAGCCTCCTAATATTAACCCTAGCTAGTACAGAAACGTTTCATCAACACTAATTGCTGAGCATGAAGAACTGCACAAGAAAATCTAAAGCAACTACGTTCTGCAAGACCTACCCTTTGGTTTTTGATCAGGTGCCAGGGATGTTTGGGGTGTGATCACATTATTCATTAATTATATAGAAGGGGGGGAAAAAGGTCACATCATCTTCGTTCACGCATTTACGGAGACAGGAGTCCCCTTCAGGTTCCCCAAATGGTTGTATCAAGTCTTCTGGTTTATAACTCTCCCCTATAACCAGTTTTTAATCACAGGGTTTTTTGGCCCTGTACTTTAGCTTCCTTAACCAGAAAGCAGGTCAAGAGTTTCAACTGTTAAAATAAAACCTTTCTTCTCTCCAGTCATCACCCGACTGAGTTTAATTGGTATAAAGAAGAAAAACACTCAAGCTGTCCAACGTCCTTTTCCACTCTATTTGTCATATATGAGTGCATAAAATTAACTGTGCTCCAAAGGGCTCGCAAGTCTTTCAGAAAAGATGAGATTTGTAAAAAAGGGAATTAAATTTTAAAACAAAGCCTCAGGGAGTTGTTTTTTTTTTCCCCTCCAAACTGTGACTTTGTCTTTTCAAAGTGTTCCCGAGGCAGAGCAGAGGGGAGATGGACACCTTTTTCAAGCATCCTTCACATGAAGCAATTCCAATCTCCGGAGCAAGTGGCATTTGCAACACCACTAGTGTTACGGACCCTGTGATTCCAGGGAATTTGTTGGATGTAATTCCCAACTGATTACAGAGATCAGATCTCGTCCTACTCTCATATACAGGTTCTATATAAGCCTTGCCATTAGCTTCGATACTTTCATGCAAATACACCCTGATATTCTAGCACGGAAAATACCCGAGAAATTCAAATTTTGCTTTCCCCTTGGATGTTACCATCTCCGTTCCCAAACTCTATTTTTATTAGTTATCCAAAACTGTTCATACAATACTTGCTCTTCACTGGAAGCGAGAGGCTCTCACTGAACGTTTGGACCATTGGTCGGATTATTCTCGATCTTCACTACATTCTCCCCCCTCCTCTCTTTACACCCTGTGGTTAAAAAGCTGCCTTTGCACTGGTTTTAGAGTTTCTGCGCATGAGAATCTTCCAAATCAAACAGGTATTTGGCTATTCACGTCTTCTTAGGAGATTAAACCCATATTCTAACGCTCCCTAGTAGCTCTCCTCTGTAAATTCTACTTTCTTCTTTGTATTTATTCTTAATAATTATCATTTGAGATATCATCTATTCAGAGTTTTTTCTTCTTGCTTAGAAAACACAAGTTTCATGCAACATGAGTACTTGAAATCATTTCACTTTTAAGCCACATTCAAATCCTTGGGCTCCTCTGTCCAGTGAACCTTTTGATAACGTTTTGTTTTTCCAGGTTTGTAAAGAGCACAAGACTTTGCGACTTAGCTTCAACTTCAATATGAATAAAATCTACCTGTGATCAGAAGATTAACCCCATAATCTTATTTCTTTGGTTCTAACCCCCAAATTTAGTATTTTGATCACCCACCACAGCTACAGTAGTCAAACGACACTAAGGTAAATAAATAAAAGTTTTAAGAAATAATATTATCTTCCAACTCTTATCCAACCCAACCTGAGGGAGCAGAAGTGTGTATATATATAAGTATATTTGTATATTTGTGTGTCTGTATATTTTTTTTAATTTTATATATATACATATACACACATGTATATCTCAGCCAAGGCTCTCTTTGAGCTCCTTCCCAGACTTCCATAACCACCATTTATCCATGCCAGCATGAGCACAGCTACAATATTTGCTCCAGTGCAAGAAAGAATCAGTGGACTCTTTCCCACTTAACAAATTCAAGTCAACAGGATCTATTTTGCTTGAGGCAATAGTACATCTCTGGTTCTTCTGCTGTAACATCCATTCCTTCTCCTTAGTAAAAAGCCTCTGAACAAGTTCTGCCTCACTGCCCATTTCCACCCTTCTCTTTCAATTTTTAAGCCACCCTTATGCCATCCTTGCTCTTCCTCTCTCTCTCAAACAATCCTTCAGTTTTCCTGGAGTCCATCACCCTTCTGCTCTATCTGGACTGGCTATTCTTCTCTTTGCCATCTGGCATTGTTCACTTTTGCTCAGGCTGGAACTCAGCAAGCCTACATCACACTACGGGGTATTTCCACTTTGAAATCCGTCTCTCTTTGAAGTCCAACTTGCAAAAATACTCCATGTCCCCATTCATTGCCCACCTGTCTCCAAGGTCTAGCCTGTGGCTCCTCCTTTACAGCAAACATCAACGCCTCCTCTCTATCTCCATCCCACCCTCAAGAATCTGTCTGTCCATCATTGCCTTTACTTCCATCTCCTTTAGGAGCTGCATGAAGCAATGCCTCGAGTGCCATTAATGACGTGCATCGAGGAGCACATATCAATCCAGAGCGTTACACACCCTGTGGTTCTCGTTACTGACCATGAGTATTGCCATAGGTGGTGGTTCCTCCTGCACTACTGCAGTTCTGTTGTTCCTAACATCAACAAAAAGAAAAAAACCTCACTGACTACAAACGGATCCATCCTTTTTTGCTGTTTCAGCTAATTTTGGCTGCTAGGTTTCTCGTATCTTCTACCAGCTCAGCATTAAATAGTGACATAACCACGTGCGAATCATCTGTCACGTACAAGGCACATGATTCACCTAGCCTACAAGTTCCTTACAAAGAAGAAGTGTTATTGTAAATATTTTAAAAGGAGGGGGAAAAGCAATTTAGATTCTCAGACCTCTTTTGACTTCATTTCCAACAGTCATTCCTGACAGTTCTCCTTACAGCTTTCCAAATTACACAGTTGGAAAGTAAAATCTAGCAAGTGTCATCTTCTGCAAGTTGGTCTCATTACTCCAAATTCATTTTTGAGCTACATCCAACAAGTCACTTTGAATATTTGCTTAAGTGTGTGCACAGCCCCAGTGCAATAAGCACAGCTATTCTCCCGCTTAGGCTTAAGTATCTCCGAGATTTCATGGAAGACTGAACCAAAACCGAGGCTGGTTTATGGCAGTCAGTCTGCTGGCAATAAAACGTTGCTTCTCCAGGCAAATTCAGCCCCACTTTAACAAATCATTGGGTGACCTTTCCAATAGTCAGCAAACAGTAAACTGCAAATAATTTCAAAATACGTTTCTTCTGCAGATTATTCCTTTCCAAGGGAGTTTTCAAGTCTGCCTAGTGCAAGAGCAGGCTGGTCCAGTCCGAACTAGTGACACAAGCCAACAGGACCGTGCTTATAGTCACAGGTCTCTTCTCCTCGACCTTCACCCAGTGGCACATTTATAGGCCCTTGTGGCTTTCCCCGTGCATTCCCTTCCCATCCATTTTGTAACACACCGCTTTCAGTTTCTCTTCATTATGGCTGGTATTCCACCCGAAAATCTTTTATTCTCTCATACATCATATTGCTTTCTCTCCTATCAATCTTCTCTTTGCTACCAGCTCACAAAAAGCAGGACTCTTTCCACATCGTGGGTACCCTGAATTTCAGCCCTTGTGTTACCCACCCCCTTGCACTGCCAGTCCCCGGGCACGGCGCAGGAAGGGGGAGCAGCAGCCACAGAAATGAAAGCATCAGTTATAAGCAGACCCTGGGAAGCAGGTTAGGACTCCAAGGATTGTTGAACTATGTAGCTCAAACTCTTCATCTTTCAAATCCTTATTCATGAAAGCCACAATCATCGCCCACCAATTAGCCTGATATTTGCAGGCTTCAAGTTCTCACGTTCGTGCAAGATGCTTTGGCCAGACCCAGCAGCCCACAAACACACACCCTCTGCCAAAACAGCGTGCCAGGGAGACCGGTCAGGACACATCCAGCCGTGTTTCAACGAAAGCAGCATAAAACAAAACGAGAACTCTGACAACAGCCAAAACCAGCAAAAAGGCATTTTCTTCTCTTAAACACGGAGCATCCGCGGAGGGGGCACAGACTGTCCTGCAGGGGTGCAGCGTTTCAGACAGCCCCTTCCCAGCACGCCGCTGCGCACAGCCTGCAGGGCCGCCCCGGCTCCCTACCGAAAACACAAACTGCGCAGAGGTCAGCGTGCCAAAACTGCCCCCTCGCTCCTCCTGACACAACGTCCATCCCGAACCGCACCGGGCAAAACCAACAGCTCACCCAAAGGCACCGGGGAAGGACCATCACAAGACAGTGGGAAACACAAGGGACAGGGATGAAAGATGCTGTGCGAGGAAGCACAGATGCACCCGTGGAGGCATAAGGAGGAGAAACACCAACACTGACATCTGCTGACAGTTTAGGAGCTCAAGGAAAGGGACAGGCAACAAGTCAGATGCACGGGGCCAAGGTAGCACATCCGTATCTCAATGGCCAATGCAAGCACTGGAACAGTGCAGCCACAAAACAGACACATACACATGGATTTTTACAACAGTATTTTTGCTAGACAAGGTCATGAGATGATGCTGCTGCAACTGAAGACGATGACGTAACATAATCAATGTTACAGGAAGGGTGATCAAAGACTACATGGGAACAATTTTCTTCCGGTTTGAAGATGTTGCTCCCAGACCCTCCTTCAGCTCATTTGCACCTGAAAAAGCAAACAGGGGATGCTAATCCCAAAGGTGTTTCCTCCAGCCATCAGTTTGGAAAGATCTGAAACATTAACTTGTTTGCATCAGAAAAGGACAAAGGAGGAGACACTGCTGGAAGCAGTGAATGAGTGGGAAGAGCAACCAGGCAAGCTGCAAATCGACGCTATTTGTGGGAGCAGTGCCAGCCGATGAATGCAGTACACCATGTACTCTTCAAAGTTGTTCTAACAACCACCTTCTGCAACATTTCGTGTGCCAAGTTAACCTCGTGACTGAGGACATCTAGCACTTCTGCTGTGCAGGAAGAAGAATCCAAACCTCTCTTTCATTTTTATTTATATATATATATATACACACACACACACACAAAGACTTACATACATGAGTGTGTGTACATGTAAGTCTTACTTTGTATATCTAGATGTGTATTTGTAAGTGTATACATAAAATACATGTAAAAATTTAATAAGACAGGGCTTGCTACCTTTTGTAATTAAGGCAGTGGGAGTCATGCTACAGACTCTCCCGAAAGGACTGAGTCTGCGTTGTGTAGCAGTGCAACGACAGCCCTGTTGCAGCAGTGAACACCATTACGGGACAGCAAAAGGAAAGATTAGAGCTGGGGAAGGGAACTGGTAACAGTCCTACCCAGAGTATTTAAGCTTCACTCTATACGTACACGTGGCTATAGAAGATGGGAAGCTGCATGCGTGTTTTGCTCCCCTAATCCAACATTAATGAAAACAAAACACATACTGAAAGTTATCTGAAGCACACACACACACAAAAAAAAATCATCTAATAAGTTCATGCAGGTTGTTTGAAGGGAATCTGCAAGCACAACGCCACTGACAGGCATGCAGCATGCCCCTCTCATGATGAAATTATGCCTGAATTTCAACGAATGAAGAAGAGAGATAACAGAACACCATGACCCGTTTGAATACTTCCCAACAAGGGAGAGATCTGATTGCCTCTGTCTCAGCTTCACACCACAATACCACCAAACCTGGCTGGAACTTTAGCAACATCCTTCCCCATCCTTCAGTGCTGGACTCTGTTTCCCACTGCTACGTTGGCCTCCAAGCATGTTCATGATGATGAAAAGGATCAGACTTCCCTCTTACACAGTGGCTCTTACTTAATGATGTTTGCCAAAGTTAAAATCAAGGAAATAATAAAAATCTCTTTTGCTAACAACTTACTTGTACCTTTGCAAAGGTTAAAGGGAATGCAGCAGTAACTGGCCATTCAGAAGCCACCCTAGTTCCATGCGGTACTTCTCAAAACAGAAGAGAGAAAGGAACAGAAGGCAAGGGAAGTGCTGGAAGGGGATCAGAAGCTGTATCAGGAGTTAATTGATGGGTGGATTCTAGCAATGATGTTATCACAAGGAAGTTTAGCTGGAAGCAGGAGGGAGACACAAAATAGCTTAAGGACTGACTTACGTTTGACGCATGAAATCATTTATCTGAAACCAGAAGGTCACAACTACTATCACTACGCATCATCAAAGATCCTAGTACTCTCTAAAAAAGAATTTGGTTAAGGAGACAAAGCTCTTTGCAGTTTTATCTGTGGCTGCTACAAAGCCAAGTGACTTACCCACATAACACTAATGCCAAATAAGTTACCACCAAATCCTGTCAAAACTATGCCTGTGATTTTCCCCGACAGCGACGCGACCAAACTGTACCACAACAATTTTTGGTTATGAATGGTCTCTTACTTTCACCAGCTGTTAGAAGTTGAGGCAAACCAAGATAAAAGATCAATTGTTGTAAAGAATTGGAAAAACAGCAGTGAGCTGCTCACACCGTAGGTGAAGATGCTTGTGGGAAACCAGGGCTGGTAGGGCTCAGATCAGTGACTCCAACTCAGCCACCACCCCCCCCAAGACAGGTTTGGAAATCAGGACACCGAGCCTGTAATGTCAGTCTGACACTAGTTCAGCTGTGCAAGTGTGAACTCACCTCTCAGAGCTTCCTCTGTCTCACTTCGCTGCTGGTAAATACTGGGCAGAGGGTGCTGTTCTGTGGTTTGTCTTGTGGTTTGGTGGTTGGTTGTTTGGGGTTTTTGGTTGGTTGGTTTTGGGGTTTGTTTGGGTTTTTTTAAATACTATTTCACACATAAGATGCTGATAGGCAAATAACAATTCTTAATAATGTGTTACCAAGACACAGTGGAAAAGATGGAAAGAGAATCTCCTTCCAGAACCACGTCTTCCAGCTCAGTTCTCAGACCTCATCCGCCTCCAAATTTCCACAGATAGGGGCTGTGCACAGAGAGTGCCTGTGGCACCACCAACCTGAATTAACCCAAAATCTGGGGGGGTTTTAGTGACTTTAAGCTTTAGAAACAGAAGAATTCACAGTTTGAAAAAATTACATGCAAGTGATTGGTAAAAAACATCCACACACTTAAAAATGACAAAATAAACCATCCTTAACAGAGCAGGACTCGCCCAGTTTGAGCATGGGTGTCGAGGGTACAAAGATCCAGCTGGCTCTGGTACTGCCAGAGGATGGAGGTGTATGATATCATTAATGCTGATTAAGAACAAAAGCCTGACGAGTGTAATCCCGATACTGCTGTGTTTCCTTTGAGGGTTGCTCAGCAATTAAAGATTTCTAGCAGTCAGTGTTCCATTTCAAACGGACGATGTTCCCAACCCCTAAGGAAATCATAAGCCATTTACAGATTCTTCTTGGTTTTCACCTTTTTAAGAGAGAAAAAAGCCACGCATGTTTAACTGTACTAACGAGATGAACAGCTTAACATCTAAAAAAGTCATCATTTCCAGAATGTAAAGCATGATTCTTCCACGCGTGCCGCAGCACCGGCAGATGAGGATTCTTTTTCTGCAATTTATCCCTCGTGCTGCCTTGCTTTAAAAGAACATTTTAGTGCAAAAATGCCTTTCTGCTTGTTTTGCTCTTTTGCTACCCAAAAATGACCAGGTAGTAATAATAATAATACTCATCATCATCCTACTAATAAGAAGGGGCATTGTGGTTGCTAAAAAGAAGCAGAAAGGATCTTGAATTAACCAAAACATTGCTGGAACTTTCCCACTCAGTGGGGTATTTCTGAAAGCCAACTGGTTTGCTGGTAGCACACTGCAGACAACAGTTTTATGAGGCAGGTGGCTACCAGTAAGTCTAGCTATAAATGATGTAAGAGCCCAGCTCTTAAAAACATTGTAAGTTCAACAGCTGTCATCGAGGTCCTTGAGAACTGCCTGGCATTTAGTCATCTTACCAACCCCACAGCCATTCTTCAGGAACCCAACTGAGACAAAGCGTTGACTTGCATAAAAAGCTAATTGCAGAGAAGGTTCTATCACGTCCAGATATTTGAAGGGAGCAGACAGTACACAAATAACTTTTATTCAGCAGGAGATTGTTCTGCAAGATAGCTCTGTTGGAATTTTTCCCCCCTTCTCCTCACCCACTAGTGTCCTTCCAACAAAGCAAAAAGCAAAGAACAACCCTCTCAACAGATGCTTGAAGTTGCGATCCTGTAACCCATTTGGGACAACCTATTTCGCAGGTTGTAAAAACAAAAACAAAAAACCAAACCAAAACTGAATAAGTGCCCCAGTCTCATCAGCAGTGCTAGGGACAACACGAAGTGTCAAAGGCCTGGGCCAGTTTGATCCCAATTGGCATAACAAATACGCGAATTAAAGGAATCCTCTTTCTTGGACAACAATGAGTTAATGAGATAAAGATAACAAGAGTAAAAACTACAATTTGCACGAGTATAACCAAGATCAGAACTAAAGCAGCTATACCAAGACAGAAAGAGACTAATATAACCATTTTAAATAAATAACTTGGTGAAGAGAAGCCCTTACACTCTATCAACACACAGTGGGCTTTTATGATTTCCTTTGGGGTCACCTGGGCATGGTAGAAGCGATCTGGAAGAATTACCCTTTAGCTTGTGTAACAGTTTACTAAAATTAACATTTCAACATTTTTCCACAAGTGTATCTGTCGCAACGGCACCAACAAATCCAAAGATCCCCCCCAAAATGGGACAAATCATAGTCTCCAGATAACGTGCCTTCTGTCAACTGTATTTCAAGTGGTCAATTGTATTTCACATGCAAGGGAATTATCCAACAGATTCATCATTGTCCTTTAAAAACTACTTGGAAGGCCTTCAATCAAGTTTTGACTTGATTTCACCAGATACAGCAACTGGAGGTGCCCATCCATAGGGTCAGCAGCAGGAAGCAGCTGCCAGTGTCCCTCCAAAAAGGCTCCCAGGGACGAGATAATTTTCCTTCAACATAACTACCCTCGTCAGCCCTTCAAATAACTATGTAGGGAAGGCAAACTTTGGCTTCTAATCTGTTGTGCTCCCCCTGAATCGACAGACCTCAGAAACAGATGCCATTGCGTCAGTACAAGGAACAAAACAGTTTCAGCCACAAGTTTAGCCTTGGGAGCGCACGCACACGCTTGAAAATTAACATCTTGCCTGAAATCCTTCACTTTTCCGTGCTTTTCTTCTGAAAGCAGAAATGGCAGACACTCATCTCTTATGCCTATGACACACAGCGTTTTAAAGTGCTGAAATATAGGCAATAAACAAAAATACATCGACTACAAGGCTCCTGTATTTTGTTAGTGCCCACAGTTCTGAATGACGTGGGGGGTCTTGGAGGGGTTTCAGAGAGGAACACGCCACCGGTTGACCAAAATACCAATTACCAATACCAACTGCTAATTTCATTCCCCGCAAGCACTTTGAACCCTCCAATTACTTTACTTTCAGGGAAAAAAAAAACCAACCCTAGAGCAGGCTTTTAAAGGTTTATAACTGATTCTGCAGAAGGGGATAAACAAATCTTTTTAAAAGGAAAAATGTCATTTTACTAATGCCCTGGGCAAAGAATGGCTACATTAATCTTGGCAATCTTTACACATCCTCCCCCATGTTTTCAAAAGACAGCCAGAGCATCGAGATTTGTTCAACAAATGGCAGCATGAGTCAGTGGGCCTGGGAGCCGTAGGAAGGAGTAGCTGACATCCATGGAGTCACAGAAGTCTTCAAAATTATTCATGTCATAACACAGATCCAGAAAAGCGACTTATGGGTTAGACAAACTATATAGAATCATAGAATGGTTAGGGCTGGAAGGGACCTTCAAAGGTCATCTAGTCCAACCCCCCTGCAAGGAACAGGGACATCTCCAACTAGATCAGGTTGCTCAGGGCCTCGTCCAACCTGGCCTTGAACGTCTCCAGGGATGGAGCATCCACCACCTCTCTGGGCAACCTGTTCCAGTGTTCTACAACTCTCATGGTAAAAAATTTTTTCCTAATATCCAACCTGAATCTACCTCCCTCTATTTTAAAAACCATTACCCCTTGTCCTATCACAACTGGCCCTCCTGAACAGCCTCTCCCCATCTTTCTTGTAGGCCCCCTTGAGGTACTGGAAGACCGCTATAAGGTCACCCCGGAGCCTCCTCTTCTCCAGGCTGAACAGCCCCAACTCTTTCAGCCTGTCCTCATAGGAAAGGTGCTCCAGCCCTCTTATCATCTTCGTGGCCCTCCTCTGGACCCTCTCCAACTGGTCCATGTCCTTCTTATGTTGGGGGCTCCAGAACTGGATGCAGTACTCCAGGTGAGGTCTCACAAGGGCAGAGTAGAGGGGGAGAATCACCTCTCTCAACCTGCTGGCCACACTCCTCTTGATGCAGCCCAGATAGGGGTGTTTCTGTATCCATGCCTTGGAACTCACCAGCAGACACATCCCAGTCCATCCACCAAACCAACCTCCCTCTCTCCTCACTGCATAAACAGTTGAACCAGCAGGAAACATTATATCAGAACCAGCACTAGTGCTCGTACAGGGAGCTAGAGTTTAGACCATACGCTCTGCTGTCACTCAAAACTGCTTTCCGAAAGCACAACAGCTCCGTTCTAACCTGGGAGCTCTGCAAAACTCCAGAAACTTGATGGTGAAGCTGTAGATCACTGCTGGTGAAAGAAAGCAGGGAAACGAGCAGGAAAATGCTTGCACGTGTCAAAACTGATAAACCCTTATTCACACACTAAAAGGCCTTGTGCCAGCATGATTAGTCACAAAAGATCTCAGCTTCTGTTCCTGTCAAATCATGTCCTTTCACATCTTTAATGAGGTAGCCCAAAAAGGAAAGAACAAAGGAAGAAAACTTGTGAGTGTGACTAGCACGCTCAACAATAGACCTGCTTCTCCAAGCCAACAAAACTCCTCAGCCAGAAGTAGCACTGATCTTGGGAAGATATCCTTAAAAAATAACACTGCCCACATAAAACTCAGCGAACACGGTACAGTCACCAGTCCAGACCACCTTTGTCTTCTGCTGGGAGTATCACCAGAATTGCCTCTTGCACTCCACTGCACTCACTTCCAAGTGATATACAATTTATTTTAAAGTTACTAGGCAAGTGAAAATGAGCTGTCAACACACACTGATAAGGTCCAGAGACTTCATCCCCCGTACAAGAAAACTTTTTTCTTCTCTCAAGAAAAACAACTCAGATGCCAGGTCAGTTCCCAGCCTCTGGGAGTACAGGAGACCTCTGCCAGAAACACTTGACAGTACAGCCAGCAGTCTGCGACCCACCTGCCATCAGAGACAACTGGGTCTGACATGCTGATGATGGTCTCTGTACCTGGGGCAGGAACACGAGTCCTCCATCGCAGACCTTGCCAGAGATCAAGGGAAAGAGGCAAGGCAGCAGGGAGAACCTCTTACTGCTGGATCATGTCACTTTCAAACCATCAACACCTTTGCGATCTGCACAATCTTGGATCAGCTCTCTAGAGGTGATCAGCCTTGTACTCCTCCTTCCTCTTCCTCATCTCTATAAACAAGAATTTCTTCCTACAGTACTAATACTAACTCTTGTATTTTCTTTATTCAGAGGTGTGCTAATTCTGGCTATTAACAGATACATATTAAACATTTAGGTTTTAGCTCAGAAAACAGAAGAAGGCCTGAACAACAATCTCACAAGTTCTGAAACTTTCTAGTTTTAAATATAAAACTCAAACAAGCCATGCATATTCATGATATAGGGCTCCCATTACAGTTGTTCAACTAGGTGTGAGAAACAAAAAATGAACATGGGAGAGGGATTAAACAGGGATAAATACTACGATTTTGAAATCAAATGTTGCTTTAATACCTTTTAATAACAACATGCTCCCTGAATAAGCTGATGCATCTTTGAAGTTGGCTGTGCTAACCTGGAGTAGGTTGGACTAGATGCTTCCAGGGGGCCGCAGCCAAACTGAATCTCTCTGTGACACCACATTTACTCAAATCACTGTTCCGTGCACGTTCCTGCAGGTCTTCCTGACAATTCTAACAGGCTGCTCTCCTCTCAGTGTGAAAGGAAGTAACCCATATCACAAAAGAGCACTGTGCTGGGCTTTTTGGTTTGGTTGTGACTTTTGTTAACCTTTCTTTTTAAACCAAGTCTAATAATCCCATTCATGTATTATTACATAAAGTTTCCAGGTAAAAGATATTTTCCATCTTTCAACTTGGGAAAGCCCTGAACTAAGATTAACAACTGATCAGAGCAAGATTTTGGTTGCTTATTGTGCAGTCAATACCAATTTCTCAGCTGAGCAATTCATTTTTGAAACTGGCTCTTACCACTCCAATTAAGTCTCCTCGTCCGTATTCACCCGTCAGGTGCTTTTTTCCATCATCCATCCGTATGACGGAGCGAAGGCGACCGTTCAACACGATGTAGGTGCAGTCTGACTTGTCACCCTGCCTGCAGAAAGAATCATCAGTAACAAGGATCAGTGAAGCATCTTTGCTCAGCAAATGCATCTAGAGTCTTTTATTCAGTTGATCATCTTTCCCTACGTGGCTTAGAGGACACAGGAAAATGTTTAAGCAACGGTTAAACATAACAAGCAAACAAGAAACTGAACAGGCATCTCTTAAAAGGTGACTTGGAAACATGTTTAATGTCTAAATGTACGAGCTTTGCAGAACTGGTTAATGTTAGGTCTGGAAGCAGATGACCAGAATGTAAGTGGTCTCTAGGGGAGACAACAGACTCGTTACTGGTCGCAGCAGGAGCTCGTTGTCCTTGCAAGGTCAATATGGATGCACAGAGATATTCTGCAGGCCAAGGGCAAAAATCCCCGAGTGGCTCAGGATTTGGATTCCTTTCAGTGCACATATCTTAGTCTATCAGGAAGGTTTTGCTATAATCATGCAAACTTGACAAGAGTGCTGTTGGGCACGCGGATTTCCAGCATAACCTGGTACGCGGATGAAATATCATACTGCTGGTAGTGGAATTAAAACTAATGCAAGGAATTCTGAAAGATTTTAACAAGCTATTGACAGCTATGACTGCTTTGATGCACAAAGTAATCCAAAACTTCCATCAGCATTAGTGCTGCAGGTATAGTTATAAAAATTTAAACCACAATTATGTAGAATACATACTATATTAGACCTTTATTCTTCCACCAGTGCAGCAACCATATAATATCTCAAATGCATCCTGGTACAAAAAGCCATAAAATGAAGTTTTCCCAAGGACAACTTCTGCCCCTTAAAGAGCAGTGTCTATTTTCCAGTTACTCTTGAATAAGCCTAACTGAATTACCTTTGAGTTTTGTTGGTTGTTTTAGAAAGGCTGAAAAACTCTTTGAGCAATAGATGTTCATGCCCTTAATGCAGAAACTGTCACCACAACATACAACTGTCTGTCTTAAATCAATTATGTCACTTTAAAAGTTTGCCAGTTCAACATAAAGGATGAGAAATTGCATGAAAGAATTGAGACAAGCAATGCTGAAGACAAGAGACAAGCAATGCTGAAGTAGAAACAAAATCTCAAAACAGGCAAACAGATAAACCTGATGGAATGGTTGATAAATTTAGTCCAAGGAGTTCTTTATTCTGTATCCCACCAAGGGAGCACAACTTCTTAACTATGAAAACAGATATTTAATGGACAACATACAATTCTGTCCACATCTCACCTGTAAACAGCTCGTCCAGCCTCAACCGCCATCCAATCCAGGGCAAAGTCAATTTGCCTAATAAATGAGGACATCCTCTTCACAACAGTGTGGGCCACACCGAGAACCACACTTGGCTGCTCCCTCATTATCCTAGAAGAAAAAAAAAAAAAAGGTGTTATTCAAGCACTTCCCCAAAACAGGAACAGGTACAAACAGGCCCAACATCCCAATGCAGCTGTTGCCAATGCAACTGGGCAGTTACATAGGCACTAACTCGGAAGTTAGGACATACACACTCCACTATGGCCACAACCACACCACATCAGTGATAATTTGACAATGCACGGGGCTGCAGCCTTCCAAACTAGCCCAAATTAAACGTCACTTGAGGTTGACATGGTCCTAGTGGCAGTCAGGTCGTGCTAGCAGAATGCCAGTTCTGCCGCCTGGCCCAATCTCCCTCTGCAAGGGAGCAGCAGGATGGACGGGAGCCACCTTCCCAACCTCCCCTTCATCTGGGTCTCTTACAACTCAGGGAAATGTTCATACTGTCCAGATGATTATCCCTTCCTGCCGTTCTGCACTCTCCTGCCTCACATGTGCACATGTGCTCACAGTTTCTCCCAGATTTTATACCAGGTCTGAACCTCATTATCTGTAACGTCTGATGTTCTTCAAAATACGAGATCTGCTCTGCATTTCAACTATTGCTTTTTTCCTTGTTGCAGAGACCACAAAGAACTGAAACATCTAATAAAGCTTCTGATCCCCACATTGAATCTTTGGAGTGATGCTTAGAAGTCTCTAGTTATAAGGACACCATGTAATTCAATACTTTTCTCAAACTGAAAAACTTCGAGCATGTTCTGCCAGGGATAACTGCAAATTCGATACTGATTGAGAGGCGCGAGGGAAATCGCTCTCACAGACACCTGATATTATTTCTCCTTCTTTTCAGACTGAGTATCACTGCATCCTGTCACCTTGTGAGAAAGCACTCCAATTCGTACTGAAGCACTGCTCCACAGGGGCGAACTGCTGACACGCATCTCCAGAGGGTGTACCTGTTGGGACAGCTTATCTTTTCTGTTCCCGCGCGGCCTCAAGAGCAGTTGATAGCAGACTACTAAAAACCAGTTATTTCACAAGAGGCAGCACAATTCAGAAAGCAGTAGGTAAGTGTACGCAGAGCTGGTATGTGGAGTGCAGGCAGAGATGAGGGAGCTGTGTTAAAACCACACACGGGCAGAAACAAAGAAGAGAAAACAATAAATGCTTGCTACGTGCTCTACATCAACGTTCCCTTTACAACGAAGGCACCGCGCTGCCGTAAGACAATCTACTTCGGACACCCTGTGATCGTGGGAACTCTCGCTAAGCACGAGTCCTATGAGCTTATCTAACCTTGCACCCTAAAAAAATGGAAAGGAGGTGAGAAAGGTGTGGAAGGAGCACTGTCAGTGTTTGTCCCCTAACTGAAACATGGTTCCTTGTGGACCATTGTCACCTGGCAGAGATCACAGAAAGCCTGAGCAGAGATCTATAATCCTAGAATATGATCATAAAATCATAGAATCACAGAATGGTTTGGGTTGGAAGGGACCTCAAAGATCATCTAGTTCCAACCCCCCTGCCATGGGCAGGGACACCTTCCACTACACCAGGTTGCCCAAAGCCCCATCCAACCTGGCCTGGAACACTGCCAGGGATGGGGCAGCCACAGCTTCTCTGGGCAACCTGTGCCAGTGCCTCACCACCCTCAGAGGGAAAAATTTCTTCCTCATATCTAATCTAAACCTGTCCTCTTTCAGTTTAAAGCCATTGCCCCTTGTCCTAGCACTACATGATATCAAAGGTGAACTCACCAGGAGCTCTTTACTGCCTACACGAAGCACAGAAACTGCCTGAAAGTTTCTCAAGTCTCTGATCCCTCATTCCTTAGTCCTATAGCTGCAGCAAGAGACCCAGAGCTGATAGTCACCAAGGGTCAAGTGCAGCACACAGGACTTTGTAGGAAGATTTTGTGTTTATCACACATGACTATTCTACTCTCCTTACCCAATGCCTCAAATTCCTTCTTTTTGCAATAATGAAGCTCATAATTTCTTCAGGTAAAATCCCTGAATTTGAAACGGAAGGGATTCCTAGGCGTACATCCCTGTTCCATACTGAGCTAATCACAGTTGTACCCCTGCACTCGTATGTGCTACCAGGTGAATTAAACTGAGCACCAACTCTTACATTTAGCCCTGTTTAAAATCCAGCACCCAAAACGGGATTACAAAAAAGCAGGACAGTGTTCCTCTCCTGCCCTTTTCTCTTGCCCTGAGGTTTCCATGCCCCCATCCCAATCTCCACCCCAGGATACCTACAGGCTACCTTGGTTTTGATAAGCTATTATTGCATGTGAAAACAACGTCTTATCTGATGGAAATTTCACCACACTGACCTCTTGGAGCAAAGGACAAAGGAGCTGGAAGAGGCACCCCAGGACAAGCACTAATAAACAGACAACCCTCATCCCTCACACGCAGAACACCCAGCACTATCCCCCTTTTCAGATGATCTCAAAGTTAAATAAACCCCCTAAACACTCCTGAAGGGTTCAGCTCATTGTTTTTATTCTACTTGCTTATTTAGTCCTGAAGATCTCCTCCCACACAGGCTGTCTGCTGCGACGGATAAAAGCCATTTACTCCTTTTCCTCCTTCAAGATATCTATCTTAATGCACTCCACATGTAAACTACTAACAGGCTGCTTTCATTTCCATCTGGAGCTCTCTTAATTCACTCAGTGCTATACAGCTTTTACAAGACTTAACGTAGAAGGTAAAAGCCTATCCTTATGGACAAGAAGAGAAAAGCAGAGTTTTTTTCTGCATTATCAGCCAAGTTTCCCTCCTCTCACTTGGGCATTTTCATCTTTGCACATCCCTGACACTGGGAAAATTAAAAGCCAATTACCAGAGCTCTGTACTACAGAAACCTGTTCTTGAAGGGATCCTCAGGATTCTTTATTAGAAAACTCACCAAACACAGTGATGAAAAGGCGGAACTAGTGTCTGTGAAAGCCTGGGACTTATGCAGATACTCTTGTGGAGGTAGATGCAATCTGATATTCAGCTGGGCTGGCAATACAAAATAAAAATCAAAGCGTTCCTGCTAATCCAGCAAGCACACATGATTAAGGCTCCAAACTGTGAGATTTACTGAAGCAGAAAACGTGACAGAGTCCCTCATACCAAAGAACCCGAACATATTCCCTCCAGAGTCTGGTGACAACTTGATTACACTGTTCGTCAGGAGACACCAACAGTTGCAGCGTAGGCACTGCACACTTAGCACATCAGTTCAGCCAAATAGCAAAGCATTTAAGGTATAGACTATATAATTAGCTTGTGTCACCCCTATACTTAAACTCTACATTTACAGATAGGTATTTAGTCATGTTCGTAGCACATAAAAGGCTCCTGCCCCAAAGTTTCAATGGAAAGGATTTAACCTGTTGTCCAACATCCAACGTGCAATTCTAAACCCTGGGCTACTGCCATTACTGTGCTCTTTGCCTAATAGCAACTATTGACCATGTTCTTTCTGCTTCACGCTCATTAATTACTGAGAAAAATCACATACAATGTTCCAGGGAAGCTCAAAGAAAAAGAGTAATATATTCGACAAGTAAGGAAGAAAGGAATTCTGGAGAATAATGGAGGTTCTGGTCAAATTTCTTCTGGTCAGTAAGATGAGAGCCACAAAAAGGAAAAAAAAAAAAATCATTCCTGTGGGATTCTGAGTGAGGGAGAAAGTCTAACGTTGTAGGACTATGAGCAGAGAATTTGGCACAAAAAGCGGAAAAGAAAACTTCTAATTTTATCAACAAGTTTTTCTTTCTCATTAGAGTTCAAAGCAAAAATGAACAAACTTGAAGAAACCTCATGCTTTTCAAAGACTTCCTACAATGACACTTTTAAATATGGGAACAGGAGTTAGAATAGATATAAAGCTTGGGTTTCAGGAGAAATTGTGAAGAGGGAATGCTGAAACATCACAGAGCTCATAAAATGCAGAAAATTGGCAATAGATCTTTTTAAAGGAGAAAAAGGGAGATTTGGAAAGGTCCCATAAATGATGAAGAGGTGATGCAGTGATAGGTGCATCATTGACTGGTATGAGGTTAATGGAAGCAAAAAGGTAAGTTGGAATAAACAAGAGACAATGAGATTCTTGAGAGAGAAGGCAAATTCCAGGAAAATGAGTTCAAGCAAATGACAGAGTCAATTCAGGGCTGAATATCAAAACAAAACAAAAAAGGCAACAAGGTGGAATCTGACTGGTTGGCTGAGATGACATTATGACATCTGAAGTCAGAAACAAGGAGAAAAATGGCAGTAGAAAGAAGGAAAAAGCAGGAGCTTAGAAGAAACAGATCTGATACCGCATGGAATGGCACAAGTGGGGAGCATCTATCAGAAATTGGGTCAAAGAGTTGACATCCACTGCACAGACTTGGAAAAACACTGCTCAGCAACCACACTGCTGAGAACAGCGTGTTCAGCTTGACAGCACACGGCCTTCTGCCTGAGGTGAAAAAAAAACCAAAATCACAGAATAAGATTCTGTGGGAGCATTGATTAGGAATACAAGCAATTGGAATTATTTATAAAGAAGTATGCAGAAATACACATCGTAATAGTGGCCTAGAAAACACCACCTCGGAATCCCTACGCACAACAGAGGACTGCTGGCACATTCGAGCAGAAGGTGAAAAAGGAGTTTGTAAGAGGAAATAGAGGTATCTGACAAATTCTGTGTGTGAACTAACAGTATGTCTTAACAATAGGATCATGGAATAAATCAAGAGCAGCATTAATATTGGACGTTGAGGCTAACGACGGTCATCATATTGAGTTTTTAATTACGAAATAACTATATCCCCCTTTAAGCATTAAGTCACAAGTTATGTACCACTTCCAAGGTCCAGAAAGGAACCTGCCTGGCACAGGGGCATTATTGTTTGACTTACTCTATGAGTGAGCATTGAAAACCTACAGTTACACCAAGACCAATCATTTATAACACATCCAATGGCCTGGGTCGTGTTTGGAAACAGATCTGGGGTGGTTCTCCAGCAAAACGAATAACAAATCTAAGAGAAAGTGCCTGACAAAGAAGTGTTTAACCCAGGAAAGCATAGGCTCTGGCCACACTTTCTTATTTGGATTATGAAGTATATGAGTCTTGGGTCACAAATCACACCTCACTGGGTTACCAGGTTCCCTGCATTACCTCTTGCTGGAGATAAAGCCATCTGACAGATGGGTTGGAGCTCATCTGGGCACTTAAAACCCTCATGTAAGCTATCTTGTTTGCTACAGGATGTATTGTAGCAGTACTACACCACACATACATCCACCACTCAGATTTGTTCAAAAGGGTCACAAAAAATCAAAACAAAACAAAATTAAAATATGTTTTTATGGTAGAACTCACTCATAGAAATGGGTCTTGGAAATAGAAAGGAAGCTGCATTCTCGGTTGGCCTTGATGGTGAAAATCAATGGTTCCCCAGTCAGGACAGCGAGCTGGCCTACGAGTTCTCCTGGATGGGTAATGAAGAGACAGGTGTCCTCCTCTGAGTCTATCTTCCGTTGGTACACATGAAGCATCCCCGAGATCACAAAGCAAATATTAACATCCTGGAGAAAATGGAAAAAGAGCTCAATAAAAAGCCCCAGAGATTTTAAAAGCAATTATCACAGCCACAGCACTACCATGACCAATCTGTTTTCCAGAAAGCTCCCTATAGTTTTTGAACAATTAGGTGATAAAATAAGACACAATAGTGAATTATTAAAAGCAGGTTATGAATATTTAAAACTAAGCAGCCACAATATTGAAAAATGTGTTTCTCTCTGTGTGGTTATGAAAAATGAAGACTGCATCTGCAAGATCTCAAGAAATACCAACAGAACTGAGAACGGGGATGATGGGGTCATCAGCAGCACGACGAGGGACATCAGTTCCGCGGAGCAGAACACAGCAGCACCGTAACTGGAGCTGCCCCTCATCTGCTTTGCATAAGCTCGTCTGTTTACACACTATTGTTACAAATGAATCTCGTTATATCCTAAATACACTTTGCTATAAACAACTAACACTGGATTTCTGGGAGGGGGGTAGAACTTTGCTGCAACTGAGTGCCATCGCGGCAAGCCCGCAGAGCAGGGCATGAAAAAGGACTGCCCGGTCTCCAAACCTCCTCAGGAGGGATGGAGGTATGATACTCCATACCTTCCCGTGAAGGTGTATCAGAGCTAAAACCAGCCAGGTACCAGATTTCCACTCTGGCTCCACGGCTACTCCAGGTGCACAGAAAGGCTGAGAGCTGGGATTGTTTCACCTCAAGAGGCGGCGGCCTGGGAGGGGGAATTTTTATTTATCATCATCAATTTGTAGAAATACCTTACAGTGGGGAGGCAAAGACTAAGGCAGACTTATGTTCTCTCTACTCTCAGACAACGCTCACTCACCTGATCTCCTTCCCTCGACAGCACAGTCCCAGCAGTAACCTGATGCAGCGTCACTCTGCCATTCAACAACGAGGGATCCTGGAGAAGAAAGGGGCAGGGGGTACAATTTACTTGTCTGTGCACATGTGAAGATGCAAAAATGCAAGGAAACATTCAAATAAAGCAAGTAAGAATAATAATCACTAAAGAAAACATTGTAAGTCCTTGAATCTCTTTAAAATATGGTGTGCGATTTTTATACTTCTCTACCCAACAAACATTTCTTCCAGAAGAAAAAAAGGTTTAATTTGCTTCAATTGATCAGATCTAGATTCTTAAGGATTTTATATTTGTCAGTTTGGCCTCAGACTCTTGCAAGGGTCTATAATGAAAAGAGACCTACATCAGCTGGCATGAAAACCATGAAAGTTGTTCTCAAATTGAAAGCAGAGAGACTGTCTATGACGGAGGAACTGGACAAGATGATCCGACACCACTTGCCTTATCATGGCCCTTTCCTGCTCACACAGCTCAGCTGTGCTGTGCACGTGTAGCAGATTTTCCTACACACTGTAGACCAAAACCTTCTTCAAAGCAATTAACTCTTGCGTGCACGCACACATGGATTGCACAGGAGAGTGAGAATTTTCCTCCTGACTGAAGAGCACATGGGAGGAAAGGTCTTTCCCAAAGCCTGCCCTTGGTTTGGACTCAACCCCAAACCCTTGCAATGGCAAGGAGCTGATGTGGTTAAGTGCATCAGCTGATCAGAAGATTTCTTCCCAGCTCCAAAACTGGTCACCACCATAATCCTGAGTACTTAACACAGACACCAACAGGCGTGGGGAGAATCTTCCTTCATCTCAAAGAACCGCCCACACAATTCGGTGTTCCACCTGCAGGCAGTATCATGCCCTAACGCTTCAGGCCACCTTTACTTCGGCAAAACTTTCACCCAAAGCAGCAAATCTTCAAAAGCTGCACATTTATTGTCATCATCCAATTACGTGATTCTTGCTTCATGCTGCAGAGCGACAGCGCAGCGCTCGGCGTCTCGCAGCCCCATCTCTGCAAGGCAAAGCCAGACTTCACTGTGTCCAGTACCAGCACCAGCACAGAGGTAGAGCCACTCGAAGCAAGAGCTGTGTGCCCAGTAAGATACCATTCAGCGCAAGCAGCAGAGCAGAATCTGCCCATAGTCATTCACCTCCTTGTAGCAGGAAAACAATACAGCAGAGATGTAAACATTTTACCACTGTAATTGTCACACCAGGTTTTTCTCTTTTCACTTTTGGTTGAAAAAAAAATAGAGCAAGTGAAATAATCAGAATTACTCTTTACACCTACAGTTGATAAAAAGAACAGATTTTCATCAAAAAATAGTTTTATTGAAACCAATCTGTTTCATGGGAACATATCCAATGCAAAGAACCTGACAAGCACCTGTCAAAATATTTCAGTTCAGCAATATCAACTACAACTAATTTCTATGATGTTTTTTTTCTATATTTATGCATTTATGGTTGTATAGTATTACCTACACTTAACGTTTTAACGAGCAAAGTATCTCACAGTAAGGGAACACAATCTCCCTAATGATCTCTACTTATTGATAGCTTTTTTTGGCTGCATTAGCTCTGCCAAAAATTTTTGCAAAGACTTTCTTCATGTCTAAGACTACTTAAGCACTGGAAAGGATTGCACACAAAGCTGTGAAGTCCTCATCATTGGAGATCTTTAGGAACAGCTTCAACAAAAACCTGCCAGAACTGAGTTAGTGATATTTGATGCTGCTTGGGGCATGAAGAGAGACACAATGACCTCCAAGCAGTCCTTGAAATCCTGCTTTTCTGTGCTGTTACTACTCTGATTAAGCAACAAAGGAGCTGACAAACAAGACCACAGACTAGATCCATCCTGTCTAGTATCTTCTCTCTTGAACGGGCAAGACCAGCAAACCCAAACCCAGCATCGCGTAGTTACAGGGTTGGAGCTAAATAACTTTGCACTGGTTCCCTCCAGCCTCCTCCGGCCACCAGCTTTTAGGAAAAGAAGTCACTAGCACAAAATCCATTTCGCAGCAAGTTTCTTTCTGTTACTATAACAGATAATAAATTGGCAGAGGTTTATGACGCAGAAGTGAAAGCACAAACCATTTATCAACAATAAACAAAAGCACTAACTGATTGGGAAAATTTTTTTGTTCAAGGAGGCAACTCAATTCCCTTATAACTCACGCAGAAGATATGCCCTGCAACATTGTTTAACTCTGATATCATAATTGCAAATAAAGCTGAAAACATGTAAAACTTCTATGAGATTGAAAACTGTCCATGAAAGAGATCGAAAACCGTTCATGACAGAGATCCAAGGAATTCAAGTTACTCAAAACAAACAAAAATATCTTAATTCTGAAGTCTGATACCTAAGGGTCATTTGAGATAATGCTGCCTCCCTCCTATAGCAGATTATCCCCTCCTCTCTCCCTCTTACAGTCTCATAAAAAAAAAAAGCAACCAACAACCAAAAACCAAAACATCTTGATTTTATTCATACCGACTGGCTGCTCTGAAAAATGACTCTTACAATGCCTCTAGCCAGCTAAGAAATGAAAGACCTGAGCGAATTTTTTAAGAGAAGAGCTTACAGAATGCATTTTCCTCCTTGATGTAAGTAGTATTGAACACAAATATTTTAAACACAGTAAGATTTTTCTTTCGTTGCCTGTAGAAGAATCAACTTCTGCTATCCTGCATAGAAAAAATTAACATCGACCTTTAAACGAGATTTCTAGCACTTGGCTACGTTCCACCAGATTCTTATTCACTTGTTAAAAACCAAGTTACTACAATATCAAAGTTTGAAAAGCCTATCTTATTTCATTATTATTTATATCTTCATGTTAAAAACACTGCCTGTTAGATGCTGCATTTTAAGAATACTGTTCCAATTCAATTCTAATCTGTTTACTTGTTAGTTACTGAGAAATTTATTCTACATTAAAAAAAAGTGCTATAATCTTCAGTTATCTTGGAATTTTTGCTCGTGATCCAATAGGTCTAGAAAGAAAGACATCAGTTGTATATTGGACATAAACTTTAGTCACAAGCGGAGTCTGAGGTCAGTCCTATGAAGAACAGGAGGCTGAGCAGAACAGGTTAAAGTCTCCAGTCCTACTGCACTCCATCTGCAACAAGAATTTCTTCTAAAATCATCTGTAGCCTTTCATGAGGATATAAATGTCTGAAAAAACTGAAAGTTAACATAACAAGAGTTAAGTCTCCTGCAGACTAACAGACAGTACTGCACCCCTTAGTCAAGTCCATGACAAAGTAGAGCGTGTACCTCGAGCTTCACTGCTGGGAGCCAAAAGATCATGACCAAGATTTTGAAGTTGCAAGGGGAATAATTTGGAAGTCAGCAGGGAATGTTGAAATCCAAAATCAAAAATAAAATCTTTTAAGTTCTAGTACGTGTTGCTTGGTGAGAGCTCTTAAGGCAGAGGAGGCTGTACCAGCTGTGCCCAGGCCTCTGGCAGCATCAACAGCCTTGAGTTATCGAAACATATGCCACAATAAAAGTAGGATATCTGTGATTTAGACAGATGTACAGTTTTCCCAAGTTGTCTGATTAGCAGCATGAAGAGATACACCTCTGTAATGAAATGCAGCTGGAATCATGGGAATGATGAAAACAAACGATTTCATTCCCTCTTACAACATGAAGGCAATAAGCAGGGGCTGAGCTCAATAACGACAGCTGCGAGGGCACCACGTGCGTAACCTGGCACGGGCATGGCACAGTCACTCAGCTGTGAAACACACTCACAGCCAACGGCCAAAGAGAGAGATTCAATTGCAAAATTCAAGTGAGGCACTCAGACTCCATGCCAACAGGACTAATGGCTTCAGCCATCATCTGAGTGCCTTTGTGTAACTTCTTCACACGGTACGCGAGAGCATGAAATTACAAGGCAGCAGGAATTGCACGTTTACTTCTCCCATGGATAAATCTGTACACAGCAGAGAAGATTCGTGAAGTGCATTTCAGTACGGTCTTTTCAAATGGCAGAATTAATTCCAATTTATTTCAGCCCTGCTAATGACTTCAACAGACCAGAGCATAAAGCATTCGGCTAGTCTGCAGCGTACTAGGGAGACAATTTACTTTTTAGTGCTTGGCAGAATGAGATGAAAAGCAAAAATGAAGCCATTTCTTCCTGCAATAACTTACATCAAGTTTCATCAAGGTTGAAAGGTCTTTCTTTGCTGCTCTGACAATGGCATCAATGTGGGTGCTGTTACAGGAATCTCGCACAGCGCTGTAACGGAAAACTGCCGAAGGAGTTTCTGCCACCGTCACAGTCTTCTTCAGGATCGACTGCAAAGAACAGATACACAACAATATCAGTTTAGATGTTACAACTGGCACCTACCCAACAAAAACTTGCTGTATCATCTGTGTTCTCTAACCACCACAACTGGTGGCCTGGGGCAAAAAAAAAAAAAAAAAAAAGCTAGGTTTGCAAAAAAAAAAGCAACAGCTCGCTAGCTTCATTATTCTTGCATTTTTCTGCAAAGCTCGACTCTCAAGTCAAACAAAGTTACTCATCACGGCTTGTGAAAAGGAAGAATAAAGAGACTTTTCAGAAAGTGGGCAGCTGCCAGCTGGGCAGAAGTCAAACTTGATCAACACCAGCACATATAAAGATGGAGGAAAAGATAAAACGTCCGTCACGGTCACACTGAGCATGCCGGCGCTTTGGTAGCAGCGCAGGGGCTGCGGGGACGGCCCCCGTAAGGAGCTGCGGGGAGCTTCCCCGGCTCCAAAAATTCATCAGACCCATCTCTGCCCAGGGCACCCACCGGGCAGAGCTTGTCCTGCCAAGACCACCACGGCTCATCAGGGCAGCCGGGCCTGGCGTGGCTACAGGCAGCTCACAGGTTTTTAATTCCATGCTGCAAAGTAGTTCTCACAAATAAAGTGTTGTCTGGCAAATTCACCTTTCCAAATAATCCTTTTCCTGAGTCAGAGGAAGGCAAGATACCTAAAACCAAGCAGTTGCAGCAGTGCTTTCTCATTACTTGCCAAGGGACTCTCCAAAGAGTTTCCAGATACTCCCTAGAAAGCCTAAACAGTCACCAAAATCTACTGAGACAACTATTAAAGTTAAAAATACACCAAACATCACAACTTGTAGAGATGAATCCATGCAAGGGCACGTATCCGAAGTACGGGAGAAAACATTTCTATTACTCAAGGACTAAGGATGGGTCAGGAAATGCAACGCAAGAAGCATGCTGGAGCACCTAGAGGAGAAGACCTACCTTGCCCACAACAGGACTGCTGGCAGTGTCCTCAGAGCCAAAGTGCACTCTGGCTCTTTCATACGCCATGTCCATGTCTGACTTGGCACCGCTGGAACTACCTACGAGCAACACAAAAATCCTTTTTTTTAAGCATCTCCATTATTACAGTTTGTAAGAAATAGCAGACACTACACGAAGCCAAGCAATATTTCTTTTGGTGGTGTTTTTTTTGTTTGTTTCTAAAGTTGAGGATAAAATAGAAAATAGCACCCTCGTGTTCCAATTTATTTCCTAGTTCCTTTTGCCCTGGAAGATCTGATGGGAACTTTAAATCTTCTCACCTGAGCTCACGTATACAGTACGTCCCAAAATTCCCACAGCCATGCTTCTACAGAGTACAATAATTATTTTTGGGTAGGCAAAACAGAGTCATTCTGAATCTGAAGATTATCAGGAAGAGGCAAATCCACCAAACAGACATTTTCCTTGTGGTTTCCAGGAAATGATTCATATGAATCTTTTCTCCACTAAACCAAAGAACTTTTTTGTACTCAATATATTCTAAGAGCTTTTATAGGGAGAATATTATGATCGGCAACTTCCTAAAGCCTTTCCATGGAAAGCATCCCTCTCCCAACACCTAAAACCGTTTTAGATCCTTTTTACAACTTCTCCAAACTGTCGATGCACATCACGTGCCAAGAGATACAGAAGGGATTTCCTTACAGGTGTCACTTGTTTCATTCATCAATGTGAAGTCACTAACAATTTCTATTCCTTGCTTCCCAGGTTTAATACATCTTACTTCGATTAGCTCCTTGGCTGCCCCATCCACCTTCCAGGAACTTAGCTGAGATAACACCACAAACATAACTGGGAAACACTTCCCTTTTAGTTACCTTGAACAGGATACCCAAATATCAGCCTGATGATCTACCGATGAGTTTAAGAATCATGCAGAGATGGCAATTTCCTTTAACAAATAAACCTATAATCATTTCTACCATATTTCTGTGCTTAATATATCTCAAAAACATACTGTATTCAGAAAAGTTTAAATTTTCTCCCTTATGCCTTTTTTCTTCTGCTACTGCACTGTTCTTATACTTTTGCTTTTTTGAATGCAAATTGCTGCTCAGAAATAGGACGGGCCCTTAGGAAAAGCAATTGTCTTTCCTGACTGTTGAATTTTGTTACCTGATAAAACTCTGAAAGGGCTTGAATTTTTAATTCTGAACTCCTCCCCCATCCCACCCCCTCTCCACACACACACTTGAGTTTGCTCAGGATTGCTCTGATCTTTGGAAAGCTGGCTTTTGGAAACAAGGAGCTGCCCTACATTTACACCCTTGTAACATATGACCATGAGAAAATGTTACCTTCCCATGAACAGCTGTCTATAAATTTAATTTTAAAAATATCATTATTTCATTTCAGAAGGAACTTGACTCCTCTCTCCACCCCAGCTGGGACAGGGAGAGAATCCTACTGTCCCAAAGATTCAGATCTACCTCGGAGTACTCCTTCCCATGCTACTTACAAATATGAACAAACCTTTGCATGTAGGAAATCTGCATCTGCCACTGGGGTCATAACATCATTTAATGATCAGCCTCCAAACAAGAAACCCAACAAGTTGACCCAAAGATTGTCATCAGCAAAACTTACAAACCATAAGATAAGAAAAAAGCACATAAATAAACAAAGAAAAAAGCTGTTGATGCTACTAACTGAATTTCACACTCACTGCAATATTAACGACCTTGAATTAGTTATAAACCAAAAAAGCTGGGATAGTAGAAGTAGCAGCATGTAGCTCCATATGGGCTGGTTTGACTACCTGTCAACTGTACTGCCCCCCACATCACAGTGTCAGCACAACTACCATGTCCCAATACACCAAGTGCATTTTAAATCTAAACACACGCTTCTCAGGTTAAACCTAAATAATCTGATAATGAGCACGTAGGCATGAAAAGCATCCTCTCCATAGCTCTGCATATTAAAAAAAAAAACAACAGAGAGAGGAAAACAAGGAGGCATTCCAAGAGTGAAAGCTTATGTCTACTAGACTTCTATTCAAAGCAGAAGTCTTCATCTCAGTTGCAGAGATAAGCTTCCCACACAGTGATTAATTAAACTGTCTTGTTGCTCAAATGGGAGTTAGAAAGGATACGGCAGAACAAGTTTTAACCAGAACCGTTGAGTCGAAAGAACAGAAGGCAGGGAGAAACTCAAGAGTGGAATGCAATCCTGTTTGATGAACACATGCTCGGTGGCATCCCACACACTGCTGGTCTGGAGGTCACTGCAAAACCAATGGCAACTGACACAGGCCCTGGCCGTGCTTCAGCTGCCTCCTTCCTTCCCAGTACTCGCCCACTGAACTACCTGCTCCTCCTAACACAGGGGTCCTCTGCTGCTGCGCGTACGCTGTAGGGTCATGGTTTCAGTTTTGAAGAAGGACAAGTAGCTTCTCTTAACTCTTCATCAAAAAACACCAGCAAACAAACCAATAAAAAATAGCTGCCATTTAACCTTAAAAAAAAGAAACAAGCAGGGAACACTTATTTCCAGGAAGAAGAAAACTGATGAAGTTATGGCATACAAAAGATCCCATTGTTTTATTTCATTCATCTCATTCTTGTCCATCAGCCCAGACACTCCACATGGCCTCACTACACCTTCTTCCACAGGAAGGGTTGCTGCAGTTGGAAAGCAGACTGGCATGAGCTGGCAGGATGGTACTTCCTCATCTACACAGCCGCTACGCTTCAGGTTCAGTAGCTACACAGCAAACAAAAGAACAAACTACACCACGGTCCCAGGATTAACTGAGGCAAAAACGTTGTCCCCAAAGTAATTTTTAGCAGTTTCTGTTAATTTAAATCAGCCAAGCAAAGCAAAGAGATGCTGAGATAATAGCACCTGCACGACTAATAACAGACAGTTCTCTTTGCTCTAAATCAATAATCAACACAATCAATATTCCCACGGAGTCTGAATACACAGTACGGTGGCGGAGCAGAATCTGAAGCAATATCTTGATCTTTTTATTGCAGACAGTAAGACAATTTCTGCACAAGATAAACAGTGACCATAACCTCAGTGCAGTGAGCAGAAATCAGCTCCGTTAACTGAGGCAAATCATAATTACCCAATTAGATACACTCTTCTGTCAGTAAAAATTTATTTTCTCTCTCTGCTAAGCTCTGTGTACCCTGACATAACTCCTATGACACATAAAAGGAGAAAGGAAGGACAAATGGACAGATTCACTGTTACGTATGCAGGGATCCTTCCACATAAAAGTTTCTAGGAACACGCATGGACTCTACCTTGAAATTTCCAGGGCTGCACAGGCAGATCTCACTGAACTACTGTGCTCACCTGGGGAAAAGGTGCCCATGTTCAGAGGCTCAAAGAAGCACTACTTAATTCACCCCCTGATCGCGTCTGCTGGTACATTTTTATAATGCATAGTGCAAAATGACCTACCACGTGAAAACAAAGCCAACGCTTGCATGGTTCAGTTCAGTATTTTCCCTCAATTTGTTTCCCTGCTGCAGAAAGATGATCTACTTATCACTTGCCAAAATCCTACTTCTGTCATATGAATCCCTCTGTGATATGGAATTTATGGAAAATTGTAACTGGGATATTGTACCTTTGCACAGCAGAAACTGAAGAGGAAGTGAATCAGCTCTCTATTGCTAAAAATGAAGCAACTCCCCATTCTTCACTTCTATATATACTACCAACTTAACTTGATAGCAGCAAGTGTTAGGAACCCCACGTCAGGGAAAGCCCTCAACACTAAGGGCTCCCTCAGCCTGTCTCCCTCCTCTCTTACCCCTCACAGCACGTTCTTATCTCCTAAACCACTTAATAGTCAATGTAAGCAATACCTGTATCTTCTAATGTGCCCACTTTATTCCACTGATTAAACTTTATATAACTTCTCTGTTAACAATAGCTCCGTATAGATACTACAGTATCTAAGTATGACTTTACAACTACCACAAGCTGGTTAGTTTGGTACTCAGCTAATGAAAGACAGATGCTTTCCTTCTGTGATTCACCCCAAGAAGTTCCAGCTTCCCTACCTTGGACATAAAGCTAACCTAAACAACTGGCTCAGCGATGACTGAAGTTCACTGAAACAAATGCTGCAGCAGAAAAACAGCTCAGCTTCATAAATGTCTCAGAGCATTCAATGATAAATCACCTTTATTACCCACTCAAAAAAACATCCCTCTAAAAGCAACAAAGCCATGTAATGTGCTCTTTGGAACAATCAGCCAAGCAAGAATCGTGTGTCACCTTCTGCATGAAAGATGATAGTGTATCATCATAACTCCCTTCGTTTCAGTTATACCAATTAATAAAGCTCTTCATTTGCATGTCTCTCAGTAGCCAAATTACTCTATGTTCCCCATTGCTAATAAAGACAGCAAGGGAATGCTCTCTTAGACAACAGTCCATTTGTTACTTTGGAAAATAAATTTTTGACAAATGAGTTAGGAAGCAGTACTACTGCAAGATGATTATCTAACACAAACAGGAAGATTATCTAACCCAGTGCTCCAGAGAGCCTGTATCTTCGCTCATATGATTAGATACATTGCTTATTTTCCACAATTTTGCCAAGCACTACTTACTAGAAGCTTCTGTAGACCCTGCATAGGGAGGCGAAGAAAGGCTTCTTCTGAAAACAGGCTCAGAGTTTTCTGTACCAGAAATCTTCAATGAATCTGGAATTTGGAAACAAAAGTTACTCAAACGTAAACACAAGGTACTCCCTAATAAAATAAATTTAATCAACAGCAAGAACCTCTCGCTACCTACTTTTAAAACTTTCAAAACCTTTAACACAGCCTTTAATTAAACAGTGTTAAACATTGCTTAAACCTGCTTCCTGCTTTTGATCTAATTAAAAAAAATTTTCAAGTTCAGAGGCAAAAATTCAACTTGAACTATTTTCCCAGGTTCAGCTTCCATACTGACACTTCAGCCTGAAAGCCTAAACATATCCAGCAATTCTTCTGCTAGTATCTAGAGTGCAGAATTTTCACAGCTCCTCCTAGGAAGCCAACATCAGGAGCCACTTCGCCCCTCCCTCAGTATCATTAACAACACAGGAATAATTTCCTACTAAAGCGAAGGACTATCCAAAGACTTCAACCCTGAAACTGATTTAAGAGAAACCCTACCTGCTGTCATCAAAAGTCCTCTGATGAACAGCACAACTAGATAACATGACACAGGACAGTTACTACACATTTCCAGAAACATTACCTATTTCCAGCGCTTCCCCAGCTTTTTCAAACTTTTCTCCACGATTTACTGCTTTGCTCGAACCTCCTCCAGATGTTAGGCTTGCCACAGAGATGAGCGGGATGGCTTGGCTCTGCTGCAAGCAGCAAGGTGAACAGGCAAACACAAATCACACACTCGTTCGTGCCCAACAGGGCTGGGCCCTGTATCGACCCCTGGGGTACCTCTCCCAGTCGCAGCGATCAATCAAAGATCATTAAGGGTGGCCATGCAATGACATCTGCCAGCTCCCTCAGCGCTCCTAGGTGCACCCCATCGTGGCCCGTGGACTTCTGTATGTCCACTTTGCTTAAGTATTCCCTGACTGGATCCTCTTCCACCTCATACACCAGTTTGAAGTGATGCACTTCTTCAAGCTTCTGAAATTTAAGCTCGTCTCCCTCCCTTGAATTGCCCAGGCATCAGTGTAGGCTAGATTTTATGGGCTGGGCATAGCAAGTACCTTACTTCTCAAGCACTGTCATTACTAAATTAATGTGTTAACATTTGCTTTATGATCTTCTGAAAAAAGGAAAACCTCTCTGTGCCAAGTCACAGACGGGCCACATAGTAAGAGTGGACAAAACGTACCCCAAACTTACACAGTTAAAGAGCTCAGTAGTCAGACCGAGGTAGTTGTGCAAAGCGAGGAATGTCACTCTCTGCAGCCTTACCATGATGATCTAGAAATGAGAAATCAAGAAGCAACAGGAATGGATTTAGTGTTGTCCCACACTCACTCCTGCATTTAGATACAGTTATGTAACAGAGTACCTGAAGGCGCTTGATACAACACAGACTGTGCCCTAAGCTGCAATTCCTTTTTAGCAGTTGATAAACTGAGGCAAAGATAGATTCCAGTGATTCACCAAAGACTTCATAATCATTCGATGCCACAAGAATCTTATTTCCAAACACCAAATAATGCTTTTTGCTTTCTGTCAACATTAATAATAAACATGTCTTGAAATAAGTGTACTTGCTTCCACTCCCCACCCTCCCATTCAAAAAATTATTCCAGCTTTCCGCGTACAGAGCCTGTGCTACTGCTCTACAAACACTCTAGCACGAGACATCACTGCCACCTGACCTTCCTCTGCCCTGCCAGCTTATTCCCACCCTTAAGCCACCCTCTCTCATGTACCAGCTCTCACAGAGCAAATTAAATTGGTATAATGATCTGTTCCCCTCAACCATCAGTATCAGGAGGTTCATGTGTCATTCATAATAAATCATCCAGATATCAGAACAGTTTGCAAGGACAAAGATTTAGAAGTGACAGTAAAACAAAAGGACAGACCAGAATGACTGATCGGGTCACATGCACCCGTGTGACTATTATTCCTGTGGGACAAGGTGCCCCCTGGCAAGCGCTCCGAACTGAAATGGTTAATACCCTGGCCCCTTCCATCCTGCTTCCACTCGCAGGATGTACAAGACACATTTGCAGTGCTCACCTGAAACTGTGTAAGCTCCTGCAAAGCAAGCGACGGTGAACTTAAAACTAACAAGAAACACAGCTCCTTCCTCAGCTGCTGGCAATTGTTTCTGAAGTGGAAAGTCGCACGTCAGTCTGAATTGTGCAGATTTTGCAAAGCATCACCCCAAACAGCTTCTGAGAGTACATCAGTCCTTGTATATGGACGTGACAAATATATGAATTATTTCTTCCTGTACATGACTAATGCTGAGATCATTAAGCCTAGAGCTCTAAGAGCCAGAGGAATAGCAGAACTAGTCCGAGTCTTGAAAAGACGTGATACCGAACAGTTCCACACCTGCAAAAGGATGGGGAGCTTGCTGCACTTCAAAATGCCTTCCTTCTAACGTAGAAATTAGTGATTTCCCACCCTCCCCAACTCTGCTTAACAAAGCTTACCTGTACCACTCTGACAAGAGTTTCAGGATATTTCTGGAAGACATCTTGAAAGGCACTTGCTGGAAGCTGCAATATAGTGGACGGAACAGCTGCCCGGGCTGAGACCGTTTTGTAAGGAGCAGGGTGACCCTAATGGAAAATTTCAGAGACACAAGGTTAGTCCACCAGTTATCTGGCCCAATTCTTCCCAAATTTCTACTTCAATACTGTATATGCTTGGCAGACCTCATCTGACCACAAAAAGCCTTAAACTCTGTTCCATGACCTGCAGGTGGTGTAATGAGGGTGGCACGGTCAGGTGAATCCACACCAGCAATTCCTCTACCATTAAACAGAGACACAGGTAGAGAAACAGGAGCAACAAGAAGGTGGATCAGGTTAAGGGGAACTGGCTCATTGGTCAACTCTGTTAGTTTTGTTACAGACAAAGCCAGGCTTCAGAAGTATTTCAACTTCCAGCTATTCAAGACTGCAGAGAAAAGGAGTTTTGTTGATTTTATTATCTGTACTGACAATCAAGCTACTTGCTGCAAGAACAATCATAGACTTACACAATCAGCAAAAAACACACTATAACAAAATTGTATAGCAATGATGTACGTAATGGAAGAAGAAAAAAAAACCAGGCAGACTTCTTGTGTTTTAAGATTATATACAATATATACATTTATATAAAATCTTATATGATTTTTATCTATATATACACACACACAAATATATATATATATGAAATACTCCAAGTGAGAAAGCCAAACAGCTTGTCTTCAGTTGAGATTAACTGGGTCTATACCATCCTGAATTGCTTGAAGAACAGATTGAGAATTAATAAACCAACGAAAGATAAAACTGTAAATGGTAGAATACAGAGATTTTCACACTGGAAGGCACGCTTCTGGTTTCAGATTTCCCCCCCTTGAATCAGAATAGATTTTAACAAAAAGCTACTGCCAAACACTTGGATCAAAAACTCCAGACAACGCCCCTTCTGTTCCATTAGTAAATGCTGAAAAGAGTATCTATAAGTCATGAATTCATTCACTAATACCTGAAATATTGATTTATCCAATATTTCTACGATAAAAGGAGTCCTTTTGTGGTATGGAGCAGGAGCTAAGGAAGAAATGGTGGTTCTACTTTAACACAGACACCTTACAGCTTCTGAAGCTTTCATTCCTCCTGAGCAGCAGAAGGCAAATTTTTCCCAACACTAAACACACACAGATGCTAAATGCTGATTGCAAACAAAAAACCCTGCAAGTCTTCCAGAGCATCAGACAACTAAGCACAATCACTGCAAAAGAATTTCTGCCTAAAGAACACGGCAAAACCAAACAAGACACATTCTGTACAACTATAACCGCCCTGGAAAATAAAGCTGCATTTCTGTCTGCCTCGCTGGTCTGGAAGTCATGATGAAACCGATTCTAAAATTAAATTAAATTAACTGGAACCAATTTCTTAATTACACCAACTTCAGCTGACCTTTTTATAAGATCTGGGGATGATATTAATAGCTTTGATTTTCAAGTTCCTGAGGGATTTGAAATTTTAAACGTCTCTTTGACCTACAGTGCAAAGCTACCAGGCGTCCTCAGTTTTCCCGAGTTTCTTCTAATTAAGTGACGCAATTAACAAATGACATTTCTGTGCTTTTTGCTGTACCCAAAAATAAATGCAACATTCCTCTTTTACAGGCCAGTTTAAAGCCTGGCTTTAGATGAAGTCATCATTTGGAATTCTCCTTATACCCAAATTTAAAAGAAAACTCAATATTTGCTTTTAAATACATACATCACCTTACTTGCCATCAGCTGTATTTCCTATCAGTTTCTATACCAAACACATAGTGAAAAATTAAAGAAATCTATTAAATCTCTAGTCACTGGACAAAGAATAAGCATTAAGTTTAATAGTGTTCCACAACAGCTATTCAAAAGGACAGAACAAACACTGTGCATCACGTCGATACAGTCTACCCAGTGAAGTGTTTGGTGTTTTTTCGGAACAGTGCTTGTCTGAGGACAGACCAGTGCTGACAGTCTCTCAGAAAACAAGTTTGAGGATAATAATGCATAATGATACAGTAGCCTTTTCCTCCAAAGAACAGCCCATCCCTCCAGTTTTTCAGCATATAATCTTTCCTTTTCGAAATCCCTGCGTGAGAGCTGCCTGCTTTTGAAAGGGCCGACCGTCACGTCTAATGGGTTTGGAACACGCTAAAAGCTGTCAGAGGGATGCAAAGAGGAAATGTTCCTGTAATTGTCAGCCCTCTCAGATATAACGTAATCAGCTGCACACAGAGAATACCACATTTAAATTATACTATTTTACAAGCACACCCTGAGGCCACAAGGAACAGTTAAGTTATAATCAGTAGTGAACTAGGGTCTTTCAAGAGAACTTTTTGTTCTCAATGCAGATAACCATGTACTTCTGTCGTGTTCTAAAAGCTGTGGGGTAATAAAATAGAATAGGTGACAAATGTCACAGCTAAAGTAGTCGTGGTTGAATCCTAATGACAGCTAATGGCCAAATCCAAACGAACTTGCTTAAGAAGTCTGCTACAGGAGACACAGGTGCCTTACATTCTCCAACCTGGAGTGGGAACTCCTTTTTGTACCCAAAAATCTGCCATATTCTCTCTATTCCCATTGTTTGGATTTCGTCTTCCTCTGCTCCTACCTGCCATCCTTCACACTATGTCAACACTGCTGCAACCCAAAATTCTTTCAGCAATCAATCATTTCTTTACAACCTTATCTATCTTCTCCACTGTCATTTAAACAGACTCCAGCCCTGCAGGCTCACCTTTATCCAAGTGTTTTTTCAGCTTCTTTTAATCCTCAGACTTTCATTTTTTCTCCTTCAGTCACTGGCAATTGATCAATACTCCTCTCGGTCTTCCAAATACCATCTCCACACGGAGGACAAAGGAAAAGTAAAACCCAAAGCCCTAGTAATCACCGTCAAACCCGTCTCTATTTGTCCCATTTAACTCCGAAGAAAAATCCACAATTCAGGAAGCAGGTCTGACTGCACACAGACACAGAGTGGGCATTCAGCAACAGCTGCCAAAAACACTCGCACAGACATCAACGACGTTGAGTTCAGGGACTTCTTCAATGCTTGAGGCAGTATCAATTCAGAGTCAGATTAATTGCAACACATAATAGTTCCAAAATACTGGGAAAGGGCTGGCATCTACCTGGATACAAAGCCTCCAATTTCTCCTTTGAGTTTTGAGAAAGCAGCATTTCTCTGTCCTCAGAATAAGGGAGACACAGCACAAGCCTCTGAAGTCAGAGCTGGTACTTTGTGTTTAGTAGATCTAAGGGAACTTTTCAATTAAAAAAACTGGAAAATTAGACTAGCAAAGTACCTCTTGTGTGACCTTTCTTTTAAATCAAACAAGACACAAAATTGTTTGACACAATCAAACACTTCTTGTGGCAACCTCAACCTCCTTGCACATCTCTCAACCAAGCCGGGGACCAGACTGACATTGTATGTTACAAAATCAGTTAAAAAAAAAAAGAAAAAAATCACAAATCCAACTCAAATCCTCTCTGAATACCTTCTTCCTTCATGTCAGATCCCTGTGTTTGGTGGTAGAGTGAAATTTCATTAACATCATAGTATCCACAGGAAGTTCTAAGACTCATTCACTAATTTGGAATGCCACTGAGAAGTCTCTTCTTCACAATGAAGAGGGGAACTAACAAAATAACCAGTTCACACAGCTGGGAAACTACAGAGAAAAGGGAGAGTTGTAAAGATAAAGGAGAACAAGTTACTTCAGCAAAAAAATTTGCAAGTGTTTTTGGTTATATACTCTTCTGCATGCTGATAACTGTTTCAACACACTTTCGATAATTTATACTTCCTGATTTATCAGTGGTATAACTAATGAGAACGAGGAAAAAATGATAGAATGAGAATTAAAAAAAAATAAACAAAAGCCACACAACACAAAATTAATGGCAACCACCCTTTAAAAAAGACAAAACCAGAAACCATTTTTATACAAGAAGGATTTCTTCTTGTTTATTCAAAAAGAATACAGGAAGAGAACATGACTGGTATTCATGTTCCTATACTGTGGTCCTGCTCTTTAGAATATTGTCATTAAGAAAATTTACTGGTGGAAGTAACACGGGCAAAGATACCTCTAAATCTGCTATAAATATGGATTTGACTGCACAGTCGAAATCATTCACGTGCCATTACCTTCTACAGAAGAAAGCATGACCAAGCTTAAAAATTGTTTATTGCTTCCGATAGGTTTTATGGAAATCTTATATATATTAGATATATCTTATATATATCTAAAAGTGGTAAAAACCACTTTCCAGAATCATTAAAACTACTTACACACAGAATAACAGTACCCTTTAATGAAAGGAGGCAGCCAAGCACGAGAGAAACACGATACAAGGTCAAATATGAACAACTTATTGATGAGATTATCTTCATCCTCTCAGCTATCAAAATCTTTCAAGCACTCACTTTAAGTGCCTGTGTGTTATCAAAGATGATGAATTCACCACCTCCCATTTAGGTATTCCTAAATAAATAGATGTACTGTGACAATTTCAGCAAAACTGTCGTTGTAATTCCAACTCAAACAAAACCCACACCACTAATTCGTGCAATAAACACGACCAGTTAGCTTTTAGCTCGTCTTGTCGCCTGTCAAAGAGCACAACCTTCAGATGGCCATCACCAACATGAACATATTACAAAAAAATTAAACCCATCAATTGGCTTCACAGTATAATTACAGTAACAACTGCCAGATGTATTACCGTCAGACTACACAAAAATAAATTCAGTAGGTAACCCTGAGCAAATCAAACCATACCTCAGCTTTCCAGTCATAAAAGAGTAATTCAAATCCTGTGGCTTATCAGAATTAGCCAGCGTTACGCTGTCAAGCACACGCATTTCACAACCAACTAACACACTACAGAGCTACGTTTACAGCTGTGAAGGCCTGGGAGAAGGAAAAGAATTGGTCAAAGGAACGCTTTCCATTCTGAATATTCTTTCCTAGTAATTTTCAAAGCCTACTTCCCCCTGCAGGCTCTGAGATAAAGCAGCACCATGGAAAACCTGCACCTTCAAGAACTCACCGTGATAACATCAAGAATGCTGAGAAGGCTGTGGACGCTGTCTCCTGCCAGCACCTCCTTCACAACCACTTCTGTTCCATCCTGCAGGTGTAGGACAGAAGATTGCTGCAGGCTCACAGTTGCATATTTGGCATATATGGAGCATTTCAGAAAGCTTAACTTGCTCTTATTCTGCCAGATACTCTGAGCAGCCCCAACAAAAACAGTCCCCCCATTATAACTTGGATGCTTGTTTTCTCTCTGCTTTGATGGAAGTGTGCCAATTCAAACCACCAAAGTTGTAAACCACCATTCTAAAAGTGATAAATCAAAGGAAACTAAAAGCCAGTTTTGTCTAGGGGGAGATGTGACCTGCTTGTCTCTGCTATGTAACAACTGAAAATAAAAATAAAAAAAAAGCTTCCTTCCCTCTGAGACAGAATTAACTCTGTTTATTGAGGGACTACATGTCGGTAGGTAGTATAAAACAAAGAACAGCAACATACAAAAATATCCCAAAATCAGCAAACTTGGAATAATTTAAAAACACAAAAACTTGGATTTTCACCCAGACAGCTGTCCACACATTAAAGCTAACTTTCAGCCAGGAAGGAAAAAAAAAAAATGGCAGAAAGGGTCACAAGGGCTAGGACAATATTTTAAGACTCACCCATAAAACAAGTCATCATTTCTGTTTCTTATCTACCCAAAAGTGACTCTGAATCTTCCACCTCCCAGGCAAACTCACTAACTGCCACACTAAGAATATTTCGGAGTGAAGTGCACTCGGTCTCTCCTGTTCTGTTTCATATAACTACCATCCAAAAGGATGTTTCCAACGCTATGCAAAGCCAGTCCTCCACCATGTCCTCCCTCAACAACTATGCAAGTAGAGGATGTGAGGACATTTCAGAAAGCCTGATGAGCCTTGTGTTTCACACTCTCATCTAAGACACGGAGGACCACAGTTAAAATCTTGATTTTTATAAATATCATGGCCCTGAAGGGTTGGAAGTAATCCTTTCTAAATCACCATGATTCAAATGTCTACGTTTAATCAACACTTAATGATTCATGCTAACCTATATGCTATGCCAACAGATTTATCTCAAGAATCACAGATCCGTTTATTCTTACACTTTCTTGAATGCAGACTTCCAGTTTGCCATCCTGCACAATGTAGATGCTGTCATCCAGCTGCCCAGGGTGAAAGACGTATGCACCTTCGTGAAACTGCACGAAAAACATGTGCTTGCACAGTTCCAGGAAAAGAGGTTTCTCAAAGTGGCCAAGGACCCTGCAGGAAAGAAAATGCAAAGGGAAATCTAAAATTACCACTGCTCTTGGAAAATCCTTCCTAAATGAGCAAAGCCCTCAGGCACGAATAGCAGAGGAACCCAGAGTCAGTTGTTTTACAACAGTCCAACAACACGGCAGAAGGAGCAGAACTCCCCAGGGCAGAAGGTGCAAGAGCACTGTGAAACGCTGAAAACTGCAAATACTGGAGCTCCTTTTGAGTAGCACCCCGAGCAAAGCCAGCAGGCTCAGAAGGGAGTACATCCAGTCTTCCTCAAGCAAACACCAGCATGGCTTATGAAAGGGAAGAAATATAAAAACCTGCAATAGATTCACACGTTGCATGAAAAAAAAGTCATCCTTTGGAACTTTTCCTTTCAGTATAGCTACCCTGTCCATGTAACCAGAACACACGAGAAATACTGAAAACAAAGGGAAAAACTTCTGTCATCTGCACGTACTTGCAAGTTTGGAATATTCCGTTTCCCACAGGTAACGTGCAACTGGACTCCTGCGATACTGAAACTGGTCAGTCACTCCCAGGCAGACAGAAACACACGTCAAACCTGGTCGTTCTGTGCCACAGCACCAGAAGGGCCCTTCATGTAGCTCCATCATTCAACAGGATCAATCAATCAAATCCTACTGCAATATCAATTAGTCACAGGAGACCATAATTCCACAGCAGAAAGTTCATAGGATTTAAACAGCACGTTTATTACAGTATGTATGACCTCCAGGACTAAATTATATTGCAACTGGGAGAAAAATGAACATACCTAAACAGAAAAAAGTTACAGGTCTGAGGATCTCATCCTCTTTGCTACGTCAGCAACATAAACACTTGACTGAACGAGCACGAAGACCATCCCTTCCTCTCAACCCACCAAAGAGCTGTGAGGATTAAGTTGACTTTGATTCTGCTTGCAACCTTCTTAGTCAGGGAAATAAAAGATTCTGCAGTTTAAAGAGTTGTCAATATGGTATCCAATTAACATTTACCAATTATGATAGCTTTTTGTACCAAAAAACTGTCCGATATAGTCTAAGGGGAATTTTAAAAATGTACAAACAGAAATCTGTTCATGTTAAAAAAGCTTTATTATCATTATCTCCAAATTTAGGCCACTAATCTACGTCCATTAAAAAAAAAAAAATCACATTCAAATATTTTCTCTATGTTTCTAGAAAATTACAAGTAATTTATTTTTTCCTCAAGCTCAGATGAGCTTTCAGTGAACTGCTTAAAGGTTCTAATGATGCAGTGATAAAATTTAAGACCTGACACAAACTGGTAAATATTTAGATCACCTGAACATCCATCGAAAGCAAAATTCAAACTTATCTTTCCATTTAACATTACCTAACATTTTTAAGCATGTACAAGACTTCTGATGGCAAATGGGAATTCTTTACATCAAATTCAGTCAGATCTGCCTCTAGCAAAGAGGGAGGTGGCTCCTTCCGCTGCAGCGTTGGACACTCCTTAATACGCAGAATCCTACAAAGGAAAACAGAAGACAAAGTTCAGGAAATCTCCTCATTTGTCTTAAGTACGGGCTGTATCCCAACACCACAGGTGGTCTGCACACCATACCAAGCCACACAATGTCAAGTAGATAAACCAGTAGCATTCCACCTTCCTGCCTTTCTTCAGCAAAACTAGAGACAGTGCTGCCAGCACAATCCGCTCCATTGCAGCGAACTTCCCAGCTGGTGCACAGCTGACAGGACTGTGGAAAAACAGCAGCTGTGGAAAAGCACTCTGCTAGGGATAGGTTCCACACCACAAACAAAAACCCACAAAACCAGCCTCCATGGTGTGAATTTTCCCCTACCCAAAAGCCCAAGTACCTTTTAGCCAAGGATAAAACTTTGGCCCGCTTCCGCATCCTTTGGCGAGGCACGGTGTTCCCAACCAGAGAGTTTGGGAGAGTTGTAACCTAGGAGGAAGTAATGAAAACAAAACCATTTACTAACAACCAAAACAAACAAAAAACACCCAACCACTAGTTCCAACCCTGCAAAGGCTCCAAGTCATCAGAGCACGAGCAGAGTGAAGCACTCTTACAGGGCCCTGGAGGACTGTGTTCAGCTCCGGGGTCCCCAACACAAGAAAGACATGGGGCTGCTGGAGCGGGGCCAGAGGAGGCCACAAAGATGATCCGAGGGCTGAAGCACCTCTGCTGTGGAGACAGGCTGAGAGAGTTGGGGCTGTTCAGCCTGGAGAAGAGAAGGCTCCGGGGTGACCTTATTGCAGCCTTCCAGTACCTAAAGGGGCTGCAAGGAAGCTGGAGAGGGACTTTGGACAAGGGCGTGTAGTGATAGGACAAGGGGCAGTGGCTTTAAACTGAAAGAGGGGAAATTTAGATTGGATACAAGGAAGAAATTCTTCCCTCAGAGGGTGGTGAGGCACTGGCACAGGTTGCCCAGAGAAGCTGTGGCTGCCCCATCCCTGGAAGTGTCCAAGGCCAGGTTGGATGGGGCTTTGGGCAACCTGGTGTAGTGGAGGGTGTCCCTGCCCATGGCAGGGGGGTTGGAACTAGGTGATCTTTGAGGTCCCTTCCAACCCAAACCATTCTGTGATTCTATGACTGGAACGACACCTACTCCAGGACCACTTTCTTTCTAGAAAGCAAGGGGAGGATACTTCGCTTTCAATAAGCAACTCCTACAGTGGTAATGGATGGTAGAAGGAAAAAAACCCTCAGCTGTACAGTTCTCACTCAGAAACACTCAACAACAGGCAGAGAAGTAACATTTAAAGTTCCAGCACTCCCGTGGCAGCGTGGGATGCGGACAAGCTAAGCCAGGCTCATTTCTGAGCTGGCAACACCCACCGCCAGACCCGCAGCAAGGTTTGCACGGGGTTTGCACAGTCACTAAGTGACACCTCCTGGACACACGCAACAACTGCAAGCCCAAGAAAGCACCTCATCAGTTGTCTTCAGAACACTGCTAGTTCTCTGATAGGTTCTCAGAGAGTTGAATCCCAGGAAAAAGTTTCTCACACACACAAAAAAATTATTCTCTTTAGTTTGGAGACTCACTTTTTTTTCATTTTGGGAAAGTAAAATCTTGGAATTTTATCAAAAATACACGAAGTACAATCAAAAGCAGTTAGTTTGCAATACTCTGTATCTTATCCAGGAATAAAAACCCCAAAGCAAAAACTGCCTGAACTGATTTTACCACGTGGAATTCTAAGCATTTTCTCTTATGCCCGTTACACACAAACAACTGCGTTAAACAATATTAAAATTAAGAAGCTGCTGGCAACACGCACAATTTCTTTTCATTGGGGGCTTTTTGACCAAGTTCTGTGTGAAGCCTGATGTAAGATGCAAAAGCAAGGTTCAGGGAGTCATCTCCTTCCTCCACAATGAACCACAGCCCCAGAACTGAATATTAAAACCAGCACAGTGTCTGATTATTAAGTCCAAGTATTTGAATTCACCTCAACGAAGTTTAGCAGCACACGGAGGCAGAAGGCTGCAGTTCACAAGAGGAAGTGTTCCTCAACAAGCAGTGACTAACAATGTGAGGTGACTTACCTGTATCTTACTTTTCTACAGATGTTGTTTTTGAGTGCACACCTGCACTCAAGCAGGTTACCCCCCAGGACACAGCCAGGACGCTCCACGTTCTGCCTATGGTCCCAAAAGGGGCCAGTCCCATTCCTGATGTGCAGCTCCCCTGGGCTGGGGAGCCCACTGGACCCACACTCTGGTTCTGGCTTTACAGGACTTTACCACAGTCAGATTTAAATAGCCTTCTGCTTCACCAACCTACGACTCTGAGAAGGGGTCAGAGTCTCCCTCTGAGTAAGGGGCAGCTTTTCAAAGTCAGGCTTTATCAACATCATCATATATATTAAAACTGTACATGGAGCTCCAAGAAGTTGCTACACAGATTTCAGTATGGGAAGCGTTGAGTAAGGAAGTCACCTCAACCTCCAGGACCTATTGCCCAAGTTTGTAACAAAACCAAATGCAAAATCTCTGCACTGACATAGCCTCTCATCCACACCTCCGAAAAGATGAGTTCTTTTGACCACGGTGGTACTGTCAATCAGAAAAAAAAACAAATCTTACATCCTGTAGACACTACGTAGCTTCAAGTGAAGCATGTATTTTGAGGAGAAAGATGGCAAGATTAATTTCCTCACTTAAATGAAATCCAGGCAATCCTGGTGAGCATCTAGAATGGCTATTAAAATTGATCTAATCCATTAAAGGAAATGTCTGTCTTCAGATTTCCTCAAGCCTTCTTGTTGCCATTTCCCAAGAAAAGTCATTTGCAAAGACAAAAGTAAAAGACAATCAAAAAACGGAACTAAATATCAAACAGGCAGCCATAGACTTGAAGGATTTCACCAACTGATGCAGAAACAGACTCCTGACTGAAGGAAAATTCCCGAGGAGATCTTTCAGAATAATAACACGGGAACACCATCAGGACAGAAACCTGAGGGCACAGGTAGTATTCCTTGTGACAATACAAGGCAAAGAGGTCAGTCTTGGCATAAATGCCCTTTTGAACAGTCTCTAACAAGACAGTTTGACAAGTCCTACTTGCAACTCAGTACAAGAAAACAAGGGCTCACATGCTGAAGCACTTAGTGCTCTTCACAGGTAGACTGCAGAAAGGTAAATTTGAGTATCTGCTCCGCAGATAGACTCCCATGGGAAAGAAGGTGTCAGCTTTGAGCGTAACAGCAATACTGGAAGTCATTATCCGGAAAGGATTATCCTGAATATAGGCACTGAATATCTCGAGTATAATCCTAAATACTGAGCAAGATAGATTGCTATAGATATTTAAACAATCATCAATTCCATCCAGGAGTCAGATGTTCATTGATTTATTAATACTCTCATTGTCTGCAAATATTCTTGAAAGTGGTAAGGTTTGGCCAGAAAGAGAAGTTACTGCTGTTCCATCAGCAATCCAGACAGAATTCCAGGAGCTCTGAAACATCCCCAAAAATCCAGTGAGATTTTAAAGGTTGAAGGCCCCGGGCCAGGCTAAGCAAGTGACGTTTCACAAAGTTTACAATCCCTCCCGAACCCGATTTTAACATTTACTTCCCTCCCACCATGCCAGACGCCCTCACCTTTCTCATGATCTTCCGCCCATAGAACATCATTTTGTCTCGCTTGCGAAACCTGTACTGAGGCACGTGTGGCTGGAGTTGTTCTGAAACAGAAAAGCACATCAGAAACCACCTGCAGCTCCGGGCTGGGGGAAAAAGGGAGCTCAAGCTGTCAATTTTGCTGCTTCCATAGCAGCTGTGGCTCCTGCCTACCAAGCAGCAAGCTCCGTGGCCAGCACTCGGGATTTAAACCGACACAAGATACCTCATTATCCAAGGCTGGTTAGCCACGCCAGACTAGGAAAGAGCTGGCTTGAGGCTCTACCTAATCACTGGAGGAGATAAAAGGGCTCTCTGAAGAGATGTAAAGATCAGGTAATTCTGATCTCACAAAGGAAACCTCTAATTCACCCATTTCTCATTACTATCCCAGTGACTTGCAGCAGGGTTGAAATTATTCGCATGCCAACTGACACCAAGGCTGTCATACACTGGAGAGACCAAAATCCCCAGCGTCCTGCACGTGAACCCCACGTTCAGGCCCGGGAAGTGCATTAACACAAGTTCTTCAGCCCTTTAAAGCTGTTTTCCTGCAAGAGCCACTACCTTCCCAGCAAGCAGCTCTTACAAATCAGCACAGAATCTACCACCTATTGCTCCAAAAATACTGAAGAAACTGAGAAAACTGCTTTTTTAAAGCACACCTAGTTACTGAGTACTTACTAGAACGTTTCACTCTTCTGTAAACGACAAACACAACTATCGCTATGAGCAGCAACGCGACTGCAGCTCCAATCGCGATTCCAGTCAGCTGTGAGAGGAATTTAGGGAGGAAAGAAGTTAGTAACTTCTAGAGTTGCAAATCATGAAGTATTTTTTGAAGGGCTGAAGAACATTTAGGTCAGTAAGATGTCTAAAAGTCGAATACATTAATAAATACTTTTAATTAAAACAACACATGGAAAAAGTTTAAATTGAAACTACATCAGCGTCTCGCTCATAAGCTCTCATGCAAAATCTTCACCATTTTTCCCCCCCAAAGATCTGTGAGCAGATCAACGCAATGTACGTGGGATGGAATAACAGGAATTAATTCCTGCCTCATGCACAGTGAAGAAACAAACACTCAGACTTCAACTGCGACTGAGCAGAGTTCCTAGAACTTTGAGAAGCTACACACTATTTACACACAATCTTTCATCCGGTGATTAAAGCTATACGTTACCATAGTAGTCTGTATTCTGTCTTCTATAAACTGAAGAATTCGTGTTCTGCCTGCTGGTAGCACAGCCTAGCACCAAAAGGAAGGTGAAATTAGTTTCCCCCAACCAGCAGAAAGTCTCCATAAAAACATCTCAATGCCTGGTCAAGCACATACAACACAACGTCGCTGTATTTTCCAGCATCTTTCTTTCAACTATAGCCCACTTTGCAATCACAAGACATTCCGTGGAGAGAGGCCATTAGACGTGGCTGCCAGCTCAACGTGTTCCTAAACAGTCCCAAACCAGGGTCACACGGAGAGGTGATAACTGTTTCTCATGATTCTATGTTGTTCAGAGCATCAAGGATGAGAATTGAATGTCAAGGGCTTTACGAGACTGGGAACATAAGTAATAAACCAGCAGATTAAATTCGCTACAAAAAGAAAATTACGCACACGGAAAAAAGCTCCAGCCTCAGGTGCACAGTGCTGGGACCTGTGCCAACTCTTGTTACTCAGGAAAAAAAACTGGCAGTTACAAGAGTCTCACAAATGCCAGCTCAAAACTTACCAGAACGGGGAAAAAAGCAAACCAAAAATTAAGAACAAGCAGGAAACAAACCAAGTACAAGGACAGATACGTCCCCTCCTAAGCCTTGAACCTTACAAGTACTTGAATCACAAGTACTACATGCAGTCCTGGTCCCAGTTTTCGCTCTCAGTTCCAGATCTCGATGAAGTCTTAATTTAGCTTTGTCACAAAAAAAAATAAAAATGAAGTGCCCGCTGACAGACACCAAACTAGTCTCTCTCCTGAAGTCTGTTCCAGTTCTACAGAGCAAATCAAAGTCCTGCCTGACCAGTCAACACAAACAGATCGCTGTCTTACGGTCGTCATCTTTGGTTGCTTTAACACAGCACACCAACGATTTATCTTCCCAGCATTAGGCAAACTAACTCTATCACTATTATTACCAGACTATTAGTAGTGGAATTGTAGTGGAAAGTCATGAGAATTTGAAAAAAAAGCAGTTGAAACGTCTGTTCAGCAACAAATACAGCGAGTTCTTGGTATAAGTCTACTGTGGTCATTTAATTCGCTTCCCCTTGACAGCGTCAGGGACACGCACAGTTCTGCTGTTATCCAGGCCCGTATGATCTCAAATAACATCAAAAAGAGTCGTTGCCAACTGACAGTTGCATCGCTGCCACATGAAGAGAAGAAACAAATTAACGAGCGAAAGAACAAGACACACAGGCCCAGACTAAGCCCTCGTGCCTCTATGGATCATACAATCATGGAATGGTTTGGGTTGGAAGGGACCTCCAGGATCACCTAGTTCCAACCCCCCTGCCATGAACAGGGACACCTTCCACTACACCAGGTTGCCCAAAGCCTCATCCAACCTGGCCTTGAACACTGCCAGGGATGGGGCAGCCACAGCTTCTCTGGGCAACCTGTGCCAGTGCCTCAGCACCCTCAGAGGGAAGAATTTCTTCCTTATACCTGATCTAAATCTTCCCTCTTTCAGTTTAAAGTCATTGCCCCTTGTCCTGTCACTACACACCCTTGTCCAAAGCCCCTCTCCAGCTTTCCTGTAGCCCCTTTAGGTACTAGAAGGCTGCTATAAGATCACCCTGGAGCCTTCTCTTCTCCAGGCTGAACAGCCCCAACTCCTCCGATCATCTTCGTGGCCTCCTCTGGACCCACTCCAGCAGCTCCATGTCCTTCTTGTGTTGGGGACTCCAGAGCTGAACGCAGCATTCCAGGTGGGGTCTCACCAGAGCAGAGGGGCAGAATCCTCTCCCTCGCCCTGCTGCCCACGCTGCTTTGGATGCAGCCCAGGACACGGTTGGCTTTCTGGGCTGCCAGCGCACATTGCCGGCTCATGTTGAGCTTCTCCTCCACCAGCACTCCCAATCCTTTTCCTCAGGGCTGCTCTCAATCCATTCTCCGCCCAGCCTGTACTTGTGCTTGGGATTGCCCTGACCCACATGCAGCTCATAGATCTTAATCTTAAATTTCTCAGCAATGTCTGGCACCCAGGTGACACACAGGGGGCTGGAGAAGACACTCAGCCTTGCATGGCCTCAGAGCAGATCCGACCCACGGGAGCTGTGTAGATACTCAGCCCTGAGTCGTCGGATGAGTCCCAGACTCGACGAAGCAGTGCTGCATAAAACTTGCTTTGAGCCCTAAAATCCCTCGACAAAGAATGTGCCCTGAGCCTCAATCCAACCAGCGTCCAGTTGCCTGAAACCAGACAAAGAAGCTGGAAGGTTTCCATTTCCACCGACAACTTTGTGTATTCAGACAATCAATAAGGGGAAACTCCCCGTCACACCCCCTCATAGCACCTACACAGGCACGTAAATCAGGGGATAAAAGCCCTGTGATTTGGGCTGGGAATCGGGAGCTGCTTCTCCAACTACACAGCTGGTCTGGGAGGAGATTCGTCCCCCTTGATCGGGACACCGGCCAAGGGAACTTCCCTGGAATTGAGAGCCCTTGGCTGGAGGGGTCAGTGATTATTTAGCAGCTTTAAGTCTAGGGCGCTTGTGTGTCTCTTTCTTGTGCCGTAATCGCACATCCCGTGACCCTCACAGTGCCGCAATCGCGCATTCCGTGACTCTCCTGTGCTGCAATCGCGCATCCCGTGACTCTTGCGTGTTGTGACAGTGTATATTTTGTTTTCAAATTGTGACAGTGCGTTCCTCCACTGTATCCACAAAACCCTGCGACAGCGGCATTCTGAGTCTCCAGGTGCAGTTCAAGTAAATTATCTTGAGCCTTCCAGTTAAACCTGTAAGCGCAGTGCAAATAAATCGTTGGCTTGAACCTTGTAGCTGAGTCTCTTTTTGCCACAGCCTCAACACAGAAAACAACGAGGGAAAGAAGAAATTCTGACTTCCAAGAAAGACTGAGAGGTTTTTGCCAGGTTTCTCCCAGCCACCAGTGAAAACACGCTATTCTCCCCACACGCTCGGTGGGGTATCTTTGCAAGCACTGACAACCCTTCCAGAGAAAGCAAGCAGACAGGTTCCAAGTGTACAGGCACTTGAGCCCCATAAGCAGTTAAGACAGCATCTGAGACAGGTATGAGGTCATGGTGAAGTCATCAGTTCTACCGGGCTCTCCCATCAGCCCAAGCCTGCAGGACCTCTCTTAGGAGGGCGACAGCCGGCACTGAAATTCAAGGGCTTCACACATGCCCTGTGCAGCCTCAAGCAATTCTTGGAGGCAACACAGACGTGGAACAACCCTGAAAGACCCTCACTGCATCAGAAAACAGATCAAGGACATGCTAAGAGTATGTATTAGCATAAGTAGTACTTATGTGTTTTTTCATTAAGAAATTGAGAATTAACAGTGATGAACAAAAACACACAGCTGCATGAATAATGCTCACGCTCACCCAGAGTACCAAGAACAGAAGAGCGGCTCTGCTGAGAGTTTAGCACCTTCACCTGGCACTCAGGGGCAAACAGTGAGACATGTCCCGAGCAGGCAGGGGTGGAAAATGCATATCAGTGCTGAAAGCAAGGCCTTGGAACAAGCCTTGCCTGGAACATCAGGCTCCCTCATGGCTTCTAAGCACACGGGTCCACACGCCTATGTTTTGACTGCAGACACTGGATTTTCACAAAACATTTTTTAACAGCCTACGAGTAGGTTGCAGGTATTTTTCGGTTCTGAGAGTAACTACTCTTGTCGTGAGCCTTGTCTCTCATTACTATGCAAAGCACCATGAGCCTTGTTAGACTATGAGTTTCATACTCATGATCAAGAACAAACGCAAAGAGCGCTAGCTGCCAGAGAACTCTGCAATTCTTCCATCTTCAGGCTAAAAATTAACTGTTGAAGCAAAAGGTACTTAAATTGTATCATTCTGCTAGAGCACAAAGCACAGTGTGAATGGTTTGCAGTAAAAAATAATAATAAAACCATATACACAAAAAAATGAGATCAATCTTGAAACTTTTGGAAGGATAAAACTCTTATCAGGAAAGTTTTTTTTCAAAATAAAAACACTCTATTATCTAAAGATACTACCCAAATGTTATCAAATTAGGCCCTGCAGCTTTCAGCTTCGGGAAATCCTAATAGGGAAATAAACGTGCCCAAAACCAATAGCAAAGCGTATTTATTGTACCTCAAGGCTGCTGCTGTTCCCTTCTTCATCCATGTCTGGAGGTACAAAAAAAAAAAAAAAAAAAAGAGAAGAGCGAGTTAAAAGATGGCCACACTCTCTAATCCAAAGTTTTTTTTAACTGCAATGCCAGAACTGCTCTTTCAGTCTGGCAGAACAAGGCAATTCAAGAGAAAAAACATTTATTTTATTTTATTTTTTTTACTTTGTTGTCTCTTTTTCTCTGGGCTGGGCAACAACAACCAGCCAGCCTTCACGGAAGAGCAGCGCTACCGGTAACGACAGCTCCTGGGATCTCCGGGAAGCGGCACAGCCGGACCGCTCCCTCCGAACGACCCCCCCCCCCCCTCCCCGCAGACGCGGGACCAGCGCGCCGAACGGGGGCCGGCAGCGCGGGACCCCGCGCCCGGGGCGCGAACAGAACGAATCTCCGGGCTACCCGTTCTGCAGCGAAATTAAACCACCAGTTTTCAACTACGCGTCACGCACCGACGCTTAATTCCTGCGGGAAAAGCCTTGTGGAAAGCGGGTCAGCGCGGACCCCGGGCCACGCCGCCTTTCCGCCACCCCGGCGGGCCGAGCGCTCCGCGTCCCTCCGCTCCCCGAAACAACCCACGGAGCGCGGCCGCCAACAGCCGAGCTCCGGCCCCGCGCTCCCCGCCAGCCCCGGGAACAGCCGGGCCGGATCCCCTCACCTGCCGCCGCGCTCCCAGCCGCAGGCCGCCGCTGCGGGCCGGGGGCGAAGGCACCGGCCGGAAGCCCCGACCCGACCCCCGGCGGGCCCCGCCCCCGCGCCGAACGGCCCGCGGCATCGGCATTGTACGGTAGGCGCTGCGCATTGGCTGGCGCCTCTCGGCCAATGGGAGCAGGCGGTGTTGCGGGGTCCGGAGAGCGAAGCGCGCCGCGCTGAGGGGAGGCCGCCGCCGGTGCGTGAGGGGAGCGCGGGGCCCGGCATGGGGCTGCTGACCGAGCTGGCCCGCGGGCTGGTGCGGGGCGCCGACCGCATGTCCCCGTTCACCAGCAAGCGCGGCCCCCGCACCTACAACAAGGGCCGCGGCGCCAAGAAGCTGGGCGTGCTCACCTCCAGCAAGAAGTTCGTCCTCATCAAGCAGATGGTGCCCCACTTCGTCGTCCCCGACCTGCAGGGCTTCAAGCTCAAGCCCTACGTCTCGTACCGCGCTCCCCAGGGCGCCGAGCCGCCCATGACAGCCAAGCAGCTCTTCACCGAGGTGGTGGCTCCCCGCATCGAGAAGGACGTGAAGGAGGGCACTTTTGACCTCAACAACCTGGAGAAGTATGGCTTCGAGCCGACGCAGGAGGGCAAGCTCTTCCAGCTCTTCCCCAAGAACTACGTGCGGTAGGAGCAAGCAGCGGGATGGGAAGACCACCGCTGTCATGTGGGACACAACCTGCGCCAGCAAGAACGGGACAGCTTCTGTCACTGGCTATTAAAAGCAAATAATCCTTGGGCTTTGTCTTCCTGCAATGTCTGATTTAAATTGCTGGGGGGAAACAGGTGGTTAATTTCCCATCCCTGAGTAAGGAGAGCGTTACTCGTGTCTTACACCCTGTGTAGGGTTGTCTTGTGTAAGCGTGCGGGTGTCCCGCGCTCAGACCAGAGCTGACTGACCGGGTGCTGATCATTAGCAGGAGGCAGTTTCCCTCCAGGCTGCTGAAACATCATTCCTTCCTCCTGGGAACAAAAGGGGACAAGTCTTACGTTCTTGGGAGAGCGGAGTTTCCCAGCTGGGGAGAGCAGGCCGCTGCCAGCCGAACAGCGTGCCCACTGGCACTGAGTGGCAGCTGCAGCCACAGAGGGAACGCTTTGGTAGATTTACCCCCTGCTCAAACGAAGTGTTCCACTAAACCAGGAGCGAGACTTTCCCAAGCTTTAAAACTACTCTTTCTTTCAGAGTAAATCCAGATATGGTTAATAGGTACATTTAATGCCCGTTCCTTAGCAGTGCAGCAGCTTCAAGTTACAAGATAACTGGTCAAATTTGAAACATGTCTCAGCAATTGTTCTTTGTGGACATATACTGGTGGAAGAGCAGTGTCTTGCTCTTCATCAAATTAAATGGATACAAGTGACACAGAGTTGTGTGGAACTGTTTGAAGTACAAACTGCTAAGTTCCAAATGTTTACAGTCCTTGGAAATAACACCTTTTCTCTGACACACAAGTGCTGGAGTCTTGGAGACTTTGATTCTTTGAGACAGTTCCGTGCCTGGAGAGCGTAGCCATCCCAAGGGATACTCAGGGAGGAGGTCTGCATGAGGTTTTCCAAAGACAAAGTACTGCTTAAGCATTAGAGAATTAAAATGCAGCTTAAATGTTCTCTTTTGGAGACAGTTCTCTGTGAGCATCCAGTCTGTAATGAAGACTGACAGATGAGTCCTTAAAGCATTGTTTTAAAAAAAAAAATAGAGGGCTGAATAGGGCTGTGACGGCAGGGAAGGGATGCTGCCTTCCTCTTCATAGGGCTGCAGCCCCAAATAACCGGAGAAGCCGTTCGCATGCGTTGGCACAGAATCACATCCGTAGTGGGGTGAGGGAAGGCGCATTTTTTTCTGATTACTTAAGCCCGACCTGCATTTTTCACTTACTTTTCAGCTCATCAGAGTAATAGTCATACGAAAAGTGGTGGTTTTCTGCTTTCTGGATGCTGTTCTGTCAGCAGAGGTGGTGCTTGCTCATGCTCTCCAGAAAGGACACGCGTTTGCAGTTGATTGGAGGGGGTGGAGGACAGGTGAACACACAGCTGCAGAGAGGAGACCCTGCACGCTTTGGTGCCAATACCAGCTTGGTCTCGAACAAGTCGCTTGCCTCATCTTCCCTCCGTGATGGCAGATTGTAACAGGAGACTCCTCCTTTCTCGGGGCAAAGCCAGGACTAGCATAACGCATAAATGGAGTGCCTCGGTTTGGCCACACTCTGGGACACCACCCCAGCTTCACTAACCCCAGGCTGTTTCCTCTGAATCTCACACAGCAATAAAAAAAGCATTACAACCTTTTAAGACAGAGTCACAGTCAAAAGCCGTGTCACTACACGGATACGCCCTCGGTGCTCTCGCCGAGGCAGGAGGAAACTGGATTGTCTACTCTGACTCCCAAAGAACATTCAGCACCACCAAATGCCTCAGAGAAACTGAGCCATCACGGGACAAGGAGGAAGGTCCTCACAAGGACTAACTGGGAAGGGCTTTTTAAATACAAAACAACCAAGAAAGATACATCACTTATATTGATTTTATTTTAGAAACATCCAAAAATAGGGTGTTTGTGGGTTTGTTTTTTTTTTAACAAAAGCTCTTGTTCACAATACCAGTATGAATCTTCATCTAACAGCGCTCAAGAATGTTTTCTAAAATACACATTCACACTTGTAAAAGGAATTTCAAAGCAGTAAAATTCTTATCTGCTGTACCTCGTTTTAGATGCAGCACTGTTACAGATAGATACCTGTTGCTGGTGTTTCGTTCCCTCCAGGCAACTAATTCTTTAGGACCCTCAAAGAGAAACCATGCAAGCTAGAAGTTACTGACTTTGCTTAAGCTGTTTTTTTGTTTCTAGGAAAATAATAGAGAAACTGTTCCAGAAATGGTGTTTTGCTGATATTTCACAGTGAGAAAAAGAAAGCTAATGGAGCAACCATGAGAAATTCTGCAGCCATTCCTGGAGGTAGTTAGGGCAACGTTGTTAAGATTTTGGTTTCTGTACTTAGTTATTTTGAACTTAAAAGATATCAGGAAACACTGCTTGTACTTTTTGGACATTTTGATCTTAAAGCTGTTCACCTTTAAAAAACTGAAAGGTCTTGACTTTGGACCTAAACGTATGTCTGACTGTGGAGAGCAGAACACGAGTTGGATACGAGAGGCATGGCGGAGGTGGTTACGTGTGGCACGAAAACACAGAGGGGCTCACTACAAGCTAAACCAGGTTGTGCTTAGCTTGGAGAGTGATAAAGTGAGACTGCAACCAGGTGATGAGTCTGATGTGAAATTAGGCTGTGCAGATACACCAGAATCCTTCCGAGAAAGGCCCTGCTCAGAACAAAGCTTCCTGTCGCCGAACTGCTGTCTGTTGTACCGGTCAGTTTGGATTTCCTTCTAAAAACTCTCTGTTCTCTACTAGAGATCACTATAAGCACACTGCACTGTCAGCACCTGGACTTTGAGTGTCCTTGTGCTCAAAGTACTAATTTACAGATCACACAGCAAGCTACACACACACAGCTCAGCCTCTACTCACAGGCTGTTCCGAGACACCCAGGGAAACCTCTGATCACGCACCGTGTTTGTCTACACCGAGCAGCGCAGACAAGTCTGGTTCGTGATGGAGGAGCAGAATGGGCTTAACAGATGAACCATATCCATGCCAACCAGCCTTGGGGGATTCAAATATAAGGTACAAGCAAGCGGCCTTTGCAAGGAAGGCTCTCCTACTTCGAACTAGTACACTAAGGGAAAACTAAATAAACGTGTCTGTGCTTGACCATGCTCCTCAAAGCAAAGGCTTTCCTCAGTGCTGAAAATAAAACACCAGTAATTCCATCAGTACCGGCCTTAAAAGACTCACGAGCTCAACAATAAAACTGGAAAAGCCCAACAGGAATTAGACAGGGCATAAGCTCAGGTGTCACTCTCAGTACAGGAGTTTTCCGACCCGTCTCCCTTGGGACTGCTCAATGCAAGCTTTCAACTGTTCTTTCAGAGACAGATCTAGTACTTGGCGTCTCCGAAGGGGCCACCAGGCTCATCTCCCACTTCCACACATGGAGGATATTGTCATAGAAAGAACAAGTTGCTACAATGCTCATTTCTTTCGGGCTGTCTAAAGACCTGGTTGAATCACTGCTCCTGTCCAGGCCCGTTCCATTGGGTCTCTTAGCTCCTGAGTCAGAACCACGGGCTGACTCGGGATCTCTGCCTCGGTCAGGACCCCCAGCCAAATCGGAACTCCCCTTTAAATCAGGGCCCCTAACCAGGCCAGGATCCCCAGACAGCTTAGGACCCGCCTCTGCTTCGAGCGACGCGGCAGGGCTTTCACTCTCCTCGTCCAATATTACATCAAAAGTAGCTGTAGGAGACTCATAAATTATCTTCAGGTTTTGGACCTGCAAATTCAGTCTCTCATCTCCTTCCTCTGATCTTCCCACAAGCTCCTCCGAAGACTGGCAGGCAGCAAAGTCCTGTGTCACAGTCAAGGAATCCCTTGGACACAGCCTTGACCAGTCAGCCCCGTAGGCCAAGGAATTGTGCAAGACATAGGATGACAGGATGATACATTCCTCCGTGTTTTCCGCTTTAAAAAAATAATAAAAAATAAAATTAAATGAGCAGAAATCAAGTTGTGAAATGTTTTGTTGCAGACTGCTCAGAAGCCATTCTAGCACTGGCTATGTCCTACAGCAGGAAGAGCTCTCTGGTTATTGCCTTCTTCTCAACAGACTCAGACATTCTAGGAGAAACAAGCTTCTGGCTCTCCTGACAATTTTTCAGTCACCTCTCATTGACCTTGATTTTCCCCTGGTTCAATAAGCAGGTGGGAGAAGAGGGTTTAATGGGCACCAGGGTTAAGGGCCTCATTATTCAAAATACCTAAAGAGGCTCAAGACAGACAAGACAGATCACACCGTGGTCCCCACCGAGCCACAAACACACCTGGCGAGATCACCACGCCAGGTTTGGTTAGTAATAAACTGCAGATGTGTTCTTCGCGTGGGCTTTCAGAGTCAAATGCTTACTCTGATACTAAATGGACATCAAGTTCCTCCCTTCCCTACACAGGAGAAATGTTATCCTCATTTCACAAGCTGTGCATCTGCCCAGGGCACGGAAAAACCCAGGAAGGCAACCATTTTATGCAAGACTATTTGTAACGTAAATGCAAACGGCTTTTAATCATGTAAATACCTTCCGATTCACAGGGAAGGCTTGTTCATGTTATTCCAGACTAACCAGACTACACAGCACTTCCCTTCTGAGGCAATAACCGATCCACCAGCAGGTCAGCAAGTTCTGCTGACAGCAAAGCATCACCTGGCATTCGGAAGAACCTCTTTGAACCATCAGGATGAATATAAATGGAATGGTCATGTCAACAGGGAATGCCTTCACATCAGAACAGGCTTTCTTCCCGTGAAAAGAAGTTACAAGAGATTTACACATGAATAATGACAGTGCCTTTGCACAACCGATCAGGCCAACAGTGAGGATAGGTCTGGGAAAGCTGGAAGAGTTACTCCAAGCTGGAAGAGAAGTCTATGGCTATGAACAACATCTAGATTTTTATAGCAAGCTCAGAGCTGGAGTTTCCCCACTAACCTGGAGGCAGGAAAGCAGAGCAGCCCAGCAGCACAAGAGCGTCTCTGTTCCGCGGAACACTCACCCATGCTTCCGCGGCAGTCGAGGATTTTGAATCCGCTCTGCATGCAGGCTGCCAACAGCACGAAATCACAGCTTGGGTGCCACTTCAGCCTCCAAACTCCGCCTTCAACGTGAGTGTCTGCCAGCGGCTGCTTCATGTTCCTGGTGTCCCATAACAGCACGTGCTCGTCGTAGCTGGAGAGACACCACAAAGAGATATGCAGACAAGCTGCAAAGCTGACTCAGCACAACAAGAACAGAAGAAAATCCTACAGGAAAGATGGCACGCTCTTCACCACACTCGGTGTTTGAAGAGACCACACCTTGGGCAGCAGTAGCACGTTCAAAATAACAGAAGAGGCTGGTCACACGAGTGAAGAGCAGCTAGAGGGATTTACCTGCCAGTAGCCAGGAGATTCTCCCGGTGGGGACTGCACTGAATGCTGCACACACCCATCGAGTGTCTGCAAAACAGTAATACACAGCAGAGGGAAGAGACAGCAATGTGCAATTTGAGAAGGTATTCTTCCTCGAATTTCAAGGATTTTGGTTCCACAAAACTACATCAAGGTGTCTCAGGAAAGGAGAGCAAGGTGAACTCAAATTTCAGTCCAGTGAAATATACAGGCAGAGTTCCACCTACACAGTCCAACAGCTGTTCCAAGACAAAACTTCATGGCCTCTCAGCACGAGTATTTTCTAGTAATAGTTGTACCATAAACTGCTGTTCAGAGCCCACAAGAATTTCAGCACAACTCCATTCCCACAAGGCTTTACTCCCAACATTAATATTTCCACAGCAATAATCCCCAGTGTATTTTAAGGTTCCATATAAAATTTCAATGGAAAGTTGTGTGTATTGTTTCAATCATATACTGAAGATATGTTATGCCACCAGAAAAAAGAGATTACTTCAAATGAGTGAACAGTGGAGAACAAAATATTTTCTAGAAACCATTCCATAATACGATAACCAAATTTAACACACCTAAAAATTCCCCAAAATAAAAGTGTAAATCAGGATCCATCTTTTAGAAAGAAGCTACCACCATCTTCACGTGTGGAAGTCAGCTCTTGGTTTATTACACTGAAGGACACAGAGAAGAAAGTTTCAACCTGAAATTGTCCAGATGAAAAAAATCTAATAGCTGTCTCCACCCTCCAAGGGAGGCAGAAACAGGACTCCACTGTCACTGCACAGCTCTGAACTTGGCTTGGGAAGGGACATGGTACCACCACATGCTCCTACACGACGGCTGAAAGTCCAGCTGCAGACACGGCTCCTTACCTCCTGCAGGTGAAGACAGGAGTCTCCGGACTGCATCTGGTGTCCCAGCCCTTCAGCAGGCTGTCATCTCCTCCTGCACAAAGACAAACCATCGTAGCCCTGGACACATCCAAACGACCAGCGCAGATGCAATTAACACCAGTTTTCAGCCCGAGGATCTCATGGCATTTAACGGACACACCAAACATCACCTGCAGGACTCGCCACCACAGAACAGACATGCATTAACGATGCCCTCACTTTGCTAAGCAAAAAAATTTAGAAGAAAGAGACTGGACTCCAGAAGCTCTCTGCTTTCTTTTGCTCACCGCAAGAGATTAACACCTTTTTTGCCAACAGCCAGCCAAAGTACAGTTTAAAAGGCATAGCTTCTCCTAATTAACTCCAACCACTTCCTACAATCAAGAAGCCTTCTACCCCTAGCAGAAGCTCCAACTCTTAGAAGCAGTGTGATCCAAGCAGTGTACCGAACCCTGGAAAGTAAAACCCCAAGGAACACACATCCCCAAAGAAGGTGCTTTCTCCCCAACGCCCCCAAATGAGATCCCCAGCCCTTACAGACCTGAATACACAATATCGGTGTTCCAGTAATTAAAAGCAGCAATCCAGGCCTCAAATTTGTGAGCTTCCCACTGGTTCAGGACATGCACAGAAGGAGCTGATTCATCTATGGAGAAAAGATTCAGCTTCCCCTCTGAATCACTGCTGATCACTCTCAAAGGACATCCACTGCAGTGGAACACAGAAAAAACACTGGAAATTACTGAAACTCGTGTCCTGAGAAGCTGATAGAGTGAAAAACAGCAGCCAAAGTACGGACAGATAACGTAACATACTACTGGGTATGTTTGGTTCAACTAAACACTGATTGGTAGCACAGCAGAAGGCGTGCACACGTTTATACAGTTCTTTGAGCTTCAGCCCATCCCATCTCAAAATCACCGACATCAACGATGGCCATTCCCTGATCCCACAGTGGGAACAAAACCTCACACCCACGTGAGGGAAAGAAAACCAGCCTTGGGTCTGGCTGTCTCCTAGGCACATAACTTGGCTTCGCACATGCTTGACATTATATCAACAAATTCCACGTGAAGAGGGATTATTTTTTTTTCCCTCTAAGTCAGACTAACAAGGACCTCTCAGTCTCTTCCCTCTTTTGGAGTATGAAGAACCATTTTATTTCCCTGCTGTCACAGCCACCTGAAGGACTGGCTGATCCTGACCTTTCCTGCTCTCTTCCTGTGGCACAGCAGAGTTGCAGTTTCTGGACACAGTGTTCTTGGAGCACTGGCAAAAGTTTTGCAGCTCACCACGCACAGATGTTTCCACGTTCCCTGACATGAACTAGGTACCTTCTGTGTGGTTATCTGCAGCCACAGGTACTGATTTGGTGACTCGGGGCTTCTTTCCAGTTCTACATCACGTGCTAGTTACTAAACCGAACCGAACCTCCCAAATTTCCACACAAGAGAGACAGGGTCAGGTCACCCCGTTCCTACAGAGATGTGAAGGCTGCACATTCAGCTTCTAGAAGGGGTTATTTGTCTCTCAAGTGACAACAGTGACAGGCTTTAAAGGGACTTTTCATCACAGCAACGACCATTTACCATGAAGGGCAGAGACAAATTGAAGAAGGACTGTAAGGAAGAAGAAAGTAGAACTGGGAACTATACTTATTCATTAAACAGCATGCACAGAAACAGCTGCAATTAGCAAAAGCTACTAAATATTTGCCCTACAGTGCACAGCACTGCCTGATCTCCCAGGTTCCAGCCTCACACCACAGGCACCAGTCTCTGTTTTGCACTTAACTTACAGAAAACACATACCCTCTCTCTTTCAAGGTACAGCTAACTCATTATTTCATGCAGCGATGCCATTTCTGAAATCAAATGTATGAGCAAGGACGGAGCCACTTCCAAAGCAATTCTCTCCCGTTTCTCCCTAACTCACGTTTATAAACTTCCCACACGTGCTACTATTAGCAGTTCTTAGGCAGAACTTCACACTAAAATTTCAGACACTCTAAGAGCAGAGTTGGAACCAGTGGATCCGCTTCCATCCTATGCTTGTCTTTCCCTTTAGCAAAGGCACCAGAAGACACATCCCTGGCTCACCTGCTGCTGTTCACCACAGCATAACCTCACATTTGTTGTTGGTTTAGCCTCTGTTCCAGTGGCCACGGTGTGTGTTCCCGTTCCCTTGTTACCCTTGCTCTGGAAGCAGTAACTTCCTGAGAAGGTGCAAAGAGACAGCTGGGACCAAGAAAGCCTTAAGCCACTGCACAAATCATCCAAGTCCTCAACTTATGCCTGAAAACTGTCACACACACATGGACCTCCAACACCAGCCTTCATCTCCCATCCTCACCATTGCTCTCGTCCTGTGGACCAGTCTAAAGACAAGGCCAGACGCTGTGCCCCGAGATCGACCCTGAAGCACGGCTCCAACATGCAGCTGTTCTTCTACTGGAAAGAAAGGGAAGGGGTTAAGACTGGGAAGACAGCAGGTGTGTAACACTTGTACTGCTGACTCCTAGCAGGTGTTTTCCAGAGACTGACACGCACATTAGGGTCCCACACTAACGAAGAGATGAAACATCCTGTAGCAACGTGTACTTGCTTGGTACCAGCTAAAGGACAAACCTTTGCACACACAGGATCCCCACCCTTCCACTATCCATCCCCCACCAAATCACCCTTCCACTTCGCTTCCTTTCAGTGGGTGAAGTGCAGGAGATGCAGTGACCTCACTGCTGAATTCCCTTACAGACCGGCTTCCACTTTCTTCACTCTGTGGAATGGCTCTCTTGATCACTCCCTTCTCTCACCAACTGAAAGAAATCCCTCTCCAAAATCCTTCCCTTTTTTTAACAACTCTGCATCTTCTGCTGTGTTTACCAGGTAGTCCATACTTATTCTCAAGTGACAATTGTCAGGGTTTGCTTCTGCTCCCCTCATGCCTCTCGTCTCCCACACTCTGCAGGTGGGCAGAACCCAGCCAGTCTCCCTGGTTCCAGGAACAAATTCGTGAGATTTATGAGAAACATTATGAGAAGACAAAAGAAGTGTTTAAAAAGCTAAGCATTCCGAGGAAGCCATGGAAACCATACAGCTTTCCTACACGTCTCTGAACACTGCTAAAAAATCCCGAGATGTATTAAATTTGGGTTAAGCGCAGCTTCAACAGCAGCAGGTGTTACAGCCACCTACCTCGCTCCCAGTCAGGTGGCAAAACTCCACGGCGCCTGTCGAGTTTGCAATGCCAACCATGGGATGTTCCGCAACGGGAATGTGGCACCTAAAAGATCAAGTCAAACAAGCCTTGAATTTCCATCTGTCTCGTGTTTAAGGAGGAGAGCAAAGTCACAGCTGTTATTCCAGGACGCACAAGGAGAAGGTAAACGCTACTGCTGCTGCCACACCGACAGCCAAAACCGGGCCCCAGCGGGGCAGGCCACGCCGCGGGCCGGCGTTACCATTTGATGTCCAGGATGGCGGCAGTGTCCATCCTCTGGATTTCGGTCAGCGGGATGTAGGGCTGCTCCTCGTTGTAGTGATACAGGTAGAGGCGCCCGGTCCGGTCGCAGGTCCCGTTGCTTCCTCGGGAGTCAGCCTACGCCAAAATCGGGAAGAAGGGAGCAGGCTCAGCCGTGACGGTGCCTCCCCGCAGCTCCCCCCGCCCGAGCTGGCCCGCAGCGGCTGGCAGGAGCCGGGCGGAGGGCTCCCCCTTTTCCAGTCGCTCCCCGAAGGGATTACAGCCGCCACAGCTCCCTCAGGGCCGCCACGCCGCGGCCACCGCGAGCCAACCCCGCCGGGGCCCGGCTGAGGCGGCCCGCGGAGCGCGGGAAAGGCCCGCCGAGCCCGGCGGCGGGGGCTGAGGCGGGCGGGCTCACCGCGGCGGGCGGGCGCAGGTGGTAGGTGCCGCAGGCCAGGATGCTGTGCCAGCCCTCCACCGGGCACCACTCCACCGCGTCCGCGCTGAACTCCGTGTCCACCACCTGCAGCGTCCGCGTCCGGCACGGCGCCGCCATCTCGGGGCGGGCTCATGCCGCGCGGGGCGGCGGCGGCGGCGGCGGGACGGCCCCGGCAAGGCCGCGCCGCCGCGCAGCGGAACCGCCGCCCGTCTGCTTCCCGGTCAGGGGCGGCGCGGGGCGGGGCTGCCTCCGAGCGGGCCGCGCCGAGCCCGCCCGTCCCTCGGGCCGCGCCGCTGCCCGGCTGGAAGAGGAGCCCCGCGGCCCGGGCCGGGCTCGCCCGCCGACGCGGCTCGGGTCTTGCTGAGCTTCATCCCGAACCGCCCTCGGACCAGGCTTTTTTCCGTGAACTCCTCCAAGCTCTTCCCAAGCGCAGCAGAAAGGGGTCTGCAGCTCCAGCGTGTGCTGGGTGAAGGGCTGCCGCCCGGTTTTAACCCAGCAGCTGCTGGGCAGAGAGAAAATCAGCGTTAGTATTCCCTTGGCATCCTTCCTCTGCCACTTTTCCTAGTATCCCTGACACTCATCTCTCTTCCAGAGTGGACACACGATTGACGCTGCTGTGCCTTCGCAGAAGCTGTTCCAGACCGCGGAGGGATGCTGTTCCCTGCGCTGAGCCTTTCCCCTTTCCCCGCAGTCCTTTCCGAGCTGGAGGGTGAGAACCGCACGCCCAGGCTGCGGCACACACCCGTTGATGCCGTGGTGCTGGTCCCTGCTCCCCCATCCTTCCCTTGACTCTGGCTTGCTGCTGCCACTGCTCCTGTTCTCCAAGCAGACGTTTCTGCAGGACTGTTTCACAACCCAAAGGTCTCATTGCCGAGTGAAAACAGTCGGCCAAGGGCTCGTCTTTTGATGTTTTCCTGCAAGCAGCGCTACCTGCATTGACACTGAATTTCATCTGTCAACATGTCTCACAAGATCCTTCTGCAATTCTTCACTCACTCTTTATTATATGATTACGGAATAACCTCATCAATGCAGGTTGCCACTGTCCTCATTAATTACTTTTTCCTAATTATTTTTTAATATATGTGGCATCCAACTGTTGACTTCCCCCCACCAAAAAACCCCTCCCCTTAACTCTTCTTTCCTGTCTTTCAAACAGTTGTTTGTCCACATGATGTCATTCCCCCTTTTCCCATAGCAGCTTTTTTTTTTTCTTTAAGTGCCTTGGGCAAAGCAGTGATCAAGTGCATTTTGGAAGTTCAAGCAGACCATACCACCCAAATCCCCTTTATCCCCTGCTTGTTGACACCATTAAAACAATTCCAATAGAGTTTTGAAGCGTGACTCTTCCCCAATGTGTAGCCATTGATGGTGCATCACAGCATCTATGAACTTGCTAAGTGCAAGTGCTACGTCCACCCGGCTGTGCTTTGCCACATCTGCCCTGAAACTCATTTCAGCAGCTGTTGTCACGTTTGCCACCGGTACCGAGGGAGAGGTGACCATCCCAACTGGCAGCTCGGCTTATTCACCCTCCAGCTCCCTTAGCACTCACAGGTGGCACCATTTGGCCCAGGCAACTTGTTACTGCTCATTTCATCTGAACTTTAATCCCTCCTAAAAGCATGTCAGGTTTAAACAGATTCTCTGCTGAGCTCTCCATATGGAAGTACTCGTGTGAACTCCCCAGCTCTTTCACAGCGAACACATATGCAAACAATTCACTTGATTTTTAATTCTGCTGGGACTTTATCGTCAGGTCAGACCTTCCCTTTACTGTGCATCATGTCTACTGACTGTGGCAGTCTCCCTGCTCCTGATTTTTGCAAAATTATTTGCACAAGTTTTATGACTTGAATGTTCTTCGTATTCCGTTTTCCTTTGCATTATCTCGGGGTTTGTTTTTTTTCTTTTTGTTTGCTTTTTTCCCATTTCACCTGCCAAATCTTATTATTTCCAACCTCTACATTTGAACATAAGGTCAGTTTACACAGGATATTGTCTTACTCTGAAAGCATTCCACATGCTGCTCTCATCACACTGACCTCCTTTGTCCTCTCTCAATTCTGTTTTGATGGGTGGTAAACATTTGCTCCTGGTGCCAATGTGATGTCTTACACTCTCTCCACACCACCTGCAAGCACTTAAGTCTTTTAGCTGCCTCCTTTGCCTTCACCAGTTTCATTTAAAATTAAATCACCACCACAGAGGAAAACTTGAAAGTATAATCCTATGGGTGTACTAAGGGCTCAAATACCAAAAAGTTAAACACTGAGCCCTGCAATGCATTGTATTTCAGATTTTGTGTTCCTCGAGCCTCCCACGATTTTTATCAGTTTGAATGGTGACTTTTGAATGTTTGGGATTGGTAATACCACCCTACTTTCATATGAAGGCACCGGGGTGCAGGGGGGAAGTATCAACATTTCATGGTGTGTTCACATGGTGCATGCCCCCCCTCTGTCACAGCTGGCATCAGGTGCCTGACATGAGCTAGATTTGCCACATCACAACTGTGACAGAAATCTTTCTCCAGACGCTCCCAAAGGGTCTGGAAGCCCATAGGATCCTCCTGGAAGTGGCTTACACCAGACAGATGTTCACCCACTCCTGGTGACTCAAGATCAACCAGTGTGACCCACCAGCAGGAACTCTTTCAGGCCCAGACATCCTCATCAGCTGCAAAAGGCGCCACATGTGTTGACAAAGACATGGCAGCGTGGCTGGTGGCAAAGCCAAGGCAGCAGGACTGCACTGGCCTGAACACCCAAATTCTGTCTCCCAAAAGCACAGGAATCAGCAGATCCTCAGCAGCTTGACAGGCAGCGCAGCTTAGAGACAGATCACTGTACACCAGCTTGTGGGATTGCACAGTTCCTACATCCCAACCCACCGCACTGTCTCTCTCTTCATACCCCAACAAATGCGACCATGTTTACCCCCAAGAAGTGTTCTGGAGCTCCTCTTCCAAACGGATGTTCCTACCTGGGAAACCTGACTCATTAAGCCTTGCTTTGGTCCACAGGTGAATCAGGGGTGTGTACAAAGAATACTCCATGCTTCAGAGAACCAAGGAATAAAAGATACAGATGCAGTTTTTTTTTTTCCTGCAGGAAGCATCTTAGATGGAGAGCATCTCTGTGAGGTTAGGTCCTTGAAAAGTCAGCTCAGTACTGCTCAGGCTTGCTCCAAGATAAATGGCCATGTACTCTATTCCTGTGCTGCTTAAACACTTGCCCCTGTAAGGATATCCATGTCGGCCTGGTTTCTTTAGGAGGGGAAAGGAGGTCCTTTACAAGAATATCATCCTCTGAAAAGCCACACAGGCTTTATGAAGCAGAGCTGCCATGTTCAGGTGTAACTGGTTCCTTTCTGACACGCCTCACAGAAAGGGAAGACTAAGTTTCAAAGATGATCTGCCAGAATCGTTGATCACAGCTTCCCACAGCGATCAGGAAAAACCGCTCTGCAGGCAGTGACATGCCTACTGCAGTCCTCGGGATCTTTCCAAGAGTCAAAATCCCTGTAGCCACTTCCCTCCTCCGGCACAAGGACAGTTCGGAGCCGAAGGTTACACACTGAAGTCAGAACCTGCATTATTTCACCAAGCCCTTGCACAATGTCCAGGCAACTTGTTACTTTTCGTCTGGTTGATGGTCTAACAGACCCCCAACATAGTGGGCACCTTCCCTCCCCACTGGCTTCACCCTTTCCTCCTGTCCCCTTCCCTCCCCGTTCACTGGGATCAGGATTGCCCCAAGCACCCACCATCCTACTTCTGCAGACTCTTTAGCTCCAGTCTCATCCTTCCTTCCTTCCCTTCATTTGTTGCTCAAGAGGAATCTACCTGCTGCCCATCAGGGCTTCCTCTGAAGTCCATCTTTGTCCTCGTTTCTCCTTGCAGCAATATTACAAACACCAGGACTAACCACGTCCATTTTCCCTGCTCAGTGCTGCAGAAGTGTTCAAATGCTCCAAGACTGCACTTCCGTTTGCTGAACATGATTACTGCTAATACAATGGAAAACTGGCATGACAAACAGCAGCCTTTTAAAAAGGCAAGAAAAACAGTCAATACTTCCATTCTTCTCAATGGATTACTTCAAGTAATAATAAAAAAATATTCCTTATGTCCCATTTTATATTCATCAAAAACTGTACAGTTAATTTAAAGCAAATAATAGAATGTTTCCTTGAAAAAAACAAAACTATCACCCATTACAGAAAAATTTCACTAGGTCCTGCTTGACTTCACACTTAAGGGCATTTTAGGCTGCCTGAACAGAAAAGTTACGGTATAACCATGATTTAAGAATTGCAACTTGACAGTGTGCCTACCAGGTGAACTTCCAGCAGGAGGCTTCACAAGTTCTTTGTTACTTCCCAAGATGCTTAAAGCCAAAGTACAAAAACTCACACAAATACTAATAACTAAGAACTTCCTGTGCAGATATTAGAAACAAAATGTAACATTGGAAGTCCACAGCAGTTCCATTTTTCTAACAAACTGAATACAAGCGAGACCAACATTGCAACATGAAGTGGCAAAAGTGAATCCTGTTTGAAAAAAATCAAATTCTTAATGGTTTTTACAAAAAAAACTATTTAAATATCTATTTCACTAAGCGCTCTGAGAAAGGTTCTGCGTTAAGCATTCAGCAGCTCACATTCTTCTACTGTGAAGTAAGACTAATACCTGGCACTAAATTATCCGTTTAGCTCTTCAGGAAACTCAGCTGATATTCCTGATATTTCCAAGGCAAAAATGAGAAAGAAAAAAACTTTCAGATTATACATGGCAAAATGTCTGAAAAGAAAACCAGGCATGTACTCTGCAAGTCAAATCCTTCTCCCGTATTATTTTTACTCATTACTACATAAAAAAAATCAAAAAGTCATTCTTGGATTGATGCCATCTCTTTAAAAAATGAATAAATAACTCAAATTACCAAATATTAGATCATTTAAACGTATCTGCACATCGGTTGAGTATTTGCTGTGCTTACAGGGAAGCCACAGGGCAACCACATCCACACACGGCTGGCTACCTGAGCTTCCTGACAACTACTTATATGCAAAGGTTTCCTAACAAGAAAGGGAATTCAGCTTCCCAAAACCACCAGTTGCCTCCAGCACGCCTCCAGCAGCCCTCCTCTGAAGGCAGCCACACGCTGCAGCTCGCCTGTGTGCACAGATCCCAGATGGTCCCCTCCGCTCCGCTCCAGTTTCTGGTGCGCTGGTTCCTACTGGGTAGGTATTTCCAACGTCCAAGTGTGACTGTGCTCTGAAAGCAGCTGGAAGGGAACAGGAGAAAACTACAGAGTAGACAAGGATTCATTCCAACCTTTACTTTGTTTGCCCCCTTTTTTTCTTTTCTTTTTTTTTTTTTTTTTTTTCCTTTTAAATATAACTTCCATGCAGAGTTCTCCAGAGTAACTGCTGATGTCAGATCTGCCTTCTGGCCTTGGCACAGCCACGGATACTTCTACCACATGGGAGGAAAAGCTTCTGCTACATGACTTTTTTTTTTTTTTTTTTTTAAACTTTAGGCCAACAACATGTTCTCATCTGAACATTACAGTTAATGAGTCCTATCAAGAATTTCTAACAAAAACTGTACATGAGTTTACAAACGTATTAACATATAAATAATGAGAAGCTTCCTGCCTGGAGCCTCCACAGTAGTCTTTTTGCTTGAGAATATAATACTGGAAGGGTAGACCCAATCCCTTTCCACAGCACCAGTCAGAGCTGGCTTAGTCCAGTCAGCCGTTCTGCTCAAGCATCACAGGGTTTTTTTTCTTCTTCAGTGCCTCTGGCTTCAATAAGCAGCCTGTCATTACTGTGCAAAAGCAAGAGTCCAATGCCTTTGAGAAGGAATCCTGCTGCTGAGAGGCCTGTGCCACCCGGTCATCGTTCTGGTCCGAGCTCTTGCTGGAAGGTCCGTTTCTTCTCCCGACAGTGTTTCTTGTGAGCAGGCCAGTCTTTCTGCTGGCATTGTGACCCACAGTACCTCGCTACCTGGCATCGGCCACAAATGTTGAATTCACGTAACTAGGAAGAACACAAGACAGCATTAGTGATCTGCTCAGGGCCAAGGAGCATCCCTACACCACTTCCCAAGTAGGTTTATGATCAAGTCTTTTGCACCCATCCCAAATACGAACATCCCACCAGGAGTGTCAGAGTAGCAATAGGTTTGGAAGCAATTCCATTTGTTTGATTCTGCAGCTGCTCTTGCAGAATTCCCATTATGGTTTAATAGACAAAATATTTGAGAGCTTCACCTTTGTTCTCACACTGCTAGTGTTTTGCCAACTTAAGTTCTGGTTTCAACTACAAACATCTGGAATTCATTAATTACTAGGAAGGCTACACAAGCTCACTGCCTGACTTACAGGTACCCAGGAAGCTTTCATACACAGACCCAACTGAAAGGTAAAGCTCACTCTTTTTCAAATAGAGGGCATTTGAGACCATTTTTGCAAACGTTTCCTTCCCCAAAGAAAAAAGTGGAGCACAATGATTTTAGCCTACTCAGCATTTGTTACCACAAGAAAAGCCCTTTTCACTCACAGATAAGGACATCTGTCTGACAAAGAGGCACAGCCCTTCGACATCTCACTGACTAAGCACGTTGCCTCGTTTCATCTACCTGCAGCAAAGAACTAGAACTAGCTTTCCTCCCAGCTCTCCCCTGAATAAAGGCCACTCAAATTCACTCTCTTCTCATGAAAGGTCAAACAAGTTATTTTTTGATTCCACTACTGCCCAAAACCTCTTACAATGCTTTCTCCTCCTGCCTTACACGGCTGCTGGCTCCTTCCAGCTCTGGGTCCCTAGAGGAACGCTTCCACCTGTCTTTTCGTACCCACTGCAGAACTCACACTCCTCCCATTAACCACGAGGTCGTTTACTGTTCCAGTTCAAAACTACATCCCCTCAAACGGAAAATTATCACAGAGTCTGAAGATTCATGCCAAAGAAAGCCTGAGTTAAAAAAGGATTATTGCTTTCAGCAACTGAGTGGCACGCGTAGAGCTTTGTATTTTAAGGAACAAATCCCTGGACACACACGGTAGCCTGAGTCATTCCGTGCTTATTTTCAGCTCTTTTGAACACAGGTACCTGTTTTTCAATCATAGTGCACGGGGGGTAGTGACATTCATAATATGTGCATGAGTTCTCTTCCTCCTCCACAACATCCCCGTTAGCGTTGTAATATCGTGTTACATTCAGTACAGGAAACTGCTCCTCTATAGGATCCGTAGGAAGCTGTTGGATTGCCAGCCAATACAGACTTTGTTCCCTGTAAAAACAAGTACAAATTCGGTCCATAAATTCATAATAAGCATACAGGGAAATTGATTTCAAGTTAATAAAGTAAGTAGGCTTAACGTTGTATTTAGGCTGTTAAGCCTCAGACTGCACATACTCCTCATATATTGGATATTTCAGGGTTTTTTAAAGCCTAAATGCAAAAAAAGTTTTAAAAAGTATCAAGAAATATTTACATCAAGCAAAATTATTTACGTGTAAATGGCATGAAGTCCATTTCTTGTTCTTGAACTCCCAGAATCATTGGGAGCATCACTGTAGCATCATTGCCATTTACATCTTCTCAAAATCAGTTTAATAAGCTGTGAACAACCCTATCTTATGGGTGCTGCAAGTGTTTCAAGAGAAGTGTCTAGTGTAATGTTAAGTCTATGGGTCTCCCACCAAAAATGAACGTGCCTGCGCTACATCATAGATGAACCAAATCCATCCTGACACAAGAGTGTGATGTGCTTTGAGTAACGTTGGTGCAACACAGCACGTAGGAAGGTCCCACAACCTACTAAGTGAAAGGCAAGAGAAGCTGACCCCAGGAACTCATTAACACACCATTACAAGGGTAAGCATCTTGCAGCTGCTGGCTTCCACAGCCTGTGTTAGAATTTTGGTGCCCGAGGACGAGAGCCACAAGCCAGTAAAATCTGCAGACTGAACTCAGCATGCCCAGATGCCATCACTCAAGTGGAAGGGAACACAGGTTTATTGTTTTCCTGAGGTGACAACATCTAGCACAGCAGGACCTCTCCATAATAACCCCACGGGGTCAGACGGTCCCTTCACAGCTAGCATGAACAGTGAGCACTAACTCCAGTTCCCCAGGTGAGGAAGCTGAGACAGAGCAATGTGCAAGTAGCCCAAGGTCAAATAAAAAAGGCTCTGCCTAGATGAAATCACTGAAGGAAGGAGACACAACAATTTAAGATATTTTCAGGTTTTTTGATGGCAACCCCCTGCCAAATATTGACATACCTTTGTTTGCTAGAGATTTCTTCTGCTTTGGGTTTCCATCCCCAAGGAACTAGGCGCAGATTGTCTAGGCGGTTGTCCACTGTCACTGAATTCAGATGTACCACCTGAAATCCTGGAGCAATCCCTCCCCTGTGTCTCTCCCTGGAGGAGACAAAACCAACCTGAAGATCAGTGATGAACAAGACTCCATAGCTAAAAGGAAAGAATCCCACTAGTTCCCAAAGATACATTCCTTTCCAGCCTGCCGGCTGGTGTCACTGAAACAGTTGCAGTAAAAGCTGGGTTGCCAACAGACTAGAGTGGGTATTTCAGATACATCAACTCCCAGAAGGCAGACACTTGTTCCAGGAGGTTATTTCCATTACAGACGAGTTGAATCAAAAGACAATCATGATATATTTTAATTGTGAGCATATTGCAAAGGAAGTCCCACAGACTACCACTCCAGTTACTGCAAGAGCATCTATGTAATTGCTGTGTTCCACAGAGCAGACTTGAAAGGAGCCAATACTGGTTTATTATTTTAATGGGAAGTTCTACCAGACACATTTAGGCAAGTTCGGCACTGGTGTGAAGTCAGAGTTTGTTATTTATGAAGAAATGTCTCTTAAGGAGCAACAGCACAGAGATTTCACCACCAAGTATGCAAATGCTTTTTAGATTCTAACTGTGCATAACACATGGAAAGTCTGCAATGGCTCCACAATTGACCAGGAGACATCTACTGAAACTGGCTCAAAACCAAAGCAGGACTATTAGCCAAAGGAGGATGGCTACACATTAAGTCCCATTGCGATTCTTCCCTATTGCCTTCTAGCAGTTTTCATTTTCCAGTCCACCTTCTCTTTATCTCTCTTTTCCCTGTTTCATGGAGTATCAAGCTCAGTGTCAAGCACCCTTATGCCTGGATGAGTTTCTGTATCACTTCTTGCAGGAATCCCCATCCCACCTGAAATGTAAGGCTTGGACAGAAATTGTTTGCTATGCCATGATTAATTTCACAGCACAGAGAGAACACACTGGCAGCAATCAAGAAGGACGTCAACCTGACAGTGCTGCCTGAGGGTTACTCGCCATTTCCTTCTAGAAGACCCATCCAACAGCTACTTACAACTCTACCCAAGTCTAGTTTGGATGCTGCTTCCTGCTCAGTGTTCACTGAAAGTTTCAGTTCAAATAGCTCATCCGATTTTGAAGAGATACAATTTGCCCAAGTTAAAAAAATTCCCACTTTTTTTCCCCTTTACAAAGCTCCAGCATTATCCAGCAGAACAGGGAAATTCGTTTCAATGTGACTGACAATGAAAACTGTAGCCTTTTGTTTTCTTTGTCAAAATCCATCCTGATATAGTTAAATTATATACTTCGAAGGAAAGAAAGACACTTGCAATTCACATGTGCCCCAAAAATTCCTAGAATTTCATGAGTAAAATTCCCTTGGAGAGGCTACATGCAGGTCCCATACACAGCCCGTGCTCCAGCTCGTAGGCAACGCAATTCTTCCTGTAACAGCAGCCCTGGCACAGGAACAGAGCACGGACCCTCCTGCTGGGGAGTCTTCTGAGCCTCTGCAGAACAGGGAGAAGCTCTCCCCTTCAAAGGTAAAAGGAATAAAATCCTCCTTTTGGGGAAAAAAAAAAAAAAAAACCTAAACCACTACATAAAAGCAAACAGACTATGGAAGGGAGTCTGCTGAAACGCTCTGAAGGAGAAAAAGCTACTTTTGAGTTGCTGAAGGCTACTGGAGGGTCTGGTAAAGGAAATCAGGACTTGTGAGAACTCAGGAGGTACACGGACCCAACCAGATGACGGTGAGCATCAGTCAGATACAGAGACAGGGAAGGAGTTAAGGTTCTTAGACTGAGACTAGGACAAAGTGCCAACAAGAGATGGGATAGATATGAACGAGGAATCTGGGAGGAGGAGACAGAAGTTCAGAACAAGAGCAAACTGTGTGGGGGGGGAATGGGAGAAGGGGAGTCTAAGACCAAGTTAAGAAATATTTTTTAAATGGCTTAGATGATGAGTTTAAGAAAGGGTGGTGTTGGGGAAAGAGAGGATTATGAGAGATTGTTCATGACACCAAGAAGTCACAGCAGAGCGGCACAGACCTACCACTGCTCTGTCAAGGTTTAGATCTGCACCCACTACCCCCTATAAGCAAATATTGACAAAATCCACTACCACAGTGAGCCTAGGCTTTGTAAAAAAACACATTTGTCTATACTGCTGTCAGTTTTCCTTCTACCTCAAGTGACAAAAGCCAAAGTAAAAGTGGAAATTGGGCCTTGCTGATGACTGGTGAAAGTGTTAACACGATACCACTCGATTGAGATGCCAGAATTAGTATTGGCAAATCGGGGATGGTCCCTCTTCTCTATACATAATCAAGCAGCCTTTGATCACACAAGCAGGTACTGCTCCTCTCTCTAGATCTCCACTTCAAAAGCGTGCGGCACGGACCGTCTCCAGGGGTGGATCACAAACGTGCAGCAAAGGACAGGCTCATGGGAGAACCTGCCTTGTCCCTCACAGAAGGGGACAGAGAAGAAACAGCCTCAGCAATGCAGCCAGCTCTCCTGCAGAGCTGTAGCTCCTCCCTCCCCCTGCACACCTGCGCTCCTACAAGGTGCCAGGCAAAACATTTAAATCAAAACTTTTTAGATAATTAACTGGATACTGCTCTTCTTGCATTTCAGCAGCCAGCTTAAGAGCCAAGGCCTCTAACAGAAGTGTCACGTACAGACGACAGCAATTCGAGTCAACAGCCACAACTGAGTAGGTTATAGGCTAGGATGGTAAGTGCTCTACAAAAAAAGGAGAAAAATCAGGTCTTGGACATCTTTTCAAACACAGTGAGTGATACTTATGACTGATCTCCTGATGCTGCTGTTCCCCAGGGAACATCACTACCCTCAGCCAAAATATAGCAAGATGGGATTCTACACAGGGAACAGGGTGAGAAGACGACAGACTTTTCGGCAGGTCCCCAGCCAGAGACATTCAAATCCTGCTTTGGAGCTACCTGTCCATCCCAAAAACACAGCGAGCACAAGAGAGGCTGCAGGAAGCTCTTGCAAGAAGATTTGCAGCAAATGTAGGTATTTTTCAGCTAGTGGTTCCCATTTAGTTCTGCAGTTCACTCTCTGCAGAGGTCAGCAGGGCGGCTTCGGGGGAAGAGTGGGAGAAGGTCCCTGCCATCGCTGCAGCTACAAGCTTCCTATTCTGAAGGCCTCACGATGTGAACACAGACACTTGCTTAACTAAATCTAACAAAAAATAACATTTAAAAATCTGCTTTACTTGCAATAGCATCCCTTAAACCAGAAGCACACAACCAGGTTAGTTTTTTTCAGAGCCAGCTGTTTTTTTGGGGTCCATGTGGGAGAGAACAGCTAAATGACACTCCTGTACCTGCAGTAATTCAAGTTCTTTGCTTTTAACTTACCCAAGAAGTAAGGCTGGCACTGGAAAGAGTAATGACTGGTACTGCCCTTCTCTCCTGTCTTCCAAAGGCTCCGAAGCCTTCAGCATTATTCCTTCTCACAAAAGGAAGGGCCTGCCACTAAAATACACTTCTCTCTTGTTTTCAAAGCAGCCCCCAGTGCAGGTTAAGAAAACCAGATCTGTTCAGGAGGGGCTACACAGCACCTGTAGCCAGAAGGCTTTCCGAAGACCTTAGGCGCAGTCACCAAGGTGAACTAAGTGGCATTGCCTTAGCTTGTCATTAAAGATCACAGCAAAACGATCCCTCAAAGGGATCAAACTGCATTTACAGAGACAGCCGAAATATTTTGTTGTTTTCTAGTCAAAGAATTCAACTTTGCAACTTCAGAACTGCAGCTCCGCTTGCCTGGCAGTTTACACCTCGCCTTCGTGACTCTCAAAAATCCCTATTACACGCACAGTCTCCTGGTTTTTAACCACCAGTGCATGCTGGAGTGACACAATTTGAATTACCTAACCGAATATGTGAGAATTATTTCCTAATCTAAGTAAAACAAACCAGAAGAGGCAATGACTGGGCTGTGCAATAAGCAAATGGCTGGATTGTCATCATCCACACAGCCTTCGATGCTCAGCTGGAATAATTTTAAGGTGCTGTTTAGTGCTACTTATAGACAACAATTATTATGTAAGAGGTTCACAGCAGTAGCTGAAAGATTTACCCTACGTACTGTAGCCAACTTTATAATTTTCACCAGTTATACATGCGACAAGATTAAATATTAACAGATGCAGGTTAAAATCCATATTTAATGAGCAGATTGTAAATAATAATAGTCTCTGCTATTCTTCCTGTCTCCCACCTCTTCTACAGAGACTAGTTTGGGGAATAAAAAGTAACCTGGAACAATAAAGAAAGTACAGCGATATCTTGGGCACTGTGACTTCTAAGTATATAGAACTGAATAGAAAACATGCCTAATTTCTCAAAAAATTCTCAAAAAAGGGCTTTTAAAAGAAATAACCGTTCTCTTTAGCACACTCCATCTTTTCTACAAACCCCGGAACATATCTAGAAAGAGCAATGTACCAGCTCACCAGATGAGCTAATCCCTCACAAGCAACAAGTTGGCCTCTGAAATTTCAGGGGCAGTTACAAAGGAACTCAAGCAATGATGCTTAAAATATGAAAAATGAGACGTAACAGCTGATATGAAGCATCATCAACACCACTTCAGGCAGCCTTCCAGAAGGCCAAACAAAAAACCCCAAAGTTTTAAGTTATCAGAAGCTCTATCTCGCTCTGGTGCTCTGCCAGTTCTCACCGGTGCTAAGAAGACATACCTGATCATCATGGGACACAAAAACCCATGCCCAGCTGAAGTTTTAGCAGCATTTCTCAGATTTAAAGAGTGTCTACTTGAATAATACTCACCTATCGCTGTTTTCACTGGGAATAACATTTTTACAGACTCAGCTGTTTGAAGGTTCAGAGTGAGACCAAACCTTAATAAGGTCCAAGGGCACTCAGCGTGCTGGGTTCCCAACCGAGCACAGCTGCAAACCTCCCAAGAAGACTTAAAATGTTACAGAGAGAGAAATAAACAACGTACAAGTTGGTATCAGCAAACTCCACCTTAGTGAACCCTTGAGGTGTTTAGCTCTCCTTATGATACCTACCAAAGCAGCTCGTGCAGGAGACGGCCAGATCCCCTTCCACGATTTTTGTCAAACGCGTAAGCAAATATTTTAGCACCATTTCCATCAGCATCTACCTCCATCCGAGCCTAGAGAAAAGGGAAAGGCTGTGAGAACATCCAACACTGAGCAGCAGAGCACATGCTCCACAGGGATACGGAAAGGACCCGACATTTAACACTTGTCTCCGAGAGGTCACTTGACCTAAATGGAATTTGAGTTGTTTCAAACGTCCAAGGGGAACCAACCAGCTCTGCTATTGTCATTTACAGAATCATAGAATGGTTTGGGTTGGAAGGGACCTTCAAGACCATCTCGTTCCAAGCCCCCTGCCATGGGCAGGGACATCTTCCACTACACCAGGTTGCCCAAAGCCTCATCCAACCTGGCCTTGAACACTTCCAGGGATGGGGCAGCCACAACTTCTCTGGGCAACTTGTGCCAGTGCCTCACCACCCTCAGAGGGAAGAATTTCTTCCTCTGATCTAATCTAAATCTCCCCTCTTTCAGTTTGAATCCATTGCCCCTTGTCCTGTCACTACACTCCCTTGTAAAAAGCCCCTCTCCAGCTTTCCTGTAGGCCTTTTAGGTACTGGAAGGCTGCTAGAAGATCACCCCGGAGCCTTCTCTTCTCCAGGCTGAACAAGAAGGGCAAGGGGAGAAGGGAGGCTGTGCACAGCAGGAGTCCCACTTGGACAAAGAACAGCAGCAATCCAGTTGTGAGGCTGTAGGGCCGGGATCCGTTCTCCGCTCTGGCGCAGATTGTCTGTGCAGCCATCAGCAAAGCCACCAAGGCTTTGTTGCCAGCTTCACACCAACCCAGGCAGGGGCTGCTAGTGAAAGGAGCCGTCCTGCCGTCCTTTCTCCACTCCCCTCGCTCCGTAACTTTGTGCTGGCATTAATGCTTACGGGCTGCACTAAGGACCTGACAAATTTTGGGTACCCACAGTGCCTCACCACTCTTAGTGACAGAGCACGCTTACAGTGAGCTACCACAGAGGGGCAACGGGCAAACGCGGTGATTTTGGGCAGCAGCATTGCCCCAGCACTGAAACTTCTAACAGCAGCTCTGAAGTACCTGCTGCGCTACAGGCACTGGGCCAAGGATGGTCCCTTCTCCAAAAAAGCCTTAGTTTTAGGTTTGGTAATCAAGAATTCTTTCTCTTTTGAAGTCTTGGCAGAATCCACTTGGTCTCTTTCAGTGGATGTTGAAAGAAAACGTTTTCTCTGGTCCCATAGTAAGTCACAATAAAAGAAGTTTTTCTCATCCAAGACAGACTGCAGAGTGAAATTTTTTGAAGTTTCCCAAACTGAACAAGGGAAGACGAATTATCAGTTTTCAAAAAGTATACAAATAGAAAGCTGAAAACAAGCAAAAAAAACCTATATAATAAATTAATTTATTTTAAACTAATGTTCGTTTAAAACAGAAAAAAACCCAGAACTTTTCCAGTTTAGAAACATTCACCTCGGTATTTCAATAATTTCAAAGTTGCTTTTTTCCCCCCCCAAAGCAGGAAAGTTGGGGCGCAGAGCGTTTCCATAAGCAGTTTTATTCAGGCATGTCACACGGAAGGAGCAAAAAGCCTTTGGCACCAGCTTGCCATCACCTCCACCCCCGGGAGCAAACCGGTCCCACAGCAGAGCCCTGGCGGGCACCGCTGGCCCGAGAGGCGCCGGCCACGGGGCTGCGGGGGGGCTGCGGCCGGTTGGCGGGGCACGCCGACCCCAACGGGGGTTTGGTCCCGCGAATGGAAAACCACGCGGAACACAGGGACAGCGCGGGCGGCACCCGCGGGACGGGGCCGGTGCGCGGCGAGAAGCGGCACCGGGGGGACGGGGGGAACCGGGCGGGGGGGCGCGGGGGGGGGGGTGCACCGGCGGGGGAGCAGGGGCCGGGGACGCGGTCCCTCACCTCGAAGGAGTAGCTCTCCACCAGCGGGATGTCCTGCTCGTCGATCAGCGTGTACTTGGTCTGAAACACACCGCGGCCGCCGTCAGCGCGGCCCCCGGCCCGGCCCGGCCCTCCTCTCCCGGCGGCCCCGGCCGGACTGCCCGCCGCCTCCCGCCCCCCGCGCCGGCCACGGCGGCCCCGCTCCCCGCCGGCCCCCGAGCCCCGACCCCGCCGCCCTGCCCGGCGCGGCCCGCAGCGCCTGGCCGCGCCCCCCCCGGCGCCCTCAGGCCGCGGCCGCGGCGCGCTCACCTTGCCGGCCACCCGGCCGAGCCGCACGATGCCCAGCTTGAAGTCGGTCATGGCGGGGCCGGGCCGGGCCGGGGTCGCCGCCGCCGCCCGCGCTCGCCCCTCGGAGCGCGCCAACGGCCGCCGCTGCCACGCGCCGCCGCCTCGCGCACACCCGAGGGGGGGGCGGGGCGGGGCGCCGCACCACCTCCCACCCGCCGCCGCCCGGCCAATGGCGTCCCGCGCCGCCGGCGCGTCGCACCTACGATGACGCCGGGTGGTCCAATGAGCGCGCGGCGCGGCGCTGGGTCACGTGGGGGGAAAAGGGGAGGGAGGCCGCGCGCGGGCTTGGGCTTCGGGAGCGGGCTCCGGGAGGGAGGGGGCGGGTGGTGACGTCACGTTCGCGGGAAGCTTTGTGCCGCCGACACCGGAGAGCGCGAGCGGCGGGGCGGGGCTTAAAGGCGCCGCTCGCGCCCGCCCGCCGCCCTCCGGGGGGCCGCGTCACTCCGCGGCAGGCCGGTCCCGAGCGGCCGCCGGGTCCCCCCGGGGCCGGGGCTCCGCCGCGCTTCCCGTCGGCTCCCGTGGGAAGTTCCGGCCCCTCCGCAGCCCCCGAGCGCCCGCCTCTTCCTCCGCCGGCCCGGAAGCGCCGCTCGGTGCCCGGCGGCACGTGGCGGCCGTGCTCCCCGTGCAGCCGCTCGGGCTGTGGGACGTTGGCGCCGGGCTGGAAAACGGCTCCGAGGGGGAACCTCATCCGGAGCAAATCGTGCTGGGGGGGTCCCTGCTCGGGGGGGGTCCCTGCTCGGGGGGGTCCCTGCTCGGGGGGGTCGCTGCTCGGGGGTCCCCGCGGAGACACGAGCAAACCCGACGGAAAAGAGCGGGTGCGTTATCGCCAACGGCGGAAAACCCCGCGGAGCCGCTCCGCGCATCCCGGCAGCCGGGAGCGGTGTCTCCGCCGGCACGCACGGTGCGGGGCAGGAACGGGGCTGGAGCGCAGCGAGGGGCTCCCGGGGCGTTCTGCTCTGGCGGGGTTCGGTCCATCCACGGTCCTGGCGGGACCGGAGCGAGTCTGTGGGTAGTTATTCCCATGACCTGATTTTCACTGACATCTGAACAACAGAAATCACCCGCACCAAAAAGTTAGTCCTTATTTCTCGAAACTCAAGGAAAGGGGTTTGCAGAGCTTTCCCTCCCGAAGACGCAGCAGCCGGAGCTGAGTGTGTCGTGTCCATGTTTTCCCAACGGACGTGTCGGCTTCTTCAGCCAACACTCGAAAGATGTAACTGGGGGAACTGGAAGTGCAAATAAGTAGATAAAGCAGCTGAGGAGGGCTGATAAAGAAGCTTCCTATCATAGAATCATGGAATCATCTGGTTGGAAGAGACCCTCAAGATCATCGAGTCCAACCGTTCACCCTGCACTGTCAGGGTCCCTAAACCATGTTGCTCAACACCAAATCCACACGGTTATTAAACACCTCCAGGGATGGGGACTCCACTGCCTCCCTGGGCAGCCTGTTCCAATACTTCACAGCCCTTTCTGGAAAGAAATTTTTCCTGATGTCCAACCTAAATTTCCCCTGGCCTAACTTGAGGCCATTCCCTCTCGTCCTGTCATTCATAACGTGGGAGAAGAGACCGACCCCCGTCTCCCTACAACTCCCTTTCGAAAGTTAAAAACTTCCTATGTACAAAGTTACAAAACTTTAGGGCAGAATAGGACAGCCATGTCCTGAAGAACGCAAACAACAAGGAAGGTGGGTTTAAACCAGTGCTAGGAGCATCTAAACGAGACAAATGTTAAGTCTGAAGATGGATCTTGGAAAACTTGTTCTGACTCTTTCATCCCTGCGGTGGAGCAGTCCCACAGAAGAGGGGTACACCGTACGGCTGTCATGGTAGAGCAGGGAAATGAAACACAGGAAGCAGTTTGGAGCAGTCCGTCGTTAGGACGTTGACCCACAAGATCTGGGGAGTCCCTAATTCTGCCGGTGCTGCATCCGCAGTTTGGGCACAAACCCAACCTCTTTTGTCACCACAGCGACCCAGACAGGTGACCTTTTGCAACAGGATAGGTAAAAATCCTCGTGTTTAATGAAAAAGACCATCAAGTTGTTGAACTTGAAACCAAATACACGGTAAAAAGAATGTTTTGCTTTTTAAAGAATTTGTAAGGGAAAAAAATAAATAACATCTCTAATAAAGTCAATTGTTAATTAGAATGGAAAGGAACATGGAGTGGATTAATGAACATGCACGTTGGTTTATCAGGGGGATCACGTCAATGCTGGTGATTGTGGGGTTTGATGATTGTGGCCATACATCTGAAAGAGAAAAAAAACAACAAGAGCCCATGGTACCGCTGTTGCCAAAAGCCAAGTGTTTGGAGTTCAGGGCCTTCACTCAGGGTGGAAAGAGCTCTGGTTCCCCAAGGCACCGCTCTTGCACGTGGTCTGGAGCCACACTGGGCAGGAACTGGAAGTTTCTTACTCAGTGGGTGGGGAGAAGAGATGGTCTGGGCCAGGAAGAAAACCAGAGCGATGCTGGAGATGCTGACGTGCTTTGAGGATTGCCTGGGGGTGGTTCATGAGACCTCAGGTGTGGGCCACACTGCCCAAACTCGCTGCGCCCTGGCTGGGGAAGGCAGCCTGCTCCGGCTGCGGTGGGAGACCTGGAACACCACAGCCCTCACAAAATGCTGCTCTGAGGTCACTGTGTGGTGAAGGGCTCCCCACGGGACCAGTTTGCTGTCGGCCCTTCCAGCAATGGGAGTTGTTTCAGGCTGCACATGGGCACGCGAGGGCATCACAGTGATTTGGGTTCATGATTTCAGCACGAAGAAATACTCTGCCTCTTCCTTCCCCCAGAAAACTCCACAGGAGTTGTGGCACTAGCTCCCTGTTGGAAGTCTGCTGTGGGTACTGCTTGCATTTAGCCCCCGCGGGGACACCAGCCTGCCTGACTCCTGGGAAGGGTGACGAAGCTCTGGGTGCTGCTCTCCTCCGATGCCCACAGGGACGGTGAACCGCAGATGTGTGCTGCCCGAGCCTTGTTTCCAGCCAGGGCTTCTGCCTGCAGCTCCTCCAGAAAGCAGGCTCCTCTCTTCCTTTATGCCAGAAAAAGCTTCCTTTCCTATTTGGGCCTTTTTTTCCTCCTTTTGACACCCTCTATACTTCCCTGTTGCCCCCTCAGTGCAGCTCCCTGCCCTCAGGGACATGGCAGAAAGGCACAGCCTCCCCGAGGCCACGGATGTGGCAGGAGGTGCTGGATGGAGACCACCTCCCCTCCATTGCGAAGAGCGGTATCCCACAGCACCGTGGTCTTCTGCTGGAGCGGGGCCACGGAGTCAAACTCCTGCTCGTGGGGACAGCTGCACTTGGCAGCTGGCTGAGCACCACGGCATCAGGCTGGTGGCTAGTGAGAGCCAGCATACGGCCATGGCATCAGGCTGGCGGCTAGTGAGAGCCAGCGTACGGCCATGGCATCAGGCTGGCGGCTAGTGACAGCCAGCGTACGGCCCCGGTGGCACAGCCACGCTCCGGCTGCCTGCTGCCACACCGGCTGATCCACCCCGGGGTCAGGAATGGCAGAGCCATGAGGAGCAGCTCACAGGCCACCGTGCTGCTCGCAAGCTCGATGGGAGCTGCACCCCCATGGGCACCCACCCACGGCTCCCACCCGCTGGGTGATGCTGGATTCAGCCCTGCCTTTCCCACTGTGCCCACCGTAATGAGCACCTGACTTTACTGCACCCACTGGTACGGCGGGTGTCGTAGGCGGGTGGGGGGAAGCTGTCCCCGTGGGCCTCCGGTACCCTACACCGAGCTGTAACAAAATTCAGATTTTCTATCCCAACATTTTGTAACGCAGCAAGACGTGAATCCTAAAGATTTGGCTTTTCAGGGCCTGTTTTGTCTCAGGGAAATGAGAAAGCTAATTCTCCTTAAAGCGCGCAAATCCCTTATGCCGCCAGAGCGAAGGTCTCCTGGGAAGGGCTCAGCACTTCCCAATGTCCCTTTCCCTCTTTTCTCCTGAAGTTGCAGGTCACCAGAGTGGGAAGAGATCCTGGCTTTGGAGCACAAACATGGTTATGAAGAAGATGGATTTTAAATGTGAAGTTGATGTAGGTTGTTACTATCTTTAACGAGCCCTTTGCCTCCTTTCTAGGAAGCCTGGTTTGGAAAAAAAATGAATTATTGGCAGGATAGTACCCTCCTTCCAAGCACTACATTGCTTCTATCGGAGCATGTGCCCTAAGGTAGCATGGGAAAGGTTATGCATCCTGCCCCAAGAGGATTTCCCTTAAGCAAAAGAAATCCTTTTTCCAATTATTTCCAGCACTGCCGAGTGGGGAAAAGCCCAGAGAGTGTGTGTGTGTGTGTACTGGTACACAGGACAGCCCTGGCCACGCACGAGTCCAATAGTTCCCAAGACTCTGGGGGTCCACACCAAAGTGGACGGGTCTTCTAACACCAGGGTCAACCAACACTTTAAGCATGTCCAGACTAAAATTGCTGCTGGAAGGGGTGCTGGAGCCCTCTGCCAGGCTGCCCCATCTCAGGCAGCATAAGCATTCGGGCAGCTTTGTCACGGAATCGCTGCGTAACTGCGGCTGGAAGGGACCCAACCATGCGCCCAGCACGCAGCCAGGCCAGCTTGCCCAGGCCAGCGTCAGGCTGAGCTTTGTGCATCTCCAGGGATGGAGACCCCACCACCCCACCGCAGCCTGTGACTGCTCATCACAGAAGACTTTTTCAACCCTATTTTTTCCCCTTATTAGAATTTGTTGGAACCTGTGTCCTTTGAGAGGTGGGGAAGGGGCCAGGTTACAGGGCATGAGGAACCACACCTGACCCTGGTTCAGAGAGCATCCAAGCACCGTTCCTAGCTTGAAACATGGTCAACTCCAAGCCAAGGAATTAAAGATGTCGAGTCTCTGGGATTTCGGCCTTCTTTCTGTTTTATTCCCCGATTGCCTCAGAAAAAGGCCCTACAAACAGCAGGAGAAGGTGCAAATGAAGGAGCAAAGCCACAAACTCTCCTGCTTTCTGCTTCTATGGGCTGAAGAGGCTGCACAAGATCCCTCACCGCCTGCGTTCAGAGCCTGGGGCAGGCACGGAGCCCAGGCAGACCAGCAAGGGCCTGGATGTGGGAGAAGCTGCCCAAGATACAGCCCGTGCTGCAAAGGAGCAGACTGACAGTAACAGTTTGTGGGCAAAATTGCACGGGTTCTGTAAGGAACTGCAATTTCTGGGGACACCTGGGTGATGCTCCAGTCACTTTTGCTTTAGGAATGAGGGTCCAGCTCCTCCTTCCGCACTGACAGTCCCAGGTCAGGATGTACGGTGAAACTGGTGTCTGCCACAGCTGTTTCATCTGATAAAAGCTTTTTTTTTTTTTGTCATACTTCTCCCTATTTCATTACAGCCAGTCTCCAATACCCATGACCCTCAGGTCACCGGAGCACTGTACCCACATTTCATCGGGAACAAAGGACAAAAGTGGATCTTCTCAGAAATCATAAATGCACCCGTCAGCCTAAACTCCGTCCCCCCTCCAGCAGTCCCGTATCCCTGCTTTCTCCAAAGATCCCTTGGTGCTGCCGTGCATCTCAATGCACGATTACAGAGTTGTTGCTTCGATTTGCACAAACTCGATTTGCAGGTTTTTTTGGCCCCGATGCTGACCCGGCGCTTTGGATCTTACGAGGACGGGCAAGGAGACTTCTCCTTTCCCAGGGCCCACCTCTGTGAAGTTTTACCTGCTTCACCAGCAGGTACCTCAACAGAAGCAGAGCAGACTGGAACTTGAAGTCTTGTCAAAGCAGCAGTTTGTTGTTAAATCATAGAATGGTTTGGCTTGGAAGGGACCTCAAAGATCTAGTTCCAACCCCCCTGCCATGTGCAGGGACACCCTCCACTACACCAGGTTGCCCAAAGCCTCATCCAACCTGGCCTTGAACACTTCCAGGGATGGGGCAGCCACAGCTTCTCTGGGCAACCTGTTCCAGTGCCTCACCACCCTCTGAGTGAAAAATTTCTTCCTTAGATGTAATCTAAATCTCCCCTCTTTCAGTTTGAATCCATTGCCCCGTGTCCTGTTCCTATTTCATGTGGAAATAGAGGGGATTTCTGAGGATCCCACTAACACCAGGTACATTTTATGCTTCCCAAGCAGCACGAGATACATTCCCAGGGCATGACTCTGGCGCGTGCCAAGAGGCAGCATGGAGGACTCAGCCCAAGCCATGCTCCTGGCTTAAACTCGAGCAAACACCAAGGTTTAGTTTCACCAAACCAGCTCCCAGTTGCTCTGTGCTCAAGTAGCCTTCAACTACAGCTGCTTAGGAATTGCAGTGCCTGGAATACTGAAAAATAACACACCACTGGCAGATACTTTAGCACCCCAACTAGTGCACATCCCACACTCTCTCCTACATGCCCCTAGAAGTTTTTTTTTCCTCCCCCAATTCCTGAAACACACACCGCTTTAGAGTCCCAGGCAAAACCCACTATTCATGCAGCAAATTAAGCAAATTAACAAGGACAAATGAAGCCAGCAACACTGTTTGCAGACAACTGGGTCTTTTATTAAGTATTTAAGGTGCTACAAAAAACTTAAGGAGCCTTCATATGGCAACTTCTTTTCTGCAGTCTTAGCTCTGTTGAAAGAAGCAAACACAGCTCATTAGCAGAGTCTTTTAGTAAACAGTCCAATACAGCAGCTTCAGGCAGAGATGGCTACTTACAGCTGGGCACTCAATTGCGCCGTTATTGATGTCATCAATGATGTCATGAGGGTGCCGGCCATCGATGCTGCAGCCCACAGACTGGGCAGTTCCAAGAATCTCCTTGATTGTTCCTGCAGTGGGAAGACCCAGTTTGTCAGTGTTTTACCAGAGGAAAAACTCTGAAGAACATGTAGAGAACTCAATTCCTCACAGCTCAGCTGTCCTTCCCTCCCGCCCTCTGGGGTTTGCAGGCTGTAGCCACGGGGTTCACAAAGGGGAAGTCACTTAAGCTACCCCCAGCATACTCGTTTCCAGGGAACGCATGAGAAAGCACCACATCTGTCACCATGTACCTTTCACCGAACGGTGAGGCCAGCTGCTCATGGCCAGCACAAGGTTGTCCCTGTGGCACTCGGCACCTAAGCAGCTACATGAGCTGCACCACCACACCACAGCTATGGGCCCTCCCAGGAGCCAGACCAGAGCGTGGCTCAGGCACTCAGAGCAAGCAGAGGGAGGACTCTGCAGCGCCAACACTGGTGCCTACCCGAGAGCTCTCGAGCCAGGGACCTGTGCCGCATCTGCCGCGCGATGTTCACTATCTCATCAAAGCTGACGCTGCCGCTGTGCTTAACTGTGGAGAAAAGCAAGTAAGGTCATGTAAACACAGGCACTCCCAGTTCCCTGTGCCTCGTGAGAGACGCACCATTCCCAGCACTCGGACCACAACGGAGAGTTCACAACTACAGCAGGGCTGCCATCAGCACCCCTGTTCCCAGACTTCGGCACAAAGTTACCCACGAGAAGAATAACTCTTTTTCCTAAGTTGGCATTTTCTGTCAGCTCACCTCCGGACCGTACTAGTCACTGTGTTACAAGACAGGTACAATGGCGAGTAGCTGTTCTACCTGCTCTCCAAGAAATCGGACTCTGCTGGCATACAACTGTTGTCCGTACTCTGACACTTAAGGAATTCCTGCTGCCCAGTACACAGCCCGATGGCACTTGTTTGCCAGTTTATGCTGACAGGCAGGTACATCTTCCCCTTTTAGCACCTGATGACATTCAGAAATAAAGCCAAGTGAAAACTTACTGTTTTTCTGCTTCTTCCTGTCACGAGGCGGCTCCTTCAGAGCTTTGATAATCAGAGCAGAGGCAGAAGGAACGACCTCTATCTAAATGAGAAGAGATTAAGTTTTCCCCCCCTCCAAGCAGAATCAGGTAGCTTATGGAAATGCCCCACCAGGCAGTCAGTGCCCGGACAGCTAATTGCCAGAGCACTGTGGTTTTAGTTGGTTCACCAGTACACAGGGATTTTTTTGTCACGCAGGAACTTGTTCCCAGCCTTTCGGCACAGGCCTCCCCACAACCAGAAGAGGACTGCTTCCTGGGCTGGGGCTTCCTCTCAGCTCACCACTGGAATATACCAGCCACGGAATTCAGGACAGGTACAGTGGCAGGTGGCTACAGGATTAGTTAAGAGGGGTTTTTGCAATTTCTCTATTTCTTGGAATAGTTTTTTTCTTGGTCAGATGTTCTGTAGAAGGAACAATTTATCTGCAACAGGATGAAAGATCAACCTCTGCACACCAGCAGATCTCGGGTTCCCATCACTTGCAGGCTGGGAACCTTCAGCCTGGCAAGCACTAGGCTGCGTACACACACACACACACCCCCCCCCGCTGCCGGATTTGAGCCAGAGGCTCACACGGGTGTTTCAAGGTCTTTCCCAGAAGACCCCCACACAGTTCGCTGCGTGGAACTCATTTTATCCACCTCGGAAGGATGAAGGGCTGAGTCGACCCTGCCAGGACTGAAGCCCGTGGTGTGAGCAAGCGGAGCTCGCTGGGGCTCGACGCTTGCACCACGAAGCCATCCCTTGCGGCGTTCGGTACCTGGGCTTGCCTGTTCTGGATGGTGAGCTTCACCGTGATCCGCAGGCCCTTCCAGTCTCCCGTGGCCTTGGCAATGTCATCACCGACCTTCTTGGGGGACTGAAGACAAAAAACACGTTATTGTCACCAAAAACACCCCCCGGATCACAGCGGGGCACCCCGTACTGCACCGAACCCCCCCCACATCGCAGCTGCTTTGGCATTGCCCAACCCTCCCGCGCTCCCGGGCCGAGCGGCGGGGCGAAGGGGGGGGGGGGGGGGGGGGGCCGCCGTGCACCGGGACCCGCTTCCCGCCCCGTCCCCCACCGGGACACGCTTCCCACCGCGCTGCCGCTGCACACCCGCGGTCCCCCCGCCCCCCACCCGCCCCGCACCGGGCCCCCCTCCTCGTCCCGTCCCCCACCGGGCCCCGGGCCCCCCCCCGCGCTGCCGCCTCCCGCCGGCGGTCCCCCCGCCCCACCCCGTCCCCCCCCCCCGCCGCTCACCGGGACACGCTTCCCACCCCGTCCCCCACCAGGACACACTCCCCCCGCGCTGCCGCCGCACACCGGCCGTCCCCTCTCCCCTCCCCCGCCCCACGAGGCCTCTCGCCGCCCCAGCGGCCGCCCGCGGCCCCGTCTCTCGCCCCGCCCGGTGCCGCGGCACGTACCAGACCGAGGGGGCCGATCTTGGGGGCCAGAGCGGAGGTGGCGCCGACCTCCCCGCCGGTGCAGCGCAGGTACACTGCGGGCACGGCGGCGCGCGTCAGCCTCGCTCCGCCGCGCCCGCCTTCCCACCCGCCCCCCCGCCCCGAGCCCCCGGCCCCCGCCGGGCCGCCACGTACCGACTTTGATCTCGTTGGGGTCGAACTTGGGCGGCATGGCGGCGGCGCCGGGCGCGGATGGCGGCGGATGACGGGACGCGCTTTCCGGGACGGGGCGGCGGAGAGAGGGCGGGCGGTTCGTGCGCGCGGGATATACCCGCCGAGATCTCGCGAGACGGCGGCGCCACGCGGGCGGGGCGGGCGGTCCTCCCGCTTGGGGGCGTGGGAGCGCTGCGGGGTAGAACTCTATGGTGAGAGCGGGGCGCTCTGGCCCCCCGCTCGTCTCGATGGTTCCCGTGGCCGACAGGTCACGTGACGCCGGCGGGGGCGGGGCGGTGTCGCACTATGGCGGCGGCGAGCGGTGAGCGGGGCCGGGGCGGGGCGCGGGGGGATCGGGCCCTGCGGCCGCCTTCAGGGCGGAGGCGCGGGGTGTGGCGGCGGAGCGGCGGTGCCCCCTGCCCCTGGTCCCGGCCTCCGTGAGGGTGCGGGGTCCCTCAGCGTGCGCCCGCGCCCCCCCGGGGGCCGAGAGCGCGGCGGGGCGCCGGGCACCGCGCGGGCGCTTGGCCGGGGGTCGGGGGCCGGGGGCCGGCGGTGCGCGGAGCTTTGACCGGTGTGCGTTGCGGAGGAGGCGCGGCCCGCGCTGATTGTTGCTGCTTTCCTCAGGTGGCCGGGCCGGGGCCGGCGGCGCTCGGGCCTCCGGGCACGGAACGGCTCCGTTCTGGCCGAGAAAAGAGTGAAGAAGAGCACGATGGAGAAGGATAGCCTGTGGAAGCTGTGTGAAACCTGGGAGGGGGCTGCGGGGAAGCCCTAAGAGAAGAAGAGGAGAATAGTGACAGTAAGGGAGAGGAAGGACTGAGAGGCAGCTGGTGGAGAGAGGCGATGGGTGCCAGGCATTGCCAGGGGAGGACCTTGCCAGGATCCGGCAGAGCCTGGTTATGACAGGGAGGTGCCAATGGCGTGACAGCTCTCCAGCACAGGCAGCAAACGTGCTGTGGGAGAGTGCAGTACACAGCTGCAGTTCGCCTTCCTGCTCCTTCCCGAAGCTCGTTCAAGTGCACGTGGGGCTGCAGGGCTCGCTGCTTGTGCTGCCAGTCGCGGGATAACCCATCTCTCGGTGAGCAAGGCCTGCTGTCTGGTGCCAGCTCTGTCCTTCAGGACTAGGTGGCATCTCTGCAGGAGCCCCGCTCACATCAGGACACTGGCTCGCTGCGGCATTACTGTGCTCCTGAGCGTGCTTTCCCAGAGAAAAGAAAATCTCTCTTATGTCCAGACCCCCATCTTGGCTGTTACAGTGCCATGCTGTATTTGTGATGTCCACAATGTTTTACAAATCGGTGTTTGGGTCTTTTTATACAGCCGTCTTGCTCTTTTGCTTTGATTACATTTGTTTGTAAAATCAGGGCTTTGGTTTTATTTTACTCCCAGCATCCAGACAGCTGCAGACTGTGCAGTGGGCGTTTCCCTGCCCTTTCTCACCCTGTGTATGCCCTTTCTCACTCTGCTGCCGCTTAGGCAGGCAGAGTGGGTACCTGCAAAGACGAACTGCTGGCATCCCAGCGGGATTTGCAGTTCATGGCTGCTCACTTCAGGGTGGGCGCTGTCCCAGGCACTCACAGGTAGTTCTTTCAATAATGTAATAAAGAAAAATGACACCATTAAAATATGGTCATATGCCAAAGGCCCTTCTCGTTATTGACTGCTGAGTGTCGGTCTCACTTAAACTGGTGGTCGGCGGAGCGCGCAAAGCCAGTGTCACAGAGAGAGGCAGAGCGTTGCTGTTTGAGGTTTGTCCTCTCTGTTCACTAAGCACGTTTCAACACTTAAAGGCTGTTCAGTCAATTCATCAAGTCTCTGATCCTTCGTTTTTGGCAGAGGTCTCCATGTTTGAGGAACAGCTCTGACCATATCCTGTGGCCGTGTGCTTTTCGCTGTAGTTTGAGACCAATTTGTAGGCACAGAGCTGGCAGAGAACCATCTTTTTTGTGTACAAGGTAGGAGCTTCACTGGGCGCCGAGTTGACTGCATTGTACAGTGTGCCATGTACTGGTGAATGTACTGACTCTTGTATTGTTTTTAAGATTGCTTATTAAAACAAGGTTAAAAAAGTCATTGTAAAGTGAAATTTCCAGTGCAGCCTTCATAGTGTGTGTCTCGATTGGGACTTTGGAAAGCTGTAGCTCCTGCCTGGGCCCGCCCTCTTTGCCGTGCAGTGCTGATCATGGCTCCGTAGGTTCCTCGAGTAATCCAAGGCTTCTTGCTCAGCCAGTTCAAGTCTCCTTCTTTTGGGCTTACTGTTGCGCTTCAGCTCTTCTCTCATCTTATCCCAGTCTTATCACCAAGCCAGATTCCGTCCCTCCTGCACCAGCTCCCTTGTGAGCCCTCGTTCGCCAGCAGCCCCCAACTCAGACTCATCCTGCTCTCATCCAGCCTGAGCTGAACCTCTTTTCCTCCTTCGTTTTACTGCTCGGCTGGTCCCCGTATCTCTTTTCCGAGCATCCCAGCTAGCACCCATCTCATTACCAGCTGCTCTCCCCATTTCTCGCCCAGCTTTAGCTTTCTGCCCTTCCCACGAGATCTGCCAGCACACTCCCCTTTTTTCCACTGCTGATTCAGAGTCCTCTTCCAGAACTGACTCTGGTTTCTGTTACCCCTTCACCCACCTGCAGTCCTGATTTCGCAAGACGTCTTACTGTGATCTGCTTTTTCTGGTTCAGCTTCTCTGCTCTTTACACTTGAATTGGCTGGTGTCTCTGCATACGGCCCGGTGGAATTAACAGAAAAACATTCTCGAGCTCTCAGTCCTGTAGTGACCTGGATCAACCATTTTGGGGAAGATCTGGCTGCCCTGTAAGCCCAGGATGGAGTATGGCAATCTGATCTGGAGAGAGACAGCCTGGGGGAAGCCCCTAAGTGCCTGGGAGGGCAGATAGCTCACCCCAGTGTGTGGCTGGGGCAGCAGTGGTGTGCTCTGCTTTGTAGACAGAGTTTTTCTGAAGTTAGGTTCTTTTAGCAGTTATTAGACTGTTGGAAACTGATTTGACTTTATTTGGTTAAAAATCTGACTTTAAGCTCTTAGGTGTTTGAGCAGATTCTTTGCATCTCACTGTGTGGATAAAACGGAGAAGTGTTTACTTCTGCCTAGAGAGCAAATGAGTGGAGTGTTTTGTGAACTTCAGACAACCCAAAGCTGGGAAGCAAAGTTTAGCTGGGGCATCCCGATTCCCGTGTCTGCCTGGGGTCATCCCGGGAAGCGACTGGGACGGGCTGTGTGACGTGCCAGAGGAGACTCTGCTGCACTCCATAGTCATCAAGTCCCTTTCAAAGTTACCTGTATGAATAGTTTGGGTTTTGTCCCTGGTGCTTGATCTCTTGATACAGTCACAACTTTTTTTAGTTCCTATCCTGGAGCAGACCCTGCGTTTTCCAGATCACCCAGTAGCCTTTCTCTGTCTGTGTTCCAGCTTGACTTAATTTACTGTGCACAGGGATGACCGAGACGATCAGCCCGTCTCAGAGACACAGCAGTGCTTTTGTGGCTCGTGTTGGCACTTCCACCATGGAGGTGTGCTGAGATCTGTCTGATCAAGACAGAGAAGGGCTTAAAGAAAGACGTTTGCTGAGACGGTGATTTTTTCTTTTTTCTTTTTTCCTTTTTTTTTCCTCCTACTTATTAGAGCACAATTCTGTAGTCCAGGCTTCTCAGCAAACGCGTACTCCAGGAGTCCTCTGCCTTTATTTACACTGATCATTTGTGCCACTGAGACAGAGCTGCAGTCAGAACAAAAGATGCCACTCTTCTCTCGTAAGAAGAAACCCAGTGATGATGCTCGAAAGCGCCTTGAATACCAAATGTGCCTGGTAAGCAACGCTGAGGTCTTTTCTGTTCTCTGTGTCTAGTCCTGGAGGCCAGGTAAATTGGTGCATCCTCTGCATTACCAGTAATTATGTTACTGATCTCACCAAGGCAGCATGTCCCTGCTTTCCCCATCTCCCTTTGCCCTGCCATCCACAGGTCCCCTTTGTGCCACGTCCGTCCCTCTGCCACTGTTCCACACAACGTCCTCCAGCCCGCCCCACCTCCTGCCAGCCTGCATCTGGAACCCCATCCCTCCGTTCTCCTCCATGCCCCTTCCCTCTTACAGATCTCTGTATGCTTTTCCTGCCTGTGAAGTCCTCTTTCCCATCATACCCAGATTTCCTTGTGCCCCTCTTTTGCTTCTTATTATTATTTTTTCCTACCACTCAAAGGATTAAGTTGTCAGACGTTGCTGTTTGTTTTCCTGGACTAGGATTTAGCCAGGATCCTCGGGGGCACATCCTCAGCAGGTTGCTGTCATGCCAGCAAGGCTGGCAGAAGGACCAGCATTACAGTAACTGCAGATTTAATGTTGGCTTTCTGAAAGCCATCTTCTTTTGAATTATTTCCCCTATTCTGCTGTAGGAGCTATGGACTAGTGCTGGCATAGGGCATCTGCTGTGTTCTGCCCCAGAGGCACCTGCATTTTAAAAGTGACAAAATTATGTCTGTTGGATGGCTGTAAGGTATTTTGGAAAGGAAGGCTTCTTTATGTACCAATAATTAAATGTAAAGACAAGGGGTAATGGCTTTAAACTGAAAGAGGGAAGATTTAGATCAGATATAAGGAAGAAATTCTTCCCTCTGAGGGTGCTGAGGCACTGGCACAGGTTGTCCAGAGAAGTTGTGGCTGCCCCATCCCTGGGAGTGTTCAAGGCCAGGTTGGATGAGGCTTTGGGCAACCTGATGTAGTGGAGGATTTCCCTGCCCATGGCAGGGGGGTTGGAACTGGATGATCTTTGAGGTTCCTTCCAACCCAAACCATTCTGTGATTCTATGATAATGAAACCAGTTTTACTGAATTTATTCAGTTGGAGGGTTTCTGTTCAGCTCCTGTGGGGCTGGGGAGAGATAGCTTAATCTCTTTGGTTTAGGATTAGTTCTGTATTGCATGTGCTTAGCTTGGGGTCAGATATCCAGTTCTGAAGACTTAACAGAGTCGCTACCACAAGCAGTTTTTATTGCCTCGTGCAGTACCTTTTATTTAAGTAAACAGTTCCAGAATGCAATGCTGCTTACAATGAGCCTTGTCTGGTTTCATTGCTGTTAGCAGCTGCGTTTGATGTGGCTGATTTGAACATGGAAAACCACGTTGGTACACAGGCAGTGAGTCCTTGCTCCTTCTTGCACAGCAGAGCTGGCTCTGCAGGTCTCATGGAAGCAAAAAGGCAATGGTAGGTTATTTTGGTTTCTGTGTACAGTTCAGAAGCAGCTCGGTCTGCTGGGTGAGACGTGCCAGTGACACAGAAGGCTCTTTACAGGCTGGGATGGCACTGCTCTTCTAGGAAGTACCTCTCTGGAGCTTGAGAACCCACCGTTTCCTTTCCACATGGTTTGAGTTCAGACTGCAGAATGAGGATGTGCTTTGGTGCTTTGTGCAGAAATTCCTTCACTGCACCAAAAGTGCTTTTCTGCAGTTTGGTTTCCCAGTTGCTTTTGCTTGCTGCAGTTGTAGCAGCACTCCTGTCCTTCTGACCTTGTCATTGGCTTGCACAGCTGCTGCAGAGAACGGCAAGGGCATTTTCTAGAGAGGGGCCAGTTGAGAAGTTCAGTCAATATGCAGCAAGAGGCTATTTATTTCTGCTTGGTCTAATTCTCTGGGTGCATGTCTTCTCTCTCCAGGCCAAAGAAGCTGGTGCTGATGACATTCTTGACATATCCAAATGTGAACTCTCAGAGGTATGTTCTCTACAACTTCCAGTATTAGCTCACAGGTCTGATTCTTGTTACCAACTGTCAGATTTAGTCAGATTTAGCCAGAAATGGCCTTGTTACTGATCTGCTTCTTCCTATGTCTGCTGAGCTCTGGCTGGAACATCTGGTGGGAACATCTTTCTCTTTTTTTTTTTTTTTGTGGGAGATTGCCTGTCCTACCTGATGCTTCCAGAACTTTTCTGTCCTGGGAACCACAGAATCATAGATGGTTAGAGTTGGAAGGGACCTCAAAGATCATGTAGTTCCAACCCCCCTGCCATGGGCAGGGAATCTTTTTTCATTTGTCAAGATGGAAATGGTAGAGTGGTCTCATACCCTCCACCTTGTTAGGACCCTAGTTTGAGACCTCGTGGCCTAATTTTGCTAGTCATAGGGGGATTTGTTTGCCAAAGGCTGACTTGTTTCTGATCTTAGAGCTGCAAAGTCTGCCACCTGGGCTTATTTTTCTATATAAGTGAAAATCCCTGGTTCCAGGCTGCTGGTTAAGGATGGAATTCTCCCTTCCAGCTTGGCTTCTTCCGTGGCAGCCAGCTAAACTGGAAACAAGCTGTCTGCTGGAGCGTGTTGGCTTGCCAGGCTTTCAGAGGAGACACAGCTTTTCACTCTGGCAGCCACGCAATCCTGTTAAGCAGAAGCCCGTTTCTGTCTCACTTTCAGTTTTTATTCATTGTCTCATGTTTCTAAAATGTTGGTACCTGTGTAACCCAGTGTAACCTTTTGTCACAGGCTGCCTTTGCCAAGCAAGCTAATAGATATTGCACTGCTCTTTGGGGAGAGATTTGGGGCCATCCTGGAGAGGACAGCTGTCTGCTCTGCAGCGTGAAATGGCTTTGCTGAGGCTTTGGGCTGTTTTGTTCCAAGATCAGAAGCCACCAGCATCTTGTGTGTAGGTTTGCAAGCTGGGTGGGACAGCCTGCGAGCCAGCCTGGCTAAAAGGGTGGCAGACAGAGGGTGCGCTGGGCCAGCTCCGTTCATGGCGGCAGCTGGTCTTGGATCCGCAGCGGCTCCTTTTGGATTGGTGCCAGAAAACTCTGTCTCGCTCTTCCTTTTTAGCCTTTGTTGTTTCGAGAAGTAAAGCGAGCCATCAGTTTAGTCATAAAGCTGACTCTGGACAAGAGTTCGGCTGGTGCTGGCTCCGTGCTGCAGAGCAGGTCACGGTGCTCAGCGTTGGCTGGCGTGGGCTGAATTTAGTGGCACATCCCTTTTCTGCTGTGCATACGAGGGCACTCAGTCCTGCCCGTTGCTCCCCTTTCTCGTTTAGCCCTCTGCAGTGTGTCTGCTGAGGTTGCGAAACCGTGGAATACATTTGGATGATGACTAGCTGAAAATACGCCTGAACTCTGGAGTCATCTCAATATTAATTGAATATTAAATCACGCAAGTCTTGAACTTCTGCCTAAACCTCAGCCTGTTCTGTGCTGTGCATCACACTGTTGTGTTGTGGAGAGCCCTTGCAAGCTGTTGAAAGGGAAGCTAACCATTTTAGGATAATGAGTACTGGCATCCCGGGCCGAAACCAGAGGCCAATAATTTTTAAATATCACTTGTGTTTTCATTAAAGTTAGTTATTCACACTTTACAGGTGGATATTGTAGAAGTGCTTACAAAGATAGTATCTTGAGAAGTCTGACACGACTGTTTTTCAATTGTTTTTAGGTTCCTTATGGGGCCTTTGCAACTTGTAAAGTCTTGCAAAAAAAGGTAATGTTGCAATCAGAAATTACTGGCTGTTATTATGCTCGAGTATTATTGTTGTGTTTGAAATGACTGTGTGTGGTTGTTTATGTCGTGCTTCAGAAGAACTTTGCTGGTAATGGATTTGGTCACTTGTACCATACTACACAGAGAGCAATTTGGGTGGGACTAATCTTGTCTGTGTGCTTTAGAGCTAACTTCTGTCTTGAAAGATGCGATGGTTGTTTCTGTCTTAGCCTACCTGATGATAATTCTCATGTAAAGAACTAGGCTCTTGGTTAGATCTCATGTTAAATGTCTGACCTTCTATGAAAATCTGTTTACTATTTTAATACTTTATATGATGCTGAATAAGTTACTGAGCTCTTGTACAGCCTCCACAATTAAAACTCAACAAATGTGCTTATTCTAGCCAGCAGTGTCTCTCGTGTTCATGTTTCAAGGAGACTTTTCCTCCGCAGGTGCTGATTATTCATACGAATAATCTGACATCTTTAGTTCCAAAGTCCTGCAGCCTCCTGAGTCTCGTGACTGTGAAGGTAATTGTGATTCTTAACAATTAATCTGCAGCCTATTTTCCTGTCATTCTAGCTGCATTAAAACACATTAGCCCAAATAAATCTCTGCTGTCTTTGCCAAGAATCAGTAACAAGTTGTGACACCTTCCTTTCCTAGGTTTCTGTCCCAGGTAGGCAGATAGTGGTCACTGGATGGTTTATATAAAGTCATAATCAGTCCTAGGGCTCATTTATCCTCTTCATAATCCCACACTTTCCCCCTCAAGAGCCTCTCACGGTGGTGGTCAGTCAGGGCTGAGTGTGTTGTGGGGTAGATCCATCTCTCTTCTGCACTGGTGGGTCACTGGATTGTGAATGAAACTGGCGATGGGTGACCATGTGTGATGGGGCTGTATGGCCGTACCCATCGTATAAACACCGAGGGCTTTCAGCTCCACCACCCCTGTACTGTGGTTCCACAAGAGGCAGAGTCATTCCAGAGGCTCACTTCTCCCTGTGGAGGGAGATCTTCAGGCATAGTCCTGCCCTCTCCCTGTGCCAGCGCTGGTGTTGGAGCACTCCAGCTTCCATGGAGCAGTTCAGCTCACTGATCCTGCAGAAAATGTGTTTTTCTGCCAGGCTGGCTCCGTGGAGATGATTTATCCAGGTGGCTCATGCAGTTTTATGGAACAACTCCCTTGATGTCACTGTTCTCCCTAGTCTTTTGTTTGTTTATCGATGTACAGAGGCTTGACTTTCTGAAAGACCTACAAGAATTAATGCTGGTGTCTCCTTGAAAACGTAAGCCGCTTTTCAAAGCCCCGTTGGAAGAGAAGCAATTTTTGTTGCTAGATAATTCATGACCTTTCATTCTTGCACCACGACTTCTTTTCCCAACCTTGTTTGATGAAATCGTCTACTCTTCCAGGTTCTAGACCTGCATGACAACCAGCTGGCGTCGCTTCCTGCTGATATTGGTCAGCTGACATCTCTTCAGGTAAAAGATTTGCAGCTGCATCCCAAGTGTCTGCAAAGGGCATGTTACAGGACAGCACAGATATGGGGTTGCTGCTATTTGGTTTTAATTAATCACAACGTAAATGACGGTCCTCAGAATGTCAGATCTCACTCATTGGCTTGAGTTGTTGGCCTGGCTTGGTGGAGAGGGAGAGCAGGAGAAGAGCAGGTGTGCTGAAGTCTACAGACCCAGCTTAGTGCCAGAGCTGTCGGTCCAAATGGCTCACACTGCCAAGCAAGTGCTGTGAGCAAGCAGCGCGGGAGCTTCCGGTCCCGTTGGTTTCCCAAAATACTCAGATCTTACTGTTCTCCCTGGTGTGATTGTGTTGAGAACTCAGTGCAGCGCTGAGGGTCCCATCTGCTGGGGGTGCAGCTTTAGGTTCGGTCACCGCTCCCCTCTGGGAGCCGGGGTGGGGGAGCGCTGCCCTGGAGGGGAGGACGCTCTGCTTCCCCGCTCCTGTGGCTGGGTTCAGCATCTTCCGCTGCTGTTGGTTGTCAGCTGGGTTTCTCACTGCATGTGGTAGCTAGACGTGCCCTGTACCCAGGGCTTCTGGAAAACAGTGTGTCTAAAACCGATTTCAGGTTGTCCTTCTGGGCCTGAAAGCAGTCCCAACAGCGTAGATCTGTAGAGGACCTGAGACTTGTATAAAGAATGTCTTGAATATCTTTTCTGTTAATACCTTAGGTCCTAAACCTTGAAAGGAATCTTTTAAAATGTCTTCCACAATCTATAGGAGACCTTGCCCAGCTCCAGATGCTCAATGTGAAAGGTATGGCACGTGTTTCTTGTCGGTGCCCTGGGCAAAGCACCATTTGTTATCTGGGTTGTTTTGAGCTGCGTTAGTGAGTGTTCCTTTCAACCAAAGTGAGCACCAAATGGTTTACTCTAGGAATGCTAAGGAAGAACACAAGAAAGATTTGAGTTCAAATAGTTGTCAAGGCAGGAGAAATCATCTAAGCAGAAAACAGGTCAGACTTGGTCGGCATGATGTTTTCATTCAGCCCATTGCCTTTTCTCGAAGGTGGGGTTGTTGGGTGATTGTGCCCCATCTCAACAGCTGAAAGCTGACGTGTGCCTGCTCATGGACACATGGAGAGCCCCAGCTGCCTTGTTCCTGCAGTGAGGAGTGCCAAGTGGGCTGGAAGCACACGTCTTCCTCGGAGAGGAAGACCCCTAGATGTGCAGTCCCCTCCTCAGACTCCTTTCTCCCATCTCTGGTACTTACACCAAAGGAAAGAAGGCTCCATGTTACAAATGCATTCAGCTCTGGAGACCTGAGCACAAGAAGGACATGGAGCTGCTGGAGCAAGTCTAGAGGAGGCCACGAAGATGATCCAAGGGCTGGAGCACCTCTGCTATGAAGACAGGCTGAGAGAGTTGGGGCTCTTCAGCCTGGAGAAGAGAAGGCTCTGGGGAGACCTTCTAGCAGCCTTCCAGTACCTGAAGGGGGCCTACAGGAAAGCTGGAGAGGGGCTTTTGACAAGGGTGTGTAGTGACAGGACATGGGGCAATGGCTTTAAACTGAAAGAGGGGAGATTTAGATTGGATATAAGGAAGAAATTTTTCACTCTGAGGGTGGTGAGGCACTGGCACAGGTTGCCCAGAGAAGTTGTAGATGCCCCATCCCTGGAAGTGTTCAAGGCCAGGTTGGATGAGGCTTTGAGCAGCCTGGTGTAGTGGAGGGTGTCCCTGTTCATGGCAGAGGGGTTGGAACTGGATGATCTTTGAGGTCCCTTCCAACCCAAACCATTCTATGGTTCTATGATTCTCCTGATAAAGAGCACAGATCCAGCCTGCAGCAGTGACTGCAGCTGGAAAGGTCGTTTCAGCATGAGGAACCACTGCTGGCCCTGTGCACTGGGGCTGTGTGCGAGTTGATCTTGATCCCAGTTTGCCTCGGTGGGCAGGGGCAGCCTTTGGCGTCCTCGTGTGACTGACGGCAGCCCCGTCTCGGTAGCAGAGCATAGAAAATGAGTCATAGGCGTGATTATGGTTTGGTGTTCCAACAGACGAACCTGCTGGGTCCTGCTTTGGCAAGGTTACGTGGTACAAAAAGGCTTTTCTCTCTCTCTAGGTAACAAGCTGAAGGAGCTGCCTCCTGCTGTGAGTGGCTTGCGGAGTTTGCGCACTCTGGATATCCGTGAGAACGAGCTTCACAGACTGCCGCGGGTGCTGGCTCACGTCCGCACGCTGGAGGTACGCAGCCAGCCGTGTCTGGCTCTCCCCTTCGCAGGCTCTTTGTTCTGCTGCAGGCTGCTTCCCTTCCTACTTGCTCAGTAAAATCATAAATTTAGCATAGAAAGTGAATTTTTAGGGTTTGGGCAGGACCCACTGTGGGGGATTGTAACAAGGCTGTATGTGGTTGATGGTGTCTGAAACAGCTTTTGCGTACCCTTCCTGCTTTGATCTTTTCTGATCACTTTTTCCATGGTTTAATCATGACTAAAGCAATCCACAGGGAGGGAAGCTCTCAGAATTACCTGCCAGGGCTGTCTCTGAGAGCAGGAGCTGTGCCTGTGGGCTCAGGCTGACTCAGCCACTTTCCACCAAGACTGATGCTCAGTGAGCAGATGGGATGCTTCCGATGATTTTGCCGCCGTTGCAGTGACGGATCTGCGACTCATTGGCAGCCTCTGTGCGTTTCTGGCTCTCTGGAGTGCACATTCAAAACGGGACAAGCATCAAGATTTTTATGGATGTGTTACCTTCTGGCTGCCAAACTTGTCAGTGCTAAACGGTGCAAATGTCAGACAACAGGGGTGACCCAGACACCAGCGTGGAGGATGCGAATAAACACTCCTCTGCCTCGAGCACACAACGTTGGGCTTCATTTCTTGTAGGGGCAGTCTCTGAGATGAGAAATCTGTGCAGCTTGCTCCCCGTGCTTGAGAAAGTGGTTCTGTTCTAGGCCTTCCTGCTATGCCCTTCTCTGCAGGAGGCAACCTGAGGTCCTGTTGGTGGCCACAGGAGGACAAAACAGCAAGCAGTCCTTCCCCTCGTTCGTTATGGTACTCCTCTTCTCTCTGCACCCTTTGTATCATCCATGCTTCATGCTTAAGGGCTCCAGCACTCTAAAATGTAGTAGAAAATTCCTGTAGTTGGGAAGCACTGTGCCCTCTGGCACTTAAACACAAAGTAGACACGTCCAGGTGAGGGGGATGTTCCACCGAAGGGCCAGCTCAGAAGCTCCCAAAGAAGGGACAGCAGAGTCACCTCTGAAAGGTCAAACACTCGGGAGAAATTCAATACAACCTGGTGTTTATGTCAGGGTTTAGGGTAACATGAAGTTATCACTGCATAAGTGACATTTTGGGGAGCTGCAAGGATAACTGCGGTTGGACTCTGGCTGGGCTGTCAGAATAACCTGGAGCTGTGTGTTCTCTTTCGGAGACGCTGACCCTGGATGCCTCTTCCATGACCTACCCACCAGCTGCTGTTTGCAGCGCAGGTACCGAGTCCATTCAGCGGTTCCTCTGCAAAGGTAAGTGAGAAGAGTCTGTGGGTGGTAGGGAGAACCTGGGGGACGGTGCTGTGCTCCGATTAGATGCTGTGGCGTGGCCAAGGGTTGCGTTTACGAAGGACAAGCATCGAATTGGCTCTGCTCGAGGCGGTTCCTGGTGCTCTGCACGCGTGGCAGGCTGGTCAGCGAGTTATGCATCTTTGCTGGCAAACTGCAAGACAGGATCCTTCTTGGAGACTTGCTTCTTACTGTCACACTGAAATTTATAATGGTTTTGTTAAAACATCGGAATGGTGGGTCAGAGACTCTCCGAGTGACCGTAAGGAGTCGTTGCATCTCCCTGTGGTTTTGTTTTCTCGTTTGTATTTTGTCCAGTGGGAGGATTAGGCATTGTCCAGGTATAGCTGGAGACACTCAAGGTCCCTTCTACCCTCATTTTCTCTGAGGAAGGACCTGGGGCTCGCAGGCTGATGGGTGGTTAAGAGAAAGATGAAACCAGATGGAAAACTCAGAGGACAAAGATAATGTACTGTGAGTTTGTGAACACTGGGTTGAACACAGACAGGAAGGTTTGGCAGAGCTTTTATGCAGGGGAAGCACTTTGGCAGATTTTGAGTAATCCCTGAAATAAAAGGACTGTCAGAACTTATTTTGGTGTGGGTAATGTTTGCAGCCCTGCAGAAGTCAGCGTGCCTGTACCTGTGTGAAGGAAACCTTTCTCTCTGAGCAGGCTGGCTTTGATCGTCTTCCTGGTGGGAATGGGGTGGCACGATCTCCTCTCAGGGCTTCTTGTTATTACACCTGCCTGAGCTGAAGGAGCTCTTTCGGGCGCTCGTCTGTGTGTGGGGAGAGAGGGCACAGTTGGAAGCACTCTCACACACCAGCCAGCCCTTGGCCATGCTGCCAAGGAGGTCTTTAAGCACCAAATGTTCTCCTTTTGTGTCTGATACCTTCCAGAGTGTGGAATTGCATACTACCCTCCCTCCCAGTATCTGCTTCCTGCGCTGGAGAGTGATGGAGGAGGAACATCAGTGGATGGGGTGGACAGGGCAGTGCATAAGTACTTGGAGGAGGAGAGCGAGTGGCAGGTGAGGCTCCACCGCGTGTGAGGTTGTGCGAGAGGGTTTGGGATTTGTCTCTCTGCTCCGTCAATGGATCTCACAGCATCCCCCATCACCTTCCCCGCCATGAGATGTGTCTTTTGGGATTAAGAGAGTATCAGAGCCCAGAAACAGGTACAGCACTGTGGGCATGGGTGGCTCATCTCCTTCCTGAGAGTTGGGGATGGTGTTGCCACTGCTGACTGCTGGAAGACACATCACAAAGAACTGTCTCCATCCATGAAAGCAATTCATAGATTCATAGATTTCTAGGTTGGAAAAGACCTTAGAGATCATCGAGTCCAGCCGTCCCTAATCCCCATTAAACCATATCCCTAAGTAGTTCATCCACCCTATTCTTAAACACATCCAGGATACAGTCAAGGGACTGCAGTGACAGTCTGGTCAGTGCAGCCTGGTAACACGTGTGTTTTTGGGGGGACAGCAAACTGCAGAACCTTGTGATCCCAGCCAACTGCTAGACATGTTCAGCCCTACCTGAGAAAGGTGAGGCTGGGCACGTAATTATGGTAAGCTGTGCTAATTCCTGTGCAGTTTGGCAAGTACAGAGTGAATTTCTTTGCCTTTGGAGGAGCATGAATGACTGGACTTTGTGTCTATGTTAATCTTCTTGTGCCTTTGGCTGATGTCTTTACTCAGTTAGGGGAAGATGTAAGTGGGTTAATAATATCTACAAAAAATTGCTCCTGGGAGTAAATGTCTGCTGATATTGCTTGTTTTTCAGAACAGATTCTTGGATTATGAGAAGAGGAAGGTAAGGGTGAGCGCCTGCAAACACTTTGTCTGCATCATAGGTCTGCCTCTGTTTCTTGTTTTCCATCCATTTTTCTGGTTTCTCAGCCAAAGCTGCATGTTTTGAGAACTGAGTTCTTGCAGAAAACCCCCCAAAGCTGCTCGTTCCCCACTGCAGGAGACAAGTGGGACCGTGGGGGACTCTGAGACTGACTCGTCTGACACCCGCAGCCGATGAGCTGCGGTCTCGCTTGCTCGCTCGCAGCTCCAGTTTAAATCAGCTGGTGTTTGCAGAGTTGGATCAGGGAACTTTGACACCAGATGGCTTTTTTCTTGCCTGTCCGTGCTGAAAGCTGTTTGTTTATCACACGAGGTGGGCAGATGTGTGAGAGCAGACCGCACACGGACCGCTCAGAACCCCCTGCCCTGAACTCCAGCCCCTCTGTGACTCCTGCATTGGCCCTTTGGCTCGTAGTGCCACCGTTCCCACTCTCTCCCAACGTTCCTTGTTTCTGTCCTCCATTCCCTTCACCTGGCTGCATTTTTAATTTGCTTTTTTTTTTTTATTTCACTGGTCTCTGTCTCTTCCTCCATGCAAGGCTCACTTTGAAATAAAAAGAAGCTCCTGTCATGGAGTTCCCCTCTCCCTTAGGCTAGAGCTGCTCTTAGCTGTCTGCTTCCATCAGTCTGTTGTCTTCAGACAAGGGATTCCCCTTACCATCTGGAATTGCACACAGCCTTAATTTTGGGCTTCCCTCTGGATGTTTGTTTTGGCTGTTTCAGTTATATGGGTTGATGCTCAGGGACTTCGGCTTCGTGATGATGAAATGAGTTGTGGGGAGTTTGGAGACTGTCATAAAGAGAAGAGCAGCTTCTGCTTCACAGTTTTCAGGTTCCTACGGAAAAAACATTTCCATCCCCTAGTCAAGCCTCTTGTTTGCCATTTGGCTTGCTTTCTTGTCCTCAAGGGGATTACTGTGCCTCGTTTTACATTTTTGTGAGAATTTGTGCTTGCTAGGGAAGGAGCGGAGCCAGCAGCCTCCTGATTTCTGGTATTCGTCTTCTTATTCCTCTCAGGAAAAAAAAATGCAGGAGAAGCTGGAATTTGAGCGGCGCCTGAACGTGGGGCAGAGAGAACAGGCTCTGCTTGTTCAGCAGATCAACAGTCAGAAGGATGAGATACTGCAGACAGTGAGAGAGGTAGGTCTCCTCTGGGCAGCTCCTGTACAAGACACTGCCTTTCCTGAACCGACCACCTTCTCCTCTGGTTCTCTCTTGCTTTGGCCCAGGACCAGCTGAGGCTGGAGCAGGATCTGACAAGGCACCAGCGCAGCTTGGAGGAGGAGCGCCTGAAGCTGCTGCAGCAGCTGAAGCAAGCGGAGCACGGCATTGCCAGCCGTATCCAGAAGCTGCTGGAGGACAATCAGAGGTAGGGTCCCAGGGTGTCTTGCAGTAATCTCTGTCCCTTGGGGGCTCGTGTTGTTTTGTCCCATTCTGAGTGATTCATTTTGCCCTTTCGGCGTGTTACGGAGCTGGCCACGGTCGATGTCTGTAAGAGGTGCCTTAGTTGTTGACCTGCCAAAGTCCCATTTAAAGGAAGTGGAATCTGACACCTTAAAAAAAGTGTATTTCACACATATGTGTGCTGTTGGAGTTTAGTAGTGCTGTGGAAAAAAAAATTGAATTCCTCATGGAAGGTGCATATTTGAAGTATTTGAAGGTACCAGTGCCTAGATCTGCTGGATTTCCTGCTGGGTTGGTGCTGATGCCAGACTACCAGCCTCCTTAAAGCTGCTCTTCTGTGCCTGAGAAGGAAGTCATTTTCTGCCCTCTGGGGAGTAGGATGTCCTGCTCAGCTTGATGAAAGCCTCTTGTTTTATCTTTTTTTTAGGCAAAAACAAAGTTCAGACATTCTGAAATCCTTGGAGAATGAGAGGTGAGTGTCCTTGAAATATGCTCTTCTAAAACACGGACAAGAAGCTGGGAAGAGGGCTGGGGTCTTGCTTTCAGAGCCACCAGTTCGAATCTACCTTGAGTCAGGGGAGGTTCACCTCATACCTGCAGCTGGTTCTGGTCACTGTTGGAGGCAAGACGCTGGACTAGATGTGCCTGGTCTTACCCAGTCTGGCAAACCCAATGGGATGGTGATTTTACGTCTTTTTCATCTCTGAGTGGTCCTGGCTAAGGAATTTGGGAACAAAACCCTGCATTCCACTGTCAAGGACCAACAGAAATCCTACATCTGTTGGGGAAAGCAAGGGATTTATGAGGATGGTCCAGTAATGCGTCCAGGCGGGGAGGAATGCGTTGAAAGCAATGCTGCCATTCGGCCAACACTCTGAGCTAGCTTTGCCACCAAAGTTGGTTGTCCAGAGTTGGTTGCCACCAGAGTTGGTTGTCCCCAACTCCCCCCTGCCTATATGCTGCCTTCAGCCAACTGTTTGTGCTGTGGCACAGCAGACTGGATGGAAATACTGACCTGGCTGAAAATAATGCCTTTGTAAGTCAGACAGTTTTCCAACCACACCAGTTTCTGATCTGTTAAGTGGCATTGTGTTTGTGCTGGGACAAGGACAGGGCGGGTGGGAATGGAGGCCAGGCTGCTGCTTTCAGTAGTACTGCTGACCTAGGTCAGCTTTAAAGTGCTCAGCAAGCCTCAAGAGAAAGGAAATGGTGTTTGGTGAGAGTGTATGCACACTGCATAGATGTTCTGTTTCTCAGAAAGATCAACTTTCCAGCCTAAGAAGCGATTGTCCCCGTGGTTTTGAGCAAAATGAATATTGTCTCCATAGACCAGTTCCTTACCAAGAAACCACTGAGACTTTTGTGTCTCTGATAAGCACCTGGCTTTGCTGAGCGGGTGGCAGGGTGACTCTGCCCAGCCTTTAGGCTCTGAGCTGGGTGGGTGGAGGAGAAATGAGGCAGCGCTTGTTTGAAGGAGTGGCTGAATTGTTCTTGTTTGTTCGGCAGAATAAGGATGGAACAGCTGATGGCAATAACGCAGGAGGAGACGGAGCATCTACGCAGAAGGGAAGTGGCCTGTGAGTCCAGACAACTCTTTGGGGTGATAAGGTGTGAGAAAGACCTGGTTCCTCTCGAGGTGCACTGAATAGGTGACAATCACGTGGAAGATGCTCTGTCACACGCACATTCTCACTGTGTTGCTTGGTGCAGTGGAGCTGCAGGAGGTAGCACTGCACGTGTACCATAGCTGATCCATTGCTTCCACCTTCAGCTCACTGCTGGTTCTCCTTGAGGTGCAAGCTGTGCTCCCTGTGTCACTGCAGCATGTCACACAAGGAGTTTGTGGGACTGGATATAAGCACACAAAGCCCTACATATTTCAGAGGTACCAAACAGATGTTAATTGATCAGGTTCATGAGGCAGGAGGCGTATGGTAAACAAGAATGATGCTAGGGAGCCTTTTCTGCTCATGATGGCCATGAACAGCTCTGCCGAGGTTGCAAGGGAAGGGGGGTGTGTGTTGTCACCCCAAAGATGGGTTACTCGCAGTGGGACGGGCATCTGAGGGTTGGTAGGCAGTGACTGGGCTCCTCCGAGCGCTGAAGAGATGCGAACAAAGGCAGAGTGGAGTTTGCTGAGTTAATTTCCCAATAAATAGCTACGGTTCTCGCTGCTGAATGAGTTTACTCTGAAATGAATGAAGTGGAAAAAAGCAAGATCAGGTTGGAAATGGGAGAGAAGGCGCTGTTAATTGCAAGTGATTGTGGCAGCAGTGGTAGATGAGCGCTTGTTGTAGACACCTCCTGACACGGACTGACAGCACTCCTGTCTCCCAGCTGCCATGCAGCAAATGCTGGCCGAGAGCTACAAGAACAAGCTCATCCAAATGACCTACGAGTCTCGTCGGCAAGACCTTGTCAGCCAGGCCTGCTCCAGGTACGGTGGGAGGTGTCTGGGGCTGGGGGTACTGTGGTAAAGTCCCTTTCTTTCCAGCAGTCCCCACTGTGATTCCATATATACACCCAGGAACTCCTGCAGCTGCTGGAACGCAGCAGGACAGCTGCTTAAGAGCGGGTGACAACACAATATAAAGAAACTGTCCAGCTTGATTAGATGAACCCCTTCTAACCACAAGAATATGCATGTTAATCAGACTTTGGATGAACTATCACTCTTTTATGCTGTTTATTTTACTTTATACATTCTGCTAAATATGGAGGATGAAATTAGACTGGTCGTTGTTTTGTTTTGTTAGCCTGTTCAGTGTCAGCACAGAGCTCCTTTGCTCCCCTCCCAGGGTGGTCTCAAGGATGCTGTTTGTGTGTACGTGGGCCTTGGTGCACTGCTGTGGGTACAGAGAGCGTTCCGGCTCACTCTGTTTGCAAGAAGGTGAGAAATTTTAATCCAGCAGAGTCTGACACTGAGCAGAGACCACCTTGTGTGCCTGTGGCTTGGCGAACAGAGGGCAGGCACGGTCCTGCCTGCGGGTGCAGGCAATACGTGGCCAAGTTGTCTGGGTCTCCATCAGCACACCCTTGCCAGTGCGGAATGCCAACGTGCAAATCCATCACCTGAGCAGTTTGCTGGGGCAGCAGCAGCCCCTGTTCGGGCTTGAAGCTGCGCACGTGCAGGCAGCGGTGCTGCCGCTCCGGCTGGGTCTGTGCTGCAGGTTTGGTTTGGTTGTAGGGAAGGAGGTTTTAAATCTGTCACCCTTCAGCTGTGCAGTGCCGTGGCTCTTCACTCCTGTTCAGTAACAAATCTCTCCATTCCTGGATTGCCTGTTGCTTTTCCTCTTGTTTGCTTCAAGAGTTGCAGACCCAGCAGTAACTCCATGGCAAATCCATCTTCTTGCAGCCTAGCTGAGATGGATCAGAAGTTCCAGCAGATCCTGGCTTGGCAGCAGCTGGATCAGAACAAAGCTGTTAGTCAGATCTTGCAGCAGGTAGGCAAGGGAGTGAACTGGTTGGGGTGTTGGGATCGAGGGAAAGCAACTGCACGGGAAAGATCGAGAGTGGATCGCAGGAGCAACGATGGCTGGGCTGCATGCAAAAGTTATTTTATTAAAAAACTAAGTGCTAGCCTTTGAGAATCTCTGATATTCTAACAAGCTGACTGGAGTGGTTGAAAGGAAATGTATTTGTTTTTTAGCTAGACAGCAAAATTTCAGAAAGGACAGCAGCACAGACTGTGGGAAGCAAAACTGGTCTGATGATTAATAGAGAGGATTTTGAGACAGAAGTCCTGTCTTTTTGGCAGGTTTCCTGGGTGGCTTGGAGCAAGCTGCCCACAGGAAGCGTTTTCAAAGCCTCTGCTCCTTTTGAATACCTCCTTTTGCACCTGAGACCTCTGCAGCACGTTTTTCAGAAGTGCTGGGCCGCCGTGCCCGGTGACACAGCCTGAGCACTCTGTGCTGCTGAAAACAAGCGGTGGGGTTCACACAGAGTATTCCAAATGTGTGTTTGGAGAACAGGAATATAACTTCTGTGTCTGTCTGCAAAGTGGGGTTTACCTTTTGGGACCGTGGTGTAATTAGGACGCTGTTGCCCAGAGTAGGCACTGTTCAGGTGCTTGTGTCTGAGTCCCTGCAAGGCGACAGAGTTTCTTAGCCCGTTTGCAGCTACATGGACGACCTCACTAAGCAGGATTTTGCCTTTCCCTTAGATTGAGATGCAGAAAGCTGCCTTTGAAGCTCTCCAAGTGAAGAAGGATCTTATGCATAGGCAGATCAGGAACCAGGTGAGTCAGCAACAGAGGAAAGAGCAACCAGCTCCTCAGCTCATCACGGTTCGGTGAGACACTTGTGAGGAAGATCAAAGCACTGTGAACATAGAGCAGGGTCTGGAGGAAACAAAGAGCTCCTTTATTGCCAAGAGCTCTGTAACAAAGCATCGGGCAGTGTGGTTTAAAGTCGTCTCCCAGCTCCGCAGCAGGCAGTGTCAATGCAGGTTTTAGATTTGCAGAAGTAGTGGAATTGCCATTGCTCAGCACTCATGTGGGTGAAGTGCTGGAGAGTGGTCACTAGAGGACAGAGCTGCATTGGCTCTACGGGAGTCATCTGCAGTTGCAACTACAGTTTCCTTCAGACTGCATACCTAGCAGGGCTGCTGTTTCCACATGAGTCCACTGCATCTCCATCCAGCACATCGGAACTGCACCTTCAGCCATAAGTTCACCCTTTCTTTCCCATTCTCAGCCCGCCTTTTTGAGCTCCATTCTGCAGAAGGTGCAATGTGATAGTCGGGGGGAAGAGCAAGAGCTGGTGGAGGAAGGAGCGGTGGTTGATGCACGAAGATGGGTGGCTGGTTTCTAACACAGTGCTCCAGAATCTTCCCTCTCCTGATCTGACACTAGCAGAAAAGTCTAAGGTCGGAAGTTGGTGGATAAGCTTAAGAACTTGGATCTATCAAGTCACTCAGTGACCAATGTTTGCTGGAAGCCTATGGATTGTGCATGGACAATCCAGGAGATGAGTCTAACAACTCTCCATTGCTTGAATTCATCAATAAGAGCTGTGCAGTTTGCTTGCACTTGCTCTGTAAACAAAGGGAGTCTGGTCCTTGATACCATGACTGGATCTTTTACTGCTGAAATCCAGCCCACCCCACCAGCAGCCTGCCCAGGCAGTGAACGGGCAGGAGCCCTGGGTACTGCCTGCTGCAGAGCCCCAGTGTCGGCAGGAATTTCATGGTTGGTGGCACAGATTAAGCAGCGTAGCCTGGGGATGGTAGATGGCCTGGCAGATAGGGCTGGGCTCTTCATCTTGGCTTTGCTGTGGGATCTTGGGCAGTTCACTTCACCTCTCTGTGTCTCAGTTGCCCCACCTGAAAGAGCACGTCTCATTATGGGTTTTGCTGGAGCATCTAGAAACCAGGACCCTGCCCCAGTTAATTGGCAGTTTGGTGCTAGGAGGACTTTGCCAGTTGCTGCCTTCCAGAGTGGCTGCAGAAGGTTTGGCTGACCAAACTGATTGCAATGTGCTTCTAGACTTGAACAGAAGGTGATTAGAGTAGAGAGACAATTAGAGAGCAGGAGACACAGCTCCTCAGGCAAAAGACGAAGAGCGACCCTGAGCACGTGGATCACGGAAGGGCATTAGCAGGTTCCTCACGTTTCTGGGTGGCTCTGCAGTGCCATCCCTCCCAGAACAGCAGGTAGATCTCATTTTAAAAGAGCGTAAATTCACGTAATTTCAAATGTCAGTAAAAAATGTTTCATCTTCTGTTTAGATTAAATTAATAGAAACAGAGTTATTGCAGTTGACACAACTGGAGTTAAAGAGGCAAGAACTGGACACAGAGACGCTGCAGGTATGTAGGGCTCTGGGGCTGCCCCACCACCCTCTGTCTGCTCTGGGATTGCAAAAGCTCCACTTGCTTCTTCTGCTCCTCGCAGTTTCCAGATGGTTTTGTGCCTAGTCAGAAGGGTACTTACCCACAGGACACCCCAAACCCCTCTTTGTCGTGGTAACACGGGGACGTTGCTGCTGCTCCTAAACATCTCGATGTGTTTTCAGGCGAGAGACAAACCGGCCCCGATAGCGCTGGGCAGTTCCAGATTTGCTGGGTGGGGAAGGATTTTGCAATCCAGTTGTTGGCTGTCCCAGAAACACCTGCCTGCTGCACATGGCATGTCTTCTTCCATTGTTGTGTTGTGTTTTGTTTTGAAACACCCGCCAGTGATGGCTGTCAGCTCTCCCCCATCATTTCTAAGCCTCATCTCCCGGGCTGCTCTGCCCCACCATCCCACCATTCGATGGGCTGGCTTCATCAGCAGTCACACGTTGAGCAATATCAAGTTTGGCTTAAGCAGCTTGGCTTTAGATTTTGTTACTACACCTTTGCATCAGTTGTGTTCTCGTGTGCGCTGTTTGCCAGCTCAGGTCACCCGTTTAGGCAGCCCAAAATCAGTAGCACCATCTGCTTTCCAAGAGAGGGCACCCAGCAGGCTGGCAAGCGCTGAATTAGGACAGGTTTGCCTCAGCCCTGTGCTGGGCACCTTGGAGTGTAAGATTTGGGTTGTGCTACCTTAACTCACGCAGCTCCTCCCTATAACGCTGCGGTGCTGGAGGCCTGATGGTGGGGACCGCCCCGAGCTCACGCAGGGAAGACCAAGGAACCCCAGGCAGATGTAGTTCAAATGACACAGGACTTGGGTGATTCCTGTTGGGTGACCACAGGAGCTCCAGGGGAGTGCAGAAAACGAGGCTCTGCCCTCGTACCCATCTGCAGCCTGGCAGGCAGCATGGCATGGACACTAGGAAACAAGGTGTAAGACAGCTTCATCTCTCTGGATACCCGCCGGCTGTTTGGCAGCCTACAGCCTGAAGGTTCCCTGCTGAGGCTGAACCCCAGTGCACGGGCAGTGCCCACCAAGTGCTTCAGCAAAAGCTTTTCTGCTGTCATGCTTGATACCTCCTGCGCAGCCGCTGGTTGCTTCCTCCCTCAATGTGCAGGTGCTTTAGTGATGAACTTGATAAACCCTTGGAAAGCAGGAAGGACCCAACGCACCCTGAGAAAGGGAGGCGTTTGCGTAGGTCTCTCGCGAGGTGGGTTTGGGAGGGAGCGATGCCAGCGGGGTGTCCGCAGTGCGGGTGGGCAGGAGGGCTCATCCCAAGGTGAGCTGAAGCTGCCTGGGTTTCTCACCTGGAGCAGCTCCCACGTGTTAGTTGTCCCTCTGGGGAGGTCCTGCTGCAGAAGAGCTTTCCTGGTTCACCAGAGCAAAGCATCTCTGATCAGCTAATGGTGGGTTTTGCCCGGGAGAGGCAGGCATTCCTGTATTCTGCTTAAACAGAGGACCTTGACCCTGTGTAGGGTCCAGATGCCAATCAAGGCAGATTTCCCACAGTTCCTCTTTAGGAGATCATCCCTCTAACAACATCTTGTCCCTTTGTCCATGGACGTCTCAAGTCCCTGTGGCTGATGACTGCCGGCGTCTGCTCAGTTAGTGATCCCCCCAGCAGGTATGAGCTGGCTGGGACCGAACCATGCAGAGATGCCGCATGGTCTGACGTTCCTCAATTAACTTCTCCCCATTTCCCAGCGGTGTGGCTGCTGGGATGACTTACCTTGCCCTGGTACCCAGCGGTGCTGGGCGTGAGACCCCAGGCTTCCCAGAGCCATGGGGGGAGGTTGCTGCTTTACCTGTCTTGCAGGGCATCTAGACAGCCTACCTGTCTTACCTGTGGGCTTCTAGACCTAGTTTCAGGTGGTCTTGCTCAGTTAAGGAGGGGGACCATGAACACTTGTAATACCGTTGACTGAACTTCCGATGGAGTGCCGAAGAGCTGCTGCAGACCAGTGCGGTCTGGGGCTGCCTGGGGTGTGCTGGGTGTTGGCACCGCTGGGTAATGGCCAGTGCAGGAGCCAGAGAAATGGGTGCAGCTTGGGTTTGCCATGCCAGCTGCCAGGAGAGGATTGAGGCTGTCTGCTCAGCCGAGGGCCCGTGGAGCACAGGGCTTCCACATCTGCTGTGACTGGTTTGGGTATGGTAAGTGCTTGGCTGGAAGTCGGGGCAGGGGGTTGCTTGCAGCCGTACGGTACGGAGATGTGGGTGCCAGAGTCCTTCTGTTGCAGGGGGTGATCACGGAGCAGCGCCAAGCTCTTGGCTACCTGCTGCAGCAGCTGCTCAAAGAGAAGAAGCAAAGGGAAGAAGAACTGCGACAAATACTGGTAACGAAGGGCCCTAATTGTGTGCTGTAGGTGGGGAAGCGTGTGGGCTGGCTGCAAAGAGAGAGACCACGGATCAGCACGGGGATAAGGGGGAGCAGAGGAGGGCTCCGAGGGGTTGTGTCCAGATCCAGAGACTCATTTAACTTCAGAAAGTGCTAATATGAGCTCTCAGGGGCACAGTTACTGCCAATCCCTGGCGCAGCATGAGGCATCATCATCATCATCATCAGTCTCCCCTGTCACAAAAGGGAGTTGGAGGGGAGGATGAGCCCAATTCCACAAGGTCCCTCTCTGTGACCATGTAATCCCGAAGAGCTTCAGGCTCTCCTGAGCTTCAGGAGAGCTGACTCCAGCCAGCGTCTGGGCCAAAGTGAGCAGAGGGATGCACAAGTCTAGACTGGATGTGGGGGTCAGAGTGGGACCAGCCTCCAGAAATGTCCATCTCACTGTAGCTGTGCCCATCGCAGTGCTCTCAACCGGCCCTGCACAGCCCAGTTTGTTGGGTTCCCCTCCACATCCAACTCAAGCTTCCCTAAACACCGCTCCCGCCGTTTTCTCGGGCTGCTGAACAACCAGCTTTGTTTTTCAGCTGGAAATGGAGGCGAAGAGCGAAACCAAACAGGAGAACTACTGGCTGATCCAGTACCAGCGCCTGCTGAACCAGAAGCCCCTCTCCCTGAAACTCCAGGTGGCTGCTGCAGTTAATGCTTTCGCTGCGGCTGTTCCCTGCTCCGCGGAGCGCGGGGGCAGCGCAGGCAGCCTTGCCGGACCCACAGCTGCGCCGGGAGCAGGGCACGGACCCCTGGCACGGGCTGGAGCTGGGGCGGGCGCCAAGCTGCCCTGTGTTTAGCCGTCATGCGCCCAGCGGGGCTGCCCCCCCTTATTTCTGTGTGCCAGGGGTTGTGGGGCTGCCCGGAGCCAATACCGCAGCTCTCTGCCCTTGCCAGGAGCAGGGGGCTCTGAGCACCTTCCGGGCAGGGCTTTTTGTTCCAGCTGAACCCCCAAACAGCTCCGCTTGGCTCCCCAAATTCCCCTGCAAATCCATCTGAGTGCAGCAGGTCCCTTCAGTTCCTCCCTAACGTGTTGCACCAGGGACTTGGTGCTGTTAAAATACCCGGGGGGGGACAAAGGGTCGGATCTGAGCTCTGCCCATTGCAGGTGCTGCTGCAGCCCTCAGCTGCCAAAACAGTTATGTTTTGTTCTTCCCAAAACACAGCCGTTGGAATTGTGCTCATAAAACGCCCGGGACCAGAGCTCCTCCGGCTGCTGGGCTCCCGAGCTTTAGTGTCTTCAGGGATGCAGAATGCTTCGAGCAGTGCCAAGGGCAGGACTGAGCCCGCCGCCCGGCCGTGCTGCCAGCCTTGCTGCTGCCTGGCCCTGATCTTTTTTTCAAGAGCGAAGTCTGGGAGCTCACCTTGTGTTTTGCAGGAGGAGGGCTTGGAGCAGCAGCTGGTGAACCTTTTAACCGAGCTGTCCGCTGAACAGTACGTGCCAGTCTTTGCACACCATCGAATATCCTTGCAAGTGCTCAGCACCATGACTGCCAGTGACCTGGAAAAGGTACGAGACAGCAGATAGTGCAGGACGAGACCGACTCTGCACCAGGACTGAACTTGCTCTTGGTCTGAGCCCGGCTGTGCTCGTGGCTGTGCCCGTGTTCAGGCAGGAGGGAGAGCTGGTGCTCCCGGTGTGTCACCTTCCTGCAGGGAGAGGTGCCAGTGCTGCTCTGTGCCCCGTCCGAGGAGGCGAAAGCTCTCCCGGATCACTTGCAGGGTGAGCTGGAGCTCGGCTCTGTCTTTCAGCATCCCTCAGATGTGCTCTGTACCAGAGATGGCGCTGAGGGAATTCCCTTCTCTGGCTCTGATGCCCGATGGAGGTGCTTCCCTCTTGGCACAGCTGGGTCACACCAGGCCCAAGAGTTCAACATGAATCCCCTCCTTTCTGCTCTGAGAGCTAACGCCGGCCTCTTGCTCCGCAGATTGGCGTGCCGGAGGCGGGCCTGCAACGTGCCATGCTCCGGCGAGCTCAAGAGATCCTGGCCGTGGCCAAAACCATCCCAGGTACTCCCAGTTCTTCTCTTTGACGCTCACAGCAGGTACCTGAGCTCAGACTGGGGAGATGTGCAGGGTCACATCCCTTTGGGGAGCGGAGCTGTGCAGGGCTGCCGTGCGAGGGGGAGAGCTGGGCAAGGAGAGCTGGCAGAGCTGGGGCTGCTCCGGCAAGCTCATCCCGTTGGCTCTCGTATTTATCGGAGCCCCGAGCGCCCACCTGCCTGCAGCCATGGCCGTGCGTGCCAGGTGGGGGGGAGGTGGGCAGCTCTCCTGGGGCTCACACCTCCTGCTTGTGGTTACAGAGCTGCCGAGGCCGGAGCCCAGCGCGCCCTCCGAGGAGCCTCCGAGCCCGGCGGTGCCGACAGCTCCGCTGCTGCAGTGGGATGAGAAGAAGTCAGAGTGTGTTGTCTGCATGGAGCAGGAGGTGAGACCACGGCACACGCTGGAGCAGGGGGTGGAGTGAGGGCAGCATCTGGCACATCCACACGTGTGTGTCCCCAGCCTGGCCCTGGGCAGTGCCTGGATGCTCATCCCTCCTCATCCCTCCAGCTTCCGAGGCTTGGGCATGACAGCAGGGGGGAGGCAGGGCAGGACAAGGCTCCTGGCAGGCTTGGGAAGGAGCCAGCTGAGCTCCTGTGCCGGTCTGTCCGCACGGTGGCCATGGGACGCGTCCGCGGGGCTGCTTGGCACAGCCCTGACCTGTGCCCTTCCCTCGGGCTCGTTTCACTCATGCTCTTTGCACAGCCCAGCCCCTCGTGCACACACCGCACGGGGCTGTGCCCAGGGATGGAGCTCGTGGTGCACTGTGACACCCCCGGCTCATCCCCATCTCCTCCAGCCTCATTTCCTCCCATGCTGGAGTGTGGCGGTGCTGGGATGAGCGTGCCAGGACAGCACCACTTCCCGTGTCCTCTGTCTCTTCCCCCAGACCCAGATGATTTTCCTGCCCTGTGGCCACGTCTGCTGTTGCCAGAGCTGCTGCGAGCAGCTGCACGCTTGTCCCCTGTGCCGCCAGGACATCGCGCAGCGCGTCCGCATCTTCGTCAGCGGCTAGGCGGGCGCAGGACGGCGAGGCTGCCCCGCACCACCCCCGGCACCCCTTCCCAGGGCGATGTGCTGCTTCTGCTCCGTGTCAGCATCAAACAGACACTCGCCCAGCATGACCAGCACTGCCCTCGCCGTGCACAGCCCCAGACTGGCTGCACCCAGGAGCCTCAGCGTCCTCCGTGTTCCCCGATGGCTTCTCAGCTGCTGCCTTGGGTTCCCTCTTCATCTGCGGCCCCTCCCGCCTGCCCACCCAGCACCCTCTTGCCTGGGAGCACTGGGTGATGGAACTGGATGCACTTCTGCCCCCTCCTACCTGGCTAATGTATTTGCCTTCAGAAATGCCCTTTGCTCAGCAGGGGCACAGTTAATGCCATCTCTGGAGCCACCGTGACCTTGCAGCTCCCGTGCCGTGGCCGGGGCACTGCCCTGCTCCTGCATCGAGCGGTGTTGCCTGGACGTGGGTGAATCTCCTGCGAGAGGATGTGTCCAGGGGCGTGCAATGCTCTGGGTGCCTACAGGGCCTTGCTCTGAAGGCATGCCAAACGTCTGGGGCTTCTGCTCTGGCACCCATGGGAGCATGTCTGGGGCCTGGTGGGCTGCAGCCACGGGCAGCATGTGCCAGGACAGAATGAGGAGCTTCCTGAGCTCCAACTCATGCTCGTGGTGTAGAGGAGACTCTGCAATGGCCCCAGATCCAGGACTCGAGGAACCTGCTCGGCCAGAGGAGCCCCGTGCGATTCCTTGTCCACAAAACACGTGTCGGGAGCAGAAAGCGTTGCAGCCGCCCGACAGCTCAAGCCCAGCAGCGAGCGGGTGGGCTGGGGCTGGGGCTTCACCCGGCGCAGCTCTGCATGGCCCCGTGCTCGGCCTGCGGGTAGTTCGTCATTGGCATTAATAAGTAACGAGCTGGTCAGTCTTTTGTCTTTTGACCTTGAAGGATGAACCGCAGAGATAAGCCGGGCGCCGCCGCAGCCCTTCCCCGGGAGAAGCTATTAAACAGCAGCTGGTTTCTGCTGGCGGGTGTTCGCTGCCTTTTTCCTGCTGGCAGGGGGGGATGCCTGAATGCCAGGGGCTGCGGCACCGTGGCAGAGCTGCCGTGTGCCCGACTGTCCTGGCATCACCTCCTTTCCCATGTCAAACCGGGAAGAATTTGAGGATCTGGGGTTTGGTGGAGGGCGTTGCTCGCTGCGGAGCAGCCCTGGGGACATCCAGGCAGTGGAGGACCTCGAACCCTCTGCTGGGGCCATCTCGTGGGCGCTGCACCCGTGCGGAGCGATCCCGTGGGGCGTGTGTGGTTCATGGAGGTGGCCCAGCGGCTGGTGTGCAGCCCCGTGTGCCACCAGAGACCCTGGGGGACGCGCCACGGGTCTGCATGGTCCTGGCTTTGGGGACAGCCCGGGGATGTTTCCCTGCTGCAGCCTCTGCGTTCGTGTTCAGCTGCTGCTGCACGGAGGAGCTGGCAGGTCCCAGCCAGGGACTTGCTGGGGGCATTGGTGGGGACCTGGCAAGGGGGGGACACACAGGAGCAGCTGCCATTGGGGTACAGCAAGGGCAGCCCTGGCAGGGATGCCTGAATGAGGTCAGGGAGGGGCTTGAACCCTTCCCTGCACCCCATCGCCCGGCAGGGGTGCAGGCAGTGGGGGCACTCGGCATTCCCCAGGGCTGGGAAGGAGGATGGAATCTGCTGCCAGGGGATGAAGCAGATCTCAGCCACCCTCTGCAAAACCCCCACCCCGCAGGGACCCTCCTCTGCACCCCGCTCCCCTGGGGCAGCCAGGGACCACGCTGGGAGCCCCACGTGTCCGGTGGGAGAAGCAGGAGAGGCACTCCAGTTCTGCCAGTGGCCCCGAGATCTCCTTAGCAGCAGCGGTTGGCGATTGCCGACGGCCTTCGTGCCCCCAGGTTGTGCTGGGGGGGGGTCGTAACCAGTGACCGGAGCTCAGGGCAAGGTCCGCTGCCTCCCCGTAAATAAGTGCCAGCTTTTCCCGGAGCATCAGCAGTGCCGGGATGTCCCTCGTCCCCCAGGACCACCACAACCCCACGTTGCTTCGGTGCCAACCTGGCTCAGCCACATGTTGCCCCACAGCAACAGCTGGAGCATCACTTTTGGGGGGGGGGGGGGGGGGGGATGCTGCCACCTTGTCCCCACCAAGCCATGCCCCGTGTCACCCCAGGTTGTGCCTGGGCGTTTGCAGAGATTAGGGGCGAAAAAAAAGACTTAATTAAAAGAAAAAAAATAAAAGCAACTCTGCCCTTCGCCCACATCCGACCTCGAGATGAGCAGCTGCTCTTTGCTCAGTGTGACCATCTTGGGGTTCGGGTCGGCCTGGCAGGCAGGGATGTGCCATCGGCACGACGTGCCGATGGCACATCCCTGCCTGCCAGGCCGACCCGAACCCCGAGACGGTTGTGCCAGTTGCTGGCCGTGGCCGTTCTCTGTGCCAGGTGACAAAATATGCCCCAGGTTTGGTGTGAAATGAGGCTGAGCATGGAGGGATGCACAGGTTGGCACTGGTGTTCCCCACCGGTGCGCTCATCCAAGACTAAAATAATAATTAAACCCCGCCACGTTGCGTTTGGGAAATTAAGAATGTTTATAAAGGGGGAAAAAAAAAAAAAAAGATGTTTTTTTGGGGGGGGGAGAAGCACCTTTCCGAGGGCGGTGGAGGAGGAGCGTGTCGGTCCAGCGCCTGCCAAGCACCCCAGTGCCGGACTGAAGTTCAGGGAGGGGCGGCTGCCCTCGTCCCCCCGGGCACGGCCGTCGCCCGCCTTCCGCCTTCAAAAGCTGCGGCGGGCGAGCTGTGCTCCCCCGGAGCGCCATGGCAGGGGGGGCAGAGAGCAGCGGGGAGTGCGGGATCTGCTACGAGGCGTATCGGGGCGCCGGGGGGGTCGGAGCCCCCCAGCAGCTGCCCTGTCGCCATTCCCTCTGCCTGAGCTGCCTGCGCAAGCTGGTGTGCCACGCCGCCGCCGTCGCCTTCGTCAGCTGCCCCTTCTGCAGGATGGTGACGCTGGTGCCCGAGCTGGCTCCGGGTGGTTCTGGGGTGATGCCGGCATCAGGGACCCCACGTGAGGAGGAGGAAGAGGAGGGGGAGGAAGGCGGTGGTGCCCCCCCAGCCACCCACCCAGCCGTGCCACGTTCCGTGGCCGTGGAAGTGGCCTGCACGGCTCACGCCCCCGTCTTCGCGGTGAGCAGCATGGTGTCCGTGTCCCCCTGCGGCCTCCGCCGCGGCTCCGAGGCTCCGGGCGCCTTCCTGCTGGGGCTGCTGGGGCGGGGGCTGCTGCAGGACACGCAGCCCCCCCTCGCCTCCATGGAGAACCTGCGTCTGGGCTTCGCCGCCGGCATCCTCGTCCTCATCGTCTCCACCTTCTTCCTGCTCGTCTTCCTCAAGTAGGTCAGGATGGGGGAGAGGGGCTGCCGGCCCGCACCGCAGCCCCCCGCCGCCTCCCCCAGAGCAGCCGGCATGGACCCAGCGGTGGCTCAGGGACTTCTCAGGCCACGGGCAGCTCCGTGCCAGCGAAGCGGGCAGGGGTACGGCTGAGGATGGGGCCGGGGGCTCGGCAGGACGCTCGGCTGCCCGGCACACGAGCCCTGGGGCATCAGACTCTTTAAAAATTAACTTGGCGCAGAGCTTTCCTTCCCCCCCGGGGTCTGGCTGCGCTCACGGTCTGCTCCTCCAGTTCCCGGCGCCTCCGGACCCTCCGGCAGCAGCTCAGTGGGAGTCGCAGCGTGGGGCCACGCACGCTTCCCGGCGTCGCAGTCCCGGAGGCTGGAAAATGCCCCCGGCTGCGCTTCAGTCCATCCCAACGGGCAGCGAAGATGGGGTGAAAGGGGAGGGGAAGGGCCCCGTATTGCCTTTCTGGGGGTGACGCTGTCCAAAAGCAATTCAAAAAGCCCTTTCCCCTTGGGAAGGGCTCCCTGCCCGGCGTATGCCAAGACGGGGCAGCCGGGCAGCGCGCTGTCCCGCGGAGCCGTGAGACCTTACGGAGGGACACGGGCCCAGCGCCGTCTGCGGTTGTTTTCCTGCGTACCCGCGGCAGGGAGAGTTTGGCATCAAGGACAACGCACCGCCGTGCCCGCAGCAGGCAGGGCAGGGTTTGGGAGCGATAACCAGGGCCCAGGCATAGAGCAGGGGGTCCTCACCTTGCCCCCCACCCCCGGGCGAAGCGGGTGTTGAGCCCCATCTCCACCCAGCAGCGCCCTCTCCGACACATCCGCAGCGAGGTCCCTCCCTCCAGGGTCCAAATCCAGCCCCAGAAGCAGGAACAGCCCCTTCACAGCCCCCCCAGGGCACCATCTGCCCCCTCCTCGGAATCAGGCAAGTCCGTCACTCAGAGGCTCTGGAGCCCCCAGGGAGCCCAGAGCTCTCTCCTGTTCCCCCTTCCTGCAGCCACGGCAGGTGCAGAGAGGACAAACACGGTTTATTTTGGCTCCCGCGACTGAGCCATCAAAAACCTGGGAGCTACAGGCTTAGGGAGAGGGAGATGCCAACATGGGGAATCCATTGTGTTACCCTCTGCTTTTCAGAGGGAGAAGTTTCATATCTCAGCTCCTGAAGCCCAATCCAGGCACAGCAGAGCTGCTAAGAGCAAGGACATCTGCCGAGCAGGGAGCCTCCTGCATCCAGGGAGCCAGCGTGGGAGAGAGCAGGCTGCTGGGAAGCCCTGCGAGATGCCCGAGGCCTCTTCCCTAGAGCCTGATGGAGAACCAGGCGAGTGACCCCCCGTACATCCCCGTTATCTTGTGCCCTTCGGCTTCTCGCACCACCACGCTGCACCGTGCCAGCCACCCAGGAGCTGCCGTCGCATCGTGAAGGGACCTTCTCTCCTTTCCCAGAAAAGCAGTTTAAAAGGAAAAACGCTCCCAGAAAAGTTTCTACATCAAATTATTCCCAATTTGAGCCAGAGCTAAGTCAGTTTTTAAGTGATAGAAATCACGCCAGCCTAAAGTAGAGCCCGTACAAGCAAGAAATACAGGTTTAATTGCACTTTATTTTTCAAGAAGTGAAATGTAAATCCCTCAGGCTGTCTCTCTGTACTGGGAAACAAGAACTGGAATTTGTTAGTATCTGCAACAACCTCCACCAGCACACTGCCACGGATGGGGGGTGGGCAGAGGGCACATCGGGGCACCCCCATTCAGACCAGCACAAGGAAGGGGAGCCCCAAAAAATCCAGGTTTCACGCTCCATCACATTTAGCACTGAGTAACTCTTCGGTGCTTTAACTTCTGGAGCGGCTCCCCAGGAAACCTCACCCTGCGAGCCAAGTGTCCGCGTGGCAGCAGGGAGCTGCTTCCCAGGCTTTGGGCTCATCCACAATTTTAGCTGCATTTAGCAATTTGCAGCACCGAGCGCGCAGCGCAGGGGCAGGGACCTGCCACGCTCCGGAACAGGAATGCCCAGGGCTGCTTTTCTCTTTTCCTCCCATCAAATTGCAATTCAGAGACAGTAAGAGGCAGCTGTAGAAACTATACATTATTTGAAGCACTTCCATTTTATAAATGAAGGGGCTTTTGTTTCTTTTAAAGACACTAAGAACTGCTCATACTTGTAAGGTGCGTTGGTGAATGTGGAAGTAAAAGTGCTGGGAGAAATCCGACGTGTCTGCCCCGCTGTCTGTCCCCCCTGCTTTCCCCTCTTGGTCTACCCAAGACTGAAAAGTTACCCCCCACACTCCTGGCTGCCCGGCGGAGCCCACGTGAGGTTGGGTTCCAGCTCGTGTCCCACCATCGCCAAGTTTTAACTCGTGCTGGGATCGTCACGCTTTGGAGAAGCGGCACAGGAGGTGGCTGGGCTGCCTGCAGGAACTCGCTCCCTCTGGACAAGTGGCATGTCACACATCTGTATCGCTGCTTCCAGTGAAACCAGTCATCCCACCTCTGGATGCAAAGGGAGAGGAGAGGAGCTGGCTGCACAGTGAATCGTTTTTGTGAGCTCTGTGAGCCTCAGGGTCCTCCGTAACACCCAGCTGGGATGTGGCTTCTTCCAACAGCAATTCCTAGGTGCTACATCTGTGCTTGGAGCGTTGGTCCAACAGAGCCCTGGCTTTCCGTACCGCTAACGGGTGCCCCAGCTTTGGCAGGCTGCGGGTCAGAGCACCACCCGGGCCACAGCAGTGCCCACCCGAACCCCCCCCTCAGCCCCTCGGGTCCCCCCAGCCACTGGCTCACAGGAAACACCTGCCGGGGCCATCTGGGCCCAATCTCCCACTGCACATTGCTAACACCTGGTGGGAAGCCAGTGTAGAGGCCCTGGCAACCAATGGGAACCTTCCAAGGAGACTTCACTGGGGAAGGAGGAGAGATTTTAGTCTGTTTTTCAAGAAGTAGTCACCCCCCGCAGGGTCCCGCCAGACCTGTTCTTCTGAAGCACTTTACAAAGTTCACATCTGCATGAAGTTTCAGATCAATCCACGACTCAGAGGAGCAGGGCAGCAACACGAACGTGCAGTAAGACTGGTCGTTCCTTCAGCTCGTCCCAACCTCCGTGCATGCCCGAGGGGTCAGAGCGATGGGTCTGAGTGCCCATGGGTGCAAAAAGAGCCACTGGCTCTCAGGCCCCATCAGTCTGCGGTACAGGAGCCAGGGAAGTCCCTGGTTGATCACAAGTGTCCCACGTACGCAGCTCGTTAAGTGCCAAGTGCACAGGAAGAGGCCATGCCCAGAGGAGAGGGCTCACAGGCTCACCAGCCAGCTCTTCATCCCAGCCAGTCCAGATCATCATCGTCATCATCACCAAAGAGCGGAGCTGGAGGGGGACGCCCCTTCATGCTCTGGAAGTAAAAGCAGAGGGAAACTTGTCAGTCTTAACAGCTTCCCAGTATTTAGTAATTGCTACACAGTTCCGGCTCCGAAATCTCCATCGGCTTTAGGGAGATGGTATCAAGAAGCCTCACTACTGATGGCTTTGTACTTTTCATGGAATGGCTTAATATTCTAGGAGAGATCCTTACAGGCTAAAAGGGACAGGAAAGGGGCAAGACACTAAACCCCTTCAATTACCTTGGCAAGTCCCACTAACTTCACGCCAGCAGGAGTTTGCCAGCAGTATCAGGCCAGGCAACCCCTCCAAGCTCAATGAGAAACAAACCCAGATGCTCTTGATTTATCCAGAGAAGGAATGGGAAGCTCTGAGCTCGGCTAGCAGGAGCCAGTCAGTCCCCCACTGCCAGGGAAACTACTAGCTACAGGTTGACACCTGAACCAGTTTGGTAGGAGTGGAAAAATACAAACACATACCACTTCCTCCTCATCCTCCTCTTCAGAGGGAGCTCGAGGCTTCAGTGGCTTATGAGATGCTGTTTCAAAGAAGTTGTCATCCTCAAAGAGGCTGGAAGAAGATAAAGAATTATCAGTTTGCTTGCAGATGATGGGATCTTGGTTTTACAAGTTCTGTTAAAGAATGCTGGAAAAGTTTTGTTGCCGAGGCAAACTGAAGGCACGTGCTATTCACCGGGGCAGAACGTTTCCGTAATGAGACCTGGCAGCCACCAATATCAGATCCTAGAGAAGCTGCACATTCCTCTCTGCTCAGCTGGGAACTGCTCACCAGGGATAATGGCATCCACCCAGGCATGAGCCCGTTCTGCAGCTGCCGTCCCTGCAGAGCACGCCCTGGGCAGCCTGGTCCCCACCAGTCCAGGGCTAACACCGTGATGGTGCTTCAACCCTACCACGTGTGCTGCCCTGCAGCAGTAGCACAACTGCTCGAGCCTCTGGGCCTGCTGCTGCACCGGTCTGAGCTGATCAGCAGGAAAACAGGACTGTGGCTACCCCAGCAGTCACACCTCACCTGGAATCTTTCTGCCGGTGGCTGGAGCCCACTTCCTGCTGCCCCGGAGTTTCTCTGATGATGGCTGAGCTCTGCTCTGCTGCGCTGGGTGCTGAGGCAGGCTCCTTCTGGGAGCTCGCTCCGTCGGATGGGTCTGTGCAGTTCCCTCCCTCGCCATCTAAGGGAGGGGGCTCTAAGCCTCCCACAGGCTCCTCCGCCTTCTGCTCCGCAGCTGGCTTTTCTGGAAGCACTGCCACATCCACTTCTCCTGGTCTGGCTTCTGGAACAGAAGGTTCTGCAGCGTCTGCCCGCAAAAATACTCTGGAGGGACTGCGTTCAGTCCCAGCTTTCCTGATGGGACCGCTCTCCTGCTGTTGCTCAGCTGGGACAGAGTTCTCATCCACCTTAGGAACAGGCGCTGCTGCAAACACAGGCCCTTTATCAGGATCCAGGCAGGATTCCGCTCCAGAAGAGGGATGCTCCTCCTGGATCTTTTCATCTTCTGACACCCCGCCGCTCTGTGTCACCTGCTCTTCCTCGGGAGTTCTGGGCCTGGCAGACAGAGGACCTGACTGGCCTTCCCAGTCAGACACCATGGAGCCCGTGGTCGCTTCCCCAGGATCAGCTGGGAAGGCAACACTCTGTGCTGGGCTATGCTGCACGGGCTTGTTATGCTCTTCCTTTGCTCCAAGGGATCTCTCCTGTCTCGCTGCTCCTGTTGCGAGTTCCTCCTTTTTACTGTCATGATCGGGTCTCTCCTGCTGCCTGCTGAGCAGCTGCAGTGTTACAGTCTAAAAAATTGAGTACAGAGAACACAGGTTATACCCTAAACACAAACCATCACAGATCCCTGGTACCTTCTTCCTCTACTGGGCTGCTTTGCCAGCCACAGCAATTTTCTGCTTCGCAGATATGTCAGACTCACAAAGCCCATGTGTGGTTTTAGTCCAAGACTCGTTCTCTCACGTCAATCACCTTTAATCTCTGTTGTACCTTAATAGTGTTCATGACGACTCCCAGAACTGTCCTGCCACTGTACGTCTCTTCCAGCTCAAATTCACCCCGAAGAGACTGAAATACACCGTTCATTATCTTCTTTACCTGGAAAAGAGCAAGGCAGGAAACAGAGACATGAGTCATTAACACGCGAAGCACTAGACTCAAGATCAGACAATTCTCTAGGTGAAGGAACAATAAACCCAAAACCACCTGGTTTTCAAACAATTCACTTTTCAAATCAGAAATTCCAGTAATGAAGTAGAATCCATCACACCATTTTAATTCGGAACCACCACACATGCACCAAACCCATCCCTCCAAAACTGAGGCAAGTTGCACAAACCCAAAGCAGGCTACGCTTACTATTCTTTCAATTTGTAAATCTAAACTTCAGAACTTAAGTTTTAATCTAAAAATCAAGCAACAAAGCAGGCAGCAGGAAGATCACATCCTTTCTTCCTCTATAGAGCCTGCTACTGGAAACAGTGCTTCTGTGGAGAAAATGATGTTTTTCCTTCTTGTCTCTGCTCAAAGAGAAATAATTCAAGGCAAATAGAATAGATTTGCAAGGAGAAATATCGGATAGTCAAGCTCACTTCTTCTGTGAAGCCTGCAGGTGAAGATCCGTCCTGATCCTTCTCCAGGTCTCGGATGCGTTCTTCATAGCGAGCCTTCAGCACCACAATATCAGACTGCAAGGCTGAGTACTGCCAAAGGGAAACCAAAAGTTACAACAGGTCCGCAGACACCAGCACAACGCAGCTACAACAGGTCTGCAGACACCAGCACAACGCAGCTACAACAGGTCCGCAGACACCAGCACAACGCAGCTACAACAGGTCCGCGGACACCAGCACAACGCAGCTTGCAGTGGATGGGTTATCTGCAAACAGTTTTTAGCGAGGGGCAAATTGCTGAGTGGAGTTCTAAGCAGGGCTTTGCTGGAGAGTGTCCTGGTTTCAACAGGACAGTTAGTTCTTCTTTTTAGCAGCTAGAAGAGCTCTGAGTTTTGGACTGAGTACGGGATTTGTTATGAGAAGAATGTTGATAGCACACTGAAGTTTGTAACTGGTTCTGAGAAACCAAGGACCTTTCAGCTTCCCACGTTTTTACCAGTGTGTAGGACCACAGCAGGCTGGGGGGAGCACAGCCAGGACAAAGGGCCCACAACTCTCCTTATGATTTCAACTTAGACTTAGGAATGAGGGCCAAACTGGCCAATGGAATATTCCATATCATGCAATGTCGTGCCCAGTATATAGATGAAGGTTGACTGGGAAGAAGGGCTGGCTCTTTCTCTTCTTCCAAGGGCTCTCTTGGACTCCTGTCTCTCTCCCTTGCTCTCTTTTTGGGCCTCTCACTCATCTGAGATTGCTGCATTGGGACTTATCTGCTTCAGGATTGCTTGCTGGGATGGGACAGGCACTGGTCACCAGGTGGTGAGCAATTACACTGTGCACCACTTGTTTGTATCTATTATCATTATATATAAACAAAAATATATCATTATTACTTTTAACTTTATATTATTAAATTGATCTTATCTCAATCCATGAGTCTCCTTCCCTTTTCCCCTTTAATTCTCTTCCCCATTCCACAGGGGTGGAGGAGAGTGAGCAAGCAGCTGTGTGGTGTTTTGTTGCCAACTGGGTTAACCCACAACAGGAGTTGCAAAAGACAGCTGAAAGTAACAGCACCAAAATAAAGATACCCAACCGAGCCAAAACCTTGGTGATCCAGAACTCTGTCATTAGGTCTTCAAGTAACACCACGAATGGGCATAGCAGTACTGAGATCCCAGTGAAACGAGGGCTGGGTTTCATCACTGGACCTGTTCTGGTTTGCTGGAAGCAACGTGAAATTTTCCTTCCTCTCCTATTCCAGAACTCACGTTGTTGTTTTTCTGGACATAGGTAGCCTGAGGCTAGTGACTACTGCACTTCCGTTCATATTCAGCTGCTGTGTTACTCCCTTTACCTTCTCTCTGATAGGCTCTAGTTGCTCCAAACGCTGCTGAAACTCAGACAATTTTTGTTCCTCTGCTTTTTTCGAGTGTTTTAGAGCTGCAAGCTGAAAGACAAGAAGTAGAGCCCATTACTTTACAGTTCTTTTCAGTGTCCCCCACTTCAGAAGCAGTCACTCAGAACAGTGCAGATAAGCAGAAGAGATTGTGGCTGTTGCTTTAGTCTGAGACTGGCATCATCTTGGCTCTCCCTCACTCAGAACTGCAGGAGTTAATTCACCAGCCCACCAACCCAATGTAACAGATGCAAGTACAGACACATCCTCCTGAGGAGACCAAAAATTCTGTAACAGTCAAGAAATTAAAAAGTCAAGCTACAATTAGGTGGGAGAGGATCACTGGTTACAGTTACTGTTTATTTGGTATTACATTTCAGCAACAAAGAACAGCCTTTTACCTTCTCTTCCAGCTGGGACACCTGCTGCTGCAGGGAATCTCTCTGCTCACACACCTCCTGGTACTGTCTAGTGTGCTGCTCCTTGGCTGAGGCCAGTGTACGTTCACATTTGGCTTCCCACTGGGATTCCAGCTCTGCCTGGATGAGTGACAGCTGCCCATCATGTAAGAAAGATCATTAGGAACACACACACACACAATCTGTATTTGCACAAGTGGCTGAAAGCTTGGGGCTGGACAACATCTGCCCCAGGCTGGAACACCGACATGCAGCCCTGGCTCCTGCCCACACCTCTCAGTTCAATTCCAGCCTCAATCCCTCAGGCTGGCCTGAAGGTCCAGCTCAGTTTTCAGATCTCTTGGCATATTCCTAAGCAGTTCTTCACTCATCAGCAGTCCTGTGTTCTTCTATTATGAACCCAATTTGCTGCCCCTCCTTTCCTCAGTTTGACACTCTCCAACACAGCGAGTCTGATGCCGCATGCCAGCCTGCATCAACGCTGCGCCGAAGCTCTGCAGCCACCTCAGAGGCCTGTGGTTCGAGCCAGAGAACGACTGGGACCCAGCAGCCTTCCTGCCTACTCAAATCATGCACTTCTAGAGAGATACCAGTGTAAATCCCCAAGTCAGAAGCAGGGCCAACAAACATCAGCAAAGATATTGTAGAAAGACAACAAAGCGAACGCTGTGTTAAAGTTAACTCCTAAAATCAAGCAGGTAACGTTTTCATTCTTCCACTACCTGAGGATTTTCACAACTATTTCCTACCTGTCGTTTCCTACGAGCCATCCAGACGCTTGGGGGAGAAGCTCCCATGACTACTCACCTGCTCTGCTGCTGCTTGGTCAGTCGAAGTCCGTGACTTTTTCAGCAACTGTCGAAGCTTGTCCAGTTCCTGCTGATACGATTTGCGTATTTCTTCCATCTCTTCCTCTGCTTGAGCTCTCTCCGAGAGGGATTTCTTCTTCCTCTCTGCAAGATTCTGCGATACAGAACGGGACTTAGAATAGGCCAGACTGCACCAAAGTAGCTTGTATTCCTCATGCACAAAAAGCTTCCCTGAGCAGAGAATCTTATCACTCTAAAAATCAAGATGAGATTTATTCTATGTGCAGAAAGGTTAGTATATTACTGGTTAAGTTATTTTAAAAAAAAATAAAATAAATTCACATAACCACAAAGGATCCACCAGCACAGGGATCTTTGCCTGCAGATGAGTCAAGATTCACCTAAGTTGTGCATTTACAATAAGAACGTAGGGTTAGATTTCAGCAAACAGCTGAAACCTGCAGCATCTCTGCAGTGCTAGCACCAGACATACCCTTTCAAGAGTCTCCTTTTCCACTCTTAGGTCCGTTAGCTCTTCTTCCAATGCTGCCATCTTCATGTCCAGCTGTTTGCGGCTCTGCTTCTCAGCTTTGAATCGAGTCTGAGTGTCCTCAGAGGCTTCTTGGAGCTCTGCAAAAATACACTTTACTGTGGGTTTCAGCAGTATGTATCTATTTCAGGTTAGCACATTTAGGGGCTGGTGGGAAGGAACAGTGTCTCTTGCACAATGAAAATCAACACCACAGCTTGCACCTGCAGTGGGAACTACAGTTTATCAAGAGCTGCTTCCATGAAATGGCAATACTTACACCTCAGCTTTTACCTCAACGTTCAACCACTGGAACATCTCTGGTTCCTCTACAAGATGTTTGACAGCAATGCCAAGAGATTGCTTCTACAAAACACATCCCCGTGACAGGATGATTTGGTCCAAGGATTCAGCCCTTCACTTTCCTTTGAATAGTAACAAGGATGCAAATAACCTTCAGCCATTTCAGTGCATCAATATCCTTCCATACCCTTGCTGCTGATCATAGGGAAAGCAGGAATAGATACCCCAGAAGACAGGAAAAACCTATGATTTCTAAAAGAGGAAAAACAATGACATAAAGGAGCTCTCACGGAGCAAGCACACAAAGTCTGACCTGCCAACTGTGCTTGCAGCTTGTTGAGCTGCGCCTCGTGTCGCTCTGCCTCCTGCACGGCAGCAGACAGCTGCTTTCGCAGGTCCATTTCCTTCTTCTGGTGGGCAGTCAGCTCCAGCTGCAGCTGGGAAACCTGTGCTGTGGCAGCTGCTAACTCCTCAGCAACTTTGGCCTGTATCAAAAACGGAGCAGGGAAAAGGGAGGGGGAACAAAATAAAAGGATATGAGCGTGAGGAGGCACCAGAACTGTTCTCACAGGAAGAACTGATAAGGTTCTCATTGGGGAAGCGCTGAGATCCAGCACCTCATAGACATCTCCAAATTGAAGAGGTAACGATAACTTTTTTGCCATGTTACTGAGAGTCGTTTGGCTGTGACCTGTCTAGACTGACTAGAAAGTTCCACAAGGCCACCAACAAGCTCATCACCACATTAGTTCAACTCAGTGAGCTTTCCTGAAAAGCTTAAACGTGTTTTTAAGACTAGCACCAGTGCCTGGTGGCTCTGCTCAGCGTTTTCAGGCTGTGACAACATCTATTCAAGTAAAAGTCTGGGCTCCACCATATAGTTATCTTCCATAAGCTTACAAATCACTGACAAGGCACACAAAACAGAGGCTTGCTCCAGCCAAAAGAGCACCTTTCCTCCAGAGCACACAGGACAGAGTCACTTTGAGATGCCTGCACGGCCAAGACTGCCATTTTGGAACATAGTTCTCACAGAAATTTGTTGACCCGTTTAGATTTGGTATTGCTCAAAGTCAGTGACTCAGAAAACCAGGTACTACCACAGCCTGTTAGACAACTTGCAAACAATAAGTTAGGAGAGGCTCAAGGCATCAAGACAAAGACACAAAGTCACGTTCCCAATCTCATTGCATGACACAAAACTCAGAAGATGCTCCGCAAAGACAGAACTACACCCGCCAGAAAACCTCACTTGCTGCAGAAAATACCTAAACAGCTTCTATTTCTATGCCTACATTCAGATTCCCAACAGGCTTTCACGTTCTTGTAACGTATAAGTTCAGGAGAACTGGAGTTTCTCTTGACTTCATCCCCATAAGAGACAAAGTGCTTCTCTTCAGACCAGGACCACCACCTCTGGCAGAGAAGAGCTGTAAGCAAAACAGTTCCAACTATGATGAGGACGTATATGTGCTGACCTCCAGGGCTGGGCTACTACACCATTAATTTTAAAGAGGAGGCAGCACTTCAATAGAGACTGGCTAAAACCAGATCTGCTTTCCTCTTGTTTCCATAAATGTCTCACGGTGGTTCAAGATGCTAAGTCCCAGCATGCTAAAACCAAACCAAAATCCCATGGCATATCTAAAGGTTATTTTTGCACTTTAAAGGCACAGAAAGAAAAGTAAAAAGGAAACTCTATGCCAGGAACTGTTACTAGACCCAAGTTTCTGCAGTTTCATGTCTGTACTAGCTCAGCTCCAGCCTCCAGCTTTCAGGTACCAAGAATCTTAATGACCTGGATCTGCTCTGACAGCTACATGATCATGTCTTGTTTCTCCCACGGGGGAGGTGAAACAAGCAGCAATGTGACAAAGTTCTCTGCAAGGAGTCCCCAAGAAAGAGGGGGCCAATGGCTACTGTGCCAGTTATAAAGCCCTTTTCCAAGTTGAAGATCCATGGCAATTCAAGATCTGAGGCAACTCTTTCAATGCCAATCAGCTTCTAACTAGTTGAAGAGGAAGCTGGGCTGGCACGACCGAGGGCACAATTATCTATCACCTACACAGTCAGCGGACACACTGCCTCACCTGGTCCCAGCCCCGATCCACTGGCAGCATGTGCTAGGAAGAGAAAGCAGTGACAGGAAACAGGAAGAGTTAAGAACACAACTTGAAAGGCAGAGGCATTAATCATCATCAGAAAAGCAAAATGCTTCGTTTCAGGAGCCTAAGGCATGCCAGAGAAGCCTTTAAATTAATCCAAGAACTTAGACAGAAAAAGGTAGTGAAGCCTGGCTTGAAAAGAATAGCTAAAGGTATTCTTACAGGTACAGTACACACCACGGATGGAGGAGTGGTCCTACACGTGGCTACCAGTTCACTGCACAGGAGAGTGCGGGGTATTAGCAATCGTTATGGAAAGCCAACTTTCACCTAAAGCTGTGAGGTGTTCTGCCAGGGTTGAAGATCCACAACCCCAAACCAGCAGGCTACCAGCACCTCTGTTCAGTAAGCCTGAGTACAGATGCCCGGCCTGTGGCACAAAATACACGGTGAGTCCCAATTTTTAAGTAAAGAATAGGTAAACCAGCTTAAAATTATCTTCCCTGATTCCGACTGTTCACAGCTCTCCCAGTAATTGCAGTCACAGAGCAAGCTGGGTTAGATAAAAGGAAGAGGAAGGAATATCAGCCTTCGTATTTACAGTCAATACTCTCACAAAACTAGGGGAAATCTTCTCCCAGTGCAAGTCACGGCTGTTCTGGTCTAGCCTGGACTCTATTCATGTACTAGAGTTATCTCCTGGGCAGCGACTGCGGAATCCAGTGGAATCCTATTGAAGATGAGGCCTAAAAGATTCCTGAAGATTGCATCTTATGCTTCCAAAAGATGCTTCCTCCCCAAGTTACTTATCACACAAGCTAGATGTGCTCGCTGACAGAACGGAATTTTATTTATTATTTCAATCTGACTTTTTCCTGGTTAGAATCTCTCACATGCCCTATATTATGGGTATGCGACCTGGGCCCTCAATGGAAAAATACAGCTCTCCTTCACTGTCTGCTCAGACCAGCACACATGTATCAGCCATATACTGCTCTATCTTTCCTCACAGAATCATGGAATCATCTGGTTGGAAGAGACCCTCAAGATCATCGAGTCCAACCGTTCACCCTGCACTGTCAGGGTCCCTAAACCATGTTCCTCAACACCAAATCCACACGGTTTTTAAACACCTCCAGGGATGGGGACTCCACCACCTCCCTGGGCAGCCTGTTCCAATACCTCACAACCCTCTCTGGAAAGAAATTTTTCCTGATATCCAACCTAAATTTCCCCTGGCCTAACTTGAGGCCATTCCCTCTCGTCCTGTCATTCATAATGTGGGAGAAGAGACCGACCCCCATCTCCCTACAACTTCCTTTCAGGTAACTGTAGAGAGCGAGAAGGTCCCCCCTGAGCCTCCTCTTCTCCAGACTAAACCGAGTTTAGTTCTTTCTCCTACAGAAACACTCGCTTGCACGCTTTGGAAGGCAGCAGTTTCCACCATTTAAGGTGCACCAAGTCACGGTTCTCATGCAGAGTAAGCATTTATCATCTCCTATTTGAATTGGAGAAAGACATAGCTCAGCAGGGAAGCACGGTGCAAGACTGAACTTGGTGCAATTTAAGAAGCCAGTGCTGGAGAAAGCACAGAAGACACCGTGCAATTACAGACCTCAAAACCAGCCTGCCTGGGCTCGGCTGTCCCGAGCGGACATTACAGGACACGCAGCCACGCACAGGTGCATTTGACTACTTAGAAAGTTATTTCCCAATAGCTCCTTCCACGAAAGAACACCACATTATTGGTAGAAACAACTAGCTTTTGATTAGTATTAAAAAAAGTGTAAAAAAAGTGCAGTGAAGAAACTCTAGTGGGAAATAATTTGTCTTATAGCTACATTCACTCTATGTCAGTTAAATAGAAGGAATAAAACTTTTCTGAAAAGTTTTATCGCAACTAAATAAACAAAGTACATTTTCAACCTGACAAAGCCCTGTGATACACACATTTCCCCAACATGTTGGCTGTACACCTAAAAAGTTCACAATAAATCCCTTTCCTGTAAGAATATTCAAGCTATGACAGCATAAAGATCTACGTGTATATCCTCTGTGCTGCTTTTGTTGTGAAAGCCATGAAAAAATTTGATTTTTTTTTCTCCAAAGAGCTTTCAAAACATAAGTTCAGAACCACAGTCGTCATGTAAGAGAACTGACTCAGGCCTTGACTAACAAGGCTTCGGCATGTTTAATGCAGTAACAAGCCCCCTCCCTGGCTGCAGCGAGAGGTCTATGGCTCTGCTCAGTGTCACCATTACCTTCTCCTGTTCTGCATGCAACACTCTTGCCTGTGTGTTTTCATTTGTTGTCTGCAGTGAGTGGTTCCTCTGCTCCATTAGCAAGTTACTCTGTTCGACGTATCTGTGAACGGGGGAGGACTGCGTGAGCATTTACATAAACACGCGACTGGGAGCTAAAGGCTCACATAGAAAAGGAGATATTTCAAAGCAGGTTTCCTCAGGACAAGTCCCAGACCATTTTGTATGATGTCCTGCACTAAGAAGAGCCTCATCTCAGAAGGGTGGAATGGGTGTGCCTGGCACAGCAGAGATGACATGGGTTTGCAGAAATGCTTTATCTCTTTGTAAAATGTCTAACATTCCCAATCACATTGTTAAGGGTTTTGACGACCTGATATCCACTGGTCTTTGCTATTTCCTTAAACAAGTTATTCCCCTTCTTAAACTGAATGGCACACACACCCAAGAGTGCAACTAAGGACACCACATCCCCTACAATTTCTTCCACCGTACTAGAAATAGTAAAGTAACTCCCAGAAGCAGAGCAAACATGCTCAAAAGATAGCACAAGGGGTTTTTTTCCCCCTTTTATAGTCGTGTTTACTGTAAACCAGAGTTTTGGAGATACACCCCGCAGAGAGAGGCAGGGAGGAAATCAGAACACATGTCTATCCTCAAGAACACCTCTCCCAGTTACATCTAACCAAGCATAAGCTCTGAAGTCTTTGCAGATGCACAGGCTGTACTCTCCTAATCCTTACCTCTGATTCCGCTCAATCAACTCGCTGATCTTCTCATTCTGCTCCTCAATCCGACTGCTCTTCTCAAATATCTCTTGCTTCAGTCTCTCATTCTCCTAAAGCACAGCCCAACATGAATATTCATCTTACTCGAACTTCCTTGCAGCAGTACCAAAACTTTTGGTTTGCACAGATGCAGTACAGTGGTGAGACTTATCACCTTCTGTGGTAACATCACAGGAAGGTGCTGTCCTACATTTAGCAGGAGTCCTGGCATGGGACAGAGGTTGCCAAACCACATTCTAGAGAATATTATGTCTGACTGACTTTTTCATCTACAAACTCCAAGATTGTAAGGCTGCTGCCTAAAAGCATAAGACTAATTAGTGAAAAACAGAAGCAGATGGTTCTTGCAGCATGAAACTTCAGCTGTGAAACTCTGTTCTGCAGGATGCTGTGGGTTAAATCCATAACAGTTTAAGAAGAGGCTGAATTTGTCTTACATCAACCTTTTCCAAGGCCCATTAAATACCAATACATCAACTCTGGCTTGGAAGGTACCCAAACCACAAACTGTTGAGAAGATTTTTCTTTTTTTTCAGGGGGAGAGGTGTGGAAATCATCATATATCTCATGCTCTTACCTAGGCAGCTGGTTTTGGCCATGCAGAAATAAAACACATGGGTGGATGGACATTTGGGCCAAGCCCGTACAGCTATCCTCATTAGGAATAACACAGTGGGTTCCAGTTCCTTATGGAATTAGTCAAATAAGGCTGGCCATGCTCACCTGGATTATGCGTTGGATATTGCTCATGATCATGGAGGCTTCCATAGTAACAGAGGAGATACCAGGCAGTAGTGAGCTGTTACCAGCGTTCTGTTTCTTCAACTCCTCCACCTGCAGGGATAAGCCATTCTTAAGCCAGATGAAACGAATTTATGGGTGTAGGTAAGAGTCAGACTTCTGCAGAGATCTGTTTCACAGTTCCATCTGATCAGCTGAAGGGCATACGCCACTGTATCAACCGTGACACCTCCTGAAGAGCAGCAGACCTCTCCAAACACAACGCATCGCAGGATATTTAAAACGGTTAACAGACAGCACCTTCCCTCAAGTGCAGTCTTGGCTTTTTCACAATAGCTGAATCACTACCACGTCAAGGTCTGATAATATCGGAATTTTCACTCAATTAGTACATCACTTAAACTCAATTTAAACAGAGCCAGCTCCTCAGACTACCTTTGGAGAGCAAACAGCAGTAACGGCGTTAACAAGCCCGTCTACGCCATACATTACCTTGGCAGCCAGATGATCCATTTTATCCACGACTTTGCTGACGGCCATTCGGATTTCAGTGTTATGCTGCCGAGCTTCGGTCATCAAAAAGGAAGTAACATCCCCAGGTGCTTGAATGGAAGGGAGAGATGTACAGTCACCAGGTGAAAATGCTTGCATACAGACATATCAAAAGCCTGCCAGATAGGACAGCCACTCTCTTCCCAGAAATAAAAGTGACATGGTATCTGGAAAACTAATAATGTAGGTATTTTCCAAATAACATAAATAGGCAGGTTTACGACTACAGGAAATTCTTGAGCCACATGACAGCACTTAGGTCAAAAAGAGGGAAGCCTCCAGACACACTACAACAGTACAAAAAAGAGGTACAATCAAACAATAGGAACAAAGGTTGGCTTCTGAAACTTTGATCTGAAAAACCAACAAAGGTTCAGCTATTCAAGTCCTCACCAACAGGGATAACCTAAATGGTTCTTCAAATGCCTTTAGTCCTTCTTAGGCTACATCCTCCCACTTAGTAAAGGCCCCTGTACGTACACTTCAGGATTTCCCTGGCTGGTAGGATAGCTGTTTCCTACCACAGTTACACTTATAACTGGAAGCATCAGCTATAAAATAACTTTAGCAACACACAGCCTAGAGAACACACCTAGAAATTCCCTCCTCTTTCACACCACACAAGCTTTAAGGTAAGAAAAAGACGGATATTTATTGGGATTTGCCCTTATGAGGTATCAAAAGTAAGCACTTTTGAAACAGCACAGCATTACAGACAGGATGAATGTGTATGTGTATGCTGCCATTGCTGCCTAAATCATCATTATAAATAATTTACTGCAGGTATTGCAGCCTTCTGAAAAGCACGTGCTTTTTTTAAACGTACCTTGGTAAGGTGTGGGATACATCTGTCCTACAGGCTGGAGCTGGGAAGCAGATGCAGCAGTTTGGGTGTAAGCAAATGCCACTCCTGGATATGCCTTGCAGAACAAGTTCAATAGATTAGAATATGTTTTGATATTTCCCCCTTCTTACACTTAAATGGTTTTCAAGTTTTTTAAGCTGCAGAGCAATGATGATATTTGGAAAGAAAAAAAAAAAACAGAATTAGGGAGCAGGAAGTCAAATTACACAGCACTTACAGTAAAAGGGAAAAAAAAAAAGCCATTCTTCTTTCAAGGCTTAGATATGGGTTCAAGTCACCACAGCTTAGCAAGTGATCTTCTTCACTGAAGTTTAAGCAAGAGCGTGTTACCCTGCGTTTTGAGAGGCAGAGACCAGCATGTGACCAGCTTATTGGATGTGCAGGAATCTGGAATTAAGCTGACTTGAACACAAGGCTATTCCTAGGAGAGGTTCAAACAGTGCAACACAACTTGACTGCCACTTTATTGCTCAATGCTCATTAGAAGCAGGTAAACAGACGGAAGAACGCGTTAAATGGTAGGAGTACCTGACTCGTATCGATTTATTCTCTCAGGCAAGTTAAAAAAAATAAATCACAATACAACTTGGGCCAAGTTTCTACAAGAATTCAGGACACCAGGGTCAAACTTTCAAAACCCCACATCCAAATCACCATCAGATTAAAACTTCACTTTAATGACTACTTTCTATTTCATCAAACGAAAAGCCTAACTTTTTTATCTTGGTATTTGCCACAACTTCCTCATTTTCAATACAAGAAAAAAGCAAAGCCAAAGCAACGCACCAGGGCTGGTTTTTGTTGTTTTGGGGTTTTGTACAGTTTTTGTTTTGGTTTGATTTTTTTAAACACATAGTGTTTGTATTTGTTATCAAATATTTTCTTCCTCTGCCTGGACGCTTTAAAAATAAACAGTGCTATAGGCCCAAAACCTCTAGAAAACCGGCTAAGTGAAAATAACTACAGAAACCATCGGGTAATAAGCTTGGTTTTAGACTTCATAGAATTGTTTGTGTAATAGCTTTGTACTAAGTCTTCACTACCTGACATGGCAAGTACATTGTGTGCTAAGCCTCCAAAGTTTCCTTACTAGCAAGCAGAATGCATCACTTTAACAGGCTTGTGGTGCCACTGCTGTAAAAGGATTACTCTTTTGCTGGCCGAAAAACCACAACCAATAAACACATTAAGTGTGCAAATGAGCTCTCACAGAAAAACAGACCGTGACCAAGAAAAATTTCAACTCAAACGCTTTTGTTTTCACCTGCTCTGCAAGTACTTGGAAGTTTTTAAAATCTGCTTTTGTAGTGGAGAAAATAAGACATAGTCTGGTTAATTCTTAGTTTAACTTTAAGAAGCTATCAGCAGGCAGAAAATTAGCCCTTTTTGATTAAATTCTACGAGGCATGTGATGGAAACCTGAGAAAACCACAGAAGAGTCACAAGAAGCAGCCTGGGCTTCTTGTCCTTACACGCTGCTATAGAGTCCTTGCTCCCAGCATTGGAGAAGACAGTAAGGCTTATCAGAAAGGACAGAAGTGCCAAAACCCTCCTTGATTTCATTCTGGTACCTGAAAACCCTGCGCTCCTCCAGGCAGAGCTGAATGGGGCTGGATCGTTGCAGGTATTAAAGCAGCAGAAGATACTGAGGGTGCAGAACCAGATGCTTGAGGTACTGAAAAGGGAGAAAGAAATTCAGCATGCCATAAAGTAGCTAGAAATAATTTAACTCACCCAGTGTCAAAGGGCCAAAAAAGTCACTAAATAGACAAAAATTTAACACAAGCCTGTCTGCAGCCTTGTAAAAATTAAATCTAGTTAAACAAATGATAAAAGGTCAACAAGACAGTCATCTTTCACAGAAATTTCACTTCTAGCTACATTTAGGCAACCTCTTTTCATTCAAACAAAGGCGGCTCTGAAGTTTACTGACACAAGAGGTTGCTCAGACTGACCCTAAAGATTGCTCAGCTGACCAGCAGCTGACATCACTGTTCCATCACGTGAAGATTGGTCAAGCCCACTCCAGAGCTGCCAGCCCTCTGATGTGCTTTGCTATTAGTTCCACCATTACCAAAAAAAAACCCCAAAAAAACCCAACTGTTCACTGGGAAAGGATTTGTAACAGTTCCGTTTACAAAGCACACGTCCTAGAAAACTCAGTGCCACCCGAGCACACACGATGACAGAGCTTGCTCACTGGGGCTGCTCTTCCTCAAGCAGTAATGTGTGCACAAGATCACACAGGAAACATACTCCAAGGACTTCGGTCTTGTGCTTTATGGATTAGTCTGCCTTTGGATCAGCACGCATTACTAGAAGCTCCTATTTCAGTTCCTATTTCAGCTCCCGAAAGGAATCCTCTATTCCTACAGCCTCTGCAGGCTTTGAAGCCTGCAAAGCAGTGGAATTTCTCCATACCAGTGCCAGGCTTACCAGCATATTACCTTGTGTTGACACTGTGGGCAGCACCGCATGAGCTGGCTGTGACGGTCTCATGGAAGATGAAGCCACTGGTTGCGCTGTCCCTCTCAGTGTATTTGGATCCTAAAAAAAAAATTCAGCGTATTACAATGAATGCTAAAGAATGAGTTTGAACCCAAGATCACTTGAGACTAGGTGTTACCCAGTTAACCCAACTGAACTAGATAGGAAGAGTGGAATCATTAAAGCCTTTTGCCACCGAAACAGAGCATGCTTTCCCTGTGCAAAGGGAGAGCTATTGCTACGGACTCCACTTCAAGGAATCCACGCTGTAGAAAAAGCATCAAAAAGTCACACTTCTGTGATTAGTGATGTACCTCTATTTCCGAGTCACTGGAGTCAAGTTGACTACCTGCTGTCCCAGCAAGGAAAGGCAGCATGGGCTGTCCCATTTTAGCCATCCGAGAAATTAGCTTGGCCTTTGCTACGTCTGGATTCTAAAAGAAATGTTTGCAGTTACTATTCTTTTATCTCTCAGCCCAGGCTTTTCAGACATTACAGAGACATCTATCAGGATTAGACTCTTCTAAATCACTGGCTAAATAATTCCAGTTCTTTCCATTTTTCCATGACTGCGGAAAAACTAATTTTCAAGCACCCAAGATAACACTATCGATTTGTTAATCTGGCTTGCTTTATATACTCTTGTTCTGGGATGACACTACTGTCATTACACAGAATATCTATTCCTACAGGAAACACAGCAACAAGAAGAAAATATGTGAATTAAGGAAGCTGCTTACCAGCTTTTTCTACCCTGAGGCACCCATAAAAAGTCCTCTCACATCGCTATATAAACGTGTACTGAATGTCCCAACTGCTCTTTGTCACCCGTTTTAAATTTGTTCACTTATCCAAGATGACAACTAGCCTTGTGAGCACCCACACGTTAAAGTAACTTTGCATTTAGGAGTAGTAACTGGGACTGAGGTTCCTCATGTTCTGCTAATCCTTTGAAAAACAAGGCCCTAATCTGCTGTTAGTAAGTGTCTTGCTTGGATGATATTCACTTTATCTTCAGCAACGCTGAATGCAGAGGTGAAACCAACCAAGCTTCCCTACTTAGGGCTTCAAATTAGTTCAAAAAAGTGATGGCACTTACTGCTAGCTGTTCACTGATGGAGTTCGACTTGGCCCGAACAGCTGGCTCCCTGAAAAGCCAAACAGGTGTATGTTGATACTGGAGATTAACAAAGATGAAATTGAACTCCCTAAAAAAATATGACTACTCCATTTAGTTAATTTAAGCAACAAAAGACAATGTAAAATTTGCAATTAAACAAATCAGCCATCACTCAAGACCAACTTATAACTATACTGCCACCTGTGATGAGAAACTTGTTGTAGCAGTACCCAGACAGCTTAACCACGCTAGTTCTCAATAATGCTGTAGAGGAATGACTTCTTTCATCTGTACCCATTTCAATTTCATTACTTCTGAAAGTCAGCACTCAAGCAGAAAATTTCCTGCAAGTCTTGTTAGCAAGCATCCCTCTGCCACACTGATGGCACTGAGTTGGCACCCAGAGGACCCACATTTGCCAAACGATATGTTAACGCAGCATTGTGCCAGATGTTTATCAGCATTGTCACCTTTTAATACAGCAAGTTGTTTTAAGTGTGCTGCTTCTTACCCAGGCTTTGGAGGTATCGAAGATGGAGGCAATAAACCAGTCTCTGCAGAGAAGCCATCTGAATTGGGTACCGGAGAAGGTGCAGGAGAATCCCTTGAACTAACACTCTGTCCATCTGAACCAGAGGATTCCTTTACCAATTTCACCTTAAAAAAGCATGTAACAAAAAAGATGTTTTTGTGGGTTCCCGAAAAAGTTTTCAGCAACTTGTTTAGTTTTGATGACTACTCCTTTGCCAAGCTCATGCACTTCAGGTAGCTCAGGAGAAGCTGAGTCTTTAGATCCTGTCATTCCTCACTATGAGTATTTTGTTTTCCCAAGAGACTCACTAATAAGACAATGAAAAGATCCCAAGACAGTCACAACAGACATGTCTTAGTAGACAGCCTAGAGGGCTTTTTTGAGTTTAGGGTTTTGCGTTGGTTTTAGGGTTGTTTTTTTTAAAATTAAAGATATGCATCATCTTGAGGTATTTGGTTTATAACAGTTTCTGAGCTGTAGTTCTCACGCCAACAGCAGGTTTTCACCTTGCAGACAGACACTGCCACCCAACAGCCACAAAGGAGATGTAAAACACATGCTTGGCAGGAAACACTCACCCGCCTAACCTCCACCTCAAAAACTAGAGTAGAGTCTGGAGGGACACGGCCAGCTACTCCTTGAGTCCCATAGGCCCATGCCGGAGGAATAATGAGATACCTTCGTCCTCCTTTCCTCATCCCCATCATTCCTTCTTCCCAGCCCTTTGGTTTTCAGGGACACAAGAAAAGAGAAAACAAACAGTTTGATCAGTGACATTACAGTTTCTTTTAATTACACTGATTCAGACTGCTTCAGTCTTCTATAACTGCACTAGTTATAAAAGATTCCAGAACACACAGAGACATTCTTGTAAAATTCTATTCATTTTCAGTCTGCAGCACTAAACCTTTGTCTTACAAGAAGTCATAATGGCCAATTATAAACTGCAACATTAACTTAATAAAGATGTGGCTCCTGACATGTTCACAAGGAAATCAAACAGATACAGCAATCTCTGGCATGAAGGGCAGAGGCTTCCTGGTCTCTGTATAGTTACAGATACTTGCTTCAAGTTTTAGATATCGTAACTTCCGCGGCTATCACAGATCACGCCGGTACCCTGGAGAAAAGAACTGCACACTGTGCTGTGTGCACAAATCCTGCAGTTGCAGATGGCTTGCTCAGCACACAGTGGTGACCTGTCTCAGGATTCTGAGAAAGAAGAGGACTCCACATCACTGAGAGATCACTTCTGAATTGCTATGGTTAGATTTACAAAGCTCCCACAGAAAAGAGTTGTAGTGAAGAAGATTTAGAATATAGAGCAATGCAAACTGCCAAAAAAAAAAAAAAAAATAGTGCATTTTCAGTAAAGGACAACTTGTACAGGTCACATACGAATCACTGAGGTAATGGAAGTGACCTGAAGTAAAGCATCTCTGAGTCACAACCCGATTTTGTGGCATAACATAAAGGAGTATCACACCACCTAGACTGAAAAATTATTACAGTCAAAACGCTCACGACTTGACTGAGAGGCAGCATCTTTTACTAGGCCATTCTAAAACTTGTCAGTTGTCTTCACCCTCCCTTGCTCTTCTCCCAGGTGCCGTATATCAGAGCTATCTGATGCTCTGCTTCTGAGGCACAATGAGCAGGGAGGCATCTGAAGTTCTTCTCAAATTGAAACCTTCCTTTAGAGATAGGGTTCCCTGAGAACAAGGTACTGAATTAAGTGATTTCCAGAAAAACAAAGAAAAAAAAATCAAAAACCTCAGCTCTTGAAAACAGGAAGCTTCCTTTTTACCAAACAATATGACTTCTTTGTAACACTGCCATTGAGGAGACTCGGCTATATTGTGCAAATTAGGAAGAAAATAAAGCTTGAGTGAGTCAGTGTTAGAGTGTTTTCTATCAAAAGAAACATGTAACAGAAATAGCATATATGAATCCTGAAGATCTCCAGTAATTCAAAGCTCTGAGACTTCAATTAATACAACAAAAGCACCAGAAGTTCTACCTTGATGACCTTCCCAGATCCCAGCTTTAGCCGCAACAGCTTGTCTTTGTTAACATTTGAGTCAAACACCTAGAGTTGAACAAAAACACAAAATACACGGATTTCCCAACTGTTTCAAGGTTCTAAATGCAACTTTATACAATCCATAGTCTCTTATGCGCTATTTCAGATTCTGCTACTTCCAAAAATAATTCTCAACAGATGCAAGACAGAGCATGGCTAAAGCTTCTAGTCCATTGCACAGTACAATTTCTTAAAGTAAGTAATAGCTGGGGACTCAGACTTTGAAACTGCTTTGAGCTTGATGGCCAGGACAGGATTGGGTCCAGTAAAACAACACACAACAGGCTTATATCAAGCAGCAAACAACAGTCTAGAAGTTTAGTGCATTAAACTAAGACATATGCAGCTAAACAGTTCTTTCAGGAGATCAGAAGTAAGCTCTGCTACGTACCACTGGTACACAGAAGCATGCCAGGCAGAGCAAGAAAACCAAAAAAAACTCCTAAAGATGAAAATCAGAAAGTCCTTTTTTTATAGCAAAAAGATTTAACTGCAGATGGATGCAAATACGAAACACTCTGCCATGAATTTTGCTAATACTAAAACCAGCAGAAGCGTTTTAAAGGTAATGCTTTGAAACATCAAAGCATTTCTTTTGCTTATTAGCAAGCTGGCTTGCACGCAGCTGCAGAGAATGTAAAAGCAATCTCATTCTGCTAATGTTTGGAGATGTGCTTTGTGTCAGACAAAGCCCTTTTCACTTCCCTCAAGCCATTCCCAAAGGAGCACTGTCACTTCTCACCATTTTCACTAACACTGAGGAGTGAGAGTGCCTATAGAAGCATCTCAATCACCTCCTCCCTTATTATTCTACAGGTGACATGCATGACCTCATTTATGGTGCCATAAGCAACTGAAAAAATACCTTTAACACAGCACCAATACTATGCTGGATGCAGCAGATTCCCTCCAGGCACTATCACATTCACTCAGTGTTAGGATGTAACAGAGATGTCTTTACCTGCCCAAGCCCGTTGTTCTGGAACAGCCAGCCTGTATAGGCAACCTCTAGAGAGTCTCCTCCTTCTACTCCCTGCCCTTCCCCAAGAAGCAGATCCTGGCAGAGGACTGAATCGAGCACTGGGGAGCTGTTGCATTTGGCAATGCACACCTGCAGAAGGAAAGCCCGTCAATGTCTCTGACCATTAAAATGGAGGCAAGTTCCACTGTGGCTCATCCCAGATCTGATTCATTTCTTACTGCACCGATCAAGCCCAGGCCACAGATGCACTTAGAGGTGTTCCATGCTTCCACGTGCTGAACTCTGCTGAGCTATGTAAGTAAATGCCCTCTGCTCCACAGCACCATTGGTGCTACAGTAGTTGAGGATCTCGATTAGAAATCCCACCAGCTCTACCTCAACGAGATCTGTATCTCATGAACAAAACTCAGCCAGGCTTGTTGCACATCTGCCTCAATCACAGCCATGCAGATACTCAAAGCTAGAGGTCAATGAAAAAGTACAACCCTGACTTCGAACCTTTCAGCAATCAGGTGCTCTCAGAGCTACATCTTGATCTGCCTGTTGTTCTCAACGGGCCAGCGAGTCACACCTCGCGCGGAGTAAGTAGTTACCTGCTTACTGAAATCCATTGCTGCCTTTTCCGACTCAAACATGATGGACCAGTTTTGCCTCTGATCATCGTAGAACGTACTGTAATTGTTGGGCTGAACCTGCAGGGAAGGAAATCAGTTCTATGTTATACATGAAAAGATGCATTTAACTAAAAATCAAAAAAATCCACATCCAAAAGAAGCTTAAAGTAAGAATTACTGAAATTATGCACAGGAAGAGTCCTGCTGTATTACTACCCAAGTTTAGAATGCACAAATGAGCTTTTATTTATGTGCTTACTATCGTGGAAGAATTATTATAACTCAAATACTTCTGCAAATATTAAATTCTTCATAGATGCTGCTGCTTTCACAAGATGGTGAAAGCTTTCAGAAGCTTCTTTGAAGCTAGTTCCTATAATATACACTGAGATTTTTAAGCATAAGTAACCTTTTCATAAGTATTGATTATATTTAGACTTCTGGAATTGATTGCAGGAGTCACTCTTTCCTCACTTCTAAAAATTCATGTCACCATTAGCTGAGTACATAACCCATTAATCTTTCAAAATGCGCTTACAGAACTAAAGAGCAAACCAGCATCCTGGTCAGAAATGTGGACTGAAATTCTGTTTCAGAGTAGAATTTCTATCTATCAAATCAAAAAATTTTATGTCACCTGATGACAAGCTAAGAGCAGCAAATCAACACACCAATTTTCTGTAAAACTAGCAGAAAACAGAACTTCCTGAGAGATCCTAATTTTAGGACTTACAATGCTCCAAATTGTTCTTATCAGCAGGAACATGCTGAGTGCCAGACTTCTGAGAGAAAACACTTCCTTGCTGTCATTTCCTTCTGCTTGCTCAGTCGTATTCTCTCAGTCACTTAACTAGGAATTATCAGCAAGAGGAATTTTGTTCTGTTTCTGTCCACTGTAGGACTGTGAAACTCAAATCATCTCCTCTGGGATCCAGAGGCAATTACATCCCTCTTACGGGGTACAAACTGGCATTATGAAATCGACTGACCAGGTGCTCTGCAAAAGGCAGAGGTGAAAACCTCCCGTGCAATATCCCAGTCACTGTGACACCTCTTGCTACACCAGGCAGATGTTTGCTCTACAGGCTGTAAGCTAAGACTTGGGAAAGCATTTCAGGGTCAACTCCTGTTTGCTGTGAACAACACAGACCACTGGAGCTTCCTCATCCAGAGCCTTACCGTGAGTACAAAGCCTGGATGGATCCTTGCAGTTGCGATCTGTTGCTGCTGACTGATGTAAAGAAGGATCCTGTACTGGATTCCACAAGGAATCGGGCAGGGAAGAAGAAGAACAAACAGCAGAAACTCAAAACATCTTAAATTCTAACGTGCTTTGTCAAATTCTGAGCCTAAGGCTACAGTATTTATTTACCAAATGCACCTTGCAGCAGCATTTTTCACAGCAAAAATACCAAACACAGTTTTGTAACACCTATTAAAAACCCAGGAAAACATGCAAGATTTGTTTATCTACAAGAATCAGGCAATTCAAACTAATTCTTTTGCAATAAGCAAGACGCTTTAACCAGTTCCACGTTTTTCACAGTTGCTGTGTAAAAAGATGGTTCACTAACCCTGCAACACACAAAACTCATCACACATGGCATGCAGGCATACAACAATGTAAAAGATGGAGATATTACTCCATCTTTTAGTACTTCCAAGTACTAAACCATGCAGGTATTCTGTGGACATATTTGGCTCTACTGGACATGATCTAGGAAAGGAAGAACGCTTTCCTTTATGCACCTGTGGCAAGGGTTTCTTTGCTCAGCACAGCTCAGCAGCGACCTGGGAGCGATCCGCTGACTGCTCCGAGCGGAGTAGGCTGCGGTATCACAAAGGCAGCCCGAGAACGGCTGCGGGAGCTTCCTGCTGCCAGCCCTGTCCTTCCCAGCTCCCCCAGGAACGCCACTCCTGAACGCTTCTCACATCAGCAACTCAGGAACCAGTTCACTAAACTCCTGTTTCTTTTTGGGTTTGCCAAAGCAGAAGCAGCTTAGTGAGACAACATGAACTGGGAATTGGAGGATACAAAACACCCTAAATAGGTGAATATCAAGGACAGATCAGAATATTCAAAGTACTTTTTAAACACACCAATTTACTGGGAACCCCAGTGCTGTGTTCTTAGATGAGTACTTGGGAAGGAAGGATTGGGGAGGAGAGACATTTTTGATACTAAAGTAACAAAACTTAAGTAAAGCATCTCTGTACTACTGGACAAAATTTTGCTTTATATCGATTTCTACATGCGAGTTTTTGTGATCCAGTTGTCACAGACATTCTGAATAAATATCAAAGTCACTTCCAGAAATATTAGAAAAGATGCAGTAACTGAGACATTGCAAAATATTTCAGGCACAAGTTGTAAGAGATCTTACAAACTCGTGGATTCCAGAAAAGACAGACATCACCCAGGTAAGCAGCTAAGCCGTAAGTAAACTCAGGAGGGCAGGAAGGCGTAACCAGCAGGAGAACCAAGACCTCCAGCATCAAAAGCAAAGACATTCTGGTGAGCTCAGAGAAACACTGCCTCGCACAAGTGCACTCCCGGCATGAAAACGTTGAAGTGAAGTGTTTCTCACCTCTTTAGTAGCATGGTTCCCCACGACAGCTGCTCCGTACTTGCCTTGCTTCAAGTACTGCCCGTTAGTACTGGAAGACAAGCGAGAGATTCAGCTGCAGAACCGTCCCTGCCTCAGATTTCCCTCTACTGTTGCTGAGTTTTTTTCTTTAGAGTTCAGGTCCCTTTCCTCATGCCCAAAATGTTAGGCAGCCTTTCTTAGCTTAAAGAGACTACAACTTTCTTGCCTGCCCATAGATTACAGGAGCATACATTATGGAGTTCGAGTTGAAAACCACTCTTTTCGCAGATTCAGGGCAAACAGATTTTTACATGATGGCAATGTCAAACGGACAGAGAATTTTACTGTCACTCCACGCTCCTGCCTCAGTCCTCCGTGAAGGAACATATGAAACACAAGCATGTGACAGAGCTGCCTGGAAAAAGTGCAAATCTCAGGCCAGCACCCCGGGATACAGTTCCCTGTAGCAGCCAAACCCAGAACTTGCTTTTTATTTGACAACTGCGTAACCCTGAACTGCTCAAAGAAAGTTTCCACTGCAGAAACGTGCAGTGACTTGTAGCATTTGAACCACACAGACACATGTCTACAAGCAACGGTCTCTTCTCACTCATCCAAAAAGATCTTCCTTCTATGATGAGGTGCTGAGCCCCCAAAGACACGGACACTGGTGGGTCGTGCAGGAAACCACTGCTGCACTTACTATCGGTAAGCATGGACTGCAGTGGCCACGAACACTGACGGTGCTCCTGGAGCTGCTGGGGCCACAGGAGCCTTCTGGGCTGCCTGACCTGCTGAGGAATAAAAAGCAGGAATATCTGTCAGTGAAACAGAACTGCCACGTTGGCTGGCCAGTCATGACACAACACATTCTCTTCCCCAGAAGGATTAAAAACCAAAGAGTGACATTCCAAACTGACTAAAGGCCGCGAGAGCAAGCAGGCACAGAGAGGGCACTAAAAGAAGAGAACATCGTTAAAGAAAAGCGAAGTGAACTATCCGCACTGCTGCTCTTCACAAAGGCCCTCACTCTCCCAGCAAGACACATGCTGCTGAGTTTTTTCCCCCCCCACTCAAGCCCAGTTATTTACCAGTTGCTGTTTGACCCTTCTTAGGCTGCTTCGGTGCAGTGTACTGGAAGAATTCATTTCCCTGGCTTGAGACTGTTTGATCCAGACCAAAGAGAGAGGCCAACCTGGCACTAGGAAGAGAAATAAACTGGTTTACCTTATTTAACATGGGCTTTAGAAGCAACAAACACCATTAATCGTAAGTTGTATCTAATATAAAATGTTTACCATCACTTTAGAAAGAAACAAAGGGATGCACAATAACCAGCTCTACACTAATTTTCCATTTCCATTTGAATAAGCAGAACTTTTAGATGAAGAGGCTGAGCCAAGTGGTAGAATTTCGTTTCATTTCCTCAAAAGCTACAAGCAAGGACCGAAACTGCACCAAAAAAAGAAGTTACTTCAAAGCAGTGACATGGACTACCCTCATGAAATAGTTGATTGTCACAATACCAAAAAACTATGTGGCAGCAGAGAAGCCATCATTGGGTGCTGGAATTTTTCCTCTTGAAATGTCCAGAAAACGCATTCTGCTGGTAAGTTTTAAAACGGCAGGTGCTCTCCCATCACGGGGTGGAAGGTTTAAGAAGGTTCCTCCTACAAGACACGTTGTTCGGGGGTTTTTTTTCAGCTCACTTACTCCTCCTATCATGGGACAAACAAGTGACTCAAATCACGAAGCAGAAGCCACAAAGGGCAACACCACCGCCAGTGGAGCTGCAGCACCTGACACGGGATGCTTTTTAAAAAAATAACCATTTTGCTAAAAAGAGAGAGGGCCCGTTTCCAAGACTTGTCCCACAGAAGATGCTGGAAGAGGGCGGGGGGCGAGCACAGCCGAAGGGCCAAGTGCCGAGGAACCTTCGAGCGGCAACAAGTTACACGACGAATAAAAACTGCACGTGCCACACGTTAGTACCCGCAAAAGTTGGAAACTGCTGAACGCACTTGACGTAGCCGTCCCTGCTTAAAAATCCCCACACCTGGCATCTTCGGGACCTCCTGCTTACACCCTTACACCCACCCGATTCCTCTGGCCCGCCCCCTCCACGGCAGCACGGCCCGAGTGGCCGCTCCTCCTAGAGGGGCTCACGAAGAAGGCCCCGCCTGGGTGCCCGGGCAGGCGGACTCAGGCCCCCGAGCCCCCGACCCCGGTGTGTCACCGCCCGCCCGCCTCCGCCCCGCCGGGCACACCCCGCACCGAGCCTGCTCCGGCAGCCAGCCCCTCCCCGGGGGCACCGGGCTCCCCCTCCACCCCCACCGAGGCGGGCAGGGCAGGAGGGCACAGGCCCGGGGCTGAATCCAGTCACGGGAGAACAACTCCCGCCTCGGGTCCGGCCCCGCCGACCGGAGGAGCCCCCGCGGAGCGGCCCGGCCGGCAGCAGAGAGGGCTCCGCAGGGGCCCGCGGGCTGTGGGCCCGCCCGCCGCTCACCGGGCCGGGCAGGAGCGAGGCCCAGCCCCGGGCTGCGCGGGGCGCGTCCCTCACCGCAGAGGGGCTCCACCGGGGCCGGTGCCCCGCGGCCCGCCGGGGCCACCGTCCTCCCACCGCAGCGCGGAGGGTCGGCCCGGCCGCGCCCCGCCGGCCGCTCACCCGCTGGCAGGGGACAGGAAGTCCGCGTCGTCCTCCTCCGCCGCCCCGAACATGCTCACGGAGCCGCCGACCCCCGCCGTCCCGCGGTGTCGTAAACGCGCTGCCCGGCAGTGGCGCGCTTTGCGGCCGCGGCGGGTCGGCACCGGCGCGAAGAGGGGAAAAGGGCGCAGGAAGGAGGAAGAGACGCCGCGTGGGGGCGGGGCTTAGCGGGCGGGGGCGGGGCTTAGCGGGCGCGTCGGAGGGGGCGGGGCTTAGCGGGCGGGGCGGGACTTGCAGCGCGGAGTTAGCACGGTGCGGCAGGCGGCTCGTGGCAGTCGAGCGGCGGTCGCGCGGTGAGTGACGCGCGGGGCTCGAGGCGGCCTCGCGCCCTGCCGCGCTCGCGCCCCCCTCTTCCCGCGCCGTCTGAGGGGGCCGCGGCCCCCGGGCGCGCTTGGCGGGACGCGGTGGGGTGGCCTCTCCACGGCGGCGGTGCCTGAGGGGGCAGCGCGGCCCCGGGCCGGCCCGCGGCCTGGGCGAGCAGCGGGTGGCGGCCCCGGCGGGGACGCTCCGCGCTCGGGGGGTGACCCGCTGGGCTGGCCGTGCGGAGGGAGCGTGGCGGCCGTGCGGAAGGCACCCCCGGGGCGCGGGGAGAGGCTCCCGGTGGAGCTGCCGGCCTGGCTTTGCGAGCGGGAGCGGGTCTGCTCCCAAGGTGACAGCCGGGCGCCCCGAGCGCTGTCCTTGCTGGGAACGCCGTTCCCGCCGTTCTGCCCCGAGCCCGGGAGGAGCCGTCACTCCTCAGGGGCTCGGTGCCCGGCTGTCCCCAGGCACGGCTCGGCTTTGCCAGGGGGCTGGTTTTGTTGCTCGTTGTGCCGCTCGGTAGCGACCCTGCAAACCTGCGGTGCCCTCTCGGGACGGGGAGGTTGGCGACGCGTGGGCACCGGCTCCGGGTTCGGTTCTCGCACTGCCGAGCTACCCAGGGGCGACTAGCACCCCTCCCCCTCAGCGTTCGGAACGGTTTCTCGGTGTTAAAACAGCTCAGCTGGGCTCCATGAAGCAGTTTTCCACCTTTGCCTTGTAGCTTAAGGAATGTGCTCTTTGGTTGTTTTCTTCTCCCTGTTGAAAAGCTGGTGCCTCCAGGTGCTCCGTGAGACCCGCTGCCTTGTCTCTAAATTCAGTGCTTCGGAGCTGGGTGATGTTGAAATGCAGCAAAACTGTACGCAGGGGACAGCAAAGTGGCAATATGTGTTGAATAACTTCGATATTTCCTGGCTTTGGGTATTTTCTGGCGCTGATTTTAGGTTTTTTTAGGACGTTAGAAGTGACTCTTTGGGATGTTGGAGTCTGTTGTAGCACTGTGTTTGCAATAATTTGGGGGGTTGATTGTGATGAGAATCAGTGACTTCAGTTCTAAAGGGAAAAGATGTGGAGAAGTGTTAAGTAGCTTTTTCATTGCACAATCTGTGATTATTTTAGAACAAAACCTGCAAAGGGTCAAAAGTCTTGTTTTTGTTTAGAAAAAAAACCACAAAAATGCGCATACACACGATAGTTACACAATAATTTGATGTAAATTCCTAATAGGAGCAGGATGTCTGTCTTGATGCGGTAGGTAGACATGAACTTCAAATAGGAGATGTGGTTCCTGTGTCCTTAGATGAAGAGATAAGTTGTTACTTTGCCTCCTTCTGTATTTCTATCAAGTCAGCAGCCAAGACAGTTTTTTTTAAGCAGTGATGACCTATGGGGCTGAGTCCTAGTGCTGCTCTCAAATTTAGTTTTAGGAGCAGGTAGCGTGATGTCTGTACCTAACTTTTTCCTTGTTTTCAGTACAAAGTTTGACCTGGCAGCAGAAACATGACAGTTCTGATACCATCAAGGATTCCTGTCCCATGAACAACCTCTTAGTTGAGAACCCAGTGTGCTTTCCCAGCGCTAGCAAGTCGTAATTAATGTCAGTGAGGTGGGTAGGTAGCTGGTAGGAGTACGTACTGCAGCACTACAGTGAGCATCACATCTAAGCCCTGTCATAGCCACTTCTTGCTTTATTTTTTTTAGTTTAAACTTTGCTTATAACCCACTTCTGCATTTGAGTTCGCAGTGGGCTTGTGGCTTCAGATGAGTTCTCAGTCACAGACTGATTTTTCCTGTTTGTGCTCATATTCCAAGCTTCAGAATGCTTACTACTATGGCATTTTCTGCAAAGGTGGATTAAACTCCCTTCACAAGTATTTATTAAGTTTACTTCTAATTCGTTTGATCTTAACTTTCGTTGACCCTGACGTAAATGCAGCTTTTGCAGTATTTTTCATGAGTAACAATGTTCGATCTTCTAGGGCAATCTGGCATTCAATTTAATGGTCCCAATTCATAGAATTTATGTTGTAATATTTCCTGAGGCTTTCATCAAGCTTTGGATTATGCACTGCTTTTTCCCTATCCTTCATTAAAGAAGGGAGCCCTGGAAATTATGTGTGAATATTGCTGTTTAAATGTGTGTTGGCTTCGTAACTGTGGATGCGTTGTTGAAGCTGACTGTGACTGCCCTGCTGCACGATCTGAAATTAAAGTGATGCTTTTTGCTACAAACACAAAAATTTTTGCAGTAAGCAGGGTTTTCCTTCTTTCACTCCCTTCCCTCCTTCAAAAAAAAAAAAAAAAAAGGATTGAAAAGAATAAAACTAGCAGGAGTTGCAGAATACCACACAACTTCATACTGAAAACTGAGAAATTTTGTACGGCTGTTTTCTACTGAGTTTTTGTGGCTTGTTCGAAGTTACAGAGAATTATTTCAATTTCAGTTCAAATTGCAAATCTAGAGCAGTTTTCTGACTAGGTTGAGAATTAGAATAATTTCTGCCAGTAAAAAGGAGAAATTAAATAAGCTTCCCAAGTCACTTTTGCATGTTTGCTTTTTTGTTTTAAAGGTGTAGTCCCTGCCACTTACTCTGACTTGCAGTGGTGCAAGGAGAAGAAGGTTTGTATTTTCCTTTTTTTTTTTTTCCTTTTCAGAGAAGAGGTTTGGGAGGATTCTTCTGTCACTTACCCCTTTACAGTGTAACTTCAGGTTTTGGATTAGTGAGACACTCTATCCCCAAACAAAAGCTTAATGCTTGAGAGGGAGGACATAGAGAATTCTAATCTTTAACAGTCTTCTGGCACAAAGAGATGAGAAGACCTACTGCATTCACACGGTGGTAAGTTTTGAGTCAGGGTCTGAAGGAGCTTTCTTTCAGCTGTCTTGTTTTCCAGTCAGACATTAGGTCAAAGAGAAGACAGAACTTTCTGTTCTTTGAACTAAAATGTAATATTTTCTTCTCGCCTTTTTGGTTTCTGTATTTGCTATAAGACCCCTCTGCCCAACAGGAAAAATTTCATGCCTCTGCAGACCTGCTTTCTCCACGCTTGGCTGAAGGTCACCCTGAAAGTTAGCAGTAATCTGCATCAGAATTTTGTGAAGTCGAGCTGAACCAGACTGCCAGTGTGAACTTCTCCAAAAATCTGCCAGAAAATCACTGGGAGTCTTGGCATTTTTTTCGTACAGAAAGATTAAAAAGACTTGATCTAGTTTATGTTGCTTTTCTCTGGGAAATCCAGTCTTAGTTAATCTACTCCATTGCCTTTTGCTTCAATCTAATTTTCTGGAAATGTTCCCAATCAAGTCTGAGGAGACTCAAGACCAATGATTTTTTCGTTAACCTGTTTTCAGCTGAAAGCTGGAATCTGCTAATGCAGAGAATAATTAGACCAATTCCTGTGAACAAATTAAACTCCTATTTTGCTGCACTATGAAACTTTCTGAAGCCTCTCACTTGTTGGTCCTAGAATTAGACTTTTCTGATTTAGAAGCCAAGCTAGAAGCAGGCAACTGTGATGAAATACCTCCTTTTTCTCCTCCTCTGTTTCTACAATCTAATGTCACCTTCACAACGTCTTTTCTTCCCGCTGTTTCACCAGTTCATATCTGCAAGAGCCCTGTTGATTTCCAGTGGCACTTAACTGGGATTGCTAGCTAGAACAATTGCTTCTGTGAAAAATATTTTAAAATTTTCTTTTTGCTCTTTCACTTTACATGTATATAATATTAGAAAATTCCGCAGTTGTTGTTGTACCAGAGATGTGTGTCATTTGTAATCTGTCTAAAAAGCTGTACATGCATACAACCTGTTCAGACTAATGTTTTTGTGAATTAGTATAGCAGACCATGGCAGCTCTGTATCTAAATTAATATAGCAGACTATGTCTTAAGTGATTGAGCATCTTCTGTTCTCAGTGATGCTCAGCACATCTTGTTGTCAAGCCTGAGAAGCTGGGAGAAAATTAGGAAAAGAATACAGCTGTTCTGCCAAGAAACTAACAGCAAGTGCACCAAGCTCCCTCCTGAGACTTCGGGAGAGTTGCTTCACTGTAAAAAAGTCGTCTTTTCCCACACGTGCTCATTAGTTATCAAGGATTCAAATGTCATTCCTCTGATGAAGGAAAATGAGCTTGGAATATGAGCTTTGCGGTATATTTAGCTGATCTTTTGGCTAACCTGGGTAAGAGAAACCTCGACACTTGGCTTCTTTTTTTCTTTTATTAAATATCTAACGCATCTTTTCTTGGGGGAAGGAGTATGTTAAATACACTTCCAGGCTTTTTCTCACATTAGAGAGAGAATTTAATTTGGCTGGATCTGGAGGATTAAAAAGTTCTTTCAGGCCACCTCAAAGACACAGTGCGCTTCTGAACATGCAAGCTAATGCTTGTTAGCCAACTGCTGGCCTGCTCCTTTGGGAGCCTGGAAAAGCAGCTATTTGATAAGTATACGACTTCAGCCTCCTGATGGAGATGCTCGTCCCCGTGACCCAGCCTGCTCCTGGTCTGATTTCTTTCAAACGGTGAACGTGCTCCCTGTGGGAAGATCGGAGCAGCTCCGTGCCGTGCCGTGTGGGCTGAGCACCCGACCTTGGTGCACTGTGTAGCTCAGCAGCTCCCTGCAGCTCCTGGCTGGGTTCCTCCGTATTGTGTCTGGACGGAGGCTGCACGGAGAGCCAGGGATCCAATTGATCAGTTACTGCCTCAATTAACTTTTCCTGCTCCGAAAGGCGTTGTGCTAAGGAGACTTAGTCACAACCTATTGTCACAGCTTGACTGCATTTTCAAACTTGCATCCTTGACTTGGGAAAGAAAAACACTAACAAACGTGAAGCAGACTCAAAGCCAGTGCTCCCAGCAGGCAGGTGGTGCCAGTTCCTTCTCCTCCAGCCCTCGGGAAGTGGCTGTGTCAGTGTAGCACTCCGTGGGAGGGCAGCGCAATGCCGTACGTGTTTCCGATGTGATAAATCAACCCTTGTACATTGAAGTGATAAGGGATTTAGAAGCACGAGCTCTTGAGGAACACATCCAGCCTTGGAATACTGTGGAAGCGAAACGCCACCCACAGTGTTGGTCTGGACTTCTCAGTTGCCTCTTTTATGGTTCCCTTGTTTATCTGAGGTCCAGGTCTAATGGATTTGACATGAGACCACGTCGTGATTTCTGAGTTGTCTGCCAGGAGAGTTTTCTGCAGATTGAGTTACCTTTGGCTTTGGTGCCCTTCATTTACTTGGGATAAGACATTATCTTGCAAGGATGTACTGAACTTGATGTTTAAGGTGGTGTCAGGTGAGACTGAAGAATGCTGGAGGAAGTGTAAACAATTTAAAAGAAAGATAGCTGGGAGTTTTACAGCTGCCCCCATGATCCTGCTACAGGTTTGGTTGTACTTGTAAAGCCGTTTTGTGCTGCTCTCGTCACACAGGGCGTAACTGCAGAGTGCTGTCCTTGGCTATAAAATGTCCTGCTGTATGGATGGTAAATCATTCTGACTGTTTTGCTTCTTTGGTGAGACGTGCTAGTTTAAAACTCTTTCGGCAGTGGCATGACTTTCCTTAATTTGCTGAATTCCTTAAGTAAAACCCTCCGGTACATGACAATAGTAGGATCATGTGCACTGCTTGCCGATTGATACCTTTTTGTGCAACTCTTGCTTTTGATCTTGCTGGAAACCACTGCCCCTACAATGAAAGCACTTGTGTTGCTGAGCACAGTGCAGCTGTACTTCTTGCACTTATTCTCCTTTGTTGCAGTTTTTCTTCTGTGGCCATTGCTGATGCCAGCTTTCTGATCAGAGAGGTCAGAGAGCCAGCTACCCTGCCAGGATTTGTCTTGTACATGTTGTTGAAGAATTTCTGCACAATTTAGAATATTTTTTGTTACTTTGTACGGTTCCCCCAAGCTCCTAAAAACTGGCCTGCAGCTTTGAAAATGTCACATTTCTTCATTATATTACAGGCTGAAAGAGTTGGGGCTGTTCAGCCTGGAGAAGAGAAGGCTCCGGGGTGATCTTATAGCAGCTTTCTGGTACCTAAAGGGGCTACAGGAAAGCTGGAGAGGGACTTTTTACAAGGGCGTGTAGTGATAGGACAAGGGGCAATGGATTTAAACTGAAAGAGGGGAGATTTCGATTAGATCTAAGGAAGAAATTTTTCACTCTGAGGGTGGTGAGGCACTGGCACAGGTTGCCCAGAGAAGCTGTGGCTGCCCCATCCCTGGAAGTGTTCAAGGCCAGGTTGGATGAGGCTTTGAGCAACCTGGTGTAGTGGAGGGTGTTCCTGCCCGTGGCAGGGGGTTGGAACTTGATGATCTTTGAGGTCCCTTCCAACCCAAACCATTCTGTGATTATGGGGGAGATACTAAAAAAACCTAAGGTTACTTTGTTACAATATCCAAAAGCAAGCAAACCAGCAATTTCTCGTACAGAAAAGAATGTTTGAAATGTGTTCTGTGTAATGTGTTTGAAAGGAATCTCTGCAACATATTTAATCTGGTCAGGGAGTTCTAAAACGTCTTTGCATTTTTGCAAAGATCTTGCGAGGAAGAGTCATGAGTTACTTTTGCTATTATGTGGAGCTTTGTGTGAGCATCCCAGTCCTTGATCCGGTCCTAACATGAATGGCTTATGCCTTCAGTGGGCTGCATAGTCTGAGCAGTAAATATTTGTCTTGGGTTGTGTGGAATCTTTGGCTGTAACAATAGGGATTGTCAATATTTTGTGAGGGATGGTTTCACCGAGTAGAATGTAGCAGAAATCTCTGCTGCTTCAGCCCTTACCCCTGTTTTGTACAGTTGGGAGAAGCTGAATACAAGTGTTTCTCACTGACCATATTGCAGGGAGTGGGTCTGGTGGGAAATAGGCTACAGGTTGGGCAGTAAATAGGCTTAAAGCAGAGTAAAAGTGATGATAGGGAAATCCGAGCGGTAGTTAATGATTAGCTTTTGGTACAGATAATGAGATGCATTCTGCTTGTCAGCATTATCTGGAAGTTTGGAAACTTTGATCTGTCTCAGACTTGTTTGGAGAAGACTGCTTTCCTGGAGGCGGTAGATGGAAAACCTGTCTCTGAATAATAAGTACTCAGCTCTTTTTAGCTCTGAATAATTTCTGCTTTGGATTAGCAGTTGGCAGTCCAAGGATTTGAAAGCTAGATGAAAACGGCAGTATTCAAAGCTTTTTCTTGAAGTGGTTTATTGTCCCTCATAACTAAAAAAAAATAATATGTTGATCACTATTTGTTCTAGCTTGTTACATGCTAGAGGTAGTCCTGTCAAAAGAGTGTCATGAGGCCAAGGCTCTTCCAAAGGCAAGTTCCTTCCCAGAGGATGGCTTGATTTGATGGCCCTTTCCCTCTTGATATTGCAGGAGAGCTGCTACATTGCGGAGCTGACAAAAAGTGAAGGTGGGATTGTATTTTTCACTTCCAAAAGTGAAAACGTAGAGGTGCTCTGTTCTATGGACTAGGGCTATGAATTTGTTCTCCAGACTCTTACAAGTATTTGCATTACTAGCTGGAAGCTGTTTGTGTGTCACAGGTTCCATCCTCTTACTGTTACCCGAGATCACAGAGCAAAAGTAGGAAAGTGCCTCTGGTGATGTATATTTCGGTCTTAACCGTCTACTGAAACAGAGATCGACTTCCTGGGCTTAATTAAAAACCCAGTGGAATGGGTTTTGCTGATGATGACCTATGTTCTACCTTGCATTTTGCTCAGAAACAGCTTCGGGCTTCTCAAAGCAACAGGTGTTTTGAACAATCGAAGCACAAAAGAATTTGATTCTTGGCTGTGGTAGAAGAAGCTTTTGCTTTGAGGGAGAGTCATAGATGGTGATGATACAAAGTGAAGGTGAACACACATTCACTTCCCTTCTGCAAGCAGGGAAAACGTAAGTATTTTTCTAAAAGTCGGTCTTGTGAACTATTAGGTCTGTACTGAAAAGCTTACGTTGAAAAGGTGACCCTGACACGCCAGAGTTGGAAGTCAGCATATTCCCATAGGAGCTGACATCAACGTTGCGCGGCTATTGCGGCGACGTCTGGCACAGGCCTGGAACGTGACAGCTCCAGGGAAGGTCAATGGTTGACTGGCCACTTCAAACGCTGCCTCTACACATGGACACACACCTAAGGAGTAATTGTAGAGAAACAGCTACTTACGTATGAAAAGAAAGGACTGAAATGTCAGGTGGTCCTGGGGTTGTTATTCAAAGAAGCTTTCATATGTGGTGGAAGCTAACGCAATGAAGATGGTTCGCTGTGATGAGTACGTGGCAGTACTGGAGAGGGAAAAAAAAATGACTTGCTTAAACCAGTTTGTCTCATGTCATATGCATGGAATGGATTCCTAGAACTTAATTAACAAGGGGTTCTGGAGGGTAGTTTTCAGATTCTCAAAACATACCTGACAGCCTGTTCAGAACTTGTACAAATGTTGCCTTATCTGGGCTGAGTCTGGTTATGATGTTGAAAAACCCCCAGAGGGGGAAAATGAGCTTGTTTTCCACGTGTGCAGGTTTTCCATGTGGCTATGGCTAGGTTGTTATCAGCTGATCCATTAACTTAAAACTGTCTTTGTTACCAGTGCACTGTGGTGCCTTAGGCATTGCTCATCCCATTGAGGGATGGTTTCTCTGTCAAAGGGTTCACAGGATGCGGTGTTCAAGAACAGGAGCTTTTCAGTTTGACTGCAGGATCTGGATCCGAGTCCATAAACAATGGCCTTGCCCTCCAGAGCACACAGCAGCTCCTCACCATCTCTGCAAGAACTGTTGAGTCCTTGACGTTACAGGTTATCAAACTACATGTGAAGTCGTCGTGGTCAGGGGATAATAGAGTGCTGACTGGGCAACCTGCTGCAGCTCAGCCTGCGTGGGCAGGGAAGCTGGACCAGATGATCTCAGAAGGTCTCCTAAACCTCAGTGGTTCTGTGACTGAAAATCTCAGCCACGAGTCACATGGTGCCCTTTGGAACAAGGGCAAGTAAGGTAAGATCTGGGAATCTTCCGAGTCTTCTGAACCGTCTGTGTTGGTGGACTTTAGGCTCCCTTTTATGAGGCCTGTAATAAACCAGTGCCGTCCATTTCATTACCCTCGGCATTAGTTTGTCTGCGTGAGACACAGGTATTTATGATGTTGCTGGATAGCTTCTGCAATCCTGCACCTGTATCACAGAACAGGTAGCATGCTTTCAGAGCACGTTGAATCACATTGCGATTTTGCAGCTGGGGAAACTTCTGCTTGCTTACTTGGGAATGCACTTGGTAGCTCTTGGTTTCATTTTGTGTTTCTTGGGATTATTTTACAATCTTAGAGGGCTTGCAAGCCAGCAGGCACCGTTTTCAATAAGTCTGGTCAGAGCTGTTTGTACTGTTTAGCCTTGCGTGTGTTCTTCCCACTTCAGCAAACCACGTAGTAAGGGTTTATCAGGTGTTATGGAATGGTTTGGGTTGGAAGGAACCTTAAAGGTCATCTAGTTCCAACCAATATTGACTTGCAAGTAGTACCTTGTCTTGCATCCTGCCATGTCTAGCGTTCCTTATAGACTGAATGCTTCTGCCACTGAATGGTTCCAAACAGTCTTGTAGCTCCTTACCCTCTGGAGAGACGCTTTTTGTGTGAGCAGGCTGGCTCCTTTTCATACATGCCACCGGTGTGGGTGGTGTGGACCTGCAGGAATCTGGATGCTGAATTAGTGAGCACGAGGAAGAATCTTGTACAGAGAAGGTGGTTGTTTTGTTTTTTCATTTTAAGATCTAAGTTTTCCCTTCATTTAAAAAAAAGTCTCTTGTAGTTAGAAGAATATATGCTGGAAGCTGTTCTTGATTAAGTCATATAAAATAGGAAGAGACATTCTTTGCTAAGCCTGGATTTTCTAAGGAAGCAGAAGTTGTCTGATCTTGCAGGATACATATCTTGCAAGATACAGTTCCAAATATTAATATTTTTTTTTTAGATTAAGAAGTTTTTGAAGACTATTGCAAGGCTCAGGACTCTGTCCCACTTGTTCCTCAGCATACGGTGAGGCAGCAGGATGTTTCCTGCTTTCTGGCCGTATGGATCTCATCTCCCTGGTCGCTGTTCCTGTGCTTGGTTGTGTAACGTCTCTGCAGAAACCGCCACAGAAGATAAGGAAGTGTCTATTTATTCAAGAATTTACGTAATCTTGGAAAATACAGGTCACATGACACTTCTTTTCTGTCTCCTGTGTCCCACTGCTGTCCTGTTTCTCTCCACCAGTAAGAAGTGCCGAGTGCTTTTTAGTGAGAGTCCTTGGGTGGTTTCTGACCTAACAAAGTGCACGGTAAGCAGGCTGCACTCAGCTGTTCTGGCATCCCAGCAAGGCCTGTTAAGCGACTGGGATTTAAGCCATTCTGCCTTATCTCTGCTTAAACACAGCATGGTCCCTGGAGGGAAGGGGAGGCCTCCAGATTTCTCAGCCCTGGATGCTGAATATTGGGTATTTTGCCATGTGGGTACGTTTTACCGTGTTACTGTTTTGTACCCTTGATCTGGGGAAGAGAGATGAAGCCATGATCAAGTGGTCTTCCAGGTTATGGTCCTGGGAGAATTGCTTCAGAAGTACTTGACATGCACAGAGAGTGCTGGAAAGGTTCTTCTGTAGATGCCTCCTGGGAATTGCCTTTGACGGAATCTTGTTAGTACTAGCTCTGAATTCATGCTGGCGTTGGCTATAAGGAATTTGTGTCTGACATGCTTTTGTAGGAGCCTTTTAGCCTAGATGTTTTATAAAGAAATTGTGATGCAGCATCCTCTGTCAGTTTTGGCGTCTCCAGTGCCATGCTTTTCTCTCCAGATGAGTGCTTGAGTTGGGTTTTATATAGCATCTTCTCTGCTTCAGGAGCTGTGGGACTGGTGCTCACTCCTCGGGTCTCACATGTTCTCAGGTGCCTCAATTCTGCTGCTCTACAGAAACTGCTGTGCTCTTGGGTGCCAGAAAAGGGGGATGACTGCCTCGTCCAGCTAGACAGAAAGGAGAACAATGAACAGTGCAAGGCATATAGGATCTGAAAGGCTAGTGGTGGGAGAAATAGAGAAATGAAAACAGGGAGGGGGGAAATACTGCACGCGTACAGAACAGAAGAAATTGTGCTCGTGATGGGCTTGAGCATGGCAAGTCACTCCATCTGAGTGCAGAAGTCATGGGCCTGCTGCGGAACTGATCAGCTCTGGCTTGCATGTCCGTGTTCTCCGTGCCCAGCAAGAAGTGCTGGCTGGAGGTGGATGCGTTCTGTTGGAGCTGGAGCAGCAATATTGAAAAGGGGAAAGTTTTGCGACGCTCAAAGGTGAGGAGGCAAACTTTGAACTTTGAAGAGAAAGAACTCTTCTTTGAAAAGAACCTAATTGCCTTTTAATTGCTACCACCTTTGTCACTGTTCGAGTTCACCGTCTGCTGATGTAGCGTCTCGCCTTTCTGAATACTGACTGTAATGTTTATTGGTGTTCATTAGTGGTAAAAAAAGAACCAAAACAACCTGCAGTTGACATGTCTGTTCCTGGCTTTTTGCTTCTGGACAGTGGGTGGGTGGCTCCGGGCCAAGTGAGCTGTCCTTTGTTCCCTGAACTGCACTTTTGGTTTGCTCAGGTTATGATAATCCGTCTGGCTGGGGTTGTCAAAGATGGCCAAGGGTGGAATATGCTCAGATCCTTTGAAAGTGTCCCAGTGGAGACTTGAGGTTAATTTGGGCTCACTCTAGTTGGGAGTGCTCGTGTTTTATCAGGATGGGAGCAGGTTATTGCTGATGTAGTAGAATACTTCAGTTCACGTCATTTCTGACATCTGTTTCTCCCAAACTTATTTGCTGTGTCCTGCCTGGCTGTCCTGTGTGTGGGTAAGAGCCATGCACGCACAGTTCACCAACCGCCCTCGGCCTCGTGGCAGCTTTCAGCATCTGTCCATCACCCAAAAATAACTCCCTTGAGCCACGTTCTGTGACAGATGTGCACTGTGCAGTCTCTGCAAAACAGGTGGGCACTAGGCTCCTGTGCCCTCTGGTGCTCACAGGAGCTGCCAGAGCCAGTACCAGTGTCGCTCCTAGTATTGTGCCCTTACAGTTTTGTATTTGGCAAGGCAAGGACCATATTGTGTTTGCAATGGCATGAAAATGATCTGGTCAGATGCACCCACTGATGTATTGAGTCCAAAAGCCTATTGTGCACCTTCAAAAGCGTTTTCACTTTTAGCAGTGTGTAGGAGACAGTAAGAAGCAGCTCGTTGCTGCTGTGGTGAAGAGACGATGTTATTCTCACGTCCTGCCAAGAGCAGGGCAGCCTGGAGAGCCTCTGTAGGTGATGACTCCAAGATTTGGCCCAACGGTTGGAAGTATGGATTATCTCCAAGATTGTAGTTCTTCTTTCAAAGGAAAACTTTGTTCCTAGGATTCTTGTGTAGGTGGGAGGAGTTCCTACTGATTCCTGTGCTGATGTAGTCCCCTCTGCATTCCAGACTTAGGATTTGTGAGAAGAGAGACAAACCAAAAAGTGATGGCATTGGTTCTGTCACCCCATGCTAAAGGTTGATGTGGTCATTGTGGAAGGAATCTTCCTTGCTCTACTGCGGCAAGGATTGAGCGGTGGCCGGCACAAGTGGAGGAGCTGTTGTAGAACAGAATAGGATAAGACAGTTAAGTTGGAAGGGACCTACTGCAATCATCTAGTCCAACTGCCAGGTTGTAGCTTGATGGAGTTTGGAACCCTTTGTGAGACAGTAGAGGATCACTCTTGGATCTCGGTGCAAAGCTTTGCATACGTCCAGGTGCTTAAACTTGGCTGTACGTGTCAGACTTCTCTAGCAGAAATGAGGTTACAGCCAGGAGAACGTTGGCGAGGACTCCTCAGTTTTGCCACGCTCCTCAGGAATATCCTTCATTCATTGCTTTTCCATCTCCTGTAGTTTCGGCATGGCTGAGCAAAAAGCTTGTCCAGAGAGGAGTCTGTTGCTCACCCTGCCTAACTCACCATTATTTTCTCCATTTGTACCCATCTCTTCTCAGCATTTCTCAGCCTTTCCTCCAGTGTTATCAGTCTTACAGTCTAAGGTTTTCTGCTGTGCAGGAGGTTTGTTTTCTGCTGCCTTTCACTTCATTGGGCTCATTAGTAGTAACATGGGCTGGCATCGTGCTCCGCTTCATGAGGTTCGGTGCATTGTCCTGTAAAGAACAGTCTGTCCTTAGTTGTGGTGGGGTTTTTTTCCTTTTGTTCAAAGATTTAAAGATTTCCTGAGGAGTCTGCAGAAGCTGGAAGATTAGGAATGACCGTCCCCTTCTAGGGAAGCAGATCAAGCAGGGTCTCTAACAGAAGGTGACCAGACAAGTTTGCTATGAAAACAAACTCCATCAAAGGAACGTGATTGTCACCATGCCGAGAGGAAAAGCTCTGGCCCCTCCTCTAGTAATGGGAATTGTCTAAGTGAATGCGACCAGCTTTGCCTCGGTTGCGTAGCTCAGTGTTGCTTTGGTTCAAAGCAAAGGACAGGACCGTAAGGGTTGCACCAATGCTGATGCTTTATCAACTTCTTCTAATCTTCACTTCAATTAGAAGTTGATTAATACATATAACTGCATCGAGCTGCCAAATAATGTTGTGCAACTCCAGGAGGCCTGTCCATCTCAACTGGAGTCCATAGTCTGAAACTGGACCACTTTTTTTTGTGCTATGTCCATGAGTGTGATGTGGTAGTTATGCGAGGAGGGTGCAGCCTGTCTCTTGGGGAAAGAGCAGCTCTATAATAAGATTAACAAACATGTATTGGTACAAGTGTGGAATGTGGGAATGAAACACAGGGATTTGGTAAGAATAAAATAAGGAAATGGTGGCAGCCGAGAGCCCTGAAGGATAGAGGTTTGCAGCTCAGATGAATGTGAGAAAATAGCAAATGATGCTACTTGGCAAGACTCTCTTATGATCTTTGCAAAGACCTGCAGACCTCCCATGAGTTCCCCCAGGATTGGGCATGTACTCCCAGGCCGTGATTGTTGGCCCCAGCTGTATGATTTGGCTGTGCTGCAGAGAACATGAACTCAACTGAACTCTGGCTTAATCCTTCACCCCAAAACCTCCCTGCATGGGTGGCATGAGGCTTTGCTCCACCACCTCCCCGTATCCTGCCTCTAGGGTTTGTCAGGGTTGCCTTAAGAAAGGGTCTATCTCAGCCTGAGTGAGTCCGTCCGTTGTGGGCATGGCTCATCAACAACGGAGCGTTTTTTATGTGCCACGTTCTCTGCTCTCACCTCCAGCATCCACGGCTGTGCTGTAATGGTTCCAGCCTGAGATCCTTGATGGAGGTGATCACAGAGGCTCAGTTCTCCTGTGTGGCTTTCTCCGCTCACGAGAAACTAACAGCCCGGTAGGTTATTTTTAAAAGCCTCTTCTGCTTGCGTTGTACGTGATAGCTGCTGGAAAGCTTGGCCACGTCACCTTTCCAACATCTCTGCTGACTGCTTCCATCTCTGCGTGTCACAGTCTGCCCAGGCATCATCTCCTTTCAAAGCTGAACACAAGATGTTGTCTGTAGCCCTGCTCAGCTCTTTTTTTGCTCATCATTCTCCACCCTCTGGAATCTCAAGCTGGACATCTTCGAGTACCTGTCTTCTTCCTTCAAAAGCTTTTGAAAGCCAGAAGGACCGGAGCCTCTATTTCTGTCTAAATAGCTCAGCTTTAACCCTCATGCTTACAGGTGGTGAGGGAGAATGTGCCATGTCACATAGTGTGTGTTTTTCTGCTTTACTCTGCTGATCTGGCTTGAATCAATTTGCAAGCTTCTCTGGTCGTGGACAAGCCCCAGGAAATACAAACTAAGGCAGCCTGACATCCTAACTCTTAAAATGTATTGGAGCTCCTCTCCTGAGCCATTCTTTTCTGTTTCTTGCTCTTTATCTGAACCCTTTCTAGGGTGTTGAGCTTTTAGGAAGCCTTAAACTTCTGGAAAAGGCTTGTGGTTGGGACTCTAAGGCGTTGATGCAGTACCAGCCCAAGCCACACAGTTCCGCTGTGACCTTGCAAACCTCCCTTAAATTCTTAATATAGCACTAAGAGCTCCTTCTTCAGGAGTGGCACAAGAGGAGAACACAGGTGCGTGGGTCAAACACAGCCATGTGCTGGGCATGGCACAGTCCCTCCGTGTGTGTCTTGAGTCTCAGCCCGGGGTTGCTGAAGCTGCTTGGGATTGCTCCGAAGAGAGTTCTGGCCTTGGAGATCAACTGTGTGTATCTATTAAAACACGTTATATTACGTTGCTGAAGAACGATGTGTTTGTTCTCCGTATTGTAAGCGTGCCAGTGTAGCTTGGCACAGTAAGGCTCTGGCTGCCGCTGCTGGGTACTCCTGCAGCATGAACAGGTAGAGTTGGTTTGTCCCTCAGCTGTGCCTTTAGGCAGCTCTGGAGCTAAGCCTGGGATCCTGGAGGAATCTCAGCGAGTCCACTCGTTTGGAAAGGAAGCAGTTAAAGTTGTCAAGTTTGCCAGGAAATTGAATAAACTAAAAGCAGTGCTGAAGTCCCATGATGACCAGCTCAGACCATTCAGGGGAGACCATGGTTAGGGCCAGTGAACAGTGCCGTAGTGTCTGCAGGCTCCCTGTGTCCCCTCCCACCTCCATTTACAGCCCAAGGACTGGGCTTGAGACCACGAGCTCAGAGCCAGCGGAACTCAATCTGCCAGCTGGACTGTTGTAAGTAGAGCACGGATAATTTTTGGTTGTCTTTTCCATTACTGACGTGTTTTATACGTAGCATTCCTTTGTGTCATGCAGGACTGAGATGCATGTGATGTGCAGGCAAGAGATCTTTGCCTTCCAACTTGTGATTTTTCATCTTTTTCCCTTGGATTTCTCTCAGGAACTTTCATTTTAATTCGGAGTAAATATTAGGATCTTTTTCACTTCTTATTCAGGAGAAGAGAGGGACCCCCTGACCCTGTTCCTGCTACCAAAGGTGGCAGTGGAGAGACCCTGGGTGAGAGTCACTCCAGCCGTGTTGAGACAGAAGTCCTGAGGCTTCCGTGCGGGAGCCGGCGTCGTTGGCATGGCTGCCGGGGGTGGTGGGCCACCACAGAGAGCACCATCTCTGTTGAACAAGGTACTAGTGTAAAGGAGACGGAAACGGTGTGTTTTAAGGCTCCGGTTCTTTTGGGCAGAGCCAGTGGAATTAGTTTTATTTCTTGCTTTTTCAGGACTGGCATGGGAGAGGTGAGGCTCTCTTGAAGAGTTTGCTGTGGTAATGGATATTGATTTAGGGCTCTGTTAATCCTGTTGGAGTTCTGATTTGGGCAGTGGCTTCATTCCTTTTGAACGTGACTTTAAGGAAGCTCTGTTCGCGCACCGTCTTTCAGACTGAGCTGACTTGCAAAGTACTTTCTGGGAGCTTGGCAGATCCTTCCCACAGCCTGTCCTGTTTCTGCATGTCCTGTGTCTCTGCACTGAAAGGTCTCCCTCCCTTGGGTGTCTAGAAGGCTGTTTGCCACAGGAAAAACTCCGTGGTTTACTGTGGAGTGGCAGGATTCGAGATTAACTGTTTCCAGGACAGAAGCAATAGATTGGGAAGCTGTTGTGGAGGTTATGTGTAATGGCGGTTGTCTTACAGCTTGAGAAGACCGCTTTGTGTTTGGCATCTCACCAGGTCCAGCTCGTTTACCTGTTGTTTCTGTTGTGCACTGGCACAAGATACCTATCTTTCCTCTACTTCTCTGTGCCCTGGAGTTGTGAACGTGGCCTTCTTCTATATGTGAGATGAGGCAGCACTGGTTAAGTGTTGGTGGAGGGTGGAAGTAAGTCCTAATGCTGAACTTGAGCTAACAGTTTGCTATTGCCAGATCCCGCTGCACATCTCCCTGAACTGGCTGGGTTTGCTGAGCTGCCAAGGTGGCGTTGCAGTGGAGGGATTGAAACCTCTATCTGAACAGAGCCTGCCGATGTGCTGAGATCAGCCCTGCTCCAAGATGATGGCTTGAAGTAGGAAAAGTCCTATGTGTAGCCCTGGGCTTACTGTTTTCCTTAGGATTAGAGGAGTCGTGAAACGGAGGCTGTGGCTTCTCTGGCCTGGGACAATGGCACTGAGGGGGAAAGAAGCAAGCCCTGGAGAGAATTTCCTCATTCTCCTGTCCCACCTTGTTTGTTTTCTTATGCAGTAGGCTACTGCAGAGCACAAAAAAAAATCCTTGTGTGTGCGCGTCCCTGGTAACAGAGCAGCATGGAGGCAGGTGCACCATGAGGTCTGTGCCCTTCAGGTGTGCAAACGCTTCCACATACCTGAGCCTGCTGCAGTGAGGTCTGTCCCAGCTTCCCTCTCCAGGGTGTGCTCAGGAATCCACTCCAATGCCTCTTTCTGTGCAAACATGTGGAGCAGGCAGCAGTCGAGACATCAAGTCACCCATTCAGACAAAAATACCTGCTGGTGGAGCGCTGGGTTTGTACAAGACTTAAACCTATTGAAAGAATTTGTGATAATAGAAACTCGTGTGTGTGGAATTTTTCCTCCCAAGCATGGACTCAGACTTGTTAAAAACAGTGTCCTTCTCCTTGTGGCACACACAGCCCCGTGTCAGTCATCTTGTCTCTTAAGAGTCTGTGAAAGCAAACATGAGATTTTCAGCCTGAAATATTATACAGCCACTAACCTGTTGCTGCTGCTGCCCCAGGTGCTGTTTTTTACCCGAAGGCACAGGTGGAGACCTCCTAAGTTGTAACTCAGAGACCGATTGTGCGGGGGTGTTCCACTGGAAATGATTTATTTTTAAACAGAAGTTCATCCACGTGTTGCTTATCTTTAGTAACACAAAAGACAGCTGAAGTGGCTCAGCCCAGGTTATTTCCTCTTACGCTACTTAATATCCCGTCCTTTTCAGGATCTCATGAAGTGTCTTTGGTGTTGGGTAACTGCAGCAGGGGGTTGGATCTGGTGTGGAGCACTGCAGCAGGGTGGCAAGGAGCTACACAGGTGAGCATCAGCGTGCTCTTAGTAACACGTACCAAGACCCTGCCCGTCCACACGCAGCCACTTGTGAATACTTGACCTCGTGTATGTTCATATACTGTAAATACCTGGAGAACACATCCCCTGTTTCACCATTTAGGAAGACCAGCGATGGTAAATCGGTGAGAAGTTGGACACAACCACAACCACAGAGGGAGTTTCTAATCTGGTAAACAGCCAGGGCTTCTGTGGAGTGTATGGGAACCTGCATTTTGGCAGGAGCATGAAACCCTGGAATGAATAAATAATTGAATTGGACAGTAGTCATTAGCAAGAATGTTGCATCCAAAGTAAAAGCAATGTATGAGTCAACTGAAAGAAGAGGAGGGAGACCACCAGATTTTGGCTGGGGGAGAGGGGAGGTTCTCGCGTTACTGCCTTCCTCTTGCGGCATGCTTATCTTTGATCCCGTGGTGTAAAGCACTTTGACTGTTCTTCTTCCTTCCCTGCTGCAAAAGATGATTTGAAGTTTGTGTGTCTTGGCAGAGGACGCTTTGCCAAGTGTTTGTGTTTTGGGACTTCAGTTCTAGTGCTTTAACTTTTCATCTCTGGAACAGTATAATTTTCAGAGCTGTGTTATGTGAAAATCACACCATTTGTCCTGCAGATATGGACAGATATGGTGATGCTTTTCTGTGACAGGTGAGCTGCTTCTTGCAGTAGTCTCTCTTTTTTTGCTCCCCTTGAACGTTTTTCTGAGCTGTTTTTCTAGTCTTAATATTAAAGCACAAATCAGGGGCGGAGCGAGCTTAAAATATTAGCAGAAATACAGACAGGGAATACATTCTGCTTTTAGCCAGTGACATTAGATTAGGTAAATTAACTTTCCAAGGGAGTTACTGGAGCACCTCTGCTATGGAGACAGGCTGAGAGAGTTGGGACTGTTCAGCCTGGAAAAGAGAAGGCTCCGAGGAGACCTTCCAGGAGCCTTCCAGTACCTAAAGGGCCTACAGGAAAGCTGGAGAGGGGCTTTGGACAAGGGCGTGTAGTGACAGGACACGGGGCAATGGCTTTAAACTGAAAGAGGGGAGATTTCGATGGGATCTGAGGAGGAAATTCTTCTGTCTGAGGGTGGTGAGGCACTGGCACAGGTTGCCCAGACAAGTTGTGGCTGCCCCATCCCTGGAAGTGTTCAGGGCCAGGCTGGATGAGGCTTTGGGCAACCTGGTGTAGTGGAGGGTGTCCGTGCCCATGGCAGGGGTTGGAACTAGATGATCTTTGAGGTCCCTTCCTACCCGAACCGTTCTGTGACTCGATGATTCGATGAAGTTTTCTAATGCAATAGGAGATTGCACAGAGATGCAGAAAAGACCTGAGCTGTGTAGTGCTCATGTAGCTCATACCAGCTGTCTTGGTTGCACACAGATCACAGAATCTCAGTGTTTTCAGGGTGTATTAATTCTTTCTCTTGAGTTCTTCCCCAGCACTGCTGACTTTGTTTCCCTGTCTTCCCCAAATCTTTAATTTCTCTCATTGCTCTTTCTAATTTGACTCCAAAGCCTTTTGAGATCGCCCCCTGTCACTGATGCTCTGCACGGCTTCACTGGCAGTCGTGCCCTGAGCTGCTGGTGATTCCTGCACAGCTGTGTCAGCAGGTCACTGTCACCAACCAAACCAGCTCCACCATCAGCTGCTTGCTATTTGGGGTTTCATTTGCTAGTGCTGCTTTCAGTTTGGAAAGCTCTTCTAGCATTTCACTTCCCCTCTCCAATCTAAATATATCCATATGTATCTCTTCAAACCCCTAATTGTCTTTTAGCTTAAAAACCTTTTTTCCAAGTTGTCTGGAAGGAAGTACGTCTCCTTTTTTTAAGAAAAAATAAATTAATTGGATAAAGCGTCTGTATTTTGTGTTTTATTTCACTTGGTTTTACTCAAGTGCTGGACTAGACTGGGAGGGTACACAGTACTCCAGACAGGGTCTGGTACTTACTTGTCTTTAGTGGTATCTCACCTGGGCTATGCTAGGGTGGCCCTTGCCTGGCTCTGTCATGCTGACAGACGCTGTCATTTCAGGACTGACTGGTATTCCCAGGTTCTTTTCTCTCCTGTTTGCACCTGGTGGCTTTTCATTCAACCAGAAATTGTCCCTGATTCCATCCCAAGTGGTGCTGGGGTGCCGAGTGCAGAAGCCCTGTCCACGTCTAACCACAAGGTGGATCTTTATTTTTAACGTAGCATGTCCAGACATACCCAGTTTGCAGTAACCAGATTAGGGATTTGGACTGGCAGCCTTTGGAGTGTTTCTCTCATCGTGTGTAATGTGATTAGAGGGGAGATGTGACAATGTAAAGCTCATGGAAATGAAATTGGATTGCCTGTGGCTGTTGGGGACCTTTGCCTGGTAATGGGTCTTGTACTGCCTAACGTAATTTCTTTGTTAAACATGTTCCCAATAAAATGCATAACTGTCAATTAAGAGAAATATTGTAATCCGATATTTTAATATATGTAATTTAAAATGGCGCTTGAGGTATTTTGGCCTCTTGCATGACTGCAATTGAGAAGAGACTTGAGTGTTTTGTCCTCTTACAGATAAGAAATGTTCCTTTATGCTAAGCACCTGTCCCCATGTGCTCCCTCAATCAGATTAGGCTGCCTTTCTGGAGGGTGCAGCAATATGATGATGTAAAGCTCAGAGGGACACACCTCCTTCAAATGGTCCTGGTCACTTTGCTGTATGTTCTCTGTAGTCAGAGTGCAGGACCATGAGGATGCTCCAGAAGTTTATCCAGAGGCAGTGGGCTGCCTCTTAGTGGGCTAGAGTATTTTCTCTTGCAGTAGCAGTAGAGAAACCGTATTCTGTTTAGAAAAGTGCGTCTTATTTTTTGTTGTTGTTGTTGTTTTTCAGGGCCTCCCTTTTCTACATGCCTTTTTGAACATCTCTCTCATAAAGATGTCTCACGATCACTACATGAACAGCTCCACGTTGCCAACCACACATTCTTCTGAACATCACCACTCAACGACAGCCTCAGGACATGAACATGGATCTGACATGATGATGATGGTAAGTAGAAAAGTCATAATTAACCAGAGACCTTTTCCTTGTCTATGATTCAGAGTAACTTGTCATCTTAAAGACTGTGCTCTTGAGAATTGGAAATTAAACTTAGCTTTGGAAGGCATGAGCCAATCCGGCTGAAACACAGACCCCGTTGTGGCTCTTCTGGGGTGAAGGAGTGGCATGAGGTGATATGCAACACAAAACATTGCAGAGCTGGAGATCCTTTGGCAGAATGGTCTCTTCTTGCAAAAACCTTTCTAGCAACCAGCCTGCTGTGTGCTCTCAAGCCAGCTAAAGGCAGAAATGCAGAGTAAGCATTTTCCTGCAAGAAGCAGAGATGGATGGAGTTCTCCAGGCTGTTAGTGTTAGGAAAAGCCTTAGCTGGGGCTGAGAGGATTGGGCACTATTATGATGCATTGTGCTGATCTGCAGGCGACCAGCCTGTGTGCCCTTTTCCTGCTCGCTTTGGGGAGAAAGGTGCTCTTTGCCCCATTGGCATTAAGGCCGTGTTGGTCCTGAATCCCGCTGCTCCAGCAGACTTTGAAACAAGTTCAGACTTGCACGAGCTGGCATCACTGGAGCTTTGCAGAGATCCTGGCTGTAGGATCTGTGTTTGTGTATAGTCAGTTCTCAAGACTTTCTTGGCTTTTTCTCCCTTTTCTAAATACCTTTGGAGTGAGTTTCAGATTATTAAAACATGCCTCTCTATGGTTAAATCTTGAAAGGAGGGAAGAGGGGGTGTTATTTCCATTTCAAATGAGAATATACTCAAGAGTATATTTTGCAAGCCTTCAGTTAAAATTTGCCTGCCAGCCATATGCCCCAAAGAAGGATTCAAGAATCACTGCTTCTCCTTAGATTGCAAACTATCACAGCAGGAGAAGAGAGGACTAGAACAGCCTTCTCCTTTTTGGACATGGCCCAGTACAGAGGCCAGTAGTGCTGGTAGAACTTGCAGTCCAGCACTGTCACTGATGCCCTTGTGAAGCTCTTCATATGATCTAAGTATTGGCATTCTCTGATCCGTTACTTTCCATAGAAATGCCATTTCTTTGCAAGTGTCAAGTGCTCTTCAGTGGATAGTTACAGGACCCTGCCTTACCCTGCAACAGAAAACTGTGATTAATTGCCCAAGATTTGGAATTAACATTGCACATAAAACTGTCAGGGAAGGAAGTAAGTAGGTAGAGCATCTTAGATAATAGACTGAACACAATTTAATGTATGTGTATTCCCATTCCTCGCTTGCCCCCAGCAACAGGCTCTGTTTCAGCTGTGGTCTGTGGAACTAGGCTGGAATGCTCTTTGGTTTGTGTGGGTTTTGTTTTAAATGTAAAAATATTAAATTCATTTAAGAAATTGAAGTACCCTATACAAGGTGTTTTACAGTAAATTCTGCTCTGGGGGTAATGAATATCTGCTGATTCTGACAGATGCTGAAATTAATCATAATGCTGATCTTCAGCAGCTAACCTTAATTAGGTAATGAGGGGACTTCAAAGAGAAGTTCCTCTAGCTCAGTGAGTACCTTACATGTGAAAACGGTGTATGCAGCTGTGCTCAAGATGTGCTCAACTGCAGTGTATTTACCTGAATGGGAAGATTATATGAACTCGAGCTTGCTCGGGGATTGTGGCTGTCTCCCCTTCCCACAGCGTTCACTATGCAGCTTCAGGAGCCCTCATTTTCACCCACAGGAAGTTCTGGTTCTGCTTTATGTATGATACTCCTTGTCGTACCTGTGTCCAGCCTTTTATTTCCCATAGGATACTAGGAGGTTCTGCAGGGAGACCATAGTCTGCTGGCACGGTGCAGGGTGGGACCAGGGGATTCAGCCGTACAAGCCATATGAGCTCATCTGAGGTCAGGGTGGGGAGAAGAAAGCGCCCTGTACCCCAGCCCATGAGTAGTCATGAGGCAAGGACAAGGTCCACAGAGACATCCCCAGTCCTTGACTACTTCTGATGATGAGGAGAAAAGGAGCCCCGCAAGCAAGGAGAAGGTGCTTTTCTGGAGCAGGTACTGTTAAGGACAGTGCCTTCTGCCCAGGGGCACTGCCCAAAAGAGCTGCCCACTAGAAGTGGAACCTGGAGCATTGTTAGCCATGCCCTTCCTAGCTTGTGTGTGTTCACTAGATTTACTGAAGAGTTTTTTCAAGTCTATCTAGCTGAAATGATCCAAGTTCTTGCAATAATACAAAAACCTTTGCTGAATCTTACTGTGAGCTCCATCTCAGGATGAGCTGTTCAGGCTCATCTTGATGTTCTTTTATGTTTTGGGCAGGATATGACTTTCCACTTCAGCTATGAGGATGTGCCGTTGCTGTTTTCTGGACTTGTAATCAATACTCCTGGAGGTTAGTAAAACTGTCTTGTCCAGTCCAAACAAAAAGTTTGCAACCGATGAATGTTTCGGAAATTACCATGGTATTTATGCCAGAAACATGCAGGTGTACTGCATTGAGTCTGTGCATCTGTGGGGTGAAAGAAAAAGGAAGATGTTTGTAGAGTTGGAAAATTTGACTGGTCTTCCTAGCAAAAGTGATTGCTGGTTTCACTTCATGGGCAAAATTCCAATTGGTGCATGAATTAAATTCCCATTTACCATCTGTACGTGTGTGGCCTGTGCACTGTGACATGGTTGTTGAATCATACGGAGCACCTCTGCTATGAGGACAGGTTGTGGGAGCTGGGATTGTTCAGCCTTGAGAAGAGAAGACTTCGGGGGGACCTAATAGCTGCCTTCCAATACCTGAAGGGAACCTACAGGAAGGCTGGGGGGGGACTTTTTACAAGAGTGTCCACTGATAGGACAAGGGGAAGTGGGTTTAAGTTGAAGGAGAACAGGTTTAGATTAGATTTTAGGAAGAAATTCTTCAGTACGAGGGTGGTAAGACTTCAGAATAAATTGCCCAGAGAGGCTGTGGATGCCCCCTCTCTGGAGGTGTTCAAGGCCAGGTTGGACGGAGTCTTGAGCAGCCTGGTCTAGTTGAGAGGCGTCCCTGCCCATGACAGGGAGGTTGGATTAGATGATATCTGAGGTCCCTTCCAGCCTATGCCATTCTATGATTCCATGATCTTCTGACATATTTTGAAGGAAACCTCTTTTGTTGCACAGATACAGTAACGTTTCTTCTTTTGTCAGAAATGGCTGGTGCTTTTGTGGCTGTCTTCTTCCTGGCCATGTTTTATGAAGGTCTTAAGATTGCCCGAGAGTGTCTGCTCCGTAAATCCCAAGTCAGCATTCGCTACAACTCCATGCCAGTGCCGGGTCCCAATGGCACCATCCTGATGGAGACACACAAAACTGTTGGGTAAGAATTTCACTTCATTCTAAGACAAATTTCTTCAGCAGCTGACAAAGGTGAAAACTGGGACAGAAAAAACTTTACGCAGCCAGTATTACTCTCTGCACAGTGTACTGACTCCAGATTGGGATGCTACTTGACACTGGAGGGTGCTGTTCTTCAGTCACTTGGCCACCCTTTAGGATGGGGGACAAAAGGAGGAAAGCAGCAAGGAGTCAGATGAGCTTGTGTTTTTTTTTTCCAGAGCAGTAATGAACACATCTGGGGAGTTGCCAGGAACAGAATTTGGGTGTTATAGCCAGTGACCATGACAGAAAATACTTAGAATCCTTCTGTTGACAGATAGTCAAGGCCTCTGCTCTGAAAAGAAGCCATTCTGTTGAGTGTGGGGGCAAAATAACCTTGCAGAAGTCTGTTTCTCAGCTAAGTCCTCCCAGCAAGTACCATCTTTTCTTTGTTATCTGTCAGCTCTGTGGGGAAAAACACGGTTACAAGTGGCAGATGCATGCAGAAGTCTATGTCCAGCCTGCTTTGTTATCTTCTCTGCCTTTCCATGCCCACCTTGGCATCTTGTTAGCCCAAGAGCTGAGTTTTCCCTCTGGGGACGTGCGTTTTCCCTTCTGTGTCTCTCAGCTGCTGACTGCTCTTTGGGTTTTGTGTTCTCAGACAGCAGATGCTGAGCTTCCCTCACGTCCTGCAGACTCTGCTGCACGTCATTCAAGTCGTGGTCAGTTACTTCCTCATGCTGATCTTCATGACGTACAACGGGTACCTCTGCATAGCTGTGGCAGCAGGGGCAGGGACAGGTTATTTCTTCTTCAGCTGGAAAAAAGCAGTTGTCGTGGATATCACGGAGCACTGCCATTAACACTGGATGCTGCTCAGAAGCCTCTCCACCCCACTGCTCTCTTGAAGTGCAACCATCATGAGGACTGGATCATTCCTAAGCTGAAAGAGAAACGATGTAAAGAAAATGAACTGGAGTTCACCACAAGTTCTTTGCTGGGGGGTAGGGCTGGGAGGAGCTGGGCTATGCTGCTCCCCCTTGCTGCAGGCTGGCAGCAGGGTTGACTCTTGAGGGTCCTGTGGTAGCCGGTCTTGGCTGGGGTTTGCTTTATTTTTAGATTATGCCGTGATTGAAATTAGCTGGCTGACAGAAATGTAGAAATTATTCTTTAAAATGAAACAAAACACTTTTCTTTTTAAATTGTAAATGCTCATCTGCAAGAGTTTTATGAAGAGTAGGTAAAGATCACAGTTGCCAATGGAGCCTGTGTGTGCAAGTGGCTATTTTAATTTTACTTTTCGGTATGTACATAATGCCAGGGGAGGAGATCTCCCCGGAATTGTGTCTTTTGGGGCCAATGATGCCTTCTGGTGCAGAAGGACTCAGCCTCTGAGGAAGACTTGGTGCTGTACATCAGACACGCTCAGGTGTGTCCTGGCAAGGGAGTACTTTGACGTTAAGTGTGTGACCCATGTTCTTCAGGGGGTCTTGAAGAGTCTGTCCTCCAAACCCATCAGAGTACGATGAGTGGTGTTAGTCTCCTGATGGATCCAGCAGCTTTACTCAGTTTCAAGAAATAATATTTGGTTTGGCTGCTTTCATTTTCCAATCATGGAAATACACGGAGTAGACTCAGGACAACAACTGTGTATTCACAGGGCAAAAAGATTTTAGGTAAACCATTGAACCCGCATTTACTTCATGTTGAATTGCACCTGATGAATCTAGAGCTAGACTTTGGGTTTACTAAAACTGGTTCTGTAAATGAGGCAAGAGCTAAACAATGATTTCATGACACTAGAGGTTAAAATGTCTGAAGAGGGCCTTCCTTGATCGAGACAAACGAAACAAACCAACCATGTTCCTGTAAAGGAGAGATTTGGGGTAGAAGGGAGAGGACTACAGCAGCCTTCAGTCTGTTCTCAGGTGAAATTTGGAGCAGCTTGGGCTGATGAAAAGGTGTTCATGATCTAGATGACTCCTCTTTGTCTTAATAATCATGCGGTGACCTTGTTAGCTTGGAGGTGCAAGACTTACCAGGGCCAGTGGTGGACAGGTATTGTCGTGCAGTAAAGAACTTCCCGTTCAGTGCTGTGAGCTCAGCACGTTTCACAGGCAAGACAGGCTGTGGCACAGCCAAAACCAGCTTCCTGCCTGCGTGGTGCCCGCAGCACGCTTTGGGTTTTCTTGGGAGCAGTTTTGGTTTAGGACTTTGTTATTGAACTGCTGCTTGTTGTAGAGAGTGTCATGCAGAGTATGGGGGAAAGCTGGAGTCTTCCTTCTACCCATGAGGCTGAATTTGTGCCAGTAACTGGCTGAAAGGGAAGGCTCTGGAAATGGGCACCACATTCAGAGTGGGACTGGTGTCTGAGCTGTGCCATGAAACCAGTGAATCTTTTTGAGATGAAAGTGCCTGGGCTCCTGCAGTAGCATTTTTTTTTTTTTCTCTGAAGATGCTACTAGTCGCACCGTTGGCAGGAGCTGTGTAAGGAAAGCTGATCTTTGTGAAGAGGAATTCTGTTTCTTTAGCCTGCAAGCCTTACAGGGTGAGGCCCATCCCTGTGCACGAGGGTCCCCTCACCCCACCACCCTCTTTGAACAGCCATGGGAAATCTGTTCCTGCTGCTACCAGGATCTCGAATTGCACCACCTAAAGCCAGCTCTCCTGGGTCGGTGCCAGGTGTTTATTTGGACATCTTGTTTTCTTTGGGCAGCGCAAGTACAGAATAAAAGGAGATGAGTTAAAAGCAGGCTTAGGTCTCCAAAGAGCTGCTTTTTGTAGCGAATTTGCATCTGGGTGAAAGAAACAAAGCTGTTTTCATGGAAAAATTCTAGTCACCTCCTGAGGAGAGACAGGAAAAGCTCCTTCCCAGTCTGGTCTGTGAAAGGAGTTCTGTCTGGAACAGACTGGTGCCCTCTCTCCGCATCTGTCGTGAAGGTGAAAATCTTCTGTGCCCTCTGAGGCTGCGAGTGGGAAGCAGACCCTTCGGATCCCTGCGAGAGCTGGGAGGGAACCCTGGTGTCTGTAAGGAAAATCGAAGCAGTTAGTGCTGGACATGGTTGCTCACGTTTCGGAAGCTTCGCGCTGCAGGGGTTTGGTCCCTGGAGGAGCTCCGAGCCGGTGTCACTAACACCGCTCTGATTGGCTTCTCTGGAACGGGATGGAGTTGTTGCTGTTACAGGGATGTCTCGTTGTAGGGTGTAGTCACAGTGGCTTTGCAGATAGAACCTCTGGTTGGCCTGATCTTCCTGCTGTCCCCTTTCAGCCCCTTTCCTTGTATTCAAGTGACCAGACTTGAATTCTCCAACTCAAGTGATCAGAGACAGATGGCTTGGAGATCAAACAATAGCTGTGGCTTTTACAGTATAAATTCGGTTCTCTTGTTAGCTTTTCTGCCCTGGTAGCATCTGTGCCCTTTAAATTGTTGTCCCCCCGAGGACCTCTTGTCTTCCAAGGGTCATCTCCTGCCCGCCCGCACACAAGAGAGGACACGCAGCTCTCTGCAGAGTGCAGAGAGCGCAGTGGTGCTGAGCTAGAGGTGGTCCCTTGGGGAGCAGGAGCCTGGGCAGAAGTCTCCCAAGGGTGTAGAAATGCCCCAGCCACCTCCCAGCAGCCTGGAAGAGCACTGGGCACTGCCTGAGATGGAAATGGGAGCCCAGGCTGGGCTGTGGGGAGCGGTGCACAAGGGAAGGTCTGAAGGGAAGGTGGTTAAGGAGAAGATGGAGGGCTGTGTCCTGTCTGCTTCTGAGCTCGCTGATAGAGCGAGGCGCAGCTGAGACAGGGGTGTCTTGAGTCAGTGTCCCCCTGCCGGCTTTGGCCGTGCTTTCTCTTGGTGCAGCGTTGACAATCCAGAAAAGCCACCTACCTCCCTGTGTCCCCGCCTCCCCCTGGTCCACCAGCTGCCACCAGCTACTGTGTTCTTGGCCCAGGTTGCTGTTCACTTGCCGGAGCCAGAGCAAAACGTGGCTGCCCTACGGATGATTTCTGCTGGCTGCTTTTGGAGCAGTCCCAGCGTTTCTGGTGGCTGCGTTCACAAGTTGTCCTGAAAACACTAAACTCACGTGAGTAGTGCATGGAGGGAGGTGACGACTCTAATGATTATGAGACTTGAGGAAATTAAATTCTTATGTCAGCACGTGTGTAGCATGCTTGGAATGTGATGTCCCGTGCCTCCCTTTGTATCCTGATGGTCAGTCTTCTCCACATGCTGTGCCTCTGGATTATCATCTTGGAAGAAATGCACAAAGTGTCTGGGCTGTGTTCATCAGGTGGCTTTTGTTGGTTTTCTTCAAGTGCCTTTTCAGTTTGTCTGGAGCCAGTCCCACCAGATCCAGCAGGTTTTCTAGTTTTTGTTTACAGTGGACTGTCATTTTTGGTTTTACTCTTGCTTTTTGTGGAGGTAACTTGTCTAATGTTACTGTGAATGTCAAGAATCTCCTGTATATAATTAGCCAATAAAATAGATTGCATTTTACTGTGGTGAGTGTGTGCTTTGGAAACAATCCTCAGTGTGGAGACCGCAGCTGGAGCAGAGGCTGGTGGCTCTTATGCAGTCCAGAAAGTGACTCCAAGAGTAGGTGCCCACTCCAAAAGTAAGTGCTGCAGTGGGCAGTGCCAGCTTGGCCTCCCCCAGCCCCTCTTGTCTGGCACAACTCTTCTGTGCCCATTGTGGTGGTGCGAGTGAGCAGCAGGGACTGAGTGTCCATCTCCAGGTGGTTGGGGATGGGGGGGCCACGTGCAATAAACCCTCAAGCTGCTGGAACGGGAACGCAGGAAATCACTGCTGCCTGAGCAGCTGTGTGTTTCAGTCCAGTTACATTTTGTGGAGCGTGAGGAAAGTTGAGATGGAAGGAGGAATTGGTGCCTTCCAGGTGTGGTTCCCCCTACAGAAGGAGGAGTCAAAGGACAAGTACCAGGGAGCTGCAACAACGAGTCCCCTTGGTGCATGGAAGGTGTCTGTGTACAGCAAGGAATTCCGGGCTCCCTCCCGGGGTTTTGCTCTGGATTGTATTCATCCATACAAGTGAAACATGGCGCTGGGTTGCTTTTTCTTCCCCTGTGCAACCGAAGGATGTCTGGAACATCCTGAAACGTTTCCCTGTCAGACCTGGGCATGCGGGGAGGGCCTGAACAGCAGAGCTGCCCCTGCTGATTTTATGTGTTGCTGGACTGCAACAGCGGCTCTGCGCCAGGCCAGGCTGGGGCTCCTTCCCCTGTGGAAAGTTGTGAGTTTTGTATGTTCCCCCTGACCTGAAATTCCATGCGCTTAACCACAAAGGTGAGGTCAGGAACGAGACACTGAAAAACACAACTGGTTGCTGCCCTGGAAGAGGGCAGAAACCAATCCCAGTGAGGAGCAGAGAGAGCTTCCAGTTCCATCTCTGAATTCCCTGGGGGTGTCCAGGGTGTCCTCCCGGGCTGGAGGGAGCGCAGTCCCTTCCCCACCAGCTGCCTGTTTTTATAACCCGGCTGCACGGGAGACTCCTCCTTTCCGGGGCTCTGCCTTATCCCACCTCCCAGCTGACGGTGCTGCGAAGCGCTGCTGTAAATCCAGGTCCGTGCCGGGCAGTCCGTCAGAAATCAGCCCGCCTTCCCGCGGTTTATTGTGGCACCATCCACGTGGAAATAGTTGGTGACCTTTGATCGAAACGACAAACAGCGCCGGAGCCGCCCGAAACTCCATCAGCAGCCGGGGCGACGCGCTCCCCGGGGCTGAGCGGAGGTGAAGGAGAGAAGCGTAAAGGAAAACCTGTGCAGCCATCTCCGGGAAATGTTTGGGATTGGCTGATTTCAACAGACACAGGGAGCTGCTTTCCTGGCCTTCTCAGGAAAGGACAGAGCAACATTGCTGAGTGCTGCCTGTTGCACCTGGAGCTGTGACACCCGCTGCCTTAAATCACACGGGCCTGTAGAACACTGATCTGCCTTCCACCGGTACCTTCCACCAGTACCTTCTCCTGGGCAGGGTCACCCCCTGGCAGGGCTAAAGGGTCTCCAGGATGGGCCTGGGGGCTGTAGGAGGGGTCTGCTGGCTCTAGGATAGGCCTGGCTGGGGGGGGGCAGTGTAGAATGGGTCTGGGAGGACCTGGGGGTCTCTAGGATGGGTCTCTTAGCTGAACACATTCCATTTTTAAGATTGAGGCACTGGGACAGGTTGCCCAGAGAAGCTGTGGCTGCCCCATCCCTGGCAGTGTTCAAGGCCAGGTTGGATGAGGCTTTGGGCAACGTGGTGTAGTGGAAGGTGTCCCTGCCCATGGCAGAGGCACTGGAACTGGATGATCTTTGAGGTCCCTTCCAACCCAAACCATTCCACGATCGGTAAATCCGAAGCTCCCCAGAAGATCCCTCTGCAGAGCCGCGTTTCAGCCCCTCGCTGTATCGCGGTGCACACGGGTGAAGCCATCGCGGCTGCTCTTGGTGTTTCCCTCCCTGCTGCGCGGGCCCCGCAGCCATTTACAGCCCCTCGGGTTTTTTTTTTTTGTTTTGTTTTGTTTTTCCAAAAGACATATTTATTTAAACCAAAACACGTGGCCGAGGGGCATTCATGAGCGTGTTAACAGGACAAACTTAAAAAACCAAAAACACCGAAACCGAGGGAGGCGAGGCCGGTTCCCCCCGGCCTCGGGGCTCCCCCGGCGCCGCGTCCCGGGGAGCTGCGGGGCCGCCGCCGCCGCTAGAACTCGAAGGTGCCGAAGTGGGCGGCGCGGCCGCCGGCCCTGGGCTGCGGCTTGTAGCCGATGCGGTCGCTGATGATCTGCTCGCGGCTCTTGTGCTCGGCGCCCAGCGGCACGGCCGCCGCCTCCTCACCGGCCGCCGCCGCCTCCGCGTCCTCGCGCTGCTTCTTGCGGCTCTGCGGGGCGGAGAGGCCGCGTCAGGGCGCTCCCGGGCGGGGGGGGGGGGGGCGGCCCCGCCGCGGCCGGCCCCGCTCGCACCTCCAGCTCCTTCCGGACGCTCTCGAACTCCTCGATATCGTCCAGCTTCAGCTCCAGCCGCGTCGGCTTCCGCCGCAACATCGCGCCCCGCCGCCGCTCCGCCGACACCGGCGAGAGGCGAGCGCGCCCGAACCGCGCCCCGCGCCACACCTCCCGGCGTGCAGCGCGCCTTCCGGCGTGTGCTGCGCTCCGCGCCACACCTCCCAGTGTGCACCGCGCCTCCCGGCGTGCACCGCGCCTCCCGGTGTGCGCCGCTCCCTGAGCCACACCTCCCGGCGTGCACCGCGCCTCTCGGAGTGCGCCGCTCCCTGAGCCACACCTCCCGGCATGCACCGCGCCCGCCCCCAGGCCCGCATCTCCCGGCGTGCCCCGCGTTCCCCGGAAGTGGTTGTGAGGCGGCGGAGCGCGGTGGCGGCGCGTTGCGGATTGTCTCGTCTCGTCTCGTCTCGTCTCCCGGTGTGCAGCCGCCATGGCCTCCGCACGGCCGCCGGCGGCGCGCGGGGGCGCCCGGCCCGCCGTACGGGCCCCCGCGCCGGCGGAGGTGGGCGTCCGGGGAGGGGCGGCTGCGGGCCCGAAGCCCGCGCTGAGGCGGTGCCGGCCCGCGGGCCCGGAGCGGCGGGAGAGGCCGCAGCCGAGCCGGGGGCTCGCGTCCGCTTTTGGCCGGTGGGGTTCGCCGCGGCGGGGCGGCCCCCCGCACCGCCGGTGACACCGGAGCCGTTCACGGGGCTGCGGCCGTAGTGCTGGCGTGTTTCCGTGCGTTTGTACAGAATCCTGTGTTTTTCGTGGAAATCTGGCCGTAACGCTCCTCTTCCGGCGGGAGGGAGCTGTTCCCCTTCCATCTCTCGCTGCGTCACCGAGAGCCGTCGGTCGGCGTCGCTCCTGCCTTTCCTGGAGCTTGTTGATTAAAATTAGGAGCTTCGTCTTCTAAAGTGTGGAGTTTGGTTTTTTTGTTTGTTTGTGTTTGTGGGGTTTTTTTTAATTAAAATTTAAACTTAATTAATTTTTTTTTTAAATTAAAAAAAACCCACACCAAACCCCCAGAGTCTCAAAAAGCCGTCTAAGTAGATAATAAAGAACCAGAAAACAGCACAGGATAATTGAAGCAAATTCTTTAATGTGGCGTTTTACGTTTGGCCTGTGCACTTAGAGCATGGCCTTGTGGTCACACACAGTGTCGCGGTCTGTGCTGTCCGTAGGGACTTTCTCCAGCAGAGCAGTGCTTTCCTGCTCAGCCCAGGCGTTTGTTGTGTCCTTTCTGGCCAAAACACCCTGACGACGCTGCCTCTACCCTCCAGGCCACCAAGAGCAAGCCTGCAGAAGAGGGCGATGCTCCTCCGCCCAAGAAAGCCCCCATCTTTTATGGCAGTTTGGAAGAGAAGGAAAGGGAGCGCCTGGCGAAAGGAGAATCGGGGCTGCTGGGAAAAGAAGGGATGAAGGCTGCCCTCGAGGCTGGCAACATCAACATCAGCAGCGGTGAGAGCGTTTAACCACTTTTTTTTTTTCTGTCTCGCTCTGAAATGTGATCAGCTTTGAGTGTAATTTCAAGTAAAACGGTGAGCCTGCTGCCTGGACTGTTGGCTCTTCGTTCGGATCCTCCTGTTGGGGAGGGATCGCTCGTCCGGTCGCTGTTCTGGGTTTGACGGTTCCGTTTTCGCTCAGGTGAGGTGTTTGATCTCGAGGACCACATGAGCGAGCGGCAGGCGGAGGTGCTGGCCGAGTTCGAGCGCAGGAAGAGAGCGCGGCAGATCAACGTCTCCACCGACGACTCGGAAGTGAAGGCCTGTCTGCGAGCGCTGGGGGAGCCCATCACGCTCTTCGGAGAAGGTCCTGCGGAGAGGAGGGAGAGGTGCTGTGTCTGCCCCGAGCGTTGCAGATGGGAGACACTCAGCTTTTCCCAGTTTATCAAATTCCGGCCGTTCTCCTCGCAGCTGGGGCGCAGCGAGGCGCTCGCCAGTCAGTGATGCCTCATCACAGTGCAGCAAGAACACTGAGGGGGAAGGAGAGGGAAACAGGGATTGTTTCACAGAATCCCAGAATGTCAGGAATTGGAAGGGACCTCAAAGGATCATCTAGGCCAATCCCCCTGCCGGAGCAGGACCACCTAGATCAGATCACACAAGAACGTGTCCAGGCGGGTTTGGAACATCTCCAGAGAAGGAGACTCCACAACCTTCCTGGGCAGCCTGTCCCAGTGCTCTGTTCCCCTTACTGGGAAGAACAGTCAGGTTCATTATTTGTCAGGTTAAGCTGTGAATTCACGGAGTGAACGTGACTTAATGTGTTTCTTTCCAGATTAAGAAATATCCTTTCGGTGGTTGGCACAGACGCCTTAAAAAAGACCAGGAAAGATGACGACAGGTCTAAAAAATCCAAAGCAGAGGTAACGGTCTCGCTCGTTCTCTCAGTGCTGAGGGGGATAGGTACGATGCCCTTTGAGATGCCTGATTTTGACAGGCTCTGCTATATCCAAGACACCTGTTTTTTGTCAGTCTGCGGAGTCTCATGTTATCCCTTTGTGCTCTTTCCATGTTTTTAACAAAACCGTGGCAGTGTGGTGTCTAAATCAGGAGTGTTGAGTCTGGCTTGTACTTGCAGGCCAAATTCCATGCTGCCTACAGCATATAAACCAGGAGACTGGATGTTTGGTCTGTTACTTGGTATGGCAAGCCCTGTATTGCTGTTTGTCTTCATACTCTGGAAGAAAAAACTTATCTTCCTGCTACTGCATCTGTTTTCTGCCTTTGGTTCTTCTTTCTGCTTCTCTTTTCTCTTTCCTGAGGCTGTTTTTTTCCTTATTATTTTTGGGGGTTGCTGTAAGAAATAAGGACAATTTCTGCAGCTCTGGGCTTCCATTTTCCTGGGTGATGCATAGAGAGGGAAGGAGTGTAATCATCAGCTGTAGGTCATTAAGTAAAACGAGTTAGTGTTCAGTGGGAATATTCCGGAGTGAAATGGCAGCACGTCAGGATCTGATCCATAGGGCAGAGAGTTAGACTTGTCTCTCTTAATCCCTTTGTCTAGGGCTTGTAGTTACACAAAATGCCCTTAAAAAGAGGCCAGATTTAAGAGCAGCTGTTGGGGTAGCACCTGTGTGCTCAGAGGAGGTCAGCTGAGGTGGAAGAGCAGGAGCACATCAGCTTTTTCTTTGTTTTTATCCTTTTTCCTAACAGTATCAGCAAACCTGGTACCACGAAGGACCACGCAGTCTGAAAACAGCGAGGCTGTGGCTGGCTAACTACTCGCTCCCCAGGTGAGACCAAATGGCACAAGTGAAGGAGAGACATGGAACCTTTCGTAAAATCTGGCTGCTGATCCCACTGCGGGGAGCGTGGGAAATCTGAGATGGAAGGAATGGGGAACATGCTCCTGGGTAGACAAATCCAGTGAGCTTAGAGCTTGACTTCTCAGTGACTGGCCGTAGCATTAGCCTAATTTGAGGAAAGGGGGGGGAAAGGCCTGTGTCCAGCAGCAGGGTGGGGCAGACGAGGGGCTTGTCACTCCACCTTTCCTCTGCGCAGGGCGGCGAAGCGGCTCGAAGAAGCCCGGCTGCTCAAGGAGATTCCAGAGGCAACCAGGACGTCGCAGAGACAGGAGCTGCACAAATCCCTGCGAGTAGGTTTGGCGGCTGCTCGGCTGCTGTTCGTACAACGTTTTGCTGATCCTCTGGAGAGATCAGGAGGAGATCAGCTCCCCGGAGCTGCTGTCCAGATGGATGCAGTTTTGTCACTGGGGTCTGCTGGAAAGCTCTGCTTTTCCTCTCTTTCTCTGTGGCGTGCATAAAGCACGTTAGAACTCTCTCTTCAGTGGTTCAGAGAGGTGTGCTTGAGTTGTCCCCTTGCGTGGCGGAGAGATGAGACCTCCCTTTGTTGCCTTGCAACTTGCCTGTGAAGCTGAAGGAATTTATTCCTGGCTGTGTCACAGGTTTAGCTGGCTGGGAAGGGACTGCTCACTTTCCTCTTCCTGTGCGATGGTCACTAGTACCTAAAGCCAAGGGAAATAACCAACACAGTCATGGAAAACATGTTTTGGATGACTCTGAGATGCCCTTTTTGAGTGCGTTAAGTCAGATTCCAGCTTAGCTGAACAGAGAGGCTCAGGCACACAAAGTGCTGCTGCTCTAATCCTGTTTACACCAGAGGCATCAGCTGCTGGAGGATTTGCTTCTCCCCTGAGTGCACCACGCTGCCCATCCTGGTCTGTCTGGCTGCATTCGGTGGGCAAGTTGTAGAAAGAGGCCAAAACTACAGGAGGTTTTTTGTCAAAACTAGCTGCAAAGCAGGCCTGTGGGGTTACTGGTGGCAAGTAGTGTGGGTGGCACGTTGAGAGCTAAGCTGTGCCCCTGCTGGGAGCTGGAGTGGCTCTGAGGCAGCTCCTCCCTTGGAAAGTGTCTTTCCAAAGGCTTCTGTCTCCTCCTGCATGCATTCGCCTCCTTCACCTCCGTCTTTGGCTGGGGCTTTCTCTAGGTTGCTTGTATTTTACTCATTTATTTTCTTCGTTTTCGGTTACAGTCCTTGAATAACTTCTGCAGTCAGATCGGAGACGATCGCCCACTGTCCTACTGCCACTTCAGCCCCAATTCCAAACTCCTCGCCACTGCCTGTTGGTAAGTTTCCTTCTACAGCCCTTGCTTCAGGGGCTGGGAGAGCACAGAGGAGGGAAGGAGAGGGATGCTATTGGCAGCTCGCCAATCACGAGAGTTCAGAAATGCTTTTTTTTTTCCCTACTATGAACTCTCTCTTCACTTCGTTTTAGAGCTCAGCAGAGATTTCAGACTGAGTCCATGAGTTCTCATGGCTGGCTGGCCAAAGTGCACTGGTGTTTTCGCCATTGCAGAACTCCTCCAGGGTGGTTTTGCAGCTCTTTGACGTTCCTGTCTACACTGACATCTATTTCTTGTCTCCAACAGGAGTGGATTGTGCAAGCTCTGGTCTGTGCCTGACTGCAACCTTGTTCACACCTTACGAGGTAGAGAGTGACTCCCACTGAGACTCTTTGCTCAGGTCTTTTGTTCTCTCTGGTTGAGTTCCGTATCTGAATTACTTTGTGATTTAAACTGTAGTGTTCTTTGGGCAGATTTTGTTCTAGTGGGAGCACAGAATCACAGAATGGTTTGGGTTGGAAGGGACCTCAAAGATCATCCAGTTCCAACCCCCCTGCCATGGGCAGGAACACCCTCCACTACACCAGGTTGCCCAAAGCCTCATCCAACCTGGCCTTGAACACTTCCAGGGATGGGGCAGCCACGACTTCTCTGGGCAACCTGTTCCAGTGCCTCACCACCCTCTGAGTGAAAAATTTCTTCCTTATATCTAATCTAAATCTCCCCTCTTTTGGTTTGAATCCATTGCCCCTTGTCCTATCACGACATGCCCTTGTCCAAAGCCCCTCTCCAGCTTTCCTGTAGGCCCCCTCTAAGTACCAGAAGGCTGCTATAAGATCATCCCTCAGGCTCACAGAGCATGGGCATGTGGCGCACAGTCAAGAGGACGTCCTGGCCTTTCTCTTGGAGCTAATACCTGAGTTTGCTGTCTCTGAACGGTGCTTTGTTTTGTTTCAAAACCTAGTTTGAGTTGTTTTGAGCCAAACACCAGCATTTTTGGCCAGGCCACTTAACAGCAGTGAGGTTCTTTGAATAGTGGTCACAACTTTGACTAAATACAAACGTGAGGACAAATCCTTTGATTCATATGTTGAATTTTCACTGTGTTTTGAGGGTTACAAACCTTGGCATTCGATGCTCTTCAAGTGGGTGCTGCTGGAAGTGCAGTTTAGTTGCAGGACAGGTATGTCCAGTAGTTACAATGCAACTTCACCCAACATGGGAGGACACAGTGGAAGTGTTCACTGGTATCTGACTAATTAGTAACAAAGAAATGCTGCTTTTCTAAGGAATTGGCCGAGATCATGTGGCAGATTATGAATTTTTATTTTATTTCTCTAAAGGACATAACACCAACGTAGGAGCAATAGTCTTCCACCCCAAAGCCACCATCTCCCTAGACAAGAAGGACGTTAACCTCGCCTCGTGTGCAGCTGATGGTTCTGTCAAACTCTGGAGCCTTGAAAGGTCAGAATGATACCAGACAAGCCCAGCTGCAGCCTTGTTGTTTTGGGGTTTGTTTTGTGTTACTGAACATGGGACGTTTACCAGCCTCCTGCAAATACAATAACCTTTTCTTGTAGTTATACCAGTGCAATTCCTGGCCTCAGTATGGGCCACCTTCTTCAGCAGGAAAAGGGATCACCATGATTAGGGGAATCGAGGTGAGGGGAAATGATCTGAGAAGAATCAAGTCAGAATTGCTTCTGGGCATCGGTAACTGCTTTGGGTGATGGCTGGAAGATTTGGAGATTGATTCATTCTAACCTTTCGTTTAGGAGAAAATTTCCCCTCTTGGATATTAAGAAATGAACTTTTGAGTTATTGGAAAACACCACCGCTTGGAGAGGGACTAATCTAACACATGACCGTGCACAAAAGCTTCAGCCTGTAATGAAAACAAGTGACTCTCGCCACACAGTGTAGTTTTGCAAGATGTGCAGCATCTGCCTCAAGCCTGTGAAGAAGAGAACGGTGTAGATTCTGAGCTGTAGCACCGGCTGTGTTTGAAAAGGGGAGCCCTGCAGTGCACCTCGGGAAGAGGCAGGCAGCTCCGAGATCCTCCGTGGTTGATCCTGAGCTGAAAGTCACCGTTCCTAACTGGGGAAGCATCACTGTGCAAAGGGACAGGTTGTTTAGTGGTCTCATGTGGCCACGTCTCTAGTTAGCCTGGTGGAAAGAAACTGAATGCTCTTCAGGTCTTCTGCTGAAGGCTGCTGACCTGCTGGTGTAATTCTGGGAGGAGAAATATTCCTTCTCTCCTGCCTCCCTGCAGTTCTTCAGAATAGGAGGCTTTGCTGTAGTCAGGATGTGTTCTGTGTCGTCACAGTAAAACTCTCTGCAGTTCAGGTAGTCTGCGTTCTGCTTCCGCGATTCCGAAATGCTAATGACAAGAGCCTTGTTAATTTTAAGGAATAATAATAATTATCCCAGGAGAACGTCATAACCAACATGAGTGTGAATAAAGGGGCTTCACTTTGAGCTGTAGCTGTGTGAACAAGAGGCAGAATTCAGAGTCATTAGTTAGAACTCTGATGTTCGTGTCTGGCTTGCCTTTAATTAGCAGATCTTTTCATAGAATCATCGAGGCACAGAATGGTTCGGGTTGGAAGGGACCTCAAAGATCATCTAATTCCAACCCCCCTGCCATGGGCAGGGACACCTTCCACTACACCAGGTTGCTCAAAGCCTCATCCAACCTGGCCTTGAACACTTCCAGGGATGGGGCAGCCACAGCTTCTCTGGGCAACCTGTCCCAGTGCCTCAGCACCCTCAGAGGGAAGAATTTCTTCCTTAGATCTGATCGAAATCTCCCCTCTTTCAGTTTAAATCCATTGCCCCGTGTCCTGTCACTACACGCCCTTGTCCAAAGTCCCTCTTCAGCTTTCCTGTAGGCCCCCTCTAAGTACTGGGAGACTGCTAGAAGATCACCCCTTTTTCTGGGTTCATGATGTTTGCAAGGGCCTGGCTAGAGCAAGCCACCTCTGACCAGTGCCCAATGCTTTTTGTTTCTGTTTTTCAGTGATGAACCAGTGGCAGACATTGAAGGACACAGCATGAGAGTGGCACGCGTGATGTGGCACCCTTCTGGGAGGTTCCTGGGCACTACCTGGTACGGAGATGTGGTTATTTGCTTTAAAACATGACCATTAGCTTTCTAGCTGGTGTCCACAGAGGAGCCCAGGACGGACAAGGATTGGCCGTTCTTGACAACAGCTGGGCTGTCGCAGTGTAAATACCAGCAAGTCACTGGGATTCCTTTCTCTGCCCCTCGTGTGAGACCCTGCTGGTGTCCAGCTGGAAACAAAGTGCCCCCAGAGTTAGTGAAACATCCTGTTATTCTCCCTGGAGATACAGTTAGTTGGACAAATGCTTTGTTTTCACAGCTACGATCACTCGTGGCGCCTGTGGGACTTGGAAGCTCAGGAGGAGATTCTCCATCAGGAGGGGCACAGCAAAGGGGTCTATGACATCGCCTTTCACACGGACGGGTCTCTCGCTGGGACCGGGTGAGTTTGCTTTGCATCAGGACCGGCCGTGAAGTGTTCTCAAGGTTTTGTTGCTGGCTGATGCCAAGTGCCCCGCCATTTCTGCTGGTGAGGCTGAGCGTGCTCTGGCTGCTGCTGAAGGCTCTGGTGGGTAATGCTGGTCTTCTCCCTTCCTAGTGGGCTGGATGCTTTTGGCCGGGTGTGGGACTTGCGCACGGGACGCTGTATCATGTTTCTAGAAGGCCACCTGAAGGAGATCTACGGGATTAACTTCTCCCCAAATGGGTAAGAAAGGAGCTTGAATGGTTTATGTGGGAGCTCCGAGCACAAGCCCCAGCTCCCAACGACGTGTTCCTCCTCCGCCCTTTGGCAGGTACCACGTGGCAACTGGCAGCGGTGACAATACTTGCAAGGTGTGGGACCTCCGCCAGAGGAAGTGCATCTACACCATTCCTGCCCATCAGAACCTGGTGACCGGAGTGAAATTTGAACGTAGGTACCTCCTGTCTGACGTTCCTTATCCCTGCCTCTCCTGAGCTGAGGTGGCAGGGCACGGGGCAACTCAAAAACACGTCTTCAAGTCAAGAAGGCCTGCGCTGGTTAGCAGTGGAAGATTTGTCATGGTTTTCTTCGCAAATCTCACTTTTCCTTTTTCCCCTCCTCTCCTGCAGCCAATCATGGTAACTTCCTGCTCACGGGCGCTTACGACAACACTGCAAAGATCTGGACTCACCCCGGCTGGTCCCCGTTGAAAACGCTGGCTGGGCACGAGGGGAAGGTGATGGGACTGGACATCTCCCTCGACGGCCAGCTGATAGCCACCTGCTCCTACGACAGGACCTTCAAGTTGTGGACAGCAGAGTAGCGCAGAGATGCTGCTGCTGGACTGGGAGGGAGACGTTGATGGCTTTGAGCTAAGACTTGCTTTTTTTTATATTAAAGAAAAAAAAGGAGTTGGCTGTTGCAGTGTGCATTGCGACAGCTGTGGTCACTGCTGGTCTTGGATCGAGGTGGTTTTGGAGCACCTGTGTTGGCCAGGTTGGAGTTGCATCTCGGGTGATGTTTTTCCATGTTTTACGACTTTGTTTTTATACTGCAGATCCTGCTTTCTGCTGTAATTTGGAGATGATCCAACTGCTTCCACCCTCCCAAGTCAGGCTCACGGGTTTTCTCCAGTCTGTTTTAGACATTTGTAGGTGGCCACACACCACCTGGGGCATGGTGTGTTGTCCAGCCTCTGTTAACACCCATCTTATCTTCCGTTTTCCAGGAGCCTTCGGTAGGAGTCTGTGGCTTCAAACTTGATTTGCATTTAAAGAAGGAAAAACTGGCTTTCAGAGTCAGAGGAACATGGTCCCCTGGTTGTCCTGCCTCTGCAAAGGTAGTCTGTGAACACGGAGCTCTCTACCCCCTGTATATTCACTCACAGCAGATGGTAAAGGCCAGGGAAACTTTTCCATGTCCTACGTCCTTGAGCTGTCTCAGGGACTGGGTGTTTCAAATCCCTGTAGGTACCTCCTGTTTGAGTTTTGCTGTGTCTCACCTGAGCTGACACAAGGGCGGCCATTTCACCGTAGGATTGTCTTGTTCCGACTTAGGCCGTGGGGAGCTTTCTTGTTCATTCCTTAAATTGAAGTTTTGAAAATGTCGTGTTCTGGAAAATCAAAGCATGTTTTGGATGTGCAGCCTGGCTTCTGGGTCTCACTAGGGGACAGAGAAATTAATTCACAACAAACAGTTTGATTTCTCTCTGCTACCGTAAAAAACCTTCCAGAGAAGAAAAGAAGATGGATTCATCTCCCCTTTGTCCCCTGGAGAACAGCTCCATGTTCTTTGGGAGCGAGCACAGTTCTGCTCCCGACATGTGCAGTGCAGCTGGGGATCGTGTTTTTAAGGGAAAAAACCAACCAACAAACCCACTGACAAGTTACTTTTCTTCTAGCAGAGTGTTGGGGGCTTCCACCTTTCCAGCAGTGTGGTGGCATCTGCCACGTGCTGTACTGCAGCTCCTACTCACTCCCATGGGAATATTATGGGACGAGAGGCCAGGAAGTAGCACAGGAAAATCTTTAATTGCAGATTTAATTGCGAATCTCTAATCTCCTCTGTGTAAGCCTTGATCCCAGCTCCGTGCCCTCAAGGTGGTTCTTAAGTGTCTCACAAAATGTCTGCAGAAGGGACTGCCCGAGCCCGGCAGCCAGGGATGTCCCCAGCCATAACAGACAAGCCCCACTGGGTGTTTCTCCTCAGGTTGGCATTCATGGGACAACCCTGGCCCAGAGTCACCCAGCAGGCTCCCACGTTTCTAGCTGGCTTAGGATGGAATCTTGGACACTAATGGATGTTCTGTGTTTACACTCGCATTGTTCCTGGGGTAGAAATCCCAGCGCTGGGTTTCTGTCACACCATGAGCTCTGCTCAACTGGAGCAAGAGGAAGGAGCCCGGGCGTTCCCTGCCCCGTGCCCTGGCACTCCTCAGTGCTGCCCCTTGGCATCTCGCAGCTCATCTCCTCCTCCCTTAGCCCCGTCACACGCAGCTGGCCTGTGTGGAGGTTTTGTAAAACACACAGGGCTCTTTCAGCAGAGAGAACTTGGCCTGAATGCTTCCAGGATTTGGTGTTTCTTCTAGACAGCTCTAGTGCCTTCCCACCACCCACAAACTGGAACCAGTAAATCCCCCTGCCCCAATGATCACACGTCACTGCTCTACAGGTGCAGAGTCTCCTGGTGCTTGCAGTCAGGGGGAAGCTCTTGGGAGTCACATCCCCTTGCAGGGCAACCTCTGCTGGAAAGGTTACTGTGGTCAAAACGCTGCCACCTCTTCCAGCGCCGGGTTTGCGCCGTCGTTTATCCGGAGTACGTGAATTCCCGAGTTAAAACTGGCACAGAGCAGCGTGGAGCTGTCGCAGACGGCCAGCGAGGCCAGCGGTCCCGATCCCTCGAGGCACAAGGTGGCCAGGCAGGCTGGGGAGGGAAGAGAAAGTCACTTGGGGCACTTGGTTTGCTGAGATGAGACACGACCACTCCAACCTCCCACCTCCCGGCTCTGCCCACGCGTGTCTGTCTGCTCGCCTGATGCGGGTGCGCTGCACCCCTCGCTGTCCCAGATCCCCACATCCAAAGGGACGTGCCCTCTGGAAGAGAGACCCTCTGCCCCTGTGAGCCCACGGGGGGTCTGCGCGTTGACCAGTGGGGTGGTGGTGAGCTAACAGGGATCCAGGCTGAGTGAGGCTCTGCCTCTTCCCTGGAGAGGAAGCAGGGATGGATGGACAGACAGACACTGCGGGGCTGAGCTGCAGGGCTCGCATGGAGGCATTCCCAACATGCCTTTTTCTCCCAAATTGCTTACAGTCCAGAAAAATTCTTCTTAAGGGCTGTGCTACACTCGCTGTGCAGCTTTGATGCACCTCCAGAAGGGAAAGAGGAACAACATTTAGGGCATCCAGTGCCACATCAGCCCTTCTGTTCGGGTCTGTTACTGCAAATATCCCAGGGCAGGATTTGTGCAGAGACGCCAACGCTGCATTGAGCTGCCAACGGACCCTCGTTTGGCACGGACGTACCGGCAACTGCCTCTCGTGGTGACTTACACCCTTCCAGCAGCGCCTGAGCTACGGCTGGTGGCTGTGGAGGTCACCCAGGTGGGAAGGCAACGGGATCAAAACAAAGCTGCTGCCAAGCCCGCGGCCGCCCCGGCGGGCACAGGCACCAGGGTGAAGGAGGAGGTGAGTGAAACGGGAGGTGAGAGCTGTGCTGGGGGAGGTCATCAGGTTTCTCTTTTCATCCTGTGTGGAATCAGGGCGTTGGCAGAAGTGCTCAGCCACGGCCAGCGGCCAATGCTGATGACTTCTGGAGCATGTCGGTGAACCCCAGCGGCTTCCCAAGGGGTCTCTGCCTTCTGCGCAGGCGTTGGGATCCAGCCTGCAGCTATGGCAGGGCCTGGCAAGCAAAGAGCCTTTGTGTCCAGCTCAGGTGAGGACTCAGCCCTCACCAGGTACTCCAGCAAGCAGGGTTAACCCCGAAATGCCCACGATTTCCCTTCAAGAGGATGACCAAAGCCAGGGCAGCTGCTGACCAGCCCTTTATCCTCCAGCACAACTTCTGTTCGCTACAACTGCTTGTATCTGCAGAAAGCCCTAGAGCTTCCCTGTTCTTTTTGATTTTTATCACTTGTTCCTTCGTTGCTGAACTGGGACATATCTTTAAAATCCATCTTGTCATTGTGCCCTCTTAGTTTAGGAAGGACACCCGTCACCTCCATGTTACGTACCCCAACACCCCCCTTTTTGCCCAGAGGGCAGACAGAAGCCCCTGAGGCAACACCAGTTGCTCTGGGGTGTATCTCCATCCTGCCTACGGCTGGATTTGAGTAAAACCCAGAGGTTTCAGGCTTCATTGTGCCCAGCACCACCGGGAGACAGAAACGAAGGGAACAGTTTTGTTATGCCAGGGTACGGCACCGTGAGCGGGCAGGACCCTTCCCTACCTCCAGTGTCTCGGTCCCAGACCTTCACGGTGCTGTCGTACGAGGACGTGGCGATGCTGGGGGCGAGCGCCGGGCCCCGCGGAAGGAAGACGCACGAGGTCGTGGTCTGGAAATGCCCTTTGTACTCGTGCACGTGGTTCCGCGTCTGCCGCAGGTCCCACAGCTGGAAGGCAACAGGTTCAGAGCTCCAGCTGGTGCTGCCACGTACCAACGGGGAGCTCCTTGAGAAAGGAAGAGGGGTTTGGATAAAGACCTCCTCGCCAGTCCTCAGCCTACAACCCCTACTGCCTTTGTCCCTGCTCATGCACACAGCACTGGAGAACTTCAGACCCTGACGGGCTTTCACCATCGGTGTCTATTCAGCTGACGGGCTGAGGCCGTGCGGGCCGATAACCGCGTCTCCAGCCCGCTCCCGGCCTCAGCCCTGCTCTCCCTGGGACGGGATGGTCTCATCCTCTCGATGTGCACACACAGGGCTGGGAACCTGCAGGACTGAATCTCTGATTTGGAAACACCTGGAGCAAGGGGTCCCTTACAGGCTTTCTGCAAGAACCTCGTGCTCCTCCATGCCGTTACGGAAACAAAACCCCAGTGCTCTAATCAGGAAGAACATCTGCTCAGATATTCTCTGAGCAGAAGACTCACCAAAGGGACAGGCAGGAAGACACTAAGCTCTGGCCCTGGCCGGTGATACCAGCACGAGGCCAATGCAGTGGCAGCAAGATCTTTGGAACACTGAGCTGCTGCCTGCTGCTGTGTGCTGTGGGCGGTGGAGAAAAAACCCAGAAGAAGCAGGACTTGCTGCCCAGCAAACTCACGGTCGCCTCGCCGCCCTCCCCAGCGGAGCCGCTGCTGCTGCTGAGGCAGTACCGCCCGTCCTGGCTCACGTCGCAGCACGTCTGAATATGGCGCTTGGCTGGGAACGTGTGTGCCACCTGCAGCTCCCGGCTGTCCCAGATCCTGGAAGGCACCGGAGTGGGGCAGGGGGACTCGTCACCACCACGCCAGGCTTCCCCTCCCGTGCCCTCCTGCCCGCCCTCACTGCACCCTCGTGCTCTGCCCTTGCTGCCATCCCTCGTGGGCAGTCCCCCGCCTTCCTCCCAGCAAGTCGAACTCCCAAAGCCCTCAGTGCATCCTTGTATTTCTCCGTTGCGGATCGGTCTGTAGCCAGAGCAGCTGTGCTGAGCTCTCGTTTTTATAAATTCTCCTTTTTACCTGCAGTTGCCACCCAGTGCTGCTTACACAGAATCACAGAACCATGAAACGGTTTGGGTTGGAAGGGACCTTCAAGATCACCCAGTTCCAACCCCCCTGCCATGGGCAGGGACACCCTCCACTACACCAGGTTGCCCAAAGCCTCATCCAGCCTGGCCTTGAACACTGCCAGGGATGGGGCAGCCACAGCTTCTCTGGGCAACCTGCTCCAGTGCCTTGCCACCCTCAGAGGGAAGAATTTCCTCCTTAGATCTGATCTAAATCTCCCCTCTTTCAGTTCAAATCCATTGCCCCGTGTCCTGTCACTACATGCCCTTGTGCAAAGCCCCTCTCCAGCTTTCCTGTAGCCCCTTTAGGTGCTGGAAGGTGTCCCCTCAGCCTCCTCTTATCCAGGCTGAACAGCCCCAACTCTCAGCCTGTCTCCAGAGCAGAGGTGCTCCAGCCCTCAGATCATCTCCATGGCCTCCTCTGGACCTGCTCCAACAGCTTCATGTCCTTCTCGTGTGGGGGACCCCAGAGATGAATGCAGAACTGCGGGGGGCGTCAATGCCATGGGTGTCCCCCATACTGTCCTCTCCTGGCAAGAGACCACACTCCAAGACCTAGAGGAGCTGGAAGGTGGCTTCCAGCCACCCCAGCAGGCTACGAGAGACCAGGTGGTCATGACGAATAACCAAAGAAACAGCCCCTTGTGCATCTCCCATAATGCCCACGAGCCTCAGGCTGTAACTCCCTTCTCCAGGGCTGTGGGTAAGATTTACCTGATCATTTTATCCTCTGAGGTCTGGATGACATAAGGTTCCCCAGGAACCCAGCACAGATGTGTGACCTGCGGAGAGGAAAGGGTGAGCAGAAGCCCACCTCTGCGCACAGCCCAGGCTGGTGTCCACATAGATACATGGGCCCCCCGAGCTCCCCTCTCCTCTCCCTCCTCGTGCTGGGTAGTCAGCAGGAAATGCTGGATGACTTTTTTTTCTGCTTCCCACTGATGCTGTTCCCCTACAGGGTGTGATCCCTGTGTGGTTACTGGGGGTTATTTGAGGAGGTGCCAACAGCTCAACAGGACACAGAGCCATGGGAACAGAGGTACCACGGGCACCAGAAGACAGTACCAGAACCAGCCCCCTCTGGACAATGTGCTTCCTAACTGCTCCGAGTTAGAGCGTTGACAAATTGCCCTACGTCTCTTGGTATGTTTGCGCTCCTGGATTTGTTGTTACCTGGAGAACAGAGTAACCAGCCTCAAGCTTCGGTGTCCCCAGGTGCAGAGGGAACCTGTGCGGTGCCTCGAGGGCGTCTCGTAGCACCAAGCTCAGAGCAAATTCACTCTACACAGCTTCACGTGTGAAACAACCGAGCAGGTGGTGAGGTGCCGTGATAGGATGCAAGGAACCAGCAGCTCCTACCAGATTCCTGGAGATCGCAGCTCTGCCCAGACACTCTCCAGTCTCTGTGTCCCACTTGCACACGGTGTTGTCTCGTGAACCCGTGCACAGCTGGGAGGCATCTGCAACCACCAGTTAACATTGGAAAATTTTCAATAACAGTTGTCAAGAAATCTCTGGGGAATGGCAGCGTGTTGTTCCTCACCCGGGCTCACAGCCAGCCCAGTAACAACCAGCTCATGTCCTGGGAAGTGCTGGCTTGGCCCCGAAGCCCCATGAAGCTCCCACATCATCACCGTCTTGTCCCGGGATGCGCTGAAGACTCTGCTGGAGTCAAGGGCAGAGGTGACCTGCCAAGGACAAGACGGGAGAAACTGGTTGGCCTCCCCACCCAGCCCAGCTGTGTGCAGGGAGAGCACACCGCTCCGGCTGCCGTGTCAAAGCCCAAGACGTGCAGAAACGTGACTGGGGAGAGCCGGACCTTCCAACCCCGTGTTGGCCATGCTGGATGGGCACGTGCCGGGTTGCCCGACGCTCACGCTGCGACTCATTTGTTTCTGCTCTGCCAGATGCCGACCGCAGGCAAACCCTGACACAATGGGGCTGGGGGAAACGGCACGGCGTGAGTGTGGCTGCTGCAGCCCGTACGGTGGCCGTGTGTGCCGTGGCAGGGAATGTCAGGCAGGTCGGGTGTGTGACCCACCAGCGGGACCCACGTCCTCTCAGAACCAGGGAGCTGGATGGTGGATGGGTGTTCTCGGATCTTGATCTCAGAAACCACTAATTTCACGGGAAAAAACTTCTTAAAAACCCAAAGGCACCCAGTGCACAGGTGCTTTGAGCACTGGGATGAACGAAGCCCCATTCGTCCCTCCAATACCCACAGCACCGGGACCCACCGACGCTGTCCCCAGCCGGAGGTGCACCGGCCACGCCACACACGCGTGTGCACCCCTGCACGTTTGCTCTCCGAGTGGCGTGTTTGGCTTTGGAATCAGGATGCCAGAAGGAAAATTGAAGCCCCACTGTTCCCAGGCGTGGCTGATTTCTAGAAAATGATGAGTCTGGAAGAATGAGACCTGAAGAAAAGCGAACGGCATCTCTGAACCAAAAACTTGACCTTGTAATTCATCCTGAGTTTTTGCTACACAGCCTTTTGGAGGGGAAGGTAAGCACACATCCAAGCCTCCTGGAGCTCTCTTTGGTCTGGATGCAACCACCCCGTGCTGCCTCCCTGGACAGCAAAGTATCATTTGGGACCTCGGGAAAAACCTAACGCATTCCGGTATCCCGGTCCCTCTTTCTGACGGAGCAAAGCGAGGCCTCTGTGGATGACAAACCATCGCTCCATCATTCCTGGTTCCCCAGTTTCTGACAGGTAACAGCACAGGAGACCCCACCGCAGCCCATCAGTTGTCACTCACCTTGGTGACCTCCCGCTCGTGCCCGAGGAACCGCCGCAGCGCAGCCCCGGACCTCCAGCTGCAGACAGCCACGCTCTGCGGAGGAGCAGGGAGAGGGAATCAGCAGGAGAGCAAGTGGAGGAGGATTGTGCACGTTCTTGGTTACATTGCACCGAGACCCGTGCACAGTCCGAGCTCGGAGAGGGAACGGGTTCTTCTCCTTTTGAGCTCCTCCAGCACATACAACTGTCTTTAGAGCCCGTCCATTGCCAGGTAACGTAAGAGAAGGGCCAGCCCAGTGCTTCCAAGCCTGGGTGAGAGCACTTGATGTGATCTGAGCTCTGGAGAGGTTATAAAATTTGATCCGATGTGCTTCGGTGCATGCCCTCACTCTAAGCTCACCTTTTCTTTCCACATTCAGGAACTGACAAAGTCGTTACCATTCACAGAAATGTTTAAATCTCTCGTTGAAACCTTATTTTCCTAAGCTGGCAATGCATTTTCCTGCCTGTGACTGTGCTTTGTGCCCCCTTTGTGGGGGGTACCTCACCTTATCCCTTCCTCCTGACACGCACAGGTCTGGGTTGAGAGCAGCCACAGAAGTGACGGCATCGGTGTGTGCGGGGCCGTGCTGCCGAACGGCTCCGACAGGTCCCGTCTCTCCCACGGAGCTGTCGGCCCTGCAGCAGGCAGAGACAGCGGCGGGAGCTGCAGGGCTCTTTAAGGCCAAGTCAAGGTGCCATCCCCAACGAGACCGAGGTCTGGGAGATGGCACCGCTGCCTGGGCTGCAGAGTGACAACATCTGCCTTGAGAAAGCTGAAGAGAAGCTGTGAATGGACAAATGCATCTCCTGGACTAGGTGAGACCGAGTAGACCTATTCCACCTCTGGAACTGCTAAATATTTACATGTTTACTCACGCCATGCTGGTGCAAAGAAGAAAAGAGGTTTTGATCTCACCAGCCTCCACTTCCACCAACACCCTCCAGGCTCTGCCGCTCTCCTTTGCTGCCACCAGCCCTGCCAAGCACGTCGCGTCCCCCCCACTGCCACCCTGAGCTGGCAGGTGACCTCCCGGCAGAGATCGCCCACCTTGCTGCCACGCACCCAATTATTTCATCTTGCCAATGAAGGCTGATGACAGTCTCTGAAGAGACAATGCAGCCATTCAGATATTTGGGGCAAAATGCCACCCCTGGAGCTGTGAGCCTTCAGAGCTCTCCCTTAGCCACCACAGACCACGACCACCAGCCACGTTTGCATGTGCAGCTACATTTTGGATTTCAGTGCCTCAAAGAAGCTGAGCAGACTTTAGAAGTGAGAGTCAAAAATGAAAATGTGATTCATACACTCAATAATGAAACTAAACCCACGCGCTTGCTATATCCTCTGTTCTCTCTTCATTCCCCTAACTGATTTATTAACTTAATGAGCACCTGGGGTTGTTTTACCTGTATCTGGAGGTGTGGAAGCTGGTTTTACTCTGCAGTTTCCCCATAGCTCTGCCGACGAGCACAGCTCCTGCTACGGCCAGCAGCGATGAGCATCACATCAGCATCTCGGGCACCTGCTGCTGAGACACGACCTGTGAGTGGGGAGACACAGCATTTCTGGGAATCCAGAGAGGTTTCTGCTCGTTACATACACAGGGTAAGGTGCTGATAACACATTATCTACATCTTCATTTAGAACAAGAGGAACAACCTCAGAGGAGGGGACATCTGGAGCTCCCCAGTCAAACCTTTTGCTCAGAGCAGAGCCAGTTCCAGAGGTGAGGTTACTGGGGCCTTACAGCTGAGCTATAGAAGTATCCAAGCTTGGTGAGGCCACGATAGAAATGGAGCTGCTGCCTATAATTCTTCTAGCACCTTACGCCTCCTCTTACTCCAGTATCTGCTCTTGACTTCCATGGTTCCCCGAGATCCCAATCTCTAGACTGGTGAATGCAAACACCTTCAGACTGAAGCTCATCCAGCTGGTTGGTGGGACTGTATCTTTAGACTGAGATAACTGCAGCCACAGGCAGCCCAAACTTAACTGGACCAGCCTGACTTAGCATAAAGCTTGAAGTGCTCTTTCCATAGGCTGAGGAACACTTTGGGAACAGCAGCTTCTACGTCCAAACTCCAACCCCAGGTCCAGGCTAGACAGGACCATCTTGATAACCCAGATGGAAGAGCCTTCGGCGGAGCAGGGCTTGGGCCGAGGCAGCGTCTCTCCCACTCATCCTCACGGGTCACAGACTGAGCAGAAACCAGTTTCAATGACAGTGAATCGCCACCTGCGGTAATTGGCTTCTTCTTAGCTCAAGGCACACTAATTGGATTTAGCCTGTCCTCGGTGTGCGTTAGCACTGCTGTCTTCTGGGTCAGTAGTATTTTGTTAATAAAAATACGAAAAAAAACCACCCACCTGCTTGTTCCTGAAAAGAAAAAACCTGTTCCGAGGGTCTGCCCATGAAAACTTGGAAACCAACTATGGGAAGCACTAAGCAAGAGGGGTGGGTTTCTACAAAACACTCCCTTTCTAATTTTACTCCGATAGCCTTTGTGATTAACAATTAGTAACACCCGGTTAATCTCCGCCTGTTGTATCCATGAGTTTGCATGTTCAAAAGATGTGAAGGATGATAAATCTCAGAGCTGCGGCGCAGCGCTAATTAGGCAATTTACTTCCTTCGGTCAGACCAAGTGGCCAAATCGTTTCACTGCATTAGGAACAAACATGATTTTTCTTTGGCAACGGGAGAACTCTGGAAGTTGTTCCTCCTGCAAAACAGGATTCTAGGAAAAAGCTAAGACGTAAATTCTGATTTTTTAATTACGATGATTGCTGCGTTTCCCAACCAGCAGTTACTTTCCCCATTCATGTGGTTAACGTACACGTGCAATCATCCCTACCTGCACATCAGCTCAAACCAAGCTGGATGAAGGCAGAGAGCTGCTGGCGACTGCGGGAGGCTGCAAGGAAAGTGGGAGAAGTATCTCATCTCTGTGTCCTCCTGCCTCTTGCCCACTGCAAAAAAGAGCCGACTTTTCTGAATCCTGAACAAGAACAGTAGTTGCTCGGGCAGGACGTTCAGCTGAGGTTTTACGATGTGGCAGGCTTCCCTGCACACGCTTATCATGAACCTGGTCCGTCACAAAGCTCCTACAACATGGGCATCCGGCAGCAACGATCCACACGAAGCTATGCCTCGAGAAGACTGAATTTCAGCTGGAGGATCTCCTATCCTCCCTTCCCCCCAAATGCATTGCTGAGTAGAAATCAACCCCTTTTTTATTCACTAAATTGTTTTTTAAAAAATAACCCACACTGCTGCCTAAGCCTGTTCAGGCACGGCAGCCAAATGACCATACCCACAGCTGCGGGCACACACATCACAGCAGAGCCCTCTGCCCGCTTTCATGAGATGTTAAACACCCCTCGGGAGAGGAGCGTTTACCCATCCTTGGGGAGGACACAGAGGCAGCCCCCAAGTCCCTGTAGCCAGGGGTGACCCCGTGGCCATGATGCAAGTCCCTAGAGCTGGGGGTGACCCCGCGGCCACAATGCAGGTCCCTAGAGCTGGGGGTTGCCCCGTGGGCGGTAAACGGATGCATCCCGTGTCCCTGTAGATGGGGGGAGCCCCACGAGCGGGCTCTGGGGCAGCCCGGCAGGTGCAATACGGTGCAGTCCAGGTCCCTATAGCCCCTGGGCAGGCTATGGGGACAACATAGGTCCCTATGGCTGGGGCAACCCCATAAGAGGGCTGCGGGGCAGCCCCCACGAAGGACATGGGGACAATATGGGTCCCTATAGGTGGGGCACGCCCGTGGCGAGGACATGGGGCAGCCAGCGCAGCCCCAGCCCCGCAACCCGCCGTGCGGGGCCGCCCCCGCCGCGCACTCACCGGGGGCCGGGCCGAGCCGAGCCGAGCCGGGCCGAGCCGAGCCGAGCCGAGCCGGGCCGAGCCGGGCCGAGCCGAGCCGGGCCGAGCCGGGCCGAGCCGAGCCGGGCCGAGCCGAGCCGAGCCGGGCCGAGCCGAGCCGAGCCGAGCCGGGCCGAGCCGAGCCGAGCCGAGCCGAGCCGAGCCGGGCCGGGCCGAGCCGAGCCGAGCCGAGCCGGGCCGAGCCGAGCCGAGCCGAGCCGGGCCGAGCCGGGCCGAGCCGAGCCGAGCCGAGCCGTCCCGTCCGCCCCGTCCCGCCCCGCCGCGTCCCGCCCGGCTCCTCGGCGGCGGCCGGGGCGGGGCGGTGTGCGCGGCGCGGGCGGGGCCGCCGCCGCCCCCGCGGCAGGTGCCGGGGCGCAGCATGGCCCAGCGGGGCCGGGGGCCGCGGCCGCTGGCGGAGCGGGCGGCGGACCTGCGGGTGAGCGGCCCGACCGGGACCCTTGCCCGGTGCCCCCCGCGGGGGGCCGGCGGGGGCTGCCCGCGGCGGGGGGTGCGGCCGGCGGGGAGAGGGGCCGCGGTCGTCGGGGGAGTTCCGGTGGGGCGTGAGGCGCTGGAGGGGGTGTGGGGCTGTGTGAGGGGTCCCCCGTGGGGAAGGGGCTCTCTGTGGGGCGTCTGGTGGGGTGCGGGGCCCCATGAGGGGTCCCCCGTGGGGATGGGGGTGTCCGTGGGGCTCCTGGTGGGGTGTGGGGCCCCGTGAGGCGTCTCCCGTGGGGATGGGGGTGCCCGTGGGGCTCATGAGGGGTCCCCCGTGGGGACGGGGGTGCCCGTGGGGTGTGGGGCGCCCGAGAGGTGTGAGGCCGGTGGGGGCTGTCCAGGGGGGCTGAGACTTGCATGCTTCCCACTGCTCCGGGTTCCAGAACAAGATCGTGGACCTGTGCGAGCGGCTCCAGCTGCAGAGCGCGGCCATCGCCCGGCACGTGGACGAGGTGCTGCCCGCCAAGGACCAGGGCGTCCTGGTGAGTCCCCAGCCCCTCTCCTGCGCTGGCCATTCCCGGCGGAATGCTGAGCTTTCCGGGGGCTCATCGGTGCGCAGGGGTTGTCCCCCTCCCACCCAGCTGATTGTGCAAGCCGAGTGCCGGGGTGTGCCTGCGATTCCTGCTGCATCTGCCCCAAAAACGTGCACAAACATTACATTTCTTGGTGTTAGTGTACAGCCGTTAAATGTCCCACTAGGACCGATCTTCACCATTCCTGTTTGTGCCTCGCTGCCACCAAGGACAAGAGGCACTTCCGTGGTGGCTCCGTTTCTTGCTAATAGCAAATCCAGGAAGATCTGCTGAGGGACGGGCCTCTGGTCCCTCGCAGGTTGTCACTTAGGTGCCAGGGTTAGGGCAGGAGGCAGCAGGCAGGTTTGGGGCTGGTTGTCCCATTTACTTCTGCTTGCATCGTGGTGGTTAGTGTGGCTTGGGCTCGGTTAACAGAGTTATGTTAACAGCTGAGCCCACAGAAAGTCAGCAGAAGCGGTTGGTGCTCTTGTTGGGGTTGAAGCAAGGCTGATGTTTCTGCTCTCTCCTTCCTCTGGCAGAACGCAGCCAACGCGGCGCGGGAGCTGGTTATCCAGAGGCTGACCTTTGTGGGGAACGCCTGTGAAAATGAAGAACAGCGGTTGCTGGAGGAGGTGCACACGGAGGAGGAGCGAGCGCACCAGAGCATCCTCACCCAGCAGGTGCACTGGACCGACGCTTTGCACAAGCTGGCTGCCCTCCGAACCTACCTGGTGGACGTGATCACCAACCTGGATGACCAGGGCTTGGTGGTGAGTACTGCTGCTTGTACCGAGGGACGGGTTAGTCAGCCCAGAAGTGACCTACACTTTCTATCGTGGATATTATGGGACTTAAATACGGTGTTCAGCAGCTTGCTGCACTGACAGCAAGCAGGCAGAGTTGGACGGGACCTACATTTGCATGCCTAGCTCCAGGAACTTCCTTCACCTGGTCATGACAAGCCCCCGTGGTTTCTTGGTGGTTCCTGGAGCATCTGCTCTGCCTGATTCTGCTTTTGCTTGCAGTGATGTTCAGAACCACCTGGGCTCAGGTCTCCAGGCTTTCGACTCTCAGATGCCCTTAGGCTTGGCAGCCGGGACAGCTATGGGTTGGAAGCTGCTCCCACAGCAGTTGGGCCACCAGTTTGCTAGTGTTCCGTCTAGTTTTAATCAAAACGTGACCCTTGGGAGCACCTGCAGCTCTTCTTGAAGGTCCACCCCGTTGTCTGGCGTACTCTGTTTGGGGTATTTACTGTGCAGGGCAGCCCGCACTTCCCCTCGCTGGGTTCCTTCTCTGGATATGAAGTTGTCAGGCATTACCCAAGCGGTTCCTCTTGTTGGAGATGCAGGTGGGTAGGCATCGCACCGCCTCGCTCTTCGCCTCCGCTTGCCGCCTGTAACTTCGTGAAGAGGGAGGCAGCAGCTCTGCTTGGAAAAAAGAGCCGATCCCATGGACAGGAGGTCGCTGGCTGTTCCTTTGGTGGGAAGCACAGCGTCTGTCCTGCCCCAGCGTCTGTCCTGCCCCAGCGTCTGTCCTGCCCCAGCGTCTTAGGTGGCCGGGCTGTGGCCTCGTGTAGGCAGTAGAGGTTGGGAAGCAAGATCTGCCAGGTGCCTGTGGCAGGAAACAGCGAGACCTTCAGCTTCTCCTTTACCACGTAATGGAGGGGAAATAGGGATCGTACGTTCTCCACCTTGGATCGTTCGTGTTGGGGTTTGTCCCTGTCGGGAGTCGATACGTGTCGTGTCACAGGAAGGTGAGAAAGGCACGCGGAGCGCCCTGCAGCTCATGTTTGAGCCCTGCTCGAATATTTTTCTGCTGCTTTGGTAACTGGGCTGTGCCTTGAGAACGCACCGTAGCCAGCAGGTACAGAAACACGTGGGGTGGACCACGAGGTTCTCTGCCCCATGGCTCAGGCCCTCTAACCCATGCAGCAGCATCACCTCTTACTGGAAGCGGTGGGCGTTGTTTGCTGCAGGCACAGGATGTTCTTGCAGCGTGTCCCACCAGGGTGGGGGAGGAGAGGGGACCTCAGGGCTGGGTTTTCACACTCTGGGCAAGGCTGGGTGCAGCCGTAAGAGCTCCCAGATGCAGACAGCCCAGTGTCTACCAGAGGGTATGGAGTCAGAGCTGGTTCTTTGTCTGTCCAGGGGCTTTCCGCCTGCTTAGCTCTCCCATGTTTCCCTTGTGCCAGACGATCCAGCTGTACTGGTGGTCTTCTGCTCTCACACACAGCAGGGTGGCAGCAGGCTCTGTCTGGATGCCACCAAGCCTTTCTCAAGCCACTGTCACCCAGCCACACAGTCCCACTGGCGCAGAAGGCGCTACCCCTAGCTAGATGTAGAAGATGTGTCGCCCGCAGCCATTGCCATTCATTTTTCAAGGGATGGAAAGTGCTGAAGCTGAAAAAAAAGGATGTGGGAAGCTCCCCCTGCTCCCCAGGGCCAGCGTTGGAGTGAGCAGTGGTTTCTCTGGGTCAGGAAGGAGAACAGTGCTCCCTGGGTCCTGGGTTCGCTGTGGCCTAGCCTGTGTTTGGGATTTTATCCATGGAGATTTCAGCTGTGATGACTCTTCTCTCCTTGTCCCCAGCATGCAGAAGAAGAGATCTTCGAGAGGTTAGTACCTGGCTGCTCCTGGTCCTTTCCCTCACCCCTGCTCCAGGTTTGTCTCACCCTCCGTGGCTCCCGCTATGAGCAGCGTGCCGTTGCTGAGGCAGCAGGTGACCCCCCCCCCCATTCCTCCCTCATGCTGCTTTTGTTGGGGACAAGGACAGAGCACAGACATGTCGGCGTGGCCTCTCGTCTCTGCTTCTCGTGCTGCGCTGCAGCTCACGACGGAGCAGCCCGGCACCTAGAAACGCTCCATGTGCAATGTCTCCCCGGAGGCATTGCCAGATGCACTGGCCCTTGCTTACGGGAGACCTTCTCCAGCTCCTTAGAAACCTCCACGGGGCTCCCTGGGAGATGGGGCGAGCCTGTCCCTGGCCTGTTGGCAGGAGGTGGAATGGTCCACCTGGGAAGCTGGTGTGCTCCGTGCCCGGGGGGCTGCTGCGCTCAGCTGCCTCCTTACCCGACGGAGAGATTGCACAAAGGGGAGAACTGGGCGCGGATGTCAGCGTTTCTGGCCGTCGTCATCAGTGACGTCGGGCTGCCCTTCCTTCAGAAGGCAGCTCGGTGGCTGCGTTTTTGCAGGCCTTTATTTCCATGGCTGCTCCAAGGGTGCCAGTGGCACCGGCTGGACTCTGCTGCCTGGAGGACTTTCAGGAGTGGTTTTGCCTGGAGCCTGCCTGTAGGCAGCAAGAAACGTGCCACAGCACGTCACCAGCAGCCAGTGCCGGCGCCTTTCCTGGCCACCATGAGTTCACACGTGTGCTGCAGGAGCCCGGCGAATCCTCACTCCGTGCTGTGCTCTGTGAAACCCGGGGTCCCGGCTCGCTCTCCTTTGCGTCCCCCCTTGCTCTGACAGCGAGAAAGAGGGAAATCTGATTGTCTGGCTGCAGCCTGGCCGTTGTGCTCCTCTTGTGCCTTGATGGCCGCTCTCAGACGCGTTCACTTTGTGTCTGCTGAGTGCGGAGGCTGTTGACTCGGACTGCTGGGGTTGTATTTAAAAACACTGAAGTCCTTTCAGAAGGGGCTGTAATCGAAGCCAACCGAAAGTATCGCTTAGGGTGAGAGCTGGTGTAGAAACCCCCGCTGTAGTTTCTCGGCAGCGGCTCTTGCAACTGCTCCAGCTCATATTTCTGCCCTACCTCCTAGTGATCTTCATAAACACCTCCCAGCATTGGTCAGTAAATCACTGGATTTCAAAATAACTCTTTATTTCCCTTTGCTAGGACAGAGGTGGCGGAGGGAATCTTAGAGCCACAGGAGTCCCTGAAGTTAAACTTTAATCAGAAGTGTGTTCAGAGTCCACTGCTGCATCGACTTTGGGCCTCCGCTGTTCTCTGCTGCATCGCAGGTCAGTGCCTCGCTCAGGTCTCCTCTCTGGGGATTCCTGCACCTTCATGTTGTGCCCAAAGAAACATCCTGATGCTGCGTAAAGACATCCTGATGCTGTGTCCTGCCCAGGACGTGGGGCATCCTGCCCTCCTCTGCTGCCCCAGCTGCTGCCAGTTGCTGTGAGCCCCCCAGTCAGGGGGGCAGCAGCAGCTGCAGGAGGTTTGGGAGGGTGGACAGTGGCTAAGAGGAGAGCAGGGCTTTGAAAAGACCGTGTCTCTTATCAGCTCACTTGGTTTCTTTTGCTGTTTCCTGAGTCGCTGGGAGCCAGCAGTGAAGCCGCCGCTGCCATAGGAATCTCTATCACAGAAATTCCCTTTTACCACGTTTAGGGTTGGCCGGCTGGTGACTTTAAAAGAGGGTGAACTCACCCGCAGGGCGTCTGTGCCACGCTCTGACGTGCTGGAATGAGAAGTGAGTAAATGCAGTAGCTTTCTGATGGTGAGCTGAGATTGTGGCTGTGCACGAGCTGGGGGTTCGTTGGAGGCGTTTGTGATCTGGTTCAGCTCTTGCCGTACAGCTGAGGCTGCGTCGGAGGCGTTTGTCAGGCCAGTGACGTGCTCTGGGTACAGCTTTACCAGGCTGGTGTTGGCTCTGCTGAGCAAGGAGAGACGTTTTTCTTCCGGCTGCGACCTGCTTGCGTTGCTGATTGCGAAATGTTTGCTTTTCCTCTTGCTTCCAGGCCATCGTTAGAGCATTTCAAATGCATTTTTTGTCCCTCAACAGTGGCAGTATCCTTCACAATTTGAAAACGTTCGTCCTGTGTGCCACCTCCTGAACAATCCCTGCAGTCATCTTCCCAAAGCTTTTTGCATTAATCTTTGGGTTTTGCTCATCTCGCCCTCAATCTGATGAGCAGTTCACAGCTTTTCCCTATTTCCAGGTCTCTCTCCAAGGTATGTGCTTCTGGCTTTTGTAGTGCTTATGTTTTCCAGTATTAGCTGGACAATCTGTGCGTACTGGACAGCACTGCCGTTTGTTTCTTCCACTGCAGACTCTGGTGTTGCTCTCCCTTTGTGATTAATTTCCCTCTGATTTGAGTCTTTGAGTGCTGGCAGTCATGTGGACTCCTGCAGCTGTGCTCTGGCAAAGTTGAGCAGGTTCTCAGCAGATGTTCGGAGCTGTCGAGTCATGCAGGAAACCTTTCCCTAACTCTCTTTGTTGTGACATGGGTTTTTGTATGGATTTCTTTCCCAATAGCATCCTTGTCAAATGTAATGACTCTAAGGGAAGGTGTCCCTGCCCATGGCAGGGGGTTGGAACTAGATGATCTTTAAGGTCCCTTCTAACCCAAACCATTCTGTGATTCTAAGACATTCGATCCTAGTAGTGGATCTGTTGGTGCTATCGTTACCCTCTGGTTTGGGTTTCTGGGGTTTTTTTGTGTGGTTACATTTAACATGTCATTATTGCATGCTGAGGATGCCTGTCATTTTCTGGCTTATCTCACTAGTCCATAGTCCACCCAGGACCTAGCCTTAGAGATTTAGTATTAACCACAGTGGTCCTAGCTTTCCTCGAGACACAATAATGTTATGTTTCACTCGGTGGTCCCTCCTTCCAAAGGCAGTTGTACAGGTGGCAGTCTTTTTATTTGCTTGAAAACAGTAAATTCCTAGCCTTGACAATTTTCCTTGTAGCCTGTCAAAAACTTGGAAACCAGCAGGCAGAAGAACCTCCATTTCACTCTCAAAAATAAATACGATCCCTTTGATGTCTTCACTTGATATCCAGGCTTCTGTATCGCTTATGTTTGGGGTTGGCAGCTTCTTCCTTAAACCAAGAGGTGATGTAAATCTCCTGGCACCGTTCTGGGTGGGATCTTGCTTCATGGCCACCCACATCAGCCCTGCTGGGGGGCAGGTAAGAGGTGATGCTGGCTGGAGACCCAATGGAGGACCCTCTGCAGAGGTGACACAGGCTGAAGTGTCCCAGCTGGCTGAGAGGTTGGGCTGCTCCATGGTGACCTTCTGCCTCTCAGGGACTAGGCTGGGTCTGGATTCCACCTCGGTGCCTAAATCTAGCTACGAGGATTTGAATCTTAGATGTGTGACTTTGGAAATGGGAACTTGGATTTTTAAAAGTAGTAAAATGTGCTGCAGCTAACACATATGTACTTAACAGAGATGTTAACCATGCTAACTTGCCTACTCAGCATCCCTCATCTCTGAAGTGGCAAGGCCACTCCAGTGGGTACTGTACACAGAGAAAATAGATTTTTGGTGACACGAATTCCCAGTGGAATTTTTCATCAGAATACATGGGAATATCCAGAGGGCAGATTTATTCATGACGAAACACTTGTCTATGTGGGAAAATTTGCTGATCTGGATATAAGAAAAAAATTTTTCACTCAGAGGGTGGTGAGGCACTGGAACAGATTGCCCAGAGAAGTTGTAGATGCCCCATCCCTGGATGTGTACAAGGCCAGGCTGGATGAGGCTTTGGGCAACCTGGTGTAGTGGAGGGTGTCCCTGCCCATGGCAGGGGCTTGGAACTAGGTCATCTTTGAGGTGCCTTTCAACCTGAACCATTCCATGATTCTACTCTGCTGTTTCTCTGCCAGTGCTTCCCCTCCCTCAGATGATCCCCTGGAATCGTGATTCCACAATGAAGCTACGTGGGTGTCATGGGGCTGATATTTCCCTGCATGGATGATCCCTGTGTGTGAACACCGGAACGCAGCCCCGTACCTGGGTTAGATGGGTGTTACACAACAGGAGGTGTAATGTCAGAGGAAGACAAGGTCTCACGCTGCTCTGTTTTCTGTGAATTCATAGCAGCGTTTGGCTTCCTGGAAAGTCAACCTACAAAGATGCAGCATGGGCAAGTACAGCTGCGGAGACTTAGGGAGGGCACAGCATGGCAGGCGGGCACGCACGCTGCCAAGCGTTTGGCTGCTGTGCAGTGAAATAAATCAAGTGAGTGAGATTGTCTGCTTCAGCTGGAAGCGGATGCTGTCTCCAGCTCCTCTTTCTGCTCGCTGTTGCTCGCAATAGCTTCCACCTAACACGCAAGCGTATGTGGTGCTTCCATGTTGTGCAGACTGCTGATTCCCTCTGTTCGTCTCCTGCCAGGCAGCACCAGGGCAGGTGCCATCCTAGGAAACCCCTTGGCCAGCGCTGCTGCTGTTTGGTGCTGCTGGCTGGTGGGAGGGATGCTGACCTGGGCCTGTGTGGGTGCTGGAGCAGTTCAGGCTCCAGGACAACCCCACTGAGGTTGCAGTGTACTGGTTTGCTTCTTTAAGGGCCTCATCCTGCCACGTGCTGGATGCCAAGCAGAGGGCGGTTGGGAAATGGCCAGAACAGACGTGATATGGTAGAGCTCTTGCTGGTGGCAGGACTGGGAGAGCAAATGACTCGCCTCACCTGCTCCAGCCCTGTTCCCGTGACTGTTTGAGACCTAAAATGCATGAAGCGAGGGTGGGGGAAGGCAGGGCGAGGACGGGCACCCGCAGGTAGGATCGCAGTCTCCCCCGGCGCAGGTGAGTCAGCTGGGCGTCTCTTTGCTTAGTGAATGTACCGAGCCAGGGAAGTGCTCGTGCAGTCATTCGGCACCGGCACCCGCTCCGCACACCCGCTGCGGGGTCTCGTGGGGCGGGCGTGTGGCCAGGGTGAGGGGTGCTGGGTGCTGCCCGCTGGCGGGTCTGGAGTGGAGCAGAAGCCCAGTGGGGGCAGGCATCCTCCGGCCAGCCCGGCTCGCCCCCCGGCCGGCAGCTCGCTGGGGTTGCCCTGTGGCACAAGCGCAGCTGGGCAGCCCCTTAATTCACAGCGAAAGCAAATCGAGTCGTGGCCGTGCTCATCTCTAACGCCTGGTGCCACCTCACCCCGCTGCTCCCAGCCTGCGCAGGGTGGGTTGGTTAATGCCTTGGGCTTTATGGGAGGAAAGGGATTTCCCCTGCCCAGCCCTCCCTCTTCCTCCCCATTCCCGTATGACCGGCTTTGCAGGTTTTCTGCAAGCAGCCCTGCCGTCTGCGCGTCCTTGCGCAGGCCCTTGGCTCACCCCGGCTGGGGGAGGAGAAGTCAGGTCCTGCTCACCCTCAGTGGGGGTGGGAAGGGATGGGGCTCAGATTTGGGTCTCTCCCAAAAGCGGGATGAACCAAACCTGCTGAGTTCTGTTTTGTGGGGATTCAGGCCAGGGTCGGCGTGGGATGAGCAGCATCTTCTCTGACTCTGCAGAACTTCTAGAGCAAGGGTGGGGAGGTGTCCGGGGAAGTCTGGGCTTTGGTGAGTCTCTGCACAGTTCTGGCCCTGGCTCAAGAGGGGAGGCTGTGGGGAGCTGCTGTGCTGGCACCCAGCCTGGGCCCTCAGCACCGTGTCACCCCGGGGGAGCAGATGGGTCCGCAGGGGTGATGTGTGAGGAGAGGACAGTTTTGGTTGTGTTTCCAATGGCCGTGACTTCTTCGGGTGGTTCAGGTGCGGGCTACCAAGTCAGCGCTCACCGCGCGGCTTCTGTTGCAGGCTCCCAGGAGATTCACATCGATGAGAAAACCATCAGCCCCCACCTCAGCCTGTCAGAGGACAAGAAAACCCTGACCTTCAGCCCCAAGAAAGCAAAGGTGGACTTGGACTGCCCCGAGCGGTTTGACCACTGGCCCAATGCTTTGGCTACTGCGGCTTTCCACTCGGGAGTCTGCGCGTGGAAGATCAGCGTGGAGAAGAGCTGTGCCTACAAGCTGGGGGTTTGCTACGGCTCCCTGCCGCGGAAGGGGTCTGCCAACGAAGCCCGCCTGGGCTTCAACGCAGCCTCCTGGGTCTTCTCCCGCTACGACAAGGAGTTCAAGTTCCTGCACGCCGGTCGGCCGCAGGCGGTGGAGCTGATCAAGTCTCCGGCTGAGATCGGGGTGCTGGTTGACTTTGCGGGAGGGGAGGTGCTCTTCTACGACCCCAATTCCTGCACCATCCTCTTCTCCCACAGGGAGACCTTCACGGAGCCCCTCTATCCCGTCTTTGCTGTGGCACATGAGAGCATCTCGCTTGTCCGGTGAGCGAGGCATTGCGCCCGCTGGGGGGTGGATATACAATTGTATATACAGTGACTGTATATGCACTACACAGTACCTTCCTGGGGGAAGGGAGCCCAGACTGGGCTATTGGCATGTGTACAGGGGCGTTCAGACAAGACCTGCCTTCACACTGCTCTGTTCTTCGCGTGTTTTACACCAGCTTTCCTCTCCTGGAGGCTACACCTGGCCCACGTCTGCCATGGCAGAGCGAGGGGTCAGGGTAACGCTTTTAGGTGAATCATTTAATTCCTTTCTGACCCAGGGCAGCTTTCCAGCCCGATGGTGGGCTTCAGAAAACACATGTGTTTGGAGAAGCAGCAGGGAGGAGGTGCATGGAAAGGGACATCACTGGGACACAGCTGGAGACACACTTTTGGGAGGAGCCACCCCATGTCAGAGCAGGGACACTGTGGGGGCTGTCACCCGTGGGGGACCCACACCAGGGCAGGGGCACCCTTGAGGGCTGTGACCCATGGTGGAGCCCATGTCAGAGCAGAGGAGTGAGAAGCAAGGGGCAGAAGAAGGGACCTGAGCTGCTCCTTGCCTCGCCAAAGGGCACGGGGTGTCAAGAGTAACATGGCAGAAACACGGGGAGCTGCTGTCGGGCAGGGAGGAAGGAAGGAGAGGTGCTGGAGTGAAGCTGAGCCAGGGAGAAGGGCAGGAAAGATGTTTCCTTAGCTGTTTAAAGTTTCTCTTTATTTCTCAATACCCAAATCAGTAATGCAAAGTTGATGTTAATTGGCAATACATTAAATTAAATTAAATTCCCCAACTCAGACTGTCTTGCCCACAGCAGGGGGGCTGCAACCTCCTCCCAGCCACCGCTGTCGGGATGAAGGGGGGTGGCATCTATCCCTCCCCCCCCAGAACAAGCCTTCTGGAGTTCAGCTTGACCCAGTCCCCAGCTCTGCTGGGGGAAGGCACCACCTCTGAGCCCCCTCCATAGTGTTTTTAGAGCGATGAAAGACATCAGCAGCAACGCTGCGTGTCAGATACATTTTGTTGTACGAACACCCCTCCTGCTCCGTGGCAGCACTGCTCCCTGTGCTCAGAAGCGCTCGCTTTTCCCTGCCCAACTGGCAGCAAGAAATCCCATGCCAGGACCAGTTCACTGCTCACCAACGGTGCTGGTCCTCCTCCAAAACGCAGCTACCCCTTCTCAATAAGAGCCAGGAGGTGGTTGAGCGTGGGCAGGATGTGCTCGGGGGGCACCTCCGGCTCCTCGCCATTCCCATCAGCCCGAAGCAGAAAGCTGTGCATGCCCACGGCTCGGGCTGCCCTGTAATCCCGGCAGTAGTCATCCCCGACGTGAGCCGCCTTCTCCGGGGGGATGCCGCCGAGGCGCAGGGCTTTCTCGAAGATCCTCCGGTCCGGCTTGGCGAAGCCCGCGTCCTCGGAGGTGAGGACGAATTCAAAGTGGTGCCGCAGGTTGCACTGGGAGAGGATGTTTTCCAGCCGCTTATCGAAGTTGGAGACGACTCCCATGCGGAAGCCGCGCTGGCAGCACTGCTCAGGGTCTCGCCAGCTCCCGGCAGCACCTCCCAGTTGCGGGCGCTGCAGAAGTCACGGTAGAGGTTTTCCGCCATCGGCGTCAGGACTCTGTCTTCGTGGACGCCTGCGAGCCTGAAGGTCTGTTTCACCACGTCAACCCACCACTGCTGGGAGCTGAGCCCCTGGCCACGGCCGTAGTTGGGGAAGCGCCGGCTCTGGGCTCCGTACGCCTCCCGGAACCCGCGACTGAGAGCGTCGGGCTGCACCCGCACGCCGTGAGCCCGGGCCTCGGCCGCGTAACTCTCGCCCACCGGCTGCCGCATCCGCAGCAGCGTGTCCTTCACGTCCCACGTCAGCAAGCGGAGCGTACGCATGGCTTCGGGAGAGCTGGGGGCTGCAGGAGACCTGGAACAGAGAGGCGGGAGCCCGGTGCTCTGCCGAAAGCGCGTCGGTGCTGAGCGTATCAGAGCGGCGCGGGCACCGGCCCTGTGCCCGCGTCACACCCACCGGTGTCGGTGGTCCTGGGGTGGGGGGGGGGAGTCAGGCCCCTCCGGGGCCTGCATCGAGACGGGGGCGGGGGGAGGGAACGCCGGGCTGCGAGACCTCCCGGGCCGGGCAGCCGCCCCTCCCCGCGGGTGCTGCAGCGGGGCGTCCGGAGGGAGGGACGGGGGCGCGGGGGGCTGGCCCCGGGGTGCGGGGGTCCCGCAGGGGCTGGAGGCGCGGGGCGCGGCCGGGACTCACCGCGCCGGGCTGCCGGGGCGCGGGGGCTGCGCGGGCGCGCGCTCCCGGTGCCCGCCCCCCGACCCGCGCCGCCCCGGAAGCCCCGCCCCACCCGCGGAAATCCCGCCCGCCGCGCTCAGGCCCGTCCCGCCGCCGCCGCTTCCTCCTTCAGCCAGCGCAGGAGCTGAGGCGCGAAGTACGTGATGATGGCGTCGGCCCCTGCGGAGAGACGAGAACGCTGGAGCCGCCGCGGCGGGGGACGGGCCGGGGGTGGGGGAGCGCCCCGGGGCCGCCCGCCTCACCTGCGCGCCGAAAGGCCGTCACCGCCTCCCTGACGGCAGCCTCCAGGCCGAAGGCCCCGGCCTGGGCCCCGTGCCACAGCATGGCGAACTCCCCCGAGACGTGGTACACGGCCAGCGGGTGCGTGGGGTGCTGAGGGCAGCGGCGGGGAAGGAGGTCAGCCGGCGGGGCGCCCCTCCCCGCGCCCGCTGCCCCCTCCCCACGCGCCCGCTGCTCCCAGGACGGGCACAGAGGTGGCTCCTGTGCCCACCTCGACGGGTGGAACCAACAGCCACGTCCCCTCCGCTTTGGCAATCCAAACTGGCCATCCCAAACACACACCTCGCCCTCCGCCAGAGCCACCCCGTGCCCTCCCTGGAATGCAGAGAGAGAGGGGCTTTGGGCAAGGGCATGGAATGACAGGACACGGGGCAATGGCTTTAAACTGAAAGAGGGGAGATTTCGATCAGATCTAAGGCAGAAATTCTTCCCTCTGAGGGTGGTGAGGCACTGGCACAGGTTGCCCAGAGAAGCTGTGGCTGCCCCATCCCTGGAAGTGTCCAAGGCCAGGTTGGATGAGGCTTTGAGCAAGCTGGTGTAGTGGAGGGTGTCCCTGCCCATGGCAGGGGGGTTGGAACTGGGTGATCTTTGAGGTCCCTTCCAACCCAAACCGTTCTGTGATTCTATGATTCTAAGAGCTTACTCGAGCCTTGACTTCCCTCACAAGGTCCAGGTAGGGCATCCCCGGCTTCACCATCAGCATGTCTGCTCCCTCGCGCACGTCCCGGTCCTGGGAGGGGAACATGTCTGTGACCCCGGCAGCTCAGGGCAGAAGAACATTTTCCAGCAAGGCCACGGCTGGTTTTCCCCAGAAGTTTTCACTAGGTGGCTGGTTTTCCCAAGAGCGATCACAGAAGGGTGATCACAGATCCCTGATGGCCACAGGAGCCCTCGGACATGCTGTGATGGGGGAGAGCTGACACTCCCCGCACCAGACACGGTTCCCGGGCAAAGCCGGTGGCTGCATATCCCCAGACCCGACACCCGAGCCGCAGCGGGGCACTGGGTCACCAACTCCACAGCTCCCAGCACATGGTCCTTGGGCCAGTGCTGGGGACCAGCTCTCCCTCAGGCTGATGGGCATCACATTTCTCTCCCTTGAGAGGGAAGAGCCTCGGCCGTTTTGGCTGGTGTGCCTCCCACTGCCTTCTGCCTCCCAGCACCCCTGGCCTTGCTCTCCCCAAACCCTGACCCTTGGTGCTGCCCCGGGCAGCCTGACCCCGGCTCACTCACCACGGCACGCATCGCCAGGCCCCTGGCGCCCGGGGGCAGCTGGTAGCATCGCCTGTCTCCGAAGGCGGGTTTGGATAGTGCAGCATCCCTGGGGACAGGCAAGGCAGAGCGGGCAGGGGATGAGGAGCAGCACGGCTCCCCATGCCTCTTGCCCCACAAAACTTCAGAAACGTGAGGACACACTAAGAGAAGTGCCTGAGCCATCAGGGCCAGGAAAGGGGGGCTCTCCTGACCCACCTTAGTGCCCCAGGATTGCTCTGGGAGGTCCAACTGGCCCAGGCTGGCCCTGGGAGCCATGCTTGAACACTCACCGCCCTCCCCATGCCTGGAGTCTAGGATAAAATCATGTCAGACATTTTCCTTTTGCTCTTTTCTGAGGCAGGTCCCTCAGGGATGCCCCATCAGGGTCAGGCCTTTCTTGGGACGAGGTCTACTAGGTGACTGAGCTGAGACTTGTCCCTAAAGCTATCCTTTGGGGCAACGGTGGCTCCTGTGACTCCCCTCCTCGCTGCTCGTAGCAGCTGCGAGCAGGTCCACCTCTGCGTGCCTTGCCACCAGCACCCAGGACGAGCAGGTGAAGGGGTGGGACGGAAGATCACCCAAGGTTATCTTCCCACCAGCCAGTCTCTCCTGGGCAAGGTATGTTTGTCTCCCTTTTGCACTGGGAAGCAGGAGAGCACTCCAAAGCAACCAGCATGGCTCCAGCTGTGGCCCATGGCTCCTGGGGCTCTGGCTGAGCCCCTTTCCCAAATAATTATCTGGGGATGCACCTCCTGGCTAGCCTGGCACTGGCTGGAGACGCTCCTGGCTGAGGGACATACCCACCTGAAGGGACCGTAGAAGCACGAAGCAAACTTGGCACTGTAGCTCATCACCGAAACCTGCAGAGGAGAGCGGAGCTGTGAGGGCCAGAAGCTCGGTGCTGCATCCCCGTGCCAGGGCCGTAGCAATTTCCTCCCACGGCTGTTTTATACTCTGCTCTACATCCTCCTTCCCCTGCCAGAGTAGCCTGGCACCTCACTGACCCTGTGTCCAGCCAAGCACATCGCCTGCCCGTGTGCATGGGGGCAGGGAAATGCCTGTGGCATGGCCTGGGCAAGGTGGGGCTTTGCTTCTCCCACCACTTGCGACGCAGCCTCCCTGTGGACGTCCCTCCTGCCTTCGGCACACACAGATCCCGAGCTCACCTTGTTGCCCAGGTCATTGGAGACCAGTGCCTTCTTCATGGCCGCGATGCGCCCATCCATCATATCTGAGGGGGCAACGATGTGGCAGCCTGCAAGGAAAGACCAGAGGTGCTGAGAAGTGCCCGAGGCCGTGACTGCCTGCAGGAGGGCAGGGGGGGCCTCCCCCTCGTCTCGGAGCAAAAGCAACCCCAGCTGGAGCCAGGACCAGTTCGCTTTTGGGCTTGCTGAAGGTGAGAGGGGGTGAGTCTGCGAGAGTCAAACTTGGGGACCGGTGCCAGGAGACTCCCCACCTGCTTTGGCGTAGGCCAGCGCTACTTCTGCCAGCCGCTGGCAGCTGATCTCGTTCTGGATGGTGCCATCTTCACGCAGGATGCCTAGGAGACAAACCGGGGGTCAGGCGACGGGCCGGACGGCGGTTGCCTCCATCCCTAGAGTGGCTCTTGCTATACAGATGCTCAGAGCAATAGCGGGGAACGCGTTAAGAGAGCTGGGTAAGGACCAGGAGACCAATGATGCGGCTCTCCAGGGACTGGACACAACACATGGGTGCTCCGGGGAAGGGAAGACAGAGATAGAGGACACAGACAAGTGCTTAGACAGATTCAGATGGGTGGAGAGTGGGTGCTTTAACCACCCGTGCCTCCCACCCTGCTGTCAAACCCAGGAGAGGTCTCCTAGGCCCAACTGCACCAGTACTGGGAGTCAAGTTTTGGGGCAGGAGCTGGCCAGGCCCTACCAGTGTCTGGAGCTTCTCAGCTGAAAATGGCAAACACCCAGAGACTCCCAGTGCCAGGAAAATGCCCGAAGGGCAGTACGGGAGCCCAGGCTGTGCACTCACCACAGTGCCCATGGGAAGTGTAAGGGCACAAGCAGACATCACAGGCAATGAGGAGCTCTGGGAAGGTGGAGCGGATCTTCTTGATTGCCTGGATGGCAGGTGTGTCCTCTGCATCGGCAGCGGAGCCTCTCTCATCCTGTGGGAAGATAAATGCCTCAGCTGAGGGTGTCCCTCCAAAGCCTCCGTGGCAGCAGTTCTGCCCAAGAAACATTCTCTGAACCGTGAGACCCTGTAACGCGGGGCGGTGGTGTGACCACCAACGACGGAAGAGCGTGACAGAGTAGTGCCTCTGATCAGTGAGTGCAGGTCTTGGGGCCTCCCAACAGCTCCCAGTGCAGGGCTGGGTGAGGGGAAGCCGTATGGGAGATGCTCTTCTCAAGCCATCCACCCTGCTTTCTGCAGCGCAGATATGACTGGTCTCCTCTGCCCCGCAGTGACGCACCGCTTGTCCGAAGGGACAGAGGATGTCCGGAGTCACCAGGAGCATTTTGGGCATCACTGCAGTCTCCCATCCCTGTCCTGCTCTGCTGAGCGGGGTGCAGGCAGGCCCAGAGACCCCGAACCGCTCCTGTTAAGATCAGGAGAACCCCCAGCCCCACACTGGTGTCTCTCCCACACCCCTGTGGCTACCCTGAGCCCCCTGCCACCACTGCGCCCACTGACCTTGTGGACCTTGCTGGGCACCCCGAAGATGAGCACACACTTCAGACCGTCCTCGACGAGGGGACGCAGCATCCCCTCCAGCTTGTTGACTCCGTACCTGAGAAGAGCAAAGTGAAGGGGGCTGCCGGGCATCCAGACCTGCTCTGTGGCTTGGGTGCTGGTCTGTGAGTGAGCCAGCATCCACACCCAGCAGCAGCTGGAGGTGCAGGGTACAACGTGTTGCCTGAACATTGGGAGGAACAATCCAGGACCTTATCTGGAGCTACAGGAGCATTATCTATGCGGCAGGGACACTCTGCTCTGAAAGGACGAGCATGCCCTGCCCTTGGATCCCTTATCTCGGCGTCTCTGTTGCAGATCCATCCCACCGCCCCACAGGACCACCCCCCGGGGGCCTCTTTGACCACAACCCTGCTAACGCGGCAGCAGATGGAGATGGGACCTGCCAGTCCAGCAAGATCTAAGGCAGGATCAGAGCTCGTGTCCGTGCACAGGTTTTCTACCATTTGCTTCCAACTGCCCTGCGTGCCCAGCCCACACCACGTGCCAGTGCTCTGCGACATGGCAAGACCCTGGTACTGTTGCTACTGGTACTTTCCCAGTATCCCCAGTATGATTCCTTCCACTCCCTTGGCACACAAACGGTCCTGCCCTGCCCAATGCTGGGGGATCCCCAAGGTGGGGACCACAGAAGGTTGGAGGTGTCACCCCTGGCCTACGCTCATCTCAGGCCATAGATCAACCCTGCTTGGGCACGGGGCACAACAGCGAACGGCATGTGGCTCATAGGGGCTGGGCTCTTACCTGGCTTGTCCAGGGAGGCTGGGGATCGGCTCCACTGCATCAGGGCTGTCACTGCAGGAGGTGGATGGGACAGAGATGTGAGGGGTTGGTGTGAGAAGGAGGCCCCTACCCTGGGCTTGTCCGCGGGGAGTCTTTTGGGGAGTCTGAACCTATCTAAGAGCTCAGGGAGCACCTAAGCCAGTCAACCTGAGCTTGGTCCATCCCTAACCCAGAGAGCCACGGCTCACTCACGTGACAAAAATGGGGTAGATGAGGTTGGAGGCATCGAAGGTGGATGCCGTACACTGCCAGGAGCGTAGCACTGGGTGGAAGTAGCCACTGTGAAGAAGGGAGTCCGCCTGCATCTTGGGCCTTCGCTCCGAAGCTGTGGAAGGAGACTCTGAAACACCAAAAGTAACCGGCAGGTTAGTGGGAGTGTCTGGTAAGTCATGGCTGTGGGTGCATGCGAGGAGGGGGCCGAGATGCAGGCAGCCACTGCAGAACTGTCCCTGTCCTGCTCCAGACACAGGTGGGGAACACGAGCTCAGCCCAGCTGGCTTCAGCCCCGCTCTCCGGCGTCCAGCCCCGTGCCGGGTGGGTGTTGCAGGACTCTGTGTCGGCAGTCACAGCACAGCACTGCCCGTAAACAGCGATGACACCGACTCCTCCTCAAAAAACCTCCCGATTCCGATTCTGGGTGCAAAACCACCAATTTACAGCCACCAGCGTCCTCCTGCTGCAGAACCACGTTCACGAGGTTCAACACCTCCACCCTCCTCAGGCTCCCTCTGTTTCAGCTTGTGTAACTCTACTGGCAGTTCTCCAGCGAAGAGACAGTCATTGCTTAACTTGTTTTGCTTTTGCTTAACGCTGTAGGATTGCGGGATACGGCTTTTGTACCCGGAGCCGTCAACAGCCGCTCTGCGCAGCGCGAAGTATTTGTGCCCACAGCGTGCAGGTGCAGTTATGGAAGAGCACGGGCACCGGATCGTCCTCAAGACACCAGGGCTTTAAACCTCGTGGTCACACAACTCCAGCAGCCACTTACTTCTCAACAAAGAAAATTTGGGATTTGGGCAAAACTGATTTCGGTGGTAAAAAAGAGCAATTACTCAACATGAAGAAATCGTTAGCTGTGTTATTGTTGAAACTTTTTCCGTAGCCGTATTTTCTTTTCCTGTAACAGTTAGATCTAGTAACAATTCTGCAATGAGACTGCCAAGATTTCAATTTCCACTAGCACTAAATTCTCACCAACACGCGGTTGGTGGGAGCGCGGCGGAAGGGGCCGGGGGAAGGCAGCTGCCCCGGGATGAGGCGTTTGGCTGCAGCACAGGAGAGAGCAGCTGTTACGGCCCTGGGAAACGCAAGCGGGACAAGGGGCTGTTGGCACAGAGCAGCTTCAAGGACTTCTGATGGCTGCACACACAGGGCCACATCCCATAAACGCCCCGCGCAGAGGAGCCGGCGGTGCCCCAAGGGACAAACAGCAAAGTCCTTACTGCAGGCCACAGATTTTGTTTTGAGAGCTGAAGCCCGAGGGAGGTGGGCAGGAGGAGAGCTGGAGATGGGCTTCTAGAAGCACAAGCAGATTCCTCCGCTGGCACCTGTGGACATGGCAGGGCTTCTCCTGGGAGCCAGAGTGGACACAAGGAGGGGACCTGTCTCAGGAGGAGCAGCCCTGCGGTCCCCTGTCCCATTCCAGGAAGGATTCCCCAAGCAATAAGCCCCACTGACCCCCTACCTACACCCAGCTCTCTCTGGAGAACAGACAGAGCTCACAGCATCCCAGGACACAGCCCAGGGGAGAAAGTCTCACGCTGGAACCCACATCACCAGTCAGCAATGGAGCTGTGCAGGAGATGGCTCCATTCTTCTGGAAAACCTTTAATCTGAGGTGTTCACCTATTTTACAAGATCCTTCAGATATTCTAACGCTGAGCCAAATTCTCAGTCTGTATCAGGCGACCCCAGTGCACAGGGCACTTGTAATAAAGGGACATCATGTTCGGTCCAGGGCTTACTGGGTCCCTCGTAGCCCTGGCAATCACCTGTGCTTGGGGATGGTGGAAAAGGAACTTCTCAGGAACTTAGAGGCCTACACGTATAAAAAAAACAGTGGTGCTTGCGGGGGACGCAGACCAGCTGACGGGCATGCTGGCAGCGTCACGGCATCGCTTGGCAAGTCATTTTTAGCCTTGGAAAGCTGCCGCTCCAGTCCTCACTCTCAGGGAAGGGGACAGCCCTCGGGTGAACGGGTTGGCAGCCCCCAGCGCCCGGGCAGGGCTCTGGGCAGGGCTCCAGGCAGGCAGCAACCCAGAACAAAGGGCTCAGTGAACAAAACCCACCTCAAGAATCTAAAAAATGTTTTAAACAGTTAATCCCACAGGAGGAAGGGGATGGGGTGGGACCAGAGGCACCTGACTCTGTATGGAACAGATAGAGGCCACAGTGCCAGAAACTGCCCTCTCCAGGGAAGGAGGAGATGGGCACCCGGCAGAATTGCAGAGCACAGATAACAGCTGGGGCGGGTGGGCCCCCGCGGAGCACCCATCTGCTGCGAGGCTGGGGGAGCCGGGATCCTCCTCGCGAGCCCCACACAAAGGAGAAGCTGCTGGGCACAGGCTCTTGCCCACACAGGGCACCTGGGCGGACGAGGGCACTGGGGTCTTACAGCCACAGAGCTGGTGTGAGCCCCACGGCTGCCCGACAGCTGGGGAAGGATGGCAGGGATGCAGAGCAAGGATTGCAGGAGTGCCACAATAAGGGGATATGACACCATGTACGTTATGCCCTAGAACGGGGCTAGACAGGCTGAGAGTTGGGGCTGTTCAGCCTGGAGAAGAGAAGGCTCCGGGGTGATCTTATAGCAGCTTTCCAGTGCCTAAAGGGGCTACAGGAAAGCTGGAGAGGGGCTTTTGACAAGGGTGTGTAGTGACAGGACACGGGGCAATGGATTTAAACTGAAACAGGGTAAATTTAGATGGGATATAAGAAAAAAATGTTTCCCTCTGAGGGTGGCAAGGCACTGGACCAGGTTGCCCAGAAAAGTTTTGGCTGCCCCATCCCTGGCAGTGTTCAAGGCCAGGCTGGATGGGGCTTTGAGCAAGCTGGTGTAGTGGAACGTGTCCCTGCCCATGGCAGGGGGGTTGGGACTGGATGATCTTTGAGGTCCCTTCCAACCCAAACCATTCTGTGATGATTTTATTTCCCCCCAGCTCCCCTCAGGGCTCCCAGCAGAACACACGTGCCTCTTTCTCCAACATTAAAGGCCCAAATACGTATTTCTAAAGCAATTTGCTTCACGCGCACCAGAGCATCAGTACGGACAAATTTAGGAACAGCTCTGTAGCTCCCTCCCGAGCAAATTGCTCCAGAGCAGCGCAGCTTCATCTTTCCTCCTCCACGCTGGGACCGCTCGAGGACCAGCCCAAACCCATAGCACCCAAACCAAACCCACTGCGGTAAGCCAGGTGTGTTTGAGGAGAAGCAAGTGCAAACCGAGAGAACCACGCACACGCCGCGCTCCCGTTCGCACCAGCACAAACGGACCAAACTCAGGGGACGGGTGAAGCCAGACCCGACGCACGCCGACGGTGAGCTGCGCAGGTCCGCTCCGGCTGCTGACAGCACCGCCGAGCCAGAAGGCGAGATGCTTTCCGAGGAAAGTTGCTTTCCAGCATGTTGGGATACAGAATCGCATGCACCTTCATCCTTTGCCACGCAATTAGTTACCTGAAGCCCTGGAGACACGCAAGCTTCCAAATCCCAAGTGGGAGTGGGGATGGACTGGGACGTACAAGGAAAGCGGAGCTCCCCCAGGAGCGAGTTAATTACCAGTCATTAACAAAGGTCAAGACATTAATGAAAATTTCCTCTTCCAGGTGGGATCTGGAAGTGGGGATGCTCGGGGATGCCTGCGATCACACCGCGGGATGAGCTGGGGCTCCGGGCTGATGCCAACCCGCAGCATCACGGCTGTTTTCCGCCACCTTTGCCACGGGAACGGCGGGTTACCGAGCAAAAAACCGAGCTGCCTTTGCTGCCTGCCCCCGAAGCAGTGCTTCCTTCCCCGGCCGGGCCCTGCCTCTGGACCCGTCCCGATCTCCGGACATCCCTACAAGGGACCGGGGTCGGGGACCGGGGCGGGGGGGGGGGGGGCCGGAGCCGGGGCGATCGCCCCGGCTCCGGCCCCCCCCCCCCCGCCCCGGTCCCCGACCCCGGTCCGCGCACTCACCTACCGCGTCCCGCTCCGACCGTGCGACTGTCGCCGAGTCCTCGCGATTTGCATAATCCCGCCCTTTTATTAGCATAGAGCCGCCCCGCGGGAAGATGGCGGGAAGTCTCGCGCGGCGGAGGGCGGGAAAGGGGCGGAGAGGGCGCGCCGGGGGGTGGGTGCGATGGTTAGAGGGGGGGGGATGTTGGGGTTTGGAGCGGGGCAGGGGGTGCTGGCGGGGGCTGGAGCTGAGCTTTGGGTTCTGGGGGGCCATTGAGTAGGGCTTTGGGGTGCTGGGGGGGCATGGAGCAGGGCTGGAGGTGCTGGGGGGTGCTGGAGTTGGGCTTTGGGGTGCTGGAGGGGGCTGGAGCTGAGCTTTGGCGTACTAGGAGGTGTGGAACAGGACTGGGGGTGCTGGAGCTGGGCTTTGGGGTGCTGGGGGAGCATTGAGTAGGGCTTTGGGGTGCTGGTGGGCATGGAGCAGGGCTGGAGGTGCTGGGGGGTGCTGGAGTTGGGCTTTGGGGTGCTGGAGGGGGCTGGAGCTGAGCTTTGGCGTACTAGGAGGTGTGGAACAGGACTGGGGGTGCTGGAGCTGGGCTTTGGGGTGCTGGGGGAGCATTGAGTAGGGCTTTGGGGTGCTGGTGGGCATGGAGCAGGGCTGGAGGTGCTGGGGGGTGCTGGAGTTGGGCTTTGGGGTGCTGGAGGGGGTTGGAGCTGAGCTTTGGCGTACTAGGAGGTGTGGAACAGGACTGGGGGTGCTGGAGCTGGGCTTTGGGGTGCTGGGGGAGCATTGAGTAGGGCTTTGGGGTGCTGGTGGGCATGGAGCAGGGCTGGAGGTGCTGGGGGGTGCTGGAGTTGGGCTTTGGGGTGTCGGGGGGTGGTGGAGCTGAGCTTTGGGGTACTAGGAGGTGTGGAACAGGACTGGGGGTGCTGGAGCTGGGCTTTGGGGTGTCGGGGGGGGTCTAGAGCAGGACTTTGGGGTGCTGGTGGGCATGGAGCAGGGCTGGATGTGCTGGGGGTGTGTGAAGCTCGGGTTTGGGGTTCTGGGGGGTGCTGGAGCTGGATTTTGGGGTTCTGGGGGGTATAGAGCAGGGATTTGGGGTGCTGGAGGGGATGTGGAGTAGGGCTAGGGGTGCTGGGAGGGGCTGGAGCCGGGCTTTGGGTTCTGGGGGGGCATTGAGTAGGGCTTTGGGGTGCTGGGGGGGCATGGAGCAGGGCTGGAGGTGCTGGGGGAGGTGCTAGAGCTGGGCTTTGGGGTGCTGGGGAGGCATTGAGTAGGGCTTTGGGGTGCTGGGGGGGCATGGAGCAGGGCTGGAGGTGCTGGGGGAGGTGCTAGAGCTGGGCTTTGGGGTGCTGGGGGGGGCTGGAGCTGAGCTTTGGGGTACTAGGAGGTGTGGAACAGACTGGGGGTGCTGGAGCTGGGCTTTGGGGTGCTGGGGGAGCATTGAGTAGGGCTTTGGGGGGCATGGAGCAGGGCTGGAGGTGCTGGGGGTGCTAGAGCTGGGCTTTGGGGTGCTCGGCAGGGTTTGGAGCTGAGCTTTAGGGTACTGGGGAGATGTGGAACAGGACTGGGGGTGCTGGAGCTGGGCTTTGGGGTGGTGGAGAAGGTCTAGAGCAGGACTTTGGGGTGCTGGAGGGGGTCTATAGAAGGGCTTTGGGGTGCTGGGCGCATGGAGCGGTGCTGGGGAGGACTGGAGCTGGGCTTTGGGGTGCTGAGTGGTATAGAGCGGGGCTGGGGGTGCTGGGGGGTGTGGAGCAGGGTTAGAGAGGGCTGGAGCAGACCTCTGGGGTGCTAAGAGGGTGTGGAGCAGGGCTTTAGGGTGCTGAGAGGGCATAGAGCAGGACTTGGGGTGCTGGAGCTGGGCTTTGGGGTGCTGGGGGCATGTAGCAGGGCTGGAGCTGGGCTCTGGGGTGCTGAGGGGGTGTGGAACAGGGCTAGGGATGCTGGAAGGGGCTGAAGCTGGGCTTTGGGATGCTGGGGGGCATGGAGCAGGGCTGGAGCTGGGCTTTGGGGTGCTGGGGGGCATGGAGCAGGGCTGGGGGTGCTAGAGCAGGGCTTTGGGGTGCTGTAGGGCTGTGGAGCATGGCTTTGGGATGCTGTGGGGCCATGCAGTCCAGTTTTGGGGTGCTGCAGGGGGACCTGGAGCCAGGTTTTGGGGTTCTGGGGGGGCTGGAGCAGGGCTTTAGGGTGCTGTAGGGCTGTGGAGCATGGCTTTGGGATGCTATGGGGCCATGCAGTCCAGTTTTGGGGTGCTGCAGGGGGACCAGGAGCCAGGTTTTGGGGTTCTGGGGGGGCTGGAGCAGGGCTTTGGGGTGCTGTAGGGGTAAGGAGCATGGCTGGGGTGCTGTGGTGGCATGGAGCTGGGTTTTGCAGTGCTGCAGATGGACCTGGAGCTTTGGGGTGCTGCAGGAGCCTGGAACAGAGCTTTGGGGTACTGGGGGGGCCTGCCAGGCCAGGGTAAGCCGGAGCCACGCTGCAGGCCTGGCACGTGCTGTTTTCTTGGCCTCATGAGAGCAAGGGAGATGCACGGGTCGGGTTTATCGCGTGGTGATCTGCAGCTCCCACACCATAATCTCGTTTCCTTGGCGCGGTGCAGTGCAGAAACCCCAACCCAGTGGCCCTCCTCTTTCCCCCCAGCCTAGTGCCTCTCACCAGGAATACAAACGTTTTATTACTGACAGAAATAAGAGACTCCATTTCTGTAAAAAATCTGGATTTTATTTAGGTATTGTTCCCTTCCAGCGTATTCACCCCCAACATGTACTAGAAGAGGAAAAAAGAAAAAAAAGAGGAAAAGGAGCTACAAGGCAGGAGATCTTGGGAAGACGTTGTCAACTCAGTCTTTCTGTCTGTTACTGACTGTATGCCAGTAGAAACTAGGCAGCAGAAAAATCTTTGTTGATTCGGTTCTTTTCAGGAGCTGGGCTTCTGTGCGTGAAAAGCCGTCGTGCCATAAAGGCAGGGGAGCTCCTGTGGGCAGCTCAGCACCAATTTTTCTGGCAAAAAGGACGTACTATTCCTCACAGAACAACTGGTGGGTTTTACTTGAACATATCTAAGACTTGTCCTCAAGTTTCCTTCACCAGACCTTGGTTAAGTTCAAATACTATGCTTATTAGTCTTCAAAAAGATCAGTCAAATAATAAAGCATTTTTCCCAAAAAAGAACTTATTCTAATAGATGCTTTCTCAGAGAAGAGAAAGGAAAGGCATCGAGACCAACAACTCAAGCATGAAAGAACAAACCTATGTGAGTACTGGGAATACAAACAACTTGTTTCAACCCATCTTTCTTGTAGGAGGTATTTTACAAACCACAGGCCTGAGGCCGTCCGTCCTAGGCAGGAACGTCCCATCCTCACTGCGCTCCTGGAGCCCATCACACTGAGGCAGGACGCGTCTCTGGAGTCACTGTCAAAGGCTGACGAGGGACCTCTGACATAATTACTCCATTTCAATTGGAAGAAAACCCCACCAAGGTCCACCACTCTGTTCTACCACATTTAAACTTGCTGCAATCACCAACGTGTCTGCAGGAACTGCAGCCCTGCAAAGCAGGGAAAGCAGGTGAGACCACCCGACCCGCTGGTGCCTACTGCTGACCCGCAACAAATGTACCACTTGATACGGCCACCTTTTATCATCCTGGTACACATTTTAGCCATTAATTATGCCTCAGATTTTTAATAAAATTCCTCTTGGTGTCCCAGGGCTGCAAAAACACAAACCAAGCACTTTTGGTATTTAGTTTACATGATAAGTGCTGTGGAGTTTTTTGATTTAGGTTGATTTGAGGGGAGAAAGTCAGCAGAGTGGACCACTGGTCCGTGTGCAGTTGTATTGCTGCATACGACTGGTGAGGCTGAAAGACACAGTATCACTGTCACAGTTACAGCAGGAAGACAAGGCACAGCCAGAACACAAGAAAATGAAGGAAAAAAAAAATAAGTAACTTGGATAAAAAGCTTAGATGTTCAGCTTCCAAGCCTCCTGACATCATGATGTAGATTCTAAACTCCAAAGGATTTACGATCTATTTGATTCAGTCCCTGACTTGGTTTAACAAGCTTATTCAACAGTCTCTCAAGTTCTCCTGGCCAGCTTCTGTGCTGAGCATCTGACATTTCTTTTTTCCCGTATTTCAGAGCCAACCCAGTATAAAAAGCCCAGTCCCGTTACTGTCCACTCAGAACCTGGGGAGGATGCCAAGCCCACTGTGCACAGGGAGGAGTGGTCCTTCCATGAGAAAAGCTTTAGCAGAAGTCCTTTGTGTACAAGTTAAAGCCAAAAAGGGACGGGCTGCAGAGGAACAGTACAAAGCTCTACTGGAAACAAGAGGGGACACAGCAAGGTCGATTTACAGCGTTTATATCCCTGTGAACAAAACCCAACCCCTGCACGCATCTCATCAGCAGCCTCAGTTGTCCACCTCTTCTTCATCATTTTGCTCTTCTTCCTCCATCCTTTCGTCGTCATCATCATTCTCTTCCTCTCGGCTCTTATCTTGCTCCTCTGAGTCTGCCTTCTTGTCTTTATCTTTCCTTGCTTCTTTCTTTCCTTTCTGTTCACGCCTGTAAACTAAAAAAAGAGAGAACACTGAAAAATTGCAAGCCAGTGTTTCCACAGCATGAACAGTCCAGTGGCTGAAGTCCAACGTCCACTCGCTCTCCGGGCTTACAAGGGGAGCAGTGAACTCATAGCAGTAACTCACCCTATTATTTGAGCTGTGCTGACCAGCTCCATAGGAAACCAGGTTAAGTTTCAGCAGAGAGATGCTGAAAAGGACGCAGGAGTCCACATTTACGGGCAGCACCTAAGACTTTCCTTAGATATAGGGGATATAGGGGAGTGACAGCAAATGAGACTTTCTCAGTCCTCATCAGTTGTGAAATAATCTTATCCCAGTCCTGTTAAGGTGCACATTATGCATTCCCCAGGCAAACTGCAGTGTAGGGTGCTGGGCAAAGAGAAGAAAAACAAGACAGGCAAGTAAGTGTTGCTTGTCCAGTGTTCGAGGAAAGCGTGACTTGGTGCTGCTTAGACTCCCCCAACATGAACTGAGGACGATACCTTCCAGTGATTCTTTCAAAGGGGCTACAAATCGCTGAAACTCCATTTCCTCCATGGCAGAGAGAACATCACCGGCGTTCAGCGTTTTCCTTTTCCCCTTCATGGCAAAGTTATTTGCACTAATCAAACACAAGAAGGAAAACAGAATTACGTGGTACTGTCATCAATTTCACCTTGTTCATTAAAGTCACAAGTAACTTTAAAAAAAAAAGTGTCATCTCCTAAACATTCAGGTTTTTTTTAATCACTTACTAACAGTAGTTTAAGATACCTTCTTGTTTACGTTGGCTGTTTGTGCTTTCATCTAGTGCACTGCTTTCCCACAACATTAGTTTTCTGCTTGCATGGACCTTTTCTACAACTGGGTGGAAGGAGAAAGTCTGAACATTGGCTGTAACGTGACAATTCCACAAAGCCACGTGAGCACTTAACAGAAGAGACGTGGCTGCCTGCGCAGCACGCTCTGAGCCACCCCAGAGACGTTACTGTGTCCTCTGTAACCAGCTCCAAGGCTGACGAGGTGGGCCTGCCCTACCGCAGCCACGTGGTGAGTAGCTTGGAAAGTGAGCAAAGGGCTCCTGCCTTTGCCAGGAAAAGCCATGCAGCCATATTCTAAGGCTAATGGCAGTTTGGGACCCCTCTCGTCCCTGGTGAGGTTGGGGCATCTTGATGTACAGAGCCAAGTTGCCTCCTCATGGGTTGTCTTCACCCAACTGCTGCAGTTTGGCAGACAGGGCTACGCTAAAGATTGTTTTTTTTATATAAACAGATGATACCAAAACAAATACTGGAAGAAAAGTCTCCAGGACAGCCAGCAGGGAGGTGAATTATACATCAACTGCACTGGTCATCTGAAGCAACAAATTCTTACCATGATGTTGCATAAAGCACAAAGACGCTCGCCGCTCGAGATATTGCACTCCGAGCTTCTTTGGAAATATTTACTCCATCAGGAAGCTGAAAAACAAATCCAACTTTTATTAGCGGCTGCTACGAAAGAATTAAACTTGCGTAATTCACTGTCTATGAATTCCATTAAGGCATTCAGAGAGCTCAGCACAACTGGAAACCCAACGCCCATCTCAGACGCTGTCACAGAAACTTTGCTGCCAGCTGAAAGCCAACCGCAGTTTGACTCGTTCTCTCAAACGCAGCGAGCTACATGGAAGCAAAGTAACTTCTGGATCAGTGATGGGTCTGGTTGCCATCTCCGGGCAGTTCATCCAACGACTATCAAATTCCCGACCACCCTGCCATATCCACGTCCATTTATCGGTGTCTCACGGCTCAAGACCAAACATACAAGTAAATTAACCACCGGGAATTATTCCAGGCTTTTACACGGCCAAGGAATCGCTTCTGCTCTGGTTTTGTTCGGGGAGCCGGTTCAGTTACACCCGCTGCGAGACCTCCCCCGCCTTTGGGCTTGGCTTTTGGACAAAAAGGGGCTCTGCAGCCTCCGGGCACCCGGAGGGCCGCTCCGAGCGCACCTCCTCCCGGGAGGGCTCGGGGACACGGCGCGGGCGGCCGCGGGCACCGCCGCCCCCCCCCGAGAAGGGTCCCCCGGGGCAGCAAAACCGCGGAACGACGAAGGCCCTGCAGGGGCCGCCCACCCCCCGCGCTCGCAGAGGCCGCCGGCGGCGCCTGCACGGGCCGCGCTCCGCCCCGGCGCGGCGAGAGGCCCCCGGGGGCCGCCGGGACCGGCACCCACCGCCTCCTTGATGATGCGGGTGATGACGGCGTTGGGCAGGTTCAGGTCCTCAGGTCTCTCCGCCATCCTGCGCCGCCCACCAGGCGAGCGGGGCCCGGGGGAGCCGAGCGCGGCGCCGCCCGCCCGTCCCGCGCCCGGAGCGGCCGCACCGAAGCGCGCGCTCCGCCGCCGCGCTCTGCCCGCTGCCGCCTCCCGGCGTGCACCGCGGCCGCCGTTGCCCGGTGACGGGGAGGCGGAGTGAACGGCGGGGGGGGCCTGAGGGCGAGCGGGGGCCGCGGGCTGGTGGCGGAGCCTCAGGTGCCCGTGTAGCGGCTGGGAACGGGAGCCCGGAGCGTGTGCCAGGGGCGGGGGTGGGCAGCGGGGTACCGGAGGGAGGTGGGGGCGGGGAGAGTGGTTAGCGGGAGCCCGAGGGGGTGCGGGGGCCATGGCTGCCCCGCAGCCCCCGGCCCGAGCTCCTGTCCGTGTCACAGAATCCCAGGATGTCAGGGGTTGGAAGGGACCTCAAAGGCTCATCCAGTCCAATCCCCCTGCCGGAGCAGCACCACCTAGATCAGATCACACTAGAACGCGTCCAGGTGGGTTTGGAACATCTCCAGAGAAGGAGACTCCACAGCCTCTCTGGGCAGCCTGTCCCAGTGCTCTGTTCCCCTTACTGGGAAGTTCTTCCTCATGTTTAAGCGGAACCTCCTCTGTTCCAGCTTAGATCCATTTCCCCTTGTCCTGTCATCGATGCCACTGAGAAGAGCCTGGCTCCATCCTCATGGCAGTCACCCTTTCCATATTTATAAACATTAATGAGGTCCCCCCTCAGTCTCCTCTTCTTCAAGCTGAAGAGACCCAGCTCCTTCAGCCTTTCCTCATAAGGGAGATGCTCCACTCCCTTCATCATCTTTGTGGCCCTGTGCTGGACTCTCTCCAGCAGTTCCTTGTCCTTCTTGAACTGAGGGGCCCAGAACTGGACACAATATTCCAGATGCGACCTCACCAGGGCAGAGTAGAGGGGGAGGAGAACCTCTCTCGACCTACTAACCACCCCCCTTCTAATACACCCCAGGATGCCACTGGCCTTATTGGCCACAAGGGCACATCGCCGGCTCGTGTTCATCCTGTTGCCCACCAGGACCCCCGGGTCCCTTTCCTCTGTGCTGTTCCCCAACAGTTCAGTCCCCAACTTGTACTGGTACATGGGTCGCAAGGCTTTATCCCTGTTGATAACCTGACGAGGTAATGAAAGTAAGTATGAGTGCAAGGAGGGAGGAGATGATCTTGGTGCTGTGTTGGGGTGAGGTCTGAGAATAGTGATTGATAATGCAGCTTTTTTTTTTTTTTTCCATAGAAAGTGTATTTTCCAGTAGCAAGGTTATTGCTTGTATTAGGCATAATAGTGTGCTGGGGATGGTGTGCAGCGTTTTGGGTACACGAAGGTCAGGCCTGAAAGGCTGTGTGCGTGAGGACTTGGTGACTTTTCCAGTTACAGTGATTGGATTAATTAAAAAATGTCACTGCTTGTATAAATCCTGTCTCTTGAATCTCATTTTTAGCTCCCTTTAAGGTATTCTGTTAATTCTTTGGTCACTGTATGGCTCTTGGAGGTGAGATGCTGCAGTGGGTGTTGCATGACTTACTAGAGAAGTTACTGGTTGTAACTGATCCACCTGTAACTGGAGCAGAAGGTGCTGATGTGGCTTCTGGACGGCTGTCGGCTCGGTGCTGTCAGGGGAGCCGTCAGAAGCTGCTGCAGCTTGGTTTGTTCTCTGTTTTGCCAGAGGGTGAGGTTGTTTTGTACCTGATTTGAGCACAAAGCAAGGCAGGGCTGGGTCACCCTGTGGTGAAGGGAGCAGGATGGAGCAGGGACAGTGATGCTGGCCCAGAGCCGGAGGTACGGCCCAAAGCTCCTCCGCTCACCGCCAAAAACGGGGCATTTACTACCGAGTTGTGTATGTCTTCCCAATACAACAGACTCTCTTCTTCCTTGGATGCTTTGGCCACTAGTAGAATAACAAGTAAGATGTTTTGTGCGTATATTTGGTTTTAATTACAGTATCTGGAGGGTCAAAGTATGTCTATTAAAGTATAAATTTGTGTTTTCCTGAGGTCTAGAGGGACAATGTTGTCTCGTGCTTTTTGCTTTTCCACTCAGTCTGGCTTAGCCAAGCCGCTGCTCTTGTGTCGCTGTGTTTATACCAGTGCTACAAATAACAGGTGTTTTGTACTGGTGTAAAATGTGACTTGCAGTAGTGAGCAAGTCACGTTAATGTGTTTTGTGTTTTATATGTGGTGGCTAAAGGAGACTAGAACACTGTTCTAGTATAAAAGCTCTGGAGATACAGGATGTAAGGCCAGGTTGTCAGCCTACAGTAACCCACACCTGAGCACAACCCATGGCCTGATTCTTCCACAATTTCATTCTGTTAACTTTATTTCACAATGTATACATCCTCAGTGTGGTTGGTTTGTTGTTTTTTTTGTGGTTTGTTTTTTTTTTTTCTGCCAAGTTAATTTGCACAAATTTTCTGAGAGTATTTAAATAGATGATACCATCTTTCTGCTCTCCTAACTGGTGTGGCTGCAAAGATGATGCCTGCAGATGTGAACCAGTGGGATGAAGCTATTTGTGGTATGGTCACTTGTCAACATCCATGGTGCCGGGATGCTCTAAAGAGAACTGAGGAGGAACATCCTTGGATCCGTTTAGGAAACTTTTTCAATTTGTAGAGCCTTTTTGGAAAGGGAAGGTAAAGTTATGGTTAAATTCTGATTTTCATTAAACAAGGGAAAAGACCACTCTTACTGGTGAGACAGCTGACTTGGAGTCCTAATGGAGTTAAGGCAGCTTTTGGTTGTCACACGAGGTAGCTAGTCAAGTTGAACTTAGATTTACTTAGATTTACTATGATACTTAGATTTTTTTAAAGCTGGAAACGATCAGTAGGTTGCCTAGGGTGACCTTATAATGGGTGACTTCACCAGAATTTATCTCAGTAGCTTGTTCAGATAAAACCTCTCTACTGTAAGGTAAGTCAGCGTGGATGGCTGACATCAAGAAAGAGAATGTGTTACTTTCCCGCCAAGGACAGTAACAAGCCATTTTCCTATGGCAGGAAATGGCTTATTAAATTTAGATGCTCAGTTTCCAACATGATCTTTTCCTCTTGTATATACGTGCGTATAACCTCACTCACTAATGATTTTAGTCCACCTGTGGACCTCAGCAACTTGCTTTAGTTAAGTCCTTGTAAGTGAGGTTTGTATGTCAGCTGCCTGGAGCTTGCTTTATGTACTCACTGATCATCTAGTGTGTGCCTGTAGGTGTGATCTCCTGTTTAACCAAGGGATTCGTCAATTTTAGCCAAATCTTGCAGTCCTGTCCTTAAAGGGGGTTCTGCTGGCTGTCAACCAGCCATTGGATCACTATGGAAAGATAATTAAGAAGAAAGAATGGTTATACTTGCCTTACTAGAATTTCAAGATACACAGGAGTCTGACCACGCGTCCTCCTCTTCCATGGCTGGAGAGAGCCCTTTAATGGTGATCCTGAGCAGCAAAGTGGCTGTTGGGGTTGCAGTAACCTTCATGCCCTTAGAAAGGTTTGAGGCTCTGCAGGTCTCGTGCATGGCTCAGCAAACACTGTGATGTGGGAGATGCATTTTTGGCGCCCAGGCCCTGGGAATGTCGTCTGCAAATGGGAAAAATTGCGGTTGCTGTAAGGTAAATTCTTGTTGTTTGCTTAGCTAGAAATTCTGGAGCCATTAAATGGAGTCGTTGTGGCAGTGCACTCTGTAATTATCAGATCCTTGGTGTTCATCTTGCATTTGCTTTACTTTTCTTAGGTGAACTTCCAACACTGAAAATAGTAAACATCTTCCCCAGCCATTCCTCAGGAAGGTAGATTAGATGTTCCGAGGGTCACAGAGCTCCTCCCTCCTCTGCTGCAGCCTCCCTTCTATGTTCTGTGAGTCAAGAAAGCCCAGAAGAAGACACTGATGTCAGGAGAATTACACTGAAGGCCTATCTGTGAGTTTTATGCCTGCAGTAAGGGCAGGCACTCTGATGACAGTCTGCTTGTTTTCCTCAGAATTTCACAAAATGTTACGTTTATGGTCCAGCTGCAGGGGACACAGAGCTTACGTGTTTGTACTGTGCACAGTGCACCGTTCGTACCGATTGGTTTGAATCTCACTTCACTTCACTTCTGTGAAAATGATACTTCAGTCTCATCATGGCCAAAGAAATAATGATAATCAAAAGTACAGATTATTCCTGTATAGAGAAGTCATTGTGGAACACTTATACTGTTTCCATCGTTCCTGAAGCCATATTACAATAAGTGTGATACAAGTCCTGTAATAAGGAGGCTGTTACTGCAGTGGATTAACCTCTTCCTCTTCTAAAAATGGAGGAGGAAGCATTCTAGAAGGTGGTAGGTATGCAAGTCGATGTTCTGATCCACAAAACCTTCCCTCTGGGTGTCAAAACCCCTGTTGGGTCTGCTGGGAATGCTCTTGGGCTGCAAGATTACATGTAGATATAAGGCTCTGTGAGGCCTTGAGCCTGCAAATCGTTAAGTGCGTGCCCAACCCCTGCGGGACTGGGAGTCCCTTCACCCTTCTTCCCCCTCATTAGTGCTAACTGGATCCACCCTGAGCTGCTAATAAAAGTGAGTTATCACTGGTGGTGAGTCAGTGGGGATAGTGAGGTGCTCAAGGGCAGAGATAAGGGCATGCTCTGTTAGCTACTGGTGTTTGTAACAAAACAGGAAGAGACCAAGTGTTCATAAGGCTGAGGACAGGGGTGCAGCTCCACAGCTGGAACTGGAGTGGCTTCAGTGGTGGGGGGTGTTGTTTACAGGTGTTTGCATTTACTAGTTTCAGTTTGTCTGGGAGACTGTCTGTGGCTGCTCTGCTTTGTTTCTTTTGGTTATAGAAGAAGAATGAATTTTAAACACTTTTTTAAAGGAAATAAGTTTTTACTTTTTCACTATGTCTTCTAAATTTTCAAGTGTATCTGTCCTCAAACTTAGCTCTGTTGTCTGGAATAATTCTTTCTTTTCTTTCCCTAAAAACAAAACAGGCACTGCAGTGAGGAGCCTGGTTCCCAGTGGAGTGTGCTACTGTGTAGACGTCACTCGCACGCTTCTCTTCCTACCTCAGGTCTTCTAAGGTGAGATCATCTCTGGCTAAGGCCACCAAATACAGCAGTTTCATCCTCCAAAATATCTTCCTGGGATCCTTTTTTACTGTAACCTAATTTAGCAGTTTTAACTATCAAAAAATTGCCAGCCTAAAATTCTACTGATTGAGTGGACTTTCCAATCTGACCTGAGAAAGATACTTGAACAAATTCCGTGTACCAGTTAAGGAGCTATTTTCAGCTGCATGCGACTATGACATTAATGCTAACTTTTTTAATTTGATTTGGAAAGTGCTTTGGAAAAGAAACCTGTAGGGTAACCTCCGATTTGCCTTTCATACTGTTCATTTGCATTTGTTTCACCATGAATCTTGCTTCTATGTGTATTTGGTTCAGAAAGACCTCTTTATCCAGGCCTGGACTCTGCAGCTGGGTCAGACATTGTCTCACCTGGACAGATGAACCTCGTGCTCTTTAATAACATCATAAAAGGGAGTACTTTCAGCTTGGAGGGAGGGCAGTGCCTTTCTGACTACAGAGAATATAATAGCTGTGAACCAATATATGCAATAATCAGGCTATGCTCTGTTAATTAGTTCAGAATGCAAATTAATCCATGGAGGTGGCTTTAAGGTGGCCACATTAAGGCTGAACTAATGGTGTGCCACCACCCGAATGAGATCCAACTCCTATGGCTGCAAAGTGTACCGTAAAGTCGAGTTGACCCTATTGTAGTGGAAAGTCCTTGAATTGAAAATTGTTAGGGGCTGGGCAACTGTTTTGGGAAAACGTCTCGTGCCTGCTCTATTCTTGTGTTCTCCCCTGGGCATCGCCTCCTGACCGCTGTCAGGAACAGGGTACTGAGCTACACAGGCCTTTGTCTGACCCTGTATGTCTCTTAAATATTCTTAAATTCTATTAAGAAAAGGTTCTTTACTGAGAGGGGGGTCAGTCACTGGAACAGGCTCCCCGGGGAAGTGGTCATGGTCAGAGCACCAAGCCTGTCAAAGTTCAAGGAGTGTCTGGACCATGTCTTAGTTTTAGGTAGTCCTGCGAGGAGCTGAGAGTTGGACTCCATGGTCCTTATGGGTCCCTTCCAACTTGACAGATTTTGTGTGCCTGCTCCCATGGCGAAAGTGGGGAGCTAGGATCATATAGTTATGGGGAGAGAAGGAAGGCAGCTGCCCTTTCAGCAGCAGCCTTCAAATAAACGAGCTTAATCTGGACACAGAAGTGCAGGAGAACCTTGGTACGTTTTACTTTGTGCAGACTAGAAGTGAGGCTACACCAGGTGATGAAGGAGATCTTTGCCAACAAAAGGGGCAACTTACCCCTTTCCGTTGTGGCATTTCCTGGATTTGATCTCTGCCAACAAAAAGGGGCAACTTACTCCTTTCCGTTATGCCATTTCCTGAATTTGATCTCTCTCTCCCCGTCACATGCCCTGGCTGATTCAGTTTGCTATGCCAATGCCAGAAATAGCTCATTTTCTGCTAAATTAGTGAGCTAAACTGGCTCCCTGAGAGGTTGAATAGTGCCAGACCCTGGGTGAAGCCCTGGAAAGCAGCACCCAGGTGCATGGTGCCAGCTGGCTGATAGAGCAGCTCAACTATTTCTTGTAGCTTCAGACTGTGCACACAGTTCAGCTCAGGTGACAGGTAATGACTTTTTAAGCTGTTTTAACTTAATTACTTTGATCCCTGTGACTGTACTAAGGCAAAAATCATAATTCCCAAGAGATCTTTTGCTATATTGAAACCTACCTTTTATGAGAAGCGTCACTAAATTTTGTAAAGATCCAGCTTGATTATTATATTATTTTTATTGCATTAAAGTAAATCCACATTGGTTTAATGCTCAGCATTTGTCAAAATCCAGTAATCCGCAGCAGCACTGGAGGCTCAGAAAAGCCTGCTTCTGGAAGTGTCTAATTGTACCCCATCAGTAAGCTGGTTTTGAGCGTTTCATTTTCCTGATGCTTGTAAGCAGGGTTACTGTTCAGACAGTGGAAATCTGGTTGTTAAGGTGGTCCCAAATAAACATCAAAAATACCAAAAGCCTGGAGTGAAGCAGTGTCAGAGTGAGCGACAGCTGCTCCGACAGCTGGATCCCAGCTCCGTGCGCAAGGCAGCAGCATCTGGGAGCAGAGACTCGGCGTCGCAAACCCAGACATTGGGTAATCCCAATGCCCACATGAGAGTTTAAGTGGCAGCAGCTGCTCTGGTGACCTGTGGGACTGGGTAATCCTTCTCCAGGATTGCTGTACCTCACCACTTGCTGTTGAAGTTTTTGCTATGCTTCCATTTTTTTATACATATGTTTCTGCTTGGCCTAGGTTGTCTTCTTGACCAGTTGTAATGGGCCTCAGGGCTGCTGCAAAAGGAGAACTGGATGTTCAGACCAGATGTCCTCTAAGAGACCTGTAATGTCTCATGGTGCTCCTCTTCACTAGTGCCATCGAGGGTTCAGCGCTCATGGGGACGAGTGACACCATGAGTTAGGTAGTGCTGTAATTAGCTGTGCTTTCGTTCAGTTCAGAGCCTGTAGAACAGGAGTATGTGTTAAAGACCTCACCTGTGAAAGTCCCACTGCCTTAAAGAAGTGGAAAGCCAAGGAGAAGGTGTTGATGGAAGATGGTGAGGTGTTTGTGTGATGTTCCTGAATTAGGTGTGTACCCAGCCTACTACCATTCTCATGACAAAAGGGGGGGAAAAAGGGCAAAGGGGGGAAAGAAAAGAGTTTACTGTGCCCCCTTGGTGCTGTGGGGTCAGTGTCTCCTCTCAGCCTTCCAAGAGTCAATTAGACCGTGCCGTGGTCCTGAGGGCAGCCCACAGGCTGTTCTGGTTGCCAGTATCCTCCATGGCTTCGGTTTCCATGCTATAAAAGGTGGCAGTGGGAGGCTCTGCCAGCCCTTGTAGGAGGCATTTCTGGAGGCATGAGGAAGAATGAGCTTTGCTGTGCTTCAAAGGGAGCCTCTCTGAATTACCCCAGGATGTCCCCTTACCAGCTACAGGGCAGGGGAGGGAAGCAGCCAGGCTGTTTCTGCAACCTCAGAATATTCAAGACAGGTGAAAAAAATCTTTGAGATCTGAAAATAAAAGAAGAGCTTCTCGATCTCCTACCTGTTTCCCTGCTGCGTACTCTCTCCTGCAGAGGAGCTGATTTATGATTTGACTCTAATACAAACTACAGTCACTCTAATACAATTTGCAGCCTAGTTGTAGCTGCCTTAGCCCGAACAGGCTCAGCCCCAGTTTAGCCTTGGTAATGGAAAGGAGTGAGGGACAAGATGAGCTGTTTTCAGAGTTCAGCAAGCTTGGCCCTGCTAAAAGATGGGTGGAGGAACAAGTAGTTGTGCACACAGGCTGTTCTGTGCTCTGCTTTCCTGGTGAGCAGCCGAGGAGGTTTGTAACAGCTCCTGCTCACGTGCAGTTTGTTACAGATCCTTTGCCCTAGAAGTACTTGCTGTGCTTTAAGCTGCAGGCATCCTGAGTCCTTACAGCAATGCCTCACCAGTGCAGCAGCCAAGAACCAGCGTGGGTTAGTCCCTTTGTGTGTTCAAACCGTTAATTTTTTGGGGAAGGGGCAGAGAGAGATCTAGAAAAGGGATCAGACGAAGAAGTTTGTTACCCAAAGCTATGGCTGAAAAATGCCAAATGCATCAAGCCCTGTAAAGGTGCTAAGAGAAGGTTCTTCTAAAACTCTGGACATTGCAGAGACTCTGATATCTCAGCAAAGCAGTGGTGCTGAGCTGAGCACTATGTTGGGATCCCGTGCTGGCTGTGGGAGACACTGCAGGAGGGGGTGGGTGGCTTTTGTGCAGTGGGCAGGAGCAGCTCACAAGGCATTTGCTAACATTGGGTCAGTGCTAGTTTAATCCCTGTGCGGGGTTCCCACCCTGCTGGGAGATGCAATTTTGCAGGAGCGTGGAGTCCCAAGTGCATCTGCCTTGAACGCTGACCTGTGCTGTGAGCAGACGGAGCTGCAGTTAGGCAAAGGCAGCAGCAAAGACTGTGCTGGGGCAAGGTGTGGGTGCTGCTGTGGGTGCTGGGTCTGGCTCACAGATTTGGACTCCAACAGAACGTGCAGATTCTGGGATGTGAGCAGAGCAGGTGCTGCGGTGTTTCTAAGGATACCCTTGCAGCAGGAGAAACCTTTTTTGGGTCTCAGATTGGAACAGGATTTAGTAGTCAGCCAGCCTGCACCTCTGTTGGGTTCCTCCTTGGCATTTTTCAGGGAACGCTTCAGCTGTGCATGCTGCAGAGGTGGTGCTGGGGACAGGGGCACCCCAGCTGTGCCCCGTACTCGATGCTTGCTGTGGGCCCTGGGGGAGAGGGGGCTACAGTAATCCCACTGCTGGGAAAGTGCTGAGGTTTGTGTGTCTGCCCTGTAAGGCAGATTTTGCTAATCCCAGAAATCTGCCCTCAGGATTGCCCAGAAGTAGCCCAGACCCTTTCTGTTCCAATCCTCTTACCATCCGGGAAGCCAGGTAATTTTTCCCAGTCTGATTTAGCTTCCAAGCCAGCTTCAACCTTGTGGGATTTGTGTGTGCGTATGTTACCCTTTTGCCTGGAATAACTGCCTAAGCACATGTTTGGATTTGAATATCCAGCCAACGGCAGATCCTAGCACTGGGAAACTGAAATTTGTGATGGAGAACTGTGTTAAATTTTAAAAGAAAGTCATTAACTCCCAAGCCAACCAGCTGAACGTGCAGTTTGCTGGAGACTCTAACAGAAATGCAGGTTAAGGTCAGTCCCTGGGGGTTGGAATGTGAAGAGGGAAGAGTTGGCACCTCGCTGTTGGGAGCAATAGGGAAAGGGGCCGTTGCACGCACCACCACCACCACCGTCTCTTCCCGGCGTGCAATTTAGTTTGTACTTCCTAATACTGGAGCTCTGCTCCCTTGGGACATTTATATACTGTTTTTTTTTTTCCCCTTCTTTACGGTGGTGTCAAGGTCAAGGGCTCGTGGCAGCTAAATCGTTGCTGGAGTGCAGGACGCTGGTGCTTGGACGTTGCTGGAGCGAGTGACCGTCCCGCGTGGGAGTCATGGAGCAGCTGGGAGAGCCAGGGCTCCTGCGTAAGTGCTCAGATGATTTCTTGGCTTAGTTTGCAGTGCTGCTCTGTCTCCTGGGTGAAGGATGGGTTATGACTGTGCAGGTGCCTGGTTATCACCACTGAACCAGATCCTAGTGGTTGGAGGAGACAAGGGACTGTATGAGTCTCCCACCCACCCTTTGCGGGATGTTGGAGATGCCCACCTCCGTGCAGGATTGCATTTGCTGGTGGCAGACCTTGGGGAGTGTTTTTTTTTTTTCTCCTTTAGAAGGAGAGTGTGTGGGACTCCTGTGACCTTGGAGTCCTGGAGTCCGACAGAGACTCTTCTTTACCTTTTCTATTAGTTTTTTGGTTTTGAAAAACCCTATCTAGTGGGATTCTTTTACACAAACTTGAGACTGACTGCTTTAGACAGGCTGTGAGTTTTGTCACGGTGCTGTTTGTCTTTTCTTTTGCCTCTTAAAAGCATTTTGCAATAAAGACACAGAGGGGAGGCTTTGTGTGAGCCTGGGGAGCTCCTAGGAGACAGGGGGGCACGTAAAACACCCCTTGCTGCCTGCACTGGAGAGAGCTGCAGGGTTGGCAGTGCTGGAGAGGAACAACACAAGCCATGATCTCGATGCTGTCATGGGGATGTGTGGTGAAGGAGAGAAGGGCATGGCATGGCAAGGCTGGGCTGGCACACACTCTGCTTCGTTAACAGAGGTTCAGGATAGCTGGCACTGCAGAGCAGATCATTTGCTTGTTCCCTCAGTAGAACTGCTTGGTGCTTGTGTGTCCTGTGGGTCGAGATGAGTTGTGCTGGTCGCTGGTAGCTGGGGATGCTGTGCGGGGAAACGTGCAATCCCAGTTGTATTTTTTTTTTTAGTGGTAAGTAAGTTTGCTGGAATAAAGCTTTAATTTTGGTGTGTGGCAGATGGAGATCACTGGGAATGTCAGCAAATGGATTCAGTTGAACAAATGAGGGAAGAGTTTTTGATAAGCCTGAAGGGAGGAACATTGTGAAGTGCCTTAGAAAATAGCCTGTACCCCTGCACGGTGCCCATCCCACCTGTGTGCTGGTTCCTGATTGTCCAGGACAGTGCTTTGACACCATTTCCCTGTGTCTATGGTGCTGAGGTGTCAACTGGGCTTCTGGGGTAGGTGACGAGAGATAGATGAATGTTGGAGACAGTGGCAGGGTGCTGCTTCAACCCTCCTGTCCAGGAGGTGACAGCAGCACTGACTGTGACCCAAGGAAGTCCGGGACCTCCAGCTGTGATCTTGCTGTTAGACACAGCTGTAAGAGAGGAGTTTTGAGCCTCTTTGAGGTTTCTCTGCAGACCCCAGGGCTGGGATGACAAGGGGTCCCCAGACCCTCCCTGTGGGGAGAAAGGGAGAGCTCTTGTAATATTCTGTAATATAAATATGTGTGACTCAGTTCCTCTCCAAAGTCCCTCCCCAGAGCTGCCTGTGAGGACAGGGGATGGTTCTTTCCCTCCCCAGCTCTGTGGGCAGGACTTTGCTGTGTCCCAGACTCTCTTACACATGTGTGGATGTGGCTGGGACGTGGCGGAGGGTGTGACACCTCCAATTTCAGCTCGTGACAATTTGGATGAGCTCTGATGCTGGTGAGCTCTGCTGGAGCTGAAGGCTTCACTGCTGGGGAAAGCCAGACCTGCTCCCCTGGCTGTACCTAGAGCACAGAGCAGGCCATGGGAATGTGTTTCTAAATGCTGGAATGCAAATATCTCCTTGGCACCTGGGCCAGGGAACTGCAGGATGTCGTGGCATAGGCTGTGTGCTTGGCCAGGTCATCGCTGGAGAGCCTGTGTGGTGCAGGGATGTACTCCTGGCAAGGACCCTTTTCCTCTCAGAGCCTTCGTGTTCCTCTCCTTGTGTTTCTGGGTTTTGCCAACTGCATTAATCCCTACCTCACACAAAGCAGCTGTGCCAGATGTGGGAATCCAGGCACTTGTTATGGGCAGAGATGCTTTTATCAAGGAGCCCCAAGAACTGGAGCAGCCTTTCCCTGCTGGTGTCCACCATGCTTCACTGGACCTCACCCTGAGCTTGCTACTTCGAGTGCCTGTTGGAGAGGCAGGAGCCAACAGCGCCGGCTTCCCCAGCTGCCTGTGGGTTACTGGATCCTAAGAGACTCAGGAGGCTTCAGGGTGGCACTGGGAGCTATGGGGCCACCAGGTAGCCAAAAGAGTTCAGTTGGTGGCCTAGGCTTGCAGGATCTGGACCAGTGCCACCAGGCTGCATCTCCTGCTCCCCTCTGTGATAGTTTGATGTGGGGGGGTGTTCTGGTGGCAGGGGAGGGGATTTGCTCCCTGTGCCACCAGACCTGAGTCCCATCCCCCCCGGGGGAGGTTGAGCCAAATCGGCGCCTCTGCGAATGGCCCTATTTAAGTTGGGACAAAGGGGCGGGAAGGGCTTTTTGCTCAGGAGGGAGGAGAGAGCAGGAGGGCGCTGCCCTCGCTCCCGGCTCCCGGCTGGGCAGCTGCCCGGGCCCGGGCCGGCGCCATGTGCTCAAGATGGCGCCGGGGGAGCTGCATGGGGGACTCGGTAAGCGCCCCACTCCCGGGGTGCCCGCCGGGCCGAGCTCCCCCAGAGAGGATTAATATCTAAGAGAAGACAACCACAACGACCGGGTCAGCAAAGATGGAGCAGGAGGAGGTGCACTGGAGCTGAGGTTTCCCTTGCAAATCGGTGTGAGATGGCAGGCGGCCCCCCTGCAGCCAGGGTGTACTCGGCGGAGCAGCGACCCACTCGTGGCCTGTGGAGAAACCCACGTCGGGAAGGAGATGCCTGAGCCCAGGAGAGGTCGTGGAGCAGGGGATGCCCGACCAGGTACTGTTGATAATGGGGCATGGAATGCACGACGAGGTCGTGGAGGCATCTGGAGACCGTGGGACGCCCCGCGCCGACGTGAGTGGCAGCAGCTCCCTAAGGGGCCGAGACTGGTAAAGCCCGAACTGGTGCGATCCATGGGGAAGGATTGCAATCCTGCGGGCAGGACTTACTTTGGAAAAGTTTGGGGACTTTTTCTTTGTGAGTAGGGGATCCGCCGAAGCAAGGGAAAAATGGTGTAAAGACTCCTCCTCCTTTAAGAAAGGAGCGGCAGTGAACAACATGGATGAACTGACCTGCACTGCCCCATTCCCTGTCTCCCTGCGCCGCTGGGGGGAAGGCAGAGCCAGGAACGAAAGGAAAATAAGGGGTGGGGAGGTGTTGTTTTAAGATCTGGCCTTGTTTTCTCTTTTCTCCTCTCAAGTAACCGGTTTCGTTCCCTTTTGTCTTTTGTTTAGTAACTGTTATGAGTCATGTTTTGCCCGAGACCATGGTTGGTGGGTGCTCCCTTTTCGGTTCTTGTCTCGACCCTCAGTCCAAAAAAAAAAATCACGACACCCTCCCATGCCTCTGACATTGTCAGCCTCACTGGGAAGTGGGGATCCATCTTTCTGCTGTTCTCAAATCCAGCGGTATTGTGAGAAAAGACAGATGTGTTGGGGCTCCTGAGAAACCAGAGATTGTGGGAGCTCCTGGTGCTGTGGCTCTACCTGTCCTGTGGGTGTTTCTACCTGTCAAAATGTCCTGCGCTGCTTATACATCCTCTGCGTTTTAATTAGGGCAGCAAAGGCCACTATGGTGTTAAACAAACAAGCAGCAATTAAAGAATAAACCCCTTTTACTACACCCTGAACTCTGAGTCCCTGTAGCTGGAGAGAGTGGGAGGTGATGGGGGCAGAGCTGGGGCCCGCTGGGCTCTAAACCATCGCTGCCGAAAGCCTGAGCAGCAGGAGAAGCGCTCAGCTGTGCCCACAGCCCTTGCCCACCATTGTGCCTGGTGCCTCTTCCCCTGGGCTCTGCAGTCCCCTGGGTGCAGGAGGCTCCAGCAACCCCAGCGTCCACTGGGATGGATCTGGATGTTTCCCTGGGCAGGAAGATGACTCTCACAGCCTGAGGGGACTCAGCTCTGGGCCTTTTTTACTCCACCGATGGCTGAGCTGCCTTTCCCTTTCATACCGCTCACATCCCAGCTCATGCCTCGCTGCGGTGCTGTGCGGAGAAGGGGGCATCTGGCCCCTTTCCACCACGGGGCAGGAGCTTTGCGTGGGAGCCACCAGCAGAAAGTCCTGCTAGGCCTTCACAGGCTCTGAGTATCTTAGGAGGCAAATAAAACAACGAGTGGCATGAGCTGCCTGCTTGGCCGGGCGCCTTCCCAAGGCCCCTGCGGGTTGCCAAGGTTAGGGCTGAGCAGCGCAGGGGGCCGGTGGCCCAAACTGAGCCGTGCTCTTCGGGTGGAGGCCTTTGGAGGCTGCTGGGACAGTATTTGTCTCTCCTCCGATGCCCAAAGGGGTTGTGATTTATGGCAGTGGTACAATAGGTGTCTGTTGGCAGTGATGGATTGGGCTGTCCAGAGAGCATCCCTCCGTCCTTCCCTCCCTTGCTCGCTCCGTGTCCCTTCTGTTGCTTTTCCTGCAGTTTCAGGCCGTTTTTCTGGTGTAAATTCAGCCCAATCAAGTCAATGCCCCTGTCAGAATTAGCCAAACTTTGTAGGAAAAGGCAGCTTTTCTAGTGAGCAAACAGCCTTTCCAAGTTCCCTGTCCCTCTGCACCAGGACCCTTTGGCCAGAGGCTGTGATGATGGAGCTGGGGGGATGTTTTGGGGCATCTGAAGGCGTTGGGCAGTGTGTGCCAGGTGCTGCACGTCCCGCTACGCGCTGCTGTGTCACAGGGCTGAGTGGCACGTCCTGGCTCCATAGGGCTCCGTCTTGCATCAGAATCCCAGGTCAGGTTCTTTTGTTTTTAAGGATGGGGTGCGTGTGGCAGGTGTGGCTCCGTCACGGGATGAGGGACGCTGCTCTGCCTCACTGCCCTTGCCGGAATTAACCTGTGACTCGGCAGCTCGGGCTGTCCCACGGGATGTTTGCACTGTGTCTGCATGAGGGCAACGTGAGACACTTGTGCTGCACTAACCCTGCACTGCTTCTCTCTGCGGAAGAAGCCTGGGCAGATGCTTCTGATCCTGAAGAGTTACTGGTCCATGCTGGTTCCTCTGCTCTGTGCCGTGGCTGAGAGATCTCTCTCCATCAAAGCTCCCGTTTCTAGATCTGTGCAGTTTTGTCTCCATCAGCGTGGGATCCTGTGACAGGTTCCTGGGTGGTGGTGCGCTGGCTGTGAGTGAGGAGGGGCCTGCTGGGACTGGTGCTGGCCCCAAGGAAACCATCTGATTCCTCCTTGTGTGGGACCTCCCTGCTGCTTTGAGCCTGAGCACGTCATCAGGTTGTGGGCTGGGAGCTGGATCTGAGCCGGAGCCTTCAAGAGTGTCCTGAACAGCAGTGTCCTGGAGAGCTGCTTATGGGCTAAGGAAGCGCTGACGGGGCTGGTCACCTGTTTTAAACAAAATAAAATATAACAACGCTGAGCAGAGCCTCTGGGATGCACTTGGTACGTGGCTTGTAAAGGGCGACGGCCAAGGCTGCAGCTGAGATGCGTGCTGGGGTGACCCCCTCTGAACACGGGTCTGTGTTCTGGCGATTTGCCATCGCTCCTCTCCTTTCTGCACGCAGGCAGGGCTGGGCAGCGGGCTGATGGTGTGGGACAGATGTGCCAGGCTGCCAGCGTTTCCACGTTTGTGCAGAGCTGGCCAGGGGAAGGTCAGTGTGGGAGACCTGGCAGCGTGGTGTTCTGGGGCAGGGTGGAGACATAACCTTGTGGCAGGTAAAACCAAGGGCACTGCAGAGCCTGTGCTGTCCCCTGTGTCCCAGCTCCCTGTCCTGCCATGTCCTGTTCTCATCTCCTCTTTTCTCTGGCAGGGACAGGGCAGAATCCTCGGTTGCTGGAGCATCTGCCAGCCCTGACGAAGGGGCAACGCGGGGCTGTACAATCGTCCCTGTGGAAGCAGAGGGGCCCATCAAGGAGCCGGAGGAAGATCAGCCATGCACGAGTGAAGGGGAGAGGTAAGTGCTGTAGGTGTGAGAGGGGCTGTGGGCCAGCCAGAGGCTCAGCCCTGGCCAGGAGTGTGTGGAGCGGTGACCATGGGGAGGAGAGGCAGGCGTGTGTGTCCAGCACCATGGACTCTACAGATCTTGTCCATCTTTGTCCCAGAGAGGTCTGTGTATTTAGTATTATTTCAGCTGGACACAGACTGGGAAATGGCAGTGCCTGCACAATGCTGGCAGCAGCCATCTGTACTGGCAGCGTGTCTGCTCAGAGCCTGTGCTGGGCTGCACCATTGCCTCTCCTGACCTTCACTTGTCAGGGCTGAGCTCTCCCATTGCCCCCCTCTGCCTGGGCCCAGGGCAGCAGGACCTGTGAATCGGATGCTCTCACCCATAAAGCCCCTACGGGTCTGATCCAGGCTCACCCCCAGCCCCTCATGCTGTTGTGGACCCCATGGCCTCCCAGCAGTGCCACGAGGAACAAAACTCATTGAGTGTGGTGTTTCCTGCAGAGTGGGGGGGTGTGGGAGCAGGTCTGCTTTGCTGGGGACTCTGCTGGAGATCGGTCCCCCATGGTGTCCTGCACCGTGGGGAGTGGGGCTGCATGGTCTGTGGGTGGGAAGCACAGAGCTCTGGGACAGACCAGCCTTTGGGGAGGAGGTTTTCTTGGAGAAACCATCTCCATCATTCCTCTGCACACTCCAGAGCTTGTGCTCAGCTCTGGGTGCCTCCTGGTAAGCTGTGGAGCTGCCGGGTGCATCACCGTTTCCCAGGGGATGGGAACGGCTGCTCGGGGTCTTGCAGAGTGAGCCCTGTGAGCCTGGGGGGCTGTGGTGCCTCGTTCCTTGTCACGAGAGGTCACCCATGCCCGGCCATCCCTCCCTTTCTTGGCACACCCCCGCAGACCCGTTCTCTTACACCCTTTCCTTGCCTGCAGTAATTTCCCCAAAGAGCTGTGAATGCAGCTGTCCTGCATCGCTCCAGTGGGACGGTTCCCTGAGCAGGTGCGAGCAAATCCCATGGCACTAGGTCATGGGGACTACTCACAGCCTGGCATGCTGCGGAGGAGAGGAAACATTGCAAAATTTTCCACTTTTCCCATGAACTCGTTCCCGGTGCCTCAGCAGGGTGGCCGTGGGTCGGTGCCGGTGTGGGGCTGGGGTCCGCAGGGGAGGGCAGAGCAGTGCGCGCGTGGCTGCGGCGTGGGGCTTGGGCCTGTTTGCTCAGACAGGTGCGGTCCCCGTTCCAGTCCGCGGGGCCGATGGGAGTCGCGCCGTTCAAATGTGCGGCGGTTGGACGCGTGTCCCATGGAAACCCGGCGGCACGGCTGCCTGGCGCTCCCGGCTTAAACGGCTGCTCGGCTTTCCCGGCGGGGAGGGCTCAGTTACCGGCTAATTAGAGGTGTCCGGCCATGGAGTCCGGCAATGTCCACAGAGTCTCGCTCTGCACCCGCCAGGCCGACCCCCTGGGAGCTTCTTTCTACCTGACCACGTTCGGTAAGTGCTGAGCCTGCATCTCCGGGGAGCGGGGTGGGGGCACACGGTGCCCAGGGGATGTGGCTGTGGCCAGTGTGGCACGGGGAGCCGCAGCAGGTCGTGGCCGAAGCCTGGCGCGGTAGGAACGGGCTGGAGAGCTGCTCCCTGAAGGCATTCTGCTCGCTGAGCTGGAATGGTACGTGGCTGCGTTGAGCTGGTGAACCGGGGAGTGCCCTGAAACCCTTCTGCAGCCGCGGCGGCGTGCGGTGGCAGTCAGCCCCGTGCCAGTACCAGGTCACTTTGCCCCTGGCTGGGCTCGAGCTGGGATTGCTGTGTGTGATGGCTTGTCGGCAGCTGTCTTACGCAGGTTCTGCTTTTTAAGCAGCAGTTTTCTTTCAAAGTGTCTGCTTGTTCTAGGGAGCAGGGCAGATAACCGTGCAGTGTGCTGCCAGAGGCTGCAGGGAAGCAGAGGGTGATGCCAGGGATGCTGCTCCTTCCCTGTCTGGGCTTGTAAGTGTCGAGCTGCTCAGGACAGCCTGGAAGCTAAAATCCTCCTGTCTTTGTCTGCAGGATTTATGCACGCCCAGTAACGTGAGTTTTGTGGCATCTCAGATCTGTGACTGTAGCCCAGTTCCTGTTGCTGGCGAGATGTGGCGTTGCGTGCTCTGAGCAGAGCAGTGGCGGGGCAGGGCCAGCGTGGGTGACCAAGGAGAGGGTCTTCAAAAGGGCTGGTGCCAGGGCCCGAGGTTGTAGATGGTGATCTTGGGAGTGCTCTGCCTTGTGCCCATGGAGACCTCCTCCCAGGCAGTTATCTGACACTACTTTCCTCTGGTCAGCATTCCCCCTGCCATGTGTACAGATGGTTCTTGGCTGTCCCAGCCATAGCAAAACCTGTATTTTTCCTACAATAAAACAGAAAAGCATTTAAGGAACAGAAAACTAAATTTACCATTTGTCAGAGTTCATTGGTAAGGGCCAGATTTTCCTGCCTGCTGGGCTTGCTCCTGAAGGACACAGTTGATATGCCCCCTCCCTTAGCCTGGCAAACTTCTCCCATGTGTGGGAGCCTGTTTGATTACCAGCTTGTGCTTTTTTCCCTGTTCTCCTTGTGCCAGCTTTGTTCCTCAGCTTGAATCGCCTCTCCTGGCCCTGTGGGGTCTAGATGGATGGGACCCAGGTGCCCTCTCTGCTGCAGCCCTGTGAACCCAGCTGAGCCCTGCTCTCCGTGATGGGCTGTGCACCCAGGAGCTGTCTGTGGGTCCTGTTGTGAGATGAGCTGGCTGCTCGTTTGTCTCCCTCTGGCCTTTCTCTGCACCTATTTTCATTTCTATTAACCTTTATTGAACACAAGTGACCTGGACGAGCTGTGTCAGGGCCTCTCTGCTGAGGCTGTTTCCCTTAGTTCATGTTAGGGATGTATCAAAAGAGTTAAACCCAGAGGATAATGTTTCTCTGACCCTCTGCTCTTGGAGCAAGGTGGAAATGCAGCCCAAGAACTTGGTAGGGGTTGTGTTTCTGCCCACCCAGGTCTGGAGGAAGGTTACTGCTCTGTGCACCTGAGAACGCGACTGCTGCCACTGGTCCTGTCTGTCCAAGTGCAGACGTTGGTATGGCAGATCCACCAGCTCAGGCTGGATCATCTCCTTCCAACAGCAGCTTCCCTCTCTGATCCTGGCCGCGCAGAAGCACTGGAATTGCTGCAAAGCCAGTGAGTGCTTCCCTGGCCTGAGTGGGCTGGGACCCCTTTGGGGTCGGACAGGCTGGCTGAGGGGTGCGATTTATCCCTTCATGTGCTCTTGAGATGCTTGGGAGCAAATGCATTGAGAGAGAAATGTCACCTGTTCCTCATGGGAAGGAGAGGACCTTTCCCACTGATACTCCCAAATCCTTTCTACTAGAGGCCAATTTGTGATACTTCTGAAAAAGACAAAACTGCCCATTTCTCCCCCCTCTCCTCTCTTTGGTGCTGGTGTAGCCTGTGCCGCAGGGGCCGCGGGCACTGGCCCTGCACAAAAATCAGCAACAACACGATGCACGAGGCCATGGTCCCATCCGACCCAATCCCTTGTTGTGTGGAAGCCTTGGCTGCCCCCGGAGCTGAGTGGCCCCAGCTGTCCCCAGGCCAGGGCTGGGTGTAGAGCTGCTTCTTCCCAGGCTACCCAGCACAAAAGCTGCCTTTCTTCTCCCCAGGGCCCGTTCATTACTGGGCTGACTCCTCGTCACGCTCGGTTAGGACGGGGGCATTTCGCTTTCGTGTTGTAACGGTTGTTACACGCTAATAGTGCAACAGCAAGAGGGTTCCCACAGCGTCAGAGATCTGGAGATGGCAGAAGGGTTAAAGTCTTGATCCACGAGGCTGGGGTGGCATCGCGAAATGGGGACAATATTCTCGCTGTTGTAAACCAGTATTAGCTTCAACAGAGTTGTCCTGATTTACCCCACCTGGCTCTTGTCTTTACTTTCTCACCTTCCTCTTGCTTGCACATGTCTGTGCACCTAAAGATGCATTTCCATGTGTGCACACACGCAGATGCACACGTGGGCACATGCGTGAGCTGCAGAGACATTCAAGAATTTTCTGTCGATATTTTTTTTTGGAGTGAAAAATGAGATGCAAGTTCTGTGAATTGTTTCAGGTTAAACAGTCCCCTAAGGTGTCCCCACCTCAGAACACCGAAGGAGTTGTCTTTTGCAAAATGAAATGTTGGGGTTTAATTTGAAAGATGTTTAGATGTCTGATGTCTACAAGTTTATTTTGTTTGTTGTGTTTTGTAAGCTGGAAAACAAGTGAAAGTGGGATATTTTGCTTTGGACTAAATGAAACATTGTGCTAATGATGGTTTTCAGTCTTTTGGTTCTCTGGGAGCATTGGGAAATGTTTCATGTTGGGTTGGTCCAGAGCAATTACACAGATTTCAGCCCCTGCGTCACCCCTGAAATCTGCACATCCTGTCCAGGCTGGCAGGCGACAGTGCCCTGGGAAGCCCCTTGGGAAGGTGTTCAGAGGGGCAGAGCCCTCTGTGCCCGAGTGAGGCCAGTGAGCTGGGGGCTGGCAGCCTGCTCTGCACCCCGGCAGTGTTTCACCCAGACCCCGGTGAGCGCCATTGCTGAGTCTTTGTGCCAGTCTTAGATTGTGGCTAGATTTTAGGGCTGATGTGGAGTCACTAGTGTGTGGGAAAGTGGGTGTGTAACTGTAAGTCAGCTGGCAGAGCAGAGCTGCCACCCTGGCCCCCTGCCCACGCTCAGCAGGGGTGTCCACGTGTGGCTCTCCCAGGCACTGGCATCCTGTGCAGGGTCTATGACCGGTTGGGTTTTCAATGCTGGGAATCAGCTTCTGACAGACAGGTCCAGGCAGAGCTGAAAATTACAAATTGCAGCTCCAGATAAGAGGTGGGAGCTCAGGGATCTGGCACGGGCGTTTCAAAAGGCAGTGGGAACTGTGGGTTGGATCTGGAGCTGTGTAAGAGATGGATTTTTGTTCTCAGCTCCTCTTCAGAGCGGACTGTGAGCAGCGTATTCTTCTGCAGGTGTGGACATTGTGTTTGCAGGTAGTGACTTTGCCTGTCGCCAGCCAAAGGCCTGTTTGGGATGCTCCTCCCCTCCTCCTTTCTTTAGAAATAATCCTCCCATCTTGTCCTTGTGCCTCTGCAGAGGAGTTTCTGGATTCGGAGGCTTCCCTGAGCTCCCCTGGCCTTTGTACTTGGGTTTCAGCTGACTCTGTCCCGGATAGACAAGCTTGTGAGCACAGAGGTTGGATCTGCTCACTTAGTCTGTACTGAGAGCGATTCCCCAGGAGGATAGCCAGGCTGAGCTGTGTTACAACAGTCTGCTCCCTGTGGAACCCTGGTCTGACGCTTCCCTGGCTCCATCCCTGCCACTTCCTCTCTCACCGTAGGTAGCGTAAAAGACACTGATGGGTAGAAACGTTGCCCTCTGTCTTCTACGGGTGGGCTCTGCAGCACCAGTGAGGGGGTGCTGGGTCCTGCGCTGAGCTCTTGCTATTGTGATCTGCCAGTCCACTTTGGGAGAAGTCTCCTCCTCAAGGGCTGCCTTGGAGTGGGTTAGGTCCTGGGTCCTCCTTTAACAAGTCAGACCAATGTCCTGCTCCAAGAAAGATCCTGTCATTTACTCCAGGGACTAGATCTTGGCACTTCGAGCTCTCTTTCTCTGCTGTTTTATTCTCTGCTGCGTTGAGGGGCAGAAACGGATGCCCCTGTGCTCTTAAGATCTACTCTTTTGGCCTGTTGATGACTTTGATCTCTGGAATGCACTCCTTGCTCTGATCAGGATGACGATGGGCAGCAAGGTCCCCTACAAGGCCTGCAGGCCTGGCAGTGGGGAACTGAGCACCCCGGACAGGCACGTCCTGTGTCCTGGCTTGGTGGATGGCTATGGGTAAAGCCAGTGGATCAGAAGCAAAGGGAGATCTCCATCCAGACCTGCTCCAAAGCCATGTTTCTTTCATGTAGCTCCTCAAGGCTCTCCTACCACCACCTCCTCAATCAAAAGCTCTCAGTGCTGTTTTGCAGGGAGCCAGGTGCTTCCCTGGAGATGCTGGGCTACTGGGAACCAGGGGTCCTGCTCGGTCCAAGCCCCCCCCGGGCTCTGCAGCAGAGGGGTTGCAGGATGGTGGAGCGATATTCTTCCCTGGGCGTTGGCTGCTCCTGGCCTTGTTGTCCACCTGGCAGTTATTCAGTGTCAAAGCACATGACCGAAACCATGCTTCTTTAATCCTATGTTAAAGCAGGTATTGGCTCCTGGGTTTAGGAGATTACGTGTCTGCTCACCAGCCCGTGCTCTCTGGGATCCCCAGGAAACACGGGGGGCTGCAGTGCGGGTGCTCTCTCTGTGCTTCGATTCCGGGGGGCTGAATCCGCACTGTGAGCGGTGCTGCCTCGGTCCTTGTTGCTGCATTTGTTCTGCTCCATGGTGCTGGTGATAACAAACTGTTCCTGGCCACAACAGTCAGCCAAGGGATTTCTAAGGCTTTCCCGTTTCCCCAGAACCACTCTGGACAGATGAGGCGTGCAGCAGGGCAAGCAGGGAGGAGGCACGCGTGGAGCGAGGTCCTGCAGCAGCGGATGGATGAAGGCGGGTTAGTGCCATGGCCCCAGTCTCTGCCAGTGGGAACAGCCTTGGCCAACCCCATGCCAGCGTGTTCCTGTCACCAAAGGCACCGGTTGTCCTTGGTGTTGGTCCAGGCCATCTGCAGCTTGGCTCGCTGTCACCTTCTGCAGGGGTGGCAGCCCCTTGCACTGCACAGGAGCTCAGGGGAGAGGCAAAGGGGAAGTCGACTCTGGGCTGGGAGGAGGATTTGAGCGCACCGCGTCCCGTTGTTAGACAAGGGCTAGCTCATCCCACAGCAACTGTTTTTGTCCTGGTGCTCCCACTTCCCCTCTGCCATGGGCTCGTGCCTTCTGACACCAGAGTTTACTGTGTGCTAAGAAAATGGTATTCAGGATTTCCTGGAATGTTTTTACATCTGGAGCCATAAGGCTTTCATGGTAGCAGAAGATGTTTCCTCCCACCTCTTCCCCTTGGCTCCCAGAGCTGGGGTGTCCCTGCACTGCCGAGTACTGGGGGTGGCGTGCGAGCCCTGCCGCCTTCATCGTCTCTCCTCTCCTCTCCTCCAGGCCAGCTGAAGCTGTCCCTTGAGTTGCAGGGCCGGATCTTGGTGCTGCATGGTGAGTATCTCCCTGGGGTATGGCAAGGTGGCCCCAGAGGCCATGGTGGGCTAGTGATGGGGACAACACTTCTGTGCCCTTTTGTCAAGCTCTTTGGAGCTTCATGGCAGCTGTTGGAAACAACTCTGTGGTTGAGCGATACGACTTGGTACTCTTTGATTTAGAGACCAAACTGAAATTTCTGGAGACCTTCATTTCTAGGTGACTACAGTGTGTTTTGCATCTACTTGTAAAAATTTTTTTCTTTTAACTCCATGTGAAGAGAAAAAGACAAATGTAGTTTGGAAAAGAAAGTCTGAAATACTTTGTCTCCTCTGAAACGTCTTTTACGTTGGCCAAAACTGTTTGCCAGGATTTCTAAATGGTTCAGTTACTTCCAAATATTGCATTTTTTTTAACACCAGAAATACAACAAAAGCATGTCACCTGGTCCAGGCTGGGGTGGTTGTCCCTTGCACCATGGTGTGTCCCACTGGAGGCAAGAGATGCTCTTCTTTCTCTGGGGACATGGACCTGGCCACCACTTCTGGGAAACTGGCTCCATCGCAGCTGTGAGGCAGGTGCCAAGGAAATAGCACTGCAGCTTTATTGACGTGTGTTAGAAAGGCCAACGTGAGTGTCAGAACGGGCTCTTTTCTTTAGGCAAAACCTGTCAGGAGACACTTGAGGGACCCCTTAGAATTTCTCCTGCAGCGAAGGATGTGTGTGTTTGGGTCTCCTGGCACAGAGCTCTTTCTACCAGGGTCTCATCAGGGCTTTGTGATGAATAAATGATTAAAGAATCAAGGAAGTTTGAAACGGTGAGAGTCAAAATCCCTTCCCTGTGAACAGGGCTCTGTAGGGATAGAGAAGTCTTTCTCTTGAGCAACATCCCACCTTACAGCCCAGCCCCACCCCTGCCTGATTGTAATGAAATGGGGGGATAGAGGATGGCCTGAGCCTGGTGAGGCTGTGGGGACCAGCTCCCCTTTCCCAGCTGTGCAGGCAAGCTTTGTAAAAAAAAAAAAAAAAAAAAAAAAAAACAAAAAAAAAAAAACCCAAACACACCAAAACAACCAAAAAACAAACAAAAAAACCACCACCACAACAAACTACAAACAAAAAAAAACCCCAAGCAACTAAAAAAATCCAAAACAACACAAAAAACCCAAACAAACAAAACCCAAGCAAAAAACAGCAGCAGGAAAATGTGGGTTTTTGGCTCCCTCCAAGCTGTGTGTGGTTCTGAGGGTCTGGCACAGGTCTTCCCCCAAATCCCTCTGTTCGGAGCAGCTTCAGCATGAGCTGGGTGCAGGTTGCTATCTTGTTCTGATGCCATCTCCAAAAGAGGGGCTGGGAAGAGGAAAATGGTCCAGCAAAGAGGCAAAGGTGGCTTGAGGTCTGGGACCTGACACCCTGCTGCATGTGCCGGGTGCTCCATGTGGGCAGGAGGAGGCTGGGCCATGGGGGTGATCAGTCTTACTTTTTCATTGTCCACCCTCATCCCATGTCTTTAAACCCAAACAAAACAGGTCTGGCTGGAGGAGGAAGCTCTTGGTGCAGCGTGTCCTGGAGGAACCTTTTTAACTGCTTTGTGAAGCACCAGAAGGTCTTGCAGAGCCCCTTTCCCCTTGTGCACTGGGGCTTCTGGGGGACTGACCGTGTTTATTAGGAACATGTATCTGTCTCTGATGAAGGCAAAGTCACTGTGCCTTGCTGGGCTCGTTAGGAGGGAGCTCAGCCCCGTTCCGACAGCCCATCCTGGGCTGTCCAGGCTCTGCTGCACATCTGTTGCCTCCAGCCACATGGTGGGAAGCGCAGGGCTCCCGACTGTCGTCGATATTTGACTTGATGATACATTTGGCTCCGGGGCAGGGAGCCCAGAACAGTGTGAAGTCAGGCAAACGAAATGCAATTTGCCATCCGGATGCTGAACTGCCTCTGCTGCCAACCTCACCCACAGACGCTCGTGTTTATAGCAGGATTGTATTAAAGAGAAAATAACAATAAAACCCTTCACCTGGTTGGGGGTGCCTGGTGAGACCAGGTTGCTGGGGAGGCGTGTGTAGGATCCTGTTGGGGCTGGAGATGGGCTCAGCCCCATGACGACGGGGCACCCCATGGTTCAGAGCACAGTGGTGTAGGAAGATGCCTTCCCTACTGCTTTGGGGCTTCACTGTTTTGTTTCCTTTCCAGTCATGGAAGCAAAAGGTCTGATAGGAAAGGAGTACCGGACATGCAACTCATACGTGAAGGTGGGTTCTCATGGGGCTTTGCTCGGGGACCTTCAGCTTTCTTGGAATTTTGGGGTTGGCTCTTCCAAGCATGCTCTGGGATTCCTTTTCCTTTCCTCCTCTGTCCTGCTCTGGCTGAGCACCCACAGTGTGCAGGTCTCCTGACCAGTGCTGGAGGGCTCATGGGTTTTGTTGGAACAGTGTCTGCATGGAGCCAGGAAGGTGGAGGATGGGACCCTGGTAGGGGCTGTGTCAACCACTCACTGCACAAGCATCCCCCTGGGTGCCCAAGGGCTGGTGGGGAGCAGCGTGTGGCCAACTGTCCTGGAGGTCACCTCGGCAGGCTGCTCCCACCACGGTGTGTGCAGCGCAGGGAGCATCTCCCCTACAAGGGAGCTGCAAGTCAGAGACCAGCCAGTAACATTTGTGTACATCAGTCGTTGATTTTTTTCTGCTCTTTTCCTTCCCTCCCCTGCCCAGAGGAGTTGTGTAAGGTAATTGCTTGACACACATAGAGAAAAGTGATCTAAACCACCCGTTAGCACAGGCTCAGCTGGATTTTGAGGCTTTGCCATCCATGAGAGTGGCCGTGCCGGTCTCCTGGACTGCAGCAGCAGAGCTGGCAGCCGTGTGCCAGCGCTGGCTTTGAGAGTGCCAACACACTGCTACTTTTTCTCCATAAAGGTGTCGATTGTGCCAGATGCTGACTGGAAGTGCAGGCAAAAGACGAAGACCGTGCCAGACAGCAAAAATCCTGTCTTCCATGAGCACTTTCTTTTGTGAGTATGACAGGGCAGAGGTGGCTCTGACCCATCCATTAGCTCCACGTTCACCCTGAGCAGGGGAGACCCTTGTGGCCGCTGTCCTGGGGCACCTCTCAAAGCCAAGACCCCGTGTTTGCTTTTGCATTAAGATCTCTAATAAACACACATCATGCATGAGCAGCTCAGCTGCTGAGATGCGTAGTGACAGACGTTGTTCTGCTGTTTTTTATAGCTGAAATGCCTTGAACTTTTGGGCAGAGCTCTGCGGAGGCTCACAAAGCTGTCAGCGCACAGCATGGCAGTGGCACTCCCGCACGGTCGGACTTTCCTGCTGGGCAGGAGTTGGGCAAACACGTTCCGTTTCCTAGACCTTGTGCCTGCAATAGTATAGGCATCGGTACGAACGAGGAAGGTAAAGGGTTTCCTAGAGCTACAGCATGTCTCTGCATGGGAAAGGAGCTGTGTGGTTCGTGTTTCGGTAGAGCTTGTCGTTGCCAGCAGCTGACCAGTCTGTGTCAGACCTCTGTCTCCGTGCACCATTAAATCTGGCACAGGGTGGTTGCTTCTGAGCATGAAATGTGGCTTGTTCCTCCCATTCACCCTCTGATGTTGCATGTGTGTCTTTCTGGAAGGTTGTTTTTAAACCCTTAAACCACCTGAGTGGTGTCCCAAGCGCCTGCCCAGGACAGGTCACGTCCCTTTGCAGTTGTCTGTCAGGAAGGAGTGAATTAGTGCAACAGTGGCTCGTTTGGGGGACGCTGCAGGGCTCCGTGCGGAGAACGGAGGAGAAAACCTGGCTCTGGGGAGGGCGAGGGGGTCTCCAACTGCGAGGGCAGCCCTCGCCCAGCGCTCCTGGGGAAGGTCGGTGCTCATGGTCTGTCCTCCCTGTTTGTTACAGCCCCGTGCAAGAGGAGGATGAGCAGAAACGTCTCCTGGTCACAGTCTGGAACAGAGAGAGAAATTCCAGGTAAGGGGCTGCCAACCTGCCATACAATCTCTTTCAAATGGGGCTGGCATGGCAGCGAAGCTGCCATCTGCTCTGGCCCCACCATGTGAGCTTCTCCAGTGCCCTGAGGGCTGCCCTGCTGTCAGGGCTGCCCCGCACGAAGGCTGCGGGCCGCTGAGGCTGGGGAAGCTGAGCAGCAGGGCTGGGACCTGCTGACGGGGCACCCTATCTGGGGTCATTCTCATGGGCAGCCCGTGCTGGTGAGCACCACGCCGTGAGCAGGCTGGCGGAGAGGAAATCCTGCCCTTGCTGCTCGCTGTCGGCATCGCTGCTGCTTCGTAGCTGTCAGCCGGACCAGCCTTTAAAACTCCTGCAGCCACTCACACCTGCAGCCAAGTGGGGCTGGAGCCTGGCTCTGGGCTGGGGACCTTCCCTACCTTTTGGGATGATGCAGTGGGGAGGAGAGCCCAGCAGCAACAAGGGGTCTGGCACCTCGCATGCTGTGCTGCCTGCTCAGGCAAGTGGCATCTGCCTCCTCGGCCAAGCTCCTGCCAGCATCAGGTAGGCTGAAGGTGACTGGGATGCTTCAGCCCAGCTCCTCCTTGCCACCGCTGCAGCTGAGCTGTGCAGTTACACTGTGCCTGCTCAAAGCGTGGAGAGGGAGGCACGTCCTGGGCACTGCCCAGGTCCTGGCTTGGGCAGGGATGTTTGCAAAGGGGTGCATGGGAGAATCTGGTACCTGGGGAGTTTTCAGCAAGTGTGTGCTGACTCTCTGGCTCTCCTGCAGGCAGAGCAAACTGATTGGCTGCATGAGCTTTGGCATCAAGTCCCTCCTGACCCTGGACAAGGTACCTCCACGCTGGAGTGTGTGGGACTGGGGCCTGACTCTGGCAGGTGGGTGGGTGGCACTTTTGGGGCTGGAGCTGGCTGCTTCTGCCGTAGGACAAAGATGCTCTGAAGGTGCCCAGGGAGTTCCTGGTCCCATTCCCAGTATGGACGGTCACTGTTAGACTGGTGGTGGTGAGATTGCTGGAGGCTGTTAGCGAAGGGATCATGGGACAGGGGACCCTCGCTCCCTTCTGTAGGGCCACAGAGAATAGCAGCAACTGGGGGTGCAGAGAGGTGGTCTCAGTCAGCACTGGCTGTCTGGGGGACAGGAGATGGGGCCAGCCTCGCTGAGCCTGCCAGCATGTGTCACGTCTGACTCGTGGCCTCTGCGTGGTGGCCTAGTGGGTGTGATGATGGGGACATGCTCCTCCGAGGAGCAGTCTGCCTGATTCCCTGCCCTCCGCAGCCAGGGCTTCGCTAGCGGAGGTGGTGGTGGGAGGGGGTGAAGGCAGAGCTCTCGGGCTGCTCCTGGGGGCAGTGGTGCTGCCAGGTTGTCTCTGTGCCAGGATCCATGTCCCCACTGCTGCAGGTTTGGTCACAGTACTGCTGCCCCAGCCTGGCTGCTGCTTGGTAATACAGCTCCACATCAGCTGGGTTTGCCTTCCTGAAGGAGCCTGACAAGGCTCCTGCTGTGAACGACTCCTAAACCACGGGGATGTTTCATCCCAGCTGCCCGTGGTCAGGGATCGCATCCCCGGACAGCCCCAGCCTGGTGTTGGTGTGTCAGGTTATGTTGGTGAGCTGGAAGGAGTTCGTGAGAGAGTTAACACCTCACCCGAGGTGTGGAAATTTACTCCCTAGAAAGAGGTTAAAAAGGAGCTATTTGTGGCAAATGACCTGAGCAGAGGGTAAGAGGGAGCCTGAGCGTGGCCTTCTCTGGAATTCGGACAAGTGAGATGCAGCTTTTTTGGAGCAGTGAAGATAATTCGGCAGAGCAGCTCCGAACTGTGGCTCTGCCTGGAAAGAGCCTCTGCTCTGGTCACGTTGGCCCCCCCAGAGAGGTCCCCTCCTTGTCAGATTTTGGTAGTGGGTTTCACAAGGTGTTATGGCATGCAGAGTATGCAGTGTTGATGTGTACACTCACAGCACCCTACTCTGGGGTGGTGGGGACGTGTGGTCCACCTGGGAGCTCAGCTGGGGCTGGGATGAGCTGGCCCTGTCTCCTGGCTGCTGTGTGATGCTGCTGGATATCGCACCCTCTCCTTGCTTTCCTCATTGTGGATTTCAAACTCGTTTTAAAATGGGCCCCTTCCTCTGGCCACTGGGAATGTGGTTCCTGCAACCCCAGCCGACTCCTGGGCTTGATCCGGGATGGCTGTTCCCTCCAGCTTCTGCCAGCTGCCCGGGGAGCAATGGGAGACAGCGGTAGCTCCCTGGAAGAGAGGCGAGGGATTGCCAAGGTCAGCTCTGTCCCCGTTGCTGCCCTGGCCATGTGGGTGTGGGACAGGGGCACTGGGAGCCCCACTGGGGAGTCTGCGGCACTGCTGGAGACTGGTTTGGGCATCTTCCTCTGGGGATAAGGCTGGAGCCGCCAGCTCCCTGTGAGACTGCTGGCTGCTGCAAGCACGATATGGATGGTTTTATGGAGACCAGCTGTTTTTCTGCACCTCATCTTCCTCTAAAAAACTAGAAACTTGTTACTTCAGTGATGCTTGGTCCTTCCTTGCAGGAGGGGATGGAATTTTAGCTGTTGCTGTATCCTAAGAGAAGGACTCCAGGCTGTGCCCCTGTGTGGGAGCACGTCTGGGCAGCACTGGCCTAGGGCAGCTCCTGTGCCGGGACCTCTCTGGGGCTGCGGGCAACCAGACCCAGTTAAAGTGGGGTGAGTACCTGCCCCTGCTTTGACAGCTTCTTTCCTCTCACCCAGGAGATCAGCGGCTGGTACTACCTCCTCGGGGAGGACCTGGGCAGGACCAAGCACCTGAAGGTGGCCACACGGCGGCTGAAGCAGAGCAGAGGTGTGTCCACTGGGATGTCCTGGGAAGTGTTGGCAAGGTTTGGAAGAGTAGTCAGCCTCGTGTTTGTCCCTGTGCTGGCATGGAGCAGCCCCCAGCTCCATGGCACCTGTGTCCCCAAGAGCCCTTCTCAGCCCTGTGATGCTCAGCGAGCACCGGGATCCCAAAAGACCAATGTGGGGGACATCCTGGCCAGTTCAGCAGGTGCTGCTTAGGCACCGAGCTCTCCCTTTCAACCCTCACTTCTGCTCACCTGGGCTCTCTGTGGGGACCCCAGCTTTGCAGCCACATCTCTCCTTCTTGCTGGGCCCTTCGCTATGCTGGTTCCTGCCTCTCAGACTTGGGGCTGATCCCATGGCTGGACTCTGTTTAGCTCCTGGGGTCTGTGCAGGATGGTGGGGAGCTGCTTCTCCTGCCTTGGTCTCCTCGCTGTGCTGCCAGGGTGCATGGAGGAGTACAGGCTGGCACCGAGCAGGGTGAGACAGCAGTGCTTGTCCCAGATGTGCAACTGCCCCACAGCTACTGCCATGTGGGGCTGCCCCAGCCTGGAGGAGATGTGTCCGTGACACGTAAAGATTTTATATATATTGTGTAGATGCAGTGTGGGGGAAGATGGATTGTCAGGAGACATGTGCTGTCGGGCTGATATGGCCTTTCCCTTTTTATTTTTTTTAGAGCCGATGCCAGGAGGTCAGGGTGCAGCACAGGAAAACCAGGATGCTGTGACCGTGGAGCAGCTGAAGGTAGGTACAACAGGGTTGTGACCCACCAGGGATGCGAAGACGTGGGGCTGGGAGCTGGCTGGCAGTGCAGCCTGTGTGGAAGGGTTTCAAACGAGCCGAGGGACACGTTATTAGTGAGGGTGACGCTGAGGTGGGAGCTGTGCCAGTCTCCCTGTCGACACTGTGGCTTTTATAGGCAATTAGTTATCCCGACCAAGTATGGATTGGTGGAGGTGGGTGATGTGGGTAGTAACCCCACGCTTGCTCCCCATTGCCATACAGGGACCTCCTGTTTTTCCAGTATATTGCTGCAGAGACAAAGCACCAGCCATTGACTGGGGGTAATGGGGACTGGGAGCAATGGGGACTTGGCTGGCCGGCTGCCTGCCACGCAGCATCAGTCCCTGGCTGGCTCCGTGTGTCTGCTCCCCTCCTGCTTTCAGAGCTGTCTGCTCTGGGAAGGGAAAGGCCCATAGTGGAGCCTCAGTGATTTATAGGAAAGGCAGGGATGGGAAATGGGAACACAAACACATGGCCTGCATCGGAAATGGGGCTCAGCCTGCCCCGTGATTTATCTGTGCCGAATTCCGCTTTGCTGCTTCCCTCAGCTGCGTTTTCAGTTATTTGCTTTAAAGCGTAGGACTGAGCAAGACAAACAAAGCCAGCGCCCCTCTCCTCCCTTCCTCTCCGGCAGTCGCCACTGACTTGAAAGATGGTGGCTGGGAAGGAAGACCGATCCTCCTTCCAGCTCCAGCCCGGCGGTGCGGCAGGCTGGGACAAGGTGGCTCCTCCGACGGCCCCCCTGGCTGCCGGCTCCCCTGGGAGCACTGGGGCTCTTTGTGCTCTCCCCCAGCCTCTACTGGCCCTGCCACCGCGCGTGGGAGCCCAGGGTTTGGGTTCCTTGAGCCTTCCCTCTCTTTTCCATCCCCGCACAGGAGTGTGGAAGGTGCTTTCTTCTCTGTTGCGATCCCGTCTCCGAGGGGCCGTGCCGCGGCGCTGGCGGTCGGGGCTGCCCGGTGCTGACCCGCTGATTCCTGCTTCGCGCCCCGCTGCCAGCCGGGTTAAGAGTTTCTCTTTGTCTTTAATTCCAAAATTACACCACGGGGGCAATTCAATTGACCTCCCTGCTTCCCGCTCCGTGAGCACAGAGCATCGGGACGTGCGTATGCTTTGGCCTGTGCTTTGAAAAACAAACTCTGCTTTTTATTTTTATTTTTATTTAAAAAAAAAAACAGCCCTCTCTTACCCTTTACGAGGGTAACGAGTGCATGCTGTCTTTCTAACGAAGTGAAGCTCACGCAGCCGGTGCCTGTGAAACGCCGCTTAAACATCCTCGAAGTGTTTGTGAGAACGTTGCAATAACAAAGTGCTCCGTGCGGCTGAAGAATGCCGCGGGAACAAAAGCCCCATCAACAGAGCAGAGACTAGGGAATACTAAATAGTTGACAGGAATTTTAATATAAAACTCTCTCTCTTCCTTGTCAGTTAGGGTTTTCAGGAAGCCCTCTGCCTTATCGTGGAGCGGCACACGGCACAGGCAGGGGCTGGGGAGGTGAAAGGTGGCTTCCTGCCATTCTTCTCTGGAGCTGGGTTCCCATGGGCGGTCATGCCAGTTTGACTGTGGTTTGTTCCACACTTGTGGGATACGAGGAGACCGGGGTTACGGCTGCTCGGGGGGACTGGATTTTCATGGGCTAACGGCGAGTTTCGGGGTTCTAGCCATGAACCGCTTCAATGGACTCTGCAAGGTGTGCTCGGAGCGGAGGTACAGGCAGGTCTGTATCACCCGTGGGGAAAAAAAAATTAAATCAATCTGTGTGCCAGCGTGTGTGTGAGCGTTGCTGGGAGTCTGGGTTAAGTTTGCAAGTGTCCGTGGGCTTTCGTGCTGTTTCTGGGTGGTGTGGGTGCTGTTTCTGGGGTGTTTTGCTGTTGTTAGAATCGTAAATGATAATATTTGGAATATAAGGAAAGCATCTTCAGGTGGGTGTCTCTGGCTGCTCTCTGCCTGTTGCTGCAGCGTGTGCATGGGGACAGAGGGGGAGCGTTTGCTGTGGAACTGGAGGGTAGCACGCCCGTGGTGGAAGTGCTAAGCTCGAGGTGTTTTCTCAACTTACTGCTCGTTAGAGGAGCGGCTGGCACCGCAGGCAGCTCAGCCTCTGCCACGCTGCCACCAGCTCTTTTTGAAAATTGTTTTAATGTGAATGGATTTGGGAATCGGGCGTTGCTTGGTAGCTGGTCATGACCGATGGCGAGCAGGTTGCCGTGCTCTGTGAAAGCCAGCGCAGGTTCTCTTGGACCTGCCCAGTGTGCAACGCTGGGTGCTGGTTTTGCATGTGCAGGTCCCAGGTCTCCTGCGCTTTTGAACATAATTTTCCACCCATAGGCTGGACTGGGGCTCCCAGCTCATGGTGAGCTTTTCTCTGCTCTCCTGTGCTGATCCTGGGTCACGCTAAAGCTCTGGCATGGACAGTCTGTACTGGGAATTGCACAAAGAACCAGCTTAACTAGAAATATCCATATCTTATCAGGGCTATAGGGACTGTCTCATGCAGAAATACTTCTCTGCTTTGTATTAATGATGACTTACTGTGATTTGTGTTTTAGACTTTAATTCTCTATTTTGACAACTTCCTCTCTATTTTGACAAGTTATGGATACAGTGAGCGTCCGTGGTGCTGGTGTCTCTCACCATCTTGCCACCCACCTTCCATCTTATGTCAGATGTTTGTGTTTCTTAGTTGTGTGCACAGCAGCAAAAGTGGACATTCAGCTCCTTGTAAGGGCCACAGTGGTGGGAGCTGAGGAAAGTGAACCAGCGGCAGCGAGGAGCTGCTCTTTAGTGGCACAGGGAAGGTGTCTCTGTTGGCAGTGGACAAGAGCCAGCCAACTCAGGGAGAAGGAGTGGGAGACCTCTCGGTGCTGGAGGAAGCTTTGGGCTGGGAGGTGACCATGGAGAGTCTCTGTGGTGGGAGAGATGCTGCGCTGGCTCCCGAGGTGCCGATCGAAACGGTTCTGCAGGACTTGGACCCTCCAACTTTATATTTGAAACGTGAGGTTGGTTTGAAAGTGCAGAACCTCAAGGAGAATCCTCTCCTGTTTGAGGATCCACCAAACTCCAGAGAGAAAAATACTTAATGTAGTGGGGCTGGACCTGCTTTTTGATCCCGCCAGGGAAAGAAAGTTTCTCTTTTGAAGCCTGATTTTATGCTGAGCAATCCAGGATAAAGGAGCGAAGAACCAATTCCCCTCCTTGGCAGCTTCGGCTGAATTTCTTGTCTTCTCTCTGACTGTTTGTTCTCAAAATAATACAGGTCAGATGTTGGATTTTTTTCTTTTCTTTTCTCTGTCAGTAAAACAAGGATCTTGAGAAACGTCTTGGGGGATAATCAGGTATTTACAGGAACGGTTATGCTGAGCTGCTGCTGGAAGCCAACATAAAAAAAAAAAATCATTTTATTAGTAAGCCCAATGCTTCTTGAATCAGGAGGAGAAGCAAGCCTAAATCAACACAGCATCCATCCTCTCCAAACTCAGCGAGAGAAAACATACTCACCCCAGCTAAGGGGGGATGCCTGCAGAGCCTGCTCCAGCTCAGCGCCTCGCAGACAGGAGCGTGCTGATCCCCGCGGCTTCCTCCGGAGCAGCGGAGCGCTGCTATTCCTGTATTACCCAGCTGGAAATGAAATGTTTAGGTGACTTGCCTAGAGAAGTGTGTTAGAAATCGGCGTCAGAGCCAGGTTGCCGGGTTTTCCTTTCCAGTGGCTTATCAGACCTGTCCTTACGCTTGCAAGAGCTGCGAGCGGGGGCTTGCTTGTGCTCAATAAACGCTCGTTGTGCGGGACCGCTCTCCGTTGGTCCTGCGGCTGCTGCTAGAAACGCCGTGTGTCCGCGTTTCCGAAGGCAGTGTGTGGGTGAAGGGGGGGATGCTCGCTGATCACACACAGCGGCTGCTTTCCTGCTTGATGGAGTGACTCCGGTATCTCTTTCCAGATTACGATCCCTCGAGGAAGCGATGGGTTTGGCTTCACAATCTGCTGCGACTCCCCAGTCCGTGTGCAGGCAGTGGACTCCGGTAAGACAGCGGATCGTTTTTATCCCTCTTGATTTGAATGAATGACTCTGCTCCTTTTTTGCTTCCCAGAGCATATTGTGATTCAGAAGCTCCCGTGCCTCACAGGACTCTGCTTACCTCCAAGAAACTTCACTTAATGAATTCTGTTGCCTCTAATGAGGTCAGAGGCCACTGGGTTAGTGCTGTGTCACTGTTCTGGCAGTGTGTTGCAGTAATTTGCAGAGATTTTATTCCCTTCCATCTCCAACCTGAGAGCTGGCTGGCTGGTTGGGAGACCTAGGAAAAGCATCTGGGGGATGTGTCAGACAGAGGCACAGAGGGGATCAGGCTCACGGGAACCCTCGGTTGCCTGACTAGGTCCTTTTGGTGTGGACCTGTGGGATGGACTTGGTGTCTCTGTTGTACCCCGGTGTTCCCCGCTGCACGCCAGGAAACATGGGAAGTTCATGCAGTAGCTCCAAGAGAGCATTTATGGCTTTGTCCCAGGCCTGCCGTGTGTGTGTGCATGCTGGAAGGTAAAGCTCCAAACTAGCTGGCCCCACTTTATTTTCAGGTGTGGATGTTAGAGGTGGCAGATTGGGTTTGGAGGAGCAAGCAGTGCAAGCTGTGAAGCTGGGCTATTTGGGAGTCCACTTGCCCCAAGTCTTCTCCTCCCCCTTGTACTCCCAGCTCTGTCCAGCCCGTGACTGGCATTTCTCTCTTCTCGCCTAGGGGGCCCAGCAGAAAAGGCCGGTCTGCAGCAGCTCGACACAGTGCTGCAGCTCAACGAGCAGCCTGTGGAGCACTGGAAATGTGTGGAGCTGGCACACGAAATTCGGTGAGTGTTCACCCAAAGCATTGGTGCAGGGCTCTGGGAGAGATGATTTGAAGGAGCTCAGGGCACCAGGAGCTTTGAGTGGCTACGGGAAGGGGAAGGCTTTGAAGGAAGCAGCAGACTGGGAAAGGACTCTCTGGAATGGAAGAAAGGATGCAGGGGCTGGGGAGGGCAGGACTGGGGTAGAGGTGTCAGAGGGAGGAAGGACTGGGGCTTGTGCCTGTCTGAATGGTGCAGGGTGCCCCATCCCTGCTGCTCCATCTCTGACTTGCTCCATGCCGTCTCTTTCAGGAACTGTCCCACTGAGATCATACTACTGGTCTGGAGGCTTGTCCCACAGGTCAAGCCAGGACACGAAGGCATGATCCGCAGATCGTCCTGCAAGTCTGCCTACGACCTCCAGTCCCCACCCAACAAGCGGGAAAAGAACAGCACCATGCCTCCGCGGCCCGAGCAGCGCCGGAGCTGCCACATACTGTACGATGGGACCGATGGGCTGGTGCTGAACAGCTGGGAGAGGTACACGGAGATGGGCAAGCGGAGCCAGAACACCATGCCACCTCTGTCCCGTGTCCCCTCCGCTGCGGACCAGAACTACATCATCTTAGCTCCTGTGAACCCAGGGAGCCAGGTACGGCTGCTTGCCAGCCCCGCGCTCACGTTACTGCGCGTGGGTGTTGGCCGTGCTTGCTGGATTCTCTCTTGGCCTGTGCTTCAGCCTCATTGAGCGTCATCTCTAAATGTCTGCTAGGGCACATTCCACTTTTACAAGCCAGACCTGTGTCCCTCAGTCAGCTTTCAGTAATTTCGTAAAACGTTAACCACTAGGAGTGTAGGGTCGGGGTGAATGACCTGCTGCCGCCTCTCAGGGCTCACTCAAGGGGTATGGAAAGTGTTTCCACTGCATAGACCACAGTGTGAGTCATTGCTCTCCTTTTCTGCTGGCAATAGGATGAAAACGATTTTCACCTCTCTGGAGTGCTTTGGCTCTGCTGGGTTTGATGTGCTCAAATTTGCAGTTGGTTGTTGTAAAGTCCACCCTAAGCCTGCTTCAGGTGACTGTGTCCTTTTGGGTTGTGTCTTACAGCTGCTGAGGCCTGTCTACCAAGAGAACAACACTACTGTGGGTAAGTGGCCAATGTGCTGGAAACACTGCTCAGAGCACTTAGCAGAGCTAGACATGGTCTTCCTAGCACTATGGAATCCTTGCCCTTAGCCCTGCAACGGAGCCCCGCATGTTTTGAGGACAGTGGCAGAAGCCTGGGGCTTTTGGGTAGTAAAACCTTCCTATTCTCTGCGTCAAACGTAAAAGCAAGAACCCTACCCCCAAGCCCAGAGGAGAACACAGCTCCTAAAGGTGCTGGATGAGCCTCATGGTGAGGTGGTCTCTGTGGGAGCTCGCAGGAAGGCTGGTAGCAGGGACTTTCCATCACGGGCACGATGAAATCATGAAGTGTGGAAGTGCGAAGCATTGTTGTTGCGATGGTTCCCCAGATGTGTCCATGGGCCCGTCCGTGACATGTGTCCCTTCTCGCACCTGATGGCATGCTAGGGGAGTGCTGATGCTGTGGCCCCTGCTTTGGGGTTTGTTTTATTACTAAGGGAGCGAGGATGGCCGTGACTTGAGCTTGTACAAAGAGTAATGCAGGTTTGTGCACCAGATTTGGGGAATGCTCATTTCCAGGGTTGCTACAAGGTCTCCGGCAGTCTCTGGACCAGCTCTTCTCAAAAACCCTTTGCAGGATTTGAACCCATTTTCTGCTTACAGGTATGCTGGGATCTTCCTGGAGAACCGGGTGTGGTTGGGCTGGCAGGAAGAGCGGGATGAGCTGTATGGCAGGGCTGGGGACTGCATGAATCCCGCTCCACGCAGAAACACCTGTTGCCTGCTCATTGATGTGGGACCTTTGGGAGGCCACGTCTGCACGCCGCTCCGTTAGGATGCCCTTAGGATGAGCTGCGTGTCCGTAGCAGAGCTGACCTCCTAGGCATGATCCCGCAGGAGTGTCTATAACTCAGCCATCCGATGTGGGCACAGCTATCCGTACTATTTCCAGCTAGAAAATTTTGTGCTGCCTGTAAAGGTGGGGCAGAGTCCATAGAAGGTCAAGTGTGGGGCTGGCAAAGCCGTGGTGGATGTGCCGGGGAGCAGGAAGGAGCTGCATGGGTCCGAGGCCCCTGTGCCTTGGATGTTCCCAGCCCTGGAGCTCTGCAGCTGGAAGAATTTTCTGCAGCTCAACTTCAGGGGATGTTTTGTACCCTGGATAACTGCAACTCTGTCCTTGCTGGTTGTGACTCCTGTGAAAAGATGCGCCGGACCGTGGGGACTTGCTCTTACAGCAGGAATTTGAAAGACTTGGGCTTCTTTCCCATGACAAATTTTAGTGGATTTTTTTTCAGTCTGTTCAACGTTAAGTCTTCAGAGGGAACAATGCATTAATTAACCTGAGCAGTAATTGAGCGTGGCAGTGTAGAGCTGGCCACCAGGTCACCCAGGGACTGGCCCGGATGCTTCGGGCAGGCTGGGTGCATTTCTGTGCAGAAAACAAGACTTGTGTGGCTGCTGAATTCCTCCGAGAAAACAAGGTGATTTAGGGATAAGACGAAAAGCAGATCCTGAACAGCCCAGACAGATTGTATCTGTCCTGGGTTGAGCTGACTCTCGTGGTTTGATTGTATCTGGCAGTGCAACCACGAGAAAGGGAAAAGAGGAAATGTCGGGATTATTGCAGTTAGAGGTGGAAAGAAAATTTAGGTCGCCAGGGCCCCCCATGCGCAGTCGGGCAGTAAACAGCGGGTCCGGGTCGCCAGCGGAGCACGGGCCGGCTCTGCTGGCCTTTATCTGAAAGCCAACGCGCTGTTTCCTAATACTTAATGGAATATGTAAGGTTGGGTAGGTTCGTGTGTTTGCTTTGGACGAGACCTTATCTGCTCCGAGCCATGGTCAGAAGTGTTTTGGCTCATTTCTGCTTGGGAAAGTTGTGGATATCCGCTAAAGTGAAGCTGCTGTGCAGAAAGCTGCTGTGGTGGGGCTGGGTGGCTGGAGGGAGCAATGCTGGGTGGTCTCTGAGGGGACACCCCTCCGGCAGGGAGCTGCGGGAGGGTTTGCTCGTACGTGTTCCTGAGACATCACTGTGGGGCAGAGTGGGGTAATGCTCCAGCTTCTCACCTGGATATGTTAAAGTCCAAGTGGAGAGGTCTGCCTGCTGGACCCGAGCTGCCTTGGCTCATCAGCTTCAGGAGGCAGGGAGGAAGGAAACATTCTGATTTTTCAGTGGGGCTTCTTTTGAAGAGAGCATGAATTTTTGATTAGAGAGACGTTCAGTTTCTGCTGGAGTTGTTGTCTGTGAGTTTTAGGACAGAGCGCAGGTTGCTGGTGCTCCATAGGACATGATCTGGGATTAAGGGCTCTTGGAGGACAGGGACCCATCCCACTTTCTCTCCCCAGCGCGGTGGGTCCTGCTGCTGCTGCTGCGATGGGTGTTCGTGTATGGCAGGAGCGATGAGCACTGGGTGCCTGGGGACATCGGGGATGGCCACAACTGTGTGCTGGGGTCACCAGAGGGCACCGAGGCCCTTGGGCCTAATGGATTAATGTCATTAATGGGATATATTTCACAGCTACTCCCTACTCAACATGAAAGCAGCAGCTTGGCAGCTCTGTTCTGGTTCTGGTCCCATGTGTTGGTCTCATCGTGGCTCCATGTGATGGATCTGGGGAGGAGGAGATGTAAAGCCATCCTTAGCACTGCTGCCTCCAGCAGATCCCCCCAAACCATCTGGTCGCTCACAGGTGGCTGCGCGGCCAGGTGTGGGCTCCCAGCAGTCTGCAATGCTCTTGCCTTGTGCTGGTGCTGAGAAACTGGTAGTTTGTATCCAGGCAAAGCATCTTCAGAGCAGAGCCATGTCCTGTGCCTGCTCTCACGAGGCAAAGCGCTGGTGGGAGCCTGCTGGATGTATTCAAAGGCATTCCTCTGGGCTGGGAGGAAAGGGTTTGGAAATCCCATATATCGCCTGGCAATAGGAGAAGGAGGGACTCAACCACACAGCACCTAGCAGGGAGCAATGGTAAATGTTTATCATTATCCATAATGCTTTTAATCACAGGATTAGCAATTATATTAGAGATTCTGGGACTGGTTTGACACACCACCTGATGTCTCCTGGCCTCTAAGGGTGTGAAGTGGCTGCAGTAGCTGCTGTCAGCTTGTTGGGCAAAGTCATGGCTCTGCTTGACCAGCTGAGGTGGGAGGCTGCGAAGGGAAACCCCCGCGTAATCCTCCTTTGAGCGAGGATAACGGCCCTCTGCAATGAAGAGGGGCAGAGCGGAAAACCGATCAGGCTGCTCGGATTTTTTCCAGCACTGAAATGTAATGCTGAAAAACAGTGGATGATGATGTGCCAGCCTCATGCAAAATGAGGTCATCCTTTATAAATACACCCCCATGTCTGAGCAACCCTTGCATCCCTGGGAACGATTTGGAAAGGCACGGACTGATCCCACGTGCATGAACGTGTTTATCGCTTCTCTGACACCTCTGATCTTAGCATCTTCTAAAAACTGTGATGAACCCGCCACCCAGCACCCTATGACGTGAAATTCCTGCACTTTAACTCCTATGCTCGTGTGGTAGTTTGATGGGGGGGGTGTTCTGGTGGCAGGGGAGGGGATTTGCTCCCTGTGCCACCAGATCGGAGTCCCATCCCCCCCGGGGGAGGTTGAGCCAAATCGGCGCCTCTGCGAATTGCCCTATTTAAGTTGGGACAAAGGGGCGGGAAGGGCTTTTTGCTCAGGAGCGAGGAGAGAGCAGGAGGGCGCTGCCCTCGCTCCCGGCTCCCGGCCGGCGCCACGTGCTCAAGATGGCGCCGGGGGAGCCGCATGGGGGGCTCGGGGAGCGCCTCGCTCCCGGGGTGCCCGCCGGGCCGAGCTCCTCTAGAGGGGATTAAGATCTAAGAGAAAACAACCACAGCGACCGGGTCAGTTAAGGATGGAGCAGGAGGAGGGGTGCTGGAGCTGAGGTTTCCCTTGCAATCGGTGTGAAGATGGCAGGCGGCCCCCCTGCAGCCAGGGTGCACTTGGCAGAGCAGAGACCCACGTCGGGAAAGAGATGCCTGAGCCCAGGAGAGGCCGTGGAGCAGGGGATGCACGACCAGGTACTGTTAATAATGGGCACGGAATGCACGACGAGGTCGTGGAGGCATCTGGAGTCCGTGGGACGCCCCACGCCGACGCGAGTGGCAGCAGCTCCCTGAGGGGCCGAGACTGGTAAAGCCCGAACTGGTGTGATCCATGGGGAAGGATTGCAATCCTGCGGGCAGGGCTTACTTTGGAAAAGTTTGGGGACTTTCTTCGTGAGTAGGGGATCCACCGAAGCAAGGGAAAAAAATGGTGTAAAGACTCCTCCTCCTTTAAGAAAGGAGCGGCAGTGAACAACATGGATGAACTGACCTGCACTGCCCCATTCCCTGTGCCCCTGCGCCGCTGGGGGGGAGGCAGAGCCAGGAACGAAAGGAAATAGGGGGTGAGGAGGTGTTGTTTTAAGATCTGGCCTTGTTTTCTCTTTCTCCTCTCAAGTAACCGGTTTCGTTCCTTATGTCTCTTGTTCAGTAACTGTTAATAAATTGTTTTGTTTTAAGAAGAAAGCCTGAGTCATGTTTTGCCCGGGACCATGGTTGGTGGGTGCTCTCTCTCGGTTCTTGTCTCGACCCTCAGTCAAAAAACCACGACAGCTCGGAATCCAGAGCAGACAGGACTTGTGTGGATAAAAATGTCCCAAGGTTTATGTTTCTAGTGGTTTGGGTTTTTTTTTTTCCCCTCGACCCTGAGTTAGTCACAGATGGTTTTCCCCTCCCTAGAAAGGGAAGGGATGTGGTTCAGTGGCGCAGGCAGGTATTCCCCCATGGTAGGAACTTCCTTGGTGCTCCTGTGATTCAAGAATGACCATTTAAAGTCATGTTTGGGGTTGTTCTGTATTTCTTATTTCGTAGGGAGGTGTGGATAATGCTACCACATCTCTTCATCCAGAATACCGTTTCATAAATTCTGCAGAAGGCAGCGAGCACCCAAAGACAGACGTGCTGGCCTGTCACTGAGCTTGCTGTGACTTCCTTGGGTTTCAGTTTGTACGTGCACAGATGTGTTTGTGCTGCTGGTGTGATCCACTTAGGTCCTTGGTCCTGCAAGCGAGCAGCTCTTGTGCAGAAATGTCAAACTTTGATAGTAGAGTGATGAATGTCCCTGCAGCTCTCGTTTCCTGCTATTCCCCTTAGGCTTTCCGTGCCCTCCCCCAGCCTAGCTGGCAGCACCTCTGCAGGAGCTCCCTTCTGATTCTCTGTTCTTTCTGCTTCCTCTCTTCGTCCAGGAAACGCATGTAAAGGGAAATCACACATGGGGTCTGGGAGGAAATCCAGGCTCATGAAGACCGTGCAGACGATGAAGAGCTATGGGAACTACCAGAACTGTACCATAGTGAGGCCACACATCCCGCACAGCTATGGCACATATGTGACGCTGGCTCCCAAAGTGCTGGTGTTCCCTGTCTTCGTGCAGGTAAGTGCAGCTGGAAGCAAGGTGGTACAGATCTAACATGACCAGTGCCCAGCACAGCAGGTTGTGTCAGTGATTGCTGCTGTGGGTTGGGTCCAGGCTGCTGTGCAAGGTGGGTGTATTTCCAGCAGTATATACCATGAATGCATGGATCCCCTGTCATCCTCAGCTCTCTCCTCTGGAGCTGGCTGTGCTCAGCACAGTGCTGGGTGCTTTCTCAAAGGAAATTGTGTCCTGCCCGAGCGATTCTCTGTTGGAGTTTTTGCCCTTTTCAGCTTTTGGTCCTCAGGTGCTTGCTTGAGTCAGGAGAAGGTATCCGAGCTTCTGGGCTTCAGCAACCTATTGAAGATCCATACGGTTTCTTCCTGTGGGTTCTTTGTGCTGTTAATTATAGTGTGCAAACAAAGGTTTTTAGTTTAGCTGGTGGCTGGCACTAAAACCATGGATAAGGATCCAGAGCAGTAATGGCTTGACAGAGAATGTTCTCACTCTCCAGTTCCATAAATGATTTTCTTAAAATTTAGCCCTGAATTTGGTGGTAGTAGCTCTAACTACCTCTGCGTCTTCCATTTTGTCCTTCACGTGGCCAGAACAACAAAGGAACCTCATGTTTAAGTACATAATTGATGAACACCTTCATCTCTGAGACCGTGGGGAACCATCCGTCCTCCCCTGCCAGCAGCAATGGCACTGCCATGTCAGCTCAGCCTGATGATTTCCTTTGGGCTAAAACCCATGATCTGTGCTGTCTGTTGCTCTGGCGTGGGGGCACGTGTGGGGCTCATGCTCACCTCCATCCTCCCCGATGGCAGCCGAGTGCCCGTTCATGTTGGCACCCATGCGTTCCCCAGCCCTGGCTGGGTGCGCACTTCACCTTTTGGTAGGAACACAACTGGCACTTCTGCCTCTTTACTCCCCAAAACTTGTGTCTGGGATTGAGTCTGGGGTGTTTTTGCCACTTCAGGGTTTTTTTTTATGCTTTGCACTGTCTCGTACCACCTCCACCCTCATGTCTGCTGGCCGTGCTGCCTGGGAGGATCATCCTGGGCTGGTTCTGCAGGGTTTGTTCCGCAGCTGGGACAACTGAACCTGTCCTGTTCTTCTCCAGTGTTAAACAGAGAAGGTGCTGAGCGAGGAGCTGAGCGTGCAGCATGGCCTGGGAAGGGGCAGCCTTCTTAAAGTCGCTTTAACTCGCTGCGAGAGTAATCCATAAAATCATGTAGCAAAAATTCTTGTCTGAGGGACGTGAGAACCTAACGTGCCACTGTTGTGGTTGCGTTTCCTGCTAAAAAGCACCCATGACCAAACCCCCGCCGTGCAGAACAGTGAGTGTACAAAGAGGCGAGCGGCTGATGGTCTTTTTATAGATGGGTCTGACGTAGGTGTTAGGTGCAACTTGAGTTTATGGTGGAGCTGGACTGCAAAAGGACTTTCTGTCCCTTTGAACGCAGTGTGGGGTGGCTTCTGCCCGAATGAGTTACAGCTTAAAGCGAAGACAAAGTGGGTTTGGTGGGTGGAAAGTGTTTCTGGCAAACCACACTTCCAGTGGAAGGTTTGACTGTTGCTTTTCTTCCCACACCCCCCCCTTTTTTTTTTTTTTTCCTTTCAAACGTAGCCCCTAGATCTTTGCAACCCTGCCCGGACTCTGCTTCTGTCAGAGGAGCTGCTTCTTCACGAGAGCAGAAGCAGGACTACACAGGTAGGACTCTCTCCGTGCTCTCTGAGCTTTCTAACCATCCTCTCCTGCAGTCTTACATAGTAGATTGAGAAGGGAGATGTTTTGTTGTGCAGTACTTATATTAATATATGATGTTTGGAAAAACTTGTAGTCAGTTTATCATGGGGTAAACTAAGTAGGAAAACTGCTAGAAATCAACTTTTTTTTCTTGTCTTCATACTCAAAGAAGAAACTCTGTATGGCAAATGCGCGCCGGCCACAGCCTGGCAGTTTTGGCCACCAGCAGCCTCAGAAAGAGGGAGTTAGGGAAATTTTGTGCCAGGTTAGAGAACTAGACAACTTGTTACAGAGGTTTTCAGAAATTTAGTTCCTGAAAACACGTCTTATCCAAATTCCTCTCGTTTTTTCTTGCTTCAACTTCATTTCTGCAATGTTATCGGAGAGCTGTTAAAAATCTGGGGAAACAGCTAAGCGTTGGCTACGTGCTGAACCCATGTGTGTGACAACTTTCAACACCCAAACTGGCAGAGTTTGGATGTGTTGATTACATTTGCTGCTGGCTTCGCTTGCATCCAGCTGTAAAGTCTGCAAAGCTCTGGGATTTGGGGCAGCGGCAGCTGGGGAGCCCAGTCCTGCGTCGCGCACTGGTGCTGGAGGAAACCGCCGTTTCTTTCGGGGCCTTTTCAGAGAACGTCACCACTACACAGAAGAACTTTGTTTTGAATTTAGTTGGAGTGAAGAATGCGTCATCTTCACAGAGCCGTAAAGGAATTTTTATTTGACTAATCTTAGTTTGTGGGTAACACCTTCTGGGTGGCCGACAGCAGAATCCCAGAGACACGTCGTATCGCTGGTCTGTACGGAGCGGTACAAGGTTGTGTCATGTTAAGTGACTCCTCTCTCTCTCTGCTTTTCAACTTGTAATCCATCTCTTGCTTTGACTTGAATCACATTCTTTTTTTCCCCCTGCCAAAGTACATGGAAAAATTGCATGATCAATTAGGAAACTTGTCACTGATTTGTAAATAAAACCCTTCCCCTGCCTGTCCTGCTGGTTTTTGCTGCTCAGGGTCTTCTGGGCACCTGCATGAATGAAAATCAGGTAAACACATGGCTGCATCACACAGCTGTGTCGCGGCGGCTTGGAAATACGGTGGCCAGCCTGAAGCAGGATGCTTCTCCTGGGTGGTTTGGAGTTGCTTGCTTTCAGGGCAGGCTCAGAGGTCTGCAGTAGCGGCCAAATGTGGAATAATTATGAATAACTGATGCCATTTGCAGCCTGGGCGAAGCATGTGTGTGGTGCATGGAGGTGTTCATGTTTAGACAATGGAGAGCCTCAGGACAAGTGTGTTTGGAGGAGGTTTCCTGCTCTGTCTTCAAATGGCCATGTTGGCCACTACAGAGACCTGGTTGTGGGCAGGATTGGAAGGAGGATGTCTCAGGGAAAGGACTCTGTTTGCTTACGATGCTCTTAAGGATGAGCCTGAGGCTGGAAGAGGATTTCCCAGTTGGAGGTGCTGCCAGGAAAGGGCAGGATGCTGTAGGCTGGCCAGGAATGTGAGACAGCATTTGAGAATGATGGTGCCTTGAGGCCATGATGTCTGTGTGCGCCCGGCAGAGGGGCAAGGCAGGAGGTTGTGACTAAGCATAGTGAAAAAATAGAAGCAGTGGATGGCAACAGGCATGTGGCAGCGTGTGCTTTGGAAGGCAGGAGGCTTCCCCGTGATGTGAACCCAGGTGTGGTGCGGAGCCCCATATTGCCAGAAGGTGACAGTTACAAGTAGTGACACGGGGACATCAGCCATGTCACTGGAGAACGGCTTTCTCCTGCCTGCAGTGTGTCACAGGGTCACAGCAGGCTTTGCAGAGCTCCACGGAGTTGGTGCGGGTCTCCGTGGAAAGCCAGAGCCTCCCCAACTGCAGTGGAGCAAGGGTGTCTGCTTTGGTCCTGATGGACTGTGAGATGAGGGAACCTAAACTGCTGAAGCCAGGAAGACCTGTAATGACCTGGAGACGGCAGAGTTTCCCCTGGTACAGAAGGGCTCCGACTTCTCTTTTTGCTGGACTTGAGCTCACTCCCTCTCCAGCCTTTTCTGCTGCCCGAATGGAGGCTGTCGTGTTTCTGATGGGTCTTTCTTGCTCCTTGTGCCTTTCCATTTCCCCACTGCTGCTCCCACCCAACCTCTCTCAAACTGGACCACTGCTCCTGCAGTTTGCAGGACTGTTTCCTGCATGTTACTCTGCTTTGGCTAAACGGCTTGAGAGAGCAGAGCCCAGGTACGGGCGCTGGAGATGGAAGTCCTGTTTAACTTTTTTTTAAAAAAAACAGAGTCTTTTCCCCTTGGCAGTTTCCACGTCAGGCACTGCATCCTCACCACTGAGCAAACTCTCTCCCATCTCCTGAAGGAGTCAACTGATCTCTGGAGGCTTGCCAGGATCTGTCCTTTCCCTGACCTTACCTCTGGTGCAGTCCTTATTCAGGCCTTAATCACATCCTGTCTAGACTTTGTTTCAATTCCCGCTTTTATGGTCTTCTGAAATCCCTCCAGCCTGCAGAGTGCCAGAGGCACCAGCGCGGTGCAGGCGGTTGCGCAGAAGGTGCCCAACGTGGGCATCGTCCTTGTGGGTCTGTCTCTGATGTACCTGGAGGTGACTTTCTAAAGCCCTTCAGAACATGGGCCGTGCTCACCTGCTTCTCAGCTCTCCTTTCTGCCATCCCAGCAGGGTCTGCTGATCAGGATGGACCTCCCTTGAACTCCGAAAGCCCCCAGCTCTGCCAGGGGTCTGGGGGATGTGGACCAGCACACCCAGGTTTTCTGCTCTTCTCTGCAGAGCAAGAGGCTTTTCTCCTGCATCCCAAGTGTTGCACTGCACGTTCCCAGCACTCCTGGCCTGGGACAGGGCTGCCACCTCCCTCTTTCAGTGAGTGGTGAGTTTGGCCAACACAGTGGGTTGACCAGAGCCCTACTCCCTGGCACAGATGTTTCAAGATGTTGTTTTCAGCTTTTTTCAGACACTTTCATTTGGGTGTGAATACCAGAAACCTGCATTTACCTCCTCCCTCCACCACACTGGTCCCACTTACTCTGTCCCTTCTTCACTGCCTCTTAATGTCCTTCTCTTCCTTGTTCTTTACACCGTTTCCCCATCTGCACAGCCACTGCTTATGTGAATGTTTGAGGGTAGGGATGTGACCACTTGAGGTCTTCAGTGCCTGAAGTTCATCGTAGAAGAATATTTGATTCAGGCAAACCAAGGTGAGGTTCAAGGTTGACAGCAAAAGCCTTCACCCTGGATCTCCTTTTGGCAAGTGCGGTTGTGTATCTTCATCAAAGTCTAGCTGAGCTATAAACTCCTTCCTGAGTGTAGAAATTCCTCGCCAATAATCTTGGGAGAAAAAAGGTGTGAGGCAGTAAAAGAGGGTAAGTGCTTTGTGGGCTAAGACTGCTGGGAAGTCTGGGAGAACATGCATTTCCTGTGGATACATGCGGCAGTAAAAAGCCAGGAGCAAAGGAGCAGGTTATGCTTAGAGAGTTGGGGCTGTGGCATGGAAAGCAATGACTCAAAGGCTCTAGTGGATCACTGAGGAGTGGTAAAGTTTCCCTGACCTGGGGGGCTCCTGCCCATCTCCCAGGTGCCGTGTCTGTGTACGTGCACCTACCCCACCTGCGCAGCCTGGACTGCTGCTCCGTTTAGACCGGGGCTCAGCTCGCTGCGATGCTCATGTACGGAGCTGTGGTGGCTGGATTACTTTTAATCACGTTCTCCTGTTGCACTGGTCTCTGTGGAAACTGAGTAACTGCCAGTGCAAAGCTGTGGCCAAGAAAACTATGCCTTGGTACCATCAGGGGAGCACTGAAGAGAAGTGCCTGGGTGGTGTCACCCTGTATGTGGGGAGCTGTGTCGTTCTTCGTCTGCTGAGTCCAGCAGTGATGTCTGCTTCATAGAGGATACTGAGAATTTGGATGGTCTCACAAGAGGGCTATCAGGATAAATCAAGATCTGAACAAATTGAGGGAGATGCATCAATTTGAGGGAGAAGGCATCATCCATTTAGCTCAACTGAATGAATGGGGACACATGAACTCTGCAGTTACAACCCTCGTACTGGTATCACTGGAGTTTCTCTTTGAGGTTGGACCCAATTCTTCTGGAGAAGAATCTGGTACTGGTAAATAGAGAAATGTGTGTGGCTTAGTCCTAGGAGTATAGTCCTAGGACCTGTCTTAAGATCTGCCCTCCAAGGATTATAGGTTTTCTGCAGCCAGCGACAGGCAGCATTCTCTGGCCAGTGATGCAGAGGACCATCACCATGTTTTGCTTTGGCATCTGAAAGCTCTATCACGAAAGACCTGCCTCTGCTTCACGCTGCTTCCTCTGCTCCCTCTGTGCCCTTGGGCACGACTATGAGACTGCTGCCAGCGAGCGAGAGGGTGATGTCTCAGAAGGCATCCACTGGCTCAGGCTTTTCCTGCCAGGCGCCGGGGTGAGCGGGCAGGGTTGGCACCGGGAGAGGGCAGGGTTCGGAGGACGGTTAACTGTTCTGAAGGGCGAATGTAAAGATATTTGGCTGCAAGGCTTAGTTTCTGGGCACCTTTTCATAATGTTTTTATTACCGTATTTTGCTTTGCCAGGTGTGATTAGGGCTTCCTCCTTCCCGTGGTGGGGCTCTGTGGCAGTCGCGGTGTTGATCTCCCGTTCTCATCTTGGCAAAGGACACTAACCCACCACTTTCCACCTTCTCTCTGGCTTTCATTTTCTCTTGGTTTCTTTTAGGAAACACTTTAAATGTGCCCCTTCCTTCTCTAACAATGTTTTTGCAGTTACGTTCTGTAGTTGGTCAGACGTACCAGCAGAAGAGGCTCTGGTGCAGAGCACACCCAGATGAACAGTGTCTGAGACATCAGTGTCAGCCTCTATGAACATTTCTTTCCACCCCCCGCCCCATAAAATCTGTTTCAGCCAGCTGAAAATCTGAAAATCTGTTTCACAGCCCCCTGAAAATCTGTTTCACAGCCCCCTGAAAATCTGTTTCACAGCCCCCTGAAAATCTGTTCACAGCCCCCTGAAGGGTCTGTGTGGTCACTCCGGTGATAACAGCGGTGTGCCTGTCTCCGTCTTCAGAGGAGTCCTTTCATCGTGCCAGTTGCTTTATTTCTGATTTTGGGGTAGGAAATCAGTTCTAGGAAATACACAAAGATCCTCTCACTCTCTAGGGAGCACCTCTGGTGGATTCCATGCCTTGCCTGGCTGAGTTCAGGCGCTGTGTTTCTTTTTCGTTTGTTCTTTTGCTTTCATGAGCCCGGTGATATTTTTTTTTTCCATGGTAGATACCAGATCTGTTTGCAAAGGGCTGTTAGAGACAAGTTAGAGCTTGCCAGCGGTGCGGTGGCAACCTTAGGCAGAGCTCCAGATCACTCGCTCCCGCCCTCCCTCACATACCTGCTGGCTGCTGCCTTAGGGTCATCCATGATTCGAGTTTCCCGTGCTCAGCTCCGCAGGTGGGGCAAGTGCTGTGTCCCGCAGAGCTGATCCCGCTCCCACCTCTGCAAGCAGAGTCTGCTGGAGCCTTGGGATGCTCTTGGCAGGCTCTGACTGCAGGGGAGAAGGGACACCCTTGTCTGCTTCCCCAGCAACCTGGAGGAGCAGAGGAACCTCTATAAACCGTTTTGTGTGGAGCTGCTCTAAAATGAAGTGGCTTCCTGGAAGCAGCATCCAGTAGAGATGCTCTTACGTAACCCACGCTGGCTGCACTTTTATCTTCTCCACATCCAGAATTCAATCAGTCCCGTCTTCCCATAAAAGCACAATGTTCCCTGTAAATACTTTTTGTGTATTTCTGTTTCCACAATTCCCTATTTGAATCTGATTTTGAAGTGATTTTTTTTCCTGCTGATCCTTCTAATCATTTTTCTACCCTTTAAACTTCCGTGTGTATTAGGTCTTCATTTTCTTCTCTTTATTTCCAGCATGACCACTTGCTGATCACATTTTTCTTTCCTTCACTTTGAGTTGCTCTTCTCAAAACCCCTGAACGTCTCTTCTTCAAGGTTGAGGGACCTGGGATGGCAACAGACATGTCTCAGAAAAATGACCTTTTGGAACAAGATGGACATGGGAGAAAGTTTATAGTGCAGTTTGTACTTTGTTATTCCTTGTATTAATGATAAGGTCAGAAGTAATGAAGAGGGTGAATGTGGGCATGAGGCCAACAGTGTGTTGAGAGAAGAGGAAGGGATTTTCTAAATAATACAGAGGAAAACAGACACTCCCTGGTTTCGTTATCCATTAAAGCTATGCCAGTAGCTTCGTACTTATTAAGGATCCCACAAAAATGCATGTGCACAGTGAGGAGAAATCTTGCGGCAAGGGCTTGATTTTGGTTTCAAAGCCAGATGCTGCTGCCTGGATGTGGGACTCACCACTGTGTGACAAACTGTTACTCAGCTGCTCCTCCTCCTCCTGACGTGTGCCCGTCAGCCGCTGGGCATGGGACAAACCCTACTGGCAGCACGTCCCTGTGAGCAGTGACTCAGTCCCTGCCCAGAGCAAAACCACCTTTCCAGGGGTGATTGGGTGGTGGCAGCGGTGCCAGCTCCCAGTAAGCCCCTGGGATGCTGCGTTGTTTTCTGTTTTTGTGAAAGAGTCGCTGAAAGGTGGCAAAACCTTCGTTGCTGTTGCTCAGTGTTGCAAAGCAGCTTTCCTTTTGCTGCGGGAGGTTTTTCGGGAGCATCCCAAGGAGAGGTTAAAAGCAGCCACATGCTCATGCGCTGCATCCTGAGCAGCACGTGGTTTGGCAGGATGCAGAAGGTCCAGCATCTGATGTATCCACTTGGCACGTTGCAGCTACTTTCTGGCATCTTCTAAGTTTTGCTGTATGCCCTCAACTCCTGCTGGAGAGCAGGACGGCCTCAGACCTCGGCTACTGACATAGGGATTGCACCAGTAGACTTCTGGGTCAAGGATCTCCGGTACAGTGGAGAAGTTCATTCTTCTTATTTTAACGATCACACTAATCTGTACTGATTGAACTAGGGACTGCAGGCAAGAGCCAGAAGCAGAACAAGATCTGCCTTTTGAGTTGTGAGCACTTCCCACTGCTCTGGAGTAGCTCCCAGCTTCTGGGACACTCGAGTCACTGCCCAAGCCCCGAGCTGGGCAGACATTCAGTTCAGCATTTGCTTTCCACCCACCATCAGCATGGTTTAAAGGTGTCAAGTTTGTTCCCCACAGCCGCTCTTGTGCGTTCCGCTGTTGTAAAAGCCGAACTGTTACTTCCTCAAAGGGAGCAAAACGGGGCGTGCGAAGACGGAGAACAGTGAGAAGCTCCTTTGTGAGTGTGTTCAGGGGATCCCGTTTGCTTTTAGGCTGCAACTTGTACAGTGTGCTGGGATTAGTCAGAAACTTATTCCCTCCTCCTGCTCCTCTGATTTATAACTTCTGTAAATGGGAAGTGACACGAGAGAGCAGAGAGGGTGTGTTTGGTGTTCAGCTGTTTGGCAGGTTTACCCCCCTTGTCACGGGACTCCACGAGCCTCAGTAGGTGGCTGCCAAGCTGGAGGAGCCTCGTCCAAAGCTTGCTGGGAGCACCCTGAGGGGTGTAGCAGCAATCAGCTCCTTAGGAAGGGGGTGCCTGGGCTGCCTGTCATGGCTGGTGCATCCCCCCAGGGTAGAGAGGACCTTTCCAGGGCACTGTCTCAATGATATGAATTCCTTATAGCTGCTTCTTTGCTGCTTTTGTGCTTCCAGGTGACCCTCTTTGTCTACTCCGACCTGCTGCTCTTCACCAAGGAGGATGAGCCTGGGCGCTGCAACGTGCTGAGGAACCCTCTCTACCTGCAGAGTGTCAAGCTCCAGGAGGGTGAGTGTCTGCAGCAGCAGCTGGAGACATGTGGGGCGTTTTCTGGGCCACTAGCTATAAAGGTTTCTGGCCAGCGGCAGGACAGCACCTCACCATTGCTTCCAGTTTGGAACAGTACCATACGACTGGTGCTGCCAGATCATCCTCCTTGGGGTGCAGGGCCAGCATCACCCTTCCCATCCCTGCGTTAATGCAGTCCCTGTGAACTCTATCTCCTGGGACACCTCGGGACACTCGGGTGCCACCACTTCCCAGGGCTTTTTGGGTGCCTCTCTCAGGGATTTTGGGCTGGTGATCCCCAGGGTCTTGCCGTGCTGGGCTGCTCCCCTCGCTGTGTTACGCTGCCTGCAGCGGGGGCTTGCCGAGGCTGAGAAAGGGAAGTCTTGAGGTTTCCCTCATGGTGTCTCAAGAGAGTTCAGAGGTTGTCTCCAAGGCAGACTAGCTGAGCCCTGCTGACCTTTACTTTGCTACTTCTCCCTTCAACCGCCCACGGTTTTCCCCCGTGCTAGCATCCCTCCCCCATGCACACCCCACTGGTGAGGAAAAACCAAATGCTGACCTTGGTGGGAGGCTGTGGACCATGCCCTTACTCTCTTTGCCTCGTCTGGGCTTTCATGTCCAGCTGAGGGCTCAGGGAGGGCTTCTAGGGTGGGGGGATGCCTTGAAATCAGTTATTTCAAGTTGAAACGCAGAGGCTGTGTAAAGGATGGCCTTTAGCTAGTCATGGTCAAGAGGAACAAACGAATTGCTCTGCCACATCCTATTTGCTGTGATGAAGTCACTTCTTGGCCTCGGGCCCAGTCCCACCTTCCTGCTTCTTTGGTGCGGTCTCTCTTTGGGTATGGGTTCCTTTTATGTACAGTTGCCCGACTGCGTCAGCGCGGGGCTGGTGCTCTGACTCCTCTCGAGCCCCGCTGGAACGGGACCCAGCATGGGAAATTGTGATTAGGTGTAAGGAAAAACTTTTCTAGGGCGAGGCTGGGCAAATATTAAGTTGCCTAGAGAGGTTGTGGAACCTCCATCCCTGGAGGTGTTTAGGATTTGGCTGGGCATGGCCCTGAGCGCCCTGGTCTGGGTGCTTTGGGCAGGGGCTTGGGCTAGAGCTCACTGGAGAGGCCCCTTCCAGCGCAAGTGACTCTGTCACTGTATGACCTGACGTCTTTATGGAGTCCTGTGGCCCTGACTGAAAGGCATTAATCCAGTTCCGGGCTGCTTCTCCAAAGGGATCATTTTCTGGATGAATTTTGCCACATCCCATGACTTTCCCTAGCCAAGCTTTGAGCTCTGTGGATGAGCTACATCTCCCCCTGTGCCCCACGTTGTTGTGACCTGCAGTGCTGGGGATCTGTGATGCTGTGTCAGACACCACAAGCTGCCTCTCAGTTGTTATTTCCCATTTCCAACAACGTTTCTGCTCCCAGATTAATTTGCTGACCTGTGTGGTGAGGGCAGAAACTCAGTGAGGGAGATAGGACACCATGGCATGAGACATTTAGAAAAGCCATTGAAGCTTCCCTGGCCTTTGAGTTTGTTTTCAGTTCTGCTTATTTCTAAGAAATGGACAAAAATTGTTTGGTGTCAAAGTGCTTGTTGGTTGACGTCTGCTCCCAGTGCGCGTGCCGCCGCGGTGCTCTCAAAGGCTGTTGAATAACCTGCTCTTGTTCACCATATTGAAGAAATCAGCTTCCCCAGTGCTGGTCCCAGCACCGTGCACGAAGGTCTGTTTGCAGCTCGGCGCAGGAACGCGCCTCCTAACCTCAGGCAGAGCGGTTGGATTTTGTGAGTTGTTTTCTGCCGCTTATTTCCTTGTTGCCGTAATAACTCGGCTGGATCACATCTGGAATAGCTTAACAAGCCTCTCCGAAGGGGATGTTTTTCTCTGTGGCACCGAACTGCCCCCCGTACACCGGGAATCCAGCACGGTCGGTTTTCAGGCAGCTCACCCCCCTGACGTGGGCAGTGGAACAAGCAAAAAGATGCCTGTCCCTTTTGGCAGGGATTTTTCTGTTGGTCTCTGAAGTAACTGAATGGCACATTAATAGGAACAGGCGTATTGCTGAGTATAACAATTGAGACATCTCCGGTACGCCGAAGACCATTGTGATGTTTCCTGTTTCTGCCGCTCGCTGCACTGTGCGAAAGCAAATCAGTATAATCTGCTTTACAATGCTCCGTCTTCCTGCTTTAGAAGCCGAGCGTGGCTGATGAGCACCGCGCCGGCCAGCCTTTCCAGTGCCGCAGGGCTGGCTTCCTCGCTAGATGCTGGGGGAATTTCCATGCGGAGGTCGCCGCCTCGCTGGGATCCCGGCCCCCCTGGGTGGGTGCGCTCGGGGCTTTGGGACAGAGAAGAGCGCTGCTGTTTCACAGCTGGAATGAGGACCCACGGGCTCTGAGCCCCATCCCCAGCCTGTCCTGCAAACAAGGACTTCTCGTGTGCTGCTTTGCTGTCCGTGACATCCCAACCTGCTGCATCTTACAGCTCCAAGATAATCAGAGGCCAATGATGTGATTTATGACCCTTCTGCCCTGCCACAGCTTCTCCCTGCTGTCTCAGAGATGCTGGGCAGCACCCAGGGCTTGCACCCTGCCACACCTCCCCAGGGACATGTGTCACAGAGGGTGACAACCTCGTCCCCTCTTGGCAGCCAGGTTCAGATGTGCACAACAGCCTTTATCTCTCCCCACACACCCAGGGCCCTGCAGAACCCTGCCCTGGGAGCACCCTTTGGGTGCCCGATGCGGTCCCATCCTTGCTGTGCATATGTGAGGGGCTGGGGAGCAGCATGCCCGTCTTCGCCAGGGGCATCGCCACAGTCCCTGGGCCGTGCAAGGAGGCTGGAGAAGGGAGCAGGACCATCTTCCCTCTTTCTCCCATCTCTGATCCTACGCCCGGCACATACCACCCAAATCCTGCAAGCAGTGGGTGTTTCCCTTGGGTTGCATGAGGCAGCGCTGGAAGCTGCTGCTGTGCCCGGGAGCTGTGTCAGTGCCTGCGCCGTGTGTCAGCACGGGCACACGGGATGAGGCTTCGCTGGAGAGGGGGACGTGTCCCCACAAACCTCACGCCCTCCTCTTGCCTGTGCTGAGCACAAGCCGCAGCCCAGCCCTGGGGCAGGGATGAGCTGAGTTACCCTGGCAGAGAAGCCTGTCCCCGTCACAACGCATCAGGAAGAAACTGAAATATCTTAAAGTGAGGGTTTTTTTTTCTCCTCCTGCTTATTTCCTTCCAGCCTTTCACTAAATTTGGCTGAGTATGTGCTGTTCACTGTCAAAAAAGCTGCGGACGTAGCGCCGAGTGGGGAGCAGAGCCCTGGCTTAGCCCAGGCTGCCGGCTGCCTGGCGCGAGGCTGTGCCTCTGCCCTCATCTCGCGGGGTCTCCATGGTCTGCGGTGCTGGAGATTGGATGGTTCTGGGGCACAGCAGGCTCCGGCACGCCAGCCTGACCCTCCAGAGACTGGAAAAAGCTCCAGTGGAAGAAATCCCAACAAACCTGGTTTGTGCTGAAATCCATGCTCGTCTCTGCCGTTCCTGGCTCTGCTATCGCTCTCCTGCCTCCTCCTGCGCCACGCCAGGGATTGGCACTGGCTCGAGCCCAGCTGCTGGGCTGGGCAGCCAGTCTCTTACCTCCCATTTGTTTTCGCTCTGAAGGCAATTACGGGTAGAAAATGGGATTTAAGTAGTTCCGTAGCCCAGGCTGGCTCCCTGCTTTGTGTGTCCCATAGGCACTGGGCTGGCTGCTCAGCCATGTGTAGCAGTGACATCGGAGGGGCAGGGGACAGGAGCTGCTGGCAGTGGAAGTTGCCAATGCCAAGAGCTCAACAGAGAGGAATTTGGAAGGGAACTTAATTTGGATGGTTTTGGGCTTTGTTGGGGTCACTTGTCATTGCAGAAGGAATGAACAGAGGTCCAGGAGAAGTGGAGTCATTCCAAGGGCCATTACGCTCTGATGTCCCCTTTCTCTGCTGAGGGTGCATGTCTCCAGAGGGTGACTTGTTCCTCAGATCAGCTGGGAAAGCTGGGTTAAAGCTTCCGAGGGAAAGTGGCTGGGATGTGCTGGTCTTCTGCGATCTGCTTTGCAAGGCAGCCTGGAGAGCTCTGGTCATGGTGTAGGGAGGAGCAGAGAGCCCATGAGAGATGGGGTGTTTTTTATGCTGCTGAACACTTGGAAAAGGGGATGGTGGACTTGTGGTGTGGCAGCAGCAGGCTCAGATCCTTCCTCCAAACTCTCCCTCAAAAGGAAAAGGACTGGCTGAGAGCCTCCCATCGGAGGCTTCAGCTTAGCAGGGAAAATACTCCCTGATGGTCCTGGGATTTATGGAAAAGGGTGCCAGGAGAGCTCAGGCAGAGACATGGAGAGCGGTGTATGGTTCTTCTGTGGTGCAGAGGTGAGATGTGGGCTCCCAGGCGGGTCTGTGCAGCGTGTGCTCTCAGGGCCTGGTGTTGCTCCCCTTCTGGAAGTGGAGATTTGGAAGGGCAGAGCTGGAGCCTTTTGGCTGGCAGCCCCGGGGCCAGGCTGCGTCCCTGTGGAAGGAGAAGACTCAAGGTGGAGTGGAGCAGACTGAAGCTTATGAAAACATGCAAGGACTCATCATCCAAGAGGTCCACAGCAGCCGCTGTGGCACTGTGTCCTGGTGTCCCTGCAGTGACATCCCAGCCCATATCCTGCAACGTGGGTTACAAGAGAAGCTGGCAGCGGAGACAGACCTGGATTCCCCAAAGGGCAGCTGGAAGAGACATCCAGCAAACGGCCCTGGGCCATTGCGCTTCTTCGTGGGTTTGGCTTTGCCCAGGGAGTGACTCCAGAGGCGTCTGAGTCCCTCAGTCGGTCACAGCTCTTATCTTGACATGTGAGCTGCTGCCTGCGGCAGAAGAATTGCTTTCCTGGGAGGAACAGGGTGTTTCCAGCACAGACAGAGCCTGTTCCCATGGTTAGTGTGGCTCAGGCTGTTGAAATGAAGCAGAGCTTGTGCTGACTCCACTTTGAATAGGATCTGCTGCCATGCCCAGGCTGCGGATCTGATCTCATGGCAGGGATAATGCCATTAAAAGGGTTATGAAAGCTGCAGCCTTGAGGTGCTGCGTGCTACCAAGGGCAAAGCTGGTGCAAAGGGGCGAGCCAGTTCCAGGAGGTGGGGTGTCCTGCTTCAGAGTTGAGGTGACCCTGTCCTGTGGGTCCTCCTGTGAGGCTTGTGTATGGCAGGAGATGACTTCCCTTGGGGCTGAGGACACTCATGTCTCACCAGCAGGGATCAAAGACCAGGGCAAATCTTCAGGAATGCCTCTTTTTTGAGGACAGGGAGTGCTAGACCTGCAGGAACCAGCCTGGTGGAGCAGCTGGAGCATAACACATCTCCTGGGATAGCTGGCAGCAAGACAGGGAGCTGAACTGGGCTGCTCCGTGACTTAGCAAGACATGGATTGCAATGTTGGTCACTGCACCGTCTCCAGCACCATCTCTTTTCCCGAAGCTACGGAAGTCCAAACCCTTTGGCCAGGTCTCCTGAGTGACCTCCTCACACTGGTGGGAGCTTGGGGAGTTTTTCCTCAGCCTGCTGGAGCAGGATGAGCTCTGCCGCAAGTCAGCTGCTTCCCATTGCCTTGGGATTCGGCTCCATCTCCTTGGAGAGGCACTGACTCCAGCCACAGGCGCTGATGGAGGCTGGGACAGACAGCGCTAGACAGAGCTACCACCAGCCTTACCAAGGGCTTGGGGCAAGAGGCTGGGAATGAGCAAGGACAGAGGAACAGGAGCTGCCTTGGTTAGTCCTCCTGGGAAAACAGTGTCCATAGAGGTAAGACAGGAGAGACCCGACTGCGGTGCCCAGGACGGCCGTAGGAAGGAATTCCCGGGGAGGAATCGGGCTGCACGTGCCACGGCAGGTCGGGCAGAAGAGCCTGTGCGTCTCCTCTGAATGAAACAAACCTTTTTCCAAAGGGACAAACCCAAAGGAGAATCCGTGATAGTGCCGTGAGTCCACTCAAGACGGCCCGCGGTGCAGCCTGCCGGCGCGTGGCCCCTGCAGATGCGGCATACATCACGCCCAGATCGCAGCCTGGTACTGTGGGACCACAATGATAAATATTCATTAACTGCTGTCTCTTAGCCAAGTCCTCTGCCCGTGTCTCTGCTTGCAGAAATGCAGTTGTAGCTTGATTTTGATCCTGGTTTTTCTTCTTTATAGGTTCAGAAGATCGGAAATTCTGCATCCTTTACCTTGCAGAGGTGAGTGTTGCTGTTTTCCATATTAACTTTCTAGTGGGAGCTGAACACGTACTAACAACTCGGATCCTTTCTGCGGGAGCAGGGAGCACTGAATGGGCTGTTTTTAGCTTCCTTTTAAATTAATTTGCCCGAGGTCTGGAAGGAAGTGTAACGACTGTAGCCAGAACATATTAGTAAGAAGCTGCTAAAAGGAATCCGTGAAAGGGGAGGCAGCGCTGGGACAGGTTTGCTTTTCCTCTTCCCCCTGTGTGCCATGGGTGGATCTTCACTTTTGATTTGGCTTGGGATTCTTTTGCCCAGCGGCAGTTTTCCTTGCCAGCTGTTTTGTCTTTATTTTATAAGCGTCTTGCTTTTCTTGTCTTCAAGCACCCGGGTTTGAAGCCCTCGAGTTAAATAAGGAAGCTCATTCTAAAAGACATATGATCGTGGCCCTAAAAACGTGCAGCTGGTACGTGGTTAAACGCTCTAAACAGATTTGCGATCGCTCAGACGTTGGCACGGTTAACGTCTGCGTCGTGAAGCAGCCAAGGAGACTAAAATTGGTTCGCAGTGACTGGACCTACCTAATCATTGAATGCTGTGGCTTTTTTTTTTTAATTTTTTTTTTGTCCTTTTCCAGCGACTTTACTGTCTTCCTGGTTTCAAGGCCTTGTATTTTCAGAGGTGGAAGTTTGGAGCTGGGAAAGATCCCCAGGGCGTAGAGGAGAAAGGCAAACATTGCTCAGCAGCGCTGCGAAAGAATAAGCTATTGTGAAAGTTGGGTGAAAAAACCTTCGGAATGAAAGTTGTTCACCTTGAGTGGCTGGGACTTGGGCCAAGGCACGACTTGCTGCGTAACCATGGGCTGAGTTCTCTCTCACGCTTCTCTCTTGTTCCGTCCTCGTCTCCTCGATTTCTTCCCGGGGCGGTCGGGCAGGAGCTGCCTCCTTGGGGCTTTGCTCCACGCATGTCCCAGTGGAATGTCCTGCTTGCGTGATGTCTCCCTGCCCGGCTCATCCACTGCGGTGAGTCAGAAAGGCCGCGATGGGTGTTCAGCAGTGACATCCCGACAGCGGGATGAGGCACTCCTGCGTTTTCTCATGCGTTTGGGAAAACGCATTTGGAGCCCGATGGTTAATTTAGAAGCTTTGGGCTCCTAAGTAGAAGTGATTGAAAGAGAATTGGCTGCTTCCTTCCCCCTTGGGAGGGGAAAACTCGTTTTTGTCAAGACGTAATGAAGTGCTCAGCTTTCTTCTGATGGGCTTAAATGGCTCTCGCAGGTCTGGTGACCGAGATCTGCGTTATCCGTTGCAGCTGGAGTGTAGCAGTTGTATAGAAAACATGAAATATTTGTTTTCCTACATGTGTGTTCCCTCACAGGGGTCAGTAGGTCTGGGCAGGCCATGATTATGGGATTCTGCAAATCCCTTTGCGTTCCCTCTGTCTGCCCAAGGTATTCCAGAGTAGGCCGCAAATGGAGCGGGAGCTTCCCGGCCTGCGGTGACCAGCAGATCTGCCACATGCCCATAGCCCAGGAGTGGCTGATACACCCTGTGCTGTGCCAGCCCATGGCTTTCGGTTGACGTCGGGGCAGCCCCTGGCTCAAAGACAGGACATTCCCTCCTGGACCCCACGGGGTGGCTTTGAGACTGGTGGTCTGCACTGAGCTGGGAGAGATGAGGCTGACATGAGATCTGCCCGTGGAGGGGTGGGGAGGTGATTGTCCAGCCATGTGGTCTGGCTGGGCCCTTCCTGCAAGGAAGGGAGGAGGTGGGTTTTATGTGTCCACCGTGAGTGCACAGCACGGATAGAAACAGCCAGCTTCAAGGTTCAGGGAACTGCACTTCCAGCCGCTGAGTCTCACCAGACTTTCCAGCAATGGGGCATTTTGGTTCAAAAGGGGAAGTTGAGGCACGGAGCAGGGGATGTGCCCTGTGAGTCAGCAGCTGGCCAGGGCAGGATGGTGCCCTCCCGACTTCCCCATGGATGCTCTTCTGGGAAACGGTGATGTGCAATCCCGAGAGCCACGTGGAGCGGGTGGGCAGGCTGCGAGGACATGGGCTGGTGGTTAAGGCATGAGAGCAGAAACCTCTCACTTTTGCAGTGCAGGGGCTGTGTGGCTCAGTGAACTGTCCTCGGTGGAGGTAGCCCTCCAGCGAACGGAGAGAGGCTCTCCTTAAGCCATGGGATGCTGTTACAGGAGCCAGCCTGGGAGCCCTTAAGTATCTTCTTCCTGCAGGAAGAAGAGAGGCACATTCAGGTCATCCCTCTTTTCTTTGCGTTCACTTTTCAGGAGCAAAGCTTTAGGTACAGGGTTGGGGAGGTGTCACCAGGAGGTTTTAAGTCTTGGCAGCCCGTGGGAGGGAGGGGACAGTCCCCCCAAAGTCGTTCCTGCAGGCTGGCTGCACGCCGGGGCATTGCGGGGGGCTCGGTGCCTCACTGGGCTGATGGGGGCGTGTTTGTGGTGTTGAGGTTTTTCTTGCAGGGAGGTGGATTCACAGCATGGCCTGCTGTTGAATAAAAGCTGGGATTTCAATGGAATCACTCTCTTGTGTTGCAGCAGCACTTGGGGCTGGTGTTGGGGGTCTTTGGGCCAGCCCACCGTGGCTCTTTGCATTGCCTGATGGACGTGGTGTCCAGTGGGTGCCATGCTTCCAGCTGTGTGACCTCCTTTTGCCCTGGTGCAAGGCTCCACCTCCTTCCTGAAGGTGGGAATGAGACGGTTTCCCTGTTCAAGGATGGCTTCCCACAAAGAGAGGCTGACTCAGCTTCGGGGCTGCGCTCAGACTGGCGGGAGCCAGGGTGGAAGGAGGCTCAGGAGGGCATCTCTGGCGGGGTCTGGCACCTTTGGGTCCCGGTGCAGTGGTGCCCTATGGCTGGGTCCTGCTGACAGACGTGCCTGTCCCACCGCCCACCCCTGCGACTGCTGGTGGCAGCTGGAAAGCTTTGTGTAAGGATGAATGAGGGAAGGACGCTTGCGTGGACGTGGTGGTTTTGTCCCGTGTCACCCTGAGGGGTCTCTCCCCTCCCTGATCTGCTCCTGTCCTGCTCTGCGCAGCCAGTGCTCCATCCCTGCACTTCCAGGCAGCGCTTCACCCTGCTGGGAGCCTTTGGCTGGCTCAGCTCTGCCGGCCGGTCCTCCCGGGGTGGAGGTGATGGGTCTGGGGGGGTTTGGTGGTGGTTGTTATCTGAGCTCTTCCGTCGCCATGATCTAGGCAGGCGCATCCGTTGCGCTGCCGTGCCGGGGTCTGGGAGGTTGGGAGAAGCTCTCGTGCTGCTCTTTGTTACCCACAAATCATTTGCAATGAGCAGTAATGGATTTAGTGGTGCTGTGAGCTGAGCGGGAGCCCGCAGGGCCGGGCTGACTGCGTGTTTGCTGCTGGAATAGCTCTTTCCCAAGGTGTTGGGCTGCCGTCTCCCGCTCATCGGGAAGGTTTGTGAGTAACGTATTCTGACCCATGAAGTCACATTTCTTGCGTTCGGAACTGGCGTGATCCTAAACAAGAGCATGTTTCAATGACAGCGAGTCGCTTGATTTATTTTAAGCAAACAAGGAAATTCCAACCTTCAGGGAAACTGGAGTGTTGTAAAAAAAAAAAAGCTACTGCGAGTCATCCTGCCTAATCGCGTGGAAATAAATCGCTCCGCGGAGTTTAAATCCTGTGCGTTATGGTTAATTACAGTCAGATGGCAAACAGGAATCGTTACACAACAGGAGGAGTGTGTGTTTTACGGGCTCTTCAGCGGGTGAACTGCAGTGCTTGGTGGGCCCAAGTGCAGGTGGGCCCGATCCTGGCGGGGCACGTGGCCTCCTGGAAGGGAAGGGCTAAATATAGGTTTGGTGTTGGAAAGAACGCAGAAATAGAAGAAGGTTCTCCACTGAGCTGTCCGTTCATGGTGGTTTTGTTCCTCGTGGTGGTCATAGGGTAGCTGTGATAGTCCCAGCACATAAGCAAGCCAGGATTTTGGAAGGGAAGGTGGTACCTTTTGATCTGAGGAATACCGGATATGTCTGGAAGCTTGTCTAATTTTTCTGTTTGCCAACTGGTATGTGAAAAAGCACCAGCAATGCAGGCAGACCTGGTCTGGCATATGTTTTGTTTCAGTATTTTAAATCTGAATTGAACAGTTTAAAGTCAGTTGAAGAGACCCCACCTGTGAAAGCTTTGGGCTGATTCAGTGTGGACCCACGTTTCTGCACGCTGTGGGCGTTTGGTCCTGTTCCCCTGCTGCCCGTGCACCGTTCCTTGTGAGGCACATACCTTCTATGATGACACATGTAAAACCTGTCAGAAGAAAACATTTACTGCGTGGTGGGAATTGGTAGTGTCGCAGGGAGCCAGTCCAGAGATGTGAATGTGGTCCAGGACTGTATTCACACCCTTCCCCGCTCCGGAAATATCCTGCTGATAGGAAACTGCAGATCAGTGTTTTATTACATTGTTAGAAGGTTTTGATTCGAACCCAACATGTTCAAACTGAATTGACTTACTATCAAATAGCTCAATAAGTTTTTAATTTGAAAAGCACTATCAAAATTGAGCTTTTTCTCTGGAGGTTTTCACCTGTGGGCACTGGAGTTTCACCTGGGGAATGGCTCCAACAGAAAGATCTTCCCAGTAGCAACTTCTCACCGAGCTGTGATGAGCACACTTACAGACCCACGCAAATTAATCCTTTTTTTGCCTTGGAGATGCGTGTCCTAACTCTACACAGGAGATCCTCTAGACAGCCATCAGAGAAATGACACTGTCACCCCTTGTCCCCCCTGTCCCATGCCCTGGCTCTGGGTGGACGCATCCCTGCACCCGTGGGGTCCCCTGTGGGTGCAGCTCCTGTTTGCATCCTTGAGCTGTCCCATCTCCTGGCACCGGTGTGCTTTGAACAAATGAGTTTTAAACTGGACCGCAGCCATAGTGAGGGGCAGTACTGTAGCTTGTGTAAATGTCCTTAACTCCATAGTCCTCGCTGGAGATGTCCCAGCTTGCTCCATAGGAGAATTAATTTTTCAAAGCATTCTCTGTTCCTCCTGGAACTGAACATGACTAGTTTAATGACCTTAGGGATGTGGCATTGCCCATTTCTGTCCTGCAGGGAAAGAGTGAGGAGAACCGAGGTCCCTATCTCCATACAGGGAGTCTGAATGCTGGAAAAGCAATTTACAGATGGTACAGAGGACTTCAGGGCTCAGGGATGTGCTGATATTATACACCAGGGTAATTTTGAAGTCAGCTGTTCTGGGCGTGCCATCAGAAGAGTTTGCACGGAGTTCTTTGGGCACTGTCCTGGCAGATCTAGAGGACACTCAGGCAGATGGTTTGGTGATAGGGAAGAGGGCAAAAGGACTGGCTGGGGGTGACGTCAAACCTACGCAACCAGGGGAGCAGCTAAGGTGAATTTGCTTAGTAAAGAACTTAAAAAGGAGTTATTAATGAAAGAAAGAGTACAAATGGAGCACAACTAGAGCAGATGTCCTCACAGGCACTTGGCTTGAGATGACTCAGTGCTTGGCCTGAAAACCTGGAAAGATGGGAAATTGCTGTGGTGCTTAATAAATAGCTAAAAACTCTGGTCTGAAACTTCAATGTCATCTTCCGTGAGCATCGCTCTGCCAAGGAGGGCTTGGGAAGCCTGGCTGTTGCTTAGTTGCCAGCAATCAACATGGTAGAAAACAGCAAATCATGCCTGATAAAGTGTGCATATGACTTGAGATTTGGGGAAGTGGGAGAGGATACGGAGGACAGTTCAGTGATAGAGCGGTGGGGGGCGAGTTGTTAAGGTGGGTGAAAGCTCACGAGGTGTTTTCATGTGATCATGGGGAAAAGAGGACTGTAGAGACAGATCTGGGAGGTCAGAAGTGACAGAGAAAGGCTTTTTGGGGGACAGATAATCAGCAGCCGTGAGCTCCTGCAACGGAAAGACCATATCAGTAATGATAGAAGTTTGAGATTTGGTCAGCTTTCCTCTTACTCTCTTCTCTGACCCCAAGGTGACAGCCGAAGTCTTGCATTTTGGGTTGAAATTGTTTCCAGCCAAAATGGGATGGTTTTGGCAGAGGGCCATAGCAAAGGAGGTTGTTCTCCTTTTCCTTTCCCCCTAGCATTACGGAGGGTCTGTTGCCGTGGCTTGGGATCTACCGTTGTGGTTTTCCCTCATCCCAGTTACTCTGCTCCTTGGCAGGGCTTAAGCAGATGCAAGATGTCTTGATAGAATCATAGCGTTGTTTGGCTTGTAAAACACCTCGAGTTTACCAACACTGCCAAGTCCACCACGAAACCATGTCTCTCAGCACCGCATCTACGCATCTTTTTAATGCCTCCAGGGATGGCGACTCCACCACTTCCCTGGGCAGCCTGTTCCAATACTTGATAACCCTTTAGGTGAAGAACTTTTTTCTAATATCCATCTGAACCTCCCCTGGTACAACTTGAGGCTGTTTCCTCTTGTGCTATTGCTTGTTACTTGGGAGAAGAGACCAACCCCAACCTTGCTACAACCTCCTTTCAAGTAGTTGTAGAGAGCGAGAAGATCTCCCCTCAGCCTCCTTTTCTCCAGGCTAAACAACCCCAGTTCCCTCAGCTGCTCCTCATGAGACTTGTGCTCCAGACCCTCCACCAGCTTTGTTGCCCTTCTCTGGACACTCTCCAGCACTTCAATGCCCTAGTCCTGCTGGCCACACTGTTGCTGATACAAGCCAGGGTGCTCTTGGCCACCTGGGCACACTGCTGGCTCATATTCAGCTGGCTGTCAACCAACACCCACAGGTCCTTTTTGAATGCCCCATCTATACTTTTGGAGCTTAAATACAAGAAAATACCCACAAAATTCGATGACAAAAAGGCCAATTTAGAGACATGAGCTCAGAAAACCTCAAGGCTGTGAACGAGACATGGAGACAACAGCTGTGGTCAGCTCTGACCTCAACGCAGCGCTGGCCAAAGGGCCCCGACACAAGTCACTGGAGGAGGGTTTTAACCACAGAAAAGAGCAGTGATTTAAGAGTCCCTCAGCCTTGCCTGAACACAAAGTCCTGAATTTTGTGCTGTGAGGGTGTAGGTGTAGTGGGTTCTAAATTCCTGGTAAGAGAAAATCAAGTGTCAGCTGGCGCCTGGTGCTGCGTGCAGGATGGGAGAAGGTAGAAGAGACAAGTATTTGTGGACTATGTGCTCATTTGAAATTGTATCTCAGTCTCCTCTAATCGGTAGTACGAAAGTAGATGGTATTTGTTGGATTTGTGGGCTGTGTTATTCGTCAGATGGTCTTGTGCTGGGCTGCAGTGGAGCGGGCACCACAGATGAGGCTGGAGGTGTTGGGACCGGTCATGCCTAAGGACTTCAAGTAGAGAAAATCCAGATGTGCTCCTTGCTGCCTGCTCTTGCCAGTTTTCTTACATGAATTTAAAGCAAACAGAGAACATGAAGTGTGTTCCTCTGCCCTCCTCCTCCTGCTCCTGGTCAGCGTAAGGGGGGACTCCCTCTGCTCCAGCCACTCTGCTGGTGGTGGTCAGGAGATGTTACCAAATGAAAAATCCTTTCCTGCTCTCTGCTATTTCCTTTGCTTCCTGCGTGTCTCATGAGCAGTGGCTCGTTCCTGGGCTGCCGTAGCCGTTCCCCGAGCGGGGCTGTGTCCCGCGTGCGTCACCCTGAGTCACCCGGCGCGAGCGAAAGCTGGACACTGAGCCTGCACACGCGTGCCGTGTCATGCCGACAGCAACAGCTTAACTCTTTCATGAGTAGAGGTTTCATTTTCCTCTATCCAAAGGCTGGCAGGTCCCAGCCACTGGATTTCTCTGTGCGTGATGCCGAGAAGTCAGAGCTGCAGCATGACCCGTGGGTGCAGTGAGATGACGTCAGACCAAGACTGCCAACGGTTTGAAAAGGACTTCTGAAGGATATTGTGACATGAACTTGTGTGCGGATTACTCCAGAATGCCGAAGCGCTCCTGAAACACAGCCCTACCTAGCATCTCCATGAGATGCCCCGAAGTTCAACTGCAGCTTAAACGTTCACCTGGTTCCAGCCAGAGCTATCCTGGCGTATACCCGCAGCCGGAACATGCAAAACGATGGCTGTGGAGCTGGTGGCCAGGCTGCTCCTCCGTGCAGACAGACCCCAGGGCTCTGTCTCCTCTGCCAGTGTGCGTTTGCCCGGGTTAGATGATGTGGAATGACACGAGTGGTAGAAGCCCAGGGCTGGTGTAGCCCATAGCCTGGGGCCAGGGCAGCTCCTGGGGCAGAGCAGGGAGTGCCCGTGTCCTACTTGGAGAAACAGGTAACAGAGGCACTCTGCTTCCCTGGTTTTGTGAATCTTTACACAGTTCAGCCTGGACCTGAGTTTGGAGATGACCACAAAACATGCCTTTTGGAGCAGAAGTTCTTAATTTTTTTCCCCAGTTTTAATTCTGTGGTCATGTCTCAGACATTGGCGAAAAGAAGAGCTGATATGATGGGGTTACAGTACTGGAGAGCTTTTGAAAAGGCCCAGGCAGCAGTGGGTGATGTTGGAGGGGAGCTGCTGGTCCCTGGGGCTGGCTGTGCAGGTTGGAGCTTGCTCTCTTTGGGGTCGTGCTGGGGGAGGAGGGACGGATGGCTCTGGGGCTGCGTTTGCAGCGGGTGTTAGTGTCGCTGGGGCTGCTCAGCGCTGAGCCCTCTGGCCTGAGAGGAAGGGCTGTTTGCAGAACGGGAAGGTGGTGGACCCGCTCTGCCAGAGCGGTGTTTGCACAGGGAGCTCTGGGCCTGGCTGGTCTCAGGGCTGGGGGGGCTGTTGTCTGATGAGCCACTTAAGGACAACCTACTGCCCTGCAAAAACAGAGCCCTGTGTCCTCATTGACTGCTCCAAAGTGGATGGCAAAGGTTCTTCAGACTGGCTTTTCCTCCTGGAGGCTTAGCATCCTCCAGGATGCGGTGCTCCTGTGGCATTGGTTTTCCATCTTTTCCCTCTTTAGCAGCATCATCTAGGTGGAACAGGGTCCGACTAGCCTGGGGTGACCTGGAGCCACTGGTGGCTCTGCACCATGACGTGACAGGTCCGCTTTGCTCTCTTGGTGCCTCCTGATCCATGGGTGTCTGTAGGACAATGAAAACCCATTCCCTAAGAGCCAGCCCTTGATGTCACAAGGAAGGAGATGGGCCCATCTATCCTTCACCTTCATCTGTAGAGCCTCCCTGGCCTGAAAACAAGCCACACAGCAACAAGCCACGCTTCTCTGCAGAGATTGCTGTGCCCTGCGAACGGCATCTCCACGCACATCATCTGCTCAAGCACCCGTGAGATCCTGTCACCTTTTGGTCATCCCAGCTTTCAGCAAGGCCTCTGCTGTTGCTGCCAGTGTTTGTTTTCTGGGCACCACCAGTGTACCCAGCAGTCCAAAAACCACAGGAAGAGACACAGTCCCCCCTGGCACAGCTTAGCACAGGAGCAAACAACTTTCTCATCGGACCTCGCTGTGTGGGTCATGAAATAACCAGCCAGCAGTCGCCCGTGTTTTGTGCACAGGATATTCCCAGGGCTTGCTGTTTCGCCGGTGGAAGGTTTGCTCTGCGATTTAGAAGCTATTGTAGTCTGGAGCCCGTTTCCGAGGTACTTCCCCTCTGGGATCTCTGCTGGGTTTGGCTACGGACCAGCGCTCGAGGCCAGGGGCCAGGCAGAGCCGAGCTGGGCTGCGAGCCCTGTCGCTGAACCGTTTTGCCATAAACCCTGCAGAGGAGAGGCGCCTGGGGAAGGGAGCAGCAGTGCATCCCCCTGATCTGGGGTGGGGGAGCATCCACCCAAGGACCTGCCCACCCCCTGGGAGCATGTCTGCTACCCCAGCCAGGGAGATGAGAACAGCCCCCGGGGTTGGGTGGTCACTGAGCTCAAGGCATTGGAGATGTCGGGCTGAATCTGCTTGTTGTTGTTATTATCTCTTTGCTTTGCAGCGTCATGCAGAGCCACACTCATGTACCAGATGCTGTCGTGCTGGGTCCTGTGTGGAGGGGCATGTCTGCAGCGTGGGGTGGGGTCTGGGGGCCCTCCCTGTGATGTGGTGCCATTCTCTGGGAGGTCTTCATCTGATCTGTGGGCTACAGAGCCAACAGTCTCTCTGTGGTTGGTGTCTGCTGGGGTAACCAGGAGCTCTGCCTGGCCAGACTCCTTGCCTCTCATCTCCTCGCGCTCCTGGATGCCGTAGGGCTGGGGGTGCATCCCATGGAGCAAAAAGGACCTTTTCCTGCTACAATACCTGGGGCTCATGTTGGCTACTCTGGGTTCTCCTCTGTGATCCGTGCCCTGTGTTTTCCTCCTGCTCTCCCACGGACAGCGCTGGCGTGGGGTCCGGTGCTGCCGTGGAGCCGCAGGCTCGCCGGAGGCTGACACGCAACACCTGCAAAAACATGTTTTTGAAAAGGCTGGGGCGAAGGCAGGCAGAACGCGACTGGCAGCCACTTCAGTCGCTCCCTTTATCTGGTCGCCACCGCCCCCTTCACGCCATCTGCATCCTCCTTTCCCAGCACCGGGAGATTAAACCCTGTTTTCTCTTTGTAAATATTGGCAGGCGAAGTGGCAGCCTCCCCGAACGAAAACAATAGCGGGGAGGTCGGTTCCCAGAGCGAGCCCCGAGCGCGGCGGCGTGCACGGGACACGGCTCAGCCCCGGCGGCGGCCGACCTCCCTGCTCCGGCCACCCCGGTGCGCGGAATGTGGAGCTGGGCTCCTCCATCCCCCGGCTGGGGCTGGGCTCCGGGCACACGTGCCGTCAATAGAGCTTTATCCCATTTAATGGTCAGTCTTTCCCGTGTCTGCCCTCCGTCTGGCTGCATCCCAAAGGACTTGGCAAGCAGGAGCCTGTGCTTTAGAGGCAACCGGCGGGTGCTCAGCCCTGCACGTCGGGCTGCCTCTTTCCCCAACGCAGTTGCATGTTTGGGAGGAGCAGGTTGATGGAAGAGGGAGAAGCAGAGCTCTTCCCGTGGGGAGCGTGTGTTGGAGAGGTTAAATATCACTGAGAAGGAGTGAAGTGCTGAGATCTCGCTGCTGTAGTGCAGAAATGACAGTAAAATACACACAGAGTGGACAAACACAATTTTGGCTGTTCACGTCCCCCCTCAGCTCTGCCCATGATACCCAGGACACACATCAGGGCAGCTGACTTTCTTCTCTGACTTTCGGACCAGGGGGCAACCTCCTCTCCTGGCTTTAATATTCCTAGACTCTTGGGGCCGGGGAGTCTCGCCGGCTCGTGGAGGCTGAGCCGGAGGGAGAGGGACACTTTGCTCTCAGCAGCTGGTGTGGGCTGAGCATCACTTTATGCGAAATTCAATCAAAGAGATGGGGACCGTAATCGAATCAGCAAGGGGCTGCAGAGCAGGGGTAGGTGAGCTGTACATCCGTCACGAGCAAGGGGATATGAGACGCCCTTGGAATTGTTTTAAGCCTCACGCTGGGGGAGTTGCAGAAGCTTGGGAGGGATGGGGGTGTGCAGTAGTGACAGCATCAGTGTGGGCACTGGGCTCCTTGCAGCTGCGCTGATGTTTTTTAGGGTCTCTTGAGTCCTTGCTGGCGTCCACTTCTGGCCCCAAATGCGGGGTAGGGAAATGCCAGGCTGGCTTTCCAGCCCGGCAGATTGGTACCCATCCTCTCCTCTAACGTAGAAACAATCAGGTACCTTCCTAGGGAGGTGAGTGAATATCACAGTGGTGCAGCCTGGTGATCTGCTGGCATGGCACTGGGAGAGACTGAGACATCTGGGATGGGAAGGAGTACTCTGACGCTCTGGGTGATGCTCAGAGCATCACTGCAACTCAGGATCTGGGGGGCAAGGGGGACCCCCACCGCCCTGTGTCCCTGAATCACAAACCTCTATTCCATTTCGACAGCGCTTGGGAAGCCTGAGCGTGCGTTTTTGATGTTTAAGGCTGTTTCTGGTGCAGGACTAGACGTGGCGATGGCCAGACATAAGGAAGATCAAATCTTCTTGTTCCTGGAAGTCTCCTTGGAGGGGCAAAGGGCTAAACTAAAAATCTCTTTTTCTAGAGGTGATGTGGGACGTTGGTTTATTTATTGTTTTAGTAGGGATTTTAGATTAAACATGACTGAATTAGCACCCAATGAAAACAGTGTTTTAAATGGTGTGACTTAAAAGCGTTTACCCTTTTGGTTGTGTTGCATCTCTGGAGTCACAAAGCTGCAGGTTCCTCAGTTCTCTCTGACCTTTCTGGGAAAAACAGGCAAGTGGAGACCTGCCCTTCTGGAAGGGAATCCGAGGGGGAAATGAAAGGCCTTTTTCATGCCCTTTAGTGAAAGACTTTTTTCTTTCTTTGCTGTTCTGTCCTAAAGTTCTGCTTTTATTTATTTATTTTTTCTTTTCCTATCTGGCCACAGAAGGAGATGATCCAGCCATGGGCATTTCTGGACCTGTTTTAAAGCAAAACCTGCAAAATCCCAGTGGGCAGCAAATGTTACTAATGCTTAATTTTTAGCACAGGAGATGAGCAGTTTAAGGGCTGGGAGACATTTGCTGAGAGAACTTGGTCGGAAGGTTTCTTAAATGAATGGGATTTGGCCCAAAGAAAACATGCCAAAGAAGAACAGGTCCATATCAAAAAGGGTCCCTGCAGGGAAGGGGCGAAGGCTTGAGTGGAGGTGGGCAGGCTCTGAGGCTCAAGGTGGGCCCAGCTGGGATGAATTCCCATCATTTCTCTCAATTCCTTCCTCATCGCATGCTGCTCACAGACGGTGCGTGACCAGAGCTGGAGCATCATCCTCAAAACAACCCCTGACGCTGCTCTAAGGAAGGAGCAGAAGCTGGTCTGGAGCTTCTCCTGGGCTCTGCCTTCCTCCAGCCCCACCCAGCCCAAAGGTGCTCGTTTGCAGCCGTTCACTCTAAGGCGCCTCATTAATGTTCCCATCCAGCAAAGAGCAATTTCCACCCTCTAAATTAGCCTAATAGGTGCGTTTCCACCGCGGTGGCACAGGGCGCGGAATCGCTGGTGCTCTGCCCGTGCCTGACCGCTCTGCTCCTGCTTATTGCAGCCGAAGTGCTGCAGCAGCCTCCCACCCTCCCTCTGGAGGAGATGCCACTGGGAAGCTGATTTCCCGTCTATTTGCTTTCTCGTGCCCGGAGCGCAGGACGCGGGCGCGAGCTCTCCCGTTATACTTACATTCATCCGACACGGCGTGTTGGAAGCGAGGAGTTTGCAAACAAAGCCAGGGCCTGCGACACGCAGCTAATGACCTTCTCTCTGCCTGTGTTTCCTTTACGTCAGAAGTCGGAGTGCTTATTAAGTTTGGAGGCTTACTCCCAGGAGCAGAAGAAGAGGATCTGCTGGTGTCTGGCTGAGAACATCACCAAGCAGCAACATCCGGCAGCGGCTCCTACGGAGAACAAGGTAAGCGACCCACGCGGGAGCTCGAAAACCCCGCTCGGAGCGTCGCGGGGCTCTGCCTGCGGCGGGGGCTTTGCTCCGGGGATGCTCCTGCCAGGCGAGCTGCTCCGGAGGCTGGTTGGTTGGGTTTTTTTTTTTTGCCAGGTGAGGAGCGAGCTCGTATTCAGGCACTGCTGCGTCTGCAGCTTCCCGCCCTGCTCGGGGAAGCAGTTATTGCATTTGTATCCGCTGACCCGAGTCGAGGCAGCCGCCGGCGAGCAGGCTGCCGCCGACGCCTCCCAGCATCTGTATTTGGACAGCTGAGGCCACGCGACCCAGCGTGCAGCCTTCCCCGAGAGCTCGGCTCTAGGGCAGGGCTGAATGCAGAGGGAGAGGTTCAGGCCGTGATCTCCGGGTCCTCAGTAAAAGGCCGAGGTCATGGGAGCCGTGGTGCGGAGATGTGCCCCTTCGGAGCGTGCTCCGATGGGCTCAAGCGTTTGATCTGGACCCCACTGATGGGCCTCAAAGCACAGAAAGGTCTTTTGATGAGTGCTGTTTTTCATACCTGGCAAGGCAGCACCAGCGCTGTTCCCACACTGGAGAGCTCCAGCCTGGCCTGAGAGCGTTGTCCCAGCAGCGCTGGCAAGACGAACGTGTGCGTGGGGTGGGTTTGAAGCACCGTCGGGCCCTCCTGCCCTGCACGGGTGTCGTTAACGCTTCCCATCTGCTGGGCTCTGGGGCTGGGGCTGCCACCGAGGAGCTGTCTGGGCCAGTGTCAATCTGCTGGAGTCATCTCATCCCCCGGGGATCGGATTCAGGCCGTTGGTGGGTGACCCACTGCTCCGGGAGGAGAGAGACACACTGTGCTGGGTGTTTAAAGAGCTCTAAGTGAGGCAGGTAGGGATCTCGGGGCTGAAACCACCCAGATACCTCCTGTCGGCTGGTGCATGGTGGTGGAGCAGCTCCTGCCCCGTGTTGGCATGTGGGTGCAGCCTTGGTGCGTGGTCCAGCCTGACCACAACGACCAGCGACTCGCTCTCACCGTACGTGCGGGCAAAAGCAGGAGCAGGTGACTGCGCTGCCGCCTGGATCTGGAGGCAGAGTGCGGTGGCTTTTGCTCTGCAGCATCCCAAATTGGGTCAACATAAACATCTCCGCAGGAGACAGAGCCTCCGGATTCCTTTTCCTGCACGTTTCAGACGTACTAAAATAGCAGCAGCATAAAAAGCCTGAGAACCGAGTTAGCAACCAAACCTCTAGAAACACCGATAGCCCGGGGCAGCTGATTCGATCGGGTGACACGGCCACATCTCTGTTTGCCTGCGATGTGTCTCCCTGGCACAAGGCGGTGCCAGGGCAGAGGGTCCCAGGCCGCTTGGCATCGGGGGGCGCGATGAGGCTGGTGCCGGGAGGTTCGCATGACTCTGCTCGCAGCCGGGTGCGACCCGGCCGTGGGCTGGAGGGATCCTCCGGGGCAAAGCTTTGCAAGGACACGTTTAAATCCGAGCACCTCAAATAGAGTCTAAAAGCGGCGATCTTGGCAGCTCTCCGTCATGACACGTGTGCTGGGACCGTTTGGGTTTTCGGGTGATGTTGCCGCTCACCCTTACCACCCCAGACTCTGTGTTTGTGGCGGGGTGTGGGATTCTGGCACTCTGCTGGACTTACAAGCCCTATGGCTCAGAGCAAAGCCCCAGAGAGTGTCTGCTCCCTGTGCTGGTGAAGGTACCTGGCTACTGGACAAGAGAAACATGCTCTAGAAGACAGCACAAACCTTTGTAAGGCATTTCTGTGCCCCAGTAGCCAAGAAGGTGCTTCCTGGGTGCTGTGGAGAGTCAGCGTGGGCCCTCCAAGGTGGTGACAAGAGGATTTTGTCTTTTCTTGCCAAAGGATATGAGGTTGGGAGGGAGAAAAGGAGCATGAGAGCAACTATCAGGCACTCAGTTGAGTTCATAGCGCCATTTCCCATCCCAGCAAGGTATGAACTGCCAAGGATGCAATTTTAAAACAAATGTGATCCTGAAGTGCAAGAAGGAACAGCGTGGGGAAGGAGGAGCAGGCGGCTGGGTGAGGCTGCAGCTCCTGAGCGAACGGGCGAGGGTGCTGGGTGGATGTGCAAGCTCGGAGCAGGGAGGGTGGCCGCAGACGGGGCCGGGCTGCAGGCAGAAGCCCAACACGGGTGAGCTGCAGCTGAGGCTGCTGTGACCAGTCTGGGCAGACGTCTCTGGGGATGCTGGTGCAGCAAGAGGCAGGAGCTGGGAAAATCAGTCACTTCTTGCAAGGGAGAAGTGATCCATTGGCTTTGCTTGTTGCTTACAAGTCATTTGATCCTGGGGCTATTTAAGGAAACAGGACAGTGTCTGTTTGAACAGACAAATCAAGCTGGAAATATCGACCTCTGCATGGCTGATTTCTGCTCCAAACCGGAATCTGATTTGTAAAGCCTTCAAAACTGCTCCAGCTTGGCAAGAGGCAGCTCCTCTCTCTGTGACCGAGCCCAGCCGAGGGTTTGTGGGCTTTGCCATGCGATGGGAGCAAAGGGCCGGCGCAGCCTTGGTGCCAGGCAGGGATGTGCCATGTGCCATCTGGGCACTGGAGCCAGAGAAAGGGATGCTGTCTGAGCAGGGAGCAGCTCCTCTGCAGCCACCGCACCAACATGTGAGTGAGGAATGGGTCTCCCTTCAACACATTAATGCTGCTGTTGATGCCATCCCTGAGTCCTGCCCAGAACAGGCAGTTGCGATAGGGCAGAGGATCCCCAGCGGGACAGGCACATCTGGAAAGGAGGGGCTGGACTGGCCAAACTGATGGAGGAAAATTGCTTGGTGCCAGCTTCTTGGAGCTGTGGGAAATCAGACGAATGTTGGGCTTTGGGATGGCACCTCTTGATTTTTCAAGGCTCCCTGAGCTGTGCCCAGGTAGGGCAGCACTAAGGGCAGGAAGGTCCTTCTGGCTCAGGCACACAGCTCTGCAGAGCTGTCACCACCTCCAGGAACGTCTCCTGGCAGGACGGTGTCAAGGCTGGAGGATGCACCCTGTGTGGGTCTGTGTTGGCACCTCTGCTGGCACCTCTCAGAGCAGCTGGTTTTAGAGCTGAGCTGATGGCACAAGCGTATGGTGCGTGTACGTCGTGGTTTAGCTCCAGCTGGTGACTAATCCCCACCAGCTGCTTGCTCACTCCCCCAGGCTGGGATGGGGAGAGAATCCCAAGGGTAAAAGTGAGAAAACTCGCAGATTGAGATAAAGACAGTTTGATAGGTAAAGCAAAAGCCTCACACACAAGCAAAACAAAACAAGGAAAAAAAATTCACCCCTTCCCATGGGCAGGCAGGAGTTCAGCCATCTCCAGGAGAGCAGGGCTCCGTCACGCGTAACGGTGACTTGGGAAGACAAACGCCATCACTCTGAATGTTCTCCCCTTCCTTCTTCCCCAGCTTTATATACTGAGCATGACGTCATACGGTATGGAATACCCCTTTGGTCCGTTGGGGTCAGCTGTCCCACCTGTGTCCCCTCCCAGCTTGTCCCCCCAGCCTACTCGCTGGTGGGGTGAGAAGCAGAAAAGGCCTTGGCCCTGTTATTGCTGCTCAGCGATAACAACATCCCCGTGTTATCAATGCTGTCCTCAGCACAGATCCCAAACAGCCCCGTACCAGCTACCATGAAGAAAATTAACTCTATCCCAGCCAAACCCAGCACAATGTGTCATCCACTGCTGGAGATGCAGGAGGAGAAAGCCACGAGGGGTACAGCTGTGATGGTCCAGCCATGCTCCCAGGAGACGGTGCAGGAGGAGCTCGGGCGATAACTGTGGCTGTCGCTGTGGTGCAGCTCTCCTGCCGTGGTGTCCAGGAGACATGGTGGGTGGAAGTGGGGCTCTGGTGGCTTCTCTCCTGCCACTGTAAGAATTGGCTCAACTTCCCTGACCTGTGAACCTGTCCTGCCAGCCACAGCAGGTCACAGAAGTTGCTCTGTGGACATTTTCTCCACCTGCAGAGCCTTCCCCACTCCCATCCTCGGGTCCAGCTCTGCCCTGGCAGTGTGCTCCTGGGTTGTGCTGAGCGAGGACCTGTAGAACACATCGCCAGGGTGACCCAGCCTGGTGACAAACATCCCCAAACGGGGAGGTGTGGAGCCTGGAGGTGGGCTGGGGCTGCTGAGGAACCGCAGCAGCAGCAATGTGATTATGGAGAGCGGCTTTCCGAGTTAATGGAGTTAGCGAGCCGCCTCCCCGCGCCCGGTACCTGCCGTCTGCGCAGAGCACCGTGCTTTGCTTTTTGTTGTTTTTTCTTGTTCGTTTTTTTAACCTTGCATCGCTGCCCTGGTCTTGTTTCCAGCCTGGCCCCGTGCCAGATTGCATTAGCACGATTGCGGAGATGGCAAACTGCGGAGTGGGGGCAAGGGCGAGGCGCCGGGGGCTGGAGCTGCTCCAGCTGCTTCGGCTGCCGGGGCAAAATTAGCGGCACAACACCGGTATAACCAACCTGCCACCACCGCCTGATTCTCACTGCTTGTTTCTTTGTGTCTTCCACACTCAGAACGGCTGATTACTCTTCCTTCTGACTCCGTGACCTGAGATTACCTCGGAGATGATGGCTGGCTGTGTCTGAAAGATGTAGATTACCCTTAAGCTAAATAATTACGGACACTTTGTGGTGCGGACTTTGGGCCGTGGGAGTCCAGGATGGGCACTCGCCTTGTTTCCCAAGGGAGGTGGTGGATCCTCAGCACTTTTCCAAGCCCGGCCACCGGTCTGTCTCCCATGGCTGCTGACGGTGTGAGCAGGCGTGGACTGATCCTGCGCCCTGGCCCTTCCTGGCAGCGCTGGCTCCGGTGCTGGGAATGAGCCGCCGGCGGGTGTGCGGCCGAGAGGGATCTGCCGGCCCCTTCCTGGCTCTTCCTGCCGTCAGGAAGGGCTGGGCTGTTTCTCTCACTATTTACAGCGAGCTTGACAAGTGCAAGTAAATGTGCTGTCAACAAAAGCAAAGAGTGTGGAATCGAGGGATGATTGAAACCAGGGCCGGAGCGGTGGCGCGGGGAGGGCTCTGCGCCGGGGGCTGCTGCTGCGGAGCTGCAGACGGAGGGGTGGCCACACTGCCCCGTGCAAAGACAAAGCGTGGATGACCCCTCTCCTGTCCCAAGTCCTGCCTCCTCTTCCTCACCCCCAGCACCCCAGGCACCCACCCAGCTCTGCACCCATGTCCCTGTCCCCCAACACCTTCAGCAACGCCCTTTCTCTTTACACTGGGTCGTTCCCATTTGGATGGTGGCCATGTACACTCTTGAGCTGACATAGCCAAGGGGCCACTGGCATTGTGGTGGCCATGACAAGCACTTGGGTTGGTGACAAGTGGGGTGACCCTCTCTCTCTCCCTGATCCGGCGTTCACAGGGTGCTTTGCTCAGCGGGAGCGTAGTCAGAATGCAACTGGCTGTTTGATGGGGAAGGAGGGGAGGAATTTGCACCTTCTCGCTTTGTTTTTGGTTCAAAGTCCTTCCATTTTGTGCTGGGAACCTGCTGCCCTATCTGTGCCAGCCCTGCTCCAGAGGGTCCTGCTCACCTGCTGCTGTGGGGCAGAGTGGGCAGGGCACAGCCAAAGGTGCAGGGAACCTGGAGCTTCATCAGAACCTGCTTTTCTTCCATGATGCCAACGTGAGAGGCTGGGCAGGGCAAAGCACATCACAGCAGCACCCGGGGGGGCCAGCCTGATCCGGCCACGCACCCTCCCAGCACCTGGCTCCGGTGCTCAAACGGAGGAGAAAACCTTGAGGTTTATTCTGCCCCAGTAAGAGTTAATGCATCGGCCGACAGTGCGTCTGAGCCAGGTTACAAAAGTAAAGCAAATAAGTGTGTTATTCCACGCCTGTGAGCACAGCCCAGCTCTCACTCCGGGCTGGAAACACTCGTTACTGAGGACAACCAAAGGCTGTGAATTCGGGAGGCTGCGGGACCGAGGACGCTGTCTCCCTGTGAGTCGGGCTCCAGTTCAGCTCTGTCCACTTAAATATCTGGAGGATACTGTCCCTGCCAGAGGTCCCCGTGCCATCAGAGCAAACGGGACCCTTGAAGCCACATTGGTGACCTTGATGCATGGTGGCACATGGATCTCGCCCTCGGCACCCGATGGGCCAAGAGAAGGACAATGCGTTGACTTGAATTCAGCCGGGACAGGAGCTGGAGAGCGAGCAGGGGGTGTGAAGCAGGCTGCAAGCATAAAAGAGGTAGATGCAGTTTGAGCTACCCTGGATTGATCAATCCTGAGCTGTGTCCTGGCTGGGTTTGTAGCCCTCTCTCATGGCAACAAGCCCCAGATGCAACCAGGGCATCGGAGGCTGTTTGGGTGCGTTTTACAGCTCCCTGTGCGGCTTCAGAGCACCTCTCGAATGTCCCTTTATGAATTTAAGGACCCTGTTTGTGCAGTAGCCTGGCTGTTAATTCCCTGGGGTGCAGGTGAGCCTGGGTGAGCGCTGAGGGCTCCTGAGGCTGATCTTCCACCTCAGCATTCCCTTCTTGCACATCAGTTGGCTTCCAGCCCTGAGCGCAGGGACGCAGCACGAAGCCCGAGGAGGCTGGTGGTCGCCTGCCCGTCTGCGACGGGGTGCTGGGTTGGGGTATCGGGTGTTTTAGCATCTCCCCGGCCCCGAGCCCTGGCTCCATTGAGCTCTGTTTCTAGCCTTTCCGGCTCTCAGTGCTGGCCCAGGTGGCATGGAGGTGCCTGGGGCTGCCAGCCCAGACCAGCCACTGGCTCACAGGCTCCCAAGGCATGTGTGTGCCAGGAGTGAGCAGGGAGGGACGGGCCAGCTGAGAGCCACCACTCTGGCTTTATTTGTTTGTTTGCTTAGCTGGACTTCAAAGCCATGAGGAAAGCAGATCTCTCCCCTCCAGCAAACACCCGCTCCTGTTTCTTCAGTGCTGTATGATATTCTCCCGGCCACATCCAGCAGCACCAATGATCCTTCCTACATCCTCCCGTACTGAGCAGGAGAACTCGCTGACTTTGACAGGAGTTTGACAGGCTGAGAGAGTTGGGGCTGTTCAGCCTGGAGAAGAGAAGGCTCCGGGGTGATCTTATTGCAGCTTTCCAGTACTTAAAGGGCTACAGGAAAGCTGGAGAGGGACTTTTTACAAGGGCGTGTAGTGACAGGACAAGGGGCAATGGATTTAAACTGAAACAGGGTAAATTTAGATTGGATATAAGAAAGAAATTTTTCATTCAGAGGGTAGCGAGGCACTGGCACAGGTTGCCCAGAGAAGCTGTGGCTGCCCCATCCCTGGAAGTGTTCAAGGCCAGGTTGGATGAAGCTTCGAGCAACCTGGTGTAGTGGAGGGTTTTTCCCTGTCCGTGGCAGGGGGGTTGGAACTAGATGATCTTTGAGGTCCCTTCCAACCCAAACCATTCTGTGATTCTATGATTCCATGACTCGGTCATGCAGCGGGAGCACGATCAGCCTCCGGCACTTTCGTCACAGCCGGAGGTGTTTTTAAACCCTCGAAGGTCTGTTTCTCGTGAATCCCCAGCAGGGCTGGGAAGAGCGAGCATGCCGGCAGGAGCGGCGCCGGCAGCGGGGGCGGGATGAGCACTGTTGAGATCATTCACACGAGGTGGTCGAAGGCACGGACTAAGCGGTTTGAGCTGGCGCTGCTGTGATTTGGTGACAGTGCTGGAAGCGCATTGGCACAGCGCTGCCCGTGAAGGGGGGATGCTGGCTGTGCCAGGCAGGGCCGGTGCCGTTGGCTTGGCTGGAGCACTCCTCTCCTGTGCCCAGGTGACTCCTGCTCCGGGCTCTTCCCTCCTAACATGGAATAGGGGCTGTGAGCGTGTGTTTGGGCAGGCTCTAACGCCAAGTTCAAGTACCTCCTTGCAAAAGTTACTCGAGCCCTGATATCTTTGCAAAGCCAAAGGATGTGTTCGAAATGCTGGGGGCTCTGGGTGGTGGTGCCTGGAGTGGTGTGGGAGTGGGAGGCATGGCTTTATCCTCCCCTGGCCCTCCGTGGGCTTCACGTCCTGCTCTGGAACAAGCACCGTCAGGAACGTGGCAGGGCAAGGCTGGACAGCGCGATTGTGGGAGGGTTGTGTTTGGCTTTGGAGCCACCAGTGCTGGTTTTGGCACCGTTTGGGATTTCTCTGTTCTGTGTGTGGCTCTGGCTGTGGCCCTGGTGGTGCCAGTTGCAGGCAGAGCTGCTCTGCCAGGTCCTCTTCTCTCGGTGGGTGTTTCCTTACAGTGACCTGTGCCGGCAGCAGCAGCCGACCTCGTGGTCCTGTTGTAAGTGACGTCGGGACGAGTCCTGCACAATGGCTCCGCAGTGGCCGAATGCATCCGCTCAGACTCCGCTGTCACCTCCCTCACCCTGCGCAGGGGACGATGCTCTGCCCCTGCACGTAACGCTGCACAGATCCCCCCACCCCACCAGCGCCTTGCTTCCCTCTGCAGGGAACGGATGCTGAGGGTTGTGGGCCCAGTGCCAATGACAGGATCCGCTCCTTCCTCCCCCTTTCTCACTCCTTCCTCCCCCTTTCCCACTCCTTCCTCTCCCTTTCCTACTCCTCTGCTTTATCACTGCTAGGGGTTATTTATGACCCAGACATCATCCCTCGAGCCTCCAGCACCGCGTCCCGCTGCGCTTACCCCGTGGAGCTGGGCTATCCAGGTCGAGGAGGCTTGCAGGTAGAAGCTGATGCCTGGCTTGGGCAAACTGGAGCTGCATCGCCAAAATGATGGACACAGCGCAGCAGGTTTGGATGCTGGCTGAGTTTATTCCTGGCTGAGAGGGCCCAGGGACCCTGGGCTGGGGGTGCTCTGAGTCTCAGGGGCAGCTGGGCTCCCCCAGGCTGGTGATGCCCTGGGCTGTGTGCCCGTGTCCCCAGCCTCGTGGAGGGATTGGGCACAAAACCCGCTGGGCCCAGCTCCCTTTGCCAGCGCAGGCAGGAGGTGCTGAGCACAGCTGCCAGGTGGCCATGCCGTGCTGTGCTGTGGTGCTGCCAGGGTGGCTGTGCCGTGCCAAGGTGCTGCCGGGGTGGCCGTGCCGTGCCGTGGTGCTGCTGGGGTGGCCGTGCCGTGCCATGCCGTGCCATGCTGTGGTGCTGCCGTCAGTGACAGCACCGTGTAGCTGAGCTCAGCTCCATGTCCTGTGAGGCTGGATGAGCTTTTACGTTACCTGTGCCACTGCAAAGCTGTGGCTACCTGCAAGGGAGAGGAGGTGGCACATTGCCCCTGCTCCATCACAGGGGCATCCACGAGCCTGCAGCTGGCCAGGAGCAGGGGCACACGTGTGTGCCCGAAGTCCAGGCTGGAGGAGAGCCGAGCACAGCTTGTCACCGCAGCAGTGAGGACCCGCCAGCAAAGGGTGGCTGTGGTGCAGATAGCCACTGGCGAACGGCTGTGCTCTCGCACTGCTGTGCCCTCTCTCCGTAGCCATCAGGGCAGGTTGCCCGTCTCGGTCAGTAAAGCATAATGCCAGGAGGGGACACATCCAGCCAAGGCTGTGGGGTTCCCAGCCTGGTGTGTATGGGGGTGTCACGAGAGGGCATCGGCCCTCGTGGGAGAAGGGAAGGGGCAGACAGTTGTGCGTGGGCCGTGCACCCTCCTGTGTGTTTTTTCCCACCGTCCCTGCCCGCTTGGGCAGAGCTACTCACAGGGGATTGCAGTGCAGAGGGCAAAGCGCCGCGCCGCCGAGCAGCTCTCACTTCAGGGCTTTTCCATGGAAAGCAATTTGGGAAAAAAAAACCAACAACTGTGAACCTGCAGCAGAGGTTCGTTTAGCAGGAAGCGCCCGAACCGGTCGGGGTTGGTGTCGCTCGGGGGCAGGACGGGGCGGGAGAAGGGGAGCAGCGAAAGCCAACGCGACGGGTTTCAGGGTGATGCATGGCTCTTCCTCAAGGCAGAGCCGTCATCCGCGTGTGCCAGCAGGGAACGGTGCCTCTGGGGATTGCCAGCAGAGCCCTAAATAGCACGAGGGGCATGACGGAGCGGTGCCTGGGAGAGGCTGGGGCGGCTTCAGCCGCCGCTTGACACGGGCATTAATATAATAACCGTGGAGGCAGAGCCGAGCACTGCACCAGCGTCTGCCGAGCGTGGCTGCGGGCACATGCTGGCACCGGGGCTGCCGGAGGGAGATGCCACTTGCTCGGCCCGTGCAGCTGGGATGCAACTGAGAGCCCGGATTTGGTAGGTTTTACTTTCTGAGTTCGCAGCCCGCAGGCTGTACCCGTCGCTGGGCAGGGTCGGGGATGCCACGCGGTGCCGTCGGGAGCACCCGTGTCCCTTTAGATCAAAGGTGCCTGCTCCGCTCCCCGCGCCGGTCTCCCTGCACCCCTGCGCAGAGCCGGTCCCTGCGGTCTCCTGGGGAACCTGTGGCTTCATCCGCTGCCAGGCTGGGTTTGAGGGGTCGGTAACAAACAGCAGCGGGGGGGAGCCAAGGGGTGTTTGTAGTGATGGGGACTTTTTGGGGATTTCTTGTAAATTCAGGCTGTGTAGAGCTGCGCCATCCGCATCAGCCAGCTCTTGCTGCCGGAGCAGTGTTGTGGTGTGGGCAGCGTGGGCTTTGTGCTCCGGGGCTTTTCCAGCCTGTTGGAAGCTCTCTGTTTACTGGCATTGGGGACAAACCAGTAAGTTCAACCCTTGCCACTGGAATCGGAGCTCATGGCCTCGGTGGGGATGAAGGATGCTGGGCAGGAGATGGGTCGGGTTCCAGAGCTGGGAATGCCGGAGCGGCTGTGCTTCGGGGCTGTGGCAGCAGCAATTCCGTGTTAACTCCAGCTCAGCTGAAGTGCGCGGTGTGGGGAGGTTTTGCCCCAGGTTGTTTGCGGACACCCTCAGCAGCTCGTCCCAAAACACGGGGTGCAAGCTGTGCCTGCAGAGCGGGCTCCCTCCTGCACACCCCCTGCTACGGGCGAGGCTGTTGCCCTCCATTAAGCAGCAGCTCCTGTTTGCAGGGAGCGGGTCGCGCTGGGGAGAGGCGCAGAATGCGGCCGCTGCAGCGCCGGGGCTGGGCGATACCCCGGTCCGGTCCGGCCCCGTTTGCAGAGCGATCAGTTGGGGATGACGGAAACGGGGTAGCGGGATCAGCGCAGGCTGCTGACACGGGATCGCTTCCTCCCGCAGAGGAGGAATTCTCCTGCCAGGGCTCTGAGACGTTTCAAGCCCAGGGATTTTTGGGTGGCACAAACGCTCACACCCCCATGGGTGTCTCATCGGAGGCACATATGCACCCTGCCCCCGGCGCACCGTTGGATCCTGCTGTTGGGATTTATACATCCGTGCTTGCTTTTGCCGTTACAGTAATTGCTCCGTATCAATTATTCATTGATTCAGTAATGAAGCAGGGAATGGGTAGAAAACCATGCTGGGCAACGAGCCCTTGGCTCCAGCTGGCCCCACAGAGCCGCCGCGGCTCGAGGAGGGCAGGGAGTGGGGCTGCCCAGGAATGCTCCTCGTGAGCGCTTTCAAAATGACTCCTGTGAAAATTTTCTCAAGTTTCGGTAGTTCTGCTTTGAATTTCTGGCTTTGTTTTCTTCCTCCCAGCCCCGTGCTGTGTATTAGATGCCGCTTCCTGTAGCCGTGTGCTTACTTGGTTCTTAATGGTCATTTTCTAAGTCTCAGGGTGCTCATCATCAGCGGTTTTGGTGGCGTTTCACAGGGCCGTCGGAAGTTTCTGATCTGATGGATCTGGGCACAGTTTGTCCCATGCTAAGAACTGAAATCATAATTTTTTTCTTTCACTTTAGGAAAACCCTACTTCGGAAACGTTGATGTTTCCCTGGGTGATGTAGGTGCTGTTCTCTTTGCAGCCTATCTGCCCTGGGGAGTGATGTCACCTCCGCGCAGGGAACGCACTGCCAGTAGCGAAACTGGCTGCGTCCTCCCCCAGTTCCCCCTGGAGAGGGTCTTGGTCTCATTCCCACAGAGTTAAGTGCTTTTGGGGACAGGTGAGGCACTTTTGAGCAAAGATAGATTTAAGGGCAGCAGGAACCAGAGGTTCCCCCATTGGTCTCACGGCTGAAGGGGCTGCTGTGGTTTGGGACAGCCCACGAGAGCGGCTGCTCCAGCAGTGTCACGGGAGGTCCATTACCTCCTCCCAGGCGGAGCTGCGTGTCCTCCGCTCTCCTGCTCGGCTCGATGTCCAACAATCTGTTACGTGCAGGGACTTTCCTGCTTTTGCTGATCCCTGATTTTGGCTGAGGAGCTGCCTGGGTGCAGGGCAGTCCTCCTGGGTGTGTTTAGCCTCCTCTTCCCCAGGATTACGGCAAGAGAAAGATGTGCGTTGCCAAACCTGAGCGTCCGCATCAGGAGCCAGAAAAGGCTGAATTTAATTTTCTTATGTTCCAGCTTTACTTGAGCCTCAGCAGTTCCATGGCTGTGAGGAGCAGAGGTTTTGAAATAAGAAGCTGAGAACCTCAAAAAAAAAAAAAAAAATCCCTGACCTCCCAGAGCTGGGGATTTAAGGGAATGCAAAATATCATGGCATTTGTGGCAGCCTGAGAGCTGGCAGTGCTGGGGGAAGGACGGTGCAGGCTTCAGCTCACAGCTGTGCCGTCTCTGTGGCCGGTGTTTTCCCAGCTGGAGGTCCCGGCCGTGGGCCACCAGAAAGGGCACATGATTTAAAGAAATGCTGGAGAGGTCGAGGCCGCGCTGACAAACCCACATCTGTTCATTGAAATTTGCTTTGCTGGCGTCAGAGCAGCAGCAACCAGAAAATAACTTGATGCAATTAGAGACCGAAGAGCAGAGGGTTTGCAGTACTTCTGCCCCATCTCAGTTTCAGGAGAATTTGAGTCAGTGAGTGATGCCCAAAGGCAGAGGGAGTCCAGGCAGAGGGTTACAGGTGCAGAGATTGAGGATGCTGGAGCAGGCAGGGCAATGTTTGGCTTTTTTGGGGTGTGTGGAGGCTTGTTCCATGGGGAAATCGGTCTTAGGGACTCTATTGCTGTTGCGCTGATCTCAGACCAATCATCCTCCTTCCCTAAAAGTACCCCGATAGCCATCCTGGGGCTTGGAGGCAGCTTTTTCTTCTACTTTCTCTTCCCCTTCTTGGGATGTGCTGCCGTGGCTGCTTAGTCTGAAATGGAAACCAAAACAGTGAAGTGTGAGGTCCTCCAGGGAGGATGTAGTAAAGCCCCTCAGCCACCCTGGCTTAGGACAGGGAAACCCAGATGTTGAGAGTGGGAGGACCAACATGTTGAGGACAGGGAGACCCAGATGTTGAGTGCAAGGAGACTCAGATGTTGAGAGCGCTGAGACCCAGATGTTGAGGATGGAGAGATCCAGATGTTGGCTGCTTGCTCCTGAGCTACTACTGCCAGCCAAGGAAGAGGAACCCATGCTGCTGTGAGACCATTTAGTGCTTTGGTTGAGTCCTTGACATGGAAGAGCAGATGTCCCCTTCACTTCCCTGCTGAGACGGCATCAGCCCTACCTCCATCTGCTGCCTCCCCCAGTAGCCCCTTGGCCACGACGGTGGTGGAAAGGCAACCTAGTCACAGCCCTGTCCTCGCTCGCCCGAGTTGACTGCCCAACAAGGTGGCCCTTGGCTTCATGTCCTCAAAATCCCTGGTGCCTCCAGCCGCGACGGGGCTCGCTGGCCGGCCGTGACGGCGCTACTGCTGCTTTCCCCCGCCGTCGGGTGACGTTTAGCAGAGCCCGGCCACGGCCCTTTCTGCCAGGAAAGGATGTCACAGCCCCGCTGGTGCTCGCCACCCGAGACACAAACCTTGCTCGGTGGCGAGGCTCCTGCTCGTATCCTCCGTGCCACTGAAGAGCAGCAGAGTCTCTGATTGAATTACTGCAGGGATTTAATTTAATCCCCGAATGTCTCTCATTTTAAAGGAGCCTGTTCATTTCCTTCTAGGGCTTTATCTGATGCGGGCAGCCAGCAATATTAAGCAGGACTGGACAGACAGGGAGCTGTTGGGGAGGGGAGGGCTTTGCGGGGAGTGAATTGAGGGCTGCATGGGTTTTTCCTCTAATTATTTCATGAAATAATGATGACAGTGATTGCAGTACAAATCAGACGTAAACAGCAGCATTAAAACACGCGCTGGTGCAAATAGCATCCTTGCTATTTGTCTGGAAACATTCCCTTTTTACAAGAAATTACTGAGGAGGGAGTGAAACAGCCTTGAGGCTAAATTGAGCATCCACTTGGCGCTTCCATCAAATCCAGCCGTTTTGGGGCTGGAGCAGATGATGCAGATGGGGCTGAGGCCACGATGGTCGCTGAGGTTTACTCTTCAGGCTTGTTGGGGCAGTTCAGGTGATGCTACGCCGCTGCCTGCAGCGAGTCGGGCTGGAAGGGGACCGAGCGGGTCCTCTCCACGGTCAAGGTGTAACGGGGCCCTTTGGCGTGATAAAAAAGGACAAGACACAGGCAGGCCTGGGTGAGCTCCTGTGTGCTGCCGCTGGCTGCGGCGCTGAACCCAAGCAATTTTTGGAAATCTGACCCACTTTTTGGACCCGTAACCTCTGACAGGTGCCTGAGGATGCCACTGGGTGCTGCGTGGTCTCTGCTCCATCCCTCTGCGCAGGGTGGATGGTGCCAGAGCTGGGACTTAAACACCACTGCAAGGACACAGCCTCTGGCCGCTCCGTGGCTGCCTCTCTTCCCACCGGGATGTGAGGCTAATTCCCAAGGCTGCTGCTCTTTTCGTAGCTGCAGTCAACCTAATTTATTCAGGGGTGGTGGTGGTGTTAGCTCCAGCTTTCTGGTTGCCATCGGGCCCTTGAGAATGCTTGGTTCTTAACTGGGGATGTTTTTTCCTGGATGACTTGTTACCCGGGGCTGGTTTTGGGTGATAACCCCCTACTCCAGCCCTACGGGGTCTGCATAGGTGGGATGCGCTTCCCGGGGGCAGAATTTCTCTCTGCTTTGTTCCTTCTCCCCTGCTCAGCTGTTCTCACCCCTTCGGCTCAGACGGGCTCTGCGCAAAGGGAAAAATCACACGGAAGAGAGGACCCTCTCTGGCGGGAGGGGGCTCATTTCAGGCTCCCCCTGCTCACAAAAAACCTTTGGAGGTTTTTTCCCTTGGGCTTCCCCAGGCGTTTCCCCTTGGAAGGGCAGAGGTTGCTCAGGCCTTTCCTGCCTGCAGAGGAGAAGCTGGCAAAAAAACAGCCCCAAAGGCTTAAAAAACCCGAAAGGGGCTGGTAGGAGTGGTTGTGGTTTTGCAGAGCCACATCTGCCGAGCAGAGCCCCTTGGTTCCCTTCTACGTTTAATGATGTGGTGCAGGAGGGGCTGGAGCTGCCGGACGAGAGCTGCTGGTTTCCTCCAAACCCAGCGGTGCTGCTTGGTGCTGGAGGTGGGAGCTGGGTGGTCCCATCCCACTCCTGCCCCGTAGCCACCGGCCAGCTGCTGGTGGGGGAGCTCGGTGCTCCAGGGATCAGGACCAGGACTAGGTGCTGTGGGAGTGATGGGTGACCTGCCGCCACCGGGGGACGTGGGGATGATCCTGTCCCACCCCACCAGAGCACCATTAGGGCTGGTCAGACTAGTACCAGCCATGTGATTGGGGTGTTAGGAGGGGAGAGGCTCCCCGGAATGGTGGCCAGCGAGAGATTCAGGCTGCTTCTGCCTTCATCCTTCTTTATCTTCTCTTCTGGGCAGATGCTGGAGACAGACGCTGAGAAGCCAGGGCAGATGCACTCGGAGGACGGGAAGGCAGCAGCGGGCGATGCTCCTCCGGTCGCAGACGCACCGGCTCCGGTGGAGCCCTGGGAGGCTCTAGGAGCTTCCCAGAGACCTCTCCTGGTGGAAAAGCAGCTGGTGGCCACCGAGAAGGGAAAGGAGCAGCCCAGCTCTCTGCCAACCTTCATCATCCCTGAGCTGCGGCTTGACAGCACCTTCAGCCAGAGTGCGGCCGGCGTGGCAGGCAGCACCACGGACGGCGAGGACGAGCAGGAGGACGATGAGGAGGAAGATGAGGACGAGGAGGACGAGGAGGAGGACAGCGACGAGCACTACTTGGAGAGGAATGAGGTGAAGCGCAGCAGCATGATTGAGACGTCAGGCTGTCAGCCCGTCTACACGCTGAGCGTGCAGAGCTCCCTGCGGCGCCGGACCCACAGCGAGGGCAGCCTGCTGCAGGAGGCCAAGAGCCACTGCTTCACCTCCGACACCACCCTCAACTGCTCGGACAGCCAGGCCACCACGGCCCACTGGGCTCTGCCCTCCCCCAGGACCCTCAAGAAAGAGCTTGCCAAAAACGGCGGCTCCATCCACCAGCTCGCCCTGCTCTTCTCGGGCCACAGGAAGGTACGTGAGCCCGCGCTGGCTCCGCGGGGCGGCCGGCTCCTGCTTGGCCGTGGGCATGGGGGACCTCCTGGGTTGGAGGTGTCCTGGCACATGGTTTCTCTCTCCATGGCTGTGGCAAATCTGTCATCCGAGGGAGTAGGAAGATCCCTGCTGCTGGCAGTCAGCTCTGGGACATGCTTAGAGCAGGGGCTGTCACCCATCGCTGTGTGCTGGTGCTGTGGGTGCACATCTCCCACCAGCATGTCCGGATCCTGCTGGGTCCCATGTCCTGGAGAGCTGCTGTCTGCTGAGACCAGTGGAGAGAGAGGTGCACCCGGGTGGCTGCACTCGCAAAGAGCTGCTCATAGCAGTGGGGACAGGGAAAAAACGGGCTCCGGACAGCCTCCGGTGACAAGGAGTTCCCAGTGTGCTCGGGGATACCAGGAGCAGTGTGGCTTTCTGCCCCCACTGGCCTCTTGCAGGGCTTTGGCCGTTGTGGAGGGTCCATCTCAGGAAAAGGTTGAGGTCAGCGGCAATTTCTGACCTTGACGTGCAGAATGGAGGAGCAGCACGGGGCCGTGCAGCAGGAGCTGTGCCTGGGGCTGGCCCGGGGCCGGCTGTCTGGGGGCTCCCGTGCCCCCCCTGGCGCAGAGCTTGCCTTGACTGCGCTTTGGCACAACAGATATTGACAGGAAACAACGTGCCACTGCAGAGATTGTGCGTGAGAAGTGCTGCTCGCCCCGTTCTCCGCGGGTGAAGCCTGGCTGGGTGCTGAGGGCGGCTCCTGCCTTCCTGCGGAGCTGGCCCAGCACCCGGCTCTGCCCGACCACGCTCCTGCCAGCTTGGGCTCTGGCAGCGGCTGCGGGTACTGCTCTGCTCGGGGCTGCGTTGCATGGCTCAGGACCACGCCGCGTTGCTTGGAGTCCTGTTGCACAGCTCAGGACCTCATTGCGTGGCTCAGGACCACATTGGATGGCTCAGGACCATGACACACTGCTTGGGACCGCCTTACAGTGCTCAGGACCACATTGCATGCTGGCTCCTGGGCAGGAGGGGCTGGTACAGAGCCCTGCATGCCACCAAGCATGGTGGGATGATGGGGTTAAACCCTTGATGGGCTTAACTCTCTTCCTGCCAGACTCATGCTGCTTGAAAAGCCACCTCTGATGTTGTTTCTTGGAGCACTTTTTGGGCTGAGTCCTCGGCCAGCTGGTGAGAGCCCTTACAAGTCTGACAGGCCGGTCACAGTCTAGCCCAGACCCTCTTGGAGGCTGATGGCAGGGTGGCAGGGCTGAGGGGGTTCAAATCCCCTCCCAGATCCTATCAAGAAGGGTCACCTTTGTGGCAGGGACACCTGCGCTGCCCGGGACAGATGGGAGGGAGGTGGTGTTGGTGTCAGCGCTTGGTGAGAGTGTCCCATCCTGTTAGGGCTCCTGGAACGAGGTTTCCCAGTGCTGTTGTGCATGCAGCCCAGCAGCATGGCCAGAACCTGCTGCAGCGCTGGCTGAGACCGGGCGAGCTGCACGCTCGCTGCCTTGGGGAGCTCTGGGGAGCGCACCCCACTCCTGCCCCGGAGAGCCCCCGCTGCACTTCCTGGGCCGATCTGGCTGGGTGGTTTTCAGTGAGGGTACACCGAGCAAATCCCGGGTTAAACCGCTCTGCTGCAGGTGAGACTGGGCTTTTCCCAGAGCAGGGACGGGGCAGCCCGTGCTGGCAGCGAGGACAGCGCGGCTGCTGGGGCTCCCGGGGCTCCCGGGGCTCCTGCTCCCAGCCCTGCAGCAGCTCGCTCTGCCTCTGGCCGGTGCCTTTTGCCCAGTTCGCTGAAACCCTTCGAGGTTCCTGGAGCAGGACACTGATGCACAGCTGCCCTGTGGATCCCCTCCAGCGGCAGCACCGCGCTGCCCGGCACCGCCGATACCTGCAGCCGGTGGCCTCGGCGGCAGGTCCAGACTCTCCATCAAGGGGGTGCGTTTTTATTCCCCCTCTGGGAGCATTTCAAAGGGGCTCATTCATTTGGCCCTTTTCATGCCACCGTGCCCGCCGTGCCTGCCCACGGTCGGCGCTGGGAGGTGGTTGTTTGAAGAGTATGTTGTGGCCGGGAGCGCTGGGACTCCTCGGCCGAGCTCCGCTGCTGCCTTTTGTCCCCGAGCGCGGCGGAGCCTCTCCGGACAATGGCAGGAAACGTGTTCCGGCTGCGTGTCGCCCCGGCCAGCCCGCCCGCCGGAGCCCTATCTGCTCGGGGAAGGTGCTTTGCGAGGGCTGCATTGTTTGGGGCTGATAAACTCCGGAAACCCGGGCGCAGAATGGAAGGAAGTGTCAAAAGCCTGGAGGCCGGGGCTGCGGGGCTGCGCGGCGGGTTCCCACGGCACGGCCGCGGGGCGGCGATCCTGGGAAGGGCCCCGCAGCCCCCGGGTGGCACGGGGCTGAGCTGGGTGCGGGGTCGAGCTGGATGCGGGGCCGGCTGTGAGCATCTTCCTGTCTCATTCCGCAATGGGTGAATTGCCGAAGCCCCTGAGCTGTGGTGGGCCCAGGGGTCTCCACGCGTGGCCCCAGGCTTTGTGGCTCGGAGGCTGCACTGGTGCTGCCCCGAGCTCGCAGTGCCTCCGGGGTCCTCTTGGTTTGCCCAGGCTGCCCTGGGCGGTGATCAGGGAGTGGAGGCCTCTGGGTTCTCCTCAGACTTGAAAGCTGCATGATATGATTCAATTATAGCTGAACTGCTCTGATTTTTCCTACCTGGGAAACTGCTGGGGGACCCCTGATTGATTTTGGGTGCCCGGCTTGTGTCTGGGGGGACCAGGTGCTCTGCGGGCTGGGAGGGGATCCCTGTGCCCGCTCAAGACAGCAGCAATAGGAGCATCAGGAATGGGGATGTGGGTGACCTCCCCACAGGAGGTCCCACTGTTCAGCATCTCAAACCTGGCAGGGTACCTGGGCCACCAGCCGTGGCATGTCCTTAGATGCTCCAGGAACACCATGGGCTGAAGGTGGCATGGGACAGGCAGGGGGAGGCACATTCCCATGCCAGAGCGGAGGGGAGCTCCACCGCGCTGTGGGGAAGGAGCCCTGTGGCTGCCGTGGCTCTGGGCTGTGTGGGCACAGGGACCACGGGGGATGCTGGTGGGTGACCGTTGGAGTGCCACTGTGGGCATGCATGGGCATGATGATGGTTTTCTGTTCCACCCCCAGCTGAGCGGAGCCGACCCTGAATGCAGCTGTGACGAAGGAGATGAGACCTCCCGCAAGAAACGGAGCAGGAACCTGTAAGTGTCACATCATGATGGCATCAGAGTGTACCAGGGCTGTTTGCCATGGTCAGACACCGTGCCAAGCCTTGTTGGTCCAGGCAGCCCTCAGGGTCCCCCCATCTCCTTTGTCTAAGCTTTTCTGGGAAGAAAACAGCAAAGACACTCATGAACTAAGGTCTTACTTCAGACAGGGGGTCGTGATTTTCGGGGAGGAGGGCGGAAGGTGCGCTGGGGGCATCGCAGAGCCTGGCTGGGAGCAGCACCCTGTTCCCTTTGCTTGGGCAGACGGGACAAAGGAGCCGGCTCTCGCCGGTGGCGCGGGGAAAACAGCTTCCCTGGTGCCAGCAGAGCTCTGCTGCAGCAGTGCTGGGTTCAGGGAGAGGCCATGCAAGTGGTGAAACATGAGCTGGGGGCCTCCTTCCCGCTGGCCCCTCGCCGAGAGGAGGAATGGGGAGGTTTCCCATGCTCCAGCCCTCGCGGCACATCGCAGCGTGCGGGAGCGCCGAGCGCGGGGGCCGCCCAGGGCCGCTCGCAGCCCCTCCGCCTCTCCCGGTAAGGCTTTGGGGGTGCCCAAAAGCGGGTCCAGGCAAGGACGAGGCATCCGTGGCCTTTGCTTCCCGGTAACGCTGCGGCGGGGCGAGGGCAGGCGCGACGGCGGGGCCGAGCGAGGAGGTTTTGGAACGAACCGCCTCCGGTTCCGCGGGTGTCACGGCCGCAGGGATGCCCCGGGGCTGGGGCTGGCACCGCTCCACGTGGCTCGGGGCAGGTGGAGAAGTCACACGTGGTTCGGGCAGCTCAGGGGGCGCGAGGGCACCGGGCGCACCGGCTGCGCTCGCCGCCGCGATGGCATCACCGCTCGTGCCGAGTGCCAGTGAGCGGCACTGTTGTCCCGTGCGCTTCCCAGCTGCGGCTGCCTATTTTTAGCTCTTCTCATTATTTCCCCCCTCCCTCGCCTCCCAGCACTTGGAATCAAAACGAATCCCTCGCAGGCTGCCGCACGGACGTCCCCCCGGCCGCGTGTCCCTGCCGGGGGAATGGGGCTGGCGGGGGGGCTCGGCCGCCCCCGGCTCAGCGGGGTCAGGGGCGGTTGCAGAGAGGGTTTTTCTCCTCACCTTGAGCTGGCAGCGGATGCGCCAGGGGAGCCTCTTGGCACCGCACCGGGCGGCTATTGGCTGCGCAGCCCAGTTGCCGGCCGTCTGCGGGGAGTATTTATGGTGCAGGTGGTTGGGGTTTGGCACTCGCCTCCCCTCCCGGCCCCGGCACGCTCTGCCGGCCCCGCTCACTGGCCGGCACTCCCTGATGTACCACACGATGGTGGACTTTTCTGAAAAATACCTGGAAAGGTAGGACTATGGCATCCTGCTTCGCAGGGGATGGTTTGGAAGTGGTGCGGGGCGACGGTGCTGGCTGCGGTGTCGCGGCTGTGCTGGGGTGCTGGGGCAGGTCACTTTCTAGGGGCGACTCCAGGCAGAAACCAGGAATTTTTTAGGAAATGTTATTGTTGCTGTGGCATTTGATGCTGCGGATTGGCCGCAGCTGGGAGCCGTGCCTGCCCGCTGCCACCCCAGCCCGGTTTCGTGCCACTTGCTGTTTCTTTGCAGGCGTGTGCACGAGGAGCAGCGGGTTTCAAGCTGGGGAACTTCCTTAGGTGGTGCTGGCTGGTGTATTTCAGCTGGTGAATCTGCCCGTGAGCTGCCGCGCACCTGTGAGCCCCAGAGCCCGGCGGGGCTACTGCTGCAGCCGACGGGCATCGTGCGGCACGCTGTGGGGCACGCGTGTGCCGGGGACGCACGGAAGGGCTTTTCAGAGCTTTGAAAGCCTTTAGCCTTGCTAAATTGGGAATACTGTGAAAATTGTTGCTCGGGGCTGTGTGGGATGCCCGGCCTGTGTGGCAGCCGGTCCTTGGCTGCCAGCATCACTGGCAGTGTGGCGATGGGAGGCAGGTGGTGTTTGGAGCAGGAGGGTCCGGGTTTGGATCTGCTTTTCCCCCACATTAGTGCTAAGCTGGTGCCTGGCAACTGGCAGCAGTGGGACGTGTGTCCTGCTGGGACCGCAGCCCGGATAATGTGAAGGCAGTGAAACCACCCGTGACCCCGCGAGGGCACGGACGGCACCGGGGAGCAGGGGCTGATTGCCCTCTACTGTGCTTCTCTGGCTCAGGGTGCTCAGCACCTGCAGGACTGAGCCCTGGGGTTGTTGCAGGTATTTTTGTTCCAGTAGGTTCGTCCCAGTTCCTGGGACTGGAGAGACCTGTGGGTCCAGCCAGCATCACTTGGTGTGGGGCACATCCTGGCCTTGAATCCCTGCTCGTGTCCCCTGCCAGCCCTGGGCATGGCTTGGCCAGGCAGAGGTGGCTCCTCTGAGCATCCTCGCATAGACCCAGCAGCATGGGACCCGTGGGAGGGCGCAGGGGGTGACCTGGAGATGCCACCTTGAGGGGCCCGTCACCCAGGTGGCACTGCCAGCCTCGGTGCAGGACGGCCATCCCATGCCGCCCTGCACCCCTTCGTGCTGCGGTGTCATGCGAGGGCTGTGCCACGAGGGGACAGCATCGTCTGCGCCTGTCCTCACCCGTCTCCTCTTCCACCTCCCGCTTCCCAGCCTTGGCCCCTGGGAAGCCCTCGAAGGGCCAAGCTGGGGCTGGACTTGGGGGGCTCCCGCTTTCCGGTTGCACTTGCCAAAAATCTTTGTCCCGGCGGAAGTTTCCTGGGGGAACTGGCAGCCCTGTGTCCGGGTGCCCGTCAGTCGGTCCGCCGGGGGGTGGTGGAGGGGGGTCCCACGCGGCGTGGCGGTGCGGGTGTCTGTGCCCCAGCACCCCTCCTCCCAACCGCGCTCAGCCCCGCCGCCAGCCCCGCTGCCTCCCCCGCGACGCCCGCGCTCTATAAATATCCCTCGTAAATCCCTGCTGCCACGATTTTCCCCGCCGCCTCTCCAAAGGCCCCACTCTCCACCCTCGCCGGGATTTTTCCACCTTTCCTCGAGTTTCCCCAGCAACGGCGGAGCCGTCCGCCGTGGCGGCGAGACTGACCCAGCCCTCGCTCCCGCGTGCCTCGGTTCACCCCACGCTGCATTTAAAGCTCCTCCGGGCTGAACCCTCCCACTTCCGCGCTGGCCGCACCGGACGGGAGCGCGGCACAGTGCCGGCGTCACAACGCCCGAGCGTCTGGCCGCGCCGGTCGCGCCAGCAGCCGCTGCACGGGCCGTCCCAGCAGCCATGCCCTTTTTCCGTGACCTTTCCAAGCCCCAGCCGCTGGAGTTTCACGCGGAGATGCTGCTGGGCGTGCAGAGACCCCACAACGGCAGCCTGCAGCGCCGGCACACCATGAAGGAGTAGGTGACGGGAGCGGGACGAGGCTGCCGGCGAGTCCCCTGGGTGCTGGGTGTCCCCCCCAACCCCTCGCCCGCCTGCTAAAACTTGCTCTTCCCTCTAGAGCCAAGGACATGAAGAACCGACTGGGGATTTTTCGGCGGCGGAACGAGTCGCCGGGGGCCAACCCCTCTGGGAAGCTGGACAAAGTGCTCAAATCGCTCAAGTAGGTGCCGTGAGCTGGGGGGGTACCGGGATCGGGGGCCGTGGGGGCTTGGGGACGAATTACGGATGGGCTGAGCATCACCTCTAGGGAGGGTGGGGTCACCCTGTCTGGGGAAGCTGTGGACAAACAGTTTTTTTGTACCCACAGGAGCATTAAAAACATTTTGTTGGCTGAAAATTTCCCCCAGGCGGGTGGGAGGTCCGTGCCTGGGAGGTGGCACAGTGGCGGCTTGGGCTGGAAATTTCCCTGACAGCTGCTTTCTCCCAGTGCCTGGATGTGAAACTTTAACTGGCCGGAGGATGGTTTGAAAAACTGCTTTGCTCTGGAGATGCTCCAGCAGCCAGAGACGAGCCCTCCCTGCTCTCGCGCCCGGCAGCTTCTCTGGCTGCTTGAACGGGGCGGCTGAAATTCCACCGTCCCGCAGCCTCCTGGACATTGCCTGGAGCTTTTCCAGTTCTTGCTCAGCCACCCTGAGCAGCACGGCTGCCCGCACAGACCTCCTTGTATCCGATTTTCTTCCTGCTAGTCTAAAGGCTGAAGTTTCCTTCCAGCAGAGCCACCACAGTGCTGCCTGGTGCAAAGCCCGGCTCTGCCCATGGATGCTCCAGTGCTGCTGGTGCCAGTTCGGGAGCTGGGCAGTGAGCACACGGCAGTGCTTTATTGCCTGGAAATGTTTTTTCCTCGTGCTGCGTTGCAGCAGGCAGTGAAGGTGGCTTCTGCAGCTTCACTTTGCCACTTTTGTCCTTGTCCTGCAGGCCCACCCCCGAGGAAGCTCTCAAGTGGGGGGACTCCCTGGAGAAGCTGCTGCTGCACAAATGTAAGTGTTTTCCCGTCTCTTCCGCCTCTGTTTGCCGCCGGGGGAATATCCCGACACGTGCGTGGATAAAGCTGGGATTTCCTATGTTAATCCTTTCCGGTGTTTGGGGGTAGACAAAGAGAAATGAGGCTGTCCCTCGCCTGCACCCCCTCTGCTGCTGCCTGGCCCAGGGAGGGGGTTTGGGATAGGGGCCAGGGAGAGCCGTGGGTTGGGGCTGCAGCCCCCCTCCAGCTCGGGGGGGGAAGAGGCAGCAATTCGTGTCTGTGCCCGATTCGGAGCCGTGCAGCGGGTCCGTGGAGCAGGAGCTGCTTTAGACCATTCCCCTTCTTGCGTGTCACGGCTGGGGCACCCTGCATCGTGGCCACGTCCAGCACCCATAGGGACAGCCGGGGGTCCTCTCCTCATCGCTGCTCCCCACTCCAAGCCCAGGCTGCCTCTTGGCTCTCTGCGCACGCAGCTGGGCTGAGGACTGCGGATTCAGCACATGGATGGCTGGCGTTGCCGTGCTTGGCCTGGCAATGCCATCGCTGCCTCTTCGCACAAGGACACGCGAGGGGTTTTTGGGGGACGGTGCGGGGAGATAATTTAGGTCGCTCCTTGGCAAGGTTGCTGGGCCAAGGGTCTCGCTGGGCTGTTCCCCGCCTGCGAGCCGGGAGTAGAGCCGTGTCTCTGTCCCCACAGACGGGCTCGCTGCCTTCAGGGCCTTCCTGCGCACCGAGTTCAGCGAGGAGAACCTGGAGTTCTGGCTGACCTGCGAGGAGTTCAAGAAGATCAAATCCCAGTCCAAGATGGTCTCCAAGGCCAAGAAGATCTTCGCCGAGTACATCGCCATCCAGTCCTGCAAGGAGGTGAGGGCTGGCTCCGGCGCCGGTGCGCGGCTCCACGGCACGGCGGCTGCCGGGGGAGCTGCTCACCAGCGCTGGTCTCTCTGCCCACAGGTCAACCTGGACTCCTACACGCGGGAGCACACCAAGGAGAACCTGCAGAACATCACCCGCAGCTGCTTCGACCTCGCGCAGAAGAGGATTTACGGACTCATGGAGAAGGACTCGTACCCCCGCTTCCTCCGCTCTGACTTGTACTTAGACATAATTAACCAGAAGAAAGCCAGCTCCCCACTGTAGACCCATGGACCTTCTTGGGGCAGGCTGGGAGCTGTGTGTTTACATGAAATCGGGCGGCGGAGGCCTTCCCGGGGGCCAGCGGGAGCGCGCCTTCCTGTGCCTTCCCCGCTGCCGTTCGTGCCCCCGAGCCATGTTCCTGCAGTGGAGGGGTGTGGGGCAGCCGAAGGCACCGAGCATGAGGCTGAGGGGACCAACATGCCGAGCAGTCTGGTACTGCTCCATCGCCCCGTCTCACCATCGCTGGTACGATGCCTTCGGGGTGACTCCGGCACGGATTTTAGCCAGGAGGGAAGCTCCCACGAGACTACTGTGAAGCAGGCGCCCGAGCTGCGAGCGCTGCTGGAAGACGACGAGTGATCCCGACTCGGCGAGGAGGAGGAGGAGGAGGAGGAGAAAGACTTCTGTGCAGGGCTCCGGCAAGGGGACAACAGCACTGACACGAACATCTTCCTCGGATAAAAGACTTGTGAACTGGACCAGCCCCACGATGCTGCCGTGCTTCCCCGTGCCGGCGATCCCTCCCGGCTCCCCCGAAGCAGCGATTTCTCGCGGGAGCCCGGCGCTTCCTTCACTCGTGGCGGGTCCCCCCGGGAGCAGCGAAAGCCGAGTCCTTCCCCTGTGCTGGAGGTGCGAAGCCAACCGCCTCCCGCTCCCACCCCGATTTATTTATTGACCTCCTGTAGCTGGACGCGTCGCTGTGTAATAGGAAATCCTCGTGTCCTTTCCCGTTCTGAAATTACAAGTGCAATATTTGTGTGTGTCACGGCGGAGTTCTCCGGTGGAGTGGATGCCTTTTTTATTTTTTCTTTTTTTTTTTGTTTTTCCAAGTGTGTACAACTTTTTCTAAATTAGCAGGTTTTATCCGACAAAACGCGTTCCCCAGCAGCGGGCCCCTGGGTGTAGATATCGTGCCCTGACGACGGAGGGTTTGGTGACGGAGAAAAGCCGCTCTGGGAATCCGACGCTCTCCTTACTCTGGATAACAAGACTGTGGTTTTTGAGAAGCGGGGGGGTTGTTGCTGGCCCTGGCGGAGCTGGACGCACTGCCTGCCTCCGGGCGCCCGGTTTACGGTGCGAAGCATCTCTGCAGCTGGCGAAAATACATTGTCATGGTCATAGGTAAATAAAAGGAGAATATTATTTCTTGTAGCTGCCTTTTCTTCATGGCGTGTTTCTCAGCTCTGGCTGAGCTGGGCTTCCCCGAGGAGTATAAAGTCTTGTTACTGCCTGGCTAAAGATGGGAAAATCTGGTTGCTTGAATTTCTGAGCTGTTTGTTATGGCAGAGCAGCTGCTGGATGCTCCTGAGGCCGGGCCCGGGTGCAACCCTGCAGGAACACACAAAGTTTTACCCAAAACAAGACTGTTCCCAGGGGCAGCGTTCGCTGTGGGCATGAACCTCTGAACATGGAAATGCCCAGAAAGAGAAGTGACCTAGTGTAGCTCCGGGTCCCTCTGGGGACACACCGAAAGAAGCAGCCGTGCTATTCTGGGTCCTGGCTGCGCGGCGGGGCAGGGCTGCTCCTCTCCCAGCAAAGGCAGAGCTTGGGTACCGTTTTCTAAAGGCTCCTCCTTCACGGTGCGTTCAGCAGCTGAAATGTCTTGTGCCGGTCACCTGCTTGCGGTCGGCCTCGGATGGCTCAGCCATGTGCTTATGGTGTGACGGGGCCGTGCTGGGCCGGGGGGCGGCGCGGTGCAGCCATGCTGCTGGTGATGCCGAGGGATGGAGGTGGTGTGGCTGCCCAGCAATCCTTCTCAGGCACAGATCTCCCTGGCAGATACAATCTCTTCTGGATAACTGTCTGTGTTTCCCTCTTTAAACAACCAGCAGGTGATGGCCAGGTGGGGCAACTGAGGCAGAGATGAGGGGACCCCTCAGGGGTTGGCTGGAGGCAGCAGGGTTGGTGGGACACCTGCATGCTTTCAGCACCCGAGGGTTGAGGGCTATGGGCCAGTGTCCCAGCTGTGACCGAGTCACTGACCCTGAAGCTGCTGGGACCTGGCTGGTCAGGGCAGCCTCCCTGCCATGGTCACCCCAGCTGGCTCCTCCAAGCCAGACCCTCCTCTTTCTTCCAGCATTGCTGAGACCCTTCACAGAATAATCACAGAATCACGGAATGGTTTGGGTTGGAAGGGACCTTCAAGATCATCTAGTTCCAACCCCCTGCCATGGGCAGGGACACCTTCCACTACACCAGGTTGCCCAAAGCCTCATCCAACCTGGCCTTGAACACTTCCAGGGATGGGGCAGCCACAACTTCTCTGGCCAACCTGTTCTAGTGCCTCATCACCCTCATTGTAAAAAATTTCTTCCTATATCTAACCTAAATCTCCCCTCTTTCAGTTTAAAGCCATTGCCCCGTGTCCGGTCACTACACACCCTTCATCTCCTCTCCTTCCCAGCCAGGAGGGTTTCCCTTCAAATCTGCCCTCAACACAGATTCTCTCACCCTTTCCCCTCTCTCCATCACCCACATGCTCTTGACCTCCCCTCGCTCTATCCCAAGCCATCAGTGTTAGGAAACTGTAGGACTCTGGATAAACACCGTGGACCTGCCTGCAGACAGTCCCCGCGGGGGACAGAGACAGCGGCGCCTGCGACAGGCAGAGAAACGGGGACCCGGGGTGAGTCCCTGGAGAGAACGGAAATAGCTCGGCGTGAGGCACCGGAGTTTGGTTATCGCTGTAACAGAATTTATTGCCGGCAGCCAGGTCAGCGTGAGTCACTCGGCAAACACCATCCCCGCGCGCTTGGGAGGCGCTTGGGCTCCTGGAGAGGCAGCGCTGGGGTGGGAGGTGGAAGTGCCAAGTGCTTGTCCCGTGTTTTCCTGGGGCAACCAGCATCCTCTGCAGCAGGACCCTGCAGTAACGCCGAAGCCGCAGCTTTGTCCACTCCGCACTGCAGGAGAGGAGCTGGGCCACCTTCTCCAAGACTTTGTGCCACAGAGTGAAGGGTATGAGAAACTCAGAGCATCTGGATGGGAACTGGATGGGGGACGTGAGCTCATGGAGGGAGTTTGTTCTGGGAGGACATTGGCCAGGATGGAGATATGGCCCTACCGCCCTGAGCAGCTCCTTTTGCAGAGGGGATCAGGGGATGGGGAGCTGCTGGGGCTGTTACGGGCCACTGAGTTTACACCACTAGCAGGAGAGGGACAGAAATGTCCTTATTTAACACAAAATAAGGTGTCCAAGGCAAAATCTAATGAGGCTGCAAGGGATGTGAAGAGAAGAAATTATTGAGTTGTCCATGCCAATGCAATGAGCCTGGGCAATGAAAATGGGAATTAGATGTTCCTAATTCGAGGTGCAACCTCAACCCGACCAGAACTGCTGACAGCAGGAGGGACGTTCCCAGAGCAGCAATACTGAAATCACGGGAGGGAGTCGCCTGGTTGGGATGGCCCTGGGGAGGGAGAAGTGGCCTTTTGTGCAGAAAAAGCCATTACCCGTGCCCAGACCACTGCCACAAAGCCGTGGAGGTGGTGGGTGGCACGGGATGGTGGCAGCCAGAGCCGCTGCCCCTCTCGGGCTCATCCCAAACCCGGCGGGGGGTGCGTGTGCCAGCAGCTGCCTGTGGACATCACTACCGCCCCGCTCCCATTCCGTACAGCGGCCGAAGGTGATTTCCCAGTGCGGAACCCGCTGCCATCCGAACCGAGGAGGATGCTGCAGCAGCCCTTATCTCGGCAGATAACAAGGATTTATCTCCGGGCTAAAAATAAAAATTAGTGGTTGCTGAGTTGCAAGTAGTCACAACTCGAGCTGCGTTTGTCGTGTGCAAACAGGGTAAAGTCCGCCCAGGCGCCGGTGCTCTCTGCTTGTTCACGGGACGAAGCTCCTCAAGCTGAAGGCAGCCACGAGGCAAAGCACCCTGGGGAGAGGGTTTACGTGGGAAGATGGGAATAACCACCAGAAAGTGCTGAATGCTTCGTTAGGTTCGAAAAATGCCGTGACCCCATAGGTGAAAAAGGTTAAGACTGCCAGGAAAAACATCTTAAGGTCCTGGGTTTAACATCACGGTTTCCTCATACCCTCGGGAATGAGGAGGTTGGGATGAACCAAAGGGACTTGGGGAGGCTGGTAAATCACTTACTTGTCACTGGTGATGGGCCTTGACCCTTCAAGTGTCCCTCAGCTCAGCATTTCATCAGCTTCCTAACGAAGCAGCCAGAGACAGGTGCTGGGATGATCTGTCATTTACAAAAGCAAATGAAGTTCTGAAAATAGCAGCTACTTGAAAATGCAGTTGAAGTTGCTGACCACCTCTTGGATGAAGACTTATTGGGAGAAGCTCCTGAGCAGCGTGGGCATCCTACACCATGCCAGCACCGGTCCTCACCCGCACACCGATGAGCGGCCCCAGCATCAGGGAAGTGCAGTGAGCAGCACTCAGGTTGCAGGGGGTTCTCCTTTTGGAGCTGGCTGGCACCCGTGAGTGCAAAGCCTTCCTCTTATTTCTGTGAAAAATGAAAATTTTGCCTTTTTTACAGGTGCGCACCATGCCCTGAGCCACTCCAGCAATGCACAGCCTTTACTGGGCTTTCCAAGGCACCCATCCCGGAGTATAAACTTATCCAAATAAACATAACTTTCTCCTGAGCAAAATAATTCCTCGGACCCCTGATTAGACAAATATTCTCAGAATAGAAACAAGGCTACTTTATAGCCATAGACTAAACACAGCTCACCAGCTAGATACTGAAACTGCAGCCACAAGAATTCCCCGGCCCTGGTGAGACAGCTGGCTCGCTGCACGAGTCGCTGCGCCCCGCTCAGAAAGTGATGGAGGCTTATCAGGAGCACGTCGAACTCTTCTTTGGGTAGCCGAGATGCCCAGAGCCGGTTGGGTAACCGCTGCGGGAACGCTTGGTCTTTGGTCATCTGCACGGCAGGGATGGAAATCGGGGTTGGTCTGGGTTTGTTTGGGGACTTCAGCTTCCACCGGGCTTGATAAGGGCCGGGGGGGGGCGGAGATGTATTGGAGGGATCTCGTCCTTCCAGATGGTGACCCTGGGGCTGGGCTTGGAAAAGCCGCACGGGGCCGTCGAGGGGAGTCTCTGCAGCGTGATGGGGATACCCGGCTGAGCGCTGCCCGGGCGGGGTGTCATCCTGCCAGGGGAGCCACCAACAGGGATGCCCTTCAGCTGCGTCCTTGAATTGCGGCTGTAAGGACAAGTGCCACCAGCCTCTGTGGTTGGCGTTAGCGTCGTCACTCCTAAACAATTCGAGGGAGCAAAGAAGGAGAAAATAAAACGCTTCTGAAGTAAAAATAAAAATAGCCGGACTCAGATGCTGTCTGTCAAGGAAATACAATAAGCTCAGCTGGGCTGCTGCCAGGACAGGAAATCCAGTGGTGGTAAGAGTCCCCTGGGTGCCGCTAACTCATTCGGGAAGTATTGTCATGACCCTCTCATTGCTCATTTTCTGATTCTTCTCTGCATTAGGTCATTTTTTCTCAGCTCATCCAGCTCACACATTCCCCGGTGCTGGGGAAGGAAGGCAAATAATGCCGACTCTTGGCCAGCCTTGAGGAACTGGGAAAGGATGGTGAAAAATACTTTCCTTTGTTGCTGAGCAGACCTGCAGGGCAATGACACAGGGGGAGGATGAGGAGGACCTTCTTCCCAGGGTGACCCACCAGCAGCATCCCCCACCCTGTTTTGGGTACTGCTGAGCCGGGCACTGGGCACCGGCAGAGCTGGAGGTGATGAACTGGATTCTCACCTTGGAAAGATCCAGGAACCCTCCTCTTCCCTGCCTTCATCCCTTGCCAGAGGGCCAGGAAGAGAGAGGCGAGGGAGAGGGAGAAGAGCCAAGCAGGAGCAGATGGGGACTGGGGACGGTGTGTTTGCATAGGAGCCATTTGCAAGTAATTTCTTGTTGCTTCCTGAACTAATAGGGCAATTATTTCGGAAGGACACACGTGTTTCTCATGGAAAGTTCCACCCGGCCCGTGCGTCAGTTCAACGGTGTAGCAGCCCCATTCTCCCTAACGTGGTTCTAGACAAAGACAAATGGGTGAAACCTCCTGCTCCTGGGACCGGGGACAGCAGTGACGGGTCACAGAGCACCAGACAAATCTCCTGGTCTTGAGCAAACCAACAGCTCAGCAGCAAATGGGCTCATGTGTCGAAAGTCGATCCGCAAAGCCGGACAAACACTGCTCTGCTCTTTGACGTAACTCCCGTGCTTGAAACGAGATGTTTGGACGACTGCATCTGATTTTGTACCCTGTTCCCTCCAACCAGCTCAAGAGGGATGTGGAGAAATTGGAAGGGGTCCTGCAGAGGCTACCGAGGTGATGATGGACCTCAGACACAGGACCCGTGTGGAGGGATGGGGTCTAACAGCATCCTGCAACTTTGGGAAAGATAGCTACAAAGGTGATGGAGCCAAACTCTTCTTGGTAGCACCAGGTGACAAAATAAGGGGCAACAGCCACAATGTGTCACAACTTTCAGACCTTCACCTTGGATAATAGGAAAAATATTTTCATTGTAAAGCTGATACAGTAGAAAAACAGGCCCCCAGAGAGGCAGGGGGTCTCCATTGTTGGAAGTAGTCAAGACTTGGCCGAAGTCATAGCTGACCTGATCGGGTGCTGGTGATATTCCTGGTCTGAGAGAGGGTTGGATCGGAGACCCACAGGGATGCACCCCCGGCACACTGAGGAGTCTGCCCTTTGCTTTGCTGGTGGACATAGGCAACATCTTCCAGGACACAGATGTGGGACAGAGGTGCAGCAGGCCAAAGTCCTCGTGGGAGCAGTGGAGATGAGCCCTGTGTTTTTCTACAAGAGAAAACTTAATTTCCGTGGCCCATTGTGTTCATGTCTGAGCTGAGGGAAGAGCTCCTTCCTCTTGCCCTCTGACCAGCTCTGAAGCTGTTCGGTTCTGGGTAAAAGATGAGAGCTGAGCGCCAAAAATTGGGTGGGTTGGGCTGTGGGAAGGTGACATGGATCTCAGGATGATGTCTCTGCTCTCCCCAGCTGCCCTGTTCCTTGATCAGGCAAGCTCATCTCCCCGAATGATGTGACTATAAAGTTTTGATCTCCAGATTACCACATTTTCCACAACTTATTTTTAAGATCATTTTTTTTGCCCCACAAACATGCCAACCAAAGCCTGAACAGCCCCTCATAACTGTGCAGGGATCAGACGTGGGATGGGGATACTGGGTGGCTCTTGCAGCTATTGCCCAACATATTTCATTTAATTTGCCATTTGAATGCAAACAATTGACTTAATTAACTAGATGATCTTTCAAGGAACCAAAATGTTGCCACAGGTAGGAAGTCTGATAAGTTGATACAGCTGATCTTTCCTTTTCTAAAACAAATGGAGAAGGAAGGAAGTAGGATGCGAGTCCTCACAAATCACATTTGAACAGAGTGTCAACTTTTATGGCTAAGCCATAAAACAGTAGCTCCTGTAGCACTGGCACAGCATTAATCAGATGAGAATTATGGACACACTCATTACTGCAGCTTCATTACAGCCCAGGAATTGACTCCGGCAACGAGCGTAGCGGGTTCTGCTGTGCCCGCGCTCATTCGCTGCCAGGTGTCTGCATCTCAGGGAAGCTATTTCCCAGGAGTGCTCACCGCTGCTCTGCCTGTACTTCCCACCAGCTGAGGGTCCAGCTGGGCTGATCACAGCAGACAGGACAATGTTCTGGGTCCATGTGTGTAGTTTCAGGATTCATGGGCCCTCAGACCCAACATGGAATCATAGAAGGGTTTGGGTTGGAAGGGACCCTGAAGATCATCTAGTTCCAACTCCTGCCACGGGCAGGGACACCCTCCACTACACCAGGTCGCTCAAGGCCTCATCCAACCTGGCCTTGAACACTGGGGGCTTTGAGCACAGTTCTCCTCTTTCTCTCCTACGCAGCAAGGAGCCTGAGGAGCAGCTTTAGAGCCTCGACTTGAAGATCCAGAGGGGTCCCAGCTTGGACCTGCTGGTCCATCGCTGCAGCTGAAAAGGCTTCAAGGGCACTGGCCCCTCTGCAGAGGAGCGTTTCAGAGGGATGAACGTTTGCTGGGAAATGTCATAGCCCTTATGGGCTCCTCATTCAAACACCCTCCTGCCATCCAGAGCATGCAGGTCTCCATCTGAGCTGGTCAATTGGAGACCTTGGCAACCTACTGAGAGACACAGACCCCACGGGAGAGTTATTTAGTCGTTCCCTTGCAGATGCCTCTGTAAGAGAAGGTGACTAATGTCCTGGTGTGCTGCTTTGTCCCCACAGACCAGCATGGGTCTCCTGGACGAGCAGAGGCAAAGCACCTCGTAGAAGGTGGAAAGATACTTTTCTGCTCGTGTCACTGGCCACACAGGTTTGTGGAGGTGATGGTGATACCAGTCAGCCAGCCTGAGCAGTGGAGGGTGTCAGACACTGTAGGCGTTTTCCAGGCTCTAGTTTTAAAGACCACTCGGGGTTGGTCTGTTTTCTGGGTCTGTCCTCTTGCTCTGTTCATCTCCGTTTCTGGGGTGGCTGAAGCTCCTGCTTGCTGAGTAAAGACAGGCTTGGGAAATCCAGCTGGTTTTTTACCCTCAGGTCCTGTCTCCACCACCGTGTTTCATTTCTTGGGTGGGATTTTTGAAACCATTGTGTATGCGTCGTAGCACTTGGTTCAAAACCCTCTCTGCTCCGTGCCGTGTCTCTGGTTGAGGTGAGGGCATCCTCACACCTGGGCTCAGCTCAAATTGGGCTCAGCCTGCCTGTGCGAATAATTTTCAGAACTGCAGCGAGGAGATGCACCAAGCCAAACTCTGCTGTCTGCTGTACTGATGCTGCAGGAGGCAGTGGGACCCAGTGGAGGGGATGGGGCTGGTGGGGGTCAAGCCTGGATTGCAGCCAGCCAACATGAACTGGTGACCACAGGCAGAGGAAAATGTTCATGGGGTCACTGTTTCCAACAGGTGTGGCTTAGCCAGTCCTGCTGCTTCATGCTTGAGCACCCAGGAGATGGAAACAGGGGCTCTGGTGGATGCTTACGTGGTCGTGACTGGTGGAAAGGGGTTGAAGCAAACACGCCAGTGGTGCAGCCATCCCTAGGGCATGCCCCATCCTTGGCATGGTTGCTCCATCCCTTGGCACCATGGCAGAGACCAGTCAAACTCATCCAACATTGGGGCCCTCCAGCATCCGTTGCATGGAGCAGCTCCTGGTTCTTTCTGGGTGGGGGAGTCCCCGTTGCCTGGTGCTGTTCCGTAGCATCCATCTGCACAGCTCCTTCTCCAAACCTATTGCCCCTATGTGGGCAAGCGCTGAGCCCATGGGTCAGACTGTTGGATTGTGGTTGGACACTGGGCAGAGGGTTAAGCGCTGAGGACCTTCTCCTCCCTGGTTTACAGGCAGAGCACTCAGGCATGGAGAGCTGAAAGTCAAAGGATTTCCCGCTCAGTGTCTGGAGTTTGGCTGTACACACATCAAGCAGAAGGTCTCCCAGATGATGTCCCCATGGACTTTCCTCCCCAACCCCCACTTACCCCCCAGTGATACCCTTGCTGTGGGTTTTCAAAGGCAACAAGGGGCTGTTAGTGGCGTGTGCAGAAGAGATTCTCTGCTGGTGGGTTATCCATGGATAGAGATGGGTCCAAAACACATGACGGTGGGGCAGACTTGGCCTGGAAGCTTTGGGATAGCCTTGGTAACCTTGCCACGCTCCTCTTCTTGTCCTCCTTTCCTGGCCCTCTTTCCTCCATTTGCCTTTGGTCGGCTCCCAGTTCCCCCTCTCCATCCTCATCTTGGTGCTCCTCCTCACAGCCTGTCTCTGCAGGATCCTCATCCTCATCCTCACCTGTCTCTGACTGCTCTGCACAAAGGGTCTGGCTGCCATATGGTCCCTGGCATCGGCATTTCTCCTCCTCTTCTTCCTCCCTGGTCCTCCTCACCCCACCCAGCACACCCTGGTACCCCTGCTTGCCTCCTCCTCCATCTTTTATCATAGATGGCTTGGAGACTCAGAGCCTCCAAGCCAACTATGATAAAAGTAAAGATAAAAGTAAGAGCTGGTGAATCCAGGTCTTACCATGTGAGATGTGGGGACTTCTCATGCTGGCAATGCTTTGGCAGAAACATCTGGGCTGGCTGGGGACACCATGAGCTCTGCACCTGCATGGGTTTGTTTTCAGAATGTTGTGGCCAAATTTCAGGTGGTCCTCAGGAAGGAACGCGTTCCTGGGTCCTGGTCTGATGCCAATCTCCATCCCCAGCACTTCCCCCAAGCACCTCAAATTCGAAGCCCTCTGCTGTCAGGCACCCCGTTTGCTCTGCTCCGAGACCATCCTCTTCCTGTTCCCCAACTTTCCATGGCTGTGCGGGGTCGTAAATAAATGTCAGACTCCTGCAACGCAAGGAGACGGCGATGGAAACCCCCGGGTTGGGGAAAGCATCATGCAGAGCCCTGCTCAGCTTCCCTGTGCCTTGGTTATTTCCAGCTGCAGCTTTTGGAAACCTTTGGAGCGTTTGCCACTTTTAGCTCTGGCGGCCCAGAAACTGCTCCTGGCAGGGCTGCCGCTCCTCATTTTTCTGGAAAAACCTTAAAATGCTTCAGAGTGTCAGAAGAATGGCCAACTAAGGAAAAACAAAAAATCCAGAAAAACAAATCCCAGTCTTTTTCCAATCAAGCTTCAGCATTCTTTTTTTTTTAAAAAAAAAAAAAAACACATATCTACTTTTTTCCTGGAGCAGACCAGCCCCTGCAAATGCACTCCCCATTGTGCCAAGCTCCTAAAATAACTGCTGTTGTTAATGGAAATAAAGCCCCGGGAGAACCCCTCGTTCCCGTCTCACCATCCAGCGCCCAATGCACCGCAGACCCCTGCACCGGGTCACAAACGTGGCGCAGACACGGCAAACATTGGCTGGGTGGGTGGGTTTATAGAACCATAGAGTGGTTTGGGTTGGAAGGGACCTCAAAGACCATCTAGTTCCAACCCCCCTGCCACGGGCAGGGACACCCTCCACTACACCAGGTTGCTCGAAGCCTCATCCAACCTGGCCTTGAACATTTCCAGGGATGGGGCAGCCACAGCTTCTCTGGGCAACCTGTGCCAGTGCCTCACCACCCGCTGAGGGAAGAATTTCTTCCTTCCATCTAATCGAAGTTTCCCTTCTTTCAGTTTAAAGCCATTTCCCCATGTCCTGTCACTACAGGCCCTTGTTCAAAGCCCCTCTCCAGCTTTCTCGTAACCCCTTTAGGCACTGGAAGGCTGCTAGAAGGTCTCCCCGGAGCCTTCTCTTCTCCAGGCTGAACAACCCCAACTCTCTCAGCCTGTCTCCATAGCAGAGGTGCTCCAGCCCTCGGATCATCTTCTTGGCCTCCTCTGGACCTGCTCCAGCAGCTCCATGTCCTTCTTGTCCTGGGAACCCCAGAGCTGAACGCAGCACTGCAGGGGGTCTCACGAGAGCAGAGCAGAGGGGCAGAATCACCGCCCTTGACCTGCTGCCCACGCTGTTTGTCTGTCTTCGTCTGTGGGGTCGGCAGCAGGACGTGACGGCGCCAGAGCCTTGGCCAGAGCGTTACGTGTCCTGGGGGCTGCACTGGGGTGTGGGGTGTTTGCCGGGCTCCGGTCCATCCTGCCACGTGCAGCACAGGGAAAGGCAGCCCTTGGCCAAGCTGGCGATGCCCAGACTCATTTGTTTGGATGTGGGAGTGCTGAAGATCTGCGTGTTCTAGGTCAGGAAGATGAACAGTTGCATCACCCATTCATGTTTGAAATCCTTCAAATGGTGAGGTGTTGTTTTTTAAAAACCACTTTTCACAAACCTTTTCCTGCCCTCCTGCCGTCTCCCCAAAGAGGTGACCTGCAAGGCCAGGGGCTGCGAGGCTGGGAGGGGGCACACGCCCTGCTCCGGGCATTGGAGCAGAGGCTGCTCCAGTGGGCAGAGCTCCGGTGGCTCCGGAGGTCCACTCTACAGTGGAGGAACCAGGATCTGTGCTGAGATATATCCCTGAGAATGGAGAGAAGAGGAAGGGGAGGGTTGTCCCACTGGTGGATGGTGGAAGCGCTCTCCTGCCTTGCGCCGATCCCCACGGGAAATGCCCTTTCCACGGTGCCCCAGGTCTGCAGTCTGTGTTCTGGAGCTGTGCCCGGTGAGCAGAGCTTTTTCCTGCCTTGCTGCTCCATCCGAGCACGGCTCCGAGCACGGCTCAGGGCACGGATCCATGTCGAAGGGCTGGGGGGGGGCCCTGTCCACATGCCTGTGGCTTTTCTGGGACTTTCGGATCTTTCCCATGGAGCCGTGGCCTCACCCCACAGTGGCAGCAACCGTGTCCGGGTCCGCTCTCAGCCCCGCTCCCGGCCGTGTGGGACCCCCAAGCACTGAGCAGGGGATGGCTCAAGCCCTGGCCCTGCTCCGGGGTGGCCCGGCTCTTGCACTGGCACAGCGATGTTTACGGGCGGCTATTTTCGACTCCTTTTTCAATAAACTACAGAAATCCTCTGAAAACGCAGAGACCAGCCTCTGCCCGACTCCCGGGGGAGGATGCCCTGGCTTGGGGCCGCAGCGGCTTCGGGGCACGGCTCTGATTTCTCACGAAAGGAGTGAGCTTTGCCAGGGCTTTTGCAACCCAACCGGCTGCTGTTGGCAGCGCCAGGAGCCGGGGCCAGCCCGGGCTGACAGACCCGGAGCGCTGGCATGTCCCACCGCACCGCTGCCTCCGGCTCCCGCAGCCTGATGGGCACTCGCTCTCCATCCCGGCTCAGCTCGTCCCGTCCCCCGTCCCGCAGCCTCCCTTCCCCGGGAGATGGGAGGGCAGCTCGGCATGTTACAAGCTTCAGGGGAAGCATGGTCCATGGGTGGAGGGGTTGGGGCCACGAGTTGTCCCCCTCCAACCTTCAAAAGACAGGGTGCAGCTCCCCAGCACGTCAGATCATTGAGTTTTCTGCCAGGGCTGGTTGCATTTTATTTTGAGGGTTTATGTGTCACTTTTTCCACAAGTTTCTGCTAACCCAGGTGACTGGGGACCCATCACGTGGGCAGGAATGCTCCGAATACCTGCTCCGAATGCTCAGGAAGCTCACAAAAGTGCTGGGACACGTCATGGAGAGACATGGCTTTGTCCTGGGCTGACCAAGGTGCGTATGGATGTGATGTGTTGCCACGGTGAGTTTGGACTCCTGAGTGAGATGAAAGTCAACAACAGACCTGCCCGCAGGCTGCACCGTGACATGTGCTACCATCCTCCTCCATGGGCACCAGCAGGGTCTTCACATCTTGCCCTGGAGCGGTGGGGCTGGCCCTTTCCTGGTGGACCGGTGTGATGAGTTTGGAAGTTCTCGAGGCTGTGTCACTCAGACACAGAGGTCTTGTCATGGCCAGTGCTGAGGCCTTGAACACACATCCTCCACGAGCAGGTTTTGTGCAGGCCGCCCATGTCTTTTCTTGTCCTCCAGCCAAGCTCTTTGGGAGCACAAGGCAGTGGCCAAGGGCTGGAGCTGCTCCTGGGGCGTGCGTGGCCAAGGGCTGGAGGGCTCTCTGCGGACCTGCAGGAGCAGCTTCTGGTGATTTCAGTGCTCTAACAATTGCATTTCTCAACATAAGGGGTAGGAAAACCAGCTGTGGAGAGAGCAGGGGTGGCTGCGTTCAGCACAGCTGCCCCCCTTTCCAGGGTGGCTGCAGGGAGGAGACCCGGGTGGCTCTGCTGCCCACACAAACCCAGACAGCGCAAGGATGGGGCTCCCCCACCCCTCCATCCGTGCCCTGACCCTTCTGCAGCGGTCATGGTCCTCCCAGGAGCAGTTTCTCCCATCCAGGAGATGGATTCAGTCCATCGCAGCGTGTTTCTTAGAAGTGGCCCCAGCTTCTTTTTTAGTCATTTCTCCAGCTGTGCTGCTCCTGCCTTCCAGCGCATCTCCCCGGGGCTGTGTTCGCTTCGCACACGCTCGTTTCTGCAGTCCGGGGTCCCTTCTGCTCCTGCAACGGCCACGTCACGGGCTGGTGTGTGGGTGGGGGAACCAGCAGCGATGGGGCATTAGATGGGAACGTGTGGGGGTAAAGGGCTGAACACGCTGGGTCACCTCCTGTGCTCATGTCTCCAGGTGATGAAGCTCCTCCTGGACATGATCAAGGATGATGCTAGTCTAAATGCTCAAACCCTTTCCGTCCTTTGATCATGCCCTTGGGGTGGCTGGCTTGCAGCAGGTTCTTCCAAAGGTGGAAAAAAGCACAGGTCAATACTGGTGTGAGGTGTAGCTGCTATCATCCAGGAATGGGTGGGGAAGGGAGCGGCAGTCCTATCAGGTCCTACGTGGTGACACTGTCGAGTGAGTCACAAGTGTCATGGCATGCCCAGGGTCATGGGGATTTGGTGATTCAGCTCCAGAAGCCTCTATTGCACTGTGTTCTGCCACATGGCCCGGTGCAGGGACAGGTCATGAAAGTGTCCCTTGACCTGCAGAAGATCTTCCGCAAAACCATGGTCAGACCAACATGGTGGTGCCTGCAGGACGGGAACCAGCCAGGGTTGAAGGCAAGGACCTGCACCAGGCTCCCAGCGAGGATGCTGATAACTCCCAGGTGAATCCTATTGGAGGTCACCTCCCAACCACCCTTCAATGGAAAGCTCCCATTGGGTGCTGTTAAAACAATGGGCTATAAATTAGGGTGATGCACCAGCTGCCTGGTGGTAAGGTAGTGCAGGGGCTGTGGTCAAGGTTGGTGGTCTTAAGTGAGTCTCAGCTCCTGAGCTTGCTGATGGTCTACATGAGGACACAGTGTCCTGGTGAGTCCATCCTGAACAGGGGTTTGCTGTGTTGGTGCCAGCACCTTCTCCCAGGGCATGTCTGAGAGGAGCCTCCTTTGATCAGCACATGGGGGCACTTGGTGGGGCTTGGAAGACTAGGTCCTTAACTGGTTGAGGAGGTTTTGTGGACCATGCACAGAACAGTACCTTGACTGGTAGGTTGGAAAAAAAATGGGGATGGGGTTTTCTCAGCTGAAACCACTGAGAGTCTGAGGGACCCTTGTGGTTTGAGCGGGGAGAGGTGGATTCTGGTCCCTGCTCCAGGGACTTCCAGCATCTTGTGTGCAGCCCTCACTGGGAAGTGTTCTGCAGTGTGTTGGCTCAGGTATGTGCAATGGGATGCACTGCTTGTCCTCCTCCATGGCCCTTTGCTCCAGGAGGAGTAGCTGAGAGGGATGACCCCAAACATGAGTGACTCTCAGCCATTTGACCCAGTAGCGTGGGCAGGAGATGGTGCTGTGTGCTGCAAATGCTCCTCGCATTGGACCTGCACTGGATGGATCTGATCAGCCTGCTGAGAAATGCAGCTGCTCTGGGATCGCATGTGGTGTAATCCCAGAGGACCCTTTCCAAGCACCAGTGGAGCAGCAGGACGTGGCAATGCTGTAAGCTGTGCCATGGTGTGGATGTGGCTCCATAGCAATTCCCACTTAGACCCATTAGCCCAAGTGAGACCTGAGCCCATCTCTGGTGACAACCTGCTCTTACCACCATCCCTGCATCTGCTCTCCCCTTCACTTTCCACTTGCTCTGTGAGGTGCTGCTGCCTCTGTCCTCTCTAGTACCTCTACTGCAGTTCACGGACTTCTTGTCCCAGGGCTGTTCCTGCAGCCTGCTCCTGACCTGCTTGGTGTCTTGGCTTTTTCTGGAATTGCGAACAGGCTGGTGGCTTCCAGAGGTTTTCTGCACGGTGGAGAATTCATTGCACCTTTTTCTGATATTCTGCTGATGGCAAGTCTCGAAAGCCTTTGGAGGTGAGGTTTGTGTTTGAATGTTGCCTAAGCAACTCCCTGGCAGACTGAGGAGCCTTGCCTGTCTGTGGCCACATCTGTCTGACATCTGTTTCCAGGCGGCCTGTACCTGAGGGCTTGGCCTCTGCCAAAGCCCAGGGCTCTGCTCTGCAGGATCCCGTTTGGAGGGATGGTACCTGGGTGGGAAGCCAACAAATGGCTCTTGCGTTCGATTCCCTGTCTGCCTCGAGGGTTGGACCAGGCTCTGGAAAGTGAATTTACGGAAAAAGTCTGAACTCGAGATAACTGACCCGAGTACAGGCAGAGGCAGTGGGGCAGTGCTGGCCTCGCATGGCCAAGCTCAAACACTGTCCACAGCAGAGCTGCTGCTGCCCAGAAATTACAATGCAGTCGGCTCAGTGGCTTGTACCAGACTTTTGGGTTTCCATGTCAATCCTTTTTTGGGACCTTGAAGCTCCCTTTGCGGCACTTTCCAAAAGAAACAACCTTGAGCTCTGCAGCTAAACTCCAGCTGGGCACAAAACGAGTCGCGTGTGGGCAAGAGGCCAGCGCCAGGCTCCAGAGCATCCTCTGATGCCGACCCAGGGACACAGGGGAGATGACTGGGAAAGAGCCCTGGGAGTTTGGGTCTGTTTGTGGCTGGGACCTTGTGGGAAATTCCCGGTCGTTGCTTGACTCATGGTAGTTTTTCAATAGAGCCTGTGAGCAGCACATGCCATTGTGCACATGCAGGCACCAAACAAAGCCTGGTCCTGTGTCTGCAGGGGAGGAAACCGCACCGTTCCTCTTGCTGGTTTGGTTCCCAACAGTATGGAAGTGATTTAAAGCACATGCCATGAGCTGCGGAGGCGGATTGCCACGGGATCTGGGGCTTGCCTTGCTCCTGCATCCAGGCAGGGCTGTCTGTGCCTCCACGGGTGCCCGTGCGAGCTGGCAGGTGGTCTTGGTGTGTAGGACATGGTGACCCCCTTTGCCCCATGGCAGGGTCTGCAAGTGGGGTGCCAGGGTGCGACTGGCCCTGCTAAGCATCGCCTGTCTTGTGCAAATGGAGCCCTCTCCAGCAGCCCCACTGCTCTGGGCAGTTAGGTTGATTCCCTGGGATATGGTCACCCTTCACACTGGCTTTGAAAGAGCAACATTTCTGGTGGCAAACAGGTCTCCAGCTCCAGTCAACATGCCCTGGACTGACAATTGGATTTACTGCAAGGGGTGCAGAGGAAAGGACTTCTAACCGTGGATCCTGGGGAGGAAAAAACGTGTTATTCACAGTCACGTTCAGAGGGGGATTCCTCAGATACTTCACAAGGCTAGAAATTTTCCAATAACCATGTTTCAAAGAGGTGCTTGTATACAATGTGAGCCTGTGTTTGAACTGGAGCAGGAGAACCACTGCGAAGGAACAATTACAAGTTTTTAACACCAGAAACTTAGCGGATGGGGGAGGGGGGGAAATTACCCTTAATTTCTTTGGGCTCCATCCCAACTCATGAGAATTCAGCAGAACCAGCCAGAACAATTAATTCTGCGTTTCTCCTGAATGCAGTGGATGTTCCCTTCTTCTGCAGAGACTGCGGAAGATAAGAGCCATGACCTGGCACCGGCTCTGGGAGCTGAGGAATTTCTGACCTCATTTTCTGATAAAAGCTCTGACAAAGCCTGCCCCGGAATGGTTTGAAACAGCCTCTTTTCATGGGTACTATGCAAGGTCAAGTTGCTTAGCAAGGACCACCCCACATTTATGCTGAACAGACAGAAATAACAATGAGAAACGAGGCTATGGCACTGCAGACCCCACGGCTCACGGCAGGGAACAGGATCCCTTCTTGCAGTTCAAGCAACATGCAGGACCTGCTCACCCAGGAGAAGCAGAGGGAAGGAAGGGTGTTAGAGATGTCCAACTGCTGCATGAGACATGCACGTTGTCCCGCTGCAATGGGAAGGGGCTGCTACCCCATGGGTTGGTGTCACCACTCTGGTCAGCAGAAATTGGCTCTGGAGTAGAGCGATGTTTGCTGGCTTTAGGCTTGACTAGAACCTGGAAACAGCAGAGGAACTGTCCCTTCCCCCAAAGCTTTGTGAACAAATCTGACATTTGCATCTTCACAAGGGGAACGAGCCTGCTACCCTGAGCAGGGTGAGGAATGGGGTGTTATGTGGCCAAGAAGAGCCATCAGCTGCAGATCGATAACCCAGCTCCAGCCTCCTGTGCATGCTGCACCAGTGCTGGCATGACTCAGCTCAGCCCAGCAAACTGACTTGATCACTCCTTCCTTAAACCAGCATCTTCAGAGATGCCCTTTCTGCACACAGCTCTTACGCAGCCGAGTGCTCTGTGCTCCTGCCATAAGATTGCTTGGGACACATGGCTCTTGCAGAGCAGTGCAACGACCCCGACGTCAGGACAAGTCGTGTGCTCTGGGTGTATGCTGAGTGGCAAGAGATGCTGGATGTCAGGGGAAAACCCTTCCTACTGCAAGATGCAGAAGGGAGAAGCCGGAGCAGGCAGGAACGGCAGGACAAGCCGGGGGCAATGCGTGCCGTCGAACCATGGAAAGGTGTTGGAAAAATGCCACTAGCTGACAACTGTCCAGCAGCTAAGCCTGTTGCATCCTGAAAAGTGTGGTTTCCACCCGTTTTTTACCTGCTCATCTAGCTGAAAAAAGTCTTTGCTTCTCCAAAAGCTACTTGGTGGGAGCTTATGCAGAAGGGGACAGATAGTCACATCCCATCCAAATCCCTCGGTGGGTTTGTTCAAGGGGCAAGAGGAGCACGCGTGTGCCTTGACCTGCTAAACAAACAGGCACCCACATGAGGGGCTACAAAGCCGGGTCCCATCCTGCCCCGTGCTGGCCGACGACAACTGCAAGGAGCAAAACGCAGCGGAGCAGCTGGATCCCTGGGAACGGCCCCAAGAGGGTTACGGAAGGGGATTCAGCGCTGGCAGCGCGTTCTGCTGCACACAGGCTGCTTGTTCAGGAGCTGATCCTGTAAAACGCTGGAGCACAGAGGTGTCATTGAGTTCAGAGGGACTGTGCACCTCCTCAAAGGAGGTACTTGTGTGTCGGAGGCTACGGACCCGTGTAAGTTTGCTGGACCAGGGGCTTAGAGCGTAACACAGACTGCAGGATACTGACGTGCTTCAGGGCTGAGATCACTCCTGGCCCCGTGAAATGACTGTGGAAGATTTATTGACGTTTATCTTCATTGCTGCAGAAAAACGAGTGGCGTGTTTGGGCCAGAAAGCAAAAAATCAGGCTCTTGGAAAAGCGACAGGAAGCGTTTCCAAAGCTGCCGTGTACTTTAACAAAGAGTTTCCCCCTCCCCTCCTCGTCCAGTGCTCCTGAAATAAAGTCCCAACTGGGGAGCGAGTGGGCAGGACCCTGGAAGCAGAGTCTGGAGTCAGGTCCAGAGGGGCCGAGGCTGGCCCTGGGGCATGGAGGCCTGGTGAGACCCTTTCCCTGCAGAGGAGGGTCCAGGAGAATCCATCGGAGGCTGCCCTGGGAAGGAGTTGTCACACACTTGCCCTCTCAAATTGCTATGAAGAGTTCATGTCTTGACCTTCTGGGTGATGGACCTGGGCAGAGCATCACCAGCACCATGTCCTGGGCAACCTCTGCTCTCCAGTGCCAGGGTTCAGAGCAGCTCAGAGGCTTTTGGCCACGAGAAGTGGTGGGTTTAGATTATAGACAGTTAAATGGTGTAAAGGAACAGCTGAGAAAAGGGGGAGGAGTGGTCCACAGGGCTTTAGTTGATGAGAGGTCACAACTGTCGTGTGCACTTTTTGTAGAATGCTTCCTGGACTTGGAGAGGGGGTGGAGGACACCTCTGACACCTGCTTGGTCATGGCTGATGCTGACCTGGCTCCTTGGTCTCCCTCCTGACAGGTGTGGAGTGTGTCTGCAGAGCAGGGCTGGCACCCCACGTTGGTGCTGGGAGGGATGGTGGTGAGGAAATGGTGGACCTCATGCCAGGAGGATCTCTGGGGAGTGGAGGGGATCTCAGGGTTGGGGTGTTCTGGTGGATGGAGGAGGTGGTTACAAGGAGGGTGACTGTGTGTGTCCTATATGGCCACTTTGTGCTCCAAGGGCCAATCCTGCACCAGCAGAAAAGGCATCTGGGCTGTTCGGGAGGCACAAATACTTTGTCTGGGTGCTCTGGGATGCCCAACCAAACTGGAGCAGCTGATGGCTGATGCAGCCTGCCGGGCTGGAGGCCGTCCCTGCCATGTGGCTTGGCTTCCTTGGGCTGTCCTCCCTGTCTGCAGGGAGCTCTGAACAACCCCTGAAGCAGGAGACCCCACCCCAGAGACTGCTAAACACCGGCTCTCAGGAGAGCCCGTGCAGATCCCGGGCCCTTTTGGTGGCTCCCTGGCAGAGACCCTTGCAGTGTCTGTCCATGCTTTTGCCAAGGGAACATTTGGTGACCACCCTCAGGGCAGCTGGAACGTGCTGATGAGGGGGGGAGGTCTGTCCCCAGAGCCAAAGGGGCAAAGGGGGCTTTTCTCCATAGACACACCACCCCGGGCCCGGCATCCCCAGCGAACATCTGGAGATGCTCTCGACGTGTGGTCTGCTGCTCCCGCGTGTCTGAGCGCTTCGCTAATGCCCTTCGTGCCTCGTTGCTCCTTGCTCCGAGGCGTATTTTTAGCTCAGAGCTGCATCTGGTCCGGCCGCCGCGCTCCTTGTGAGTCCTCCGGCGCAGATAAGGGAGCGGGGAGGAAACAATCGTGGCCTCAGTTATTTTTGGCTGTGAGCAGATCCTTATGAACGGCATGACTTTTTAATAAACAAAATACCCCTTCATTCGAGGCAAAGGGGGAACAATCGGTCCATTTATCCCCTGCGCTAACGAGGCTGCAGAAAAGGAGCTAATGGGAGCTCAGTTGACGAAGCAGACAAGGGGCTGCGGAACAACAGAGCTATTCTGGGAAGGGCAGGAAAGGCTGCCGGGATGGGAGGCTGAGTTTCCCCTCCGTCCCGAGGTCTGTTCCCATCCGCCGGTGCTGCCTCCCTGGCCAGCTGGGAGAGGGCAGAGCCATGGATGCCTGCGGGTTGGAGCCCACCCACTGCACGTGGCCTGATTTGTTGGTCTAAGTGGTTTGGGGGGATGTACAGCCCCTCTGGATCTCTTCCCCACCCTGGTGCAGCGTGGGCTGGAGGCTAGGGTGGGGAATGGTGTGGGTCTGCAGGGATGTCCCTGCTCTGGAGGATCTCGGCCATCCCGTGCTTCATTCGAGGCTGGCTGTTGGCATGGAGAGCCTCTTGGATCATCCTGCCCGTCCTCACAGACCCAGTACTCCCCACAGACTGGGAATGACTGACCCACCTATGGAGTCAACCAGACCTTGCCTCTGACTTCTGCAGCTCTGGCTTGGCTGGACCTTGCTCCCTGCCCCTGTGTCTCGACACTTGTCCCTTGGGATGTCTTTCAGCCAATCTGTGGTGGGAGGCAGCAGGACCCAAAATGTAGGAACAGCCCAACTCCCAAGGCTGCTGCTAATGCAGAAGTGAGGGGACGGTGCTTTTTTGGAGACTGCTGAGCATGAACAGCCCCTCTGCTGTCCCACAAGTGCTGCAGGAGGTCCAAGCACCCTGGACCTGACTGGTGAGATCTGGCAGGGCTTTCTTGGTCACTCTAAACCAAGGATCCCACCATGTCTGGGCTGGAGGGCTGGAATTCAGAGACACGTGGGCTCTCCTTTTCTTGCTGATGACTCCCTGAGCAGAGCTCTGCAGCGTGGTGCACAGGGCATGGCAGCAAGGGTGCTGGCAGCGGGAGCTGGGGGTGCGCTCTGGTGACAGCACACCGTGTTGGGGACCTGCGTCCGGAGCGAGGTCTGGGAGCGGTGGCTGCGATGCCAGCCAGGGGTGACAATGTGGCTGGAGGGGTGGCAGGTTGGGTCTCTGCGGCTCAATGCTGCCTGGGGCGTGATCTGTGGTTTCAGACCAATGTGCGTGTGCTGGTTTCAACCCTTCCCATGTCTCTCAAAGGGCTTAGAGGACAGACCCATTGCTTCCCTGAGCCCTTCTGCCAGGTGGGACTGCAATGTCTCATGCTGGCTGCTGTGGATTTCCCACAGGGCAGCAGAGACCAGCCCCTCGTGCCATGCTGCAGAAGACCCACCTAGGATGTGATCTGGGGAGTTTTAGTCTCCGCAGAAAGAGGAGCCAAAGGAGGCTGGTGGCTGCACAGGGACATCGTCCAGGAAAGGGCTGGTGGAGGACAGGACCTCCTACACCGCTGCATCCCATGGAGGGCTGCTCAGCTCCTGCACTTGTCGTGCCCTTCAACACTGGGGCAGCTAAAAATGATTTTCTGGCACTTCTGTTGATTCCGACTGGATTCTGGAGCGCGAGAGCGCAGCCATGCTCAGGGCAGGCAAAACCACTCTATCACTGTGCGTGCTCGCCTTGGTTATCCGGAGATTTTGGGATACCCTGTGGTTTTCTTTTCTGTGCTCCACACGGGAGGCTGGCTCACTAGGAATGGCTCGTGAAGGAAACCCAAGCTGAGGACATCCGATAAATGTGTTTAATGGTGAAGAATGTGAGTTTTGGGACCAGGCTGTGTGGTCCTTGTTGAAGTCCTCAGGAGAAGCCCTTTTTGTCAGTCCTGGGTCTGGCATCAAGATGTCACGGAGCGTTGGCTCTTTGCCCCAGGAGCCAGAGCAGCAGGGGATGGGGTCTCTGCTCCCATCATCAAACTCAGGTCTCTGCTGGGTTGCTCAACTCTTTCCTGTGCAGTTGGCCAGTGTTAAAAGAGGAACAAAGTCTCCTCCGGAGAGATGTGGCAGGCTTATTTATAAACATTTTCAAGTGATCTGGGCTCTGCAGATGAAAGGGATTGTTAAAGTGCAAAACATAGTCTTCTTGTAGATGCATTAACTGCTTGTCTGATATGCAGCTCAATTTATGCTGCTACGTGGAGCTTTCCAACTCGTTTGGATTGCCCTGGCTGCTGAGCACTGCAGTCAGAGGGACGCATGGTCTTCCGCAGCCGTAACAAGACCCTGCAGCAGCCAGCCCCTTTCTTGTGGTCTCAGGTCAGCGGCAGTGTCCAGAGATGGATGTGTTTCCTGGGAAAGTGTGCACCTTAGAATAAGAAAGGCAACCAGATGATAAAAACAAGCTTCACCTGTATTTACATGTCAGAAATGGGACAGTGGGGATTTTGGGCTGCCTGGGCTCAAGGGCAAGTTGTCTGACTTGACATAGGCTCAGCACCTTTGCCGGAGGAACAAGTAGACCCTAGACTCACAGATGGGACCCACGGCAGTGCAGGACCACCTCTCAGGAGAGTCCTTAGCTGTGTCGTCCAACTTCTCCAGGCATTTTCCGTGTGCTGGTAAAGCTGTTCCTGCCATGAGACGTTTGGATGAGTAACAGCTCTTCCAGCAGTGACTTCCTCCCACGTGATGTCTGTGTGACATCTCCAGTGAAACCTGGGGTCCACCACAGTGGGTGGAGGAACAAAAGGGAGCAACAGAGAGCTCAAGTAGGGCCTGAATTGTTATCTGTTTGCATCTGCTTAGTCCTGCGCTATTTTGAGAGTCTTAGATGTGGTCAGGGCTCTGGAGGAGGTGGGGAGAGCTGGCAGGCAGACAAGCATGACTGGAGCTCTGGGGATGCAATTTCCAATCAAGTGATCCCCCACAAGCTGGATAAACATCCTTTGATTCAAGCAACGTTCCAGCAGACAAAGAGATCCTGTCGTTGTGCTGTACTGGCTCAGCAGGTCTCAGCACCATCGCGCCGTTGTTCAAGTTCCAGCTCAACCCAAATCTGACCCTCCCAGTACAATCCACAAAAAATAACCCCAATGGACTCAAAGCTGCTATGTTAGCTCTAGAGGGAAGGGAGTTTTTTTCTTGTTTCCCCCAAAAAGGGTAATGAATGGGGCAATGGCTTTCAGAAACGTGGCTGGTGGTGTGAGGGGGCTGAGCCCAAGGTGCTGTGAGACCACAGCCCCGTGGCACGAGTCTCGTGCCTGGAAGAGCAAATGCCTCACGTCAGAGGGTAGAGATGGTGGCTCAGGTGCTCCTGTGCTTCTCGAGGACAGTCTTTTCTCCTGGTCTTGGCTCCAATGTTCCCTGATCTGAAGCCTCTCGGGGTGCTGGGTGAAGGCGACTTGTCCCCCACCCTGAGGCTCTGATTTTAACCAGCTGAACACTTGCCTAGAGGTGCCTGGATCAGTTCTGATGGCCAGGCTGTCCAGATCTACCTCCTGGCTTTTGTAAAGTGACCTATAGGGATACAGGCAACCTATATTTTCTGGGTTTTGCTTTCAGCTGGATACATTTGTGCCTGAACATGCCCTGGTATCGGATTGTTTTTCCCTACAGATGTTTTGTTCCTTCTCCCTCAACTCCCACCTGCTGGCTGACCTTCACCCCAGGCTGAGGAGGAAGCTGTGCAGTGTAATGCAAAATACCAGGTGGGAAACAAGACCAGGATAGAAAAAATATCTCTGCTCTGTCCTTGGAGCACACTCCTTCCTCTGACACCCTGGCAAACGGCCACCTTTGCAGAAAGGAAAATGTATTGTACATCCATGTCCAGGGTGAGTTGCACAGACTGGGCTCTTGCATAGCAAGGTTTCGGTAACTCTTCCCTGCCCTTCCTAGGGCATTCCTGTTAAAAAGACCAGCATGCAACAGCTCCAGATGACCACTCTACATCTGGTCTGGTCACTTTAGGTACTGTCTTTGGGTATGATCATCTGGGGAGCTGTATCCAACACTGGGTCTTAGTATGGGGTTCATGCACATGAATATTGGCATCTAATGCCTTCAAGGATGTTCTGCGTTGTCCTACCTGACTTCCGTCTTCAGATCAGATCTGCAGGAGCCTTGGTGTGGATCATGGGTGCTTTAGCTACCCTAATGTGTCTGAAACAGCACTGGGTGCCCATGTTCAAGCACCTGAGTCCCACCCCAGACGCTGGACTGGATGTTCTCCATGTAGAAAGTCCATGATTTCACAATAGGGAAAGCTGGAGAGGTTGTACTCAAGGTAGAGTCAAGTCTGTAGGGTATCAGAAGGGTTGCTTGATCCGTCCAGTTCATCCTGTCTCAGGCAGGAAAGCAAAGGCTCTCCGGGAATGAATGAGCAATAAACTTAAAACAAAGTAGATGAAATATTTCTTCACTCAGCATGTGCACAGCCTGAGGAATTTACTGTAGAGGGGAGCCAGTGGTGGATGCTGTCTTTGGATTGGAAAGGAGGTTGGAGCCTTTAACGCTACATTTCTGGTCTCACAGACCCCCAGAGGATTAATGTGTCTCCTGACCATGACAGGGGAAGAGGGTGTCTCTGGGAGCCCCATGGCGTGTGATGACCGGATGGGGAGCAAAGCATCATTTCTCTGCAGAGTGACGCATCGTCTGGTGTCACAGCACCCTTCCAGGGTCAGGTTGAGGGTTAGAGGCTCTCACCCCAGTGTCTCCAGACAGTGGGAGATTGCTGACACGGCTGGTCTCAGGACAGCTTGGTAAGAGCCATCTGGATTAGTCCCTTTTGCAAGAGTGCACAAAATGTGGTTACTGAGTTATGGGGGTTTTATGAAAGGTAAGGGGGGGGGAACTGGGGAAGGGTCTGAGGTGGAGCATGAACTAAGGCAGAGAGGGACATTTCCAACCAGCTTGTTGATATGTCTAGTGAAGCACGAGGGCAGTTGATAGCCAGCAGTGTGGAGGTAGGGAGCAGTGCTAGGAACATCTCCTAATTAATCGAGGAAACAAGGGATCCCTTAGAGAAGTGAGTAGATGGTTCCTGGGTCTTTATTCAGGCTCATCTCAGAAAAGGGAGTTTGTATAAAGGCAAGAGAGTGATCTTAATCCCGAGTCCTGCTCAGTGACTGTGAGCTTGAGAGCAGAAAGCTTGCGCGGGAGAGTTGACCACGTGCTCGGGCACTGCATGGTCAGCGGATAGTGGAGCATGAGAGAAGCCTTTGGCTCATCTTGGTAGATCCAAGCCTGGTTTCCTTTCGTTTCTATCTCTCTTAGTACCATTTGTGAATGTGTTGCTCCTGTCTGACTCTTGAGAACAGGTATTTGCTTGCACCGTAAACATGGACTATGCTGGTGGTGACTCCCCAGCTGGCTGCCAGACTGAGTCATTCCATCCCTCTGAGCACAGCAATCTCTCAAATCAGGGACTGGGCCTCTCCGGCAGCCCTGGAAGGCCAATGCTGCCTGTTGTGGAGAGGCACAAGCTGTGCCCAACCTCTGCTTTGGGAGCCCAAGTGCTGGTGCTGTGCAGAAAGGGTGCTGGGATGGAAGAGCTCCCCAACGTGCAGCAGCTGGGCTGCGGTGCTGGGGCAGGGCAGCAGCGACTTTTGGTCTTGCTCAAGACCTTGGATTCCCTCTGTGAAAGCCTTTTGGAAGTGTTTTAGCTCAGGCACAGCCAGTGGGTGCCAGGGACAAGGCAGGCTGGGCTGAGACTGCCACTGCTGTTCCTGTGAGTTTCTGCCTCTGCTTACCCTGCCTGGCACTGAGAACATTTCCAGGGGCTACCCAGAGGTGACGGAATGAGAAGAGATAAAGCCCAGAACCTTTCAGAGGAGACTGAGGTCTTAGCAGCTGTGGGGAAGCTGATCACACCAGAGCTGAGCTGTGAATGACTGTTGGGGTGTAGCACTATGGGGCTGGAGGTGCAAGGGAGGGTGTGGATGGAGACGGGCAGCATCTTCTGCACAGCCTGGGCCTCTTGCTCCCGTGTTGCCATGTTCAGCTGAGCATCTTATGCAATGCATAGGCATGTGATTCTGGGTGACCTTCTCAGCTCTGGATACCCTGGGGGTGTCTCAGAGCAGCACTTAGTGCCGTGGCCGTAGGGCTGGGTAGAAATAGGCATCAGAGAGGAGGATGTGACAAATATACAGCTAAATTCATAGAATCATAGAATTGTTTAGGTTGGAAGAGACCTTGAAGATCGAGTCCAACAGTTAACCCAACACTGCCCAGTCCACCATTGAACTTTGTCCCTCAGCACCACATCTATCTAAGTGACTTTTAAATACCTCCAGGGATGGTGACTCCACCACTTCCCTGGGCAGACTGTTGCAGTGCTTGACAACCCTTCTGGTGAAGAACATTTTCCTAATATCCAATCTAAACCTCCCCTGGTGCAACTTGAGGCTGTTTCCTCTTGTGCTATTGCTTGTTACTTGGGAGAAGAGACCAATCCCCACCTTGCTACAACCTCCTTTCAAGTAGTTGTAGAGAGCGAGAAGGTCTCCCCTCAGCCTCCTTTTCTCCAGCCTAAACAACCCCAGTTCCCTCAGCTGCTCCTCGTGAGACTTGTGTTCCAGACCTCCACCAGCTTTGTTGCCCTTCTCTGGACACTCTCCAGCACCTCAATGTCTTTCTTGTAGTGAGCAGCCCAAAACTGAACACAGTATTGGAGATGCGGCCTCACCAGTGCTGAGTACAGGGGGACGATCACTGCCCTGGTCCTGCTGGCCACACTATTGCTGATACAAGACAGGATGCTTCTTGGCCACCTGGGCACACTGCTGGCTCATATTCAGCCAGCTGTAAACCAACACCTCTCGGTCCTTTTCCTCTGGTCAGCTTTCCAGCCACTCTTCCCCAAGCCTGTAGCGTCGCATGGGGCTGTTGTGACCCAAGTGCAGGACCTGACATTTAGCCTTGTTGAACCTCATACAATTGGCCTTGGCCCATTGATTCTGCCTGTCCACATCTCTCTGCAGAGCCTTCTTACCCCCAAGCAGATCAACACTCCCACCCAACTTGGTGTCATCTGCAAACTTACTGAGGGTGTGCTTGATCCCCTTGTCCAGATCATTGATAAAGATAGTAAACAGAACTGGCCCCAATACTGAGCTCTGAGGAACACCACTTGTGAGCTGCTGCCAACTGGATTGAACTCTGTTCACTACAGCTCTTTGGGCCTGGCCTTCCTGATGGTTTTTTACCCAGAGAAGTGTACACCCATCCAAGCCATGAGCAGCCGGTTTCTCCAGGAGAATGCTGTGAGAAACGATGTCAAAGGCTTTACTAAAGTCTAGGTAGACAACATCCACTTTTCCCTCATCCACTGAGTGGGTCACCTTGCCATAGAAGGAGATCACGTCAGACAAGCGGGACCTGCCTTTCATAAACCCATGCTGACTGGGCCTCATCACCTGGCTGTCCTGTACATGCTGTGTAATGGCACTCAAGATGATCTGCTCCATAACCTTCCCCAGCACCGAGGCCAGGCTGACAGACCCGTAGTTCCCTGGATCTTCCTTCTGGCCCTTCTTGTAGATGAACATCATATTTTTTAGCCCCCAGTCAACTGGGACCTCCCTGGTTAGCCAGGACAGCTGATAAATGGTGAAAAGAGGCTTGGGGAGCACTTCTGCCATCTCCCTCAGTACCCTTGGGTGGATCCATCCAGTCCCATAGACTTGTGTGTGTCTAAGTGGTGTAGTAGGTCTCCAACATTTCTCCTGGAATTATGGAGGCTTCATTCTGTTGCCCGTCGCTGTCTTCCAGCTCAGGGGCCTGGGTGCCCACAGAACAACTGGTCTTACTCTTAAAGACTGCAGCAAAGAAGGCATTAAGCACCTCAGCCTTTTCCTCACCCCTTGTCACTATGTTCCCCTCTGCATCCAATAAAGGATGGAGATTCTCCTTAGCTCTCCTTTTGTTGCTAACGTATTTATGGAAACACTTTTTATTGTCTTTTAAAGCAGTAGCCAGATTAAGTTCTAGTTGGGCTTTGGCTCTTCTAATTTTCTCCCTTTATAACCTCATGACATCCTTGTAGTCCTCCTGAGTGCCCTGTCCCTTCTTCCAGAGATCATAACCTCTCCTTTTTCCCCTGAGTTCCAGCCAAAGCTCTCCGTTCAGCCAGGCCAGTCTTTTTCCCCACTGGCTCATCTTTCAGCACAAGGTGAAGACCTGCTCCTGCGCCTTTAGGATTTCCTTCCTGAAGAACGCCCAGCCATCCTGGACTCCTTTGCCCTTCAGGACTGCCTCCCAAGGGACTCTGACAACCAGGCTTCTAAACAGGCCAAGATCTGCCCTCCGGAAGTCCAGGGTGGCAGTTCAGCTGACCTCCTTCCTTCTTTCTCCAAGAATTGAAAACTCTATCATTTTGTGATCGCTGTGCCCAACGTGGCCTCCAGCCACCACATCACCCACAAGTCCTTCTCTGTTTGCAAACAACATGTCCAGCTGCCCTGTTTCCTAAAGTGCGGTCCCATCGGGACGGGAAGCAGTGAGCCTGGAGAGGAGTCACAGGAGCATGGGGCACACGCAATGTGCCGGCTGCCAGGCCTGGGCACGATCCTGGTTTTGACCATTTTGTGCCACTCCAGCACAGGCGTAGGGAAAGAGATAAACTGTGAACTTTCCAATATTCTGCACCAATCCATCACCTTTCTTCTGTGAGCAAGGAGACAGTTTTATCAGTGCTATGCTTCTGCCTGTTCGTGTTTTCTTCGTGGATCCCATGTGTCATGAGGGCAAGTCCTTGCCATCACAAACCAGAAAATGGCACTTCTGATGAAAGATCAAGCTGAGACTGCCGTGCAACAGCTTCTCCTCATGCTGGTGCTGCCTTCTCCACTTAACAATGGAGGCATAACGCAAGTGAAAGCATGAATGCCAAGGATTCCCCCAGATACTTCAAAATCCATAAAACATTAACTATTAAAACAAAACTATTACCCCCAGACAAGGGCGTGAATGTTGTCTATCATCAGGCACCAATCATGAGCGTCGTAATGGCAACCAGTGCTTATTCTTTCAGCTTTCTGGATGCAGTATGGTAGATAAAACCACCCAGCAGCACCACAGCTGGGTCGCAGAGCCACATACTGCAAGGGCTGAGTTAAAGGAAGGGATTTCACTCGGTCCTGGCGCAGGGATAGATGTTTGGTAACGGGTTTGCAGTTAAAAACTGGTTGTCTCTTACCGTACAGCAGCTGGTACGACTCAGGGATGCCACTTCACATCCCTTTCTCACGTAGTTTGTTGGTGTGTAGAGCAGCCCCGGGCTCTAAGGTGGCCATACAAACCTGCCCTCCTTGTCAGGGTGTTTGGGATCCAGGTTTGCTCAGCCCCGAACGTGCTGCTCACCCAACCGTGCTCAGCGCTGAGTTTTCAAGCGCGTGACTTCTAACGCGTGGAGAAAGCCCCTTTCCTACGTCTCCCTTCGCTTGCTGCTGCTCTGCCAATTAAAACTGAACGAAAACCATAACGCCATAAAATCTGGGAAACATCCAGAAGAGGAATTATGAAATCATTTCCTCCTGATGTAAGTAAGTGATCAGTCTCTCTCAGTGAAACTACTTGTAATTTCTGTATAATTACGCTGCTTTTTGTGATGCTAACTAACGATCCACAGCATATTTCCTACCATGACTCTTAACTTCTTATTGCTTTAGACGTGGGAATCTTCTGTTTCCTTTGAAAATGCACAAGTGTAATTCTATGGCTGGTTTGATACACAGATTCTAAATGTTTTTGTATTTCCATAGCAGTACTTTGGTTTACCTAAACTTTATGTCATTGCAAATCACGATTCCCCTCTTACACAGCCCCTGACTCTGCTTTCTACACGGAGAGGGCACTTCTGTCTTATTTTCTCTCCTGGTGACTGGTTCAGAACACGTCTAGCAACTCCTGATAAAGCTGAAATAATAAACATCTAAACAAGTTATTACAGTATAGTGCCAAGGAAGATTGTGTAACAGCAGCACTAACACACCAGGGCTCCAAATTCAACTCCTGGCCTCTGCGGGGGTTATTTCCTCAAAATTATTGGGCAGCAAGTTGTGGAGGAAATGACAAGTGTGTTGGAGATGAGCATCTCATGCTGGAGCGCAGGATGCTGGGCTGGCCGGAGTGTTTCTGCTAATGCACTGAAAATGCAGGGTGGGAGATGGATGCTTGATGCTTAGTGTTCAGTTCAAGAGCTAAGGTAGGGCACAGTGTGGGAATTTAACCAGTATTTTGTATGGTATTTAGGAAGACAGTGTCCCAGGCTGCTGGTAGCATTTACTTCCAATCAATTAATGCAGATTTTTATGCTGCTTTGCTCCTCGGCACGTCTCTCACCGTGGACTTCCTGGGTGAAAACGCTGTAATGCATAGCCTATAAACTGAAAATGAAGCTGCCCCACCACAACGAGACATCAGAAATCAGTCATTTCATTTTGGCCTGCTCTTAGGAGAAGTTTTGGTTTCAGCGTGACCACACTCTGCGGTGGGAAACTTTCTCCCAGAACAACTTGACTGCTCTGTGGTGAGGTTTTATCCTGAAACCTGTTTTCCCACATGCTCCCTTTCTTGTTTTGTGGCTCCACCTGAACCTCGGGGAGGGTCTCAGGAGGGGAGTGGTTCACTCTCTTGTCCTGCAGCCACCTCTGCTAGTGGTGGGCAGCCTCCTCAACCCAGGCTGGCTTAGCTGCACTTGAAAGACTTTGTGCATCTATTTAACATTTGGCTAAACACCACGTACCTCCTCTGCAGAGCTTGGCCAGTCCTCAGGGTTTAATCAATTAATCAATCACCTTTCACTGTCCATTGCTTTTCTAGGGTATGACCTGAAAAATGAAGTTTTCCCATGTGGCCATGATCTGTGGAGGAACAACTTTTGCAGTAGAGATACAAAGCAGTTGCCTGACACTCCTGGATGACAACCGTGTTTATCAGGTACCAAGCTTGGAAGAGTGTGTTTTAGTGTGTTCTGGTTGCAAGGAACAGCGTTTTCTTCCAGCTGCAGACTATCTTCCCATGTTTTCACCATCCAACCCACCTGTTTGGGGCCAAGATGTGGCAATTCAGCAGTGTGGGCTGGCAGCAGGAGCCATTGGTACTGTGTTCACCGCAGAGCAGACCAAGCAAGCGTGGATGCTGTAGACCGGCTTCTTCTCTGCTCTGCGAGGGTGGATTAAGGTTGGTCCCAGGCAAGACAGGGCTTGAAGAAGCTGGTTTTGTAGCAGTTCTGGTCATGGGGAGAAAGATCCCAGACTCAGCACTTGCCTTTGGCGGTGGCGTTCACCAGCTGCTTTGCCCAAGGGCTTGGCTGGTTTGCTGTAAATAACTTCTGGAGCCTGACTGTCGTGTCCAAGCCTGTGATGGCAAAAGATGGTAATTGACTTCTAAGCACATGATCTCACTGGCTCCCGTCCACTGCAAAAATACCTCGTGAAGGACCCATTGATCAAGGACTGCCCTGTATAGTCAGGTTACTTACAATCTCTGACAACACACACAAGCAAGAGCAGCCAGGCATTATCTGGCCACAAAACACTGCTGCTGAGGGATGTTTGGAGTCCAGCAGAATCCACATGACCAGGGAAATTGAGAACTGAGGCTGGAAGCCTGGCTTCTGCTTCAGCCCCAAGTAGCATCCCAAAGACGTGACTTTCAGAGCCTCATGCCAGGCAGAGAGCATTGGCCAAGGGTTGTCTTCCCTTACTCTCTCTGCCTCAAGATCTTTTCTACCTTCTGTAGATCCTTCCTGCCAGGAGGTTCCTTATTCCTTCCCTCTTCCCATTGCACTCATATCTCACAGCAGTTGTCAGCAACGCTCCTGACTCTGCTCTGCAAAGACTGGTGATGGAGGGAGGTTGCTCTGGTCATTGCTTGTGCTGCTTCTCCCCTCTCTGATCATTTCCATTCTTCATTGTTGTCCCATAGGTTGCTCTCTCTGGAAATGAGTTGTTGGACAGGCTTGCCAGCTACTGCCCGTACCCTGACATGCTGGCAACCTTCTTTCCTAACATGACAGGCAACCTTCTCTCCTAATTTTCTTCCAGGTAGCAGAAAAACATCAAAATACTCTTCCAACCCCACACTCAGTTCACCTCATAGGGACTCAGTGGGAGACCTAAGTCCATTTGAGATGTTCCCCATTCTTAAGTAAAGGAATGAGAAGGACTAAAGGAAGTACCTTCTGAATCAGCCTCATCTCACCTCCCCATGGATGAATGTGAGGTTCCTTGCTCTGTTTTTTGTCAGTCTAGGGGGAGACAGTTCTTGAACAGAATCTTAGGGGGAGCCTGTGGGAAAGGGCAACCAAATTTGGAGGATCAAAAGAGCTGTCCTGTTCTCTAGCTCCCTTTGGTATCTGAACTTCACAAATGCTAGAAAGGTCCACTTGTCTGCAAAGGAGAGCTTGGAAAAATCCTCTAGAAGTCCCTTATAGGGACGGACATATCAGAGGTGCATGGATTGGGGGTCTAGAGGAGGAGGACTGATGTGCACTGATGGAGAATGGGGTGGCAGGGGAGGAAGGCATGACAAAAATGGCAGATGGTGCCCAGGGTTCAAAGCTGCTGCTGACTGAGGAGAAATTTGGGGGAGGAGAAGGGGAATTTCTATGGTGCAGTCTTGCACTGCACACTGCCTGTATCCAGCCTGTGGTATTAATCACTGGCTTTCACCAACATCAGAAAAAATAGATCCCTCCCCTCATGATGTAATAATCAGAAAATTCAACAGCTCCAGTTTAGCCAGAGCCAAAAACCTCATTCTGGAAATACTGCTCCATTTTTCAAAGTCCTTATGCCTTTGAAACGAGCTCTCGATTTTGTTGGGATGACTCTCCCTTCCCAAAGAGAACTCCAGCGCTGTCTCTGCAGCCCTTCTCCCAAACCCTATGAATCACTCTGGCCTCAGGCAACTGCCACAAGTCACTTGAGCAGCTAAAAATATCTCAGAGGAAGCAGGACAAAAATACACATATCTGCTGCCGTAAGGCCAGGCGCAGGAGGGCACGCACCCAGTTAGCATCTTCCCTTTTCTGCTGTTTCACTCCCTGCAGGTTTATTTGTTAGCAAAAGCGGATCTGACCAAACACAGAGGTTTGTAGGAGATTTTTTGGAAAGTTGCTTTTTTTTGGGGGGGAGGAGGATTGGTGGAAAAAAACGTTGATGTATTTCAAAGGTGGCCTGCAGCTCTGATTTCCAGTGTCTTTCTGGCTCAGGGGTCTGTAGTAGGAGGATTTCTTCCAGAGTGGTGAGTGCAGCCTTGCTAAGCCGAGGGAGCTGAAGTGCGTCTTCTGTGGCCTCCTCTTGGTGGCTGATGGTGCTCTTGATGGTCTGCCTTGGTCTCCAGGGCTGGGTGTTACCAAGTGGCAGCTGTGATTCACCTCCACCATAGCTGCCTTCCAGGAGTGTGTGTGTTTATCTGAGCCATTCCTGCCTGGAAGGTTTCATCCCAACAACTTCTAAGTGAGAAGCCTCTGGCAACAAGGGGACAGAAGGGGCACGCACAGCCGTGCCTGTAGCTGTTGTGTGCGATGAGCTGCCTTGCAGATGCTCTACCCGTTTGCTGGTACTTGGGCCCTGCAATGAGTTTCTTTGTGTGTTTGGGGGCTGATGATGAGTCTGCACTGAGAAGAAGCTGTGATAATTCTCCAGGATACCCTACGCAGTGTGACCAGGAGAGGAGTCCAATATCCCATGTATCTCCACAGGTCCAAATCAGCCAGAAATCAGTCTAACTGGAAAACACACTGTTCTTTTCCTGCAGTATTAAATTCTCTTCCCCTGACTGGACTCAACCAGGACCATCAACATCCAGTCTTGGAGCGAGGGCACCTTCAGAGTCATCAATGGCTGTAAGCACTAGTGGGTTTTTAAGAGCCATCACTCTCAGGCACAGAGGGTATTGACTCACTGAATGTCCACAGACAGCCTCCAGCCAAAAGTAGATTTCTCCTGCAATCACTTCTATTTCATCTTATACCTTGAATTTAGGGCATAGTGTTGGTTTCCTCTCCACTGTCTGTGAAAGGAACCTGGATGCATAGCTCAGATGGAGACATCTGTGTGGGAGATGTTTACCGTCAGACTGATGAGTCTGTCCCCATGCATCCTCAAGGGAGCCTATGCTGTCAAAAGACAATACGCCGTCACTCCCAACAATCCCACGTCAGCACTGGGAGGCTGCCAGTACAGTGTGAATTCAAGTCCATAGAATCCAACTGTCCTACGTGCTCTGAGAAATGTCACCTATGCAACGAAAGGTCAACCAAACTCTGAAGTCCGGTGCTGCATGTATAAAGACGTTGAAGAAAATGTTTCCAGCAGAGGATGGACGTGGATTGTTGTTGCAGTGGTTATAATGCATGACTACCCATGCCAAAGATAACACATGCTCTCAATGCTGGTTGCTGTATATAGAATACATACTTAGGCTTTTTGACAACTTGGAAGAATGTCATGTCCTAAATGGAAACTAGTTACAGTGAAGTTGGCTGGCTGTTCCTCAGCTTCTGAGGCAAGAGATGCTGAAATGATAGGGGAAAGACATTTAGGTTGGGAAAATCATAAAAAAAAAAAAATTGTGAGTTAGACTGCAAACAAACCAAAGAACAAAAAAAGATTTGGAAACAGTCAAATAAACATCCTCCATGATGATATTTCCAGACACTAGATCTACGGTCCAAAGCTGGCCTGGGTTTGTTTATGCTGGAAACAGTCATATCCGAGTTGAGGATTATTGCGTTCACTCCCAGAAATAGCTAGAGAATACAACCACCAAACATCATCTCTTGTACAAAGGTTGTATCTGTCGGACAAGCCAGACCAGAGATCCCCAGACAGCTCATGCCCATGGATTGATGTCATGAACATCAGTGTTTTGCTTGACATTGGAGGAACATGTCTTTGAGTACCAGATACCTGGTGTTTACTTAACTTACAGGAATGAAGGCAAATAATTGAAATAAAGCTAATTTCACTGTGATTTTTAGCTGATTCTACACATTCTCCATCTTAGTTGCTGGACTTACTATTTCTCTTCCCCAAGTCCCTCGTAATGAGACGAGGACTGAGTACACTGGAGCAGACTGCTCCAGGCTGCTGCACCCTCCTTTTCTCCAAGAAAACACCACCAAAATAGAAAGGAAAACAAAATAACCAATTTAAGCCCTTTTAACCCATTAGTATGTGCTTTATTTAGGTAGTTCTTGATTCCTCCTCCCCAAAGGCAGGGGGGAGAGGGGCCAGAGCTGCACGTCCCACTGGTGAGCTCGGGGCCAGCTGGTGCTGATCGGCACATGGCCAAGGAGCCCAGGCACCGGGCTGGGCAAAAAGAAACGAGACGTGCAGGTCCAATCTGTTTGCCTCGTGCTGGCCTATGGGAGAGAAGGACTTTTTTTCCTAGGAAGATCTCATTGGGATCAAGAAAGACATTAATAAGCCAAACAGAGACTTTCTGGCTGCCTTCCAGCCCAGGCTGTTATTAAATTGCCCAGAAAACAGGAGGAAAGAGCCCTGCACGCCAGCTTTCCAGCAGCCTTTGTCCCTGATTTGTGCCAATCAGTCCTGAAACAAGAGCCAGGAGCAGGACACCTCCGCCGAGCTGTAACATCTCGTGCGGGGATCTCACTCCACAGCTCCCCGCAGACCCCGCTCCATGGCACGATGCAAAACCAGACGGCAGCTGCAAACCTGGCTCACTGTCCCAGGCTCCGGTGGGCAACGGCACTGCCAGAGCTTTGACCCCAGGAGCACAATTGAGGACAATTTGGTGCAAACTGGAGTGGAGCGTATCAGTCGTCTCAAGCTCAGGTTCATTTTCCGCAGTGCAGCCGAGGGGCTCTCCAGCCCCTGCGCCCAACGTGCCTTGGCTGTGTCTGCTGGTGGCACTGCTCAGGCCAGGGACAGGGCACTGGGGTGCCCCTCACCCCCACTTGGCTTACTGCTCCTGCTGCAAAATGATCTGGGGTCGAAAAAGCAGTTTGGAGGTGATGGGTTTGTTTAACGAACGACTGCAACGGGCACATCGGGGGGGGTGTCTGGGAGGGTTCACTGGTGATGGCAGGCATCTTATGAGCCCTCCTGCCCATCAATAACTTATTTCAAAAGCTCACGGGCAGGATGACAATGAGATTTCCATTTTTTGTTTGTTTTTTATTATTTTTTAATCAATCCATAAAACACTTCATATGGGCAAATGATGTTAATTTGAGACTCAGTCTCTGGCAGGATTGGTATGTAGCAGGTTGATGCAATCTGCCCAGATCTGCCTGTGCAGGGCACACACGGAGCCGTCTGTGGCTACAGGAGATCCCTGAGGTTTTGAGTAACACAGAGAACTGGGATTTGCAGTTGCATAATTAGACCCTGCCATAATTCAGGACTCCTAAAACATGTGCATACTCACTCTTGAGGCACAAAAGTCCCCAGCAAGCCTGCTCTAAAATTTCAACACTTTTATGATGTTTATGATTTCCAGAAAAGTCGGTGTGTATTTCAGGGAAAATGATTGAATCAGGTTAAGTGAATTTCATTTGCTGAAATCACGGTGAAGTCAGGTGTTTGAAAGATAATGCACACAGCCACACAAAATCCCTTTCTATTTATTCTGCTCTACGGTGTTGTTGCTTTTCTTTTAAAGGCGGCCAGCACTTATGGCCAAGGAATTTGTTGTCAGTCCTTGGCTGTAGCTTGCACTTCAGTGAATGCATGTTATAAATTTTGGCACGGATAGATTGATGGAGGCTCATTTTAAAAGTATTATTATGCATTTTAAAATTAACATTGAAAACCTTCAGCACTTGCATACCAAGCACTTTCTGTCTCTTTTGCCATCTGTATTGTATTAAAGAATATAAAGACTACAGCTGTGCTGTTCCTGTTCAGCACGCTGGGGTAACTTTCTTAGGAAGAAAGGGCCATTTTACCATGAGTTGCCTCAACATTTCTTTCTATTTAATGTGAAAAAGAACCCAAATCCTCTGCAATTCTTAAATCCTTTGCTAGGGAAAGGATTTCATAAACTTCTGTTACTCAACATTGAAGATCACACAACGAGTTTACACCATATTTTGATAGGTTTTGCATATGTGAGTTGAGCACTTAGAAGCAAATATTCAGCCCCTTTTTTCCCCCCTGCTTTGATTTCTGGACCAAACGGTGGCTTTGAAAATTAAAATTTTGGTGGCAAATGATGAATCATCATCAGAATTCAAAGCATATGACTGAAGTATTTTTCACATTTTTGAATATTCCTCACGCTGTTTCATCCTTGAAAATAATTAGACAATAGATTATTCTCCTCTAAGCTAAGCTGTAATGACCTATGTGAAATGCTTCAGAATCCTCATGGTTTGAGACTTCAGTAACCACAAAGAAAAGTATGACTATTTTAGCCAAGTCTTCAATTATTTTCTCCAAAGAGTATTTAATATATTATTGGTAATACATAGAGCTTTTGTCCTACCACAAAGTATCATTTTAGCCATGGAAAACAACTGTATTTAATTCGCTGTCACAGTTGAGTATCTCCATGAAGGATTATGAACAGCACTATGGTACACATCTGCGTCTTCTGCAGTGGTCATTTGCTTATTTTTATGTTTTGCTATTTCTTAGCAACGAAAGGAAGTTTGAAGAGCTTTTCTTCTTACAAATCGCACTAGAATTGTTTTTATGATCCTCTTTTACACTTGACAGTGTACCACGAGCATTTGAGAAATTTCCTTTGCTCATTCTGCAAAATGCCTTTTGACTGTTACCACCGTCTGTACTCACCCCTGTGCAATCCTTTATCCATCGCCATGGAAAACACAACACCATTTTCACAGTCTTAATTTGTAGAGTGAAAATTGCCGTTGTAGCCATTCACAGTCTAAGTCATGATACATACAAGACCATCGCTTGGCCACTTACAGGTGCCCAACCAGTGTTTAATGCAGCCTTTGCTCATGCCCTGCATAGAATCACAGAACGGTTTCTGTTGGAAGAGACCTCAAAGACCATCTGGTTCCAACACCCCTGCCATGGGCAGGGACACCCTCCACTACACCAGGGTGCTCAAAGCCTCATCCAACCTGGCCTTGAGCACTTCCAGGGATGGGGCAGCCACAGCTTCTCTGGGCAACCTGTGCTGGTGCCTCACCACCCTCAATGTAAAAAATTTTTTCCTTGGATCTAATCGAAATCTCCCCTCTTTCAGTTCAAAGCCATTGCCCCGTCTCCTGTCACTACACACCCTTGTCCAAAGCCCCTCTCCAGCTTTCTCGAAGCCCCTTTAGGCACTGGAAGGTGCTGGAAGGTCTCCCTGGAGCCTTCTCTTCTCCAGGCTGAACAGCCCCAACTCTCTCAGCCTGTCTCCATAGCAGAGGTGCTCCAGCCCTCAGATCATCTTCATGGCCCTTCTCTGGGCTCGCTCCAACAGCTCCATGTCCTTCCTGTGTTGGAGACTCCAGATCTGAACACAGTACTGGAGGTGGGATCTCATGAGAGCAGAGCAGAGGGGCAGAATCCCCACCCTTGACCTTCTGGCTACATTTCTTTGGATGCAGCCCAGGACACGGTTGGCTTTCTGGGCTGCCAGTGCACGGTGCCGGCTCATGGTGAGCTTCTCATCCACCAGCACTCCCAAGTCCTTCTCCTCAGGGCTGCTCCAGATCCATTCTCTGCCCAGCCTGTGCTTGCGAGAGCTGACTCACCCCCTACTCTATCTTGAAACATACGCTGGGTAAAAGGTTTAATGCTGTGACAGCTTCAGTGGTCGTTCTTCTGGTCAGGCTTGGCTTGTCCTGTAGCTCAAATATCTGCTGGGGCAGTCAAAGTGCAGCTAAGGGATGTTTCTAGTTTTCTGAGCTAGTCTGAGCCTTTGGCTCAGTATAAAAACCAGAAGTTTTTGACAAAACATTCAGAAACTAATTTTTTCTCTACCCAAAACACCTAAGTCTTGATTTAGAAGCGCTGTCCTTGGGACAGTGCCCTGGCTCAGAGCCTATGGGGGCACACGTGGAGCAGGAGCGGCCGGCCTGGGTAGGACAGTGAGCTGGGGGCACGCGCTCCATCTCCCTGCTGTGCTGCAGCAGGCTTTGCTCTTGAGATAATCTTATTTTCAATCAAGAACATTTTCAATTTGGAGGTGGTTTTGTTTTTTTTTTTAAGCAGATCCTTTCCATGGTTATGTCAGAGTGAAAAATGAATTTTTCTGGGAAAAAAGCTGTTCTGAGAGTTTTTTCTAAGCCCCTGGCTCCGAGGACCCTTGAAAGCCTGCTGTGCTCTCACCAGCCTGCCTCTTGTTCCCCCCAGGTATGTGTGGAAGCTGCTCGGGGGCTTCCACACGTGGCTGGAAAACCATTTGCTCAGTAAATCTCCCACATTCCAGCTCGTGAAGGTCACAGCGGGTCTTGTTCCAGAGACATCCTTCCTGCAGCCCCTGTCCCACAGCTCTTCCTCCAGACTCACGTCTTCACTCTGGACCAAGGTGCCCCTTGGCAGAGCATTGGCCTCCCGGGGGTAACTCATCTGCTCATGGATTTTGGGGCAGAGGACCTGGCGGGATGCAGCTCTGCTCCATTGCCTCCCATGCTGCTTTATGTCAGCAGAGAATCTAGGCCCTTTGTTTCCATCCTGACTCCTCCCTTCCTGCCTTTCCAGGCTAAATGTTCCCAAAATATCCCCCATTCCTCCATCAGTGAGACAGAAGGTAGCCCAGCTCCTGATCGGTTTTGCAGACAGTTGCTGCTCCTCCCCGTGGCCTCAGAAAGTCTCTGTAAACAGCTGTTAAGCAAAGAAATCACACCAAGATGGTGATTTTTTAAATGTATTTTCTTTTTTTTTTTTGTATTTTTTTCTTTTTCTTTTTTTTTTTTTTTTTTTTTAAGAGGAGGTTTGGGATTTCCTCTGCTGGGTTTGCATCTAGTGGAAGAAGGATGATGACCATCCCTTGTGTGTGCCTCTCCCACACCGGAGCCAGCCCCACGCAAGCCCGGTGCGGGGGCCACGCTGCACAAAGAGCTGCTGTAAATCACCCTGGCAGCAGCAATAACGTTTGACAGCACTGAAGGAGCCCCTCCTTGGCTCTGCAGACTGGAAACGTCTGGCCCATGGTAGGGTTTGTATTTATGCTTCTTGATAATTTGTCCATACATCAGTTTATATATTTATTTATGCATTACCAGCAGAGCACTTGCCCAGAAAGAGCTGTGTTTTCTTTGGCCACCCCGAGGGTCTCTCTCTGTTTGGTTTCCAAAGCACACACGTGGAAAGCAAAGGGGCAAACTGCTGCACCAGGAAGAGTTAGTCATTTGTCAGCACAGCCTCCGGGATTATTTTTCCAGGTGGGTTTTATAAGAGCCACAAGGCAGGAGGGGGTACTGTGTGACCGAGTCCAGCTCCTGGAGTCTGTTCTTGGCTCGTCCTTAAGATGTGATCCCCTCAAATCTGAGAGCATCACGAACTGGGTTAAAAACCCCACACCTCTGGTTTCCTTTCTGGTGGAGGGAGGGTCCGAGGGGCCGCAGGAGGCTTTGGGAGTGGGTTGCTGCTGGGTCTCATGGGACGATAGCTGGACACTGCACAGCCAGGACTGCAACGGTGCCCCAGGTCCCCCAGGAGGGCAGTGGTTTGGCAACGGTGCCTGGCACCTCTGCGGGAGCAGCCCTGCCCTAAGGTGGTGGGGAAGCCTCCCCGGGGCAGCTCGCTGTGGGTGGGCAAAGGTGGCTGAAGCATCATTTGTGAGCTGGGGGGGATCATGGCCCCACGGACACCGATGGGAATGTTGCTGTGGTTTGCAGCAGAGCCAAAATTTCAACATCTCTCTGTGTGATGTGGTCATGAGCCAGGGTCTGGCACGTGGCCCTCCCTAGCTGCAGACCCAAGCTGGGAGCTGCTGGTTTCTGAACTGGCAGGTAAAGGGCACTGAACTGGGCCGTTTGGTTGCCCAAATACAGGTGACTTGTGCTCCAGGGTATCTGAGGCTTCTACATGGGGCTGAAAGATCCAGCACAGACTCACAAAATCCCTTTTGGGGTATCCCAGGGTGTCTCCAAGTCCCAAGAGAGGCTTATGTCCGGGCAACTGTGTCACTTCCTGGGTGTCACTGGGCAAAATTCATCATCGTGGTCTGGTACCTTTCACGTTCACCTTGGTTAGATTTCCCAGTTCACAGCACAGACCACTCAGCTGTGCCCTGCGCAGCCAACCAGCATTCAGCCAAATCTGAGCACTAATCTAGACTGAGTCTCAAAGGATGTCTGAAATGTGAGCTCGTCTATGGAGATGCTTGTGCTCCTCCTTTGGCTTTCTCCTCATCCTCATCCTCATCCTCATCCTCATCCTCATCCTCATCCTCACCCTCACCCTCATCCTCATCCTCCCCTCCACTGGACAGAAGCAATGAGTGAAAAATCCTCCTTGGACGTTTCAGGCCTGGACATCTGTATTCAGCCTCTTGAACGCCATATTCAGCCAACTTCAAGGGACTTGGAGCCTGTCCAAGGGGCTGGAGCTCTTGGCCGAGCTGGCTCATATCTAGAGTTGCTGACCAAGGCAGAGTTGTGCCAGACTGACAGGAATGTCACCAAAATCCGTGGTTCCAGAAGTCTGGTACCTTGTCCTGTCCTCGTCACTGGGCCAAGCTCATACACACCAGGACACTTCTGCAGGAGTTCATGACTTTTCCAAATGAGAGGTAAGGAGGCAATCCAAGGCTGATGAGTCTCCGAGACAAATACAGCAGGGATAATTCCTACTAGACAAACACAAAACACTTATTTATACACAATGACAAAAGTCATGGGAATAACAAATACAGTGGATAGAACATTCTGACTTTTGGTAAAGCACTGATTCCAAAATTTCTTCAGTATCCTTTGGTCGCCTCCCAGTTGGACAGCCCCAAGGTCCTGGCGACTGCTGGGTAACTCAATAGCACAGTACACAGTGGAAAATGGGCTCTGCAGCGGCCAACTCACCTGCGCTGCACAGATTTAGCTTCCTAAGTGGTACCAGTCCAAGTAGAGCTGAGCTCTGGTCTCCATGTTCCATGAGATAAATGAATCAGGGTTTCTGTCCGGGGCAGAAGTAACACGCGAGTTTGTTTTGAGGAACAGCAGCCTGAGAACTGCTTTGTTTTTCTCCTAAACATCCCAAGTAAGGGATATCATTTGTCTTCACAGGCCCTGTGTCACCTATATACTTTGGCTGCCTCCCACACAGCTCTGGGAAATGCAGGAGCAGTGCCCAGAAGCAAGTCCTGCCCAGGCAAAGGACGCTCCTCCAGGATCCTCTGCCTGGGGGCAGCTCTTGACCCCACTGCCTCCAGCTGCAGTCACTGGATGGGCTCTCTCCATAAACCTGCCTGGACCATCATTAACCAGCTCCTCCACTCAACCACAACCATGGTGGTGGGGTGAGACATCCTTCCAGCCATGCTCAGCCAGCTCTCCTTGCACCAGGGTGGTTGGACTTAATACACTACCTTGTGTGTGCTCCACATCTCTGGCGCCACAGAGTTTGAGCAAGACTGCTCAGTTCTACTGCAGGACTAAGCGGCCAACAGCAGGTGCTTCTCCTTCTGGACTTCAGCTGTGTCTCTGTGTGGCCAAGGACCTGCTCAGTAGGAGATCTCTCAACTAGATCATGTACCCCAGTTCTTTGTACAATTGTCCCAGCTGCCTTGACAAGGTGGTAGAAGTCTCTCCTTCCACAGTGACCCAACAGTGACTTTCCAAAGGAGCTGCAGTTTATCATCTGCAGATGGTCTCTGCTGGCTCTCTGCTGAGGGCACAAATCCCTCATGATGCTATTCTGGAGTTTACTACTGCTCTATACATTACCCCAGGATGCTTGTATAATTTTTTACTTAGTCCTATGTAGGCCACTTCTTATTTTTAAAAAGGAATTTCAAAGTCAAACTCCTCCCCAAAACTCCTTGAAAAGTGTATTAAGGTGTGACCTGGTTTCTTACAAGTTCTTCAACCAGAACACGTCCCCTCCACACATCCTCCTCCAGCTGTCCCTCCACTGCAGCACCACAGGGAGCACACATCAGTCATGTCCCCATTCGCTTGGGGACCTGCTCCATCCCTCCTGCTCCCACCAACTGACCTAATTATAACTGTGCTGTGAGCAGGTAAGTGCTGTAGGGATTCTGTGATGGCAAGCTGGCTGCTGTGACCTCCTTTTTCCCTGCCCCAATGATAAATGGAAAGAGCTCTTTGTCTTCTTCCATTTCCCTGTGTTAGTGAAACTTTCCCCATGTAGGAGCAGAACTGGCCAAGGATGTAAGAGCCTGTGGGCTGGGCAAGGGCCGTGAGGCACCACGGTGGACACCTGGAGGTGATTTGCCACTGACAACCCAGTGGCTTAATCCCACTGTGGAAGCACAATGAGCTTCAGTAGAGGATCTCCAAGAACTTCTATCATTTTGCACTGAGCTTCTTCCCAGCTCTTAAAGGAAAAAATGGCCTCACTGCACATGGAGCATCTTTGTCCTGGGTCACCTTTTCAGAAGAGATTCTATAGGTCTGAGCCTTGCTCTTGCCCACTATTTACTCTTAAAAAGATCATTTACACTGTATTTAGATCCTAAATCCAGGTTCACTACTGGTTTCTACCTTAATTTTCCCATTTCTGCAGTGAGACAGCAGAAAGAGCTCCAGTCCCTTCCATGGGGCTTATATCCACGTTCACAATGGCAGCCCCTTCCTGGCCTACACTGTGCCGATGTGGCCTGAGAGACCATCCAACTCTACAGGCAGGAATGGCCAAAGAGTAGGGAGAGACCCATAACGACAGCTGAGCCTCTTCATGCCCGTCTGTGAGCAGCTCTCCAGAAGCAGCAAGAGCACATCAGGTGGTGGAGAGACTGGAGGTGCTGTTGGGTGTCAGACCCATAGTCCTGAACGGTCTCCCGGATACCTGCTATGGGTTGAGGATGGGGATGAAGCCTTGATGCAACCCAGGACAGCAGCTTCTACAAAATCCCAGCACTGCTGCAAATGTTTGAAGTACACACAGCAGCATCCCTTCTGCCAAGGCAGTATGTGCAGTTCATATGACAAGTCAGTCTAATTTGAGTGGAAGAACATTGCTTCTTTTCAGCCTGAGCAGATTGTCTGCTGGTGGGACCTTGCTAATTTGCTTCCATCAGAAGAATAAATAATCAACCAAGTTAGCAGCACTTCCCTGTTTTGAATTTTTGTTTGTTTTGTTCTGCTTGTTTTGTGCTGTCTCATTAGCTGTTGGCAAAGGGCACCGAATTGCATTTCCCTGGGCAAAACTAAATCCAATAGGAAGAGGCGTTTCCATGCGTAGAAATCCCAGGTTGCCTCTCCAGAAAACGCCGTGCCCTCCAAACCCATCCTCTGACTGCCCCACGCAAGCAGAGCTCCAACCTTCCTGCTGCTGCTCTCCGTGCACACACAGGGCTACAACCATTCCCTCTCACATATGCAACTAATTCCCAGGAAAACTCATGTTCTTTCATCCGTGTGGAGTGCAAAGCTTGACCCTGCAGCAGGGGAGGCTGGTGGGATTGACCTCGCGGTTACCAGGATGCACCCATGGCCACCTAACACCACTGTTGTGACTTGTTAAGCCACAGGGACTCCAGTGATCCACAGCTCTATCTGAAAACCATGGGTTTCCTCTGGTCCTCCATGGTCCTCTGCTGAGGGCAGAAGGAAGTCCTGCTTCCAAAGCTGTTTTCCTCAGACACATGAATACTAGTGGCTGCTGTGAATGCCATAAATCTGGATTTTCCCGTCTCTGAAACCCCGTTTGGTGCCCACAGGCTCTCCCCTGGCCCCACACTCCACACTCAGTGCCAACTGGTTATTCATGTGGAAAGCGGATCTCTAACTGGGACTTTCTCTGGGCTGGTGGGACCCCCCCGGCTCCTTCCTGGTTCTTGTCTCTGCTTGGCCAGCCCTCTCCACGGCTGGTTCTCCAGTCCGAGCTGGAATTCTCCGTGTATTGATTCTTTCCCTCTGAGGGAGGGTGATACTGTTTGTGAGCAGAGGGCATCAGAGGAAACTTGGGAACACCATGAGATTAGCCATTAACTGAATGCTTGAATATTATAGGATTGGTAACTCTGCTGCACAGCATCCCTGAACCCATCATGTCTGTGACCATGTGTCAACTCCTCTTTACCACTTGCTCAGCCACCTCATTGGCAGCACTGGCGCAACGACGCACCCAGGTAAGGATAGAAAAGGCTGTGAGTAAATCAGCAATGTCACCTCCTGACTCACCGAGGTGGGACAGGATGGAGACCCACATGGTCACAGTCACCCTCAGCTCCCAAAGGGTGTGAGAGGCACATGCAAAACCAGCGTGTGGCTGCCAGCTTAAGAAAAGTAGATATGACAAAGCCTTGTTGGTGTCCCTTGTCCTCTGTGTCACTGCAAGTGATCCTGGGCACAGCAGTGGGGCACCTGTGTCCTGGTGAGTTTGTGGGCATGAGAGAATGGGTGAGATTGGCTGCATTTTAAATAAAATCCCCCTGCCTGACTAAACAGTCTTGCACTGGACTCTGTTGTGTTTGTTGAGCTTTGTTGTTGATGCCTGCTGAGGAATTTCATCCACCTGAGCCTCCGCGTAGGAAAAGACCTTGGGAGATGCCTGCATTACTGAGGTCACCCCTCTGGTTATATTTCCACGCTCCAGATGACGTATCTGGCTGCAAGCTACAGGAAAGGAAAACACAGGAAGCTGCCAGAGCTGCCATGAAAGGCTTCTTGCAGACCTGAACTGGTTTGTTGTTTGGATTCTGAATGCGGTGCAGTTTATTTACAGGTGCTGCAGGCTGTGGGTGGCCAGCGGGACATGTCGTGCGTCTGTTCCCAATGGCATCATCCCCTTGAGCACGCTGGATGTTTACCATGATGGCCATGCAGATGTCCTGCCACATGTCCGCAGAGCTGCAGATTGAGGATTTAGTACATGTCAAGCAGGAAGAAGAAGAAGAAGAAGAAGCAGAAGAAGAAGAAATGTCTTTTCTCTGGTGCTGAAGCAGGACTGCAGCAGAGCAGGGTGGCTGCAGGAAGCGGCTGTTTCCTCTGTCTGGCACTGCACAAAGTGGGTGTTGCAGCCTTCACCTCCCTCCCACCACGTTAGCAGGCACCAGGACACGTGCCCAAGTGCTCCCGCAGGGTGCAGATAGGACTGCAGGGAGGAAGACCAGCCTCAGGGCCAAGGCACCATCCCTGGCCAGACCCACACCCTTGCGCCGAGCCCATCTGCACAGAGATGGACCTCGTTCTCCAGCCAGCAGCTCCCAGGATGCAGTCTGGAGCCCACAGCCCCATTCTGGCATCAGCTGCATGAAACAGGTTCTGGCCAAGGCTGCCTGAGTCTAGACATGGAGAAGATGGGATCAGAAACAATCTCTCAAGGTGTCCAGCACGGAAAGGGACGATCTCTGCCATGTCGCAATTTTCCAACTCTGCAAACTGGGAGCTGGTGCCAGAATGAATTTGACTGGTTTTCCCCAGTATCTGTTTATGATGAGTTTCCTGGCTCAAGTAGTTTGTGCTCCGTTGACCATCAGCTGCACAGGGAGATATGTATGACTGTTTTCCTCAGTGCTTGAGTCTTCCCAAAGACGGCAAGAAACCTGTCTCAGGGGCGTGGGACAGGATCTGTCCTCTGCAGCAAATATTCTCTCACCAGTATAAACTTGTGGGTGTGATGAAGACCAAGAGAAAGTGAGTCTTTTTAATCCACAAAGTCAGGAACAGCAGGCTGTCATATGCTTGGATGGAGAGGAGGATTTGTGGGTTAAAGACCCTGACTTGGGAGTGGATTTCTGGGTACCAACCTGTGAGATGTCTGCGTTGTTTGTAAGGTATCTCCTTCCCTCCAGGGCTGGGGGCTGAAGGGACCCCACTGTGACACAGGGACATGAGCAGAAGTGAGGGACTTGGCAGTGGGTGCACGTGTAGGGATCTGATCTAGAGGCCTGAATTCAGGAACATCTTGCAGTGCATGAAGATGAAGGTGTCCTTGAAGAGGGTGAACTAGAGCAAACATCTAACTCCACTTTCCAGACATGTAATTTCCTTCCAGTGTGGATCTGGGGTTACCCTGCTGTTCTGTGTTTCTCTGGTGTATTTGGTGACTCTCCCAGACCTGACCATCCATCTTCCTAACACAGATGGATCAGACACAGGAGCAAGCATCTTGAGAAGGAAAGAGTGTGGGTGATGTGAAACATTGGCTTCTCCTCAAAGGAGGTCTTACTGTTGGCTTCCAGGGCTCTGGGTTTCACTCAGCCTTCACAACTGAAAGGAAGAGACTCCTTGGAAGATGGGGAGTGTGGACAGGTACTGGGACTATTAACAGCTAAAACCATTATTAAAACTATTATCATCATCAAGTTTATTAAAATGCCTCCAACTACATAGACACGTGTTAATAACGACAATACCAATAAGGCCACAGTGTTTGGGCTGACTCATAAGAAGTTGAGCATTTTCCCTCACCACAGTAGTGATCCTGGTCCCAGATAGCCACTTGCTGGAAGCCAGTTTGCCAAAATCTGTGTCATAGTGAAAATTGCTCATGGCAGCTGGGAGAGCCAGAGAGTGACTCATGGTTGCTGTTGATACCTACAAAATTTTCCTGAATGACAGTGGATGCTAGAAATAGAAAATACAGTTGAGGAGAGACTGAAACAGATAAATTACTCCAAAGCCCTGATTCATCACTTTTTTGGCCATTAGCTGTGTGGGAAAAAAGTCCTTGGCTTCCTCATGAATAACTCCGTGTCTTTAACAATGACGTAGCTTAGGAGAAAGGTTCAAGCCAACACAGAAACGCTCAATTGTGTGAAGCTGAAGCTCGTCTCCATAGCACTGTGTATTTTTAGAAATGGCAGGAATATGATCCGAAACCTCTGCTCATTCTTGCCCTGCCTGGTGCAGTGCAGCTGCAGGACACGTTAGAGGAGAAGGGCGCGTTGTGTGGTCAGGGGCTTCACTCGCATAACTTCCTAGGAAGCTTCCCGGTAAAGCCTGTTCTCAGTAAGGAAAATTATACTTTCCAGCATAATTTTCTGGAAAACAGGATGACAAGTCCTTTTTCCTGTCCCTGAGGTCCCTATATTCCTGCTAATATGTGCTCCAGAAGAGGTTAAGCCTGTCCTTTCTTCTCTTGAAATCAGTTGGGTTTCCTTTTGCTTTATTATTGAATCAGCACAATTCTTCTTGGATAGACAATAGTAATTTTTATCATTAGCTGCTCTATTTTTGTTTTTTAATACTAAACCTAAGTGGCTAATTATGGGGCTTGGCTTTCTCTGTCTTCTTTTTTAACGATAATATATCGATCTGTGGAGAAGAGGTTACGTTCAGGATAGACATAAAGGCAAAGAAAAGAGACTGAAATGTAGGAAGACCTGATTTCTGAGCCAGTACTGTGCTTTTGCTCAGCAGATATTTAGCAGGCGAGCCCGTGAGTCAGCAGCAAAACCCTCTGGGATCTTTCTGTGGGGTCTGAGGTGTCTGCAGGACATGGGCACCTGGAAAAGGAAGAACAGTTTCCGTTCCGCGGGCAGAGGCTGGAGAAAGCTGTACAGAATGTCCCTGTCCCATCCTCAGTTCTGCTTTATGCCAAAGTCAGGGTTTCTGCTGCTCCAGCCAATGCCCCTTTCCAGAGGAAGGTTTATATCGGGGCTGCTCAGCCCCCCCTTTATTTATATTCACCACTGAGCCAAAGGGAGAGATTCCCTCAATTAAACTGACCCCAAGTTTAGAAGCAGCTTGTTGACTTACTCCTGTCCAGAAAAGCCACTGACACACAGGCTGATTTCCTTCCCGCGTGTCCACCAGTCGTGGGACTCAGCCCACACCCGGATCTTGAAGCCAGGGGGTTTTCTGGCCACGGAGTCCCCACAGCTCCCACCATTTTGCAGAGCACCAGCTCTGTGGGGCAGTCACTGACCCTTTCGTCACACTGTGTCCCCTTCCCAGGGCTTTGGGCCACCTCCGCTGTCTTAACCCTGGAGAACCATTGACCTCAGCCATGGGCAACCCTGGGGCAGAGAGGTGGGGACAAGGTGACAAATGCAACCTTGTCCACGCAGGCAGACCACTGGTCTCCAGGGTGAGCTCCTTGTTGGAAACCCTCATTAAGTGGCTATTTACATCTCAACCAGCTAAATTGTTTTAAAAATCAGGTCTTAATTCCTTTCCATTTTCAGTAAGTCCTGAAGCACTAAGGCCATGTTTGCCAGGACAGACCAAACATCTAAGAGACATATAGACATTCTCTAAATGATTTCCCGAAGGCCAAATGCCCACTAAGACATGCAGTGCTGAGCACAGGCACTTTCCTTGCTAAAACAGCAAGAGATTCCCAACTTCCCAGTAAAATGCACTGCTAATTCCAAAATTGTAGTTGCTATGTCTCTAGGAGCCCATTCCTGGGCGTTTCTTAGCGTGGTCCAATATGGTGTCACCATTATTTATTAAACTGCATCACTCCTAGAGCCCCTGGGGCGAGAGTCCCGGGGGAGTCTCGGGAGCATCCGGCTGCAGGCCCTGGAGTTACAGCAATTTGCTCTTGTTGAAGGTCCAACCTTTGGTTTTATTATTAGCTTGATAATCACTTTATTGCAAAAACTCATCACCCTTGGAAGTAATTAATTTCTTGGAACCAAGCACAACAGATGGGCTTCTAATTTATTTGAAACCACGTAGGAAGCAGGGGAGTCTGCCTCGATTTGATAAACACGGCATTTTAACCTGACAGTTTATTCCCTTTTAGAGGTCTTAGGAAATATCCCTTTGGACATTTGATGCTGACTCACCGCAGGGCTGAAGGGCTCAGGCTGTGATTGATTTATGAAACGTGGCCTCGCTTTAATACTTCGGGGCACATGTCCTCTGGGCAGGACATGCAAATAGCGTGATAGGAGCCACCCCGCTGCGGTGGCAGCCGGTGTCTGCTGAATTCACGGCAGATTTATGGGGTTGGCCAGGTGCAGAGGTTCCATGCAAACAGCTGGAGCTCTCCTCATCCCTCCCCGGCGAGGAGGATTTCTCACGTGCACCAGCCGTGCTCCAGCCCTGGCTGCCCCGTGAATGGCTGCCCCTGCTGCAGCCCCGCGGGGCAGAGGATGTGGCATTTCTCATCTCCTCGCAGGCAAAGGTTTCCATTCATACTACGATCTGCCCATCTGTTCTCTGGCTCACTGAGTCCTAAATTTGCCTTCCCGCAGATTGAGAAGGCAGCTGAACTCTTAAATATTGGGGTCTGCGGATCGACAGACAGCTGAGAGAGAGCAAAGCTCTTCTCACTGGCATCCAATGACAGGACAAGGGGAAATGGATCTAAGCTGGAACATAGGAGGTTCCGCTTAAACATGAGGAAGAACTTCTTCCCAGTAAGGGGAACAGAACACTGGGACAGGCTGCCCAGAGAGGTTGTGGAGTCTCCTTCTCTGGAGATGTTCCAAACCCGCCTGGACGCGTTCTGGTGTGATCTGATCTAGGTGGTGCTGCTCCAGCAGGGGGGTTGGACTCGATGAGCCTTTGAGGTCCCTTCCCATCCCTGACATTCTGGGATTCTGTGAAAGCCCCCTGGCAAGTAAGTCAAGAAGATGAAGCAAGAGCCTGAGAGCCTGGGCTGCTTAAAAACAAGGTGGGGAGCAGACTGGAGTCATCTTGGGCCAGTGAGGTCTCTGACTGGGATGAGCAACCAAGGGAATAAATGCCAATTTCGGTGCATGGGGAAGAGAGGTCTGGCATGTGGGGATGCCCCATCTCAATGGGGATGCAGCTCATCGCTCTGCTCTGCAATTTTGGCTCTCCTGGGGCCATTCTGCTGGAGAAGCTGTGACCTCACAACCCTCAGGGCACAGGAAAATGCTTTTTGGAAAATGTCAGAAATGCTGGTAAAAATTTCTGCAGAAAATCACAGTGAAATGCCTACTTTTTTTTTTTTTTTTTTACTTTCAGTGGAAAAATATCTCCGTCCCCCGCCCCCCCCCCCCCCCCTTAATTTTCCAGCACTTCTGCAGAAATCAGACCTCTTCCAGGAATTAGGGTTTTTCTATTTTGTGTAAATCCAGATTTTTCCCTGGCAAAAGGCTTGTGTGGGAGGCTTCCGGACAGTTGCTTTCTGTCTGTTGGGCGCACACAACCCCAAATCCTTCAGTGAGTGCTGGGGGCAGGTGATAACCAGAGGCTACCGAAAACGTGCAAACATTTAACATGCAATCATGAAATGTGCAACCATTAATAAAGGGGGGTGTGAAGGCCCCAGAGGGTCCCAGCCCAGTGGGAAGAGGCAGGGCTGCATCTCCCGGACATCAGGGCTCTGCTGGCTCGTGCCACCTCCTGCAGATGTGCTTCAGCCTGGAGGAACCATCCTGCCAAAAAGCCTCTCTGCCACCTGAGGGATGGTGTCACAGCTACTCTCGCTTCCCCCACCCGTTCATTTACCCTGGGGCTGTGTGGGTGCTGAGAGCTCCGTCCGCCCTTTGCTCATCACGGGAGAGGAAACCAGGGTGCAGACCACTTGAATCCCTGACATTTTTTCCCCATTCTTACTGGGAATGACCTAATCCACACTATTGTTTCCTACTCCACTTGAATTTCCACTTACCCACATTTCCATTCTTTCCGCAGTTCTTAAAGTATTTCTCAACCTTTTTACCAGGAAAGAGCAGAGACCCAGCAATGTCTTTCTTTTTCGGTTTGGGGAAAGGTCATTCCTCCACAACATACTTCTTGTTCTGTTTATACAGAACTTAGCAAAGAGAAGAAAAATGCGGACTTGATTCGCCCCGAGGAAAAGGCAGATTTACAGATCACAGCCCTTGCTTGAACAGCCATTAGTCTTCACTGCTGCTGTGCTGCTCTGTCCTCTCTGCTGCCCTTATTCCGGTGGATTAAGAAAAATATGGATCTGCCTACCCTGCTTGTGAGTTTCCTTCCTAAATTAGTTAGCAGATGCAGTCTTGGAAAGAGGGGCAAGTCATGGCTGTACGGCCACCTACTTGGTACCTTGTGTCGGGTTTTGTTTTCTGCTGATTTCAACTGGGACCATCAAAGGTTTCTCTCTTTGGCTGGAACTTGTTTAAACCCCTTCATTTGTCCTACTGCTGGGAACTCTTCCTTCAGCGTTAACTCATCCTTTGACTCCAATCCATCCCAATTTACAGAGGCATTTTTTCTTGGGAGTTCATTAGCCCATGGCTCTTTGGAGAACACATCCAAGGGCAACCTTTCCAGGTGGATTGAATCTTTCTCCATGCCCCTCTCTTTCCAGCCACTAAACGGGGTGGCAGGGACCCACTTGCCATCTTCAAGAACTTCACTGAGGTGCTCAGGTCTGAGGGGGACAAGTTGGCTTGCAGGACTGACAAGAGGAGTTGAGTTCACTAAAAATGGTGCGAAGATCCATGGTGATGGTAGCAACCCTGGAGAGCTCTGCTTTCCTTGTGCCTGTGGCAAAGAGCCCATCATGATTGCCCCTCTCTACAGGTTTGAATGGGCAGATGGGGGCAAAACTTCCTTTAGCAGTGATGTGGTCAGGAGGAGAGGCAGAGGTGTGCTGCTAGTGGTATTAAACACTGAGCAACGAGCCTAGAAAGGTGGAGGATTTATTAAGTCCTGCTACATTCTCCCAGGCAAACATTTGAGGATGCAGCAGCTGAGCTTTCCTCAGCATCAAAATCTCTCAACACCTTCATTTCTACCACAATAAAAAGAAAAAATCTTCACTTGGAGACATCTCACCTGTACCAGCTCCAGCTTCAACGTCCTTTCTCATGTTGACAGAGGACTCGTCAGCACTGCAAGCCTGCGGCAGTGACTTCCATGGGTTGTGTGTCCCTTCTGCAGCCTGGTATCTTCAGAGTTCACCCGAATCTCATGTTCACTGGCGCAGGGAATGTGCACATGATTTCCCAGGGCCCTTTATTTTCTGGTCTTCCTTTGATCCTACATATATGATAGTGCAAAGTTACTGGAGATGCCACACAGCAAGGAAGGCTAGGAATAATCCTTGTGGGATTGTGCATGTGATTCTTCCTGCCCTGGGTCCCCGTAGCAGCTTCCAAATCTCCTTATGCTTTGGCGTGAAAGAGTTAAAGCAGTTGGCTTAAAAGGAATCACAGCATGGATACAGTATAAAACCAGACATGGGATATAAAAAGCATGCTTCTAAATTTAAACCTCTGTTAAAAGCTAATTTAAGCAGCTAATTATACTAAAAATGCATGAGCCCCAAATTTGCCAATTAAAAGTTAATTAAACGAAAACTCACTGAGCTTCAATTTGTCAGTTAAATCCATCTGCTTCCTGCAATCCCACAGCTTCAAAGCTCTCCCTGCAATGGGAACCATTCTCCGAGTCATTGCCATCAGACAGATGTCCAAAACCCTAGGAAAAGCCCAAAGCTTACTAAAACCCAGACAGGCACAATTAGCAGCCTCAGCCTGTGGGAATCTGCCCAAACATCTCTCAATAGATGTGGCCGTTGGAGAGATGAAGTCTCTGGACAGATTGGCTGGGTGCTGTGGCCGCTGTGCTGCCCGGATCCCTCCCCAGCGCCGCGTACGTGCGGACGGGGTGACATGCGCCAGCGCAAAGGTCCATGTAGTGGACAATTCAGCAGGTCTGCAAGCAGGTTGCCCTATTAACGTGGCTACTCTCATGAAAACTGCTCTTTTTTCTAGTTTTGCAAGGTCTACCCCATCTTCTGCCTGCAGACAGCAGAGCAGCCCCCCCTCGAGATGTGTCACCAGCTTGCACATGCCATGGCCATGCTGTTGCTTCCGCTGGTTGCCCAACCCCTGCTCGTTTCATCTTGTAGGACGCAGCGAGACCCCGGGTGCTGTGTTTTTGCACCGGGGTAAAAGCCTGGAGTCGATGGGTGGAGGATGGCAGCGTTGGCTGCTGTCAACAGGCTCAGCAGAGCTGATCTGCACGTGACTGATGGCCACGACACGGGACAATGTTCTGGGACTTTTGCAGCTGTAATTGGCAGCTTATTATGCTTTTCATCAGCCACACCTGGTGTAGGCTTTCTTATTGTGCTAGTTAAATAGACCAGCACTTTAAAAAGAAAAGTGAATCTAGAGATCAGCGTGTTCACTTACAGCAGGAAAATCCATAAAGGAGAGCGGCCACCCGAGCAGATCAATGTATCGCAGGGAGGACGGGGTCTGCTCCGCTCTTGTTGTGTGTAATGGGTATTAAATACACTGGAAAGAGAGCAGGTTGCTCAGTTTCTCTGCAGCTGACTCCAAGGAGTTACCATGGTCCATCGGTTTGGCACGCTCAGCTTGAGATCAAAGGAATTCACTTCCAAAATAAAATTTAAAAAAACCCAAACAAACAAATATTCCTGGCCCTCCCTCTCAAACTCACGTGGCCCGTGCCCTTCAGAGCAGAAGAAAGATTTTCACTAAAGTTGCCTGAGCTTTAATTTAAATTTCAAACTTAAAGCTCTACAGTCTGGTTTTGGCTTTCATACGGACGGCTTTTCTGCAGAGCCGGGTATTACGGAAGCAGCAACGTTACCACCTCCAGCACACGAGCACCTAGCCCCCATGCCACAGCCAAACCCGTGACAGACAGCAGCTCTGCATTTTGGGCAGCTGAATAGCTCCAGGGGCATGTTGGGAGGCAGTCAGTGCATCCTCATCCCACCCACCCGTGTGTCTGGGCAGGGATGTGGCTCCTCGATTTTCAGCACCTGTGTTTCTGCAGCTGTCACCCCCCCCCCAGCACCATTAGTATATTCAGGGACTTGCTTTGATCTCCATCTTAATTTTCTCAGCTGCCCATGTGTTTCCCAGCTGTGAGTCTTCAACTTTCTTTGTGACTTTTTCCCCACTCGTTTTTTCCCCGCCTCGCAGTGTGAGGACTTTTATTCCAGTCCCAGCTGCGTTTATCTTTCATGAGACCGATTTTGTCCTTTGTTTTCAAACAACACTGGGATGGCTGTCTTGTTAACTATGTCTCGGGAGATTAAGATGTGCTGTGGTGCTGATGGGAGGGAAGCAGCGCCTGGGGATGGCTGTATGAAGCAGAAATGGTCAACAAGATTGGGCACGTGCTTCCCCAAAGTGTCAAAGCGAACCTTCCCTGCCAGGCAAAGCCCGGGCTCCTCAGCATGTCGATTTAGCAGGGTCACAGTCACTGCAGACCCAGGCAAACGTCCTCATGCAGCACTGCAGGAGCCCCCCATGGTGCCCAGGAGTCCTCGAGTCCCCCTGTGCTCACCGTGGCACAGCCTCGGAGGCAGCATGGCTGGGGAGCTGCGGCAGGAGCCGGGAGCCAAGCTGTGAGCCCTGGGAGTGAGAGGCGATGTCCTTGCATAAGCCTGGGGAGAGGTGGAGGCTGGAGGCTTCCTGCTCTATGGGAATAACACCTGGGGGACATGAGAAACCCTTTACGACTCCCCCATGGCACACTTTGTGTCTGCAGAAGCGCCAGCGCACATGTCCATCCACAACATCACCCCCATGGGATAGCATCAGGGTAGAGCAGAAGTGCAACATGCACGGAGCCTTCTTCTGAGGAGAGCCTCTGGCTACCCTGGCTGCAGCCAAGTTGGAGACCCCAAAGAGAAGGAGGGCAGCAAGCCCCTGTCAGGGTCCTCTGGAGGGAGGGACTGAAGGTCTGGCCCAAAATGCACGAGCACATTTCTAACCGATGCCATTTTGTAGTGATGTTTGAAAGCGCTGCAGTTCCAGGGAGGTGCAAGGTTGAGTGGAAGAGAGAAAATAATCATAGAAAGGCATAAAAGTTGGGATCAGATGACTTGCGTGGTGGGTTGAGCAGTGACCAAGGCATGTAGCCTTGGGCCAAGGAGGTCACTGGACCCAAATCAATGAAGTGCAGAGTTGGAGAAGTCTCCAGCCAGAAACCACAGGCTAGGACCAAGTTACAGCTTCGTACTGAGACAGGAGCAACTCGTCACGCTGTCTTTCTCCCTTCACTAAAGGACCATCCAGTTACCTCACTGAGCAGCAGCGTCATTTCATTTTCCCAGATTTCTTGGCGCAGTTGGAGCTCGTGATCCCCCAAATTTGACTGCAACCCTGGTCTGCTCTCCTTTTTCTTTGAACGGGCGGCGGAGGCTTTCCAGTGAGCCATGCTTTCTCCCGAGGGAGCAAATAAAGTCGTTGGTGAAGCTCACTCGTCCTCTGGCACTGGCACCAGTCCAGCCTCCTGTCCCTGCACGGCTGCGTTCTGTGCTCTGCTCTTGCAAGAACTGATTAAATAGCCCGGTAACACAGTTGGAGGCTGCAGCCCTTGCAGTAAGTAAGGGTCTGTAACAAGCCACTTGAAGAAAAATTATGATTAGTAGACACGGGGAGGACTGTTTTGTTTTACAAGGCTTCAGCGCAGAGTGCTGGCTTTATAAACGAGGTTGTGAGTCAAATTCTTCCTGGCTCTTTATGAAAGACCAATCTGTTGGAAAACCAGCTACCCTTTGTTTATGTAAGCAATCTGATTGCCCGTGGAGATGTCTTAGAGACACATACTTGATCCTAAATTTTGGCCTTTTATAGCGGGAGCGTATCGGAGAGGCGGTGCTGGACGTGAGGGTAGCGATCAGAAACGGTATTTCTATCTGCACAGAAACACGTGTGCTGGCACCTGAACCCATCACCTCGTCCCCGCTCTGTGCCCACTTCTGAAGCTGGCAGCAGACCTCAACGATGGGCAACAGAAGTCAAAGCAGATACCATCCACTGAAGCAGGAGAGTGGTCATCAAGCAACCGTGGGAAGGGTGGTTCCTCTCCCAGGGGTATCACAGAACACCTGTGCCTTTCTCAGCTGTAGCCTGGGTCTGCAGCAGCTGGGAAGGGTCCAGAGGAGCCTTCCCCGTGGCATGGTTTGGTTTTCAGCAGTGAGAAAGGCTGGAAGGTACTGGATTTTGCTCACCTGTGATTGAAGCTCAAGTTTAGTGTTTTTTGGAGAGGTTTCTCTGCAAATGACCATCTTTGCTTTGCCAGCCTGGCTGTTGAGGGCAGCGCAGATGTTGCTGGACCGACTGTTCTGCCTCCTGCTCATGCAGACGCCTGTTTGAGAGGAGAATCCGTGTTGTTCAAACAGGTACAGGCTTCTGCTAAAATGAACATCAGGTTTTATTGACAGAATAAGTAAATATTGACCAGTGGAAAGTTAAAGCCAATGTTTACTCTGAGTTTCCCTAAATCCAAGTGTTTACAGTAAGTGAAATGAAGCGCTGACCCACAGGTTCCCTTTTGTGACAGTGCCCCAGGGCGCAGGGCTGCCACCCAGCCCCGTTCTCCAAACTATTTGCACCCTGGTGGCCAGATATTTCCAAAGCAGGCGCTGTCTGTGGCTGTGGGCTTGAGCACGGTGCTGACCTATATATTAAACAAACATCTCAACAGAGAGATGAAATTAGAGATGCAGAAAACTGGAGATGTAATAATCTCCGGTGTCAGTCAGCAATTTGATCAATATATGAGATAAATCCTTTGCACATAACTCATGAAAGAGAACAAATAGAAATGTGGTCCCTCTATATGGTTGGAAAGGAAACGTAGACATCTCAGTGTCTCTGATGTCAGCATCGCTGTCCAAATGGAAGGTGGGCACAGGTGCTTGGAGTGCTTGGCTGGCAACCACCACGTTGTTGCCTCTCCAGTCGCCCTGTGTGTGTGTGACGCGCTGGTTGGTGGCTTGTCTCACCTGCAGGCTTAAACATCAGAATGGCCATGCTACAGCTGGAGGCCAGGGCCCAAATCCTCCACAACATCTAGGTCCAGATCCATCTGAAGGTGGAGCATGGGGCAGTTTGCCCAAGGTGACAAGCAGCACAAATTTATTCAGCTCTACGGACTCAGACGTGTTTTCTTCCCACTTGACTGTCCAGGTGTGCCCTGCAGGAGCTGTGTGCTGTCTTCTGCTGCTTCTTCTCAGACAATTGGGTCCTACCTTCAAGTATCTTCTGTTTGTATAAAACTGCCTTTCCTCAGTCTTCCACCCAGACACGGTGGAGACAGCAGAGACAAGTGTCTGTAAAGAAAGGTCCAGATGTCTCACTGGGCACCCAGAACCAAAGATCCCTGTTTCTAGCAACACCTGCATGTCTATCAAGCAGGTGTCAGCTTTCAGGTACCAGTCCTGTCTCTAACACTGTGATAATCAGTTTTGCAGAAGGAAAATAGAGTGACGCCTTTGCAGGGATTTGTGGGCTGATTTTGGTCTGAAATGCAGATGAAGATGGAAATCTCTTTCTCAGAATGCAGTATCTTGACATACTGGTTCAGCTGTCCTGAAACACTGGACTGGGGACAAGGAGACTTCATTCTGCAAAGAGCAAAACTTTTGGGACCTGATTCAGACTTTTCATCTATTAAATTCTGCAACAGTTGAGGTGCTAGTGCTGAAACCAGTATTTCTGTGTTCTCAAAACAAAATACTGGCTCTTTATAGAAAACATTGATTGCATCTGTACATTCCTGCCATGGTTTGCTCTGTGTGCGTCAGCATTTTCTTAGTGGCTGAGCACGGCCAGAGCGGCAGGAAAAGTGCAGCCAGTCAGACCTACGGAGAGCTGCCCAGTTCTGTATTTGGTTTATCTCTGCTCAGCACCAATATTTGTCAGGTTGCCAGCGAAAGTCACTCCATGAACAGATTCCAGCAGCTTATGGAGAAACACGCAATCCAGCTGCATGTTCAGGTTGGCTGTAGATAAAGTGATCTGCTATTCCCAAGCCCCTGAAGAAGTTTCCCTGTAAGCTGTTGGTGTGCTCTAGGAGCAGATGGCTTCTTCTTGGTGGGATTGGTAGCCAACAGGGACATCGTTAGGAGTCTGGGTAAGAATTATAAACTGTTTGCACTTCCTTAGGCCCTTCTGTGTTGTTAGCGCTGCACTGGTGGGATCGTCTTGGCCTGAAAGTCTCTTTGCTATTTAGCAGCTCATTTCATAGATGAACAGGTTTCCCAAGGAGATGTCAATGATTTGACAGCTTAGGCAAGCACCGCCCAGTGCAGCATCTGGGACATGAAGGATTGGGTTTGTGATCACAGATTCCTATTAGACCCCATCCTATTGCATTTTAAGAGCTCTTATTCTACCTGCCCTTTTAGAGGTGGCACCTCAGCCCTTTGAATGTGCCCAACCTTAATCCTTCTTGATCCTTCACCTTTCCATTAAGTTCCTTGTTTCTTTTTGGATCCCAATACTTTCCACACAATCCCATCAGTCTAACAAGCCTCCCCTCCTCCTGCTATTTACGGCCACGATGTTTTGATTTCCGTGTGGCAGATGTTCTTTTTAACAGATATTTACAGTTGGAAGGAACGGAGATCCAGCTGTGCTGATGGGACAGAAATAGAGCCACGTTATCACTCCTGCATCCAGGCATGAAATGCACAACCAAAGTTGCAGAGGAATAAATGTTTTTAATGCAGGCAAGGCATCCTGTTCAGCGCTGAGTTCAGTGATTTATTATCAGGACAAGGGCCTGATATGCCCTTGTGTTTAACGCCCATGTCTAACACCTTCACTCAGTTTTTGGAAGCATTAAAACGGTAAAATATTGGCAAAATATTTTGGAGTAAGAATATTGCTCTGGTGGGAGAAAATACTACTTCATACTTTAGTTACTACGTGTTTCTAGGGCAGGGAATGAGATGCTTGGAGCTCTAGATCCAGCTGTCAGGAAGCAACTAAAACCTTACACCCCTCACTGAGATCAGAGTCAGGCTCCAGCCATGCTCGGGTGGGTCCAGAGCCCTGTTTATCAGAGGTGGTTGAAGGAAGAGTCACAGAGGGCATTTGAACTCTTTATTATTAACATTTATTTTCTGAGGTAGAGATGAGCTGGGAAGCAGGGCTGTAACTGCTCCCGCATCAACTGTGGGGCACCTGCAAGGTCATTGCTGCTTCAGTGAGCCTCTCGAGCCAGCCCAGGACTTGCACTCTTAGGTCCAAGTTTCCAGGTAGCAGTACAACCTCCTTGGCCATTTCTTTGCCATCTGAGGGCTCAGCAGCACAGTGAAGCTCTAGATTTTGAACAACTTCAGGTAGATGCCCACAGCAGAGGTGCAAGGCTCATCGGATGCTCGATGAGTCGTTGGCTGGCTCCTGCAAGCCCTTAGGAGAGCAACACAAGCATCGGCTGACCCCGACGGAGCTGCCGTACCCGCCCTGCCAAGGGCTGCACGCAGCATCGGGAAGCGATCTCAGCGTCTCGGCCGTGGAGATCTTCCAGCAGCATTTAAAATTGACTCCTTCCAGCTGGCCTGTCAACAGCTAACCGTACTTAATTGTAGGAAGAGCTTTTGCAGGACCTGGCAGAGCAAACATGACTCCTGACCTCCGCCCAGTGCTCCGAGGCCGGCGGGGATTCGTTATGTGCTGCTGGCAGGCTGCACCGATCCCTGTCGGCTGGTATCTGGGGGAAGCGGGATGGGAAGATGGGCACGAGAGTCCCAAAGGTCACCAGTCAGATGCTTTTCTGAGCAGAGCGAGGAACAGCCATTGTGTCTACGCCATCATTAACAACAAAGCCCGGGACTGATGAACACCCTGGGGCTGGCCGGGTGGCCAGGACAACTTCAGCTACTTCATTCATGTCTGGGACTTCATAACACACAGGAGCTTTCAGGTACCACCTCAAGTATTGAGATCCTTTCCAATGCTCCTTCCTATTCCCTGCTCCCAAAGCAGTGTTCCTTCTGCAGAGCTGCTACATGATGGAAAATCACACAACAGGCTTGAGCCAAAGCAAATGCAGCTGTTTTCTTTTCCGAGGTGGTGCCCTACCTCATAACGGCCAACGGCACTGGCTTAGGGAACAAGAGAAAGAAAAATCTCAAGAACAGAGTGATCCTTTCCTGGTTCACCCTGTTTCTGGCCGAAGTAATTTAGGGACATCCTGAGTTGGAAGCTGAAACCAAAAATCTTCACCTTATTCAGCTTGTCCTGATGCTGGGGGCCACACACACTGTCACCATCTTCCTTCCTCCTACTTCATGACCAGGCTTTTCCCACCTTGGTGGCCTTTCTACCTGCATCCATGCTGCTATCTGTCCTCCAAAAGCAATAAGAAACATCTCCATGCTGCTCAGGTCTTCAGGACAGAGCTGCACCTGGCTATGTGCTAGGCAGGTGAGATCCTTCCTGGGCCAGGTGCCTGCATAAGAAACGAGCAGCAAGAGCTGTGGCAGGCAGCTCTGATTTTGAGACACTACAAAGTTATAGCAGGAAAGGGTCACTCTGTATTTATCTGCTCTTATGATTTTTTATCCATGACTACTCAGAACTCACTCGTGGATTTTTGATCCTGGCAGAACAACTTGGGGACCAATGCTGGACATCTCACTGGCAAATGCCAGCCCTTGTCTTCTACTCTGAGAACACCAGGATCTCCACACTAATTTGCCACCCCGGGCACCACAATTTCACAAGTGGCCTGCTTCCCCTTCAGAGAAGCTCAGGGAAAAGTCTCCTCTCAAAATTTGCAGGAGCCCTCTGAGATTGACTCACAAGGAAGTCTGGCAGAGGAGAGTAGGGGAGAATAGAGGACATACAGTTTGGGAACACCTCTCCTGGGATAAGAAGCCCTGGCAGTTGAAACAGAGCCAGAGTCCATTCCCTCATCTCTGGGCTGTTATTTTCCTTCCGCACTTGACTCTATACATGCCCTTGTTGGACCATAAGGGCAAAGAAGCAGTTTCTGTCCTATTTCTAAGGCAGAAAAGGAGCAAAGAACCCAAAGAGAAACCTCTTTGGATGGTGTGTGCATCCAGACAAGGGCAGGAGAACTTGACTTTCTGGCTTCTGATTTGGCCAGTACAGTGCAACTGGTTGGTCTCACACAGCCAAGCCTCACACGTACTCCAGACTGGATGTAGCACACCTTGACTTTTGGCTGGGGACATTTCACAGGAGCTGCAATGTGAAGATGACATGGGACGAGACTGGAGAAGAGACCTGGATGAGTCCCCAGCACACAACTTCATATTCTCAACCGCTCACAAAGACCATGCAGACTATGACAGATTCTTGCTGGCATGGCCTAGGCAGTTCTTGGACATGCTGTCCTGGAGGGTATGGGGTCCTCCCAACCCACACTGTCCTACCACACCCCATCTTTTTCATCTTTCTTTTCTTTGTGTAGGCTTTGGTGACTTTTTAGAGATACCCCATGTTCTGTACAGCGCCTAGTGGTGAGCTGATGCTCAAAAAATTCTCAAACTCATTGTAAAAATTTTCAGTTGGTTGTATGAAGAGCAGGTTTCCTCCCCAAAGAGCTGTTGGCTAGTGATGTGCAACCAAGTTCTCAAACAGCAGAGAGGCTTGGAGAAAGGAAATGGTCGTGGGGATACCATAGTGCTCAGTGTGGGCTTGAGGAGATGGTTCATCTGCATTAGAAATAGGATGGCATTTCACTTGGGATCTGAACTCTCTGGCAGGAAACGACACCAGTGCCAGGGACTGCAGGCTACAAGCCATCACTCTTTCTCTTACTGTCCCTCAGACACACTTTCCTGCACATCTCTTACCAGTGAAGGGACTGGGTCAAATGTTAAAGACTACCAAGAAAAAGTTAAGAGAAATGATCTCATCCTGTTCCAGTGTACAGTTTTTGCAAGGTAAAAGGAGATTGCTTTTTGCATAAAATAAACATGTCCTTGCCTTTTCCTCCTCAGGAATGGATTCCACTTTGAGTTAAGAGTATAAATAGAGCCAGAAAAAACTTCATGAGGCAATAAAAAGTCTGAAATTAACTATGCTCCCTCTGGGGCTGCTGTGAGAATTCTCCTCCCAACTTCATTACTGGTTTAAGAAAAAGTTGCACTAACACGGTACTTTTCATTTGGAAAACTATTTCTGGAATGTCTCTTGTTCCAACGGATTATGTAAAGTGACTCCAGCGGCTTTATGGAGTCTCAGTTGGAAAAGACCCATTAGATCATTCAGACCATCATCTGCCAGACTGAACCTCTTGCCCACAACTACAGCTGCCACAGGCTTTTAGGACAGGCTGTGGTCTGTCCACCTTTGCTTTCTCCTTCTGCTTGCCTCTACACAACCCATTCCCTTCCTTTCCCACTGTTCCTGGGATTGATTTTCTTTTCATCCTCTTTCTTTCCAGGAGCTTCTGGCCCATCCCATCCCATCCCATCCCATCCCATCCCATCCCATCCCATCCCATCCCATCCCATCCCATCCCATCCCATCCCATCCCATCCCACTCCCTGGGCATCCATGCTATGTCTGCAAGCAGCATTGCCCTTCCTGTCCTGCCTGCACTGCCCTGCTGTTCCTCAGGCTGTGGTTTTATCATAGAATCATAGAATGGTTTAGGTTGGAAGGGGCCTTCAAGAATATCTAGTTCCAACCCCCTGCCATGGGCAGGGACACTTTCCACTACACCAGGTTTCTCAAAGCCTCATCCAACCTGGCCTTGAATACTTCCAGGGATGGGGCAGCCACAGCTTCTCTGGGCAACCTGTGCCAGTGCCTCATCACCCTCAGAGGGAAGAATCTCTTCCTTATGTCTAATCTCATCTAAATCTCCCCTCTTTCAGTTTCAAGCCATTACCCCTTGCCACAGCAGGGCTGATCTCACTGCTCAGCTACTGCCTTATTTTCTGGTTTTTTGGTTTTGTTTTATTTTTTTTTTGTTGTTGTTGCTTTGTTGTTTTTTTTTTTTAATTTTTCTTTGCAGTTCAGTATCTGGAAAAAATGGAACCAAGGATGAAATAACAAGCAGCGCAACCGTGATGACCGTGGCAACCGCTTGATGAACTGTAAAGGCTGCCTTTGTCGTGCATGGCAGCTGTGTGTTTGGTTACCTCTGCAGCAGAAGGTATGTGCCATTTGGGAGAGCCCCTCAGTGCCACTGGTCCAAATGGATGAAGTAAAATGCAGATATTTGTGAATTTTACTTATATTGGACATCTAATGTCAAAAGGGCTCCAAGCAGGCTTGATATGAGTAATTTGAGATAAGCCCTGCTGATCCCGCAAGAGAAAGAATAAACACTTTGGGTGATTTCTAAGCATTTCCCCACCATCCTGTCTCCTTTCTCCTGTTTCAGTGTTGGGGCAAGGTCCAGAAAGAAATTAGTTTCCTAATGGATTTTCCAGACTGAGGCTGAGGAGGGCCACCTGCATAGGCTCCTGAAAATCCCAATATGAGGATCTAAGCTGTACCCTCACGCACCTAAAGTAAGGGGAATTTGGATGCTTTTGGACTCAACAGCTGGTTCTGAAATATGAAGTGCAGCATCTGAATGAAGTGCAACGGTTCTGTGCAAGAGCAAAACCCACAAAGGAGAAGCAGCCAGAAGAGCAGCAGTCGTTGTTTTGGTACAACGATTTACCAAAATTTCCTGAAGATAAGACCATGTAAATACATCTTTGGACCACAAATATCTTCAAAAAGCACTTGGCAAAACAGCTACAGCTCTTAATGCAGTCCAAATATAAGGTCTGTGGTGTTAATGCCAAAGTGCTTCATTCTGAAAACGGGATCTGTGAGACCCAGTGACTGTTGAGACTCTTTTCACATAAATCAGGGGAAGAATACATGAGGATCTTGAAAACCTTAATGAGGAAGTGCTCCGTTATGTGCCAAATATAGGAAATGCCTGCAGGATCAGAAACACAACAGATATTCCCAACATGCCATATAATGCAAGACCTGAAGGCAGAGGTGTGTTCAGTAAAGCTTTGGAAAACTTCAGTGAAAACCAGAATAAAATATTATCTATGTGATACACTATGACAATGTCACATTCATATGGAAAAAATAAAAATGCCTAAAATATTTAGCTAATGACAAAAATAGCTTAATAGGAAACATTGAAATCCTCATCATAGGAATAGTAGTTGCGAAACTCTTCTATCACTGAGGCTCCTCCTCAAATTGCATCTCCCAGGATGTATCATGAACTCTTCTTCTGAGGAGGTAAGATCTGGTGTACGCAGGAAGTACGTTGTGCCTGGTGTGCCTGGTACAGGAGAGCAGGGTTCAACTTGCCCAACTGCAGATGTCTGCAAAACGTGAGTCTCCATCAGATCCACGGGCTCAGGCATCTTCTGTAGTGGTGGAGACCTTTGCCCTGTGGGGTGTGAGAGCCCTGGGTGAGGAGAGTCCCCGACTGCACTGTTTGTGTGACTGGGTCTCTTCTGATTGCCATGGGGGTGCGACACATACCATGTTCTAGACACACGTATTTTAAGTGCTACAGTTAGGACGCCAAACTTGATTATCTTTGCTAAATGTTTACTCTGAGAAGGACTCTCCTCAGCCTTGAAGCTCAACAAAACATATTTTTGGTCACAGAACAGTCAAATTTCCTTAAAAACATTAGAATTTTTGGGTTTGTTTTCAAATAAAATCATGAAAGCAATCACTTTGAATTTCCTTTCCCACAAAACCCTCGCATTTTTCAGTAGGGTGTTTTGTGGAAGCAGTTCAGCCATCTAGGGTGGAATTCATCTTGCTTAATGGCCATGCTCTGCACATCTCATAACACCTTACTTTCCCATACCCACTTAAAAACCTCCCTGCAGCCCTCCCAGGCTCTGCCCATGTCGCAGGTCTCTATCTGCAGGTCTCCCTCCACGCACTGCTCTCCCAGCAGAGTGTTGGCACCTTCTTCCCTGGGCCCTGGCTACCTTTACACGATCTTCATCAGGAGCCAGAGGTAGGAACCAGGCATGTGCTGTCCCCAACTCATGCAATGCTGAGCATCCCTGTCATCCCTTCGGAGGAGAAATCCGTTTGGATTCACTTCCTCCATCAGTTGCTAATTCTCATAAGGCTGAGCAAACCCAGAAACTTCAAATTTTCCTTCTCCCATGAGATCCAGTTGAAATTGTCCAGTGGATCCAATGTAAGTACTTGGGGAGATCTGACAACGGGCAAGCACAAAGCACAGACTGTGTGTTCATTCAGCACTCTTTTATGGTGGAAACCAATGTAACGTGGGTGGCTTTTCTTTGGACAGTTGGACATGGTCCTGGGGCAAACAGTCTGGGTGGTGAGATACGGGGGAGATGGCAATGACACATAATACAGGCAACTCCCCACCTCGTACTCCCCTCACGCAGTAAGAACCACAGTCTGTGCAGTGAGCATGACAAGTAGGATATGAAATACACTGGTTTGAAGATTGTCTACTGAAGGGTAGCTCTTCCCTTTTGTGCATGTGAATTGTCACATACTTTAATCGCATGATCATGTATTTTGATTTCTACTGGCTAATTGCTTCTTAACATTGTTATTCGCAGAGACTTTCTCTCCTTTGTTCTCATTTCAGTGAAACTGAGACAATAAAATGTCAAGAAATACCAAAACAAAAGCAAACCTTCTGTAAATGAAGCATTTAGATGGCATAGTTGACAGAAAAAAGATGGGGAATGTGCCATTATGGATTTAGTGTTGCTGTGAAATCACCTTCATTTCAAGTTGTAGTTTCTGTACTGTTTTCTGTTTGTTTGATTAATATTTTACAAATTCTGACAGAAAAGGCATGCTGTAAAGTACAAAAACCAACATCCACTGTAATAAGCAGCCTGCTGAGTCTTCTCTTCCTTTTTACTGCGACTGAATAAAACAGCACTGACTAAACATCAAGAGGTGTTTTTGCACAGAGAGTTATAGTTATGCATGGAACAGAGTTATTTCTAAGTAACTATTGTTGGTTTTATTCATAAAGGCTCAGCTATAGTATGGAAAATAGATTTAAATGATCAGATATTTCCCCTGACTTGCTTTGAATAGCTGGAAACCTGGGAAAGTGTCAGCATGGTATGAATAAAACCATGCTTCATTTATACTTCGTATGCCTCATAAAAGAAAAATATGGATTGCAACCAAAACAGCATCTGTATTTGTAATCTTACGTCTAGCATAACTCCAAACTGCTTTTGGCCTGGTGGCATCAGGGATTTCATATTTCTGAGACAATCTGTACAGGAACCACCAGCAGCTCCTGGTTTTAAACTGTGCGTTTTAGGTGTACATAAAGTTCCTTATTAGGCTTTGACATCTCTTTTGGTTTCCATAGGAAGGTCCATGCATGTGGCAGGAGCGTATCATCTGGTTGGAGACCCTCTGAGGAACATTTCCCATGGGTGATGGTGTGGGGAGGAGGTTTCCTCCCAGAAGCCTGTACCCTTGGTGGGGAGCTGGGCATCGAGGACATGGGATCGAGGACATCATCTGGTTGTCTCCAACCGTTGGGATTGGTGTTGATGGGCAGGGAGCACTCCAGCTGGGATACGGCTGCCAGAGGGGTAAGGGAGCAGCATCCCTCTGCATGAGCACATGGATTTGGATGATCCTTTGCCACAGATGGAACGGTAAGAGCTGACAGAGGGGCTGGGTTCTCCCACCCTCAAGGTAAGCACTGAAACAGTGGCACCAGTGGGAAATGCAGCTGCAGCCTCGCCTGATTTGGAGCACTTCCACTTCCCCATGGGAAGGACTCACATTGGAGAAGTTCGTGGAGAACTGTAGTCCGTGGGAAGAGAGCCCACAGTGGAGCAGGGGAAGAGTGTCAGGAGGAAGGAGCGGCAGAATGACGTGTGATGAACTGACCCCAACCACCATTCCCCATCCCCCTGCGCTGTTGGAGGGAGGATGTAGAGAAATCGGGAGCAAAGCGGAGACTGGGAAGAAGGGAGGGGTGGGGGAAGGTGTTTTTAAGATCTTCCTTTTTTCTCATTATCCTTCTCTGACTTGATTGGTAACAAATTAAATTGATTTTTCCCCAAGCCGAGTCTGTTTTGCCTGTGACCATAATTGTGAGAGATCCCTCCATGCCCTTGTCTCGGCCCTTGAGCCTTTTGTTGTATTTTCTCCTCCCCAGCCCACCGGGGAGAAGGAGTGAGCGAGTGGCTGAGTGCTCAGTTGCCGGCTCGGCTAAACCACGACAAGAGAGTATGAGATGCTGATGCAAATTCTCATATCTCCCCTGATCAGGAATCACAATGTTTATGGCAAATAATAGTCCTAATTATAATTAGATTCAAACTGAACTCCTGAATCAGCCCTAGATTATGTTTAACCATAATCTACTAACTGCAATGGTTAATCATATCTGGCCTTCATAGCAGCCTAATCCTTCAAATTATTTCAAATTTAATTCCAACTCAAAGGCAATTATCTCTTGAAATTTAAAATCTAAGTCTTTGAGTTTAGTCATCACCATAGGTTTAACCCTAAGACTTACATAAACCTACAGATGCAAACAAAAAACTAATTGCATATTTTAAACTTAAAACTAACCCGTTGCTAATTATAGCTCAGTACTGAACTCATACCTTTATCCTAACCCAGATGATTAACTTCAACTGTAATCCCTAATCCTGATCTACAATTTCAGTCATAATGTCAACTATAACCTTACTCTAACCTAAATTCACTAAATAAAAGGAAAATACATGGGAGAAACCTTATTTTCCAGGTGGATGCTGCACACAGACAAGGGAAAGACAGTTTGGCTTTGAGGTCTAAAATGGGCATCCTTGTGCCCATCTCGTGCCAGGGAGGGACGTGGAGGTGAGCTTTCCCACAGGCATGCGAGACGGAGGCCAGCGCTGGAGCTGCGAGCAGGAATATCTTTAGTACACAAAATAAATCTGTTTTCAGAGCTTTTCATGGCTACTGCAGCTGCGGCTGTTTGAGGGTTCACGTCAGCCCCTGTGATGGTTAATGGTGGGTCCTGGCCAACCTCTGCCCAAACCCACCAGTCAAACTTCTGCCCTTGCCAGGAAGGGTCCCCCGCACCTCCCTCCCTCCCTCCCTCCCTCCCTTCCCCAGCTCACCCATCATCCATCCCCTGCACTCGGCTGTCGGGGGGCTCTCAGTGGGATGGGAATCCACCCCCAGGCAGTGTGGGGGCACCAGTGCAGGCAGAGCTTGTGTAAGAAGTGAAATACCATTTTTTATGTTGATTTCCTGCCAGTTTTGCCACGATGTAGATTATGACCCTCTGTTAAAGCCGTCCTGGCTCCCACTTTACTGGACTACCATCTAACCACGAAATAATCAGGGAGATCATCAGCCTCAGCCACTCGTTGTGGCCTTTCCACTGCATTAATTTGCACCATGCCACAGTTCCAAAGATAAAACTCTCCTTTCCCTCCCTCCTGCCAGCCCCCAACAGCATTGGGGGGGTGTGTTTGCCATGAAACCCCCAGCTCCTGCGATGGGTCAGTGGCTACCGGTGGGTGCTGCTGCTCTTCGCCCCCATCGAAGCCGCTTGCATTCCGCTGGGGTGGGGTGTGGTAGACAACAAAAAGGAAAAAATGGAACTGTCATTTGCTGGTGACCTGATTTTTTTGAGGGAAAAAAAAAAAGATGACATTCTGCAATTAGTTGAAATATTTTTTTTTAGCTGCAGGTATAATTTGCTTGGCTCACTCTCATTCCTCATAAGAAGGGAGCACTGGAACAGGTCTCCTAGAGAAGCTGTGGCTGCCCCATCCCTGGAAGTGTTCAAGGCCAGGTTGGATGAGGCTTTGAGCAACCTGGTGTAGTGGAGGATGTCCCTGCCCATGGCAGGGGGGTTGGAACGAGATGGTCTTTGAGGTCCCTTCCAACCCAAACCATTCTATGATGCTATGAATATCACCCACAGACGCCATGGGGTGGCATTTAGTGCACTTCTGTGGGTGCTCGCAGCCGTGGTGGGGGGCTGCTTTCTAACACGCCGTGGTTTCTGTGCATTAACTGACTGGCTTCATCTTCCTGCTTTTGCTGACGTCCGCTCTTCAGCTCATCATCCTCATCCTTCTGTGCTTGGGCGCGGGAGAAAGTCGATGTGTTCCTGTGCAGAGACACGTTTGCCAGGTCCCCCGAGCAGGGCTGGCGCGTGCGGCAGCCTGGGCAGGAGGGGGCAAGGGGGTCCGGGGGTCCATCCCCCCGCGGTTTGCTGCTGCTCCATCTCCTCTCCCAAAGGTCTCTGCAGAGCAGAGCCGGAAGGCAGCACGGCCGCACGCTGCCGGAGGTGTGGAAAGGCTACGGTGCCAGCTGGGCACAGCAAAACAGACCGGGATGAAAAAGAAAAAAAGGTGTTTCCTCGCTGTGGAATTTCACCAATTTCCCTGCTCGCTTCATTTGAGCTTTGGAATTCAGATGAAGAGATATCGCTCCTGATATCCCCTCGATTCCTCCTCAGCCTCCTGTTTTCAGCGCAGGACGCCTTGTCCCGGCTGCAGCCGCCTTCTATTTGCTTTTCCGTTTTTTTTTTTTTTGCGGAGCGCCTGCAGGGAATTTTTTTGAAGTGGCATAACGGCATCACGGGGGTTGGGAGGGCTCCTGGCGCTGCCGCCGCGTAGCTTTGGTGCTGAAGGGAAACACGTGGGCCAACAGCTTACGGCGCGGGGCTGCGAGTCCGGTGGCACGGGCTCCGCAGTGCCGGTCCAGGCCACGTGCCGGATGCCACCGGTGCCATCTTGCCGAGCCAGCGGGGATGGGTGAACTACAAATGCCAGATCCTGTGTTTGTGACAGTGGGTCCCTGACCGGCACGTTGTGGCTCACCTTAGGTCATCTCCAACTTGGAGTCATTGTAAGCCGGGGCTTCCGGAGCCTGGAGAGCTCAGAAGAGCTGGAGTGAGCCCTGAGGGAGGGCTGGGAATAGAGAGGTGCGATGCACGGGCTTCTTTCCTGCTCAGTGCACGGGTTCATCAGGATGTTCTCGTCTCCCTGTAGTTCTGCCCTACAAATCAAGAGGAGGGACAATCAGCGTATGGAGAGACCAACAGCTGCACAACTGTGAGCATGATGGAGGAACGCAGTCCTCAAACTGGTGTTTTTAGAGATACAAAACATCTGCTCTGAGGAAAAAGAAAAGAAACTGGGAAAAAACTTTTTGTTTTGAAGTCTGAGATTCAAGATGGTAGTGTGGAGCTGCGAAGGGTGCTGGTATCCACGGTGCCAATCATGACATGATGGAAATCCATTACATACCCTCCCAGATGATAAATTTGGATTTAATATGGTGTCATCTCTTCAGAGAACAGATTCTGGGTTTTTCTTTACCTTTCAGTTTCTGTGTTTTCAGGTTCCTCTTTACATCATATTTTCTGTGAAAGGTTCTTTCTCCATTATGAGAATATTTTTATTTAGGAAAAACGAAGAACCTTATGTAATTCTGTGATGCCTGGAGCAAAAGTCCAAACATTGCAGGAAAATATAAGCTTTGGCCACAGTCTTCTTTTTGAAGCTTTCCAGCTTTCAGCATTTCTGATGCTTCTGTAACAAATGAGTCTAAATTGGAAAAGCTGGTCCAAGTCCATCTGACCTTTTTGTGCTTCCTTCCCTCTTGCGGCACTGCTCAGACAAAGCCCTTCCCCTCCTCCAACTACACTTGCAGCAGCACTGGACGAAACCTCTCAGCTCTTTCTCAACACTGCTGTCTGAAGGGACATCAAAATTCCACCTGATGCTTTACTGCAATCTTGTAAAAGGAGCTGTGCATGTGGCCAAGGTCTCTCTCCCTGTTATTCCTCTTTACTAGTCGACTGCAGTTCCAGAGAAGAAAGATCACCCTGAGCAGCTCCCTTCTCCCACTGCTTCAGCCTGGAGAAGAGAAGGCTCCGGGGTGATCTTATAGCAGCCTTCCAGTGCCTAAAGGGGCTACAGGAAAGCTCGAGAGGGGCTTTGGACAAGGGCGTGTAGTGATAGGACAAGGAGCAACGGATTTAAACTGAAAGAGGGGAGATTTAGGTTAGATATAAGAAAGAAATTTTTCACTTTGAGGGTGGTGAGGCACTGGCACAGTGTTATGGTTTGAAGTGGGGGGGGAGGTCCGGGTTGCAGAAGCTGCCCATCAGCCCGGACTCCCGTCCCCCTCGGGGCTTGAGCCAATCGGCGCCTCTGCGAATTGCCCTATTTACGTCGGACAAAGGAACCGGAAAGGTGTGTGCCGGTGCCCAGGGGTGAGGAGAAGGGAGAGAGGGGCACGGCCCCCGCTCCCGGCTCCCGGCCGGGCCGGTGCCTGCTCCAGGCCGGTGCCCGCCCCGTCGAGGATGGCGGCGGCGGAGGCGCTTGGGGAACTCGGGGGGAGCCCCGCTGCCGGGGCGCCCACCGGGCCGAGTTCACCCAGAAAGGGCTGAGATCTGAGAGAAACGGCCACACAGATCAGAGGTCAGTGAAGATGGAACGGAACAGCGTGTGCCGCGGCTGAGCCCCCCTTGCCAGCAGCCCCTTTGCAAACAGCCCTCGGTGGGGCAAGCAGAGACCCACTCGCAGCCCCTGGAGGACCCACGTCGAGCAGAGATGCCAGAGCCTGAGCACGGTGCATCTCGAGCCCGTGGGATGCCCCCGCCGATGGGGAGGGGTTTGGTTAAAGGAGATGCCCGAGCCGGAGCCTGCTGTGACTCCCGGGCACGGGGCGAGGCCATTTGCGCATCTCAGTCCGTGCGGAGCCGCGTTTCGGGTCGCTGTGCCGCCCCACGCCGGAGGCATTTACAGTCTGTGTGATGGCCCACGGCAGGGCGAGTGGCTGCAGCTCCTTAAAAGCCCAGGACTGGTAAAGCCCACACTGGGGGCAAATCCGATGGGGTAAGGATTTGCCCCCCAGCGGGCAGGATTCACGCTTTCGCCGTGAGTAGGGGATCCGCTGGAGCAAGGGACAATGGTGTAAGGGCTCCTGCTCCTTTAAGAGAAGCGGCAGTAACAGCACGGGATGAACTGACCTGCACCCCCCCATTCCCTGCCCCCTGCGCCGCTGGCGGGGGGAGGTAGAGCTGGGAAGAAGAGGCAAAGGGGGGGGAGTGGTGTTGTTTTTAAGACCTGGCCTTGTTTTCTTGTTATTCTCCTAAGTAACCGTTTTTGTGTGCTTTTCTCTTTGTAGGTAGCTGTTAATAAATAGTTTTGCATTAAGAAAAAAAGCCTCTTTTGCCCGGGACTGTGGTTGGTGGGTGCTGCTCTGTTCCTGTCTCGATCCTCAGCTCTTTTATTACATTTTTCTCTCCTCTCCATTTTACTGGACTGGGAGAGCTGCGTGGGTTTAGTTGCTGGATCAGCCTAACCCACGACACACAGGTTGCCCAGAGAAGCTGTGGCTGCCCCATCCCTGGCAGTGTTCCAGGCCAGGTTGGATGAGGCTTTGGGCAACCTGGTGTAGTGGAGGGTGTCCCTGCCCATGGCAGGGGGGTTGGAACTAGATGATCTTTAAGGTCCCTTCCAACCCTAACCATTCTATGATTCTATGATTCTATGCTTCCTTCCTTTGCCCCATGGACAGCACAACCTTCCCATCCATGTATTTTGGGGAAAAGAAGGTGGCGTTGCTGGGAAGGGATGGAGGGAAGGAAAGCATTTCCAACCTCTGTTTTCCCTTGTTCCTGGACAGAGGCTGTTCAATGTGCTGGGATTGATGGGGCAGGGACCCCAGCACCACAGGGAGGGGCAGGGCTGGCCCCAAGTGCAGGGAACAAAGCAAGTTTTGTGGGTACCCAAAAAAACAGCTGAAATGCCAACTGATACTAATCTTGCTTGGCACTGATACGTGCAGTTGGAATCTCCTAGAGCCTCTCTCAGCCTCCAGGTACCCTTTCTCTGACCCGTCTGCAGCTGTTGGGCACATTCTGCTGTGCCTCGATGGGGATAGTCATGGCCATCCCCGGCACCTGCTGCGCAACGTGCCGATGCTGTCGACGGCGCTGGCGAGGAAGGATCTGCTGGTGCAACTGGAGCAGGGTGTCTGCTGGGCCGGCCAGTCGGTGGGCTGCTGATGGAAAGCTGCTGGCCTTCTGCAGCTCTCCATGGCAGCTGCTCACTCTGCTGCAAGGAGAGAGCAGGGAGGAAAAGGGACTCAAAATGCAGAGGAGGAGGGGACAGGAGTGGTTACGGCCAAACTCTGAGAAGAGTAGGTAGGTACTTCTGAGGATGCTGTTGGACCCCATGGGCATGTCTAGAGGGTAAGTGGAGGCTTCTGAGTTCAGAGGAGGATGGGTTACAGAAGTGACCTGCTCATGGTCACATCACTCTGGGTCAGAGGAAACATGCCTTTAGGAACCGGTTTGTTAATGAAAGAGAAAACGAAATGGAGTATGTGGGTGGTTTGTAGGGTGATTTGGCAAATAGCTCAGTGCTGTTTGAACATACACTGAAATCCTGAAGTAAATCCATGAGATTTGGATGATGGTGCACTGTCACAACACCACAGTTCCTGTCTTGCAAACACAGCCCTGGGCAGATCCTTGCTGCCGGTGGTTCTGCTCCAGTGAACCACAGCACCACTCAATGACCAAGGTTGGGAAGGACCTCTGGAAGGCTCTCGTCCAACCTCAAGGATCACAACACAGCAACCTCCCACAGACCCTTCCCTGACCAAGCCTCAAGAGCAGTCGCCTCCTTTCTGACACCTGAGTCCTGGTCCTGCTGAGCTCCCTCCACAGATGTGCTTCAGCGCTCCACGTGACCAGGTCCTGCCACCCGTGCCTGGCTCTGGCACATCTCTTGTCCTGCAGGATGCACCTGGAAAATTCTTTTCCACCCATTATTCTGCCTTTGTAACTGCACAGCAGCTTGTAAAATAACTGAAAACCTAACGGCGTTTTCTTGCCGGTTAAGGAATTCTTGGCCAGTGACATCCTCCATCCGCTGCCCGGCACAAGGCGTCAACCTCAATAGCCGAGCAGCAGGAAACACCCGCAAGGAGAACTTCAGGCCCTAATGCCAGGAAATGGGGCTTCCAGGTACCTGACTCGTGACTTCCACCAGTCGCATCGCCCAAAGCCCACGGCGGCTCTCACTGCCCCCACGCTTCTGCATCCCCCTCCCGGCTCCGCCGCAGCCCTTCCCCATTCGCCTCTCACTTCTCTACTGAGGTTCCTGCAAACTGCTACTTGTGGCCAGAAACTTTTAGGATTTCTCATCGTTTTCATTCCCCTGCGCTCAGGGGCAGGGGCCAGCAATGCCCGTGCTTGGTTTGAAAAGATACGGGGCTGCTTTCCCCCACTCCTGCTGCCCCCTGCGTAGCCTTGGGCAGGATTTTCACACGGGTGCCTCTCTCATGACCACCTACAGATTAGGTAGATGGATCTTGCTCTGAAGACAACTGAGTTTCTTGGGGCATCCCTTTAGGATTTAAGCAGTTTAAATACTTTTCTGAAGAGTGGCTGGGAAAGGCTGAATTGATCATTCTTTGAGTGTTGACCTCAGTGTGGTCATTTGTGCTGCATGTTTTGTGTTTTGGTGGCCGCTTAAGAGACCTGCTGCAGCTCCTACAGACCTCCTGCCATACGCAGATGCTCACAACCTGTGTTGTGAAACATGCAGTCCTGCTCTTTGGTTTCCCTCTTTGATGCTCTTCACCCCCAGTATCCCAGGTGACCTTTGAAGGTTCCTTCCAACGCAAACTATTCTATGATTCCATAAAACCCAAATGCCTGAGCTCTCTGTGGTCTTCAGAGAAATGTGAGACCTTTCCAGCCGAACTGGTTCTGTGCAGACACTGTGCTCAGGAGTCACATACCAAGAAAATGAAGAGAAAAACGCTAACGGGCACTGTGGAGTTACTGGACAGCTGTTTTCCTATGTATTGCTCGCAAACCTTTTCCCTTCTCCATTTGAAGCTCAAGCTGAATCAGCCCCAAAGTTGGGCATGATGTTTGGTGCAGATTCACCTCCAAGACCCCCATGTGCTATGGGAGTCTAGGAGACAACTTGTTCCCCGTCACCCCTACATGATTTTACAGCCTCAGGCGTTTGATACCAACCTCTGAATCAGCACCTCAATTCCTCAAAGCTTGTGTGAACCCCAATCTTGGTGTCGCCTCAATTCCCACTCCAAACACAGCTGACAGTGTCTTGCTTGTAGGGGGTCAGGAGAAGCGTGGCGATGGTGCTCCTGCCTGGCAATGCTCTGCAGCTGGACTGCTGACAAATTGCACCCTGCTAACATCTGTCCTCGGGTCCTCACCTGGGTCACTTACGGCCTCGCATTCACCGAGTTACTGCCAAACTGCCCGTCTGCGTGTGGGGTGACAGGCGAGGGGTAACCAGGGTTTTCTTGACCTAAACAGCACATGGAAGCAGTGGTGGATGCCAGCTGAGCACCACTTGCCCCCGCTTTGCCTTGTGCACTCAAAACTGTGTCCCTGCCCTTGATTTCCAGACAATTAGGTGAATGTTTCTGCTTGAAGCTTAATATAGTAGGCAGCTTGTGATATTTGCATTTGACACCTACACCTTCCCCTGCGAGACACCAAGGAGATCTTGTTTGTATTCTAGGTGGGGAGTGTGTAAAAGTAGCAATTTCTAGTATGAGTCACTACCTCAGTGTTTGATTAATTCCCTACTTCTGAACTCTGGTGAAACTAAATGGTTGGAAGCCCCAGAGGAAAGCTATGCTACAGGAGAAAATAGAAGCTGTAGAACAGAGTGTAGCTTAAATTAGCGGGGCCAGAAGGAAAGGACATAAACCATTTGTTGCTGCCAGAATATATAATTTCAGCCCTCACTCCTCTGACCTTGCAGAAAGGGCATGACCTTGTCCCAGTGCCTGTGGAAAGGCCACAGAGAATGTCCAGCAAGACAGGAGGAATTCTGTCTGAGTCTCAGCAGCAATGCTTCCATGGGAACATCTTCCCACTTGACTGCAAACTTAGAGGCACAACAACAGCATCGAATCTAATGGTGTATGGCACAGATGGACCTATGGGGCATGGCAGTATCCAGCACGGAAAAGGCGTAACTTGAATCAGGGATGGTTCCAGTGCAGAAGAGATTCTGGACAATGTCCAGGGTCTGGACTAGGTCCAGGGCTGGACTCAGGTCTGCAATGAGGATAAAATTTGCCTTGGAGTAAAGGCTGAGAATATACAATATTTACACCTAGAAAAGCAGATCTCCAGCTGAGGGAAATGGCTGGAGCGTCTCAAGTTGTGATGGGGAGAGCCAGCTGAGGCTCAGCCCTGAGGCTATAAAAGGGGCTGAAATGGAGGCAAGGCTGCATTTTGGCCATCTGCTTGGCTGAGGCCAGGGGGCTGAATTTGCCATTAGTGTTCCATGAAATATGAAACAAGAGTCGATGTCGTCTCTGGGTTTCATTAACACTTTGAAATGCCGGGGGGAATATCACATTTGACTACGGGGCCAGCACAAGTCAGCAGAGAATCTAACATTTCAGCTCCCACTCAGAAAAACCCAACAGCTTTATTTCAGTTCTGACTGCTCCTTCCAAAATCAACTGAGACAACCAGTTATTATGAAAAAAGCTCGTTGCCAATGAAACCATCTGAAAAGTTTCATTCTGTTCTCTTTGGGGATATTCATCCTCTTTCGTTTATGCTCAGTCTGCGAATTTCATGGCAGAAAATGAAATCCTTGAAACTAATTCTTTAACTTCTCAACCCCTCACATTCACATGTTCTTGGTATAGGATGAACTTCTCCTGGTCTCAGCCCTGAAAAGCACATGGGATGGATCCTTAGCTGACGTGCCCAGCAGAGCATCAACTCCAGTATAATTATGCTGCCTTCCACCAGCATCGATGCAGCTGCACAGGCACAGTCACCGTCAATTGTATTTGCATCAGGAAGTTCCTGTAAGGTTCCCAGGAAAACTACCTGTACAAGCAAAACCAAAGTAACTCCTAGAACATGGTTTTCTTCAAAAATGAATGTGCCACCCCCTGGCAGCGTTCAGATGGACATCCATGTGATGTATAGTGTCTACTGAAATTGCTCTTTTGCTTTGCAGCCAGAAACACCCAAATACAGAGAGCAGCTTGTTTGCCTCGAGCCCAGTGAAAGCGTTCTCTGGGGCACAGCATACGCTGAGCTGTTCAGGACTGGGCTGTTTCTCTGCAAATTGGATCCTGCTGCTCCCGCTGCTGCCGAGGGGGAAAAAGAGAAACGAGGTAAAACAAAAGCAAACATACACCTCAAGCAGCTCTGCCTTCCTGAGAAAGGAAACTTAAGGCTCACTCGAGAAAGGAAGCAAATACCAGGCTCCCTAATTGTGCTGTGGAGTGCATTGTTGGGGTTAGTTACTGGTGACGAGGTGGGGAATTACAGCCACGGGGGTGTAGGAAACCCAAAGGCCCAACTGGAGACCTAAACTCATAATCCCTCTCCGGTCCCCACAAATTCTTGAAACACTTGGGTTACAACAGCTGAGAAAACAAAACAAAATGCAATTCACCTCCGTCCTGAGCGGAAGTAGGAGAATTCCTTGGCAACTTGAGATCCTTTTGTGAAACTGATTATACGAACAGCAAACAGCCCAACTGTGCAGGAGAGCTGTATGAAGGGTCTAGTCTGGACCTGCCGTCTGCGTAACTGAGTCTTAGACTTGGAGAGAAGAAGAATTCTCTGTAGGTTTGCTGAATGTTTTTCAGGGAGCTGGAGGCATCTTTGCTAGAAGCCTCAACACTCAGGAACTCCTCCAGAAAGCCCCAGTGCTGCCCTCTCAGGGTAACGCAGAGAGTCCCGGAGATGACAACGCAGGAGAGGACAGATCCAACTGTGTTAGACTTTCAAGGCACTCCGTGAAAGTCTGCTCCATCTCTTCTGTAACTGTGGTTAACTTTAAAGTCATTGCTGAGCTCTAAAGCCGAGAGGAGACAAGACTTCTGGAGCTGAGCAGTCGTGCAAGGTTTTCCCAGCACCTGCATGCTCTTGGTGGAGGACTAATGCCTCCTGGCGGTCCCAGACACATCTCCGTGAGTGCAGAAATGGTTCTGTGCACCTTCCCCTGCTTTCAACGTGTTCTGGCTGCTGGGATGCCTGGGGAAGTCCCAGCTGGCACCTCGAAGCGCGCATGGAGATGCATGGGTGGGTCACCCACTGGGAACGGTCAGAAAGAGGGCGTCCAAACAAGAAGGCAAAAGGCAAAGGCTGGGAAATGAGAAAAGGAGAAAGGCAGAGAGGTGATGTAGGGCTATGGACTGACCATGGAGGAGCAACAAAGCTGGAGCTCATCAGAGAATTGCTGAAAGCTTCAACTGTGAAGAAACTCCAGACACAGCTGTGAGCTGTTAAGAAGAGGACAACCACGGAAGTGTGAACCTGAAGCTTGACTAATGAAATCCCACAGCCTGCTGCTTAATGAGGCCCCACTCTCAGTTTGGCAGAGAGCAAGAATATGGCTGTGGCTTCAGGACTCGTCTCTCCCAGTCCTGTTTCCTCCCCCATGACGAGGGGGGGAGGCTGTGACAAGTCTGATCCTTGACAAAAAAACAGCAAAGAGAAAGACTTCTCACTCTCTTCGATATCCCCCCAGCAGCACTGCACAAAGGACAGGCCACCAGCATTTTCACCTGGAGATGCATGGAGGGAAAAACTCTCCTTCAGATTAAAAATACTGTAGAAAATTGAGAAAACCTGGAGATCCTCTTCTAGAGTAAAAATGATGCAGCTGTGCACTACAGTCCACAGCAGCAACAGAAATGTAACGGTAGCTGGGATGGGACAGAGATCTGTGGGAAGGAAGGGCCGGAGAGTATTTCATCAGGCCAGTTGTACCAATTCCAACAAAATTTAATAGCTGGCCTAACAGGAATACTTAGATTGTCATATCTGGTGAGAGGCAGTTGTGGAATGAGCAAATTAGACATAGCCAGTGCTGTCTCCAGACTTTGCCCTTCTGCTGTTTGCCATGTGCCATCACCAGGGACTCTGGGCAGAGGACTAAGCTGCTGTGCTAGCGATGGGCAAGGCTGTCCAGCATCGAGATCGTTTTCCTCTGTCCCTGTTCTGCTCTTACAAGTTTTAGGGTAAACCAGGCTCATCTGACCCAGAAGATTGAAAAGAATGGAAGGAAAACAAAGAGAAATTCTAAGCCTTCATCAAAAATCTATTAAAGTCCCTATCAATTATTCTGAATGCATGAAATGGCCTTTATTATAGTCATTTTTCTGAGCACAAAAGCTACTTTCAGTAACACAGGAAGGGAAAAATCATTACAAACTTGCTAGACTCAAGGAGCGTCTTGCAGAAACTCTTTGTCATGAAACAAATTATAAAAAACTATAAATAAATGACCATTATTAGAGCAACTGAGCTCTCTAACTAGGCAGGCTGCCCAGGGAATGAAGTGTTTCCCTAACAGGCAGGGGGGGAGGCGAGGCAAGCAACAGGTACATCACAAGGTCTCTGGGTGGGGGAGAAAGCAGCCCTAATGTTGTCACCTCCTGCTTCTGGAAATGGAAGAAGTATTTGGAGAAATAACTTCCTTAAAAGACTGATAAAATTACACATGGATACACACAAGTATTCACACAACACAGGACGCTGCTGAGCTTAGACAAGGTCCTATCACCAATGAACAGCATATAGGATGGGAGCTCTTGGCTCATGGAGTCCAGCTGTGCTATCCAGGTCCTCCATAACCTGCTGGTGCACTTTCTGACCCCTCGTGGGGTTTACTCCTCCTATTCCTGAGGCTGCTTGAAAAAAAATTACTCCTCTGATTTTTAAAGATTTTATTATTTTAAATTCTAGCCTAATATATTCATTCGTGCTAGTGACGTAATTCAGTTTAAATAGTTCTTTCTCCTTCTAGTTGTTTACCCCTGTGGTATTTACATGAGCTAGTCATGTCTGCTTTCAGCCTTCCTGTTGCGAGACTAAACCCAACAAACTCCTTACATCTTCTCATCGAAGGCAGATTCTCCGTTCCTGTGCTGTATCCTCACAGCAGACTCCTACGCCCATCCTGCATCTGCCTTTAAGTTCTTATTTGTGTGGCAACGTGCCTAGGTGAAAGCGGATGTGGTTGGCTTTTTATAGTTTGGTTAAATTTGAAGTAGCTTCAACAGTCTTCTATTTTTTTCCCAGGTCTACCATGGAGGTACAACCTACAGGAATGAGCATGTTTGCTGAGAAGGTAACCTCATATTCAGACCACCTTGATCGGGTCAATGGTACCTCCCTGACTGAGTCCAGAAGAACTATAATGCCATTACTAGACCCTGAGGGACCTGCCATGTAGAAGACAAGGTTTCCTAGTCTGTTCAATAGGAAATTGTAAGGTGAGCATCACAATCAGTATGAGACTGGGATGCTGCAGCATTTCCAGAAGCAGGGTGTTGTGCAAATCACACTGGATGCTAAGGAAGAGTCCTGAAAACCTGCTCCATCAGCCTATGGCTTTGAGACAAGTTGCCAGTTTTGTAATCTGTCTGTGGTTGCTCTCACCCCCAGGTGGACTGCTGTTTTGGGGTCTCTTCTTGAATCCGAGTGTAATCCTTCCCACCCGTTCATGCAGAGGTGTTTGTGTTATGGTGATACTGGCCAGAAGCTTTTGATTATGAGCAGCTGTGACCATCTTCAGCATGGAGGTGACCTTTGTCAGCTGCCAGGGATGTTGTGTTTGTAAGAGGTTCACGCATTTGAAAGAAATGGGCAGCTGGTGATAGGCCATTAAGATTTTCAAGGCTTCTGGAAAGATGCCATCTAAGTTTGCGGTGCGGGCAGCTGGCAGACTTGGGGAGCACCAAGGCCACATTCACATCGGTTTTAGTGCATGCTGTCTTTGCATTCAGCCTTTCCGGGCAGCCAGAAGGTCTCACCGAAGCTGTTGCATTGCTGGATTTTAAGGTAATGCTCTTTTCAGGCCTTGGAGCTCAGGAGAAGCAGGTAGTGATTGCACTGGCTCCAAGAGATGACAAACTTCCTGGGAAAAATTTTGCACCAAGGTGGTGGAGAAACGTCCAGTGGTTGGATGTGGATGGATGATACATGGGCTGTGCATCTCCCGGTGCATACTGTGGAGCTCTCTGTGCCTGGCAGACATTATTGAAGAACATCTCTGTCCTCTAGTCATGAGGGAAACTTGACTTCTCTGCATTTGAAAGAGACACCTTAGTCCATGACCACTGCAAAGTGTGGCTGAACCTATCAGTATTTCTCATTCTCTCTCTTTTTTATTTTTTACTAGCTATTTGGTGTGAATAATTTTTTTCCTAGGGTTTGCACTTGATTTTCCCCAAAATGCCAGTTTGGCTTTCACAGAGATGTCAGCAGAGGGACTGGAAGACCAGCAGGTGGGTTTCCTCCCACCGAGACATCCATAGTGGAGCTCTCTCCAGCTGAGCGAGGTGCCCAGTTCCCCCCTCACACCTCTGCACTGTTTATGAATTTTAGCATGTGATTTACTTGGCTGTACGTAGGTGTGTAGTTCAGGGTCTGTAGGAAAGCTGAGGTCGAGCGAGGAGGCAGCTCAGGGACATGGTGCAAGAGGATACTGCAGCGATGGCGTAATGGTGTAGACTGGGGCTGCCACGCAGGAGCCTTCGATAGCTGCAGTCACCCTTTCTCTAGGATGCAAGTAAAACATCTCATATGAGTTTTTAAAACATTCTTGTTAAAACTACAATATATCTTTTGGAATAAGGGATTGAGCATATTCATTATGGGAGAATTGGAAAATAGGTAAATTTAAGTAGTTTTTCCCTGCTTTGAATTCTGCGGTCCTACTGACTTTATTAGATATTTTTCCACTGAGTTGAAGCTACAAGGCTGCTATTTGATCCTTTTGTATGTTAAATTTTAACATTAGCCTAAATTGTATTTCTAAATCTAAAAACTCTATTTACATGGGAACATTTTCACTGGCTCCTGCTCAAAGTTTCCCTCCCTGGATTAAATCATTTATTGGTTGTTTCCCACATGACTTAAGAAGTGGCTTAATTGAAGCATATGTGGCCTTCACAACAACTGAACTAGAGGCAGAAATGAAGATTTGCTCCCATGGTCCTTGGATTCAGAGTACGACCACGGGCAGCTCGATGACCCAGGCTGCGGGGGCACAGGGTTCGATGTCGTTTATGTTAGAATAAATGATTTCTCTGTCCAGCTTGATGTAACTCTTGGAGGGAGACCCAGGAATGAAAAGCATCCCAGCGGAATGCACAGCGTCCAGGATGTTTTTTAAAAATGGAAACAGTATTCTGAAGCTTTCAGGAAAATATGAAAAACAAATTTTCTAGGATATACAGGAAGATACCTTTAAATTTCCCTAAACAAAGCAATAAAAGACTGTCTAGATTTAGATTAGGGCAGGTCACGACTTTAAAGAGCAAGAGTTCTTCCTGAGCAAACCCGTAAGCATCCCAGCCTTGTCACACGCCTTGTGGCAGAGCTCACAACCTTCCCTGCATCCCTGAGCACGTGCAGCGTTTCCACTTCACGAGCCGATGAAGATGAAGAGACGCCCTTCCTCCTTCCCACATTTACATGGGCTTCAGGATATGGATATAAATGACTTTGCCCTCTCCGCCCCTCCTGAGGAGCTCTATCTTTGAAAAGCCCTGTTTTCAGCAGAGAAAAAGGTGATGGGTGATGGATACGAAGGGATTTAGGTTGGGCAGGTCCAAGGTGCACTGTTAAAAGTGATCTTTCCACCAGGCCCACGTTTAACAAGTAGCATCAGTATGTTTTGTGTTATGTGTTGCAGCAGGGTTGCTGGGGAGAGAGTTTTTATATTAAGTACTGTGTAGATTAAGAATTCAGCAAAACATATCCTGAACATTTGTCATTTTTGCATAGAGATGAAAGACATTAATTTTTCAAAGGATCATTTCCATCACTACCAGGCTCAGCTTAGATGAAAACATGAGCCTGATCACAAAAGTGAACTTGAACCACAAAGATCTTTTTGGATATTGCTCAGCAGTGTCAGATGAAAGCAAAATAAAGAGATGAGCAGGAATGAGGGACAGGGTAAATAGACGTACAGCCACAACAGCCTAGAAACAAATTCACTTTTAGTGAAACAAATCTGTCCCTTTTCCAGTATCTTGGGTTACAATAACAATAACTTGTGCTGGTTTATTAGGTTGCAGATTAATAGGAATCCTGCTGACTTCTGTTTCTTTAGCCTTACTGGGAGATATACAGAGAAGAGCTAGAAAATTCCTGCAGGTCACTTCTCATGTGGAGAAAACACATCAACCCACCAAAGCTGTAATGTGCTTGCTGTTTTGGGAAAACAGAGCTGTAAGGAAACAGGCTGAAGAGGGATGACCAAAGCATCATGTCACTCCCAGCACCCAGTGTCCAGCTCCACAAGACAAAAATGTTTCAGGCTTTTGAGCCTTCTTTCCCTCATATGGAAAAGTCCCTTTTCAAATTCATAATCTCCTTTTACATCACTGGTTTGGGGCATTTTGATGGAACAAAATAGAAAGTCTATTCGAAAACAAACAAAAAAAGGAGAAATGTGCAAAGGCAGGGTATGAAATCACATAAATCTGGATGGCAGCTCATTGAACTTAAGATGCAAAACAGCTTTTATTTTTTTTCTTAAAAATGATAACTTTCCAGCCTCCCCCCAGCAGAACCCTGAAGAAGACCAATGTTACCATTCCTCCACAAACTGTATTTATAATTTTTTCATCCAAGTCTATAATTACTGAGCTCTGGAGACATAATTTGATTGTCCTGCTGAAGTATGAAGAGATGAACCAGATCTGACTGTAAATATCTTGCAGCCATTTCAGATTTGTTCTTCAATGAGCTTCGCCATGTCTGCAGGGTTCAGAAGGCTTTAAATCCCATTGTTAGCTATTTCCTATCTCTGATTGCTATACTTCAAAAATATTTCAAGGTGTTCTTTCAAGGGTTTTACTCCGGCCATTGCTATTTTTCTCTGCTTCTCATTGCTTGGTTTTCGGTACAGGTGCTATATGATGTTTGCATTTCACCTGGACTGGGGTGGATGCTCCAAAAAAACGATGCCAGAAACATTTTGGAAAAAAAAACAGAAAGATGAAGCCATAGGTCTTTGCAGGGGGTGCAGAGCCCCCAGGCTCCAGTGAGATTTGAACTCACGACCCCTGGTTTACTAGACCAGTGCTCTAACCCCTGAGCTATGGAGCCTCTGAGCTTTATGTCTATTTTCCTTTGTGAACATTTCATATAATTATCCTTTCTGTTATTTCTGAAGTGAAACAAAATCTGCTCTGCTAGACTGTGCTACTCCAAGGATTTTCCATGCTCCTTGCAACTGGCACCAACACAAATATCAGAGTCACAAAACCAGCAGCACACCAGGTTGACCCAAACCCGGATTTTGCTCTCCTCCAGCTCATCCCTGCTAGGACATCAAGAATGATGAATGGCTCCCCTTTCCCCAGACAAGCAGCTTGGGAAGTTTACAAACAAGAAGCAATGATATTTTACCTCTTCATAGCTGTTGCACTAATTTATCAAAGAAGGAATTAGTTTCTGAAAAATAACTCTTTACATCCTGCTGCTTTCCTTTGGAAATCAGCTGTGTATTTGGTTTTTCCTCTCGGCTCTTCAAACATGCAAATTCTTTCTTAGGAGTCCACGATGTGCTTTGGGCACTACGGCTGATGTGTGTGCACTTTCACATTTCTGCCTTCAGCCTGTGGGAAGAGGACCTGGTCGAGGTGCTGCAGCCCGACCTACAACGATGGACATGACCCATTGCCTTGGGTCATGCTGGCTGGCTGGTGACTGTGGCACCTCCAAAAGCCTACGAAGTCTATCAGATTTGAGAGGGACTACAGCAATGGACATGATCCATTGCCTTGGGCCTTGCTAACAAGATGGTGTCTGTAGCGCTTCCAAAGGCCTGTGGGGTCCATCTGATTTGGAGAGGGGCTATGGCCATGGACAGGATCCGTTGCCCTGGACATGGTCCTGGGCAGCTAGCTCTGAGTGGCCCTGCTTGAGCAGGGGGGGTTGGCCCAGATGACTTCCAGAGGTGCCTTCCAACCTCAATCCAACCGTGATTCTTGGGACTTCTGTGAAGTCTGGGCTTGTTCCCCACAGGGCAGCACAACTCGCAGCCTGCTGGTGTACGCAAGCTGCTTGTTTTTTCTTCCTGCTACAGCACACTGCCTTTGCTTTGGACTCATTGCGAGTTTTCAGTAACGTGATGGTTGTCAGCCAGTGGTCATCATGGTGTGCTTTATCACGTTTGCATCATGTACTGTCATGATCATGACAGTGATCATCATGTCAGCTGGTGCCTGAATGGGGGAGAAAGGGGATATTCCGTGCCAAGATTTTCATGGATATAATCTGCAGTTTCCTCCTCTTTCTGTGTCCATCCTCAGCATCACAACACTTCCCAAACTTTGTGCCCTGTTACAGCGTCGCAGCCAGCCAGGCAGAATGACAACGTTCTCCTTTAAAACCAAAGGCAATGAGATTGCAGAAGAAATTGCCTTCAAATGACATCAAGAGAGACAACACGTACACCAAGGCTTCCCAGGGGATGAAAGCACCGTCCCAGAGTGGCCAGCTGTGTCAGGCATGGTCAGGATACGTGGCCTTACGAGGGACGCCGAGCTGCCCGTGGATGGACACGTGTCACTGCACAGTGGTGCCCGATCTGGGGCAACTTTCCATCCTGTGGCTGTTGCCACATTCGAGGCCAAATATGCACCCAACTAAAGTCTTGCCTCCAGCTCTCCTTGTTTCTGCCAGTTTGTCACTGATGCAGCTGGAGCTGTTGCAGCTCCAGAGGCTGCTCAAGCCACTGCACTGCCTGCCCAAATCTGGCTGCTGTCTGACCCAGCGTGTAGGAAAGATGGGAAAGTGGAAACCTTCTTGCCATAAGGCAACATTTTACCCATCACTTCCATCAATGAGATACTGCTGGACTCCCTGTTTCAGTGTTGAAATCGCGCCCAGTGGTACAGTCAATCGTCAGCTGTAGCTCCATCATCTGCCTTTACTGCTTGGAGCTCTTTCGGCTGAGAACCATGAATTTGCTTTTTTGGGTTATGTTTTACTCGGCTGAGGTGAACTGAGATGGGTTGTCCACTGGCAGCGAGCAAGGCAGGGATGCTTCAGCCCATTCTCCTCCTCATCGCAGAGGTGGCAGGAGGGCAGCATCCAGTGAATGGATCAGCTTTTGTTTCCTCCCTTCCCTGCTGCTTTATCAACAAAAAGATCCTCCCTTGGTAAGCCCTCAGGATGCAAATTCCAGGAAACAGATTGAATCCAATGGTCTATGTGACTGTCTAAGTTTCAGCTGGGGATGAAACAGTGGCAAAAGTGGGGTGAGTGTGGAGAGAGGAAGAAGCAGGGGAGCGGAACAGAACTTCGTATTTAGCATTTTACCAGCGTTGGTCAAAGAGAAACCCTGTCTGTCATCCTCATGAATATTCATATAGAAGTGATAAATATGTGCCAGGCTGATTGGGAGACCTCCTATAGAGCCTCCACCTTCGTGTTGTGCACTGGGCTGTCGCTTGGATGATTTCCAGGCACAGAAGAAAGCAAGCTCTTTCCCTGCAGAGTTCCTTGTGCACTATGCCTTGGCTTCTTCACATCAAGTAGGCAAGTCCTGCAGATCTGGGGTAGAAAAGCCTGGTCTGAAGCACCACAAATTTGAGGGCAATATTTATGGAGACTCTGTCAGTCTGTAGAACGTCTGGGAGAGGATACTGGTTCTGCATGAAGCCCACAGGCACAGAAATGTCTCATGGCAGGGGAAAATGTACAGCAGCAGATAAAGAGGACTCTGAATTTCAGGGTCTTAGTTGGAAGATGTACAAAGCGAAAACACCAGTACAAATGGTTAAAGGGTGACTCAGAATAAGCCACATTGTATCTATTATTCTGGGTCTTTTTTTGTGGAAGAAAATAGCTCTCTTTGAAAGAAATCGGAAATTAAGACCATCCATCCTCCCAAGCGTAGAAAAACACAAACCCTCATTAGGTGGGCTGAAAAGCAATTCTCAGGCCTTTATCTGACAAGCTAAGAGCGTGGTTCTGTCTGTAGCATTTAAGGAGAAATGATGAATTACCTGGCATGGGTTCAGGCCCTGAGCTTGGCATTGGGTAAACTCACAAAGAAGCTTGAAGCCAATCAAGCAACTTTGTACAAATCCTGCTGAAAGCAGCCCTTTGGGGGCATGCGGTGAGGACATATACCAATAAAATAATTCTGAAAATAATAATGAGTATCCCATGTAAGAACATGTGCTTGGAGAGCGGTTTACAAGAGCAGCTGGGCTCGGAGCCTGGGAACACATGGCTGAGCCATGAGAGACATTGGTTGGCAGAAGGAAACAGGGAAAACAATTTGGTACACGCTGTTTTCAGACCCTGATTTGAAAAATAATATAGTTTGAATGTGTACCGATGCTGGAAGCACTTTGATGAGAAATAAACTCTGCTGGTAATGGAAAGTGATGGAGTGGTGTGAACGCGAAAGGCTTGCGGTGCTGGAAAGGTGGTCTGGTTGCTTTCTTGAGTAAAACTCTGCTGCAACTGCATTTCTCAAAGTCAGTGTTTCCTGAGATAGTTTTGATATTTTCACCTCAGTGCTAGACCCTTGCAGTGCCGAGGGCTGTCCTGGAAAGCAGATGTTGCTGATGTCTTTACGAGCAGGTCAGCGAAGGCACCAGGAGCTGCTGCTGCCAACCTGTACTTTCGCCCCTGACGCTACAGAGCGCTGGAAGAGGAGCCAGTGCTGGCCCTGACAGCACTGTCCCCTCGTTGCAGTTCTCGTTTGACCCCTGCCAGCATCCCTGCCCATCACAGGAGCCCCGCCTGGCACAGCTCCTCTTCTGCATTAGCTCCTCTTGGGTAGCAAACGGCTGCTGAGATCAGACCCAGGCCAGGCAGGAGGTTTGCATCTTACCTTGTGACCAACGGTCCAGGTAGGACTACACCTTCATCCTCAGATGAAGTGCCTGGAGGGTGCAAAACTGGCAGTTATTTCATTTTTACCACTAACTCTCCTGCAAACAGCTTACTTCCCATAGCCTAGAGGCAAATCTGCCTCCTTCATGGATACACTGAAATCTGGCCCAGTTAGACAAGTGATGTTAGGCCAGATTTCCAGAGCTTGAAGTAACTCTTGCTGGCTTCCAAGAAAACTTTACAAGAGTACCTTAAAGGAAGCAGATTTCCAGATTTCCAGGCTTTCTCCATCCTGGAAAGCTGTGATAATCCTCTGCCAGCTGGTCAGAGATTGCCAGCTGTATTGTGGCAGTGCAGCTAGGACCAGTAGGAAAGCACACATGGACACCTGCCCTGCCACACAGACCATGTGAACCAAAGCAAAACTGTCTGCTGCAGTGCTGGGAGGATGCTTCTGAGGGCCTCTGATGGGAATGCTACTGTGAGAAACGAGGAAGACTAGAAGGGATAATAATTGCTAAATGAGATGTGAATGCTAATCTATTTGCTAGGTCCATGCAGTGCAGACCACCACTGCTACCTACAGGCTTGATAATAAAGGAACTTTCTTCTGGTGGAGTATGAAGGATCTGAAACATCTTGTCCTTAAGTTCTTCCATACAGTGCCTTGGCCAAGTCCTGATGAAAGGTTTGTCCAGGATCATTATCACAACTGTTAATGAAGACATTAGGTCTGGATTTTCCTGTTCAGTGAGAGTTAAGCTAATGAGGAACCATCTCTTGATTTGTTTTTTTGCAGTTTATTGTCTAGATCTAAGCTGCTTTTATAGCCAGGTTTGGCTTCTACTCTAAGAAACTCTCAATTATCAAAAAGATAGAGAGCTCTCCCCAGCGTTTCTACATGAGATACTTCTTCCGTTTGAAAACAGCACCAATACATTATATGTGAGCACGATGCTCCCCTGGGCTGTTGACATAAGTCTACTTTTCTTCTGAAATAGATCCTCCATCTTCTTCATGTGACAAGATGTAGAGGTCATCCTGCTGCCAGGCATGATTCAGTGCTCATCTAGAAGCAGTCCTGATGGAGCTGGCTGCTTGGGCTCTGACACCCAGCCCACCTTGTCCAGCTGTTAGTGATTAAATCAGGATAAAGAGAATTTGGTGGGAGATGGTGATGACTGTGAGCGTTGAGGAATTCAGTACGGTCAGGTATGGAAACTTCATGTAACTGCACAATTTGGGGATGAAATGTGTATTTCTTATTGTCTCTATCCCAGCAATCCCTATCTTGCTGAGGTGTTTATCTAACACAGTTGGCTTTTCCAGTTCTCATGATTGACTTTTGCCCTGGTCAATCCCATCATGCTGGCTGCTATTTGCTCATGGAGCAGTATGCATTGTGCTTACCCGTGTTGGCTACTGTCGGTTAAACTTTATCTGTTTAGCTGCAACAAACTTCAATACTGGCTGACCACTTCGGCAATGCCAGTCTAGGGATAGATTCCCATCTAAGCACCAGAAAAAAAATCTTTTAGGTTGTTTCTCCCAGCAGATGATTCCTGTCTGCATGCCTGTTTTTTTTTTTTCTGATCCAGACTGCTTGACAATGCCGTTGACTTGTCCCAGTTTTACCTATGAGACGCGGAGTATGAAAAGCAAAACTTGACAGTTGAAATGCTTCTGCTTTTCATGGAAAATAAAAGCTTCCACTATGTTCTTTTCTTTTACCCAGAGATCAGGGAAATTGCTACAAAGTGGAAATGTTTGTGTACGACAAATTAGGCCTTACTGGCATGAATCGTGGATAATCTTAGCAATCTTCAAAAATATTTTCTGAACAAAAGTCATATAAAGGGAGTCACAGGACAGTGACCTCCCACTGCTATGTAAAGGCCAAAGCTCCGCAATGGGCAGAACCTCTTGCAATAAAGCAACAAACCAAAGCCAAGATGTTTGTTTTCCATAGCTGGAAACATCCATCCTGAAGCAATAGTGAGCTTTGGTGACATTATTTACAGGGCTATTTATTTACAGCAAAAGAAATTGTTACATCATGTTGGATTTCTAGCAAGCCAACAATAATAGCCCACTGGAGCCCGGATTTCAATTCGAATTGTGTGATGCTGTTGATGAGAGACCACCTCGTCAAACAAACAAGGGCTTGACCATGTGATGGGCTCCGTAAATGGCATGAATAGACCCTGGTAACGATTGTACCAAAAGCTAATAAGCTGCATACTATCAATTATAAGAAACCTGGCAAATTTCAGTAGTACATTTGTTTTGATGCATAAAGGAAAAACAGATCTTGCTATTGCTCTTGTAGCCATACTTGAAAATTATTTTTTTTTAATCATTCTGACAGTGGGAAAATGAAGCTAGATAAGTGAAAGGTGAAAAAGCTAATACAGTATTACATGGGTTCCTTCTGGCCTTAAAATGAACCTTGAAGTTTGGATTGACTCGCTCAGGCTCTCCTTGCCTGCTGGTGCTTGGGAGAAGCCCAGTGGCGACCATTGCCTTAAAGTCACTGGCTTCCTTTAAAGTACTCTTGTAAAGTTTTCTTGGAAGCCAGTAAGAGTTGCTTCAAGCTCTGGAAAAAAATCATCTGATGCTTGGAATAAACATCCTGCTCCAAGGGTGCCCGTTTTGTTCCCTGTGCTGAGAGAACACGAGTTATTTCTGGAATGTCATTGTCCCTCTTTAGGCTGCTGTAGCTTTTCCCTGGAGTCCCCCTTGGAATACAAAGTTGGTCGAAATTTTACCCTTGACCCGCTTCAGATTAGCAAAGAGCAAAACCCAACTTGTTCAGAGAACAAAGTGTAGCTGTTAGTGCTGTGCAGGCCTAAGGAGATTCGCAGGCACAAGTCAAATGGCCTTTCCAAGAATTTTCAAGAACGCTTGTGAAACATAGAGAAATGGGTATTTCTTAGTATCCTATCAGCCACTTCCAGTCCTCCCAGAAGCACGGGGGTTTGCGCTCCAGCTGGCAATCTGCGTTTAATAGGTGCAGGCCACCAGCCTGCTCTGCCCATGGGCACCCCAAGCTCAGGGCCACCGCTCTGGGGAGCTGGTGGCCATCGCACAAAGGGCCTGGTGGTCCCCTGGTCCCAGGAGGGGTTGGCAGAGTCACTGCCTCTAACGAGCTCTGTCTTTGTCTGGGAACAAAACCTCCGCTAATGACAGCCATTAGCACCTGTCAGCACAACAGCCCATAATAGAGGAGGATGTTTTATGGACAGATGCTCTTAATTATAGATGAGTCGCTAACCTACAGGAGCTTAACCGTTTCTGAGCCACGTCGAAACCCCCAGCACTCGCCTTAGCTGCGGAAGAAAAATGACTTTGGTTTATTGAGTAAGTCTCAATGCTCATCTACATGTTAATCATAAGAGAAGAAATAAAAGTAATTTCCTGTCCCCAGGGTAAAGGATGCAGTATATCACAGGTTCTCACGCGGTAATTGCTAGGAGAGGTTAATAATGTAAGTGCATAAAAATAAGGATTTACACTTCCCTTCTGATGCAAGTAACTGCTTCAGCAGAAGCAGAGGTATGTGCTGCACTGCTTCAGCACTGCGAAACACAGTATTTCAGCAAGCAGATAAGCAAATATTGCCACTGTCATTTTGCTGTGTCACAAATCAGACCCAGCAGTGTAAATCATGCAAACTAGAGCGTGGTGAAATTTCCGTGCTGGTCCCTGGCACCATCGGTGTTTGCTCCTCGTTTAACACTTCTGCAAAAAGTCAGCTTGTCAAGGCTCAGATGAAAGGTTTGGGAAAGCACAGCACCACTGACAGTTCAAATACTCATCACAGCTCTGTAGGAAAAAAAAAAAAAGTAAATACTAGGAATGCAACAAATGCAAATAGCTAAATGGCAGAAAGGTATGCTTCATGCTAGAACCTCCTCTGGCTGGATCTGGCAAACTCTCTGCTTTCCTGCAAATATAAGCTACAAAGAAATGAAAGCAAGAAGGTGGTGAAGAGCTCAGCAGCCCTTGGGTACTGCAGAAAATTCTTGACTCTGTGACTGGAAATCTGCCCCTGTGAAACCCACAGAGGCGAGGCTGAAGGCAGTGGCAAAGTCTCCCACTTGCACTGATGACCTTCACATTGCCGCTCTACAATTCCCAGTGTAAAGGAGGAAACCAGGACAGATGGTCTAGCGCAGAGGTACACACTGTAACGTGCCATGAGATTTACACTAGATATGTTAGGAGTGATGCTGGACACGTCCAGCTGCCCGACGTTAAGGATCTCTCGTACCGTTTAATTTCCAGGAGACTCACTCCAGATTGTAACTGCTGTAGCTGTAACAGCACCACATGGTAAGTTTGCAGAATTAATGCAGTTTCAAGAGGAGATTTAAAACTGTGTGCTGTAAAAATCTCATTGGAATGCCAACGTTATCGTCTTGAACACAAGGGCCCAGACCTAGCTCATGGTGGGCAGCAGAAGCACACACTTTAGGGACAGAATAGGTGGGATGCAACAATAGGAGTTTGTTTGACCCAAACTGCATCATGAGGCCACAGATGCAGCCTGTGAGAATTCTTTGTTGTGCCCCGGTGAGAATTCATTCACTGTTGCATGTTGATTGCCTGAGCAATGCCGATGCTGATCAGGAGGGCAGGAGACAACTTCTTATCTGCAGCAGAAAAGACGTATGACCTGAGCAGGCTGAGCTTGACTCAATATTGGGTCTGCCAGGGCTGACTCCCTGACTTATATACTGTGGCTGATGGTATAATTCACTGGGCCCCATTATGAACCCTTGGGTACTTACTGGACACCAAGTAGATGTAGAACCATTGATTCCTGAACAAATATTTCCACTCTGGCTTATTGCAATTGCTGGAGGCACTATCTTTCCTAACTACTCTCAAGACAGCAGCAGGCACTTTTGTAGGATTAAGCAAGATGTTGTTCATCTAGAAGGACCAGAGTTAGGTGGAGAACTGTCTTGTAGGTCCCCCCAGGAAGCCGTCCCTGAACTGTGTTTCCCATCAGACCCTCTAATAGCATACAGCCTCATTTCTGGTCTTAACACTGAGCAAAACTCCTTCTGGGTCTCTTGGAAAGACTGTTGTTCAGGGCATTGCAAAGAGCCACCAGCATGTTTTCTCTTCTTCTTGGCTGCTGTCATTCTAATGACCCTATTAAAGAAAAAAAATACCTAAACAAAAAACTTCTGCACATCTGAATGACTGGTAGGAATGAAGAAGCTAAAGGAGTGTTTGTTTTGTCTCTGTTTGTTTAGTTGGTCCCTCAGAGTTCAGTGGCTTCCAACAGAATCCATTGTTAATCCCACCAATTAGAAGATAACATACTGCAAGAATCGCCCCAGGCTTTCCATAGCTCACTCTGTGCTGTTCACACCACTAAATCTGTGCTTGAGGGGGTCTGGCTTGTATTCATTTGGACAAGCAACATCTGGGGACAATTAAGTAATCCGAAAATCTGCCTCCGAGTTTGGGGAAACGTCCTTCTGAGAGGCACATTAGCTGCTTTGTCCAGAGCTTATGCAACATAATACTGGCAGCACCCAAAATCCAGGGCTTTTGCACTGCCACTATCACGTTGTGGTTAGGAAAGGCTGTCTTTCTCTTCTGCCATCCATTGCAAATAAATAAATTTAGTTAAGTAATAAAGTAATTTAGAAGAAACATGTTAGTAAATAAAGTAATTCAGGGGATTTAATGAGCAAAGCATGACAGCAAATTAAATGTGTCTCGCTTGGAGTCGTCAGGCTTAAATTATGGGGAAGAAACAGCGCACTTTCCATGTGAAAGGCGAGGACCAGGCATTACTCTCTGGGACATGCCCTTGCAGTCCCAGTTTGCCCAATTTGACGAAGGTTATCCAGCACAAGCCAAGAGCCAGGGCTTTCCTCCAGAGCAGGTACAGCCTGGGGATCTGTGATCTCTCTTTGTAGGTGCAGCTATCAGCAAACGGACGGGGTAATCTCAGAATGAAGGCCCAAGCTCACAACGAGCCATCTACAAAATAAACACTCCAGGGATTAACCTGAAATCAATAACTCTTCACATAAGTGAAGAAACAGATGGTGTCTCAATCAATTACAATGTACTTAGAGGTGTTTGCCTATCATCGGAAGGGCAGGGTGATAGGATTGCAGGGATCTTAATATCTCTGTTTAGACAGACCTCTGAAATGTTGGCCGTGCTAACAGCTGAGATTCAGTATGTTGGCTTATGCAAGATGGGCTTAGGTCAGCCATGACCTACACGTGGGGATGAGCCCTTCCAGAAGGTCTCCCAGATGACTGCATGACATAGAGGCATCTCTGCAGGGACAGAGGAGGGTGGAGAGAGTATCACCAGCCTTACAGTCAGCACAGGGACTTGGCATGTCAGGCTTTTCATTTTGCTCCTCATGCTTTGGCAAGGCTGCTAGGTTGCACTTAGCTGTGCAGCTGGCAAGTGCTGGAGCTTTAGGGAACATATCATGAGGTTCCCATACCACCTTCCTTGGAGATGTTTTTCTGTTGGGTTGCCTGCTAGGATGGCTTTATGTATTAGCTGTATTTTGGGACATACATGCTTCCTTCTGCAGCATGTTATCACGGCGTGACTAAGGAAAAGCGGTGGCATGACTGCAGAATCTGAGAGGGAGGTCGTTATACTGAACTTCCAAAGGTTACAGTGTGAGAGTCTATGTTGGCATCAACCTCTCTTCCAAAGTTCGTGTCCCACCTTGCTGTGCAAAGCAGCTTTTGGACAGCACAGCAGGACGTACCAAGCTGTGGTGAGCTCAGAGGACACAGACAGGTTCCAGCAGGTGAAGGCACCTCCAGCGAAGTGAGTCAGGCTGTGCTCAGACAAAGGGGACATGGATGGACCCCAGGAACGTGGTGCTGTGTGGGACCCCGTCTCCGTGCCCTTGTGCTGCGGTGGGGGGCTCTGCCCGGCTGGGGCTGCTGCAGCCTCATCGCAGCACGGCGGTTTAAGTGCCCAGAGGAAGATGGTTCTGGCGCAGATCTGCAGGCACAGAGCATCTTGCCCAAAGACGTTTGTCCCTGAGCTGTAAGGAGGCAGAGGGGGAGAGTTACTTTCTGACTGCATCCAGTGTGATATTGCTCTAATACAGTCATTCGTATGAGCAGTAATTAAAATATTTCCATTTGAGTTTCCTGTGGCCCAACCCTTTATTTCATTCCAAATCTTTTCTTCTTTTGTCTCTGTTTTGTGAAATAAGACTTCAAAGGAAGAAAGACCCTCTGCATTCGCTTTGCCCTCTTATGGCTCTCGAGAAGCTGGCGGACCGTGCGATGCTCTCCCAGGCCCCCCAGGCCCCCCCAGCTGGAGCCCGGCTTGCGCAGATGGCAGCTACACACGGGCTTTGCTCATTAAAGCTCCCCCTTTTCTTGTTCCGTGGGCTGGGACCTGCCGGCTCCGAGCGCCTGGTGCTGCTGAGGCAGTGAGCTCCCCTGCAGACACTGCGGTCCTTGGCTTTGCCAGCTCGTTAAAATACAGCTGGATCTCAGACCTGTCCCTCTGTGCGGTCCTCTTTGTGAAGGAAAGAGCATTTTGCACTTGTCCAGTCCGCTCAAGGACGCCGGAGCTCCCCGTGCTGACTGATGTGGCAGCAGTGCCATCAGCAGGTCTCTGCCAGCCTGGCCCCAGGGACTGGAAGACCTGTCACCCCCTGCCTTGGCTGAGTCCTGGGCCTTTCTTCTCTCCAAGGACTGCCTGCCTCCTACCCCGGTGACTAAATGGAAAACTGGTCCTTCTTGTGAAGAAGCAATGTCTTGTTGTTCCTTGTGAAAAGACGCCCTGGCTACAAGGGACAGAAGCACCCAGCTATGAGCAGCGAGAGGTTGGCCAGACCAAGGAAATCTGGGTGTCTAGGTCATGTCCTGACGCACCAGACACCATCTGAGCTGAGAGGCCCTGCTGCTTCCCTTGGGATTGTCTCACATGTCCTCTGTAATGGCCAGTCCTTCACCTCCATACATTGCTCCTGGCCCGAGAATTGGCTTGATGGAGCTGGGCAACTCTTGGATACTCTGTTAAAGCACTATAATCCTGAATATTTCTTCCTTCCCATCAAGTCAAAGGTGTCCAAGGTTATGGTGGTGCCTGGCAAGGCTGGGTGGTGGACGTAATGTCCCCTGGAACTTCTTAACAAGGAAGCCCTGGAACTAAATGTTGGGTTGGCTGCGTTGTATCATCAGTGTGCTGAAAGCTGCCTGCATCCTTTTGGGCACGATGGAACTAACCCCTGTCCTTCACATATTACCCTTTGTGCATGGTGGGAAACATCGAGATGACCAGGTCAGGCTGAAGCCAACATAGGCGAGCGGTCTGCAAGGTGGCTGAGGAGGAAAGGAAGTCCTAACGGTGGTGGTACTGTTGTCTCTATGTCTCCGATCCCCACCTCATCTCCAGTCTTTCTCATACCAACTCCTACCTCCTTAAAAGAGACTGAAACATCACAGTGTTTTGGGCAGGAGGACGGCTTCTGCTCTAAGTGTTCCACCCCAGCCCATGCATGTGCATCCCATTATGGAGAGCAGAACCAGGCAGCTGGCTGGAGGAATGTCCTTGGAGCTGTTCTCCAATGTCTTGAAAGGACAAGAAAGCCCATAAATCACTGGGTTGTGAAAGCAGCAACCAGCAAGTAGGGAATGGGACTTGGAGGATGGGGAGAAGACACCGACCTCTCTGTAAGGAGGCTAAGCCTTCAGCAAGAAAAAATAACAATCAGAAGAGAAGAACTGTCATATCAGGGTGAAACAGCGCCTGTGCACAGCTCTGGGCTCCTGTTCTTGGGACTATCAGCTGAGACAATCTTATTTCTCTCCTTTCTGAGCAGGCTTCCATATTAAATCTCTTATCAGTCGGTTCGTGCCAGCACAGCGCAACGTGCATCTGGACAGAGCTGCTCAGGAGACAAGAGCTTCCAAACACCCACAGGTAGAAACCAGCCATGGGAAATGAGGTCAGTAGGTGGGTTTAATGAAAGGAGCTTTTGCAGAAGCCCAGAAATCGGGTTTGCAGCCCCATCGGGGGTTGCTGATGCCCGGACTCCATCAGACTCAGGTGGGGAATAATGAATTAAGCCCAGCCCTGAAAATCCCTGCAGTGAGAAACACCTGGACCCATGAACTCAATATTTACCCACTACTTCACACACCAGCCAGGGCCTGTTTTAGGTATAGAAATTTTATTTTAGGTACAGAAATGCGCAGATATCCATCTACCAAAACATCCTGTCTGCCTGCTGTATGCACAGACCCTCATCGCTTAATCAAGCAGAGCACAAATCCTGCCCCTCTCCCCAGGCCACCCACAGCCCTGTTGGGACACCTCAAGTTTTCTCAGTTAATGCAAAAAATGTTAATAATGAAGCCATTCAGGCAATGTAGTTTCCAGCTCCTTGGGAATCTAAAATGTGATCCTTTTTTCTTCTTTACTAAGGCAGCACAAGGATTTGTTATTCTACCCCTGAAGAAAGGGCAGGGCAGGGGTGATTGAGGCAGGATTTTCACGTGGCAGCACCAGACTCCAAGTGCAGCCCGGGTGGATCGGTCACCTCAATAAATAAACTGGTTGCAGACAGGAAAGTTGGTGTCTGACGTGCAGTGGATGCGATACGGGGAGCGTACTTGCCACACATGCTTCACCTCATCCCAACTAAACCCTGACAGCAAGTAAAAATAACGCTGAGGAATCTGATCCCCGTGGGACTGGATTTCGGCAGCAAATGCCAGATCAGGCCCCACATGTGTGGCATGTTGGGGGGTCGACACGGTGGTTCCCACCACAGAGGGTTGACGTGGTGTCGGGTACCGCTGCGGACGATGGGTGAAATTCTGCTCCAGTGGCAGAGAGACTTTCGTATTTTCGTGAAATTGCCTTATTCCCAAGTGGTGGTGGTGAGCCTGGAGCCCCTTGGGGTTTGTCACCAGTTGTGCCACTTTACACTCATTTTCAGCAGATTTCCTCTCCCCCTTTCATAACCTGCTCACACAGTCTGGCAATGTCCTCCTAAACCCAGCCACATTTTGCTCTTCTTACTGCTTCGAGCAACTATTTATCACCAGCAAACGTTGGCACTTTGCTGCTCACTGCCTTCTCCAGGCCATGAATGTGTTGAACAGCCCAGGTCCCAGCAGAGAGCCCATAGGGTCTGCTGGAGACCTCCCCACCATGAGAGCTGACCAGTCACCTCCGACTCCTCTTCTCCATCCGCTATCAACTACCAGTCCATGCCAGGACCTTCCTTTGTCCTCTGTTCTCTCAATTTCCTTAAAACTTCTGATAAGGATTTTGTAAAAAGCCTTTAGAAATCCAAGTAGACTTTATCAACTGGATCACCCTTGGCCCTGGACCACCCTTAGCAACCTGATCTAGTTGGAGATATCCCTGTTCCTTTCAGGGGGGTTGGACTAGATAACCTTTGAAGGTCCCTTCCAGCCCTAACCATTCTATGATTCTATGTGCTTGTTGGCCCTTCCCAAGGTCTCCAGAAGGCTGATGTAGCAGCATTTCCACTTAGGGCAGTCACATTAACTCTTCTCCAGTGGATCATGTTTACCCGGGTGCCCCACTCATTTTTTGTCTGAACAGGCCTAACGTGTTGGGTTGACCCTCCCTGCTTGGCCCCTGTGCCCTCCTCTAACAGCCCTGCGAGCTGGAAAAAGCCCAAGAAATAGGAAGCTCCTACTCCTGTTTGAAACTCCTCCTGGACAGGGCTGTCCTTGCAAGGACAGTGAGACCTGCACTTCATCCATCTCCCTGCAGATCCCAGAAGAGATTTTGGCAGGGAGTGGAAGGCAGGAAGGAAGGCAGGAAGGAAGGAAAGAAGGAAGGAAGAAAGGTGTATGGGGGTTTCTCTATCGCAGCCCTTCTCTCTCCCCATGGAGGAGCCGTGTATCTCCCCTGTGCGCTCCCGTCCCACTCCAGCCTTGGAAACAACCCAAATCTTTCTGGAAAACATCAGCACAACTTTCGCAGGGCACGAGTGCCCTCTAGTGCAGACCCGGCGCTCGCTCTCCTTCACCCCAACCTCGGTGCACCTGAAAAAGGGACCCCAAACCTGGCCCCCAGGCCTTAAAGAAAGCGTGTTCCCCGTGGGCCACCTGCACTGACCAAGCTGGCGATGCCTTTGCCATGGGAATGGCAAGAAGGGAGAGGGACAGGGAAGAGCTGTTTTAAAAGTTGTTCAATATTTTTAAAAAACACAGGTTATTTAAATACTTTTCAAATAGATTTGAGATTTCAGCATTGTTATGGAATCTTCCCTTCTGATTATTTGTTTCAAATTTTGCACACTTGATGCCTGGGAAGAAAACAAGGTGAGAAATGTCTCCTATCAGGTGTCACTGAATAGTTACATCACACTGGAACATGTCACGTCCGCAGGATGTCACAGCAGAAACCCAGATCATCAACTCAAGGAGAAACTCCCACTGAGAAGAGCCCAGCTCGTGTGGGAAGGCTTCCCTAACGGGAAGGGATGGCTGGTGCACCCATGGCAATCACTGCAGAGCAGAGCTGGGTGCTGGGTCACCTCCATCCCCCTGCCTTCCCTGCAAGCGTTGCTGTTGGAGGTATAGTGCCGCAGGGACAGCAGCTCAGTGCACAGGGCTGAGATCCTGGGATGAGCCCTCAGATAAAGCCTTCAGGCACGGGGGAGCGCATGGCTGTGAGTAGACATCACCCTCTGAAGCATCAGTCACTCAACCAGAGCATGTTGCACCAGGATCAGGCCAGAGTTTCATTGAGATGGACACATTGCCAGCTCTGAAGCCACCTGGCTCAGGGTAGAAGTCCTCAGGAGCAATGATTTGAGTCATTCATGGCCCTTTTCATTTTCTGCTGATACCAATACTTGCAGAATGGTATAAGCTCTCCCTGTGGGCTGTTAACATCACGCAGGGCAGTATCCTCCAACGGGCATCATCAAGAGGTTTGGAGGGTTTTTGGTTTTCTTTGCCATGCCAATTCCAAGGTGTGGTACTGCGAGTGGGCATTGAGTAGTTAGCAGAAAGGGAAGACTTTAAAAAACATGGCCAAGGCTGGTGGGCAGAAGGGAGGTGCTTTTCCTCCAGAGGACCTGTCTGAAGCTATTTTCCTCTGAGCCCAGGAGGCTGACCTCGGCGTGGTGCCAGCGGATGAGTTCAGGCAGAATGAGGTAAGAGCAGCCTTTTCCCACAGAATATGGATGATTTGTCTACACTGATTTTTGACAATTCCTTCAAGCTGAGTCGGCTTTCAGGGCAAATGCTAATTTTCTTTTTCTTTTTTTTTTTTTTCCCCTCCTCTTTAATCAGAGCAAATTGTAGTCTGCTTTCCATTTTGTGAGCTGTGTCTCTGTGGCTATTTCCAACACCCCTCCTTATCCGGCTGAGACTGGACAGAGGTGCAGTACCTTACAAACAAAAGTGCTCTCACCTTGGTAGCCGTTGCCTTGGGTCCCAGCCTGGGATTGGGGAGGCTGGAGTACCCCTTGGGTAGTCTGGGTGCGCCAATTTTTCTCTCTCTGCCTCATTTGCAAAGTGGGATAATGGCCCAGCCCCGTAACCCAAAAGTGGTTCTCTGCAGCAGGGATCCAAGGGCTTTAGCTAAATTTCCCTCGAAAATCCCTGAATGAAGCTGCCCTAAATTATATCATTTAGACTAATATGACAGCGTCCGTGAAAATTGCATTTTCCCAATTGTTGGCTCCTCCTGAATTTGGGAGCGTGTTAATTTTCTAGAACAGCTAAATAGTTTCCTCTGATGATTAAAAAATGAATAATAATAGCAGTGCCTGCCTTCCCGAGGCTCATGTAGGACTTACCAGCAAGAAATTAAACACAGTAGGAAATTCCTTGAAAGAGTTAGAAAACAAATGATTGATACGATCTCTCCCTCCCTCCCGGCTCTGTGATCTGCTTTTAGAATGATTATTAAACACAGCAAAATTCATTTGGTGCTGTAACATGAACAAGACAAATTACAGTCTCTGGAGCTCAGTTAATTGCTAAAGAACATACTGACCCTCTGCGGGTTCATCAGTTATGGTAACGAATGAAATGAAACGTAAGCTTTGCTACGTGGGTCTGCAGCAAGACTGCCCTCCCGCCGCACGCAGAGGCAGGTCCACCTCAGCTCTGGGGTAAATGATGTGAAACGGGGTGTCTGCACTACTGTACCGGGCAAAATAAAAGGATACGGATGCCCAGGACCCACCAAAGGGATGAGCAGTTCAGTGACCAGACTCCCACCCATGATCCACTGCAGCTGCCCTGAAGGGTCTTTCTAAGCCATTGAGTCTTCCTGAGGTGGGGGTCATCTCACCTAACTTCAGATCTTTGAAAATCATCCAATTTGCTCGTTGGCTTCACCCATGCCCAGCAAACCCTGTGGGCGTTCTCCATAGCCCTGCCTCCCAGCTGGGAGCAGCTGCTCTGGCTCTTCCACACCTTCCTGAGGGTTTACTGATGTGATCCCAAACCTCATGGCAAGTCAACTTCGAAAGGTCACAAGATTGCCCTAAAAATTACTGGGTAATACATAGGGACGGGTGGGGGGTTCAGGCCAAATTCGGGTGATTGTTTCGACTTTTTTTTGGTGTCATCACAGAGGTGGAAGTTTGAGATTCGCATGTGGACTCTCAATGCCCCGTCCAGGCACTGTGCATCATGGGGGTCATGATAAATTCATAAGCACTGACAGTTTCACGCAGTTTCATAAACAGACCCATTGCTCTGTTTTCATCAAAACAAGCTCAAATTATTTTTTTCTTGTTTCTTGTTCCTCATTCTATTGTATTAGACCAAGATGTAAAATTATTAATAGAATAGCCCATTAATTTTACGATTTCATTATTCAATTATTCCCCCCATTATTCTTCCACATTAAATCTGAATAATTTATTCAGTGAATTTTGCAAGCAAAATGTTCAATGCATAATTTTCTCCTTTGTTAATATTCTCCCAGTTCTAATTGTCCATGAGAATTTGATCTAATGCTCTACAGAAGAGCAACCTGAAGACAAAAGGCCCAACACAGTGCTGTGCTGAGCACGGCTGTTGGTGGTTGTTCCCCATGTAGGCTCTCAATGTAATAAATGCTTGCTGTGGAGCCAGCAGAAGGAGGCAACAGGCTTTATCTGGCATGGGAGCCAGCAGTGGCTCGCACGGCACGTGAAGCAGTGTCGCTCCATTTGGGAAGGCTGTACAAAGCCTTGGGAACAGCAGAGTAGGAAAGTGTCTCCGTGCACAACTCCCTTCTCCCAGCATCATCCTCTCTGGCTGTGCAAAGAGCTCACAATCCCTGGGGAGACAGCGAAATGAGACAGAAACAACTTCTTTCCCACCCTGTGCCTCAGATCTGAGCTGATCTCCACTGGAAACCTCGGGAAGAGGAGGCAGGTTATCACTCCAGGCTGCCCTGGGGAGGCACCCTGCACATCGACTGCAGCCCCCAGCCCGTGTAGGGGTCCAAACTCAGCTCGTGTCCCCGAGCTCTCGTGTTGGCCTTTGGGCACGCTGCGTGTGGGTTGAACACGCTGTGCCCAGCCCAACCGTCTCCGTCTGTCCCCGGGCACCAGCGATGCTGTCCTGGGTTCCATTGTAACACAGGCACGCACAGCTGGAACCGTGGGCGTCCTGCGGAGGGTGGCACGGACGTGCAGCATCTGCTCAGAGTACTGTGGGCTACAACTCACCTCCTGCACAGGCGGACTCGGGTCCAGCGAGCATGGGCAGCGTCCACCCCGTACCTGAGTCCTTTCCTGTGGAAAGCAGAAGGTACCAGCACCAGGGAGTGGTGATAAGGGCAGGATTAGCACCGTCTGTGTTTGGCTGCCTGACTGCCTGGTGGCTGCAATCAGCCATGAGAGAGCAGCTCCTTCTGCTGGTCACTCAGACCATTTGGCTCTGTGTCAGGACGGACCAACAACTCTGCAGGTACATCTGTCTTTCCTACACAGGAGCCTACGCAGATGACCAGAGACCAAACTTTGACAAGGCAGAAGTTAGGTGACTGAAACCCTACCCCATCATGCAAACAAGAAGGTCAAGTTTTAGCTTCAGTTAAGATTTGTTTCCAGTTTTCTGTTGTGCACTTTTCAAAAAGACCCTCGTTCTGTCTGATGTCTGCTAGCAGTTACCAGTTGGCTTGAAGGACCTTCCGTCTGGGGAGCGCCCATGAGCAGGGACTGAGCTGGGGAGGGTGGGAGACCGACAGCACACAGGCTGCTTCCTGACATCAGTGGATGAAATGTTTTCAAATGGCAGAGTAGAAATTAGTAAATAAGGAACTTTTAAGTCAGAATAATTTTTCGAGCCAAAATTGTGGGAAACTTCTGGAATTCACCATCATTTCCGTGAAGGCCTCAGCCATTGCTGGGATGTTTTTAGCAAATATGGTGAACTCTCACAATTTCCCAAATAAAAACCACAAGCAAACTGAGCCCTTTTGTTTTCGTTGAAAACCATTGGCCAGCCAGTCACCTTCACTGTTTACTCAGCTCAGCAGCCTGTGCTGTTTTATAGACAATATCCAGTTAAAATGGGACACAGTAATTCCGTATTAAGAAACTGCCGGAGCCACGATGAACTCAATGTTGGCATCATAACAGATACAATGAAGGGAACAACATTTTTCCTTGCCTAGTCAATGAATTAGTGGTAGAAACAGTGGTAACACGAAGTGGTAAAAATAGAGTCCCACAAATGCAAGTTTTCCATGATAAAAGCTAATAACTACTATTTTCTAAAATAGCTTATTAGTGCTTACCAGCTCAGCAGAAACATATGGACTATATCAACCCATCGCAGGGTTCCCACCAACCCACATGAATGGAGATTTTTCTCATCCACTTGGACAAAAGCCTCCAGAAATAGCCCTGCCTTGAATCGCCTAGAGGTAGAGGCACTCAAGACAAAGAATAATGGGGCTACAGTGAAACCCAAGTGCTCCAGCAACCCGAGGAGCTGAGTCACCAGTTGGAAATACCCATGCCAAACCCTGCAGAGCGTGAAGGCAACAACTGCTTCAGACCCTGCTCCCCAGGGAGGGGAATGTCACCCGGAGACTTTGCTGAACTGCAGCCGCATTGTCCCTTGGTGGTTTGCGGTTTGTGGTGGCCATTGGGAGGGGCCAACAAAAACCAGCCTGGAGACTGTATCTCTCCAGGGAACTCTAGTTTCTGCCCAGGAGTGTCTGGCTGAGCTGAAGCTGATGTCTCTGGATTAGTCCTGATGGATGTTCCTCTCATTAAATCCGGGACTGACAGCAGGTGTTGCTCCATCAGTGTTTATGGCACTGGAGATCCTGGGCTGGATGGAGAAGAAGGACAGAAAGATCAACGAGAAGCATTTCACGTGTCCCAAGACAGGAAAACATCTTGGTTTTTCGGTCCTTGTCAAGGCAGCGTTCAAGGTGTTGGTTGGTGATTGGACTTCCCTTTCCTCCCACCTTGTCCAAAACAGATGTAAAAAATCAACCAAGGAAATAATGCTCATTTAAAGGGTTCACACATTGTCCCTGCCAAAACCAAAATGTTAGGATTGCAACGGAATACAGCCCGTACACTACAGGCACCCTGAAATAATGAGCTAAGTTCCTCCGGTAGGAAGCCTTGTATTTTTAGGAATCATTAAGAAAACACAAAGTGTAGATTAAAAATAATATTTTCCATGCACAATAGAAACCACCTTAATTCTGACCTGACTTCAAGAACTGAGTAAAGGACCCAGTGGACTGAGCAAGGAGCACAGCATGATGGAGCAAGGTGTTTGCAGCAGGCTTCAGATGGAGATGTCACCTGGGATTGCACTACCTCTGAAAATAGTTTTCCTACCCAAGTCTAGGCATGGAACTCATAACAGGGGAAAAAGCCAAGAAAATAAATGAATCATAGAATCAGAGGATCACAGACTGGTTTGGGTTGGAAGGGACCTCAAAGATCATCTAGTTCCAACCCCCCTGCCAAGGGCAGGGAAAGTCTCCACTACACCAGGTTGCCCAAAGCCTCATCCAACCTGGCCTTGAACACTTCCAGGGATGGGGCAGCCACAGCTTCTCTGGGCAACCTGTGCCAGTGCCTCACCACCCTCAGAGTGAAAAATTTCTTGCTTAGATCTAATCTAAATCTCCCCTCTTTCAGTTTAAATCCATTGCCCCTTGTCCTATCACTACACGCCCTTGTAAAAAGTCCCTCTCCAGCTTTCCTGTAGGTCCCCTTTAAGTACTGGAAGGCTGCTATAAACTTTTTCTTTTTAAACATTATTTCATGTGCAGAACAAGTGAGACACTGCTGTAGTAGTAAAGTCTGATCAGTACTACAACTGTAGACACAGGGACACTAAAAGGAAATAGAGCTCTTTTATTAGAAATCAAAGAGAAGAAAACAGACTTGATACTTATGGTATAGTGCGGAGAACTTGGGAATCCACCTAGTACTTTGGAGCCATTAATTATTTCTTACTTGGAGCAAGGAGCATTTGCAGGATGTGTGATGGCAGTTAATGGCTGATTCTCCTGAGAGACGTGGGTCTGGGTACAGAAATAGCAAGTTCCTTACACAAAGGGCAGCTGATTTTCTTGGGGAATGAACAGCAGTGGCTGATCAAGTGTGTGTTTATGGACAGAGTATATGCTCATGTGGTAGAGCCACACGAACATTCCTGTGCCAAATCGATCCCAGTAAAAGTTTTAGAGAAATTAAGGGGGAAAGGAGGTGACCTGCAGAAGAAGGTCTGGTGCTGGCACTGACCACACAGCCCTGCGGAGGATGGAGAAACCTCCCTTCTTATTAAAGACGGTCTTTAGAGAAGCTGCTGCCAAGCACCTGGACTTCTGTGTGGCCATCTCGATTTGGGGTGAGGCTTCCCATGCTGGGGCTGGCCCTGGTCTGTGCAGTGATCTGCTGCACAGCAAACCCTTGCAGTGAATCCATCAAGAGCAGCAAGCCTGGGTTCAGATTCGTTTCTGCTCAGCTCTCAGCAATGGCACAAGAGAAAATCCTCTCTAGAGTGTCATTTTGGGTATTCCCATGCCCTCCAGACCTGGGCTGATGACGACAGGTGCCTGACCCACAGCTGCCCAGCAGACTTGAGGCAAATTGCTGGGCTCCATTGGCCAGGCACCACACTACACCCATGGGGCCGTGCCTGTATGGGGCATTTTGCATCTTTTATTATATGGTAATAATCATAATGTTAGTGTTAATGTAACAATTGAAGCAGAAGATCAGATAAAAGCCTGCAAGAACCAGTAAATGATCTTTCGTGTGGAATCAGCTACAGCTCTTCTCAATGTGCAGAGACCACTTGGATTGTGGCCTCCTCAAGGAGAGAAAAAAAAGTGTTTCTTGATATTCACCAAAACCCATCCATTTAAAATTAATTATCTCTTGTGTAAAAGTCAGCCATCTGAGTTACGACAAAGCTTTGATTTGCTTTTTTGGAGTATGTGTATATGTATTTTTACAGTGCTTTTTAGAATAAGAAGGTACAGCTCACTTTGTCCCACCTGCACTGTCTCCAGCCATCACCTCTATCCCTTTAATAAATGTGTTTGAAAACAATGATGTGTCCTATTGCCATGGCTCCTGTAGACAGACTTACGTGACTTGACTCCTGCTGCTCAGGACGTCCTTCTAACTCCAGCCAAATCTGTTCATGGTTCTCCGAAGAGCTCTGTTCTTGCACTATCACTGCTCTTTAGAGATCTCTTCCTTCCCTAAAGTTTACTCTGCTGTTTAATTTATAAAGATCAATCATTTCTCTTCCAACCTGGCTTCACAAGCCAAGCTTTTCATCTCCTCCTGGAGAACAGACTCTTCATGCCCTTTTGTTGCACTTGCTCCAATTTCTGCTCACCTTTTTTGAACCGCGGCTGTACACGGTGTTTCAGATGGGGTTTGTGCAGCAATATTAACATGCGAAACCTCCTGTGGAAACACTTTATCTGTTGTTGCCTCACACCTTTCAGAGTTTTCAGTTACATCATGACGGTGGCAATACAATGACTGTATTTGAGTATTTCTCTACCTCTCTCGCCTCCAGCTGGAAGCCCTATAATATAGCAAAATTCTGATTCTGAGCTCACAAATGCATGACCTATTACTTGGGAATACCATTATGTTTCTGTTGCTTCAGTCTTCAAAGTCACCAAATCCTTTGGATCCTCCACCGAACCACCTTCACCTTCCAGTTCTGTGCCTGCAGTAATTTCATGACCTCATTCCTTCTTCCTCTGCCGAGGTCACTGAGTAGAAGATCAGTTTGATCTGCTCCAAGGTTGAGTCCTGAAACCTCACCACTGCCCTCCCCAAGCCCGACAGTTCCCCTTTCAGCACAAAGCGTGTGTGTTTTTTCTAGCTAAGTCTTTATCTCCTTACAGTTCTTGCACTAATCCTCGTCTTTTCCAGCTTAAATAATAATTTCCCAGGAGGCTCTGTATCAAATACTTTTCTGAAGTCCATGCAGATGAGATCTGCGTTTCCTTTGCCTAGATTATCTGGTATCTAATTGAAAGAGGGTACTGGGTTAGTTTGTCTTGAGCTGTCCTGGATGAATAGGTGTCCCTTTTCCTCCTAGTCTCTACCTTCACTTCAGTCATCTTTCTTTTGAAATTTGTTTTAAACACCCGTGTACCAGGGGGGCCAAATGGCATTGTTCCTGCAGTTTCCACACTACCTTGTTCAGTTCAGCACAGAAATTCAGTGTATAAAGTGTTCTGATTCAGGTTTTTGCCTCAGGCACAGGAATGTCTAGTTCAAAACTCATTCATCAGCCTTTTCTAATCAAAAGTTAATCTATTAGTGTGAAGCTGTTACACCTCATTATTTTAAGTCTTGATCCAACCTTACTGTCTGGTAGACCCACATCTTCCCTTATCCTTCTGTTATTCATTAAACCTAACACCACCTTTTCTATTAGTATCCCATAACACCACGGCATGACATAATCCTCCTCCGCTGTTTGCTCTCCTCACCTCTCCCATGGTGCCACCTTTGCTGCTCAGCCCTTTGCTCCCATCCTCAGACCTCACCACTCACTGCTCATATCCTTCCTGAGGTTATTTGTGGTGTCACCTGGGAGTCTTCCCTACCATTTCCTCACTGTTCCATCGATTTGCAAATTCCATGGTTTGACTTAAAGAAATCCCACACCTCCTCCAGATTTAACTCCCTGAGCCTCTGTGTCCAGTTGACTTCCCTAAATAGTTTTCCTGGTTTCTCCTACCTTGCCCTTTTTGAAACCAAAACCCCACTTACAGACTTAGCTGTTTGTTTTTTTTTTTTCCCCTTCCCTTTAATTCAAACTGAATCAACTCCTGATCATGCAATCCAAGGTCATTTTCTATAACCAGTTCCTCTACAGAGTCTTCATCCCTTGCCAAAACGATGTCTAAAATAGCATCCACCTCTTACTGTTTCCATGACTAATTGATGAAGAAAGTGGTCACTGTTGCATCCAGGAATACTTGACTCCTTCTATTAATAGGTCTATTTATTGTCCAATCTATAGCCTATAAGATGATACTAACTGCTATGTTCTTGCTACCAGACTTTTCAGCTCTCAGACTGAGCTCCATAATTCTCTTTTCAGAGAAACTTGAATGGATTTTATGCTGACTAGCTATGTAAGAAGATAGGTTTAAGGAGATCTACAAGATCTACAGTTGCTATCCTATGGTCTTACTAGAAAAGTACTAAAAAGCATGTTCAAATTCTCTCAAATAACCTGTCTCCCTACTGCAGTTTTGCAGTGAGATAGACGGTTACAGATGGGCTTATCTGTAAAGGAAATTCATTCATTGATAGCTTTGAAAATCTATAAATCATCATTTTAGACTCTGAAATGTGCAGTGCTTTTCCGGTACAGCGCTTAAACTAGACATGCCTCTGCCTAAATCACTCACCCATATTGTCTCGTGCTGGACACAGTCTCCAGGAGGACACACATCACGTAGGGCAGGAAGGGCAGCGCGCACGGCTGGCCAGGAGTCAGCCACCGGCCTCTGCTGGTATCGCGACTCTAAATACGACGTTTATTAGCAGCAGTACCGGGGAAGATAAAGTGCAGGTACAGCGACCACGACTCTGTAATTTTAATAGACTCTTAATTTCAGTTTTCCCAGCTTAACAGTATTTTAAATCACACTTCAACTTCACAGCCTAGTGATTTCTACAGCCACGGACTACAAAACAGAATTAGGTTATTAGTCCGTGTTTACTGAGCCTTGTGGTCTCAGAACCACGAAACAGGGACTGAATCCAGCTTTGTCACGGGACATCAGATGCCTATTTCCATGTTTTCCCAGGAAAGAAGCGATATTTGAGGCAGCCCTAGGACGGTGTCGCCGCAAAAGGCTCAGCAGCTGGATGGTTTGGGGTTGTACCCAAAGGATGGAGGTGTGGGCATTTTCACAGGTGATGCTGCTCACCCGTCATCCCCACACACCAGTGCCTGTGGAAGCCAGATAGACCCACAACACCTGGAAAATGCTTCACTTTTTGAAAAACTCCGATTGCCTTTGGACCACTAGAGGGAAGTGCCTGTGCTGATGCGAGCTCGGGAGCCCAGCAAGCGCTGCGACTTTAAAGCGTTTGCAAATAACATGAAAACATCAAAAAGGAACTTGAATCCGTGTTACCAGGCTGACAAATGGCAAATGAAATATAAAATAAAAGCTGTCAACTAACAAATGTGCTCCTGAGGGTATGGAGAGCTGTGGAAGGAATCACACGGGAGGGGAAGGCTGTGGGCGCTGCTCGGCTGCCGGGTGACGGTGGGGAAGGAGCTGGGGGTCACTGTGCCATGGAAGCGGACAGGGAGGGAGATGGATTTTAAGCAGAAAAGGTGCTAAATCCCCAGAAACTGCTCTGCAAATTCTGCTCTCTGACAGATGTCTCTGCTCTGGAGCATTGAGAGTTCCCCAGACACCAGGCTTTCTCCTGCCTGCATCCCCCCAGACATAGCAGCCCCCAGGGCTGCGGGGTGGGCTGATGGGTGGTGAGGGACCTACGAGATGCTCACTGGGATGCATCCACTTTTGAGAGCAAATGGGCTGTTGGCTCCAGTCTGGTTTATTCTCAGTTTGGGATGGAGAACCTCACTCCACAGCATGTGCAGGAAACCGATTTGGGCGATTGGGTTTCTCCCAGCCCCGAGTGCGGCAGAGCTGAGCAAGAAGAAGAAAAGGGCAGTGAGATGGGCCAAGGAGATCTTGTTGGTATGGAGAACAAGTCTCACCTTTCAAAACCGCTGGGGGAAATGAATTTTCCGGCTGTGGCATCTGCCCCCAGTTTTATCAAACTGTACATGCTCACGTGAATCCACCTGTTCGTGTCCTTCACCCGCTCCGGTACGGCACAGTGCCATCGTCACCGCGCGTGCCCCGCGGTGCCGCCGACACGTGCCGCCTGCCGCATCCATCCGAGCAGCCCCGCCGCTCCCTGCCTGTCACTTTGTGATGGGGGACGTACGGCAATTAGCGGCTCAGACTTCTGACTGTTTCCTGGTTTTTGCTTTTTCTTTCATATATTATTCATTTTTCCTGCTTGTATTAGATGTTTGCAAGTCTTCCTGCTTTGAGCTGTGAAGAGAGCGTTGGGCTTGAAATGCTTGATGGTGGTGACATCTTGGATTTTTTTATGCTCGTGTTTGCTTGAGCAATTTTGTGTATGAAAGTGGAATTGATGAGCCAGGAAGAGAGGGACGGGATCTGAGAACCGAGCTGCATTGCTGTCATGGGCGGTCCTGGAGGGTTCTCCTAACCTGCTCTGTGCCAGGCTCCTTCCCATCCAAGGCCAGGTCTACCTCAGAGATGTTGAGGAAGAATAAGGCTTGAATGTTTTTAGATGATGAAGATTTTTTTTGTATACCTTCTGCAAGGTATTTGTCCTAAAAGGCCCTTGTAATGCAAAATATCTAAACTTTGTTCGTTCAAAATGCAAAAGACTGAGCTCTGTGTCCTGTGGCACTGAATTAAATAGTTAATTGTTTCTAAGTAGGTGCCCCTCACTTCTGCAAAATTCTTTTATGTATTCCTGAAGGATCTACTAACAAAAATGGATAAATAATGCATTTTTAAATTATTTTTAGAGTTAGCTCACACTAACTCACCTCTTAGAATTTCCCAAAACCTCCGTTCCATCAGCACCAGAAACGAGCCTCTGTGAGGTGCTGGGGTGAAGCATTTCCTGAAGAAGGTTGACTGGATCAGCAGCACGTCCAGCCAGAATGGCTGAGAAGCACATTTCCAGACTCAAATGCCAAAGATGATACTGGAAGGAATATTAACGGCACAGACTCCAACATAACTTTTATTTGGAAACTTCCAGGAAGTGATTTAAAAATGCAGCATCTAAAAAGGTATCTGCCTTTCAGCATTTAAACAATGATTTTAAATTCAGTTCACACACCAGTAACGCCGTTTGAACACAGGACCTGGCATTTATTTCACCTGGAGTTGCAAGTGCTGAGCTCTTGTGAAAACGGGGACTCAATAGCAGAGCTGTCCACAATCATATTAAAAAATCTTGCTTTTAAATTTTTGAAATATACTGCATAAGTTCTGAAGGGTCTGCCTTCAGTGCTAGACATATTCAATATTCCTCTAAAATCTGATTATGACCCGAGAATCAATGTCCTGTTGTTTCAAACAGAGATTGTCAGAGAACAGAAGATTTTGTCAAAAGCTTTTGAGGAAGGAACATATGTACCAGGGCAATTCTTGCTTTTGTCAGAAGAACAAAACCTCAATTTTCAGCAGATTTTAGACAAAGAATGAAAAGCCAGAGCTGGATAACTTGTCTGATTTTTCAGAAGATCCAAACCAAATGGCTGCAAATTTTAATTTGATGTTTAATTTGATCAAAACAGAAAAAGAACACCGTCACTCAAGCATTTTCCTTCAGTAATGATATTGGTGGTAATTTTTACTCTTCCAGCCATCCTTGAACAGTATTTCAAGGATTTCAAGGTATATCAAAAGCCCCAATAGACCTAATTATGATTTTAGTGATATCAGTATTTTATCATATCAGAGGAGTGGGTTTGTCCATTCTTACTAAGATTTTGACTAATGTGTTCAGGTCTGGTGGACTCAGTTGTTGTGTCCTCAAAATCTCCCCCAGGAAGAATTCATCCCTAGAGACCGGTATGGAGAAATGCAACAAGTCAATCCCTACGCACTGAGTATGGAAACATCCTCAGGAACTTTGCTTGGGTCACATCTGACCTGAAGGAATAATTATTTCAAAGTGGATCAAATCATGCCGTACGGGATGGACTTAACTGCAAGACTGGGATTTTTTTTTGCCATTCCACAGAGATTCGGACCTGTGGGGAACCGTTTCTACAGCGGTCAGCAGATTGACTGACTGGTGCTACCAGGCAGGTTGGGGAGCAGCAAACATCAGGGGTTTTTGAGGAAGATGAGTTTTATATCTACAACTTGTCGAGATGCATTTTATTACAGTTGCTTTGCAGCTGCGTTGGAATTTTAAGTAGGATGGAGACTGGAAGGACCTGGCAATGATAATTAATGTGGGAGCTGGGACTCATCTGTGTGAGAAAACAATAACAAAGTTAAAGCATTTCAGCTCTGTCTGCAGCAATCTGCTGGCTTCGGATAATTCTGTTAAAAGGCCTAAAAAATCCTCAGCAATAGATGCTCTGTGTCATTGTATCCACACAAGAACCAAGGAGGAGGAAAAGCTGTCTTAAACAAACCAAAACAAACACCAATAAAAATCTGCATTTGCTTCTCTGATGGAAAATAGTAATGAGACCAATGTGGGGAGGTTTAAAAGGATCCTGGTGGAGGGCAGAGGAGATGGGGCAGTTGATGAGGAGTTCCCTGTGTGTTGTACAACTTGGTGGGCATCACAGGATTGGTCCTTGCTCTGCTTGGTGGGTCCCGTGCTGACCAAGCTGGAAGTGGTTCCTGACCTGCTGGTGTTGTACCCATATAAGAAGACATCACCCGATCTTCAGTTTCACCCAGGTCTTGCACCTACCTCCCACCACCTGCAAAGTGAAAGTTGATGTGATGGAGAAGGCCAGTGAGAACTCAGACCCTGAAAGTCCTCAAAATGGAGCAGCAGTTCAGCACCAGAGGGATTCAGAGGCCACTTTTCCATCATTGGGAGAAGCCAGAGGGGGAAAATCTGCCTTTAACAAAGTGGATTGGCTTGCTTTGAGGCATGGCACGGGCCCATGGGCTCCATTGAGCAGGGTATGACGGCAAGAATGGACTCTGCCCTACTGGAGGAGCCCAATTCTTTTAATATTAATGATTGTCAGGGTTTTGTACTTGGTACAGACGTGCCTGGAACTACAGAAACAGCTCCAGGGAGTTGCAAGGTGTACAAAAAAAATTACATTAAAAACTGTCCAAATTGGAATAATTTAAAGAGAGTTAAAAAAGGGTATTCAAGAATAGACTTGTTCTAAATGTCTCCACGCTGATTTCACTGCCTCCAAATGTGAGGTACAGGTATTTGCAGAGATATAAGTAGGTCAGTTATTTTTGTCACTCATTATTACTTGTGAAAAATGTGTGTAGCAAACGTACTAACATACAGTAGCAGCTGAATTTGGGATGCTGGCATTTCTTTTACACGTTTTTAGGGTATATCTAAATGATGCGATTTCCCAAAAGCCAATTACTTCCAAAGTCCAGTATAGTGGGACGTGCCATATGAAACCCTGTTCTGCTGTCACAAAACTGCCTCTGAAAACACCTGTGTCACTTTGCTGCATTGTGGTTCTCAGAGGAGCTGGATGCACCTTGCTAAAGCTTGGTGGGCTTGAGCCTCTCGTCTGAGCTACAGGATTATTTCTTTTGCTGTTATTTACAGAAATGCATTCAGCCATACAAAGCACACAGTGCTCAGGACCCCCTGGTTGGACATGCACAGTGTCACAGTAGGACACGTCTCCTCTTGCTCCAAACATCTATGCTGGCTGCCTCTATAGCGAGCAGAGAGAGTTGGACACCCTCAAAGGGGAATTTCCCTTGTCTGGAGGAGGAGGAGGCTGAACCTTCTCCAGGGAGCTTTTATCTCTCTATGGACTTGAGCTGGAGATGGTCATCTTAGATGTTAATGTTAAGGGAGATGACTCTAGAGTCTATCAACATCAGCAGGGATGTTTCCACCAGCTGATGGATGACACTGGTGTTCACTCTTCACAAAAACCCTGTTGTAGCCATCTGCTCTAGTTATAGCATGAAGAAGCTCCATTCACAACGTCCAGTAGTAATTCCTGAATGTCCATCCACTGCAGAGTCTCAGGTATGGCTGGAAAATGCACACATACCTTTAAAGTAGGGCTAGGTTGGGATACAGGGACTGGGGACAGCTCTTGGAAGAGCCCTAGACTGGTAGCACATGTGAGCATTTTGGGGAGATGAGGTGCAACCAAGGGCTCATCCCCCTTGCTCTGAAGGACAATGGCTACAGGGAAATGAGATGCTGCTTCCCAAACTTCTGAAGTGTAGATGGGGACAGATCAGTTTGCAGGGCTGTCCCTAAGGTGTGTGGGTGGTCACAGGGGAAAAATGAAATTCTGGACCAGGTGATGTGGCGTGTTGTGCTGGGTGCCTGGGTAGGGCAAAATTAAAATGGCAGCTAGACGGATTTCAGGATAAATCAACTCTTTTTGCAAAGTTGCTGAATATGTCAACTCATGCTGTTTGTTCCTGCTTCTTTCCAAATAGTAAGTCATCTTCCAAGATCCCTGTCTTGAAGGGGAAACTGCATCTGTATGCTTACAGTCAGGAAAGAAAACTTTTGCTCTTTTTTTTTTTTTTTTTCTTTTGAAATACAATGGATGACAAATGTATGTGTGTCTCTGACTGCATTTGCTTCCAAGGTTGTCAACCATGGCTGATACATGGAATATTCCAGCAAGAACAGAGTCACTTCTGGGGACAGAATATGCAGAGACCTCCTGGAAAAGCCTATGGGAATATCAGGTCAGCCCCACAGGGCTTCGCTGGGATCTCCCTCATGGTCTTTGGGGTGTGCAGGGGTCATGGAAGGAGGATGGGCTCCTGCACCCATGTCTCAGTTGGCACTGAGAAACATCAGTAGCAATCTGGATGTTCTGTCGGTGTTTCTGCTCCAGCGCTGGCAATGTTCACCACAGTTCAAAATAAAATTTTAGATATTTTCCACGTAAAATGAAGACATCTTTTCCTCACTTCCTTGTTTCAGATAATCTCTTGGGGCTTTTCTTCTTCCTTGGGGAAAAAAGACAAAAAGGAAAAAAAAAAAGTTTTTTCTTTTTCTTGCACTATAGACTCTGCTAAAATTCCGGCCTCAAGGCTAAATGGTGACACTGAGTCCCTCGGAGTGATCATTTATTGCATTTTCTTTCAGTATTTTTAAATTTCATGTCATTCAACTTCATAGAATATCTTTGGTGTTCCAAATATGAAAATAATGAATCAGAAAATTATTTCTTTCCTCTAGCCCGTTTGTTATTTCCCATTTCCTTGCCTAGTCCCTACATTGTTGTCTCCTTCAAAACTGAATACTCCCCATCTTCGAAGTCTGTCTCCACAAGAGAGACCTTCTCTTTCTGTAATACCTGTTTTGAAACGGAGTTCTGCTATTCAGAGATGCCTAAAGGTGATCCCCTCCAAGATGTTTAAACACCTAAACTCCACAGAAATTGAAGGGAATGAGCTTTCTAAATGCTTTTGGAAAGCTGAGGCTTGTACTTGTACGTTAGATGCATTCGAAAGCCCAGCTCTGAGCAGAACTGAATGCAGCTGCGGGGCTGACGAGTAGACAATCCGGGCAATATATTTAGCATGTCCTTTGGATATTTTTTTTTTCCCCACTGGTTTTGGCTGGAATAGAGTTAATTTTCTTCACAGCAGCTGCTACGGGGCTACGTTTTGGATTTGTGCTGGAAACAGTGTTGATGACAGAGGAATGTTGTCTACGCAGCATCAAGACCTTTTCTACCTCTGACATCACCCCACCAGAGAGTAGGCTGGGGGTTGCACAAGAAGTTGGGAGGGGACACAGGTGGGACAGTTGACCCCAACTGACCAAAGGGGTATTCCATACCATACAAAGTCATGCTCGGAATATAAAGCTGGGGGAAGAAGAAAGGGCGGGATGTAGCATATAGAGCTGGGGAAGAAGAAGGAAGGGTGGGATGTAGCATATAAAGCTGGGGGAAGAAGAAGGAAGGGCAGGATGTTTGGAGTGATGGCATTTGTCTTCCCAAGTCATCATTACACGTGACGGAGCCCTTCTCTCCTGGAGATAACTGAACACCTGCCTGCCCATGGGAAACAGTGAATGAATTCCTTGTTTTCCTTTGCTTGCATGTGCGGCTTTTGCTTTACCTGTTAAACTGCCTGTATCTCAACCCGTGAATTTTCTCACTTTTACTCTTCCAATTCTCTCCCTCAGCCCACTGGAAGGGGAGTGAGTGAGCGGCTGGTGGGGCTTTGTTGCCGGCTGGGGTTAAACAATGACACCACTTATTCAAAAAAATCAGTCAAAAGGCATTCATCGAAACTTGTTGAGTCCATTTGGACGTACTCTCAAAGTCAATCTGTAATTTCATTCTAACAACTGTGTGCCAACAATACTTTGAAATATTCCCTTACTTATAAATCAGAAAAGTTGACCAAAACCAGAGAAATTGCACACAAAATGATAGATACTCACCAGGCAAACATGGTGTTTGCTGTTGAGCAAGTGAGCACTTGTGAGTAATCGTGAGCCTTATTACGACACTGACCCGTGGACCCAGCTATCCTTCCCAAAACTTCCCATTCTCCTTGAATAAGTTTTCCATCTCCCAAATCTCCCCCTTCTCGTTTAAACCATTCCACTCATCTGATCTGGCTTTTAATATGTCTGAGAAAGAGAAGTTTAACTTAATTTTAAAACTTGGACTCTATTAAGGTCAGTGGTAGTACAGAGCCAGCAAGAGCTGGATTTGGTTGGGTACATATATATGTACATTTCCCAGCTTAAGGAGGACCACGCTTACTGTGTGTCCCAACCAGTGGTAGCCAACCCTCAATTAAACCAGCACAGGCAGTCAAAAAGATAGAAAAAAAAAAAAAAAAAAAGGCCACCTACAGTGCTGCTGTAAGAATATGTTTAAATCATAGAATCATAGAGTCATAGAATGGCATAGGCTGGAAGGGACCTCAGACATCATCTAAATGAAGCCAAAAGTGCAGGATTTCTCACCTCCATGAGAAAGAAAACCTGCAGTTTCTTTATCAGAGCAGGAAAGCACCACTCCTCTTCATTAGGTAGGAATCCTGGTTCCCTTGTGACTTGGTCCTGGGAAACCTATGCAAAAGGTACAGCCTTCTGAGTGCCAGGGTAAATCCCTGCTTCCACAGAGACATTAGCTTAAAGCTGGAAATTGCACTGGGGGGGGGGAGAAAGAAAAAAAAAAAGGAGGGTGGGGATGTGCAGTCGAATAAAGGAATACTTTCTCGAATAAAAACTGCCCTCTTCCTCTTTTTGCGTTATTTTTTTTTTCCCTGTGGATTTTGCTTTGCTGACAAGTGGCAAAATCTCTCACCACCAAGGATGTCATAGAATCACAGAACGGTTTGAGTTGGAAGGGACCTCAAAGATCATCTCGTTCCAGCCCCCCTGCCATGGGCAGGGACACCTTCCACTACACCAGGTTGCCCAAAGCCTCATCCAACCTGGCCTGGAACACTTCCAGGGATGGGGCAGCCACAGCTTCTCTGGGCAACCTGTGCCAGTGCCTCAGCACCCTCTGAGTGAAAAATTTCTTCCTTAGATCTAATCTAAATCTCCCCTCTTCCAGTCTAAATCCATTGCCCCTTGTCCTGTCACTACACACCCTTGTAAAAAGTCCCTCTCCAGCTTTCCTGTAGCCCCTTTAGGTACTGGAAGGCTGCTAGAAGATCACCCCGGAGCCTTCTCTTCTCCAGGCTGAACAGCCCCAACTCTCTCAGCCTGTCTCCATAGCAGAGGTGCTCCAGCCCTTGGATCATCTTCGTGGCCTCCTCTGGCCCCGCTCCAGCAGCTCCATGTCCTTCTTTTGTTGGAGACTCCAGAGCTGAACGCAGCACTGCAGGGGGGGTCTCACGAGAGCAGAGCAGAGGGGCAGAATCCCCTCCCTCGCCCTGCTGCCCACACTGCTTTGGATGCAGCCCAGGACACGGTTGGCTTTCTGGGCTGCCAGCGCACGGTGCCGGCTCATGGTGAGCTTCTCATCCACCAGCACTCCCAAATCCTTGTGGCACTCCTCCTCATGCACCAGGACTCCCATGTCCTCCTGGCCAGGAGCTCTGTGCACGTGTGATGAGTTGAGGGCTGAGAACATCGCCAGGGGAAGGGCCTGGGGCTGCTGGAAAGAGCCTGAGTTGAGTGTAGGGTGAGTGGAGAAAATAACTCCCCCGGGGCACGGATCAATCCCTCCCTGCCCAAAGCAGGGCTGACCAACAGCCCCCTCCCAGGAGGAGAGGAGAAATGCTTGTGGACCTTCTGCATGTCACACACTTCCCACCCATGTCCCTGTGTAAGGGGATATGGAGGAATGGAATAATGTGGGGAAAGATTATTTTGTGAAATGACGACTGCTGGTACCAAGAGATAGAACTAAGCAGCCACGTTCAGAAAGGCGCTAGAAACGTTCTGAATTTTGGGCATGTTGTCACTCAAATTTAGTGTCTTCAGCCACTGAGTGGTTTGAAACACGCTGTGTCCTTCGGTTGGTGTTTAGCGGAAAGGAAAACCTGACTTGAATCTGTATTATGCTACGAGTTTTAAAAATAAAAACAGAACAGGCTAATTCCAGACATCATTCCTTGTTTTCAAGCCAGGCTTTCCTTTGCTGCAGCTTTACAAACCGTTTTTAATAACTGAGATGAAACATCAGACTGTGACCTATCACATCACATTGCATCAGTCAAATTGCGTTACATCCAATAATAAACTACTGCAACTGATGTTACCCAACATGACAGGCCAAATATAAACCTAGAGCTGGAGAATTCAAAGGAAAGTGCAGTTTTGATAAGCCAAGATCTTAAAAATATCTGAGCTGCTTTTGATGGTGATTCTTAGATTTATTCTGAAGTTTAAGACCCTTGGAGAAATTGGACTGTCTGTGAGCAGGCGTATTTTTCCAGGCAGTTTTGAGGATATGTGTCCTATAATTACTTTTAAAATAAACTTCAGCTACTGTTTCTACAGAAACAGCAATTCCTTGCGTTGAAGCAGGTTGTGGAGGAACAACAAGAAAACTAGGATCTGGAACTCCCTCCTGAAATTTAGGGTGACAATTGTATCTGGATTTTATTCATCCAAATATCCAGTTTCAGGATGTTCCAGGCTAGTAGTGAATGGCTGTCGAAAGAAGAATGGGTGATAAACGTATGGAAAAATGAGAGCATTTCTGACTTTCCATTGTCATGCAGTTCAGTTAGAAATTTAGTGGTATGGGAATTTTTACCACAGGGAAGAAAATCTCACCAGTCAAGCCAAAACAACTTGCTTTGGGTGAAATATTTCAGTGATTTTGCATTTAGAGAGCTTTGTTGTTTTAGGACACAGAAAGGACAGAGAAAATCTATTTCAGATAGAACTAGTTTTAGATAGAGTGCAAAAAAAAATACAGAATCCTTCAACTTGGAGCTGAAATAAAAACTCAGTTATTCGCAAAGTCCTAATTCTTTCACAAGGAGTAACATCATCTTCTTTTCCTACATCCACTGTGTTTTAAGGGTGTGCACAGGAGGATGAATGACAGGGCCAGATCTGTGTGCAGTTCAGCAGGGTCGTTTTCAAAAAGTGAATGTCTTGGCATGGGTTAGCCTGATTCGTTCTCAGTTATTTTTGCTCTGGTTTAGTTCTACATTTTGTCATGGCTAAAAAAAACGTGTATTCTGTAGCAGTAGAAAGGTGTGGTCTGGGATAATTCCCTACCTGTAGGCATCAAGAATAACATTTCAAAAGCACCTATGTTTTTATAAACTACTTTGCACCCACATTTGAGAGGTGCTTATGCATTCAAGTTGTAGATATTTACTCATAAATATCTATTAAAAGCTACTAATTAAGGGTCTAAATCTCATTGGCCACACTTTCTGGACTTTCTGACCAGTAGGTCAATCAAGATCGCCAACTGTGACAAAATTATCATTATTTTGAACTGTGAGAAAGTCATGAGATCAGTCAATTATGCTGGTAAGTGCTGTTTTGGGTCAAAATCTCACAGCAGCAGCTGCTTCCCTGAAAATTCAGCCGGAGCCCAGTTCCTGTTGTTCTGGGGTCCATATTCTCCACATCAGTGTGTTAGACAATAAATGCTTTCACACAGCGTAGTTGAAAGATTGGGTGACAAGGCCATAAGGATTTTACATAACAAGTTGAGCCATTCAAAGGAAAAATCATAGTAAAGCTCAAAGTATTTTACTGCTAAAATGAAACAAAAATTGTAAAACTCCAAATTCTGAAATTCAGCCTGTTCTCTGGATGCTTTGATATTAAACTCAACTCTATCAAGTTGCATTTATTCCTACTGTTCCTATATCCATAGGGGAAAAAAATCACACATAGAATATCCACTATTTCTTACTTCTTTTCCTTTGTTTTGCACAAAAAGAGAAAAGAGATTGATAGAGCTGAAATTTGAAGCCAATCTCAGGGGATTAGTTTCATCCTCACTTAGTTTCCTGTAAAGCTTCTGCATTTATAGTTATTTTTAAAGGAAAACTAAACTGAAGGTTGAAAGCCATTAGCAATAACTCACTTGGATTTTAACTCATTCTGATGTTTACTTATTTTGATTTTAATGTACTCTGATATTCTTATGCCATTTGTTGGCATATTTCCACGTATTCAAGGAACAGAATTGTTCTTATTTGCAACACTGCAAGCAAGAAGGAATACAGAGTACCAGACCCACCAAAAAACCACCAAGTTCCTTAAGATTTAACCTATCCATTTCGTTTCTACTGATAAAGATTCAGTTCAACCCCTTCAGACATTTTGTCTTCAGCCAGTCTGATACAAGTGTCTCCAAACTCATTGAAGAGTTTCTTGAAGGCTTTTAAATCTCAGAGCCACCATGACCAGAAATATTTTGTGTAACCAGGAAGGGGAAGAGCAGGTACCACCCTGCCACATGCTGATGCCCAGGCTGTTGGTGACCACTGGCTCTCTGGTGCTCCCGTGCCCAGGAGGTGCCTTTGGGATGGCAGCCCATCAGGTCACAGAGCAAAGTGAGAGTTGTCTTCAGCGGGGGATGGCATGAAGACAGCAAGGGTTAAACCCTTGGTATGTTTAAACCCTTGGTACGCAGCATTTCTCAGAGCAGCACAGTGCACACTTGGCCAGAACTTGTTGGTCAGCCAACTTGTTGGTCACGTCTGCAGGTTCCCATCTCTCAGGAGTGGAAGGAGGGTGCCCTGACTCGCACTCTGCTTCGAGAAATTGGGACCAAGTACATGTGTATTGATACCAGTAGCTTGTCATTGGTCAAAGGTGATTTTTCCAAGGAGGCAGCCCTGGCTTGCAGACATTAGGAGGTGGCAGAACCACTTTCCCCTGTGCCTAGCTCCAGTAGATTATGTGACTCACAGTTAGAAGCTTGAGTTTTATTTCTCATTTCAGTTAGGTCTGGTTTCATCTTCCAGCCACTGGCTTGAGCTGCATCTTCATCTTCCAGGTCAGTAACTCCTTGCTCTTGTTACACAGTAGATCTCTCCACGTTAACTCACTTTACTGTCTTTATTATAAACTGAGACCACAAATCCAACAAAGTCCTACTGAACACGTTTGTCTTAGATGTTGTTCCTCACTAGCACCTACTGCATCTCATCTTTTATTAAAGGAATTGATAACATTGAAAAAGAAAACCCAAAGGTAAACAAAAATTTGAGGCATCAAAGCTCTAAGACCGTAAATGTTCAGAACTGAAACCCGTTGTTCAGACCTTTGACCATCACTAGCTGTAACTTCTCACCACGATCCTTCCCCTTCTGCCATCTCCAGGCTATTGTGGCCACTATGTTACTGCTGTCTTCCATGATTGCTCGTCGTCAGCGATCCCTTTCGTACACACTGACATCCCTGGGTGCAGTGTGTTCTCCCAAATGCCCTGCAGCACCACGAGCAGTGAGTACCACTTGAGTAGCTGCCCTGGGAGCAGCTGTGATCCCACCTGATGGGAGAGTGGTGTAACCGAAACAGAAACTAAGCTGCGAAATCTGCTTGGAAACTTGGGAAAATACTCATAAGTCTTCCAAGCTGAGCTTCACTACCAATTCCTCATCTGCTTAATTCAAATTAGCTTAGCTTTGACTGCGCTAGCTCCACCGCTCCCTCGGGTTGCAGTGCAGACACTCTGGCACGCTACACTCCACCCACTCTGTCAGCAGCAATCACATTTGCAATGGGAGAAACAGAGGAAATCAGGTTTGTTTGAAATGGTCTATTTTTCCATAAAATCCTGTTGACTGACATTCGCCGTATCGTTAGCTCTGCTTTCATTAGCAGCGGGAGCTGATTCTGCCTTTTCCATTATTTTGCCAAGACTGATGCTGGTTTGCAGTTTCCTCAGGTATCCTCCCTGCCTCTTGGTGTACAATTACCACTTCTGTTTTCTAGATTTTTGCTTCCAACTCCCGAATGAGTCAAAAATGAATGTCTGTAAGACAGAAATCTCCGTCAGCTCTCTTATGGCTTTTGGTACGAGCTACCCGAGACTGCTGATCTTAAAATGTTCTTGCACAGCAGAGGTAGCATAATGTTTTATCTTTGGTTACTGATGATCTTGTAAATACTTCATTGACTTTTTGTGGGAAAAATACATCAACCTCCTTCTTTCCAAGTGTATAACAAATACTTATTGCATATAGCCATTCCCACTTTCAAATATCCTGTTGACAGTAAATAACTACCAAAGTAATTTTAAAGTACCACTGCTGGGCAATCTGCTGGAAAAGAAGCATGTGTGTGGTTGTTCTCCAGGCAAAGTATATGCAATTAGCCCCTCTTCTTTTTGAGGTGTCCAGATTGCTGAGGCATCCTTTGCAGAGAATACAAAGCTGTATCCTAAGTCTGTCCCACAGCTTTATGCAATGGTAGAAATACTCTCCAGTCCAATATCCCCACAATACCGCCCTGCCTGAGGTTATTGTCTGCGGCACTGATTGCTGGAGACAGAGGAGGATACCAGAATGCAGTATCTAACATCAATAAGGAATAAACTGCAGGACTGCTGAAAAAAAAAATCATGCCAGGCAAACTCGATGGCTTTTATTTTGCTGTATGGCTGAATCGCTCCAATTCTGTGGCTTTTTTTTTCCCAAGGAAAATGAATCTTTTCAAGCTTCTTATAGTGAAGCTCAAAACAGAAAATGTTCAGGACAAGGCTTCTCCATACTGGAATGATCTGATAAAGTCAGGGAAGTGAAAAAAAAAAAAAAAAAATTGAGGGGAAAAAACTTTGCAGGGATTTGCTTTTGGAGAAAGAGTGAAAGCACTAATTGTGTTAAAATACTTAAATGAATACAGTAGTATCACATTGTAGATTCTGTCCTCGATATGTGACCCCAAACACAAGCAGTGAAATAAGCTACAGAATCAGAGTTTTGTGGATTTGCATCATCAGCCTCCCACAGATACGGGAGAATGGCATTGAGTACCTCTCTCCTAAAATGTTGTTTAAATGATCTGCTGCAAAACTCTCTGCTCAGGTTTTGGCAGCGGACCAGAACTTGGATTTGACATCAATGACAGCACGATACAATGGGTTTTCCCAGCTAAAAAAGCCAACTGGACGAGACAGTCTTTTGTTTAATTGGTGCAAGAGCAAGGATGCACAAGAGGTACCAGACCATACTGATATGAGATGCTCTAGATACTTGATTTCTGACCTCTTTCTTCCTGTTGCATAGTCAGGATGCTGCACTCACAGCTCATGTTGGTTTTGCCACAACAGTTCTAGCAAAGATGCATCCAGGTGCCATGTTGAACTGTGCCGACTGAAGATGTCCACTCTGCAGATGAACAAAACCACAAATGTTCACCTTACCTGCATATTTTCCAGCCCTGGTCAATTGAATCGAGTCTGATGCTGATTAAAAAGGGATTTAAACTGGCCTCCTTTAGGCAGCAGCATCTCTGGACGAGCAGATACCCTCCGGAGTTACATGCATACATATCTCTGTTATGGTTTGAAGTGGGGGGGGAGGTCCGGGTGGCAGAAGCTGCCCATCACACCGGACTCCCATCCCCCTCGGGGCTTGAGCCAATCGGCGCCTCTGCGAATTGCCCTATTTACGTCGGACAAAGGAACCGGAAAGGTGTGTGCCTGTGCCCAGGGGCAAGGAGACGAGAGGGGGCCACGGCCCCCGCTCCCGGCTCCCGGCCGGGCCGGCGGCCCAGGCCGAGCCGGTGCCCGCTCCGTGCAGGTGCCCGCCCCGTCGAGGATGGCGGCGGCGGAGGCGCTTGGGGAACTCGGGGGGAGCCCCGCTGCCAGGGTGCCCACCGGGCCGAGTTCACCCAGACAGGGCTGAGATCTGAGAGAAACGGCCGCACAGATCAGAGGTCAGTGAAGATGGAACGGAACAGCGTGTGCCGCGGCTGAGCCCCCCTTGCCAGCAGCCCCTTTGCAAACAGCCCTCGGTGGGGCAAGCAGAGACCCACTCGCAGCCCGTGGAGGACCCAGGTCGAGAAGAGATGCCAGAGCCTGAGCACGGTGCATCTCGAGCCCGTGGGATGCCCCCGCCGGTGGGGAGGGGTTTGGTTAAAGGAGATGCCCGAGCCGGAGCCTGTTGTGACTCCCGGGCACAGCGCGAGGCCATTTGCGCATCTCAGTCCGTGCGGAGCCGCGTTTCGGGTCGCTGTGCCGCCCCACGCCGGAGGCATTTACAGTCTGTTGATGGCCCACGGCAGGGCGAGTGGCCACAGCTCCTTAAAGGTCCAGGGCTGGTAAAGCCCGCACTGGGGCAAATCCGATGGGGTAAGGATTTGCCCCCCAGCGGGCAGGATTCACGCTTTCGCCGTGAGTAGGGGATCCGCTGGATCAAGGGACAATGGTGTAAGGGCTCCTGCTCCTTTAAGGGAAGCGGCAGTAACAGCACGGGATGAACTGACCTGCACCCCCCCATTCCCTGCCCCCTGCGCCGCTGGGGGGGGGAGGTAGAGCCGGGAAGAAGAGGCAAAGGGGGGGGAGTGGTGTTTTTTTTAAGACCTGGCCTTGTTTTCTTGTTATTCTCTTAAGTAACCGTTTTTGTTTGCTTTTCTCTTTGTAGGTAGCTGTTAATAAATAGTTTTGCTTTAAGGAAACAGCCTCTTTTGCCCGGGACCGTGGTTGGTGAGTGCTTCTCTATTCCTGTCTCGACCCTCAGCTCTTTTATTACATTTTTCTCCTCTTCATTTTACTGGACTGGGAGAGCTGCGTGGGGTTAAGTTGCCGGATCGGCCTAACCCACGGCAATCTCCCAGCGTCTTGGTCTAAGATCATATGATATGTGCAGTCACAGGCTCCAACAGGTGAAACTAAAGAGGTTTACACATTTGTGTGGACATCATCATCAGTTTTAACCTTGCTCTGTCACTTTGGCGTGAGTAACAGATGCTCAGGTTATCATAAGGAAGGCTGAAATCCATTTGAGAGTCTGTAAAAATTGCGTCAATTTAACCAAAACCGTACAAAATGACAGGGTCAACTCAGAATGCAACAAACCCCACTGATAACGGAGGTTGAACTGTGCTGGGGCAAGAATAAGGTGTGTTACCTCAGAGGTGGTATTTGGGAGCTTCATTCACCTGGAACAAATAATAAATGTCCTCTGATACAGCTGTTCTGATGCGACCGAGGTGAGGGCAAAACCTGTTTAGTTTTATCTCAGAGTCATCCTGCCAGTGTTATTAAAAAAAATGTGACGTAACCAGTTCACAGGAGAAATACGAGCATTTGGTTTTGTTCCAATTCAGAACACGAATGAAATGTTGAATGTTGAAACATCAAATGAACTGGAAATTTTGACCAGCTGTGATGGGGAGATCCTGCTGGGTCAGCCCAGTCTGCAAGCAGAACCACAGACATGGTGCCAAGAATAAGACACAATTAGGGAGTGGTATTTCATCTTTTGGTGAGATTGAGGATGTCCCCCTGCTACGTGCAGGATGGTGAGGACGTCTGCCAAAAAAATAACACAGCTGGAATGACAGTGTCTGTCTCCAAGGCTTAGCGAGCCAGAAAAGGGAAATTCCTGCCTCAACCTGTGAACAGCTCTGTACCTCACCTTTTAATTCAAGCCAGTTTTATACTCGAGCCCCTATCCTGGTGTGAGGAGACGCTGAAACTGCCACTCTCAAACTTATCACATCCAAAAAGTTGAATCCAATCTAGTTTCAAGCTTCCATTCCCCTTCCCCAACTGCCCTCTGATCGAGTGCAGTGGGAAGGAGCAAAAAAGAAATTATTGCTCTTGGGACCATATTAACCTTGTGTTCCTTTAAAATGCACAGAAATTGTACAGGGATAAGTTCCAGTGATCAGCACCAAAGGAAGATCAGGAACTTGCTCAAATATGGTGTTTCCATCTTTGATATATGCCAGTAGCTTAAAGAAGCGTACCTATGTGTTACACTTGATGAGCTGTGATGTTCAAGGTACTTATTTTGGATGGACTTTAATACATTTGTGTTGTGAATTATCAGACTTTACCTCTTCCTTGCTGCCATCCTGTTGGCCTGCTTGTGATTGGATCTCAAGCCCATGGTTTGTAGGATTCCTCTTAGGACTGCAGCTATGAGGAAATAGTCGGCACACATTTTGCTATTTCTATCTAAAACATCCCTTGTCTAGGTGATCACTTTGGTCATAATTGCAGGAGCGCCTATTGCCACGCAAAATAAATGGAACTTGCAAGTACCTCTGGTGCCTCTGACCTCGGTGAGCTCTGGAAAGCAAGGGGCAGTCAAAGTGGCTTCGAAACAGAGCAAAGGTACCAGAAGGGCCTTTTGAAGCATCTTCTGTCCATAGGAGCTCTCTCTGTGCTTTGAGCCCAGCAGATCTCAGGAAGCTGTCCTGGCTGACCCTCCTTTGGGCAGGGGAGTTGGACTAGCTGGTCTGCAGAGATTCTTCCAACCTCAGTGGTTCTGTGATTCTACCATTGTTTATACTTGCTCTCTTTCTCTCTTCATCCTATGCTTTCCCCTTCTTATCTTGCCTCTTGGCACAAATGAGCTCATATGCTGAGATCAAGCCACCGAGTTGCTCTAAGACCCACCTCTAGTTTGGAAAATGGGCATAATAACAGTCTTCTACATGGCAGGACAAGGTTAGTTCATGCCAACAGTGTCCAAGACATGGTAAATCTTCTACCTCTATATCAAAACATGTAATAACAGCTCATACAAAGCACTGAGTTGACATAAGACACTCTGCTAGTTCAAATTTCTTGGAGACTGTTTACAGGGGCTCTTTGCCTCAGCAGGCTTTCTCCCTGATCTGGTACTGCCTGTCCCACAGCCAGCAGAAAGACAAGCATTAATACAATGTCTCAGGGTCCAGTTAATCCAACAGGAACGTGATCAACGCTCATGCTTGATCCGGACCAAACTTGTGCTGAACGCTGAGCTGAGACTGCAGAGATTGTGCTGCCAGATACAGTCGAGGAAATGTTTCTCGCCTTGGAATTCCCTTAGACCACACCTATTATTCTACTAAAATGTGAACATTAGGAAAACCCTCAAACATTAGATCAACCCTCAGCTGGCTTGACCGAGACTCAACAACAAACATCCTGCAGCTGCATCGTGTTACCTTCAAACCTCCGTTGTCTTAGGTCCTGTGCACACACTGTTGACAGAAAGTCCAACCTCCCCATGGGGCACCCGTGGTTCATCCCTCTTAGCTGTTATGAAAAACCTTCCTGTCACTGAGTCACGTGTGGGCGGATCCATCGCCCTCATCTCTGCAAACAAGATAAAAGCTCACCTTCTCAAAGTGTCCCTTTAGCACACGGACCAATTTGGTAGCATCCCGAAGAGAAACGAAGTGTGCAAAATAAAAAACAAGTTGCAAACCCAGCCGCAGCCGTTGTGGCTGGAAGGATGGCTGGATGCTTTGCTTCTCCTCTGAAGTGCTGTCAGTTCAAACTGAGGCTGGAATCTCAAATAAAACGAACTCATTTTTCCTGTCTGGAAACACCCCAGGACTTCCAAGTAATCTGGTGTCACGTTGCCAGCAGAATTGGGCAAATGATTTATTCCACAGCTTTGGCATCTTTTTTCCTCTTGCAACATCTGTGAGCAGTTCGGGATGTCTTCAAATATATCGCTTGATCGGATTTCTTCAATGAAATGGTGGCAGGGCTTTTTTCCAGTCCGTCATCGTTACGCTAGGAAAATCAGACTTCTGCCTTATTGTGAGCTGTGGTGCAGTTTCTGTTGCCGTACGGTTTCCCTGCACCCTAAAGGATGAATCAAGAGCCTTTAGAACCTACCCTAAGTACGCCTGGGCAATGCATGCTGGGATTTAGGTTGCCTAATGTATGTAACTTACAGTTGCTCAAAGCAAAAGGAGCAGTTGTCTTGGCTGAGCCAAATACCATTCCAATTCCCCTTGTGGGACCATTTGGGATGCCTGGATGGTGTGTACCTAACTCAAAGAGAAGGGCTAATAAACATGTGTAGCAGCTAGAGGAGAGCCATGACCACCTCTGGAGGGATGCCCCAAAAGGGTGTTTGCACAGCTGGGAGCAGGAGAGTCAGTCCCTCTCCCAGCCTGAAAGGTGGTTGAGCTCACAGCTCTTGCAACTCAACAGCGTACCCCAACAGCCAACCCACGGGTGAAAGATCAGGGCTGCAAATGCACTTGGGCTCCAGATGCCTACTCAAGCTTGTAAAGTCCCTCGGAAATATTTGGGGAACTCAGATAGGCTTGATAGGCTTGGCCCAACCACCCACTCAAGAGAGTTTAGAAGTTATGGCAACATCTACTGCACAACTCTAGAAAAACTGTTGTAAGAAATCAGAAGCCCAGTAAGGACGTTTAGTGCACACAGAGAGGTGAATATTAAATTTATGTGCAAGGTGGGGGGAAACGGTAGAGGCAGCTGGAGGTTGTTGGTCCTAGCTCAGAAGAGTTCAGGCTTTAGAACAAACTAGAAAGAAAGCAACATTAAAGAAGTGGTAGAAAATGGGATTCCATGCAACAGGGATGTTACCTTCAAAATAGTTCAATCTATTTTTTAAATGCTTGGTGTTTCAGTGAGTAAGTTGCAGTAGGGTGTTTCAGAAATATATTTCACTGGAAAAAAAACCAACATGTAGTGCAGATGAGTATTTCCCTATTGGCAGACAGCTAAAGAAAATTCACTAAACAAAGAACAGCAATAAATGTAATCCGGGTGAACGTTTAAGGTGGAAACCAACAATAACTGCAGGCAGCAATGCCTAAATGTGCCGACACTTCTGATTATTAGACTCAGTTTTCACTTTTTGATAACTTTGCTAATTGAATTCACTTGGGTTGCAACCCTCCCAACCAGGGTCTGCTTCAGACTGGCTTTGAAAAATTGCCACTATGGATCAGGGCTAGTAGTTTAGGGGATTTAGTAGCCCTGACTCTGACAGCAGTACATGCAAGAATGACTCCAGGTTCTATTCCTCCAAAATGTTTTAAAAATCAGGAAACTGATCCAAACATTTCATTAAAAGGAAAGTGAGGCTCTAAAGAACTTGAAAATAGCAGTGAGAAGGTTGCCCTGATCCATCAGCCATATGGCCAAAGAGCCCCAGAGTCGCTGCCAAGCAGAACAGTTGTGTAATATCAATGCAAGAAGTCAAGAGATTATAATGCCATATAATACCAGATTTTCCATTTTAGCCTAGGAGAGAAAAGATCTGTAAAAATATGACTTTCACCTTATAATTTCATTTGAAGTATTTACTGCTGTTTGTGCATAGCTTCAGCCCTGGAGAGAATCTCCCATTTCAGGTTTGTTACCACTATTTCAGTGAAGGTCATCTGTTACATCCACAAATGGGTTTTGGTGCCTAAATATCACTTCAGCTGCTTAAATCCAACCCACAGGCTCCCCTGACACTCACTGATGCTCTGCTTAGCCATTATCTTGTCTTGGAGACACTCAGACCTTCTATGCTTTATGGGATAGAAGTCCTATAACCACCTCTCTGCTTACAACCCCGACTGGAGTCTGCTTCTGGCCAAAACTCTGTGTCTCATCCAGACTCGTGTTCAGAGGTTTCTGAACTCTGCCAAGAGATGACCAGAGGGAGAACCTGGACCCAGCAGAGTTAAACAAGTATCTTCTGTCCCTAGAAGCGTGCCCTAGTATGGACAGGCCAATGTGGACAGGCTTTTTTGGTCTCCCATACTGGACAAGATACTCACTACTCACGGCAAAAAAAAACTTGAGGTGCTTCAATGGCTTTGACTTTTCCCAGCGATCAAGGATAACCAGGTTGGCACCGTTCTCCTTTGTTATGGTGAGAGCGGTCCAACACTAGAACAGGTTGCCCAGGCAGCATGTGGAGTCTCCATTCTTGGAGTCACTCAAAACCCAGCAGGACTTGGTCCTGAGTGACCTGCTCTAGCAGGACTAGGTGAGCTCCAGAGCTCCTCTCAACCTCAGTGATTATGATACTTCGCAGTTATCTCAGACTCTTTGTCTGCTGAAGGCCTGTGTCCTGTTGAGGATGAAACAATGAGATCCTTTATTTTCTCTAGACTAGATGAATTCTCGGAATTTGAGGTTTTTATGAAAAGCATATGCTAGTGTTAGATGATAGGATTCTGGGACTATATGTGCCAAATTTGGTTTTAGGTTAGTCCTTGGAACAGAACTTTGTGATGCTCAGAAAGCTACTAAACCATAGGCTGTCCTTGCTGAGATTTTCAGCTCCTTCCTTCTTTTCACACACAGTCCCATAGTGCAGATGTGGGTGGGGATTATGTGACACAATTTTATTTCCATCAGTTTGTTCTGTATTTGGTCCTTGTTGGGTCAATAGTGGCAGGATGTGACCCTTTGTAATCATGTTAAGCTGCCTGCCAGTGCTCTCATCTGCAGAAAACTCCAGTCCTGCTGCTTATATGGATATCACCTTTACCTGGCATCTATGTGTAGATGAAGTTTCAGTGCAGATCCCACTTTTCCACAGACAAACATGTTCTAATCTGTTCTTTCGAAGGCTGCTGACCTCCAAGCAGGAGGCACTTCCCAAGCAGGTCATGTCCATTAGAAAAGCACAAACTGGTCCTTGGAGTTTGAGATGTGCTCCAAAACAGCCTCCCAGTAACAAACAATAGTGGCTAAAAGAGTTGTTAGAGGGTGCCCAATCCCAGGAACGCCTGTTCTTATCGCCATGAAGTCGGAAGAAATCACAGCACTGCTGCCATAAATTTCAAAGGCATCCAAGGATGCATGTGGATGTAAGCACAGGGATTTAGTCTGCTTGCAAAGGAAAATTCAGCAACTTAACTCCACCAGGGTAATTATACTCCTACAAGTAAAACTCCTCACATGAGCACTTGTGTGCAGCAGAGTTTTCTGTTTTATCTTGCATCGCGTTCAAAGCAAAGCAAAGACACTAAACTGTAAAAAGCATCTGTAGGAAGGGACGTGAGAGGGAGTCGTACTGGTAAAATTATAACGGTGGTATAATTATCCTGATCAATTTTCCATATAAAACAGACTTCAGAAGAACTCATTTGTTAAACTGTGTAAGCCTCAGCCTTTACTCTAGTGGCGTTTCTGCTCACCAATCAGCATAATGAACATAGGCAATTAAGGTGCACCAGAAACTTGGTTACATTTCCTAAAGGCATTTCCCAATGTCCAAACGCTTGATTTGCAAAATTAATGCACCGCTCTGGTCCCTTGGTGTAAATCAGCACATCTCCACTGACTTCGGCTGAGATCCCCTGGTACTTACAGCTGAAGGTGGGGTCCTTTGTGAGACACGGACTGCTCTGGGAAGCAGAATTATGGTTATTTTCAATATTTACAATTTGATCCTAGAAGTTAATTTGGACAATGTAACCAGTGATTGAACTAAACAGCAGCCTCGGCACAACGGCAGGCACTTATGCTGGGAAAGAAATGGCAGTTCCCTATGGCGTGAGCTCTGCATAGAGAGGTGCCATTCAACGCCGTACCATAATGGCCAGGCTTACAGCCCCCAGTTTCCATCCAAGCAAATTTCTTCCCAGAAAACTGCATAAAATCTGCAGGATTTAACCCCCCAGAAACCGGGAGCCAGCACTGCCTCCTCATTAGCAGTAGGATGTAATAGCAGCCGTGGTACGTTTGCCGTTTGCTAGGTGAATGCCATTTAAATGTATAAAAGATTCTGGAACTTGATTGTTCAGCAGCAGAAAGCGAATGGATGTCGAGTCCTTTGCTCACAACTGTGTTGGCTAATGCTGCCCTCAGGGGGTGAGACTCTTTCTAAGACCTGAAGTGTTTATGGCTGATTTGAGTGAAAGTGATTTGCTCAAAAACCTCCCTGTATTTAGTGGGTTTAGTGTTAAAGGACCGGCCCTACTCCTACGAAGGATCTGATTTCAGTTCTGTTACCAGCATTTTGTTCCAGAAAAGTGTTGCGAGGAGACAGAGTGAAAGGAGCAGTGTCAGAGAGGCGGTGAGTCCTGCCTCAGCAGCAGTGTGACCCCACATTTATATCCACACTCACATTTGGGGGAAGCACTGATTTGTAGGCAAAGATGTCCCTTGAGAAAAGAGAGGAGTGTGGGGTCTGAATTTGGTCCATAGCTGCTGGCTGCATCCTTCCCCAGGGCTGCTGGCATTCCTCAGACTCATGCTTAGGAGGAATCATTAGGACAAGATTGATTATTGGGCCACCTTCACTGCTGTTTTCTTCCATGCTTGTTCTTATTGACGAGGCTCCAGGCTACGCTGTGCTAATCAAACATCATGCAAAGCAGGGCTTGCGTATCCCGAGGCAAACTCCCGAACTTTTGAGGTGAGAGTTTTGGCCAGCTAGAGCAGATGTATGGAAATCCTGAAGTAGACATGTAATTTTAAAAGAATGATGAATTATAGCTTTCCCATGAACCTGACTATGAATAACTGCTGGCATGTTGGTCTTGTGCCACATCGGAAAGGTGATTGCAGCTCTGCAGCTGAGCTACTGCCATAGAATAGAGTACAATAGAGTAGGGTAGAATGTTTCAGTTGGAAGGGACCTACAATGACCATCTAGTCCAACTGCTTGACCAATTCAGGGCTGACCAAAAGTTAAAGTATGCTGTTAAGGGCATTGTCCAAATGCCTGTTGAACACTGCCAGGCTTGGTGCATCGACCACCTCTCTAGGAAGCCTGTTCCAGTGTTTGCCATGTAGTACTGTGAGGTGGCTGGGGAACTTCCAAACAGTGTTTAGGGATGAACATCCCAAGAAAGCCAGCAGAGCAATTCTGTTTGCCAGCTCTTGAAATAATCTGAAAACTAAGGTGCGCATGGTGACAATGAAGGACAAATTGTCCTGTGCAGCCCATTGCCCCAAAGTATCACTGGAGGCCATGGGAACAGAAGATTGAAAAACAGTTAGAAACTGCCCCAGCATAAAGGGTATCAGTTATGATTGCAATAAGCATTTATGTTTCTGGGCACATTAAATCACATTTAGAGGCTGGTAGAACTTCCCTGATGTCCTTATGGGTGCAGACACCCTCTTCACCTGGCTTGTCTCCTCTGACAAATGTGCCTCATTTCAACTGATATCAGACCTGGTGAACCAAAGACTGAAATGTTGGTGAATGGAGACTTACACTGCTGATGCTGGGGTTTATTTCCTACTGGAGACACCATTTATTAATGGCTTTGACAGAAAGTGAGCAGTTAAATTTTAAGTCTTATACTAAGTCAGGAATTTTTAATGTTTTCCCAAGATACCAGCCACGCTGCAGAGAGAAGTTGGAGCATATTAAAAAAAAAAACAACAACACAACAAAACACTCAGTGACAAAAATTCAGTTTGTTTTTGATAGCAGCTGTTAGATAGCTGCTCTGAGGGCTGGGCTATTAGGAATAACTCCATTAGAGAAGATGGGTGGGCAAGTGGAGGACAGATGAGACAGTCAGTGATGCATCACAGAAAGACGTTTTCTTTGTACATTAGTCACAAGAAAGACGAAGGAAAGGTTTGATCTGCTATTTGAGTAGAGTAAGAGATATCAATAGGTGACACAAAGGTGACCAAAACATGTAATGCCTTTTTGGCATTCACTAAAATTCAAATGCAGTCAAACAGACATCACAGTTAAAACCAAAGTCCTTAGCCTTGAATATCTGCAAGGACTTGTAAGAGAAGAAGATATGTATTTGTATTCAACAAGAGCAAACTGTCTGCTGTTTATTTAATTTCATTCTAAAACTGGGAAAGAAGTTGTGTGGATAAAAAAGGAATTGTATACCCATACTTTAAGGACATGACTTTCAAGCGCTCCCATTCTAGTAAGCAAGTGAGAAAAACAAGATCTGAGTGAATCCGGACCAGGTGGGCACACAGCCGAGTACTGGGGCAGTGGTCATCAGTGGCTACACAGAGCGATGCACTGAGAGGGGCTCTGCAGATGTCTGTCCTGGGAACTGGATGATGAAGCAAGAATGTATATTTTAAAGCCATGGAAGGCACCAAGTCCAAAGGGTCTGTTAACACGTCAAAAAACAGGGTTAAATTTCAAAACTTCTTGGTAAACTTGACAGTCTAGGGGAAAAAAAAAAAACAATCAAAACCAAAACAAAGGGTAATACTCAGTAGTGCTTTGGCACCAGCAGTCCTGGGTGGAACAGCTGGCTGGAGAGCAGGGCTTAGGAAGAGATGGAGGAATGCGTGAGCGGTGATATTCTGCTGCTACAAAAAGAGCAAGCTACATACTGGAGTCTATAAATGGGTGTTTCACCTGCCAGATATGGACCACAACCCTGATGATGTTCTTGGCACTGAGGAGGCTTCAGCCAGAGCTGGGGTCCGGGCTTGGGCTCTGCACTTCAGGAAAAACGTGGGACAGTTGGCATAGAGAGTGATGAAGGTGACGGGAAGCCTAGAAAGCTAAGTGGAGAAGGAGGGATGGGGACAGAACCAGTAGTGCTGAGAGCATCTTCAAAGAGGTCTTGTCCAGTCTCTGGGGCAGACAGGATGAGAAATGGAGGCTGGATTTGCTCCAGTGATAATTTGAATTTGCTACTGGGAAAGCCTTCCTAAGGATAACTAAGCAAACTGCTGTGTCTGAGGCTGTTAAGTGTGTGTCTTTGGCAGTCTTACAGAAAGAAACTTCTCTTGAGTTCCACGTGGACTGAGGTCATCTGGCCCTAGGGCAGAGGATGGACCAGGCAGGTCCGTGAGGACACCAGTGACCTTCTGATTGCAATCGTGAAGCACTCAGTTTGCTGTGGCACTCTGACAGGAGTTTTGTGCCCCTGTCTCTGTGCATGGTCATAACCACAGATAGACACACTTGCATGTACGGCTTAAGTGTTAGGCTCTGCCAGCAGAAAAGCCTGGGAGATCAGCTATCAAAGTTCTGTTCAGCAGCAACAGGACGATGCAGAAGGGTGGGGATGGTGCAGGGAGGAAGGGCAGAGCTGTTGCCCCACTGTGAAAATGCATGCTTGTGGTTCCGGGAGATATTGAGCCATTATTTGGCAGAAGTACAGAGACTTTTTGAAGAACCCTATACATTTCCAGAAAGAGTTGCGTTTCTCACAGTGCACAAATAGGCCAAGCTGAATGTCCTTCGCTTTCTGTCAAAGGACACGGAAGTATTTCAGATGCAGAATTTAAAGCATTTTTAATGAGCCATTCTTTACTCACATTCATTATTTAGGTCTGTTTCAGAAACCTGACTATTTCTCCTTATTCTTCAAGACAGATACTGATGCTGAGCTGGAAGTTTTTCATCTTGTATTTACATTGAGTTGACCTCTGTCTCTCCTCCTAACATGAACACTGAAATACAGGAAGACAAATCCAGAGTCCTCCTTGTGTTCCGAAGAGCGCAGAGGCTAAAGCCTTTCCTATCATTGATAAATCGGTGTCATAGAAGTCGTCTTAATCTTACTGGGCATCTCTATCTCTTTGTATCATGAGTGCCTTAAAGCTCCTCAGAGTCCACCCTGCTGTTCTCCTGTGGCATCCTCAGACTCCATCTAACACTCAGCTAGTTTTGATAAAGCAAGACCAGCTCTAAATAATGACATGTTGTTCCTCAGCGAGCACCCGAGAGTAACTCTACCTCCTCTAGAGGGTCATGCCAGACCACGCAAAAAGCCAGCTTAGCTCTGGAGGAGCTAAATCAGGGACTGGCAGAGGAACACAGTGGAGGCATAACATGCTGTACATTGAGTTAACCAGCTCAGTTCATTAGTCCAGCACACTGGGTAACCCACTTTTGCTGCCTCAGTTTGCTCTTTGCAGGACTGGGCATGTCCTGTGCCCTTGCGAGGCGGGGTATGTCTGCCCGGCATGGCACCATCCAACAGAGGGTCTGATGGTGCCAGAGGCTTTGAGATGGCTCGTGCTGCAGTGATGGATACATGAAACCGTGCTGGCTCAGGAGGGACCGAGCTCAGCTGTGGGCATTATTGTGTCATGGTTACCATAATCATCACACACGCTGAAGGCACCTATTCACCCATCATTCTCCAACCTTTCTGCAGCAGGGATGAATCCTGCCACTGGCTGCACCGCTGGGTTTCAGGGTTTAAATGGGGCAGAACTTGGTCTCTCACATGCTGTCTGGAGCAGAGCAGATAGAGGGGGACACCGAGGTTTAATGTAGAGCCAGTTGTTTTAGCCCGTGTTTCTTATTTTACAGGTTTTAATGTGTTTGTTCTAATTTCCTGCTCTGGTAAAGCCTCTAAAGGTTGCACGTCAGAAACGCATGTAGGAGAATGTCAATCTTGCACAGATGCCGTAGATGGAGATAGTGTTTTCTGACCTGAGTCTGGGAGGGAAAGACGGGGACAAGTCTCATCCTGCATCTGCAGGTACGTAAGAAAAAGCCTTTTACCTTTAAAACAAGTCTGAGCTGCAGCCTGAATTCTGGAAAAAAAATGACTGATGGGGACCTAGTAACCTTTGGTATTTTAGTTCTCATTTTACAGTATCCATAGGCAATTAACATTCTGCAACCTCCTTTAGAAGCTCTTGTGCTCCTTTAGAAATACTCGTGTTCTTCTGGGGAAGCTGACAGGCTCTGCCAAGCCGCTGCGTCACTTCAATTCAAAATGTTCAGAATTGCTGTTATCCAGTCAGGAGAAAATAAAACAAATCTTCCTGTTTCTCAGGCACAATCTGGCTCCGGGGGTATTTTTATGGTTGTACTCCCAAAAAACTGCTATGGAAACTGAGGATATCTACTCCAGGGTAGCATTCACACAACAGCTCCTTGGCTGTTCAAAGGAGACCTGCCAAGGGAAATAAATCTGTTTGTGGAATTTTTTTTGGTAATGCTTTGGTTTTGCTTCTTCTGATGCCTCTATTTTGATTTTATATTAGAAACTCAAGTCCTGTTTAGTCCACAAAAGCCTCTGGGGCATTTTGAAATAGGTGTAACAGCCTAGAGAATGGAAGTTGAGTGGAAGAGCAATGCTGAAAATGTTTTTGTATGTGTACAAATAAACTGAACTGTGCAAGAAACCTTGAGATCAAACAAAAGGAAACATTACATTTTGGTAAAAGTATAAAAAAAGGCACTCCTCCCCCCTCCCCCCCCTCCCTTTTGTCTCTCTGTCACTAAATATTGCTTCTTTGTGTGGGTCAAAGTGGCCAGTACAATTTCTAGCTTTGAAAACGTACAGAATTTCATATCTCTGTGGATATCGGATTGGACAATATTCTGCAAAGCTGTTGTGAAAAGAGTGTAGGAAACACACTTGTGAATTCCAGAGTCAGTAAGTGGCGAAAACCAGCATACAAGACAATAAAAACTGTAAGTGAACTTTAAGAATTTGATGTTGGTTTCGTTTGACTGTAAATAAAAATAGTGCGGAGGCACTGCAGAAAATATTCTGTGGATATTCTATTGCCTCTTTTCTTAGGCTAAGTGGTCCTTCAAGATAAAAAAATGGTGAAACACTCATCCATGCACGCAAAAGGGAGACACCCACTTTGACAATTTGGGCTGGAGAGGACAACGTGGTGGTCTGGGAGGAGATCAGGCTGTGAGCAGTACATGGACACGGTGGCGTGAACAGGTTGCTCCCCTGTGAGCTCCTCGAATTACAAGATCAAGGACAGCTGTACGTTCCTGATAACAGATTTTCTGAGAAACCACTGTCTTTAAACGAGACCGAAGGCTTCGGAAGCATAGTTCAGAGTGAGATGTAGCCTGCTGCTGTCCCTTTTTAGATTTGCTTAGTTTTCCCAACAAACCTGTTGACCTGAGAACCTGTGACTACACATCTGGGGTGAAGGACTCGAAGGCTGTATTTGTAACCTGAGTCAAACGTGGCTGAAGCTGTTTCAGTCAGATCCATTTCAGGACCTCCAGCCTGAAATGCTAGGTTAAAAAAAAAAAAATCCGTAATGATTTCTGCTGAAGAAATACACCAAAAATAAAATGAAAACTAGAAGACAGCCTTCACATACGGTGGAAGGAGCTGAATGCTAAAACCCCTTCAAAAAAACGAAAAAAATGTTGCACTCAGCTCTTTCTGTTGGATATGTTTGAGCCGTCCAGCTGTGCACCGCGGTGTGCGGCGGTGGGCACGCGCCGGCGGCGGGTCTGTGTCTCTGTAGGTGTGTTGAGGACCACAGGGCTATAGGGTGCTGTCTGTGCAGCTGCACTGGCACGTCTCCTTGTCCCCTTGGGACATTTGCTTTGTGCTATGGGACCCGAGGGTGCCCAGTGCCCCCCTGTTCTCCATGCACCAGCCCATTGCTTCTGCAGCGGCAACGACCAGTCCACGGGCGCCTTCTGAAAACTGGAAGGGAGGAAACAAATAGGATGATGTCTGTAAGCTGTGCATGAGCTTCAGTGGAGTCGTCTTCACGAGTGGATCTATATCACAGAAACCTGGGCTGGACCAGACAGGTTTTCTCTGGTACTGGAGGCTGCGATCTCATTTTGTCTCCTGCTCTCCAAGAATCAGTGAGGGTGATGTTCCCCAGGGGAGGAGTAGAGGTGGAGTTCAAGCACGTAGTGACATGCAAAGAAATAATAAAGTCTGGGAAAAGCTGTACAACCCTGGGCCAGGTTTGGTGTGGGTCGTATGTCCTCAGGTTTAGGACTTCTTGACTGCAGCAAGGTGTTTGCCTACCATCAGGAGAAGAGTCCTCTCCAACGCCCCTCTGCTCTGCAGGTTTCCCAGAATTTCTATTTATGGAAACACGAATTTTTGTGTTTCTGGAGTGCCATCTTTTCCTTGAGCTCTGCCAGTCTGCCCTGTTTGCTCGGAGAGGTGCTGGAGTCTGACAACCAGCAGAAAAATCCTGTCCACCCTGATTTCCTTAGGCAGCTTTCATTTAATTAGGTCCTCATTACAGCGCCTTTGTCCAGACAGCACCTTGGCACCACGTATATCAGATTCCTCCCTGACTCACAGGTAAAGGGGTTCTTAACCTTTAGGTAAAGGTTATATATATAAGGTAGATAAGGAAAAAAAGCTAGGGAGGGAAATGACTTTTGAAGCAGAGTTGGGGGGCACAGAGTGGGAAGAGGAGTTCTGCCCCTGCTTGATGCTTCCACCCTGCTCCTCTCTTCATTGGCATGGATGATTCTGACTGAATCAGAGGCTTTTGCCTTTGGTGGCTGCTCTGCTCCTCTGTTTTTTTGGCTGCAGGGAGGTGACCCCAACAGCTCCAAACCCAATGCCCCTCTGCAGCTCTGGCAGCATCTTTCCCCTTCTGCCTCTGGGCTACAGACGGGCGTTTTGGCAGGGGCAAACCGTGTAAGCAGGATTCAGGGATGCAGATGGATCAGATGGGTCGGAAATGTTTAAGAGTGACTTAGAAGCACAGTCAATTCTAGTTAAAACCTGTGTCTGTTTTATACGGGTACCAAAGCTTTCTGAGACCTCAGATACAAAGGGAAATTCAAGAAACGAGAAGCCAGGAATGTGAAGTATGTGCGACGTCAGGCAGAATGGCATTTAATACTCGGGACATTTGATGATGCAGCTTGAGGCGAGAGGGTGCGATGCAATGTCTACTCTGGAAGGAGAGAGGAGGGTGGGAGGCAAAATCAGGGACGGCTCAGAGATGCCGGGGGAGGCGGCAGCACGGCTGTTTGCAGACCGCAGTGTGAAGGATGTGCAAACATGGGCTGTACCATCTCCCCGTGGTGGGAGATGACCAGCTCCTATCAGGACAGGGCATTGGTTCTGTTTGCCAGGTTGTTCGGTGCCTGAGAAGTTGGGTAATTGCAGCAGTTTCCCATTTTGCTGGCTGTGCTGGCCCAGACCCCACTGCCAGCTGTGCTGCACCGGTGATGGCTTTTTCTCCCGTTACCAGCGGTGAGCTTCGATGCTGCTGTCGCGTCAGCATCAGGCTGGCAGTGACTTGGTGGCTGCCTTTGGAGGAAACTGTTGTGTCAATTCATTAAACACTAACCCAACTTGAACTTGGCTGTTAGTTACTCCTGTATCTTTGCAAGTGATTTCTTCTCAGCCAGAGCAAAACCATGCAGCTCTGGAAAGGAGACGTGTTTCAGAGGGAGAGCGCAGGAGCCCAGTGACTCGCCCTGCGATATTGCACGTGTGAACTGAAACACAAAAGGGCAGATGCTGAGGCACAGCGAGGCCTTGGCATTCAGGGGTGAAGCACGGAGGAAGCAGGGTGCCATCCCCCATGGCCCTGAGCATCCCATCACCACGACTGTGAACCATAGAATCATAGGATGGTTTGGGTTGGAAGGGACCTCAAAGATCATCCAGTTCCAACCCCCCTGCCATGGGCAGGGACACCCTCCACTACACCAGGTTGCCCAAAGCCTCATCCAACCTGGCCTTGAACACTTCCAGGGATGGGGCAGCCACAGCTTCTCTGGGCAACCTGTGCCAGTGCCTCAACACCCTCATTTCATCCTTACATCTCATCGAAATCTCCCTCTTTCAGTTTAAAGCCATTGCTCCGTGTCTTGTCACTACACGTTCTTGTCCAAAGCCCCTCTCCAGCTTTCTTGTAGCCCCTTTAGGTACTGGAAGGTCTCCCTGGAGCCTTCTTTTCTCCAGGCTGAACAGCCTGTCTCCATAGCAGGGGAGCTCCAGCCCGCACATCATCCTTGTGGCCTCCTCTGGACTCAGTCCAACAGCTCCATGTCCTCCCATGAACAGAGGCACCAAGTCCCCTGAGTCATGGGCAGAATCTATTTACTGCCGGTCCCTTCCCAGGGGAGCAGGAGGAGCAGACCGCCCCGGGTGATCTTCCCTGGGGGGCTGCTTGTCCCCAGCCCAGACAGTCTTTGAAAAAGCTGCTGTCAGTGGCCACGTTCACCTTCCCTCCGCTGCTGACATGACTGAAGTTGTCCAAACTAGCAGATTCCCTGATTGCCACTAATTGTGCCGTGCTAATCAGATGTGTTTTGCCTTTCCCACAAACCTGCTCGCTCTATTTGCCTCCTTGTTTGCCTTTTTCGTATTAAAATGTTTAGCAGTTGTGCTTTCTAATTCTTACCACTTTTAGAAAATAGATTAATATACAAAATAACATCATAAGCAGCAGGGATCTGATAAACTCAATTGGCTAAATGACTGATGGCTGTGTTTGTTCCTAAATTGGAAATTATTATGCGAGGTACAGGATTAAAGGAATAGTGAGGTTCAACGGAATGGGGTGTGTGTGTGTGTGTGTGTGTGTGTGTGTGCAAACGTGTGCGTGTATATAAACACTTGTGGGTGTTTTTTTAAATCAGCTCGGCATGCAAATATATATTTCTGCTGAAATTACGTTCAAACAGTCAAAGTAGAAACAAGATGTATTGAAAACATAAATACAGGGCTTAATAAATATTTTATCATCAAATATTTCAAAAATGTCATCTTTAAAAACATGAAAATTCAGCCTCAGGAGGACCAAAATATTTAATCACTCTCAAGAAATTCTTAAAAGGGAATCTCTTTCTATCAGATTCCTTCGAAATAGAAGAATGGATTTCCAGGTGCTGTGAGCTATATTTATTTTAATCAAAATCAGTCACTCAGTTAAAGGAGATAGAATAATCAGTGAGGTCATTATTAAGTGAGATAACAACTTCTGAATGAATGCTCTCATTAATCTAATTATAAAATGGAATAGTATCTTACTAATCAGGCTGTTAATTGAATCACTGAAAATGCAAGGCTGTAATCACCGTTACTTGAGCCACGCCAGGCTCCCGACACCGACGCTGTGGGAAACGAGCAGGAATCGCGTTCTCCGCAGCCGTGCGGGCACAGCCGGCCCCGTTGGCACAGGTGCACACCGGGGATGCAGGTACTTGCTGATAGAACATCATCTGCAGCTCATCTTCACAGAGCTGAAGACCATTCAAAAATTGGCTGAAAAAACTCGTAATTGTGAAATTTAGATCAGATCCAAGGAAGAAATTTTTTACAATGGCGGTAGTGAGGCACTGGCACAGGTTGCCCAGAGAAGCTGTGGCTGCCCCATCCCTGGAAGTGTTCCAGGCCAGGTTGGATGGGGCTTTGGGCAACCTGGTGTAGTGGAAGGTGTCCCTGCCCATGGCAGGGGGGTTGGAACTAGGTGATCTTGAAGGTCCCTCCCAACCCAAACCAGCCTGTGACTCTATGATTCTATAAATCCATGTGCAGCAGCACTCAGTGCCTGGGGTGAGGGCTGTGCTTGCACAGTGGACCAGACAGAGGGTCCCTTCTGAACTTCTGCCTCCTGCTTTACCCCGGCTGTCACTCCATGCCTTGACACGAAGCAAGACCCTCTGAGCCTTCCCAAGCACCAAGGATCAGCAGGACCTCCAGCAAGGCCCATATCTGCTCTGCAGAGGAGGGTTTATAGCTGGGGGGGTTGTTGGGAAAGGCAATGTTTTTTGGAGGAAGCAGACTGAGCTGGGCACAGCGGGTGAGGAGGGCTCTGGGCAGACGCCTTGACTGCCTCTCTGCAAAACCCGGTGTGGGATTCACAGCCAGGGCTCCTGCCACCCAGATTCTGCTTAACCTGGACTCGTCTTTACAGACAGAATTACCTGGTTTTAACATTCAGACTTCAAATACTCTGGTGATCTTCATACAACACACTGGGCGCGTTCAGATCCTCCAGCGCTCAGCTCCACCAGTACCCTTTGCTTTCATTTTACAGCATCTTCCCATTTTCTGTGTGTGTTATGCATTTGATTAATTCTTGAGGAGTTTTCCATTATCCCCTCCTCACCAGGGGCACCCAAACTCACCCTCCCCTGTCCTAGCAAGATCCACCCTGTCTGTCACTGTGAGAAAACCGCACGAGGGTCCTGGAGAGTGGGGTGGGCAGAGCCTGGCAGGACGGGCGGGCAGCAGGTTGCTCAGGGGCTCTGACCCCGTGTCTCCTGCAGATCACAGGCAGTTTCCTTCACCAATTTTCCTCTCTAAGTTGGTGACTACTAGTGATTTCCCAGTGTTGATGTTCCTGGTCCATGTAACACCAGGGTGAGGATGTATCGGTAAGAGTGAGCATGCACACACGGAGTATTGACCTACCACTGGGGCCCATTGATCAGGCATCTGGAGTCTTCCTCAGCCTGAATTGCTAAAGGAACTTGTGTCTCCCGTTGTTAAGAGCAGATTGGTCAGTCCTGGCCAGTCATCTTGCAAAGTGCTGGCTCCTCTGGCTTTTGAGGGTGCAAACAGACGAGTTTTTGTGAAAGTCCTTGTGTTTCAGCTCCAAACTCTTCATCCAGCCTTGCACACAGGTATTTCTCCTCTGCTCAGCACCTCTCTTTGCTGCCGGCAAGGCAGGACACTCTGGAGCAGAAAATGCTGCCAGTCCATCTCACCCTGGTCCAAGTCGTCCAGTATCTCAACACTCTGAGATTGCTCTTCTCAGGAGGCAGCACTAAAAATTCTGCATCTCTGACTGATGCCAGGTGAATGAGGAATGCTTGCTTGTTTTATAAAGTATACTAACAAATATACGCATCAGAGCTTGAGGAGAAGCTAAAATGACACATCCCTGAGTGAGCTTTCCAAACAGCGTAACAGGTTTTTAAATATTTGAGAAGAAAGATAACGTTGTACAAATTGTATAAAATGCGTGCAGCTGTAGCACTGCACCGGCAAGGAACGCACCTCAAGGGGAGCAAAGGTCTGTCTCTTGCCTCGGTGTTTTCGTAAATCCCACCCAGTATCTTTCTGCATTTTTAGTTCCTAAGTTCCTTTAAATTCTGACATAACCATTTGCTTCCTTCGGGGGAGAAAAAAAGAGAGAAAAGATTTTTCTCCCACTTATTAACGCCTGCTAAGAATTTTCACAGCTATTAGTGAAAACACAGTATTTTATTTCACTTCAGCAGATACAGGAGCCAAGTGATGTCCTACCAGACATGTTTTGAAATTTCCAGTAAAAATACTTTGCCATGAATAATATGGAAAGTGCAGTTCTTTACAACACTTGCTCTATTTTCTGTTGCCCATACAAATGTTCTACAGCCAGGCGCATTCAGATTTTGAAATATGAGATAAATTGAAGTGTAAATTAAATAAGAAAGGTTACTTGGAACTTGTTGCAGAAAAAGTCTTCCTTCCTAAAAATTTCAGGTCAGCTCCCCTGGATTCTAGGAAGAAGGTCCTCAGAGGAGTGGGGGAAGAAGAGCAGTGACAGGCTGAGAGATCAGGCTGGAAGTTGCACAGAGGTAGGGCTTGTTTTCTAGTGCAACAATAGACATCATTATTTTATATTTTCTTAGATATTCCTCAGTAAAAATCGCTCAGATGGTTCAAATTAAGTGCTTTTTGAGACTGGCCAGGACCAGACACACCAGAGGAAGGTAAAAGATGCCTTTGCTGGAGGATGCATGTTAGTACATGGAAGATGCCACGCGATGGGGCAACAGACCTGGTCCTGCACGTAAAGTTCCTCCTGTCTCAAGTCTCTGTATTGCTTCCAAGCTCTTGTTTGAACTTTCCATTAACGGGAAAATTTCAGTGCTTCATAGCAGCTCTGCTTTCCATAATTTCATGCATCATGCTGTACTTGGACAGCATCTCGATCATGAGTTCAATGGAGGATGAATTTGCTGAGTGACTTAGGGAATTTTTGTGAACATTTGGAAAGTCATATGGCCGAGTTAAGAAAGAAAGCAATCAATGATGTCACCCTCCTGTGATACTGCATTGATGTGCATCACTCTCTAATATTGAAGCCACTGTTACCCAGGCATTTCCAGAGGAGATCAAAGCTACAGTTCAAGAACACTGGATGCAGCTTGAGAACATTGAAATTCGAGATATTAAACTATGAAATGGGAGCCTAAGCCAACATGTAAGACTGATTGCCCAAATCAGTGCTAAAACAGAGAGAGAATTATAAGTGCAGGTTTCCCTTGCCAAGCTATGCCCCAGACCCTGCTGAAAGCTCGAATGTTTCCATGGAAAGTATCCAGAAGCAATGGTCCAAAATCCAGACTGATTTCATTTGGCTTGTTGAGGGGATGGACTTCCTGGCTGTGGTGGTTTCTTACTTAGAATTACTGGAGATGGTTTTAGACTCGTTACAGTCATCTACCACAATCACCTCTGCTCTTTGGGAACTGGTGCTGTTTGAGGGTTAATGCATAACACAATATCTGTCATCGCCTTTGACGAGCTGGAAGATTTCACTCAAAGCAACCTGACTTGAATTGTCATCAAGCTGCCATACCAACAGCCCCCCGCGTGATGGTGAGGCTGGACCGATCCTACAAAAGTCAAAGATGCCTCAGAAGGGATTGCTGAGGCTTGGTGGGCTCTCCATTGCTCATCAGGCCGGTCTGTGTCTGACTGTTGGAGTGAACCAAATTCAGCTGCTCATATGGTATCTGCAGTGTCACAACCCTCATCTATCTAAGCCCTGACACAAGCAGGTTGCTTTTTAGTGTGTTTGTCATCATGTCCCTTGAGTTCCTCTGCATTGCAGCACTCATGTTTGAAGGAAACTATGCCTTTGGAACAGAGTAGACTCCTTCACCATCTAGCATGGCCTTCACGGCTGTTTCATTAGGGTCTAAACTGAGGAAGGCAAAATCTAAAGCTGGTGCACTGACCAGAGGAGAGCATCCTCGGGCAGCACTGCTCTGGAGCGCCTAGCTGTGCTGTCTGAGGATACACTCTCAGTACACACCACAAAGCCTTCCTACATCATTTTAGTGGCCACTTTGTAAGCTGAGGAGCAGCAGATGACCTGAACTCCCTTGGCACCCATGAAGAAGCTTAGCTCAGGTGTCACACAGCACAAAACCACCGTTCCCCTTGTGCAAGGTGGAGGCAGCATCCCAGTGTCCGTGTCCCAGTCCCTGAACTGAATTGCTCCAGTGGCAAGGAGCGTCCCCCAGTACCATCTGCCCCCCTGACACAGCCCTTTGTACCCTCAACCCCAGCAACCTATGCCTCTAGCCCCATCCTACACCTTAGCTTATCCCACTTCATTACACGTCTCTCCTGCCCCAAACCCCCTCCACCCATGGATCCCAGACCCTTCAGTGCTGCTGACCTTCCCCTCTCCCCTCATTTCCAGTGCAGCTCCCTTGCCCAAACCCCCATGGAGATGTCCCCTTCCTGTCCTGCCCACCCAGACAACCCTGGCAGCAGCATCTGGGATATGCAACGCCCTCATCCTGCCTCACATCCCCCTTTCCCCATCTCTCCCCTCCAGCAGCAACACTCCAGCTCCTGCTCAGCGGAGGAGGAACCCAGTGGTGGGGCAGCACTGCGGGGACTGAGGGAAACCATGATGGGGCTGAGAGCCTGCAGCATGGGACAGGGATGCTCCGTCTGCAATGAGCAGGCATCGGAGTACTGATACCACAGAAAAATTACTGCAGAAGGGGCTGAAAAGGCACTCGGGGCCAAATCCTGGAGTGTTTGCTGCCATCAGCTCAGCTGCCTCGCTGGAGTGGGTGTGTGTCTGCTAGATGAAGGGTGAAGCACTTAAGATAAAGAAGAAAATCCACCATTATTAAACATTCCCTTCCACCGTTTACCAAATCACATAATACTGATACTCTCACTCTTTCGCCCCAGGAAAGGCACGGTGGGTTAAAATTAACAGCAATTCTACACTCATTGCAAGCTCCTAATTAACCAGGCTGGGCCGTACTGCTCCCGCCAGATAATTCCCCAATATTTAGCCATTAGTTCTTTCCAATTTGGCCTGCTGCTGCTTCTGGCAAGTTTTGTCTCATAAACAATTACGCTGAATGCCAGATGTCCCAATAGACTGCTCGACTCTCACTAGCGGCTGTCTCATCAGGCCAGTTCTGCCGGAGCCGGGGAGACAGTTTGACATTTGACATCCGTGCGTGTGTAAAGCTGAGGGTCAGCCAGAATCCCAGCCAGGGCTTTTAATTACGGCAGCCTCGCAGGCTGAGCACACACATCCGTGTCACAGCTATTCTCTGACAAGCCAGCGCCCACGTTTCGTGCTCCGCGGAGACCCACCGCACATCCAAGCTCCTGCCATCCTCTTCTTCGTCTTGAGTTTGATTTGGAAACCGTGACCAGGATAGTGGGACGGGGCAGAAAATGCATCAGTATAAAGTCAATATTTTACTCTGCAGAGAAAAAGAAAAGAAAAATGCAGAAAACAGAGGCTCAGGCAGTCTTGTCAGCCGTCCTTCTGTGTGCAAGAGCCCTTGAGGAGCCACAGGTCTTTTATCTGCAGATCCCCAGCAGAACCATGCATAGGGCTGTCTTCTGGGAAAGATTTACACCTCCAGTGCATGATGTCCCCAGTCCAGATCCGCGTACAGTAGGGCTGAAACTGGAGCTCTGCAGATCCCCGTGTTGGGCTGCCTGAGTGGGGCACGTTAGCAGTGAATGACACCCTTCAAATTTCACGACACCGCCCCAGCCACGCAAATTTTGCTGAGCGTCCAGGACTTGTCCCATGGACAGTTCACTCCACAGTGGAAGGGAAAGAGGCACTGGGGTCAGTGGGATCCTCCTCTGTGTCATCCCCCAGGAATGCCCTCCCTCAGTTGGGCTGCTCCTGGATCAGGGATGTCCACCAGCTCAGAATCAGGGATGTCTACCAGCTCAGGATCAGGGCACTGCACTTGGCCACATTTCTCTAGCCCTACCTTGGTGGACCAGGGTGTGTGATTGCAGCTTTTACTGCAGGAACACAGTGGGCTAAGGAACTGTTTTATTGTTTATTTTAAGGCAAACTTCACTACAGAGTTGTGTATTACTCAAAGAGACTTTCATAGTTGAAAAGGCTTGATTCACATTAATGCGGAGGAAAGCAGTTGCCAGCCGAGATTCTCTGGAAGAGAGTCTCATGAGATTCAGAAGAGAGGCAAAGAAATGTGCATTTTAATATAATATTCTTTCAGATTCCCACATAAAACGCTGCATGTTTTTACGCTCAGTGTGGCAGCTTACTTTTATTTTAAAATAAACAAGTGCAGGTTTAATGGAAGGGCACTTGTTGACAGACACATTAATTTCTCACTGGAGAAACAGAGAAAAAGCAGAGGTAAATTCCTGAGACAAGTGTATTTTCAGATAAAAGGCTAATGACTTTTCATATTCCTGAGTTGCTGGTGGAAGTAGCTGAGATGAATTTATGGAGGTGGAATAGTTCAAGTCGGCTCTAGGGCAAATAGTGTAGTGGCTTCAATGGGGACCAGCTGTGGAGACGTGGGGGGGTGGCACACAGGAAAAACAAACTCTGACAAGATAGGGTTTGGCTGTGACACTTTGTTGTGATTTTTAAGCGAGTTGAGAAATGGAGGAGCTTTTCTACTCTGCTGCCATTGCTAAAATAGTCCACTCGTGTCCACCCCTGTCCTAGATCATACTCCCAGCAAACAGAAGTTGGTAACTTGTGCTCCCAATCATGAGCATCTCGTAGTTTAGGTCCCGTTCCCACTCTTTGTTATTTGCAGAACAGTGAGCCCCTAGAAACGGCACGAAATGCACTTCTGAGAAAAGTGAGGTACGCCTCTGTGGTCCTTCCAAGTGCCAAGCGTCCTCCCTCTGCCTCTTAAATCAGGTTCTTGGAAAGCACCAAAGGGAAATGACGTTTCTTGCTCCTGACACTGGAGCTGTTTCAGTACAAGCAGAGAGGTTGGGCACCTTCCATCGCAGTCAGCATCGCCTCTGGCAGGTGAGACGCTGTTCACAATGTGCTTCTTTAGGCTGGACCACCCTAGATGTTCCTGCCCGTGACAGGCAACACACCTTCTCCACAACTTTTTTATCAACAGGAAGTGATACAGCATTACATTTGGATCTGGCTAGCAGAGCCAGTCACCGATAAATCACTTTATTTGAATTATTTTAGTTCAGGGCTTACTTTATTATCTGAAAACAAGGCTCTTGGTTTCAGGGGGCAGAGGATAATAAGCCAAATGAATTAAGATGACTGTCCCGAGTGGCTCAGGGACATAAGTGAGGAAGCAGGGGCAATGTGTTGAAATCAAACATGCAAAAGTATCTGGTATGGGCTTCCAAAGCAAGCGGAAAAATCCTGGAGGATTGGGCTCCGGGTTTAACACAATTAAAAACTTTGTCCGAAAGTCTGTTAGGACCAAACAGAGAGGCTGCAAGGACAGGAAGAAAGAACTGAGCAGCAAATAAACCCACATCTTGAATCTCGGAAAGTGTAGGAAAAAAGCGAGAATTGGTAAAAGTCAAGCTGAGATGAAACTGAATTGAAGCAAATTGTAAAGGACTCATTTGTGTTATGAATAAAAAGAGAAGAAAGACAGGGGTTTGCTGATCAGTAACAGTGAAGATGAAAGATCTTCTGGATATAGCCCCAAAGCTACATATATATTTTGTGTCAGTCTTCCCTAATGAAGAAAACGTTGAATGCAGACACGACAGCAGGACGCTGCTGTGAAGGAGGGTGTGAAAATGGAGCTGATCACATCTGCAGAGGAGCAACTTTTGAAAAAACTCAATGCACTGGAGCCAGGGGGGCCGATAATCTCAACCTCGGACATCTAAAAATAACCAGAACATCAAATTGCAGGTCCAGTAACGATTATTTCAAATGAATCTGCTAAGGTGAGGGTGGCACTGGAGGAACAAAGAGTAGGCAGGGGAGTTCCCAGGGCAAAGGAAAAGAGCAATCCGGCCCCTATCAGCCAGCCAGTTTGATCCCTGCGGTATCTGAGCTGCTAGAGCCAATTTGGACAGAGAAGAATTAAAGCTGTGGGATAAATGAAAAGAGGTTAGAGCTCAACATGGATTTGTTAAGCTAGATGGTGCAAGACTAACCTGATAACTTTGAATAAAAAAGTGGTTTTCTCGGTAAAGAAATGTAGTACCTCTAACCACTCACACTGGAGGAAAGCTTTTGATTCTGCATCATATGGGAAAAGATTATCTAAACTACAGCAAGGGACAACCAGGACCAGTCTGAAAAGGTGCTCAGGAGACAAGTTAGGGCAAAGCTGCAAGGGTTGGCTGGAGGGAAGCCATAGGGAAATAGTTCCGAATTCAAATGTATTGAATGTCTTTGTTAATGAGTAGCACGAGAACCAGTGTGTGATGTGACCGTGGAAAAGGCAAATGTGAGGCTGGGATGGTTTCAAGAGAAGTCTGTAATTGCAAGTGTGATGTGGCCAAATGCACTGGTCATCACCCACAGAGCTGGGCTCGGACCCGCTCAGGGGCCACCAGCCCCCTGACAAGAAGAGGCGACACAAACTTGTGTTGCCATGAAGAAAGCTGATAAGGGGTGGGGTTGTTTTTCCTAAAGACAATGGGGAAAATAATCAAGTAGGAGAAGAGTGAGTTTGGGAACAGCAGCACAGGAGCAGATGGATGTCAATCAGGGAAATATTTGTCAGCTGGGTATTGGAAAAAGGCTTGTCCTGCAAGAAGCGAGCTCTGAGCCCGGTCCTGGGGGAACAGGAGACACAGTGGAGTCTGAAGGGACATGAGTCCCTTGTGGTCCCTGCCCTGTGCTTCAGAACCCTCACAAATTCCAAACATTCACATCCCAGTCTCATTGTGCTTTAGCTGGAAACTGCTCAGCCCTCCATCTAAATTTGAACTGACGTTTGTTAATTCAGCAAATGCCACCCCTTTGGGGGTGCTGCCAGAAATTCTCTATGGCTTCTCTACCCTTTCTCATCCTAAGCCACGACCCATGTCTTCCCTCTGAACTGTTTCCTATATCTGGTCCACTCCAACCTTGCTGTAGGCTCGTCCGTACACCCGACTGCTGATGCACGTCTTGTCCCAAATCCTCACCTTGGATTTTCTCAGCTCGTTCACCTCGTTTGTTCACTGTAGAATAGTTTTTCTGCTTGCACTAACACCACTTTTCTGTTCCTTCTCATCAAAAACACTCTGGGTGAGCTTACCAGCCTATTCATGACATCCTCAGCCTCGACCCTGCCCTCTCTGTGTTATCTTCAACTCTTCGCTAAAGGGTCATGGTAGGACTTCTCCCAAAGCCTTTCCTTACACATTCTTCCTGAGCAGTCATCCACTCACTTGTTTTGAGACTACCTTGGTACGTTCATCACGGCAGCTGAATTTTGTGCATCTCCTTATGTGATGCTGATGCATTTGTTTAGCAAACCAAATTCAGTATTTATTAATAGTACCACAAGAAGAAGTCGATCACATTTTTTACTGTATGTCTCCACGTGAAAAATGACATTGCTGCAGAAGTTGCCTCCACCCTGAAAAGTTACCTGGATGGAAAAAAAAAAAATTACCCAGTTCTATTTCCAAAGCTGTCATGTTCAGCCTCTGGATATCAGTGTTGCAAATATTTTGACTTCTAAATACCTCCCTAGATAGCTCAGCTACCTGCAATGCAGGTGTACAACCTCCTCCCTTGATATCTCTAGGGTGCTGGGTTCTTTTAAGCTGGGCAGAATCTATCCAACATTCATTGATCATTGTTTGGTTTCATGGCCCTGAAGTTCTGGCACTGTCCTACTGGGGGAATTTCTTAAGAACACCTCTCCAGCTCAGCCAAAACGCTGCTGCTGGAGTATTAACTTCTGCCAAGGGGTGAGTTAATCAAATCCCTGGACATTCCTGTGCCCAATACAGGGCAGATTTCAGAACTGCCTTTGGTAGCTGCTGTTGCACCCCCTGGAAGAGGCTGTCATCCAGAGTACTGTCTGCCAGGGGTAGACCTCTCCTTGGGCATCAATGGTTTAATGGTTCCTTACTTCAACATTTTCAACAGGAGTCCTGGCTGCTTGCAGGCTTTTGAGAAACACTCACAAACAAACAAACAAGTCATTCATTTTTACCCAAGGATTGTTTTCTCCCAAACTTTCTGTTAGTGCCAGCCACTTGAAACCCTTCACCCAACCCAGGAGCAGCTCTTACTGCTGGGTGAACAGCTCCTTCGTGTAGCGGGAGGATGGAGGAGAGGCAAACTGGAGAAAAGGCTCTGATTTCAAGGGCATACGACCACAGGGCAGCCACTGGCAATGAGGACCAGCACCACCACAGTGAACTGGCCACAGTACCCATCTTTACTCCTGTTTTTTCTCTGTGACTATTATCTTTTCATTAGAAAGGGAGAAATAATTAATTAACCAATTAATTAAACTCTCTTTCCTTTTTATTCCCGTTCAACTTGCAATTTAAAACTGGCACACTAGCTAAGATAACAGTAATTAGGAAGGCAGTCAGGTATATACTGGGATTTCAAGATGAACTTTGCGACTTAGGGAAAAAATTAAAACATAGGCCCTCGTCTGCTTTATCTGAGTCATTTCATTCTTCTTCTCAGGGCTCAAGCAGCATTAAAGCACCCATATTGCTACAGGAGGCTAAACAGAGAGGGGACCATATCTACCTTCCTGCAGAGAGACTCAGCAGAGCACATAGGAGCAGGAAAGCTCAATGTGACCGTTGATGGAAGCGGGTGTGATCCTCAGCAGGAGGCTGGGGACCCGAGCTGAGCGCATCCCACCACATCTATGCATCACCTGCGTCCTCTTAGCCAGAACTAAGTGGTCCCTACATCTCAGCTGGGCTATCTGAGGGTGAATTTTACCCTGAAAATTTGTCCTTCAGCATCTTTTAATAAAAAAATTTCAACCGCTATTGTTACCATATGCATTTGAAACATTTTTGGTATCTCTGTAGGTGGAAAAATGAGGGATTTTTCCCTGCTCTCAACAGTTCCATGGTAGATGAAAGTTCCTGCCATGTCTGGTGATAACAATCCTGTGTCTGTCACAACTCTGATATGCGCAGAGCCTACTCATTGATTAATGTCAAAATAACAATTCCCGTGCTTTTTGCATGCTTGGAAACTTTTCTGAATTATGCTATCATCAGTAATTATTTTTTACCCTTATATTTATGCAACATATTATAGTCACTTTAAAATTTAAATGAAGATGGAGTTTAGGACATAGGACATTGTATAATATATTCACTCATCTACATATTACAATTCAGAAAGCAACAAATGATCATTTATTTTTATTACAAGAGGAGTTGGCAGAACTGCTTTACGCTTCAGGTTTCCTGACAGCTCCGTTTTAAAACATTGTTCTGAATTGCTTCAAACCTTGCCAGATCCTGAGCGTTTTGTCTGAAACTTTCCAAGTTAAGTTCCTGTCTCGGATTGATGCTTTTATAGATACTTCTTTTTTGGAAACGGAATCTCAAATAGGCCAATCATTTCTTTGGATGTAATTAAGGGAAATATATTGCTATGCTAACGGTTAAAAGCTCTTGAAGTTGTTTTGTTGAACAAATTGTGGAGTCATATTTGAAGGTGAGGAGGGATGGCAGTCTGGCTAGGGATGTGTTTTATTGTTCCTGTGGACAATAGCCAGATTTATACATATTATGGACCACAAGAAAGAAGAAACTTCATTTTTTACAAGTTCATGAAGGTGCAGCTCAACTGTCTGAAAGTCCGTCTTCACTGTACGTGCTGTCTGCAGTCGGGGCGGTCTGTGCCTGCAGGTCTTGTCTCCAGGTGCCAGGAATAGTGTGGAGGTGAGGACGGGCATCGCTGTGGTCCCCACTGGGAGGTGGGACCAGGGGGCAGCTCCGGGCTGCAGCAGCGGGAACGCGGCTGGGACGTGAGCCCGCTGCTCCAGGCAGGCTCACTGCGTTCCCAGGGCATGCAGGTCAGGAGCGCCGCGGAAAATAACAGTGAATGATCACTTAATGGAGGTCTTCTCAAAAGGTTGGAGGAAAAGGGCACGTTTTCACTTCTTTTGCCCCAAAATACCCTTTGCTAGGCATTTTTCAACAGGGGCACTATTCACCAGTCCCCACTATCTCCAGGGCTCTGGTCCAGGGAGAAACAAGGGGATTTTTTCTGGAAAGTGCTAGTTTTGCTGCTGAAACTCCATCCTACGTTTTTCTTGTCATCGTGCAGTTAACGATGGGTCTTCCCTGTTGAGGCCAGAGTCGGGCTGGGCAATCACAGCCATCCCCCCAGCTTTGACAACCACAAAGGAGAAGCAAACACAAGCTGGAGGGTGCAGCGGGTGGCTCGAATGCCCACCACTGTCCTGCTGCCACCTCGCTGGGTGGGCATGGAAACCCCCAGAGATGACCTGCCGGGTCTTCGCCGCACTGATCTCCCTGCGAAAGAGAAAATCTTCATTAGCAACGCGAGGCCAATTGAAGCAGTGAAGGGCTTCCTTGGAGTGAGCAGGGGGTGACACTGGAGAGGATGGCTTGGCTGGTAGTGGTGTGCCGTGCCGGGCATGGGAATTGCCAGGGTCACTGCCAAAAAATGTGGTTTCCTCCTTCCAGGATCCTCCAGGTGAGCAGGGAGCTGCTGGCAGGGCAGGGATTGGGGACGATGCTGGGACCCCGGCAGGGGTGGGGGCTGCCTGCTCACGGCTTTGCTGGGGGATGGAATGCAACTCCTGGGTGTCTCCTGCTACGGCGTACCTTTTTATTTAAAAACGACAAAACCACTAATTAGAATTCTCTTTCTGCATTTGGCTTTGGAAAAAAAAAAAAAAAATTAAAAATGTATAAGCCCCTCTGTACTGCGTATGTATATTTTATTGCTGTATAATTGGGATCTTCATTAGTTGCCTGGGTGGTGAAGCGACAGGCTTTTCATGTGGTCCAGACGCTAACGCATCGCGATACAGTTCGCTTTTTCTTTTTTCCTTCCAAAACACACACAACTCTCCCTAACAAGGGCTTACGGACGGAGCCCCTTTTTGGGGGAACGCTCTCCACCGTAGCATCGCTGAAAGACACGGCTCTGATTGCAGCAGAAGTGGGGGCGGAGGGGGGATATTTGGAGATGGAGAAAGTATTAATTGTGTTAATCCCAAGCCCCAGGGTATAATTGCTGCTGCTCTCAAACAAAATGTTACTTTTATCTAAATTACTAAAGTGGGAAAAGCGCGATCGGGTTTAATTTAGCGCCGGTGCTCGCGAGCAGACGCGCAGCGCCGGGCTGCACGGGGGAAGGCGCCGCGGCGGCTCTCGGCACAAATGCTGCTCCCTTGGCTTCGAGGAACAGAGGTTTTTCCAGGTCCAGAGACACATCATCCAGGTCCATCAGGGACAGGAGGGTGAAGTGAACTTCTAGGAGGAAGGCCACCAAAACTGTGGGGGAAAGGAGATTCTCAGCCTCCTTCTTTTTTCCCTCTTTCTGCCAGAATTCAAGACCCACGTTCCCTGAAGAAGGCTTTCCTCTGCAAGCTGCTGAGCAGCTCTCAACCAGACATGTTCCATATTTCTCCTGGTGGCTAACGCCTCTTAGAGGCTGGTCACTGACTGATGATTTCCCTGTTCTGAGGGAAAGAAAAATTATACCTGTGGCCCAAAAGTGCATGTTTTTAGGCAGAGGGTAGTGAAAAATTCACATCACCCCCATAGGGACATTGAAAGCCAGCTCCATAAGGCAGTCCAGCCATGCCTTTAGGCATAAAGTCCCTGGATGCAGCAGCATCTCCCTGCTTATCTCCCCATATCAGGAGTGCTGGTCATCCCACCCAATCTCCCCTCTCCGGTTCCTCCTTCACCCAGCCCATCAGACTGTTGCCTCGCCAGCCTCCTGGCCCAGACCTGGTCATAACTGAGCTCACATCTCCACAGATGTCATTTCTCACCTCCACGCATAAAAAGCATGGAGAGCTTTGCAGCTGGGGCGGGTAGAGCTTAGACATTTGGTGAGAGGAAGGCAAACTGTGAGAAGGTCTGGTCGCAGTTAGAGGTGGTGAAGGGCACAGCTCTGCACCTGCGCAAGCTGGGCCACCCAACAACTGAGGAGCTTCATCCATCTAAATCTAATAGACCGCTGGGAATGTCAGAGACAATTCACTGGTTGAGATTTAGATGCCTTCAAGAGCCACGGATGACTAACTCGCTGTGCAAGAATCTGACCCTTTATTTATTATTTCACGTGGGTTTGAGTTAGCTTGGTGGCATTCTGGTGTCCTACCGCATCAAATTTTTTCAATTCGTTGTGACAAGCTCTTAAAATAAAAACATACAATACGTTTATTCAAGACATACTGTTTTCCTGACCAGACCTGACTGGGCTCACCGGGATCAGGCAGCCTGGTAGAGGCAGCTTTCAACACAACAGACAGTGTGAGGGACAGAGAGGAAAGCCAAGAGACTGTGCAGATACTGTCAAGGGCTGGTCGCATCCTCAAAGCATGTGTCAGTGATGCTCGTTCAGTGATTCCTGATAAGCTCGTTAGAACATGGAGTTACTGGGAAAAAACACCCTCCACACCAAGAAATTTTCTCGTGTCACTGTTGAATCAGATGTGACACCAGCATACATTTTAAAAAGTGCATTTTTTAATTCTGAAAAACTGTTGACAAATATGTGTCCCAGTTTTTCCAAAGACTGGTTGTATTTTTAGTTCTCTAAACAGAATAACGAACCGCTTTTTCCCCTGTTGTCAGAAATTCTAATTCACCGCTGCCCACTACTGCAATTAGTGCTTCTGTTAAAACACCCAACTGAGAGTCTCTACACAATGGAAGTCACCAAACTCACGTCAGGATGTAATAACAATGGAAGAAGGGACATCCTGGGTCAGATCCATGCTCCCCATTACCTTTTCCTGCCAATGCTCACCATGGGATGCTCAGAAGAAACAGGACAAACGTGGAGTGGCATTTCCCTGGTGGGTCTCCCTGCTGCCAGCAGAGAGGGGCTCAAGGATATTTTGCTGAAAGTTCTTCTGCATCACTATGTTTCAGACAACATCCTTCTTGTCCATAAATCTGGTTCCCTGCTTTCTGAATCTATTTGTACCTTTGGACCCAGCAACATGTTCAGACATCATATTAAGAAGTGGAGCTATGCATTCTCAGAGGATCTTTCCTTTGCTGGTTTAAAACATCTTGCCTGATAATTTGAGATGCTGATTGCAGAGGTTTGTGTTTGGGAAAATAACTGTTCTCTACTCACTGTTTCTATGCCACTCGTGATTCTGTAGGACTTTGTCCATCACAGTCTTCCTCTTACCTGTGCAATCATCCTTCTTCCAAGTTGAGGTGTGGTAGCCTTCTAAAATCTCCTGCTACAAAAGTGATTCTAAATACCTGGTTATCCTTCTTGCCCATCTCTTTCTGCTTGCTCCTTATGCTTTCTTTGTTTCCTAACATCTCCTCGATAAGCACTACCAAAGACTGTGTTGATGTTCCCAAGAACTCTCTATAAAGATTAAACCTTTATACATCTTCATATTATACCTTTATGCACCTTCATATCACACTTGGCATGGCACAACACATGTCCATACCTTATATAAATACTTCCCCACCCTCCAGAAAACACCGGTCGCACCCGCACCGACCGTTGGAAATCTCCCTGGGCTGCACCGAGTGCTCTGTGGTGCCTGTGGATTGCTCGGTACGGAGAGAGTGGGCTGAGATAATCCAAGCCAGAGGCCAGACTGGAAATTTAATAGTATAACATTGTAATTAGTGAATTCCACTGCTCAGGAAGGTTCCATGGCACTGTTTACTGCTGTAGGCAGATTCCCCTGGCTCCAGCACTACTCTCTTGAGACACAAAGGATTTTATTCCTGCATTTTTTCCTGTCCTTTAAGTGGCCATTGTATCATATAAGGATCTTCCTTTTTATCTCATAACTGCTTTGATGGTAAATTTTATTGAAGGCTTTTTGGAAACCCAAGTACTCAGGGCTACAACTGTTCTCCTCTCCAGGATCTTGGAGGGCTCTGTTGGTCAGTTTTGGATGAGACATCGTCTTGTTCTGCCTCAAGTGCCTGCTTATTTTTCTCTTTATTACAGTGTCTTCCAGCTTTCCTTGTAAAAAATAGGCTTCTCATTTCACAGCTTTCCATATTTCCCCTTTAACTCTTTTTAATAAATTGGCAAGTTCTCCACCTTCTATTTTCTGGTGCCTAGGTAGTTTGAAGTGACAGATTACCCAGCACAGTTAATAGACTGGAATTTCATTTTTTTTGATTCCTTCACAGCTCTTTGGAAAATACCATCTGGTCTTGATGAATTTTTATTATTCAATTTTTAATTTCAAGCCTAAAATATAAAACAGCTCCTTATACTCATCCCTTGTAATGAAAATTTCCCGTGTGGGAACATTACAAAATTCCTCTGTTTATTTAACTTTCTTGCTGCGCCTTTTCTTCCACAGCACTTCCACTGAGTTCTGATCTTCCACAAGCTGTACTACCCCTATAGCATTTAATCACTTTCTAATGCCTGAAAGAAATGTTATCGTTAGTTTTTACGTCTTTGGCAAGTTATCTCTCAAACACATTTTTTGGCCCATGTTGATATGGTTTCACATTAACTTGCCAGGGTTTATTTCCCTCGTTTGACGGGTATCCCTTTAGCTCTAGTTGCTTCTTTTATGCTGCTGTATAACCACGACCAGAATTATTTTTGTCCATCTAAAGTTTTCTAATAACGTTCCAGAGCTTCTAACACAATGTCTTTCAAAAGTATCCCCACCACTTTCAATCATTTTACCCTTCTAGCCATTCCTTTCAATTCTTTTTAACTAGTCTTCTCATTTTTTTTGTAGTTTCCCTTTAAACTTTTATCAGAGTGATTTCTGCTTTGTCCCCCCCCCCCATCTCCTATAGAGTATTGAACTTCAGTCTATTATGGCCACTCTTGTGGAGCTGCTTTTTGATGGTTAGACCTTGAACCAGGTCTCCTGGTCTGCTCCATACTAAATCAAAGGTTGCTTCTCCTCTTTCCTATTCTCTGAAGAAACAGTCACGCTGCCTGAAAATGTAGTCTCAGCACCTCACCCCTTTGTAACAGTCACTAATCGCCATGGGGGTAACTGAAGTCTACTTTTATTTTCATGTTTTCTGCCTTGAGAGACCGATTAATTTCACTCAGTGCTTGATGACCCCGTGCACCATCATGGTGTTGGTGCCTTCCCATAGAGCACAGCGTACAGCTGCATCATTTCTTCCCACATAGGCATGAAATTTCAGTCCACAGGAATCGTGTGCTACTTACTGATGCAGTGTGCTTCTTTACCTTATTGACCTTTAAGATGTCTCTAGTGTTTCTTCTCCACTGATGCCAGTTACTCTGTTGTTACTATATGAATTATACTCCAGTAGGAATAGCCCACTGATTACTCTCTCTCTGCCAGGTATCTCAAAGGCCTGGTAAGTCAGTTCCTTCCTTTAGAATTGAGTCTCCAGTTCAACTATCTTAATTTTTTAAATTCCAATATTCAAATACATACTTACAAATATTTGTCATTGGTTCAGCTGGTGGTTTTTCTACCATACTCTTAAATGTCATCTCCAGCCAAGGTCTGCTTTGGCTGTGTGGGAACCTGCCTCTCATGGGCATGTTCCACAAATTCAAAAAATACATTAAATATCTAGCAGGTCCAGATCCTGGTCACACACACATTTTTCTCATATATGCCTTGAGACTTCTACTTCTCCTGCTGCATACTTGGCTCTGAGAGCATGAGGGAAATTATACTGTTGAGATCTTGCTACACAATATCCTCATTAGCAAATTAAACTTTGCATCTAACACTTCTCTCCCATTCCTCCTCGGCCGATGGTACTCACACGGACCACCACCATGGATTTTACTCAGCACAAGGAGCCCAGCTAGACACCTTAGGAGCTCTGCACCTTTGTGTCTCGCCCCACAGTCCTCCCAGAGCAGCTATTTGAACATCCAACAACCAGGTCCTCCCCACTGCATCCTCCATCCAGGACATCACATCCTGCAGCCAGTATTTTGTGGTCTCCATTGGGCAGGTGTCCCTCATCTCCTGGATTTCCACATATATCTCTCAGATAATGATAACAGAACAGAAATTCAAATCTTATTGGAAAAACAAAAATTATATGTGCATTCTGCTTGCTTTGGATTTGTTCAAAGTTATTAGGAATGAATGTGACAAATCAGAGTTAATCCCCCAAAATGACTAGCTGCAGCTTTCTCAAAAGCACTTGATAAGATTCCTTGAGAATTTTGATGTCCTGCCAATAATTTTTTTCCAGCAAAAGATAATTTAGAAATTGAGCCAAATCACTATAGAAAACTGTGTGCTATTTCTGACAGTTTTGTGAGGATCAGAACCCTAACCAGTTTCACTAGGGAAAACACTCTTTTCTTGTACATCTATTTTTATATTTTTAATATTAGGAAATGAACTGTTGGCTTACCTGTACCAAACCACCAAGGAGTGGAAGAAATTAAGCCTGGAGACCAAGAACCAGAAACCAGTCTGTATACAAATGACTTACTCCTGATACCAGGACCACAGGAGAATCAGATGCAATGGAGATGGTGGAGGAATTGGATTCCTATAGAGGTGGAGAAGTAGGAAATGCTGCCCTTAAGTGATAAATCACTAAGATTTAAGGGAAAATTTTCACAAGTGAAGATACATACACACAAAACTCATGCCTGAGCGTGCTGTCAGGAACAGAAATGGTTGAAGACCTGAGCAGGTGGGAGGTTGCCTCTCGAAATGTCTGTCTTGGTTAAAATAATTTCTTAAAATCCATGTGCTGCCCTGACCTTTCTGCTGCCACCAGCATTGCAATAACTCAGTCCAGTGGTTAAACACCGTGATACATTACTGACTTTCTGCAGAAATGGGCAAGGTTTGTGGGAGTTCCCTAAAGCAGCTGGAGTGACACATGATTAGCCATTTATTCCATTAACGCTGGATTTCTTTTTCTCTCAGAAATTAACTCTGAACAGTTTGTTTTGTGTAAGTGGGCTCTGTTATTCCCAACGTACTTATCATGGGAACGTATTTCTGTCCACTGATGGCTTTTGAACTATTCAGTGGTATTTTTCTTCCACTACTTATTATTTATGGTGGATAAGCCATCACATAAGTCACCTGGTATTGCTTTTGCTCCATGACTGGGTGACCAAAATGTCTGTAGATAGATGGAGGGATAGCAGAGTATTTTCAAGCAACCACATGCAGAATAAGTGCCAGCGCGTGCGTTCTGCCAACGGAGTCACGATAACATTGCTGCTCGTTGCTAAAGAAATTGGGAATACGCTGAAAATCTCACAGCACAACAACAAAGAGAACATCCTGCATACAACTGGGGCAATAAAAGCTTCTGTTTTTTTTTTTTTTCCATAGCAGACAATTTTAACGTGAACCAGTGTGGAATTAGAAGGGGTCACCAAAGGAAAACACAAACGGAATGGCAGCTGGATCTCCGGATTGTGTGAATGAGCACGGCTCAGTCCACGGCTGCGTCGCTGGTTTACACATCTGGAACCTGGCCTTGGGAGGGGACGTGTTCACCTCCTTGCAGGGTTCAGGGAGAGGTTCAACTTCAGAGGACCAGAGGCTTCTGGGTGGAAGAGGATGAACCTGTCTGTGGGCCCTGACGGTAACATCTGTCGACGCAGAGGGAAGGTCTGAGCTGGAGAAGGAACGAGAAATGAGGTACCAACAGCATGGAACAGCATTCACGCTAAATGGGTGGTCTCAGAGGCTGACCTGCATCACTCCAACTGAGATCCTGGGCTGCCAACTCTTCAGCCACCTCCATGAGCCCTGTGGATCTGAATGTGATATTAAAATCATAGAATCATAGAATGGTTAGGGCTGGAAGGGACCTTCAAAGGTCATCTAGTCCAACCCCCCTGCAAGGAACAGGGACATCTCCAACTAGATCAGGTTGCTCAGGGCCTCGTCCAACCTGGCCTTGAACGTCTCCAGGGATGGAGCATCCACCACCTCTCTGGGCAACCTGTTCCAGTGTTCTACAACTCTCATGGTAAAAAATTTTTTCCTAATATCCAATCTGAATCTACCTCCCTCTATTTTAAAACCATTACCCCTTGTCCTATCACAACAGGTCCTCCTGAACAGCCTCTCTCCATCTTTCTTGTAGGCCCCCTTTTACCCTTGGGACATCCAGCTGGGAAAGCAACTTTCCACAGCAGTTTTCAGCCAGGAGGTCCCATTGCCTTGTTGAGATCCATCCCTCCCTATGAGAAAGGGCACCCTTGATGTCTGGGTAGAATCTGTCTTCCCAAAAAGAAGCCCAGGCCTGAACAGAAGCTATCAGGAGGCAGAGGACACTCACCTTCCCTAAGGACTTTGTGCCAGTGTTTAATCACCTCCATTGTTGAAATTTGTCCCTTATTTAGTCTGAATTTCTCCAGCCTCAGCTACCAGCCATTAGTTCTTATTACACCTTTCTCCATTGAATTAAAGAGCCCTTTAGCACCTGGTATCTTCTCCCCGTGAAGGTACTCAGGCACTAATCAAGTCACCTCTCACTCTTCCTTTCTACGATCTAAACAAATTGTGTTTTTAAAACCATTCACTGTAGGGCATTTTCTCCAGTTCTCAATTTATTTTTTGTGGCTCTTTTCTGAACATTCTCCAGTTCCTGTGCCCTTTCACGAGTGCAAACAGCAGATTGGCATCTCAAAATCCAGGCTTGACATGAGCACTTGCATGTGGAGGGAAGAAATCCTTCCTTACTCTTTCTCATCCCTGTGCTAACATACACCAGACTACGTTAACTCTCCAGGCTCTGGCACCTTACATTTGCTCACCTGCCCACAGCGGTCTTCAATCTGATTTGGAGCCATTGTTTTCCAGAAGGTCCTCTTTGTCTGTAAATGGATAAACTTGGCACTTGACTTCACATTAATACATGTGAACGGGTCCATGTGATCCCAATCACTCAATTAGCTGCCTCGTCAGGTGCATTGCAGACATCTGCTGCATCCAGGCAATGTGCTTCCCAAATCAACTTCCAGTTCCAGCAAAAAAGGAAATCAGATTTGTTTGACAGGATTTAACCGCGATAAAAACACGTGGACCAATATTTGTTGATTTTCTAGGTGTTCATTTGGTGGTAGTAACATTATCCTGATTAGAAGCTGTGCCAGGCTCACTTGCTTAGAAAAAACTCACATTAGCCTGCTGAAAGAGGGGAGATGAAAGAGGGGAGATTTAGGTTAGACATACAGAAGAAGTTTTTCACAGTGAGGGTGGTGAGGCACTGGAACAGGTTGCCCAGAGAAGCTGTGGCTGCCCCATCCCTGGCAGTGTTCAAGGCCAGGTTGGATGAGGCTTTGAGCAACCTGGTGTAGTGGAAGGTGTCCCTGCCCGTGGCAGGGGGGTTGGGACTGGATGATCTTTGAGGTCCCTTCCAATCCAAACCCTTCTATGATTGTATGATTCTACCCCAGCTTGAGTATCAACACATCCCTTGTAACAGGCAAAATCAGCACCACAGTACAAGAAATCTCCTCAAGCCGCTGTTTTAGAATGTTGAAGTATAAAGGGAGAGATACGCCAACGTGAAAATGTTCAGAACTAATAGATGTTGCTACATATTGCCCCGACATGGTAAGGGACAGAAAAAAGACATCTGCTTGCCTTGACATACATTTGCACCGAGGGATTCGGTGTCCACTCATGCTGTCTGAGCACCATTTTGCTGTTCAAATGCATATTCATTTTGGGCACCTGGAAAGGAAAACAGATGACTAGAGTCTTCCTGAATGTCATTTTTTTAGTTCTTTATTTATAAACCAAGGCTGACATGACCGAGCGCGTGATAGCGCGTGCGTCAGAGGCTCATGCGAAGGTGATGGTGGTGAGCCTGAAACTAGGAAATAACTTACTTACTGGTCCTCAGCTGAGCAGCTCCTGGAGAATAAGGTTTTCATGCAGCGCAATCGGCTCAGAGTCTCTTCAGACTTCTCTCTCTCTCTCAGGGAAAAAAAAAAAGTATCTATATGAAAAGCATTTGTAATTATCATACAGCGCGGTGCATTAGCGCAGGTACAGCTACAGTCCTGTCGCTTTGCAGTGACAACAGTATATTGTCGGCGGTGGGTTTCTCCTGGAGTGACAGCACTAAAGGAACACGAATGCCTGGCAGCCCAGATGCAAAGATACAGCATTATTTCACTATAAATATGGGGGTAAATACAACAGATTTATGGCATGTGCAACGTACACTGTTGGATTAGAGCACAACACAGTCCTTCCTCCTTATGCTGTAAGGAAAAACGGTGAATATTCCACGTATTATAGATCCCGATTACTGCAGAATAACACAGTGGAGCAAGGTCTGTATTGACCACGCACTCGAATTGCAAAATAAATGTGCGTTACGCAGCTCACTGTGCAAGGCTGACATCAAAGACCCACAGGGATGGCCGAACAGGAGAAAGGACTGCCACTACAGAGGAGGAGAAAAGACCCAGACTGACAAAATTGCAACCCCAGGTGCCAAGCAGATCCCACTAGCTCTAAGCTCCTCTTGGGTCGGGAGGATGTGGAGACACCCCACTCTCCCTTTTCTTTTTGCTCTGCCCTTTGCTGGATCCTTTCTCCACTTTTGTGTGTCTATGACCGTCCTGTGGTGGCTGTTGGGTCATCAGTCAGAAAGTGCAGAGGATCCCACTGCCAGCCCCGGAGCTTCCCTTGAGCCTGGCTCAGAAAGCAGTCTTTAGGGATCTTCCACAGCAGCCAGTTTGGGATCTCCAGATCCCATCCCAGTACCAGAAATCTTACTTTTAAGCAGGCTGTGAGCTCTTTCCAGGCTGATGACAGCACCATCTGTGCAAAGTATCTGCCTTAGCGCCCGCCTTTACCGAAGCAGACTGTGCTGAAGGAAAAGCAGCTCCACATGAACACCGTATACAAAGCTGCAATCATACAACTCTAACTGGATACCCACTGCGCCCACCAGACAACTGGAGGGCCCACAGACGGTGATTTATCCTGAAGCCAGTGCTGGTATTTATCTCACCGTCTCAGCACCAGGCATCCTCAGGACTGACAACAATTACAGTCACAAGGAGAAAATGAAAAGATTGACCCTTTGCAAAGTGGGAATGTGGCTGCTGGCAAACAGGAGCTGCTGGAAGGAGCCAGCTCCAGCGTGGCTCAGCACCATTCGCTGGTCCCCAATCCCAGGCTGAGCAGGCACCTGCAGCAGCATTTGTAGTGACTGACCCCCAGGAGCAGGTCAGGAGGCAGAAACCCAACACAAACAGCCTGCAAGGGAATATTAGTTTGCCTTTTCCCAGACTCTCCTTGCTTCTGTTAGCCACAAGGCAAAATCCTGACAATCCTGAGGACCTCAAACTCCTCACACCTACCTCTATCCAGACAGCAGTGAGGCTGCAACTGCTGTACCCCATCTACCCACTCTGCCAAACAACTGAGAAACATCAACCCTACATCTTTACAACAGTTTGTAAAGGCTTACCAGGAGTTCAGCTGTATCTGACATAAATTTTCTACAACACACTGACCCTGGATCTCCAGCCAAGCTTCAACTTTCTGCCTCTTTCAGCCTATTTCTACACTTTCAGCTGCAGGCAAGCTCATCAGAACTTGTTTGATGAGCAAGGAGTCACTGTTATCTCCTGACACTTGATGCCAGCTGCACTATTTTTTGTAATATTCTCAGAGGAAACACACCTGGGAGCAGAGACAGAGCCCAGAAAATATCAGTCCAAAAGGATTTCAGCTGTGTCCAGCTAGAAGGCTTGGAAACAGGAGGTTGGAAAGGCAAGGTAGCCTGATTGCATTCACAGATGGTCCTACTTTCTCCATACATTATGGACTCTGACACCAATATTTTGCTGATTGAGGGTGACACAAGAGCCACAACCTGTCTAAAAATTGCAGAAAGAGGTGAAGAAATGTCAGACAGGTGCTCTTGCCAGCTTGGTACTCAGTCTTTGATGCCTCTAAGATCCTCACATAAGCATCACTGATGGCTCTTGGGTCTCCATTGGCTGTACATTTCCCTCCAGCCTTGCCTGGCACATTCCAGCTGCCCGACGACTCCATGGACCATTTGCTACAGCAAAGGAAAGGAGCATAAGACATTTTTTAATTATTTGGCTCTTTGATATCAGAGGAGCTCTTCCCTCCTGTGCCCTCTGAGCCAGGGTCATCTCTCTGCACCTCACCATAAGCTCTTCTGAATGGCTTCTTCACATGAGTTTTCCTCCCTTGAGGAGCATAGAATCATAGAATCATAGAATCGTTAGGGCTGGAAGGGACCTTCAAAGGTCATCTAGTCCAACCCCCCTGCAAGGAACAGGGATATCTCCAACTAGATCAGGTTGCTCACAGCCTCATCCAACCGGGCCTTGAACGTCTCCAGGGATGGAGCATCCACCACCTCTCTGGGCAACCTGTTCCAGTGTTCTACAACTCTCATGGTAAAAAATTTTTTCCTAATATCCAACCTGAATCTACCTCCCTCTATTTTAAAACCATTACCCCTTGTCCTATCACAACTGGCCCTCCTGAACAGCCTCTCCCCATCTTTCTTGTAGGCCCCCTTGAGGTACTGGAAGACCTCATGTGAGGATGCATTTTTAAGATCCAGGTAAAACACAGCGGCTTGGCAGCCTCACCGTCCGGTTGTAAAGGCTGCGTTTTTCAGTGGTGAAATTAAGAAGATTGATCAAATTCTTCTGGCATTTTCCAGCTGCTTTGTCACACAGGGTCACTTTGGCACCCTCATGTTAAGCCTTCATCCTGAGACACTGCTGCCAGGAAATTCATTATTTAACAAGGGAGTTTGAAAGCAAGGTCCGGGGTTCCCTGTGCCATGGCCTCTGACGGGTTTTCCAGCCAGCTGGTGACATTTTCCTCCCGCAGCTCCGGCAGCTTGGCTGAGAAGAGCTGCAAAGGGAAAAACACCAGGCAGCTTTCCTGGCGTGGGCTGTCTGAACTGCCACAACCTGCTCTGGGTTTCCAGGGTCAGGGAGGACTGAAGAAACGGAGGTGCTCCATTCTGGCCTTGCAGACATCCCTCCTTCACGCTGACACAGATGAGTACCACAGTTCCTTTGCCACTTTTCTCAGCTGGAGCCTGGTGACCACTGCACAAGTTAAAGGTAAATGTTGAGGTGGCTCAAATGCACCTACTCAGTGGTCTAGAGCTGCTTGATGTTGCTCTAGGTACCAGAGCAAGAGGAGGGGACATGACACACTATTTCTACTGCTATTGCCATTAGACAGTGGGTGTGCACACAGGCTGTTACGTTTGAGGGATGTCCCAGAGACCTGACCCACCAATGTCACCCCTTGCTGTTGCAACCTCAGGTGCACCCACTGACTCATTTTGCCAGGCTGGGGGGAGATGAGGTCTGGATGCGTGTTACACATCAACGTGCAGTGCAGGTGACACCAGCACATGCCCAGAGCATGTGGGTGTATGAGCTATGGAGGTGGCCAAGCAGCCCTAGGGAGTCCTGACCTGCAGTCCAGATGTGTCCCAGCAGGACTTGCAAGCTTTCTGACCCCCACTTGTTTCATGACACCCACACCTTTTCCCCTACACGATGCAATTGTCACCAGCACAGCCTCTCATTTCTCCCTGCTGAGCCATGGCATCACAGTTCTGGGAGGGAGCCCATCCCAGATTAACATCTGGGTCAAAATGACAGCTGTTTGATGCTTACTACCATGTTTCCTTGTAACTTTTCCCTCCAAAAAGATGAGGCAGTTGCAGTTGAGCTGTTCCAGGCTGTTTTCTTTAGCCCTAGACTGCTGGTCTGGGGAGTAATTGGCCCATATTATGTCTAACTGCTTGGTGCCTTCGCGGAGGGGGCGGTCAATGGAGGTGCACAGCCTTTGGAGGTCTCCCTGCGGGATTTACAGAGCCAGAACACTCAAATCTGGGGCGTGCATTTTGTCCCACCACAGACCTGGGCTTCAGCACAGGAGATCCTCTTGGCTGCTCTATCCTCTCCGTGAGACGTCAGGTGAATGACCCCTTTGGGTCTTGTCCGTGCTTGGACCTGTGCCTGTTTAGCATAAGGTGTCATGTCAACACAGTTTGGGTCACCCAGAGGAGAGGTGAAGCATGCACTCTCTTTTCCATATCAGCCAGGCCTCTTTTGGCTTCCCTGAGATAATGAGGAAGAAGCTTAAGCTCATTTGAAATAGATCACTGCAACCACACTGAAAATGCCTTTGCATTGGTTGAATTGATTTAACCGGACTGGTTTAACTCTACATGGTAGCAGCAACCTAAATCCTTGTAAGTGAGAATTTTTGTTTCTCCAAATGCTCCAGAGCAGAGAAAAATAAGGAAAACAGCACATCTCGGTGACCTTCAGACAGATGTATATCCTGTAAGTATCCTGTAATCTAGAAGTGACTGTATACTGAGCCATAGAATTATGGTGCCACATGTTGTGCTCCTATAATTAAAGTGTTCCCATTGTAAACTCAATTTTTAGGGGTTTATAACTTTTCTTAAGAGAGCTAACAGCAATGACCTGTTTCTGCATTCTAAGCAGGTTTTAAGGTCATTATGTGACTGTTAACGTTCCGTTACAGTGTATTGTAATGAAATGAGTCTTTCAGAGCAAAAGCGTTTCACAGCATTGGCAAAAATGAGCATATTCATCTTAATTTTTGCATCTACTTAATTTCAGGAGCTTTTATAATTAAATGTTTGGTTGCACTGGCAAATAGAGGAAGCAAATACTTGTCATCATGAAAACAATCCTATCCCATCTGCGTGCTCTGCTGGGGAGGAATGAAAATAGCTTTACATGGAACTTCTTAAAAAGCCGAATGATGCTTTTTCCATACTGGAGGAGCAGATGGGTGTTATTTTCTCAGCGTACTCACAGGCATTGGATGCTGCTCCCCAGCTGGCATCCGGCAATCACCTGCTTGAGAACGTGCACTTTCCAAGGTAATGGCACATTTTCCTGCACCATGGGATAGAGGTCTGCTACAGCACCAAGAGTGGCCAAACACCTCCAGGGAACCACCACCCTGGAGTTAAAATAGAGCTGTAAGGAGATGGTGAGAGAGAAGCAGAGTGGTAGTCACGGGAATCAAGCAATGCCCTGCTCTTTACAGCTGCACAGGGGCATCAGAACACACAAAGTCTTCTGCTAAGCATGGGTGAAGGATATGAGCCACCTCAAATACCACCCTTCCCACAGGCAGGTGACTGCCTTCTCTAGGCAACAAAGCTGCCCAGGTGACCACAAAATACTTTGAGAAGAGTCTGGTTCGCATTCATTACCTTTTTCATGGAAAAAGACCGTCATATTTTGTAGGATTCCCATAGGGATCATTGCTCAGGTGCGTGACTGCAGAGCAATTCAGGACAGTGCTTAAGAACCCTAGCGTCTCTTAGATGTATGATTCTACCTTCAGTCATAGACTGAATATCTTTTCCTTTAGGAAACCACCACTCCAGAGTGAGAAAAGTGGACAGTTCCTGGGGATACAGGTCTCATAATGTGGTCACCCACCCGCAACTGGTGAGCCCACAACTGGAAATCGTATCCCATTGGGGTGCTCCTCTATCAAAAAGCTGTTCACACGTTGGACAGGTGGGAGAGAATGAGAATGATTCAAAGGCTGGAAAATAATATTGTAATAAAAAATAACCACCCAACCTTTTTTATCAGTCCAGAAGACGTAACTCACAGATTTCAAGTTCTTCCATGGGGAGAGGAGCTCGAACAGTGGATGATTCTTGGACAGAGTAGGAAAAGGCAGACTGACAGCCAACAGTTAGAAACTGAAGGTAGACATGTTCAGACCAGAAAGAGTGTAATTTTTAATGATGAGATAACTGATCATGGAAATAGCATGCCTGGGGACACAGTGGATTTTTCCTCACTTGGAGCCCTTAAGTCTTGCCATCTTTTCAGAGGCGTGAAAGAGAAGTTTCATGTTTGAACTATAAATTATTGGCAACAGTCTTTGGCCTCTGTTAAGCAGAAGGTCTGACCAGCAGTTGTGATGGTCCTCTATGGCCTGAAGTCCATGAATGCCTGCCTCTCAGCAGATTTTCCAGTCCAATGACGAGAATACCCACATCTTTTGAATCATACATCTAAGAGAAACTAAACTGCTTAAGCACCATCCTGAATGGCTCTGCTAATAATTTGGGTTGGAAGTAGCTGAACTGAAGGCTTTGCAGTCACAGATCCAGTTCAGGAGAGCACTGCAGCATGGGTGTTTTTCAGAAATGTGTTCTTGAATGTGCTAGTGAGCTCCAGTCTCCTTCTACAAAAGAGAATGCACACACCTTGGGTGCTGCTTGGATATAGGATGGGATGGGATGGGATGGGGCATGAGCTGCCTTCATCCTCCTGCTACAGTGGGGCCAACACTCAGGGCAGTAGAGATTGCTTAAAAATCATGAATAGGGAATGAGAAAGAGGAGAGAAAGTGACAGAAAAAAGAGCTTGAATGGTGTCAGATCTGGTTGTTGGGCTGTAGTTTGTTGAACTGGACTGAGTTCTCCTTGCTCGTGTTCAAGAACCAGCACTCACAGCTGCCAGGGAATGGGAAGCTTTTCTTACAGGAATGAGCTAAATTTACTGTTCGTAAATCTACCTGGGGGACATCAGAGAGGGAGAGGAGCTCTTTGAACTATGAGTCCATGGTGGCACAAGAACAGATGCATTGGCCATAGGTAAATGGAGGCTGTAACCTAGAATCACAGAATCATAGACTGGTTTGAGTTGGAAGGGACCTCAAAGATCATCTAGTTCCAACCCCCCTGCCATGGGCAGGGAAATCCTCCACTACACCAGGTTGCTCAAAGCCTCATCCAACCTGGCCTTGGACACTTCCAGGGATGGGGCAGCCACAGCTTCTCTGGGTAAATTAATTTCAAATTAATCTGAAGGATCCAAGCCCTCAGAGAACTGGAGTTTGGGTGGGACAGGCAAGAAGTCAGTTTGATTTCCAGATGGGAAGGAAAACATTTATGAGCAGGACTGTCACGAACATGGTACAGCCCTTGTACTGAGGGAGATGTGCTTAAGATCCTTCCATGTTATGTTCTCCATTCCTAAAATTTCCAGTCCCCAACAACAGAGAGAAATCTCCCATGAATCAAAGATTTTCCTACTTTAATACAGTGCATTAGCAGAACAGGTCCATCAGCAAACAAGAATCAAAAGAGACATCTCTCACTTCAAAACCCAAGGGTGTCAGAGTTGGGGAAAAAAAAAAGGAAGAAAAAAAAATGGTTCTGAAGCCAGCTATTTCAACACTTCTGCCAAAAAAACACCCCGTGTGAACCATCAGAGCCAGGTCAAGGAGGCACCTGCTGCTGGCAGGGCTGTCACCAACCCGCCCTTCCAGGATGTGACCATCCTGCAGCAACGCTTCCCTTGCACCCTGAACCTGGTTAACCATGTGACACATGGTCCCTTGGACCTGGTGCTGATGCTACTCCTATGTTTGATGTTACCATCCCAATTCTCCCTCTGTTTCCATATACACCTAGATAGGCACATGGAAAGGCTGTAAAGCAGATTATGACAGGACATGCATTCCAACATCTTTAGAGTAGCCAGTTTTACGAGTTTTACCAAGAAAAGCTTAGAATATTTTGACATGTCTTCAAGATAGAGCATTTCTTGAAAAATGAAGCAGTTTATTGACAAGAGATCAGATGGAGGCAGAGAAACGCTGTTTGCCTGGTAAGTAAGAAAAAGAGTGTCAGACTGGGACGCAATCACTGAACAAATCTTCTTTTCATCTCCGATTCTACAGCCCCCGTGCGTGCACAGTGCCAGCAAGGTCATAGCGAGGATCTGCAGGACAAGGGTTAGCGAGTGGCTTGTGAGAACTGGGATATTTTCCAAGGAAAGTGAGAGGAAAGCCATTTCTGAGCCCTCCGATTCGCTGCCTCCCGCAGCCCCGCGCTTCCTCCCTTGAGCGTCTCCGCTCTCGGCAACGGGTCAGTTGGGTGCTCCTGCCACCCGATGAGAAACGATCTCAGCCCCAGGGAAGGGGTCACCTTGTTCCCTTGGAAAACGGCAGAGAAAGGAGCAGAGGAGAGTTTGTAGCTGAATGTGTGGGAGTCATGGGTGCAGGGGGGTGTCTCAGGGTATAGTCCTGCCTGTTTTCGTAAAACTTCTCACCGATGCCCCGGGCTCGGAGCAGGAGCAGTGCAGAGCACAGTCTCTCTTCAGACATTTATCAGAGTTCACATGGTTAACTGAAATATTTCTGCTCCTACAGCTTTAATTCACTCAGTGCAGTTCAGAAGCTTCTGATAATAAGACCTAATTTATAATTAGGCTTTATCAGTAATCAGTTAATTTATAGAACCCTAATTCTCACAAAGGTATTTCAGAGGCTTTGCTTATTATGTCGTGGAGCTAATGCCCATAAACAACCACATCACAATGATAGGATGGAAACAAATTTCAGGGTAATCCTGCTCCATAACTACTTTTGTTATTTACTTCAAATTTCACGCAGTGAAATGCAGCCAGGGACGAGGGTCCTTCAGACATGTCAGGAGCAGCATATCAGAAACAGGCAGCCTTCTCTGTGCACTTAGCCAGCTGTTACCTCCTGCGGATTTCCAGAGGTCTGATACTTGCCAAGAAGCGAATCCCACACAAAGGAAGGGAAGATGCTGGCAGGGAGGGATGCAGCCAGGGCTGGATGGTGAGAGACATCATCTCCAGGTCTGAATACACAGCACATGGAGAACCACAGAAAGCTTCTTATAGGCTTCAGGTCTGATGGTTCCAACATTTCCAGTCTGGATCAGTGTAAAGTTCTCGAAAATTCCAAACTAGTGGGATATTTCTGGAGGAGCTGGTTCCCTAGATGGACAGTGACTGCTCCCTTCTGGCTTTTTGGGATGCATTCCCAAACTGTTCCAGCCTTTCTTGCAACCGTACCACCCTGCAAACCCATCTTCACCTTCCCACCATCTCTCTCCATGATTTCCAACCTTTCCACAACTCTGACTCCTGGTTTCTTACTCAGGTAGCACATTGTTCTCACATCATTCTCTCCAAAGCACTGAGAAAAAAAATCAAGACAACCCCTCTCTCTCTACCTCTCCAGGCCCTTTCAAATCATGCCGCTGCCCATTCATGCTTGTTTCTCTTCCAAATGACGTGCAATCCACAAATATTCTTGCTGTGCTCACGTTCAGATAATTGATAATTTTTTTAAGACCAAGCCCAGGCCCTACTGAGCCCAGACTCATCATTTGTGTTTGTTTTACTGAAACTCTCTTTGTAAAGAGAAATGTTATTAAGTCATTCAGGGTCTCAGCTCCAGCAGCTGTGAGTCACCATCCATTTCATCTTTCTTCCATGGGCACTGCTTTCCCCATTGTCCTTCTCCCGCCCCATCGGCCCACGGGATATTTCTATTCTCCCCATGTACGATGGCAACATGGCTCATGTTGTTTTCCACTCCCTGCCTTCTCCCTTTGAACTCCACTGCTCCTTGCTCAGATCCCTCCCACTCCCCAGTCCACTTCTAGGACACGTTTTCCTTTATCCTCAAATCTCTGAGCCGTCTTTTCCCGCTGCCCCATCAGCCAATTCTCCTTCCTCGTAATTGCAGAGGAGCTGCAGTCTGTTGTGCTTTAATTAAAGCGTATTAGTAGTGGCACGTTATTGATTTACTATACATTTGCATTAGCTGAGTACTTTACACTCTTATCTGATGGGCAAAGGATGGCTACGGTGCACTGAGCCTCCCGTGATGAAAAACAAACGGGAGATGCAGAAGGCCCACCTGGGTAGATCTGTGGAGCACTGGCTGGTTGGCAATACCTTCTGTTACTGCCAGCCACAAATCCAGCTGATAAGGCATGAAGCTCGAAAACCAGTTTTATTTAGACTGGCAGAACTTTCCAATCAAAATCTTTCACATTTCATGCTTCTGCCTTTATTTCTCTGCTTGCAGCATGGAAAAATTCTTTGGCTTGTGCCCTTTCACACCGGATGGGAACTGCCCAGCACAGTAAAATGCACAGAAATTTGCGAGGTCGTCCCTTCGGAGCAGGTTCACAGTGTGTGGAAGCTGCATTGTCAAGGTTTGTGCCACACGGCGTAGTGACCATGAGGATACCCTCTAGGTCTGCAGGGAAACCTGGTTTTGTCCCCACCAAGATGAAAAGGCAGCTCCTGTTTTCCAGCAGGTCACTCCAGCAGCAGCACAGCTCGGCCAGAGCCATCTTGGTATGATGCCATGAAATGAAGCTCACTGCTTCCTCTTTCCATCCCAGAGCCTTTACAGAGATGGGAACACTTCAGGCAGTGCCGCTTCTCGCCTGGTGAATGTCTCCTCTCTTCTCCATCACATGGAATAATAGAATCATAGAATGGTTTGGGTTGGAATGGACCTTCAAGACCACCTAGTTCCAACCCCCCTGCCATGGGCAGGGACACTTTCCACTGCACCAGGTTGCTCAAAGCCTCATTCAACCTGGCCTTGAACACTTCCAGGGATGGGGCAGCCACAACTTCTCTGAGCTTCCAGTGCTTCACCACCCTCAGAGGGAAGAATTTCTTCCTTATATCCAATATAAATCTCCCCTCTTTCAGTTTAAAGCCATTGCCCCGTGTCCTGTCACTACACGCCCCTGTGCAAAGCCCCTCTCCAGCTTTCCTGTAGCCCCTTTAGGTACTGGAAGGCTGCTAGAAGATCACCCCAGAGCCTTTTCTTCTCCAGGCTGAACAGCCCCAACTCTCTCAGCCTGTCTCCATAGCAGAGGTGCTCCAGCCCTCAGATCATCTTTGTGGCCTCCTCTGGACCTGCTCCAACAGCTCCATGTCCTTCAGCCTGAGTACACAGGTAACAACATGGCAAAGAGAGGAAGGGGACATGGTACATCTAAATGAGCTCCATGCACTGCATCCCGTGCAGATGAGACAAGTTTGGCAAAAGAACGTGTAGAAACTGGTCGTTCTGCTGTGATTTCAGTTCACAGACGGGCTGGGGCGTGCTGAACTGTGGATGGGAATGAGAGTACCAGAAGGGCTCTGTAAAGGGTCTCGGACTGGCACTTACACATCACCTGCTTTAGGTCGAACCTTTCCCTGCAGTCTCTCCTGACGGCACCTCGGTGACAGCTTTCACGTGCACCCAGCAGGGATCCGAGCCACGCAGCAGCACACGTCACGGCCGGCACGCCGGTCTCGCGGCCCAGCGGAGCCGCGGTGCTGGTCTCAGGATGCTTTGCTGGAGAACTTGCTTGTGGTGGAACGGCTGCAGTCCCAAGAGGTACACGGGCTTCTCTGCGCTGTCTAACAGACCAGCTCACAGACGGCTCAAGGATTGGAATGTTGCTCTCTTCCTGCTCTTCTGAGCATCCGAGCAACTCTATGAGGAGCTTTGCAAATACCAACGGTGAAACCACATCTCCCTGCGTGTGCAGAGCCTGGAATTCCCCGTGCTCAGGCTAACAAAGGCGCTTCCCCGAAAAGTACCCTTAGTGCTAACAAGAAAAGTGATGACTTTTCTTGTTAACGTTAGAACTGACTGAAATTTGTGTCCAAAAAAGCAGATTTATCAAGATTCAAGGTTGGATGAGTCTTTGAGCAACCTGGTGTAGTGGAAGGTGTCCCTGCCCATGGCAGGGGGGTTGGAACTAGATGATCTTTGAGGTCCCTTCCAACCCAAACCATTCTATGATTCTATGATCCAAAAGTGTCATAGAGCTGTATAATTTTCAATAGATATTTGGGGTTTAATTTGTTGAAATACTTGAAGAAAGTCATAACTAATTTTTCTGTTCAAATTTACTACTAATATTTACCACACAACAACTTTTTTCATCTACTGGCAAGGTTTTTTTTCAATTTTCTCTGTAGAAGGACTGCTCAGTTACAGGTTTATTTTATACCAGTTGCAATGTAGTATTCATTCATAAAATGCACCTAATGAAATAGAGCATTGACTAAATAAAGTGCTAAAGTAACGATGCTCAAGAAATGTGCTAAATTTCTTTTTGCCAGACATTTTTGCATTTTTAAAACATTGATCTAGTTGTTGTGGTTCCCTGTGCACTTAAGCACTCACAGTTCATCTTAGATGATATGCTTCAAATTTAAGAAATGAGATTTGTTGAATTCTCCAGCAAAAGAGAGAAAATGTAACAATTTGCTCAGCACCTGAGCGCTGCTCGGAGCTCTCACACGATGCTCACAAGCCAGAGCAGCCGCGTCCCTCCCAGGGCCACCTGTGAGCCATCGGGGTTTCTGCCATCAGGTCTGGTAAATACCACACGTATTGATCTGGGACCACATTTCTGCTCTAAGGGTCAAAATCTCAGCATCAGTTCTTCCAGTAACAGCAACTGGTTCTGTCTGCTCTGGCATGGCTGGTGCTGCTGGGAATCGCAGCCTTTGAGCTCTCCGTCAGACCCAGTTCATCCCCGGGGTCTGGTTTTGGGCACCTCGAGGGGTGACGTGGTCCCCCAGGTGCTCCAGGGGGGCTGGGGCAGACACGGGGGCTGTGAGCCACATCACACCAGCCCCATGCCAGTGTAACCCCCCAGGCTTCACTGCCATTTCACTATGGCAGAGCTGAGCAGAATCAGAGCTGGTGATGCTCATTGTACTTTTAGCAAGGGGTTTTTTGTTGCTCATTAGGTGGTCAGGGAGAGCATTAGCACAAAACCCAAACCAGAAACAGTTAAGGCACCCACAGGACACGTCCCCACATCGATGTCTCCTGCGAGGCCAAAGACAGGCGTTTTGTCTTGCAGGAGGGTTTGCACCTCTCAGCCCAGTGCAAAGTACAGACTCCTGGGGAAGGACCATGCCCATGGGCCACAGCTGCGTGCACCTCCTGAGACTGGCCTGGAAGAGGTGCCAAGCACTCAGCCCACGTCTAGAGGAGCTCACAGCATCACAGGCTGAACCCCATCTTGGCCGAATGCCACCTCATGCTCTGGTCCCAGCTGACCCTGCAAGTGTGGTGGAGAATAACTCTCCATTGAGCTCCTTGCCCACGGACAGCACGGCCATGGTCACCATGCCCCTCAGCACAGGAAACTTGACCTCAGACTCAAGGAAGACTCCCAAAACCAGTGTAGCAACAACCTCAGCTTGCCTAGATTCAAGGCACAGAGGGTTTGTGGCTGGTCTGGAGGTAGACACTAGCTCTCCAGACAGCACTCTGTGCACTGATACAGCACTTCTGCTTTTGGCCAGGGTGGTCTGAGCATGCTGTGCCCTCCAAGAGAGAAGCTGAACATTTGACAGCTTTAAATCTCCAGGGTTTCACATGCACCATCTGCCTTGGGGGAACAATTTAGCAGCAGGAGCGAACCCCACCCCACTGGAAAATCCCAACACACATTGGGAAGTCCCATATAACAGGTTATCTGCAAAAAAGCTTGCGGACCTGCCCGTGCAATGGCACCATGGAGAGCCCGCTCTGCTCCCTCGCCCAGCGGGCGCCCTGCCCACCCCAGGGCAGCCTCCTGCCCTCACACATCCATGGCAATTCCACACTTGCCCAACTGAGCAGGTGGGGGGGACCTCAAGCAGGGTCCTGAGCTGCTGCCTGCTCCTTGTAGAATGACTGAAGTCCTGGAGTTGGGAGGATGGTGGCCAGCCATTACCACCCATGACTACCACCCATGACTGATCCCACAGCCTCTCCTGCCACATGAACTTTGAGGCTAAATTAGCAGCAATTAGGCACTTTCCTACCACCCCCAAAGATGTTCTGCTGCACTTAGGTAGACCTTTTGGAACTCTAACATCTCCTGCTTGCCCAGCCTGGGCTTCCTCACAGCTTGGGCGTCTCATCCCCACCATTCTCTCTTGGTGCCCCAGCCCACTGCCCTCCTCGCTCCTTTTCATGGATCTGTCCACGCAGAGTTCAACTCCGTCCAGTTTGCAGCGATATCAGTCGAGTGACTATATTCAAACGCTCATGCAGTTGTCAAAAACCCAAGTCTTTGGGGTAATTCAAATGAAAACTGAAATGAGAGAGAGTTGGCCTATGTTAATCTTGACTCGTTCTCAGCAAAAATGTATGCAAAAAGCATGTTTCCATGTGGAGGCTGTTTCGTCAGTTGACAAAGAGGAGCTACATAACTCGGTCTCTGTTCTTCACTACAGATGTGGCAGCTACTTTAAGTACCTGGGAGTTCAGAGTTACCTGCTCCTGCACCTTGGTTTAAATTGATTTGCAATGGTGCTTCATTGACCTCGCTTCATAAAGCAGCTCAAAGAAAACACAAACGTTAGACCCTCATTAGAAGATCTGGGACACGCATCACAGCCAAACTGTGAGCACTATCCATCCTACCACCCGGAGCAAACTTCAGCCTGTGTTTGCATCTGACTTAAATGATCGTCTCACTCGTGTTGGTCTCATTGCAGAAGTCCTGGCCGCTCTGTGGGTGCAGAGACACCACGTCCCAGTCCCCAAGAGAAGCCCAGAGTGGAGAGCTCAGCGCTGAGCAACTTGGGCTTGCAACAGGCACAAAATCACGCCTGGAAAGCACCCAGATAGAAACTGCACTGGGACACTTGATTTCTTCAGCCCATGCCACCTTTCTGCTCGTCACCGTGCTGCTGAGATCTCCACCTCCCGCGGCACTGGAAGGTGCTGATCTGCCTCGTAAATCCTCTAATCCGATTGCCGTCCTCTTCCATCTGGGATCCCGTTCAGAGGTATTCCCTACCCTGATTTTAATCCCTGCCTTTCACAGGCCATGTGCCACAAATGTCCTCACTAAAGTAACTATTTCAGCCTCAGTGAGAACACTCTGTCTTCACAAACTTGTATCTTTTCCCAAAATTCTCCTCTTGGAAGGAGGCTGTTTTACGGAAAGTTGGAGGGAAATCAATTTGGCCACATTTGCATTGGGAGAGAAGAGGAAAAGCACACTATTTTCCTACCTTGGAAAAAAAAAATAAACGTACATTTTTCATACAATGCAAACAGCTCTAAAATCCTGAAAGTCTGCATTCTGCCCAACTCGTGTGGCTGGAGGTGCCAACAGGAGGAGGACAGCAAAGGGGCGGAGATATAGAGGACGAAGAAGAAGAAACATTGGGCTGAGCTTTCTGATGTTGTTTGTTGGCCACCAATGTGATAAATCAGGAAAGGAAAAGAAGAAATGAAGAAACTGTTGAACAGACAAACCTTTACAGGCCCAGGTGGAGCACTTTCCTTCCAGCTCCATAGTTACGTCCTCAGAGTACATACCTACTTACCTTTGTATATTCTGTATGTTTTAAAGGACTGGTTGTTCTACCTGGATGCACATAAGCATTCTTCCAGAAAACCAGATAAAAATACAATAATCTCAGTCCCTTCCCAAATGTCAGAGGGAAGAAAGGAGGAAGAGATTCAGAAAAGCCTCCAGTGGTGTATGATCATTTGAAGACACACCAGTAAAAGTCTTGTTGGACATCATCTGGCGTGATCACTAGACCAGGACAGGAGGACCTGGGAGATCTTCATGGGGGGCTCTCTCACTTTCTTGCTGTTGTGTGCTTTTCTGACATGTTTTCAAGGCAACAGCAGTCTCAAATTCCAAGTATCCCACAAAAGTCAAGTCTTCTCCTTGTGGCTGACTGCAGGAGAGATTGTTGAGCCAACGTCAAGCTTTCTTCAAGAATGTGCTTCTCTGAAGAGCAGTTTTATTCTACTTTAATAATCTCTGCCAAAGGCCTGGGGAGCAACGTTTGTCTTGATGGTTTAAGATAAAGACTCTCTCCCTCCATGCTTTCTGCTCTATTCTTCATTAAATAATGCTATTCTCCTCTCACCGCCCCCAGAATGCTGTTGGTGTTTTGCCAACACCATTAGATCTGAGTGGGAAATGAAGGAAGACTTCAAAACTTCAAAGATTTTCCCACTCTAATCAAGCCACCCCAAAAATTTACAGTGTTTTCTATGAAGCCCTGCAACACCCCTCACCTCTCTTAGGCCAAACAAGCACTTCATCTAAACCAAGCCGAACAACTGCAACCTGGCAAGTGGTGCAAAATGGCACAATTGTGTCCCACTTCACAAGGCTTGCCTTTGATAGCCCAAGCTAAGAGCTGGTTCTTGGTGTGCCTCAGACAGATGGGAGATCTGAGTGGAGGTTTCACCTACAGCACAAATGTGTTCAAACCAGAGACAATGTGGATGTGGTCATGGGGGACTGTCTCACCACACGGGTGGCATAACCACACGGTTATGCCCCACATGGCTATGTGGGAGCCATGGTAGCACCCTCTCAGGTGGGATCAATATGGCTGACAATCCTTTGGCCTGTATGAGATCTTGTGCTGGGAAAGGAGGCTGTGCTCAGCACTGGAGCCAAAACCAGGGAGGAGTTTCTGTCTTACCTCCCAGTTTCACCCTGTTTCCATTGGGCTGGGACCAGTGAGTTGTTGGACTAACATCTCCAGAAATGAGCCAGTCCTGGAAGTGTTCAAGAACAGGCTGGATGGGGCTTTGCACAACCTGATCTACTGGAAGGTGTCCCTGCCCACGGCAAAGGGGTTGGAACTAGATGATCTTGAAGGTCCCTTCCAACCCAAACCATTCTATGATTTAATGAATCTATGAGGAAAGAGAGAGCTTGATCTCTTTCTTAAACAGTTTGTTCCAATGATTAATTGGATCGTTGCAAAAAATTGTGCCTGGTTTCCAATGCAAATTTAGCTGACTTCAGCTGTTGGTGATGGTTCTTTTCACGCACTTCTCTACTAAGCTAAAATTCACTCTAGTACCCACATGCACACACCAATATAGAAACTCTGGACACACTGTGAGCCAGCTCAGTTTTCTTTTTGTTAAATCCCAAATTGCTGCAACCAAAGTCAAATACTTGGCTCACCTTGCAGAGTGGACTTAGAGCACACAAAGTGGTGTCCTATCTAATTAAATTAAACCAGGAAATGTGTCCCAGCATCACTTGGTGCTCTCCATCCACTGATGTGTCACAGGACCACGCTAGAGATAGTCCAAAATAACCCCACCAGAACTCACGCAGTATGGACGCTGACTGCTCTGTGCCAGCTGTGCCACTCTACACATCTGCTCATATGGAGCTGCACAACTTGTTGGTGTAGACAACTCACCACTCCCCAGACAGAGAGAATACAGCTCCAGTTTGTTTGGGCAGGGCTCTGACAGAATAGTTTTAAATGCTGGCAAACATGCAGTGTGCCACAGGTAGAGAGAAGAGATTGAAAGCCTCTAAATATGACTCTCTGGCTGGTGGGCAAGCAGTTGAACACAGCAGTGTCTTCAAGTGGTGCTAACTAGGCTTGAGCATAGCCTAAATCTCCACTAGTCCAAAGAGTCTGGTGATATTTAAAGGTTTACCTCTTGGAGAGGGTGAAGGTCCTGTCTGCAAGGCCATGATAAGATTGTAAGACTTTTGGAAAAGCAGTCATCCTCTGGTCTCTTCCCTCTTCAAACAGTTTGTTCCTATGGACATCATCTTCTTCACTGGAGGTTTATTGGCCACCCTATCACTGGTCACAGTAGAGGCTGCTGCAAAAGGTACTGAGAAACTGTCTTGGTCTACGGGTAAGCAATGATGGAGTGTCCTGGCGAGTAAATGCAGGCAGATGATGATGGAAATGGTGCTGTGGTGCGTAGAGGTGGAGGGGAGGAACCATCAAAGGGACAAAGTGTTGGCTGTGCCCAATCATGACACGGGTGACTTGGGATGTAAACTAACATCGGCGTGCCTACACGGCAGTGTCCACCTAGCTCATCTTTGTGTCTGTCACAAAAAGGTATGATTTTGCTTTAGCTTAAGCCAGTTTCTAATTGGCTAAAACTAAACAAAGGAAACTTGGTCCCATACTTAATGAAAGGGTCTATGGGCAGACTTTCATCATTGAAAGACGTCGGTTTTAAGCCACGCGATGGTGTCTATATGACCGGGTTTCATCAGCTTGACACAGTTCGAAACCTTTTGGTGTGTGCTCCGTTTGGGAAAAAATGGCTCACAAAATGGGATGCTCCGGCTGAGATACAAGTAAACACAGTCCTGCCAAATTGGTGTGGCCTAATGAGCCACCGCTCCTCAGCTGAGCTACAGGAACTGGCCTTGTGTGTCCCCTCTTTGAAGTGTGATGTACTCACTAAGCCACCCGAAGAGGCTTTGGGCAGGGATTCTTGTTTGGGCAACGCTTCACAATGGCTGGTGCTGGGATTGTCAAGAATTAGGTGGTTGCTTTGCTAATATTTTCCTCCTGTCCTTGCCTCCAGTGGAGTCTCTACTTCATAGACTGGCTCTAAACAACATCCCTGAGCTTTTATCTGCAGGTGACAAACAGAGGCATACAAACTGGATTGGCAGGAACACAAAGAAAGCTTTCATCTCATCACGGCACGAGGCACTTACAGTAACTTCTCAAGGAAAAAAGAGATTATGCATCAACATTGTGAGCATAAAGACAATTTAAAAGGGATGTTAAGAAACTTCATGTCAGGAAAATATAGAACATCTGCAAACAGATGAGTATTCAGTAATAAGCTACGTCAACAATCTCGGAGGAAAGAGCCCGTGTTCTTGCAGTGACAGGCCCGTAGAATACCCCGGAGGGGATTTTGACAGGCTAAAGTGCTCCTTGTGGTCAGGAAAACGATCTGGCTGGGTGCCACAGCTAGGGCAGTTTGGCTGAGCGAGCTTCGCCTGCTCGAAGCTCTTGGCTGCCCGTCTCTGCCGCATCTCACGGCTGGGTTCACCCTCGGTGCAAGGTGGTGTGAAGCTCTGCCCCGGGACCGTGACAGCTGCCATCCTCGAAGGCTTCTGCACTTTGCACGTACTCTGCCGCTTGGTTTCACGGCACTTTATGGTATTTTGCCACCGTGCTTGGCAGGACTGGGTTTTCTGCGAGGCGTGAAAGGAGTGGCAGGACAGTTGCAGGCTGCGCTGTGCTGCCTTCCGGATGATGCTGTGCCCAGCGGCGCTGTGCAGGAGCACGCACAGTGATGGTTAGTATTATAATAATCCAGGGTGACAGGGAAGACTCAGCCATTAAGTAACAAGCTGGCTTAACTGGTTATTAGCCTACTAATTAATGGATAACTAATGGTAATAGATGTTTATTCCCAGTCATCAGTAAACATTTCCTACGCTCCTGCAGCCGACGCTTTAGAGGCGCCAACATCCCCCAGGAACGCACCGAGCTGAGTTTGTGTGCTAGCACAAACACTGCCAGCCCTGCCAGGGCGACGGTGCCCAGGCTTCCTGGCTGTCTTCGCTTCTTCAGGGCTCTGTGCTCTCGCCTCTGCCAGCTGGATGCAGCACGTGTGCCAGCTGGTGGGATTTCTGACGTCTCCGAGTTGTGCCTCTAGCCGGGCTTGTCGCATTCTGCCGCCTTGACGGCCAACGGGGAGCTGGCTCGGAGGTTCACTGTGGCCCAGGGGTCATCACCGGGCTCCCCTGGGGCATCCCGAGGCGAGCCGTGCCCCGCCGTGTAAGGCACGTTGCTCACATCTGTACTGAGGACCACGGGCAAGTCAGAAGTGGCCTCCTCAGGAAGAGTAAGCCAAAAGGCTGTTGCTTTCGCACTATTGTCTATTTTCAAACACCTCCCTGCTACTGCGCCGTGCCAGGACGCCGGCCGGGACGGGCTGCCCTGCGCTTTCTCCAGCTGCTCTTTCAACTCAGGGCAGCACAAATGTCCTGGCAAAGGAGAACCTGGGGAAGTTCGGTGGATTTTGACCTGTGCTGTCTACAGCATTCTACCTCTCGAGCTTGAGGGCAGCACATGGGCACTGCCACTGCTCCTCTGCTTTTAAGATGAAACCCCGTGAGTTTTGGGTCTCAGCACAGTCTGGAGCCTGTCCCACCAAAGTGCCTGTCTGCAGTCTTGAGGAAGATTGTTAAATCCATGGTATATCCTGCTCCTTGACGTTCCCACTGAGTGAGGCATCCCAGTGCTCAGTGATTATGCTCCTGCTGGTGGCAGCCCCCACGTCCGAGCTCTGCCACGTGGGCACTACCACGGTGCTGCAAACCTGCTCTGATGTCCAGGCGCTGGATTTCAAGCACCGGTTGTTGCCACGAGACCTCTTGAGTGTTACATGCCCTGCTTCTGCAGAAGAAGCTGAGCTCCTCCAAGTGAAGATCCTGTCACCTTCAGCCACTCGTCGCTCCCTGTTTGTCCCTTCTCCTGCCCCTCCGACGGCAGAAAGAAGCACGTTCGCTCGATTTGCCTGCAGTGGATTTGGGAGCGTTCCCACTGCCCCTGCATCCCGCAGGGCTGGTCAATGGGCAGGAACAAGTAGCTGTGGAAGTAACCACATCTTTTGCCACTTCATCCATTTGCAAGTGAGCTCATGCCTTGCCAGCAGGACCGGGAGAGCCGGAGGAGCAGCAATGGGGGGGGGGACACCACACAAACCGTCTGAGCACAAGCTGCTTCCTGCATGAGTTGGCTCAGCAGAAGGCAATATTTCGACTGAAATGTTTTAAACTGCAGCGGGCATGAAGGGTGTGAATGATTTGACTCACAGCAGATGCCTGGTGCTGTTTTAGGCACCTAGATGTTTGGCAGCGATTCCTCTCGACTACCCAAACTCCAGCAAGATGCTGCTTCTGCGAGCGACTGCGTTTAGCACGCTCTGCGCAGAAAGGTGTCCACGCCGTCTGCCACGGGCTGGTTCACCGTGCACAGCCCAGGGTGAGACATGCTGAGATTCACCTCCTCGAGATGTCTTCCAGTCCCTGCTGCCTTTCCAGCCACCTATCACTATTTGTCACAACAGCCATTTCTACCCACATCTGTTTTTTTTCCTTAAGAAGTGCCTTTCTATGAGCTTGGGCTGCAAAAAACAGGATCCACTCCCTGGACCAGGCAGGCTTGTGCCTTCCCAAGGACACATGGCTCACCAGGAAGGCAGGAGCTGTACTTGTGCCCTCCAAGGGGTGGGGGTGTGACACCAGCCAACCGTCCCCATGCAGTCCTGGCGGTGGCACGGAGCTGGGCTGCAGCAGGAGGAGTGCTTCGCGCGCAGCGATGGCAAAGCTGCACCTTTGCTTTCGGCACAGTCTGATCCTGAGGTCTCCCTCCTGCCGTGGCACGTGGTGCTGATGGCTCGTGGGGCTTGGCTTATGGGTGAGCCCTGGGAGACAGGGAGACACATCGGAGGTCCTCTGGCAGAAATTACTTGCAGCAGGTGTGACGGAGGAGGAGGAGTGTGTGCAGAAGAGAGTATGCAGGAGACTTCATGTGCTTGTGTCCTTGAAGGGGTTTAATAACTTTTGACCACCCTGTGAGCATCTTCTACATGCAAATGGCTGCTGATGTCCCCATGAAGCAGACTTTTGTCCAAATGGGAACCTAGACAGCTGAAAAGCCTTTTGTGGACCAGCTGGTCAATACATCTGGACCACAAATAGGCATCTGGTTTGGAAAAGTCATCTCTCTTTACTCGGAGAAATTCCACCCAAGATAGTTACACACATAGGCACAGAAACACGGATGTACAAACCTCTTCCCCTACATTAATTGTTTGGGGCTCTTCCTTTCTAGACTGAAATGACACAGATGAAGATCTTAAGTACATGGTCCTTCCTGCCAGCAACTGCCTTTCCCAAGTTTTGACTGAATTTCTACTTAATGAATCCAGCTTTGTCATTTAGGGGATGTTCCGGCAATAAGATATGACAAGGTGTGAATTATAGTACAATAATTCATGCCTGGAGCATTGTCAGGCACAAGGCTGAGAGCCGAGTGCCGTCCATGCAGCTCAGCGTGAATTATTGCCCCATAATTCAAGCCCTGAGGAAACAATAAGGGACTAGCCAGAGACTATCAATATGGGAAAAAAAATCGGGTTATATCTATTAATTTTATTTAAGTTGCCAGATTAAAAGAAAAAAATACACTCTTTGCATCATTCCTTTCCCATGTTTTCTTTGCAGAGAAGTCAAATTAAAAAAAAAATAAAAATCCCAGCTTAACGTGAAATGGGAGAGAGGACCAGCCGGGCTCCTCGAGGGGAGAGCGATCAGCTCCTCGCGGAGCAGCTGGCAGCTACCTGCTCATTTTTCCCCCTTCCCTGCTTTAAATATTCAACACCTGTCACTGGATCCTAGAGCACGTCAAAAAACTCAGCCCAAAGTATGAACGTGGATCGCTTCACCGGCCAGGGAGACAAGGCAGAGCTCAAAGGAGGGTGTGGAGGGGGGACCTGGGACCTGGCCCACATCACACACAGCACAGACGTGCTGTGGGTCGTGTCTACTGCCGAACCTGGAGATGACCTTCCCCTTCACCCGGGCAGAGAACACCTGAGCGGCTGCGGAGAGCGGGGTAAGAATTTGCAGCAGCAACGGGGACGTCACATCATAACCTCTGCCTTAGGTCAACTGTTGGGTTTCTTCAACTGTTGGGTTTCTGCCCTCGTGAGACCTCACCTGGAGTACTGCGTCCAGTTCTGGAGCCCCCAACATAAGAAGGACATGGACCAGTTGGAGAGGGTCCAGAGAAGGGCCACGAAGATGATAAGAGGGCTGGAGCACCTTTCCTATGAGGACAGGCTGAGAGAGTTGGGGCTGTTCAGCCTGGAGAAGAGGAGGCTCCGGGATGACCTTATAGCGGTCTTCCAGTACCTCAAGGGGGCCTACAAGAAGGATGGGGAGAGGCTGTTCAGGAGGGCCTGTTGTGGTAGGACAAGGGGTAATGGTTTTAAAATAGAGGGAGGTAGGTTCAGGTTGGATATTAGGAAAAAATTTTTTACCATGAGAGTTGTAGAACACTGGAACAGGTTGCCCAGAGAGGTGGTGGATGCTCCATCTCTGGAGACGTTCAAGGCCAGGTTGGACGAGGCCCTGAGCAACCTGATCTAGTTGGAGATATCCCAGTTCCTTGCAGGGGGGTTGGACTAGATGACCTTTGAAGGTCCCTTCCAGCCCTAACCATTCTATGATTCTATGATTCTATTTTTTTACTGCTTTTGATGTTCAGTAGAGTATGCGGCAGAGTCTCGAGAAAAGGGTTTGCTGAACGTTTTAAAGGCTGGTTTTGCAGTTTTCATGTAGTCAGTCCACAGAAGGTCACAACTGTGAAATCTTTTTGTTTGTTTGTTTAATCTGAGAAAACAGCCCTCATTTTTATTCAGACCTTCCTAGACACATGCTAGGATTCAAAAATAAACCAGCCAATTTTCCTGGGCTCTGTGAGAGGTCATCTGCCTCCAGGAGCCTCTAAAAACAACTGTTTTGCAGTAGACTCGACCCATCTTGCCCCTATTTTGGGGCTACAAATCCAAATGCCCTACAATTTCCTTCCCAGATTTCTCCTGCTGAATAAGGAGGCAAGTCCTCAGCCTGCAAGACATGCTTCTCTTCGTATGTCTCTTGACTTCTTTGCAGGGATGTCTCCAATCCCTCCTCTGCAATGACAGACCTGGGACAGCCCTGATGAAGAGGAAGCCCTCTTCTTCCCACCTCTGAAACCGGGGCAGCTGGTGATTCAGGGTTGGCTGCTGACTGTGGTGGACCTAGGGTGAAAGGCAATTTAAGGTTATGCAGGGCAAATTTAAAGTCATTATTTGGACTTTGGTTGCCCAGGCAGTATAGATCTCATTTTGAAATGTCTCCAGGTTAATTGATTGCTGTTTCAGACAGTTATTGATTTTCAAATAATTATTCTAACTATTTTTCATCCAGCTATCTTTCTGTCCCTCTGCTCAGGCAGTCTGACACAGTCTTGAAAATATTTCCTTGCAGAGTCCCACACAAGAGGCTGATCTTGACAGTGGGACACCAAGACAGATCGAGGCTCGAGGGAGGGCAGAGACCCACCTCTCACTCTGCCCCTGGAAGGGACACAGGACCCACCATGATGCCTACCAGCAATGGGGCAAGGGATGGCCTCACACCCCCTGCCACAGGGCTGCCAGGGCACAATGCAATATTTGTCGTGAGTGGCAGTGGGTGCACGTGTTCATGCCAACTCTTTGGACAACCAGGACAGATGCTCTGTGCGTTGGTTTCCACCGGCCTTGGGAGGATCCACCTTCTGGAAGCTGGAGAGCCCAGATGAGCTCATCTGCTCCTCACCTCCTGGGATCCCGTGTGTTCCTGTCCACATTAGGACAGAAAGCTTCAGCAGATCTACCCTAGCCTTCAGGACCGTGGCAGATACCAGCTGTACTCCAGCGCTGGTTCTGCTGCTAACAAAGGACTCCTGGGAAATTGAATATAACTATTACAGATGTATTTACCATTTCATTTACAATGCCATTCAAATATGCCAAACAGGAACAGGATTTCTTTCCAAGGATCTACACAGATAAGTTCCGACGACTAAAGTCAGTCTTTTTTGAGACCCAAACCAACCCAGAGGAAATAATAATGGAGGGAAATACGATGACAATGTTGATTTAAAAGTCAGTTGTATCCAGTAAGATTGAGTTTTTAAATCACCAGTTTTCATTACACTTCTCAAAATTTGGAATCCCACTAATTGATCAAAAAATATTTCAAAACATCTTTATAACTTAACATATTACAGATGGGCTGGATAGGATTGCCTCCATTTTTCTGATGGGGACACAATTTTGAAGCTCTTCCATTCATGCCTGTGGATCTGTGCTTGCCTGACATTGCACAGTGAGGGGGATGGATAGGTTGGAGGGTCTTATGAAGATTGGAGGATCTTCTTCATCAGAAGAAATTCAGGGGGTCATGAGCATATCGAAGCAAGACAGGAAGGAATATAAAGAGAAGAAATAGTTGTGATATCTGGCCATAAATGAGCGAGGAGGTGGCAAGTCTCGCTAGTTTGCTAAGCAGAAACACGAGCATGGCACCACGTTTCAACTAACATTGTGGGAAAAGGCTGGTTGCGGGCTGGCACGTGCCATCGTACCCCACGCCGGGTGCCCCTGTCTGTAGAGCAGCAAAAGAAAACTTGCCCTTTTCTGCGGGACATTGTTGTGGGAGGTGAGTGCTGGAGACCTCCTGCAGGCAGTAATAAAACATCAGTGGCATCTCTAAAAATTATATATGATAATTTTCTAACACAAAAGGGATGGCACCTAACGTGAGGTAATTCTATTTTAGATCTTATTATGATGGATAAAGATGAATTGATCACTGAACTAGAAATCGGTGGTTGCCTAGAGACCGGTGATCATGACCTGATTACATTAATTATGGGATAATAAAAGACAGTCCCAACCAGTAACATATACCTGGTGCTTCTCCCTGGATCTGAGAAGCTGAATAAAGCGATGAGTGAAACCCACTGGAAAGAAAAATAAACACGTAAGTAAACAAGAGAAAAATGGAAATTCCCACTGAGAGTTCACAACCTGGCTAAAAAGTTCTATTTCCACTGTAATTTTAAAAGAATAGTGTTTGATTTTGAGATTTTTCTAGGTGAAAGTGAAAGCAGCAATTAGAAAAAGAAACAGCAGACAAAGAATGGAAAAAAGGGAAAAACTAGTAATCAAGATAATTTAACATTTCTGAGCGGCAGAAAATCCGTAAGGGTAGCCAAATGCACTAAAGAAAAATCTAGCTGATGAGTTATAGATAATAGGAGCTGTTATTATCAACAAGAAAAAGAATTCTAATTGTGGTATATACCGACTACTTGAAAAAGATGATAAAAAGGATAAAATTAAAAATTAATAACAGTGACACAGAGTAGATCCAAAAAAGTCAGACTGTCATTATCTTGGTCAAGCAGCTCATAAGCTCCTCAGGGCATTGGAGGAAGCTTAAATTTAGAGTCTACAAAAGACTTTTTGCTTTGAGGGCTTCATGGCCGTGTTGCAAATGATACATTGCTTGTTGTGGACTCCCTGGAATACGGCGCTTCCCACCCTTCGGCCGCGGTTGTGAACCATGCCACGGATTTCCGCGTTTCCGAGCTTGTCCTCTGTCATTGTGCTTGCAGTATTTTAAAAACACGTCTTCAAAAATCATGGCAAATTGCCCTCTTTTACTTTGTATAGATTTTATCTAGGGACAGCTGCTGGCTTATGGCCTGCTGTTGCAGAACGTTTTGTAAAAAGCCGACAAAATTATGATTATTTTTAATCTAAACCCGAGATTATTAGTATAACCACCCTGACCAAAATAGCTGAACCCGCTGCAGTCTCAGATAAATTTATCCTTGCAAGAAGCAACGAAGCAGAGCACGAGATCGGCGTAGGTCTCCAGTGCTGCTCACACAGACAGAACGGAGGGTTTGTCTACAAACAGTGGGACAGGTCCCACTGGGAATGGTTCCACTGGGAACGCTCCCACTGTAGCGGTTCCAGCGAAGCCACAGCCATGTCCCCACCAGCACCGTGGCCATGCCCAAGTGTCTACCTGAGCTCATAAGCAGGTCTTCTACCCTGTACTGACCCCCGTGCTACAAAGCCATGGACATTGGCCTCATCCCTGAGCTACTCCAGCTCTAACACCCCAGTACTGTGGGTAAAGGGTGGATGGTGATGGAGTACAGGGCTGTTACAGGTGGTTTTAATGGTGTTCCTACACTGACCCAGCATGAGACAAGAGCCCCATGGCACACAAGGGGCTTGCAAAACGTTTGGAAGTGGATTCAATCTGTGAGCCCTCAACCGTGTCACCATCCAGCCACGGTGGTTGTGTAATTGTCCAGCTGCAAAGTGAGTGGAGTGAAGGTGGATCCTGTGCCCACAGACAGCCACAAAACTCCTTTTGATTCAAAATTTTACTACTGTCTTATTAGCTGCATTTCTACAGTACCAGGAGATCCCCCTTGGGAGCAGGGCTTCCTTCCCAGCCTTTGCACAAACGTCGAATGAGATGAGTCCCTGTCTCAAAGAGCCTCCAGTCTCTCCAGCAAGTGGAAAACGAGGAAAGAACTGCTTCAGAAATCAGCCGTATTTAGTAAAATTTAAAATTGCTGCTTTTTGCCAAGCTGTTCAGCTCTCTGGATGGTTCAAATGAACCCAAGGCATTTCAGAGCAGGTTTCAGTTCCACGTGCTGCAGGTGGAGCTGGTAGCAATGCTGCACACCTCGGAGCTGTGGGGACGGGTCTCCTGTGGACCTCCTTGCTTGGAGGGAGGTTTTCAAACCAGCAGCTTTGGGGACCTTGAGCTTTTGGTGCCTCCCCAAAGACATCAACTATGGGCCTGACTTTTTAGCAAATACCAAGACACTGGTCCCCACTTGGGCAAACCGATCTGATGCTTGTGTTTTGGAGTCGAGCCTTTTTCGTAGAATTGTAGAACCATCTAGGTTGGAAAAGACCTTTAAGGTTATCGAGTCCAATCATCACCTAACACTGCCAGGTCCACCACCAAGCTGTGTCCCTAAATGCCACATCTACACGACTTTGAAATACCCCTGGCAGGGCTCTCCAGTACAAACATGGAGGCGGAGATGCTGAGACCGAAGCTTCCCATCCACGGGACAGTGCGATCCCTGCAAACACGCTACGTTCGCATGTCGTGATCTGGGGGCTAAGCCAGGCATACAGCTTTATAAATCCTCGTCATGACTTCTCAACTAATCATCTGTAGTGCTGCAGAGCAGGAGAGCCCACGTCCCTTGGGTACCCCAGAGCCAGAGCCAAGGGGTGCAAATCTCAGCATCCAAGGGCAACGGACCACATTTCGGATCCGAGGCTGCAGCTGAATTTCAGACCTCGATTCATCACCCAGCCCCTGGAAGGGGCAGGCAGCCACCCCATGCCACGTGGGTGCCACCGGCCCCGCTGTGCTGCCCTGGCCAGGCGCGGGGTGCTCGGCCCCCCGCCGGGGAGCAGCCTCCTCCGGGAGGAGAGCGGGTCCGGGGTGAGGGGGGGGTCTGTGGTCTTGGCACAGGGAAGTGTTCGCCTTGCTCTGGAATGTAAAATACGGGTTTCCAGAATGCCAAAAAGGTAATTTAAATGTTAAAACATTTGTGATTGCATAAATTGCATGTATTATTCCAATTGAATTGTAGTGGGATTAATCTGACCTTAATAGAATACTACTAATAATTTATATTATTATCTTTAATAATATTAATTCTACTTAATTTTTTTCCATTTACTTTGTTCATTTAAGGGCAGCTCCACTGAGCTCTGGAGCATTTAGCTCTTGGTGTGCGGCAGTCACTTATCATTTGCACAAGTGGGGATTCCACTAGGCAATTTTCAGAGAAATAAAGATCATCTTTCGGTGAAAGGAACTTTAAAAAAATTATAGTATTAAATGAGTAGATATTAATGTGTCATATTTAGAATATAAAACAACCCATAATCTGTTCTGAAGTCTCTTCCACCTAAACATATACTTTTTTCCTTCTAGAGGGATCTTTTATTCTGCTGTTTAACTTATTAGGCACCACCATTCTAACCATTAAAATAAAATTGTTAAGATGGTAATGTCAGGGAAATAAAAACCTTGGCAGTACGATGGTGCCTTCCGAGCAGAGCATCGCAGTTTGTTGGTGATGAATTGGAACTGCGCATTTCATTAGAATTTATATCACAAGCCAAGGGATGAAGCATTATTTCATTAAGTATCTTGAAATTCCACCAACCTAATGAAGCTGTCAAAATTCTATTAATAAAGCACTGGAAATATTTATTTGTTTGTTTGTTAGTATGCGTTTGCCATTATTTAATGTTGGATTTGCAATTTGTTAATTTACGAGCGCAGGCTCGGCGGCGCGGGGTGACGAGCGCCGGGAAAGGGGCCGGTGCCGAGGGGGTCCCGCCTCGGCGGGGCATCCGGAGGGTCCTGGGTGGGATGGGGCTGCCAGCCCTGCTTCGTGGGGAGCGGTGACAGCCCCTGATTGCTGGGTACCGACTGAGCACAGGTGCCCGGGGAAGGAACGGGAATCTCTTTACGGAAGACGACGTCGTCGGGGAACCCAGCGCGGTTCGGTCAAGGGGAGCTTCACGCCACCGCTTCTTTTTTAAAATGCATTTTTAAATGTGCCCTTTTCTGACTGACTCAGTTTTACCTTTTGTTCCTCAGTCCATCTCCGAAGGGTAGCAAACTCCAGCGAGAGCTGAGTGCCGTCAGCGATGATCACCATTAAAGAAATCCCAAGTTTTACCGAGTGCCGCCGGGTGAGGATCCGTGATCTCCTGCCAGTTGCACAAGTGGATGGGGCACAGCCCAGACGTACCCAGGTTGGGTCAGCAGCCCTGGCAGGACCATAGATGACAATATGTTGTGTTTTGGTCAGGCTCTTTGTTTTGGATAAGCCCGTGGAAGTTTACGGGCTGTTTTCGGAGGTGCTGCCGTCTGCGGCGGGGCGGCACAAAGGGTTTTACTGGCGTGCACCTGGGACGGACGTATTACTCACGCGTGGTGAAGCGGTGAGTGGATGCTTTGGAGCACCCCAGAGGAGTGTTAATAAAATTAATTATACCAGTTCAGTCACGTATTTAGTACATTGTATATGGGACGGTAAAAAATAGCCAGGAAATCTTGCACTTCCTCAACCTCCCATCCCACGGCCCACCTGCGACGTACCAAAGGTGTTAGAATGACTTCAAAAGACAGCTCATGTTCGTTATTCCAACTAACCCTTACGGCCTGACTCTCCCATGAGTCCAGCTGCTTCGTGTTGCTCCAGAGCAGCCACAAACCTCCGGAACTCGCTGCTCCGTGAAGCTTCGCTCCGGCAGAGCATCCTGGCAAACACGGGCTGGGCTTGTGCTTGTGACTCTGCTCCCGGGGACCAGGGGGGCTGGGAGGGAGGCAAATCCTTAAGGGAACCTGAGGGAAAAACTTGCAAACCAGCCTCACTTAATAAACTTTCAGTTATGAAGGTTAATCTTGTAAGATAAATTCTCCGAGTGAAACTTTTGTATAAGATTTCAGGGAGTATTAATTACACAGGAAGGTTGCGGGGTCTGTGTCATTCTGTTAATAGGATCTTCAGGAAAAAAAAAAGACAGGTCTGACACAACGCATTAGATTTGTTGAAGGACTGCTTTGTAATTAGTTTTAACTGATAATTATTTAATGAATTTGAAAATACGTACCTGGGACATGTATTTGATATTCAAAAAGCAGATGCTGGGATTTTGCAGGGAACACTCTTAACAAGGAGATGGTGCGTCTGCCTGAAGTGCAAAATTCAACGCAGCCGTAACTACGGATCCCTAAATAGTGATTTCCATAATTACACAATGAAAACAGAAAGACTCGATTTAAGGCATGTGAATATTCTTAATTCTGCTCTGCCATGACACTGGCAAGAAGAGAGAGATGGATCTGATTATGGGCCCAGAAAGCTCCAGTTCCTCTAACACTCAGATAACGGCTGCGCGTTATGGCAGAGCAGGGCGAGGGTTTCCTCAGCGAACTGTGTGCACTTCTTCTAAGTACAACTTTAACTTTCAATTTCTTCCATTTATACTACTTAGCATGGGGATAACTGCAAATCACTTTAATCTAATTTACCCCAAAATAGTGATGATACATCTCTTGGTATAAACTCCTTCTTAACGCAACATCTCTCTAGGAATATCAATACCACATACGATTTTTCAATTAAAGCAGAAACTCAACCTTTTCTGTCTGAGGAACATTTTGTTATCTTTTCCTAAGCTTACAGCACCTGATGTGCGGATAAAAAATCCGTCTTCTGGGGATTTTCAGCTAAATCTATTATTTAAATCCCATTTATTAAGGTTCTTTGCTTCAGCGTCTGAATTTTCTTGGACACCTTTCTCCTGCCAAACACAATGCTGGGCATAATGTGCATCCCGAGCTGTAGCCCAGGCACCTCAGCATCTCCTGGGGTGACCAGCCAGGCTGACCACACCTGGGGGCTTCATCCACACCATGTTCTCCCCCAGTCTAGCACATGTTTCCTGGACGAGGCCGAGCTGCTCCCTCTCCTCCCGCAGCCCTCGCACCCCAACATTGCCTCCGGCGCAGCCCCCGGGGGGGCAGAGGGGCTCCAAGCATCCTCCTTCCATAAAGGCAAGTGGCCAAGCACTTTCAGTTGCCAGCCCTTCTGGTGGGCCCACAGGTGGGGATCTGCTGCCTCGCACCTCCAGGTGAAGGCAGGGTAGGCTCCCGCGCTGGGAGGTGGCTGTTGTGGTATTTGTGGGAAGTAGAAGAAAGCTCTTTGTTGTAGCAATAAACCTCTCACCGTCAGCAGAAATGTGCTGTGCGGTCATCAAGGAATGGGCAAGAGGTGCCCACGGCTTGGGATTTTATTGCTTTGCAGTCTGCTCCGGAGAGCGTCGCGTTTCAACAATCTTAACGCTTTTAAAACCAAAGGTTTCTTTTTTTTTATATAGGTAAAATATACGCTCACACGCTTATAAATGCTCCCACACCCTCGTGTTTGTTCCTGAAGTTTAGCCGCGTCCTGGGACGCGCACAGCTCCGGCCTCTTCACAAACCCCCTGAGAACAGGGGGGGCAAAGCACCGTGTCCGTCCGAAATCACGCCATCGGCTCCGCGGCCTGAGGGAACGGCTTTCACCGGAATTTCCCCAGGACAGGGGTTTATCATCCCCACCCAAACAGAGCCGACCCTCACGACTCAGCCGCTGGGATTTCCGAAGAGGCCTCGATGCCAACGAAGAACTTGTTAATCACCCTGCAGGGAAAGGCATTGCACCTCAAACCGTACGGTTTTGGGGCTCCTGTTGCACACCGGTGGTTATTCGGTGCGTTACGGGTATCAGCCCATCGCAGAGAGCCTCAGTCTGCGCGGGGTGTAAGATGATGGCACATCCTTCCGAGGGACCCGTAGGCACCGGCAAAGGAGAGGACGAAAGGGATGGCAGCTAGAAAGGGAAGGAGCAGCTCAGTGCTGACGAGGACAAACACAATCCAACACTTCCTTTTATATAACCATGGGCAAACCTTTCCAATGAGCTTTAACGCCTCCGAGCGAAGCAAACAGACAGCGCTGGGGTCATCGAAAGTGAGGATTTTTCGTCTTTTTTTTTTTTTTTTTCTGGTTTCACAAATATCTTTGCAGATAGTGGGGATTATAGATAGCCCTTTTGCCATTTCCTGACTGTGGTTTGCCAACTCTGCCTTATTTACGGCAGCGCACGAGAAGCGTTTGGCCCCGGCGCGGGGCTCGGCTTCAGCGGTTCGGGCACAGAGTTCAGGCTTCGGAGCGGGCACTGAGACAGAGGGATCCCCCACGTCCCATCGGGATAACCTTTGGTGCAGATGAGCAAGCACCGTGGTGGGATTAAGAGGACTATTCTTGAGCAGTAATTTCCTCCTCCAGACTATTGAGCACGTACCCCGTGAAGAGGGTCATCTCGGGGAAACTGAGCACCAGTGCCTTATGCAGAATCCTCGTCACCTCGCCGGGCTTCGCCCGCACTGCGACACGGCTTTATCCTCGGCCACACTTCTGCAAAATGGAGTTAGTTGTGCCGTGCAACACGGCTTCCAGGGGCTGAGCGGCATCTTCCCTCACTCGTTCACCCAACAGCCTTCTCCTAACACCAACATCCTTGACTCAACAGCTCAAGCAGAGCTCTGCCCCGCAGCACACCGACTCCCAGGTGCTCCATCACGACAGACGCTGTGCGGGCAGGGACGCTCGTACAGAATAGCGATGGTTTGTGCTGCCAGCCCGAAAAATCCCTGCTGGGGTGAGACAGGCAAACCCAGCATGGCAAACGACCACCAAGCTTGTGGAACCAGCCCTCGCACGCAGGTGCACTATGACAATCTTTAATCATATTTATCACATCGGTTTCTTGCAGTTGGGACCCCACCTCCTCCCGCACATGGGAGGTGAGTGTCCACCACGAACCTACTGCTAGTTCCTACCAGGATGGCATTCCCAGTCTGCAGTGGCTGTAGAGCTTCCCTGGGAATGGGCAAGCATTACTGCTGCCCCATTTTACAGGTAGGAAAGCAGAAAGAAGTCACTGAGTTACCTGTGATAAGCCCGCTGCTGCACAGATGCCAAGGTCCCAGGAGGAATTCAAGGCTTCCAGGCTGGGAATTCTGTAGCCCTCCGCCCACAGACATCAGGAACTGGCATAAGAAGAGAAAAGAGATTGATCTTTATTGGAAAGCCAGTTTTGAAATGTGGTGGGGAGAGCTCCCGGCTGGAACGGGCCCGTAAAAAAGTAAAGATGTGGGTTTTCAGGCTCTGGTCACTGATCATGGGGAAGTTTTGAGAGAGAAAGTAAAAACTTGGCTCCAGTCAGGACAGAAGAACCCACTGAACGCTACTGGAGTGCCAGGCTGGCATGGCCAAAACGTCTGTCCCTAACACGCAGGAGAAAAGGCCACCTCATCATGAGGGACTTCAGCCTGAGTGACACGACGGATATCTCGTCCTGCCAGGATTAAAACACTCTTGGATGCCTTAGACCTAATCGATAGAAATTCCCTAACTCAAAATGTCTCGACTTGTAGAAATTCTGCATCCTCACCCCAAGAGAGGAGAACGGAGTCACCGCTTGATGGTATTTGTTATGCGTAACAGCCACGCGCGGCAGTAGAAACACACGCTGGTTTTGGAGGACCAATTTCACAAATCCAAGACCAACCAGCAGCCAAATCCCTCAGGAGGCTTCAGACTCCAAAATCTGACCAAGAACTGGCAGCTTTCTCCCGTGGAGCCCCAACCCCACCACCCAGCACCATGGCCGTGTTAGTTGGACAGCCGAAGTGGACTGCAAGGCCATTTTAAAAATACACAGGAAAAAGAAGACCTGGTTGGTGTCTCTGGCAGTTTCCTGGTTGCTGCTCAATTCCTGCCTCCGTTCTGTGTCCATGCTCAGAAGAAATGGAAGAAGGTTTGGTCTGAGGAAGCTTGGAGAGCTCAAATACTGCCCTTCCGGAGGGAAGAAAGACTCCAAAAGAAGGCAAAGGGATGATTTATCCACACGGCTCATGGACACGGGATGGCAGGAGCCTTTCCATGTCACAAATGAACCGGATGGGAGCAAACCAGGGCTAGGCTAGAGGAGAGTCACAGCTTCGTCTTCTAGCAGTGGAGGTGACAAACGGTTGGCCAAGCCACCATGAGTTGTGATGGATTCTCCATAGCTGAAGATGCTTCAAAGCACACAGTGAGGGCTCGAACCGGGCCCTTAGACATCACGGTGCACGGAAGGGTGGAGATCTGCAGGCTTTGGCTTCAGGAAGGAGGGCAGCGAGCAGGTTTCCCGAAGGCCGTTGAGGGTATCTCTACACACTTTCTCATCCTGCAAACTCCACGCCAAAGCACATTTTTTCCCAAACCTTCCTCAAACTATACTACTTCTGGCCCACGGAGGATTCCTTCTGGCTCCTCTTCACACCAACAGTGGGGGTGAAAGAGCCTCACGAGTGGGTTTTGCCTCTCGACTTCCCACATCCCTTCTAAGCTCATTTGGAAAACGTCTTCCCTTGCCCAACGTCCCCACCAATCTCCCTGCCTATTTGGATTTTTTCAGCTCTGTAATTACATTATCGGACTGTACAGCATATTAGAATGAAACCTGCATGAAAGACATTAAGAAAAATAAATTTGTGTTTTGCAATACCTTTGAAGCTATCTTTAGTCCGGGCAATGAGAACAAAATCAGCGTTTGACTCTCCACAAATTTTCCGGCTTCGTGGAGCTCCTGGGAATGAGGGTTGCATGGGCCAGGGCAGGGAAACCCGCGAGTTCAGATGATTTTATTAATACTATTAATAACTATTTTTGGCAGCGCTTCACAGGGGAGAAAAACACCAGGTATGCACAAGATGTAATTACGTTGATAGTCTGTGCTGCGCGTTTTGCAGGGGAAGGAAAGCACCGCGGTTTTTTCCTCTTTTTGGAGGAAACCAGCGAAGTTTGCTGGGCGGCACCGAGCGTCATGAGCACGTGCAGAGGAAAAGCTCTTTGCGGAGGGAGCCGGTGGCGGGATGAGTTCCGCATGAGGACGGGGAAAGACTTTTCCCCGTTTTAAATCCTGGCGAAGCAGCTCCCAAAGACGGGACGCGCCGTCGGCTGGGAGCCTCGGCGCTGGAAGGGCAGACTGGGCAGGGGGGCGAAGAGCGAGGGGAGGGCAGCGCTGCCCGGGTCTGCTCACACCCCGTTTCCCTCGGGGCCCGCTTGGCCCCAGGGCCCCCCCGCAGGCCCCGTGCCCGACGGCGCCGCTCGGGGAGGACGCTCGGGGGTGCCGTGCCGGACCCAGCGCCCTCAGCCCGGCTGCAGCCCGCCGGGCTCTCCCCCCGCCTCCCGCCTCGACGCCCCCAGGGCCGGGCGGGGGTGGCACAGACGAGGCGGGGGCCACCAGACCTGGGCGCGGGCTGCGGGACGAGGCCGCCCCGAGGTGCGGGCCGGGGTCCGCATCCCCCCCCCCTACACCTCCCCCCCGGCGTCGCCCGCGCGGGGCCACCCCACGGGGGGCGCCGCGGCGGCGGCCCCACGGCGCGGAGCGGCCCCGCGCCCGCCGGGCGGTGGCGGCGGCAGCGGCCGGGCTGTGCGGCCGCGGCGCGGCGGTGCCCGGCGCGGGGCCGGGCCGGGCCGGGGCCGCGCGGGGGCGGAGGGCAGCGCGGGGCCGGCCGGCGGCGCGGCGCGGCTCCCGCGCTGGGCCAGACTCAGCCCCTTTCTCCCGCCGCCGCTGGCTGCGAGCGCGCTGCGGCTGGAGCTGCCCCCAGAGCGGCTCGTGATGGCGGCGGCGGCGGCGGCGGCGGCGCGGGCTCGGCAGCGGGAGGCGCCCGCCCAGCCCTGCGCGCCGCGCCGCTAGCGGCAGCGCCCGTGCCCGCGGCGGCCGCCCCGGCCCATGCCCCCGGGGGGAAGGGGGGCTGCAGCAGCCCGGCGAGCCGCCCACCCGCGCAGCGGGGGCATCGCCCCCACTCGCCGCTCCTGGGAGGGCGGAAAGGAGGCAGCGGCGGCGGCGGCGGCGCCGGCATTGTGCGCGGCGGATCGCAGGCCCCGGCGGCGCGGGGCTCGCCTGCCTCCCGCCCCAGCCTCATGAACCAGCCGGACGGCTCCGCTCCGGCGGCGGCGGCGACGGGAGCGCAGGTACGGCGGCGGCCGGGCGGCGTGTCCCCCGGGGGGAGGCGGAGGGAGCGGGGAGGAAGGGAGAGAGAGAGAGAGAGAGAGGGAGGGAGGGCGGCAGCCGCAGCCGCCCCGTCGCGGAGCCCCCGCCGGCGGCGCTTTGGCGCAGTGCGCGGGGGGCGCCGCCGGGGCACGGCTCCCCGGACCGCCGCGGCCCGCACCGGCCCCGCCGACCCCCCTCGGACCGGGGCGGAAAACAAAGCGGCGCCCAGCAGCCATGTCGGCGGGGACGAGCCGCCGGCCGCGGCCCGGCCCGGCCCGTTGCCCGCACCCCGGCCCGCCCGCCCCCGGCCCGGCCCGGCCGGCCCCGCGCCCGCCGAGCTCCCTCTCGCCGCTCCCCCGCTCCCCTTCTCGGGGCTTTTTTTCTTTTTCTTCTTCTCTTTTCTTTTTTTTTTTACTCCCCCTCTTTTTCCTTCTCTAATTTTCCTCCCGAACCGTAGTTTTTTTTTTTCTTTTTTTTTTTTTTCCATTAAAACGACGCCACCTAGAGGAGAGTATTTCGTAAATAAAAAAAAAAAAAGAGAAATTAAAATTGAAAAAAAAAAAAAAAAAAGGAAATATTCTACTATTTCTTATTTTTTCAGGAAAGTTGGGGCCGGCGGGGCGGGGCCGGGGTCCCCCCACCGCAGCCCCCGGGCGCGGCCGTTCGCCCCACGAATTTCATTTTTGTCCCTTTGGAGGCAAAACCCAGCGAATATGTAAATGAAAATTAAGCTGGAATTTGAATGAATTCAGGTTCCCCCCCCCCCCCCCCCCCCAACCCCTTCTTCTGGAGGAAAACGGAGTCTGGGAGCAGCAGAGTGGTCGGGAATGAAAAGTAATTCAAGTTCGAGGTGGGCACCCCTGGGCGAGCTGCAATAAAATGATTAGTTTGGGAAAGTGGGAGAATTGCTGTAACGGAGCAATTATGAATTGTACTTCATTGTAATTTTGAACTTGTGCAGCACGCTGTGCCAAAACTGATTTTTTTTCCCCCCCTTTTTTTTTTTTTTTTCTGCAGTGCTTAAAGTTATTTGTTTCAAATGAGGAGTTTTGCAGGAAAAATTAGAGCACAGAAAATTTGCTGTGGACACACCCAAATTTTTTTTTTTTTTTTTTTGGTGATTTTGGATTTCATGCAAAACTGCTCTTAAACAATGAGGTTCTAAACACAGTCCAGGAAAACACGAGGACAAGCAAAATTAAGAGTCGAATGTCAGTTTTATTTTTGAATTTCTTGGCTTTTCTGATGGTTTCTCCTGGCATAATTAAAACATAGTTTCCAGCATTTAATTTCCGACTTCTTTTGTAAAGAAAAAAATTTCCATAGTAGGGTTTTTAGGTGGTTTTTTCTCTTCTTTTTTTAAACACACATGCTGTAACAACTCCAGATCCTGTGGATCATGTAAATCTAGTATTTACACAGGTTCATTATAAGGTCCGCCATGATATTATGAATATGCATAATTAACAATATTGTGAAAAAATAATTACAGATTCAGTGATTTTGATTTTTTTTTTTTTAACCAGTAAAACTAAAGTGCCTTTAAAAGGCTCAGCCATGATATTTTTCACAATTTCAAAATCCTTTTTCTCCTTGACTCTTACAATAAAGCCTTCCTGGAGTTTGAATCGAAAATCTTTTATTTTTTCATAATTTTGTTTTTGTTTTGTTTTGTTTTTTTTAAATGCTATTATGTTCCTATTATTTTGCTGTTACGGAGTGCCTGTGAGTTCTGGACTGTGCACACACTGGTTTATTATTGTAGGGTTGCCCTTGAATGCTGGGGTCTTGGTATTGATCTTTTTAAAAATAAATAACAAAAGAGCACTGAAACATGCATTGTTTCAAGAAAAACGCAATATAAGAGAGATACATGGCCTTTCCACCTAAAAGTGGGGGAGGGAGAGGAAGGGAAAGATTAGGTCAACATTGAGTTTTACCAACCTTGACACAGTCTCCTCTCTAAAATGGGGACAAAATAGCAAGATGGCTGGCTCCACAGCTGCAGCAGGTTTTTTTTTTTTTTTTTTGAAAAAAAGGCATTTTTAAATTTTGAACTCAGAAGTGAGTTTCTGGAGCTGCTGGGCACCCACCCACAAATGCTGAAATCCAAGCGCTTAAAAAAAATTAAAATTTCAATCCGGAATGAATTTTTAAATCTGAATCTCAAACCCCCGAAAAGTTTTGTTGTTTTTTTTTTTTTTTTTAATTATTTTGTGTTTTGATTTTTATTTCACTGTAAATTGATATTTGCTTGAAATTAGGCAGGAGTGGCTGGTGAATTCAGGGTTCTGGGGCTGGTTTTCACCCTCCTTCCTTTTATTTGTTTCACATTTTTGCTCAAAGGTGGGGGGGGGGAGCAATGGAAAAAATTTGCAAAGCAGGATAACTCTTGGGTGTAGGAGAAAATATTCTCAAATATGAACTTCATATTTTTATTTTTACATTTATTCCCCCCCCCCAAGAGGACCCACCCTCTTTGTGAATCTCTTTTTTTTAGCAAATAATGAAGTGAGTACCCGGGTGCCAGACCCGCGGTGGGGCAATTAGAGCAGGGTGGCACATAGGGGCAAAAATTACACACAGTGCTCCAAATTGGATTAAACAATCCCAGAGAAAATTTTATTCATGGTTTCATCCAGGAAGCTTTAACGTGGTGGCTTTTCCATATTCTTATACTCCAAGAATTCCCCTCTTTGAGCTGCACCCCGTAACTTTCACTTAACTCTATGATTATACCCAAAGAAACTGTTTAACTGTAATTGTAATTTTTTTTTTTTTTTAAGGTTTCATGCATTTTTTCCAAACAGCATCTTCTGACGCTGCTTTTTCTCTGCCCAACCCACAGCCTCACCCCGAGATCTGGGGAGCAGCAGCGTGGCCGTGCCTCGGGGTTGGGGGGGGGGGGGGGGGGCCACGGTGATGGGCGCTGCGTTCGAATTACCGATAATGACACATATTCCATTTTTGGGTCGCAACGCCAACATTTTACAGTTATATCTTTACAGTTTCTCGTGCTCTCCTGAAATACAGGAATGGAAACTTGAAGGGCCCTGGTTTTATCTCTGTTTTAACGTGTTTTCGGCTGCCGTGGGAATAAGTGAATTTTCTGTCGCTGTTTGAAGTGGGTTTGCGTGTTGCACGTCTCCTCTGCGGCGCTGCAAACGCGATGCCATAGTCCTCGCCTGCAACTTGGGGGGATGCTGTCGTGCCGTAGGTGTGCGCGCCGCAACCTTTGCAATCTTTTAACTCTCTGTATATCAGTTTCTTTTAAACAACGGCTTCCATTCTGTGTTCCGCCGGTGAGGAAGAGCTCGGGTTTTGAGGTTGTAACTGGTTTCTGAATCGAACCTTTCTGTGTGCCGGTGTCCTTCGAGGGGGAGCCTCCTCCTGCTTGAAAAAATTTTCATAATTTGTCATCGCAGTCTGCTTTCAGGGGGATTTATTTATTTATTTATTTATTTTATTTTATTTTATTTTTTTTTTCTTTTTCCTGGAAAGTTGATCAATATTTATCATTTTAAAAATTGCTGTTTGGCAGCCTGAGAAGGGGGAGGGGGAGGAAGGGAGCCCGGCAGAGCGATACCAACAGATTTCTCGTGACATAACTGAAATGTATTTTTTTAAAATAGAAAAATTTCAAGTACCTCATCCTCAGCGAGGATGCAAATAGACATATTTTCATCCCTGGCTGAAAATAGACATAATATTATTAAAGTAGTAGATAATATTTACACAAGTGCCGTATATAAAACCTTACGATGCTATTCGCATAACTCCAGAATAATTTAAATATATATCACTGCCATAATGCAACGCCACGAGCAGTTCGGTTCAGGGGCGCAGTCACGTGGCGCCGGTGATGCACAAGTCAAGTTTGCGATTATGCGAGTGCCGTAGTGCAATTAGCGTTCTAAAAACCAGATTAATTCTATTTCTTTATTTAATTCTTTATTTATTTTTGTTGGGTCGAAGCCTGCTGGAAGGGTCGTGCCGATATGGATTTGGGATTTGTGCCTGCTTCTTTTGCCTGTTGAAGGATTTGGACCTTCCCACCGTGGCATGGTGGGGCCGGGTCCCCGGTTCTGGCTCCTGGGCTGGTCCCCATGGCATGGCTCCCCATGGCCACGTTGGCCCCGGGCGGGTGAGTCGTGTTGGGGCTCGCACCTTCCGGGGTCATTGCCACGGCGGGTTGAGCCGCCGGCGGTCCCGGCTTGAGCATCTCGGGCATCGCTGGGATTTCGGGAGTGGCACGGTGCAGGTGTTATCCGCGTAGGGGAGCGCGTGGTCGCCCACCCCGCGTGGCTCCCGTGGGGCTCCCTGCACACATGGAGCATCTCGCGCGTGCGGAGAGTTTGCTGGATCCCATTTTGCCGGCTGCTGTCCGCAGGACGCCGCGGGTCGCTCCGGTTCTCGCGTGGCTCCACGTAAGCGGTTATTTGTGCCCTAATCGTGCCGCGGGCTGTGGAACGGGCAGAGTGAGCCCCGTGGTCGTGGGGAGCTGCCCGGAGTCAGGACCTTTGTCAGAGGTGCCGTTTGCAGGATCGGGCCCTGTTTGCGCGTGCCGTGCTGAGCGCGGACGGAGCGGGCAGGAGGGGCAGGGGTGCTTGGGCAGGGGCTGCCAGCGCGGCTGGAGGTGGCGGTTGCTTTTTGGTGAGGGACGTGAGTAAATGGCACCGGGAGATATTTATTTCTTGTAATTCCTAAATTTCCGAGCATATAGCGTTACGTATATTTAGAATTTCGCATTTACAAATTCGGTTTGGCCATACCGCGTTTTCTGGGGAAGAAGTTTCTAATTTTTAAAGGTCTTTTATGGATTAATTGCTAGTCATCTGCCTCCTTTTTGCTTTTGTTTGGTTCCTTGAATGTCTCTTGATTATTTTGTACTATGTGATGCCAATTTAGTGGTTAACTAGTATGCAAACTACATCTGGACGTGTTGACTTTGCATTAACAATCATTGGTTTGTGTGGAGCGAGGGAGTAGAAATGAATGACGCTGTTTACCGTGGATCGTGTATGAAAAATAACCATTTGCCATGTGTCTTTCCTCAGTGGCACGTGGCTCTGGTGCGGCATGTCACAGCGGCTCGGCCTCCTCGGCACTCGAGAGAGAGCTGAGTTTTTGGTCCGTGGCACCAGGAGCGAGAAGGGGGACCCGGGAAGGCAGTGGCACGTGGTGTACGGCGAAGGGATCGAGTACGTGCCCTGCGTGGGATGGGCACGGCCCGTGGCTCCCGCTTGCCTTGGTTGGCTCTGGGGACAGGGGTAAAGTTGTAGCAGGAAGGGAGTGGAAAGAAATTAATATATATAACACATAATATAATATTGTAATATATAATGTAATATTAAACATACGATACAATATATAACATACACTATAAAACACAATATTCATAGATTTCTAGGTTGGAAAAGACCTTAGAGATCATCGAGTCCAACATACAATAAATATATAACATGCACTAGAAAACACACAATATAATATAAAACATACTATGAAACACACAATGTGATATGAAACATGCAATAAATATATAACATATACTATAGGACACACAATATAATGTCAAACATACCATATAATATATAATGTAGACTATAGGACACACAGTATACCATGAAACAATGCAATATATAGTATGTGCTATAGAACATGATATAATGAAAAACATACGATATATGACATATACTATAGAACACACAATATAATGTCAAACATACCATACAATATATAGCATATAGTATAGAACGCAATATAATGTCAGACATGCAATATGGTATATAAAATATGCTATAGAACACACAATATGTAACATAATATATAACATATATAGAGAGAGCTTTTCATTTGGGGACGTAATCGAGAGCGTGCAACATGTCATAATCACAAATAATAAGCAGCGGGTTGGGTTGATGGGTGGCTTCAGCGACAGCTGGTTCTCCGCAGAGCCCGTGGCCGCAGCGGCACGGTCGGCTCCGGCTGGAGCAGAGTTCGGTGCCTCCCATCCCGGCCTCGTCTCGGGGAAGCTGAGATGCACCCGTAGCTGCTGCACGTGAGTCATGGGATGTCGGAGGCATCCCTACGCGCTTGTGTCTTCTTCAGAAGAAGGGAAGGGCTGGAGGACATGCCCTGTCTGTGGAGCATGAGATACCATGCTGGAGGTGCCAGAGCTGCCATGCCGTGCTCCTTGGACAGGCTGTTTGTGACGGCAGGGTTGCTTTCCCTTGGTTGACATTGGATACTGAGACCTTGAATCAGTCCTCCCACAGTCCCAGGGCTTAGGTGCTGTCTCCCGTTGCTGTTGGTGGGACTGCGGTGGCGGGTGAAGCTGAGCATGAGCATTGGTCTTCCTTTTAGGCTGAGTTGGCAGCTTTGGCTCTTCCCGTGCAGAGATGACTTTGCTGGCCTCCAAAACGTGCATTTGGTGGTGGTCAGATACCAAGATGATGGATATAGTTCATCTCCTGTATTGTGGGTTTTGTACACCAACACTGTTGAGTGTGTAAATGCATGTGGAGGTGCCAGGCAAGCTACATGAGAGCTTTTCTGAGTTTCTTGTGTTTTACTTACTGGAGCATCTGTTTGCTGTTCCCCAAGCAAGCTGTGTAAGACGTGGCAGAACAAGGAGGTTAAGTAGAGAAAGTCCTTCTCTGTACCCTTTGAAAGCATAACTGCAAAGAAGTTTCTTGTCCAGAGAGGTGTGTTTGGGGGAATGGTGCAGCGTTGAGGGTGTGAGTTGTGTAGAAGTGAGATGAACAGATTAGACCCTGCACCCCCACTTAAACCCCCTCTGTACCCGTACAGGAGAGTTTTTGTGCTCTGCACCTTTCGGGTGTTTTTTGGCGATCGATGGGCAGGTCACTCCGGTTCGCGGAGCGGTCTGCGAGCGCTCGTGCCAGCACACGGGAAGGCTTTGCTCTGGCTGGGACACTGCGTTGGGGGGCTCGGGGAGTGGAGGTGGGGGGCACAGGGCACTGAATCCTCATGCCTGTGCCCCCGTGGGTGCCAATGGACCCGGATGGCTCTGGGATGAGGTCAGGGCAGAGTTTCCAGCTCCTGCCAGATGCTGAGACTTGTGCTGCCTCCAGGGAAGCTGGAGGCCACGCAGCCCGTTTGGGATGAAATTGCAGATCTCTGGGACAGCCTGGGCGGGTGAGGGGCTGCGCACACCCTGCAGAGAGCCCGGGGTGGCTGTGAGTGATGCTTTTTGGTGGTGGGACTGGTGTCACTGTACCAGTTCCTCTGCTGCGGTGGCTCTTCTGGGGAGTCTTTCTCCTCTGTGTTTGTTTCTCTGACCCATATTGCCCAGGTGCTCTTCAGTGTGGGTATGGAAAGGTTTAGCTGGTGAACTGTACCTGCAAAAATGTAATGATGCAGGCCGGGCCTTCCCTGCGTGTAATTCATAGAATCACAGAATGGTTTGGGTTGGAAGGGACCTCAAAGATCATCTAGTTCCAACACCCCTGCCATGGACAGGGACACCTTCTACTAGGTCAAGTTTCTCAAAGCCTCATCCAGCCTGGCCTTGAACACTCCCAAGGATGGGGCATCTACAACTTCTCTGGGCAACCTGTTCCAGTGATTCACTCTGCTCCTGTTTGTTTTGTATCTGTTTGGCTGGTGCAGTGTGAAAAATGATGCTGGAAGTGGAAAAGCGGTGGTGGAGATTTTGCTGGCGCTGATAAAGGGCTGACACAGGGAAAGATGAATGTCGGCGCGTGGAGCAGAGGCTGGTGGCTGCTGGAGCTGTCGACGAGGCACCATATATGTGAGGGATCGATACGTGTGTGAACGTGTCCGTGCGTGTGGACATGTCTGAGAGATGGGACTCATCGACGCAGAGCACAGGTCTGGGGTGAGTCTGGGATGCCGCGTGGTCCGTATCGACACGGAGCTCCTCAACCAGAGGAGACAGACCAGCCAGACCAGCCTCCTGACCAGAGGAGTCAGACCTCAGCCAGCCATCGGTGTCCTCTGTGCTGTTTTAGAGATCACGGATGTTATCACACAAGGTCCAGTATCTCAGCAAGTGGCAGGAGTGGGAACAGCCGTGTTTGTCAGACCATTCCATCGGCAGTGGGCCGAGCAAGCACACGTGCGCTCGACAGCTGCCATGGGCTGGACACGGTCATATCCTGGTGCTGGTGCCTTGATGGCACCACCGCACTTCCAGGGTCTTCAGGTTTTAATTCCTGTTGTGATTTCATTTTACTACGTACACTGAGGCAGCAAGTAATTTTTCGAAAGTTAATTTTTCACTCCGTGTGGGTGTCGGTATCCTTTCCTGCCCGAAAATAGCAACAGGAATGAGTTTTGAGAAGTTGAGCGTGCTTGTGTTGAAGGCCTGTCATTTAGGTTCTGCTTCCAGTATGTCGAGAACAATTTTAGTACAACTATTTAATTGCTTTAGACCTGTTTTTAGAAGTATTAAACCTCAGTTTTGAAAACTCTACGACCAAAGCCACGACTCTGCTGGCGTGGGAGAGCTGGGAGGGGAACCTGGAGGAAAACCTGAAGCGATGTGGGTTGACCCCGTTGGGAGCCAAGCGTGGTCGTGGTCCAGGGCTCGGGGCGCTGTGGAGCCCTTGGGGTGCACACTTGAAATTCAGTTGTCCATATTTTGGTGAGGTTTTTTATTTGTTACTATTTTGATTACTTAGAATCATAGAATCATGGAATGGTTTGGGTTGGAAGGGACCTCAAAGATCATCTAGTTCCAACCCCCCTGCCATGGGCAGGGAAATCCTCCACTACACCAGGTTGCTCAAAGCCCCATCCAACCTGGCCTTGAACACTTCCAGGGATGGGGCAGCCACAACTTCTCTGGGCAACCTGTGCCAGTACCTCACCACCCTCAATGTAAAGAATTTCTTTCTTATATCTAACCTAAATCTCCCCTCTTTCAGTTTAAATCCATTGCCCCTTGTCCTATCACTACACACCCTTGTAAAAAGCCCCTCCCCAGCTTTCCTGTAGCCCCTTTAGGCACTGGAAGGCTGCTATAAGATCACCCCGGAGCCTTCTCTTCTCCAGGCTGAACAGCCCCAACTCTCTCAGCCTGTCTCCATAGCAGAGATATCTTCATACTTGGCCGCATGAGGGGAGGATGAAGCCCTATTTCAGCAGATTTGTACAATTCCCTATATTAAGTCTGCAGACTGTTGGGTGTAGTTTGGGAACCGAGCTGGGAGTGTCCTGGCCGACAGCGTGCAGCCACCCTGGTGGGTCCCTGCTTGAAACCCAGGAACAGCTACTGCGTCTGGGTGTAAATCTGTCGCTGGAGGTCTGATGTGTTGTAACCTATGGGCTGCAAATCCTGAGCTTTTTTGTACCGGCATCTGGGATATTTGTAATTTCAAGGGTGGGAAGGGATGGTTGTGAGGACACAAGATAATTATTTGCTGGAAACAAAATACCTTTTTGGATTTCTGTGTGTTTTTGAAACCCGTGTAGGGAGTCACAGCTGGATTTGGATTGGGCTGGTAGCAGAAGGGATCTGAAAATCCCCTTGGGAATCAGCGGGCTTTCTCTTTGCAGTCAGGTGATGCTGTCGACAGGAGCCCGCGTTGGGCTCTTGAGATGCTCAAGTGCATCCTTGGGATGACAGCGAGGGACCGGGTGGGACCTGGCAGTCAGTGGCCCGGGGGTTGCCGGGGTGGGCGCTTGGCGGTGGGTGTGAGCTGGTGGGACTGGTGCGGGCTGGCACAGCTGGAGATGAACTTGGCCAGCAAAGGAATTGATAATTGAACACCAGGAAGACCGTCCCTGGGTGTATTATGACTCTCTGTCAAGTTTAGACTGCTTTGGGGCACGTGGCTTCGGCTGTCTGGCTGTGGTTAATACCACCGAGGGATGCTACGTATTAACTCTGAGGGAGGGATATTTTTACCTTCTTATCTGTCTTTATTTTAGAGGCCTATAAATTTGGCTGGTTGATGATAACAGCAGTTAGAATTAGCGTTTCTCCTTAATCAGGTTTGTTGGGACACTGGCAGACGGCCTTGGAGGGGGACCTGCTCCGCCGCGAGCCAGGGAGGACTCTGGGCGAGAAATAGAAAATGCAAATGTATGCAAAGGAATTGCATTAGGTGGAGGCAAAATACATCTGGAGCAAGTTTGCAGGATCCAAGTTGTATCGCACGTGGTCCGAGAGCAGCGATGCAATTCCCGCTCCTGGAAGCGGCTCGGAGGCGTTGGAGGGATGTAGGCATGAGTCCAGTGGAGCATCCTCAGTGGAAATAGTGTTGCTATTCAAAAATGAGAAAAAAGACCCACAATGGAGAAAAATAAGAGCCTTTTCCTGAAACTTTGCATATATTTAATTTTAATTTTTTTTTTTTTTAATGCCTTAGTCTTAATTGGTTTAGTTGCTAAAAAATAGATTCGCTGAGAGTGCTCTGGTTGCTCTTGGTTTCTGCTAACGCAGAGGAGATGATGGTCCCACGTTGTGGGTGTTTGCCTGACTCGTCGCTGTTTGTGCCTTCCTGCTTTTTACGGGGAGCTCTTTGGTCTTCCTGCTCCAGCATAAACACCGTTTGCGAGCGTAGTTCATTAGGTGGTGGTTAAAATGTATAAAATCAAACGTTCCTGTCTACTGTAAGCAGACGTATGTCTAAGTTTTACAAATTAACCTAATTAAATATATATGTAGAAATTGATGATATTCAGCTCCTAGCATAAGGTACGCAATTAGCATCCTTGGAGCCAGGAAGGAATTTTCCATTTCTATCTTGACTTTTCCTCATAGGATGTGTGGCGGAGGGTTTTTTTAATTTTATTTTTACTCTTCAATGCTTTAATTTTTGTTCTGCTTAGGAATTCACTTAGGGACCAGTCCTGCAGGGAGTTAGGCTTGTGGTTAAATTTCCCCACAAATATCTTCGACTGAAGTCAGTGAAATGGTACCTAATTCCTACCCTTTGGACTCGGCAGGACAGAAGGATTTCGTTCCGTTAAGTGACTACTATCATGAGCAAAATACCATTCTGGAGGAAAAATGGCATTAGAATATTTACATTTTTTAAGCCTCTTCCTTCCTCTCACCCAAAAATAGCAAAAAAAAAAAAAATTATCTGTCTCCTCTGGATTTATGTAATTTTCAAGTGTTTGGCCAACGTTGTTTCCAGAACACACCGTCCCTCTACCTTAACTCTCTCCATGGCAAGAGAGCCCTTTCGCAGTAAATACAAGCAATATATTCCATTAATACATGCTTTAATTTAGAAATATTGTGGCACCAGGAATAATACATTTTAGTTCCTTTTCTGCCAAAGTGTTGAGCTGTGGTTTTTTTTTTTGATATTTAAAGTTTGATCACGTTATAATAGTTTATGTTATAAATAATCATTTGGTCTATTTTGCATATCAATAGTTGGGTCCATTTTATTCACAAAAAGCCTTTTTTCCCCCATAAACATCCCACTGTTCCATCCCAGAAGGTGCTCTTTCTTAGCAAAACCAACAAAGTAAGTGACGTTCCCAGCTCAGCTATTTTAATGATCCCACAAACCCAAAAAAGCCATAGGAAATGTTTCAAAAGCAAACTGCAGAAACTTTATTTTTATTTTTTGGACATCATCACTTTTGAACTTTTTGCCCAATTATTTTTGTTAGATTTTTCCGAGTAGACATCGCAGCGAGCTGTAAACCTGAAGAATTTGGGGCCGTTCTTTCTTTCTGGAGATAGTTCAGGCGTTTCAGACGTGACCCAAAGCTGCCTTGAAGAGCATCCCCCAGCGAAGCTGGAGACCCAGCGAACGCGCTGGCTCCGTTACTGGTTTCTGTGTGAGAACTGTTAGTAATTCTGCATGAGGAAGGGGAGATGTTGGATCATAACCGTTTTTCCCTTCTTGGACACCTCTATGAATCCACCCTCCAGTGTTTTCCTTCCACTTGCTGCATTGCTGTATTTCCCTGTCTCTGTACTTTGAGGCAGAGGAAGTTTTACCCTAAGCCACAGCTCCAGATCCATCCATTTGCACGAGCTCCCCGCTGTCTTTTACCTCTGTCCTGTGTAACTCCAGGTATGGGACAGATGATTTACTAATAATAACTTGATTTCCTGCTCCGGCAGGTCTAGCATCCAGCTGTTTCTTTCTTACCTCTGCTTCACAGCGCTGTGCCCACCCTTTGGAGGCTCCTCATATCTCGTCCCCAGGTCGTCCTGCAGCCCCTCGTTAGGTGGGTTTGCAGTAGCCTGGCGTTGGCGTTGCTGACCGCCGAGGCAATGAGTTGGATAATTGCAGCATCTGGAATTTATTTAGGCAAATGGGAGCGTGAAAAATATTTGCTTTCCCTTGCTCGTGAGGTTTTTTTTTGGGGTTTAGCTCCGTGCTTTGGGAAGCAACAACCAGCCGTCCTGCCTGCCCCTTCTCCCTGCCCGCCCTTGGGGTGCTGCTCCTCAGGGCTGTTCGTAGGCACCCTGCGCACCGCGGGAGCTTCTCTCGGTCACCCTCCTTTCATGGAATCATCAGTTCATTGATCAGAGAATCATCAGTCTCCTTTGCTTCCTTTCTTCCCATTTTATTTCTGCAGTTGCTTTCGAGGTGGACCCACCAGAACTCTGCTCCCTGCTATGGACACAGCTTTGTGCATCGGAACGTTCTCTGTTTCTTTGCTCGCAACCAGTCGTTGCCGGGTGCCGCTGGACGCGCGCTGGAGAGGTGCCCTTGGCGGCTCCTCGGCTGCCTTTGTGAATGCCAACGTCTAATTTAGGGACCTTGATTTGCTGTATATTGTTGGTTGATCTTTGAGGTCCCTTCCAACCCGTAACATTCTATGATTCTATGGTCTTCCTTGGTGCACGGAGCAGATGACTGTGAGACCCCACTGTGATAACAAACTATTCCTGCCCTTTATTTTCCATCTTCTAATCAGTCGTTAATCAATGAGATGACTTCTTTATCCCGTGCACACGAAAGTATTGCGAGTGCATTTGCTGTAAGAGCCTTCGTAGACAAAATTTATCCAAGGCTTTTTGGGAACCCAGGGATGTTACGCCGCTCCCTCAGCCGTTTCTCCTTGCACGTTGACCCTGGCCAACGGTCCTTAGAGCTTAGTGAGTTATGATGATCTACAGAAGCCATGTTGACTCCTGGTGTTTCCTTTTTGTCTGTGTGAACGCTGATTTTTATTTGTTATTTTTTTTAATTACTGTTTGTACTAATTTTTCTGCTACAGAAGTGAAGCTCTGTGGTTCATAGTTCCTTGGATCTCTTCTGTAGCTCTTCTGAAACGGCAGAATTGCTTTCATTACTTTCTGGTTCTTAGGTCCTGAGGTTGATACCAGTGGTTTTGTGGTAGCTAGGTAATTTTAATAGCTTAATGCCTTTCAGACTTTTGGATGGATACTGTCCAGCCCTTTAGATGTTTTTTTTTTTTCCTGTTAATTTTACTAGGCAGGTCTACACCTTTTTCTGGTGACCCAGCGGTTCAAGGCAGATGTTCAGCTTGTACCTGATGAAGGAAGAGTCCGGGAGGGGAATTGCTGAGCCCTTTCACAAGTGAGCACTGGTGCAAAGAAGTTTAATTTTTGTCCTGTGGTTTTATCTTTCTTCAGTGCTTGATTGCTACCAGAATCTGTCAGACTTGTGGTGCTTGTATGTTTGATTTTTATTTTATTTTTTAAAAAGAAAGGTTTTATTCCTTCAGCAGTCTTTTTCTGGATTGGCTTTTTACACCTTTAAGTGTGGCTTCCTTGAGTTTACATTCTTGTAATTTTTATTTCTTTCTGAGGATGTCTTTTTGTTTCTCCCATTAAACTGTGCTTATTTATTTAACAAGCGCCCTTTGGTAGGTGATAACCATCTTCTCCAAGTTCTCCACCTCTGCAAGCCCTTTTAGCTGCCCTGTTAATACTCTTCTAACATGTTTTCCCATTTAAGTACCTTTTCTTTAGTTGAGTGTTACTGTAATGGACTTTTTTTGTGTGGCTTTCTGAAGACTTTGGGGTTTGACTGGGTGATGGGCCCTACAGCAGGGCTGGGTTTTGGTGGTATGTCTTGAGTCACATCTATGCGACCAGCCCCAGAGGGTCCAGGAGAAGCAGGGCTGAACATGGGTTGAGGAATTCCATGGAGACGGTACCTCCATCCCTGGCAATGCCTGGTTTCCTCCTGCTTATGCCAAGGCTCATTGTCCATGAACAGCAGAGCAGGACTCCTGGGCAGCTCCGTTTCCCAACGTGCATTGGATGAGGACACAGTGCGGGGAGAGGTCCTACATGTGACCTGGAGCATCATGTCTGCATTGAACCTGGTTTCACGTGTGCGAGTCTCTGGGCGTTTAACTGAATTCTCCCATTGTCATAGAATCATAGACTGGTTTGGATTGGAAGGGACCTTCAAGATCATCCGGTTCCAACCCCCCTGCCATGGGCAGGGACACCTTCCACCACACCAGGTTGCTCAAAGCCTCATCCAACCTGGCTTTGAACAATCCCAGGGATGGGGAAGCCACAACTGCTCTAGGCAACCTGTCCCAGTGTCTCACCACCTTCAGAGGGAAGAATTTCTTCCTTAGATCTAACTGAAATCTCCTCTTTTCAGTTTAAATCCATTGCCCTTTGTCTTGTTACTACATGCCCTTGCAAAAAGCCCCTCTCCAGCTTTTTATCATCATTGTATTTTCTGCCCTGGCAGAGACCTGCGGCCTTTCGGGTGTTCCTTGGCATTTTGTAGACACTGTCACCATCTTTCTCTGCTCTCCGATGCTGTAGGTGTGTTTGGCATTTCTTGGATGGGATTCCAGTCCATAAAGGTTCTCTGCTACCTACTGGCATAATAATTGTGTTTAAGTTTTTGGGCTGCGCTTTGCTTATCTGTCAACACAACTCCATCATTCCTACATAATGTGGGTATGGACCGTAATGCCTTGAGTCTTTTGTTTCCTACCTGAATTTTGATAAAGTTTTTCAGGGATACGGTACATTTATGACCTCATCAATAGAAAATGCCTCACTCAAACTGCTTGTTCTCCTACTTTTGTTTGATTTTTCTCAGGCTTTAGTTTAAATAGGCCTTTATACGCTGGCATCTGTTTTCATTTTGGTTTTGATGGTGTCTGGCTTTCTCGTAGGGGCTCCGTCCCCTTTGCTGTAAGCTCTCCTAATCACACCTTGCAACCCCCTGAACCTGCCGGGACCTACAGGTGGGTCCTCATGGGATTTCACAAAAAGGCACCGCGTGGGTCCCGAGCTTTACTTTTTTAGGATCTGGTGTCCTTTGTGTCATTCATGGGTGCTTTTTAGCAAAGGGTGGTCGCTGCCATGAAACGAGAACCATCGTTTGGGTTTAAAATGACTCTAAAACGAGGATGCAGCTTGTGTTGTGCGGGACCTTGAGCTCCCCTGTCCCACTGCCCACCATGTGTGAGCTGGGCAGGGCTGCGCTGGTGAGAATTAAAATAAAAAGAAAAAGAAAAAAAAAAGGAGTAATAAAAGGAAGAGATGACAGTTATCCTTGAGTTAGAAGTGCAGAAAATTGATAAAGGAAGTTAAAAACACAAGGGAGAAAATCTCTGACTGTCAGTGCAAGGAACAGTATGAAAGTGTTTGTATTAGGAACAAAAGAAATTCTAATAATGGTTTGTGTAGACTTATCACAACTGAGGGAAGGTAAAATGCATAATAAAGCAGAAAAACTAGGCATGTTTCATAAATATTGCTGTTCCCTCTTTGTAAGGAAGGGGTATGATGTGCTGCTGTGCCCAGGGTGGGTGCTGAGCACAGGCTGAGAGATGGGAGCGTGTGGATGATGTTTGCTGGGGACTCTGCGGGATCTGACTATTGGGTTTCCATCTTTTTTCTCCTCCTGTGCCACTTAGACACAGTCAGAATATTCCAGAAAATTTACCGACTGCTGTAGTGGTACCATGTGAGCCTGACATCGGTTTGGGGATAAGGACCGAGAAAGCCCAAGAGTGCACGAAGTGTAGAGGAGGAGATGATGGGACTATCAAATTGGGTTTGTTCTTCAGCAGACATGATGGAGGATGTGTCATTGGCCAAACCGGTGAAATGGTTTGGTGTCGTGCACCAAAATTCTGTCTGGTAGCTGATGTGGAACAGGTTGTGAAGAGGCTCTCGGATGACCACATGCGTTGCTGATGGCCCCATGAGGTCCAGCCGCACGGTGCTGGGGGCTAATGGTCATCCTTGCAGATGTCCGAAGGGTTGGTGGAGGTAAGGTAATGAGGGAGTGTAGCTGTTCAGAGGGGTTCAGGTTATTGATTCATAGATTCATAGATTTCTAGGTTGGAAAAGACCTTAGAGATCATCGAGTCCAACCGTCCCTAATCCGCATTAAACCATATCCCTAAGTAGATCATCCACCCTATTCTTAAACACATCCAGGGATGAGGACTCAACCACCTCCCTGGGCAGCCTATTCCAGTGGCTGACAACCCTTTCAGAGAAGAAATACTTCCTAACATCCAACCTGAATCTCCCCTGACTATTGGTTAGTCTCCATCGGATGGTCTTTGTTTGATACGATGAATCGTAGGATTTGTGCATCCGGAGGTGAGAGGTGGAGGGAATGCTTTTGGGATGGGGAGACTGGAGAGGAGAAGAGATGCTAAAGCAGGATTTGGGGTGACAAAGGGGCAACTGCTGCAGCATAAGCAACGACACCGGGACTGTGGGAATGGGGTAGTGCAAACCACGGGTGTGCGGAACAGGGGAGCTGTGTGACCACAGCTGTTCGCTCTGCTCCTGTGGCTTCTGCTTTAGCACAAGATCCTCAGTTTCAGTTCTCTAAGAGATGCTGAAAAGCTGGAGAAGACACAGACCGTGTGAGGGGAGTGAAGCCATTCAAGGAGTCAAAGGAAATACTCAGTGGAATTTGTTCCTAAACATCTGGGGAAGTCCACCATATTTTGGGAAACTCTCCCTGACAGTACGAGTCTGAGGGGGAGCAGAAAAATCTCACTTGTTGATTTTTATCTTCATGGAACCAGTTCTCCATGGATTTAAGAGACCTTCGTTTTAGCAAACCGCGTAGCAAGAAACAATACCTGGAAGCTGGATCCAAACACTCAGATGACAAAATGAAGACGCAAAAATATTTTTAAGAGTAGGGGGTGGGAATTTAGAAGAGCAGGAGAGATGAGCTGTCCGTAGCGGGGCAAGCGTGGACGCTGCGGATCTCCGTGCTCCTGCGTGTTCTCCGTGTCTCTGTGCTACACGTTTCGGGGTTTTCTGGCAGAGCTTAGTGGTCAGCCAGGGGAGACCTGCTGTCTTACAAAGAATGGCTATTCTGTGCTTCAAACAAAAGATCTCGCTTTCTGTCCCGCTCTTTTCGGATCCTGTTTCCCAGTGTCCAGTAGCAGATGGTTGGGGAAGGATTATAAGGAACAGAGACAATATTGAGTGAGCCTCCCTTTAATATACTCTCTCCCTCCTGCTGAATGGACCCGAAATTGCTCTCACTTCCAAACCCTAAGGGATGCTCCCAAACCTCCGGTGCCAACGTCGGACCATTGCACGTGCGCGCACACCCCCTGGCATAAGCGCTTGCATGAAACCAAAGTGCTTGCAACTGTTTTTTCCCCCTAGTAGAGATATAACTAACGACATCCATAGGTAATCTCCTGTAACATGGAGCACAAAAGGCTATTTGTTTACTTTTTCAGGCAGGAAATGGTAATGAATAAGGTAGTTAAGGAACACATGGGACACAGTCATTAATAATCTGCTTAATATTCCTAATGCAAAAGCGATAGGCAAAGCAGTGGAGGGAAGTGTGCCTAGAGCAATATATAAAAAGTATGGATTTTTCCTTATGGGCTGGAGCAGACTTCGTTCCCACTCCCAGATACAAGGGAAGTGTACTGCAGAAAAAAGACGGGAGGTATTTACAAACTACTGTAGAGATCAGAGAGGAAATTTCCCCTGGTTAAGTCTGAAATCAGGCAAAAAGCAGCAACGGAGCTGAGGTGGCTGAGTGAAGATGTAAACAGTATTAGGAGCAGTAAGCAGCAGGCTTTTAAAAAGCATAAACAGTCTGGTAAGGAGGAGGATAGGAAGATCTATTAAAATAAGCAGAAGGCAGTTAAAAGGGTAATTAGGAAGGCAAAAAGAAATAGAGAAGATCTAATTGCTAAGAATATTTTGACTTCAAAGGGTTCTTTAGATCTATTCAGAGCAGAGAGAAGCTAGCAGAGGAAGCTTGTCCACTGACGATGATGATGATAGCGATTGGAGGCGGGAGATATGGGAATGGTGTATTGTAAGTGAGCTGTTTAATGCCTTGGTAGGTGTTTTTGCCTCTGGTCTGTGCTAGGCATGCCGGCAACCAGGACCCAGTTTGTGTCACGTGCTGGGAACTCCAGGGTCACCAAAGGGAGCTGCAAACCACTTGGGCATGTTCATTTTGTGCAGATACTGTTGTTACACTAAGGGGTATGTGCAGCTTGCCAAGAAGCTTGGAAGTCTTCTCGTTGCAGAAGAAAAATGCCTCGTTGCTGCAGTCACCTGCCAAGTGCAGAGGTGACCTCATGCCACAGAGATACTGAAGGATCAGCTTTTTCTTATGACCTTCATGACTGTCGGGTACATATATATATGTGTGTGTATTTATATCTGCATATATTTGCATATATACAAAGATCATCCGAGGACTGGAGCACTTCTGCTATGGAGACAGGCTGAGAGAGTTGGGGTTGTTCAGTCTGGAGAAGAGAAGGCTCCAGGGAGACCTTCTAGCAGCCTTCTAGTACCTAAAGGGGCTACAAGAAAGCTGGAGAGGGGCTTTGGACAAGGGTGTGTAGTGACAGGGCAGGGGGCAATGGCTTTAAACTGAAAGAGGGGAGATTTAGATTGGATGTAAGGAAGAAATTTTTTACATTGAGGGTGGTGAGACACTGGACCAGGTTGCCCAGAGAAGCTGTGGCTGCCCCATCCCTGGAAGTGTTCAAGGCCAGGTTGGATGAGGCTTTGAGCACCCTGGTGTAGTGGAATGTGTCCCTGCCCATGGCAGGGGGATTGGAACTAGATGATCTTTGAGGTCCCTTCCACCCCAAACTGTTCTATAATTCTATGATATTGTGTGAGTGTATATATAAATATTTTTCACAGAAACACAAAGCTTGTCATCTGCAAGCGGGCATTCCTGGTAAAAATTGTTATTTTTGTGTATGTGTGTTTGTTGTATACTTTGCCTCCAAAATCCTCCCTCTCTAAGCTCAACAGGCACATAAATCGGAAAAAAAGATAATGCCACAAATGAAATGTGTTCTGGCTAGAAGCTCATGAGTCTTGTGCATAAAAACCTGCGGACAATTTATGCAGTTACTCGGTAAGCTCACTAGATTTTCCTTTTTATGGTCTACGGAAGGGGCCTGGAAGCTTTGATCAAAGTTGCTTTTCTCAGCAAGCTGCCCTTGCAGTAGAGCTGGAGTGCTACAAACGCCTTTGTGTAAGTAATTAAAACCCGTCTTCTATCTTGATATCACACTGTGGTTAATGTTCCTCTGACACAAACGGGTTGACTTTAACACGCTGGGAAACCGGAGATTCTTCTGGTGGCTGATGGAGGGGCGGACGGGTCTGTGGGCTCCTCTCTGCCCGCTCCCCCTCATTCGGAGAGTGGGATTAGCAACGCCACAAGATCTTGTTTTGTTCTGGTTTTTGTGTTTAAGGGAGTGGATTCCATGTGTTACTACGCCGGATAAATTGTCACAGCCTGCGGCAGGGAGGCTGTCCCAGCGGTGGACACCTCCCGTTGGGTCCTTGCCCCATCATCGCTGGCTGGTTGAGGGCGTTTCTGGAGTCCAGGGTTTGAATTCCTGCCTTTCAACAAATTTGAGAGGAAACGAGCAGCGTTCCAGGCGGCTGCAGTGCACGGCTCTGCAGTCGCGTTCCCGGGGTGCTGTGGTCGCACGGGCAGTGCCGCGCCAACACGCTGAGGTTCCGTGTCCGCGAGCGCTGAGCGGCTGGTGTCGCATCCCGACTGGAGGGTGGAATTCGCCTTGTCGGGAGTGCGACCAGACCTATTGTTCGCAGATGATGGCTTGTCCCATAGAACATGACAACACTTACGCAGAGCGTTTCAGCTTGCCGGGGTGTGTGGAGCTCAGGGTTGCCAACTCCGTCTGCTTGAATGAGGTGTCCAGCTGTGCACGGCGTTGATGCTGCTCTCCACACGGCCCACACCACGTGTCTTCCTCCCGGAGAGGCCTTTGGGCCTCCTGGTTGCTGTTCCCTTGCACAACCCTTCCTTTCTTTGCAGGCAGTGAAATAGCAAGATCCTTCTTCGACATAAAGCATAGCAGCCTTCCAGTGCCTAGAGGGGCTACAAGAAAGCTGGAGAGGGACTTTTTACAAGAGCATGTAGTGACAGGACAAGGGGCGATGGATTGAAACTAAAAGAGGGGAGATTTCGATTAGATCTAAGGAGGAAATTCTTCCCTCTGAGGGTGGTGAGGCACTGGAACAGGTTGCCCAGAGAAGCTGTGGCTGCCCCATCCCTGGAAGTGTTCAAGGCCAGGTTGGATGAGGCTTTGAGCAACCTGGTGTAGTGGAAGGTGTCCCTGCCCATGGCAGAGGCCTTGGAACTAGATAGTCTTTGACGTCCCTTCCAGCCCAAACCATTCTATGATTCTATAAATGAGCTGGTGGGGTGGGAGAGCGGCCGCAGTGCCCTGGATTCACACCTTGGGGTTTGGGTGTAACGAGCAGATGAGTAGTTTGCACATTTCCTGATGGCAGCAGGATAGTATTCTTTAAGCTGTTATGTTTCTAATGGAGTGGATAAATGTCCTAAATATCAAATACTTAAGTTTTCAAATGGAATTTGAGAGGTTTCATATTGAACATTATTAGCCCAGATAAGAAGTTATAGTCTTTAGAGTGAAAGACCTTCTCTTATAGAGAAAAAGCTTAGCATTGATATTGGGCAAGTTCCAACAGATCCAGAGTGGATGCTTTCCGTGTGCCCACACTGTTTTAATATTAAACCCCTGTATTTTCACCTGCATTAAGTGCTAATGAGAGTAGGGTGTCTTTTGGCCTGAATGGGAGATAAAGCAAGACAAGAGTGCGCCGTGTCCGTCCTTGTGCTCTGCTTTCCTCTTCTCCTCGAATCCGATATCCTTCAACTTTGTATTTCATTCGACCAAATTATGATCAGAGGAAAATGGTAATTTGATTCAAGGACAGAAGAGTTAAATTAAAGTCGAAACCCAGTATGTGGGAGATACTTGTGCAAAAGTAATGTTGCTCTTGAGGAAAAGCTTTTGTAAACCAGCAGCTGTAATCGGCCAGAGAGGAAGTTGTGTGCTGTACTGGGAAAGAAAAGGAGGGATACGGAGTCCTGGAGCCATCAGCCCAAAGAAGAGACGAAAGTGAGAGATCCTGATGGAGGGAATGGTTTGCTGATGAGATGTGGTTAGTGCACTGAGGCTCGCTGGAGCTGGCACCGCTGCTGTTTCCGAATCACCGCCGGCTTTGGAGAGCAAAGGGAACATACTGCTTGCCAGCGTGCCTGCAGCAGAGGACCCGCGCGCGTTCCAGCTTCTCGGAGTGTGTTTATGTGGTGCAGACTCGGTATCGGTAACGCACGTGGGTGACGAGAAGACCTTGCAGTAAGTGTTCAGATGTGAGAGGATGTGGAAGTGCCCAACCTCAGGGCCCTGTGTCTGACCTACCTTGTTGGACCTAAGATTGCCTTGTAGGAAAAGCAGAACTGCGTCCTGAGTAGTGAAAACTTGAAATTTTGGCAGACCTGGTCTCAAATTCTTTGTTTTCCCTGCAGTGATCTAGGGTTAGCTAGCCAGCTTTGCTGTCTCCACCCCAGGGTTGACTGCTGCAGCTACCAAACTGACGGTGCTTGTTGTCAGATGACCTCCTCTGAGAGCAGGAGTGACCAGGAGGTGGTGGTTTTCACTGAACACAGGGGCTGAAGTTGGAACAAGAGCAAACCAGAAGATGTGACTTGGTTGTAGAACTGTAGAGCAGTTAAGCTCTGGGGAAGAATGGGCAGGGCTTGTTGTGTCGCTTGGCTTGGATGTGCAGCAGGGCAGGACTCTCGTATCGACTCTTCTGGTTCAGTAATTGGAAAAGGAAAAACGTGAACAAACCCTAGAGAAAGTTTCAGATGTTGTGGCCTGTCTTTCTTCCTCTTCGTGGAAGATAATTGAGGAAGGAAGCTTGAAAATGAGATTAGTCTGTTGTCTAGACTGTGTCAGAGCTTCTTTCTCTGTTTCTGTAGCCTCCTAGGAAGTTCATCCTTGGTATTTGCTGTGAGATTATGGAGCCACAAATGTGCTGTGAAGGGACACCTTCTGCCCACCATCAGCTGGACAGGGAAGGATGTACAGGATCTGGTACTCTCAAGAAGCTTCTTCTGTTACAGCAGCCACAGAGGACTTTGAGGCTGCTTTTGCCATGGTGCAGCGAGGCCGGGAGGTTTTATTCCTGTCTGTAGACGGACAGTAAGAGGTGCCCAAGGAAGACTGTGTGGTTCATCGAGACATGAAGGCTCTCTGTCTCAGAGGAGCCCAAACCTGTCCGGGAGGCACCACAGCCATGTGTTGTGTCATGCACAGGCTGGGCTGCCAGCTTGGGGTTCAGCTTTGGCCAGGGCACGTTTGCAGGGTCGGTGCAGGAAAAATTTGTCTCTTTCCATGGTGCAGATTTGCCATAAGCACCTTTCTCAAACCACACAAAGACTCAGCTCCGGGGTCATTTTATTAAGGCTCAGGTCAACCCCAAGGCTACGGCTCCTGGCTCTTTGGGATAAGATCCCACTGGAGTGTTCAGATGGAGGGTGCATTTCTGTGAACTTGCAGGATCTTTCTTTTGAACGTCTGCAGTTCTTGCCTGTGACAATACAAGGTGTTTGATACAGAGTCTGAGTGGTGGTTCAGCGTTGGAAGTTGTGCCAGTGATACGAAGCAAAGGAAGAAGCAGGAGATGACAGTCTGTGTGTTTTCCGAAGGGTTGAAGAACAGGGATGCTCGGGGACTCTGCTGGATAGGTCACACCGCGCTGCCGTGGTATGAGGGGTCTCAGGGCGGGCGTGGGTAGGAGAAGGGAGAAAATTGATGGAGGAGGTGGGAGAAAACCAAGAGTGAGATGGATGTGCAATGTTTCTAAGATGTGGTGATACAATTAATTTAGGGTCAGCCTTGTTGATGGAACTCAACAATTTGATCATCAAAACGCATGTGAAAATGAAATCTCTCTACAGTGCTGATACCTCTGCTCTCTCCCCATGCGCTTCGATGGGAAACGTGTCTTCCATCAGGCCAAATGCAAATGAAATGGGGAAGGAAGGAGAGACTGAAAGGAGTCTCCTAATGACAGTGCCTTTGGGGTCACGGCACAGGTGTGAGTGGCTCCAGCAGCATCGCTTTGGAATGCAGGAGGCCTGTTGGGACTCCTTGCTCTCAGGAGACCTTGCTCTGGGAGACCCGAATGCGTCTCTGAAGCTCAGTTCCTCACAGGGGAGAGGTAGTTGTGTAGATCTTCTGCCTGTAGGACCAGTCACAATGGATGAGACCAAGGTGTCACCTAAGATGCACTCTGTGAACTGTTCTGTCTCTTCTCTCTTCTGTTGGTGAGATGTTTTCCAACAGTCCTGTCCTTCAAAGACATTTTGTTTGAGGTCTTGCTGGTTTTGATCTGTCCCAGTTACTGGATTTGTAGTGAAACGTTCTTCTGAAAAATAAGAAATTCTGCTATTTCTAGAGATTAATCCTTTTGCTTCATCATTTCTTCCATGAAAGGATTGCTGGAAGCCTTTAAAGGCTGGATAACGTAATTTTCAGTAAAATCCTCACCCCAGTGAGCTTTCACTAATTGACCTGTTTGCGTTAACTCTTCCGAGAGCAGTCCGAAGGGTAACTGCATCCATAATCTCGTGCATTGCTCGGCATGACGTGCACTGCATCGTACCAGCCGTCAGCACTGCGCTGCCTTGCGTTAGTGATTTCTGACCTCCAGCGAACAGCTGATGTGTCCTGGAGATCCTCCTGCCATGCTCCTGGCTACGCTCTTGTGTCTTTTGGCATCCATCGGCAGGACCGTGGCTTTGGCTGGTGCTCCAGCCTCATTCCCTGCTTGGCTGCTGCCGCTCCAGTGGCGTAACGCCGTGGCGTTACCAGATCCAACCCGTTGACTCGTTGGCTTGACGTACTTCTGCGGCCGCCTGCTGCGTTCACGTTCAGCAGCGTCCAGGATTTCCTTTAAAAATAGCTGTGCACTTTTTATGAGGAGGATTTTCCAAGTGCAGTCTGAAGGCAGACCAGCACGTTGTAGTCTCCTTAAGTTTGCCGTCAGCGTTACTGAATAACTCGAGGAGGCGTGAACTCCCCTGGCCCTCGTTTGTTGGGTGTCGATGACACTGGTAGTCATCCCGTGGAAGGGAGGAGTGGGTGGCAAGCGGAGCCTGCGAGATGGGGTAGGGAGCCTGGCCAAGAGCGTGCTGTTGCCAAAAGACGGAGGTGCTGGTCCTGTGCCTTCTGTCCATGTTCTTCTGCTGCTTATCTCGTGGGGTAGTGTTTGCCGGAGCCTTCTGTGAGTTGATTTATATCCCTAACCCAGGAAAAGCACATGAAAGAAAAAAAAGCTATGGAGAGGAGGGAAAGGCAGGGCTTTCTGCCAGGTTGTTGAGTAAATTGGCTTATGGAGGGGTGCCGGAGTGGAGGGTAGGCAGGAGGAGAGGAGGAGGATGGGTGGGAGGAGGAAGGCATCACACTCTGTACCGTTAGACCACTTCAGCCACTCAAGGGCTCACCTCCGGTGCGGTGTGAGGGGCTGAGGGTTGTGGCATTGAAAATAAAGAGAGGATTGAAGTTCAGCAGTGGTGTGAATGTCAAGGGAGAAGTTTCCTTCAGCAGCTTTCTCTGCAGCAGGGGCAGCAGCTCACGTGGATGTGGTTGGACCTGCTGTCATGCAGCTTGTGGGTTGCGGTGACCTGAATGGGGATGTCGCCACAGCGTCATTCAGCAGAAGCCAACATCTTGTGTCTTAATTACCCACTTGTCAGGCAGCTCTGCTGTCCTTGGCCTCGCTGTCTCTCTAGGTGTGCTGCTGCCACTGTTTGGGGACAGTTGTCCTGCCTGCAGCCCATCCCAGCCACCATGGCCACGATGTTGAGCAGAGGGCTTCGCTCCGTTCCTGCCATGTGCTTTAGGTCATGGCATGGATTCAGGCTCGGCACCGAATCTGGAGTCATCACCATCCCTCTCTGGTCACAGGATCAGATGTCCAGCACTTTTCTGGCATGACTTGGTAGCAGTGGCTTTTTGCCTTGCGTTGGGTCAGCTCCTCAGCGCGCTGGCTGACGTCAGGTCCCATGGAGCTGAGCACCGCAGAGTCACACAGTTTCTGGTCTGGTTACAAATGATTGAAGAATAAACCGTTCCCAGGGTGCCAGAGCCATGGGCAGGAACAGGACCTGGATTTCGGAGCCCTGGAGCAGTGCCACATCTCCCGATGCTGCCCCACCGTACCCCACCTCCACTGACCTTGGACCAGACCACTTGCAAGTTCCTGTCATGCCACAGAGTCCTGGGACAGAAACATCTCCAAGCCATGCAGTCACCTGTACAGCTGCTGCGTGGCCTCCACTGGATTTTTGCTGCGTTAATGGTATTTTATGCCTGCAGGCATCACTGCAGAGTTTGGTGAGCTGCTGCGTTGCAGACGGTCACCTGTAACCATGCAGCGGCCATTGGAGTCCATGTTTTCCAAGAAGCTGGTGAATCCTACTCTTACGATGAAGTGAAATGAAGAACTTTGTTTTAGCCCATGCTATATAAAAATATTTGTGTCTCAGTATCTTCCTGCTCTCAGCAATCGTTGATGTGCCAGGCATTGCCCTGAGCTCCTTCACAGCCCCAGGGCAGTCCTAGAAGACTCCGAGAAGACACATGGAAACCCTCAGGCTTGCTCCCATCGCCCTTTCCAACCCTCTGCCCTCTCCAGAAATCCCACAGTCCTGCTGCACCCTTCGGATGTTGGCTTTGAGCTGATGCACTTGCTTCCAGAAGTGGTTCGTGAGCAGGTTGCTTCAGAAGCACCGTCTGGTTTGGTTCACATAGAGCAGAGCTGTTGGGTGTGGTGGTCAGAGCGGTGGCTCATGCCGGGCAGCCCATCCCCACGGGCAGGACAGTGCTCCTGTACTCTGGCACCGGGTGCTCCTGCTGCAGAGTGATGGCTCCTGGGCTGTCGCCCACTAATTCGGAGCCCGTGGGATGAGGGCGACCTTCATGTCCTGCGGTCTGGTCTGTGCTCTCCAAGAGACTGGGAAGCGAGGGGTGCTCTGGCCAGCTCCAGAGCAGTAGTTCTACTCACTGGTAGAGTACTTCTTTCTATTTCTTCCAAAATTTGCAATGACTTCACGAGCTGTAGCTTGCTGGGGTTGGTAACAAGAAATGAGATGAAATCAACCTTCTGTTCCCAGCTTCAGCACTGGCCAGTGTGCTGGGGCGTGCTTTCCGTCGGCTCCGTGCCTCAGGGAGGAGGACAAAATCTCAGAATTAGGTAAATCCTGCGGTTTTCCTGAGATGCTGTTCTTGGTGCGAAACCTCTTTATCGGGAGAGTGTCAATGGAAGGCAGCAGCTGATTTCACCGGGGACCGAACTCACTTCTGAGCAAACTCCGCTTTGTTTGCTGGTGGTGCCGCAGGGAGGGACGTGAACGAACCCGCTGGATTTTTCTGTTACGGTGAGAATTCGCGACGGCGTTTTACGCAGCCTGGCTGGGCAGCCTCAGCACCTGCCTTACCCTTTCCCCGTAATTCTGGCTGTGCCATGAGGACGGGACTGCTGATCCCGAGCGCTGGAGATGGAGGTAAAGGGCCTTTTGCCTCCTGAATTTTGCGATAAGGCACACGCTACTTTTACACTTTAGGGTTATTTTCTGGTAAAATGCCGGTGGCCGGGGCTACACGTGGATGCCCTTAGTGTAAGGTACCTTAAAAGGTTTATTGACACACATCGTGCTGCTTAAATTTACATTAAGATTTCACCCTGTTACTGGGAGCCTTTTGATCTAAACTGAAGAATGTGAAAATAGGTATTATTGGTTTAAAGCACTACTATTGTCTTTTTTAAAAATGGGATAACCTGCTTGAATATCTAAGGAAACGTATTTTGTACTTCTGTACCCCATTTCCCAAGTAACGAATACTTAAAGCTTCTGCCCGAAATGACACCGCTGTGTCCTCCCCTGCCTCTGCACTGGTCCCGGCAGAAATCTTGGCACCGCAGCTGGCAGCATGGGAGTGATGAAGTAGTGAAACTCGATGGATTTCCGTTGCCGAGGTCAGACAACACATAATTCATCCCCCGCTTCCTTTTCCTCTAACTCGGAGCACGTTCCCCGGTGAGCCGTAACGGGGCCGAGCGGTACAAACCTGCACCTCTCTCCGAGCGCGACGTCGACGTGTTGGATGGGAGAGTAATGGCCGCGCTCTGGGGTCTGCCCTGGCACCGCGGTGCTGGTGCTGCCGTGGGCTCTGCTCTCCCCCGCCGTGGCAGGAGGCTGTGGTGGGCATCACCACGCGCGCCGGCTCGGGTCTGCGGCATCTTGGTGGTGTCCAGGCTGGAGCGCGAGAGCGGTGCAGCTCCGGTCCCTCCCCGCGCTCGCGCCCGCAGCGCCTGAGGAGGCATTTGAGCTTCTCCCACCCATTCGAGGTGGCCCATCCTCTTTTCCCCTGTTGCCCCCTCTCAGCTGAAAGGTTTGAGTTCGTTTTAGTTCTGCTGCCGCTGGCCTCGCTCTCTGCCGTCCCTGGGGACAGTCCGTTTTTGGGACCGGATGGCCCAACCTGCAGGCAGAGTTCCCAGTGCCGGTGTGGTGGGGCTGTGTACGTGGCACAATTGTGTTTTCTGTTTATTTTGCCTTTTATTTTGCCTTTTGTAATAATTCCTTAACCTCTTTTCTGCTTTGGCCACCAACAAGCACTGAGCACATCTAAGACACGATGCTCAACTGAGATCAGGTTCGACGCTCTGCTAACACAAAGCACGGACCTATTGCTTTTCTGGTAATTCTACTCTGATTTGAGCAGTTTGCTTGATTTTTTTTTGGTGGTTTCTGCCCATTCTCCCACTGGTGGTCTGCAGTCCCCCGCATCTCCACCCACAGAGCTTTGAGAAGGTCCCTGGGTGGGCTTTGCACCTCCCGTCTCCCCGTCGCAGCGGGGTCAGCGCAGGGGACCCTTCAGCCGTTCCGTCTTTGCTTTCCACAAGGTTTTGTTCGGTGCTGTCTGGTCCTGGCCAATTCTTACCGCTCGGTTTATCCAGTTCACTCTGAAACCTTCTTGACAGTGTCCTGAAGATCTTTGCTGATATTTCTGTGGGCAAATGTGGTTGTTTGTGTGTGGGGGCGCGAGGGTGCAGACGAGGAGCGAGCCAGGGGCAGCGTAAGCCCCAGAGAGACCCAGGCCATCAATTCGTGGGGCGGTTTGGAGGCTGGTTTAGTTAAGCCAAGGAGAGCTTTGGCTTTCAGCCCCTGAAGATGGCTGTGCCTGTGTGGGAAGGAAGCATTTCACATCTTTTAACGTGGTCTTTCATAGAATCATAGAACGGTTTGGGTTGGAAGGGACCTCAAAGATCATCTAGTTCCAATCCCCCTGCCATGGGCAGGGACACCTTCCACCACACCAGGTTGCTCAAAGCCTCATCCAACCTGGCCTTGAACACTTCCAGGGATGGGGCAGCCACAACTTCTCTGGGCAACCTGTTCCAGTGCCTCACCACCCTCAATGTAAAAAATTTCTTCCTTGGATCTCATCAAAATCTCCCTCTTACAGTTTAAAGCCATTGCCCCTTGTCCTGTCACTATATACCCTTGTAAAAAGTCCCTCTCCAGCTTTCTTGAGGGATTAAAGTCTGTATCATGAGCGTGGTCTCCACCTGCAGTGGCAGCGGCACGAGAGATGCTCAGTACCCACTGGGCATCCCATATCACTGCAGGAAGGAAGAGGAGCAGCTACGTATGTGTCCTGGGTGCTGCTGGAGGTCCTGCTGCCCACTGCAGCTGTGTTTGGGCTAAGGGAAGATCCGTGCAGTGTATTGGAGCCTGTCCCATTATTGAGCCCGTGGTGGCTTCTGGGCTGGTCATGACCAGCTCTTGCTGATCAGGCAGCACACATGGCTACAGACGTGCTGCTTCATCAGCTACTGAGTTTTAATGGACCCTTCCTGCAACCCCAGGAGACTAGAGGAGCTCCCTGTTGATATCTTTGTTTCTGCTCATTCCTGCTTGGGTCAACAAGCTCTAGTTGCGGCCCTCAAAGCTGGTTGCTTTCCACTGACTTGCTGGTTTTGCTCTGTTTGAAGATGTAGATCGTGGTTGATCACATCAGGTGGTATCATACGTGCCTGTTGGGAAGTCGGTAAGGTTTACTATGGACAAATAGACCATCAGGTTATGGAAAACAAAGGAGGTCCTGGAGTTCTTATTTGATTTTTTTTGTGAAGTGTTTCTCTTTGAGCAAGCACGAGGTGGTGTTGGAGTCCTGCTGCCTGAGGACCTGTTGGGTGGGGATGCAGCTCTGCAATTGTTTCCTGTTTGACTTTTCCCACTTTTGACACCTCTCAGGTGGGTTTTGAGGCAGCATCTCGCAGAGGGTAGGGGATGAAAGCTGGCGTTGGCTGCTGCCTTTGTTCCTGACTGAGGCTGAGGCTGGACATCTTCCTGGAAGCAGCAATGCTGGTGGAAGAGCTTACTTCACTTAATTTGAGCAAAGTCACCTGGGTTAGCCTTTGTGTTTGGTTTCTGGTCTGAGCTGTCACACCTGGTTTTCCCAGAGCACTCGTGTGCGCTCCTGCGGCCGTGCTGGGGGTCCAGCCCCAGCCCAGAGGTGTGTGACCGTCACCCGCTGCCCGTGCGTGCCTCCAGGACCTTTGGAAGGTGCTGCTGGGGGTGGAGGACACGTTGCATGTGTCACCAGTTCACTGACTTCTGCGTGGAATGGGGGTGGACGTCCAAAGGAGAGAGCTCACACCCGGTCATCAAACTGCTGCTCCCGAGACGCCGCGGTCCGCTTCCCTCAGCCCTTCTGCTGGGCACGGAGCTGCGGAGGAGACAGCAGGTGACCCCCCGCTGCAGAAGGGGCTCGTTGGCACCACGATGGTCCCACCACGTCCAGCGCTGCCGGCAGCTGTCCCGACGTGCTCGGCAGCCGCGGCGACACGCGACACTGCCTTCCCGTTGAGCGTTACCGCAACGGCAGCCGTGCCCCCGGCCGGCGGGTGAGGCAGCGCGAGGTTATTCCTGTTTTCCTGGAAGAGCAGATGCCTGTGGTGCTCCCTGCGCCGCCCGCGGTCGTGTCGCTGCTTGTGGTCTCGTGTTTGCCGGGGCTGGGATGCAGCTTGTGCTGTTCGGAGCTAATCCGCCTCTGGTCGCACTCCTCTGCTCTCCCGTAGTGGAGAAAGAGTTTCCTCTGATCTTGGACATCCCCCGGCTAAGGGAGATGATGCCCTGTCCCATGGCCCAAGACTGGACACCTTGCTCCGGCTGTGCCAGCACAGCTGGCTCTGTTGGACCGCGCACAGCCCTCACTGGAGACCTCTGAGTCTCAACTCTGCTACTCTTGATGCCAGTGCAGGCAAGGGCATGCCAACTGCGTCCGTGGGGCTGGGGGCACCTGTCCCGCTGGGAACCACCCGTCCGTCCTCAATTCGAGCTTCAGCTTTGCTGGGCACTCTTCAGCCAGAAGCTCATGGGGGGATTTCTCCTGTCTCCTCCTTGCGCAGAGAGGTGATTGATCGGAATGCGTGGTGGCCATCCGTAGGGACTGGCCTGGAGAGCGGGTGGGAGGTGGTGGGGGGCAGGGGCTGCGGGCAGGGAGAGGAGGCACCCGGCTTTGAGCAGCTGCTGTTTCTTTAGGAAGGGAAATGCTCCACGTCGGGTCGTGCCCTTTAGGAGCGTGTCCCTGTACGGGTGAAGGAAACGGGTTGAAAGGTTGGATTTTTCTGGACTGCGCTGTAAGTGGTTTGAAACTGTTTTTGAAGTTTTATTTGACTGGAAAGCATTTAGGAAGTGATTTTGAATCCATTTGGTTGATTCACTGCTATTCCTGCAGTAGGATGCAGAGCAGTGATTCTGTAATTAATTTAATTACATGCTTATTCAATCTTTCCTAAAGTAGTAAAATTTCAGAATGCTTTTGAATTCAATGAAATGTGATTTTCAGGGAGAGGAGGAAGGGAAGGCAGAGAAATTTCAAGTTATAACCAAGCAAGGAGAAAAAAAATACTTTTTTTTGTTTGTTTTTTCTCCCTTCCCGTCATCACCGCAGCCCCACGGACCCACCGTACCCGCTGCCGTCGCCTTTGCCCCCGCGCCCATGGGCACCCCTAGCCATATTTTGATTATTTGCCACATTCCTGCCTCTGCTTGGTGCTTCCCTGCTGAAGGGAGACCTTGCAAAGAAGCTTCACGAATGAAATTGTAAAAAGCCTTTTCTTTTCCTCCTGTCCTCCACCTCTTCCACCTTTGCTGTTACCCACCGTTGGTTTCTCTCACTGCTTTATTGCCTTCGAGTTTGGCCAAAATGATTTATTATGTAATTGGGCTAATGAGTTCCAACCCACTCTCCATCTTCCCATCACGGCACAGCACGCAGCTAATCTCTTCCCAGTTTACCTCTTTTTCAGTTGTTGATTTAAAAGGATCATTTCCAAATCTGCCTCTTCTCTTCACTAAGTCTCATTTTTATATATTTTTTTTAAACTCTGCAGAAGACCTTGAATGAGTAACCGAATATCTCCTGGGCTCTGGAATTTTACAGTCTTTGCCCTTTGTTCGACGGGGTCGATGCATGAATTCACAAGTTACTGAATTAAAAAGGAGAAAAAAAGGCAAATGTCTGATTGTGGATTGGAGTTATCTTTTTTTTCCCCCGAAGAAATGAAATACAAAGAGGAACTAGTGTTTTCAAATAGTTTGAAAAGTAGTGATTGATTTTAAGATCTAGTTGTACCGAGGCCAATTTTTAATACAAAACTAAACATTGGACTGTTTTTGTAGAGGGAAAGTTGTAAAATCCAACTTTCTGTATTTAAGAAGTTAGAAAATTTAAATCTACTTACAGCACAAGCACCGGTAGACTGGAAAGAGGTTTGACGGGCAGAGGTTAGAGCTGGAGCATAAAATTACCACCATGTCAAGATGATTTCCTTAATTTTTCCTGCTTGAAGAAGAAGAGCACCGAGCGCACCGGTCCCGTTTGCACGGTCGGGCTGCGGCAGCCGGCGCAGCCTTCTGCCGGGTACGGCCGAACAGACCTCCGCTTGGTTTTCTTATGAGTGTGTCTTTATAAAAAAATAAAAAGCAATGTTTCCATTAAAAAAGAATTGAGGGAGCAGCGCTGGCTGGTGTGAATGGGTTTGGTTTGGCCTTGGCTGTAGCTTTGTTCCTAAATTGGGAGCCGTCCCCTGGCCAGGATGGCTCCTGGTGTGGGAATATGGTCTGGGCTGCCATCGTGACTGATGCATCGTGCCTGCGGCAGGAAAACCGGTGTTGGGATTGCTCCATCTTTGCTACTGCTCTTTGTAAACGTGAACATGCTTTTCCATGCTTTTTGATGAAGAGCTGCCCCCAAGCAGAGCTTCCTTGGGAGGGACAGATGGGGCTTCAGGCTTTTTGTAGGGATCCAGCTGTTGCATGAAGTGGGCTTTATCGTGCTGTAAATCTCCACAAATGACTTATTTACCAACAACGGGACTTGTAAATCTCAGCAGGTTGGTCATGGGGTTTGGTATTTTCTGGGAGGGATCGCTTGAACTTCACTTTTCGTCTCGCTCCCACATGGCAGCGTGAGGTGGCTGAGCTTTGTGTTTGGACCGTCCCGATGGCTGTTGGAGTTCCAGCAGTGCCTCTGAGGGCTGCTTCATCCTTTGCATCTTTGCAATATTTTCCATTGGTGGGAGACACCTTCCGCCTTCCTCCCAGGGCCTTTGAGTCAACTCTAAACCATGCCTTCCTCTGCTCCAGCCACTCAAGGTGATGACTTCCATGCTCCCCTCTCCTCTTTCTCCTCCTCATCATCTCAGTGTTTTTAAGCTCTGAATGGAGGATCTCCAGGAGTTGAGTTGGCTGGTGATGGCAAGCAGAGCTGGTGGCACCAGCGCCCGACGCTGGTGTGAGCCCAGACGAGGGGCAGCATAACTTGAGGACTGTTGGGTCTGACATGGGAGGTGGTTTGTGTCTGTTTTCATGGAGCAGTGCCAGATGATGTATGGCAACATGCTGCAAGAAGAGAGTTGAAGCCTGGATTCTCTTAAATGGAAACGCATTTTAGTGTATTAAAATCAGCAGCTGTCCCCAATTTGGGTGACTTTGGCTGTTGACTCCCTCAGCATTACCTTTGCCTTCAAGAACTTTTTGCATTCAAAATCATAAATGCAAGTAGAGACCTTAAGTGACCTTAATTTCTCCAAATTGGATGCCTCATGCCCAATGTGACAGCCTCACAGTTAAAATTAATATAAATTTTGTAAATCAGTAGACTGACCTTTTGGTGAACTGGAAAGAAATGTCAAATTTCTGTTTTTTTTCCCCCCTGTAATCAGCAGTCTGTAATGAATGAATTATTCCTAATTTCAAGATTGTAGCTCAAAAGGGCACTCAAACGGCTGAAATCCCATAAGAAAGGCTGACCTTTTGGTCGTCTCTGATGAAAATTCAAGGTTTTCCCCAAACTTAGCAGTCTGTAATGGACTGCACGAGATGGCTACTGTTGCTCAGTGGGAGCAACGCCCCATTTCTTTTCTTAATATATTTACAGTAACACCGTATGATCCCCCAAAGCGCCTTTATGGTCTCGTAGGAGCGTTGGAGGCGTAGTCCAGATTCGGTGCCAAGGCGTCTCTTTAGGTAGAGAGCAGCTGTGAAATAAGTGCATCCCCTCCTACTCCATGAAGAATTGAGTATTTGTCATCCCCTGCGTTGGACACGGCGACTGCGTTTTCTGTTCCTGCTCCCAAGTCTCTGCTGCCGGTTTGGTGATGCTGGTACGTGGCGGGTCCTTCAGCTTTCTCCTGCTTCAGCTAAGGGGACTTGGAGATCTACGAGGAGCAATAAATCTGTATTCCCCACCAGATGTTACCAACCACCGTAGATCTAGTTTTGCTCAGAAACTACTGGAGAGAGTTCTGGGTTTGGAAAATACCTTTATCCGATGGTAACATCGGGTACCAGCAGGGCCGTGTGCCAGTAAGCGTGCGTTCGAGTGCTTCTTGCCAGAGGGGTTTTTCTTTTGGGTATTAGATGGGGAACATCCATGGAGCTGGGTAATAAAATTTATTTCTGTATAGTACGTCCTACGGGTGGTACCCACGTGTGCGGTAGGTGACTGTGCTTTTTGGCGTCTGGGTACTGGTCAGGTTTATGGGTGATGAGCAGATGAGGAATTGCCCATGCTTTGCCCTCGTAGCTCTTTTCCATGTAGCACGGGCGTCCCTTTAGATACAGAAACATATTTTGCAATAGAAAACAACTGAGTTTAATTTACGGTGAGAAAAAGTTTTGTAAAACTCTGCCGTAGCGTGAAACGCTCGACCCCGCGGGGCCGGCGGAGCCCCGGCCGCCTCCGCTGGCATCGTCCCTGCGGCGCGGTCCTGCCGCTGGGGTGCAACACCCGTCAGCTGCGGGACCCCCCGCCCGGGGCCGAGCCCTCCCCGCGGAGCCAGGGCAGCGCTGGGGGGTCTCTGTGCCGCCTGATTTCGGTCCCTTCCCGGGTGTGGGGAGTCACTCCTGCGGGGCCGCGGGAAGCGGCGGCAGCGCCAAGCACCGGGCTGTGATGGCTCGACATCGCCGAACCTTTGAAAAAAAGAGATCGGCATTTATTTGGGAAAAATTTGCTCTCCTTTGCCTCTGCTACCTTGAGATGAAAACAGGCTGAGGTCACTTTTGCTTTTCATTTTCTGGTTCTCCTCCACTACTACAGCACGGTAGAATTTTGGAGGCGGCAATGCGAAAGCAATATTGAAACTTATGCCCAGTTTTCGTTTTAATTTTATTAAATCGGAAAAATATTTCTAGTAGAAATAGAGTTTGAAATAGACTTTGCCAATTGTGCCGCCGGCAGCTTTAAAATAATGAATGTCAAGTGTTAAATTATTTGGCACTGTTTCTGAAGGGCCCAAATACTGGATAATGGTTTAAAACCTGGTCTCCTGTCGACTCTTTCAGCTCTTCTCTTGGATAATGGAGACCAGGAGCAGTTCAGCAAAATGTTTTGCTCGGTGAAGCGCTGTCACACTGGGCCATAAAAAATAGGAGTGAAATAAATAAAAAAAAGAGCAGAAGGTTTAATGTCCTTAAGTTTGCGTAGTTCATTTAAAAGTTAAAAAAAAAATGAAGAAATCTTGATTTTTGTTTTGTTTTGAGACTACTGTAAGTTGCAGGTACGTCATGGTGTGTGGATGGGACTGGGGTGGTCAGCGCCTTGGCTTGTGCCGAGGGCCCGCTCGGCGTTGTCCCGGGAATCTGAGCGTTTGGGTCCGAAATCTGACTGAGCCCACCCCTGCGCACGTCAGAAACGTTCGGTAACAGTCAGGTGTGCTGCAAATTTTTTGTTTTCTTTAAAAAAAAAAAATCTGCGCGCCTCGTATGCTGCAAAAAAACCCCAAACCCCAAAAACCCGCCCCCTCCCCTCGACGCGGCGGTGCGGTGTGTGGCTTCGGCGCGGCAAAAAGCCGGGATGTGGCTGCAGCCTGTTTCGGGTGCCGAGCCGTGAATTTAACCGGCGTGGTCTGCGCGTCGTCCCCGCGGCATCGCTGCCAGCGTTCCCTCTGTTCCCTGTATTCCCCGCGCCGCTGGTGCCCGGCCGCGCTCGCAGGCGTCGCTTCTCAAGGGGCCTCACTGCGCTGCTGCTTAGAAATCACAGAATCACGGAATGGGTTGGGTTGGGTTGGGTTGGGTTGGGTTGGGTTGGGTTGGAAGGGACCTCAAAGATCATCCAGTTCCAACCCCCCTGCCATGGGCAGGGACACCCTCCACTACACCAGGTTGCCCAAAGCCTCATCCAACCTGGCCTTGAACACTGCCAGGGATGGGGCAGCCACAGCTTCTCTGGGCACCCTGTGCCAGTGCCTCACCACCCTCTGAGTGAAGAATTTCTTCCTTAGATCTAATCGAAATCTCCCCTCTTTCAGTTCAAAGTCATTGCCCCTTGTCCTATCACTCTGCCTTGTCTCTGGTCTAAGGTGCAACTGAAATGACTTGTATGGGTGTCTTGAACTTCTCAGGTGTGTCTGGGAGTGATGAGGAGCACCTTCCAGGGGTACTGGCAGACCTGGCACTGGCCCTCTTACTGTGGGATCACTTGGTACGTTTCCTGAGAGTGCTGGGCAGCGCAGGCTCAGGCTCTGCAAATGCGTTGGTGTCTCCTTCAGATGGTTTTGAGCTTTGCTCGGAGGCTTTCCTTCTCTGTAAAGGAGAGAGTGTGTCCTGGAAAGCGCATGTCTATGCGGGAGTAGGCTTTTCCTCTAAGCATTGTGGAATGTGAAGGTGCTCCCACATTACATCTGTATTTTCTGTTCCATAAAGGAAAGAAAAAAGGGTAAAATTCCCTTATTTGATGCTTCCAAATGTATCTCCTCATATGATAAAAAGCTTTTGGTCTCCAACACTTGGGCATAACTGCTCCAACATAGTCAGTCTCCAGTTTCCAAGAATGCAAAGAACTTTGAGTGGATGAGGACTTGTTTCATTGGCTCTGCAGCTCATCTGTGTGCCCTTGCAAGGGTTGTCTAAGCACTAACAGGGTCACTGACAGGAGAGCAAGGACCAGTGTTGTCCAGCAGTCCAGATTCTCGATGATGACTGCAGGGTTGTAGGTTTGAACGTCAGAGAGTCAATAAAGGCAAAGACCTTTGAGCCATAGGGTGTAATTCTGAAAATACCTTCTGGTTACAGAGTCTGGGTTTGTAGGCAACCTCATTGTAGAGTTCCCAGCAAGACATCTTCATCTGTCTGTCTTAAAACTAGCTGGGATGGATAGTTTCTCAGCTACATGGCTAAGGTGCCATGTGAAGGAGGATTTTCTCATCTGGTATTCAGAAGCTTGAAAGATACGAGCTGTGTAGTGCTGGAAGTTAAATACATAAAATTAATACATGGAGTAAGTCTTTAGCTCTGAAAATAAGGACGTGGGTAAGATGTGGAAGAGTGCAGGTCTGTGTGGCATGTGTAATTGCCCTTTCCATCAGCTTATTTTGGTTGATTTGTTCTACAGTTCATTAAAAATGAGTTAGTGCTCTTTCAGACTGGTGTGAACTGGTGACACCCAGAGTTGTAGGCCCTCAAAGTTGTGGGTGGTCACAGATGGTGGGAACTGTTTATGGTCTTCAGCAGTGTTTGCCAGTTAGCTCAAACCTATGGAAGATGGTCAGAGAAAAATAAATCTTACATCCACCAAACATGAATGGGTCGAGATTTATGCTTTGTGTTCAAATCTTATGTTTTCCTACATATTGCTGGAGGAAGACAGTAGTTGCATTGGCTTTGCAAGGACATAGATTAGCGCCTGAAGACCAGAAGTGGTTGATCTGGCAGTTTGCATGTCAAGCCACGTGTGTTGGCCAGCACTATTTGATGCCTGGCCAACGTGCTTGGATGCCCAGCCACCTCTGCAAGCGTCACGGGCCAGTAGGAATACTGTCTCTGCTGGCCATAAAAGCTCTACAGTTGTGTTGTATAGCTGGACAGGAATTGAGGACACCTCCAATTGCCTGAAGAGCAAATTGACTTGACTGATTAGCAGAATGGGGTGTGGAATGTCACTTCTGTTGCAAGAAGTTACTGTGTTGGGGTGATTTGGAGCCCAGGCTCTGGCTGTCTGAAGATTGGGCCTCAGTGGAGAGCCAGAGTGGATGAGTCAGGGGGATAGAGTGAGGTCTGGGCTCTTGTTTGATGGTTAACAAGGAGAGGCCAGAACAGGCTTTTGGGTCTCAGACATTCATGTATTTGCCAAGTCCAAATGTCAGGTTTAGTAGAAGGAGGAAGCTGTGGCAACTTTCTGCTTGTTGAGTTTGTGTTTCTGCTTGGCAGCTGATGACAGTGTCTGTCTGTTACCTGCCACACGGGAGCCCTTCAGGAAGCTTCATTTTTCTTCTGAGCGAAAGCTATCAACAGACCCGAAAGAGTGGTACCTGGTTGTATATTGTAGTTTCTTGTGTGTCAGTCTGCATAAACTCTCTTTGGATAGTGTTCTCCATCATGGAGTTCACCACCTGGATCCCTCCATCCTGGAACACCCTTCTTAGCTTTGGAAAGCAATCAAATGGCCCTGTTTTCATTTGATAACAATTGCGGTAGCAATACAATCAGCTGTTTGGAGTGCTGTTAATATTTTTCCTTCTACTGACCAGATTGTGCCTATTGGCTTTTGGATGTTTTGACTACCCAGGAGAGGCTGGGGATGACCCTAGGCACTTGAATAACCTCTCCAAAACGAAGGAATGATGTTGTGAATAAAATGCAAGACTGAAATTCAAGAGATAAGTGTCTGGTTCTCACAAAATCTTTTTTTCAGTGGCTCTGGGCAAGTTGTATAATCTGTCTTAGAAGACAAGAACTGAAAAGAAATTACTTCATCAGCTCACATCGAAATTGTCAGTATTAATGAGGGTTCAGGAGACATCAAGATGTTTTAGACATCTTGGTTGGTGTTTCTCATAGCTTTGAATGGTCAGAGTGAGGTTTACTTGAGCCTCTGGAGCCCTCTTTCCATAGAAGCTGTCTTCATTTGCCTTGTCCTTGTCCTCTTTAGAGGTAGAAAAAATTACCATCTCATTGCTTCAAGGTGGCTTTGTCCTGGTAGACTTGACCCAATTTTTTATGGGCTGTAGGTAAGCAACCAGTTGAGCATCAGCCAGCAGGCTTAGCAGAGATACCGGGGATTTTGGTACACAAGGAGATCAACTGCCGTGTCGTTGGGAAGGTGCTTACTTCCAGGTCAGGTTTGAGGTATCCCAACAATAAACTCCCAACACCTTGAGTATATTATGCTCAGTCTGTGGATGAACTTTATTGCTGCCAGTCTGCCATCTTTCACTGGCATTGAATTCTCTTCCAAAGTAGCAATAAATAATAATAATAAAAAAGTTGCTTCTATTTTGTTTTTTTTGAGCGCTGACAATAGCCTTTGGAACAGTCCGGTTTTCCTTTCCGAGAAGGTCGCCATGGCTACTCTCCGTGCCGCGTTTAACAGCCGCGCTGGCTAATGCAGCAGAAACAGATTTGGCTTTTCCTTTTGGGTGTAATGAATAGCAAACTGCTGCGTGTTCATTAAGAGAAGCGACTCGCAGAGGTTAAGTGTTTCATTTCTGGAGCTGCCATCTAGGGCAGTAATAAAAAATAAATTGGGCAGCCAAGGAGGAAAAGGGGTTTATAAGACATAAAGTGGGAAGAAAATAATTGCTACCTCATTCCTCGTTTCTTTCTTTGGGTTCTACAACTGTAAGTCAGGATCTCTGAGTCCGAGCTATGCAGATTTTTGTTAGATGTGGTTAAATTTGCTGGAGAATTAGCTTTGTTTTTGACAGGAACCCATCTGACTAATTCAGCAAAAATAAACAAGCTCTTGGACTGCAGTCATCCAGTCCAGGAAGGGCTGAGGAAAATGGAGCTGGCTTAAATATCTGAACAGCACTAGTGTTAGTCCTGACGATGCTCTGTCCACCTTTCTGCACTTGTAGCTTTCAAGGCTCGTGATCATCCAGCTGCAACCTCCTGCGCTGCCCAGGATGGCAACTCCAGAGTGAAACCCATGGGTTTTGTTTGGCCCAAAGTTTATCCTTAGAAAAAGATCTCTATTACTCTCTCTCAGTTTTAAATATCCATGACCATAGTCAACAAGGAGGGACAGGCACATTTCAGGTACCTGCTGTAGGATATGAGGAGTCGAGTGGTGGATGTGTGTCTTTCTCTCCCATCTCGTTTGTGATGGTTGCACGAGAAATGGAAACAGCACAAAATAACGATGTCACTGATGGTGTCAGCACGTTGCACAGACTCATCGTCCTCTTCTGAACCCTCCTGACCTCCTTCTCCTCTGCCTTACGTGGGCAGCAGGACTCCCTTTGGTCTCCACCACCACAACTGAGTGGTTTCCAGCCATTCTTCTAGGACGCTGTCCATCTGCTGCATGTTGGTTTGGGTTTTTTTTCCCTGGTTGTAGAGTTTTGTGTTTGGGTGCATAAAAATGCATCTTGTTTAAATGAGTCCAGCACACCCATCGATCCAGATGGCATTGTATTAGTGACCTGTCCTCTTTAATTATGTGCAACTAATTTTTAATTTTATGTTCTCTGCAAATACGACTGGGAATGATTTCCTGGCTGCTTGTAAATCATCGATAGATATTGAATCCTTTCAGGGATTGCTTTCTCTTGGAAGAAATGAGGATTCCCCCATTACAATTAGTTTTCAAAATTTATCAAATAGCTATTTTTTAATCTATTTAGTATGTGTTTACATTGATTTCTCTTCTAGGGCTGATTTTTTTTTTTTTTTTGAATCAACATCTTGTGCAATAGTAAGCCCTGCAAAAATCTAAGTCTCTTGTGCTAAAATAGTTATCTTTCTCAACCAAAACCATAAATCTTATCAGGAAGTAATGCCAAGTCAATTTGACAAGGCTCATTTTATTCCTTCTTTCCCATATGAAGACCCACAGGCTGAATGTCTTGCTAAGATTTGTAGCCAGGTTGGCACAGGGTGTTCACACCTGCAGAAAAACTATTTTGACTCCTTGCCCCATGTTTTTCTGTCTGAGATGTGTGTGTTGTACCTGTCAGGAGTCTCTCTCCGTGGTCTGGCAGCATCACACAGTAACTACCATCATAATTATACTTTTTCTACCTTTTTTGTTGAGGAGGACAATGTCACACGGTGCTTAGAGAAACAGGCTGAACTGTTTCGAAGCTCTGTCTGTGTTAAAAGTTTGTGTTGTTGTTTCCTTGTGACCTGACCTGTTGACTTTTGGTGTGGCAGGACGTGGTAGGGATGTCCATCAAAAACCCAGTCCTTGTTTAGGAGTCTCAAAGGAGTCTGAGGAGGAGAGTGTGGACCTGGGAATAGTCCAAGGTGAATAAAGGGATGGGTGTCCCTCCACCCTCCTTGTGGTCATGACCATATTTTCACCAAGGGATCGGCCCCAGCTCTTTCGTGCCTATGACATGCCTGGGCATGGGGTGGCATGACTGTCCCCCAGTGAGGATGATCAGAGAGGTCACCTACAACTCCTAATTTGGATTGGTTGAAAGTGGTGTGGAAAGTTGTAGGTGTCTTCATAGCTCCTGCCTAGATCTGTTTTTTAAAGACCTTCATTTGTAACTCATCTGAAACACTGCTGCCAACGCCGTGCAGGGCACGGCTCACGTGGGGGTCAGCTCTGAGCCTCCTCCCGGGTGCAACCGGAGTGTTTAGTGACAGGATTTCGGTGGCTTGGAATGAGTCACCTACCTCAGCCGCACTGGCAGCACCCATTGGTTGAATGGCTGTGAAAGTCATTAAACCTGCCTCCCCAGTGAATTTTCCCGCGTTGGAGCTGGTGTTGAGGAGTCAATGGCTTCTCTAGATAGACCTTGTAGTATTTTCTTGGAGAAGAATGTGGTCGGTGTTGGTGGGTAACGTCTGACCTGTAGAGACAGTCACACGTCCCCCGTGTGAGTCTGCATCAGACCAGACTTTTGGGCAGAATTGCCCTGTTGTTGGACCAACACGTTGCCTACAAAAGATGTTGTTAGACAGGAGCTACGTGTGCCGTGGAGCATCATTAAGGGGCTCAGTGAGCCTTCTCCAAAGGTCGTTGAACTCAAGTGAAAGACTCGATAAGCTGAAAAGCCTTGAGATGAGATTTAGATGGGAATAAGAGTTTTTGAGTGTGTCTGTATGGGTTTAGGGGGGTCGGGGAGTGCTGAAGATGTGAGATTTTTTCACCTTCTTCCCTGAGCTCTAGGGCAGGAGGCTGTGAACACAGGAGGAGAGGGTGGGCAGTGGGGATCCCATGGATGTAGTTGGGAGTAAGATGAGTGGAAGGACCATATCTACACTATCTGCCTCTTCTGGCATCAAGCTCCTTATTTAATCTGTTTCAAGTATTTCTCCAATGGTGTTTTGGGCAGGTACTGTCTACGTGACTGCCCTCAGCAAATATACAGGTGTGGGAGGGATGGAGAGTTTGGGTCCGCTTCATGTTTGCGAAGTGAGATGTGAGAGTTCATGTGTTGCAGCAGGGTTTTGGGTCCTGTGGGGTGTCTGTGTCCTTGTAGGTCCACGGTGAGCAGCTGACCCTACCCCGTGTTGCAAACACGTGATACAGTGCCAGGAATCACGAGAATCATGGGCAGCAGGTCCAGGGAGATGATTCTGCTCCTCTACTCTGCTCTCCTGAGACCCCCCCTGCAGTGCTGCGTTCAGCTCTGGAGTCCCCAACACAAGAAGGACATGGAGCTGTTGGAGCAGGTCCAGAGGAGGCCACAAAGATGATCTGAGGGCTGGAGCCCCTCTGCTATGGAGACAGGCTGAGAGAGTTGGGGCTGTTCAGCCTGGAGAAGAGAAGGCTCCAGGGAGACCTTCCAGCACCTTCCAGTGCCTAAAGGGGCTACAGGAAAGCTGGAGAGGGACTTTGGACAAGGGTGGGTAGTGACAGGATACGGGGCGATGGGTTTAAACTGAAAGAGGGGAGATTTAGATTAGATCTAAGGAAGAGGTTTTTTATATTGAGGGTGGTGAGGCACTGGCACAGGTTGCCCAGAGAAGCTGTGGCTGCCCCATCCCTGGAAGTGTTCAAGGCCAGGTTGGATGAGGCTTTGGGCAACCTGGTGTAGTGGAGGGTGTCCCTGCCCATGGCAGGGGGGTTGGAACGAGATGATCTTGAAGGTCCCTTCCAACCCAAACTATTCTATGATTCTATGAATCTTTGAATCAGCCCTGGGCCCTGATTTCTACATTTAAATGGGACCCAAAGGCAACAAAGAGCTTGGCAGCAGGTACCAAGCCTAAGCACAAGCCAGTTCGTGTGAATGTCTGTGAATACACGCTCGTTTTTCATTCCTTGGGCTGAAATGCTTTGTTGCCTTTATGGGTAAAATGAAGGCTGGTGGTGAATCAGCCCCTTTAAAGTGACACGTAGTGCTGTGATACGGAGCCTACTGCTGGAAATCAGTGATGATAAGAGCGTCAGAATTTTGAACCATCTTTATGTGGATGCTGAAAGCCTCGGTGGTTAGTACAGCTTGAGTATAAAGGTTTTTATTAGAGAAACCCCTGTAGTTTAGGGTAGAAGCCAGCCACCGGCTGATCACATTGAGCAGACGCATCCTCATGCACGGGATGGTCTGTAATTGCTCACTGCAGAATTTTTTTCGCCTCTTGCTGCCTTTCAGCTGACGATGGCAGTGCCACGGTCAGGACATCACTTCTGCTGCTGCGATTCATCCCCACGGCTGGTTTGTGTGAAGGGGACAAAGTCTTGGGAGGTGAATTCCGGTGATGCTTTAAAGGAGAAGATAATTGACTCGTGGGCTGGAGAGATGTAACAAAAGAGGGGAGTTTGGCTCTGCAGAGGCAAAAGCAGTGCTTGGTTTAAGAAGAGGTGCTGTAGGCGCCCCAGATGAGCTAACACAAAATCCTAGTTGGACAAAACTTCTATGTGGTTCTCGAGAAAGACCCAACAGATCAGAGAGCAGATCTGTGTAGCGCATGGCACGACCTGCTTAGGAGTTATTGTCGTGCTCCTCAGGTCATTGCTGGAGAGATGGGCTAGGTGATGGGAGAAGGCCTGGAGAAGGCTTTAAAACCAGTCGAGTGTGAGTTTTTGATGAATCAGAGAGAGAAATGTGAAAGAATTTAGGAAAAGAAAGCTGGAGATTGACATTTTGCAAGGGTGTGTAGTGACAGGACAAGGGGCAATGGCTTTAAACTGAAAGAGGGGAGATTTAGATCAGATCTAAGGAAGAAGTTCTTCCCTCTGTGGGTGATGAGGCGCTGGAACAGGTTGCCGAGAGAAGCTGTGGCTGCCCCATCCCTGGCAGTGTTCAAGGCCAGGTTGGATGGAGCTTTGAGCAACCTGGTGTAGTAGAAGGTGTCCCTGCCCATGGCAGGGGAGTTGGAACTAGATGATCTTTGAGGTCCCTCCCAAGCCAAACCATTCTATGATTCTATGAAAAGGAGAGTTGCAAAATGAACATGTCACGGTGTGATGCAGGAGAGGGACAGTGGCCTCTTGGAGGAGGTGCTCGGGAAGATTCCAGTGCTCAGTGATTTCCAGACTCAGAGCTGACATCCGTGATGAGTCAGCCCAGGAGTCATCTGAGCTTGCCCATCTGCTACCCAGTTGTGATGGAGATGTGTGCAGATGCCAGTAGTGGTGCTCTTACCCGAGTCGTGAACAATACTTTGCCATATTCAATTTTTGCTTTACTAAAATGAATATCATGGGCTTCTTAATAGTCATAGGAGCATAAAAATCTCAGTGTATCACAATTCATCATCCTTTAAAAATTGAATTTGTGTTGAGTTATGCCTTGCCGCTGCAGCGCTGTGGAAAAGCTCTTATTATTCATAACTATAAATACAACGATGTTGAGATTTAACTGGTGCCTGAAGGCTTTATGCTGTACTTTGGTATTGACAAAGCAAACAGGCTTATGGATTGGTTTGAGTTTATGGGACCGGAGGTGGCTGAGCCCTTCCCCGCCGTTGGAAGCAGCAGTGCTCCTCTCCAGTCCTGAGCTGTCTCTGGGTATGCAGGAGGGGTTTGGGGCCATTTTCACCCTTCAGGACTGAAATAAATGACCACCAAAAAAAAAAAAAAGAAATCAAATCCCCTTTGGGTGGATGTTTGTGTGGGTACCAGCTTGGTCAGGCTGCTGGAGGACACGTTTCGGGATCAGCACCAGCTTGGAGGGAGTGCTTGGGTTTGTGATAGCGGAGAGCAGGTTGCGTTGGGTGGAGGACAAGAAGGATGAGCTAAAGGATGAGAAAGATCCCCAAAACGTGCTTGAATCACCCAGGTCTTCATCTTCATTAGCGCAGAGGAGCGATTGAACCTTAATTAAAGACGCTTTCTGTAGGAAGGTTGTCGCATGCTCTCCTTGGTGGGCATCAATAAATACTTTCATGTTCCTTGTCCCAACTGAATGTTTAAACAGACGTTGGCCTGATCGTGCGGTTGCTGGTGAGGACAGACCTGGCTGGGTTGGAAGTTCGCTCGGGTTTACGTTTTGCTTTGTGAGCATCTATTTTGGGCCTGAAACTTGGAAAAGTCCCATAATTTGGTGCTCAGCCACGGCTGAATTCAAGCCCTTTGCATGGATTTTGCTGTAACACAAAAGAGAAGTGAGTTAATCTTTTACAGGAAATAATTAACATATGGAAATAATTTTTAAAACTGTGATTGGGTACATTTGGTCTCTGGGGACAAGGTGGGAAAGATTCTGATTGGATTTGGAGGGATTTTTTTTTTTTTTTTTGAGGAGGTTATAATTAGAAATTTACACATAGGGAAAGAAGTATTGCTGTTGGATGTTGGTTATCGTGGCCCGTAGGTTGTTTGGACTTTTGTTTGTTTTATGATCTCTTTTCTTAATATAGCGATTGGGCCTTGCAGAAGTTTGGCAGTGGCATGTTTAACTTTTGACTTAGTTTGGACATTCAGTATTTTTGTTACAAAATAATTCATCTGCATGGTTTAAAAAAAAAAAACAACAACCCAACAAAAATTAAGAATCTCTTGGGAACTGAAATTCTGTATTTGAGAAATTGCAAAGCCTCCATTTTGGGCTTTCTTCCACTAAAAGCAAGACAACAAAATTAATGATTTCTCAGTAGTTGTATTTTCTAATGCATTTTAAAACTCGTTACCATGTAGGCATACAGAGAGTTACAGAAAAGTGTTAAAAATCAGATGCCTAAATGTTTTGCCCCATAGCAACTCAAAACAACGGGCTGGTCATGAGGTGATAGTTGATGATAAGACAAGGGGCAATGGGTTTAAACTGAAAGAGGGGAGTTTTCGATGAGATCCAAGGAAGAAATTTTTTACATTGAGGGTGGTGAGGCACTGGCACAGGTTGCCCAGAGAAGCTGTGGCTGCCCCATCCCTGGAAGTGTTCAAGGCCAGGTTGGATGAGGCTTTGGGCAACCTGGTGCAGTGGAAGGTGTCCCTGTCCATAGCAGGGGGGTTGGAACTGGATGATCTTTGAGGTCCCTTCCAACCCGAACCATTCTATGAGTCTGTGTGTGGAGGCCCTACAAGTGAAGAGGCTCAGCACCATCTCTTCACCTTGGAGTTATTTAAAAATCTTGCTGGATGTGCTGGAGGATCCTGTGAATTCCTGTGGGCAGGAATTCCTCCCTTTGTTTTTGCAAAAACATTGAATTTTTGCATGGAAATGACTGGTACCTGAGCAGAAATCATTACCATGGAGGAATTTGTTTCCTAGTGAAGACCTTGAGACCTGCTGGATGGTGACTCCTGAAGCAGGAGCAAGGAGGGCGTCTGTGCCACGGTAATCATTGCTTTAGTGGCACCAACCCCCTGCCCAGGGAAACCCGCACTGATTTGGGGGAGGCCACAGATGCTTCATAGAGGCCACAGATTGGGATTTTTCCATGGGAACAGGCACTTTATCACTAAATGGGACATGAGGGCTCCTGGAAGCTGCCCGAGTTGGCGCGGGGACTTGAGGGGTGGCAGTGACAAGTGCTGCTGGCCGCCGTGGTGTGCCCGCTGCGTGGGGAGGAGAGGGATGTGCTGGTGCAGGCGTTGGAATTTGGCATCCAGTGCCCCAAAAGGGCCGTTTCTGCAGCGTTTCCCAGTGCCAACACCCAGGAGATGCTCCACCACGCTGCACTGTGGCCGGCGCTTTTTGCAAGCGCCTGGCACTGGTTTCCCTCCCATTAGTTTGAAGGAAAACAGGAAAAACTGGTTCAGTGCGCTGGGGAAACCTGAAAATGAGAGGAGAAATGTACCTGTGCTTCTAGAAATGGATGAGGTGGGGGTCCCCACGCCGGCTGGGGGACGCCGACCTTCCCCACTCTCTCCATGTGCACACCCGGAATAATTTGGGCAGCGTTGGCACAGGTGGTGGGCTTCACCCCCGGGCTCGGCCACCGTCGTGTTTGTAAAATTGAGATCAGAGAAATGGGTGGACGCTGCCGAAAGAGGGGCTCCGGCTGCTCCCGAAACCCCACTCAGACTTTTTTTAAGACATTTTTTTTTCAGTAAAGGACATGGGTTTTCTGACTTGCCAGCCTTGGGGGACCCTGGGGCCGCGGGGCGCAAATACCAGCGCAGAGGAACGGTGGGTTGATTAATTGAATCCCTTAATAAAAGGGGAGATGGAGCCCGGCTGGTGCGGGGGCAGCCGGGGAGGGGAACGCTCTGGTTCCGTGGGCAGGACGCAGCGGCGGGTGCCAGGACGGGGACACCTCGGTCATGGCAGTGGTCACTTCTGGCTCCCATCACATCTTTTAAAGTTGGGAGAAGGCGATGGGTTTGTGTTTTTCCTGCGCTGATTGGGATTTTTCCATGGGAACAGGCACTTTATCACTAAATTGGAGCCTCACATGACTTTCCCCTGCAGGGCAGGTACGTGGGCTCGGTGCCTCTTGGCCTCCCTGGTTAATGATTGCCCCGCGACTGCTCGTGGCTTGGCTTGGTAACTGCTCGGAGCGAGCACGGAGCTGAACTGGAGCAGGGGGACCATGTCCCAGCACTCATCCTGCATCCCGGTACAGTGAGCACTGCTGGGGCAGGACCAGTGCCTGTGGGTTTTATCCAGCTTCCTTCCGAAATCGGTATCGCGGGCCCCAGCGCTCTGCTGGGATTCGGAGAGTCTGAAGATGAAAGGAGAAGCTCTGCTTTCCAGAGTGGAGCTGCGGGTGGTGGCACCCGTGATGCCACCGTGGTCCCCGGTGCATCAGCGAGCGGGTGGAGGAAAATGCACGTACGCCGTAACTTGCCATATCTGGTTTAAATATCTAGTTTAAATCCAGACTGCACTCCTTGCAAGTCTGCTTCTTGCAAGAGCGAGAAACTCCAGCTGGGAGGGCCGGGCCTCCAAACAGATTTTATTTTTAATTATTAAATAAAATGGTTATCGCTGTAGAGGTGCTTAGAATTGAGTCTTTCTTCTGTATCTGCATCCGCCTGGAGGCTCCGGGAGGGTGCGGTGGGGACCGGGGGCAGCTGAGCCGCCCTCCCGTGCCGGCACCCGGCGTCTTGCGGGGCCAAAACCAAACCCGTGCCAGCACCTGGTGCTGCCTTTGAATTGCGTTCACCGAAAGCGATTTTATTTTTATCGATTTACCAACAAAGCGGTGGTTTCAGAAATGACTCTGCTGCTGTTGGTCAGTTCTGGCTGGCCGGTTGGCTCCGCGTGGCGCGGTTTAATGGTTGCGTACTTTGTGCTGGTTAAATAGTGCTCAACAAGGAAACGGGGGAAAAACCACACTGGGATAATCTAAGAAAAACAAGGATTATAAAAAGCGCTCTGAGGCGCTGACTGCTGGAAGCGAAACCTATTTTGTGGGTTTGTTGCTGCACCTTTGCTTCAAAAAAAAAAAGAAAAAAAAAAAATTGGAGCAGTCGTTCCACTCGTTTTCTCAGCAGATGGGCTGCCCTACCGCCGGCACATTCACCCGGCTGGAAAGTCATTATGTCGCTTGGCCTGGGCTTGATTTGCACTTCTATTAGCGTGTGCTTAACTATGACTGCCTTGGGAAGGAGGCTTCATGGATTAGTTCCCCTTTAAAACCAAAAAATGAAAACAAAACCAAGGCCATGATGTGCCACAGAAACATTTATTTTTTTTAAAAAAAAAGAAGGGGGGAGGGGGGGGGGGACACCAAAGAAAAAAAAGCCATTTTGATTCAAAATGTTTCAAAAACTGTTGTAAGATGACCTTAAAATTCAAATTATTGGTGCCAATGCAAGAGGAAATTTAAAGTAGTGTGGCTGATGACTGTGTGCCATCTCCTCTGCCTTCCTTCCAGCGCCGTCGGCCGCTGGGAACCCTCCTTGTGCAGGTCACAAAATTCACCGTCCGTGTTTTGTGCTTAATTCTCCTCTCGTTATAGGGAAGGACACGATTCGTGACATGGGCATTCCCGTGCTGCCAGCAAGAGCTGTTGTAAAAAGCTCCGCTCTCCGCATGCATGGGGTCACCAAAAGTGGCCGGGACGGAGTCCGGGACTGGGACTGGGACAGGGACCAGGACCGAGACTGGGACAGGGACTGGGACAGGGACCGGGACCGGGACCGGGACTGGGACAGGGACAGGGACAGGGACCAGGACAGGGACCTGTCCGCTCCCCCTCGGGCAGCGCGTACTTTTCTGCCCCAAACAGCCCTGCACTTCGTCTCTGGTGTCAGCCAGTAGATCAGGATCTGGGTGGTTTCAGTAGATGGGGGTGCTGCTGGGGTGAAGCTCCCAGTCACTTATTTTTAGTAAGTTTGCTGGAAACTTAAATAGGAACTGCAAAAAAAACCCTCGTATAAAGCCCTAAGAATGTTTTTAATTTTTTTTTTTTTTTTTTGAGTGCAAGACTTTATGAGCTTGAGGTATTAAAGGCTTTCCCGAAATTCAAATGCGCCGGCGCGTGGGATGGGATTTGCAAAGCACCTGCGTGGCGGCTGCCCCCGAGCGGTGCCGGTGCCCCCGGCTGCGGCGTGGCACGGTGGGACGGGCACCGCCGGGGCGTGGGTTTGTGCCGGGGCTGTTCGGTTAAATTTTTCCTGACTTCCTTATTACCCAAACGTCTTTTCTTTTTGTTCTCCTGACAGCTGCGTTTGAGAAGGACACGGGCTGGCGATGCTTTTGTATTTATTTCCTAGTTCTTGTTGGAAAAATAAATGAGCGCGAGTCGCTGGTGACTCCGCGAGGTCACCGGGCACGTGATGTGTTCGTGATTCATTGGCGTCAGTTCTTCTTCACTTCATCAAAAAAGGGAAAAAAAAAATAAAAATAAACACACAGAGCTGAAAAGGCCCGTTTGGGCTCGGTTTGCCGTCCCGTGCCACCAGTGCCATCGCGTGCCGCCAGCACCGGCTGTTCCGTCCTCGCGTCGCCTTTACCCCTGCCAGTAGTTACAGGGATTTCCACGGGCCGCTCCGGTGTGCCACCCCGTTTTGGCCTCAGCGGTGTTTCCCCGGCCGACGTCGGGCACCGGAGGTGGCGTGGGCCGGTCCCGCTCCGGCGCTGGGTCCCCGCGGCGTCGGGCTGCCGAGAGCCCGGGGCGGGCGGCGGGGGGAGGACCCGTCAATTTTTGTGGATAATGAAAATACGACTTTGTTCATCGCCCGGGGAGTACAGGCCGTGACTGACAGCCGTTCTGCTCCTCGTTAATAGCTCCACTTAATCTTGAGACGAGGCTTTTCCTGTGCGATATCTGTAAAACAAAGCAAAACAAACCAACCTTTCTTCCTTCGGTACCTCCAACGCGCCACCCCCCTCCCAAACAAACAACAAAAAAAAGCCCGATTCCTCCTCTCCTCTGACGAACAATGACTCATTCAGCCTATTTATTTTTTTTTTCTTTACTGTTTTTTCGGTTTTTATTTTTTCATTTTGGCCTTTGCCTCCCTCGGGTGGCGGCGTTGCCGGCGGAGCTGGCAGCACTGCCGCCAGGGAGGGTTGCCCAACCCCTGCCTTTGACTCTTAAACTCTGCCAAAACTTTCTAAGTGTTCCGGATGAAATTCTCCAAGCCCAGGTGTCTGCCTAAGGGGAAAAATTTGTTTGGAGAAGTTGCAGCAAAAACTCCTGGCTGATGAACCAGGCTCAGAGGAAGGTGGGTTTGCCCACGGTGAGCCCCAAAACTTGCCATGGGCGTGGGGGAAAGGGCGTTGCGTGGGACCTTGGCATTTCTGGGTCCCTGCCCCTCCAGGGATCTTTCGCCTTTTCCTGATCTTTAGGAATTTTTGTGGATTTTGAGACTTTCTCTCTTAAACTTACTTAGACCCACTGGGCTGGGGCAGCCGGTTTGAGGCTGGTGCGATCGCTGAGCGCTTTGCTCCAGGCATGGAGGCAAAACCTGCTGTTGGGCATCGAGTGGCAAATCAGGAGAACTTCTTGCATTTCAGGGACATGGCACTGTGGGAAAACACCCTGATCCGGCTGAATGATTAGCCTCGGAAAGTACTCGAGGTGCAAATGCTGAGCCAAGCCTCGAGAACAAGGGGCAGGCAGGGTGGCACGCAGCGGGGCCGGGGGGCCGAGCAGAGCATCCCTCCCGTGTCCTCGGTGTCCCCACATTGCCCAAACCCAGGTACGGAGAAAAGCACAAATACTAGAGGGAAAACCAAAAAAAAAACCAAACCCCGCAGAAAATTATATTTTTTTTCTAGAAAATACTCTAAACATTTTAATTCTAAATTAAAAAAAATATTATGCACTAACACTGCAGAATCGATGACCTGACCATCCAGCAGTGGCCAGGGCCAGGTTGGTCAGTCTGCTAGAAATTTTCTTTTTTTTCCCCTTTATTTTTATTTTTTTCTAAATCAGACTGAGTGCTGGAGGAGTTGAGGGTCTCATGGAAGGAGCAGTGTGTGTTCAAGCGTCTCGGGGCTGTATCAGAGCGCGGGGCGGGCTGGTGGCACGTAGCACAGGGTGGCTTCCACCAAAATGTTGGCATTTTCCAACTTTCGATTTTTGAAATGGTGTTATTTTTCAGTGTGGTTTTAACACGATCCATGCATGGGGTTATGTTTCCAGTATGGACTTTCAAAGCTGGATTTTTTTGATGGTGCTTGGTGGTCATGGTCAGTTGGAGTCACCGTCGGACTCCTCAGGATTTATGAGCCTGTGGGTTGATGCGTCCCTGTGTTTACTTTCATTATATCTGCTCATTTCCAAATTCTTTCACATTTTTCCTTCCAACCTAATGTCTTAATTCTGGTGCTTTATTAATTTGTCTAATTAGGTTGAGTTCAAGTTGTTTGAAATCCACTTACGCTGATATAGGAAGTACTTACTGTATTAATCAAACGATCCAAGGTGGCTTCTTCTCTGAAGTCCTTAATTTGTGCTATCCATATTCTTCCTAATAATATCAAACTTTGTAACAATGCACGTTTGCTCGATGTTCCCGAGGAGACACTGAAATACGTTAATTCTGTGATTTTTTTTTGAGTACACCGATAATTCATCCAGGAGCGTGATGTTCCTTCGCGTGTCCGCGTCAAACGCCGTCGTCCTCCAGAATCCCAGCAACGGCCTCTGTGCGGGGTCTGCAGAAGGTTGTTAGGAAACAGCTGCTTATGTTTTAAAACACAAAATGGTTTTCGTAAAGATTTCGAATATAATAATAATCAAAATAATATATTGAATATTTGAATAATGAATATATATAATAAAATGTTTTCTTAAAGATGTCAACATTTTATTTAAGTAAGCTTTTAGGAAGGACAGAGTAGGCGAAGGAGCAGACCCTTGGAGGGCTCCAGTTTGGGGTGGGAAGTGTCTCTTTTCCCATCACCACTTTGTTTCTCTTTCTGGGAAAATGAGAAGATGGTGGCATTTGCTTTTGCATATATTTCTGAGAAAATGCTGTGGATGAAGATTTGCTCCGTCTTTGCCAGCGCAGAATCGTGTTTCCCACGTGTAATTATCGGATCTTCACGGACGTTTTCCCTCGCCAGGTCATGTGGGCAACAAAACCTCGTGAAGGTGGTGGTGGGGTTTTCCTTGCGATTTTGTGTCTCCCCGCGTGGCCCAGCTCCACAGTGAATGCTGGACCAGGAGAAGAAAGTCAGCAAAAATCTGCAGAAACTGAGTTTCTGGTTCAATCTGGAGGTTCCGAGGGTGGGATTTAGCTGTGGTTGGAGCTGTACGTTAAATCAAGCAGGCGAGCTGGGGAAGGGGAGGCACGGGGAGGTGCTGGGCTTAATTCTAGGTCTGACAAAACCCGGTGCTCGAGAAGCTGAATCTATTGGGTTTAGTTAGAGGAGCCCAGAAGTGCTCGAGAAGCAGCATCTCAGTCGCCGAGACAGCGGATCCAATACCAGCCACGGCCACTCTCCGTGGGAACAGAGGAGAAATGTAGAAATTAGAAGCATTTAAGACCACGAATGGGAAAAACCCCACTGGTTTTTACGGACACCTTAGAAGTCTCTCCCCATGCGGAGCCGTGCGATGCCGTCAGCGGCGCCGGGGAAGCGGTGGGACGTGGGCAGCGCGTGGCCGACTCTCCAGCCTCCGGAAGCGTTGCGCTGCGCTCTGCTCGGCAGCGGGCTTTGCGCTGTGCTTCGTCTGGGACTGGTGTAAAATGAGTTAAACGAGGCGGTGTAAGCACGGAAAGCTTTGAAGATTTCGTTTAGCGTTTCTAAATAAATACAGAAGACGGCCCGTGGGTGAGCGTGGGTGGGAGAGGTTGGGTTGGCTCCTAGGGACGATGAGCGTCCTTCTGCCTTTGCGTATTGGCAGCGGTGACTTTTTTTAGACAGCAGCTATCGGAATAAGGTGCGGATTTTATTTGTCATGTTGTCCTGTTTTGTGTTCCCCTGCCTGTGGAAAAGAGTTGTTTGTCCGTTGGGTGATTGGGAGCAAGAGTTTTCCCAGCTGGGCTGGTCCTTGCGGCATCGGGCACGTCGCGGGTAACAGCCCCTATCCTGAGCTTAAGTGTGTCACACCAATTATAGCATTAAGGTGTCAAACTGAAGGAGGGATACTTTTCCTTTTTTTTTTTTCGTGGTGGTTAATGATTAATTAGGTCAAATTCTCCAAATTTAGACTGCTGGAGAAGGAACGGGCCAACAATTTGCATTTCGACAAAACCTTGCGATAGAAACCGATGGAGGCTGATTCCACCTCCTCCTCCCGCCGCTCCGTCCCGTGCCCCAAACTCACTTCTCCCCCAAGACGTTCATTTTTAAAATTGTATCCATTAATATCCCAATTTCCTCCCCCCCCCTCCTTTTCAAATCTTGCATTAAACCCCTGTAGATTCTACTTTAAGTAGGCAATTAAGCTAACAACATAATTATATCCCTTAATGCTCATTTTAACCGGTTTAGAGAAGAAACAAAAGGGGAAAGCAGCTCCGAATGTACGGAAAGAAAAGCTCCGTTGTAAAGATATTTTGGGTACTCGCGATAATTGGTGCCAAGCGCGGGGTTTGCCCGTTCGGGGCTGCGGGGAGGTCCGGAGGTCACGTTTCGGGGCCTTACAGCCTTACAGGATGCTTCTGAGCATCCTTTTTCCGAAGCCTTTCCTGGCTGCAAATTTCGAGGAATCCCAGGACGCTCAAGAGTGTGTCCACTTCGTATTGCGATATAGTGGCTGTGTAGCTGTGGCCTGACAAGTTTTGGGTTGTGGTTTTTTGCCTTACCCAGGCAGTTAGTCACTAGAGAGCAACCCACGGAGTCTGCAAGCTGCCGCCTCGCCGTATGTACGAGCGGAAAATAAGAGCCCTGAAAGATAACGCTGATGGAGAATTACTCTAGTGAATCGCGCCAACGTAGCGAAGCTCCTCTTGGAGGCGGACGTGCCCTCTTGGCAGCCAGCTGAATTACACCCATGGTCTTCCGCCGAGCACACAGCGTCCACAGAAATGTGTTTGCGAGGCACAAAGTGCCGTGGAGACCCTCGGAGCTCAGAGCCAGGAAGCTGCTTTGGCATCTCGGATCTTGCTGGGGAACCCAAGCACTTGGCTGGAGCCCAACGTTCTGAGGTTGGCTGGTGACTCTGACAGACGGTTGCTGCAGACGAGGCGCGAGTAGCTGTAGACATGGTCGGCCTTTGCAGAAACGGCTGTTCGTTTTGACTCTCTTTTGCCCGCACTGATTCCAGTAAGGACATGGAAGTTCTGCTCAAGCAGTTTGACCAGTCTTTGTGGATCCTAGAACATCTCAGAGCTGTATGATCCTGTCTCCATGCGTGAGTGGCAGTGAACATCTAGATCTAGTGAGGAGCACCAGCTTGATCATCCTTCCTGGATCAATCAGGTGGACATAAAACAGTATTTCCCTTTCTTAAGAAAAAGAGCTAGGGATAACCAGAGCTAAAGCAGCTGGGATCTTTGAGCAGCACCACATACACACCAGCATGGTCACATCTCTGCTCACGTTGGCCATGATCTATAGGCACCTTGGTTTCTGGGAGCAGGGAGCTTAGACAGGGAAATACTTAGACAATTCCTTCTTCAGGAGCTGTGATAGGTCTGCAAGATGCTTTCTCACATGTTTACCAGTTCCTGGAGGAGATGTTGTGGGGATATCAGCAGATATTCCCCTGGACAGCCCACTCTTTGGCTTCTCTGCGGACACTGCTGACCAGGAGTGCAGTGAGCATCCCTTGGAGCTGTGGCTTCGTGGACTGGAGCTTCTGTGAGCTCGACGGAGAAGGCAGCTTACAGGTTTAGTTTTCTGTACACCAATAAATAACCATTAGTAAGAATTTTCCATTTTTTTGCTGAGGTGGACTGGTTCAAAACCACCTTTGCAGGCATTAAAAGTTCTCTGCATCATTCCTAGTGCGTAGGGAGGTGGTGTCCCTTACGTGTGGGTTTTTGGGGTTGCAGTTGGCAAAGGAATACAGTGTAATTAACTGGATATTGGTCATCTGTCTTTAAAATAAATGCCAGATAAAGATGTGACGGAATTGGGTGGAAGGGTGGGTGTTCCTCTGGTTTGAGTAATGTCTGTCTGTAGGACTCACTAATGTGTGAGGAGGCACTATTTTCAGTGTAATGTCCTAGGTTATCTCTGGTCCCAGTTCAGTCACCATCTTGCCTGCTACAGGTGCTCAGCTTGTCTTGGAAGGGTAAAGCTTGTCCATGGGACACTTATGGGACTCTTGAGCCTGTGCCCCAACATGCTGGAGCAATTCGACCTTACTTTTTCTCTGAGCCTGGATACAAGTTACCTGTTTCTTTCCTCTTCGTGGAAAATATGGTGTCCTGGTGTATTGACAGGTGTCCAGGGAACCAGAGCAGATCTCTGACCTGCTGTAGCTTTAGCACACATTGTCTGTAGCTCCAGCCTTGGGGGGTCTACTCACCCCTTCAGGGACGTGTTGCAATGGGTGAGATGATGTATGGCATTTGTTAAGACTTGGAGATGCCCTAATGAAGTTGCCAACTCAATAAAGCAAGAGAAGAGTGGAGTGAAGACGCTTTTGAGTATTTGGTGAAGCTCTCTGAAGGACTCCCTTCACCCCGTCCTGCCTGTGCCTGGGGGCGTGTCTCTCTCGTGTGCCCATCTGTCTCCAGCCAACCTTCTTCTAGACTCAGGAATGTCCTGTGTCCTCCTTTGTATTTATGACAATGTTGGGGCAAAGTGTGTCCAAGTAGAGGTCCCTCACCCAGGTTGGAGGTTGGGGATTCAAGGACAGTCCCCAGTATTCACTGGGCTTTTACACGAGTGCCCTGAATCGTCACAATCCCACGCTTGGGAGTGTTATGTGCAGAAAGCAACTCTTGGGCTGAAGAAATGTTCTGGATGTTCAGTAGAAAAATTTATTGGAGATGATGTACTTGAAGCCAGTCCCAAAATTTGTGATAAACCATGTTCCTTAGGTACACAACAACTCGTATAGCAAATAGCCATGGCTGCTGCTGAGGTTATATATATGATCTGAGTGGGAAACAAAGAACCCAAGGTGAGTAATTGTCTGTGGGGCTGCCACAGCATGATGTGTAGGTGAACATCATTTTTAATGGAAGAGCTGATGGAAGCTGGTACACGTGAGCTCTACCCAGCCCAGCATCTTCTGCTGTTGGTACTCATGGACAACTGGAGCAGGCTGGCGGTTGGAGGATTTCTGGTCACACATCTGGAGGAAGAAACAGCCCTCAGCCCAGTAGTTTTTTTCATGCGAAGGACCACAGATCCATCTCAGGGGGCTTATTGCTCCTGTCTCAACCCGGAGGCAGAACCAGCCCGGTCTGGCTCCGGCGGCAGCAGCCCGTGTTGCAGGGAAACCCAGACTTTGGTCGGAAATTGGGCTTCAACACTTGGGCTCGGGGATTTCTCTCTAGTTTTTAGAACGTGACCCGGGGCTGCGTCTGGATTTTGGGGCCGCAGTCACACCTGCTGACGTTCCTTCCACGAGAGTTTGCAGCAGCCGCTGCCCCGCAGACCGGCAGGGAACGAGTGATGCTGCCTGCAAAATCCAACCCCAAAATGGGTCCCATAAGAATATTTGTAGCTTTTTCACATCCCAGTTCTCCCATGCTGCTCTGGCGGCAGGGCTGTGCAAATAATAGAATCTTTTTTTTTGGTTCCCTTGAAGCTCTGACAAATTGAAAAATTCCTTTTCAGGTTGAGCCAAAAGAAAAATGTATTGATTTTAATTTTTGTTGTTGACCAGAAAATAAAGAATTACCGGTTTAGGTTGTGTAGTTTCCAGTTGAACAGAATCTGAGGCTTCCGAGTGCTTCGTTTAGATTTTGAACACATCTTACTGTTCTTGCTTTAAAAAATAAATAGGACAGATATTTTGCCTGGATGAATCAGAAAATTTTAAATGTCAGAGTGTGTCACTTCCACTTTTTGAAAGTGAGCGTCGTATTCTGTTGCACGAATGGATCAGCAAAAATGACACTAATCCATGCGATGGTCCATCTTGCCCGAGCTACACTTTTGGATTAAAATACTTTCCCTGCATCTCTATGCCCTCAGTTTTTTTCAGCTCCATGAACTATAAAGAGTCGAAGGTCTCCCAGGTTGGGTCCAGATGATGTTTGTCATGGAACCATGGAATGGTTTGGGTTGGAAGGGACCTCAAAGATCATCTAGTTTCAACCCCCCTGCCATGGGCAGGGACACCCTCCACTACACCAGGTTGCCCAAAGCCCCATCCAACCTGGCCTTGAACACTTCCAGGGATGGGGCAGCCACAGCTTCTCTGGGCAACCTGTGCCAGTGCCTCACCACCCTCAATGTAAAAAATTTCTTCCTTAGATCTAATCGAAATCTCATGGAAACTCCTTGAAAAGCAGTTTCTTTAGCTCAAGCGACTGCTCATGGATGGCGAGCTGGGAGTGCCAGAAGCCAAGGTCAGTGGTACGGGGTGACGTCCCGCTCTTCCCAACGCCGCGCCCGGTTTGGTGACTTCTGGGTGAGGTTCAAGGGGATCTACCATCCCCTCTGCCCTTGGGCCATCTTTGGGTTATCTCAAGGAGATGCACAATGTCTCAACTCGGTCACTGCTGCAGCCTCAGTGGGTTTCAGTGCACCCAGGAAAAGTTTTTTTCCTTTTCCCTTATTTTCCACATTGCCCCTGTCCCGGGCAGCCGGCAGTCCCAGCCCCCCGCGCTGGCTGACAGCAGCCGGGCTCTGCTGTGTTTTTTGGTCTTTTTTTAAATTTTATTTTGGTTTCTCTCTTTTTTTTTTTTTTGAATCTTGGGGGTTTGTTTGTTTATTTATTGATTTATATCTGCCTGGGGAGTCAATCTGGTGATATTTATAGGGTTTGTGGTTGCTGATGGGAGTTATTTTGCAAGCAGAATTTCTAAGATTTCTACTTTAAGACTGCTTTTTTTTTCCAACTTCCTTCATTTTCCCCCTTCCTTCTCTTTTCTTCTTTTTTCTCTTTTTACTCTTGTTTTCTTACTTTTTTCATTATTTTTTTTTTCTTTTTCGAGGGAGCCAGGCAGACTAAACTCTTTCTGAATTTTCCCCCTGTAATTACTGCTCTTTTTTAAGTTTGAAAAAATTATCTGGCTTTGTGTGCCTTCCCCCCTTCTTACTTTTAGATCAATGTGGTTTTACTTTTTTTCTCTTTCCAAAGTAAAATTACCACCGTTTTATGCTATTAAAAAAGCCAATTGTACAAAACTGGGAGAGAAGATGACATGCCTTAGTTAACCTGCCAACAGCAAATGTTTATTTAGTTTCAGCCTCTTAACCCATCTCTAAATGTTACGAGGGATTTTGTTTGTAAAAATAAAAATTTTGTTTTGCAAATGGACAGCCTTCCCTTTGCAGGGGACCCTTGGCCAAGCTGGACCTCCTTATGGTCCTCTTCCTAACACCGTCTCACTGCAGCATTTATCAAATTAGGCATTTTTATATTCTAAATACTAATTTTCTGCCTTGGATTATCGTGTGTTTGGCAAATGTTTAATTTTTCATTACGTACCTCAGATTTAACCTGAGCATTGTCAATACCTTGCATCTGTGCCACGTTGTTAATTATGGAGGGACCCAAAGCATTCTCCAAAATTTACAGAAAAAGAAAAAAAGAGGTAAAACCAACTCCAAAATGTACAATTCTGTCCAGAGAGATCGTGTCACTCCCACCGAAACACAGATGACTTAACCATGAGCGGGAGCAGCGCCCCTGGGACATGCTTCACAGCCTCTGCAGATTTCAAGGGCAAAGTTTTAGTCTTATGAAAGCTTCTTCCAAGAAGTGCTTCATCACTGGGCTCCTTCTTGGCTGTGAGATGTCCCACCAGTGTGAGCAGTCCTCTGAAGATGTTCTTAACTAGAGTTGGTTTTACTTTTGTTTTTAATTTTTCCTCATGTCTTGGGTTGAGGCTTCTCGAAGGTCACAAACTCTGGTGAGGGAGCAGCAGGATGATCCATGTGAGTCTTTGTTCTTCTCACGCTGGGAAGCAGCAACGGAACTTAGAGGTTTTGTGGGCAGATGGGAGCTACCCAGTTTGGAGATGTTTTTTCCTCTAGATACAGGCTTGGCTTCCTCTTCCCAGCATCCTTTTTAATGCTTAGAGAGCAGGATTTGAGAGCTCATGATGCAGGTGGGCGTGTGTCCGGTGGGCCATCTTGCTCTCAGGTACTTGTCGTGCTTTACCGTGCATGAGGAGTTCAGGCAAGTGATGGTAGAAAACGCTCCTGCGCAGTGTCCGTGTTGGACACGGATCTGGACATCCTCCTGTCCAAGACCTTGAGGTGTCTCCTGGCTCATCTTTGCTTTGACCAAACCATGCTGAGCTCTATGACCACCACGTCAACACTGGGACTGCCCAGGAGGCTGAGCACCCCATTGCATGTCTCCAGCCACTGCAAACCCCTGCTCTCGCTGTGATTGCACAGAGGCTTATTTTGAGGTAGATTAAACTGTTGCAGGTCAACAAGAAAGCTGGAGAGGGACTTTTTACAAGGGCATGTAGTGACAGGACAAGGGGCAATGGATTTAAACTGAAAGAGGAGAGATTTCAATTAGATCTAAGGAAGAAATTTTTTACATTGAGGGTGGTGAGGCACTGGCACAGGTTGCCCAGAGAAGTTGTGGCTGCCCCATCCCTGGAAGTGTTCAAGGCCAGGTTGGATGAGGCGTTGAGCAACCTGGTGTAGTGGAAGGTGTCCCTGCCCATGGCAGGGGGGTTGGAACTGGGTGATCTTTGAGGTCCCTTCCAACCCACACCATTCTGTGATAACTTCTGCTGAGTTCTTCCACATGCAGTGGAGATAAGATGGTTTCTCAGGTGGCCTCCCATCAGCTGAGCCACAGTGAGAGCCTGTGCACGTGCTCCCAGCCTGCTGCGCTGGTGAGGTGGTTGATCTTCAACTTGTCTTCCAGGTCTTTCCCACCGCGTCGTGTTGGCCTCCAGCGGGGCAGGGCAGGGCAGGACCTCTGCGGGTGGGTGGCTCCTGGTGGTTCCTGCCATGGGGGTGCCTGGGGCGGTGGGAAGCTGTCTCAGCCCCATCCAACGTGGTGTTCCCCTGCAAACCCTGCCCACGCGCCGCCGGGAGAGGTGCCCACTCCCAAACGCCCGAACAAAGCGTGTTCCGCGGCACTTCTCCAGTAAAACGTGGGGGATTCCGTGTATATTTTAATTTTTTTGTGTGTGAGTGTGCACTCATAGCTTGTTAGATATGTTTGTTTTATCAACTTGGAAAAGTGCCTGGAACGGGATTTTTTAAAAATTGATTTCCTGAGAGTTTCCTGTGAAATTGGAAACCTGGAAAAATGGGTGGATTTCTGAAATGCTATCACGTGGCTCCTTCTCCTTTTTTTTTCCCCCCCCAAGTAAAAAATAATAATCCCCTCCTCCCCCCTAAGGTTTCATTCCATATACATTTATTCTTTAAAAATATTTCCAGCTGTTTCTTTCGCTGGGAAACTCATACCATCTGTAAACAACTGCTCGATGCAGATAATTCTGTTGTTTGCTCGGTCACTCTTATTTTCCAGCTTTTATAATATGAGAGTTTAGAAATAATCAGTAATGCCTTTTCTGCTCTTCACCCTCAATTTGATTATTTTTCTCGTAAAGAACGGAGTAAGAAGAGCATTGAGCAACAGGAGATGGAAAAAATATTTTGATTACTTTTCAGTTGCTTATAATCAAGGAGTAACTCTTTAAATCCAGACCAATTTGCTGCACTGATTTAATTCGTAATTTTAATTTCATGACTGTTTGGGAGGGGGGAAAAAAAAGAAAAGGTACGTCAGATTGAAGCTTTTTAGTACTTGTTTGAACGTTTGCAGTTTTAGGTTAAGATTTATTTAATGTTCCCTTTCTTCGGTCTACTTCTGCGAGCGTGTGCTACTTGAATTTCCCTGGGCTGCCACGGGAGAAAAATTGAAATTCAAAGCACAGATTGTGCCACTACTTTCAGCAAGTTCATAAAATTACTCGTGTGAATATTCCCGTGACTCAAAGGCAGCTGCTTACAGCCCTTAAACATGTCGGCGACTATCGGAAGTGTCGGGAGCCGCGGCGGGTGGTAGGTGCCACCAAAACCTCGGGTCCTCCAAAGGCAGGTTTTTCCATTTCGAGAGGAAGAGCGCTGGCGTGGTTCAGCACGTGGCCAGGCTGGGGGTGATTTAGGGATGGGATTTTTCACTGCCTCACCAGTTTTGGTGCTTGCACGGCTCTCCCCGTCAGCAAAAGCCCACGTGTGCTTTTTCCAGCAGGGATTCGACCTTTTGAGCTTGAAACTTTTTAGAAGAACTTGTAATTATGAGTTCCTGAGACAGCTCGGAAATTGGGCGGATGCAGACAACACACCCAAGTTATTAAATTAAGATTATAAAATGGCAAGATAATGGTACAGGAGGCAAGGAGTAAACACAGTGACACTGAATGAGAATAATATCTAGATTTTAATTGAGATTTTTTATTATTAGTATTTGTCTACTTACAGTTTTCACCTCGGTGCTACAACTTTCTCTGCCTGAGATCAGGATTTGGGGAGGAGTTTGAGCAAACTCAGTTGAGCCATTTGCAAGATGAAACAATGGGGGGAGGAAGGGAAAAAGGAAAGAAGTTAAAATAATTCTCCTGCCAACATAAAGAGAATTGAATCAGCGTAGAAAGGGCCCCCGGGTGAAGTCAGAAGTGAAACTACAAGAGTGGAGAGGATCGCTCCCCTCTTGGCTTTTCCAGTGAAATCCCACGTTCATCCTGACCTTGGCGTTGCGCTGATCAGCCTCCCGGCTGGTTTTGTCATTAGTGTTCGTTACTAATTGGTATTTGGGAGGCACCTAGCGGCTTCGCGGTGACTGGGAGCCTGCGGGGAGGCGAGCGGTGAGAAATGTCATCAGCTGTTGGTTGTCCTCGGTGCCGCAGGGACGGGCACTGGGAGAGGTGGATCCCTCCACACCTCTATGGATGGTGAGACTGGAGGAGACCGCCGGCTTCACCTGGGACGGCTGGATGGGGAGCAAGAGTGTCCCTTCTGCAGCTGTAACGCTCTCTTGTGATGGTGGGTCATGGGTGTCCTCACTGAGCATGACCGTCCTGTGGTACCATTGCTCTTGGTGGTACTATTGCTCTTGGTGGTACCATTGCCCTCGGTGGTACCATTGCCCTCAGTGGCACCATTGCCCTCTGTGGTGGTGTTTGCTGGCTTAAGGTCTTCCTTGATGCGTGTGCTCTTTGGGTGGTTGGCCACCAGCAAGATGGTGGCATGGCCAGGGGCCTGACCAAGCTTAGGTGATGCTGTGTTCCCATCTAGAAACCACTGATGTCTTTTTAGGCTGAGCAACGGTTTCCAGCAGGCGTTTATTTACATGTGTAAATGTGGTGGAGGTGGACACCTGGGTGACGTGGCTGCTCAATAGACCTCGTGAATTTTGGTCTGCTCAAACATGCTCCAAACATGGGGCTTCAGAGCAGCCACATGGGGAATGCCGGGCTCCCTGTGTCCCTGCTCCATCTGTCTGATGCAGGGGTGCTGGGGACGCCAGTCACAGTCATCATGGCACCTTCCCATGGGTGAACCTGGGAAATCTCAACGTTCAAATAAAGCTGAGTTTAAACAATGTGTGCACCCAGGAGTAATGAGCACCCTCCATCACACCGGAGACTTTCCCGTACGCTGCGTTAGAGCCCAGACGACGTCTTTGGTCATCACACCGATGAGTGCTCCATGGGCTTTTGGTACCTCCGCGGCTCGGATGTCCCCGTGCTCCAGCGGTGGAGGTGTGGAGCATCACCTGCGCGTGTCCCCGGGGGGTTTGGTTGATACCTGTTGTCAGCACCTCCCTTGTCCTTCTCGCTGCTGTCGAGCTCTGCCACGGGGCTGGAGAAGATGCTGTGGGTAGAGCTCAGATTTCCTCCTTGCAGATATTTTTTTCGATTTTGGTTGTTTCTTGAGGAGAAGCTGCAGCCGAGGGAATGGGCAGCACATTCCTCCGGCCCGAGGAACCTGGGGGGACATGGCTGAGCTTTGGGGGGGTGAGGAGGACAACGAGGGGGTGATGGAGGGGGCTGCGATGCCACACAAACGCCGAGGCGTTGGGTGTCCTGAGCCAGGAGGAAGCAAAGATCCAGAAAAAAAAAAAAAGGGACACGAGCGTATTTATGGGTCCTTGTGCTCGGCAGATGTTTTGGTGCGATGCGGGGCTGCTTTTCTTTTTTTTTCTCTTTAATGAAAATTAAATGGGAAACTGCCAATGTCTTGCCCTTTGTTTAAAAAAAAAAAAAAAAGGGGGAAAGAAAAAAAAAAAAAGCACTTCCTGCATTTGCTGTTGCTCTGAAGTTAATAATAACAGCGCAGGTAGGCCGGCCGGCAGTCCTTTTTATGGCGCATTCCTTTGCAAGACCTGTTTCCAGTTGCTTCTCCCGTTGCCAAATTGTGATTATTTGGGGTGAAATTTTCCACGCTGGGTGCTGCCGGCCCGGTTCTGAACCCGACGTGTGTTTTGTGTTTTCGCCGAAAATTACTCAGCTGTCTTGGGGAAGGCGCTCAGGGCAAGTAGGTTGTGGGTTTGGGGTTTGTTTTTTTTTTTTTTCTTTTTTTTTTCCTCAGGTAAAACACAATTCAACCCTTTTATAAAGGATTTGGAGAGTAAATGGGATGTCCCTGCTCTGGGAGAGGAGCTGGTGAGCGGCTTCGGCTCCTGCAAACCCTGGGCACAGTTAGGGGCATCTCCCCTTGGCAGAGCCAGGACAAAGTTTGGAGGCAGATCGTGGTGGGGGGTGGCTGTATGTGAATAAATAAATGGATTTAAAAGCTTTTCTCCCCTGGGGAGGGCTTTGGCGGTGGTGGATGGGGGGTCCTGGCACCCCCCGTCCCGCGCTGGGCATCATGCCCGTGGGAGCGGATCTGTGCATGGTGTCCGTGGCTGCAGATCCAAGTGATTTGAATAATTGTTTTTAATCATCGTTTAAGTGATCAGGCAGAAACCTCGTGCTTAAATCTTCCAAAATCTCATTTAACGTTTTTATGGATTTTAGTTATTTTGTTGTTTCACAGTAACTGCTAAAATGTTGAGTTTTTTCTCGATATAGTGTAGCCCTTTCTCTAAACATGCATTTCTCAGGTCAGTTATACATCTGCTTGGACTCCTAATTTTTGACACTTTAGATGTTGACTGATACGTTTCTTATTTATCACTTATTTATGACTTGAGTCGAGGAGCATATGGCCAGAAACCACATTCTGCTTCCGTGCATTTTAATTTAATAGATATTTATTAGCATTAGTTAAACAAAACTACCTTAAACGTACCCGGTACGTACGAAAGCAGCTTTAGGGAATCGTGTTTTGAATTGTAAATTATTTTACATGAGAGATTGCGTGACTAATTATCGAGCTTGTGTTGGAGCCCCGCGTCCGTCCGCCCCTGCTCGCCGCCTGGCAGGCAGATGCAAACTCTGCTCCTCTGCTTTTTCAATTATAAATGAAAAAGTCACCAAATTAAATTCCCTGGGTAGACTGGTGGGCAGGAGGGTTCTCTTCACCCTTCCCAAAGATGCTGCTTTCTTGAAAGCCCATTCTGGTTAAATGGTGATTTCCAGCAATTCACCACTTCGACCTGCTCAGGGTGTTTGTAGTCCTTAAATGCCACTTTTTAGAATTTAAATGCAATGTTTTATTTTAAATGGATTAATGGCGTGGCCTGCAGAAGGCATCATCCCTTCATGTTTGATTCCAAGTGCGCTGGCTGCTAAATAAAAGGAAAAAAGCTTATTTCAGCCAGATTTTAAAAAATATGTGTACGCATCTCTGTGTTTTTCCCCGTGCTGAAGGGGAGCTCCAGGCGGAGCAGGAGAGGAGGAGGTCTCCCATCAGTGGGGTGGTGGGCTGGAGGCCAGGGTGGTGCCACCACAGGGTGGAGATGTTCTGCTGACCATGGAGATGACAGTTGCCTAGGCTACTGCCAGGGGGTCAAGCCAGGTGTGATGGCCAGTTCTTCGGGCAGCCCCATCCCATGACATGGTGGGTGCTGCCACCCAGCCTGGCACCAAAGACATGTCATAGGATCATAGAATGGTTTGTGTTGGAAGGGACCTTCAAGATCATCTCATTCTAAGCCCCCTGCCATGGGCAGGGACACCCTCCACTACACCAGGTTGCTCAAAGCCTCATCCAACCTGGCCTTCAACACTTCCAGGGATGGGGCAGCCACAGCTTCTCTGGGCAACCTGTGCCAGTGCCTCACCACCCTCAGAGGGAAAAATTTCTTCCTGAGATCTAATCGAAATCTCCCCTGTTTCAGTTTAAAGCCATTTCCCCTTGTCCTGTCACTACCCATCCTTGTCCAAAGCCCCTCTCCAGCTTTCTTGTAGCCCCTTTAGGTACTGGAAGGCAGCTGGAAGGTCTCCCCAGAGCCTTCTCTTCTCCAGGCTGAACAACCCCACTGATTTGAGTCCATAGGTCTTTGGCGTCAGGGTTATTTTTGAGATTTGCTTTGTGGCTGCTGAGGGTTGGAGCTGCTTAAGAGGGTCCTGGACATCACACCGTGGTGGCCCTGCCTCTTTCATGGGGAGCTGAGGGACATCAAATGGCTCATGTAGGTCAATTTATATACACTTTCCTGTAATAATTTTTTTCTTTTTAAGCTTGTAATTGTGTTTATTTTGCAAAGTTTGAGGAGAACACCATGGCCCTTCTTTATTACGCTTTTTCACGTGTACTATTGGAGGACTTTACCTTCCCGTGTTTTGGCTGGACACACCATGGTCTTGGGTGGTGCAGGTGCCAGTGATTTATGATTAAATCACCTTTCAGCCTTAGGATGGGCCAGAATTTGCTGTGCTTGGTGCTGCACAAGCACTGAACTGAACAGAACTGTTTCTAAAGAGTTTGTAAGCAGGATAAATTGCTGGCACAGAAAATTTGCCAGTTAATGGCACGTTTGGAAACGGGAGTGGTGTGAAGGTGTCTGCTGGTGGCACCTATGGTGAGGATGGGCTTATCTTATTTGTCCAGAAACTTTTGAGACACCTCGATCTGATTTCATTCAGACTTGGCTTGGTGTTTAGGTTGAATGGATCCAAACTAAGAATTGAGCTGGGGACTCGCAGCAGCCCCAGAACAACCATGGCTATCGGTGGGTTTTGAGTGTTTCCTCCATGGGATCCGTGGGAGATGCCTCCTCTCCAAGAGCATCTTGGCTGATGTGGAACCTTCTAGATCAAGTGTGCTTATTTCTTGCAGTTCCTTTTTTTTCTGGCAGGGTCACACCCTCGCACCTCCCATTCTGTGCTCCTCATGGACATCTTGTTCTTTGCACCAGTGTGTGCTGCGTTCCGAGAGAGGGGATTCCATGAATTGCTCATGAAATGAGGTCAAAAAGCCAGAACGTTGGCATTAGAATTTTAATTTTTAGAAAAAAAAAGGTCAGAAGGGGAAAATTGGGCAGCACAGACACAGACAGAATGGGGAATGTAAGAAAAAAAAAAAAAAAGGAAATAATAAAATTGCATATTGGCCCCAGAAGGTGCTGTGCAGTTGCGTGGTGATGGTGGGGAAGCGCAGAGCCTGCGATCCCCACGTCATCTATTTCCAGGGATTCGTTCGCTCAACTCCAAACATGAAAAGGAACGTGAAACGAATGACACGCGTGATCCTCCGCGGAGTGATACCTGCGTTGGGCTGGACGGTAAATCGCCCGGGAGGCGCCAGCTGAGACGTGTGTGCAACTGGGAATAAATACAGCACGGGGACACAGGCTGGAGAGTTGGGTGGGGAGAAATTTAATGAAGTACAAGGGCGAGTGTAGAGTCTTGCGTCTGGTAGAACAACCCCATGTACCAGTAGGAGTTGGGGACTGAACTGCTGGGGAGCAGCACAGGGGAAAGGGACCTGGGGGTGCTGGTGGACAGCAGGATGGCCATGAGCCAGCAATGCGCCCTTGTGGCCAAGAAGGCCAGTGGCATCCTGGGGTGTATTAGAAGGGGGGTGGTGAGTAGGTTGAGAGAGGTTCTCCTCCCCCTCTACTCTGCCCTGGTGAGGTCGCATCTGGAATATTGTGTCCAGTTCTGGGCCCCTCAGTTCAAGAAGGACAAGGAACTGCTGGATAGAGTCCAGCGCAGGGCCACAAAGATGATGAAGGGAGTGGAGCATCTCCCTTCTGAGGAAAGGCTGAGGGAGCTGGGTCTCTTCAGCTTGGAGAAGAGGAGACTGAGGGGGGACCTCATTAATGTTTATAAATATGGAAAGGGTGACTGCCATGAGGATGGAGCCAGGCTCTTCTCAGTGGCATCCAATGACAGGACAAGGGGAAATGGATCTAAGCTGGAACAGAGGAGGTTCCGCTTAAACATGAGGAAGAACTTCCCAGTAAGGGGAACAGAGCACTGGAACAGGCTGCCCAGAGAGGCTGTGGAGTCTCCTTCTCTGGAGATGTTCCAAACCCACCTGGACGCGTTCTTGTGTGATCTGATCTAGGTGGTCCTGCTCTGGCAGGGGGAATGGACTCGATGAGCCTTTGAGGTCCCTTCCAATCCCTGACATTCTGGGATTCTGGGATTCTGTGACACGGACACACTTCGTGTTGGGAGCACGATCCCCGCACGACACGTTCCCAGGATGAAGTTATATGTAAAATCCTTCGTTACGTGGGGATGAATAACTTCCCAACGTCAGACAGTTTTCCAAAGTGGAGGTTGGTGCTTCCCCCACGGATGGGGACGTCGCTCCCCAGGGTGGGTTGTGCAGAAAAGCTCTTTAAACGGAGGGAATTGTGGCATGCCCCATCTTGGGGGGGGTTTGGGCAACACCCCCACCCCAGCACCCCACAAGGTTTCCGCCCTGGCTCTATTTTAAATCTCTTTTTTTCCTTTTTTTTCCTTTTTTTTTTTTTTCTGTACACACAGATCTAATCTTCTAGAAAATGCCCTGAAGGTTTGAGCAATCTACCAGTTGCAGGAACCCATAAAGCTTTTTTTTTTTTTTTTCTTTTTTTTTTTTCCATTGTGTAAGCATGACAAATCATTAATTTTTGATTGATTGCTTTGAATTATGGGTGCTCTGACATCCTTTCTGTAGCTGAACAGCTGTATAACAAATGAACATATCAGTGCTCACAAAAGATTGGAGATCTAACAGAAGCAATTACATTGTCAGCTCCTCCCTTCTGGCTTTTCCCAGGCAATGGAGGGAGGAAATTTTTTAACAGGAATTCCTCAAGTGGCTGACAATAATAATAATAATAATAATAAAAAAATACCTTTTTGGAATTGAATTAGATTTCGTTTCTGGTGGATTTCTGAAACCATCAGAAGCCAGGACGTTTTTGTGCTTTGTGTAACTCGCAGAATCCCTTTGAACAAAATTTTCACCTGAAGAATTAAAAAAAAAAAAAAAGAAAATCAAATTGCAATTTTTGGTTGCTATTCCTTTAAGATTTCAGAATTGCACCAGTGCACTAAATATGACCTCCATAACTTTTAAATTAAGAATTTATGCTGGCTTGAAATTTATGAAATATTTCAGCATGAAAGAAAGCCTTTTTCCCTCAGGAAAATTGAGCAATAAATCACAGCACTCTCGATTTACTGCCCTACAGCCAGCCAAAGATAGGATTTTTTTTTTGTTCCTTCCCCCCTTCGTTCTGAAAAAAAAAAATATAAAAAAAAAATGTAATCATATAAGACAGCTTAGCTGCTATCCTCCCACTCTCTAGAATTTTTAATTTCAGCTGTTTCTGCTTGGATTTATTTCCAATATTCCTGCTCAGCTTTTCAATTTCCTCAGTTATTAAATTTTAATTCAGTGCATTAGCATTTAAATTAAAAAAGGGTTTATTTTATCGAAATCGTTGGCTGGCCCCCATCCTGCTGCACATGAATTGCCTGTTTCTGCCATTTGCACAAAATGGGAAATGCAGCTAATATCTTTTAACTTGTATTTGCACAAATTCAGAAATAAAATTTCGGGGTTTGGAATAATATTGTCTTTCCAAGGAAGCTTCTCATCGGAGAGCTGAGGGAAGGTGGCGAGAAGGAGGGGACCCTGGTTCCTCCCTGCTGGCCCCTTCCAACAGCCCGGAGGGGCTCAATTAGGCAATTCATCGCTAACGAAGGGAGGTGCCCTGGACCTGCCCCTCTGATCCAGGAGCAAGGCCATCCCAGCATGGATGCAGCGTTGAATTTGGCTGTTTCGACCTTATTTCCCTCCTGCTAATTGTGTATTTTTGCGTAGGAGGGGTCGTTACTTGAAACTTTGGTAAAAGCGCCGTAAAATAATGGCACGAGAGCGACCGGAGGGGATTGACTGAGAAAGGGGCCTCTGGGATGGAGCTGCATCTGAGGTCTTGCCTGGACCTCCTGCAGACATGGGTTTCAGTGCATGACATGACCCCCCAGCATTGAGTGCGAGGCGTGTGCGTAACTCAGAATGGAACAGCCTTGGGTATTTTGGGTGCGGAGCGCCGGCAGGAAGGGTTTGGAAGCTGGTCTTGCCTTTCTTTGCCTAAACAGCCTTTTTTTTTTGATGTCTTTTTGATATCTTAGGCCGACGAGAGCAACAGCAGTGGGCGGAGGAGCTCTTCCAGCAGGTAGGTGGATGATTTTCTCTGCTGGGGTGGGATGTGGTGGGCAGATGCGGCTCTGCTTGGAGGCAGCTCTCCATCTCGGAGGTGGGTGGGAAGGGTGACCACGCAAGAAGGATGAGTTGGGAGCTGTTGGAGTGCAGTGTCCATACACCCATCTGGATTTTGATAAAAAGGTAGATGTAAGAAGGATCGTTTTGGTCCTGGGGGCCGCGAGGAGACGCGCTGTGCATGCGGCACGGGGTGGTACGGCCGAGTCCTCCCAGCGCCACGGTGCAAAGACCGTCATGGGATGAGGTTCTCAGATGGAGACCTTGGGCCATGCTGCAGTGGCTGGGTGCAGATCCCTCTGCTCTTAAACAAGAGGAGAGGAGAGGAGAGGGGTGTCCCCCCCACCCCAACCGCCCCTGATCCTGCTAAGGGATGTCTCTGCAGCACCTGCTCTAGTGGGTATGGGACATGTCAGATCCCACACAGGGAGAGAGGAAAGGCCAAAGGAGATGGAGATGATGAGGTTGGCTCTGCCCTGTGCCGTGGCCTCTCAGGCTTCCACGGATGCTGGAGAGTCTCTGCAGGGCACTGCAGATGGTCCCTCTCCATCACCGGAGGAGCAGCCAGCAACCTGGCCCGAGTGGGCGATGGGGAACGTCCAGCCCTGGAGCTGGTGGTGGCTGAGCAGCACCAGTGCTGGGCTTACCAAAGCAGCCCCCAAAACCCAGCGGCATCGGGTGTGCAGTGGCTTTTCCCCCCGCCCAAGATGGCTGCATTTCCATGGTAGGTGGGTGATACACGCGTAGGTGCTTCCAGCGTTGGGGGAACCTGCTGGAAAAGTGTCCTGCAGCATCCACTGTCCAACGTCAGTAGCTGCTGGAGTCAATCCAGAGCTGTGAAAGCATGGAGGAAGGGGCAGCTTTCCTTCCTCACCCAGGCACAAATTCCTTTAGCTCGTTTCCTCTGCGGAGCAGCACCGATGTGCCAGGCAGCGCTGGCAAGGTGGTGGGAGCTGGGAGCAAAGCGTGGCTTCGGTGACAGTTGGATTTGCCTGGTCCTGCCTTTGCTCAGAGCCGGTTCCTGGTTCTCAGCCATCCAGGAGCAAAGTGGCATCATCTCCCAGCGTTAAAAGGTTTTGTGGTAACAATAGGTGGAGATGTAGGAAATTAGAGATGCTGGATGGAAACGGAGGTGACACTGGAGATATCCTGGGGAGCGCGTGGCCCGAGGAGGGGAGCGGGCTGTAGTCAAGCACGGAAACATCCACCAGAGTTGGAGAGGATGGTAAAAAAGTCAGGGAGGTGCCATGAGATGGTGAGATGATGCTCATCTTGTTGAGGGGACCACCGAGCACCGGAGGCACATTTGTGGGTTACATCAGCATGGACAGGGGACGATGGACGATAGAAGATCAGAGCCAATTTGGCTGCCGTGGAAGCAAGTCAGCATGGTATGGGGGGGCTGCACCCATCCTGGCATCATCTCCATCAGCGTCACTGCCCAGTCCTTGGCGAGGGGACACCGTGGCTGCGATGGTGCAGCAGAAGCCGCTGTCTCCGCGTTGGCGTGATGTGCGCGGAGCGAGACCGCCGCTGGCGCACCCGGACCAGGTTTGCCAGTTGCCACTGCCGGGCTGGGTGCTGCTGCCCCAGCTGGGACAAGCCACCGCAGAAGTGCTGCTGAAGTTTGATCCGTCAGGTGAAACACATCCTTCCACGTTAAAACCCCGCTCTGTCCTTCTCATCTCCGAGACGCCGTGGTGCAGGGTCCTCCCCCGCCTCCCGCTGCCCAGCAGGTGCTCCCCGCTGCGGTCCTTGCCCGGTGCCGTGGTGCCACCACTTGGCGTTTCCAAATGAAGTACCCTCAGTACTGGCAGCTTTCTGGGATGGCAGCACCACCTGCAGCGAAGGCTCCGGGTGCCGTGGGTTGGGCTGTGCCGCGGCGGAGGGGTGGGCAGGCAGTGGGGAGCAGCACCAGCATCCTGCGTCTTCCGCAGAGGAAAACTTTGCTTTTCCCATTTTTCGAGTGGCTCGTCAGTGCATTGCGGCAGCGCTCGCTCTCGGGACGCTGGGAATTAGCCTGACGGAAGCGCTGGAAGGAAAACGGGGCGAAGGCTGAGGAGCGAGGGGGAAGGACCAGGCACTGCTTCCCTCCCCTTGATTCCTTATCCTGACTTTGAACTCCCATTTCGTAGCTCTTGCCGGAGGGTTTTGCAGGGCAGGTGGGTGCTCTCCGTGTGGGAGCTGACCCTTCGGGGTGTCCCCTGTGGTGTCCCCCCTTCCCGGGTGTGCGGGAGCTGCCCTCGGAGCCAGTGCCTGAGCATCCTCCTGGGCGCGAGCGGTGGCCACCCCAAAGGCAGGTGCCCGAGATGCCACTGTGGTGGCACAACCTCCTTCGTGGTCACTGTTCCGTTGTCGGTATGTGGAGAAGCAGCATGAGACCGGCCGTGGCTTTTTTCTTTTAGAAAAGTGGAAATAAAAAAAATCCGCTTCAGCATCGACCCGATCGAACAAAAGATGGTCAACAAAAGGAAAGTGACCAAGTTGGTTTGGAAAAAAAATATAAATGGAATAAAAATGTAATATTTCAGGAAAGCTCTGTCAGTGGTTGAAGTTTGGCTTTGATGGGATCTGTCAGGCTGGCGGTGGCTGGAGGTACAAGGCAGATTTTTTTCAAAGTCGTTGCTGCTTGAAACTCTCACTAATTGCAAACTGTCGAGGAAGCTTTTAACAATTAACTTGTATCAGTAAAAAACAGAAGCAAAATAAGGTTTACCAGGACAACTTTACCTTTCTGCAACTTTTTTTTAACCACAGCATCCTTGATCTCAATGTGGTGACCGTAGTATTGGGTCGATCCTATTTTTATTTATTTGTTGTATTGGATCGATTTTAGTCTGTTTCAAGTAAGTGTTAAAAGCTCCAAAGGCGCAGGATTTTTATGATCTCATCACCCCCCAGCTCTGGTGGGGCCCGGCTGCTGCTTTGGAAGTAAGGTGGTTCAGCGCGTGCAGACGTGGGTAGCTGAGATTTAGCGGCGGCGGAGACACTCGCTCTTCTCCTGCCCTGGCACCCACCTCCTGTGGTCCCTGCCCCTCACCCTGCGCCTGTTCATGGGAAAGTTTAAAAAGTGGAGAGAGTTATCAGGAGGATAGAAAAAAAAAACCTTTGTTTTGAGGGAGCTAGAAGAGAGATGGCTGTTTGTCTTGGAGAAGATGACAACTAAAGCCAACGTGACAAAGCCGTGCGTGTTTTTGAACACTCCAGAAAAGGTAGATCAGAGTCTTCTCTGCTCCTGGCGCAAGGAAAGGAAGAGACAGTCGGCAAAATTCAGAGGCAGCAAATTAAAAGGAGATAAAAAGGCAGGACTTTCTCTGGCGTGATGGGCAGTTAGCTGCTGGAGGGCATCTGCAGAGACGGGTGCTCGAGGGGGCTTGGGGACGACTCAAGTGGGAGATGGCACCAGTGAGGGATGGGGTCTTGTGATGGGAGATGGTACCGGTGGGTGATGGGGTATTGTGGTGGGAGATGGCATCAGCAGGTGATGGGGTCTTGTGGTGGGAGATGGCACCAGTGAGTGACGGGGCATTGTGATGGGAGATGGCATCAGTGCTTGATGGGGTCTTGTGATGGGAGATGGCACCAGTGAGTGACGGGGTCTTGTGGTGGGAGATGGCATCAGCGGATGACGGGGTCTTGTGGTGGGAGATGGCACGAGTGAGTGACGGGGTCTTGTGGTGGGAGATGGCATCAGTAGATGATGGGGTCTGGTAGTGGGAGATGGCATCAGTGGATGACGGGGTCTTGTGGTGGGAGATGGCACCAGTGGGTGACGGGGTCTTGTGGTGGGAGATGGCACCAGTGGGCGATGGGGTCTTGCGGATGAGGCACCTTGCTGGGGGATCTGTTAACTGCTGCTGACTGCTGGGAAGGTTCTTGAAGCTTCTTCTGAAGCCCCTTCTGCACATGGTGGACTAGATTTGGTGTCACTCACTGGTGTGAGTCTGTGTGATGGTCCTGGAGGGACCAGAAGGAGCGAAGGGCAGCGTGGGAACAGCGTTGGGAGCTGCAGACCTCAGTGTGATCGTCAGGAGTCTCCATAATCATATTGTAAAACTAACTAGTTACCAGTAATTAATGTCAGCGTTCAGATGGTGGGCTCTGGATCTTGACAAGAAATAATTGAAAAACCAAATGTGCAATTACGTCTGACAAGCAGCGTGTGCTTTTCTTGGTCACCAGCGCCTTGCGTAGTCATGTGTTAGACACGGTTTTATGCCATTATTGTTGTTTATATGGTGGGTGTCAGAGGAAGGAAGAATTTTAGTTTCAAGTCCTCCGTTGGCTATTTATTTTAAAGTCATTAGGTTTGTTTTCAGACTTAACTACGCTTAATGTGCGAGACTCCTGCTGAATAAATCAGACCCTGAGATAGGAACTGCATCTGTTTGCGGAGGGAACGGAGCCAGCTGGAAGCTCCGTCCCCGTCTGCACCGGGGCCGTCACCAGCCGGGGAACCCGCTCGCGGCACAGATGTAGCTGTGCGGAAGAGCAGCCGCTCGCGGAACGGGGGTGGAATCCCGGACCTTCTGGGCTATGAGGTGGCTGTGAGGGCGCGGGTGGGTCTCCTCTTTATTGCCGCGTTGACAGCACTGTGGTAGAGGTCTCAGAAAGGGTGGGAGGTCTCGTGGAGGTCCAGGAGGAGGCTCTGGAGTGCTGGCCTGGAGGAGGGCAGGGTGCTGCGCAGGCTGGAGCGTTTCCAGCAGGTCCTTTAGGCTGGGCCATGGAGGTCTCCCAGCTCTGACGTGGTGCAGTTTTCCCGGATATGCCAGACCAAGACACGGTGCTTACGTGGTCTGGTTGTTTCCATCTCTGTCTTAATAAAGATGTGACTTCCCAGCTGGAGGAGAAGGTGTTGAGAAGTGGTTGCACCTACTTACCTCCTTCTCAGTTCACCCTTTTCCAGCCTCACTTGGTGGCATCTTTCCCTCTCCCTCCCCACATTACTTGCTCTGTCCTTTGCGGACACGTCCTCCCAGCAGCTCCTGTAACCCAAGGGACAGTCTGCCCTGGGACGGCACCAGCTATTCTGCAGACTCCTCTCCCAGCTGACCAGTCCTCACCAGATCCCCAGCGTTCGGGGAAGACAACCTCTGTGCATGCCCAAGCTGGAAGTTGTGGTCTTCCTAACCTTGGGAGAGGGCCCCACACCCCTTGGTGGGACAGGCCAGTGTTTCCAAGAAGCAAAACAATTTCAAGTGTTTCCTCTTTCTTTAAAAGACCACCTGTGAGACTTTCAGTCCCAGAGCATGAAGAGCTTCGGACTCTTCCTGCGTCAGAAAGAGAGAAAACTATGAATAATTAGGCAAGGTGTTCAACAAGCTGTAGTGCTCTCTGAAGGGTTCCCACCAGCCATCTTCAAAAAGAAACAAACCAACCAACCAGCACAAGACTCCCCCAAAAGTCCCCTCTGGCTGATTTAAGAGAAATGGATGGTTCAGTTCTGTACTATGACCAGCACACAGGCTGCAGGAAACCCAGGCAGGTTTCCTTGACCACCAGAAGGTCAAACGTACACGTGAGAAGAGATGACAGCGCTTAGATGCGTCCCGACTCCCGTGGGACCGGCGTATTTTCTGTGCAGTCCACACCAATTTGCTGATTGCCAGAGCCTTGGGTGGCTTCGGGTGGTGTGAGTGGAGAAACGTCCCTTTATGGAGCCATAACCTACTGCGTCGTGGTAGCTGTAGTGTCCTCTGCAAAGCTGAGTTCCTAGGAAATTGTTTTCCTTGGGTCAGCCCCTCTCCTGGCCATCTTGGGCTGGTTCTGATCATGGCAATCATAGAATCATAGAATCATAGAATGGTTAGGGCTGGAAGGGACCTTCAAAGGTCATCTAGTCAAAGAGCCTCATCGCTTGTTACGTTAAATATGTGTCTCTCCAGCAGCAGAACATCTGCCACCTGGTTTGTATCGCTCCCCAGCTGCGGAGTTTTCCCAGTCCCAAGCTCCTGTTTGCTTTTCTGTCCACCTTTCACCGTTGCTCATTTTATCCCATTCGTCTCGTGCCGTGCGGTGCCGCTGCCGGTGGGTCGGTGGCACGGCCCGGCGACGGCTCCTCCTGGCCGTGCGGAGGGACCGGTGGATGTTCACAGGCAGATGTCACCCCCTCAGCCGTTTCTCAGCCAAGCAACATATAAATAAACCCTTTCACCGATATAAATAAACCCTTAATCTATTCTCTTTGTTTTTCCCTGAATTTCTTTGTCTCTGTTGACGTTTCCACGCTTGAAAATTTAAAGACGCTGGCAGCTATTCTGTTATCGGCTTAAATTTCGTTTTCAACCTGCATCGTTTGCGCGTCGTGCTTTTTATCTGACTGAGTTCTTTTGCTTTTGGCGAGCAGCGCGCGGTTGTTTTGTGTTGGATAAGCCCATTTTTTTTTATATTTGGTTAAACTTTCCTCCTCAAACCATCCTCAAGATATTCCTAATAAGGGCTGAAGGGAATTTGTTTTGCTAATACCTTAGGAATTCTTTGCGGCTCTTGACTATTGTTCTGGTTTGTATTTTAATGTTTAATTCCTAGAGGAGAGGCAGCCTCGTTTGGTCCTGTAGCTTACCTTTCCTGAAGGATTTGGAGCTGCCGAGCATCCCTTGAGGAGCACACGCGCGATTAGGTTCCCCTTACACTTACTGGAGCGGTGTTTGTTGTCGGGAAGGGTTGTGTGTTTTAGTAGGCCAAGATCATTGGAAAAATTATTTGTTTTTTTTTGTTTTCCCCAGATTTTAGCACTGACACCACACCACACCATACCGCCAAGTGTCGAATTAGTTATTTTGGGGTTTTTGAAAGCTGTTGCCTCCGTTTTTAAGAGCTGGCTGTCCTTAGAGGCGGGTGGTGATCCGACTTGAGGCATCTCTCTTCTAAAAAGCCTTTTGGTCCTTCTAAATTTATGAACCCCGTAACAGTATTGGTATTTATTGAGCAAATTTCTTCCAGGAAAACCTAAATGGTCGTTACTGTTACACTTCTGCCTGCCAAGGATGTGGTCTCGTGCTCTGATTTCGGTTTGTTTTGAGAGGAGAAAGCAGAAAACTTAAACATGTCCCAGATAAGGACAGGGTTTTGGGCCGCTTCTCTTGCCTCAGAGATTTGCTTCACGTACCCAATTAGTGTGATGTCCCCAAATCTAATTGCTTGATTTGGAGAATGGGCCTCACAGCCTTCGAGAGTTGCACATTCATCTTGGTTTGCTTCAGCTTATTTTGGTCAGTTTGTAAGTGACCAGTGCGTTCAAGAAAGTCAGGAATGGCAAAGGGTGGATCTACCAGCCTTGTGAATTAAAAACAACCCCTCAAGCAAGGATTCAGCCTACAGGACCATGGACAAAACAAGTAGAGAGGTTTGAAGTAACACTTGCAATGTAGCAGTGACCTTGGAAGTCCTTGAAGCATGAGATTCACCTGAGCATGTTGCATGTGGAAGATGCCCTGAAGCTCTGACCAGCTTTTTTTTGATTGTCCCTTGACAAGACACGGGGCAATGGCTTTAAATGGAAAGGGGAGATTTCGATGAGATCTAAGGAAGAAATTCTTCCCTCTGAGGGTGGTGAGGCACTGGACCAGGTTGCCCAGAGAAGCTGTGGCTGCCCCATCCGTGGGAGTGTTCCAGGCCAGGCTGGATGAGGCTTTGAGCAACCTGGTGTAGTGGAGGGTGTCCCTGCCCATGGCAGGGGGGTTGGAACTAGATGATCTCTGAGATCCCTTCCAACCCAAACCATTCTGTGATTCTATGATTCTTTTTTTTCTGCTTGAGCAAGCCTTCACTCCTCTACCACTGATGGAGGAAGGAGTTCCCACTCCCTAAAATAACTTCAGAGAATAAGTGAACAGATTTTTCCTATAACATTTGGCTTTCAGAGGTTAACCCCACACTTTGAGAATATGCGACGGCATCTCAGAAAATAGCAGTTGTGAGGAGAACTGAAATCTCCGGGGGGAACGTGAGTATGGTGCCTGTTTTGGAAAATAATCACTCAGAGGAGTGACCCAGAAACGTGGTGGTTCCTTGGGCACTTTACGCATCAGGATCCAGACGGGCTCTACAGAGGTGCTGGCTCCAGCCACAGGTGTGGTTTGGAGGGAGGAACGGCTCTGTGAGCGGTGACACAGGAGGTTGGGTTGGATGGGTCAGTCGGTCTCTTTGGCTTTCAAAGTCTGCAAGGAACATCTGAAAGGTGAAGCAGGAGGCGTGGAGACTAGAAGAAAAGTACTCAGCTGCAACACTGGAAAAAAAATATCTCCCATCTTTTTTCTCATTTAACCCTGAACTTGAAAATCTTTTTGTCGAGTAATGTCTGCAGAAGAGATGGCCCTGATGGACACCGGATGGTTCCTCTGCTTCCTGAGCCATTTCTCCTCCCTCCTCCTGGTGTGAGGCACAGTGTTCATGCAGCTGGGCTGCCCCAGGGAGCAAATGAGAGCGATGGCGAAGGGGTAGGACGGCCACCACAAACAATTTATCACACAAGTAGATTTTGAATTTACATCTTTTCTTTTTTTTATCTCTGCTTGCATCATCTCCATGTAAAACGAGAATTCGTTTACATCTGTTCTGCCCATTCCTGTCCCCTTAGCTCCTGTCACGGCAGGAACCTTCTGGTTCTTTGAAAACCATGGCAGACATCTGTAAATTGAGCCCAGTTTCAACCTCGCCCATTATTTGCGTCCTTTTCCATCTGACAGCTGAGGCTTTTTGGTTTGGCATGGGAGGAGCCAACTGCACATCAGTATCAAGAAGATAAGTTGTAACATCACACTGATAATATTGTCCTGGTTGGTGGACTCTGCAAAGCATCTTCCCTCAGGTGCCCACGGCAGAAGCCTCGTTACTGCGCTCTTTGGAACATCTCCAGACCTGACGAGCGTACCAAGGGCTGTGCAAGAGCGTGTTTCGGTGGTGTAAATGGGCGCACGGCGTGCTCCGCCAAGGGGGAGCTGGGTCTCACCATCATTGGTACCATCGAGGCGTTAGTGATGTGTCTCTGGTTCTTCCGGCTTGAGCAGTGTCCAGGAAAAAGCTGAAGATGCTCCACGTTCGCTGCTGGGGTGGAGGAGGTTTGTTTGTAGGTGTGGGTTCAGGGCGGTGTGTCCTCCTCCACGTTTGTTTCCTTTTCCTCTCCTTTTGAGGAGAAACTACACAGGAGCTGACGTCGAAAGACTGATCCTCCACTGATCTCACTTTGCCCCTCCCCAGAAGCTCAGCAGGATGTGGGCTATAAAAATAGCCTCATTAGAAGCCATCTGAGAACATACGCGATCACAGATCGCTCCAAAGGGAGCACAGAGCACGCGGGTTTCTCTTGCTGTCTTCAGAGAATTACATGACAAATTATTCCTAGCTGGGAGAAACATCCTTTTATAATTGGGTTTTTTTCTCATTCTTTCATGAGGGGGGAGTGTGTGTTTTTTAAGTAGCTTTTAGTCACTTTCATTATTTATGAGCACGCTACTCCAGATCAGAAAAAGCAAACTGCAAACGCAAGTTTGGCTGCAGCGGCTGACGGGCCCCGTTCCCTCTCCGTCACTGCCGGTCCCGCTGGTGGCAGCCGGAAGGAAACGCTCTCCAAAGGTGAAAACGGCACCGTATCGCAGCTCTTCAGCCTGCGCCCCCTTCTCCTCGCCTTCTTCCGCAGGAGGCTGGCTGGGAGGGGGCCGCTGGCTTCAGAGGAGACGGGTGAGACCAGTCGGCCGCTTCCTTTCCATCCTTTTCCCTGGAAGATCTCCTTGCATTGCCCTCGCGTTGGTGCTGTGAGGCATCGTCCAGGCTACTCACCTTCATTCATAGCAACCTGATCTAGTTGGAGATATCCCTGTTCCTTGCAGGGGGGTTGGACTAGATGACCTTTGAAGGTCCCTTCCAGCCCTAACCATTCTATGATTCTATGATTCTATGATTCATTGCCAAAATTGTCCCTCTGGCACGGTCATTTGTCCGTATTATCCTGCTGCATCATCCATCCGTGCTAAAGCCTTGGGCCATCACGGACTGACATGGGTGTAGGACCAAGGGAGGCTGAACCTAAATGGGTCCAGGAACCCATTTTTACCCCTACCTTTCCAGTTCCCCACGATGAGTCTTCATCAAGGCCTCCTTAAGTCTCTTCTGCCTTCACATGCTCGTATTTGACATGAAAGTGGCCGTAACGTCAGCGGAAGATGAAAGCCTGATGATCAAAGCAGGCAGCAGTGTTGAAATGAGCATTGTGAGATGGCAGAGCTGGTGATACAGTAATTGGCTACGTGGCCTACTTAGTCAGAGCAGTGATACGTGCAAGTGTGGTGTTTGTTGGCCTCTTTAATGTTTAAAATCCACAGAGTCTGTTCTGGAAAGTGAAACAGTGCCTCACCTCTAGGAGCAGCCAGGCGTGCTGTTGAGCGATGCTGTGAGCAGGGCGTGATCCCAAGGCTTCTGCCTCCTCTCCTCGGCAAGGAAGAGCCTCTTGGATTGCCAAGCTCCACAGCTCAGTAAGGACAAGACGATAGACAGTAAAGGAGGTTGGTGTTCCCCAGGAAAGCTCAAAGACATGGAGAAGAAGTTAGATGCAGCCTGTGGAAGGAGGTGGGGTTTAAGCCAGGTGCGCTCTGCTAATCTCTGGTCTGATGTCTCTGAGAAGTTTCCGTCCCACAGCGCTTTGTCTGAAGAACGTCCCCTTCCCAGGGAACATCATGCCATGGATGTTAAATGCAGGTTGGACCTGCAGAAGGAAGTGCAGCTGATGTCTGGAAGGCCACACTTGAACACTGTAAAATTGCATTGTTTAACCCAGAGAAGTGATGGCATGAGGCTGGGAACTGCCCCTCTGCTCTGCTCCTGTGAGACCCCCCCTGCAGTGCTGCGTTCAGCTCTGGGGTCACCAACATCAGAAGGACATGGAGCTGTTGGAACAAGTCCAGAGGAGGCCACGAAGACGATCTGACGGCAGGAGCACCTCTGCTATGGAGACAGGCTGAGAGAGTTGGGACTGTTCAGCCTGGAGAAGAAAAGGCTCCGGGGAGACCTTCTAGCAGCCTTCCAGTACCTAAAGGGGCTACAGGAAAGCTGGAGAGGGGCTTTGGACAAGGGTGTGTAGTGACAGGACAAGGGGCAATGGCTTTGAACTGAAAGAAGGGAGATTCTGATGAGATCTAAGGAAGAAATATCTTCCCTCTGAGGGTGGTGAGGCACTGGAACAGGTTGCCCAGAGAAGCTGTGGCTGCCCCATCCCTGGAAGTGTTCAAGGCCAGGTTGGATGAGGCTTTGAGCAGCCTGGTGTAGTGGAGGGTGTCCCTGCCCATGGCAGGGGAGTTGGAACTGGATCATCTTGAAGGTCCCTCCCAACCCAAACCATTCTATGATTCTAACTACATTCAGAGCCACCAAGAGAGGGATGGCTGCAGGTACTCAGGAGTGGAATCTGACTCATGTCAGGTTCTCCCTCAGTTTTTGTGCGCTGCTCTCTCCACCACCTGGAGGCTCTGACCCATCACCGGTACCGGTGCGTTACCCACCAACGCCCCGCAGGAACTCAGAAGATGGTGTCCTGGTAGCTGTGTGGTCATCTTCTCCCTATGTACCCCCACCCAAAACCAGTAAGACTCACTTCCAGCCTTGAGATCTGCCAGACTGAAAATTCACTCCCTAGCCTTGTTCATCCCCTTTTTGACACCTTTCCAGTAGTTACGCATCAGCTCTGGCCATGCTGCAAACGGGGGAGGAATGGCAGAACCAGGTCTGGACAGGGTGGTACTGGGGCCTGATTTCTTCCCTGCACCAGGCAGCATGTTCTCTGTCACCACAGATCTCGGGGAATTTCTGGAGAAGAAGTAGGCCCTGGATCTGCTGCTGCTTTATCCTCATCTCTAATTGAAAGTTCTTTGTGCTTCTCAGAAGCAGGGGAGGCAAAATTCGACACAACACCGAGCAAGTGCAGCAAGGGATTGCAAGGGATGGACCCTCCAAGGACCAAAGGGCTGGTAAAGAAACGATGCTTCACTGGGTCACCTCTCTTGGGTCAGCACATGGGTTCTGTCATGGCTTTTCTTTCCCGTTTTGCTCCGTGATGTTGGTACTTTTCCTCAGTCAAACCAGGAGGCTTCAAATCCTGCTGTCCCATGAAGGTGGTTCCTTCAGCCCAGCTCCCTGCTGCACCCGGGGGACCATTACACCCAGGTGGGCAGAGCATCACTTCAGCAAATTGGGTAACTGCGCTTCAGCCCCAAGAAGCATGGATTGGTCCTAGTTTGCTGTAGCCACAGGAGCACTAACTGGATTTCATGTGGGACCAGAAGAAAGCGATGCTGGTTCTTGCTAGGAGAGGTGTCCATCACCATTGCTGCTGCCACCCCCCCTCCAGAGCTGTGTAGCCCCCAGCAGTGACACCGCCTGAGATTTTTGGGAGCTTGGACCGGCTCCCATTGGGTGTGCTGCCATCTGCAGCCGCAGCTCGCTGTAGGCCCTGTGCCTCCCGGCTAGGAAAAGGACCCACCTTCATGCTTGGGGAGCTCTTTGGTTGCAGTGTCCAAGCAGGATGAGAGATTGAACTGTCCCTGGACTGTCACCGTGCGAGCGATGCTCTGCAGGGATCGATGGCTCTGTCCCTGCTAGCAGGAGGCCACTCAGACTCGATCCCATCACCTGGTGGGATCTCGTTCTGTAGTCTTCAGACAAGTTCTCCCATGCAATCTGTCCGTCAGTCCTTTGGAGGCTGTGAGGAGGATGTTCTCCACGTGTAGGGAAGGTTGGAGGGGTCCGTCGCCTTCACCTGCTGTTACCAGCAGCTGGTGGTGCCCCTCTCGTGCATCATATGAAGCAGTCAGGGTCTTCTGGGTCTGCTGTCCCCTGCGTAGCACGTCCAGAGGAGAGGGAAGGAGGGCTGGGGATGTGTTGCTGTTTGATTATGTTTTATTTTAAGACATTCTGCAAAGCCATAGTGTTCCTCTGGACGTTGAGCTGGAGAGAGCCTGCAGTTGAAGTTTGGCTGAAGCTTGACGTCAGCCAGTGGTTAGAAAATTTCCGTGAGATACGAAATAATAAAAGTGACGTGAGAACACAGCTCTGCCTTAAGTCAAACAGCAACGGCCATGAAAAAGGTGGCTAAAACTGCTCTCAGGGGGTGTGGGACAGATTCCAGCCCAGTGCTGGTCAAGAGCAAAGCTCACACTCGGGGATGGTGTGTCCTGCATTTTGGCTGGCACGGTGCGGGCGCCGGGGCCCCGTGGAGCAGGATGTGGCTCATGCAATAAAACGCTGGGACCTCAGGGTGTCAGCAGAGAATGTGTGTCCCGGGGCTGCGGTGGCAGCAAGGGGTGCGATGAGGGGCTGCCACCAGAGACACACGTGGCAGCTCTTTTTGTAGGCATGCGTGCATATATTATGTGTATTTTTATATATTACATGTATTTTTGGTTTTATAGATACACATCATCTGAAAAAAAAAACCTTAATGCTTATAATTTATTCCCTTTTCACCACCTTAGAGCTCTTTCCCTGGGATCTGAGCAGGACGTGGCTCTGCACAGCTGGGGCACCGGGCAGCGCCTGGCCTTGCGCGCGATGCCAGGGTGCTCGATGGGCAGCGTTGCGGGGGGGCTCTGGGTTCACCTCCCTGGCACACTCAGTGGGTACGTCTGTACCCAGTCTGTAACCTGAGTACATCTGCTGGCTGCTGCCGCCTTTTCTCCTAGAAAGTGTCAGGAGACAGAGAAGGTCTCTGTTTGTTGTAAAATTGTTGTAAAAATCCAGTGGTGCTATGTTTTTTTTCATCATTTTGCATGTTTTGGTTTTGAGAGGATCTGCAGGCTCCCATCAGGGCTTCGTTACTATGAAATCATGCAGAAGACAGCTGCTAAAATATTTCATAGAATCACAGAATGGTTTGGGTTGGAAGGGACCTCAAAGATCATCTAGTTCCAACCCCCCTGCCATGGGCAGGGACACCCTCCACTACACCAGGTTGCCCAAAGCCTCATCCAACCTGGCCTGGAACACTCCCAGGGATGGGGCATCTACAACTTCTCTGGGCAACCCGTTCCAGTGCCTCATCACCCTCAGAGGGAAGAATTTCTTCCTTAGATCCAATCTAAATCTCCCCTCTTTCAGTTCAAAGCCATTGCCCCTTGTCCTGTCACTACATGCCCTTGTAAAAAAGTCCCTCTCCAGCTTTCCTGTAGCCCCATGAGGCACTGGAAGGCTGCTAGAAGGTCTCCCCGAAGCCTTCTCTTCTCCAGGCTGAACAGCCCCAACTCTCTCAGCCTGTCTCCATAGCAGAGGTGCTCCAGCCCTCGGATCATCTTCGTGGCCTCCTCTGGACTTGTTCCAAGAGCTCCATGTCCTTCTTGTGTTGGAGACTCCAGAGCTGGACACAGTACTCCAAGTGGGGTCATGTCCTGCTCCTTTAGGGCTGGTGTCCTGTACACCACGTACCTGCTCAGGGTTATAACGCACGGGGCAATGGCAGAGCAATAGTGTTGCTTTCAATTGATATTTGCAGGTTTAGGTCCCACCCAAGAGCAGACAGCCCAGCTGGGAAGTTACATTCTTGGCAGAGATGGATCCAGAAAGTCAGCGTGTGTGAAGAGCAAAGCTTTTCAGGGTCCATTGGTCCGGGCTATATATTGCTACAGCTATAGGCCACCACATCTGGCCAGTGCACATCTGTACGGAGCCCAGTAACCCTGGGCTGCCTGGATACAGATACTCTGGGTTTGAAGACTTGGAGAGGTTTGTTGTCCCTGAGCACATCCTTTGGAAAATGGTTGTTCTGGTGGACCACCATCCGTGCTAATGTTTTATGCCTCATTTCAACTGGTTCCAGTGATGAGCTCGTACTCTACTCTTCCCTGCCAAATTAAGGAAAGGCGGTTTTTTCTCCCCAGGAAGATGATGATCTGCTGCAATCAAATAATCTCTCGGTCTTCCTTCTGGCATGAGAAACCGATTGAAGTTGTTTGGTCTCGCAAAGGCACAAAGTATCTTTTCCCAGTCTCGAACCGTTTCAGTGTCTCTTTTTTGAACCTTCTCCTGCTTTTCTGATCACCTTGTGAAAACGAGGGTGCTCGGTCTGCCTGCACACGCTGGGACTGGCTTCCCACAGCTTCGTCCAGGGAGAAAACGACCTCCTTATTCGATCGCGGGCGCCTGTGTCCGAAAATCGCGTCACCCTTTAGGTCAGAGCGTGGCTCCGTGCGGCTGCAGCGTGCCCTGCCTGTGGGTGCTGTGCGTGGGTGCTGTGCGTGGGTGCACCCACGTTCCCCGACACCTTTGACTACGCTACAGCCGCTGGGCTTGGGCAGAGCCAGCGCACGGCCTGGTGGATCCGCTGGTGTTGGGGTCCCTTCCGCGGGCGTTGCTCTCCTCCCCTCCGTGGGTTACCTGTAATTTTTAGCAGCAGTGATGTTAAATTTAATTCCAGAGGATTAATAAATCTGTCCCACAGGAGCGATTTCAGGAGCCCTGTGGAAATTCCCCTACTCGGGAGCAACACCCAGTGAGGACAGTGTTTTGCCATGTGGCACGTGGCCCGTTGCCTTGCGCCCTGTCCTGCTGATTTGGTTTATGTCCGAATGCGACACGATGCAAAGCCACGTGTCGTCAGAAGGTCCCTTGTATTCTTACCCAGTTGGTAATCTCTCAGACAGCCGTGTCCTTAGCCTCACTGCTGGTTGTATTCGCTTTTAATTCCACATCGCTTGGCTCCTGCATTGATTTTTGTGGTGTTTTGTCCAGGGTTGGCAAGTCCAGGTTGCTGTACCCTCTGGAACTGAGGCATCTTGCCTTCAGATGCAAACCTGACTTTCACCGACTGCTCTCACCTTTCTGCCTACTAGTGGCAATCGTACTGGGTTGATTCTGGTCTTCCTCCACTGTCCTCACCGAAGGAGGACAACTTTTACAAGGGCGTGTAGTGACAGGACAAGGGGCAATGGCTTTAAACTGACAGAGGGGAGATTTAGATCAGATCTAAGGAAGAAATTCTTCCCTCTGAGGGTGGTGAGACACTGAGACAGGGTGCCCAGAGAAGCTGTGGCTGCCCCATCCCTGGGAGTGTTCAAGGCCAGGTTGGATGGGGCTTTGAGCAACCTGGTGTAGTGGAGGGTGTCCCTGCCCGTGGCAGGGGGGTTGGAACTGGATGATCTTGAAGATCCAACCCTAACCATTCTGTGATTCTATAAGGATGTTTTTCCTTCTGCCCCATGGCTTTTGCTGCCTTTGCTGGTCTTTTGCATTTCACACCTTCTGAGTTTGATTAATTTACAATTAATCCCACCCTTTTCTGATTGCTGAGTATTTTGTATTTGTGCTCCTTGGCTCCAAGCCTTTCCCTTGGCTTTAGAAGGGGTGCTGAGCCACGCCGCTGTCGTGTGGGACTGATGGACCTCTTGGACATCCAATAATATTACCATAAAGATCGTCCAGTTCTCAACCATATTTTCTCTGTCTTAATTCATCTTTCTCACTTGTAGAAGCCCTGTGTTATTCTGGGAGTGTGGGAGGAGGATGAGAATGAGTGGGGAGGCAGGTCAAGGCTGATTCTTTCTGTTTAGGGGCTGTTAATTGTACATTTCATTCCATCATGAGAATGGAGAGAGGAATAATAAAATATCTGGTGATACGATGTGACTGACCCATTTTGAAATGGCAACTCCATGTCCATGTAGGAGGTTGTGCAGTAATTATTGCAGATGATCCTTCTCTTCGTTCATCTGCTTCTCTCCTCTCCATCCTCCCAGGATTGCCCGCTGGGTGCTTTCGCCCTCCATTGCAGCATTTTGATTTGCCTACCAGCTCCATAACCAGTATCAGAAACCATTGCAGCTGTTGGTTTTCTAACATTTTAATTCCTGCTTTGTTCTGACTTTCTATGATGTTTCTACGATTTCCTTCTCTTTCGCTCTTGCATGGTCTAATGGCTCTTATCCATAAATCCAACCCATTTTTCACTTAATTTTGCCTATTACTTCTGCTTAAAACGTTTTCAAACACCTTCAGCTGTTCCCAGTGTTTACATGACTCTAAATATGTCACAGACTGTAAAATCTCTGTTTCTGGGTAATCTAAGCTATTGTTCTATATTTACACAGACTGAACCAGCAATTATTTCATCTTTGCATTGCATGTGGGAATTTGTTAATAACTGGTATTAAGAACAGGGAGCCCATGATCAGTGGTGGGATGGTGTGTTTGGAAAAGGAGCTACACTGGCGTATTAACCTGGTCCTTGTCTGTTGTGCTTGAACTGCCTTTGCCTTTTTCCACCGTAGCACATGTTGATGTTGTTTTGATGTTGATGTTGAAGCTGGACACAGCTTCAGGGTGTCCAGTTTCCTTCCTTTTCTTAAGGGGTTTTGACTATTTATTTATTTAGATTGATTTCTCCCATGAATTCCCAGCTTTCTCTTTCCAAGATGGAAACACATACCGTTTCTTTAATCTGTTTCTGAATACACTGGACCCCTCCTTTCTACCCTCTGCCTTTCAACACTCATTACACTTTCTCCATCAGCTTTGATGCTTGGATCTGTCCGTAACATAATAGTCTCCCTACATATCATGCTACAGATGATCCCCTTTGATCATCACCATGTATGTCAAATTAAGCCATACGAATACCGTAGGATGAGGGGTAGGTTGCTTTCAAGGGTTAAAAGAAGACGTGATGGTAGATTAACCCATGGAGAAGTACACAAGGGCGGAGATGCTCCAAATTAAAAATGCCAAGAGTATATGGTGCTTCGTCGGCATGTACGGACTAGTCTTGGCATAACACTTGATGCCAGGACTGCTGGAGTTGTGCTCCTGGCTCGCTAGGAGCCGGGTGGAATTCGGTGCTCTTGTTGAGGGGTTCGCACTGTTTCTGACTGCTGCTGTTGTTTGTGATGGTGAAGATCATTTTCATGACTAGCAAATGGCTTTATTACTTTTTTCTAGTTAAATTTTGATTACTTACCATGTGTGACAGACGCGCGTACCTACCCGTAGTTATTTTAAATGAATTGCAGAAAAAGAAAGTACCTTTAATTATGTCCTAGTGATGAGAAAGTTGAGCGCTTGACAGTGAGGATTCATGTTTTCTCCTCTTTTCCCCCCATTCAGGGAGTGTTTGAAGAGGAGCCCGCGGAGCCCCAAAGCGGAGGGCTCCGATTCGGTGACATCTCAGTCCTCACCCAGTGAAGAGGCTGGAATGATGACTGAGGTGAAAGTGAAAACAGAGGTACCAGATGACTATATCGAAGAGGTGATCTGGCAGGATGACACCAAAGATTCCAAGAAGAACATAAAAGATGGGCCGGGAGATGTGCCCGCGGAGATCTGCGTGGTCATAGGTGGGGTCCGCAACCAGCAGACACTCGGTAAGCTATGGGATAACGCACCGCACCAGTCAGTTCCCGGAATCCGTGGTGTGGGGAGAGGAACAAAGCTCTGGAGAGCTGTTCCTGGAAGCTCGGCTCTGCTGGAAGGTCCAGAGCCAAGGTGCACATCAGTCTCAGGGTCCTGGCTCAGGATTGTTGACCACCTTGAACTTTTCGCTATCTGTTTGCATCTGCTCACCCCTAAAGACTCAACCAAGATCAGGGTAACTGTAAGAAAAAAGCTTACTGTCTTCTTCGGACGTGGTAAATGATTTGCCCGGCAGCCACGTGCAGAATTCATGGTGAACCCAGGGCTGGTGGTGGTTGTGTTGGGCATAGCTGAGGAGGCCGTTGGGAGGAAAGCCTGAGAAAAAGTTGAAATGCTTTGAGGAAAGCGGCTGCTTTCTGTGAATCATTAGATTGAGCTAAAAAACAGGTTTTACAGGTTGCTCCTTGTTTGTTTTTCTGATCGCTGGTAATGTTGTGGGAATGATTTTGACTTTTGGCTGGCTGTGGTGTGCCACTTCCAAAACAGTGCTGCCTACCCCACCTAGAGCTATGAAGAGAAGAAGCTTTTTCTTTTTTTTCTGTGAACATCAGACTGTCTTCTCCTCCTGCTCCAGGGAAAGGGCTTTCTGCAGGATCCTGGAGAGGCACCACTCTTGCTAAAGGGACTCATCTGTTGGCTCCAACACGGAGCAGGCCCCAGCAGTGACTTTAGAGAGGCAAAGACAGTTGAAGATATAATGAAGAAAGAGCAGTTGGACCATGTTACTTTCGAGGGACTCTGGAGAAAGCTAATTTGAGCTGCCCAGTGTTGCTGTTGGGGTTGGTTGGTCTTGCAGGTGGAGCGAAAAGAGGTATTGATGTTAAATTTTCCCCTGTTTTTTGCTTAATTGTTGTCCATGCTGTTGGAAGGAGACCCTGGAGGGTGTCGTTAGCTGGTGACTGTACTGGGAGCATCGTCGTCCCTCCTGTCCTCCTTTCCCTGGTAGGACAGCCACTAAGAATGGCAGGCTTGGAGGTCACTGCCATTTAGGCAGGGTCAAAAGATCCAGGGAAAGCCTAAGAAGTCCGTAACTGTTTCCAACTTAAAGATCTGACAATTCGAAGGAAATACTCTGTATATATTTAGAGCTTTTGTGCCTCCACAGCTCTTGAGAAGTTGGTCGCTGCATGGGCAACCCTGAAACACAGAGGTTTCTGGCACCCCTGGAGGGATGGGTGGAGAGATGACCGCTGACGGGAGGCAATAGGAGCTTCTTCTTCAGCTGTGGTCACCAGCCCTTGATGAAAGCATCTGCAGATCAGGACTGTCATGTAGGATCATTCTCCCCATGGCTTCTGGCTGGGCAGCAGCAGCTGCTCTGCAGATGATGTCCCCTGAGTTGACTATAGTGTCATGCAAAGCAGGGGACGGGCTTTTGCTGTTGGCCAACTTGGATGCACACCGACACGTCGTACCTACTGGGAACTTTGGGACAGGCTGGGGTGAGAGGGGACACCATTCAACATGCAGGCACTGCGAGGAGGGGGACAGAGAGTGAGTTACTAGTTAACAAGTGGTGGTTGAAAGCTGTAGAAAGTAAACTGGAGAACCTCTATCTGGAAGGGCCTTTTCAAAGGAAAAACGTGCATCATATTTTTTATTTTATAGCCTTGCACTGGGTTTCTTTAAAGGCAACTTAGTCCTGAGGTGGTTGGCAGTTGGCGGCCAGTTCCGTTGTGAAAGAGCCCTGTAAGTGCCCCTGTTCATCCGCCATCCACGGAACTCCTGCCTGCTGGGGAGGTGGCTCTGAACGACTTTTCTGTTTGGCCACCACATACTGTGCTGTGTGCGGACCCACCGTGGTGCCCGGGTATCAGTTCCTTGTGGTTTCTGAAACTGGCTCCCAGTCAATTCTGCTGGTGCCCTCCGTGCCGCCGCAGAAGCCGCAGGCACTGTTTCCATCGCCGCGCACGGCTGCGCCACTCGCACGACAGCCGTCCCGTGCCTGCTGCTCCGCCGGCGATTTTCGGAGCAGCCCAAGGTTGCCAGCAGCTGAAGGTGCCAGTCCCTCCTTCCTCTGGAGCAAAGGCTTTGTGATCTCTGCTGCTGACCACCAGCACTCCGAGGAGATGTTTTTCTCCCTGAAGCCTTTCTCGTGGTGCGATCTGGTAGCCCTGCATCTAAACCACTTCAGCCGTGCGGAAGGGCAAGGCTCCGGCAGGATTTTCCTCGCCTTCAATCAAGGAAGCTGAGATAGAGATGTTGAAAATGGTTATTTTTTTATAGGAATTCGTAATGCAGGATGAAGTGGTGAATCAGGAGTGAGTGAATCCCCCTCCTTCGACACTCAGACCATCTCCTGTGGTGGTGTGCTGGGGACGGTCGGTTAAACGCGGGAGGTGTTGTCGGAGCCGGGGCCATGGTGCTGGAGGCTTCAGGGCACACGTGGCTCCAGGTGCCAGACGGCTTTCCTGCGGGGCTCGGCTTCAGGACTTGGCTGAAATACACGTTGGAAGATTTATGTCTCTTCTGAGTCCCTCATCTCCTGCAGGAGCATGCTGTATTCATCTTCTCAGTTGTTACTCGGAGCAATTTATAACAGGGATTCCCAGCTCCGTTGCTGCTATTCGCTTGTGTTTTCATCAAATCAGGCCTTGTCTGTGCTGCCTCCTGCTCGGTTACACCTTCCCGTGTCTCTCTCCACACTTGGAACTGCTCTAGACTCTGTTTCCACCTGTTTGGAGCAGCCAAAACCCCACGGCAGATGAAAGCAGATGCGGCAAAGCGGGATGGGTGGTGGTGGTGGCCGCAGTCCCCCAGCCGAAGAGCCGGTGCTGCTCTTTGTGGTTTTGGGCCGTTTCCCTTTCGCCTGCGGGGTCTCGCTTCGGGCATCTCAGGCAAAGAAAGCCAACGGAGAGGTTGGCTCCAACCCAGCGTCCGGTCAGCAGCAGACTGAGACCTGCCGCTGCGGCCCCCACGCTCCTCCACATCCACCCACCTGTGCCCCCCGTGGTACCGCCGGGTCTCCCCGCCCCGGAGGTGCTGTGCTTCTGGCACCGCACGGCTCCCAGGTGCAATATTTCCTGTTCTTTCTTCTTTTTTCTTGCTAGCTTCACCTGCTGGCCTCAGGCCAGGGTCATTTGAAGAGCTCCAACACATTGAGATTTCTCAGGGCAGGGGTGTTGGGGAAAAAAGGCAGAGAGGTCCACCATGGAGCTGTCTAGAAAGGAGAGGAAAGAAAATGGAACTTTCCTTTTAAGTCAGAGAGAAAGGGGGAGAGACTGTTTGGTGGATGGGGAGGGGAGATTTCAGCTAGATCTGAGGAAGAAATTTTTTACAATGAGGGTGGTGAGGCACTGGCACAGGTTGCCCAGAGAAGCTGTGGCTGCCCCATCCCTGGAAGTGTTCAAGGCCAGGTTGGATGAGGCTTTGAGCAACCTGGCGTAGTGGAGGGTGTTCCTGCCCAGGGCAGGGGGGTTGGAACTGGATGATCTTGAAGGTCTCTTCCAACCCAAACCATTCTGTGATTGTATGGTTTTCTAATGTTGGGAATACTGTCAGGTCAGTGTTTGTGTTTCGGAGAACTGAGTTATCTGTGAGTTGATCAGGAGGAGCGTTACACAAGACTATTTAAGCTTTCAATCTGGTCCATGCTTTGCGAGAATCATGTTGGAGAGAATTTTTCAAGTAATGCATTAAATCATAAATGTTTCTGAGACAAAAACTGAAGAGTGGATCCTTCTGCTTTGAGACTATCAATCTTACATGCACATGCTTGATTCATGCTGTGATGCTGATGTCTCAGTTGCTGAGCTGCTCAGCACATGTAATTGAAGAGCACTTTGGATTCTCCCTAGTTAAACGAAATAAAATAGTGCTGCAGAAGCCATAAGAAACTCTTTGTGATCTCTGACATCTTGTTACCAAGGCACAGGGACAGATGGGTCTTGGCAGTTTTTAATAGGCTTCAGCCATCATTATTCTTTGGAAATGCATCCACTTTAAGGGCTCTTTTCTGATTTTTTTTTTGCACAATTTAGATGGAAAAGCAGTGGAACGTGGCTCTCCCGTTGGATATACACGAAATCGATATTCAGGGACCTGGATTTTTGACCATGCATTGAGATACACGTCCGGTATGTGATGGAAGGGTGTGAAAGTCTAACCAGGGATCAGGGAGCAAGGGAAAGCTCTGGATGCAACGGGTGTGTTGCCCAAATTCCAGCCGCGAGGCTTAGGAAAAGCCTGGCAAAGCTGAGCGCACCAACTAACCAAAAACCTTCCCCATCTCCCCTCCTGCCACCAACAGCTTTAACCCGCATGACACCTCCTGATGTGGACAAAGTCCAAGATAAACCACAGCCACCGTGGCGTGTCCAAGGCAACACGGACATGTTCTTTGTAAGGCTTTAACACGTGGTGATGTCTTTTTTTTTGTTCCACTTCGTCTTTCCTCCACGCTAATAACCTTTACTGTGGCAAGGAAAGGAGCCATCCCTCCTTTCTCTAAGATGAGGATTTGTGCCTCTGCCCCCCAAACGGTGGTGTGCTGAGCACACAGCTGGGGCTGTTGAGTTGTCTCGGTGCCTGCAGGACTTCAGGTCTGTAACGCACCTCCCTTACACCCTCCACAGACTCGCTGTCCTCCTGGGGCAGTGCTCTGCTGTCCGCACGTAGGAGGTGGGCAGAGGTACCCCCTCGAAGAAGGTGACTCCAACCTTCCCCGGGTTGCACTTGAGACCAGGGTGCTTCAGGACATCCACATTGGCCGTGGGACGCACCGGTCCCTGTCCTGCCTTTGGCTCCGACCCTTTCCAGGCACAGCCCCTTGCACGAGGGTGGCAGCACCCGTTGGGTTTCACACTGGCACACTTACTTGTTACACTCTTCTTGAAGAACTTCTGCACCACCAACTGCATTTATGTGCCATAGACTTATCTTCAGAGGAAGGGGGGAATATAAGAAAAGTGGGGAAAATAATTCAACCTAGAGCCCCTCACTGTTTTTCCTCTGTTTTCCCAGTGCTCGCAGCGCTGTCGGGGTCTGGGTGGGCGTCAGTCCCGTTCGGCTGTTGGTAGAGCTGAACTGGAGCTGCTGCACAGGGTCAGTGGTTGGTGGGGCCCCAGTGACGGTGGGAGCGCTCCTCTTCTGGCGGTGCTGCTTTGGGGCTCCAGCTGGAAAAGTTTTCAGGAAAGAATTTTGGAGGTTGGCGATGAATGTGATCAGTCCTTGAACGCAGAAAATGAGGACTGGCAGGTGCTGCCAACTTGCTGATGTCCAGGATTTCACTTGGAAAAGCCAGTGGGGAGCGACCACGGGTGATGACTGTCCCATATACGTATATCTATATATAAAATACAACTAGCTACGATAATTAAAAGGCCGTGGAGCAGATCAGACATAGTCAACTGACTATAAGATCAGTATTTTCGAGTATTTTCTCAGATGTGTACTCCTGTGTATCGGACTGTAGCGAATTGCCCCTTTCAGCATCAATGACAAAGTAGCCTCCCAAGCCCCAGGGACAGTCCCGAGTGATGCTGACAGTGATGGAGAGGGAATTCAGTGCTGTTACAGACTGGAAGGAGGGTTATTTTCTTCCCAAGCTGTAAGCAATACGGCCCGGGAGTGGGAAAAAAAGAACATGGCTATGGCATGTTCAAAAATACGGCTGGTTTCATTCCTAGAAAGAGCGCGCTTTGAGTAGCGCTGGGTAAGTATTGCTGTAAAATGACGTTTGGGAATATTTATTTGGATGTGGGGGGGAATGTTTTGTTCTTGTTTGTGGCTCATCCCTGAGTTTCACTGTTTTGCACGGTCAGGAAAAGATTGTTTGCAGGATGCGCGAGGAAGCGTCCATGGAAACGAAGTGCTACGTTCACACAAAATAATATTCAGCCCTTCTTCCTCCCACCTCCTCTTCGAGTAAGTGCTGCTCTTGCCCTACGGAAGAGCACAGATAGGATCCCAGTTACTTTGCTGCTGCTGGACAGCTAAGAAATGCAATTTATTTTGCAAACGAGAGCTTGAAAGGTGAATTTATGGCCTGTTCACCAAGTCAGAGTGAGGAAAAAAAAAAAGATTGAATCAACTTAAATAGCAAATCTAAGGAAATTTCTGTCTGCCTGTCTAATAAACAGAAGAGGCTAAATTCATTGCATAATTTCATCATTACAAATGATTCTCCCAGCTCTGTTTCTCTGGTTTCATTTGAAATGACTGTTTGCAGATGTGTGTTTTCTGGAATTAGAGACGCAAACTAAGAAGAGACTGCTGTGGTCATGTGCTTTTCCTTAAAAAGGTCAAAAGTTCTATTTGTATCTATTTGGTTTCCTCTGGGTGGATATTTACCAAATCTCTGTGGGTTTCTTGAGAAATTTGTACATTGTGCATTTCTTGAGAAATTTTGAAAACTCCTTGCCTCAAGATAACATATTGCCTTCTTTTTTCAGCTGAAAAACTTTTTTTTCCCATATACTAGGAACTTACTGAAAAGTAATTCAAGGTTATTTCTGTCCATAGGAAATATTAGTCATTATTATAAAATTATAAGTCAGGCTATTTTGAGAGTGGCTCTTTCATGTTAGCAGAGTTAAAAAGATATACTGAAAATGTAAGTTCAGGGTAATATGCCAAGGAATCTTAAATAAGGCTGAAAAAAGAATTGAGTCTGGGATAGTGATTTCCTGCATTTATCTTCATGAACCTTCCAAAAATTACTTTGCTGCAAACTACATTCTTTTGTCCCCAGTTTATGGATAAGTATGTGGTGAGGCTGTTTTTCCTGATCTAATATGGTGATGTGTGCTTTTCTGTCTTGTTTTTCAGGGTCTTACGAGTGCGGAATATGTGGGAAGAAATACAAGTATTACAACTGTTTCCAGACCCATGTGCGAGCGCACAGAGGTATCTCACTCCTGCTCAAATCTTTGGGAATCCTGGGGTGACTTTCAGGTTCAGGGACTATTTTTTGGGAAGGTCTTGAAGATCTCTCTGCGGCTTCTGTGTTCATCGGTAGCGCTTCTTTCGGGTGGCCCGTTCGTAGGATAAATTTGGGGGCTGTCTAAGCTTTGGGGCTCCCTGCTCCAGCGATATTTCTTCCGAGGTCAGGAGCAGCTGTGGCGTTGGGGGCACAGGGCTCTCTGGGGGCACTGCTGTGTGTTGGGAGAGCTGCAAATCCAGAATTTTCTCCTGGCAGGTACCACGGTGCCAGCAGTGTAGTTACCACCGCAGGAGGAGGCATCTCCCCGGGGTGCTCCGTGCTCCTGCCCAGCTGGGTGTTTCGGTCCATCCCTGTTAAGTCAGGATGGGAAGATACCAAGTCAGATATTGGCATTGCTATACTGCTGTATTTTTGTGTTAAAATCAAAATGATACTTGAATTTACACCTGCTGTCAGCTGAGGTCACTTTCCAAATGTATTGTGTGTCTGAAGTGTCTTGTGCTTAGTCAGGAGTGACTTTTATTGGAATTTTCTGTAAGTCTGGCCAATTCACTGCTGCTTATGTGCAGAAACGGGAAAGGTTTTTTTGGTGTTTTGTACAATTAGTGTAGTCTGTGTAATCTGGAGAAATATATATCTGAAGTAACAGAACAACAGGAGTTTGAAACTAGCTCGTGAGCCTTTTGGTGGTTTTATTTTTTTCACCTGAGTTGAGCACTGAAGTCTGTGTCAGAATTGTAGGAGCATCTGCTTTAGCTCCTCAGTTGTAACTGGCAGTATCGGCGCACGTGGTCTTCAATAAAACGATTGACTGGAATGTCTAAAGGAGCATAAAGGAAATTCCCAGTGAAAAGTTTGAAAATCCAGGAACAACGAAGGCTAATGCAATATTAAATTTTAAGTGTGTGAACTCTCGAAGTCAGCAAATGCATAGCTGAAAAGCTAACATGCATCCTGAACTTCTCAGAGTTCTTCAGAGTCTCGTAATACATCCTTTAATTGCATGGCTGCGTAGTTCTCCTGTGCTCTTTAACATCACAGAGCTGCTTCTGTATCCTTAGATACATGCAGAATTGTTTTTCAAGGCTCGTATTCCTTTCTAAATACCAACAAAATTCCTCAAAGTCTTTTAAATATAATTGCAAAGTAGCTTCACTCTACAGTTTAAGAAAAAAAAATCCATAAAATAATAGCAAGTGGCAGTGATTTGCTGACATGCAGAGTGCTTTGCTATTGCATCACAGCATTGCAACAATTTTGCAATAATAATTGCAGGATTTAGATTTGGGACAAGGATTGCTTTTATTTTACTTCTCTTCCCCAAGCACTATGGGATCTTTAATTCATCTGGAATTTTAGGAGATACATTAGTATGAGGTCACCTCCTAGTGTGTGATCCAGTTGATTTGTGTTTATACATTTATTTCTGTTCGATCATGAAATCAAACTATGTATTAAATGCTGTGCATGCATGGGCATCCACATGTACAATTGATATCCATAGTTTTCTCTTGAACTCAGCCATGATTTTACCTTTTGCTTCCAAAGCGTTTTTAATGTGTAGCTATAGACGATGGAAATTTTCAAAATTTTGAATGTGGAAATTTATTAGTAATTTTCCCATCAGAGGTGGAGAAGCACAATTTATATGTGTGAACCTTAGAAAATGGGAGTTTTATGTTGCTGTACATTGACGCATGTAGTAGTAACATTTAAAGCGCATTTGATTTGCCTTAAGACAATAAAAATCAAAACGAGATATTTATTCACGTACACTCCTCAAGAAGAAATCAAACGGAAAACTCGATGCAACTCTGTAAATGTGATTCTCTGAGAAACTGAACCTGAGCTGGCAGTTAAGGCAGTCGGGCCGCGTACCTGTCTGCGGAGAAACAACGTGCCGTTGGATGTGCATGGGATGCAGAGGTAGGGAAAAAAAACCAAAAGAGGATTATATGGAGGAAAGTCCTGTGTGATATTATCCAGTGAGAATCGTGCACGGAACAGTGCTGGAAATAGCGTAAGAGCGCAGGACTGAAAGAAATTTTTGTGGAAGATGCTTTTATTGCCAGGTGTATCTAAGGGTTCCTGTAAAGAAGGGGCTGGTGTTGCGCTGTGGTGCCCCGCGCGAGATAACTGGGTGGTTACACGCACGTGGAGGATGTGATGCTGCACTTTGCATGTTCTCATAGATTCATAGATTTCTAGGTTGGAAAAGACCTTAGAGATCATCCAGTCCAACCGTTCCTAATCCCCATTAAACCATATCCCTAAGTACATCATCCACCCTGTTCTTAAACACATCCAGGGATGGGGACTCAGCCACCTCCCTGGGCAGCCTATTCCAGTGGCTGACAACCCTTTCAGAGAAGAAATACTTCCTAACATCCAACCTGAACCTCCCCTGACTAAGCTTATGCCCATTTCCTCTTGTTCTATCACCCATCACTAATGTAAAGAGCCCTTCCCCCACCTCCCCACCATCCCTTCTCAAGTATTTATAGGCTGTAATCAGGTCTCCCCTCAGCCTCCTCTTCTCCAGGCTAAACAGCCCCAACTCCCTCAGCCGCTCCCCATAAGTTTTATTTTCCAGCCCCTTGACCAGTTTAGTCGCCCTTCTCTGGACTCGCTCCAGGAGCTCAATATCTCTCTTAAGGCGAGGGGCCCAAAACTGGGCACAATATTCCAGGTGCGGCCTCACCAGTGCCGAGTACAGGGGCAGGATCACTTCCCTGCTCCTGCTGGTCACACTATTCTTGATACACGCCAGTATCCCATTGGCCTTCTTGGCCACCTGGGCACACTGCTGGCTCATATCAAGCCGGTAGTCAACCAAGACCCCCAGGTCCTTCTCCGCCAGGCAGCTCTCCAGCCACTCTTCCCCGAGCCTGTAGCGATGCTTCTCCCTGCGTGTCTTCAGCCCATGTCTTGGCTAACACGCCGAGGCACTGGCAAGCCAGCTCTCCTGGCTCTGCTCGTCCCCGAAGCCCTGGAAATGGAGCTGCCTTGGCTTGCTACACACCAGCAACTCAGCTCCTGAGTCTTTTAGCCCTTTCTTTCTGGCTGGGCGAGGAAGGAGCCGTGTTGCAGCGGCAGGACCTGGCATTCCCTCTTTGCCTGATGCGTTTTCCAAGCGTCAGCTGCGGTTTCTCCGAGGTCTGGGCCACCCATCAGTCACGTAGCAGCTGCCTTTCCCCGAAGGTTTGACTGATGCTGGGTAAACTCACCAGCTCAGCCTCAGAGTAGCTAGAGGGAACTCAGGCCCCTTTTTCTTCTCATTAGGTGCTTTCTTCCAGGGCTTTTGGGGCATTCGGGCAGAAACAATCTGGGTTTTGTGATTTGCTGAAGGATACACCCCTTCCCCTTGAACAGCCCTCTGCTTTTTGCTTTCTGGTGTGGTTCCTGTGTCACTGATGGTCCTTGGCCAATCTGTGGGTTGGTCCTGCAGATGGACAGAGCTGGTGGTGCAAAAGGGACAGCAAATAGTCATTGTGTTGATCTGGTTTGGACCTTTGGGGCAGAACAACTGAAAAACCCATCTGTTTCACCAGCCCCGCTGTCATCATTCGGTGACACAACCTCTGTCCCCGGGATGGCAGGTTCAGAGGTCCCAAGTTGTTCTTGCTTTGAACTGGGATATTTCTAAGCTGGTTTTTGTACATCTCGGGGTCCAGTTTGGAGCTGCAGCAGGGGAGCCTGGGGCTTGTGGCTCGTGGCCAGCATGGGTGGGAGGTCTGTTGCCCTCTCTGCTCTTGCAGTCAGTCCTTGCTTGTCAGTCGCTCGTTTTGTCCGATGCAAAACTTAAATTTCTTCTCATCCTTTGAGTTGTTCAGTTTCACATTAAGACTCTCACAGTGGTGACATCGCATTTTTCTTTGTAATGGTCATTTTTGGGAGAAATTTCCTAGTTTGTTGGGGCTTTTTTATAGCTGCACCTGTCTCCTTTCTAGATCTCCATTGTAGAGAAGCTGTGGTGGAGGTGACCTGTGTTCTTTAGGTTGATTTTTTTCCTTGTCTGCCTTCAGGAATGGGTGGTTTCTTATTGGAAAACTGAGCATTTTCTCATTTTCTTAGTTTCTTGAGCCTTCCCTGTGGTGCTCAGCACTGGCTGGAGAATTTCAGGGAGCGATTGATCTCCTGGCAGTTTGCAGATGCAAAGGGTTGAGGCAGCTCTTGTTCAAGACGTGCTGCCTCGTAGGAGCAAAGCTCCCTGTCTGCTTCGCTCTGAAAGCCGAGATGCGTGCCCGGAAAACCCCGTGTAAAGGGTCCTGCAGAGAACAAGAAACGTAGGTAAGAAATATCCTCGCTACGTTTCTTCAAGGAAGAAATGAAAAGGTTGTGCTCCTTCCCCTTCGCCTCCCCGAAACGCACAGATGAAATAAAGAAGAAACCCAACAAAAAAAAACCAAAAAAAACCCAAAACAAGTTACATTGTCGAGCTGAAAGGCTCCTTTGTGAGCTGTTGTGCAGCCCTGCAGATTCCCGGCTCCTTCCTCCTGCCGGGGTTCCGCGGGAGCAGAAAGGCTGCGCGTTCCTGGTGACGGCGGAGGGCTCCGTCCCGGCCGTCGGCGCTGACGGACGTTGCCGCTTCGCCCACGTGCAAGCCAGGCCCTGAAAACGTGTCGCTTACAGGGCTTGTTGTTGAGCTCACGTGGGGTTTTTCAAGTCGTTAAAAGGTTTGGATTCCCCTCAGGAGTCAGGCAGCTAGAAAGTTCGGGGTTGTACGGTTGGGTTGTGTTTAAGCAACACGAGCAGCAAAACATCGGCGTGTTTTGGGTCAGGAAAATTATTTCACTTTTGGATAACTCGAAAAAAAAATATGGCTGAAATTACTTTATTAGACTTTCAAAAAGTAAATTTAAAAACCTCTGGGCTGAGGCCAAGCAAGGGAGATTTTTACCCAACGGAGAATTCTTCAGAAAGCAAATGAAAGAAAAGAGCGAGGCTCAAGTTTAACCCTCGCAGGATATATGGCGAGAGTTCTAAGAATTGGTGGAAGTTCTCTGCTTCCAGATAAGCTTTTCTGGGCTGAACGATGATTTTGCTCAGGTTGTTTTTCTGTATTATTTATTTCCATTATTTAGTTGCTGTGCTGCCTTTCTCTGCACCGGTCAGCCCTCCGTTACCATCCCGCACGGGTGTGCCTGTGCCAGCCGAGCGGCTGCTCTGCCGTCGTCGGAATGGGTGCCGAATGCACCGGAGTGGGATTGTTTTCTTCAGGCAAAGTTTCTAGTTCAACCAGTTGTTAAAAAGTTTCTCAAAGCTTTTCAAGTTTTGGATTAATATTTTCTAAGGATGACTTCTGCTCGATTCCAAAAATACGAAAAGGAAGATGATTCGTTCAAAGTGTGAATACAGAAAAACGCCAAGTTTTTCCAAAGTGCACGTTTTTGGAGTCTGAGTTGGAGCAGTTCTGTGACTGAACCAACTTTGAGGTGAGAAATTGAAAATTAATGGTGAAATAACCGTTCCTGAGGAGAGATGGTGCTTCTGAGCTGAAGAAAGTTGGATTTCATTTGTATGATTATCTGCTACTGAAAAGTCAGAGCGTTTTGGGGGATCCCTCTGTGTGGCACCCCAAGCATCCAGTTTTTACTGTGCACGTTTCCCAGGCTGCAGCAGATTTTTATAGGAGATGCAGGAAGTTATTTGAGACACAGGAGTTAACTTGCCTCTTTCCCAGCTTTCCTGCCGACCTCCCTACTCTCACTTATTTTTGCAACTTTCTCAGAAATTGGTCTTTTGTTTTAAAGCTGTAATTACTTGGTCTCAGCCCAAAGTAGAGTGGGCTGTTAGGGGATTTTTAGGTGCTTTTTTTTTTTAATTCATGAAGACTTTAGTCTGTCTTACGACTAAGAGTAACAACATTTCTTAACACAGTTCAGAAATGGCTGCTGCTTAAACCTTTGTGTGTTGCTCGGTTCTTGTAATGTTTGACTAAAGTACTTTTTAAAGCTGTTTAAATGACAGAAATGGCCTGGTGCGTGCATACTACATATCTTTTATGGTTTATTTATGCCATTGTCTGTGAACGCCAGGACAGCATTTTGCAGGACTCCGTTGTGCCACAGCTAGCTTTTTCCCTGAGTGATAGGTGGTAATTCAAACAAGTAGCAGCTGTGGAAAAACACAGGGGTTTGGCTGTTGAGGGTTTTGCACATGGTGCTGAGTTTCTGATCTGGCCCCTCAGTTTGTGAAGTTGCGCCAAATTAATATCGTTGCCTCGAAAAGTGATCTAATCAGGCAGGTTAATCAAGTAGAACTGTACAGATTCACAAACCCACAATCATTTTGTTTTTATTATTTTTAAGAAATAAGGAAATTAAATGCAAACAGTGTTCATTACTTGAGGTTGCAAATTTTAAATTCAAAAATGCTGGGACATTCTGCAGCTGTGGTTTTCAGAGTAATGCGAGCGTGATTCCAGGAGACATACGGAATACTTTGAAACGCGGTTATGTTATTAGATAATGTGACATACAGTATATGCAATTTAGGATGAACATGAAACACTTCAAAATGGCTTGGAAATCCTGATCATTTATGATCCTTGACTTGTAACATTGGGTTTTGTTTCCCAGCGTGCAGCTTTGCCCACTGCATTCGCTCAGGGCTCGAACGTGATCTTTGCTGTGTGCTCCTTGCTGTCCCACTCGTTACAGCGCAGGGAGCCTTTTCTCCCATCCTTACACGTGCCGTCAGGAAGGCCGGGATAGGACAGTGTATCCCAGGGCAGGATTCTCACGGCCCATCTCGTGCAGAGGCTTTGCGGTCGCTCCCTGTGGCTGGCGGGGAGGCACGGCAGCGGGGCCGGCTGTGCCATCTCCCGTGGGCGGCCGAGCTGGGTGCGCTGCGCACCGCTGGCCCCCCTGGGCTGACAGCCCTCGTGCAGGAATTCAGCACGCGAGCGAGTTCGAGGAACCTTCCGCAGAAATGGCGAAAGGCATCATGAGCTCCGCTGGCGACAGCCGGGACCGTCCGGATGCGTCCGCGCGCTCCGTGCACGCCTCGGCCGGGGTCGACACGACATGGCCGGGCTGCGGCGGGAGGACGGGCGGTGGCAGCGCCGTTCCTCGGGCAGAGCCGCGGGCAGAGCACCGGCGGGCGGCCCCGCACACCCCGCACCGCTCCAGGGCCCTCTCCGAGCTCCCGGAGGCTCCTCGGAGCGGCTCCCTGCGCGCACGCGGCCCTTCCGCCGTCCTGTTTGGAAACCGGGCCCCCGCCACAGCTCCGGGGCGGAGAGCCCCCGCTCTGGGGGCTCTTCCGAAGGGCTGCGGGGCCCCGTGCCCGGTGAGGCCCGGCAGCCTCTCGCTCCCCGCTCTGCCGGCCGCCGCCGCCCCGTCGAGGCACCCCGGGCCTCTGGCAGAGCGGCCGCGCCGGGAGCCGCCGGCAGCCGGGGGAGAGCGAGCGGGGCGCCGGGGGCGGCCGAGGCGCCGCGGGGCAGAGGCGGCCGTCGGGTCTAAGTGCAGCTCTTTCTCTTTGCAGACACTGAAGCCGCCTCAGGGGAAGGAGCCTCACAAGGCAGTAAGTACTCATGGCGCTGGGGCGGCGTCGGGGGGACGGGGCTCGGCGTGTGCGGGCGCTCTCCCGTCGAGGGTACAGAGCGCGGCACCCCGGGCATGTGGCGGGGCGGCGCCGGGTGCGGGCAGCGGGCGGTGTGAGGAGCCGGGCGGGAGGCGGCGGGGCGGGCAGAGGGCGGCCCGCGCCGCGGGGATGGCGGCGGCGGGCGGGAGGCGCCGGGGCAGAGCTGTCGGGGCGGCCGGCTCGGGCACGGGCTGCGCGGGGAGAGGGGCTGCGGCGGCGGCCGCGGTGCCCCGGGGAGCCGCGCGGTGCTGGGGGGGGCGGCGGGCGGCAGCGAGCGGCGCTCCCGCCGCATCAGCCCCCTCGGGGGCACCGCGCTGGGTGCTGCCCGGCGCTCCGGCGCCATCAAGTCTGGCAGGGTTTTTGAGCCTTAAAGCTCCGGTTTGAGGGGGGACGTTGGTAAAGCGGGGTGGGGTCGGCGCAGGCCCCGGGGCTGCGGAGCAGGTGGGTCGGGGGGACCTGGGGGCAGCCCCTGCGAGGGGGTGATGGGGAAGACGGAGTGCGCAGTGGTGGGAGAGTGAGACATGGTGAGCGTGAAGTGGAAAGAAGAGAAGTTGAGGCTGTGCTGAAGGCCAGAGCTTTTCCCCATGCTGCGGAGCAGGCTGTCCAGAGATCTTCTGCGTTCTTGGAGGTTTACAAGACCAGCCTGGATAAAGTCCCAAGTAACCGAGTCTGAGCTCAGAGCAGACCCTGCTTTGAGCAGGAGGTTGGACAAGAGACTCCTGAGGTCTCTGCTGACCTGGATTTTGCGAATGTCGTGTTAGGCGAGAGCCACAGGTTCCATTGGGAAGGTAAGTTACCAACCTTGGTAGTTACAGAGGTCAGCTTGGAAGCACCAAACTCGCCCTGAGTGGGTATAAAATGTTAGGTAGATAGTAAAGAAAACTGATAATTGAAAAGTACAATCATGCCACCTTCTTTGATCTGTTTCTTCAAGCCCGTTCTGTGAAGAGCTGGGATTGGCATAGGGGTGTCTTGGCTTTCTGTCTGCAGAAGGAAGCAGGACTGACTGCATGAAGATCCTCAGCTCTGAGCCGAAACCTCTCAGTGGCATCCAACCATCACACAGTGTATACCCACTCCTGGTGCCCACACGAGGGGAGGTGGGCTCTGCAGCTGGGCCCTTGCTGTTGATCCAGTGACATGTGTGGGCAGGGAAACTCCATCCCAGGCTCCTGTTGCCTCTCTTGTTGTCTCTTTTTCAGTAGGTGCTCTGCTGCCTGTCAGTGTTCTACTTACCCTGAGTCTCCAGGCTCATCTCCTGGCCTCCTTGCTCTGAATTTTGACATGGGGCCCCACTGTGTTCTGTGCTAGTCTGTGTCCATCCTGGGCTTGTTATTCAGGTTTTGGGCATAGTATCCTTTTTGCCAGAGCTTTGGAACCACCTTATGCAGAGATGTTTTTTTCTGTAACTCAGCTTTTCCCCTTCTTACCTGTCACAGCATTTTTTTTGGCTGAGAAAGGCAGGGCAGAGTGAGGTGTGGAGAGTAAGAAGGAAAAAAGCGTGAGAGTTCTTGCCTCTGCTGTGTGGGCAGACCCCATGTCATTCAAGCCATAGAGGGATTTCTGTGGACATAACTGCCTCTGCTGTGGTGGCCAGATCCTGGGGAGCGAGGGAGAAGGGAAAGTCAGAGGCAGAAGTCTCTGGGAGAGGTCAGTGACAAGCAGCTGCTCTCTGCACCAAGCTTCAGAGGAGCTGCCATGGTAGCAGCGGAGTTGGAGCTGGGAGCAGAGGCAGGGACCGCTTCCATCTTCATGCAGCATCTTCTGTCCGCATCTGGCCGCCTCCCCAGTGCAGGAGTTGCTGAACCCCCTTTTTACCTGCCACGCTCATTGCTATCCCAAAATAGTCTCATCTGGCTGAACGAGCTGGAGGCAAGACCAAGCCACCAGAGCAGGGAAACGGTGAGTGGTGGGCTAGGAGATGGGGAAGGAAGATCCACCACAGCTATCTGTCCTGGTGGAAGAACAGGCCAGGCGTGTCACCTGTCTTACAGAGTGAACATGAAACTGCTTGGCCGGTGCTGCTGTTCCTAAGTGCAGATGGTTGTAATTTCCTGACAAAGTCATCTTCCTCTTCCCCTCCTTGCTGCTGCAGTGAAATAGTTCAGCTGTCTTCTTTCCTCCCTGTGCCTTCCCCTCTGGGGCCGGATTAAATCCTTGGCCTACCCTGGTTGCTCTGCATGGCTCTTCTCCTTTTTCCACTCAATGGCTCTCTTGTTTCCTTGTCAGTCTGTTTGCTCTTCATATATTTTAGGAATTTTTTATTTATCTTTCCTTTCCTGCTATTTTTGTTTTGCCTGCTGCTCCACTGCTATTCCTCTGCGACCCGATTTGGCTGTTTACACCCTTTCTGTTGCACACATCTGTATTGTTCACATCTTCCTGTGCTATTTCTGTCTCATTGGGAACCTCTAGATCCATGGTCTCTGCAGGCATGGTTTGCTGCCTTCTTCCAGAATTTCTCAGTATTTAGGAGATACAGCAAGATCTCGTTTTCTCTCACGTGCTTCTCTCTGGGCATCCATCCTAAACTAGTGTGGGTGAGGAGCTTCCTTGACCAGCAGTGGGTCTGGCAAATAACTAAACTGCAGGTTTTTAAAAGCTGTTCCAGTTTTCTCCGTGGTGACTTTTTAGAGGCAGCTGTTACTCATGGCCACAGCAGGCATCCGAAACGTTTTGGTGAAGGCAACCTTGCGTGGCAAGTGGGGAGACATCTCGGCCGCTGCCTCTGCAGAGCACAGCAAGGGCACCGTGGCTTGGTGCCAGGAGTCCCTGAGCTTTGGTGGCAGTGGGCTGTGCTCCCGAGACTGGCCCTGAGAGCAGCGAGGCGGGATTTGTGCTTGGGAGGCAAAGTCTGCATCTGGCTGTATCGGTCCTGAGAGCGAGTCGGGGTGAGTTACTGACGTGGTGGGTGAAGCTGAGTTGTCACGTGCTGCTGCCTTCGGGTCTGAAGGGCTGTGGTAAGAAGGGGCTGCTGCGGGAAGGGCTGGCCTGGCCCTTTTTTTCCTGGAAAGAAGGGAGCCATGGGGCAAGCTGAGGCCAGTTATTGGTTTGCTGCCTGCTTAAAGAGGAGACAGTGGTGTTTAGATTTTCCAGCTGGGAAGGCACTTTGAAGACCCCCTTGAGGAAAAACTATTGCACTTAGTTGGTTGTTTTCAGCCTTTGGGGTTTTTAGTCTATAGATTGTATCTCTGGGACTTCTCCTTTTTTTTTTTTCTTCTGTACTTATTCTTGAAGAGACACAGATCTGTGATATTGAGGAGAGGGTGTGCTCATGAGGACCTAGTCGCATGGCTTTGGGAGCTACTTTTCTAGCCTTGGCTCGGGGTCCAAGACCAGAATTCCCACATGTAGAGAGAAGAAAACAATGCAAGCCACAGTGCTAATGTGTTAATAAAAAGGCTTGTGTAGCTGCTACCAACTTTGACTGGCAGAGGGGAGAGAGATTTTGAAGAAGAACTTTCTATTTGATATTTTTTCCTAGGCGAGAGTGGCCAATTTGACATCTAGGACACTGACTGTTCCTGTAGAAGAGTCTGGCAGTCTCTTCTGAGAGGCTCATATGCCTCCGTGATTTGCTCCAGACTGTTGGAAGTCCTCGGGAAGGTGCTGTTTGGGCTAGATCTGCGCCATCACTCTCCATGAAAATTCCAGTCATTTTTAGGGGAGTTACAAACTTTGCAAAAACAGTTTCTCTCCTGCTGCTCACATACCACGGGAAATTCTTGGCATCCTGACAGGTAGCTAAATAAAACCACTGGCAAGCAGGGGTCCGCGAGCCCTGCACCAGCAGGGACAGCGGGCCGGAGACACGGCTGTGGGAGAGAAACATCACCTTGGACGTGAACAGGTGTTGGCGCTGTGCTGGGTCACGAAGCAGGCTGCGTTCAGTGCACGTCACAGTCTGGGGACAATAGTTTTAAGAGCCAGGCTGGCCCCAGGGTTGGATCAGCAGTCCTACCCGTGGCAGTGGCTGTACCTGGGAGCTGTGGTTGGGTTAAGAAGAAAACCCAGGACGGTCTCCATGCTGACAGCTCAGTTCTGGGCTCGTCCCCAGGAGGCAGAGGGGAGTACGAGCTCCCACCAGCACAGCCGTGGTCTCCAGAGCGTGGTGGCCTTCTCTGTTTCCAGATCTGTAACTCTGCTACAGATTATGGATTGTAATATTGAGGCTATTGGATTTTGGTATTATTCTTTTCTGTAGGAAAGAGGAATTTATGTACAGGAGCACGTCCAAGATAACCATAACTTTTGCCTGGATGAGCATCGAATCACTTTACAGAGGAGTTTGGTATTCTGCAGGCAGGCAGGGAAGCAGCAGGGTGGAAAGAAAGTGATTTGCCAGAGGCAACCAGCGGGCGAGTGGCAAAGGAAGAGAGCGCAGGGCTCTGGGCTTGCAGCCCAGTCCCTCTCTGCTGGGCACGGCCGTGCGCTGTTGGATTGCATTTCTGTGCCCTGTGAGAGAAAGCAGAAAACAAATGCATGGAGAAGTGGGAGGGGAAGAATTGCTGAAAGCTGAAGGTTCCTTAAAGTGTAGCTGGTTTATTAACTTCATGTGTGTCTGGTTAGCTGTTGGAGACTTATTAAGTGTTCCTCTTCTCAAGGAAGAAGTCCTGAGCCCAATGCAGTAATGCTGATTAGTCTCGTGGGGAGGAGTCTTACCATCCCTGTAATCTTTAAATAAAATGCTGTTAAAATTGGGAAGAATCAAGAAGAAGTGATTTTGGAACCTTGAATTCATCTCCGGTGTGCCAGCCAGGCTGGCTGAGTTCAGGGGAGCTTGCTGATAGCGCAGTTGGCGCTGTTCTTCTGCCCTGGTAACAGCTTTTTTGAGGACCATGACCAGCAAGTTGTAGTTTAAAATCAGTACCAGCTCTCAGGCTGCTCACAGGCAGTGCTAGCCGGGAGTGGGAGCTTTGCCCTGCCGGACTGCTGGGATGCCACCGGCCAGTTACTCTGGGATGTGCAGGAAGACAACGTGAAAAAACAGTTCTACTAAAACAGCCAGTTCAAACGCTCCGCTTGCTCTCATTCCTCGTGGTGTTGCAGTTTGTTACTATGGCAATTCAGTGACATTTGCTGGCGGTTAAAGACCACTAATGGTTGTTTTCTGGTAGATCCCGTTCTTTCTGTCTCCTGTCTCCTGCTTTGTGTGCGTGCAGTTCTGTTCAAGAGGCAAAGCTGGATTTTGTGCTGTTTCTCTCTCAGCGGATCCCTGTGCTCATGCTGCCAGCAGGTTACTCCAACACAGCTCTTCGGCAGACTCCCCCATTTGGGAGATGCCTGAGGGCCCAGCGTACAAATCCTGTCTGTGTCACAGAATCCCAGAATGTCAGGGATTGGAAGGGACCTCAAAGGACCATCTAGTCCAATCCCCCTGCTGGAGCAGCACCACCTAGATCCGATCACACCAGAATGTGTCCAGGCGGGTTTGGAACATCTCCAGAGAAGGAGACTCCACAGCCTCTCTGGGCAGCCTGTTCCAGTGCTCTGTTCCCCTTACTGGGAAGAAGTTCTTCCTCATGTTTAAGCGGAACCTCCTCTGTTCCAGCTTAGATCCATTTCCCCTTGTCCTGTCATTGGATGCCAGTGAGAAGAGCCTGGCTCCATCCTCATGGCAGTCACCCTTTCCATATGTATAAACATTCATGAGGTCCCCCCTCAGTCTCCTCTTCTCCAAGCTAAAGAGACCCAGCTCCCTCAGCCTTTTCTCAGAAGGGAGATGCTCCACTCCCTTCATCAAAGCCCAGACCATCCTCTGCCTGGCAGCGCCTGAGAGCTTCCTTCACTCATGCCTGAAATTCTAGCGTAAATGGGAGCAACTTTCCTAGTACATTTGTGCTTGCTGTGGCCAGCCCCACAGATTGAAAACCCCTGGGTCAGATCCCACAAAATCCCAAGACTGATCCCAAGTAACACAGCCTGTTTTTCCTTTGTGTCTGTTGGCCTTTCTGTTGTGTTGGAACCCATTATTCCTGTTTGCAAATAATTTTTGAAAATCCTTATTAGGATCTCTCACAACTGATGATATTTAGTAGGTATTTCAGACCACCCTGCTGTGTTATTATTATCAAGTTGCAGAAGGGGCAAAAAGTGGGTTTTGGGTATTCTGTCACAGTGTTCCATCACCTGCATATACCCCAAGGAGCGGCTCTTCCCAGACCATCATGGAGTGAAGTTTTTCCAGAGTGGGTGGGAAGTTCTAGCACTGAAGAGGGAGTGTCCTGCCTGAATCTCTCCTGGAAAGAGGCAGGAGTCTCTCCATGTTGCCCTTTGAAGGGTTCGGAGAAGTGACTGTATTTATTGGAAAAAAATGAATTTACCAGAGCCCTTAATGGTCCTGTGGCTGGACACTGGGGAGAAAGGTATATGGGAACTGGTGGAACCAAGGACGTGCCTGAGGCAAGGCTGAGGACAGCGGCAGCACAGATGGGAGAGGGGCTACATCCAAGCCATGGTCAGCAGCATCATAGCCCCCCCAGGCTGGAGCCCCAGCCCCCCCAGGCTGGAGCAGCCTGCGGAGCAGGGGCCGGTGGCAGCTGGCAGAGCACAGCCGCAGCGGGAGCAGCCGCAGAGCTGAGCCGAGGGGCAGTAACCCCCTGCCCTGCGCAGCGGCAGCAGAAGGCAGGTCTGTAGCCTCCCTCTTGTCTCCCACAGAGCAGGTGGTTTGCAGCTGGGCTTGCTGAGGGAGGGAGAAACGCTGCCCCGTGGTCAGGTAAACGTGGCGTGTGCTGGGGTCTTACTGGCAGAGCTACTGGAGTTAGGGACCCTGGTGCGGGAAGTGTGGGAAGGACCGTGCCAGAGACAAGCTCAGCCTGCTGCAAGGCGCTGGCCTGAGTTCCTTGGAATTCATCAGACTGTATGTGAGGACAGCCAGGGTCTGTTCATTAGGAGTAGCTGCTGATTGCTCCTGAAACTACCGTTCATGACTCTGAGCTGGCGTTTGAAGGCACTTTCCCTTCTGGTCATCTCAAGAGGGCTCCTTCCCCTTGCACAAAGACAGGGTTAAAATGGCTAGGTGGTATTGGTACTTGTCACTGTCAAAAATTTGGGCTGGCATTGACACCTGTGAGCTTGCAAGAATTTTAAAAGTAGATTTGGGCTCCAGAAGGTTTCATTGCTGCATAGATAAGAGCATCCTCAAGGTCGTTTTTCTAATGTGTTCTTCAGAAGTGCACTGTGCAGACTGTTCCTCAACCTCTCAGACACGAGACCTTTCCCAGTGCTTTCCCTGCCAGCCCCAGGTGGGACCTTCTGCCAGTAGCCAATCTTAGCTCCTCTTTGCTGCAATTAAACTGAAAGTCTTGTCTTTCCCTCTGTGGCCAGACTTGATCACCCTTCCCAGTTCATAGCAACTTTTTAGTGTATTATGTGTTGCTTTCCCTAATTGAAGTCTGTTGTGTCATTGCGTTGGGGGTACAAAGTTTGTGTAATTGAAGGTTCACACAGGTACTGGTGTCCTACAAAGAGAAAAAGACCAATACGTCATCCAGGGAAGACAGGGTGCAGCTGGTGATACGAAGAGTTCTGGAGCTCTTTTGGTGCAGTCCAGGCTTTAGCATCCTCTCCAGCTCAAAACAGACCCTCAAGAAGAGGCTGAGAAAGGGAGGAACTACACTTCCCTCTCCTCTCGAGTGACAGACTGCAGTAGTGCAGACCAAAATTATACTGCATGCTACAATTATAAAATGCTGAGAAGCATTTCAACTCCAGGACTGCCAGTTCTACCAGCACAATCAAGGGAAGGAAAAGCCAGTCGGCATGTTTTCCTTGTGCTGTGTCACATAGGAGCAGATGCCAAGGAAGGCAGGGAGGCACGGGATCTGCTGCAGTGTCACAGCGTTACAAGTGCCTGTGTTTAAGGGTAGATATCATTATAATACAAGAGGTACCAAGGTGAACTTCAGAAGAGGTACTCCAGTCCCAGCTATGTACGTGATGGAGCAGACAGGACAACCCAGTATCTCAGTTTTTGTGTTCGTAGCTGAGTGCCATCACCGTCCCTGGTTCAGAGCCTGACTCCCAGCTTGAGCTTTGCCATAACCCAGAGGGAAGCACATGGCATAGGTACAGCAGAACTGGCTGCCAGGGACATTGCCAGCTTCTTCAGCGCTCTCATGCTGGATCATAGAATCACAGAACGGTTTGGGTTGGAAGGGATCTGAAAGATCATCCAGTTCCAACCCCCCTGCCATGGACAAGGGCACCTTCCACTACACCAGGTTGCTCAAAGCTTCATCCAACCTGGCCTTGAACAATCCCAGGGATGGGGCAGCCACAGCTTCTCTGGGCAACCTGGTCCAGTGCCTCAGCACCCTCAATGTAAAAAATTTCTTCCTGAAGCTCCCACATTGTGGCAGTTTTTTAGTGGGTGCCTTACGATGTCTGAGTCGTTTCTGTTTGCCAGATCTTCAGTCCCTCTTACCACGTACCTAGACGTAGCAAAGCATTTATGCCTCAATGCAAGATATGTTTTAGTTGTGAATATATCCCAACTCCTAGCAGTTGTCTGCAATTCTCATCAGATTGGTGATGGGCATGTCTTTTGAAAATGAAATATGACTATGCTGTCATCTGTGAGCTTGATTTTCTTCTTCCCCACTCATAGTAGTATGATACTTGCTTATCGTGTGCTAGATTGTAGCTGGATGCTGGGCTAAGACAGGGCATTCGATTGTAGGGGGGACACTTAACTTTCATCTGGGTTTGAGGATGTCGTAGGCTGCCAACAAAATGTTTTTCTTTCCAATTTCTTGGCTAAATGCCTTCAGACCCATCACCTGTGTGCAGGACAGCATCCAGGAGGAGTGTGTGTCTCCACTGTGTGGCATTATTTAGTTACAAGAAGAAAAGAAAATTGTGTTGGTTTGTGTTTTTTTTTTTTCAAAATGGAATATATAGTAAATATTTCACAACCCCATAAATAAAAAATGATTGGCCTGGTCTTTTAAAACATATTTCCCTTTGGGCTCTGACTAAGCATGAGAAAGTTCAGCCTAAGAGGGAATTTATTTGAAAAAGCAGTGAAAGGTTGGAAGCAAGGATGTGGGCTGGAATATGCCGTAACTGTGGAGGCAAAGTGCTAATGCCTTGCATGTGCAAAAACTTTTTGAGAGTTGTGAATTTAAACTATGAAATTAATATATCCAAAATTACGGTTTTCTTGCCCAGACCTTACGCATACAGAATATGGTGATTTTAGAGTTCTGACTGGTGATGGAAAGATAGTGGTTTGCTGGTGTTAATTTAAGGTGAAGGAAGAACCTTTAGCATCTCCATTTCTTCATTAATTTTAAGTATTAATGTTTCCTTGCAGTAAATTTTGGCTTTTTTACTTTTTGGAGGGCACCAGAGCAAAAACTGGAAAATTCCACTGTTGTACTCAGTAAAACTTATTACACAATTAAGAGCCTGATGTAAATGATGTGTGTGTGCTTGCACACCCACCTACACGTGCCAGAGTGAACGGTTAGTCATCTACAACTTTTGTGATTAATTTTTCCAATGTTCTTATTTAATAATTCTCCCGCTCCTTGGGGAGAGCTTTAAAAATGAATTTTATTTTTCTAATGTGTTTGCATTTTAAGTAGGTAAAATCTCTTTAGATTCCCGTTTGCCTAACAAGGAGATGAATATGTTCATCTTCAAATTTAAATGACCAGTGGGCTGAGACCAAGAATGATAAATTTTGGTGCAGGAGGAGGACATTAGAAAAATAATAAGGAATTTAGCTCTGTTTGCCTTAAGGCCTGAGGGGTGTTCCTTCAGTGCTGTAGTTGTTGCCTCTCACAAAAGCGTATTTCTTCGCCGCTCTGGGACTGGGGTCGTTCATTCTCCCCTGGAACAAGACTTTTGGCAGGGTGCAGTGCTGTCCTTTGCACCTTAACACAGGTTGCTCCTGTCTTGCTCTTGCATTCTCCTTCTCTGAGTACGTGGCAGGGCTGGAATGGGAGAGAGTTAGAATCATAGAATCATAGAATGGTTAGGGCTGGAAGGGACCTTCAAAGGTCATCTAGTCCAACCCCCCTGCAAGGAACAGGGATATCTCCAACTAGATCAGGTTGCTCAGGGCCTCGTCCAACCTGGCCTTGAACGTCTCCAGGGATGGAGCATCCACCACCTCTCTGGGCAACCTGTTCCAGTGTTCTACAACTCTCATGGTAAAAAATTTTTTCCTAATATCCAATCTGAATCTACCTGCCTCTATTTTAAAACCATTACCCCTTGTCCTATCACAACTGGCCCTCCTGAACAGCCTCTCCCCATCTTTCTTGTACTTGAGGTACTGGAAGGCCGCTATAAGGTCACCCCGGAGCCTCCTCTTCTCCAGGCTGAACAGCCCCAACTCTTTCAGCCTGTCCTCATAGGAAAGGTGCTCCAGAGTTCATCACTGCATTTCCCCAGTTTTCTGTAACGTGGGAGATCGATTTCCCTTTGCCTTTCTTTCCTGCTGTTTGCTAGTTCTGACCCAGTGCCTTCACATTACAGCACCAACATCTTTTTTTGAGGCTGGGTGAAATAGGTAGCAGTTCCTGGACTTGGTTTTTAATGGGGTGCATTTGAAGTTGCTCTTCTGACATAACTGTTATACTAAGAGTTCTTTCTGGATGTGCTCACTTTGGGTATCCTGTTGAGTGTCTTGCCTTGCAGCCACATAAGGTGCTCAGGAGGATGACACACTTGCAGTCATGCTGGAAGTTTTGATGTTTGTGCAAGTTCTGCAGTTCCATAACTGTGGAGAGGACCAGTTTCTCTGAAGGTTGTTTTAATCTAAGGTTTTAGAAAAGGAGGCTTTCAAGTTTTCTATAAATCTGTGATCTTCTCATGATCTTATACAGAAAATTCCTAATATGCCCATAGAAATTAAATTTCTGCCCCTTTCCCAAATACTGACCAAATAGGCCATGTTTATAGAAATCCAGATGTTAATACTTTGCAACAGATCTCTTACAGAGTTCCTAGGCAGCAAAATTGATGGATAAATAGATTTATTCTAATAAAAAAGGCTAAGAATTTTAGTAATCCCAGACTGTTCTGATCATCCATCACTTTGTCCTCAAAATGTCAGGAGAGCTTTACTGAAGACAGAAATACATCCCTCCACCGTTCGTTAAGAAGGGGTACACTTTCCATCTTCCAACATGGGTTGAAATTCAGCCACAGAAAAGGTGTACAAACAGCAATGCCATTAATTATTCCAAATTCTTTCAGCCTGAACCTTTGTCTGTTGAGCTACTTGTTGGCATTTCAAAAACATTGAACCTGAATGGCATAGAAATTAAGTATTTTAAGTATTTAAATTCTGAGTACTTTCACTTCCAAGGATATTCGTAACCAGGAAAGGCAGAGCAATACAGGGATTACCTTCCTAAGACCTCGTCCTTTCAACCTAAGCAAAAAGGTTAGAGTTCTTGATTGTCGTGGGTGATTGGAGAGAGGAGGAGTTTGCATCCTTCCTAGCTTATTTTAATTTGGTCTTATTCTTTATGAAGTTTTATGGAGCCAGGATCTCTTCTTCAGGGCTGCTCTGTCATTTAATATCACTTTTCCTTTCCATTTTGGAAAGCAGGCAGTGATACTCCATGTGAATTCCCATCTGGAAATCACAGTAAGAACAAAGTTTCTAGTCAGGGACAAATGAGTAGGAAAAAGTCAAGGTGAGGTTTCCTTTCCCTTTCTGAAACTCTCTGTGCAGCATCATTTAATCTGAACAGTTGCGAAGTAGTGAAGTGGTGTGTTCCCAGCCGAACCATTTTGATTCCAAAAGGAGGTTAAAATGAAACGGCCTTTATTGTGTGTTGTACATAACTCCACAATGTGGGCTGAGTTGAGATTTTCACTGAAGATGGAGATTCAGCATCCTTATTGGTATAAAAGATAAATCTTCCAGCATCAACACGCCGGGTATGTACAAGTACACCTATTTTTTTTTAATTATGCAAGATTGAGGCTGTTCACTGTCAAATTGCTTGTAGCAGCACCTTAACATGCTCTTTTCAACATTTTTTACCTTACATTACTTACAATTTGAATAAAAAAGAATCAAATACTACACTGAAGTGACACCAAATTGCTTGTGGTAGCACCTTAACATGCTCTTTTCAATGTTTTTTTATCTTACACTTAGTTACAATTTGAATAAAAAAGAATCAAACACTGCCCTGAAGTGACACCAGAATGAAGAAATACAAAACCAGATCTGCTGGCGTTAATTATATTGTCTGGTGTGTCTGAATTTTGTCATGGAGTCTGAATATCCTGGTTCATAATGCTGGTTTTAGGGGTAATCATAAAATGCCATAATATTTTTGCTTTAAATTGCTGATATTTGCTGTCTGTTTGGATTCAACTTTAACACACTTTTAACTGTGGGAGAAGGAAATTCACCGGTGTGTAACATCCTGAGAATGCCTGGGAAGTCTTTTCTTTCTCAACATCCAGTGAGTAGTACCCAAAACACCTTTTCCCCCAAAGTGTTTTAAAAAAATCACCATATATGACCATCAGACTAGCTTGAACAGGGGAGCTGTCTTTCAGAAATTAATTCAGGAGATTCCCCTCCGTACTGAAGTTCCTGCTAGTCTGGCATCAAGTTTCCAAACCTGGAGGGATTACATTCAGCCCTGGCTGGTCAGCATTAACATCTCCATCGTGCAGATACATTCAGCTGACACGTGGTTTGGATGAAGTATCACAGAATTCATAGGATTCACTGGCCACCTGTTGGAAAGCAGCTTAAAAAATACTGTAAGGTGAAGTCAGTCCTGTACTGAGTGCACCTGCAACTGCTCTTAGGAGCTGGGATTAGCTCTGAAATGCTTCAGCGAGAGCCCACCACAAGCCTGTGGCTCCGTGCCCTCTCACCTGCCACTTAGCCCCTTGCCAGTTTAAGGGGAGCTAACATCTTGCACCATTTTTTGGTAATTTCAAGGGATTTGGGATTACCTTTTTCTTGGCTTGGTAGTTTGCAGCCTGAGGACCCCCCTTTGCCAAGCATGGGAGGCAGCGGGCTCGGTTAAGCCAATGTGTTCCTGACAAAGGCCAAGTGTTTGTGGGAAGGAAGTGAAAAATGATGAAATAAGTGATGTTGGAATAGTTTGCCCACAGGGAAAGTTTTTTCCTAACCCCCACTTAGGAGCTGGCTTGTGCCTTTGTGCGTGAGGGTTTCTGTCCTTTCCAAATTTCTGGATTTTATTGTTATTTAATCCTTACTAATATAACTCTGGATACTTTAATCCTCTTAAGGGGTTGCTGCTGACTTTGGGCTCAGTCCTGCTCCCTTTTCAAGGAATTCTGCCGTTAGACACCTGTAAGTTGAGCTCTGATGTAGATTGCAACTGATTTTTCTGACAACTCTCTACTTGGCTGTGAAATGCAGTAACTTCTGTGCTGGAGCACAGTTTGAAGGAGGAGTAGGTGGAGGTCTACAGGCAGTGAGCTCTCTGTCTGCAAACTTGCATCCTGCCTCTCGCCACTGCCAGTCCAGCATCTAGAAGGAAGCCCCTAAAGATGCCACAGGGTTAGGTCAAAAGAATTGTCCGTGAACCTGCGCGGGGAATGTCATGCTAGCTTAGGAAACCATAAATATGTTCCTTTCCATCTAGGTGCCCCTTTGGCTGCGGAAAGGGAGAAGAAGCCTCTCTCCAGAGCTGTCTTTGTGCTGCCCTGGGTGGAATCCACAGAAACAAGTGAGGGTCCCAGACGTTTTCACTCCCTGCTGTGTTGTATGGAAGCAGTAGCTGCACTCTGGGTCTTCTTCTGGGGAGGCTGCTCAGGTAGTCTGTGCTCTGGACACGGCTCGGAAAGGTGTTTTCTCAGCATTTCTCAGAAAATGCCAGCTTTTCCTGTTTCTTTGCATCAGGTGCTTTAGTCGTGGTGGCTTTGGCTCTTACTGAAGAGTGTTGGGAGTTGCTCGTGGTTCCTTGCAGTGAGGCAGACATCCCAGGAAAGGTGATGCTTTTTTCAGGTACTGCTACACAGCCATTCAGCAGCTCCAGCTCTCTGTGTTCATTACCAGCAGGACTCGTAAGGACTCCAGCATCTGCCGGCAGATTTTCAGGAAACAGTTAGGGAGTGTGAGACTGAGCATCAGAGCATCTCATGGACTGTCCTGCAATCCACTGGCCATGGCTGGAGGGATGATGCTGATATCCCATTGTCACATAAGCCTCACTCAGAAAGCCTCTTTGTGGGGAGAAACATCACAACCTCAGATAGAGAGATGACAGATAAATGTATTGCAGCAGGCTTAAGTGTAAGAAATCCAGCCTCCCTCTCCTTTCAGAGATCCTGCTGGACTTTCTGAACTGTTTGGGAAATCTTGTTTCCCAAGGTGAGCGAGGAATGTGGAATTCCTGGAGTTTGGTGCTTTCTTTGCTGTTCGCAAACCTTCTGGTGTAAAGGTGCCACTCTGACCGTGGCACAAGGCAAGTAGTGCTATCCAGGCTGCCCTCTCTTCTTTTTTAATTTCGCTGCTTTTTTCTTGGCTGGGACCTGGAACACTGCTGGATTTTAGGAATAATTCAACAGGCCGTTGTAACCTATTTATATTCAGCAGTTTTGCCCTTCCACATTTGGAGGCTGTTCCTACTAGACAACTATTTCTGCAGTGGTCTATAAGAGTAGGATCACTTTGGATTCAAGAGTATCTGCAAAGTGCCTAGTTGCTATGAGAGCTCCTCAATCAAGTAGGTTCTGCAGCTTCTTCCATTTGAAACGTCAGTGTGAACTCTGGGTTGGGTGAAAATTGTTCTTTACCTTGGAGAAGTCCTTAAGAAGCTCCCATAGCTCGCTATCTGGAGACCCCATCGTTCTGAACCCTCAACAAGACGTGTCATCTGGATGATGTATGTGACTGTTCCCAGTTTGGGTTTCTGTGATGCTGTGCAGAGCTCTTTGAACCCAGCAGAAACTGCTTTGCACACCGTTTTGTGGTCTCAGATTCCTGCACGTAGGAGGGTGGATTAAGTGATCTGTATTTTTAACTTGTGATACAGAAGTCTCGACCTTTCAACAAATTTCTAGCTGCTATCATTCCTTTCCTGGGTTTCTAGAGCAAAATCCATGATGCCTTGGGCCAAGTGCTCTAAGGAAAGAAGCCTCTTCTGCCTGCTGCTGTCGGGCATGTGTTCTCTGCCCTCTCTCTCCTGCCAAAATGAAATACGTGCTTTCCTATGTGCTGAGTGTTTGAAACAAAACAACCAAAAAAAATCTCAAAATATTTAATTCAGCATCTGGGAAGAAAGGTGTCCTGGCTGATCATCCCTCGGGCAGAGTATTGCACCAGCTACAAGTCATTGCTGAACACGGACTGTGCGCCAGGAGCCCGCTGCCAGCAGCCCCTGGAGACAGGCAGAGAAGAGCAGCACGTTCCCTGTCTTTTACTGGAGGTGCACTTGCAAGCAGAGTGGTCAAAAATGCTTTCGGGTCCCATGGAGTTCCATCTTGGAGTATGTGAAAAACCTGCTTGTTTGCCATGTCAGTACATCAGTCCTTTACATCTGAGGAACTGCCTTGCAACAAGACTGTTGCCTTTTTTTCTAGTAAGATGTGATGCTGTGTGTTGGTTGGTGTATTTCACAGCATTAAATGTAGGCTGATCAAGTGTATAAGGCCATTACTCCTTAGACCTCTTTCTGGAGTCGCTGTTCCCCTTGGAAGGATGCAGGAGCCTGAAAGAGGAATGATATTTGCTGGAGTCTGGTTTCTAACTGGATGTCTTTTAAGCATTTTGAAACTGTAGGTTGGCAGCAGTGTAATATGGTGATTGCTCAGGTTGCAGCAAGGACGTGTTCTGCAGGACTGGTGCCTGAATATTTCCAGTAGGCCCCCTTTAAGTATTGCAGCCTTCCAGTACTTAGAGGGGGCCTACAGGAAAGCTGGAGAGGGGCTTTTTACAAGGGCGGGTAGTGATAGGACAAGGGGAAATAGCTTTAAACTGAAAGAGGGGAGATTTAGATTAGATCTAAGGAAGAAATTCTTCACTCAGAGGGTGGTGAAGCACTGTCACAGGTTCCCCAGAGAAGCTGTGCCTGCCCCATCCCTGGAAGTGTTCAAGGCCAGGTTGGATGAGGCTTTGAGCAGCCTGGTGTAGTGGAGGGTGTCCCTGTCCATGGCAGGGGGGTTGGAACTAGATGATCTTTGAGGTCCCTTCCAACTCTAACCATTCTATGATTCTGTGATTCTATCAGTAAGGGACAGCACTGAACCTCGGTGATAGTGGGCTGATTAGTATCTTTGCCTGTATTTTTCCTTAAGCCCTAGTAGTGCCCATTGGTATGTTTTTGCTTTTGGTGGAGCTGCACTGCATTAATGTCTACCTTGTGATAGAGAGCTTGAATCTGGGCAGATGTGTTTTAAGTACGTGTTTAAGTCCCCAACACAAGAAGGACATGGAGCTGCTGGAGCGGGACCAGAGGAGGCCACGGAGATGATCCAAGGGCTGGAGCACCTCTGCTATGGAGACAGGCTGAAAGAGTTGGGGCTGTTCAGCCTGGAGAAGAGAAGGCTCTGGGGTGATCTTATAGCAGCTTTCCAGTACTTAAAGGGGCTACAGGAAAGCTGGAGAGGGAATTTTTACAAGGGCGTGGAGTGACAGTATACGGGGCAATGAATTTAAACTGAAAGAGGGCAGATTTATATGAGATCTAAGGAAGAAATTCTTCCCTCTGAGGGTGGTGAGGCACTGGCACAGGTTGCCCAGAGAAGCTGTGGCTGCCCCATCCCTGGAAGTGTTCAAGGCCAGGTTGGATGAGGCTTTGGGCAACCTGGTGTAGTGGAGGGTGTCCGTGCCCATGGCAGGGGGTTGGAACTAGATGATCTTTGAGGTCCCTTCCAACTCTAACCATTCTATGATTCTGTGATTCCAAGTAGCATTGTTTTAGCTGTGTCTGGTACCATCTCTTCAGAGGTTTAGGGATGGAGAGTTTCAGCGTGGGCTTGCAGGCACACCTGAGGACTTGGAGTCCCTTGTAGCTTTTCCCATTGAAAGCTGTGTTGTTAGATTTACTGGGTCTGGTGTCCCAGCTGGAGTCTGCCTTGGTGCAGTAGTTACAATCCAGAGCAGGAAAAGTAATAGCGTGTGGGCTAATTCTGCTCCATGAGTTTCTAGCCAAGAAAGCTGTTGCTGCTGGGAGCAGCACTGGAAGGGTTTGGTGGCTGGCAGCAAGACCTTTATTGGGTGAGAAGGAAGAAGTCTGGCACTTGGGTGCAGCCCTGGAAGAGTGACCGTTGTTCAGGGAGGGTAAAGTTTAGCTACACGTCGACAGTCTCTTGATACTTTCTGAATTCTCCATAAACCTCTTTGAGACATGGCACTGTCTGCTGGGTGTTATCTCCTTTAAAGAGTCAAGGCAGAGCTTAGTACCAGCAGTACCAGCTGGAACAAATCCGTTCTTCTCTTGACGACTTGTTTCACTGTGATCTCTGGAGGTCCTTCTTCCTTGGGGAAAAAGTCCCCTAACAAAACAAGCAAAGCCCTCTTCTCTTGGGGCGTGCTGTCACACTTTTTATTGTGTTTTTGTTTTCCCCACACTGCCTAGGGAAGGAGGTGGTCATACCCAGCGTGTGCTACGCGAGTCTCCACTGTTGACAGGGAGAATCCCAAAATCTTTCCTAAATTACAGAGACTACAACGAGCCGTGTCTCTGAGTCTGTGAAGTGGTGTGCCCCCAGCATTCAGTTTTATTCTGTTCTAACAACTCTCCTTATTAACTGAGCACTTTTCTTCCAAATGAAGGCCAGAATAGTTTTCTTCCTCCAAATGGAGATATTGAAAGTGCTTGGTTCTTGGTACTCCTTTGAAGAATTAGTCTTCAGTTCAGCTGCCGCGTGGCTCGTTGCACTTCGGAAAGGAGGTTGGTCCCCAGCGATGAGGGACTGATTACTAATGACACGTTATGAATTTTCTCTGCCAATAATTGACTATTTTTTTTGCAACAGGTATACAGATGCCCACTAGCAATCTTAGATGTTTTGTGTTGTCGGAAAGAGTCCAGGGTAGACTGAGCCCCTCAGCGCTGTTGTGTGACCACAGAAGGAGACTGCATGAGATTATATAATGAAACATAGTTAAATTTGACCCACCAGTGCTTTAATCACTTGAATCTTCTCACAGTCTGTTTTACTTCTCTTCCTTCTCTTCTTGAAGCAGGGCGCTGTCTGAAGCAGCAAATCCTTTTCATCTCAGCGTATCCACCTGGGTTCTGTCTCACTTGTTCAGCCTGCACTTTTAAAAATCCCTTGATCTAGCTTAGCATTACTTAGATACCAATATTTTTTGGTAGCAGGGGTAAAGTTCCAGTGCTCAACTGTTTAACACCTTTTATATTTGGCATTTTTATCTCATAGATCACCACAGCTTCTATTTTTATTCCACCAAGCAGAATAAAGGGCGGAAAGTGGTTCTTCGTTTAGTGTTGAAACCCCATGTGCTGAGGGACTGCAGTAGTGAACCCAAGTGGGTGATTAGACTGTACCAATGCATGCCAGCTTAAAATCATTTATTTACTTTAAAAATAAAATTACTGAGAAGTAAAATAAATGAATGCAAACAGCCGAGGTGCTGCAGGGGAGCTCGCTGAAGGGCAGCTCATCTGTGGAGTCACGGTAGCTGATGTGCACACTCCTGTCTTGCTCCGTTGTGAAGTAAAACACGTTGGTTTCGAGATCCTTTGTGGCCACACGAGCTGATGTGCTTCACTTTGTTTGCAGTGGGCTGGTAGCACGCAACCCATCGGCTGCTGTGGTCGGCTGGGCAAGTACGGTGCTGCAGGTTGCAGTGGAGTGATGATTTAGGGTGTTGGTCTGTACCCCGAGGGGTCTGTCCAGCACCAGGAGGTGGAAAACACCACCAAGTCGACAAGTGGCATTTTCCTCTTACGCTGATGTGACAGCTGAGCTGAAGAGATTCATTGTCCTCAGTCAGACCAGAACGAATCCATAAGCATCTTGAGCTTTTTTGCATCTGTCTGTCTTCTGCACACAGCTGTGAACAGGGTCTGTTGTTGCTGGCATGAAGGGAGAGGCGGTCTAGGGTACAAATGTATGAAACCAGGTTCCATCGGTCCTGTGCGTTGAGCACCTTACTGTCCCGCGTGCTTTGGATTGTTGGTTCTCTTCAGTTTTGTTTGTTATAAAGTGCCCATACGGGATCTTGGATGCAGTTAGTGATCAGCAAGCAGCAGCAGTGAGAACCGAGGGTGGGATGAGCACGTAGGCACATCTAGTCCATGTTGTAGTTGGCATATTAAGACCTTGACTTCCAACAGCTCATAGGTTGACTCTGTGTTCACTTCTGCCAGTTAAATCTCCATCCTGACAAGTACTTGCCTAGTGCAGCCCTGAACTTCCAAAGGAGATTCCAGCAGGGCCTGCTGCTCTGTGTCTTCTATGCTGTGGGGTCTTCTGGAGGCTGTGCTGGAGAGCAGAGCTGCCGGAATAGGAAATAACAAATCAGAATATGCCCCAAGCTGTACAGCGTGTGGCACGCGGGGGACGTGGTGGAGCAGTGGTTGTCCGTGTGCCTTAGAGATTTGACAGAGCAGGTGGGATGAGTGGAACTGCATGGAGGTGTCTGATTGAGCAGCGTTGTCTGGACTGCTTGCCTTTTACCTCATAGTTTCTAAAGTGGCCTGTTTTCTTCTTCCTACAGACAATTTTAGGTACACGTGTGACATTTGCGGGAAAAAATATAAATATTACAGCTGCTTCCAAGAGCACAGAGACCTACACGCCGTGGATGGTGAGTACTGTTTTGACACTCAGACACCCAAACGAGAAAGGGAAGTCATTGGGGAAGGCAAAACGTGGTTCTGCAGGACCGTGCAGCCCATGATGTACCGGACATTGCGCGGCGCGGCTCGCTCGCCTTTCTCAGTGGTGGCACAGTCCCCGGGCACTGCAGGAAGAAGTTTGCTGTGCGTGGTTCTCTTTGTGTGCATCAACATAACACCCTCTGCTGGGACCTGCACTGGGGTTCGTGGTTGGGATGGCTGTGCTAGAACTGAGTGCCTCAAGGTGAAGTGGCAGTCTGGCTACTCGCTGGGCAAGAGTTGGTTGCCTTTCGGTTTCTGACTTCACAGGTTTGTTCCCAACATGCTCCTCTGTGAGAAATCTCATTTCAGAGTGGAGCAATGTTGTTTCGTTCTTGTTATTCACTGTGGTAGTGAACTGATGCAGTTGTCAGTGGACCTTACAGGCCAGTTTTTCCTCTGTGAATGTAGATGTGGCCTGGGCTGGTGACACTGGGACAGAAGCAGATGCTCTCCTCCCAAAGCAGTGTTTCTTCTTTCTATGTTGGGAGAAATAGAAGCAACAACATACTGTCTTTGGCTTGCCCCCTGCTTCCTGGGCGTCTGAAGCTCCTCGACTCAGAGGCCACAGATACTCCAAACCCTCACTGTGTATGCTGCAAGCCTGTCCTCACTTGGCCAAAGAGGGAGCCCTGGCAGAGCTTTAGAAAGAGGCTGCTTGGAAAGCTGAAGGTTTTGAATGGTTGGACCGTCTTGGAAAAACAAGTGTTTTTTCACAATACGTCATGTCCAAAAAAATTGCTGTTTTTAACTGGAATGTGTGGCCATCTGAACGTGCTCTAAGAACAGCGAGCATTCTCTTGCAGTGCACCACCGCAAGCTCCCTTCCTCCCATGGGGAGCCAAAATTAAATTACTGGGACTGAAAGTCACTGTGAGATGGACATGTCTGCTTCTGTCAGAAACGTGTCTTTGTAGCTGTGGTTCAGGGCGCTCTGCCTAGGGTCACGAGAGGGCTTTGGAAACCGCTTCCACTTGTGTCTTGCAGGGACACTGTGTCGCGGTTCCTCCAAGGGGCTGGTTTTGTTTTGGCAAACACAAGTGCGGGGCAGCTGTGCGTCTGAACTTCACGTGGGGCTGTGTCAGCGTCAGAACAAAGGCTGTGAAAATCTGTGTGTGTTAGGGCTGGGCATGCTCCAGTAGTTCCCGTGTGGATGCTGCTGGGAAGAGGAGGGACTGGGGCACAGAGCCTGGTTTTTGCTGTGGGGCTGACATATGCTGAAGCGATGCGTGAAATACAGGAGGAAAACAAGGCCGTTTAAGAGGATTTAATTTCTGTTTTGTTTCTTCCCTTCCTTCTTCTATTCTGTATTAGTTTTTAGTGTGGAAGGGGCCCCAGAAAACCGGGCAGGTAAGCTGAGATCCTTCGTGTGCTTTATTTCACAAACCTTTTCAAGCATTCAGTAGCTCGGGCACAGCAGGTCCGATTCTACACTTGTAAGAGCCAAGGGAGTTTTGTCACGGATTGCAGCGGGAGAGGGAGCATCCTCTCTCCCTCCCTGTGTCTGCAGACAGTAGGTTGATGCCCAGCCCTAGTAGATACCAGGCTTTTGTTGTACATACAATTGTTCAGGCTTCTGAAAGTAAAAAGAAGCAGGTGTTTCATGTCTTCGGTGATGTAGTGAATTGTTCAAGGCATAAATTAAATTATTTTATAAAATGGGTTGGGTTGGTTCTGATTTGTTGCTAGCTGTGCTAGGTGGTAGAAAGTCACTGGTCAGTATTTGTTAGCTGACTTGCTTGCAGACTGCATTACCGTGCCTACTTTAAGACAGTATAACGTCATTAGAGAGCAGATGCACTGGAAGAAAATATGGATCAGGCTTTGCAATGTGTATGATCAGTCTTTCTCTGTATTTTTTAAACATGATAGAACTAGGCATGTTACTGGGCTGGAAGCGGGGTAGTCCTGGGGCGCCTGAGGAGGAGGAGGGACAAGTCAGACAGAGGGGTCACTGAGTTTATAATTCCTGTCTTGAAATCTTGTTACAGATCAAAATGTCATTACAGATGCAGGAGCATTCAGTGCCCGTGCAGCTGTAGAAGGAAAACCTGAGGGTGTTGTCAGCTCTCTTGCTGCTTCTGTTCTCTTGCAGACCCCTATGACCAGGCTGTCATAGCAGCGGATGAAGTGAAGGAGGAGGAGCCGGAACCGTTCCAGAAGATTGGTCCAAGTATGAGTTATTATATACCTTCCAATGTGAAAGAGAAAGCACAAGGGGTTTCAAATCTGGCATGAGCTGGAGTACGTCTAGGAAAACCAGAAGGCACTGTGTTACACAGAGGTGTTGGGACATAAGGGATGCTGAAAGATACATTAGGTTCAAATGAACACCAAACACCAGCAGCCCTGTCCCAAGAAATTCAGCTTTGTGACGTTTTCTGCTGAAGAGGTCTGCAAAGAGAAGAAAGAGAGAGGTTCAGGAGAAAAGCAAACTGGTAGCAATTGGAGAGGGTCTTAAGGTGTTTTGGCAGGGTTGACAGGTGGTTACATTCACACTGCCTTTGTGGTGAGTTCATCAAACAGATCAGAGTGAAACAAAGGGAGGACCAGACTTTGCCGAAGTATTTCTCTGAATTCTCCATTTTGGAAACTATTGATTAACCCTGGATTTTCCTTTGGCTTGCAGCTTGCTGTTAGTTCTATACTTCCCAGCATGGGCAGGAGCAGGAGGTGTCAGTGTGTGGTTACGCTACGTCATTATTTCAAGTACCCCTAAAGCAGAAATTAGTGCAGTTATTGCAGAAAAGCCCTTCCTCCTGCAAGAGAAATCTACAATCTTGATATAGAAGTTCTGTAATTAAGACTTGAACTTGACAGTTTGTTTCTAGTTTGACTGTTCCTGTTGTCCACACATCACAGACTGTGTGTAACTGGAAGACAAAACTGTGTCATCTGTGATACAGACTTTAGAAATGGATTCTCTCCTTTGTTTTGCATGCTTACTTGCTGTAATTTTGGGATAATCTCCTGTAGCTTGTTCAGTTCTACTGGACTTCTTATGCATGGTCCGTCACTCTGGACACCAGCTTTAACTGTCTCCTTTGTTGGGGAAAAGGATGTGTGAGTTACAGGGCAGATGAGTTCCAAGTGCATGAGGAATATGCTCTAGTTTTTGTCGCCTGGCCGATTTCTGTGTAAAAAATGAGGAAGTCAGTGATTGTGTGAGGATGCTGCACTCCTTTCTGATCTTTGTATTTGTCTCATCTTCACAGAAACTGGCAATTACACCTGTGAATTCTGTGGCAAGCAGTACAAATACTACACTCCCTACCAAGAGCATGTGGCGCTGCATGCACCTATTAGTGAGTATCCTGCTGCACATCTATTTCGTTACAGACTGTCATGTACAGTGGTTGGTGGTAAGCACGAGGGTTGCAGGAGCTTGTGGATCCTTCCACTGGACCTGTGGGGTTGCAGATGACAGGACGTAGATCGTGTGCTGGCCAGGGCACTGTAAGGCTGAGCTGGAATCTCCTCTCAGAGGGGCACTGTTACTGTTAGGTCTGTCATGTCACTGAACTTTTAGCAGAGTCCATGCCATTCTACCCATGTTCCTTGGGGGTTTGATACTTGATTTTGTTGTTGAGCTGAAGCAATGCACAGAATTACTGGGCTCCCCTAAATCGTAAGTGAACATACGTGCCAAGGAAGGAGCATTTTTCTTATGAGCTTCTGAGAAATTATTTCAGACAGTGAGTTAAAACTGGTTTTCAAAATCATTTAATTACCTTGGCAGCTTGCTACTAAATCACAGGCAAGAGAATATTTATTTTGGGGGAAAAGGCACTTCTCAGCATACTACACAACACTACGATCCGCACTCTGGAGGGACACTACGATTGCACTCCCCAGACAAAGGGGAGGTTTTAATGAGCTATTAAGCATAACTCAGTGCAAAATTTTAGTGAAATAGTTGAGAGAAGTTCTTACCACATGTTGGTTTGGATGCTTTAAAAGTGTTCAGAGAAGTTCTTTACGCCTGAACTTCATGCTTCTTTCATAGCATTGCCCTGTGCTTTATTGCGATTTGAGTGCTGTGAGCCAGCACGGCTGCTCGTCGCCTGTGCCCGTCCAGCTGCCAGCATTTTGGCTGATGATGAGGATGGATGAGCTGAGCTCGTTAGCTCCGTGGGTTTCTTTAGCTGCTCATCCGCAGCCAGCAGAGGGAGCGCACACTCCTTCCTCGCCACAGTCAGCTTTAGTTAGGTTTTTAAGTTATGATAATAAGGCAGCATTAGTTTTAGACATACATAGAAATAGATTGGGAACATAGTCCACCAGACTCTCACTTTTAAGGTGGTTCAAGGCTTGGTGGCTCTTGCCAGTTCCCATGCAGGTTCTCTGAAGCATGGAGATGGACCAAGGTTGTGGTAGAAGGTGTAGGGCAGAAAATACCTCTACCACCATCATCACAAAGTCAGTCTTATTATCTCCCATCTGCCTGAAGGAACTAACCCACTGCTGATGATTGCACACATAACAGTTATTTCTAAACATCCCTGCACCCCCAAACTCTGCCTCTTAATTCAGGTGTTTTCAGGTCCTCAGAAAAGCCATTGGTGGTGATCAGCAGTAGGTCAATCTCCTAGTATAGGTGGGCCCTCAGACACCAAGGTTTTGGTGTCTCTAGTCCACCCCTGTACAGATAGCTAAGGAGCAGTGTGCTCTGAGGACTGTGCATCGGATCTCTGCTCAGCAACAGCAGATTCTTATCTTCCCAGTACTTCCCATTTCAAGAGGGTTTATCGCTATGGATATCTCTCCACCTTCCCAACCATCTGTAGTAACAGCTGGTTCCGATCCAGGCTCTCCAGCATAAAAGAAAAACACAACTGGTCCTCTCTAAGAGGTATTTGCCTGAAGTGGCCCGTGCAGGTCTGGCTGCGGGTACGAGTGGCCCACACAGATACTGCCCTTTTCCCTCTGCAGAGTGCAGGTGCGGGGTCCTGATGGCCACTTTTTGACTACTGGCAGCCAGTTTTGGAGGAGGAAGCACATTCTTTTGGCTGCTGGGTTTGAAGCCGTTCTTGCACCATGGTTTCTGCAGTAACCATTGTGAAAGCAAAAGAAGCTGCCCCTGCTGCAGACTGGACCAGCAGCCACCAAGATGTGCAGATAGGTTTCCACTCCTTTCAGCAAATACCTTGAACTATGAGGACACTTCAGATCAGATCAGGATAATATTTTCATAAGGTTTAACCCCCTCCCCATAAACTTTTTTTTTTCCTTTTTTTTTTAATAAACTTTTTTTTCCTCTCCTAGTTCCTATGACCAGTAAGATTTATGATTTACAGTGATAAACCACTAACCTGATGAACATACAGGAGAGGGCATGATTACCTCCCAAGACAGGCTGGCCAGTACATCCTCCCACCTCTATACTGCTCAGACTCTGCTCTTCCTATAAACCAACGTCCTGTGAGGCAGCTGTAAACACCATGACTTTTGAAAAGCTCAGCTGGCTTTTCTCTGGCCCTAGCAGTCCAGTAGAGCTGAGACTGTGTTTTTACCCTGGTCTTGTTCATGTGGTTGTAAGGCAAATGCTGAAACATTAGCCGGAGTGGGAGTGGGTAAGGAAAACGCTTCAGCATTACCAGTTCAGCTTTCTGGGTCTCTGCCTGAGTGCAAGCTTCCCTTCCGGAGCCTGTCTTTGTGGTTTTCTCTAATAGTGGATAAAAAACTGCTGAAAATGGGCTAAAACCTGGACTCATATCCTGCATGGTTAATAGGACCTTGCAGGATGATTTTTGGTCGATGCTGCTGGATACCTGCTGTCTGGAAAAGAGGTCTGCTGTGGGGTTCCCTGGAATTGTTAATGCCAAATGTCTCCTTCGAAAGTTCCCTTTTGTTAGTGAGGAGTAGGGACTCTCTCATATGCTTAGAACTGGGCTATTACTCTTTTAAAATACATATTCTTAGCCTGTTTCTGTCAGCCTGTTCACTCTTTCTAAGACGGGTGTCAGAGGCTCTTTCCAAAAGAAGTGGATTGTAGGCACTTTCATTGTCCCAGTTTTAGAAATGTCCCTGAACGGAGCTGCACAGGGGGAGGATCCAGAGATTTCTTTCTGTCCTTCTCCAGGCTCTGTTGGCTCTGTAAGGTGGAATTATTTAATTATATTTGCAAGAGACTGGGATATTGTGATCGTTCTTAGATGATATGTTTACAGTGCAGAGAAAACATAGTGTGTTTGGGATGTGGACTGGCTAGAAGAGCCACCAAGAGTGGGCTTTAGCTTGGTAAGTCCAAGCTCGGGAGTGTGCACTCACTGAATCGTCTTCTGGTAACTGCAGAGAAGGCAACAGTCAAGGTCATGGAGGTATGTGGTGAGAGCACTAAAACCTGCACATCTATCCATGTCCATTGCTTTCAGAATGAGAATGTTGAGTGATGTCAGGGCCCTGAGTGCACTAATAGATCTCAATGGCCCTGACCAGCCTCGCATGGGGCCTCCACCCACATTCATACCCCCTGTTTCAGCTCAGCTCTGGATCGTCAGACCCTGCCTGAGCTGCACTGTAAGATATTGGTCTCCAGCTCAGTCATAGACATGATGGATCCCATCAGTCTGCACCCCTACCCATAGAGTGACTTCCCAGCTTGACGTCAATGCTGTCTCATCTCTCAAGACCTCCTGAGGATCACTGGTATGTGCCTGGCCCTGGTTATCCTTGCCAGAGCTGATCCTGGCGGTGACCTCTGGACTGACTTTCTAGCTTGACCGTGGATCTGTCTCATCACCGTGAACTTCCTGATGATCTGGACTCTTGGTTGAACCTGGTTGTCATCTCTGGTCTTGACTTGCTTCCCTCTCTCAGGGGGAGGGCTGTCAAAGACCCTGCCCTGACAGCCCCGTGATCTTACTTTTCTCCCTAGGGGACAGAGACCTACATCCACCGTGACACCTGAGAAGTTAAAGCAAGTTCATCAAGCCTCTCTGCTCAATTACTTTTCTTACTGTGAAGGACACTGGATAGAATTTGTTCACCAAAAGTGCCTAAAGACAGTGTTTCTTAAAGGCTGCCATCATGGCTTTTTCTCTTAGGGAAAGGGATCCTTTTTGGTAGCACATCTAGTTTCCACACAGGCCCTGCCTGACCAAGAGAAAAACAGATCCAAATTCCAGTTGGATGGTGTGTCTTTGCTTCCTCCATCTCAGTGAGTGAAATCTGTGAGTTCAGATGTTTTTCCCACTCTCTCATCCCACAGTGCCTTAGCAACAGGTTCCACTGCCAATATTTGTTTCTGTGTGTCAAGAAGCACATTAAGAATTTGATAGGTTTGAGCACAGGGTTTTTCCTGTGGAAAGACATCTTACCAATAGCAGAGGTTTCCACTCAGCATATTGAATTTCAGGCCATTGTTAAGGAATCATACTCCATCATATTCATTAAAGATAAGATTTTCTCTAGAGGTGATGGTGTAATTCCATCTGAACCATCCAACTGGTTCCTTACGCATCCTGGCAAGATGTTTCTGAAAAAAATGTGATAGACAAATTATTAGCCTGAATTTTTACCTGGAAGAAACGAAGTTACTGAGCTAATCTGATCTCTGTTCTACTGTGGTGGTGCATCATGGTAGTGTGTGGATTTATCTGTCTTTCGAGGAGACGTATTGAAATAAATGTCTGCCAGGTTTTCTACTTGACTGTCACATTTTGCCACTCGCAGAGCTTGAAGGCCTTATCAAAGACAGGAGAGCCAGGAGGGACCGTGGTGATCTCTGGACTGGCCAGAGTGACGTGTGCTATAGGAGCCTTGATAAATGCTCATGTGTGTGTTTCAGAGACAGCTAATCTTGCTGGTAAGAGTGACAGAAAATGCAGCAACTTCTTAAGGTAATTACTTTGATGAATTATTACCCTCACTAAATTAAGACTAAAAATATCTCCAGCTGTAGCTTTCAGACACTGGATCCTATTTATAACTTGTCTGCCAGGGGAAGGAGGACTAAGTTACCAAACGTCTGTCCTTACTAGGGCTTTGTACAGCCTGCTGTCAAGTGACCAGCCTCCCCGTTAAGCCAAGGGAGTACCTTGATATTTCCATTTTAAGGTATGCTTTTCTCATCCTTTATTTATCCTCATGCTTTCTCATCTGAATGTTCTCAGGTCTGTTAACCACCTTCGTGAAGGGCGTGCACCAACACTGGGTCTGGTGGAGGAACTCAGAGTTAACATTGTCCTCCCAGTCCCCTTAGAGAGTGCCCTGGTTGCGTACCCAAGGAGTACCTCAGTCTTTTGAGCTACAGCATTGCCCCTGGAGCTCCTCCGTAGCCATCATGACCATGCATGGCAATGAACAAGCTCTTTTTGTGCTGCCAGGGTGGAGTCCCCCATCTTTTAAGTATCACCTGTATCATCTGTATCCTTTAGCACACCATGTTCCGTTCCGTGCAGCTGTAGCACAGTGCACTGAGTTTACCAAGTGACTGGAGATCATTCAGTGAGACTCACCCTCTACATTGGTCCTCTCCTGCCCTCTTCTCCCATATGTCAGCCTTAACTGAGGCATATCTCAAAAGCTTTCTGAGAAAGTTTAAAAAACTTCGTAGCAGCAGTTAAGAGATCATCTGTCCTCAATGCTGTCTCTAGTCTTGCTGTCTAGCTGTGGATTCTGAGGCAGGAGGCTTTTTTTAACCACTCAGCAACTCAGTATTTTCATTTTTGGAAATACCTTGAACTTGGCCTTTTCATCAGGTGGAGGCAGCGAGTTCCACAGTGAAGATGCCTTTCCAAGAGCAGAACAGAGGAGCTACGTGATTGTCTCTACTTGCACTGCGTAGTCTTCAGAGGGAATTTGTCATCTCCTGAACTAAAGACTAAAACTTTTTTTTCAATGAATTATTAGCATTCTCCATGCTGCTGGAACTAAATTCTTTTGTCTGTCTTGCCTCACTGGCTCAAACGCTGCCTGGTGTCAGATGGAGCAGCCTTCTCGCTGGGCCTGAATTTGAAGACCTGCTGTTTGTTTAAGTTGGGAGGAAAAAGAAGTCATTTTGGAGGTCTTCATAGCACTGAGACATTTTTCTTCAGATCTCAGAAAGAGAGCAGTATCTGGAGTGCAGAGGAGTCATGATGATGCTCTTTGTTTCTGACACTGAATAGTTGGCTGATTGCTGCCTCTCTTGGCAGAGATGGGGAATAAGGCAGCAATGGTGGGAAGGGGCCTCGTGGGAAACTAGATGACGCATAAGGTGAAAATTGTCATATCTGACTACATTTTTGCTGGTAGTTTGGCAGCTGGAGGAGCATTATCCATGGAGATGGAAAGGAAGTATAGGAAGCAAAAGCAAGCCCATTCAACTGGCCAGATACCAAGCAGAGGAGAAGTATTCTGACGTAAACTGTGACAAAAGCTAGTGCAGAATCTCCAGCAGGAGTACAATAACATTTACAGGAAATGTCATCTGGGATCTGTGTAACAGATCAAAAAAGGCAAAAAACTGTTTTCTCGCTCTGTAGTGCTGCTGGCTGCTGACAGGGAAAGATGAGATCGCTTCACGTTCTGGGTGTATAATGTCTCATGGAATTTTGGAAATGAGCATCCAGTCCCAGACTGGGTGACTTTTCTCCTCACCTGTTTGATAGACAGGCTGTTGTGCTGCCTTGGCAGTCCGTGATGGAGAACTGCTCAATGGGATTACGTGTCTCTGACTTACACTGTAAAGGATGAATGGGTGCTAGAGTTAATCCATCCAGCATCCCAAAATATCACTCTGTAGAAATTACCGGTCATGAGCTTGGGCTGTGGGTTATATGAACCTTGTTTCTTAGTGATTCTTCATGGCAGATGGTTGGAATGGGACTTGGGCTTCAGGAGCCATTTCCGCAGAGGAAGCCGATGCGGAATGAAGGGGGTTGTTAGGTTGTTTCTCCATTTTTGTGGTTGGTTTTTTAGACCGTGTGGCCGAGACAAAGGGCTGTCCTCGTGAAGGTTTGGCATATGACTTTTGGCATTGAAAATTCCTGTTGATCCTCACTGTGCCTTGCAGAGACCGAAATGCAGATACATTCAAAGAGCATATCCCAGTCATACTCAGAATTTCTCCACATCACCAGTACTTGTCTGGAGATGGGAGCCAAAAGGCCTTTCCTGACTTGCAGGACGAGAACTCTGCCACCTAATTCCGTTCCATTACCAACACCCCCCTTTCCTTTGTGTTTGGTTAAAGAGACAAGGAATGTAGCTGGAGATCTCTAGGATTTATGCAAGGCTCGGGTAACAAAGACGTAAACTTCTCCCTATTCAGAGCTCTGAGTATAACATAGAAACCTGCTCTCAAAATTCAAGCTCTTGCATACGTAGAAATGGAGGACAGAGATGCAGGTACACCCAGCCAGGCCGTGGCAATCAGATAGTACTCCTGGATGGATGGGGTGATTCCTGCTGGAGGAGGAATGGGTTGGTCACGTGGCAGATAAAGGTGTGGAAGGGAACAAGCTTCAAGAAACTGTCCCCTTGGGTGAGTGGGGAAAACAATTTTGTTACATGGGATCGGTGGATCCACAGTTGCTGCCAGCTCCCTGTGCAAGGGATTGACGAGCATGGCTGTTAGAAAGCAGCCTTCCCAGAAGGCACACGATCTGGGAGCTGACTGACTGTCCAGGCACTAGTTCTGAGTGTTCATATCCAGAGTTCTCTCGATCTCCACTCTTCGTGGCAGTGAAGACACAGGCGAGCCAATCCAGCAAAAAAACACCGGCTTCAATAAATCGATGTTCTACCCTCCTGCACCGCACCCCCTCCGGTGTCCCACCGGCATCCCAATCCCAGATGTTCCGCGCTCCAAATTCTGGATCCCCAGGAAGCAAGGCCATTACAGGTACCAATTGCCTTTCTACCATCAGCTTTCTTAACTGCTTAGTGTCCAGTCCCACCCTGAGTTGGCTTTTGACCCTTCCTGGACTCAGTCTGCTCCATCCATGACTGTCCCAGAAAAGCTAGTCGCAGAAGCAGTGGAGAGGACTAGATCATTTGGCACATTATAAATAGAAATTTAGATCAGCAGTAGGTCTTTATAGCCTTTTCCCAGTGACAAGTTGGGTTTTTTTTAAGCATCATGCTAACCACGAGGTACAAAAGACCCTGTTTCAAATCCTGGTGTCACAAACTGAGGAGAGTTTCCTGACAAGGATTGATGTAGTGGTTTGTCAGGTACGGGGATTTTTGTTTGGTTTTCAGCTTTGTTTGGCATTTAGTGTTTGCTTCCCTCAAGGCAATATCTTCAGGGTTAGGCCTGAGGAAGTGAACTGGAGTCGAGGTGGTTTCACAGTGCTCCACTCCCCACAGGAACCACTGAGAGATAAGCTGGGCTCCAGCAGAAAAATTAATGGCACAGAACCATTACAGAAGTGTTAGAAGACTCAAGTTAAGGTTGATCCTCCCATAGTCCCCATTTCCTCCTTCCAGACAAGATCAAACATTAAAAAAAAAGAGAAAAGATAAAAAAAAAAGAATGCAAAGAGCACTGAAAAATAACTATTAATAAGTAGGATGTGAGACATAGCATTCCTATGTCCAGGCAGCAGAGAAGCAGTCTCTTAAATCCGTGGGATTGGTAGGTACATGTTCCATCTCAGAGCAGAAGAAGGGCTGGTTAAGCAGATGGTGTTTAAATGATCATGAAACGTCTGGCGTGGCCAGAAGCCGAGTAGCAGAGGTGGCTGTGGTGGCTCTCCAGGCCACAGGATGCTGAACAAGGATGCTTTTTGTTAGATGACACGCACATCTGCAGCTACCAGATGTTAAAGTGAGTGAGTCTTCTTACAATGAGCCCTGAGATTCCATGTTGCTATGAACCTATTAAACATTTAGATGATTTTATTACTAATTCGAGGTCCATTGAGTTCAACCAAGTTAGGAGTTAAATGAAATATTTTTCGTTATTTGCTTAAACTTGCAACAACTTCTTCCAGTTTCATGTCTCTTATGAAAGTGGAAAAACTGGAGCCTTCCTGGGTCAGAGGCCAGATTCATCTGAGCTTTAACTGGAAGATGTTTATTTTAAAAGCACTTTTTCCCCCCACCTCTCTAACGAAGTGTGTGTCAGTACCTTTGGTTAAAGCTTTGAGCTGTTCTCTTCCTGTACGGAGGAAGGAATCACATGATGCTTGAGCCTGGTAGATTGATCTTCTCACATCAGTCTGGGGATTCCACCCCGTCTATCTGGTGGCATCATTTCCATGATGTGTCTTGTACAAATGCAATCTGAGCGGCTTCTTGAGCTTCTGGTGCAAACACATTGACCATGGCACCTATCAGGAAGACAGTCTCCAGAAGGGATGCCTTCCGAGTGTTGCAGTTAGAGGTGTTCCACGTGGGCCTGGGTAGGTAGAGGGTGGAGTACCACCAGAGAGGGTGGAGTACCACTCCACTGCCACTGTGCACAGACGCTTAGTAGAGTAGCACTTAATTACTCTGCATGGATAATTTTACTTTACAGAGACACAGCTGCCCTCTCCTCTGTTTGATGGGTACAGTAAGTCCAAGGAGGTGCATTAAACCAGTTTTATTTATTGCCAGACTTGGCAAAAAAAAAGAAAAAAAAAAAGAAAGAAAAAGAAAAGGGTAGAGGACGAGGACAAAACCACCAGGCAAATTTTTTCCAAACATTTTTTGAGACCTCCAACTCACTTTCACTTGTGACGTAAGCCAGGATTTGAACCTGGGTCTCTTGATGGGTAGATTGGCCTAATCCATTTTGTCGTGGTGTCTTTTTCCCCTTGTGCCATCTGATGTTCTACTTACTCAAGGCCTCTTGTTCCTATTATTTATCTGTCAAGGAGGATGGACTAGATCATGTCTCCAATTCCTTTTCAGCTCTGTTTTATATGATTCTGTTTTAACTGATTTGATTACCAAATTTTCCTGTCCTCCTGCATTTTAGAAAGAGTTAGGAATGTCATAGATAGAGAATTTGAGAAGAGAAGCCTGCTCAGGGCATGGAAGGGTCCACTAAGGACTGGCCAGACCAAAATTCATGGACTGGGAACTTCATGCAGTTGAGGGCTTTTCTAGCCACAGCAGACGTAAAGCCCATGTGTCTGAGCCACGCTTCAGCACAGGGAGCCTGGGAGGCTGCAGGGAGCTGGGTCCCGTTTATGAAAGTCATGACAGCAGTTCTGACCACTCCAGTGGTCTGCAGAAATACGTAATGGAGTCATGATCTGATACCAATTTTCAACAGTCCCCGTCGCTCCTGAATGAGAGACTTCTTTCCCCAAACTCCCTCCCTGTACGGTTTGCACGCTGCTGAGCGCAGCAGAGCCTTGCTAAGCCACGTTCAGATGAACCCATTGGGTGATAGTGGACTCCATGAATGAGTCCACATGTGGTAAGAGTCTATACAGCATAGACCACACACGTTAGTTTGGCCAGTTCACCTTTCATTTTTTTTATTTCTAGTTTATCCTTTGAGTCACTACAGTAAATACGTTTGCCCAGACACTGCAAACCTAGTTGAAGTGAGACGAGACCTCACCCTATTAGAACTGTTGAAGTTATGGACACCAGCTTATGAAGGTGGGAGGGACTTCAGCTGTGCCATGCAGTGACATTTCAGGTCACTGCAGCTACTGCCAGGGTCAGGAACCACCTCTGCATGCTGGAGGAGCCCTCCCATTACAGTTACTGGGAAATTGCCCTGTGCTGTTGCTGAAGTGTGCGAAGCAAGTGAACTGCCAAGAGCACCGGCTGGCAGCACGGTGCAGAGCAGCAGGGCCTGCAGGCTTGGCCGTGGGGACGGGTAGGGTAGGGAGTTCACTGTTGGAAAGCACAGAGGACCAGAGGATCTACCGTAGCTTTTCCAGACATTGTGGGCGGCCTCTGAGACAGCCCGTCAGTCCTCCGCTTGAATCTTTCAGGGAGGGTGTTTCGGAAGGGAATGCAAATTCCTGGGAAGCACAGAGAGAGCTGGCATAGTGCTTCTGTGGGTGACATTCTGCATGTTGTGGTGACGACCCATGTTCATTCTGCAGGCCTGGTCACCTGTGCCAGAGACTTTAAGGGCTGCATATTGTCTTAAGGAAGAGGAAGATAAGGGTTTGGGGTTTTTGGCAGGGAAGGAAGCCATGACCCTTGTGGTTCAGTCAGGACTGGTGTTCATGGGCTCCCTAAGAGCCAATCTGGGCCACCTCAGCCAGAAGGCATCCAAGAAAAGTATCTGCCTGTTATCCCATCGATGAGTCTGGCCCATTTGCCTCCCAAATGAGGTGTTTGACCTTTCTGCTGTGTTCAGGGTATGCGATGATGTGGTGCAGGAGCATGTTGTCTTGCCTCCTGTGTGTGTGGTTCTGCATCCGGTATTGACCAGTCACCATCCCTGCTTTGTTCTCCACCCAGCAGAAAGTGCTTTCAGCAGGAGAGTGGAAGGCAAAGCGCAAAACAACTTTGAAGAAACCAACAGCAATTCTCAGAACTCCAGCGGTAAGTGTGTTCACTCCCTCCTGCTGTTGCTTACCACGTTCCCCTCCAGAGCAGGATTCAGCTGTGACCAGCGATTGTTTATGTATTTGGGGTACCTCCTTTAAGCTAGCAGGCAGCTAGCCTTCCTGGGGTGGTGCCACCTTCGCCGTCCTCCCCAGGTTCCTGGCACTCCAGAGCCTGTAAAAAATGATGATGTGGGGATCCTGCTCCCAAGATCCGTGTAGTTTAACACAGATGATTCAATGGGGAGCAAAGACGTAGAGAAAGGGGAATATGGACGGAGATGAAGCCGTACTCGCTCTTTGTCTGTGCACGAGTGAAGTCCTTGTGAAGCAAAGCCATTCACAACAAGTAAGAGAAGTTTGAGCCCTATGAGTAGAGCAGCAGTTTGCGTATTGCAGCGATGCTAAATGTGGCAGGTTATTCACATATCACTGTAACAGCAGTCCAGCTGTTTGGGTTTGCTGCATGGAGGTCACAGCTTATCAAATGTGTAGATGTGGGACCAGGATACACGTGCTAAAAGGAATTCAAATGTACCCCACTTCTGGAGCCCCCTTTGAGTTTTAAGGCCAAGTGGCAGTAACTAAATGTGACCATGGCCTAGGCAATTTTGTTTAGGTACACCATTTGCAGTTTTCTGTACAAGATTTTTATCCGGCCAATGCGTCCCCCTGCCTTGAAGTGGGACACTGCCATTGTCTTATGCTCCCTAATTGGAGCATAACAGACAGACCAGATGAAATATTTCGGCATATTGATGCAGAGATAAATAGCACGCCAGCAGAAAAGGCTGGCCTCCCTCCATTTCTCGTTCAAGAGTACCAGAACATGTGGTGTTTGCAATGCTGCTAGCCGGGATGGACAGGTAAGGGAAGGGGTTTCTCCCTGGAGCAGGTTACATAGCATCTGTTGTGGGAGGTTTACGTCTGCCTCTGAAGGAATTAAGGGGCTTTCTGGAACCATGTTGATAAGGAACGAAGTGGTGTTGGAAAACCAACGTGCAATAGCAGATTGGGTGACAGTGAATGGGAAGAATGTTACTTGTTACTAAAATACTGTGCATTATGTTTTGGAGAACACTCCTGTACTAATCTGAGCATTCACCACAATTACAGCTGTTCATTCGGGGACAGAAAAACCTAAAGAAAAGAGATGTAAGCAGAACCCATCAGGTGAGCTTGTCTGTGTTTCAGGCCCTTGTACTCTTCAGTCCTGTTCCACTTGGGTAGCAGCAGTCAGGACTCCTTAGGGGCTGACCGCGTCTCTCTGCCGCCAGCCCAGCCAGGCCATTAGACACGACACAAACCAGTGAAGTTCTCTGACTGCCAAGAGTTACTAGCCTGACTTACTGCTCTGAAAGTGGCCACTTGCCTCTCAGCAGGTCTCCTCCTCGTGTCTTGTCCTCTGTGGGTAGTATGAGTGGTTTGTCTGAAGGCTTTCAGAGCCTTTAAGTGCATGTCTTTAAATGCCAATATACCGTTTGGGTTCCTGGCTCCTCTGGGGCCCTTTGAAAGCAGCAGCCTTACGTTGGTCCTTTATTGTTCCTGTCGAGCCCTGCAGAGCCTACAGAGGAGTGACAGAATTATCCTCCTTCGTATCAAACAGCTCCTCTGCAAAGCCAAGAATGCTGCAGGAGGGGAAGTGAACTTCTAGTACAGGAGGGGTCCAGCAGCCACTGGCAAGACGCACACAAAAGGAAAGAGTGGCTGTATTGAATAGCCCAAGACTGAATTCTGTCTGAAACACACTAAATGCTGACCCATTGCTGCTGTGACATATCCCACAGATTCTCCCTGCCATCTCCTTGTACCAGCTCACATCACACTCATCCTTCTGAACATGTTTCTACCTGAACTGTAATGTTTAAAGCACATGAGCTCACAGTAAAAATCAAAACAAAGCCAGAAATTCTTAAAAATTGAGTAGTGAGTTTCCTATGATTTGCTCGTCTCACCTCATTGTAAGAAGTGTTTCTGTCTGCACCATGTGTATGGTCAGCTTATTTTAGTGGCTTAGTCTAGGGCCTGGCAGGCTTCAGGGGGGTTGCAGGGTCCTCACCTAAACTTTTTCTTGAGCCAGGAAACGGAAGGAGCTTGTCAGGACTGGTTTGAGGGGAGTTGGGCTCTGGTTGGAAGCAGTTCTTTTCTGCATTAGGCAGCTGCCGCATTCCTCAAAGCCAGACTGGTGCATGGGGATGTATAAACATCTTCCCTTTCCCCCTTCCCTTATCTATCCCACATCCTCTTTTCTTCCTCAGCCTGCTTTCCCCCCTTGACTCCATCTTTGTGCTGCTTCCTGTGTGTCCCATTCAGTGCTCTTTTCCAACTCTTTTCACCAAACCATTTCTTCTCTTTTATTCTTATTCTTAGGAGTCAGTCTAAATGTTCCGATTGATAGCAGCCTGAGGGAGCATCGCCATGTCACACTCTGAGTGGCACAGGTGATTAGAGAGGCCATGGAAAGCTCTGCAGGCATCTGCATGCTTGGGTGTCCAAGCAGAGCTCTCGAGAACTTCCATTTTGAAGACTTTTCCATTTTTGTCCTTACCTCCCCATTTTCCTTCTTTCCGTGGCTGTATTTCAGTGGTGGGACAAACTCTGTGTGGCTCAGTGTTCACGTGTGATGTGAACTCTTGGGAGTAATTCTGGCATTGTTGGCTTGTCCTCTCTTGTGCTCCAGCCAGCAGATTTCACAGAGGCAGAGAAGCAGCTGGTGATAATGTGGCTGAGAATGGCAGAAGGACGGACACTTCCGTCCTCCCCACTCCCATCTGCTGTTTATCACCAAGCTCTTGCTGCTGTGAAGAACAGTCCCAGGTTTGGGAGGTAAATGTAGGTCCCAGCTGAGCAGCCTGAGAGCTGTGTGGCTTGGCCTTCCTTGTTAAATGCTTGATTCCCTGCAGCACTTGCTTTCTGTGGATGTGAGTTTTGTGTCACAGTGATATCAAAGAGAGCAGAAGTGGTTTTTTAGGCCACCCAGGCGGGTACATTATGCTCTTTCCTTGTGTCACCATCCTGACTTGCAGTGCCACAAACCACCTCATGTCTGGAGTGAGGAGGAGGACAAGCAGAGCAGGAAGGTCAGCAGCTAAAGGCACCTAAAATAGACTTGGGCACGATGCTGTAGGGACTCCTGAGTGGGAATAAGACAACTAGAAGGCAAAATGTGGATTTCAGATGCCTCTTCCCTATACACAGCCCCAGTCCTTGTCACAGTGAGTGCAGGTACCTGGCGTATCTGAGTAACCTGACGTCTTCACTGCCCATAAACCAGCAATGGTTCCTGTTCTGCAGTGCAGACACTGCTTTGGGGCTGTGTTTTGAGTCCATCTACCAGCACAGCCGCCTTTTCCCGGCAGGGCATGATGGAGCCGCAGAGTGGGTGGAGGAGGGCTTCCGCTGCTGTCCGCCTCATGGCTGGGACAGTGTCCTTTGTATTAACGGGAAAGAGTCTCCACAGACCCTTAAACTTCCTTTTTGATGAAACCTGGAAGTTTCACAGTGCTTTAAAAATAATGTCCATTAAAATGTGCAGATTGCTTCCTTGTGCCGCGTCTGGAGTGCAGGCAGCCAACACAGAGGTCCCAAGTCTCATGAAGCTTGTGATTATTCACTGCTGAACTAAGCAGGGTCCAGAAAACAGTGACATGCCCTGATCTCGAAAGAGGGAGTTGGCTCGTTGTGATGTGTAAACTGTTAATAATCTAAGATGCTGTTAAGCTGCTTTCAGGAAAACTCTCCTTGATGGTAGTAATTTTGCTGAGTCTTGATGTGTGCTGGGTTTTTAAGTACTAAATTCCAAAAATATTTGAAGGCCAGCTTGTGAAATACTGTTCTTAAAAAAGGTAGTGATTATCAGCCTGAGCGTGGGAAGCAAAAAGCCCTGGAAAGGGGTAAATACATGTATTGTGTTCAATACCTATTGTGTTCAGTACCTAAAGGGGCTACAAGAAAACTGGAGAGGGACTTTTTACAAGGGCGTGTAGTGATAGAACAAGGGGCAATGGCTTTAAACTGAAAGAGGGGAGATTTTGATTAGATCTAAGGAGCAAATTCTTCCCTCTAAGGGTGATGAGGCACTGGCACAGGTTGCCCAGAGAAGCTGTGGCTGCCCCATCCCTAGAAGTGTTCAAGGCCAGGTTGGATGAGGCTTTGAGCAACCTGGTGTAGTTCCAACCCCATGGCAGGGGGTTGGAACTTGGTGGTCTTCAAGGTGCCTTCCAACCCAAACCATTCTACAGTGATAGTGAAGGCTTGCTGCCTTCCTCTGCCACCGTGTGTGGCTGGAGTGGGTAGAGCAGCGTTTGACTGGGACTCTTCAGACTTGGCCCTGCGGTGATGTCGTGTGTAACCACAGATGTGTTACTTCCCAAGCTTTTGGGTCTCTCCATTGTCTCACTTTTTGTCTGACTTCAGAAAGCCTCAGGGGCAACGACTGTCTCTAACTTGCAACATAATCCAGCCTTGATCTGTTGTTTTGGACACTAAAGGTGACCCCTTAGTAAAATGAATTTGCAGTTGCACCACCTGTAGGCCAAGAGGGATAAAGGAAATTGTGAGATTTAAGAAAAAAAAATAAAGCAAAATGGAAAAAAACAAAGTTCTTTAGTTCAATAACTTAAAATACAGCCATTAAAAGCAAAAAACTGATTGAAATTGACAGTGTGTATTGATGTCTAAACTTGCTAAATGTTCTGAATGTGAATGAGACAACATTTAAAATTATGTAGGGAATTGGGAAATATTTTTAACTTTCAAGGTTGATTTAAGCTGTATAAATATGTCTCAATTTCATCTGCTGCATTAGGTAACTATTACTGTCATAAGTTCCAGTGAAATAAATTGTAGCATTTATGGTTTTTAAAATGTCAGTGCTTTTCGTTCATATTTACACAGGGAAGCTTCTCTTCCCAGCAGTGTTTGTCTCCAACTGGCTAGAGGAGTGAGGGAAATATCTTCTTTTTTGATCTGTTCATGCCAAGCCAAGGTGAGATTAAGACATTAATTAATTTCCTTCTTTCAATTTAGAAGTAAAAATTTTTTTAAAGACTGAGAAGTACCAGTTCTCAAAATTCAAAGGTCGTAGGACCAAATTTTAAACATACACTTAGCGGGATTTTCAGAAAGGACAGACTTGTTAGTCTGTCCTTTCCTGATCTCATGTGCTGTATTTCTTTTTGGTGAACCAGTTATAAGCACAAAACATTTTTTTCACTAGTGCACTTTATTTTCCTGTGTATGCAACACACTTAAAATAGTTGTATCTAGCTAGGGAAAATGTACACAAGCAGCATCCTAGAAGTGTTCAAGGCCAGGTCGGATGAGGCTTTGAGCAGCTTGATATAGGGGAAGGTGTTGGGGGGTTGGAACTAGATGATCCTGAAGGTCCCTTCCAACCCAAACCATTCCATGGTTCTAATATATTGTGGATCCTTTTTCCCATGCAGTTGTAACATGGAACTGTTTCAAGCAGAAGGATAATTAGAAATGTCTCATTCGCAGCTTGCCACATAAAACCAGTGGTTTTAGCGGTGTTAAACAGGGTAGTCTCTTAAACAGAAATAGGTAGTGTGTCTTTCCTGCTTAGCAACTGAGCAGAACTAACCTTTAGTTTTATGGAAAGCAGCAAGAAGGCAGAGTGCAAGTCAGCGTTAAACTCGTGATATAAATCTCTTCTGAAGCTTTGTTAGCTGGTGATGGGAGCAGACATGATGTCTGCTTCAGTCCCCCATGCAACTCTTGCAGCGACAGGAGTTCGGTTCCTACTCCTGCCCTTAGGATGCCAGGTCCTGCAGTGCACCCACATGAAAAGCCAGGCTAAGACGTCCAGCAGTGCCCACTGCGGACTTCAGGGATGAAGCGACTATCATCATTATGTTGAGACTGTTGTCAGCATTACTGTGTGTTCATGAGGCTTGAGCAAGTGGATGGTCTTGCTACAGATGAAGGATGTTCAGGTCCTCAAACTGCCAGCTAGTCCAAAAAAGCTGGTTTGCACTGAGAGTGGAGGCGGTCATGGTGCACGTATGGGAGGAGTCAGCGAGGTGCGTTACAAACACTGGGATCTTCCTCCTTCTCTGTTGTTGGCCGTAGATCCTCTTCTGCGCTTTCTCTGTAGTTACGCAGAGCACAGATCATACAGCAGCTTCAGACCTGGTTGGATTTCTTCTGGGAAGACAAGACTTTGGGGCCGGGTTTTTTGGTGGGTGAATACAGCTCTAATGCCTGGGGCATAATAATTCTTGATTGTTGATCGCCGTCGGATGTTACCACAGCCAGCCCCCTACGCCTCTGCACCCAGCTGTCTTGCGGGTTATGTCAGCTGGACTGAAGAACAAAATACAAACCTCATTCAGGTGGTTCATCTTTTGATAAATCTCTTTCTCATCTATTAGTTGGTTTGCAGACGGTACAAGCCTGCTCCTGCTGCCTTTCCACTGAGCTGGGAGGTGCAATCCTGCTAATGACCAAGTTTGAAGAGTGAGGAAGAGGGTGAGGCTGTCACGATGTGAGCTCCCACATTGTCGTAACTGAGCTGTGCAGAGCACCTAATGCTGATGAAGGGGCCGCACAATTGCACGAGCATAGGGCTGCATTTTTCAAAGCAGCCTAAAAATGATGTCCCCAGATGAAGGATTACCATCTGAGTGCAGTTCTCACCAGTAGAAGAAGAGTGACATAGGGAGAGGGTTCAGTTAATAAAGTGTCACTTTGCTCGCTCACGTAAATATGAATCGCTGTGTCTGCTGGGCATTTGCGTGGAACTGAGCTTTCCAGGAATGAACTGTTTGTTTCTGGTGCCACATCTATTTAGGTTGTTTGAGACTTGACATGTTGAACAGACAACTTGTAGACAGGAAGAAGGATATCTCGGTTAAAATAACCGCTCAGTGGCAAGTCTCTGTGGGTGAAATCCTGCCAATTGCTCAGGAGCTCTGGGACACTGGGAAGGGCATTGAGACAATACAATGAAAGACATTGAGGCAAGAGTGTGAGCAGTCAGCAAAACTGGGAGCAAATAACCAGTGATATGAGCTGTGGATTGCAGACTTCAAGCACAGATACTGTGCCAGGCTGGGGCTGGGCAGGACGTGGCAAAAAAGGTCACTGATAGACCAATATATGGGCAGAAAAAGGTGAACTCTTGCTCCAGTTTTGCCTGGAGAATCTATGGAGTGAAAGATTAGCAGATCTCTAAAGCAAGACAAATTATCATTAATCATTCAAACTATGACGCTTCCGTGACTGTTCTCTGAGTAGTTGACTTTAGTGGGACTGACTGTGCTGAGGCAGAGACATTACAGTGCATGGATAACAAAATGGCCCATAATATAAAGACCAGAAAAATCCCAGCAGCGTTTCTTCACTTAAAATACCATAGTAGCAATGTTTAGCAAGTGGCCTGAACTCCTGCTGCAGTCTGACCATGGTTTTCATGTGTATAGGAAGTCAGTCAAAACGAGGAGACTCCGTTAGCACTTCTGGCTGGAAAGCAGCCAGAGAGTATGTTGGGAATTCACTGTGGTGTATGAAGTGGTGTCTGCCGCTGCTGTGTGCCTCTTCCAGATCAAGTTGACTTCTAGGGGGACAGTAAAATGTCAGATTTTGGCCCTCAAAAGCTTACTTGCCTCTAGGATGCTGAAAGAGCCCTTTAAAGCCTAAAGCCATGCGACAGTCCAGTGGGCATCCATGTGTTCCCTGAGTCAGTACAATGCTTCCTGAGGCAGAGGGCACAAGTAGTGAAAGAATGGTACCTAGAGGAGCCCGCCCTGTGCAGCTGCTCAGTAGGACCACAGTAGGAGCCTGTTTCAGTGAAGATTTTCCTCCAGATACAGACCTCATCAGCTTCAAATAGCACTTTTACTGCAACGTTGAGTAATAGAAGTGTGTTAAGCGATCAGCAGCGTTCTGTATCCAGCTGGTGCCTTCCATGCATACCCGTTCCATAGCACTGTCTGTTCATGTCTTCGCCAAGCATCATCCATGCCTTCATCTTCATTCCTTACTGGCTGGCCCTGCCAGCTGAAGCCCTCTTCAACAGCTCAGGTTGAAATATTTCGCGCGAAGGCTCACTGTGCTCGACCGATGAGGTCGATGAGTTCAATTTTCCTTCCAAGCAAACCAGTCCCAGTCAGCCCTGAGAGCCTCATTCACCAATGCGTCACTTCATAACTTTGGACCTGGGAACCGTTCTGTAAATGCCCTGAATTGATGGTGGAATATTTAACCCTGATGGTTTCTTCCCCTCTGCAGGGGTTTGACACTAAAGGACCACACCTGGAAACTGCAGGAAACTGCACAGGGTCTGACACTCTGAGAGTCGCTTCTGCTCCAGCGCACCGCGGAGTGGATGCAGACAGCCTCTGGTTGACCAGGGGGCTCCCTGAGCATCCAGGGTTTCCATTCCTTTCCTTAAAATTCCTTTCCTTAAACTCCTAAGAGAGGCAGTCTGCAGGGTGTGCTCAACAGAAAGGCTGTGTTCTCAGCCCGAAGTAACGAGCGCTGCTTAGGAACTCTGTCCTTCGGCATTCCATCCAGTGAGGCTAAAACACCATGCTTTTCCTTCCCTGCTTCAGTCTGAGGAAGCTGCATGGTCAATCTGGGAATTTGCATCTGAGATTCCAAAAGAAACATTTGTAAAGAGTTTCTTGCCCCCTTCTGCGGGCCCTCCCCACGTGACCGTTTCCATTACTGTAGCATAGAGTGTCTATTAAAATCTCTGGACATTTCAAAATGGGAAGGAAAGACGCAGATTCCGTGGATTCCCAGCCATGAGAACCTTAGCAAGACACTGAGGAAGTTCACAGCTGGACGTGTCATTATTTGCAGTAAACGGAGACCCCCACCCTGCCACGGTTAGACGTGGAAGTGCAGAGCAAGGGTAGGGCGCAGTGAGCAGATAGGCAGAGCTGTGTAGCATGCAGCCAGGTCTCTGCCAGTCTCAATATTTAAATCTCTTTCTTTTTTGCAGAAACCACGAGTCCCCTGATTACAAATCCTTTCCCGCTTTTACAAAGTAAGTGTGATGGATGTCTGTGGTGCGCAAAGGCGGGGGCTTCCACCCTGCAGCCGTGCTGGCCTGCCCTCTTAGCATTTTTCGTGAATAAATGTTTTTTTATTATGAGTCCAGGTGTCAAAGAGCAAGACGCCTCACTTCTGTGGCTCTGGTTGCAGATTTAAATGCCACAGAAATCCTTCAGGGTGTTTCCGTGCAGTGCGTGGCTACTGGCCCATTTAGACTCACTTACAGCCTTCTGGGAGTTAAGTTTTGTGAAATATGCCCATAATACATGTCCTGAGAGACCAAGGTTTGACGACTGAAAATGAACCCATGTTTAAGTTACGTTTGCGCCCAGGAAAACTTGTCTCGATGGCTCAGCTCACGAAACACCTTTGCAGAGACAATTCCCTTTGGCCTGAGAGCACAGGTGCGAAACAGGAGCCCGGGACATGGTGGTGAGCAAGCAGGAGGAGGAGGAGAGCAGGTTTGGGATGGGCAGACGCAGGTGATGTCTGCTCGAGGTTCTGCCCCGTGTCCTTGATGCTTTCAGCAGGCGGATCTTCTTCCTTCGCCTGACTGTGGTTACTGCTCGGCTCGCGTCTGGATTTTAGGGGTGCTTCTGTCTGCACCAACCTCGTAACCCAGGACTGCTGTCCCGTAGTGTGGGACAGCCCTGAGTGCTGCACCCTGAGCATGGCCACGGGGGTGGAGGACGCTTGTTCTTTCTTCTCTTACAAATCTGAGAAAGAAGTGAGAGCTTTACTCAGAACGTGAGGGTTCACGTTGGAAGAGAAATCCAGTTAGTGCCAACAAATTTGACAACCCTGTTGCATTCAGGACTCCCCTGTTTAAAGCATGCTTCGTAGCACCTCTTTATGTAGCACCTCTTTTATTGTCTGACATGGGTGCAGGTGGAAGAAGTCCTGTTTTCAAGAAACTTAAACTTATTTCGGTGTGTGATGGTGTTTTTCTAGGAGACTGCTGCTGAGTCGAGTGTATTGTTTCATCAGTTTATGTCAAAGGTATGGGAAGATGCAGTTACACTGTTCTTAAAGCTAAAGCTGGAAACATCTGGCAAAAAATACTGAGAAGTTTCCCTTACAGTTCTTCTGCATTTGTTTTTCATCAGAATGTGGACAGAAGTGTTGAAATGTGGGTCCTTTCTGCTGAGGCCTGGGGGTCTGCTCCCTGCGCTGCCATCGGTCGTTGAGCTGGCAGCTGGGTTTCACTCGTGCACAAGCAGCTCAGGGCGTTTTCTGTTGAAACTTTTTGTTAAAAGCTCTCAACTCGTCTTCACTCCTGGCCTCAAACCAGGCTCTGCTGTTTTCGCTGGCTTAGATGTGGCAATGAGAGTTAACATGGGAATTAGAGTGATTTATTTAACTGAAGCACAAGTACTGGTTTTTCTCTTTCTTGGCTTATACAGCCCGCTGCCTTGCTCTGGAGCCTTCTTCACTGGGAATATATAAAGCACTAATAAAAGTGTCTAATAATAGCCCTGGGGAGAGATGTTTTAAATTGTGCAACCAACTGCGAGCATTAGTTCTGCGTGGCTCAAGAGACTGAAGAGGCTTCAGCAGCTGCTGGTGCTGTAGGTTTCTGTAAAGGTGTTATCAGAGGGCACCTGGGCACCCAGTAAGGGTGATGTGATGGCACATCTCGTTCAGAGCAGAGAGTCCTGACTCACAAAGCAGGTCATTTTTTCTGGAGAAGGATGCTTTTCGGGAGGAGGAGTGCTTGGTGCTCAGCAGCCAACACCCAGTGCACCTCAGAGTCATGTCTCTTCTGTTTTGGGGGGAAAGCTCTTCGGTGCTTGATAGGAGGATGAAATGCCATTGTTCAGGGATGCTGCGATGCTTGAGTTTGACACTGGCCTTGCAAGAGGCTGCTGGAAGTGCCCTGGGATGGATGTTGCGGTTCCGACGGCACTGCTTGCTCGCAGCAGGTTCGTTTGTGCTCTCCGCTGTATAACCCTTCGACGTTGTGGGAGAGCTCAGGAGCGAGAGTCAGACTCCGCTGAGATCCACTGGCTGTAGAGTAGCCCTTTTCTGCCGGCAGACAGGACATGCTCAGAGTGATTTCCTCCTCCTCCTCCCAAATTTCCGAGTACTTCACCTCAGAAGAGCTGGACAGTCAGGATCCTGGCTCAGCACAGTGTGATCCTCGGGTCGCTGGAGGGGGGACAGCAGTGCTGCTTCAGGGACGGCCGTCTCCGAGCGCTGGGGTCTGCTCCTCGGCATGGCAGGCGGTGGGAGGAGGGGGCAGCTGGGTCTGTGCCACGAGCCCTGAGTGGAAGGGGACGGACAGGGTGGAGGGACCGGAGGAGGAGGTATGTGATCATGGTGGTGGATGTATAGCAAGCGGCTGGCGTAGGCACTGTGCAGCTGGTCGCCTGCCATACGCTGCTGTTGTACCCTCTCCCTGCCTTCCCTGGTGCTGCGCAGACAGGTCTGGCCCACGCAACATTTGCCATTTCATGCACAGACTTTCTGCTGCCAAATTTAGGCCACAGGATTGCAGAGGGCTTCTGAAGATACAGCAACAACACAGAGCCAGAGAGGCAGCAGGGCTAATGTGGTGGCCTGAACTCTCTGAGGGTCCAATTCATGATTTCTTATCCTTTTGTGAAAACTTAGAGCCTGTTTCCACTCCTTCTGCAACAAAACCTCTCCCATGCACGTTCAGCCATGTGGCAGAACACAGAGGACAGGAGATGCCCAGAACCTTGTTTGCAAGGCTCCCTGCGCAGCAGCGTGTTTTAGGGGTCCGGCAGAGCCATTTCCCTGTTGCTGCACAGGCTCTCCAGCTTTTCCTGCCACTGCAGGGACGTGCATCATAGCTATGACTGAATATAAACCCATGGGAGAGCTTGAGATGTATCCCAAGGCCTGCAGAAAACACAGTCTCTCCAACTGCGGCCCCAGCATCACAGCTCTGGTCTTGGCTATGTGAAAGGCTTGTGTTCTGGAGGTGGGTAGAGGAACGATAGCAGCCTGGCATTCCATCTTCCGAGACGTTTAGCTCAGCTACAGGCTTAGAGTTGAGCGTTGCAGGGGTTTAATGGCTTATTTGTTAACGTGAAGTCTGTAGGATGCACTAGCGGCAGGCGGTAGGGGACGGTCTGCTCCGTGCAAACTGCAGGACCTTGTGCCTGGGTCCCAGCCCAGCCAGCAAGGCGAGAGCAACCAGAGCTCGGGATTTCAGGCTGTAAAGGGGAGAGTCCTCTGCAGGCAGCCTCGGCGAGCTCTGTGCCTGTCTCCTTCCTCCATTGGTGGCTGTGTAAGGTGAGCTTTGGGCTGTTTTCAGACCCTCCCATCACCCAGCTGCTCTGGGTTGAGCAGTGGTTACTGGGAGCGAGCTGTGAAAACAAGGAGAGGAAAGGAAAGCTGCTCATGCAGCCTGGTGAATTTATCCTTCACTCCCTTGGGATACAAGTGTGAAGGAAGGTTGTGTGAGCGTGGCAGCCCTGCGTGCCCGCTGGGTGTTGTTGGGGTCTTGGGATGATGCACCAGCCCAGGAGGGCTCAGGGCTCTGGAGCTGTGGCTGCAGGTGCAGAGTCCCAACCCGCAGCCTGAGCAAGCCGAGTACAGAGCGAGGGAGCCGTGTCTGCTGTGGGGGATGCAAACAGAGCAAGGCTGGGGAGAGCGGAGCACCCTTCTCCCCGGCACATGCCAAGGGAGCAGAGCTAGAAAGCACCTGGTGTTGCCGAGAGGCCCACGGGCCCAGGGGAGAGCCCAGGACATGTCTGAGCCCATGGGGTAAATGGCTGGGTTTTCTCATCAAAAAGGGGTGCTGTTGCTCCTGCCACAATCCCACCCTCTCAGATGTGGAGACGCAAGAGGACTTGGTTGCTGAGGAGCAAGGAAGGGTTTGAGGAGGTGAGGAGAAGGTTTCCGGCAGCGTGAGACGGGCTGTCTGAGTGGTCCTGCTGCAGGTTGCAAGTCTCTGTGCCGTTTCTGAGCTGACAGCAGAGCTGCTCTCCCTGCTTTGCAAGCAGAAATCAAAGGGAGGGGGGAATTACTTGCTGCGTGCACCAGCCTGGAGGAGCAATTCTTTTGCAGCGGTGGGTGGCTTTTGCCTGGTTTCAGATGCAGATTGCCCCTTTCTTCTCTCCACCTTCCAGATCCCTTTCCCTCTCCTAGCACTGATGCATCCCACCCTCCTTTCAGCTGGTCTGACTGTTCCCAGCTCTCTGCGCTGTGGAGCCTGAGGGGCTTAGAAGCTGAAATCTCAAGTGTGAGGGTTGAGAAAGCTCAGGGAAGTATATTCGCACGGGAATTCTGCACATCCTCCCAAGTGTCCCTTCCCTCCTTCCTAGGAAAGACTTTTGAATTGTTGGATGTATTTGAACTTTATCCTTAGTTTTAACTTAACTCATTTTCCTTTCTGGCAAACTGTAGACTTCTATGATTCTCTGTCTCAAAAGTATTCAGAAAATGTTTTAACAATGCAAAATTAGGTTTTGAAAGTAGGCAGTGGTTTCGTTTCCAGGGGTGGACGTTTCTGTAGTAAACAGAAGTGGAGGCTTTTGGAAATGGGATGAAACATCTACAGGATTTTTCTGAGAAGAATCACAATTGAGAGATCTTTTAGAGTCACTGAGTGCACTGCGTACACAGTATGTTGTAGTGGCAGAGGGATGAGCTTGAGACAAGGAACTGTGGAGACCTTGATGGTCACTGCATGGTGGATGGAGATGGGGAGAACCCAGAAAAGACTGGTTGGGAGTGAAGAGGAGTCAGGCAAGGGGAGAGCTAGAACGACGACAGCACAGCTTTATGGTGATAAAACAGCTGAGAATAAAACAGGAGGAAGGTAAAACAGCTCAGTGAGACAAAATAAGCAGAGGAGGAAATGTGAGGATGTAGTGAAACAGGAGAGAAAAATGAATGTGAGAAATGTGCTGCTTGGAGAGTGCTGGGTGTGAGTGATTTACTTCCCCTGTAACTGAGCGTGGGGGAAGAGTTGTTCTGGTGACTGCTTGGAAACCTGCTTCTAGGGGAGTCGTGGAGTTTGTGTACTTGTCTGGGAGCAGCAAAGCGTCCTTGGATGGCAGCAGAGAAGCATGGATTGCTCCACCACCACTTTCTCTGGCCAAGGTTACTACAGGCAGAGATGGGTAGGGAATGGATATGCCTGCTTACGTTTGAATGGCACACGGAGACCTGAAAGTGTCCCAGGGAACTGTGGTTTGACATCTCTAAATTTCAGACTTTCTGAAGCACCGGAGATGTACAGCATGTTGTGTTCTCCCAGCTCTGTGCCAGGGGAAGGGGCTCCAGCAAAGCAGTGGGGAAGGAACGGGGTGGTAGCTTTGTAAGCTGCCCTGGCTGCAGCACCGGAGCTCCTCTGACCCTGCCAGGAACCTGTCAGCAGCATTCAGCAGGCTCTTTGAAATGTGACTTCTTTCATTAGAATAAGGAAATGTTAATTTTGACACTTTGAAGGGGAAGTCAACCCACTTAGTTTGAGACATTTCCATCTGAGCAGCCTGGGCTCCGTAAGCAGGAGAGGCAAATAGGTGCATCTGTAACACAAGTCATCTGACATGGAAATATGTACTTAGGGGGATGGTCTGCACCCCTGTGGGGTCTGGTCCTCTGATAATTACAAAAGGGAGTCTAAACAATTAGATTACATTGTGCCTCTTGTGGCCTTTTACCACAGCTGACTTTCACTACTGATGATTTCAACCGAAACAGCCAGTCCATGTTAATCCTCCCAGTCTTGAAATTCCAAAGTATGCCACTCAGCTGCCAAAGCCTTCCCTTTTTTCACAAGCAGCTACTTAAGTACCACGTTTCCAAACTTCCTCACTACAGCCAAGCCCGGGAGTAGCATCACAAGAAAATACAGTGAGTTAAATAAAGCACTAAGCAGAGCTCCTCCAGCTGGAGCTGGCTCCAGCTTTCCAGCGGGCTGTAGGTTCTGTGGGAAAGGCACAGCAGGGCGTTTAACCTTATGGCATATAACTGTAGCTTATACAGACCACTTGTGGTGTCATTGATGTTTTTCCTCACAGCTTCCCGTAGCCATCTGATGAATTCTGGGGTTTGCTACCTGAGATAGACATCTTAGAGATTATAGCCACGTCAGGCTTGGGCTTTCCTGTATTTTGGTTCTTCCATCCTGGATGCTGGTGGTTTTGCTTATGTGCAATAGATTTCTTAAGTTTCATGGATGCAGAATATGTTTTTACCTTTGAACGTAGACACAGATTTCTGGCATATTGTAGCAATAGACCTTGCTCTGTGTGTGTGCCAGGCATTTACATGCAAAGTTTTTTGTATACCAAATGCATTTGTCCATTCTGCTGTTCCAAAACAAAATGCCACAGCGTAAATGGTGGCAGTGTGCTGGTATACCTGGAGATACAGAAGCAAACTGCAACGTTAACGTACTTCAGCTGCTGTAGTTTGATATCAGTTACATCTGTCAACTAATGCACTCAACTAATGCTGTTTAAAGGAGCAACTGCAAACATTTGCTGTTAGGTTAATTCAGTGGAAAAAACGCACTTTCAACATACTTGTTAGAACAGAACTAAGCATCTCTTTCAGCTCATGGGGGAGCTCTGCAGCCAGCTCTTTCCTGACTCCAGCTCATCCGTATTACTCTGGCAACACGGCTCTCCTGCTCTGCTCTCAGCCTTCTGGCACAGCTCTGATTTCTGTGCTTCTTCCCCTCCACTTCTGCTTAACCCCGGCGACTTGCTGCTGCCGAGCCCAGTGGCACTCACCATTCCCCAGTCTCGCTGCACTTGTTGACAGCCACAAAAAAAACCAAGCTGAGCTCCCCCACGGCACTTCTCCATGCCCCAACTTCTGAGAAAAAGGAGTTTTGACCACCCGATGCTCCTTGTCTTACTCAGGAAAGGCAGCAGAGACTGAAGTTGACAGAACTGGATGTAACATTAATTCACCATGCTTTGCTTTCAGGCTTGAAAAGAATGAGGATACGCTTAAAGCAGCCTGCAGCAGGCATGAGCTTGTGCCCCGGTCAGGGGGCAGCCTCTCAAACCCTAGTGCAGGTTGGCCGAGATCCCAGCACACACACCAGCAGGTGCTTCGCTTTGGTGCCCGAGCTGTCCCTCTGCCGTTCCCAGCCTTCTCGGGGCAGCAGAGGGAAGCACGTGGAAGGATGCCTGACCCCAGCCCGGGAAGCAGTGACGTGCCCTCCCGCTTTCCCGAATCGCAGCCCGAGCCCTGCGGGCTCGGTTCTAAGGAGCTGCTGTGCCATGCACACGTGGGCTGAGGGGACGAGGAGCGGGCCCTATAGGCGCCGCCCCGCTGCTGTACGAGCTGAAGTGTGCACGTGTGCTGCTTCCCCGCGTACTCTGTGTAATTCTTCTGAACTGATTTCTCCCAAACAGAGCCTTACACCTGTGGAGCTTGTGGAATCCAGTTCCAGTTTTATAACAATCTCCTGGAGCACATGCAGTCCCACGCAGGTAAGCTGGGCACTTTGACTCGCTTAAAGCGGAGAATTAAATTCTGCGCTGCTGCCTGGTGTTGACCCCGTTGTGTGTCAATAGAGCTTTCTGTGCTCACGGCTTCCAAAGCCCCAGGAACTTCACCTGCAGCAAAAAAGGTACTCGAAGGCTGAAGTACACAGCAGTGGCTGCAACAGTGCGAGGCTCAGGGCATCTCATAAATATTGCTGCTTCCCATAGAAAGAGAGGAACCATGCACAGAGCACATCAGACTACTCATTCCCTTTATCCAGAGGTACCTAGGGAATGCTCATTGTGTCAGCATTAACGGGTCACTCCTACAACGAGTAAATCCCTCCTCCTGCAAAAAGGGGAGTCCTCATTGAAGCAAACAAGGCAAAACCACTTGCAGGGCAGCAGAGCCTTTGCCTACACAAGCCCTTTGCCGTACTGTGTCTGCTGCAGTTCTGCAAAGGACTGAAATGTGTTCCCAGAAGAAGAATTTGCCATTTCATCAGTTGTGTTCATTTTCTTCTCAGCTATCTACAAAAGAAAATTCTGGGGAGTAGTTCCACTACTTTGTTTCTAAGCCACCTTTTCTGTTTTCTATCTCAATACATAAGAGACAATTTTAAAATTTCAAAGCCAAAGCTGTTTCAAAGACAGCATTCAGAATATCCGAAAATTAAGAAATCGGATTTTTTTTGTATTGGCAGAATTTTTTTTCTTTTTTTTTTCCTCTCGAATGAAAATTTAAGTGGTTTAACAAAGGTTTACACACTAATTCACCTTTGACAGGCCTGTGTTCTCTGACAGAGATGTATGTTCAGTGCTTGCGTTTGTCCTCACTCCGCAGGTAAGCCCTGGGGGGAGTGGCACAGAAGGGCAAATAGCTTGAGGAAAAGCATATTTTCCATTCTCTAACAGTAATTTTAATGAAGCTCTTATCTTGTTCTGGGGTTTTAGTTTTAGTCCTAGTTTTGATGAGTGTCCCTTGACTTCTTCATCCATGTGGTTCCTCGGTTCCAGTTCAGTCCTCATTGGCAAATCTTAGCGCAGGCTTTGTGTGTTGTTCTGCAGTGCCTTTATTTACCATCTTTGTAATGTTATGAATAGACATGGAGGGTGATTTGTTACAAGATGGTGTGAGTTTTGTGGATGTTATTTTCTGTTAGAGCGTAAGCTGGTTAACGTGGAGTGATTGGACTCCACCTTACACCGAGGAGCGGTGCAGCTCCGCTCAGGGTAGTCGCTGCCGACACTCCGTGGTGTTGGGATCTGGTCTTGCTGTTTGTCAGTGGCAATTTCTGCTTCCCTCCAAGCTGCGTCCTGACCGTCCTCTTCCTTCTTCTGGTCTCCGGTGCTGAAATGCAGCATTTGGAGCTACAGCTCTTGGTGACAGTGGGTAGAGGAGTTGCAAAGGAGGGACCAAGGCCAGGGCATCAAAGGGGAGAATGGCAATTCACTGGCGAGGTGTGAGCTGTTGAAGATTTTCAGCTAGGGCTGTCTGCAGCTGCTTCCTTCCCTCTTCTTTACAAATGGCCTGTGGCCTCTTGGCTTGTTCACCTGGGTTACTCTGGACACAGACCAGGACTGGAGGGAGCAGATATCGGTGTTCTGGCTCATGTAGTGTCAGCAGAGATCCCCTCTCTCCAACTCAGCATTACTCCTGTTAAACCCTGTGTCTTCTCATCTCTCTCTGCTCCGTTTGTAAGTCCATTTGTCGTGGCTGCTTCCCCCGAACGTCTCGCTGGTACAGTGACAGCAAGCTTGTCCGTGTCTTCTGTATGCGTCACCGAGGCTGCCCGCTGTGAAAGCAGCCGTCCTGGGCTGTGGCATCCCTGTGCACGGTGCTTGCCAGTCCTGTGCTCCTGCCTCTTCCTCTGGAGGAACAGCAGCTTTTCCTCCAGATCCGTGCAGCCGGGGGCGAGCGGTGCGGGGTTTGCTACTGTGGGACGGGGGTGAAATAAAATGAACAGGTTTGAAAGCCACAGCCAGGTTCGGTGGGTGTGCAGCTCTGCATGTTGTACTTAAGCAAAGCAGCCCTGGAGGTTCCCCAGGACTTGCAGTGACTCTGGTTGCAGTTTGTTGCCTTTTAGCCTGGCACAGCTCAGGGATTTCCGTATCCAAGAAGCAGAGTCGGCACAACGTCTCTGAAATCTGGGGGTGCAGAGACCTTGCAGTAGTCAGCAGAACTGGTGCCATAGAATGCACTTACTGGAGACGCTGGCATAGTAGCTGTTTGTACCAGTCCCTATGCCTGGCTCAAGGAATGTTTTGTTATGGGATGCAGAGATACAGGAAGCCCATATGGGTCAAATACTCCCTCAGTTAGTGTGTTCAGGAGTCCAGTTGGCTTATCGTGCCTGATGCAAAGGGCTAATCTCTTCCAACTGAATGGGATGCATCCACTGAGCCCCTCTCACAAGTGGCTGAAGACAGGAAAGGTGCTCCTGGCCTCGAGGAGCAAAAGCAGGGACATACTGGCTCTTGAGTCATTTAGAGGGCTGAGCCTGGAGGCTAGAAGGTAATAAGGAGAGATTATAGCTCCATAAAGCAGCTACACAATGAGAAGAAGCAATTAGAATGTAAATTGGAGGCTGAAAGGCAGAAATAGAACAGCAGAACACCAGGCAAAGGAATTTGTTTCTGTAATTATACTGTACAATATACAGCTTTGACTCCCTTTAGAGTACTTTGTTCAGGTCGAGTGCTACCATATAATGCCCTTCCTACAATCTAGAGCTGAAAAAATAAAAGGACGACTAGGCTGAACCTGGATTAAAGGATTGGAGGCATGAAGAGAAATTAAAGAACCATGATCTGTGTAGTTCACAGACTGCCTGATAAGGAAGATGAGGCTGAAATGCACAAATCTCATTAACGCCGTACTGAATGCCAGCAGATACTTGTACGTAATAAATCCCCAATTATTATGAAATAGATAAAAGAGTTGGGGGGATGAAATATAGAGGGTTTCTCCCTCTGCCCACCCCTCACCAAGACAAGGAAGGCCTGAACCATGAACAAAATTAGTAGGCAACATCCAGCATTTTCCTTTGCCCACCCACAGGTGTTTGGAGTTGAGGACAGTGGTGGCATTAGCTCAAGAGCAATGGGTCTAGGCAAATGCTGAGGGAAAAGTGATGTGTCATATCTGATCGCTGGCATCCACTGGAGCACCTCCTGCTCTTCACATCTCTTCCACACCTGCTGCAAGGACCGACTTCTGGCTGCAGTCCTGAGCATGGCAGTGCTCCCCAGCTACCAGCCATGACCAGGGAATTCCCTGGGCATATACAGTCCTCCAGGCAGTCCCAGAGTCTGTCCTGGCTCTGTCATATCCTGCATTGCTCTTAGGTATCAATCCAGTCTGTGGCCAGTGCAGCACCCAGACCTAATAATAGCTGTGGTCTGTGGCTGTTCATCAGCAAGGTTTGTGAATGCCCCAGCAGTTAACATGCACTGCTGCTCAAATTTGAGAGGACTTGCTCGTAAGGAAGAGGGGCACTGCAGTTGCATCACATCATTGCTTGTCTCTACATCCTGGCTGGTCTCCCTTCTCTCCCAGGTCATTGCTACACGTGAAGGAGAGCAACTTTGCCCTCATCCTGTTTGTTCTGATGGGCAGCACGCTGCTCTGCCCAGCACCAGATCAGCCTGGGCTGCAGAGCAAAGCATCTGTGTGTGCCTTAATAAGATGTTCCTCTAATTCGTGCTCTGCTGTCTGGAGTGCTGGGGCAGGATTCATTTCACTGCTTGCTGGTGGGCCTAGGCTATAGATGTTGGCACCTGAGCTGATCAGCTTGGACTCCCTTTATAATCAGTGGAGAAGAAGTCATTTGACTCCAGGTGAGTTCAGAGCATGATGGATCTTGTACTACAAGAAGCATCTAGTTCTGCCTGGGTGAATGAATCACACTCTTAAGCCTGTTTTGCACCACTGAGTGTAAAAGGAGCACCAAGGGGCCACTTTGAAGAGAGGCGTGTCTAATAGATGTTCACAATTTAGGTGAGTTGAGTCCAGCTGTGATGAGTAAAGGACCTGTTTTGTCATCTTTAATTCCATCCTGCTGTTCGGCCTAGTCATCAGTCTCTCCATCTTTCTCCTTCCTCTTCCACCTCTCTTCATTGTGTGCTTTATTGTTTCTTCACAGCCTATTTCAGAGCACAGTTTCATAGTGAAGCGTACTAAGAACTGGAAAATTTCCTCTAGAGTGTGGGGAGAGGTTCCTGGGGCACAGGAGGGGAAAGAACATGGATGTGATACAAAATTTACTGATCTTGACTGCATTTCCTTGAAAGATCCCATCAGATTGGCAGCCAAAATGTTTAGCCCAGTTACACAGAAACGGGAGCCTGAACAGAAAGACCCCTAAGGCGGTTGGTATCTTTGCAGTCATAGGGAGGAATGATCTTCGGTCACACTCCAGAAACTTGGGGTTTTTTTTCCTTTTTGTTCCAGTCTGAGGCAGCAGGGAGCAGCCCGAGAGGAGGTTGGCCCCCTCTGTAGTGGGAGGAAGCCAGATATGAAGATTGTAGTGAGAGGAATTGAGCGTAGGTTGAAAAACAAAGTACTTACTGAACAGTGAAGAAAAGAGAAGCCACCTGTGGTGCAGAAAGAGGCAGTAAGGCAACAGAAGAATAAATGTTTGTTACACCCACTTTCATTCCAGAAGTGAGCAAGTTGCACAAGTCGGGCTGCACGAGCAACGTTCCTCCTGGTGTGCAGCTTCAGGTGACCGGGGGACGTTTCTCAAGGTGCGCTGATGGCATCCGTGTCACTGTCGCACGGGAAAAGCCACTGTCATTTCAGCCCCAGTTTGGGAGGTGATAGGTTGCAAATGCAAAGACAGTTTCTGATGGCACTGTGCCATCTCACTGAAAACTGCTTAAAAGCTACAGAGAAGGGAGTAGATTGGTGTCACCTTAGTTAAGGGAACCGTAAGTAAATGCTAAGCAGATGGGTACTGTTTCCCCTTCTTTGTGCTTTAAGTGTTATTATCTTGTGCTTTTAACACCTCCCTGTCTCTTGCCCCACAGCTGACAACGAGAACAATATTGCCTCTAGCCAGCCCAGATCACCTCTAGCTGTCGTTGAAGAGAAGTGGAAACCACAGCTCCAAAGAAATAACGCCAACAATAGTACGTAGCAGTGTTTGCTCTTCCATCTTGGGCTTACCTGTCTGCTTTGAACAAGTCACTGTCAGAGAGGGTGCAGCAGTGATGGGCGTTGCTCGAGGCCCTTGTGCTCACCTAACTGCACTTGATTTCATCCATAATTCATGTAGTGTCCTGCAGAGCAGAGCACCCATTCGCGTTACAGGAGCGCTCATATGCAAAAAGTACTGGCAACCCTGGGGAGGTGGTAGGAAAGGTTTGTAAGGAAGATGCATTTGGGAACTCCTGGAAGAAGTTAACTTCTGATCCAAGGTCAGACTTCCCAACCTGGGGTTAAAAAACTAATTCAGTCATCATGGTGTGACGTAGGCATAACCTGTCAGTCGCTGGGCTGGCAGGCAGCCAGTGTCTGGCTTTATCCCCAGCTTGTCCTGTGAGCTTGTGCTTCAGCACGGGACAAGGTAAAGTACAGCCCTGTGGGAAGTCAGTTCCAGAGCACTTGAGCTGAGCAGCCTAAGGGAAGGGTGATAGAAAAGCCTGGTGCTTTTGTGTTCTGCTGTAGCCAAAAATGACATTGACATTGACATTGCCTGAAATGAGCCACAAAAAGGGGTTGCTGAAGTTGAGAGGAAGAAATGGAAACTTGGGCTTCAGTGCTGTTTGAGATGGTGGAGGGAGCAACTCCTCTTAAAACAACTGTCTCAAAGAAAAGGCTCAAATCACAGAAATGGAAAGATGTCCAGCTTTCCAGCTGGCCTAATCGGTGACGGCCAGCCCGTAGAGATGGACAGCGAACAGCACACGTGGTTATAGCTTACCTAGGCACTTCTCCAGTGAACACCACAGAGATGCCATTCGTTAAGGCACTGGATTGTGAGTAGGTAGTGTGTGCTCTGCCTCAGTCCCCACACCAGGGAAAGCGTGCAGGTAAGCTCCTTGCTCCTGTAAGCAAGGGCAAGACCTGTGTCTGGAGGTTCCTCTGTCCAGAAACCCTTGGGGAAAGAAATCCAGGGTTGGAGATGTCTCTGCCATCATCTGGACACGTTCCACCTCTTTGGGTCTCTCTCAGAATCGTTTTGAGACTTCCTCCCCTGTCCCGTTGCAGAGGAGCGATTCTCATCTGGTGCTTTCTCTCCCTCCTTCTGTCTCACTGCAGCATCGGCGAGCGGTTCGGTAGGGAACAGCGCGATCCCAGAGAAGGAGCGGCAGAACATTGCCGAGAGGCTCCTGAGGGTGATGTGCACTGACCTTGGGGCGCTGAGCGTGGTGAGCGGGAAGGAATTCATCAAGCTAGCACAGACCCTGGTGGATAGCGGAGCTCGCTATGGTGCCTTCTCCGTCACCGAAATCCTCGGCAATTTCAACACACTGGCTCTGAAGCATTTGCCTCGGATGTACAACCAAGTGAAGGTGAAAGTCACCTGCGCCCTGGGCAGCAACGCGTGCCTTGGCATCGGTGTCACTTGCCACTCCCAGAGCGTCGGCCCCGATTCTTGCTACATCCTGACGGCTTATCAGGTGGAAGGCAACCACATCAAGAGCTACGTCCTGGGAATTAAGGGTGTAGACATTCGAGATAATGGTGATTTTATCCACCACTGGGTCCAGAACGTGCTCTCGGAGTTTGTGATGTCGGAGATTAGGACGGTGTACGTCACAGACTGCAAAGTCAATTCCTCTGCGTTCTCCAAGGCAGGTATGTGCTTGCGTTGTTCGGCCTGTGCCTTGAACTCGGTAGTGCAGAGCGTGCTGAACAAGCGAACACTACAGGCTCGCAATATGCACGAAGTGATCGAGCTCCTGAATGTCTGTGAAGATCTGGCAGGATCCACGGGCCTCTCGAAGGAGACCTTTGGCTCCCTGGAAGAGACCTCTCCCCCACCCTGCTGGAACTCGGTCACCGACTCCCTCCTGCTCGTCCACGAGCGCTACGAGCAGATCTGCGAGTTCTACAGCAGGGCCAAGAAGATGAACCTCATCCAAAACCTGAACAAACACCTGCTCAGCAACCTGGCAGCCATCCTGGCTCCGGTGAAACAGGCGGTGATCGAGTTGAGCAACGAGAGCCGGCCCACCTTGCAGCTGGTACTGCCCACCTACGTCAAACTGGAGAAACTGTTCACTTCCAAAGCGAACGATGCTGGCGTAGTCAGCAAACTCTGCCACCTCTTCTTGGAGGCGCTGAAGGAGAACTTCAAAGTTCATTCGGCACACAAGGTAGCCATGATCTTAGACCCTCAGCAGAAGCTGCGGCCCGTCCCACCATACCAGCACGAAGAGATCATTGGCAAGGTCTGTGAGTTGATCAATGAGGTGAAGGAGTCCTGGGCAGAAGAAACTGAATTTGAACCTTCAACCAAGAAGCCTCGGGCAGCAGGGGAAGCCACAGCAGCTCAGGAAGAAGATTGGTTCGGGAAAAATGAAGTCTATGATTATTTGCAAGAACCTCTCTTCCAGGCCACCCCTGACCTGTTTCAGTACTGGTCGTGTGTTACCCAAAAGCATACAAAACTAGCCAAGCTAGCCTTTTGGCTCTTAGCAGTGCCTGCTGTTGGTGCCAGAAGTGAATGTGTAAATATGTGTGAGCAGGCTCTCTTAATCAAAAGGAGACGGCTACTCAGTCCAGAAGACATGAACAAACTCATGTTTTTGAAGTCCAACATGCTTTAAGACTGTCTTTTAATTAAAACAAAACTTTAAAACACTGTTCCAAACAAAGAAAAAGAATTTTAAGTTCTAAACACTGTGGACCTCATTATGAATGCCCCTGGAAACCAAGTGCTTTTTTATATATATATAAAAATATAAATATATATAAAATTAAGTTTGAAAGGAAAGCTGAGCACGTGAGAGAGACAGCCCTCTGCCAGGAACGTGCTCCTTTCCGTAGATAGTGTGTGGACTTGACAGACTTTCTCATGTTTTCAAGTGGGCAGACCAATGGGAGGCTGATGTTCTAAAGTCTTCAGGCAGCTGAGATCTAAAGTGACTTGAAGTTTCTTTTGTTTCTCCTCCACCCCACCTTTCCTCTTGTCCCCTGGGCCATCTTGCCATGGATAATCAGACTACATTGAACAGACCAGTTCTGCACTGGACTTTGCTCCTTTGAATAACTGTACACCTTGAGGGCGTTTGTCTGCAGCCTTCTTGACATACAGTGCATGTTATCAGGGCAGCTGTGTTTTATGAACACCAGTATCTTTAGAAATCAGAAGGGAGACTTGAAGGAGTTCTTCTGTTTTATTTTTAACTTTTTCATACATGGTTTTTCCAAAAATCAAAAGTGACTCTTCTGTCTCCACTCTCAGTTTTGAGTTTAACATGTTAGCTAGTGATTAGAAGTTTGATTTAAAACTAAGAGAAATGGTTCATGGCAGAAAATGTCTCTAATTGTTACATTTCTTGGATTTCTTTTTTTACAGCCTAACTTCTTTTCTGAATTCCCAGCATTAATTAGCTTCTCTGTGAATTTTGTACATCAGGGGTTCTCAAACTTGTTCTAGCGTAGCCCGTTTGTGATGAAATAATATCCTTATGGGAACCACAGCAGTTGCTTATATGGAAAAGCTAGAAACCAGGAAAAGCAAGCAAGCGGTGACAGCTCAGATGTCTGTGGGCCACCAGCAAGCTTGCCAGGGTCTGCCAGCTGCCATTGAGAACCCTGGTACCTAAACTTTTTGTAAAAAAGTTTCTCACTACACACACTCAAAACGACTTTCACAAGGCCAAGGACAAACCAAGGTGTATGATTTTTCAGGGGAACAAAGATCATCAGTTTTGTCAAACTGGGGTTTGAAGGAAGCTTAGAGAAGTGCATGGGCTCAAAGATCCTTCTGAATGTAAGTGCTCCTGATTGAGTGCAAAGAATATCTTCCCATTTTATTTGGAATGGTTTCCTCTAGTAGCACGAATGTCTTTTTAATACCTACAGTGCATTACACTACTTGTTATGTTGCTGAATCCTTCTGGCTAGGAAGGCCACGGGCCCTTAAACGTTCACACTTACTGGCTCACCCCAAATGCAATTAGAGATCATCATAACGCAAAAACATCTCAGTCACTCTGCTGTCCACCAAGGCCAGTGCTCCGCTGTGTCCGGTGCCCGTAGGCACAGTTCCTGGGTGCTGCACAGGGTCTCTGCAGGCTGTCAGGTTTGGTGCCTCTTGGACAATTCCCAACTGCTGGTGCCAAACTGTTAATTTTTCATCACTGGGACTTGCATCCCGGAGGCAAATTGAAGCAAATTCTTTATTTTTGAAGTAGTCTCTCCTGCTTCCAGGAGTGTGCTCTGGAGCTGCGGGCACAGTGGCAGCAGAGCAGCGTCGGAGGTCCGGGAGGATGGACTCGCTCAGCTCCGAGGGGGCAGGCTGGGGGCCAAAGCCCTTCGGCAGCTCAGGGGCGTTTTCTGGCTGCAGACAATGCGGTGGTGAGACTGGGGACCCTTTTTGAAATGCTGCTGTTGAACAGATGTTAAAGCAAGATCCCACCTGCCCGTCTCTGGCTGTAATAGAAGTTGCAAGTCCCAAGACGTGAGAAATGGCAAACCCAGTCTCTCGGGCTTTGTTTGCAGATGCCTTGAACCTGACGGGTGCTAAGCGACAGCTTCGCCGCCACGGGGCTCAGACAGGGGCCAGTTTGCGTGCTGGAGACCTTCCCTAGGTCCAGGTCGGTGAGGACGGCTCTTGGCACCCAGCTAGCTTGCCCTTTTCAGCCTGCAAACAGGACCTGCTGTTAGCTTGAGTCTAGCCTTTGGGTTGACCTCTCGGCGCTGTTACTGGCAGCAGGGCAAAACTAGTCTCCTAAACGTGAGGTTTGCGTGTGGAGATCTTAAAAGACGCGATTTACAACCCCACTGACAACTCGAGGGGTAGCAGCACTTGAAAATGAGCTGCCAGGGCAGAGGCACTTGGACATCTTACTTCTCTGGCAGTAGCTTTTGCGAATGGAGGTGTTGGTTGTAGGGCCAACTTTTCTTCTTGCTGGTTTTATTTTCTCCCGTGCAAACCCTGCCTGCCCAGCCTCCACTTGAGCCCGTGGGAACACATCTGTTTGCACTTGCGGTGCAGGAGAAGCCTGTAAGAAGCAATGACTAAGTCTCAAACTGCAAACAGAAAACCCAAGTGAGACGCGTGCCGATTACAAAGCGTTTGTGCTGTGCTGCTGTTCCCGCTGAAAAGCACAAGGTATCCTGCAGCAGGAAGACTTGGCTGGAGGATGAATCCAAAGCACGATTAGCTTTTGAGGTTGCAGAGTGTGTACCGTGCGGCTCAGCCGATGGGCAGAACCGGGGACAGGGTTCGTAGTTCCTTCTCCTAATGGCTTGTTACACTTTTTTGCTTGGTTCGCCTGAGAGCTGCTCACAGGCTCTTTGGTGCTGGGGTGAATGTGCAAAAACCCTTGTGTTCCTTTGAAAAGAGAACTCCAAACCCAAGCACTCCTTTCCTAAGGGGCAGGCTGGTAACTTCTGTGGGATTTGCCAACTCAGGCTTGTTGTGTTGGCTGTCTGCAAGGCATTGAGGGTAGGGCGGTGGACAAAGCTGAGTTAGCACAGGTTTAAAGCCCCAGAATTGAGAATGAAGTGAAATTGCAGTTGTTTGTGCAAGCCTTTGATGCCAGGCTGCGCAGCCAGGTCATGCAAACAGGCCACAGTCACCCTCAACTCCCAGGTCTCCCCTTCCCCTTTTTACAGTGTGGTTTTGACATCCCATCTGGAGCTTTCTTGCTGTGACGACCAAAGAGAGGGGTTGACTGGCCCTCTCCCCCGTCCGAGTAGCTGTCACCTCCAGGGCAACTTGGTTATAGTTGCACCAGTGATGGATGTTAAGCAGACATGCAGTGTTGTCTGGTAAATGAGATTCTCCCAAATCTCGTTTCTCCCAAATTCTCCCAAAGACTTAAAAACTCAACTTAGCAGCTGAAAAAGCAAAATAAAACCTAAAGCCCTAAAACGGAGCAATCTGGGAAGTCAGTGAGAAGAGGAGCTGGTTGACCAGCCTCCTTCCCCACCGAGTCAGTGGGAGAAGCCGCAGCTTCTCATGAGTCTCAAACGTGGTTACAAGGTGTTCTGCTCGGAGGAGCTACTCATGCTGTGTCCTAAGGGCTGACGTTTGTCTGATGTACTTATGCTTCATTAAAAGGAGAAGCACATCTGGAGCACACATTTTTACCCTAAATGCCAAACTTTTGCTCCTGTTTCTCCTTCCCTCTTGAAGACTTGGATTCACGTTCTAGGCAGCACAGATACTTTATCAAGGTCTGAGTTTTGGAAACTCTTAATTTGCCAGGTTAGTAGGATTGGCTCAGTGGTATGGGCAGCACTTGTGCTGTAAGGAGCACTCCCCATCCTGTGGTGGGAGACAGGGAGGAGAGCATCTCTTAGCTTGGCCAGAGCTGTCAAGAGGTTCTGCTCCCTTTGAGCTGGGAGGAGAAGTCCTCAGAATTGGCATTGTCCTCTGGTAGGTCATGCTGGGAATTTGTCTTCTGCTTGTTTCCTTCCTGTACTCATGTTGGGATACAAAAATGCTGTATGTGTCCTCCAGGCACTCGTTTGCTTCTGCTGCTTACTCTGTGCCTGACCTTGAAGACTTCTGACTTCACAGTTTGCTTTGGGAGGGGTTATGATCTTCAGGTGGGGAGAAGGCACCAACAGAAGATGAGCTGTAAGGAATGAACGACCTTCCAGTCCTGTCTGAAGATCCTTGTTACTAGAACACTGAGAAAGTGGGATACAAAGGCAGAGCTCTTCAAAACAGACGGTTGTTTCTGTGTGAGTACAGCAGCCAGAGAGTCAGTGGAGAACGTGGAGCCCAGATTTGTCTCCTGTGTCTGTCTCTTCTCCCCATGTCTCTAGCAGTAGACAGTAGTTGTGTTCTGGCTTGCAAGATGGGTTCTTGTGCCTGGGTCAGTTCCAGATGGAAGTAAGCTTTTCCTTTTGTCAAAGCTCTGTGTCTGTTCTACGAAAACTGATTCGGTTGTGTTTGAACTAGTGCAATCTGGAAAACTTTCTGTGAAAGCCGACTGCAGGCTCAGGTTTTGTCTAATTCAGTTGTCTGTTAAACCAGTTTAACTTTGAGATAAATTGGTTTAAGCATCCACGTGAGCCTCCTGCACTGGTTTAACTGTGCTTGCTGGGTGTTCTCTCCTGCTGATCAGAGAATGTGTCCAGAAGCAGCTCAGGGAGTCATGACCCTTACGTGAATTTTGCAAATGAAGTTGTGGCAGATGCTCTCAAAGCTCGGGAATGACTGAAAATAAAGCGGGGGGGGGGACACACTTCTGAAAGTTGCTTGAGCTCTAAATTGTGGTATCTGAGTTAGTCCAGTGTTCAGTGAGATGTCTCAGGTCGGTTGGTTTGCTTTTCTCCAACTGCTTGCAATAACATGGAAGGTTTAGCGTGAGAAGAAATTACCACGTACGTTCATAGTGGTGATGAGTCCACTCGGCCTTACCCAGTCTGAGGGGCCGTTTCCACCCTCTGGATCCCACGGAGGGCAAGCCAGGACGTAGAGTTGCACAGGAGCAGGGTGACTGAGACATTGTGCTACTCGGAGAATGCTGTGTGCGTTTCTGGACAGCACCAAGTTACTGGTACATCAGAGACAGTAAAAGAGCAGCCAAAAAGTTCTTCAGAGGCTGGGAGTGCTGCTTTGTGCCGAGGAAGGACTCGGATCTCTAATTGCATCTCTCTGGCTAAAGGAGGTGGAGAGGAGCTCCTGGGAGCATTCAGAGGGAGCACACGCGGGAGGGGACAAGTTGTTCCCTATGGAATGATTAGGAGTAATGGGATGAAAATGAACAAAAAGACACTAAAGGCAGATTCTGGGAAACCTTTTCAGGGAGGAGAAATCTGTTTATCTGGGAGGAGTCTGTTATGGGAATGTTTTTTGAGCCCTGTCATTTAAAGCCAGGCTGTACAGCTACGTGGAGCACACTCCGTAAGGCACAAGGCTGCTTTGGACCTTGCCGAGGGAGCAGAGGCTGGATGTCGAGGTGGGAAAGGATCACCTGTGTGTTGAGTCCGGTCTTGCCCGATAGGTCCAGGAGGGTTCACAGACCATCTTCCTCCTCATCCTCCCACTCTCCACCGGCACCAAACCCTTCCCAGCACTCCAGTACGTATGTGACCAGGTTTCGTAAAGGGGGGAGGCAGCTGATGGGCAGAAGACAGAGGGGAAAACACCAGCTGAGGAGCATGTGTCTTGTCAACCCTTACACTGCCCAGGTGGAAGAGTCGAGGTGGGGGAGAGTGTTAAATGTTTTGCTGCTTCTGCTGTGCTACAAAGTTTTCTGTGCTACACCATGATCTTGAACCCGTGGGATCCGTTGGGAATGCGCGGAAACATCAGCTGAGACTCAGTCCTTTGTCAGATCCTTCTGAAGATGTCGCCCCGTAGCAATAAGAACTCCCTTTCTCCAGTGCATGGGACCGGTCCCCGTGCCGCGGGTTGTCATCTTCCTGGGGCCTCCGGAGATGTCGCTGAACAAAAGTAACAACGATAAAAACCCGGAGAGGTGAAGCCAAGCACAGCCCCGAGCGGAATGCCTCGTTAGTACTGTGGGATAGTTTGCTTACGCTAGGCCAGAAATGGTGAACCAATGAGAGTGTATTGCCCTGAAATTTAATTTCATATATTGAATGTTTGGAGGATTTCTGTTTAATTTTGTTTTCTGTTTGGCTGGTTGGTTGGGTTTTTTTGCTACTCCTCTTAGAGTCCTGTGTTTTATAACTTGACAGAAGAGTTTTGCTCACGTTAGACAGCGGTGTATCCAGTAGACCCTTGAGGGTTTGATGATCTGTGGGCAGCTGAGTTTGAATTTTTTAGAATAGCTTCTGAAATGAGTCGCATCAATGGCTCATTGGTGCACAACGGCAGCCACTGACTGAAAGGATTTTCTTCCTTCCCATCGTTCGAGCGTCCTCGACAGCGGTCAGCATGTCTTGGTGCCCGGCGAGCAGCGCAGCCTTAACGATAGGAGTATTTTACGGTGGGGTCGATGAGGACAGGCATGTCAAACTTGCTTTTTACAACCAAAGTTCCTTAAAAAGACACTTCCAGCCTCATCGGCCTTGAATGCTGATTTTTCAGTCTTCTGGGGGTTCTTGTGGCGGTCTCTGCAATGTGTGTGGACAGGATGGGTTGGTTTTTTCTTTTTTTCCAGTGGGCTGGCGGGTGGGAGGAGGGATTTACTTTTCTTTCTTGCTATCTTTGGAGAAGGACCTTTCCGCTCAAGGAACGAGGCATGTGTTCCGGAAGGAGCAACAGTCTTAGGAGCTGTTTCCCACGGTCCCTTTAAACTTATTGGGACTTTAATTTTTTTTTTTTTTTAATTATTTAAAAGGAAAACTGATAACGGATGAACTGAGACATTGGTGAGAGGTGACTAGCCCAGGCTGTGAGTACAGGAGGAGCGCGCATCGTGCGGAGAAGTGTCGTGCCGACAAACCAAACCGTCGGGAAATCCTTGTTTGCAGCCAGTCTGAAAAGAGAAGCTGTTCCTCGTTCGTGCGTTCGTTTTTCGAAACCTCCTGTTGGGAGCTGAATTCTCGTTGTTTCATCAAGCAAACGATTAATGTTCTCCTTTCCCTCCTCACCCCCCTCCCCTCAGTAACTCGTGTGCGTTTCCTTCCTTTCTGTAGATGCAGATGTTCGAGGCAATACCACAGATGCACCTGCGTGTGTCTCTACCTGCGAGTGCAAGAATCTCATGTCATCTTAAAAAATACAAAAAAAAAAAATATACAAAAAATATACAAAAAAAAAAATATCTTTTTTAGGCCAGAGTTTTCTACAGGTATTAATGAATATTTTTCTTAATCCTTATAAGTTTTATGTGTTTAATATTTCTTAATACCGGTAGCATTAATTTATACTTTTGTAGCAACACAATATTTTTATAAACCGCCACCGCTGGCTTTGTCTTCATAATGAGGAAAAGCGCGGGCAGCTGGCCCCGCGCTGTACCATGTACTGTATTTAAAAGGTTATCTAATGTCACACTTGCTGTGTTAATAAACAAAACAAAACCTGTTTGAAGTCTCATGTATTGTTGGTGTGGATCGAATGACTCAATAGAGAGCAATATTGCACGGGGTTGAGTTGCTGGTTTTCATTGTGATATATGAACTCTTGAGGCCAACTCAAGTTCTTCTGTTTTGTTTTGGTTTTTTTTTTTTCCTTTTTAGGATTTTGTTTTGTTTCGTTTTGGTTTTTTTACAGCTAAATAAGTTCAGTGCTGTTTGAAACTTAGACTGACGTCAAATGAAAAGGATTATTAAAGAAAAAAAAAAAAATCAAGGTGTTTAAATGTTGCTGTTTTTACAAGTCTGTTGCTGTCTGAATGGAAATATTCCACAAGAGAGGAGGAATAGTTCCACTTAGCTTCCAAACGAGCTGAGCACTCCAGGCCAGAGCTCAGTTATTTGGAGATATCTTAGAGACATGTTTCTGCAACATTCTTTTCAGAGTTGATGCCAAGGCAGAAGACAAACTGTAACTGTAAGAAAGCATCCGTTGCTTGAGGATTTTCATGTCAGTGTTGTATTTATGGTTTTACAATAAAACAACCTTTAGGAAAAAAAAAAAAAGTGTCTGGGTTTTTCTGTTTTTCACGCACGTGAACGGGACATCACCCAGTGCAGAGTGTCTTGCTGCCAAGAGGGAAAGGATCTGTTAAAGTGACCCAAATCTCCACAGCAGTCTCTTTGACGGACCTTATCAGCTGTAACACCCTACAGTGGGCTCTTCCCTGCATCCCCGGGGCACCCAAAGCTCCCTGAAGCATTTTCCAGAGCATCTTCTGTCTCACGCTTGGTTGCCAGCACGGTGAACCTGCTCCTCTCACCAGTGAGACATGTAGATGTAGCAGAACGTTAACCGGGTCTGCTTGGCCAACTGGAAGGGTTCGGCGTGTTGTGATGCAGCGTGTGTATTCACACCACCGGGATGGATTCGGATCAGCTGGTTTATGCTGCTAAAGCAGCCCAAGCTGATACTGGGCAAGACGCTCTCGACTCACACATACCATGTTTCTGCCCAGCGTGGGCGGAGGTTTTCACTTAGGTCAGCAGCTCCACGTCCAAACTTGCCTTCTCCGCAGGAGAAGAGGTGTGTGGGCGTTGGGCAGGCACTGGGCAGGCACTGGGCAGGCTCACTCCTTTCCACAGGACGGGGACCTCGGCAGCTGTATAATGACAGCCGAAATACGGGAAGGGGACAGGAATCTGCTCAGAGGCTGTGTCAGTCTTGACCTGCATCGAAGTGTCGCGGGGTCACAAGGATGCGGTGGTCCATGGGGGTCACTGGCAGCTTTGCTGGTGCTGTTTGGACCTCCAGGACCCACCTCCAAACAAACCAGAAACGACTGGGGAATTGTCCCTAGTGGAACAAGCACACAGACCAGGGTTCAAAGGAGGAGAAGACCAGGTCAACCACTGGAAAATCCAAGGTATGTTGTCCATCACCCTCATGGGTATCCTTTTCTTTGACCTGTTTTGATATCCTTTGGAGTTTTCTAACCTCACCCCTCACCCCCCTCCAAAAAATAACTACTTGGGGATTAGGAAATTTGTAGTGAGTTTGTTAGCTGGGAAAAAAACAAAACCCGAAGGCGTGGAATGACTATAGGTCTGCCAGTTGGATAAACTCTCTTGGCTAGTAGTCCAGTGTGAAGACAAGCCACGATAATAAATAAACCGTCAGAATCTAATAGTAAGAATGGCTGAGGCTTTGCAGTAGATCTGATGTGAAGTGATTTTGGTGAACAGTGAGATTTGATGCCCTCACATCCTGCCCAGGTAGGAGGTAGGATTTGCTTGAAAATCTAAATGTTACGTGTGGAACACTGGCGGACAGGGGTCCTTGGCACGCCAGTGTCTCCCAGCACTGAAGTTGTACTTTTTGCTAGACCCGTTTAAAAGGATAAATAAGATTATAAACGGCACCGTAAGAGGCTTAAGCTAATCCTGTCTTATTTCCCAATTCTGATTTCTGCCTTAACGGGCCACGACTACTTCACCCTTAGTAATAAAGGAAACGGTGGCTCAGAATTGAGGTTCTGCTGGAGGTATCCCGTAGTTTCCTCTCATTTCAGAAGGACTGGTGAACCCAGCAAAGCTAATTTAACCCACTGTCTCTAATCTGACCTTCAACAATTTGCCTTCCTTGGAGTTTCGTTCATCCTGAGGTCCTGTACGTGGGAGTACAGTGCGGAGCGGGGACCAGCAGCCCCGGCGTGTTGCGCAGCAGCCCTGGACGTGTGCTGTGCAGGTAAAGCCCCTGCACCTGTGCACGTGTGTGCATGGGGGGGTGTGGTGGCCATGTGTCCCCTTGAACGTGTGGGTGAACTGTACGCCTTGACCTTCTCTACGTACTGTAAGTTGCAATTTCTGCCTCTTGCTGCTGCTCCATCACCTGTTACCGCGAAGGCGGCTGTTCCCTAAGGAATGGGGTGCTGGAAGCCAAGGTGGGGTCACACCACCGCTGAGTGGGACAGGCAGGGCAGGACCAGAGGTCATGGCCAGGCTCAACCAAGAGTCCAGATGACCGAGCAAGCTCCTGGTCATGAGGCAAGTCTGAGGTCAAGCTGGGAAGTCAATCTGCAGCTTGGGATCGGGATCTGGTGAGGGTAGCCATGGTCAGACGCAGCCCAGCAATCACTGGGCAGGTCCACTGTGGTGGGACAGGGTGGAAGTCAAGCTGGGAAGTCAGTCTGTGGTCAGAGTCCAGGTCAGCCAGGCATGGGCATGTCTGTGGCTGAGCTGGAGACCTCCTACAGGATAGCTCAGGGCAGGGACTGAAGAGCCAGAGCTGAGCTGAAATGGGGCTCCTGGGGCAAGGGCAGGGAGTGGACGAATGCCCCAGGTGAGGTGGTCAGGGCCACTAAGCCATATTAGTGCTCTCAGGTCCCTGAGAGGCTGAGGCTGTTGGGTTGGGCAACACTCCTTGTCCAAGCTCCTGCCATCTCCTGAAGTTCCTTGCTGGAGATTTTCTGTGGCTCCTGAAGCAGGACAGTGTGGGCCACCTGCAGAATTGCTGCTCCCATGCAAGAACACCCCACAAAACAGCAAAGACCAAACGGTGAAGATGAGATCGATTTTTTTAAAAAGTTTATTAGTGAAATATTGACAGTGCAATAGCCAGATGTGAATGGCAAAGGCAGAGCTGCTGGTATCTGAAATGCTGCCAGGGTGGGCGATGGACCCAGCACTGTCAGAGGGCTCCGATGGCATGTTCCTGCCCCCAGCTCCTGCTCTAGGAGTTAATGGTGAAGGAGGAACCAGAAGCCTCAGACCAAGTGCAGGATTGACAAGGCACAGGCAAGCGCACGGCACACGTGAGAGCAGCAGCTACCAGCCTCCTTGGAAAGCTCCTGCATTTGAGCATTTGCTCGAACTTGCTCTTGGCACAGAGTAACTGCCAGAGTCCCGCCGACGGCACGGGACGGGCCCTGGCTGTGGGGATGACGGGTTCCTCCGGGGTACGCAGCAAGGCAGGATTTAGCCCTCCAATACAGAGCATCCAGCCACGAAGCAGAGGAGAATCTAGACCAGTTTGGGGCAGGTTTGCAGCCTCGTTTCCATGTGTTACCTTCATTTCTGCCCGCGGTGACAGTGACACCTACGGTCTTGCCCTGGGACACGATCAGTTACGGCCAACCGTGTACCCAGGGTATTGCTGGAATCCGGGAGCTACCAAGGCAGGATCTTATTCATTTCCTTGACCTACAGAGTGGTCAAAGTGATTCGATCACCTGGATACTGCCTCTGCTTCCCAACTAGGTGCTCCATGAGGAATTGAGTCCTGCAAAAGCTCAGCAGGCTTGAGGAAGCTCACGGGGATGGTCAGGGCACAGTGGGCAGCTCAACCCATGCTGCCCTGCCTGCTGCCAGGGAGAAGGAAGACGGCACGTGTCTGTGGGCTTTGCAGCCACACCTCTGGTGCCACGCAGCCATCGGCCAGGGCTGCCCTGGAGAGCTGAAGGTTGCCCCAGCCAAAGCGGTGGTGCGGAAGCAGGAGTGGGCCTGGCTGGGGAAGGGCACTTCAGGCAATAAAGAGCCACATGAAAAGCTTTTCATAGAGCTACTCAAAACGATAGCAGCAGCGAGAGACAAAGGCACTCCAAAGGCAGTCCTGGCACCCTTAAGTTCACGCTCAGCTCATACGTTGCAGCAGAGGGACAAGAGCGTGGTACACCCTTTGGTGCCCCGAACACAGAAGGTACAAGAGGATCCCTGGGGCTCAGGCTCTGCTCCCTGTGCCAGTGCCAGTATCTGTTCTATCGATCACACCTGCCCAGCACCACTGCCCACCAGCCAGGGTGGGAAGGAGCCACCTGAGAGCCTCTGGCCACCTTCTGCAGAGGGCAGCGAGGTCCTCACCAGTCCAGACCCTCCTTCTGCGCCAGCAGCCTGGTGCTCTTCTCACTGTAGAACTGGGCATACCAGCGCCGGTGCTTCTGGATGCTGGAGTCCTCTCTGACCAGCAGCGGCTTGGACAGATACTGTTTGTTATTCCAGATGGTTATATCGCGCTCGAACTGGGGGGAGAAGGATGGTCTCGTTCAGGTGGGGAAGCTGAACCAGCAGTTTTTTGGGTGCTACCTGCACACCAGGTTTGGGTTTTTTAGCGTTTCTCCCCAAATGGCCAGTGTGGGACTGCGCGTGCAACGCTATGGCTCTGCAGTTAGGAGATGTTTATCCCCCCATAGCCCCCAAACCAGAAGCCACTTTTGTCTTAGACAACCTTTGTCATAGGACATACTGGAAAAGAAATGGATGTTGTGCAGGTAGGAGCTGCTCCACCTGGGGTTTTTGATTCGCTGCGTAGCTCCAGCCAACCAGGGGTTTATAAATGAAGCATCTGCATCTTAAACTCTGCTCAGACACACATGCAGTAAGATTTATGGAGTTTTCCCGTGGGAAGAGGTCCCTGCGGAAGTGAGTGCTGCTCATTCACGTTAGTAAGAATGCAGAACAGTAAGTCAGCGTTTATACAGCACGAGTCAGCACGGCCAAGTTTGATTTGGGGTTTTTGGCATCTGAAAATAATCTTCTGGCAATTTTTGCTGTAGTGCCAGTGAAACTCTCTCTGGTCAGACCAAACAGTTTCCAAACTTTAACCCCTGACAGAAGGGAATGACCTGAGCTCCTCTGACTCCTTGAAGGGAGTTACAGGGATGAGGGAGTCAGGCTTCTCTTGGTAGTGTCAGCTGGTATTACAAGGAGTAACAACCGCAGATTGCAGGTTGAGAAGTTCAAAATGGTCATTAAAACAAAAAATTAGCAATGTGGGTAGAGCAACAATGGAACAGGTCAGCCAGGGAGCTGGAGAGATGGGTGCATTCTTCAAAGGAGAAGACTTTCAAGGCCATGCCTGACCTGATCTTGGCAATAGTCTTGCTCCAACTGGGATATTGGGCTGGAGAACTCCAGAGGGACCTTTCGCCATTTCCATGAATCCCTGTGGTAAGGATCTGGAAAACTTTCATCAGGAATTGCCCAATCTCATGAGCATTTAACAGCAGGATAATTTCTTGGCTCAGTTCTCACTGGAGGAGATAGGATGATCTTAAAGCACCAACCTGGGATGCTGGAAATCTGAGTGCGATTATTAGTTCTCTCAAAGACTTCCTGCAGTCTGGGAGAGGTTGCCTAATCCTTGTGCCTCAGTTCCCCATTCACAGGACAGGGATAGCACCTCTCTGCCATCCTCAACAGATAAGTCACTGCAGGGACCCTCTTTACTAAACGTCCAGTTTAGCTCTTTAGTCTCCTAAAACTGAAAGATCATGCCAAGCACTGGAAGGATCTTGCCCACAAGTGCTTTGCTCCCACATAATGTAGATGCCCCATCCCTGGAAGTGTTCAAGACCAGGTTGGATGAGGCTTTGAGCAACCTGGTGTAGTGGAAGGTGTCCCTGCCCGTGGCAGGGGGGTTGGAACTAGATGATCTTGAAGGTCCCTTCCAACCCAAACCATTCTATGATGCTATGATTCTATATATCTGAGCCTCCATGGGCAACTGCTCTTCCTTCTCATACCTCTCATCCACCCAGTTCCAGGTGACTATCTTTGGCTGCTCTTCTTCACAAGCCTTACCTGTATGCACTCTGCTCTCAGGATGAACTTGGGGATTATGGCCGGCATGTTCTTCTGGTAGTAGATTTTGTGGACAACATTCTGCAGGAGAGGCTCCAGGGGAGTCACCGTCTGCAGGATGATCCCATGGCCAAGGAAAGCGTGTTCAAAGATGAGGAAAACCAGCCCTGGTCCCACCTGCAGACCAACAGAGCACCCTCAGGGAGCTGTCCCCAGTGGTCCAGCCCTCTGGTACAGCACCTCCCACAGCCTGAGACCAGATGGAGATGTCTCCTAGGCTGTGCTCAAATCCTCCTTTACTCTGTCTTTCATCAAATAATAGGGACAAAGTCAAACTACACCTCAAGGCCATGAGTCACAGGCTGTTTGCCAACTGTTAATGCTTCCCAGGGTGGGGGCGAAATCCAGCAGAGCCAGGCAGCCCATGTTGGCCTGGGACATTCACAGATGCGTTGGGGCTGGATGGCTCTGGTGTGGGCCCACAGGAATTCATGAGGGTTTACAGTACTCTGCTGGTCCCCAAAAGTTTAAAAATCTAATCTTCTAGGAAATGCTTTCAAATTTTCACTTGGTCTTGTTGTTCATCACTGAATTTCCTTCAGGTCATCCACAGCCTTATTGCACTGTTGACTCCAGTCCTGGGCTCCACATCTCAGTAGCAGTGATTGCAATACAGTCTGGAGGAAACACAGCATCCCTACTCCTGCTCTGGCTCTCTCCTTCCCAGCTACAACAGTCACACCAGGTTTTAGCTGATTTATAAGACCGTTTCGGTCTTCGACGTGCATCCAGGCACACAGCTGCGTGCTCATACGCTTGGTTCTTTGAGGCAGTGCAGATTGTTGGGTTTCCAGCTACTTTATTTACTACTTCCTTTAATGTTTGGTTACAAACTTTTTGTAAGGTAATTTGAGTGTCTATTTTCTCCTGTTCACTGGTATCAGTGCTAAACAGCACAGATCTAAGAACTGAACAGAGATACAGTCAACATCCACTTTGTGATAATTCCCTAACTACGCGAGATCTAGTCCTTAGCAAAGTTTTGCATCATGACTTGTTTTGCTGTTGTTCTGAATTTGTCATACCGGAGTAGGTCAGATGCCTTCAAAAACGTACTAGAACAAAGTTACTCGTTTTATCAGGCAAGCTTAGCATTTCATAAAAAAAAAACCACCCACAACCAAAACCAATATCCAGTTCCCATTGATTCATGTTCAGTGGCATTATTTCGATCTTCCTTTAATTCTTTATCAATCTGTGTCATCTATTTTTTCTCATTCAAGGCTGATCTTGGGCTACCAGACACGCTGTTTCTGACTGTTGGCCTTTCCCAGGCGTGTTCGCCATGGACTGAAGAGATCCACCCTGCTGCATTGCAGAGCTGTGGCACCATGGTGTGAAGGTCCCTTGAGATTGTCATCAGTGCCTGCACAGGTGCTAGCTATTTTGGGGTTTTTAATTTTTTTTAAGTATTTTGGGGGCACAGCAGTCCTTACAAACTCTCCCTCTTCCCTGTGCTGTCCAGCTGTGCAGCAGCCCCAGTCCCAGTGTGTAGTTTTGGCCCATGTGTCTGGTGCACTCGGTAGGAAAGGCTGCACTGGGTAGGATGGGCACAGACTCACTCAGCCTTTTGGGTGACAAAACCCTTCAGCTTGGGGTGCTGGTGGTCACCAGCATGGGACGTACCTGCCTGGCCAAAACCTTCAAATCCATCAAGGAGATGTGCTTCCCGAAGATGGTTGCGGTGTGTTCAACCAGCATCTGGGAGCAATGCTCGTTGGGCGCCGGCTCTGGCCGCCACTCTGCCTGGAGAGGTGGAGAAGGATCAGCTCAGTCCAAGAGACAGGGAGACAGGAGTAGAGGCTGAGGGGAGGTGGCAGCCAGATGGTGACAAGAGTTGGCTGTGAAAACCATCTACAGGTGAGCACAGATGAAGGGTGCAGCTAAAACCCACAGAGACACAGGTAAGAGAGTGGACCTGAAGACGGAGGATGTGGCAGAGGGGGTGAGGTGGGACTGATGCTTCACGGCAGAACAGGGACCTGGTTTGAAAGACTTCAACCTCCTCATGGCTAAGAGGGGAACCAGGGTCTTACCTTCCAGATGTGCTTCATAAAATCCCACAGTTTGGACCTTGTGTATCTCAGATCGGATCCGCCCAGAATAGCTGGTCCGTGGAGAAAAGCCAGGTGAGCCGTGTCGGCTGCGTTCTCGGGGATTTCCTGCCCGTGGGGAACAATTTGCTGTTGGTGAGAGCTGACTGGGGTGTGAGCTCCTGTGCTCGTGGCAGTGTCACACTAGCACTGAGGCGCAGCCCAGGGCACGTCGCTCCGAGCGCAGCAGAGATGCTCGCGGGTAGGTGACCCAGCAAGAGGCAAGCAAGTGCGTGGAGGAAGGGGCCTCAGCACCGACTGACTCAGGACTAGTTCTTAACTAGTGTGTAGGAATAATTTGAACACAAAGCTCTGAAAATTCAGAGTTCATTTTAAGCTCAAAGAAGTCTATGCCTGTTAACTTCTGCAGGCTGGAACTCCAAATAAGTCCTTCCTTTGGCCCTGTAGTAACTGTAAGGGATAAAGCATTTTTGTGCTTGTGCTCCCAGACTAGTTTTCACATACTTTTAAACCTTTAAACCCCACCAGCCTGCCCAGAGTGTCACTTTTTCAGAAGCTTTAACTGCTTTATTACTCAAACACACCATCTCCCCACCACCTCGGCAAGCGGCACAGACCGGCCCCAGGACAGACGCGCGTGCAGTGGCTTGCACTGAAAAGCAGAGATGAAATAAATGTCACTATCCCTTCAATCTCCCAAATTCTCCCTGCTTCTCACATCTCTGCCCATGCCCAGAGCCATATCTCCTGTGTCTCATGCACCTCCTTCATTTCTTCTAATAACTTTTCATTTCTTCCAAGCCCACTCACCTTCACCGTGATTTAGTCAGCGGGCAGGCGTTGCCCTTGCAGAGAAGGGCGCTTTAGATTAAGGGTCATTTTTGTCACTGATTTTCACAAAGAGAAGTGTTCTGCTCGGTGGGGAGGGTATGAAAACCTCCCAAGGACCTCCAGGTTTCAAAACTGCTGCTGCCTCCCATCACTCTCCCAGAGGAGTCCCCAACCACGGCTGCCCCCAGCTCCCTCCAAGGACCACGGTCCCTTCTGTTTAGTGCCACAAAACGAGTCCCTTTTTCCAGACTCATTTCCGCTGAGACGACGGAGGCAACAGCCATTTTGTTCTCTGTGGCACATTCGTCAGCGTGTGATGGTGATTATGAAGATTAACAGCAAAATAACCGCGTGCTTCCATTTCGGTGATCGATGAGTTGAAAAGCCTCCCAGCACTAAGTGCCGCAACTCTTAGAGAATCTTTTTTTAAATTACATCAGTTATAAGTCAAAGCAAATTAACAGATTCCCTTTAAGTACCCAGAGCATCTGCTCAATGCTCAAGAAGCCCACGATCCGCGTTTGGGGAACATATGCCATACTGTCAGTATATGGCACAGGGATGTATTTCTAGGTCTAGGCTCTGCCAGCAGCAGCGGTGGCACTGGGCACTGGCAGGGCCTGGCAAATTGGGAGGACATGTCCCTGAATGGATTAAGTGGGAGGAGATGTCCCTGAACTGGACTATAGGAGAGGCTCCAGGAGTGGACCTGCCCCGCGGAGGTACCGGGCTCCGTACCTGGATGTGCGCGTTGACAAAGTGCTCCGTCTGCCCACGGAACACCCACTCTTTGGTGGTGATCTCCCGCTGCTCGGGCACTGCCCATGTCGGACCGACCCCTTCGCAGTGGTACCAGACCAGCAGCATCCCATTGACCTCGCAGCACGGCCAGGATTGGACCCTCGCAAAATCTGGCACTGTGGAGGAAAGAGGAAAGGAAGGAATCGGTTAAAAACAGCATCTCCGCAGTTGACACTGGTGCTGAGGGTCACCTTGTCCTGAGCCACGGCTCAGAGATCATCTTTATGGTCAACATCCACGTGGCACAGATGCTCTGGTGGCACTTGCCACCTTTCAGGTTGCTGAAGAAGGACAACAGCTTCTGAAGTTCACAGGAGAGTGTTTGCTTAAACCAGTTGTATTTCAGCCGGGGGTTTTGCAGAAGTCTTTCAGGGCAGAAGCATGGCTGGTTGCTCCCCAGCCTTCTTTCACTGCTCTTAAACCCGTTCAAATAAGTAAATTTGAATGGACCCTCCTCAAGCATCAACGAGCTACAAGGAGATGCTTTTAGTTATAGATGTGCGGAGAGTAAAACCCATCTCCGCCTCTCGAGTTCAAGTCGTTCTGTTACAACACTGCAGTGCCATGTGTTGCTTTAAGAATATATCTGCACTCTCCAGTGAAATTAATTTTGGCATTTATGTTTACCCAGTTGTCGGAAAATGTAGCTTCTACTGTACTGGAAGGCTTTTGCCTTCATTAGGTTTGTTTTTTTTTCTAATTTGCAAACAAGCACATATGGCAACCAATCATTATTACCCAGCTGGACTGAGTTGAGATAATGAACTAATTACTAATCAACTCAAGGTACAGACCCTGCCTACAAGAGGCAGGCCATTTCCTCCTGGCTGTGGAGGATGCAACAGCGTCCTTGGTGCTGCAGCCCAGGCTGGTGAGCAACAACTGGTGACCCCGACGTGATACATCCGTGAGACCCCATGAAGCCCCGACTCCCTCGCCAAGCCGAGAGCCTGAGCCAAAAGAGCCGGAGCCGGGAGCCCGAGCGAGAGTCCTTCGGAGAAGAAGGTAAAGCCGCAAGCCCTGACGTGGTATTCGTGGGAGGGAAGCGTGCTGGAGTTGTATGAATGGGCTGGGTCTCTGCTCACCATAAAGCCTTTGTGAAAACAAAACATGGTAAAACAAAAAGGGGGAATTATGGCATCCAGTCATTATTACCCAGCTGGACTGAGTTGAGATAATGAACTAATTACTAATCAACTCAAGGTACCTATCCTGCCTACAAGAGGCAGGCCATTTCCTCCTGGCTGCGGAAGATGCAACAGCATCCTTGGTGCCGCAGCCCAGGCTGGTGAGCATCAAGCACAAAGGATAGAGATTCCTTATTGTTCAGCCTTGTACAGCCATGTGGGAAGTGAAATATGAGGAGAAATTATATTTCTCTTTCAGTCAATGAATATCAGAGGGAGCAGGAGACCTTCACTGCGATTTCTGATTGAAAAGATCTGGTGCTTTGGGTGGGATGCAGCTCACAACACTTTAGAGGGCTTCATCTGCCCCCATGCAGACACAGAATCATGGAATCATTTAGGTTGGAAAGGACCTTTAAGATCATCCAGTCCAACTGTTAACCCAACACTGCCAAGTTCACCACTAAACCATGTCCCTCAGCACCGCATCTACACAGCTTTTAAATACCTCCAGGGATAGTGACTCCACCACTGCCCTGGGCAGCCTGTTCTAGTGCTTGACAACCCTTTCAGTGAAAAAGTTTCTCCTAATATCCAATCTAAACCTCCTTGGAGCAACTTGAGGCCATTTCCTCTTTTCTTATGGCTTGTTACTTGAGAGAAGAGACCGACCCCCATCTCTCTACAACCTCCTTTCAGGTAGTTGTAGAGAGGAAGAAGGTCTCCTCTCAGCCTCCTCTTCTCCAGGCTCAACAACCCCGGTTCCCTCAGCTGCTCCTCATGAGACTTGTGCTCCAGACCCTCCACCAGCTCCATCTCGCACCAGGCTGGGCTCTGTGCCTCTCCTGCCCCACTGTAAGTCCCCTGCAAGCCCAGTGCTGGAGGAGCAGCCCAAACTCTCCAAAATACCCCTCCACCCAAGTGACCTGCATGAGCACAAACGGCTTTTAAATCTGTTTAAATCGACCTGACCCATTTGGGCTGTAGTGGGAGCAGGGCAGCTTCTGCCGCTTCATTCTTTCAATAACTACGGATAACAACGACTCGGAATACAGCCTTTTCAGATGAAAAAAAGGCATCCTGGCAAGCGTTTGCGCGTGTCCAGAACAGTCATTCTGATTTTGTGATAAAACACATCATTTCTTGGAACCAAATTTTCTTTCGAATGCAGCTCCTGAGTGAGTACATATGGGAAAAAAAAAATACAGTACTAATCCTTTTTCTGGAAAAAAAAAAAAATCTGTTTGATGAGATCCGTAAATTGTTTATCTTAATACATATGGACGGAATATTTCTTCCACTTCGCGAAAAATACTATTTAGTAGAAAGACTGAGTTTTGCTGCTAATCAGTGTTTTCATCGCCAACCCGATCAATCCCAATCAGCGAAAGCTGAACTCGAGGAAAATAACTAAGAAGCAGAAGCCAAACCAAAACTCAACATCTGTTTGCTGGTTTGAGCCACGTTTAGAATTGGTGATTTAAACTAAGCAGCGCAGCCAGATCAAGTAATTGTTACGGGTGAACTTTAAGATACTCTTCCCACACAGTCAACGCAAACAACATTTAATGGTCGGTGTATGCAAAGAGCTTTCCTGGATTCTAACCAAAAATTCCCTTCTAGCCTTAAAAGGAGAAAAAATTTCCATTGAGAGACTATTCTGTCAGGCTAATGTGACAGATTCAAACATTGACGTGGTATAAGGTACCGCCACAGAGTACCGAATCATTTTGGGAACCCAACAGCTCCTCTGGATCCATCCTTGCTGGTGCAATGGATGACTCCGAGTTAAAAAATCGTCTTTTCTACCCCTCTTGCTGAATGCAGGAGTTGAGGACTATCAAAAGCAAGGCAGGTTCTTGGACTAGACTAAAGTCCCAGTTAGCATCTAGCACAGGAAAGGGTACTGGAACATTATGCCTCAGCATGGACAACCCAGGAGGAAAATTAGGGTGCTGCATGAAATCAGGGGGCAGGGCGGAGGGTGTGTTATTATAAAGACCCCAGTTCCTTAACGAAGTAGCTTTTAACGAGGACACACAGGGCGCCACCGTTTCTGCAGATGCTTTCTGGGGGGATGTTCACCTTTTTCAGCGTACGGGATGCGGGTGCATTTTCCATCTTCTCCTTGGAACTGCCAGCCATGAAACGGGCATTCGATGCAACTGCCGACGACGCGCCCGCCGGCGGCGAGGTCAGCGCCAAGGTGAGGGCAGTAAGCGTTGACCACGTAGGCTTGGCCATCCCGGGTGCGAAACGCAGCGAGGTGCTCCCCTGCAGAAACAGGAGGTGGTAAAAACCATCCCCAGATGAAGGGGGAGGTCAGGTGAGACACACATGGCTCAGCCCCTTCCCAACGGGCACCGACCGGCGCTTCTACCCACCGCTGCAGGCGTCCGCCCGCGCAGGCATGCAGAAACCTCCTGCTAAACATTCACACCGGAGTTTTTCCTTCCTTGCTGGTGGAAGATCTGGCAGGACAGAAACAGGGTTGCTCCGGAGGAGTTATTTAACCACGAGATGGCACCAGGCAGCTGCCAGAGCCGGGCCGGGGGCTGCTGCCCGGGGCTGCGGGCAGGGGGGAGCGGGGAGGTGGCAGGGCCCTGGCAGGAGGGATGCGGGCAGGTGGCATTTACTGACTGCAAAAAAAGGGCCGTGCAAAATAGTGGTGGCAGCTGCTGTAGCCACTGCCCAGGGTTTAAAAGCCAACCCAGAGCAGCGAGCGGTGGTGCCGTGGCCCGTCATGCCCCACGTTGCACACACAGCACATTGGCACCTCGCAGGGCCGGGCAGCGCCCGCGGTCCCGGGGGGGCTGCTGCAGCCCTGGGACTGTGGGTGCTGCTGAAGGACGTTGCCTTGCTCCAGGAAGAGGGAGCACGATTTCTCCTGGTGGTCTCTAAACCCTCACAGCTCTGCCCCTCAGGCTGCATTTTTGGGCACCTGGAGCCTGTTTTAGCCACAGGATAAAAGGTGCTTTCGCAGAAATAGTTAAAGATTCATGGTGCTTCCCCGGCTGAGGGAGGGATCCACAGAGAGCAGAGCAAGAGCTGTGTTTAAAGAGAATCCTGTTCCTGTCCCTTTGCCCCACAGCAGAGCACACGGGCTCAGACATCTGCGGAACGTGCCAGCGGCAGCTGGAAGCAAAAGCCCTTCACCTGTTTGCTCTGGAACTCCAAGAGCTGCTGGAGCAGCTCAGCACCAAATCCCTTCGCCAGGCAGGGACGGCGGGTGCTGTGAGCCAGAGCACAGACACCTCCTCAGCAAAAGGGGGTTTGCTGGTGGAGCAAAGGGAAGCGCCTGGCTCTGGTCCACTCCATGCGGGGAGCGCAGGCGGGTCGATGTTGGCGTGGTTGGGGCTGCCCCCAGCACTCAGCCTTGCTTCTCTCCATCTCTGGACCTGATTCTTTGTGCTCTCTGAAGCAATGTGAGCTTTTCCATGCTGGGATCTGTCACGGATGAGTTCTGGCGTCGTCCTCGTCCTCCCCACTCCCAGGCTAGTGCCACGTTTGCTGAGCAAGGAACTGTTAAACTGGAGAGACAGACAGTACCTGGGCTATAGCCATAGGTCTGTTCATGGCACTACTGCAGCCAGCTGTGTAAGGCAACCACAGCTGGATGGCATGTGACAGTGTTAGCCCTGGAGGGACTGAAGAGATGCCAGTGCGTTCCTGGTCCGGCACAGAGCTGCCCCCAGGGTGCTGTGGCACTGCAGCCCCCCAGCACCCACATCCCTGCCGGTGGCTCAGAGGAGAGGGGCTGCTCACCAGTCTCCTGGCCCAAAAGCAAAGCCAGACCTTCTCCAGTGTCCCCTCAAGCCATGCCCTGGTTGGAAGGGGCACAGCTGGTCTGGGAGTGCAGAAGCACTTGGGGATGGTTCGTACCAATGTGGGTGCTGAGTTAAAGGCCAGGGTGCTCCAAGGTCCTCTCTTCCATACTGTGCTACAGGTTATGCATAATATAGGTCCCACCCAAAGCCACTTTCCCTGATTGAAGCTTTGTGGTTTGAACAAAGAGAAGGAAACCCTGCGAACTTCCCCAGCCTTCAAGCCTAGAAAGGATTATTCCTGATATTTGGCAGGAATGAGTTGTACTCCAGTGCCCGGAGGTCCCTCTTCACCCAGGTGCCCGGCTCTGTGGTCTCTGCAGTCTTTCTGGAAAGCTCTCACACATCTGCTGGCAGCAGCACACGGGAGTGGAGGCACCCGAGGTGCAGGTCCTTCCTCCTGCCCCAGGTAACAAGGATTCATTCTGAAGCATCAGCACTTTCTTCTACCTCTAACCTGCCTCTCTACCTGCCGTGAGGCTCAGGGCAAAGCGGGGAAGGCAGGGAAATGGTTTCTACCTGTCACTGGAGGTGTTGCAGGTCCTCCAGGAGCAGCAGCATTGTGGAAACACAGAGAAGCAAAGTTGGCTGGGTCAGACCAGAGCACTTGGAGCCACCTGCCCCAGGGAGCAGCCTGATGCTTTCCCCACCAAAGTTTTAAGGCTATTTTACTCCAAACAGGTCCCAACTCTAGCACTTTCCTTCCACATGCAGCATGGAGCTGTTCTGCCTTGAAGATATGAAGCAATGCTGGTGGCCAGAGCCTTGCCGGGCTGTCCCAAAAGCTCACCCAGGACTCCTGAGCGGGTGCTGCTTTTGCCTCCAGCCTTTGTCTGGAGCCAGCGAAGTTGTAGATCTTTGTTCTAGCTGGTGCGTCAAATCTGATGTCTCTCCACTTGGGAGGAGAGTATCCTGGCCTGAGACATACTGAAAAACTAACTCCGTTGCAGCTGAATATCTCTAGAGCATTAACAGCTACGTCCTGATATTTTCCTATTAAATGAGCTCATTTCTTTCATAGAAATCCAATGGCAATTGTAGCAAGAATAACACATGGCACACAGAGCCCCGAGGCCACTGCGCAGGTCCAGGCTCTGGGCTCAGAGGATGAGCTCTGGGGCTTTCAGGTGCAGGAGCCTCAGCGGGGTCTGAGCCGCTTCCCTGCAGCAACACCCGGGCAGCCGTGCCACGCCGTGCCCCGCAGATCGGAGCAGCTCTCACCCCACTTCCACAATCTTAGGAGAGAGTGAGGCTTTACTGCGAGCTCAGTGCCATGTTTTGGAGGGTGTCCCATCCCAGGGACTGAGTCAAGTTCCTTCATCTCCTCTGGCTTGCTGCCTTCGGAGCAGGGCTGCATTTCCAGGCTATGCTCAAAGACTCCTAGAATAAATTAGACACTGACAAACCTGGAGGCTACAGAGTGTTTAACTCTCTTATTTATGGATCGTCCTGGCACTGGTACACACACTACTGTCACTGCTGCTAGAGGAGAGTTTTACCTGCACATTTCAGCCAGACCCAAACTATTGGGTGCTAGGAACAGGCTTCGGGCAGACAACCAAGGGAGTCATAACAGATAAGCTGGTAGGGGCTCCCTAGGACATGTATATTGAATTGAACAGGTCCTGTTATATTAAAAAAACCAAAACAAAACAACACACAAATAAATTGAAACAACTTCACAAGAGAGGATGACTCCTGAAAACAGAAAACCCCCACACTTTCACCACTGAATCCAAGGGATTTCAATGCAGAAACATCCCTTCTGATGAGGAAGGCACCAGCACAAGTCCCAAACCATCTTCAAGGTGAAAGCACCCTGGACAAGAACAGCAGCCCTCTGGATGTGGCTGTGAGGCCCCATCCTCATCTCCCCAGGACCTGGGTAGCTGCAGGCAGTGATGCCTGGGAGGAGAGCCCAGGCAGCCAGATGATCCGGTGTCCCAGCAAGGAGCCCAGAGAGGGGTGCCCTGCACATTCTCACTCCATGCCATGCTGTCCCCAGCGCCCCAGCAAAGATACTCAATGCACATATAAAAGCCCAGGCAGTGACATCCTTGGTGCCCCTATATAGGTGCTGGTTGGGGTGCCCCGAAAGGAATGCCTGGGCAGAGTTGTCTCAGTGCCACAGCAGAGCTCCCAGGCAGTGATGCCCTGGCAGGGATGCCCTGCACAACTAGCAAGTAGCCCAGGCAGGGACACTGCAGTGCTGCAGCATGGGTGCTGGTTTGGGTACCCCAGTGCCCCGACAGGATGCCCAGGCTGGGGTGCTCCAGTGCCCCAGTGAGGATGGCTGTGTCAAGGTGTCTCAGTGACCCAGCAGGAATGGCTGGGCAGGGATGTCCGGTACATGCCCCGATGCCCTGGTAGGCATGTCCTAGTGCCCCGGTGGGAATGTCCGGGTGGCGATGTCCCCGTGCCCCGGCAGGAATGGCTGGGCAGGGCTGCCCTGTTTCCCTGCCGGGGATGCCGTCCAGGATCCCCTGGTGCCACGGTGGGGATGGCCGGGCAGGGGTGCCCCAGGGACCCGGCGGGGGTGCCTGTCGGGAGGTGCCAGTGCCCCAGGCTGGGAGCTGGCCTGGGTGCGGCACTGCCCGGGGCACCCAGGCAGGGATGCTCCGGCACCCCGACAGCGAGCCCGGGCAGGGACGTCCGACTCCCCGGCGGGGCTGCCCGGGCAGGTGCGCCCCGCACACCGGCCGCGATCCCGGGCCTCATCGCTCCCGTTGTCCGGGCGGGGGTCGGGGCGCCCGTCGGGGATGCGGCGGGGGGCACTCACCGAGCAGGGCGAGGCTGCGGACGGCGCCGCGGGGCAGCTGCGCGGAGTCGAGCAGGCGGTACCAGCCGTTGGGGTAGGGCGGCGGCACGGCCCCGGGGCGGCGGGCGCGGCGGGCGCGGCGAGCAGCCTGTGCGCGGCTCAGGCCGGGGGCCGGCAGGTAGCCCACCTCCCCGGGGCCGCGCCGCAGGGCCAGCGGCTGGGAACAGCCCAGCAGCAGCAGGACGAGGAAGAAGAGGAGGAGGATGAAGAGCAGCGCCCCGTGCTCCAGACCCGCCGCCGGCAGCGCCGCGCCGCACCACCCGCTCCCCATAGCGCGGCCGGTCCCGCCGCCGCCGCCCCTTATAGCGCGGCCGGCCCCGCCCGGGGAGGCGCTTCGTGGGCGTTGGGGGGGGGGAGGGGGGGACGGGACTCCCCACCCCGGGGACCCCCCGGGCATCCCCGGCTGCATCCCGGGCTGCGACGGAGCGGACGAATCCCCTCCGCTCGGCCCCGGGGGTGCTGAGACCCAACGCAGCACCCGCTCCCGGGGCCGAGCGGAGGGTGGGGGGGCGAGGAGAGGATGAGGGAGGGGGGTTTGCTTCGTCTGGGAAAAGGGAGGAAAACTAGGAGGGGGATCCAACTGCAGCCTGCTGCCGGCTCGGGGTTACAGAGCGGAGGGAGCTGGGATCTTCTCCAAGACACACAGCAAAGAGGCAACAGGCACGAGCTGCAGCAAAGGGAACTCCGCTTGCACATGGCAAAAATAGTGCTTCCATGAAAGAGTGGTCTTAAATCCAGAAGATATGTTAACTAGATCAATAAATACCCCAGCATCCTCCTGAGCTGCTGTCCTGGGCTTAGAAAGGGGGAACCTGGTGTTGGGGTTGTCTTCGAGATGGGGCACCAGGCAGGACCCTGACAGGTCTCTCAGAGTTCAAGAGCAGCTCAGAGAGGTGCCAGCGTAGAAAACCGGGGTAACAAGGGACTTGGAACCCCTCTGCGCAGAGAGGATAACTGAGGGCGAAGCCAAGGATGAGCTATCTGAGCATGCCAGCTGGCTGGAAAAGGGAGGCAGAGAAGTAACGCTTGATTTAGTCCGAAGAATCACACAGGTTCAGGAGGTAACTGTAAAGAAGCCACTTGTTGCCTTGTCATGTAGATATAGTGAGAGATTCCCCAGAGAAGCAGCAACCCAAAATATCCACCCTAGATAATTGAAAAGGGAAAAGTACACAGCAACGGAACGTCTGGCTGAAGCAAAACGAGCAACTAAAAGGGTGAATTCAGACAGGGTGAAGACCCAGCTTGAAGACCTCACGTGCAAGGTTCAGGTAAATATATGTATGATCTATTGGAAACCAGTTCTAGGAGAAGAATGCTGGTGTAGTTAGACAGGAGATTGAACACAACAGTTGGAAGTGAACGGACATCCCTTGGAGGGACGGGCTGCCAGTCCTGCCCAAACAGGGAAAGGAAGAGAGCAGCAGCTCTGGTTAAGTGAAGGATCAAATCAAAATAGGGCAGGTCAGAGAAGGATTTTCAAGAACAACTTACTAAGGCCATAAAAGCACATCATAAATACATTCGTTGCACACAAACAGACACCTGATGGGCGGTTCGGGGAACGGCAGATCGATGAGTCTCGGTACTGTGCTGGGCAAATCCGTTAGATGCTGCAGGGAAGGGACTGAGAAATGCAGGAATGAGTGTGACCAGCTGGGGAGGACAGCGCACGACAGCGCGGAGAAGTCACATCTCAGATCCGAGGAGTCAGCAAACAGGTGAACAAGTTTGTTCATTTGCCTTTTCAAGACACTCCCTCTAAGGTATGTTGCATAAGGTCCTTAAATAATCCTGGAACAACAGGGAGAACCTCTCTGCTTTTGCAACTGGCGGGAAGATGGGAGCCAAGGAGAAGGAGTAGAAGCTCAGCTGTTACAACGGAGATTAGAAATTTGAATTTATTTCCACAGAACCTGGGAAATGGGATAAATAGATGTCTAAATCATCTGATTAAGATGATTCTAAATTATTCAGTACAGTAAAATGTGACATTGACTATGAACTACTGCAGAAGAAGCCTCACATCTCTCAGTGACTGGCAAGCCAACAGCAGCGTCTGCCAGTGAAATGTGATGCAGGTGGTGAGACCCACAGGAGAGGGTTAGATGTTAACCACCCAGAGAGGCATCCCAGCATTACTTGACTTGAGCCGTGAATACACCTTCTCACTGGTCCATGCTGCTCAAAAAGACAAATGCAATGTTAGGAATAATTAGTATTAATGCTTTTGTAGGCATGATGAGCTAAATGTATAAAAGAAGCAAGGTCCATAGAGGACAATCATATTTTTCTATGAGCTGAGCTGATACAGCTGGAGAAAAGTTGACAAATTTTCAGGCATAACAGCCCTCCTTCAAGAATAATTAGGAATGTAATTGGGAACAGAGCAAAAAAACAGCTGCACATTTGGTCTATTGCAAGGTGCATGTAATGGTGACCACCTCGTCTGGCATGGAGTAAACCTAGAGGAGATAGAGAAAGGAGGAGAGTGGCCAGAAGAAGTGGGGAGTGGCAAGAATAGAATGGACCTGAAGTCTTGAAGATCAGAAGGTGACTTTACCCATCCATCACCGATCTCTGAACTAGACAGCTCTTTGTCTCAGTTGAGCACTTTCCTTTTAAGCTCGTCTTTGACCCCTTTTCCAAGCTTGAAGGAATTTACGAGTGGGCAGAACTGGGCCAAGCAAGATGGAAATCAGGAAACCAAAGGACAAATGGGAGACAGGGAGAGCCCCAGGGTGCTGCTGAATAACCCAGCAGCAATAGGTACCTCCACAGCAAGAAAGGGCTCAGTCCAAAAACTGGTTACCCAGAGCATTTATGAACACTCACTCCCTTTGCCCTGCTCTTGTTCCCCAGATATCTTGAACATCTTTCTTCCAGGACATCTTGCAGGCACAAAGAGGAGGGCCAGGGCACCCACAGCATCCCTGGTGGGACACACAGGAGTGTGTCCCCTGATGAAGCATTCCCCACCACTGATGAAGCATTAAGGGCACGTCTGGTGTGGCACTGTGGGAACCTCTGCTTCCCTGGCATGGGTGGAGGCAGGGAACAGAAGTGAAACAGCCCTGGATGTATGAAGGCTGCCCAGAAGCCCTGGGTGTTAGAGACTGAGTGCAAGAGGCATTTCCAGATAGCTATAATGGGCCCAGGACAGGGCGCTGGGAGTTCCTGAGGGCGGTGATGGCAGGAGCACCCGGGAACATGTGAGTAAAGCAGAACCTCCACAGCCACTCAGGACGCGTGACTCTACCTTGTGTCCTGCTTTCCGGGGTGCCCGGCTCAAGGGTGCTGGGGATGGGCAGTAACAAGCAAACAAGTAAATGAGAAACATGGTGTTTCGCTCATGCTAGAAATCCTTAGACTGGCTGGTACTTGCTAGGACATCTCTGCTTCAGATCAGGGCTGGGACTTGACGGGGCGACTGAAATGGCAAGTAAAGGGCAACTCACAAAATTGCACGAGTAGGATGAAGCCTTGGAGAACTGGGTTGTTGGCCACAAAGGCTCTCAATGACATTTTTACCAAATAACCCCACCTGTGTCTTTCCAGGAAGCCCACCTTGAGACTGTGTGTCTTGCCTTCCAGATGTGCTGACTTGTAAGTACATTAAAGATACCTTCAGGGAAGGAGATGAGATAAACCCAGTGTTTTCTTCAATACTGGTTCTGTTTAGTCTTGTCTCATCATGTTTATATGTGTGTTTAGGTTGGTTTCATAATCAAACCTGTGCAATCAGTCTTGTCTGTCCTTGGCAACAAGGTTTTGATCTTCTAGCAAGTGCCAATCCCACATGACAGGAGGGCACAGCTCTCAAGGGGGCAGGTTTGCTGTCAAATTCCCGTGCTCTGGATTTTGCGTTCGAGCCCTAACCCACCAATTATCTGTTCCAGTGCACGTTGGAGCACACCCAGGCTCCATGCTCCAGCCTGCCGGCTGGCTCCTGGGCTCAGGTACCTCAAGCACAGCAGAAAGGCTGGTGCCAGCTCCTGCCCCTACATGCCATATTGGCACAACTGGGCCAACACTGACTTTGACTTGCTCAACATTCTCCACAGCTACTCCCGAGGCCATACATCTCTCATTTATCATGTTTGGTGTCTTTGAAAGCCACATCTGGCAGGTTGGAAAGCAGCCCTCTAATTTTTCAGTTCTCCCAAAGTCGGGAGCATTCACATGGGAGCTGCACGGGCTGAGGAGCCCCTAGAGCTATTAAACGTTCGCAAAGACGTGAAAATTTCCCAGCAGCAGCATGAAGTACGGAGGTGTCCTGGGCACCATGCGCTACAGCAGGGCAGATCTGCGTCCGGCTGGGGCAGTGCAGAGGACACGAGGGAGCTCTGAGCACTGTGGTGGGCTCCTGGGAGGGGGACGGGAAGCTTGGGCATGCGCACAAAGGGGGTCTGCTGAGGAGATGTTTGCTGCCTTCTCCCAAAGGCAGGTTTCAGAGGTGGGAACTCTTGCACGTTTCTGTACCTGTCACTGTGAAGATGATGTCCTGGTTTTGAGGACACCTGTCTCTGGAAGAATTACGAGTTCCAGAGTGCCTCATTTGTCAATGGCCCCTTATTCCTTCCCCCTTTTCGGCTTCATAACAGCTCAAAGAGGTTGGACATGCGCGGAGGTCCCACTCTCCACTTCATAGGGTGTAACAAGGTGACACCTCTGCTACCAGTGAAGCCTGTCACCACCTGGGCCTGCTGAGGAGACACAGCCACCTGGAGAAGCCCATCTGACCTCTTTCCCAGGGAATTTGGCCCCTCCAGTCTCTTCAGACTGTGGGACCATTTCTGCTTGATCAAGAATCTGTTGCCGAAGGGAGCTGCTCCGGAGCCATCCCGATCCGCAACGGAGGGGCAGATCTTGGTGTAGAGGGGCCTTTCCTGAGGCAGGGGAACACCAGGGGAGTGAATAGACCCCCCAGGGGCCAGCAGCTCTCACGGGAGACGCTGACATGGCCTGGGTGTTGTTGGAGCAGTGGCGACCACCCCTACACCTACAAAAATCAGCCCGGGGAGCGCGAGCGACCAGGAGCACTGCCAACAGAGCGGGCAAACGGAGCGCAGCGCATCAGCCAGGGCACGGTGCGGCCGTTTGCGCAGAAGGGTGTTCAGGCCGGGCACAGTCACCCCGTCAGCTCAAGAGGTGAGTTTGGTCGGTGACCATCCACCTTCTCAGAAGGAGCTCAGCTATGGTGCCCGCCCGGTGGAAGGTGAAGTCCTCTGCGCTCGGCAGGAGGGATGTGGCAATGCAGACAGAGCTCCCACAGCAACGCGCAGCTGCCCCGGTCTCAGGCTGCAGGGAGTGCCAGATGGGATTCACTTTTCTCAAAGGGGAACGAGGGTCTCAGCACAACAGCTCATTCACAGGGCTTTAAACTAGACTTGAAGAGGGAGCGGGATAATACCAAGCTTAATCAAGACAGGCTGGGAGCACCTGAAGAGCAGCAGAAAGGAATTCCAGCCACTCCAGCCAGGAAGTCAGCTTCATCGGGGCCCAACTGGAATGCCTCTATGCCAACGCACGTAGCACGGGGAATAACCGAGAGGAGTTAGAGGGGTGGGCACCTGCAGGGCTGTGATCTTATTGGCATCATGGAGACATGGTGGGGTGAATCCTGTGACTGCAGTGTTGGAATGGAAGGATAGAGGCTCTTTAGGAAGGACAGGCAGGGGAGAAGAGCAGGAGGTGTCACCCTCTATGTCAAAGGCCAGCTGGAGTGCATGGAGCTGCACCTGTGGATGGATGAGGAGCCAACTGAGAGCTTATGGGTCTGGATTAAAGGCAGGGAAGAGGGACAGCTGAAATTGTAGTGGGGGTCTGCTACAGGCCACCTAACCAAGAAGACCGAGTGGATGAGGCCCTCTACAGATAGACAGGAGCAGCCTTGTGTTCACAAGCCCTGGTCCTCATGGGGGACTTCAACCACCCCGATATCTGTTGGAGGGACAACACAGCTGGGCAGAAGCATTCCAGGAGGTTCCTGGAACACGTTGATGATAACTTCCTTCTCCAAGTGATAGAAGAACCAACAAGGAGAGGCGCTATGCTGGACCTCATTCCCACCAGCAAGGAGGGTCTGGTGGGGAATGTGAAGCTCAAGGACAGCCTCAGCTGTAGTGATCATGAAATGGTGGAGTTCAAGATCCTTAGGGAGGCAAGGAGGGCGCTCAGCAAGCTCACTGCCCTGGGTTTCAGGAGAGCAGACTTCGGCCTCTTCAGGGATCTGCTTGGTAGAGTCCCATGGGAGAAAGCCCTGGAGGGAAGAGAGGCCCAAGAAACACGGTTAATATTCAAAGATCACCTCCTCCAAGCTCAGGAGCGGTGCATCCCAACAAAGAGGAAGTCAGGCAGAAACATCAGGAGGCTGCATGGATGAACAAGGAGCTCCTGGACCAACTCAAACACCAAAAGGAAGCCTACAGAGGGTGGAAGCAAGGACAGGTAGCCTGGGAGAAATACAGAGCAATTGCCCGAGCAGCCAGGGATCAGGTTAGGAAAGCTAAAGCCCTGACAGGGTTAAATCTGGCCAGGGACTACAAGAAATGCTGCTATAGGTATGTCAGTGATAAAAGGAGGACTAGGGAAAATGTCATCCCTCTCCCTAAGGAAATGGGAGACCTGGTCACGCAGGATATGGAGAAGGCTGAGGTTCTCAATGACTTTTTTTGCCTCAGTCTTCACTGGCACGAGCTCCACCGCACGGCCCAAGTCACCGAAGGCAAAGGCAGGGACTGGGAGAATGAAGAACCACCCACTGTAGTAGATCAGGTTTGAGACCATCTAAGGAATCTGAAGGTGCACAAGCCCATGGGACCTGATGAGATGCACCCACATGAGAGAACTGGCAGATGAAGTTGCTAAGCCACTATCCATAATTTTTGAGAAGTCATGGTAGTCTGGTGAAGTTCTCACCAACTGGAAAAAGGAAAACATAGCTGCCATTTCTAAAAAGGGAAAAAAAGGAAGATCCAGGGCTGTCAGTCTCATCTGTTCAAGGCCAGGCTGAATGAGGCTTTGAGCAACCTGGTGTAGTGGAAAGTGTCCCCGCCCATGGCAGGGGGGTTGGAACTAAATGATACTGAAGGTCCCTTCCAACTCAAACTGTTCTACAGTTCTATGATTCTAAGATGCACAGGCTCAAACCACCACATCTTGCAATGAGGAGGGCTGCAGGTTACTGGTGCAACAGCAGAATCAGGTGTACCAGTATCCCCAGAGAGTCCCTGGAGATAAAGGAAGTGACTCTGACAAGCCTGGATGTTAGCTCTGCCTTGTGAAGCAAGGCAGTCACATCCCATTGGCAAGCTTTCCCATGGACACCCAGTTTGTTGGACTGAGCTCCAGTGTAGCAAGCTGTACGCGTTGGGGAGCACCAAGGGCTGCATGGGGGCTGAAGTTCCCCAGTGTGCTTCATCTCCAGCCACTGCATCACGGCATTACTTGGGCCCAGGCTCCCATGTCCTCTGAGGTGAAAATGTTCAGGAAACCCCCAAGCAGTGACCGATGTCTCTGAGCTCCTTTCCAGCCTCTGCTATGCAGCAGTCCCAGGGGGCTGGGAGTCCCTGAGGACAACTTGCCCCATCTCCTGGGACACGATGCTCAGGCAGCTGAAGCTCAGCCACCTCTTGGCTGGTTTTCTAGCAGAAAATTGGAATTCTGTCAAAACGAAAGTTTCCCTACAGAGCTTTTCAAACATGTGAATGCTGGTTTTTCCCTTAGAAAACTATTTCAGTGGAAATTCCCACCCACTCCTGCTGCACAGCTGATGCTGTGTTTCTGTGCATGCAATTCCTTCTGATTTCACAGAAGCTGGGTTTTGTGTTTCTCACCATCTTTGCCTCTGCCCATTGATGTGCCGTGTCCCATCCTCTTACCAGTCACCCGAATGTCTCCTTGCCCAGTCAGGAACCTCTTGGTACCCAAAAGCCAGCCTCACTGCTCGCGTCTCGTTTGAACTCCCCCAGCCTCGTGAGTGCCCAGCTGCCTTGGACGAAGGCAAAGTGCTGGTGGATGGTGTGAATGCTGCTGCCCACGGGGGATGCAGGGATGCAGTAACCCAACAGTGGAGGGGGGACAGATATCTCAATGCTCATCGCTTGGCATAGGATGTTGCTGCAGCTTCTTCCTGGGATGACAGAGACTCCAGAAGTGATATATGCCCTCTGAGCCCTAGATCACCTGGGAGAGGTGAGCAAAGACACCATGGATGCCTACTGCTGGAGCAGGGAGCTGTGCTGCCTGGTGACTCCATCACATCTGCATTGCAAAGCAGGATGGGCTGAGCCACTCTTGGCTGAGAAAGGATTTATGGAGAGCACAAGACTGGCTCAGGGACTGCAGCCCATTCTGGGTCCAGAATGTACAACAGCAAGAGCTCAGGCCAAAAGGCTGCTCAGACACTTTCACCTTGGTGTACACCCCGTTGCTCCCTGCAGCCGCCTCCACCACCATGGAAATAACGCCTTCGGGCACCTCACGCTCTGCAGATGCCAGCCGTTGCCTGTCGGTCTGGCTGGATGGCAGACGCCATGACAAGGATGTCCTCCCGCTGTCCCAGCTGCTCGCACAAATCACATTCCCCACTGGACTGACGGTGGGGAACGCACTGCACCAGCCTCCAGGCAGGTGGTGGGAGCTGTGGGCAGCCCCTGCACCCCCGTCCTTGTCCATCATCCCTGCTTGTCACCTGCCACCACTGCCCGCCTCGACATCAGACTGGGGTTTAGTGCTGTTCCTCATCCCCGTCCCAGGCCATCCTTGTGTTGACGAGAGCCACCAAGGGCAGGTTCCCAGGCACGGGACACCCCTGGGATGTGCCCAGATACCCAAGCAATAGGAACAGGAGATAGGATGAAACTGGGCAGGAGGCTCTGTCATTGCTCCTGGTACTGCAGGCAGCACACACCGACTTCATCCGCTCTCACCTCTTCAATAGCAGCTCATGAGGAGTTTTTCTCCAAATATTCTCCAGAGCCATTTTTCTCCATTTTTTCAGCCTCTTTGTAAAAACTGTGATGCCCAGATCATGGGCAGCATTCCCATCCGGCATTCCCCAATGTTTCCTACAGAGGTTTATGCCATTTGCCGGCTGCTGCTCTGACCCCACAGGGGCACATCCAAGGACAACGCTGCCCTCTTTTAGTTTTGAAATCCATGACCTCTGACCCCCGGTCAGTATTAGAGACCACCTTTCCAGGAGATGTCTCCACTGCATCGGCAGTCCTGTCCTAAGGGTAGGACCAATAATTCTTACATCTACTTACGTGGCTCTGCACTCTCTTATAATGTTTCAGCACTCTGTTTATCAAACAATCCAAATTATTCGGCGTCTTTATTTGCCATCTCACAGATTTTATCATCAGTGATTGCCAGAGCAACGGCAGGAACACTGAAGCATCCACCACATCTCAAATCCTTTCATACCTGTTGGAATACCGCCATCCCATTGCAGTTCTTCACTAACTACTCTTTGAGATGTGCCGTGGCCACTCCGTACGTGCTGGACTTGGTTTTACACCTTAGATTAACCACTCGTACCGTCTTGCAGCTGTACATGAAACCCGTTTCCATAGCCGATGTTACAGCTGTGTGGCTACTGCTATCAATGAAACTTCAACTTTCTCAGAAGAATTTTAGTTTGTTTGGCAGCTCCATGATGACTGACACAAATCACATATTCCTACTGCTTGATTTCCTCTTTTATGAAATTCCCTATTATCTTTTCCATCCCCGGGACTGATGCCTTACCCCAAGGCAGATGACATTTCCAGCTGGGCTCAGCGCGACTCCCCTGAAGTCTCTAGGTTTGATGCTGACTTACCCCGGCCAGGGGAGGAATGACACCATTCACAGGTGATGGGACGCCACGCAACCACCAGTCCTGTGCCCTTGTCCAAGTCCCCTGCATCCAGAAGGTGCCAGACATAAAGAGCGGGATCACACTACGCACATGCTAATTGCTGACAGGCAATCGTGTTAAGTTCTGGTGACAAACTGTGGCTAAGAAGGTGCCACGATATGCCAAGAGGCAGTTACAGGAAAAGCAAAGACTTTTGCTCGCGGCAGAGTCCTCACAAGGATCAGCTGGTGGATGCAGCCGTACCTGCCATTCGCACAGCTTCCACCCGGGGAAAGCCCTGCATGCACCCACTGCCCTTGGAGGATCAAAGAGCCTGAGGACGCAGTGGGAGCGGAAGTCGTGTGGTGACGACGTCTGTGCCGGCTGAGCCTGGCTGCTGGAGGTTGTGATCCGGGCTGTTCCTGATGCCAGGACAACACGTCCCAGTGGGAGGCATGACCTGAGAGGGAAGCAGGTGCTTCTTGGATCTCTGCAACCGTGCCAGGAACAAGAGTCTCTGGAGACAAAAAAATGAAGGGAGGCACAGAGGGAAGACCCTGACTCCTGAGTGGGATCATCTGAGACCCCTGGGCAACATCGGAGGGGCTCAGTAACTGCACTCCTTTTTCTCCCTACAGGAACTCCAGATAATAAGGAGGAAAGACCTTTGGCACCCCAATGTGACCAAGCCAAATACCACTTCAGAGCCTGCCTTTTCCCTTCCTCTTGTCTGTTAAGCCCCCTGCTGTGGCCAGGTCTTGCCTTTATTCTACTACCGTCACACCCACTAGAGTCAGGGTCTGTGTAGCCCACTCTAAAACAGTTTCTTCCCAAAAAAACTACTGGAAATGTAGCTGGTAGGCAGAGGACAGGATGAAGTCAAATGTGTGCAGTCTAAGGATACGGATGCAACCCTCCTTAACTTGCCCCCTTCGTCCCTTCCAGACAGGACCACATCACACGGGTACAGCAGGTCCCTCGTCTCCATAGGCGGAAGGAGTAGGAATGACACGGTGACACTGAAAGGGCTGAAGCGTGCCTGGAAGTCTGTGCCAAGAGCGCAGCAGGACTGGTGTGGAGCTCCGCGCAAAGCACTGCAAGAGTTAAGGTGAGGTGGGGCCGTTTTCCTTCTCTCGCGGAGCATGTCACAACCTCCATGGGTTTCGTCGCTTTCCCAGGCAATTATCCGTAGCTTCTCTCAGGAGGTCTCATAGCTGGAAGGGTGCTGTGGAGCACACAGGGCCCTCGTACGCTGAGACCCTGCGGCATGACACAACGGCCATTTTGCTTCTGCAGCTTCTTCCAAGTGCATGTGGGCAACGTGGGACACAGACAAAATGGTTTCCATGGCAACTTGCACTTCAGAGATGCCAGCGAGAAAATTTGCGTTGGGGGAAAAAAAATTCTGCTTCAACTCACGTTGCAGGCAAGCAGAGAGGTGGGCTGCGGCAATACCCTAGAAATGGCTGATGCAAAAATATCCCGGGTGATTTTTCTTCCGCAGTGCTCAGCCTGCTCTGCTCTTGGCTGCCATACAGAGGGCTGGCTGATGGCATCTGTCCCACGCAGTCACAAAGCAACACCCTGTCGTTATCTGCAACCCCTTTGTTTTTTTCCAAAAGGGCCAAAGTGGCGGCTCTGGAGAGCACTGTGCTGCTCTGGCCATCTCAGCCCTCTGACCCAGGACCGGGAAAGACGTGGTCCAGGAGTGAAACTTAATCCCTTTCAGCCATGGAGCTGGACTGTCCTCCAGATGTTGGCCACCAGCTGCTGTGCCTCCACTTCCTTCAGGGGAGGCTAATGCTAGCCCAGGGGCAGATGGCTAAAGACAACCTGAAGAAATCTCCTCAGCAGACAAATCTTAAGGTCATATCCCAGAGTAATGTGGTGAATTTAATGAAGGAAAATGGTCGTTTGCCCTGTGAGCTAATGTCTGGAAGAGCGGGGGCTCTGTCTGGAGGGATAGAGTGAAGCCAAAGAACCAGGTTGAGCATCTGCTTAAATCTCTGCCCAAGAGGTGTGTTGGTCAAGGGAGGGCTCTCCAGCACTAGAGGCAACACAGACCCTCATGGTGTTCCTGTCACAAGCAACACTTCCCAGCCAGGGCTGGGGAAGCGCGTTCTTCAGAGATGCTGCATAACCGGGAATATTTGTTCTGGAGAACAAATCCTGAAGACCCTCGTTTACCCCCAGTCTGGTGTGATTATGCCTGGAGAAGACCCTGGTTTACCCAGTATCTGGTGTGATTGTGCCTCCCAAAGCAAGGGGGATACCTAGACCCGGAGCGGGCAGTGTGAGTGAAATGGACGGAGCGGGACCCCCAGGACACGCTCTCCGGTGCAGCCGGAGGCTCCGTCCCAGACGGGCTCCGAGCACCCCCTGCACCAGCCACGCTTCCCGCCCCAGACCCCCGCCCCGCCGCCTCCCTCCGCGGGTGCCCGCGGTGACCGGCAGCCCGGCGACGGGGGGCACGGCTGTAAAACCACCGACCCTTCCCCAGCGCCCAGCCCCGCGGGCGGGGCACTGCCGCAGCGCCCGGGGCCGCCGGGGGTCCCGCCCGCGCTGCGCCGGGGGCCGGGGGCGGGCGGGGGGCGGGCGCTGCGGCGGCGCGGGAGGGGCCGGCGGCGGGCGGGCGGCGCGGGGCGGCGCGGGCCGTTCAGCACCACGGAGAGCGCCCCGCGCCGCGCCGAGCCGCGCCGGGCCGGGCCGGGCCCCGCACGGGGCCGCGCGGAGCGGGGCGGGCGGCCCCTGGGCGGCGGGGCGCGGGCGCGGGCGCGGGCGCGGGGGGCCGGCGGGCTCCGGGCCGCCCGTGGATGAGCACCATGCGGCTGCTGCTGCTCGCCCTGCTCTTCTCCTCCTCCTTCGCCCGCGCCGGCTGCGACCCCAAGATCGTCAACATCGGCGCGGTGCTGAGCACCAAGAAGCACGAGCAGATCTTCCGCGAGGCGGTGAACCAGGCCAACAAGCGGCACGGCACCTGGAAGCTCCAGCTCAACGCCACCTCGGTCACGCACAAGCCCAACGCCATCCAGATGGCCCTCTCCGTCTGCGAGGATCTCATCTCCAGCCAGGTACCCCGGGCCGGCGACTTCCCTCCCCATCCCGCCGCCGCTGCCACCGCCGGGCACCCCCCGCTCCGGCCCCGGAGGGGATCGAGCCGCCGCCGCCCCCGCGGTCGCAGCGACCCCGGCCGCGCGGCGCCCCTCCGGCCGCCCCCGGGGCTCGGGCCGGGCAGAGCCGCGGCGAGCGGGGTCTTGCTCCGGGGCCCCGGGGCTCTGCTGCCCGCATTGCAGCCTTTATGTAAGCGCGGCCGGACCGCCCGCTCCGCCGCACGGGCACCCGCACGCACCCCTGGGCACACACGGGCTCAGACGCGCACCCCGGGGCACACACGGGCACCCGCACACACCCCGGGGCGCACACGGGCTCACGCACACAGCGGGTGTGCAGACATTCCCACCCAACACCACGCATGCAGGCAGCAACATGCGTGCACACATGCACCACACGCAGACACGCATCGCTGTGGACACACGCGGGCACACACATGTGTGCACTTGCTACGGGCACCCCCACACAGCGGGCAGGTGTGGGCAGGGGCAGCGCCACGCAGGCACACACTGCGCGCTCATACATGGCTGTGGGAATGCTCATGGGCTGCGCTGCGTGCACACGCACATGCCCTGTGCACACATGCATTGCTATGTGAACACGGGCACACGCACAGCACACTGCATGTCTATACTTGTACCAGTGTGCAAACACTGGTGCACACACACTGTGCCACATACGCACACGCATCCATGTGCACACATGAGCACACACTGCACGGGTACACACGCACGTACTGCCACACGAACACACCCCACTGCGTGCACTACAAGCACGCACACACGCACGATGCTTCATGTACACCCCCCCTGCACACACCTCCAGCCCATACACTCGCATGGCTGTGCACCACAGCTGCACCCCCTGTCTGCACGCAGCACCGCGGCCCCCAGCATCTCACAACGCACGAAGCAGACACACAAGCACACCCGCTGCCACACGGGAGGCACAGGCACACCCCGACAGAGGCTGCACACACGTAGGCACAGTGTGCACACACCTGCACAGACACAGAGAGCCATGAGCACGCGCATAGTGCATGCCGTGCGTGCACACCTGCTCACACAAGCACGGCGCGCTCCTTCCGCCTGTCTGCATGGGTCACTCGGCGCACACAAGGGTGCAGCCCAAATCGGCAGCGGCGGTGGGTGCAGCCTGGATCCCCTGGGTGCCCTGGGCAGCCTGTGGCCCGGCCCCTCCATCTCCCTGGCATGCTCTGGGTGCTGAGCCCAGCGAATTAACCCCGTTCCCCCCACTCGGGGCCATCAGGTGGGCAGAGAGGAGGGTACAAACCCACCTCCACCTCAAACACACCCATGCGTGTGCAAAAGGTGTACACGGTCCCACGCGTAGGTACAAACACACAGAGGAATTGTATGAGCGCCCAGACCACGGAGGCTCACGCACACCGACATGCACATGCACATGCACAGATGCACCCAGGCACACACAAAGCCAGTGAGGTGGGAGGGAGCTGGGGGTGGCAGAGGTGCCCCGTGGAGCAGAGCTGACATGTTCACAGCTCAGTTTCCCAGCGTGGCCGTGGAGGATGGCTGGGGACAGCCCTGGGGATGCTGGCAGAGCCGGGCAGTGAGCTGGGCAGTGAGCTGGGGAGAGGCTCAGTCGGGGCCCTCGCTGAGCCGAGGCACCATTTAAGTGACCTGGCTGATGGCTGCCTGGATCCGTGCCACCACTAAGCCTTGTCCCCATGGCAAACCCCACGGAGCCTCGGGCTGGTGCAGGGTCGCAGGCGCTGGCACGTCCCTGCGTGAGCGGTGGGACATGGCAGGGGGATCCCCAAGGGTGCAGAGGGGGCTGCAGGTACTGGGGCTCAGGGTGTTGGGGGGGTGGCCACGCTGTCCCAACGGACAGGGGTTCTTCCAGCCCCATGGCCCCACGTGAGGCACAGCCACCCTCGGTGCCCGAGCAGGGGGCTGCGAGGCAGAGGAGGGACTGGGAGCCTGAACGTGCAAAATGGCTCCTGTCGGTCAGCTGCCGTGTGGCGCAGCGCAGCCCTCGCCCCCACGCAGCCCCCAGCCTCTCCCCCCAGTGCCCGCTCCTGCCCCAAGGACCATGTCCCAGCCCTGCTGGGTGCAGGTCCTCACCCATCCCATGTCACCATGACACCAGGCACCTCTGCACAGGGCATTCCCTCCTCCTGCCTCCCCAGGGGATCCCCCCAACCCCTTCCCCCGTAATTCCTCCTTTCTCCCATGGTAGTGTCTCCAGCCCCTGCCCCAGCTTACTCTGCACCCTCAGCTTGCTCTCACCTAACACCAGGTAGGATCTTCCCTTCTTCCCACCCACCCCAGTCTCCAGGTGCCCTTCCCCAGGCATGCTTCATCCTCCTCTCCTGCCTGGGCACAGAGCACATCCTGGGGCTCAGGCAGATGCTTGGAGAAGGAAGAAGTGTTATTTCCTCCCAGACATCAAAGTCCTTGCACTGATTCACCCTGGCTGGAGACCTGTCACCAGCTGGGGACATTCCTTGTGCTGTGAAAGGGCATTAGTGTAACAAAGGATCCCCCAGGGATCACCCCGTTCCTTCCTTTCCGTTTGAGACAAAATAGGATCCTGCCGGAGACCAAAATCCCGGCCCTGTAAGAACAGCAGGGTCTTGCCAAGATCCTCCTTCCCCATTTTGGTGTAGCCCAGATGCCCTGTGCCCCGTTACCCCTGGGTGCTGAGGGCAGATCCTGGCTCCTGCCCCCCCCCACCTCCCCCCACCCCGGTTTTCTCATTTCGCTGCATGCTCAGGGCCAGATGGCTGATTTCCTCCATGGCTCTGTGCTCCTTCTCCTGCTCGGATTCCCAGCTGACCACTTTGCTTGTAATAGTCCTCGGAGGGGAATTACATCCGAGTATTAAATGTGCGGTTAAAGAAATCGCATTACACAGTGTGACTGTAAGGGAGATGTTTCCCTTTAATCTGTAATCCATGAAAGTTATTAGTTTAGCCAGCGGAGCGGCCAGGCACAGCGTTTCCATTAAGATGGAACCCTGTGCAGACCCATCACACACAGCCCCCCTCGCTCCCCTCGCTCCGCTGTTCCCGGTTATTCCAGTGCCGTTACCGCGTTACCGTGGGGCTGTTTAACGTTGCAGAAAAGAAAAGGGAAATAATCGCACTCGATGGCCGATGTGCTCCTGTGAAATAATGTTTGTGTCGTGTATCCTGTCCTGCAGGTCTATGCAATATTAGTTAGTCACCCTCCTGCTCCCAACGATCACCTAACACCAACTCCCGTATCATACACAGCTGGCTTCTACAGGATCCCTGTCATTGGTCTGACAACACGCATGTCTATATATTCCGATAAGGTAACTGATGCATGTTTCTAGTCTAGTACCTCATACGTGTGGTGTAAACCCAGAGTGCCCGTCAGGAGGGTTAGTGATGTCCACACTGCCCTGCCTACCTCTATGTCTGTCTGTCCGTCCATCCGTCCTCTCCAGTTAAACCCGCAGCTCCCTCTCTCTCTCTCCCCCGCATCCCCCGGCGCATTATTTTTTCGCAGCTGCCACTGTTGACCTACATAGTGCTGGATGATTTCTGCAGCGTTTCTCTGCCGGGCTGCTGGGCTCGCTGCTCTTCAGCCAAGGCAAATGCACGGACTAGCTGCTGCCCTGCTCGCTAGTGACAGCCGGGGGGTCCTGGGTGCTCCCCGGGGGCGGGGGTGGCCTGCGGAGGGGCAGGAGGATCCTAGTGGAGCCTGTGCATTGGGCAGGAGCTCTCTGGGACTCGAAGGTTGTTTGGTCGTGTTCACTTCTCTGGGTTTATGTGATATTGGTAATAATAGAATTGACTAACGAGTTATCCCGAGGCTTTAAATGACATTCAGTCCGGCCAGCACTCAAGAAAGAGGTTCCAGCTGCAGTGTCTCAAACCACTATCTGCTGTCCCTGTGGAAACACAGAGAATCACAGAATGGTTTGAGTTGGAAGGGACCTCAAAGATCACCTAGTTCCTACTCCCCTGCCATGGGCTGGGACACCTTCCACTAGATCAGATTGCTCAAAGCCTCATCCAACCTGGCCTTGAACACTTCCAGGGAGACTCCCAGGCTGGATGAGGTCCTGCCATGTGCAGGGTCTGGGGATAATGCCCTGGCCTGGGCGGTGAGATGCTGCCATGGCCGACTCTTCCACCGAGTGCTCAGCTCACAACCTGTCTTGCAAACACACTTTTTGAGGAGTGAAAGCAAAATTTGGAGCTGGGCAGAGGCAGGTGGACCAAATGTCATTGCAGCCTTGGTGGAAGCTTTCATCTGAGGGCACGAGCTTAGTGGGTGAGATCAGGCCTGTTCCAAAGCACGATTCGGCCTTTGCTTGGAAAATGTGAATATTCACAAATGCAAATGTTCAGTGCAAAAATAGTCACCCCGCCTACATGCAAAACGAAGTCAAACTTCAGGAGGGAGGAGCAGAGGCTCCTGGAGATGCAGCTCGGCTGCAGCAGCAGCAGGTCTTGGCATCTCCCACCAAGTAGAACCATGGTAGGACATCCAGCAAGCCAAGACCACGGCAGCGACAGCAGCGGTGGCTGGTGCGGCTGGGGACCCTGGCAGGGTCCCCTCGGGCGCTGTTTGGGAAGGGGATGACAACAGAGCTGACGGACTGAGAAGAGGGCAGGGAATGTGCAGGGGGAATTTGCTTTGTGCCGCCGTGGGGAGGAGATGGGTCTGACCAGCATCGTCCCCGAGAGGAGCCTTGTCCCAGTGCGCGCCACGGCAGGGCGCGGGACCCGGCGCGCTGTCGGTCCGGCCCCATCTCGGCAGAGCCGTGCTCCCTGAAGCAAACCGGCCGCCTTTTCCACGGCACAACCTCGTGCTGGATTCGCGTGCTCACCCCGAGGGGCTGGGACCTTCCCAGCAGACTCTGCAGCTTCAGCCATGTTTTTCCCATTTAAAACACGTTTTCTGCAAAAGTGGCTCATAACAATCGCCTGGCTCGCTTCCGAGCCGGAGGAACGACCCGTGGCTGCAGTGGCAACCCACCGCAGAGGCAGGGAGGTGCTCCCCACTGAATGTTTGGGGGTGTTGGGCTATGGGGTGCCCTCGCCGGGCAGCAACTCATCAGGGAGGCCCCGGTGCCCGTCTCCCCGCTCCGAGCTCTCCGGCCAGGCTGGGCTCAGCCTCAGCATCCTTCCCACCGAGACAGCCGGCGGCTTGGGGACTTGGAGCGTGGGGACAGAGAGAGGGTGGGAGGCAGGAGATGGGGCAAAGGCAGGGGCTGGGTGGGTGGAGGAGCGAGGACATCGTGGTGGGAGCCGGAGGGGACAGCAGAGGCGGGAGCGGAGCGGAGGACAGCAGAGCACGGGGGTGTGAAGGCATGGGACAGGGCGGCGCACGGCTCTGCCGCACGGGGACATTCAGCTCGTTCCCTTTTTGGTTACCAGTGATCAGCTTGCTTTTTTCTTTTTTTCTTTTTTCTTTTTAATTCAGGAAATTATATCTTTCAGCTTAGTTTCTATGGAAACAAGCTTGTAAGATCACTTTGTATGGATGCCCCTGATTGGGTTTGAAGGCATCAGCCAATTTCAGCTAAATTTCACAGGGGGTTGAAGTCTCCAAGTTAATTATGGTCCTCCCAAGGCTGAGCTGCCAGGGAGAGAATGGCGTGGGCTGCAGCCCAGACAGGTTTGTCCAGTACCTTTTGATGCTCTCGGAGCATCTCCAGTCGAGCACAGCGGTCCACGAGCTGCAGCCAGTCTTTCAGCAAAGGTACCCGAGGGAAGCGAGCTGTATTGCTCCCAGTATTCAAAGAACTATTTGTTCTAGGAATGGAATTGCAGCTACCGAGCTGAGCGCTCTGGCTTGGCAGCCTTTGTCGGACCTCCTCGTGCCTCCATCTCATGAAATCATGACATGTTCCTTCACCGAGATCCTCGCGCCGTTCAGCACAGTCCTGCCTGCACGACGAGGGGGTCTCTGAAATCCCGGTCACCTCCGAGCGAGAGGAGCAGGGAGCTGCAGGAGGAGGGGGGGGGTCTCACAGCAAAGGCAGCAGAGCAGTACCCATCTGCTCATAGTGGTGTCCATCACTATGGAGAGCCCTTCACAGACTCCTCGTGCATCGAGCATTGCAAGAATCATGCTCTGACCTTCTCGTGCTGGGCCCCCTGAAGAGACAGGCTGGGCTATTGCTTTAGTGCTTCTGTTCCCCATGGGTCATTGAGGGTATTTATGTCTCCTTTACATCTCAGCCGAAAAAATGAGGTGACATTGACATCTTGATGATACAAGAAATATGAAATGACCTTGAGAGCACGAGAGTGAAGCTCGTGAGGAAATGCAGAGCTCCAGAGCAGGAAGGTCTGGTGCCTGTTCATCACCACCATGTGGGACCACACCTATGTGATGGGGATGAAGGGACACGGTGGGTGCTCCGAGGTGCTGAGCCCCACCCCCCTGTGAGTGAGGCAGTGCAGCAGAGGATCAAGGGTGGCTCTTAACTGAGACCTGCTCTGCTGCTGAGAGAGATGGAAAATGGAGTTTAGTCATTCTGCACTTGGAGGGCCATTTCAATGTCCACCACTTGGTCCTGGTAGTTGAAATGAGGCCTGTCTCTTTCTCTCTCTCCAGCCTAGACCTGGGGATGGCTTTTCCCTCTGGTTCCTTGTCTCAGTATAACCACTCCGTGCCCTCCTGGGGGTTACTGCTCCCTGGGAGGGGTATTTTTCTTTATTACTGGTCTCACTGGCAACCGATGCTCATCAAAACAGTGTTAGTCAGCATGGGAAGCTGCACGGAAAGTGGGGAGAAAAGCAATTCCCCTTGATGGAGGTCAGGGTGAGGAACTCTTCACAGCACCTGTAAGAAGTGACCGGAGAAGCTGGTTAATGTGATGTAGAGACGTTTGCCCCGGGAACGGGGTTCACAGCCGCTGCCGAGCAGCACAGCCCGCAGCAGATGAGGGGCTCTGCACGCTGAAGCCCATGCAGATGGCAGTGGTGGAGCCCACTCATCCCAGCAGAGGAGAGCTCTGCCCAGGCCAGGCTGATTCCAGCTGGGAGGAGGCCAGAGCAGCCCCACCGCTTCACCAGGCTGCTGCTGGGATGCTGGGCCGTTCCCCCAAGGTTAGCAAGTCCTTTCCTCCACGCGCTGCAGGCAAAATGCGAACGGTGCGTTTGTGCCGGAGCTCCCCATGCGTCTGCCCCGGCTGAAATCCCTCCCAGCACACGTCTGCGCTCCTGCCGCGTTATCTCGGCTTCCTCCCATGGCTGCAGCTCCTCGGGGGGCAGTGGGCAGGCGGCTTTCTGGGGGGCTCAGCCACACGTGTGCTGGCAGGCGGATGGGCTGAACAGAGCAGGGAACGGAGCAGCCCGGGCTCCTTCCATGGAGACACTGGCCAAGGCTTCGCTTCCATACCCACATGATGATTTTTGCTGTTTTGTCAGGAACTATATATTTAGGATCTCTGTCGATCTCCTCAAATCTGCCCAAACATCTCAGTTTTGGGTCGTGTTGCTAACAGGGGGGCTGGCCACATGACTTCCATAGGTAATGAAACAGAAGCACAGCATTTCCTCAAGCCTGTAGGAGAAATTACTCTACCAGCCGTAGACAGCGAGCTGTGATGAGCCCTTAGACAGACAGAGGTAGAGAAGACAGCAAACCTTTCACTCGTGGGCCTGTACGTGGTCAGTATACGGACACACTTGCACTGCCTGGTGGCCCCGTAGCCGTGCCCGCACGCTCCCTGTGCACGTGCACACCCCCTGTGCACGCAAACTCCATCAGTAGCACCCACCTGTGCACCCTGCCCCAGGCATGGCACAGCCACGTGCAGACTCTCGTGCACAGCTGTTCGAGCGCCCAGACACGTTCCCTACGTGGGTACGTGTTGCTCACCAGCCTGGGCTGCAGCACCAAGGATGCTGTTGCATCTTCCCCAGCCAGGAGGAAATGGCCTGCCTCTTGTAGGCAGGGTCGGTACCTTGAGTTGATTAGTTAATTAGTAGTTCATTATATTCGACTCAATCCAGCCGGCTAATAATGACTGGATGCCATAGGTACGTGCACACACGTGATTTCGGTGTGCATGTGCTCACGTTTGTGCATACACAGACTCCTTGCTTGCACACGTGCATACACACACACACACTATCTGCTCAACTTCAGCTCCTCTTCCTACATACTCATGTCAACCAAGTCAGTATTGCTAATAATTTGTGGTCCCTAAGAGACTGGACCCACATATGGCACCAATCATTCTTATCCAGCTGGACTGAGTTGAAGATAATGAACTACTAATTAACTACTCAACTCAAGGTACCTATCCTGCCTACAAGAGGCAGGCCATTTCCTCCTGGCTGCGGAAGATGCAACAGCGTCCCTGGTGCTGCAGCCCAGGCTGGTGAGCAACACCCACACATGTCCCCAGCCCCATAACCACAGTGTGTTCAGGCTCCAGCCCCGTGGGTTTCCGCTGAGCTGATTCCACTTGGAGCCCTTGATTCCATCTCAAGCCGTATTTACTTATTTTTTGCTGAAATAGAACGAAGTGAGGAAGCACAGGGCTGAGCACTCAGGTTTTGGTGGCATTAGGAAGATATCGCAGAAAGCTGCTCCTCGGCTCCGGGTTGCTGCCAGCAATTCCCACACTTACATCCCAGTCTTCTCAGCAGGCATGCTCAGAGGAGGACAAATAGTGGGAATCCTGCAAAACATCTCAAAACATCTCACAAGGCAAACAGTCCTGTAATTAGGAGCCTGATGTGAGGGGAGCAGGTTCTGGTCCGTGACAGCCAAGAGTTGATGCCCTTGACGAGCAGCGCAGCTGAAACGAGTGGCCGTTGTCTCACAGAGGCCATGTTCAAAAATCAAGTCTTTGCAACATTTATTTGCCTCAAAAAAGGGCTTACTATGATGCATAAATCGTCGCATCCACATACTTCACAGTACAGCCCCACGTGCCCATGGCCAAGGCCAGGAGAACTCCGTGCCAGGTTCAGAGGGATTTGCCAAACCGCACAAACCCCGATTCCCAGCTGCCTCTGCACACCTCAGGTTGGACTTGTAAACCTTTGGGGGACTTGGCTTTAATTTTTCTGCCGATTTTTGGGCCCTGCAGAGAAGTCAGGGGTCCCAGGTGCTTCAAAAGCTGAGTGCGGAATGGGAGTGCTCATTCCCACTGAAATCTAGACTCAGCGTTATCCTGCTCAGATTAATTCTGTCATCCAAGAGCTGAGGTACCATCACAGTGAGCCCATGACCCTTTTGACAGCACCTCAGGCAGTAAATTTTCCTGACCTGTTAAACCAAGTTGTTGGCCAATGAGTCTGCGGTAAAATTTGTTTGTCTGGATCTCATGACATGAATTTGTAACACTTAAGAAAGCCACAGTCGGTTTACACAGCATTGTTTGCAAGCTATTTGGGAAACTAGAAAATAATTTGATGTAATATATTGAAATTTCAAAGATATTTTTGTTTCAAAAAGGAATTGAAATAATTCTGTTAGATTTTTGATTTTTTTGAGCCTGTATTTTTCTGAACTTTAATTATTTTTTTTACCATTAGCTATTCTGTTCTATTTTCATCTATCTTCTGATTTTTTTTCCCATTTCCATGGATTTCTTTAAAGCAATTAAAAATTCTGAGGGATTAAAAATGGAAAATACTCAGACCTGTTTTGTGTGCCCTGGCCTGAGCTGTGGACCTGGACCTGGACCTGGAAATACCTGGGCATCTCCGCTGACTCCAAAGAGCTTGAACACCATGTTGGTGTGGAGACCATAGTTGTCCTTCCCTTGTTTGTCCCTGTGGGGCTTCTTCCTGATCCTGTTGCTTAGTACTGGGCTTGTGGGGTGAGCTGCATTTCTCCTGGTCTTTGTGTAATTGGGAGTGTTTGTATCAGTCATCTGCAACTCTGAGATGCTCGTTACGGCTCTGGTTCGTTTCCTCCTTTGATTGAACATCCACAGCTCTTCTCAGTCTTCCATAATTAGGAAATGTTTTCAGTCCTTTGGTATTTTTGTTGCTGCCTCCGTCGTGCCTGTGTTCTGGGCCAGGGCAGCAGAAGGGACCTGCTGTCCCACTGCAGAGACACCTGACCATTAACAGGGGTTTTGTGCTGTTTTCTATACGTTGCACGGTTCCGTTTGACTTTGTCACCATGTTGAGTGTGAGGGCAAGGTATTGTCCAGTCTTCCCCTTCCTCCTGTGCAGGTCCATGGTGAACATGACGCCTTTTCCCTTCCAGTGTAAATTACTTTGGCCCATTCAGGACATTCCTGACCCATGCTGGGCCAGGTCTCTGGATGAGCAGGTCCAAATAATGTTTGGTCCAGAAGGCCATCTCAGCCTTAAAAAAAGAAATATTATGGTGCTTTCCTTTTTGTCCTCCCCTGTTCAGACTTCTCCTCCCTCCAGCACGTAGTTGGTTTGTCAAGTAGCGTCCATGCTGCGCATAAGCACTTTCATTTTCTAATATTTGACTCTCGGGCCTTTTGGAAACGCTGCATTTTTTGAAACCTCTCTGTCAGCTACAGCTTTTGGTCCAAGTGCTCCCCAAAGAGCGCTGTACTTAATTAGACTGGAATTGCTATTGCTCAATCATCCAGCCATAATGATGCCTTTAACCACACCAGGTCAGCCGGGGCGAGAGTCCAGAGCTGCCTCCTCCTGCGTGCTGCTGCGGAACGAGCTGACCTAGAAACAGCCACACGGCATTTGGTGGAACTGCTTTTCTGAACTTCTCTCATGACAAATAACTAATCTATACGTACATGTACCTGCAACTGCTCCTTATCGTTCTCGGAAGGGAATTTGCTTTCTTTTTGATGTCCTTTGCTCGGCAATGTTTTCAGAAAGTCGAGAGCAGAGAGAGAGAGAGGCTGTATTTGCACTGAACGTTGCTGACAGTTCGTTGCTGGATGGGTTTTTCTTCACCCCGTGTGTACACACCACAAACCCTCAGTGCCATGTGCTGGATCAGCCACAGAGAGGGATGAAATCGTAGCCAGGGTTTGCTTGTCTGCCAGAAGAAAGGAGTGCAGGTCCCAGAGGCTAGCTCAAGGCGTGCAACCCACAGGTCTAACAAAAACTGCTGCCCTGCCTCTTTGGCTTTGCGATCCCAGTCCTGTCCCTGCAAACCTGCCCGGTCCCCGAGACACACCCTGGCCGACGACCCAACCAGTCTATGTTTAGCTCTTGTTCTTCCTTGCAGAGCATCCACCTGTCCTTTTTGCGCACGGTCCCACCATACTCTCACCAGGCCAACGTCTGGTTTGAGATGATGAGAGTCTTCAACTGGAACCACGTCATTCTGATAGTCAGTGACGACCACGAAGGTCGTGCTGCACAGAAGAAGCTGGAGACCCTCTTGGAGGAGAGAGAGTCCAAGGTCAGTTCCTGAACATTGTCTTGTAGCTTTGTTTAAGCAACAACAACAAAACTAGAAGTCTTGGGCTGTTGTATGTATGTAGATTTCTGTATGTAAAACACCTTTTCTTTCCATTGTAACATGGCTAACATGCTTAAAGCATCAACAGTGTCTGACTAGTACCTGACAGAACTTTGTACTTTATTCATTTCACTTGCTTTGCCATGGTCAAAATCTCCTACATGTAAAATCGACTACAAAATGAAGGGAAGGATAACCTGGAGCTCTGCAAATGCCTCGCCCGAGATTCCCACCTAAGGAGAGGACCAGTCGCTCAGCTTAGGGAAGTACCTGCCCTGTTACAGCCACCCAGGGGCCAGGCAGGCCCGGCGGGGCCAAACCAACCCCGAAACGCACCTTCTGAATTGGCTAAGCGGAGCTCACCCTAGTGGCTTAGGAGGGGCAGGGGCAGCCGGCGCGCTGACGCACGGAGGTCTAATGCACCCTCTCTATAAAGCTGTCGGCTCTGCGGCGGCAGCTGAGCCCCGTTCCCATCTCCATCGAAGCACATGCCAAACGCTGCTTTCCTGACACCCCATGCTGTTAGGAGAGGGCGGTCGCGCTGGCGGGAGCAGCTTTATGGAGGAGGTGCACGGCACCTGCACGCGGGGGAGCAGGGAGGGAGGCAGGGGAGGTCCCCGAGCCTGCTAGATGTTCAGGAGGACTGCCATAGACCTGCTGCTGTCGAGCAAAAAGGACCGAGCAAGCGTTCAAGACAAGCAGAGAAGGAGAACATGGGGCGCCGTTCGGCTGCAGGCGCCTGGCTGGAAGGCAAGGAACCACCTCCTGCCCTGCGGGGTGAAGTCTCAGCACGTCCTCTTGCCTGGTGTGGGGTGAGTTCCTCTTCGGGTGGGCAGAGTCCGAGCCCATCTCCAAGTGTGCAGCAGCATCAGGGCAGGCATCTGTTCCTGGCTGTTCCCTCCTGGTCACAGGTAGGGACCACAACCCGCTCTTCTCCAGCCCCACCAGCAGCTGCTGGACGTTTGGCAGTTGGCTGTTGAGGAGATGTGGCCATGGACACTTCTTGAGCTTGGAGTCGGCAGCTGAGAGACCAGAGAGAGCAACCTGCCGCGGCTCTTCGTCACCTCTGGTCAAGCCACCGGAGGAACAACTGGTGCAGGGGTGTGGGCACAATCCACACTAACCAACAGGCTTTTGCTTTTGGTGGTGGTTTCCAAGAAGTTTCAACCTTGCTGCATCCTGAGCCATCGTGAGACACTGGTGTGCCACCAGCCATGGTGGGATCCTCCTGCCTCCAAAGGTGCTCCCCGTTGGGTGGCAGAGGGCTAGTAATGCTCTCCAAAGTCCCTTCCCAGCACAGTGTCCCTCACCCAGGGAGGCCCCTGGAAAGGTTGTTCCCACTGTCAGTCTGTTGTCTCTTTCCTTGTATCTTTGGATTTCCACTTTCTGTTTTCCTGCAGCTCCAGCGCATCCCCTTTTGCTGCCCCCTCTCATGCCTCCAGTCCCTGCTTGCTCCATGCAATGGTCCCAGGCATAGGATGTATTTCTTCTTCAGCCTGCCCATCCTACAGGAAAGCCTTTGAGATCCGGGGCTTGAAAGATGGAAGAGGGAGGGTCTGTCCTCAGACCTGCCCTGCATTTGCACTGCATCTGCAACATGTCTTGGTGTCTCCTGGCAGCCACTGGGCTACTGCAAATGCCCCGGCTGTCCTCCAGTCTAGGGCATGTGCTCTGTGATGGTGGGTCACCTGGTCTTCCTTTTGGGGTGTGCCACCGCATCTCGTTTGTTTTCCTTTCAAGAGCTTGCTCTGGTCAAACTGACTGGTCTGACTGGTCTTGAAGGTGGTGCATATCCCTGTTGGGGCTTTCCTGTCTTTCTCAATCTCTTCTGCTGTCTAATTGCTCTTCTAATCATTGATATGCTGACTCTCTTCATGCTGTTAAGTGGTACCCTGGAACTCTCCCCATCCGCCTCAAGGGCAGCCTGGGCCTTGGGGAAAGAGCAGACAGGAGACCTGCTCTCCACCTCTTCAAGGCTTGGTCTCCTGAGGACCTGGGGGATCTGCTATGGGTCAGAGGCTCACCCGCCCACCTGGGCTCTTGGATCTGAGCATGGCTTGTCCCCTGGAGCCTGCACCAGCCCTGGGTGTCACCCAGGCACCGTTGCGTGGATTTGCACTTCAAGCAGGCGTTCGGAGCCCGGCACTCACCCCACATGCCAGCCTTGTCTTGTTCTGCCTGCAGTAACTCTCAGCCTGGAGCTACTGCTTCATCCCAGTCCAACTCTGCCCATTCATCTGGGCAGGTCACTGTTTCACCAAGGCTGCTGAGGTTCAGGAGGGATCACCAGACGCTGTGAAAATCAGATTTTGTCCAAGTCGGAGGTGGCAGGTCCCTGGTGTGCTGGCTCCCTTCCTCTGGGACAGAGGTGTTCATGAAAGTGGTAATTTTTTGAGAGAATGCTGGAGAACATGGTGGAAAGTGAATTTTGATCTTGTGGGTCCCTGTGTGAAACACGGGCTGAGGAGGATGGAAGGGCTGCAGGACCACATGGAAAAACGGGAAAGAGGGGAGACATGACTGGTTTAGTTCTGGTCACAGGGATAGTGACAGGGAGAGGCAGAGGTGATCAGGTGCCCTCAGGTCCAGCTTTGCTGCACTCAAGACTGCTTCACTTTGCTGACCTGCTTGGGTCAATGTGCCAGCGCATCCCGGGCACACAAGGCAATTCGTGGCTGGAGGCTGCAAGATGGATGACCGAGTTTCTGGCTAAATTGACAGTGCCTGAGGAAAAGCAGCCAATATCTCATCACTGGAGAACGTTCGTGCTGTCCTGCTGCAGCTCTGCTCTCCTTGGAGGCAGTCGTTACTCCAGGTCTCACTGTGATCTGAGCAGACTCTAAGAAGCCATTGCAGAAATCTTCACCGTGAACATCATCGGGAGTGAAGGCAGACCTGGACTCTGAGCAGATTTTACCTCCTCAGACACTTTTCTTTGCAAGGACCCAACTTCTCTGAGCAACAAAAAAACCTGTCAGGCTGTGCCCAAGGAGGAGAAAGGAAAGATCGCACAGCTCCATGGAAAGGAGACGTGACAAAATATCCTGCCAATGACTGGTCTGAGCTCTCAGGAAGAGGCAAGAATTTTAGCTCGGAAAGCAAGATGCAGAGATAAAACCTGGCTGCCTAAGGAACAACCTGAGAACACGAACCCTGGCGTCGCAGGGATGCGAAGGGTCAGGTTCCCGGCAGGGATCAGCTGCCATCACCATAAGATGCTGCGAAATGGAGATGAAATAGAGCCATGTCCCCTCCCCTGTACACACAGATCAGGGGTGCCCAGCTGGGGTGGGCCAGGGCCAGGGCCAGGAAGAAGAGGTCAGAGTATGTCCCACCAAAACCTGACAAGCACTGTCCTGCTGGCAGTCAGGTTGATGGTATTGGCATGATCACAGGGGCTGCTCCCAGGAAAGCCCACGGGGCTCTGTGCATGCTGCTGCAGGGTAAAGGCTCGGAGAGCAGAGGCCATCAGCCTTCAGGACGCTGCCTGGGAGAGAAAAAACCTCCAGAAGTAGGTTTCATGTCCCTGGCTCCTTTGGGGCTGGGCAGCAGAAGTGGCTGAGGCAGGAGACAAGGGGAGGAGCAGGGTCCCTGCTCCAGTCTGTTACCCGCAGGGTCAGTGCACACTGATCCTCCTGCCCCTGGTCTGGTGTGATGCTCCAGCCAGCAGTGTGGAGACCACCACGCAGCAAGCCCCGCTAGCCACGCGTAGGGCCAGGTTACGGGCACCGTGGTCTCCAGCAGCTGCACCTCCCAGGGCCACCAGCGTGCCACAGAGCCGCGAGGTGCCCTCAGTCCTCCCCAAGCACCAGGTAAAAGCTGCAATGTCATCCCATGATCACCATTGCTTCATATCGCCACGCTTTGAGCCAACATGGGATGTAGCGAGCTTTCTCTTTCTCTTTCTCTTTCGGATGGCAACAGAGCTCCAAAAAGCTGCTCCCTCCTTGCAGGAGGTGAGACGTTCAGCTGAGACACCTCGCTCGCGGTGAACTCTCTTAGGGTGAGCAGGATTGTAAGGATAATAGTGACGGTAGTAACGCCAATGCTCTTAACTGTGACAGTTTGCCTTTGTCCAGCACTTCCCATGCACAACATTTTGTCCTTTACTTCCACAGTAATTCCACGGAAATCCCACCACTTAGGCCCTTAGAGATGCGTAGATCGTTTCTGAGTTTAAGCTAAAAATTTCTCGCTGAAGAATTCCCCAGCCCCGCAAGGGAAACGCGACGGCATCGCGCCAGCTGCGGCACTCAGGCTTTGCTCCGTGACGCTCCCGCGCGAGCCGAGGCACTCTCTCCTGATAGTGGTTTTTGCGAGCTCCAGCGTTATAGAGACCCTTTAGCAAACAGTGGAGGAGGAGGTGGATGTTGGATTGCTTTACTACACGTCATTTTCAACTGTTTATAATATTCTTCTGTGTCTACATATTTTCTCTGTGCACATTATTCATCAGAGTAAAAAAAGGAACTATGAAAACCTCGACCAACTTTCCTATGACAACAAGCGAGGACCCAAGGTATATATGCATGGAAATGCACGCCGCCCACCAACCTAACTAGCCAATGAAAAATAGCCACAGCCACCAGAAAAATAAAAAAAAAAAAAAGAAAAAAAAAAGAGAAAGAGAAAAAAAAAAGAAAAGAAAAGAAAGAAAAAAAAAAGATCCATGACTATGTTTCTTGGTAGCACGTTTTTATGTTGAGATAGTTTGGTTTGGACTTGAGAATGGAAACCTAGCCAGCTGACCCTGGAAGGATTTCTTTTTGAAACATGCATGTGAACCAGTAATTAACTTGCAAGTCTTTTTTTTTTTTTTTGAAAAGTTGAACCAACCCCCTTTCCTCCCTAAAGGAAACGGTTCCTTGGTGTAAGTTGCTCACTTTTACTCCCAAAGGTTAACCCTGTGCAATATGTTTTTTTTTTTCATTTCCCATGTTTTTGAAAAACAACACTCGTTTGAGTTTTCAATTGCATTTCAAAGCCTTTTTCTCTTTCCTGTACAATGCACGCCTCTTTTTGGGTCTTGATTGACTTCAGTTTGCATGCACAGTGCAAAAAAAAAAAAAAAAAAACCAAACCAAAAAGCCAAAACCTTAAAAGAGAAAGGAAGGAAGGAAAGAAAGAAAAGAAAGAAAAGCAAAGAAAAAAAGAAAACCGTAGCTATAACCAACCTTATTTAGCAGACTTTTGTGCAGTTTAATGAATTCTCTTGACCCTTTTCTAGATAGCATGGCTCTCACAAGCAGTCCCGGGGCCCCCGCACTAACCAGCTTTGCTCACACTAATCACAGGCTGAGAAAGTGCTTCAGTTTGACCCCGGCACCAAAAACGTGACATCGCTGCTGCTGGAGGCCAAGGAGCTGGAGGCTCGTGTCATCATCCTTTCTGCCAGGTACGGCAGAGCCGGCCCTTCCCCTCCCCGCTCCGCTTTCCCCGCTCTCCCCTTCGCCACGCTGCCCGGCACTGGAGTCAGGGCAGATCTGGGCCCTTCAAGGAGCGCAGGAGAAAAGGCAGATTTCGACTAGATCTAAGGAATAAATTTTTTACAATGAGGGTGGTGAGGCACTGGACCAGGTTGCCCAGAGAAGCTGTGGCTGCCCCATCACTGGAAGTGTTCAAGGCCAGGTTGGATGAGGCTTTGGGCAACCTGGTGTAGTGGAAGGTGTCCCTGCCCATGGCAGGGGGTTGGGACTGGATGATCTTTGAGGTCCCTTCCAACCCAAACCATTCTGTGATTCTAAGGTTCTATGATTCTGTGAAAACCCACATGAAGCCCCCATGTGCCGAGCAGGTGGTGGATGCCGTGCTGTGCGTGCTGCTGGCCAGGAAGCGTGTGATCATGAACATGGTTGAGATGTCTGGCTGTCCTGCAGTGTTAGCAGAAGCAGCAATAGTTACTGGTGATGTACCCTGATCCACCTGTGAAGGAAGGACGGTCTTATTGCCCCCATGGCTATAGACAGTGAGCAACAAGGAATGGGCCAGATGTGCTGTTGCTCACACAACACACAGGGGTTAGATGAAGCTGAGAGAAGGGGTCTCATCACATCAAGGAATTAGCCCTTGCCCAGGACAACAGGTTATCAGGGGAGGGCTTCCTGGGAATGTGTTTTCCCTGGCACTGCCACCCCTTTGGGATCTGATACAGGAGAAAAAGGACTGTCCAGCACCGGGGTCCACACTGCCCTTCCCTTCTTCTCGTTGCAGTGAGGATGATGCGGCCACGGTGTACAGATCAGCAGCCATGCTCAATATGACGGGCTCCGGCTACGTGTGGCTGGTGGGGGAACGGGAGATATCAGGCAATGCCCTGCGTTACGCCCCTGATGGTAGGCACCCGCCGGAGGCACCCATCCTGCTGCCAGCCAGGCTTGGAGGAGCCTGCTTGGATTTGGGGCGAGTGGCACCTGCCCTCCCGGGGAACCCTTGGGCTGGGGGAACGCGATGCCACAGTGGTCCCAAGCGAGTGGAGAGTCCCACACGTTGCTCTCCCCTCCCGTTGCCCGCATGAGTCCGGCAGCCTTGGCCACGCTGCCATGCTCCAAATCCAGCTCACTGGGGCTTTGCAAGCTGACCTGGGGAAAAGGCTTGGGCAACACAATGGGGATGGAGTGGAGGGTGTCAGCAGTCCCTGTAGCTGTCCCCAGTCCCCCTCCGGCAGGCAGGACGGTGCCAGCCCAGCGCTGATACAGCTGCTTCCCCTGCCTGAAGCTCAGGCAACTTCCCAACCATGTCCAAGGAGTCCTCAGCCCATAACCACACTGTTGCTGGTCCTCAAGCCCTGCCTATGGGAGTAATGCTGGAGTGGCCAATGTGCCCGGGGGTGCTGACCTGCCTCCTCCCCTCTACTCGTGGCAGGAGTGATCGGTTTGCAGCTCATCAATGGGAAGAACGAGTCGGCCCACATCAGTGACGCCGTCGCAGTGGTGGCCCAGGCCGTGCACGACTTGTTTGAGAAGGAGAATATCACAGACCCGCCGCGGGGCTGCGTGGGCAACACCAACATCTGGAAGACTGGACCACTTTTCAAGAGGTATTTGGGGAAGGGTCCTGCTGGAGGGAGCAGAGGACCTGCTGGGGGAGAGCTGGAAAAGGTGGGAGCATGTGGAAAAGAGCAGCACGGTAGCTTTGTTCAGAGGATCCGTCACTAAAGCTTTGGAGCATGTGGCACAGGACTGCTTGGACTCTCCTGCATGATTGGGATGTGAGGGCTACATCTCTCCTAGAAAACTAGCCAGGGCATGGGCTCAGGCACTGGCCTCCAGTTTGTCCAGGCTGTTACGGCATCATCCTGCTGTCTAGCACCAATCTGGTCCATGCCAACCCGTGCTCTCCTGGGCAATTCTTGGGCAGCTGGGATCAGTGTGGGCAGGGAACAACTCCAGGAGGAAGAGGTCTGGGGGCCATGGAGGGATGATCTCCTCTGGTCTGGATCGTAATTCTGTGGATGGAAGAGGTGAGAAAGGGGGTTTTCTGCCAAATCAGGGTAGGGAGATGTTTCTGTCAAATCAGAGCTTGGTGCTGCGGGCACGTTTCTTGCTGAACGTTCCAGGGCTACACCATGGGTCAGCGAGCTGCAAGCAGGACTTGGAGATGAGCGATCTTCATGCATGGGACAGGCTTGCTCTCTGCTGTAGCAAATACTGGTGCATTGGTTTTGGATGGAGGAGTCTCAGCAGATCAGAGCACGTGCATGTCGGATCTCGCTGCCGTGGGCGGTGTGATGGGCAGGTGCTGCAGGTGTTCCCCAGAACCCACTCTTTGTGCTGCGTGGAGTTTTGTGCTGCATCACCGCAGATGCTGGAGCCACAAGGGCCTCTTCTGCAGGCTGGACCTTGGTAAAGCAGGGATTCCCTCTGCAGCATGGCCATGGCTCCCCGTGCGGGAGGGTCACTCTCTACAGTGTGCAACCTGGCACCAGGGCGTTGCTTTTGGCAGTGGAATCTTGTGCCAGCAGTTGCTCTCTGCAGACGTGGCCGTGGTGTCTGTGGGATGCCCTTTCTGTCTGTCTAGGTTTTGGGTTCTGTTGAGCATGGGACCTGCAGAGCCTGAAGCTTGTTTTAGAAAAATTTCTGGCATCCTCCGCTCTTTGGCATGAGCTGTTCGAAGTTGTTCTCATGGTGCACTGCACAAGGCTCAGGGAATTCTTCCGTGTCTTCACTGTTGTCTGTCCAGGGTTTGAGTGGCTGGTTCTCACCTTGGTGGTTTATGTGCTTGCCTGGGGCACTACCCGGGCTGCGAAGGGCTGGTGCCAGACAGAAGGACCAGGAGTGGCGGCATAGACACAGCTTCCAAGGGACCCCCAGAGGAAGGTGCCCCTGGGTGCTGGGGGACAGTTTGTTCCTTAAGGGAATGGGACTGATCTGGTGGAAAACAGGGGACAATGACAACAGATATGGTAGTGCAACATTTGGGAAACTGGCTCCATCCACTAGGAGGAGATGACCACAGGGCTATGAACAGACCATAAATAGCCTTGACTGGACTTCCATAGCGTAGTGGGCATCTAGCAGGCAACTAAGAGAAAACATTTGTCTTTCTGACCTCTTCTTAGGTGTCCTGATGGCCACAGCAGGTTTTCTAGGTTGGCCCCACTGTGTTTCTCTCCATAGGGTGTTGATGTCCTCCAAGTACTCAGAAGGTGTCACTGGACGGGTGGAATTCAATGAGGATGGGGACAGGAAGTTTGCCAACTACAGCATCATGAACCTGCAGAATCGGAAACTGGTCCAGGTTGGGATCTACAACGGCAGCAACGTACGTACAGGCCTGGCCAGGTTGGGTAGGAGAGATGTGTGCACTGGAGTGTCTACCTATGGACTCATGTCCATCTTGTTCCTCTGGGATTGATCGCAGGTCTTGACCAACGACCGGAAGATTATCTGGCCAGGGGGAGAAACCGAGAAACCTCAAGGCTATCAGATGTCAACCAAGTTGAAGGTAACAGCAAATGGCATTAGGGGGTGGCAGGTGTCCTCAGCTCTCTGCATGCTGGGCTGTGACTTTATCTGCCTCCCACTTCCACTGCTGCCTCTGCAGCTGTCAGCTGCATTTGCAAACCCAGGGCACCTGCTATCTCGGAGAAGATATAACAGAACAACTTAGAGAAGGTACTGGAGGGTGTTCAGAGATGGAGCACGACTTCCAGCTAGAGACAAACTAAATAAGGTGGCATCCTTTGGTTTGGAAAGAGACAGCTAGAAAGACGACATGAGACAGAAAGGCAAAGAAGGGATGGAGGGAGAAGGTGTTCACCATTCCTCATGGCCTGGGAGCACCTGGCACAGGTTTGCAGGAAATAAAAGGATGGGCTCCTTTGGCCAAGGCATAGTTTTGTTCTGGAGCCTGTTGCTGCCAGAAGAAAACAGGTTCGAAAGGAGATCAGACAAGCTAGTGGAGGGTAGGTGGGTGGCTGCAATGTTGGGCTCAGGAAATCCCTGAAGAGCTGATAGCCAGAAGCTGGAGGTGACACTTGGAGAAGGTCCCTCCAATCTTGCTTTGCTTCTCATGCCCTTCCTTTAAGTGTAGCCCAGCAGCCACTTTAGTGACCAGATCCTGGGCAGGCTAGTCTTACCAGTAGGACTGTTCATTTACCCCACTGTGCAGGCAAGGGAAATCACACGTTCCCATGGGCAGTGAGCCCTTATTCCTGCAGAGGCGATGCGGATGCATTGGGATCCTGCTTTACGGAAAAGGCCCAGGGCAGGACTGAAAGATCTGCATTCACTTGGGCCAGTGTGACAGTGTCTGGAGCACCGTTCAGGACACTGATCCAGGCTATGTGGTGGCTCTCATCGGCCTGTCAGGGAGAGGGATGTGAAAGGCTTTGAGGCCAAAGCAAAAGTGCCACACAAAGGATGCTGCTATGGCTGCTCCTCATCCTCGGTGCAAGGAAGCAAATGTTCCCCATGCCAAGGTCAGATCCTGCTGCCAGTCTGAGGGGTCTGGTGCTGAGATGGCAGCTGAGGAGGCCACCACGGCATTTGTGTGGAGACAGGGACATAGCTCTGGGTGGTGATGGAGACAAGCAGGCGTTTGTGCTTCCTCCCCGCAGATCGTGACAATTCACCAAGAGCCCTTTGTGTACGTGAAGCCCACGCAAGCAGATGGGACGTGCAGGGAGGAATTCACCATCAATGGAGACCCTGTGAAAAAGGTCTTTTGCACTGGACCCAATGAGACCATCCCAGGTAACTTGGTCTGGTGGTGAGCACAGCGGCTCCCCAAGCCCATCACACCACCCTGATGATGAAGACTCCTGTCCCATGGAGGGGTCCCCAGGGAGGGTGCTCAGTCACACAGGAGGCCCAGAGGATGAGGAGCAGAAACATGACAGCACATTTAGCCCCCAAATGCCCCCCAACAGCTCAGCCCCACAGTAGTGCTGTGCCGTAACTGGGCACTGGGATTCAGTTTTTTGACCCCAACAGATGACAAATGGCTGTCTCCCTTTTGGGGGGGCTCCAGGGCTGTTTTTAGGGATTGCATCCCATGCTTTGTCTCCTGGCATGCTCCACTTCCCTTTGCCTTGATCTCAAGCAGAAGCAAGAACCTCAAGGCACATGTACTGCAGCACTGGTACTAACACCACCAGCTTCCAACCATTTTATTACAGAAAGCCTGTTCCAGGATTAGGAGTGAGAACCTGGTGGGGAGTGCAAGCTGCTTAGCAATGCCAGGCTTGCCCAATCCACCTGAAGGGCATCCACTTGGCCCATCACACTTTTCTGTGCACAGCATTCCCTCCAGGCCTGAGTTGTGTCCTGAGCTGTGTTCAACTTGATGGATTCATGTCAACACGCCTCCAGCACAGCCTGCGTGCACCAAGCCCTCTCCAACCCTTGCGGTGGGCTGGGAGCACCAACTCTGAGCCCACCTCGACTGGGACAGAGCGAATGAATGAATCCTTAGTGCCTCCCACACTGGTGCTTCCCTTGCACCCATGGGTGATGGAGGGACTGGGAGAGGGTGCTCAGGGCGGATGGCACTGCCTGAATAACGTGATTACATCTCATATGAAACCAGAGCTGTGCAGGTGGCTGCTCTCGCTGGAGACAGCCATGGATCCTGCATGGGGTTCCTGGCAAAGGGCTGCCTCCACTCATCCCCCCCATTTTCTCCCATCCGCAGGCCGTCCCACCGTGGCACTGTGCTGCTACGGCTTCTGCATCGACCTGCTCATCCGGCTGGCGGGGGTGATGAACTTCACCTACGAGGTTCACCTGGTGGCTGATGGTAAATTTGGTACCCAAGAGCGGGTGAGTTCGGGCAGCTTGTGATATCTCTTTGCCTGTATCATGTGTTGAAACACCTCCAGGTCCTTCTCTGGAGCAAGGATGGGGTGGGAGGTCAGTGCAGGGCGCCTGCCACGTGTGGGGGGATCCTGGCTGGTGGGGGACAGGTGTCAGGGCAGTGGGTTGATCCTTCACTGGCTCTCTGGCAGGTTAACAACAGCAACAAGAAGGAATGGAATGGGATGATGGGGGAGTTGCTGAGCGGCCAAGCGGACATGATCGTGGCTCCCCTCACCATCAACAACGAGCGGGCACAGTACATTGAGTTCTCCAAGCCCTTCAAGTACCAGGGCCTCACGATCCTTGTGAAGAAGGTATGGGCTGGGACAGGATGTTTTGCAGAACGAGGGAGGTGCCCCTTGCTCCCCAGCTTGCAGACACGTGCCATGCCTGCACTGTGCCCGGCTCCCCCATCTGCTGCCCCCTGCCCACCCCAGGGCAGCTGCACATCCTGGTCTTTGCTGTGGGATGCCGGACTCCAGGTTGCTGGTTTTAGTGCTGAGTCTTGTCTCAGCCACCCTGAGCCTTCCCGTGGGGCAGACCAGGAGGAGCTTGGAGCTGGGCAGGGGCCCTCATGAGTCCACACAGGCGGGCGAGGTGCAGGTGTGGTGGGTGCCAACACTGTTCCCCTCTCTCCTGTATGCCAGGAAATCCCCCGCAGCACCCTGGATTCATTCATGCAGCCTTTCCAGAGCACACTTTGGCTGCTGGTGGGGCTGTCTGTGCACGTGGTGGCAGTGATGTTGTACCTCTTAGACCGATTCAGGTGAGTGTCACCCAAGGGCTGGAGGGGACAGGGAGGGGCTCCTGGGAACCGTCCCTGGGATCCCCGCAGCGTCTTGCTCAGGCACAGCTCTGCAGCCCTTCGAGAGGCTCTCGCAGGACCTAGACCTGCTTTCTGCCCCACCAGCCCTGAGCTGAGGCTCCTGCACTCTCTGCTGCTGCTCAGCTGAGAGATATGGATACGTGGGGTACCCGTCACCTGGATGAGTGGGAACACGCCTGTCAGACCAGGTGTGATGCCAAAGCCTGACCAGCTGTCAGCTCCTGAGCTGCGAGTTAGTCCCCTTCCTTGACCCAAGGCAGCTCCTTGGAAGGGCAGGGAGCCTGTCCTCACCAGTAACCCATGCCCGGAGGCTCCCGCCTGCGATCTGCTGGGAGCCCTCCATGTTGCAGGGGGAGAGGCTGGAGCCGGCCAGGATCAGATGGTCTTTCTGGCCTGGAGAGAAGAGTGATGGGACCAGTACCAGGGGCAGGGGTGCAGATCAGCAGAGGGGACATGTGAGGCGGTGGGACATGAGGGGTGAAGAGCTGTTTGGGGCATAGGCTGCAGGGATGAGCGATGTAGGGCTGCATCAGGACACTTGGGGCACAGCGGGAACCAGGATAAGGGATATCAGAAGAGCTCTCTGTCTTGTTTTCCAGCCCATTTGGCCGGTTCAAAGTGAACAGCGAGGAGGAGGAGGAAGATGCCCTGACCCTCTCCTCAGCCATGTGGTTCTCCTGGGGAGTCCTGCTGAACTCCGGCATCGGAGAAGGTGCGTTGCAGCACACGGCAGGACCACTTTGCCCTGCGGTCCTGGCCCTGAGCCGGTGGCACACCGGGCTGGAAGAGAAGCCCATGCCCTCTTCCACTGCCTCATTTCTATGGCAGGGCTGATGCCCTTGGGTGACTGTTCAGTGAGTGGGTACAGCCACGTTCCCTGAGCCTTCCCGGGAGTGGGCTGGTGATGCTGGGGGTGTGGGACTCCCCGTGCAGACCATCCTGCTGCCTCTCACCATCCATGATGGGAAACGGGTACTTCTCGGGCTGCTTCCCCTGCCCAGGGTTACCCACCTGCTCAGGGTGGGACACATCACGGACTGGAAGGAGGCATGTGTTTTTCTTGGTGTGGGCAATGCAGGAGCTCCTTGCACAGCTGTTGGTGGAGCAGATAGATGAGGCACATCTGCAGCTGCCATCGGTCTCGCGTGGGATGGAGGTGGCTTTGGCCGCTAAATCAAGAGCTTGTCGTGCCAGTCTGATCTCGCCTCTTTCCCTCCAGGTGCTCCCCGGAGTTTCTCTGCCCGCATTCTTGGCATGGTGTGGGCTGGCTTCGCTATGATCATTGTGGCTTCATACACTGCCAACCTGGCAGCCTTCCTGGTGTTGGACCGGCCTGAGGAGAGAATTACGGGCATCAACGACCCCCGGGTAATGACCTCTCGCTTGCTTTCTCCTTATCTGTCCACCTCCGGGAAGATGCAGGAGATGCCTCCAGTGGGTATCTCCTGGCTCATATGATACGGCTCATAGCACCTGGAGCCCGGCTTTAACACAGCTGTGGGTCTGTGCCAGGGGGTCGAGCCCTGGGTAGCTCTACCTGAGGCTGTCTCTGGTGGGTCTGAGCCACTGTTCTGGGTGGGAACAGAGAGCGACCAGGAGGGATCAGCAGGAAAAACCTTGTCCAGAAATAGAACATACCCAGCCAAATTGCCTGCCAGTTCCTGGAGAGCCTGCACTAACCAACGAGGAAACGATTCATTATGGATGAGTTATAACTAATGAAATTGTCCCTGCGGTGCAGTCAATACTCTCAGCAGATACCAGCATGCCTCAAACCCATTTCCTGCTCTAGCAAGGACACAGCCACAGCTTATCAGCTCAGACGTGCAGGAATGTACCCCACAGCAGCACCGACCCACAACATCCCACGCCCTACTGCATCCTCTTTCCTCGACACTGCAGGCTCCATGGCATCCACAGGCCTCCTGCATCCTCAGTGCCACGGTGTCCCTGTCCTATAGCATCCCCTGCCCCACCACCGTGGTCCCAGAGCATCCACTGTCCCATGCATCCACTACCCCACGGCATCTTCATCTCTGCTGAGGAGATCAAAGTCTTCTCTGGGAAACAGGTCCCTGAAGGGGATGGGAAATTAGGGAACACAGCTTTGGGCTGAACCAGTTTGGCTGATGAAGGACAGAAGAAACAGGAGCCCTGCCCTTGCCTTTCAGCTGCGCAACCCCTCGGATAAGTTCATCTACGCCACGGTGAAGCAGAGCTCCGTGGACATCTACTTCCGACGGCAGGTGGAGCTGAGCACCATGTACCGGCACATGGAGAAGCACAACTACGAGAGCGCTGCCGAAGCCATCCAGGCAGTGAGGGACAAGTGAGTGGGGCCAGCGCCCTGCCTGGCCGTCCTGGGAAGACGTTTTTTTTAGGGGGGGGCGGGCTGCGGTTTGGTGGAGCAAGCAGGGCTGACGCAAACCTGGAGGGAGATGCAGACAAAGCATGGCTTGACGCGACCTGCCTGGTCCTAGGGAATGCCAGGGCTCTGGATGGAGAGCACAAGGTCTGCGTGGGGAAAGGCACAGCCGGAGCCCTGGCCCTAGCCCTGGCCATGGCCTCCCTTTCTGGGCTCTGTGCTTGCTTCTGGGCAAGGCTGGGTGGCTTCGAATCCCACGTAAACCCCTCACAGTCCTCCTCCAAAATTTCGCCAAGCCTATTGCCCCCTGGTAGCACAGACCCTGCTGGGAGGAGGGTGATGCTAATAAGGGCTTAAATTAGGGCGGGGAGCACCCTCGCTGCTCCCATGGTGGCTGCAGACAAGCTGGGCTGCCCAACCTCACCTTTCTGTCCTCTCCCGGTGCCCAGCAAGCTCCATGCCTTCATCTGGGACTCGGCGGTGCTGGAGTTCGAGGCCTCGCAGAAGTGTGACCTGGTGACGACGGGGGAGCTTTTCTTCCGCTCCGGCTTCGGGATCGGGATGCGCAAGGACAGCCCCTGGAAGCAGAACGTCTCCCTGGCCATCCTCAAGTCCGTACACGGCTCTCGGCGTGGGGCTTGCCCCGGGTGCTGCATGTGTTAGCGTGCAAGTGGCCCCGTGCCAGGCACTGTCATGCCACCCCCCAAACCCTCTGCAGGGACAGGGGCTCTGGGCACTGCCGCGTCAGTCCTGACGAAGGGGATGTGCCTGAGTGACCAGTGACTCTGGGTCACAGGGCTGGGGGAGCAGCACAGAGCGGGTGGGAGGGCAGAGCGGAGCAGAGCGGAGCAGGGCAGGGAGCTGGAGCTGTCACCAGGTCACTGTGAGCAAGGCATGGGCTGCAGCCTGGCCAACAGCATTGCACTGCCCTGGCTTGAACTTTCAGGGGGTTTTCTTTCAACTCCAGCTCTTCCTGTTAGGCAGAGATATGCCAGGAGCCCTGCCGAGTCCAACTAAGGCATTAGCCTGCAGCGTGGGTTGCCACAAGTCAATCTGATGCTATGGGTAAAAAGGTATTTCCTTATGTTGGTTTGGAAATGCCACACTTGTTGCAGACAGAGAAATGTGGTGATGAAGCAACAGGCAGCTGGGAAGCAGCAAGCAGAGGGAGGGCGACATGGGAGATTAATTTTACAGAGGGATAGGGTCAGGAGCCACCAGGATCCTGCCCAAGATGCTGAGATGAAAGGGAGAGGATGGGCAGAATGTGAAAGACACAGGCAGGACCCAGGGTGACATAGTGAGCCATGGGACCCCTTCTGTGGGGTGGTCTTACCGTGGGGATGGGTGGCAGCAGGGACAGATGGGACTTGGGACAACAATGTGAGAAGCCTGGAGAGGCAGCAGGAGCCCTTGGTGTCCTCCTGGGAGAGGGTGGGGAAGCCCAGAGCTACAGGTGGCCCAGGAAGGCAGTGGGGATGTGCCAGGACCAAGAGGGAGGAAAGTGCAGGGGGACCCGTAGTGTGACATGTGCTTGGTGCCCACCTCCATGCCCACTGGCTGTTCAGGCAGAGACGGGCACTGCAGGGCACATGGTTTGTTTCATCCCAAGCTGTGACACCAGGTTGCTGGGGAGTCGCAGCCCTCGCCGTGCACAGCACGGAGCTGCCAGGCAGCGTTTTTGTCCCTGCTCTGGTCTAGAGGGTGCTGGTGGTCACCAGACAGGACCAGGGTGTGGCATTGCCTGAGCTCCCGAGCGGCCGAGGCAGGTGGGGGATTGCACAGAAGGGCACCGGGCATGTGGTCCATGTCAGCTCCCGCAGCCTCCCTCCGAGCCCTCTCCGAGCCCTGCCTGCACCCGTCAGCTCCGTCCCTCCCCTCGGGACCCGAGCTCACACACGGCTCTGTTGGGCAGCAGCCACCCGGCTCTCTGGCTCTCAGACCTGAGCCGGTGGCACCGGGCAGCCGTGGTCACCTCCTTGCACCCGCCGCGCCGTGCGCACGGCTCGTGGCAGCACCGGCTGCGCGCGGCGCCCCGTGCAAACGCGCGCAGCGCGGGCACCCGCTGCGGGCACTCTCGACGCAAAAGCTGCCCGAGTACACGCGTGTGCGTGCACACACAGTCAGCCCGGCGGGCGCACACACGCGCACCGTCGCTCCGTGTGTTCGTGGGCTGCAGGCAGGTGCAGAGCCCTGGCACGGAGGGCGTGATGGCACAAAAAGTTTGTGCCCCAGCTGCCTGCGGCCGGGCCCCGGTGACTGCTCCGTCCTGTCTCCTTGTGCTTTCAGGTCCCACGAGAACGGCTTCATGGAGGATTTGGACAAGACTTGGGTGAGGTATCAGGAGTGTGATTCCCGTAGCAATGCCCCAGCAACACTCACCTTTGAAAATATGGCAGGTTTGTTCTGCAAACCTCTTTCTTCCTCTTCGCTGGGTAGCCTGCTTTCGCTCAAGACATTCTCCTCTCCGGGGCTCTCCTCTCGGGCCAAAGCTCTGCTTCTTCTGGGTTTGTGCTTTCCCAGCGCTGGGAGGCTGCTGTGTTGGGCTCCGATCCCACCTTGTCCGAAACAGCTCCGCGAAGCTTCCCCCACCCTCCCTGGGGCAGCTTTCCCATGGATGTGCCTGCCCTGCTTTGAACATTGCTCCCCTCCCTCTGCTCTGGCCAAACTGCGGCTGTCACGGTGCAATCAGAGCTGTCGCCAAGGCAGAGAGAGGGGAGCAGCACCTCGGGGGAGGCGAGAGCAGCCACGGAGGCGAGCGAGGACCCCGCTGCAGGAGGGCACTGGTGGTGAGGGGCAGCCCCCAGCCCCGCGGAGAGTGTCCCGGCCAGCCCTGGGCAGCGGGCAGGGGCAGGAGGAGGAGAACTGACACAGTGGGGGGTTCTTGGTCCCTCTTTGCGAAAACCACGAGTTCCCCCAGGGGTTCTCTCCCTTTGCAGCGATTCAGTGCTGCAGGTCCTTCACACGGCCGGCGTGGTGAGGTGGGATGAGGGGTGTCCCGTGGGACCCCGTCCTCGCTGGCACCACGGGCCAGGGCAGAGGCACGGAGAGAAGGGGCACTTTGCTCCATCTCCTCAAGACGCCAATCCCAAACTGTCACTCGTGTGTGTTGCAGCCGGCCGAGGGCAGCACAGAGAGCTCTGTGCATGATGTCCTTCCCCATCGGCCAAACAGCAGCACCAGAGTTGGATTTCTGGTGCAAACGACCCTACAGCCCCAGGGGACGGGTCTGCCCCGGTGCTCGGTGCAGCACCCAGCGTGCCATACCTGCCCCCACCTTGCCGCAGCACAGCCAGTGCCCTGCGCCCGACCCACAGCAGCTCGCACCCACATCCAGCACCCCGTCACCTTTTTGTCCATCACCACGGATGCCCAACCTGCTCCGCTGGGTTCCCCTCCCCGGCCCCTCCAGGACTGCGGGGGGATGGCGGGGGGACCCTGGGTTGGCGGATGCTCCTGTCGCTGAGTGTGATACAGAGGAAATGAAGTGTCGTGGTGCGATTTCCATTGCCCCCTGTAACTTTCCTGCTTATTTCAGGTGTGTTTATGCTGGTGGCTGGAGGTATTGTTGCCGGGATATTTTTAATATTCATAGAAATAGCTTACAAAAGGCATAAGGACGCGCGGAGGAAGCAGATGCAGCTGGCGTTTGCGGCCGTTAATGTGTGGAGGAAAAACCTGCAGGTAGGACAAACCGTTTTTAGAGCAAATCTCCAACAGGTGCGTTTTCCATTCCTTCACCAAAATCAAGCTGTGGATTAGCATGGGGCCCTCTGTCCCGCACCCCAGTAACTCCAGCCAGGTGTTACTGGGCAGCTGGCGAGCCGTAGGGTCCCTGCCTTGGCCACGGGAGCTGCCCTTGGCCAACGCCGTCTCTCCCCGGAGGTGTCGTGCACAGCTCCAACCGGGACAGAGGCTGAGCCCAAATGCCCCCGGCAGTGCCTGGGACGGGGACTTTGCTCTGCTGGGGACCACGTGCCAGAGCCGCATCTTGCCCTGGCTGAGCAAGCAGTGCCAGCATGGCTCCGTCCGGCGGCGCTCTGCCCTGCCGCCCAGCTCCGGCCGCGTTCCCCAGCAGATGGGAGGGTTAATCCACCACCACTGAGCGTCTCTGCCTGGTGCTCAGGTGGAGGGATGCTCCAGGGATGGTTTCCATCGCCTCTCCCTCCCTGCCCACTTCCCAGGGGTGCAGCAGCCTTTCTTGCACCCGGGACTGACTCCAAAAAGAGGTGGTGCGTGCTCTTGTCCTTTGGAGACAAGGACATCTCCCCATGCGGGAGCCAGCAATGCCGGTGCCTGTCAGCTCCCCCAAGCCCCTTTCTCGGGGCCGTTGCTCCCCCCGGCTTCTCCCATCCCTGAAACCCCCCCGTGCCGCTCAGGCAGGGGAGCCCGGGAGGGTCCCTGGCGGTGACATAGCCGTGGGCACATCCGTGGGCCACCAGCCTCACGCTTCCCTTACCCCCTCGCTTTTGGGGCTGAGCCCCACGGTGCCCCCAGGCCCCAGTTTAGGGCAGCTGGAGGCTCTCTCTGAATCGCCCGGGGCCGCTTTTCTTCCTCGGGGAAGCAAACCGGCGTTCCAAGAGCAAGAGATCCTTTAGGCGACTAAAGGAGCCTGCTGTTGGCAGCAGGGCCAGGGGACGGAAGAGAGAGAACGAGGCTCCGGGACCCCCAAAACGAGCCCAGAGCGGCAGCCCCAGGGGATGGGGCTGGCTGGGGCGTGCGGGTGGGCTGCCCGGGTGCAGGCGACCTGCCCGAGAGCAGCGAGGGGAAGGACGAGGCCGGGCTGCTGTGTCCTGAGAGCTCGCTGGGTTCAGTTCACCGAGAAGAGTCTCGGAAAAGCCATTTCTCGATTCTTTTTTTCTTTTTTTCCTCCTTTTTTTTCCTTTTTTTTTTTCTTTCGCTTCCAAAAAAAAAAAAAAAAAAAAGCAGCAGCACCGAGGGGGTTCAGGCTGCTGGGACAGAGCACACTAGTCGCACTGCCATTTTTCACTTGCCAACCTTCTAGAAAATACTGCACTGGGTCCTTGGGCAGAGTCTGTGGGACTGTGAGCAAAGCATGCTGCCCCGCGGGGGTAAACAGCCTCGTGGTAAAGAGCCGTTTGACATTGTGAGACTTTTCCACAGGAGGAAACGTCAGAGCACTAGTATCTGGTACATTGCTAGAAGGTAGGCAAGTGGAAAGATTTATTTGTTAAAACAAACAAACAAAAATAATGGTTTTTGGGGTCACAGTTTTGCCATGGCTATTTCCTGAGATGCCATGGAAGAAAAAGACATTTCATTCCATTCATCTTGCTTTCCTTTCCGTTTGTGCATGTCCGCAAAAGAGAGAACTGAGAAGGAGGAGCAAATGTATCCCCGAGCATGCTCTACGCACCAGCGGGATACATTTTGGTTACCCCCGTGCGGTAGCAGAGCCAGACCTGGTCACTCCGTCCCCCGTCGGAAAGGTCACACTCATTGGCACCAAAGCAATTGGGGAGGAATCGTTGTCAGCGCCCGCCGCAGAGCGCGGCCGGTCCCCTCGGCTCGCTGCCCCCGCGCCATGGCGGCTGGTGCTCCCAGCCTGCGCCAACCAGGTCCGACTCGCTAACACCAATGCCTACATTTTTCAGTTCTGTTTCTCTTTGAGTTCATCCTGACCCCGATGACATCATAGCGCTAATGCTTTGCCTCCTCCCTTTCTTTTCCTTTTTATTTTTGGTTTTTTTTTTTTTCCTTTTTCTTTTTCTTCCAGTTTCTTTTTTTTTTTTTTTTTTTAACCTGTTTTACTTTGGGAAAAAAAAAAAAAAAAACAACCACCACCAACAACCACGTTCGGCTTTGCACAACCGCGTCATTTAAATTTTTTGAATACATTTTTTTACAGAATATTCATACAATGACTTCTCTTTCGATGCAGTCCTCTCTCTCTCTTGTGGCACTAGGATTCAGCCTCAGAAAAGGCCCTGAGCAATTTGATTTATTTTTTTTTCCTAGCGGTAGGCGCAGCATCTCCCCTCTCGGTCTAGCCAGGCTGGCAGTGGAGGCGAGGGGCAGGGCGCCAGGCAGAGCATCCCCAGGAAGCGAGGTCAGCCGTGCCGGCCTGGACGCAGACACCCAGGAGAGCAGGGCTACTTCCCGCAGGGTTTTCCAGCGCTCCGGACACGAGGCCGGCCCCGTAGCTGTAGCAGTGTGGCAGCTGCGCTGGAGCTGTGGGTCACGGAGGCCGTTGGAGGACTGGGAGTGACAGGACACCTCCAGTAGCTTCTCGCCCATATGAAGGCCATGACACGGGGCAGTATTCAAATAGGTTTAGCGTTTCCAACAACACACTAGAGATCTAATCGCTTATACATATTCATTTTAGGATAGAAAAAGTGGTAGAGCAGAACCTGACCCTAAAAAGAAAGCCACTTTTAGGTCCATCACCTCCACCCTGGCCTCCAGCTTCAAGAGACGTAGGTCCTCCAAGGATACGGTAAGAGGAAGAAGAACAATTCTGCCCTCTCTCTTTCTCTCTCTTTCTCTCTTCTGCCATCCCATCGACTGCCACACGCCCATCCCGAAGCTGCCAGTGTACATGCATAGCTCATGTTCGTCACCAGTGAGTCAGTGAGTCAGTGAGTCAGTCATCCCGTGTACGGAGAGGCTGCGGGGTCCTGGAGGGCAGGCAGGAGGTGGCCTGGAGTCCTGTGATGAGTCGGGAGATGCAACCGAGTTTTTGTTTTATATTTTTTTTTTGTTTTCTTTTTGCCTGGATGATTTCTGATGTTCCTCTCTGTGCTTCGCTCACCTTACCGGTGCTGACCTCTTGAAACCGATGACATGTTTTTGGTTTCGTTTTCGGTTCTGTTTTGTTTTGTTTTGTTTTTTCTTCTGTTCCTGAGTGTTCCTGTACCTGTTTGTCATTGTATGCCTAAAAACAATCACCCCAATTTAATTTGGGCACCGTGTCACCTCACCGAGCGCCATGCGTGTCACATTCTCTACATGTGATTTTTGTTTGTGACGATTAGCATTCGGGACGTGGTCCTGGGCACAGGAGTGACAGCTGTCTCTGGTTATCGTCAGCAGTAACGCAGCTCTAGAAAAGAGAGGCGAAGGCTTGAAAGAGGAGGTTGCTAAAGACCCAACCTTGGTTCAAACTTGTGCTTTCCACCTCGGAGTAAAACTGCTCTCACGTAACCAGAGAACGTTTCCAAATTGCTGCCTCTAAAGCCAGCTGTTTCCAAATGTGCAAACGTGTCTGCTCGTGCTGGAGCTTCAGACACTCCGCAGTGTCAGGTCGGGCTGTTGGTCTGTCGGACTGAGCCGGTGTCCCTCTGCATGTCGCCGTCTGTTGTATGACACTCTGCACTGTGGCTACTCTGTTGTCTCGTGCGGCAGCGGCCGCTGCGTTTTGCTGCCCGACCTCCCGGCGCGACGGGCTTTGCCGAAATCTCCTCCCCGGGGTGACCGGTGGGTTTCTGCCCAGGGTGGCTCAGAGCAGGCTCCCCGCCAGGCTGCCCAGGGCACGGAGGGGACGGGGGGGGCTGCGGCAGTGCGGGGAGATGCGGCCCCCCGTGCCGGGGTGGCCGGTCCCCAGCTGCGGGCTCGGGGCGCCTCGGGGAGCAGCGCGCGGTATCGCAGGGGGTCTCGGGGCCACGGCTCTGCGTGCGAAACGGAGGTGGCTGCCTTTGACACCAGTGCAGGCTCCGTGCCGAGAAGCTCCTGGAGCACCCGTGGGACACAGCCCCTGGGACAGCTGAGCCCTCGGCCGGGCTCGGCTGCCACCAGCTCACACAAAGCTTTCCTCCTGCTGTCACCTCGGAGCCTGGCAGGCACAGGGGGGGACCCATGCTCTCCCCACTCAGCCCCCATACCCAATAGGGAATTCGGGCATCCCTGTCGTCTCCCGTGTGCCCCCATGCTCCCTGGCTGGCGCATTGTCCTGGTGACGGCCTCATGTCTTGGGTCCCCCCTTCCCACCGCCGCATCCTCTGAGCAGCTCTGCAGGAAGGTTGCAGGTTGGGTCTTGGTGGCCTGAGCCCCGACCAGGGGAGAGGAGACAGAGATGGGGTGGGTGGTGCAGCGGGGAGGTGGGAAGAGCAAGGAGGAGGAGAGACAGATGGGATACACAGGAAAAAAGGGCGAAAAAATTGCAGAAAGAGCTGGCAAGGGCGACCTCAGCGTGTCTTGAATAGACACCGTGTTTCGTTGTGTTTGAATGCTCCGTGGTTAGGAAACCGAGGGGCCCTGTCCATGGAGAGCAGGAGCATCACAGTGAAGTGGGCACCTGGGAGGACCCGTGCCCATGGTGAGCACAGGAGATGGGGAGAACTCAAGAACAACAGGGCAGCTGGCACATGGCGCCCCTGGTACCTTCCTCCCACATCTGCTCCCACCACCTCCCAGGGAGCATCCTGGACCTGATCCCGCTCCATGGTGCGGCATCCGCCCTACCCCACGCCACTCCACAGTGCTCTCTGCCCCAGGGTAGGAGCACCCCGATGCCCTGAGCTGACCAAGTCCAGGGGCCACCTGCACCAGAGATCCTGTGGGCAAGCGATGGAGCTGGGTTCTTCCCTTCCCTCGCCTGGTGGGAACCAGGACAGCGCGGGTCCCCCCGTGCTTTGAGTCCCAGCCACACTCTTCTTGGCACGTTGGTCCCGGGCAAGTCACAGAGGAAGATGGCCCCACGCATCCCAGAGGATGGCCCCTGCTTTGGGGCCGGCTATGGGCAACGATGGCCCAGAGCCTGTCACAGTCTTCTGCCTGCCACGGGGTGACGTGGCCGGGGCTCCAGGACACATTCCTCAGGGAATCAGGCTAGTTGGGTCAAGAACAGGCTAGTGAGGCCAACGTGTGAGCCAACGGTGCCGAGACGGAGGCTATGGCGGGAGCCCACAGCGGAGCGAGCTTAGTGGTGATGTCGGGCAGACCCGCCGGCTGCTCCGCGGGGTGAGCCGCCCGCGGGAAGGTGCTGCCAGCAGCTCGTGTCGCAGCCTGCCCTTCGGCGCCCTCCGCTTCCACGCAGCAGCCCTGGCTCCGAGACCCAAATGCCCTCCTGCTGTGGAAGGCCCCACGAGTACGTAGCATGCTGGGACACGTTGCCTGGGGTCCTTGTAAAGACGAGAAAGCAGCGAGGCGCCCCGTGGCGTGGTGCTCGGCGGAGCCGCGGGCCCACGCCAGGTCTCAGGCGGGCAAGGCGCGAGAGCCCATGGGGCTGGCAGGCCAGGCTGACCCCAGCCCCATGGGCTCTCCTGGCTAGCGAGCGAAGGACGCAAACCTGGCGGCCTTGCTTCTTTCCTTTCCGTTGTCGGGAGTTTTAAAAATGGATTCTGCTCTGCAGCCCTGCAGAATGGTCCCTCAGGAGTGCCAGAGAGACAGGCTGGCACCATGGAGCCAAGACAGCCCTGGGAAGCTACCACCCCACTCTGAACGTCCTAGCGCCCACCACCACCCGAGCTGCACAGCCTCTCCGCGGCACATCATCCCCACCGCCCCAGGAGGAGATGCATGTGTTCCCCATAGGCAGCTCCTGCAACTCGAATAGCGCTCGCGGAGCTGACGTACTGCCATCCATCGCAGCCACCCACGCTACTGCAACCCCACAGACGCCATGTGAGACGCATAAACCACACAGACACCTTCCGAGCCGGCACATTCCGTACAGACACGTAACGAGGTGCACAGGTCCCTTAGCCCCCCCGCCGCAGCCGTCATCAGCCCCCGCAGAGTCACGCTGCCAGCCCGTGGCCTTCCCCCACCCCAGACACAGCATGACACACGTCCCGCGTCACCGCCCGGCGCTGCGCGGCGACGCTCGCCCTGCGCCCGTGGGGATGGTGCCAGAGCTGGTCGAGAACCGAGGGGGTGCACGGGAAAGGTCACCTTTTCAGCGAAGGATCAGCCCTCCCAAAGCCAAACGCTTCTTGGCTGAGAAAGAGCCTAGTTTTTGGCCCAAAAGAACCAACAGTAGGTCAAAGACAACTGATTTTATTTTTTTTTGTTGTTAAAAAGGAAGGAAAGTTGACGTTTTCTACAGCAAGATCGCATTTAGCTGGAATCCTGATTTTTTAATTGAAAAAAAAAAAAAAAATCCAAACCCCAAAATTCTTCCAGAAAATCTTCCACCAGCCAGGGACTACCATGTGAGCCCAGATTAGGTTGAAGTCATTTTTAAAGACATATTAAGTTCTTGTCTATATTTTCTTCCTGGTTGTCATTTAAAGTTTTTGGTGCCTTCACTTCACTTCCATACCTTAACATGTTTGAGTCTCTTCTACGGTTAATATTGATTAATTTCTTGGCTTTATAATGTTTGGTTTGGGGATTATTGCACCATCCCTGTAACATAATTTACCCTAAATTCCTGATATGTGCTTCTAACATTAGTTCTACTTTAACATAGTTTTGATATGACCGTTTTCTTGCTTTTTTTTCTTTTCCTTTTTCTTTTTTTTTTTAATTTTTATTATTAAAAATTGCATGCATGAACTCTACACAAAAAAAAAAAAAAAGTAAATGAGAATGTTACCCTGTGATAACTCTGTGATTGGAGGAGATATGCTTTCAAATCAAAAGCCATGCTCTTGTATTTTAATTTTTCTGGCCATATTCCCCACTTCCACTTGCTTATTTTAGCATTTCCCACCCCCGGAGCTGTGCAGAGAGGCCAGAACGCCCCAGCCTGCCCTGCTAGACCTCCAGCTTTCCACCGCAGCAGCCACACGTCCACGTGCACCGAGGCACACGCACACGCACACGCCGCTTTTTCCTCCCCGCTTGCGTCAGGCAGGATATTGAACAAAGGACCTTTCTTCTGCCCATTCCTTTTTGTATCTCAAGTTCCTCCTTCTTCTCCACCAGTGAGTCACCCGGCCTCTCCCCTTTCCCTGGTCGCCTCTGCTCCCCGCAGGAATCCAGCCCCGTCCCGTCAGCCTGCGCCTCCTGGCCGTTTTGCTATGAAAAGGAAAAATTGCATTTAGCCAGAATTCTAACTTTTTGCAAGGTGGGGGGCGGCTGCACCCGTTTTTGGGAGAGGGGCATTTTTTTGGCAAACTAAGGAATAGCCACAAAAAGCTCCCCCCGGGGCAGCAGAGCGACTTCGGAATGGCCCCGGCCGTGCTCCGCGCAAACCGGCGGTGGCCGCGGTGTTGCCGCTTGGCAAAGCAGGATTTCTCAGAGGCTCCGTTTTAATAGTAGCCAGTCCCAGAAATGATTGAGTGACCCCGTGAGATGCTCCCTGGGTGTCAGCACGGCCTTGGCACGTATGCTGGAGAGCCGGGAGCGCACCGGCTCCTGCCCCAGCCCCAGTGGCTCCCCACCCGTGAGTCCTGGTGAAGCCCAAGGCTGGGCAGAGCAGGGCAGCCCCGAGGACCCCATGCAAGGCTGGGGGGGACCCCAGACCCCGCCGCAGCAGGAGGCAGGGCGCAGGGCCACGCAGGGTAGCCACAGTGCCAGAGCCACCAGCAGCACCGCGGGGGCCACGGTTGCCACTGATCAACGCTGGATGGGTAAAATCCCGTCACCGAGGAGCCCCCCCAGCAGAACGGCAGCCCCCCTGGGCAGCATGGGGCAAGAGCTGGGCAAACGTCACCGGAGAGGGTCCGCACTGCAGCACACGAGACCCCCCAGGACCCTGTCCCGATTCAGGTCCCCAGACAGCAGCGTGAGATGCCCTGTGCCACCCGCTCTCCATGGGGCTGGACAGGGCTTCCAGGTCAGGGTTTGGAGGTAGGAGAGTGGAGCCGGGAGAGGAAGGGAGCGTGGAAGGAGGAAGGCAGAACATAACTGCCCAGTTGTAAATCCCTGCCTGGGGAGGAAGGACTTTTTTTTTTCTTGCCCGTTGAAGGGTATTTCTGCTCTCCTCGTTCGCTTGCTGGTGGGACTGTGGCTGGGGAGGTTTCTCCCTGGGACCATTTGCCAAGCCCCCCCCATCCGCAAGGAGCGCAGAAGCCCAAATCCAGGCCACGTCTCCGGCACAGGCTGTATTTTCACACTAGCGATTGACGCTACGGTTTGCCCCAGCCCCCCACACTGCACACCCCCTCACCCGCATGGAAGGCCAGCCAAAGCAGGGTCGTTCCAGCAAGGAGGCGAAACGCCCTGGCCTCAAAGCACAGCTTGATCCGGCACCAGAGAGATGCCAAAACCCAGCCAAGACCCTCCAAACACAGGTTCAGCCGTGGGCTGGGCTGGTGAGTCACAGGCTTTGTCTTGTAGCTCTCCCAGCGCAGAGAGGAGCTGGCTCAGCCCGTGCCGCGGCCGCCGCGCTCCGGGGCCTCCTCCCTGCCTGGCTGTAGGGTGCTTGGAGAGTGTCCGCCACGACCTCTGCACAAGCTTGGATTGCATTGGGAAGGGGACCTCAGCCAGCAGCGGGTTTTCCGCCGTTGCGTCAGCCCCCGAGAGATATCCCGTAGGGACACATGGGGTGCGAGTAGAGGCGGGGGCGAGTGCCAGGACTGCCTAACGCTTCTCTCTCCTTGTCTGTCTATTTGTGTGTTGCAGCAATATCATCCCACCGACATCACCGGCCAGCTCAACCTCTCCGACCCCTCTGTCAGCACTGTGGTGTGACCTTCTCCCCGAGGGCCATCAGTCCTTGCCCGGCACAGCCAGCACTGCCTTTCAAGGGACACTGATGGGTTCTTCTGGGTGAGACGGGAGGAAAGCATCCTTCACCCATACACAGTGACTTCATTGTATATCTCCCTCCCTTCCCAGGCCTGCTGCCGTGCTCATGCCCCAGAGCGCACAGCAGAACCAGGACACGGTTCGGACTTCACTGTACAGAGATAATTGCTTCCAACCAGTGCTGTCGATAATCAGTGTTGCCACTGACTGGCTGCGTGCAAGGGGAAAGGACTTCGAAAGGCACGTGGTGCCTGCTCTCCTATGGTAGCAGGGAAGAGCTGGTGCCAGACTACAAACTCGTGCTTCACTTTGCAGGCTTTGGGCTTCCCAGCACACGTACGGCCCCTCAGAGCTGTGTTCCACGGTTCCCACCACCCCGGAGGGCTGTACGATGTGCTCGTGGTCCTGAGCGCCTGGAGCAGCCGGAGCGGTTCGGCAGGTCGGGCACGTGTTCCTGCTGTGCCAAGTGCCCCCGGCTCTGCGGCCGGGGCTGGAAGATGTGTGCTCTGCTCCTCACTGGAGCAGGACTGAGGCTCTGATCTGGCTTCGATCTGTGGTCTGTTTGCAGCAGGAGTGCTCCCAGCCCTGCAGCCCATGTTCCTGTGGTGGTACTCTGGAGTTCCCAACATGCTGTCAGACAAGATCCTGGCTCCCCATTTCTCCTGCACAGAAGACATCCCACGGCCAGCATGTAGCTCTCGCACCGTGGCTCTCCTGGCCAGAAACATCTCCACTGGGAATTGTTCTGGATGGCTGCACCACCCTTTAGCCAAGCTCCTCACTGCCTCAGCACCAGCACTGCAAGGAGAGCCGCTGCTGCCGGCCGTGGCTCGCTGTGTGCTGCGGTGTCTGCAGCGGCCACCCCACCTGCCCTCAGTGTCCGGGCACCACAGCAGGCACAGCTCCCCTGCCACGCTCACCAGAAGCTCCCGCAGCACCACCAAAGCCCCAGCTCACGTGGCTGCAGCTACCCGCACCCAGAGACATGGCAAACCGGATCCCGGCTCAAGAGAAGGGAACCAAACAATCCTGGCTGACACCGTTCCTCCCCACACCATCCTCCCCTCAAGCATACGTGCCCACGTGCCAGCATCCCTGAGCATCCTCCTCACGGGCACCGTGAGAGGGTGTGGAGATACCAGTGCCAGGGAAGTGTCTGACACCGGCCAGGCTGGTGATGAGCAGCCGCAGCACGCGCACGGGCAACATCACATCCCGCCTCCTCCAAAGGTGGAAAACCCACCTGCAAGGTGGTACCAAGTCCCAGTGGCACGAACTGCCTCCTCCTCACCCCAGCTGAGCAGGTGAGGCTTCCCCCTGAGGCTGGCAGCCTCCACGGGCAGGATTTTCAGACGGCAGCTGAGGTCTGTGAGCATCATCCCACTGTACTGCAGTGGCTCCATCAAGTTCATCTCACTCCAGCTGAGAAATTGGACCCATTCTACTTTCTACGTCAATGTAACATTAATACCAAGTTTTTGCAAGAGCTCAGTAAAGTCTAGACTGGATCATGCAGTGGTTTATTCCAGTGCTGTGTCTCTCTTTCCATCTCTGCCTTCTGGCGAAGCTGGCGGGGAGCCCTGTGCTGAATCAGAGCCTCGCCCAGCGCTGCCACGGGGTTTGCCAGCTGAAAGAGGTGGAGGGACGGGGAGGGATGGAGAAGCCATCAGGGAGAAAGGCCAGGAGCTGCAGGGAAAACCGGGAGGCAAGGGACATCACCATTCTGGGACATGCCAGACTGATGGACAGCCAGGAGAGCCAGTGTAGGGGGATGGATCTGGCAGCAGGGGGTCCGGGACAGTCTGAAACTGTCCCAATGCCAGCACCGTGCCAGCTGGCTCTCACCCACCTCCATACGGGGGAAAATGGTCCCTGCCACTGCTGTGCCCTCCAGCTCCTGGGGCCGGGTATGGCACTGCCAGTGGGACCAGCCCTTGGGAACAAAGAACCGACTGCAGGGATGAAGGCAGCTGGGGAAGTCCCTGCACATCAGCCCATCCACAGGGAGATGCCCTGAGGGATTTGCAAAACGCAGCTCCCCTGGGCTAGATCGAAGCAGCATCACTCATTCACAGCATGTTCCTCACGTGCTGAGATCACCAGCCCAACCTCCGTGGGGGTCTCAGCCTCAGCATGATCAGGGAGGAGGAGCGGGGCTCGGGTGCCTGCGCAGGATTACAAGAGAGGTCCTTGCTCCAAATGTGAAGCATGGGGCTTCTCGGGAAGAACTAAGTGCTGCCACTAGAGAAGGTCTGGGAGAGCTGGGATTGTTCCTGGGAAAGGCACTGTGCAAGGCGCTGATCCTGGCAGAGGTCCTGCTGCCATGCAGGGCTGGCAGTGCTCGAGTTGCTGCTGCAGCCCTTGCACCCCTCGCAGGGGACAGGCACTGCAGGAAGAGCCGGGTGGGAATTGTGCAGCATGGCAGCACCCAGGGTTGGTTTCTCTCTTGAAAATAAAAGTGAGAGCGAGCTGTAGCTGAGGTGACATTTGGTTTATTCTCTTCATGATTTATTTCACCCTTGCCAAGAGCTTGCCAAAGGATGCATCGACCCCCACCGCATCCTGGACTTGTCCAGCACTCTTGCATGGGCAAGAGATTGAGTGAACAAGGCTGATGGCCACGGTCATCTCGTGGCTCTTACCACCTTGCAATGGGTCAGAACTTGTGCCAGACAGGGCTGTTGCTCCAACTGGAGAGGATCTTCCATCACCACAGCTTGTGCTTTCCTCTGGAGCACAGCTCCAGCTGCTTCCATGCCGTCTCCCTGTAGGATCACTGACGGTTTCCATGCGAAGTGAGGGAGAAGTGTTTCTGGAGGGAAGAGCAGGAAGCAGCAGCATGGGGGGACGCAGGGGCAGCCCCAGGCCCTTTCTGTGGGTGATGGGAGGTGAGGCAGAAGCCTCTGGGCTGGAAACCCACATGGGCTTTTTTGCCCCCACTCCCATCACTGAGCTGACCCTAGACCTTGGCCTTGGATGAGATTTTAGCCCTGGGGAAAAGCTGAGCAGCCTCACCCACCCTTTGGCAGCCCCTTTGCCAAACCACATCAGTGGAAGGAGGAGGCTTTGTCTCTTTCCAAACTTCACCCTAAACCTCAGCCTCTCCCTGGATCTTGGCTGTTGGCTGAGCTTTCTCAGCATCAGCAGCCCTGTCTCAAGGAAAAAAAAAAACAAAAACCTATCAAAAGCAACATTTTGCAACCTGCCCTGTCCTTGGGCAGCACACAGAGGGGTCTGGGGCTTTCTGAAAGTCCTGTGGAGGCTCTGGAGTGCCCCAAAAGCACCCAGAGATCTTCAGGGGGATGTTGGTTGACTACTGGCTTGATATGAGCCAGCAGTGTGCCCAGGTGGCCAAGAAGGCCAATGGGATACTGGCGTGTATCAAGAACAGTGTGACCAGCAGGAGCAGGGAAGTGATCCTGCCCCTGTACTCGGCACTGGTGAGGCTGCACCTGGAATATTGTGCCCAGTTTTGGGCCCCTCGCTTTAAGAGAGATATTGAGCTCCTGGAGCGAGTCCAGAGAAGGGCGACTAAACTGGTCAAGGGGCTGGAAAATAAAACTTATGGGGAGCGGCTGAGGGAGTTGGGGCTGTTTAGCCTGGAGAAGAGGAGGCTGAGGGGAGACCTGATTACAGCCTATAAATACTTGAGAAGGGATGGTGGGGAGGTGGGAGAAGGGCTCTTTACATTAGTGATGGGTGATAGGACAAGAGGAAATGGGTATAAGCTTAGTCAGGGGAGGTTCAGGTTGGATGTTAGGAAGTATTTCTTCTCTGAAAGGGTTGTCAGCCACTGGAATAGGCTGCCCAGGGAGGTGGTTGAGTCCCCATCCCTGGATGTGTTTAAGAACAGGGTGGATGATCTACTTAGGGATATGGTTTAATGGGGATTAGGGACGGTTGGACTCGATGATCTCTAAGGTCTTTTCCAACCTAGAAATCTATGAAATCTATGAAAAGGCACATGGAGAGCTCTGGGGCACATCAAAAGGCAAGCCAATGCCCGTCAGGACACAGAAAGCCAAACGGATGGCATTTGGATGCAGGAAAAGCCAAGTCCAGGGGTCTTGATGGCACGGAAAGGCACGCTGAGGCTGCTGGGTCACTGAACGGCAGATGGGGAGTGCTCGGGGCACCAAAAGGCCCGAGGAGGGCTCTGGGGCAAGCTGAAAGGCACGCAGAGGCTCCTAGACTGCACCGAAAGGCAAATGGAGGCTCCTGGGGTGCACTGGAAGGCACCCAGAGGAATATGGTGTGTCCTGAGACGCACGCAGGGGCTCCCAGGATGTGCCAAAAGGCACACGGGGGCATACGGCCCATCCTCGAGGCATACTGGGGGGAGGAAGAAAAGCGATTTCCAGGAACAGAGGATCCTCTGACTGGTCCACAGGGAAACGTTTGCAACAGCAGGGTGGAGTCAGCTGGAGAAGGGCATGGACCACAGCCTGCCCAGGGCTAAAACCTGGTTGCCCTGCCACAGTGGCTCTTGCAATTGCAGGATCTACTCCAGAATTGGGGTTCCCTGTGCCGGTTGTGGTAAATCACTGTGATGGAGCCCATGAAGGTGCAGAAGAAGATGCTGGCTATGAAGGAGAATGGTCCCATGATCAACAAGGTGATGTAGTTCTGGACAGACAGTGAGATCTCCTGGCATTGCTTGAAGGACTCATTCCCAAAGGCCATGATTGGATACTCATTCAGCTGCTCTGGGACTTTGCAGAGGAGCAAACTCTTGTCTGGAAGAGAAAAACAGTGCTGATGGGCACACTGGGCAGCTGGGACAAGACAGACATCAAGGACAGAGGGTATGACAGGCCTGTAGGGGACAGAGGGGACCAGGGCAGGAGGGCAGGGGCCCAGTTGGCCAAGATCGCCCAGAGCAGAGTACAAAGAAGGGGAGCAGTGAGGGTTCAGGGCTCATCTACGTGCTGCGCCCTGGGGAGTGGGCTGGGGAGGTGGGCAGAGTGCTGGAGGGGGCACTGGAAAACAGATTTGGGGCAGGATAGGATGGGGCAGGATGGTGGATGGGGCAGGATGGTAGATGGGGCAGGCAAGGTGGTGGGCTTTGTTCCCAGGGGACAGATGTGGGGAGCAGTGAGCAGCCAGCCTGGAGATGCCACAGAAGGTCCCAGCCAGCACAAGCGACAGGCACACATCAAAGCAAGCAGGAGTGGGTGGCAGTGGAGGGAGAGACATCACTGGCAGAGCTGTATCTCACTGAGCTTCATGGAGGAGGAAATGCAGGATCAGCCCCGCATTCACAAAGGCGTTGGGGAAGGGGCTGAAGGCATCGGGTCTTGGCTGGGTCAGCAGTGGTGCCCACCTTGACACACAGGCTCATTTGCCCCCTCAGGTGCCCATCACCTGGCACGCCTTGCCCTCACTGTCACAGAACTTGTGCTGCTGCTGGGGACAGCGCTGGGTGCCACTGTCCAGCCCTCCTCGCCAGGCAATCCCTGCTGGTGACCAAGGACCGAGGGTGGGCACCAGGGACCACACCCAGGGATGCATCCTCCCAAGCAGACACAGGAGCTGCTGTAGCCTGAGGATGGGTCCTGTGGAACCTTGCCATACCCCCATGGGCACCTTGCCATACCCCCACGGGCACCGACCACCACGTCCAGCTAGGAGCCAGGGTGCTGGGTCCCACCTCAGACCCCATGGGTTGACCAGCCAGCACAGAGCAAGTGGGGGGCTTGGGAACATGGTCCTCCGGGCACTCACCTTGCACTTTTTCCCTGTTGTGGCTGAGCCAGCTCCAGAGGGGCAGGATGCCGCAGCTGCACACCCAGGGGTTGTCCTGCAGGAGCAGAGCTCCGAGCTGGGGCAGGGCACTGAGCACCCCGGGCTCCAGTGCCCCCAGCCTGTTGCTGCCCAGGTTGAGCGTGGTCAGGTTGGTGAGGGGCAGGAAGGTTTCGGGGGTCAGCGCCGTTAGGTAGTTGTTGCTGAGGTCCAGCTCTTGCAGATCCCCCAGCCCCAGCAGCGCCTGGCCGTGGATCAGCCCCAGGCAGTTGTGGGGCAGGCTGAGCAGCAGCAGCCCTGGCAGGGGAGGGAAGGAGAGTGGCCCCAGCACCGTGATGAAGTTGTAGCCGAGCCACAGGGTGCTGGTGTTGGAGGACAGGTTCTGCGGCACCTCGCGGAGGGCATTGTCGCGGCAGTCCACCTCCGCTGAGGAGCAGCGGCAGGCGGCTGGGCAAGCTGGCGAGGGCAGCGGGCACAGGAGAAGCAGGTAGGCCAGTACGATGCTGGGACCCTTCCAGCAGCCCATGGCTGCCCATCAAGGTGGCGAGGGCTCCTTGAGCTCCAGCGCAAGGATTCCCCCACGGGCAGGATCCCTAATGCCCGTCACCTTGCCTGGCCACTCACCCCTGCCTGGCACCCTTGGGTGAGCCCGGTGGTGCCAAGCGGAGGTGCCAGGCAGTGCCCAGCTGCAAGGGGAGCAGATGGATGTGCTCGACTCCCTGCAGCCGCATGCATTCCCCTGCTCTCCGCTCGCTGCCACCCTCCGTCTGCCAAGCCAGTGCGGGCTTCGCTCTCAGACCAAGTTTTCCTCGGGGTGGAGCTGCACTTTCTTCAGCAAATATTTTTGCAGTCATGCCTGCCCTGGCAAGGTGTGGAGCCGTGCCCTTGTCCCTCCCTCTGCCAGGCACTGCTCCAGCCAGGTAAGCAGCCAGTTCTGCATGGCCTGGGATTAACTGCTTGTGTGCACTGCGGGGTGGGGAGCTGCAAAAAGCTAAAACCAGACCCGTTCCTTGGCCTCCATCCTCCCCACGGGGCATCCCCCCTCGGTGTGCTGCCCCACCAGCCATGGATGGAGGGGTGTATGGACCCAGGACCCCCATGGCATCTTCCATGGGTGCGCTGCCCCACCAGCCATGGACAGGGGTTGTACAGACCCAGGACCTGCGTAGCTGGCTGGGGTAGGACAAAGCTTAGATCATATCATCAACAAGTCTAACTCCACCTTCCGTGCTGGCCCGCCATGCCCAGAGGTCCTCAGTGGAGAGTTCTGCTCAGAGCCACGGACTGCCCCAGCCCTCAGCCAAGCTCTGCTTGCCCCCGGCAGGAGATCACAAGCTGTGTCCAAATGAGGACGGTTGGGATGTGAGTCCTACAGGCCACTCTCCTGCTCCCCAGGAGGATCACACATCTGCATGCATGCAGGGGGACACCCAGGAGCCCCTATATGAGAAGAAATTCCGCCTGGAATTCCCACCTGGAATACTGTGTTCAGCTCTGGAGTCCCCAGTACAAGAAGGACATGGAGCTACTGGAGCGGGTCCAGAGGAGGCCACAACGATGATCCGAGGGCTGGAGCACCTCTGCTATGGAGACAAGCTGAGAGAGTTGGGGCTGTTCAGCCTGGAGAAGAGAAGGCTCCAGGGAGACCTTCCAGCACCTTCCAGTACTTAAAGGGGGACTACAGGAAAGCTGGAGAGGGACTTTTACAAGGGCGTGTAGTGAAAGGACAAGGGGCAATGGCTTTAAACTGAAAGAGGGCAGATTTCGATTAGATATAAGGAAGAAATTCTTCCCTCTGAGGGTGGTGAGGCACTGGAACAGGTTGCCCAGAGAAGCTGTGGCTGCCCCATCCCTGGAAGTGTTCGAGGCCAGGTTGGATGGGGCTTTGGGCAACCTGGTGTAGTGGAGGGTGTCCCTGTCCATAGCAGGGGGGTTGGAACTAGATGATCTTTGAGGTGCCTTCCAACCCAAACCATTCTGTGATTCTATGATTCTAAGGTGTGGGAAAGGTGGGTGCACTGGGCTGCAGCCACCTGAAACTTGTTTACCCTCACCCCAGCGTGGCCGCACCGGTTCGAGAGGGCTCAAAGTCTGCCTCCACCCTGTTTACACCTGCTCTGGTTTCAAAGCTGCCTTGAAGGCTGGAGAGATGTCACCTCCTGGCACCCACTGTCCCTGGCAGCACTCAGTGCACACTGGAGGACCAGGGGACATGGCCAGCAGCACCTCACCCCCGCACAGCCCAGAGCGGGCACCCGGAGCAGAGCCGCCGTCCCCCCACTTGTGCCCTCGCGGCTCCTGTCTCGTTTGGCACCACGGCCGTCCCGGTCACGGAGGAACCCCTGGCATCTCTGCCCCACGGCCAAAGGGCTGGAAGGGCAGCGAGGCAGCGCGTGCCCATGCCCCGGGCCAGGACCGGGATGTTCCCAAACGCGGGGCGGAAGCAGCGAGCGGGCGGTTTATTAATAACATCCTGAGGAGCTTTGCTTTGTTTATCTATCCTGCAGCAAACTCGTTTTGCTGCATTAATCCCCATCTGGAAATAATTCAGAGGAATCCTCCAGCCCAGCCCAGCCCCGAGGCAGGACACAACCCCACAGCCCTGTGCAGCTGCAGCACCAGCTCCGCAGCTCTATGGAGACCCGGATTTTTAGGAAGCCCTGGCCCAAAACGCTCTTCCTCCCCAGGGGCTGCATTGCCCAACGCCTGTGGCCATGTGGGATCGGGTGAGAAGTGCAAAATTCATGAGGGGAAATAAAGAAAAGTAAAAATAAAAATAAAAATAAAAATAAAAATAAAAATAAAAATAAAAATAAAAATAAAAATAAAAATAAAAAATAAAAATAAAAATAAAAATAAAAATAAAAATAAAAATAAAAATAAAAATAAAAATAAAAATAAAAATAAAAATAAAAAATAAAAATAAAAATAAAAATAAAAATAAATTTAAAAGTAAAAATAAAAATAAAAATAAAAATAAATGTAAAAGTAAAAAAAATAAATAAAAGCCATTTTCAGTTTTTGTGCTCAGAGAGCCAGGGAGGCTGTGAGCCCATCTGAGCTGCCCTGCCAGCCGCATGCTGCCAGCCTGCTGGCACGTACCAAGAGAGATGTCCCCAGTGTCCCACCTGCCTGGGACAGCGGCCAAGGGCAGAGCTGGCACTGGGTGTGCCCGGCCCCGCTCCTGTTTCGCAGACGTTGGCTGCACCCACTGCAATCGCAGCCTGGTGACCTTTTGGGGTCCTGAACCCCAGCAGAGCGTGCGCCCCCGTCCCCGTCCCCTTCTCCGGAGTGGGGGATCCAGCACCCTGCAAGGAGAGCACAGATCCCTGTCTCCAGCCAGGGCAGCACCCACCAGTGCCCGCTCCCCTGCTGCGATGCCACCTCCTGCAGTTTTGGGCTCCCCACGGAGCTTCGGGGGGTCTGTGCTGACCGACGGACAAGTACCCCCAGGCACGGGGCTCAACGCCAGCCCCGCACTGGCCGAGGGGTGTAAATCAGGGTGCCCAGCAACACGCCAAGACTGTTCCCAAAAGGAAATGCCGGGAGGGCAGATGAACCGGCCGCTGCCCGGGAGCAGCGGAAGCACGAGCAGAGGCACGGAGCAAGGGCCAAGCTGCACATTTCAGCTTCCCTGAAGGCTCCAGTTTCTTGCACGTCTCCACGTTGAGATCCGAGGCAGATGCCCACCCCGGGGTGACCCTGAACCGCACCAGCTTCTGCCGTACCCCTCCGGGCACCTCTGCCCTGGGGCGGCCCTGCTGCCACGGCTGGAGCTGCCCGGGCCGAGGTGTGCTGGGCACCTCTCAGCTCTCGCTGCTTCTTGCCAGGTGACACCACGCGGCAGAATTGGGAATGGGCGCTGTGCAAGGCGTGGGTGCTGTGCACGGATGGGTGCTGTGCACGGGTGGGTGCTGTGCATGGGCGGGTGCCGTGCAAGGCATGGGTGCCATGCACGGGTGGGTGCTGTGCACAGGTGGGTGCTGTGCATGGTGGGTGCTGTGCACAGGTGGGTGCTGTGCAAGACATGGGTGCTTTGCATGGGGTGGGTGCTGTGCATGGCAGGGATGCTGAAATCTGGCTGCAGCCCTGGCACCTGGTGCAGGGGACAGCTAAGCCCATGGGGGCATGGAATCCCTGCTGCCCCAGGGATGCCTGTGGAAAACAGATGCAGAAAATGGGCTCTGAGGAAGGATGGCAAGAGCTGCCTGGGCACTGCCAAGCCCTGCCCAAGGACTGTATTAATATCACCCTGGTGCATCCATAGCCCCCTCATTTGGCCTCTGTTGGACGCCCACCTGGCTGTTTGGGCTCTCATCCTTGTATCCCGTTTGGAGCCAGGCAGGGAAAGCCACACAGACACAAGCTCGAAAAATGTCCGAGGGGCTTCTGCAGGGGCCACGTGGGGGTGTGCAGGTGGGAGGTGGGAGAGGGTGAGGCAGGAGAACCAAACCTGGGCCAAGCAGGAGCTCCATGGGCTCCATCACCCTCCAGTTCAGCTCTCCAGCTACCCCAACACCCACATTTCGCACACAACACAGAGAGGCCAACAGAGCAAACACTCACAGGCCAGAAATCCAGCAGGGCAGGGGACATCTCCCTGGCACACCCTGGCACAGGCAGGGCTGGCCCCGAACGAGCCCGAGGCTTATGGACAAACACAGCCCAGACGGGTAGCCCAGCAGGGCTGACAGCTGTTTAATAGGCACAGAGCTTTTGGGGTGCTGGGCACGCTCCCTGGAGCATCGCTGTGTAGGTGAGCTGTGCCAGGTTCCTGTGTCCCCTCTCTGGGAGATGCCCGGCGGATGCGTCCCATGTCTGATGTCCCTGCTGCAAAGCCATGTGCACGGAGAAGCTGGGCATAAGCAAGCCCTGGGCTGGGGACCAGGTGACAGCAGTGATGGCTGGACCAGGTTTCTGAGTTGTCAGAGGGGCACGTAGGCAGGATGGAGGGGAGGGGGCATTCTCATCCCTCATGTCGCCTCCCAGATCGTGGCAGGATGGACAGCAAGCCCTGAGCAAGCTGCACCGCCACTGTCCATACGTGGGTCTGGCGCATGGCATGGGGGTCCCCAAAAATGGTCCCAGGCAGCACCCCAGGAGCTCAGCCACCCGTGCACCGCCGGCAGCCCCCTCCTCCTGCTCAGCTCTCGAAGGCTGCTGTCACCCCACAGCACAGGCATGGCTGGCAGCAGCCACGGCAGGGGAACGGTGCCGGGGGCACCGCATCTTGGCACGGCACCACATCTTGGCACAGCCCCGCCGGCTGCTGGGTGACCGCCTTCTCTTTGCACCAGCCCTTGGCGGCCGAGTCGGGCTGGGACCCATCGGCCACCCGGGGATGCTCCTTGTCAGCCTTGACGGCGAGGAAGGTGGCCAAGTCGAGGTCGAGCATGGCGACGCCACCGCGCGGCGTGGGCGTGTTTTGGCGGCACTGCGGGCAGGGGATCCAGCGCTGCTCGTTGGCGATGGCGTCGAGGCGTTTCAGGCAGGCTTGGCAGAAGGTATGGCCGCAGTAGAGCCGGCGTGGCAGCCGGCTGCGCAGGTCGTAGGAGGAGTAGCAGATGATGCATTCGACCCGCTGGCTGCCCTGGCTCGGGGTGCGTGACTGCGCCCCGACACGTGGCCCTGCCGCCTCTGCCCGGGGGCTGCCGCTGGCCTGGGACATGCTGGGGAGCAGAGGAGGAGAGGAGCCGTCAGACCCCCGGCCGGGGCGTGGGTTGCCACCTCTGAGTGCATCTGATGTGTGGGAGATACGGGGACCAGCCCCACGTGGTGGGTTCCCAGGGGCGTCAGGCTCCCTGCCCAACATCCCTGCCTGCTGCCCGCCCGCCCCGTGGGCAGCCCTGCCTGGAAAAGCAGGACCTCGCCACTACGGACGGCTCTGCCTGCATCCACGGGGGATGCGTTTTCCCTGGTGCCACCCCTGCACCTTTGCTTGGAGCTCTGCCAAACATCCCTGGTGTCTCGGGAGAGTTCGGGGCTGGCTGGACCTCTGCATCCTGCCCGGGTCCTGGGCTGGTGGGGAATATGGGGTGGGTAGGAATGTGGCAGCTGGGTGTGCAGGGGGGCAGCATCCAGAGGACCAGGCAGTGCCAGAGCTCTGCTTCTCACCAGCCCCAGGCTGTGCCAGGCTGCCGTGACACAGCTGTCAGCGGCATGCAGGCTGGCAGGAAGGACTTGGGAAGCCTGATCTTAAGGGGGGTCTGGTACCCACCAGCAAATTTGCAAACCTCTCCTGGAGGCCACCAAGACCCCACTACCTCCCTGTGGGTGCCCTCAAGCATTTGGATACTCACGGGCATCCCTCTCCCCGTCCCCCGTCCCTACCTGTTCTGAGATGCTCCCCCAGAGCCTCAGGAGTGGTGGCAGAAGGGCTGCGCTGTCCCAGGGGGCTGCGGCAATCCCGTGGGGAGCATTGGGGGTCCCAGCTGCCAGCGGCTCCCCAGCCAGGTCCCAGTGGCCGCTGGTGGCTGTGGCAGCGGGAAGGGGCTCACCTTTCAGGGACAGGCGCTATCGGATCTGCTGCCGGGAAGCCAAGCCTGGGAGATTGGGTTGCAAGCACTCGGATAACAAAGACCTCCGAAATCTAAGCCCCGGGAGCAGACATTGACCACGCAGCTCTGCTGCGCCAGCAGAAGAAACCGTCCCAGTGAGGTCGAGGAGCTCGGGGCTTCACTGTGGGTGGAGAGGGCTTGGACATCTGCCGTACCTGGGTGGCAGCGGCGGAGTCCTCCACGTCCTCGGCCACCTCCTGCGGTCCGGCACGCCGAGGCACATGATGGAGACACCCCGTCGCGCTCCAGCCAAGGTGGTTGGGGCTGCGGGGACGGCTGTGGCCGGAGTGGGAGGGCAGAGGGAGGCTCCGGGCTCGCAGGGGTGGAGGGGCTGGGGGGCTCCAGCGTGGTCTGAGCTGGCAGTGCCCACGCGTGGGGTGATGGTCCTCGTCTGGTGCCAGGACGCGATCGCTGCCACGGCCACAGCTGTGACCTGCCCCTACTCTTCCAGTCGGGGCTGCAGACTCCAGCCTTGGGGGCTGAGTCCCCCTTGGCACTGCCACGGCCGATGCTTGTCAGCAGCCTCGGGGCAGCCTGGCACCTCTCAGTGACACCCGCAAGGTTCAGGACAGTGAACCCCAGGAGGTGACAGCACCACAGTGGCCACCAGCCCCCAGCACAGCCCTCGCTCCAGTGGCCTCTGCCCGAGGGGTGCTCCAGGTGGAGGGAGAATTAAACCGGGGAGCGTGGCAGGGGGACAGATCCTGAATCCAGCCAGGATCCTGGAGGAGAAAAAGCACATCCTGGAGGCAGGGCAGGAGTGCCAGGACACCCAGCAGCATTTCTGCGTGGGAGCAGGAGAGGGCAGCAGCTCCTGCTCTCCTGCTTCAGGCAGGAGCAAGCAGCAATGCGGGCAGGGGCAGGCAGCCATGCGGGCAGGAGCGGGCAGGAGCAGGCAGGGCTCCCCTGGGCTGCCCGCTCCCCAGACAGCTCAGCCGCCCTCGGGCCACGTTTCCAGCCCTCCTCGGCAGCAAGATTTGGGGGGTTCGGAGACCGAGAGCCTCACGGGGTGTCCGGGCTCTGCAGAAAAACTCGGCCCCTCGAGGCGGGTGCTCGGGATCAAGGCAGCAGAGCCACCAGCGGGGGTGCGGGGGCCGTATCCTGACCCAGGGTCCTGGTACAGCCTCTGCAACAGCTTTCCCCATGAGGTGTGCGTGCCCATGGGTCCCAGGTGCGGGGATGGCATCCTACACAGGGCTTTGCCCTCCCCTTGCCAGGCTGGTGGTGGGGCAGGGCTGGCAGGGCAGCTGGCTCAGGACAGGGCTGTGCTGGGCACCTCGGGTTTGGTCAAACCCGCTGGCTGAGGTGGGGCAAGGGCTGTGTGCTCTAGGCAGATCAGGGTGTGCCCCGGTGTCCCAGGGTACCTGCAGGGTGGGTGGCAGCAGCCAGGGCAGAGCTGGCACCAGGTGGGCAGAGTGTTCTCCCTCCAAGGCCATGTGCCCAGCAATGGGCAGGCAAGTGGATGCCCGGAGATGTCCGGGCATGTCCGAAAGGTGGCAAGAAGTCACTCTCCCACCCAAAGCGAGGGGGTGGCCTGGCTCAGCTGCCACAGGGCAAGGTTCAGAGCTGGCATGGGTCAGTCCTTTCAGGCCATGGGAAGCCCTGCCCAAAAAAGACTATATGGGTGAGCAGGGTGGGCTTGGCTCTGTGCACAACTAGGGGTACCTGTGGCACTGCCCAGGAGCAGTGACCACCACTTGGCTGCCTTTCCTTGCACACACACACCCCTCTCCCTATTCTGCCCACCCTCCTACCCCATGCCAGCCCCTGTCCAGTCCCTGCCCATCAGCCTTGTGTCCCCCTCCCAGATCCCAGCAGAGCTGCGTCCCGTCAAGGGGTTGTGCCCAGCTGCCCGCAGCCACGCCTGCCCTTTGCATGCAAGCCCCCAGCGCTGGGCTGTGCACCCCTGCTCACCCACCCTGCACCCACAGGCAGGGCTCGGGATGGGGGTCACCCTTGGGTGACATGGGTTGTGCATCCACCAAGACATGCCGGGTGACACAGAGTGCACGCTGCCCGAAATCAGCCTTCAGCTCCAGCTGGGCTCCGTGTGCCCCGCCGAAACACCCGAATCTGGGCACAGGGGAGGAGTATCTGCAGTCAGCAGTGACGCACATGGGTGGGAAATGTCTTTTCCTGCTCCCTGGACTCATCCCCGAGAGCTGCAGGGACCTTTGGCAGAGTGGGGCAGGGAGCGGCACCCTCGGGGAGTGCAAAGGTCTGCCCGAGATGAGCCAGAGCTGTGCATCACCACCCAAACAGAGGGTGGCACAGAGCTGCCAACCACCCAGCACGGCCATCCGCACCCCTGAGCACCCTTTGAAGATGAAACGCACCCAGGGAGCACCCATGGGACTCTGCACGGGGTGCTGCCCGTGGAGGGCTGAGGCAGCACCCCATGCCCTCCCCTGCCCACCCCCCGGCTCTCCTGCTGCCTCCAGCTTAATCATTGCCAGGTGTCTGGCAGGCAGCACTTGGCCTGCCCTCTCCCACCTTGTTTGCTGTTGCCCCAAGGTTAGGCAAAGCGAAGGGCAGCAGTGACACATGGCACTGCCAGCAGATGCGCCCTGCCAGCACTCTGCCCGGGCTGGGCCATCCCTCACTCCCACTGATGCCAACCCTGCCAGCCCAGGGCTCTGCCACAGACAGTTCCCCCTCCCCAAACCACATTTGCCCCTGCAGAGCGTGTTGGACCCCTGGGACATGGAGCAGCCTCTGTGGGATGCAGGTTTCAGCCAAGCCAACACAGTGATGTGATGCCACATCGCTGCCCAGCCCCGCGGCAGGTGGGCTCTGTGGCACGGCTGGTGTCGGAGCCATGGAAGCAAACAAGGGGTGGATCTGCCCGTCCCTGTGCCAGAGCTGCCCACGGTCCAGGCAGGGTGAACAAGAGCACTCCTTGTGCTGGGTGGGCGGTGTGAGGCTGTGTCCCTGCCAATGACATCCTGCTAGCTGCCCACCCCCTGGCCACCCGCTGGCATGGGAGCTGGGCCAGGCAGAGGCGTCAAGGCAGGGGGGGCAAACTGGCTGGGCTCTGCCCTTCACCTCTGCCAAGCCACTGCCACCCGTCCAGAAGCTCCCAGGGCTGGTGGGATTTCAAGAGTGGTGAGCTTCCAGGCAGTGGTGGGATTCCAGCGATGCTGGGTTCTCAAGGGTGGTGGGGTCCTAGTTCTGGTAGGATCCCAGAGGTGGTGGGACCCTGCTTGTGGTGGGCTCCTGGTGCTGGTGAGATCCCAGTTCTGGTAGGATCTTGGTGGTGATGAGAACCTGCTGGTGGTGAGACCCTGCTGGTTGTGGGCTCCAAGCAGTGGTGGGCTTCTAGTGCTGGTGGGCTCCCAGGGGTCACAGCCAGCCGAGGCAGTGCCGCAAAGCCCACCCAGCTGGCCCAGCCAGGAAACTACCTCTTCCCCAGCCCCCCACCAAAGCCAGGCTCTCTCTTTCCAAAGGACAGGACAGACATCCAGCTTGGCAGGCTCAGGCTGAGCACCAGCCAGCGTCCCCCAGTAGGCAGGAGCAGGCTGTACTGGAAAGGCCTGGGCAAGGGGAGTGCCCGGGCCAGGCTGGCAGCGGGTCAGCAGCGAGCAGAAGAGCTCAGCGTGGCACTGCTGCTGCCGCAAGCCAGCGGTGCAACAGTTAAACCCTGGTTTTGAGGGGGGGGAGAGGGCTGCGTGCCCCCTGCACTGCCCTTACACAACAGGCCAGGATGAGCAAGAAGAAACACGGGAATCCCGGAAAACCCAGGGCGGAGGGAAGAGGCGTAGCTCGGCAGGGGAGGAGACGGCTGTAATTTTATTTGCAGTACCCTGAAGTCATCTGCGAACGCCCGCGCTCTTGCCAAGCCCCTGCAGACCAGGCAGCTCCTGTGCAGCCGCCCGTGCTTACGCAGCTGCTGCCTGGCAGCGCGGCTGCCCGCGGCACGGCAACACAACAGCCAGCTTGTTCCAGGTCGGCGGCACCAGCCAAAAACCCAGCCCGGAGCCGCCCCACGACGCGGTGAAGAGGCCAGCGGGCACCTGGCTCGCCTTGCCTCCATGCCCAGGGGGTCGCAGAAGGCGAACGATGGGGATCTGCATCCCAAACGGGGTGCCCCACTTCTACCCCGCTGCTGGCACTGGGCCAGGCCTCTGCGCTAGACCTGGAGCCAACATGGTGCAGGGCACCAAGCCAGGATGGGGACGGGGCGAGGGGTGGTGCCCAGCACCCTGCGAGCCTGGCAGGAGGAACTGAATGGGGCCGGGGGTTTCCTGGCACTGGGACATCAACACCCGCACCCGTGCTGTGCCGTCAGGTGCTGTCCTGCAGTGCTCCCCAGCACTCTGCCATGTTTTGTCTGTCTGTCCTTCCCTCTGTCCCGTGGGCAGCGTGGTGAGGACGGGTAGTACCCAGCCAGAGTTCCGTGCAAGGCGCTGTGGCACCCCCATGATGCTGCATTAGGTCCTGGGGACGGTGTTGCCATCCCGGCTGGAGGCATGTCCCTGGCTCCTCTCCACCACTCCAAGACAGCGACGACAATGCCCTCCTCTGCCACACACACGGTGTTGTCATTGTCTGATCCTGCCCTCTGGCAGGTGGGCAAAGCCTGCCCCTTCCCCAGAGCTGGAGATTTTCCAGGAAGGGCGGGCTGGCAGGGTCAGTGCACAGGATCGCAGGCTCAAAGCGCAGCCCCATCCCCAGTGTGGGCACTTCTCGGTGGTATCTGCGTTGCCATCCATCATCCCCAAGGCTCCCACACCTCAGCAGGGCACGGGGGACCTGTCTTTCTCCCCCGTACCCGGCGCTGGGCTCTCAGGACCTGCCAGGTGCCCATCACCAGCATATCTGGCTGCAGAGCTCATGGGAGAAAACCAAGGGCAGAGTCCGGCCGGTGCCACCTCCCAGCTGCCAGCTCTGCCAGGCACTGCAGCAGCTCCCCGGGGTGCCCAGGCCGGGCAGCCACGTCTCCACGGGTCCACCTGGCCCCATCCCATGGTCAGCACGTCCCGCGGGCGCAGCGAGGGCCCTTACGAGATGACGCAGCAGCACTTTCTGCAGCAGCAGCAGCACTTGCAGCAACCGCATCCCGCCTCGGCCTCCTGCTCCCGGCCCTTGGGTGGCCTGTTCAGGGTGATGGTGTAGAAGGAATTGCGCGATTCCCTGTTGGGCATCCTCAGGCTGGCGTAGGGGTTGTAGGGGAGGGACCAGGACTTTTCCGTGGAAATGGTTGGGCTGTTTCCGCTGCCGGTGTGGTCCGCCTGCTCCTTCACGCTGTAGGTGGGCACAGCTGCAGGGTTGGTGATGACGGTGGGTTCATCCTTCAGGTAGCGAGTGATGAAGCTCTGCTGGAACTGGTCCCGCGGGATGTTGACGCTGGCATAGGGGTTCTCCAGGCTGACGCCACGATCCATCTCCCTGCCTGTCGTCAGCACACGTAGCCCGGCTGGTATTGCCCACCTCCTGTGAGACAGAGACCCCATTAACGCGGGATGCCAGTGCCAGGGCTGTTCTCGTGGCAGGGGAAGGGACTCCAGGCAGAGCCCGTGGGTTTGGGAGCAGGGTGCTGAGGTGTGCTCCCTGCTCCCTGCTCCCTTCCAGCCCCACGGAACCCCAACATGCGACCCATATGGGGCAGCCTGGCCCCGATGGCAGAGCCAGGAGAGGAGGCAGGAGAGGGTGAGACCTGGGCAGGGGGACATGAGGGTGGGCAGGGTGCTGGGGTGTGAGAGAGGGTGCTGAGTGGGAGACAGGGTGCAGGTAGGGCAGTGGGGTGGGGTAGGAGCTTCTGGGGGAGACAGGTCTTGGAGGTGGGCATCAGGCAGTGGGGCAAGGAGCAGGGAGAAAGGGGGTGCGAGGGGAAGGAGAGGTAGAAGCAGGGGAAGGAGGGGACAGGACAGGGGCAGTGGGGAGAGGGACAGGGGACGGGGCAGGTGGAAGGGAGGAGGGTAATCGGGGCAGCAGGGCAGGGGGGCAGGCAGAGGCAGGGGCAGGGCAGGGGGGCAGACGGGGGGCAGGCAAGGGCAGGACAGGGGACCAGGCAGGGGCAGAGGCAGTGGCAGGGGGCGGGGGGCAGGCAGGAGCAAGGGCAGGGGCAGGCAGGGGCAGGGGCAGGGGCAGGGGAAGTGTCAGGGGGCAGTAGCAGGGGGCAGTGGCAGGGGCAGGGGGCGGGGGGCAGGCAGGAGCAAGGGCAGGGGCAGGCAGGGGCAGGGGCAGGGGCAGGGGCAGGGGAAGTGTCAGGGGGCAGTAGCAGGGGGCAGGGGCAGGGGGCGCGCAGGGGCGGGCAGGGGAAGGGGCAGGGGGTGGGCAGGGGGCAGGGACAGGGGCAGGGGGCAGGGACAGGGGCAGGGGGCAGGGGGGGGCGCGGGCAGGGGGCCGCTCCCGGCACTCACCGACCGCGCAGCTCGGGCCGCCTGCGGGGCCGCTCTGCCCGGCCGCGCTTCCTCCTCCCGGCCCGCCCCGCCCGGCGCCGCCCCGGCCCCGACTGCCCGCCCCGGCCCGGCACCCACCGCCGCGGCACCCACCGCCGCGGCACCCACCGCCGCGGCACCCACCGCCGCGGCACCCACCGCCGCGGCACCCACCGCCCGGCCCGGCCCGCGCCCGCAGCCACACCCGCACCCGCGTCCGCACCAGCCCTGGACACTGGCACCGGTCAGAGGGCACAAGGAACCAGGCACCAGTACCGGGCACTGGCACCAGCACTGGGCAGGGGCACTGGGTAGGGAGCACTGGGCACCGGGCAAGACCACCAGTACCAAGCACCGTGTACCAGAACCAGTACCAAGCATACACACGGGCACTGGCCACTGGTATGAGCCACTGGAACTGGCTCTGGCACCGTACAGTGGACACCAGTAAAGGCACTGATACCACCCACTGGCACTAGCGCCAGCACTGGCACTGCCACTGGCACCACACATGGATACCGGACAGCAGACGGGGGCAGCGAGGAGGGGGCACGGCACACCAGGGGGCTGTCGGAAGCAGCAAACACCAAGCACCAGGCACTGGGAAGAGGCCACTGAGCACCGTGCACAGGTCCTGAGCACTGGGCAGAGGTCACCTGGCACCTGCACCTCCTGACGTCCCCCAGACCCACCTGCCAGGCTCTGCCTGCCCCCATGGATACCCAGAGCCCTCTGCCCAGGCGTCCCTCACATGCTGCCTGGCCGTGCCCCACCTCCCCCGCGAGGAACCAACCCTGACACCCCAATGCCAGGTCTCCACTGGGGTCCTCATCCCTCCCACCGATCCCTGGGCTCCCAGGCAGCCAGACGGGCATGAACTGAGCATGCTGCACTGAAGCAACCTGGTGTGTGCCTGGGCATCAGGAGGATCTGTGGTGGGATGTTGGCTGTGGTGTGAACCTGTGCCCACCAACGGAGCATTTTCCAGGACAGGTTGAGGGGGGCGTTACCCTGTGCAGGCCCCAGGGCATCATTGAAGGGTGAAACGCACAAGGCTGGATGAGGTGACATGGCTGGCACGTGTGCCAGTCCCTGGTACCAGGAGTCCTAGAAGAGAAAAGATGCTGATTTTCAGCACCCTTGTGCTGCCTCGTCCCATTGCCCGGTGCCTGCTGGGCCTGTGGCGGGGCTCTGGGGCAGGTCAGCCCTGCCAGGACAGCAGGACGGGCTGCGGGCAGGGCAGTGCTGCCCACAAGCTCCCCAAGCTCACAGCTTCCCACCAGCAAGGAAAACACCACCGTTGATGTAGCTGGGTCCATCGCCAGCGTGGGGACAGGGTGTCCCCAGCCACCAGAGCTGTTCCCAGCCCATGGCCACCCCCCACAGCTCCCCTGGAAGTGGCTGTTCCTGTGGGGTCCCCTCCTGTCCCCTCTTTCCAGCTCAGACACAGCCCAGCATGCCTGCCCCACGGCTCTGGTTGTGGCTGGCAGGAGGTGGCCACCCTGGGTGGATGCAGGTCAGAGCAGGAGCCCAGCCTTTGGGGGGGACAGGGGGGCCGGAGGGGACCAGCAGGGCAGCTGGGTGGCAGGCAGCACCGGAGCATCCCAGCCCCACATCCAGCCCTGGCATCCTCCTCAGGGGCAGCAGGAGGTACCAGCCTGGGTCTCCACGGTGCCGCCACATCCCTGAGGAAGCTGCAGGGAAAACTGGAAGGTGCAGGGACAATGGGAGATGCTGCCAGCCTGGCCTAGGGAAACAAGGCTTGGGGGGACTGTCACAGCGTCAGTGCTCTGTCCTGCCCTGGGCACAACACCCACAAGTCCCCTGTGTGTCCCCTGGGTGCTCTGAACAGGCATTTTTCTGCAGGACTTTGGGCTTCTCAGGAGGGTCCTTACTGCTGGGTGGGCACAGACAGCCCTGACCCGGGCTTCAGTGCACCGTGTCCCTGATTCTGGGTGCTGGGGGACAAGGTTGGCTTTGCTGGGAGCCTGTGCCCTGCCACGTGTCCTGTCCCCAGGGTGTGGGACACAGCTCCTGTCCTGCAGCCGGTCTCTCCTGTGCTGGTGGCTGAGCACACTGTGGGGTGGGACCGGGCCATCGCGGGTCTCCTGCGCCAGCCGCGTCCCTGCCGTGTGACACTGCCGTGATGCCCTCAGCCAGTGTCACCCTTTCCATCACCAAACCCTCCAACTGCCTTATGCAGAGCCCCAACATCTTCCCTCAAGCAGTTCCATGCAGAAACCCATCGCTCCCAGGAGCCCCAGGGGTGCTGGGGATGGGGTTGTGCACGTGGGGCTGGGGCAGCCTGGGGACGGGCGCAGGGCAGAGGGTGCCCCAAATCGCAGCAGAATCCTCTTGGGCTGGAACTACATTTCCCACAACACTTTGCAAAGGGAAAAGCTGCTTCTTTGGGGCTATTGGAGCAGAAATCTACCTTTCTCACCTGCAGTGAGGAGCTGGGGCAGCACAGGCCGGCCAGATCCTGCTCGCAGCAGTGCCCACCACCACCCTGCCCACTCAGCCCACTGCCACGTGACTGGGATCAGGGGGCTGTGGGCTGTGCCCTTGGCACCCATGGAGCAAGCAGGAGAGCTCCAGCGGGTGATGGGACCCTGCCCGCCCATGGCAGCGCTGTCCCTGTGATGGGGGACAGATGCTGGTGGGTGCTGAGCCGGCTGGGCACCTGGTGGGCAGAGTGCCCTGCTGCCAGCACCCTGCCTGCACCCCCAGGCTTCCCTGCCTGCCCTCCACAGCTGGTCCCTCCACCCTGGATCTTGCTGGGCTTGCGGCTCCCAAAGCGTGGTTTGTGCTGCTAAGAGACTCGGCGACATCCCAGGGGGTGGAGGGAAGGGAAGAGGAAGCCCTGGATGGGATTTTTTTTTGAGAAGCTGGGAGGGTCAAACCCTTCTCTGACCATCCATAGCACTGGGAGAGGGGTGCTGTACAGCTCTGCGCCTCAGTTTCCCCACTGCCCTGAGGGACTGGGAGTAGGGATGCAGCAAGGCACGCACCATGCACAACCAGCATCCCAGGACTCCCAGACTCTTGGATTATGCAAAACACCCGCACGGACACCCTCAGGGCCTCTCTGCTCCCACGGGGTGGCCCGGAGGAGACCCACTGGCCTGTCCTTCCCTGGGCCTCGCTGCTGCCAAGTTTTCCCGTCTTGAGCTGCCTCCCCAGAGAAAAACTCACATATTTGGCTAAGCAGGAACACACGAAGAGGCAGCATCCTCCGGGGTGCCCTGCCGTAACCCCGGCCCTGCCTGCCTGAGCATGGCATGTCCGTGCTCGAGCGGGGATGTCACTGTGACACTCTCCAGCAGCGACTTTCTCTTCCTCCCAGCGCCTCAGGACTTGCTCGTTTTGGCTTTTGCCCCAGATTTCCACGCACAGCTCTGCTCGCTGGTGGCTCTGCTCGCAGGGAGCTGCAAGGCTGGACACTGGGCACAGCTCAGCTCCAGGGACCCCCGAGACCCTGCGATGGCACCCTGTGTCCTCAGCGCCTTCCCTCTCCCAAAAGGGCTCCGAAATGAAGCTCATCCTGTAGCACCTCTGAGTTTTCTGGGGCAGGGGCATCCCATGTGCCACTGCCAGGGGATGTGGACCCCCCACCACCTCTCCGAGCAGGGTGGCAGCTTGGATCTGAGGTGCCTCCATCCCGGGTGATGTCCCTCCCTGGCACCGCGCCGCGGTGGCTCCCATCTCGCAGACGCCATGTGGATAATCTCATTCCTCGCAGGCTCCTGTTCTGCAGCCGCTGGGCTGGTTGCAGTCTCGTCTGCTGCTCTCCTGGGCTGGATCTGGATCTGGCCACCTTCTCCTCTCCAGCCTCAATTTCCTGATGGCCAATTTGTTCGTGGGCCAATTGCATCTCTAATAATTCCCTTTGTCCTGGCCGCGGGCGCAGCGGTGATGTACCTGGAAGCAGCCCCGTAGCGAGGGCTGGAGCAGCACCCTCACAGCACCGCTGGTGGCATTGGGATGACGTGGGTCCTCTGGCAAGGACAAGGAAGAGGAGCAACTACGTCCTTTGTGGACCCTCTTCTCCCTCCACCAAGGCTGGGGAGGGCACTGCTACCAGTGCTGAGGTTCTGGGCCCTCCTGGGGCTCATTCATCTCCTCAGGGGTACGTTGACTTGGCTGCAGGTGGTTCCCATGGGAGCAAGGGCTCTGGCAGGTCCACGTGGTCCGTGGGAGAAGCTGCAGATGAATTTTCTTTCTTCTGGCAGCTGTTGAGAACGTGGAGGAGGAGGAGGTGGGGGGGGCTCTGGCACATCAGGGGACTATGGGGACACCCCATCCCAGGCTGCTGGGGACCTCAGGGATGGTGCAGAGTTCTTGTCCCCAAAGGCCCCTGTGACAGAGACCCTGTAAATGCCCCAAGTGCAGGAAGGGCTTTGCACAGAGCTCCCACCTGCAAACCCACATGGGCCAGTGCTCCTACGACATGTCCCACCCACAGGAATGGCTTTGGTGACACCTCCATCCTCATCAAGCACCAGCGCGCTCTCATGAGTGCCCATCCCAGTGCTCCCTTCAGCCTCAGCTCCGACCTGCTGCAGCACCAGCAGGGACACGTGGGTGCTGCTGTGGGTCAGGAGACACATCCAGCCCCGGCCCCTGCGGTGCGTGGGGCAGTCGCCATCACTGGGGTCCATCCTCCAGAAAAACAGCACCTGGGAAACATGAGTTTGTGCGTAGCAGGAGCTGGGAAGGGGGAAACCCACACAAGAGGGAGGTCGTCATCATATGCAGCCAGTAAATGTGTTCGGGGAAGCTAAAATGCTGGGATCAGGTGCCCTGGCTGCTCCGGCGATGCCCCAGGATCTGTGCCCGCCACTGGCCCTTGCTGGCCACAGAGCATCGTGGCACGGGGCAGACCTGCATGCGCGCAGCTCTGGGTCCCCGCGCACTGGAGACTGCCCTGCTGTCCCCCCAGACAAACTCGACAGGCAGCCCCAGTGCCAGGCTGCACCCGCGGGCACCCCTCCAGGCTCACCTCTCCCGGCTGATGGGACAATAGGCACCAGCCCCCGTCCCCGGGGTCCTGCAGTGCCCGCGGAGAGACGTAAATAAGTCCTTTAAATTCAGCGTTATTCCTTCAAGATGGAAATTCAGCAGGTGAAAGCCTAAATCTGCCCTTTTCAGCATTGCAAGGCGTCGTTCCCTGCTCCTTGTCCCCAAAATCGGGCCATCCTGTGGGAGCCATGGAGGGAAGTTTGGGCACGGCAGAGTCATTCGGTGTTTGTCCATCTGGTGCAGATGATGGGGCAGACTGTGTGGGCACAGCCCCAGCCGAGCAGCAACGTCTAATCTGGAGCCTGAAGTTCAAACATTTCATTTCTTGGCAAGATCCAACTCTGAATCGAGCTCCGAGAGCCACATCCAGGCGTCTCGTGCGGCTCCCTGGAGGGTTTATAGGTGATGGAGAATCCTCCGACGGAAAAGCTGCTCCATCCAAGCGCAAGCTGCTGTCTGGGAGTTGCCCCGTTTTGGACTTGCTGAGCTGGGAGCCAGTGGGTGCTTCGGAGCTCTGCACCCCTATGAGTAAACCAACGAGCTGAACTATTTAAGCTATTTGTTGCTTAAAACCAGCCTAATTTCCTACAATTGTTTGCAAGGGAAAAAAAAATAATCAACAGTAAAAAACCAACGGAAAGCTTGGTGCCCACCCAGGCAATGTCCTGTGCTAGGAGAGGTGGTGGAGAGAGAGGACCTCACGAGGTGACATGGCCCATCCAGAGAAAGGTGCTCCAGCTCCGTGCAGCCCAGGAGACAACCTCTGTGATTGAGGAGAAGCCTGAGAAAACCAGGAGAAGCAGGAGAAAAAGCCAACCTATGTTTTCCTTTCTTTTCCCAAAGGACCCAGGAGCTCGCTGGCAGCCCGGACCACCTCCCAGCAACCCAAAAATGAGGGGGCAGACCTGCAGAGGGGGCTGGGGGCTGCGTTCCCAGTGTGGGTGGCTGATGGCAGGTCTGGAGCCCAGTGAGTGCTGCAGGGGTGGGGTGTCCCCAGCTGTGGATGCACAGCTGGGAGGAAAGTGCTGGGCTCAGCAATTCCTGCAGTAGCCATCCAAAAAAGATCTTGGGTCTTCGCAGCAGTACCATGCAGGGTACCCACAGCCCCTGATCCCACGTGACTAAACACAAGATTTTAGGACTTTTTGTAGGACACCGGTCACTGCAGTGATCTCATGGGGTGCCTCGTATCGCCAGAGCTTCACACACAGCAAAAGGAGCATTTATTTCATTTAAAAAATAAAAAAAAAACAGAAAGCCACGGGCACATCCTGCTACTGGACATCCTTCCCCTGGGGACAGGCATGTGTGTGGCATCAGAGTCGGTGGAGCTTCTTCTCCCGGTCACCAGGACACAAAAATTCCACGATGGGTCATGTTTGCTGACTGTTTCTCTCGGCTGCCAGGCAGCCGCAGTGCCGTGGCGCAGGCACATGAGGGTGGTGACGCTCTTTCCAGCCCATCCGTGCCAGAGAACGATGTCGAGCAGCGTTTCCGAGAGGGAAAGGTTTAGCGTTCAGCTGGGGGAGCAGCTCGGCGAGAGCCCCCGGCGCAGACGGTGGCTTCAAAACCAACCCTTGGTGGGCCTGAGCCTTTTTTGAAGGAGAGCTCGTGGGTGGTCGGTGTGTGAAACAGCACAGGGCTGTCATGGGAAACCAAACCCCAAATTCAGGCTGTGCGAAACGATGCCAGGTGGGTGGGGCAATTTCTTTCTGGACATCCCATGGACCCCTCCACAAGGTCTTCCCCAAGGCGTTTGCCTTAATTCTCAGCCGCCTCCTCATTAAAAAGCAGAGCGAGGCCGGGGGGGTGGCCCAGGAGCGGGGGGTGTTAGCGGGGTGAACATCCGTAAGGGGAACCCCGTGGGGTCGGTGCCAGCAGGCTCGGGGGCTCAGCTGGGCACTCGGCAAGCAGGGAGGAGGTGCTGGGGCTGCAGGCATAAGGGTGCCATGGAGGGGACCAGTGGTGCATCTCTGAGGGGTGACGTAGGGAGCCCAGACCAGCGCACGAGGCCAGAGCTGCCAGAGCTGGAGGCTCATGGCATCTGTAGGAGTTTGTGCTTTGAGCCCTCCAGCAGCACAGCCCCATTTCCAGCACCTTGGGTGGGAAACCCAGCACGGTGCAAAATCCACTTGTCCCCCCCAGGCCAGGCTGGCAGCCCATGCCCAGCACCCCCATCCTGCAAGGCCCAGAGCTGGACCCACCTTTTGATATAGCACGTGGGCACAGCCCGAGGGCATGACACCTGGCAGCCCCAGAGCCATGCCCCATTGCACGGCCCTTGGCACCCACAAACGTCCCGTGTCCATGGGAGGAGTTACAGCCCCGCACTGCTTGTCTCTGGGTAGCCTGCCTGCTTCATGCAATGAGTTTTGTCAGTTCTTGGTTCCCTCTCAGGGAAAGCGATGCGTCCCAAAGGAGGGTGGCAGCTTTTAAAGCTGAAATGAAGCCCGGAAATGACCTGAAAAAGCTGCTCGATGGGAGGGATTGCCTGTAGTGCCAGGATGTGTCCCGTCACTTGGCTCAGCACATGAGCTGCACACACTGGGGTGGCCCTGGGCCATGCACCCATCCTGGCACAGGCCAATCCTGCCCTGGATACCAGCTCCTAGGATTCAGCTGCATACTGAGGGGCAGCGCAGGCTTCTCTGCAAACTGCCAAGGCTCTGGTGCTCGCCCTGCAGCCAGAGCACATGCCCCAAAGGGCTGGCAGCTCCCCAGATCCGACAGGATCCGTCGCCAGCTCTGTCCTGCACTCTGCGTTCCCGATGTGATGCCTCAGCCACTCTGCAGGCCCACGAGTGCAGGACAGGGATGCCAGGAGCACCATGGAGATGTGCAAAATGCAGCGGGTGCTGTGCACAGCTGGGGCACACATGCACATGCAGCGGGTGCTGGGCACCCACCTGCCTGCCCACCTACCCCGTGTGCCTGTGGGAGAGCTGCGGACGCTGCAGGGCTGAATTTGCGATGCCTGCTGCATCTGGGCATTCCTCAAGGATAACGAGTCAGACAAATAACCCGATGTCCAGGCTGGCACGGCCGGAACCGGCATCATGCGAGGCACCTGGCGGGCTGCCTGCCTCTCCCCTGTCTCGCACCGGCCGCAGGAACTGGGAGAGAAGCTGGTTTCCTTATCACCCTCCCACACTCACCCTCCATCCCTCTCCCCTGTGGCTCCGCAGCCCGGCCGGCTCCCGGGTCCTGCCGGGGCTTGGCAGCGGCGTGGGGGAAGCGTGCATTGTGGCTGCCCACTGCGGCCCGGCTGGAGGAGAAAGCAAGGATTTCCTGGCCTGGAGCAAGTCCTTCCCGTCTCCTCCCAGCAGCTGAGCGCTTTGGGGCTGAGAGTGGGCTTTTCCCGATGGGCTTTGGACCAGGAGCCAGTGGCTGTCCCTGCATGGAGCTGTGGTTGAGCGGGCTAGCAAGCACGGAGCCAGGGCACGTTGGCTGACATCATCCTCCAGGGCCAAAATCTCCCCCCACCAGCTCTGTCCTGCCCACATGCCAAATCCCTGCTTGGGAAATCTCTGCGGGGTGGCTTCATGCCATTGCACGAGGACTTTAGGAAGGGCAATTCACCCGTTGCCAACCTAAGCCCAGCACCCGCCGCAGGGCGATGCTGCAGGATTTGGGTCCGATGGGGCACAGCCCGCAGCTCCTCGCTCAGAGTGAGACGGCAGCCAACAGCCCGGGATGTCGGGATGTCCTCCGAGGCTGAGCACCCGCTCACGTGCAGAGAGCTGGAACAGCGACCCTGAGAGCCCCAGCTGGGGACACCTGGTTGGGCAGCTCATGTGCACGGCCGAAGTTTTCCCTCCTCAAATTTCACATCTTCCTGCAAAGGAGGAAGCGGGGTCGAGGTGGGGGCAGCTGCTGGCTCCCACCTCTGGGCAGGCTCCCTGCAGTCACCGCTTTTGCTTTCACTGCAAGCAGCTGTGCAGGGTGATGCCGCGCAGCTTCCGCTGTGCCGTGGCCACATGGAGCTCTTGCACAGCAACTGCACCTGCCGATGGGTGTTTATAGGACAAGGGGTTGGTTTCCTGCTGTTTTTCCGTGATGCAAAGTTTCCAGCCCCAGGGATGGCTGTGGCAGAAGGGCTGTCACCCACCTCCTGGCCTGGAGCATCCCCAGCACTTTGCCATCCCTTCCTGACCCCTACCCTGGCGGTGGATTGGGGATGGCACCATCCTGCCCATGGCAAAGGCTCTGCCATGGTGGTCCGAGGGTGCTCTCCTGGCAGGGAACAGGCAGACCCTGCACAACACCCAGCTCCCAGCTAAGCCCTTGGCTCCAGCTCTCTCCCAGCGGAGGTCTGGTTCCTGTCCTGCTGCCTGCTTGTCCTCCCTGGCTTCAAACAGTCCCCGTTTGTTTGGCTCTCGCTGCCGGCTGGAGCCGGGGCCGCGTGCCTGGGCCGCCTGTGCACAACGGCTCCTTGTTCGCCGCCTCCCTCCCTGCTCGCCCCTCGCCTGCTTTAGCAATTATCCCAATTAGCCATGCCCTCTCCTTGCTCCCTGGCTGCGCTGCGGACCCTCATCCCTCCCACTCTGCACCGGTGGCAGCCGTGCTGCTGCCCACAATGGGCCACCTCCGAGCCAGCAGGACGTGGGCACCCAGGCGATGGCTGCCACCTTCCCGGGTGGGAAACAGGCGGGTTGTGCAAAATCCAGGTGTCTGGGGCCTGTGCTGGATCCCAGGGCTCTCTGCAAACCTCTTTGGGGCTGTAGGAGGATGAGGAAGCTGTGCCTGGACCTGCAGCTTGGCAGGACCCCTGGCAGCTGCCTCTGCTCCTCGAAATTGCTTTCATGGGTGCTGCCCATCCCACCCCAGCCGCTCAGGGTGCTCCCCCGCCTCTCTCCCCGGGGTGCGTGGGTGCAACCAGCGGCTTCCTGCAAGCCACGATCCACGTGTCACAGCTCCGGCACCATCCTCCCACGGCCCCGCCGGCTCGGCGAGAGCCTGGGGCAGGCGGTTGACGTTCCCACCTGCCGATGCAGGCTGGGGCGGCCGCACGGCCCCACGGAGGGGCCTTCCCACAGCGGTTCCTGGCAGGGCTGTGTTTCGGGGTTACCTTCCCCTCTGCCCTCCCGAGCCTGCGGAGAAGTCGGGGCGCAGCCTCTGGGGAGGTGCCGGGCACAGGAGCATCCCCGTCGGCAGAGCCCAGCAGAAGCAGCGGGGCCATTTATTCTTGCACCCTGGCAGTGGCTTCTACATTCCCCGGGATCTGAGCTCCAGGGTGGGCAAACCCCTGTATCCACTCACCATGGCACGATCCTGAGCCATGGCCAGCACCCGCTATGGGGGCCACAGGGGCAGAGTGGGCAGCCCCCCCAGCAGGCTCCTGCCCGCGCTCTGCCAGCAGCACCGCGCTGTGGCCATGCGGGGACTCAGCCCTTTAGTTGGGGCATCACCAGGCAGGGCGAGCGATGGGGCTGCCACCCCCGGGCTGGCTCCGAGCGCCCTGTCTCACACTGACAGCAGCCCTGGGCACCCAGGGTTTGATCTTTACCACTCGAGCCAGGCTGTCTGCTCCCATTTGTGTCTGTTGCGCTGGCGAGGGATGCGAGCGCCAGGCTCACGCAGGCTGGCAGCTCTGCGCTGGCACGCGGGCAGCCGCTGGGCAGGCAGCCCCTGTGCTGGGGCGCAGCCTCCGCCGCAGCTCTGCCAGCCCCAGAGCCCCGTGTGTAGATCAGGGTCCTGCAGAAAGCCAGGGTGGGCATGGGAGGGGGTGCTCCCCAGAGACCCCTTCTGCCTTACTGGGAGTCGGTCCTCATCCTTGAGTCTGCACCCAAAACTGCACCTTCATCCCCATCCATAGGACCATGATGGCTTCAGAGCATCCTGGGGGCTGCACGGGTGCTCAGTGCCCCACATGGCTTCCCGTCCCCCTCAAATCCACACGTGTCCCCAGCAGATGGGCACACAGCTCACAGAGGTACAAGTCTCTCTGGTGACCCTAGTCCTGTCCTGGGGATGCAGCACAGTCCCCACTGGCACCTGCCAGCTCCCCCAGCAGTCTGGGCGTGCTGGGGCCACTGCCAGGCTGGAGCACCAGTTTCCCTTACACAGAAAGACTTCACCTCCCCACGTCACACCAGGGATGGGGCTGGCTCCGGTGCGACCGCTCACCTCCCCACAGCCTGCACGGGAGCACTGGGCTGCAGACACCTCCTTGTTCCCAGGGGCCCCCCACCAGCCAAGGCATCGGGCAGGGGGTCCTCTCTCAGGGGAGCAGTGGGGAGAGACAGGCCACAGGTCCTCCTGCAGCATCCCAGGATGGCTCCTGGCACCAAATATGTTGGTGGACTGAAGAAACCAGGGAGAGGAAAGAGGTGATGGAATCCCCAAGGCCAGATGATGCTGTCAGCCCTGGGAAACCTCCCCAGCAGCCAGTACAGCACATCGGCCCTGCCCCGCGGGACGCAGCCCCCTCCCACAGCCCCCTTGCCCAGGGCTCTACACACCTTCCAGCTTCCACCAAGGCAATGCCAGGGAATTTGGCATCTTCCGCGTTCCCTCGTGCCTCCCCCCTGCAACTGCCCATCCCCAGCTCTGCAGGCACCGCTCCCCCCCGGCTGAAGCTCTCCCGGCCGCAGGCGCAGAGCAAGCGGCAGCTCAGCTCCGCCGTGCCCAAACCGCAGCGGAGGAGCACCTGCTCCGGCGGCCCCCACGCGCGCGGCGGCTGCTGCGCTGCAGGAAGCTGCCACCGTGCCGGAGCGGGAGCTGCGCAGGGGGCACCTCCCGGCCGTGCAGCCACGCAGCTCCCCCAGGCAACGGGGAAAACGAAATCCTCGGGTTAACACTCACATTCACCCAGCCGACCTAGAAATGCGGCCGTGGGGCTCCACGTAAGAGCATCGGTTGCCCAAGCTGAGCAGAAAGGATCGCAGGAGACCCGGGGGTGTTGCCAGTTGCTGGGAGCAGGGATGGGAGAGCACGTCGTGTGCCCAGGTCCTGCCGGGAACCCTGAGACAGCCACGCTGGGACAGCAGGATCCCACCACCCACAAGCACGGCCACAGCCTCATGTGTGGGGCTGTGTTCAGAGCAAGGGGTTTCTGGTGCCCAGTCCAGGAGCTGGGCAGGGCTCGGTGGGTCCTGGGCACTGCATTCGGGGAAGTTTTCCTGAAAAAGCTGAAATTCTGTTGCAAAAATAAATTGCTTGTTCAGTGCTGGGCTGCTCTTTGGAGCCATGCCTCAGCCACGGCAGCACCCAGGAGGGACAAGCCAGAGCTTGGGCACCTCTTCGCCCATGCCAGGACCGCCGTGCCCCACCGCATTGCTGACGGGCATCTCGAAGGCTCACGCAGTGGCTGTGCCACCTCCTTCTCCCTGACCCAGTTTGCATCTCACCGGCGCATCCAGGCGAGCGGTGCTGCCGGGTTACGAGCGGAGGCAGCGCCGGGCTCTCCCAGGGAGCCAGCAAAGCAAACGTGAAATGTCACCGTGATTGCAAGGCATCTGCCTCAGCCCCAGCATCGCCGGCACCAGCGCTGCTCCACCAGCCCTGCACCTGCCCAGCCCGGAGCAGGAGGGCCAGGAAGAGTGGCCGTACCCCCGCACTGGTACACACACTGGTTTCTGCTGAGCCTCCAACCCCTCGGGCTCTGTTAAAGCCAGCATCAGCTGGGCTGCATGGAGAAGGGGGAAGGTTTCTGCAGAGCTGCCATTTCTATTTCTAGGCCATCTCTGTCCCGTTTCGCCTGGGCACAAGGTGTTTTCTAAAGGACATGGGTCTTCCTTGCACCCTCTTGCCCCTGAAACGTGGCCCTGGGTCTTTGTGGCCACCACGTGCCCCAGCCAGCAGCCCCCAGGGAGCTCAAGATCTGCCCATCAGCCCTTGTCAGCACCACAAGACCAGGAAGGAGCTTCTGACGTGACCGTGCTGCTGCTGGATCACCAGCAAGACGTGAAATCCCCCTTGTCTTGGGAGTCCATGGGACTGTGCAGACACAGGGCGGGGGAGATGCAGCCCCCAGGTGAAGAAGGGGGCTCTGATGGGAGTGGGGGACCCCACTTGCACCACAGGGACTGCGGCTGGTCCCAGTCCCATAGCGGATTCCAACACCCCGCTCAAAGCACAGCTGGTGTGTTGCTCTGGACCTCTTGCAGGACAGCTTTGAACATCTCCAAGGCTGGAGATCTCACCATCTCTCTGAGACCCAGTTCAGTGTTTGACCCCCGAAGTGAAAAAGCTTTTCCCTGCACAGCTATAGGGAAACACAGCTGGAATTTCCCATGTCCCAGCTTGTGGCTGTTGATCCTTATCCTCTCTCCCTCCTCCCATGAGGTAGCTGTGGAGAGCAATGAATTTTCCATGAGTCTTCTTTTCTGACAGCTGAGCAACCCCAGGTCTGCAGGCAGGGAGCTGGTGGTGAGGGGAATGAAGGTCACCACGTCCAAGGAGAGAGGAGATGGTGTCTCCAGCCCTGCTGCCTTGATCTCCCCCCATCCCACGCGCATCCCACCTCCTCCTCCTCCCTCCCTCCTTCCCTCCTGCCATTGGTGCAGCACTAGCAACGTGGGCACCCACCCCACACCAAGGGCTCCCAGAAGTGGCCACAGTATTAATCACTAAACCAACCGAACAGTAAAAATAATGATTATGCCTCATGGGATCTGTTGGGGCTTTAGGAACATCCATTAACCTTCAAGCTTGCCAGATCACCATGCAGGTAGGTCTGTCGTGCCGTGGAGCTTACAACCTCAAGGTTTACGTGTGGTAACACGGGGAAGAGCCACGGGCTTTAGATCGCTTTGCACATCTTCTGAGCACCATCTTTCTCATGGTAGAGTCTCTGTAAAGGGCTGCAAGCCTAGAAATGACCACATTCAAACCCCCATCAACGTATTAGGACTGTTCTGCAAGAACATCAACGGTCAAGTCCTGACCACCACCAACCCACACACTTCTGCTGCTTCAAACAGCGACCAGAGCAACCAGCTCTACAGCAGCTTGTTGCATCCTTAAGCAAGCAGCTGGCAACAAGCAGTTCTGCTGGTTTCTTGGCAGATTTTTCAATAGCATCCTTCCTTCAAAATGGTGTGTGCTCTGCCTGGGCAAGCTGCATGTCCCAGGAGCTGCAATCGCTTTGGTGGAGCTACATGGCAGATGTGTGGTGTGAGAGCTGCCCTGTCTTCATCTTCTGTTGTGTGGGCTGATGCCATCTCAGCCAGACCTGGAGGGTGTCAGTCAAGGAGGGTGGTGACCGTGGCACTTGGGGTCCCTTCTCCTGATGCTCTACACCAGGAAGGGGAGGCAATCCCAAGGGGATGGAACATGGCATGATGGAGCATGGAGGATGAAAAGACCTAACATGGAGCATGGGCACCACATTGGCACCTGTCTCGGCCGCGCCAGGCTGGGTCGTCCCTCTGGTGCCGCAGGGCACCTGGGCAGGTGCTGGCGCCAGTGCCTGGCCCGCTACAGACGTGCCGATAAAGCTGCTCTCTGGAACGCTGAAGATGAGCTCATGTTTTTGTGGGTGAATTATCTGTGTGACGAGTGATTCACCAGCGCAAAACGAGATCGTCGCGAGAAGCAGGCTGGATTTTGGAAAGAGCTGTTGATGTTCGCAGGACTCGGTCAAACGGACTCCGCAACGGGAGCAGCAAGCAGTGAATACAGGTGGCGTGAGGCACTGCAAAAGCACCCCAGGTGCTGCCACCAGACGCACGGACAGCAAAGCGCGACGCCAGGTCTGCACGTGGTAGATGGGATCCGGGATGCAGGGCAGGGAGGTTTGGCAATGCACGGAGCTGCTGGCTCACCCAGGTTGAGTGAAAAGCAAAGACACGTGTGTTGTCAGGGTCAGCACCAAGTGGAGGAGCCACCCTGCTAGAGCGAGCCCTTCTCCGCGGGCATTATAAATCCAGAAGGGCAATAAGTTCCTGAGCATGCAGCTGGACAGCTGAGCTGATGATGGCTGATGCAGATGAGAAGAACGAAATTCAGGGTCAAATTGTCTCCTGGCACCACCGTTCATCTCAGCGGGATTGCGGCAGAGGCTGGCCAGGGCGTCCCGTCTCTCAGTGCATCCGTAGAGCGAAGGTTTAGAAATGATCCATTTGCGACACTGGAAAGTACTGGGTTTTGCAGAAAGGAGCTGTGGTTGCACGCAGGGCGGTCCCGGCAGGACCAACACCAGCTTGATTACAACAAGTAACCACTTGATTACGAAAAGCAAAACTTTGTTCATCTGGGCGGCACGAAGAGGACCCACTGGCAAAGCTGCTCCTGCGTGTCTGGCCTGGCAGAGCTCAAGGCAGGACACGGGGACGGGCAGGTACGCTGCACTAAAGAGCTCCCTCCGAACCCAAGGGCGTGCTTGGCCTGATGAAAAGGTCTTCAAAAACAGTAAAATAAATCTGTGCTAGTTGTAAAACCCAGAAAAGGGTGCTGTATCCATCAGCACAGCTCAGAAGACACGCTGAGAATATCTACGTGCAGCATAAAGATGTGCATTTCTGATAACACACAATACAGTAGATTTCTATAAAAGATACTGCAGCACCTATGTATATAGGACAGAGTTAGGTGCTACAGCATGTCCAGACCCAAAGACAAAGGTTAGATTTGGCCACAGGGTCTGGGGTTTGGTAGGGACATCACTCAAGAGCATGGCCACCCGGGTCCAGCTGGAGATGAAGGGTCTGGGCTCTAGAGGATGAGATGATTTTCAGTTTTGGGTGGAAAGCAGAGCTCTTGGTGGACCAACTCAGCAGAGAAAAGGGAAAACTCTGCACCTCCAAAAGTGAGCCTGGGAGAGCTCTGCAAGTCTTGAGCACTCACATGTTGGGATGAAAACTTGAGGCCAAAGCCTCCCTTGTGCAAGACTTAACCAGTGGCACTTGCCACCAAGGATCCCACCAAGCCCAACGCAAGCTTTAGGAGAAAAAGGAGTGCCAGGCTTCGGCTCGGGCTGCAAACTCCTTCACAAGTACCTGAATAGGTGGAGGAGAGGCTGAGAAGTGCTGCTGTGCCAGGATGGGCAGGATCCCGGGCCACGTCCACCGAGCACACGAAGCAGGGACCAGCAGAGATGAGGCAACGCCGAAGATCCCCAGCATCTTGGCACAAACACACTCTTATTCAGCAGAAAAGATGCCTGATATAATTTATGATTATTTTTAAATAGAGCTGTTGCTTAACTCCTGGAATAGTAGCATAATAACACCGTGCAGCTGGGTCAGCACGGGGATGCCATGTGAATTAATAAGAGAAAATGGCTCGTGCTCACTCACTTCCTGCAATTTCCTTTGCTCTGGGAGTTCAAGCTTAATACAACCGGTTCTCACTATCTGCATCCAGAAGCGTAAGCAGGAAAGTGAGGAAAAGCTGACGCAGAGAGGATGGGGAAGATGAAGGGAATCCCTGTTCAGCACTGTTAGGGTGCCAGACAGCAGCAGCCCCGCACTGGTTTTGGCAGGTGAGCAGATCAAAGAATTACACTTAGAGGGACTAGAGGCAAAGTCGTTACAAAACCCCTTATCCAACAGGAGAAACTAGAAGATTAAAAATGCAAGCACGAACATTGCCAACAGGGGAGCACGGATTTGCAGGTGGGGGCAGGTGGTGGGTGAAGCTGCAGGGTCCCTGGGGGACAGCCACATGCCAGGGACGGTCCAGCATGAGGATGGAGCGTGGCTGAGCCCCTGCGGTACCAGGGCATCACTCTAGCTGGGTGGGTTTGACCATCTCTTCCAGGCCAGGCAACTGGGTGAGATTTTTAGCATCGTTTCCCAGAGCGTGGATAGTTGGATCATCTATGGGATGCATAAGGCCCGACGGAGCTGAGCTTTCCTCCGGGCTGGCAGGGCTATTCTGTGAAATACGTGAGCTCCAGCTTCTGTGTCCATCCCACTGATGGAGGGGCCAAGGGACAGCGATGGCGTGAGCACGATGTGGCTGCGCAGTCCCAGCGCAGCGCCAGGCCCCCGCAGAGCCCCTGTTACAGGGGCGAGTGGCAGCTGCATCTTTGCTGCAGCAAGGCTGGGGGGCCAGCACGCAGGGCTGGGCAGCGTTACCTTCATGGAGAGGGCACCAAAATCTGGGCAAAATCCTGGGGCCAACTGAGGAGCATAAAGAGCTCAAGCATGGCAGCAGGTGACACAAGCAGGGAAACCCCAACAGCACCCAAAGGAGCCTGGTAAGTCCCCGCTGGCACCCCGCCCCAGCCAGGGTGGGATGGAGGGATGGAGAGCCTTGGGGTTCAGGTGCACAAGTGCCTGGGTCACTGGTTGGGGGGGAGGTTGGCTGTGAGCTCTGGGTTTGAACGTGGTGGGGAGCTGGGGGGCTCCACGTGGGGCTGGCTGCCCATTTTGGCTGCCTGCCTGCAGGCTCCCCACGCTGGAAGCAGACATGGATGGGGAAAGGGCAGCCCAGCCCTCACCATCTGCCAGGGCATGGCAGGAGCCAGGAGGTACGGACCAGGAGTTTGTCCCACAGGGCACAGTGCGGGTGTCCCCGTGGCCTCGTGTCTGCCTGTGCCAGGGAAGGGGGTCAAAACAAGAAGACCACGGCAACACACGATGCTTCCCAGTGCTCTCCGGGGACCTGACAGCACTGCTGGTACCCAGTGGTGGTGTGACACCCTGCATGCCACGCGGAGCCCGCCACATGTCCCAGGGCCCAGCGAGCCCCTGTGCCCTGCTCCCCGCTCCCTAGGCTCAGCAGGGATTGAGATGCTCAGCCGGGTTTTGACCTCAGCGTGGGGGACCCCCTCTGCTCCGCTGCCATAGGGGTGGCTGTGGGTTGGGGTCAAGGCCTGGCGATGGGGCAGGGGTCCCTCGGGACACGGTGGGGTGCAAGGCTCTGATTCGGCAGGGAGAAAAAGTGGTGGTTGGGGGGATATTACTGATGTTACCACCTTTCCCCAGCCCCGAAAGCTGCAGGGGCTGCTGGCAGGGCCGCCCCCACCCTTCCCCCCCGCAGCCACACGCTCCCTGACGCCGGCCCCAAAATCTCAGCCCCCGGAGCAGCATCGCCCGCTCCCGGCCCGCGCCGCGGAGCCATTTCCAGCGGCGGCGGCGGATGCTGAGTCACTGCAGGCCCCTCCGAAACCGCGCGGGGACCCGGCCGGGGGCAGCGAAGGAGGTGGGGGGGGGTCGTGGGGCGGGGGGGGGGGGAAGCGGAGAAGCAGCGGGGCCGCGGCGGGCCGGGGCAGGAAGGGAGCGGAGCCGCAGCGGGGCGGCGGCGGCGGCGGGGCAGGGCCCGGCGGGGCGGGGGGTGCGGGGGGTGCGGGGCGGGGGGTGTGCGGGGGCGTCGGGCGCTGCGGCCGGCGGGCCCCGGCGCTGCTGAGCGAGAGAAATGTGAGCCGGCTGCACCACTGCGGCGGCACTGCGGGGCCGGGCGGCAGCGGAGCGGGAGCGCGCAGGCAGCGCCCGCGCCCGCCGGACCCCGCGGGACAGCGGGGACGGAGCCCGCCTGCCTGCCGGCACCTGCCGGAGGGGCACGGGGCGGGGGAGGGGGGGCCCCGGCTGCAGCTGCCCCCCACCCAGGGCAACCAGGCTGCGCTGTCGGCCGCGGAGTGTTGCATCAGCCCCGCGCGGAGCGGGGGCTCCGCGGCCGGAGGAGGCGGCGGAGGAGCCGGGGGAGGGAGCGCGGAGCCGCGGGGCGGGCGGAAGGTGCCTCCCCGGCGGCGGCAGCGGCGCTACCTGCCGCCTCCCCCCGGCAGCGGGTCCCCGCGGAGCATCCGGAGCCGGAGGAGCCGGCGGGAGCCCGGCGCCGCCAGCTCTGCCTTTGTGCCCGGTGCCCTCGCCGAGCCGCCGGGGAAGCTGCCGGAGGAGGCGGCGGGGCCGTGGGAAGCGGGACCGGGAGCCGCGGCCCGGCCGGGAGCGGCGGCGAAGACCTGCCAGCATCCTCGGGGAGCCGGCACTTCGTACGGGCAGCGCCTGCATCCCTCTGCCTTTCAGATAACCTTTAACCGCCTGGGCCTCCAGACCTTTACCGGGGACGGAGCGGGGCGCTGGAGCCTCCACCGGGCACACGGCCACACCGGGATCTCCCGCCCGGGGCACGGCGGCCCGATGCAGGTACCGACTAGCAGCGACCGTCCTTTCGGCCGGGCTGCCCGGGGGGCATCACCCTGCGGGCGCGCAGGCGCGGGCGGGTGTGTGCGGGTGTGCACATGTGTGTGAACATGTGTGTGCACATGTGTGTGCGGGTGTGTGTGTGCACATGTGTGTGCGGGTGTGTGTGCGCCGCTGGGCTGCGAGCGAGCCAGCGCGGCGGGAGGCCGGGGGCTGCGGTGGGAGGTCACCGCGGGGGTGGATGCTGGGTGTCGGGGGACAGGGGGTGCTGGGGAGGGCTGTGTCGCCCCGGGGGTGATGGGGCTGCGGGGTACGGCGGGGTGCTGCGCCTCGGCTGTGCACGAAGGGGTGTGACGGCTTGAGCGTGGAAAGGCGGCGGGTGTGCGTGGCGAGTGCTTGGCCCCACGGCTCCCTATGGATCCTTACGGATCGCCGTGCCCGTCGGTGCGCTGCGGTGAGTGTCTGCGCGAGGCCTGCGGGCAGCGAGTCCCCGGGGTTGCTGCTGTGCGGGGGCGGGGGGGGAGTTATATGCTGCTTGTGGGATGCGGGGTGCACGGTGTGGGGTGCAGGATGTGGGCCTGCGATGGGGGATGCGGGACGTGAGGCCTTCCTCCCCAGGGCAGGCATCGCAGGATGCTCAACAGGACCCCAGTGCCACCAGGGCATGGCCCCCAGGGACACCCCCGCTGAGGTCGGGCAGAGATCCAGCCCTCCATGGCTCTCAGGCATCCAGGGCTGAACACCCCCCCCCCAGCCTCTCACGGTCCCCAAGGGCTGCTGCTACAACCAGATGGCCCCCTCGGGCCCCCTCCACCAGGCCTGGCAGGGCTCAGCGGGAGCGGGCATCCCTCTAACAGGATTTGCGGCGTGATGGAGGAGAGCGCCTTCGCCCTTCTCCGAGGAGAGACAGGCTGTCGCCAGGGCTGCCGAGGGAGAAAATGGCCACGGGCTGGCTGCCTGCCCCCCATCTCCTGCCCCCAAACGTGGCCTGTCCTCTCCAGCAGCCCCGGGACAAGGGCAGGGAGGTGGGAAGAGGGAGAGGAAGCTGGAGGGAGGGATAATAGCAGGGACAGATCAGGAGCAAGCGATGGAGGTAAAAATAGATCCACTGAGCAGAGGAGGGGCTAAACGTGAGAGAAAACCCTGAGCAGACGCAGGCTGGCAGGGGAGCCCCCCCCGGGAGGGACCCTGCATCCCAGCAGGGCATAGGGGTTCCTGCCCTCCCAGGGCAGAGGGGAGACCAGAGACCCCGTGTTCAGGCTGCCAAAGAGATCCCTTGGGGGGAAATACCTGCCTGCGCCCACTTCCGCCAGCCCAAACACGTGGGCGGATGGACAAGGACCTGCAGGGCTCAATTGCCAAATTGCTGGGATGCAGGCAGGCACGCATCCCGAGGGAGCGCTGGCAGCCGGCACATCCCTGAAGAGCCTGGGAGCCAACCCCCTCTCGCTTTTCATTTCCAGCGAGCACGAAGCTGAGCTGAGCTGGGGACAAAGGTGCCAGGGACGGTGGGGACGAGGCGTGTGGCAGCCCTGGCCAAGGGGAGGTGCCCTCCGGCGCAGGATGCCTGAGCCCCTGCCCCGCGGGAGCTGCTGGTGATGGCAAGTGGGAGAGCCGGGAAGTCAGAGCAAAGGAATTCGCAAACACATTCTTCAGCGCCACGAGGATCCCACGGCGCGTAAACAGGAATAAAGGCCGAACGGAGGTGGGGGCTGCCCCCAGCTCCTACGGGACCCCCCGGACTCACCTGCCCAGGGCAGCACCCAGTGCCACAGTCCCCGATTTACCATTCCCAGCTGCAGCTGATACGGTGTGGGAAGTGCCAGCGAAGGCGAAAGGGGGGCTGCCGAGTGACGGCCAATGTCACGTTAACATCCCGGCGAGGCGCTGCGGGGAGCCAACGCTTTGATCACCCGCCCGAGCGCGTCCTCCAAGGCGGGCAGGATGCTGCTGTGAGCGCTGCCTTCCCCGGCCTCACACCTGGCACCCTCGGGGCTGGCCGGAGAAGAGAGGCGCGGGGCCTGCTGCTGCTGCCCCGTCTCCCCAGGATGCTCTCCCGCGCCAGCGGCTGCTCCCCGTTCTCCTGCTCCGCAGCCAGACCGAGATTGAAAGCTCAGCAGGCTGCCGGCATGTTTTAGCCTCATGCAGGCGTCGCTCAGAGCCCCCAGAGCAGTGGACAGTAATGTGAAAACCATACTCATGTCGTGTCTGAAAGGGCAACAGGTCATCATTAAAATGGAGGCGATGAAAATCATCCACCCGGAGAAGTTTTCGGAGCTGCAGACCTCGCAGCCGCGCTACGCGCCGGCCCCGCGCCGCGAGCCGCCCCTCGTGGCCAAGCGCGCGTGGCCCTCCGAGTCCGAAATCATCGTCAACCAGGCGTGCGGGGACATCCCTGCCCTGGACGCCGCCCCCGGCCCCCTGCCGCTGCCCCGGACTCCCCCCCTGCCGCGGCGAGAGCGCGGGTACCAGAGCCAGCGGAAGGGCAGCTCGGAGGTCTGCTACCACCGGCAGCCGCCGTCGGACGAGGTGATCGTCAACCAGTACGTGCTGCACCCCTCGACGCCCTGTGAGCCCCTCGAGTGCCCCACCTGCGGCCACATGTACAACTTCACCAACAAACGGCCCCGCATCCTCTCCTGCCTGCACTCGGTGTGCGAGGAGTGCCTGCAGATCCTCTACGAGTCCTGCCCCAAGTACAAGTTCATCTCCTGCCCCACCTGCAAGCGGGAGACCGTCCTCTTCACTGACTACGGGCTGGCGGCGCTGGCCGTCAACACCAGTATCCTCAACAGACTGCCGGCCGAGGCCCTGGCCACCAACCCCGTCCAGTGGAGCAGCGACACCGACCGCAGCTGCTACCAGACCTTTCGCCAGTACTGCGGGGCTGCCTGCACCTGCCACATCCGAAACCCGCTGTCTTCCTGCACCATCATGTGAGCCCCGCGCCCCTGCCCACACCTCCTGGCAGCGGGGCGGCCGGCGGCTGGGAGAGGACGGCGCTGCACCACGGCCGGTCCCCGGTCCCTCCTCTGCCCGTGGTACAGCCCGGGGATGCTCCGATCGTCATCGCAGCCAAGGACGTGGGACCGGCATCCTCGCCAGCACTGGCGGGGGTGATTGGGACGCTGGGACCTGGCGGCACCCCTTACGCCCTGGTGGTGCCCAGGGAGAGGAACGCTGGGATGGGGAGCATGTCCGCCAGTGCATCCCGGGGCTCTGGCTCCCCCACCCTGTGGCAGGTGCCCCCGCTGTACATCGAGCATCCCGCCGCGCTCCTTCCCTGGGCACCTTCTCCCTCTGTCCCCATGGCTCCCAAGGGCAGACACCAGGTCCCAGCCAGAGCAACACCCTCCCTATCACCCCGTGGCTGCCAGCAGCGGCACAAGGAGCCCTGGAGGTGCCCAGTGCCGCGCTGGGTCACCCGCCTGGTGCAGGAGATGAAGACAGGTCCCCAGCTGCCCCCCACCCTCTTTACCTATAAGTTATTTGCCAAAGCTTTCATCTCAGCGGCCCCGCCGCCACGCGCCCGAGTCGTTGTAGCCACGCCAAGCCGCCGCGCCGGCCCCTCGGTTGCGAGCAGATACGCGGCCCGTTTCCTCCGCAGGCCCTTGAGGAAAGCTCCACTTTATCCTCATTTTGGAGGATTCTTGTTCTCCCCCGTCCATCCCTGGCCACCCCCTCCCAGGCCACTACGTGTTCACAAAGGCATTGAGCTGTGCCCGTTCTCTGCCGCTCCACCCGGCGCCCCGCACCAATGCCCTGTGGGATGGCTCAGGGGGGTGACATGGGGTCCGGTACCCCAAATTGCTGGCTCCAGCAAGGGCATTTGGCTGGTCAGGGGGGCAGAGGTCTGGCTCCTGCCCGCGGCCCTTTCCCCGGAGCAGCACCTCTGCTCTGACCCCTCTGCAGAGGGGCTGGCAGGGCAGCAGCCCCCTGTGCAAAGTCTTGCTTTCTCCAGGGCACCTGGAGGGGTAAGCCTGCTGCCAACAAAGCAAAAAAATAAAACTAAAAAAATAAAGAAAAAGCCATAATTTGCGGGTGCTCCTGCGGGGCTGAGCACCACAACCCGCCACGGCCGCAGCACCAGGGGCACACGCTGCCCTGTCCCAGGGCACCGGGGCTGGGCGAGCCAGAGGGGTGGCGCAGAGCCCCGCACCCTGGGGGAAAGAGCAGCCCCCGGCACTGGCCAAAGCCCAGCATCCATCTTGGGAGAGGGGCCAAACCGCCCCCGCTGCCCGCCTCGAGGGAGCGGGCGATGCTGCCAGCGCAGCCCTGGGTACCATCGCGCTGCGGGGGAGAACGGGGGCCGATACCGTTTCTGTGTTGCTCTGCCAATGCCTCCCGCTGCTGGTTGTGACGATGATCATGTTTTATACCCGGCCTTGTTCTAACCCCCATCAGTCTCCCCAATAAAGATTATATTGGAACGAACGGCGAGCCGGCGTCTCGGGGGGTGCGTCGCTGCGGGCAGGAGCGGAGCCCATGCACCAGCCAGGATGCTGCACCCTGGCCCCGCTCCGTCCGTGGGGCAAGCTGGGGGGCGGATACGCAGAGGAAGGGCTTTCCCTGGGGAGTGGGGGCTGCCACCTCCCCCTCCTGGCACTGACATGGTTGTGTCCCCTCCAGTCCGTGGTCCCACCGCACGTGGCTGGGCACTGTGGGGTTCTCCATGGGGGACCCTGACCACACTGCGCAAACGGTCCTCAGCCACACCAGGGGCCCTTAAATACCCGTCAGCTGTCCCATTCCTCCCCGAGCGATGCAGCATCCCAGGGAGGATTTTCCAGGCTGGTCCAGAAGGTCCTGGCAGCACCTGTCGGTGAAAGCAGCCAGGCAGGGACGTGGGCAGCGCTGGGCTCCCCTGCCCCACTCCGGCGAGGCAGATGCACCCATGGGCCCTGCCATGCTCACAGCCTCGTCACGGTGCCTGGCTGCACACAGGGACCCAGCACAGCCACTGGCACCGACAAATGGCACCGGCATGGAGCACCCACTGCCTGCACCAAATGGACCCTGGGGTTGCCGTGATGGGAGAGGCAGAAATTTGCAGCAGAAGCAGCCAGGAGGGTGCTCTGGGGCAGTGCAGTTCCCTGGGGCATGAGCTGTGCATGTAGGCTGGCATGTGCACACGCGTGTGCACACGTGCACAGTGGGGGATGCATGTGTATGCGCACACTGAGGCTTTTTGTGCACACACAGCCCCACCGGCCCAGTGCTGGCCCCCAAAATTCCTTTCTCTGAGAGCAGCAGCTGTCTCTGCCCTCTGCTATGGGCCACTGTGGAGCCACTGCTTCCAAAGCACTGGCACGTCCTCAGCCCGTGGCTGAGCCCTGGGGGGTGCAGGGTCTGCGGGGTGGCTGCAGAACCCTTGTCCGCAGCTGCCAGTTGCCCCCCAGGACATGGTTCTATCCCCAGAAAATGCAACCACATCCCAGTCCGCAGGTGCTGAATTACAGCATCAATAATGCAGCCGGTGCCATGCCCGGCCCCGAGCGTGCCGTGGCTGTGACCTGGCTCCCCGGCCCTGCACCTGCATCCCCACTGTCCTTGGTTTTGAGGGGCACACGCAGCCCTGGCAGCTTTGCCAGAGGCTTCTGGCTGTCACGGCATCTCCCGGTGAGCCTGACGATGTGGCTGCTCAGGGAAGCTGGGGAAGCCCCGAACCCAGGACGAGCATCTCCAGCTGTAGGGTCCCAAAGACACCGAAGCCCTGGGCCAGCCAGGGCAGAGGTGGCAGCAATTTTGCCCTCAAAGCAGGAATTTGCCCTTTTTATTACATAAGGATGAAGGCTACAGCGTGTCCTCCCTGGTACCTCTTGGGCACAGAGTAAATTTAAAACTGCTAATTTGATTTTGAGTTGCAATTAAGGAAGAAATGGGGCTTTTCAGGAGCAAGCACGGGGTGACAGCCCATTTCTCCTGCCCTATTAACCTCGAACCAGCGCTGGCTGGAAGAGGCGCCAGGGGACGTTGAGGGACCGGGGTGTGTTGCGGGTGGATGGGGACGGCAGGGCAGTGCCAGCCCTCGCATCGCGGCTGCAGGTGAACTAAAAGTCTTTCAAAGTCACCCTGGCATCCCAAGCCCTGAAAGTCTCCCATGGCCACACTGAGCTTCCTGCCTCCACGCTGGGTTTTCAAAGCCCTCCGAGACCCACCTGCTGCTTAAACGTGGCTGGGACGTTGCCACATCCCAGTTTTGTGAGCAGGTTTTGCCACGTGTGAGCGAAGATGCTCCCAGAAGTTCCCAGATGAGCTGGTTGATGTCATGTCTGTCCCAAGCTGGGATGAAGCTTTGGGGTCTCCTGGTCTCCAGGCTGTCCCGTGTTGGATGGGGGGGGGTTGGGGGTTAAATGGCACCTGGGGATGACCCTATTCCAAACATCCTCATTTTGGATGTGGGAAGGGTGGTGAACGGGCAGCTCTCTACCAGTTTGGGGTCAGCCTTTGGGGATGGTGAGGGGTCCAGGGGATGATGTTTCCCAGCCGCTCTCCCCAAAACTGGCTCCCACAGCCCGGCCAGTCAGTGCCGGCTCCTGCCGGGCTGGGCCAGCTCTGCGCTTCTGCTGGTGATGGGTGGGCAGCCCCGGGCAGTGCCAAGGACGGTCCCCATGTGTGGCCCCACCAGTCCCTGTCCTGCCCCACCACTCTGCCAGGAGGTTGCACAACGGGACCAGTTCCCCGTTGGAGTGGAGTGGGGGGAGGATCCGGCCCCAGCACAGCCGAGAGGCTGAAGGCTGCACTGGGCTACATGGCAGCACGATGCCAGGCTGGGAAGGAAGTGACAGAGCACCAGGGCTGTGCCCTCCTTGGGGACACGCAGCCTCAAAACCTCAATCCAGGGCAGTCACGCACCCAAAACGGCCATTTCAGTGGAGGGGGGGTTGCCTCCGACTGGAGCTGGATGGGACCCCCAACTCTCTGACCCCCAACCCCTGCCTGCCCGAGCGGGTGAGACCGGGCGCACTCGGTGCATGCCTGAGGCTGGCTGCACCGCCGATGTCCCCACTGCCACCCAGGCATGGCCGGGGACCCAGCTGGGGGGCACGCAGTGGGCTTCAGCTGGAGAAACCAGGAGAGAGAGAGGGCCCTGAGCGGGCAGGTCCCTGCAGGGATGGGGCCAGTCACGGCACTGCTCTGGGAACATCAGCCGGGAGATGCAGTGAAGCTTTTGGGGTGCAATGGGGTGTCAGGGGCTCGTGGGAGGGGGCAGAGCTGCAGGGTGGAGGGAGATGGGGTGGGTTTGGGGGGTCTGTGCTGGAGTTCATGGTGGGGGGGAAGAGATGTTGGGGGCCACAATGGGGCAATGGGGGGCGGCAAAGGAGAACTGGGGGGCTGGTGAGGTGGAGGAGGGCTGTATGAGGGTATGCGTGGTGAGACTGGGGCGTGCAGAGGGGTTTTGGGGGCTGTAGGAGGGTGCTGGGGTGTGCACGGGGAGACAGGGTGCGTGTGGGTGCTGCGGGGCCGTGGTGGATACTGGGGGTGCAAAGGGATCAGAGGGTGCGTGTGCGGGGCTTTGGGGGGGCTGTGCTGGGGGATGGCGTCCCGCAGCCGGAGCCCTGCCGCAGCCTCCCGCGGCTCTCGGCACGTCACCCCCAGCCCCGGCTCGCCGTGCTGCGGGGCACCCGCCGTGCCGCCCGCCGCTATCTCGGCGCGCTAAATATAACCGAGTCCTTGCGAGCGGACATTGCGGGCAGGATCACGGGTGGCACCATCGGGCTCCGCAGCCCCCCAGGGACCCCAGCCCCAGGGCGATCTATGTGCCTTTCTCCAGCTTTTCGCACCCACAGGTGCTGGCAGCCGGCGAGGGCAGCGTGGACGTGCTGGAGGACGCATCGTGCTCCATGGTGTCCCCGCAGGGATGGCTCTGGCCTGGTTTGCCCAAAAGACCATCGCTCTCCACCATGTAAAGTAGAGCAGGGCACGTGCCAGGCATCCCACGTGGTGGCAGGGGCCCCCCGGGTGTCTGAGCCCCCCACTCCCCGCAGGTCCCACCTCGCCGAAAACGTCCCTGGCCGGGGGAGCTGCTCCACTTGGTATAAATAAACATTCCTCGGTGCGACGGGGGCTGGGGGGGACCCGCCTGCCTCTGCCTCCCCGTCTGACCTGTTTCGGGGTGCCCCGCTCCTACTGCTGCCTCCTATGCCTTGGCACTTTGCCGAAGCAATGTGTGGCAGTGCCAATGCTGAGAGTAGCCCGAGAGCCCAGCAAAGCCCCCGGCCCAAATCTCGGCCTCCGTGGGCACAGGGGTCTGGGTTCCCGCAGGGCTGTGCGGGCACGGGAGCATCCACTCGCTGCCCCTGACCTGGATCCCTTTGCAGGAGGAAAGGGTGGGGGGTGGTACCCCGCAGTCCCCCACAGCCCTGGCGAGGTGCCATGGTGCATTTCCGGGGCAGAAGAGTGAAGCTGGGACACGCAGCTGGTTGCACAACCCTGGCATGGCCGGGCAGGAGGAGAGGGCATGGCAGTGCCAGCCAGCCCCTCAGCAGGCACAGGCAGGGTGGGGACAGAGGGGTGACAGCACAGGGGGGCGATTTGGCACGGGGTCTGCATAGAGCTTTGGCAGGGCACCGAGAGAAATAAGGAGCAGCGCACCCCAGGCTGCAAAGATGGGTGCCAGCACCACAGGAGACTGACCCACAGGTGGGATTTTGAGGGCATCTGACACGTCCCTGCCACCCACCACCAGCCCAAAGGTGGCTGAAAGCCTGGAGCCATCCCCATCCCCTTCCCCTAGGGATACAGGTGCCCCCAATAAGCACCCTGCAGCATGGTGGGGAGCAGGTGTGCAGAGGGGCCACGGCCCAGGCATCGCCCCGGGGAGGACAAGGGGATGGTGGCATCGTGCCTGGCTGGGACACAGCCCCTGCATGAGGCTGGCTGCCAACATCTGACAGCAGAGCCCACATCCCGTGCAGTGTTTAGATATTCCTGCCCACTGCAGCAGTGGACAGGTCCCCTGTGGGCACAATCCTGGTGCCACACTCACTGTGGGCTCCTCTGCCTGCGGTTCCCGGCTGGGGCTGAACCTGCCCATCCTTGGGCACTCGGGGCCCGTCGGCCAGTCCTGCTTGACGGTGCCAGCGCCGCACCGCAGGCACAGAGCTGTGTTTGCTCTCTTATCGCGGCACAGGGCAGCACGAGCACCAGCTGGCACCATTCAGCCAGGGCTGGGAGGTCCCACAGTGGGGGCAGACACCCTCTCCCACGGTAGCTGGGGACACCGACCAGCCCCATCCCCCTCCTTGTGCCACCGCTGCGCCCCGAGAGGATGTACGCAGCCCTGACCGGGCACTGAACTCAGCCAGACACCGCCGTGGTACAAATGCAAGTTGTATTTCCAGTCCATGCTGGTGAACCCCAGTCCGTCTGTCCTGGGCACGGGTGGCACAGCCCACAGCACAGCCCTGCTCTGCCTGCAGAGCCCCTCCAGTTCCCAGCCCCACACCAGGGATGTGCTCCCAGTGCAGGAAGGGCTCCTGCTCCATCTGCCCCTTCACTGCTGCAGCACTGGGGTAGCTGGTGCCCGGCGGGACACCAGTGATGCCCAACTCCAGGGTTGCCTCCCTCAGCTGCTTGCCCCGATTCCTCTGCTGCCTCACCTGCTCCGGGCTCACTGGCAGCACCAGGGCTTCGCAGGTGCCTGGGTTCATGGGCTCACTCCCAGACTGGCATTGCCACCCAGCACCAGCCCTGGGGGTGAAGCAGGAGCCGGGCATCCTGTCCCCATGCACGGCCCAGCCTCGAGGCACAAACCCAGTGCTATTTATCGAGGATGAGGAAGAGTAGCACCATCAAGACGATGGGGAGGAAGATGAGGAGCAGGCTGAGCATCTCAGCCACCAGCAGCAGTGCCAGCACCAGGAGGTAGCAGCAGCGGCAGCGGCGCTCCAGCCGCCCCAGCCTGCGGATGAGGCAGAGCGGGTAGCGGACGCAGGGCAGACACCCGAACATGCGGCTGGTGTGGAAGCGCACCTGGAAGTGATGCTCGAGGGCACCGGCGAGGCCCGGGCGCCGGGGTGGCAGGGCGGGGGGCCGGGGGGTGGTCTGGACGCTGGGAGAGCCAGGCTGGGCATGCAGCAGGAGCAGCTCCTCTTGCAGCTTGCAGATCTCCCACTCCAGCATGGGCGTCTTCTGGCGGCAGATGGGGCAGCGGACGCGGCCGAAGTCGGCGCCGCCGGCCGTGTCCATGATGGCGCGCAGGCAGGCGCGGCACAGCCCGTGGTTGCAGTTGAGCAGGGCCGGTTTGTGTCGCTGGTCGTCGTAGGGCTCCGTGCAGATGGGGCACTCGTCCTCGCTGCCCGCTGGCACGCAGAATGGCGCTGCTGCTGCCGCTGCCGCCTCGTCGCTCGACGTCTCCTCTTCCTCGCCAGAGAGGCTCAGGATGGAGCTGAAGGCACTTTCCAGGCTGGACGACCCTCCCTGCGGCGCTGGGCTCTCTCCGCAGGGCAAGGTGGGGCTGGTGGCAGTGGCAGCGGGAGGGTCCTGCCCCGCGGGCAGGGAGGCACCGTGGGCAGGCGGCTCGTCGTGCCCGGGCAGGAGCGGCTCGGTTGCATCCTTGGCTGGCGGCAGGTTCCAGTGGCTCCAGGCGGTGGCGGGCACCTCTCCGCAGCGCTGGGGTGGCTCCCCGCGGCCCCCCGACCCCTCAGTCTCGCTCTCGCCCTGCTGCCAGGCACAGCCCTCCCCGTCGGCTGCTGGCACCGGCTGGGGGCCAGGCTCTGCCTCCTCACCTGCTGCCGCCTCCATGGGGGTGGCTGCTCCACAGCCGCCCCCCTCACCCACCACCCCCTGAGACCCCTCGGGGCTGGGTGTGGGACGCGGGTGCTGCTCCAGGGCAGGAGGTGCCCTTCAGCACTGCTGCCAGAGGGGTTTAAAGGCAGCGGCATCCACACAGAGTCCCGTCATCCCTCCGGCACGGTGTGGGACCTCCTCCCAGGCCAACGGGTCAGGAGCCCCCGAAGCGAGGTGCATCCTCATCACCCTCACCGACAGGCCACCCCAAGAGGGGCATCGCTGTGAGCATCCAGCAGCCACTTCCTCCTCCTCCTCCTCCTCTTCTTCCTCCCCAGCACCGACGCAATACTGACCCGCCACGGTCCAGAGGAGAGGGTAACAAGCTGGGCGCTGCCAGGCGCTGCCCGCTGTGCCAGCAAGGGGTGCAGGAGTGGCAGGCACCCGTGCAGGCAGCTGCTGCCTGCTGCGGGCCAGGCAGGGCTGGGGCCGAGCCTGGCTCTAACCAGTCTGGCTTGTCAGCTTCTGGAAGCAGCTCAAATGCGGGCAGCCCGGGGCAGGCAGCCATGCCCGCGCCAATCAGCTCCCGCGGGAGCCGGGGAGGAGCTGGGCCCACGGCCGCCTCTGCTCCTCGCCCAGCAAAAACGGAGCCACCTCTGCGGCCAGTGCTCCCCACACCGCTGCCCATGGGGCACGGCGTGGGCCCTGCGCTGCCCCTGTCCAGCCCCCCAGCTCAGACCCCACTATAGCACCCTGGCATGGGCTCCTGCGCTGCCCCAGTCCAGCCCCCCAGCTCAGACCCCACTACAGCACACCAGCACAGGTCCTGCAGTGCCCCAGCACCGCCCCCCAGTTCACACCCCAGTATAGCATCCTGGCATGGGGTCCTGCACTGCCCCAGTCCAGCCCCCCAGCTCAGACCCCACTACAGCACACCAGCACAGGTCCTGCAGTGCCCCAGCACCGCCCCCCAGTTCACACCCCAGTATAGCATCCTGGCATGGGGTCCTGCACTGCCCCCATCCAGCCCCCCAGCTCAGACCCCACTACAGCACACCAGCACAGGTCCTGCAGTGCCCCAGTCCAGCCCCCCACTTCACACCCAGTATAGCACCCCAGCATGGATCTTGTGCTGTATCAGTCCAGCACTCCCCCCCAGCTCATCCCAGCTCAGTGCCTTCACTGGGCCACCTCGCCTTGCCATGCCCCATAAGCAGCTCACAGGGCTTGGAAGGAAGAGCCGCCTGGATAGTGCCCCATGGCAGGGGACGGTGTCACCAGCATGATGACTGCCATGCAGCAGCTCTGCCCTGGCCCCTCGCTGGCCCTGGGGAGCAGGGACCCCAGCCCAGCCTGGCTCTGCAGGCGCAGCAGCTCCTCGCAGCAAGGCAGCACCGGCATGGCAGCAGGGTGGGGAGCCCCTACCAACACCCCGTTGCCACTCACTGCGGTGCTGTAGCTCGAGCAATGCCCCGAGGCACTGCTTGCCTGTGCAGGACCCCTCGATCCGGCGCGTGGGAGGGTGGCTGGGTCACAGGCATGGCGTGGCAACCGCTGCCCCTTCCTGTCCCAGCCTGCTCCCGGGGACTGTCCCAGGCTGATTCATGCCCTGGGCCCTAATTACTATTTACACAGTGGCACTGAGTTCGCTGAACTGGGGAAGGAAGGTGGTGGCACTGGCCCCACTGGGGCACCTGGCAGGTGCCAGGAGGGTGCACAGCCCCGAGGCTGCCAGGGAAACAGCTGGAGGCTGCCAGCTCACTGGTCCAGGCTGGAAGTGGCTCCCAGGATGGGATGGAGGACAGGTCAAACAGAGCAGGTGCTCAGGGAAGGGAATAACTCAATGGGAACTGGCACTCAGGGAGCTCAGACCTCAGCATCAAGCAGGCTCAAGACAAATCAGCAGCAGAGACAGAGAGATCGAGGCTTTCTCCTGTGCCCACCCCCGCTGGCCTCAGCTGCTGGAGACAGGGGGAACAGGTCTGTCGAGGCAGGCAGCCTCCTGCAGCAAGCGCTGCTGCTGCTGACTAATGCCAGGGCGGAGAGACTCCCATGCAACAGCTCACTTCCTCTAGGTCTTACCACAAACAACGGCCACTGCCAACGCCGTAGCTCTAGCAATGCCCGCGGGCACCGTTCACCCAGCACAGGGACCCCCGGAGCTGGAGCACACAGGACAGCAGCTCAGTCCCATGCAGGAGCCAGCCAGCAGCATCCTGCCACAGGGGCTCCTCACCTCCGCTCCAGCAGGGTGTGGGCATGGGGAGCCAGGCTCTACCCATGCCAAACCCATGTCCCCATGAGATGGGTTCCCCCTGCCCGCTGTGGCCCTGCTGCCATCAGGGAAGGGCCAGCTGGGTAAATCCATGCCCTCTGCCAGGCCTCTGCCCTGGCTGGGACAACCTCAGCCCAAGGATGGTGCCAGAGGTGGATCATTTTGCTGGCTCCTTTATTCAGGCAGAGTTCACGGGGAAGGGGGAGGCAGGGAGCCAGGCTTATGACCAGGTTTCAGACTGGAAGCGCTGGGACCGTTCCAGGGCTCTTAAATGCTCCTCTGCTTCAGAGGGTGACAGGCCGCCTTCCAGCTGCAACACCGACTGCAGGGCCTCGGCCACGGCCGCTGGCATCTGCTTGGCATTCCTGGAAGAGAGAGTAGGCGGCGTGATGAAGGGCAAGCAGGAAAACCAGGGGCATATCTGCAGCCCCAGTGTTCTGGCAAGGCAGCCCATCAGCAGGACAGCAGTCCCTGCGGCCGAACCCACCGCCCCGGCACGGTGCCGCTGCACCGGGGCACTGGGAACCCGCCTCACCCAGCAACACAGGCTGCCTGGCACTGAATAAATGACAGGCTTCGAGAGGCAGCTCATACCACTCCCTAGAGAGCAGCGCCGTCACCCACACAGGGCTTTTCAGCGCTGGCATTTGCAGGCAAAGACGTGGCCACGGTACCCAGTCCCCAGGGACGGAGCATCGCGGCTCGGTAGCTTAACTCCGGCCCAGTACTGCTCCATTTCCCATCACCCTCATTACAGGGACATGGGGAATATGCACAAGTCGTAATGTGTCAGCAGGAGGGCAGGAAACTGTCCTTTCATCTCCGGGGAAAGGAAAACATGCCTGATCCTGAGCTGGGCAGGACGACTGCTGCGAAGGAGCAGCCGCTTCCGTCCATCCGCCGCCTCCCTTCGAGAAATCCGAAATGACTGTTTGGGTGGCGACGTTGGTAACCCAAAGCCAGTTCGAACCTCCAAATAAGAAACAGGGAAGAAAACACAAGCTCCCACGTAGAAAATACCCAAATAGGATTCAACACTTCCGAGCACAATTAGTTCTTATGGGAAATAAGAAATTCAGACTTTTTCCTGGAGATAATTTCATTTGATGAACTGACTTGCGACAAAAAAAAAACATCTAATAAAAAATTTCCCAGGCTGCTCCAATTGGCACGAGCATCTGGCAACGTCCTTGCTGTTTCCCAAGAACAAGGCAGAATTCTGACTTGTGTTTGAAGCTGATTAACTTCCCAAAATACACAGAAAGGAGGTCTTCTTTTTTTGGAAGAGTCGTATTGTTTCTGAGTCAGGCACTGATATGCAAGGGGAAGACAACGTAGCTGGGCTTGTGATGGAAAACATGTCAAATATCTATTTTTTGCAGAAAGAGAGAGACGTTTTCAACCTTTTTGCCCCTGGGTGAGATAAACCAGGCACAATCACGGAAAAGGTCCAGTCCCAGCTCCCTAAACCCTGCCCCAGCCAGCAAAGGCCCACCATGGCAGACACACCGTGCTGCACAGCCCAGGGCCACTGCTCAGGGACACAGAGCCCAACAATCACTTTTCCCATCTTTCTCCCAGTGTGGCTGAAACTGTGAATACTGTTTTTAGGGGGGAAAAAAAGGCCATTTTCAGGCTAGCCCACCTGCACCTTCCTGTTTGGCACCCCCCTGGCAGCTGACAGCAGATGGCTGCAGGCCAAGGAGGAGCGCTGTCACCCTGGAGTCCTTACTCACAGTGTTCACGCGACGGGTGGGGAAGTGCCCACGGCAAACAGGACAGTCACCGCTCGTGCCAGGAGGATGAAGCTCTCAGATCCCACCTGCCTGATCGGGACTGAGGGTCAGCCCATGCCAGCGACAAAGACATGGGTCTCAGAGCAACCCCGATGTCCAAAACAGCATCCTCATGGCCACTCAAAAATCCTGCAACGGGGGGAGCCATGCAAGCTGTGCTCTTTCCAAGACATTGAGGAAGAGGAATCTTTTTTGGCAGCCCCCAGGGTGTCTCCTATCAGCACCAGAAAGTAGCAAAGAGGATGGAAGAGGGAGAGGACAAAGCCATCGGGACACCGCAGATGGGCACCCAACAGTTTTGGCATTTGGGCTGTGGATGGAGGCACAACCCCAAGTCCTAAGTGCAACTTAACAGAGGAAAGAAAACCCGAACCCCAGATCTGTGGGGAGGAATCACCAGTTTGGGGTAAGGGCCCCAGGAAGCCCCACATTGAAGCGAGGCATGCCAGACCAGGCAGCAGCGCAAGCAAGCGAGGGGTGGTGGGCGGCCTGGCCTCCGCTTCCTGGGCAGTAAACAAAAATCTCCTTCTCCCAGGAATGCAGCGAGGCCAGTCTCGCCCTGCCAGGCACCCGGGAAGTTCCTTGTCTCAGGCACGACAAGGCAGGAAAGAACCTCCTGCAATTGCTGCTCGTGTCGACAGCAAGACACAGGTTTGCACAGCGCTTTCCAGGTCACGGGGTGCACGCCGAACACCATCGCCAGCCTCCTCGTCAGCTCGAGGAGCCCAAAGCGTTTCACAACACTCACCCTGGGCAGTGGGTGAGCAGCCTCCTCCCTGCCACACGGGCAGCGACCAGGGCAGGCAGGTTAAGAGCTTTGTGCAAGAAAAGAGCCACAGAGTTAGGAACGGAGCTGCAGGTGCTCTGCTTCCAAAGGCCAGACCCCACTTTTTGGCCAGCAGTTCCAGGTTTCCAACCAGTCCAAGGCAACCACCTGCTGAACGACTGTGCTGTCAAAGGAGGCAGGCTGCGGCGCAACGCGGCTCGTCCATACCCCAGGAAGGCAGTTTCAGGTGCAAAGAGCCAGTCAGGACGTGCTGAGGGTCTCAAAAGCTATTGCTCATGAGCCCCAGCACTGGTGGAGCTCTGGTATATTGTCCTTCAAAAGCCTTCTGCCCAGCTGAGTGGCCGCAGGAACCACACAATCCTTTTCCTCCAGTCTCACCAAGCCCCACTGGAGGGGCCTGGGGGCTCTCCTGTGTATGGATTTGCCGTGGGTCAGAGGCCAGGCAGCCCGCTGGCAGTGACGCTGGGCAGGGGTGCTGCAGTTGGAGGGATGGGCACGCAGCGTCGGCTGGAGCAGCTTTACTGCAATTCCAGCTCTGCCCCTCCTAACGGGAGCACACGGCAGGTGAGAAATGGCCCTCTCAGCCCAGGGCTTGCAGAGCAGGCACATGGAGGGGAGGAAGGAGCTGGTCCCTCTGCAGCAGTCACTGCAGCCCCTAGAGACCTGCTGGCGTGCAGGGTGTGCTCGCTCCAGAGGCTGAGCCGAGGGAATGCCTCCAGGGAGGTGGAAAAGCAGCGACGTGCAGCCCCGCTCCCCAGTCCCTGCGCGGAGACCTCACTCACCCAGCCAGGTAGACATGAGCGCTCCTGCTGCTCAGCAGCTCCCACACCAGCCTGTGGTTCTCCTGGATGCGGTGCTGAACATAAACCTTCTCCTCCTGCAGGGAAACACAGTGCTGAGCCCACCAGCCCTAGCAGCAGCCCCAGCCCCAGCTCCAGGACGCCTGCCCAGTCCCTGGGAACTGTTCTCAGGGACTGTTTACAAGAGCTCAGAGCAACACAGCCCCTCAGAGAAGGATTTACTGGGAGAAGCAGCTGGATCAGCTCCCACACAGGGAAGGGAATCTCCACGTTTCATGTCAGTGCACTGGGATGGGTTGGTGGGAGATGGGTGCAGCACAAGGAGCTTCTGTGGGGAACATGCCCCAAGTAGCCTCCCTAAATCCTTTGGCTGCCTGCTCCAGCTCTGGTGAACAGCCAGGGCTTTGAGCTGGGGAGTCCCTGCAAGGGCTCCCCTCCTGCCCTCTCCTCTCCCAGCATGGGCAGAGGCGGCTCGGTGGCCCCTCTGTCTCAGGGCTGCTGCAGGGCAGAGACCCTTCCCCACACCCCTGGCTGCCCATCCCAGCCCTGTCACCTGCTGGAGGTCTGAAACAGGGCAGGAAGCTTGGAGAGACAGCCTGGGTCCCACTCCCTGCCCCTCCACTCTGCTTAGAGACTGGATACAACCGGCTTTGGGCACAGTACAGCCCAACCAAGGAGAGTTCCCAAAGGGTTAACCCACAAGACTTCACACATCCAAGCAACTGCCTACGGCCCTGGCTTCTGCCCAAGTGGAACACCATTGCCAACGTGCCTGAATTCACCACCGGCTCCTCCGTGACAAAGGTGACACTGTGATGGAGGCCAGGCCCTCTGCCGCGTGCCCCGCCACGCCGGGCTCCGCGCAGTGCTGAGCGGAGCTGTGGGCGCAGCCTCCTCCCTCCCATCCAGCCCAAAGGCAACAGGGCTCTTGCTGCGGCTCGGGCTCCCCGCGCGCTGCAGCTTGGAGGTGTGTGTGGCAACAACGCCAAGCAGCAACCAGCCCCAGTTGTCACAAGAGCTGGTCACCAGGTCAGCAGGTCCCACGCAGCTCCACTGGTTGCATTGCACTGGAGAGTCAGGTCACCCCCAGCACAGCTCCGCTGCTCCGACCCGGCCTCCGGCGACGCAGGAGGTAAGCAAGCCCGTCGCAAGCACCGACACGGGCAGCCGGTAGCTCGGCTTCAGCATCGTTAACACTAATCAGCTAAGTGCTGACAGAGGCTCTGCTGATGAGGCTGGGGCTCCAAGCGGGTCATCTAAGGACCTGCAGCTACCTAGAAACCAGAGGACCCCAGTGACAAACTGGGGTCACGACGTCTCAGCTAAACCCCAGGGCATCCTGCTGAGAATTAGCAACAGCCGCATTAGGCTGGGATCAATCAGGCTGCACCAGGGGGCAGACGTGACCGCGACAGAAGGTCACTGCGAAGGGGACCTTATGGAGAGAAGAGGGAAATCCTGCTGAGCCATGAAGCATCCCAGGTCCTGCCAAGCTCTTTGAGAACAAACTTTTTGACAAGTTAATGGCTGTGGCATCTCCTTGAGCCACAGGTACAATGGCCCAATGTGGCACATCTTACCTGGCTCACTTGCCTCTCCGTGTGGCATGGCAAGGACTCGGTGGCAGAAGACCCTCCTGACAAACTGCTTTGGCCCACGGAGCAGGCAAAGCAGGGAGGCTGGGAAGCACACTCCGATGCGAGTCCCACCCCTCCAGAGCCTGCAAGGGCAGGAGGAGGCTCTGGGCCCGCTCTCCAGATTTGGGGAGCAGGAGATTCCCCCTTCACTGTGTGAGCCACCAGAAAAAAGGCAGACTGGTCATCCAACAAACCTCTGCAGTGCTGCTCCTGTTCATCAAAGACTTGGAAAGCCTTCACAGCGGCATTCAACTCACGCCTTACAAGTGACTGGATAAAAGAAGCTGGCTCCACGTCAACGCATGCACACAGCCAGGAGAAAAGGACTGCTGCAGCTGAGCAACCTAGAAATACCCATTCTCACTGCCCCTTTTCATCAGATCTCTCTGTTTCAAAGGCAGGCTGAGCTTTCCGTGCCATCAAGGCAGAGGGCACGGCAGTGAAACAGCGTCCCAGCTCACAGAGCCTCTGCGGTCCCGTCGAAAGCCCTGCAGCGCAGAGAGGGGCAGAGAGCTGCCCACCAAAGACACTGCGTGGGAAACAAGGGAACGAAGTGAGGGGCTGAGTCGTGGGGGTGCTCGTACCTCCGGACAGCCTTCTCCTGCACAGCTGAGGCTTGGGGGGAGCTGGCACGGAGGCCAAGCTCCTCAGCTTCAACCAGCAATCAGAGGGACACGGTGGGGAGTGGGGCACTCAACCAAGAAAGGTTATTGCCTGGTGACCCCTCTGAGAGGCTTGGGAGCCTTTTATCGTTCACGTGGTCCAGCCAAATAAGGCTGGCCAACACCTTATCTGCTGTGGCACTTGCTGGCCCCGTCCCAGCAATCTTTCTAGCTCAACTCAGCCAGACATGTCCCAGCTGGGCAGTGGCACTGCGGTGCTGGTGGGGATCCTAGCCAGCACCAGAGTGGTGTGGGGGAATGAGGTGACCACTGGTGCCACCCCACCAGGTCCTTCGCAGGCCACTCCAGCAGGTACAGGGGCCAGAAACACTGGCAGAGTCCCATCAGTGCTGCCTGACACGCTTCTGTATCCACCCTCCTCCTCTGGGAACTAACCTGGTCCCTTGAGAAGGCCGTGAAGAGTGTCAGGAAGCCCTTTGTCACCAGCTCTTCCCACTCTGCCTGGCAGTAGAAGTCCTTGGATTTCTGGCGGCAGCCAAAGAACAAGCAGTTCCCTGCAGAGACAAGACCACAAGACCTGTGCTGGGTGGGCCGAACGCCCTGCGAGTGCTGGGGACTGTTGGTGCCTGGAGTTGTGACAGAGGCCCAGGGCTCTCACCTCTCTGGTGGACCTGGCTGACAGCCCTGATCTGGAAGAGCCAGGAACCATGTGAGCATGAAGTCAAGTGACCTGTGGCAACTGGAGGCCCCTGTGTGCTAGAAAAGCAGGAGGTGGGGGGCAGGTAGGGCAAGAAGAGCCCCCCAGGGCTGCCTGTTCCACCAGCCTCAGCTTCCTGCTGAGACCCACGATTGAGGCAGGGGAATCTTGAAGGGACAAGGGCGGAGGCATAACACCTTGTGCAGCAGAAGATGAGCTCAGTAACCCATCTCCACTCACAGCAAGGCAAGAAAGAGCCTCTGCAGAGCCCTACCCCAACCCAAGGAGCAGCCTTGCAGCACAGCCTGTGAATAACCACACAGGCTGCACACATCAGGCTCTGGTCCTCACCTGCCCCGGAGCCCAGCGTGCTCCCACTCAAACACAGCAAAGCCTGGGCATGTCCAAAACCTCAGGAGCTCTCAGTCCCTCCCTCCCGTGTGCTGAACACAGACCTGTCTGTAGCAAGGGGCATCCTGAGTCCCTCCCAGGACCATCCCTCACCTCTCCGTCCTTGTGCCACCCGCTCCTGTATCGCTGCTCGAAAAGGTGCCACTCCTGTGCCAGGGCCAATCATGATCACAGGGGTGTCAGGGTCATCTGGGAACTTCATTCCTCCTTTCTTCACCCAAAGAGGCACCCGAACATCACCTGCAAAATAAACAGGCTGACTAGCATCGCCCCACCACCGCTGCACCTGTGACACTCCGCGGACGGTCAGCTGGGCATCCAGCTCTTCCAGGATGCTCCAAAGATACAGACAGCACCTGGCTTACCACCATTCCGGCACCAAGGCAGCCCTGGTGCCACAAGCACACTATGTGTGTTTGAAAAGCGCTTCAGCTGTCCTCAGCACGGTCTCTGAAAGCACTTGAGTGAACCCCAGAGCAGGCAAGAGCCCCACAGCACACGGTCTGCGGGACAGCCTTCTCCTCACACAGCTGGTGCCAGGGAAGACAGGGGTGGAGGCGAGCAGAGATCTCAACCTGGCTGTTGAGTAAGGGAAGCCCAAACTTGCCTCCTCTGGAAGCCAGAGGAGGGCTGAAGATCCCCATCTAGGTACTCAGAGAAGACTCAATCTTGCCCTGCAGTCATACAGAGCAATTCTCTATCATCTTGAAGCAGGGAGACCCGGTGAGCTTGGGGGTTTTGTAGTTATAGCAGATCAGCAGCACACACAGGCTTCACAGGACAGCATGGATGTGCTCAAAGGAAGGACCACCCTTCCCAGAGCTAGTGCTATGAGGCTGGATGTGTCCAGCAGTCAGAGCGCTAGCAGCTCCAGGACACCAGGAGCTGCCCACTGTGGGACAGCACAGCATGCTGGTACTGGGAGCAAGATGGCCAAGCAGCTGGGAGAAAACCAGGAGCTTAAGGTACTCAGGGTGAGCTGGAGGACCACACCATGCTCTGAAGACGATGGGAGCAGCGAGAAAGGATGGCTACCGTAAGTTCAGCCTGTCCTGCCAAGCCAGTGTGCTCCAGCTCCCCATGGTGGTGGTGCTCTACCCAGGATCCAAGCAGCTCCAGCACGTGGCCAGCACACACACAGCTCCACCACGGTCCCATGGGATCAGCACGGTGTGCTGTGGCAAGCATACAGGGTTCTCACAGAGTCCAAGCAATTACCTTGTTCTGGGTTGAGAGAAGCCAACCAGGTAGAGCAGAGACCACGGCGGGGTTTGCTGAGCCGCGTCTTGTACCGCACTACTGCCATGAGGATCTGGATCCGGTCAGGGTGGGCCTGTGTCCAGACAGGAGCCATGAGAAATGAGAAGACACCCAGTGCAGCTCTGCAGGAAGAGCCCAATGCCTCCTTCAGGGACAAAGCCTGGCCCAGCTCCTGCCAGGGTGTCTGCAACATCTGTTCTATCCTGAAACAGCCACTCGGACACAGAATGGAGCGCACTGTTGCTCAAAACCTTTCCAAAGGGGAAGGGGGTTTTCCCAGAGAAGCATAGCTGTGGGAATGCTCTGCACAGCTGGCAACAGCCACAGAGACTGTCCAATCCCTCAAGCCTCCACGCAGGAAACATGCCACCCGTGCACGGACTGACATCTGCCAAGCCACCCGGGCCAGGTCCCACTGCCACCTCCTGGCAGCAGCAGGAAGCAGCACTCCCCGTTCCCACGGCCACACGGCCCAGGGATGCTCCCAGCCCCCGTGGCATCGCACCCCGTGACGAGGACACCAGACCTCTGCAGTGCACTGGGCCAGCCCCAGCACTTGCAGGGCAGCAGGAAGGCAAGCGCCCTAATTCGGAGGCTGGCACAGCCCCGGTGTTAACACCTGGCACATCGTCCCGCCTCATGCTCACCGCAGAGCAGGGGTTCGGGTGGGCTATGGGTGCTCAGAGGGCCTGGGAGCACAGCCTGAACACGCGGTGCACACACAGCGCCAGTGCCCAGCCCCGGCCCTGCCAGACCTTCAGCTCAGAGCTGGACACGAGGCTGAAAGGGGCTGAGCTCTTACCAGCATGGAGGAGGCGATGGAGAAGGCGCGGGGTCTGATGCGAGGGATGAGGTCCAGCAGGTATTCGGGCGGAATGGCACACGTGGTGTGAGGGAAATCCCAGAGGGCCTGCAAAGGGAAGGTGAGACCTGGTGCACCCTCAAAGGCGTCCTGCCTGGGCAGCACAGGCTGCCCCACATTGCTGTGCCACGCTGCCCTTGACCAAAGGCACCAACTGCCCCATCCCACTGCCCCCCCCTCACCCCCAGGATGCAGCACAGGGCCCACCACTGAGCACAGAAGGATCTGGGGCAGCTCTTAACCACCAGCAGAAATCCAAGGACACTTCAGAAAGTGGGTGAAGTAGATTAAAATCCCCAGCCAAGAAATCATGGCTCATCATCTGCCTGGGTGCTTCATGCTGTGGCACAGCCTTCGCAGAGCGGGTCTGCCATGCCTCCTCGGCCCTACCTCGAGCGTGGTCCTGCGGGGCCGGTTGCAGTAGCTGTACAGCTCTTCCTGGCCCTGCGCAGAGCTGAACTCCTGCAGCTTCTCCCGCTCCAGCTCGTTCGTAGAGAAGTAGGACAAGAGCTCAAAGAAGGAGCGTCGCGGCACGCAGGAGATGTCCAGGTAGTGGGTGACCAGGTGCCGGATGGTGCAAGGCTGCGGCAACAGGGCAGGGAGGGACGTACCTGCAAGACAAGGCAGCGGGGAAAGCTCAGTGCCAGCAGCGGGCAGGACACCCGAGCAACGCCTGCCTGCCATCCCCGCAGCTCTGGCGCTCCCAGGATGGGGCAGCAGTGTGAGCAACACGACTGGGGTTTTGGGCTGGAGAGACTGCAGGATCCTTCACACTCTGGGCTGGCAGCTGCAAAGACACAAGGCATGGGGGCAGCCTGGACACTGCTGGGTTCCTCCCACTGGCACTGGCCCTAATGTGGGATCCACACACACAGAGTGCTGGGGAGGAAGAAGAGTCCCCCTGCTGTGAGACAGGCTGAGGTCGTGTATCCGTCAGCCACTCCTAACTCCCACATCCAAAGCAAAGGAACAGCAGAGCTCCAGGCTAGGCCAGAGCTCAGGGGGCTGCCCTGTCCCCAGCAGCGGGGGAAAGGGGCAGCAGGGCAGGACCTACCGGGCTCTGTGGGCTTCAGCACAAAGCGTCTGTCTGGATCCAGGCGCAGGAGCTGGCAGAACTGCTGCACGTCCTCGGGGCAGTTCTGGGGCTGGATCATCACCACATCCCCCGCACTGAACCTGCGGATGCGGCGGGACCTGCTGAGCACAGCCACGAGGCCGGTCCGCAGGCACAGCACCGCGAGCCCGACCAGCGCCCGCACCACCAGGCCACAACTCAGCCCAACTTCCAGCACCACTAACGTTGGGCTCTAACCAGACAAGGCAAAGGGAGCTGGTCCACGGGCAGGACCCACACTGCCAGACACCCCTGACTTTGTCATGGAGAGGGACAGCACAGCAGGGACCACGTCCACGAGGCTGCAGCCTCAGATATTACTGAAGAAGAGGAGTGAAAGAGGAAGGCAGGCTGCAGGAAACCCTATCCCGCATAGCAAAGCTTCGGGGAGGCAGGAAAATGCTCACGTGATCCCTGAGCCCGTGACATCGAACTCGATGAGCCGGACATCCTGGAAATGGGATTCTGCCGTGACTCGTTGATTGGACACCATCCGGGCAGCGAAGGGATGCAGCTCGGAGGGAACAGCCCTGGGTGCTGTTGGCTGGAGCAGGCCACCATCGGGGAGCGGGGAGTCCTCAGCCAGGTAGTGCAGGGTGTATTTTGGGGGCAGGCTGTGGGGAGGAGAGCAATGCAGTGCGGTTACCTCCATGTCACAGCTCCTCTGCTGCCGCAGCGTGAGAGGCTGGAGGCAGGAAGAAGCCTGAAGTCTCCCACTGTATCCACCACCCATCATTCCTGTCCCCTGGAGCTGGCCTGTGGTAAAGGAACGCAACAAAGACTGCCAGGAGAAGGAGATCCCAAAGGCTCCAGAGCAGGAGAGCAAGGCTGGCAGGCACACACACTCAGCAGGTCTGCCAAGGGCAGAGACACACCAGGAGAGCAAGATGGGCAGAACCCTGCCAGGGCAGCTGACAAAGACACTCAGGGGACAAGGGGACACTCCATCCAGAGAGAGATGGGCCACCAGTGGCCAAAGTCCAAGGGATACTTGGGACACCAGAAGCTGAGAGGGGAGGCTTCCTGGTCAAAGCAGGGGTTACTTCTCCACCCTCGGGAACAGCCAAGGAAACACAGTATTTCACACCAGCCAGCTCCAGCCAGCTCCAGCAGTCCCCATCTACCCTCTGCACTCACCGTACATCTGGACTGATGATCTCAACGCCAGGAGCAAGAGGATACAAAGCAAGGATCTTGTCCCATAAGGCCAGGAGCCATGGATCAACCACTGCATCTGGCCTGCAAGGGGGAAGATTCGGACTGCAGCAAAGCTGTGACTCCCCCATCAGCCGTCCAGGGTCAAGCGCTGCTACTCGTGCACCCGGACAACACTGAGCCACTCCTGGAAAACCACTTCAGCTCCCATTCCACGGCACAGGCAGCTGCTCCACGCCATTCCCTTCCAGCTTCAGGTAGGGAAACATGTCTCAGCCACTCTAAGCACTCATCTGCTTTCCCAGGGCGCAACCACTGACATCTGAACAGAACCACCAAACCCCGTGCGCAGCCGGAGGCAGCCACGGACCCCCTGAGCCACACAGAGCCTCTGCCCCGTGCGAGAACAGCAGCACGGCTCAGGCTGCTGTAGCGCCTGCAGGTCAGTGGCTGTGTGACACAGCCGTCCCCTGGTCTTAACAGGACTGGGGCAGAGCCAGGAGACGTTGGCACATGCTGGGAGTCATGGGACACCCCAGAGAAGCAAATGACCAGGTCCTGGCATAGAAGAGTTATGAGCAGAGATCAGCACATTCGCAGAGAGCAGCAGGAGGCTGCTGGGGCACAGGAGCAGACCCCAGGTGGGAGCAGCACGCTGCTGTCCCCGAGGCTGGGGTAAAGCATACACGGCCCTCACATCAGCCCGAGGACGAAACTGCAGTGCACCCCAGGGCTCCCCCTCCTACCACCCCTCCACTGGGCTCTTACCCCAAGTCATGTTGGTCATCTCCCAACGCCACCGGCAGCAGAGGGTTGCCCCCAAGCTGCAGCACTCGTTTGTGCAGCTTCTTCGCAACAAAATTAAACCTGAGGAAAGAAAAACCGCAGCTGTAGAGGTCAGGGCTCCCCCAGCAGGACAGCAGGCAGTGGGTACATGAGCCAGCACACGCTGCCAGGGCTACGCTGGAGCAGCACAGAGGAAGGTCCGGCCAGAGCCAGCACACCCTGCCTGGCCCCATGCCCTGCCAGCCCACGCCTCCATCCCAGGGCAGCTTGGAGAAGCAGCTGGCTGCCACTTGCTGGGCCACACAGGCTCTGTCCAGCCTTCCAGAAGGTCTTGAGGAGCTCCAGCTTCACTTCAGGGCAGCGTGTACCCCACATAGAGAAATATTTCCTTCCCTCTAACCCCTCACTGCTCAACAGAGCTCAGGCACACTCCCACACCTCCCACTATAGCTCTTTCAAGCACAAAGTAACGATCTTTTGGGAGAGAACTGGGACCAACGGGGCTGGCTGCCACCTAAAACTCTATGTTTCATGTCTCCTCTTGGCTTGGTCCACTGAAATTGCTGTGGCACAGGCTTTCCTGCAATTCAGACAGAGAACTGCACGGCTGTAATAACTGACTGAAAAATGATGTCTGATACACTGCAGTAAAGCATCTGCTTGAAGAGGCTGGGAGGAAAGAAATGGGCAGAAACTCAGTTCCTGGGGGTTAGGAGGGACACGGGCTGGTAGGGCAAGGATTTTTAAGGCTGGTGGGAATTACATTTTGTCTGAGCTGCTGCTCTAGAGTCAGGCTCTATCTTTCCTTGCCCCTGCATTCTCCAGCCACTCTGGTCTCGCCTGCAGCCAGAGCTGCAAGGAGGAGCTGTCACGGGCCGGCAAGGAGCCACAGAGCTGCTTACTTGGGATAGGAGGAGTCACCAAGGCCCAGCACGGCGTAGTCCAACTGGCAGAGGGAACCAGGTGGCAGGTTCTTCCGGAACAGAAATCGCCAGAACATCTAAGAAGGACACAGCCGAGGAGTCATGCTGCTGCCAAGCAAGCCTTCCCTGCCTGCCTGCCCCTAGCTCCCTGCTTGCCCACCCATAAGGTCCCTCCTGCCCTCCTCTGAGTCCCACCAGAGTGGGGAGCATGGCCTTCTGCAAAAGTGACCCCCGAAAGTAGCTACCACTGGCACCTGCCAGGCCAACGATGCTCTGTGAGCCCTCCACAAACCCACAGCTCTTGCCATGGCAGGGCCCCACTCCACTGTTAAGCTGCTGAAACCTCCCCAGCTCTCTGCCCATGTCCCGTCAGTAACACAAGACATGACTGGTGCTGCTCCAAAGCTCCCCACTCCAAAAATAACCACTGCTCAAGCTGCTTCAAGAGAGAAATCCAGCCAGTGGACCAGGAATATAAAAGCAACACGGACAGGAGCACATCCTACCTTCATGTTGTCAGGCGGGTCACCCTGGCCGGTGGTTGCACACACGAATACCACCAACAGCTCATTGATGAGGTTGGCCTGTGGGCACAGACAGGGAGAGGAGCATCCAGGTCAGCAGCCTACAACGCGTGTCCTGGCTGTCCCGACATGGCTGCTCACATCACATCGAGTTCATGGACAGACCACACTCAGAATAAAACCCACAGCCTCGCGTGGCACGACCTCCTCTGCAGGCAAGGCAGCAGCATCTGCTACCCACAGGCTGCCTGCAGCATCGGCTCCTTCGCACGCCCCACCGTGCAGGGTACAGCTGAGCATGTCATCTAACACAAACTCTATCCCAAGAGTCATTGCTCAGTTTTCACACGTTTTCAGCTGAGTTAAGCACAAGCTGTCCTCAGGAAGGGCACAGAACCAAGGTCTGATGAAATATAGCAAGGGTGGAGGACACCCGAGCCTGAGAAATGGGGTTGGTGGAGATGGAGCAAGACCAGAATTGCCTGGAGCGCCCCTCCGCGTCACCACTCACCACGTCGTAGCTGTCCAGTGCCTCCACTCTGCACTGGAAGTGCCGTCGCTTGGCTTCTCTGCCAATTCTCTCGGCCATGTCTTGAGCCGTCCCGGTTTGGCTGCCAAAAAGAACAAGGAGTTTCCGTTCCGCCATCTGCAAGAGACAAAACCGGAGAAATCAGCAGGAGGTGAGAGGAGACGAGGGGAGGCAGAGCAAGACCTGCTCTGGGCTGGGTGCCACACCGACACCCACCCAGCTCCAAAGGAGTGCTGGTGGCTGCAGGCTCCGGTGGGGTGTGTGAGGTTATTAACACTGCAAACAGCAGGCGCAGGGTGGTCGAATAGTTCGGAGAGAGCGGCGGGATCCAGGGCTCCTGGGCTCTCGTTCCACCCTCAGGCAGCACTGAGGGAGTGCCACTGCCTCCGCTGCAGCATCCCCATCCCCGGGAGCAGCAGTGACACTGCCACACTCCTTGTGCCCACTGCCAGGGCACAGGGATGGGGCTGGTGCGGGAGTCTGAAATCCAGGGACAGCCGTCCATGTTCGGGCTCGTTTTAACTATCCTCATCACCGCAGGGCCAGGCACCCCCGGGATCAGTGCACCCCGGGATCAGCGCACCCCGGGATCAGCACACCCCTGGGATCAGGGCACCCCCGGGATCTGCACACCCCGGGATCAGCGCACCCCGGGATCAGCACACCCCGGGATCAGGGCACCCCGGGATCAGCACACCCCTGGGATCAGCGCATCCCAGGATCAGCGCACCCCGGGATCAGCGCACCCCTGGGATCGGCACTTCCCCACTCCTGGGTTTAACACATCCGCCCTGCGGAGGAAAAGCCTGGCAGATGCGACCGGGAACGCAGCCCGAGCTGCGAACGGCCGCAGTGCCCGCAGGCAGCGCGTGCCGCTCCCACGACTCCGAAGTGACCCGGAAGAGCCGCCCAAGCCGCACGGAGGGCACGTTACCGGGCTGCTGACGGGCTCGCTCCTGCAGCGGCTGCAGCATCGAGGGATCTGCCCTTTCCCTGCGGACAGAGGGGGATGTTTTTCCCAGCGGGAGCACTGCGGGCGCCGGTCCGTGGGAAACGCCGCGCTTCCCTCACAGCCGCTTCCGCCGCGTCACCAGCCGGCGCCACCTCCCTGCGGACGCCATCGAGCCGCGCCACCCTCGGCAGGGCCGCGGCTGGAGGCTCCGGGGCTGAGGTGGCGCCGGGGCTGAAGTAGCGCCGTTCCCGCCCGAAACAGCTCCGGTGACCGCGGCTGGAGGCTCCGGGCGCTGAGGTAGCGCCGTTCCCGCCCCCCGCAGCTCCGGTGACCGCGGCTGGAGGCTCCGGGACTGAGGTAGCGCCGTTCCCGCCCCCCGCAGCTCCGGTGACCGCAGCTACAGGCTCCGGGCGCTGAGGCGGCGCCGTTCCCGCCCCCCGCGCTCCCATGCCCGCGGGACGATGCTGTTCTCCCTGCGGGAGCTGGTGCAGTGGTTGGGCTTCGCCACCTTCGAGATCTTCCTGCACGGCCTGGCGCTGCTGGCCTTCTCGGTGCTGCTCGTGCTGAAGGTGGACGGCCAGGCGCCGGCGCTTTCCTGGTGGCTCGTCTTCGTGCCTTTCTTCGCCGCCGACGGTCTCAGCACTTATTTCACCACCATCGTCTCGGTGCGGCTTTTCCAGGACGGTGAGAAGCGCCTGGCCGTGCTGCGGCTCTTCTGGATCCTCACCATCCTCAGCCTCAAGTTCGTCTTCGAGATGCTGCTGTGCCAGAAGCTGGTGGAGCACACCCGGGAGCTCTGGTACGGGCTTATCATGTCGCCCGTCTTCATCCTCCTCCAGCTGCTCATGATCCGAGCCTGCCGGGTGAACTGAGGGCGAGGGAGCGGGCTCTGCCCTTGCCCCGGCCGGGGGTGCACCCGGCTCGTTGGGGAGCCCTGGGCTTGTGGCGATGTTCACTGGGCTTTTCCCACCTTTATTTCCGTATAAAGATGTGCCACAGAGTGGCAGGGGGCAGGTTGCACAGGGTGGGTTCTACGAGAGGAAGGGTCTGTAATTGCGCATGCTGCTGCGTTTTACGCCGTCACATTTCTTCGGAAGAGCCTTTGGAGCCGCCTCCTTATTTCAGTTCACTCAGCTCCCGATGTTAACGCATCCTGCCAGCACTGCTTGGTACGCCAGTCATTGTATTTAAAAATAAAACTGCGTGGAAGGGCTTGGTTGATTTTTAAAATTCTTTTTCCCTAGAAAGCATTTGTACTGCTTAAGACTCCTGCCTGGAGAATGGGAATGACCTGGAGGTTATTCCAGGAGGTTATTCCTGGAGGTTGCAGTAGATATCCTCGGACACGCCAGGCCGCTGCCGGCCAGAAGCGCGGCTCCGAGCGATGCGCTGGCGTCTGCAGCAAAGCTCATTTGTTTCCGCCTGTCCTCTCACTTCCCTGAGCACCCCAGGCCTTCAGTGCACCGCCAGCGTTTTATGGGACCGTGCTCTGAGCCAGAGAGAACTGATGTCTGTATTTTTGAACAAAAATGTTTTTTTTTCCCTTTGTATTTCAGATCCACTCCCTAAATATCGAGGTAGGGGTGTTGGGAGGACGAGGCACGGGGACAGGAGCGTACACAGCTGATGCAGGTTGCGAAGATGGGGTTGGGTCTTACCGAACCCCAGCTTTGGTGTGAACCACTGTCCCCAGACCCCCAGAAAGTGGGAGTAGCTCAGTATTCCTCGGGGCAGCACAGATCAATGTCACGGGGAGCTCCCAGTGCCGAAGACACCTTGGCATCACTTGCGTTCGGCTCCCACCACGAGAGTGTTGAGAATGGTGGATCTGCCCCTCACCTCTCTGCAAGACGCCGAGTGTTGCTTTGGAGCCCAGGCCTGGAGGACTTGTCTGCTCCTGACACTGAGTTTTACAGGCCTTTAGTGATGATATTGGCTGACAAAACAGCTCCTGGTCCAACCTCAGCTGCTCCCTAGCCCATCCCTGTCTTTGCCCCATCTACCCAGCTCCTCCTGGTACCACCTTGTCTCCTCTGCTGCTCTCGGGATCTGTTTCGTGCAGATAGGATCTTGAGATGGAGAACTGCTGCATAACCAGCTGACCAGTTCAGAGTCGCTTAGCAGAGGCCTGAGGAGCACCAGGAAAATGCTCGTGGGGCAGATCTCACCTGTGGGATGCTCTGATGACAATGAAACCAGCAGCGGCTCCTTTTCTCCCTAGCAAGCGGATGGGCACTGCCAGGAAGTTTCCCGTGGGTGACAATGGTTGTCCCTTCACATTGCTGGCTCGTCCTGGCTGTCACGGAATGGTGGTGGGAGAACCAGCGGCCTGGTCCGGCAGGATCCATAAGCTGACACAGATTTAGCCTGGACCAGACCATACTGGGGCTTAGTCCCTGATGCGTGGTGTGACCTCCTCACCACCAGCCTCTGTTCAGGTGGCACCTGGCTCCAGCCCTGGCTCACAATGTCCCCAGTGACTCCATATGACCCATCCGGGGCTGGCGCCAGGGTCCAGTGCTGGAAGTACAGCATAGGAGCACCTATTTTGCTCAGTGCTCACTCTTAGGTGGTGCTGGTCCCTGAGCACTGGAACCTGCCTCACAGGAGCTCCTCTGCTCCTGCTCCACCTTGTGATGTGGTTTTCCAGGGCTCAGTGTCACTGAGGCGCAGCGTAATGTCCGCAGATGCTCCTCTGGCCTGTCCACTTGGAGCCAGTCGTTCGCTCACACAAAACCAAGGACACATCATCTGGGAGGAGCGTGGCTGACTGCTCCTTGTCCACTTGCAGCTCACACCAGCGTGAGTTCATCCCCGCTCCCAGTGTTCCCAATGCCACGGTTGTGCCCACAACGCGCCCGGTCGCTCCGAGTGCACGGGCATCACCTGCAGCTGCAGATACAGAGTCACTCGTGGGGGTCTGGGGAGGGTGAGGGCTGGGTAAGGGGCAAGGGGAGTGAGGCTGGGGTGGCATGGGGGCACAGCCAGTGCCTGCTGACGGGGCTGAGGAACTGGAGCCGCAGAGGGTGGGGGGACGCGGTCAGCGAAGGCGGAGAGGAGCCGGAGGAGCAGGAAAGCCTCTGAGTCAGGAGGAGGCACTCAGCAAGTTGCCCTGGGGACTGATGGGTGTCTTTGGACTCTCGGCAGCTCCCCAACCACCCGGCTAATTAAACCAAAGAAGGGGCAAACAAACAAACAAAAAAAAAGATCAAACAAATGAGCGCGTCCTTCAGCCTCGCTGCAACGCTTTGCAGAGGAACGGGGCCGGTTCCCGGTGCTGAGCCCCGGCCGTGTCACCGGGGCGTGGTGCTTGACGCGGGGGGACGATGCCACGTCCACCCCCGTGCCACCGAGCTCACCTACGAGCCGCTTTCCCAGCGTTCCGCATCCGCCTTGGGGAAGAGCCGGCAGCTGGTGCTTCCCTGTCCTGCTGCTCCGAGGTAAGGCAACCTCCCAGGGGAATTTGGGGACACAGGGGCGGCGTATGGGGGTGCTGCCCTGCTGGGGGTGCAGGGGCTGCCTGCTTGACCAGAGGCGGTGGGGGTCACCTGGCTTGGGGGTGTGCTGTGCTCAGGGCCACCACATCCTGCAATAAAACTTCCCAGGGCCTTTGCCCTGGTGCCCCAGCGGTGTGATGCTGTGGCCAGGGCGATGCGGACCGGCTGCAAAAGCTGCTCCCACCCTTTGGGAGCAGCCCCTTGGAGAAATTCTGCTGGACCCTCCGTCAGCCAACACGGCTTGAGGGACAGCCCCTGCCTGGTGCAAGCCATGGGGTGCCTGGTGCTCTCCGGCTTGGAGAGAGGCTCCTCAAGTCTTGAGCCAGCAGAGTCTCTTACACACTGGAATATACTCTGGCAAAGATAAAATCTCACCTCTGGGTTTATTTTTGTTGCTGCGGCGAGTGAGTTGGATATCGCTGCCAGCTGGGCCTTTCCCAAACCCAACCGCAGCTCCTCAGCTGAAGGCATGTGTTATGGGAACACCCTGGCCCGCTCCCAGCCCGGAGGTTTGGCCCAGCAGACGCGCTGCGGGAGCAACGCGGCTTCCCTGCGCTGGTGCTGCGAGCCCTGGTGGGTGGCCCAGCCCTGCGCCCCTCCGAACCCCTGGAGCCAGTGGGGAAGGAGCCTCCCTAGGTGCCTGGGTGCCAAACCAGCGTCCTCCTCAGAGGGACAGTACTGGCCCTGGCTGTCACCCGGCTCCGTGTGTCCCAGCTCCTGCTGGGACAGGAGCAGCTCTTGGAGAGACATCCAAAATTGGGGATGGCTATGCTGGAGGGAGATGACACTGGTGCCATCATGTCCATATGGCATCTCCCGCGCCATGGGTCCAGCATGACGTGAGCTACCACAGGGGTGTGAGAGCTCCTGAAGGAGACAGCTGGGAATGGATGGTCCCAGGGACCTCCATCTCCACCTGCATCTTGAGATGGGCAGAGCCTGGGGACCGTGTGACCTCAGCGCAGTGGTGGCTTTAGCATCCCGATGCTGTGGATGGCTCGTGTTTAGGAGCTGGGAGCTGCTTCCCAAGAAGGACCCTGGGGTTATGGTTTGAGCAGTGTCCTGCCTTGCCCAGGGCTTATGGGAACAGAAGCCACCGTACGAGGGCGAAGCTGTGAGAAGAGCAGCCATCTGTCCATGGGGGTGGCTGAGAGGGCAATGGTATGGGAGAGCAACAAAAGGACATGGCTGGGGGGTGCTGTTTGTCCAGCATGGACGAGCTGGTGCTGGGAGATGTGGAGCTGCTGGACAGGGTGGCACAGTTGGTGCCATGGCTTGGCAGCTGAGCGTTGGGACCTGGAGGTGAGCTGTGCCTCCGGAGCAGTCCTGTCATGTGGAGATAGCTGGAACTGCCCCAAAAGTAAAGCCAAGTCTTGTCAACCCAAACTGGGAGCAGCTGCTGACCACCCACAGGTCCACATGGAAGGGTCAGGAGGGCAGGGAAGGATGACAGGAGGGCAGTTGTTCCTGCCTCAAATTCTCATACTGGGACTGAAAACCTGCTGAACTGGGTAAGATGCCTCCAAATGCCTCTGGAGGCAGATGGCAGCCCCAGTCCCGTTTCAGCTGGGGGTCTGGCTTTTGCTGTTAGCATGACTGGCAGCTGTCACTCCTTTCAGGTGAGGCTTTGCGAGGTGCAGGTTGAAGTCCAGGTCTTGGCTGCTGAAGGACATGGGGACTGTGGCCAAGACACGCATGGAAGGAAACCTGGGGTGATGGAGCATCTTTCAGAGGGTTGTAGAGCCAAGAGCGAGGCACCAAGACCAGAAAGGATTGTTCTGGTTTACCATTTGGGCAAGACGTATGAACAACACGTAGGTGTCAGGATTGGGAATCACACGACCTCCTGAAGAGTGGCTGACTTCAGCAACCCCATGACACGTCTGGCGTCGGCCGTGTGGGCTTTACAGCCTTCCTTGGGGTGGAGCTGAGATGCAGCAGCCGTTGGGAAGCTGCTGGCTGCAGGCAGGTCTCCAGGGGCCAAGGCTGCCCATACCTTGGTTTTTCTTGTGTCTTTGATAACTTCCACGTGCTATAAGGATTCACTACCTCCTGAGCTCTCACCCAGGCATGTCTTTCAGGAAATGGCCTGAAATTCCTGCAGGTGGAAGTTAGATTTTTATCGCCGGATTGTCTGAAACACGTTTCAAACCACTGCTGCCCGTGAGCCTCCTCTGCGCTGGCTCTGACCTTGGATCACTCCAGAGACTTACGAAGTCCTTTGTGGTGCAAGACCCCTAACCCCCTCTGCGGCCGCGGTCCGAAAGCACAGATCTGTTTTGAGTCCCCTCTCGCAGAAAGGTGTGATGGGAAGTGGGGAGCAGGTGCTGAAAGCCCCGTGGGGAGCAGCTGGGACGGCGGGGGCACGAGGAGGAGGAAAGGCTGAAGGAAGGGAGGCTGCAGCAACGGTGACCTCCCCGGAGCAGCTTCTCAGAAGCTTTGTTGAGACTTTGAGGAGGGAGAGGTGTTGCAGAGGGCCACAGCTCAGTGACACGAGATGACGTAGCAGGGGGCGAGGGACTATGGGGTGTCTCGCTGTTCACCACTCACCCACCACCGTGGCAGAGGGAGCTGGCTGCATCACAGTGCTAGCTGCCCTCATCCAAACTGGTTTGGCATCTCCAGGGAGATCTGCCATAGCCAAAGGGTTTCCTGGTCTCCTGCAGATAACCTCCAGCATTTGCTGAGGGACACCTCCATCACATCCCTTTCACTTTCTGCCTTATTTCCTTATGGCCCTGTTGATTGCTTTGGAGGCAATCAAGCATCTCCAGAGCTGCTCACCTCAGTCTTCCTCCCATGCTGTCCCCAAACACTCACTGTGACACTAGTGAAAGGGAAAATCCTGCCCTGAGGATACTTCATCCTCATTTCCTTGTGCTCCCTGATCTCAGGAAGAAAAAACCTTCAGGGTGCCCAGGGCCAGAGGAGAGCCCGTGCCTGGGGCTCTTGTGAGCCAGATCCGAGACACCCTGACCTCGCCTTCCACCTTGGTGCTCTCACAACCAGCAACACAGTTGGTGAGCAGTAACTAACAGCCTCAACCTCCTGGAGCATCGCTCCGCCACGTCCCTCCATCCCAGCACAGACAGAGCCCATCACCGCAGCATTGGGCAGCACATCCCCCTCGCAGCAGGGAGCTGGTGCCCATTCCGCAGGCACCCTGCCTCGCGGGGCTCAGCTGGCTCCGCTGTCAATACCAAAATAGTGACATTTTTATTGATATCATTAATCTCGTGGATCTCAGGAGGATGCAGGTGTCGTGGTTCATCCTACCCAAACACCATGGGAGGTGGAGCTGCCCCAAGGCCAACACCAATGGCTGTGTTGTGCACAGGGAAGGGGAACGGACCAGGGTGTCTGTGGACAGCTCCAGGCACGTGTCCCTGACCCAGAGCACCCACAGCTGAGAGGTGGCCCCAAGACAGTCGAAGTTGGGGCAACTGGGTCATGTTTAATAATGACACACTCTGAGAAAGCCAGTAGGGAGGAGGAAAGGTCTGGTGTGCTATTTGCCAGCTGGGAACAGCAGGTGTGGGCATCCCAAAGGCAGCTTTAAATGGCCTCAATTCCACCAGTCTTGCTGGAATTAGACTGGAAGGGAGGGCTGGAGCTGGTCCTTGCTGGGACAAGTCATAGCAAGACCTGGGGAAAAGGAACAGGAGTCAGGAGCACGCGGTGCAGCTCACCTGGAGTCATGGGACCTTCACAGAGCCACTGCCTGCATCTCCCACGGCCAGAGCTGGGGTGACCTCGTGGTGCAGAAATTAGTGGGGAAATGACAGACTCTCTTTTGACCCTGACTCAGGGTGTTTTCCTTTCGGAAGACGCAGGGAAGATGTTAGCCATGGAGATGATCTCATTTCACAAACACCAGTCATCTCGGTGACTGGCAGGTGACTGAGCTCGAACCCTGCAGAGTGCCCACGCCAGCCTGGCAACTTCTTCTGGGTCTCCAAGAGTCATTTCAAGGGCCACAGACAAAGAAATATGTATCGGAAGCAGATCGAACAGGCATGCATGTGTGCTCGAGCCGGACTTCTCCATGGCAGATTTGTCCACCTGCAGTCGGAAGAATGAGGCGTTTTGGTCCGTTTTTCAGCTATGAGCAGATGGCACGTTTAGCTCTCAGCAGAGCACAGCCCTGAAGGCAAACAGGGCTGTGCCCCGTCAGCACCCAGGACCCGTGCTGACGGACACATCTGCCCACGTTAAAATGAACCAGTGCACCACAAAAGCTGCTTTCTCGTGAGCAAAGCTCTGCAGATGCGGTTGCCCATGCTCTGCTCAGTGGTGTCCATGGGCGCTCTCACCAGCTCAGCCCCAATCTCCACTCCTTTGGGCTGTGCCCATCTTGGGAGCAGGGCTGAGTCTGGTCCTGCCATCCTTGCTAGGACAAGGTCCATGGAAGATGGGTGGCTGAGGACTCCTGCAGCTCCAGAGCGCTGGGGCTGCTCCAAGGAGTGAACACAGCTCCTCGAGGGACCGGATCCCTGAGGTGGTGCCACAGATGATGGGTGGGATCATGGGGCTGTGTGTCCCTGTGATGGCACACGTCCCCACCTCCCTGAGTGCATTGTCCCACTCACCACGTTCATGAGGGGTCCATGGCTCTCGGAAGCTGCGGTGGTGGACCTGGAAGCATTGCAAAGCTTGCATTTGGTGTGTGGCCCCAGCTGCACCCCAGTTCCCTACTGGGATGAGCTCCAGGCTGGATGCAGACCTGGGGCACTCCCATCCATTCCTTCTTTCGGCAGCCCAGGAGACCCTACCATGCACCAGGGCCAGTCGCTGCTGTGTCAGCTCAGTCCCAGCAAGGTCTGTCCATCACCGCCCGTGTGCTCACGGGGACCAGGGCCGTTCCAGCTGGGCTTGCCGCAGGGTGATGGAGGCAGGTTTGCCAACGGGCTGAGCCTGGCAAAGAGACCCAGATTCCTGGGAACGGAGACAGGAACAGCAGCTCAGACAGTGCCACTGCCCGGGATGAGCGGATGGAGTCACCGCAAGCCGAGGGAAATCACAGCTCCCTCCCAGCAGGGAAATCATTACCTGTCGTCCGGCAGGAGAGGCAATTAAGATATTAACAATCACACAACCTCTGGAACTATTTCTTTACTACAGAAAGATCAGGAAAAGTAAACTGAAGAGTTGCTCAGCCTGGGTTTGGGGGCAGGAGCCAGAGGGTTTGGTCAGCTCTGGATGCACACAGCCACCGCACAGTGCCACATCTCCAGGAGGGACCAGGACCAGTCAGTGCCTCTCTGTCCTGCGTGGGGACGGGTCCCCCTCACTCAGGACAACCCTGGCCCAGGCCCTGTGCAGTCAGCGGGGGATCTCCAGACCTGGGAAGGTAGGAGACGCTCATTCACCCCCTTCCAGTGAAGCCATGTGAGTCCAAAGGTTATGTGTTGTGTGGAGGTGGGAGTGCAGGAGTGGTGGCACCCTCTGATTCCCATGCCTCTACCCCACCAGCACACGAGCCTGGGCAAAGGAGATTGCCATGGGAAGAGGGACAGGCGTTGAGGTCTGAGCCCCAGCTGGCCAGCAGCCGAGTACGGCACAGGCACCCAGCTGGGTACAAGCTGCAGATAGATGTGACCTGAGACAGAGAGCCCCCAGACTGCTGCACCCCCGGTTTCACAGGGTGGTCCTTTCAGTGGGCACAGCAGGACTTCTGAAACCACCGTCCCTCCAGCTGCAGGATAAGGAGCTCTGGGACGGTCACATGCAATGAGGGCTCCCAGCACACATTTCCCCTCTGGCATTGCTGTGTTTGGCTCAGCTGAGATAAAGCAGCTGGGAACTGAAGCTTTCCCTCGAGATCGCCCTTGTGATCGCCCTGGCAGCCTCTTATCAGGGAGGAGAATCAGCAGGAAGCAGCTTCGCCATAGGGAGCAGGTCCCCATGTCCACCGGGGCAGGGGTGCTGGGGCTCTGCGGCCGGCTGTCAGACCCTGCCTGTGCCGTTGAGCCTCGAACGTGTGCCCGGAGTGATGGAAGGCCACTGGCGGAGCTGGGGGCTGCGGGGGCCTGAGCCCTCCCCACTGCCCCGGCTCTCCTTGGGGTCCCCATGTCTGCAGGGACCCTCAGCCCAGGAGCAGCTCGAGGCTGGGTCACACACGGGGAAGGGGTGGCTGCAGTCCCAGCTGGGCCATGAAGACATCCCAGCCCTCCTGGCTTCTCGTGTCTCCCCTGGCAAAGCTCAGCGAGCGTTGCTGAGACCCTCGGCAGGGCAGTCCTCCTCCTCTGATGGCATTTCCTTCTCACTGTAATAAAACTTATTATGAAGGCACTACCGCTCTGTGTGTGATTTCAGGGCACTGGATGCTGGAAGCATCACTCTCAGCTCGTAGAGACCTTGTAGAGACTCATAATGGAAATGTTAAGACTGGTGAGAGCAAAGAGAGAAGAGAAACATGTGAGTGTGTGTGTAAAAGCACAAAAAAGAGGGAGACAAGGGTTAAAAGGAGAGGTGTATACTAATTGCTGCCGGGCTCCTATGTGTGATTTCATTCAAATGAGGAGGAGGAGCTAATTGGCTGAAGATAAAGTGTGGGGAAGATGCCCAAGTGAGCCATAAATAAACCTGTAAGACCAACAAGGGAGCAGATATTCAAGAGTTTTGCCTCAGCCTGATGAGGTATGAGATAAAATAACGATTTTCAAGCAGTATTCACTTCCAAAGGACGTAAGGGGCAAGTCCAGGCTGGGTTTGCTGCCGGCAGCGGAGGAGCCCACAGCCACAGCAAGGACTCCTAAGCCAGCTCCGAGTGATCCCACCTAGGCACCATCCCACCTGGGCACCCGCGGCTGGGTGCTGCTGGGTGCAGGGATCTGGACGTGCCAGCAGGTGAGCTGACCTTGCCTACATCTTTTAAAATAAAATCACCTTCCCCTCCTACAGTATCTCACGTTGAGGTTTTTTTTTCCCTTTTCCTATGCCCTCCTCTGTTTTGTGCAGTGTTTCTTTTCACTCCTCCTGGACCTGATCCTTCCCAGTAGCAGTGAGCCGAGCAGGAGTGTGTACGGGACCTGGAGGACTGTTGTGATCCCGTCACCAGCCCTCTTTATTTTATCCTGATATCACTTTTCCCAGGGAAAGATCTGATTATCCACCAGGATTGCTGAGTTACGCAGCCTGAGATAGTGTCAGCCTGGGGACAGTTCTGGGAGCTCATCTCCTTGCGGCTCTCACTGACTGTGTTGTTCCCAGCTCACTGTGTCCATCCACCTTTCTCCTGGGTTTGGGTTTGCAGGAGCTTTCACCATGATGTCTGCTAACAAGAAGCACTTCACCACCGCCATCGTCGGGGTGCTGGTAGCACTCTCCGTCATCGCCCTTGTTCTCAGCCTGGTGAAGACTGAAGATGTCACCCTGCCACCCACGGTCAAGGTGAGCCCAAAAGAGGGTCCCTGAGCACCACTGCAGAGATCAGTCACCTTGGGCAGGTGCTCAGAGACAACGGCTCATCTTTGGGGTTAGGAGGTGGCGGGGGAGGGTCAGTAGGACCTGCCTTGTAGCTGGGTGGGTGTTTCCTTCCCATCTCAAGATGCAGGCAGAAGAAATAACAGCCTGGCCACCTCAAAGTCGGGAAGAGACGCCTCCTCTGAAACTAGTCACCATGCTACGTGTTTGATGTGTCTCAAGGAGATGACCTTGGGGCAGGAGGGTAGGGCAAAGCCCTGCCCCGCTCCCTCTGCCCTCCCAGGGCACCGCAGCGCCGGGCGATACACTTCACATGGCCTTTGCTCCTGCCAGCTCCCACCAGCCTGTCCTGACCCGCTCACACCACAGCACGGGCATCGCAGCTCCTCCCTGTCCCTCCCCTGCAGCTTGGCATCCCACCCTGGCTGCTGGAAGAGGGTTGACACAGTGTCAGGGTGAGGTGGAGGGCTTTACTGGGGAGAGGCACAGGGCTGGGTGCTCATGGACTGGGGCTGGTGTGGCCCTGCCAGTCCATGCCCAGGCTGGGTGCAGCCATGGGGGTAGCAGAGAGCACTGGGGGTGGGGGAGTTGCTGGCCCCAAGGTGGGGCCAGTGTAGGCACAAGAGGTACTTAACCAAGAAAGAAAATGAACAAGTATGAGGAAACAACCGAGAAAACGTCTGTGTGAGTTGATGTTGCTGCACCGACCTGGGGAGTTGCCGTGAGAAATGCCCGTGCTGAGGCCACAGCTGTCACCGCTCTGCCGTGGTGCGGATGGCTGTGCCTTAGAGAGGAGTTCTTCAGAGCATCCTCTGGCCCACCGCCATGGGGGACCGGGGGCAGGCTGCTGCTCCTCCTGCCAGCATGATGATGTCTTGTTTTTTTTCTTCCAGTACGGGATGGTGTTTGATGCTGGCTCATCCCACACCTCTCTGTTCGTCTACGAGTGGGATTCAGACAAGGAGAACGACACGGGTGTGGTTAGCCAGACCTTGTCCTGTGATGTCCACGGTCAGTATTCCCCTGCCGTGAGCTCGGTGCTGCCCTTAGTGTGGTGGTGGGATGACCTGGCCTCCCTCTTGTTGGCCTGTCCCCGCTGGGCAGCTCTGTTCATCTGGGTGTCACCGCCGGCACGGTGGGGAGCCCTGCCTGCAGGCATAGCAGTCCCTGACCCCCACTGGCCTCACTCCATGGTTAGAGGGCCCTCAGCACCGTGTAGTGCCCACACGCTTGGTGGGACTGAAGCACCTTGGTGATGCTCTGGATTTTCATTCCTCCACCTCGGAGTGCCCCCAGCTGCCCAAGCTGCTGTCCTGGCTTGGGAAGGTCTCACCCCTAGAGCTGGGGGCACTGCTGAAAGCCTGGGAGACGTGGGGAAGCCATAGGAGAGGAACATAAGCGTGGGTCAGTAAGGTCTCAGGGAGCCAGGGGACCCTGGCAAAGCACCAGTCGTTGCTAAGAGGTGATGGACCCCGCTGCTTCATGTCCTCTTGCTCACACATCCCTGTCCCCAGCCATTCCCGTCAGCTAGTCCCAGCCCGACTCTCTCCCAGGGCAAGGCATATCAAGCTATGCCAACGATCCTCCAAAAGCTGGCGATTCCCTCAGAGAGTGCCTGGATGAAGCCCTGAAGGTCATTCCGGCTGCAAAACAGAGGGATGCCCCAGCGTATCTTGGAGCAACGGCAGGCATGAGGCTACTGAGGTATCGCTGTGGGGCGCGGGGTGACAGAGCAGCGGCGGAGCTGTGAGTGGCCACTGCCAGGACACTGCGTCCTGCCCGGGGCCAGGCTGCCAGGAGCTCCCAGCTCTCATGTTGTCTTGAGCAAGTGACTGGGAGCGGGGAGAAGGCAGCCCGATGGGGACACACGGGTGGCTGAGCTGTCCTGAGCGATTGGCCTTGGGGCAGAGAGGCTGCTCAGAGGTGTCCATTGGCACCCTGGGTCCCCACATCCCAGGACAGTGCTACATGCCCAGTTCCAAGCAAGAAATGCTTCTCAGAGCTCTTTGTTTGCTCTTCATTATCCCTTAAACACAAGGGAGTTGAGACATCACCAGGGGACATGCCATCTGCCCAGATGGATGGGTGCTGGTGGGGGAGCGGGGCAGAGGTAGGAGGCAACGGGGTGCTGTGGGACCTGCCCTTACCTTTTACCAGCCCCTATTAGCTCTTTGAAAATGTCAACCTTCGTTTCATGGTTCTTGGTTTTATGGTTGCAGATATTGAACGCTATTTCTGTGCCCGGGCAATCAGACCCTTTCCCTGGGAAGGAGCCAGGTCACAGCCTGAAGGTTACTCGCTTCAGAGAGCGAGTACTTGCCAGCAGCCCCGAGACATCTTCCCCCCACTCAGAGGTCTGAAACCAGGCTGGCACCTTCCCAAAAGACCCACTGGAGCTCAGCAGCCCAGCCCTTGCTTTGGTGTGGTCAGGGGTGCTGTTCTAACCTTGGGTTTGCAGCACAATCCCCTCTGGTCTCCAGACCTGTGAAGATACTTGGGTAGGGGAGGGTGGTCTCGAAAACCTTTGTGTGACTGAGATGGAGCTGCACGGGAGGGAGGAGATTGCTGTTGCTCCTAGGTTTGCGACGCCAAGACTAGGCAGCTGAAATTTGCGCTGTACGAGCGGCATTGGCAAGGTCTGTAGCAGGAAACATCATTTCACACAAACTGCTGATTGAAAAAAACCCTGGAGTCTGTGGAACTGGGAAAAACCAGACTGTTTCCTTGTGTTTCCTCTGCGGCACTGATGTCGCTGGGTTTGTGTCCTGACCTTTGAGTCCTTCTTAGGGAACAGAACAGCTCAGCCGCAGACCAAGTCCTGGCCGAGGTCGCTAAAACCATGCAAGGATACCCCGTGGCTTTCAAAGGGGCTCGAATCCTTACAGGAGAGGAGGAGGGGGCTTATGGCTGGATCACCATCAACTACCTGCTGGACTCCTTCACTAAGGTGGGAGGAGGGTGAAACCCCCATCCTTCTTTGCTAATACAGTTTTTCTGGTTTTTCTTAAGCTTGCTTAGCACAGAAGGAAAGGTCTGGGATAACGGCTCTCGGAACGACCTAGGGGAAGCAGCCGGTGATCCTCTGGCTTGCCTGCAGTGGCAGAGGAGGGAGAAGTCAGGAATGGGGGTGTCCCTGTTAAGAGCTAAGGGCACACCTCCGCACCATGTGGACACAGGGGCTCTTGGGGACAGTGAGGTCGGCCGTGCAGCCCAGTTTGCTCGTGCCAGGTTTTGCCTCGCTGCCCTGGGAAGGTCCGGCTCTGTGCAGTGCTGGGAGGCCCTAGTTCTGGTTCAACGTGCCAGTCTGAAGGAAGCTTGAACCAAACGTCTTTCCTGCCACCCTGTGTCCCAGACCTGCCCAGCTCACAGCGAGCCACAGATTTCACAATCTCACAGATTTCCTCTCTTCAGGAAGGGCAGCCCCCCCAGGCCACATCCCCACCAGCACTTTGGTCTGGGAACCGGTGACTCAGTGAGCCCACACCACGTTGGCACATCTTGGCCATCAGACGGTTCAATCTCTGGTTTTTCTGGCTCTGGCCAATGCCCGGGCTGGTTGGGCAGGGAAGGCAGTGGGGTCTCACGTGGGGAAATAATTGAATTAAATACCCACTGAATTTAGTAACAAAACCCTATCGACTGCAATGGGATGAGAGTTTTGCTCAGGGTGAGTAAGACCAGCCATGTACTACTCCTCTTCCTCTCCTGTCTCCCTTTGGCAGTACTCCCCCAAAGCACACATGTGGGTTCATCCAGAGGTGGCCAACATTTTTGGGGCGCTGGATCTTGGAGGAGCATCTACTCAAATCAGCTTTATGCCTGAAGGTTCAGGGATAAAGCAGAACGGAGCCTCCAAGTTGACGCTGTATGGGTATAACTACAGCATCTACACACACAGCTACCTCTGCTACGGGCAGAACGAGATGCTGAAGCGACTGGCAAAGGAATTGATTGTGGTGAGAGGGGAACCGGGGGGTAATTGGACTCTGCTCTCATGATACCAACCAGAAACTTGTTAATGCATTAATTAAGAACAGGCAATGCTCTTCTGGAAAGGCATCAGCAGGGACTGAGAGCGAGTACAGGCTCCCTGGAGCATGGGCAGGCAGACGTGGAGAGGAGCATGGGAAGCGTCAGAAGAGGTGGCTCAGGAGAGATCTCGTGGCTGTAGGCAGCTGCCTCATGGGAGGGTTTAGAAAAGGCAGGACCAGGCTCTTCTTGGAGATGCCAAGTGACAGGACAAGAGGCAACGTGTGGAACATGCGCGTTTCTGGCCAGATGCAGGAGAAAACTTTTTCCCAGTAAGGCTGGTCAAATATTGGAATAGGGCCCAGAAATGCTGTGGAGTCACCATCCCTGGAGACACCCAGAACTTGACAGGACAAGGTGCTGGGCAACCTGATCTAGTTAGTTGGTCATGTTTTAAGGAAGGAATTGGCGCAGGTACCCCTATAACTCCCCACGAACCTCACTTACTCTATGAATGCACAGACCTGAGAAAAGTAAACCTGAGTTCTTTCTCAGGCCATTTTTTGGAAGGTCAGAGGGGAAGAGGGTCTTCATGGAGCTGCATCTTGTCAGGACAAGCAGCCTTGGCAAGCCAGAAGAGTTTGCTCATGATGCACAGTCAGCAAGGTGCCAGGTGGTGTCCCTGTCTGGGGCTGGAGCTGGGGTGGAGAGGGCTTTGCGTGACCCAGACCACGATCCTGGCCAGGGGAGAGACATGCTGGGTCCCCAAAATCGGTCTATCCCCATGGGAGAGGGAATGAGACACAGCAGAGCGAGAGTCAGTGTGGAGCCCAGGCTGGGACTGCCAACGGCCGACGAGACCGGGGTTAAACAGCACGAGGGGCGTTCCGTGCTGAGGCGGTGGGAGATGCCCGTGCACGCGGATTTGGGTGGGAGCGCTGGGTGAAGCCTGCTGCCCGGCGTGCCCGTTGGGAGAGGCTGAAGGAGGCTGCAGCCTGCCGTTTTGCTGTTCCCAGGAGTCGCCCTCCAGCACGCGAGTCCATCACCCTTGCTACCCAAAAGACTACAATGAAACCATCTCGCTGTCTTCCTTCCACACCAGCCCCTGCACGAACTGGACTGACACACGACTGACCCTCGGTGATGGGAAGGTGACCCTGGAGGGCAGGGGCAATGCCAGTGGCTGCCAGGCTGCCCTCAAGAAGCTGTTCAACTTCTCGGCGTGTGGCCAACGCCAGGACTGCACCTTCGACGGTGTCTACCAGCCCCCAGTCAGCGGGCAGTTCATCGTAAGGCAAAGCCCGTCCTCCCACCCCACCAGCACAGCGTGTCCCCGGGTGCTGGGGGGTCCCTGCGTGCCCCACGGCACCGTCACCTCCCCGCAGCGGAATGGGGGCAAGAAGCACCCAAATTACCAGTGTCCCAGGGCACACCAGGGACTGCTGACGTCTGGTGTTCCAGCCAACCCTCCAAATGGGACCATGTTAATAAAACAGGTGCTTAGTCAAACCCCCAATTTTCAGTTAAAAAATAAAAATAAGCTTCACCAGCAGCCTTCAGGCAAGGCCACAGGCACCTACACCCCAGCCCACCATCTCTGCTGGGACGTGGACAGTGATGCCCTGGGACTATGCAAGGGTGGGACAAACCTGGTGAAGGACAAACCCCATCTCCTGCTTCAAGGGAGGTGGGGGGCAGCTGCCTGAGGGAGTTCCCCGTTGGAACCCAACGGCATTTCTGCTTCTTGCCTTTCAGGCCTTCTCTGCCTTCTATTATAACTTCAAGTTTCTCAACCTGACCGAGGGGCAGTCATTGGCCACCATCAGGGAGACCATCCAGCATTTCTGCACAAGGAGCTGGGAAGATGTACGTTCCTCACAACGGGAGGCTGTGGGGAAGGCTCATGAGCAAAGGCATCCTGGGGTGGGGGAAAAGGGGCAGGAGCTCCCCCAGGGCAAGGCTCCCTGGTCGCCCCTATGCAGTGGGGCCATCTCTGAGCTCTGCGAGAGAGCAGGACAGCCCTGTACCACCCCTGGGGAGCCTCCTTGCTCATGCAACATTGGGAAAGGGGTAACTAGGGCAAGTGAAGGCAGCAAAATCTCACCAGCACAGGAGATGGGGATAGAGGTGGAGTGGGAGCCCTGGAGGATGGCGAGAGGGGGGCCAGCTGCTGGCACTGTTCTGGAGAGGAATCAAACGGGGATGGATGATGCCAGGAGAAGTGCTAGGACTACCACAGGACAGAGAGCAGGAGCCTCTTGCAAGAGGAAGCTGATATGGGAAAATCTGGGGCAAGAGGAGCGCCAATATGTCTCTCTGTTTCCATGTGGAGAGTAAATCCTCCTCAAAGGAGGAGGATGGATCTAAAATACCTACAGGACAGACTTGTGTGGACAGGTCTGAAACACCTGCCTGGTCCAGGAGTCTTTTTCTGAATGCTGGTGGCTGGGGAGCCATTGCCCCTCGTAGAGAAGTGATCAGGGCATTGTCCCTGCATGGAAATTGCCTGCAAATAACTCCCCTTCCTCCCCAAACATGTTCCCACCCCAGCTGTCTTCTAGCTACCCTGAAGAGAACCCTGAGCGACTGCCTAAATACTGCGCCAACGCCAACTACATCCTCACACTCCTCCTCGACGCCTACAAGTTCAACGAGACCAGCTGGAACAACATCATCTTCCAGATGAAGGTAGGCAGTAAACCCAGCCTGTGGGCAGGAGTGGAGGCAGCACTGGAGAGAAGAGCCAGCTTCCCACGTCAGGGTGCCATGAGAGCCATGGTCCAGAAAGCCCTGCCTGCCCCACATCCCAGCGTGGCACTGGATGTGGGGCCAGCTGCTGCCCCTAGATTGAGCGGTGCAGGAGTAGATGGCCCTGCATTGTCGATGTGGCTTTCTGCAGGGCTAACTTATGGTCCCCTCTGTCCTCGGGCAGGCAGGGAGCGCCAACGTCGGCTGGACGCTGGGCTACATGCTGAACCTCACCAACATGATCCCGGCGGAGGCTCCAGCACAGATGAAGGGGCACGTTCCTTCCCTGTGGGCTGCGGCCATCACCTTCATCATCCTCACCCTTGTCTTGGGGCTTGCTGCCCTGCTTCTGCTCTTGTGGGTGTAGGAGCCCAGCTGCATTTCGGAGCCTAGCAAGAGCGTGTCGGGGATGGGGGGCTGTCTGCAGTGCAGTGCCCCGTGCCTCTGCCAGCAGGACTGCCAGCCCCAGGCTGGTTCAACAATGCTGAGCACGTTAACCTCTATAGCACTGAAGAACTGAGGGCTGGCCTCCCATGGGACTACCCCTGACATGCAGATAGGCACCACGTGAGGTTTCCAGAGGAGCTCCACTCCCGTGGAGACCTGCTGGGATCAGCCTACACCCCACAGAAACCCCAGCTGTGCCCTGTGCCTCCTTACACTGCTATGCCTGTTACAGATCTGGCCTCCATCCCACCAGATGGCACGTGGAGCCATGGAGAGCCAGCCTGGCCGTGGAATTGCTCCCAGAGTGCCAGACTGGTAGTGCACGGTTGCAGACATTTGGTGACAGGGTGCTTTGTGCAATGCTGCATCTGTACACAGTCACCAACAGCCAGGCAGGTCTCTGCCGGGTCAACCAGCATGAGGGCTTGCAAGGCTCTCCTGAGGGTGTACTGTTTGGCCTTGTCTGATGGTCTTGGAGATAGAAAGCAAACTGAGCATCCAAAGCCAGAATGGTCCATGCCTCTCCAGAGTGTCCATCTCATCTTGGCCACGATCATCAGGACCACGAAGATGATGCAAGGGCTGGAGCACTGTTATGAAGACAGGCTGAGAGAGTTGGGGTTGTTCATCCTGGAGAAGAGAAGTCTCTGGGGAGATCTTCTAGCAGCCTTCCAGTACCTAAAGGGGCTACAAGAAAGCTGGAGAGGGGCTTTGGACAAGGGTGCGTAGTGACAGGACAAGGAGCAATGGATTTAAACTGAAAGAGGGAAGATTTAGATTAGATGGAAGGAAGAAATTCTTCCCTCCGAGGGTGGTGAGGCACTGGAGCAGGTTGCCCAGAGAAGCTGTGGATGCCCCATAGAATCAAAGAATCACAGAATGGTTTGGGTTGGAAGGGACCTCAAAGATCATCCAGTTCCAACCCCCCTGCCATGGCAGCCACAACTTCCCTGGAAGTGTTCAAGGCCAGGCTGGATGAGGCTTTGGGCAACCTGGTGTAGTGGAAGGTGTCCCTGCCCATGGCAGGGGGGTTGGAACTAGATGATCTTTAAGGTCCCTTCCAACCCAAACTGTTCTATGACTCTATCAATCTATGATCTCATCTCATCTCATTTCCCTTTTCTTCCGGGATAAGCGATCAGTGTTCCTGAGTGTCTTCCTGGAGACAATGTTGTCCCACTAGCAGAAGGCTGGGACACCAGGGGCATCAGGCTGAGACTCCAGCGGGCTGCAATTCCTGCCCTGGCCCTGCACATGCGCCTGAGCCAGGTCCTGCCCATGACCGTGCCCTTGCCTTTGCCTTTGGTTCTGCTCCTTCGTTATCTGCCCCACGATGAGTCATCCGTTATTTGCCTCCCGGCAGCAGGGAGCTGACCTTTGGTGTCTCTGCAGAAAGGCAGGTGTCTCGCAGCTCTCCTCATCCAAATAAACATTGTAAAAGGCGGAGAATGAGGAAATGCCTGTTACTTTGCCCCTGAACAGTTACCAGTTTATTGTTTCCACCTCGCAGGTAAGGGCTGGTGATGACGATGGGGACTCAGGGGAGAATCAACATTGCTCAGTGCCACGGGAGATGCCTCTGGAGATCTTGCAGTGTCTGCCAGACCTCGGAGAGGAGCCAGCAGGCACAAGAACAGGCCTTTTCCTTCTGAGAGCCAGAGTATCTCACCTCACCCATCCACTGGCTGCCAGTGGGACACCCCAAAAATGTAAGAGGGACCCTGGGAGCTGGCCCCGACATGTTCCTGCAGCCTTCCCAAATAGCCCTGTGTGCTGAAAAGGGAGGGTGAGATGTCTGCTGGGCACAGGCACGGGGCACAGCCGGACTGGAGAGGAACCTTGTGCAGGAGAGCAGAGGGCTGCTGCCATCCCCCACCTCACAGGGCTTCTCAGTCCTGGGCACAGCCTGAGTCCCATGTACCGAGCTGGCTTCCCCCCATAGCTCCAATGCCACTGCCCCTCTGGCTGGAATGGAATGGAATGGAATAGAATAGAATAGTACATTTTCAGTTGGAAGAGACCTACAGTGACCATCTAGTCCAACTGCTTGACCACTTCAAGGCTGACCAAAAGTTAAAGCATGTTGTTAAGGGCATTGTCCAAATGCCTCTTAAACACTGCCAGGCCTGGGGCATTGTCCACCTCTCTAGGAAGCCTGTTCCAGTGTTTGACTACCCTCTCGGTGGCCATGGGCTGTGCAGACCCTTGCCTCAGGCTGCAGTAGGATCCATCTGCCCCACATGGGGTATCTGCTGTAGGCTGTTAGCAGCCTCGTGATGACCCTGTTGCTGCCAGACACCCCATCTCTCTTTCCTGACCCACCATCTCCAGCTGCCCCACATCACCATGGTCCCCACACCCCCAGCGCTGAGCCCATGCCCCACACGGCCATGCCCTCCCTCCTAGAGCATCTCCAACCAGCAGTGAGGGACAGGAAAACCAGACAGCACAGAGCTACAAAGAGGATTTTTTCAAAGCCTGGGCTGGTTCCAGCTCACCAGGCCAGGACACAGGTGCCCCACATTACAAGTTCACAGCTCCTGGACATGTTGGGGTGATTCTCCAGTCTGCAGCTCCTCAGACAAGTGTGGCCACAGGAGTAAGTGGCCTCAGCAGCCTCTGGAGCCAGTGCTGCTAGAGACTCTCATAACCGGAGGAGTTCTTCTGGCAGCAGAAGACTGTGAGCAGGCAGAAGATGAGGATGAGCATGATGGCCAGTAAAACCGTGGCTACTATCCAGTTGCTTTTCCGGAGCCCTTCAACTCTCTGGGGAGTCTCTGAGGGAATCATGTTGGTGAGATTGAGCATGTAGCCCAGAGTCCAGCCCGCATCTACGCCAGCGACCTGTGCAGACAGAGGAGGAAGAGGGATGTGAAAGGCTGCGAAGCACCAGGCAAGCTGGAGAGCTAGAGGAGACCTTTGCTGCTGCACCCCCTGCTCCTGCTCCACAGCCACCATGTCTGTGCACACCGTGGGCTGCAGACACCCCGCTGCTGAGACAAGCTGGGGGAGGCACAAACGGCCCAGGCCAGATGTCCCAGCAAGGGCCTGAAAGGGTTAACTCGAGGGTTGCTTCATCTCGCTGCCCTGGACCACGCTGCCCGGTTACCCCCTGCTCCCCCACTCAGGCTGGGCAGGGGCAGGGCAAGGTGGGCACGAACCATTTCACTGCACAAAGCTGGGAGCTGGGGGCTGCCGGGCGCTTCCCTACCTGCCGGACGAAGTGGATGTGAAGCCACGTTGTGTCGTTGAACTTGTAGCCGTGCAGGAGAAGGGTGAGGGCGTAGGAGCTGGCTGCACAGGCGTCGCGGAGGTGGGTCCTGTTCACGGCGGGGAACTCCTTCTGCACCTGCAGAGGTGGAAGAGCCGGGGGGCTGCCAGCACGGAGCAGTGCTCGGTGCACCCACCCTGCGGGGAAGAGCCCCGCAGCGCGGCTGGGAGCAAAGAGCCAGCAGTGCCTGGGCTCGGGGAGCAAGGAGGACGTGGGAGGCTGCGGGCTGCTCTCCCACCGCTCCCTGTCCAGAGATCTTCATCCTCCCCCAGCTCTCTCCAGCTGCCATCTGCACAGCAGAGGACGGGCTCCAGCTGAGCCCTTGGGCTGCCCAGCAGCCAGGGGGAACATGGCAGGGGCTGGCATGTCCTAGGCAGGATCTCACCTTCTCCCAGCTGCTGGTGCAGAACTGCCCGATGGTGGCATTGACGGAGCTCAGCGACTGTCCTCCGGTCAGGTTCAGAAAGTGAAGGCTGTGATAAAACCCCGAAAAGGCCTGCGGGTGTTTAACAGCAAAGGCAGCAGGTCAGTGGAGCAGCCGGGCCCCTGCCACCCCCCACCCCTGACCTCCTGGGAGGGAGCCCCGGGGCTGCTCCCCACACCAAAAGAGACTGGTGCTGTGACAACAGGGGTCAGGGTCTGCCTGGCACGCCGGCGAGCACCCTGCACGTCTCCGTGCATCCGGCACGTCCCAGCTTTCAGGGCTGGCACTAGTCAGACTCTTCTACAGCAGTTTTTTCTGGGGTCTTGGTCAGCCTCTGGTGTCCCGAAACCCCACAGCCCCACCCACAGCCGCGGGGACGGAGGCTCCTTACGAAGAACTGTCCCCGCACGGGCGGCTGATAGACCCCGTTGAACCCGCACGTCCCGTTGGCCCCACAGCTGAAGTTGAAGAGTTTCTGGATGGCGGTGCTGCACGCCGCTGGGTCCCCCGTCCCCGTCACCGTGAGGACCTCTGCAGAGCTGGGTGTGCTCGGGGCATGGACACAGGGACTGTCATAGAGGTCTGCCGTGGTGATGTTCTCCTGGTATCCCTTGGGGTAGCAGGGGTGCGATATCTCCTGGGCAGACGGGCTGCTCTGGAGAGAGCAAGAGCTGTTAGCATTGCCTTGGTGCTGAGGATGAAGATGGAAAGGAGAGAAACAGCCCACAGACAGCGCCTGTTCCCACACCCAGAGGCAGGACGCTAGCATGGTAGCCCCCCCACCCAGGGGATCTCTTCCATGAGGAGCAGGCACAGAATCATGGGGACAAGCACGGCACGACCACGCTCTGGTCAGGGATCAGCTACAGCGACAGTCACATGCCCAGAGCCTCAGGGCTTTGGACCCTGTGCTGAGTGCAGACCCATTTTGTCCCCACCCCTCCTTCGTAGGGTCACCAGACTTGGGGAGAGCCAAGGCTAAAAAGCCATTTAAGCAAAATCAAAACGGATGCTGATTTCTCTCTGCAACATGCTCTGGACATGATCTTTTGCCAGCATGAGATGGTGTTCAGCCCTCACCCACAGCCAAGCTATGGACATGAGGGTCTCCTGTGCAGCAACACCACCTGCCTTGCCTCTCCCATGCCCAAAGCCTACTGCTGAAGACCAGCCTCTTCAGATTTCTTCCCATAAAACCAACTTATTCATTATCACACCAGTGCTAAAAAATCTTGCTGGGTCTTCCCCAACCTCCCAGCACCCAGCAGGTTCCCTCCTCCAGGACTGGGTCCTTCCAGCCCCCTGTGACTGAGGCTGGGCTGACACATCCCCTCCATCAGGACAGCGATGGAGATCCGGTGGGCAGGATGGCCCTGGGACAGAGGCCCCAGACATCCACCATCCCAGCAACATCTGCAGTCAGGCATCCTGTTTTGGGGTGTCCACCTCAGCTCTCTTGGAACACCCCTGGGATGGCTCCTGCCATGGTGGCCCTGTTGTGTCCACCCTCCTCACCAGGGTTTGCACAAAGGCACAGGGAGCCCAGGGGCCATCACACCCAGTGGATGCTGCCTGCCCAGCTCAGTGTGGTCGGGGCTCAGTCTCCAGTGGAGAAGCACAAGGCTGGAGGTGGTTACCTGGTGTAAGGATGCCATCAGCATCTTCAGGGCTTGCTTCTGCCCGTAGCAGAGGTAACTGTGGGTGTAAATGGAGTAGTTGGTCCCATACAACCTGAGACGGGCTCTTGTGCTGCTGTCATCTATGGCGGTCCCGGGAAGGAACGTGATCTGGGTTGAAGCCCCACCAAGGTCCAGAGCTCCGACCACATCCTCTGCCAGTGGATGGGTCCATTTGCCTGTGAAGGAGCACTGCCCAGCACCAGGAGTCACCCACAGGGACCTGGCACAGGGTGACCACAGGGATATCGGCTTCCCAGCCCAGACCGCAGCACAGCAGAGAGGGCAGACCCCCCCTGCCCCCTCCCACAGCCCACACCTTGATGAGGGTCTCCAGCAGGTAGTTGACGGTGATCCAGCCAAAGGAGCCCTCCTCATTCCCGTCAGGATCCGAGCTCCGCGGAAGTCCACAGGGTACTTGCCAATGGCCTTGGCCACCTCGGCCAAGACCTGCTCAGCCTTGGTGCTGTTCTGCTCCCTGCCCAGGGAAGGAGACAGAGACCGTGTGGGGCAGGAGGTGATGGCTGGGGAGCTCTCAGAGCCGGGCTGACAGCAAGAGGCTGCGTCGTCTGCCACAGAGCAAGCAGTTCTCTTGGACGCCCCAGTGGATGGCAGACATGGCCCATCACCATGGCCCTGCCTGGGCAGCAGCCCCCCATGTCCTCAGCCCCCTGTCCCCCCTGTACCCCCGTGCCCCCAGCCCCCCATCCCAGCCCCCTGCACTGGCTCTGATGCAGAAACGTGTGGTAGGGAGGGGGCAGGAGGTGGTCAGCTCTGGTACCTCAGCAGCCGCATGCCCGCTGTGGCCCCCAGGTAGGTGGGGGTCTCCCGCTGCTGTTCTGCTGGGACGATCTTCATGGCCTCATCCAGGCAGGGCTTCAGGCTGGCTCCAGCCCCAGCTGGGTTGTCTGAGTAGCTGGAGATGCCGGGTCCTGCAAGAGGGCACCCGTGATGGAGTGAGCTCAGTGCCACCCAGGAGGGACAGGGCAGTGGGACACATTCACCCGTTCCCCAGGCCCAGGGAGCACTCTGGACCTCCTTGGCAATACCCAGATGTCCCAGTCACAGCCCAAAACTGGTGAGTTTGGTGCCATACAGGTACCCAAAAGGCAACTGCCGACCCAAAGCGCAGTCAGGAGCCGCATACAAAAAACCACCCTGTAATGTTCAGGGGCTTCTGCAGAGGTTTTAGGAGCACTTGTGGGAACATGTTAGGAAAGAAGCTGTGAAGACCTGTTGTGGGAACAAGCGCCAAGGAAACAGTTGCAAACTCGGCACACCCAGCATCCTGAACTGTGAGTTGATGCAGAACCACCAGCTGCAAGACTGGACTGGCTCCAGGAACCACGTTAAGTGGGTCTCAAATTCCTTACCCACCCCTGGATCCCCAAATTACTGTAGGGCTCCCTAAGGTGCAAACCTTCCCTCCCATCAATGTCCTCTGGCTCTTCCACCAGGCCATCTCCCTTTGGCCCAGCATGGGCTGACTCAGACCACCGACGATGCTGTGGGAGCCGGGGACAGTGACCCAGAGGCTGGGTGAGGGGGATGGCCACGTCCTGCCGCACTCACCGGACACGGTGCAGGCCTCCACCTGGGAGACGATGCCGGTGCCGTTCTCCTTGTCTGCGGGCCACCGGTAGATGTAGAGAGCCGTGTGCGTGGAGCCGGCGTCAAACACCAGACCATACTGGGGAGGCAGAGGGGACACGGGGTCACGGCACGTTTGGGGCTGCACCACGTGCCACGGGGCGTTCTGGGAGCATCGGCTCCCATTTCCCATGTGTGAATGTGAGGTTTGCACGTCCAACCCCGCTTTAGCAGCCCCGCTCAATCTCTATCCCCCCGATTCTGCGCAGGAGGGGCAGGCGAGCGGGTGAGCAGGGTGCTCTGCAGAGCAGGGAGGCACCAGGCACGTCCCACCAGGCTCAGGCTGCCAAAGCTGCTCCCAGACCTTCAGGAGCGGCAAATCTCACAAACTCGGACTCTTTTATAACAGCTTGCAAAAGCCATCGGAGAGCAACAGGAGAGAGAGATGAAAACCCACCACATGCTTGGGATGTCTGAAAGCAAAGAGGAAAGTGCTGGGGGGACACACGATGGAGCAGCCCCGGGACTAAGGCTGCTCTTCTCTCTTCCATCCTTAGCAAAGAGCCAGGACTGTGGTTTAGGGGGGTGGTTGATCTGCCCAGTCCTACCTCTGTTAGGTTAAGCCCAGAAAAGCTAAGCTGGTTATAGGAAGACTTGCAAGCCGAGAGGAAGGCAGGGCTGGTGGAAGGATGAGAGGTGGGAAGGGGCTGGTGGTCATTCCCCGGCTCCCCCAGGCCTCACTGGCACCTACTTTGCTCCTCGTAGGAAGGGCGGCATCCTTCAGCGGGGTGAGGACGAGGAGGAAGACGGCCACCCCCAGCACTCCCAGCAAGACCGCCGAGCTCCAGCCCACGGCCCCGAGCAGGCACGGCCGCATCCCAGCACCGGGCTGTGGGGAGGGACACGCTTGGCATGGGCAGCCCTGACCCACCCGCCCCTGCCCCAGCTCTCCGCCTTCCCCCGGGGTCCCCTTCTCCCGGCCGCTCGGGAGCCGCGCATCCCCGGCATGAAGCCCTGCGACACCGCGAGCCGCCCCTGGACCGGCACCGGAGCAACATCCCGGGCCGAGCGGGGCCCAGCCGAGCCGGCAGCTCCGCTCCCGCGAACGGGGCAGGGAAAGCCCTTCCCGGGACAGCCTCCCTCCCGCCCGGCCCTCGGGGAGGGGGTGCCCGCGGTCCCGGCCAGCCCCCGCCGTACCTGTGCCGGGAGCACCCCGGCTTCCTCGGGCGTGGGTGCACCGAGCCGGGCACCGCTGCTGCCCCCGCAACCCCCCCGCCCCGGGCACGGCCTCCGGGCAGCCCCGCCCGCCCTGCCCGCCCCCAGCCCGGCGCCGCGACGCAAAGCGAAAGCGCGGCCCGGGCCGGCCGCGGATGTCCGGGTTCCGTCCCGGGAGCGGGGCGCGGGGGGGCGCGGGGGGGCGCGGCGGTACCTCCGCCTGCACCAGCGCAGGGGGGCGGGAACGTGGCCGTGGGAACGGGTCCCTGGCCGTGGGGACAGATAAGTCTGAATAGAAAGGCTGCTGCTAAATTACAAATATAGCATAATAAATAATAAATAATATCTGTTTTCCAAAACTCCAAAACGAGTCTTGGAGAGTTCAATTGCATCAACTTTTCGGGTATCAAGTCCCTGGCCGTGGGGACAGGTGGGTCCCTGGCCATGGGGATGGGTTCCTGGCTGTGAGGACAGATGGGTCTCTGGTAGTGGGGATGGGTCCCTGGATGTGGGGATGTGTCCCTGGCTGTGAGGACAGATGGGACTCTGGTAACGGAGATGGGACCCTGGCCATGGGAACAGGTCCCTGGTTGTGGGGATAGGTGGGACCCTGGCCATGGGAATGGCTCCCTGGCTGTGGGGACAGGTGGGACCCTGGCCATGGCAATGGGTCCCTGGTTGTGCGAACATGTCCTTGGCTGTAGGGACAGGTCCCTGGCCATGGAGACAAGTGGGTCCTTGGCTGTCAGGTCAGGTCCCTGACAGACAGGATCCTGGCAATGGGGACGAGTCCTTGGCTGTGAGGACAGACAAGACCCTGGCCATGGGGATGGGTCCCTGGCCATGGGGACAGATGGGATGCTGGTAATGGAGATGGGATCCTGGCCATGGGGATGGGTCCCTGGCTGTGGGGACAGGTCCTTGGTCATGGAGACAAGTGGGTCCTTGGCTGTGGGGATGGGTCCCTAGCCATGGGGACAGGTCCCTCCTGTTTCTGTCCTGGGCTCCTCTGCCAGCCTGGCCCTGCCTGCAGTGGGGCGGTGTGGGGCACGGCAGAGCCAGGTGACAGCAGGGTGCGGCGTGGCAGGCTCGGCCCATGCTTCCCCTTGCAGTGTGTCTATGCAGCGGGTGTGGGGCAGGGATGTCCGTGGGGCTCCCGGATCTCCACCGCTGCCTTCGTCCCGGGGCCAGCCGGCTCCCAGCCTTCCCGAGGGGCAGAGGCTCGGGCTGGGCTTGTCGTGAGCTTCCCAGGGAGCTGCCCCCCCGCTGAACCCTCCCCGAGCGGGGCAGGCACCCCAACACCCCCGCGGTGGAGGTCTCCCAGGCAGACCCGCTCCTCCAGCAGCGAAATGGTTAACGCCGGACGCTATTTCCACCCCGGCGGTCCAGCCTCAGCCCTGTTGCCTCCCGGACAAGCTCCCTCCCGGGCAGGTTGCTGGTCCGGGGCCAAGGGGAGGGCCGCACCGGGGACTCGGGGCAGCCTTTGTCCCAGGAACGGGGCTCCGCGCTCCAGGTACGCGCCGACACCGGGGCGAGCGCGGCGGTGCCCGGAGCAGCAGGCGGGAGCAGCCGGGGTGAGCCGCGGGCAGGGGAGGGGGCCGGGGTGCCCCCGGCCGGAGCCGTGCTCGGAGGGGTGCCGGGGGGGCTCTGACCAGGTGCGCCCGGGCAGCAGCGGGGCCCGGGGTGCGGGTAAACACTCTCCGAGGGCTGGAGGGGCGGCGGGGGGGGGAGCTGGGGCGGCCGCCCGCTGCCCCACGGGGGGCACGGGGCACGGAGGGGGCATAGGTCGGGCACGGAGGGCACTGGCCAGCCCCAGTGGTGGGAGAGATGGGAGGCAGGGAACTGCTCTGCCAGGCAACGATGCTCCCGGCATTCCCGTTCACCCTCTTTCTTAGAATCTTAAGAACCCTTTCAACTTTGAAATCCTAAAAGTGCAGGGAGGGGAAGGCGGCTTCCTGTTTTCCTGAACAACAGACAGTTTCAATCCAGCAATGCCTCTGAGCCTCTCCTTCTGAATGTTGAGGGGCTTTCTGTCCCTCCTGGCGTGGGACGCTCCAAGGAGAGGGACCCTGCAAGGTGAGGGACCCTGCAAGGTGAGGGATGTCCGCGGGTGTTTGCAGAGCACTTTGTCGTGCCTGGTCGTACACAAGCGAGTGCAGCACTGGCCCCAGCCCCGTGCGCAGCTGTGAACTTTCCACACGTGGAAACGGCCGGGCATTGCTCGTTGTGGCGTCGTGCCTTGTCTTCAGCTCTGGAGGCATCACCACCGACAGCAGCATCCCTGCTGCTCAGCTGAACCTGCCACGTAGGGTAGCGGGTATCAGTGTGGGCCAGCCCTGAGGTGCCCCTGAAAGGCTGGGCAGATGGATCAGCTTCTCACCTGCCTCTTGCCTTGTTTTCCACCCATTGGGCTCCCTCCTCGTGCCCTGCTCCCCTTCCCAGGCCGTGCTGGCTCTGTGCTGCCTTCAGAATTTCCTTCCTGCCCAGTCAAACTGGAAATCAGGCCCTGCCAGAGGAGGTGGGGTTCGTTTCTCACCCGCCGCTGCATGCAGGACAATGCAGTTTATCACCATTTCTTATCGTTGCATCACATGGCACCTGGGACAGAATTTCCCAGCATGTTGGCTGTGACTTTTGCCATTGCTGTATTCCCTGGAGCAGGGGATCACATCCCAACGGCATGGTTTTATCTGGGCAAACTCTATCAGGGCTGGTAGGACTGGAGATGTGACAATACAGGGATTCATCAGCTGCTTCCATATGGTCTCTTCTGGCCATAGCCACCAGACAGGGGAGGGCTCCTGGCTGGAGGGTATGGTCTGATAAGGGTTTCCTGTAGTCCCGTGTCCCATGACGTGGGTCAAGAACAGCCGTCGTGCATCATTATACAGCTCATGTCACGCAGGAGATCGATCACCCTTGTTCATCACCGGCGTGTTGTTTTGGAGTCAGCATCTCCTTTGACCTTGCCAAAGGTCTTTCCTCTCCTATTCCAGCTGCTGACCTGGCCTGACAAAAGGGCGAGGGAATTCCTCTGTGTTTTTATGAACTCACGGGAGAATTGCACAGCCAAGTGACAGCATTCAGGCGCCACCCCAAAGCTCTGGCTGGGTTAAATCTCTTCTCTAGGCTGTGTCCAGGGCTCTCAGGACATCTACCGCTCAGCTGGAGTCTGGCTTGCAGCTCAACGCCATGGAGGAGGTCAGCCCAGCTCCCTGCAGGGATGCTGCCTGTGCGGCGGTGCAGGAGGAGGAGGGAGAGCTGTAGGTGTAGAAAACCACCCCTGGACTGGCCATGGGGTGCTGAGCAGGTGGCGTGTCAGGTGCTGTGTGCTGAAGCCTTTGCAGGGAACCAGACCCTTTGGCTTTGCTGCTCTGCTGCAATTTCTTACGGATGCCTCAGGGCTGATTCTGCTGGGAGCTGAGCTCCGGCCGGACGAGCGGGAGGTGCAGGACCTCCCCTGTTCCCCACTGGCCTTGCCTGCCTGTGCAATGCTATCACTGTTGGCGTGCCAGCTTGGCTACGGGGCTGTGTGTTTCTGCCTCTGCCCTTCTGCCTGCCCTTGGGACTGCAGGAGAGGCTTGGAGACCGCCTGCAGGCAAGGACACCATCCCTGCGTGGGTGCTGTGGCATCACTGAGAGCCGAGGAGAGCTGGGCCAGGCAGGAGACACGTGGCTGGAGATGCTATTCCCTTGCCTGGTGCAGAGAGGACCCTCTCAAGGGCAGTCTGGGACTGTTGGGCAACAGATGGTACCTGATGGTCCCAAGTCTCGTGGGACACGTGTTGCAAGGGTGCAGGGTACGACGGCATGTGGGTGCCAGTGGGATGCAGCTCTGCATCCATCTCTGGAGGGGGTGACCACACTGGGAACCTGCCAGGGCATGGTCCTGCACCCAGTCTGGGACTCTCGTTAGCCACTGCCAGACTTGCCCCAGGGATGTTGCTGGGAGAGGAGATGCTGACCAGACCAACCACTCAGCCAGTAGTTTGAGCAGGGCAGAGGGATGGGGTCCAGGCTGTATGCCAGGAGAGTCCTGAAGGGCTGCAGTTGAGAAGACAGGGCTGAAAAAGCCATGCTGAAATCCTCCAGGGAGGGAGTGCTCAGAAGGACAGGGTGTCCCAGCCCCGAGACTGCCAAGAATCTCCCATAAGAGCAGCTGTGCACTGGAGAATGGCTTCAAGCCCTTGTTAAGGAAGCGGAAAGTCCCATCTTGACAAGTCCCATATCCATCCACGAGATTTGCACTTCAAAACTGGCCTTGAAATGCAGAGCTGTGAGCTGGGGGTTGGGGCTGTTCTTGCAGGTCAGAGGAGGAATGGACTACAAAGCCAAGGCCATTGCAGGTCTCCTGGCAGCCACTTGTGTCTTCAGCGTCATCGCCCTCATTCTGAGCGTCGTGAACGTGACGGACGTGCTTCTGCCTCCCAGCACCAAGGTAGGGCCCTCAGGAGGGGCGCAGCTGCCCGCTCTCGCTTGGGTGCTGGCTGCCCCTTGGTGCTGGGTTTTCCCCAGGTTTCAGGCAGACTGTGCCGTTTGTCACCGAGATGGGGACAAACACCTGCGCAGGCTGGTGTCCCAGGTGGGTCTGGTTTGGTCCCTGTGACTGGCCCTGCAGCACACACAGCCTTTTCATCACCGAGCATCGCCAGCTCAAACGGTTTGCGATGGAGCCTTGGCCCCGACACAGCTGGCATCAGTGCCAACGCCACAGGGCTTTCTCTGCTCTGGTGACACTCTTCGTTTGGCCACTTGAGGTTCTTCTGCCCACCAGGAGCTCTGCCAGCTCTCCTGGAGCTCCAGTCGCTCTGTGGCAGGTGAAGCTGGCTTGCACCCCCTGACACCCCGTGTCCCCTCTGCCTCCCCAGTACGGTCTGGTGTTTGACGCCGGCTCCACGCACACGTCTCTCTACATCTACCGGTGGCCCGCGGACAAGGAGAACGGCACCGGCATTGTCTCCCAGGTGGAGGCCTGCACCGTGTCTGGTAAGTGTGGCAGAAGGTGGCTGTCCCCCTCCCCTGCCCCTGCTCAGCTGGGGGATGCCAGGGCTGGCTGGTGGCGGTGCTTGCCAGGGTGGCTGTCCCATGGCGCCAGCTGGCTGGGTCATGCCATGCACGGTAAATGGTAAATGTCCCAAAGGGGGTTTATTCATTGGATGTTTAGAAATACGCAAAGAGGCATTTATTGCTATTATTTTATTATTTATTACTGCAAAGGTGCTGTCGGGCTTTGGCACAAGGACTGGTCTCTCTGCAGGAAAGGACTGGGCTAGCGAGGGCAGGTCGGGTCAGCTAAATGGCACACGGAGCTGGGCTGGGACTGGCAAAGGCCACTAGGCCAGGGCAGAGGTGCCTGGGCAGGGGGTGAGGGAGTCAGAGCTCGCCTCAACCTCACGTCCAGGCTCCGTGGCGGTGCCATGGCAGTTACTGGTTAACTGCAAAGGTCTGGCAGAGGGCAAAGAGTAACAGAGAGGGTGCGTGGGCTAATGGCAATAACGGTGTGCAAAGCCCAGGAGAAGGTAAATAGTGATATTTCTCCCCAGAGCCTGTCCCTGCCCGGCACAGGACCATGCTGGGTGCTCAGATCTGGTGCCACCCTCTAAAAATAGGAACTCAAACAAGCTGTGCAGAGGGCACCTCTGTGTGCGCGGATCGGCTCCGTGCGCCCTCCCAGCAGGACGAAGGGGAGCCTGCCCCTTCCCCGGGGAAATCAGGAACTGCTCTGTTTGTCGAGCGAGTCCCGCGGGACTGGCTGGCCACGCTCGGGCAGTGCCACCTCCCTGGGGTTAAGCACGTGCTCAGCACCACAAAACACACAGCGCAGCCCTCCCGCTCCATCCAGAGCCGGAGCCATGGTCGCAGCACGTGCTGCCTCCAGGCAGGCTGGCTCTGAGCGCTGCCCTGCCAGGGACACCCTTGGCAAAGGCACAGCTGGCCTGGGTCCACCAGGAAAAACCCCGGGAGCTCTCCTGGCGGATGTGTGTCCCACTGCCCTGTCCCTCCTGGGTGGCACAGAGCTCGCTCCATCACGGGTGCCCTCTTGCAGGATCCGGCATCTCCAGCTATGCAGACAACCCGGCTGGGGCTGGAGCCAGCCTGAAGCCCTGCCTGGATGAGGCCATGAAGATCGTCCCGACGAAGCAGCAGCGGGAGACCCCCACCTACCTGGGGGCCACAGCGGGCATGCGGCTGCTGAGGTACCGGCACTGCCTGGAGCCGACCACCTCCTGCCCCCTCCCCACCACACGTTTCTGCATCAGAGCCAGTGCAGGGGGCTGGGATGGGGGGCTGGGGCATGGGGGGCACAGAGGGCTGAGGACATGGGGGGCTGCTGCCCAGGCAGGCTATTGTGATGGGCAGAGCATCCATGTCTGCCATCCACTGGGGCATCCAAGAGAACTGCTTGCTGTGCCCGTGGGGAACCCCCAGCCCATTCCGGCCCCAGCCCCGGAGGTGGAGGAACCTCCTTGCCAGTCTCACATTAACCTTCCCACGTGCTCAGGCAGAGCTGCTGGCAGCATTTTCAGGGAGACCCAACACAGCAGTCGAGGGATTTGGCACCTCGCAGGAGCCAACAGCAGGCAGGGCAGTGGTGGATGGGGATGTGCCCGTCTCGGAGCAACCCTGCTCCATGGCAGAAGACACAGCCTCTTGCTGTCAGCCCAGCTCCGAGAGCTCCCCAGCCATCACCTCCTGCCCCACACGGTCTCTGTCTCCTTCCTTGGGCAGGGAGCAGAACAGCACCAAGGCCGAGCAGGTCTTGGCCGAGGTGGCCAAGGCCATTGGCGAGTACCCTGTGGACTTCTGTGGGGCTTGGATCCTGACGGGGAACGAGGAGGGCTCCTTTGGCTGGATCACCGTCAACTACCTGCTGGAGACCCTCATCAAGGTGTGGGCTGTGGGAGGGGGCAGAGGGAGGGTAAGCAGTGTGTACATCCCTGTCTGAGCTACACCCAGGTTCATTCCCAGAGCAGAGAAAAATGTAGGTTTAGGGTATTTGTCACCCAAATAACTGTAGGCTGTGGCTGTGAACCGCAGATTCAACTCCACCGATGTGATTAACAGAATCGAGGGTCTTTGTGTCCAGCTCAGCCTGGCCCTGTGCTCTCCACTTCCATATCCATCGATTTTGGTATCACAGGGATGCAGCAATATCAGATCCCCGATGAATGTGTTACTCTTTCCATCCTCAAAGCCTCTGGGTCCCAGCTGACGTGCAGCAGCCAAGGAGCCAGACCTCAGTGCTACATGGGGGTCTGTGTGGGTCAAGGAGGACCTAGGCAGGAAGGGGTTAAAGAAGATATGGAAGGTCCCTCAGGTGATTCTGAGCCCACAAAACCTTGAGTGAAGGGACAGGCACTGTGACTCCCTCCAGTTCAGACTAACACTTGCCATCTTATGGGGCCAGTTTTCCTTTGCAGAGAAATGGGAACATCCACAGGACACTGAGGTTCTGGGAGCTCTGGACCTTGGAGGCGCCTCCACACAAATAACCTTCCAGCCTGGAGTCACCATTGAGGACAAGAACACCTCTGTCTTCTTCAGGCTGTACGGCAGCAACTACTCGCTCTACACCCACAGCTACCTCTGCTATGGGCGGACGCAGGCCTTGAAGATGCTGCTGGCAGATCTCCACCAGGTACCGCAGCCACTGGTCACCAGGATCTGCTCAACCATTTCCCATTGCCATGAGAAATGTCTTCCAGAAATTTTGGGCATGCCTGTGGAAAAAGGGAATTGGGAGTTTTCACAAATCCAAAACCTGGGAGATTTTATCTACCACACCAAAAAATTCTCTCTTTTGGGTGGACGGTGGTGGTGGTTCCCTGCCAGGGCTCCCTTCTCCCCAGATGTTGACGGGTAATGGCACTTTTCCATCGTTTTCCAAGCCCAGCTGTATCCTTAGGTTCTTCCCTGTCCCCATTCACTTGCCCTTCTTCTGGCCAGAGCCTGCAAGATGCGGTGGGAACAGAGGGAATGGCAAGGGCAACGAGCTCCGGGTGCAGGCAGAGAGCACGTGCTGCCCGCGGGAGCCGGCTGCCATCCCAGCGGGCAGGCACAGCCGGGCAGTGGCATCGCCACCCCAGCACGGCTTGGTGGTGGGGCCGACAGCAGGACGGGCAAAAGCCCTGGGCAGGTTAGTCTTGTAAGGGATGGATCCTGCTTCTCCTCAAATCCTTCTAGGGTCTAGATCCTGCTTTTTGGGAAAGTCTAAGCGCAGGATGAGCTGTGGGGTAGGGTCTCACTGGCATCCCAGGCCAAGCCCTGCTAACGGCTCCCACTCTCTCCAGAGCAGCCCGTCTGCCCAGGAGATATCGCACCCCTGCTACCCCAAGGGATACCAGGAGAACATCACCACGGCAGACCTCTATGACAGTCCCTGTGTCCATGCCCCGAGCACACCCAGCTCTGCAGAGGTCCTCACGGTGACGGGGACGGGGGACCCAGCGGCGTGCAGCACCGCCATCCAGAAACTCTTCAACTTCAGCTGTGGGGCCAACGGGACGTGCGGGTTCAACGGGGTCTATCAGCCGCCCGTGCGGGGACAGTTCTTCGTAAGGAGCCTCCGTCCCCGCGGCTGTGGTGGGGGAGGACAGAGGGTGGCAGTCCCCTTTGCCAGTAGTTGTGGGAAGGGGTGGGGAAGGAGGGGACCCTAGAGCTGGTCCCATCTGCAAACCTCTTCTCCTATGCTAGGAGGGGGCCTCTGCCTCCTGCCATGTCCCAGCCCTCCCTGAGGGAAATAGGAAGATCCTGTCCCAGGGAGCAAGTCTGAGCTAGCTCAGGGTGCGAGCAGCAGCCCCAGGGTTTGTCCACCAGCTCCAAGACTTTCTGGTAGACCATCAAGTGGGTGCTGGATGCAGAAGCCTGGGAATGACATAGGACTGTCCCTAGGCAAGAGGAGTCCCTGGGTCCTTTTACTGGGTGAGGAAGGAGATGCAGTTTTTACCACCTCCCCTTATCCCCCAGGCCTTTGCTGGGTTCTACTACACCTTCCACTTCCTGAACTTGACCAGCCAGCAGTCTCTAAGCAATGTCAACTCCACAGTCCAGACTTTCTGCAAGAAGAACTGGACAGAGGTGAGAGCCTTGTGCTGTCCCAAATCTCTGCCCGGGAAGCGCATGTCCTGCTGTTCCCTGGGCCAGGGAGGGTTTCTGAGCATCTGTCTCATTCCCCATTGCACCGTGTGCCTCAATGGCCCCACAGCTGGAGGAGACCTTCCCGCAGGAGAAGGGGTACCTACACACGTACTGCTCCGCGGCGATTTACATCTTGACGCTGCTGCTCGATGGCTACAAGTTCAACGAGCACACGTGGAGCAGCATCCACTTCAACCAGCAGGTAAAAGCCCTGCGGGGCAGGGAGCTGTGGCCGCATCCTCCCCGTTGGCCGAGGACACATTCAGGAGCAGCATCCCTGGGATCCCCTGCGCCAGAAACGTGTCCTTGTCTCATGCCTGCTGCCCAGTGATCCCAGCGCAGCTTCACTCCTACCTGCCCCCAAACCTCTGACACCAGCTTGTTTCTCACTTACTCTGGTGTAAATGCAATCTAATTTTAAGAGGGTCAGAGAAGCGCAGAGCAGGATTTGGCCACTTTGGTCACTGATGTTGGGCAGAATTGACTTGAGCATCAGAGAGGTGATGGTGGCCCCATGACCCATTTGAACCAGAATATGACCAAATTTGAAGGATCACAGGGGAAGGATGAAAGCTCAGGTCCACAATCCTGTGCAGGTCACAGAGGAACATCTGGATCATCCATGTTCTGCTGCCATTTAGCCTTTGGGAAGTGGGGAGAGGAAGCGCTCTGCGTAAGTGGTGCTGGTTTAGATGGGGTTCATCAAAGCCAGGTCCATGTGTGAAATGGCAGCTGAGGCAGCTTATGGGAGAGGTGTCCAGCAGTCCTTTGCGCTGAAGCTACTGGTGCCTGGGAGAGGCACTTTTGGATGATCTGCTCTGCTCTCTCACCTCAGGCAGCAAACACGGACATTGGATGGACGCTGGGCTTCATGCTGAACTTCACCAACATGATCCCCACGGAGGCTCTGGAACACGTCAAGGGGCACCAGCCCAGTGTGTGGGCAGGTGTTGTCTCCTTCATCGTGCTGGCCATAGTGGCAGGTCTGGTGGCCATTTTCCTCCAGTATTTCTGGAAAACCAAGTAGCTCCAGCCTCCTGACTAGAGGCATCCTGCCCACTGAACCAGGCAGGGATACGGTGCAAAAGAAGGTGGAAGGGGGAGAAGAATGAGGGCATTATTATACCCATCTCCATGGCTCAGAAGGTCTACCTGGGTCATCTCTGTAAAGATGCTGAAGATGACAAAGGTGTCTTGAGGTCTGAGTACCTCCAAAAGGAGAAACTCCTGATTCCAGAAAAAACTTTCATCTGGCTGACAAAAGCCAGGTATTGGTAGCTAGATGAAGCCAGATACATTCAAACTAGAAATAAAATCCTTTTTGTTTTTCAACTACGAAGGTCACTAGCCAGCCTAGCACAGCTTCCTCGGCACCTCCAGCCCTGCTGGGCTGCTCTCCCCCCAGCCCTGGGAGGCAATCGGTGACGGAGAGCGGCGGTGGCCACCCAGCCTCTGAGGGGTGACCTGATCTGCACCCTGTGCAAGACGTGCAAGATTTTTGTAGTATGTGACAGAATCTCTTCCCAAAGACACCGTCCGCTGTCTTTAAAAATATTTACTGGCATATCTCAGCAGAAAAATACAAGTGGAAGTTGATTGAAGAGCTGCCAGCTCTGGCTCAGGGTTTATTTTATATTCAAGTTACACGGCCCAGCTTTGTCAGACACCAAACCCACAGCAGGTTCCAGCTCCAGGCTGGTGTTTTATTTAGATCAGCAGAGCCCAACACGGGTCGGCTGCAGGAACCGGACAGTCGTGTCTGTCCGTCCAGCGCCGCGCTGCCCACCCACCCTCTCCCCAGCCCCTCCAAGGCTCTGCCCAAGCCCAGGACTGCCCTGAGCAGGGCTGTTTCCAGTTACCTCCCGCCTGTGCCGCAAGATCCCTGCCCGCACGGCGTGAAGCAGTAACACCCAGGCAGGACTTAAGGGCTTAAGAAAAGAACCAAAGGCAGCTGGGCTGAGGAACGCTCAGAGCCCTTCAGCTCAGGCACATCCATGGGGGATTTGCTGTGGAAGATGCTACATGGTGGTCCTGACCCAAGGTGTTATCCCACATAGCCCACTGCAAACTGGTCACAGAGGCCTTACCAAAGCGCAGCATCTCTCTCTGGTGGAGATGAGGACACGTGGCCCAAGTGCCTGGGGCACTGGGCTCTGCCTCCTGCTCACAGACTATCCCTGGGGCAAGGCTCAGCCTTCCCAGCCCCAACGTGAGCAACAAGGGAGAGGAGGTGAAGACCTTCGTCCAGAGGAATCTCTTTCCACCCAGCAGTCCAAGCCCCTGAGCTCTGAGCTGCCACATGGACATTTCCCACAGCCAAACTCCAGATCCCTCCCTCCTCCCTCTGCCCCGCACGGGCAAACCTTTGGCAGTGTAAGCACAGAGCCTGGCAACAGGCTGCAGGAAATGCTGTCGGGCTGCTGGAACTGACCCCGTGGGATCTGTGAGTGGTGGACATCCCCTGTCCACGTTCAGCAGAGCTCCTGACTGTGCTGGCTGTGGCCCAAACGAGCTGGGACTGGTTCTGCCAGCCCTGGGTCAGCGCAGTGGGGAAGGAAGAAGCTCCTGTCCGCTACAGGAAGGCAGCACCACAACTGGCCTGGGTTGCAAAGCACTTGGGGAAGATGCCAGTCTTGCCATTGCAGCGTCCTTCGAGCCAGTCCTCGTTCACTGGGAAAACACACAGGAGCAGGATGAGCCCTGGCCCATATGAGTGGGGTTAGGGAGAGTTTTCATGGCTGGAATTTAACTCTGGGCAAAACCCAGCGCAAGGCTGTACCTCCTGAGAGCATGAGCCTGAGACAGCACTGGGGAGGCCGTCTATTCCCCAGCCCCTCCCTGCAGCAGATTCCAAAAGCCTGGCCCAGTACAAGCCTGCAGGCAGGACTGGAGAGCTACCTTCAGAGAGAATATCCAGCACGTCTCCCTTGCTGAACTCCAGGTCCCCCGGTCCCTGCGCCAGGTAGGAGTGCTGAGCCAGCATCCGGTAGAGCACGGCTCTGCCCGAGTGGGAGTCCCAGTCCTACAGGACAAAGTCAGCACAGGGGTTGCAAGGCAAAGCAGAGACTAGATCAGAGTCCAGGACAGCAGAGAAGCTCGTCGCAGCCCACGTACCTGGCAGCAGAGCGTCAGCCGGCCATCGGTCAGCTGCTGCCACATCTTCCCTAGATCCTCCTCTCCTGCAACTGCACCCAGTTCTCTGCCATCCGAATGCCTGCAGCTGCAAGGGTTCATTGGCACGGCTCAAACCATCTCACTTCAAGCCAGACTTCGAGGCCAGCCTAGCCCTCCAACACCTTCAGTCTTCAAAGTCCCCTTTGTAAGCCAGCTCTGAGCTTGCCCCCTCGTCCAGTGACATGGGGCCACCCTGCACACTCAGTGGGCACGAATGGCACTGCCAGGGAGTCACACCATCACCTCCTCACACACTTACTTGAGGGGAAGAGCCTGAACTCTCCTGACTACACTGACTGTGTGGTCCCGGGGATGCCACCGTCAGGGAGAACCTCACGCCAGGACCAACTCCCACGTTGCTCCGCATTGATCTTAGTGTATCTCAAAGGCTGAGCTGAGCGGGAGAAAACCCCACATGCAGCAGCTGCATCTGCACACAGCTTTTCCTTCCATTCTCCCATTTCTTGACCATCCTACAGTTTCTTGGGAAAGACCAGGAGCACACACTGTCCTCAAAACCAAAACCCCTGGTATGGTTAGCCCGGCAAGGCAGGCTGTGCGCCCACATCTTCGCTCCATCTCTCCTGGAGCACTTTGACTCCAATTAAACGTTCCCAGGAGACCAGACTCAGGTCTGTATCCTCAGGGAACGGCTGCTGCCGCCCCGTCACCCACACCCATGCACTGGACGGCCCGGTGGTCCGCAGCGTACCTCAGCTCCCCTCGCTCTGCCAGCCAGCCAAAGCGCTCCCGCAGCAGTGCCCGCAGCTCGGGCAGAGCTGGCACCTTGCCTGCCCTCACCACCACGGTGCACTCGCAACGTGCTCTCAGCACAACGGGTCTGTCCGAAGCTTCTCCTCGGGTCGGTGGGATCTGCTGAGAGACGTGGCACCACGGACAGTTTGGTGATTCGGGACTCTCGTGTCAAGAGAGGTGCTGTGGGCACAACCCCGCGGCTCAGTGCCACCACGTAACAGCAGCGCAGCATCAAACCGCAGACCTGAATTTCACAGGGGGAACTACAAATTCAAAGCCTGGGGTCAAATGTTCCTCCCATGACGCAGGAAGCCCGTTTCTGGGTCCAATGGCACAGGTACCTCCCAACCCCAAAGCCAGCTGGAGAGGTGCAGCCAAGTCCCCAGGTTCTGCTGCCTCCTGTCTGAAGTACAGCTGACCAAAAATTACTCCAAAGGGGGGTGGCAAAGACAAAGGGAGCAGAGCTGAGCTGCAGCTGGCACTGCCAGAGAGGTGCTGTCCCCAGGTGGACACAAGAGTGATTCCAGCTCCATCACACAGAGTGGTTGGGAATGACATGGAGGGGCATCAGAGGACATCATCCCAGAACACAAACATGAATGAATGGTGGTACCCAGACTGGCAGGGGCAGAAAATGGCACACAGGACAGCAGGTAGTTCAAAGAGAGCTCTCTCTTGCTAAACGGGCTGTAAAGTGTGTGCCAGAGCGTTGCTGTGTCCGGGGCTCCTGGCGCCTTGGAGGGTGCAGAAGGGCACTGCCCTGGTAAGCCTCGACCTTGGGCTGCCTCACGAAATTGTACGGTCACAAACTTGGGAGTGGTGGAGGAAAGACCACACGGGAGCCTCTCCTTTGGAATGCGAAAACGGGCAGAAGAAGAGCTTTTTCCCAGTAATGTCTGGGCAGCTCAGGAATTTTGGAGGATCTGGCCAGGAATCTCAAGGCTGTGCAAGCTTCAGCTTGTGAGACACCTTACCTTGAAGTCCATTTGGGCATCAGCATCATTTGCAGAGGCGTTTTCTTCCCCAGAAGATCCTGCAGAACAAACCAAGAGCAGAGCAGCAGTGCCTGCAGTCAGCAGAGGCCCCTGGCAGCTCTTCTGCAACCCGTCAGCACACAGGCAGCCACGGGCAACCCGCCTCCCCACGCGCCCCTAAAGCAGCGGGGTTTGGGCACAGCTTCACCTAACACCCCCCGAGGTCCCTGGCCCGGGGACTACCTGGCTTCTGCTTCACATGGAGTCGGCTGGGAGGCACCTGGGCAGGAGGGAGGGGAATCCCATTGCTGATCTTCTGCAAGAGAACAACACCAGAAAGGAGTGAGCAGAAGACACCGGAGACCGGGCAAGGCTGGTGTGCATGACAGAGGCTGCAGCCAGCTACAAACTTCTGGGTGTAACCACATGGAGACCAGTTTATTAACTGGCCAGATGAGGCTCAGGCTCTCAGTGGCCTCTGCAGCGCCAGGGCATAGCAGGGGTGAGGAGAGGGTTGGTGGGACACTTCCTTGGCCTCCTGCCCCTTGCTGGCTCGGTGCTGGCGCAGAGGCAGGTTGCTCACGCTGCGCTGAGGGCTCTCCCCACCATTTGCCAGCTCACCTCGTTCACAGTGAGACATCCCCGGATCAAAGGGCCAAGTGTGTGCGATGGCCAGGGATTCAGAGGGAAAAAAAAATAAAAATCACAGCAACATCAGAACAATCATGCGCTTCAACAGGTAACAGGGGTCTGAGTTGCACCTTTCCACACTGGGTTCAGACAGAAAATTGTTTGGATCATGTGTGGATATGCCTGTGGTGGAGATGGGAGATGAAGGAAGTTTTCCTAAGCCAAAGGTGAGGGTTTAGGGCTTAGGCACACGGTCCCAAGGCAAAAAGTGATGCCTGTTTAAGATATTACTATCCCACTGCAGGAGATTAACCTGCTCTCGCTCTGCTGGTGAACTAGAACATGTGAGCACTCCTCACCCGTTCCTGTGCCACAACTAATGGCTGCAAATGTCACAGGAGCAGGATGGACCCTCAAGCACTTGCCTCACGCCCTCAAACTCATCACTGTGTCCAGTGGCTCAACAAATTACAGCGGGTCCGGAGAGCTGTGGCAGCTGCTCATCTTTGTGTGTTCCATCAGCCCACAGCAAGTAAGAGGCAACACCCCCGAGATCAGCCCGTGACGCCTGTCACTGCGGCTTGGACATGTGTCTGAGCCCCCAGATTTTGCTGTAAAGAAATTCGATGGACAGGATAAAAATCAGCATTTTTCCTGCTCTTAAATCTTCTCATGTTCCAGATCAAGAGCACCTGGTCTTCGCTCAAGGTGTCTGAGCTGAAACACTCTATGTTTCTCTTCCACAGTTGTTCTACCCTGTGCTAATCTTACAAACAAATGTCCCAAATGTATTTCTTGGTTCCTTCCTCAGCCCTGGTCGCCAGGTTGTCAGCTCACCCATTTATCCATCTTTGAGGCAGGCTCCAGGAGAGAGCTCGGAACGCGCAGCTTCTGCAGGACACGAAGCAGAGCAGGGTGAGACAGACGCAGCCCCAGCCCACCCAGCCCCACCGCGCTGCCCCTGCCCTCGCGAACCACCGCTGCCCGCTCGCCCCACCGCAACGCCACCGTGCCACGGAGGGCATGGGGTCAGGTGTGGCAGCTCACGTGGTTTGTGCTCAGAAATTGCGGAACAAAACCCAAAGCACCTTTTTCCGCTGAGAGCAGGGGTGCTAACTGAGCGGCTGCGACGTAACAGACCAAACACCCACCAAGCCCCAACACCCTGCTCCTACAACGGATGCCTGGGGAGAGAGCAGCAAGGATGTCGAGGGATACCAGTCCAGCAGCATTTCGGTGTCTTCTGACAATCACCACTATAGAGTTATTCATTTCAACTGATCCTTGTGTGTAATTGTGCTTTTTTTTTCCCCCCAGTGTCTATTATTTTACTTTTTTTTTGACTTTGAATTTCATCTGACACTTCACTGAGCAGTCAACCAGCACACTGAAGTACTTCTGTAATCGTTCACTGTCAGCTGCACATGCCTCAGGCTATGCTGAATGGTTTGACTGTCCATCATGGAATGTGGTCACCTTAAGAAGCACTGTTATCACTATCCTCACTACTGCATCCTTTAGGAATACGCTAAATGCTTCGGTCACAGCACATTCTCTGTGGGGACATCCTTTCTTTAAAAAAAAAAGAATAAAACCCAGTTCATTTGTGCCCACCCTTTATTTCTGTATTTTAACCTGTTATCAGTCCTCGGAGCACTGCCCCTCTTGCTCAAACAGCTCGCTGTTTTTTTTAGTGGTCTTGTGAAGAATCTTTTGACTTTTTTTTGGAAATACAGGCAGATAATATATTCACTGGCTCAACCCAATCCAGGTATGCACTGGCTCTTTCAAAGAACTTACGTAGACATGTGAGAAACAGCTTCTGTCTACAAAAGATTTTCCATGTTGTCATATTTACCTGTTTCTATTCAATCTGTTTACACTATAGTTCCCTACTCTGCAGAAAGATGTCTCTGCAGATTTGCCGGGCTTTAATTCATCAGGTCTTCTCTAGAGCCCTTGGAAACCCTGCATGTACAGCTGACACTCTCCCCAAACCTTCCCAAAGTTAATTTAGAAGAGGCACTACACACCAGGCAAGGACCAACCTGACTCCTCAGCTCCATTAGAGCCCTCAGCTCACAGGTACTGCTCTAAGTGGTGGTCCTAGGTGAGGTCTGTTATTCTACATGATTCCACCACAGGATCCTGTATGGTGAAGATCACAAGCACCCAAAAAGACGCCCCTGTGGAGCTACAGAGGTGAATGGCAGAAGCTGGTGGGACCCAAGTGTCAAAGAAATCTATGGTTAACAAGTGGCCTGTGGAAACGAGCTCCTGAACTCACCCTCTGCTCTGCATGTTCCCCAAGGAACGTGCTGAGAGGGTTGCAGCAAGGTCCTGTTCACAGGCAGGGCTGTGGTCTCTGCTGGTGGGGATGGGCTGGAAAGCCCCCCTGTTTTCCTTACCTGTCCATCGTGTATGGCTGTAGCCCAACCATCCGCTCCTCTCGCCAGCACAAAGACCAGACTGCCCACTTTCACTGCCAACTGCTCCGAGTCCTCAGGGTAATAATGGGACAAAACTCGATAGTAGCCTGACTCACTGTCTCTGGAAAGAAAGAATGAGAGCATCTTTACTAACCCTGGAGTTCTGCTGCTGGATGGCTTTGATATAGAACACTGCACCGATCCAAATCCGCACATGCCAAAAGTTTCAGCTGTTGGGAAATTATGAGTTCCATTGTTACTCTTTGGTCCAGCTGGGAACAAGAGGAGCTTGGAAAACACTGATTTCCCAAATGCAACTGCTCCGTTTTCATTATACTAATAAACAGAATCATGGAATCACAGAATGGTTTGGGATGGAAGGGACCTCAAAGATCATCCCGTTCCAACCCCTCTGCCATGGGCAGGGACACCCTCCACTACACCAGGTTGCCCATAGCCTCATCCAACCTGGCCTTGAACACTGCCAGGGATGGGGCAGCCACAACTTCTCTGAGCTTCCAGTGCTTCACCACCATCATAGTGAAGAATTTATTCCTTAGATGTAACCTAACTCTCCCCTCTTTCAGTTTCAATCCATTACCCCTTGTCCTATCACTCCACGCCCTTGTAAAAAGTCCCTCTCCAGCTTTCAACATCCTCCATATCAAAACAATTATTAAACTCAGCCCTGAAGTACTGTTGGTACAATATCACCACAACAAACTACTTTCATGTTTTTTGAACCAGGGCTGATTCTGGCTCAACATAGCATGGCTGGGAGTGAGTATTTGGAGGCCTTGTCATGGGAACTAGGATGGGACAGCTGAGCATCCTCTGCCATGGACTTGGGCAGGTCCTACAACCTCTCTCTGCTTCCATTCCCCAGCCATGGCATGATCCATGCCTGTCTCCCAAGACTACAAAATCAGCTCCTGCAAACTGCCCTGAGGTTCTGGCATGAGAGGTGCTACTGAACTGCAGTGTCTTTTGGAGCCACACAAGCCTTTGCACGTTTGTCATTCACTCCACCCTTGGTGAGAAGTGGGTGTGGATCCCAGAGTCTTCAGATGAAGACGTCAGAGAACAAAACATGAATTTCTGAACAGAAATACTGAAGGAAGAGTTAGACCAGGGTAGAACTGAGCACTTACCGCAGAGCATCAGCACTGGGTTCATAAAAGCCCTGTTTCTGTGGGGGAAAAACACCATCTATTTATTACAGCACCTTATAGACCAACAGTGCCACCTTATTTACTGTCCCTCTGAATACCACGCTGTGGTATTTTGTCTTTACTTTTGACCACATTTGTCACACCACAGCACCCAGACAGAAGTCTGCAGCTCCACACCTTACCAGGATGTACCTTCTATTTCTCCCCCTCCCTCTTTTTCCCATCAGGAGGTGAGTAACAAAATCTTTTCCCCTACCCTTGGTTCTCAGAAACACATATTGCAGTGCAAGCCAGCCATGCTTACGCTGACAAATTTACTAAAGTGCTGGGAGAACACGTGTTGAGTCCTGCAAAGTCTCCACTGCTGTTTAGACATGACAGAGACAAAAATGCATCTTCAAAGGGCTGGAGACTCACATGGCTGAGTCCCTCCCAGCCGACGCTGAAGCCCATCACCTGCCTTTGAAAGGTCCGGTGGATCTAGTCTGGTATCACACTGTTTTTTTCAATGGTATGTTCTCACCCTGGTGGTGGTAGGATCTGAGGCCCTACCTGGAGCTCCATGACAGCTCCATTCCTCCTTTCACAGCCATGTCCCACTCACCTGAGGCCTGAGAGGCTCGAAGCCGATGTACTCATCATTGGGAATGATGGACGAGATCACCTGTCAGAGGACAAAGAAATGACTGAATCCAGGCTGGATGAAGAGACTCTCAAACTTCATGCAAGGTTATCTACTCAGACTCGTTTCCTTCTGACATCCTAAGGTCAGGCGTAGAGCCACGCACATAGTGGAAAAAGCAGAGCGGGATTCCCAAAACAGCTCCAGCTCTTTGTGTCTCTGTTGAAAACAACAGTCTTTCCAAGGTTTCTTTAGAAATACGTGAATGGATTACTTTCCCTTCCCTTCATTCACGTGAGAGCTCTCTGGCCTGTGGCCCTTCTGCTGACTGCACTGGTCACAGAAGGATCAGAGAAGTTCTCTGCTGACTCGTGTTACAGGAGGTGACAAAGCTTTTGCCTCCCCAGTGCCTGCCCGGCCCCTGGGAACGCAGCGGTGAGCAGGAGCGTGCTGGAGGAACGTCCTCCTCTTGAAAACGTCATTATCAGCAAAAGAACAACCACAGGGCTCCCTAAGTACTTGCTCAGTTTTTTCAGAGTTTAAAGTGACCAAGACTGGGAAGGTTTTTCTAGCACCGAAGTGCAGTTTTGATAGAAGAGGTGGCAGTTCTAACAGATTTCGGCTTCAGTGTCCCAGATGCCTGGGCTGGCTGGAAGCCCTGACAATCCTACTCTTGGGTCTCCACCAGCGCAGGGATCGGTGGAGTGGCCAACAGTAATGCCCTCTGGAGATGTCAGAAGGTGGGATTGTAATCTACATGCTGTTAATCTCAATGATCACATGCCTGTTACCTTGGGTTTGCCCAGGAAATCCTTTGAATCCAGCTGTTCAACTTCCTTCTTTCGTGGTCTGAAAAATTCTCCAAGAGGAACGTGCATAGGCTCTAAAAACAGGCAGTTCTAGGGCAGGGAAAGCAGATGAAGGAAAAGCCATCGATTAATGTTAAACGAACCATAGCAGCAGTGAAAAGGAAGTATAGCTTCCCTCCGTGTGCAAGATCAGCTCCAGGAAGACATTGGGGCAAAAATTATGGCTGTGAACTTGAAAAAGGTCACTCAGGTTTAACAAGCACATGCAAACTAAGAGCTCAGCAGCCACTACCCAGTGTTGAGTCAAAGACTGGCTCTGTTGGCACGGGAAGGGAGGGCAGTGGAGTCAAGTTTATTAAACAAATCTCTAAGTGGTTTTTTTCTAATTGACTTCAAACATTGCTTTTTTCTCTTCTGTTCAACCACTGAGTAGCATGCTAATAGCAAACATAAATACTTAAAAAAGCACAAACATGATGTAAAGCACAAAGGTGATGCTAGAAGAGATGATCAGATTAAAAAAAAGTGATCATCTCTTAGAAAGGATACAACAAGACAAGGAAGTATGGAGGTAGCAAAATAATGAACCCTCCAGGAGGAGTAAATCAGAGATCTGCAAGTTGTTCCTGATCATAAAAGAATGTAACAGGAAACTAGTATCTAGAACCAACCCTGGAAACACTTTTACACCCTACTTAAGCTCTAAATGCGATTGTCATTAATATCTGAGCTGCCACCAATTGTCATTGAGGCCAAAGGGATTCAAAAAACTCAGCCAGCGTCATGAAAAGTGAGACTTTCCAAATTTGCACTTGCAGGCGTTCTGCACTTGAACCCTGCACAAGGCAACTTGTTTTACAGTGCAAGTACAAACAGAACTAAGCTCCTGGACAGCAGGGACTAGAAAGTAACCTCCCCAACCTGAGATGTTATTCCATAATTTTCCACCATGGTGTTTCTGCTATGAAGCACCTGGGGGTGATGGAGTTACTTGATTAGCTGAAGCACTGCTTTGGTAGAGCATCATATGCAAATGACTCAGACTCTGTTACAGGGTGACCAAGCAGGTGGGTAGACAGGAAAGCCTGAACATACAACAGTTGGCACATTCCTATCATGTATTTCTTAATTGAGCCCAATACACATACCCAGGAACTCACAGAGGTGGTCTTACCTGCACTCGCTCAAGGGCCAGCTCCAGGACTGCTGTCCTTCCCTCAGGTCTCCACACAACGGCCTCATCCAGGGTGACTCTGGCCTCCTGCCACCGCTGCAGCCGGCACTGCGCCGCTGCCGTGCTGTACAGCACCTGGGGTGGGCACGGGGGGAGCGGAGCTCAGAGGGCTGAGACGGAGCAGACACCCAATGCGACTTACTGATCGCAGCCAAGAAACAGGGAGCAGGCACTGAACCACCCCAGATACAGCAGCAGCACCCACCTACTCCCCACGGGCCGTGGGAAAAGCACCCAGAGCAGCACAGCTGAAAAAACTCCATCACCAGAGCAGAAAGAGACAAAAGCCGTTCTGGTAGGCTAGCTCCTGGGCGTGCTGGAGCTGCTAGCTCTGCTCAAGGTGAGGAGAGGCATGGGGAACACCAGGTGAAGGCTCCGGTCCCACGCAAATTTTAATCTTGTCCTTCCTGCATCCGAAAGGCCACTGAAGGGTTTCTTGGCAAGTGGCATAGGTTTCTTTCTGCACGCAACTAGGTCATATTTTCTGCTGTGCAGAATAACTCTGCCTCCCTTTCACTGCAAGATAACTGAAACTATTTCACGTTGCAGTGGGCTGTCAATGTGCAAGTTGTCAGCTGTAGCTTGATACCCTCTAGCAGCATGTAACTATGTTCAGTGGTGAAGTGGCAAAGCGTGGGAGTATGACAGGCTGGGTGTTGGGAAGTCTTGATCTATGTGCTGAATTAAGAGTGGGAGATCTCTTCTTGTCACCGGCCAAAAAGGCAGAAGTGTGGCCTAAGAGACTCACTGTCAGATATCTTGCTATCTTATATGACAGGGTTATCAGCTTGTAAATCCCTTTGTGGTATCTGGATGCAAGTGGAGCTTGGGAGAGAGGTGCAGTTAATAGGATGCTTTTCCTTCACTCCCTAATCACGTTTGAGGGTGGTGGGGAATGGCAATCCCGAACACCTACAGGAACTTCAGAGATACTCCTTCTTGGAGAGGCGAGGCAGCACCTCTCACTCAGCTCAGCTCAGAAGTGCTACAACCTTGCAAGAGGCAAACATGGGTGGATTTTCAAACCACAGGGTACATCATCTCTTGCTAGAGAAGATCCGATGCAGCGTGTGAGAGGCTGTGCGTGGGGAAAGCTGATGGCACAGTTCTGCAGGAGGATTATGTGTGTGTATTTTGAAAAATGAGCTGCAGGTAGATGCAAGAGCGAGATACAGTTGAATTAGGACACAGATCCTGAGTCCAGAGTGCCAGCACAGTGAGAGCACATGTCCTGGCAATGCCTAGAGCACATGGAGCAAGAGACTGTGTCTTCACACCAGAAAAGGTACCAACCTCCTCCTGATGGCCTCAGGGCACTCCTGCACCTTTCAAAGGGAACCTATTGTTTCTAAGTGTGAGCTCAGAGAAGGCACCACTGTGGCACTGAAACCGTTAAAAACAATGAGGTTTGGGTAATGCCATGGATGCCAAGGATAGCTTCTTCCTGCCAGGTGTAAGGTTCGTGGAAATTGGCCAAGACTCAGTGACCGGTTTCTGGGCACGCTTGACTTGAGTTACACAATGACTCCTCACTCTTGTGGAAGTAGAGAATTAAATACTCTTCCTTGTATCTGCTTTCAGCCTATGCGTGTGGACTCAGGACAGAAGACAAAATGAACCCTTGCAGTAGACTTTCCAGGAGTCTTTTACATTCTAAATATCACAAATATTTACAATCAATCCAGGCTTAGATCTTTTTGAACAGGATGTGGCAGGTTGACTCCATGTAACAGCGTAAGAGCTGCAGAGAGGTGTGTTACAGAAGCAAAACAGCCCGCAGCCCAGCGCGGGAGCCTAGACACAGAGGTGATGTTAAGATCAGTTGCTACAGTTGGAAAGACAGGCTTTTGTGCACATAAGTTTCTTAAAGTCTTCATTATGGATCAGTTTTGTTCCCATCTGTCGATACTTCGACCTATTTCAGCTTTTAGAGCTGAGGAGTCCACAAAACTTACATACATACTTACACCCATGTAAGCATAAATATTACATGCACAGATAAGCTAAAGATGCCCAATATACAAATTCCTGAGCATCTGCTCTGAACAGTTTCTTTTCAAACTGCACAATTTGCTAAACTCTCAGAGACTACATTGTTTTAGGACTTTTATGATTAAGTCCCTTTAAAAAAAAAAACCACAAGCAGAAATTTTTTACTGTTCTAATGTACCATCTTGAGAAGCTCTTGGGTTACTAAGGGCTGCTGCTGACCACCTGATGAACACCTCCAACAGAGGGGAAGGACTGCTGAGACAGGGGGACTCTTACCTCCCATGCATAGAGGATGTGCCTCAGCCCCAGCTGCTTGTAATCGATGAAGGGATTTTTTCTTAGGTGACTGAAGGCCATATGATAGTCAGAGAGAGCTTCTTCGTACCTACAGTGCAGAGACGACAGAAGAGACAGACTCTAAATAAGTTCAAAAACCAAGCCAGCAAAAACCATGTGTTCTTCTCTAGCCTGGATGGGGAGAGCTGCACCAGAAATGTGTTTCACCTTGTGACCACAGAAATTCCCAGTCCTCTCCTTCTTGGTAGTTAGTACAAAATGAAAATGGTGCGTCTGGGGTTATCCGCACGGTTGTACTGATTGGGATGAACAGTAGGTTTTGATACCTGAAATAGTTGCAGTTCCAAGGAGGAGAAAATGTAAAGAACAGAGATTAACAAATGCTGTGAGCTCCTGGCCCAGCTTGCTGCTGGCAGTTTTGTCCCAGCAGATGTCTCAGGGCAGAAGCGGGGGCTTGGAAACCCCAGCTGACGATGCGTGTCCACGCACTGCCAGAGCAATGTGCGCAGAAATTTAGAGAAACTCTAAGGATAAGGAGGGAATTAGTCTGAATTTACACCAGCTACACAACTGAAAGCAAACCAGGTTCCTACTGAGGCCGCAGGCAGTGAAATGAAGGGTCCAGGAGGGGCAGTGCAGTGGTCACCCAACCAAGAGCCAAGAGCCAGCGAGCACGGCCAAGGGAAGGTGCTCAGGTGGGTGGGAGCAGCACATGGTGAGGGAAGGAGCCGTGAGGTGCTGGTGGCCATCACCTCCTTGGGTGGGAGGTGGGTCTGCCCGCTCTGCTGCCCTGACCTGCTGCACAGTGTGTGTGCTCAGGGTGGGCTTGCTCCGCTTCTGCTGGCCGTGGCACAGCGCTGGGAGCAGAGCAGAGCAGCTCCAGAGCCCAGACGGGGCTCCACCGCCCCGACCGCAGCTCTGCTGGCAGAGGCACAGAGCGTGTAGCTGCTCGACGGGCAGCTGTGAGTGCAGAACTGCTCACTTTCACTCCCCCCCCCGAAATAAAGATAGCCATTTTTTGGAAATTAAGGTCTGGAAAAGGTTGGAAAAAGAACAGGAAAGAGAATAACTGAACTTTGGAGGTAAGAAAGGACCTGTAAAATCCTCCACCCACCTCTGGGAGCAGGATGCGACTGCGATTTAACCCTGGAAACAAGGAGTAATCCATTCCATGACACCAGTGGAGCATCCCCAACATTACACCAGTGAGATTGAGATCAGGCCCACAAAATTCACTGTCAGCAGAGAGTCAGAGACTGTGGGCAGACTGCATTTTTAGGAAGGCCAGGCTCGTGTGTACCATGTGAAGATACACCAAGCGGTGCAATTATATTTTTTTCGTTCCCCAAGAAAATCTGTACAGCAACGTAACCTCCTGGCAGTCCCACATCCAGGAGCAGCTTTTTTCTCTCTGTGTATGGCGCAGTAGTGTCATGTATAAACCACTCCAGGGGTCCTGGAATTGTGCAGCTCCTATCTTCTCTGGTTTATCAGAGATGAGACTTGCTGACCTGTGACACGGTTTACAAAGCCAAACTGGACCTTACGAACTGTTGAAGATTGCTGGAAGAAGTGAATTTTAGGAACAAAGCATGACTAAAAGGAGAAAACCGAAGAACGAAACAAAGAACCTCACTTACATTTCCAGCTGCAGGTGGACAAACCCTCTCTGAAAGAAGCCAACGGCCAGGGAGTTGTCCTTTGCAATGGTTTTATCAAACGCCTAAGGAAAAAACCACAGACACATCTCGAGGATCAGTGAGGATCTCTCCTGTCCATGCCTGGGTATGTGCACCCAGACAGCCACGTCCAAGCTGCACTTGCGCTGAGCGCAGAAGCCGTTCCGGGGCGCGGGACCAGCTCCTCTGGAACCAACAAGCTCAGGGCTGCGATCCGGGCTGAGGGGCAGGAGACAGCTCCGAATCATCCTTCAGGTCTTGACTCTGGATGAGCTGAGCTTCAGGTTTTTATCCTTCCTTGGTAAAACGGACTGGATGTAACAAACGAGCTACGTTTGCCGTCCAGCATCTTGTAACGGGAAGATCCCGTTGCCTGGAGCAGAGTTTGCCCTGACAGTGGGAGCAGCAGGACCAAGCAGGGAAGGCTGTCTGAAGCAGCCTACGGTCATGAGTATGTGAAGGGGGCAGGGGAGAAAGGTGCAGGAGTGCAGGCAATGCACCTGCGAGTCAGTGTTTCCGGTCCCGTTTCCCAGTTAATAGACAAGTATTAGCAAAGCTGGTAGCAGCTCGTGGCTGATGGTTCAAAGTAACACTGTGCTGGGAAAATCATCTTAGTGTCTTTCTGAGAAAGCCAGGAGGTGTGCTCCTTCCCTTATCGTGGCAGAGAAATGGTAGGTAGATAATGAATCAAGCCTGAAACTGGGGACTTTCCTGGCACTGCCTGGACAGGGATAGTGTTGCAGGGGTGAAAATGTCACAGGAAGGAGGTCAGGGAGCAACTGTGCCTCTTGGCAAGGTGGTGGCTGGCTTCTCCCGTGACTCCAACAGCACACCGTGCTTGAAGTCTGCTTTACTGTGCTGTAAAAGGGAAAAAATAAACAACCGAGCACCGACCTACGCGGAAGCGTAGCTGAGCTCCTTCCCAGTCGATGCCCATTCATCAGGGCTAAAAAGTGTCTCTCCAGCACCACCGGGCTGTGCTGCTCACCGTTGGCCCTTACAGCAATTCCTCTGCCCGGGGCTCCACAGCTCTGCCCCAGCCCCTCCAGCACAGCCCGAGCTCTTCTTTATGCTATTTAAGAACCAACTTATCATGTATCTCCGCACTGAGCAGCTGACAGTTGGACAGACGGATGGGTGTGCAGACATGCAGACGAGCTAGGTGCTGTAATAAAAAGGCTTTTCCTCGGGGTGCTGGCATGCCAGCACCAGAGCAGGCTGCTGCTCTCCCTTTCCAAAGGGCAGCAGGTTTCCAGCATGGCAGTTTCTTTTTGGCAGCCTCGACTGCTCGTGCAGGACTGTCCGGGGATGCAGGTGGCTGCAGGGCACCCCGTTTGTGCCCATCACCACTCGCATTCGTGCCAGCAGCCGGACGTGCAGGATAACAAACGCCGGGTTTTAATGAGTTTGAGTTCCAGCAGTATTCCCCCAAAAACCGAAACGGGAAAGTCGTGCCGCCCGTTCCAGCGTGTCCCCCGGCCCCTCTCCGTGGCTGTCCCAGCCCGGTGCAGCCAGCTCGGCCCCGTCCCGCGGCCCGAGCGCGCCCCCGCCGCCCCCCGCCCCGCTCACCCGCAGGGCCTCCTCGGGCCGCCCCGCCAGCAGCTGCACGCAGCCCACGTTGAAGCAGATCCTGGACGGCGGCTCCGCGATGCCGCCGAAGATGCCCAGGGCGGTGTCCCAGTCGCCGCCGTCGGCCGCCAGCACGCCCTGGTGCCAGCGCCTCACCAGCTCCCGGTACGCCATGGCCCGCGGCTCCCCGGCCGGCTCCCCGCGGGGCCTCACCTGCCGGGCGGGCGGCGGCGGGCGCGGCGCTGGGCGGGGAGCGGAGCGGGCGGACGAGGAAGTCCGGCCGCCTCCGGCCGCCCCCCTCCTGCCTCGGCCGCCCCCGGGCCTGCCGGGCGGGGAAGCCCCCCGCGCCCCACCGGGGTACGGACCCCTGGGGAAGGCGGGCGGGCACCCCGCGGGCCCGGCGTGTCTGGGGGAGAGGGGCGAGGTCGGAGGCCATGAACCGACCGGGGAACCGGGGGCACGTGGGGCAGCTGCGCCTCTGGCAGCGAAGGGCAACTGCAAAGCCACCTGCAGAAAGCCCGTGGCGGTGCAGTGAGTGGCCAGGGCTGGCACAGCCCATAATGCTGATTTCTGTGGGGTTTTTAATTAAAAAAATTATTATTTTTTTTAAAAGATGCTCCCAGCCATATGATAGCGCGCGTTAACTACAGTAAATACGGTAAGCGCAGGGGCGCCGCCGCGTTCTGGTAAATACGGTACCCCTCTCCTGCTCCGGCCCCGCCCCTCGCGGCTCGCCGCGGACCACAGCGCCCCCTGCAGGCGCGGCCCGGCGGCGCCCCCGGAAAAGCGCGCCGGTGGGGGCGCGGGGCCGCGCGCCAGGCGTTCCGGCGGGTTTGCCTCGCGGGGCGGGGAAGGCACCGAGCGGCGGACCGCGGAGTTCCCGCCGCCGCTTCCGGGTTGGTGCCAGGTGAGTGGCAGGAGGTGGCGGCCGCACCGGGGCAGCCCCGGGCCGGGCTGCGGCTCCGCCGAGGCCCCGGTTCCCCCCGCAGCGGGGTGGGAGGAAGCGCGGCCCGGTCCCGTGCGGACGAGCCCGGCGCGGCGCGGCGGACTTTGACCCTCGGCAGTCTGAGAGAAGCGGCGAGCGTGGCGGGCGGGGGGGCGGCGGCGGGGCCGCTCCGGGTGTACGCACTTCGCAGCCGAAATAAAGCCATGAAGCGTCTCTCGGCCTCCCTGGGTGGCGCCAGTACGGTAGCGGCGGGGTGCGCACCCGCCGGTATTTACGGTAGTCCCCGCGCTGCGGCGGGAGGCGGCTGTGGGGAGGGGTCGCTGCGGGCCGGACCCTCATGGCGGTGTTCGAAGCAGCGTCCCCGGGCCCCGGCGTTGGGCTTCGGCCGGGGGTACGTTCGCCCTCTTCCTGCCGCGGCTCCCGGGCCGCTCCCGGCCCGCTTCCCGCCCGCCGCCGCGGGGCCCGCGCCTGAGGGGCCGCCCGGGGTGGGTGGCTCCGGCCCGCGGAGAGTGGCTCCGGCCCGGGGTGGGTGGCTCCGGCCCGGGGTGGGTGGCACCGGCCCGGGGTGGGTGGCACCGGCCCGGGGTGGGTGGCACCGGCCCGGGGTGGGTGGCTCCGGCCCGGGGTGGGTGGCTCCGGCCCGGGGTGGGTGGCACCGGCCCGGGGTGGGTGGCTCCGGCCCGGAGCCGACGGGCTTCCCGATCCTCGGGAGTCAGCGCCGCGGAGCAGCGGGAGCTGCCGGGGGCCCGCGGAGGGCGGGGATGGGGCAGGACAGCGAGTGCGCATCGCGAGCTCGGGATTACAAATAATCTCGTACTCTGCGATCTTTGCATCGCTGCCGTACGTAATTACATGGCTCACGGATGTAATTACGGAGTAATTAAAGGTTATCAGTGGAAGCCAGAGGAATCCACGGCAGGCCTGTTGCAGGCAACAGCAGACGTGGTGTGTTTTCAAGCAGCTGAGTCTTAAACTAGTTGTTTGAGGTCCCTGACACTGATTTTAAAAATTTGGAAAGTGAGGAAAAAAATTTGCTGGGTTTGGAAGTTACCGCAAATATTGTCTGCACATGTGGAAAGATCAAATGTGTTTTAGGAAAACAAAAAAAAAAAAAGCAAGTTTGTTAAGCTGGCATCAGTAGGAGGAATAAAATAAAATGGGCAGGTAAAACTTTGTAAATAATTAGATACCACAAATACAGTGAATGTAGAGGTTAAAGGCTGAACAACTTGTGCTTGAAAAAGAGCTTTTCCCCCACCCTGGTGTTCCTTTTGAGAGGGGATTTCAGGGTCTGGTTGAGTCAACTGTTGATGTGGTTGGTGTCGCATACCTGAAATTCTCTGAGAAATTTGTCTCTAGTGTGACCTGACAATTTAACGAAGCAAAGGTGGTGTGAGGCAGCAAGGCAAAATTTCAGAATGAGCTTAGGAACAAATCCTGCATCTTGATCATTAATTGGAAGACATAAATGAGTGGGCTATTTCCAGTCAGCTGCTCCGCTTAACCAACTCTTTGTTCAAACACTAGTATTGACTTATATTACACAAAAGAAGGTTTATACCTTTTCTGATAAAGTTGACTGGTGACAGACAAGCTGATCAGTGACAAGATATTACTGCTGTAGCCTGGTCTGACCTTCCTGGTTAGATGGCTCCAAGTGGGAGAAGGATCTTTGTGTAATGAGAAAGGACCGTGTAGTCTAGAAACCATGATAGCTTTCTACTACAAACACAGAGGTGGCAGAGAGTGACTTGCAGGATTTAGTTTCATCAGTGACACCGTTTGAACTTCACTGTTGTGCAAAGAGTTGATTTGATTGTTGTGGTTTTTTTTTTCTTTTTTTAAAGAGAACCAAATTGGAGTGATCGTGTCTGTGCACGTGGTGGTGTTACAACGAGCTACTAGAACACAATCTCCAGTTACAGTGGCTCTCAAGTAAGATACAAAAATACTGGAGAGTTCAGAGGAGGCCACAAAAATGCTCTGGTTCTGGAAAACAAGACATGTAATGGACTTAGTGAACTCAGTTTATTCAGGCATGTCCAAGAGAAGAGGGTTAAGAAGTGACTCAGCCATCTGTGGAAATCCATGCCTATGGGAAAGTTATCGGATAGCTGAGTGTTTTCAGTCTTTCCAACAAAGACATAATGAGATACGGTAACTGAAAGTCAAAGCTACACAAATTCTTTTAAATATGACACAATTTCCTAGCAGTGATGGAGGTTAATTATAGGAGTAGTTTACGGGAGAGGTTCAAGGCTTGCCATTGTTTGGAGCTCTTAAGCTGGGATGGTAACAATTTTGAAGATGTTGCTTAAACCTGACTTAGCCAAGCAACTTGCTGGTGCAAGGACGCCCATGTGGTTTGGGGGAAATGGGTGACTTGGTCAGGGAATCACCTTCTGGGACTCTGTGCTGCTTAGGGTATGTGGCTGCAGAAATAGCAGCATTATTTTTTTTTTTTTTTATGTTGCTTAAAGGTCTGTAGTTTTAAATTGAGATAGGTTTAAGCAATCTTATGCTTTTGGATGAACCTCTGCCGCAAAGGGGAGTTCCACATGCTGCTCTTACAGAGGAAAGTTAGGTTAAGGTAGTGTGTTTCTTCCTTCACCATTCTTTAAATCATCAGATTTTGGCCACAGGGAGCAGACGCTGAGTTGGGCAGACAGATGTGCTCTATTAGTTCAGAGAATCCCCTCCCTCATTTACTCTATCTTCTCCATATATTTGCAGTCTGATCCAGATTTGAGGTCAGGAAGGGAATTCCAGCAAAGTCTGATGTGTTAAGGCATCATACAAGTTTTTCACTCTCAGCAACAGCATAATTTTCATGCTGGGACTCTCCACTGGCACTGGTTTTATCTTATAACGCTCTTGTAAAGGGATTTTGGGACCTGTTTGTCTAAATCTATCGTTTTGATGGAATTAGAGTGCTTTCAAGGTAGTAGGTTTCATAAAAAGGTATTGGATGGTAGGGTCAATGAGAGGATCTGTTGACTCACTCTGAAGTGATGACTTTTTAATTAAAATGAGTAAATCAATCTCCCTGTACTTCTGTCAATAGTGAATCTCTGCCTCTTGTGTCGCACTGTGTGTTTCGGTGTGCTCTGAGGGCTTGCTGCCTCCCTGGTTTTATATGGAAACAGGATGTTTCCATATAAAACTTGTTGGATGTTTCCAACACCTGCCCGTGGCTGTGTGATGGCTTTTTGGCACAAGTGTCACTAATAGCCATGACTTCTGGTTCCATGTTTTTTCTCACTGTATGTGCAACCAGTGGAGCAGGAATAATCAAATTTTAGCATGTGGAGTAGAACCAGCCACATGCATGTTCTGGCATGTTAAATGTTAACACACAACCCTCTGTTTGGAGTTTGGAAGGCAATAATGCTGTCTATGAGAAGAAACGCTAATGCTCATCTGCACGACATTTTGTTGGTGCTCACAGTTCAGCAGTTGCAGCCAACTTTTCCTGGCTCTCTGTTGGGGAAGTTGAACGTGTGGCGTGTGTGGAACTGCACCAGGCAAACGTGCAGCGTTCGGAAGGACTGAAATGTGGCACTTCAAATGGTTCATTTTCCTGTGACACAGAGTAGTGTTGGTCTTTAATGTAAGTCATGGCAACCAGGAGTCGGCAAAGCTGAATCACAGAACCATGGAATGGTTTGGGTTGGAAGGGACCTCAAAGATCATCCAGTTCCAACCCCCCTGCCGTGGGCAGGGACACCTTCCACTACACCAGGTTGCTCAAAGCCTCATCCAACCTGGCCTGGAACACTTCCAGGGATGGGGCAGCCACAGCTTCTCTGGGCGACCTGGTCCAAGTTGTTCTTGTTGAAACAAGTGGGATTTCTGTTGTGCTCCAGAGGCAGCCTGGGGAGCGGGGGGAGGCAGGAGTGGGTGGTGGTCTCTGTAAACACACTCACTGCGGTGAGTTCCCTGTTCAGCTCTGCAAGGAAGCTGTTACGTTACCGCTTGGATCTGAAGGCAGAGGTGGACATGTCTGTTCACAGCTGGTGAGAACAGCAAGAGGAGCAGGCCTGTGCGTTTATGCTCTTTAACAACCAAAGCAGTTGAGCCTGTGAATAAATAATTTTACCCAAACTTGCATTAAATAACTCCCTGATGTCCGAAGTGGTGTTGCTTCAGGGGGCACAGGCACCTCCATGCTAGGAAACAGTTAGATAGAGATGTTCTGTTGGAATTGAGAGTGTTCTCCTGAACCAAGTTTTAATAATTTGATTTCAAAGCTAATTACCAAGTTTGTATAACATACCAGTACCTTTAAAATGAAAATTCTTTTTTTTTTTTTGTAGTTCTCTGAGGGTGCTTGATGCCATGACAGCCTCCTCAAGCAGCTCCCCTTTGTAATCACATGCGTTGGAGGAAGGGATGGCCACAGAGGAATAGAATTGCACTAACAGAAATAGGAGATACACTAAGTGTTGGACATCTTGCTGTTTCATGTTTTAATCTTTTAATTGAATTAATATGTAATAAACTAATATAGCGTAGGAAAAACTATGGTAGATGTCTGTGATAAAAGTCTGACAAGTTCTTGCAGGAAAAATGAAAGAAGGGACTGCGTATGCGTGGGATAAGGGAAGGCTGAAGAGAAACTCCAGTCAGATTTCTATCAGAAGGGAAACCTGGAAAGCCATTTTCCCAGATAATAAGTGTCTTGTTTCTTTTGTGAATTCTCCTGAAGATCTGGTGTTGCAACGTGACCAAATGACATTAACTTGGCCCTGGAAGGTGAGAGTCTTGTCCAGCTGCTTGAGATCAGGAGTAGGACTTTCCCAGCTGTGCTAACTACCTGCTGGGTGATTTGAGGCAAATAATGCTTTATAGTCTGCAGATAAAAATCAAGCAAGAAAACCCTGCTTACATAATTAATAACTTCTTGTGTCTCAACTTTGCCACTCACTTGGAATGACGCTTTGGACATAGTCCCTGGTGTTGGCTCTAAGAAGAAATAGACCCGTTTGAGGTTTGAGACAGTTGCTATTGTCAAAGGCATTTCTATATAAGAAAAAAACCGAATCCTCTTTGTAGTTTCTCCTGCAGGAAACAGGTAGGCAGATGAAGCTAGAGAAAGGTTAAGTGGTTCGGAATCTGATCATACCAGAAGCAGCTAAAAATCCTTCAACTTCTGTTCCATCACCTGTAAAACATGAGGGTCCTGTTTCTTCTCTGACCAGTATTTCCCACTGGGACAAAGTTGTGTGTTCCCTGGACTTAAAGTGGCAACACTGTGGATCTGACAGGAGAAGGAAATCGCTAATGAAGAAAAGGTAGATACAAATAATGGAACAATTAAGTGGAGGAAAGAAAGTTCTAATTTATGTTGTATAAAGCTGCACGTACATAGCTGCAGATTTGTGTCAGTGTAGGTGAGATCCGACTTTTTTCTGAGTTGCGTTGCTGGGCTCGTTATCAAGGTAGAGCAGGAGAGCCTCTAGAGGAGGCCATGAAGATGATCCGAGGGCTGGAGCACCTCTGCTATGGAGACAGGCTGAGAGAGTTGGGGCTGTTCAGCCTGGAGAAGAGAAGGCTCCGGGGAGACCTTCTAGCAGCCTTCCAGTACCTAAAGGGGCTACAGGAAAGCTGGAGAGGGACTTTGGACAAGGGCATGTAGTGATAGGACATGGGGCAATGGCTTTAAACTGAAAGAGGGGAGATTTCCATGAGATCTGAGGAAGAAATTCTTCCCTCTGAGGGTGGTGAGGCACTGGCACAGGTTGCCCAGACAAGTTGTGGCTGCCCCATCCCTGGAAGTATTCAAGGCCAGGTTGGATGAGGCTTTGGGCAACCTGGTGTAGTGGAGGGTGTCCCTGCCCATGGCAGGGCGGTTGGAACTGGATGATCTTTGTGGTCCCTTCCAACCCAAACCACTCTGTGATTCTATGATTTATTTCATGTGTTTAAATGCTTTTAAATAAATTCTTTTTTATTACATTTCCAGCTCTGCTGGGGATATGGTCACACGTGTTAAGTGTAAATGTGTAACTACCGTGAGTTTAGACTGGCCTTTTCTGATTAAAATAATGCTGTATTTTCCTATTTTATGGCTAGTTATACCCATACAGTGTGATTTATTCTTGACTGTTGCTCATCTTGCCTTCAAAAAGCAGAACAGTTTACAATACAAGGGATTACCCCTACAGCTATGTATGTAACTGTGTGGTTCAGTTACTAATTTCAGAGGTTTTTTTGCTCTTACTTTTTTCCGCATTTTTTGTTCTGTGCTGAAACTTTCTGCTCTACGATTCAAAAGGCACTTTATGGTCATTTTTGATTTTCACACAAATGCATTGAGCCTTGTTTGGGTTGCGTGTTCTTGAAAGTCTTTTTTTTCAAAACATCCAGGACACTGTCTATCCGCTGCTGGTCTTTTTAATGTCAAGCTCTGCCTGAACCTTCTCAAGGAGTAAGCTGTTACGTCAGGGAAAAGGTTGGCTGGAACACAGCAGTGCTGTAAGAAATGTTTGCAAATGTGAGAGAGAGCGCAGGAGGAGCTTTGCACTGCTTGGGAAATGCTTGCTGCATAAAACTGCTCTACATGGGTTTTCTTAGGTTGTACAATTGCCTGTAGATTTTTGGAAAATACTCCGTAGGGACTAAAATCTCCCGCTGTTACAAACTAAAGGGAAATGGGTTTGGCTTTTTGGGAAGGGGAGTGCAGTTTTGCTTTACAGGATAAATAGCTGCTGTTTTGGACAGTGCAGAGCAGGTTTTTATTGGCCGTGGAGCTGAAAGCATTATTGTTTGGTTTCTGTTTTGTAAGCAGTGGTTGCCACTGGGTCATGCGGATGGATGGGAGTGGAGGTTTCCTGACGATGATGTGCTTGTTAAAGTGGATAACCTGGGTGGATGAGGACAATGGTTCTCTGAACGTTTTGTGACGTCGATGCGATGTTCCTGTTGGTCGTTTGTGACTCTTAGCCACATGGTCTTAATGTTACAGTAAAGATGCTGAGCAAGAAGTAAAAACGTCGGCAGGTATGTAAGGCTTCAGTCCAAGGCACCTTTGATGCCTGCGAGTCTCCGTCTTTCCAAGGCATCACTTAACGAAGTGCTTGAGTTTGGGTTGCTTCAGCAGAGCTCCGGGGGTGTGTTGGTAAGTGTACAAAACGCTCGGCGTGTTCACAGACCTCTGTGCTTCCTTGCAGCTCCGTGGTGGCAGCCGAATTCCCCAGACATCGCTCAGCGGATAACACCTTCACCGTCCTCCTCCGGGGTGAGTGGGCTGTGTCTCTGGACTCCAGTGTCCAAAGACATTTGACAATACGGGGACAAAATCCACATTTGGCAGGATGGGGGCAGTGCTGCTTAAGGAATTCCTGCCCCTTTCTCGTCTATGTCTGAGCTTAGAAAAGGATCATTTTCAACTTTGATTAGTTTGTCAACCTCTGACGCCTGATGTGCATGGCTTGGGTGTTTGGGGGACAGCTGAGTGGGGTGCCTTGGTGCAGGATGAGGTGAGAGGGAGAGGGCAGCTGTGACTGTTGGGATCCCACACCGAGAAGCTGTGCCCTCCTTGCGTATTTATAGGTGGATCTTTAAGTGGAACGATCGTATTCTGACGATTTGACATAGAGATTATTAAAATTAATTTCTGTTCTGAGGAAACACGGCTTTTCTGTGTGGAGCTTGTTTCTGAACAAGCTTGTTTCTGTAATACAAACATCTTTTGTTTGAAGGATGTTTTATTAGTTTGTGTGGGTAGGTGAAAGGGAGCTTGACAATAAACCACGTACCAGTCGTACAAACTTGTAGCGAATACTATTTCATTACTGTAGTTCGTGTGACCACTCTTAGATGAAGACATCCTTTTAAATAATCAGTATTTTATGGTACAGCAGTGTATTAGGGAATGGATTTATGAGGATTTCACTTTGATGTGTGAACTTAATTCGCGATATTCCCGTATTTTTGTAAAGATCGATTTAACTACATCCTATGTTGAAAAGTTACTCAACAGTTCCTTACAGATGAAGTAGGTTGTGTAGAACTCAGTTTATCTTAAAAAGTTGTGCTGCATTAACTGCCCTGGGACGTCATCTGAATCAATATCCTTTCTTCTCTCAGAATGGGAGAGCTGTGAATTTTCCCATCTCTCTCTTTAGTCCTGCTGAGATGTTTGCCAACCAGGGTTGGCATGATGCAAGGAAATAGACAACGTCTGTGCAGGAGCATTTAGTGTATATAATCTGTTTTCCCCTTTCTTTCAAATGGAAACAAAGCTTGGTGTTTAATGGGAAATTTCTAGCAAGCCTCATTTTGGGTTTTCAAGTCTCCTGTGTCTGTGTTCCGAAATGTGCTGGAGCTTCGTTAGAGGGCACTCCTGGATAACGCACGGAGAGAGCTGTCAGACAGCGTTCACCAGCGACTCTTCAGGGAAACAGTCCCGGTGCAAACGGGATTTGCCACCCCAGAGCAGAAGGTATGAAGCCCGAGACGGGTTACCCTGCATGCTTTGCTGTCTCATGATGCAAGGCAAGACTGACAACATTGCGGGCTGAGTTAATGCTCGTGCTGTGTATGGAGCATAGCGATGATCTTGGATAATTCACTGTCATTTTCCCACTGTGGTTTCATCAATTTTGCTTTTCTTATAGCCTTTACTTTGTAAACTGCCTTGATCCTAAATGTATATCCATTTAGAGCTTTTTTTTGTATAGTTGCTATCTTCTTCAAAAAAACCCAAACAACTTTAGAAACAATAAGATGCTTCAGATACTCCTGGGTTTTAATTCCAGCCCTTACATCAGTTCCTTCTGTGGCTTTGACAAAGTGCTTATCGTGTCTTCTTTCACTTTCTTCCTGTAATAAAGAGGATAACAATTTTTACCTTGGGAGAAATAATCAATGTATATAAATGTGCTTTGAAATCTGAAGTGGTTTAGAATTTTCTAGAAATTTAATTAAAGTATTGAACAAAGCAGGAGTCAGGGAATTCAAGTTTAAGACCATGATTATTGCTGAACTGCTTTGGTGCTTTTTCTGTTCTGACAAGATTGCAGAGCCGGATCATTTGCATTACTTTTGACTTTTCTTGATGTTTTTAGTTTTTTTGTCCAAGGAGAAGTGTTCTTTATATGCAGGAGTCAGATTGTCTGTAAACATAAACATAATCTTAACTTTGTCCAAAACATACTTTGTTTTGCTTTTAAAAAAACATACCAAACCGGTGTAACTTGAAACATTTTTCTGAGCAATTAGCACTGAATCATACCCACACTGGGTAGGCTTGGCAAGACTGAAGTGCACGTTCCGTGTGCTGGGGCCATGCCTACACGGTGTAAACCTCAGCTTTCATGTTTTGCTCTACTTAGCCCGTAAATTCCCACTTCTGGGTTAGTGTTACACCAGTAGCTGGGTTCTGTGCGGCCACTCACCATCGTGCTCGTGGGCCTCAGGTGAGAGCAGAGGCGTTGCGTGGGGTTGTGATTTGAATAAGGTCACAAACAGGGCAGTGATGGCTATGAACAGAAACCAGCTGTCTGTCTGACTGACCATCTCTTTACTGGGAAGTATTCCTTTACACCCTCAGTAAATTTGCGGACGACACCAAGCTGGGAGGCTGTGTCGATCTGCTCGAGGGTAGGGAGGCCCTTCAGAGGGATTTGAACAGACTGGATCGTTGGGCTGAGGCCAATGGCATGAGCTTTAATAAGGCCAAGTGCAGAGTCCTTCACTTGGGGTGTAAAAACCCCAAGCATCGCTATAGGCTCGGGGAAGAGTGGCTGGAGAGCTGCCTGGCGGAGAAGGACCTGGGGGTGTTGGTTGACTACCGGCTTGATATGAGCCAGCAGTGTGCCCAGGTGGCCAAGAAGGCCAATGGGATACTGGCGTGTATCAAGAACAGTGTGACCAGCAGGAGCAGGGAAGTGATCCTGCCCCTGTACTCGGCACTGGTGAGGCCGCACCTGGAATATTGTGCCCAGTTTTGGGCCCCTCGCTTTGAGAGAGATATTGAGCTCCTGGAGCGAGTCCAAAGAAGGGCGACTAAACTGGTCAAGGGGCTGGAAAATAAAACTTATGAGGAGCGGCTTCCCATTTCCCACCACCTCTCATGGTGGGGTGGCAACAGCAGGTTCTCTGGGGCAAAGGCAGTGGGTCAGGGGCAGTGAGCAGCCCAGACCTGGCCCTCAGGCTGCTGTGTGGCCCCGGATTGTTTTGGGGAGTTGGGAATAGGGCAGCAGGCAAGGCAAGCTGGACAGTTGGGATATTGGGGATGACATCCGAGTGACTGCAGTAGCTGTAGTTTCTGAGGAAGCTTTTATTTGCCTGACTGGCAAATGAAACTTCAGGTGGAAAGACATAAATAAGGACTCCTCTGGTAGAAAAAAAACACAGTTACTGAGCTTAAAGCATTTTCATCTGTGGGGTTGGGAATTGTTTTTTTTAATCGTTTGGAAGTGCTTAGCTCTAGTGACTTCTGTAGATGTTATCAGGAGTGACATTTTGAATGACAGAGCCTTCAGCCAAAATCTTTGCCCCCTCAGTGTTCTTCTCCATCCCATATGCAGATGCCTTCTCCTGTGTTTTGCCATACATACAGTTTGGGTGTTCTAAAAAATACCAATCTAGCAGCCAGTGACATCTACAGAACGTGCTGAAGAGGAGCTCCAGCGTGCTTGCATGACATACTTTCTTCCAATGTTGAGCAGCATCTCCTACAAGTATTTTCTCGCGGAACATTTCTGTGGAACTGAAAGTTTACTTTTATGATCATTTTTATTTTCATCTGTGTCATTCTTCGAAGACTAAGTGGAGTTGTGTGGTGACATGTCTGCATGGGTGAGCCAATGCCATCTTCATGGCATGATGGAGTAAATGTAATTAGTAGATGCTGGTGTCATCTTTGCTTTAGCTCTGAAATCCGTTCCAGGTACCATCTGATTTTTATTAAGAGACAGTTACAGTTCTTGGTCCCATCCATAGTTACAATCAGTGTCATATTTAAAATGTTCTGCCAAGTCCTCTCTATTTTTCTCTGTGCATCAGCAGTGGCTTGTCTTTTTGGGATCTGGAGAGCAAATGCCTGTTTCTGGGCAGTGTTTCGAGGATAACATGGTGACTGTGGTTTCTTGAGCACTCCCTGCTGTTAGTCTACCTCCAGGTGGACGTTCTGATATGGCAGGTTATTGTGTTGGTCTCAGAGGACATTATGGGACAAATTGCTGTCTGATATGGGTAGGTAGCAACAACTGGAGAGTGTTTCCTGCTTAAATAGAAGAGAAAAAGCTGCAACTAATAGAATTTAAGGGAAGAAGTAGAACGTGTTTATAAAAATATGAGAGACAAACATAATGGGGAAAAGCATAAATTTAGGTCAGTCTTCTGTCTAATGTAATAATAAAAATGGAGAAAGCAACTTTTCTTTCTGTTTTTCTTTTTTTCTTTTCAGTAGAAGCAGTTTAGCTAACAGCCCAGTGGTGCTGGCTGACTGACTTGTCATAGGTCGAAGTGCCAAAAAGTAAATATTTTTAAGTAAAGCAAATGCAAAACTTTGGGGATATACTTAAAGCACAAAAGAAAGTAAAAAAAGAACAAAACTGAAGAAACCCTTTTGTGTACAGTGTCCAGAGCCATTTTAAAATGCTCTTATTCCATGCCTAAACAAATGGTTGTTTCAGCCAAAGAGAAATCTTTCCTACTGATTTATTACACCAATTCAGATACAAGCTTTCTGTGCAGGATTGTCAGTTTAGCAGAACAGCTTTCTTTCTCCTTTCAGATATAATCCACATGTTGTTGTATCAACGGAGCCTTTGTCTCTGCTCAGTTATGAGTTATCCTTTTTTAATAAAAAAAAAAAAGTGAAAACACATGTTTTTTAACAGCCCTATTACAAAAAAGCATAGGATGACATAGGGAGAGGTGGCCATCAAATAGTGACTCTGATTTGTAGGTGATTTCCAAGTGATGCTGCAAATGAAAGAGTGAAAGATGGACCTTCCACCTCTCCTTGTCACAGTGACTGTGCAAAGCCCGACAGGGACCGGAGGAGGCGGCTTTATCTTTGGCCAGCATTTCCTCAGGTTTTTTTCCCCACAGCTTATGCAGTGATGCTAAACATGCTCTTTTTAGTTAACTCTAATTTCCTTCCTTTTTTTTAAAGGGGCACTTACCCAGAGGTGTATGTAATTCACATTTCCTTCCTTCCTGCCTCCCTCCCTGCAGAGAAGGATTTCTTTCTTGGACCCCTCCTGTTTTCCAAAGGGAGAGGAATTACTCTCAGGAAGCTCATGAATTTGGTATTATTTCTATGCTGGGTTTTGTGAGAAAACATTATCTGAGTATTAACGCTTACTTGATACCTATGTGAGGGTTCAGAAGCGCTTTTAGAGCTGATCCATAAAGCAGTTCACTACATTGTTTGACTATAACCTTGACTTGGACCTTATCACACAGCTGACTCCTGTAGTGTCATGAGTTAGTTCTGGAGATTTGCTTCAGTACATCCTGACCTGGTGGCTCGGGGGGCTGAAAGCAGCCAGAGGCAGCACAGGCACAATATCTCTGTCTTTGGTTCTAGCTTGGTTTCTTCCAGGTCGTGTTAGACTCCTGGCAGTCATCACAGTCTCCCTGAATTCTCTCTCAGAGGTCAGCGCAGCAGATCCCACCTCAAGTGCCGATATAATTATTTGCAGTGGCGTGATTTTAAAAGAAGTTAATAATGATGTGTATTCAAGCAGAAGGAATTTGTCTGGCGTTTAAAAAATGTGGCATGATCCTATTCTAGTTCTCCAAGTTATAGAAGAGAGTAAGAAAAGATCCACCTGAGAGGCTTTAGCAGTCAGCGATGGGAAAAAGAAGGTTGTATCCTTGCTGCCTGGAGCGGGCAGCAGGCCTGGCAGTGGTGGTGTAGCTCCCGGGAAGGAGCGGTCTTGTGTATGAGGTGGAACCCTTGCACCACCAAGCTCCTGAAAAAACCACCAAATCCCTGGCAGCCAGTGTGCAGATGGTAGGAACTGGCAGCATCTTTTCGTGGAAGTTGAACTGGTCTGGCGTTGTCCGAGGCCGGGTGAGCCAGGCGATGGTTAGCAGCCCGTGCTGAAAGAGCCAGACCCTCCATGTTTAAGGCAACTCAGATACTATCAAATTCTCTGGATCTTATCTCTGCGAGCGTTTCTTGCACAAGAAGAAGAAACCTGCAGCCCTTTGAACGTGGCTGTGGAATGCAGACTTTCTGGGGGAGGGGGTGTGTTGTTTGTTTTGCTGCAGACTGGCCTTTTGTCACCGCCTAGGGTTTTTCCTAGGAGGACTCAGCATACCTTTCCAACATGAGATAAAACATGGATCTTGGGAGGATTATACTTTCCAAGCTCTCTCGGACACTCTCCTGTCCTCAGGTCTGCATTCTACCAAGTTAAGTTTCCCAAACCTTGATACTAATGGATATTTAGGTTAGATTTGTTTCCTTTTCAGTTCATGGCTGTTCTTAATGGCCACTGGCCATTATTCCTTCTCAAAACAACTTAGAACTTGAATCTTTCCAGAGCAGTGGTAAATGAAAGGGGTATTCAGCTAGCACCAATGATTTGTTTATCCGTGGATTTTGCAGGGCATTGTACTATGTTGTGCTTTCATCTAAAATATCCTTGGGCAACCTCCTCCAACTTTGAAGTTGGCCATTCCTTTGAGCTGCCGATTGGATTGAAACCTCCAGAGGTCCCTCGCAAACTAACTTGCTCTGTGATTCTGTTTTCTGGTAGAGTTCTGGCAGAGATGCTCCTTTTGGCTTCGTTTATATCTCCCTTCGTGCTCAACAGCTTTCATCATGTTCCCATCATAAACAGTTCTTTAAACTGAAGTGATGTGTAAACATCAGGAACAGTTTCTAAACTGTAACATGAGTTTCCTTCCTTCATAGTTTGGACTATTTTTTATGCTGCCATATTCAGATGATATGAAAAATCAATTTTCTTCCATTCTTATTTATTAAGAGATAATAACTTTTTTTTTTTTTTTTGGTCCTCAGACACAAATGTTTTACCATAGGGCGATACAAAGGGTAATTTTCTAAAAGCTAGCGAGTCTTGTTCTTAGGTCAGCTTTGTTCGTTTGCACTCTTTGTTGAGAAGCTGCAGAAGGAAAGACAGAGAGAAAAGAGCCTTGTTATTTGGGATTTATAAGACAATATCGTTACTGCATTTTGAGTGACTGTTGCATTTTTGAGTTAAAAACTGAAGTTAAGAAAAGATGCTATTTTTATGGATATTGGTACCTACTATTCGAACACTTCAACTCAACTATGCTATACAGTATTTTGCTTAAAATTTAAGCAATTGCTTAAGCACTTTGAATAGTAATGAACTTGATAGTATGTCTTGGTAATCCAGAAACTGTATGCTTGACAAGGGAATGCTGACAGTTTGTTGGCTTGCTTGGATCTGCGATTTTATTCTGAGGGCAGAGCAGGATGGTGGGGCAATTAGATGGAGTTACATGTACCAAATGGATAATTTATCACATATGTACTCAAAACTGGAGTCGACTAATCTCGTAGCTCATGCTTGCTGTACGTTCAGACTTTAACCTCTCTGTTTAGATTGCCAACGTGGTGCCAATTAGTGGGACTGGGCTGTGGACACGAAGGAGCATAACTCACTTCGCATGGGTTACCAAACAGCTAGCAGATGTTAAGCTAATGGCTCTTGGCTACTACCAGCCTGACTTGGATTTCAACCCGGAGGTGAAAGAATTTATTTCTCTCCCATTACCATTTCCCTTGGGCCATTTGTCCCGTGCATCGAGAATTCCTTCAACTTACTCTGGAAGATGATGTAAACACTTTCCCTCTCCCTTAAACCTGTTCTCACGGTGTCTTGTGTGTTCCTTTATTTTTATGTTAATTAGCCTTCTTTGGAATTCCTTACTCTACTGGTAGGCTTTATGATAAATGTTAAATGAAAATGTGAACACTTGAACATACAATTGAAATCCTTAACAGAAGCCTGTGCTGTGTGTGATGTGGTTCAGGTACTGTACCTGCAGCTACATCTCAGAGACGTGACAAAAAGTCTACCCTAGGATTGCTGTTACTGCTTTGAGTAACAAAGGCGGTGGAAAGTGGTGGGTCTGGCTTGCTGGGGATCCTGCCTTTCTTTGTTCTCGTTGCTGGCTGTTATACTCTGAAACCCTGTAAAAAATGTAACTGCAAGGCCCATGGTTTTCCTTCTAGGGATGAGTCAATGCTGAGTAACTCACTGGCAGCTTCTGCGGTTTCTTTGGTGTGAGTTAGAGCAGTAGGTGGTAGTTGTTACTCAGGGCGATTTGGAATGTGGTATGAAATATAGTGTAGTAACTGCAAAGCATTCATCACTTTCACTTTCTGTGCTCTTTCAAGTGACAGGTATGATAAGGGAGACTTTGTCTATGTAACCTTAACAGCTTCAGGAACAGAGGTGGGGTAATGGAGGGCTCAGCTGAATGAATAGTGACACTTAAATACTTATTGGTGCCTGAATTCCGGTTCATAACTTGCTCCATAGTCATCTGACATGTTTAACTGGTGTGTGTAATATTAGGGCCGATGCTTTTTGTTCTTTCTTCTGTAAATTTGTCTTTTCTGCTGTGAGGATTTAGCCTTTGACCTAAAAATGTTGGCTAACATTATGTCCAGCATTCATTTTTTCAGCAGTTTCTTCACCGTGCTCATTTTATACTTTGATAAAAGGCAGTAGTATTAGCGTAACAAGTGTTTGAAAAACAAAATCATACTTAATGAGAAATTTTCAGTTATAGCTGATTTTCTTTCTCGTGTGCTATTTTGAGGTGTCAAACGTGATCAGCATCAACATGAACACCAACAGGAAGAGCTGGGTGAGGGTTAAATAAGTGCCATAGTTATTTTTTCAGTGAGCAACAAAAATAAACCGCTTTCAAGGTCCTGTCATTTGTTGCTTTTCTTTGAGGTTCTTAAGAAAATGTTTCGTTCAGTGATGCTGAACTTCCAAAGAGAGTAATTATTTTTAATTTATTGACATGAGCAGAACTGTTTCTGTCCTGTGGATTCATCTTTCTTGATGTTTGTGTATTTACTAAGGACAACATAACAGAAGTAGTGAAAACAGTTATTCCGTGCTTAGATGATGAATAATAGCTAAATACTAATCGCCTTTCTTGAAGAGTAGTTAATAACTTACATTTTCTATAGAACGAACAGGGAAAGCTCAACATGATGAACTATCTACTTTTCCAGAGTGGCTGGTGATCGCGTGTCAGGTTTTGGGTGATAGGAAACAAAATCCAACAGCAGTTTGTAACTACATTTGGTCTTCTCTTTCTCCGTGTCGAAGTAGGTTATTCAGTCCAGTAGATGCAGCCTTTCTCCAGTGCTTTCACTGACTTGCCTGCCCTCTAGACTTCTGTGTAGCTCTGTCTGATAAATTGCTCTTTGTTTTTTTCCTTTTATGAGACTTAAGGAGTGCTGATGATCAGGTCTGTTCTTGTGTGTGTTTTCGTGTATAGGTTCAGTGACACACTGAAATTAAAATAAATATGGAGAAATTGGAGAGTACATCATCATGTCCGGATAAGGTTCTCAAATATATACAAGTTAACCCCAAAATCAAGACACCAGAAGATTTCCCTCCTTCCCCTGGAGTTGCTGGCTTAATTACTATAGATTTTTGTCTCTCGTCTGTAGTGACTGGTAGAAAATACACTTGCTGGTTCTTTTTTCCTGTCATACAGATCTGTAGCCTTTTTTTTTTTTTTTTTGTTGGCAAATAACAGCAGAAAACTTCACAAGTCCAGAAGAAACTAAAATGCTTGATGCAAGAATTTTAGGTAATTGTTCAAGCAACACTTCCCAGCTGTTCTTGAACATAGCTGTTTTATCACTGAAACTGAAAATACTCATCGTGTTTGCTTTGTCGTTTTCATCATATGACGGTTTTTCCCCTTAGCTTTGACATAACATGAAAAAAGTAGAAAATTGGACCAAATGTGTATGTATTTTAAGACAAACTCTGAAATCTGAAGAAATAAGGTGGATGACCTAGGGTGTTTGGTGTTTATGTGAGACTGTTGAGTAGGGCTAGAGTAAAGTCCGTGGAAGGAAAACACCAATTGGAACACCCTAGTACCAAGTCATAGGTTACATAAAAATGCCAGAGTGGTTTGAAGCCATGGGGGAATAGTGCAGTGCTTTAAACCTAAATGTTACGTGGGGAAAATAACTGCACTAGTAACAGAATCCTTAAGATTAGAAATTCTCAGAACTTGTAGGTAGGAAAAGTATAGAATAATACAGAGTACGTAGCTTTAAAGTAGGAAGCACAATGGGAGAAAACTGGCACCCCAGTCCTCTTAGACATCACAAGTGACACCTTTGGGAAACATCTGGTCAGGAAACCCAGAGAGAGGAAGGTACTTTTGACTCTCTCCTGGGAATTGTGCAGAACTTGGTAAAAAATTTTACTGCTAGTGGTCTCTCCTGTAGGCGTGAACGCAAGTGTGCTTACAGACCCGTGCAGAAGTAATCCAAGCCGAAAACTTCAGTGAATCATAGAATCACAGAATGGTTTGGGTTGGAAGGGACCTCAAAGATCATCTCGTTCCAACCCCCCTGCCATGGGCAAGGACACCTTCCACTACACCAGGTTGCTCAAAGCCTCATCCAACCTGGCCTTGAACACTTCCAGGGATGGGGCAGCCACAGCTTCTCTGGGCAACCTGTGCCAGTGCCTCACCACCCTCAGAGGGAAGAATTTCTTCCGTAGCAATATTTTGTTTCAAAAGGGAAAGTACCTCAGAACGAAGCAGCTTGTTACAAAGAAACTGAAAGGAGCAGTGAAAGGGTGACATGATTGTGGGTAGTGTGAAGGTTGTTTAAAGGCCCTGTACTGCAGTGCAGATCTCGTGGCCCTATCAAAAGCCAACTGAGAAAAAGTTCTGACGTGAAACAGCAGGGAGGAAAGGCTGTGGAGTCAGAGGCATCCTTCCAAAAGCTGAAGTCATGACCGAGTGAGGAAGACAAAAAAGAACAAACACTTTGAAACGCCAAAAACTTAGAGGAACATCTTTCAGAAAGTATAAAAAGTAATAGTTCTTTTCCAAATATGTTGGGAATAAGAAGCTTGTCTGAAAGTTTGCAAAACCCCTTGAAGACGAGGGTGTGAAAGAATCACTTGCAGAAGGTGGAGCAGAAAGAAACAAATGAGTTTCTGAGGCAACTATGCTCCTCGTGGTTTCTTTACCAGAACCCATCTCAAAGCCAACTATTAATGGAAGAATTTAAGAGCGCGGTGAGCAATAACTGCCTGCAGGGACCAGGGTGTTAGAACCCAGGAGGAATTCAAGGGAGAAACTATTAAACTATTACCACTTCTGTACAACCTTTCAATTAAAACCTCCTCAGCCCTAGTAGATAACAGAAAGGGCTGATACAGTGCCAACTTGCAAAAGAATTCCAAGGGAGCTTGGGGAACAGCAGACAGAAATCTGGATTTGTATTGTGCAGTGTCGTCAAAAGAATAATATAGATTAGAATTATTTGGCACATGATTTTATATGAATGTGGAGCAGTCAACGTGTCTTTTGTAAAAGGAAGTTGCACTGGACGAATCCTCAAGGACTTGAAGGGCTCAGCAGACATCTGGATTAGGGTTTCCAGTGCGTATGGTGTCCTCAGATTTTCAAACAGCTTCTGACATGGTCCTTTGCCGCAGCTTCATAAGGCAAGTGATCTTTCTGGGGATAAGAGAGAATGGTTTTTAGTTAACCAGTCACTGGTTAAAAGGTGAGAAAATGTAGCAGTAATTGTTGGTATAGTGGAGGGTGTCACCTTCAGGGTGACGCACAAGTCCTGTGGGACCTGTGCTCTTCGATACTCTCACAGATGGTCTGAGGAAGGCAGTGGACAGAGAATTAACAAAGGCAGTGATTTAGAAGTACTTTGGCATAGTCAACTCTAAAGCTGCAGAAGGACCTGCCTTATGGTACTGTGTGATTGGAAAGTAAACTAGCAGGTTAAACTCGGTGTCAGTAAGTGTAGAGTAATGTGAGAAAATGGAATTATCTCTGCCTACAGCTATGGCTAAACGAGGTACTGCCTCCCCCAGTAACAGGTTATGGAACAGCTTGCGAATGAAGGATGTCTGGGCCTGAAGAAAAGGTCCCTGAGTGGGACAGAAGATAAGCAATCATTCCCTGTTTCTGTTTCAGTCCTTGACAAGAAGTAGGTACGTCAAATGGAAGTAGGAAGTTCAAAATAAACAAAAAGAAATACTTCTTTGCATGATGAGTACAGTGTGGCAGCTGCTGCAACAAGACTCTGGTGCTGAGTTTGCATGAAAGTGGTTGGATTTATTCCTGGGAGGAAGATCTGTGTAAAGTCTATTTCATACCGGTATAGAAGACCTGGCATGTGGAAATCTTGAAACATGTTGTCACAGGGCATGGGAACGTGTTGGGGAATAGAGCTGCCTAGTTCTTTTCCTTAGGCACGGGCTGCTGACCGCTGTCCCAGACACGATACTGGCTGGATGAAGATGTGATCTTGGTAAGGCTCATCTGTGGTGCCTTGTTCTCTTTAATTGTATTTTGCTGTTTCTGTACTTGTTGGTTCCAGTCACTCCCTCCTCTCTCAGATGCTCCTCCTACAAAATAAATGAAGTTTGTTTTTTATGAAAACACACTTTTTGTGTTTCTTTTTGTTATTGTTGGTTTGTTGTTTGTTTTTTTTTTTTTTTTTTTGTAGTACATTGAGTTGTCATGTGTGTGACTTAAGTTTATTGTGTTTGTCTACAGACTTCTTGGACAAAAAATGGTGCTGCTGCTTAAGCATTTTCATATGCGTTGAGCTATATTGTTCAACTGTGTTCTTCACCTAATGTAACTTGTAAAAATGAACATCTTTAAAGTGTTATTTTTATGTGTTGGTAAAGAGTTAATGGAAAATGTTAATAGAAAATGTTCCAGACCAGTGTTAGTCCCTACTGTGTCATGTCCTGCTAGTTTTTAGCAACGTACTCTGAATTTGGTGGCTGATTAGTTGATCCCTCAAGGAGACTTATACAATCCTCCTGACATTGGAGCACAGCAGAATACTTGAACGTTAGCAAGTTTTCCATTTGTGAGAGTTGTTTGTTAGTGGAGAGAACACTCCAAACTGTGCCAAGCACATGCTAGGCATAGGGGCCCTGCTGACCTCAGACCTAACGTGTTGTCAATTTTGGGTTTATTTAGGGCAGATCCGCAAAGCTGGTGTGTTGATAGAGACATAAGGGAGTGTGTGATATGTCCCATCTGTGTAAACTCAATTTTCTATATGCTGTCCTGCACAGATGGTATGCTTTTGTCTGCTTTTTTTATTTCACACTTCAAGCTGAAGAAGCCGGATTTGAGGAGATGTGCTATATTAATTTAGTCACTTGTAAACTCGAGATAGTTTGTTGGTGAAGGGGTAGGTGGCAGGAAAGAGCGGTCGCCTCTGTCTTCTGAATCAGCCCACGTCTCCCCACCTTTTCCCATTCAGCAGGTAGAATTCTCTCTCCACTTCTGATTCCATCTGGGGAGTTGAACCATTTATTGCTGTAGGAGGAAGTTAATAGGAGTCCTGACATGGAGATTATTGTCTCCTTACCTTCTGCATGAAAAGATGCTTATACGGGAATGAAAACTGTGGCAGTTGCTCTCATGTGGTCTGCTTTCTAGTTCCCAGCTTTCCCATCACCAGGAGAAGTGAATGAAATAGGAACAGTGGAGTGAGGTTTGAAGAGCCCAGCATTGAGGCAAAGTCTGTAGCCTTTATATACAAGAAGAAATTAGTTATAGGCTCCTGCAGAGTGTGGGAGGAAACTTGAGATGCTCTAGGAGCCTGTTGATCGTTCCTGGCTAAAACTGGCCAACATCTCTGTTGTAGTTTAGCCCAGGCGGCAACTAAGCACCGTGCAGCCGTTTGCTCACTCCTCCTCCTCAGTGGGGTGGAGAGGAGAAAATATAACAAAAGGCTTTGAGGGTCGAGATAAGAACAGGGAGGGATCACCCACAAACCATGGCCTTGGGCAAAACAGGCTCAACTTGGGGAAAAATCAATTTAATCCATTGCCAGTCACTTCAGAGAAGATAACGAGAAACAAAACCCGATCTTAAAAACACCTTCTCCCCACCCCTCCCTTCTTCCTGGCTCTACCTCCGCCCCCCAGTGACAGGCGGATGGGGAATGGGAGTTGGGTCAGTTTGTCACACCTTGTTTCTCCTGCCCTTTCCCCCTCAGGGAGAAGACTCCTCACACTCTTCCCCTGCTCCAACGTGAGGTCCCTTCCAGGGGAGACAGTTCTCCACAAACTTCCCCGACATGAGTCCTTCCCATGGAATCCAACCCTTACCCATCAGACTGTTCCAGTGCGGGCTTTTCCCATGGAGTCACAGCTGCTTAGAGTGCAGCCACCCGCTCTGGTGTGGAGTCCATTCCTGTGGCCTGCAGATGCATCTCTGCTTCACCATCAGTCTCCAGCAGCGTGGGGGTCCTTCCCACGGAGACAGTCCTCTGCGAACTCCTTTGGGTGCAGCCACCTGCTCCAGCGTGAGGTCCTCTCCCACAAGCTGCAGGGGAATCTGTGCTCCACTGTTAATCTCCATGGGCGTCAGGGGGACCGCTGGCCATCCCACCCCGGGCTGCAGGGCAATCTCAGCTCCGGCACACCTCGTCCCACTCTATGTCACTGACCTCGGTGTCTGCGCAGTTGTTTCTCTCACATCTCACTCCTCTCTCTGCTGCAGCCATGCCAGGCCCTACTGGCCTGGCAAACTTTGGCAGTCTCAACAGGGCAAACTCCACCCAGCGGGTGCCCAGGCAGTGGGGCGCTTTGGAGCTCTCCAAGCTGTGCCACTGTGGCCATCACCAGTCGACTGGCGGCAGCTCAACATGGGAGGTCAGGGGCCAGGCCCCCCACCTCCTCCTTCTCTCTCAGCTACCGGTCCTGCATGGTGCAGGTTTCTTTGTCCCCTTCTTTAATATATTTATTCACAGAGGAACTGCTTGGCAGGTCTGACCTGGCCAAAACCAGATCCAGCTTGGAGCTGGGGAAGCTTCTAGCAGTGACTTACAGGGGCTGTCCCTGTAGCCCCTCCCTCGCTACCAAAACCCCACCACGATCTCCTGGATGTGGCTGTGAGAAGTACAGAAAGCAGAACGGAGGCAGAGCTTTCTGGTGGTGAGATGTGGGGGTGCTCTAGGAGTAATTGGTCATGGTCTGCGGTGGTGCATGGTCACCCTTTGGTAGCGCGGCCAGATCACACGTGACTTTGAGTGGAATTCAAAGAGGTGAAACCAGAAGACAATCATCAGAACGAGAAGTTGGATGAGAACTCAAGTCTGGTTTAGAGCTCGTTATTTTTGAGGGAGGCTGCACAGAGTGCTCTACAGAATCAGGTGTGCTTGGGAGTCAGGGAGTCGGGGTGGTTCGAAGAGTGTCCTCAGAGGAAATATTATTAAAAGCACAGTCGATTGGTAATGGGATGAGAACATCGGCTGGAGAAGCACTGCTGTCGTGCCAGGGCTGCAGGAGGGAGGCTCAGGTGCTGCCAAGAGTTGCTGGTACAGATGCTGCCCTGTGCCAAAGAGGGAGGGAGCTGGGTAACGCGTGGTTCGCCATCCCCGGGCCCAGGCTGCCTTACAGCTGCGAACCAGGGACCCGTTCGCCAGTCACCGATGGGAGCAGGGTGGCAGCAGGAGCACGAGTTTCGGCTCACGGCCCTGGCCTGCGTTCAGGCCTTAGGAAGATGGTGAGAGCGCAGCTATGCTCTGTGGTAGCTGCTGTGGCACCTTCCAGACATTGTTCCACGGGCAGCGTATCGTCAGGCATTTGGGCGTTTTGGCGTGTGCTGTGGGACTTGGATGAAGGACATCTCCCTTGCAGTGGTTAGTCTCTTGTGACAGCAATAGCTGAGCTTGTAAAAGAGATTCTGGGATTTTTATTGTGTTTAACAATTTAATGATTTTTTTTCCTGTAACTTCTCAGACTTCTCTTTGCTCAAAGGTTTAAATCTTCTTTTAGAAATACTGCCAAAGAAATCCTTCTACCTTGTCTACAGTGTTTAACATGTATGTAGGTACCTACACCTCTTAGATATACTTTCAAGAAAATAGCAGAAATTGGAAACTATTCTTGGAAGGCACCATGGAAGAAATTATTGTTTCTGGCGAGCTTAAAAAGTTTTGACCTTTACCAAATATAGGGGTTTTAAGACTGGAAATGGTGATTAGAGCAATAGTTTCCTCTCTTGTATGACATGGTCTACCACTGTTTGCATTCTAACTTCTTTAAAAAGGGACCTGGTCTTTGTACACAGACTTCCTTTACTCTTTTAGGATTATTTGTGAAAGGCAGAATTCTTGCAGAATCACAATATCCCTTTGAAAGTGTCTCCTGTGACCTCTTTTTCCATCGATGTGTCTAACAGGGATTTCTGATACTAGTTTAGAATCCTTGTTAAACTACTTTCTTTTTTGTTTTCCTCCAAACTTCTTTGATTTGTCACGATCAGTTTGCTTTTTACTCCTGTCTTCCCGTACGCTGACAGCCACTCCTAGTTTGGTGAATTTTGCAAATTTAATAATCATCACTTGATTTTCAAATCAGTTTTTTTTTTTTTTTTTTTAACCCAAGTAGTAGCTGTGAGTGATAAACAATTTCAGCAATCCCCACTCGGTTTCCTTGCCAGCTTGTGGCATTGTTACCACCTGCCTCTTCTTCCCTGTTCCAGTGCTTGTCCGTTGCCTTATTTGTGGTTTTCCAGAATTGTAACTGGAAGGCAAGCTCCTTAGGCTTGGAGCGTCCTACATTTAGGACTCTGAAGTTTGACCTTCTGGCCATTCTTTACTGAGCATTTGCAAATGAGGAGTTTTGTGTGGCTCTCAACTTGGCCTGCCTTGGGGAGATTTTAATGAGAATGGCGAAAACACATCCGGGTATGGAAAACATGCATGCTTCAGAAACGGAGGAAATGCTTATGAAGGAATTTTCTCAAGTTATTCAGCCTGCAATTTCCATCAAGGAAATATCTGCCTAGATAAAATGTTGTAAAATTAAGAGCAGTGTCAGATCAGAAGCACGTTACAGTCCTGTTGTTGTATATCAGAGAAATATGAGGGAACCAGAGGAGAAAACAAGGTGACATGCCCTGCCGAAACAGGAGCCTGGCTAAAACCAACTGCATCTATTTAAATGTTGCTATCGAGTAATCAGTGTGAAATTGCTTTCAGGAGCAACGTTCTTGAGAGCTCTTTACCCTTTTCTTGTTTGTTTTTGTCTTGGTTTCCATTTCCCAAATTGTCGTTACAGCCCTTGTCGATGAGCTGTTGAGGTTTAACTGGACGAGCCAAACTCTGCCATGTGCATAAAGACATTTGCCAGAAACCCCCCAGTCAGAATGGTGTGCAAAGCAAAATATGCTCATTTTTCTTCTGCCATCTCCCATCTGTGCTCGCACCAAACCCACAGGGATACAGCCGTATGATCCTGTGCAGCAGGAGCTAGGCAGGAGCCCTGGTGACTTCGCTGCCCCGAGGAAGGGGTGGAAGACTGGAGTACAACAGGAGGCTGAAATGAGATGGTTACAATCTGTTTCAGCTGACTAAGCATGCATTATCTTTTAGCCAAAATTTTGCTAGTATATCCAGTAAATACACATACTGGATCTGTTTGAATGAGCCCAGTGTGTTTTTTGAGCTGGAGGAGACGTCCTTCCCTGGCCACAGTGGATGTGTCAGTGTGACTCTCAAGAGCTGAACGTACCCGTCTTGTGAAAACGGTGGCTGAAGTTCTCTGCATTAGTGAAGCTGAGATCTGAAGAGGGTTTTCTTGAGGGTTTTGGACCCATCCTTGCCAAAGGGAACAGAATAAAGAGGTGTACACTGGTGCTCATAAAGCTTAATTTGTACTTGCTCATCTTCTTCTTGCCAGAAAGAAGCTGGCAGGTATCCAAGTGCCATAGACCCGTTCGTGGAAGGAAACAACATTTCGTTCTAGTGGAAGATGGTTATCTTCTGTCTCCTACACACAAAGAACCAGGATAGGTTTTTTGTGTTACCAGGAAATGTTTGGGTTGCTCATAAGCTTTCATAAAATGCAGTCGTAGATTATGGAGAATTCACAAATATTTAAAAATATAAAGGATTTTGAAGAATAAAAAATGAGAGTAGTAGAGAGTTCCTCTTTCCTTGGTCTCTGAATAAGAAGATTGTTCCATGTTTTCCTAAGTCTTCCCCACTCCATTCTGCCTTCTGGAGATGCATCCACCTATACCAGTGCAACAACACTAAATCTCCTAAATCATTCCATTACTTAATTTAATGGTTATGATATGGAGTAAATGTAGGATAGAAATAAGGTGCCTGATGCCAATATCCACTTCTGTTGAACAGAAAGAAAGCAAAACATGATGCTTTAGTCAACTTTTACTTTTCAGTGCAGAATCAATCTAGATTTGAGCCTGACCTAGTAGTGCCCCTAAGCTTGTGCTTAGTTGCAAGTATTTTTTAACTTTAAAAGTAAATTTTACAGGTAGATTGATGTGCTTTGCTGGGAGTTTAAGGAGGATATTAGGAACAACGGGGCATGGAAATTGTTTAAAGTGTTTGTTTGACTTTCTTTTTTCGCTCAGTGACAGTTGCACGGGCAACACTTGAAAGCTACTGTGTCTGTTTAATACAGTCCAGTCTTCCCAGTCTGCTGAAACGGAGACTGGGATCCTCCTTCCTTAACTCCACGTTGCTGAAGATGAAGTGCAGCCTTGGAATAAGGGCTGTCTGTGGTTTCCTATTCCCACAGGCTCAGGAATGTCTCCGCGTTGCCTCTTGGCATTGCTGGGTGCAGCACGTGGAGGGTAATGGTGCTTATCGCATGGTCCACCCGCCGCCGATTCCCCGGAGAGCCCGTGACCCAGTAGCTGTGGGAGGTTAAGAGGATATCATTCCCCAGAGGCCTTTCCAGGCACATGCTCTCATTGTTCTTGGAATTGGAACGGATTTAAACGACAATCCGTACTGGTGGCTACTCACCGCTCTCCTATTCATTTAATAGTTATTACCTCCTTTAGAAACAGCAGCATTAAATTGAGAGGAGGATACACCATTCTGTTTCTCCATACTGGAGGCTGAGGACTCCTTTTCCATCATTTTGGGCAATAGTTGAAAATAATGATAAAAAGGTACACAGGGGCTCAGCCTTATTCTCTTTTCTGCCTTTGGGCAGATGACCTGGAGAAGTTTATTGGTAGATGTTTCAATAAATGCCTGATGACTCCACTATCTTATTGATAACAGAATTTATCCTGTTGTCTCACCAACTGCTGGTGAAATTAATGTAAAGGAGAGCAAGGTCTGAAACCTCTTGCAGCGTCCACCGGAACTCAGCATTCATCTCCCCGAGTTCTTTGGAGAAATGTAGTGAGCCACACGCGTGGGACACTGGAAATGCTTGTTCTTACCAGTGCTTTGGAGAGTGATCCGTGTTCAAATTCTGCTTTATCATAGAAGTGGATTAGTTTGATATGTTTGTGTCCAGTTATATTTCTGGAAGCATAAGAACAAAATAAATTGCTATAGTTTTTCAGCTGATATAATGGCCAAAAGAAAATAAAGGAAACTTCCCCTAAGTCTTATATTCATAAAATCTAATCTTTCAGCATTCCTGAAAGATCTATTGACCAAAACTTTATTCCTCTGACAAATGAATCAAATTTAGAAGCCTGTTTGTTCTCAACATTAAACTCCATTTTTTTTTCTTTATTCTCAGCTGCTTTTCAGTTATTGTGACAAAGCAGTGGGATGGTGTTGGGTTTTGCTACTGAGGATCCCATCTGCTGCACACTTTATGTAGCTGATTATTAGTGAAATAAAGGAGTAGAGAGAGGTTGTGAACAGTCTCTTCTAGTACCAGAGTTGTGGAGCTTCAAAATAGCAGTGGAAAGGTTTAGATCAAACACAAGGAGATACTTTTTCATGCAACAGAGATGAGCTATGGAAAGCTTTGATGCAGGGTGGTACGAGTGCTAAAGCTCTTGGGAGTTCAAGAAGCAACTGAACAAATTAGTGGAAAAAAAATTCCCTCAAAGACTTTTACAAGCACAACCTCCATCTCTGCCTCAGATCCCCTGTGCAGCAGATTTCTAGAAGCTGGAAGAGCCTCAGGGAAGTATGACTTTACACCTGCTCCATTTTAATAACATTCCCTTGGCATCTGCTGTTGTGCACCTTTGGAGGCAGAACACTGGCTAGATGATCCTTTGGTCCGATTGTGCTCCAGTGTCTGGAAGGCAGCAAATGCACTTCTGTCCCTTGAGTCGTCTTCAAGGTCCATCCATGCAGTAACCCAGGCAGGAGCTGGCAGAAAGCATAGGTAACTTTTGGGAGCATTAAAAAAATAATCAGATGACAAAAAATAAAGATATGACAAAACACAAATCGAAGAGAGCTTTATCTCTAGGCAAGAAGATGTTCCCAGTAACCCAGGTGTTAAATACTCAGTAAAATATTGTTGCAGGGTTATGTCAACCGTTGGCCTAAAGAAAAAGGCCTCGTTATGTACAGTCCCAGTGGAAAGCTGTCCTAGAATGCTCACAGCAACCTGGAGTGATGAGCTGAGCTTCGTGTCTTGGAGTCCTGTTTTAACACGATAGGTAAGCATCAGTCTGGCCCGTTGGCCACCTTCGTTGACTCTGTCGTTTTCCATGGTGCTGCACTGAGGTGCCCATAAATTCAACGTGTGAAGGTGCCCCGTGGGGGGCACAGCTCATTCTCACAAGAGGGGAAGGATATTTTCATCGGATAGTGCGTGTTCACAGTCGGCGAGTCCCTTGATTAAACAGTTTATCTGTTTGCTAAGCTCTTGTTTATTTGGATGTTGTGGCCAACCCCTGTTAGTCAACTGGTGAAAGGGAAGCTCTGGCTTTTGGGTTTTCCCACAGCTGCGTCTGAAACAGCTGCTCTGATTTGGAAGTGCAAGTGGTAGGTACGCAGAGACCTTATCGGATTCTGATGGGTGCCAAAATCCTTTCTGTGCTCGTTATGGTTGTGGGAACCGTCCACACGGAAAAGCTGCTGACATTTCTGCTGCTCTCCAGTGAACTGGAGTGAACTGGAAAGGATGAGGCAAATACAGAAAAGCAGTTTGGCCAACCAGCCATTTTCAGTGTTTCCATTGCTGCCATCTGTCCTTGGAAGAGAGTCGCTTCTCCCCCATATGTGTCTTCAAAAATTCTGTTCCTCTGTCTTTTTTTTTTTCTTTTAATCAAGTTCAGAGCTCTTGTTTTCCCCAAAAGCTTTATTCTGTGTCTCAGTTTTCTCCTCCTCAGTATCCCTGGTGAATTCTGCCTTACAAAATCTGCGGACATAAATTGACCCATCATTAATACAACAATAAAATTACAATGAAGAGACACTCCCAGATCCCTTTCAGTCTTTGGTGTGGTCTGTCTTAAGACCATACTCATGCTAGTGAGGGACGTGGGGCTTGTATGGGGCAGCGCTTAATGGTAACACCACAGATCCAGTGGTGAGGTCATGGTCTTCTCTTCACAGAAATCGGATCTGGAAATTGTCTTGCTAACACGTTTAATCCATTTCCTTGCCATTGTCTGGTTCTTTCCTGCAGTACATTTGTTGGTGGTATGCCCAGTCTCTCATAAAATACCCACGCAAAAGCGCTTCCACTGTTTCCCTGGGGAATAATTCCTTATATTGATTCTTACTCTTCAAGATTTTTTTTTCCCGGATACTCAGCCTACCTTGTGCTCTTGCTTAATTTCATGCCTGCCTGTCGGCGTAGCCCTTGGTATTACGTGTAAAATCTGTTACTCTCAAGGCTCGCACCTTCCAGGTCCATCTCCCACCGGTGTGACTGTGCTGGAATACTCCTTCCACCTCGTCTCCTAATCCTGTGTTCAAGGCTTTCCTGATCCTGAGAGTGTTGCTTCAAGTGCATTGTGCAGCAACCAGCATTCTCCTGGTAAGGTGCCAAGATTTCAGAAGATGCATTGTCCCGTAGGACAGTCCACTCAACAGACGGTGAGAGCTGCTTCTTGGACGCTTGTGCAGACCAAAGCACATTTCCACGATCTGCGTTGTCATCTGTGAAAACCCCTGGCTGCCCTTTACACACTGGAGTGTTCTTGTTTATCTACTTATTTAAGGATATTTTGCTGCAGTACATTGAGTTTGCTTTTTTCTCAGGCTTCCTTTATTTTTCATTCATAGGCTTGAGGTTACGCAGGGTTCCTCTGTTGCTATGAACTTCTGCCAAAACGTTTGAGTAAGGATAACCTGCACAATTTTTTAACATACTTACCAGTTGTCCGGAGTTGTGTAAGAAAGCTGGAGCCAAACAACAGCAGCTTTCCACAGGAATCTAAATAAATAATAACTGTGAGATTTTTGTGTGATAATGTTGTGCATTTTACCTGAATTTTGCAGTTTTATTAAAAATCAAAATTAGTCCTTTCAGTTAGTCTGGTGAGGTTTATTTTTTGTGAACCTGTCTGTGGTTCACTTATCGCTTTAAAAAATAATCCTAAATTTACTGAAGCCAATCGCAAACCATAAAGAATTAAGCTGTTGATGCTATTTCTGTTTTTCACAGCATCCAAGTTCTAATGTAAATCTAAATCTCTTGTTAATACCAGGAATATTTTCCTTTGTGAAAATAAGTGTCATGTCACAAACTCGGTGTTAAAGTGTTTTCAGGATTAGAAAAAGTATTAGTTTTGAAACTCACCTCTGTGTTGCCCTGACATCTAAAAGTAGATTACTGGGGAAAAATGGAAGTGAATGAATTCTTTTATTTGTATGTCTTCATTAAAGTGTTTTCTGTCCATAGGTGTGGACAGAAAAAACTAGTAAGTGCAAAGACAAAATATCCCATCTTTGTTTTTCGCGTATGTGTTAAAATAATATTGCTTTCAGCAAGAGGAGTGGAGTTGCCAGAGTCTTGAGACGTGGTGCCATGTTTAGCTGCCTACATAATATTTCTTCCCTTTGCTGACAAGGTTAAATAGTGAAATAATTTTTCCCTTTCAGTTTATTTTATTTTTACTAGTATATTTTATTTCTGCTTTATAAGATAGTTTTCTTAAGAAGTGGTCATGGTTGGCTGAGATTATCTGCGTCAGGTGTGTGGCAGATGTGAACTCCAGTTTGCTCCTCGAGGGAGCTAAAATTTTCCTTCTGTAAAAGGTTTTGAAAGAACCACAGGGAAGTGAGACAATTCGGTCCATGTCTGCACTGGAAGAATGTGCATGATGGGGGATGCTCATCACTTCAGAACTCTCCTTCCTGTTGCCCTCTGCAAGGGAGGGAAGACCCAGTTACATGTGATGGTGAGTGGGTGACCCCTGCTCTCCCCTGAGAATCCCCTTGCCTGGGTTGGTGTAGAGGAAAGGTGCCAACGGTGGCTTCTCGCTAGGTTTACACTCGCATGAGAGCTAATGTGTGTTTGCTCAGTGAAAATACATATTTTTTTGGAAGGGAGTACAAAGCCTGTGTCATTTAAGTGACTTTAAAGTCCCCAATTTGAAAAGAATGATGCAACAATCCTTACTATGTCTGTGCCAGGCTTTCAAAAGCTCCCAGCAGCCAGCAAGTACCATTGTTCTCAACGGGAGGTGCTGGCACGGGACGCTTGGGAAGATCTGGCGCTCGCGGTGCTCCTCGGTACCCCGCGCGCTCAACGCGCCACGCGGAGGAAGGGGAATGGCACCGTCCCTGTGCCACGGGGGGGGAACGGGACCTGGGGTTCTTTCCCCGAGTTAATGGGCTGAGCCAGACACAGAAATAACTACGGGTTTCAATGGCACAATTCTCAAAATACCACTTGAACCCAATGAACTAATGAACTGTGATGACCGTGGTTCTGATCGCTGTCAGGATTGACTATACTGCTGGTTACCGTAAGAGCTGTAATTGCATCACTTGCTTTGAGTGATGGGAATACTGCAGTTTTCAGTGAACTAAACTATTTCTTCTCTTTAGTGATGCCTTGTTTGCGGGAGGTGTAGCTGTACGAGGACAACCTTACCTGTCCCTCGCTTGCAGGCACTGTTAGCGTCGGTGGGAGTCCCGAGCACTGATGGCATGCACCCCTCGGGAAAAGGGAACGTTTCAGGCTCAAGGCCACGTGAGACTCCTGCTAGTCTACGCACAGTAGGAATTAAATTTGGTGGTGTAAAGGGCAGGTTAGACTGGTTCCTAACTTTGCTTCTGCTTGGCTGTGAACACACAGAGGGAATTAATAGGCTGGGAGCTCTCCAGTCAAGATGCTTCTGAAAATGATTCATAGAATCACGGAATGGTTTGGGTTGGAAGGGACCTCAAAGATCATCTAGTTCCAACCTCCCTGACATGGGCAGGGACACCCTCCACTACACCAGGTTGCTCAAAGCCTCATCCAACCTGGCCTTGAACACTTCCAGGGATGGGGCATCTACAGCTTCTCTGGGCAACCTGGTCCAGTGCCTCACCACCCTCAGAGGGAAGAATTTCTTCCTCATATCTAGTCGAAATCTGCCCTCTTTCAGTTTAAAGCCATTGCCCCTTGTCCTGTCACTACATGCCCTGTAAAAAGTAAAAAGATTGTTCTTTCTTGACTCTGATGTGGCTCGAGCAGCTGTTGTGTCACCACCACTACAGATGACACGCAGAACAGAGAGAGGTTTTTTACCCGTCACATACCCGTACACGTATCTCCCTCTTCAAACTGTCGTACCAGCTACTGTTAATTCCTACTGGAAGCAGTTGTGTTGAAACTTGGTAAAAGCTGTCAGCTCATTTTTGAAACTCTTTCCTTGATTGCAAGATAATGCTATTTACTGCGGAACCGGGGCAGCTCCCAGTCCTACACATGTAGGACACATTTCATTTGTTATATGCTTGTTCTGTCAAACAAGGGGAAGTTGAGATGTGTGCAGCAGCAGTGTGGCTCCGAGCTGGGGCTTGAGTAAACATGTCGAGATTCACATGAAAATTGTGAGAGTCGGTAAGAATAAACAGGATGATTTAGAGTTAACTTTAGATGCAATTGTGTTGACCAGATTTCAATAACATTGTAAAGCTTCTGTAATACTCCTAAGCATGGCTTTGTAAATATTTTTCTAGGGGTATCAGTTGTTACTCACTGGGCACAGTGATAATCTAATATTGGTATTTTTGGAAAGGCATTGTGTGCGAGGTTCTTCCCAAGTCCGGAAGTCGTTTTTAATAATGATCTTGGGGCAAAGTCCTTAAAGAAAATAAAAAAGTCAGTCACATGCAGTCTTCCTAGAGGCTGGAAAAATGAGTTGGTACAGTTTTTAGTAACAGTCTGTGAACGAGATCCAGAAAAGTCCGTTCTTGGCTGACGCATGCGTGTTAACCAAAGGGCTTTCAAAGAATGCTCCGGGAAGTCATTTCAGGATACATAAAAGTTGTAGCCTGGAAGGGGTCTACATGCATGTGGTTTTAGCAGGGGCAAAAATCCTGGTTTCTCTGAGCTCACGCGGAAGAGAACATAATGTTCTCTTTAGAAGAGGGCCACTTAAAGAACAGCTGCTCCGCAGCACAGCAGTGTTCGGTGAGCATGCTGTGCATCTGGAAATAGATTCTTTTTTTTATTTTATTTTTTTTTTAATTAATCTGTGGTCTAAACTTATTCACATCAGTGTTTGTACAGTCTTATAGTTACAGTCAGTGTAGATAGGCAGCACAAAAATGCCACTGTACCTGAAGACCAGCTTGACACCTTTTCTATTTGCAGCCTCCTTTCTTTTGTGTTTGGCCTAAAAACTCTTCTCTTCTCTTCTCTTCTCTTCTCTTCTCTTCTCTTCTCTTCTCTTCTCTTCTCTTCTCTTCTCTTCTCTTCTCTTCTCTTCTCTTCTCTTCTCTTCTCTTCTCTTCTCTTCTCTTCTCTTCTCTTCTCTTCTCTTCTCTTCTCTTCTCTTCTCTTCTCTTCTCTTCTCTTCTCTTCTCTTCTCTTCTCTTCTCTTCTCTTCTCTTCTCTTCTCTTCTCTTCTCTTCTCTTCTCTTCCTCTTCTCTTCTCTTCTCTTCTCTCTCGATTATTGAAGAGTGCCACCATCACTTGTCAGCCCTGGTATGAGAAACATGCCAGGGGTGAGATCTTGTCCTGGCAGAAGGCCGGTGGCAAACTCCTGCCCTTTTCCGCGTGTGTGGCAATAGCTGCCGTTATAACAAGCATTCTTGTTAGTTTTTCTTCCTCCATTCAGCTCAAACTGAATGTAAACTTGGGAAGAACATGTGTGACCATGTGCACACCCATGTTAAGTACTTGGGGAGGAGGGAGGCAGTCTGGAAGCTCAAGCTGTATCAAGATCATTCCTTGGAAATTCTGTAATACACTTTTTAAAAAATCTTCTAAGCTTCCAAATACAGAATCTATCTTTAGTTTATGAAAGCAAGGCTGCCCGTGTTTAATTCAGAGTTTTTTTCAGGTTGGCACTATAACTTTTCAGTGGATAATTGACTATTTCCTCCTCTTAGTTACCGTGACAATCCCTTCTATGTTCGGATTGCCCTAGCGCCTTGCCTAATGCTTTAATTCCTCACTTATGCCAAGGCCTGGGTGTGATTAGCTGAGCAGGAGGTGCACAAGACAACATCTGGTTGACCAGTGGTTTGGTAACCTTCCTTTTTCTCGAAATGGAGACCAAACACTGTGCAGAGATGCATCTATTTACCTTTGGGTGTTGGTACAAGTGAGTGGGATTGAATTATCATTTATAAAAAACAGGTCTGTAACAACCCAAGTGAATGAAAGGTGCGTGAACGTTTTGCTGATAGGACACCCCTGTTTTCCAAGGGTTATTTCTTCCCTCCATTATTGTTCTAAACACACTAGCAATCTGTTGTTCTTGGCCAAAAGAACAACTGTTGTATTACTGTGACTTGTCTATTCATTTATGAAGATGAAAAACAATAGCTGATTTTGTGCTGGTTTCCAGATTGATCAAGGCAATGACATGACACCACTTCTTTGCTGCAGAAACATTTGAATTTGGAATTGGAAATGCATCTACTAAATATTCTTTAAGCTTTCAAGATTTTTTAATTTGGAATCATGTAGGAGTAGGTACAACGCTGGCCTGGTGCAGTGAGGAACTGTGACAGTTCTTGCTAGGTAGTCGTCAAAAGCAGCCTCCTGAGGCTGTTCAGACGTTTTGTCAGAGAACCACCAATTTTGTTACACGAAGAAGGTATGAATGAACACATACTACTTCATTGTTAACAAGGTTACCCCAGGAGAAGCCTCTTCCTCTGACTGAGGGTATTATTAACGTGGAAGCGAAGCAGCTCCATGCCTGCATACCCACGGCTGGGCCTCTCGAGGTGTGATCTCGTGGTTTACTGGGACCTGTGCTGGTACAGGGCACAGCTGCCCAAAACTTTACTTACAGCCTCCTTGCATTAGGTGGAACCCAGGCTGGTTGGGTGCTGTGTGCTTCTTCAAAATGTCCCTGCTGGGTAAGGTTTTTCTTTTGTTCTGGAGCTTGCTGATACATCACCCATCCTTACAGGGCAGATGCATTTTTACCTTCATTAATGATGAGTTGTTAATTCCAGTTGGCAAGAAAGGAGGGAGAACTAATATAACAGCGATTCTTTTACTTATGATCATCTCTTGGAAGCATGTTTGCTGCTGGCTTGCAGTTTCTGTTTTTCCTGATTTTTTTTTCCCCTTCAGTTTTATTTCAAATTCTTTTCTTTCCATTCCTACCCATTTATTAACAGGACCTTGAGTAGGTTCTTAGTCATGCTTTATTTAGCAAAGTGCTCTGCCTCTATGTTGCAGGGGAAATGAGATAAGAATTACATATAATGGCTCTTCAGTGCAAACTGGATCTTGAAAAATCGTGTAATTACTTTACATATTGCCTTTTTTTTTGTGAATTTTGCCCAGATACGTCTGTGATCCCAGCTGCAAGGAGCTGTTTTGCACCTTCACTGAAATAACTGAATTTAAACATGTGCAGCTTGCTAAATGCGATTGTATGATAAAATACCGTAGTGAAATTTGTCATGAACCATGAGAAGCTTTTAGCAAGCAGGATAATTGCACTAACATTTGCTCTGAAGTACACTAGAAATTAATTTAACACACCATTCTTAGTGAAGCACACAGGATGATAAAAATACTCCAAACTGCCAACTAAATCTCCTGAATTGCTCTTAAAAACTGCCTTAACTCTTGTACTTTTTTCCCTAGCACTCTAAAAATACATCTGTGCTAAAAAAATAATGTAATGCCACAGATAATAAAAATCAAGATAATTTGATTATCTTCATGTAGAACATAATAATTGGCCATGTACTTCATTGTTCTTACGGTACATAGAATTCCTTCACTTGGGGTGTCACATCATTTATTAAATGCAGACCTGGTAATGGGTTAGAAAATCAAAGTGGTCGTGTGAAATTTCAGTGAGGTGCAAGTCTGCTAGAACTAGAAATCAGTTGTAGGGAGGAAAGTGATAAGTTTGGGAGGAATTATTCCGAGTGTGCCAGTATGCTAAATACAGAATGTGACTCATCTTTGAAGGGATTGCAGAAATGGCCTGAAAAGAGGAGGAGTTTAGTTACAGAAAGAACAAGGCTCTGCATGAGGTAAGAGTTCCTGTGTTCTCAGGCTGGGCGACAAGAACAAGCCAACAGTTGTACAACCTCCTTAACTCTCATCGACACAGTCATCTACTACGGCCCTCAGTGTCCCACCGCTGGAGGGGACAGTCCCGTGCAGATGGATTTAAACCACACGAAACAAGCCTGCTATGCCCATGAGTCGTGGCAGTGCCTCTGCGGGCAGTGCTGTGCCCGGGTGGGCATGTGGCATGTCTGGAAAGCTCCGGACTGCTAATTAGAGAGCGAGAGCTGAACGATTTGGGAGGTCCAGAAAATGAGATTTGAGACAAGAGGTGGGAGAGGGATGCTTAGCTCTGGACAAGGGAGGGTGTAATAATGCTTTTTAGCTCTGCGAAAGCCAAAGAAAGGTCAGCTGTTGTTCCTGTGTGCTTTGAACAGAAACAATGGAAGAGTGGAACTGAGTCCCTGGGCGAGTTGTTGAGTATCAGTGTTGGGAAGGTTTTAAGACTGGATTTAGGTAAGTCTCTGTGGAAAATGGAGGAGCTACAGTTGAGTCTGCCTTAAGGCATGGGAGAAAGACTAGACAAGCTCTTAAGGGCCCTTCCAGCTCTGTTCTTCTCCGATCCCCTAATATAGCTACATGTTTTGGTATCATTCATTATTGTCATCACAGTGCGACTGACTGAGAACGTACCGCCATAGCAGTGTTGCCAGGCAACTTCAGTGACATTTTGTATACTCAGTACAAACTTATTGCCAAGGATTTTCCAACTTTTCCCAGCATGGAAAAAATAAAGAAGCTAAAGCAAACAATTATATTTGTATTCCATTTTAAATTGGGTCAAACTTGGTTTCATCAGAATTTGAGAGTGGAAAGGATGTGGAAAGAAGGGTATTGTCCACCCAACCATCTGGAATATAAAAGGTCCCTGGAGATGCCGCGTTGTGCAATAGCTAAAACTCATGACTTACCTTCAAGAGCTCTAGATAGAAAACATGTGGAGGGTGAAAGGCAAAATGTAAACAGTAAGCATGAAAGAAATAATAAAGCTGGCCTGGGTGCAGCATGGTGTTCTGACTGCGAGATCCAGACAGGGAGGATTGCGTCATTCAAACAGGAAACTGGAGGAATGTTTCTCCAGTGGCTATCTTTCCAGATCCTGGAAGCTGAGCTGAATTATCAGCTAATTGTTAGGCTGGGCTGATAACGAGGAGACGTTTGTCCTCCAGCTGCAGTGTTGCCATTCCTAGGACAGTCAGTAAGAACCACAAATGATGTGCAGTTTGTCTTCCCTCAACCGTCCTACTTCATGAGCAACCAGCGTGCTCCTGTCTGCTTTCCGGTTTGGTCCGACGGGACCATGGCTGAATCATTGGTTTGGTCTCTCTCGAAGCCTGGAAGAGGCAACCAGCAGTTCAGTCCCAAGAACAGGAATCTTTATCCACCGTTTGGGCTGACAGCTCTCCTCGTCAAAGCCAGATGTGTCGTTAGGAAGTCAACAAAGACAGCAATAGTAGACGCCCAAATGATGAAGTTGTACCTGTCGTGAGCTACACAGAGAAATAGGAGCTTCTGACTGAATTTTTCTGAAGGTCTCTTAATTCCAATAGCTTCCTGTTGAATACAAACTCATGAGGGTGAAAATAGAGCTGTTAGTCTTTGGCTGTTTTGCCCCCAAAGCAGCTTTTGACAGTGACATTCTTCATCCGCCAAGAAGTCTGTTCATGGTTGCTCTGTCCGAGTTCTGTGGGTTTCTGTGCAATGGTGATGAGTGAATCTTGTGTTCCTGCTCCCGCTCTGTCAGCCGTTCCTCTCCTCTGCCTCTCTTCTTGCATTCGGTAGGAGCATTCCCTCCGAGGGCTGAAGGCCATGTGCTTCCTCTTGCAGACAGAGTTGGATGAGACAACTGAAGACAGTGAAAGATGGAGGATGTTAGACCCAGGAGGAGCAGGGAGGCGTAGCGAGGTTGTAGCACTGCCCTGCAGTGTACCCTCAGCTGTGGGGTGGAGTGCCCAGAGAGGGACCTGTTTCTCGATCTGGTGAGATTTGCTGTGGAATGATGTGTTAATGGTTAACGATGTTTCCATCTTCTGAAACCGAGTGCCCTGCCCAGCAGCACTCTGTGGTATCGGAGCAGAACACGGTGTTTGAAACAGACTTGCCCATGGCTGCCATGTGCCTGGTAGGGAGCTGAGGGCTCTGTGCCTTCCTCCTCCTCCTCATGCAGGGTCCTTGGGTGACCTGAACACCTCCTCACCCACAGAGCCAGCCGCACAAGCTGTGACCGTGCTGATCCTTCCCGGGCCCGAGGCTGGGGGTTGCCCCGCTCGGAAGGGGGTTCTGTAGCCAGAGCTCTGGCCGCCTGCGTCAGGCTGGGTCCTGCTCAGCCCTTGTGCCTTCTCTGCTGAAAGACGTACCGAATTGTGGCTGGTCTGTGTCTGGAGTTTCTGACACGGTGGTGAGAATGTGCTGCAAAGCATGAATATTTACCTCTGATTAAAACTGCTTCTGCCCTGAAAATTGAAGCCTTTACGTGGACGTTTTTGAAGGAGTCTGATTCCTTTGAAGACAACGAAGTCAGCGATGATTCCTAGCAGTGGCTGCGTCTTTCTCATGATCTCGGGCATGGTCTCACTGGCCCTTCCAGGGGGCTGGAACCCTTTTGTCTGTCTCTCAGAGTCATGCAATACGTGTGCTCCTGCTCATGTGACAGGACCACGCAGTTGTGGGTCTCCCCAGTTCTTGCTCATCCTTTATAGTGGGCAGTGGGTCGTTTAACCGTTATTAATGCGTTTGGCAAGGGGGTTGTTCTCCTGTGCGAAGATGTCACTTCAGGACAATGACTTTAGATGATCTGTATGAAAAGCTGTCAGAAAAGTCATTATAAAGATTTTAAAAGAACCAAAATCTATTTAGAAGACTCAGAAAATGTGTTCAAACTCAGCTACAGCAGATTACAATCTTTTAATAACTTTAAAGACATGATAAAACCCCACAGTGCCTTAGATAGCAAACACTGTCTTTTTCTGACTGTTTGCTTATAATTTGATACTGGGAAATGTCTATTTGCAAAAAGGCTCAAGTAATTGTAACCCATTTTGCTTTTGAAGATGATGTGAATATAAAAGAATAACGTTCTTTCTTCCTGATGACTTACACTTACTTGTTTTACTAACATACATCCTGTCTTAGAAGTGATTTCTCCTTTCTTCTTCTTGGGAAAAATTCCATCACTGAAGTATTTAAATTCAGTGCTGTAGTGATTGCTGTTGTCATTATTTTATACCCTGAGGTTTTTACGGAGTCCTTTAATGCCACGCTAGTGATGGCTTTGTTTATCCTTTTGTCTGAGCCTTTGGAATGCCGACAACCTACCCTCAGTGTTTTCAGGTCTCAGTGGGACCTGACATTTGGATAATTGGAGGAAAACTCCTTAGTAGAGGTTTCAGAGATGACCATTTGACTTGGATGCAGGAATGAGCATCTGGAGACACAGGGAGATGATTTCCTTGAAGAAGAGTCCTGGAGGAGGCTTCCTGGTGAGGAATACAGCTCCTGGTGTTCCACTTTTGAGGGATGTTTAAAACACCCTGGGTGAGCCTAAAACCTGCAGGGCTTACAAACAGGAGTACTGAATGGGGAACTAACGTCGTACTTGCAAAATAACTGCTCAACACTAAATAATAATCGTGTAGTTCCTGAGGCCCCCGCAAGCAAATAAAACAAAGCTGCAAATGATCTTTATAGCCCCTCTCTAACCAAAATTCATCTTTGCCCCCTCTCCAGTCCTGTCAAGTGTATCTGTAGCATCACGGCAGAGAAGTCAGAGACTTTGGGGTTATTTCAGGCGAGGGCTGTGTGTGTGTGCAGGCACGCACATGCGTAGTGGCCTTTGTGACTGTCCTGCCAGGATGCTTTGTAGTGAGAGTGCAGTTTGTGCTCGCTGGAGCAGTGTGCCAAGGGCAGAGGAGCAGGCAGGCTGTCAGGAGGGCGAGTCTAAGCGTAAGCTGAGCTCCATTTTTGGGGTTTAATCTGCTGCCACTGTCAGTCTCCACGTGCTTATGCTAATGTCTTGCAATGATGTGTCCCACTGAGTACATGAGATTGTGCAGTCTGTGTTATCTTTGGACATCCTGTATCTGTATCTCCGTTTTATGAGTAGCAGGGGAGACCTGTAAAAGAAGAAACCACATTCTATGGACCCAAGTACAGATAGCTGCATGCCGGTATCACAGCTCGGTGTGGTTTTGTTGCCTCCTTTATTTTTTGTAATGTGCTGAATATTTCTTTTCTGCCAGTCAAAAAAGGTTCAGTTGCATTTTAGGTGGCCAGTGCACCCAGAACAGCTTTAACACCTAACTGAACAGCCACAGCTAGAGGAGGCCACGCAGAGAAGAGATGTGGCCTGATAACTACTTGTCTAATACTAAGAAAAGAGGGATTTCTCCGAGTCCATTGTGACAGGCTTGTTGATACAGGATCACCCTGAGCCAGGGTGAGTGAGTAACCTACGTTTAGAAGGTTTGTAATTACTTTTGGGTTGACCATTGAAGATCCAGTCTACCACGAGGGATGTCAGTGCAACCTTCACCACCTCCTCTCTATCTGTAAACCTCCAATTATCCTCTTTGTCTTGCTGGGCTTGAGTTTTGCCACCTTCCCATAACTGGCTCGGCTAACAGGCAAGTCTGTTGGCCATTTTGTTATCAGAGTTGGCCAAAATGGAGATGAGCTGCCAGGTGTTATCTGTGTCCTGCCCATCCAGTGACGCGATGTGGTAAATATGGGGAGTCATAATGGAAGATCATAAAATAATACCATGGTTTAGGTGGGAAGGGACCTCTGGAGATTACCCTTGCCTCGTCTTGCAAGGCTGGACCAATTTTAGTAAATGCCAGGTTCCTCGGGGCCTTGTCTCCCCTTGTGTCTGTAAGGATGGAGATGCCACAACATCTCCTGACACCTGTTCCAATGTTTGACAACTACTGTGGATTTTTTTTCCCCCTAATATCTAATCAGAATTTTCCTGGTTGAAACTTGAGTCCATTGCTCTTCATCTTTGTGCAAGTTTCATCTTGAGAGCACTCTGGGGAGAGAAGCAGTTGAGATTTTCAAGCAAAAAGATAAAAACTGCAAAAAAGCAGCCCTGTCCATTCCCTGTTCACGCTTGGATCCTCTCACTGATGATGCCAAGGTATGTGTGATGCCAGCAAAGTTTTGTTTGCATCCACCACCAGCAGGAGAACATTTATGAGAAATCCATTCTGATTTCCTTATTTTGCTCAGGCCTGTAGCTCACCAACGACGTTTAAGGAAATGGCAGGGAGCTAGAGGCTTGTTACAGGGTGAGTGGTGACAGGCTAACTGGACCCCTGAAAACTTTATTGTTCTCTGCTGACTGGATTTCTATATTACGTGCAGTGAACCTTGTTGTGGAAGCCAAGAGCTGGAATTACCCTACACCTGTGGTTTTGATCTACATCGGAGCGAGGAAGAGGAGTGTCTGCTCTGGCCTCCCATTTCTGCTGAGCTACGTTTCCCCGTTGCAAGACAAGATGTGGTCCTGCTGCTTCTCACAAGTGTCTCGGTGTCGGTGCTGAGCACAGCGCAGAGGCAGGTGGGGTCTCACACTCAGACAACCTGTATTTTAAACAAGAAGAGCAATGAAGTAGAGAGACCATCTGTGTTGTGCATTAACACTCCTTGCGGAGCCAAACTGGGCTCGGAGCGTAGCTGCCCTTGCCCGCCGTGTCTTTGCAGCATTTCGTCGAATGGATCTGATGTGCGGAGGGCAAATACTGACGGTCTGATTGTTTGGCACGCTTCCACTGAAGGGTTTTAACCCACTGGTGTTTCTCATATGGGAATTCCTTCCTAACAGCTGGATGAAAATTTCTCCTAAGTTCTCCCCAAAGCCACTTGGTCAAATCCCCTTCTCAGAAGTGGGAAATGACACTAGTCCTGTTAGTAGAAGAGTCGCCTTCGATGTAATGTGGTGAGTCTGATAGAAAAGGAGAGGTGTAGAAAATGGTTGGTGCTGTATTTTAGGATAGAAGCTTTCCGTGTCTCGTAATCACGTGTCGAGCACTGCTGAGCATTCTTATTTTGTCAGGTAGTTGCTGTTGTTGCTGGCGGAATGCACAGCTTGGCTTCTTGTGCAAAGGGAGCCCTTCTTAGGAAGCGGGGACTCCTGCAGCATGAGTAACTGATTAGTACCGGATTGCAAGAACTCGTAAAATGATTTGGAGTTGGTTGCAGAAGTAAGAAATAAAATAAGAAACTAGAATGAATTGCAGATGTGCGTTGTAGATTTTAAACTGGGAATCCTAAAACCACTTGCCTAAGTTGAACCACATTAAGGGCTTGAGAAACACCAGGTCCATGGGAATCCTGTGCTGCTTGGCACTGTGTCCAGAAGCCTCTGTTTTTCAGGCTAGACACCACATTTTCAGCTAGAGACTGTTTGGGTTCCAAGCAGATTTTTTTCATTGTGTTTTAAGCTAAATTAAAAAAAAAAAAAACGCAGCCAGCAGCCAGGAGAATATTTGGCTTTTGTTTCTTCACCAGCTGTTTTTGTTCTCGGAAACTCATTTTAGCTCCTGGTGTGTTTCTCCAGTTTGCAGCTCGTGAATCGCAGGAGCAGATGATGCGCCGCTGAGTGCACCCTCTGCACGGAGCGGAGCGAGAATCGAGCGGTGGCGCAGGAGCGAGGGCGGGCGAACAATTTGTCATTAATTCCTAGAAAGAGGGAGCTTTTGGGTGAAGGTCGCTAGGCAGGACCTGGTGATGGAGACGTTGGCTGCTTTCGAGAAATCTTGCTTTGGGAGAGTTTTACCTCGGAGTTTTGCCTCCCAGGCAGCGGCGGGCAGTGCCTGCTGCTCTGGAGCCGGTTGCCACGAAGTGCGCGGAGCTGAGGCTGTGCAAGGTCTCTACGTGGAGCTCTTATTTACACCTTCTCCCTCTCTTTCTGGTTGGGAAGGCAGCTGGGCTCCGCTGAGCCCGGGCTCTGGCTGGAGAGCTGCTGTCCCTGCTCGCAGCCCGCTCCCTCGGCGTGGGGCCCTATCCTGCCCTGCCTGCGCTCGCGCCCTGGGCGGTCTCCGGCCGCCCCGCCAGCCTTCCTCCCCCTCCTCCGGGCCAGGGTCCTCCAGGGTTTCAGCATTTCCTTTGATCTCCTGCTGCTCAGCCTTGGCAAAGTGACCGCGGTCACTGGGGCGGGGGCCAAGCTCTTGCCTCCGCGCAGCCACGAACCCAGAAGTCTGGTTGCGTGTTTGTTGAGATGCTTCTTATCTCAGCCATTGTTTTACCTTTCCTCCTTGTTCCCTTAACAACGGCTTTTGATCCGGCTCCATAGCGACCAACCCATGGTACACCCACGCACGGAGGCATGCCTCATCGGCAGGGAAACAATGCCCTTATCTCCCAGTTATTGCTCGTGGCGTCAATATTATTCTTCGTTTGTCTGGTGTAAGAATGAGAAAGAAAAAGTCTGTGCTGGGGCCTCGGGTGGTGTGAATGCATGGCTTGCCAGCCCCAGTCCTTTCTGAATCCGTTTGCTTTATGGTTCTTCTCTTTGATCTCCGCCCCGTGCGTTTTCTCCGTAGCTTTGGTTTGGTGAAGCGCGTAGTGCTTTATCGTTGTGCGTAATTGTAAGCACAGTGAGAGTGCTCGTGTGCTCAAGCTTGGTCACAGATGTGTTTCTGTCTCTGGACTGGTGTGCGAATGAGGAGCCAGGGCTTGTGGCTTAATCCTAGCGAGGGATCTAGCTGGGTTTTCATTCTGAAGAATTATTTTTTTTGGAGACATTACTTTTTCTGCACAATTAATTTATGGTGCGGTAGGATAAAGACATTATTTAGATTTCAGATGTTAGTAGCCTAAAATGAGGAAATGTCAGAGTTAAGGATGCCTGCACTGCACCAACCTACCACAATGTGGGTGTGAATTATGACAGTCTTTAATTACATGACCACATACCAGCTTTTTTTCCCAAAGAACTGTTGCCTTTCACAGTGTTGAAGATGGATGTGCTCTGGAGTGGGTAGTTAAGAAAGCTCTTGTCTGTCAGAGCTCTGCCTCACTTGTTACCGTAACCAGAGGGTGCAGAGGGAACCGAGCAGTGTATTGCAGGAGAAAAGAAAATAGTGCATTCCTACAAAAACCTGACTTTATTCTTATTTCCTCCATAGAGGTCTCATAGAGGCAACTGCCTTGAAGCTAAGCGCGTTCAGTGCAATTGCTCAGAATTTCAATTAAATTACCTGTGAAAGGAAAAGGCAATGGGACTCATGGAATAGGGAGGAGTAAGGGTAGCGTTGGGGGACTGGGAATGGGGAAGGAGAGCTGTGATGAGGGAATCCTCTTTTGGGAGGAAAGGGCCAGGTAAGTAGTCAGTAACTTGTGGAACGCTGTCAGTGGATAGAGAAGGAGGTTTAAACGGCACAGAATCCCTTCTTCTTCTGTATTATCCATGATGTGCTTCTCTGCCTGAAACCTTCGTAATTTCCCCCCCTATCCTGGTTGAGATAGTTTAATAAAGATACTTGATGACAACCCCAGAGCAACATAGCTATAACTTGTGTGGTCAAGCTGAATGCTTTAAAAAATAAACCCCAAATTCCTGAGATCTCAAGGCGCGTGCTCCATGGTAGTGGAAACATCTTGTCTCCCTTTGTGTTTCAGTTTCCCATCTGAAAATAGAGATAACACTACCCAGTACTCTTCCTTTCTCTCTCTTGGGTTCTAGTCTCAGTACTGTTGTGTGTTTGGGTGCATCACCCTCTCTTCTGAAGGTGGTGCTGCTGGGGAACGAGGCATTTCGCAGAATTGTAGTTGTTCTTCATCTGATGTCCTTCCTCACAGAAACTGCAAATGAGCATACTGGTTGTATCTTCAAGATTATGGCTCCAATCATTCTTACCCAGCTGGACTGAGTTGAGATAATGAACTACTAATTAACTACTCAACTCAAGGTACCTATCCTGCCTACAAGAGGCAGGCCATTTCCTCCTGGCTGTGGAGGATGCAACAGCGTCCTTGGTGCTGCAGCCCAGGCTGGTGAGCAACAACTGGTGACCCCGACGTGATACATCCGTGAGACCCTGGGAAGCTGAGAGCCCGAGCCGAGAGCCTGAGCCAAAAGAGCCGGAGCCGGGAGCCCGAGCGAGAGTCCTTCGGAGAAGAAGGTAAAGCCGCAAGCCCCGACGTGGTATTCGTGGGAGGGAAGCGTGCTGGAGTTGGATGAATGGGCTGGGTCTCTGCTCACCCATAAAGCCTTTGTGAAAACAAAAAATGTAAAACAAAAAGGGGGAATTATGGCACCAATCATTCTTACCCAGCTGAACTGAGTTGAGATAATGAACTACTAATTTACTACTCAACTCAAGGTACCTATCCTGCCTACAAGAGGCAGGCCATTTCCTCCTGGCTGCGGAGGATGCAACAGTGTCCTTGGTGCTGCAGCCCAGGCTGGTGAGCGACACAAGATAAATGATCCTACTTTATTTTTATTTTTTTATCCTAATGATGGTCCCAACACCACTCCCATTCCTGTATCTTCAAGGTTAGGAGTGCTGAAAGCTCGGCGTGCTGCGCAGGGCAGTGTGGGTGCTGCACTGCCGGTGGGATGAGCTGTAAGCCGCGTGTTGGCCGCGTTACAGAGGTGCTTAGCCCAGAGGTTCCTCCTCTGCGCAGACTGGGAGGTGGGAGAGGTCTGGAGCAGCTCTCTTTGTCTAAAGATCAGTTTAACCAAAGGGGAGGCTTTACATCAGGATGTTTTAGTCCCGAGTTCCTGTGAGGGCTGAGCTGTCCCAGGAGAATCCAGTACTGGTTTCTGAGATAGGAAGATGCTGAACGTTGGTGCTGGTTGTCTTGCTCATGGGTTGGAAGCTGTTTTAAACGCTCCTGTCTCACTTCTGGTGTTGCCTCTAGAATTACAGTACCGTAGCCTGAAATTACTGTGCCACAGATAACGCTGGCATTTGTTACGCTCCATTTTATCGTTATGTTTCTCCATGGTTTTAAATGAAATATTTCTGTAAGGCCAGAAAGCCAAATCCCGCGGATGTAAGCTTTGAGGAGAGCTGCACATTTTCAGATTCTTTGGCTTTGGGCTTAGCTTGGTCGGTTCTAACTTTCCCTCATCTCCTGGTGCCAGCATGCGGCAGGTGTGCTGGATTCACGGCTCGCTGTAGCTGCTTTACGTGGTGTGAAAAACTTTGTGAATGCAACATCTGGGAGCGGAAGGGTTTGCGTTCAGGGCTAATGTGCTTTTAAAAAGCAAATCCGACGGGGTGGTTTGTTTAAGCCTCTTAAAACTATTGCGAAAACTGTGTTAGCTGTTGCAAAAATGATTTCCTCATTTGTATTCATTTTTTTAATTTATTGGATTTGGGAATGGTACGATTGCGTAGCAGCATAAGAATATGCATAGTTCCCAAATACTTCAACATGTTACCTCTTCAGCAAGTCTGTGATGTCCATCTTGCTCTGTCCCACACAGCCCCTGTGCTCCCTAGTGAATCCCACAGTACCATAAGGGGGGACATTATTTTTTTTTTGATGAATAGCAGCTTGTTGTAATCTTTCAAGTTCTAGTTCTCTTCTGTCCAGAACATGTTCTTACTGAGGCTTGGGCAGTTTGAAAAAACTGATGAGCAATTTACTTTTAATTTTTGTCTTACTAAGCCTGATTATTGTTTTAATATCCATTGTTATTGTTTGTGACCTTGCACTAGAATTGTTCGGTATGAGTTTAGAAAGATTCCTGCTTTTTATGTGAAGAGGGTGTGACTGTGAGGAAATGTTTGTTCAGTTGGGTGGAACAGCGTATCTTTCTTGTGCTTGCTTTGTGGACATTCATCTTCAGCCAAATGCTGCAGGATCACTTACTGAATTCTTTATCGCCTCCAAGAAGAAAATGATATTTTAGATTTATGCCAGGGGAAATTTAGGTTGGATATCAGGAAAAATTTCTCTCCAGAGAGGGTTGTGAAGTATTGGAACAGGCTGCCCAGGGAGGTGGTGGAAGTCCCCATCCCTGGAAAGTGTTTTAAAAACCGTGTGGATTCGGTGTTGAGGAACATGGTTTAGGGACCCTGACAGTGCAGGGGAACGGTTGGACTCGATGATCTTGAGGGTCTCTCTCCAACCAGATGATTCCATGATTCTATGATTTAGCAAATTGAATTGTCTGTTCCCCTAAAACCTCCAGGTTATCTGGGGGGTGAAACGCTCGAGGGACATAGAGATGCTGTTGTTCCCAACTTTTAGCATATGGGAAAAGAAGGAGGGAAGTCGGAGGGGAAGGACTGGGCCAAACCTAAACTCCAGAGAAGCTGCCCTCTGCAATCAAATCTTTTAATTTGGGCTGTGCAGCATAGCCATGAGGCAGTAACTGAATGTGCTTTAAGGAATAAAAGTTAAATTGTCACTCCGTAATTTGTAGTTGGTGTGTTTCTGGTTTGTATCTTGATGAGTTAAATTCCTGCGTGGTGGAGTCAGGACTTTGATGTAATGTTGGAAAGCAAATGCTGCCAATTTGGAGTCCTCAACTGTAGTAATTGGTGGTCCTGCTACGTTATCCATAACAAAGGGACAGTTCAAATGCTTTATGTTTGTAGAACTAATTTCCTAATTTAAATGCCCATTTAAAAGCTCTGGTTTAGTGTTTCATTTCTCAGTGACCCCATTGTATCGAGGGATTGAGTTTCAGATCAGAGTCTTTCTAGACGTAAGGCAGTATGTTTTAGGAGCACTGCCCTCTGAACTACACTGTGAAAGGCAGCAATGAGAAACATTCCTGATTGCATAGAAATTGTGTCAGATACACTGGAGATTGGAAAATGTTCAGCCTATGGCTGAGTAGGAATCATTCTGGAAAGCTTAACCATTGCACTGCAGACACCTGTATTATTCATAACTTTTATTTTCAAAGTGGCCACTTAATCTAATGCTGATAGTTGATGGCTGCACGTTTAAACGTATCTAGTATGTGAGTTTGGACTTACAGCTTTTTCAGTAAGGAGAACTATATAGATGTATCTTTTTAATCATCCGTGCACCTTTATATTCAGTTTCTCAATTGTAAGTTCCAATCAATCCTTAAAAACCAGTTGTAAACAGTTTTATGTTTTACATCTGTGCAGGTGTTTTTGAGTGATTGTTTGGGGCAGGGAAGAAGCAAATAACCAGAGGGTTGACTTTCTTTTTTTAATAAAGATTTCAGTGCAATTACCTGGTATACAGATTAGATGTTATGTAGTAGGAGGAGTAAAAAAATAAATATATATATACACATTTTTGAACAAAACAACTCGGATAAAGGCAGTGAAACTATAAACTATAGAAATCAGTGTATCGTTTTGGACCACGAACATTTGGGAACAGGTTTATGTTCCAGCTTCTTAAAACCATCACCTCTTGTTTTAATCAGTAGCATGCTTGTTGAAAATAAACTGAAACCTCCTGGGGGGAAAACAAATGAATAATGTCCACTTTTCACTTAGAATCTCATTAGTTTTGCAGTTATGAGGTAATAATCAAAAACCAATAAGCGAAAACAGCAGTTCCAAAACACAGTGCTGTTTAGATTCTGCTAATGGATGTCTGGCTCCTTATATTTTATGTCGGTCTCGTGACTGGAATTCAGCAGGGTACCCTGAGGTTTTTAGGTCTGGTTAGTATAGATTAGCACGAGGAAAATGCATCTGTTAACGTAGCGTTCGAGGGTGATTTCTGATTCACATGGATGGGAAAAGGTGGGCAGTCTGCTCACCGAGCTGTTCTTGAGGGTTTGCATGCACAGTGTGTTTGAACACGTTTCATTAACTTGGCTTGGAGAAGATGGATTTTAGAGAATTTCTGCCATGATTGTGAAAAAACATCTTTTTTTTAAAAAAAAAAAAAGGCTTAATTGAAACTTTTTGTCTCGGATGTGTTTTGCAATGCAGCGATTTTAATTTTAGTGAAATATGGACGTTGTGAAACTACAGGGATCTGAAAATGGGCATGAAAATAAAGGAAACTTAAATGTGTTCCCTTCACACACTGTTTTTGCAAACTTATGTTAAACCAGCTAGTTGCAAAAGCAGAGCGTGACGCTCATGGCTTAAGCAGCTAATAAAACTTGGAGAGGTCAGGATGGAGAGGTCCACTTCTCTCTGCGTAGTAGCTTTAGTGGTCTCGGGGGGAAAAATCTCTCACCGTAATAGAAAGATTGGATTTATTTCCAAAGGGCTGTGATCTCTAGTTGAATCCTCATGAACCATAGAATCACAGAACGGTTTGGGTTGGAAGGGACCTCAAAGATCATAGTTCCAACCCCCCTGCCATGGGCAGGGACACCTTCCTTCTACACCAGGTTGCCCAAAGCCTCATCCAACCTGGCCTGGAACACTTCCAGGGATGGGGCAGCCACAGCTTCTCTGGGCAACCTGTGCCAGTGCCTCACCACCCTCAGAGGGAAGAATTTCTTCCTTATATCCAATCTAAATCTCCCCTCTTTCAGTTTAAAGCCATTGCCCCGTGTCCTGTCACTACACGCCCTTGTCAAAGTCCCTCTCCAGCTTTCCTGTAGGCCCCCTTTAAGTACTGGAAGGCTGCTGGAAGGTCTCCCCGGAGCCTTCTCTTCTCCAGGCTGAACAGCCCCAACTCTCTCAGCCTTCAGCCCTCGGATCATCTTCGTGGCCTCCTCTGGACTTGTTCCAAGAGCTCCATGTCCTTCTTGTGTTGGGGACTCCAGAGCTGAACACAGTGTTCCAGGTGGGGTCTCACGAGAGCAGAGCAATAACATACAGAAGAATGTAAAAGAACATAAAACTCTTCTCTGCCCTGTCCCACCGTTGCAGCTCCGGTGTCCGTTTCTTCTGGATCAATGGACTTCGCTGTTGCAGAGGAGCGGCTCCCGAAGGAGAGGAGCGGGCTGCGATCCGGGCCCGTCGGCACGTTCTCCTTCACTGTGAGTGCAGCAGTAAGAGTGAGGCAGCGTAGGGAGCGAATAGCAGGGAGAAAGTGGTTAAATCGCTTTATCGATGTCATAGATCCGCGAGCGCCTTGCGGTGATGTCATCGCTCACCTGTGCAGAGGGCCATGCTGGCCCGGGTCTGGGAACATCCCGGCGTGGGGAGCCGGGGCCGTAAACCCTGTTGGATCTACACGGCTTCCGTCCCGAGCGTGGGGGTGTCTGCGCTGCCTTGGCGGGAGCGGGGGCGGGCGGCTGGGGGGCACGAGGGCTCGGGCCAGGCTGTCGCTGTGCCAGGTGTGAGGTGAGCCCCTGCCCGCCCGCTGTCCCCGCTCCGCCGTGCTGTGGGTTCGGGGAGCGCAGGGGCGGGGTGCAGCCCTGCTCGCACCCACAGACCAGCCTGGGTCCCCAGAAGCCCTTCTGCGGCGGGCAGAGCCGCGGGTCCGGCAGGGCTGTGCCACCCGCCGCTGCAGAGCCGCGCTGCCGTCTCTGCAGCCCACGTCAGCCTTGCCCGTCACCTGCCGTGGGCGAGACCCCTGACGGAATTCCAGACCCAGGAGCGGGCTGCGCTCTCCAGCAGGTACAACACAGCCCCACTCAGGGAAAACAGGCCGAGGAGGAAGCTGATGGCCTTGTGAGGGGTGAGGAGGGAAGCCGATGAAAGCTTCCCCTTTGGTGCCATAGCCATGGCCTGCCAGTCCGTGGGTCTTGTCTCCAAGTCCTTGTCTTACACGTAGCCGAGAAGATGCCAGTTTGTTGGTTGCTGTGTGTTGTGTCAACACCAGACCCACAACCTGCGGAGCCTTTTCCTATGGAAGCCTTTAGGACAAAGCCAGACTCGTTTGCTTTTTGTGGTTGTGACTGTTTAACCACACGGCTTTTGTTATAAATAAGGTAGAGAATGTCCATTGCGTTTCCAGGAGAGTAAAGTGTCTCTAGTTGAACCAAATTCTGTTGAAAATCAATTCACCCTTTTAATCTTTCCGCAAAAAGACGACCTGCTTGCATTTATGTGATACCGAGCATGTGTAATTTTGGAACGTGGTGCCTTCTTTCATACAAAACATGAACTTGCTGGGCCCAAACAGATTTAATAGCTGAGATTGGAGGGCGCATGCAAGTCTGTTCAAAATCTGCTGTAATTTGACATGAACTTTGATTTCCTGCCAACCTGAAAATGTAGGTCAGGAAAAACAAGTACTCGTTTCTAGAACAACTGTTTGATTGCTGTGGTATAACTTGCAGAAGTGTTCTCCTTTTTTTTGAAACAGATTTGCATTGATTTATAAATCTTTAAATTTAGAAAGGCAAACCAGTCTTTCACTTTTTCCAGAAGTGAGTCATTCTTTCCACCACATGCATCTGGAAATCTGAATGCTCTTTTACTCGGAGAGCAGAGGAGAAGGAAAGTGAAACGCTCACCAGTTTGAAATGTTTTACATTTTTTAGAGCAGTGCAGGCTGCTCTAACAAGCGTTTTGAACCCTTCCCTGCGGAGTGCCCTGGGATGCCATGTGGCCTCATTAACTTGGCTACTCCAGGAACAGACTGAAAGCTGCTATTTTCATGTATATTGTTTAAAACTTGGCTGCAGTGATGAGGTGGGGAGGGAACACCAGGGAAAGAAAAAACAAAAAGGGGAGAGAGCAGGGAAAAGAGCCTTAAGGCTGACATTGCTGGTTGTTTTGTTACAGATACGGAAATTTTTGCAATTTTGCTAGGGTAGCATCGTTTTGGCTTTGATATATTCCAGTTGGGATGCGTTCTTTACACTTAACTGAGTTTAACTTGGATTGAGATGAGGAACTTGTTCAGATGTGAGCATGGCTCTCTAAGGTCTCTCTTGGTGGTAGGTTAAAAATAGAGCAGTCCTGTTTTCTTCCCCTGCTGTGATCTAGATGAGGTGCAGAAATCCCAGATTTTGTATTTTATGTGCTGTCTCCTGCGTTTCATTCTGTCCTAAGCACAGAACACATCGCTGTTGCACCTCCTTTGGAGGAGCTTTGAGCCAACTGACGACTCCAGGTTCAAGGTGGGGTTGAGTGAAGTCAGACAGATGGACATCTCCATGAGTTCCTCAGCAGGGTGTACGTGCTGCTTATGTGTTCGTGCTCTTGCTTTATTAGCCTCCGTGGATCTGTGGCGGAGGGATGTTGTTTCACTCTCCATCTTAGCCAGGAGCAGGGCTCTTGGCAGTCATTGAATCACTGCCTCAAGTAGGCATTTGAGTATTTTGTGGAGGAGCAGGGGAGGGGATGTCTCCTCAAAGCCGGGCTGTGATGGAGTGGAGTTGCTCGGGAGAAGAAAAGAGTTGTCCTGCATATGCTAAGCCCTTGGTCCTCCACCATTCTCTGCATGAAACGGTACTGTCAGGTACTGCCTGGGTGGTTAGCGAAGGTTTTGGTAATCTGACAGTACAACTGGTGATGGATTAGTCCACGGAGGGCCTTGAGCTTTCTTGTGGTGGGCACTGACAGGTTTTCACATTTGGCTATTATTCAGCCTTCTCTTCCCGCTGCCCCCACCTCTTTCATAGAGAAATGCCCCATTTCCTCCTTAGTCAAAGCAGCAGATACTTACGAATCTCCTGACACGAAATGAAACTGCGGTTATCACCGGTTATGGTTGGTGAAGCCCGCGTCGACATTGCCGCCGTTCCGGAGGGGAGCAGCAGGTTGTCCCGGCCGGCGTCCCCGGGGCTCGGGAAGGGACACCTGGGACGGGAGCGAGGGCTGCCCGCCCAGCCTGCTCTCCACTTCTCTCCTGGCAACAACAGTTGTGCAAAATCTGCGTGCTTTAAAACACATTCATTTTGGTTCCATTTGAATTCAAAATTTCAATACTGAGTAGTCTGAATTTCCTGTAGAAAGTAACTCGAGATTGCTGCTGGTGAGAGAAGTAGGGAAAAGAAGCTTTCATGAAGGAGAACTGCGACAGATAATGGCTTTTCTCATGAGGATGTCCATGGGTAAGGGAGCTGGGTGCTTCTGCTTGACGGGGGTGACCGGAGCGCTTTGCCAGAGTCTGCGGAGGAGGGGACACCCCTGGCCGGGCACCCAGCGAGGGCCGGACCAGCCAGCCTGTGGGTTTGCAGCCTCCGGAAGCAGGAAAATAGGTGCCTTCTCTGCTCATTCCCGTTAATCGTGGCGTGTCCACACACCGAGTTACTCTGAGACAAGCCGTTCCCTTGGGTGCCTGGGGCTGGAGATCATCTTTGAAAGTGGCTTTCTGTGTTTTTAGCTGTTGATTAACAGCTTTTGCTGCTGTAACTGTGCAGATGTAAGAGCAAGCCTGATGCCATCTGAGCAAAGCTGTATCGTTTACAAGCTCTTTTTTCCCGGGTACTGAAGTCAAAGGAGGGTACTGGAGATGCTTTCGTTGCAGCATCTTTTGCCGTTCGTAGATCGATACAGTTTTAATTGTCATTCTATCCAGGAATCGCTTCTTTCCCCCTCCTAATTGTTCGCTCAGCCCTTCAGAGGCCTGGGGGCTCGTTAATGGCACGGTATCAGATTGATTGTTGGGGATCTGAGGCGTTATTGTCTTAAGCTTGGCTTCTGACGCTGCGTGCAGCAGCGGAGCGCCGCGAGCGGGGAGAATGACAGATGAGCCAAGGCTTCCTGGAGAGCCGGCAGCGCATCCCCCAGCTGTTTAGAAGAATTGAGGGAGAAAAAAAGGAGAAAGGCAGATTATCCCATTATGTTTACAGGGCATCGGTCACACGAACAATGACTGTCCTCTTTGACAAGAGGATTGTTTAATTAGTTAAGGGTTTGATAAAGAGATGACTAAACATACAGTGCTCTGAAGGCATCTGCCTTTTAGTACAGCAGGCACGTCCTCCGTGCTAGCACTGTGCTTTTCCTTGGTCCTGCGGAGCACCGGAGGTCTCCAGAGCTCTGTTCGAGTCTCGGAGCTTGTTTCTTTGAGCATGTTAAATTGAGTTTCTGTTATCTGAGAAACAAAATTATAATTTAGCTGCCTGTCAACTAGTTCTGAGCATTCAGAGAGACGCAAGTTATACTTGGAAAGGCATATTTTTTATGTGTGTATTCTGGTACCCTCAGCTCTTACTTTATAGCTTTTCCCTTGTTCCTTTTTTCTTATTTTTAATCTGTGACAAGCGTTGCCAGGTTAGATTCCCTCCCGCAGGCTCTGAACTGGACTTGAATGAGAATCTGTGTAAAGAGATTATTAATTATGCATAGGTAAGTGAAACAGTGTGACTGGGCGTGAAGCAGTGCAATGCAAAATGCATGTTACAGTGGCCATAAGTACAGTGTTCCACTGGCTTCGCCTTGCTTCTGAATTCGGCCATTAAATCCGATTTGAGATGCAGAAATAATGAACAGAGAGTGAATTTGAGTAGTATGTTGAAACCAGGGTTAGCATCGATTCCAGTCTGTATGTCTTCTCCAAACCAAGGAGGATACAGAAATAAAATCCATATTCAGTGCTTTGTGAAGTGTTCCATCTTTATGAAATAATACACATGTACCATCCTGCTGCACTTGCAATCATTTGCTTGTTTCTAAATCGGCATCTGCCTGTGTGAACTAATGCTGACAAATAATTGCACACAACACATTCTGTGTAGCAAGAAATAGTGTTGTGGCAAATACAGCTTTCTTAATGGAAGCCACCTGAAATTGTTCTGTTGCTGTATCGCACTCTTAAGCCAATGCTTAGAAGCCACTTATTTCTTAGTATCTAGTATTGTTTTTAAGTTTCCAGCCTCCTGGTATTTTTTTTCTTGGAGGCTTTTCATTCTGTGGAGCGTTTTGTGACCACAGAACAAATACTTCTAATCTATCAGAGAGTGTGTGTCGTTAGATGTTTAGTCACAGCCCGAGATGGTGTGTATGAAGCATTTTAAACTCACAGGGGGACTGGGCATCAGGATTGACTGGCCAGCGTTGGGGACAAACTGCTCCTGTGTCTTCCAGTTATTGATCTCGCCTTTCCAAGCTTCCTCTTTGTTTGCCGAGTGTGCCCCAGTGGGTCGGCTGTGCCATGCGTCAGCGTCCTTCCTCCTCCGGCCGGGGGAAGACAATGCGTCCAGCATCCCAGGCGGGGGGGAAGCGGCGACAAAGCTGCTTGAAGCACAGGGCAGAGCTGCCTCCGTCTCACATCCCGCTGTTTGTTTTCTCAGTGCTCCTGTCTTAAAATGGCTGGGCTGCGAGTTTGCCCCAGCCCTCAGGAAGATGAGCTGTTACTGCCTTTCTTGAGATTAATTAAAATGTACGAACATAGCTGCAGCCCGGTGCTTCAAAGATCTTATCTGGACACGGACACCGTGCCTCTCGGGGCCTCTTTCTGCTGCTCTCCCTTGCCCACCGCGCAGGGCTCGATGCTGCGTGACGCAGAAGGACGGCGGAGCGTTTACAGCCAACGCCTGCTGCTCGGGTCTCACGGAAGTTTGTGGAGTCCCGTGTTAGCACCTCACTTGCTAAATTTCCGTTACAGCTTCCTAGAGGGATGCACAGTGTTCTAGATGATGTTTTTCCTCCCAGTAACGGCAAGCAGCCTTCAATTACTGTCGATGAACAGCTTTTCTCCTCCTGCTGCATCCGCGTGGTGTCTCTGGTTCAGGTCGCTGTTGGCTCAGGCTGGTTCTGTTTTCCTGTTTTCCACACTCTTAGGCTAAAGGAGGTGGCGAAAGTACCTTGAAAGAATTTCGGGTGGAGGATCTCATCAGCACAGGATGCCGCTTCATGCTTTGATACCAGCGAAGATCAAGTTTGTCTTCAGTAGGAGCTGTGCCAACTTCACCACCCACAGCTTTGACAAAGGGTATTGTTTCAACATTTGAAGTGATTAATAATTTTTGGAGGTTGAAATTTTCCATTTTCAGCAATGTCGCCTCTGATTTCCTTTCTGTGTCCCAGAAGGCTTTGGAGAAGCTGAGGGTCATGGTGGTTTGGAGAAGCCAAAGAGCACGGTGGGGAGTGCTTGTGCGAGCAGGCTTACCTGCATGGAGGGGGCAACGCTGCAGTGCGTTGTGTCCATCCAGCCCTGTTTGAGAAGAAAGTTAGTGCTTCCTCAGCTTGCAGCATGTCGTCCCTGCTGGGGCAGGAAAATGCGCTTCCCAGGGAGGTCTTTTTTTTCTTTAGGATTCACAGGGATGTGTTTTGAAACGCTACGCCTTGGGCAGTCCCTCTGCCTCTGCCCTTTGCAGCATTGCTCTACTCTGTTGTAGAGTTTCTTGGGTTTTAACCAAACAATGTTTTCCTTAACCGCCATCAGGCTGTGAGAAATTTCCTCTCCGATAATGAGTATAAATCACAACTTTCCTGCTCCTTATTTCCATCATTAGCCTGATAGAAGTCCCTGAAGACAGACTGCGACAGCCCTCAGTTACACACAGCCTTAAGAAACCAGACTGCATTTCTGCAAGGGTTGCGGTGGGTTCATCGCTGAATCTGAAGGTACCTCAGGCAAGATGAGGAACACGTGGGACGGCTACAAGCAGCAGTGTTGTGTATCTTCTGAGCTGGTGCCTTTCTTGTTAGCAAGACCCTGGCCTGTTTGCTGTGGTCTCGCCGCACTGAAACACCCCGCAGGGAGAGCCGTGCTTGCGGCCGTCTGTCTTGTTCTGCGCTGCACCTATTGCATGGAACTCGACAAAAGAGCCACTGCTCTGCTGCTGGGGTTAGCAGTCGTGGGCACCGAGTATTCCTGTGCATTTCCAGCTTCCGTAGCGCTGTGACAGCAGCACTCAAAGCTGGAGCGAGCCGTTCAGTGCCGGGTTGTGGGCTCGTTTTGGATTCAGATGTTGCGCTGCAGACGGTGGCTGCGATGGCAGCAGCAGGTTCTGCATATCTGCCTTCATTTATTTTCTGTACACCCTGACCTGTCCAAGTCCAGAGGTCAGTACCTGCAGGGAGGCTGCGATGTCTTCCGTTGAGAAAGGGAGTGGGGAGGTTTTTCCTCTCGGCTGATGCTGCTCACTGCTGAGCCCCTTTCTTAAGACACCACGCAGGAAAAATAAAGCAGGGTCAATGCTGCCTGGCTTCCCGGTGTGGATGACCATTACGGCACAGAAGTGGAGGAAGGGATGACATTTAGGACCTTTCTTACCAACTTTTAAGACAGTTTTAAAACTACCAAGGAAGCGTGTGGCGGTGGAAAGAGATGCGTGCAAACAACGGAGAGGGAAGCAGATGCAGCAGAGCACCCTTCTGCTGTGGCTGTCAGCCAAGGCACCCAACGCTTCTGTGATCAGGTGTCCTTTGGCCGATGCACAGTGCTGGTCCCATGCAGCATGCAGCCTATTTGGGGTGTAGGAAGGAACTTGTGGAGCCGATCTCTCTGCAGCTGAGACATCCATCTGTTCTGCTGAGCATGTGGTATACTGATCTTTTTACTGACCTCCATAAGCAGATATCCCACAGCATCGCCTCCACGATGCCTGCCAGCAGCATGGCAGTGGCGCTGGCTGAATTAGTGACACCAAAGGACAAGTCACAGTTCCCTTTTAGTTTGCTTTTCAGACCCTGCAGTTTCTGGTAGGCATCTGCAAACTCACAGAGCGGAGAGCTTTGCAGGAGAGCAGTACAGGGTGAGATCTCTCTCCAGTGGTTACTTTGATCAAGTGTGGACTTGTGCGTGCATAATGCTCAACAGGAGAGGTACTTCATGGCATTGTGGCAAGGCAGTGCAGATGCACACTATCTTGATGTAGCTAACTTGCTGCCCTGTGAACAAGTGAATTAGATTATAACATCCTGGAGCAGACATGGCATTTCATGTTGAAAGAATCCCAATCTTTTCCAGCGGTTGCCCACAGCTTTGCTGTTTCACTTTGAATTTGTTGCCAGTTGTTCAAATGCCAAATCATTTGGCAGACGTAAATCAGATACTCCTGCCCATGCCTAAAGGAGAATAATGTGTTGGTTCTAACATTTGTATTATTTTATGGGTCGATTCATCATTACTTAAAGGTCTTTCAGAAGGTGGTTAAAGCTATGCATAAACTGTAGTACTTTCTGAAAAATTAAACCATGATTATTGCAACTATAACTGCAACTAATAAATCATACTGAGAAAAACACATGCCTTTCAGGTTAATAGTATTGTTTATGGGTGCGTAAGAGTCCACAAGCTGGCTAACACGGCATTTTTCTCAGCTTCTTCTGAAGATAATGGTAGAGACTTCTGTAACTATTGAGACTGATCTGAGCTGATGGTTTCACAGTGACTGTGCATGGTGCTGCTTGAAATGTTTCTGAAAATTAATCTGAGCCTTTGAACTTGGGTACTCTCTTCCCTTGAGACAGTTCTGACCATTTGTTGGGTAGTGGTGCAGGAGGAGGCTGGAAGGTAGAGCTCTTGCACGTTTATGATAAGAACCAAAGGACAATGAGAAGGTTATTGAAGACCCATCTTCCAGTCATGTGGAAAAACCTGGCTCACTACCCAGGAGTTTCAGGAGGTTTCTTGGTGCTGGCCTTCTGGGAGTGCTGGGAGGAGAACAGAATACTGATGTCAAAACTCTCCTTGTTTTGAACAATATCCTCTCCCACAAACTTGATTACAAACCTGTGTCCCATGTTAAAGTCATTTGTGCCACCAAAGATCTTTTTAGTGCCACTGGTGGCTCAATTATTGCATTCAAAGCTTGCTTTCTGAGGAAGACCTTCTCTAAGCTTGTTCAGGAGATAAAGGTGAGGAAGAACTCACCCCGAAGGAGTTTTGAAAGCAATTTATTATCAGGCATGGTGTAGATAACACTGATATGGCTTGGGAAGAGATCAAAATTCAACGCACAGAATGTGGTGAATAATGTGACTCGACTTTGTTCTGACTTTGTGGGATTTGACATTATCCCTGCGCTCCAGGAGATGATGTTTCTCGTGTTGTGGGTACAAGCATGAGGAAGCCTACAAAGTGAACGTGGTGGCACTGCTGACTTGGTGCTCTAAAAGCTTGACAAAGACTTAATTTACTTTGCTGAGCAGCCTTAATTGACCTTGATGTCATCTGGTGATGACAGTGAAAGTGAAATTTCTTCAGAAGAAAACAGAGAGAACTCTTATCCTGAAGGATTGATCTGGGGATGTCAGTCCCTTAGGTGCAACAGGTGGGATTGTTCAGGATAGAGGTCTTCTCAGAGAGTAGGCAAGCAAGGCCACCAGTGCATTTTAAGATTTGATCTACTGTCAAAGCCCCAAGCCAGTAATGTCATCCCTTTTTATATTTCAAGTGGTGATCAGGATCTTCAGCCGCAGCAAAGCCAGTGTCTTCTCCAGCTTTTGTTGTTACCAGATGTTGCAGTTGATCTCTGGTCACTGCAACTCCTGCCTCTCCATCCTCCGTGTCATCCAGCGTTCCTCCCACCTTGCTGCCTTCTGTCTCAGCATGTAACAAAGAGGATATTCCCTGAAGGAGATGGGAAGACCCATAGGTGATGGTGTGGGTAAAAGACAAACAGAAATAAGAGGCAAAACTTCCTAAACCAGCTGGCTCTTGTTGTTGACAAAGCGTATCAGATCCCAGGTGAGAAAAAACTGACAAGAAAATCTAGGTCAAGCCTGATAAGAACCTGGAAATTAAAATGCCAATAGCTTGTGGGACTCCTGAATTCTGAAAATGTTTACAAGGTGTAATAGCAGTGCCTTCGGGAGATGGAAAAGGAGCTGGCCCATGAACTTGAGTGTTGTCAAAGCTGTGCAGGCGGCAGAGCCGCTGGCTCGGCTCCGGCTGGTAGGAACTCCGGCCGAGGAGGGTGAAGAGCTGCAGACAGTTGGGATCTGAGGGATTTGCTAACAACAGGGATAACAGAGGAAATGTTGATTTGAGAGGAAATCCTAGGATTATTCTGCTTTGATTCTAGTAGCATTTAGATGTGGTCTGGAGTGAAAGTAATCAAGGAGAAATCAACACGGCGGAGTTTCAGCTCCTTTGTGTGAATAGAAAGGGAGATTAGCAAGGGAAGCAGATCCGGATGAAGAAAATTTACTGGATTGCTGAAATTACTCATCCATCCTGTAAAAGCTTTTGTTTAGTGTTGCGTCTATAGCTAAAGCTGTTCAAGCAAAGCCCTCGAGAGAAGGAAAACTTCAACGTTTTTTATTAAAAAAAAAAAAAGTGGTTTTGTCAAAGACAAACTTTCCTTCCCCCTCCTTCCCTCCCTCTGTAAATGCCATGATTCTTCAGATCGTGTCTGTTTTGTCTGGGAGTTTGCTTGAGCATCTGTCAGTCAGGAAGTGATTGTTTTTACTGCACTTTTGCCAACAGAATCGCACTTGCAGAACTGCGTAGTGAAGATGTGGCTGAAGAGTCTCTCTCGGTGGTCCCTTAGGAGCAACCCCCGAAGTGAAGCGTTCGGCAGGAGTCAGAGCTCCGATCGTGTCCCCGCGTGCATCGAGCATCTGAGTGTGTTAGTGCTCTGACTCACTGCCGGCCAAACAGCTGCAATAATTTAGGAGACCACTGTCCCCACCGTTTATTGGTGCTGCAGAAGGAATGTGTCCTTGTATCTCCGTTTCTCGAGCTCACAGCCCAGCACTTCTGCGCAAATGCTTTCACCCACTGTTCACATTCACACGCCAAAATTGAGGGCCGAGGCATCGGGCTCGTGCGGGCGTCGCGCCAGCTGTGCTGCCCGGGCAGCATCTCCTGGCAGAGCAAGGTGGGACCAACAGCTGGCGAGAGCAGCGCCTTCCGCTGCCGCAGCTGTCCCGCGAAGCCTTTTGGAGGTGTCGGACTCGGGAGGATGGTTAATGCATTTTAAAAAAAGAAACGGATAGATCGATGCAGAATGATAAAGTGTCCTCAGCGATCCAGGAGAAAACGTTCCAGCGTTCTCTGTCACAGAGCACCAGACAGATGTTGCTAATGCTGGGTTCATTGCTTAACAGTGGTGCCTAAACTTGGAATCAAACCGCTGGGAAGCAGACAAAGTGCCTGAAGAAGTCAAAATGAAACAGCCCTGGCTCTGTTTGGGAAGCAGTGAAGTCACACGTTGAGTCCCAGCGGCGTTGTGCTCACAGTGTTAACACAAGGCTGTTCTAGGATTGGAAAAAAGACAGCAAAGTAAGCTGTATTTTAATTTGAGAGAGAGCTCCAGAGATACTGAACTGTCAGCATTTAAAGTAACTACACTGTGTCTCTTAGGAAGAAGGATTTACATGTTACTGTTGCAATCATCTTGAATTTAGTCCTCTGACTTTTTAAAGTTTTTCCTTTTTTTTATATATTATAGTGGTTTTCAGCAGTGGCCAAGAAATTAGGATTAAATTTGTAAAGTGTGTTCTGCCCTGATCTGGTTTTCTGTTTGCTGAGAACTTTTTTTTTACCCTGTGGTTCTGGTTGCATTCTGCATTGTGGATTTCCAGAGCTTCCTGGGGGTTTTTTAAGGTGCTGGTTTGGAAGGGAAACACTCCTGTGAGATTCTTTCTACTGAAGTGGAGATCGCTCGGTAGGTTAAGTACAATCTGCATGTGTTTGAAATAGCATTTGGAAAATACGGGTGTCTGTTCAGCCTGCGAGCTGTCTTTTGGTTTAGCCAGCGCATGCTGTCAGGCAGGGCTTGTTCTTCTGGCCTTGCCTTCCCATGAATAAAGAAAAAACAAGAAGCAGAAAAATGCAGACAATAACAAGGCTGAGAATCAATCTCTGAAGTTAACACATCTCAGAAGGTTAGGTTTCTGTTTCGCCGTTGCCTTTGCACAGAATATTCTCTGATCTTGGTGTTCGCTGTTGCACAGGAATGTTCCAGCGCGGCACAGCGGGCTCAGGATGTGTCGCGTTAGCGATGCGGCTCAGCAAACCCCTTCGCTTCTGGTGGCTGCTGAGCGCAGAGCCTGGGTGTCGCTGGTGGCGTTCCAACGTCCCGGCGTAGCTCCGTGTGGGACGCCGTGCCTTGGGCACCACGGTTGGTGCTGGCGTACGTGGCAGAGGTGCGTGAGATGTTGTCCCTCCTTCCTCGGTGCCAGGTTGCACTGGTGGAGGGAGGTGGCACAGAGCCCCCTGCCAGGCACAGCTCCAGTTCCCACACGCTGCTGCTGCTCCTCGGCCCCTGGTCCTCCTGCCCAGCTCAGGGACGTGGAGGGGTCATAGCGCTGCAGGTGCTGGGTGACAAGTGTGGGGTGGGGACTGTTGAGGGAATCGTGCATCGAAAGCATGGGCCTGGAAGGGTCTGGACAGTTCCCTTCCAGGGACGATACCCTGGCTGGATTATTGCCCTTTTCATTCTCCAAATTAGTGTTGGAGTTTGGGTCACTGCCCTGGTACCCACCTTTTGGAAAGATGGCAGAAGATAAGTGCTGCATGCAAGGTGCTGGGGTCGTTGGTAGGTAGAAAGGATGATAAATACGAGGGGTTTAGGTAACACCAGAGATAGGAGAGTTGGGCACCTTCCTTCACATGATGTGCTCATTACTGGAGCAAACCATGTGGAAGGAGGGACATCTGTGATAAGTATAGTTTTACAGAAATATCTGACCAAAAAATAAGAAAGAAGAAATTTTAAGTTATGAAATATTCAAATAGAAAAGGAGATGCGGATTGTATCAGCAGCATGGCCCTTCCAGCTGAAACTTCTGTGCACGCCCTGGGTGCTGGATGGGCTTGCAGGGTGGGCCAGGTCCGTGGTGGTGTGTCAGCAGAGGGTGCCAGAGACCAGCAAACCACCTCCAGCTCTCTGCCTCCAAAGGGAAAAGCGGATTTGGACCACATCACCTTGTGTTCTGGAGCCAGCATCCTTCCATGGGGCTGGCGCACGGCGAGAGAACCACCTCGGACACCAAGAAACTCTGACAGCCTTGCCCGGAGTTTCAGCAGTGACTATAGTTGTGCTGGTTGCTTCCA